>NC_045426.1:194810812-204810812 GCF_902635505.1 Sarcophilus harrisii
GTTATCAAACTGTGCATACCCTTTGATCCAGCAGTGTTACTACTGGGATTATATCCCAAAGAGATTATAAAGAAGGGAAAGGGACCTGTATGTGCACGAATGTTTGTGGCAGCCCTTTTTGTAGTGGCTAGAAACTGGAAACTGAATGGATGTCCATCAGTTGGAGAATGGCTGAATAAATTGTGGTATATGAATATTATGGAATATTACTGTTCTGTAAGAAATGACCAACAGGATGATTTCAGAAAGGCCTGGAGAGACTTACATGAACTGATGCTGAGTGAAATGAGCAGGACCAGGAGATCATTATATACTTCAACAACAATACTATATGATGACCAGTTCTGATGGACCAGGCCATCCTCAGTAATGAGATCAACCAAATCCTTTCCAATGGAGCAGTAATGAACTGAACCAGCTATGCCCAGAAAAAGAACTCTGGGAGATGACTAAAAACCATTACATTGAATTCCCAATCCCTATATTTATGCCCACCTGCATTTTTGATTTCCTTCACAAGCTAATTGTACAATATTTTAGAGTCTGGTTCTTTTTGTACAGCAAAATAACGTTTTGGTCATGTATACTTATTGTGTATCTAATTTATATTTTAATATATTTAACATGTACTGGTCATCCTGCCATCTAGGGGAGGGGGTGGGGGGATAAGAGGTGAAAAATTGGAACAAGAGGTTTGGCAATGGTTAATGCTGTAAAGTTACCCATGCATATATCCTGTAAATAAAAGGCTATTAAATAAAAAAAAATAAAAAGTATGAAATTATATTTACCTTTTTATTAAACAGTAATAATTTTATTTTATATAGGAAAATTCATCTTGAATTTAACATTCCTTTCATTCACGTATCAATTTTATTTTGCAAGTCACATAAAAAGCATCCGTAGAAAATAACAAACTTATTTTTAACTTCCCATACCAATACAATGCATTTTTCACTTTCCTTGAATTGGATCCAATATTTGATATTGACTGGTTTATATTAAAATTGCATTTTCTTGTATATGGATTTTGTTTTTTAATATTTGATGTTCAAGTTCAATCTCTGAAAGCTAATCTAATCTCTGAACTTGATTTCTTCTGCTCCTTTCTATACTGTATGCTATTGTTTTGTGCAATTAAAAAAAAAAGATAAAACCATTTCAATCATCTACCAAGAGTGGGAAAAGAGAGGAAAAAAATATCCCATGAAACAGAGAGATTTTAGTTGATAGGACCTTATTTTGTTTAAAATCCTCTCTCAGAACGATATCTTTCTGTACATTGAAATGGGAGAATGTGAGAAATAATTCATTTGGACCCCTACGCTATTCCAATTATTATGAATCAATTTGATAAAATCATATTAAAGTTCTGTACATAAGATTCCAGAACTATGACCTGCAGATTCTAAGTTCACTTGTTTAATCATAGGAAGTTAACTAGAGACACCCCACCTTTGTTTTTCCTTTTCATGATGACCAAGTCCAGTGTGGCAGAGATGTCAACTACATCTTCAGATTAAAGACTTGTCCTATGGGTGACAGTTTTATGACCATTTAAGTCATATAACTTGTGATAGCTTGTGCCATTTGCTCCTGGCCAACCTAAGGAGAAGCCTGTCCACTCTTTGTGGAGATATTCCTAATTTCACCCAATTTGTAATCCTGCTGACATATCATTTCTTATATTAGTTTATATATCACATGTGAATTAATAAAATTATTCTGTATTTGTTACAACTGTTCTTAAAGTCCAGACATTTAGCCCTATAATAAGGCCCTGGAAGGAAGGAAGATCATGAGGAAGATCTGAAGTCCACTTCATTAGAAGGACCATGGGTTCTTTACTAAAGTGCCATTGGCTCAGAGTTCTGCCTCAGTCTTTTATGTTGTAGGTAGCATAATTTTAATCCCCAAAGATATATATATATATGTATATATATATATATGTATATATATGTATGTATACATGTATATACATACATATTTAGATCATATAATATATACATATATATATAGATAATTTTATATATATATTAGAGTTGTGAACTGATCTAACTATTCTAGTGAGGAACTTGGAACTATGCCTAAAAGGCAATAAATCTGCATACCCTTTGATCATGCAGTGTCACTGTTGGATATCCCAAAGAGACAAAAAAAGAGGGAAAAGGACCCACATGTATAAAAATATTTGTTGCATCCCTTTTATGGTAGTAAGAAATTAGAAATGGAGTGGATACTCATCAATTGGTTAATGGCTGAATAAACTATGGTATCTTATTAATATGGCATATTAATAATGGAATATTATTTCCTTATAAGAAACAATCATCAGGATGATTTTAGAAAGGCCTGGAAAAAGTTAATGAAGTGATGCTGAGTGAAGTGATCAGAGAGAGAAAAATACTGTAGATAGTGACATCAAGATTATATGATGATCAACTATGATAGAATTAGCTTTTCTCAGCAATGCAGTGATCCAGAACAATTCCAATAGACTTCTGATGGAAAATGCCATCAGCATCCAGAGAGAGAGAACTATGGAGACTAACTATGGATTAAAGCATAGTATTTTCACCTTTTGTTGTTGGTTTGTTTTTTATTTCGTTTGCTTTTTCTATGTTGTGATTTTTCCCTTTTGGTCCGATTTTTCTTGTCTGACATGACAAATATGGTTAATATGTTATTGTTCATGTATAACCTATATTATATTGCTTGCTGTCTTGATGAGGGGAATGTAAGGGAAGAAGAGAGACAAAGTTTAGAACACAATATTTTATAAAAACGATTGTGGAAAACTTTTTCATGTACTTTTACAATGTGCATTTATGAATTGTGTCTGTTCTTGAACTACATATACCCAAATTCCTTGGGGTTAAGTTCCTTGTTTATTGGAGAGAATTCACAGTACTGTACTTTTATGAAACTTGTGCATGAGTTCAGCAACAAGAAGGCATCGCCATGAACATAAACTCTATGCACATTTCAAAACCGCTATTTTAAAAAAGTTGGAGAGGGTTATGGGGAAAGTGAGCATGCAGAAAGAGAGGAGAAATGATACTCATACCTAGACAATGCTAATTCTAGAAAATCTGACAAGAGATAGTGCATTGGTTAAAAAGGTCAGTGAATTCTGTATTATTGCCTCTTTGTTGAGATGTCAACAATTATCTCTATGATGATCTCCATTTGTAATACCTAAGATTCCTCATTCTCAGGAGAGACACCAGAGTAAATTCCCTCTATCCTTTCTCTGAACAAATTGAAATGTCCTTCTCCTACCATGTTGGCAAAAAGAAAAGTTTAATAAATAGTCCACCAGACCTTGCCAGAGATATGATTGTTAACCATTTGGGAATATGTATTGAGAAAATGTAATACTTGATTGAGTTCTTTATTATCTTGTTAGTTTCTTTTAAATAAATGACTATTCTTTAAACTCTTTTTTAATCTGTTTTTGGTTAATACAAAGGAAAATATTGTGGGAGTTTAAACTTTTTAATTTGAATATGAATGGCCCATCAGTCCCATGAACTTCTATGTACCTTAAAGGACCATATTGAATAGCTTAGACCATATATTTTTATACCTTGTTTATTCTTGCTCATTTTCCATTTCCACTTTAAAGACATTTTCATTTAAAAGGTTTTTTCCTGAGCTGATCTTTTGAAAAATATATTAAGATGACATTAATTTGCATCTCTTCTAATCAAAATGTTTCAGTTCTTTAATCTGATACTATTTTTTATTATATGAATTTGATCCACATGTAATTTTCTTTTAATTAAATTTTTCTTATTTCTTTTCCATCATCAGAGAGTATGACACTTTTCATTCTTAAAATGAACTTTCTAGAGTATTTAAGAAATGCTTTTTAGTGCTACATATTTTAATTGAAGATTTATAATAGAGCTTGATTTAGGAATCATTAAGAGTAGGCAATGATGAAGAAACAGTTACAACTTTAAAAAAAATCCAAACTTGTATTAAAAATATTTTGGATTTATAAAACATTCATTTCTGAATATATTTTTCTTCCAACCATAGTTCTCTTATGAGAAAGATAAAATAAAAATTGTAAACAACAAAAATTAACCAAAACTAATCAACACATTAACTATGTCTGGCAGAATGTGCAACATCACATACTTTGTCTTTATAACTACATGGTATTTAATTTTGCTTGTTTTCTTTAAAATTATTATTATTGTGGATATTGTTTTCTTCATTCTGTTTATTTCACACTGCATATGTTCAGATGATTTCCAATATCACTCTAATTTCCTCATATTTGTTGTTTTTTATAGGACAATAGTATCCCATGATACTGAAGTGTCACAATTGATTGGCACTTAAACTGTTTTCATTTTTTTGTACACATGTTCTCTGATTTGAAGCAGAATACTTTTTAATATAATCAAAAATCTACTTTTCTGTTTTTAAATAATTATATAATTTTGATAATTATTGATTTGTACTATATTTGAGTGTTTTATACATATAGTTATATAGTTATACCTATATGCATGTATATGTGGCATGTGTGCAATTGGTCTCTCTACCAGCCATCTCTAATATTTTATTCTTTTGTGTTTGTGTATGTGTGTCTACATATATACAAATTCATTCCTATATTATTTTGAGATATTCTGGTTTCCTAAATAATTTTATTACTCTTTTAGCTAGCTCTATAGAGTACTTAATATAGTACTAACTTTATAAGTTATTTTATTTATATTTGCATGGGATATATCCCTCCAATTGTTTGTCTTCCTTCATTTCTATAGTATGTCTATTCTTTTACAATCTTTCTAACAATTTCCATTTTTACTTCTGTTTATCTTTTGCATGAAGTCAAATCTTAAAGATATTTTCATTTTCATTTCAAACAGGGGGTCAAAAAAAAAAAAAGCATATACCAAATATTTACTATGTTCCTGACACTATTCCAGGCACATTTTATTTACAAATAAAAGGAGAAAAACAATCCTTGTCCTCAAGAGCTTCCCCTGTATTCGAGGGAATGCCATGTAAATACATTATGTATGAAGGATAAGTGGTAAGTAATCTCAGAGTGAAAGGCACTAGCAGTGATAGCATCAAAAACTCTTAAAAGAAGAAACCAGGGAAACTCAGAGACAGAGCTGAGGAGGCAGAGATCTCTGGGCATAGGGAAACAGCAAGTATAAAGGGATCTGAGAAATAAAATGGCTTATAAAAGGCACAACAAGAAGACTGGTGTAGATGGACAGGGTAAAGAAAAGTAAGATATACAAAGAATGAAAATGTGGGAAGTCAGGCCAGAAAGCATTTTATTTGAGCAGTAACCAGGATGTATGATGTTTGTCTTGGATGGCAATGTAAGGGTCAAAGTGTAAGAAGACTGAAAAGGTGGGGGAAACTCCACATTTTTCACCATCCTGATTGTTCTCTGCTGGACATATTACAGCTTCTTAGTGTCCTTCTTATATTTGGTCTAAGAACTGAGCCCAGTATTCCAAATGTGATGTGAAGAGGAAAAAATAAAATAGTAGAGATGGCTGGGAGAGAGACCTTAGGGAGCAGGTGTTTAATATCTGTACATTGAGCTTGGATTTTCAGAGTTCCAGTCTAAAACTTTTTCCATTGATCTGTGCAGGGTCTTTAACCACATTCCTCTAAATTTTTTCTTCTTCAGAAAAAAAATCTTTACTTCCTATAATCCTTATTCATACAGTTACATCTATTTTGCATGGTATCAGTCGCCTTCTTATATTTGCTATTCAATTTATCAATCAACAATTTATCTTTCATATATCAGTTATCCAGCACTTAGCACAGTGCCTACCACATGATATGTACTTAACAAATGCTAATTGATGAATTAATTTATTGATGTGCCTTTAAAAGTGTGACTCAGAGAAAATTTTCAAGATATACCATTTCTCCTTTGATCCAACCAATGAATGCAGATTAATACTAATCAGCTTTTGAATTGAATTAGCCTGACTCTTCTGATTTTTTGTCTGATCAGATAAAGATTAATCTTCAAAGATTTTTAACTCTAAAGATAAACTTTTTTCTTTTTTCAACTTTTTTTCTAGCTTAAAAATGATGGCTTATTGCATAATATTCTTTTTGTGAGGGACATCAGCCCTATGGGCATAGCATGAAGCTTCTAGAAATGAGGAGCAGAGAAAATTTATAGGAGTTTCTTTTCAGAATGCATTGAGAAACAACATTGTTGGTTGTAAAAACCTGAGAGTTGTTTACCTTAATTCTTGACTTAAGAATGTAAAACACAGAGGCTATGAGTCTGAGAATAGACTCAAAGAGATTGCAGGTTTATTGAGGTGGTTGTGATCATTTTGTTTTTGTCTTCATCTCTGTATCCCTAGTGCCTAGCACAGTGCCTGATTCATGCTAGGCACTTAATATATACTTATTAGTGAATTAGTACATGAAAAATACAAGTCAGAACCAGCAGTTTATGGAACAGGTAAAGAAGTTTGAGGGCATTAGGAGAATATGAAAGTTATAGGTTAAACAATTCAAGAAAACTGATTAGAACAGCATCCTTCATGCTTTTAAGCTCGGTAAGGTGAGATGGGCCCTAGCCTTCTATTTTTCCTCTAAATTAATTGTTAGTAGCCTCTTCTTTAGGAGAAATAGCCTTCTCTAAGTAAAAGCAGATGTTTGCTAAAAGTCAATATATTTTAATAAAAATATTAAAAACATGGTATCAAACTAAAATTTACATATTTATGAGTGAATTCAGACTTGTTCAATATGTTCAATCAGGAAGGATTTTGAACATAAGATATAGTTTGAACTATCTTATCAGAAATTTATATGAAGCTCTTTTCTCTAGGAATTTCAACATAGGTTAATAAAACACTAGAAAAGAAAGTGTCACGCTGATGAATTTAAATTTCATTATTTACTTTCATGATAGAAGCAGACATTTTAGGTGTTATGTCTTACTCCATCTTGGCTGCTCCAACTTGTGCTCATGTTTTTGCAGATCAGATCCCCTAGCCAATAGCTGCCTCCTTTTAGGTTCTAGAGTATCCGATGTATTTGTTTTCTAAAAATTATTTCTTGTCACTTTCTATTCTGAACTTCTGCTTCATAGTCAATCAACAAACCCAGATTAGTTCAAAGAAGTGGTATATTTTTTAAAATGGCATGGTATAAACAATAGCTATAAAACAGTTCCCTCCAAAAACATGCAGGTGTGAGTTGCCTTACTCATATGCATTCCTAACCTTCCTCATTTCCAATGTACTTTCTTAAGTTTATATCTACTCTTCCTGTGGATTCTTTGTGTATCATAATGTAGGAGAATATAGTGATAATGAGGACAATTAGGAATGCATATGTCCAAAAAACTCCCCCCTCCAGGACTCCTGAGCCCCCAAATCCTTTCTACAGTGGTTAGTATAGGAGAATGCCATGTGTATTGCAGACAACTGTAGTCCTTGCTACTTGGGAAGCTGAGACTTATAAATCTAGTGAGTTTGAAAGTTCTGAACTGCAATAGATTGAATTGATTAGTTGTCTACACAAATTCTATATTAATATGGTGAGCCTCTAATGATGGGGTAAATAGACACCAGGAAACTACTATATCCCTGGCTGTAACCCAGTATCTACAGGTCTTAGTGAGGAATGTCATCTCCTTCTTACTCCTTTTAATACAGGAACAAACTGATTCTACAGAATTTTGTGTTTTGACAAAATTATTTTGTACAGACAGAGATACTTTTTAATGATATCACAATTATTGTGTACATTCAGGAGGTCAAGCTATTTGTGTTAATTTCAAAGGCTATCTCACATAAACCTGACCTATACTATGATAATCTGTCATCTCGCTGAAGCACACAATGAACATAATTAACATACCTTGTTTTGGGTTTTTTCTCATAAATGGTTTCACCTACCCCCCTTGTTAATTGTGAGTTCATTAGGAATTTTGCTGCTTGCTAATCATCAAATGGTTTGAACTACAAATTTACTCTGTTGTATTTTATGATTTGTTATACCTCATTACTAGATAGTCTCCTGGTTGCCTAAAGAAGAGGATCTGAATTAGACTGAAAAATAGATGAAAGGTCCTTGCCTATTAGAATGAGACTGGACCTGTGAGCAGCTCTTGTACTTCCAGGGCAAGCCAGGGCAAGAAAGGGAGATCCAGTTTAAAAAAACAAACAAACAAACATTTTTTAAAAAGAGTAGAAAATTGCAGGAAAGTCCCTGTGCTCTATTAAAATGTTCATGATATCAGACTTGAAACATATGAGCAAAAGGATGATCAATCCTGATTGGATTATAATCTCTCTCTCGAGATAAAGATTACATTCACTTTGAACCTGAGGCATTCCCTTGGCATATGGGAAATATTTACCTTTTAAAAGGTTTACTTTGCTTCTTAAACAAAAATTGTTGATTTTATTTATTTTTATATGCTATTCATTATGGAATTTAAAAAAATTCAGTTGACTAAGACCTGATCGAAGCTACTCAGGTCTCCATTCCCAGGCCATTGAATTGCCCAGGACTGACCAGATTCTGTCAATTCCAGTATCTGATTATTTTGTAGATCTCCCACACTCTCCTTTCCAGAAATTTCTGAGGTTTCTTAGGGACTTTTGCTTGTTACATAAAACAACTTATCTTGCAAAACTTAGAGATGACTAACACCTACCACTTACAGCCAATTCATTTTCTCTGATATATATATATGTATATATATATCCTACCTAAACCCTGTTCCCAGCCTCCTCCTTGGGTTCTTAGTATTTGTTTTGTGTCACTCCAAACTACAACTCATTAAAGATCTCCATTTTATTGTATTGACTGTTTTCATTAAAATTCAGGTTTGTCAGGGCCATTTGGAAAAGACCTAGAAGAGGAGAGAGCTTGAAAACTGCTACATATCTGCAAAAGTAAAATACCATGAAGAGAGAGAGAGAAGAGAGGAGAAAAAGGAAAGAAGAAGAGAGGGAAAGGGAAAAAGGTAAGAAAGGAGGACTATGGATTTATTTTAATAAATATGTATTATATAAAATATCATACATAGATATTTAATAGAGAACCATCCCATGTAATAGATATTAACTTTAAAAACAAAAAAGAGAAAAAATAAGCATGACTAATGAATATATTGAAATAGTCTGAAAATATGCACAATGCAAGATATTTGTTGACCTCTATAAAGAAACAGGATCAAGTATCTTCTCATATCTCTTTTTTAAAGTCATGCTCATACATTTTATTTTTCTGACTAATTTTGCAGCATTCACTTTTGTTTTTTGTGCATTTGGTTATACTTTCCATTTATATTATTATTGTCATTCTGAATATTGTTTTCTTGTCTCTGCTTACTTCATTCTGTATCACTTCACTCTGTATCAATTCATTGAGATCTTTCCATACTTCTCTGTATTTATTTCATTCAACATTTCTTATATCAAACCATTTAGCCATTCCCTAATTGGTGACTTTGTTTCCAAATCTTTGCTGGCACAAAAAGTGCTACTGTAAATATTTTCTTATATATACATACACACATATGTATATTTAATATACATAAATATGTATATGTGTGTATAAATTGAATTCCTATTAATGGTCTTTTTAATCTTAGTAAAAGAAGCTTTGAAGCCAATTGTATGGACATTTTAATCACATTATTTATAAAATTGTTAGTTGCTTTCAAAAATTATTCAAAAATTCACCAACAAGGCACTGTCTTTCTAGGGCCCTTCTTTTTATTTTCTTTTTCTTTTTAACAATTTCCTAGGACAGAGACAACAGTGTGGTAAAAGGAGAATTGTTTCTGGAATTAGATGACCTAGCTTCAAATCCTACCTCTGAAACTTCATACCAGGTGATCTTGAACAAGTCACGAAATCTCCCTGTTCCTCAGTTTCCCCATCTATAAAGTGATTGTACTAGATTGTTTCTAATGTATTTTCTGTCTCTTTATCTACGATCCTACAGTCCTCTAGGCATCAACCCAAGTCAGTAAAACCATAGGAGCCCTAGTTAGTTGAGGCAAGATTATTGCTTTTTTTTTTTTTTTTTTTTTGCCACTTGAATGATTTGAAAGAAAAGAATAAGAAATGCTCCCAAAGGAAAGTGACCAAGGCTATAGCTTGGAAAAAATTGTACATCAAGGGGGATTTATTTCTCTGATAGCCCAGCCCATATAAAAGTGGCAGGAATGTGGTAAGGGGAAATAAAATGATTGACAACCCTCCTTAGCTATTTACCAGTGCAGTAACAAATTACATAGAAATAATCCTCCCAAAACATTTGCTCTAGGTTTTTGACCAAGAATACCCATTTAATCTTTTCATTACAACAATAGTAACTATGACTTTTTGCAACACAAGAAGGGCTTAATAGCTATAAGTTTTCATGGTTCTAGTCTAGGTATTTTCTGGTATGCCCTAATAGCAAAGGCATTGGCAACAGACATATTGAAAATTTAATTTCCCTTCCATAGCTTCCATTCTTAATAATTATATGAATAGCTCTTTTTACACTAATAATTTGCCATAGAGGAAAGCTCTTTGGATCTAGTTTTTGGTTGAAATTTAAAAATAAGTATTGGTTTAAAAAGGGACTTCTCTGTGCCTGAAATTTCTTATTTCCCCATTTCTTATTCTTCTTCTGACATATTCAGATTACTTTAAATTCATGATGCTTTTTGACTTTTCTTACACCACTGCTATTTGATTTTTTCTCTACTAAATTTAGTTTCTCACTTATTATCTGTTCTTTTTGTGATGGCATCCATTTATTACATAGTTATAAAATTAAAATTAATTTTCTTTGGGTGATGAAGGAATTGCTCTAATTCTTTAGCTGACAATGAACTTTATCTCTCTGCTTCCCTCTCTCTCTCTCTCTCCCTTTCTCTCTCTTTCTCTTAACACTATATGAACCTTCTCTTTTATACTTGTTATTTATGTGTGTGTATTTTCTCTTCTACAATATGTGGGCACTTCTTTTTCCTTCTGATTTTATCTCGGTATTCTGAGAACTCTGGATGGGACTCTCCATATAAGGGGAGCTTAAGAAATGTTTCTTAAATTGAGTTGAATGATTTTCTAATATTGATGAATTAAACCTTCATGCTTGAGAGCATATATAGTTGGGTTGTTTTCACTAATTTGTTATTAAAAAAAGAAGAATCAGTGGGGCAGAAAGGAAATAGCAATAACACTAAAGAAGACATCAACCTTTTTTCCCCAGCAGTTGACTATAATTGGACCAATTTTTCTAAACTGACCTTTGTCCTGTAGATCTGACTGAGTTAATAGGAAGTAGAATAAAAGAGTCAGGTTAGATATGTGAGTCACAGCACAGTAGACCTCTGAGCAGTCTGGTTACCTGGGTGATTTTCTCTGTATGTCTGTTTGTGTTTTTCTGTGATTTGTGTTTGCCTAGGAAGAATTTTGTACAATGAGCTGCAAAGAAACCTGCTCAAGAACTTAAAAAGCCACATATACCTGTAATCCTCAACCTTTCAAGTTATAAAGACCCCTTTGTAAAATCCCCAAATCTGTAGATCTCTACATGATAATTCACAATTGTGATACAGAATAACAAAAATCTACAATGAAATCTACGAAAAAATTGTATTTTATTTATCACAATTGTGTAGAAAAATAGCATTATAGATATGACATCCTTATTCAAACAATAGAAGATATTGTTTTTATATACACTGAATCATTACATCTTCATCTGTGTACTATCTATTCCTTTCCTCATTTTTCACATTTTCTCTGAGAACTAAAAATCAAATCAATCCTGTAAGTGCCTCTGGATAGTTTTTCAGTTGGTTTCCCTATTGTTTCACTCACAATCTTTTTGATTTCCAAGACCATAATTCCTTTCCCTAACTCCCCTATTTGCATTGTCTCCTTCACTAAAACAGAAAGCCATTTAAGGGCAGGAACTCACTTTTGTATTTATATTACCAACGGGGTACATGGGGAGTTAGGGAAAAGAATTACAATCTTAATTAAAATACTTCCCCTGTGGAATGGGCAGATGAGAACAATTAGTTCTAAACCACGAAGGCAGCTGAAGCTATGAAGTTCTTAAAGTTTGATCAGAGAATTAAGATGCCCAGATCATCCACTGGACCCTGGATTAACACCATTTGTCTTGTACCTTAATACTGGACTTTGATGGAAGAATTAAGCCGACCACTTTGTTCAGCTCTACCTCACTTAAACTTATTTCATACATGAGGCAAGTTTTCACCCCATGATGTCTTTGGTCCTCTTGGAAAATGAAGAAAAAGCAACAACTTCCAATATTGAGCACAGTGCTTGGTTGTAATATGTGATTAACAAATTTTTTCATTTAACTCATATTGAGGTTTCTGGTGCTATTTTATAGTTTCCAAAAATTGAATTCTGATTGGAAGTTAAGCAAGTTGTAGGTTTAGATGTAGTTTTTTCAAAGTTTGCTTTAGATCTGTTATCTTTCCCAAAGAATCCAGTCACAATTTGAACAATCAATATATCCCCAAAGATGAAGATCCTGTGATATAATCATTAGCAATAATTGAATCCATGAGTATCTGTTCTAATCTTTTATACAATATGCTCATAGATCACACCAGATCATAGTCATTGGCTTAGCGCAGAATGGAAATTTTCTTTTCTTTTTCTCAGTTAGAAAGCTTGTGGAGGTCAACAGGACTGAAAAACAGATTCAAAGAACTACAGAGTGGGTGATTGCCCAATCAGAGATATTAGTAGCTATGTCCTGAATATTCAGAGATTGTATCAGTCTGTCCATAACATCATCTTTTTCCTACCTATGATCTTGGGTCATTGAGAGAGGACACTGACATTCTTAGACCAGACTGAGTCTGCTAGCCTCTGATATTATTTTTAAAGACCTTTGAAATAGGGCTGTCAGTGATGATCTTTATCTTGGGGAAATGAGCTAGAGGGAGGCCATCAAACATTGGGCTGAGTTCTTCTGAGAAGAATGTCCAATTGAAGACCTGCCAAAAATTTGGGGAAGAATTTTTAAAGAGTGACTCATCTATATTATATAGGAAATTTAAGGAGAGACATTCATTGTTCCTCCATATCTACATGTTCTGTTGACTAAAAACATTTCAGACTGAGAAGACAATGAAGTGAGAGAAAAAAAAATACTATTCAGATTAAGACTTAAAACACTTGAAGTTTCTAAGTTGGAAAATTTGGGGATTTTAACTGATATTACCATGAAACAAATATGAGACTGGAAGAAAGAAAAGGGGGATAGGCCAATGTTTCCAATGTAAGGGTCTGCATCATTTAGTAAAATGGTACAGACTGAATATAAATAAAAATACAAGAAATGATAGTGACAAGAAGAGAAGGCCCAGGGGAATGATAATTCTATCCTTAGTTATGTTTGAAAGAGTGATTACCTGGGAATAGAGGCAAGGGCAATGCAAATGGAAGTAATACCTCATTAATTCTGGGACCTCCAAAATTATATCACTTTCTCTTAGCACATGTTTATGTTTCTCTTGATCTGAAAAGAAAGCTGAAGTTCTTGTGAAGGAAAATCTTAGTATGAATAGTAATTATAGACCCTACCCTGTGAAGAATTTTACAAATTTTTATTGTTGATATGGAACACGTGTTGTTTTCATTTATTGATTTATCTGTAAAATTACAGGTACCTCTGTAAACGTAATGACTTAAAGTAGATTGCCTTTGAGGTCCCTTAGAGCTTTAAAATCTATGATTATAAACTAGGCTATTGTGTAATTCTTGTTTCCTTTATAGTATGGATATCCTTCTTAAATATCATATTAACCATTTTTTTAGAAAGCAAACATCTAAAGAAAGAAAGAAAAATACTTCTCTGATATTAGAATTTTTAAGAAGTGTATTCCAAAATGAACTACTCACTCAAAAAGTTATCAAACTGTGCATACCCTTTGATCCAGCAGTGTTACTACTGGGCTTATATCCCAAAGAGATCATAAAGAAGGGAAAGGGACCTGTACGTGCCAAAATGTTTGTGGCAGCCCTTTTTGTAGTGGCTAAAAACTGGAAACTGAATGGATGCCCATCAGTTGGAGAATGGCTGAATAAATTGTGGTATATGAATATTATGGAATATTACTGTTCTGTAAGAAATGACCAACAGGATGATTTCAGAAAGGCCTGGAGAGACTTACATGAACTGATGCTGAGTGAAATGAGCAGGACCAGAAGATCATTATATACTTCAACAACAATACTATATGATGACCAGTTCTGATGGATCAGGCCATCCTCAGCAACGAGATCAACCAAATCATTTCTAATGGAGCAGTAATGAACTGAACTAGCTATGCCCAGAAAAAGAACTCTGGGAGATGACTAAAAACCATTACATTGAACTCGCAATCCCTATATTTATGCCCACCTTCATTTTTGATTTCCTTCACAAGCTAATTGTACAATATTTCAGAGTCTGATTCTTTTTGTACAGCAAAATAACGGTTTGGTCATGTATACTTATTGTGTATCTAATTTATATTTTAATGTATTTAACATCTACTGGTCATCCTGCCATCTGGGGGAGGGGGTGGGGGGAGGAAGGGGAAGAATTGGAACAAGAGGTTTGGCAATTGTTAATGCTGTAAAGTTACCCATGCATATAACCTGTAAATAAAAGGCTATAATAATAAAAAAAAAAGAGTTTGGGCTAACAAGAAAAAAAACAAAAACAAAAACAAAAACAAAAAAACCAGAATGAATTACTCAGTTTCTCTTTCCATTCAATCCATATCATTTTCATCCAATTCTTCTATTATCCCTGATCCTCTTTTTTCATCTTCTACGCTATATACTCTGTGCCTAGTTTATGATTTAAAATACCCATACTAATGGGACAACTAGGTGGCGCAATAAATAGAGCACTGAGCTATCTAAATGTTAGCTTTTTATTATAAATTTACTCAGGATTTTGAAGAAAGTATATTGTATCTAAAAGAAGTAAAGCATCTTGTTTCTGAGTTTGATGTTCTTTGTGTCTTCTTTCCTTTTTTTACCTTAATAATCATACAAAATAAACCAAAAGGTAAAGGAAAGAAGAATATACTTTCTTTAAAATCCTGAGTAAATAATAATAACAGTATTTATTGCATTTATATTGCATTTACTATGTGCCAAGCACAGTGCTAAATACTTTATAATTATTTTATCTTTTGATCCTCAAAACAATCCTGAAAGATAGGTACTATTATTATTCCTGTTTTACAGATGAAAAAACTGAGGCAAATAGAAGTTAAATAACTTACCCAGGGTCACAAGATTAATAAGTGCTCTGGGGCTGGTTTTAAATTCGGATTTTCCTGACTTCAGGATGAGAACTCCATACATGTGGACCTATGCTCCTTTGTATTGTTCACGTGTATTGTATTCTTACAGTTGTTCAATATAAAATTGCTTGTCACTCTTTAGAGAGAAAGATATTAGAACTGAAAGGACCCTTAAGACTTTTCTAGCCCAAGGCCTTCCTTTTTGTAATTGAGGCAACTGAGGCTTAAAGAAAGAAACAACTTGACCAAAATCATTTGATTTGTTGAAAGTAAGAACTGAGACTAGCACTCTGGACTTCTGATTTGAAACCAGGGCTTTCCTCATTTTACCATGTTCTCTTCAAAACAACCAAGCTTCTTTTAAAATAAGTATAAAATTGTATCTAATGATACTTTAGTGTTGAATTCTATTTTGGTTGAGAAAAGAATTTTACCTGAGTAGGATGCACACTCCTAAGGACCCCCTCCTTAAAAAAATCTGGTTAGGAAAGCCTTTTCTCTGGTTGAGGTAAACTACTAGCTCTTCTGATCTTCATTTTTGTGGTTGGGTTTGGGGTGTGTGTGTGTGTGTGTGTGTGTGTGTGTGTGTGTATGTGTGTATGTCTTTAAAATACTTTCTAAATATCCCATTAATCTTCACAATATCTCTTTTGGTAGGTGGCAAGAATTACAGTTCCAAATGGTCAGAATTTTTGTCATTCTAATATTTTATTAACTCAATTATCAATTAATAATAATTATTATTTCAATTATTATCTTGGTTTTAAGAAGAGTCTTTTGAAAATGTAGTATCCTCCCAAATATAGGTCCACCTCATTAAAACCCCTCCATGAAGCCATTCTGTTTGTCCACAACTAGTAAAACCATACACAATCCACTACCAATATACTTTGTTATGGAACAAGAAGACATAGATAATAAATAAAGACATTAAATGAAATTGTGCAGCAAGAAAAGTAGGACAAACGTATCTCATATTTGTGGCACAATTTTCCATAAATACATTTACCATTATCTGGGAGATTGGATAGAGCAATGGACTTTGAATCAATGAGTCAATAAATATTTTTAAAATACCTA
The DNA here is from genome assembly GCF_902635505.1 of Sarcophilus harrisii. NCBI lineage: Eukaryota > Metazoa > Chordata > Mammalia > Dasyuromorphia > Dasyuridae > Sarcophilus > Sarcophilus harrisii. Next base: position 194,827,221 of record NC_045426.1, read on the forward strand.
CTATGTGCTAAGAATTGTCCTATGAGTTGGAGTGGGAAAGAGTGGAGTTCAATTCCTGATTCAGTCACTGAGTGGTTTAAAATCCCTTTACCTCAAATTTGTAAAATTGGAAAAATAGAAATAGCATCAATTTCTTCAGGATGTGGTGTGGGTAAAATGGGAAACTATTTGTTAAGCATTATAGAAAGACTAGTTGTGATGATGATGATGATGATTACACATGGAGAAGTCAATCCAATATCAATTTCCTATGAAATAAGGAACAATCTTTAAGAGGAAACGTTCAGACAATGAGGAGAGAAACTCATCTGATCCTACTGCATCTAGAAAGAACTTGGTGGGACCAATGCTATATATGTATTAATTATGTAAAATTATGAATGTACTTCTCCAGAAACTGAGGTGGTATATGGGGAGAGAATGCCTCTCCATTATTGTGGGAAATAGTTACATGCTTAATTTTGCTCTCTGAAATCAATAAATAGTACTTTGTAAAATTCACATGATATTAAATGATTAAATAGAAGTAAGAAGGTCATAGATGATGACAGTTCAAACTAATGGAATTTGAGAAGAGATACAACTCACAAACCTTTAAAAAAAAGCCTTTATATACAGAGAGGGAAGATATAGCAAAACTAGTTCTGAGAGAATGAATTGGAAAAGTACGTGCTATACTTCTAGTATTCCTTTTGAATGATATAATCTTATTTTTGTATCCTTTTAACTTCTCAGTTTACCTACTAGATTATTCAAAGAAGAGCTTTAAGACATTATTTTAACTATTTGTATTTTAACTAATTGTATTTAACTACAGTTATACATAAAAATAATAAAATATGGATTAAAAACTCTGGATAAAAACAATTTTTTTCTCTTCAAAACACATGTATAGTTTTCAACATTCACTCTTGCAAAACTTTGTGTTCCAATTTTTTCTCCCTCATTTCCCCCCACCCCTTCCTTTAGATGGCAAGTAATCCAATAAATGTTAAACATGTGCATATTTCCACAAATATCATACTACACAAGAAAAATCAGATTAAAAAGAAAAATGAGAAAGAAAACAAAATGTAAGCAAACAACAACAAAAAGGTGAAAATGCTATGTTGTGATCCACACTCAAGTTCTTACAGTACTTTCTCTGGGTTCAAATGACTCTCTTTATCACAAGACTATGGAAACTGGCCTGAATCACCTCACTGTAGAAAAGAGCTATGTTCATCAGAATTCATCATCACATAATCTTGTTTTGCTGCACACAATGTTCTCTTGATTCTACTTCATTCAGCATCAGTACATTTAAGTCTCTTCAGGACTCTCTGAAATCATCCTGCTGATTGTTTCTTATAGAACAATAATATTCCATGGCATTCATATACCATATAAAAGCAATTTTTAAAATGAGAATCTCTCCAACATAATTAGCCTTTTTTCTTTGTAAGACAAGAGTAAAACATACTTTTAGCCACTACATGTTTTACAGATTTATTTTAATAGTTCATGCAAAAAACTCAACGCAAACCAAACAAAACTAAAACAACAAAAACCAAAAACTAATTCAAAAAACAAACAAGCAAAAAATCCCCCCCCAAAAACTGAATACCAATCAATACAAATCAGAATTTTGCTTAAAGGAACAATACACACTCATAAATTCATAATATCATATCTTAAATGATCTGATTCACACCATACAGATACATATCTTTAAATGTGTTATTATTACAAGATGAGAAAACATTTAAACAACTAAAATATTTGAAAAACTTACTGAGCTAATAATAAAGACAAACAAAATTTGTAATAGTCTTTACATGCTCTTGCTAAATGAAAGACCACTTCTTATATATAAAACTCTTCTTGAAAATCTAGGTCCATTTGTTCTAAAGGAGATATAAGACCTGGAAGAGATGTCAGATTTTTCTCCCATGACAAATTTCTATTCTAACGTTAGAAAGGAAATTGTTGTAACCATGAGAAAATCTTCCTTCTTTGTAGTGATCTGGGGATAACATGGAAAACTATTTTGATAAGCATTTCTTTGTCAATGTTAGTGGTAGACTATGATTATAGCTTTTTTTTACCTTAATGATTATACAGTTCCACTATTATTTGGCAATCCCCAAATGTTCTTTCTTCTAGTTTCTGAGAGCATCAGGCACACATCTTGGGTTCTCAAAATTAACAAAAGTAAATCAGTAGGGTTTCTTACAACCTCTACACCTCAGTATTTATTGTTCACCTGTTTCATATCTGATTACTTGTGACCCCTTTGGGGTTTTTATTTTTTGGGGTGGGGCAAAGATAGTTTGCCATTTCTTTCTCCAGCTCATTTTACAGGTGAAGAACTGAGACACACGGGATTAAGTGACTTGTCTAGGGTCACACAGCTAGTAAGTGTATAAGGCCAAATTTGAATCCTAGAAGATAGTCTTCCTGACTCCAGGCCTACTATTATGCCATGTAGTTATCCCATAGGGCGGTCCATAAGATCCAAAAATTTGCTCCAATTTTGTTTTATCATCCTTTCCAAAGTTACCTTATTATCCACCAAGAAAAAATCCTAATAATTCCCAAATGTAATGCTATTCTTAATAGGTAGGGATAAGATTCCTCCTGCTGTTCTGGATTTTTCTAGCTTCTCCTGGCTCTATATCACTGTGTTACTGTTGTGCTCTCCCTCTGCCATATACAAAATACTACTACCACACAGTTTGTCCTTGTTTCTCATTTTTAAATAAGACAGAGTATATTGTTTCTTTCTAATGAAACAGATTCTTTATGTTTTTCTGTCCCTGTCTCCTTACAGTGCAAAAATGATGAAACCTGCTTAGGAAACCACATGCATTCATGGACTATCAGCTCAAACAAATTTGCTAGCATTGATTTTATTTCCTAGAGGAGATATTCGATCCCCAACTGCTTGGCTCAACAGTGAACAGCTCAGAAAGCAGATCAGCCAGTGAAATTACCTCTTATAGCAGGAGTAGTATAAAATGCAATTAACAAAAGTCATAGAAAATAGAATCTTAAGATAAAAAACATAGATTTACTTAACTAAACAAAAATAACTTAATTGATTTGTTACTTAAGTAATATCAAGTAACAAATTTACCCTAAGAAATGGTACTTTGAACTATGTGCATTTTTAGTTATGATTTGTGTTTTGAAATATGCTTTTCTCCCCACTGTGGATTCATAGCTTTTTCACAAATTCTATGTCTTTTATCCACCTGAGGCCATTGAGAGATAATGAAAGCATAGATACTTCTCTTTTACCATTTGGGATAGTAGTGGTAATTTCAAAAAGATATTAAATAGAGAAAGTTATCTGATTCCCAGGCTAGTGCTTTATCCATTAAGGTAGTTCTTCACTGCAGTATTTTTTCCCCTTAGTAGAAGTTTTTACAGCAAACTTTCAGTCTTAGGAAAGAGTACCTCTTCTCTTCAGTTATATAATTAAGATAGAATGGTCATTCAAGTGATTTGCTGAAGCTTCAAAAATGGATCAAAGTCTTCTACCTTCACATTGTCAGACAATTATCTTCCCATCCCTCCACACATATTAAATGACAGGCACAAACTTTTTAATTAACTATGTAGCTATATTACTAGTTTGAGTTTGCACTTTTGATCCAAGTGAAGGAAGAGAGAAATAACAATCTGAACAAATTATTCCTCTTAAGGAAAGGACTTGTTCTTAGATTGGACAAGTAATATATCTCTGAGGAAAGGTTTACCATTCCTATATGAACCTCCTCATTGTCTCTGAAACTTTGAACACTTTGTTGAATTCATCCTCGGGTTCCAAGAACTTTACAATTTTCTTTTAAGTTTGGTTCTTTTATCCATTAGTCTACATAAGAGCAGAGATATATTCACATTTATCATGTAAATAAACACTAATATTTTGTCTTTTAAAAAAATTCAGTATATGACATTTAACATGGATATTATTTTGTATAAGAAAATGGAGGGAATTCCCATAAAAATGCTTGAGGAGCTCCCAGTCTTTACCTTGCAACCTCCCCCCTCCCTTTCATCTAGGTCTGCATTTATAATCTAAACAGAACTATTTTTGGCACACACACACATATGAGTATATGGCATATATGCACAATGCATTATGTATATAAAGCCATGTGTACATAAACATGTGTTTATATATATATATGCATATATATATATATATATATATATATATATATATATATTGCAGTGATAGTTAAATAGAAGGTTAGACTTATAATCAGGAAGTCTGAGGTTCAAATTCTTCCTCAGACACATATTAATAGTGTGACTTTAGGAAAGTCATCAATGGAATGAAAAATTTGGACATACACACAAAAATGATACATGGCTTATCTAGAATTTTTTCTTTTGAAGAAGATAAATTTGAGGTGGAGCAATATGAAAATAGCTTATGATTCACTTAGAAAGATAAGAACTTTATTTTATTTTTGGTTTCAATGAATCCTGAGATTTGTTGCTGAAAATCTTTTTTTTTCTTTTTTTTTTTAAAGGGGTTTAGAAATTTTGTGTATGGAATAGAGAAATCAAGGAGTATTGCTGTCTTATTGCACTGACATTTGTATGTGAATATCAGTCACATTTAATTTTTTCTTCAACTATCAACAAAATGCCTTCTCTCGTTATACTCTAATTTTGCAAGATACAGAATCAGCCATCCTAAATGACAGAGGTGGCTCAATTTAATGCCTCATTTTTTCTCATTTTCCAGAGGCTGAAGATAGATAGATTCTGAAAAATTCACATCTCTGCATATGAATCTTTGTGAGTGAAAATTATATTGACTTTAACATTTAATTTGCAAGAATGCTTTGCTAGATTTGAAATTGCTCTTCAAAATAACTCTTTTTTGTGACCAACAATAAATATTTTTAAAGTAGATAGTGATATTAGGATTAAAATATATGAAAACTACAAGGAAATATACTTACAATCAGCACTTGATCATAGGTAGGTGGGTGGGGATGTCAGTATCTTCATCATATAGAAAAAGCCACCATCATTCTAACATGCAAGCAAGAAATCTTTACATTGGTCTTTATTCAGCATATCTAATTAGCTACTAAGTCACCTGTTTCTTTCTCCACGGTAATTCTACTTCCTTTCTATTTCTGGTATCATTGACCCAATTCAGGCTTTCATCATCTCTTACCTGATTACTCTGAAATCTTTCTTTAGTGGATTTATCACTTTCAGTACAAACACCTTTAACCCAGGATTCTAATCAGGACTTGCCTGCCACTGCACTGTGAAAGGATCTGTTACTCTTAATTGGTAGAAAGAATTCTGTTATAATACAGAAGACCAGTGTGAGTGGTGGAGTTGGTTTCAATATTCTTTATGAGAGATTTGTGTAAAAAGAGTTTGGAAGTGAAAGATATGTAATGGAAGCTGTCTCATTTTCACTTTGCCTCTTTAGCCAATTCAGAGAGAGGCAGGAGAGTTGGAATACTATTTATTCCCCATTGCCAATTCCAGTTTCTTTATCTTCCTCTATTAATCTGTAAACTCTTCTCCTTTGAGGTTCATGATATTCATATTATATCTACAACCCAATTAATATCTTGGTAGTGTGGCCTACATACATACGCCTAGGTCATTTCCCCTTTTCCTCACTGAGTTTGATAGTGAGTTTAGAATTTTTCTTTTATCTCCAATTCCTTCTTTCATACTAGGGAACTTCAAAATACATATTGATTCTCCCTCAAATACTCACTGCTCAATTCCTCAATGTACTCTGAGCTATACTGAAAGTGCTCCCCCCAAAGTTATTAATGATCTCTTAGTTTCCTAATTTGATAGTCTTTTCTTAAAGCTTATTCCTTTGACCTTTCTGCAATTTTTGATACTGTTGATCACTTTGATGCTTTTTTTTCTATCTAGTTTTTTGAGATACCACTCCTACTTATCTGATTACTCCTTCTCTTTCTCCTTTGTTCAACCCTCTTTTAGATCATGTCTTCCAACCATAGGTGTTCCTCAGGGTTCTGTCTTGAATCTTCTTCTCATCTCTCTCTGTACTACTTCACTTGGTGATCTCTTCATGTCCCATGGATTTAATTACCATTTCTATGCTGATGATTCCCTTAAAATTTTTTTAAATAATATTTTGTTTTTCTAAATGCATGCAAGATAGTTTTCAATCTTTACTTCTGCAAAATCTTGTGTTCCAAATTTTTCTTCCTCTTCACTCCTCAAGATAGTAAGCAATACAATAAACATGTGCAATTCTTCTAAAATATCTCCATATTCGTCATGCTGCACAAGAAAAATAATATTAAAAGAAAAAATACAATAAAAGAAAAAAAAACAAGCCAACAAACAAACAACAACAACAAAAAGGTGAAAATATGCTCTTCTCCACATTCAGTTCCCATAATTCTCTTTTTGGATGCAGATGGAACTTTCCTTCCCAAGTCTATTGTAATTGCCTTGAATCACCTCATTGTTGAAAAGAGCCAAATCCATCACAACTGATCATCACACAATCCCTGTGTTACTGTTTTCAATGATCCCCTGGTTCTGCTCATTTCAATTAGCATTGGTTCACATGAGTCTTTCTAGGCTCTTCAGAAATCATATGCTGATAATTCTCAAAGTTACTCATCCTGCCCCAAACACTCTTTTGACCTCCAATTGCACGTCTCCATCTGCCTTTCAGATATCTTGAACTGGATGACCAGTAATTATCTTAAATTCACTATGTCCAAATCGGAATTCACAATCCACTCCCCAAACCCACTCCATCTCTTATTACTATAAAGGGCAACACCATCCACCCAATTGCAAGTTTGCAACCTAGGACTTTTTCTGGGTTCTTCACTATTTCTCACTCGTCCAGTCCCCTGTGTTCAAGCTTTTGCCAAGACTTGTTGATTTCACCTCTATACCCCTTTTTCTCCTCTACTACTGCTTTCACTAACCTGGTACAGTTCTCCATTATCTCAAACCTATCCTGTTACAGTAGGTCTGCCCTCCTTATATCTCTTGCTAATTCAGTCTATCCTCCATTCAGTGATTTTCCTAGTCATATCACATATACATCTGCTCCCAAATCAATAAACTCTAGTGGCTTCCTATTGCCTCATTATAAAATGCTTTGTTTGACATTCAAAGCTCTTCATATTTTAGGGCCCTGTTACCTTTCCAGATTTTTTACATCTTATTCCCTGACATATATTCTTCTATCTAATGAACCTGGCCTACCAGCTATTCACAAACAAGATACTTTATCTCTGAGCTAGTGGTCTCTCCAATGATCTCTCATGCTTGGAGCATTTTCCTTCTTCCACATTGACTACTGACCTCACTAGCTTCCTTTATATTCCAACTAAAATCCCACTTTCTACAGAAAGCATTATCTAACCTCTCTTAATTTTAGTTCCTTCCTTCTGTTAAATATTTCCTATTTATCTGTATATATAACTTGCTTCACATATGTTGATTTGCTTGTTATCTCCTGCCTTAGACTGTAAACTTCTTGAAGAAAGGGACTGTCTTTTGCCTCTTTTTTTTAATCCCTAGTGCTTAGTACAGTCCTAATACATAGTAGTTGCCAAATAAATGCTTATTGATTGATTGATAGAACAAAAATTAAAATCATCTTTTTGCTAAACTTAATACTATCAATTCAGTACCTTAATTATATTACACAGGTCATAAAGTAGCATTATTTTTTTAATAAAAAATCTGATAGATTTTAACTAAATAATATCATATCTATTCTTTATATTCTCATCACAATTGCCATTTGAATAAGGAAATCATGCTGAATCTTTTGTAATTCTTTTTGGAAATGTTTTCCAATAAAATATGAGACAAAATTTTTATGCTTTATATATCCCTTGCAAGACAATAGTCATATAATACAATATATTGCTTTGAATTTTTTGTTTTGTTACTTTGCTCTATAATGGGATAGTTATACTTATTCTCTGGTTTTAGCCTTAAAACTCTCTTTGAACAGGAGCTAACAGGGCCACCTGTGATGAGAATGTGACTAAACAACAATTGTTCATTTTCTTGGTGGGAAGGCAAAGTGTGAACATTTTTCAGCAGTTAATGTTCTTCCTCCTTTTGTTCTCCTACTCTGCCTTTACTTATATTACCTAAGGCAAGAGCAAACACTGGAGAAAAACAATAGAATCATAATATTTTAAAACTAGAAGAAAACTTAGGGAAAAAATCAAATTTTATTCCTTCATTACATGAAAGAAAGCTCAGATCTTGCAGTTTAAATGGTTTATTCAAAATTACAATACCTACTTGCCTGGACCAGCACTATAACTGAGGTTAAAGCAGGAATTATGATTCATCGACCCTCATGTTGAATTAAGAGCTCCTTATTTTCACTGTGCTCTCCATGTCTTCTCCAAAATATTTTTCTGAATCTGCCATTCTTCAAATAAACATTATTCCCAAACTGTTCTTGATGCTAAATGTTATAGATTTTCGGAAAGAATTATAACTGGAAATAAAACAAAACAGCCCACCCAGTGTCTTAGTTATTATTCCCTTGTTTGTTCATAGACTCATTTGATTATTCTGATATTCTGACAAGTATTTTTGGGAGCTACCTTAGCTAGAGCTATTTCTAGGAATTCTGACACAAATGGAAAATGCAGTTGAGTGAAGTATCCATATAGAACTTTATGGTAATGACTAAATAATAAACTGGCTCTTTGTTTTCTGAAAACCAACTTTAGGAAGTTAATAGGATCATAACTAAGGAAAATTACCTAGCAAGTTGTTGATAATTATCATCAGAATCAGTGAAAAAACTAATCTGATCTCAAATCTTTGTACTCTTTAAGTAAATAATTCTTCTGAGAAGCCCATCATCATTTTTTATTACTCACTGATACAGATATATTTCCATATCCTGGTGCCTTATTGATAAACAAAATTTTCAATAAATTAAAATAGTGAAAAGGCAGGAAATACATACCATAGGAATTTCTGATCAATTCTAAACCTGAAAACAACCATCCTTCTTCCCTAAATGAAATATTTTATCATGATTTGTTCAAGTGACCTAATAGAGAATAGAATAGAGAACACTTTTCACAATGAATCATTAGCAATAATCACTTTTCTATCGAATTCAATTTTTTTTTCTCTTGGTAATAATTGAAGCTTTTTTTACTTCACATTAACTTCAAGCATTGTAAGAAGGACCTGTCTGAAAAAAAGTATCTATATGTCTGTACACTACTTTATCATTCATTCATTTTTGAATACATCAAATATTTACCAGGCATTTACCACCTAGATGGCCTTGTTTCTTTTTATAATTCTTTAGAGTGGAGTCAACAAATATAAATATAATAATAACAACAAAATAAAAAGGATAAGATAGCCTATGATAGCTACTTCATGAGTACATGACTTTGGGGTTAGAAGCACAAAATGTGGCAATGAGAAAATTCAAACACAAAAGTTCTGGGTCTAAGTATAAAACTGTAACTAGCTGTATAATATCAAAATAGTCAGGTCACCACTCTATTCCTTAGTTTCTCTCTCTCAAATCAGTGAATAGAGAATTGAGCAATAGAGTGGCTTGATCAAATTGAGGGCTGTGATTGTATTTTCTGATAGCACCTCCAGGAAGATAGATTTCACTGCTATGTAATGAAATGGTTGGCTACCGTTATTGTGGAACAAATTATGTGGAAAGAGCTACATCTTTGTGATGAATTTTAAAAAAGAAATGTTTCTCTTTTTATTTTCCTCTTTTCCTTTTCTTCTAAAGAGATCCTGAGAAGAGAGAAGAGCTAAGTTCAGGGCTAAGTCAGATGGATGTCCCCCATCCATCACTGGCTTTCTCGAAGCAAAAGCACATGAATGCTATATGACAAGCAATACCAGTTTCTTAGCTCATGTTGTGGATAATATTCTTATCCCATCTTGTATGCAGCCATGGAGAAGGTAACCACATGGTCTGAATGGTAAGATATACTGAAGCATAGAAGTCTTCTACTGAGACAAAGGGAGCTATCCTATAATCTAGTCTTTTAACAAAATATAGAAATTTCCTAAACAGGATCCTCCTCCTGAAGTGACTTTTGATTAACTTTGCTTTGAAAAATTCAGGAATCTGGCAAAAAAAGGGGATTTTTCTGTGTAGTAAACCTCTTAGCAAGATAAAAGTATAACACATGGTTTGGATCTGAGACAAGTAGGAAATAAAAGACTAAAATTATTATATAGGGAAAGAAAGGACATAGATTTTACTTAACGTTATGCAAAGGGAATTGTTTACCAATTTGGTTTAAAGTAAGTTTCCCTTCTAGAGAACTCCATCAAGTACTATGAAATTAGATACTTATATGGATTTCTGTCTATTGAAAATGAGACTGATTTCAGTGTCACTGGTATAAATAAGAATCTCAATTTCATTTCCCTTCCAAAACAAGTTTAAATCAAAGGATGGTACAACGAGTCTATGCAATTGAACATCTTCTGGTGGTAAGTGAGGCTCATCAAAGTTTTGGAGTTCTGACCCACTAACAATAACACATTTGTTTCCTTTCCAAGAAAAGTCCAGACAATAAAATGATGCAGTGAGTGAGAGGATTTTAGCTTCATGGAGAAGAGATACTCCCACGAAAGAGAGTTTTGTATTGATTGTTTATAGGTCATTGTGTGTTCTTAATTATTTTCTGCATTATCTATGAGATCCTTTGAATTCTTTGTCTTTTGGACATTATTATTTTTTGTGAAATGAAATAATACCTCTCTGCTGCATGATATATATATTTATAACCTCAAAAGTTTATTCACAATTTCCAGATCTTTGGACCTACTTCTACAGAGGCTCAGACATTGAATTTATTTTGGTAAAGCCTCTAAATAAAGAGCAAGTGGGATACAGTGAATTAAAAAGTGACTTTCTTTGAGACGTCCCCAAAATAAGACGAGATATCTATAACCTCAGAATGTTGTGCTTGGACCATGACTAAGTTGTTCCTAAGGTCTATCCATAAATAGCAAGGACATTCTTTATCATTTGTGAACTTGGTCAGCCTTTTCTGAGGAGAGAAGAGAGAAGGAGAGAGAATGCAAGAGGGTGAGTTATACATTTTTCTTGGAAAACACTTTACTTTCAACCACCTTCTGAAGTATAGAATACAGATAACATTTAACAACAACAGTTTTCTCTGAGGTGAGGGAGAATGTGGTAGATGGTCCACGCCAAGGTAACATTACCTCTAACATTAAAAACTCATTTAATCTCCCTCATTTTCCCCTATTTTCTCTTATTATTTTGAGGCATCTTGATGTGACACAGGTCCCCAAATCAGCTACAGAATAGGGTTTCAGAAAGTTGGCCTGGGAGAAGAACTTAAAAGCCAACATATTTTGGGGACACTTTTGGAGTTGGCAGTAGGCTGGTTTGCAAAAAGTGTGGCTTGTTGAGTAGCAAATGTTCTGCACCACCCATGTGGGACTTCCCATGAAGCCTTTCCTGATTATTATACTTTTCATCTGTCTTTCTTTACAGAACTGCTATTTTAATCAGTCATTTACCTTAGTCCTTCACTGCCTATTATATGTTAGTTTTGTTTCTCCAGAATTTAAATTCTTTGAGAGAAGGAATCATGTTTTATATTTCTTGAATAGTGACCATAATCTGTATTGGTATTATGAAACAACTAAGTACCATGTATTTTTAATAACTGTGAGAGTATTAACTCATTTTGTGTACCAACACGTATCATAGTCCCAGACACAGGTAAACCCTTAAAAAAGACTTACTTGCTTGATTGATTTAGATTTAAATTGCTCTAGTTACTTCATCTTGGCTTAAAGGGAAATTAATTATGGTAGAGAAAGAAAATACTGTATATTGGTATGGCAAAGAGATTTCTCTGAAAAGTAAACATTTAAAGCATTTATATATCTTTGCGAACAAACTAATCTTTTTTCATTAAAATTATTATGGTCATTATATGTAGTATGTTCCCAGTCTTATAGATTTCTCTTTTCATTAGTTCATACAAGTCTTCCCATATTTTTCTGAATTCTCATATTTATCACTTCTTAATGAACAACAATGTTCTATTTCATTTATATATCAAAATTTTCAACCTTTCCCTGATGTTTTAAAAATTATCTCAATTTCTTTACTGTAAAATGGAAATAATATTAATATCATGATCCTCACAGAGCTATTGTGAGAATCCAATGAAACAATATGAGTAATAATAGAGTGCTTTGCCCCTCCTGGATCACTGCCTTGATTGATTGCTTGGCTGACTACAATAAACCCATTTGACTGTATGGATCACCACAAAATGTGGCAATTCCTTAAAGAGATGGAGTACCAGATCATCTTGCCTCATGAGGAACCAGTATGCTGCCTTAGAAATAATAATCAGAACTGCACATGGAGCAACTGACTGGTTTAGGATTAGAAAAAGAGTATGATAAAGTTGCATATTATCACCTTTTAAAATTTAACTTATAAGCATAGTACATCATGAGAAAAGCCGAATTAAGGTTGCTCAGAGAAAAAAAAAAACAATAGTATCAGATATGCAGATAATGCTACTTTAATGACAGAAAGTGAAGATGAATTAAGAAGCTTCCTGATAAGAATGAAAAAGTTGGCTTGAAACTTAACACCAAAAACCCCAAGATAACAGTAATTGATCCCAAACCCATTAGTAAACAGTTGGAGAAGTGGAAACAATATTAGATTTTATATTTTGGAGCTCAAAGATCACTGAAGATAGCAACTGTAGCCACAAAATTAAAAAATACTTTCTCTTTATAAAGAAAGCTATGAAAAGCAGAGCTATCACCTTGCCAACAAAGGTCCACATTTTCAAAGCTATGGTTTTTCCAGTAGCAAGGTATGACTGGGGGTATTAGGCCATAAAACAAGCTGATGCTGCAGAATTCATAGTTTTGAGTTGTGTTGGAAAAGACTTTTGAGAGAAATTGAAGGATGTATTAGAAAAGACAATATTTGAACTTCCCAGTGACCCTTTCAAAGCTTTCCAGAATTGGGGATGAACAAATGCACCAAATATATCCCAGTTTTTGCTGAGGGTGGAATTATTTAACTGAGATAATTTAATTGAGCCTGATCCTTAGTTTGACTGACCATGTTCTTTGGCATGACCACTATTCAGTAGTTGAGTACTTTAAGTATTATGAGACCTCTGGATCTGCTACGAGTGTCTCAGTACTAAAAGGTTCTGGTGTTTGGGATTTGGCCAAGCAACTCCCTTAATGGTCACTGAACAGGAGAACTAATGACTCATTGGGCCTTTAAGAAATATGTCTGCTATTATCTCTTCTCTATCAGGGGCCCTCAAACTTTTTAAACAGGGGGTCAGTTCACTGACCCTCAGACTATTGGAGGTATAGTACATACTATAATAAACTATAGTAAATACAAAAACTTTGTTTTGTGGGCCTTTAAATAAAGAAACTCCATAGCCCTGGGTGAGGGGGATAATCATCCTCAGCTGTCGCATCTGGCCCGCAGGCTATAGTTTGAGGACTCCTGCGAGTGGTATTATGTAATTGTGGTACCTCTTGTGAGCAGTTTTAGTGTGAGGCAGGTGGAATGATCCAAGTGCAAGATAAGGAGCTTAATTCTCTCCTTATAGGCCAGGCTATTCCTGGACTGAACACAATCCATACCCATGGGGTCTCTATCACAATGGGACTCTTGTTGTATGTAGTGCCCAAATCTCAGGGCTCAGCAGGGGTAGTTAACTGTTTGCCATATAAATTTAGCATATGTATGTATGTGTATATATATGCATAGAGTTACATCAATCTAGGAATACATTTAGTATGTATATATATATATATATATATACATATATACACATAAATACACAAATACACATTCATGTATACACAGGCATATTTATTCCTTTACTATAGATATGTTTTATATAAATAAATTTGTGTCAAAATTTCCTGTTAATATACTCCCTTAATCAAACACACACACACAATTAGAAGGAGAGAAACAGCATGACATTCTGGATAAAGAACAAAGTATGAATCCAGGAAACTTACTTCTGAAATGTATTAGATGTCTAACTATGCTCAAATCATATAATATCTCAGTACTGTATAGGATTTTCTTAGACTATAAATATATATAAGGAAACTATATATATATATATATATATGAGAAAAGTATGTATATATATATTTATGTATATAAATCACATACATATACTCATATACATATGTGTAAATAGACATTATAAAGATATAAGCATATTGTTGCATATATAAACATATACTTATATAATATGATATGAAATTTATACTAACATCATATTTAACCAATGCCCAATGCAATGTAGATAATCTATAATGTCTTTCTCATGAAACTGATTTGTCTCCTTTTGCATTTTTTGCTTAATGTATTTTTGCAACACCATTTAATGACTTTAGGTGGGGTTTGCTTATATCTCCATTAAGAAGAAATTCCAAAGCTACATCCCTTCCTTAAGAAAGGTCTTCCCACTTGCTTTTAAAAATTCAACCCTCTATTAAATCTCCTGTTGCAATTAATCAACCATGATTCTAATCTCTGCAAATCATTTTGTATATTTATCTTTCTTTGACATTCTTAACAGCTCAAAACTTAGTATCAGCTATGAATTTCATTACTGGGGTTTTACTCCTTCTTCAAAATCATTAATATTGATACTAAATAAATGATAGTGTTATCGAGGCTAAATAATATTATTCTAAACTGCTTGGCAAACACAGTACTGATCATTTTTCTTATTGCCCTAAAAAATGAAGAGGAAATGAAATGTGCTTGGTACTAGCTACAATAATGCTACGATTCACTGCTTTCCTCCTAAACTTTGGCACATTTGTTAAAATTGACCCTATTATATTAAGTTTATTTTTAGTCACGAAGTGAGGAGAAAAATAACCTGAAAAGTCAGGACAATGGCAATTTAAGTCAAATACAACAATAGACAAGGGAAAGGCAATGTGATTCCTATAGGGGAAAAAAAGATTCGTGTCTGAATAATATATTAGCCTGGGTCAGGGATGGGGAATATCCTACCCATGGGCTCTATAAAGCCTGAAAAATAATTTGGTCTGGCCTTGTTGAGGCAATAGCAGGTCAGTCATCATATAGGGGTGAGTTAATTAAGTGTTTGATCAAATAGAGCAGGTTAATTTTAAAGTTGATATTTTATATGGCCTGTGAATGATATCCAAATGGCCCTTGGCAGAAAAATGGTTCTTTATTTCTGTTCCTATTTCTGCTTCAGCACTTAGAATGCTGGACTTGGATTTAGGAATAACTGAATTCATATCTGAACTTACTTACTAGCTCTGTGACCCTGGCAAGTGATTTAACAACTCTCTGCCTCAGTGTCTATAAAAGTAGGATAAAGATAGTGGCTTCCTCCCTGCTCATTGTAAGGATAAATGACACAATATTCATAAAGATCTTTGTGTACTTAAAACATTATAGAAAGACTATTATTATAGATAGCTAGATGGTACAATGGATAGAATGCCAGTCCTGGAGTTAGGAAGCTTCATCATCATGAGTTCAAATCTGGCCTCAAATACTTATTATCTTTTTGATCTTGAGCAAATCACTTAAACCTGATTGCTCAGTTTTCTCATCTGTAAAGCAAGTTGGAGAAGGGAGTGACAAAATTTTCTTTGCCAAGAAAATTCCAGATGGGCACAAAGAATCTATATGACTGAACAAAACAATTATTACTTTGAAGGACAGATTCCAGAGAAATCTAGTAGATATAATTTATTTAGACTTTCAAAAATATCTTTGACAAGGTTTTGCAATAAAGCTTATTTTAAAAATGATTTAATAGTAATTTTTTTTACTTCTGCCCCTATATTTTTTAAATCTTTTCAGCCCCTCATAGCCCTCTTACTTTGGTTCAATTCTGCCTTAGAGATTCAAATGAATACTATTCTTTGAGTTCTGAGAGTTAAAAAAAAAAAGATATCCTAAATTAGTTGCAATGACATTCAGTGTTGTTAATTGTCTTGTGGCTCCTGTCTTATACCTCAAGTAGCTGATTTTCTGCACCAGTTGCTGTGAATATGTTGCCTTTCTCAGAGATTTCTTTTCTTCCAAGGTTCTGCTGCCAGATCCCCTTGACTACAAATCTGACTGAGTCTTTTAGGATGGGCTCATTTGGCTCATTCCTAACTTATTTCTATAAACACTACTTCTTAACCCACAATCATTCAGTATAATTGAAATTACTTAATGTAGCCAACAAGTGATCTTTCTTCATCTTGAATTCCTAATACTATAGCCAATATTTCAGTGTATTTGTTTTAGAGGAAAGCCTGAACACCAGTAATGATTTTCCCTTAAAGTGCCTATTTGCATCCCATCTATGAGCCTCAGTTTTACATAAGGGAATTATATAATTAAGACTACCTCTTTCAAACTCTCTCATCCCAAGGGCCAATTACATGTAACTGCTCATGAAAGTTGAATTTATTCTAAATTATTATTCATACTAAAGAAAAAAAAAGGTTATTCTCTTGACTCCTGAAGACTAATCAAAATTAGTCAAGTGGAGGGAAAACTAGGAGAACAACCATAAGGACATGAATGCTGCCATATCCATTATTTTAACAACCAAACTTTCTTTTTTTCCTAATTTTAGAAAATTAAAAAAAATATTTTTTGAATAGCTTTTTAATTTCAAAATATGTACAGGTAGTTTTTGACATTCAGCTTTGCAAAACTTTGTGTTTCAAACTTTTTTTCGCTTCCTTTCCCCTAATCTTAGACAGCAAATAATTCAATATATCTTAAACATGTGAAATTCTTCTGTACATAATTTCCATAACTATCATGCTCACAAGAAAAATCAGATCAAAAAGGCAAAAAAAAAAATTAGAAAGAAAACAAAAAGCAAGCAAACAACAATAAAGAGTCCAATAATTCTCAGATTATCTTTCCTGGATCTATTTTCCAGGTTAGTTGTTTTTCCTATGAGATATTTTATATTTTGTTCTATTTTTAATTTTTTTTGGTTTGTTTTTATTGATTTGGCTATTATTTTCGTCAGTAAGCTTTTTTACCTCCTTTTGTATTTGGCAATTGAACTTACAAATGAATTGTTTTGTTTATTGGATTTTTTTTTTCATTTCACCAATTCGATTTTGAAGGAGTTGTTTTCTTTTTCCATTTTGACAAATATATATTTTTATTATTTTAAAGTTTTTTATTTTCAACACATGCATGGATAATTTTCAATATTCACCGTGAAAAACCTTATTCCAAATTTTTTCCCTTCCTTCTTCCCTTCCCTTTCTCCTAGAGAGCAAATAATCCAATATATGTTAAATGCATGCAATTCTTCTATACACATTTCCACAAATATTAAGCTACACAAGAAAGATCAGATCAAAAAGGAAAAAATGAGAAAGAAAACAAAATGCAAGCAAACAACAACAAAAATAATGAAAATACTATGTTGTGATCTACATTCAGTTCTCACTGAGTGAAATGGGACTATTTAAGAAATTTATTTCCTCTTCTGTTAATCCGGGCAATTAATATTTTTGTAAATATTCATCCATTTTACTTAGATTATAAGATTTATTGACATATAGTTGGGCAAAAGAACTTCTAATTATTGCTTTAATTTCCTCTTCTTTGATGGAACGTTCTTCCTTTTCATTTTTTATACTAACAATTTAATTTTCTTTTTTCCTTTTTCTAATCAAATTAACTAAAAGTTTATCTATTTTACTGTTTTGTTATAAAACCAATTCTTATTTTCATTAATTCGTTTTCTTACTTTCAATTTTATTAATTTCCCCTTTCATTTTCAGAATTTCAAATTTGGTATTTAATTGGGGGTTTTTCAATTTGGTCTTTTTCTAGCTTTTTTAGTTGTATGCCCAATTTATTGATCTTTTCCTTCTCCATTTTATGCAAGTAAGCATCTAGAGAAACAAAACTTCCCCTCAGAACTGCTTTGAATGCATCCCATAAATTTTGGTATGTTATCTCCTTATTGTCATTCTCTTGGATGAAATTATCCTGTGTGTGTCTATGATTTGTTTTTTCACCCACCCATTCTTTAGAATTAGATTACTTAGTTTACAATTAATTTTTGGTCTATCTTCCCCTGCTCTTTTATTTTTTTATTGCGTCATGATCTGAAAAAAATGCATTTACTATTTCTGCCTTTCTGCATTTGATTTTGAGGTTTTCATAAACTAATATCTGGTCATTTTTTTATAGGTTCCTTCTACTGCCAAGAAAAATATATGTTCCTTTCTGTCTCCATTCAATTTTCTCCAAAGGTCTATCATATCTAACTTTTCTAGAATTCTGTTTACCTCCTTAACTTCTTTCTTAATTATTTTGTGGTTCGATTTATCTAGTTCTGAGAGAGCAAGCTAGTTCTGAGATCCTCCACTAGTATAGTTTTGTTGTCTATTTCTTCTTGCAGCTCTCTCAACATCTCCTCTAAGAATTTGGATGCCATACTATTTGGTGCATAGATATTTAGTATTGATATTACTTCATTATTTATGGTACCCTTTAGGAAGATATAGTTTCTTTCCATATCTCTTCTAATTAAATCTATTTTTGGTTTTTCTTGATTTGAAATCAGGATTGATATCCCTACTTTTTTTTTTATATCAGCTGAAAAATAATAGATTGTGCTCCGGCCTTTTATCTTTACTTTGTATGTATCACTCTGCTTTAAATGTCTTTCTTGTAAACAACATATTAGAGTATTTTGGCTTTTAGTCCAGTCTCCTATCCAATTCTTTTTTATGGGAGAGCTCATCCCATTTCTATTCAAGTTAAAATTGCTAACTCTATATTTCCTGCCATCTTGTTTCCTCCAGTTATACTTTTCTATTTCCTTTCCCCTCTCTCCTCCCCAATATTTTGCTTCTGACTACCACCTCCCTCAAATAGCCCAATTCTTTTACAGCCCTTCCTCCTTTCTTATACCTTTCCCCTTCTACTTTTGTTCTTCCTGCTATTAGCCTCTCTCTTTCTTTCCCCTTTTCCCTCCTACTTCTCTATAGAGTGAGACGAGCTAGTTTGTGAAGCCAAATATGTCTGATAATCTCTCTTTGAGCCAAATCTGAGGCACCCTTTGGTACTGGCTAAGAAATTGAGTAGTTGGTCAGTGAAATAAATTAGGTTCACAAGACGTAATAGTCAATAACAATAGTAATCTAATGTTTGATAAACTTAAAGACCCCAGCTTGTGGGATAAGAACTTACTGGTTGATAAAAATTGCTGAGAAAATTAGAAATTTGTATGGCAGAAACTATAGACATTGACTCACACCTAACACCTTATACCAAGATAAGATCAAAATGGGTTCATGATTTAGATATAAAAAGTGGTAATATAAGTAAATTAGAAGAAGAAAGGATAATCTAACTCTCAAAACTGTGGAGAAGGAAGGAATTTGTGGTCAAAGAAGAACTAGAGTAGATTGTGGAATGCAAAATGGATGATTTTGATTATATTAAGTTATAAAGTTTTTGTACAAACAAAACGAATACAGACCAGATTAGAAGTGAAGCAATAAACTGGGGAAAAAATTTTACATCCAAGGGTTCTGATAAAGGTCTCACTTCTAAAATATATAAAAGTTTACTCAAATTTATAAGAATATAAATCAATCCCCAACTGAAAAATGGTCAAATGATATGAACAGACAATTTTCTGATGAAGAAATTAAAACCATTTCTAGTCTTGTGAAAAAATTCTCTACATCAAAATTGGTCAGATAAATTCAAATTAAGGTAACTCTGAGATACTGATACATATTTCTCAGATTGGCTAAGATGACAGAAAAAGATAATGATGAATGTTTGAGGAGATGTGGGAAAATTGGGACCCTATTACATTGTTGGTGGAGCTGTGAACTGATCCAACCATTCTGGATAGCAATTTGGAACTATGCTCGAAGGGCTATCAAACTTTGCATATCCTTTGACCCACTACTGTTCCTACTGCATTTATTTCCTAAAGAGATCTTAAAGGAGGGAAAGGGACCTACATGTGCAAAAATGTTTGTGGCAGCCCTTTTTGTAGTGGTAAGGAACTGGAAACTGAGTGTATGCTCATCAATTGAAGAATGGCTAAATAAGCTATGGTATATGAATGTTACAGAATATTATTGTTCTGTAAGAAATGACCATTCATTCTGAATACAGAGAGGCTTGGAGAGACTTACATGAACTGATGCTGAGTGAAATGAACAGAACCAGGAGATCATTATGCATAGCAATAACAAGATTATACCATGATCAATTCTGATGGACGTGGCTCTCTTCAACAATGAGATGATTCGGGCCAGTTATCTTGTGATGACAAAGCCCATCTGCACCCAGAGAGAGGACAATGGGAACTAAGCATGCGGATCACTCCTTTGTTGTTGCTGTTATTAGCATTTTGTTTTCTTTCCCATTTTTCTTCTTTTCTTCTGATTTTTCTTGTGCATCATATTTGTGGATTCAGCTCATTTTACAGATGAAGAAACTGAGGCAGACAGAATTAAATGACTTGCTCAGGGTCACAAAGCTAATAAATAACTAAAGCCAGATTTGAACTCAGGAAGATGAGCCTTCCTGATTTCAGGCTCAGCACTCTATCTGCTGTGCCATGTAACTGAGAATAAAGGTATGTAAAAATGGAGCAAGGAGTGGGGGGAACAAGCATCACATAAGCATCATTCTTGTTACATCGGACTGTCGTTGGGATCTACTAGTGGATCAAATGATATGCACAGTTTGATATGTAGGGGAATGGCTAAATAAGTTATGGTGTATGAATGTTATGGAATATTATTGTTCTGTAAGAAATGACCATTCATTCTGAATACAGAGAGGCTTGGAGAGACTTACATGAACTGATGCTGAGTGAAATGAGCAGAACCAGGAGATCATTGTTTAACATTCTTCTATGAACTGGACAAAGTTTGAAAACAAATATATAAATTTATACACATACATATGAACACACAAACTTATACACACACATGGAGTTTAGGAAATAAGCACAGCAAATTAAACAAGGTGAGAAATGGGGAAAGGGAGAGAAGGTTAAGAGAAATGAAAATCCCCAAAATGTAATAATCAAAGCAAAACAAATATCTTGATAGTAGAAAGAGGATCAAACTAAAACCTAATGAACAGGGGGAATGAAGAGTGTTTGTCAACTGGAAATAGGGTTAAAAAAACATGAAATATGATTTAATGGAATATATAGAAAGAATAAATGATAAGATAAATAATTTCAGAGAATACTGGGTAATATGAAGAAATGAAATGAATAGAACTACAAAAACAATTTATAAAATAATAATGTAAAGAAAAAGAACTTTGAAAAACTTAAGAAATCTGACCAATGAAATAATCAATCATTATTAAAGAGAAAGTATGATGAAACATTTTGCCCACTTCTGACAAAAAGGTAATAGGTTTAAGGTATGGAAAAAGAAGTTTGTTGTTTTTAAATGGTCACTGTATGGTTTTGTTACATTTTATTAGCTTTATATGTTATAAAGTTTGGTTTTCCCCTCTGTGCTTCAATGGGGAGGAAGTTGGAGTGGAAAGGTAAACAAGAACAGGAGAGAAAAATAGAAAGGTTGAAAGGGTGTATTACAAGTTTTTTTTTTTTAAAATGAACTGCTAATATCTAGAATCTGCATAGCATTAAAATGCTATATTAAATTGCAAAATGCTTTACAAATATTATCTAAATTTTTTCTCACAACTACTTTGGATAACAGATGTTATTATCTCCATTTTATAGATGAGGAAATTGAGACATACAAAGGTTAAATGACATGCCAAGTTTTCCATAGCTAGTTAAGTATGTGATGATTTGAACTGAGTTTTTCCTGACTTCAGGTAGAATGTTTTATCAACTTTGCCACCTAACTGCCTTTGTAACATGAGAACCAATGGGATAATATGAATAACCATGACAATAATAAGAAAACAAGCTAAAAGATAAGAATTCAGATTGATTAATCTTCATTCCAAAAGACTAATGATGAACCATATTCTCTCTCTTGGTTGAAAGATTATGCATATATCATATATGTATAATTGCCTCTACACTACCAGTCCAGGTTGATGTGTTAATTTGCCAGTGATTTTTCACAAAATTTTACAAAACAAAACAAAAAAAGGCATGAATTGAAACATTTGGAGACAGTTTCTGTAGATAAAAATAAGATCTTTAGCACCTTTTTATATGAACTCTTGGAAAAAGCAAGAATATTCCTGCCCTGTAAAAAGACAAGTCTGTTCTTCATTCATGCTTAAAGAACGGGAGAGGAAAAACTTCACAAGAAGAATTGTAAATGAGCAGAAATGCAGAAGTTTGGACTCAGTGTTAGCACAGTAGAATGAATAGTTGGAGTTCAGATCTTGGGCAGGTAGAGTGAAGGGGAACACTCTCGGAGATTTGAGCAATAGCAGAAGACTTCAAGAGATGAAAGAAAGAAATAGAGATGGAGATCAGGGGTCTCAAGATCAACCTCTGTCCCACTGTAGTTGTACTAAATTTTTTTTAATTTTTCATAGAATTTATGCAGAATGTGAAGTGATTGCCTACTTTCCTGGACTCTGTATCAAGAGGACAGTATTTGATGATTTACGAACTACGGTCCTCGGGCCAGATGAAGCAGCTGAGGACATTTATCCCCCTCACCCAGGGCTATGAAGTTTCTTTATTTAAAGGCCACAAAACAAAGTTTTTGTTTTTACTATAGTCCGGCCCTCCAACAGTCTGAGGGACAGTGAACTGGACCGCTATTTAAAAAGTTTGAGGACCCTGATACATCATTCTATTTTAATAATATCACAACCAGCCTTAGGTTAATATGTGATCAACCATAATTGCTTTCGTTATTTGTAAATAGAGAGAGGAAGAATGGCTGACATTACACACACGTACACTCACACATACACACACACACACACACACACACACACACACTCTCTTAGATGCTTTGTCTGACTTGTCAGAATGAAACACATTTTTCTTCTTCCTTTTATATTGCAGCTAGGAATTCAGGAACTATATAAGAAAAATTAAAAAAAAAATAAACCCTCCCAAAGTGGGGCAAATATGAACCTTGGTCTTTCATCAGATGAAAAGTAATAGCCCTTTGGTAGGGGAGTTCTGGGCTTCTCCATTATCCTCCATGCCATGCCATGATAAAAAATACACATACACATACCACATTTGCTGCCTTTTTTTATTGTTTTCCTTCCAAATATTCAGAAACATCTCTCTCAAGGACAGTGAATAGAAAATAGCTTATAGCATTGTTTAATAAAGCTTGATAGATGTTTGTTCAGTGTAAAAAATAAATTTAAAGACCTCCCCCCTTTTTATCAAAGAAATTTACATTCTAGGACAAAATCTCAAAACTGTCATATCACTAGATATGATTGTGTGACTAGCATTTATTTTATGGTTAAAAACTAACACCTATCTTTTTTATACATAAGAAGTTTTATATAGAGAGTTCTTTTAAACTAGAGTTATGCAGAACATAGAGCAATAAATCCTAGTGGAATAGTATATTCAATTATGGCCTAGCTCTAGATGTATGTGCATTTATATTACTCATGGAGTAAAGGGACAGTGAGAAAGATGCAACCACAATAAAAAGAATAACAATTTCATCAATAAAGCATTTTAAAAGTGCACAGAAGACAACAAAGAGAAGTTCAGAAAGATTTGTGTAAACAAGGAAATTTTATGACTTCCCACTTTAATTTTAGTATTCATTTAAAATTTTACATAAAGTTCATGATTTCATATATAATGATCTTTCTTATTCTTTGTATAAAGATTTATTCTTATTTATAGTTACCAAATTTGTAATAATAGGAGAAAAATATGTCATTGAAATACATTATAAAAGTAATCTTTTAATTCTCTGTTTTCAGGGATGTTTTGTGACATCTATACATTAACTGCCTGTAAATTGGGCTGTGTACAATTTATTTGGTCAGAATCTCTGATGTCATTGATATAAGGAATTCATATAAATTTCCATGGCAAATAGCAACTTTTCATAATTTATATCCTTAAAGAGATACCCAAGACACTGACAGGTTAAGTGACTTTCCCTTTGCTCAGTTTATATGTGTCAGTGGAAAGAATTAAATCCAAGTTTCCTGACTCTATCTATGGTCCTTATATCCATTATACCACAATTTTTCTTTCATTTTCTCTTCATAGAAATATTTGTCAGTGGTTGACCACTCCATTTCTTAGACTCTCAGTAAGCACTATATTGTAATATCTCCTCTGGGTTTTGGGAAGTTGGTGGAGAGGGAGGATTGTCTCAATTAATTTCCACATGACTGCCTATTGCCATGTAAAGTTGCAGCATTTGGACTAATACAGTCTTAGTTCTTTCTAGTTTAAAAATTATTCAGTGGTTGGAGATTAGCCAGGGAATTGTTGTACAATTTCAGCAGCATTTGAAGAATATTTCAGAGACCTTGGCTTTTTTCATGGAAAAAAAAAAAAAAAAACCAGCTGCAGGCACAACAAAGTAGTCCCAAAGATGCAATTAAACTCAATTGCTTCCTCATGTATTCTATACCCTTTACAACTATTACATTTCCACAGTAATACATTACTTAAAGTAACAATTATCCAGTGATTTGGTTTGGATTGTTCCTCTACAAAATGTTACAATGGTAAAAACACTATTTACATATACTCTATAATACAGGGTATTTTAGGTGAATAGGTAGTGAATTTAACTTGTCCTTAGTCACAGTCTCATGGAAAGTGAACTTTGCCTTGGTACTCTAGGCACAGTCATATATTCTAAAATAAGTGGAATGATAAATTCCTTTTGTCAAGGACAGAGTATTGAGTAAAGCAGGGATATACTTAATTTGAAAACCTGAGAGAGGTAGTAAGCTAGTGTAAAGAATTTGAACAGCATTTCAGATCTCAAGTCTACACTTAGCCTATGGGAATTTAATTTAATTCATTTAACTTTTCTTGATTGGTCACATGAAGAGGTCTGACAAATGACTTGTAAGGTCTCTTACAACTCCAATATTCTAAGGGTATTACTGCCCATAAAGATTTTAGTGAGTTATTTTTTACTATCAAAATAATAAGTTTGTAAATTTTACTTTCTTTAAGGAAAGTTACCACTAGTTATTATCATACCTAGAAAAGAAATAGATCATTACCAAATGAATACAGATGCATAGGTATAAAATACAGTAAATTGAGCATGTAACAAAATCAGTGGATCAGAACTATTCATGCATGAAGGTATACATTACAAGGTTTTCACATTTCTACTACCTCAAATCCCTACTGAGAACTCTGAAAAAAATGTTTAAATTGGATTATCTTATGAGTTCTTATCAAATTAGTCTATTGCAAATAAACTGACCACAAAGTGTCTGAAAAAAAGTATTTCTAAAGGAAGACAGTATAGTTGGTTACACCACACATGAGCCATGAGAGTTCATTCTTTTTTTAGAAAAATATAGTCACAAATTTATTACACATTTTCTGTTTCTGTTTCCCTGCATGGATATGCTATTTTCTCAATGGTAAAAGATTTTAGTTCCAACTGGAACTGAAGATACTTATTTACTTTTCATCTCTAGAATCACCTCTAATTAACTGTATGAATTTTAATTATTCATTTAATCTTATTTCCCTCAAAATATGTGAATATCCAGCATAAAGTAATACGTGACTACAAACATGTTAAATCTTATCAGTTACCATATAACACAAATTTCTAAGAACTTTTCCCATTCTGATACACTGTTTCTTTGGAATTTCAATGAAGGCATGATTTTTTTTAAGTCTGGGTGGAGGAAGGTCACATAATTTCCCCCAAACAGATTAATTTAATACTAGCTGCATGAATTCCCCTTATCCCAATTTCATCATCCTTCCAGGATGGCAGCTTACTATCTGATTATTAAGTCTTCCTTTTTTCTCCCCCATTATGAGCTGAAGTCTGTTCTTTCACCAACTTAGAAACTAATTTTATAAAATGAAATCCTCAGGGTGTGTGAAAAAGGTTTAGTCAATCAGGTACTGTCATTTCCAGGCAACAATTAATGATATACAATTCTTGGCAGCATGTTATCAGTTCTTTTCTGTTAACAGCTTGTCTGTGCATGTCTTCTCTGATCTCATTCTCATTATGTCCGTAATTTTTATGAATCCTCCAACACATATGGTTCTGTTTCACAATTCCCTTCTGTAACACTTGCAATTCATTAATACAGCTTCTATTTCATTTAGGACTGAGCCTACATACTTGAAATTGTCAAGAAGGATACATAAAAGAGGGTATAAAAAAGTCAAATTTCATGACTCAAAAAAAACATATAATGGAAAGGAAGTAATTTTTGAATCTTGTCGTCTTTCTCTGGCTTCTCCTCTCCTTTAGCAATTTTATGTAATTGTTTTGAGTCCTATATACTCTAAGATTGACCAAGATTGTTCCAGGAACTATCTTAGGCCTTTATACTGAGGGAGGAATAGTGAATTAAAAGAGGGAATTCCTGTAAATCTGATATTATGGACTTGGAAAAGCACAGATTTTTACATGCAAAACAGAATGAAGAATTCTTTTAATTTCCAAATTATGGGAATTTACCTTATTATTGTGGGTGCCAGACTTTTGAAGGTCAGACTGTTGTTATGTGAAAACAGTTTGGCAACTATTATCTGTATCTTGGGTATAGGATATTGCATAAAAATGGAGTAAAGCTGAGTAGAGTTCCAAATCCTGAGCAAGCTTCTCGAGCCCATTGCATCCAGCTCAGATGGGTAGAAGTTGTAATCTGATGATCTCCTTCCATCTTTAAAGCAATGATTTAGATATCTTACTATTGATATTTTAGACTCAATGAAAGACATTTTTAAAAATTCAATTCCCAAATAGTAGCAACCAAATACTAACTTCTGGGATAGTTTCTATCCTCATTACTGGAATTTTCACATGCCTAATTATTTCCTTATATCATCTCTTGTCCAAGCATTCACAACATGCAAAATAATGGAAAGAATTTAAGAATTTAGGAATTTTGCCTATAAATTTCCAGTGCCTGTGCATTCAATTTGTGGCAATTGAGGACTGGGACCATGAAACTAAATTATGAGATGGTGGGGAGGAAGAAGAGAGAACCTGATCTTTTATTCACTTTTTCAATTTTCTCCAAACTAAATTCCCTTCTTGACTCCTCCTGCTAACCCCCACTTCCACCTCTAATCTCTAGCTCTACTCCAGTATTCATAACAGAAATAAGGAACATGGAAGGGAATTTCTCCTTTATAGGATACTTCATCTTCCTTATAGAGTTGGAGAGATTGCTTCCCATCATCTGACCCCAGATTCCATGAAACTTTAATGAAAATATATTTGAAATCTTTCCCTCCTCTTTCACTCCTCCTAGGTTTGATACATTAAAAACTCTAGGTTACAAAATGGGAATGGAAGTCCAGAAACTTTAGAGGATCAAGGTAGACTGTTCTCCATTCATCATATTGTTCCCATACCTAAAGAACTGGTCCATACTTTTTTGTGAAGAATATATGATATCAAAACTGATGTCATGATATACTAGTTGGACTTCCTAAGATTTTCCTAAAATGGTCAATTGAGGCTTCCCTTCTCACAATGAGTTTATATTCCAAGGAACAAGAAAACAAGCACGGGCTAGTTTAATTTCAAAGTGAGTAAAACAGTTTACAAGCTAGGCCACAAGTGCTTGAGCCTCACTCCCAGCGGGGAACCTGAGGCAATTTGGGGAGATCACAATACTTACATCAGGGATAGTTCAGTGAGATGTAGCCCTAACAATGAGGAGAGACAGCAACAATGTGACAAGGTTGATTTGTAGCAAGCCTTCATGATCAGAACTTATCTGAGTTCAGACTACACTTGGTATTGGTGAAAGTAATGGGTGAAATAGTGAAATCACAATTATATGATTTTGCCAGAGGGCGAGATCATTTAGAGGGTGAGAGCAAGGGATTGTTTTATGCCTTGTTCAGGACATAATTTGCTTATTGGGCTTTAGCTCTGAAAAACATCAACTTTTTCCAGCAGTGGAGATCATAGTCTACTTATGCTTCCCATCCTATATATCTCTTGTCTGTTTTCCTCAAAAATTTCCACAGAGAGTCTAACATTCTTCAAGGCTTTCTTTCTTTCTTCTGATCCCCCAAGGGTTCCAATGGAACACTCTGGCTTTCTACTTGTCATCTCTGTCCTTTGTAACCAACTCATCTCTTCCCCTATCTTTTATAATTCCTTGATGTTTCATTTTTTCTCTTCAGGGCTATGCATTGCAGCCTCATTACTCCTACCATGTATCTCTTAATTATCCTTTGTGTGATACCATTTTTTTGGGTTCTCTAGAGGCAGTTGTGTTCCATGTCTTGCTGTCATATCATCACCAGTAGAATATTTGTATTAAAAAAAGATTGACCTTTGATTTTTATGGGATTCTGGGGTCAATAAAAGAGCTTTATATTTGCCCAAAGCAACTGAGCTTTCTTGTTCATCTTACTTGACCTAATTTTTCATTTTTATTGTCTGTTCAAGACATACAAAATGATGTTTTTTTCTATTGTTACACACATAAATGAAATTTATACAATGGTTTTGCCTAATGCTATCCTACAGCTCATGGAACAGACTGATGTACTTTCCAAATGCTAGAAATTTAGGGTCCTTTCCAGCACTGACTCCAAATAACATATTAAAAGTTTCCCAAATCAAAGGAATTTAATGAGAATCCTTAATGCAGGATTTGAAAATCACTCAAATTACTAATTTGGGAATCTAATTGCTCCTCTAGTTACTATTTCTTGAATTACTAATCTAATTCATTGTGGTGACCTATAGAGGATAATCTAGTGACAAAACTTCTGGGAGGAAATGAGTAACAATTTTCTGACTTCCAAAAAAAGAGTCTATTTGAAGGAAGAAAAACAGAACTGTAAAAAGAGCTCTGCATTTTGCTTTAGAATACCCTGAAATCAAGTTCCAGATTTTGCATTTTATTAGCTGCATTATTTAAGGCAAATAACCTTACTTTTCTGAATCTCAGTTGGTTCACCACTAAGGTATTTTATGAACCTAAAAATTTTACATAAATGTGAGGGGTTTATTTTTTTTAATTGTGATACAAGTTAAGGTGTTGAACTGACTTATCTCTAGGAATCTTTTAGGCTCTGATATTCTATGATTCTATAAGGAACCATAGAGACATTTTTTTGTCAGGAATGAGGGAGAGTCAGTCAATTAATAAACATTTATTAAATGTCTACTAAATGAAGACACTATGCTAATTAATGAGGGTACAAGAGGCAAAAGACAGTTCCTGTCCTAAAGGAGTTCACAATCTAATTGAGAAGACAACAAATAAATATGTATAAACAAGACATTTTCAAGGTAAATAAAAAATAATAAAGGGAATGCATTGGGATTTAGAGAGGAATATAGAAAATAAGATTTTATTTTGGACTTGACGAAAGCCAGGGATGCCAATAGAGTGGATGAAGAAGGAGAGCATTCTAGGCATGGAGGATAATCAGAAAAAATACTCCAAGTGGAAAGATGGAGTGGCTTGTTATTTTTTTTTAATTTTCATAATACATGCAAAGATGGTTTTCAAAATTCGTCCTTGCAAAATCTTGTGTTCCAAATCCCCCCTTCCTCTTACCCCTTCCCTTAAACAACAAGTTATCCAATATATATTAAACATGTATAATTCTTCTATACATATTTCCATATTTATCATGCTGCACAAGAAAAATCAAATCAAAAAGAAAAAAAAATAGGAAAGAAAAAAGCAAGCAAATAACAATAAAAAAAGTTGAAATACTATATTGTGATCCACACTTGGTCCCCAGAATCCTGTTTCTGGATGCAGAGGGTTCTCTCCATCACAAGTCTATCTTGTTACCATATATAATGATGTCCTGGTTCTGCTCACTTCACTTAGCATCAGTTCATGAAAGTCTCTGCAGACCTTTCTGAAATCACCCTGCTGGTCATTTCTTATAGATCAATAATATTCCATAACATTCAGCCATTCTCCAATTGATGGGCATCCACTCAGTTTCCAGTTTCTTGCCACTACAAAACGGGCTGCCACAAACATTTTTGCACATGTGGATCCCTTTCCCTCTTTTAAGATCTCTTTGGGATATAAACCCAGTGGTGACACTGCTGGATCAAAGGGTATGAACAGTTTGATAGCCTTTTGGGTGAAGTTCCAAATTGCTCTCCAGAATGGCTAGATCCATTCACAACTTCACCAACAATGTTTTAATGTCCCAGTTTTCCCACATCCCCTCCAACATTTATCATTATCTTTGCATGTCATTTTAGCCAATCTTAGAGGTGTGTAGTGATACCTCAGAGCTATCTTAATTTGCATTTCTCTGACCAATAGTGCCTTAGAGCATTTTTTCATATGACTAGAAATGGCTTTAATTTCTTCATCTGAAAATTGTTCATATTATTTGATCATTTATTAGTTGGAGAATGGCTTGTATTATTATAAATTTGAGAAAATGCTCTAAGAGCATTTTAGAAATGAGGCCTTTATCATTACCCTTGGATATAAATTTTTTCCCCAGTTTTCTTCTTTCCTTCGTATCTTGTCTGCATTGCTTTTGTCTGTACAAAATCTTTTTAGTTTAACATAATCAAAATTATCCATTTTGTGTTCCATAATGTTCTCTAGTTTTTTGGCTATAAATTCTTTCTTCACCACAGATTTGAAAGATAGACTATCTCTTGTTCTCCTAATTTATTTCTAGTATCACCCATTATGTTTAAATCAAGAACCTATTTTGACTTTTATCTTGATATAGGGTGTTGAGCTTGTTCTTGAAACAAAAAGGCCAATGTCATAAATCAGACTATATGGAAAGCAATGAGGTGTAAGAAATCTGAAAGTTTGGGGACTGTTTATGAAGGGATTTGAATACTAAATAGAAGATTTTATTTTATCCTAGAGGTGATAAGGAGCCACTGGAGTTTATTGAGGAAGGCAAGAGATGTACTATGGGGGCAGCTAGGCGGCACAGTATATGGAGAGGGCCTGGAGTCAGGAAGACTGACCTCACCTATTTACAAGGTGTGTAATTCTACATAAGTCTGAGCCTGACTTTCAGAAGTGATATCACAACATATACCTGAAACCTCAATATTTTTAGCTTTACTGGTGGGAGAAATCTGTGCTATTAATTAATGTGCAATTGTTTTTCACTATGAAAAGGAATTCCAGAAATGTATTCCTATGAGGATGGACACTCAGAAGATAACAGGAAATGATTTTTTCCTTATGTTCTGCTCTGCACTTGAGAAAATTCTCTTTCTAATTTTGTATTTAAATTAAAAATGAATAAAAACAATTTACAAAAATAAAACAACAACCAAAAAAAGAATATAATAGGAAAGTCTGTGAAGCAGTAAGAAGTGTGCATTACCTGATCTGTCAATAATCTAGAAAGCAGAGGGATCTTAGAAATATGAGGAGGTGAATCTTCTAAGGACCCTTTCAGGAAGACAGAGGGTGAAAAAATCAAGGCAAGCAATGTGGTCTGTCAAAGAAGTAAATTTGGAATCTAGATGACCTTGGTTCAAAGACCATCTCAACCACTTCTGGGACATGACCCTGGAGAAGCTATTTAACTTCTCTGCCTTGGTTCCCTCATGTATAAAATGAAGGGCTTAGATAGGATGGCATTAAAGTTCCTTCTAGCCTTTAAAGCTAAGCTCCTATGATCCTACAAAATCAAACTAAAACCAGAGCTGAATATAAATGGCCAACTTGGAAACTTTAGGAATAAAAATCTAGATTCCATTCAGACTTCACACAAATGGTAGAATCAGTTATCAAAACTGGCTATTGATTTTCCTACAGAAGAGTCAACAAAAAACAAAAAAAGGAATGAGTTAAAAGCTTTAAAAGGTCATATTCACTAAGATTAAAATATGAAAAAAAGAATTTTTTGAAGACAATATTGAGAACGCCCTTTTTTCATCCCAAGGACCATTAATTGAGAGATACTTTCTAAAAGTCAAGGAACAATGAAACCACCAAACAGGGTAAAGGAAGCAGATAGAAAGAAATTTTATCTTGGAATGCACCATCTCAATGCACAGGAAAGAATGGTAACATGCACAAAGTTCATTAGCAGAGAGGCACATAAATAGAAAACACACACAGCTAAAGCATTCACACATTTGGGACTACAGATTCAAAAAATCTGTCTTCTCTTAACTCAGCATTTCTGCCTGAAATGTTGCTTAATTGATCTCTCTAGGCCTATCTCTCTTCCCAAGATCAGTTCAACTCCTTTGGTTGAATTCTTTGTCAATTCCTCTCAATTCTAAACTAGACTTTGATACTTAGGAAGCAGGTAGAGAGAAAAAAAATCTCCCACCTTTCTAAAAGCTGACTTTTATTTTAAAGACCACAAAGAGGATGTTTGATGCTCCCACTAACAGATACCTAGTTTCTCTAGAATTCAAACTAGTGGAAAAAATGTCTTCATACTTCCTAAAGGAACATTAAAATATAAATATTTCTTTGCGCTCCCTTTAAAAACTGAATGGATGACTACTTTTTAACCTCCTTAATATGAAATCAATGTATAAAAATGTAATTGGATTTACTCTTTTTATATTGGGCAAACATAACTAGCTTAACATCTTTTTTTAGGCTGCCTCTTTTTATATTTTAAGATCTTAATTGAGCTGGAAGAAACTTAACTGATCAAAGTCCCCTGATCAACCTTTATCCCTACGTTCTTCACTCAGTTGAACATTTGTTATTTCAAAGAATTAATAGAGGCCTAATAATACCACCATTAGGCATGAGAAACAAAAAAAAATTTAAAAGGGGGGAGGGGGAAGAGAAAGGGCCTATATGTATAAACATATTTGTAGTGTTTCTCTTCCCAAGGCAAAGAATTGGAAATTGACAGGATGCCCATTAATTGGAAAACAGTACATGATTTTTTTTGTGTATTTTTATCTTTTTTTATTAAAGTTTTTATTTTCAAAACAAATATATAGATAATTTTCAACATTCATCTTTGCAAAACCTTGTATTCCAATTTTTTCCCTCCTTTCCCTCCACCCCCTGCCCTAGATGGCAGATAATCCAGTTAAACATGTATGATTCTTTTATGCATATTTCCACAATTGTCATGCTACATAAAAAAAATCAGATCAAAAAGAGGTAAATGAGAAAGAAAATAAAATGCAAGCAACAAAAAAGTAAAAACACCATGTTGTGATCCACACTCAGTCCCTACAGCCATTTCTCTGGGTGTAGATGGCTTTCTTCATCACAAGCCCTTTGGAACTGGCCTGAATCACCTAGCTATTGAAAAGAACTATGTCTTGTATTGGTCTACCTGCCATCTAGGGTTGGGGGTCAGGGAGAAGGAGAGAAAAAATTGGAACAGAAGGTTTTTCAAGGGTCAATGCTGAAAAATTATCCATGCATATGTCTTGTAAATAAAAAAGCTATAATAAAACTGTTAAAAATTAAAAAAAGAACCACATCTGTCAGAATTAATCATTGTATAATCAATCATATAATCATATAATCTTGTTTGCGTTATACAATGTTCTCTTGCTTCTATTCACTTCACTCAACATCAGTTTATGTAAGTCTCTCCAGGTCTTTCTGGAGATTATTTCTTATTATTAAGAATAATAAGATTGCTGCTGATTATTTCTTATAGAACAATAATATTTCATAATATTCATGTACATAATTCATTCAGCTATTCCCCAGCTGATGGGCATCCACTCAATTTCCA
The DNA here is from genome assembly GCF_902635505.1 of Sarcophilus harrisii. Classification (NCBI taxonomy): domain Eukaryota; kingdom Metazoa; phylum Chordata; class Mammalia; order Dasyuromorphia; family Dasyuridae; genus Sarcophilus; species Sarcophilus harrisii. Next base: position 194,861,123 of record NC_045426.1, read on the forward strand.
GCTTCTTTTCACTACAAAAAAGACTGCCACAAACATTTTTGCACATGTGGGTCCTTTTTTAGTTGTTAATGATCTCTTTGTGATCCAGGCCCCATAGAGACTTTTCTGGAGCAAAGGTTGTGCATAACCTTTGGGCATAGTGAAAAACTATTTTTCTATGGGAGTAATGGGCAGGATGCTCTGAAAAAAAGGAAAAAAAAAACTTGGAAAGTCCTCCATGAACTCAAGCAAATTGAAATTTACTATATGCAAAGTAATAATAAAGTTCTGAGATGACCAGCTGTAAATGACTTTGCTATTCTCTGCAGTACAATGATCCACAGAGGACAAAATGATTATGTCTGAATATAGATTAAATCGTTCTCTCTCTCTCTCTCTCTCTTTTTCTTTCTCTCATACACACAAATACACACAAATTTTATTTTTCTTGAGGGTTTTTTTCTTTTTTTAGGGTGGGAGATCTATGTTTTCTTTCACAACATAACTTTAATGGAAACATTTTGCATAACTTCACATGTGGTTTTTTATTGGAGGCTGGGAGTGGGAAAAAGAGAGAATCTGGATCTCAAAATTTTAAAAATGTAAAAAAAAAAGTTTTAAATGTAACTAGATAAAATTTTAAATAAATAAATAATAATATGGGGAAGAAAGAAATCAATTGAAGTACTTTGAACATATCTGTCTATAGATTCTGAAGTCTGAGTAGCTCTCTAGGGATTTAAATATTGTTGAAGTATCTTCTCCCAGTGCCTTATGCGGAAAAAGCTGCTGCAAAGGTCTATAGAGGCATATTTCATGAACAATTAAAAAGTTGCATAACCTAATTTTTTTCCTGTGTTTTCTCTCCCATTCCCCTTTCTCCCTCTCAGAAAGTTATTTCATGTAGCAAATATTTTTTTAAGAGAAAGAAGAAAAATGGGGAAAAAAATTAAGAAAAATCGATCAATATTTTAAAAAAGTACACACAAACTGAATTTTTATATTCAGTGTTCCACAAATAAGGACCTCACTCTTGTAAAGGGATGGGAGAGATGCCTTCTCCTGCCTTTATTTCATAATGGGACCAGTCTATGAATAGTACCTATACTTTTAGCTTGGGCAAGATAATGAGATACAATATTTAAAAAATTAAATATCCCTCCTACCCATATAAAATTCAAGCATTTTATCCATTTTGATTCTCTTCTGTAAGGTGATATAAAGCGTTGAACTAAGTTGAATTTCTTCTATATTACTGTCCACTTTTACTGGTTTTTTTTTTTTTTGGGGGGGGGAGGAGGTGTAATTACAACATTAATTTTCAGGGTTTTGTGACAATTGTTCTGTTTGCATTGTATTCATTCTTTGTCTATCTGAGAGGTCTTTATTGGCTCTGCTTTATTTTGCAAAGATCTTATATATCTTTCTATGTATTCATCATATTTATTATTTCATTTATTATAATAATGTTCCATTGCAATTCATTTATCATAATTTGCTTAGCCATTCCTCAGTCAATGGGTATCTAAAATTTTGTTTCTAGTTCTTTGCTGCTACAAAAAATGCTGCTATGATTATTTCAGTGAATATGTGATTTTTCTTCTTTTTTGGTTACTTCCTTGCATATAAGCCCATTAATGTAACCATTGGAACAAAGGGTATGGGTATTTTAATAATTTTTTATATTATTCTAAATTGTTTTCCAAAATGTTTATCCTGATTCATAGCTCCATTAACAATACATTAGTGTGCCTGTTTTTACAAATCTGGCTTTTAATTATTCCTGTCTTTTGTTATTTTTGCCAGTTTTCTGGATGTGAGGAGAAATTTCAGGTTTATTTTTATTTATATTTCTCTTATTAGTGATTTGAAGCATTCTTTTATGTATATTTTAAAAATAAATTACAATAATCTTTTGAGAATTGTTTTTTCAAGATCTTACATATATAATATATAAGCATGTGTTTGTATATGTGTTTCAGTTTAGTTGTCTTTGTTATATGTTTAGTTGTCTTTATTGCATATCAAACTCGAGTCTAAGGAATCTGTCTCAAAGATCTTTTTCACCTTCAATTATTTCTCTTCTTGTCCTAGATAAATTTATTTTGCTTGTGAAGAAGCATTTCAATATGATGAAATAAAAATTATATATTATATGTTACATAACTATGTCTATTCCTTGTTTGGTTAAAAATACTTCTAGGGAGACAGAAGAAGAGTCTTATGTGAATTTTGAATTTATTATATAAGTATGATATAAGCTATTGGATTATGCTGAATTTCTTCAATATTGTCTAGTTTTCCCTGAAGTTCTTGTCAAATAGTGATTTAAAAAAATAAATAATTCATGTATTTTGGTTTATCAAAATTATAATACATTTTCAAAAGATTTTTTTTATTTTAATAAGTTTTTATTTTCAAAATACACATAAAAATAGTTTTCAACATTCCCCTGCAAAACCTCATGTTCCAAATATTTTCCTTTTTCCCCCCATGCCTCTAGACAGCAAATAATTCAACATATATTTAACGTGCAATTCTTCTACACATATTTCCACATTTATCATGTTGCACAAGAAAAATCAATCAAAAGGGAAGAAAAATGAGAAAAAACAATCAAAACATGAACAAAAAAGGTGAAAATACTATGATGTGATCCAAATTCAGTCTCGACAATCCTCTTTCTGAATGTAGATGCTTCTCTCCATCACAAACCTTTTGGAACTGGTCTGAATCACCTCATTTTTGAAAAGAGTCAACTCCATCAGAGTTGATCATCACATAATCTTCTTGTTGCCATGTACAATGATGTACTTGGTTTTACTCATTTCAGTCAGCATCAGTTCACGTAAGTCTTTCCAGGCCTTTCTGAAATCATTCTTCTGACCATTTCTTATTGAACAATAATATTACATAGCCTTCATATATTACATCTTATTCAGCCATTCACCAACTGATAGGCATTCACTCAATTTTCAGTTTCTTGCCACTGCAAAAAAAGGGCTGCTACAAACAAAATTGCAATAAATTTAAATGTCTATTTTTGTCCTAATGAATTCTATTATATCTCTTTCACTCTTGTCTTCTCTGTTCCATTGATCTACTTCTCTATTTTTTAACCAGTACTCATCTGGTACTGGTTGATTGCTGCTTCATAGTGTAGTGTGCAATCTGGAATTGCTTATTTTCCTCTTTTGCAGGTGAACGCAAATGAATTTTTGTTTATGAAGGTTCTTTGTATTTCCATTTTCTAAGAAACCACTACAATTCACAGAAGTTGAATTTTCCTTGTCTTTAATCTCTCTACCGATGATTATATTTGCAGAAATTTGATTCAGTCATAGGTTTTCTAAAGAACATTATAGTTCTTGATAAATGTATCCTATAAAAGCTTTTAATTCTTCACTCAGGGTCTACTAGGTTTAAGGATGGCTTAAAGCTTTTCCTACTATTTTATCTGACTCTATTGTTTCATACATCATTATTACATCAAACCTCAAAGAAAAAATCAAGTGTTATGGACACTGAAGCAGGAAGCAAGAAATAATTTATTTTTAAGGGACTGGTTTTCCAGTCACTATGGCTTTGTCATCACTTCCCTCTGCCAAATTCAGGTGAATGATAGAGCAGGACCAGATAACTGCCCTGCAATTCACCATCTGAAACCATTTCTTTTCCCTATCCTTCCTTGACTTTCACTGACTCAGCTTTTAAAAGAAGAAACTAGTTTACCAACTTCTTTACTTTTCCTGGAAATATACTGATAAAATGATTGTCTTATGCATTTCTTGGAATAGTTTTTAGTGTCATTTTCTCCAGCTAATTCTAGGTTATCTTCATGTAGTCTCTTCCTGGCAAAAGCTTTTTCCTCCTTCTAAGCCAGATGATTAAATAAAACAACAAGAAGAAGAAGCTAGAGCTTTTAACTTAATACTAATAAAATGTAAGCATCTCTTAGTTTTTAAAGTACAAAAGCTTAGTTTCTGGATTACTGGATGTGGTTTTCATTTCAGTCACTTAGCAAAATAATTTTTCCTCATTCCCATTTGGAAGAGTATAGATTAGCTGTTTTATCTCCATTAGAAAATTTCTAATGCAACCATATGAATTTTCTACTGCCTTTGCCCGAAGGTCCTATTTATGGGATACCTCTAAATTTTTTTTGGTTTTAAACCATGGCTTTTTTTCATTGGCATGTAATCACTTACCACCAAGTGTTTTATCTTAGGTAGCTTAATGCTATTGTAATTAGCAACCTGTTATGTGGTGATATCATTCACTTTCTATATAGCAAACAATGTCTATCTTATTTTATTTAAATACATAAGGTGACCAGGATTTTTTTTTCCTCCAACGATTTGCTACAATGCATAGAACATTCAAAAAAAAGTCTGCACTCACTGTTCACAAATACAAGCAGACAAGTGTAAAAAGAGATCAAGCAGATCAGAAAAGTAAAGCAATTAGATTATCTACTTGAAGTTTCCAGGGTACTTGAGAATCTATAATCTATGGACTTTATCATTAGGACTTCATACAATTTTGTATTGATTCATGCTATATTAAGACAATAAGTCTTTTCTAATTCAGAAATATAATAAAACAAAAGTGATAACTACTAATTGCTAGGCAATTGTATTCAAGGCTTACAAAATTCATACTACTTATATTATGTTTCGTAACATAATATAAAAGTTTTTGATACTTAAACTTTCAAATACATCCATGTATATAGCATCACCTCTGAGCTACTTTCACCATTTGACCTAATAGAGTATTTTTTTTTCCCTTCAGAAGATGGTTCAAAAGACCGAGTAAGTTTTTACATCTAGTCAACAGTATACATATCTCACAACTCTGCACCAGTATGTTTCTCATTAATAGTCAAAAGTCCCAATTAGCTATTAGCAAAGATGACAGTGGAAACCAGTATCTAAAGAACCATTTTCTCCATAAGCCTGGAGTATATACTGTCCTACAATACAGCATCCATATCAAAATTGGATTTAAAATGACGATACATTGGTAGTAAAGCACACATGTAAGAAACACACCAAAGAAATGTCAAATGAACACACTCAATTGTTTTTAGAGATATTACAAGATGCTGTGAAGAAGTTGCTGTTTAAAGGATCTCAGTCTTAAATGTAAATTCTGTAGATTATATTACAGTGAGGTTTTGGTAGACATGCAAACAATATCAATTTGCTAAGATAGTATTACCTACATGGAGAATAAGAGTTGATATTCCAGAGTGGAGTATGACTGCATATTCTATAATTTGTTCCTTTCAGATTACCACAAAGTTGGGAAATAGTTTGGTTTTTCCCCCAATTCACTTTTTACTGACTCCAAAATTGTTGGAGTCTTCAAAAAGTACTCGGGAAACAACTGCCAGGCTTTTGTTGCATTTACATCTGATGGAGCAAGATAATTCTATTAGTATTGCATCCTTTGAAATATCAACTCTTCAAGGGAAAGGGCTGTGGGGCTTTATTTCCTCACAGCCCATATAAATTCTGAGAAATAGGCCTGAGTATTTGTACTTCTTTTTGTTAGATATTTTTCATTCTTTTTTCCCCTACTTAGTACTATTTTATCTTTTTCAATTACATGTTAAGATAGTTTCAAAATTCATTTTTGTAAGATTTTGTATTCTAAATTTTCTCGTTGCCCCTTCCTTCTCTCCAAGATGGCAAACCATTTAATATACTTTATATATGTACAATAACAAATATAATTTCCAAATTAATTATATTGCAAATGAAGAATTAGAAGAAAAGTAAAACCATGAGAGAGAAAAAAAACAAAAGAAAGTGAAAATAACGTGCTTTGACCTGCATTCAAACTCCACAATTCTTTTTTCTGGATATATATAGCATTTTCCATAATGAATTTTGGCTCTGTCTTGGATCATAGTATTTCTGAGAAGAGCTAGGTCTATTATGATTGATTATGGTATACCATTGCTTTTATTGTAACAATATTCTTTTGGTTCTTCTATTTTTACTCAGCATCAGTATGTATAAATATTTCTAGTGCTTTTCTGAAATCTCTCTGCTTATCAGGGTAATACAATAATATTCCATCACATTTAGATACCACAGCTTGTTCAGCCATTCCCCAAATGATGGGGATCCATCAATTTCCAATTATTTACCACCACAAAAATACTGTTAAAATATTTTTTGAACATATGGCACTTTTTAGTGATCTTTTTGGGATACAGACAAGTAGTGATATTGCTAGAACAAAGAAAATACACAGTTTATAGTTCTTTGAGCATACTTTCAAATTGCTCTCCCAGAATATTTTGATTGCTTAACAATTCTACCAATAATGCATTAATGTTCCAAATTTCCCACATCTTCAGCATTTATTATTTTTCTTTTCTGTCTTGTTAGTCCACCTGATAGAGTTTGTTTTAATTTACATTTCTCTGATCAATAGTGATTTTACTATTTTCTTTTTTGATACTGGTAATTTGGTTTTCTTCTTTATTTTTAAAAATCAAATTAACCAAAGGTTTATCTATTTTATTGATTTTTCATAAAACCATATCTTAATTTATTATTCTAATAGTTTTCTTTCAATTTTATTAATCTTCCCTTTGATTTTCAGAATTTCTTTCTTTTTCCATTTGTAGTTTAAAATCTTTTTCTTTCTATCAACTTTATTCATTTTTAATACATATTGCTTTATGAATCATGTTGGGAGAGAAAAATCAGAGCAAAAGGAAAAAACCATAGGAGAGAGTAAAAACAAAACAAAACAAAACAAAAAAGAAATGAACATAGCATGTGTTGATTTACATTCAGTATTCTTAGTTCTTTTTCTGGATGCAGATGGCATTTTCTGTCCAAAGTCTTTTGGAATTACTTTGGAATACTGAATTACTGAGAAGAACCAAATCTTTCATAGTTGTTCATCATACATTCTTGGTTTATTGTGCACAATGCATTCCTGGTTCTGTTTTTTTTTTTTTTTCTCAGCATCAGTTCTTATAAATCTTTCAAGGCCTTTCTAATATCTAAATAATAATAAGGCCAACTTATTCATCATTTTAATAGAATAATATTCCATTATCTTCTTATACCACAAGTTATACCACAACGCCATTCCCCAATTGATGAACATCTATTTATTTTCCAACAGAATTTCTAATTTGTCATTTAATTGAAGATTTTTAATTTGTTCTTTTCCCTAGCTTATTTTAGTTGCATGCCCAATTTTATTTTAATGATGTAAATATTTATAATTATAGAATTTCCTGTAAGCTTTGCTTTGTCTTCATCCCATAAATTTTTTATGTCGTCTCATTATTATAATTTTCTTTGATAAAATTATTGTTTTTATGACTTGTTGTTTGAACTATCCATTTTAGGATGAAATTATTTATTTTCCAATTAACTTTTATCATATTTTCTATGTCCCTTTACATGTAATTTTTATTGTATCATGATATGAAAATGAGGCATCTAATATTTCTGCCTTCCTGCATTTGATTGTGGGGGTTTTATGCCCCAATTCATGATTGATAGTTGAGTAACTGCTAAGTATTGCTGAGAAAAATGTATCTCTTTTTTAACTCCATTGACTTTCCCTTTCACTTATCATATCTAACTTTCTAAAATTCTATTCCCTTTCTTAATATCTTACTTGGGTAGTTAGATTTATCTAGTTCTGAGAGGAGAGGCTTGAAATCTCCCACTAGGATAGTTTTGCTGTCTCTTTTTGCAATTGGTTTAACATCTCTTAGAATATGGATGCTATACTACTCGGTGAATATATATATATATATAATATATATATAATATATATTTAATCCACTTTGCTATTCTCTTCTTTTTTATGAGAGAAAAAAATTCTCAAAAGTTACAAATATCCTCTTTCCTTGTAGGGGCACATATATCTTGGATCCACTCTTTATCTTTTCCATTCTAACTGCAAGGAATGGCATCTCTAATCTGGGCTCAGAACATGAGCCAGGAGTATTTTAGTCAGTTCAGTGAAAGTTCCAAATAGAACTCTGTAAAGGGATTGAAATAGGAGATCACCTCTGGACTTCCCATTTCATCCTCCTTTAAGTGTGTAAAGTTTTTGGAATAATTATAACATTTGATCTCAAGACATTTCCTGAAAAATGAAATAGAGCTGGTTGCCTCACTAACTTAAGTACTAAGACCATGGTAGATGGGACTAATCTAAAAGAAAAAGAAAGACTACTTTAAAAAAGGAAAGATTACTTTTACCCCTCTGTCAACTATGACCCTTACGTAGTACTCATCTGTATCTGGCTCCTCAATGAGACAAGGGACAGAATAAAAATGAGGTGGACTAGAACATATCCCCTTCTGCATATCCCCTACTCCATAATCCTGTCTTCACGCTCTTTTCTACTTCACACTCTACATCATTCCAACATAAATGTAATTCAGGGCATGTAATCCATGTTTTTTTGGTGCCTCACAGAAACTCTTTATTTTTGTGTATGTTTGGGCAAGATTAGGATTTTTTATATAAATATATAAAGATATTAGTGGGAAAATGGATTGGATAAACATTGCTTCTATCTAATCAGGTTTGTATATCAGCAGACACTTGTGGCTTTGGGAATGGGGAGGAAGAAGTATTTGAGATGGGGGAGAGAAAGGCATGTAGAAGGGTTTTTTTTTTTGGGGGGAAAGGAATATTAAATTTATATGAAATTTCTAAAAGGTAACAATTAGTAGGGGTGTAGTCTCAGCTTAGAGAGGCAGGAAAACAAATCCTTTGTCTTTCAGGTATATGGATCTCTTTATATAGTTCTAGAAAGGGAAACCCTTAGGCAGAAGGGTTGTTAGCCAGAAAATTATTTTTAAGCTATGTGAACCAATTGGAATGGGGCAACTTTAGAAAAAGAAAAAAGGAAAATTCTTGTCACTTGTCTTTCCTTCACCCAAAGCATAGTAGTATTTTTATACTAAAAGGAAAAAAATAGGTTGATTGATCAACTTGACTATTTTACTTACAAGGAATTGAGAGATTATACATGTTTATTTTTTTGAGGTAACTAGCATGTTACTAAATAAGTCTTTATATATATATATATATATGTATCTTTATAAAAATGCAAAACAAAAAGTATTTCAGTAACAGGATAACAGGTACAAGACGTATATGCCTTTATAAAAAAGGCAAAAAGTATCTCACTAACAGAGTAACAGGTACATGACATAACTTGAGATTTCTCAGTAGGAGTAGGACTAAGAATAAGATATAACTAATAAAAATTGATTCCCTGATGGTAAGAATAAAGAAACAAAGCAACCACTGACAGATGAAAATCAAGGATCCCAATCTTGTACTTATCCAGGTACTACCCAAAAAGGTAACAGAGGAAATAATCACTATTCATTGCACTAAATCACTTTATAAAAGTGACAGCTTAAAATATTTGATTTAATACCCATAAGATAAGGGATAACTCAGGTTAGCATACTAGATAAGGCTATGCAGACAAAAAAAGGTCAAAAGATGATTTCCCCCTCAAGAACCTTTCCTTTGCCATTTTTCTCATGTGATTGCCCAGAAGTGCTTTGATGACTGTAAGATCTTTAATTACCTCAAGTTTAGATGCACATTCATTATAGATTCATCCAGCATATCTGGGAATGAATGAGAAAAATGTGACCCTATTTCTCAATCTTTCATGCTATATTCTTAATTCATTCTTTTTAGAGGCTTCCATCTGTTTCTTTTTTATTATTTAAATTTATTAAATTTTCCCTCAGTTGCATTTAAAACAATTTTTTACATTTGTTTTTTTTTAAACTTTTGAGTTTTAGATTCTCTCCCTTATCTCCACACCTAGCCACCATTAAGAAATCACATGTGAAGTTATGCAAAATATTTCCATAAAAGTCATGTTGTGAAAGAAAACATAGCTCTTCCATCCTAAAAAAAAATTCTTTAGAAAAATAAAGTTGAAGAGAGCTAGAGAAAGAGAAAGAGAAAAACAGAGACAGACAGAGAGACAGCGACAGAAAGAGAGAATATTCTTCAATATGTATTCACAGTTTCTTCTCTGGGTATGAATAGGATTTTTCATCTTAAGTCCTTCAGAATAGTCATGGATCATTGCACTGTTGAGAATAGGAAAGTGATCTATAATTGGTCATCCCAGAACATTGCTATTACTCTGTATACATTAAATTTCATTTTGCTTGAGTTCAAGAAGGACTTTCCAGTTTTTTTTCTAACAGCATCCTATTCATCATTTTCCACAGAACAATAATATTCTATGACAATCACACATTACAATTAGTTCAGTGATTCCCAATTAATGGGCATCTTTTCAATTTCCAATTCTCTGGAGAACTACTAAAAATATTTTTGTATATATAGGTTCTTTTCCTTTTTATTTTAAAAAAATCTTAGTATTGATTCCTAATAGTGGGAGTGGTAGGTCAAAGGATAGGCATGAATGTATAGACCTTTGAACATAGATCATAACTTTTGATCATTTATCAATTGGGGCATGGCTCTTTTTTATATAAATTTGACTCAGTTCCCTTTGTGTTTGAGAAATAAGGATGTATCAGAGAAATTTCTTTCAAAATTCTTTTTTATGTTTATTATTGCTAACTGTAGTCCCCTACCCCCTTTTATTCTATTTTCTCTTTCCTTTTACTCTGTTTTTCCTCAAAAATTTTTTTGCTACTGAATGCTCCCCCCCTCCTACTATGCCCTCTCTTTTATCACCTTCCCTCCTTCCTGTATCTCATTACTCTCCTATTTTCCAGCAGGGTAAGAAAGATGTCTATATCTATATTGATGATGTAAATTATTTCCTCTTTGAACCAAGTCTGGTGAGACTAAGATTCACTCACTTTCCCTTTCCTCATCTTTTTCCTCTCCATTGTAAAACCTTTTTCTTACTTCTTTTTTTATGGCAGAAAATTTACAGCATTCTACTTCTCTCTTTCCCTTCTCCCAGTACATTTCTCTCTCATCCCTTAATTTAATCATTTTTTTGATATTATCCCTACATATTCAACTCACATCCATGCCCTCTTTTTATATTTTGTGCATCTGTTTTCAGAGATCTTTCTAGTGCCCTGATCAAAAGCCCTCTTTTCTGCCCTGGAATTATTAGAAGTATTCCTGCTCCACTGTAGCTGTAAGATTTTGTGTACTAAAGCAACAGAGTCTTGCTTTACTGATGCTAAGGCTGGAACTAGGGCTAGAACTGCATTAGCCTTGCCTACCCTGGAATTGTATATTGGGTTCCCACCCTTATTCCACAGATTTTTGCTGCTGTTCTTCCAAGTGCTCTTGGTGTCTGGACTGAGAAGTCTAGAAACCACCAGTACTGACTGACGCTGGTTCAGAGGTCTGAAGACCAGTTCTTGCTTTACTGGCATGGAGCTGGGACCAGTACAGGGGCTGTGCTGGTGCAATCTGCACCAAGACTGCACACCTGGACTCCTCCCTAGTGTCCCAGACCTTTTCTACTGAGCTTTTCAGTTGGCTTCAGCTGGAAAATGTTCTACTCAGTCTTTTGGGGTTTTCTGATGCTCTAAAATTCTTTTAGAGTCATTATTTAAAGGAATTTGGAACAATTCGAGGGAAAGGTTGGGCGAGCTCCTTTCTTTACTCCTCCATCTTGGACCCATCTGTTTCTTTAGTCCAGCATTGTCTCTCAAAAACAAAAAATCACTCTCTCAGGAGTGAAGTTGAAAATTGTATTCTCAAACAAAAAATAATTAATTAGTAGCGCTATTCTTGCCTCAAAAAAATATTTTGAATAAAGGACACATTTCCTCACTATCCACAACCCCCACTCCCAATGCATTTTTATGACTCCTTGTACAAGTATAGTTAAAGTTGACAAATGTAGCAAATTTTTTGAATAGCTCACCATTCTTCTTTGCATAAAATAAATTTTTACACATCATATCCATTAGTTGGAGGCTATCTATGTAATTATCGAGAATTAACATGAACTGTGAAATTCAGTTAGCCCAAGTTAGTTTGGCTAAGAAATGTAAGCCTTGGTTTCATTGCTTTTACACTAAACAGATTAATGGTCCCTATTTTATTGTCTTGGATCTGACTAATTTGCATTCTATGAATATTGCCTTTGAGTAGCAAGTTTTATGAATTTTATCGGGACATTTCTTATTGTTTTGAGGTCTCAAAGAAGGATTCACATTTGCAGAATGAGTTTGATTCTAGTGTTGTACACAATTTTGCCAAATAGAAACAGATGCTGAAAGGCTGCACATTGACTTAGGCAGCCACAAATGAACATTAGCTGTGTTGCATTGTATTTTTATTTATTTTGTTAAATGTTGACCAATTAAATTTTAAACCTGTTTGGTTACACTTGAGAGTTTTGATGCTACTTGGGATCTGTGAACTATAAATTTGAAACCTCTCATCTGTAGCTTCAGTTCTTAATTAGCTTAATATGAAAAGATATTCCTTGGATAAATGTAGTTCCTTTACATTTGATTGCTGCTATTTACAATACAGTGTATAAAATGTGAAATGAGGGGAAAGGATTGAAAACCATTTATATATATACACATATGTATATTTTTAATTTTCATCATTCATTTTGCATATATATATTTCATCAATTTCATATATGCACACATGAGTATGTATATCTTTTTCCATAGGTAATATATGTGTGCATAAACACAAGTAGATTTTTTAGCTGTTTACATAGTACTTTAGTCTGCAAATACTTAGGGAGACTGATTCTCCTAAAATATATATATATGAAGAATGTGGTTCCTATGTAATTAACACAGGCTAGAAGATACAAATGAGGGAATAGGGATGACTCTCAAAAACTCATTCATATTTCATCTCACAATGCTCTTCATATACTTATCATATTCTAATTTGCAATTAGATAAATCTGTTTTCTTCAAGGAGATAGAATCATGCAGTAGAAAGAGAACTGAGTTTGGAGCTGGAGGACCTCAATTGCTGTCCCATCTGGGTAACATTGAACAAGTTACTTAACCTCCCTTATCCCCAGTTCCTCTTCTGTAAAAGACTTTCCAGCTTTCAATCTATAATTTTTTATTAGGTGAACCATATATAGAGGATTTATGGGAAGATATGGTTAAAAAAAAAAAGACATAGAATGGGTAAGAATAGCTGTGTTGTAATAGAAGAAGATATAGTCACTTCATTCATAGAAGCATAAATTCAGAGTAGTTAAGTGAGTTGCCTCTGGTGACAGAGGATACCAATAGAACTTCTGGACTAATCACTGGTTATCCCTTGCCCCTTGTAGTATCACTGGTGGTTTTTGTTTGTTTGTTTGATTTTGTTTTGCTTTTTCTTTTCTGATATTCCATCTACTTAGTCTGAGTTCTTTTCATTGACTCTCCCACCATGCCTAGAATGCTTTCCCTCCTTATCTCTTGCCTCATGCCTTCCCTGGATGCCTTTAAGTCACAAAACCATAGAATTGCTAAATTTTATGGTAGGAAAGGATCCCTTTACCTCTTCTCCAGCCACAACCAGACTTGAAAGGAATTTTCTCTACAATATACATATCATAACCAAGCTTTTGCTTAAAGAGCTTCACTGAAAGGCACCCACAACTTGTTCAGGCAAAACATCTTATTTTTGAACAAATAGTTATCAATAAGTTTTGCTGATATCAATTTTAAATTTTCCTTTTTCAAACTTCTATATATTGGTTCTGTTTTTTATCTCAGGGGACAGGTAGAAGAAGTCCAATCCCTCTTCCACATGACAGTCTTTCAAAGATTTAAAAATATATATATTAATTTAATTTCAACATTTGCTTTTATAATATCTTAATCTCCATTTTTTTCTCCCTCTCTCTATCCCTTCTCCCTTTCCAAAGATGGCAGTCTGATATAATTATAAATTTACAATAATATCCTTCAAAGGCTTGAAGCTTCCCCTTCCATGATTTATTTCAACTGAGTCTTCTCAGTACTAAGCATCCCTGATTCCTTCAGCTGGTTTTTTTTGTTGGCATGAACTCAAATATCTTCCTCATACCAATTGCCTTCCTCTGGGTACTCTGAATCTTATCAATATCATTCCTAGAATGATCTTCCAAATTAAACTCAGCACTATAGATGTGGTCTGACCAACTCAAGCTAGGGAGACACTATCACCTCCGTATTCCTAGAAATTTTCTCTTAATGCAACCCAAGATATCATTAACATTTTTTTGAGGGATGAGGGTGGGCTAATCCATTACATTGCTAACTCAATGAATACAAAATCTTCATATCTTTTTTATCAGAAAATGTTATCTAACAATATCTTCTCCCATTGTGTAAAAGCTGAATTTTTTGAACATAGACTTAAGACTTCATATTTTTCCTATTGAGTTTTAAAATTTTTGTGGAGGTTATTATCTTTTAATAGTAATATTAAAACTAATAATAACTGATATTAAGGTAGTATTTTAAGGTTTACAAAATATTTTTCTCTTTTCATCTTAACTCTAGGAATTAACTCTACTAGGGCACTGCTTAGTCTCCATTTTACAGATAAAGAAACTGAGACAGAAATTAAGTAATTTGCCCAGACTGGCACAGCTAATAAGTATCTGAGATAGGATTTTAATTTAGGCCATCCTAACTCCAAATCTAGCTAACCCTCCTCTGTTCCACTTAGTGCCTTACACATCCTCCTGCTCAACATTATATAATTTGAAAACATGATAAATATGGCACCTATTACTTTATCCAAGTCACTGGAAAGTAAAATAAAATAAAATAAAATAGACTACAGTAGAGACCAATGAGATATACCAGTGGAAACTTCCTGCCAAAAACTACTCTTTCAGATTGGTCATTCAATTAGGTCCAAATCCCCATAGATATATTATTATCAAGTTCATTTCCTCCTACTCCCAAGAATGATATGAGAATCTTTATCAACTGCTTTGCTAAAATCCAGGTAAACTATATCTATGGAAGATGATGTAATGTGAAGGCGAAGAGATAATTCAATTATCTAGAAAATTAAAGTGAGGAGGGTTTAAATTATGCAAACTAGAGAATCCATGGAATTTACCAGATCTGCCTAATACAAAACTCACTAAAAATAAATAATATAAAAGAGCATATTTAAATTTGGCTAATAAATACTTAACTTTTATTTTTTGTTTTGTTCATGCTGACATCTTCATATCTTCATATCTATTTAAGAACTAAATAAAGAAAAAGGGAAAGATAGCTTTGTTTTGTAGTAAAAGGAAGTTTGGGATAATCGTTCAAATTGGACTTGAGGTCAGGAAAGAAAACCTGCACTGAAACCCCTTCTCTCATTTGCTAGCTATGTGATCTCAAGAAAGCCATTTAACTTCTGGGAGCAACTTTTAAAGACTTATACACAAAGTCACAGAGGTATTGCTACTTGGCACTGATACAGGGAGTGCCTAAAGTCATAGGTCTTTCAGGTATTTGTATTAGCTAAGGAACGGACAAATATAACATTTGGAAAACAACCGAAAGAAAAAGAATGTTAACAAAAAATATACATGCCAAACTATAGTGTGTATGAATTTACATGCAAACTCCTAATTTAATGCTCTTTTATAATTAAAATTGCATATATATACATATATGTGTATATATATTACCATAGTGGATATGTCAGACTTTATTTCAATGTGAACTAATACAGTCATTTCATAGCTACTCAAGAGCAGCTGGCTCATTATGGAAATGCTGACATACCCTCAACTGTATTGATGCTGATTAGCTAGTAGAGAGCATCTTAATGCATAATTTCTGAGCATAAGAAGTTCATAGACCTGAGAATTATTGTTTTTCCAATCCTTAGAAACTCTGTGAATGTTCTTACTTTAAATTGAGGGACTCACTGCTATTACTCTTTTCCCCACCAGATTTTTCACCTTTCTTCTAAGTCTCATAAGTTAAAAGAATAGACTTTGAATCTATTATCAAGGATGAGTCACTTTAGAAAATTGCTTTCAACCCTGTTTTGAAAATGAATAAATCAGTTGCTCACTGCCATGTACAAACCAGTCATAATGCTAAAGTGTCTGCTCAACTGTTTCATGTCAAAAATTATTCCAGAGTGATATTAGAAAAAGGAAATTTCATTTAAACAAATGTTGTTTTGATACCTTCACTGATTTTTTCTTTTCCATTTTAATGTAGTATAGTTCAGTGCAGAAATGTTTTCATATGATATTCTTTTTAAGTACTTAAATTTTCTCTGCTTCCTTTCCCTCAAAATACTTCTTTTCTTAAAATGCATTGCTACTATTTCAAAGAGAATAAATTTGTAGGACCTACTTTGACTTATATGGGCTTTCAAATATAAATTATTTTTTACTTAAAATTTCAGAAGTAAAAACTCAAAATCTCTTAATAATATGCTTTAATTCTCCAAAGACTTGAAATTTAGCCTATTGTTTAATCAAAATTTTTTGTAGTGTAATGTAAGCCAACCCACTGTTTGTTCTTAGTAAAGATAAAGCCTCTTCTACTTTCTCTCTCCTCAATTTTCTAAGAACATTTTGACTATCTTTGCTCCTTTGTAATTTCTATCTTGTATCTATTTTCTATGTTTCCTCTTTTTTGTTATAAACTTTTTGAAAAGCTGGAAATTTGTCATTTTTCATCTTTTCTTTTTAAATTCTCAGAACTAGTACAATGATGCATGCATATTAAAGGTTTAAATATTTGTAAAAATGAAGAGATAAGAGATTCCTATTAGTGAGGTCAGATATGAAAGGAAGAAAAAAAGGAGTCAGAAGACTAGTCTGGCACTCCCATTTAGTAGATGTTTGACTAAGAGTTAGTCACTTAAACTCTCAGAAATTCAGTTTTCTGTGGAATCTGAATAATAATGTCTGCATTGTAAATGTCACAAGGTTATTTTAAGGAAATGAGTAAATACAAATAAAATACCATATAAAATAGAAGATATAATCATTAAGATTTTTTCAATTATTTTTTCAGTTGTGTCCAAATTTCTATGATCCCATTTGGGGTTTTCTTGGCAAAGATAGTGATTTGCCATTTCCTTTTCCAGCTCTTTTTACAGATGACGAACTGAAGCAAATAGGATTAAGTAACTTGTCCAGAGTCACCCAGCTAGTATGTGTCTGATTTAAACTAAAGAAAACATCTTTCTAACTTCAGATCAAGAATTCTATCCACTGTGCCACCTAGGTGCCTTATTAGAGTGTAGATTATTGCTAAACCATCTCATTCTCTTTTTCTCCCTAACAGATATTAGGGTAGTCAAAGGACCATTTGAAAAAAAAACAAAATGGCAGTAATGGGTTAACAAAGAATAAAACATAACAAATTCTTGAATGTGAGGGTGGTAAAAACCAAATAGAACAAAGTTATTTGTAATGGGTTCTGAAACTGTAATGTTTTATTTATTTAGACACATGTATGTGTCTAAAATAAAACTGTTATGGTAATAAAAAATCAACATCACCATAATATTAATAATGACTTGTATTTTTATGTTTCCTTAAGATTTACAATGCACTTTGCACAGGATAATTCATTTAATCTTTATGGTAAGTGTTATTATCCAAGTGAAATTATTTATGATATTGAATTTGATTGCACTTAATGTTTGTATCAGTAAAATTTATATTTATTTTTAACAATTTTTGTTACTGTTATTTTTTTTTACTTAATAGCATTTTTTTCTAATTACACATAAAGATAGTTTTCAACATTCATTTTTGTAAGATTTTGAGTTTAAAATTTTTCTCTCTTCTCTTCCCCCCTGTTTTGGATAACAAGCAATCTGACATAGATTATATAGATATATATGTGTGTATGTGTGTGTGTGTATCTATCTATCTATCTATCCAATCATGTTAAAAAAATTTCCATATTGGTCATGTTGTGAAAGAAGAAGAATGAAAAAAAAAAAAAAAAAGAAAAACCATAAGAAAAAAAAAAGACCTTTTTTTTTTTTAAAGTAAAAATAGTATGTTTTGATCTGCAGTCAGTCTCCAAAGTTCACAACAGAGGATATCTCACAAAAAATATAAAGGGGACATGACAATTTTAAAAGCAGTGAAGATAGATTTTCAAAATATCTGAAAAAAGGGAAGGCATTGAATGATTAAAAAAAAATCACAAAAATTAAAATCACTGTTTAAGAAAATAATTTTTAAAAATTGATTAAATTAAATTAAAGATTGATCATTTAAACCCATATGTCTGTTTTTATATCTATAAAATATTGATGAAAATGATATTGAGAAGTATCCTTGATGAAAATATGAGAATGATTTTAAAAGTCAACAACAGACTATATTTTTAAAGTAACACAATTAACTGAAAAATACAGAAATATGTTTGAGAATATGTATGGGGATATGTGTTCAATATGTACAGAGAATTATATATTCAAAGCATGTATTCACAAATTACATTAGGTTTATTATTTTCTCACTATAAGAAAGGATGAGATTTTGGGCCAGGTAAAATGACCCCTTTGTTTTTATGTGGCCATATTGCTATAACCTAGTTCAATGTCATTGGAACATAGGAACCTGGCTATTGCTGAATTATTTTAGGCTATAATGTTAATACTCTATAGGCAGGGCCAAATTCACACTGATGATGTCCTGGGTAAACCAGGTGAGCATTAGCAGAGATATCCTGCATCATTGTAAACAATTTAGAAGCCTAGCTATTCCCTGAAGCAAGCCAGGAGAAACACTGATTGGATCATAATATTCCCTGAGGAGAGCAGAGAAGAGCACTGATAGGATCATCTCAGCCTTAAGTGGGCTTTTTATTCTCAAATAGGCTTTTCTTTCAAGTGGATTTTTGATTACAGTCCCAACCCAGGTGGAGGTTTCTGATAAAACTCTGCATAATGAGATAGTTACTGTATCCAATCAGAAAGCCAAGTTTTGATATCAAATCCCCAAGGTTATATTTCCCCTATAAAAGGCCTACTATATGATGTCTTGACTTGCAAGTGAATTGGATTTAAGTGGTACAGGGCTGTGTAATGTCATAAGACTCACTCTCTACTTCAGACCCATCTAAGTCCAGTGAAAAGACATAGGTAAGGATGAATAGTGATGGCCCAGGATGCAGTGGGAAACCTTGATCTTTTTTTTTTTTTAATTAAAGCTTTTTATTTTCAAAACATATGCATGTATAATTTTTCATCATTAACCCTTACAAAACCTTGTGTTCTAATTTCCTCCTCCCCCTTCCTTCCACCCCACCCTTGGATGGCAAATAATCCAATCTATGTTAAACATGGTAAAAATATATGTTAAATCTAATATATGCATACACATTTATACAATTATCAAATTTATACAATTTATCAATAAAGGAAAAAATGAGAAAAAAATAAAATGCAAGCAAACAAAAAGAGCAAAAATGCTATGTTGGACCCACACTCAGTTCCCACAGTCTCTCTGGGTGTAGATGGGCCTCTTCATCACAAGATCATTGGAATTGGACTGAATTATCTCATTGTTGAAAATAGCCACTTCCATCAGAATTGATCATTATATAATCTTGCTGTTGCCATGTATAATGATTTCCTGGTTCTACTCACTTCACTCAGCCTAAGTTCATGTAAATGTTTCTAGGCCTTTCCGAAATCATCCTGCTGATCATTCATTATAGAACAATAATATTCCATAGCATTCATATACCATAACTTATTCAGCCATTCTCCAATTGATGGGCATCCACTCAGTTTCCAGTTCCTTGCCACTACAAAAAGGGCTGCCACAAACATTTTTGCACATGTGGGTACCTTTTCCTCCTTTAAGATCTCTTTGGGGTACAAGCCTACTAGAAATGCTGCTGGATCAAAGGGTATGCACCTTAGGCATAGTTTCAAATTGCTCTCCAGAATGGTTGAATCAGTTCACGATTCCAACAACAATGTATTAGTGTCCCAGTTTTCCCGCATCCTGTCCAACATTCATCATTATTTTTTCCTGTCATCATAGCCAATCTGACAGGTGTGTAGTGGTACCTCAGAGTTGTCTTAATTTTCATTTCTCTGATCAAGAGTGATTTAGAGCATTTTTTTCATATGACTAGAAATGGTTTCAATTTCTTCATCTGAAAATTGTTCATATCCTTTGACCATTTATCAGTTGGGGAATGGTTTATATTCTTATAAATTTGAGTCAATTCTCTCTATATTTTAGAAATGAGGCCTTTATTAGAACTTTTGAATGTAAAAATGTTTTCCCAGTTTATTGCTTCCATTCTAATCTTATCTTCATTGGTTTTGTTTGTATAAAAACTTTTTAACTTAATATAATCAATTATGTATTTTGTGATCAATAATGATTTCCAGTTCTTTGGCCACAAATTCTTTCCTTCTCCACAGATTTGAGAGCAAACTATCCTTTATTCTTCTAATTTGCTTATAATATCATTCTTTATGTCTAAATCACGAACACATTTCAGCCTTGTCTTAGTATATATAGAGTGTTAGGTATGGGTCAATGCCTAGTTTCTGTCATACTAGTTTCCAGTTTTTCCAGCAGCTGTTTTTGTCAAATATTGAGTTTTTAATCCCCAAAACTGGGATCTTTGGGTTTGTCAAACACTAGATTATTATAGTCATTGACTATTTTGTCTTGTGAACCTAACCTGTTGCACTAACTACTCTATTTCTTAGTCAGTACCAAATGGAAACCTTGGCCTTTTCAAACTAAGATCTTTCCCAATAGTTATAAAACATTGCACATGTTGGACTCTTACTGTCTAGGGGAGAGGGTGGGGGGACAAGAGGGAGAAAAAAATTGGAACACAAGATGTTGCAAGGATGAATGTTGAAACTTATCTTTATATTTTGGGAAAAAAAAAAAAAAAAAAAGATCTTTCCCAGATCTCAGTTTATCTGAGGCAATACCCATTCCATAGTTAAAGGTTAGGTAAGAATTAGGGCAAAATGTGACCTACTTTGCCTTCACCACAGAATCAATCAGGAAAGAGAAGACCCTTGGGGTTTCTGGCCAGAACAGAAATAATTACTGTGTATACTCACTCTGAGCCATCAATCCCCAAACAATGAACAAGTGAGGTTTGGGCTAGAATCTATTACTGGCTAATCAGTAACAACCAAAGTGATTTATATTTAAAGGAATAAACTGAAGTAGCTCCATTTCAATTCCAATAGATTTTATTCAGGTTTTTCAGAGCTATATTTCAAAAAATCTCTTAAAAAATGAGAAGCACATGGGACAAAAGAATTAATTGCTTCCTTTTCTTAAAAAAAAAAAAAAAAAACACATACACACAAAGAGTAGATAAGAAGAAAAAAGCTTGTCTTTATACCCCAAAATGCCTTACAAGGTTTAAGTAATCAATATTTTTATTTTTTTTGATAGAGCACCCACATGCAAGGTGTTTCTCCCTACTTGGACATGAAGTGTGTAGGAGGAAGAGGAAGAGAAGAAAAGAAAATAGCAACATTATCTAAAAGAAACTGGCCCATTAGGTCCCCCATGGGGATAGCTACAACTATCCACAGATTGTTGTTTGTCCTTCATTATTGATGGGATGATGTCTTGACTTGCCAGTGAACTATATTTAAATGAGATAGAGTTGTCTAAAAGATAGAGGATAACAATTAGGACAATTTACACTGAGCACTTCTCAGTAACCTTCATTCAGTAGAATTAAAGCCTAGGTGATTGGGAAGATAGTAGTGTCCTTGACAGTAATAGGAAATTTTGGAAGGGGAAAGATTTTGAAAGGAAAGATAAGTTCAGCTTTGGGTTTGTTGTGTTTATAATGGTTACAGTATATCCAGTTGGAGATGTCTCAAAGGAAATTGAAGATAAAAATCTGTAGTTCAGGAGAGAGACTAGGATTGGATAAGTGGATCTCAGAATCATCTGAAGAGAGATGATGAAATCACTAGGTAAAATAGTGTGAAAGAAGAAGAGAAGGAAATCCATGCCATAGACTGGAAGGACTTTCTGCCTTTGGAGGGATGTAAAGAAGTTATATTTTAAAAATCCAGAGCAAAGGGACTATTAAGAAATAAATAATATGCTGTGTTGAAGATTTCAGAGAGTTAAGAAGAATGAGAAATAAGAAAAACTGATTAGAATGGGCAATAAGAGATAATTGGTAACTTTGGAGAGAGCATTTTTAGTTGAATAATGAGTTTGAAAACTACACAGAGAATAGTTAAGAATAATGTTAGAAGAAATGTAGTAGAGGTATCAATTTATGATTTTCTGAAGGAGTTTAGTCACAAAAAGGAGGAGATATGGCATAGTACATGGATGGGATGGATAGATCAAATTAAGGCATTATCTGTCTGTCTGTCTATCTATCTGATATATCTATATATCATAGTAGTATGAGGACAGGAGTAGTCAAAGAGAGAAAATTTGCCAGGCAGGCACTGAACTGTTTTGATCAAAAAAGGGGAATGTCCTAGAACTATGTAGACTGGTTACCAGAATCTTGATTGTGTGACTAGTATGTATTTAGTAAATCTTGAAGAAGAAGTTACTGAGTGGTGATGGTAGGACAGCTTAAAAATGGTGATGAACAGGGCAGCTAGGTGGTTCAATGGACAGAGCACCAACCCTGAAGTCAGGAGGACCTAAGTTCAAATGTGGCCTCAGACACTTAACACTTTCTAGCTGTGTGACCCTGGGAAAGTCACTTAATGCCAATTGCCTCAAAAAAAAAAAAAAAAAAAAAAAGGCAATGCGGAGCAAGGAATGTTCTAATTCTGTCACCCTTGTCAGTGACTAGTAGAATGAAAGTGTAACTAATATTAAAAATCAGAGAGGTTGTCATCAGGAGAGAGCCATGTCTCATTGAGAGCCAAAAGGTATACAGCAGGAAATCAAAAGTTTGAAGATGAAGCAATTTTATTACCTACAAAGTATGCATTACAGGTAGTACAGGAAAGGAGCAGGAAGCTTTTGAATAAGACATTAATAGTGGGGAATGGGTTCACTGAGGGACATGGGAATAAGGGATCAAGCAGAACAGGTTGGTTTTTTGAATTTTTATTTTTTTAGTATTTTATTCCTCCCCCCCCACACTTATATGTAAAAGCAATCTATAACATTCATTTTTAAAACTTTGAGGTTTAAATTCTCTCACTTCCTCCCTCCTTTCTCCACATTGAAAAGGCAAGCAATTGCTATAAGTTATACAATTGTAGTCAAGCAAAATATTTCATAAGTCATGGTGTGAAAGAAAACAGACAAAAACCTATGAGAAAAATAAAGTAAAAAAAAAGTATGCTTCAATCTGCATTCAGACATCATCAGTTCTTTCTTTGAGGATGAATAGCATTTTTCATCATAAGTCCCTTAGAATTGAATTGTATCATTGCATTGCTGAGAACAGCTAAATCACAACTGATCATCTTACAATATTGATGTTATTTTGTACACAGAACATTTCACTTTATATCAAAACATGAAAATCTTTCCAGGTTTTTCTGAGAGCATTCTGCTCATCATTTTATAATAAAATAGTAATCTATCATAATTATATTCCACAAATTTGTTCAGCCACTCCCCAACTTTAATTTCCAATTCTTTGCCACCAGAAAAAGCTGTATTTTTGAATCTATAAGTCCTTTTCTTTTTTGTTTTTTTTTATCTCTATTGAGAGACAGACCTAGTAGTAGTATTATTAGGTCAAAGGATGTGCACAGTTTTATAGCTCTTTGGGCATAGTTCCAATTTGTTTTACAGAATTGTTGAATCAGTTCGCAAATCTACCAACAATGCATTAATGTTTTATTTTACCCACATCCCCTCCAACATTTGTCATTTTCTTTTTCTGTCCTATGAGGTAATACCTCAGAATTGTTTTAACTTGCATTTCTCTTATCAATAGTGAGTTAGAAAATATTTTTCATATGGCTATAGATAGCTTTGATTACTTCATCTGAAAACTGTTCATATCTTTTGATCATTTGTCAATTGGGGAATGGCTCTTATTTTTTTATAAATATGCCTCAGTTCTCTATATGTTTGAGAAATGAGGCCTTTATCAATAAAAACTTGCTTCAATTTTTCCCTTCAGTTACTATTGCTAATTGTATTTCCCTCGCCCCCACATTCTGCTTATTTGTTTCACTCTCCTTTCACCCTGTCCCTCCTTAAAAGTGTTTTGCTTTTTACTATTGCCTTCCCCAGTCTGTTCTTCCTTCTACCACCATTTCCCTTCACTTCTTTTATCCCTTTGCTCTCAAACCTTCCTGCAAAGTAAGATAGATTTATCCAATTGAGTATGTGTGTTATTCCTTCTTTGAGCCAATTCTGATAAAAATAAGGCTCTCTCCTCTCTTAACCTCCACTTTTTTCTTGCCTCTTTTATGTAAGCAAATTTATGCCATTCCACTACTCCCTTTCCCTTTCTTCTAATACCTTCATCCCCCACTATTTAATTTCTGAAGGAAGACACTCAATTCTTCAGGATAAAGGATTCTTGGTTATAATCCTGGTTTGTCTTCTAGAATAGCATAGTCCAAGCCCTTTGATCCTTTAATGTAGAACCCATTAAATCTTATGTTATACTGAGTTTAGTACCATATTTGAAATTTTTTTTCTTTCTGGATGCTTGCAATATTTTCTCCTTGACCTGGGAGCTTTGGAATTTGCCTATAATATTTCTGGGAGTTTACTTTTTGCAATGTCTTTTGGGAAGTCATCAGTGGATTCTTTCAATTTCTCTTTTATTTTCTGGTTCTAGAATATTAGGAGTTTTCCTTGATAATTTCCTGAAAGATGATGTCTATGTTCTTTTTTCTTGATCATGATTTTCAGGTAGTCTAATAATTTTAAAGTTGTCTCTCCTGGATCTATTTCCACACCACTTATTTTTCCAACGAACTATTTCGCATTGTTTTATATTTTGTTCATTTTTTTGGTTTTTTGATTGTTTCTAAATTCTCATAAAGTCATTGACTTCATTTGCTCACTTCGATTTGTTTTTTCAAGGCAAAGTGACTTGTCCAGGATCACAAACCCAGTAAGTGTTGAGTGTCAAAAGTAAGATTTGAACTCAGGTCTTCCTGACTTCTAGGCCAGTGCTTCATCCATTGTGCCATCTGCCTGTCCCTTCAATTCAAAATTTTAAGATATTATTTTCTTCAGTGAACTTTTGTATCTCTTTTTCCATTTGACCAATTCTACTTGTTAAGGTATTTTTGTTTTTCTTTTCTTCAGTGAATTTTTATGTCTCTTTTTCCATTTGACCAGTTCTGCTTTTTAAGGTATTCTTTTCCACATTGGCTTTGTCTACCTCTTTTACCATTTATCCTAGTCTATTTCTTAAGTGCGTTTTTATCAGTATTTTTTTTTGGATGTCTCCTCTACCAAGCTGTTGACTTATTTTTCATAATTATATTACATTGCTCTCATTTCTCCTTGCACTTTTTCCTCCATCTCTCTTACTGATTTTTCAGAATGCTTTTTAAGTTCTTTAATACATTTTTTTTTCTTGGAGGCTATAGATTTTGGAACTTTGACTTTGCTGTCTTCTTCCGAGTTTGTGTTTTAATCTTCTTTGTTAGCACAGTAACTTTCTACAATCAATGTTTTTTTTTTTTTTTTTTTTCCTGTTTACTCATTTACCAAGCTTATTAACTTTTAGTTTTTTGTTAAAGTAGAACTTTGTTTTCAGGGTAAAGGGTTCACTATGCCAAGCTGCAGGGAATTTCTGCAGCTATTTTCAAAGATACTTCTAGGAACCTGTAAAATGTCAGTTTTATGAACTGGTGGTATGATCTAATAAGATGTGTATTTATTAATCTTCTGGTGGGTGTTCTGCTCTGTAAATCATGACAAATACTCCTTTTTGGCCTGAAACTCTGAAGAGTGTCCCCATTCCACTGTAACTCTGGTGTGTTAGTGCTCCTTCTCACCTTGGGACTACCACCCAGGACTTAGATTTGGATCTGACTATGGGTAAAGCAGTTGAGTCCAACCTTAGGGCTCATAAAAAGACCTGTCTAATCTCCCTTATTATTCGTAAGTTGAGAGTTCCTGAAGCAGTTGCTTCCATTATTGATTCAATGGCCCCCAAGGTCTCTTTCTGGTTTACCAAAGCTTAGTTTGTCCTGGTGCAGCCTGCCCTGGATCAGGCTCCACTTTTACCCTGGTATGACAGATCTTCTAAGTAGTCTTCAGGTAAATGTTTCACTATGTCTTTGTGGGTTATGTTTTAGAATTTGTTTAGAGTCATTACTTAAAGGTATTGGAAGAGGCTTAAGGGAGAGTTCAGGCAAGTCCTCCCCTTTATTCTACCATCTTTACTCTGAGCCAGGAGAATAGTTGTGAATAATGGTAGTTGGAGATTCAGAAACACTGGAGTGTTGAGAGTATGTATGACTAAGGGTGGGGATTTGTTAATTATAGAGGAATACATTTTGGTAGGCTATGAATATCTTTAGGAATTGGGCATCAGAGTGAATTCTTACCAGGAAGACAGACGCTTTTAGCTGGAGGAAGAAGGGAGATAGTTTTGTAGAAGGAAGGATCAGTGGAAAGGACTAACTGGGGGAATATTATGGAATGACATTTCTCTTCTTCTACTGAAAGGAGAAACAAGTCAATACAAATCAGAAGAAGTAAAAGTGAATAGGGACAATATTTTAGGCATGAAGGACAGACAGTTGTAAAGGAGTGGTAGGAGAAATGGAGTTTTATATGAGAAAAAAATTGATAGAAATGGTGTAGCAGGATGGCTACATTTCATGGAGGCAGGGTGGGTAAAGTTTGGAGGATTAGTGTGCAATATGGTCACATTTGTCAAAATATGTGTTAAGTTTTAATAGGTCATAATTATGTCTGGAAGTTTTGAGCAAGTGATGTTTATTGTTTTCCTTATGATCATGCTCTAGTTCTCATACAATGTTTAATTTAAGAGTATTTTGTTTTGTTATAGCAAGGGGATATTGTGAATAATAGTTTATAAAAATGATATCTATATGATCTTTTGATCTAATGAACTATAAACTTGCTAATCATATATTTCTAAACTGCAAAAGCCTTAAAGTCTTTGAATTATATTCTCTCTTTTATGAGTACCTCCTGGGGTTTCTGTTTTGTAGAGGGATCCAAGCTGGCTAGCCTTCATTCTTTTCAAAATGGCTCAGCCCTTTATTTTATAATCATACCCCTATGTTGCACATCTCCCCACACATACCTTTTCCCTAACAACTTCTGCCTTCTCAGCTTGTGTGGGTGTATATATATATATATATATATATATATATATATATATATTTTTTTTTTTTTTTTTTTTTTAGAATAAAAACTCATTGAAAGCAGGAATTTCCTTTTTTACTTGTATTTGTATTTTCCATGCTTAGCATAGTGCCTAGTGTATAATAAGCTTATAAATGTAGTTTCCTTCTTTTCTTCTGGACAATTCCACCCTGTAATTTTCATTTGACTAAGATCAGATCAGAATAATCACAAAGATTAAGGTGACTACATTGCTTGTAGCCTTCATGGTGGAGAAAATTCAATAGCCACTTTTCAACTTGAATTCTCTCAGGGCATCATGATGACTTTTCATCTTTCAAATAAGAGATGGAAGGCCAAAATATGGTTTCTCTATTTCTCAGGAGCCAAGGAGGCCTGTTCACTTTATGTATGACTGCTCAATGTTGTATATCCCACTCATTCATTTAGTTCAATTCACTTGATCAATGCAGTAGGAAAATTATCATGTCTGGTCCCATTCTCTTCTCCATTTCCCTGTCCCTGCCAGTTCCAGCACATACCTTGCTGTCTTGCCCTCTGAAAGAATCATTTGCTTCTTAAAGGTCTTCTCTAGTGTAAAGTCCACTGCTCTTTGAGTAAACTCAATTCAGAGTTATTCTTTTCTTTTTATTTTAAATTAAAGCTTTTTATTTTCAAAACATCTGCATACATGGATAATTTTTCAGCATTCACTCTTGCAAAACATTGTGCTCAATTTTTTTTCTCCCTTCTCCCCATTCCCTCCCCGAGATTGCAAATAATCCAATATAAGTTAAACATGTGCAGTTCTTCTATAGATATTTCCATAATTATCATGCTGCACAAGAAAAATCAGATTAGTAAGGCAAAAAATGAGAAAGAAAATAAAATGCAAGCAAAGCAAACAACAACAACCAAGAATGAAAATGCTATGTTGTGTTCCACACTCACTTCCCACAGTCCTCTCTCTGGGTGTAGATGACTCTCTTCATCACAAGATTATTGGAACTAGCCTGAATCACCTCACTGTTGAAGAGAGCCACGTCTATCAGAATTGATCTTCGTATAATCTTGCTGTTGCCATGTATAATGATCTCCTGGTTCTTCTCATTTCAGTTAGCATCAGTTCATTTAAGTCAGTTATTCTTTTCAAATAGCCCAAGAGGTGTGATATTAACAAACACAAGATGTTTCATTTCTGTCATCTATGTGAGTTTTCTATCTATATGTCTAGACATCCAATGTGAAAATATGTATCTTACCTGTGAGAGAATTAAAACAGCAAGTGATAGTGGGAATTGAGTGAATCACACTGAGTTCTTGTGACTCACCCTAGAGCAACTTCAATTTCCTTTCTATTCAATTATGGGTCTGGTTCAATATCTGTCCTATGAAAAAATTTATATTTGATTGTGAGAATCAGGATAAACATAATTGCATTGCTTGAACCTAATTCTATGTGATTGGGAAACTGTATTACTTCTATTTTAGAAATTGTATCACTTCTATCTAATTTAGAGGCCCTTAACCAAGGACCTAGGTTATGCAGACCTTCAGACAGAATCAAGATTGATGCAAGGAGTTCTCACAATAGTACACCTCAAAAAACCTGTACACTTATCTGAAAATTGACTCATACGGATCAGTTGTGAAATTCTAGGTTCCTTTGATTGTTTATAAGCACTTGAAGGGAGTGGGCTGGCTCTCAGTCTTTATCTCTGTCTGTCTCTATCTCTGTCTCTGTCATCTGTCTCTCTGTTTCTCTGTCTCTGTCTCTCCCTCCTTTCCTTTCTCTCCCTCCTTCTCTTTCTCTCTCTCTCTCTCTCTCTCTCTCTCTCTCTCTCTCTCTCATCTCTCTTTTTCTCTCTCCCTTTCTTTCTCTTTCCCCTCCCTCTCTCTCTCCTTCCTTTCCTTTTTTCCTCCCTCCTTCTCTCCTTCTCTCTCTTTCTCTCTTTCTTTCTCTCCCTCCCTCCCTATCTCTCTGTCTCTCTTTGTCTCTTTGTTTTTCTGTCTCTCTCTCTCTGACAAAGGAAATTGTACTTGTTCATTTTCCTTCTCCAAGCTTGGAAAGTTCCTAATCTTTCATCCAATGAGAAATCAGATTGTTATATTGTTTCCTTTTAATTGTTTTTCTTTGATATTTGATATTTAATTCCATAAAAATATCTTCACTTTTATTTGGGGTCCAGCCCTAAGAGGAAGGAGCCTGGTCCCAATTTGCTAGACAATTGGCATATATTGTTTAATAAATGGATATGTTCAGAAGATTGAACTTTTGTCATTTCATTTTTTCATCTAGCACACAGAGGCAGCACCTATCTTATATTAAAAATATCAAAAATAGGAATAAATGGATAATTTCTTAATGTGGCAAATGATATCTAAAACCAATTATCTTTAATGGAAATATGTTGGAAACCTTTCCAAAAAGATCAGGGAAAATGTCAGAATAGCTTTGGTATCACTATTATTTGACATAGCTCTAGAAATGTTAACTATAGCAATGAAGAAGGGGAAAATGAGGGAATAATTATAGTCAAAAAGAAAGCAAAGTTATTTCTTTGTGCATTTATTTGGAGATAACTATAATTCAAAGCTAGTGCTCCCTCAGAGGATTATAAAGTTGTCAGCCTCACAGTCCTATGCTTTTCAATATGGGAAATTTAGTCTCTCGTGGAAAGGTAGGGAAAGATTCTATCTATATCCATACTCACCCCCTAGATATTATTTTTGTAGGAACACAATTTGTTCCAAACAAAAAAGCCAATAGCTTTCTTGGCTGCTGTAATTCGAAAAGGGGATAGTTGTTCCAACCTTATATTTACTGTTCTCACAAAATATGATTTCTCAAAAAAAAAAAATCATCAGAAATAGCAAGTAGGTAGTAAACCCATTTATCGAAATGGATCACAAACAAACAAACAAAGGCAAAGAAGTTATTTAAATTAGAATACAAGAAAATATACAAGAGTGAATGTGCTTTTTATATGGGAAAAAGATAAGATTTATGTAATCAAGAGAGGGCCCTGATCCCCACCATGGGCAGAGTTCCTGAAGTTTCTAGGGAGACAAGCTGGAAATTGAAAACATGTAGATGAATTGACTTTCTCTACATGTTCATAAAATAATTTTTCTCTTTTTTCTTCCCTGAAGTTGATTACAAAGAAAGTCTGGAACCATATTGTCTTTTTAAAAGGGGATAATGCCTTTCCTCGCCAAAGTTCTTTCATCCACTCCTCCTTCAGTATTATTTTAGAAAAAGCTTTAGAAGCATTTCCTGCAAAATTGCTTTGGCTAGAAATCCAGGCTTCATTAACAAAATGGGATGTTGTATTTTATCAAAAGCTTTTTCTGTATCCAATATAATCTTGCTATCTTATTGTTTTTTATTAATATGATCTATTATGTTTATATTTTTACCTGAAAGCATGGTATAAATTCAACCTAGTCATAAGTTTTAAATTTATTGTTGTGCCCTCTTTGTCAATAATTTCATATTTTTACAAATTTATTTAGAACCATTTGTCTATAATTATCTTTTCCTACTTTTCTGTACTCACTTTCCTGGCATAGCTCCTTTTAACCTTTCTACACTAACTTCAAGTAATTTATAGGAAATATTACTATTGTTATTGATAAGAGTTCTCTAAATGGTTCTCCTGATTTCTGACCTTTTGTTTTGTGCAGGTCTGAACCTCAAAGAAAAGTATACTTCTGTTTCTTTCAATGATCTTAATGAACTTGCTTTCAGAAATTTCATGGGGGGATTATGTTGGACATCTGAGTTTTTCTACAATGTTTCACATTACCATCTTATCCAGAAGCCTCATACCCATTTTCTATATACATATAGAACATAGAGAGAAGAGGAAAAAATGTTTAATTTCAGTGAAGAGTGATTGCATATAGAGGAATGCAAAGGAGTGAGGTGATATATATTACATTAAGAAATAAGTAGCTGTCAGTCTCTTTGACTTCATCCTTCATGGAAATCATTTTCTAATTTATTCATCCCTAAATGATATTCATGACTTTAATGTTTAATGGTAAGTTTCTACATAGGCATAAATTGATTCATCTAACAGACTCTTCATAATCAGAAATTTATGTAATCAGGAGAAAATTTAAAGGAAAGTTGTCAGGTTATTCATGGTATAGTGGAAAAAGCAGTAAATTTGAAGGCAAAGAGCCTCCATTTGAATTCCAGCTCAACTATGATAAAATATATATAATATATATATATATATATATAAAATATATAAAACTATATGATAAAATAAGGTTTATTTATTAAAGAGAGTGTAGAAATAGCAAATTATGAGGTGAGTTATAAAGTAGAAAAGTAAACAAATAGTAAATTTGATTCTCTAAAGTGGCAATCCTAAACGCTAACAATGCAGCAGAGTAAATGGAAAGAAATATAGATTTGAACTGAGGACCTGAGTACAAATACTAATTCTGACATCTGTCACTGTGGCACTTTAGGTCAAACAACCCTTCTAAACTCTCCAATTCATCAGTTGTAAAATTATAAAAATAGATTACTGCTAAAATAGCTAAAGAGTAAGAAATCCAGAGGAATGATCTCTTTTCAAAACTTTTTAACCAATTATGAAATACCATTTGAATTTTTCTTATCCTACCCAGAAGAATGAGAAAAGAGGGATTTGTAAATCATCAAAAACTACAAGGCAACATTTGTGGGGTTTGGTTTCTTCTTAACCTCTTCCTTTCCCTCTAACAAGAAAGCAGTTCACTTGATAATTTCTTATTTTAATTTAAATATTGCTAAGGTCAATTGTTTCTTCATACTTGGCATTGAG
This sequence comes from Sarcophilus harrisii, assembly GCF_902635505.1. Lineage (NCBI taxonomy): Eukaryota > Metazoa > Chordata > Mammalia > Dasyuromorphia > Dasyuridae > Sarcophilus > Sarcophilus harrisii. The sequence continues at coordinate 194,893,157 of NC_045426.1, forward strand.
GAAGCTTGATTATTAAAAGGAAAAGATGGAAAAGTACCACTTATTAGAAATAACTTTTGGTGGAGGGAGCAAAGAGAAATCCAAATCTCATTCCCCCCTCCCCTAATAAAAAAGGAGGGAAGGAAGAAATTAGTAGAAAAATAGGAAAAAAAAGCTTCTTACACTTAATTTAGAAAAGATGTTAGTGTTCAACTTCCACTTTACACAGAAAGAGATGAAGATTTGAGAGAACAGAAAAATCTTTGTAATTAGGGAGGTAATTATTCTCAGAAAATTATGATTCTCCAACAAAGATAGAAACTTTGTCTCCCCTTTCCCTCCAGCCTCCTCTAAAGGGGCCCTTGTTGACTCAGATCAAAAGTATAGGGATTTTCTTTCTGGTCCTCATTCTGTCCCTTTCTCTAGACATCATGATATATTTTGAGGCACTGAAGGACTATTAGCACTGAGGTGACTTGTTCACGATCCTTGGGAACTGGAATAACAACCTCTTCCTCGTGTCTATAAAACCGCAGAAAACAGTTAAATTTCTCTAAATTGTAACTTTCTTCCTCTCTCCTTAATAGTTTTTCATCAGCTGTACCCCAACCCTCCACCAGATTTTGACTCCAAAACTTTGACTTAATTAAAGCAATACAAGCATTGTCTGAAATCCTTTGCATTTCCCACTTGATTACAACTTTTCCTTCTATTGTATAAATTCCTATTCTGGGACAAAGTTCTACATACCCTTCCCTCTCTTAAAAACTGACATTACCCACCTCTGTATCTCTATTAATTTTTTCTCATCTCCCTGAAAGAAAATAAGAAAAGACATTATTGTTGTTGTAGCAACTAGCATTTACATGGTGCTTTAAAGCTGATGAAGCATTTTAAATATTATCTCATTTTATTCTCAAAAGAGTAAGATAAAATTGAATGTTCAAGGAATTCTGAACTCTTTCCAATTTACTCATTTTCCTGTCCCCAAGAGTCTTGATGACTTGAATTAAACAATAAAATATAACTAAATGGTATAGTAGATAGAATGCTGAGTTTGGAATCAGGAATATTTGAATTGAAATCTAACTTCAGATTAGATTATTGGTTGGATTATTAGCCTAGGCGAGTCACTTAATCTCTTGCTGTCCCAAGATTCTCAATAGTAAAATGGGAATATTAATAGTTCATATCTCCCAAGGTCCTTTTGAGAATCAAATGAATTATGATAATTGTGAAGCACTCAACACAGTGCCTGGCACATAGTAGGTATTTAATTTCTTGTTTCACTCCTTATTAAGGAATTTGTCTTGCCTTGGGTTATCAATAAGATCATTCTGACTGCTCTGAGTTTCTAGAGCACTGTAGGCCACATGAAGGCCCCAGGGACTGCCTGATAGTATTTCATAATAAACAGGTCTGGAATGAGATATGGCAGCTGTATTTATTTGTCCCAGGTTGTCCAAAGCTAGTGATTTCCTTTTATCAATTCAGTGAAGGGTAAGAACATTTATGATAACATTAACAGAATCAACTCTCACTATTTTTCATTTATCCTATCATTACCCTAGCTATTTTATAAGGTTACCCATTGCATAATGACTGTCAAACTGCAAGTAGAAGGAATTTCTTTACCCTTAATTACGGGAGGAGGAAAAAGAGAAGAATGAGGAGAAAGAAAAAGAGGAGGATTAAAAGAAGAAGAAATAAAGGGGGGAAGGAGAAAGAAAAAGAAAGGAAGAAAAAAGAAAGGAAGGAAGGAAAGAAGGGAGGAAGAAAGAAAGAAAAAGGAGGAAAAAAGAGAAAGGAAGGAAGGAAGCAAGGAGAAAGACGACTGCATTTTTACTAGGTATATAAAGCTGGTTTAATAGCAGACAAATTGTCAACATAATAAAATATATAAACCAAAACTCTTCTGTCAATATATATGATTGTGTCAAAATGAAGCATTTATGTTATAAACTATATACAATGGTTTTTTTTTGTTTGTTTCTTGGGGGGGGGTGTATTGTTTATTTTCATTAACACAATAGAAAAATAATCTACCTAAAGTCATGAACTAACATAACATGTAAAAGACAAATACTGCAAATTTGCTCACTAAAAATAGGTGCAGAGAAAGGATGCTTACTTTTATTATTTTTATTTGATCATGTTTTAAAAATTCTAACTTCAGCATAGCAAAAAGATATTAAAGAGATTAACAATGAAAATGAAGGAATCAAAATATCATTGTGAGAAGAGACAATAATGTATTTTGAAAATTTCACTGTCTCATGTCAAAATTTTGTGGAGACAAGTTCAGATCACTTGAATTTTGAGATACCAGCAATAACAATTAATAGAATAATAAAATGATTTTAAAGTATTATTTTTTTTGAAAACAGAAACTATTAAATATTTGCAAATTAGCCACCAGAAATTCATAGTAGTTCTAAAAACAACTATAAATGCATGGCCAAATTACTGTTTTCTTAGAAATCATTTAAAAAAGTCAGTGAAATATATGAAGAAACAAATTGAGTCACATTAATGTTAAAAACAAACCAAAAAAAGGTCTGCTGATCACCTTCTGGTCTCCTAGATTTGCAACGTCTGGACTACTTGCAACAGTCTTCTCCCTTCCTCTCTTCCTTGACCAGTTCACCATATCCAATCAGTTGCCAAATATTGCTGCTCTTCCTACAGTTCTTTATGCATAGTATTTACATCTTTCTGCCTTTGAAATGGTCATCCTCTATGCCTAGAATGTTCTTTCTTCTCATCTCTTTTCACCTCACAAATTAACAGAAATCCATATAACAAAAACCATAATTAAAATAAAAAGAACCTAAAAGATAAGGGTAAACAATTAAAAACAACTATAACAATAAAAGCTTGATATTAAAATTATAATAAATTGCTAAATATCAGAGTGGTAATTCCTTTTCCACAGTGAATCAAAGGATATTAATAGATGCTTATCAGAAAGAAAATGCAAATTCTTATTAATTCAAAATATGCAAATTGCAACAATTTTAGAGTACTTCAAAATTATCCAAATGGCAAAAAGTAGTACTAGCAATAAAATTCATAGCTAGTAAGACTATGTAGGAACAGGTACACTGATCTATCACTAGTATAATTGCAAACCATATAACAGAAAAATGATTGAGAAAGAATGAGCAAAGAATATTGATAAACAAATGAAAAATCATTAAATAGCTAAAAATGATTGTAATTTTACTTTAAATTGGTCATAACATAATCTATTTAGTGTTTGTATCATTTCACAAGGATATTTCCAAATTTCTTAATTGCTTTATGAAGTATTATTAGAATGAATGGAATACATATATATATATATATATATATATATATATATATATATATATATATATATATTTGAAATTGTTCTATACACTCTACTATTTACCAGTTATTTTTCTGGATGTAGATAGCATCTTTCTTCATATATCCACCCTAGCTAATTTGGATATTCATAATATACAAAATAACTTATTTGCTCAAAATCATTCTTAAAATAATATTGCTGTTACTTGACACACTATTCTGTTGATTCTGCTCATTTCGCACCATTATGTTGTTCAAATCTTTCTATGATTTTCTAAAATCATTGAGCTCATCATTTCTTATAGCATGGTAGTATTTCATCACAATCATATACCACACTTAGCTGTACCAGATCTAAAATTATATTATAGAGCAGCAGTTACCAAAACCATTTGGTATTGGCTAAGGAATAGATTAGTTGATCAGTGGAATAGGTTAGGTTCAAGGGATAAAATAGTCAACAAATATAGCAACCTAGTCTTTGACAAACCCAAAGACCCCAGCTTTTGGGATAAGAACTTACTGTTTGATAAAAATTGCTGGGAAAATTGGAAACTAATATGGCAGAAACTAGGCATTGATCCACACTTAACACCGTACAACCAAGATAAGGTCAAAATGGGTTCATGACCTAGGCATAAAGAATGAAATTATTAATAAATTAGAGGAACACAGGATAGTTTACCTCTCAGACCTGTGGAAGGGGAAGGACTTTATGACCAAAGCAGAACTAGAGATCATTACTGATCACAAAATAGAAAATTTCGATTATACCAACTGAAAAGTTTTGTACAAACAAAACTAATGCAGACAAGATTAGAAGGGAAGCAATAAACTGGGAAAATATTTTTACAGTCAAAGGTTCTGATAAAGGCCTCATTTCCAAAATATATAGAGAATTAACGCTGATTTATAAAAAATCAAGCCATTCTCCAATTGAAAAATGGTCAAAGGATATGAACAGACAGTTCTCAGATGAAGAAATTGAAACTATTTCTAGTCATATGAAAAGATGCTCCAAGTCATTATTAATCAGAGAAATGCAAATTAAGACAACTCTAAGATACCACTACACACCTGTCAGATTGGCTAAGATGACAGGAAAAAATAATGATGATTGTTGGAGGGGATGTGGGAAAACTGGGACATTGATGCATTGTTGGTGGAGTTGTGAACGAATCCAACCATTTTGAAGAGTAGTTTGGAATTATGCTCAAAAAGTTATCAAACTGTGCATACCCTTTGATCCAGCAGTGCTACTACTGGGCTTATATCCCAAAGAGATTATAAAGAAGGGAAGGGACCTGTATGTGCACGAATGTTTGTGGCAGCCCTCTTTGTAGTGGCTAGAAACTGGAAACTGAATGGATGTCCATCAGTTGGAGAATGGCTGAATAAATTGTGGTATATGAATATTATGGAATATTACTGTTCTGTAAGAAATGACCAACAGGATGATTTCAGAAACGCCTGGAGAGACTTACACGAACTGATGCTGAGTGAAATGAGTAGGACCAGGAGATCATTATATACTTCAACAACAATACTATATGATGACCAGTTCTGATGGACCTGGCCATCCTCAGCAATGAGATCAACCAAATCATTTCCAATGGAGCAGTAATGAACTGAACCAGCTACGCCCAGAGAAAGAACTCTGGGAGATGACTAAAAACCATTACATTGAATACCCAATCCCTATATTTATGCCCACCTGCATTTTTGATTTCCTTCACAAGCTAATTGTACAATATTTCAGAGTCTGATTCTTTTTATACAGCAAAATAATGTTTTGGTCATGTATACTTATTGTGTATCTAATTTATATTTTAATGTATTTAACATCTACTGGTCATCCTGCCATCTAGGGGAGGGGGTGGGGGGTAAGAGGTGAAAAATTGGAACAAGAGGTTTGGCAATGGTTAATGCTGTAAAATTACCCATGCATATAACCTGTAAATAAAAGGCTATTAAATTAAAAAAAAAACCAATCATATACCACAGCTTGTTCAGCTATTCCTCAATGCATTTCTTTTTCACATTCGAAGTTATAAATTCTATTTGTGAATTTCTCTTCATTTTATTTTTATTCACTATTTTTCTTCTCAGCCTCTCTTCACCTTATTGTTATCTTCTCTCTCTAGCCCATTCCTTTATTTAACCATCCCCTCTTAAAGTTCCTCCCTCATCTACTTTCCTATCCTCTTAATTTTAATTAATATATCCTTCTAAAAGTTCCTTCTCTACCTTTACCCTTCGAGTTTTCTCTTCTCTTCAGAAGTTCAAAAGTTCTAAACTTTTTCAGATACATGGTTTTTTTCTTCAACCTAGTTGAGAGTAAGTATTACCAACCCGCTACCTCATCTACTTCTTCTATTTTGATTCTTCTTTTCACATCTGTTTTTAAGAGATAATTTCTCCTTTTAACCTTTTCCTGCCCAATTCTGTTTTTTTTAGAATCACCACCTTATTTGGGGGAATGGACTCCAACAAAAGACCATGTTCTGGTAGCGACCCAGTATCTAAATGGGCTCCAATGAAACGTAAAGTGATCCCGTAAAATTATCTTGTGTTGACAGAATTATCATATACAGACAGAACTAGCCTGTACTGATGTTACCTTATACAACATGAAGATTAAACTATAAATGTCAAGTCTCAAGATGTATAATTGTCACTATAACCACCAGTTGATTTACTGATGCACACAATTAGCATATTTAACAAACTTTGTTTAGCGATCCCTTCCTGTTAAAGGTCCTATTTTTTGTTAATCATGAGTTAAATTAAAAACTTTACCCACCTTTTGGGGCATATGGCATTATAATAAAGGTTTGCCTCTTGACCTGGAAATAAGTCTGTGAATACATTTTGGAAGACTTCTTACCTTTGTGGTTTCTTTCATGATATGTTGGACCTCATCAATTTTGGTGCCTTATGTGACCAGTCTGATGACTCAAGCTTTCTCCTAGTCAAAGTAAGCCTCCTGTCTCCCTCCCTTTACCCCAGTAGTTGGGTTATCCTTTTAAGAAGAGAGAAAGCCTTTGGCTCAAGGATTTCATGGACTCTGGCATATTTTCCCCTTGACTATAAATGCTTGGTCTTGGTAATACTTGTGATTTTGTTTTCTCCCTTTCCTGTATGCAGGCACAGGTGAGTGACTACAGGAACTCTGATGTCTTTCTTTCCCCTCCATTCCCTCCATCCCCCCCATCCCTTCCAACTCATATAACTCTCCTTAAATTAATATTTTAATCGTGTGCTTCGTTGTTTGTATTTGTCTTGTTATTTTGTCTGTGCCCATGTCTCTATATTTGCAAAATGTCTATATCATGTTTGTGCTATAAGTTAGTCGACTACTTTAAATGATTTAAAATGTAATCAGAAAGGAAAGCTTCTAAGGGCTGTAGTTAGAAACAACATTGGGAAAGATTTATTAACATTTCTAACTCCTACTTTAGGCTTTCTGTGAGATTAGTTTGTAAGAAAAGTGGAAAAACCTGTGGTTCCAATACTGACCAAATTGGAGCTATAGAAATAAAGTTAGAAAATTAAAGTTGGAGAACCACTAAAAACATCTTACCAAATTCTGGAGATTTTGAGATTAATCATTAAGGAATGTGGTAATTAGTCATTTTAAGATAACAGGAAAGAAATCCTTAGACTTTAGTGTAATACCAGAACTCATCCCCTTCTAAAACATCTAAGTATGTTTTGAGGAACCACTCTAAAATTTATTTTAAGGAAAAATAAGGATTAAATAGTATAAAAGTTTTAAAAGGCATTGAAAAAATTGCAAGTTCTAGGGCAGAGAAGGAAAGATAGTCTCTTTCTCTTCCCCCAATCCCCTTTTTTTCTTTGTTTGTAGCAGACATGAGTGGACAGGAGAGAGAGAAAGTAAATATATTCAGTACAGTGAAGATTATTTAAGATATGATGGTTAAAAACAAGTGGGAGAAAATCTTATTCAATTTCAGAATAAGAAAGAAACAAAACATATATAATCAAGGTCCAATAAAGGATCTATATACAAAGAAATGCAAGAAAAGTTAAAGCATATAGGAATGAGAGAAGAGGATGAGATGAAAGTCTTAATTGTATTTGTTTTGTTTTTTCAGAACAGTTTGCCTTCTGAGGGCAAATATGAGGGAGAATAGCACCCTTTCCCTTCATTAAGTGGGGGTGTCTGTCGAAGAGCACAACCTACCACAGCCCTAAGGATATATAAGAGGGATAAAAAGGAGCAACAATCCCTCAAGTAAGATCTGTATGGCAGGGATATCTCTACACCCACTTCCAGCAGGAAGGAAGCAGCTTCAGAAGACTAGACCATCACCCCCAAACCACAATTTGCTTGAAGATGGAATGGATTCCAACAAAAACCTATGTCCCTGGTAGCGACCAAGTATCTAAGAGGATCCAAGTAAGGAGCAAGTTGACTCTGTAGAATTATTTTGAACTGAAATAATGGAGTTTAAACTATGGCTATCAGCTCCTGAGGCTGTCTGGTATAAACAGGACCACTAGGCCACTGGGAGATTCACTAATATACACACTTAGCATAGCCTTCAGGTAAGCCAAGAATTTTAAAATTATCTCTCCTGGATCTATTTTCCATGTCAGCTGTTTTTCCAATGAGATATTTCACATTTTCTTCCATTTTTTCATTCTTTTTAGTTTGTTTGACTGATTCTTGCTGTCTCACAAAGTCATTAGCTTCCATTTGCTCTGTTCTAGTTTTTAATGTATGATTTCCTCCAGTTATCTTTTGTCTCTCTTTTTCCATTTAGTTTATTCTACTTTTTAAGGAGTTTCTTCAGACAATTTTTTCCCTTCCTTTTCCAAATTGTTCACTCTTTCATGTGCACCTCTCATTTCGCATTTTTTCTTCTACCTCTCTCATTTGCCTTTTGGAGTCTTTTATGAACATTTCCAAGAAGCCTCTTTGGGTTTGAGACCAATTTATCTCACTCTGAGATTTCTTCTGTGTGCATTCTGTCCTCTGAGTGTGTGTTTTGGTCTGCTCTGTCCCCATAGTAGCTTTCCAAGGTCAATGTCTCCTTATTAGGGGATAGGGATATGGGTCAAACAGACCATGGCTCTGTCCCAAGGATATTCTATATGTGATTCAAGTTGGGTTTCCACCGGTAATGGTGCTCTTTGTCTTTAAATCTGATGTTGTATACTGGTTATAGGGAGATGATAGGGAAAATCAGTGTTTCTTTAGTTGGCCCTCCATTGTTCCATTGAAGATCTATAGCCCATGGGTAAGATCCTTTCCATTGAAGATGTCTGGATATGTGGTTAAATGTATCAGACTTTAGGGAGTCTGATACCAAAGAGGAGGCGGCTAATTCTTTTTTTCCCTCTTGAGTTCATTGTACCCTCACTTCAGAACTCAAGGAGAAAAGTCTCAACATTCAGGTTTGATTCATGTTTAAGAAATCTTCTAGAAAGGCACTAATAGAATTTTCCTTTATAGAATTCATCTCTACTAAATTTAGAGAATATCTCCTGCTAAGCAGTTTATACTTAAACCCAGTTTCTAAACTTATGAACTCACAATTTGTTCCCATGGCTAGGAACACTTATCTAAAGATCACTGTTAACATATTTGTTCTTAAGGAAGGAAATACAAAGCAAAACACTCAGGTCTTGAGATCCAACCTCAGGTTTACCTGGGCAATATATGATTTAATTGCCACAAATTAGCAGCCATTATAGCTGTTCAGACACTTGAAAATCTTTTGAAATTGAAGGGAGAGGTTTAGAGTTCTAACACTATCAACAGGTGGAAAGAAAGAGAGAGAGAGAGAGAAAGAGAGAGAGAGAGAGAAAGGAAGGAAGGAAGGAAGGAAGGAAGGAAGACAGACAGAAAGAAGGAAGGAAGAAAGGAAGGAAGGAAGGAAGACAGACAAAGAAAGAAGGAAGGAAGAAAGGAAGAAAGGAAGGAAGGAGGAAGGAAGGAAGGAAGGAAGAAAGGAAGGAAGAAAGGAAGAAAGGAAGGAAAGAGGAAGGAAGGAAGGAAGGAAGGAAGAAAGGAAGGAAGAAAGGAAGGAAAGAAGGAAGGAAGGAAGACAGAAAAACAGACAGAAAGAAAGAAGAAAGGAAGGAAGGAAGAAAGGAAGGAAGGAAGGAAAAAAGGAAGAAAGGAAGGAAGGAAGGAAGAAAGAAAGAAAAGATCTCCTAAAGTCAGTAGGCAGCTCTGATCCCAGATCAGTGGGAAATGTTTTTTTGTCACAACTTTCCATGCCATAAATACTCCCTCCTACACTCCTACCTCTTTGGAGATCAAGCAACTACAAACACCTTTCTTTATCTTTTGAAGATATAAGTCCTTCAGAAAAGTTACAGAGAATAATTCTCATTATAAGTTACCATAGGGTCAGCAAATCAGGGTCAGAGTAGGAGTTCATTATTCTCACTACAAATTTTTTTGAAGTGTTTATATTGTGTAAAAGTGGTTCCCATATTTTTTCCTTTCTACAATTTCAATTACTGTATATTTGGCTTTTTATTTATTGATTCAATCTGGTGGGTCACTAGGGGTAATGAATTGTTTATTTTAACATCTTGCTGGTCAAATGTCCCTTTATAGTTTGTAGGATTGTAAGTTTCAGCAAAATGTTATTCAATTCACTTGAAAATAATAATTTGAAGCAAGATTTTGTTTTTAGGAAGATAATTGCCATACTAAAGTACTAGACTGCTTTAACCCATGACCTGTAAGAAAAATTCTTTTTGCTTTTAAAATAGGATTATAATGCATGCGATTAAGGCAGCATAGACAACACTGACAATTTTTCCTTCTTTTTCTTTGTTAATCAGTAATTGTACCATTCAGTTATCAGGCTTTCAGTTATAAGAAATAGAATAGAGGGAATCCTGATTCTGTGACAGGCCCAGAGGTAGGCATTTAATTCACTAAATAGAACATAAAAGTAGAGCTGAATGTGAAGTAGCAAAGGAAAATAATTTACAACACATCATTTCTTGAAAGCAAATGGCCTCCTGTTACAGGAGCTATCCAGCACCTGTTCCTAACTCAGTGTGATACTGACTCAAAAAGAAATGGATGTTATAAAAGAAAATGGGACCTATTTTAAGTAGTTTTTTTGACTTTGCTGAAAATTAAATGTATTTTCTTTTTCATCAAGCATGACTGATTTCCATCACTTAATAACAACATTTATCGAAAACTCAAGGAAAGAACATTCAAATATTAAAATATTCTAATAGTATGGAATGTTTTTCTGGTCTAATTGAAAAACTCATAAAATTATGTTTGTTATGTACTATTCTAAAAGCCCTTTGTTATATGTCTATATAGATATATATTTTGAAGAAAAGTATGCAGAAATAATAAAATAAATAAGACATGCTAATGACTCAAAGTTCAATATCCTATTTATCCTGATTCACTTAATGAACATTTCAGAGACTATTTCTCTGTGGCATTTCTTTAAAGTCAAAATAATTATTGTTCAATATATGTTGTACAGTTATATATACACAACTCTATGTGTCTCCCTCCTTTCCTCTCCCTCTCCCTTTGCCTCTCCCTCTCTTTCTCTTTCCCTCCTTTCCTCCCTCCCTTCCTTTTTTCCCTTCTCCCTTTTCCTGTCCCTTTGCTTACCTCCCTGAACCTCTGCTTCCCTTCCTGTTCCTCTGCTTCCTTCCCTATCCCTCTGCCTTCTTCTCTCCCTCTCTCCTTCCCTCTCTCTTTCTCTCCCTCCCTCTCTCCCTCTTCTCTCTCTCTCTCTGTCTCTCTCTGTGTGTCTCTCTCTGTCTCTCTCTCTGTCTCTGTCTCTCTCTCTCTGTTTACCAGCAGATAGAATGAAGAATGTTTGATTTTCTATTGGCTGAATAGATTCCACATTTAATGATACATTACATGCCTGCATAGCACCAGATCACAATGCTTATGTCAAACCATTTTTTGATTTTGTCAGAGAAAACTTAACTCTAAGGATGTTACTCTTCCTGGACAACTAAATGTGGTGGAGGAACAAACATAAGGGTCTGCAAGTCCCTCGGAGCTTCCAGAAGCCTGAAAAACAGATTGCTTCCTTCATAGGGACAGGAACAGTTATGAGAGACTTCTGTGCTGAAGCTCCCAGCTCCAGAGACAGCAGCCACTATATCTCTAGAATTTAGATATATCCCCATAAACCTAAAACTGGGCAGGATTTCACAGACTAACTCTCCTGTTCCTCTTATTTTAAATAAGTCCAAAATTTTTATAATGTATATAAAATATACTCTGCAATTTTACAAGGATGATGGAGACATTGCATAAAATGAAAACCAACACAATTCCTCATCAATTAAATTGGGGTTCCATTGTATTATTTTATAATTATATTATCTTTTTATGCATTTGTTTTCATAGGTATGGAATTCTTTTTTATTTTAAACATGGCAGAAATATATATTAAATCCAATATATGTATACATAATTATAAAATTATTGCTATAAAAGAAAAATAAAATCAAACTGGAAAAATGAGAAAGAAAATAAAATGCAAGTAAATAACTACAAAAAGAATGAAAATGCTATGTTGTGAACTTATACTCAGTTCCCACATGCTTTCTCTGGGTGTAGATGGCACTCTTCATCACAAGATGATTGGAACTCGTCTGAATTATCTCAGTGTTGAAGAGAACCAGATCAGATTTGGAATTTTAAAGATTTATTTTTTAGAAAGCAGAGACCAAATAACTAAAGATTAGAAATCAATAGAAGATGAAGGTTTTTTTTTTCCTTTATTAGAGGAATAGGAAATGGAAATAGGCATTTAGGTGCTGCAGGAAATAGAGGAGTCAGAAAGTTGTTCAATCATTTTTCAATTGTGTCCTACTTTTTGTGACTTCAATTGGAGTTTTCTTGGCAAAAACATTGGAAAGGTGTACTATTTTCTGCTCTGGATCATTTTTCAGATGAGGAAGCAAACAGGTTTAAGTGACTTGCTCAGGTCACACGTAAGTGTCTGAGGTCAGATTGAACCCAGGAAGATGAGTCTTCTTGACTCCAAGCAAAGTCAGAAAGATCTGAGTTTAAATCTGATCTCGAGCACTTACTTTGTGACTCTGGGTAAGTCTCTTAACGCCTGCCTGTACAAAACTAGAGAAAGAAAAGCAAACCACTGCAATATCTTTGTCAATAAAAACTCGTAGTTATGGGATCAAGAAGATTTGAATACAACTGAAAGATTGAGCAACAAAAAGAGAAAATGAGTAGAAATATATGCTAAGACAAGGTTTTGCTCCTGTTGACATCTTTCAGAATTATCTCTATCTTATTCTAAAGGTGTTATCTGACCTTGAAAAAAATGAACAATAAGACACATGAATTTTAGCTGAATACTAGTGAACATGGTTGAGAAATATGACTATTAAATAGGTGATTATTTATATTAAAACAAGAAACCATGATGATAATAGAACTCTTCATCTCCTTCACTTTTGAAAGTACTGGCGAATCACCTGACTCCATGTCTTAGAATCATTAACTCCTTTCAAGCTTCATCTATATACAACATTTTTTGATTCTCCTAGTTGGTGCTTATTCTCTATCTGTTTCTTTATCCCTTTATCTGTGATCCCTATATTTCTTTGTATGTGTTTCTCTCTTTGTCTGTTCCTATCGCTGTTTTTCTATCTTTATCTATGTCTGTCTCTCCTCAAATTTTATTTTATTTACTTTATGTATGCATATTTTATACCCACAAAAAATGTAAATTCAATGAGGATAAGGAATATTTTTTCTGTTTTGTGTATGCCTATCCCATAACATAGTGCTTTATACATATCAAATGTCCATCTTTATATTATGAATATGAATTAAATTATTATATCATATTATTACATTGAAGGTGTCATGATGTTAGTAAAGAACCACAGTCTTTTAAAATAACTCATGTGTTTATATAATCTTATTTTTTCATTTTATAATTTAGTAAGATCAGTGACCTTGGGCCAATGCCAACTTCTTTTCAAAAGTCTAAATTAGTTTCATCTGACTAAAGGCTGTTAGAAAATTCAGTCAAGGAGTGTTTTATTTTTTAAGAGTAAAAAAGTCAGATTTTGTTAGATGTTTAATAAATAAATTTAATTCAATTCAATTATTTGATCAATAATCAATTAAGTTTTTTTAACTAAGCATATTTAGATTTGGCATTGGATGTGGAAGCAGAAATGCATTTTTTAAATAGCTTTTTATTTACAAGTTATATGTACGGGTAATTTTATAGCATTGACAATTGCCAAACCTTTTCTTCCAATTTTTCCCCTCCTTCCCCCTACCCCTTCCCCTAGATGGTAGGATGACCAATAGATGTTAAATATATTAAAGTATAAATTAGATACACAATAAGTATACATGACCAAACTGTTATCTTGCTGTATAAAAAGAATCAGACTCTGAAATATTGTACAATTAGCCTGTGAAGGAAATCCAAAAGGCAGCCAGGCAAGAATATAGGGATTGGGAATTCAATGTAATGGTTCTTAGTCATCTTTCAGAGTTCTTTTGAGGGGCGTAGCTGGTTGAGTTCATTATTGCTCCATTGGAACTGATTTGGTTCATCTCATTGCTGAGGATGGCCAGGGCCATCAGAATTGGTCATCATATAGTATTGTTGTTGAAGTATATAATGATCTCTTGGCCCTGCTCATTTCACTCAGCATCAGTTCGTGTAAGTCTCTCCAGGCCTTTCTGTATTCATCCTGTTGGTCATTTCTTACCGAACAATAATATTCCATAATATTCATATACCACAGTTTATTCAGCCATTCTCCCATTGATGGGCATCCAGTCACTTTCCAGTTTCTAGCCACTATAAAGAGGGCTGCCACAAACATTCGTATACATACAGATCCCTTTCCTTTCTTTATGATCTCTTTGGGATATAAGCCCAGTAGTAACACTGCTGGATCAAAGGGTATGCACAGTTTGATAACTTTTTGAGCATAGTTCCAAATTGCTCTCCAGAATGGTTGTATCTATTCACAGTTCCACCAACAATGTATTAGTGTCCCTGTTTTCCCACATCCCCTCCAACATTCCGCATTATCTTTCCCTGTCATTCTAGCCAGTCTGACAGGTGTGTAGTGGTATCTCAGAGTTGTCTTACTTTTCAAGAAATACATTTCTTTAAAAATTAAAAAAAAAAAAATTTATCTTCAAATTAAGAAGGTCTAGGTTCAGAGCCCAGAAGGCTTGTTCATGTCATGTGAATAATAAAGGGAGAAATCTGAAACAGCCTTCATATGAAAAGAAATCAGATTCTAACATTTCACCCAAGACCTTTTCTTTCCATTTTCATTTGTATGGAAGGCCAATGGAACTTGAATATTTAGGAGAAAAGAAGTGTCTTAAACCCACACTATTCAATGGAATATATTGGGTTGTAAAGGGCAGGGACTCTGGAGTAATATACTTAAGGCTCAGTGGCCAAGATGTTAACTCAGTGGAATTGATAAGACAATGGTTATCTTGTTTAGCATGGTGATTAATAGTTCTCTAGTTCAGTATGAATTGTTTAATCCTAAAACAAGGTGTTAACTCAGTGAGATTAAGATAATGATTTTCTAGTTTACAAGGCCACTCTGAAGTTCCCCAGAAAGCTAGTCCAGCCCCAGAAAACAGGCTGTAAAGGAGATAATAATGACTTTGGACTCTATTCCTGCCCATTCTCATGGTTATTATTTTGCTGAGACCAAGGCTGGTTCCAAGACCTCCAGAGAGCAAACCAGAACATTACATTGGGTAAAGATCTTTGAAATCGGTTTGGATGCAGAATATTTTTACAAGGTCCTTAGGTGGTGATTATAAACGTTTTTTTTTTTAACCTTAGGCTAGCTAGAGGCTTGTGATAAGGTCATAAACTTCTTATAGAAGAAAGTAGTTTCAAAAATAGAGTAGATACCTATAGGCTCTCTTTTTGTGACAGGCTGTTCTGTATTCTAAAACTGCTTGGTTTTTAGAAACTTTATCCTTCTTGAGAAAAAAGTTCCTTGTAAATGTTTATTAAAAGTTAAATATGTATCAGGTACTGTGCTAAGTGCTAGGAATCAAAGGCAAAAATCAAAGGAAAAAACAATAACAAAAAAGGGTCCTTGTCCTCAAGAAGCATACTTCTTTTTTTTTTTTTTTTTTTATTTAATAGCCTTTTATTTACAGGATATATGCATGGGTAACTTTACAGCATTAACAATTGCCAAACCTCTTGTTCCAATTTTTCACTTCTTACCCCCCCACCCCCTCCCCTAGATGGCAGGAAGAAGCATACTTCTTAATGGGAGGGATACAATTAAATAAAAAGACATGTACAAAATATATTCAAAGTAAAAAAGGTTAATACAAAAAAAAAAAAAAAAGACAGTTGGGGGTGCAGAAGGACTGGGAAATGCCATTTGCAGAAAATTGACTCTTAGCCAGATCTTCGGGAAAGATGGAAACTGAGTTAGTTTATGGATGGCATGGTAGATCACTGAAGTTTCCCCCCCCCAGTTTGGTGCTAAACAAATTACTTAATCTCTATTTGCCTTTGTTTCCTCATTTATAAAATGGACATAACAATAGCTCCTATCTCCTAGAACTGATGTGAGGATTAATTGAGATAATAATTGTAAAACATTCAGCACAGTGCCTGGCACATTACAAGAACTATGTAAATATTACCTATTATCATTATTATCACGACTGAACAAACTTTAAATCTTCAGCCCTTACATTATGAGAAATAATGAATCCATTTTTTCTCTTATGGAGAAAAAGTAAAATCTATGCTGTATATCACAAATGAAGCCAAAATTTGGAAGCAATGAGATACCAAAGATTCACAGCATTTTGGGGGAAGTATGTGTGAGAAGAGAGTATAGAGAACTATTTATATTTATAAGCAATAGCTCATGAGATGCCAACAAACTAGAAGACATAATTCAAATCAAAGACTTTGAATACCATAGTAAGAAAAATAAATGAATAATTTCTGCCATATATTTTTCAGGGCAGACTGTCCATCAAATACATACAGCATCAGTGAGAAAATGGAAACACTTAGAAAAATGTGTGGTCCGGGAGTATGTGTAGAGGATACACATGTAGAAAATATGTGGTTCAACGGTTACATGCTTATTAGAGAAGAGTTGGATTCTTACACACATTGTGGAGTAGGTACAATGTAGACAAATAATTTTTAAAAGCCATAGGCAGCCCCATAACATAAGAGGTTCTTGTGAGCTTTTTATGTGTGTTCTCTTTGTACATGTCTCCCACACAAATGCTCTAACTACATATGTTCCTAAGGTATGTCTATTCTGCTTATTGATGGTGAGCATATTTGAAGAAAAGTATGCCCCAAGTTTGTGGGAGAAGTGATCTATTACCATTTTTCCCTCCATAATATGCCACTAAATGCCTTACATTTCAACAAATTGTGTTTTCTGGTTGACTAGGAAAAGTAAATAAATTGGCAGTAGCTCATGAACTTTGTTTTATCTATCTGTAGACTACCTTGAACCCTGAGTAACTTGTCTGGAAATACCCATTAAGAGAACAAAGGAAGAAAATATTCATTTATTGCCTATGCTTTCATGAACAAGCAGAGTGTGTACCTTGATCCTATACATGGTAGAGAGGAGTAGATAGCCTAGATTTGGGATTGGGTATTTCACATTTCAAGGCCCTTGATGAGAAACACAGATCTTTAAAATTTATTGTTATCCCTTGATTTTTTATATTTTCTATCTTAATTTTTTTTGACAAAGTAATTCAGTATAAAGGAAAAGCAATCGAAAATTGATAGAATTTAAAATTTTATTTTCAAAGTTAATTTTTCATTTATCATTTTTAAGAGATGTATCGTAATTTTTTTTTGCATGAATCACTGTCAACAAAATGATTTGATACCTTATAAAAATGTAACAAATCATTCATTCTCATTATGTCTTTGGAGTATATTCAGTACTGAAAACATAAAAACCTACTGAGTACAGATTTTATATTCTAGATTATCTCAAATGTGATTAAAATCAGTATGTGATGAGAAAACAGGGACAAATTTAATATATTCTATGCTTATTAATATAGTAATATATTATTAATTTTTCTCATATAAAGATATAATTTAGTTAAGCTTTAAATATTTTATTACACTCATAAAATTAACAAAATTAGACAGCTACTTTACTCTTTCTTCCATTCAGACAATCACAAGTTTAGTCTGAGATAATACCAAAGCCAGGTGTACTTATTAAAATAAAAACATTTTGTAAATGGCTGTTGTCTTTCATTCTCATAAAGGACCAAAATGATATCATTATGTTAGCGGCAAGTTAGCATGTCCAGTTATGGCTGATCAGACCACTATGAACTCAGAATGCTGTGTCATAGGGACCAATAGTTCCTATGAACATTTGTTCATAGGGCAGGATTTTCTAATTTTGTTCATCTTGCATTTCTTTTGAACTAATTCAATCCTGTTTTGCTCATGAAGCACAGCACCTTCACTAATGGCACAGGGTGGTCCTGTGCAGTGTCATATTATATGATCAATTTTAAAGTTCTCAAGACAGAACTTGAGATTATTCTTGTATTGCTTTTTCTAATGAGCTTGTGAGTGTTTGTTGAATAAAATAGTCTTTTTGGCAAGCATACATTTGGCATACAAACAAGGTGGCTATCTCACTGGAGTTGTGCTCTCTGCAGTAGAATTTGAATGCTTGGCAGTTGAATTTGAGAAAGGACCTCACTGCCTGGTACCTGATCCTGTCGGGTGATTTTCAGAATCTTCCCAAGACAATTCAAAGGGAAACCATTCAGTTTCCTGGCATGGAGCTGGTACACTATTCAGGTTTCATAGGGAGACAAAAATGAGGTCAGCACTATTAAATCAAAGAATCTAAGAATTAAATGGCACTTCAGAAACCCTGTGACCCAACCCATATTTGACTAAGATTTTCCTCGATATTACACCTTCACAAATTTTTATCCAATCTCTTGCAGTCCTTCATTGAAGAAATTGCTTATATAAGTCTCCTTCTATCATGTAATTCCTTTTTTCTATATTTTGATAGTATTTTGTTTTTCCAAATATATGCAAAGACCGTTTTCAACATTCATCTTTGTAAAACTTTATATTCCAAATTTTTCTCCTTTTCCTCCTCCCTCTATTCTGGCCAAGATAGCTAGCAATTCAATAGAAGTTAAATATCTGAATCTCTCTTAAACCTATTTCCACTTTTGTTATGCTGTGCAAAAAAAAAAATTAGATCAAAGGGGAAAAATTAGAACAAAAGGGAAAAAAAAAACACAAGAAAGGGAAAAAAACAAGCAAACAACAACAAAAGGCAAAACTATGATACTCTGATCCACATTGAGGTCTCCATAGTTCTCTCTCTCTGGATGTGGATGGCACTTTCCATCAAGTTTTTGTCCTTTATTTTCAAAAAAGGCCAATGATATTACTGGAGAGATCTTGATTGCATTTAAGTTGGATTTAAATGAGGCAGAATTGTGCAAAATTGTTTGCCCCATTCTCTCTTCCAGCTATCATAGTCTGATGGCAAAACAAAAATCAGCATGATTGGTGACAGCTCAGAATATAGTGAGTAACTTGACATCTTTGATGACTGACCAAACTCTAAATATTCCACAGGGCTTACTTCAGCTAGTTTCAACATTGCAACACATTGTTTTTGTTAGCCCATTTTATGAGAAGAAATCTTTACTAGCTTAGGGTAAGCAATCCATTAACTCACCAATAGGTTTAAGGCCTGTTGGCTATCTTAGAATGTTTTAGTCTATCTGCCAAGATGGTTTTATTAGGGTGTGGTTCCTGTGCATTCTGCAGTTTTGGGGAAGGATAAAAAAAACATTTCATTTTGCATTTTTTGAGCTTGAGTTGTCTAAGGGGCATAGACTTGGAGATACCTAAAAAGCATTTGAAAATATAAAACTGGAATTAAAAAAAAAAAAAAGACTAGAAGTGATAAGATCTGAAACTCCTTTTATAGAGGCAGCAATTGATCTCATTACAAGTGGTGATATCACAACAATATCAAATCCTGATGATGAGAGAGAAAAATCAAACAAACCAAGAAGTTCAAATATTATAAGTTTCTTGACTTTCCATGCTGGGAATTTCATTTCATTCCCCACTTTCAAACTCTCTCTAGCAGAGATTCCTCAAGCACTTTGCCACCTACACCAAAGATCAGCTCTGGAGAAAATTGTACACTGATGGTCCTTTGGGCTAATTAGTGAGTTCCTTTCCTAGTTCACTATTTTAGAAGCATACAAGCCATTCTTTAATACACTCTTTAATCTCTGTTGGTCTCCCCCTCAATCTCATCAATTAGTTTTCCAGGAGGCAATTCTCCCCAACCTTTCTGCCCCCATTGTTTCTGCTTTATAACACTGTGCCATGAGCAAATCTATTCTACCATTGTTCCTGGACATGGTGTGGCAAAATACCTCCCTATAACCTCACATATTAATCCCAGTAGTTTTTTAGATCAAAATCGCTTTCCTGATCATTATTTTCACATTAGAATTCATGCTATTTGAGAGCAGAAATTATCTTTGCTTTTGTATCAATTTGTGTTAATAGATAATTATTTTAAAATATCTTTTTTCCTTACACATATTTTCTACATTTATTTTCTTCTTCTTTGACAATCACTGGGAGGTAGTGATTCTTAGTTGTATTTTACAATGAATCAAGTAGTCATCAAGAATTTATGAAACTCCTGCTATGCTCCAAGCATTTTGTTAAATGTACAACCTGACAGTCATTTCTAGTAATGACCCTTATCTTCAATTGTGTCTCAAATGAGAAATTAGATTCTAAATTCTCCCCTTAAATACTCAACAATAAATTTCATCATGATAAGTAAATACATACATATATATAAATACAGATCCATATCTGTGTATATACATATATGTCTACATTTATATATCCACATTATCATGGATAAGTGCTTGTAAATATCCTTGGGTAAGATTTACTACCTCTTTATATTTTTGCTTTAAGTTTCTTACCTTGGAGAATACGCTTTCAACCTTTCCATCCACACTCTTCACAGACAATACTCCTCCTTAATACAAAGAATGTAACAAATACTATGCTTTCCTGCATAATGTTTAAAAAAAAAGAAAAGAGCTCACTTTTGTTTTCTTTTTTATTTCTGATAAATTATACTACTTTAAATTTAGAGGGAAACAAAACTCTAAGTTCTTATTGCCTTGAGACACATTTTACTATCATTCCCAAAAGTCAATACATTTTTTGATAAGTTCTGTGCTTAAGAATACTGTATAATCCTTGCATGCACATATACTTTAGAATTTATATAACTGTAGTCAGGAGACTCTTATCTTAGAATAGAGATACACATACACATACACATAAAGGAACACATATGCACACATATGCATTTTTCAAAATTCTGATTTTGTCAAAGTGCATCAATATTCTTTTCTTTACATTATTAATCTTGCAATACTAATAATGAGAGTCTTTTCTCATTCTTGACCAAATCTATGATTACCCATTCAGCCCTATGTAAAGACAAGAAAATCATTTCACAGCCATGGATTACAATAAGATTTTTAAAAAAATTACTAAAACTAAAATTTAAGTTTAACCTCTTTCCTCAATTATCTTATAGTCTAGAGAGGAAAAGTTCAGAGAGAGTTTGATGAAGCAAAATTTTTTACTTACTTAAATGTGATCATCAGTGCGTTTAAAGTCAGAGATTGCTAAAAGTCTAAATACTCTCATATTCTTCTGATCAAAAGTAATGAATTGGAGGCAATATCAAAGGGAGGCAGAAGCATTGAAGAAGACTTGGAAAGATCTTTTTTAGGAAGCAAGGTCTTTGCAGAAAAGCTAGGGAGGGAGAAGCATTGAAGAAGACTTGGAAAGATCTTTTTTAGGAAGCAAGGTCTTTGCAGAAAAGCCAGGAAGCAGATATGAAGAAAGTAGTTTTCCAGGTATGGAAGACAGGTAGTGAAAACTCAGAGATAGGGTATGTATTTTCTTAGGCAAGAACCATCAAGGAGGTTGTTATCAGTGTAAAAGGTAGCCAGTGACATGATCAAACTTGCATTTCAGAAGATCATTTTGGAAATTGAGTGGATGGATGATTGAGTGGTGTGGGGAGAGATTTAATGCAGTAAGAACAATAAACATACTATTGCAATTGTCTAAGAATTAAATGATAAGGGCTTACAATGGTGATGGAAGTTCCCCAGGAAAGAAGAGGGCATATAACAGAGATGTTATAAAGGCAGAATTGACAGACCTTGAGAACAGATTGGATTTAGAGGAGCAATGAAAGAGTACAGAGTCAAGGATAACTTAGGTTGTTATATGGGTTTCTGGAAAGAAGGTGATGCCCATGGCAGTGATAGATATGATGGAGTTTTATGGGAATATATTGGTTTTAAGATGTCTTTGGGATGTCCAATTCACAAATTCAGAAAATTTCAGAGTCTGGTTAATAACAGTCTTCTTGAAGTATTTTTTCTATCTGTTCTATTTCTATTCCAAATTCCATCTTAAATGGTTCCAATTTAGTGCTGCAGAAGCAATCTGTGTGTCTTGTAAAATTTAAATACCACTTTGAACACTGAAACAGAATGAAGACCTTTTCTTTCCCTGACATTACATTTACATTGAAAGTTCATGATTTGTTTCCATTTGTCTGGACTAAATAACAGGTTGGGAGCTCTTTAAATGAGTTCTTTTTTTCCACTGAGAAAGGGAAATAAAATCCACACTAGTAAGTCAGAATGTACTAAATTTTTCTTAGCGGTAAAAGATTCAGACATGTCAGAGTGAGGTGAGATGGGAAAGCCATTTTAACAACACTGTGTCCAATAGGGCTATCTTAGTAAATGGAAACACCACTGAATGGAAGAAGAAAAAAATGCACTTTATTGATTATATTGAAATTTGGTGTCATAGTGAGTGAGCAGAAGTAGAATGGAAAAAGCAGTGGAGAGAATTAGGGAGAAGAACAGAAAATAGGAAGAGGCTTTTGAGATCTTATTATATTTTTAAAATCCAGGTCAATGGAGTGAATCTGACCTTTCTCAGAGTTCTCCAGTGACATAAAAGAATATGGATAAAAGTGGAGGAAGTCTCAGATGGCTGAATATTCAATGCATTGCAAGGGTCTTGAGATAACAGAGTGTGACCCCATTAAAGCCTTCATTCACTTTGAAGAACAACCACTATGTCACATATCTTTGGCATCAGCCTAATTTCTTTGTTCAGTAAAGTCTAATTAAATTCATGCCCTACTGATTCAAATTGTGTGTTTCTAATTAGTGGTATGGTGACATTTACCTTTGCATTATTAAAAACACACAGCACACAACAAGAACAAAAACAAACAAGGGAAAAAAAGCCCTCTGGGTTTGTTTCTTTATCTTAAAAAATGATGGGGTTGGACTAGAAAATGTTGGAGTTCTTTTCCAGCCTAAATCTGTGATTTCTGGACCTCTCTTCAAGAGAAAAATAAGGAATAAGAGTCATGAGCTCAAATATTTATGTGTATATGCCATACAATAAAGACACACACACATACAGAGACACACAAGTGTGTGTATTATGTACACACATAATGTATCCTGCATTAAGTGATATAAAGATTAAGGTGGTAGGAAACAAATCAATCAACACAGGTATCATTGAGATTTTTAGGAATGGAACTGGATTTGAAGATGACTATTAGTGAGTATGCTTTATACAAAAAAACAAACAAATAGATTAAAAGTGTGACCAAATAGCTGTATTGATGTATTTTCATTTTTTGTTATATATTGACAGCTTGGTGGTACAAGTGATAAAGTTTTGGACTTAGTTTCAGGAAGACCTGACTTTGAATTCTGTCTCAGATATTAGGTGTATAACTCTGAATAAATCATTTAACCTTTCTCTGGCTCAGTCTTCTTACTTGTAAAACGAGGAAAATAATATCTACTTTCCAGGGTTTTTATGGAGATCAAATGAGTTTACATATATAAAGTATTTTGCAAATTTTTAAAGCACTATATAAATGTTAGTATTATTATTTATCCACAGATAAGAAAAACAAAACAAAACAAAACTTGTATCAGGGTGAGCAAGCCTGGTAGAAACCATATGGGTAAAGATAAATGGAGGGAGATATTGTTATGTACCATCTGGCCAGAAGAAGGAAATAGATAAAGGATTTGGGATACAGATCACAAATTTTTCATTGAAGCATGATATCATACGGATGGGGGGTTTCAATTATCTAGACATCTGTTAGAGCTGTCATTCTGTCATAATCAGTTTACCTGATAAATTCTTCATGTGCCTTACTAATCACATCATACTTTGAAAAATGTGACTGAGGGAGGAAACAACTAGGGTCATTGCTATTCTCAGCTTGATTCTGTCCAGTGAGATATAACTGAAGAATAAAATAATTTGAATGGTGTCAACTTTGGGAGGAAGTAAATTTGAAGGAGATATTAAAAGGAAATCTGGACTTATAGTTTGACTTGCAATCTAGATTTTGGGAAAATGTATTTCAAAGAGCTGTAGAAAAAAGTATGTAGACAGGATGTGAAATATTATAGGGGACATCTAATTAAGACCAATTGTTTGTTTTCAAAATCACATTGTGAGAAGTAAAGGGGAGTCAACTAAAGAGATTAGTAAGGAAGCCACAAATTAAAAAAAAAAATGTGGTGAAGATAGAAACAAGAGCAGGTATATAAAAGTGAATGAAATAATGACATAGTTCTGGAGAAATAGTCTGGGTAGAACCAAGCCCAGAACAATCTGAGGCTAGTAATTAAATTCTTTTAGGTCTATAAAAAAAATGAACATACAGTTATACTGGGGATAAGAGAAAGATACAAGAAGGGTGGGAGTGTTTTTTGGAGTAATAGATAACAGAAAAAAAAACAGACTACAGAAATGCTAAACTTTTATTTTTCTTCAAGTTTTGCTACCAAACAAATAGATCTTCATATTGGGAACATATCCAAATCCATCCAAATCATCAAATTTCCTTTTCCTTAATCATTTCAAGTCCTTTCTTCTCATTTTTCTCAGAGTGGCTTGAAGAAAAGAAAAAAAAAATCCATAAAAATTTTTCAAGGTGTTTTGGAGGTTAGATACAAATATGTAAAGTCTCTCTCTCTTCTTCTTCTTCTTCTTTTTTTTTTTAAGTCTGAGAATCTTAATAAATATGGGTAGCAGGATGGATTTTGCCGTGATTTGAATTGAGCATGTAATTGAGAAATGAGTATTTCTACCAGAACCATCTGCTGTCTATATTCTAATGTTAACCTATTTTCCCTTTCAGAAGAGAAGGTAAGAGAGACTGAGGAATACTTCTTCATTCTAGCTGAAAATGAATAGATTGTGCTAAAGTATTGATGGTGGCAAAGACTTCATATGAACAAAGAAATCTGAATTATTACAAGGTTTGTCCATTATCAGAAGGCTGAAAAATGGAAGATTATCATACAGAAGAAGAAAAAAATTATCAGGTTAAGGTTAAAAAAAAAAAAATTGTTCTTGGAAATGAAGAAGCTGGATCCTCTAAGACAAAAAGAGCTTCCCGTGAACCAGTGGTTCTAAAGAAATTTTAGGTAAGAGAACCTGATGGACTAATGGATAGAGTAATGTAATGCCAAAAGAAACTGAGCAAGACAGAGATTAGAGACCAATTCAATAGTTTATTAAATGGAGAGAAATACTGGGACCAATGGACCCCAGGGCTAGACGAGACTATCATCTCAAAGAGTCTAGCTCCGAGTATCGGGACAGCAAGCCTTTTATGGAATAACAAGAGCAATGACATAATGCAGAGATCTAGGTGGGGATAGCCTCATAGATGGAGGTTACTGATATTCTAATGACATTAAGGAATGTCTATAAAACCTTTATCTCAACCATTAAGAGGGGACGGTCATGGTCATGACCTTATGAAATAGGACAAATGGAGGAACTGGTCACCCCATTAAAAGTGATCTTTGGCATTACAGTATTGGATCTGGAGTTCAGAATACCTGAATTTAAATTTGATCTCAGATACTTACTAGCTGTGTGATCCTGGGTAAGTAATTTAACCCCGTTTGACTCAATTTCCTCATCTATAAAATGAGCTGGAGAAGGAAATGTCAAACCACTTTGGAAGTTTTCTTTGCCAAGATCTGGTAATGAAGAGTTGGACCCACCTGAAAATGACAGTAGCATTAAGTAAGAGTCAAAAAAGTGGTAGTGATTTATGATTTCCTCACCCAGAGTGCCAAGGTTCTGTTGTTGACTTGTTAACAATAATAGAGTGGTCTGTTATCTTTCTGGAGCTATATCCAGGACTGTGCTAGAGCAGCTCATTCCACAGAGAGAGATGATTATAAATTTTTCAGTGTATACATTTGCATGCGAGAAATCAACAAATTCTACAAACCAGTGATTGCTTTATTGTTTTGTTAATTATATGGACTGAAGGAAGTGATTCAGTAAATATTAATAATGTAGATCACACCTAAAATTATGCCAACTTTATTTTGTTTTTCTCCTGAGTACTGGTTATTAAATATCTGCCAAATACCTACCCACTTATGATGATTCACATAGGCATAAATGATGCTGCCAAATGAGAACTAGAGATTTTTTTGCCAAAGAGTATACTGAATATTATTAACACAAAGACTGTGTTTTCCTCATTGCTACTTATTAAAGGAAATGTATGTAGAAGAGCAAAAAAAAAAAAAAAAATGATGTGGAAGTGAGAAACAGGCTAAAAAGATGGTACTTGAGAAAGGGATGTCTAGTTCTAGACTTTTGTTTAATATACAGCAATGGAGGGAAAGGATGGAATGCAACTAACAAAGACTGGTTAAAACAAATAAACAAATATGTGTATACACACACACACACTTACACACACTTCGTTGATGCATTGCACATGAAAAGACTTTAAAAAAGATTAGGAGAGCAAAAACTGACTCTATGCACACACACACACACACACACACACACATATATATTGACCAAGTCAAATACTATATTTAGTGTAGTTGCACTGAAGGAAGAATTATAATTGAGATAAACAAAATTTTTCAGGAGACAAATTTCAAGAAATAAAGTGGTAGTAAAATCCATGGGCTCAAATATCTAAACTCAAATGCCAAGCATTTAGGCAACCAGAAAGAGAAACTCGGGAGTCCTTTTATCAGGGGGCAAATTTGATTACATGGGTATCAAATGAAACATGTTGGAATGAAAACTATTAATTGTATATGACATTCCATAAAAACTATTTAAAGGAAATAGAATAGATAAAGGATGGGCTATGGGAGTAGGATTGTAAAGGAAAATATAGACAGTGAAAAATTAAGGAAATAAAGAGGAAAAGCATAATATAGAATATTTGAGAATAAAATGATAGTTACAAATGAATTCATGAATAAGAAAGCATTCATTATATTATTACATGATTTTTGTTGTTGTCCAGTCATTTTCAGTTGTGTTTGACTCTTCATGACCCCATGTGGAGTTTTCTTGGCAAAGAGAATAGGATAGTTTAGCATTTCCTTTTACAGCTCATTTTACAAATGAGAAAGATGAGGCAAATGGGGTTAAATGACTTGCCCAGGGACACACAGATAATAAGTTTCTGAGACCCAATTTTAACTTGGAAAGATAAGTCTTTTTTAACACCTTATCTGATAAGCTATCCATTTCTCCCCCTAGTTGCCCATTTCACAATTACTTAATGCTAATACTGTTCCTTAGTAATTACAAATACAAATACTATTGTATTGTAAAGACTCACTTCTTTCAATGAGTTGATATCCCAATAGGAGGAGACAATCTGGAAAGAGGAGTAGTGTCCAGGGAACACAATTTGTTTTAAAAATTATGGAGAATATAATCATAAGAGGAAAGATTCACACAACCTTACCAGGAATAATGACAGAATTGACTTGATTATGGTTTTGTAAGAACTATAAGTAGAGAGGTGGGAAAAGGAGAAGTATGCTGAATCAAGACAGAGACAGCTGGTGAAAGATGGACAGAGCCTGAAGGAAAGCCTGATTGCAGGAGAAAATTTGAGTTACTGAAGTAACTATTTCAGAAGGCCCCCAGCTAGAAATTATATTTTATGAAGCATATTTTTGGGGCTGGATTTTAAGGTAGACAGGGAATGAACTTAAGCATGGATGAAGGTAGGATAGATGTAGTAGGTTACCTGAGCAAACTATCTGGACCGAAAGATGAAACAAATGAGGAATTGGGATAATAAATTATAATTTTGTCACACAGGTATGACATCAAAATTATGGATAAAGTAAATGATCCAGAATTTCTGATGGAAGAATGGCATATCAGGAATAGTGTACCATGTTTCCTAGATTGTGGAAAAGATTTCAGAAGGATAAGATTGCATGGACTAGGTTCTATAGCTGAAATCAGCCTAAGAGTGATGGAAAACTCAAGACAAGATGAAGAAACAAAATAATTTTTAATAAGGAAATAAAAGCAGAATTTGCTGGAGAGCAATGCAGATACACAGGGAACTCATCAGACAGCTTAGATTATTTTTAATCTAAATAAGAGAAAATTAAAAAAAATAAATGTGAATGTGATGTAGTCCTATAAAAATTTTCAGGAATGCTAAATTCCAATTTTTAATGAATTTAGCTAGAAAAATAAAGAATAATCAAAATAGTGTTGCTGCTAGTATGAAAAGGCTTTAATATGTATATGCCCAAAAAAGTACTTGAAAGGAGAAGAAGAAAAAGAAGCTATTTTCAAGGTGAGATGAAATAGTCCTGTAGAAAGAATGAATAATGATAGATTGGTAGCCAAGGTGCTCCATTGCTCTGGGCTGCTACTTCTCAACATTAGGCAAAAATAAAAACAAAAAACAAAGAAGATTCTACATCCCTTTGGGTTAACTCTCTGTGGCAAAGCTAAGTGAGGACATGAACAAGAGTTATATAACATACCAGGTATTGAAGTGGGATGTGGTCCCTTTAAGAAACTACATTTGTGATTATTCCTTTCTGATTCCCAACCTCTCCAATCTGATGCATTATCAATTCAAGAAGCTAGGACCTTTGATTCACAAATCCTAATCAAAAGCACCCCTTTGAATTCCAATAGGAGATCTGGGTTTGTCCCAGCCCCCAAGGGATCTGAGCCAACTTGGGCTCTCACAGCCCCCATTAGATCTGAGCCAACTTGGAACTCCACCCATAGGCCCCTTTAGCTAAATCTCTCATTACAAAAAGAGCCAAAGTAAAATCCTCTCTTTGCAGAGGTTCCAAACATGCCAGCACCATGCTTGGTACCCCAAGGGGCTTCTGCCCACTGGAATACTGTTTCCAGTGCCATCCTTTCTTTATCCTCACCTATTTCCTTAACTAGACTTTAAGCTTACTCCCAATCCCCATAATAAACCTCTTTTATCAATCTAGTTTTGCGGATCTGTAAATTCCTTTACAGAGGATCTTGGGCAGCCAGAAAGCGAATCCTCAGAATTCCCTACCCTTGCGCTGCCACTAGAACTTATTTAACTCCCTGACCACCAGAAACCCTAATTTCATTTGGGTACCATGAGATTTGTATTATTTGAAGGAACTCCTGAGATATGAGTATTGAAAATTTGAGTGTAAAGGAGAAAGAGAAGTCCAAAGAAGGAATAGGATTTCTGCTCAGAATGAATGAGACAATAATAACTGTAAACAGAGAGAAAAGGCTATTCAATTCTTATGCCTTCTTTATTTTGTGAAAAAAAAAAACACCTTTACATTAAAAATAAGAGAATAAAAATGTCCAATAAGAAAACGATTTACAAGATGAATAAGGAGATAGTTAAGAAAACACCTAATCAGAGAAATTCAAGTCACTGGGGCTCAGTGATCTGCATTATTGGATTTTTAAAGACCTGGTGGATGAAATTACTTAGCACCTGAGAGTGATATCTAAAAGAATGTGGTAATATATGATCTTTGCCATTTTTAAAGAGGAAGGAAAAACAATTCAAAAATGTACATCAATGTCCTTGATTTTCCATTCCTGTGAAAATTTAAGAACTTTCATTTAAAAGATCAAGAACATATTAGGAAGTATTGCATACTTGAATCTAGAAGGGCTTAATCAAAAGCAGTCCATACTCCTTATTTTATAGAAACTCACTTATTTTCCTTTATTTTTACAGTTATTACTGAAATGGTAGATAAGGGAGATATTATAGATATAATTTACTTGAAAAGCAGGATTATTTAGTTGTTAAATAGCTGGATTTAGAGATAAAAACATGAGGGTTCAATGCCTGCTTCTGAGATGCACTGTGAGTCTCAATCCCCCACGTATACCTCTACACTATAAATTTCAGAGAAATTGCCAATATACATTGGTAGAGAAAGATTCTCCAAGAGCTTCCTGTATTCCCAAAAATATCTCAGATGTAGTTAGAAAAAAAAAAAAGTTTTCTTAGATTTTAGTGAAGTCAACAAATATCTATTATATAGCTACAATTTACCAGGCCTTATTTTAAGCATCAAGGATAAAAAAATAGCAAAAACAATCTCTTCTTTCAAGGAACTCACATCCTCAGATGGGGAATACAACATGTGAATAATTATGTACACACAAGATATACACACATAGTGATGGATTTATATAGAGGGAGGAAGGAAAATTGTGAGACAGAGAGAAACAGAGACAGAGAGACAGATAGAGATAGAGACAGAGAGAGAGAGAGAGAGAGAGAGAGAGAGAGAGAGAGAGAGAGAGAGAAAGAGAGAGAGAGAAAGAGAGAGAGAGAGAAAGACAGAGGAAGGGAAGGAGGGAGGGAGAGAGACACATAGTTGAACTTGATCTTTAGATAGATCACTTTGGTAACTAGTTTGAAAATAGACAGGAGTAGGAAGAGAGTTGAGGCAGGGAGAATAAACAGAAGACTATTGTAATGGACCAGGTGTGATAGATAAGGGCAGCAGTGGTAGCAATGTCAAAGTGTGTATATGCCAGAGTTGATAGGAAGGTAAAAGGAACATGACTTAGTAAAAGATTGAATAGGATGGAGAGGAAGGGGGTGGCTGAGAGAGCAGCATTAAGGATGATACCTAGTTTGCTATGTTAGGTGACTGGAAGAATGGTGAATAAATACCTCAACTGTAATCAGATAATTCAGAAAAAGAAATGGTTTGGGGGATGGGAAATGTGATTTTAATTGTGAATGTGTTGAATTTAAAATATACTTGGGACATTCAGTTCCAGATATCCAACTCACAATTATTAATCTGGAATTGAAGGTTGGGAGAAATTGACTAAATAGATCTTGAAATCATATAAACAGACATGACTGAATCTATGGGAATAGTAATTAGTAAGGTATGAGTATGCAATTATTCCTATACAGGGTCATCAAAATGATGGGGTTTAACCATCAAATCACGTAATGCATCACATGTAACTCCCCCATAGGGGGGAGTGTGACCACAAAAGCATATTGAGATTATGGGCCAGTGTTGCAAATTGTCTCTAAAGAATTTGTAGATTTAGACCTTCTACAAATCAAAGAGCAAAGATTTTATCATGCTACTAATAGTGGGCAAAATCCAATAAGCGTTTTTATCAGAAAAAGGGATTAGCAATTAACAAAGGATTTAAGGTAACATTAAGGAAGAAGACACCATTGACAAACTGGGGATTATGCCATTGACTGGTAGGCTAACCCTAAAAAGAAGTTATAGTCCTCCTAAAAGATCCTGGCCTTTGTGACAGGTAGCAAAAGGACTAACCCAAAAAAGAAGTTGGATAATTAATGAGATATATATGGAATATATATATTATATAGGTTATAGGAGAAATATAACCTCCCAGAGTTGATGTCATAATTTACCTTTCTTATTAGATTCAGTAACTGTGGGATTATTATTTTGTCAATTTTTGTCATTTTTTTAAATGATTTTGTCAATGCAAGATATTTGACAAGGAATAAAAGGCCCATTTAAGATGAAGAAGATCCCATTAAGTGCTTCTCCCTACTTGCCTCAGGGAATAACTAGGTTTCTAGATTGTATAATTCAGGGTCTCCTGTGTCACTTTTTGCTTCCAAAGACCTGCGGTTTTATTTAATCCCAATCAAGCTCACCTTGAGAAATAGTAGAGGTGTACAGAAAACCCAGGACAGAGCTTTAAAGAATAATGGTTAGTGAGAGTACCCTGACTAAATATCCAGCATAAGAGACTGAGAATTTTTTTATAAGAGTATGTTTCACTGTTCTCTGAGGAATACTAGAACCTCTGAAAAAGATGGCACATTATTGACCAAGTAATTATACATTTAGATAGATAGGGATGTAGTTAAAAGGTCAGACACAAAGAATAGTCATTAATAGTTTAATGTGAACTTATCAAGAAATCATCATTGTAGACCCCTGAGGGATCTTTATTTGATGCAGAGCTGTTTAGCATTTTTATCTATCACCTGGATAAAGGCATAATTCATAAGATAATAAAATTTACAGGTAAAACAAAGCTTGCATGTATAGCTAACTGAGGATGGCAGAATCCAAAAAAAAAAAAAAATCTTGAAATTCATTAGCAACAAATAGAAAATTCTACACTTAGAAATATCAGAGTCCCTCCATCCACCTTATATGACTTCAGATCAGCCAATCACTGAAGGGAGACACATTTGTTCAGAAGGGATCCACCTTAATTAACTTCCCCAACAACTTTTGATCAACTATTTTCAACAGGCAGATAAGCACAAGAGCTGTAGAAGTCACAGAATTTTCCTTTCATTTCACAGATATGATTTCTAGCTTAGCACTCAAAGTCAACAAAAGATGCAGCTCTTGAGAATAAAGGACCAGTCATTTCCACTGATTGTGAACCAACTTCTACCCACAGAGTAGACTAACAGTCTCATTGAAGCTTCCTGAAGGAAAGACAGGAGATAGCATGAGCCCAACAGGTTAAACCATCATCACCACGCAACAGCTTGATGATTTATTTTGATCCTGGTGGAACTAGTCTTGGACCAAAAACCTAAGAGTCTGGGGAATAATAATGCTTTCAGTCCAATACCTGCAGCCAACAAACCTAGGAGGCAATCGTTGTACAGCTTCCATCTGCTCCTTCAGGGGCAATAGCCAAAGCTGCTGAAGACCTAGTAGGGTAGGGGAAAGTCCTTGGAATTGTCAAATGGTTCAACATCAGAAACTGATATGACTTTATCAGTAGAAATGACATGAAAGAAAAGGCAGCATTATCATCTGCTTTGCCACTTTTCCTTCTGATTTTTAATTAAAATCTTCTATATATGTTTTCACATACATTAGAATGTAAAGTTCTTGAGATAAAGGATTGTCCGTGTTTCTGTTTGTATTTCCAGATGCATTTTACACAGTAAAGAATAAATGCTTAAAAATAATTTCATTAATTCACAAAAGATCAGAAACCTAACATGGAGGATTGATTTTGATTTAATTAAATTTTATTAAATGCAAGACTGAAAAAAAAAAAAAAAACAACCCAAACCTGTTTTAGTGAGCTACAAGATCTATATGAGTGAGCAGTATAATGTTGAAGTAATAAAGCTAATAAAAACAGGCATCATTAATTTAGGAATTGCTTTCAGGAATATGAAGCTGATAGTCCTTTTGTACTTTGCCCAGGTCAGACTATTCCTGGATAATTATGGCTACTAGATGTTTAACTACTGGTTATCTGAAAATATAAAACACACCTTTAAATTTAACCTGCTTTATTAATGCAGGTTAATTAATAATTCTTAACTCTAGATAATCAACAAAACGATAAACCAAGTCCCTATTTGTACTATTTGACAATTTCTTAGGTATAACTGATTATATTCTAAATTGTCAAATTTTGACAATTTGAGCATTGCATAATCTGTTTCCATCACGATATTCCTGGTTACGGCTACCACAGTTCAGAAAGGATAATAATAAAAGGACAACAGTTCAGAGCAGGGAAAATAAGAAAGTGAGGACTCTTGATTCCAAGTCATAGGAGAATTGATTCAAAGAATTGGGAATGTTTACGCTAAAGAAAAAAAAAAAGCATCAGATAGAATGTGATATTATGTACAAATATTTGAAATATTATGAAATGAGGTATTCAATTTGTTCTTTTTGTTCCCAGAGGGTTGAACAATGATGGGTAGAAATTATAAAGAAGCAAATTAAGGCTTGATGTTGGGTTAAACAAACGAACTAATAAAAACTTACACTGATGATAATCAGATAAACTGGACTTTGGAATTAACTCTCACTGGTTCTGAAGAGCCACTTGTTAATTTTTCAATGGAAGCATTTCTACCTCAGAAATCTGCAAATGATACAAATTAGATCTTGATTCATTGTTTTATTGATTAGACTCTAGACTTAAGAAAGCAATGGGGAATGCAGATTAATTGTGTTTCTGTGTACTATTGTTTTTCCAAAGAGCAGGTTGTTAACCATTTATCTGCACACCCTATTGAATTTTTTTGAAAGCTTGAAAAGACTATTTTGAGGGTCATTCTTTAGGAATGAGATTTGGCACATTGGAGGATTCCAAGCAGAGGTTTACATGAGAAGAAATTTGTTTGACATTATTAGATTATTATAAGAGTTTAATGCTCTCAGTCATATGCTTATTTAGCTTTTATAGTTATTGGGCCTTGGAGGCCTTGGAGAAGGAAGGGGCTTTATTGGGGGAGGGAATAAGAATTTTTTTGTGACTATTAGAAAATTTATAAACTTTTCTCCTGTTTCTCTACCCTTAGGTAGATGACTTGGGAGAAAAGGAATTTTTAAAAAGCCTTTATTTGAAAAATCAGTCTTCTATTTTTCAACAATAACAATGATCCCTGTCTTACCCTACCCATTAAAACTCTAATATCTGTCCATCCCAGCAGCCAAAGGAACCAGTCAAAGTAGTAATTACTTCAAGACTAATTGTCAGTTGTATCCTTGAGTAGTTAGTACATACAATTGCTACATCAAAAAGCACATAATCTAATGCAGCTCTTTGAAACTTGGATTCACCTACTGATACTAGAAAATTCTCTTACAGTCTACTGTTTTACAATCTCTATATCTCCTACTGCTGAAAATATCTTGTCTCCATTTAAAAAAATCCCTTTTCCTACTGTGTTGAAGTTCTTGAATCATAGTACTAGCATAATTCAAGCCCAGGTCTTTCAAGGATTGATTATAAATTGCATTGTTAATCTACCTAGACCAAAGAATTAGGGTCTGACTCAGCCTTCATAGAGGAGCAGGAGTAGTGGGCATTTTGGTAGGTAGAAGTAAGGCTCCTCCTGGCTATATGTCAAAGGGATCTATTTATTAACACAGGATTTCACTCAGATTAGTTCACATAAATTCTTGGAATTCAGGAAAGCTAATCTCAGAGCTGGAAACATAATTCATGAATGTTTCTATTTCATTTATACCACTCAAACCATCCCTTTCTCCATAGGCCAACCAAAAGCCTAAGTTCAGGTGTTCAGATTTGTACTTCAAGGCCCTTGGATCAGTAATGATAAGGATCAGATTATGATTGTTCTGTTCTGTTTACACATCCTTCTTTTTTCTTTCCCCCTTTATTTATTTATTTTTCTCAATTATATATTTGTGAATGTGATCTTTGAATGGCTTAGTGATATTAGTGTAATTGTCCATAAACTTGAAGTCAGTATCTACATCATACATTAACAACTATCTATATCTTTATCTATCTATCATGTTCTGTATCTGTGTCATATATATGCATATAACACATGCACACATATATGTGTGTATATATATATATATATATATATATGCACACACACACACACACACATACACACACATGCTATTTACCTTGAAGGGAGGATGAGAAGAAATTGTTTAATGATCTGAGATACGGCAGAAAAAGAAAAAGATGAACTAAAATTTCTGAATATTGCAATGAAGGGGACAACTGTTCAGGAGTTCTGAATATATATATATATATATATATTTTTTTTTTTTTTTTTTCCATTTATTAAATATATATGTAGGGGCAGCTAAATGACGTAGTGGATAGAGCACTAGCCCTGAAGTCAGGAGGACCTAAGTTCAAATTTGGCCTCAGACATTTAATACTTCCTATCTGTATGACCCTGGACAAGTCACTTAACCTCAATTGCCTCAGAAATAAAAAAAAAAAGTATGTGTGTGTGTATAAAAATGTAAATATTCTAGCAAAGCATTTTAGTGACACCAAAATTATTTTTGATGCCTTTTGCTTTGGCTTCCAATTTTTTTTAAATTAGTTAATAAGCATTTATTAAGCACCTACTATGAACTAGTCTCTGTGCTAAGAGTTGGGAAAGACAAAAAAGAGACCCAGTTCTGAATGAGCTCATAGTCTATGAACAAGTAAGTTCTGAATGGAAACAACTATGAACAAGTAAGACATATTCAAAATAAAATTGATATTTGTTAAATTTAAAGATACTAATATTAATGGAAATTGGAAAAGACTCATACAAAGTGGGAGTTTAGCTAGGAATGAATGCCAAGGGGATATAAATGAAGAAGGAGAAAATTCCAGGCATGCAGGACAGGGAAAATGAGAAATGGAATATTTTGTTCTTGGATAACAAGGAAGCCAGTGTCATTGAATCACAAAGGATAGAGGAAGGCTCAAATTCTAGAGGTATTTGAACAAAAATAACTTTTATTTCTGTAATTTTGAGTTTCAAATGTATCAGTCTTTTTAAATCTCTCTTATTCTAGATTCTCCATCATACAATTTAAGTTGTCTGTTTTCTTATGCACCATATTTATTTCTTTGAGAGTTCTGATGTCTGACAATTTCCATTCTAATCTCTGAAAAATTTTATTTCTATTTTGAACTGTTCTGTAATTTCTTGTTGTTTTTCCATGGTCTTTTTCATAAATCTCTAGGATATATTCTCTTACTTTCCTTTTCATTGAGGATTTCAAATCCCTCTGATTTAAAGTTTAATATTTATTTACTGTGTTTTAGCTTTCAAAAAATAGCATTTACATAATATTTTACAAGTATTATCTTAACAATAGCCCTGTGAATTGGATGCTATTATTGACTCAATTTACAAATGATGAAATTGAGGCATGCAGAGGTTAAGTGACTCACATAGGGTCACTAGTTAGTAAGGTCACAGTTAGGTTTTTGAAGAATCAAATTCTGATTTTACTGCCTTCAGATTCAATGCCCTTTCTACTGAGCAAACAAAGGAGCTGCTTAGACTTCTGAGTTTATGAGTCTCATTGGCTTATTTGCTTCAGATCTAGGCTTATAACCTAAGCCTTTTTTTCTTGGACTTTTTATCTTAAGGAATTTTCCTTTTATTACAGAAAGATCATACCAGGCTTTCATGTTTACTAGTTAGCCTCTCCATTTCCTCGTGTCTTGTTGTAAATGTTTGTGTCAATATATTGCTTTGTTTTCCTGACCATATCTCCTCAGTCTGGAAAGTTTCAGTCTCATTCTAGAGGATATAAGAGTCCAAACTGAGTCCCTGCTTTTTGTAAATTCCATGGGAAAGAAAGAAGTAATTATATTTAGGTTTCTAACCTAAGTCCATCTCTTTTTACAATAACACTTTTTCCACTTTCTAATCAATCATACATTTCTCTTTATCTCACACACACATTTGTCACTACATAAAGTCATAAAGCTTTGTTGAGATGTGAGAAATGAGGGTGAGATTACACAGGCCGATGTAGCAGGCTTTTTTTTTTTGTGAAAGAATTTTCAGTCCTAAACTGCAGGCAAGGTTTTTGGAAAAAAAAAAAAATGGGTTTATTACACGAGAAACAACTCCTCAGCTGGCTCTTCCAAAAGGAATTAAAAAAGGTAGGGTTTTTTTTTTTTTTTTTTTTAGTAAAGATGGATTTACACTGACAAACAGGTTCCCAGTGGGCCAAATCCTGAAAGGATTTTTAAGCAAAGTTGGGGTTCAGAGTCATCTTTTATAAGGTTAGAGGCTAGGGAGATTAAGGGCTAATTTTCAATTCAATAAAGGGTGGTGATTATGCCCCAGGCCAAGATCTCCAATTGAACTGTAGGTAGAAATGCTAAGGGAGTTTCTACTAGGAACAGAAGTGTGGGCCCCTCCCAAAGGTTGGGAGGGGGTGAGATTTTAGGATTTCTCCAACCCAGGTCCATCCTCCACCCCCAAAGATCAGGGGGGCACAGTTTTCATCAGCTTTCCTAAAGCATCTACTCTGAAAGGTTCTATCAGGGACTTCTTACCTCTTTGGAGGTGTGGGAGTTTCAGATTGAATCATTGAAAGTGACCATGTACAGGACATCACAACTGGATTTTGAAATTCAATGCATCTGGCTGCCCAGACAGTGTCCATTCCAACATAGTACTGTGGGTGGATGGTCAGAGTAGAAGCTTTAGGTAAGGAGGAAGTTTCACTTTTTGATTTGTTGTTGCTGCTGCTTCAGTTAGGATAAAAAGTTACTTTGCCATTTTATTACTCACTATCTTAGAATGTGGGGTGTCTGAAATATCATGTAATCCAACCCCCTCATCTAACAGAGGAGGAAATTAAAGCCCATAAAAGGAACAATGCAGTGTCATGCTGTTAATAGAAGAGAGAGAGAGAGAGAGAAGGAGACAGAGAGATAGATAGAGACAGAGACAGAGCCAAAAACACACACACAGAGAGAGAGAGAGAGAGAGAGAGAGAGAGAGAGAGAGAGAGAGAGAGAGAGAGAGAGAGAGAGGGAGACAGAGATAGAGACAGTGACTCCAACAATGAGATGACAGATGTCAGTTCTAATGATCTTGTGATGAAGAGAGCCATCTACACCCAGAGAGAGGACTGTGGGAACTGAGTGTGGATCACAACATACTATTCTCACTCTTTTTGTTGTTGTTCGCTTGCATTTTGTTTTCTTACTCATTTTCTTTCCTTTTTGATCTGATTTTTTTGGTGCAACAAGAGAATTGTATAAATATGTTTATATATATTGAATTTAACATATATTTTAACGTGTATACCATATATTGGATTGCTTGCCATCTAGGGGAGGGGGTGAGGGGAAGGAGGGGAAAATCTGGAAAAATAGGGCTATGCAAGGTCAATGTTGAAAAATTATCCATGCATATGTTTTGAAAATTAAAAAAAAAAATTAAAAAAATAAAATGAAAGGTTGGGACTCTTAACTAGGACTTTTGACTCTCTATAGAAAACTCAAATGGAATAACTTTTTATAGTATTATTTCTGTAAGAAAATGGATACACAGCATGTAAGAGAATGGAGAGACTTATGAAGTCCTGAATTTACCTAACAATGCTATGGCCATTTCTAGATCTGCATTATTTGTTTATCTATAATTGAATGAATCTTACTCTGATTACATTTTATAATGCTTATTTATATTCTATGATGTTATTGAATTAAGTGTAAATGCAAAATTTATACTTTTTAAAAACTAAAACAATTTTTAAAATTTTAAACTATTTTTAAAAACTATTTTAAAAATCTAAAACATTTATCTTGGTAGCTATAGAGTCAGAAGAAACTTTAAAGATCATCTAGTTCAAATTTCTAATTTTATAGATGAAGAAACTAAAGTTTAGAGAAAAGAAATAATTAACCCACAATCATCCTGCTAAGTTGTGGTCAAACAAGAATTCATGCCAGATCTCTTGACTCCCCATCCAAGGATTTCTCTGCTATATCTTATAGCCTCCATATAGTTGTTTTCAAACATTCTTTTTATTTAATTCAGAATGCATTTCACTAAAACAAACAAATCAGTAGATTTCTTTGGGAAAACAGAGACAGAACCTGTGATAACAAAAACATACGAAGAACTAATTATTGTATGTAAAATTTAATCTTTTATTTGGCTTCATATATACTATATGTATATTGTTTGTGAATACATACATATGTTTGAAGATATATATAAAATATAAATATATATTATATATATATATACATATACACACATATATATCACACTATCACATATACACACATGCATATATGTGTATATTTATGTTAATGTCTATATATATAGATAGAACAACAACAAAAAAAAGACACACACATATATGGACACACATTGTCATAGAGTCCAATACTCCAAATGGATTCAGAATTTATTATGGGGTTCCTACCACCAATGAAGTAAATCACATCTACATAGACACAAAGATTAGGTTATAACCTTTTTAGCTATTATTTAGGAGAATACTAATATCTATGATTTCACTGGTAGAGTGGTATGATTCTGAAAGGTTCAAGTTGCTTCCCTCACCCCTGTATATATTCTCTCCTTTCAGACTTGCCTAAACATTTCAAAATCATGTCACCTTAATTATGGACCTCTTTTATATAATTGTTCTAAATCAGCTACTTTTCCTCATTTTTGTTACATTAAATTCAATTTCTACTTCCTTAAGCATAAGAGACTCTGATGTTAGTGTTCAAAAAGGCTGTCTCCACTGTCTTTGAGGGTGATATAAGTCTATTTATTTCTTTTAATGTAAATATTTGTAGATCTTTTCCATATTTGATTTGTAATCTTCTTCCAGTTTCACTCAATGTTTTTAGTTTTTTTTTTTTTCTTCTGACACCAATTTATTTCACTAAGGAATAATGTTCAAATTTGTAACTTTCATCCTTGGTATGATTTTATAAATCCTAAAGTTTTCTTTGGGTACCACATTTCTCTTTAATTTTCATGCATGATGTGAAAAACAAGTTTTTATGGCAGTCAGTATTCTTTTCACTAAGAAGACAAGATGGTTTATGTGCAAAGATAATATTAGTTACTGATCATTACTAACAATATTTCTGTTTTTGATGTGCAAGTGAATTAAATTTCTGATATAACTTGTAATATGATCCTCACCCTACTTTTTGTAAATTATTAAAAAAAAACATGTAATTTGATATACAATAATGATTGGATCAAGCTATTCCCACTGCTATTTATATACAGAAAAAGTGTACTTTGACATATTTTTTCTCTTCCTATAAATGAATTCAAGACTTTTTTTGTGATAAAATACTACAAAGAAGGATGAATTTATTATTATATCATCCATAATCATAATTACATATCACCATGGGTAAAATTTCCATTAAAATATGACAATCTCTGTTATTATATTGCATTTTAAAAACAGTTTTTAAAAAGGTTTTTTGACATTTTTTTCCCTGACTTTAAATAGCTTCTATTCTGAGGTCTGAGGCCTAAATTTCTCTTTTTCAATATCTTTACCTATATTTCCCACTATAAACTCAAACTTCCCATGACTAAAATATGACATACTTTTTCATTTAAAATTCATTCATTTTCTTAATTTCCCTGGGTAATGAAGGGTAAACTGCAACACTTTAAAAAAAAATCGGTAGTAGTAAGAAAATAAGAGTCAAAGATTTCACTTTTTTAATCTTAGGGGAATAATGTTAACTATTTTTTAAAAAATATATAACATATAATAATAGAAATACACATATTTTAATGGGAATTCTAAATATTTTTCATCTTATTTAGAAATCTTAGTCATTGTTGACTGGCAATTTTACTCCAAACAAGAAGTATGAATACATCTTATGTTACTCCACTGTTCAAAAACTGTCACTGACTTCCTCTTGTCTATTAAATAAAGCCTAGGGTCTTTAGTCCTGCTTTCCATTATCAGATTCCTCTCTTTCTTGTCTTATCTCATGCTATTCACCTTTGTATATTGAGTGTACTACTGCAGCTGAACCACATGCCATTTTCCAAATTCCTTCTTGTTGACTCATCCTGTTATATTCTATATTCATATCTATTCTTAGAATACCTAGACTTTCTCCCTCTTCTT
Organism: Sarcophilus harrisii; assembly: GCF_902635505.1. NCBI lineage: Eukaryota > Metazoa > Chordata > Mammalia > Dasyuromorphia > Dasyuridae > Sarcophilus > Sarcophilus harrisii. The sequence continues at coordinate 194,934,363 of NC_045426.1, forward strand.
CTCCCTCTGCCTCTATTGCCAATTTCCCTTTGGTGAAATCCTTCTTTTCCTTCAGATTCTTCTTATTCCTAATTTTATCCCACTTCTTTTGTGGATTCTAATCTCCGGGAGAGAAATCAAATATAAAATTGTAATTTTAATTTTAGTTAAATTAATTCTGCTCTTGCCTTGTCTTTTTCCTCCTCTTTAACCCTGACCAGAGTGTAAGCTGTTAGAGTACAAGGACTAATTCATCTTTCTATTGACTAAATTTAATAAAAATTTATTAGTTCTCCTGGGACAATCTGCTGATAAGGAACACCAGGCTCTGCTGTGCTGCTGATACACTGACCTGGGTGAGAAGGAACCAGCACACCTGGTGAGGGCAGAAGCAATGGGGCAGGGAAGCTGCTGGTTACAGGTACTTAAGATAGCATTCTTGGTTTGGGGTTCCAGGTGAAGCCAGTCACCATTTCCTCCACTCCAGGATCAGGACTGATTAAACTAATAAGTTCTTATTAAAAAAAAAAAAAAAATGAGCAGGCAAAGAAGAAAGAAGACAACTATAGAAACTTTCTATGAGAATAGGGAAGACCAAGGTCCATTTTCAGAGGAGGGAAATGAAGTAAAAAATGCCTTTTCTATCCCAAAAGTAATGTTAAATGGCTACCTGTCCAAGAAAGATTTTATAGAACTATATAGGGAAAAAAAGATTATAGAAAAGAAGATACAGAATCTTAAAGAAGAAAATAATGCTTTGAAAATTAGAATTAGACAATGAGAAATCAGTGGTGTAAGAGACCAAGAAATAGCAAAATAAAATACAAACAATAAAAAAATAAATATAATTTAATATGAATATAAGAAAAACAAGAGAAGTGGAGAATAGACAAAGAATAGAAAATATAAGAATAATTGGACTACCTGAAAACTGGAACCAAAAAAAGAACCCTGACACAATAATACAAGAAATAATTAAAAAAAAATCATCTTGCAGTGATAAAACAAGAAGGTAAAGTAGAAATAGAAAAAAAAATCTACTAAGCACTACCTTAAAGAGATCCTACATAGGAATATTATTGCAAAATTTTGAAACCCCCCTGATCAAAGAGAAAAGCCTACAAAAAAAAAACAAATAAAAAAACAGTTTAAATATGTTGGAACTACAATTAGAATTGTATAGAATTTATCAGCAGCTACAATAAAAGACCACAGGTTCTTGAATAAAAAATCTGCAATCAAAGGAACTAGACCAGTAGCCAAAAATATCATACCTACCAAAATAATATTGAGTGGAAAAAAATAAGGACATTCAACGAACTTCCATATTTTCAGGACGTTGTCTCAATCAAAACTGAACTAAATAGAAAATTTAACATATAAGATTCAACATCAAAGATCAAATTTGAGGCACTCAACAAGGACATTTTAAAAAATGTTTTTTACATGGAAATGTGTACCATATTATTAGATTGACATCAGTAATTGGGTAGCACAAAAGAAAGATAAGGACAGAGCTGAGCATGATCTGACTCTAAAAAGCAAAACTGGCAGGAAAAGGTAAAAATAGTAATTATATTATACAAATGATGTACAGAGGAAGAACTTACAGAGAGACATCAGAGGGGGTGGAGAAGAACTGATATTTCTGAAAACCTTAGGAATGGGTTAAATAGGGAACATTACATATGTAACATGCATACAAGGGGGGAGGAGATAGGGAAAGATTTAGATTTATGACCATGTGACAAGGTATGTAGATTAATGGGAATGGGAAAAAGAAGGAAGGAAAAGGTTGGGGCATGGGAAAAAGAAGAAAGGAAAAGGTAGGAGGAGAAGATAAGGGAGGTATTAATGGGCCTGTGGAGATTAAGTAATGGCAAGGCAAGTTAAGAAGTAGAATTAAAGTAGAAGAGTTAGCAGGGATAGTATACAAATATATACATATACATATTTATATCTAAAGGTAGCCATCTATAAGGCAGGGAAGAGGGAAATAAAGTTGTATACTTTTATTATATATTTAAAAAGAATATCAAGTTGTACATAATAGAATTGCAGGTTCATGAAGAATCTTTTTTTATTCTACTATGACATAGAAAGGCTTGTTTTATTTCAGAAAAAAAAGAAGAAGCAGCAGTGTCCATTTTTTACTGGTCAATCAGTACTGAGTCAGGAATTGAGTTTTGAAACTTACAAGGTAGCTGCCAAAGTTAGACACAACTTTGTTTTTGTTTTTATTTTTGTTTTTTTCCCAGTATAGTTATTGAATAAACTATGCTAAAGTAAAGAAACAAAAATTACAAAAGGCAGCCAGAGACTGGAAGTCTTCTCTCAGTCATATATAAGTAAGAACATGGTGACTTCTATTGAAATGTGTTTAATCATCATCATTCTGAGGGTGAGGGGAAGTTCAAGAAAAAGATACTTTTGTGAATCAGGCCAGCCCCCAAAGAGAGGGATACAGGAGTTGTCTGCAGTTCTTTAAAAACAACAACAGCAACAACAAAAAACTTTTAAAAATTTTATTTTAAATCTAAATACAAAATAGGAAAAATGGCTATGTGCACAGCAGAATATGAGAGGATTAAAACTACAAATTGATAAACTTCCATCACAAGAAAGCCTATAAAATAAATATACATTGTGTTCAGAATTGTTCATATTGTTCTCTGCTGTGCACTTTTTACTTTATACACCCTCCTTCTTCCTCACTCCTCCACGAAGATCACAATTAAGTATGAATGCATACTACATGCACACAAATATATATGTGTGTATATGAACATACATACACAATATATATGTATATATACATATACATATCTATAATGTAAATATAAATATGCACACATATACATTTATTTGATTGTACTATTCTTGTTTTTCCTTTTCCTCTGAAGATGGAGAGCATCTTCCTTCATAAACTTTACCAGCTCACCTTTTCCTGCACCATAGCAATATTCCAACCTTATACTATCTAGTTATTTTAAATAGTGGAAAGCAATATTGATTAGTATGCCTGACATACAGTGTAGTTTCCCTATTTTTTCTTTTGATTAAATCTATTTTAGCTTTAACTTTGTCTGAGATAATAATTATTACCCCTGCTTTTTTTATACATAATGAATTCTTCTCCTGATCTTTATTTTGTGTATACCTCTTATTTCTTATCCCTTATGAATCTTCAGCTTTGCTTCTACCTGCAATCATGCCCTCCTATTAAACCTACCCTGCTCCAAGATCCCTCCCTTATTTTTAGTCCACTTTTTCCCCTTGCCTGCTTTTTAAAATTTGAATTTAGAAGATTTTTATAGCCTTCCAAATGTTTGTTTTTCCCCCTAATCTACATATCCTTTTTTTTTTTTTTTGAGTGTCTTCCCCTCCCAGATTCATTCATTTATTTATTTGGATTTTGGGGGGAGATTCTTTGCCTCAATTGCTAGCTAGCCTTAATCAATAAATGGGTGCAACCTCAGTCAAATTGAGACCTGTTAAAGACCTTAATTTAAAAAGGCCAAGGTCTCCCCTGCATCCAGAGCCATCTCCTGTAAATCTGAGACCCAGATCCTCTGGTGGGGAAAGGGAGCAGGTGTCCTTGCTCAACCTTCCTCTACCTGCATCCAACTCACTTACATCTCATGGCATCCCCTCCCTCTATGGTCCTCTTCGAGAAGGAAGTACAAAACAACAACATAATATTCTATGTTATCCTATCCTTTCAATCTCATTTCATTATAAGTTTAGAGAACTTTTATTCCTTTAAATGTTTATGTTGTTCCTTCTTTAACCTTATCTACAACTCTTAAGGCCTTAAGGGATATCCCATTTTGTTAAAACCCTATCACAAGGACATTTGAGAATCAACTGGGGTAGTTGATGATGCATGTTCTTTTAATAAGGGGACAAATTATGTAACCCTCTAGAAGGAGCTGGTGTGAAAGCTCTGCACCATGGGAAAGACTTCAGTAAAAGAGCGGGACCTTTCTCCATGTCACAAATTATTTAGCAGCACACATTTGAGATGTCTGAAAAGTTTTAATGCAATTCTAAGAAATTAAAGCATGAAATGAAACAGCACTTTTGGGGCACCTTTGGGTTACCCTCTATCGTATGACTATCAAATCAACGAAGAGTCAGGCAAAGGGTTTACAGGAAACCACTGGTCATCTTGAATATTCTGGTGGACTAGAAAGACTTCATTTCTCTGACTCTTTTAAATTTTCCTTTCAAAGATGTTTCTAAATTTTTCTTATGGTACATGTTAGCTATTGATCAGCTTTTGGTGGAGTTTACCACTTGCCTAAGGCTGCATTCCCAAGAAAATCAAATCCTAGATGAATGAAGATGATTAATAGCCTTATAGTATACTATGTGCCTCAGGCAGAAGGATTTGGGGCCTGAATGTTTGGAGATGGAGAATGGAGTTTTCTAGATTCCCCCTTTTCACATCTCATCATGTGATATACATTCATCACAAGGCTTTTCTGCAATCAATTAATGAGGGTTGCAGGTTAGTATCTTTTCCTTTTCTGATTAATGTGCTCAAATTCCCATTTAAGATTTTATTTTAAAGAGCAGAGAAGAAAAAATAAGATACATTCTGATAAATCACATTTTTGAAATTGTTACTGAGATAGCCTTATAATAATATAATATATATATATATATATATATACATACAGATCTATACTGAGAAGATCAGAGATCATTGCTAATGAATTTGCTACTAAAATGGTGAGGGGAGGCACGAAACCTTCACAGATTATACAAAGAGCTCTCATCAAAGTGATGGCTTGGGGAATTTATTATTTTGAAAGAATTGGAAAGTTTTTAAAAGAATCAAATCAGTTGGAAATTGTCTAAAAATAAATCTAACATTTGTTGCAAAATTTTTTTAATTCATTTTTTTCTGTAACAGAAATTGGTTAAAAAAATTATATGGGGACAACTAATTGTAGTAGATAGAGCACCAACCCTGAAGTCAGGAGGACTTGAGTTCAAATCATACACTTAATACACCCTGAATGTGTGATCTAGGGCAAGTCACTTAACACCAGTTGCCTCAGGAAGAAAAAAAATTCTATGATTTTGGTGTAACAGTATTCAATTCAGATTTTTAGGATGTGTGCATAGAACATGTTTGCCATCCAATAATTGTGTTAACTTGGATATGTCATTTCACTTTTTTGGCATTCATTCTCATTTTCCTCAAATAGAAAAGGGATCATTCAAATGATCCAACTTTTCAGTCCCTTCCAGCTTTAAGTCTATGATTCTGCAAATAATTAAAATCAAATTCAAGTAAAAATTATAGCCCATAGAGATCTTTAAGAAAAGCCAGCACTTATTGATTTAAATAGTATGTGCCACAAGGCTTAAACTGTTCTATTGAATTATCACATCTGCTTTTAGATTCTTTTATCAAATGAAAACCTTATGAATGTAATAAATCATCCTCTATAGTAGATATCAACTTGATTAATCTAAACACCACCATCAATGGTTGGGAATAATTACAATTGTCCCTAGGAATTTCCTTAGTATTTCTTTAGAAGTTTTATTCCCAAAACAATTAAAATAAAATGATTTTAAATGCCTCCTTTGTTGCTAATTAATCTGCATAATTTGGATTTTGATTTACATGATATATTTTTATTTCATGCAGTATTTTGACATGTGATGACTGACTGAATAAGCTAAAATATACTAGATGATCTAATGACAAAAATACATAAAATAAACTTTTTAGTAGAAGAATATTTAGTCAAAAATAGCTTAATTAAGTGAGAATGATTCTTCAAAATGTTTATTTATAAATCTCTTAAAACTATGCCTTCCCCATTTAAGTATTTTTTTTAAAAACGTCTTATAATTTGTATATGTAGAGTGAGATAATTAATAAATTTCCCCTCTTATAGTTAAAATTTTCTTATGATCAACCAACCAACTAGTAAATAAAAACAAAGCATAATATTTGAAATTACAATACTAGCTTTCTCTATTTTGGTCCCCTGCATTGATCAACAGGTGCCTGTGGCCCTTGTACAATTACCTAGCTTTTTATGATACCTCAAGATAGTATACAACAAGAGTCTGTGGATGACAAACAACCTGCTAAACTTTTGTTCTTTTATTCCCTCCTCCTCATAATTAAATGGGTGTCATCTTAGTTCATTGTTATATAAAGTACGTCTTTCTTCTAATTAACACTTAAGAATCATCATGATTTTACTTTTTTTTGGACGGAATATATGATTTGTTTGGTACAGAGAATTCAAAATGAGAAAATTTCCTGTATCAAAGCAGATATTTGTTTTGCAGAGAATTCTTACAGTCTTAGAAAGTTGTAGTCACAAATTAATAAGAATTCAAGCCATTCTCCAGTTGATAAATGGTCAAAGGATATGAATAGACAATTTTCAGATGAATAAATTAAAGTCATTTCTAGTCATATGAAAAAATGCTTTAGCTCACTATTAATTAGAGAAATGAAAATTAAGTCAACTCTGAAGTATCACTACACACACCTCTCAGATTGGCTAAGATGACAGGAAAAGATAATTTTGAATGTTGGTGGGAAAACTGACACAAATACATTGTTGGTAGAATTGGGAGCTGATCCAACTATTCTGGAGAACAATTTGGAATTTTGCCCAAAGGGCTATTAAACTGTGCATACCCTTTGATCCAGCAGTGTCTCTAATAGGCTTGTATCCCAAAGAGATCTTTAAAAAATGGAAAAGGAATCCCATGTACAAAAATGTTTGTGGCAGTTCTTTTTGCAGTGGCAAGAAACTGGGAACTGAATGGATGCCCATCAGTTGGAGAATGACTGAATAAATTATGGTATATGAATGTTTTAGAATATTATTGTTCTGCAAGAAATGATCAGCAAGATGATTTCAGAAAGGCCTGGAGAGACCTACATGAACTGATGCTAAGTGAAGTGAGCAAGAACCAGAAGATCATTGTACACAGCAACAGCAAGATTACACAGTGATCAATTCTGATAGACATGATTTTTTTTTTCAAAAAATGAGGTGATCCAGGTCAGTTCCAAAGATTTTGTGATGGAGAGTGCCATCTGCACCCAGACTGAGTATGGATCACAACATAGTATTTTTCACCTTTTTTATTGTTGTTTGCTTGATATTTTCTTTCTCATTTTTTTTCTTTTTTGATCTGATTTTTCTTGTGCATCATGATAATTGTGGAAATATATATGAAGAATTGCATGTATAACATATATTGGATTACTTGCTGTCTAGGGGAGGGGTGGGGAAAAGGGAGGGAAAACATTTAGAATATATGGTTTTGCAAGGTGAATGTTGAAAATTATCTATGCATATGTTTTGAAAACAACAACAACAACAAAAAACCTTTAATAAAAAAAGAAAGTTGTAGTCAATCTATATCGGAGATCTTGAACCCAGGTCTTTGTGATAGTGAAGTCTGCAAAGCTTCCTTCTATTATTCCATATTTGTCTCTAGAACAGGAATTCCAGAGGAAAGAATCCATGAGTTTGTTTTGTTTGTATTTTGATGTTTATTTAAACATAGTTTGGTTTCCTTTGTAATCCTATGTATTTTAAAATATTATTCTGAGAAGAGGGTTTATAGACTTCACTAATATGTCAAAGAGGTCCATAGCATTCACATTTTAAGAACCCCTGCCCTGGAACCAAGAGTGTTAATAGCTTCAATCTGACAATGGGTAAAAATAAGCAAGATGAAATTGAATAGTTGTAAATGTAATCCTGTATTTATATGTGTAAAATCAATTTTATAAATTTAAGGTGGAGGAGTCAAGACTCAACAGTAATACATGTGAAAATAGCCTCGGGTTTTTACTTGACTGCAAACTTAATATAAGGTAACATCATAAGTGGCTACCTAAAAAAAATATTAAAAAAAAACCTAATCCAGGCCAGCTCAAGGCCAAAACAAAGCACAAAATAGTCTAACAGCACCAAGTTTTGTGTATTATAATACTAGTGTTGTTCTAAAATAATATATCTTAAAGGTATACAAAGTCACTTTCTACTGGCTCCCATGAGCCTCTTGGGAAACTCTGAAGCTGACTCTGGAGTTATTGTAATCTTGATCAAAGGGCATAGTAATTCCATTGTAATCAAGGTAAATGTTATTAAAAATCTACTGCAGTGGATTCTGAGCTGGTTAAAATATTTTAAAAGAGAAGCTGATGAGATGGAACATAATTAGAATAGGTTAAAAAGCATTGTTTTTTATCTTTCAGTTCTGAAGAAGATTAATGACATGAGGTGATGTCTTGACTTATATGTGAAGTGAATTTAGGTGAGGCAAGTTGCACATTTAACCAAGTCATCAAAATGAAAGTCAAGATGAACAGTGATGACCTGGGATGCAATGGATGATCATGGCATCTTTGATGTTTGATCAGTCTCTAAGAGCTCCACAATGACTGTTTCCACAAGGGTAGTGAATGGATTAGAAACGATGTGTAATCCCAGTCCTAAACCCTTTAATATGTGGAGATCAATGTCCCATATCTGTGTAAGTGGTAAGGCAGAGTTCATCCATTCAGATTTGCAATTATGATTTCCCTGAATACAATCTTTCCTCCTGTTTATTGTTCTTTCTCTTCTTTCATCCTTCCTCTTCTTATCAGTATTTGGCTTCTGATCACCGTGCCCCTCATCTGCTCTTACATATTAGTCCCGTGCCCTTTTACTTAATCCATTCCTCTCCTTCCCTCTAGGGTCAAAAAATTTTCTCAGCCCAGTTTATTATGTAAATGATTCCTTCTTTGAGCTCAGACAAAAAAAAGTGAGGTTCAAGCAATTAACACCATCTTCCCCTCCACTGTTATGTTTTTCACACTTCTTCATGGGAGATAATTTACCTCATTCTACCTCTGTGCTCCTTCTGCTCCCAGTATAATCCTCTTTTGTACTACTTAATTTTTTAATGTTATCTGCTCAGTCACCTTATACTCATACCCTATCTATGTGTACTCCTTCGAACTGCACTAGTAATGGTACAATTCTCAAGAATTACAAGTATCATATTCCCCTGTATACATGTAAGTAGTTTAGCCTTATTGGAACACTTACGTTTTCTTTTTCTTATTTACCTTTATATACTTTTTTGTATCTTGAAAGTGAAAACCTCTTATTTTTTTTTTAGTTTGGCTTTGGATGTTTCATCAGGAAAGTGTGAAAACTTCTATTAAATTGAATAATCATTCTTTTTCCTTGAAAAATTATTGTCAGTCTTGCAGGGCAGGTGATTCTCGGTGCTAATGCTCATTGCCTTCTGTTATATCATATTCCATGCCCTCTGATCCTTTAACGTTGAAGGTATAATCCTGACTGTGGATCCCTAATATTTCAGTTGTTTTTTTCCTGTTTGTCGTACTTTCTCCTTGGCCTGGGAGGTCTGGCGTTTGGCTATAATGTTCCTGAGTTTTCATTTTGGGATATCTTTCTGGAGGTGGTTGGTGGATTCTTTCCATGTCTATTTTACAATCTGTATCTAGGATAACAGGGCAGTTTCTTTGATAATTTCTTGTAGTGTGATGTCCAGGTCTTTTTTGTTGTTGTTTTTGATGGTGACTTTCAGGTCTTTTCCTTGATTGTAATAGGTCTCTCCTGCCTCTTCATGTGATCTAATTTGTACCATTATATATCCTCTTTTTTCCAGTACAAAAATGTCTTTCTTTTGATATAATCACATCAGAGATCATTCACAACCACACTCTTCCTCCAGTGTTGCCCCTGTCCAGTGGCAGATACAATTTTGTGAGAGTTATAGATGGTGTTTTCCATGGTGTATTATAGGATGTTAATAGTTTAACCTTTAAATAATATATATTTTCCCCCTGTTAACCTTTTTTATGGTTTCCTTGCAATTTGTATTTGTTCTTCCCTGATATACCATAATATGGTATTTCTTTTTATGGTCAATTTTTTTTTAATTTTTGTTCACCAGTTCTGGTTTATTTCATTACTTTTAAAGTTGAGCTCTATTACTGGGATGGAAGGGCATTGTTATAAGCTTCTTGTGCTGGGGGTTGCAGACCCTGGGTGTTTACCTGTGCTTTCCTGCTGCTGCACTGAGGTACATGGGGACCCTAATACCATGCAAGGCTGTGACTTTTTCTGACCACCTTGTGAGCACTTGCTCTGTGTGAGTTCTCCATAAAATAAATTTTTTTTGGCAAGAGTACGTTTGGCATTTGAATAATGTGGCCATTCCCAAAGAAGTTGTGCTCTCTGCAATACAGATGGAATGTTTGGCAGTTTAGGTCTAGAAAGGACCTCAGGGTCGGGTACTTGATCCTGCTGGTGGTCTTCAGAACCTTCCCAAGACAATTCAAATGGAAGTGATTCAGTTTCCTAGCTGGTACACAGTGCAGCTTTTACAGGCATACAACAATGAGACAGCACAATGGCTCTGTAGACCTATCACTTCTCTCCCACACTTTCCTTTGGAGCCTCCCAAACACTGAGCAAGTTCTGGCAAAGCATATATCAATATTATTTTCAATCTGTTCATCCCTGGAAAGTGTACTGCTAAGTAGATGAACTTATCCAGAGCATCCAAAGCTTCTCTATTTGCTTTAACTGATAGTTCCACCTATGGATGATTTGGTTCTTGCTGATGGAGGATCTGTGTTTTCTGGGTGTTAGTTGTTAGGCCAAAATTAGCTCAATAGCTGAGAATTGATGCATACTTTGTCACATCTCAGCTTCGGAGGCTGCACTGAGTGCACAATCATCTGCAAATAAAAAATCATGCATCAACACTCCCTCCACTTTCATTTTGGCTTGTAGCCTTTTCAAGTCGAAGACTTTACCATCTGTACATTTGATTCCATGTTTGTTCTCATTGAAGGCATTTGCCAACGACCGGTGGGGGTCATAATGCTGACACCTGCCTATTCAACTGATATTGTGCTAGATGTTAGGGCCTCTTGCACACCTGCAAAAGCACTTTTTGCTACTGGTTTGCTAGGAAGCTGTCTGTCATGTTTGGTACTCCCCTTTTTCCTGAGACAGACCTTTCCTCTATAGGAACCTTCCAAGTTGCCTTGAGCTAGAAAAGCATTTTACCTTGTCTTTTGGCTAGTTATATTATTCCAGAATTTGTTTTGAGGTGCTATTTTATAGTTTGAAGGTGAATATGTGAGTTTAGGAAATTTCCTGCTTATTCTGAAATCCTGATTCTTGGAAGTTCAGATTTCATTCTTATCAGTATAGAGATAACAATTGAAACCATGGTTGATGATGAGAACACCAAATAAAAAGTACAAAGAGAAAGAGAAAGAGAAGAGGGGTAGGACAGAGTTCTAAGGAAAAATGAAGTTAATTTGAAAGAAGTTCCAGCAAAGGAAACTGAAAAGGAATGATGAAGCAGGTAAGAAGAGAATCCCAACACAACTGTGTCCTGAAAAACCTAGAGAGAAGGGTTTATCAGAAACAGTGTTACTGCAAAAGCAGCAGAGAAGTTAAGGATGAGGATTGAGAAAAGGCTAAAAGAACATTACTCTGGAAAGAGAAATTTCAGTCAAACAATGAGATCAGAAACTAGATTGTAGAGAATTAAAAGAAAGTAATAGTAAAGGAAGGGAAGGTGATTAAAACAGAGGAGAAATATTGAATAAAAACTAGCAGAGATGGATGGTTTTAATGTTGTTTTTTGAAAATGGGGGAAAGAGGAGCATGTTTGCAGTCAGTAAAACAACCATCCAGTAGAAGTAAGAGACTGAGATTAAAAGAGAGGGAAATCTGCTAGAGCAATGAGGTAGTATGAAATTATTTGTATGATGAGAGGGAATTGCCATGAGAAAAAAAGCCATGTAATTATATGTGATAATGATGAAAGAAGAGATATTGGCATCTGATTGATATGAGAAGAGAAAGAAGTCAAGAAAAGGGATGTCTGGGTGAATGACTTAATTTTTTTTTTTAAGTAAATAACGATGCAAATTTCTCAACTTACCCATGAGAGACTTGACAAAAGATGATCATAGCTCCACACATGGATGGTCATACCTTTTATCCTGCTGTTACCCACAAATTGTCTGCTTCCTTAATCAAAAAGTCTGATATTCCCCCATCTGATCATAATCTTTTATCATCCTATCTCTCCTTATACCTTACTTTTTTATTTTTCACTTCAATCCTGATTTCTAGTCCATTTATCTTTCGAAATTTTCTCTGTCCATTACCCCTACTGTGACTTTATTTTTGCCCTTCTCAGTCTCAACTCAAAAAAATAATCAATTCAGTGTTACACTGTCATAAACCTTCTAATTTTTTTCTATCACCACTGGGCACTCAATTTTTTTCTCTCCATCTGCCTTCTCTGTTCTTGCCAAATGGATCTATAACATAATACATAAAGATAGCATCAGTAGCTGACAATAACCTATAGATATATTTTCTGTGCCTTCGGGCCAAATGATATCTGACTAGGTGTAATGGGTTGAAGCTCAAGTTGATGCACTGAGGTCCCAAGCACATGAGGCTAAATAGTAATTGGACCATACTCTATTAATATATATGCTTGGAGAAAGAATGGCCCCTACCCACTCTTTGTGCAAGTCCTGATGTATTGTATAGGAAATGATGATTTTGGTGGGTGGAGGCAGAGGGGCGGAGAGAGGAGCAAGGAGAGACGTCTGGCTGGCTTCTGGTCCGGCTGGCTTCTTGACTCAGCTGCACACATTGCTATCACGATCCCCCCTTCACCTCTGACCTCTACTGAGAATAAAGATTGAAGATTTTCCCTTAATCTGAATTCCTGACTCCGGCTGATTTTAAAATACATGGTCATGACAACTAGGACTGGATTGAGAAGACTACTCATGCCTGAGACCAAGGAATGGTAAGCAATAGGATATGACAGCACCCTGTTTCTATTCTTACTAAATCCCAGTTGTTTCTAAAGAATCAGGTTTAATACACACACACATACACACGCACATACTTATGGTGGCTGCAGAGTAGAAAATTGAATTAAAAACAAATTATAATACCAAGAAGGAGAGAACAAAGACATCAACTTCTTGCAATAAGAAAAGTATCTTCCAGCCTCCCCCACCATTAAGACTGACCTATTTCTTTCCTTTAAAGAGAATTGAACCTGTTCTCCAGAGTGCTCAGAGCAGAAGATTAAGGCTTGTGCAGTTGACACAGATTCCCAGGGATCTGTACAAAAAGGCCAAAAGGAACTCCAGCATCTCCCTGATGCTTGACCAGTAGACCACAATTAGCAACAAAGAGTCAATCAATGTTCTTTTTTTGATTGCTCTCCTTGCTCTGAATGGCCTTCCTTTGCAATGGCTAATTAAACTTATTTTTCTTTTCTTTTTTTAAAATTAAAGCTTTTTATTTTCAAAATATATAAATGAGTAATTTTTGACATTCACCCCTACAAAACCCTGTGTTCTAATTTTTCCTTTCCCTTCCCTTCCCCAAGTCTGCAAGTGATCTTATATATATTAAGCATGTGCAATTCCTTTTTACTTATTTCTACAGTTACCATGCTGCACAAGAAAAATCAGATCAAAAAGGAAAAAAAGGGGAAAGAAAACAAAATGCAAGCAACCAACAACAAAAAGAGTGAGAATGCTATGTCATGTTCCACACTCTGTTCCCACAATTCTCTCTTTGGGTTTAGATGATTGTCTTCATCACTGAACAACTGGAACTGGTCTGAATCATCTCATTGTTGAAGAGAGTCATGTCCAACTGAATTGATTGTCATAGATTCTTGTTGCTATGTACAATCTCCTGGTTCTGCTCATTTCACTTAGCATTGTTCATGCTCTCTCCAGGTCTCTCCAGGTCTCTCTGAAATCATCCTGTTGGTCATTTCTTACAGAACAATAATATTCCATAACATTCATATACTATAACTTATTCAACCATTCTCCAATTGATGAGCATCCACTCAAGTTTCCAGTTTCTTGCCACTACAAACATTTTTGCACACGTGGATCCCTTTCCCTTCTTTAAGATCTCTTTGGGATATAAGCCCAGTAGAGACACTGCTGGATCAAAGGGTATGCACATAAATTTCCTTTTCTTAAGTTGTTAGATATACTATAAATGTATCATTTAATTCACCTCTTGAAGTGAACTTGAGGTACTAGCCTAACTTGGTCTATTAAGACATACAAAATCTTTTTTTTTGAAATTATCTCATTAACACCCACTTACCCTCACCCAGGTTATAGGGCATCTAGCATCTGAGGGAAATAAAAGCAATTCAAGGAAGTGATATTGTTTCTCTGACCTGAAAAAGCCTCATCTTTGAGCAGATTTGTTACTTTCATTAAGTTTGAAAATTTGCTTCTGCAGGAAGACTAGGGTCCTGTCCAACTATCATCCTGTCTCACTTTTCTTTATGTATCATCAGTCTCTAATGTTTTATATCCTATTATTTTCTTGATAAAGCTATGTCACAATGTCCAAATTCATAATCTGAGCCATAATATAAATTCAGTCATTTAAAAAAAATCTGTCTGTTATGTTTTATCAAATAGAAAGAGTAATATAACTCAATATGCTTGCCTTATCATCTTTAGCACCCGATACAGGGCTTAATTTAATTGAAAGACACTGAAGAAACATTAGATTTGAAGTCAGAAGATATGGATTATAATTTCAACTTTTAAATTTAGTAGCTATATGATCATAATCAAGTTACTTCACTAATCTTGATCACGGCTTTTTTATATTTAAAATTATAGGAATAATTCCAACATTATCTATTTCATTAATTTGTTTTGATAATGAAATGGAATAATACATTTACTGTACTTCATAAGGTTAAAATGCCAGAAATGTCAGCTAGATACGCAGAGTAATATATTTTAGCTCTCTTGAGTTGTAAAGAGAATGCTTTGAAAAACCATAGAGCAGTAGATAAATGTGAGCTTTCTATTATCATTAGAGCTAAAAGGAATCATCTCATCTAGTCAACTCACTTTAGTCATGGATATGGAGGTGTTGGGTAGTGAAAACTTCTCATAAAGTGACCAACTCAGAGTCCCACAGCTAGTTAGTGGCTAAAGCATGCCAGGAACTCGGCTTTCCAGACGTAAATCCTATGTCATTTCAGTGACATTACACCATGTTTCAGGTCAGATACCTTATAACATGTACTCTCTGCTTCCTTTAAATAAGTTCTGTTACATTTTTGTCACCATTTATCTCATTTTGAATTTAGTTTAATTTGCAAGTTTCCCCAGTTCCTTTTGGAAATGGTCAGGATACAAATCTCAAATAGATAAATAAAAAAAGTTTTTGTGATTTTCCCTGGTTATCTAAAATTATAGCACAATCTGCTGAGCACAAATGCGCAATCTCTGACTGGCAGAGAATCTAGGGGGAGGAAACAAACCAGAAAAGGTCTGTTTCAATTGGAATGGGAGAGAGGCAGGGAAGCACAAATAGCTGACCACAAATGCCAGCTCAGCCAGAGCAGAGCCCCGGGAAGGTACAGACTCTGCTGGTGTTATGTATTCTGGGGCAGTGCAGACTCCATAGCAGAGAATCTACGGGGAGGAATCTACAGGAATCTACAGCAGTGTTGGCCACTATGCCCTGGTTGCAAGCCAGTACATTAGCAGAGAAGTTATAAAACACTTTAGTCATGGATATGGAGGTGATATATAAGAATGATGATGACTTACGTGGGTTTATTTTGTATCTTGCAACTTTGCTAAAGTTATGGATTATTTCTAATAGCTTTTTAGTAGAATCTCTGGGGTTCTCAAAGTATACCATCATATCATCAGCAAAGTGTGATTATTTACCTACTCTACCTATTCTACTCTAATTCCTTTAATCTCTTTCTCAACTCTTGTTGCCAAAGCTAGCATTTCTAATACAATATTGAATAGTAATGGTAATAGTGGGCAACCTTGTTTCACTCCTGATCTTATTGGGAATGGCTCCAGTTTATCCCTATTACATATGATGCTTACTGATGGTTTTAAATAGATGCTACTGATTATTTTAAGGAAAAGTCCATTTATTCCTATACTCTCAAGTTGTTTTAATAGGATTGGAATTTGGATTTTATTAAATGCTTTTTCTGCATCTGTTGAGATGATCATATGGTTTTTGTTAATTTGGTTATTAATATGGCCAATTATACTAATAGTTTTCCTAATAATGAACCTGCCCTGTATTCCTGGTATAAATCTTACTTGATCATGGTGTATTATCCTGGGGATGATTTTCTGTAGTTTTTTTGCTAATATCTTGTTTAAGATTTTAGCATCAATATTCATTAGGGAGATTAGTGTTTAATTTTCTTTCTCTGTTTTCAACCTATCTGGTTTAGGTATCAGTACCATGTCTGTGTCATAAAAAAAATTTGGTAGGAGTCCTTCATTCCCTATTTTTTCAAATAGTTTATATAACATTGGAGTTAATTGTTCTTTAAATGTTTGGTAGAATTCACATGTAAATTCCTCTGGTCCTGGGGATTTTTTCTTAGGGAATTGAATAATAGCTTGTTCTATTTCTTTTTCTAAAATGGGACTATTTAAGCAATTTACTTCTTCCTCTCTTATTTTTGAAGGTAGTCGTCCATTTCACTTACGTTATCAAATTTATTGGCATAAAGTTAGCTAAGTAACTCCTAATTATTGCTCTAATTTCCTCTTCATTGGTGGAAGGTTCTTCCTTTTCATTTTTAAGACTAACAATTTGATTTTCATTTTTTCCTTTTTCTAATCAGATTTACCAAAGGTTTGTCTATTTTATTGTTTTTTTATAAAACCAAGTCATAGTTTTATATATTAATTCAATAGTTTTTTTACTTTTAACTTTTATCAATTTCTCCATTTAGTTTTAGAATTTCAAGTTTAGTATTTAGGGGTTTTTAATTTGCTCTTTTTCTATCTTTTTCAGTTGCAAGCCCAATTCATTGATCTTCTCTTTCTCAATTTTATTCAAGTAAGCCTCTAGACATATAAAATTTTCCCCTATTGCTACTTTGTCTGCATCCCACAAATTTTGGTATTTTGTCTCATTGTTGTCATTTTCTTGGGTGAAGTTATTAATTTTGTCTATGATTTGCTGTTTCACGCATTCATTCTTTAGGATGAGATTATTTAGTTTCCAATGGCTTTTTGATGTAGTTACCCCTAGCTTTTTGTTGAATGTAGTTTTTATTGCATTGTGATCTGAAAAGAATGCATTTACTATTTCTGCTTTTCTGCATTTAATTTTGAGGTCTTTATGTCCTATATGGTCCTATATGGTCAATTTTTATATAGGTTCCACAAACTGCTGAGAAGAAAGTATACTCCTTTCTCTCTCCATTCAGTTTTCTCTAAAGATCTATCATACCTAACTTTTCTAATATTCTATTTACCTCTTTAACTTCTTTCTTATTTGTTTCATGGTTTGATTTATCTAGTTCTGAGAGTGCAAGGTTGAGATCTCCCACTATTATAGTTTTGCTGTCTATTTCTTCTTGCAACTCTCTTAACTTCCCTTTTAGGAAGTTAAATTCTATACCACTTGATGCATAAATGTTTAGTATTGATATTGCTTCATTGTCTTTGATATCCTTTGGCAAGATATAATTTCCTTCCTTATCTCTTTTAATTAGATCAATTTTTTCTTTTGCTTGATCTGAGATAAAGATGGCTACCCCTGCTTTTTTTACTTCACCTGAAGCATAATAGATTCTGCTCCAGCCTTTTACCTTTACTCTGTGTGTATCTTCTTGCTTTAAATATGTTTCCTGAAAACAACATATTGTAGGGTTCTGGCTTTTGATCCAATCTTCTATCTACCTCTGCTTCATGGGACAGTTCATCCCTAATTCTGTATTTCCTGCCATCTTATTATCTCTAGATTATGCTTTCTTTTTCTTGTGCCCTTTATCCCCCCTCTCCAGTATTAAACTTATGGGCACCACTTGCCTCATGCAACTCTCCCTCTTTAGAATCCCTTCCACCCCCTTTGAATCCTTCCTCTTTCTTATACCTTTCTTTGATTTTTATACTCTTTTCCTTTTCCCTTTTCCTCTTTCATTTTTTAATGAGGCGAGAGAACTTTCTCTGTAAACCAAATATGTCAGTTATTTTCTCTTTGAGCCAAATCTGATGAGAGTAAGATTCACACATTGTTCCTTTCACTCTCTAAATTCCTTCAGATATGATAGGTTTCCTTTACCTCTTTGTGGATATAGTTTCCCTCTTTTAATCTCCCCTTTTCCCTTTTTCTGATACTATTCCCTTTCCATTTCTATTTCCCTTTTTATATTAAATCAGTAAAATCAAATTATACATGCATCTTTATGTATGTCCATATCAGAAATACAGTTCTCAAGAGTTCTTTTTACCTTGTTCTGCTTCTCTTGAGTCCTATAGTTGGAGGTCAAATTTTTTGTTTGGCTCTAGTTTTTCCAATAGAAACAAATGTAATTCACCTCTTTCATTAAATGTCCATCTTCCCTGGAAGAAAATGCTGAGTTTAGCTGGGTAGTTTATTCTTGGCTGCATTCAAAGTTCTTTTGGCTTTTGGAATATCAGATTCCAGGCCCTTCAGTCCTTTAATGTGGAAGCAGCTAGATCCTGAGTGATCCTTATTGTTGCTCCTCGGTACTTAATTTTTTTTTTCTGGCTACTTGTAATATTTTTTTCTTAGTCTGATAGTTCTGAAGTTTATCCAGAATATTCCTTTGAGTTTTTATTTTAGGGTCTCTTTCAGAAGTTGATCAATGAATTCTCTCAATGCCTATTTTTACCTTCTGATTTTATTACCTCTGGGCAGTTCTCTTTGATGATTTCCTGTAAAGTAGTGTAGAAGTGGCTCTTTTTTTCATCATAATTTTCAGGAAGTCCAATAATCCTCAGATTTTCTCTCCTAGATCTATTTTCCACATCTGTTGTTTTTCCAAGTAGATATTTAACATTTTTTCCCTATTTTTTCATTTTTTTGGTTTTGTTTGATTGATTCTTGATGTCTCAATGAACCATCATTTTTGTTTGTTCAGTTCTGATTTTTAATGTGTTATTTTCTTCATTAGCCATTTTTTTTACTTCTTTTTGTATATGCCCAATTGAATTTTTAAATGAGTTGCTTTGCTCTATGGATTTTTTTCCATTTCACTTTTTTTTTTTTTTACTGAGTTATTTTCTTTTTCCAATTCATAAATCCTATTTTCCTGGGAGTTTTCAGTTCACAAATTCTGTTTCCCTGCACTCCCTTGGAGTTCTTTACCTTTTCCAGTTCAAATTTCAGGAAGTTGTTTTCTTTTTCCACTTTATCAAATTTTTCTTTAAGTGAATTATAGTGCCTTTTCTGTACTCTCTCGCAGAGCTTCTTTTTCCTTTCCCCATTTTTCTTCTAGCTCTCTTTTAAGATCTTTTATAATTTCTTCTAGGAGAACCTTGTGAGATGGGGACCAGTTAAATCCCCCTTTGGGGTTTTGTCTGGAGACTGTCTGCTATTAGTCTCCTTGGGGTTGAAAACCTGCTCTCTTTCTGTATAAGCTATCAATAGTTAGAGTTCATTTGGCTTTTTTACTCTTTTTTTTTTTTTTTAAAGCCCTTAGGGTCTGCCTTCAGGGCAAGGAGGTTACCAGCTTCTTCTGTAGAACAGGGATATATATATAGACAGTAGCTGTCTTGCAAATGAGCTGCTAAGAGCAGCCACACTGTGGAAATGCTCTGAGAATATTGAAACATGGGAACACAGTGTGGGACACAACATAGCATTCTTACTCTCTCTGTTGTTATTTGTTTGTATTTTGTTTCTGTTTTTCTTATTCTTCCTTCTTGATCTGATTTTTCTTGTGCAACAAGATAACTGTATAAATATGTATACATATATTGGATATAACATGTATTTCAACATATTTAAGATGTATTAGACTACCTGCCAGCTAGGGGAGGGAAATTTGGAACAAAAGGTTTTTGCAAGGGTCAGTGTTGGAAAAATTACTCATGCATATGCTTTGTAAATAAAAAGCTCTAATAAAAAATAAATGAAATAAAATTATATTTAAAATTACATTGCTTTCTAGTTCCAGCTTTTTCTTCATGTTTATTACAATAATTATATACTCACACAAGTGTGAAGTACAGATATCTTTTCTTCTACAACAACAACTAAACAAATCTCAGAGGTGAAAGTGATGTAGATAAAAATAATTTTCTTGCAGGTCACAGCTACCAAGGAAACATGATTTCTCTAGACAGAGTTAACTGCTCTGAGTAGCCTAACTGGTGAACTTTATGAAATTAATCATGTATCTACTGTAATTTCTTGAATTTCTGAAATTTCTACTCTTCAAGTGAATTCTATTTGGTTTTTGCATACTTGTTAAATAACACTTGGTGAGAAAAAAGGAGAGTTCTTTACATTTCTTAAATGAGAAATTTATTTTCATTTTAAAAATGGTTTATATTTATACCTTCTATCATAGATCTGTTTGTATATATATATATATATTCATATATACATATACATACATATGTATATATAAATATATACATAATACATATGTGTATATTATGCAGCTATACATACAAGCATGTGTATACATATACACATACATGCACACACACATATGAAATTATATTTAAATATAAATATATTTCTTAATTCTAATTTTATAAGCAAATATATTTATATTAAAACTGACATATTTAATATATATGCATGTATATATATTTACATGTGCATGTATTTGTATATATATATATATATACATACATACATGTATATTTAATGGTTAAAAAACTAAATAGTGCTGTAGTAATGGAGTCAATTAATCTATTATTGAAAACAAAACTACCAAGTCTTTCTTTGAGCATAGTTGGAACATTCTCTTATTAACCTGAACTATTTAGAATTTTTAGCATTTTTTTTATATATTGTTAATTTTAAGAACAAAAGTCTCAGTAAGGATTTGTATTCAAGTCTTTTTATTGTAGATTCCATTTGAGTCCATGATCCATAAGATCATGAACTTAAGAGGTGGAAAAAAAATCATGTAGACTAATAAAAGTCTTGACTTTTCAAATTAATAGCTAAGGAAAATTAAATTAAATTAAATTCTTTTCTTATAATTCTCAACTGAATCATGTCTTAGAATATTGCTTTTCTGTATTTCTGGATGTGAAATTGCTAGTTTTTTGACCTTATTCTCTGATGGGATCGAGCTCTATTTTCTTAGCAAAACTGTTGCCACTTTCATAAGATGTGGCATATGGAGTTTACTTTCTGTGGCTTTGCTATGTCTGTTTTTATTAATTGCAGCTAAAGCTTATCAGTTCACCAGTGGTCATTGGCTGAAGATCACAGTTTTCAGTGGGGGCATATGGAACTGAGTTTAATGACTACTTACCCATGGCTCAGAGCCACATATAAACCCAGTGCTTGGAAGGATCTGCCACCATTTTTTTTTTTCTCAAAGCTTTCATTCCAGGAAGGATTTTTAGAGAGATATTTTAATGTGTATAGTGGAGGGATTGTTCAGTGAGGGTCCTTTCCTTCATGAATATACAATATGCTCTACTTGAGCTATAGCTTCTCAGAGACTTGGTAAGCCTGTTTCTGGAAAGATGTGATGTGACAGAGGGATACTTCCTCTCCCCAATCCAGAGTATGTTCAAGAATACGAACTGTTTCTAGGCAACTAACTTTGAAGTGATAAAAAACATTTTAATTAGCTTCTTAGCATTAACTGAGTATGCATATGGGAAACTTTGAACAGAAGAAAACCCTCTTTCCTAATGGCTTTTAAGGGAGAAAGGAGACAAATTGATATAGCTTCTAGAAGAAAAAGCAGTTTCTGGTCCCCTTTTTGTCCTGGACACCATGTGAATACTGTTTTTCTTTCCAGTGTTTTTGTTCTTTTCTGATCTTACATGAATGTGTACCAGACAGAATAATAATAATAATAGCTTATAAATATTCATTTTTGCAGTTGAGGAAACTGGGGAAAGAGCTTAAGTGACTTGCCCAAAGCATCTTGTCCATCAGCTGTTTCAACTACCAAAGGAGAACTTGGATGATAGAGTATGTTGGTAGATACCATTTATATATAAATGGTATTTACCATTGATGAATTCACTCTCCCCCCAAACCAAAGTAATAGTGGAGAGTGAACTACTGATCACAGTGATTTTTGTCCTAGTTCTTACTATATTTTCCAGTAAACATCCCTCTATAAAAGTTATTTGATGATAGAATTACGATCAAATTTGAATGAAATTGAGGAGAGATCACTTGGTTAAAATCACACTGAGATAATCAGTACATTCCCCTCTGTTAAGAACTATGGAAGAGGAAAAGAATCTCTGAGAGAGTAGCACACCTAAGTCAGATTCAGTCTACAGCGTAGGGGATTGCTTCTCACAGTCCAGATTGTTCTCATTGTTTGTTTTAAGTCTGAGTTTTCCCATTTTGTATGGACTGGAAGTTCAGGTGCTATTCATGGATACTACCCTAATAGGATTAACCCAGAATTTCAATCTGCTTCACTTCTGACCTGGAATGACTCCCAAATGCATTGGGATCCCTAAGGTCCCTCTGAAAGGTCATTTCTTTTTCTTTGGAGCATCAGTGTTGTAGTACAATAAAACCCATTCAAGATTCCAACTTCTGAATTCCTATGTGACTTGCTCTCCTGGCCTTTTGGAATTCTCAAAATTGAAGACTCCATTCTATTTTCTTGGGGCCTGTTGTCCTCAGATGGGAGAAGGTTTTAGGGGCTCTCCCATTATGATATTGAATCTCAGCTGATACTGTGATCTATGGAATCACCAAGTATGGCTAAAAATCCCTCCATAGCCAACTGAAAAGCTTCCAACAAGTGTCAGCTGATTGGTACCAGTTACAGAAAGTTAATGCAAGTTTACAAGTTTCCCCAGGACAGTTTGTTCCAAACTCTTATATTCTTCCCTTAGAAGCAAGCTTGCTGTTCTGGTTACCCTGAGTTTGTATCTGACTCCTTACTATAACTCAGAAAGGTTAAAAAATAGTACATGTCCTCAGGGAGCCCATATTTTACTGAAAGAAACAACATGTGAAAATTTTATACACACATATGTATACACATGCATATATACATATGTGTGCATGTCTCTGTGTATACATACATGAAATATAAGCAAAACATAGGTAATTTCAGGAGAGGGTTTTCCTTTCCCTTTTTCTTTCCCTTCATTTCCCCCTTTTAAAAAAATACTTGCTAGTAAATGTCTGAGACACAGTTTGAACCCAGATCTTTCTGACTCTTAGTCCAGCAATATATCTAATGTGAGGTGATGGGGTCATATATATTCTTTAGTAAAGGGTCAGAGCATATGGTATGTCCATGTATACTCTTACGGGAGAGACCTCACTATTTACATTTCAGATTAATTTTTACCATTAGTGTATGCTTTACATGCCTTACTAGACTATTCCTAAAAATAGAGAAAGTGTGTTTAATTTAAAAGTTGCATTTCTTCTAGTGCCTACTTCAGAGCTTTTGTGGGAATGGAGGAGAGAAAATGAGAGAGAGAGAGAAAGAGAGAAAGAGAGAAAGAGAGAGAAAGAGAGAGAGAGAGAGAGAGAGAGAGAGAAAGAGAGAGAGAGAGAGAAAGTGAATTAGAATGAGGAGAGACATTTTTGAATTAAATGGAATTACTGAAAGATAGTCAAGATTTCAAGGAAACAATATAGTTCTTCCCCAAAGTGATTGGATTATGTTGTGTAGAAGCAGCCAGAGAGAACATAAAAACTGACAGAAAAATAGAATAATCTGCCACTTTATTTATTACATTTCATGGAAAGTAATATGAAATAGCAAATGATTTCAAACTGAAGGTGAATGCCATGTAGTGTCTGGGATAGTAATCTCTCAGTCAAATGGCATCAACAAATATTTTCATTTCCTGGTTTAATCCATAGTTTAGTACTTTAAGTTTCATGTTTATACAGATAATTTTTAGCATGTAGGCTACTTTTGAAAAAATACTCTCTTTGCCTCATTATGCCTCTACTCAAATCCCTCTCTGGAAAATTACCTAGTATGATATAAAAATAATAATAATATCTATATCTATATATATACTTCATTTACAGATCTTCACTTGTTTAGTTGTTTATTAATTATATCTGACTCCATGATCTTCTTTGGAAATTTTTTTTTTTTGACAGTGATCTTGGAGTAATATGTCATTTCCTTTTCCAGTTCATTTTACAAATGAGGAAACTGAGACAAAGAGAGTTCAGTGACTTATCCAAGTTCACACAACTAGAAAGTGTCTCAAGCTATATTTGAACTCAGAAGGATGAGTCTTCCTGACCCCAGGCCTGGTATTCAGTACACTGCATCATCTAGCTGCTTCTAGATATTCACAAATGTAACTAAAAAGATCTCAGATAGCATGTTAGCACCCAAGATAACAATGCATACATACTAGGTATACAATAGCCATTATTTCATTTAATAGACAATTCAAAAGCACATAAAAATATTTTCAGCAGTTCATGGATAATTTTTCCACCTCTCCAAAATATTGTATCTTCCTTCTAATTATCTATTCAGTCTTTCAAATTTATTTCACTACCCTGTGATTTGAAATCCACTAGTAAGGAAAATGTACTTGGGGTTCTAGGGGAATAGTTTCCCAACATTACAATGGGCCATTTTTTTTCTCCCCTAGGAAACTTATACAGACAGCTCAACACTACCTCAAGGGTTTGGGTTACCGTGGAGAGAAAATGCATTTGTGATTTCTAGACAGGCAATGCCTTTCTAATTGACCCTATCCTTCCTATAATTCACATATTGGATGACCAGGTCCTAGTCTTTTTACATATATTGGAAATTAGTTTTCTTCTTGTTCATTTTCTTGTTCTTGTTCTTTTCCTTCTTGTTCTTTTTCCTATTTAGAGGGACCACATAAGTCACTTGCTAGCAAGCCTCCTTCATTTTCTATAACAGCGAATTCCAGAATTCATGAATTTGGGGGTACTAAAAGGGCTCTCTTTTACCAGTTCCAAGGCTGTCACTAACCAAAAACTCTCTTGTCTATAGAAAGTCATAGGAGCACCTAGATAATGTGCTTCTCCTCCTCTGGTACAATGAAGTTGGAAGCATAGGCAACTGTAAAATATTTCTATCATTACTTTTTCAGAACTCGGTCCATGTACTCAGAGTCCAAAAACTCTCATTTTGGTTCATGTGGGTGATTTCATAAATAATTCCCACATACCTCTTCTCCAAAGTAACTATTATTGACTCCTAGCTCAAAGGGAAAATGCATTAGTCCCTTTAATCTAGGTCTAAATCTAGTGCTATGTTTTATACAGTCATAAAGGGGCTAATTCTCTAATTCTTTTATTTTTGTCTTGAAAGAAAAAAGTGACTTCAACAATAATCTGAGCCAAAACATTTATCCACAATTAATCCAGCCTGAGTCCAGAATAGGTCAAATGGATATGCCCCAACTTCATTGTACATTGTCTAGGTGCTCCTATGACTTTCTATAGACAAGAGAGTTTTTGGTTAGTGACAGCCTTGGAACTGGTAATATACCAAAGAGTGATCCAGATTCTGGAAAATGGAGACCCCCTATATTGATCAGAGACTTCCTATGAAATATCTTCCATGTCTCTTTCCAATTTAAAATTTTTTTAATATCTACAAATAAAGCAGCCTTTGTTTATCCTGTTTACATGACATTTTCTTTCAGGGAATCTGGAGGCATTCTTAACATTGGTCTCCATTCCAACTTCTCTATTTTTGGAGAGAAGACATCACTATTTCAGTTTTGTTCTTTAGTTGTTTCCAGTTGTTTCTCACCCTTTGTGCCCCGTTTTGGGGTTTTCTTGGCAAAGAGAGTGCAGTGGTTCTCCATTTACTTTTCCAGTGGATTAAATCAAACAAAAAATATGTTGAGTCACTCGTCCAGAGTCACAGAGTATTAGTAAGTGTCTGAGGCTAAATTTGAATTCTGTTTTTCACTTCAGACCTACCCACTGTGCCACCTAGTTGCTCCATTTCAATCAACGGAGCAGCTCAATTGCCTGTCCCAGTGTTTTACTCTACATATTTCCCTCCATGATGCACATTTCTTAAATGTTCCCAGGAGTAACTTCAGCTGTGTGGGCTTGGTGTTTTGTTATCCCCAAAACATAACTGGACAAAGTTCTTGTAGACTCATAAACCTTGGTGCTTTTAAGAGCCTGTCTCAAACTGATTTTATATATATTTGTGTATGTCTTTTTTATTTCTCTCTGTATTTTATATATATATATATATATATATATATATATATATATATATAATATGAGAGAATATGTACACAATTAACATATATACATATACGTTACATATGTGGTCTATATGTATATCTTCATACCTATATTTATATTTATTTATCTATCTCAAAGTAAAAATTTAAAAAAAATTTAAAAAGGAGAGAGAAATAAAATACTCTAAAGTTTTCCCATCCAAGGAAGAGTATATTTAGGGTGACTAAAGCAATAAATAAAATATTTCTTGGTTTACTGGAATCCTGGATGAGCCCCAAATTGTTTTTACAGAATAAAAGTCTTAGGGGACCTCTCCTGAGGTTTTCTGAATAATATCATGGTAAAATACATAGTTCCAATCTGACTTTACATACACACACCTCATGATTTTGATATCAATGTAGATATAGCTATCTATGTAGATAAATATGACAATTATAAATATAAGTATACATTTACATATAAAGATATCAATGCAGATTCAGGTGTAGATGATACAGCTAAAGCTGTAAAAATAAAGAAAGCAGATCTAGAGATAGAGATAATATAAAGATATAGGTTTAACTATAGATTGAGGTTGAGAGAGACACAGATAGATACAAAATGTCCCCAAAGCCTTAGTACAATTTAAATTTTCTTTATTTCTACCTTTATATAGCAGATATATATACTGTAAATAATCAGTATTTATTAAGTGATCACTCCCTGCTAAACACTATGTTTTTTACTGGATATATATTAAACAATTGTGGAAATAATTACACATGACTATATAAAATGACACATTTAATGGTACTCTGTTTTTCACAAAAAGATCCATGAAAAAGTTTCTCAGGTCCTGCTCTAGGTTTTAATTTCCTTAAAACCATGGTTCCCTGATCTTCACTCTTGTGTTTATTTTTATTAGTTACAAAAAAGACATAGTTCAAGTAAATAGTATATAGTTGTAGGAAAAGTAGCAATAAGTAGCAATAAAACATTTCTTTAATGAATTTGGCCGTATTTTCCCAAAATTACACACATGGTAAGTAGAAAAATATTGTACACGAAGGCACACAAGTAGGGAATACATGTGTTTAGAACCAATGTGTAGAAAGGCAACTCAAACCTTCTACATTACGGGACTACCAGTGTCTTATGGAGATGTGATCATCAAGCTTTTTCCAGTCCTTCTGTCTTCTGGTGAGAAACATGATTATTTTTCTCTATTATTAGTAACCATTTATTTTTGGGAAGAGCCAGGATTTTTCCTTCCCCACTTCCTCATTCTTTGCTAGGTCAAATCAACTCCTGAAGAATAAGGATGATAATGAGATTTGATTAAATATTCTCCTTAATCTTGTTCAGGCCCCATTAAACTGGGAAAGTTTATATCTGATAAAAAATAAAAGAGATTTTAGTCTCAATGAAATCTGGCCCATTGTGGTCTATTAAAATAAGTATGAATGAAGATGGGATCCCCTTTGTCTAGATTGTTTTAGACAGGAGTGATCTGAGGGATTGGGCATATCCCCAGCCCCTGTTTAGGATAAATCCACCTCTTTTTATAATATTCATGATTATTATTAATTGTTAACCAGAGTTGATTGCTGTCTATCAGTAATACCTGCTCTTCCAAGGGCATATAGGCCTCTGTGATTTGTCTTTGGTTCATGAGAAATGATCACATGACAAACACAATCAATCCTTTTATTAATTATTCACTAGCCATAATTAATATAATAATTAATTAATTAGAAAGTAAGTCTCTTGAATGTTTTATATATCACACAGGATACAACTCTCTTCTGGGCCTGCACTTCAGTATTGAATAATATCCTGAGGAATGAATATTGCTGCCTAGGGCTTCTTCAGGAACACTTATTGATCTCTACTCTTATATATCCAAATGCAATAATAACAAAATCTCTCTTTAAGGTCCTTCTGGTAGCCCTTTAGTTATTGCTGGAGGCTATGAGATATTATAGCCAACTAATAAAAATCAGAAGTTATCCTAGGTTAACATGACCTTTTATCTCCCTATCTCTAGAGCTGAATTGAAGTCCTTTGTCTAGAAAACTTCCCTAACATATTAGTCTTATTGCTCAACATTATTTAATAATAAAATTTTAATTATCTATTACATTTTGTTGAATTTTACAGCATGGAGATGTAGATTGCTTTTGCATCTACATTTTGTAATTTTCCCAGTGCCTAATACAGTGCTCTGCATATAGTGAATGTTTAATAAGTTGAATCAGGATGCTGCTGATAGCTAGTCAAGATAGAACAAACAATATTATTTCTTCTAAATGCAAGAGAACTTGAAATAATAAAAACAGAAAAATAGAAAAATCTGCTAAGTTATTTGTTCTGTTCACCAGAAAGGTATAGAATGTGACAAATGATATAAAACTGAAAGCAACTACTATGCAGTCTTCATGATAATAGTTTTCCAATTAAAACAGAGATATCCATACTTCACCATTTTAAAATTTGAAGTTCTTTCTTATAAGTGAAAAGAAACATAATAATTAAGATGAAAATAAATTCCCTGGAGTGTTCATTTGTTTGTTCCACTGATAGGGTATTTGCTTTTAAGGAATCTGGATGCTTGCTTAACATTGGGTGGTATTACATGTTCATATTTCAGTTTCCACTTTTTTATTGTTCTTTTTTTTTAAAACAAAACCATATTATAATAGAGTTGGAAGGGGTCTCTGGATCAAGTCCAAATGGAGAAATCACTTAACTCACATGAATTACACAAGTAATTTTCTGATGTTAAATTCATATAAATTGAGCTTTGAAAAAGACTTCATAATTATATTCAGTATTATCTTGAACCCATCCCTCTTCCTCATGGTACAAAATTAAAATACCAAATTTTGCCATCTCTGTAATATATTTGTCATTTGATCATTAGATCTCTCTTTCAGTTTCTGTCTTCTATTCTCTCTCTCTTTCTCTTTCTCTCTCTCTCTCTCTCTCTCTCTCTCTCTCTCTGTCTCTGTCTCTCTCTTTTACTCCCTTCCCTCCCCCATTTATAACTACTATTTCAATTTAGTCCCTCTGACCTAAATTATTATAATAGCCTGATATTTGATGTCTTACCCTCTAGTTCCTCCTCTTTCTAATCCATCTTCTGAATAGTTGTCAAATGATTTTGCTTAAGGAAACATCTGACCAAATCATTCTTTTAAATAAATTCTAATAGCTCCCTATTGCTTATAGGATCAAATATAAACTCCTGCATTTTTTCATAGTCCTCCAAAACTTAACCCAAAACTGGCTTTCTAGATTTCTTGTCCACTTTTTAAAAAGCCATTTTAATTTTTCACATATTTTACACAAAGTGGAATTTCTGTATACAAGTAAAAGAGAAAAAGATGATTATATATGAAATGACAAATGACAAATATTATCTTTTAAAAGCTATAATTACACAAACTAAATTAATTCAATGTTATTTTCAAGCTGTCCTTCTTGTCTGTTTCCCTTTGAACTTTGTGCATTTTTTCCTTTTAAATGCTTTCATGCTTTTTCTTTTCTTTTTCAGAATCATTATACTGTACTCCCTTTCCTGAAATCTAAGGTCTAGCTAAATTGATTTTTTGCTATTATAACACAGCATTCAATCTCCTGTCCTATATTTTTATTGCTACCTTTTATAATACTTGCAAATGATGCTCTTCTCACTTCTTGATAATTCTGTATTTATAGCTCAAGCATTACAAGAAGTCTTTCGAATTCCCTCTACCCTCACCTCTGTTCCCATATGCTAATGCCTTTTCTCCACAAACTATCAGGGATTAATTTTATATTTATTATGTAAAAAAATTTATGTGCATGTTATTTACCTTAATAGAATATATGCCATTTTAAAAGAAGGATTTTAAAAAATGCTTTTATATTCTCAGTGCCTAACATAGGGCTTACCTCATATTAGATGCTTAACTGTATATTGAGTGATTAATATATAGTTCAAACTTCCTTTTAGTTTTAACAAAATCTAATCAACCTCCTTTCTAATACATTTTATCCATTCTTTGCTTTATCACATTCTTTAATAAGATTCACTACATCTCATGAAAATTAATTTTATTATTGGACAATTATATTTGATATGAAATTACTATATTGATTAAGCTGGAATATTTCTTCCTCTTTGTTATTTTTCATATGCAGATTCTAATTCTAGTCTCTGAATCAAATTTCCTATTTTATAAGAAATACATCTAATTTCTAATCCTTAGTCAAATATTTGGATACAGCTCTCATGTTCTTCCTGAAATCTTCTCTTCTCCAGGCTTAGTCAGTCAGTCAGTCAATAAATCAATTAATAAGCATTTTTAAATACTCATTATGTGTTAGGTATTATGCTAAGTTCTGGGGACACAAAAGAAAGGCAAAAATACTACCTTACCCTCAAGGAGCTCACTCTAATGGTCAGACAATACATAAACTATTTATATATAAAACATATAGAAAGAGTAAATGGAGAGTAATCTCAGGAGGAAGACACTAGTAGTGAGAGCGTTGGAAAGGGTTCTTTTAGGAGATGGAATTTGAACTGAGACTTGGAGGAAGTCAAGGAAGTCAAAAGGTAAATGTTTAAGAGGGAGTCACAGGATGAGAGCCAATGAAATGCAATGAAAATGCAAGAATTAGGAGATGACATATCATGTGTGAGGAATAATAATGATGGTGATAATGATAATAATAACATTTATGTAGCACTTTAAGACTTATAAAGCCTTTTATTTATGTTAGCTCATCTGAACCTTACAACAGTTTTACAACTGTAGTGCTACTACTGAAGACAAAATTAAGATTGAGGGCAGCTAAGCAGCCTGCCTAGTGTCACACATCTAGAAGTGTTTGGGGAAAATTTAAATTCATGCTCCTGTCTCCAAATCCAGTATTCTTTCTATTGTTTCAGTAGGGGTCAAGAAACAGAAAGAAGATTTGATGTCATAGGGTCATAGTGTATGCTAAATGAGCTAAAATTTATGAAGGTTTATTCTTAAACCTCTTACAAAAGAGATTTTATAGGTGATCTTAGAGGTAATAGGAAGTTGAGGTTTATTGAGTAGGGTGATAACATGATCCAGTTTATACTTTAAGAAGATTACTTTAGCAGATTGATAGATAATAGAACTTAATTTATAGAGATGAACATCACATCTTCATCCCTCCTGAGAGACGTTTTGGTTTATTAGTGACTTTCTTAAAAAGTGGTCTTTATACTCCATGGAGGTCCAAAACAGAAAAACAATCCTGTATATATACAGCACTCATTTTAGCAAAAAGATAGAGACAAAATGGGTCATTATCGGTCTGAAATTATTAAAACAAATTATATTTTCTGAACATAATGGAATTTAATTACACAGTAAAAATAATTATGGGAAATACTGAGAAACAGGGTAGGAGGAAGGAGAAAAGGAATAAGTATTTATTGAACACTTAATAGGTACCAGGCATTATGATAAGTGTTTTATAAATATTATCTCAATTAATATGAGAAGACTTTTATAAAATGATATACAGGAAAATAAGACCCTGAAATAAAAATTAACACAATCACTCTAACAGTATCAAGAAAAAAATCATTAATAGGATGCTGAGTTATGAACAATCAGAAAATCATTGAAGGCAATGAACCATATCTCCTTTCTCTTGGCAGATATGTGTAAAACTACCAGGACAATTTTTTTTTTACATTTTCAGATTTCAATCTTTCTATTACATGTTTTTGCTTAATTGTTTTCAATAAAGCAAGGTTAAATAAATGAATACAATTTAAACAAAGGGCTCCAGAAATGAATTAAGCATTCTACTTGTAATTTGGCTAAGGCAGAATGAAGTGATGCTATTAACAAACTTGATTTGGACAGTTCACCTCTATAAGTAGAATGTAAGGCAGATTGCATTAAAAGCCGTGCAACATTACACTATTGAAACTTTAAAAGGGAAATTAAATCATCTAGGTCTTTCTTTTAAAATATTATTGACCCAAGTGAAAGTTCAAACATACATACCTTACATAGGTTGATTTTTATCTTGAAAAGACCTTGAAAGTCATCTTGCCTAACTTCCCAATTTACAAATGAAGAGTTAATTCCAGAGAGGTAAAGCCACTTATCCAAGTTTCTGTAGATAGTATCTTTGTTTTAGGTAGATTTGAATCTATGTCCTCTTAATTCAAGTATGGAACTCTTTTCATTGGACCAAGATGTATCTCTGCCTTTTGAATTTCATCTCAGGAATCTGGTTTACTGAAAATATATTTTGGAATATATGTTTTTTCAACCAACATATTATCCATTAAAACAAAAAACTAGCATAGTTAGTGAAAATCATACTGGTCTGGAAGTCAGGAAGACTTAGATTCAAATCCTGCAATGAAATCCTGTATTATTTGAATTTGCATGACTTTTTTCCAATCAGCTGGAACTAATTACTGTATTTTACTTCAAATAGTACAAATCTGAAAGAATGAAACCACTTAAAATATTTATTTTTCAGATTAATTGGAATCTAGCTGCATATCCTGTTGCATTGTTCTTTACCTCCCCTCCCCCCATACTATTTCATCTCTTATAAGGTATTCACTTCATAGTGAAAAAGATATAACAATAGGTCTATTAATATTATATTAACTGGATTTTCCTATAATCCATACCTGTTAAATGGTTTTATAGATCCCTGAAATGACCTTTTTGTTGTCAATAGAATGTTAGATTTGGAGTCAGGAAGACCTGAGTTTGATTCCTATTTATGACATTTATTAACTACATAAAACTTTGGAAATCTCTTAACATCTTTCAGCCTGAATGGAAAATTGTATCTATATAACCTCCAACCTTGAATGGAAATTTTTAGCTGTATGACCTTTGAAGATCAAAATCTATATTCCTAAGATCTATAAACCTGTGAATAAGTTCATCACCAAAACATTGATGATTGGGATTAAGAATCCTATCTTTCAGATGTCATTTATTTCCTATTCCAAGAAAGGTCTGTAGGGAGAAAGTGGGAGTCTCCACACAAATAGTTTCTTTAATATAGACTTGTGGTAAACTTTGATGTTTGACCAGGGTGGGTTTATCTTGAATACAGTATCATTTGAGCCTTTCAATCCTATTTGCATTTCATTTTTTACTTGAAGTTACCAAAACCTTTAGGCTTCTGCATTGATTCAGGTCTCCCTCAAAAGAAAGGTCTCCTTTCTCTGAGATGTTTTAAATAGAATCTCTCAGAAAATATTTTGGGGACAAAGGGATTGGAATTTTTAGAAGGACTTTGCTATTTGATGATTTGAGGGAAAGATAAAATTGTCTTAAGAACTGTAAATAAAACAATTCTCAATATTTGATAAAGAGAGATCCTTTAGCTGACATGGTAATAATTTGATATTCTGAATGATGTAAAAATTAGTGTTCACCCAATTCCCATTGAAGAAGTGGGCTAGTACCTCAGTAAATGTGAAGACTGTGTATTTTTAAATCGACAGGAGTCAGGAATTCAGGTTAGGGGAAAATCATCAGTCTTTATTCTCAGTGAAGAAGGATAGGAGGTGGAAGAGAATCAGCGATAGCAATGTGTGCAGCTGAGTCAAGAAGCTAGCTCGACCAGCAGCCACACAACCAGCAGCTCGGAGTCTCGAACCCAGGCCCAATCTCTCCCAGCTTCTCTTCCTGTCTCCCTCTCTGCCTTCACCCACCAAAATCGTCATTTCCTATACAACACATCAGGACTTGCACGGAGAGTGGGCAGGGACCATTCTTTATCCAATCATGTATATTAATAGAGTATAGCCCAATTACTATTTAGCCTCACGTACTTGGGACCTCAGTGCATCAACTCAAACCTCAGCCCATTACAAGTAAAGATTTCTAAAGGGGACACATTTTGATACCATGCTCCTAATGGTACTCTAAGAAAGCTGGGGAACACTGAGTGTGTTGGAGCATGGGGTAAGCTCCAGTTATTAACTGAAGCCCTTACAGAGGTAGTATGCAAGATTCCCATAACCACTTACTCATTTCAGTTCAGATGATTCAGGTTAGCGATAAGGACATGTGATGGTATTAGAATCTGGTTGACCTGATTATCCTGGTGCAGTTCTTGGCTATCAATATCATTTTTTATCTTTGAAGACTTTTTAAACTACCTCTCACATTGTTCTCCAACTTCTAAAGAGTATTTTTGTATGATTTTGTTTTATTAAGCTCTTTCTCTCTAAACCTAGGCTTATGTTAAAACTATTGTAAGGTTGAAAAGTTCTCTAGAAAAATTTAGGGAACTTACCACAAACAGGTAAGATGTAGTAGCAACTATATTGGTTTTGTGTGGGAGACAAATAAGATGTTGTGGAGGAGCAATAGGACTTTTTGTCTGTGCACTAGTGAGGGTAGGGCTATTTTTATGAGTTCTTAATAACTTGCAGAGATTATTCCTTTTTCCTTTCCTTTTTCTCTAATCCCCTTGCTCTCCTTTCTCCCTTTTCTATCCTTCTATATGGGTAGATCCATCTAATGCTATAAAATAAACACTGAGTAGTTTATTCAGTGGCAAGTTTGCTAGGCTGAACCTTTAAGGAGATTGGACTATTTGTCTTTTTCTTTTTTCCATTTGAAATTTATGAGACTCAGTTTTTTATATTGTTTTAATTTTTTTTGGGAGGGAGGAAGGTATTCAGAATCCATTAAAACTGTATAGTCTTTGTAGAGTATTTTCCTGAATGTTAGGTAAACATTTATATTTTTTCAACTTTCAAGTTGATTCTTTTAATAATTTTTTTAGTTAAGATGTTGTTATTGTATTTTATACTACAAAAGATTTTTTGTGTTTTTTTTCTTGTATTGTTATCCTCAAGACTGAATCATGGGGTTGCCTAAATTAGGTTAGACCTAGAATTTTTTCATCCTTAGAACCTACTAAAATCTTAGTGGTGTTGATTAGCCATTTCCTGTCCTGTGTTTATTTTCTCACATTTGTTTATCTATAAAATGAAGATATTGGATTATAGAACTCTCAAGGCCTTCCTAGTTCCAAAAGAATACTGTTTTAATTTTATCTGTGACAGCTATCTATTCTGTTATAATAACTTGTATGCTAAAAAGGGTACTAGTGAGTGTTTTCCCAGACAAATCCCAATTGTGCCTGATACTTTGTGAATTTCTAATACTTCTGCTTAGAAAAGGTCAGTGTATTGCAAATATTCAGGTGTTTAGTTCACTCAGGGTAACAGGCTCTGGCTATGTCATCAAAATGCTTTACATACTGTTATACATAGTTATGCATTTGCCACATTCTCCAACTCCCTAGCAATATTATATTTTGAAAACATGCTGCTAAGGGCTTGAGAAAGTGAAGGAGGAATAACAATGATGTTGGGTGCAGTTACAAAGAGGGGGATGCAGGAATGGAATTGTTAGCACAGGTGAGATTTCTATAGCCAAGTCCCATATGCCACCTGCTTCCCTTGGCACTTGTTCTCTCTTTTCCTTTCTCCAATCACGTCCCATTGCAGACAGAAGAGTAGTGAGAAGGGGATGGTGTCACATGCATATTTGGACATCATGATCCTATGGTGTGCCAGCATGGGTATCTCATCATTTCCTAACTCCTAAGTCATCCAGCTCCCCTAAGATTCAGCAATTCCCTTCTTGTCAGATGCCAGACAATCTGTCTTTCATTTCTTTGCAAAATCACCTGCTTCTGTGCTCCAACATTTTCCCAGTTGTGCCGCAGAATTTTCCATAGCTTAGAGTTGCCAAGAAATGAGGCAATTTAAAGGTTCTTTCACCCCAGGTTTTTAAAGAGAGATAGAAAGAAAAATAGGAGTAATACAATGAGAAGAACAATTTCCCTGTGATACCTAGTAAAGAAACTTCAATCTATATCAGCCTATAGGGACAAGAGATTACCTTTCTTAAGTGAATTTATAAAACCTTGAAAGAATAAGTATCAGCAATTTTAAAAGACCTATTTCTTCTACCACATCATTGTCCATGTAATATCTTAGTAGTTTTGAGTATAATAAAATAAATCAGCAAACCCTATGGGTTTGCAGTTAAGTCAGCCAAAAGAAAACAAATTCTGTCACTAGATAGAACCTGTGAAGGTCACATCCCACAGGGTGACATTTCACTTTCAGATATACTTTCTTCTTATATAGACTTTGTCACTTCTAGCCTTAACTTTAAAAGTTTCAACCTTCAACTGATTTTTGGTTCATTAAATGCTTCTCTTAAAAATAAAACAGCTTATATAGTTCCTTTGGGAAATAGAACAACATGGTGTAAAGTGTAAATGGTCTATATATTACAGTTGCATATAACTAAGAAAACTAGATAACCACTCATGACATGCATTCTAAGTTATTCTAGATAAATGACGCCCACTTGAACAAAATGGCAAATAGAGGATGGTCCCTGGTTTTTTTCCTGGTATAGAAATCATTATTCTGTAGTACTAGGGATAGAAGCAAATCATTCTCAAAATTTTATATTAATGATGAGAGCCACAAGATAAGGAAGAACAGTCATTAACATGTTTTAAATTCAGAGATCTGTGATGACCACTGTCCTTAGAAAAGATAAGATGGTAAGCCAAATAAAAAAAAAGAATACTAAATAAAATAAATAAAATAAAATAAATTAAATTAAAAAAAAAGAAAACTGGTGGCAAAGTTAGAGAAATAAAAAAGGATCTAAGTAGTTAACACTCATGAATTTTCATTTATTA
This sequence comes from Sarcophilus harrisii, assembly GCF_902635505.1. Classification (NCBI taxonomy): domain Eukaryota; kingdom Metazoa; phylum Chordata; class Mammalia; order Dasyuromorphia; family Dasyuridae; genus Sarcophilus; species Sarcophilus harrisii. Next base: position 194,971,358 of record NC_045426.1, read on the forward strand.
TGTCTAGAGAAAAAAAGAGAATGGTTATAATACTTTTGAACCAACAGAAATAAAATTAGATCAGAATAGAGAATTCATACATTTTTATGTAGAGACATAAGTATATGAAAGAATTATGTTTTCTCACTTTAACTGAGATCATATGAAACAAAATAATAATAATAATAATAAAAGCTTTCCCTTTTCCAAACTCTCCTGTAGTATTGATGACAATGTCATCCTTCTAATCATCCATGATCACAACCTCAATGTCTCTGACTTATCACATACACTCATCCTAATATTCAGTCTGTTGCAAAGTTTTGAAATGCATAACTTCCTGTAGCCTGTTACATATGCCCTCTTCAATCTATTCATAGAGCACATGCCCTCATGTTGGGTTTCATCATTACACTTTTGAGTAACAGCCTTTTGGTCCGTTTTCAAATCTCTGTACACTTTATTTTATCATCTGCTCAGCTCACAAAGTAATATTTTTACAGTACTGAATTTTTATTGGTGTAAGTTTATATATAATGTATGTATACATATACATGCATGCATTATACTCACATATACATACATATTCTCCTAAGTATATCTTTGATTATACCCCAACAACTTTAATATATTGTCTAATTGTTGTTTTTAATCTAGCTTTTCTAAAATTCTACTAATTTCCTGAACTTCATTTTTAAAAATGTCTGAACCTTTTGGTCTTTTCTTTTCATGTCCTGGATATGGCACTTGTGCATTTTGTTTTACAGGGCTTATGATTATAATTAAGTCCCCCTCTCTGCTCTTGGGCTTGGAACTACATGGCTAATTTTTTGCAGCTTATTTTTATCCCATTCTCTGAATACTGCTAAAGTCTTTAGTGGTCATGACTGTACTTCTCCACCCTTGAACTATTATCTGGAACTGGATAATGGGAGAGTGAGCTGTCAGTTGGCTCCCATTCTTGTTCCAAGTTCTGATTCAGGGAGTCCCAGGAATCTTTCTGTCCCCATGCTTCCAGCCCTGATGTTCATTCCCAGCTTCCTTATCATCCTGGGAACTTGAATACTTTCTCCTTCTGCTACTGCTCTCCTAAGTAGTTTACAGCCCAGTATCTACAAACCTGTCTTATCTTCCTAAGCTACCCTGCTGGAAAAATGACTCACTGTAACTTTTTCTTGGTTTTCCAAATCAGAATTTGGTCTCACATATTTGCTAGTTGTTGTGGAGGAGATTTGTTGAATGAACTGGGCATAAACAATGATCCTCACTTCAACATCTTGACTTTGCCTTCCTCCTGTTCACATATCACCAGCATAGTTATGGAGCAAGGTGTCCTTAGACATAACCTGATTCCATTTAGCCAGATTTCTCTGGGAATAGATCTTATCTAATTGTCATTCCCTCCTCCATCCCCCTAGGCAGGTGGTGACAGACTGTATCCAAAACATATTAGTCATTTTATTTAAAAACTTTATCCCCTTGCTTTATAGATTCCCATAGGGAAACAGCTAAACTGAGAATTTATATAATTTAACATCTTTGTCTTTTAACAACTGACAAAGGATAGTCTCCATTTTAGATAATTAATATTTTGGGCTTTGTAAATGTGTCTACTAAGAGCTCTCCAGGGTATTGAAACTGTTACAGAGAATATTTCTTGTATAGTGTTCAAGGTAGCTGTTTAAATTTCCTTTGAAATCCACTCATTTCCTTAATGATGAAAGCCCCAGCTACCCCTCTGCTCTCTGTGTGGAGAAAATCACACTCAGAGCTGCAATAGTATGTCTTGGATTTTCTTAGCACAAGTTCACCAGTTCCATCCTCATCTCCACTCTCTCATATTTATGACCCTTGTTCAATAATATACTATCAATTTTTAAGCAGAACATCTGGGCTGAAGACTAAACTTCCCATGGTTTTCTCTTCCTAAAGCCCGCTCTTATCAGTTGTATTCTTTTTGATTGTACAGTTATCCACTCCAGCAGGTGCTCCACTGCTTTCATTGCATTGCCCTTAGAAACCAAGAGCACTATCTCAAGTTGTTGAATGTGTCAGGACAGTTTCTATTAGCTTTCTTATTGTTGTAAATTAATATTGTGAATAACTATTAACAACCAGAGATGTAAATTAGGTGATTACATTACCCTTCCTACAGCCAATCAAAAAATATTTTTATGCCAAGCACTGGAGAAAAGAAGGAAATTTATTAAGTGACTACTATGTTTCAGGCATTTTATTAAGCCTTTTATGAATATTATCACATTCAATTCTCACCACTCTAGAAGTTAGGTGATATTATTTTATTATCCTAATTTTACAGTTGAGGAATCTATAGCAGATTAATTGATTTGCTCAGTGTCACAGCTGGTAAACATCAGGACAAATTTGGATTCTTCCTGTACCCAGGCTTAGAGCTCTATCAACTACACTACCTAACTGCTGGAGGGAAGATACAAAGAAAGGCAAAATGCAACCTCTGCTCTCAAAAAGCCCATAAGTTAATGTGGGTAGGGCATTGCAAACAAGCACATTCAAACTATATACAAAATAAATTGGAAAGAATAAACAAGGAGAAAGCACTAGATTTCTTCAGCATCCTTTGGGCTAATCACTGCATGTCAATGGGAGTCTTTTTGCTGTGACATTAGGAGAACTCTCCATATATCCCCAGAAGAACATTAATTAGAGGGTGCTACATTGTTACATCAGACCATCTGATCACTCTACCTTTTTAAAATGTACATTGATTTTCCTCCATTTCCACTTCAACCACAATATGAGCATTATTCCATCTCATCCCTACCACATATTTTGGCAATTGTTTTGGGCTGAGCTTGACTCATGTCAGACCATGTCAGGTAGTTTTGTTATATCTTTGCTGAGTCTCTTAGAGTCCAATAGCATTGCCTCTAGTCTCTATGCCAGTGTGTACATGCATGTATATTACTCACGTACACACACATATATAGCTTTGTTTATATGTGTGCATATTTTGATCTCTCTTTGTTAAAGGAGTTTTGGAAGTGGTTTTGATTCTGATGGGAGAGATGAAAGTCAGACTACAGAAAATCAGAAAGTTGAATGAAGATAAGTTGATATATTGTTCCTAAAATGGTTTGTGGGGTTATAATATTGTCAAATTATACAAATTATAACACTATGCCTCTGAAAGAGAATGTGAATGAGAAACTTCATCTTCATATACATCTGTCACTATGAATTCATTATAGTCATAGATTATGAATAATACTTTCCTATAAAAGTATATATCTATACAATTGCTTCTTTAATCTCAATTTCCTGTATCATTTTCCACAGCAGTGGTGTATTTATCAAGATTAGACGATTTGCTATAAATGTTAATTTATAGAAATATAAAAATAAATTTCAAAAAAAGTTGGTAAAAATTTAAAAAGATTTATATTTATTTTTAGTTACAAAATCATTGTCATTTGATGTTTGTTTACTGGTGGAACCTTTTCAACTTTTTTTTTTTTACTAAAAAATGGAAATATTGTTAAGTGAAAATGCAAAATGAGAACACATTTAAATGATGGTTATGATTTATTTTTATTAAAATTACATCTTATAATTATTTCCTTTAAACACTAAGTGTATTTATGAGTAATTTATAAGTAGTAAATTCAATAATAAATTAAATAGGGAGTTTGTGACTGTTACTGTAGCAGTAGTAGTAGTAGTAATAATAGTAATAGTAGTAGTAGTAGTAGTTGATGATGATGATGACGATGATGATTTTCTCCATATACAGCAGCAAGAAAGAAAAAAAGTTTTTTTTTTTCAGTTATATGAAGTTGAAACTAGCTGGAATTATTTGAGTACAGGTAGGCAAAACTACATTTAGGAACTAAATCTTCCTTTATATAACTGAAATTGGTTTTTGATGAAGACTAGTTCCATAATGGAGCAAGGATATGTCACAGTAGAGAGAGCACTAGACCTGGATTCAGGAAGGACTGAGTTGAAATGTGCCCTCAGACACTTAACACTTGTGTGACCTTGGCCAAATTACTTAGCCCTGTTTGCTTCATTTTTTCTCAATCATAAAATGAACTGGAAAAGGAAATTGCAAACCCATGCAGTATTTTTGCCAACAAACCTCAAACAAGATCATAAAAAGGTGGCCATGACTAAAAATGACTGAACAAGTGAAAAGTTTCCTAAGGAGAACAAGGCTAATTATCATTTTATGTTCCTAGTTATTTAACAACAGATGTTTAAAAGCAGATAATTTGGTAATGGTTTTTAAATCTTGGTAAAATAGAGGATGTATTCTCTCTGGAAAGTTCAATTTTGTTGACACAAAAGATACATCAAGTTCTGCTAAAGTTGACATATGTAAGTCTACAAAATTCACTCTTCTTGCTCTTGAGACATTTGCAATTATTTTAATTTCTTAATGATGTTACTTTCTCATCTTTGTCTTTTGCTCTGAACTTCCATTTTGAATCATCTCATCTTTCCTAGACTATGGTGTTGACTTGCTAAGTAGTTATTTTTCCTTCAACCTATCTCTTCTATTCATTATTCAAAACATTAGTATTCTTTTTAATGTGATACTCTTCCTATACTTTTTTTTGCTATTTTCAATACTTACCAATATGTCTGTATGATAAGTGTATTTTATTTTTTCTTTTTTTATTATAATTTTTTATATACAAAACACATACATGGGTAATTTTTCAACATTGACCCTTGCAAAAACTTCTGTTTCAACTTTTCCCTTCCTTCCCTCCACCCTCTCTCCTAGATGGCAGGTAGTCCCATAAATGTTAAATATATTAAAGTATATGTTAAATACAATATATGAATACATATTTATATAGTTATCTTGTTGTACAAGAAAGATTGGATTTAGAAAGAAGGTAAAAATAACTTGAGAAGAAAAAAACAAAAAGGTAAGCAAATAATAACAAAAAGAGTAGAAATGCTATGTTGTGGTTCACATTCATTTCTTTTACTTTTGCACTCAAAAGTTCCCTACTATTCAGTAGTTTCTCTACTATTTAGCAAATAAAACATGAAGTTTTAATCCTGACATTCAAGATCATCTTTGCTTAACCTATGTCCAATAAGCTTTCTCAGCCAAACTCCCCTTAAATATATTCTCAATAAAATATGATTTTTTATTTTTCTATTCTTTCCTCTTCTCTCCTCTCCTCATGTAGGAAAAACTAGAAGTATACTTTGTTTATACTTGCTTGATATCTGTATTGGATTTCTATAGTACCTTCTGCTGTTGAAAGCTCACATTGTCTTTACATTTTAACTCAGAAGCTGTCCTCCTTCCCTCTTTCTGACTTTTTCTTCCACTACTCATCACAGCTAAAATTATTCAAAGATCTTTATTTTGATAGTGTTATATCTATCTTTGTATTTCCAACACTTAATATAACGTATTTCACATTGTAAATGCTTAACCAAGGTCTCTGCACAGAATTCAATGGTTATTGAATTGTCAAATTGATCATGTCATTCAATGAGTCTTAAAACAAGAATTTCATAGCTGGACATTTGTTTAGTCACTTGTGAATTATTGTTTAATTCTTCCATGAGGTTATCAAGAGTGTAAATTTTTTCCCCTTAAGTTTTTAAAAGTTGATTTACGAAAGGAAATAGGTATGCCAAATGATGTTTGTCCTTATGATACATAAGCTAGTTTTTTTTTTTTTTTAACTTTTGTGAATCATTGATATTGGAGAAATTATATACAGAGAGACAAATGAGTCAGAAAAATGGCAAAAATAATTAATTGGGTTCCCTGAATTGCAAAAATTTTGAATAATATTTAGGCTATGAATTCTTAAGAAATGAAAATAAAAGAGACATTGTGGTCAGATTCTTGCTCTGGTTTAGAAAATAGCTTAGAAATGTTTATTTATTTGAAAACTTAGGGTCCTACTTTTTCTATTGAATACTCTGTCAACAGAAGCATATCACAACCATCCTTTGCTTTAAGTATCATTTTTCCAGTTTTATTATGTCCAAAAACATAATCATACAATTTGATTGACTAAACTTAGTCTGCTTTTCACACAATAAATAGCATCTCTCCAGCAATTAAGTCCTTTTCAGTTTTCCAGTCAAATTGATTTTGAAAAGCTAGGATCATCATCATGTTACTCTGTAGCACCTAAGGAGCTCCCTTTTGTATGTTGGAACCCCAGAAGAATACCTTAGGTTAAATATATTCATGGGAACATATTTATTCAGAACTTTAGCTCATCAGCTATTCCTTCCTTTCTATCCAACATGTTTTGATATGTTTTAGTTAGCCAGAGGAACATTATTCCTTCAAAGTAAGTCCATTTAATGAAATGATATAGTAAGAAAATTAGCAGTAAATTATATATCCCAGAAATCTACAGGAATATTTTTTGACACATATTCTTTTCATTCTCAGTGAAAAGATTAGTTATGATTATGGAACATACATGATGACATGTAATTGTAGGGAAAACAAATGGATGGGGAATAAACATAGAAGGCTTTTATGGAAGGGATCTGTATGATCAGGCCACAGATATGGAAAGCAAATGTGCAAAGCTTACATATAGCCAGGCCACAGACATGACCAACACATTTTGCAACTCCAGTGTTATTGATCCTTTCATGAGATTATGATAATTCTCTTTTTGCTGGAAAAATTACTTTGTTTTCTGTGTTGGGCATATAATTCTGGCTTTCATTCTGCTGGGTGTTTGCTATAAGTATGTGTTTGTGGAGCTTTTTGAAGCTACTAATTTCTAGACTTCATCTCTTCAGAGCAGTTTGTGGCCATACAGGCTCTCATAAACTGAAGCAGGAAGATGAAAAGTCTTTTTTGAACAAACACTAACAATTCTTTTAGTCTATACCTAGACCTTATGAGTCACCAAAACTCTTTTTTATCCATTAAAAGTGATTTCAGGGTAATATTTTTTTTTTTAATTCCCTGGGATGACCAATTATTTCAGATAACAATATTACAGAATTAGATATACCTTGAATCCCCATTAATCCCTTGTGGGGATTTTGTGACCCAAAATCCTATTGCGGAAGACTTTGCTAAAGAAACCACACAGAAATTATATGAGTGGGAGACATTATATCCTCTCTAAGCAACCATGAGGGTTTATCTAGAGATGTCTTGAAAATGAATAAATAGCAAATGAAAGTAAAAAAGGCATGCAAAGAGGCTTTATACTTCAAGGTAAGAATGAAACCTGAGGATTAGGGGCAAATCTCATTGCCTAGTCATGCTCTTCAGAGACTGATTGACCTTTTCAGTAGTTGGGTTTTAACAAATAAAAGGAAAAAAAAGGTAGATCACAAATTAATAATTAATTATTCAGAGAATATCATAATATAAATTTCTCTCATATTACAACATATTTATATTAAGTGCACACATATGTTAAATGCAATGAATACGTAATTTTTTAAGGCAAGGAGCATTATCTCGCTACATGACAAACTATTGCTATTTTTCCCCCTTAAAGCATCATAAATAAATTTGGTTACTGTCCCAGTAAGCTTGGTATATTTATAATGAATTCTTGATATTAATGTGTGATAATAAGTAGAGAATTCCTGGCTAATAGGCAGTCCTAATTAAGAGACTGTGTATAGCCCAAATGACTGTCATATGTTGATGCTCCATAGACATATATTAGCTAGTAGGATCCACAACTGGAAAATTAGAATTCAAAATTAGAATTCAAAGAAACACAATTTAGACTGGATTAAGATTCCCAGTTTTCCAAAGAATATTCAGAATCACTTTCATTTTCTTCTGTATTATCAGCTTTTTGAGCCTTCAGTAGCTCTGGCAACTTTATGAGATTCAAGTAACTTAAAAAAAGCATCTTGTCAGAATCTAAATGATTATCTTTCTAATCCTCCTTTCCCACTATTTCCCTAAAAGTCACTTTTACTCCTTAGAGTAATTCTTTGTTGTTGTTTGGTCTTCTCAGGCCCATCCAAATTTTTGTAATCTCCATGTGGGATTTTCTTGCTAGGGTTTGTTTCCTACCAGTGACTTCAGAAACCAATGAACCTTATGTACATTAGATAAATCCTCCTTGTAAAATATCTTAGTGTCTCTAATGAAAGAACTATTATCACTTACAAGGTAAACCATGCAAACCCCCTTGACTCTGAAATTAGGTAAGCTTGCTTTGAAATTTGGACCCAAGATTGTTACACATTTATAAGCTCTAATTTCCTTTCAGGATATGAATTCCACCATACCTGAACTGCCCTTAAGCTATTCTTAGGTTTTTTGTTTTGTTTTATTTTGTTTTATTCTCTGTCCCTTTCCAGTCCCACTTTGCTGACATTAATGCTGATATGTGTGGATTTATAGGTTGATATGGGTTTTTGGCTTCAGCCTTGTACCTAAAACAAGATTTTTTGGGATAAGGGAAGGATGATAATCAGTTCTCTGCCTTATTACTCTTCTCTTGTCCTTTTCTCTTGTTTTCAGTTAAGTCCTATAGATCTTAAATCAGTAAAACAAAAAGATTAATTGCTTTCAGGCTTAAATCATTCAAAATTTTCTGCTAAATTCCTTCAATTTCAGCAATAGTGATAATTCCTTATAAAATCTGGTAATTACATTTGCTATATGATTATCTTTATTCCCCAAATTGATCCACCAAAAATAAATTTGTATAGCATATTTCCACAGCCCTGTATGGCTTCATTTGAAAGTCTAAGCAATTACACACCTTCCCACTTACAATTTCTATCATTTCAGCCCCTTATGCACTCTGAACCCTGCTGATCCTTTATAAACTGGAGACTGAGTACTGCTTTCATTATCATTAACTCTTTTTCAATGCATACCTAGGTAGTTGCCAAATATAAGGATGAGGAACAGAGATATATTGCTGTTTCTTCTATTCTTGTGATCATTAGCAATTTATCTCAGAACACTGTAATTCAATTCAACAAGTCTATATTAAGTTCTTATTGTGTGAATATCAATTCTACACATGCAAAGCTAAATGCAAACTAAGATAATAATCTGGATAGTTATGCTACTTTTATGGCAATTAAATTCTCTGACAATCATTTTTGGTGGCAAGCAGAGAAAGTGATTATCTAAAAAGTTCTACCCACATAAAAAAAAATTCTATATTTGATTTATGCAGTCATAATCTTAGTATATAAATACATGCCCACAAATGTGAAAACCAAAAACTAATCTGTTGAACTACAATGATGAAATGCTGTTTTTACACGTGGATGATGCTGTTGACTTGTACTGAGAGATCTTTGACAACATAAAGAAAAAGTGTAGATAGCACCTTTCTCAAAGCATTTTATCTTTCAAATTCTATTACATCTTACATAGAAACCACAAAACAACATTTACCAAAAAAAGACTCCTTTTCCAAAAACGGCTTAAAGAAGGAGTTATTTACATTGACTTTTTTTTTTTTTTTTAATATATTGAGAAACACTGTGCGTGTCAGAAAACTGAACACAAATTATGGTCATGCCAGTTATTGAAAGAATTAGAAATGTAAAGTACTCATAAATCATAACTTAAAGAGTTCCATTTATTTGTAGAGATCACTATAACTAATTTAAATAGATCTTTACAGGTAAACATTTTGCAAGTACATAATTTAATCTTTGGTCTGATGCTAGAAATATCCATATTTAATAAATAATATTTTAATAAATTAGTATTTACTGTAATGTAATCATTATTATAAGATGGGTTTGAGTCTTGGCTCTGTCTTACTTATTATGTAACTGTGGGTTAGTTATTTAGCCTTGGCTCAGCTTTCTTATTGTACAATGGATATTGTAGTGTGTGAGAGTGAGTGTGTGTGTGTGTGTGTGTGTGTGTATGTGTGTGTGCATTTGTGCACTACTGCTGCATTAGCAGCAAAATACCATAGCTATCCAAAATCTACATCAGGGTTCTTGTGGAGAACACATTTATAAATTGTTTTGAGCTATAAAAAATGAAATATTATCATTTTCTAAATAATTACATAAGCTATCAGTTAAAACTTATGTCAGAAGTTGTACATGAAAAAGTGCCAATATATCAGACCTTATGATTCCATAAAGCAACAAAAATAGCGAGCCTGGGCAAATAAAAGAAACACAAATTTTATTATGAAGCTCAAATGACTTTGATGATGGACTGAATTTCCTATATTACTTCAATAATAATTTCACAATGTACTTGTTTTTGTTCTCCTTGTTAAACAAGGAAACAAGCATCTTTTAATAACAGCTTGGTTTTAGTTAAACATTAAATCAAAAATTTTCAGCTTTTAACGAATAATATGTTACTCATATTTGATAGTTGTATGAAAAGACATATTTTCAGCTTTTAATGAACAATATATTATTCATATTTGATAGCTGTTGCATGAAAAGATATATTTTCCTTTTTAGGTTTTCTCACCTGCCACTTAAGACTACAATAAGTATTGGAGAATTGAAAATTTATTAAAAACTATAGAAAATAATACATGTGAAGTCATGCAAAATACATGTCCATATTAGCCATGCTGCAAAAAGAAAACATGAGCCAAAATAGTAAATATATATATGTATGTGTATATGTATATACATTTTTATGCATAGACATATATGCTTCAATTTGTATTCTTTACAATATTATTGTTACTGTATGCAATGTTTTTGTGGTTCTTCTCACTTTATTTTACATTAATTCATATGTCTTCCCAGTTTTTTTCTGAAATCATCCTGTTCATCACTCTTTTCACAGCACAATAGTATTTTATCACAATCAACTATCACAACTTGTTCAGTCATTTCCTTCATTGATGGGCTTCTCCTTAGTTTCATATTATTTACTTCATATATTTGCTTCAATCTGTATCCCAAGTTCAGTTTTTTCTCATTTATTCATTGAAATTATCTTAGACTGTTGTTTTGATAAGTGTGAGAAAGTACCCCAAAGTTGTTTTTCTTTAATTACTAGTGATTTAAAGCATTTTTTCCATGACTGTTGATTAATTCCTTCTGAAAATTGCCTGTTCATAACCTTTGACCATTTATCAGTTGGACATTGGCTCACATTTTTTATAATTTTGGACAATTTCCTATAAATTTGGGAGATGGGACCTTTATCAGAGAAACGTTATAAATTCCTATATCCAGTTTTTAATTTTCCTTCTAATTTTGACTACATTAGTTTTATTTGTGGAAAAACTTTTAAATTTCATGAAATCAAAATATCCATTTTACTCCCCAAGATTTTCTCTTTTTTCTTATATAGTTATAAACTCTTTTTTATCCAAAGAAGTGACAGCTATATTTTCCCATGCTATCTTAATTTATTAATGATATCCCCTTTATATCTAAATTATTTATGTAGTTTGATCTTACTTTAGTATACGGAATGAGCTGTTGGCCTATGACTAATTTCTGTCAAACTGCTTTCCAGTTTTCCAAGTAATTTTTGTGAAATATTGAATTCTTATCCCAAAAGTTTAGATCTTTGTCTTAATCAAACACTAGGTTATGATAGTTATTTACTATGTATTGTGTATGTATGAATCTATCTATCAATGGAATCATTGATCTATCATTCTATTTCTTAGTCATCACCAGGTTATTTTGATAATTATTGCTTTGTAATATAGTTTGAAATCTGGAACTGCTAGAGCTTCTTTCTTCACATTTTTGTGATTTATTACCCATTGATTCTTTTGATATTTTGACGTTTTGTTCTTCCAAATAAATTGGATTGAATTTTTTCTAGCTTTAAACAATATGTTGTTAATTGACAGGACACTGAATAAGTAAATTAACTTATATAGAATTATATTGACTTGGCCTAACCATGAGTAATTAATGTTTTTCCAATTCTTTAGAACTGTGTTTATTTATAGCAAAAGTACTTGGTAATAGTGTTCATATAGTTCCTGGATTTGTCTCAATAAGCAGATTCCCAAGTATTTTATGTTGTCTGCAGTTATTTTAAATGGATTTTCTCTTTCTATCTCTTGTTGCAAAGTTTTGCTGATTTTGGATAGAAATGCTGATTAACTATGCATGTTTATTTTACACTGTGCAACTTTGCTAAAATTGTTAATTATTTCAACTACTTTTGAATTGATTCTTTTCTAAGTATATCATGATATCATCTGCAAAGGGTAATGTTTTCTTTTTTCTCATTGCCTTCAAATTCTTTTTTCTTGTCTTATTATGAAAGCTTATATTCCTACTACAGTATTGAATAAAAGTGGTGAAAATGGACATACTTGCTTTCTTTGCTCCTGATCTAATTGGGAAGGTTTCAATTTTATCTCTATAACAGATAATGCTTCTTCTTCATTTAGATCTTTTCAAAATATCCTTTCCATACTATTATTTAAATTTTGTTAATCCTTAGATGATTTGCATGCGTCATTTTGTGGCAAACTTGAATAAACAAATTGACCAGACTGAATCTAGACATAAAACAATGAGATACAGAGTCATCTTGGGGATCCTAGCTACTATGAGTGCCAGAAGAAGAAAAATTCATAAGAATAAATCTAACATGAGGAGAAAGTTTTTATTATTATTATTATTATAGAAAGCGTTACAGAAATTTTAAAAGAAAGAAAAAGCACACAAAGAAGAACAACATAGGTGACGGTTCACATACGTAAGATTAAAGAGTTGGTAACAGGGCTGGAAATTATGTCTTAAAAATAAAAAAAAAATAAATCCTTCCAAAATAAGAGGTATTCTGGGGGAAGGAGAGAGGAAAGAATAGTATTCAATTTGTGACTGATTAGAGAATTCTAAGTCTCCCAAAATACCAAAGTGAATGAAAAAATCTCAATGGCACACAGAAAAGAAAAAAAAAATTCCCAGAAGAATTGAAATCAAAAGGAAAAGAAGTAATTGACAGAATACAGATATCAGCAGCAGAAAACAAAACAAAACAAAAACAACCTGAATCATCAATCCATGTAATAGAAAGAAAAAGAAATTCAGAGACAAAAATAAACAGAGAGACAAATAGAGATAGAGAGGCAGAGACAGAGACAGATGATTATTTGAATAAATTATAAGAATTTGAGATATATCAGGAAAATAGCAGGGAACAAGTGAAAAAAAGAAAACTAGTCTGATTTAGTAAAATGTGAATAGTTTGAATTCCCCTTTTACATCTCTATACTCTTTCCCCCAAAAAACAAAAGAGAATGATATGATAATTAAAAAAAAAACAAATTTATACATTTGGTGCAAATATGAAATACTTTTAAAATTATTTACATATCCACAACATTTATGTGTTGTGTTTGTGAGTATGAGTGTAGGTCACACACACACACACACACACACACACACACACACACATACTCTTATACACTTATACACCATTTCAATTCTATTACCACTCTTAAATTTTCTTCAAATTTATTTGTATTATCTACTGGTTTTCTTCTTTTACTTTTTTTTGTTGCTTTTATTGAATATTAGTTTTTAATTCTCTAATTCTTATTCAATTGGTGGGGTGAATAGTTAAATTATTTAGAGCATTTTTGGTTCCTTCAATATTTTTATTTTTTATTTTTATTATCCAACTTTTTATACTTTTTGGAATTTTTATATATACTGATAGTTCAACTTGTATTTCTAGGTCTTTTATGTTTTGCCCTTTATTCTTCATATTTTAATTTTTACAACTTGATTGCTCTTCAAGCCATGTAGGGATCTAGATTTGTTTATATATTACAATTGTTTTAAGTGAGAGGCTTTGGAATGGAAGTAGGGATGAAATTTCACATCAGTAAGGCTCAGACCTGCCACTGAGTAGGCAAGGTAAGATTGAGGAATAAAACCTTTTGTCTCTGGTATAAACATTGGGAGAACATTCATTACATCTTCAGATGTTGTCCCTCAATTTCACCTCATAAACACACTAGTCAATATCAGAGACTGCTTTAGGGTGGCAATTAAGCTTAATAAGCTTATCCTTCTGTCCCTCAGATTCAATAGATTAATCTTTATATTAGCTATATCCTTTTATGAATCATTCTACATTCTTTATGAGTTTTGTCAGGTTCAACTCCATAACATTTCACTTACCGACTCATTGACTTAGTTCAGTCCCTCCAACCTCCCTCACCTCAATCATTGCACTAGTTTCCTAATTGATCATCCTGCCTTCAAGTTTGTCCTTTCTCCAATTCATCCTTTGTACAGTTGTCAAAAGGCTGTTTCTTAAAGTACAAGTCTAATCGCTTCACACCCTTATGGAACAGAAAAACAAAAGCATTTGACTTTACATCTTGAGAACATAGGTTCAGATTCCATTTTTGACATTATTCATGTGACATTGGATGTTAACCATCTCAGACCTCAATTTGCTCATATGTACAGTGAAAAAGTTGGACTACATGACCCCTGATGGCTTTTTAGCATTAGATCCTTTATCTTATGATCTTTAGAGTTGTTTACAAACTTTTCTGATATTAAAAGATATTTATAACACGACTTCATCCTATCTTTTCAATCTAATTAGAAGGTGTTTCCCTTTACACACTTTATAGCTGGATACATGTAGTCTTCTTTCTGTTTATAGTTCCTGGCACACAGTAAGCGTTCAATAAATGCTTGTTGATTTGATTCATTATTTTCTCTCTCATCTCTATAACTTTAAATAGTCTATCCATAATGCATAGAATTCACTCCCTCTTTACCTCTTCTTTTGAGGATTCTGAGTTTCCTTCAAATCTTATCTCAAATACAAACTACTCCCATGACTCTTCAGTTGTCAGTGTTCCTTCTTTTCACTTTGCATTTATTTTGTATGTATCTATCATGTATAGATTTATACATGTTGTTATTGTCTCATCTACTATAATACAGTGTACTTAAGGATAGGGATTGTTTTATTTAGGTCTCTGTGTCCCTAGAACCTAACAGTACCTGTCATCTAGTGTCATGTAGTTAATTTCTTGATTTACTTATTGTTTAGGGGTCAGTGTGGCTCATTAAATCACATCAATGGTCCAAGCCCCATGTCCTAATAAGTCATGTCCATCTTTCATCACTTCTGTCAAACGTATTTTAAGTAAATTTTCATTATCATATTGTTTTGGTAGAGTAGGTAAAAAAAGGAAGAATAAAATATAAACCCTAACCAGTTCAGTCCCCCCCTCCTTTTATAAATATTGGCTTTCATTAACATGTTCCTCTCATGTGCCAAAAGTAAAGGAAGGGTTAAGTTATCAGCTATTTACAGAATCACAGGGTTGGCAAGTAGGTCCAAATCATTTATTATTTACCAATTAATCAACTAACAAGCATTGCTAAATGCTATATTTATGGCAGGGACAGTGCTAAATTCTGGGGTTATAAATAACAAATGAAACAATACTTAGGTGCAAGGAGCTTTATTCAAATAGGGGAAGGAATAATAGAAGGAATCATGTTCCCTTCTGAATTTCCTTAATTTGGCTTACTATAATTTCACCATTTCTGTTGCTTTGACAGATTATCTACTACTAGAAGAACTGAAAATACCTTCATGAAGGCAAAAAGCAGATCAAGGCCCTGATTTACATTCTTTTCCTGACTACCATTCATATGCCTTTCACCATGAAATATCATCTGCTTAGCTATACCTACATCAGACTCAGAACCCAGAGAGATTGGTGATATTGCAGGAAAACACCTTCTTTCTGTCTTTTAGACCTTGAATCCTTGTGTGTGTGAAAGAGAGAGTGATAAGTGAGGACAGAAGAGAAAACAATCAAGTGAATCTTCTGCTACAAGTGGTTTACATAAATTTCTTAGGTAACTAACCCATTTCTCTAGCTATTATATGTATATTATCCCTATTAGCATTAATGAGAAATACAAGGCTGGGGAATTACCCTAATTTAGTAAAGACTGCTGAGTTGAAAAATTAGATTAAGTTTCTATCACTTGAGTGGAGAATATATAATAGAACTAGTATAACCCATATCATTTACAGCTGAATCCTTAGCACTGGTCTATAAGACATGAAAGCTAATGTAATATTATAGAAAAAAATCTCAAAATGAGCAATCAAAAAGCCCCCTATTATTTGCCAGTGATTTCATTTCACCTCTCATTTATGTGTAGCAATGAGGTGTGAAAATTGTTCTTTGGTTGTCTAAAATTGATCAGTAAATGGCACTGCAGCACATTTTTATGCAATTTAATGTAAATGGGTGAGGTGCACTTTACAATTAATTCCTGGGTTTAATTTTAAAAATAGGCAATATCCAAAATGAAGTTGTACCTCCTGTTCATGGGAGGTTTCTACTGAATGATTCATTAGCTCTTTTAAGTCTAGTTAACAATAATATTCCTTTTGTAAGGTCCTTTTCCTTTAGAAAAGCCTTCCAAATGAGTAATTTTTTTTGAACAAATTATACCCAATGAAAATTGAATAATACAGTGAAGCATATTTGTATATTTTTATTGTACCAGAAGTTAGCAATGTCCATATTCAGAGTGCACATTTTAAAGTCCAATCAGGGTCTGAAAATTTGCAGGCAAATGTTTTCTATGCCAAATTATCCATCCAGTAAAGAACTGAATAATAATCATTTCAAAGTCATTGGAACTAAATGACACTTATTCTCCCTTGTGACTAAACTCTTTCATAGAAGTAAGTGATGGATAAAGTAAGAGGCTTATTAAAAATCTTCAGTCTCTTAAGAGTCCATTGAATATGTTGACTTAGTTGATGCTATTAGAATGAATGTTTGGTTTTGAATACCCTTCTAGGCTGCTTAACTTTCTTTTGCTTCATCATTATAGAGTGCTCCATCATCTTGAAACTGGGTTGCAGAAATTTGCTCAGTTGCTTATATAATTGGGCTTACATAATTATTCAACCTTAGGAAAGTGATTGATATAATCATTTTACAAACAAAAACACCCTGTAATATAATCAGAAAAAACGTGACAAAACAAAAATGTTATTTAAAAAAGTGATTCAAAAGCATATAGCTAAAACTTAAATGTAACATACTGCAAGAGTAAATTGTAAGTTTTCCTTCTTTTTGTTTTTTTGTGGTTAAATTCAATTTTTGTCCTCCAGCTTCTAGAATCAGAATTGAGCTAAAGTTCACATGTCACAATTTGGCAATATAATTTTTTACTGAAGGTTTATTTATTTTTTTACATGTGTCATTGCCAGCTGTCATGAGTGGGGCAAGCGTGTCCTGGAATGGGAGATGTTGAGTTCTGAAATACTGATAACTATTTCCCAAATTAAATTGTGTTGACTTTTATTTTTTTCTGGATTTAATATATGTTTGTGTAAACACATATGCATATATTTCATTTTTACTAACAACTTCTGAAGATTCCCTCTCAAATGAATCTTTTCAGAAACCATATAGTTTTACATTCTAACCTCATTTCAAATTTGCTCAATTCAAATGATAAATGAAAGCTGTAGGGCCTACATTTAGATATTACCTTTCAATTGAAAATTGCTCAGAGAGAAAAGGCTTTCCAATTGTTTTCTCAAATCACAAGACTCAGACCTAGAAAATAAATTGTTGTTTACCTCTGAATGTGGAGAAAGGGATTTTCTTCATTTAGAGATACCTGCCTAGGGGTAGAGGAAATGTTCATTTGAAAATCTGCTCTACCACATGTTTTCCAGAAGGGAATATCTTGATTGGACCTGATAATTTTCCTTCATTTCAAACAGCCAACTGGGCTTAATTTGAATTCTTTCTTCATGCTTCTTTTTTGTTGTTGCTGTTGTTGTAAAATATAAATTTTTTTCTTCTTCTTTTCCCTTTCATCCTATTTTTCTCTTTTATTCTCTCTTATTCTTTCAGGCTAATTTATATATTCATGTATCTGTGTGCATCTATGCATCTATATGTATATATGAATATGTAAGTATGGAGGTCAGTTCAGTCAATCAGTCACCCCAAACCACTTAGCCCCAAGATTTTATTAGATGAATATATATATATATATATATATATATATATATATTATATCAATCAGAAGTGAAAAGTAGATCTTAGCAAGAGCTAAACATCTTCAACATTTAGATTATGTTGGATAGGAACTATCTTCAGATTATTTGAAGGATTTTGTCATAATATCCTGTTTGTCTTAAATTAGGAAGCTAAATTAGAATCAGGCAATGAATTATCTGGAATAGAGAAGAATATTCTAGCTAACTCCTGAGCATAGACTGGGGGAGGAATAAAGTAACAGCCTTGGTCTCAATCTCCTTCTCTCTTTTTTCAATGGGGAGAGAACATCATAAATTTCAAATGATCAAGTGAAATAATTATTTGGAATTTCTCATCTAGATTTTAATGGTGAAGAGTGTCAGTATCTACATTTAGAGCTAATCAGATCAGATTCAATGAAGAAAAGATCATTAAGAACCTACAAAAAGCCAATCAGAGAATAGTGTTAAAGAAGGTGACAAAAAAGATTTTTATTCCCTTTGCTATACACGGTCTCTAATAAATCCTTGGATTCCTTATATATTTGTGGGAGCTTACGTAACAAACTTTGGAGGCAGATGTTTTATATCAAATTTTCTTCCTACACTATGCCATTTTAGCCCTTGTTCTAAAGCTAATTGCCTGATTAATTGATATCCATTGATAGTCATGGAGGAAAGCATTTAGATGAAGGATTATTAGGTATAGATATCATTCGATTCTTTTGAATTAAACCTAGAACTCTGATGACATATATTAGCTGAGCCCATTTTAATTAAAGTATAGGAGAATAACTCCTATTTCTTTTGAGGACTCCCAGTTCCTTAGGTTCAAAGCCTTGAGTCATCCCTGACTTACCACCATCTCATTTCCCCTTTCCAATTTGCTGCTAAAGACTATTGATTTCACCTTTGCAAAGTTTAAAATAATTTTCCTTCTCTCTTCTGATAAGGTCTCTACCTTAGTACAATCCTTTATAACCCCTAGTTAGACTATATTGCAATAGTAATGGTGAGTCTTGTTTTGCCCTAAGTCTCTCTACCCTAATCCATCTTCAGTCAGTTACCAAAGTGATTTTTTTTTAAAATAAATATCTGATTAAGTCATCTCCCCACATAATGAACTCCAGTGGCTCCTTTTTACTTCCAGAACTAAATACAACATTCTTTTTGGTTTCCAAAGACTTTCATAACCAAACTGCCTCCTATATTTCTAGTTTTCTTATTTATTCCCTGACATGTACTCTTTGACCTAGTGACACTGGTCTCTTTGTTGCACCATCAACAAGACGTTCTTCTCAACTTGGGATATTTCTCTTGCTATCTCCTATATTCAGAATGTTCTCCCTCCTCATCTCCACCTACTGACTTCAAGTCTCAACTAAAATATCATTTCTCAAGGAAGCTTTTCCTAACTCTGGGAGTTAGAGAAGCCCACAAGCCCACTCTCGGAGGCGAAGTCAGATTCATTCCATCTTCCACTTTGTGCTGGCTGGAGGCTGAAGAAAGCAAAGGCAAAGGACAAGCTGCAAGAGCTCTTGGAACCAAGCAGAGAGATAGGCCTCTGAGAAAGCTAACCGGGCCCAAGGAAAGAGATAAGAAATAAACGTTTGGATTTTATCAGCTGGCTGTATTTGGAGTGATTATTACTCTGAACTGAAACTAAGGCTGCCTCCAGAAAACCTCCCCAAGAAACCTGCTCCCACAAAGAACCATTATATTATATTTTAAAGAAGAGAACACCATATTTTGGTAATTATAGTATATTCTCCTTTTTAAGTATTCCCTGTTTTTCCTGTATATAACTTGTTTTTTTTTTTTTTTTTAATATTTATTTGCTTGCTACCTCCATTTGATTTTGAGTTCCTTGAGAACAAAGATTGTCTTTTATCTGTATTTTCTATCTCCAGCCCTCAGCAGAATGCCTGATACATAGTAGTTAAGAGATTTCCAGAGATCTTTCATTATCTTTAAGACTTGGACTATGCTAAGTACATTCTGCCTTCTATAAATTTCTTCTATCATAGATAACAAATCTTGAGATAAGCAAAAGTAAATCTATCATGTGGGAAAATAGATGAGGTAGTAATTTGAAAAAAGTAATAATTAGACCAAGTACCTAACATGCTTCCCACCATCCCCTTACCCCTTTTCAACCCCACCTAAATTTGAAGCAGAAATTTCAGGTACTCATTGTCCATAAAGTAACTGGAAATTTTGACTTTTTCATATGTAAATCAATAAACAATTTAAAAGTGCTTGCTATGTGTCTGGTCTGCATTACAAACTGAATTTGGCATCCAACAATTTTCCAACAAGAATCCATTTGCTAGACTTGATAACTATTTTGATGTGTTAGCAATTACTAGTGAGGACATATAACTGTAGAATTAGAGCTAGAATGGAACTTAGATTTATTTATTCAGTTAAAATGTGTCAATTTACAGATGAGGAAACAAAGCCTAAGGCATTATGTAACTTTTTCAAGGTAACATAGATAACAAATAGAAGTAAGAATTTGAGCAAATATCCTTGGATTACACCAGACTTCTTTTTACTGTTATAATAAAAAAAAAACATTTTTAACTGTGTACAATAATTATCAATATGTCTATATGTGTATGTATATATATATATATATATATACACATTTGAGAGAAATGAAAAAGAGAAGCTGAAATCATCAATCCAATGAGTAAACAATTAGGCTGAGAAAAGAATGCTATCACAAGCACAGTCTACTTATTCTTTGATAGATATTGGCTATAATCCAATTATTGGGCTACTATATGTCCCAGAATTTATCAGTCAGAACTTAGATTATTTAACTAGCATTATATATTTTAATTCTTTATTTTATGTACTTTCTTCCATAAAGTAGCATTTTATTATGCAGTGAATAGGTATCTCTGGGTAAATATGTCTGGCATGAGAACAATGAAATCAGATGATATATGTTGCTAGGGTTGAAATTTAATGGAGACATCATTCCCAGGCTTAGTTCTGAGCAGAAAGATTGTTGTAAGAAATTGCTGAGGTGGTCACTGAGGCACTGCTATAGCGATTTTAAAATAATGGAGAATGGGATAGATGCCATAAAACTTCATTTGAGCAAATGTTCTTCCTTTTTTTTCAAAAAGAGAAAGAAGTTTGATTTAAATTGTACATACTAATAATGTGGATTTCAATTCCTAAAAAAATTATAGAACTGGAAGGAGGAAAAAAGTTTTAAGGGGAAAAAAATATAGGAGAGATATCCTAGCAAATATCTCTTTAGCTTATCCCTTATGGAATCTGGTTATCTGCATCCTTCTCCCCTCTCTCCTCTAACACTGCTTCTACATTGTGAAAGCCCTCATCATCTCATATCTGAACTATTGATTCTCAACTCTATTGTTTTGTCCCCCTGTCTCTTTCCAGTATCAAGGTCCCAGATCCCTGTACCAGGCAGCCAGTAGTGGAACATAATGGCAGAAGACAGCAATAGTCCTTGGGGGAAATTGAATTGACAGATGTGGCTTCTGGAGTTCTCTACCAATAGGTGATAAGAAGTCACACAATTATTCAGAAAGAGATTATTGGGGTCCCTTTGCTGGCACTGGCTGCAGGACTCTGTTGCATTGCCCATTCAAGGATCCAGATAAAATATTATAATAATGAGTTGCAGTCCCAATGTGATGAAGAGCACTACTACACCAAATCTTGCAATAGCAGGGGTTGGGGACCCTAGTTACAATTGCAGAACATAAAAATATGATTGCAGTCACTCATAGGAGCCAGAAAAGTAGTAAACATGACTCTCCTTATATCATATCACCCTGGAGGAACTGAAAAACCTAAAGATGCCCAGGACTAATTCTGAAAACAGCTGCACAAAAAAATGAAACTTGGGACAATACCCCTTCCACTGTGGAAACAGAGCACAACTTTAACAAAAAGTTAAAAGTCAAGAAATAGACTGAAAAAATGAGCAAGCAACAACAAAAAGAACAACTCTAGAAAGTTTCTATGGTGACAGGCAAGATCAAAACACACAAGAACAATAAGGTCAAAATTGCTATATCCTGAGTCTCAAAAAAAATGGTCTTGGCCAAAAAAAGAATATTTGTACTTCAAAAGGGATTTTCAAAATGAAATAAGAGAGGAAGAAAAAAATTGGGTAGAGAAATATGAGGCAAGAAAATCCTAAAAAATAAATCAATTGCTTGGTAAAGCAGTTACAAGACAATACTGAAGGAAATAGCACCATAAAAACCAGAATTATCCAAATGGTAAAAGGCACAAAAATCTGTTGAAGAGAACTCCTTAAAAATTAATATTGATTAAATGGAAAGAGAAATATAAAAACACACATAAGAAAATAATTCCTTTAAATTAGAATTGGACTAGTAGAAGTGAAGTTGGTAGAAGCTCTATGAGAAGCTCAACAAAAATCAAAAGAATGAAAAAATGGAAGACAATGAAAGAAATATTTCAATGGAAAAACAACTCATTTGGAATTTGGATTGAGGAAACTTAATTTAATAATAATTGGATTACCTGAAAGCCATGATCAAAGAAAGAGTTTAGGCATAATCTTTCAAGACATTATCAAGGAAAATTTAACTGATATCCTCCTCAGTGAGAAAAAAAGAGAAGTTGAAAGAATCCATTGACCACCTCCTAAAATATCACTAAGAGAAAATTCCCAGGATTAGTACAGCCAAATTTCAGAACTCTTAGTTTAAATAAAAAATATCATAAGCAATCAAAAAGAAACAAATTTAAATATCATAGAATCATAGTTAGAACAACACAAGATTTGGCAGCTTTTCCTTTAAAATACCAAATAATTTAGAATCTCATATTATAAAGAGCAAAGAACTAAAATTATAATCAATAATCTGCCCAGGAAAACTAAGTAAAATCCTTCAAGGAAAATAGATATTTAATGAAATAGAAGACTTTCAAGCATTTTTGATGAAAACACATAAATGAGTTCAATACAAAATCTGACCTTTAAATATAAGACTCAAGGGAGTCCAAAAAGATAAATAAGAAAGAAAAATCATAGGAGATTTAAGAAGGTTAAAACATTTATATTCTTACATGGGAAGATGATATATTTGATTCCTGAGAACTTTATCATTATTGGGGCAATTAGAAAAAGAATACATACACATAGGGTACAAGTGTGAGTTAAAAAATATAGAGAACTATGTCAAATTCATAATAATAACATTCATTTCTTAAAAAAAATTAATTGGCAATTTTCAGAAGAAGAAAGCAATGCTATATATAGGCACAAGGAAAAAAAATGCCCTAAATCACTATTGATTGAGGTACCACATCAATAATAATGACTAATATGATGGGAAAGGAAAGTGACTAATTTTGCAGGAGATGTGGAAAAATTGAGACAATGATGCATGTAATGGGCTGAAGCTTGAATTGATGCACTGAGGTCCCAAGCACGTGAGGCTAAATATAAATTGAATGATACTCTATTAATATATGCTTGGAGAAAGAATGGCCCCGCCCACTCTGTGCAAGTTTTGATGTGTTGTATAGGAAATGATGTAGAGACGATTTTGGTGGGTGGAGAGAGAGAGAGGCAGAGAGAGTGGTGGTCCGGTCACTTCCTATCGCCATTCCCCCTTCACCTCTGCAAAGAATAAAGATCAAGGATTCTCTCTTAACCTGAATTTCTGACTTCTGCTGATTTTAAAATATGCAGTCATCACAGATGCATTGCTGGATGAAGTTATAAAATAGTTCAACCATTCTGGTGAGCAATTTGGAATTATGCTCAGAATCTGAACTACCAATATCTTTACTAGGTATGTATCCCAAAGAGGTTTTTTTTAAAAACGATTTTAAAAAGAACCTATGTGTACAATGTTATCTCTTGGAGCTCTTTTTTGGGGAAGACAAAGAATTGGAAATTCAAAAGATGCCCATCAAATGGAGAATGGCTTGTTAGCTTTGATATATTATTTTATGTTTTAAAAAAACACAAGCAGAATGCTCCCACAAAAATCAAGAAAGTCAAGAATAATGCAAACTGAAATGAACAGAACCAGAAGATCACTTCATAGTAACAGCTATAGTTTATGCTAATCAACTATGGTTGACTTAACTATTATTCTTAGAAATACAATGATTCAAGAAATTTCAAGGGACATAATGAGAAATGTAACTCACCTCCAGAGAAAGAATTGAAGTCTGAATGCATTTTAAGATACCCTTTTAAAAACTGTCTTTCTCTTCCTCCTCCTACTCAAAAGCTGTCTCTCTATGCCCCAAATTCTTATCTTCCTCCTAAATTAACTCCTAGATTCCATAATTTCTCTTAAGGTTCAGTTATAATCCTATTTTATTAAAAAATCTCTTTCCTGGTCTAATTTAAATCTAGTCTTTCCTCTCTTTATAAACTTCAGTTTATCCTGTATAAATCTTGTTTTTACAGAGCTATTTGAAGATGTCTCCCACTCATAACTGTAAGATAATGATGATGATGACGATAATGATATCATTACAAAATTCCAGATTTCTTCTATCTTCAAGATTTCTGCTTCTAAGTGGTAACAACTCCATTCCAATTGTTTTGCCTCAAGTATGGATATAATCTACATAAATTTGGCCTAATCTAGCTAGATTTCTCATTTTTTCTCTTTAGTGTCATTTCTACCTTCCTTATAAGAACATCCTTATATTGAAGTCTGTGAAATTGTACCAAATTGTGGTGATTCTATCAACCTTATTGATGAAATCTTTTGGTGTTTTTTTAATCATTGGAAATTTATTCATTTTTCTTTTGTCTTCTGTTTTCTAATTTTGACCATTAATATCTTTGGGATTATTTTTTTAGTTGAATTCCTTGCTAAGCATTTTAAAAACTGGTTCTATTCTCCATTTCTTTTCCCTGATTTATGACACGATACTGCTCATAATCATCCATCATCCTTAACTTTTGGTTTCCATGATTTTACCTATGACAAATAAATCTTGACTTTGCTTACTGAGGTAGTTTACAGTCTTCTTTGGTTTTCTTGTAACATTATGTTGGTTAAAGTTGAAAACTATTATAATCTCTATCAGTGTTATTTCTTTTGTCACCATTTTTTATTTTTCAGATACTTTGATTACTATTTTGTTGAATTAATAGTGTCTCATATTTTTCCTCATTAATATTCTTTCTTCTGTTTATTAATTCTGAACTTTCCTCATAAAAGTGAATGGTCTAATTCCTATTCCAAAAAAAGTCCTTTTTATGCTTATTGCAATATAATTGATGTGTATGTATGTGCCTGTAATTCTGTTTCTTGCTCACTATGTTCAATGCTAAGAAATTATTTTTGCAAAGAAAATATTCTTTACATACTATTGTGTTTTAGCTTCTTTTATTTCTTCTTCCCGAATGATATTTTGGTACATGGTCTTCAACATCCTTACTTATTTACCCTAATGCATTAAAGTCACTAGTTATCAAAGTATTTGTTGATTTAATTTAGAAGGTTTTATTTAGTTTGTAAAATGTATTGATCTCAATCTTCTGCAAATGATTTATATATTGGAAAAAAGTTTTGACTTTGTTAATTGTAAGAGAAGAAATCTGTTCTCTGAGGGATAAAGAAATTTATTGTGTATAAGGCAGTCATTTGGAGATGAATTCTTTGACCATACCAATTCATGAAGCAAATATTCTTTAATAGTGTCTATTTTTGGTGTTCCTCTTATGATTATGTAATGAAGATAGCAGAATGGCAGAGAATGGAAGAAAGCATTCTAAAAATCAAAGTTTTTAGGCTATCTATAAAATTTGTTTTTATTTGGTATTCTAAATGTGAGATACTTGTCCAATGACTATTGAATAGAATGTAACAGGTTTTATAGACTATTTTTTTATATAGACTATTTTTTGCTATTTAAAATGTCTGCAGCACTATTTTTTTTAGCTTTTTATTTTCAAAACATATTTATAGACAGTTTTCAACATTGACCCTTGTAAAATCTTGTGTTCTAAATTTTTTCTCTCTTCCTTCTCCCACCCCCTTCTTTAGACAGCAAGTAAATATGTTAAATGTGCAATTCTTCATATATTTCCACAGTTATCATGCTGCACAAGAAAAATCAAATCAAAAAGGGAAAAAAAGAGAAAAAAAGCAAAAAAAAAAAAAAAACAAGCAAGTAACAACAAAAAAGAGTGAAAATATTATGTTGCAATACACACTCAGTCCCTACAATCCTCTCTCTGGCTGCAGAAGGCTCTCTCCATCACAAGTACATTGGAAATGGCCTAAATTATCTCATTGTTAGAAAGAGCCATGTCTAACAGAGTTTATCATCACATAGTCTTGTTGTTCCCGTGGTCAATGTTCTGTTGGTTCTACTCACTTCATTTAGCATTAGTTCATGTAAGTGTCTCTGGGCTTCTCTAAAATCATTCTCCTGATCATCTTTTATAGAACAGTAATATTCCATGACATTCATATGCTACAGCTTATTCAGCCATTCTCTAACTGACAGGCATCCACTCAGTTTCTGGTTCCTTACCACTATAAAAAGGACTGCCACAAACATTTTTGCACATATGGGTCCCTTTCCCTCCTTTAAGATCTCTTTAGGATGTAGCCTCAGTAGAAACACTGCTGGATCAAAGGGTATGCACACTTTGATAGCCCTTTGGGCATAGTTCCAATTGCTCTCCAGAATGTTGGATCTATTCCAAATTCCACCAACAATGTAGTAGCATCTCAGTTTTCCAACATCCCCATCAACATTCATCATTATCTTTTCTTGTCATCTTAGTCAATCTGAGAAGGGTGTAGTGGTATCTCAGAATTGTTGCATTTCTCTGGTCAATAATAATTTAGAACATTTTTTTCTTTTTCTTTCTTTCCTTCTTTCCTTTTTTCTTTCTCTCTTTCTCTATCTCTCTTTCTTTCTCTTTCTTTCTTTTTTTTTTCTTTCTTTCTTCCTTCCTTCCTTCCTTCTGAGGCAATTGGGGTTAAGTGACCTGCTCCGGGTCACACAGCTAAGAATGATTAAGTTTCTGAGGCCAGATTTGAACTCAGGTCTTCCTGACTTCAGGGCTGGTGCACTATTTACTGTGCCACCTAGCTGGCCCTAGAGCATTTTTTTTAATATGAATAGAAATGATTTTAATTTCTTTAACTGAAAATTGTCTCTTCACATCCTTTGACCATTTATCAATTGGATTTGTATTTTTATAAATTTCAATCATTCTCTATGTATTTTAGAAATAAGACTTTTATCAGAAACCTTGGTGTAAAATTTTTTTCCTCACTTTTCTGCTTCCCTTCCAATGTTGTCTGCATTGGTTTTGTTTGTACAAAACCTTTTAAACTTAATATAATCAAAATTATCCATTTTGTACCTCATAATGTACTCTAATTCTTCTTTGGATATATAGTCTTTCCTTCTCCACAGATCTGAGAAATAGTCTATCCTTTGTTCTTCTAATTTGCTTATAATATCATTTTTTATATCTACATCATGAATCCATTTCAAACTCATCTTGGTATAGAGTGTTAAGTGCTGGTCAACACCTAGTTTCTCTCATACTATTTTCCTATTTTCCCAGCAATTTTTGTCAAATAGTGAATTCTTATTCCAGAAGCTAGAGTCATTGGGTTTATCAAACACTAAATTACTATTGTCCTTGACTATTATAAGTATACCATCTTTTCATCTGCAAAGAGTGATAATTTGGTTTCTTCATTATTTACTGTGATTTCTTAAATTTTTTTCTCGTATTGCTAAAACGATCATTTCTAATACAATATAGAATAGTAATGGTGATAGTGGGCAATGCATCCTGACCTTATTGGGAATGCTTTTAGTTTATCCTCATTACATGTGATGCTTGGTGGTGGTTTTAAATAGATGTTACTGATCATTTTAAGGAATACTCCATTTATTCCTATATTTGCTTGTGTTATTAATAGGAATGGGTGGTGGATTTTGTCAAATGCTTTGTTTTACAGCACTATTAATTAAAATAATTTGACTAATAATAATTTTTTTCCCCCTTCACTCTTCCTTGTTTGGGTATTGGAGCAATCATTAGTTCAAATTGTTATTTCATCAGTTCAAGGAAACTTTGAGTGGAAAAAACCCTCTCCACTGCTGAAAATTGACAATTCACTTTAAGCAAATGTTTTAAAGAGTTATCTGTGGTATTAATAGTTATGTGGTCATGCAGCTAATAAGTTTTAGAGGCAGAAGTTGAACTCGGGTTTTTTTGACTCTCAGGCTATAAAGCTGTGTTATAAAAATACACATATTTATAAAACAACCTTCATTTTCAGAGAAGTTTGATGCAAAAGATACTTTTTACGTTAACATGATTTCTCTCTTTATCCTAGGTGTATAAAATTTATACAGAAGATTTTTTAAATTTCATATAATCAATTGTATTTTGTTTCTTGTAAATGATCTCATTTTTAGGGATTAAAAATAGAATTTCTATCCAAATGTGTGAAAAATATTATTAGATTATCTTTTTTATTGTATGAGTCTTAATATTCAGTCAGACAAGTCACATCTATTTTGAATTTGAATTTATGCTGGTATATGGCATAAATTGTTGGTTTAAGCCTTGCTTCCAGCCTACATTCCTCTCTTCATAGATTTCCCTGGAATTTTTATCAACTAAGTAATTCTTTGTTCAGTTATTTATGTTTCAGAATTTATCAAACCTTGAGTTATTAAAATCCATTATTTCTGAGACACCATGGTTTAGTAAATCCAAATGATCCATTTAATTTTTTAAGCCAATACCAAGTAGTATTGATAACTATTGCTCTTTAATAGAGATTAATTCCCCAAAGTGCTTTTTCCTTTCATTTCTTGTTTTTTTTTTTCATAATTTCCCTGCATATTCTAGATCTTTTGTTTCTCTAAATGTATTTTTAAAAATTACTATTATATTCAGTTCAGTAAAATATCCATTAAATTGTTTGGTGCATCACTTAAAATATTAATTATCTTTTGGTCATAAGCTTGTTTTTTTTTTTCCTTCATACTGACACATTACTGTCATGATAACTGAGTATTCCTCTGAATATTCAACTGAAAAAATCTTTAAGGAATTTTATGTAATTTATTCTGCAGAAGCCTTGTATGTGCTTTGGTGATCAAGCTAGCTACCAAAAATAATAATTTACTCTTCTTTTTTTGTTCTCAATTTTGGTAGTCTATAATTGATTATAGAATCTTTTCATAATCTTTGTAATTATAGTTTATGTTTATGTTAAATTGTCTGCCTGTAATATATTATTATAGTATCGTTGTCATTCCAATTTGATCATTTGATATTTTAGTGATTTTTCTGTCCTCTTCTTTTTAATCAGATTAGCTAACAGTATATCAATTTTGTTAGACTTTTCAAAGAAACAGCTTTTTATTTATTTACTATTTTCATGATCTCTGTTTTTCAATGTATTTATTTTTCCTGTAATTTTCAATATCTTCTCTTCTATTTTATTATAATTTTAATATTCTTTTCTGCTTTGCAGAAAATCATTTCAGGGATATTTCTTTCAATCTGATGATTAGTTAAATCCTGGAAATTCTGCCTCTTGTTTCATTATTCTCATTGACATTGACATAATTATTAATCATTTTTATTATTTATTTATAGACTGATTATTTCATTATTAAATTTTCATTTGAATCTATGTCTTTTGTTTGTGCTCCCTTAAATGGTGACTATATTTATCATTTAATTTTGTATAAGATGTATTTGTCATTTCTAATGTTTAAATTTTATTTACAATAATTTTTTGATCTAATAAATGGTGGAATTTTACAAAAGTTCTATCTGGTGATAAGAAAAGGGAATATATATATATGTGTGTGTGTGTGTGTGTGTATGTGTTATTTTTAGTGATTCCATTTAGAAGAAACTATAAGTCTTTTGGACCTATTTTTACTAGTAAAGCTATTCAATTCTGTATTTTATTTTTGTTGATCATTTATTCAGTTGTATCTGACACTTTGTGACTTTATGGATTATAGGATGCTGTACATTCCCATTGTCCACTGTCTCCTGAAATCTGTATAAGCTCATGCTCATTACTTCCGACACTATTTCAACTCTTTCACCTTTTGCCTTCAATTTTTCTCAACAACATTGTCTTTTCCAGTGAGTTTTGTCTTCTCATAATAGACCCAAATCTTTAAAGCATCAGCTTCAGTATTTTCTTTGTAAAGAATACTTGAATTAATTTCTTTAAGTATTGACTGATTTGATTTCTTTGCCATTCAGAGGACTCTCAAAAGTCTTCTCTAGCATGACACTTAGAAAGTGTTGTCTATGCAGTACTCAGCTTCCTTATAGTCTAACTTTTATAGCCATAACTTACTACTGGAATAATGAAACCTTTTAATATGTAGACCTTTGTTGGCAAGGTGAGGTCTTTTTAAATATGCTGTCCAGATTTTCCATACCTCTCTTTCCAAAAAATAAACACCTTTTAATTTCATGATTTCAGTTACTGTCTGCAGTGATCTTTAAGCCAATATAAAATCTTATACTGTTTTTATTTCTTCTTCCTCTATTTACTAAGAAGTTATTGGACAAGTTGCTATGACATATATATTTATGTCTATCTATCTAGAACAATTGTTAAGCCTCAAGATAACTTTTATCCTTTCCTCTTCCACTCTTCTCAAGAAGTTTTTTAATTCTTCTTTCCTTTTTGCTATCAGAGTGATATCATTTGAATATATGGGATTATTGATATTTCTCCTAGCAACCTTAATTTCAGCTTTTGTTTCATATAGTCCAGCATTTCCCATAATGTACTCTACATATATAAAATGATGATAATATACAACCTTGTCATACTTCTTTCCCAATTTTAAACCAATCATTTGTTTTATGTTTGGTTCTAACTTGTAAATTCTTTTCTCTCTTTTTTATGTGACTGTTATTTGAGATATTTCCAAAGTTGAATGGCCTACTCATATTTTCCATTCAGGAATGCATCAAATATTCCCTTTTATTGGATGATCATCTTTTCCCCTCCTAGCAATTTTTAAGCTCAGGTGTTCAGGATTTGTTACATTAGATTGCTCACGGGCACAGAAAAGTCTTGTGTTATTTCAATTTCTTTCATAGTGGTCTTTCTCCTGGTCAACTCTTCAAACTGCAGAATTTGTTGTGTATTATTAGAATTGTTAAATTTAGTCACTATGTGCTTTGGAGTTTTTTCCTTCCTTTTTATTTTCTGATTGCAATAAATGAATTTTTTAAAACTGGTATTTTATTTTCTATATTCAAAATTTCTGGCCAGTTTTCTTATATTATTTCCTGCATTATGTTTATGTTAAATTGTCTGTATTCTGTCTTTGAGATCAATGTCATTTGCTTATACAGAGATCACTTGTAATTTTAATATTATTGCTTTTTGCGTCTCCTTGCAGATTGTCCTTTATTTCAGCATTTTTGTATTCCAAATCAGTTCTTACTTTTTGAAGACATGTCAACCTGGATTAAGATTTTTCTACCATGTTAATTATTTCTGCTATGTAAGATATAAATTCTAACATTTATTCACCTTTTGTTCTACTATGCAATCCATAAATTCTGCTGCTTCTTCCCTATTTATTTCTTTCAGGATTCTGATTTTTCTTTTAAAACTTTTAGGAACATTTCTATTGTGCTTTCTATTCGTTTTTCAAAGTCTGCCATAAGGAGACCGTCTCATAAGTATTCACTACCTTAAGAACCTATCGAGTTGGTCAGAGAAATATCTTGATGAACCCCTTATGTTGAAAATAAATGATTTATTTCTCCCAACATTTTTCATATTGGTGGAATAAATTTTGTGGGTAGTTAATGTGTTGAAAACTTAGTAAAGAAAAAAAAGTAGAATATAATTATTTGGAAGATATTTAATTTAATTTTTATTTAAAATGTGCAACTTATTACTGTTTATGTAGTAGTATATAGAAAAGTTTTGGGGGAAAAAATCTAATCTTTATAAATCACAAATAAATCTGGATTCCCAAGAATTCTGATTATAGTTGAAACTTTCTCTACTTGGAGTGATTTTTCTATTCCTATATAAACTATTTCTTTTCCCCTCATTTTGAAATATCTGTCAGACCAAATTTCTTCTGTGACACACCCATCAACACATTTGTCATTTAAGTTTTACACTTTTTTTTTGGTGTTAGAATTTGTCTGGAATATCATTTCTCTGGGCATGTTATGTTTATTGGATGACACTGGTTTGAAAACCTAATCTTGAAGACTACAATCTTAAATATATATTTATAATATAGACAAAACTTTAAGTTAATTAATCATATTTTTGCCCTGGATCTCCAAAGTTTTATATTTCAATATAATTCATTTCCTCATCAATA
This sequence comes from Sarcophilus harrisii, assembly GCF_902635505.1. Classification (NCBI taxonomy): domain Eukaryota; kingdom Metazoa; phylum Chordata; class Mammalia; order Dasyuromorphia; family Dasyuridae; genus Sarcophilus; species Sarcophilus harrisii. The sequence continues at coordinate 195,003,678 of NC_045426.1, forward strand.
ATGTAGAGCTCATATTTTCTGTTGCAGCATTCGATATCCAGTCCTATTGAGATCAGTATCTGAAAAGCTTCACTACATAATCCTTTATGCATTTTAGATACTATAAATGTATGTTAAATACACACATGCAGATGAGCTCCATCTGTTCTGCAAATCTTTATCCAAGTTTATGTCCATAGCACCATTTCTGAGCTATATTGGTTTCATGTCAGAGTGGAATTATTTGTTTACTTTTGAAGGAGAAGAGAGGAAATAGATGGATTTTCAGCAAAATTATACTAAGCAGAGGATCTCTAACCTTGCTATAAAGAGGAACTTATTATTTTCTTAAGGACATAAGATCATTGGCAGTGTGTAGGATTAGGATGTTAACAACATTATTATAACAAAAGTTTAAAGTATTTCCTATCATCAAATACTTATTTAGGACTAAAGACTGAAAAACAGCATCCTACCAGAAGGAGCTGAAAGATGTCTTTAATCTGAGGTATTTTGTTAACTTTACTTGGCTACCACTTGGATGGATGAAATGACTATGCATGCCTTAAATGAACTGTCAATCTCCCTACAATTTAGGAGATGACTGAAAAAGCTGGATAGCTTTTTGAAGGTCAGAAGACAGTAGCATAGAACACATGATGACTTTGTTAGAGAACAAAATAGCTCTACAGTATGAGATGTATGAATTGCCCTGGCTTCCTGTCTTTTTGTGTATGCTTTCCATAGTGATGCTCTATTCCTCCAGGTATTCCTGATCTATGGGTATACTTCCATTTCAGTTCCCTTTATTATATTGTCTTCTCCCATTAGAATGTAAATTCTTAGAGGGCAAGGATTATGTTTGTATTCCCAGTTTTTAGAGTTCATTTGACAAAATGACTATTGACTGGCTGAATAGCAGTGTCATTGTTGAATAAATTGTTTTCCTGCTTCTTTTCACTTTTTCTTCATCAGTTTACATAAATGCCTATGTAAAATAGTTAATTTTTAAAATATTGGTGTTGTAATAATTTTTTTCATATAGTTCTGCATTTTATCAGATGATACAATCTAGATCATTTTGAAACTATATCTCATGAAACAATTATATTCTATTAATTTAAGATTCTACAATATATATATTTTTTAGTATCCAACTTTCTTTCGTCACTATAAAAATATAGTATAAATATTTTCATATAGACAGGATTTTTTCTTTTTTTTTTTAATTTTAATAGCCTTTTATTTACAGGTTATATGTATGGGTAACTTTACAACATTGACAATTGCCAAACCTCTTGTTCCAATTTTTCCCCTCCTTCCTCCCACCCCCTCCCCCAGATGGCAGGATGACCAGTAGATATTAAATATATTAAAATATAAATTAGATACACAATAAGTATACATGACCAAACCGTTATTTTGCTGTACAAAAAGAATCGGACTCTGAAATATTGCACAATTAGCCTGTGAAGAAAATCAAAAATGCAGGTGGGCAAAAATATAGGGATTGGGAATTCAGTGTAATGGTTCTTAGTCATCTCCCAGAGTTCTTTCGCTGGGTGTAGCTGGTTCAGTTCAATACTGCTCCATTGGAACTGATTTGGTTCATCTCATTGCTGAGGATGGCCAGGTCCATCAGAATTGGTCATCATATAGTATTGTTGTTGAAATACATAATGATCTCCTGGCCCTGCTTGTTTCACTCAGCATCATTTCGTGTAAGTTTCTCCAGGCTTTTCTGAAATCATCCTGCTGGTCATTTCTTACTGAACAATAATATTCCATATTATTCATATACCACAATTTATTCAGCCATTCTCCAATTGATGGGCATCCATACACATGACTTTTTCTTCTTTTTCTTATCTATTTTGGGTATAGACCTAGTAATGGTATAGCTGGGTCAAATGACATGCAATGTTTAGTAATTTTTTTGTATACATTGTTCCAAATTGTTATTCAGAATGATTGGACTCATTCCCAGCTCAATCAATGTTCTTGTTTTCTTATAACTCTTTCGAAATTTTCTTTTTCTTTCTTCCATTTTTTAGTCACCCTTGCCAATCTAATGACTGTGAAGCAGAATTTCAGAATTGCTTACATTTATATTTTTTCTAATTATCAATGGTAGCTGAATTTTCCTTCCTTGAATTCCCTGTTCATATTCTTAAACTATTTGTTAATTAAGAATGACTTTTGTTTTTATGAATTTGAAACTTTTCCTCATATATCGTTGATGCAAATACTTTATCAGAGAAACATGTTGCATTTTTACACAAGATTTTAACATGTAGATTTTAACACAAGATTTTTAACACAAGATTTGTTGAATTTATCTAAAAACCTTTAAATTTTATATCAATCAAATTTTCCATTTTATCTTCTCTGATCCTCTTAATTGTTCATAAACTGGTTTTTCCTGTTTACAGATCTGATAGGTAATTTTCTCCCTTATTTCTCTAATTTGTCTATGATGGGATCTTTTATATGTAGATTAGAAATCCATTTTGCATCATGTTCTAAACGTAGTCCTTCATTTCATACTTCATGAAATTGTTTTTCATTTTAAACTAATATAATTTCTAGTCATCAAAAGAAAATAAAAGTATACACAAAGGCTCCTGACCTGTGGTTTTGATCAGGCACATTTATAATTATTATTATTTTATCTTGAATGCTTCTAGCTTTTGACTAGTAAAAACAGTACTGTTGTAAATAATTTTATGTTTATTGGGCTACTGCTTGGGTAGAGAAGTCTAGCTAGTAAAGTCTTTTTCTTTTCAATGCATAGAATGGACAGTTTTATCACTTGATAATTCCACAAACAAGTTTAGGTTCTTTATTCATATCAAGCTTTAAACGTCACACAGCCATTTGAGCTGCATTCAAAATTAAATTGATCCATATACAAAAGGATTTTTGATCTTGGGCTATAGAGTAGTTTTATACAATCAGTCAACAAATTCCAAGATATTTTTAAGTCAAAGATTAAGACTGAAGTTGTCAACTTGGTTTTTGTCACTTAACCTCATATAAGGAAATCTAAAGGAAAAGGTGTCCATGAAGATATCATTATTTGTTGTAGCAGCGATTAATTAATTGATCCCATAGGATCATAAACCTAGAGCAAAAATTGTTAATAGATATCTAGTTCAACCCCCCCTCCCTCCCCTTATTTTTTTATATGAGCTATCTGGTATTCAAAGGTTAAATGACTAGCCTAAGATCACATCACACAGAACAAAATAGAAAAGCAAAACTTTAAATTTAAGTCTCATAACTTTTATATTCAAAGGAAAATTTGAGCATCTGTTTTCTACCATACCACTCTGCCTCTGAGAGGACTCTTCACTCAAAGCCTAAGCTATATGAGATTATATTAACTCCCTATTAAGTCTCTGAATGAAACTTGTCTGATCTTGTAGGATAGAAGGATGATAGTTCTTTCTTTTATCACACACATACTGAAATCACTTGTTTATACAAAACATCAGAAGAGAGCTATGTAGTAGGCATTTACTCCTTATATTCAAATTTTGGGTATACTTAGTCTCCTTTTCTCACAGTAATATGGAATTTTGGGGTGTGGAGGGGAGCAGCTTCTGGTTTTTATATACATAAATATGCTATGGACATAAACTTGGATAAAGATTTGCAGAACAGATGGGGCTCATCTGCATGTGTGGAGAGAGAGAGAGAGAGAGAGAGAGAGAGAGAGAGAGAGAGAAAGAGAGAGAGAGAGAGAGAGAGAGAGAGAGAGAAAGAGAGAGAGAGAGAATCTATCATTTGCTTTGAAATTTACCTGCATCATTTTTTTCATTCTTCTTTGCAAATTATTGTTTTGCCTTATGTCTTTTTCTGATTCTTTTATTTCTTATTTGATCTATTCTGGCAGAGATTTTATTATTTTTAGCAGATTTACTGTAGTATTTGTGTTATTTTCCCCTCTCTTCTAGGATTTTGAAATTTGAGGCTTTTTTTTCTACTTTTAAAGCATTTATTCATTTTATTAGAACTTTTTTCTTGCAATCCATGCTTTCTTTGCAGCCCATGATTATTTTTTTTAACACTGTGAAGTTTTCATTTTGTTTATTTTTTATCCCCTCTTAATTTGTGGAATTCTTTTATTCTATTTGTCATATTTATTGCTATTTTAATTTGAGTTTTAATGTAGGCTTAGCTATGATCTTTTATTTAGTCAACTTACATTTCATTTGGATTTTTAGTAAAACATTTGAATAGTCTTCTTTTATCTTTGTGATAGGACAGGCGCTATAGGGTTAATTAGATATGAAGGTGGTTAAATAATGGACCCAATGAGTCTATATCAAGGAAAGAGATTTCCAAAGGAACTTCCCAGAAATCAGTGGGAGCATTGGGAGCATTGAAAAGGTTATCAATAAACATGGAAATGAAAGAAATAATTAGCATTAATACAACTTTGAGAATTATTTCTAAAAGATGAATCGAAACAATCTGTAAGGGCAATATTTACCTTGCAGAAGAATGAGAGAACTATCTTTAAATACTTAAAGGGATGTCACATCCTCAAAAAAGACTAGAATTGTTCCATTTGACCTCAGAGAACAGAAGTAGGAGGAAAATGCGATAATCAAGAGGAGACAAAATTAGGTTTGGAAATGCTTCCTAAAATTAGAATTATCTAACTTTGAGAAGATCTAACTCAGTTCCAATTGATCAATGATGGACAGAAGCAACTACACCCAAAGAAAGAACACTGGGAAATGAATATAAACTGTTTTCATTTTTGTTTTTCTTCCCGGGTTATTTATACCTTCTGAATCCAATTCTCCCTGAGCAACAAGAGAACTGTTCAGTTCTGCACACATATATTGTAGCTAGGATATACCGTGATATATTTAACATGTATAGGACTGCTTGCCATCTGAAGGGGGCGGGGAGGGAGAGAGGAAGGGGAAAAGTCGGAACAGAAGTGAGTACAAGGGATAATGTTGTAAAAAATTACCCAGGCATGGGTTTGTCAATAAAAAGTTATAATTATGGAAAAAAAGAATGATCTAACTTTGGACTGGATTCCTTAAAAGGAAGGCCAATAAAGGTCTTCCAGCAAAGGCTGAATGGATAATTTGTGTAAGGGATATGTGAATTAGCCTTTGCAGTCCTTTCCAACTCAGATTCTATGATTCTGTAATTTACATTCCACTACTTTAATTTCAAGATTTCATCCCTTAAGGATTCTTATCTCCTTCCCTGTAGAGGGCCAGAGCTCTGAAAAGGTGTACTTGAATAAAGGATAGGAGGGTGCTTATAGTTAAGTACCTACTTAGTGTGAGATAATGGTTCTCTAAATATATATTTAATGTGATATGGTGATGTAATGGTTGCACATACTCTGTTGCTGTAGTGATATAAACTTATTGAGGTTTTGGAGGGCTGGCTCTGGAAACTGAGGGTCTTTCAGCCACAGAAGAGGCTCTCAGATACAGACACAGAAGAAGTATCACAGCCACAGACACAGAGAGGACTCCATCTTTGACCACAAAGGTCTCCTGCCTTCATCACTTCTCCACTAAAACCAAAGACTTGGGCTGATCCCAAGGTCCTCCAGAACGCTAGACCAGACATTACACTTCCCCCATCTCCAGAAAACAAATATCACTATTGAATAAGAAATTGCCTTTTTTTTTTTTTTTTTACTTATTTTATATAGAATTTACTTATCGAAATCAATAAAACAGCAGCAATAATTTTATTTCCAGAAGGTAAACATACTAACAATGTCTGTACCTTACTTCTCTGAAGGCCAAATTCATTATGGCCTAGAAACAGGTTTATTAGTTAAATAGAGAATATGTGGTTGGGATGATGCATTAAGTATTTTTACTAATCTTCATGCTATAAAACATGCATAATAGTTGGCTTGATTCTGAAGCCCTGTGGTAATTTGTTATTTATTCTTAGGAAAACCTTTCTAGGTATAATGGAAAACAAGTGGCATTAATTTCATTTTTCATTCAGTATGTTAGTCTTAATGTTATCTCTAGAACTAGAATCAGCCTGTTTTCAGGGCTCAGTAATACAGAGCACTATCCTCATAGTTAAGAATAGTTGTTCCCGAAATCCTTTTGATCACAAAACAGAATTTACTAATTTTACAAGAGATGAGAAATAAGTGGCATTTTCATTGCTTCACTATGTTAGAGAAATAACATGACATATTACAAATAAATGAACAAAGTTTACAAATACTTCTAGATTATCACTTCTTCTAATTCTCATAACTAATATTTAAAGAAGGTACTGAAAGGAATATAACCTCCCATTTTACAGATGAGGAAATAGCTGGCCAGGGTCAAGCAGCTAGTAAATTATTGAAAATAAGATTTGAACTCAGAAATTCCAGTTTTTAAGTACAACTTTTTATACACAAAACCATGCTGATTTTTGATGTAAAACTTTGTTTATAAGCTAAAACGACCAATTAAGGACCATATCTTCTTTTGGGCACCAACTGGAAATACAAAATATTTGCCTGTTACCTCTTGAATAATGTCATCTGTGGCAGAACAAATGGAATTTATGCAGCCATTATCAGTTTTAATAGTTTTTCTTTTAGAAACAAAACAAAACAAAAACAAACTACCATCTGGATGCAGAAGTACACTCAATTATATATTTACATGCTGTTTAGCATTTATATAGTGCGTTTACAATCATTAGTCTGTCTGCTTTTAAGCTAAGAAATAAGTATATAATCATTCTCCATTTTGTAAAAGAAGAAAGTGAGAATTCAATGAAGTTCATAACAAACATTTATTATATGCCTACCAGTGCAAAGCAGACAGTAAGAATATAAAAACAAACAAAAATTACAAACAATTGTCCCTACAATCTGGGGATAGGATTAAAGAAGTTGACAACATGAACACAAATCATCATTTAGCAAAACTGAAAGTTTCCTTTGTGTATGTATGTGTCCATGTGCACATGCATGCACCCTTGTAAACATATATATATATACATACATATATGTATATATATATATGTATATTTATGCATATGCCCAAAAGATATATTTTAATAAATGCCAAATTATATGTGATATTCTGCTGAGGACTATTTTTAAAAACATATGTTTATAGTTATATAAAAGGCCCTTTGGAAGTTCATAATTTAAAGTAAACTCAAAAGAACAATGGATAATCATTATTTATTCATGATGACAAAGCTTCTTAGAGTAGGACTCAAACACAGGACTTCCTTCCTTGTCTGATGTGTACTATATCACACTGTTTCTTTATCTTATTAGTATTCTTGAATGAACTAGACTTTAGTACCTACTATTCTGCTGAAAGAAAAGATTATTAATATCCTTCTAATCACTAAATTAAATGACCTTTTACCATTTCTCAACTTCTTTTATTTCTTTTTGGTATGTATTGAACCCTAGATACATCTTGAAATACCCTGCTTCTTAGTTTTCTGTGACATTACATTTTACAAGACTTCAAAAGAATAACATTTTTTGTGTAAAATCTAGGTAAGCTATATATAAAAAAAGATTATTGACTTTAATTACCTTTAGTTCTTTTCCTTGGACTTCTTAAGCCTTTGTAATCTGGTTTTTGACCTCTTTAGTCAACTAAAACTCTCAACCAAAATATAAATTATCATAATTATAAAACCTATTAATTTTTTTCTTGATACTCATCTTTCTTGATCTCTGCAACATTAGGTAGTGTACCTTCTCGTCTTTGGTGCTCTCTTCTCTCTGAAATTGTGTTGCCCTATTTTCACTTAATTTTTATCCTACATATCTGATTTCTCCTAGTATACTTTACTGGAACATTCTCCATAATTTATTCTTTCCCCTGAACTATGGTAGCCTTTATTCTAGATCCACTTTTCTTTTCCATTCATATTATCTTTCTTAGTGACTTAATTAGCCTCAATAAATTCACTTATCATCTCTATGAAGATGTTTTCTGAAATCTATATATAAAGTCCTAATCTTTCTTTTAAGTGCATAAACATCTCACTCTTTGTGTAAAGAACTCATTTTATTTTCTCCACTTCACTCAAATTAGGTCTTCTTTCTTCTTCTTTCCCTTTCCCGTCCCTTCCCTTCCTCTTTTCTTCTCTCCTTCTTCTTGCCTTACATTACCTTGCTGTGCTTTCTATAAATATTAAAAGTTAAAATGGACTAATATTTGCAAGTAAAGATAAGAACACTTTTTCTCAGTTAGAGAGAGAAGAAAAATCAGCTATGAAGCGATGTGAAACTGGAATAAGGAAAAAGGTAAAAATTATCCAATTGTCACCCTCCCCATTTAAAAAAAAATTCTCTCTCATTGGCTTTTAAACAGGATAGGAAGAAAAAATATGGCCAGTAGGGAATTGATAGCCAAAGTAAATATGAACATTGTAGGAAAACACTTTGTTGACCTTGGTGTTAGAGACATCTAGGTGATACAGTGTATAGAGTTTGTGCTCTAAAGACAGGAAAATTGATATAGCCCTGGATGAGTCACTTAACCTGTTAGTTTCAGTTGCCTCATCTGTAAAATGGGAAGAAGGTTGCTATGAGCATGATATGAGATAAATGTAAAATGTATAACACAATTTCTAATACATTATAAGTGCTATATAACTGTCATCATTACCATTGCCATCTTTAGTAAATTAATATTATCTAGTCCAGATAAACTGTATTCTCAAGTACTAAAAGAACTGATAGACATAATTGCTTATTTGATAATGTGAAATTATTAAGGTAATAAATTATTTCAAACAAGTCTTCTTTTTTTTATGATAAGCTTACCAAACTGTCAGATCAATAGAATATTATAGTTCAATTGATTAATCAAAAAGCATTGATTAAACACTTAATATGTTCCAGGATTGTGCTAAGTGCTGCAAATACAAAGAAAGTCAAAAATAGTCTTTCCCCTCAAAGAATTTAAATGTTAATGGATGTAAATATCATGTAAATAATTAGGTATATAAAAACTTTCTAAAATGAAACAAGCAGAACCAGGAGAACAGTGTACATGGTAAAAGCAATATTTGTATAATGATCAACTGTGAACGACTTAGCTCTTCTTAGCAAAACAGTGATCCAAGATATTCCAAAGGATTCATGATGTAAAGCTATTCACTTCCAGGGAAATGATTGATAGAGTCTGAATGAAGATGGGGGTGTGCTATTTTTCATTTCATTTTTTTCATTTTTTCTTTTTGGTCTATTTTCTTTTGCATTGTGAGTAATAAGGAAATACATTTTACATGACTGCATTTCTATAACTTTTTTCTAATTGGTTACCATTTTAGACAGTGGGAAAAGGGGGAAGAAAGTTGGAATTCAAAAATTTTTCTAAATAAATACTAAAAATTGTCTTAGTAATTGGAAAAAATAAAATACTATAAAAAGGAAATGTGTTTTGCATGATTGCACATGGAAAACATAACATCAAATTGCTTACAATTTCAGGGAGATAAGAAAATTTGTAGAAATTTGGAATGTAGAAAATTTGGAACTCACTTTTTTTTCAAAACTACATGTTAAAATTCTTTTTAAATACAATTGGGAAAAATTAATTTAAAAAAGAGTAGCTGAAAGGTTATCTTCAAAGAGAAAAGTCTTACTGATTGGTGAATTGAAAAAAAGCTGCCTATATGAGGTCACTACTGAGTTACATTTTTTTTTTTTTTTAACTATTGATTTACATCTTGAAGGAATTGGGGGAATCAAAGAATTGTAATGGGGAATGAATTCCAAATATAGGCAGGTGGACAGTGAAAAGTCAAGGAGATGGGATATGGAATACCATCTGAAAGGCATGACAGGTAAATCTAGAATTCAGAGGTCCTCAAACTACAGCCTGCAGGCCAGATGCAGCAGTTAAGGACAATTATCCCCCTCACCCAGGGCTATGAAGTTTCTTTATTTAAAGGCCCACAAAACAAAGTTTTTGTTTTCACTATAGTCCGGCCCTCCAACAGTCTGAGGGACAGTGAACTGGCCCCCTATTTAAAAAGTTTGAGGACCCCTGCTTTAGATTATAAACACTACAAAGAGGTCATGTATAAAACTAAAAAATGTAGGAAGGGAACAGGGAAACAAAGCATATTGTATTTGATCCTGAAGGTAAGAGGGAACTATGAGATTTTATTCTCTTTTCCTCTCTCTCTCTCTCTCTCTCTCTCTCTCTCTCTCTCTCTCTCTCCCTCTCTGTTTTTGTCTCTGTCTCTCTGTGTTTTTGTCTTTCTCTGTCTGTCTCTCTTTATCTCTCTATCTCTGTTTGTCTCTGTCTCTGTCCCTGTGTGTGTGTGTGTGTGTGTGTGTGTGTTGGGGGTGTGTAACATGATCAGAAGAGACAGCAAGGTGGCTCAGTGGAATACTGAACCTGGAGTCAAGAAGACCTGAGTTTGCCTCTGACCATAAACACTAGTTCTGTGATCCTGGGCAAGACACTTAACCTATTTTTGCCTCAATTCACTGCATCAGGAAATACAATATCTTTGCCAGGAAAACCCCATAATGGGGTCATGAAGAGTTGGACATGACTGGACAACAACAACAACAAACATGGTCAAACCTATCTTTAGGAAAAAAAAATATTTGACAGCTAATTGGAGGATGAATTGGAACAAGGAAAGCTGTTATGGATTGTCTATTTCCAAAGATTATTAGGGAAAAATTAAAAGAGTTTATATGAGAAGAGTAGAACCAAGATGGAGAAGAGAAGGCAAGGACATCCATGAACTCTCTCCCAAACCCCTCCAAAGACCTTTAAATATTGTCCTATTGTGGACTCAGTAAAACACAAGATTTAGAGAAACTTCTGTAGTAAAAGATCAGAGGGTTTAGAATATGATCTTCTGGAGGTCAAAGGAACTAGGTTTACAACCAAGAATCAACTACTCAATAAAAATGAGAATAATATGTCAGGAGAAAAAAGGCTATTCGATGAAATAGAGAACTTTCAAACATTCATGATGAAAAGACTAGAGTTGTATAGAAAATTTAACATTCAAATAAAAGACTCAAAAGAAGCACAAAAAGGTAAACAAGAAAATGAAACCATAGTTTACTTAGTAAGGTTAAACTGTTTTCATTCATACATGGGGATATGATACTTATAAGAAATTTCTCATTATTACAGCAATTAGGAGAATATATAAGAGGGCAGAAATGTGAGTAGAATATAATGGGATGATGTCTAAAAAAATAAAATTAAGGAATGATAAAGAGAAATTCACTAGGAGAAAGGAAAAGGGACAGGTAGAATTAAGTAATTATCTCTCATGAAGAGATAAAAAGAATTATCATATGCAGACAAAAATAGGGCAATGAGAAGGAGAAGCATGTGACCTTATTCTCACTGATTAATGTAATGTTCTGGTTAGTTCTGGAGGTCTTGGGACCAGCCTTTGTTTCAGCAGAGTAATCACCAGAATAACCAGGGATAAAGTGCAAAGTCTTTATTGTCTCCTTCATAGTTTGTCTCCTTGCCTGGAGCCTGGGCTAGCTTTCTGGAGGGCCTTCAGAAGGGACTTGGTCTCAGTGGAGAAATGCAGGAGAGCCACCAGGACAGTCTCTATCTTGAAGTCTCTGTCTGGCTAAGTTTGTCTCCAGTTTATATATCTATTACAATTACATCATTACAATATACTGAGTATAAATCAATCATTATGTCACTAGGGAATCATTATTTGTGATAAGATTAAACCAATCATATTGAATTAGAGAACTCACATGCTAAACTAGATAACCATTGTCTTATCAATTCCACTGAGTTAACACCTTGTTTTAGGATTAAAACAACCATACAGAGTTCCTGCCCTTTACAAATTAAGGAATGACAAACACACTTAATTTGATATAGAAACATATAACCTTACAGGAAAGTAGGAGGGGAAGGTCACAAGAGTAAGATGGGGTGCTCATAGAAGAGAGGATGGATTGGGGGAGACAAAAGTCAAATGTCAAACCCTTTTGAGAAGGGACAGGGTGAAAGGACAGAGAGAATAAAATAAACAACAGAAAATAGGAAGGAGAGAAATACAGTTAGGAATCATAATTGGGAAAAAAGTTTATTTCTCAGAAAAAGGCTTCATTTTTCAAATATAGAGAGAAATGAGTCAAGTTTATTAAAATAAGAACCATTCCCCAATTGACAAATAATCAAAAAACAGTTTTCAGATGAAGTGATCAAAGTTATCTATAGCCATATGAAAAAAATGTTCTAAATCATTACTTATTGGGGAGATATGAATTAAAACAATACTGAGGTACTGTATCATATCTGTCAAATTAACTAACATGACAGAAAAAGAAAAATGAGTGTTGGAGAGAGTATGGGAAAACTGGGACACTAATACATTGTTGGTTAAGGTATGAACTAATTAAATGATTCTGGAGAGCAATTCGAAACTATGCCCAAGGAACTATGAAACTGAATATCCTTTGATTCAGAAATACCAGTGATAAGTCTATATGCCAAAGCCATAAAAATAAATAAATAAAAAGGCAAGAGAGGACTTAATTTTTATATTTATATTTATTTATATATTTATATTTATTTTATTTATATTAATATATTTATATTTATTTATAACTGTTCTTTTTGTGGCAATTAAGAATTGGAAATCTAAGGGATATCTATCAATTGGGGATTGTTTAAACAATCTGTGGTATATGATTGTGATGGAATATTATTGTTTTATAGCAAATGCCAAGTAACATAATTTTTTAAAAAACCTGAAAAAACATATAAATTGATGCAAAGTGAATTGAGTGGAACTAGGAGAATTTTGTACATAGTAACTGCAATATTGTACAATGAATAACTATGAATGACTAAGTCTCAGTAATACAATGATCCAAGACAATCCCAAAAGACTAATGATGGAGCATACTATCTGACGCCAGAAAAAGAAGTGATATTTTTTGAATACAGACTGAAACAAGCTATTTTTTCAATTTTTTTCATTCTTTTCCTTTTCTTCAAGTCTTCCTGTACAAAATATTAATATAGAAATGTTTTACATTATTGAATATGTATAAATTATGTCTGGTTGCTTGCCATCTCTTGGAAGTGGGAGGTAAGGTAAACATGAAAACAAATGTTCAAAATGTTTTAATATGTAGTCGGGGAAAAAGAAAATATATGTTTTTAAAAATTAATAAAAATATTCAAATGGCTTATTCCATATAATGTGAAAGGCTTACTTTTCCTCCTCCCTTTTCTAGGCTAGCTGGCTGATGGAAATATCCTGCCTTCCATTCTGGCTCTGAGATCTCCCTGACTTGAACTACTTAGTTAGGTGGGAATCAACAGTGGTAACTAAAACTGAGAGGCAGGACAGAAAAAAGCACACCTAGCCACTCTCCTCTGAGCTTAAGTAAAAGAGATGAAAGGAGAATATATTTTTCCTCAAAGTTCAGTTCATGTCATCTTATACATCTTATGAACTATGTGTGTTCTTTACCCTCTAGATACAGTAGAAAAGATTTGGCAGATTGTCTGTCTCAATTTGGCCAGTTTTAAAGTTAGAACCTGTTCTGTCTAAGCAGCCAATAAAAAAAGGCTTTTTACATTAGTGGTAAGGAAAGTCAGGGAAGCAGAAAATGCTAATTTTAGGTGATCTGGGCATCCATAGGAAATCCTCTTTATTTAATGATAATAATGTCATCAAGTTCCACTTTTCTCTCTTTCCTTATTTGTTTTATTTTTTATTTTTCTGGTTATATATATATATATACACACACACACACACACACACATATATATATATATGTATATATATATTATACATTTCTTTATGAATCATGTGAAGAGAGAAAAATCGGAGCAAAAGGGAAAAACCATGAAAGGAAAACAGAAAAAAACTGAGCATAGTATGTGTTTATTTACATTCAATCTCTACAGTTTTCTTTATGGATGCAGATGGCATTTTCTATCCTGTATATTGGGACTGCCTTGAATCACTGAACTGCTAAGAAGAACCAAATCTTTCACAGTTGATCATTGCAAAATTTTGCTGTTACTGTATACAAAGTAATCCTGGATCTGTTTGTTTCACTTAGCATAATTTCACATAAATCCTTCCAAGCCTTTCTAAAACTAGTTTATACATCATTTTTATAGAATAATAATATTCCATTGATTTCATATACCATAACTTATTCAGACATTCTCCAGTGGATGAGCATCTACTCATTTTCCAATTCTATGCTACCACAAAAAAGAGCAGCTACAAAGTTTGGGGGTCATTTCCCCGCCTTTATTATTTATTTGGGATACAGACCCAGTAATGGCAATGCTGAGTCAAAGGATATGCACAGCTTTGTAACACTTTGGGCAGGTTTCCAAGTTGCTTTCCAGAATTGTTGGATCAGTTCACAACTCCACCAATAATGCATTAGGATACCAGTTTTCTCACATTCCCTCTAACATTTATCATTAATTTTTCATGGCATCTTAGCTAGTTTGAGAGGTATGAGATGGTACCCCAGAGTTGTCTTAATTTGCATTTCTCTATAAATAGTGTTTTGAAACATTTTTATATGACTATATTTGGCTTTAATTTCATCAACTGAAAATTGTCTGTTTATATCCTTTGACCATTTATAAAGTGGGACAAATACCATTTTTCTCAATCATCTTCTGGATATTTCCATGATAATGTTAAGCCAGCACATTTAAATCAATGTACCCCAGATGGATCTTCCCCTCTCCCTGTCCACATCATGGCTAAAGTAGACTAAAATCCTGCTACTTTTATTCTTTTATTACAAGACTTTATTAAGCCTTTTCTGCTCTCTCCAATTCTATTGACAATTCTATGTACTCAATAATATTTTAAATTTGTTATACTTATTTTTTTGTATATATCTTATCCTCACTTTCCCCATGACTAGATTTTAACATCATTTAGTGTAGTGACTGTCATTCTTCATCTTCCTAAAGCTAATAACTATCATAATAATTTCCTTTCTTAATTTAATAAGATCATCTAGTTCAGTTTCATCATTTTAAGAACTTAACATATACAGGGAAGATGTAGCATGACCTAGCATATAGAACACAAACCTTGGAATAAGGAAAGCCTAGCTTTACCTTCTGCTTTTGATTCATACAAAATAGGCATAAGAACCCTGAATAATGTTGCTGCCCTCACCTACAAACATACTAGTCCTGTTTCCAATCCAATTCGCATAATCATCCTTTGGGAATTCAGCTCTTGTGAAGAAGGGAGCAGACATCTGGACTGGTGAGCCAATCTAGATGAAACATTAGAGAATATGTCTGGGGGATATAATGGGAGGCAGAATATATGCCAGACAAGTCTAAGCACTACCACCACCACTAGAATTACCTTTACCACCTTATTCATTCTCCCCTTGAATCTCAGTGGAGATAGCCAGGACTCTGAACCTTGACAATAGCAGTATTCCACAAATCAATAGATTTTTTTTCCCTAATTCTGGTCTGCAGCAATCAATGAAAGGAAAAAAAATCACTATTGAGAAGGAGCCTGTTATCCTCAATACCACAAAAATTTCCAGTCAACTTCCTTCAACAAGTAGATAGTCCTAAGAGCCTTGGAAATGCTACCATTCTGCCAGATCACTGGTCCTACCTCAGGTCCATCCACATAAACTCTCTTCATCTGGGGAGGTGATTTCTGTGGAGAAAGAGACCAATCATATTCAATTGCCAACCTCCTGGCACCCTCAGGGCAGGCAAACTTCTTTTCAGCTTTGTTTCTACATCCTAAGAACCATGGGATATTTCCATTTAACTCTCCGTTAAAATCTCCCTGTGTCTTGTCTTAAAATGTGAGTTACTTAAGAGTAGAAACTTTCTTTCTATTTGTATTCCCAGGTCTTAATACTTAATAATTTATTCTTTCTTCCTTTCTTTTATACAAGCAATGTGAACATTTGTTGAATTATTTAACTTCTCAATATCCCTGACAACTCTTCATAACTATATATTACACACACACACATACACACACACACACACACACACACACACACACACATCCCTTTTTGGTGTGTATGATTGGGGGGAGAGGGAAGATGGTAGGAAGAGTTATATTAACAATCTTGCATCAATGAAAGACATTTCCATGATGGCAGTTCTCCACATTTCCATAATGGAAGCTCTTCACACCAGTGCAATAAGATCACAGGTTTGCTCCAAAATCACCTCTTCCTTAAAATAAGCAAAGAACAATGATAGATGTTGGGATATAAGATTTAAAAGGAAATAACTCCAACTTCAAGAAACTTAGAACTAATATGTACTTAATAAATAAATGTCAGTCAAGTAATAGATACTTAATAGTTTTAAAATTTTTGTGTGAATTTCAATAAATATAATGAGCTATTATTTTCTCTTCAAATATATAAGGAACGTCTCATGAAATTTGCAAAATGAAACCCTAATGTAATTTATTTTTATTTGGAATTTTATTTTTAACAGCAGAAATTTTCTTGGAAGGTGATTTGAAGGCAAATAATTTTTTAGTATTTGAAACAATATAATATGGAAAAAATTTGCAGACTTGGAGAAAAGTATTTTTTTCATTCTCAATCTTCTTCACTCATTTGTCCTTTCCTTATTCCACCTAATGTGGTTTTACTCATCTCTACCTATAGCATGAAATTGTCCTAGATCAGATCTCTCTGCCTAGTCTCTCTTTTGGCATTTACTTCTGGACTTAATGGTTCAATTATTATCTCCATACAAGTGACTCCCAGATTTAGTTTGAACTATATCCTCTGTTTGAGTTCTAAGTCCAACTATTCCCATCTCTACAATATTATGTGTATATACCTGTCTCCTTGTTTCCATCCATCCCCTTTGTTCGTTTTATTCCATCTATTGCAAGTATCTAATCTTTCATCCCTCCAATCTATGCTTGATAAAACTACAAAAATCTTATTCTACAGATCTGAACACATCACCAGCCCATTCAAAAGCCTTGAGACTTTTTTCCCCCTAAGGCAACTGGGTTGTGGTTTGCCCAGGAATTATTAAGTGTCTGAGACCAGATTTGAACACAGGTCCTCCTGACTTCAGGGCTGGTGCTCTATCCACTGTACCACCTAGCTGCCCCCCTCCCCAGATTTCTTAAAACCTTTAGAATAAAATAAAATCTTAATGGATCATTTAAAGACTCCACAATTTCTCTTCAACATAAATTTCCTATATTTCACATCACTCCTTTTTTCTTTACCTTCTATATTCCAACCCAAAGAGATAATTATCTGTATTTTTTCTATCCTACATTTATAAACAAACACTCCTGACTACCTCTCTGTAGTTAGAATGCTTCTTCCCAATCATTCCCAACCTTCAAAATAATTTTTTTATTCCAGTGGTCAGAGCAAATGCAGAACTCTTCCATGAATCTCTATTTGTTTACATTTTTCTAGATTTCTACTTTGCTATCAATTCTATCTTGAAATAGATTTGTTTTTGTACATAATATAGACTTTAATTTCCTTTAGAAATTAGATTATGATTTGTAAAAATTTCTGTATTGTCAGTGTCTGGTATCTTATAAATGTTCGGCAAAATAAGTTTGTTACATTAAATCGAACACAAGTTGCAATAATACAGACAGAGAGTCCCCAGAGTGTTTGTGTAGAGTTGTTACTAGAGCTTCTAAACAACTTATGAATACTATTGTATCATGAATGCATTAGAAGTTCACAAATCAAAATGCTATGTAGCATTTGAGAGGGAAGGTCATTATGTACTTCAGGATTCATAGAATCTTCGTGCAAGAGGCAGCATTTGAATTGAGCTTTGTAAAATGGGTAGGAATTCAACAGGCTCCCAGATGTCTTTAGAACCAAATATAAATTGTTCTGTTTGACATTTAAAGGGTTTCACAGACTGGCACCAGACTATGTTTTCAAGATCATTGCAAAGGACTCTACACATTCCATATTTCAATCAAACTGACCTACTATTGAGTACTTAATACATGGTATTCCATCTCTCACCTCAGTGCATTTTGCATACGATGCCCAAGGACCTAAAATGTACTCTTATTTCACTTCCCACTCTTAAAATGAATACTTAGCTTCCTTCGATATTCATCTCATCTACCACCTCCTTTGTGAATATATTTTAAATATATTTTTTATGAATATAACTTGATTATACTTTATTATAAAGGTAGTATTTTGTAGTCTGCAGAAAGGCTCAGAGACAGAAACGTGGGGTTTAAACCCTGCCTGTAATACCTGTGTAACCCAAGCCAAGTTTTTTAACTTCTCAATTCTTCAGGCAACTCACAGATACTATAAATTACAGAAGAGGTGCTAATCTGATTGGTAGAAATAATTTTCTTAGTTGGGAATTTTCTGGGCCAATGAAATCCCAATATAATCTTTATCTATCTATCTTTGTATCTGTACAATTCATATATATATATGTATTAACATACATATATATATATATATATATATATAAAATGTTTGTATTTATGTGCTTAATTGAGAGACAGTGTGGTATATTAGATATTGAGATTAAGAGTTGAGATCATGTGGGAAAAAACAAGGTTCAATACATACTTGAATGTATAATCCTGGTCAAGTCATTTAACCTGCTAGTATCTCAGTCAATTTATCTATAAATCTATAAATGATGTAAATGCAAATTGAGCAATTGCAGATACATAACGAGACAATTTCTCTACTGGTTTTCTGATTCAATGAAATTATAGATTAAGACAAAAATGTATTAACTTACCTTTATACGTATAAATATATACACGCGCATAAGTACAAATATACATATCCTTATGTGTGTATATGTGTGTGTGTGTATTGAAACACATAAATCCTATCTGTGTGCACATGTGTATGTGTGTGTACACACACAAACTTATTCTCTCCAGGAGCAAATAAGCTCTTTAAGAGTGGGGACTATTTAATTTCTGACTTTGTATCTCATCATTTAGCAAAGTGCTAGACATATAGCAGGAAGTTAGCAAATGCTTGGTTAATGAATAATTATGTGGGAAAATAGGAAAAGAAAACAGGAAGAAAATAAACATTTTTGAAGTGTTTATATGTGTTTTTGCTTTTTATGTTTTTGTCATATTTTGTGTTATGTGTTTTCTCATTTGATCCTCACAACACTCCTGGAAAGTGGGGGCTATTGTTATTCCTGTTTTACTGTTGAGTAAACTGAGGAAAACAAGGTAAAGTGACTTGTCAAGGGTCACATAGCTAATAAGTATGCAAAGCCATATTTGAACTTAGGTGTTCCTGATTTTATATCTGGTTTTATATTCACTATGACATGATACCAAACAAACATAAGAAATTTCAAAAAAGTGGGTAAATTCAGTGTATCTATTGGATTTTGAAAGTTGTCCAGTGTGGTTACAAGAGCAATAATTGACATAAGTCAGGAAGGATAAAGTGTCATCAGGCTATGGATGACCTTGAATACTAGGCATGGTAAGCAATAGGGAAACTGAATATTTTTTGAGCAGATGACATGTGATATATCAACATTTATGCATGATTTTAGTATAATTTATTTATTTGCTTTCTAAAAATATTTAATATTTTTCCCAATTACATTCAAAATATATATTTTAATTTGTTTTTAAAATTTTTGAGTTCTAGGTTCACTTCTTTATGCCTACCCACAATTAAGAAACCACATGTGAAATTATGCAAAACATTTTCATGAAAGTCAAGTTGTGAAAGAAAACATTTATTGTCCAACCTAATGAAATAAAAAACTTTCAAGAAAAATTAAGTTAAAAATAAAGAGAGAGAGAATATGATTTAATCTGTTTTCAAACTCAATCAGTTTCTTCTCTGGGTATGGATAGGATTTTTCATCATAAGTCCTTCAAAGTAGATGTGGATGATTGTATTAATGTGAGTAATAAAATCATTTGCAGTTGCTATTACTTTGTATACAGTATATTTTACTTTGTTCATGGAGGATTTTCCAGACTTTTTTTTTCCTGAGATCATCCTGCTCATCATTTCCGAGAGAACAATAATATTCCATCAGAGAAACTTTATGTATGATTTTATGAAGGACGGAATGGAAATTAGTTTACAAAATATGTAAAGATATTGTATTGCTGGATAATAATGAGGGCTTTTGCAAGAGTTATAATAGTGGGAATAAAATGAATGGAATTTGGAAAAAGAACGTTCAGAGACAGAGACAGAGATAGAGAGAGACATAGCTTTCTTGCACTTGAAGAACTGATGTTCTATGGAGTAAGCTAACACATAAAGAGATTCTGGAAAACTGGAAGTAGAGTGGAAAGACAGCCCATAACATTACCTTGAATCATATTTGGAAATGGAAGTTGGAGATCATTTAGTTTAATTCCATAATTTTATAACTCCATTCAATTTCACAAACATGAATGGCATCTTTAATATTTACATAATGCTGTGTAAAATCCTATAAAAACTGAGACCATAGTGAGGTTCAAAGATATTACCAGTGATTTTTAAAAAGGTTTTTAGTGATATCAATAGTAATTCTACTGAAGTAGACAAAATTATTTATAGAAAGGAACAACTCAGTTAAACAGATACTATTTTTCCTTACCTTTTAGGGTTGAAAATAAGAAAGAAAAAGACAAATAACTACACAAATGATTGTCTTAAGGAAAAAGTCATTTTTAGTCACTGATATTGTAAAATATTGAAAAAATAAATGTTTTCTTTCATTCTTTATTTCTCTTCTTTTTTTCAGCATTCCCCTTTATTTTATTTTCTTCTTCCCTTCAGACTTTTAATTCTTTCCCTTTTCCTTCCTTCCTTCTCTTTCTTTCTTTTTGCTTCTCAAATTATTTTTCAGAAATTAGAATTCAAGCTATTTTTTGTTTACAGCAAAATATATATTGTTTGTTTCATTCACAGGTCAAAATGAAGAACCGATCTAAAGAAAAGCTAATTTCTTTGATATTTTTAAAAAATGTTTCCCTGGTAATTAACATATTATATTATGAATTTTGTATGTGTTTTTTAAAAATTATACAAGAAAAATATATCTGAGATTTTATTGCATGATCAACTCTATATAATTCTCTGTATCAGGAGTCCTTTCCCCCCCTGAAATAAATCAAGCTATCAAACAAATAAAAAAAATGTCAAGGAAGTATCTTGTAGAATACAATTACTGAAAGAAAAAAAAAAAACATTTCTTTCAATATGAAAACAATCATTTTGTCATTGCTCAGACTTGTACCAGTGACCTTCATTTTATATTGGTACTTTTAATGTTTATTTCTACAGTTTGAAAGGGGCTGGATGTAATTTGCTCATATGGCAGAGGGAATTCTGTGATCGGTACTGAAAGGATTGCTGTTAATACACATATCGTGTATGCCATTCAAACTCTCAAATTGTATTACCAAAAATATCAGATTATTTCTAAGTCTGCTAAACTTAGACTTGATTTTCTGTTTCTTTGTTTTCTTTTCTTTTAGAAATGCTCTTATCATTAACTAATATCTTAGTGTGGAAGATACCTTGAGAAATCATAAAGTGCAGACATTTTACAGATCCTTCTACAAGTTTAATGGACTTACCATATAGTCAGTGAAATCAAATGAGATAATTTTTGCAAATCACTTTGCAAATTCTAGGTCACTATATAAACTCTATGCAAGTACTATGCTATAGAAATGTAGATAAATATTCATAATATAGTATAGTAAAATAATGGTTGCACATGAAACTGCAGACCTATTAAGTGCAAATTGCTGTTCCTTTTAAATACATAATAAAGTTATCATGTAAATTTATTCTTTTCCTCTTGTTTAACAGGGTACCATTATATACAAATAGCTATACATACACATACACATACATACATACACACTATCTTATACATACTTCTATTTATCATGTAGATTATTTCTTTCTTCATATGTCTTTCATAGTTAATTTAGGTATTTTAGGGAGTCAAAAACGATTTATTCAATCAAAATCATTCTTAAGACAATATAGCTGTTACTATATGCAATGTTCTCTTGGTTTGCTAATTTAATCTTCATCATTTAGTGCAATCTTTTCCACATTTTTCTAAAATTGTTATTCATTATTTTTCATAGCGTCATAATATTCTATTAAAATCACATTTCACAACTTCTTCAGCCAGTCCCCAGTTGATAGGCATCCCTGCAATTTCTTGTTCTTTGCCACCACAAAGAAAACTGTTATAAACATGTTAGAATATGTAGGATATGTGTGTGTGTGTATGTAAACATTAGACATATTGGACTATAATTTGTTTTTTGACTTACTCTTTTATTTTCCCCCTAGTTACATGTAATTTTCAATATTCAGTACTTAAACTGAATTCAAAGTTATCTCCCTTCTTCCTCACTCTTCTCATTGAAAAGGCAAACAATTTGATATGTTATACATTTGTGATTAGGCAAAACATTTCTATATTAATCACCTTGTAAAAGGAAGCACAAACCAAATGAAAAACTCAAGAAAAACAAAGAAAGTTTTTTTTAAAGTGTTCTTTAATTTGCATTGGATTTAATCAGCTCTTTCTCTAAGTAAATAAAATAAAATAAAATTCATCTGTAAAAACAAAAGGTCAAGGATATCAATGAAAAAAAAATGTGCCATAACTGATTTCCAACTGTATTATAAGGTGGTAATTGTCAAAACAATCTAATATTGTCTAGGAAATATAGTGCTGTATGGAATAGATTATACACATTACAAGTATAATAAATGAGCATAGTAATTTAGTATGTGCTAAAAACAAAAGATCCAAGCTGTTAGTATAAAAGCTCATTATTTGACCAAAAATGTGCTAGAAAAAAAAAACCTGAAAACAGATAAGTCCTTCAAAGTTCTCTTGGATCATTATATTGCTTGGAATAGCTTAATCATTCAGAGTCAATCACCTTACAATAGAGCTGTACAATGTTCTCTTGGTTCTACTCATTTCACTTTGCATCAGTTCATGTAAGTTTCTCCAGGTTTTTCTGAGAGCATCTAGCTAATCATTTCTTATATCACATAATATTCCATCACAATCATACACCACATATTGTTAAAAAAATCCCCCAAATTGATGGACATCCCCTTAATTTCCAGTTTCTTGCCTCCAGAAAAGAGATGCTGTAAATATTTGTATAATTTCAAATTGTTCTACATACATGATTAATTCAGTTCACAACTCTAACAATGATGTATTACTGTCTCAGTTTCTGTTTATACCCTCCAATATTTCTCATTCTCCTGATAACTTTAATTTTTATTTCTCTAGTCAATAGTGATTCAGAGCATTTATTTAAATATGACTATAGGTAACTTTAATTTCTTTGTCTGAGAATTACCTGTTCATATCCTTTAACTATTTATCAATTAAGAAATGACATGTATTTTTTAAAATTTGACTCAGTTCTCCATATAATTGAGAAATGAGACTTTTATCAGTTACTTGTTGCAAATCCCTGCTGCCCCAGTTTTCTGCTTTCTTTTAAATTTTGGTTGCATTGCTTTTGTTTGTACAAATTTTTTAATTTTATGTAAGCAAAATTATCTATTTTACATTTTGTAAAGATCTATTTTATGTCTTAATTTTCCTCTTATTCAAAGTTCTGAAAAATAAACCATTCCAGGCTTTCTTAATTTGCTTATGTATTCTCTATGTGTAAATCATGTAATCTTTTTGACCTTACTTTGATATATAATGTGAGATATTAGTCTATACTTAATTTTTCCCATTCTGTTTTCCATTTTTTTCTAGCATATTTTTGTTTGGATCTTTTGTTTTTAGCACATATTAAATTACTGTGCTCATTTATTATACTTGTTATGTGAATAATCTATTCCATGCAGCACTCTATTTCCTAGGCACAGATTGTTTTGACAACCACTTTATAATACAGTTAGAAATCAGGTATGGCATTTTTTTTTCATTGATATCCTTGACCTTTTGTTTTTCCAGATGAATTTTATTTATTATATTATTATTATTTTTGCTGAGTCAATTGGGGTTAAGTGACTTGCTTAAGGTCACACAGCTAGGAAATATTAAGTATTTGAGGCCAGATTTAAACTCAGGTCTTGCTGACATCAGGGCAAGTGCTCTATCTATTACACCAACTAGCTGCTCCAAATTTTTAAAAAATTAACTCTTTTCTACAGTCAGTGTCACTGTCATTGTGGTAGATACAAATGTAGTAAATGTTTTGGTGCAAAAATAGACAATGGTCATGGTGTCTGAGGCCATTGAGACTACTATAATGCTTATTTTGAATTTTCTTACTTGAAACTTTCTGTTGTAGATGTAAATGTGGTAGATGTTATAGTGCAAAAAGTAGAGAGTATTCATGGAGCAAGTGGAGCTAGGGAGCATCATACTATTTACTTTGAATTTTCTTCACTGTCTGGTTATCATGATATATGTATGGGATTGAAAGTGGGGACAGGTGGGTATGGTTGTGAATGTGGATATGAGTTGAATGGTTTTGTTAAGAACAATGCTCTGGTATATGTCTAGTCAGAATTTGTGGCCTGGGTTGCTACTGTTCCCCACACTTCTTATAAAAGTATTATATGAGAAAATTTTAGGAAGTTGTAGAATTAAGTTTAGTTAATCTGCATAGTAGACACAACTAAGATTTCTTCTGGTTTTATTTTCCAAGAAAAATTTCTGGAGGGTGTTGAGGAACCAAATTTTCTTATAGAAAGTAGACATATTGGAAAGAATCAATAGAGAGGAAGTAGTTGATTAGGCAAAAGGTTCTGGGTGGGAGATGACTAATGGAAACTCACAGAATACTTTGAACCTGGGGTGAAATGCCCACAGGTAGCTTAAGGTTCGTCTGTTCCTTTCATGACTTTTGAATCCAAATTTAGCACCATTTACAACGAAACATCCCAATGTATTTTATGAGAATCTACGATAACATAACATCACATCTAAGGAAATCTTGGAAGACTTCATGAAGAAAGTGATATATGACTTAATTTAGTAGTACACACTTATCATCCCTGTTTTTAAATAAGAAAGGCTAGTAGATTACTTGAGTGTAGGAATTCTGACATGCTGTAGGGCTGAAGTTGAAAGGCTGTCCAACTCCAAAATTGTGAATACCAGAAAGTGGATGGCCACCAGGCTTCATAAAGAAAGGTGAACTGGACTAAGCTGGAAAAATGGAGCACAGTAAAATTTCTCATGTCAACAATTATTGGTGTTATTTCTATGAGAGGTGACTGTAGGTCAAGATTGGATAGGATAGAGAGATAGGAATCCAAAGAACGAAAAAAGAAAGAATTAAAAAAAAAAGGAAAAAATGTGTATGGGTATGTTGTGAAGGATAGGACTTCTACAGGTGGAATTTGGAAAGCATTCGCTGTATAAAGAATAATATAACCAGGAACATGGAAATGATAATATGCTTAGGGAATAGAAAGCAGCCTATTTGACACTAGTATAAAACATATGAGTAAAAATAATATGAGATAAACCAGAAAATATATTGTGAAGGAGTTTAAATTTTCACAAGACAATGGAGAACTGTTCAAATCTTATGAAGAGTAGAGTGATCAAATCTGTGCATTAGATTTATATTGTAGCAGTATAAAAAATGAATTGATGGTCAAAACAATTGTACATGCAGAAAATTGTACATAAATTGTTATAATAGTTGATTCTAGAGGTAATGATGACTTACATTAGTCTGATTCCAGTAGGAAACGAAAAGAAGAATACAGCAAGTGATGGTACAGATGTAGGATCTATAGGATTTAGTAAGATATTAAATATGGGGAAAGAAGAAGAGGAGTCAAAGATGATGAATTTTTGAATTTGTGTGACTAGAATAACTTTGGCATTATTAACAATAAATAACCAAGACTGAGGGTTGGCTAAGATTAGGGGAAAGCTGAAAGATTTCATTTTGCAACATGCTGAACTTGAAGTTTCAGTAAGATATTTGTGAAATCAAATCCATTCATTAATTATCTTAAGATTTTTTTTTTTAATTCACATAACCTACATAAAAGCAGCTACAAACCTTGCTAGGATAAGTGCTAAACTAGGAGTCAGGAGGACACAAATTTGCATCCTGTATCAACTGTTTACTAGATCTTTGACCCTGACTCAATCACTTAATTTCTGTCTCATTCTCTTCACCTATAAAGTGGGTCTAATAATTGCATTTCCCCCCCCCAATTTGTTGTATGAATAAAAAAATTTTATAAATCTTAAAATGCTTTGTGAATGCTAGCTTTATAATCATTAAATGTTTTTAAAAGTTAGGCTATTTCATCTATGGATTCCAAGTTCTTACAAATCTTACAAATCAGAACTCTAATGCTAGTCTAAAAATATGAAATGTGGTATAGGATGGAGGAGGGGCCAGCTACATATGCATATAGCTTTTAGAATGAGAAAGGAAGCTAGCAAAAGAGGCAAAGAAAGTATAGATAGAGAGATAAGCAGAGAAAAAATATAGTTTGATGTCACAGAATTCAAAGAAAAAGGAAGAGTGTATCTGCTAAAATAAAAAGGTTGCATTTCCATAAGGATTACTTATTTATTATTCTGTATTGCACTATACTGATTTAAATACAGGTATTATTTAAATGTAGAGCATACTCTTAAAATGAAACTCTGAAAAGGAAATTAAATAAAGATGATGAAGATATAGATACAATACACACAACATACACACACACTATTTCAAATGTGGGGATTCTGGTCATCATTCCATATTTAAGAGAGCAGTATCTTATTTATTGCATATGTATCTTGCAATATCTTTTGTTAGCAGATTTTTTTTTCATTACAAATATTGGAAAAAGAAGAAAGAATGTTGTTTTACAGCATTCTCATCACACTTAGATTACAATGCACATTTTC
Organism: Sarcophilus harrisii; assembly: GCF_902635505.1. NCBI lineage: Eukaryota > Metazoa > Chordata > Mammalia > Dasyuromorphia > Dasyuridae > Sarcophilus > Sarcophilus harrisii. The sequence goes on from NC_045426.1 coordinate 195,030,560, forward strand.
AGAATCTAAAGAATGCTTCTTCTCCCCCCCGTGGAGTGGAAAATTGTCTTTTCATTTTTTTCATGCTTTTATCAATGATGTTAGTGTCGGCACTTTCTCACCATGCATTTCATGTGAATACAGATGTGATTCACAGCCTTGTACAAACTGGTGAATTAAGAAAATGCAAAATCTGCATCAGAGGTAGAAAAGTTTTGATAGATTTGATAGATTTTGATAGAGTTTTTCTTAGCATTACCAAGCAGGAGGAAATAATGGGATTGGTGAAAAGCAAATACTGAACTATCAACAAACAAAAAAAAAAATACAAAAACACCAAGCTGTCTGATACCAAATTTTTTTTATTGTAATAGGTCAATTTTTTAACATGAATAGAAAACTGAGAACACTTTAAAATCATTTCACATGACATTTTAAGTAGGATACAAAGTAGATAAGTCAAGGAGAAATGAATTACATTCATCCATATTTGGGCTTCATTTGAGTGTGGGATACATTCTTTAATGAGAGCTCTTTGAAAGGCAAAATATATTTTGGTATACACTAGAAAACTGTATAATAGTATCATATATAAATATATTTTCTATAAAAGACTTTCTTAAATTTAGTTCACATAAAGGTTTTTTTTGTATAAGATGTGTTCTCATGTCCACAAAGAAAACAATGCTAATAAAAGTGAACAAAACTAAGATCACAATTTTAAATGCATTATATTAGGGAGGGATTAACTGCTATTAAAATTAATTCTTAATATATTTTTATAGTTCAATGAGACATGCTTTCATTGGTTTAAGAATTCTCTTTGTTGTATAGACTTGGTAGACAGTCCTGAGGAGTTTCTATGGTTTAAAAATTCAATATTTCAAGGGAAATCAGATGATGTACCTTCTCAAGTTTACCTGGTGGTTTTGTATCATATACACATATGTTCATATTGGAAGTCCTTTCAGTATGCTCTAAGATCAGCTAGAGCTTCTAGTCCTCTAGCATATCCTTCTAGGAAACAATGTCATTTTGTAGTACTCCTCCCTTTCCTCTTCTCCCTCTTTTTCTTCCTTTACCTCTTCCTCCTTCTCTCTTGTTTATTTCTTTATGTCTGCATGATACAAAAATTTTCAGTTTAAATTCTAGATTGTTTACTTTCATTTTGAGTGGGGGAATAAAGTTGATTACTAAAAAACAAAGAGTATGAAGAACCAGATTTGTGGAACCACTGCACCAGAAACTAGAACATGAAAAGAAAATGAGGGTAGAATACGTGAATTCTTTTTTTCTGATTGTCTAAATGGATTGCTACAATGGCACACATTAACTCTAAAGCAAAAAAGACATATTCTCTCCAACACAATCTCTTTTAACTCATAAGATCATAATATCAATAATATTTTAATTCAGATATCTGAGGAACATTTACTGAAGAATTAAGTCTAGTAAGATATTTAAATATCACTCCACATATTCAAACTTTTCATCATTAAGTTTATGGTTACAGAATATATCTATTTATGGTGTATGTTTTATGAAGTATAACTAATCTTTGAATGCAAATTTTGGAATTTTTATAATATGTGTTCACTCATATGGAGCCACAATGAAATTGAAAATAATTCTCTTATAGTATCTTGGAAGAACATTAAAATAAAAATCATTAGCCCTGGGTATTAGACTTGATTTTACTGTCTTTGTGAACCTTCTGTCATTCATTTAATGGAATCACAGAATTGCAGTGTAGGTACTGGAAAGGATATTAGATGCCTTCTCAAACCAAATATCTGATAAGGAAGCAAGTTTAGAGAAGGCAGATCAATAAACTAATACCAGAAAATAACAGAAGTAGGAATCATACTAGGATGTATGACTCTATATCCACTGTGTGTGTGTGTGTGTGTGTGTGTGTTTATATGTATGTGTATGTCCCTGTATGTTTTCTCCTATACCATTCAGTAACATCTGTAAAAGAAAGGAAGTAAATTAATGACATCTCTTCTATTCATAAGACTGAAATGAACATATGTTGAAATTACGTTCAATTCATTATACAGAGAAAGAACAATGAATACCTTGAAAATTAAAAGCTATAATAAACAAGTATCATTGAGTACAATAAAGGATATAATGGGGTATAATTCAATTATGTTTAATAAATAAAGTTAACAAGGTTCTTACCTGGAAGAAATTGAAGAATTTGAACTTGTACCTTACAAAGAAGACATGGAAGAAATGTAAATGGCAAAGTTAGTTTAAAGAAAAAGTTTTAAAAAATAGAATTGTTTTAGTATAGTAGAGAAAATAGCTATGAACTAGAAAGTTTATGAGTTAGTTGCACTAAATCCAGAGAAAAACTAAGAAGTAATTCTAAAAAGTGATTAGAAAAATAAACTTTTTGGAAATAGGTTAAATAACATAAAATAAATGTCAATAATTGTTCTGAGTGCACTAAGAAAGGAAAACCTAGTTAGAAGTCTCATACACAAAGCTTCATCCTGGTTTAGCAATATGTGGTCTCTATGACAGCACCTTGGTAACTCCTCAGTAGGAACCCATTAGCTGTGAAAGGAGTCCTGTGAAAGTCCTCTTTATGCACCTTAATGGAAAACCAGTCCCCTTGATTAGATGATTGCCTTTCAGTCTGTGAATCAAAAATCCTGAGTATTTTTAATCTTTAAAAGTCAAAGCCATCAAAAGTTACCCATAATTAACATGGTAAGTCAGTGAAAGCCATTTTATTCTTTTGGAAGATTGAACTTTTTTTTTTCATGTTTTAGTGGCTTTGAGAAATTGTGGTAACACTATAATCTAAATTCTAGTGCATTTTCCAGTCTTAATGATTCAACAAATATGTTCTTAATGGCTTCGTGGAATTCCTGTGATTGCCCTGGTGATGCTTCATTATACCTTAATAATGATTCATGTGATTACCAAAGGATGCCAGGCTACAAGGGAAAGAAAGGTCTCTGATTTAAAAAAAAAATGAAGGCCAAAGAAAATTAAGGTGTGTAAGGCAATGTTCCCTTTAGGTTATGTCCTGAAAGAGACATAAGGTATCATACAAGTAAGTTTGCAAAATGCATAAAACAGTCTAAAAGATCTTAAGAACTCATCTCATTTCTGCCTCATATAACAAAAGGACAGGAAATAACCTACTGGAATTTATTAAGAAATTACCATATAATAGGTGGTTCAACTACAGAAAATTAAATAAAAAATAACACAAGCTCTCAAAAAGTTTATATTCTTTTGGGAGTGAGGAGAAGGATAACAATTTGTTGAGGAAAGAATAAACATTAACAACTAGAGAGATGAGGAAAAATTTTTTCATAAGAGGTAACTCTTAAGCTAAACTCTGAAGCTAATGATTCCAGTCAATATCTTCCATGCTGATCACACATTAATTTAAATACTCACTTGATATTCCTGTAAAATGAACAGTTTTTATTTTCCTTTGTTCATGACATCACATTCACCAACTTTTATATCTTTCTACAGTTTGTCACACAGGTATGCTCCCTCAGTTTCATCACTTGGAAACTTTAGCTCCCTCTCAGTCTTTCATTCAAGGAGTCCTTCCTAATTTTCTCATCCTGTGTAGATGTAAATATTCAGTGAGTAGTTAGTTCTGGGGGAGTGGAAGAATTTGTTTGGAAAAGACTGAATTAAATAAAAAAACTCAAACAAACAAAAATTTTTTCCAATAAAATGTTCCTTCTCTGGAATATGAATGATACAAGAATTCTTAATGTAGTAAAAGGTGATTTAAGGCATTTCTGAGTGTTTTCTGGAAAGAAGTCTTTTTTAATGCTACAAGATGTGACATTTGGTTATCAAGAGCTGAGAAATAGCTCAAGATTTGATTGTAAGTATTATTCAAATTCTCAGTTAATGCCATGAGTAGAAAAAAGTTACAAAGGATAACCAGCAATGAACTAGAAATAAGAGCCCATGGTTTTCTGAAAATCAAAGTAGACAAAGAAAATTAATATTTATTAAGGAAAAATGAGGTAAAATTTAATAAGAAAATATATACATCATTAAATTAGTGATATGATCAGTGTGGATACTTCTACCAATTAGAATATAACTTCACTTCTTACTTCTTTCCCCTCTTCATCACCAGCATGATTCAGCAGAAGAAACTTCATGATTTCAAATCTCACTTGGTGGTCAGACTTTTGGTGACAACGTTTTTGTTTTGTTCAGTCGATTACTGGGAGAGGGATATGCTGACTATTGCTGAATCTAAAATTCATGGTGAGACAAAGAAAACATGAGACTCCATCTTTTTGCTCTTCCTTTTCGCTTACTAAATGAACAGCTCATTTTCCCCAAGCCATAGTTTTCTCATTTCTACCATCTCTCCTCCTTAATTTTTTAATCTATTTCTTCCCCCAATCCCCTCCAATTCCCTTTGTGTGATATTCAACTCCAGTTCCTCATATTTTGTTTTATTCTGCAAATTATGTCAATCCAACATCATGGAAGAATATTTCTTTTAAAAATATTGACCTTAGTTTCAGGGAGACATTGGGATAATTAAAATGTCTGTACAATATCCAAAAGCTAAACCAATCTTTTCTCTTCTTGTAGGTCTAGCTAAAGTCCAGATTGTCCATTTACAATTTTTATCCTTGATTAAATATACCTGCATGTGCATTATGTGTCTATGAGTATTGATGTACATTAAACTCTATGTTTGATTGCATATTATTGTTTGAACAATCAGTCCATCAGACAATAGACATTCTTCATTCATTTGTCTTTTTTCTGTGTGAATTACTAAACCAAATCCTTAGAGAGACATGCTATAACATTGAGCTAAATATAATAAGATAAAATTAAATAGAGACAAATGTAAAGTTTTACACTCATCAACAACAATATCAACATTTCTAATAAAATGTAAGTAAGGCATGGTTAGACAGAAGTTATTCTGAAAAAACCTGGGAGTTTTAGAGCCCTGAAAACTCAATACAAATCGGTAGACTGATGAAGCAGACAAAAATAAATTAAATCTTTGTGCTGTATATTAATTCAATCATACAGATTAAGACAGGAATTGCTTCTAAGAATTAAGAGGTGATCATCACACTGCTTTCTGTTCTCAGTGGACTTCATCATGAATATGGCATTCATTTCTGGGATCTGTGGCCACTGATAAGCTAGAGAGCAACCTTGATGGTTAAGGACCTTGATTAAATGTCATGTGAAAATTAGTAAAAGGAACTCTATGTATTTAGGAAAGAAATATTTATATTTATATTCAAGTACTTGAAGGATTTTCATGTTGAGAAGGGACTAGACTTGTTCTCTTTGGCTCTGAAAGGCATAGCTGGAAGCTGTAAAGAAATCACTTGAGCTTGATGTCAGAAAACAAAACAAAACAAAACACAAAATTCTTAACAATTAGAATCCGTCAAAGTAGAATGGTGTGTTTAGGGAGATGTTGAGTTCCTCCCACTTTACAGGTCTTCAATCAGGACCTGCATGATTAACTTTTGGGTTATTATAATGGTAATTCATTTTGTATATGAATTGGATTAGATAGCCACTAATTTCTCTTCAAACTTCCAAGTTTAATTCTCTGCTTTTTCTGTATGCTTCACATTGATTAACTCAGAAACTCAAGATGACTCAGGTATTTTTCTTGTAGAACTAGAAATTTATGGGCTTAAGACAAAACAAGGATAGCATACCTATATTTATGAATTACTTGTGCTTTATGCCTTTAGGGGATAAATTCTACCCTGTTAGCACCTGCTAAACATTAGCTAAGACCTCTAAATTCTTTCCCACTGAATAAACATGTAAGAGTTTCCCAAATCAGCATGTCATCATGAAGAGTAGCTAGTTTAGACTCATTATCCAAGAATGTATGGATTCCACTATCAAATGGGGCAACATTTTGACTCATTCTCACTGCATCATGCTTCATATTGGTAAGCATCTAGCAGATGGATTCTGTAATTGGCTTCTATTGGGATTATAATAGACCCCTGATAATGCACCCTACAGATTAAGCACAAGGGTTAAATCAAGCATGCAACATAACTGTTTTGGGTTAAAAGATCTTTTCACTACAAATGCACATAAAATCTTTGTCTTCTGAAAAAAAAAATGTGACCCTCGATTCTCATTCTGTTTTTACTAGAGGCATAGATTGCTGTATGTTTAAATAATTTGACTAAGAAGGCAATGACTGCAAAAAACTAGCAATTCCTGTGATGAAAAGGGTTTGATTTTTTAAAGTACTCCAAGATTAGATATTAGCTCATAAAGCTAGCAGCTTGAAACTCCTGAAAAATGCATTTCCAGTTAGCCTCTGCTTGAAAACCCCTTGTGATTTGGCTTGATTTTTCAACTGAAATATTTACAGATTATTTCTACATAATGGTTTATAAATGTGAAATATTGCTTGACTTCCTATGTAATAAAGTTCCTTCTATTTTTCTCTCTGGCACAATATTTCTGGTTCTAATGCACCTTGTCCCAAATAATTTTTTTAGAATTTACTTTTTTTATAATGTGGAGTTTTATTTTCTTTAAAAAATTTTTTTAATTCAAGAGGAAAATCAAACCTTTCAGTATTTGTCATTCTTCCCCTCCATTGTAACTCCATTGTAACACTGCTAGACATTTGCTCAAAATTGAAGTCGTCCCTACAAACAAAAGGGACTCTATTCTGAAAATCAAATAAAGAAACATACTAATTTTTAAATTGCTCTCCATTATTTTGATAAACAATTATTTATATGAATAAGTCAAACCAAGACTCTAGAACTCAGTCCAAACCTACATTTGGATATTAGTGATATTCCCTTTCAGATCCAGTCCTACTCAAAATTATGTTGGCCAAAATATTTTTCCAGTCTCCTTATCTATTATTACCTTCAGAACTTTTTTTTCTCAGATACTTAGATTCTTTATAACAGCCTCTGACTGCCCACTCCACCCTGGTACAAGGTAACAGTTTTTGACATCTATGTTTCCTAAACATTTCTTCCCATCACTCCACATGAGCCTTTCTGTCTTATAACTGTTCTTCAGGATAATAACGTGAAAGAGAAAAATGAGTTTATCCAAAGTGGTCTCTGATTACCTTGAAAGAGAGTGTGGCTGTTTTTTATTTGGGACTTTTATCTTCCCAGGGAGAAGATACCCCTTAAAGAAAGGAATGAGCTGGGACTTTAGGATGAGGATCCATCCTTTGGGTTTAACTTTCTCAATTTAAGACTGTGACATTTTCATTTTCTAAAGACAAAACAGAACTAAAAGCAAATCTACATCTCAGTAGTTGACTACTGCCAAAAATCAGACGCAGATGGAAATGCATGTATCCTCCTTCTGGACCCCAAATATCTTGTCTCAAGACCTTTCTGTAGAAATAAGGGGGGTACTTATGCACAGTTACTTTCAAAATTTGCATAAGGTCAGAACTTGGGGTGTTCAACCTTTGACTCAGAATTCTAATCCTTCACAAATGCTTTACTCTTTAACAATGGACTTGTGAAATGCACTCTCTTTCCAATATTGCTGATTATAATTCCCTATTTCTTTCTATTTGATGTAATTCTCATCTAAGGTCTTCCATTAATCCTCTATAAAAATGTTACTCATTATGTTAGAAGCTTTTTTTCAAGATTTTAAACTTTTCAGGATGTAGTGGCTGGGTTTGGTAAGATGAAGTGGAGAGCCAAAATACAGGCATGTCTTTAAGACAGCTACATAGATGCTTTCTTTTCAGCCAGTTCTTGTAGTTAATTATGCCATTTGTCTATCTTTCTATAGTGTTTTGAGTCATTAATAATTTTAATTCTTGGTAGTTGTCTATTCTATTATTAACAGACAGACATTAAAAGAATATTTAGTTTTGAAAAAAAAGATTTCTGTGTTAGGGAACAATTGCAATCATTCAAAATACTGTGCAATTTCCCAAGTGCTGTTCTCTCTTCCACTCACTCTCTTCCTTCTATTCTATTAAAGATATATTTTATTGTCTATCTTCATTGTCTTCCCTATATATGTCTCGATAGAATAACTCAATGTATTATCCATCCAATTGAATATTATAATATCTACAATAGGCACTCTATAGACATTTAATGTTTGAATGGTCAAAGATTGTGTTGTGGTGGTCTGGCAATGGTTGGGGTTTGAAATAATCAAAACAATGGCTATCTTTAATTATATGAAGTATTTTAACCTTTGTAGGGAGTGGCATCTTACATTTCAGTGGCTGTATCTTATATGATTTGATCCTATTTAAAGGAGATATTTTAATTGGAAAAGAAACTTTAAGTATGCATTTACTCCTGAGTCAAGAAAAAAGACAATTTTGTGTTATCAATAAACAAGAAATGGTAGGATTTTGCATTTTTTACATCTTTCAATTGAGTCTTTAGCTATGATGATGGAGTATGTTACATAGAGAAACAGCTATAAAAATACCTCTTCTTATATTTTCATTCAAGATAACTTTAAAAGTTTATTTTCATAAAGTTTTTAAGATAAAAAAGTAGATATGGATTGGTAACTTATGCTATCTCCTTGTTGTTACCAATGTTATAATATTAGACTTCGATTTATTTAAAAGAATTAATAAATATGTACAGTTGTTCATCAACATTGGTGGAGAGGATTCCTGTGATATGAAAAACCATGAATAATTCCATATCTCATCCCAAATCTTTATTAAAAAACAATTCTGGTCATATTTATTTAATACCCAAAATACACATACAATAAAACAATACAGTATTCATTAAAATGTTGCAATCTCTACGGGAGAGAAATTAGTATCTCACCTACTTGCAGTCTTTGCAACCATGGGTGAAACTGCATCAACTGCTTCATAAATTTGCTTTTCTTATGAAAAGTGGAAGATACAATGATCCCTGCTGGAGAAAATCATGTGACTGAGTCTTGATGGTATACAGACAAAGATGAAATATTCCCAAAGAGGGTGTGTAGCTCATATTTCTTTAGTTTATTGAAACTTTTAACAAAATTCAATAAATTTATACATGCATACTGATGGTGGTAAATGACAAATTAATAGTATATAATATTTATGCATTTATATCTTACTAGCTTCTTTTGTTTTCTTCATGCATGTGCATTGTCTGTGCTTTTCTACAGTACTTTGCAAATCTCCAAAAATTCCCATTTAATCACCAATGATCAACCCATAAATAACCAAAGTGAATATAGAACCTGTGAATATGTGTTCTATGTGTGTGTGTGTAGGTGCATGAGTAGTTAAGGATTTCTAACAGCATTTAGAGATGATTCAGCTTCCCAGTTAGGCAAGGCTAAGTTTGAACAATGCAATAAGGTACTGTCACAAATGAATAAAATCTTGTCACTAGACAGAAATTAGACTGGATCCATAATTGAGCAGAAAGAGAACTAAGTTAGGTCCAGAACTAAGTCAGAAGGTGAAGTCATTGTGGTTCATTAAATTCTTTCTACCATTTATTTTAATTCCCTCAATTCCTCTTTTTCATTGATAGAGGAGGGGATCAATCCACTTTCCCCCTGGCTTACTTGTCTAAAAGCCACATCTATAAGAATATTCTCATAGTCAAAATTCCCTAAGTCAAGTTATAGATCAAACTATGTAGAGGGCTCACAAGAGACTAAGTTTGAGAGGGAAAAGTTACATGCCATTAAGGTAACTAAGGAAACAGCATAAACAAATGAAACAAAAGACAAAATCAATAAACTGATCAGTATTAAATAGCATCAAGTCTCTTTGTATCATAATAATCCTATCCCAATAGCCATTTAATTATTACATTTTGTCTTGAGTCTCATATGTCCCATATAGTCATATGGTCCTTGCAATATTTTGTCTTAAACTTCAAGACATCTCTGAAAGAGGCTCTGTTTTTCTGCTTCCAAATCATTTGGAGAAATTCCTAGATAATTATGGTAAAATCTGCCAGTAAAAAGATTAATACAATTTAATGCTATCTCTCAAAATTGGCTCAATCCTTGATATAATGATACTATTGACAAGTTATAAGAAAAGCATCAATTAAGAACTCATAATTCACTTGAAACTTAGAAAATTTCAGTTTTTATATATTATTTGATGCTTTTACTTTCACTTAAACATTACACCTGATATAAGAATCTTTAAAACTATTTATGAGAGTCTAACTGTAAAATGAGTTTTGCCTCTTAATATTACCAGATAAATACTTAAAAATAAAGAAATAATTTCACTTTCTTTATCTTCTTAAATATAATTTCATATGTAAAATCCTTAATCCAATTTTTGGAATTTATTAATAAAACATAATGAAAGCCTGAATTTTTATGCCAGTTACATTTGGAAGTCAATCAGGTGCATATGTCTATGGTTCTTAAGGAAAACAGTCTAATCCTATTCTTTTCTTAAAGTTTCACTCCAAAATTCATTTCTTCAAAGAAAACATTTATATTATATCTTTGTTTTATTACTTTGTCCAATCATCCCTTTAGGATTATATCGTCCTCACATTATAATCAGACCATAAATAAAGATTAAATTATTTTTTATCATATTATAGTAACTTTCATCATAGTAAAGTGATTCATAGATGTTCTAATGTCAGTCTACTAATCAGCAAATGTAGTATTGTACATATAAAACTTTTGCTACTTACTGGTCTTTATAAATTTTGGTATGAAAGGAAAAGGAGGGACATAGTTATAAGAATGCCAAGACTCTTGCCTTAATGGCACAGACTAACCTGATATATCTATCTATCTATCTATCTATAATAACAGGGGAAAATTTCTTTAGCCCTATTTGATCCCAGAGATGAGCTATTTCTCAAACCAATCATATAGTCACAGGGTATCAAAAACAAAACTCAAGATTAACTAGATAGGGAAATTTCCTGTTCATACAGGAAATATCAAGATGGGGAAACTGACAATTCTATTTTATGTTAAGGTTTCCTCCAATTTCCCCAGAGACAGACATTTAACTATAGAAGTTATAAGATTACAGCATATGCCATTTTCATCTACTGGCTTCATGGCAATTCAGACTGTCATCCCTGTAATCAAAACTCAAAATAATAATATAGTTCCAATACTTTTTTCATCAAATAGTAAAATTCCCTAATCATAATTTAAAGCTTCAATTAATATATTTTATGTTTCTCTAACAGTTATATTTCATTTGTATGCTCTACTTAGAAATTAAACTAACTACAATCTGGGATTTCCTATACACAGTAAATGCATAATAGTTGACTCATATTAATGTATTGAAATTACATTTTTAAATCACCCTATACATTTTCATAATTTTTATAAGTGAAAGCCAAACATTTCCAATGAAAATAATAAGCTTTATTGTTATTGTTATTAGCTATTTTAAAACAAATATGCTATGTGGAATATATAGCAATTCTCAAATATTCATTTTATCATATTCTTTTAAAAACACATAATCCAACCTCTTCTAGACAAAAGTTGTTTTTCTAACAGCATTTTAATGCAATGATTCCCCAAAATTGATAATATAAAATAATTTTCAAATATAATAATATACCTATTGTTGATTTAAAACATGAAACAAAACTTATTACCAGTCAAATGACTTCAGTTCAATTGAATGCATTTCCATTCCACATAAAACTGCAAATCTATTATGTACAATTTGTTATTCCTTTAAAATATATATTAAAGTTTTCATGTAATGTTTTTTATTCCCTTTCTGCCCGCTTTAAAGATGGCTATGATAAACACAGATATGACAAATTTTGGGATGAGAGTGAAAAAACTGGGACACTTGCTTTTAATGGAACTGTGAACTGATCCACCCATTATGGAGAGCAAACTGGAATTATGCCCAGCATTATTAAAGTACTTATACCCATTGATGCAGAACTAGATGTGTTTCTAAAGATGATTAAGTAAAAAGGAAAATAATCTATATGTTCTAAATATTTATAACAGCTTTTTTTTATGTTAGCAAAGAACTGGAAATTGAGGGAGATATCTGTCAATTATAGAGCGGTGGAAAAAGTTATAGTATATGATTGGGATGTAATACTAATTTTCCATAAGAAATTGATGCTATAAAAAAGCTTAATGATCTTAGAAAAATATGAATAGCTTTGCATGAAAGAACGAAGAGCAAAACAAGCAGAACCAAGAGAATGTTGTGAAGAGTAACAACATTATTGCTTTAAGAACAACTCTGAGTGACTACTCATTTTAACTACTATAACTATCCAAATTAACTACAAAAGACCTATTTAAAAAAAAGACACTATCTATATCCATGGAAAACAAAATTCTAAACTTAACCCTCTTCAAAGGAAATACTAATCCTAAATTGAAAACTAAACTTTACTTTAATGCAAAAGAAATATGGATCAAGAACAGGAGTCTGAACTTTGGAAAAAGTTTTCTCTGAAAATGTCTCTTGTGAAAGAATAACCAGAGTAATCTAGGTGTAAAGGGCTGAAACTCTTAAAAGGTGTGCTTGAATCAGACAACGGAGCACTTGAGGCTAATTACCTGTTGGACAATGATTCTATTAGCATATGTTTGGAATTGCTCTTCTCACAGTTAATGGTGGCTCAATGTTTGGGTAAGGATTAGGGGGTGGAGTGAGAGAGGAGAGAAAACATCACTTTTCAGCCAGATGAGGAGGAGAAAGGTTGGTGGTGAGCCTATAACAGTTTGTCTCCTTCACTTTTCCCCCTAAAGACCAAGGACTTTTGCTTATCCTGACTCCTGCTGTTCCTGAGGCTTACAGGGAGCTAGCCCAGACTTTACATCTAGGAAACTTTTTCTGAACAGCTGTCAGCCCTGATTCAACTTGGTTGGCTCTGCCAAAAACTATAGAGGGTGAAAGATGAAGTGACTGAGGAAACAAAGGTTCAAGCTTCCTAGCATATTGATTTTTAAGCAGTTCTTGACAATTATAAAACAAATCAGTATCAATCATCTTCCGCAGCTTTGTCACTGAACCCAAAATATATGAGGAGATAGATTTTTATTAATTTAAACAAACAAATAAAATCAATCAATTAAAAGAAAAGAGAACCATAAATACAAAATTAGGGAATCCTATTTTTAATTAGAGGAAGGAGAAATTTTTCTAGTGAGGAGAAAAAGAAGATTAAACAGGTGCAATTCTTTGAAATCAGAAAAAGAGGTGTTCTACTCCTCCCAAGTGTCTCTGAACAATCAAAGAGATATGGAAAAATAATTGATTGATAAAGTTTCAGATAAAGCATATAACTATATGTTTTATATTATATATATATATATATATATATATATATATATATATATATATACATATATATATTCTTAAGATGCAAGATTATAAAAAAAATATTGCCTGAATCATCAGATCTGACTAGGTTTCTGGTCAGTATAACTTAAGTCCTTAGTTAAGGATCTATAAGCAGTAGATAGAAGAAATCCAGCTTCCAAGCCATACAGGGCTAGAGTCAAACACTGCAATAAGGTACTCTCACAATTCTCACAATGAATAGTTTTCTCACAAGACAGAAAATGAACTAGACCTATAATTGAATAGAAAGAATTGAGTTAGATTTAGAATAAAGTCACAAGATGGAATTCAATTCCCAATACTATTTGTTGTCCTAATCCTTTCACTGAGACACATCTTACATCTATCATGACCAAAACTGAACTTATTTTATTTCTCCCCAAAACCTTTTCTTTTCCAAATTTTCCTATTTCTGTTGAGGTACCCTATTTACTTTCCTAGCTTTTTTTTTTTTTTTTTTTTACTTGTTTCCTATCTTGCAGAATTTTATTTGACCACTTATTCTTTCTCAGCTTTCATATCCAGTCAATTATCAAATTTTAACATTTATATCTTGACAGCATTTCTCATTCAACTTCTATAATGAACTCACACAGCTATTATACTATTTGAGGTCATCATCAACCCTTATCTAGGTTATTGCAACTACCAACTAATTAGTTCCCCTGATTCAAGTCTTTCACCACTCTTGTCCATCTTACACAATGCTGCCAAAATAATTCCCCTTAAGTTTAGATCAGATTGTGATTCTCTATTTCATCACATCTAGCAGCTTCCTATTGCTTTTAGGATGTTTAGCTTTAAAAGCTTTATACAACCTTTATCCAATTATTTTTCCAGAAAATTGTAAATTATATGCCCTCCCACACTTTGGGAGACAAACTGATTTCCATTGTTACAAGCCTCCAGTTTCCATCTTTCTAACTTTGTAATGGCCATCTTGAAATGGGCATTTTGTAATACCCAAAGAATTCCTTCCTTCTTATTTACTGATTTATAAAATACCTCTTTTTAAAGTTAATATTAATCACTCTCTTCTTTATGAAGCTCTTCCGCTCCTCCTCATTACTAGTGACCTTTGTATACCTGTATATTTATTTGGCTTATACTTATGTTGTATATATTTGTGTATGTATCAATATTCCCTATTACAACATTAATTTCATGTGAGTAGACATTGTTTGATTCAAGATGGTTTCTTCCATGGTACCTGACACACAGTAGGAACTTTAATAATTGCATTGTCAATTTATTGAGTATAAAAAAGGTTTGCTTATTTTCAGAGGTAACTTCATAGGTGATTAAGTAGAATTATTTAATCCAAAATATTTTAGCAATTACAGTTCACTTTCTATGGTATTCATGAAAATATTGTATACACACAAGCTCACTAATGAAAAGAAAAAAATAAGAGACTCTCAGTGGTCTTTCTAATGGATCTAATAAAAAAAATTTAAGTCAAATGAATTTGCAGCTTTAAGTCACTAGTGTTATAAATAATTTTCTTCCAAAGAGCCATATGCTACTATTCTTTGAAAAGATGTGCTGTACTTTCAAAGAGCAAAAAAAAAAGCTTAAAATCAATATTTTAATCAAGAAAGGTTTTTGCATATAGATAGCAGATTGAATCTTGGTAAGTTGAAAAAGAGGAATAATATTATTTTAAAATAAGAGATAACTTTTAATCAAGATTCTTCTAAATGTGTGAGCTCTTACATTAGGAATAATCAAAAGGCTTCTATTGCTGGTTGGAATTGATTGACTATATCTATTAATAAAAATGGGAAAGATGCTTTCCTTAAAGCTGGGTATTAACCATAGTAATTATCAATGAAAGATACTAAACAGTACCATTTTCCCTTTTACCTTAAAAATGATAATACTATTTAGAAATTTGAAGAAAATAATGTGAGGAAAAAGCAACTGTCCATTCAAAATCCTGCTCATGAGATCTTGGAGGTAGTTTAAAAAAAATAAACAAGGGGCAGCTTTTTGGTGCAGTGGATAGATCACCAGCCCTGAAGTCAGGAGGACTTAAGTTCAAATCTGGCCTCAGACTTTTAATACTTCCTAGCTGTGTGACCCTGGGCAAGTCATTTAACCCCAATTGCCTCAGGGGGGAAAAGATAAATAGGACTTGTACATGGTTTTGTTCTGTTTTTTTTCTTTTTAGGAAATGAAAGAAAAGGGAGGCAATTGATAAGTGATCAAAGAATATAAACAGAATTTTCAGAGGAAGGAATTAAAGCCATTTATACTCAAATGAAAAATGCTCTAAAACCCTATTTAATTAGAGAAATACAAATTAAGACAAATCTTTATACCTATCAGATTGGCTAAGATGAAAGAAAAAAACTCTTAAATGTTAGAGGGGATGTGAAAAAACTGGGACACTAATAGATTGTTGGTGGAGTTGTAAAATGATCCAATCATTCTGGAAAGCAGTTTGGAATTATACCCAAAGGATTGTAAAATTATGAATACCCTTTCATCCAGCAGTGTCACTACTGGGTCTGGATCACAAAAAGATCATAAAAGAGAGAAAGAGACCCATATATAGGTGCAAAAAATATTTGTAGCAGTCTTTTTTGTGGTGACCAATAATTAGAAATTGAGTGAATACCCATTAATTGGAAATGGCTGAATAAATTATGGCATATGAATGTAATGGAATATTATTGTTCTATAAGAAATGATGAGTGAAGCAACCAGAAGCAGGAGAAAAATGTACACAGTAGCAGCAAGATTATTGGATTATAAATTGTGATGGACTAGTTCTTCATGGCAATGTGGTGATGCAGGAAAATTCCAATAGATTTGGGATAGAAAATGCCATCCAGAGAGAGAGAAAAACTATGGAGACTGAAGTGGATCGATGTATAGTATTTTCATCTTTATTTTTGTTTGTGTGCTTTTTCTTTGTCATGTTTTATTCTCTTTTGATCTAATTTTTCTTCACAACATGACAAAATAATGGGAATCTGTTTAAAAGATTTGCACATTAACATACATTAGATTGTTGTTTTGGGGAGAGGAAAAATTAAAAAGGGAGGGAGAAAAAAATTTGGAACTCAAAATCTTATAAAAATGAATGTTGAAAACTATCTTAACATGTATTTGAAAAAGTAGAATACTATTACTGAGAAAAAGAAAGAAAATGGAGGGAGAAAAAATACACTAGGGAAGAAACAAGGAAGATGGTTAAAGTAATTATTTTTCATAACTAATGCTACAGAAAATTTTTATAAACATGAATGAGAGGGGAGGGAGGATAGGTTATCTCATGGATTTCAATATAATATGAATCCAGAAAAAGAGACTATGTGTATAGATATACACACACACACATATAAAGACAAATACACGCAATTTGGTGTACGAAAATATTTTAATCAAACAGGTAAACAGGTGAGAGCAGAGAGAGAAAAGGTGTACTAGAATTAAGAAAAAGAGTACTCTTGGGGATAGAGCAAACTTCATTTTCTGAGGATAGATTATTAAAGAGAGACTTAAAAAAACTGAAAGAAATGATAAGAACCCATACTTAATGTCTAAGTTTGGTGAAGAGAGATGACAGAAGAGGGATCAGACTGCTTTAACTATGGATTTCTATGATGAATCTCAATTGTTTTATTTCTTCCATCTTTTATGTCAAAGGCAGATGTGAGAAACAAAGGAAGAAGGATATCATTATAGAAAATTTTTTGGGAAAACTCAACTAACAATGAAAATGAGAATGGCAATAGGATCAATTCATTTATAAAATTGGGAGGAATTGTAGAATTGAACAGTACATTGTTTATTAAAAAAAACACAATTGAAACATTAAATGGGATTTTATTAAAACATATAAAATATGTTAAAACAGAATAACAATGAATAATTGGAGCAGAATTTGTTATATTTTAGGAGAATTAAAACAACAACAAAGGAACAACCAAGGGATACTGTCATGATCTCAGACAAGAAACCAGTAAAATTATGTTTTAAATGAGATTATAAAATTATATTATATTTAAAGAACTATAAATTATGAAGTTATATAATTTCTTTATATATGTACTGCATGTTACAAATTCTAAATATCTAAAGAAAAATGAATTTAATTTAAGAGAGATGTAAATAGCAAAACTATAAAAACTGGAAACTCCAATATGACTCTTTAAAACCAAATCAAACCTTATTTTTAAAAGTTTTTTTCCTTCCTTTTTAAGAGGGAAGAAAATAAAAAATTCATAATTGGAGAATAATTGGAGAAATACTAATTGTTCTTGGATAGACTGAGCCAATATAATAAAAATGACAATTTCAATTAAATTTAAAAATATTTTACTGAATTGGAAAAAATAACAAATTCATTTGGAAAATAGTCATTAATATTATATACTTTAATATAATATTAATAGATTAATTAGTACATATGTGTTTTACATATATGCAATTGCATGCATACATGTATGTGCATGTATATTTGGTACTGATTAACTGAACTGAAATAAGCAAGATCCAGAAGCAATGACACATTGCTATGTTCAATAAATAAAAATACATCAACCAACTGCTAGGGTAAAATGGTTAGTACTCAACCAAATTCTATTCAACAATAGCTTCTGGGAAAATTAGAAAGTAGTCTGGCAGAAAGTAGATTTACACCAGAACTTCACACCATATGCTACAATAAAGTCCCAATGCATCCATTTAAATATAAAATACACATATTAGAGAAAAAAGTAGCAAAACTTCCACAAACATGTATCAGAGTTGTTGACCAGCATGAGCTAGATACTGTTACATTATAAAATGACCTGTTTTGATTAAATAAACTTGCAATATTTTCACACAAACATAATCATTATATATAAACTTATATGGGCAATGGAATAGATAACAAGAACTCAGAAACCTCAGAAGTCTGTAATACACCTCCCCTTTTTTAAAAAAAGAAATGGAGACATTATAAACTTAGCAAAGTTAGCTGACTTTATCAAGTATCAAACTGGTAATTTGTTATCCATTCTATAAGAGGAAAAATAATTTATTTTAATGTTATTCCATCAACTTCATGATGATCATGATCTTCCTCCTTCTACTCCCCATTAGCACATATTTATTGAGTAGCTACTCAGTGTTAGGCAAGAATATATAAAGAAGCATATGGCATAGTATCTGGCCATTGAAAGGAAAATTTACTGTGCTGTTCCAAATTCTCATGTCCCACAACTATATCTACCCTTCCTTTTTTCCCTCACTGGTTTACTTTTGCTTCTATGCTACTGAAAAAAAAAAATGTGCTCCTTATCTCTCTTATTCCACACTTCTAAACTTCTATATCCTTATCATCTCCTTTGCTTGTCTCAAAGAATGAGGTAGCTAGGTAGCCAGAGTTGATGGAGTGCTGCATATAGAGTAAAAATAAATATTATTAGCTATGGATTCATGTGCAAATCACTGAATCTCTGTTTGCCTCAGTTTTTTTTTTTCAATTTTAAAATGAGGATAATAATAGCATCTATTACGTAGGGTTATCATGATAATTAAATGAGATAATATTTCCAAAGCTCTGAGTATAATGCTCGACATATAGTAAATACTTAATAAATGCTTGTTTCCTTCCTGCCTTTCCCAAGTCAAACACTTGTAATTTTCTCCTTGAGCCAAGTGACTTGTCCTTTCCCTCATCTTCAGTTCTATGCTGTGTACTAGCTCCTTTTTTTTCTACCTACAAGTCTTTCCAGGTTTCTCATATCCTTAAAAACCTTCACTTGACCTTGCTATTTTTCATATTATATTTTTCCTTCTTTTAATTATTAAATTACTAGGGTAGTAGTCAACAGGTATTGTTTGTTTTCTCTTACTAATCATGTACATCTTGACCCCAGGCTTCAGAACTCAGCACTGTATAAAAACCATTCTCTAAAATATTACCAATTTATCACATTAATTACTCAGCTGATGGCCATTCTCAATGCTCCTGTTCTTTGAGCTTTCCCCCATCCTCTGAGCTTTCTACATTTCTGGATTTTTTTTTCCCTTTTTCTTTAAAAACATTATTCTCCTTTGTACATCTCTGAAATTTTTTCTTCTCATTCTCCATTTTCAGTTCTTTATTCATGCCCTTATCCTTATGTATTCATTACATCTTCAATTTGACAGATCTTCCAAAGCATTTTCCTAGGCTCTTTTCTCTTTCCTATTTAACCAGTTATACTTGAGTTTGAAATCTAGTTCTTGAAAATACTATAAAGCTGTCCTTCACTCCTCATTCTCAGTTATTACCAATATCAAGTTATATGACATGTTTTGATTCTATTTCAACAATATTTCTCACATTTGTCCTTTTTGCTTATATAGCTATCACTGTAGCTCAGACTATCACCTCTTACTATAACTATTGAAATAACTTCATAAGTGTCTCTCCCCAATTCACATTCCACTTGAATTTTTTTCTTTTTCAGTATTTTCATTCTAGTCGCTTACTTGAGAAATTTCATGGCTTCTATCTGTTTCTGAGATGAAATGTAAACTCCTTAAACTGGTAACAGATCACCTGCCTCCTTTTATCAGCGGCGTATTCTTGTTCATTCTCTGGAGATTCTGGGGATAAGAAAGTCCTTAAATGCTTCTAGTTTCCCCTATATAACTCAGTAATGAAGAACTCAAACATTTGGGGAATCACCAGACAATTCTCTTATTAAACACTGAGCAGAAAATTGAAGTCTCAGTGAATCTTTAAAAGAGAGTGATCTTCACTCAGTGGATTCTTTCTACTTGAAGATCATGTCAGATCTATTCAATTATCTTTGCAGGAATTTAGGTAAAGATAGTCACCCTTTCCCTTACTGTCACAAAAGCAATAAATGTTCCCAAATAACAGCTAGAGAAAGAAGCCTTTAAAAAGGCAAGGGTTTTTAGCTATGTTCCCCCCCCCCCCCATTTTTGTTTCTTAATCCTGAGATGGAAATATCTAGTTTTGGGAATAAGCAAATGAATTTTAATGATTGTAAATCCTAATTCCCTTAATGATCAGTACCCCAGGATGAAACCTGTAACTAGGATGGTTTTCCAGCAGAGTGCCTTGAGGTAGTCAGTGTAAAGAGAAATGAAATTTAACAATATTTTTTCTCTTCAACAGTTCTGGAAGCTAATGAATGTTTTATGTTTAAGTTTCAACCTCTCAGTAGAGTATAACAGTAGTTATTATTTGTTACTTCTTTAAGGTTCTTTCAATGTACATTTATAAGAGCCTTTTGCAATTAGCATTTCTCTTGTGTGGAGAAAATAAATATCTTAATTGGTTTATACTGAATGTTAAGAACAGGGGGTATTCAAGCATGACTAGCATATTTGATATAAAGCCTTACCAAGCCATTTTCAGGGCTAATAATATCCTTTTGATATCCACCTTCACCCAATTGTGGCTCCAAGAAGCTCTAATAATTTTGGCAGATGAACTAAACCAGGATTAAACTTCAAGCCTGCCAGTGACTTAGGGGGATGTCTACCACAAGCAAGTGAAGACTTTTCCTAGTGAAATGGATAGATGACAACAATTGATTTCAATGGTCATAAAGGCGGTTGAAGCAGTTACTATGAAGCACTTACAACTTGGTCATCTATTTTATCTTGAAGAATTGCAGGTCATTTGGTATTTTGTTGTGTCACTAAACTTCAAAGACTCAGGAAGAGAGAAACTGTCTTTGCATTACCCTGCCTTCTTTAAATGCAATTCATGGGCAAGTCAAGATATCACTGATAATGTCACTGGTCCTCTTCAAAAATAAAGGACAAATAGCATGTAAGAATCTTTATATATTGTTATTTGGGGATTCTTTAGTCATGTGGAAAACCTAAACTTTGACAACAGTGCCAGTGAAGGGGTGTAAAGAATCAAAGGGCTCAATAAAAATAACCTAACCCACTCTCATTAAAGATCAGACTCTCCCCAGGATTGAACCCAGTTCTATTGTGTCCAGAACAGAGTTTCTCTGATGAAAGTAAAAATTTTAGGATGAAACCCTCTGGGATAAATAGGGATTTAAATTATTAGAATGACATTCAAAACCATTTCAGATCTGCTACCGACCAACTTTTTTAGCCTTATTTCACTCAATATATATTCTAGTAAATAATACTGCCGTCTAATTATTCCATGAGCTCCCAAGCAGAATTTCATCTCTGCCATTTCATACAGATCATCCCTGGAAAACACTCTTTCCTCATTTCTATTTTTCAGATTATATTTTTCATTTCATATAGTTTCACCTCAGGTGTTACCTTTTTAGTGTTTTTTCTGATATCCAAATTTTTCCTCTGGTTTCCAGTCTTTTTTTTTTTTTTTTTTCCTATTCATGTGTTCCCCAATCAATTTGTCTAATTCCTTCTTTGCCCTTATCACTCTCTACCTTATCTGTATATAAGCACCAAAAGACAAGATATAATGCATTTTGCAATTGTATGTCCAGTATTGGATATACTAGACTTAATAAATTATCATTGGATTGAACTGAATAATTTAACTTGTTTCAGTCTCTGGATAGTGTTTTATGAAGACAAGAACGAAGTCTGATCTAAACTTCTGTATTTCTCTAAATACAATACAATACATGCTTAACTTTTATTGCTATTGCTAAGTGTAGGAATATTCTCATTTTGTGTCATGGGATAAAAGAATTTTAAACTTGGAGAGATCTTAATGATCATTTGTCCACCTCTTGTTTTAGAGATGATGAAAGACACCTAGAGAAGTAGTATAATTAGCACTAAATGCCAGGGTATCTGGTTAAAAAATTTTCTGTTTATATGTTGCATTCTCCAAGAATTATACTTTGACAGATTTTAAAAAAAATTTTGTTTTTGAATCCCCAGAGTCTGGCACAGTGTTTGTATATTGTACACAATAAAAAAAATTAAAATTAAATGAAAGACTTTTTTTGTTACATTTTTGTAAATTTAATTATTTGATAAAATCAACAAGCCATTTGAGGAAAGGGAAAACCTAAAAAAATTGAGAGGTCTGATGTTAAAAAGGTATTGTAAATGAGAAAAACTTTAAGGTGCATAAATGTAGGACACATTGAAAAGGATTATTACAATATAAATTGATCAGCCAAAAGTAGTTAGGAATGACATTATTACAATGTTCTAATTAGTACTCTATTAATTAATGGCTTTTGCTATAGTAAAAGTGAGCTAATGTTGGGGTATCTAGTGGAAAAAGTGTTGGACCTGGAGTTAGAAGACCTGTGTTCAAATATAGCCTCAGACATGTATTAGCTGTTTTACCTGAGCACATCACTTACCTTCTGTTTGCTTCAGTTTTCCCATATGCAAAATGATGATAATAATAGCTCCTCCCTCTTGGAGTTATTTGAGGATCAAATAAGAAAACTATAACGTGCTTAGCACAGTGCCTGACACTGAGTAAGCATTATCTAAATGTTAATTAATATTATTGTACAAGTAGCATAATAACACACATATGTTTTGGGAAAACTAACCAGTAAAGACTTGAAAAAAATCGATATAGTATTGTTCTATATGAAATGTGATTAGGCTGATTTCAGAAAAGCCAAGAAAGACTTATAAACTGATGCCAAGTGAAGTGAGCAGAACCAAGAGACCATTGTACACAGCAACATGATCAACTGTGATGGAGTTGACTCTTTTAAACAATGAGATGATTCACCAATAGATATAGCATGGAAGGTACCATCCACATCCAGAGAGAAAACTATGGAGACTGAATGTAAATCAAAGGATAGTATTTTCACCTTTGTATGTGTGTGTGTATGTGCCTATGTTGTTGTTTGTTTGCTTGTGTTTTTTTCATTCTCATGTTTTTTTTTTTCCTTTGTAATCTGATTTTTCTCATGCAGCATGACAAATATGGAAATATGTCTAGAAGAATTGCACATGATTAAAACACATCAGATTGCCGTCTTGAGGAGTGGGTAGGGAGGGAGAAAAATTTGGAACCCAAGTGTTGCAAAGATAAATATTGAAAACTTTTTGCATGCAGTTAGAAAAATAAAATATTTTTTAAAAGTAAAATACTATTTACTTTTATAACTTTCCCAAATTAAAAAAAATGTTTAACAAATAATTTAAATGTTGGTTTTTCCAGGTGTATCACAGTGGAACGGAAAGAGGATTGACTTTGCATTCAGGCTCAGGGTCAGATCCCATCTCTGAGGCTTACTGCCTCTGTCACTATGGGCAATTCAGTGAATATCCTTGGTTCTCAATTTCTTTATCTGTGAAATGAAGTATTTGGACTAAATTGTTTTGAATTAAATTTTTGATGCTATAACATTTATGCCATCTCCAGTTTATGTTCTAGACTAACAAGTCTATTTGCTCTTCAATGAATTTATTATTCTTGTCTCTATGTCTGAACAGAATGTCTTCCTCTTCTTTCAAGGTTCAGTTAATGTAACTTTTCCTTGGGAAGCCTTTCCTGATTCCTTAGTTTTAAAGTAATTTCATATATGATGAGTTTCTGTAGCATAACACAAATACTCTGAGGGCAGAGATATTCTTCACTTTTTTCTATCCCTAGTCCTAGCACATAATCATAATGATCATCATCATTAGTATTTATAGAGCTCTATAAGGTTTGTAAAACATTTTGTAGTTATTTCATTTGATTTTTATAACAGATTTTTTGAGTAAATGGTATTATTCTTCTAACTTTTAAAGATGTGAAAAGCTAAGGCTAAAAAAAAACCTTGTGACTCAGTCAGAAGCACATGGCTAATGTATCTGAGGCAGGATTTGAATTCATGTCTTCTTGTTGCCAAATCCAACACTATCCAGCAGAAACTTCCTGGATGCTTATTGCATTTGGATTGGGAAAACGAAAACTTGGTCTCTGGTTACATTTGGAATACTACCAGTTTTTCAGAATGCTACTATTAGAAGCTACAATCTCAGTAATTACCACGACCAATTTTGTTCCAGGGAAGAGGCAATGAAATTTACCATTCTCTTTTCCCTTGGACAGCTCTGTTGAATATGATATGTCTTAGTTGCTGTTTTGTTTTTGGAAGGAAAGAAGGAAGGAAGAAAGGAAGAAAAGAGAAGGAAGGGAAGAAAGAAAGGAGGGAGAAAAGAAGGGAGGGAGGAAGAAAAGAAGGAAGGAGTGGAGGAAAGAAAGAAGGGTAGAAAGAAGGAAGAAAAAGAAGGTAAGAAGGAAAAGAAAGAAAACTTATAAATATCATTTGTTTTTAACTTTTTAATATCATTTTTTATGGAATAACCTCATATATATGTATATACATATATTATATATATACATATGTGTGTATGTATATATGTATTGCCATTTGGCACTTGCATATTTTTAAGTAAAGAGGACACAGAGGCTAGATAAAGGGAATATGCCGATTAACCAGTGCCTCAAAGATGTATCAATTTATCAGTGTCTGTATTCCCCCACACAATACCCCTATGGCTTAATAGAAGTTCTTTGTATAAGCTTTGTATAGTTCTAAGGATAAAACTATCACACTATAGCCATTGTGATAATTATCCTCTCAGAAGTTAGACAGCTCTTTGGACAATAGATAATAAGTTTATCCCTGCTCTCATTCCATTTTACTCCAATGGACCAGCTTCTGGGAATGCTGTGTCACAACATGACTTTTTCTAATGACATAGATAATTGTATATATCAAAGTTTATTATATACATTTATATTCCTAATAATACACACACATATCCACATGAATTGTCTAAAATGTTGCTCACAGGTAACATATATATCTCTAAAATCTTAAATATTCTTTTATAAGAAGGCTCAAATATTTTTCAGAAAAGAAGCAGAAAGAAACATGGCTGGGCTGTTGTTTCATTCTTAATTGTACTAAATATATGTATTTGTCCCTCTTAAATGCTATTATCAAGGTCCTCAAACTTTTAAAATAGGGGGCCAGTTCACTGTCCCTCAGACTGTTGGAGGACGGGACTATAGTAAAAACAAAAACTTTGTTTTGTGGGCCTTGAAATAAAGAAACTTCATAGCCCTGGGTGAGGGGGATAAATGTCCTCAGCTGCTGCATCTGGCCTGCAGGCCGTAGTTTGAGGACCCTGGGATCTCAGATGAGTCTGATTCAGAACAAAAGTCGCTTCATTGGTCAGTAGTCTTTGGTTTACATTCAATATATTAAGTCCTTCTTACCAAAAATGGATCACATAAAAGATTATCATACATAATGAATGTTCATTTATCCAAGCCAAGCAGCAAACAGCAATCAGAGAAGTTATCCAAATGAGAATATACTTGAAAATATACAAGAAAGTGTTCCAGGCAGCTAGGTGGTATAGTAGATGCCAATCCTGGAGTAAGGAAGATTCATCTTCATAAGTTCAAATCTAACCTCAGAAACTTATTAACTCTGTGACTCTGTGACCCCTGGGCAAGAGACTTAACTCTTTTACCTCAATTTCCTTATCTTTAGAATGAACTGGAGAAGAAAGCAGTAAACCATTCCAGTATTTTTGCCAAGAAAATAACAAATGGAGTCACCAAATGACTAAACAACAAAAGCGATAAAATTTAGAGTTCTAAAGCAGGAATACATAACCTGGGATCTGGCCCTCCAGATAGCTAGATGGTACAGCTGTTAGAGTCTAGGACTTGGAATCAGGAAGACCTAAGTGCCAGTCCTGCTTCAGACACTTACCGGGGTGTGACACAGCAGTCACTGAGTTTGAATCCTACCTTAGGCTTTTAATAGTCCTGTGATTCTGGATAAGTCATATACTTCACTCAGGCTGTTTCTTATTTGGTTCAGTTGTGTCTGACTTTTTGTGCTCCCATTTGGAGTCTTCTTGACAAATATACTGTAGTAAATTGACATTTTCTTCCCCAACTCATTTTACAGATCAGAAACTGAGTCAAACTGAGTTAGTCCTTTTCTTGAGGTCAAACAGTAAGAATTTGAGACTGTATTTGAAATTGGGTCCTTTTGACTCCAAGTCCAGCACTCTAATTGCTGTACTCTAATAGCTGCCCTTAGTATATTTACTCATCTCTAAAAGAGGGATAATTTTTATCTACCTGTCACAGTCATTGTGAGGATCAAATTAACATATTTAAAGAATTCTGAAAATCTTAAAACATTATCTAAATGCTAGATACTTATTTTTATCTTCCTGAGTTCAAATTTGGTTTCAGAAAATGACTAGTTGTATAATCCTGTGTGTGTCACTTAACCCTATTTGCTTCAATTCATCATCTATAAAATGAGCTGGAAAAAAGAATGGGGAACCATTCCATATCTTTGCCAAGAAAACCCCAAATAGGGGTTTTTACAAAGAACAGGACATGAAAGAAAAACAAAATAGTTTTGAACTAAAATTTCTCCAAAGTAATTAATTCACACTTTAGTTAAATGTGACCAGTAAATATATATCCATAATTTTTATCAAGAATTCTGTGTATTTATGACATTATGTTCAGCTTGCGAAAAACAGTGTTATCAGTGTCATTGGATTTAAAAGGGTAAATTTTCAGAATCTGTTTTATAATTTCAATAATTATTCTGGTGTATAATTATGGCCTGTGTGACATATTAGATCTGTTCCGAAAACAATTTTGACAATGCTTTTTGATCAAATTCATTAGCACTATCTATAAATAATATACACATATACATGCATTTATACATATATGTATATGTGTATGTGTATATGTATAGATGTGTACACACATTATGTATATATATATATATATATATATATAAAATCAGTGTTATTTAAATATCTAAACTTATGCTTTTACTGACTACATTACTATGAGAATAGCTGTACTAATAAGTATACTGGAAAACTATAGAGTGATATTCAGAACCTTTCTGTTTCTAATCAAAATGGAATAAAAGTAGTCTTGTGATAAAATTGGCAGTGACATTTCCATTTGGTAACTGGTAAATTTCCTTTCTTATAAGAATCAATACTTTTTTGATTATAGGTGTTTTTAATTGAAATTATTCAGGAGATATAAAAGGAAACAGCAGTTTACATTTTTATTTAAAGTAAGTTTTCAATAGAGATGGAAGCATTTCAAGTGGGTTTTATTTTAAATTTTTACAGTGAGGACTATTCCTTATTATCCTTCTTACCAAGTCCTTGAGAGCCTACATTATTCTTTTCCTTACTATTTTTTTCCTTACCCCATTGCCCAATAAGTGCTGATTTTAATTTTGAAAACAACTTTTATAACACAGTGCCCATAGATAACAATGTGAAACATATAGTTGGCAAATGTCAAAGTATAATTCCTTTAGTCCCTAATAAAAGCTCTTGACACATTAAAAAGAAAAATTTCTTGTCAGCAGAACATTGAAGATAAATAATATACTTCATATATCTTGACCAATGCATATAAATAAACCTTTTGAGAGAGAATGACACTCATTAACCTGAATGTGAGATTAACTATAGCCATAGTTACTGCATAAAAATACTTGCCCCTCCTCTGGAACCTTTCTTCTCAGGCTCACAGAAGAATTTAAAAACATTAATTCTCTAGTTCTCACAACAGTCTTACAGGCAGGCAATTATTTTTGTTCTTCCTTTATTGATGGAGAAACTAAGGTAGTGAAATTATTTCAAAGTCACACTCAAAGTCATAGATCTGACTAGAAGCTGAGTAGTATATGAGATTTCCTACTTTACATATTATATTCAAAATAGCATTAGAAACTTTTTTTTGTATTTTTCCCAAGAGGCATTATAATTTATTCTAATTTTCAAACATTATCCATAGTAGTCGCCCCAATATTAAAATGCTATTCTCATAATAAAACCTTCCTACACAGTTTGAAACAAATGAGATTCAGTCATCACAAAAAATATCCATTATGAGACATCTTCAAAAGAATACTCTGGAAGGGAAAAATATTGTATTCACAGGTCTGAAATCAACGTCTTAGAGTAAATGCATGTAAGAAGTATTAGATCCAATTTGAAAAGTGTTCTGACAACAGCTTTTGGTCAAATTAATTGGCAATGTCTTTGTGAAATTTATGTGATTGCAATATCTAAATTTCTATGTGTTTACTGACCACATTACTATGGTAATATCTGTACTAACCAGGTTAGTACAGGTTAACAATCACAAAGTAGTGTTCAAAACTTTTCTGTTGTCCATTAATACCCACATGGGATGGATTTGAAATTAGTAAGTCAGTCAGTCAATAATCACTTATTAAGAACTTACCATAAGTGAGGATATGTGTGATAATGACTGGGGACACAAAGAGAGCAAAAACAAAGCCATTCACCATTCTAATAATTGCTACAGATGCTCTCAATTTTATTAATATCCTTTAAATGCAGTGCCCATAACCAATAAAATACTCCCAATGAAATCGATTTGGGCAGAACACAGTAGAAGCAGCATCTATTCTTTTTTTTTTTAATTATAACTTTTTATTTACAAGTTATATGCATAGGTAATTTTTCAGCATTGACAATTGCAAAACCTTTTGTTTCAATTTTTCCCCTTCCTTGCCCCTTCATCTCCCCCACATGGCAGGTTGACCAATACATGTTAAATACGTTGAAGTATAAGTTAAATACAATATAAGTATATATGCCCATACAGTTATTTTGCTCTACAAAAAGAATTGGATTTTGAAATAATGGACAATTAACCTGTGAAGGAAATCAAAAATGCAGGTGGACAAAAATAGAGGGATTGGGAATTCTATGAAGTGGTTCATACTCATTTTCCAGAGCTCTTTTGCTGGGTCTAGCTGGTTCAATTCATTACTGCTCTATTGGAACTGATTTGGTTCATCTCATTGATGAAGGCCATGTCCAGCAGAATTGATCATCATATAATATTGTTGATGAAGTATATAATGATCTCCTGATCCTGCTCATTTCACTCAGCATCAGTTCATATAAGTTTCTCCAGGCCTTTCTGAAATCATCCTGCAGCATCTATTCTAAGACACTGTTCTCGTTTTTTTCTTATCTCCAAATCCCCAAGATCCTACTTTTTTTTTTTTTTTTTTTTTTTTTTTGCATTAGCTAGTATTTTCAGTATTATACAAAGTAGTAGTGGAGAAATGATATATCTTTACTTTATCTCTGTACTTTTTGAGCAAGTTTCAAGTTCTCTCAACTTGAGCACTTCCTTTAAATTATATATATATATATATATATATGCAATTTTATTCATATTAAATAAATGCCCTTTGATGTCTCTGCTTTTTAGTGTTTCTAGCAAAAATGATTACTATAGTATTGTGTTGAAGAGTATTTTCCTCCTTCATCTATTGATGTAGCCATGACTTTTTTTTAAGATGACTAATTGTGCTGATTATTGAATGTTGAATCATCCTTGCATTCCTAATACAAATCTAATAAATTTGTATATCAAAAATAATTATATTTTGAAGTTGTTTCTTTGCTAATTTTTTAAAAAAGATTTTACTCAAATGCTCAGTTACATTGTATTATTTTTTTCCTTTTTCAATCCATGCATGGGGCATCAGGGACATTTGTCTGACCCCTTATTGAATGTAATTTTTATTGCATCATGATCTGAAAATAATGCATCTATTATTTCTGCCTTTCTGCCTTTGATTTTGAGGTCTTTATGTCCTAATATATGGTCAGTTTTTGTATAAGTACAATGAACTTTTGAGAAGAAAGTGTACTCCTTTCTGTCTCCATTCAATTTTTTCCAAAGATCATCTATCATATCTAGTTTTTCTAGTATTCTGTTTACCTCTTTAACTTCTTTCTTATTTATTTTGTGGTTTGATTTATCTAGTTCTGAGAGAGCCATTGCTCTCTCAGTTTATAATAATATATATATTATATATTATATATAATATATATCAGTTTATAATAATAAACTATTATAGTTTTGCAACTCTCTTATCTTCTCCTTTAGGATGCTATATACCACTCGGTGCATATATATTTACTACTGATATTGCATTATTATCTATGATACCCTTTAGCACAATATACTTTCCTTCCTTATCTATTTTACTTAGATCAGTTTTTGCTTTTGTTTGATCTGAGATCAGGATGGCTACCTCTGCTTTTTTTACTTCACCTGAAACATAATAGATTTTGCTCCAGCCTTTTACCTTTACTCTGTATGTATTGCTCTGCTTTAAATGTGTTTCTTGTTAACAACATATTGTAAGCTTCTGGCTTTTAATCCAGTCTGCTATCCACTTCCATTTTAGGGCAGAGTTCACCCCATTCACATTTACAGTAAAAACTACTAGTTCTGTATTTCCTGCATCTTATTTACCCCAATTATAATTTTCTCTTTCCTTTTCCTCTTTCCCTCCATTTATTTTACTTATGAGCACTACTTGCCTCAAGCGGTTCTCCCCCTTTAGAGACCCTCCCCCTTTCTTATACCTTTCCCCTTGTATATCTCTTTTCCCTTCTATTTAGCCTATCCCATCCCTTTTCCCCTCTCCACTCCCACATCTCTATAAGATGAGAGATGTTTCTCAGTGAAACCAAATATACCTAATATTCTTTCTTTGGGCCAAACCTGATGAGAGTAAAATTCACACAATATTCATTACCCTCCCTTCTTTCCCTCAATTATAATATATTTCCTTTGTCTTTTTGTAAGATGTAATTTCCCTCATTTTGCCTCCACTTTCCCCTTTTTTTCTGTTATAATCCCCTTTCGATCTCTAGTTTCTTTTTTATATTATAACAGTAAAATCAGATGATACATATACACTGAATGTATATCCATAACATGGTTCTCAAGAGTTTTTTTTTTTTCTTTTTACCTGTTTATGCTTCTTTTGAGTTCTATATTTGGAGGTCATATTTTTTGTTTAGCTCTGGTCTTTTTGTCAAAAATAAATTGAATTCACCAGTTTCATTGAATGTCCATTTTCTTCCCTGAAAGAAAATGCTCAGTTGAGCAGGGTAATTTAGTTTTGGCTTCATTTCCAGTTCTTTTGCCTTTCAGAATATTAGATTCCAGGCCCTTCAATCCTTTAAAGTAGAAGCTGCTAGGTCCTGAATAAGCTTTATTGTGGCTCCTCAGTATTTGAATTGTTTCTTTCTGGCTGCTTGTTATATTTTTTTCCCTTGGTATGATGGTTTTCAAACTTAGCCACGATATTCCTTGGGGTTTTAATTTTGGGGTCTTTTTCAGGAGACAATTGATAACTTCTTCCAATAATCATTTTATTTTCTATTTCTATGATATCTGGGCAGTTCTCTTTGATGATTTCCTGAAAGATAGTATCTAGGCTATTTTTTTTTTTTATCATGTATGTCAGGGAGTCCAATAATCCTTAGATTGTCTCTCCTAGATCTATTTTCGTTTGTTTTCCCAATTAGGTATTTTACATTTTTTTTCTATTTTTTTTCATTTTTTTGGTTTTGCTTGACTGATTATTGTTGTCTCATTGAGTCATTCATTTCCATTTGTTCAATTCTGAATTTTAGTTAGTTATTTTCTTTCTTTACTTTTTTTTTTTTACTTCTTTTTGTATTTGTTCAATTGAATTTTTATGTGAGTTGTTTTGTTCTATGGAATTTTTTTCCATTTCACAAATTTTATTTTTTAAGGAGTTATTTCTCTTTCTATTTCACAAATTCTGTTTTCTGGAAGTTGCTTTCTTTTTTCATTTTATCAAATCTATCTTTCAATGAGTTATATGCCTTTTCCAAATCCTCTTGCAATGTTTTCATTTCCTTTCCCCATTTTTCTTCTAGCTTTCTTTTAAGGTCCTTTTTAATTCATTCTAGGAGAGCCTTTTATGATGGGGACCAGGTTATATTGCCCTTTGGGGCTTCATCTGGAGACAATCTGCCTTTAGTCTCTTCAGAGTTTGAAATCTGTTCTCTTTCACCATAGAAGCTGTCTCTCTCTCTCTCTCTTTATATATATATATAAAACATCTTTACTGTTTTACTTTTTTTTTTAAGTTAACATCTGCCTTTAGGGTGGGAGAGGTTTTCCAAGCAGTCACAGCTGTGCTGGGTCAATTCTGACTCACTCCTGGTGCTGTGTGGCCATGGCCAGGTCCTGTGAGATTCTGTCATTTAGGGGTTCACTATTGATCTTTTATGTTTGTGTTGGATATTTTATAACTTCTCTGATGATCTACTGGCTTGCAACCAGAGCAGAGTGGCCAACACTGCTGTAGATTCCTCCCCCAGATTCTCTGCCACATGGAGTCTCCACTGCCCTGGGACTCTGTGCTGTCTGTGCTGGTGTTTGTACTCAGCTGTTTGTGCTTTGCTTCCTGCCTTTCATTTCTGGTTGAAACAGAGATTTTCTAGTCTGTTTCTTCCCTATAGATTCTCCACCCCACAGAGTTCACACTGCCCAGTGGAGACTACACCATCCTGGGACTCTGGGCTGTCTGTACTCGCATTTGTGCTTAGCTGCTTGCACTGGCTGCCTCCCCACCCCATCCCCATTTCCAATTGAAACAAACCTTTTCTGGAGATCTTCAAAATTATCTTCTGCTGATAATTTGTTGCACTCCCAATATTCGTGGGTTCTACCAGTCCAGAGCTAAACCAGAGGCTGGATTTGGTAATTAGTGTGAGGGTTATAGAGAAGGTCAGAGAGAAACATATATCATTTCCACCATCTTGGCTCTGCCCCTGGAAGTCCTATTTTAGAATTCTTAAGACAATAATTTATTTCTTTTTATTCATGATAATTCTCTTTACTCTCTATTCAGATTGAATTTATTTTGTTCTTTGTAATTTTATCAATTTCTATCCTTTTTCATTTTAGATCATAAGCTAATAAATTTGTTAATTCTATTAATCTTTTTTTAACAGCATGATTTCACAAGTCCAATTATTTTTTATTTTCAATTTTAATTATTTTTCTCTTAATTTCCAAAAAAGGCCTTTTTAATGTTTTCTTGAACCTGACATTTATTTTCTAGGTATTTTAAATTATTTAATCAGTTTATATTCTCTTTGTTTACTAGTGTGTTAAAAAGTAGATATAGATAACAGTATTTACAGATATGATCACTCTTTAATAATCCATTTCTTAAAATAAGAAAATTAGTTAAACAAAAACAAGAGGCAAAATGATGGCATACAATACAAAAAGTAATGTTCCAGACCTATCTTCCCCTGTCATTTTATGTAAAGCAAGAAAGTGGATATCTTTATCTCTTTTATGAGTTCAAGATTGGTCATTACTATTACTCAGTATTCTTCTTATTATTTTGTGTGTGTGTGTGTGTGTGTGTGTGTGTGTGTGTGTGTGTGTGTACTGCTTACTTACTTATTGTAATCACTATATATATATTGTTAATCTGGTACAGATTTCTTTACTTGGCATCAGTTCATACATTTTCCATGTTAATCTTTACAGTTTGTATCATCACACTAATTTGCTTTTCTCAGAATTTCTCCTTTCTTTAGGCTGCCAGATTTCTGCATCCTTGGGTTTATTTGTATTACCATTTGTTCTGTTGTTTCTAAACCTTTCTATTGCCAGCAGAGATAAAATATTGCATAGAAAAGTCTATGGTTACCCTCCATGTATCTTCTTAGATTTCTTCTAAATGGGAAATGTCTTTTTTGAAAAGGATGCATATTCTTATCTTCCTCTATTATTGGTTTCTCTAAAAACTCACTGTACATGTCGACCTTTGAGAAGTCTGACAAACAACCAGTAAAGGGCATCTTGAATTTGTGAATTGAGTTTAGTATTGTTGTTCTACGTCTAAATACATACATCATCTGAACCTCTCAATCATTTTATAGCATTAGTACTAAGTGATACCCTTGATAGAATATTGGACCAGCAGTACTTCCTAGCTATATGACTGTGCAAATAATTAAAATAATTTTTGCCTCAATTTTTTCATATGTAAAATGAAAATGTTAATAGTATCTACCTCAAAGAGTTATTGAAATAATATTTTAAAAGTGTTTTGTTAATCTTAAAATGCTAGTTTCTTCTCCTGCTGCTACTAGTTTTATTACTAGTATTACTACTATTACCAAATTGTGTTGACACCATTTATTACACTATTTATTTGAGTAGCTCCTGAGATTCTCTATCAAGAGAAGGTAGCTTTCTGAGACTGAACTAAAAATAGAAAAATAGGTATACTAATGCATTATCAGTGAAGATGTCAACAAGTCTAATCATTCTGAAGAACAATTTAGAACTTTATATAAAGGGTTATAAAATTGTTTATTATTATAAACAATTATAATTTATAAATACATAAATGAAAATAAAAATTATAAAATTTTTAACCCAGCAATATGCTACTAGAGGCATGCCTCAAGGATGTCATAGACAATGGTAAAAAAGATCTTTATATACAAAATATTTATAGCTCCTTTTTATGGTGTCAAAGAACTAGAAGCTAAGGGGAAACCTAGTCATTGAAGAATAATTGAACTAGTGATATATGATATAATGTTATTTTAGATTTCTTTTTCATTTGCTTTCCAAACTAAGATTTCTGAGATTAAAGGAAAACCAAAGAACTGTCTTAATTAAGTCACTTGCTGACTCTCATGACAGAGAAAGGGAATGATAGCATGTAAAAGAAAAGACACCGTTTTCCTCCTAGACACATATCCATGTAGAATAATTCTTTTAATTATTAAATTACTAGGGTAGTAGTCAACAGGTATTGTTTGTTTTCTCTTACTCATCATGTGGGGGAAATCAGGAGACCTTGAAATTTATCAACCTAATTTTTCATCTTCCTAGAATCCTCCCCATCTTTTTGTCTTTGAAATAAATATAAACTAATCTGATCTGAAGAGATTTAATGAAAATGGGGTACTAGTAACTATCTTCTAAAAAGAGGGGGAAAACTGATAGGGACTCAAGACAGATGCAGAGAGATTTCCCACCAATGCAGGTATTGGAAAAGTCTGGAATATTAAAATGTAACAACTTGTTCTTTAGAAAATGATGCCAGAACAGGATGTTTAAGTATACATATATTCTAATTAGTAATTCCTTAGTGGCACAATGGATAGAGCTCCAGGTATGGAGACAAAAAGACCTGAGTTAAAATTTGGCTTCAGTCATTTAGTAGCTATGTGATGTTGGGCATATCATTTAACACTGTTTTAGTTTCATCAGTCAAATAAGCTGGAAAAAGAAATACTATCACATCTTTGCCAAGAAAATCCCAAATAGAATCAAGTAGAATCAGATAAAATTGAACAATAGGAGTCAAGAAACTCTAATTTCAAATCTGCTTCTAACATTGAGATTAACATTAATTAAGTTCCCAGAATTTATGTACTAAGTCACAGACAGGTTACCATCTGAATCAATGGGGAGAGTATTCCTACCAGAAGAACCTAAAACAATGCAATCAGATTCTCTATGCCTTCAAGAAAACAACAGGAACAAACAAACTCATTTAACAATGAGATATAAATATATACAAAGTATAAATATATATTTATACAGATTATACAAAAAGTTTTCCTCATAACAATTCACTAAGTTGGTCAATAAGACCATATTAAGTACCAAAAAATGAAACTCAGGAAATCAAGAAATTTAGATCAATACATCCAAAAGTTCCAGTGCCAGAACTCTAACTAAGGTCCTATGAATCTGACCTTTTTTTTTTTTGGTCTCTTTCACAACACACACATGTTAATGTCTTTCTTCCAAAATTAAGAAGTCAATTTGATCCTTGAACCTTATGTTATGTAAACATTGTCTAAATAGTAAATTCTGGGATCAAGTAATTGTTTTTATCCTAAATTTAATCCCTTCTCAACCACCTTGCTTAAATCTCATTATCTGAATGGCATGTTCTATACAAGAAATTACTAAACAAATTATAATTGCATCAAATACTTGTAAGGTAAGGGTCAGATGTTTTACTTCCTTCTAAAATTCCCCAAATACCTAATTTTATGTTCTTCACACAATGAATGCTGTTTTTAAAAAAATATAATAATTTTATAAGTTCCATAATACTCCTATGATTGTCCTGAAATTTGGGTAGGGGTTCATATTATGTGAAATATTCTCCCTCCAGAAGTCTGTTCAAATAGATCAATTAATGCAGAAATGCAAAAGAAATGCACTTTATTTGTTTACATTGGTTTCATTGATATCCATATTTATCTATTACAAATTAAAAATATTTTGGGAAGTAATCCTTTCTTTACACATAGACAGTGAATCCCTGTACAATGCATATATATGACCTGGTTTCAGTCCCCAGCTTGATACTTACTACATACGTAACTTTGGAAAAGTCTTCCTCTTAGGATTTCAGCTTCCTCATCTAATGAATGAAGGGATTGAACTAGCTCCTTTTAGCTCTATATCTTTCCACATATATTAAATTCTTTCCATTTACATTAAGCAGACATATATAAGCCCTTCTAGAATAACATGATGGTGAAGACTTAAAAAAAATTAATACTTTTTTAATCTCACAAAAGATCTCAGGGATATGGCATAAGATCTTAATTGATCAAAATACTTAGATGAATCAAATTAAACTGAAATAGCTTGTGGATATAAATGAAATGCAATAGGCAGACAATTTAGTGAACACTGAGCAATTATTAATATTCTTTAAAAAGTGAGCAGCCTATCTCATTATGTTCTTGACTAAAATGACTCTCACATTTGACTGACAGACAACCTGCTTCACAAAGTGCTGATTCTAATTTTTCTGTCATAACCTTGCTATACCTTGGCAACTTATTAGATAATGAAAGGAAAAGGATCAGAGAAATAATTGTTTTGAGAAGTTATACAGTACTTTATCTGTTTGAAAGAGACACAATGAAAGTAAAGTCTTATATTTGTAGGAAAAAAAGAAAGGAAAAGAAAAAAAAGATAAAAGAACAGACCAAACTGATCCAGGATAATCAAATATGATAGTCACTACTTTTTTGCACAACTGAATCAAAAGGAAGATTCAAAGTCAGGTTTTTTTGTTTGTTTGTTTGTTTAAAGAATTTTTTTTTCTTTTTGACAGAAAATGTAATCAGAAAATGATAAAATTTAAATCTATTAATGCAATAAAGTATCATTATTTTAGCTTTTTTACTTTCCTGCCTACCAAGAGCTGACCACACTGGACCAGACCTAGAATAAATTAGTATGACTCAGCCTGCTGTATCTGTGTACTAGTTTCAGCTATCTCATAAAATCATTGTCCTCTAGTACCAAGGATTATAGATGAACCCCCCCAATCTTGGTTATAATTATTATTCTTAAAAAGCAACTAGAGCATAGACATTAATAAAATACTGTTTAATCTTTCTTTTAGTTATTTGAATATTAACATATATATTTTTGATGATTGAATAAAAAATAAAAATACATTTTTAAAAGTCAAAGACAGAAAAATGGATCAGTAATAAACTTTTAATTTTCAATCATTCATATAGCTTCTCTGAACCAAATTTTCCTCACATGAGAAATAACAACCACATTAATAATGATAGCAATAATAATGGTTGTTGGCCCATCTATCTCACAAGACCATTGTTCACATTAGTTGTCAATACACTAAAAATGCAGCATAATATTATGATCAAAAGAACCATATAAAACCAAAAAATATGATTATTATATTTTACAACAGATTGCATAAAACTGATTTTAATTTTTAAGAGAATTTTTTCCTAATATTTAGAAATGTGTTATGGGATAAAGAGATGGATTCTAAACATATGACTTCACTACCTCAAGGATCTCCTGGTCTGGAAACTCTATATACTCATGCAACTCAACACGTTTAACACTCACTTAGTCTTAGAGAATTACTTTGGGTAATGAGATTTGGGTAATCTATTCATGGTCAAAAAACTAGCATATTCCAAGTCTTACTCCAAGGCTAACTATTCAAAATGTCATATTGTTTTATTTTAGGAATTATATTTTTTATATTATATTATATTTTATCATTATAGCACATTGATTTTAAAATCATTCCTGAGGAAGAATTACTCTCAAAACTTACAGACCTTTCCATGGAAAATGACATGGAAAATGTCATAAAAAAAGTAATATAGCTAAAAACAGGGGTCATACATTTGAGAATTAAAACCAAAGCTAATGAAATGTTTTTGAATAGTTGAGGTACAGTCCATATTATCCACCAATTCATTCTCCTCTTCTAAATTACACAAATAAGAATGGAACTAGGAGCAAACAAATGGATAATTAAATAATTATATATTATGTCCATATGTAGTATGTGCACTACATATTATACTATAGTATATATACTCCATACTAAGCTCTATACTAAGTGATTGGGATACAAATAGAAAACCAAAACTATCTCCTCCCAAGGGATTCACATTTTAGTAGCAAGAGAAAATACATGCAGGGAATTTAAACTTCAGGTTTGATGGAAATTCTCATTGGTCCCTTGGGTACAATTACAAAGCATATGGCAATGACAATTCTTTACTGCCGTTTTCTCTGATAAAAGTTATACATTTCTAAAATCAGACTAGTTGACAAGACCAAGCACTTTTGTGATAAACATCTTTTTCAGATCTTCAAACTGCTGAGGAAAAGGAGGCTATAATTTCAACAGAAGCAGGTGCCAGTTACATGCCCAGATGGATTGCTTCCATGAATGACGAGGAAGGAGCTGGGTTGGAAGAAAAGCTACTGGTATAGCATGTACTGCTATTCCTGGTGCTCCAAAGTCCTAGGCCTTCTTCATCAGGATCTGAAGGAAAGTATTGTTCAAGGAGTTGACAGACATTTGGCCTATTTGTAAATTGGTAAAGAGGTAATCCCCCTGATTTTCATTTAAAAAAATATATAATAATGTGCTTATAGTCAACTTTTGGGCAACTAGGTGGAATAGGGGATAAAGTAGTAGGCTTGCAGCCAGTGGGCCTGAGTGCAGTTCTGATCTAGACACTTTTAAGCTCTGTAATTCTTGGCAAATCACTTAACTTCTCTTTGCCTTAAACCATTGGAGAAAGAAATGGCAAACCATCCCAGTATTTTTGTCAAGAAAATCCAAATGCATCATAAAGAGTTGGACATGACTGAAACAACTGAAAAACAAAACAACAACAAATCCTTCTTTGTTTTATGAAGTATAATTTTACAGAGGAAACTGAAACTAAGAGCAGTATAATTTGTTAAAGATCAAGTCAGGATTTGAATTTTCTCTTTTGAGTAAAATTGGTGGTTCAATTCTCTATCTTCCCTCATCTTATGATCTCTAATCCATCTATCACAATCTAAATCCTCATCATTTTTGTCCCTAGTGATATGTGGAAGTTTTAAGCAATGTTTTAACCTAATTGGTTAGTATACATTAATTAACAGGTCTTTAGTGGTTAACCAACTGCTTGATCCTACTTTTATGTAGGTGCTTAATAATGTTTGCTAATTGATTTATTGATTAAGTCTGCTTCCAGTTGTCCTGCTAGAAGATTTGGTTCAATTTGTTATCGCAATTACAAAAATATCCCCCAAAACAAAACATGTGTCTCCTCAGTGATTTATATTTTCTGCTTTATTGAACACTTGGATAGAATAATAACCTAACTCCCACATCCCTGTGTGTGAGTGTGAGTGTGTGTGTGTGTGTGTGTGTGTACACATGTGTGTTGTCTGTAATGGGATTGAGATATTCCTCAAGCATTGTTTAATTCAGAGGACTAAGGTCTCAGCTGGTTGAAATCATTTATTTTCACCTGAGTACAAAATAGCCAGGAGGAGTTGAATGGGATTCTTTCACATGCTTGACTGGTGAATCTCAATGAGAGGTTTGCTCAGTTAAATTAACTAATACCTTTCCTTATAGAATGTCTAAGTCCTGTTAGGCTTAAGTAAATTTTCTTTTTTTAACTGTTGATTGGCCCATAGATGTCTCATTTTGTCTTAATATTGAACCTAAACTACTAGGGGACTGATCTATGTCAAGTCCAGCCCAGAATAGTTGTTCACTAAAGAAACATTAAAAGGAGTAACTTTGTGCTCTAGAGTTCTTCTTCTTTTTAATTACCTGGAACATAATTATCTCTTTCTGAAATTTCCCATCACCCTTCCTCCACCCATAGCAGCTATGCATGTGTGCTGCATTTTAGTTCTCCTGCGGCACTTTCTGCTTCATGTCTTTTCTGCTTATAGGTGACTGGATCTCAGTAATCTCGTGATGAATAATTGTAGCCTGAGTTTGAGAGTTTGCAAATAGTACCAGGGTCTCTCAGGTGGTTCCAGCAGCATTGTGGAAAATGCCCTCTCTCACTATTACAATGCTTCTTGGAGCTATCAAAAAGAAGGGGCACCCAAATCCTAGCTTCACTTGCTGAAAATGTGAACCTTGAGAGAGAAAGGCAAAACCAGGATGAAGATGAAATTTCTATTCAATAATTCCAGGAGTGCTTTCTGTTTTGATATTTTAGAAACCCACCTCCTGTGAGAGTAAAATTGGTTGAAATTACAGATATATGTTTACATCTTTGTCAATGCATATTCGTGAGTTGTTTTGTGGGTTTGAGTATTTCTTCTATGTGGAGGAAATAAATAGCTGTTCTTTATTTAATTTATACAGGACACGGAGGACCTTTCTGCTTTGGGGAGACTCTAGTTATGAGCTAGATCTAAACTTTAAAAGATTTCTCCTAGGATTCTCCTGGGAATTCAAGGGAAAA
Source organism: Sarcophilus harrisii (assembly GCF_902635505.1). Classification (NCBI taxonomy): domain Eukaryota; kingdom Metazoa; phylum Chordata; class Mammalia; order Dasyuromorphia; family Dasyuridae; genus Sarcophilus; species Sarcophilus harrisii. Next base: position 195,071,502 of record NC_045426.1, read on the forward strand.
AAAGTGTGATATTTCTCTTTGAGGGTTTTTTTGATCCAGTACTGAACTGGTATTGTTACATTCAGTCTGTGTGGGTCTCAAGCTAAGGAACTCAGAAGCATTTGTGATCTTATACTCATAATTCATTCAAAATTTATGTTGCTAAACTCATAATTCCTTTTTTGTAGTGTGTTACAGTCTGTTCATGACTAATATCTGAATCATCCTTTGAATATATCCCAACTTCAATTATGGAGAGACTATAGTATGCATGAGTTATAGCTATTCCTCTTCACATTTATATTTAAAGTATTCATATTGCATCAGAAAAAAAATACTTTGTATTACTTAGGGAATTTTGTGGGTCTTTTTTTAAAGCAATCCATTTTGTTTTCCTGTTCTACTCTGGGGCCAGCTTCTTGTCGATTTGTGAAGTTTTTCAAGTCATATAATTATGAATGAACTGTATAAGTTAATTGTACATTCAACTGAGTATCCTATCCTGGACAATAGGCATTCTTCATTTCTTTTCTGGGTAGGTTGTTGAGCTAAAATTTTGAGTGATGATAGATCTCATTTAGTAATCTTTGTATCATTCCAGAATTAAATACAATCAGCACAGTTTCTGGAAGACCACCATATTTGGGAAATGTTTTGTTAATTTAATTTAAAATGGAGCTATAGCATAACTAAATTAAAATTGCAAAATAAGATATACCTTATTGTCAAAAAGCAATTTTTTGCAGATTGCATGAAAAAACAAAAAAACCTTCTCATTTCTACTGATACAAATCTAACATTTTTACCAACAATAAAAAAGGCTAACCTGGGAACATATGCTATTAAAAGTGTAAATATAAATAGAGGGAAGCTGACCTTGACTCCACAAATACTTACCTTCAAATTTAGCCTTGGATATTAACTAATGAAATTAAAATAAAATAAATACACATTAACAATGCATGTAATGGGCTTGACACTTTATAGTGAGAATATTATAGTGACAACATATCTTATTACATACAGGATATATACATGATTTACTTATTTAGAATGTACATACCTATCCATAGTATAAAGCAATAAATCAAAAGCAATAAAAATGGCTATGTTAAAACTACTAGTTGCAATCAAATGAATATTAATAAGCCTTTAAATAAAATACAATTAAACTAAAACAATTGAACAGCTAAAAGCAAAAGTAAGCAATTCAGAACAATAAAATGTAGTCAAATGAACACAACTAAAAAAATCAAACATAAACAAACACACTCAAAGTTCAGTAATTTACATTCAAAACAATAAATATATACAATTGCAAACAAGGTACTTTTCAGATGAGAAACCTTTAGCTGTATCAATATCTTTAGATTTGCCTGTAAGATCCTAACTCAGCTTAGTGACTGATTTAATAAGCCTGGTTCTTTTGTCACTGACTAATATCTAACTTCTTATATCAGAACTACTAATTGGTATGGGCTGATCACCAGATATATATTGCTGTATATTTTTGTGCTTACATCTGGACTGGTAGTTATATAAAATCAGTATAATTGAGTCATATGGATTGAATCCATACTCTAGGAGTTTTAGACAGAAAAAAAAGTTATATTGGGCTTTAATTCTCCTGTACTGTAATAATACATAACATTCTCCTCCAATAGATGCATCACTAATTTTCAGTGTCCATATACTGGACAGTGTCTTTTTTCTCAGTGCAATCCTAGGTAAGTATCCATAAGTTATGTACACCTGCTCACTGAAAAATCCAACTAATTCTATGAGCAATAGATAGTTGTGAAAAATCTTGATAATGCCCCTCCATTCTTTGGTGAACATTGAGAACAGGTAAATTGCCCAGTCTCTCAAATCATCTTATGTGAGTTAACTTTCCAGTAATCTTCACACTTGAAAATTCCTTGAGTGATGAAAGTATCACTTATCTTCCTCACACATAGGAATCTGTTAATTTAATCCAAGGTATCTTGTACCTGTGGCATAATGTACTGGTCCATTTTTGTCTTTTTGTTTAAGTCGTTGTGTATCCATATCTTTTCATTTTTCCTTAGGCTGTGGGGGATGAATAAAAATTAATGGATTTTGCAATGGTGTAATTAAGTAGAAATTCTTTGGAATAGTTTCTGTGATTCTCCATCATAAAGAAATATTCATAAATATTTTTCTAAATGATTTGGAATCAGTGAGCTGGATTCTGTGAGTTGAACCATGAGTATATCATGCATCTTAATTCATTGAGAGCATACTAATCTACCTTTTCATTCTTGAGGTCCGAATAGTTACCAGTACCATATGCCTGATGACTCATCCCAGATTGGCTTCTGTGACCTTCATTGTATCATCTTGCCTCTCTCTACTTACAGGCCTCTGCACAATGTCCATTAATAGTCAAAACATACAGGTATTGGGTCCAAGCTGGATGCTTGCAGTATCCTGCTATAATTATGAAAATATCAGTTCAAATCAATAATGACACTCTAGTAAGTGTTGGAAGATCTAAATATAGGAGAAGGAGAATCTACTTTCCTTTTTTTTTCCTCTTGTAAAATTTTCAGTTTGAAATTCTCTTCCTCTGTCCTTCTATTTATCTATCCATAAGGCAAGAATGATGATACCCATTGTGCATATGAAGTCCTGAAAAAAAAAAAAAAACAACAGTTACAATCTGTACAGTGAATCCATCAATTTTCTTTGTAGAGATAGATAGCGTTTTACAACATGAATTCTGCTAAATTGTTATCAATTGTTTTATTGATGAGAATAGCTAAGTCTTTCACAATTGGTTTTCATTACAATATTACTATGTACAATGTATGGTTAGTTCCTTTTGATTTATTTTGCACCATTTCATGAAACTCACTCTCTCTCTCTGTCTCTGTCTCTCTCTCTCTCTCTCACCATTCCCATTATTATTTCTTATTGTGTAACTTGTTGTTCAGTTGTATCTGATTCTTTGTGATCCCATTTAGGGTTTTGTTGGAAAAATAACTCAAGTGTTTTATGATTTCTTTCTCTTGCTAATTTTACAGATGAAGAAACTGAGACAAATAGGGTGAAGTGACTTGCCCAGAACCAGTGATTATCTGAGGACAGATTTGAACTCAGAAAGATGGGTCTTCATGACTAACTCCAGCTCTTGATAAGTACCACCTACTTGCTTAGTTCAAAAGTTTCCTCCATGATCATTTACTATAACTTGGTTAGCAACCATCAAGTTGATGATATCCCCTCAGTTTCCAATTCTTTATCACCACAAAAAGAGCTATTATAAATATATTTGCACATATGGGCCTCTTAGTGAGAGGTCAGAGAACAGCAACTGCCTCTCAGGCTCCTTGTATCATCATCATCCTCTCACATGAAGAGATCCATTCTATAGGTCTGAGTTAGACCTCCAGCAGCCACTGGCAGGTGGGTCCAGAATCACAATGCTTTTCCTTGGTCTCTTTAACATATAAGTCTAGTAGTGGTGAGGCAAAGGTTATATATGCAGTTTAAGGCCTTTTGAGCCTAGATCCAAGTTGTTCTTCAGAATGGTTGAATCAGTTCACAACTCTACCAACCATGTTTATTATCTTATTGCTAGAGCTAGCATTTCTCACACAATATTGAATAATAATAGTGATAATAGACATTCTTGCATCACTTCAACCTTACTTGAAAGGCTTATTAGTTAAGTTTTCAACTAATTTTTAATCTATACTACCAAGTCTCTTTATGAAATGTAATTTTTATTCATTATTGTGCAAAAAGAATTAATATTATTTTACAACTTTGCTCTTATCGTTTTTTGTGATATTTTTATGCTCATGGTAAATTTTTGTAAATATGTTATGTACAGCTAAGAAAAAAAGTTACAGCATTTTCTCTTCCCATTTGATTTTTTTTTAAACAGATATCTGTCATATCTAACTTTTCTAAAATTCTGTTTATTTCCTTCATTTATTTCTTATTTATTTCATATTAAGTTTTATCTAGTTCTGAAGGGAGGAACTTGAGGTCCCCCACTAGAATAGCTTTGCTGTTTTTTCTACAATTCATTTAAGTTGTATTAAATAATTTGGGTACTATACCATTTGTTATATATAGTTTAGTATTGGTATTAAACCATTGTCTATGGTATCTTTTAGCAAGATGTACTTTCCATGATCTTCTCTTTTAGTTAGGTCTGTTTTTGTTGTTGTTTTGTCTGAAATCATGATTATCCCCCCTTTTATTTTATCAGCTGAGCTGTATTATGTTCCAGCCCTTTATTTCTAGCTGTATATGTGTCTTTCTGTTTCAAATGAGTCATTAATTGTTGTATTGTTGTATGTTGGCTTCTCATACATTTTGCTGTTTCCATTTAAGGATAAGTTCATCTTAACATACATAGTTATGATTGCTAACTTTATATTGCCCCCATCCTATTCTCTTTTGTGTATTCATCCCTTTTTAAAAAATCTATCCACTCCTCAAATGTCTGTTTTGTTTCTGACTACTACATCCCTTAATCTGACCTCCAGTTTAATAAACATCCCTTTTTTCTTAGCCATCTCCTCTCCTACTTCCCTATTGGATAAGTTAGAGTTTGTGGAGAAAATGATTAATTAAAAGTTGCCCACACCCAGAATGTCATCTAACTCTAATAACTTTCTGAAAATTCTGGAGTGGGGGGGGGGAGGGAATGTTTAGGAAGGAGTAACACCTCTGGTATGAGGGTTTGCCAAGAACTTTTTAGAGCTGTTCATGCATCTTTGGTGCTCTTCTGTCATCCAAATCTCACCTGTAGCCCCCCCAAAATGTAGCATATTCAGTGGTCACACTCTGGTAAAAACACTTCAGAAGATTTTATTTACTGTTATTTTTGTATATTTTGTTGTCTGAGAATGTGTAAAATGCTTCAGGACTGCTACTATTTCTGTTTTTAAATAACTGGCATTTAAGATGAAGCTTAGCAATAGTGGGCCCTTAATAAATATTTTAATCCCAACTCTGTTATTTATTAACTTTGTGATCTTTAGTAAATTATTTTATTTTCTTGGACATGAATTTCCCAACCTGTAAGATGAAGAGGGTGAACTGTTTATCATATTAGAAAATGCAGTATGAAGCTTTGGTGTAAGAGAGAACATTACAATTATTTTATTGAAAGAAGGGAATGTAGTAATAATTAGCATTTATATATTGCTTTAAGGTTTGCAAGTAATTTACAAATATCATCTCCTTTGATATTTATAATAACTGTGAAGTAGGTGCTATTATTATTCTCATTTTACAAGTGAGGAACTGAAGTAGACAGGAAATACATAAATTGCTTAGGGTAAAACAGGTATCCTGAGGCTTGATTTGGAGCATAATTTCCAGAGTTCAGTTACATCACCTACCTGCCTTTGTTAGAAAAAAAACAAAAACAAAATGATATAACTCATGTTAAGTATAAAGTATAATTTCATGGATAGAACTAAAATACAGGATAAGAATACTATTTCCCCAGATTGATGCAGTATACAAAGGGAGAAAGGTAGCTAGATGGCATGGTGGGACAGAGTGCCAAAATCAAGAAGACTTGTCTATTAGTTGTGTGACCCTGGACAAGTCACTTGAATCTTTTTGCCTAAGTTTCCTCATCTGTAAAATGAGCTGGAGAAAAAAACGACAAACTATTCCAGTATCTTTGCCCCAAATGGTATCATAAAAAGTTAGACATTACTGAACTACAATAACTAAAGGGAAAAGAAAAGGGAGACACTTCTAATATTGTCTAGAGGAATCATTGTTTATTAGTAATAAATCTACTTGTGTTGTAGGAAAATTTTCTTCACTTTGGCACATTATGTCACTTTCCATTTGCTTGGGAACTGGGACACCAAATGGCCCAGTAACCTTTTCATAAACATAGAAAAAGGAAAAAAAAGTACTATAAATATTTTCAGTGTCTGTCACTCAGCTAATAGACTATAATTGCTGTCACTTTCCTAATTGGAATAATGGGGATGTCCTCCTAAATATGGATCATATTCAGACAATCTTCAGACCAGATCTCTCTAAGGAAATAACATTCTGACAAGTGTTGTGGGCCAAGGATTCAGGAAACAATCTAAAAGTTCATCCTGCAGTTAATATATTTATCATGGTTGCCAGTTTTAATTTGTTTTATCTGAAGACACAGACATCTTACTGGAGATTATTCAAACTAAGAAAAAAAAAGTTACTTTGCACACTGGGGAAGTATTTTCCAAAGCTTTTAAGGAATTACTAAGCAAATACATATTTTAATCTGCTTCTGCTGAGTAACTATTTAACTAAAAAAAAATTGGATTTCTGGAGGGAATTAAATAATAACTTAAGCTGTCATCGTACTTCATCATATCACTTATTTCACCTCATTTTCTTGATAGTCTATATAGACACATAGATGATACAATGGATAGAACACTAGATCTGAACTCAGGGAGATTTGAGTTTAAGATTTGTCACTCAGCTCTTTTTTCTCATCTGTAAATTGAGGATAATATGAGCACCTACATCCCAGGATTGTTATGAGGATCAAATGAGATAGTAATTGCAAAATGCTTATCATGGTTTCTGTCTCATAACTTTTTTACAAAAACGCACACAAGTATGAATGTACACATACACAGACATGTCTATATATACAATACATATACATGTCTGTATACATATATAGTTATTATTATTAAGGAAAGTAAAACAGAAATGATTATTGCATGTGTTTCTGAGGATTCAGGATAATGAGGGAAAACAAATGAGTTAAAATCAACATGTTAAGAACTCTCATCTTTTGAGAAAATTGCTTCTGCAAAAACTGTCTTTGTGTTTGTTTTGAAATGGGATAAGAAAAAGAAAAAAGGCAGGCTCTGGGGTTTTAAAGCTTTAGACTGTGGAGCACTTTATAGAATATGTTTTGGTGCAAAAAATTTCATTAAGTATCTAAAACAATCCTGGGAAAACACACTAAGAATCCATATTTCCAAAATGATAATGTCGATATTTTAAAATCTTCAATACACCGGTAAATTAGCCATTAAAATGCTTCTTTTTTCTATTCTTAACAGGCAAGTTTAAAGAAAAATAAAAGTAAAAATTTATGTAGCTCTTAAAAGTTATCAAATATTTTACTTGTATTGTCTCATTTGATCTTACAAACAAGGATTACAAGGTAATAATTTGTCATTCCCCATGTTTTACAAATAAAAAAATAAGACTCATGAATATAAAGTAGATTAAGGCAGTAAACTAGTATAACTCCTAGTCCCATTGGTATGGGACTCTTTGTTATTGGTGGAGATGAAGGTTTTGCTCTACATGAGAGGTGGGATGAGACTGGTGAGAGGTAAAAGGGCTCCAGTCTTTATCCATCACTCCTCAGAAGCAATGTCCACTTTTTAAGGAGTCTCTCACTTTGGGACTCTTCAGAGCCAGTACCTTTCTGGACTGGTCAAACTTCAAGTTTTTTTTTTTTTTTTTAATCTCAAGTCACTTCAGGAACTTCTCGTTTCTAAATTCAGAAGAGAAGATGAAGTAAGACAACTTTACCTAGAGTTGCTGATGTAAAAACTCTGAGGAGATTGATCAGTCTCCATCATGTCCCTTTTTCCATATTGCTACTCAAAACACTGCAGGGATGAGATTTAGGACCCTCCTTTCTAGTTGAACCAAGTTACCTCATTTCCAATCAAAGTTCCATCACTATTTATTTTCTGTATAAACTGAGGCAAACACTCTCTTGAGGGAATTTACATCTCATGTTCCCCAAAAGGAAAGAGACCCAGAGAATGAAAAGTTTAATTCTTGAAATTTAAATTCCTCTTTTCCATAAGGGAAGAAACACAGAGGAAGACGATGTCTGTGAAATTAAAGACAGGTTTTTATTAAGCAAGTAAGCAAAACTTACATGTTAACTGCAGCTTTTGTTGACAGTCCACCAAGTAACGAATAGGTAGAGTTTATAGATCTTGAACACTTGAAGATGATAACAAAGTCAAAGCTTCTGCATTCAAAGCCTCCAAGAAAAACAAGAATTGGTTTCATGCTCTGGAAGAACTCAAAAGGAATTTTCATAATCAAGTAGGAGAGAGAGGAAAAATTAGGAAGAAAATTGAGAGTGGTGCAAAAGGAAATACAAAAAGCTCCAAATGGGAAAAGCTCAATAAAAAACATAATTTCTTAAAATTAGAATTATACAAATGGAAGCTAATGACTTTATGAGAAATCAAGCAAATAATAATAATTATTTAAAATATATAAAACAAAAAACAGAACCAGGAGAAATCATTTAAAAATTACTCATTTATCTGAAAGTCATGACCAGATAAAAGAGACTAAACCTCATCTTTCAAGAGGAAAAGGAGAGAGAAAATAAAATAAGTTTGGGGAAATATAGTTAGCAATAGTTACTTGTAAAAATAATTTTGAAGCAAGTTTCTCTGATAAGGCCTCATTTCTCAGATGTAGAGAGAACTGAATCAAATTTATAAAAAAAGAGCTATGCCCCAATTGATAAATAATCAAAAAATATAATTTATATCCAACGGGTTACAAATTCATACATATCCTTTGATCTAACAATATCACTACTAGGCATGAATACCAAAAGAGACTTTTTTTTAAAAGGAAAAGGACCTATATATACAAGAATATTTATAGCAGCTCTCTTTTAAGGGCAAAAATATTGGAAATTCACAGATGCCCATCAATTGAGGAATGGTTGAATAAACTGTGGTATATAATTATGGCAGAATATTATTTTTTCAATAATTGATGATGATCTCAAAAAAAAAAAAACCCTGGAAAGCTTTCCATGAGCCCAAACAGAATGAAATGTATCATGTACAAAGTATTAGCTTTGTTCTGGGATGATTAGTTAAGGACTTTGCTATTTTTACCACTGCAATGATCTATGACTACTCTAAAGGATTTATGATGACAAGTCCTATGTAAACTCAGAGAAAGAACTGATTGTGTCTAAATACAGATTGAAGCAAGAAAAACAAAAATTAAAAAAAAATAACAAGAACATCAACAAAGCTTAGAGTTCCCCTTCCTCCCCCAAATGACAAAGTCATCAGAAGTTAGCTCACATCTAACCATAATACTTAGATCAACAATATTTAAGAGACCAAATAAATACTTTTAGCTCAGAATCCCTCTTTCTCTCAGAGGAGAACAGAGTGGTCTCTGACATCACCAACCTCCTGCTTTTCCTCCTAGCAAGAAAATCTCCTTTGGAAAAGGGGGGAGAGATAGAGAAGAAGAAAGGAGAAAGAGGAAAAAAGAAGAAGAAGAAGAAAGGAGAAGAAAGAAGAAGAAACCAGCAGAAGAAACAAGAAGGAAGGATAAAAAAAGAAGAAGCAAGAGGAGAAGAAGAGCTATTGAGGCTGGAGGTATCTCTTCTTCATCAATTTGAGCCACACAGTGATAGCCCTTGTCATATATGAGCATTCTCTACATGTAGGACTTCATTTCCCCATGTTCGGGGGCTCTGTCCATAAAAATATAATTTTGGTCACTCATTTTTGCAAGATAATACAAGATTTTTTAGACTAATTGATTTTTTTTTCATTCTTCCTTCTCTAAAAACTGGGACTTCCTGTGCTTCTTCACTATTTTAGTTTCTCATGATCAACCCCTGTTGGAATCTTTACAAACTGTTAAGCCATTGGAGTTGATAGAGACAATAATTATCTAAGTTGGCATGGTTCAATATGATTGATTTGATCTAAGAAAGAGATATTTTGGGCCAGAACTTGAAACAAGGTACTAAGTACAACTGATGGAAACAATGCTTGTGTTCACACCTTTAGAGAGCTCATAAGTATTTAAGTACTTAATGGAGTTCACACGCTTGGGAGATTTCAGGCTTAGTATGAGATATCTGAATTCACACCTCTCTTAGGGCCAGAGAGCACTCTGGGAGATAACCCAGAATCCCTCTCTCTAGAAGGAGTTAACCTTTGGGAGATTTTATATATATATATATATATATATATATATATATACACAGAAAGCTCTTAGAGGTGGGGAGAGTTTCTTGAGAGAGTTTTTACTTGGGAGCATTCCCAGGAGTCAGAGAGGAGCGCTCTGCAAGAAAGCCTACAAGCCCTATCTTTGAGGAAAGAGAGATTCATCATATCTTCTACCTTGGTGCTGGCTGGAGTCAGAAGGACAAACCTTTGGATTTGGAGACATTCTGGCGGAGGCTCTTAGAACCAATTGGAGAGATAGGCCTGAGCTAACCAGGCTATATTGAAGGACACAATAAAAAATCTGAACTTTTATCAGCTGGCTGCGATTTTGGAGTAATTATTTACTTTCAACGGAAACTAAGGCTGCCTCCAGAAAACCTCTGATTGAGTGCAAGATCTGAAGTCAAGAAGACTCCTCTTCTGAGTTCAAATCCAGACTGGGACTTTAACTAGTCGTGTGACCCTGGGCAGTTCACTTAATTTATTTGCCTTAGTTTCTTCATCTATAAAATGAATTGTAAAAGGAAATGGCAAACCACTCCAGTACCTTTGCCAACAAAACCCTAATAGGTTCCCAAAGATACAGGACTAAACAACAACACTTGACTACACTTTAAATACAAATCCTCAGGCTTTTATTGAATAGCCCATAAAAGTCTTAGGTCTTGAAGTGAATTTAAATACCAACTGTTTTCTATCAATAATCTGTTTTACATTTTGTATTTACAAACTAATGAATTTTCTAGAAACTCGTCAGATATTCTCACTCCAAGCTAAGCCTTTTCTAACAGTGACTTCTAAGACCAACCCTTTTTTTTTCCTCACTTCTTATTTGTCCCCTAGCACTGAGACTAGGAAATGTCCTTGAATTAGAAGGAAAAATTTTGGTATTTTCCTATCATCATTTCTGTTTTGAAAGCAAAATTTTGTCTTCTTATTCAGGGTAACATTTTTGTTTGCATTTTACTTCTTTTGTTGTTCTCTTCATAGGAAGCACATTTTCTTATAGATCCACAGATAATTTTATTTCTTTTTATTTTTAACTTGCAATTTTTCACAACATAATTTTTATTTTGTTTTATTTGTTGTTTGGTTCTGTAACAAGCTTATTAATATGCTGCAACCATAATCAAGAATGATGTGAACTTTAACTGAATCCATTCTGTTCCCATTGACAACTTTATCACACACATAAAGGGAGGCCACATTCTGAGACTATCATTTTGTCAGCATGACTAAGGCTTGCTCAATCCAAATTATCTTGCAGATAAGGCAACCTTCCTTCTTTCCCTACAAACAATCTTTGGGACCAAAGCCCTCTCATTATCCTGTATTAGCATCCACTTCCTAGTGTTCCATAAATACAATTATATCTTACAGTTGATGTAGACAAAATATAGATAGATGTGTTCTCTACTAGGACCCTCTCTAACTTCTTTCCACTTTTCTAGACCCTGCCTTTACTTCCCCTCTCCTTCTTCTCTCTGATTCACAGTGTTGCTATATCAACCTGATCAGCCATTTTATCCTTTTTATGACAGTAAAGACACTCCTTGTGGCTACAATAATTGTGAATTTTCATATCGAAAATTTTCATATTTCAAACCATTCTCCCAGATCCTGCTGTTTTATCACTTATCTTGACATTATTTTATGGTTATGTAATTTCAGCATTTGTTGATATAGTATATGTCTCAAAAATCTGTATGCTATTGAATACATAATTACTTGTTATATATCAATATATAACAATCATTGGTACTGTTTTCATGATTTGAATTCATGTTTTTACTGTATTATATTATTGTTGAAGCTCAATATATTAATCCATTGCTTCTGTAGCATTGAACATTTGTTAATTGCATAAATATTTATGTATTGATGTGGGCACACATGTACCAATCTCTAGAAAAGATGACAGACTTCAAAAAAGATAGAAAGCACTATTTTGCTTTAAAAGTTGAAAAATTATATTGGACCTTAAAAATAAGAACATTTTAAAAATTTGGTCAGAGAAGTGAAAGGATTGGAAGAGTGTATAATTAAAGACACATATTAAGTCAGGTAAAAAAGCTCAGGAAGTTTCTTTAATTAGCCTGAGAATTCTGACTTTGAAGATATATCTGAGGAACTGATAGTAGAAAGTAAGTCCCAGAGATTTCAGACTTCTACATCTGAGAATGAGTAATTGCTTAAAGAAGTAGAATCCCTTCTAATCAAAGGAGCAATGTCTTACAGAGAGATTAAATATTACGATTTTACAATATTATAAATATTGCAATTATACCTGATTATATCCACCTTATCCACAAGTAAGACAGAGTTCTTACCCACTGTAGTATGTGGCATAATGTGGTATTATCAGAAATCTGGGATTTTCTTTGAACAAGAATCATGTCTCCCAGAATAATAATAGTGTAGGGCTTGGATTAGATAAACAAGAGTGAGTTTGGTACCCTAGAAGGCCTCTGAGAAAAACAAGGTGATGAGACTGTCAGAGAGACTAAGGGAGACAGTTGAAAAGCCAATGAATACCTTCATAGGGAAAAGTTCAGATGCTACCTGACAAGAGTTGTAAACAAACTTTAGATTTTTAAGAGGGCAGATCTAAAGACTTCTATGTTAATTTTGTTTCTCATACTATGCAAGAAAAAAAAACCAAAACAAAATGTTTTCTGAGTTCCTCCTCCACATTTAGAGACACATATAAATAGGTTCTGCAGACACTAAGAATGAAAAAATAACCCCATGTCAGAGTCTTTTCCAGGTTTTTGTATAATGACTTTTTTTTTTTTTTCCTGAGGCATTTGGGGTTAAGTAACTTGCCCAGGATCACACAGCTAGAAAGTATTAAGTGTCGGAGGCTAGATTTGAACTAAGTTCCTCCTGAGGTCAGGGCTCATGCTCTAACCACTGTGTCATCTAGCTGCCCCTGTACAATGACTTTTGTGTAGCAATTATCATCATGAACTATACAGACATGGGGGGTAAAAAAAACAACTGAGAATCGGGACTGCAATGCTATCCTGGATAGCAGATCTCAAGTTACCATTATTTTCAAATTTTTTTATGACTGTGATTTGTGAATAATAAAAATTATCCTTACCTTGGATACATTGGAGAGCTTGAGATTTCCTACAAAAGTTGTTGATATCAGTCATGACACTGAAGGGCAGAGCTAAGATGATAATGAGATTTTTTGCTAAGCTGCTCCCCTCAGCCCTAGATTTGTTTTCTAATTCACTTGGGAGCACTTGCAGTTGCCTAGGAGTAGGGGCCTTATATGAATATGGGTCACAGTTACAGACTGGAGAAGAGATATGGTTTCTGGGGAGCAGAAGCCCTACCTGGGTAAGTACCAAAATACAGAAAAAGAAGACATTGACCACACTTGAAAACACCAAAAACTTACAGGCCTCTATTAAATAACTATGGAATGAGTAGGACATAAACATCTGAAGCTCAGAATAGTTACTCCACTCCTCCAGAGCCCAATTGCGATTTTAAAAAATCAAGGAATACACTAGAAAATGAGAAAAATATCATAAGAAGTTATTACTGTAGGGAAACCCAAGATAAAACCAAAAAGAAGACAATTACATGACAACATCTACAAACAGAACCTTAAAGAAAAATCAGATTGTACAAAAGCCAAACAAAAATTCCTAGTTTAGGTAAATTAAAAAAAGAGAAAGTAGTGATTTCTGAAATCAAATGAAAATGGTAGAGAAAAGAATCTGGAAATAAATGAAAGCAACATAACACAAAAATGAAAAAGAATTAACAGCTCAGAAAAAAAGAAGCAAAAAAAATGAAGAAAATAAATCTTTAAAAATTAGAATTGTCTAAAATATGAGAACACCTCATTAAAGAATATAATTTCTTAAAAATTAGAATTGGGAAAAAGGAAGGTAGTGATTTCATGAGACCTCAAGAAAAAGCAATAAAAAGTAAAAAGAAGGGAAAAAATAGAAGTGTAAAATCAGAAAAACAAATGACCTGAAAAATATTTAGGAGAGATAAGAATTATCTGAGCATAGGAAAGTCATGATTTTAAACAAAAGAGTTTAAACAGTCATATTTTTTGAAATATAAAGTAAAATAATTCAGATTTGTAAGAATCAGAGGACAAAATAGAAATTAAAATTATCAATTGATCATATCATAAAAGATATCCCAAAATGAAAACTTCTAGGAATATCATGGCCAAATTTCAGAGCTCTCATATCAAGGAGAAAATATTGCAGTCCGTCAGAGAGAAATCACTCAAATATCATGTAACCACAGTCATGATCATACAAGAATAGTTTTAAAGGAAGAGAGGGCTTGGATATGATATTCCAGAATGCAAAGGAGTTATGATTATAATCAAAAATAATCTAGGGGCAGCTAGGTGACCCAGTAGACAGAGCACCAGCCCTGAAGTCAGGGACCTGAGTTCAAATTTGGGCAAATCACTTAATCCCAATTGCCTCAGCAAAAAATCAAATCAAATAAAAAAAATAATAATCTATAAGAAAACAATATAATCCTTCAGGGGGAAATTATTTATATAACACTTCCAAGCATTCTCTATGAAAAGACTAGAGCTGAAGAGAAATTTTGACCTTCAAACAAAAGGCTTATGAGAAGCACAAAAAATGTAAACATGAGTAAAATTATGGAATGACTTCTCCTGCTTCAAGTATCCTGCAGCTGGGTGCTACACTGATAGAGTGCCAGTCCTTGAGTCAGGAAGACTCATTTTCTAGCCCTATTACCATGAGCAAGTTAATCAATCCTATTTGCTGCAATTTCCTTATCAAAAAATCGTTCACTACCTCTTCTTCTACGTTAGTAGTTTAAATAGTTTAACTTCCATCTGGTAGTTTACCTCAGTGCCATTTTTGTCCTTGAAGATATCTACAAATATTGTTAGAAACATCATCCTAAAAAGCATAGGACCACAGAGCCCAGCATCACTCTTCTGATCAAGTAGGAAAGTGTGACAGTGTTGTCCATTATACAGAAAGCTTGCAGGCACATCATCATGAATTGGTATACAATACTGATGAACTTCTCTAGTTAACCGAACTTTGCTATGATCTTTTATAGGACCTCATCAGTGACAGTATCAAAGATCTTGGTCAGGTTAACAACATTGTGTTTTGCTCCTAGCATTTCTCCTGCAGTTTTCTAGAAGCAAACATCATGTCTTCATTCTTCAGCCCTTTCTAAAGCTGCATTGAACATCTTCCAGATGAAGGATCAGCCAATTAAGGATCTTACAAGAATCTAGTCAGTAATGACTGAGAGACATTCCCTCTCCTGTGAATGATACGGGACAACTTATTTCCATTTCCTTTATTTCATTTCATTCATTCAATTGTTATTTATTCATTTCCAATCCATTTATTTTAATTTATTTTTGATAGCGGAGGCCCTCTAGATCTCCTGGGGGATAACTTCATATTGCCATAAAGCCTAGAATATTTCAGCCAGCTTCTGTATGAGCAAAGGGATTCTTTTTGTAGATCTCTGATGGAATAGAATCAGCCCCTGGTTCTTTGACACATATGGGGAGCCTAATAGCCTTCAAAAACTCTTGTTCCTTTGGAAGTTTAGTTAGAGAATAATTGACTGCAATCTGAGGCATATGGTCAGTGGCTTCAGCTTGGTTAAATGTTTCCAGTTTCCTTGGAAACACCATGGAAGTGTTCCGTCCACCTCTCTATGATCATATCTTATCACTGATCAGTGGTGTCCCATCAGCGCTAAGTACTTAAAATATCCTAGTCAAAAATGGTGCTTAGGGCACTTTACAAGTGCTTTGAATTGTTACTATCAGCTTAAAGCTCAGTTTCATCTGCCTTCTTATTGAGGTAAGAATTCTTTATCTTTCTAATCTTTACTTTACTTTTGATGAATTTAAGAAGTACCTTTTTATAGATGGATGAATTGCCCCAAGTTCTTGTTTTTCATTGAGCAGCTTCTCAAATTCACCATCATTTTTGTCAAATCCATCCTGATATTTTGAAGTGCACTGGCCCAGATGAGCTAATGCGGTACTATATACCAAGTCTCTGAAAGTTGACCGTTCTATGTCTGATTTACTTTTGCTGACTGAAGAATCAGGGAAAGTCCCACATAATAAAAAGTTTTTGATTGGAGGTATCAAGGGATCTAGTGATCCAAATAAAACGGGTACAGAGAAATTCATTTCAGACATAGGAATAGTCTGATCAAAGATCAAAATGTCAGGTGGGCCATGGTATTTCACATATGTGGAGAACAAGCAGCTAGGGCTGAGTGAGAAATGGAGTATATGAAGGAGAAAGTTTGGAAAAGTAGACGGTTGCTAGATTGCAAAGGCTTAAATGTCAAATAGAAGACTATATTTTATCCTAGAAACAATAGGGATTTCTTAAAGTTTCTTAAGCAGGGGAATACTCTGGTAAGATTTGTCTGACAAAGATGAAAGCAGTAGCTGTCTTTCTTTTTCATTCAGTTCAGCAAGAGGTTGATGAAGGCCAGAACCAGGGAGAGTTTTGAGTAGAGGGAAAGCTGTATATGCAAATAATATTGTTGAGATCCACTCAACAGTACTTAGCAAATAATTGGATTTGGTGGAGAGGGGTAGGGGCAGAGGGAAAATAAAGAAAAGAAAAAGAAATACTAGAGATCTTGCATAACTTAATGGATGGTGTTGAAATTTTAACAGTTCTTTAAGGTTTGGTTAATATGCCAAAATCTGTTTGATGTTTTCCCAGATTTTCTTCCATTTAGATATTTTGTGCTTCACTGTGTAGTCTTTGTATTTTTAAGGTATTACCTCAAACTATTTCACACTGTAGCTGTTTTTGTGCTTGTCTTATCTGCTTTCCACTCTATAAGCTCTGAGGGCAGGAATATTTAGAGAAGTGAACTGAATCGAATTGGCTTCCTAGTGCTCTTCTATTCTTTCTGAACATATTTGGGTTAATCTTCCTGAAATGCAATTTTTCATCATATCATATGATTTTGTGTAAAATGCTTCAATGTTTCATCATGTCTGTAGAATAAAGTCCAAATTCCCTCTATAATCTGGCCTTCAACCATTTGATGGCTGCCAAGTATAAGAAGTGAATGTTACTTTAGGTCCCTCTTTTTGTCATCACTATAATCACATTAGTTTTAGTTTTGATATAGTACTTATTCCTATGAAAGAATTCTGCTCTTTGATACAGCATATTTTATAATTATTTGTGAATGCTTAGGAAAGGAAACAGTGATCAGTAAGAGTCAACATGAGTTCATCAAAAATTCATAATGCCAGACCAATATTATTTACCACTTTAATAGAATGGCCAGATCAGTGGAAGGGGAAATTCCATTGATATATTACATCTTGTGGGACAAGAAGGAAATGATTATTATTTATAAGAATTGATGAAAATAAGTTAAGAAAAACATTAGAAGGCATAAAATTTTGCAAAGTGAACTAAGTACAACCATGATAATAATATAAAAATCACTGACATTTATGTAATGCTTTAAATTCTGCCTTGTATTTTTATACATATATTTTTTTCTTAATTTTATCCTCATAATATACTTCTATGACAGGTGGTATCATTATTTTTATTTTGTTGATCAGTAAACTGAGACTGAAAATATTTAAATAATTTATTTTGGGTGACATTAAGCTGGTAAATTTTTGAGGCAGAATGTGAATTCAGATCTTTCTGATGTGTAATTCAGTTCTTTTCCATTCTACACAGGTACATTGTAATATTCTGGTTAGCTTTCTGGAGATCTCTGGACCAGCCTTGGTTTCAGCAGAATAATCACCATTAGACAGGTCAGGAATAAAATCCAGTCTTTATTATCTCCTTCACAGTCTGTCTCCTTCACCTGGGGCTGGGCTGTCTTTCTGGGGGACCTTCAGTGGATGAATGCAGGAGGCAGGAGAGCCACCAGGATGGTGGAAGATGGAATGTCTCTCTTCCAGTTTTTATTGGCTTTTATATACCTTATTGTAATTACATCATTACAGCATACTGATTATGTGTTAACTTAGAGAATCATTACATCACCATGCTAAGTACTAAGTATATATGTAAACTAGATAACCATTGTCTCATCAATTCCTCTGAGTTAACACCTTGCTTCAAGTATACTTCCCTAGAATTCTGGCTCTCTACAATACACTATTGACTAAATGGAAAGAACAATAATAAAAAAATGAAATTGAAACCTGTTCAATTATAATGGCTCCAGGTAAGAAATTAAATACAAAAAAAAAAAATTTAAATATCCTTTCCTTCCTTCCTTTGTAGTGTTAGAAGAAAATGAGTATGGAATATTTTATAAACTACCAGACTGTGTATGATAAGTTGATTGCTTTTTCTAAGTTACTTTTCTTTTATTATCTTACTTCTTCAAAATAAAGAATTTCTTAATAGGCAATAATACAATTCAGAAATAATAATTATGTAAAAATAAATAGTAATAAAAAGTAATTTTAAAATTACTGTGCCAGGGTTTAGCAAAGACATACAACAAAATTTCCCCAGATATCTTTGTGGACAAGATATAGAATTTATAAGCA
Source organism: Sarcophilus harrisii (assembly GCF_902635505.1). NCBI lineage: Eukaryota > Metazoa > Chordata > Mammalia > Dasyuromorphia > Dasyuridae > Sarcophilus > Sarcophilus harrisii. Next base: position 195,090,036 of record NC_045426.1, read on the forward strand.
AGCCCAAAATGGACTTTTATCATCTTTTCTAATTTGCTAGTGAGAACTGAAGTCTCAAGGTTGTTTTTATTTAAGGTTCTATTATTAGAGATCAGGAGTGTTGTGGGAGAAATGTCTTATTTCTGAGTTCATGTGGTGGGTAAATGCTGGTAAATCTGTATTTACCATAATGTAGAAATTAAGGAGGTGAAAACTTGGGTCTTATTATTATGCTCAAGCATAAGTCCATGCCTCAGAGAAAACCTGAACAATTATGAAGATTCTGCCAAAGTGTCTTATAGGAAAAATTACTTTAGAGAAATAATTCATTTACATATTGTAATCCTGTATATTTCTCTAAGGCCACAAAAAGAAGATAGGTACATAATTCCCTACTTCTTTCAATGTCATAAAAGTTGAACAATCTTAATTAAACAACCAAAATACCATACATTGCATAAAGGAAAAAAAAAAACCAAAAAACTCCAACAAATAAACTCTAACCAAGTAAACCAAGTCAAATGAAAATAAAGATACATTTAGAATCTTCACAATAAGAAGAAGATTTAGGTATCACAAAGTAGTCAGGGATAGTTAAGAGTCTTAACTCTAACTTCTTATCTAAGGAATGTTTAAGGCATTAAGTGAAATTTTAAATGCCCTGAGACAAGTTTTGGTCAGGGAGATTAATATTAACTAAAAACTTCAGAAGGAATGGCCCTGAATCCTACTAATAAAAAGGAGAACAAAAAATTCCCATAATTTAGAATTCTTATTTTTAAAATTTGTGTTTTTATCTTTTGACTATTATTTAGAAATGCCTCTTGGTTTTATACATTTGTTTTGGTTCTATGTGTATAATAGTTTTGGATATTAGAAGTTTGGATATTTGGACCAGAAATATTTGATGCAAACTTTATTGTTTCCAAATTGAAATAAATCTGTTCTTTTTTAAATAAAGCAACACTGTTTCTGTAAAAAAAGCTTTTGAATTTTAGATTATCAAAGCTATCTAATTAATATATTGTAATATCCTTCATCCCATTCTTTTTGAAATTCTCATCTTCCTCAAACCAAAACATTTATGTTTCTTTATCATTTTAAGGTTTTATCTGTACTTTATTAAAAAAAAAGATTTTAATTCCTAATTAAAAAAAACTCAATGTATGTGCAATGAAATTTGACAAACTGTTTCATTTCATTATTAATGTGTATTTTTATGTTTCTTTGTAAATGGCTAATTATTGAGTTTTGTTTCCTTATTCATTTTGATATTCTGTTTTATTATTAGATTTGTTTAATACATTCACATTTAAGTTTATGATTATTAGATTTTTTTCTTCTTTTGTTTCTTTTTTTTTTCCTTTTTTTGTCCTTTTCAAAGCAGTGCTTTGTCAAGATTATTAGGTTTGTTTGCTTTAATTTCTGTTCTCAGAGGTTTTTCCCTTTACTCCCATTTACCTGAAAAATTGCAAGTTATTTATATAAACTTAAAATTTTCATTTCTTTTCCTTATTTTTAATTCATTTAAAAATTACTTGTTTTGTTACTCTATTTGCCCTTCTAAATCCTCATTCAGATAAGAAAATGGTTCAACTTTCCAACATCTCAGTTTTAGTAACATTTTGAATGATACTTTTACCAGATTTTAAAAAATTTATTCTGACCTTTTTGATCTCCTCAATTCCAAATTGTGTTTCCTCATTCATGTACACTTATTTGCTTTTCTCATCCCTTATTCTCTTCCTATCCTTCATTATAGTTAGAACTTTTAAACAAAAATAACAATAATATGAATAATTCGCTTGTGATGCATCTAAATGTCATAATCCTGCAAAGTAGGTTCTATTATAATCTCCATTTCACAGATCAAGAAATTATGACTGAGGGAAATTTTAGTGATTTTCCCAAGATCACATAGAAAATGTCTAAGACAGGATTCAAAATCATGGTGTCTTGACTTCAAATCCAAGAATAAATAAGTTCCAAATATCAAACACAGAAAGTCTCCTCCTCAATTCCATTATTATGTTACTGTATCTGTAAATTATATGCCAGTATTCATATTCCTTGCTTGTTTGTTTGCCATTTGGGGTAGAACTTGTTGAAACTCATGGAAATATTAATTCATGAAGGAAATCCCAAAATATAATAAAAATCATTTCTTATCCAAAGTCATGAGATTTAATCCAATTCTCAGCTTTAGCACACCTAGTTAGTCACTTCTTATAAGGCCTTATGGTTGGCCACTTCTCCTGGAGATTTGTTCTTTCTATTTCCTGATATAGAAAGCAGTCCTGGAAGGGATATAGTAGAAACTACACTATAATGCCCATTGCCTTCAGAAGAAACTCACTATAAAATTTTTGTCTCTCATCTCTCCCCATTTACAACCATAGGAGTTTTCTGTAGGGATATTCTGAATTTTCCTTCTAGGGTGAGACTTATCTTCCATTTCTGGCTTTTCTATCTGCTCTCAGGGGTACTCCACCTAGTTGGGAGTCTGTCATCAGGGTCCCCAATCCATAGCAAATTATTTCTTACCAAAAAAAAAAAAACAAAAAAGATAAAGTACTTTTCATTTCTTTCAAGGCCACCTAACTTCTGTCCAGTACTTTCAAGTTGTTTTTCTTTTTTAAAAAAAAAAAAAAGATTATTTTCATGGCCCACAGTACTTAGTCTTTTAATTAGTATAGAAGTTTCAGGATTCATTCTTTTCTCAATTCTGAACACAATTTTCCAAGATATTCTCCATTCTTTTTCTTTTCCCCAGACCTCACTATGAAATCACCAAACATTAAAGTAGATGTTGACTTTGTAGTATTTTATCTTCATTTTCATTGAAGTCTTCTAATTATTAAAGCTGTGTGACAGATGCCAGTACCCAAACTACAGTTATGATCATGATGTTTGCTTATTCAGCAAGGGAACTGCAGATTTAGATGTTCAAGTACCCCTTGCTACAGAAAAAAGTCTTATAAACTGGTAGTTTCCATAAATTTAACTCAGTTTTTATATGTTTGAGAAAATGAACTTTTATTAGAGAAAGTTGGTTTAGTTTCTCCCCTCTCCCCCAGTTTCCTTCTAATTTTAATTTTGTGTATGTAAAACCTTTTTAATTTAATGGTATCAAAATTATTAATTTTATTTCTCCAAAATATGGAAAATTGTGTGAATTTATGTGTTATCCTTGCACAGAGGTCATGCTAATCTTCTGTTTATCTTACCAATTTTAATATATGTGCTGCCAAAGCAAGCACTATTCTAATCTTTAACTTCACTTTTATTAGTTTAATCCTTTACTTAAAAGCTTCCAGTGATTTTTTTTATCACATATAAGTTAAATCCTAGAATCATTAAGTTGACTTTCAAAACCTTTCACAAGCTAGCTTTAACTTTCTTTTTTACTTTTTTTTTTTTTTTTTTTTTTTTTTTTTTTTTTTTTTTTTTTTTTTTTTTTTTTTTTTTTTTTTTTTTTTTTTTTTTTTTTTTTTTTTTTTTTTTTTTTTAAAGAGCTGCTTGTTGTTAAATGCCCAAGGTTACACAGATAATAAGTTTTAAGTGTCTGAGGCCAGATTTGGACTCAGGTGCTCCTGACTCTAGGGCCAGTGCTCTGTCCACTGAACCATCTAGTTGTCCTTTTGATATACTCTCTAAAGCCGTCTACTTCTACTTCTATTTCTGAATATGAACTCTAGATATGTTGGTCTTCCTAGCACATCTCAATCATTCTTAGCTCTATTTTTATTTTTGGACTATTCTTTTTGCCCAGAATATCTCTCCTTTCCACTTGATGAATCCTTATTGTAGTATAACATCCAGTTCAATTCCTAACTCTTTTATGAATGTTTCCTAAAACTATTTCAACCCATATTGGGTTTTCCCCTGTGTGTTAAGACCTATTCTAGATGCTGGCAGTTGTCTGCTGTGGTCCATCTCATAAATTCAAGATACTATGATATGTAAATTATTGGAGGGATGGGGTTTGTGGAGAAATCCTGAGTGACTATTAACCTGTGTATTGTGCTGAATTTGCTTTAGAATTTGTAGACTGGCTCTGGAGAGTTGAGTCGTCAGAAATTTAAGACATGAAAAAGAGCACCCTTGTGCTTTTTTGCTAACATTGTATTCACTGAGTCTTAAAACTTTGGCCAATCTATAGTTATATATCTCACTGTGGAGCAATAGCCCTTGGGTTTCAGGAAATGTATAAATAAAATTTTCATAGATACAGTTAAGGTCAGAAGAATAGGTAAAATAAATTCGCAAAATCATAGCAAGAGTGAATTTCATCTCTTCTTTCTTTTTCTCCTTTTTCTTCCATACCCTCAACCAATGTCAGGTTTCAAAATTCAAAAGTCTATATATCTGGAACCAAAGATAATACATATTACTATGTTCTCTTACTATTGCCCTAGAACCATTTTAAATCAAGAAACTGAGGAAGTATCCTAGCAGATGTAAGATATAAAGACTATTTGGCATAAGAAGAAAATATGGGGAGTCATCTTTGGCTGATCTGATATTGCTATACAAATATCACTGATTGAAATTTAGAGGACCTAGGTAAAATTTTGGCCTGAAATGGACTGTGTGACCATGGCAAAAGTCATTTGATTAAATGAATTTTAGTCTCCTGACCTATAAAACTATGATAGATGAACTGAACCATTTTTGTTTTACTCTAGATGTATAATTTATATCACCCTCTGTTTCTAGGTCTCCTGAGGTCTCAGATGACTATAAATATATATTATTGCAATGAATTTACTTAATACTTGGAGTTTTTCTCTTTTTTTATTGGTTGGTCACCGATTTACTCTCCATCCTCACTAAAAACAATAAGAATGACAGCCAAATCACTTATTTAGAGATACATTTACTATTAAATGTGGGAAACAACAGATAGAATCTAGCTAATTTTCCTTTAGATTTTATGAATAATCTTATAGATCAAAGTAACACTGATTTATCCTCCTGTAAACTTTTATAGCATATATTAATTGTAGCATTTATTTGTCAGTATAATGCCACGCATTATTTTTCAAATTTTCTTGCATCTGTTTCATGTTTTTAACTAGAGAGGAAGTTTTTTTTCTTTGTATCTATGCAGCTTGCCAGTAGCCAAATTAGTTTTTAAATTATTGATATTAAGGAAGCTAGCAGGAAAGATAATTTTTCCTCTAACTTAAGAAAAGGATTATGTCAATCACATTTGTGCTTTATATAGATATGATATAGAGAATGCAGAAAACTATAAGATTTGACTAACCAAACCATGATTTTCTCAATTATCTTAATATTTCTCACAAAAATGAAGTCACATAATATAATCATTGGTAAGGAATGGGGCAACTATATGGCACAGTGGATAGAATGCCTGGCTTGGACAGTGGGACAAGAATTTAAATCTTGCCTCAGATATTTACAAGTTGCATTGCTCTGGACAAATCATTTAATCCTGTTTGCCTCAGTTTCCTTATTTATAAAATGATCTTAAAAGGAAATGAAAAATCATGCAAGTATCTTTGGAATACATCAGATTGTTACTGGACTACTTATTTCTTTTCCTAGTTTGGCTAATAAGTGATCACTATTTTCATTAACAGTACTGAAATATAAGATTTCTAAATATTCATTATGATCTACCAAACCACAGTCTCACCGTTTTGACTATTAAAAATCCTTTGTGAGCATCAGATTTGTAATGAGTACATCTATTTGTTTTAGAGGTTTGTATATTCGTGGTGTGAGAAATGATTCATTTGGACCCCTACTTCATTCCAATCAGTATTAATCAATTTGATAGACTCATATCAATGAGCCCTAGACTGTGAGATGGAGTTTTTAAATGTACTTGCTTAATTATAGGAAGCTAACTAAAGACCATCCACCCTTGTTTTTCCTTGTCATGGTGACCAAACTCAGAATGACAGAGGTCAAAACTATGGGGAAAGTCCCCCAAATATTTGACCAATATCTTGTCCAATAGGATCAGATGGCCATCTTATGACCATATAGACTACTGACAGTAATAGCTTGTACCATTTCCTCATGTCCAACCTAAGGAGAAGTCTATCCATCTTATGCTTAATCTCTTTATGATGTTGTTGAAATAATATTTCACTTATTTTAGCTTATGTATCACATGTCCATCAGTAGAATTAGTCTGATTTGGTATAGCTGTTCTTGAATGACTAGACATTTATCCCCATAAAAACAGAGCCCTGAAGGAGGAGGGATCTCAGATCATGAGGAAGATCCAAGGAGGGAACCACAGACAAAGTGCCATTGACTCAGAGATCTGCCTTAGTCTCTTTTATTGTAGATAGAGTAATTTTATTCTACACATTGGTTCTGACTGGATTACAAATGATTGGTCCCTAAATGATGATATCACATCTGGAGCCATAAATGTGTTTGACAGACATCCTAATTGGAGGGGAAAATAGCTTCCATATCATACTAAGTATAGTAATTGAATCTAATTCCCTTAAGGCATTAATAATGGAAAGAATCTCTAATACAAATCAATCAACTAATAAATTAAATTAACATTTCCTTTACTTTTATATTTAAAATGAATATTTTTGAGAGGATCTCTATTTTTACTGTTTTTAGATCAATAGTGTCAATCTTAAATTGAAAAGAGGATAAATAAAACATATATAAAGATCCCTGTGGGCCACATATTGACAATTTTATTTATATTTTGTTATATCTTTATCTTATTAAGTATTTCCCAATGACATTTTTATCTGGTTAGGGCAGCGTCACGCAAAAAGCCTAAATGCTGAATATATGTTTGCCTTGAAAACTAACATTTCCCCAAAGTTATTCTGTTCTTTAATAAAGATGATTATCTTTATAGTAATAGTCACTGAAATTTGTATGACTTTCCAAAATGTTCTACATACATATGATCTTTATACCAAACCTGAAAATAAAGTATTAATATCCTCACTTTATGGTCGAGGAAACCAAGGCCAATATGTACTTGAAGCAAGAGTTGAATCCCAAGTCTTCTTATTATGAGACTAGCACTTTACTCTCTATCCTGTCTCTTGCTTAGAAACAATACTTTCATGTATTTGCCCACTCTCATGCTCCCATATGAATGTACAGTCTTTCTGTCAAAGTAATTGTTTAGTAGTAGTAGTGTAGTAATAATTATTTGGCTCAATATTTTTATAGCTAGCTTCAAAATATACAATTACTCCAATGCAGTAAAATATTATTTAGAAAAAAATAAATCTAAGCACCCTATGTGAAAGAAACACTGCATGTTTTCTAGAATATTTGACAAGAACTAAAATATTTCCAAATGGGAAAGTATTTAATATTATATATCAGAATAAACAATAATATCCACCTAATAAAGACCAACCTCAAATCTAATTTACTCTATATGGCTACCAAGAACACTCACTGTTAAGAATGAGAGGCTTCTGCTTGCTCCTGGGTGTTATGTACATATTGCATATTTATAAATATCTATCTACCTTCTAGGAAGTCATTAACTACCTATATAAGCAGCAGGAAAACAAACCTTTGGAAGAGAAATGCAGTGCCCTTGTACAAATAGTCATTTAAGTTGTAAGTACAATTCCACCTGGGAGTTACTTCAAAACTAAATGCCAATAGTTTGCTTAGTGTTTCTTGAATTGTGTGTGGGTTTTTTCCTTAATCATTACTTTTTATTCATTCATTCATTCATTTACTCATTTATTTATTTTAAAGCTTTTTTATTTTCAAAACATATGCATGGATAATTTTCAACATTCACCCTTGCAAAACCTTGTGTTCCAAATTTTTCCCTCCTTTCCGCCTACCCACTGCCCTCAAGGGCAAATAATCCAATATATGTTGAACATATACAATCCTTCTATATATATATTTTCGTAAATATCTTGTTGCACAATAAAAATCAGATCAAAAAGGGAAAGGAGATCAAAAAGAAGAAAGAAAATAAAATACAAGCAAACAACAATAAAAAGTGAAAATACTATGTTGTGATTCACACTCAGTTCCCACAGTCCTCTCTGTGATTGTAGATGGCTCTCTTCATGACAAGACCACTGGAACTGGCCTGAATTGTCTCCTTAATCATAATTTTAAAACTTCCACAGGATTTTTTTTTTATATTTGAACATTGATCAAATAAAGTCATCTTTTTATAGGAACAATATCCTGGTTGTTTCTCATAAACAAATTAAGCAAATTTTTCCTTAATTAGTGCTGACGTCTCATGTAGCATCAAAGTGTCATTGTATGTTTTGAAGAGAGATATAATAGATATTTTAGTTTCTTATCTTTCTACCATTTTCTCGAATGAATTTTATTTCTTTCTAGGAAGAGGAAGATGGAGGTTGGGGTCAAAAGTTTGATCACTCTGCTTTCCTCAGAGAGAAAGGTAGCAGACTAAAATTATATGTATCTGTTCCCTTAAATATTATTAATCTAGAGAATGCAGTTTTTAGGTTCACGACTATTGATTTTGGTAATTTTTAGGGGGGAAGAATATTGGGGGTGGAGAAAGGAGGTCGTAAGCTTTATAGACTCTCACCAAATACTGGTTCCACAATGTGTACATATACCAAATAGCAAATAAACCCATTTATGCAAATGGAAGCAAAACAGGTGTATATAAAATGATGTGTGCTAGATCATACCAAGTAAAATAGCTGTCCTATTGGGATCGAGAGAAATCAACTGAATCAAAAGCGATTCCCCAGATTAACACGTTATGTTCACTTTTTTTCTTCCTTTTTTTCTCTCATGGTTTTTCTCTTTTGTTCTAATTTTTCTTTCACAACTTGATTCATAAGAAAATATGTTTAAAAAATGAGTATACATATATAACCAAAAAAGTTGTTATTATTTGGTAACTGGGGAAAATAATATTAAAAAAAAATGAAATAGAAAAAAAACACACACCCCAGATTTTGTATGCAAACCAACATTCATCTAAATGTGGTGGTTCACCCAAGGGGAAATTCCCTGAAGTCTCTAGTTTAACAAGTTGAGTGGAGGAAGATAATGGAGATTGTAAGGTCCTCTCACGTCACTTTCTTTTCAGAATCTTGGTTTTCCTTTAGCAATCTCAAGTGATGTTGTCTTCATCCCTCATTTCTTTCAAAATGGAAGCTAAAAGAACTTGAAAAAACTGCCAACTCTTAAAACTCAAGAGCTATAGGAACTCAAGAACTTGAAGAGACTGAAAGGATGGAAAGTCTCTTCTCTCTCTCAATCTTGACAACTTTCCCCTCACACTGGCACAGGTATTGATCAACCACCAATGAGGAAAGACCTAATGGCTGTAGGACTCAGGTTGTATTTAAAGGTATTGAAACATTTCTAGACTGTTGATTGACTCAGGGGACCAAGAACTTATATTGTTACTGTCACTTCCTCACCATCTCTGTATAAAGTAGAAATAGGGAGGTGGAGGTGAATGCAGAGTAATGAGGAAGAAGTGTGGAAAATAGAGAGAGGGCTAGTGAATCATGAGGAGAGATTTATTGAGTCAAATCAAGTCAAAGGGTTCTCAATGCCTGTTTTTGTTGAATAGCCTATTCTTGCTACATCTAAGTAAATCTCTTTGCTAACTGTTGAATAACATACAGACATGTCCTTTTTTTCAATCTTAAAACTAAACTACCTTGATACTAGTCTGAGTCAGTAATATCTCAGAATCCTTGTAAATTTAGATTGTGATACCTTAAAATTTCCATGAAACAGAACACAATTCACAGCTTATGTACTGAAAATCCAGGAAGCTGCCAATAAACAATTGCCAAAAAATTTAATAGATTTTATAACAAGAAAGATGACTTTTTTTCCTATATATTTGATCTCTTTGAAGTATATGCCTAAAATGATATTATCAATTATAAAAACCTAGTTATTTTTCTTGAATAATTCCAAATATCAAATATATGCTTATTTCTGCTTTAGATTTATAATTTTCAACTAGCAATAAAAATATTTAGACTAATGGGAAGGCAGTATAATAATCTAGTAATTAGGGGGTTAGACCTAAAGCCAAAACAGATCTCAAATTAAATCTAGACTCTATCATTTGCCATCTCTGTGATGTTAACATCAATTTTCTCCTTTTAAAATGGGATCAATATGAAAGTAATAGTAGTTTAGAGTTGTTACAAGGTTCAAATGAAATGATTTATTGATGTCAGTTTTGTTACTTCCCAATTTTTGAATGGTGCATTACAAAAAAAAAAGATTGTATATTACCATTTACATGTCTGGATATTAAATCCAGTTCTTAAGTCTTAAAAATCTTACAAATTATTATGGCTTTAGGTATGCCATTCTTTCTCTGTGGGTCTAAATTTCCTCATTCTGAGATTCATGGCACTTTAATTTAAATCCTAGTTTGAGTCTATGTTATTTCTTCCACTAGAATGTAAATTCTTTGGGGACAGTTATAACTTTTTTTGTCTTCATTGTCTCCAGTACTTAGGACAGTTCTTATCATGAAGACATAAATTTTTACTAAATAATATATCCTTATGCATTCTTATTAAACATTAATAAATTTGTACATTATTATTAAATCTTTGATTCTAAAATAATAACGGTAAAGGAGGTAATTTGTAGGGTCCCCTTTAACTCTAACATTCTATGAGCCTGTGAATATATGAAAGAGAATAGAAAATCATGGAAACAGAGAGTATCATTTTTGTTGAAGCTTAAAGAAGTGATTAAAGATTGCTTTTGCAAGTCATACCGAGAGTTAAGAATTAAACAGTAGGATCTGAAGTGAGATCATTAATTTTTCTTATATAGGAATTAGGTTCAAACCCCAGCTCTGTCATTATCTGTATAAGACTGATTAAGTCACTAAAGTCCTTCAGGTCTGTTTTTTTTTTAATCTGTAAAATTAGAAAAAAATGAACTAAATGTGTTCTATTTAGATTCTACAGATTTAATTCTATGATTCTATGAAACAGTCTAAAATGTAATCAAGTAATATTACTTTACTGGGCAAACCACAAAAAGTAAAGGTTTATGCTTAGACAAAGTTTTTTGACTACTGTGACAATGCTAAATCTATTCATCTTTGTTAAGAAGAAAAGAGTAGTGGCATTTATAACTAAAAAAAACTAATGTAATCTGAAATGTAAAACCAGGCACCTAGGAAAAGCACAAAGAAAAAGAATAGCATCTTGCAAAAGCACTTTCATAATTAAGCCATTCATAGATATATCAGATAGATAGATAGATAGATAGACAGATATAATAGACAGATTCTATCTGGTTCTTGCTGCCACTTGGTGCCAAAGACTCAAATTGCAACAGTTAAATCATTAAAGTGCTTCCCCTCAGTAGAAGTAGGAGTAAAAATGAATGATTAAAAATATGTGCTTCTTAAAAAAAAAAAAATTAAGAAACAGAGGCTCATTCCTCCCTACTAACTCCTTATTGGTACTAGAAGGATCCCTATTGACTTCTAATCAGCTCAACATTGTAATGTATGTGGTCAATTATTTTATTAGTTATTAAGAAAATATAGGTCAAATGTTGTTAGGAAATAGAGTTAATTTTTCCCTCTTATTTCTACAGGACTCAATTTGGATTTGTGTTTGTTAAAATAATGTGAAGTCAAGATCTTTACTCAAACATTTCAAAGATCACAGATTTTACTTTCTCTCTCTCATATTCACTGTATAAGTTGATGTTTCTAAATTTAAATGAGTTTTTTTGGGGTATTGAGAATGAAGGTCTTACTCCAAGACCTCTAGTAGCCTTGAAGGGACATTGAGTTGACATTTACAAGCCTATTGCAGATTCAGTATAATAGAAAATCTTCAAATATGAGCTCAATAAAATTCAGTCTGATGTTTGAGGACCAGCCAAGATAACCACATAAGTGAGAATCTCAGGTGGGTGATAATAATAATAATACATAATACATAATAATAATAATAAATTCATAATAAATTCATTCATCATGACAAATCAAGAAATGAAAATAATAACAACAAAACACAAACACATACACAGACCCAGACCCAGACACACATACATATACAAATGGAATTTTGGCCTCTCTACTTCTACAGGGGTGATGGTGGAATAATAAAAAAAAGTACAAGTGTTACTACAAATTACATAGGCTAGGATGTTTATACAGACTGATTTAATGTCATTCTAAATATGATATTTTAATTTAGTGTAAAATGAATTGACATATTACTGGAAGAACTGAACCTCATCATTATTGAATGCCCATAATAAATGGGCAAAAACTTAAGGAACTTGTAGTTTAATAGACAGATGGTGCTCCTTTGAGTAGGAACTAATGGATTTTTAAAAGCTGACTTAGTCCAAAGGCTAAAAATAACAGTTCAAAGACATTTGGTAATCTTACTTGTCAGTCCACAAAATGGCAATAAACACAAATATCACCATTAAAAATAATTATAGCTTATGTAATAGAATATTTCAAAAAATAATGAAGAGGTAGAGATTGCTGTAAAGAACTTGATAAGATTCTACAAACAAAATAAAAATATATAGTAATAATTGATGATTTCAATGTGAAGGTGGCAATAGGAAAAGATTCATTTTACTGAATGAATATAATGGGTGAAAATATGTTGAAAAACATGGTTTATGTTAAGAAATGAAAAAGACCAAATCTTATCCACTTCATAGAAGCCTCCTGAATCTATAAAATGGATATATTATTCCATCAGACAATATCAAAAAAAGAAATTATTTGTGTTTAACTAGACAAGAAAGTATTTACAAGTTTATGAGTCATTTCTGAAACAGCTGTCAGTATGCAATTATACCATCAATTAGAGGAAAATTCAAAATCAACACCAAACCAGAAGACAGAAAAAAAAGACATTATTGGCAGTTGTCAACTTTAGTCTGATCTATATAAATAAGCTATTTATGATAAAATGAGGACAGTAGATAATATTGTCCTCAATATCAATAAAAAATCAATATAAATTATCTATATTCTCTCTTGAAGTCTAGCAAGTATAAAGCAATCGCTAAAATTAGTTTGAAAAGTAGAAAGTGACTCAATCAGAAAATGGTTGTTTTCTTTGCTTGAAAAACATTGATCCATAGCAATGGAATTATTGTAAATAAAATTATAAATTCATTACCAAAATATAATTAGTAAGCATGTTAAAAATTTTGAGTAATATTGTCTCAAAGTAGACAAAATAATAAGAAAGAATAAATAGTCTGCATTGAAATGAGAACCAAATAAGTTGGTTTTAACCTTAGAATAGCTATGGAAAAAATTTTTGAGGATAACAATAGCAAGACAAAAAAAAAAAAGAGAGAGAGTGTACACTGTTAGGTTTATATGTGTCTATTTCAATTATCCATGACAGAAGAAATACTATATTTACTTTTTAACATCTCAATATGTGATATGATGAAAATGATATGGCACTTAAAATAATAAATAATATCTGGATGCAATGAGTAGACTCTAAAATAAATTTATTCTGTAAGCTACACAATTTCTTGGACATTGAAGGTTTGATTTTGAAGATATATGAAAAAGAGGATTCTAAATGTTTAAAAAACTTTCAGGTAATAGAAGGGACTCAAAAATGTTACTGAGAAATTATTGATAACAACTAGCCAATATTTCAAAGGACTTGTGCCCTCACATAGGTTTATTTCCATCCAGTTGTATAAATCACAACCTATCTCTACTTTCACTTCATATGAAATTATTTCCCACAGAGGATCCACATAGTGTTTTTAAGACCCTCCTCTATATCTCTTGATATTATTATATCAATTGAACATTAAGGTTGTTCTTTGTATATCCCTTCTAAACACTACATGATTGGCCTACTTTTATCTCAATTTTAATTATAATTTTTCATTGGAATATATTACAGACTATTCATAAACTTCATTGACTTTTGGGTGACTCATGATTTTAATTCTTCAGAGAGTGTGGTACTCCATGACTAAGAGCTGTAAGACATTACCAGAAGAATACTTTTGAAAAAACAAACAAACAAATAAACAAACAAAAAAAAAAACACTGGCCTTTGTTTTAGAGAAAGGTTTTGTATTACCAACAAGATTATATTATTTTCTTTTTTTTGCTGAGGCAATTGGAGTTAAGTGACTTGCCCAGGGTCACACAGATAGGAAGCATTAAATATGTGAGGTCAAATTTGAACTCAGGTTCTCCTGATTTCAGAGCTGGTGCTCTATCCACTGTACCTAGCTGCCCCAATTACATAATTTCTTGAAGATAATCTATCCTTCATTCATTTTCCTATTACATTTTTGGGACCAGATCATTGTTCAAATGAAAAATGTTTCCAAGATACCTCATAATAAGGTTAATTGGCTTTTAGACTATTCAGACTACAGTAATTGAGTACAAGCTTTTTCCTTACTTAAAAAAGTTAAATAATATTTCATTTTCCCTCATCAAGGGAAGTTTCATTAATTATTTTTATAAGACTTTGAATCCCAACTTTTTCTCCCTTCCTTATTCACTTCTGAAGAAGGTAGGCAACTTGATATAGTTTATACATATACTCTCATGTAAACATTTCCATATTAGTTATAGTTGTGAAGAAGAAACAGATCAAAAGGAAAAAAAAACCGAGAGAAAGAATAAGTGAAGAAAAATTATGCTTTGTTTCCATTCAGAGTCATTCAGTTCTTTTATCTGGTTACGGATAACATTTTTCTTTAGGAGTCTTTTATACTTGTCTTAGATCATTGTGTGGTTCAGAAGGGCTGAGTAATTTGTAGTTGATCATCACACAATGTTTCTGATGCTGTGTACAATGCTTTTCTGATTTTGCTCATTTGACTTTGTATAAGCTTTCCCAAATTTTTTTGAACTCTGCCTGTTGATAATTTCTTATTGCACAGTAATAATCTATTACATTCGTATATCATAATTTGTTCAGCCATTCCTCAACTGATAAGTATTCCCTCAATTTGTAATTCTTTACCACCAGAAAAGGACTGCTATGATTATTTTGTAGGTCTTTTCCCTTTTTTTGTAGGATCTTTTTGGGAGACAGATCTAGTAGTGGTATTTCTGGTTCAAGAGGTTGACACTATTTTATAGCTCTTTGGGTATGGTTCTAAATTACTCTCCAGAATAGTTGGACCAGTTCAGAACTTTACCATTAGTCGTGCATTAGTGTCCCAATTTTCCAACATCCAATTCAACATTTGTCACTTCCTTTTTTGTCATATTAGCTAAATGAATAGGTGTGAGGTGGTGTTTCAGAGTTATTTTAATTTTCATTTCTATAATCAAAAGTATTTTAGAGTCCTTTTCCAAATGTTTATAAAAGTAGTTTTAATTTTTTCACCTGAAAATTCACTGTTCATACCTTTTTACTCTTTATCAATTAGGAAATGGGTTCTATTCTTATACATTTCACTCAGTTCTCTCTCTATTTGAGAAATAAGGCCTTTATCAGAGAACTTACTGCAAAGCTTGTTTTCCAGTTTTCTAATATTGTTTGTATTGGTTTTATTTGTATAAAAGCTTGTTAATCAAAAATTTCTATTTTGCATTTTTTAATGCTATCTCTTGTTTTGATTTGACTCCCCTCCATAGATCTGAAAGGTAGACTGTTCCTTGCTCTTCTAATTTGATTATGGTGTCACCCTTTTTATAAATCATGCACCTATTTTGACCTTATTGTGGTACATGGTATGAAAGATTGATATATGCCTAGTTTGTGTCCCTATTGCTTTTAAGTTTTCCCAGAAGTTTTGGTCAAATAGTAGGTTTTTTTCCTAGAAGCTAAGGTCTTTGGGTATATCAAATTCTAGGTTACTGTGGTCAATGAATATTGTGTTTTGTGTACCAGGTTTATTCCACTGATTTGTCACTTTATTTTAAGCCAGCACTTAGCTAACTGAAAAAAAAATCTACTGAAGAAAATAGAACCTGTTTTATGATATAGTTTGAGATTTTGTATTGCTAGGCCAGCTTCTTTTGTCTTTTTTCTCTATTAATTCCCTTGATATTCTTGACCTTTTGTTCTAGATGAAGTTTGCTGTTATTTTCATAGTTCTATCAAGTACTTTTTTGGTAGTTTGAGTGTTAAGGCACTGAATAAGAAAATTAGTTTAGGTAGAATTGTCATTTTAATTACATTGTTTCAGCCTACCCAAGAGCAATTGATATTTCTTCCAGTTGTTTAAATTTGACTTTATTTGTGAGAAAAGTGTTTTGTAATTGTCTTCATATAGTTTTTAGGTTTGTCTTGGCAGTTAGACTTTTAAGTATTTTATATTGTTTACAGTTATTTTAAAATGGAAAATTCTCTATCTCTTGCTTCTGGACTTCTTTGGTCAAATAAAGACATGTTGATGATTTATATGGGGGTTATCTTATATCCTGCAACTTTGGTAAAGTTTTTAATTATTCTAAGTAATTTTTTTAGATGATGCTCTAGGATTCTCTAGGCATGGTATCATATCATCTAAAAAGAGTGACAGTTTTGTTTCCTCTTTTCCACTCCTAATTTCTTCACACTTTTTTCTTCTCTTATTGCTATCTCCTAACATTTCAAATACTAATTTGAATAATAGTGATGATAATGGTCATCCCTGCTTCACCCTGATCTTATTGGGAAGGCTCTAGCTTATTCTCATTATAATGCTTGCTGATGGTTTTTAGAGACACTGATTATCATTTGAAGAAACACTCCCTTTATTTCTGTGCTTTCCAGTATTTTTAAATAGGAATATTTGCTGTTTTCTGTCAAATGCTTTTTCAGCATCTGTTGAGATAATCATATGATTTCTGTTGGTTTTGTTACTGATATGGTACAAAAGAATACTACATAGGGTATCATACTCTTACCTACAGATTCTTAAAAGTATTTTTTCCCCTCTTTTGAACCCCTGAATCCTTGGGATTTACTGGCTGTATTTCTTCTTTAAGGACCAGATTTAAGCCAATCTGATTCTAATTGACTGCTAATAGGTTCTAGACAAAATCCTACTTGGTCATTGTTTGGATCCTGATTGACTCAAATTGAATGTAAATATTAATCATTTCTGCTTTGGCTAGAAACCCTGAGCATCTTTCCCCCCTACCCCCAGAGTGATTAGAATATTTGTTTATTTATTTATCTAGATCTTTTTAAAACCAGATGAAAATAGAGATTCTTTACTTCAATTACTACCCAGTCTTAATCAATAAATGGGTGTGACTTCAGTTAATTTGAGACATATTAAAGATCTTAGTTTAAAAAGGAAGTTTAAAAAGTTTCCCATTGTATCCAGGGCCATCTCTAGTCATCTTGATCTATATCTGGTCACTGGACCCAGATGGCTCTGGAGGGGAAAGTGAAGCAGGTGACCTTGCACAGTCCTTGCTCACATCCAATTCCTTTGCAAGTCACAACATCCCCTCCCTGATGTCATGGTCCTCTTGCTAGGACAAAGTATAAACAATTGTTATGATAAACCTTTGTTATTAATATGATAAATTATGTTGATAGTTGTCTAATATTGAACAAAACTAACATTTCTGATATAATTTCAACCTGGTGATAATCACATAATCTTTGTGATATAATGCTGTCATCACTGTGCTAGCATTTTATTCAGAATTTTTGCATTAAAATTTATTAGGCAAGTTGGTCTAAATTTCTCTTTCTTTTAGCTCTTCCTGTTTTGAGGTATCAGCACCACGTTTCTATCATAAAAAGTGTTTAAAAGGACTCCTTTTTCAACTATTTTTCAAAATAGTTTTCATAGTATTGGGATTAATTGCTCTTTAAATGTTTGGTAGAATTCTCTCATAAATTCATCTGCCTTGGAGATTTTTCTTAAGAAGTTCATTGATGGCTTGTTCAATCTCTTTCCTAAAATAGGGTTATTTAAGTAATTTATTTCTTCTTTTGTTAACCTGGGCAGTTTATATGTTTTGTAAATATTCATTCTTTATAATTAGATTGTCAGATTTGTTGACCTACAGTTGGGTTAAAATAGTTCCTGATTATTACTATAATCTCCAGCTCCTGATTATTACTATAATTTCCTCTTCATTGGTAGTAAATTCACTTTTTTCATTTTTGATGCTGGTAATTTGTCTTTTTCTTTCCCTTCTCTAATGAAATTAACCAATCTATTTTGTTTTTTTCTCATAAAATCAATGCTTAGGTTTATTAATTAGTTCAATAGTTTTCTTACTTTCATTTTTTATTAACCTCTGTTTTGAATTTCAGAATTTCTAATTTGTTATTTAATTGGGGCTTAAAATTTTTTTTTATCTAGGTTTTTTAGTTGCATGTCCAATTCATTGATCTCCTTTTTCTCTATTATATTTATATAACTGTTTTGAGATATAAAATTTCTCCTAAGAATTGCTTTGGTTACATAGATTTTGGTATATTGTCTTATTACTGTTGTTCTCTTGGATTAAATTATTGATTGTTTCTGTGATTTTTTTTTTTTGTTTGACGCACTCGTTCTTTAGAATTATATTATTTAATTTCCAATTGGTTTCTAGTCTATTTTTACTGACCTTTTGTTGAATGTAACTTTTATTGCATTGTGATCTGAAAAGAGAGAATTTGCTATTTCCTGACTTAGAAATCTCTTCTTTTTAATGTACTTAAATATTCTTTAAGTTATAGAAAATGACTGAAAATCAAAAATCACAATAATTTCTGAATAGCCTCAATTGAAGCTTACCCAAAAGGAAATGGAAGATACATGACATACATAAATAAGTTGCTATTTATTACTAATAATGATGTATATAAGAATTGGTGCAAAAGGTAGTTCCAGAAATATATTATCCCAACATCTGGTGAGCCAACCAGGTAGCAAGAAAACAAGAAAGAAAATGGGTAGCCCAAATGATTCCTTGGTATCCACATAATTTTTTAAAAAGATGCAGAGAAAAACCTTTAGCAGGTTAGGTGGATCCCACTGGTGATCAAGAGTATTCAAGAGCTACCTGTTAGATTTTTAGTGTGAGGTAGGTCTATATCCCAAAAAGATAATTAAAAAGGGGGAAAAGTACCAACATGTACAAAACATGTTTACAGAAGCTTTTAAAATTTTTTTCACATTGTTTCCTTTTGTTCTAGTTCTTCTTTTTATAACACGACCAGTATGGAAATATGTTTTACATGAATGTACATATATAATCCGCATCAAATTATGAATCATCTTAGGCAGTGAGGGAGGGATGAAAGAAAGAAAAAGAAAAATTTGGAACTCTAAATTTCATTTTAAAATGAATGTTACAACATTTTTATATGTATTGGGAAAATAAAATACTATTAAAATTTTTAGTTTGAGCATTTAACCTTGGAAATTAGGAAATGCTACAAATTTTATTGATTATTTAGAGTTAAGAAAGTTGTAGAGAAAATGTTAAAAATGCAATAAACTTTAATAAATTTAATATGTCTCATGTGTACATTTCCCTCACAGTCAGTCAGTTATTAAACATTTAACAGCAAATTACTGTTAGTTCCTTTAGGGAAAATTAATGGAATGATTCTATTGTCATAACTAAAGAATTGTAAGTGTTCTTACAAGTTATCTTGTTCAACCTCGCCAATTTATACATGAAAAAACTAAGGTTCAGAAAGTGGAAGTCACTCAGTTAAATGAATTACCCAGACTCATCTTTGTAGTAAGTGTCAGAATTAGTATTTGAAACTAAATTTTCTTTACATTAAAGCATACTGACTCCCCAGGGAATGGAAAAGAATCCAACAGGATGAGAAAACTTAAATGGACAGATCTATACCATTGAAAAAAGTTCCCACATTTATGAATCCAAGGAAGAATTGAAGTCTTGAAGTCTTGATTGGTGATAAGGACAAGATCTTAAAGAGATGGGCTGGGCGCAGCTAGGTGGAACAGTAGATAGAGCACCAGCCTTGAAGTTAGAAGGACCTGAGTTCAAATCTGATCTCAGACACTAAACACTTCCTTGCTGTGTGAACCTGGGCAAGTCACTTAACCCCAATTGCCTCAGGAAAAAAAGAGAGAGGGAGAGGGAGAGGAAGAGGGAGAGGAAGAGGGAGAGAGAGAGGGAGAGGGAGAGGGAGAGGCTGTATGCCATTTAATTGTTTTAGGAAGATTCTAAAAATCATCTAGCAGAATAAGGTATTTGAAACTGATGTCCTTTCTCAAACTAAACTAACAACATTCAATGTCTACTTTAGACAGTATAATTATGAAAAGCTAGCCCTATTGTTTAAATACCAAACATAGGTTTGTCTCAAACCAATTTTATGGAAAACTCACAAAGTAAGTATTCATATCAATATCAGAAGTGATACAAAGATGCTCAATTTCTCTTGGAAGAATTTTGGAATCAATTGTGTGATGTAGGAGACACTGGTAAAATATCTCCCAACATGATGTGCTTGTATCAATGAAGGATCTCTGCTCTATGAATAAAGCAGAATTGTAGTAACTCAAAAGAAATGTGAGATGCACAAATTTATAGACATTTCAAATACAAATGTTTATATGGATGATTTTTTCTCTGACCTGTGGCAGAACTGTAAAGCTCATGTTGGTCTGATCAGCAACATTCAGACACAATTGTACCTTAACTTCAATATAATCATGCCATTTTAATCTTTTTTGAGAATTAAGGACAATAATTAGCAGCAAGCTTTGTATACTTCTCCTCAGGGTGTCTCAGTTTTTAAATTTTGATCATTAGACTAAATATTCTTTACATTATTTTTAAAAATCTAAGATATTATGCATATGACATGTATATGTGCTGGGTAGATGCACGCAGCTTTTTTTATGGAAGAGAGTTGAGTTGGTCAAGGAGTAAGAAAAATTATCACTCAGAAACCATAAATTTTCCAGTCTTAGTTTCATTATTCATAAATGGAAAAGGCTTTGTAAACAAAAGCTCTTGATATAAGTATATATTTGGATTAATTTAGAGATTTGGTATTCTGCTTTAGGATATTAATCACCAAACTTTGCAATTTGAATAAACTCATTATGGCAACTGTTCATAAAACCTTTTATTATTTCCTATAGAAACTAAATGTTTCCTCATAATTCCCTCAAAGCAATTATAGAAAAAGTCCTTCTTACCAAGAAACTTTTCAATATCATAGGTAATGCCACTATGTATTATATTTTATTTTCTCTGAGGAGCTCCATGAAAGAACGTGTACCACAGAGAAAAATTTTATTTTGCAAACCCTTAGGTAAGATTGCATATTATATGCAAGAAAATAATACATATTTTTGTATCTAAATTTCACATATCTATTTCTAGAACAGAAAAAATTTTATCTTCATGAGTATCATAATGATAATGAGCTGCAATGTGTACTATTATAGGTAGCATAGCATAATGAAAAAAAAAAGAGCTGAATTTTTAATCAGAAGATTTGAGCTGAATTGTTGCTATTTACTTGATGTGTTATCTTGGGGCAAATCACATTTCCTCTTGTAAGGAGAAAAAGAGGGCCCAAATGGGGTGAGGATCGGACTGTTAATATGTGACTCAAAGGAGACAGAATAGACATTGCTATTCTCTTCTCCATCCACTCTGTCAGAGGGAGACTATAAAGTTAACATGAGGAGAAGCAGGAAGTTGGAACTTAGAATGAAGGTATCCCAAACTAGAACCCTATTGGTTCCCTTAAACATAGTTTATCTAGGGAATATGATTGGGTTCCATCTAAATTTTGATTGTTTTATCATTTTGCTGAGGAAGCAAACTCTATATTCAAAGCTCGAACACTTTCCTCCCCAATAGCAGTAAATATACAAGGTGAATAGCAAAGAAACCCATTTATTCAAAAAGCAGTGAATCAGAAATCATAGAATGTTGGTGACCCGACCATAGTCATGGAAAATTACCAGACTGCAGACCTTGCATCAAGCAACAGATGGTGGCCAAATGGCCAGGAAAGCAGAACGACCCCTGCACCTCAGAACATATATCCATGGTATTGTGTCAGCCACAGAGATGTCTCAGGGCGTAAGGACCCTGGAAACTCAGATAAGAACAATAACCACAGGATGTCCTTCCTTCTCCTCCCGGAACATCTGCTCCCTCCTGTAGCCCCCTCCCATACCTTTTCTCCCACACAACGCACATAGCTTCACTCTCCTCTGCCAGCTTTTGTCCTCACGTATCACGCCTAGCTCCACCCTATATAACCTGAGCTGTTTCCAGCAATAAATGAGACTTGCTTCAACCATATGCTGTCTCCCTCCTCCTTCCCGCCCATTTCTCTTTCAGGCTGGTCCCCCTAGGTTCCCCATGAATAACTGAGTCCCAGTGGACGGGACAAGTGGCACCCAATGTGGGGGGCAAGAGGTGAGGACCCTTGCCAGGCGGACCCCGAAGAATCGTCTGGACCCCGAAGAAATCACAAGGATCCCCTTCTGTCCTTGGTAAGTAAGATTCGCCCCTCTCGGACCTGTATGTGCACGAATGTTTGTGGCAGCCCTTTTTGTAGTGGCTAGAAACTGGAAACTGAATGGATGTCCATCAGTTGGAGAATGGCTGAATAAATTGTGGTATATGAAAATTATGGAATATTACTGTTCTGTAAGAAATGACCAACAGGATGATTTCAGAAAGGCCTGGAGAGACTTACACGAACTGATGCTGAGTGAAATGAGCAGGACCAGGAGATCATTATATACTTCAACAACAATACTAGATGATGACCAGTTCTGATGGATCAGGCCATCCTCAGCAACGAGATCAACCAAATCATTTCTAATGGAGCAGTAATGAACTGAACTAGCTATACCCAGAAAAAGAACTCTGGGAGATGACTAAAAACCATTACATTGAATTCCCAGTCCCTATATTTATGCACACCGGCATCTTTGATTTCCTTCACAAGCTAATTGTACAATAATTCAGAGTCTGATTCTTTCTGTACAGCAAAATAATGTTTTGGTCATGTATACTTATTGTGTATCTAAGTTATATTTTAATATATTTAACATCTACTGGTCATCCTGCCATTTAGGGGAGGGGGTGGGGGGGGTAAGAGGTGAAAAATTGGAACAAGAGGTTTGGCAATTGTTAATGCTGTAAAGTTACCCATGTATATATCCTGTAAATTAAAGGCTATTAAATTAAAAAAAAAAAAAAAAAAAAAAAAAAAAAAGATTCGCCCCTCTCATAGAAATGGGCCATAAGTTGTCTAAAGAACAGGCCTTTATAAAGGACCTCAAGGCCTCCCTCAGGGAAAGAGGACTTAGAGTAAAAAAGAAAGATTTGGTGAAGTTCTTTGTTTTTATCGATGAAGTCTGTCCCTGGTTTCTCGTTACTGGGCCAGAGATTCATCCCCAGAAATGGCAGAAGGTGGGCAAAAGATTTAAATGACAAACTAGGAAAGGAAGGACCTAATTCCGTCCTAGATTTAAATGACAAACTAGGAAAGGAAGGACCTAATTCCATCCCCATAACTATTTTTTCTTATTGGGGCTTAATTCGGGATATTGTAGATTCACCATCTGATGACCCTGATAAGCAGCAACTTTTATCAGTTGCGGAATTTTGTCTCCGCCTCTGCGGCTTCTGTCCCTTCGGCAGATAAAAATCCTTCCAGACCCCCATCTGTCATTATTGAGATGCCACCCGCCCCAAAACCATCTCAGTCCCTTTATCCCCCCTTGCAGCGAGCCTCAAAATTTCCCTATCATTATAAAAGCCCCTCCTAAAAGCCCAAATAACGATGTCCTAAGCCCCGGGGACCTTGCCGAATTAGAGGGTGAGGCTGCCCGTTATCATGACCTTGATAATTCAGCCCCTCGGGGATCGCTCTTCTATATATCCTCCTCCACACACTCCACATTTACACCCCCCTCCCCTGAACGGACCCCCCTCTATGTCACACAAACAGTTTTGACCAACCCCGCCTTCATGCCCCCCTCTGCCCTTTCCGCAGCTACGGAAGAACTCTCCTCCCGGGTAGGTGCCCTCAAACAGCATTTAGATTTACAGAAACAATTTGTCCAGCTCTCCACTGAACTCTCCTCTCTACAACATTCTTTACGTGGTATGGCCCTCCCCCTGTACGCTGAAACAAGGACAGGCCCCCTTAAACGACCTAAGAAAGCCTTGGCTTTCCCCGTCATTACTCGTGCTAATGCACCCAATAAACCCCATATTTCCCCTTCCAAAGGATCCCCACCGCCCTGGGATTCTGAGGGAGAGAGCGAAGTTGGCAGCCAAAACGAAAGTGAGGGTGAGGGTGACAATAAGGTTCCCACGACCTCCAGGGTCCCCCGGAGGGAGCTCCATAAACTCAACTTTAAAACCCTTAAGGACTTGAATAGCGCTGTTAGAAATTATGGTCCCAATGCCCCTTTCACCCTTTCTGTTTTGGAGGCCATGTCCCGGGGAGGCTATATGCTTCCCTCCGAATGGACTCGCATTGTTCAGGCAGTCCTATCCCGCGGCCAGTTTTTGAACCGGCAGGCAGATTTTTTTGACCGTTGTCGCACCACGGCTGCTGCCAATTTAAAATCCCCACATTCACCCTCTGCCAACTGGACTTTTGAGAAGCTTAGCGGACAGGGAAAATATGCGGCAGAAGCTCGCCAGCGTCACTTTCCGGTTGGCCTTTTAATGCAGACATCCCATGCCGCCCGTGATGCATGGCGGGCCCTGCCAAACACAGGTTCCCCTTTTGCGCCTTTACACAAAATCATACAAGGGAATCAGGAAGATTTCTCTGAATACGTCAGCCGCCTGCTTGAAGCTGCTGAAAGGACTCTAGGACAGGAGGCTGCTAACGACCAGCTTGTTAAACGCATAGCCTATGAGAATGCAAACTCCTCATGCAGGGCAGTCCTTCAGGGCAAAGTTAGAGACAAAACCCTTGATGAAATGATTCGCATGTGTAGGGACATAGACCCCCTCTCCTCTAAATTATCACAGGCCATTGACCCCCTTTCCTCTAAATTGTCACAGGCCCTGGACCTTACTATAGGGGCTTAGATCTGTTATTTTTGCAACAGGGGGGGCTCTGCGCTGCCCTAAAAGAAGAATGTTGCTTCTATGTGGACAAGCTTGGCCTTGTGGAAAATAGCATACAGAAAGTTAAAGAAAGCTTAGAAAAACGCAAAAGGGAGAGAGATCAACAGGAATTGTGGTATCAAAATTGGTTCTCCACCTCCCCATGGCTAACAACCTTACTCCCTAGCATACTAGGGCCACTCGTTGGTATACTCCTTCTCATCTCCTTTGGCCCTTGGCTATTCAACAAACTAGCGACCTTTGTTAAGTCTCAGGTTGATTCCGCGATCCAGAAAAATGTTCAGGTTTTGTATCACCGGCTCCACAAAGCTGACTCAAAAGATGACCTGTCTGCCCCATGGCCTGAACCTCTCTGTTTCTCTGACCTTGATGTAGAGCTGAACACTCCATGGTACCGGAAGCTTTGTTTAAGATAAGATCTTGTCCCCCCCCTTTTAGGAACCTTTTAGGCCATAAGCTGTGGACGAGCCCATGACGGGAATATTGTGATTCTATGTTTTGGACAATCATGCCTGGCTGTAGGAGCACCCAATGACGGGATTATTGTGAGTCCGCTCCCAGTGGGAACGGGGACCACTCACATAGCCTAAGACAGGAGCACTACCCTTTTGTATAGGCACCAAACATAGCTGCAAATCACATAGCCTAAGACAGGCCATCCACCGACCTAATGTATAGGTTCCTTCATTTTTAATAAGAAAAGGGGGACATGTTGGTGACCGGACCATAGTCATGGAAAATTACCAGACTGCAGACCTTGCATCAAGCAACAGATGGCGGCCAAATGGCCAGAAAAGCGGAACGACCCCCGCACCTCAGAACATATATCCATGGTATTGTGTCAGCCACAGAGATGTCTCAGGGCGTAAGGACCCTGGAAACTCAGATAAGAACAATAACCACAGGATGTCCTTCCTTCTCCTCCCAGAACATCTGCTCCCTCCTGTAGCCCCCTCCCATACCTTTTCTCCCACACAACGCACATAGCTTCACTCTCCCCTGCCAGCTTTTGTCTTCACGTATCACACCTAGCTCCACCCTATATAACCTGAGCTGTTTCCAGCAATAAATGAGACTTGCTTCAACCGTATGCCGTCTCCCTCCTCCTTCCCGCCCATTTCTCTTTCAGGCTGGGTTCCCCTCGGTTCCCCACGAATAACTGAGTCCCGGTGGACGGGACAATAGAAGGGATGTACAGGAGATCATATGCTAGATCATACTGAATGAAGGTACTCTTCCATTAGGAACAAGATAACTCGGTTCAACCAAGAGAAAAACTCTTATATCTCTCCCAAGAGGAGACTCCCTGTACCTTGCTGAGAATTGGGACATGATGGAGACTGACAAGTCCTTTCATATTTTACTTTACTTTTTCTTCTGAAATCTGAAGCAAGGTTCTTTTCTTCAATTTTCTGTCTCATAATTGGAAGCCAGAAATTCCCAAAAGGATCTGGCCACTTGTAGAATCCAGAATACTGTTTTTTCAAGTTTTAAAGGGCTTTGGACATAAGGTGTCCTGAAGGAGAACTTTTGCCTGAAGAGTTCCTAAAGTGGGCAAGTTTGCTAGAGTCCAAAGGGGACGCTCTTACTCTTATCAACTTTTTCTCATTTTTCAGGCAGGACCAGACCTTCATTTTTATCAATGAAGAGAAAGTTTCATACCAATAGGCTTTGGAACAGTAGTTACACTCTGTAATCTTTGTTGCTCTCATTCACAAACCAAGGGTGACTTCCAAGTCCCTTTCTTCTCTTCCATTCTATGATTCTGGGTCATTCTTCTCTTTGGATCAACACGTCAATATTCTTGACTTCCTGAATTATACTCCTTAAATATCTCTCAGAATTTGTGCTAATTTGAGCAGACAATTTGACAATTACACTCTTTTCCGCTTACCCTGCCATTCTCTTTGATGACTTCAAGATTTATATTGATGACCCTTCTCATACCTGATCTCCAAGTTCTTTAACTTTCTTCATTCCAATGATTTTCAGTCTTCTTTTACTTTATCTCCGCCCCGCCCCCCTCCTTTAGGCCAGCCGTATTTTGGAACCCATTATCATTTGTATCACAGACTCATAATCTATTTCTTAGAATTCAAACCCTTAGCTTCTTCTTTACAATAATGAACTCAATATTAAATTTCTTCTATTTTAATATTCCTGCTGGAACTTCCTCTTTGTTTTCAGATTGCTCCTGACCAAACATGTACCATATGCCAGGTCAGCCATTTAAATAATGTCCCTGTTCAAATATGTAAATAGCTAGTATTTAGAAAGTGTTTTAAGATTTTCAGAACTTTTGGGATTGGGGCGGAGCCAAGATGGCAGAGAAGACACTCGCGACTTTCTAAGCTCTTCTCTTACCCTCTTTATCAATATTATATTGAGCCTCAAAAATAGTCTTGACTGCTACAATTCGTAAAGATAAGAAGTAGAACAACTCACCAGCTGAAGAAAATCTACAGTCTCGCCAAAAAAAAGGTTGGTTCAGGGCCCAGGGGGGAGATCAGTGCAGACTGGGAGAGAAATTAGGTTCTGAGGAGAGTCTCAAACCGAAAGTGAAAGCACAGATCTCAGCACAAGCTCCCAGCCCCAACCCACAGTACGGGGCCTTTCCTTGGGGCAGTTGTGATCCTGCACGGCTGGAGGACACAGCCCGGGTTAGCCTACAATCTGCGCAGTGGGGGGCTCAGCTTGGGGCCATAGAGCTTTCCCAGGGCCGATTTGCATCAGGTAGAGACTGGGGCAGAGCTCCGGGCAGAGTTCAGTAGAATCGGGGGTCAGCGGTCAGCTGCTAATACTCACAGTCCCACAAGAGGCTCCGGCCTGGGGCAGTGACACTTTCACCCCTTAGTCTCTAGCCAAGGGCAATCGCTAACCCCACAGCCCAACTGGGTACTTCAATAGTCGCCAGTGCCAATCCACTCCTGTTGGGGAAGGGAAAACTCTCACTCAGAGCACTCCCAAACCTCGGAGCCGGAAATCGGTTTACATCTCTCCCTGCTCTGCAGAGGAAGCTGGTAACCCCCTTGCCTAGGAGGCATACCCTAAAGGCTTTAAAACATGAATAAAAAGATGAAAAGAACGATAGCTTCTATGCAGAAAAAGAGCAGGTCAGCAAACCTGAAGAGACAGCAAACAGCAAACATGGACCAGATTGTCCTCCTTTACATGATGCTCTCATAGAAGAGACCATTAAAAGTCTCAAAAGAGAGTTAGAAGATAAATGGGGAAAGGAAAGAGAAGCCTTACAAGAGAGCAACAACTTCCTGAAATACAAATTGGAAAAAGTAAAAAAATCTCAGGAAAGTAAGAATTGTGAATTGGAAAAAATAAAGAATTCACTAGAAAGTAGGATTTGTGAATTGGAAAAGACAAAGAACTCGCAAGAAAGTAGGATCTGTGAATTGGAAAAGACAAAGAACACTCAAGAAAGTAGGATCTGTGAATTGGAAAAAGAAAATAATTAACTAAAAAAATTAGTGAAATGGAAAAAAATTCCACAGACCAAAACAATACATTTAAAAACTCAATTGGACATATACAGAAAGAAGTAAAAAAAGCTAATGAAGAAAATAAGTCTTTAAAAATTAGAACTGAACAAATAGAAACTAATGATTCATTGAGACAGCAAGAATCAGTCAAGCAAAAACAAAAAATGACAAACTGGAAAACCATGAATTATCTACTTGCAAAACGACAGACTTGGAAAATAGATCTAGGAGAGATAATCTGAGGATTATTGGACTTTCCGAAAACTATGATGAAAAAAAGAGCTAGATACTTTTGCAAGAAATCATCAAAGAGACCTGAGATGGAATAGGAATAGAAGGTAAAAGGCATTGAAAGAATTCATCGAACACTTTCTGGAAGAAACCCTAAAATAAAAACCCCAAGGAATATTGTACCAAATTTCAGAACTATCAGATTAAGGAAAAAATTTTACAAGCAGCCAAAAAAAAAAAAAAAAAAAAAACAATTTAAACACGAGGTGCCCAATAAGGATTATTCCAAGATCTGGCTGCCTCCACATTAAAGGACAAGGGCCTGGAATCTGATATTCCAAAGGCAAAGAACTTGGGATGCAGCAAGAATAAACTACCCAGCTAAGTTGAGCATTTTCTTCCAGGGAAGAAGATGGAATTTAATGAAACAAATGAATTCATTTGTTTCTAAGGAAAACCAGAACTAAACACAAAATTTGATCTCCAACCATAGAACTCCAAGAGATGCAGAAAGGTAAAATAACTTTGAGAATTGTATTTTTTGTGAATATACAAAAACAATACATGTATAATTTGATTTTACTGATAAACATAAAAAGGGAAGTAGATATGGAAAAGGGATGATGGCAGAATAAGGTGGAAGGAGGGATAAAAGAGGGAAACCACATCCCACAAAGAGGCAAAAGGAAACATCATATCTGAGGAATTTAAGAGGGGAGGAACATTGTGTGAATCTTAATCTCATCAGAGTTGGCTCAAAGAAAATAGACATTTGTTTTAGAGAAAATTCTCCACCTCATTAAAAACGGGGAGAGGAAAGGGAAAAGAAAAGACTAATAAGAGAAGGAAGGGGAAAGACTCAAAGGGGGGAGGGAGGATTATAAGAGGGTAAGCACGTGATACAAGAGGGTACATAAGTTTAAAAGGGAAAAGAGGGGTGGGGAGGCAGAATAAGTAAAGCATAATCTGGGGTTATTAGGATGGCAGGAAATACAGATTTAGTAATTCTAACCTAAATGTGAATGGGATGAACTCCCCATAAAGAGGAGGCAGATAGCAGACTGATCAAAGTCAGAACCTCTAAATATGTTGTTTACAAGAAACACATTTAAAGCAGGAGATACATATAGAGTAAAGGTAAAAGGCTGGAGCAAAATCTATTATGCTTCAGGTGAAGTCAAAAGCAGGGTAGCTATCCTTACCTCTAGATCAAGCAAAGCAAAATTGATCTGATTAAAAGAGATAAGGAAGGAAACTACATCCTGCTAAAGGGTAGTATAAACAATGAAGCAATATCAATATTAAACATATATGCACCAAGTAGTATGGCATCCAACTTCCTAAAGGAGAAGTTAAGAGAGTTGCAAGAAGAAACAGACAACAAAACTCTAATAGTGGGAGATTTCAACCTTGCACTCTCAGAATTAGACAAATCAAACCACAACACAAATAAGAAAGAAATAAATTAAAGAAGTAAATAGAATATTAGAAAAATTAGGTATGTTAGATCTTTGGAGAAAATTGAATGGAGATATAAAGGAATATATTCAAAAATTGACCATATATTAGGACATAAAGAACTCAAAATTAAATGCAAGAAAGCAGAAATAGTAAATGCTTTCTTTTCAGATCATGATGCAATAGAAACTACATTCAACAAAAAGTTAGGGAGAAATAGACCAAAAGTAATTGAAACTAAAGAACCATCCCAAAGAATGATTTGGGAAGAGCAAATTATAGATAAATTAATAATTTCACCGATAATGACAATGATGAAAATACCAAAATTTGTGGGATGCCAAAGGGGTAATAAGAGGGAATTTTATATCCTTAGAGGTTACTTGAATAAAAAAAGAAAAGAAAAGAAATGAATTGGGCTTGCAACTAAAAAAAAAAAACTAAAAAGACTAAATTAAAAACCCAATCAAATACAAATTGGAAATTTAAAATTAAAAGGAGAAATTAAAAAATTGAAAGTAAAAAAAAACATTGAACAATTAATAAAACTAAGAGTTGGTTCTATAAAAAGCCAATAAAATAGAAAGCCTTGGTAAATCTGATTAGAAAAGGAGGAGGAAAAAAAAAGGCTAAAAATGAAAAGAATTTCCACCAATGAAGAGGAAATTAGAGAAATAATAAGAGATTTTGTCAACCTTTATGTCAATAAATTTATAACCAAGGAAAATGGATGATACCCCAAAATATAGACTTCCCAGACTAATAGAGGAGGAAGTAAATTGTTAAAGTCCCATTTCAGAAAAGAACAGAACAGGCAATTAAACAACCCCTAAGAAAATCCCCAGGACCAATGGGATTTACAAGGAATTCTACCAAACATTTAAAGAAAATTGAGAATTATATAAATTATTTGATAAAATAGGAAATGAAGGAGTCCACCAAATTCTTCTATGACACAGACATGGAAATTGATACCAAACCAGTAGGTTGAAAAAAGAGAAAGAAAAATTTGACCAATCTCCCAATAAATTATGTAAAAATCTTAAAAAATAAGCAAAAAGACAAAAATCATTCCAGGATAATAACCATGATCAAGTAGGATTTATACCAGGAATGCAGGGTGGTTAATATTAGGAAAACATCAATATAATTCCAAGTTTAAAACCAAATTAAAAAACCATATGATCATCTCAAAGATGCAGAAAAAATTTGATAAACCATCCATTCCTATTAAAAACACTTGAGAGAAGGAATAAATGGACTTTTTCCCTTAAAATAACAGCATCTATTTAAAATCATCAGTAAAATCATATGTAATGGAGACAAACCCATTCCCAAAAGATCTGGAGGAAACAAGTGCCCAACATCACCCCTTATTTAATATTGTATTAAAACCAGCTTTGGCAAAAGGTGAGAAAGAGATTAAAGGAAAAGAATAGGCAAAGGAAACCAAATTTCACTTTTTCAATGAATGATTACTTGGAGAACTAGATTCTACAAAAGTTTTAGAAATAATCCAAACTTTGCAAAGTTGTTGGTTATAAAATAAACCCAATAAGTCATCAGGTTTTATATATCACAACAAACCAAAGGAGTTAAAAGAGAAATTCCATTTAAAGAACTACGATAATATAAAATATTTAGGAATCATCTCCAAGGGAAAACAGAAACTTTATGAGAAAATTACAGACCACTTTTCACACAAAAAGTCGATCTAACCAATTGAAAAATATTAAAATGCTCTTGGATAGGCAGCAAATATAATAAAGATGACAAATTACCAAACTCATCTGAAGCGCTTATACCAATCAGAGTCCCAAAAAACTATTTAATGATCTAGAAAAATACCAACAAAAATTATATGGAAAAACAAAAAGGTCAAGAATTTCAAGGGAATTAATGAAAAAAAAAATCAAATGAAGGTTTAGGTAAGATCTAAAATTATTTTAGAGCAGCAGTTACCAAAACTATTTGAACAAAGAATAGAAGGATAGTGGAAAGGGTTAGATTCAAGGATAAAACAGTCAACAAATAAGCAACCTAGTTCGACAAACCCAAAGACCCCAGCTTTTGGGAAAGAACTTATGTTTGATAAAAGTTGTGGGAAAAATTGAACCTAATATGGCAGAAACTAGGATGATCCATCTTAAACCGGCACCAAGATAAAGTCAAATGGGTTCAAGGACCCAGGATAAAGAAGAAATTATTGATAAATTAGAGGAACACAGGAAGTTTACCTCGACCTGTGGGGAAGGCTTACCAAAGAAGAATGGGATCAATGATCACAAAATAGAAAATTTGATTATACCAAACTGAAAAGTTTTTGACAAACAACACTAATGCAGAAAGATTTTAAGGGAAGCAATAAACTGGGAAAATATTTTACAGTCAAAGGTTTGATAAAGGCCTTATTTCCAAAAATATAGAGAATTAACTCAATTTATAAAAAATCGTTCTCCAATTGAAAATGGTCGGATATAACAGACAATTCTGATGAAGAAATTAAACTATTTCTATCATATGAAAAGGTGCCCAAGTTATTATTAATCAGAGAAACAAATTAAGACAACCTAAGATACTTTCCACACACCTGTCAGATTGGCAAAATACAGGAAAAATAATGATGATTGTTGGAGGATGGGAAAACTGGGACATTGATGCATTGTTGGTGGAGTTGTGGAATCAACCATTTTGGGAGTAGTTTGGAACTTGTCAAAAGTTATCAAAGGTGATACCCTTTGGATCCAGCAGTGTTACTTACTGGGATTATATCCCAAAGAGATTTAAAGAAGGGAAAGGACCATGTGCACGAATGGTGGCAGCCCTTTTTAGTATAGAAACTGAAACTGAAATGTCCACAGTTGAGAATGGCTGAATAAATTGTGGCATATGAATATTATGGAATATTACTGTTCTGTAAGAAATGACCAACAGGGATTTTAGAAAGGCCTGAAACCAGTTGGAGAATGGCTGAATAAATTTGTATATGAATTTATGGAATATTACTGTTCTGTAAGAAAACCAACAGGATGATTTAGAAAGGCCTGGAGAAACTTACATAACTGATGCTGATGAAATGAGAGACCAAGATCAAATATTTACAAAATTTTATATGATGACCAGTTCTGATGGACCCCATCCTCAGCAACGAGATCAACCAAATCATTTAAGGGCAGTTGAACTGAAACTATGCCCAGAAAAGAACTCTGGGAGATGACTAAAACCATTACATTGAATTTAATCCCTAATTTATGCCCACCGATTTTTTATTTCCTTCCGTAATTGTACAATATTTCAGAGTCTGATTCTTTTTTACAGCAAAATAACGTTTTGGTCATGTATACTTTTTATTTGTATCTAATTTATATTTTAATTACAACATCTACTGGTCATCCTGCCATCTAGGGGAGGGGATGGGGGGTAAGAGGTGAAAAATTGGAACAAGAGGTTTGGCAATTGTTAATGCTGTAAAGTTACCCATGCATATATCCTGTAAATAAAAGGCTATTAAATTAAAAAAAAAAGATTTTCAGAACTTTTAACAAATATCCCCTGGTTCTATTATTATCCCTAATTAATAGACAAGGGATTGAGATAGACACATTTTACTTGATTTGCCCAAGGTCACACAGTCAGTAAGTATGAGAATCTGATTTTAAACTTAAGTGTTCCTAAATCCAGATCTAATTGTCTATACACTAAACTAATTTTCTGTGGCAAAAGATCTAGCCTTGTCTCTTCTGTGTCTACTCCCACTTCCAGAGTATTGAGTGTAACTGAAGAGAGGTATAATTACAAATTCATGTTATAAGGAGGCTGTCGTCCTGTGCTAAAAGGGGATGAAAATGGCATCCTTATGTTTGGGACAAGGTACATTTTAAAGAATTGTGAATGATCAGATCAATATAAGCTTGAAGGCTATACCACAGGTAGCATACATGAACATTTAGAATGAAGATGTCTCTAAATTTGTGCATGTCTTATTTCTTTAGAACTACTGCAATTATATTTTGTTCATGGAGCACAGTGTCTTTGATTCAAGTATGTCATGCTTAGTGGTCCTGTGCTGGTGTCTCCCATGTCTCACAGTCAATTCCACAGTCCTTCAGATAATGTCTTTGTATTGTTTCTTCTGACTTCCATATGAGCACTTCCCTTGTTTAGGTTCTCCATGAAATAATCTTTTAGGCAAATGAACTTTTCACATTTGAACAATGTTGCCAGTCCATCACAACTAGCTCAAGAAAGATCTTTCTGTTAGGTGATCTTTAGACTCTTTCACAATGAAATTCACATGAATTTGACATTCATTGACATGAAAGTGATTCAGTTTCCTGACAGAGCACTGGTATACTGTTCAGGTTTAATAGTCATACAGTAATGAAATCAGTATAAAAATTCTACAGAATTTCAGTTTGGTAAGTAGTCTAACATTTCTTCTCTTCCACATTTTTCTTCAGAAGCTTATTATCTATGTGTATCTTCCTGGAAAATATATTGCAAAGATAAGTGAATTTATCCAAAAATGTTCATTTTTTTCCATTTGCTGTTTCTATGTATTGATAATATGGTGCTGGTTGGTAGAGAATCTGTTTTCTTAGTATTAACTCTTAGACCAAAATTAGCCCAAGCATCAGAGAATTGATGTATATTTTGTGGCATCTCAGACTCAGAGGCTGCATTGAGTGCACAGTAATCTGGAGCTGATCTTCCAAAATATTGTTGTTATTTTGTTCTTAGAACATTTCATCTTGCATCAGCTCATATAAGTCTTTCTAGATTTTTCTGAGGGCATCCTGCTCATTATTTTGTATAGCACAATGATATTTCATCACAATCCATATATCACAATATATTCAGCCATTCCTAAGTCATAGGCATTTCCTCAGTTTTCAATTCCTACTGCTAGAAAAGAACTGCTATAAATATTTTTGTGTATATAAGTTCTTTTTGTTTTTCTTTTTATCATTTTAGGGATATAGATCTAGTAAAGGTATTGCTAGGTCAAGGAGTATTCATGGTTTTATAGCCTTTTGGGCATAGTTACAAATTGCTTTATAGACTGGTTGAATCAGTTCACAAATCCAGCAGTGTATTAATGAATCATTTTCCCTACATTTCCCCCACTGTTTAACATTTTTCTTTTATGGCCTATTAGTCAGTCTAATAGATATGAGGTAGTATCTGAGAATTGTTTTAATCTGCATTTCTCCAATCAACAGTAACTTAGAACATTTTTTTTTTCATATGGCTAGAGTAAGCTTTGATTACTTCCCTGAAAACTATTCATATCTTTTTTATCACAGCATTTGGGAAATGGCTCATTATTAAAAAATTTGCCTCAGTTCCCTATATGTTTGAAAAATGAAGGCTATATAGAAAAATTTGCTTCAAAATTATTTTTACAATTATTCTTGTTAACAGTATTTCTCCCCCCATTTCTCTTTCCTTTCACCTTGTCTCTCCCCCAAAATGTTTTGCTTTTGACCACTCTCTCCCAATCTGCCCTCCCTTTCATCACTATCCCCCATTCTCATATCTCTTCCCCTCCTATCTTCCTTTAGGATAAGATATATTTCTATACCTACCTGAATGTCTGAGCCAATTCTGATGAGAATAAGATTCACTCACCAACCTCCTCTTCTCCTTCATTGTAAAATTTTTTTCTTGCCACTTTTATGTGAGATAATTTCTGGAATATCATATCGCAAGCCCTCTGATTCTTTAATGTAGAGGCTGCTAAATCTTGTGTTATTCTGATTGTGGCTCCATCATACTTGAATTGTTATTTTCTGGCTGCTTGCAGTATCTTCTTAGCTCTAATATTCTCAGGTGTTTTACTTTGGGGCTGCCAGTAGATTATTTCAATTTATATATTTACCTTCTGGTTCTAGAATATCAGGTGAAACAAAATTTATTGCACTCAGATATTTTTAAATTTTATTTTTAATAATGGAATTTAATCATTTGCTGCTTTCAAAGAATATAAAACTGATGGTGTCAGTTTTATATGCTTACAATACAATTTATGATACAACATGATGACTGCATCAAGAAAATCTTTTAGTCACTCCAATATTAAATATAAAGATTGAGTCATGTCAGTGACTTATTTGCTACAAAAGTGGAAACAGAAAATTGTGGAAGTTATTTATATTGTATTCACTTACTACTGATAGAATTCTATGATTTACTACTTCTATCAAGATTACATTAAAATGTCTATTTGTTTTTGATGATCACCTCCCTCAGTCCTCCAACTTTAGCGTGCCTCCTCTTCTTTTACACTTTTCTCCTAATTCTTTTGTTTTCCCTTCTGTTAGTCTTTCCCTTTCTTTTCTCTCTTTTCCTCCTACTTCCCTCTAAGGTGGGACAAGTTTCTCTGTGAAACGAAATATGTCTGATATTCTTTCTTAGAGCCAAATCTGATGAGAGTAAGATTCACCCAATGCTCATCCCCCTCCCTTCTTTCTTTCAATTATAATAGCTTTTCTTTGTCTCTTCATGAGATGTAATTTTCCTTATTTTACCTCCTTTTTTCTGTTTTTCCAGTACGATCCCCTTTTCAATCACTAGTTTCTTTTTTCATATTATCATAATAAAATCAAATTATACCCACATTCTCTAAGTATACTCACAACAGAAATATAGTTCTCAAGAGTTCTTCCCTTTTTACCTTTCCATGCTTCTCTTGAGTTCTGTGTTTGGAGATCCAATTTTTTTTGTTCAGTTCTGGTCTTTCCATTAGAAATAGGTGAAATTCACTTATGTCATTGAATGTCCATCTTCTTCTCTGAAAGATAATGCTGATTTTAGCTGGATAATTTATTCTTGGCTATACTCCAAGTTCCTTTTCCTTTTAGAATATCAGATTCCGGGCCCTTAATTGGGAAGATACTAGGTCCTGAGTAATCCTAATTGTGACTCTCCAGTTGAATTGTTTCTTTCTGGCTGCTTGCAATATCTTTTCCTTGATGTGATAGTTCTGAAATTTAACCATGATATTTCTTGGGAATTTAATTTTGGGGTCTTTTTCAGGAGGTGATCAGTGAATTCTTTCAATGGCTATTTTACCTTCTGATTCTAAAATATCAGGGCAGTTTTCTTTTATGATTTCCTATAAGATAATATCTAGGTTCTTTTTTTCATCATAGTTTTCAGGAAACCCAATAATCCTTAGATTGTCTCTCTAAGATATAATTTCCAGATCAGTTGCTTTTCCTAGGAGATATTTCATATTTACTTCTTTTTTTTTTCTTTTTCTTTTGTTTTTGTTTGACTTATTTTTGAAGTCTTATTGTGTCATTCATTTCCATTTGTTCAATTCTAATTTTTAGTGTATTATTTTCTTCAGTTACCTTTTTTAGCTCCTTTTGCAATTGGCTAATTGAATTTTTTTCTTCATTGCATTCTTTTTCCATCTCACAAATTTTGTTTTTCAGAGAATTGATGTTTTTTCATATCTCTTTTTAGGGCATTATATGCCTTTTACATTCCTTCTTGCTCCTTCTTGCAATGATCTCATTTCATTTCCCCATTTTTCTTCTAACTCTCTTTTAAGATCCTTTATGCAATCTTTGAAGAAAGCCATGTGAAATGGGGATCAGCTTATATCTCCCTTTGGGGCTTCATCTGGAGTTGCTTTGCCTTTAGGAACCTCAGAATTTGAGGTCTTTTCTTCTCTCTCTCTCCATAAAAGTTGTCTGTGGTGAGAGTTCTTTTTGGATTTTTATTCATTTTTTTTTAAAGCATGAGGTTTACTCAATGCAAAGGAGCCACAGCTGCTTTAGTTTGCCCTGGGGCAGTTCTGCTGATTGATTTCCAGTGTTGAGTAATGGCAGCTAGGTCTGGTGTTCTTCCCAGGCCTCAGTGGTTTATAATTTGCCTTTTGTATCAAATCTGCCAAATCCCATGCTTACTGCCAGGACAGAGTGGCCTAAGAGGCTCACAGAAGATTCCCAGGTGCATGGAAGCTGCAATGCTCTGACTCACTGCCCCTGCTCCTTGCCCCAGTCTCCCTGTGCTATAGTCTTAACCTGGTAGACTGTCCCCCTGCCTGTTTGAATCAGACCTGTTCTGAAGTTTTTCTGAGGTATCTTCTGTAAGTGTGTTGTCCTCCAAATATTTGTGGGTTCTTTGGCTCCAAAACCAGTTTAGAGAATCTGCTGTTGGTTTGAGAGAAGTTCAAAGGACACCACAGAGATTCCTGTCTGCTCTCTGCCATGTTGGCTCTGCCCCCCCCCCCCCAGAAGTCCAAAATGTTTTTTTGTTTTGAGGAAAATCTGTTAATCAGGCCATAGTATCACAATTAAATGAAGCTCCCTAATAAAAAGCACATTTTAATCATTCTTTCCAAGGTTTTTGATTGCTAAAGTAGGGAATCTCAGATATATAAAGGACCCTTGCTAGATGCATTTCATCCTGCAAAACTTTCACTCTTTCCATGTTAACTACATTTCTTGTAGAAGCAATTCAAGCAGAGCTCATGAATTTTCAAACATCATTCTATTTTCCTAACTTCCATCAATCTCCTAGTTAAATTCAAGAACATAACATTACTCAAGATTTTTTTTTAAGTTTTTCATGTTTGACTTTCACAGTACTCTAGTCTAAAATGACTCCATTGTTCCCTTATCCTCACTTAAGGCTGATTTTCATATAAATTACAAAGCACATTATAATCCATCCTATACATAGATGATTTTTTTCCCTTTCCACTGAGATCTTTATCTGATGTGAGAACTATAAGAATGAAAGGAGGATGAAAGGAGGTGGGGGAGAGTACCAATCTAGTTCTAAGAAATAAAACATTTCAGGCCAATTCCAAAATGTGAAATTAGAAATCTTTTGAGTTGGCTGTGTATTAAAACTGAAGCATAAAGCTAACCCCTGGGATAACTTTCACTTATTGAACCATGACCCATGGGGGCCTGCTACCCACTTTCCAGCTGCTCCTATGTAATAAAGGTGATAATTTCACAAGGATGAACAGTATACAATTTTTAAAATAATTAAATTTGTACAGTGGTTTGCCATTTCTCTCCTTCTTAAAGACTTATTTCTTTCTCTTCCTTGTGATTTTTAAGATACATATGGGTGTGTGTATATGTCTGCACCACCTCCTCTCAACCTCTTTAAATTACCTTACATATATATATCTGTGTATATCTGTATATGTTGTAGCGGTCCCTCAGCCCAATAGAAGGCAAGAATATAAGAAATAGAACAACTAAGGAACATATTCCATTTGAGGGAAAACTTGGTTCTAGGCAATCATATATCTGTTAATAAACTTCATTATATTGGATTATTTTAATTGAGTAAGATTTAAAATGATCATTGTTATTGTGTTTTGGTCCATTTGACTCTTTACCATTGCTTCATTGTTTTCCTTCCTGTTCTTATTTTAAGCCAATGCTTTGACTCAACAAATTATTTTGTTTAAATTGCTTTTGTATTATTCTATTTTCAAAGGTTTTCTCACTTTCCCCAATCCCCATTCACTTGCTTTTCCCCTAAATTGGAGGTTGTATTTAATTATTGTGATTTCTCTTGTGTTCTTGTGTATTTCTTAGTCTTTTTTCTCATCTGTTTCCCTAATTCAATTTACTAGTTAGTCCAAAATCAACCTCCCTTCATTCCTGTTCAATTTCTTATGCTTATTTGTTATCTTTTATTGCACCTTATTTTTCCTAGAAAAATGTTTTATTCTAACTTTGTTTCTTCTTCCCAGCCTCTGCTCCTATTCATGTGCTCTTACTTTAGTTAATCATTTTTTGATTATGTTTGTTTCTTCATGTTCTTCCTAGGTACAAGAGTTTTAATCTTCTGTTCTAGCCAATTTCTGATTTATTGCATTTAGAAGTCTCTCCTTTTTTATTATGCGCCTTTTCTTAGAAATATCCATGCATGAAAGTAGCAATGTTGGACAGAAGCAGGTTAAAAATTCCCTGTGTCCCACTTAATGCAGCTCAATGTTATCCCTTGTGCTCAGCATGATCAGTTTCCTCATCAAATGTCACACTATTTTATCTCTGATTTTATGTTTCTCATGATACGGATGTTAGATACTCCTAGGATTTCACACATGGGTCCAGGATGCTTCCTATGGAGGTATAATATTCTCTGAAAGGAGAGAATGTCTCCACCCAAGCACCT
Source organism: Sarcophilus harrisii (assembly GCF_902635505.1). Taxonomy (NCBI): domain Eukaryota; kingdom Metazoa; phylum Chordata; class Mammalia; order Dasyuromorphia; family Dasyuridae; genus Sarcophilus; species Sarcophilus harrisii. Next base: position 195,130,380 of record NC_045426.1, read on the forward strand.
AAATCAAATCCTTCACATAGATCCCTATGATCCACTGTCAACCTAAAACTTTTTGTCCATAGGATTAATCTTCAAAGATTCCTTCTTTCTACTATAGTGGTAAGGTCCTTCCATAATCTCTTAAATCAGGAAGCATTTATTAAGTATTGATTATTTTGAAGGCATTGCTAAGTCATTCTTATACTACTTCTCTTGAAGACTCCCTCTTCTCACCATGAAACTATAGAAATCATTCCTTTGTCATTCATCCATGGATTTGGAAAGGTTACATTTCCCATAACTCTGCTCCTCATTTATCAAATCTCTTATTCTGAAATCCTGTTTCACAAAATGAGCAAGCAAAGGAGAAAGAACCCAATCACAGAAAGTTACTATGGGAATAATGAAGATGGGCTCATCTTCAGAGGAGGATATTAAAGTTAAAAAAAAAAGTTTTCCTAACACAAAGAGTAATGTTACATGATTATCTGCCCAAAAAGAATTTATACAAAAACCTCAAAAAAGACTTTAAAATCAAATGAGAGAGATTGAAGAAAAACCATCCAGGAAAAGCAAGAATATTATGAAAAGAAAGTCAACCAAACAGAAAAAGAGATTTTAAAGCAGAAAATGACTCTGAAAATTAGAAATGAGAAAGGGGAAGTCAGTAAAGTTATGAGACCAAGAAATAATAAAACAAAATATAAAGAATGAAAAAATAGGAGAGAATGTGAAACATTTTATAAGAAAAAATGAGATATGTAGAACAGATCAAGAAAAGAAAACAGAATAATTGGATAACCTATAAGTTTTGACTAAAAAAGAACCTTGATACAATAATCCAAGAAATAATTAAAGAAAATTGTCCTGCAGCAAAAGATTAAGAGGGTACAATAGAAATAAAAAAAATCTACCAATTACCACTTCAAAGAGATCCTGAGGAACATCACTGCTAAATTTTGAAAACCTCAGAGCAAAGAAAAAAGTATACAAGCAACTACACCAATAACAAAAATTCAAATATACTAGAGCAACAATTAGATTTGCACAGAATTTATTGGTGACTGCAACAAAAAATTCCAGATCCTAGACTATATATTGACAATAAAAAGAACTAGGACTGTGGATGAAAATTATATACAGCAAAATTGAGCATAATATTGAATAAAAACATGGATTTTTAATGAATTGTCAGATTTTTAAGGATTTTGTCTCAAACAAACCTGAACTCAATAGAAATTCTAACATATAAGAGCCAACATCAAAGACTAATTTCAAAGAACTCATAAGATTAAACTATGTATCTTCTATATGAAAATGTAAACCATATGCTAAAGATTCATATTAGTAATTGAAAAATCCAAAAGAAAGATTGGAGTAGAATTGAGTAGGATGTGATTCTAATAATCAAAATCATCTAGGAAAAGGTAAAAAATAAAGTAATTATAGCATAAGTGAGAGAGCAAGCACCAAGACAAAAGAATTAGATGGCAGAGGAGGACTGGGTAGTTCTGAAAACCTATTCACATTAGGAATGGGTTAAAGAGGAACCAATACATGCATGTACAAAGAAGGGTTTAGCATCTTCAAAATTTATAAAAAAAAAATAAAAGAGGGAGGGAATAGTATAAATTGGCATATAGAAGGGTGTGAAGATTAAGGGGAGTGTGATAAGATGTGCAGATTAATAGACAAGGAATAAAGAAGGAGGGAAAAGATGGGAGAAGGTAAGGGAATCAAACATGGGCCATTCGAGGTTAAGTAATAGCAAGGCAAATTAGGAGGTAGAAGTAAAGTTAAAGAGTTAACCAGGCTAGGAAATAAGAGACATACACAAACATTATATAAATAATTAGGAGTACAATGTATCAGAAGAAAATAGTTGGGGAAGTAATCATTGATCTCAGACAAAGTTAAATTTTAAAAACATTCAGTTGAGAGAAATCTACATTAGATATCAGACATATTAATATTGTTTTAAAGGTATATGTGTATGTATATATATGTACGTATGTTAAGTGTATGTGTTGAGGTATGTGTGTGTGCATGGGCACTTGGGTGTGGGTGTAGGTATGTATATATACATGTATACATAAATATGTTTTTGTTTAACTGTGGCCTTCTTGAGATAGGTAGAGATGGAGGAAAAGGGGAAACATAAATAAAGTAAAAAGTGCACTGCAGAAGACAAAAGAAAACTTATAAGAATGTAAAAAAAATGGATAACTATGAATATGCTTCTATTTTATATATGCTTTCTTGAAATGGAAATTTGTTGCGTATTTTGAATTATTCCTGAGGTTCTGCTGAGGCACATGACATTTTTTTTCTTTTTCTGTTTTTTTTTTTCTATTTTGTTTTTTCCCCCTCATTTTACATTTGTTTTAAACATGGAATTAAAGAATTTTTTAAAAAAATTTAAAAAAAGATAATTTACTTTGCCTTATATAAAGTTTATGGATTCCTTTGAGGCTGTTCCATTTTGCTTATCATAGCAAATTTTTCTTCCCGTCAGTATTTTTTCTTCGAAATATTTGAATCTTTTTCACCTTTTAAAAGACGTTTTCCATTTTTTGACTTAGTCTAACTGAGTTTTTACAACTCTAACTTTTTACCCTTATTCATTTTTAACTATATTTACATATTTCATTTATTTGTTAAAGCAGCTGAAGTTTCCTGTTGTTCCAAGCTTTTTTCAAAATATACAATGTTATATGTATTATCTGGTATTAATTCACTTTATTATCTTATACTTTTAAAGCTTTAAAATTTTTTAATGATTTACTATATATATCTTTATTTTTAGTTTTAAAATTCTATTTGTTTTGATTATTGGTATCCTGGGATTTTAGCGGGCTTCTTTTCTCTTGAAATTTTGGTATTTCATGGTATTTGGTATTTCTACATATTTATATTTTCCTGTGAATCAATTTCTGATTCTTCCCAGTTTCCTGCGAGATATTCCCTAAAGAACAAGTTGTAAGGGTGCCCCAGCTTCCTTTTATTGATGATAAGGTAGACTGGTCTGGATCTCTTCCCTAACTACCTTTTCAAGACACACAGCTGTACCCTAGTGCAATATTCATCAGACCCATGGAGTTACCTACTTTGGAATTCAGTCATTCTGTTCCCTCTTTGTTTCACACCTTTTTTATTCCTTATTCTTGGGTTTAGTCACTGTCTATTGATTTTTGCAGGGTAAAAGAAGGACAGAAAGTAAATTCTGTGCTTAATCTCTGCAGTGTGAAAGGAATATCAAAATGGTCTTTTGCACAAACCTTAGTTTTTCAGCAGCCTTAGTTGTAGAGAGACTAGTTGGGGAGAGTTATTGAGTGATCACATTAAGGATTAGAGTCCTTTAATTTTTTATATATTTATTTTGGTAAGAATTTTATCTTGTGTGTGTTTGTATTCTTTCTCCTGCAGATTTAGCTGCAATTGCTCAATATCTGATGCATAAATCCTTATATTGGAGACCTAGATTATTGAAGTTATGTGGATAAAGTAACAAATCTTTCATCTTTCTGATGACTTAATACCCAAGTGTTGCAGCCTTGACTGTGTGTGTACACATACATAGTCACACACAGGCACAGACACACACACATACATATGCACACACACACACATTTTAGCTTTTTCTAACCATCTGCTTTATAAATTGGTTGGTGATATCCCTCTTGCTTCCTATCCTAATGTATGTGGTATAAATAAAAGATTGGCATGTGGAAGAAAGATTAGACTTCTTCACTTTGGTCACAGAGGGCAGAACAAATAACAATGGACAGAATATACTAAGAGATATTTAGGCTTATTATAAGTAGAAAACAAAACAATAAAAATACACCTTTATACAAATTAGAACTATCTTAGTGGGTAATGGGTAACCTCAGAAAGATGTAGGTTCCATTTTTCTGGAGATTGTCAAACAGCAGTTAGATGGCTGGTTGTGTTGTTCAAAGGAATCTATTAGGTGATCTATATAGTTTCTTTCTATTCTGAAATTTTTGATGAGCAATTAAAGATGTTCATAATTAAGCATGTTTTATTTGTGACAAAAAGCCTTTTTGATGAGAAAATTGAGAGTGTGAAAATGTCCATTATGTTCAAGACTGATTCCAAATCTGCACAGGTATTGGTGATTTTATCAAATTGTTTTCTTTTTCATCCGTGGATTGTTTTTGTAAATGGCATTCCTCCTTTCCTCCACATTTCTGCAGTGTTTTTTTTTTTTTTTTTTTTTTTTTTTTTTTTAACAAACATCCAGCTAAAGAAAAAAAAAGCCACCAGTTTATCCTGGACCATGAATTCTCATCTTAGCCTTAGGATTTGTTGGAAAAGATTTTGTTGGACTTTGGAATACTTGTTGATTTTGTTTTTGGCTGTTTTGAATCACATCCTAGGTGATGTGATTTCAGAGGAAGGGGTAAAATATATCATTAAAATATGTTTCCTTGTAGAATATGTATATATTAATCACAACATTGTCAAGTGAGTAAAATTTAACAATGTGCTCAGTCTATTTATGGTATTGGGGTGCAGATCTAAAGAATTAAATGTTTCCATGGCAACATTTGATAGGGTGTCTGAGCTGTTAAGAAAATTTATTGTAATTCCAAGGCCAACTCTTTCTGTGTTTCTAATTCAATGTTCTTTATTAGCCTAGATATTCTGAAATTCAAACTTTTGTCCAAGTCTTTGCATATTTCATCCTAAGAGAGTTATTACATTGAAAAAGTCTCACAGAGTCATTATTCTAATTCATTTATCATGGTTTGATAAATTACAAACATTTGCAATAATCGCACAAATGGTTGCAAAAAGTAATTTTTGATGTCAACTAAAAATAGGATAACTTGACAACAAAATGAGGAAACAGTATGAGTTAAGAAAGCCATGTCTTTTTGAGAAATAATTAAAAGATTTAATTGGGGGGAATATAGTTGGGAAAAAGAAACAATACTTTAAAATGTATATCAAAAAAGAAAGAAACAAGTCAGGCAAGTTGAATTAAATAAAAGGTAGTGAAAAGTTGTAGGAAACAGTGCTATACATAGGGGGATATAAGAAACTAGGGTGAAGTAGGAAGAGCAAAATATGAAAGAAATGATAGGAAAAGTTTTGGAGCCAAAGGGCTACTCTAAAAGGGCACAGGTCAGACATGAGTGAAAATAGGGCTATAGAGAAAATGAGGAATCTTAATACCAGCCAGATGCATTCTATTTCCTTTTTGTGCTTTGGCATCCAACAAGCCAAAGGTTGCTCTTCAAAAATGGTGAAGGTCACAGTAAATTTAAGTGTACTAGAAAGGTCACTGGACTCAATTCTAACCCCTAATTATTTGTTCAATCTAAGAGCTGGCTCCAGCAAATCTTTGAGCCTGACCCTGAAGTCTTGCGTGAAAAGTGAGAAAATGGGGAAAAGTCCTTAAAGCACTAAAGACCATTAAGCGCCATGATGAATTTAGGTTTTTCAAGAAGCTATCACAAGAGTGATTCAGAGAGTAGCTACCTTCATTTCCCTCTGTATCATGTATGTATATGTACACAGGTGGGTGTGTATGTCTGTGTGTGTGTGGAGGGGTATGGGCTATGGGAAATATTCCAAAGATCTTGCAAATCTGAAGAAACCTTTTTCAGAAGTTTAATTGGGCATAGAATTTCCTTTTGTAAGGGTATGATAAAAACAAACAGAAATCCACCACAAAGGTAAATTGATGTCTTCCTAATAAGCTTCACTACTTCACAGACTCTTCTAAAACTTTACAAGTTGCTCAAACATTTGTAGGAAGGCTTTATTATAATGTGCAATGTCCAGGATAGCTCTCTAGAGGATCTCAGGATCAATCTGAGTCCTTGGTCTTAGTGGAGAAGTGATGAAGGCAGAAGAGTCACCAGGAGGATGGTCAAACATGGAATGTCTGTTTTCCAGTCCTTTTCAGCCCTCAAATATATTGTAATATATTGTAATTACAACAAACTGAATATGTGTAAACTAGAGAACTAATACATCACCCTACTAAGTACTAAGTATATATGTGAACTAGAGAACCATCATCTCATCAATTCCGCTGAGTTAACACCTTGTTTCAAGTATACTTCTCCAGAGTTCCAGTCCTCTACAACAGTGCTAATTGATTTTTAGCAGCAAAGGAGGGTAGAGGCTTGTGGTTAAAGTGGGGGAAAGATATGTTCTACCAGGGAGAATTTTACTTGGATGAACTGACAAGTGAAGGACATGAAGGGAACACATCTTTTCGAGATGGGTCTAACACAAACATGCTTTTACTTCAGTTATAACAAATGAAGCACTTGAAAGTCATTAAATAGTTTTAAAAAAAGAAGTTTATTTTTCCCTAACACAGTAAGATATATATCAAGGTTACCATATTCCTTATCTTTAGCTTTTGCAGACACAATCTCCCATTGTTGCTTATCAAAAAGTTTCTGATTAAGAGACTATCAAGGCAAAATATGGTCAATCTAATGATCTCAGGTACCATTAAGCACAACTTAAGTTTCAGAAGCTCTGACCATGCCTTCCTGAGACTTTTTATTGTTATTGTGGGACTATTTTATAATTGACTGACCAACTATGTCAGGAAAGCAAGAGTGAATCAGATATCCTTTGTCTTCTTTTAGGGAGAACTACTTCACATAGCAGGGAGGATAAAGAGATATGTATCTAACCAATATTGTAGGGAACTAATAGGAGATATTGAGCCTAAATTGTTGGATAAAGTTGGTAGATATTAATACTATCAAAAAATACATCTCGTCCCAAATAATATGAACATAAAATTTTAAGTAACATGTCTTCAAGGCCAAAATAACTGCTTAAGATATTGAGAATGCTCTAAAGTTTAATTTTGACTGTTAACAGGACTTGTTTGAATATTTAAAGGACAAAAAGGATGAGTTTGTATCAATAGTTTTCCAGAAGAAGGACATTAACAAAATGAACAAGGGTTGATAAAGCATTTTCCAATTGATAATTTGCCAAAGGGTATAAACAGACATTTCTCCAATAAAGAAATCAAAAAATGTCATGATCATATGAAAAAATCTTCTAAATCTTTATTGATTAAAGAAGTGCAAATTAAAATGACCTTAAGATATCATTGTATATCTACAAGATTAGCTAAAATGATTGAAGGGAAAAGCTAAAAATGCTGGAGGAGATATAGAAAAATTGAGACACATTCATTGTTGGTGGAATTATGAAGTGATCCAACCATTTTGAACAGCAATCCAGAATTATACACAAAGAATTCTGAAATTGCCTATATACACACTATATTTCCAAAGATGAGTAAGAAAAAAGAAACATAACCTACAACTTCAAAAATTTGTGTAGCACTTTTCTGTGTGATAGCTAAGAACTGGAAACTGCAGGGATGCCCATTAAGTAGGGAACAGCTGAATAAGTTTTGGTATTGTGATGAACTAATACTAAGAAATGAGCTAAATGATTTTGGGGGAAAATATGGAAAGACTTGCAGGAAATAGTGAAGAGCAAAATGAGCAAAACCAAGAGAACATTGTATATAATAATAGCAATATTGTTTTAAAAATGTCTTTGAATGGATAAGTTATTTTGACTTTTCCAGATGCCCAAATTAACTCCAAAGGACATATGAAGAAAGATGCTATCTGCATCCAGAGAAAGAAATATGAAATGATATGACAACTTTGTTGTATATTTAAAAGAATAGCAAATTGTACATAGTAGATGTGTCATTTAATGTGCAATCATCTTTTTTTTATTTTTACTATGTTATGAAATGCTTATTTTATTCCATAAATTAAAAAAAAATTAAAGAAAAATATTTTGTAATATAGGACAAATGTGTGATAATAATTTTAAAACACTACCTTAGTTACTGAACACTTTCTTAAGCAGTGGTAGAATGCATTTTTGTGTATTCTGGCTAGACATTCTAATTTAGGAGGAAGACATTTTGTGAATAGTTAATAGAAAAATATGATAAAGAATACCATTTGAAACTATTGTGTTTGAGGGCCACTGTACAGGAAGAGGCAAGATTGATGCACTACAATATATTTTATGTACAAGTATTTTCTTGCAGATTTAATGATGATGAGCCATTTACTATCATATCTAGATGCAAAAATTCGAAAAAAAAATGTTTTTCCAAAGTATATCTGTCAATGGAATCTCAATATCCTTGATGTGAAAGTCAGCTTAATACAGTTCAGGAATAATCTAAATGTGGTGAACCCCTACGGATGTCTATCCCTAGAGACCCGAGGTAGTCCAACAAGGTCAAAACTATTTTTATAACAGTTCAAAGCTTTTCATTTCTAGCATGATAAATATTGATAATTATAGTGCATAGAAACTTAATTCTCAATGATTTTAAAGAGCATAAATAGTTTCTGACACTAAAAATGTTTGACAACCACTGGTATGGTGAATATGCTGCTGAACTTCACATCAAGAAGACTTGGGATTGAATATTTTAGATTTTGAAGAGTTGTATGACCATAGAAGGATATTATCTGAGCCTCCAGTTCCTTCTTTATGGAAAAGACGTAATAGATAATAGGGATGTAGTTCTTAGCAGATAATCAAAGGTATCAGACTGCTGTCAACCCACAAAAAACTCCATTGAAGAAATTCAATCTCTCTTACTTGATGGTGCACAAAATAAAAACTATTATAAATTTCCTTGTGCGAGAGAGGTCAGAACAAGCTACCTAATCTCCTTATTTGAATCAATCTATGTCTGTGAATACATGACCCTTCTGTTTCTTTACTCTTTTGTATTTGTTCTTTTCAGATCTTAAGTAAATGGATATTTAATTATAATAGACTGGACTGGAGGAACCAAGGGAATCCCAGTGATAGGAAACCATGGCAGACTGCCACAACCACCATAATAACATTAGGTGAGGAGTAAATGTAGCCCTAATTACTGACCTGTCTGACTCAGTCCAGCATTAAATCTACCCAGAAGCAGCAGAGGCACTGTTTCCCACAGTCAAGGTAGCAACTCAACAAATAGTTATGACTCATCTGGAAGTGAATTTAATAGTGGTAATGCTCTGTAATCAGTACTATGAGTTTGACCCCAGGCTCCCTGAGGACCAAGGTGGTATAGGGAAGAGTCTGCTCTACTTTGGGAAAATACCTTTATACTTCTGTGTTCCTGTCTTCTTATCAAATAATATTTTTTAAAAGCTAGTTGAGATTATTTGCTTTTTGATGATAAAAAGGAGATACAAAATGATTAATTTATAATGTGGATGTACTAACTGGCACTACAAATGATGCTGGAATAATAATGATTGGCACTTGATTGTAAACACACCAGATAGAAACTTGTGCTGTCCACTTGAAAAAGATAATCCTTGCACTTTAGAGAATGATGTAAACCCTGAACCTGCTAATAAGGGGTGAAAGTTGAGACAGCCAACCTAGAGTCTTTAAGAGCTACATGTTAAATGGATGGTTTGAACTCAATGACTTCTAAGTATCCATTAGACTCTAAGTTTATGATCATTTGATATCATTAACCCCATCGCACTGAAAAAAGTAGACAAGAAACATCCATAGAAGTGTAATCATTGGTCTTTTTGACACACACACACACAGAGACAAGAGAGAGACAGAGTGAGAGAGAGAGAAGATAGAGACAGAAAGAAACAGAGAGACAGACAGAGACAAAGAGACAGAGACAGACAGAGACAGAAGACAGAGAAAGAAAGAGAGAGAGCAAGTAAGAGAGATTATAAATGATCATACTGATTCAGAAATCATATCTTATGCAATCACATTTCTTTCTGGAGGCATTTAATGACCCATTCACCATTTGAAGTAACTAAGAATTTGACATGTCTCAGATTAAAACAAAATTCTTTCCTCCTCCATTACCCTCTTTGACACAAGACAAAATTGATAGGACAGATAGTTTAATGTGCCTTGGGTCAGAAACCATTGGACAGAGTTCATTTTCAAGCATTTATACAATTCAATACAGGAATAAAGTTCCATGTCCCCTGATATTCTATCATGTCTTCATAAATATAAAATGAGCTAAACACACCTGTGATGTCAATGGGATGTGCACACTTGCTGGCAAGTTCATTGGTATCCTTGGTAACAACAGCCTCTTTTCATAATAAAATGGTAGAACTTCATTTATATTTCACCTATAAAATTTTGTTCCTAGCAATATACAAATTTCTCTTTTATTTTATGTAATAAAACATGATCATCTATGCCATAAGCATTTTTTGATCTGCCACAAATGTTTTTCAGTGTTTCTGAAGAATTTACAGTACAAGCCAAAAGGAAGTCTACCTCCAGAGAAAGCAAGTAGGTAAGCCCTGAAGCCCAGTAAAAGCCAGCAGAAAAACCTGAAGACCCAGCGAAAAAAGCCTGGGATGGTGCAGGATGAAAGCCCAGCTCTTATTAAAAAAACACCAACTCATGAAAAACAAATCAGAAAAAAAGAGCAGAGCATGACTATAGATAAAATTAAAAGATTTAAAAGATTAAAACCACTATAAAACACAGGAATATATGGAGCTTACCTTAAAATGATAAATAATATTTATCTAAAACCCTCTACAGTGGTGATAAGCTAGAAGCCTTCCCAATTCAATCAGGGCAAGTATCCCTATTATCACCTCTATTATTTAATAGTGAGCTAAAAATGTTAGCTATAGCAATAAGAGAAGAAAAATAAACTTAACAGGTTGTGATATATGATTATTATTGAATTATACTATGCAGGATATTTTCAGGGTAAAAAACAAAAAATCTTGACTTACATGAACTGATGCATAATGAAGTGAACAGAACTAGGAGAATATTGTACATACTAACAATAAAATTGTTCAATGTGAATGACAGCTATTTTCTTCAATAAAATGCATGACAATCCCAAAGTACTAATGAGTTAAGCATACTCTCCATTTCCAAAGAAGGAACTGGTACTGAATGAATATAAACTAAAATATAGAAATTTTCACTTTCTTTTTTTTCTTTTGAGTCATATTGTACTAATATTGAAATGTTTAACATAAGTGCATATATTTTACTCATATCTGATTGCTCATCATCTCAGGGAGGGGGGAAAGGAGGATGGAAGGAGGGAGGAATAGTATTTGAAACAAACTTTAAATAAAAATGTTTTAAAAATCAGAAAAAATAAAAAGCAACTTAATATTGTAAAAATTCAGAATAACTTATTGAACTATGTTGAATAATAAAGAAATATGTCTTTTAATTCAAAGTCCAACTGCATTTATTTTTTCACTGGTGACTAAATAATAGATGTTGTATTGTTTAAAAAGCTTCTTGATAGAATCATTTAAAAATATTTTCATCCCAGTTCAAATGAAACTTCTGAAGCACATTTCTGAAGCCATGTAGTGTCATTTGCTGATTTATAAGCAAGGACACTTCCTTGTCAACCATCCAGGCATGCTTTGAAAGGATATCAATCACAGCTAAAAATGAATATACAATCATTTTAGTACTCAGAAAATTGACTTGTCTCTACTAGGTCTGTCATTGCATATCTATATTTGTAACCATGGGTTTTTTTTTTTTTTGTCCTTAAAAAGTTAACTCAAGCCTCTTTGCAGTGTGTAAACAACTTATTCCCTCAGTAAGCCCACCATTTTTCCTTTAGAGACAAACACTATCTTTCACTCTTCGGAAAAATGATCAACACTTCCCCAGGTAGTCTTCTACTACTTTTGGAGTGAAGTATATGACCTTAAGTAAGGTATCTGTTCTAGATATAGAGGCACTTCAGATTAATAGAAATAATATCAGATATAAAATAAAGGTAATCTAATTTTTTTGACTTGAAAAAAATGGGCATTTGTTGGGTATGCTTGTAGCTTTATATTAGTTATATATGAGTTCTTTCTAGTCTATTAAAATTACAGTTTTTCTTAATGCTTAGTGAAGTGAATTGCTTTTGAGAGCTTATGTGGTATCTAATGCCTGAAGTTTCTAGTGATGGATCTCTTGAGTTTGATAGTTCTAAGTTACAATAAGGTGTGTGTGAGTGTGTGTGTGTGTGTGTGTGTGTGTGTGCATGTGTGTGTGTAGATAGATAGATAGATAGATCAACAATATAGTGAACTTGTAGGAATAGAGGGTCACTAGATGCTTAAGCATAGTTGAATTTCTCCAAGTGGAAAAAAATGGACAGATAAGACTTCTATACAGATCAGGATTAAGAATGGGCTCCTGAGTGGAAATGGGTTTCTTTCTAGTTAACATTCCTCATACATACCCTGTGAGGTTTTGCTTGTTGTTTTGACATAATTTCCTTATGAGTTTCTCTCTTGATCTTCTCTGCCACAGTGGTAGTTTTTTATGGTCAGATTCTATTTGCTGTTTGCTCATTTTTCCAATCTATTTCTTGACTTTGAACTTTAAATGTTACTTTTAGATTCTGTTCCTATGAGAAGCACTGTCCTAAGCTACACGCTTTTTGTGATCTTTTCAAACCTGTTTTGAGATTTGGAAGTATTGAAGGCTTCCAAGGTTATGATCTAAGAAGTATGGTTACTGTTCTCTTGGTCTTGAGTTCTGTTCCTTACCCAGCATCCTTTTGGACCAGAAGCACTACTATTTCTCAGGGATTCTGTTCCCTTTCTACTGGAAGTGATACTGATCCTCCAGACTTCTCTTGTGAATAAAAGTATAGGCAATGGAGTTGCCAAATATTATCTGGTCCTGGCTAGCATAGAGGTCATATGTGATCTTTTTTTTTTTGACAAGCTGCCTAATCCCCTTACCATTTCTGACTTGAGAATTCCTCAGGTTTCCACCAGTTCCCACCCATATTGCAGGTCCTGAGAAAACTTCCACTCATGTTTCCCAGATTTTTTTTTCCTTTAGACCTCCTAATTTGCCTTGGCAGAATGTCTCATTCTGAACTTTTGTTAGGCTGCCATTTGAGGCTTTATTTTATAAATTTATGGAGGGGCAACTTGGTAGAACTTGGCTGAGTTCTTCCTCTATTCAATCACCTTGTCTTTGTTTCCAGAAGTCCAACTTGCAGTTTTACGAATACTCTTATAATCTCATACTCAATCATCTCATCACTAAAGTGTTTCCAAATCTATATACAAAGCTCCTCATGGAAAGGGATATTATTAGTTCTTCTACCAAAAGAGGAAAGGGGATTCCGATTACTATCTCCGGAGTGCCCATTATCTTAAAGTAATATGTTAGCTTGAATAACAATCTCCGGCTCAAATCTCACCATTTGAACTTCTGGTGAACAATTTTATTGTTAGTATGTACAATATTCTCCTAGTTCTGTTCACTTCATTATGCATCAGTTCATGTGGTTGTAGAATGGTAGATGCTCATATCTAAACTCTCATGCCATCAAGGCAGAGCTCAATCTAAAACATAGAATCAAATTTCTGGACATAGAGTGTAGGGTATATGTGGTAGAAAATCACAAATCCAGTCCATCAAGAAGGGGAACACCAAAATGTAGAAGTTTAAATCTTCCTACCTTTATATAATCATATATTCTTAACCTTCTTAAGTTAAATGACCCTTTGGCAGTGTGGTAAGGCCCATGAATCTCTCTCCCTCTCTTTTCCCCCCAGCATAATTCCTTTAAATGAATGACATGTATGATTGTAAAGGAAACTATTTTTAATAGTTACCTTTTTTTAAAAAAATAAGGGATCTCAGATTAAGAATGCTTGCTATGATATCATACTAAGAGACTTCCCCAGAAAGTACTGAAAATGGCTACAATTTCCTTTTGCACAAGTGTTTTATCATGTGACAAAGAGTTCTTTCTTTGTGCCTATTCAAATTTTAATTCCACTAACGTTTATTGTAAGAAAATCACCTACAACCCTAATTATGCCATATGAATCTCCTTACCAACTGTAATTAATTATGGCCAGGCATGCAAAGTACATTGCTTAGAATAATCTCAAATTATTGAGGTGACAGATGTTTCCCATTGACTGCCAGGGAACAAATTTGAAATGAAGACTGAGAGCCAGCACACAATATATATGACTCATTATTTTAATAAAGGATCTCCACAAATACCAATCAAGAAAACCACGTGAGGACAGGGAAGGTATTCTTTCGGGAACTAATGTTCTTACTGGTGTGATTGATGAAAGGAAGTATGCTTTTGAATTTGATGACCCCAAAAAAAATCTAAAACAAGAAAAGGTGACTCCAAATTTGGCCACAGAAAATCTCTAGTTGTATGACCCTGGAAATAATATAATCCTGATTATTTAAATTTAAAAATGCCTAGGTTTTGATTTGATGCTTGGCAATTGATTGTTCTAAACTTCTAACAAAAAAGTGTCATAATTTGAAAAGACTATAATAAGAATTGGAGAACCAGAGTTTAATTTCATGTATAAGCTTAACAAATCACATGATTTCTTTGGCTCTCAAGTTAGAGACAGAAGAGATGAACATTCAGGACAGAGTCTTGGGGATACTTAAAGGGTGTAATCTGGATAATAAGAAGATTGAGAAGGTGTGGTCTGATATTTATGAGGACATCTAGAGAGTAACATCATGGAAAATATGTTAGGTAAAAGTATCCAAGAGAAGAGTTTGATCAAAAGTATTAAAAATCCGTGGATAGTTATGTATATGCCAATATATATATATCTATTTATGTGTAGGTATTTGTGTATATATCTTTGTATTGTGTATATATCTTTGTATTTACACACACACACACACACACACATATATATATATATATATACATCTATATCTGTATCTATCAATTGTATATATCTTTATACATCTATATCTATCTATCCATCTACCTACCTATACATACAATATATATACATATATATATATATATATATATATATATATATATATATACACGTAAATATATGTATATATCAGTGTAGTCCAAAATGTAGTCCAAAGAATTGTTGGGGTCTTTAAAACCCTTTCAGAGGGTCTACAAATTCAAAATTATTTTTTATTTCTAATATAGTAAATAGGTATAAATATAACCCATGTGAACAAAAACTCTTTGAACAAATCCTCGATAGTTCTTTTTAACAACACGAAGATACTGAGAACAAAAGTTTGAGAACCACTGATATACATACATAAACAAACACACACACATATAAAAGATAGAAGAAGTCTGTCAACTTCCTGGCAGAGCTCTCCCCATTTCCTCCCAGGAACAAGGTTAGATCAAGTATTTAAAAAGATTCAGAAGCAACAGAATCTACAAAGATCACTGAACCTCTGAGAAGAACCAAGTCTTTTTCATAGTTGATCATCACACATTCTTGTTGTTACAGTGCACAATGTATTCCTGGTTCTGCTTGTTTTGCTCAGCAACAGTTCTTGTAAATCTTTCCAGACCTTTCTAAAATCAGCTTGTTCATTTTTTTATAAAACAATAATATTCCATTACCTTTATATGCCATAATTTATTCAGCTATTACTCAATTGATGGGCATCTCCTCATTTTCCAATTCTTTGCTACCACAAAAAGAGCTGCTACAAACAGTTGCACATGTGGGTCCTTTTCCCTCCATTATGATTTCCTTTGGCTACAGACCCAGTAATGACACTGCTAAGTCAAATGGTATGCACAGTTTGATACCTCTTTGGCTGTACTTCCAAATTGTTCTCCAGAATGGTTGGATCATTAAACAAGTCCATCAATAATGCATTAGTGTCTCAGAGACTTGGCTCTTTTCAGTGTTGAGGTGATTCAAGGTAATTCCAATAAACTGGTGTTGAAAAGACCCATCTGCATTAGAGAAAGAACTATGGAGAACAAATATGAATCAAAGCTTAACATTTTCCCCTTAATTATTTTTGTTGTTTTCTGTATTTTTTTGTGTATTTTTTTCTTTCACCTTTGATCTTATTTTTCTTGCACAGCATGATGAATATGGAAATGTATTCAGAAAAAAAAGAGTTTTGCAAAGATGAATGTTCAGGGGTCCTCAAACTTTTAAAATAGGGGGCCAGTTCACTGTCCCTCAGACTGTTGGAGGGCCAGACGATAGTAAAAACAAAAACTTTCTTTTGTGGGCCTTTAAATAAAGAAACTTCATAGCCCTAGGTGAGGGGGATAATCATCTTCAGCTGCCGCATCTGGCCCATGGGCCTTAGTTTGAGGACCCCTGTAACTATCTTTTCATGTATTTGGTAAAAATTAAAAAAGTCTTTTTAAAACTGAATGTACATGTATAACCAAAAAAGGATTATTTTGCATGTAACTGGGGTAAATAAATGGAAAATAAGATCAGTATTTCTATATGTTACCAACCAAGGCTAGCAGCAAGAGACAGAATGAAAAATTCAATTTTAAAATACTGTAGACAATATAAAATATTTGGTAGTCTATTGCCAAGACAGACCTGGAAACTATACAAACAAAATTACAAAACACTTTTCATACAAAGTCAAATCTAAAATTTTGGAAAAATATTTTTCATGGGTAGGCTGAGCTAATATAATATAATAAAAATGAGTATTCTATCTAAAGTAATTTATCCAATGTCATACTAATCAAATTACCAAAATATTTTATAGAGTTAGGAAAAATGATAACAAAATTAATCTGAAAGAACAAACCCTCAAGAATATTAAGGCAATTAATGGAAAGACTGCAAAAAAGGCGTCATACTAAATCTAAAGCAGTAATCATGAAAATTATTTGTTATTGGCTAAGAAAAAGAAGGTGTTAAATCAATAGAGTAGGTTAGTCCACAAGGCACAGTCCAAAAGACTAGTAATTTACTATTTGATAAACTCAAACATTTCAGCTTCTGATATAAGACATCTTATATGACAAAAACTGCTGGGAAAATTAGAAAATAGAAATGGCAGAAATGAAGCATAGAGCAACATCTTATACTTTATACCAAAATAAGGTTAAAATGGGTATATGATTTAAGCATGAAGGCTAATACCAAAGGCAAATTAGAAGAACATGGAATCATTTACCTCCCAAATATATGGAGAAGAAAAAAAATTGTAACCAAAGAAGAGATAGAGAATATTATGAAATGCAAAATAGTTAATTTTGATTACATCAAATTAAAAAAGGTTTTGCATATCAAAACCATTGTAACCAAGATTAAAAGGAAAGGGGAAAGATGGGATTTTTACAGCCAATGTTTCTAATAAAGGTCTTACTTCTCAAATATCTAGAAAATCAAATCAAATTTATAACAATGCAAATCATTCCCCATTTGATAAATGGTCAAATGATATAAACAGGGACTTTTCAAATGAATAAATTAAAATATCTGTAGTCATATGTAAAAAAGTTCTAAATCACTACTGAGAAATGTTAATTAAGATAACTATAAAGTACCCCCTCATGTCTATCAGAGTGGCTAATATGACATGAAAGAAAAATGACAAATATTAAAGATGTGAGAAAATCAGAACACTAATGCATTGTTGGAGGAATCATGAAGTTAACCAATAATCCTGGAGATTAATTTGGAACCATGCTTATAGGGCTACAATGTCCTTTAGATGAGTAATACCACTACTATCCCAAATAGATCATTTAAAAAAAGGGGAAAAAAGACTGATATGAACAAAAATATTTATTGTAGCTCTTTTTTGGTGATAAAGATTTGAATTTGTTAGTATACTCAGGAATTGGGGAATTGCTGAATAAGTTGAAGTGTATGAATGTAATAAAATGTTTTTGTTTTATTAGAAATGATGAAAAGGTGGATTTCAGAAAAAAAAAAAAAAAAAAAACCTTGAAAAATTTACATGAACTGATGTGGAATGAAGTGGCCAGAATGAAAATATTCTACACAATGACAGAAAGATTGTGTAATGATCAACTAGGATAGACTTAATTCTTCTCATCCATATAATAATTCAGGGCAATTACTAATGTTCATGATGGAAAATTCTATCCACATTCAGAGAAAGGACTCCAGAGTCTGAATGCAGACAGAAGTATACTATTTGCAGAATTATTTCTCAATAAATTATAGGGGTACTCTCTGGTACTATTCTTTTACATAGTTCTAGAAATCCTAAGTATAACATTAAGATTAAAAAAAAAAATTCTTTCTAAGAGCATTGGAAAGAAAGTTACAAAATTATGTCTATTTACAGGGATAATTTGTTTAGAAAACAAACAAACAAACAAACAACCCATTGAATAAAGTAAACAAGACAATAGTTTTTAATAAAGTATCTGGAAAGAAAATATATTATAAAATCATCAGCATTTCTATACGATATTAAGAAAAAGCTTAAAGAAGTAATAAAGACATTTATTTCAAAAGATCTAACAATTCATAAACTACCTGACAATAAGCTTACCAAGCACACATACAACTCCCATAAGTACAAGTATAAAATAAATTTAGATTTTAATAAGCAACACCACTTGTTTTTGACTAGACCAGGCCAATATAACAATGATTATACTATCTATATCAATTAATGTCAAACCACTAAATTTGCTTTAGAAATAAAATAAAAAGTGCTCAAATTATTATTTTTTCATTTATTTTAGTAGGTTTTCTAGGTTTCTTTAAGTATACCATCATATTATTTACAATATCAGTTTCCTCTTTGTTTCCTCTTTGCATATATTTACTTAATAACTTTAGCAAAGTTTAAGAAATGTAAAATAAATTCAAATAAATCATTTATTTACCTTTATTACAAAAAAGAACAAGGGGCTAGAAAGATAAGTTTCATATAATGAGTATAGAAAATATAAAATATTTGCAAGTATATCTATTAAATTATTCTAACTCTAAAGCACTTTTCTCAGAAACACAGACCTAAATAATTGAAGAAATATTCCTAGCTCATTGATGGGTTAAGCCAATAAAATAAAAGTGATAATATTATTTAAATTAATTTACTTTTCAGTCTATGTCAATAAAACTATTAAAATAATATATTATAAAGCAAAAAGTAATATCAAATTCATGCAGGGGTCCTCAAACTATGGCCTGCGGGCCAGATGCAGCAGCTGAGGACAATTATCCCCCTCACCCAGGGCTATGAAATTTCTTTATTTAAAGGCCCACAAAACAAAGTTTTTGTTTTTACTTGTTTTTGTTTTTGATGTCCGGCCCTCCAACAGTCTGAGGGACAGTGAACTGGCCCCCTATTTAAAAAGTTTGAGGACCCCTGATATAAAGGAACAAAAAGTCATTAATCTTAAGGGTGATAATGAAAAAAAATAAATGAGAAGGAAAAGGTCTATCATTATCAAATCTGAAACTCTGCCTACCAAACATATTTTATATTTGATCCTGAAAATTATAAGAGTTTATTGAATTAAGGTAGAGGGTGGTGACCAAATCTTCACTTTAGAAAGCTGAGAAGAGGATGAACCAGAGTCAGTCAGTCAGCAAGCACTTATTAAATATGTGGAAGGTATTGTCCTAAGTGAAAGGCTTGAGGCAAGGTGAGACATCATCAGACCATTATAATAATTTAAATGAGAGGTGGTAAGGGTCTGCACGAAAGTATTGGCAGTTTCAGATGAGAGAATATCACCTTCAGAATCATATATAAAATCCTTGGTACGGCATTCAAAGCCCTTCTTAAATGCCTTCCTTTTACCTTTCTATTCTTCTAACTTTTTGTTCCCCTGCATATATTCTCTGATCCAGTGATTGACTTCCTTGCTGTTCTCAGAACAAGAAACTTCATGTCCAGATATGGGGTATTTTCACTGAATATGCTTTCTCTTAATGTCCATCTTCTGGCTTCCCTGATTTTCTTCAAATTTTACCTAAGATCTCAAACTTTAAGTTTGAACCTCTCCTAGGAACAACATGTGCCCAAAGGGGGAAAAAAAGTATTCACGTGTTGGGGAACATGTTTTGCAGCCACATTTCTTGCTATACCTTTCCAATAAATCACATTTTGTAAAAGATATTTGATGTAAATTATGTGATTGATAATGAGGAACACATTAATGGGCATTCAGAAATTAGAAATCTATAGAGTCCTATAGGGTTATCATCAAAATCCTATTGTTACTCCTTTAGAGACCCAATTTCCCAGTGTAAGTTCATAGTGGAGGAGTAAGTCCAAAGAGGATATTGTACTCAGAAACAGATGCTGTCTCATAAACTATAATAATTTTCAAACATTACATTTGCAAATATTTACCATGTGACAAAATTCTTCCTCCCAAAATATCTTTTGCCTCTCTCTCTCTCTCTCTCTCTCTCTTTCTCTCTCTCTCTCTCTCTCTCTCCTCTCTCTCTCTCTTATTCTCTCTCTCTCTTTCTGTCTCTCTCTGTCTCTGTCTCTTTCTCTATCTCTCTCTCTCCATCTCTCTCTCTTCTTCTGTCTCTGTCTCCCTCTCTGTCTCCCTTTTTTTCTTCTGTCTCCCTGTCTCCCTCTTCTATCTCTCTCTGTCTCGGTCTGTGTGTTTGTGTGTATATGTGTGTGTGTGTCTGAATATATGTGTGTATGCATAGATATATAATAAAATGAATTGATTCTATCTTTGCCTTTTCTTTCCAAGGAAAACTAGGAACCATTTTTTTCATTTAACTGTGACTGTCTTCTGTCTTTTCTTGTGTCAAAGATAGTAAAAGGTGGAAACACTAAATGTTTCTTGTTGTTCTTCCTTTGTTCTCAGAGGACCAATAAAATCATGAAAGTTGTTGTCTTGATTTGCCCTTGAATTGGGTTTAAATTAGGCAGAGCCTCACTCCCTCCTCCAGAATCATTAAAGTTCAATGTCAAGCACAGGTAGAGATGGACCAGGATGCTGTGGTTGACCTTGGTTTTTCTAAATTAAGGTCTTTCACAAGATTGTTTTTTCTCAGAAAATAGACATTTATTTACTAAGGGCTAGGTAAAAATTGAGACAAAAGAAGCCTTAATTTGCCAATTCTAAAATATTAAACCAGAAGAGACTCAAAAGTTTTGGCCAAAACAAAAAAAAAATGCTATTCTCGGTCATCAAAATCTAAACACTGATCAAAAGAGTTTTGGAGAGAATCATTAGAGTCCTTTAAAACCATTAAAAAAGATTGTTTTTTTAAGAGATTTATTTCAAAAAGTCATAAAAAATGACTTCAGAATTATCCCACTATTTGAAAAAACAACATAACCACCAAACCTCAAAATATTTTACATAATATAAACAGCCAAAAATTATTTTCCTATGGAGTATGCACTTGTAAGTATGTAATCCCCAAATAGAGAAGGACCACATATGGTAAGGGACTGTAATTTTGTGTAACTGCAAGGGAGGTCAAACAAATATTCCCAGACCTTCTTTAAGAATGATTTTCATTCCTTCCAGGTGTTTTGTTTGTTTGTTTTGTTTTGTTGTCCCAGAGCTAAGTCTGAGGGTCTGAAAGCTGACAGTTCTAAGACGGCAGGATATGAGGAGATATGCGGTCACCACTCTCCTGGTCTGTTCTCAGTCTGTGACTACAAGCACTCTTCTCTGCCCTGCCTCATGATCAGGCTGCTATATCTCATCAGCATAATTATAACACCTGCCTCCCAAGATATCAATTGATTTATCAAGAATGACTGAAATGGTTGGGAATCAGAATTCTACTTGAGGAAGTCCTAGGCAGGAAAATCCACCACTATTTCAGTATCTTTAAACAAACCTTCTCTCAAATGATCTTTTATTTCTGTGGGTAGGATCATCAAAAGGTCATCAATCCATTGCTTACAAGACAAAATGATCAGCTGCTCTAGCTACTGGGTCAAGCCAAGAAGATTGCCCTTTGGGGATGACCACTGGACCCAGCTAATGCTGATGGTCTCAGCTACTGATTACATTTGCCAGATCTTTTCTAACCTTTTCATGTACATAAAATTTTCAGTGACCAGAATACTCCTCTAGATCTGTTGTTGACCAGTTGTCTTCAGTCATATCTAAGTCTTCATGACTCAATTTGTGGGTTTTCTTAGCAAAGATACTGGAATGTGACATTGGGCAAGCCACTTAACATTGTTTGCCTCAGTTCCACACTTGTAAAATAAGAGGGAGAAGAATATTACAAAAAAATAAATGTTTCTGGTTATGGGAAGAAAGCAACTCAAATATGTCTGATAAAATTCAGAATTGGTAAAATCCTTCCAGAAAATTAACAAAGAAAAATTTCTCATCCACTTACAGCTTTTGAAAAATCATCCCACTATTTCCACAATGTTGTACCTATTCTATCAATGAAAGAGATAAAGGATTTGTATCTATTCCAACATTTTCAAAGCATATTTTTCTAGGAATAATACCACTACTCCTGTAACCATGCTGTTTATCTTCTAGTTGGGAAAGGGAAAACTTAACAAATTTTATATGTTAGTGCAATAAAATTTCATTATATAATGAGGAATTATGGATACAGGGAATTCAGAAATCCATGTAAAGTCCTGTGTGAACAGATATGGAATAAAGAAAATATAACTGGAATAATAATATATAAGATTATTTCAATAATGGAAATGAAGACAACAATAAAAGACAACAGAAGCCACAATTGAAAGATATATATTTTTAGAGATAATCATTATATTTGTGGTGACGTATGTATGTACATGTATGTATTATTTATATATATATATATGTGTATATATACAAATATGTACCTATATGTACACATATTTTTATTTCAGATAAAGATTATTGAAACATTTATCTCATTATTTAGAATTGGAATGCTACAGATTCATAATCTGTCATGTTCTATTAATAAATATATTGACTCTCTTGCTTAACTTCTATTTGAAAGAATTATTGGTGGAAAAGATTATTGAAAAGTGATTGTTGTACAAAAATATCAACTTTTGACTTTTACAAAAAAAAAAGCTTTAAGAATTAATTTATCTAGAAATTTCTATTTTCAAAGTCCAAAGAAATGTTGAAAGCAATCAAAAAATAGATGTAATTTTTTTTTAGAAAAGAACTTAAGACGATTATATAACTTAGACAACATATACATGTAGGACCTCAAATAGTCCTGTAGATCATCCATGCTGAAAAGTACTTCTGATTAAATATACAAGAAGCATTATACTATATTATAAGCTCATCTAAGGAAAAGGAGGCTCCACGATTGCCATAAAGAATATAATAAAAGCAATAACATCTAATAGGATGCTGGTTGTAGCTTAATGCACAGCTTGTGAACACCATATTGACTGTCACAGTTACTATTAGTTGCTTCTTGAGCAATGGCCCACCATTTTTATAGCACAAACTAACATTCATTTATTGTCTCTACTTAATTAACTGCAAGGTCAATTTGTTTCTGAGTACATATCATATTCTTTCTAAACTCCAAAGTGATCGCTATGGCATGTTAGTGCAAAAATAGAAACCAAATCAGAGAGTTTCATATAAGACTATATTTATAGGCAAATTAACAGAATAGTATCAAAAAGGAATTTGGATTGGAGGAGAGGACTTTCTTCAAGGACAATGTTGTATTATATGTTACACAATGTTATATTTATAAACTTCTTATCATCCTGAAAAAGTACTTACTTCCTGACTCCTCCTTCTATTATTTTACTTGGGAGCTAAATCTCAAAAGTGTCTCAGTTCCTCCCACAATGAGTATTTCTTGATTCACTAGCCTGAGTCTCTAATCCAAGTGACTTTTGAGATGATCTGAACTGTACTTAGCCCAATGCTGTATCTTCCCATCAAGCTTGGTAGAGAGCTGCACAACCCTCTCTGTTCCCTATGCTGGCTCCATTGGGCTTCAAAGCCAAAATAGTTTGCTTCAGATTCAGAAAGACCTTAGGTCAGTAATAGTAAGCAAGTCTCTGAAACTTTTAGTGTTCTAACTTACTAAGCAAACAATAGATATTTATTGGTTCTTGAACCTGTTTTTTTTTTTTTTTTAATGATGGGATTAGTGTAAATAAGTATTCTTTATTCTTTTAAAAAAATAAAAATGTAGTAATTCTTTTTTAACTTCACTTTTTTTATTAGAGTGGGAGATCTACTAAGTATCATCATAAAGAAGCGAATGAACCCATTGTCTTAATGTTTATAAACCCAAAGATCCCTACTGTCAAGATAAGAATTACTATTCAACAAAAACTGGAAAGCAACATGGCAGAAACTAGGTACAGAACAACAGCTCATGACATATTCCAACATTTGCTTCAAATGAATATCATAAATAAATTAAAGGAACAAGGAATTGCCTGATAGATTTACATAAAGGGGAAGGTTTCATAACCAAATACATATAAAAATTAAAAAATATATATATATATATATTTTCCATACAAACAAAACCAGTGCAGAAAAAAAGAAGAGAACAGTTAAATGAGAAGGGGGGTATTATCATCACAATTAGTTTTATGATGTCATATTTCTAAAATACATGGGGACCAATTAAAATATGTAATAAGTTTCATTTTTCAATTAATAAATGATCAAAGGATATGAACATCCACTTTTCTGAGGAGAAATCTAGGGAAGGAAAATGCTTGTAATCAATAATTGTGGAAATGCAAATTAAAGCAGCTCTGATATTCTATATTCTATGCATAAGATTGGTCAAGTTGAGAGCCACTCCTCCCCTTCCCTTCCCCCAAATAAACAAGGAAAATGATAACTTATGGTGAGGCTGTGATAAAATAGCTAAATTATTGCATTATTTTTAGGACTGGTAATTGAATTAGACATTCTGAAAATTACTTTGGAATTTTGCTTAAAAATAATTACGCATACCCTTTGACCTGTCAGTCCATAATTCAAAAAATGAAAATGCCAATAATTATAAAAAATCAATTATGGCAGTTCTTTTTTATGTTGGGAAAAAATAAAAAGTTATAGTACATGAATGTGATAGAATACTATTTTCATCTAAGAAACAGTGAAGGGAACAGTTTCAGAGAACCCCGGGAGAATTTGTATCAACCGAACAGAGTGAAGGGAGCAAAATCAGGTAAAATGTTATTATTTTAAGACAAAGTACTCTAAAGGTTTTAGGATTCTGGTGAGTGCAATGACCAATTACTTTTCCAGGGGACTTGTGGGAAATATGTTGCTTCTCAACAGAAAAGTAATGGACTTCAAAAGAAAAAGGAGAAAAAAAAGAGAGGAAGAAAAGGTGTTGGAAAAAACAAAACAATAATCTAATTCAATCTGATCATTTTATTGTGAGGGAAAGTATGAGGCCAGAAATATAATTTGACCAACATCAATTTAATTAAATATTTTTAAAGTTTAGTGTATATATAGGTACATATTTATATATCTTCATAAAACATATGATCTAATAGAAAGGTAAGAAATAGAAATGTTACAAAAATTGCCCACAAAGATCATTTTCAACAGAGGGGAGCAAGAAAGTATGAAGACTATAGGTTATTTTGGAGGATTAGGAATTATGCATCAACCTTAGAACATGCTTAGGTGAAAGCACAGAAAACATAATATCCAAATCTAGTGGGAAAAAGTGGTGCAAAGTCCAGAGGATGGAACAGGAATAGGGTTAGGTCGCATTCACTGGACAGAAATTATTGCAGTTTATTTGAATTAGATTTCAAGAGAGGAGAGCAATATAAAACAAGGTTAGGTAGGTAAAGCAGTGCCAGATTTTGAGGCTTTCAATGCCAAGAAAAGAATAACAAGTCATATGTTCAACCACACACATACAGACTAGGTTGAGGTCATTACTCCTTCTCTCAATTTATTGCTGAGTCATTTTTCTTTTTTCATTTTCATATATGTTTTTAAGAATACAAAGCAGTATATTCTGAGGTTTTTACATTAATTGCTAAAATTACAACATTCTTTTTGTTCATTTTTGCATTAACTAAATAGTTAACTCTGGGTTTCTACTCTCATTTATTTTCTCATAAGAATCCATTTTATCATTTTTGTTACACATCAAGCATTATTATTATATGATCTTAAAGATCAAAATTACTTGCAATACTGTTTGTTAACAAAGCAGCAAACAATAAAACAAAACACCTATAACCTTTATGACTGATGGCTTTTCTACTTTGAAATTACAGTTTGGTTATTCATTTATATTATTCAAGATATCAATTGTAGCCTTTTCTTGAAAATTCTCTTCAGATTTCTTCACAAGATGAAGATTAAATCCAGTTCTCATTGCACAAAAAAGATTCTTAGTTTTTTTTTCTTTTTTCTTCAATTTACAATCTTTCCAGAGTCTTAAACTTTCATTTTCACAGAATTACAGTTAAACTATCATTGCAAGATTCCAATGGATTTTAAAGAGATATTAACAGTATCTATAGTATTTGTGGTAAAGATTCTTGAAGTTGTTTATTCCTTATAAAACTTATTTGAACATAATATTGTAAGAAATTGTCAGGTACTAAGATTTTTAAGCAGAGGATAGACAAGACCAGATACACACACACACACACACACACACACACACACACACAAGGAAAATTGGTCTGGTACAAGCATAACAGATAAATTTCAGATGGTATGACTATAGAGGGAAAGAGATTGGTTAAAAATTAACAGCAATGTTATCTAAAGTTAATAATAATGCTTCTAACAGGGTGGTGATGAGGAAAGTGAAAAGAGATGAAAAGAAATGTTAAAAAAGATAGAATGTGTTAACTAGTTGAAAACTCTGTTTTTTGCTTACATTCCATTTATTTTAACTTAAGTTTTCCATAATTTCAGAATTGTATGTATTATTTTTAATTCCTGTCCTACAATTTATGATTCCTTAAACTTGTTTTAACCATCACCATGAATTAATCTATCATGTCCTATTTATAACAGGCTGTGTTTCAAAAGTAATTGCACACTATTTGAAACAGAAAGAAAAAAGCTCCAAGTAAATGGCAAATAACATTATCATTTAAGAAAAAAGAAAATAATAATTACTGAAAGAATGTAGGGGGATTTTTGTTAAGATGGATGAAGGAGAATTTCTCTCTTCCTTCCACAATTCTTCCTTCCATCATCAAGATAGCAAACATATTATAAAATATGGTAAAAGGGAGGGAAGAATAAAAAATACTTTAAAGAATGGATATCACACATAAAACAGTAGTAAAACTGATGAAGGAGAAATGAACAAATATTACAAAAAATTATGCAATAAATGTATTAAAATGAATGAAAGTAAATATCCTGAAGATGCTAAATGAAAGACAAATTAATATGAAATTATTTATGACTGGAAAATATAATGAAATAATGACACAAGAGAATAGAGATTCAAAATTAAAATAATTAAAAGAAAAACTAAAGATGTTAGGAAAAAGAAAAGGTTATGTTCAAAAACAACATAATCATATTAATTCTAAAAAAAAGACATTATAAAATAAAACATCTTTAATGACACATTTGGGAAATAGTCCAGATACATTGGAAACATGGGATAAAAAACAAATAAAAAGATTCATGACATAATGGAAAGAAACATTATAGTTCATCTTCTATTTTGAATTTGAGATTCTCTTCTGAATGCCATAAATTAGTATTCCTTCGTGTGTGTGTGTGTATGTGTGTGTGTGTGTGTGTAATGGAGTTAAAGTTTCTTATATACTAAGGTAAGCTTGAAATTCCTTGTCTTTAACATTTCTACCCCTTGTAAATATTGTTCTCATCATTTCTTCAGTTGCATTTTTAGAAATATAAGTGTAACAGGGAAGCAATTTAAAATAAAGGTACTAATGGAATTATCCCAATATGTCAAATTCTTTGTTTTAAGCTCATCACCTGCATTTAGCATTACCAATTTCTTTTCCCAAGATAATTTTATTTCCCTTCTGGTTCCATTTCCCTATTCTAGTCCTACCATTCAGGCACGAGATACTCTTAGAAACTTGCATTTCCCACTGCCTGTAATGTTTTTTTATCCACATGGTGACATAATAATTCCAGAGTTGTTGACTTAATATTTTTTCTAAGACTACATGTGTCATAAGATTTTAGTCACCAGTTATTATGTTCTCCTCCCAAGTGTGAACATTTTTCAAGGAAATCCTCCAACTGGATGTCTTCCCCTTCAGTTCTTCTTTTCTTAATTCCTTTCTTCTTCAACCTCTCATGACTGTCCATTTCTCCCACAGTATCCATTACACGGATAGAATCAGTAACTTTTTATTTTCCCCCATTTGATTTATTAAAAGTGTACATAATATCTTCTCCTCTAACCTCCTTCACATTTTGCAACTTTCCACTTTAAAATTATATGATATATATGAAAAAAGAAGGAGGAGAAGAAGAAAGAAGAAGGAAGAAGAAGAGAAAAATAAGAAGAAAAAGGAGGAGGAGAAAGACAAAGAAAAAAGAAGGAAGAAGAAGAGAAAGGAGGAGAAGGAGGAGGAAGAGGAAAAAAGAGGAGAAGAAGAAGAGAAAAGAATAACAAAAGAAGAAGGAGAAGAAAAGAAGAGAAAAGAAGAAGAAAGAATAAGAGAAGGAGGAAAAGAAAAGAAGAAGGGGGAAATAAGAAGAAAAGAAAAGAAGAAGAAAAGAAGAAAAAAGAAAAGAATAAGGAGGAGGATGAAAAAGAGGAGGAGAAGGAAAAGAGAAGAAAAGAAGACGAAGAGAGAAGAACAAAAGAAGGAGAAGAAGAAAAGAGAAAAGAAGAAAAGGAGAAAAGAGAAGAGAAGAAGAACAAAATAAGAAAAGAAAAAGAAAAATGAAGAGAAGAGAGGAAGAAAAGAAGAAGGAGAAAAAGAAGAAGAAAAGAACAGGGGAAAGAGGGAGAAGAAGAAGAAGAAAATAGGAAAGAAGACTCCTAATCAACTTGTATCAGGGTCTCATTCTCAAAATAGCAAATTTGTTATGTTTTTACAGAGTTTTTACAGGTTACAGAGATGATCTTAATTTGGTATTATTTTCTGGCCATTTTGCACATTACTCTGCAAATAAAAAGAAAAATAACATTTATTGAATGAATGAATGAAGCCAAGATACACAAACATGAAGACAGATCACAAAAAAATATGCTTTCGATTCAGCAAGCAACAAAAGATGAACTAATCATTATTAATAAAGTTCCTAATGAAAGGATAGGTATTGTGTGCTGGGCGTGATTTACATCCTTCCTATTGTTGTTTGGGCTCAAACTGGAACAAAATTAAGCATTTATAACAGCTCATTCACCTATTAACAAAAAAAAAAAAAAAGAGTTTACTTAGCTATAACAAGAGAAGCAGTTTCCTGGTATAGCTAATGTTAATGTCCAGGTAGACATTAAGAATAACTGGTTAATTATAAGGAAAACTTCTTTACCTGAATTATTCATAGTAATCCAACAACCAAGCATTAGAGTACTTTTGAAGTTCCTTATACATATTTTAATCTTAGGTAACCAGGAAATGATGTCAACAACCTGATCTTGAGTCCCTAGAGACAAGAGGTCCTTGAGGAAGGTCTCAATACCTTTTAAGGAAAAAAAAAAAAGAGTCAAATTTACCTGGTGAAAGGGACTGAATATTGCTCCTATTACAAGTATCAGACACCAGTTATAATGGTATAGTATAAAAATAATAGGTATTTATATAGTGAACTTATGTATAGATATACTCACACTTTCAGGACTGGCTCAGTCACCCCATCTTCCAACATGCTGTATTTGAAGAACCATATAGCTATAGCTCAATACTTGCCATCCTAGGAATAGTCCTGGTGTGGAGGTATGGATACTAATCCTTATCATTATAGCTTCTGAGCCTCACCTATGTGTTTCACTTCTACACAAAGATGACAAAATGAGACTTTAAAGCAACAGAACCCCTGAGAGATTTCTCTTCTATGTACCTTTAAATGGTTGCACATGGCAATAAAAATATATGGCTTTTCAAAATGCTGCATAATGTTTCCTCAGTTACCTTCCAGCAAATATGCTAGTCTTTCCCTATTATCTGTTATATAACAGATCTTTACCTTCAACTTTGGTATGCTATTTTCTGTAAGTAGCATCTCTCATTGCCTCCTGGCTTTGGTTTCCAACTTCTTCAGCAGCTGGCTTCTTTGGTCTTCTGCTAGTCATCTCTCTTTAACTTTAATGAGTCAAATCAGTGTCTTCCTATGAGCAGTAGCCCAGTTCAGCTGTGGAAGAATATTAAAAACTATCTTTTTATTTCACCTCAAAATGTTGAGATAATATTCTCTGTGGAAAAGCTTTTCCAGGCTTCCCTCCTTCCCCATTATCCTGAGAAAGATATGCAATAATTAGAAAATAAAAGGCTATTCTTAAGAAAAAGGCTTAATAGTGAGTGCCAAACTTAAAACAAAGAGTACTTGTTATCTGGCTAATAATATTGCCATCTTCATCTCCTGAACTGATTGTGATATTGATCCTTCTAAAGGCAGTTTCTTCTTTTTCTGAAGAAATGTTATTCTGAACTATTCTTCACCACTGAAAAGAATGAAATATTAATCACTAAAAGTGATTACTATAGAATAGTAATGAATGAGAGTCATTTACTAAATAAATCTTTGCTTAAAATCTTAAACAAAAAATGTAAAAATCTTAAACAAAGATAAAGATTTAAGCATTATTTTAACTCTATCTTGTGTTCGTAATTTTGCTACAGAGCAGTTTTGAACCTGGAGTCCACAGTCAACCCAAAGGTCCATGAATATATTGTTAGAGAGGTTATGCATTTGGAAGAAACAACAATTGACATCTTTATCTTCACTGAATTCTAACTGAAAAATTAGCATTTTCCTTAATTGTTAATTCAGTTAACAAAACAAAATCCTATTATATCATTTATACTCATTATTATTTTAAACTAATTGTAGTCCATAAACTCACCTGCATACTACCTATGGCTATAGTCTTTTCTTTCCTAAAACTGTATTTCAGTATAAATGCCTTCCTTTGTAACCTTGAATATTAAAATTTGCATGTTTATAAAAATTATTCTGAGAAAAGGTCCATAGCTTTAGAGATTGCTAAGGAGGTTTTACACACACACACACACACACACACACACACACGCCCTATAATTTTTAAAGAGAATATGAAAGGGAGATGATAGTATTTTGCATGATTGCACATATATAAGGTATATCTGAGTGCTTCCCATTTCAAGAAGGGAGGAAGAGAAGAGAGTTATAGAATTTGGAATTCAAAATTTAAAAAAGACAACGTTAAAAAATTGTTTTAATATATAATTAGAGGAAATTCATACATATATGTACATATTTTAGAAATATATTTACATATACATACAAATACATATATATTTGTGAATAATGAGAAAGTAAATGTGTGGATGTTTGTATTTTGTACCTAAATTTAGCTGACTCATTGATTATTCTCCCAGCTTGACAATCAACAGATTGGCTAAGATCTGAAGTATTTTGTTTATTGTCTGTGGTTTTTATTTTTACTTTCATTGTTTTTTAGTTTTGCAGGGAAAAAAAGTCACATGTAACTGGGACTTTTACCACAGACAAAAATCATCATAAACTAATTCCATTATCTCCACTTAAGTGCGAGAAGGATAGTTTTTGACATTTTATTGATCTCAGGCATCTGAGAAGCTAAGGGCAAGTATCCAGGGAGAAAGCTTCAATAGGAAAACCTCCAGGAAAGTTGAACCTAAAAGACATTATATAAAATTGTGGCGAGAGGGTAGAAAACTGTGTCAAAGTGAGGAAAATTGTGTTAAGAAACTGCTGCCTTATCACTGTGAGTGACTTGAAATTAGCATCATGGATATGTGTTATCAGAAAATTAGCTGGTCATGTAGCAGAAAGAAGCCAACTGACAAACAGCAAATGTACTGCACTCGTACCTTTGAGATATAAAAAGGAAACAAAGGGCAAATTCTCTGGCATTTTTTGGGTCATTTAATGGACAGGTATGGATAATGCATGTTCATTGAACTAAAATGAATAAAAATCACAGAGGATAAAGAAGTATGAAGGAGAAGTTAATGTCATTACTGGTGGAGCGCATCCTCACAGCAAGATGACCTTAGTTGTCAACTGGTACAACCTTCTCATTTTATAGATAAGGAAATTAAAATCTAGAAAAAAGAAAAAAGAAAAAAGAAAGCTTGGCCAGCTTGTCCAAGGCCACTAAGTTACTGAGTGGGGCAATGAGATTTTAAACTGAATTTTCTTGACTCATAATCCACTTCTTTCTCTATTAAAATATTCTGTGAAATCAAGTAGTTAAACCATTAATTCACATATGCAATAGATATTTTTTAATTTTTTGCTGTACTCTAGATACTAAAAATATGAGCACAAATTTAAAACAGGAAAAAATAGGAGGTTATGTTTTACTTCCACTAAGAATAGGAAGAACTATTTCTGTCATCCTACTCTTGTGACTCCAAAATTACACTGAAAGTGATGTCATCATTATCTACTTTCAGGGTTTCTATTGCCTGTTGACAAAATGGAAATTTTCAACATAGTTCTGAACTCTTTCCAGGAGATTTTGGAATCTATAAAATAGTAGTAGGAGGTAAGTTCACATATATGTTTTTCTGAGTTAAATAGGATTCTCTAGTCATTATGCCTTGCACTGAAAAGGCAGAAAAAAATAGGGAAAAAATTAAATTACAATATTTTAAAAGCATTGTACACAAAATAATGTGAATTCCTTAAAAGTCAGGATTTTTTTTTGCTTTTTTTTGTGTTCCCAGAAATTAGCACAGTGTTTAATAAATGCATTTTTTATTAAAAAAGAAAGAAAAAGAAAATAACAAAAGACACTAGTAAATATAGTAGAAGAGGATGAAGATTTATAGCTTAAGTTTCTTTCTCTCACAACCACTCCAACAAGCAAAATAAAATAAATATTAAAAATATGGTAAAGTAATAGACAAAATGCTGCTCATTATGAAATGTAACTTATGCCAGGGATTGAAGGATGATTTCTTGTTACTTATGTAAACTATGCTAACGTTTTAAGGACTCTCAGTTTGGCTGAACAGAGATCTTTGACTATCCTATCACATGAGGGAGAATAACTTCCTTGATAGACTAGCTGCCTGTTGGTGATGCTAAGCCCATATTTCACTCTTGCCATTACCTTTTCAGTTTCTTTTCTGCTTTTTAAAAAAATTTACTATGTCCAGCTGAGTCACTCAAGGACATTTTTATATAATGCACCACCCATTTATATTAAAAAACACTAAAAAATTTAGGAGTAGTTTTTCCTTAAGATAAACTAAATTATTTATTTGAGATAATGTCTATAATAGAGAAACGTTAGAGGCTTTTCTATTAAATACAGAAAGAAACCAGCTCAAGGATTCCACTATTACCTTTTAATTTAGTTTAGAAGACCATACAACAAGAAAAATAAAGTTGAATATACATAAGTAAATACATAATTACATATTATCATTTTCAGATTATATGAATTTAGCAAAAATATTGGTCAAGAAAAAATGTTTATCAAAATAAGAGATAAATAATTATTAATAACTAATGACTGGGTAGATCTAGAGTTCTCTTCTTCAGTCCTGCTTTTTAAAAAAAATCAATCTTCTGAAGAATATTGCAAAAAATGAGATTAGACTTTTTTTTTGTAGAGTAGCCATTTTATTCCTTTCAGCCTTGGATAGGGCATAATTTCTTTGAATAAATTACCTAAGGTTGCAGGTAGTCTGGGTATTGAGATATTTTCTCTGTCCAAAGGTGACATGATATCACTTTCTCAGGCTTTCACTGTAATAGTCTTTCTTAATCAATCAGAGCTAATTGCTACTTCATTTTTCCAAGAGAATATATAAGTCCTGGGGCACTGGGATTATCTTTAGTCTTAGAAAAAGGATCAAATGACTGTCTTTTTATTTTGAAATGTGCCGGCCTTATTAATGAAATGATTCAATTACCCAGAAACTATGTCTCTTGACTCTTTTTAATTGCCATACAATCAATCAATAATCATTTATTAATGGTTTATAATATTTTTCTGGCAGTATTTTACCACGGCAAAAACAATATTTTAAACTCTAATTTCATGAGATTTAAGCTAGACTTTCCTTAAATGGTATTTAGACATTCCTTTCTTTCCCACCACTGTTAAAACATTTCCTTGCCACTTTCATGTGAGATAATTTGCACCATGACCTATTCCTTTTTCCAGTGCATTTCTCTTTATCTCCTGTAATTATATATATATATATATATATATATATATATATATATATATATATATGTGGTTTTGTGTGTGTGTGTGTGTGTGTGTGTGTAGTTCAGATATCATTCCATCATATTCAATTCATATTTGTGCCCTCTGTCTAAAGGTATTTCTTCTTACTGACCTAATAATGGTAAAGTTTTTTTGAGTTACAAATATCATCTTCCCATGTAGGAATGTAAACAGTTTAACCAAATGACCTGAGACAATTCATTTTTTTTTTTGGAGGATTTGGATGTAGGAGCTTAGAATTTGTTAGAAAAAAAAGGGCACAGACTGATCATTTTGTGAGAGCAAAATACAACAATTAGACCATTCATATTCTACATTGATAGAGAATGTTAAAAGACTTTGAAGAAGGTCTCCAGTATTTTGAAAAAAAAAATTATGTGGAAGTTTTAATGGAATAAATGGATACAATCTTATAGAATCAGAAAATGATTATGTATTAAAATGAAAACATACCATCTCATTTGATCCTCACAATAAATATATGATATAGGCTTTAATTTACAACATTAGAGGGAGTATCTATACTTATTAAATTAAATATATATATATATATATATATATATATATATATATATATATTTAGCTGTGATTTTATTGCATCCAAAGCCAAAACATTCACCAGTGTAGTTCATATCAAATTTTACAACTATGGAACCTGTGACATGAATAATATAGAGAACTTTTCAATGAAGAATCTCCCTATACTAATACAGATAAATATCTTCTCTGGAATTTATAATCTGCTTTTGTAAAGGAAGCAATTACTATAATTTATTTTTTAGAAACCATGGCCAATATTCTTTTTTTTCCCTACAACACTAATCATTTTTTTAAACAATTTAAACAATGCTAAGTTAATTATGTTGAGTTATTAACACTTTATTCTTACTGTGGATGCGTTAAATGGTTACTGCAATCTTAAAATGAATGTATGCTTTTATCACTAATGTTCCTTCAA
Source organism: Sarcophilus harrisii (assembly GCF_902635505.1). Lineage (NCBI taxonomy): Eukaryota > Metazoa > Chordata > Mammalia > Dasyuromorphia > Dasyuridae > Sarcophilus > Sarcophilus harrisii. Next base: position 195,165,444 of record NC_045426.1, read on the forward strand.
ACTATATAGATTATATTTCATCCATACTTACATATGTTCTGTGACCCTTTCCTTGTTCTCCCATAAGTTTGTCACAACAGATATAATGATGTTCATGACAGCATTTATATGATTCCTGTTATGTGCCAGAAATTCTGCTGTATAGTTTACAAATATTATTCTAGATATTTTCGCACCTTCTCTTAGCATCACTTTGTTAGTAACAGAGCACAAAGGTTGTTCCTACTTTGCAATCTAGTATGTAACTGACCCCTCCTTTTTTGGTGACATTTTATATGACTTTTTCTGAATAATTCCTTGTTTATAATTGTAATACATCCTAGACCTGGGCATTCTCAAAAAACCCTGGTCACATAATGTTTTGCATTCTGTTCATGCCCTGAGATTGCCATAAAATTGAATTCCATCAACCTTTAAAATAATGTCATTTATTCCTTAACCACTAAGGCTGAAAAAATTCAGATATCTCTTTGTGGTAAGATAGAGCAAGGCTGAGGGGTGAGAGGGCTGGAATACACTAATCTTCCTGAAGATTATAAAGAAATATAACCTTTAACCTCAGTTTATAATATTGGGTTCTTGGGTCTGAAGTCATAAAATAAGGCATTGTTAGATGTATAGATGGGAATCCAAGGTAGGGACATTTATAATTCCTAGATAGCATGATCAGTCATATACAAAAATGTGTCAGGAACATATTCATCAAATATATTATATGTAATGTATCACCCAAAAGACTAACCTAGTGCTTACTTACTATAAATTTTATAATAAAACTCAAAGCTCAGCAAGCCTGTCAAACAGTATGAGAGAAAGCAAGGGCTGCAAGCTGAGGATGAGATAAAAATCTTTTTCTATGAAGCATTATTCACTATCAAATTTCTCTGGGTAGTTTTTCATGTCTACTGGCAAGTAATTACTCATCAAGAAATAAAAGTATTATTCCAGATATAAATTCTGAATGGGAGTCACTTAATATTGTGTGGTCATTGAGTTCTATATTATTAAATACTATAATAGTGGCAATAATAATTGCCAGTAATTTTCACTTCCTTTAAAATAAAATAGCACCTTTTTTACATCGAAGATAAAAATCAAGTTACTGATCTTTTTTTTTTTTTTAGAAAGGAAATCTTTACAGTAACTGGAAATACTAGAGGATCTTTTGGAAGTCAAAGCTTTTTTCACTTGGCAACCCCATTGCTAGCTTGACCCAAAGACAGTAAAGATAGATATAAATAAAGTTTTGGAGCTCAATGGTCTCTACAGCATCAGTAAAAACACTTGGGGCCATTTCTTCCCATTTTGTAGAGGTTTATGTAAATCTCCCTACTTTTGAGGCTGCAAGATGAAGGTGACAGATACCCTTACTCACCACTATGCTTTATATGCTCTATAAGATTGCTTATTTATCTGGTGAAGGTCCCTAATGAGATAGATGATTGATAAATTATTCTAATAATTGTCATGATATTTTCATTTTTAATATTGCAAGGCAGACCTATTTTCCATTTACTAGAAGCCTTAATATCATAAAGCATAAGACAGCGAATGCTAACTGAAACAATGGATTAACTAACCTATTCCTCTTCCTCTCTCTTTGAGAATCTTACCAAGTTTGGAGCAACTGGTTTGGAAATCAACTTGCAAGGGCAGAGCCAAGATGGCGAAGAGTAGGCAGGTCTTTATCTGAACTTCTCCTGATGTCCCTTTAGTATCAACACCAGATCAAGCCTCTGAACTAGTTTGCAGTGACAGAACTCACTAATATTTGGAGTGTAACAAATTGGCCAAATGCAAAAAGAGACAAAAAGCTAATTGAAGGAAATAATTCACTAAAACTTGGAATTGAACAAATGGAAGTGACTGACTCGATGAGATTTCAAGATTCAGTCAAACAAAACCAAAAAAAAAAAAGTGAAAAAAAGAGAAAATGTAAAATACCACATTGGAAAAGCAACTGACCTGGAAAATAGAGCTAAGAGAAAACAATCTAAAAATTATTGGACTTCCTGAAAACTATGATGAAAAAAAGAGCATAGGCATCATCTTTCAAGAAATCATCAAGGAAAATTGCCCTGGTGTTCTCAAAACAGAAGGTAAATTAGCCGTTGAAAGAATTCATTAATCACCTCCTGAAAGAGACCCCAAAATGAAAACCCCAAGGAACTTGTAGCTCAATTTCAGAATTATCAGATCAAGGAGAAAATATTGCAAGCAGCCAGAAAGAAATAATTAAAATATTGAGGAGCCACAATCAGGATTATCCAGGATCTGGCAGCTTCCATTTTAAAGGATTGAAGAGCCTGGAATTTGTTATTCCAAAAGGGAAAGGAACTTGGATTGCAGCCAAGAATCAACTACCCAGTAAAAATTAAACATTATCTTTCAGAGAAAAAAGAGTGGTATTCAATGAAACTGGTGGATTTCATTCATTTCTGATGAAAAGACCAAAACTGAAGAGAAAATTTGTTCTTTAAATACAAAACTCAAGAAAAACATAAAAAGGTAAAAAGGAAAGAAAAATAGCTTTCTTTTAAAAATTAAAAAGCTTATATCCCTATATGGGAAGATATTTTTAACTCTTAAGACCTGTATCTCTGTTATCAGTATACTTAGAAGGTAGATATAATTTGATTTTATTGTGATTATATGAAAAAGAAATGGGGAGAAAAGGGGAATCTACTGGAATAAAAGGAAAATGGAGTTAAAATGGGGGTAAATTGCATCTCATGGAGAGGCAAAAGACCTATTACAATTGAGAAGGGAAAAGGAGTGGAATGAACATTATGTGAATCTTACTTTCATCAGATTTGGCTCAAAGAGAAAATATCAGACATATTTAGCTTCACAGAGAAATTTCTCTATGGGGAAGTAGGAAGAGAAGAGGGAAAGGAAAGAGAGAGGCTAATAGAAGCAAGAACATTAGTAGAAGGAAAAAAGAGTAAAAAAGGGAAGGAGCTGTAAAAGGGGAAGGCTGTTTGAGGGATGGGGTAGCCAGAAGCAAAATATTGGGGAAGAGAGAAAATGGGAAAGGAAAAAGAAAAATATTACTTGAGGAAAGCAAGATGATGGGAAATACAGAATTAGTAATTTTAACTGTGAACATGAATGAGATACATAATGTGCACATAAAAAGAAAGTGCACAGCAAACTAGATTTAAAGCCAGAATCCTACAATATATTGTTTACAAGAAACACATTTAAAGCAGAGTGATAAATTCATAGCAAAGGTAAAAGGATAGAGCACAATCTAATATGCATCAGATGAAGTAAAAATAAAATAAAATAAAAACAGGGGTAGTGTTCCTGATCTCAGATCAAGAAAAAGCGAAAATAGATCTACTTAAAAGAGATAAGGAAAAAAACTATATCTTGCTAAAGGGTACCATAGATTATGAAGTCATATCAATACTAAACATATATTCACCAAGTGATATAGCATCCAAATTCCTAGAGGATAAATTAAGAGACCTGTAAAAGAAATTAGACAGCAAAACTATACTAGTGGGAGAACCCAACATTGCTCTCTCAAAACTAGATAAATTGAACCACAAAATAAATAAGAAAGAAATTAAGGAGGTAAATAGAATTCTAGAAAAGTTAGATCTGATAGACCTTTGCAGAAAAGTGAATGGAGACAGAGAGGAATACGTTTTTTTTTTCTCTCCACAGTACATTGAAACCTATACAAAAATTGACCATATATTAGGGAATAAAAACCTGAAAATCAAATGCAAAAAGGCAGAAATAGTAAATGCAGTTTTTCAGATCATGATGCAATAAAAGACTAGGGGAAAATAGACCAAAAATTAATTGGAAACTAAATAATCTAATCCTAAAGAACAAGTCAGTGAAACAATAAATCATAGAAACAATCAATAATTTCTTCCAAGAAAATGACAATAATGAGATGACATACTAAAATTTATGGAATGCTGCCAAGACTGTTCTTAGGGAAATATTATATCTCTAGAAAAAAACTAGAAAAAGCACAAATTAAAATTGCCCAGTTAAATACCAAATTTGAAATTCTGAAAACAAAAAGGGAGATTAATAAAACTGAAAGTAAGAAAACTACTGAATTAATAAACAAAACCAAAAGTTGGTGTTATGAGAAAAAAACAACAACAAAATAAATAAACCTTTAGTTAATTTGATTAGAAAAAGGAAATATCAAGTGCTCATGGGTAGACTGAGATAATATAATGAAAACGGGAAATCAGCCTGCATATCATAAACTACTAATTTGAAAACCATGGCTTACTTTGTCACCTTTTGAGACTCTGATTTTAGACAGTGATTTGACATCAGATTTTTGTCCACAAGAACTTATCCCAAAAGGGAAAAAATAATAAAAATAAATTTATTTGGTTATTTATCAGAGGAAAGCAAGCTATAAAAGATGTCATTCTCCATGTTCTGTAAGATTTGCATTACATAGGATTTTGACACGTATACCCTTACAGAAAAAATACTAATGTAAGTAAGCAATTTTGCAGAGAGAAAATAGATTGAGAAGTGTATCAGTAAATATAAATACACAATATAATTTGGGTAAAGTGTCTGAAGCCAGAGTTAAACTCAAGTCATTCAGACTACAGGACCAGCACTCTATCAACTGCTCCATCTTACCTGCTTAAAGTTGTCTATTGCACACATTTTTAAAAGTAAGCAAAAATATTAATTATTTGAATAGATTTTATAGTATTTGCAAATCTCTTTGTTACCAAAAAGAAATAATAGTGATAATAAACATACACTTCCCATCCTAAAGGAGGGAAAGAATTTACCCATATGTGCAAAAATGTTTGTGGCAGCCTTTTTGTAGTTGCTAGAAACTGGAAACTGAGGGGATGTCCATCAGTTGGAGAATGGCTGAATAAGTTATGGTACATGAATGTTATGGAATATTATTGTTCTGTAAGAAACAATCAGCAGGATGATTTCAGAGAGGCCTGGAGAGAACTACATGAACTGATGCTAAGTGAAATGAGCTGAACCAGGAGATCATTGTCCATGGCAACAAGACTATCCAATGATCAATTCTGATGGATGTGGCTCTTCTCAACAATGAGATGATCGATGGAAGGTTCAATGATCTTGTGGTGAAGAGAGCCATCTACATCCAGAGAGAGGATTGTGGATACTGAATGTGGATCACAACATAGTATTCTCATTCTTTTTGTTGCTGTTCACTTACATTTTGTTTTCTTACTCATTTACTTTCCTTTTTTGATCTGATTTCTCTTGTGCAGCAAGAGAATTGTATAAATATGTTTACACATATTGGGTTTAACATATATTTTAACATCTTTAACATATATTGGATTGCTTGCCACCTAGGAGATGGGGTGGGAGAAGGAGAAAATCTGAAACACAAGGCTATGCAAGGGTCAAAATTGTCAAATTATCCATGCATGTTTTGAAAATAAAAAGCTTTATTAAAAAAAAAAACACTTCCACTATGAAGGTTTCTTGATATTATCTTTCTTTTTGTCTCAGACAAAAATAAGTAAAGGAAAAATTGTTAGTACATAGATGCTGAAATAACCTCCTCAGAGGAAGTACAGCTGTGTCTAGTTTAATCACTAACTGCTGAAATCAAAATATTGACTTTTGCTAACCCATTGGGAATGGAGACTTTCCACATCCTAGAGTTAGAATGAGGTTAATAACTTCTTATCCTTCAGTATTCACTCTATTATCTTTATGGATTTTACATTATTTAAAACTAGCAGTTATTTCAAAACATAATTCAAAGGCATAAGTAGAATATAGTAGCAAAACTCTAATGAATATGAAGGGTATGTTCTCTATACAATCTAATTCAAGAAAGACCCACAGGGGAGAAGCAAAGCTTCTCCCTATGCCAAATTGTTGTTTGCAGAGGAATAGCTGTCAATCTAGGTTGAACAATGCACATTTGAGAAATTTGGAATCTAGGGACCATAAATATTGAGGGAAAGGAATTGGTTTCATATAAAACCACCGATAGAGATAAGGATCCATTAGTATCATCAGGCTATATGTCTCAATAGAAAATTCTTATATACAAAACTTTTCTGTAGATTGCTTCCTCTATCATCTTGAATATTATTTTAAAGGGATTCAAAATAAATATGGTTACCTTTAGTTTTAGAATTTAAATATGATATAAGAAACATGTTATAGTAGACAGAAACTCAGGATGGCTTCAAGTCTTACCTTTGACCAAGAGCAAATAACTTTCAGTGCCTCAGGCAGCTTAATAAGTTGAACAATTGCTCATCAGCATTAGTTGAGCAAGGTTTCTCATTTTATTCCTTCATATGAATAAATCAAACAAGAAGACATTGAATATATTTTCTAAGTTACTAAGACTTGCTTAGAAACACAGAGTATCACTGTTCAATTAAATATAGATACAGATTAGTTTCTTAAGAATCTTCATTTTTCTCCTCTAGATAAGAGTTAAATCCCGTCTCTTAGGAAATAAATAAATTAGTCTTCTCTGTTTTCTTCCCTAATTTCAAAATACAAAGTATTTGTCAGGTTCTTACAAATATTTTATAGATATTCCTTTGTAGAATTTCTTCATATCATTAAAAATCAGTTCTAACCAGACAAGGTAGTGTATTACCCAGTGATGAGTAGGTCAAAAGATCTACATTTTGAATTTGGCAGTTTTCAATTGTAGTAGGCTAAGCCAATTAGATGTCTGCACTGTTTACCCCAAAAACTTCAAAGGAAAACTTCCAATACATCCATACATTATATATATACATGATACATACACATACTAGCCTGTGTTGTATAATACACATATGTAATCCATATATACATGGTTGCATTGTGTAACTATATAGGTATGTGTGAATATGCATACGTATATGTATTCATATTTAATGTATCATAAATGCACATATTCATAAATATGTGTGTGTTATATATGTGTATAGAATTGTGTGTATATATATATTTATATCTCTATCTATCAGTGTATCTATGTATCTATCTATCTATATATCTCTCCTAAAACTACTTTGCTCAGATAAAATAGGAGCACATTCAAAATTTTAAAAAAAATCAGTCTTTTTAAAATAGAAAAAAAAATGAACAAAACCAATTAGTTTCTCATTGAATACTTTTGTGTAGACTCTTGGAATCTACTTAATATGAAATCCATGTGCATTCTGGCTGTATTTTTTTAAATAGGATTCCAAGTTTTGAAAAAGATTTGTTTGTTTTCCTTTAAGTTGTTACAAAGCATATAAAGGAAATAGTTGAATTTATTTGTTAGCAGAAAACAAAGGAAACAGCTTTGATACCAAGATTATTATATTTTTTCTTGGTAATACTTTCAAATTCTTGATAAAATAAACAAAAGAAACTCAGGAAATAGTCTATTAATGCCTTAGACAGAGTAGTCTTTGATGAATTGAAATAAAGAAAAAACATTTGTGAAGTTAATGCTTGTTATAGCAGATGATGCATATATTACTTTTATGATCTTGGTTACTGAGAAAACTTTTAAATATTTACAAGATGGGATTCTATGGAAATATCTTCAAAGAAAGATTTCCCCCTTCTATTATGTTTCCAAAACAGTCATGTAATTCTTCCAAAATATTTCTATCCCCTCAAGAATAGTATTCCAAAAGTCTTAGTGCAGTTTTAATTTATTAAAACTTAAAACTGTGGCAAGATGTATTGTCATAGAATCATTAGAATTTTGTTAATAAATTACTTTTCAACTTTAATTTTTCTGCATCAAATTTTCCATACTCATTTTTTCTTTATAATACTTGGTGCTATATAAGCCTTCTTAAAGCTTCAGAAATGCATAAGCTTATTTTCCATGGTTTGTCTTAAAAACAAAGTATTTCTTCTTTAAAAATTTAATATTATTCTACCCATTGTTATTCACCACTATGGAATTTATCATCAGACCAAAATGAAAAGACAAAACCTATTTAATCATTTGATTCAACATTAGAGTCTATAAAGTTATGATTTACCTAAGAAATAAAATGTTAGACAGTTATCCAGAAATTACTTATATAGCAGATTATTAAGAGATACATTAATAATTGTTCTTTCCAAAGTCTACTTGTATCCCATAAACTATTGTTTTCGCAGAAAACTCCTTCTTTTAGAATCAGATTAAGCTAATTCCTTAGATCATAAATCAGCAAAACTCCCAACGGATTAATATTCTTAATGAATGTTTCATGACATTGCGAAACACGAAGCAATGGGCAAATAGTTATGACTTTCAAATGTCACTTTCCCACACCACATCCATATAATGGGGACTCACTAATGAAAATATCTTGCGTAGTGAGCAGACATTGGAAAGCACTGGTTATTCTGATTTAAATAATTGTAGAACCCAATCCATAAAACTGTGCTCGCTGCTCTGCAAAATAAAGATGAAAACAAAACTCTGTTTTGATATTTAAGCAAAAAAGAAAGTTACAGGATAACTTTATTATATATTTAAAAGGAATAGCAAGTTGCACATAATAAATTTGCAATTTCATAGCAAATTGCACATAATAAATTTGCAATTTCATGTGCAATCATTTTTGTTCTACTATGTTATGCTTATTTTATTTTATAAGTTCAAAATAAAATAAGATAAAACTAAAAAATGTAATGTAATGTAAAATAATATAATAGATACAACATTCACTTTCTCTATATCTCCTTGTGTCTCTTCAACAATTCCTCCTTCTTTAGTCTCTCCTATTCAAATCATTCCTTGTCTCCCATGGGCTAAAGATCCTGGAAGAAAAACACAAAACGAAAAAGAAATGAAACTATATTACTAATATCTCACCAATTGCAGTTTCTGGGAATTACCATTCAGGGAATTCTAGGATGAATGAAACTCGAACACATTTTAAATCTATATGGAAATTTTTGGTATTTAAAATAAACAAATGAAAAAAGCCTATGAGCAGACAAAAAATTTTCATGTTTAGGCACAAAAATCATTTGCTTATCTCACCTATCTCATTCACTTTCATTTTAAATTCAATTTTAATGAGCTCAGTTATTTGTTTTCTTGGCTTACAGTAGATGAGATAAGTAATATTATGTGAGGAATAGATGGTACAGGAACAGCAAAATGTGACAGCTAACTGTGGCAATAAAAGAGGAAAATGAATATCAGTAAAACAGCATAACCAGGAACTCACAGAACAGGGAAGTGTACAATCAGTTAGTATAAGAATAGCCATTAGTATCCCAGAAGCAATAATTCTATTCCATGCCTTTATAGCCATTGATCTTCATAATGTCAACCTTGAAGATAACAAAAATATTAATTTATGTCTAATATATTGTTTAAGATGATAAGGAAAAGTATTGTCCATTAAAAAAGATTCTTAGTCAAAATGCTTTAAGTAGGAGACATTTTGAAACCTAAATCTTTGAAGTTCAATTACCTAGGGAAATATTTATGAGATTTCCCTAGATGTAATCTAGGTTACATTTCATGTTGATGTTGGGTCATTGAATCATAAGAATTATGATGCAAAATAGACATTATAAGAATTCTATTTTTCTCTTTCTCTTTTTCCCATCAATCCTCCTAAGAGGTTGTGGGAAGTAACTGCAAAAGCAAGAGGAATAGAAAAATGCTATGCTTTTATCATTTAATTATACAGAAAAATCAATAAAATTATGCTTCCCAAGACTATGACAATAACTAAACTTCCTAGAACTGACATGCGCATTCATGTATTAGTGCCTATAAGATAAAAAGTGCAGAGAATAAATAGATGTCTTTCTTGGTACTAATGGAAAAGGTCAAAATGTTTATTCTATTTGCAACCTCCTGTTCTATTCAGCTTTGTTTACCTTGACCACTCTATACTCTATTTGATTCAGTGAATCTTGATTTTCTAGACACTCTGATGCATCTTGATCATCCCTTTCTATAATAGTCTTCATACTGATTCCTCAGTTCACCACCACAGCTCCTAGCAATGAGTATTAAATGTCATTATTCTTTCTGTGGGCTTTTGGGAGTGGGCACTTGTGATAGTGAAATGTTTTAAGAGTATAGAATTTGTGATGCTCATTCTACTCCATACTCTTCCCTGTTTAGATATTCCTCAATAAAAGTTATTGAAAACCTTCTTAATCATGATTTCTTCTTATGACTGATAGCTATAGCAGGATTAAAAATGGAATCAGCAACCTTACTAGCTTTCCAGTGCAGTGAGCAATAAAATACCAAATGGATTTGTAAAAAAAAAAAAAAATCCTGGGTGACCATGTGAAGAGTTTTTCATATTTACACTTCCCTGCCTGACTAGTAGTTCACTTATCTCTTCTGGAAGCCTTAAATTCACATGATAACAATCCTATTAGATTCACTTGATAATAATCCTATCAGTGTTGGATTTCCCATATTGCAAAATTTTAGTTCCTCCTACAAAAGGCAAGTAATTCTGGCAAAAGGTATTTTGATATTGCTATTGCTACATGATCTTGGGGTATGGTAGGAAAGCTTCCAGATCCTAAAGTCTTAGTATTTTTATTATTTTATTCATTTAAAAATATCAAATAAATAACTCATATGTACAAAGTACTGTGTTAGGCACTAGAGACACAAAGACAAAAATGAAAGATTTCTCCCCCTTCACTCCCCAAGAAGTTTATATTCTATGGGGAGCATTCAAGACCACAAAGATAACAATGAATGTGTATGAGGGTGGGGATGAGGGTTCAGAAGGGGTGTAATGCAACAGGGAGTGTATTGGTAAATGACATCCCCATCCTTTGAGTATGCACAATGTTTCAATTTCCCACATGGAGAAGGATGTCTGATTTTGGAGATATATAATAAAAGGGCTCTATTACTCAACTCAGAATCTCTGCACATTTTCTGTGACTGTGTCTTATACAATAACAGTTTAACAAAGAAAGGTTTTTGATTGTAGATGGGCTAGAAGTGAAGGAGCTTAAAGAGAGTCTCATGGGAACAACTGAACCTTTTACTTTTTGTGTTGGAGTAAGGAGAAAAATTTACTGTGAAGCTCTGGATGGTAATGCAGCCATAGCACCCCCTGTTCTATGATTCTTTCCTTTTGCTGTTGCTCAGATAAGTTAATCATCTACTAATTAAATTCAGCTTTTTTTGGTTAATCCTCTACTATCACAATTGAGTGTCCTGACTGTTACCTAACTTTGGTCAGATATCTTTTTTGTTCTTAGGTCTTGCCTGGTACATGGCTGAGGGAAATCTCTGAAGCATTCTATTTCTAATAAAGGGGAAAATGAATGACATTGTGCTAATACCATTGCTCTGTGAAAATAAATACTCTTCTGGCTAGTCTGAAGGGTCCCTGGTGTTTGCTCTACTTACTAACTACCCATTAGTATTCCAGATTATCCTGGAAAAAGTGAAACAAGTACTCTCCTATGGCTGGCAAATTAACAACCAAAAGAATGGGGTAATATTTGAAACAATGGATTTATGTATAGTTTGACTTTTTTCCTGCTATGTATAATTTAATTCAGTTTTTACATGGTAGTTTCAATATTTGTGCTTCCTAGTGTCCCCTTCTCTACTTTCTTTTACTTTCATCTTAATGCATATGATATATGTATCATATTATATTTTTCATTAACACTCTTTTCTTTTTTCCATTTCAAAAATATTATTATCATCACACTTCTTCCTACACCCTCCAAATGAAAATAAAATTCCATCTTAAAAAAAACAACAACACAAATAGAACCCTTGTCTCAAAGCTTATTAGTATAGGACTTTCACTTTATTGTTGGAAATCAGTGTCCCATACTTTTTGCAGTGATGGGGCAGAGTTGAATGAAGGATGAGAGAGAATATCTCTTCCAGTTCATTGCAAAACATTGACTCTGTTTCTGGCTTCCAACTTCAAGATAGAAGATGGATAATACTAAGATACCAACCATACCAGGTTGCTGAAGGGGAGAAAAATGCCTGGGAAGAAAGTGATTTGAAAGGAGCTTGCAATCTCCATGATGTTCCTATTCACTGCTAGTTATACTGGAAACTTTGGGGTGAAACCTAGGATGCTGACTTTCTCTCCTTCTCTCTCCTCCTCCTCCTCCTCCTCCTCCTTCTTCTTCTTTCTCTCTCTCTCTCTCTCTGACTTTCTCAAATGGGCTTCTCTTTCTGTATATTACTTGTGTATTAAGTCCATAAGTTTTCTTTTAAGAGGTGAGTTGAATTCATCATTTGGACTCTGGAATCATGGGTTTTTATACTTAACTCTTCCAAAAGTATTTATTCTTGAAATGCTGTTATATGCTCACTGAATTCTTTTCTTCTACCTACAAATATGTCTACATTTCACTTGTCTTTTAAAGTAATCTTTTGTTAATCCTAAATCCCAAGCTATCATCCATTTTTCTTTTATATCCTGAATCATAAAAAAGCTCTCTATATTCATTGTTTTCATTTGATTACTTCCCACTTACATCTTAATTTCGTGAAATTGGAATTCCACTCCTACAACTTGACTGCAATTGCTGTCTCCAATGTTACTTATGTTTTGTCCATTATTACATATAGTTACTTCCTCCCTACTCCAGGCCTTGTCTTTCATGACTACTTTGAAGCTTTTGACTGTTGACACCCCTATTTCCCTAAATATACTCCCTTATGTGACTTTTTAAAGTCATTGCTACTTAACAATTCAAATCTACCAGTTTGGATGCTCCTTTTCAGTCTTCCTTGAAGGATTATAATCCATGTGTACCCCCCCTTAGGCATGAGTGTGCCCCAAAGTTTTGTCCTGAGCTATCTCATATCTCTCCACTCTCTTGATAATCTCATCAGTTCCTTTGGAATCAGTTATCTCCCTTATGTAAATAAAACTAATATCAGCATGTGCCTTCTTCCACTAAGCTCCAGTCCTATCATTCCTAAATGCCTTGTTATTAAACATCTGAAATGTTCTATAGGTATCTCAACATCAAAATGGTCAAAACGGAATGCATCCTTGTTCCCTTATACTTACTTTATTAGATGGCTAGCTCAGGCTTAATAATTCAAATTCTCATCTCTATTAAAAAGGGTCTGCTGGTGTCTGTATAATAATGCACAGTATGCTGCAGGAATACTGGTATCATTCAAAAAATTGCACCAGAGGGAGCTCTGGGACTGCCCTGATCTTGCCTAGTCCAGGAGGGAATAAAACCCCCAGATTCCAATAGCACACCATTGCTCTCTGCCCTAAGGTGGTCCAACACTCATGATGCATAGGGAGAAGGCTCCTTGCACCCATTCCCTCCCCATGGTTTCTGCTAGTATAAGTATGTGTGTGTTAGTGAACTAGATTTCCCAGTCATTATAGTTATTATTACCCTGCAACCTTCCCTGAAAGGCTAATCAAATCTTAGGGTGCTCATCATACTAAGTATCTCTTTCCTTCCTTCCTGAATCAGAACCCACTGGCTTGATTTATCCAATTAATCACCCTTTTTCCTTTCTCTTCCTTTGTATGTTGAGGGTCTTATGCTTTTCTCCAACCTTTGAGTTGATGTACCATAAGTCTTTATTTCTCCTTTTCTATATACTGCTAAATCATTTAGAGTCATATGAAAAATGTTTTAGATAATTATTTATTAGAGAGATGAAGATTAAAATTACCATGAAATATCATTGTATACATATTATATTGGTCAAAATGATAAAAGGAGAAAGTGACAATTGTTGGAGAGGATGTTGAAAATTGGGGAACTAATTCATTGTTGGTGAAATTATGAATTGACCCAATGGTTTTGGAGAATAATCTGGGATTATGCTCAAAGAGTTATGAAACCTTTTGATGCAGGAATACCCCTATGTGGTATATTTTCAAAGATTATTAGGGAGAAAGGAAAATAACCTATAAGTTTTAATCTGTAGCATATCTCTTTGTGGTGACAAAAAACTGCAATTGGAGAATGATTGAACAAGTTGTGGTATATGATTGTGATGGACTATTACTGTGCTATAAGAAATAATTAGCTTGATTTTAGAAAAAAACACACAAAGATTTGCATGAAATTTTATTTCATATTCATATTTCATATTATGAAATAATAAGAAGAAAAGTGAGCAGACCAAGAGAATAGTGTATAGAGAAACAGAAATGTTTTAAGAATGACTTTGAGTGAATATGTTATTTTTATCTATTATAAATACCCAAATTAGTATAAAGTACATATGAAGAAAAATATCATTTGTATCCAGAAAAAGAACTAAATAGAAATATGTATAGAACAATTTTATACATATATAAATATTTGTAAATAATGATAACCATTTCTAAGGTGGGGGGAGGGAAGAAAATAGGAAACAAAAGAATTTACATGATAATTTTGTTTTATATTTAAAAGGAATAGAAAATTGTGCACAGTAGACAAAATTTCATATGCAACCATCTTTTTTTAATTTTCCTATGTTATGGAAATGCTAATTTATTCCATAAATTAAAAAACAAATTTAATTTAAAAAAAGAAACAGTTTAAAAGGAAAACCACAAAAAGAAAGTAAAAACAGCTAAAAAGTTCATCTTAGTTCATAGAAAAGAATACTTCTTGAAAATATTATTTAAAATGGTATATATACGCATACTATAGAAGTTTTGCTTTATTACAGAGGTAGCATAAAATAATGGCTAAAGTGCTTGATGTCTAGAAGAATGGGTTCAAATTCTACTTTGTTGCATTTATTTACTATATGATCCAAAGCAAGTCACTTATTTGCTATGAGCCTCATTATTCCTGATAATTTATTTATTAGCATCAAAGTTAGATTGAGATCTGCAATTATAGTCATCCTGCTTCAAAAAAGCATTCATTGCTTTTTTTTACAATGAATAACTCAGAGATCTTTCATACATACATATATATACATATATACACATATATGTATGTGTGTATGTATATATACTGCTTTGTAATTCAATGAACTAAGATTTATTATAAAAAGGTGAGTTTGGAAGTCTAAATATGTCACCCTTTGGGGTAGACATCTTCTTAATTCACCAAAGGATTTGAGGTCCATTAGATTCCCTCAAACTGGTTTAGTCCAACTGCTTTTACTGGGATATAGCCACTGTATATGTTACAGCTTATGAAGGTCTCTGAATGATTTGTGTTAGATCCTGTGGGTGGGTAGGGTGTTCATGAAGGATTAGCATCTCTTGGAGTGAGGGCTTTCCAAAACCTTTTCACAATTGCTCATCCACTTTTGGTGTCTATTTCAGACAACTCTCACCTATAGTTCCAAGAAGCTGTAATCTATACAGCAACTCCCTCCCACCTCTCCAGTTCTTGATTCAGTGACATTGCCTCCTTTTCTTCATGAAAGAAGAGACTTCATCTCTTGGCTAAGAGCATTTTCTCTGACATTCTTTCTCTGGACATCTTCTCTGATCCCATTACCTAGAATGTGGTACCTTCTGACTTTCTTGACTTCCTTCAGATTTCAAATAAAATTCCAATTTCTACAGGAAGGCTTTCCCAATCACTTATAATTCTGGTACATTCCCTCTTGATTATTTCCTTTTTATCTTGTATATAGCTTATTTGCACATTCTGCTTTGAATGTTGTTTTCCTATTAAATTGTGAGCTCCTTAAGCAAGAGTTGTAGTTTCCCTTTCTTTATAAATATAGAGCTTAGCATAGTGCCTGGCACACTGCAGCTATAGAAACTTAACAACTGAATGACTGCCTTATAAATTTCAACTATCTGTACTAGAGTAAGTTATTTTGTATGAATAAACTTTGTAGATAATTGAAAGCACACTAATATTATAGGCACGAATGTGCCAGAGGTAATTTTGATTAATTTATCATTTTTCTAATTGAAGCATGGTTTTATCCAGAGAGCTAGATATCCAAATTGATATAGTTTCCTTATATCCTCAGATATCACCATAAGATGAAATATTTTGGAATAAGATTTATAGGAATCTTGAACAAGGCAAATGTCATAATATGATAAAATATCTTGACATGTCAGAATTCACATTTTACTTTAATAAAACAATAATTAAATAACATTTTGGGAATATCTTTGGAAAATAATTATCCTGTATCTTTTCAGCCATTTCCATTGAATTCTCTCCCCACAGCTGGTCATAGATGATCAACATAAAGTAATCAAAGTTCTCCTCCCTCTGAACATTACCCTCATGCTTAATCAGGAAATAGGGAAAGAGTATTTTCCTCTTAGGCGAGTAATTACTTTGATTCTTTCAGGTAGATCAGTTAAAAGTCTCTTACCTTTGTTCTGGTCGGATTTCTTGCCTAATTACTTCATGAAAGGAGTTCATCCTGGGATAATTAAGAGGGGGGAGGGAAGGCTCTTTCAACAATGATAGTTAAACAATGACTGATCATTTCATTTTCAGATAGACTAAGGGGTACAATCTAGGATAATTTTTAAATGTCTTTTTATTTATAAAGGGAAAGGCAAAGAGCTTTTTGTATGCACAATTCTGAATGTCTTTTATTAAAATTTTTCTAATACATCACATAAATTTCTTTCTACACAGAGGTTACTGTATAATATTAATAACATTTTTATAGCACTCCATGTCATCTCATTTAGTCTTCATAACAGCCTTCATCATCATCATTTTAGAAATGAAGAATCTCAGTGCCAAAGAGGTTAAATAGTCCACCTAGTGTCACATAGTTATAAACATTTGAGATAAGACTAAGAGTTAGATTTTCTTTACACCAAGTCCAATTCTACATTCACTAACTTATACTCTCCTTTTTCTTGATGACTTGTAGTTAGAGGATCTGAACTCTAATCCTCGATTGCAATCTGGTGTAATGGAATGAGCACTGGTTCTGAAGTCAGAAAATGTGGGTTCAAACTCCCTTTTGATTCCTACTATGTGATGTTGTTTAAATTACTTCTCACCTCTGGGTCTCAGATACTTCATCTGTGATATTATGGGATTGAACTTCATGATTTCTGAAGTCCCTGTAGCTCAAAAGCTATTATGCTGTGATTCATTTCTTTTGTACAATTTTTACATCTTGCTTTGTTTTTTTTTCTGTGAGTAGAGGTAGAATTTTTTTCAAGTTTAGATTTTGCCATTCAGGGTTAGCCACAGCTAGTGAAATCTGTTATCTGTCAACTGATGACATCTTTGATGTGTTTTACATTGCACCCCTCAAAAATATTTTTCAACAAGATTGACTTGATTCTTAGGGAAAACAGATGTTCCCCCGGGAAAATGAAAGTCATTATATATATATATATATATATATATATATATATATATATATATATATATTAATATATGTTAATAAACAAACGTAATCAATCTGATCTGTCTAGTGAAATATGTAACAAACCTGAGTTGGCTTTAAAATACTATTCAAAGAGCTATGTAAGAATACCTTGACTTAGTTCCAATGGTCTTGTGACAAAGAAAACATCTCTCTGCATCCAGAGAGAGGACTGTGAGGACTGATTGTGTATCACAACACAGTATTACTTTTTTGTTGTTGTTATTTGCTTGCATTTTGTTTACTTTCTCTTTTTTTTTTTCCTTTTTGATCTGATTTTTTTTGTGTAGCATGATAATTGTGGAAATATGTATAGAACTGCACATGTTTAACATAAATCAGATTACTTGCTGTCTAAGGGAGGAGATGGGGGAAAGAAGGGAGAAAAAGGTTTGGAAGACAAGGTTTTGCAAGGGTGAATGTTGAAAAGCATTTATGCATATGTTTTATTTGTTTTGTTGTTTTTTTTTGCTGAGGTAATTGGGATTAAGTGACTTGCCCAGGGTCACACACCTAGGAAGTATTAAATGTCTGAAGCCAGATTTGAACTCAGGTCCTCCTGACTTCAAGGCTGGTGCTACTGTACCACCTAGTTGTCCCTATGCCATATGTTTTGAAAATAAAAGGCTTTATTAAAAATAAAAATTAATAAAAAGAATACCTTGACTACTTAATATCTCACTTTGGCTCAGATAGATTTAAAATCACAAATGAGTATTGAGTTTATGCCAAATGCCTCAATAAGCATATAGATTAACAAATATGAAGGGAATACAGAACAAAAAGTTTAGAAGAAATACAAAATTGTCCCAAATCTACATTGTCAATTCAGGGTGATATACTTCAAAATAATTTGCTCTGCTATTCAAGTATCAGTATGAAATTTTAGCTTATATTTGTATGTTTAGATTGTATTTTGTTGGAATACACGGGAGCTATTGGAATACAGGGGAGCCACCTGACAGTGGCTGCTGGAGATCCAACCCAGAATGATCTCCTCTTGTGAGAAGATGATACAAAGAGACTGAGAGGCAGTTGCTGTTCTCTAACCTCTCTGACTGAGAGGCCGTTGCATTGTCTGACCTCTCTCCTCTTCCCTCTGCCTCCAATTATTCTCATTCCCAGTCCACAACACCTATGTCAGCAAAAGCTGCCTTGTAACTCTTTCAGATGCTATGATCCACAGCTGTGGAGGTTCTTGGAGAATTGACCTGTCCCTTAACAATATTTTCTATCAAAATGTCTGACATCACCACATAGTATTAATTTTATGACACTACCAATTATGCAATTTCCTTGACTCTTCACATATGAGAATTTTATGGCACAGCTCTATTATTTTGCTTTCACTTTTTTTTTTTCAAAAACTCAGAATTGAAACTTTTAAGCTCTATTCTATTTTGATATAAAATAGGAAATTTTAACATACATATATACATAATTGAAGAATATATATATGTATGGAGATAGGTTTGGTAATGGGGCAGCTAAGTGTCCATTGTGTTGGAGGCCTGGAGTCAAGAAGACCTATATTCAAATATGGCCTCAGATAGCTATTTTCTGTGAAATCTTAGGCAAGTCACTGAACCCTGTTTGCCTCAGTTTCCTCCTTAGTAAAATGATCTGAAGCAGGAAATGGCTTCCCACTCCAGATTTTCTTCCCAACCCTCCCCCCCCAAATAATCATGAAGAATCATATACAACTGAAAACAATTAAAAACCAATATCTAAAGGTTTGGTATTTGGAGGTTCAAGGTGTCTGGGTGATGCTGCTTAATTATGTAGAATGATTCTCAAACTCAAACAGCATCTCTTTCCCAAAATAAAGGATTTTGAAAATTTAAATATAAAAACCTATATCTGTATCAAAGAGTAGACAAATGTTCTCCTTTAGTACTTCATTAATTGATTAAAACAAAGCAACAAGAATTATATATTTGTCACTGAAATAAAATAGATATTTCAAGTTCTTTTCTTTTCAAATGTTTCAGACATACCTATTTAACACAATGGACATAGCAAATTTCAGAGTAAAATGAATCATTGAAAAATACTCAGAGGTATGTTCTGTATTCAAAAAGCTTTTAATACAATGAAATGACATGTATAATAAGAAATGAGTCACTGTGGTTTATGGTTAATTTGTAAATTATTACAATAATTTTTTATAAATATGTTTTAATTTTTAAAAAATATATTTTTCTAAATTCATAGCAATTTATATAGAGGCTGAATTTCAACTATAGACTATGAAGAATAACAATCTGCTTAAGCATCTGTAATGAACTGTTTGTATATATAGATAGATATAGATATATACATATATGTGTATAATTTTTCCTCTGTATTGGTTTTACACTATAATTAATTTTGTTACATTGATTTTTGGAAATCAATTGTTAGTATCTACTTGAGCCAATCAAGTGCAGAAAGGTGATTTGTCTCAGTCCAAACTAAAGATTTGTTTGAAGAATTTGATCACTCGTAGTCCACAGAACATTTACTTGCAAACCAGATTAAACTGTGGCTGCTATTTTGTTTAGCTCTAAAATCATTTTAACCTGAGTTCCTCCCCAAGGGACCACTCTCTGGTTCTAATCTATCCTTCTCAAATATAGGGGTGGTTTGGTCTCCCCAGGGAGATGACACTGGCATGATCTTGGTTTTCTAGCCAAGATTATTAGAGGCAGTTGAAACCCAGGAAAAGTTTAACATGTCTAAATGGTCAGGGAACATTTAGTTCCCTGGGTCAGATCTATCTGAAGGCCAATCTATTTTTCCACTGCTGAAACTAATCATATAGTTTCCAACTATTCCTTTTCCCTCCTTTTGGGTCTCAAATATTGTCTTTCCCATGAGACGGGATTCCGAGCTCTTCTGAGGTGGCCAAAGTGACTTACTCATTAATAGCTATACCTACCATTGTTAATAAACTATTATCTTGTTCAGAAAACTTGTCTCAGCATCATTTTATTTAGCACAGGACTAAAATTCATGCTATAGCTTAATGGGTACTAGTGTACGGGAGGTGGAATAGTATGGAATCCATCATACCAGCAGCTTCAAATGCCTTCCCACTTGCTGCTTAAGTATTAGGCTAGAAACAGAGCAAAGGGAAACAATTGAACTAGGATCATACTGAATGTAAATTGGCTAATATAATTTTTTATCCAATGTACAAGGACACCTGGACAGGTCAGCTGTCCCAGGTCTTGTTATACCTTAGCTTTTTCTTAAATTGTAACACTTACAGTAAGGGGAGGTGGATATTCTAGTTGACAGAGTAAGATGGAAGACATTAAATATAAATAAAATGTATGAAAAATAAGTAAATATATGTACCATAAATAAAAATATGGAGTTTTTGTGAATTCAGTGATAGGAACTTTTCTATGAAGTGAATTTATGAAAATAAATTCATTAAGTTCAGAATCTAGTTAAATAATATGTTGTCATTAAATAATGGATAACTTGTAAAACTATGGTAAATGCCCTGTGAGAATGCCACAGTACTTCTTTTTGCTTCACCTTCTGCTAAATCTATGGCTTTCAGTGCTTTGACCATATGTTAGATGTCTCTATAGACATGGTACACATACAAGTGTGAATCCTATCATTTATTTGGCGATCATTTTCATAAGAAATTGTCTTTCTTTAACCTCAGCAATGTCAATAGTATATTTATAGCTCATGAAGGCATATGTTTTATTTCATTTGCCTATACAAACGACTTTTAAACATCAATTTTAAAAATACGTTTATTTTAATTTGCTACAAAGAATTAAAAGAATAAAGCTATTAGTGA
Organism: Sarcophilus harrisii; assembly: GCF_902635505.1. Lineage (NCBI taxonomy): Eukaryota > Metazoa > Chordata > Mammalia > Dasyuromorphia > Dasyuridae > Sarcophilus > Sarcophilus harrisii. The sequence continues at coordinate 195,186,533 of NC_045426.1, forward strand.
TTAACTGAAGTAATTGTAAGCTTTCATTTAGTAGATCTATTGTGGCTTATTCCATTACATTCTAAAGGCTAAGAATTGAGCACAAGTTTCAGTTCAAATGAATAATTTACTTTCTTACAATTATTTTTCATTGAATTTACAACTTGAGATGCTTAGGACTCATTTATTTAATTTAATGAATTCTTTTGTAATTTGAAGCTTTTAGTCGTATTCCTTGTTGGAATCTACTCTTTACCACTATGAAGTGAATCAACAGATGCTTTCAATCTTTAACTCTATAAAGACTGAGTCTTTCAATATTGCCCCGACTAGAAGTGCAGGAGTTATTCATGGCAAGTTCTCATCACTGTTCAGCATGGGAACTTTGATTTGCTTTGTTTCTGACCTGCGCTCTTTCACATCTGTTTAGGTAACCTACTGCCCCTACTGTCCCCCTCCCCATTCCTGAGGACTTTCCATATTAATGCTTAACTTAGTTTAGAGACTTGATTGACATAGAGCCAATTGACATAACCCACTGTATCTCAGAACTCCTGAGCGTAAGAGTTTTACAGCTTCATTCTCCTAGGTAACTAAAATTTATAGAACTATATGACTCTTTTTCAATAACAGATGGACAATCAGCATGTGAAGTTACAGTATGAAAAGCTGATTAGTAATCTAAAACTTTAGCAAGGTAATAACTATCTTCATTATTGAAGACAGAAGTAACCTGCCATTTAAAAAAAAATCTTTGCAGTTCTGTTTATTATGTCAACCTATTTAAATGCTTGAAGGTCCCTAAGGACATTTATGGAGTTTCTTATGTAGTTGATAATCAATCTTTAAATTTATAACTGTACTATAAAATGCCCTTCACTGATGATGATTAATTCCTGCTTGTCAAATATGACCACTTTACAATGCCATGATGTAAAGTCTTCTATAACTAAATCCCATCTGTCTTACATTAAGAAAGTGAGCTCTTTTCTAAAATTCCAGTCCATCTAATGGAGCTTCAGAAAATTTTCATGTAATTCAAATACCTCTAAAAGTTTATAAAGTGATTTATGTTAATTTTATAGACTTAATTTTTATGATTAGAAATGTTTTAAAAAATTATATAGAGAATCTGTTTAGATTACAGCATTGCTTTCCTTGCAATCTTCCAAACTCAGATCTTTTTAATTGAATGACCAGATAATTCTTCTTGCTTCTGCTTGCCTTGATTTCCTCGTCTAAAAATGGAAATAAATAGAACCTACTTCTCAAGATTGTGGTAAAGATGCAAGAGACGTTTGTAAAGTACATTGTAAAACTTTAGGAACTAAATGAATACTTTTCTGTCATTTTTTGGTCATGATTTTCTTAACATCTATCCCATAGTGGTTTACCATTTCCTTCTCCACTTCATTTTGCAAATGAGAAAACTAAAGCAGTGTTAAGTGACTTGCACAGAATCACACAGCTAGTGAGTAAAGTTAATTTACTTAAGGATTTGAACTGAGGAAGATGAGTCTTCCTGACTTCAGGTCCATTACTCGATCCACTTTGCTACCTTATGTATACCAAATAAATAGTAACTCTTAGCTATTATTATCCATGCAGCATAGCACCTGTCATACAATTTAATAATCTGGAGCACTGAGTCTTTATTGGAGATACTGAGAATTGATAATAACACAAGGACTGGACTTGTGATTTCACTGATATTGTTAGCTGGGGGCTTAACGAGTAGGACCCAGGGCCTGACCTCAGAAAAAACTGACTTCCAATTTAACTTTGGTGACTCATTGGCTATGGAATTCTGAGCAAGTCACTTTAACTTCTTTTTGTATCAGTTTCTACAGTTGTAAAATGGGAATAATAACAGAACCTACTTCACAGGGCTATTGTGAACATGAAAGGAAATATTGTAAAATCCTTAGCCTGGCACATAGTAAATTATTTGTAAATGCTTTTTTAAAAATTATTTACCTCTTCCTAATGCAGTCGTCATTTTTTCTGCACATTACAACCTGAGAAAGTTGCCTGAGATTTTGAGTAGTCAAATGATTTGCATTGGGTCATACAATCATTGAATCAGGGGTATGATTCAAACTCATGTCCTTTACCAATGATTCTCAGATCATTGTTGCCTTAAATTTTTATTGTTTTAGATTTTTTATGTGGAACAATTTTGCTTTATGGGAAAATCTATAATTTTACTATTTTGAATATAGGAATTTGGCACATTTTAATACGTATTATAGAGCCCAAAGTGACCCAGGAAAACTAGAGGGAAATGAATGGTTCAAAAACTACTGTGATTGCTATCAACCTAGTGAGAAACACTGAAAGTTATGCTGACTCTCTGTCTTGCTTGTAAATCAGTGTTGATGGAGGCTCTTGATGGGGAGGCATTGGTCTGCAGCTTTTGTAGTACTTTCTTTTTATCATATGGCTTCTACTGTAGCAACTGGGGAGATGCTGAGGGACAATGGTCCATCCCCATTGCTGATGTGAACCTCTGCAGATTGTCTTTATTTTATTTCTAAAATTATTAATAAAAGTTAGCTCTATCTTGAATTGCAACTGACTCCTAGACTTAAAAGATTGCTATGGTAATGAAAGATTAAATGAATTGGCCAGTTACATAGCTAAAACGTGTGTGAAGGATATGAAGCCATTTTTTTTTCCTGAATCTGAGATTCCCTCATATTATCTTCCCCTAGTGCTGTCTCTCCAGCTAACAGCAAAATAAAAACAGCCTTTCTTCTCAGAACCTTCTGAGGCAATACACTGATGCAAAATCAACTGATTTATTTATCCATTCATCCCTTGTTTCTTTTAGTCATGGTAAATTGACTTTCCACAAAACAGTTAATTTACTTAAAGATTAATAACAATTATTGGTCTTTGTGTAATTGTCACTTTGCGAAGAGGGAGTCCAGCCTTTGGAGACAGGGATACTTGTTTCTCATTGAGGGAGGGTGAACACGAGCAGCTTAAATATATAAATAAATACGTATATATGTGTTTACACACCTATACACATATATGTATAATATACAGAGTACATACATGCATACACACACACACACACACACACATATATATATATATATACACACACACATATATATTAAGTTTTTCTCTAGATCAACAATGTACAATTCTAGCGTAGTATTTTTCTTTAAAGAGAGCAGCATGGCCACTCTGATAGTCTCACTTTCCTATTCCTTTTCTGGCAAAAAATAAAATTCTTTCTTGTATGGTGAAGAAACTCAGACAATGTTCTGAGTTGGATCAATCAATTTGTCAGTTAGGCTAATATTAACCAATCTTAGCTAAAACAAAACAAAACAAAACAAAGTCATCTCAACCAGGTTCTTCCATCTTTTCCTTCTCGGTTTCTCCCATGTAGACCAAGTCTCCCCTAATTAGCCAGAAAGCAAGGACCAGAGACTTGTTCTCTGGGGAGGGTCTAGGTCAAACTGTCTATCTGTTTACAGGATAAACAGAATCCCACTTAGGAGGGACCCAGTCCAAGCTGATATAGAAGTTCAGATGCCTTGGGGCTGGGAATATCACATAGCTAGATCACATCCTTCAGAAATGGGGTTTGACAATATTAGGAAAATTATGGATCACAAAATAATATTAGTTATTTAATAATATAGAATGATATTAATTTTCTTCACTTGAGACAGAATTTATAAAAGAACTATCTTCATGTCTCCTTGTGAACCACATCTAGACAAACACATGTAAAAACAACATAACCTTTTCTCTGTAACAAAACACACCATACACTTGAAGCGACAAAAGGAAAGAGACAACAAACTCTTTAGAAATTAAATTCTAGGGGCAAACTTCTGGGCAAAGAGAGGAAAGGATAAGTACAAAGGGAAGCAAAACCTTGTCAGTTCTGTTTTCAGTAGTCTGAATAGAATTAATAAACCCAATTTCTGTTCTATTTCCCTTCTGCATGTTTTAATCACATAGCACCTGTCTTTTAGCCCAGTACTCAATGTCTTATGAATGAAATTCTCTTTCTTCTTCATCCCTTTAGGTGTTGTCAATGCTCAGCAAAGCTGTCAATTGTGGCAGCCATAATCCCTTTCTGCTTATGCTCCTCATCTCTTCCACAAAGACCCAAATAGATATTATCAGATGTGTGTCCATCTCATTTGGCCTTATCCATTCCCTCCCTTAGGAATGAGAGACACTGGGTTGTCATTCATAATCTGGACACAATTCATCTCATAGTTATGATAACTTTTAGGGGAATGAGAAAAGAGACAGTGTGCATTGCTTCCAATGTCCTGTTACATTAAAACATACACACATACTCTTATCTTACTGGCTATTTTCCCTCATAAGCATAGACCTGATCTTTAAAGTAAAGAAATGAAGCATTATCACTAAATACAACTGAGGCTATACTAAAATTCAAACAATTATACAACTATGGCTATTACCTGACATTTTAGCTACAGCCACAAGTCTGAAGTTATTGCATCAAGCTACAACAAAAATCTGGAAAGCAGTTTGGTCCACATGAAAAACTATGGCCAACTCATTTACTAAATTTAATAAATTTTTCCAAGTGCCAAGTTTAAAAGAGCTAAGTTGCCAAGAGAAGGTATCAAAGAAGAAAGGTAGAAAACTATATGTCAAAATTTTTTTTAAAATCCCCTAGAGAAGTATGATTAAATCTTTTTAAAATACTCCATTATCATCTTTCAAATGTTGCTTTTCCAACAGTTCCTATAGAAACGTTTTCCTTCTTTCTATATAATGAAATACCACTTTTCTCTGGTTATGATTATAATTAAAATTTAAGCACTAAATTCAATACAACAATGTTTAAAATACTGTCAGGAGCACAATGAAAATGTTCTTTAGGATTGTTAGAATGTTTTCTTGACAGAGAGGTGATCTTATTATGTGTATCTCTTTGAACTAATTTATTTTTATGTTCTTAAATTTTTATATATTTTGCTTTCTATATTATAGTCTCATGCTGTATAGTCATGAATCATGAAACACTATAATTTCTAAAGAATCAAAACTGCTGGTGACCCAAAGGGAAATGGAGAAATGCATTGTGGACATAACTAGACAACAGCATATTACCCCCAATAATAGGCATATAAGAAGTGGCATGAAATATATCATTTAGAAAATATATGAATTGAAAAGGAATTGAAGTGATTATATAAAGAGAACTGAGTTTAATAGATTGGCAATCTGAGGGCCAAAGTGGTAATTATGAATGTTAAAAGGCCTGGAGAGAGTTTTATATGTATAGGAGATGATTCTTCTATAAGGATTTTATGATTTGTGAAAATGCTTATGCAAGAATTGCATAAGTGTGTGCTTTGACGGCACATATCCTAAAATTTGAATGATATACAGGATTAGCATGGCTTCTGTGCAAAGATGAAGTGTAAATTGATGAAGAAATGCCTAAGAAATCAAGGATGGGTTTATTTATCCACAATTAGTGGATATAATCTACTTGAATGAGATCATGGATCTATTAAATTATTGAAGTATATTTTGTGTATTTAACTTATTTGATAACAGATTGCTAAAGAATATTCTTAAAAAATTCATTTCATATATTGTTCTGGCTTTAGGTGTTTTTGTATTTGTTATGATGATATAAAGATATTTTAAAATGTATCATTTTAGCAGAACGCTCTTAGGAAAGCAAACAAACAAACTAGGATAGTCCCACGTGAACAAAGTGACATATACTGTATATAAAGTAATAGTAATGTTTTGAGATAACCAGCAATAAGTGATTTTGATATTCTCACTAGTACAATCATTCACAAGTAACCTGAAGGAATTATAATGAAAAATCCTATCCATACCCAGAGAAGGAACTGATTGTGTCTGAATACAGAATGAAGCAGTCTTTGTTTCTCTCTCTATTTATTTTTAACTTAATTTTTTGTTTTTGGCTAAGACAGTTGGGGTTAAGTGACTTGCCCAGGGTCACACAGCTAGAAAGTATTAAGTGTCTGCACCATTTAGCTGCCCCTAATTTAATTTTTCTTGAGGATTTTTAATTTTCATTAGGGTGGGAGATCTGTTTTCTATCACAACTTGACTTTTATGGAAATATTTTGCATAACTTCACATGTGGTTTCTTAATTGTGGGGGGGGGAAAGAGAGAGAACCTATAACTCAAATGTAAAAAAAATTAATTGTTTGGAATGTAATTGGGGGAAATGCCAAATTAATTAATTAACTGCTTAATTAAATAAATAGAAAAATAAATTAATTAAATTTAGATTTAAAAATGCATAATTATAATGGGAATCACAAGTCTGAAGACTGTCAGGGAAAAGTTTGTGAAATTATTCTTAATATACTGAGGATTGTTTTGTTTTTGTTGATATCATTGTACTTTTTGTTATTGCAATGTAATTTAAGACATCCAATCTCATCATTGTGGATCATATAATATATTGCCAGCATGTTGAAGGCTCTTTATATTAATTTAGAGTCAGATTATGTTGTAAATCAGACATGAACACCTGTATTTATGAATTATTGGTTTTCAGAAAAACTGTCCACTGAATAATTTTTGTAATCAGGGCAATGTTGAGCAGCAACTGGCATACAATAACTAGCTTCAAAATTTGTAGCCCTATTTAGCTGGATTTTGTTGTTGTTGTTTAAGACTAGAAAGGGGTAAGCATTATGGCTTTCTTGACATAAACAGAAAAGGAAGTCTTTCTGTTATTTCTTCCTTCACAAGATGACTGGGAAGCTTGCTTCTGAACTATAAACTAATGATGAAAGAATTTGTGATTTACTGAATTAACCTAGTTCCCCTAGTAATTTACTCAAAGTAGGCCCTCTATAAATGTTTACATGAATGAATAAATGATTCAGAAGATATCCCCTGCCTGTTCAATGCTTGTAGAGAAATGTAGGGATTCACCCTTGATTCTGAGTATATCTAATGCCCCTAGGAAGATCATGGTGGCAAACAGTGCCCAAAATGAGATGGACATCATTATATATGTTGTCAGATTCACCCCATTTAGTTTGATCAAGTTGTACTTAATGCACACAATAAAATTCTAAAAGGAATGGAATGTTATTTATTTCTCTTTCCTCAAAACAAATGGCAAAACTTTAAATTAAAAATGTAGGCATTTTGAATTAAATTAGTAGAATTCATCAATGTCACATCTGGCAGCAGCACTTGGGAGATTAGGGCCTTAGATGATCTCTGTCACTTCTGCTTTGAGGCATAAACAAAATATGTGTGTTTGAAAAATAAAACAGAATAGGCATAAAAAAGAGAGGAATGTATATAAATAAAACATTAAAACATGAAGGAGAAAAACTTCAAAAGAGAACATAAATAAAAGGTATAATTTTGTTACTATCATGTTAAATTTACTATATAATTTTCAAAATCATACTATGTAGAAACTTAAGAATTTCATATGTAGTCTTTCTTTTTCTTTGTTCTTTTTGGCATTGTCAAAAGAAAAAAATAGGTCTTTCTTGTTGTAGGTACATGCCTGACAGAAACAATTGTTATTATTTAATCAATATTCTAAATTCAAGCCTTGTTATTCTTGAGAGAGAAATGTGCAAACTGGCAGCATCCCCTCATGCTCCTGAATATGTCTTTCTCTTTTCTCATATGACATTTTGATGTAATGTTTATAGGATTCTTGAACTATGAAAATTTCACAGTATGATAAACCAAATTACACAGGGTAAGGTATAAGTTAACATTTTGCTACATAAATCTGGAATAGTGGCAACTTTCCAATATGCCCTTGGAGAATCAGTTTTCTAAGACCATTCAATCCTTCAGTGACCTCTCCCTACAAGTGTTCTCCTACCCAGGACACTTCTTCCTAGCATGTACGTATTATCCTAATACCTTCAGGAGGAATCAATCACAGGTAACTTGTACTTGACCTTGTCTGGTCACTGCTTTAATTACTTCAAGGCAGAAATACTTCTTGAACTACTAAGATACAAGAGCATGACATTGTTTCAGAACTGATAGTTAAATAAAGACATTAAGGTATCTCACTTTAGTCCACATGCTTCAAATTAAGATAAATTTTAAATGCTTTCTTAACATTTCCAAAAGGGAAAGGTTTTCTGCTTAAGTTTATTAGGATGTTTTTGTTTGTTGATAATCATTAAATTCATTTTAAAAAAAGAAAATAAATATATCACATTAATTTGAGTCACAAAGTTTGAGGTTTGGAAGGGATTTCAGTGATTTATCTAATTTACTTCCTAGTGTTAATTCCCACAATAGCATATTAAACAAGTAGTTATCCCAATTTTTTCTTGTATATCTCTCCTGAAGTAGAATCTATTATTTATTGAGGTATATACATAAGCTACCAAGCTTCCCAGCTATTGGAATCCATATACCTACTGAGCTTACACATAACTCTAATTTTTTGGAAGTTTTTCCTTATATTAGTTCTGAACAATACTTTGCAAGCGGGCAGAATGAAATAGCTCTACTTACTGTCTCATCATTTAGCAATATTATATTTCACTGAGAAAGAATATTCTGTTTCAAGTTTGATGCTCTTTTCCTTGAATATAGTTTTTTAAACACCAGAAACAATATCCTTTTAGTGTCATTAAATATCCTCATCTGTCTCAACTCATTTTGGAATTTAAGATTTCTAAATTCATTCTTGAAAGACGATGTCATATTTTAATACCCATCTTTTATAATTTGTCTTTACTTTCATTTTCTGTACACATCTTTGAGGGAAAAATCCAAGTTAATCTTTGAGTCATGAACTGCACTTGTCTTTTCAGATAACTTATTCTTATTCTTCATTAGAATTAATTTACTAGGGGCAGCTAGGTGCTGTCCTAGAGAAGAGGGGACCTGACTTCAAATCCAGCCTTAGTGATACTTACTAGCTGTGTGACACTGGATAAGTCATTCAATCCTAATAGCCTCATAAAAAAGATTTTTCTTTGCATCTACAGAATTAAATTCTGGAGAGTTTCCCCTCTCAACTCCCCTTTTGTGAACCTTTAGAAATATGTTCTCACCAAAGACAGAGTATATGTCATATTATGTCTGACTGTTCTTTCCTTTATCTCAAACTCTGGGAGGGAGGGATCATTTTATATAAGATTTATATAATTTCTATTATATCATTTCTACTTCATTCCATATCATAATTCATGTGCTAATCAAATCCAGAATAAATTTTCCCCTCTTTTACTTTCTCTACCTTTTGATGGATAAGCATTAAGGCAGATCAAGAAGTTACTTATTGTGTGTGTGTGTGTGTTTCTGTGTATATTTGAGAGGGAAAAGAGAGAGAGAGAGAGAAAGGCAGACAGATAGTCAGACACAGAGTTAATATACATTCATAACGATGCGTGATTAATTATAAGAATTAATAACATATTCCACTTTTCAGTGCTAAAATGATAAAAATTCTTTAACTTTAACTATCTTACTTAGCCAAAATTCAAACACCCCAATGAGTTTGCATGGTTATTAATGAAAGTCCTCTGACAATGCATAATATAAATCAGCCATGCGTGCCCAAACTATGCAAAATTCATCATCTCATGTCTTCCTCAAGTGTTTCCATAAGTATCCATGCCAAATGTTGGAGCCTTCCTTGATTTTTCTTGATTTTTCATGATACCAATATAGGTTGTTAATTGATTCTTCTTCTTTTTTTTTTTAATTAATTAATTTATTTATTTTTATTTAATAGCCTTTTATTTACAGGATATATACATGGGTAACTTTACAGCATTAACAATTGCCAAACCTCTTGTTCCAATTTTTCACCTCTTACCCCCCCCCCCACCCCCTCCCCTAAATGGCAGGATGACCAGTAGATGTTAAATATATTAAAATATAACTTAGATACACAATAAGTATACATGACCAAAACATTATTTTGCTGTACAAAAAGAATCAGACTCTGAATTATTGTACAATTAGCTTGTGAAGGAAATCAAAGATGCAGGTGTGCATAAATATAGGGATTGGGAATTCAATGTAATGGTTTTTAGTCATCTCCCAGAGTTCTTTTTCTGGGTATAGCTAGTTCAGTTCATTACTGCTCCATTAGAAATGATTTGGTTGATCTCGTTGCTGAGGATGGCCTGATCCATCAGAACTGGTAATTGATTATTCTTTACCTTTATTCTGTGATCATCCCTGATGGAATGAATGGTCATATGGGAACAATTTGTTCCAGTGGCTCTGCAGGTAACTGAAATGGAGACCTTAGAACTTTATTAGACATCTTAGGGTAGAAGCCATTCACTTCATCTTGACTCATCCCCAGTCATTTTCACTCTATCCTATCACTCACTGATGACTGGAAGAAAGATTGAAGCTGACAACTTTGTGCAGCTTGGCCCCAATTCAATCCAATTTATACCCAAAAGACATCACCTATTCCATCTTACCTCTCTCAAAGTCCAGCAGCAACAGGCCAGTGGTGAAGCAGCGGGAGCAGATATCCTGAGTCAGACCCTGTACACAGGAGACCCAGGTGATAGTTTGTGTCCTCATTGGAAGCAACAGTGTTATTTGGCAAATAATAAATTAAAAATTGGGGTATCAGTCTTTTAAGGACCACACAGCTCACATCCTATTATGGGGAGGGAAGCCAGGGAAGGGGCTAGACAATGTGCCTTTAAAAATGTCCAATTTGTGGTCGAAATACACATGCATAGAAAAATGTGCAAGAACCTCTGCAAAGACAATTCCGCTCATCATTTGTCCATGGAAGGTGTGCACACTTATAGGCAAGACAGACCTGAAAAAGAGTTTTTGTTGTAAGAAAACTCAGCAGGTATTGCATCCAAATAGAAGCCCTGAGTGAAACAAGGCTGGCAAATGAAGGCCAGTTTTTTTTTTCTGGGGTGGCCATATTGAAGGGGAATACTGTGGAGCTGATGGAGGTTTTGCAATCAAAACTAATCCAGTCAAAAGCTTATATGTCTACCAAAAGAAGTGAATGACAGGTTCATGACAATGTGATTGCTGCTGACATGAAATTGTCTCACCACCATCATCAGGACCTACACTGTCACCATGATGAACCCTGATGAAGTCAAAGAAAAATTTTGTGAAGACCTGGAGCCCCTCCTAATCAATATGCCAAAAGAGGACACGCTCACAATTCTGGGTGACCAATTCTAGATTCAGACTACAAGACATGGTGAGGAGTCCTTGGGGGAAGAAATGCATCTGGAAACAACAAGAGTAGTGGTCATTCACCACTGAAGACCAGGGCATCTCATTTTCTTCTCATCACCAATACTGTATTCTTTTTAACTAAGGGCAATGAAATATCATGGATGCACCTGCATAGGAATCATTAACATTTAACACTATGTGATTGTAAGAACAGCCAAAGGGCAATGTATGACCCAGAGAGTGCTGGACTGGTCATAGACTTAATTTCTCTAGCTAATATTTTCATTCAATAAAAGTGGAAGCCCCAAGGTAAAATGATTACCAGAAGAATCAATGTTAACAGTTGAGAGAACTTCTCTGAACCGGAACAATTTGTTTCTAACATGGAGGGAAACTTGAACCAATGGCACAATTGGCAACAGTAGAACAGAAAAAAGGCGGGCAGTTTTAAATTTGCTATACAACATTACTTTTGCTCATCTGGGTCAGAACAATTGCAAACATCAATTCTGATTTGATGAAAGTGGTGGGGAAATTCAAAAGCTGCTACACAAAAAACAAGAACTCCACAGGATGTATCAGCAGGACAGTTCATTCATCTCTAAGAAGGAATAATTTAATTACATCAAAATTAAAGTACAAGTGACTCATAGAGAGATGCAGACACTCAGTAAGAAGGCATGAAATTCAATTTTATGCTGAGAAGTAACAATATAAAGTGTTTTTTTATGGTACCCTCAAAGCTATTTTTGGGCCAAAGACCTATGGTGCTTCTTAACTACTCTGTGTTGATGGAGTCATACTGATTAGTGATAAGGACATGGTCCTAGGGAGATGAGCTGAACACTTCCATCATATTCTCAACACACCATTATCAATCAATGCTGAATCCAATGACCATTTACCTCAGCTGAAGTCAATCTCTCTCTAGTTGACGTTTCAACTGAAGAAGAAGTTTTTAAAGCTTTTAGGCTTCTTTCATGTGGCAAAGCACCTGGTGCTGATTCTATGCTACTTGAGATTTACAAAGTGGGAGATCCATTGCTCATACAAAGTCTGACAAAATTTCCAAATTAAATGGTAAAAAGAGGTTATTCCCTATGCCTCAATTGTCCATCTGTATAAAGATAAAGAGAAGAGATTGTTTTGTGACAATCACAGTAGGATGGAATGGTCTCTCCCTTAGTCACTGCCTTAGTCAATATTCTTGACAGAGGCCTCCTCAATAGGCTGATCCTTCACCTAGAAGATGGTTATCTTTCTGATAACAGAGATGGCTTTATAAAGAGCTGAGGAATCATTGATATAGTGTTTGCTGCCCACCAGTTCCAGCAGAAATTCCAGGAGAAGAACAGAACTCTGTACACAGTGAATGTGGATATTATCAAGGCCTTTGATACTGTCAGCCATGAGGATTTATAGAAATCAGGTCAACATTTGGTTGCCTGGAAAAATCCATCAGAATTATACATCAATCTAACTGTGGTCTACTTGCTTGAGTTCTGAATAGTGGCTGATACTCTTGAACTTTCCCAGTCATTAATGGAGTGAAACAAAGCTGCATCCTTGCTCCCATGTTTTTTAGAATGATGTGTTCAGTTATGTTTCAAATGCCTTTCACAAGGATGAACGTGGCATCAAAGTCAACTATCAACTTGAAAAGGCTACAAGACTACTAAAGTGGAGGGAACGAGAGTGCATGATTTTTTGTTTGCAGGTGATTGTGCACTCAATGAAGCTTCTGAAGCTGGAATACAACAAAAGCATGCCCTGATTCTCTGCTGTTTGTGCTAATTTTGGCTTAACAATTAACACCAAGAAAACACAGGTGCTCCTTCAGCCAGAACCACATCATCCATAGGTGGAACTGATGTTTCCAGCAAATGGAGGAGTTTTGAATGCTGTGGATGAATTCACTTACCTTGGCAGTACACTTTTCAGGGATGAACACATTGCTAATGAGGCTGACACATTGCCAAAACTAGCTCTGTGTTTGGGGGGCTCCAAAAAAGAGTGAGACAAGAAGAGGTATTAGACTGACTACCAAAATGAAGGTGTTACGTCCATTGTGCTGACCTCAATGTTGTATGTCTGTGGAACCTGGACAATACTCCAGCACCATGCCAAGAAACTGAATTGCTTTCATTTGAATTTTCTTTTGAAGATTCTGAAGATTACTTAGAAGGATAAAATACCAGGTCCTGAGGTACTTTCTCAAATTAAGCTTTCAAGTATTCAAACTCTACTGTGGAAAACAAAACTCTGTTGGACTATACACATTGTTTGAATGCCAAATGTAGTATGCTTGCCAAAAAACAAAACAAAACAAACAAACTAAAACCCCCCAAAATCTGTTTGATGTGAGTATGATGATATGGATTTGTATTTGTATTCGTTAATAAGACACTTCTCTCTCTTTTTTATTTTTTGCTCACTTATACTTTCATTTAACAAATTGGCAGCAATGTGATTGCATCAAATATCCAGAAAAGTAGTATAATCAATCAACAATCTCTGAATCAGTCACCATGTGGTGGCGGCCTCCTTAAGCTTCCAGCAAACTTGGGCCTGAGACTACATCTTTTTTCCATTTGGACATGCTATCTTTTCTGGACAACAAAACCTGTTATATTCTAGGCCAGTTTCACAGTAATATTCACACAGTTTATTATCCCTTTTTAGTTAGGTTCCAAATTTAATGTTTCTGTATCACAGATTCTAGATTCAAACTCTAACTTTGTTACTATCTGAGTAATTTTTGGCAAGTTACTTAATTTTCCTACTCTGTAAAATTGAAGTGGTGGAGTAGATGACTTCTACAAATACTTCCATCTTTAACACAACCATCCTAGATGTTATATTGCTATAAATGTCAAATATAAAATCTGACATTTATTTATATACATATATACATACATAAATACACATATACATATATACACAAAAATATATGCACATAGAGGTATATACATGTTTATGTATATACACCCCACACACATATATACATACACATAGCAAACATTCTATATACATTCCTCTTTCTCCCTCGGGAACTCAAACTACCTCTGGGATTCTGTGCTCTAATATTTGGATTTTGGATTTATTTTGCTTGCTTATTTTTATATGCCCAGAATCTAGCATATAGTAATCACTTGATAATTTCTTTTCCATTTATTCATCTGGCTGAGTCCACACCCAATGAATATTTTACTGTTTCAGTTCTATTCTTAGCTCATTTGCAGATTCAGAGATTTAACAAGTGATTTCATAGCTTACTGTACACAGAAAAAAATAAAAAGGAAACTAAACAAAATATTGGAATAGATGTCACTAGCAAAAATATTCTCCTATTTTTCCTTCTGTATTCATCCCACCTTTTAGGAGAACTCATGGGGGGGTGGGGGTGGGGGAATGAATCCTTATCATATATGCCTTTAACTCATGAAAACTAAGAAGCTTCACATCCCATCTCAAGATCATGTACTAAAAAGCAAGAATGACTTTACTATTCTCATTAACCAAACAAGTATTTAGAATACGTCATCAACAGCAATTGTCTATTTTCTCCCCATGTCTCCCAGTCAACTTCTTTGCTAGGGAATCTCCAGTTAGTTGTATTTATCACACCTTGCATCTGACACATTTAAGTTAAGTTATCTCACTTGAGTCTGGTCATCACTGATCATGTTGCTGCTTCTCTGTATGTAGTCTGTCGTCTTGGTCATTGTCTTACTCTTCCAGAAATCTAAGTGAATAGAGAAAGTAGAGGAAGTAAATAGAAAAATGAGAGAGAGAGAGAGAGAGAGAGAGAGAGAGAGAGAGAGAGAGAGAGAGAGAGAGAGAGAGAGAGAGAGAGAGAGAGAGAAGAGAGAGAGAGAGAGAGAAGGAGGAGGAGGGAAGGAGAGAGAAAGGGAAGGAGGGAGGGAGGGAGAGAGACAGAGACAAAGAGAAAAGAGAGGGAGGGAGGGAGGGAGAAAGGGAGAAAGGGAGAGAGGGAGAAACAGAGCCAGAGAGAAAAGAGAGACAGAGACAGGGAGAGAGAGACAGACAGAGGAAGGAGGAAGGGAGGAAAGAAGGGAGGAGGGAGAGAGAGAAAAGAGACAGACAGAGACAAAGAGAGACAAAGACAGAGAGAGAGACCGAAAGAGAAAGAGAGAAAGAATACAAATGCTTTTCCCAAGAGCAGGTAGCCTTCCATTGACAAATGGAATAAATTCTATCTCTGTTACAAAAAACAGAAATAAAGCAAACAAAACCAGGAAGGGAACAAACATTTTAAAGCATCTGCCCTTCTTCTCTTCTCCCCCTGCTCTAAATCTTATTGTGGTATAGTGAATAGATCATTGTATTTGTAATCAGAGGACCTAGATTTAAATGCCAATCCTGCCACTTACTACCTGCATGACCTTTGCAAAAGTCATTTCAGCACTTAGAGTTTCATTTTCCATATCTATAATGTGAGAAGATTGCAGCAAATTGTCTTTAAGGCCCTTCTGGCTCTAATCTATGATCCTGTCATCTCCACAAAGATGGAAAGATGAACATAGCCATTAGATTTCATTCTGCAATTAATCAATAAGCATTTATTCATCACTTAGCCACTGTTCTATGGGCTGGAATACAAAAAACAAAAATAAAACAGTACTTGCCCTCAAGGAAATTATAGTATTTTAGGGATGAAAACCTGTTTCTATGCACATATATATGATTTGGATGTTTGCCTACTAACTGCTGGGGAATAGGAAAGTATTGTAAATATATATATATATATATATATACACATATATATATACATAATGTACATATATATGTGTGTGAGTGTAATGATATATGTAATGATTTTATATATATGTGTGTGTGTATCTAATGACACTTGTGCTGAAATTTGAAAGAAACAAAGAACTGAAGAAAATTCAGAATCTCTCAATTAATTTGTTTTTATAACATTTTGAGTGCTTACCCATTACGTTTGCATTTTATTCTCTTTCAACTACATTGAGAACTGACATCTCAGTACTAGTAAAATTGTTTCACTCCAGCATGAACCTTTTCAAGGCATACATACTCTATTCTTCATGCTTTTGCCAACTTTCTCAGCATATCTCTTGGAGAGCACTTATAAGGTTCTAGTAAGATTTTATTATAAAAATATCTATAGATATTTTCTATTTTTCTTTCTTATTCAGCTTCCAGTTTCACCTGTAAATGGGATCAAAATTTTGTTTATTTTTTTCTGTTGGCAATTGTACTTCACAATTATTTTTTCCCTTCACTTCTCAATGTGAATCAGGTGATACTGATCATGATAATCCATAATTCTCCTGAGACATTTTGGTGGTGCAGTGGATAGAGAACTTATTAGCTGTGGAGACAGGAAGATTTCAAATAGTTGGGTGATTTTAGATAAATTATTTAACCTACTTCATTTTCCCCAATATTGTCCCCCATATTCCCCAAATTGAGGATAATTGCATTTTTCTCACAGGGTTACCGTGAAAAACAAATGAGATATTTGTACAGTGCTTAGCACAGTACCTGCCACATAACATGAACTATATAAATATTATTATTATGACTATTACTTATTCTGCTACAAGAGAACAAGTGCTAGCACTAGAACAAGAAGACCTGAGTTCAAAAACTGCCTCTGTTAATAACTATTTCTGGGATTTGAGATACTTTGCCTCCTGGGTCTCATTTTTCTCATTTATAAAATATCATGAAAACACTAGATGGTCCATTAAATTCCTTCCAGCTCTATTCCAGTAATGCATAGATTAGTTTATATTCTAAATTAAATTAGTACATATCCCAAATGGTTGCCAGAAGTCATGGATTGTCAAGAAGATCATATTTTTGTTGGCTAAAATAGTTTCTAGGCTCTTTTACTTTTTTATTGTGGCAAATAAATTACATAAATCAAAATTATTTTGAAAATTGTTATATAATCATGGATTTTAATTTTTATGCAAACCTACGTATTCTATGTCATATTTGAATCATATCTGTTTATCTATCTATCCATCTATCATCTATCTAATCTAATCTATTATCCTTCCATATTTTCTCTTCAGTGGTAATTATTCCCCTAGTAGCAATACAGGTGTTTGAGAAAAAGGGGTGGGGTTTACATTTTATTTTAGGAGATTATGTACTATGCTATCAGATTTAATACCTAAAAACCAAATTCTCATGTCATGTCAAATTCAATTATGATTGAATTTACTATGTGTCATTTTGTTTTGCTGTATGGTGACCAAGGTCATCCAGCAGAAATAGGAAATAAATCTAATATTGCAGCAAAATTTTGAGAAGTTTTTTAGAAAAATGAAATAATTATTAAGATAAAAAAGAAATATTATTCTCAAAGCACTCCCAAAGCCAGTGTTTACACAAATTTTCTCTATTTTAAGTGCCAGTTTTATGTTACAGTTCTCTGAGGGTAGCTTTAGTTTTTTTTCTTTTTGAGACATTGCTGTATTTTCTCTTTACTGGACAAAATTCCTTTCTTGTGACTCACATATTTTTCAGCAATATGTATTATGTTTTAGACATTTTCACTTATGTTTCTTTAACCTATATCATTTTGTCAAATGCCTGTAAGAAAGACTTTCTAGCCATATAATCTTTGAGGGCCAGATGGGGTGGCAGAAAAATACTAAGAAAATATGTTTTTTTAAATACTTTGCTGCAGTGATGTTATTTATCATAGACTCTCAGGTCATACTTTTCTTTTGTAAGTGTCATTAGCAAAATGTGGACAAATGCAAGGATGACTGGTGTGTGTGTGTGTGTGTGCGTGTGTGTGTGTGTGTGGTGAACATTTGATATGGTTAATCATGACTTTTGCATCAATTAATTAAAAAGAAATGTGTAAGGTATATTCATTTTCTTAGAAGAGCCTAATTGCTTTTTGATGTGAAATTTTTCATCTTAGTTTTTGATATTTTATATCATTGTTTTACCGAATGTTATTCAATAAGTCTGCCACGAATTCCTATTATCTAATTTCATATGGGCTTTCATTGTTGCCTAGCAGTCCCTTTATTTTTGACCAATTAATTGTTTAGGGCAGCAAGGGGTACAATGGATAGAATACCACACCTGGAGTCAAGAAGATGTGAATTTAAACCCAACCTCAAATAATTAGCTGTTGTGTGGCCCTGAATAAGTCATTTAATTCTCTCAGTTTCCTTGCTTATAAAATGATCAGGAGAAGGAAAAGGAAAACCCCTACAATATCTTTGCCAAGAAAATCCCAAATTGTGTCGTGAAGAGTTAGACATGATTGAAACATGAGTAACAACAATTACTGTTCATATTTTCCAGACACTGTCATACATCTTCTCTTCCTCCTGAAACCTTTTATACAAACAGGAATCTATCCTTCAGCTCATTATTAAATAGAAAAGCATTTAATAAGTAGTTATAGAAGAAATTATGCTAAGCACAGAAAATGGGAATACTAAAAAATTGTTAATCCTTTCCCCCAAAGAGTTTGTATTCTACAAAAGGAAGATAAAAATAATTCTGGTATCAAGGGAAGGGACATGGGAATGGGGATTCCACATTCAGTAATAATTGACTTGCTGAGAAGTAATGTTACTATTATAACATGACTACTTTGGCCCTTGCTACCTGAAAACCAGGTGTGTTATAGAAAAATGAAAAAGGATTGGCAATCAGTGTCCAAGTCTTCTTAGTGTATTATTGCTGAATCTTTATCCAGATCACACCTTCTAACCAAAGATGTCCCTCAGGGCTCTCTTTTCATCTCAGTTTCTTCAAGTATAAAATAGGGATTATTATAGTAAACCTGCCTCTCAGCATTTTTGTGTGAATAAAATAATATTTGTAAAGCACTAAACACAGTATCTGGCACATAGTAGGTACTATATAAATGTTACTCCTACCTACCTACCTATTACTGCCATTACAATGCTGGGAGTAAGAGATTAAGATGGGTGGAGTGGGGAGGTAAAGATATGCAAAGTGATAATGAAGAGATAGGAACTGCTAGTAGATAGTTTTGACTAACACCAGCTCCTCTTGATTCACTTTTGATGTTCAGATGAAATGAAGCACTTGCAAGACATCTGGCCATTTACAGAAGAAAGTTTAATTTATCTTAAAGCAAGGCTACAGTAGAAATTAATTTTAATGGACAAGGTTCTTCTCATTTCCACATGAAAAAATCAGAACCAGGAAAAGTGATTTATGTTAACTCTGGAATCCACGTGGCTGAGAATTTTTATTCCCTAGATGATCAAGAAATTGTGTCATGGAAACTGGAGCAGAACACACGAGCTATGCAGTTTTCTAGGACTTAAGGATAATAATACTGCAGAGGGAACAACACTTCCCTCCCCCAAAAATATCTACCAAACCCTAAAAAAGTAATAAAGACTGTAATTCACCTCAATATAAAAGTGATAGACACCACAGAAAGAGATACATGTTTAAACATAGCTGCTGTAGCTTGACTAATGTTTTCTTCTTTTTTAATCACAAGATTTTTTTTTATTTCCCCTTTTGATTTTAAGTGGGGAATAAATAAGGGATTAAGAAATAGAAAGTTAGCAACAGGGGGTGCCAAAACAAACAAACAAAATAAAGCAGAAGGAAGCATAGACAAGAATTACTATTTTGAAAATAGTATACAAAATAGTTGTATAAAATGGATATCCACAATTTTATATAGAATCTCCTTATATACTTGCAAATGCTCTATTTTGACATTTAATTCTAAAATAATTTTAAAATTTAATTTTGGAATGCATTTTAGATCTCCCCTAGACTCAGTCATATCTTCAAATACTTGAAGACATATCATCTTTGAGCTATCTTTCATTTCATAGTCGAACTCCTAGAATAAGTCTTCAGCACTTTGTCTCCACCTCTCCTCTTCCTGTTTACTCTCAATTATTTGCAATCCTACTTGCCCAGCTCATAACTTGACTGAAATTCCTCTCTACAAAATTTTCAGCAATCCCTCAATTGCTAACTTCTCTGTCTTTCCATAAACATCATCATGTTGACTTTCTACATTACTTGAAACTGTTCATACCACCACTCCCTTCTCTCTACTCTCTCTTCCCTGCTTTATTGCATCATTGATTTTTTTTTCCTGTTTTTACTAAATGTCTGTTTGCAGTCTACTTTTCAATTCTTTATATGCTTTGCAGAGGCTTTCCTCAGGGCTCTATACTGGATTTCTTTTCTTCTTTTTCTTGTTTTTTATGACATCTCTTATTATTTTTATTAAAGCTTTTTATTTTCAAAACAAATGCATAATTTTCAACATTCACTCCTGCAAAAAAATTCCAAAATTTCCTTTCTCTTTTCTCCCACTCCCTTCCCTAGATGGAAAATAATCCAATATATGTTAGACATATGCAATTCTTCTATACATATTCCTACAATTATCATGCTGCACTTCTCTTTTTTGGAAGAAGACGCTATCATTAATTCAATATTATTTCTAGACAGATGTCTCAAATCTATATGAATGTCAGTGCATCTATATTCAACTCTCTTTTGGTTTCCACCTAGACATCTTTGCCTAAATGTCTCATAGACATCTCAAATGAAACTTCTTCAACACAGAAATTATTGCAGCAAGATAACTGTATAAATATGTATACATATATTGTACTTAACAATATATGTATATGTATATTCAATATAATTCACATATATTAAACTACCTGTTAGCTAGGGGAGGGGGGAGGGGAAAAGAGGGGAAAATTTGGAACAAAACGTTTTGCAAGGGAAAAAATAAAGTAACTTTTTATGAATCAAAAAAATAATTGATTAATTAATTTTTAAAAGTCAAAATTATTATCATCTCTCTTAAAGCCACTTGTCTTCTCAACTCTAATGAGAATATCAACAACCTTTTAATCACTCATACTGGCAATCATGGATTTTACCTCAGCAATACACTGTCACTCATCTCCCACATTAAATTATTTGCCATCCTTTTTTGGGGGAGTCTACCTTTTTAACATCTCTCATTTTTTCTCTTCCATACATAACATGGACACAACTTTTTGGAGAAATTTTATCATTTCTTGCCTGAACTATTGTAATGGCCTTCTGACTGATGTCTCCAGCCATCTTCTTACTCTTTTAATTCACCTTTCATATAGTTAGCCAAATGACCTGCCTATGATTTTGTCATTCTTTGTTCAGAAAACTTAAGTGGCTTCCTATTGCCTCAAGAATAAAATATAGACACATTTATAATTTTGTTTTATATTCTCCAAATAGTTATTTGGCCTAGGTCCTGTAGTTTGGGGAAAAGAAAAGGAAAAATAAAAGAGCACATTTGAAAATAATCATACTCTTCCTGTCCCTTCTTTAGAAAACATCAACAGAGCGCTGAATATGTACTAATTATTTAACAATGGAATTGAGAAAAGGAGAAATACAGCAAGATTTTGAATATGATATACATATTTCTGCTTTTTGCATGATGTACATAGTCTGTATTTTCTCTTTTTGTATATTCTTTTGACATTAATAACTTCTTTGGGGTATGTAATGATGAGTCACATTAATAAGCACTTGATGATGGGACTGGTATGAATTGAAAAAAGAACAGAATGGTCCTTAGGAGAGATTACCTGACCACAGATTGGGTCTAGAGAGTGGTTCAGTCCAGATTTGGAGACTAAACTATGGAGAATCCACCAAAAGAGTCAAAGATGGATCAGAGGATGAAGGACAGTTTTACAAATGTCATCATCTGATAAGAATTGTGTTAAATATATCCAACTATCTCTCAGCACTCTCTCCAGATTCTCTCTTGTTTTTATTGCTCTAGTCTGGGATTCAGAAATAGAGCCCCAGACAACATAAATGTTTTCCTTTTCTAGCTACATGTAAAGGAAGAAGTACTGAGACATAGGTAGGATGCAACAATCAATCATGTAGAAGCACTAAAACATTTCTCCTTGTATTTTATTAAATAGAATATATGACTATAGAATCTTTAGTATTTTAATTAATTGATTATAAATTTGATTTTAGTTTAATTCATTTTTATTTTTAAATAATGATTGCTTATACAAAAATGTTGGTGACCTTTCTATCTTTGACTTCTTTGAGGTATATGTTTAGTGGTGGGTTTCCTGGGTCAAAGAATATAAACATTGGAAAAACTGTTCTTATTCTCTCCCTCTCCCTCTCGCTCTCACTCGCTTTTGCTCTCTCCTTCCCTTCCTTTCTTCTTCTTTTTGATATTTTCTTTCTTTTCTTTCTTTCTTTTCTTTCTTTCTTTCTTTTCTTTCTTTCTTTTCTTTCTTTCTTTCTTTCTTTCTTTCTTTCTTTCTTTCTTTCTTTCTTTCTTCCTTTCTTTCTTTCTTTCTTCTTTTTTTCTTTTTCTTCCTTCTCTCCCCATTTCTATTTAGCAATTTATTTGTTCCTAGTCTACAGTAAAAATGTTTTTTTTACAAATCATGAACACATTTATTTCAGTGATAAATTCTAGGTTAACTAACTTCTTTAAAATCCTACTACAGGGGAGGATTCTGGGAAGATGGCAGAATAGGCCAGTAAAATTCAAGCTCTTCAGATTTCCCCTACAAATAGAATAAATTTGCACCTCATGCCAAAAATAAACTAGTGAAAAATCAAGAAAAAAATCAAGGAGCAGAACAGAGGTTCTCTTGGCACAACCTGAGAAAATCTGAAGAAAGCCCCAAGCCCATGATTAATCCATGTGAAGAGCAAACACCTCTTGATTAGCTCCACAGAAAAGCAAAATAGGTACTCCTGGGGAGAGCTGGGTTTGGCTGAAGCCTTAGTGGGAACTACAGAAACTTTCACCTCTGGAACAGTGTGAGTACTGGGGTGAGTCCCAGAAGACTGAGTGGAACCTCAGCTGATTAGGAATGCCAGGCCCAGATGTGCCAGAGATATGCAACCCTGAGTGAGAAGGAACCAGCACACCAGGAGTGCTGGCTGCAGACACTTGCATGATGAGCTTAGGGTTTGGGGTTCCAGGTCAGAGGGGAGAGCTGAAGTGAAGCTAGAGGCATCTCTCTCACACCAGGATTAGAGGTGCTTACATTAATACTGCTCATTAAAAAAAATGAACCAGAAAAGAAGAAAGAACCCTAACATATAAACTTACCACAGGAAAAGGGAAGACCACGGTTCATTTTTACAGGAGTACAATGAAATAAAAAAAAATATATCTTCTACCCCACAGAATAATGTGAAATGGCTCCCTGCCCAGAAAGAATTTATTAAAGAACTCAAAAAAGAATTTAAAAATCAAATGAGAGATATTGAGAAAAACAATAATTCAAGAAAAACAAGATTATGAAAAAAATTTAACCCACCATAAAAGGAGATACAGTCTCAAAGATGAAAATAACTTTTCAAAAATTAGAATTGGGCAAGGGGAAGCCAGTACAGTTATAAGAGATCAAGAAATAACAAAACAGATTATAAAGAATGAAAAAAAATAGAAGAATGTGAAACATCTCATAGGAAGAATGACAGATTTGGAGAAGAGATCAAGAAGAGAAAATACAAAAATAATTATACTCCCTGAAAGTTGGGATCAAAAAAAGAACTTTGACACAATAATGTAAGAAATAATCCAAGAAAATTGTCCTAAAGTAATAGAACATAAGGGAAAAAAAATCAACCTATCACTACCTCAATGAGATCCTTTGTGGGAAACAAAAAGCAACAAGAAAAAAGGTAAAAATAATATGTTGTGATCCACATTCAATCACCACAGAATTCTCTCTGGGTGGAGATGTCTGTCTTCATCATAAGATCATTGGAACTGGCCTGAATCATCTCATTGTTGATGAGAGCTATGTTCATCAGAATTAGTCATCACATAATATATATATATATATATATATATATATATATATATATATATACTAATATAATCTAACCAATATTCTCTTGGTTTTACTCACTTCACTTAGCCATCGGTTTGTGTAAATCTCTCAAGGCCTTTCTGAAATTATCCAACTGATTGTTTCTTATAAAACAATAATATTACATAATATTCATATACCATAACATTCATCCATTCTCCAACTAATGGATATCCCCTCAGTTTCCAGTTCCTTGCCATTACGAAAAGGGTTGCCCCAAACATTATTGCACATGTGGGTCCTTTCCCCTTTTTTATGATCTCTTTTGGATACAAGGCCTATGTAATTAAAAAAAATAATTCAATTTCTTTTGCATAGTAACTTACAAAGGAGAATAACCGTCAGTAGAATGAGGACTTTATTTTAAATACTCAAAAATTAAAAATAGCAAATACCCTTTATAACTAATGTAATCTAACCAAGAAAGAAGACCAAGTGAAAAAAATTCTTCCTCAAAGTTGCTTTTGGTAACAACAAGCAGAAATAAATATATACTAAAATGATAGACTGTGAGTCAGAAGGCCTGGGTTCTGGTTGTTTTCTAAGTTCTATCTTTGAGATTCTAGCTAAGTTTCTCTGGACCTGGAATCTCTTATCTGTAAAATGTATCTCTTAATTTATAAGGGCCCTTCTGGCCTTTTCATCCTATAATTCAAATTAAAATCAAACGTAAGGTCAAAGATGTTTTGTAAAAGAATCATTTTGTTAACAGTCAGTAAACAGTTTACAATTTCCTCCTATCAGTCATTGTGCATAAATTGAACATATATTTTGAGTCCTTATTTCTTTTTTTTTCCTTTTGAATATTTTTCCCTTTTGAATAGCTTTTTTGTTACTATTCTTATGTAAAGATTATGCAGAAGTTCATAACGTTTAGGTGGGTGGCAGAGAGGATAACAACTTAGGGAATATGTAAAAGGTATCTTGACCGAGGTAGCATTTGAATTGAGTCTTGGGATTCCCAGGAGGAAACTAGAAGGTCCATGGGTTACAATTTATTCAAATATTCCATAGTAGAAGATGACAGGTCAGACATATGGGAAAGCAAATAGATCAAGAGTGCTGACTTTTATATCCTGTACAACATGAATTTCCTTAAGATTATTTTTATTGTTATTTTTAAAATTCTGATTTTGAATAAATTTGCCATGTCAAATCTTTTTTGCTCTCTTTACTCCAAATGCACCATTTTCTCTACTACATTAATAGTCCTAATTGACAAAAAAATGTTTTTGTTTCACTTACTTTTTTGCTCCTTTCTTTGAAGTAGATTCTTATATAGATTAAAATCCTCAAACTTTTTGGTCCCTATATCTCTTGACTTTCAGTAAGTCCTCTCATGACCTCTTATCCAATGTGAAAATAAATTCTAGAGTTTAGCATGAATGTACATGTTATAATAGGAATAAATTAATTTCAATTAATTTATGAAACATTTTCATACCAATTTGACTTCTTATACTCCTTGGAGATGTACATACTTTGAATTAAGAATCTCTATTATGATAAGCATGAAGAGATTAGTAAAAATTAAGTAGAAATTAAAAAAAATAATCATTTAATGAATCAAAGAAAAATTATTAAAATAATTATTTTAATAAGGAAGATGAGGTTAATGTAAAACAAAACCTAAGAATTGTATTTAAAATAGTTTTCAGAGGAAAATGCATATGTTGAAAAACATAGAGTATATATCAAAATAGAAAAAAAAGGAGAGGATTAAAAGAAACAAAAAATTAAAATAACAGTCTACTTCTGAGAATTGAATGGAACTTGATAAATATTCATACAAATCTAAAATATCTATTGGCCAAACAATAAAAAGGGATTTAACTAGCACAGTGAAAGAGATAAAAAAATTTGAGCCAGTCACAATCAAAATATGAAAGATTGATAGTGGGAGGGGAAGATAATCCTAGGTCATTTGGATTTTCAACTAATCAACTGAGATGACTTTATTAAACTCCTACTCTATGCCAAGCAGCATGGAGTCTGGTGAAACAAAGTCAAAACACATTTATTCTAAATAATTAGTATTCTATCAGAGGAAACAAATGTACATGTGTAACATCCAAAAATGGACAGACAAAAGCATTTTGAGGTAGAGTAAAAAGTAGTATCAGATGAGTGCCACTGAAAAAGTTTTAATATGGGGAGTAGAATGTAAATCATCTTTAAGAAAACTATGGATTCTTTTTAAAATTTTATATTTCTTATTATTATAGCTTTTTATTTACAAGTTATATGCATGGGTAATTTTTCAGCATTGACAATTACAAAACGTTCTGTTCCAACTTTTCCCCTCCTTCCTCCCCACCCCCTCCCCCAGATGGCAAGTTGATCAATCCATGTTAAATATGTTAAAGTATAAATTAAATATAATATATGTATACATGTCCATACAGTTATTTTGCTGTACAAAAAGAATCGGACTGAAATAGTGTACTATTAGCCTGTGAAGGAAATCAAAAATGCAGGTGGACAAAAATATAGGGATTGGGAATTCTACGTAGTGGTTCATAGTCACCTCCCAGAGTTCTTTTGCTGGATGTAGCTGGTTCAGTTCATTACTGCTCTATTGGAACTGATTTGGTTCATCTCATTGCTGAGGATGGCCAGGTCCATCAGAATTGATCATCATATAGTATTGTTATTGAAGTATATAATGATCTTCTGGTCCTGCTCATTTCACTCAGCATCAGTTCATGTAAGTCTCTCCAGGCCTTTCTGAAATCATCCTGCTGGTCATTTCGTAAGAAACAGAACAATAATATTCCATAACATTCATACACCACAATTTATTCAGCCATTCTCCAATTGATGGGCATCCACTCAGTTTCCAGTTTCTGGCCACTACAAAGAGGGCTGTCACATTCATGCACATACAGGTCCCTTTCCCTTCTTTAAAATCTCTTTGGGATATAAGCCCAGTAGTAACATGGCTGGATCAAAGGGTATGCACAGTTTGATAACTTTTTGGGCATAGTTCCAAATTGCTCTCCAGAATGGCTGGATGTGTTCACAGTTCCACCAACAATGTATTAGATCCCTGTTTTCCCACATTCCCTCCAAAATTCCCCATTATCTTTTCCTGTCATTCTAGCCAGTCTGACAGGTGTGTAGTGGTATCTCAGAGTTGTCTTAATTTGCATTTCTCTGATTAATAATGACTTGGAGCATTTTTTTTTAATATGGCTAGAAATAGTTTCAATTTCTTTGTTTGAGAATTGTCTGTCATATCCTTTGACCATTTATCAATTGGAGAATGGCTTGATTTCTTATAAATTAGAGTCAATTATCTATATATTTTGGAAATGAGGCCTTTATCAGAACCTTTGACTATAAAAATATTTTCCCAGTTTATTGTTTCCCTTCTAATCTCGTCTGCATTGAAAAATATGGATTCTAAAAGGAGGAATTTATCTAGGCTTGGGAGACTAGTACAAAGCCACAGAGATGGTTAATAAAGCATCATGGAAAAAAAGAAACTTAGACGGCTACTTTGCTAGAACTACAGCCTTCATGGGTGAAAGTGATGTGTACCAATGCTGGAAAAAATAGATTGAAGCTACACTAAGAAAAGATTTGAATATAAAACAAAGGAGTTTATAATTTAGATGAGTGGTTAAAGGAAATTGATGAAATTTATTGAATAGGTGATATAGTCAGATCTATACTTTGAGAATATAATTTTTGCAACTGCTTGGAAGATAGACTGAGGGGGAAAAACTTGATATTTAGAGATCGATAAAGAAGGCATAGTTCAAGTGAAAAATGATAAATACATGAATTGAGAAAGTGGCTATGGATAGGTAGAAGAGAAATAGAAGTATCAATGGAAATATCTGATAATCGAAAAGATTTGTGAAGTGAAAAACAGTAAGGAAATGAAGATTAAAATGGGAATACTGAATTAAAATGGAAATACAAAACTGAATAAATGGAAGAATATGGTGCTTTCAAACAAAATCCTAGATTTCAGAAGAGAGTTAAAATGTTGGGGAGATCATGATTTCTGTTTGGACATGTTGACTTAAGATGTCTATGGGACATTTAAATGAAATATTGAATACACATTTGATGATGTGGGAAGAGAGTTTGGAAGAGAGAGTAGTGCTGGATAACTAAATCTGGAAATCACTTGCATAGAGAAGATAATTAAACATGTGTAAGCTGAAAAGGTCATCAAGAGAAATCACTTCTAGGTATAAATTTTATGATGATATAAATCTATGTTCCCTTGATTTTGTGTTATCTATTGCAAAACAATCCTTACTACAAATTATTCTTTAGGTTTGGCAAATAACTATAACTAAATTGTTCCTATTTGCAAATGACATGATTACAAACATTGAAAACTCCAGAGAATGATTGAAGATACTAGTTAGTAGACTCACTAATATCAGAATGCAAAATTAATTCACAAAATAAGCAATATCAACAAAACCTAGTTATAAATAAGACATGAAATTGTGATAAAATAATTTTTAAACATATATAATACATATTTAACCAATATCATATTGATTACTGTCTTGGAGAGGGGGGAAAAAGGGACAGAAAGAGGAAGAAAAATTTGGAACACAAATTTTTACAAAAATAAATGTTGAAAAGTATCTGTACATGTATTTGGAAAAATAAAATACTATTAAAAACATATGCAATATATGGAAGTTAACTTATTAAAATAAAGGAAGAAATTGAGAAAAAAATCAAGGAGATACTCATTGTTTTTCGTTAGACCATTCCAATATAGTAAAATGCTGTTTCAATCTACATTGATTTATAGATTTAGTACTATGTCAGTCAAATTACCAGAGATTACACAGAGATAGACCAAACAATAAGAATTATTTTGAAGACTAAAAGACTTAGGAATTAAAAGACAATAATTTAAGTAAATAACAATGAATGATAAATAACATTGTCAGATGTTAATCTATATTATAAAGTAGTAGTAGTAAAAATAATTTGCTGCTACTTAAAACATAGAGAAAGTAGGTCAACTTAGATAAATGATCTCCAAATTTTTTTGGATCCGGCATCCCATTAGTCAAAAAAATAGTAAGGATGTATGTGTGTGTGTATATATATATATATACACACACACATACATCCTTGCTATTTTCTCTCTCTCTCTCTCTCTCAGAGAGCATAATATAAATGTGAATTAGATAAATAAAGAAATTATACACAGAATATAGAATATACACATATAGATACATAAGTATATGTATGTGCAAATATATAAATAATATGCATTTATGTGTATATATTTTTAGTATACACACATACAGTGAAAGAGGGGGGACAGAGAGGAACAGTGAGAAAGAGGGTCAGAAAATAAGTTGATTGATAAATATAGCTTATCTAAATACATTAGCATGTATTTATCATAAAAATTAATTTCTCATAGATTCCAAAATTAACATTGTGAGAAGTAGCTCGAGAGAGAGAGAGAGAGAGAGAGAGAGAGAGGTTATAATAATGGAAATAAAAAAATAAAGGAACTATCACAGAAAGGAAAATCCAGAATGGCACTATAGATAATGAAATATATTGTGCCTAGTCAAGGAAGAATCAGATAACTATCTGAGCTGAATACCATATTCATCATCAAGCATATTCAATTGGATAATTTTATAATTTTTTAAAAAATTGTTACCTTAGAAGATTCTATTTAGGGGGAATAATTTGGGAAGGGACTTATTTTCAGGAATAGCTCTATGTTTTCAAGGGAGCAATAAAAATATACATCATTAAAAAGCAGTTTGACTGTTCACTGATTTTTTTCTCATTAGTGTGTGTACACATACACCTGTGTATGTATATTTGTGTGCATATAAAACTTCTTAAGCATACACTGAAGTTGAACAATGATTTAGTAATGGATATGAAAAGCACAATTTTATCTATGTAAAAGTGATTTTTTTTTTTTTTTTTTTTTTTGCACAAACAAGATCACTATGTCAGAATTAGAGGAAAACTAATCATGGTGGAACATGGGGGGTGGGTTGGGACTGTAACTGGTAGTTTTTTTCAATTTCCCACATACTTTTCTGTTCTTTGTATATGAAATCAATCATGTTTGTTGACTGCCAAAATCATCATAAGATAAAGAGATAATAACAAAGCAACATCAAAGAGTAGGGGTAGAAATAATAAAGATACTTAAGTTGAACATGGAATTCCTACTGATAAAATTATTATGAACTAAAACTAAAAATTTATGTTGGGGTAAGAAAATAATAATAATTATATTGTTATTTATGTTTATTTTATTTATTATATTGTATGTTTATGTCTATAGATAGTATTATTTTTCCAGACATTGTGGTAAGTGCTTCACAATTATCTCACTTGATTCTTACAATCCCTCTAAGAAGTAGATGTAATGATTATTCCCATTTTACAAATAAGAATGTTGAAGTACACAAAGATTAAGTGATTTCTATATTGTCCTATAGTTAGTAAATATCTTAGGCCAGATTTGAACTCATTTTCCTGATTCCAGACCCTGTGCTCGTGCCATCTAAAGTATTTTAAATACAAGGTTCCACCTTTATCTTGTGAAAAGCAGGGTGTTACACGGAAGGTTTATAAGCAGATTATTGCAAAAATATTATTTTGGAAACATAAATTATATAGCAGGTAAAAAAGAGTGTAGTATGAAGTGACTAGGTACAGACTAATTAAAAGGAACAACAATCCAAGTATGAAATAACAGAAATCTGAATAATTAGTTGTAACATTGCAAATTTCAAAGCAGATTTTGTGAAGTGATTTTATCCTTTATTAGATTACTTTAAAATCTACATTTTTACATGTAAGTGAAATTAATGATTGATTTAAGGTTTGATTAAGATTTAAGGAGATAAGGAGCATCTCCAATAAATGATCCAAGAACTCAACATATATAGGGACATATGCCTGATCTTTTTACTGCTACTCTCAGAGCAGATAAAAGGGGTATATAAGTACTTTTGACAAATTTATATAGGTGGACGGATTTGCAGTGCAAATTGCAGAAACTTTATTTTACCTGTAGAGAATATCCATATTTGAAGAAAAGATAGTAGTTTTAAGCAAATGAACATTGTAATAATGTATAAACTGTGATTTAACTAGAGTTACAATAGCATTCTATTTTGTTTTTAAAATGTCTTTACCTATAACTGATAGTTTAAGTTGTCCTAATTATTTGACATTTATGTGACTAAATTGTCACTTTACTTTTAGGACATTATTGTAATTTTTGGTCTTTCTAGAAATGAAATACAGCAAAACCTTCTGTACCATTCTTCTATTCCTCTTAGTTACAAACAATGCCACAGTTAAGAGATTCAAAATCAGGTGCAAAATACTATATGCTTCAATATATTTTATTTAAGTGAGAATGTTTGTGTTTTCTAAGTTAGGTGCTGGGAGGGAACAATATGTCCATAAAGACTCAGGCAGAGAAAAAAAAATAATACCAGACTTTTCCCAGGTCTTATATTCCACACACAGATCATTTCTAGTAGACATATACTGTATACTGTCATATTCAAATCTGAGAAAAATGATTTATAGCTTACAAACAAATTCTGAAATGGTTTTGGAAAGTGTGGTGATTTTCTGGTCTAACTTGATTTTTGTGTGCTTTTTTTTCTCATAGATTCCAAAATTAACATTGTGAGAAGTAGCTCAACATACTGCACAGATTAGGAGTCAGAAGACCTGAATTTAGATCTTACAAAGGTACTTGTGTCTTACTAGTTGTGTGATCCCTAGAAAGTCACTTGGTTTCACTATTCAGTCATAAAATGAAAAAAAAAAATAATAGTCTGGCTTTTTGGGAGGAAACTTGTGTCAGTGTTGGAGCATAATATAAATGTGAATTAGATAAATAAAGAAATTATACACAGAATACAGAATATACACATATAGATACAAAAGTATATGTATGTGCAAATATATAAATAATATGCATTTATGTGTATGTATTTTTAGTATACACACATACAGTGAAAGAGGGGGGAGAGAGAGGAAGAGTGAGAAAGAGGGTCAGAAAATAAGTTCATTGATATATATATAGCTTATCTAAATTCTCAAAATCTGAAGCATTATATATTTGAAAATGATACTGTATTAAGTGCCAGCATTAAATCCATCTTCAATTTTTTGTCAAATAATTGCGTGGTATTGGAAATGAATAGGGATGGATGAATAAGGATGCTATACACTCCCACAAATTAGGTTGACAGCCTCATACATTTTATTGGATTAGGAAGCTGCCAAGATTACTGACTTGCCCAAGATAACACAACAAATATGTATCAGACATGGATCTTAAAACCAGGGAAAAAGTAAAACCAGGTTAAGATCTCATTAAATAATAGCAGATAGTTCTCCCAAAAGATTTTGCTATTGTTATTGTTATTTTTGCTTGTGCCTTTTTGCCTCATTTATACTTCAGAAAGAAATCATGCTGAGATTTTTTTGGAGTTAAATGAGTAAATAAGGTCACATACCTGGCCATGCTTTTGAAAATAACATGTTTTACTTTCACATACATTTTATTTTATAGATAGGAAGATGCAACAATTCAAAATATTTCCATTTTTTCAGGTTTTGTGATCTAGGAATTATTTTTTCTTATTAATTTTTGATCATATTATATAGTTAACTATCAGAGAGGCATTTCTTTTCTGCAAGTATCATAATGAACATAAGATTTGAAAAACTATAATTTTAAAAAAAGAGTGAATAAGTACAAAAAACTGTGGGCCCTCCGAAAGTCATATGAGATGACAACAAAGAGACAAGTCAGAAAGATGAAAAGAAATTATGTCTTCTCTTTAACTGAAGTTTTTAATTTGCCATTTAATGAGATTAAATAATTAAATATATCTGGAGGTCTGGGATGGAACAATTATGAAAAATAGTATGATTCATCTTAAGGAAATTTAAATGGTAGGATGGATGTATCATACATGAAAAAAAATCCTCTAAGAAGAAAATTTAAAGTGACATTTTAAAGGATTTTTTTAAAGATAAAAAGTTTACCTAAAAAGATTCGAAGTAATAAGATGAAATGGACTAAGGTAAAACTCTAATGGGTTCAAATTAAAGAATTCCTATTAATACAGGA
This sequence comes from Sarcophilus harrisii, assembly GCF_902635505.1. Lineage (NCBI taxonomy): Eukaryota > Metazoa > Chordata > Mammalia > Dasyuromorphia > Dasyuridae > Sarcophilus > Sarcophilus harrisii. Next base: position 195,219,741 of record NC_045426.1, read on the forward strand.
CACTTAGCATAAAGCTTTTCAAATAAATGACAGTCATTTTTCTGAAAAAAAGAAATAGTGAGAGAGAATTTAAAAAGCCTTAGACATTTTAGCATTATTAGCTATAGAATAATACATAATGGATTCAGAATTTATAATATATGTCATATGGAGATTTTTTTCAGACTATTTGCCTCTGAAATTAAGAAGACTTTGCTTAAATGCAAATCTGTGTGCAGACTGAAAAATGACTATCTTTAGTCAAGAGAAACATCCTAAGAACATCAAAAAGTAGAATATTAGCCTGGAGGAAAGAAGTCAGGAAAAAACATCCATTAGAAAGAAAAAAAAATGTTAGAGGGAATATTTTTCAATAGGTGGGGATTTCTAGGAGAAACAAATCAGGAGGATAAATTTTTACAGGATCACTGGTTCCTAATTTGTCACTGACCCACTCTGTGATTTTGGGAAGGAGTAAAAAATGTGCCTGAAATTATCTCTTTAAATATTTTCCCAATGGATTGGATTATTCCTAGAATATCTTCCAGAATTAACCTGATTAATCCAATTTTGAAAAAGTTTATCCCAAGTCAACTTTGCCTTAACAATTTGTTTAAAAAGAGATTTTACAGGGACATGTATATATACATATATATAGGTTTATATATATAATGTATAAGTATAGATAATATATATGTAAATGTATATATATATATATATATACACACATATCCATGTACCCTATTTGTGCATGTGCACACACATATATGTATATATATCATATATTGATAGCAGAAATAACTGACAACTCTTCATGTTTGCTATTAACAAGTCCCTAGGAAAAAAAAAACAGACCCCCATCACAAAAATATTAGATTAGTAATGTATATTTAAACTTCACAATAATTTGAGATATCAAGTTGTTTCAAAAAACTATAAGTTCTCATCATAATGAGCCATTTTGGTAGCAAAGATAAACACAAGATAAAAATGAAAAAGAAGGGAATGTTTTTAAAACATATGGAAGCAAATCTTCAGAGGGGGAAAAAAGCATTGCTTCACTAACATTCAGTGTCATTAGGAAAATATTTCCCAGGGTATATGGCTAAGTCAAAACTGAATTCCTGATTTCTCTTAGCTTTTTCATTGATAGCAAACTGCCTCTAGTGATTTACTTATTTTTCCATGTTATGAAATGATATTGATACCAAGAAATAAATACAACTCTTGTAAGACAAATAGATGTGTTTAAATGTTTATTACCTTTTAATGGACTATATAATTTTTTATTTAGGGAGAAAAATCAAAAATCTTATTCTACAGAAAAAAATATGTCTTTACCATTAAATGCTTTTTCTTATAATTTGTATTTAGGTAAGATTGAAGTTTTTTTAGACAGCACATTTTCTGGCACATTGTTAGCACTTCATAAATATTTATTGTTTTAATTATCTTTATATTCCCAATTCTAGTCAAGTTGAAAAAGCAAAAAGATACAAATCAAAGGAATATTTTAATTGTTTTATTTATTTATTTTGCTGAGGCAATTGGGGTTAAGTGAGTTGCTCAAAGTCACACAGCTATAAAGGAATATTTTTAATTTTTTTCTGGAAGTTACTCTAGGAGGTGGAGTGAAGATGGTAAAATAAAGTCAGGGATTTTATTTGTGAGCTCTCTAAAACCCCTTTAAATATCTTTAAATAATAATTAAGTAAATTCTAAATCAGCAGAACCCACAAAGACTCAATTTTTGGCCCAAAACAATTTAAAAGGTTTTCAGAAAAGGTTTATTGCACCAGGGTCCATGCAGGGCATGGTCCAGCACAAGCCATATCAGCTCAGATTGGGCCCCAGCAAATTGAAAGTAGCCATTAGGTGCCTTTGAATCAATAAAGGCAACAGCTGCTTCCAGAGCTCCCAGATCTCCTGCCCACAGGCAGTGTGGTGGTCAAATAACAGGTGAGAAGAAGTTTACAGGGGTCTCTTTGTTAGCACTGGGGCAAGACTCTGTTGCTTTGTTCATATTCATATCCAGATCATATTCCTGGAGAAGAGATAGTCTTAGGGTAAGGAGGAGCACTAACACAATGGAGCAGGGACTCTCCTCACATTCCCAAGCCTGAAATGAGTGGTTGTGGGCACTCACAGATCAAACTACTGGTCAGAAGAGTAGTAAACACAATTCTCCTTAGATCATACCACTTTGGAAGACCTGAAAACTTACAGGTCCCTAAAAGAACCTCTGAAAGCAATTGTACAAAATCCCAAAGCTTGGAACAGTGCATCCATCCTGGAAGCAGAGCCCTACTTTAACAAAAAGTTTTTTAAAAAAACAATAAAATACCATGGAAATGAGTAAACTACAGAAAATGATTCTGACCATAGACAGTTACAATAGTGACAAGGAAGATCAATTCACATACTCAGAAAAACATAACAAAATCAAATTTCCAACATCCACAGACTCCAAGAAAAAAGAATTAACTACAGGTCTTGGAAGAGCTCCAAAAGGACCCTGAAAATCAAGAGACATAGAAGAAAAATTGGGAAGAAAAATGGAAATGATGCAAGAAAATCATGAAAAATGAGTCAACAGCTTTGTAAAGGAGAAACACACACACACACACACACACACACACACACACACAAAAGATACTAAAGAAAATAAAAATTTAAAACCAGATTACAGCAAATGGCAAAAGAGGTACAAAAAGCTAAGAATAACTTATTAAAAAATATAACTGGCCAAGTGAAAAAAGTGGCACAAAAATTCACTGAAGAAAATATTTCCTTAAAACTTAGAATTGAGCAAATGGATGTTAATGACTTTATGATGAATCAAGAAACAATAAAATAAAAACAAAGGAAAATGGAATACAATGAAAAATACCTCACAGGAATAACAAAACAAAACAAAACACTGAAATAGAAAAAAAGATCCAGAAGAAATAATAAAAAAAAAAAAATACTGGACCACTGAAACATCATCATCAATAAAAGAGCCTAAACATCATCTTTCAAAAAATTATCAAGGAAAACTACCCTGATATTCTAGTACTAGACAGTAAAAAAAGAAATTGAAAGAATGTACTGATCACTGACCAAAATATATCCTAAAATAAAAACTCCCAGAAATATTATAGGCAAATTTCAGAGCTCCTAAGTCAAAGATGACATAATGCAAGTAGCTAGAAAGAAAACAACTTAAGTATTGTGAAGCCACAATCAGGATAACAAAAAATTTAGAAGCTTCTGTAGTGAAGGTTCAGAAGGATTAGAATAGATAGTCCAGAGGGCAAAGAAGCAGTACTGACTATAATTCTTCAGAAGGGAAATGGATATTCAATGACATAAGGGACTTTAAAACATTCTTGATAAAAATACCACAGCTGAATAAAAAATTGGATAGTCAAATGCAATACTCAAGAAGTGTAAAAAAAGTAAAGAGGAAAGAGGAAGTATAAAGGATTCATTTTAATTACACTGTTTATATTCCTAGATGGGAAGATGAGACTTGTATCTCATAAGAACTTTCTCATCATTAGAACAATTTGAAGGAGTACAAATAGAGGGCACAGATATGAATTAAATATAAGCGAGTGACATCTAAAATATATATATAATTAACGGGTGAGAGAGAAACGTACTTGAGAAAAGGGAAAAGAGAAATAGAAGGGGATAAATTAACTCACATAAAAAAGTCAATTAAAAGCTTTTAAAGTAGAGGGTAAGAGGGAATTGATGAGGGAGAGTAAGTGAACTTTATTCTCATTGGAACTGAGGAAAAGAAAAAAATAACATGCATATTCGATTTAGCAAAAAAAAAAAAAAATCTACCCTGCCCTACACGGAAATTAGGAGGGAAAGGAAATAAGAGGGAGGAGGGTGTGTTAGAAGGGATTATAGATTGGAAGAGGCACAGTCAGGAGCAAAACACTTTTACTTTTATTTTTCAGGGTTTTTTTTTTTTTGTTTTTTTTTTTTGAGAGGCAATTAGGGTCAAGTGCCTTGACCAGGGTCACACAGCTAGGAAGTGGTAAGTATCTAAAATCATATTTGAAGTCAAGTTTTCCTGACTTTAGGTCTTGTGCTCTCTCCACTGAGCCACCTAGCTGCCCCAGAAAAACACTTTTGAAGAGGGACTGAATGAAAGGAGAAAAGGAATCTAATTTTAAAAAGACAGTGAAATAGGATGGAGAGAAAAACAGCAATAGTAACAGTAAAAACAAAAACTTTAAAAAAAATAGGTTTCTCTGCTAAATAAAAGAAAATAGGTTTCTTTTCTTTCTTTCTTTTTTTTTTTCTTACTTTCTTTCTTTTTTTTCTTTCTTTCTTTTTTCCTTTCTTTTTTCTCTATCCTTTTTAAATTTTATTTTTCTTGAGGGTTTTTACTTTTATTAAGGTGGGAGGTCTCTGTTTTCTTTCACAATATGACTTTTATGGAAATGTTTTGCATAAGTTCACATGTGATTTTGTAATTGTGGATGGGGATAAGGAAGAGAACCTAGGACTCAAAAATTTTAAAAACAAATGTAAAAAATTATTTTAAATGTAACTGGGGAAAATATTAAATAAATTAATTAAAAAAAAAACTTTGTAGAGAGTACATTTCACTTTGCCAGAGTTCATAGAGGACTTCACAGTTTTTTTTTTTTTTTCTGAGATCATCCTGTTCATAATTTCCCATAGAACAATAATATTCCATAACAAACACATACCACAGTTTATTGAGCTATTCCCCAATTGATGGGCATCTCATCACTTTCCAATTTTTTTTGCCTTCAGTTTTTTGAAATTATCTAATTAAAAACAAGTTAGAACATTTTTAATATTGCTATAGGTTACTTTGATTACTTTCTCTGAAAACTTTATATTTACTGATCATTTATCTATTAGGGCACGTCTCTTATTTTTTATAAATTTGACTTAATTCCTTCAATGTTTGAGAAATGATTTTACCAGATTGAATAATGGAACAGAAGAAGAAAATACTAAATTTTGAAGGAAATATGGAAAAAAGAAAGACATTAATGCACTTTTAGTGTAGTTGTGTACTTTAATAATTCTGTACAGAAATTTGGAACTATGTCCAAACAGCTATAAAATACCATATCCACCCTTTTATCTAATAATACCACTGTAATGTCTCTTTGAAAGGAAATTTTTTTTTAAAAGAGAGGAAAAGAAAAAGAAAAAAATCTGTGTGCACAAAGATATAGTACTATAAGAAATGATCAGGATGCTGCCAGAAAAACCTGAAAAGACTTGCATTGATGGCTGCAAAATGAAATGCACTGTGAACAAAGTATCAGCCGTGAATGAATTAGCTATTCTCAGTAATACAATGATCCAATAAAATCCTAAAAATGTTAAGATGAAATATGCTATACATCCCCTGAAAAAGAACTGATAGTTTCTGAATATATATATATTAAAGCATATTTTAAAAACTTATTTTCCTTGAAGTTTTTATTTATTTTATTTTTGGTCTGTGTTTTCTTTTATAGCACAATTATTATAAAAATATTTTGTATGACTACACATATAATTGCTTGCCTTCTCAATGAGGTTGATATGAAGGGAGGGAGAGAGAGAACTTGGAACTCAAAGCTTTTAAAATGAATGTTAAAAATGTTTTAAAATGTAACTGAGGAGAAAGAAAATTCTAAATATCAAAAAAATTATACATGATAATTTATTTCCATAAAATTTAATTCTATGAAATTTTCTGAGAAATAACACATTCCTTTCTTTTATCCCTGGAAAAAGATAGAAACTCAGTTATTACACAAATAGGATTTATTTTATATTCTATACAGGGAAAGGGCTTTTCAATTTGGAGTTTTGAAGCCAATTATCTACACATACAACTAGAGAGAGCTAAAAGAGCTGCTACAAATAATTTTTGTACATATACAGCTTTTGCTTTTTAACAAAAATAATCTCTTTTGGAATTCATGCCTAGTAGTGGCATTGTTAGGTCAAAGGATATTCATGAATTTGTATCTCTTTGAACATAAATTATATCTTTTCATCATCATTTCATCAACAGGTATATGACTTATTTTTTTTCATAAATTTGACTCAATACCTCTAAATGTTTGAGAAATGAGACCTTATCAGAAAAGCTTGGTTCAAAATTCTTTCTACATTCTATTTCTACATTCTATTGCTAACTGCATTTCGCATCATTTATTCTATTTTTCTCTCTTTCACCCTGTCAATTCTCAAATGTGTTTTGTTATTGATCACTACTTCCCCAAATATTCCCTCTCTTTTATCATCCTCCTATCTTCCTGTTTCCTATTCTCCTCTGACATTCCTGTAGGGTAAAAGAGATTTCTATACCTATATGTTATTTCCTTTTTGAGCCAATTCATTCACCCTCCACTCTTCTTTCCTTCCACCTTAAAAATGTTTTCTTGCTTCTTATTACTGATAATTTATAGCATTCAACTACTCCTTCCCTTTCTTTCAGTACATTCCATTCCTATCATTTAATTTTGTTTTTTAAAGATATTATCACTTCATATTCAATTCATCCCTGTGCCCTCTGTCTATATATACTTCTTCAAACTTACATAATAATTAGAAAATTCTAATGAATTACAAGTATCATCCTCCCATGTAGGAATGTAAATAAAGTCCTTTATTAAATCCCGTATGATATCTGTTTCCTTATGACTTCTTCATGTTTATCTTGAGTCTTGTATTTGAAAATCAAGTTTTCCATTCAGCTCTGAGTTTTTCATCATGAATGTTTAAAAATTTTTAAAAATTTCTTTGACTATTCACCTTTTCCCCTGAAGAATAATATTCAGTTTTGTTTGATAATTGATTCTTGGTTGCAATCCTAGCTCCATTGCTCTCCATAATACCTTATTCTAAGTCCTGTGGTTGTTTAATGTAGAAGCTGCTAAATCTTTTGTGATCCAGACTGTAGCTCCACTATATTTGAACTATTTCTTTCTAAATGCTGGTAAAATTTGGCTTTCACTTGGGAGTTTTGGAATTTGTCTACAATCTTCCTGTGAGTTTTCATTTTAGGATTTCTTTTAGGAGGTGATCAGTGAATTCTTTTAATTTCTATTTTATCCTCTCCTTCTAGAATATCAGAATAGTTGTACTTGATGTTTTTTTGAAAGATGATGTTCAGGCTCTTTTTCCAATCATGACTTTTAGGTAGACCAATAATTTTTAAATTATCTCTCCTGGATCTATTTTTCAGGTCAATTGTTATTCTGATGAGATATTTCATATTTTTTCCTATTTGTTTTTTCATTTGCTTTATTGAATCTTGATATCTCATAAAGTCATTAGCTTCCATTTGCTCAATTCTAATTTTTAAGAAACTATTGTCCTCAGTGAGTTTTGTACCATTTCACCAATTTTGCTTTTTAAGGCATTCTTCTTTTATTAGCTTTATGTATTTCCTGTCATACTATTCTCAATTATTTTCCTAATTTTTCCTCTTTTTCTTTCTTTCTTTGTTTTTTCTTTGTTTTTTATTTCCTTATTTCTTGGTTTCTTTCTTTCTTTCTTTTTTTTCTTTCTTTCTTTCTTTTTCTTGATTTTTAAAGTCCCTTTTATGCTTTTACATAGCCTAACACCAATTCTTATTTTTCTTGGAAACTTTGGATATAGTAATTTTTGACTTTGTAATCTTTTTCTGAATGTGTGTTATGATCTTCCTTATCACCATAGAAATTTTTTTCTGTTGCCTGCTTATTTTATTAGCTTATTACTGGACTGTTAGCTTTTTGCTAAAGTAGGGCTCTGTTTCCAGGATGGAGGGTGCATTGTTCCAAACTTCAATAGTTTTATGCAACTATTTTCAGAGAGATACTAGGGACCTGACCACAAGCTCTCTTTTCTGTCCTAGAACTATTAGGAGTGTTCCCACCCTACTGTAGTTATAAGGTCTAGTATGCTAAAGCAAAAGTCCTGCTTTGCTGGTTCTGAGCCTGGGACTGGTGCCAGTCCAGGGCTGATATGGCCTGTACCAGGACTGCATGTTGGGAACCCACCCCAGTGTCACAAATATTTTCTATTGATCTTCCAAGTTGACTTGACTGGAAAATGTTCTACTCCATCTTTTTGTGTGTTTGGACGCTCTAAAATTTGTTTAGAGTCATTATTTAAAGGAATTTGGAACCGTTTGGAGTAGAGGTTGGGAAAGTTTCTGCTTTTACCATCTTGGTTCCATCTCCAGCAGACCTTTAATTCCTTAATTGATTTTTACATAAGGAAAATTTTAAACAATATAAAAATGATAAAATTATGCTTTTGGAAAGATTTTGTATAAGGTATGAAGACTGAGATATAATGAGGACTAAGAATATTTTCCTTTTAGTTTATTATTATAGCAGCATGAGTTAAAATTATACCCTGTACTCATCTGTAAGCAGTGGAAGTTGCTGTATGACATGGAATATCATGGAATTGAAATTTTGTTTGCTCTGAGATTTGAATTCAAATATAATTGCTTGTTCATCCATTTAAGGGAAATATAAAAAGTTGCTCAAAGACTGTCTTATAGAAAACAACTGATAGATATAAATGACCAGGAAGTTTGAGAATATAGCCTTACAATGATCTTGGATTCTCTTAATTCAGTTCCCTATTGTGCTATTTTCTGTCTGAACAGGAAATTTTGCCACTTTGTTCTGAGTCTGGCTATGATATCTTGTGAATAATGTGGAATTTTTTATGTGATTGACTATTCCAAAGAATTATCTTTGTATCTATTGCTTTTACTTAAAATTAAATATATAACAAAATTTTTTTCTTCTAGTGTACCTGCAATAGGTCAATCTTTGACTTCAGGATTAGCCCGGAGGAAATAATCTTGACTTGATATTGATATAACCATGTCCCTAACCCACCTTTCACAGCACAGCAAAAGAATTTCAAAGGTTCTTTTACAAGTCAAGATTGTAATCTTGACTTCTACAATCTTGTTTCTACAATCAATAAGCCTCTCTGAGTTATCATAATGAGATTCAACATTAAGATACTATTGCTTTGATTTTTTTTTTTTGTTCTGAATTACTGAACCTTACTATTTTCAATGTTCTAGTCTAGGTAAATAGAGAAATTAACTCTTACACTGGCTATCTCCTTGATTATTAGTTTAATTACATACTTGTGTACAAGATTATTATTAATAAACAGACTCATATCTTTTTCTGAGTGAGGACAAAATTTATACTTGAAATGGAGAATATGACAAAGAATGATGTGATAAAGCTATACAATATTTCAATATATTGGTAAACTTCACTTAAAAAAAGGGTACTCCATTTGGAACTCTGCTATAAAACTGTGTATACCCTTTGACGTAGCAGTACCACTACTGTATCTGTATCCCAAGGAAATGATAAAGGAGGGAAAAGGACCCACACAGGCTAAAATGTTTGTTGGCACCTCTTTTGTGGTACCAAAGAATTAGAAAATGAGTAGATGCCCATCAATTGGGGAATAGCTGAATGAATAAGTTGTGTTATATGAAGGTAATGGAATATTACTGTTCTATAAAAAATGATAAACAAACTGATTTTAGAATGATTCAGAAAGATTTACACGAACTGATGCTGAGTGAAACAAGTAAAATCAGAAATACATTGTACACAGTAACAGCAGGATTGTGTGATGATCAACTAATGAATACTTAATTCATCTCAATGATTCAATGATTCAAGGCAATCTCAATAAACTTTGGATAGAAAATGCCATCTGCATGGCAGATCTAAAAAGGTCTAAAAAGAGAACTATGGAGATTGAATATAAATCAACAAAATGCTATGTTCACTTCTTTTTTCTGTTGTTTTTCTCCTATATTTTCCCCTTTTGCTTTGATTTTCCTCTCAGCAGTATGATTCATAAAGAAATGTGCATTTAAAAAGTGAATATAATGTATAATCAGAAAATAAATAAAAAAATTAAAAGCTCCTGATTAGATTGCTTATCTATACTATCTTCCCAGTTGGTGAAAGAATTGAATTAACATTCTCATTAATTATTACTTATTAGTTATCTTAAAATTTCAACTGCAGTACCACTAAAAATGACAATAGAAAGAGCAATAAATATGATGGTTCTAAATGTAATATTTTAAATTTGAGACATAATAGTAAAACAAAATAAAGCAAAGTTCTGGTTCTTTTTCAGGCCCATTTGAATATCCAGAGATATTTCACCATACAAATATTTAAACACATGGGGTTTACATATGATTTTATAATTTTTATATAGTGTCAGGTTGGATTCACACTTTCATATATAGAATTTCTTTAATTTACCATAGAGAAACTTTTAAATCACTTTTTCTTGACTGACATGTCTCTAATAATAACAAGAGAGAATGACATTTTTTAAAATCAGGTCTTTAAAGATTTTTTCTAAAACTTTCCCTCACTAATTTACTATTATTTATGCAATGTATAGGGCTTAAAGATTAAAGAAAAAAAATACTATCTAAAAACTGAAACTCTAAATTTTCAGATATTTTATAAGTATTTTAATTTGATTTTTATCTATAGATTTGATATTCATAGGGTTAACTCCATAAAATCTCTGCTAGTTTTTACCACATGAACTATTTGCTAGAAGGATAATGTGATTAAATTTTATGTGGATCTATTAAATTATATTGTTTTATTGCTAACATTATCTAAGACACATTCATAAATGACTTGGAACCTGAAAATTCCTTTTTTTGAGGGGGGAAACAATTCTGAAAACTCTACAGAAACAAGCAAGAAGGATCCATTCTGGTAATAATAATAATAATAAATACTCCAGTCACAAAAACCAAGATGTTGATTCAAGGATACATGTCTCTGGATTTGAGTGGATCAAACCAGATAATGGAAGGGCAGCAGTTTAAAATAGATGAGTTTGACACAATTTCCAAGTGAAAATGTTTTCCAGAAACAGACTTCACAAAGTCCACAGGTAATTCAAGAAAATATATTTTAAAAAGTCTGTTGTTTAAATGAACATTAAGATGAATTCCTGTTATCAGATTTTTTTGTCTTTCTACTTATAATATATAAATAATAATTATTTCTAATGGCATCCTGATCTTTATGGAAAATAATGTTGATATTAGATTAAAAAATAAAAAAGCAAACTTGCTTCCCTCCCAAAAATATAGAAAGTGTAAATTCAAGTATTCTTATGTTAGTTCCTCATAAAATTGATTAATTATATTTCAGTCTATCATTGGAATTTCCCCATGTCTCCATGACATCCTTCTCTCTACCTCTGAATGTAAATAGATTTGCCAAATAGTTATTACTATTAAATCAATAACTTTCAAAGTTGTATATGGTTTGATTGATTTTTAGAAATGACCAATAGGATGATTTCAGAAAGGCCTGGAGAGACTTACACGAACGGATGCTGAGTGAAATGAGCAGGACCAGGAGATCATTATATACTTCAACAACAATACTATATGATGACCAGTTCTGATGGACCTGGCCATCCTCAGCAATGAGATCAACCAAATCATTTCCAATGGAGCAGTAATGAACTGAACCAGCTACGCCCAGAGAAAGAACTCTGGGTGATGACTAAAAACCATTACATTGAATTCCCAATCCCTATATTTATGCCCACCTGCATTTTTGATTTCCTTCACAAGCTAATTGTACAATATGTCAGAGTCTGATTCTTTTTGTACAGCAAAATAACGGTTTGGTCATGTATACTTATTGTGTATCTAATTTATATTTTAATATATTTAACATCTACTGGTTATCCTGCCATCTGGGGGAGGGGGTGGGGGGGTAAGAGGTGAAAAATTGGAACAAGAGGTTTGGCAATTGTTATTGCTGTAAAGTTACCCATGCATATAACCTGTAAATAAAAGGCTATTAAATAAAAAAAAGAAAAAAATAGAAATTATTATGAGCCTCAAACCTTCCGCAGTATTTTTTGATTGTTTAAAATTAATTTTTATTATTCTTGTCAAATTTGTTAGTACCTGTACACATAATATTTATAGTATCATGATTTTTTATAAACCCTAATGATTAAAACAAAATTCAAGGTCAATGAAATGGAGAATTACTAAAAGTAGATTTTTGATAGAACATTAACTATTTAATTCTGTTATTATAATGTTTCTTTGCCTTTCTGCATGGTGTCTCTTTTTGACATATACTAAATGTTTCTTAAGTCTCTCCTTTGGTACTCCCTTTTCTCTATTACAAAAAAAAAATCCCCTATTAGATTAAACTTTGAATAATTCCAGAAATTCACATACATCTCTTTGTCCTATCTAATAAAATAAATAGGAGAAGTTTAAGAAATCTGACATTTTAATAATACTAATTTATTAATCAACTAACTGACAAAGAAAATACTTTTCCTTTTAGTCCAAAATAAATGCATACTCTAAAGACAAATTATTTCTTGTGTAATAATTTAAACATCATTTTTCTTTTTCCCAAAAAGTATCTTTTTCTGCCTATCTTTGCATTTACTCTGGGTCATGTAGATCAGAAGGAGAGAAAAGAGATAGAGACATATAGACAGAGATACAGAAATAGACTTTATTAATATATATATACTTAAAGACCTAAATAGCAAAAAAGATCTAGTGTTACACATATATTATATATATGATATTTATATAACTAGAAATAGACATATAGATTGATATGTCTATGTTTATTGAGAAAAACATAGAAATAAATAGAACTCTATCCATCTTTTCTCCATAGACCTTTTCATAAAGTGTTTTACTTGTTTTTGTTTTTTTTTTTGTTTTTGTTTTTGTTTTTGTTTTTGTTTTTTTAGTTCTAGGGCATGGTATTTTTACACAAAAAATTAAATACAAAATAATTTCAGGATATTTAGGGACAAGACAAGGGGAGAAGTTGAAATGCTGGCAATTGGCAATAAATATCAAGATAACCCTAGTATGTACTGCATGTGTATCTGTGTCTGTACATTGCTGTTTTATTGTGGGGAATAAAGAACTTGGTCAGACATCAAAGATACTAAGATCATTCACTGGATCTGAGAGGAACTCCAGTCATCTTGATTTTTGTCTTGTCACTGGACTTCAATGACTTTGGAAGACAGAGTGAAACTTAATGGTTTTTATGGAACTCTGCCACTCTGAAATCCAATTCAGGTACAAGTGCAGACATCACCCTATTATTGAGATTGAGAAGAGGGGACCCAGACCAGAGTCATGAGGTGTAAAAAGAATTTGCCAGCATCTCCTTCTCCTCTCCCCACACCCTATCCACACACCTTATCATTTCTCTGTACTTAATTATCTGTGAACTTCCCCCCCATATACCCCACCCAACCATCACCACCAAAAAACTGTGAAATATTTGATGGCAAAACCTCGTTTTTTTTTTTCTTTTCTGTTTGCATCTCTATTATTAGACTACACAATAGATGCTTTATAAATGTTTATATGATAAATGAAGGAAATGCATAGAAAGGAGGCAGAGGAGGTATGATCTCCATAACAACAACAAAAATCCCACTTTGTTTTTTCCTAATAACTACATGAAGTCATATTTTTCCAATTACATTATATGAGAGTTCTAATTTTAAATTCCACAAGAGGAAATATCATTTAAAAAAATTAAAGACTGACACACATTTTGTTCCTTGAGCTATTTTGAAAATGTTTTTGCCATCCTGTCAAATTCAGTACTTCAGTTTTATTTGTGGATGACCACTCAGTGTGAAAAAGAATTACCCTTAAAAAAATCAAAATGAAAGAATTATGATGACTGTCACTCATAATCCTTCTAAGTTTCCCATCTATAAGGCAAAGGCCTTGTCATTTTGGACATACATTGCATTTGTCAGATGCCATGAAAAAGGAAATAAAGGAGAGGATTTGATTTTTCACAAACTGTTAGCATGTAGTTTCCCAATAAATGTTTTTTTTTTCTCAATAGTATTTTATTTTTCCAATTACCTATAAAGAAAGTTTTCAAAATTCACCTTTGTAAGGTTTTGAATTCCAAATTTTTTCTCCCATTCTTCATAATCTCCCCTATCCCAAGACAGCAAGCAATCTGTTATAGGTTATGCAATACAATCAGGGGAAACATATTTCCATATTAGTCATCTTGTTAAAGAAAAATGAGAACAAAAGAAAAAAAACCACAAGAAAGAAAAAACAAACAAAAAAAGGTGAAAATAATGTGCTTTGATCTACACTCAGCTTCCATAAATCTCTCTCTGGATGCAGATGGACTTTTCCATCACAAGTCTTTTGGAACTGTCTTAGATCATTGAATTGCTGAAAAGAGCTAAGTCTGCCATAGTTGAACATCATGTAATCTTGCTGTTATTCAGTACAATGTTCTCTTGGTTCTGCTCACTTCACTTAACATCAGTTTATGTAACTTTCCAGGCTTTATTGAAATCATCCTACTCATCAATTCTTATAGAACAATCTATTACATTCATTACTATAACTTATTCAGGCATTCCCCAGCCAATGGACATCCACTCAATTTCCATCTCCTTTCCACCAAAAAAAGAATGACTACAATGATTTGTTTTGCACATTTGGGTTGTTTCCCCTCTTTTATAATCTCTGGAATACAGACACAGTAGTGGGACTGCTGACTCAAAGGATATGCATAGTTTGTGCATAATTTCAAATTGTTCTTCAGAATGGTTGGGTTCAGTTCACAACTCCATCAACAATGCATTAGTCTCCCAGTTTTCCCATCACAACATTTATCATTATCTTTTCCTGTCATGTTAGCCAATCTGATTGGTATTAAGTGATACCTCAAGGTTGTTTTAATTTGCATTTTTCTAATCAGTAGTGAGGTAAAGCATTTTTATATGACTATAGATGGCTTTAATTTCATTTGAAAATTGGCCATTTTTCAATTAAAGAATGATTTATATTCTTACAAATTTGACTCAGTTCTCTATATATTTTAGAAATGAAGCCTTTATCAGAAGCACTGATTGTAAAAATAATTTCCCAGTTTTCTGCTTCCTTTCTAATCTTGATTGCATTGGATTTGTTTCAATTTAATGTAATCAAAGTTGATCATGATCAAAAATCTCCAAAAATCTTACAGGTCGACTATTCCTTGATCTCCTAATTTGTTTATGGTATCACCCTTTGTGTCTAAATAATGAGCACATTTCAACTTTATTTTCATATAGGGTGTGAGATCTTGGTATATGCCTAATTTCTGTCATATTCTTTTCTAGTTTTCCCAGCAATTTTGTCAAACAGTGGTTTCTTATTCCAGAAACTGGAATCTTTGGATCTATGAAGAAGTAAATTACGATTTCCTATTTTGTTTGAGTATCTTAATTGTACTTATAAAGAACTACTTTGAGAGGAGAAAAAGAAAACCTAATTCAATTAAAATAAACAGCTGTTTAAAATTTTTTTCCTTTCTCTTTATATGCTTTATGGATTCTTTTCTTTTTATGTCCCTATATTTTCTAATCACCACTTCTCTATCAATAACACTACTTATCAATAAATACAAATAGCACAAGCCAATACAGTTTTAATATGTTTGCTTGCATATGTTTCCCTCTTTCTGGATTTACAGTCTATACTCTTACTCTGCTAAAAAAGAAGGAAGGAAGGTTGCTTTATCCATAGTCCTTTGAAGTCACTGTTAATCATAACATAGGTCAAAATTGTAGTTGTTTTTCAAAGTGTTTTCTTTATATCATTATAGAAAATTTCTCTAATTATTTTTATGTATTCTGGCTATTGTTCATATTTGTCATCCCAAATTTCCCTGAAATCTTTATATTTTCCATTTGTTTACAGAGACACCACATATCAAAATTTGTCTGAGTATTTCTGAAACAATAGATATCTATGTCACTCAAAGTGAAGATGCAGTGTACTTCATGCTTTTTACTAGAAATGTGATTTGCACTGTAGTTGCTAAGTGAAATATTTTCAGATAGATAAAACATGGGGATATTGTGTTTTTTGACACTTATTTGAAATTTTTGCATGGAGTCTCCATATTCACTATAATACCTCATCCTCTGAAATGGGAATGTGGACATTTTTTCTATCTCTAGAAGGCCTCATTTACTTCAATCTTCACTCATACCAGAAGGTCTAAGTTCGCAGAGAAGATGACTGCATCATGATTATAATCAAACACTCTCCTAGAGAAACCAGTGTTGTGGAGAAGTATACAATCCCAACTCATCACTTCAACTCTTTTAATTCCCACAAATATAGTTCCAGCCACACCAGACCAGAGATTCATAGTGATTACATATTAAATCTTAATCATAATCACTTGACAATGAGACAAAATAAATGATAACATAATGTTAGTAGAAATACTGATAATAATATTCTTAAAAAACTACATGGAAGGTTTTGCACTAACCACTTTGCAATTATTATTTAATTTGATCCTTATAAGAACTCAGGGAGATAGGTGTTATAATCTCTATTTTATAGATGAGGAAACTGAAGCAAAGTAATTTTTAAATCACTTGCACAACTTCAAAAAGCTAATAAATTTTTCAGACCATACTGAACACAGTTGTTTTTTTTTTGATCCCAGTCCTGGGATACTATGTCATATATATATATATATATATATATATATATATATATATATATATATATATTAAAGTAAATAAGGGAATGATGGGAAAAATCAAAATCCAAACCTAAACTTTGCCCTACCAATGCAGTTTTGGGGTATAAAAATAGGTGTAAATAGAAATCTGACAAGAAGTTAATCATTTAAGGAAAACCCATGTGTTCATGCTAACTCGTGTCTCTGAAAATATTAACTTCAATGACTTATTTTCTGTCTCAAGAAGTGTCCATGAAAATTCTCTTGATAAATGGTGCTTTTGTGTTAAAGAGATGCTTCAATCACTTAGCTGAATTAGTCCCCATTATATGTGACATACTTAAAAAGGTATGACATCTCAGTCAAATTATATGATCTTCAAATGACTTCTCTAATTCTCTGCTTCCAAGCTACTTCTACATTCACTAGACTTACTTCTAAATAACAATGGCATCTATCCCTTCAAACATCAAAGTTCTGAAATCTGAACTCACAATTTTTTCTGTTCAGATATTAGGCTCTCTCTGTAAGTGATCTCTTTGGTTTATAGTGGCTAATCAAAACTCAAGAGCAGTTTGATTACAATCTGGCCTCAGATATCTACCAGCTCTGTGACTCTGGATAAAACACATAATCCTGTTTGCTTCAGTTCCTCATCTGTAAATTGAACTAGAGAAGGAAATAGAAAACAGCATCTTTGCCAAGAAAACCCCAAATGGGGTCATAAAGACTTGGACATGACAGAAACAAATGAAAAAGAAAAATCAAAATCTCATTTAATGACTGTTTAGATAAGGTACATTAGCTTCATATTATAAAACAGTTCTGGTGTATATATCAACAATTCCTTAAATCTCTGTGTCACATAACTATTTCTGTTAGGACTTTAGCAACAACTTCTGTATGAGATGGGATTCACCTTAAAAGAACTTTGATGAGAATGGATTTTTTTTTTCCTTCACAAAATTCTTCTGAAATTATTATGAAAGAGAGAAACTTGTACTACTATTTGGGGAAAAAATAAAAACAAGAAAATGTTCAACAAAGAATAACACTCAGCAAAATTAGACCAGAAAATGGACTTTTACTCTAATATATGGCATTTTCTAATGAAATTACCAAAACTAAATAGAATTGTTGAAATGCTAACAGAAGAGATAGGTAAATAAAGTAGAGCAAATAGAATTAGAATGTCAAAGCATTTACATTCTAAAAGAAGAAAAAAATAGAAGTATCTCTTCAAAATCATAACTTTGAATATTTGTGAATTCTAGTGAATTCTAGTGAATTCCTAGGAAATCCTAGTGAATAGGATTCAAAATCTATTTACTCACATAAATACCCATGTTCATTCTGGGTATAGTGCTACAAGAGATATTATGTAGTGATGTGTTGATAAATATTTTAACAACCAGCTTTCCAAGGGGGGAAAAATTACAGACATACCTTAAAGTTTAATCATCATTACTGATTGTTTTCCTCCCTTACCTTTTTAAGGATAGGCAATCTACAAATAATAAATTGAGCTTTGATTTGTGGAATATTTGCATGACATATATCAATAACTTAATAATTAGCTCGTGGGACCTTTAAGAACTGGTACTATCTCAGTTCTGCCTATTTTTTAAAAAGGATGTTTCATAGTTCTATACCTCTGCTTCCTTAATTGTACCTCAAATTCTCTTTCTCGGACCCCAAAACTGTTGAATGGAGTTTTTCTTATTGAGTGAAAACTCAATACGAGGTTTTAGTTCTTTCAAAACTCCTTTTGTTTTTTGAAATTTTAGATTCCTTCAAAAACCTTATTTCTTTTCTATGGTTACTGGTTTTCTTAAAAAATGATCCCATTCTTCCACAAAAGCAGGGTTTCTCAAATTTGATGGTGTCTGTCAAGTGTAACAAAAAATATTACATTAAAAGAAAAACAAAAAAGAAAGAAATTTCTTGTTACTAAATCAGTGGTCATTGAAGTTTAATTCTGTATGTTTATCCTAGCAGCTGAAGCAAACTTGTAATATAAACAAAAGTTTATTCTCAGGAACCAGGTCCATTTGAGTGGATGCCTATTAGGTCAATTGGGGATGGAGAATTCAAGCATCTGAACTTATTTACTCTGAGCTTATTTACTACTTTATTTATGAAGACAGCAAATAATGCCAAAGGAAATCAAGAAAACTTAAATTTAAAAATATATTATTTTTGACAATAGGTGTCTTCTGTACTCTACTTTTCTTGTTAAAGGTAACCCATATATCATGTAACCCATCATAATTAGCTCTGCAAAAAGAGTAATGACTTTGTGTCATTTTTTAAATAGCAACTAGGATAAAATAACTAGCAAGAAACCAGTTTTTAAAGTTATTTTTGAAAGATTGCTCTAAAGAATTTGTAATTTTAGAAGCCTAACAACCACTTATTCTAGCTACTTTTTGATATCTACCAGTTTCCATTCAGCCTGCTCTTTATAAATAGACTTTCAGAAAGATAAAAGTCCAAAGGGAGAGACTGTTCAGCATCCAGATTTGAATTTTCCAATGCTATAACCTGACCTGTAAGAGGCACTTTTAGTTTACTTGGTAAATAAGGAGCCATCAAGGTAATCCAAAGACAAATGTGAATTCTCTAAAACCTGATGTCCAGTAAGTCTCTAGACATCTTAAATTATGGAAAAGCAAGTGTAAATAATTTATTTTTAAGATTCTAAGAAGTTCACAGAAATCAAAATGACATGACCTTAAGTGTGTATGCAAAAATAACCAAAGTTTAGGTAGCAGTATAGAGGAACTAAAGTTCCTAATTCAATGTGATACATTTGACCATATTAATATCACTGCTATTTAGCTAGCTAACAACCATCACTGAAATAAAAATCATAAAATTCATGTAAGAAAATCTACAAGGAGGAAATGTAGGGAGCATGGTGGAAAGAATTTAGATAAAGGTCAATGAAGAAAAAAATAAGTGATTTTGTAATTTGGATAGATTACAGATGACATGAACAGAAAGATAAAATAGATGAGAGTTTGGAAAACAGAGCATGAGTCTGGCATACAGGGATGCTGTGTTGGAAGATTTCAATTATCTAGAAATTTATCAAAAGTATATTTATTGACATGTATCTTAGACTTGGGGAGATCAGATGTCATTTTCAGAGAAGTGATAAATAGTATATACTAGACTAAAATTCTACAAGGAAAGCCAGCTTTAGACAGATGTGACTTTCTCAAAAAGTGAAGTTACAAAAATAAAACTTGCAACAAGGAGAAAAAATTACCAATATTGAGAAACCAGTGAACTTCTTCAAAGAAATCAACAATAAATATAGATTTTTTTTTAAAAAAAGGATATACAGGAATATTAGAAAGATGGGGAAAAAAAGAAGAAAGGGATATTTTTATGGTGGTTAAAATATCAGAAATCTTTAATCTTTTGTCAGATATCAGTTCACAAATCTTTAACTGCCTCTTTGACTTTTTGCTTCTTTCTCTATTGAGATTGTAAGTATAACTGAAGTTTTGTTAGATGCCTTTACTATAATCTGTTCATTTAAATGTTGAGTAAATTACTTTCTTTCAAAAATTGCTGCTTATAGCATAGCAAATTTGTTTTTCAGAATTGCAACAGATTTTTTTCTTCCAATTTTCCCAAACAGTTGTTTCCTCTCCCAAGCTCTGCTTAACATACTTTCAAATAGCAATAGTTTCAATCAAGGTCATTCTCAAGGTATTTATTAGAATCTAAACAGAACAGGCAGCCCATTCTAAAATTACTACTACTTCCAAATACCACTGAATATATATCATCCTTAAGATAATTACAAGAACTAGTTCATTTTTACTTAGAAAATAGGTTCATTCATCCAAGGTACTTATAGGTCATAAATTTATAATGAGTATAGAAAAAACTATATTGCAAATGTGCTCTGGACAATTAGCTCTCAGAAAAGACTGTCCATTAGCTCAGACATCTGATTGATTAGGATTCATAAATCTTCAAGAATGTTTGAAGATCAGGGGGTCATATCGATAAGGACTGAGATCAGATACTTTATCATTGTACAAGGAACAATCCAATTTAAAACAGCATTGCTGTTAAAGATATCCTATAACCTCAATTTGTTTACAATTATATTGATGAAAAGAAGGCTAACAGTGAGTCAAGTAATAAATAAACATTTTAAAAAGCCTAATATATGCTTGATTTCATGCAAACAACTATGTGCAAAGAAGCTATGTGCATAGTAAATTGGAAATTTCCATTAGAAGGAAGTCACTACAATTAAGGAGAATTGAGGAAAAGCTTCTTATAAAAAGTGGAATTTACCGAGGCTTGAAAGAAGCCAAAGAAAATTCTCTCTAAAGGGCTACAAACCTGTGCATACCTTTTGATCCAGTGATGCCAGTCCTTGGTTTATATCCCAAAGAGATCATAAAAAAAGGAAAAAGATCCATATGTACAAAAATGTTCACAGCAATTCTCTTTGTGGTGACAAAGAACTGGAAATCAAGGAGATGCCTATCAGTTGGAGAATGGGTGAACAAATTGTGATTTATGATTTTAATGTAATACTAATAATCTATAAGCAATGATGTGCAAATGGAGTTCAGAAAAATCTGGTCTTCAATGAACTGATTCAGAGTGAAGTGAATAGAACCAGGAGCACATTGAAAACAGTTCTTCAATACTGTATGATGATCAGCTTTGATAGACTTAACTCTTCTCAGCAATACAATGATCTAAGACAGTTCCAAAAGACTCATGATGGAAGACACAATCCACATCCAGAACTATGTAGTTGGAATGCAGATTGAAGCATACTATCTTCACTTTTTTTGGGGGGGTTCTTTCTCCTGATTTTCCCCATTTGTTCTGATTCTTATTTTTTTTACAACATGGCTAATATGGAAATATGTTTAATATGATTACATGTACATGTATATTCTATATCAGAATATTTGATATTATGGGGAAGGAGTAGGATGGGTGGGAGGTAGAAAAAAATTGAAAAGCAAAATATTATGAAAGTAAATACTGAAAACTATCTTTCCATGTAATTGTAAAAAAATACTATTAAGTAGAAAATCAAAGAAGACAGGAGATAGAGATAAGGAGGGATAACATTCAAGAAATGGGGATATGAGTATCTCATACAAATGATTATGGTCAAGAGATGTAATGTCTTGTTCAAGGAACATCAAGCAGGCCAGCATCATTGGGCAAATAGTATAGGAGTGATGTAAAGTATAAGAAAACTGGAAAATATGAGAGGGGTAGACTGTGAATGTCTTTGAATGCAGACATAAGATTTTGTATTTAATTTTTGAGGCAATAGGAAGCTACTGGAGCCTCCTGAATGGGAGTATGGGTGAGGGAAGAAAGGAAAGACCTACATTTTAGGGAAAATCACATTAATAATGAAAATGGACCAAAGTGGAGGGGCATTTGTGGCAGAAAAACCAACCATAAAGTAACAGCTTTAGAAGGGTAGTGTGGGTAGAGTTAAAGAAAAGTGGAGACTAAAGCAAGTAATGTAAGGAAGATAAAATGCATAGACTTTAGCAACAGATTAGATATGATAAATGAGAGAGAGTTGAGAACGACATTTAAGTTGTAATCCTACTACTGGGAAGATGCTGAATGTTGCCTTTCCTTGAAAATGAACAAAATGACATCATAAGGTTAGAATGAAATTACAGAAGGCCCAACTGTGGCTGATCAAACCAAGACAAACTCAGAATCCTCTACCACAGATTGGGTAAAAATAATTCAATGCAACATTTGGCATGGATTCTCTAAATTTGTGCATTTCACATTTCTTTTGAATTATTTGAATTTTGCTTTGCTCATAGTGTACTACCTTCTCTAATAAGGGAAAAACATTCTGGGTGTTCCTGTCCCAGTGACTTCCATAATGCAAAATCAATTGCAAAATTCTTATGAGAGATGTTGATCGTCCAAATATTACTTTTTTCTGACCACCATGTGAGCACTTGTCCTGTGTGAATTATCCATTAAATAGTTTTTTTGTTGTTGTTATTGCTTTTTTTTGGCAAGCATAGATTTGAAATTTGAACTGACCAACTGAGTTGCACTTTTTGAGGTAGAATTTGAATGCTTGGCATTTTTGTCTGAGAAAGTTCCTCAGTATCTAATATTTTATCCAACTAGGTGATGTTCAGAATCTTCCAAAGAGAATTCAAATAGAAGCAATTCAGTTTCCTGGAATTTGCTGGTATATTGCCCAGCTTTCATAGGCATAGAACAATGAAGTCACCAAAATATCTCTGTAGACCTTCAGTTTGGGGATCAATCTAATACCTCCTCTCTCTCCCATGGTCCTTTGGAACCTCCCAAACATTGAACTAGTTCTGACAATTAGTTTGCCAATCTCATTATGACTGTGTACATCCTTGGAAAGAATACTGCAAAGATAAATGAACTTGTCCATTGCATTCAAAACTTCTCTATTTGCTGTAACCAATAGTTCCCCATAGGTATGGTGTGGTGCTGGCTGATGGAGCTCTTGTGTTTTCTTGGTGCTAATTATTAGGGCAAAATTTGCACAATCAGCAGAAAATCAATTCATATTTTGTTAAATCCCAGCTTCAGATTTCTGCACAATCAACTGTAATCAAACAATCATTCATCCTTAAATTTTAGTGTTGGTTAGTATCTTTGTCAGATTGAAGAACTTATTATTAATGCAGTAGTTGACTTTGAAGCTGTTTTTGCCATCATAAAGGTGTTTGACAATATAGCTGAAAACGTAATGCTAAAAAACTTGGGAATAAGCATGTGTCTTGTTTCACTCCATTGGTGACTGAGGAAGTATAAGGGCATCCTTCATTATCTGGGCAAGCATCTCATTGTGAAATTGATATTCAATAGTAATGAATTTTTCCAGGCAACCAGATTTTGACATTATTTTCCATAACTTTTCATGACTAACAGCATCAAAGATCTTGGTCAAACTTGCAAATATTGTGTACACCTCTACTCTGCTCCTAGCATTTCTCCTGGAATTGTCAGGCAGCAAACACCATATCAACCATTCTTTGGCCCTTTCTGAAGCCACCCTGGTAGATAATCAGCCTATTAAGGAGAACTATACCAAGAATCTTGCTAACAATGACCAAGAAAGAGAGAGACTCCACTGTGATTGTCATAAGATTA
Organism: Sarcophilus harrisii; assembly: GCF_902635505.1. Classification (NCBI taxonomy): domain Eukaryota; kingdom Metazoa; phylum Chordata; class Mammalia; order Dasyuromorphia; family Dasyuridae; genus Sarcophilus; species Sarcophilus harrisii. The sequence continues at coordinate 195,243,479 of NC_045426.1, forward strand.
TCTATTCCCTTCATGTTTATAGAGAAGAATAATAGTCATCCTTGAACTCCTGAAAAATAACTTCTTTTTTGTCCTATGACCTAGAAAATTTCAGTCAGCTTTTGTATGAGCAATGTACATCCTACCTTGTAAATCTCAGCTGGAATAGAATCAGCATCAAGTGCTTTGATACCTGAAAGAAGGTTTATGGCATTCAAAATTGTCTCATTCAATTGGAACTCCAGGAAGGGAGGTCATGACTTTAACCTAAAAAATAGTCAGTAGCTTCACCATTGATTTATGATGATTCATTGAAAGCACTATAGAGGTAGGTGTTCAGTCTATCTCTCTAGGATTATATCCTTTTTACTAATCGATGTGGCTTCATTAGCACTAAATAGTTAAGATATACCATAGATTTTTGACCCCAAAACAGCCTGCAGGAGGCCATAAAACATTTTAGATGACTATTTCTCAGCATAAAACTGAATTTCACCTTCCTCCTTACTGAGCATTTGCATTTCTTTAAAAGTCAGTTGTACTTGACTTCTAATGAAATTAAATGCTACCATTTTAGAGATGGATGAATTGTCCTACTAGTATATCCTATGTAGTTCACATTATTCACTTAAAAGTTTCTGAATTTCCTCTTAATTTTTGTCTAACTAGTCCTGATGCTTCCAAGTGTTCTGAACCAGATGAATTCAATGAAGTTCTGTTTACCAAATCCCTGAAAGCTGCCCACTCCTTTTCTGCTTTACTTTTGCCAATTAGGTATTGGCTCAACTTCCCTTCCAAGTTACCAAAAAACCCTATAATCTGTTGATATTAATTCTTCTAGTAATAATTTTGCTTTGGTACTTCTAGTTTTTGAATGCAAACATTTAGTTTGGATAGGATAAGTCTATGATTAGTCCAGCACTCTGGGCCACACAAAGTCTTTGTCATTAATACAACTTTGTTTTTCCTCCTTTTAATCATATAGTCTATTAAATGACAATGTGTGTTGCAAGGGAGCATCCACAAACCTTTACTGAATTTAGGTAAATGAAAGACAATGTTGGTTATTAGAAGATCATACAAGCCTTTAGTAGTAAGTGCCCATTGATGTTGCTGTTTCCAACTCCATTCATTCTTTCCAAGGACTCCCTGCTATTTCTGGAATCTGTGTCTACTTTAGCACTAAAGTCACCCAGAATTGCAAGCTTTTGCACATTGATGAGAAGGGTCTTCAGGTCTTCATAAAATTTTTCCTTTGATCTCATCATGTTTTATCATGGAGAGATCATAGACACTGATGATGATGATAATGATGATGATGGCAGGACACTTTCATGCCACTGGCAATTACATTGTCATGAACCTGTCATTTACTTCTTTTGGTAGGTATACAAAGTTTTTAACTAGGTTAGTTTTGATTGCAAAACCTCCATGGATTTCATAGAGTTCCTCTTCAATGTGGCCACTACAGAAAAAAACTTGTATCCAACTCAAACTTCAGTAAGCTTGCCTTAACTCTCCAGTCTTGTTTCACTCAAGATTGCTATTTGGATTCAATACCTGTTGATTTTAAAGTTGTTCATCTATCAGGTTTACTGGATTTTGTGTTGTCTATAAGTGGGCACACATTTCATGTGGTGATGGTGAGAGTAATCATTTTTGCAGAAGATTTTGTACGTTTTTTATGTGTTTTGACCACAGGATGAAAGCCCTGCCTCCTGTGGTAATCAGACCTGGACTGGGTAAGCAGACAATTTTAGAGCACCTTTTCTAAATCCTACTTCACACTTAAAGGTGAGAAGGACGATCCTTAAAAGGTTGCTCAGAAGAATTCCTAATTCCATTGTACTTCTAGTGAGAAGACAATCCTATAGCCAGGGCCATCTGTGTGTAGGGGGGTGACTACAGCTGCCAGTGTATCTATACCTGTTTTACCAACTGCCTGTTACTAACTTTGGAACTTTGGAATATGAAGAAATGGTAAAATTATGGGTGGTTTCTTTTGATTAGTGTGCTAATTGGATTTAAGTGAGGCAGAATTGCAGTCATCAGCCTTATTCCCTCTTCCAGTATCTAGTGTTGAACAGAGTCAAGATGAGGGATAATGGTTCATGATGCAGTGGATGAACTTGGAGTCTTTGGGATCTGATCAAGCTCTAAGCACTCCACAGAGCCTGTTTCAACTACCTTCATGGCTATTGGGACAAATTATTTTCATCTTCCCATTCCACCAGGGAAGTCTTCCCAATTTTGGGACATTCACCGCTCCCCAATTCATCAATGAGTTTGACATATCCTGGTTCCCTCAATGTGGTTTAGCCCATCTGATGAAATGATTTACTGGATTATAGCTGCTTCTCATGCTACATCTTGGAGCCACAAGTCACAAGTAAGAGATTAGGTAGATATTTGAAGTGGGAAGAAGTCCTGAAAGTGCTTGGCGGCCCTCATATCAGAAGTACTAGTCTTCCCTAAACATACCCTACACTAAGATTGGAAGAGGTGAGGATTTTTTGTGGAAGATGATGAATTTTATTTTGGATATGCAGACACAGAGGTGTATGTCCTTGGAGTACCTGAGAGAGCTTAGAGCAGCATTTAAATTCTAGCATTAACTATTTACCTGAAATCTGGCTGACTGAACTTCAACTCTGCAATAACTCATAGCCTTCAATAAATCTTACTGGAATACATGAGTTATATGTTGGAGTTTACTTTCAACATTTAGTGGTCCAGCAGCAATGTGTATGACATAAATATCCATTTAGAGAGCATTAGGTACTAAATATTGGTGAATGGACATGGAAGCCAGAGAAGCTCTACAATTGTTGGAATTAACTCTACAAATCTAGAACTGATACATTCATTCCCTGACAATCCAACAGCCCCAGATGCCTCTTCATCTTTCGGCTTTTTTCACCAGAGACTGCAAATATAAACCCCATTTTCTGAGATGTCTTTGCTAAGTAGAATAAATTGTTATCTCCAATAGTTGTTATCAGTTTGACAAATGGTTATATTAAAATATTGAAATAGTATATATGTGAGCATGAGAAAGAGATTGATGAGATTTTTACAAATGTTGGGTGGGAAACACGCAAACATTTTATGTAAGTAGCATAGCTGGGGGGAAAAATAGGGATATAAAAAATAGTTGTGAGACTGCATATCATATTTTTTGAACATTACATTTTTAATGCCAACTACCTTATCTCTATACCTGAAGGCTTACAACAGATATTTTCTTACTCACCACTAGGGAAAAGATTTCATCCATTTAAGTCTTTTGTATATACACTCAATTCTGGCTCAGATTTTTCATTACCAAAACAGGAAACAAATTTCACATTTCTTGAATTAGAGAGGGGAAGGTCCCTACATGTTGAATTTTTGGAAATCAATTTACCAAGCCTCCATATTGATTGGTAGCAAGAGGATATTATTCATGCCCTATGCACTTGTCATGTTGAGTTCCTTGAAATTGATCTTTCATGTTGACTCTTATATGTGCAATTTTTTATTAAGTTTAGTTTTGGTTGATAGAAAGCCCTGAAAATCTGCACGTTTATTGAATATGCATTTTTTCTCATTTAGCATTATAGATTTAGAATAAAGACACTGATATTTTGCCAGATATGATATTTTTGGTCATAGGCCTAATCCTTTTAATTATACATATAATTCCAGGAGCTGTGGTCTTTTATTGTAGCTATTGATAACAATTCTACACAATTCTAACTGTAGCCCCTGCATATTTGAATTGTTTTTTGTTTGTTTGTTTCTTGCAAAATTTTCTCTTTTATCTGAAGATTTGAAATTTGGTAATAATATTCCTGTTTATTTTCCACAAAAGATCTTTTGAGGTGGTGATAGTGGATTCTACTCTCCCCTCATGTTCTCTCACTCCAGGACAATTTTGATCACAATTTTCAGGTAGTCCAAATATTCTCAAATTGAGTCATCTTGATCTGTTCTCTAGATCTGTTATTTTCTTATAATATGTTTCAGATTTTGTTGTATTTTCTCATTCTTTATAATCTGTTTTGTTATTTCTTGGTCTCTCTTATGTTCACTTGCTTCCCGTTGCCCAATTCTAATTTTCAAAGAATTACTTTCATCTTTGAAACACTATTTCCTTTACTAGTTGGTTAACTTTTTTTTTCATAATCTCATTTCTCTTGGATGATTTTATTTTTATTTTTGTTTTTTCTTCAATGTCTCATTTAATTTTAAATTATTTTTTGAGTTCTTCTATAAATTCTCTCTGGGCAGAAAGTCATTTCATGTTGTTCTTTGGGGTAGAAACTTTTTTTTACTTCAGTGTTCTCCTCTGAAGATGCACCCTGGTCTTCTCTATTTCCATAGTAAGTTTCTATGGTGGGGTTCTTTCTTCTTTGCCAGTTCATTCTTTTATAATAAGAAGCATTAGTGCAAGAATCTCTAATCAGGTGTGGGGGGATGCCTCAAGTTGTCTTTCAGCACTCCCCTCTGACCAGGAACCCCAAAATCAAGAGCTCCCCCTTCTTGCAGGTGCCCACAGTCAGCAGCATCCCTGCCTCTCTGCCTTTGCACTCACTGGGTGCTGGCTCCTTCTCACTCAGAGCCACATCTCAGCAACACAGAAAATTGGGTCTTTGCCTTTTATGAAGAGAAACCTAAAAGCTGCTAGTGATTCAGACCTCAAGGAATGGAGAATAGATTAGCAAGGAAAGAATTCCTGAGGAAGAACACTATGCCTTAAGTTGTGATCTCAAAAACTAAACAAAATAATGTTATATGTAGACAGAAGTCAAAACCTTTAAAAGGGGTAAAAAAAATCCAGAGGCCAAAGTAAGCATTTTAAAAGAGACATCAGAGCAGCTTTAAAACTGGGATGGAAAGGGAGTTCAGGGAGCTCAAGCTACATATTGTAGTGAGCAATACAAAGCATTGGGGAATGACAGTTTTTCACTTGCAAATTCTCCTGCTAAAATTTCTTCTTTTCATTATGTTAACATGGAGGCCATCTCCCTCTTCTCTCAGTTATCTGCAACATTATAAATATGAATAAAATAGAAGTGAAAGATAAAAATGGTGTGCTCTTTCTGAGAATGTGTACTGAATGCATGAATGAGGAGTAAAAGTACATTTAAAGTTAGAATTTTTTTCTATTTTAAGTTATTACCAGATTGAAATTTTGTTAAAAAAATAAGTTTACATGGAAACACAATTAGTTTTCTTTATTGTCTACCTTGGAAGAGATGGGGCAGGGAAGACTATTAATAATGAGAATATAAAATTGGGGAATAAATGATTTAATAGAGTCTATAGTGGCAGGAACTCACCATGGGGAAATTACTTAACCTCTGTAGCTCTAGTTTCCTAGTCTATGGAAGAGGTTTAACTACTTTTTCAACTCATCCTATATGAAGGAAGTACTAAGTCATAATTAAAGTATTTTATATGTTTGAGCTAGCAGTACAGCTTCAGTTGTAAAACCAAAGAGAGTTTTAAAGACTAAAATTTCATATTTGTAATGAGATGTGGTATAAAACAAAATGTTGCTTTTGATAATTTTAGGGAGGCTTGCTGTAGGGACTATCAACAGCAATAATAGAAACTGATCTCCAACTTCTGAGTTAAAAACTCATTATTTCACAAAAATTGCTGGGAAAACACATAGATCTCACACCCCATATCAAAATAAGGTTAAAATGAGCACATGATTTGGGCATAAAGGATGATACCATAAGCAAACTAGGAGAGCAAGGGATAATTGATCTATCACATCTTTGGAGAAGGGAGGAATTTATGACCAAAGAACAAGCGGATATTATGAAAGGTAAAATGGACAACTTTGAAACTCATTATTTCACAAAAATTGCTGGGATAACTTGAAAATACTGTGTCAGAAACGCATAGATCTCACACCCCATATTAAAATAAGGTTAAAATGAGCACATGATTTGGGCATGAAGTGTGATACCATAAGCAAATTAGGAGAGCAAGGGATAATTGATCTATCAGATCTTTGGAGAAGAGGAATTTATGACCAAAGAACAAGCGGATATTATGAAAGGGAAAATGGACAACTTTGATTACATTATGAACAGACAATTTTCAGATAATGAAATTAAACCTGTCTCTAGTCATATGAAAAAAATGCTCTAAATCATTATGGATTAGAGAAATGTGAATTAAAACAATTCTGATGTACCATCTCACCTTTCAAATTAGCTAAGATGACAGGAAAAGATAATGACAAATGATGGAGGGGATGTGGGAAAACTAGTACACTTTTGCATTGTTGGTAGAGTTGTGAAACAATCCACCCATTCTGGAGAGTAATCTGGAACTATGCCCAATGTACTATAAAACTGTGCCTATCCTTTGACACAGAAGTGTCATTACTAGATCTGTATCCCAAGGAAATCATAATAAAAGGAAAAGTACCCACATGTGCAAAATATTTATAGCAGCTCTTTTTGTGATCAAGAAGAATTGGAAAATGAGTAGATGGCCATCATTTTGAGAATGGCTGAATAAATTGTGATAGATGAAGGTAATGGACTATTATTGTTCTATAAAAATAATGAAGAAGTTGATGAGTGAAAAAGCAGAACTCTGTGTTTTATAAATAAATAAATAACAGAAACTCAAAACATAAATAAGTCAAATATTCACTGGTGTCAAAATAATTGGAGATACCTTGTTTCCCAGAGCTAAGGTTTAGCTAGCAAACTGTGCCCTGAGCCTGACATAACAACAATCCTTTGCACTCTGGATGATCTCACTTTCCAGAAAAGTATATTGCTTTGACTAGGTATTCATTGAGGGATTTATGATTTTCACACAAATCAATAATTTTAAATATGATGAAGCTCCCCTTATTTCCCAAGAAAAAGAGCCATCCATCATATCTTTTGACATGCTCACAATCCCTTTTTCTTGTAATGATCTCAAGGTTTAATGACCTTTAAGACTTGAGACAATCAACCTGGACTTTTGAGACTAATGCACAAACCTGTTGTGGGAATTGCTACTCAACATCAAAGAATGATTGTGTTATGATCCAGCTCATTTATAGTTTTTATGTATATAAGCACAGCTTTTGCCCTAATTAATATGTCAAGTCTTACTTCTTAGGAATAGGTAGAGAGTTTTGCTTTAAGCATTTTCTTCACTCTGAAATTAATTAAACTTCTGTTTGACCCTTGACTTTTCTGTCTCTAGATATCCTCTGTTCAGGTCCAGCCATTCATAGTTTAAAGGTCCTTTCCAGTCCTTTTAACTGCTTATTTTTACTTCTGTATAATTACTCTTTACCCTAAATATATTTTGTCTACATTCTAGATGTCCTTGGATTAGCTTTTTGGATTCAAAGTACATAGTTTATATTCAAAGATCCTACATTTTAAATGAAAGATTATGTGCTAAAAAAACTTGTAAATCTCATACTGAAGCAACAGTAAGGAAAACATTTCAATAGTGCTGAAATTGATAATAGCTGGAACTCATAACTAAAAGCATAAAAATAGGTTTCTTCTTGTCTTCCATTTTAGTTTAGAAGTCATCTTTTTATCCTGAGAGTATGGAAAAGAAAGGATCAAGGTCTTAGACTCTTTCCTTTTACCTTTATCCATTCAACTAAAATAACATCAGGTTTTTGTTGCCATCACTACCAGGTAACTCTGATAACCATTTACTGGATTCTGTTTAAGTTGAGAAATAGCCATTCACCTGATCCTATTTAACATAAGTTCCACAGAAACCCTGGAGTTTTTTCTTTCTTTTTTAAAAATTTAATTTCTTTGAGCAGACGTATAAGGAAGTACTAAACTTTTTATGGTGCTCAGTCAGGTGTTCTCAGCTATTTGTCTCACTCTTCTCTTAGTGATACAGCAAAGAACAGAAGACTTCTACTGGAAGACCAGGCTATTATTTAAATAGTTCCATAGAAGAAGAGTTGTAAATGAGGGTAAAAAAAATCCAACATTTGTTCCCAGGTACAGATAACTTACTAATAATTGTCAATTAAAATTTCAATTGGATGAGAAGGAAAAAATAGTGTCCCGTTTCTTTGGCTGAATGGCAGTCTTTTGCTTCTGTGAAGGAAGTTGAAACAATTGTTAAGATACTATTTTAAGCAGCAGGTAGTTTGCATACTCATCCAGGGTAAGCCATATTCTGTCATCTTGATAATTGTGGCTTTTTTTTTAATAGGGAGAGATCTTTAATCCATTTCATGGATTGGGGATTCGTTCATAGAGCCAAACCACTGTGTTCCATTGAAGGAGGTTAATAGATTTGACTCTGGAGATAAGTATTTTCATTGAGGTAGAGCATCAAATGAATAATCCCATTTGTTCTCTACATTCCAGAGATCCTCAGTTGGAGCTATTATGTAATGACTACTATTTTAATTAGACTGATTAAAGCCAGAAAAAACAAAAACAAAAAGCCCTTAAAATTAAAAAAACTAAAAAAACCAATAGTTCCAGAACTCAGAGAATCTTAAAAACCAGATTTAGTAATTTTGGACAATAAGAACTATCCTGACATTGGCACATTTGTATTCATATTCTTTGAAATTGGATCTTTCCAATCAGCCTGTGCTTGCAAAATTAAGAGATAATAGAAAATTTGTCAGTATTTGACTTGGGAAAGTAGCAAGATATATACTGTGATATGCTGATTGGGTCATAGGAGAATGGAATCTAGTTAATGACATTGTGGTATTTAAATTAAAAAATCAAATTGAGTTATGTTTTCTTGATGAAGAAGTTGATGGTATGAGACCTCTGAAGATAGACCAGGGACATGTACACAGAGCATATAACTGGAGTTAAGCAGTGCGCAGGATGAACTCAAGAACTATTTAGTGAAAAGATACTATGCTTCATTTTTAATTTATATACTTATACTATGATGTTTTCTTGTGATCTATTTATGATAATATATTAAAATATACATATGTAATATATATCTCCTTGGATTTTATATTTCACTCTTACTACTAATTTTTTCTACAAGCCTGTAAAATGTGAAGTGTAATTAATATATCTTCAAGTTTCTTCATTTAAAGATTAGTTGAGTAAAGAAATATCTACATTCAGTTTGAGATATCAAAAGTCAGTAAGATATGAGTGATTGGAATTCAAGAGAGGCATTCATTAAGACTGTATCTATAGATATCTGAATTATCTGAAGAAATGACAATGGGACCTATGGGTTATGATGAGATTACCAAGTGAGATGAGATAAAGAAGAGAAGAAATCTCAGCAGAAATGCTTAGGGTAACCTATACAGTAAATAGAAGTAAAGAATAAGAAAAGGAGGCAGAAGGAACAGTTCAGGTAAAAGAAAAACTAGGGGAGAGTATTGTTAGAAAGATATAGAAATGTCTTTGGGAGAGTAGTGTAATTATGTGACCAATCTGGCTGCAAGGTCAAGAAGAATGAAGATTGAGAAAAAGCAATTAGATTTAGAAGTTAAAATATCATAGGTAACTTTGGAGGGCGCAGTTTCAATTGAATAATGAGGTCAAAGATTTTATAATTAGGAGAGAAGAGAGCTGGTGGGAACAAGTATAGATGACTTTCTCAAGAGATATAGTCATTAAAAGAATTATGCAATGATGCTTATTACGGATGGCTGGAGTGAGTAAGGTTCTTTTCATTATTTTTCTTTTCTCTTTTAAGAATGGGGGCAGCTATGAGTGCTTTTAGCAATAGTGAAGCAGTCAGAAGTTAGAGATTTTATCAGCCCCACCTCTAATATTCAAGGAGCATTGTTCATAAGAACAAAGAATTGGATGGGACTGAATATATATGTATGAGAGTATTACTTAACAAGGAAAAGGATTATTTCATCCTATGAGATATAGGTGAAGGAAAAGATAGGGAGGAAGACAATCTAATAATGTGATGTTCCAAATTTTAATTGTTATTATTTGATATATTTTATATGTTTTTTTATCATATGTATTTCTTCAAAAATGTTTACTCAAATACATTTACTTGCCTCTTAGAAATTTTGTTCTTGGTCTCATGAATTTATGTTAGTTTTCTATATATTTTAGATTTCAGGTTCATATCTGAAATAGCAAAAGCAAAAACTTTCTGATTGAAAGTATCACTTCTTATTAAAGTTAATTTGATTTTGTTACATGAAAATACTTTAAAAGTTTACATAATTAAGACTATGTATCTTACTTTTGACTTCTATACTTTGCTTGGTTAAGAATTCTTTTAATGACTAAAGATTTTTAGGGTATATAGATTTCATTTTCCTTTATTTGATTTTGATTATACTGTGACCTTTTCATACTTGTCAAGCAATCATTTGAAGTTTATTATTAAATATGGTATAAGAAAGAAGCTAGTGTAAATCTAATTTCTGATAAGCTTACTTTTAGTTTTCTCAGAAGTCCATATTCAAAATTAGAATAAAGTTAGAATCAGAAGACCAAGATTCAATTTTTATTTTGTAACTCTGTACCTGTGTGATCATGGGCAAGTCACTCAAATTAACTTTCCTCTCAATTCTTATACATAAAATGATAAATTTAAAATAGATGATCTTTAAATCCTAATGCATTTATCCTGTGATAGTTTCCCAAATAAAAATTGAGAATTGCATTCTTAAATTTATAAAACATTAAGACCCTCTACAAATTATTCTAGATCTTACTTATTTAAACTTTTTCTCCCTTCTATTTTAACTAGTAACAGATAGATGATTATCGCTTTATAAAATATTTTAATAAAAAGCAAGAGCCCTTTAATTCCTGCTTTCATTCTTCCTTTGAATAATCTAGATATTTTGTTAAAATAAATTAATTTTGTTGTCCCCCCTTTTGAAATTATCCTTTGACAGGTTGTTGGTATAATCTCAAGTATATAAACTATATAAGAAGCTATCTCCGAGTGTATTTATGAGAATCAAATGAGATAATATTTATAAAGTGCTTAGCACAATGCTTGGCACATAGTAGGACTATTATTATTATATGTAGTATTACATATTAGTAGTAAATAATAATAAATTATTAAAATTTTAAATTACTAAATTAAAAAATTAATAGTAATAAAATAATATTGGCTATTATTATATGTAGTAGTAACATCAATGTGTTCTTTTTGTTGCATAGATATGCATTATTCTTGTATATTTTATGCCTTTCAGATTATTGTCTTCTATGATCTACACTTCTTGAAGAATGTCAAATAAAAAGCTTAAGAGACCTTAGAAGCTGCAAATAATTGTCAAATTGATCATTTAAAAAGTAAGGAAACTGAGGTTCAGAGAGGATGCATCCTTTAAAAGGTTAATTTCCTCCCCTAAATTAGCTTAGTTGATAGATTCAGATTCAAAACAGAGAATGAAATTTTTGCTTTTGTTATTTCTGATATGAACCTGAAATCATTATTTTTTAAAGTGTGAAAAAGTTTCCTTGATTAAACAGAAAGGGAAATTTGGCATTGACTAGATAAAGATTAATCATATCCTTCTAGTAAAGATTAATTATATCCTTCTTGCCTTTCCAAAAAAACGTTTAACTATTCTGACTCAATTGAGGAGTAATCCAGGTCCTAAGAAGAAGGGGGAACTTTCTCAAGTTCTCCTGTACACTTATTTACATTATAATTGGCTCAGAAAGAGCATAATCTAAACAATCAATTGGGTAAAGAAATCTTTCTTGACCCAGAGGAAAGCATACAGTTATCTATAACTTTGAAAAAAATTTCAAAATAAGTTTCTCTGATAAAAGTCTCATTTCTTACTTACATAACTAATCAAATTTCTAAAAAAATAAGATCAATTCCATAATTGATAAATGATCAAAAGATGTGAACAATCATTTTTTCAAAAAAAAAAATAATCAAAGCTATCAAAGCCACATGAAAAAAAATTCTAAACAAGTGTTGATTGGAAAAATGCAAATTAAAACAATTTCAAGTGCTATTTTATACCTATTAAATTGACCAATAGAACAAAAAAGGAAAATGATGAATATTTGAAGGAATATGGGAAAATGGAGATATTAATACACTGTTGGTAGAGTTGTGAAGTTATTCAACCATTATGAAAAAAATTGGCATTAGTGCTCCATTTTGCCTTTATCTGCCATTTGGTGATGGTGTTTCCATTTCTTACAATTTCTAGGAAGTTACCTGATTTTGGAAAAAATCACAAGATTACTCTTCTCAATGACCACCGGATTTAAGGAATATGAGGAAACCAACTCTCTCCCTCTCACTTTAGTGTCTTTTACCTCTCTGCCTCTTAGATTCCCCCCCCCCCCAACACACACACACACACACACACACAATTTTAAGCCTTATCATCCCATTTTTAATTCCCTCCAAACTATCCAGGCTCTTTTTTTTTTTTTTTTTTTTTAATAATAGCTTTCAATTACTCCATTCATTTTAATATTATCTCTCCAGGATAATTTGTTTTGAAGCTTTTTACATTGCTTTTATTTTTCATTGTTTTGTTTTTGTTTTATAGTTTCTCCATTTCTCATAATGTCATTAGCTTTGTAATTTGATACTCAGAACTATAACCTACATATGAGAATGGGCAAAGCAACAGAGTTTTTCCCCTAGTGTCAGCAAGAGAATCTTGTAATTTGCTACTGACCAGTTATTCAATTCCCTACAATCTGAAAGCTCCAGAAGAAGCCCCTGCTGCTACTGATTCAATCACTTCCAAGTCCGATTTGCTCTGGCAGAACCTGTGTTGGAGTGTTCTCCACTTTCACTTAGGTGTAACAGATCTTTCCTCTTGATCTTCTAAGTTGTTTTTGATTGGAAAATTGGTTCATCCCTTCCTTTTATGGCTTCTGTCATTCCAGAATTTGTATTAAGAGATTCTTTAAAATTCAGAGGACTCTGGGAAGAACTCAGATGAGTCCTTACCTTTTCTTTGCCACTTTTGCTGTGTCTCCCCCCAATTTTTTTATTTCCTGTATTGTCATTTTAAATAAAACTCTGCCATTATGACTATTATTGTGTATATTTGTAGAAAAACAATGTGTTTTAGTTTTGGAAGAATATTTTGAAGATACTTTGGTCTTAGTTTTCCATTTTAGTAAATAACTGAGCAACCTCTCAGAGATGAGATATGATATATATGGAATATTTATCGATAGGTCAGACTAATTTATATATTATTATATCAAATTCTAGGGCAATTTTGTGGGGCAGTGGCTAGATTAGTAGCCTTGGAGTTATGAGAACCTGAGTTCAAACCTGGTCTCAGACAATTACCAACTATGTGATCCAATCACTGAACCCTATTTGCCTCAGTTTCCTCACTACTAAATTGAGCTCGAGAAAAAAATTACAAGTCACTCCAATATTATCTTAAAGAAAATTCTAAACAGTCACAGTCAGAAATACCTAAAAAATTACTGAACAGTAAATAGAAAATTCTAGATTGACATGTACATATAACTATTTTATGTGCTCATCTATCTGCCTTTATGTTCTCTATGGTGGGTATAAGCAGGCTGTAGCACAAATATTGTGAAGATTTTTTTTAGCATGTTTAGAAAGAATATGTTGCTCTAGAAATTCCATTACATGAGAAGTTATGTCACATTATTGATTTTCAGTTGACTTTATATGTAACTTTAGACAAAAAAATTTTATCTTCACACTTCAGTTTTCCCATCTGTAAAGTGGTGATAATACCTGCCAACTCAAAGGGGGCATGAGGATTAATTACTTTGAAAAATGTCTGAGATATTCATAATTCATCAAGTATTGCTATAGCCTTTGCAGTGAATATTTCTTTTCCCCTCCATATATTTCTCTATCTTTCATATATGTATAAAACGAGACTAATAAAATAGTTATAAAAAGAAGGTTTATTGAAAATTGCATCCATTGAAATGTCTATATAATGAATAAAACCTAAATTAAAAGCAATAGCTATATTGAGATAGATGAAATTTAAACATTTTCCTTCTAGAAATTTAGGGTAAGGCTTTAGAAACACCAAAAGCTGGTGGCTATTAACATATGAATTTCAGAATGAATAACAGTATGTGGGAAGAATATTTAAAGGATTAAACTGATAGTAAAATAAAATAATTACATATTTTCTAAAGTTACATAAGATTTATAGAAACCACCAAAAATATGATCATGTTTTATAATGAGAAACTTTTATTAGTTCAAAAAATCCCTACATACAATGCCTTTATGTTGATTAATAAAATGATCTATGTATTTTGATCATCAATAATTTTCAAATATCTCAATTGGCTTACTGTATTTGGATCTTCATATTTTACCTTAAAATTTTCTTGTGCCAACAATAAAAAATCTACATGGATATATAAACATTATTTTAAAAGTCATATTTTTAGTGACCCTAATGAAATTACTTTGTGGATATCACTAGTTTAGAGCCTGAGATATCAATCTCATTGTTTTAGAGGAGAGTAGGAAAGTGGATGTGGAAATGAATCTTTTGTGAGATCTCAAAGATTTGACTGTCCCCTCCAATAATGTGGACTGTAAATTATCCATACTTGTCCATCTTAAGCTACACTGTTTATCTTCTCCTGTAAATTTGATAGAGTAGGCAAATCCAATATTCCAAGAGTCCTTTTTTACTTTCTCTTATTATTTTAAGAGTACCCCTATAGCACAAAATTCACCCATTATTATTGCTTCCTCTTGCTATGTGACCAGTTCATTTTCTTTTTAAAAGTATTATAAATTTCTTTGATATCCTTCATTCATGTTCTTTGCAGTTTTTGTACATTTCTTGTGCTAAAAAACTGCTTATACTTGCCATGCAATTCTCTATTACTCTCTGAAGAATACTTATTTTAAATCCTTTTCAAAATGTACTGCTCTGTGACATTCTGATAGAACATTGCTATTAAAAAAGATGGTTATTTTCAAAAGACTTTGGGAATCGTTAAAGGAGCTTTTTGGTATTCTGTTTAATTGTGGGCTCAGTTCATTGTTAATTGCAGTGTCTATACACACATATTGAGAGATGAATTCTATAGGCTTTTTGTAAATGAATATCATAATTTTGACAAAAGGCATTATTAGTCCACTTAAAAAAAATCAAACACATTTGAGTGTGACAGATCTCATCCAAGATGCTCTGCTAAAAAGTTATTATGATATCAAGGATGTCTAAGGCATTGGTCTGCACATTGCTGAAACTTTTAAACCATCAAGAGTCATTGCTCCAGGTATTTGTGAGACTTTTGCTTAAACTTTTCCTGTGACTGCCCTAGGTCTTTGGTAGAGAGAGCCCCAAATCTGTTCTCCTATGATTTCATGACTTCATCATAATTTCTTCGTCATAGCTCATAGGGTATCAGTTCCTGGCTGTGATATTTCAGTTTTCATGCTCATTAACAATGAAAAGGGACTAAAATAAGAGAGGCTGTGAGGGGGTGCAGTGGGATTTTATCTGGAACTTAAAGGAAACTAGGCAAATAAGGAGGTAGAGATGAACAGAGTTTTTAGGGAAAACAATTTATTTTTGTATTTATGGAATATCCAGTTTGAGTTGTCTAATACATAGATGGGGATATGACTGGAGGTCAATAAAAAAGAAATTTTGAGAATCACTGGCAGATAAATGATGATTGAATCCTTTAGAGCTCATGAAGTCATCAAGAAATATATCATAGAAGAAGATAAGGTGACCCAAGAGAGAGCCAAGGGGGCACCCAAGAATAAAAGGAATGACTCAGATAAGAACCTAGGAAAAGAAATTAAGAAAGAGAAGCAGGTGAAAGTTTAAAGAGAAGCAAGTGATCTACAGTGCTAAATATCACAGAAAGACCAAGAAAGGTAAGGTCTGAGAAAATATTATTGGATTTGGCAATAGTAGCTTTAGAAAGAACAATTTGATTGAGTAATAAAGTAAGAAGTCATATTGTAGAGAATTAAGAGCAAAGTGAATGGAGAAGTAGTACTTATTATATATCATCTTTTCAAACTATCCACAAAAGCAAAAGGGTACAGAAAGAATAAACATTTATAAATAGCTATTATGTGCCAGGCATTGTGCAAAGTGATTTACAAACATGATTTCATTTGATCCTCACAAAAACTCTATAATGTAGGCGTTGGTATTATTTTAATTCTAGAGTTGAGGAAATTGATACAGAGAGAGAATAAATGACTTTGCCCAGAATAACACAGCTGGTGAGTGTTTGAAGCCAAATTTGAAATCTGAATTCCAGGTTCAGTACTCTTATCAGGCACAGTTCGCCAGATGCCTGCTGAAAAATAAGATAGATATAAAAAGATAGTTACCAGGGATGGAAAGTTAAAGTAAAGTTTGTTCCCAGATAGGGGAGACATGAACATGTTTTTAGGCACTAGAAAAGAAATTAGGGAGAACTTGAAGATAAATGAGAGAATGGGGATGATAGAACAATATGCTGGAGAAGGAAACTTGTGCAGGTAGAGGGTCTTATCTTAGCAATTGGAAAAGCCACATTTTTATGTAAGAGAAGAGCAAAGAAGAAAGTAATAGAGTAAGGTGTCTGGAAGAGTTTGAACATAAGAGAGACATTGGGGATGATAATTCATCCCTTAAGAGAATTCATCTTTTAAAGAAGTTTGAAGGGGATAGGATCAAGACACATATGTGGTCATAAGCTTTGCTAAGGAGAAAGTACATTTCTTCATCTGACCCTTAGTAAAGGAGGAAATAGTAAGGGAAGATGTTTGAATGATGTGAGATGAAGAGGAGGCATGAAAAGGAATTAATGATAAGCATGTTTAAACTTTTTTCTTCAGTCTCTTTTAAGCATTTGATAATAATCTTCCCACCCTTCCACTCTCTTGTGTAGGAAATCACCCTCTGGGGCTTAGTAATAGGTTATACAAGAACCTCCTTTGGTACCAGTGATATTTTTCAATTTTCATCTTCATTCTTTATATTCATCTCTTATGCCCCTCATCCAATTCTCCACTGAGAGCTCCAGTTGTCTCTGACTTTCCTTGCATCAGCCTATTAGTCCTCATCTCTAACTAGCATAGAATTTAATCATTGGTACATTAATTACCACTTTGCCTTCAAAGATTTGATCCTTAAAAATTAAATGCTCATTGACAAACATCTGCAATTGTTGAATGTCTTTGAACATTCAAATGTGATCAATTTTCTTTTCATTTTTCTAATGCTGGCAATGTTTTTTGAGGAAACATTAGTGAGAACTGTTTTTTGTTGCAATTTTTAAATTTTCCACATTAATATCTTTGAGTTCTAATTGGACTAATTATTCACTGACATTATGAGACTCCTCCACCTTTTCATTATTAGGCTCTCCATATATGTATATATATATACATATATATATATATATATATATATATATATATATATATATAATCACCTCAGGGGCTCCATAATTCTGCATCTTAACATATATCCCCCCATGGTTTCCATCTTCCCTTCTACTTCTACTATAAATTTAACCAAAAATCATTGTAAGCCGGGCCTTTAGACAAATGCCACATATCTTTGGCCAAGTCTAAATCAGGCTAGTCCAGTGATTCAGACTCAGGATAAGAATGCAATAAAACTACTGTTCGACCATAAAATTCAATAAAAACATACTTATATTGACTTTAAAGGAATATAATTACTAAACACAGTCTTCTTCTAACTCCACATTTTCCAGAGTAGGAATATTGGTTCAGAAAGATGTTTTTTCAGAGCAATAGAAACCCTGCCAAATCTCAGAAACAGTGAATCCCCATAGGCATGACTTTTTGTACCAGCAAGTTCTTTGGACAGACTAAATCTTAAGAAGGGCCTCTGTCTCCTAGAAGAAAAGCCAATAGAGTCTATGTAAAATAAATGCTGTTCCTACGATCTTGGGAAAGATAAATTAAGAATAAGTGCAATAAAACTTAGAGTTATGACGGAAGAAGATTTATTTATGAGAAATAGACATGGCTTGACTATTAGGAAGCATCATTTTTTTCTTTGCAATTGTATAATTTATTAGAATTTTTCCCTAAGGTGCTCAAAGAACCTTATAAAACTTATTAAAAGAATTTACACATATTGACTACTTGGAAAATATGTTTTTTTAAAAGCTTGTAAGTGGAGAGGGAAAACAAACAAATAAAATGTGTCCTCCTTTTTCCCAGGTTTAAATGATAGTCAGAAGGAACCAATATTAGAAATTGTTCTGATTCTGATTTGCTAATGAAATGATGTTATTTTGTGCAAGCTTGTTAGGAAAAGTGGATGAGGGAGCAAGTATAAAATGACAGAACTAAATGCTTCTTAGGAGCTCTGCTGAAGTAGCATATTTGCAAATCTGCTTTGGTATTTGACTGTCACAGTATTTCTTTCCAGATCATGTAAATGAAAAATGAAAAAAAATGAAAGAAGGAAACAAATTTTACATACAGAATTGTGATCTTTTATCCCACTAGCATTTTTAGGAAAGCAGAAGGAAAATATCTTTTAAAAAAATTGTTTTTGCCCATTAAAAACAAAGATTCATTTCCCTAAAAATGAGAATAAAATGACAATCTGAATGTTAGACAGCACTCATGCATTAGTTGATTCATTTGTTAATCATAACTCAGATGCTAGTAGGGGGAAAATTGGTAATTTGTTTTTAAAAATAAACTCAAAGTACTGTCTCAGTATATTCAAATTCATATACTTCATTCTTTTTTATAGCATGCATTTTTTTCTAAATTTGGAAATAGTTAATATAAATAAATGAGACCAACAAATTCATGTTATTTTTATATGAAAATCTTTAAGAAAGTGAGACAAATTTTTATATTTAAAAAAAATCTAAAAGTTGAATTAATGAACCTGCATTTAAAGAAAAAAAAAAGAAATAGCCTCAAATTTTTCATCTTGAACAGCTTCTTCTCCTAGTTGAGAAGATATGGAGTCCTGAATCTTAGGGGGAATCATTACTACATAAGGGTTATGTCTTATTATAATTTGGGGAAGTACCTTTGTTATAAAATTTTAACACATATCAGAGGACAAAAGATTTATAAGATATTTTGATTTTGTTCTGGATGTTCTTTTGTATTCTCTAAAGTAATAATGCATATCCTGAGTAATCCCTCGGTGTAAGCAAAGAATATTTTGGAATATTTTAAAGTGACCCCTTTTAATAGTTCTTTTGGAGTCCTTTTGAAACTTTTCCATTTTGATTTTTAAAAATAAATGCATTTAAACTGAAGTTAGGTGAGCTAGTACAGTATAATAGAAAGACCTAATCCTAGGTTCAACACTTAATTTTTTATGACTTTGCAATCTAACTTTGTGCGGTCTTAGTTTTCTCATCAATAAAATTGCATTGGAATGCCTGATCTTTTCTATCTATAGTATTCGATGATTTTATTATCCTGACAAATTAATCTAATTTGAGGTAGGAAGAGTATACTTAAACATCTATCCAGTTGAAATTACACTCAAAACTTGATTTTGGGGGGAACAAGTCCACTAAATTCTATTTAAAGGACCATATGATCAATTTAATGTTCATTTTACTTTTTTTTTTTTAATGGAGACTGGGAGAATTGAAGGTCCTTTAGCAAATAGATAAGAGATGACAGGAATAGCAAAAGGGAAAGTCTTAGATATAAAGAAATCATATTATAGATAGAGCACCAACCCTGAAGTCAAGTGAACCTGAGTTCAATTCTGGTCTCAGAGATTTAACACTTCCTAGCTGTGTGACCCTGGGCAAGTCACTTAATCCCAATTGCCTCAGCAAAACGCAAAAAAAAAAAAAAAAAAAAAAGAAAGAAATCATATTGATAACATTCCTTACATAATTAGGATTTGCTATTAAAAATATGTAACTATCATTTCTGAGTCACCCCATGATACTTTAGGAAAACATATTATTATGAGAATTATAAATATTTTTAAAAAGATGCTGTAGCTGATATAGTTGTTAAGTATCCAAGGATCATTCAAAGTAAATCATAACCCATAAGCCATAGATTCCAAGTGTGGCTTGTCTATTATATGTAGCAATAAATCTAATTTCCATTAGAAATTTTCAAGAGAAATTATTATCATTTTCAATGTAAATTAGTAAGAATTGTAGTTTAATGACAACTTTCCAAATATTTCCAATGAAAAAACTTTTTAAAATTTCTTAACTTAATTCAGTAATGGCTTTGTCAGTTCCTAATAGGAAACATAGGGAAAACTTGACTAGAATTCAAGAGATGTAGGTACTTTTACTCCTTCTATATCCATAAGACTGAACTAATCTGCTGACTGAATCAGCACACTGAAAGATAAACAATTTCATAATAAAGTGATTGATCTTTCATTTAAGTAATCAGAAAGAATGATGATTTGGAGCAACAGAATTCCATATAATACAAGGAAGATTGGCTTTGTAGACACACTGAATCATTTTTCGCTGGCTAAAGTATAGTACCAAAGGAATTGGGTTCTATTGTTGATAAATATGCAGAACAGGTAAATAACTAAAAAGTATTTATTAAGCATATATTGTTTGTAAAACAATGTTTTTAAAAATAGCAAAGTGAGATATCCCCTTTTCTCAAGTAGTTCATATTCTAATCGAGAGATAGAACACATACAGAAAGGAACAGCTTACAGGTACTTGGTAAAACTTAGTGGTCCTTAGGATTCAGCAGTAGGGCAGATGGTAAGACTCAGTGATTTGGCTAGTGCACCAGCAGAATAGATAGCAATGCCTTGGGGTCTGGCGGGCAAGGTGGTAGAGCAGATGGTAGAGCTCAGTTGTCCTTAGGGCACAGCATCAGGGCAGATGGTAAGACCCAGTGGTTTGGATAGCATGCAATCCATTCTGGCTAGAGTATAAAGAAAAGATGAGGTTGAATTACAAATATATTTTAGTGCCATTTTTTGATATAACTGTATACATTTCTGACACAAACTTATTTGATCTCTCCAAGGTCCTTGGAGGAATATTCTTCCCTGGATCTTCAGTTTCCTAGATCTCACCACCTTGGCCGCTGAGAAAGCAGAGGTCACAATACTAGAAGAGGAAACTAATAGGGCTATCTTTGTGGGAGTTATTTCTCTAGACCCCAGTTTCCTTTTTTTTTCTTTTGTTTGAAAGTCATAGTTTTTCTTTTTTATTTTATTAAAGCTTTTTATTTACAGAACATATGCATGGGTAATTTTTCAAAATTGACCCTTGCAAAGCCTTCTTTTCCACATTATCCTCTCCTCCTCATCGCCTCCCCTAGATGGCAGGTAGCTCAATACATGTTAAATATGTTAAAATATATGTTAAATCCAACATAAGTATATGTATTTATACAGTTATCTTGCTGCACAAGAAAAATTGGATCAAGGAGGGAAAAACACAGGCCAACTCTCTAGATGTAGAT
Source organism: Sarcophilus harrisii (assembly GCF_902635505.1). NCBI lineage: Eukaryota > Metazoa > Chordata > Mammalia > Dasyuromorphia > Dasyuridae > Sarcophilus > Sarcophilus harrisii. The sequence continues at coordinate 195,264,827 of NC_045426.1, forward strand.
GGCTGTCTTCATCAATGAACAATTGGAATTGGTTTGAATCATCTCGTTGAAGAGAGCCACTTCCGTTAGAATTGATTGTTGCCTTGTATAATGATTTTCTAGTTCTGTTCATTTCACTTAGCATCAGTTCATGTAAGTCTCTCCAGGTTTATCTGAAATCATCCTGATGATTATTTCTTACAGAAAAATAATATACCATAACATTCATATACCATAACCTATTCAGCCATTATCCAACTGATGGGTATCCATTCAGTTTCCAGTTTCTTGCCATTACAAAGATGGCTGCCACAAACAGTTTGCACATGTGGGTCTCTTTCCCTTCTTTAAGATCTCTTTGGGACATAAGTCCAATAAAAACCCTGCTGTAGACTCCAGTTTCTTAAACTATAGTTTTTGACTCTATATGGGATCTCAGAACTGAATGTGGGGATTACAAAATTATGATTTATTGTCAGTACATGTTTTATTTGTATACCTTTTTATATATCTATTAACCCAGAATCATAAAAACTTCTCAAATCAAAAGAGGTCACAAGTGGAAAAAAGTTTGAGAAGCCCTGTTCTAGAAAACAATGATAGAATTGAGTTGAATGAAGGGGCTGATAGTTTCTTAGGTTGTTACTTATGTGTTCTGGGTCCCAGATAGTCACCTCCACCAAAGCTTTACTTACATTGATCATGTTGCCTTCTGTCTTCCTTTTGGTATTCCAGTTCAGTTGGCAAACAAATGGTCAAGAGTCTGGATCATTGGTACTAGAGTTGTCTTAGATACAGCTCTCTTTTATTCCTAACATTTACATCATACCCAAGAAAGAAAGGAATTCTCAGATGGAATTCTTATCAAGACAGGGTTAACTAGGTAAATAACTTTGCTTTTTCCTCATTGGGTTATCTATTGCTCTGCTTCAAAGCTGCTGGAGAACAGAAGGGGATAGGATCAAATATACAAGTAAAATGGTAGAAGGAGGCCAAGAAAAGTCATCAGTTTTATTCTGTTCATTAGAGTCATTCATGGTCCAGTGACTAGACAATGATTTTTAGCAACGTCCCCTTAGTTAGTGGGAGATCTTAACCTTTTTTTGCTCTCTTTTCCAGGGCTTAGTTTGTATGAGGCAACACTTATTTATTGATTAAATTCTAGGCAAAAATTAAGGTAAAAGATGGTTTTGTTTGCCTTCTCGAAAGAATCAATTTGCAGTGGAAGAACCTAAGGGTTTCTAGTCAGAAAAGAAACAATTCCCATTGATGCTAGCTCTGAGCCATCAAAACACAAAGAGCAATTAAGACTTGGGCTAATCAGTAAGAGCCAAAATGATTTGAATTTAAAGGCATAGACAAATAGTTCCATTTGAATTCTAATGTGGTTTATCAAAGCCTAGTTTTCTGGAGGTGTATTTCAAGAAATAATAGATGAAAACTACATGAGATTAAAGAATAAATTGCTCCTGGTTCTTAAATAAAATAAACAATGAGGGAATAAATAAATAAATAAATGATGGGGAAGAAAAATATCTAGCCCTCAAACTCTAGGATATCTTGTGAAGTATGTGATCAAAATTTATATTCCTTTAGACAGGATAAAACTTTGAATGTGAATAGAGGAAAAGAAGGAAGGAAGGAAGGAAAGAAGGAAGGAAGGAAGGAAGGAAGGAAGGAAGGAAGAGACAGAAGGAGAGAGGGAAGAAGAAAATAACAGCACTGCCCAACTGGAACTAGCCAGTAAGGTTCCCAGTTGGGCAGCTGCTGCTGCTCACAGATTGTTTTTTGTCCTTTATTCTTAAAGAAGACCAATGACATCAGGTGGGTGATATCTTGATGTGTAAGTGAATTGGAGTTAAATGAGGCAGGGCATGTAAAGTCATCAGTCTCACTCTCCCCCAGAGTCATTCAGAGTCCAGACATAGGTCAGCATGATATGATGATGATGATGATGATGATGATTGATGATGATAATAGAGACAGAAATAGAGACACAGAGAAACACAGACTCAGAGACAGATACTGAGGTGATCTAAAATATGAAACTGTGGCGGAGGTCTTGATAGAGAGCTTCAATTTGAGCTGTGGTCTTTCTGACTGATTCCGGCTTTTTATTCATTATACCATGCTATCTTGCTTCTATCACATACTGATTGAAAAATTCCTTAATCTCTCATTGTTTCAGGCAACTCTTTAATACTAGGAATACAGAACAGGGTGACAATCTCCTCTGGTGGATAGCATTTTCTCATTAGGAATTTTTAAATCAATTAAATCACAGGTCCAACGTAAAGCAAATAAAACAATGAAGTCTTTTACTGAGAAAAAAAGGGGGTAGAAGATTGCTTGAGGAAAGACAAGTTCATACTTCAGTGAATGAGATAGGAAGTCAATCAAGAAAGAGTAAAAGATTTGTGTACAGCAGTGGATTGAGAATCAGTATACAAACTTGTACTTGATAGTCTCATTTGACTGTTTTCACTAATGTTTAGCAGCACCAGAGTAGGAACAGAGAAGAAAACAGAAAGAGTAACCCAAATTTGCGATTTTATGAGGGATGGAAATGCTGTGAAGAGAAGTATGGAAAGAAGTTAGCAACTTGAACTTCTTAACTAATGAGCCAAGATTCTGAAGAAAGAAAAGTGAGACTGAAACAGGAATAATATCTTAGAAAAACAGAAAATAGAATTACTATGAATATAAGAAAAAATTGTATGTCAGGGACAATGAAAGATGGAATGATGGATGGTTATGTGTATAGAGAAATTACCATTTGTGGAGGTGGAGTATTTGTGGAGGATTATGATTCTAAGATTAAAACTATGAACTGTCCAGGTTCATGTGCAAGTACAAATGTAAGGAGACAAAAAGCTTAGAGTGAGAACTTTAGCATAAATTTAAATGCCCAAGTATAAAGTAAGAGGGAGGAAGTAGAATGAGGAAGAACATTGCACCAAGTATTAAATTTAAAATAATAAGGGAAATGACCTGTTATTGCTTGATATATAACACCCGGGATCTAGACAAAATGATATATGTGGATCGACTGAACCTCAAAGGAATAAAAGTTGCTGAGAAAGGGTGGTCAGGAAAGTCTGGAAGTAGCAGTAAACAGACAGTATACATACTTTTACTGGCCAGAGTTAATAGCAGTAATGAGCGAAATAGATACAAATATTAAAGAGGCTATCTCAGGATGTAACATCTTCTGGGACACTGTGGGAATCAGCTTTCCAAAAGTATAAGTTGAATGGAACTCCTGTTTTTCCTTCCCTTCTTCACCTCCATTGTAAAACATTTTGTGGTCTCTTTTTTTATGGCAGATAATTTAGAACTTTCCACTTCTTCCTTTCCCTTTCTCCTAGGACATTCCTCTCTCACCCCTTAATTTCATTATTTTTAAAACAAGATATTATTCCTTCATATTCAACTCAGACCCATGCCCTCTGTTTGAGAATGTTCAGAGTTTCAAGTATCATCCTTCCATTGAGGAATGTAAACAGATAATCTTAAATCCCTTATGATATCACTTCCCTTAATAACTCCTATGCTTCTCCTGACTCCTGAAATTAAACATTAAATTTTCTATTAAGACTGGTCTTTTTATCACATATGCTTGAAAAGTCTCTATTTCATTGAATATTTGCCCTTTTCCTGAAGGACTATATTTAGTTTTGTTGTGTAGGTGATTCTTGTTTGCAATCTGGAATTGCTTTCTGGAATATTCTATTCTGAGCCTTCCACTCCTTTTCTGTAGACTGCTAAATATTATGTTATCCTGACTGGGCTCTACTGTATTTGAATTCTTTCTTTTGGATGCTTGCATATTTTTTACTTGACTTGGGAGTACCAGAATTTGGCTGTAATATTCCTGAGAATTTTCATTTTAGAATCTTTTTCAGGAAGTGATTGATTAATTCTTTCAATTTTTATTTTACTCTCTGGTTCTAGAATATCAAATTGTTTTCCTTGATTATGTCTTGAAAGACGATGTGCAAATTCTTTTTTCAATAACTTCTAAATTATCTCTCCTGGATCTATTTTCCAGGTCAGTTGTTTTTTCCAAGGAGATATTTCACATTTTTCTATTTTTTTCATTTTCTTAGTTTTGCTTTTTTGTATCTTGATTTCTCATAAGGTCATTAGCTTCTAGTCATAATGTCCAAGCTCTTTATTTGATCATGAATTTCAGATAGATCAAAAATTTTAAAATTATTCTCCTGGGTCTTTTTTCTAAATCTGTTGTTTTTTTTCAATGACATTTCACTTTTTTCTATATTTTCATTTTCTTTTGTTTTATTGTATCTTGATTTCTCATAAAATTATTGACTCCCATTTGCTCAATATTAAGGAATTTATTTTAAGGGATTATTTTCGCAGCAAACTTTTCTACCTTGTTTCCCATTTGGCTAATTTTGCTTTTTAAGGCATTCTTCTCCTAATTAGCATTTTGAATTTCCTTTTGCACCACTCTCAATATTCTTTTTAATTTTTCCTCTGTCTAACTTGATTTTAAAAATCCCTTTTGAGCTCTTCCATGGCCTGAGCCCAAATCTTACTTTGGATGTAGGAGATTTGAATTTATCTTCTAAATGTCTTTTGATCTTCCTTGAGCCCATAGTAACTTTCTATGGTCAGAAACTTTTTCTGTTGTCTGCTCATTTTCCAAGCATATTACTCAGCTTTTAAACTCTTTGTTGTTAAAATAGGATTTGGTTTCCAGGGTGGATGGTGCACTGTCCAAATCTTTATGGATTTTGTGCATCTATTTTCAGAGATCCTTTTAAGGACTTGACCACAAGCATTCTTTTTTGCCCTGGAATAGAAAGGAGTATCCCTGCCCCACTGTATCTGAAATATATAGTGTGCTAAAGCAGCAGAGTCTTGCTTTCCTGGGCCTTGGGCTGGAGCTGGGGCCATGACTGTACTGACATGGCCTGCACTGGATTTGCTCACTGGACTCCCACCCTGTTGCTAGAAACCTTTTCTGCTGAACTTAAAAATCCTCTTGATATCTCTGAGCTGAGAGATTTGGAAGCTTCCTGTACTGCTGCTGATTCATAGGTCTTGCTGATGCTGGGACTAGGGCTGGGATCAGTACTATGCTGGTCCAGCCTGTGTTGTGATTATGTGCTAGATTTCCATCGTGGTTTCACAGAGTTTTTATGCTGATCTATAAAGTCATCTTTGCTATCTCTGGACCAAGAGGTCTAGAAACTGCCAGTGCTGACACTGATTCAGAGGTCCCTGCATCCGTTCCTGCTTTACTGGTGTCACAGACCTTTTCTGCTGACCTTCTGAGTTGCCTTGTATTTTTGGCTGTTCTGACACTGTAAAATTTATTTAGAATCCTTATTTCGAGGAATTTGGAGGGGTTTGGGGAGGGGCTAGGACAGTTTCTGCCTTTACTCTATATCTTGGGCCCACCTCCTGTCAAATGCTTTCTCAACATCTGCTGAGAAAATCATATTATTTCTGTTGGCTTTCTTAATGATAGGGTCAATTTTGTTGATTGTTTTCCTAATATTGAACCAACATTGGTGCTATAAATTCTATCTGAACATGGGGTATTATCTTTGTAATGCATTGCTATACTCTCTTTGTTAGTATTTTGTTCCAGATTTTGGCATCAATATTCATTAGGGAAACTGGTATATAGTTTTCTTTCTCTATTTAGCTCTTTCTCGTTGCTATCAGTACAATATTTATATCACAAAAAAAGGGTTGGTAGAACTCCTTCTTCACCTATTTTTCCAATATTTTATGTAGCTTTGGAATTAATTATCCTTTAGATGTTTGATAGAATTCACTTATGAAACTATCTGTCTCTAGAGATTTTTTTCCTAGGGAGTTCATTAATGACTTGTTTAATTTCTTTTCTGATAGGTATATATTTATGTTTCTATTTTATTATCTGTTAATTAAGGTAATTCATATTTTTGTAAATGTTCAACTATTTAGTTCAGATTGTCAGATTTATTGGCATACAATTGAGCAAATATTCCCTAATGATTGCTTTAATTTCTTCTTATTTCTTGATGATTTAACTTTTTTTGTTGTTTATTGAGAGTTGATATTTGGTTTTCTTTCTTTTTTTTTTTTTTTTTAAAGCAAATGAACAAATAGTTTATCTTTTCTTTATTGTTGTTGGGTTTTTTTTCCCATAAAAGCAGCTCCTAGATTTATTTATTTATTAGTGCAATATTGTTTTTTTCTTTCAATTTTATTAATCTCAACTTTGGTTTTCAGAATCTCCAATTTGATGCTCAATTGGCAATTTTTGATTCTTTTTCAATTTTTTTAGTTGTATGTTCAATTTATTTAGTTGATATAATTTAGAGAAATAAATATAAATTTCCCTTAAGTACTACTTTGTCTGCATCAAATAAATGCTATCTCACTGTTATCATTTTCTTTAACTAAATTATTCTTTGTATGATTTGTTTAACTCACTTATTCTTTAGGATTAGGTTATTTTGTGTCAAATCATTTTAAATCTATTTCTGCATTGTACTTTGTTGAATGTAATGTTTTTGCGGTATGATCTGGAAATATACATTTAATATTTCTGCCTTTTCACATTTTATTTTGAGGTTTTAATGCTCTATTGCATGATCTATTTTTGTGTGAGTGCCATGTGCTGCTAAGAAAAAAGGTATACTTCCTTCTCTTCCCATTCAGTTTTCTCTTAAGGTCTATCATTTGCTTTTCTAATATTTTATTTATCTTCTTAATTTCTTTGTGGCTTATTTGTTGGCTAGATTCACTGAGTTCTGAGAGAGGACAGTTAAATACCCCAGTAGTATTGTTTTCCTATCTATTTTTTCTCTGTAATTCACTTATCTTCTCCTTTAAGAATTTGGATGCTATACTATATGCTGCATATATGTTCAGTATTGATATTACTTCATTGTCTATGATACTTTTAGCAAGATATAGTTTTATACTTTATCTCATTTAATGAATTCTTTTTGATTTTGCTTTATCCGAGATCAAGATTACTACCTTTGTTTTGTTTAGGGGGTGTATTTGTGTGTGTGTGTGTGTGTGTGTGTGTTTAACTTCTTCTGAAGCACAATAGATTCTGTTCTAACCCCTCATCTAACCACACATCTGTGTGTTTCCCTACTTCAAGTGTGTTTCTCCTAAATACCATATTGAGGGATTATGTTTTTTTGTTCTACTCTGCTATCTGCTTCTGTTTTATGGGACAGTGCATCCCACTAACAAGTACCATTATGATTACTACTTGGGTATTTCCCTCCATCCTATTCTTCCTCCTGTTTGTCCTTTTTCACCTTTCATTCTTTCCCTTCTTAGCAATGTTTGCATCTATTTACTATCTCCCCTGATCTGCCCACTCTTCTGTCAGTCCCCACTTCCCCCTTTACTTAAACTCCTCCCTTCCTACTTTTCTGTGGGGTAAAATATATCCCTATATTCTATTGAAAGTATGTATTATTTCCTCTTTAAGATGAAATAGATGAGAGTAAGTTCAAGTGATGCTCATAGTTCACATTCCCATCTTCCCCTTCACTGTAATACTCTTTTATGCCTCTTTATGTGAAATAATTTTTATTGTTCTACCCCTTTCTTCCTTCCGCACCCAATGTATTCTTTTCTCATCCTTTAGATTTTAAATATAATTCCCTCTAATTTAACTTATACCATGCCCTCTATGTATATTTCTTTTAGTTGTAGCCTTCCAGAACTACAACTACAAATAATAGTGATATAATTAGTAGGAATTCCAAATATTGGTTTCACCTGAAGAAACAGTTTAGTTCTATTGAATCCCTTATGTTTTCTTTTCCCTTTTTACCTGTTTGTGCTTCTCCTGGGTCTTGATAGTAGAGGTCAAATTTTTGATTTAATAATGGTCTTCTTATGAAAGATTGAAATCCTTCTTTTTCATTCAATGACCATGTTTTACCCCTTGAAATATCATGGTTAATTTCAATGGATATGTGATCCTTGGTGTAGTCCTAGTTCCCTTATTTTCCAGAATATAATGATTCATGCCTTCTGATCTTTTCATATTGTCAAGTCCGGTGTAATCCTGATTTTGACTCCTGAACATTTAATTTTTTCTCTGATGATGTGTATTTTTTTGATGTTGTTCTTAATCTGATAATTCTGAAATTTGGCTATTTTGTTCCTTGAAGGTTTTATTTTTGGATGTCTTTCCTGAGGTATTGCTGGATTCTTTCAATGCACTTTTTTGCCCCCTGGTTCCAGGATATTAGGGTAATTTTCCTTAAACATTTTTTGGAATTTGCTATCAAGATCCTTTTTTTTATTGTGGCTTTGAGCTAAATCTAACTTCCAGGTTGATTGTTCCATGAGGGGTTTTTTTTTTTTTAACATTTTCTTCCATTCCCTAATCTTTTGAATTTGCGTAATTGATTTTTGAGATCTCATATCACACTTTGACATCACATTACACTTTCTTTCTCCTCCTCCCCTTTGTCTTCCTGTATGTCTCTCTGTTTCCATCTCTCTTTTTAAGAATTAATCATCTCTGGATGTGGCTCTTTTCAAAAATGACATAATTCAGGCCAGTTCAAATAATCTTGTGATGAAGAAAGCCATCTACATCTAGAGAGAGGACTGTGGGAACTGAATGTGGCTCACAACATAACATTTTCACTCTTTTTGTTGTGGTTTGCCTGAATTTTATTTTCTTTCTCTTTTTTTTTCCATTTTGATCTGATTTTTCTTGTGCAACAAGGTAATTATATAAATATGTATACATATGTCATATTTAACACATATTTTACTGTATTTAACATATATTGGGTTACTTGCCATCTAGGGGAAAGGGTGGGAGGAAGGGAGGAAATTGAAACACAAAGTTTTGTAAGAGTCAATATTGAAAAATTATCCATGCATATGTTTTGAAAATAAAAAAGCTTTTAAATTTTTTAAACAAGAATCTAAATAAAAGGGAAAAAAGAATTAATCATCTCTGCTACTTTTTAGATTGTAATATTCATTCTCTGACTCTTTAAATTGTGTCTCCTTGAGATTTTTTTTTTCCATTTTCTAGCAACATTCAGAGGCCAACATTCACATACATGCACAAAAGCTTTGATGGAATTTCTCCTAAATCTTTTCTGTTTATGGTTTTCCTCCTTAAAGATGATTGTAATAAAGTTAAATATTCAAGCCAGGAAAATGAAGGTTATGTGCTGTGAAGAGATAATCAATGCAATGGAAGTTGGGTACAGACTCTGAGTTTTATAATTTAATATCAGCAGCTCCAACTGGAAAGCAGGAAATAGTAAATTATAAAATTACATTGTAAACTAATTCAAAACAGTACATTCAATATGCTTAATGTTTTCTATAACTGACCACTTGTTTGAAAAAACTAGCAAGATTTACTTCTGACATTGATTTCAAAAATCAGTTTCAGCTAAAGCATATTGATATTTATATTACTAATAGTAAGAACACAATTTAAAGGATTATAAATGCTGAAGTGTCGGCAATCTCATGTAGTATAAAAAGCTTTGATTTCAAGTCATACAATCATTCTTTTTTTCATATTCCAGTTCAACTGAATGATCTAGAGAGCTGATCTTGAAAAATAAAAAAAAATAAGAATGGTTTTAAAAACAAACTTTTTTAATTATGATTTTTAAGAGAACAAAATACCAGCGAGAATAATGGAATTAGCAAATTGTGTCATAAAACCATGAAAAAAGATTAATTTTTAATGTTTTACTCTTTTCCACTAAATTCACATTGATTGTAACACTGTAAATATTATATGCTTCCAGTAGAACAATAAAATCATTCATGGCATCATCTCTGAATCAGCTAAGAATGGTATTAATACCAAATATATATACTTCATATTTTTATCTTCAAGTCAGTGTTCCAATTACTAATCAAACACAAGAATCCATTTGCTACCATTTTAATTTTGCCAATCCATTTCAGTCTTTGAAAAGACAACACCTGTCTTCTTTGGGACTTCTGTTATGTATATGTTATAATTTTCTTCTTTTATTTTTAAAGGTATGAGCTTTATTAGAAAAGATAATGATAAATGTTGGAGATGTGGGAAACCTGGAAAAACTAATACACTGTTGGTAGAGTTGTGAATTGACTCAACCATTCTGGAGAACAATTTGGAACTATGCCCAAAGGGCTGTCAAACTGTTCATACCCTTTGATCCAGCAATATTTCTACTGGGCTTATATCCCAAAGGTATCATGAAGAAAGGGAAATGTGCAAAAATTTTTGTGGCAGCTCTTTTTGTAGTAGCAAGGAACTGGAAACTAAGTGGATGGCCATTAGTTGAGGAATGGCTGAATAAGTTATGCGATGTGAATATTTTGGAATATATACATATATATCCTATAATGAATAATCAGAGGGATAATTTCAGAAAAGAAGCCTGGAAAGACTTATGAAGTGATGCTAAGTGAACGAGTAGAACGAAGAGAACATTATACATAGAAACAAGATTATGTGATGATCAACTCTGATGGACATGGCTCTTTTCAACAACAGGGTGATTCAGAGCAATTCCAATAGATTTGTGATGGAGAGAACCATCTGTATCCAGAGGGAAGGCTGTGGGAACAAAATGTGGATCACAACAGAGTATTTTCATCTTTTTTGTTTGCTTGCTTTTTTCTCTTTCTTGATCTGATTTTCTTGTGCAGCACAATAAATGCAAAAATATATATGGAAGAATTGCATATGTTTAACATATATTGGATTACTTGCTCTCTAGGGGATGAGAGTGGGAAGAAATGAGGGAGAAAAATTTGGAACACAGATTTGGCAGTGAATGTAGAAAACTATCTTTTCATGTATTTTGAAAATAAAAGCTACTAATTAAAATATGATTATTTTATTACAGCGTTTTTAAAGATTATGTATAATTTTAAAAGTTGGGTTTCATTAATTATTTCAATAACTTAAAACTAATTACCTTTGCTAGGTAAGATTACATTTGATTTGCATCAATCAGAACATAGTCTAAACAGGGCCTGTGAACCTCTGAGAATCCATTAAAAGACAGAAATTGTCTAAATTGTCTAAAAAGTAAATGCTATCTCAGAATCAGGTACAGATTCAGAGAGTCTGGGGAAGAGGAAGAGGAAGAGTTATATACAAATAACAGTGATATCTAATACATCTGTGAATAGTAAAAGTAGGACTCAACCATGGCAGAAGATAATTGTGGAGATTCATCAGTTCCAGTTAGTTGATTGTTGTCCTTTCTTCCCAAAGAAGACCAGAATGGCATTCCTTTGTTAGAGCTATTTTACAAACTGTCTGACCAGACCAATATGAGCTCAGAATGCTCTGCCACAGGTCAGGCATAAATAATCCATCTTTGAATGGATTCCCTAAACTTGCACATCTTACATTTCCTTTGAGATACTTCAATTCTGCTTTGCTCATAGAGCAGAACATCTTAAATGAGGATACCCTGTGACAGGTAATCCTGTCTCAGAGTCTCCTATGTCATGCAATCAATTCCAAAGTTCTTCAGAGAGAATTTGAAAGTGTCCATCTTCTGAGCAACATGTGAGCATTTGCCATATATAAATTCTCTGTAAAATAGTCTTTTAGGCAAACATACTTTTGGCATTTGAACAATATGGCCAGCCCACCAGAATTGGGCTCTCTGTAATAGAGTTTGAATGCTTGGCAGTTCAGCTCAAGAGAGGTTTCAGTGTCTCGTACCTTATCTTTCTAGGTAATCTTCAGAATCTTTCTAAGACAATACAAATGGAAGCAATTCACTTTCCTGGTTTGATGCTTCAAAGATGGGATCAGCACAACAGTTCTATAAATGTTTAGTATGATAGTGAGTCTAAAATATCTTCTGTCCCATACTTCAGAGCCTTCTCAATTTGAATTAGCTCTGACACTGTTGTGTCAACCTCATCACTAGTGTGTACATCCCCAGAAAATATGCAGAAGATAAGCAAATTTATCTACAATCTTCAAAGCTTCATCATTTGTTATAACTAATAGTTTCACATATGAATGGTGTGGTGCTAGCTTAGTGGAACACCTGTGCTTTCTTGGTGTTAATAGTTTGGTCAAAATTAGCATAAGCAGCAGAAATTTGAACCATACTTTGTTACATCTCCACTTCAGAAGCTGAATTGAGTGCACAGTCATCCACCAAAAAAAAACAAAAGCATACACTCAATCTCCCTACATTTTCATCTTGGTCTATAACCAATATATAGTTAAAATAGTTAAATAATATAGTTATATAATTTACCAACAGTGGGTAACTGACCTTGATACCATGATCATTCTCACTGAATGTGTCTGACTCCTTTGCTAAAAACATCATATTAAAAAGCAAGAGAGCAGGAACACAGCCGTGTTTCACTCCATTGGTGATTGGGAAAGTGTGAGGGAATTGTGCATTATCCAGAATACAGGCAGGGTTGCTGTCTTGAAACTGAAGTATAATGCTGATGAACTTCTCCAGGTAAACAGATTTTGACATAATTTTTCATAAGTCCTCGTGAGTGACAGAAGTAAAGGCTTGGTCAGATAAATAAATATTGTGTACTGCCCTCCGTTTAGCTTCTGCAATTTCCCCTGGAGTTCCTGGGCAGCAAACACAATATAAATCACTCCTCAGCCTTTTCTGAAGCACACCTGCTTGGTGAAGGATCTGCCTATTAAAGAGGACTCTGACAAGAAACTTGCCAGGAAAGAACACACATATCCCTCTCTGTGATTATCACAGGACAATCTATCCTTTGCTTTTATAGAAATGGAAAATGGAACCATCCCTGAATTGTGGGGATAACCTCCTCTTCTCAGATAACCCAGAAGATTTTAGTCACTTTTGTATGAGCAATATATCCAAACTGCATTTTGTAATCCTACCTGAAATGCAATTGGTACCAGATGCTTTAACATTCAAAGCCTTTTCATCAGTTAGAAATGTGGCTAGAAAGCTAATTTTTTGGTAAAAGGCTAATGGCTTCAACATTGGCTAATGATAATTTGCTGAGAATGCTATGGAATGTTCAGCCAGTTTCTCCAGGATTATATCTTTATCAGTAACCATTGGAAGGACATCAGCACTGAGTAGCTGAGATATACCATATGTCTTTGCCTATTACATAGTCTTCAGGAAGTCATAAAAGCACTTTAATTTGTTACTATCAGCATAAAAGAGAATTTCATCTGCCTTCTTATTGGATCAAGAATTCTGCATCTCTTTTAGCATCACTCATATTTAGTTTTTGATGGAATTAAATGTTGTCTTATTAGAGACAGAACTATTCTCATAGCAGATTCTGAATCTCCTTTCAGTTACTTTCTTTTTTTTTTCCCTTTGGCTAAAGTAAGGTTAAATGACTTGCCCAGAGTCACACGATTAGTAAGTATTAAGTATCTGAAGCCACATTTGAACTCAGGTCCTCCTGACAACAGGGCCAGTGCTCTATTCACCATGTCATCTAGTTGCCCCTTTCCCCTTATTTTCAAACCCGTATTAAATGTTCGAGAATGTTTTGACTCAGATGAGTAAATGCAATGCTGTACACCAAATCTCTGTAGACTATCCATTGCTTTTTATTTTCCTAACTAGGAGTTAGGAAAAATCATGGCTGAACTTATAAATTTTCTTTTTTTATTAAAGCATTTTATTTTCAAAACATATACATGGATAATTTTTTTTAACATTGGCCCTTACAAAATCTTGTGCTCTAAATTTCCCACCTTCTTCCTACTCTCTCCCCTAGAGCACAAGTAGTCCAATTAAACATGTTAAAAATATATGTGTTAAATCCAATAGATGTATACTTATTTATACAATTATCATGCTGCATAAGAAAAATCAGATCATAAAGGGAAAAAAATAAGAAAACAAAATGCAAGCAAACAACAACAGAAAAGGTGAAAATGCTATGTTATGATTCACATTCAGTTTCCACAATCTTCTCTTTGAGTGTAGATGACTCTCTCCATCACAAGATCATTGGAAATGACCTGAATCATTTCGCTATTAAAAAGAGCCATGTCTATCAGAATTGATCTTTGTATAATCTTGTTGTTGCCATGTACAGTGATCTCCTGGTTCTGCTCATTTCACAGCATCAGTTCATGTAATCTTTCCAAGCCTCTCTGAAATTATCCTGCTAATCTGAATTTATAATTTTTCAAAACAAACAAAACCAGATATAAATAAATAAACCTTGCTAAAGCTAAGAAAGAAGGAATCATATTGTGTTTAGGGGATATTATACTGTCCCAGAACTTAAATGATCTAATTATTTCAAAAGTACAAACAAAATCAGGTTCCTGATAAATTTTTAGTCTTTTAACTTTCATTATTATTAAAAATCAAAAGATATTCTCATTGTATTCTATGTTAAGATTAAATGTTTTAAAGCCTTCTATGTATTAATGGTAATACCTATCTTGACATTAAAATAATACAATATTTTATAGATTTAAAATGTCATCTTCTCTTAAATAATTTTTCCTTAATATTATAAGTGCAGATAATTGTGAATTTCAAATATGTCTAGATATTTTAGCTTTTTGTAAATAAAGTCTACAGATATGTCAGACAGTCTAAAATGAGCTATCATCTAAATAAGTCTGATTTTCAAATAAATATTTTTAGAGCATTTTTTGTCATGAATAGAAATAACTTTAATTTCTTCCTCTGAAAATTTTCTGTGCACATTCTTTGATCATTTGTCAATTGGAGAATAGCTTGTATTCTTTTAGATTTGAGCCAATTCTAAATAAAGTTTAGAAATGAGACCTTTATAAGAAACAGTTTGTAAAATTTCCCTTAGATTTCTGCTTCCCTTCTAACCTTTGCTTCATTTGTTAAGTTTGTGCAAAATCTTATTTAATTAATTGTAATCAAAATTATCCAAAATTATGTTCTGTAGTTCTTCTTTAGCCATAAATTCCTTTTTTTCTTCAGAGACCTGAGAGATAAACTCTCCTTTGCTCTTCTATTTTGCTTATAGTATTACCTTTTATGTCCAAATCATGAACTCATTTTGACCTTTTCTTGTTATAGGGTATTAGAGGTTGCTAAAAGCCTAGTTCTGCCGTACCACTTTTCAGTTTTCTCAGTAGTTTTTGTTAAATAATGAGTTCTTATCCCAGAAGTTTTTCTTACAGTTTATCAAACACTAGATTACTTTATTGATTATTGTATCTTGTGAACCTAATCAATTCCATTGATCCACAACTATTTCCTAGCCAGCAATAAATGTTTTTGATGACTGCCACTTTAAAATATAGTTTTAGGTGTGGTATAGCTAAATTACCTTCCTTTGCATTTTTTTCATTAATTCCTTTGAAATTCTTTATCTTCTGTTCTTCCAAACAAATTTTGTTATTTTTTTCTAGCTCTATAAAGTATTTTTTGGCAGAATGATGGGTATGGCACTAAATAAAAAGATTAATGTAAGTAGAATTGTCATTTTATCATGTTAGGAAGGCCTTTCTATAAGCACTTGATGTTTTTCAATTGTTTAAATTTTGCCTTTATTTGTGTGAAGTGTGTTGTAATTGTATTATGTAGTTCTTGGTTTTTTATCTTGACCAGTAGACTTCCAAGTATTTTATATTAGCTATAGTTATTTTAAATAAGATTTCTCTTTCTATCTCTTGAGGCTATACTTTTTTGGTAACATATAAAAATGTTGATATAGAAATGTGGATTTATTTTATATACTGCAATTTTGGTAAAGTTGTTAATTGTTTCTAATAGGTTTTTAGTTGATTCTCCAGGATTCTCTAAATATACTACCATATGATATGCAAAAATTGATAGTTTTGTTTTCTTCTTCTATGCTAATTCCTTGAATTTCTTTTTTATTCTCTTATTACTAATACTAACATTTCTAGAACAATATTGAATAATAGGATAACAGGCAACATTGTTTCACCTCTGATTTTAATGGAAATGCTTTAAATTTCTCCCCATTATGAATAATGCTTGCTAATGGTATTAGATGCTATTTGTCACTTTATGGAAATTTTCATTTATTCCTATACTCTTTAATTTTTTTAATAGGAATTCATGGTGTATTTTGTCACATATTTTCCCTGCACCTATTGAGATAACTGTTATTTCTGCTTGTTTTGTTATTGATATGGTTAAATAATGGAATAATTTTCCTTATATTGGACCAGCACTGCATTCCAAGTATAAATCCCACTTGGTCATAGGCTATCTTGATGATAGAGTATTATTCTGGTGACAAATTGCTGTAATCTCTTTGCTAATATTTTATTTAAATTTTTGCATCAATGTTCATTAAGTAAATTGCTCTATACTTTTCTTTCTGTTTTAGTCCTTCCTGGTATAGGTATCAGCACCATATTTGAGTCATAAAAGGAATCTGATAGAACTCCTTCCTCTATTTTCCCAAATTATTTATAAAGAATTGGAATTAATTATTCTTTAAATGTTTGGTAAAATTCCCTAATAAATCTATCCCAGCTGGGAGATTTTTCTTAGGTTGTTTTTTTTTTTTTATTATAGAGTTATATTTTCAAAACATATGCAAGGACAATTTTTTACCACTGACCCTTGCAGAACTTTGTGTTTCAGTTTGCCTTTTTCCTCCCACTACTTTCCCTAGATGTCAAGTAATTCAATAAATGTTAAACATAGTAAGATATATGTAAATCCAATATAAGCATACATATTTATACAATTATCTTGTTGTACAAGAAAAATCAGATCAAAAAGGAAAAAAAAGGGAAAGAAAATAAAATTCAAGCAAACACAACAAAAGAAGTGAAAATGCTATGCTGCGAAAACCACACTCAGTTCCCACAGACCTCTCTCTGGGGGTAGATGGCTCTCATCATCATCATATCATTGGAACTGGCCTGAATCATCTCGTTGATGTAGCCACATCCATCAGAATTGATCATCATATAATCTTTCTATTGCCGTGTATAATGATCACCTGGTTCTGCTCAGTTCACTCATCAAGTCTCTCCAGGCCTCTCTGAAATCATCTTGCTGGTCGTTTCTTATAGAACAATAATATTTATTCCATAACATTTATACACCATAAATTATTCAGCCATTCTCCAAATGATGGGCATCCATTCATTTCCATTTTCTTGACACTACAAAAAGGGCTGCCACAAACATTTTTGCATATGTGGGCTCCTTCCCCTCCTTTAAGATATCTTTGGAATATAAGCCCAGTAGAAACACTGCTGGATCAAAGGGTACACACAGTTTGATAACTTTTTGAGCATAGTTCCAAGTTGCTCTCCAAAATGGTTAGATCAGTTGACAATTCCACCAACAATGTATTAGTGTCCCAGTTTTCCCATATCCCCTCCAACATTCGTCATTATCTTTTCCTTTCATCTTAGCCAATCTGAGAGTATGTAGTTCTCAGAGTTTTCTTAATTTGCATTTCTCTGATCAATAGTGATTTAGAGCACCTTTTCATGACTAGAAATGGTTTTGATTTTTTCATCTAAAATTTTTGTCTGTTCGTATCCTTTGACCATTTATCAACTGGAGAATGACTTGAATTCTTATAAATTTGAGTCAATTTTCTATATATTTTAGCAATGAAGCCTTTATCAGAACCCTTGAATGTAAAAATATTTTCCCAATTTATTGCCTTCTTTTTAATCTTGTTGGCATTAGTTTTGTTTATCCAAAAACTTTTTAACTTAAATATAATTAAATATATATATATATATATATATATATATATATTTGGTGTTC
Source organism: Sarcophilus harrisii (assembly GCF_902635505.1). Lineage (NCBI taxonomy): Eukaryota > Metazoa > Chordata > Mammalia > Dasyuromorphia > Dasyuridae > Sarcophilus > Sarcophilus harrisii. The sequence continues at coordinate 195,282,550 of NC_045426.1, forward strand.
AATAATAAGTTCCAATTATTTATTTGTCACAAATTCCTTCCTTCTCCACAGATTTGAGAAATAAAATAATCTATGTTCTTCTAATTTGCTTATAATATCACTCTTTATGCCTAAATCATGACTCCATTTCAATCTTATCTTGGTATATAGTGTTAGGTGTGGGTCAGTGCCTAGTTTTTGCCATACTAGTTTCCAATTTTTCCAGCAGTTTTTGTCAAATAGTGAGTTCCTATGCCAAAAGCTGAGTTCTAAGGGTTTGCCAAACACAAGATTGCTATAGAAATTTATAATTTTGTCTTCTGAAGCTAACCTATTCCACTGATCAACTGCTCTATTTCTTAGTCAATACCAAATGATTTTGATGATTGCTGCTTTAGAATATAGTTTTAGGTCTGGTGTAGCTAAGCTACCTTCATGTGCATTTTTTCATTAATTCCTTTGAAATTCTTGACCTTTTGTTCCTTTCAGATGAACTTTGTTATTTCTTCTAGATTTGTAAAATAATTTCTTGAGTGTTTGATTGGTAGTTTATTAATAGCTTGTTCAATTTTTTTTCTAAAATGTGACTATTTAAATATTTTATTTGATTACCTGTTAATCTGGGCAATCTATGTTTTTGTAATTATTCTCCTATTTCATTTAGATTATCAGATTTATTGAGATTAAGTTGGACAACATGTCTCCTAATCATGGAGACATTTCTTCTTCTTTGGTGGTGAGTTCACCCTTTTCAGTTTTGATACTGGTAATTTGGTTTGCTTTCTTTCCTTTTTCTAATAAAATTAACAAATGGTTTATCCAATTTTTTTTTCATAAAACCAACTCTTAGTTTTTTGTTTTTTTTTTTACTAGTTCATTAGTTTTCTTACTTTCAATTATATTGATCTCTCCTTTGACTTTTCAGAATTTGCAATTTGGTATTTAAATGGGGGAATTTTAATTTTTTTTTTTGCCTTTTTTAGTTGCATGCCCAATTCATTGATCTTCTCTTTCTCTATTTTATTACGTAAGCATTTGGTGATTGCTTTGACTGCATCTATAAGTTTTGGTATATTATCTCATTATTATATAATATTATAGTCCTTTTGTTTTCTTCTGTTTACTTTTCTATCTTTCTCTTGAGTCAGGTATTTGAAGATCAAAATTTTAGTTCAGCTCTGTTTTCATCAGAAATAATTGAAAACCTCTGTTTTATCAATTATTTATCTTTTCCCCTAAAAGATAATGCTTCATTTTACTGAGTAAATTGATTCTTTAGTTGTAGTCCAAGATCCTCTGCCTTCCAAAATATCATATTCAAGCTCTCCAATCCTTTAATGTGGATGTTGCTGAATCTTCAGTAATCCTGATTAGTGCCTAATTGATATTTAAATTGTTTATTTCTGGCTGCTTGCAGTATTTTCTCCTTGATCTGATAATTCTGGAATTTAGATAAAGATTCTTTGGATTTTCATTTTTCAGTGTTTCTCAGGAGGTGATTGGTGAATTATTTTAATGATTATTTTGCCCTCTACTTCTAAGATATCAGAACAGTTTTCCTTTACGATTCTTGAAAGATACTGCCCAGGCTCTTTTTCATCATGACATTCAGGTGATCCTATACTGCTTAGATATATTTTTCAAGTCAGTTGCTTTTCCAGTAAGGTATTTTACATTTTCTTCTATTTTTTCTCATTTTTTTTTGATTTTGTGTGACTAATTTTTGAGATTTTATTGAGTCATTTGCTTCCATTTGTCCAATTCTAAATTTTAGTAAATTATTTTCTTCAGGTAGCTTTTTTTTACTTCCTTTTACATTTGGCCTATTTTACTTTTAAAGGAGTTGTTTTGTTCGGTGGATTTTTCTTCCATTTTTCCAATTCTGTTTTTAAGGAATTGTTTTCCCATTTTGACAAATTTATTTTTTAGGAACATGTTTTCTTGAGTATATATATTTTTTCCCATTTCACAAAGTTCATTTTTAATTAGTTGTTTTCTTCAGTAAATTTCTGTGCTTTCTTTTCTAAGCTCTTGACTTTCTCTACCAAAATTTCATAATTCTCCTGAATTCAACTTTCATTTCTTTTCTTCATTTCCTTTCTCTCTTTCTGTTAATTAAGATCCCATTTGAACTCTTTCAAAAGACATTTTTGATCTTGAGACTAATTCATATGAAGCTTCAAGCAAAAGCATTTTTGTCTCTTCATAGTAGCTTTCTATGGTCAGAGCTTTTTTGCTTTTTTGCTCATTTTTAAAAGATGAGCTCTGCTCCTAGGTTACAAAAGAGATTGCAGAGGAACAGGGGCCTCTCACTGATTTTGGTGGGGCTGGTGGGGCTGGTGGGGCTGCAGCTTTCTCAGTGCACTGGGGTGGGGGGGCTGCCCAAGTTCAGCCTGTTATGCTGGGGCTTAGGGGCTCACAATTTGACTTCTATTGTTGACAATAGTAAATAAATGTTTAGAATTAAACATTTTACCCTGCTAAATAATTTAAGTACGAATGATATTAAATATTTAATTGTTATTTGTTTTACAAACTCAAGTAATAGAATCATAAAATTTGGGAATTATACAAGAATTCAGGAGCCATTTAAACCATTGTTCATCCTTAATTTTTGAAGAGGACTAATGACATTGTAATGGTGGGGTCCGAGTTCAGTGTGTACAATTGTGGCTGACCAGTTCAATACAAGTTTAGAAGATTCTACCTCAGTTTGTCCACTGATAGAAAAAATCACAACTGTAATATATTTAACGAATGGTCATCTAGTCTCTATTTTAAAAATTTCTAAGAGGGGACCCCAACATTCTATAGGCAATTTATTCTATTTTTGCACAAATATAAATATAAAGGAAGCTTTTTTCTGCATTAAGCTTGAATTTGCTGCTTTGCAACTTCTATCTATTGTGTCAAATTCTGTCCAATGGGGTCAGATAGAGCAAGACTTTTCTCTCCACTACCACATAATACTATTTTAGATGTTTGACCATTAATATCATATGCTCTTGGGCATATGATTCTCTTCTTCATTCTAGACATACCAAGTTCCTTCAACAGATTTTCATATAACTTGGAAACCAGACTTTTCAAAATCCCTTTTACCCTTCTCAGGAACCTCTCCACAATATGATAATCCTTTTCTTATTTCTGGAAATTATGTTTGTTTAATTGAAAATCAGACTAAGATTAACATTTTTTGTGTGTGCCCTATTATATTAAAAATTCAATTTGAACTTACATTTCACTAAAAACCTCATATTTTTAGCTGAATAGATTTTTAAATGTGCATCTTGTACCTTTTAAGTTAAATGTTTATGCCAAAATATGAAACTTCCATTATGCCAATCAAATTTTATCTTACTAGATTTAGTCTACTACACTATCCTATTAAGATGCATTCAGATACTTTCACCTGGTATGTAGCTATGGCAGATTTAAAGATTTAAGTCATTTCCAGATTTGATGATCAATTTGATAGAATTCTTTGTGTACAAGTCACTGATATAAATATTAAACTGTACAGAGTCAAGCATTTTTTCTTGGGTCACTTTGTTGGATACAAATTGTCATTTTGACATTAAACAACTGACAATTACTTTTTGAGTTCAGCCATCCAAGTACTAAAACTATTTAATTGTATTATAGTCTATATGTTATAATCCGGTCATAATTATCCTGAGAATAATATGAAATAATTTATCAAAAAATTGTGAAAATATTGTGTATTTATTATTTTTTTTCAAAAAAGAAAAGGAGTTAACTTTGACATAAATTATTGTGGATGAAACCATGCAAACTCTTTGTAATCACTAATTCCTTTTTATATGTTTCATGAACCTCTCTTTAATGATGCATTCTGGAATTTTCCAAGGAATCAAAATAGAGTTAATTGTTTTTAATATAAAGATTTTGTTCTATTTCTCTCTCTCTTTTTGAGGGGGAATAGGATGTGATTTGAATTTCTCAAGTACCTCTCCCATTATCCACAATTTTAGAAATATCACTAATAGAGAATCAGCTGTCACATGTATCAGTTCTTTCAGAACCCAAGAATGTGATTTATCTGAGGAAAGACACTTGGATTAATCTGTCAAAAAAGTGACTTAAATTCATCAAAGCAATTAGAGTCTCTCTTAATCTAGTGTTATTTATTTTGCAACAAGCTGTTAATAATTTTTCTCCTTGATCAGGTAGATATTATACTTTATTATTGCTATCGTTTTTCAATCATGTTTCACTCTTCATGACTATTTCCTTCTTTAATTCATTTTATTGATGAGGAAACTGAGGGGCCACTAGGTAGCACAGTGGATAGAGCACCAGCCCTGAAATCAGGAGAACCTGACTTCAAATCTGGTCTCAGACACTTAACACTTCCTAGCTCTGTGACTCTGAGCAAGTACCCCAATAAAAAAAAAAAAAAAAAGAAAAAGAAAAAAAAAGGTGAATGAGGAAACTGAAATAAGCAGGGTTATGACTTGTCCAGGGTCACACAGCTAGGAGTGTCTGTGACTAGATTTGAATTTTGTAAAATGAGTCATCCTGACTACAGTTCTGGCACTCTATGTACTGTAGAACCCATAGTATGAATGGTCTCTGTTGCTGCTCCTTTATTTATTTATTTGATTGTTTGTATGTTTGTTTATTTCTTTATTCATTCATCTAGCTATCCCAAATACACTACTTCTTAAAAAAATAAATAAATAAAGCAAAACAAAACAAATAAGAAGTGAACAATTATGATTCTGTTTTCAATTATTACCATTCTGTCAAAACTAAGAAATTCCTACCCTTTCTTTGTTCTTCCCTTTTCCTATCAGTATATCTTTAAAAATATCATTATCTGATATTAGTTGCCACCACAAGTTTATCTTATTTTTAGCTTTAGCACTTGGACACTATTGATAGCACTGTTTTGGTGTGCCAATGCTTTAGAGAGAACAAAAAAAAAATCCAAAAGATTACTATTTTTTTAAATTTCTGGACATTGGGAAATCTAAATTATTTTTAATTATACTAATCCCGAAGCAGTTAATGTCTTCTGGTGATGTCATTGTACCTTTTCTTGCCAAGCCAGCTTTATTCTAGAATTAACAGACATGCAGTCTGTGTCCAGTGACACAGAACATATGGATACTACATGGAGTTTCTGCCAGACATTATCCACAGCTTCTCTCTTTTTGCTTGGCATTTTTCATATTTTTTTTCCTGCAGTCATTTTCATTGTAACAACAATGCAACATACAGTGTTTCTCTAAACTTCTAGCTCCTGGTTTCAGCTGCAGTAACCATAGTATGAGTGGGCTTCTTTATTTATTTAGTCGTCCATTCATTCATTTCTTTTTTGTAAATATTATTTTCCCAATTACAAGTAAGGATAGTTTTTCAGTCATCGTTTTTATAAAATTTTGAGTTTCAATTTTTTTCTTTCTTTAACCGCACCCCCCTCCAAGATGGCAAGCAATCTGATACAGATTACACACAAATAATCATGTAAACATATTTGCACATTAGTCGTGCTGTGAAAGAAGAATCAGGACAAAAGTGAAAAGCCAAAAAATAAAAAAGTGAAAATAGTATATCTTGATCTGCAGTCAGACTACACAGTTTTCCCTTTGAATTTGAATAGCTTTTTTCATTATGAGTCTTTTGAAATTGTTTTGGATTATTGTATGCTGAGAAGAGCTAAGTCTGTCAAAGTTGATCATCACACAATGTTGCTGTTAATACATATAATATTCTCCTGGTTCTGCTCACTTCATTGAAGTCTTTATAGCTTTTTCTTAAATCCACCTGCTCATCATTTCTTATAACACAATAGCATTCCATTACACTCATATACCATAATCTGTTTACCCATTCCCCAATTGGTAGACATCGCCTCAATTTCTGATTCTTTGTAACCACAAAAGGACCTGTTATAAATATTTTTGTACCTGTATTATAAAATCTTTTTTTTTAATGATATCTTTGGAATACCTTCTTCTCCTTTAGGTAAAACACTTTTTGAAAGAAATTAAGCCCTAATACACCCAGTTATCAAATTCATTAAACTAAGGAAGAAAGAAATGAAACTTCCTCCCACCAGGATAGCTTTCTGTTTTATTTGAACATTATCTAAAATAGTCTTTTACTCTACAGAAAATTTCTTATCTTTAGCCAAGACTCTCAGAATAGTCAGTCATTCAGTCTCAGAAGTACTCCCAAGTTTTAAATCTGTATATTCACAGGGATTTTTCCAGATGATCTCTCTCAAAGACTTTACTCTGATTTAGGATTACAAAATCCCTGATCATGATAGAATAGGAGATTCAGATGAAGAATAGCAGAACCACCCAATGCAACATTTAATAAAAGAATATTGTCTTTGTGAGCTTCAGATATAGAACCATGCAACAACTTTGGTTTTCTGGTTGAAGGCCCAGAACCTTTAAGGGGTATAGAGTATTACACAAAGAGTAAGTTTGCATCTATAGAAAATTGCCTGGTTATCCAAAGGGAAAGATTGTAGTATATTTTAGAATAGTGAAAATAGAAGCATTTTCGAAATTATCTAATAAGGTATAGAAAATGAAGGGAAGGGATATAGGAAAATTAACTGTTCCAGTGTAGCAAGAAATTAAGGAGGAGAAAATGTCCAGATGCTAAGATTTTTGTCTTTGGCATAATGCAGGTATGACAGAGTAGGTTAATCCTGCAATACTTTTTTTCATCAGTTCACAATTACTGATACCTAATTCTTTAACTATTCTTAGGTGAAATCCACATTAGGGATGGCTTCATAACAAACTACAAAAGACTCAAGGTCTCCTTTTTTGTTAATTGTAAAATTTCTCTGGCCTCCTTTCCTAAGAATCAGATCAAATGCTAAGGTCAGTAGGCAAGGTCATAATTTTCAAACTACCTAGATTTATTTACTTTAATGTGTATGAGGCTGGTTAACAAACCTGACATGTACAAGAATAAATTTTGTTTCATAATATACATATTTATTTCATTGGACAGTAGGAGGAACATGGTCATGGAGTCAAAATCTCTAAGTTCAAGTTCCATTCATTTATTAGCTATGTGATCCACTTTGTTCTAGTGAGATTGATTTACTTTCCTACTTTACTTCTCCTTCCTAATGATATTTTACCTATCATAGTATTTTCATCGAACTAGTTATTATTCAATCCAACACCGCAAATTCCCTTTTCTATTTCAAGTTAAGTTTAATTAAATTCTTTCTGCCTCTACACAATTATCTGCTACTCCTCTTTCACACTTTAGAAATTCTGTGTTTTTTTCCCCCATGTGTTTAGTGAGACCATCTAAGTGACATTAGCAAGTAAATACTTTCAGTTGAAAAAAATTCTAAAGGAACACAATAAGGTTATTAATTTAAATATTTAACCAAAAGGGGATAGGCTACCTTTCTAATGATGCATCCATGAACTTATCTCATGGGAAAGATTCATTGGAACTGAAACTTCACAGATTAAATACTAAGCTATTTACAACATGGTTCTAAGTCAATGCCAAACAGCTGTTCAGTTTATTTACCTCACATGGAGATTCTTTGCTTCATAGACCTATGAATCAAACTAAGGTTGATTTAGAATTGGAATCTTGCCAACAGTTATATATTTTAATTTGAATATTATCATTTAAAGAGATTCTCCCCATTAAAAAAAATCAATCATATATAAATGCTAAGAAAAAATGGGCTCACTAAATGTGATATTCTTAGTAAAACATGTCATTGTCAGAATTTTTAAGTGACATAAATCAATTTGAAAAATGACTGAATGAAAAGAAATAGGAAAAAAAAATTCTACGCCTGGGATGAGGTGAAATTAACTAAATCAATTTCATGAATCTGCTTGAAGAGATGATCACAAAACAAAACAAGCAGGAAAAACAAAATTTTGTTTTGAAAAATAATTATATTTGAATGTGGGGGGGGAACATCTAAAGGTTATAGTTGATCATATAGAAATAATATGTAACATTTTAATCATATGTACATCTAATTAACAATATTTACATTTATGTGTATGTGTGTATATATGTTTTATATATTATATATGTAACTAGAGAGATATATGTGTACATGTACAGAATGAAAAAAATTAAATAGTTGCATGCATTTATATTCATACTATTTGAATTTTAAATTAGAAAAAATATGGCAATTAGCTTTATCCCAATGCAACCATTTCAGGGAGCAGCTAGTGGTACAGTGGCTAGAGTACTAGGCCAAAAGTTAGGAAGGCATGAGTTCAAATCTGTCCTCAGATAATTACTGATCTTAGACAAATCACTTAGTTCTGTTTCAATTTTCTCACCTGTAAAATGAGTTAGAGAAGAAAATGGCAAATCATTTCAGTATCTCTGCCAAGAAAACCCCAAATGGACAGATAAAGTGTCAAACTTGACTGAGACAAGTGAACGATAATGAACCAACAGTTTATGGGATTCATTATTGACACTAATCAGGACCTTCTATATTGTGCAATATATAAAAGGTTTGAGGCATAGTTTCATGATAATTAATCATTTTATTAATTATTGCTAGTGAAAAATTAATAAAAGTTATCAGTAACACTTCAAATCTCAAAGATCCTTCAGGAAACCCACTTGATCCTTATAAGTCATAGAAGAGTAGGTATTTCTGAGGCTGGTAAACTATTCTGATTGGTTAATTAATGACAAGAAGATTATTATAATGAGAAGTGGTTTATTCTAATGAGGAGCTAGGAAACATGAATCTGATCATTCAGTCTTGGACAATGAGACATATTTTATCTGACTACTCCTGCCTGGGACAGTCTAGACAAAAGGCGGTCTATCCTCATCCAATACAATGTACCATAATTCATTTTAGATTAAATTATTTGTAAGATTTTCTAGTTCAGTTGGATCTTCCATCCAAGATCAAAAAGTATGCAGGAGTGGAGGGAACTTGGGTAATTAGGTCTATCAAAAATGTCATCAAGAGACTGAACAATCTGCTGATTTCTGGAAAAATATTCTGATTTTAATTAAATAGTTAATCATTAATATGAGAGAAATAATCCCCCTTTGTCCCCCCCTCTATATTTCTTTTTATTTTTAAATTAGGAAAGTCCTTCTATCAATATAGTTTTGCACTTCTTCTATATTAGTTTTAGGGTGATGCCTAGGGTACATTCACAAAACAGTGTATGTGATGCTGAGTGAAATGAGCAGGACCAGGAGATCATTATATACTTCAACAACAATATTATATGGTGACCAGTTCTGATGGATCTGGCCATCCTCAGCAACGAGATCAACCAAATCATTTCCAATGGAGCAGTAATGAACTGAACCAGCTACGCCCAGAGAAAGAATTCTAGGAGATGACTAAAAAGCATTACATTGAATCCCAATCCCTATATTTATGCCCACCTGCATTTTTGATTTCCTTCACAAGCTAATTGTACAATATTTCAGAGTCTGATTCTTTTTGTACAGCAAAATAACGTTTTGGTCATGTATACTTATTGTGTATCTAATTTATATTTTAATGTATTTAACATCTACTGGTCATCCTGCCATCTAGGGGAGGGGGTGGGGGGTAAGAGGTGAAAAATTGGAACAAGAGATTTGGCAATTGTTAATGCTGTAAAGTTACCCATGCATATAATCTTTAAATAAAAAGCTATTAAATAAAAATAAATAAAAACTGTGTATGTGTCAGAATCAGGTTGTAAATTATATTCATGATTATCCAATTTTCAACATATGTTGTTATGAGTTACAATACATCCTTCCCATTGACAGTACTTCTGTTTTTACTAATAATAATATAATATAATAAGAAAACATATTTGAACCACCAGCACCTTTTGTGATAATTAATACTTATTTATGTAGTATTTTAAGTTTTCTACAACATGTAGCATATATTAGGGTCAACTAGCTGATGTATGATAGATGCTGGGGTCAAAGTTAAGAAGACTCCTTTTCATGAGTTCATATGTGGTCTCAGACATTTATTAACTGTGTGATCCTGGACAATTCACTTAACCCTTTTCGCCTCAGTTTCTCATTTGTAAAATGAGCTGTAGAAAGAAATGGCAATCCTGTATTTTTGATAAGGGATAAAAAAGTGTCAGATGCTAGTATGCAACCATTGAATTCCTACTATACAACAACAATTTGCTTTCCACAACTTCCTCTGATAGATAGACATCATAGGTGTTTAGAAAACATACTCACTAAAAAGACATGCTACCAAATCTATGTCCCTCTCATGGAAGTCCAGTGTTCTTGAATCCTGATTTTCAGTAATACCTAACCCACTAGTGGCAATATAACATAAAGTATGAAATTAGGATACTTTTAAAAATTTTTTCAAGATTCACTTATATAAGATTTTGAATTTCATTTTTTTTCTCCTTTCCTCCCTCCCTGACCTCTCCTTCCCAAGATAGCCAGCATCATGATATAACTTATACAAGTAAAATCATATTAACTATTTCCACATTAGTCATGTTGTGAAAGAAAAATCAGAACCAAAGGAAAATAAACCACTTGAAAGAAAAAGCCAAACAAAAAAAGTGAAAATAGTATAATTCTTTCTTTAGATGCAGATAGCATTTTCCAACATGAGTCTTTTGGAATTGTTTTAGATCATTGTATTGCTGAGAAGATCTAAGTCTATCAAAGCTGATCATCACTCAATGTTATCTTTTAAAAAATGAAGTTGCAAATCTGATTCAATAGAACAACTCTTTATTCTCAAAAAAAAAATCATCTAAAAATGGAGTTTTTTCATTTGAATGGGTTTTATTTTCCTTGTAAAATCTCAAATTTGTGGTTTGTACAGAAAGAAAAATGTCTCTGAGTGCACTAACTTAGAATTTTACATATTTTAAATTGTTAATGGATTCCTTTTTGCCAAGGATCTAAGCCACTATTCTAGAGATAATTAGCCACATTAACTTTCACACCCCTAAGTTACCATTTAATAATATACATTACTTCTCTAATAATTATTTTCCTTGAAATGAAGAGGTATCAAAATATGTATATCTAATATGAAGAGGGAAAATTAACCAGCCTTATCTCTCCACCCACTTTTCTTGGCAGATAAATTTCTGCTTGGCTAAAGCCTACAAACTGCCGATCCTCTGTATGTTGCTTTAAACATATGACAGACAAAACCCTTATGTACAAAAAAGATATACATTTAAAAATATTTGGTAAGGGGTTTTTCAGTGCATATGCAGAAAGATTGTCCATGCTTACTTCCAACCTAACACTTGGAACTTTGGAAGCCTATTTCTGGCTCCTTGCAACTGATGGGTTAACTCTGTGTCATGGTAAAAATTCTTCTTTGGCTATTTACAGGAAGAAAACGTTAAGACTCAGAAGATGTTGAGCTGAAACCAAGATCAAATGTGAAAGAGACAACATTCTAATTACTGTCTCTTTTCTTCCCTGGCAGCAAATGAAAAAAGAATTGCTGCAAGCTGTCAGGTAGAAGGAAGAGTAGGTGTCCTATATACCTCTGTGTTCATAAGCACAAGATGTATATATTTCCTTTGTATTTATTTTTTGCTGATCTTAAATAAGTATTTTGAAACAGGATTGTCCAGGCCATTGTGTGAGATGGGAAGATCCATCAGAGTCATCATGTCAAATTTAAATAGTAGCTAGAGATAGATAGTAGCAGATAGTAATGGTTATTAATAGAGGAAAGATAAGTAAAGGCAGATGTTAAAAAGTGTCTCATAAAGTAATAGTGAATTCAGGGATCATGATCAGTTGTGATGTGAACAAATGGTATTTGCTCTGAAAAGGATTCTCAGAACTTAGCAGAGTATTACAACCAAGGGGAATTTCAAGAGAGCTTCAAAAGACAGGAAAATGGATTTCATATCCAGAAATCAGGAGGTGTTCTTTGCCATCCATTCACTATCAGAGTACTTCAGATTTAAGTCTATTGTTCCTGTAGCCCTCTCTATTCAAGGTGAGAATTTGCCCTTATGTTGGGAGAAATGTTTTCTAATAACCACTTTTGCTATACCTCTTCAGTAAATCTATTTTCTAAAATTAATTAAACACTGATCAAGGCTCAAGAATTACTATTATTGGACATATTAAAGTTACTGCTAGGACTTTAAAGTGTTTAGAAGCTGCCCTCTGGGAAACCAGACTTGGTATATGTGTCCAGTTGGGGAATACACACATACACTTGCCTACACATATATAAATATGTATATATGTGTTTATGGTATCTATGATATAATGTGTATATATGTAAATGTGTGTGCATATCAGTCTCTCATCTATCTAGTTGATAGGTCAATGTGGCTCAAATTCAGTTCTATTCTTAGAAGTTCTGGTCCCTTTTAGGATTATAAATGGAGTTAAGTAATAGAAAATTATGCTTGGGCAATTAGTTGGTGTAGTGGATTGAGCACTAGCAATGAAGTCAGGAGGACCTGAGTTCAAATCTGACCTCAGATACTTAACACTTCCTAGCTGAGACCCTGGGCAAGTCACTTAAGCCCAATTGCCTTAGCAAAAAAAAGAAAAAGAAAAAAAATTATGTGTTCATTAATGTTACCTTCGTAGAAGAAAGTGTCTACAGTTACATTATGTGCATAATAGTAACTAGCAAAGGCAATATATTTTCATTTGACTAATTAATAATCAATTCTATTTGATTCTCTTTTTTCTCATTATAAACTGCCTTATAGTCTGAGTTCCCTTACGTCAAGATAGACATGCCTCTTTTTTAACTTTTATCCATTGTTTCTACTTTGTACTCGACTGGAACACATTTTGCTGATTGTATGTTCTTCTATATCATTACTATTTCCCCTTAATTTTAATAATAAAATTTGTTCTGTCATACCTTTTATTTCTAACGTAAGTAAATTGACTCTAAGAAGCTTCTATGCAATAAAATTCACCAAAAAGCTGACATCTGTCATTATGAGTTAGAAAACTTCATTAATATTACTTCCATATTTTTGGTGCACATTCAGATTTCTTTAGAATACACTGGATTTAGACTTCCTTCCTATAGATTTCTTCTCCCACAGTATCCCTTTAGAGATCATTAATCACTTTCATCAGAATTCTTAGAGTCATAACACTCATTATAACCATACATCAATAAAATTGTCAAAGATAGTAAAAGGCAGAAAAATTCAATATTGGCAGGGTTAAGCAAAGACTGGAAAGCTAATTTATTTCTAGAGCTATGATTTGTTCAAGAATTTTGAAAGGTAATATTAATCAATCAAAAACACAGACTAAATGCCTATCATGTGCCAAGAGTTCTCCTATGCTCTGGTGATCCTTAGGGCTAAATAAAATATAGCAGATAGCACTTTGCGTACTATTTTGGAATATGAACACATGAGGTATAGGCTCAGAATCTTGGTCATTCCTTGGGGATTTCTAATTCCCCACTCTGTTTGCTTTTCTGAAATGCTTACTTTCTTTATCATTTTTATTCTTTATTTTACATTATGATTCCCTGGAATTAGAGAAGAATGAATTAAAAATGAATGACTTGTGAAAACAAAATATTATTATATTTTAAAACTAGATTCAAGGAATTTTGATAGGGTAGTAGGAATATGAGAAAAGGAAGCATCTGTGAAAGCAGACAATAATAATAATATAAATAAAAGAAATTAAAAGGAATTGGCATTTATTTAAAAGAAGTCATTAAAAACGTAGAAGAAAGCACAACATTAACAATTATAACTTTGGATGAAAATGAAGTAAACTTGCTAATCAGAAAGATACAAAGAAGAAATATGTGCATGTAATACTTCTGTATGTTTATATGTGTATGTTTGATATCCCAAGTACAATATTTCTTCTGAGCAATTTAAGTGTATCTATATTGCTTGTTACAGAGTATATATATGCATGCATTTATATTTATATTAATGAACATAAAATAGAATAAAATAACTTTTCCCCCGATTAGATCTTTGTTTCTTGGGAATTTGTCCTTCTTCCCCTATGGAACCTTTGCTCCCTAAGGAAAAGTTAAAGCATAAAGTAAAAAATACCCCCATAATGCTTCTGATTTCTCACTCTGAGAGAACAGCCAAAGGTAAATTATTTTGTTACCAGCCAGAGAAGTAGCAGATCTTCTTGGAACAGTCCATGCCAAAATAATTTGTCTTGTGCCATTAAACATTTCTTGCCACTCTCCCCCCCAAAAAATTTTTTCAAGAATGTCTCCTTTCCCTTTCTCCCAATAATAATTTCATAAACATCCATATTTCATAGATACCATCCTGTTTAAGACTCTCCCTATGGTCCTTGATGAGTAACCTTTATTAAAAGAAATACTTTCTACTTATCATATACTTATTAATTGCTGAAATAATAGACATCAAAACATCTCCATCTTGGGGCAGTTAGGTGGTTCAGTGGATAGAGCACCAGTCCTGAAGTCAGGATGACCTGAGTCCAAATCTGGCCTCATACACTTAATACTTCCTAACTGTGTGACTTTGGGCAAGTCACTTAACCCCATTGCCTCGGCAAAAATAAAATAAAATAAAAAATCTCCATTCTGAAAAATATAAAGGGTTGAGGGCATCCCAAATATATCACAGATGAAACTCTTCAGATACAAAAAGACTTATTTGTAAGTTTCCATGTGAGCACGCAATTTGGATGAGGATTTGAAGGAATGAAGAATACCACTCTCCAAATATCTTGATGGTTCTGCCTATAAACAATACTCTATCTGTTAATACATAATTTTGGAATATATGTATATGTAAATATATATACGCATACACACATGTACAAACACATATAAATATGCATACATGCATACATATATAGAATGTGAGCATGAAGTCTTTTTTACACTTCATTTCATGTCCTATAATCACACAATCATTCAGAGAAGTATTTGTGACTAAATGAAGAAGAATAAAGACATCTTTCAGCTATAGTGAGTCGTCCCATTTGACACCATTTCTTGCTGTAAATGAATGATCATATAAACTTTTATAAGAAAATTAAACCCAAGAAGTTTCTGTATATAAGAAACATATTTAAAATAAAGATACATACAAAGTGAAATTAAGAAGCTGGACTAAAATGCCTTATGTTTTAGATGATTTTTATTAAAGTTGAGATTGCAACTGATTTTTGTTTATGACAACAGGACAGGTGAAGCATAATGTATAATTAAAGGCATCATAGAAAATGAAATGATCATTATTGTGTACACATATAATTTGGAGCATATGATCTGAAAGTTATAGTTTCCATGATTTTGAAGCTAACTTAAAAGTAAATATTCACCTGATAATTGTAGTTAATGTCAATATTATTATTTCATGATTGGATAAATATAATTTAGTCATAAAATATATTGCAGATTTGAAGAGATAATTAGGAAATTATGTATGAACAATGCAAAAGATTTTGTAAATCTAGTAATTTGAAAGAATAAAAATAGCGTGGTATTAGTCTATATACCACCAATGGCAAGGCATGGAGGAGGGATGGGGAGGGGAGAGATGCATATCTATCTAATTGATCTTGTAAGCAACAGCAGTCTTTTGAGTTGAATTTTACCATATGGACTGGCCCCTTAGAATCAGTTTTTGCTTCTTTTCAGCATTGTGATGTTAGAATAGATGGGATCAAATTTGGTAGATTTTGTTTACCTAATTTGATTATTGCATTCTTATAAATACATACTTCATTAGTAGAATTATTACACATGTATCCTTCATCTTATTCTTTTGTGATATGAGGCCCTTGATCCATTGCCTTTCAATTACTTTTCTGTCAATATTTAGCAGTCAACTAAGAGTGAATTTGTTATTATGGAATTGGTGTCCAGTGATTTTAATATTTTCACATTATTGAGGAAGCATAGTCTTTTCTTCTTTTTTTCTCCCATTTATGGATTAGACAGCTGTTTCTCCAACTGGAAGAAAGCTGGTAAACAAAATATAAGTGCCTCCCTGAGAACTATATAACTGTTCATAGAAGTATTTATTCAACTTGTAATGTCAATATGATAATAGCTTTGTTCTATTTTGGCATAATTGCTCTTCAGTAGCATTTCTATGGCTAATTGTTTCATTTATATGCTACAATAAGATTTTTTCAGTGCACACTATTATGATGACTAAAATAAATGTATGAGAGTTATCTTCCAGTAGTCAATATAACATCACATGTAAGTCTCATGATATTGAAATAATTCAAGGAAACAGGTGTAACTGAAATGAACATAAGTAATCATCTTGCATGTTTAATATGTACAATATCTTATGAAAAGCTTTTTTTCAAATTTCAATTTTTTAATACCAATTGTCTCTCAAGAGTGAAAACTAGTGACAATTGAGTATCCAAACCCACAAGATCAACATTAAAAGGTAAAGGGAGTAAATCAGTGGAAATCTTTTCAATTGTCTTTTGCATACCTTTAGTTTGGGTTTCTTGGATAACTAAATAAAAGTAGAAATAAAGTTTGTAATTTTAGCTTTGATGATTTACATCAGTGAAGAAAAATATTCCCAGCAATCATAATTCATAGCAGAGTACTGAGCACATAGTTAAACCATAAATAAATTATAATTGATTGATCAAATAATTCCTTAATCTATCTTCTTCTAGCTCTTGCATAGCTCAGCTACTAACTCTATAAAATATAATATCTTTAATGATAGTCCTACCCTCTGCCCTGAAATTCTGTGCTAATCTTTTAAAATATTAAAGTTGATTGGAGAACTTTCCTTTTAGTGAAATCCCCTTTAAAAACATCTCCTTTGCAGGAAAGGGGAAACAAGGGGGGAGACAAGATGGCAGAGAGGACACACATTTTTTTTCTGACCTTCTCCCATGACCTTCACACTAATTCACAAATCCAACCTCTGAATTAGTTCTGGACTGGCAGAACCCACAACTATTAGTAGTGTAACAAATTACCAGCGGAAAATAATTTCAAAGATGCCCACAAATCTGTTTCAATCATAAATGGAGGGAGTCAGGACAAGTGCAAGCAGGCTGAGCATAATAGCTAGTGTAGATAGGGCAGACCCAGACTGGTGTGGGCTCCACTGGCAAGAGAATCTATGGGGAGGAATCTACAGCAAGATTGGCTATTCTGCCCTGGTTGAAAACCAGTAGATCAGGAGAGAAGTTATAAAACATGCAACAGAAACACAAAAGTTAAAGAGTGAATCCTGAAATGTCAGAATCTCATAGGACCTGGCCACATCTACCCAGCACCAGATGTCTGTCATTGTAGCCATTGCTAGTTGTAGAGAAATTTTGGACAATCTTCCCTTTGCCCTAAAAGCAAATTTCAACTTTTAAAAATATGAGCAAAAAAGCAAAAAGAAGTCTGACCATAGATAGTGTTTTGTGGAAGAATAGATTTCAAACTGTGATTTCACTTAACACAGATTGTCTCCAGATGAAGCCCCAAAAGGTGATATAAATTGGTTTCCATTTCACAAGACTCACTTGGAAGAAATTTAAAAGGATTTTTAAAAAGATCTAGAAGAAAAATGGGGAAAAGAAATGAGAACTTTTCAAAAAGGTTTGGAAAAGGAAACACCGAAATTATCTTAAGAGAATTCCTTACAAAATAGATTTAGTGAAATGGAATAAGCAAATAATATCTTACAAAATAGATCTGACTATTGCAAAATGGTAATGGAAAAAGAAAACAACTCCATGAAAAACAGAATTTGTGAAATGGAAAAAAATTCATAGAACAAAACAACTCATCTAAAAATTCAATTGGCCAAGTAAAAAAAAAAAAGAACTCAAAAAGATAAATGAAGAAGAGAATTCATTAAAAATCAGAACTGAACAAATGGAAATGAATGACTCAAGACATCAGGAATGAGTCCAGCAAAATCAAAAAAATGAAAAAAAAAAAAAGAAGAATATGTAAAATACCTACTTGGGAAAACAACTGACCTGGAAAATAGATCTAGGAGAGACAATCTAAGGATTATTGAACTTCCTGAAAGCCATGATGAAAAAAAAGAACCTAAACATTATCTTGTAGGAAATTATCAAATGTTTTAGAATCAGAAAGTAAAATAACCATTGAAAGAATTCACCAATCACCTCCTGAAAGAGACTCCAAAAGGAAAACTCCAAGAAATATTGTGGTTAAATTTCAGAATAATTAGACTAAGGAAAAAAATATTTCAAGCAGCTAGAAAGAAACAATTCAAACTCTGAGGAGTCCCAATAAGGACTTCTCAGGACCCAGCAGCTTCCACCTTAAAGGATTGAAGCAAGAATCTGATATTCTGAAACATAAAGGAACTTGGAATACAACCAAAAATAAACTACCCCACAAAACTGAACATTTTCTTTTAGGGAAGAAGATGTACATTCAATGAAACAAGTAAATTTAATTTATTTCTAATGAAAAGACTGGAGCTGAATAAAAAAATTGATCTCCAATATAGAACTCAAGAGAAGCATAAAAAGGTATATACATAGAGTGTAATGGGCTGAGGTTTGAGTTGATACACTGAGGTCCCAAGTACATGAGGCTAAATAGTAATTGGGCTATACTCTATTAATATACATGATTGGATAAAGAATGGCCCCCGCCCATTCTCCCTGCAAGTCCTGATGTGTTGTATAGGAAATGACGATTTTGGTGGGTGGAGGCAGAGAGAGACAGGAAGAAAAGCTGGGGGAGATTGGGCCTGGGTTCCATACTCTTAGCTGCTGATCGTGTGGCTGCTGGTCTAGCTAGCTTCTTGACTCAGCTACACACATTGTTATTGCCCATTCTCTTCCACCTCCGGTCCTTCTTCACTGAGAATAAAGACTGATGATTTTCCCCTAACCTGAATTCCTAACTCCAACTGATTTTAAAATACACGATCTTCACAATAGAGAGTGATTTTACTGTTATTATATATATATATATATATATATATATATATATATATATACCTAGAGGTGGAAAGAGGATTATGCTGGGAAAAGGGGAGAGTGGAGATAAAATAAGGGAAATTACACCTAATGAGGAGGCAAAGAAAAACCTATTAAAATTGAGGGAAAGAAAAAAAGAGGGGGGTGAACATTGTGTGAATCTCACTCTCATCAGATTTGGCTAAAAGAAAAAAAATATTAGACATATTTGGTTTCACTGAGATATTTCTCTCACCTGATAGAGAAGTTGGAGGGGGAAAAGAAAAAAAAAGGGTGAGGATAATTAAAGGGAAAAGAGAAATAGCAGGGGAAAAAATATAAGAGGAAGAGACTATAAAGGAGGAGGGCTCCTTGAGGCAAATGAAGCTCATAAGCAAAATACTGGGGAAGAGGGAAAGGAGGAAAGAAAAGAGAAAAGCATAATTTCGGATAATTAAGATGGCTGAAAATACAGAAGTAGTTCTTTTAATTGTGAATGTGAATAGGGTGAAAACTCTCTTGTAAAATAGAAGGGCACAGCAGAATGGATCAAAAGCCAGAAGCCTACAATATGTTTTTTTTTTTTTTTTTTTTTTTTTTTACCAAAAACGTATTTAAACCAGAGTGATACATACAGAATAAAGATAAAGGGCTAGAGCAGAATCTATTATATTTCAGGCAAATTTTTAAAAAAGCAGAGGTAGCCATCCTGATCTCAGATCAAACAAAAGCAAAAAGAAATCCAATTGAAAAAGGTAAGGAAGGAAACTATATCTTGCTAAAGGGTACCCTAGATAATGAAGCAATATCAATATTAAATATATAGGCATCAAGTGGTATAGCATTTAAATTCCTAAAGGAGAAGTTAAGATGGATGCAAGAAGAAATAGACAGCAAAATTATACTAGTGGGGATCTCAACCTTGCTCTCTCAGAACTAGATATATTGAATCACAAAATAAATAAAAAAGGAGTTAAAAAGGTAAATAGAATACTAGAAAATTTAGGTGTGATAGGTTTTTGAAGAAAATTGAATGGAGACAGAAAGGAGTACACTTTCTTCTAGATAGTTCATGGAATTTATACAAAAATTGATCATATATTAAGGCATAAAGACCTCAAAAGCAAATCCACAAAAGCAGAAATAATAAATGCATTTTTAAAAGATCATGATGCAATTAAAATTACATTCAATAAAAGGCCAGGGGAAAATAGACCAAAAATCAATTGGAAACTAAATAATCTAATCCTAAAGAATGAAGGGTGAAACAGCAAATCATAGACACAATAAATAATTCATCCAAGAGAATGACAACAATGTGACAACATACCAAAATTTGTGGGATGCAGCCAAAGCAGTAGTAATGGGAAATTTTATTTCTCTAGATGTGAATTTGCGATAAAATAGAGAAAGAGAAGATCAATGAATTGGGTTTATAATTAAAAGAGCTAGGGAAAAAAAAACAAATTAAGAACTCCCATCAAATACCAAACTTGAAATTCTAAAAATAAAAGGAAAAATGAATAAAATTGAAAGTAAAAAAAAAAAAAAAAAACTATTGAATTAAAAAATAAAACTAAGGGTTAGTTTTATGAAAAAACAAATACATTTTAAATTACTTTCATTAGAAAATGAAAAGAGGAAAATCAAATTTTTACTCTAAAAAATGCAAAGGGAGAACTTTCCATCAATGAAGAGGAAATTAGAGCAATAATTAAAAGTAATTTTGCCCAACATTATGCCAATAAATTTGATAACCTAAGTGAAATGGGGGAATACCTAAAAAACATATAGATTGCCCAGATTAACAAAAGAGGAAATAAATTACTTAAATAGTCCCATTTTAGAAAAAGAAGTATAACAAGCTTTTAATCAATACCCTAAGAAACAATCTCCAGGGCCAGATGAATTTACACGTGAATTCTACCAAACATTTAAAGAACAATTAACTCCAATATGATATAAATTATTTGAAAAAATATGGAAAGAAGGACTCCTGCCAAATTCCTTTTATGATACAGACATGGTAGCAATAACTAAATCAGATAGGATGAAAACAGAGAAAGACTAATCTCCTTAATGAATATGGATGCAAAAATCTTAAACAAAATATTTGCAAAGAAATTACAGAAAGGCATCTCCAGGATGATACACCATGACTAAGTAGGATTTATACTAGGAATGTAGGGCTGTTTCAATATTAGGAAAGCTATTAGCATAATTGACCATATCAATAACCAAATTAACAAAAAAGTAAAATTGTCTCAATAGATGCAGAAAAAGCATTTGATAAAATCCAACATCCATTCCTATTAAAAATAATAAAGAGTATAGGAACAAATGGACTTTTCCTGAAAAAAACCAGTAGCATCTATTTAAAACTGTCAGCAAGCATCATATGTAATCGGAGTCAACCAGAGTTATTCCCAATAAAATTACAGGTGAAAAAAGTTTTCCCATTTTTTACCATTACTATTCAATATTCTTTTTGAAAGGCTAGCTTTTGCAATAAGAGAAGAAAAGAAACTAAAGTAATTAGACTAGGTAATGAGGAAATCAAATCATCATTCTTTGCAGATGATATGATTGTATACTTAGAGAACCCTAGAGAATCAACTAAAAACTATTAGAAATAATGCACAACTTTAGCAAAGTAGCAGGATACAAAATATACCCACATAAATCATCAACATTTTTATACATCACAAAGTACAACAGCAAGAGATATAAAGAGAAATTCCATTTGAAGTATCTGTTGATAGTATAAAATATTTGGGAATCTGCCAAGGGAAACTCAGGAACTCTATGAACACAACTACAAAATACTTTCCATATAAAGTCAGATATAAACAACTGGAAAAATATCAAATGCTCTTGGATAGGTCAAATGAATATAATAAAAATTATTTAGGCAATACTGACTAAATTAACCTATTTATTTAATGCTATACCAGTCAAACTTCCAAGAAATTATTTTACAAACCTAGAAAAAGTAGGAAAGAAGGAAAAACAAAATTTATCTGGAAGAAAAAAAGGTCAAGAATTTTAAGGGAATTAATGGAAAAAAATCCAAATGAAGGTAGTTTAGCTGTACCTAATCTAAAACTATATCATAAAGCAGCATTCATCAAAACCATGTGATCACTGGTATAGATTAGGTTTACAGGACAAAATAGTAATTAACTATAGTAATCTAGTGTTTGACAAACCAAAAGACCCCAGCTTTTGGGATAAGAATTCACTATTTGATAAAAAAAAACTTCTGGGAAAATTGGAAACTAGCATGTCAGAAAGTAGGCATAGACACACACCTAACACTGTATATCTAGATAAGCCAATAGACATGAAGAATTATATCATAAACAATTTAGAAAAACATAGGATAGTTTACCTCTCAGTTTTGTGGAGGAGGAAGAAATTTGTGACCAAAGAAGAACAGAAGATAATTATTAATCACAAAAAGATAGTTTTTATTATATTAAGTTAAAAAGGTTTTTTACAAACAAAACTAATGCAGACAAGATTAGAAGGGAAGCAGTAAACTGGGAAAATATTTTTACATTCAATGTTCTGATTAAGGCCTCATTTCTAAAATATATAGAGAATTGACCCAAATTTATAAAAATTCAAGTCATTCTCCAATTGATAAATGGCCACAGGATATGAACAATTTTCAGATGAAGAAATTGAAACCATCCCTAGTCATATGAAAAGGTGCTCTATATCATGATTGATCAAAGAAATGCAAATTAGGACATCTCTTAGATACCATTACATACCTGTCAGATTGACTGAGATGACAGGAAAAGGTAATGATGAATGTTGGAGGGGATGTGGGAAAACTGGGACACTGATACATTATTGGTGGAACTGTGATTGAATCCAACCATTCTGCAGAGCAATTTGTAACTATGCCCAAAGAATTATCAAACTATGCATACTCTTTGATCCAACAGTATTTCTACTGGGATTATATCCCAGAGATCTTAAAGGAGGGAAAGGAACCCACATGTACAAATATGTTTGTGACAGCCCTCTTTGTAGTAGCAAGCAACTGGAAACTGAATATATCTTATCAATTGAAGAATCGCTGAATAAATTATGGTATATGAATGTTATGGAATATTAAATCAGCAGGATGATTTCAGAGAGGCTTGAAGAGACTGACATTGAACTCTTGCTGTTGAAGTGAGCAGAACCCAGGAGATCATTATACACGGCAACAACAAGACTATACAGTGATCAATTCTGATGGATGTGGCTCTCTTCAACAATGAAATAATTTAGACCATTTAAAAATGGTCTTGTGATCAAAAGAGCCAACTACACCCAGAGATAGGACTGTGGGAACTGAGTGTGGTTCACAACATAGCATGGTCATTCTTTTTGTTGTTGTTTGCCTGGATTTCATTTTCTTCATCATTTTCTTTTCTGGTTACATTTGATCTTTCTTGTACAGTAAGATAATTGTATAAATATGTATGCATATATTGAATTTAACATATATTTCTTCCATGTTTAATATATATTGGGCTACTTGCCATCTCTAGGGGAGGGAGGTGGGAGAAGGGGGAGAAAAACTGGAACACAGGTTTTCAAGGGCTAATGCTGCATTTATGCATATTTTTTGCATATGTTTTGAAACTATTTATGCATATGTTTTGAAAAATAAAAAGCTTTAATAACAAAAACAAATATTTAAAAAAAACAAAAAAAAACCTCCTTTCCTCTTCATTGGAATTATTTCTCTTAGCTTCATAGTCTCTTCATAAATGTTTCCAATTCATTCTTGTTTGACTTATCACGTGGATTTTTACTCCATTCATTCCTACTTATCTTTCTTTGAACTCTTTAAAATCTGCTCTCTTCAACAGACATCCATCTCAGACTATTCTTATTTTATATCTTCTATCAAATTGCAACTTAAAGTATTCATTTCTTCTCAACATTTACATGACTTCTAATAAATCAGCCAGACAAGTAGTTATTAAGTTTCAACTATGTGGCAGTTATTTTGCTGGGTTCTTGAATATTATAACAAAAATAAAACTGTTTCTGATTTCAAGGTATTTATAATCTATCAGAGAGAAAGTCATACACATTTATAGGCCCACACAAAATAAATACATGAGATTTAAGGGGAGATGAAGAAGAGAAAAGATATCTAATTTCCCTTTATTAGTGGGAATCAGATACAAAATAGAGTTTCTTCCTCTTGATTCCTCTAAAATGTGGAAGATAATATTGCTGCATTTGACACTCTATGCCTCTATCTCCTGCTGGATGCTCTCTCCCATTTAGGTTTTTAATTTTTTTTTGGTGGGGGTAGGGGGAAGATGGTGTATATATGTGCATGTGTGTATGTGTATGTATGCTGGGACTTTTTTCCTTCTGTATTTCCTATTTTTGTAACAAAATCAAAACATGAGATTAACTTATTTATGTAGTTGACTCTCACATTTACATATCCAGTCCTAGTCTCTTTCCTAGAACTTCTGTGCCAAAACATGAAGTACAATTCAGCTTTTCAAACTAGATGTCCTGGAGATATCTTAAAAATCAACATGTCTAAAACGGAATTCATTTTCTTTAGCCACAAGCTATCAAATTTTCCAAACTTTGTAATATTTTTAAAAGGCATCAGTGTCCATTCACTGTTTTAGATTATAACCTCAGCATTTTTAAAACTTCTTACCTCCATGGATCTCACATATTCAAATAGTAGCCAAGTCTTAAGATTTCTACTTTCATATTAGCCTTATATCTACTCTGTTTTTTTCCACTAAACATAGCCACCACCATTTTTCAAGTCAGCAACATTTCCTTTCTATTTTCTATTGCAATAGGCTTTGTATCTTTCTAGCTCAAAACTCTCTCCACTTCATTCTATTATTCATACAACTCTCAAAGTGATTTTCCTTAAGCACCAATATGATCAACTGACTCCCCTACTCAGTCAACTCCAGTTGCTTCTTATTCCCTGTAGGATAAAATGTAAACTCCGACATCTAACTTTCATAGACTTATACTATCTGGATCCAAAAATTATTTCGAGTATCACTAGACATTATTTCTTCTGCTATACTTTGTGATTCAGCAAAGTGATCTCTCTGTTTTTCAGTCATGATACTATGTTTTTTATCTACAAACCTAATTCATATCTGAACTCCTCCTTTACTCCATTGTCATAAAGTTCCTCTCATTTTTTAAGATTCAACCAAAACAGCATGTTCCGCATGAAGCCTTTCTTTATCCCTCAAACTATTAGTTCCCTCTCTCCTAAACTACTTTGTATTTAATTACTTTGAACATGTGTGCATATGTGAATGCAGTTAATTTAATTTTTTGCTATATATTTTTATTAGATTTGTATTTTTTATGAATGTAAACTCTCAAACTCATATAAATAGAGATTATTTCACTTTTTTATTTGGAATTCCAGTGCCTAGGCTAGTTGCTGGTACACAGTAGATAATTAACACATACTTATTGATCTATTATATACATATTGACAGCTGAAATTTCTATATCAATATCTAGTTAGTCTGTATTTGTATTACAAAGGATAGTCTTTTGGTTTGAAGGATGTAAATCAAAAACTAACTTTGATAGAGATAAAAAGAATATACATACAAAAACAGATACATACACTCACACATATTCAAAAGCTGACCATTAACAAGAATCAGTTATGCCTAAAATTTTGTCAAGTGCTGAGAAAAAAATTTCACTGATGCCTGAGCTGTGAACCTGATAAAACTAATGTTTGCACAGTCTGGCAGTAACTGAAGAATTATCAAAAGCTGAACATATTTCTTACATCTCTTTGCTATTATCAGAGATTAGTGGAACTGATAAATAATTCACACATGTTTTCACTTGGATTTTTAAGTAACACATTTTTATGTGGCATTATGAAATTCTATTACATGTGTAAAGCATGATTTGTTTTGAGCTACTCCCTATAGATGGACACCCACTACATTTTAAACATTCCACTGTCACATAGAGTGCAGCAATGAAGATATTTATGACAACTAATTGGATTACTTGATCAAAAGTTATGAATAATTTAATAATATATCTCAAACAATTCCAAATTTATTATTAAGTCTACAAATTTATTCTAATCTCCAAACTGCTACCAAATGAAGTAATGATAACCCAGGTAATACTATGCATAAAAACATAATAATGTAAATGAAAATACAAAAAAGACAATAGAAATCAGATCATACACATTATCTAATATCGGTTCCAGATAACTGATTAGTAAACATATTTCCTTCACCTCATTACATTATTGTCTATGCTATCAGTCATAATAAATGTATTTTTTTCTTCATGGCTTGGGGAGTAGAGGGCAAATTCTAATGAAAATGATTTATCCAAAAAAAGCATAAATAACATATTTTATAAAAGTTTTATGAATGGAACAAAATGAGCAGAATTAGGAATACAATGTATATAATTGTATCAAATAAAGCTCTTAAAAATTCAAGATCTCTGTTCTCTGCAAGGACCCTAAAACTGAAAATGAAATAGGCTTCCCACTTTTTAGCAGAGAGATATTGAACTAGAAGAACAGAAGACAACATATTTTTTTCAGACATCCAATAGATTTGTTCCACATAACTATATTGATTTGTTATAGTAGAGACCTTTACTTTGGAATAGAGGTGAGACGTGGAGAAGGGAGGAGAATTTTTATAGGGCAGTAGAGAATAAAGTAATGATGAGGATTGGGCTTTGGAATGGATTTCTCTGGGATAAATACAATGAGGAGAAGAATTCTTGCTACCAATTATGCAAATATTTTCTCTTCAACTTCTAGTCTCAGAGCAATGGTTAGAGCACTGAGAGGTTATGTGATTTGCAAAAGGTCATAAATATAGTTTGCATCAAAAGCAGGATTTACAACTCTTCCTGTACAACAAGAGAACTGTTCAGGTCTGCACACATATATTGTATCTAGGAAATACTGTGACATATTTAACATGTATAGGACTGCTTGCCATCTGGAGGAGGGGGTGGGGGGAAGAAGGGGAAAAGTCAGAACAGAAGTGAGTGCAAAGGATAATGTTGTAAAAATTATCCAGGCATGGGTTCTGTCAATAAAAAGTTATAATTTTTTTTTTAAATCAGGATTTAAACCCAGATCATCCTGGTTCCTAGTTTAGTGCTTTATCTACTACAAAAAAGAATAGAAAGAAAGTAGAACCATTGAAAGATTGCAAATATTTAAAGAAGAGAGTAGAAAGAGACAAAAGAAAACAATTTTGAAATATGGTAAATAATACATAAACTTAAGAAAAATCAGGTACACAATACTGATTCATGATGCAATATACAATCCTTTCTTTCTATTACTTGTATAAAGCAATATTCTTATTTGTTGATTTTTGACAAAATCATAAGAATTTTTTTCTTCATTAAAGCTTTTTATTTCTCAAAACATATGCGTGGACAGTTCTTCAATGATAGCCCTTACAAAACTTTGTGTTCCAATTCCCCCCACTTCCTCCTCAAGATGGCAAGTAGTCCAATATATGTTAAAAATGGTAGAAATATTTGTTAAATCAAATACACACATAAATATTTATGCAACTATCTTGCCATACAAGCAAAATCAAATCAAACCAGAAAAAATAGAAATAAAACAAAATGCAAGCAAACAACAATAAAAAGAGTGAAAATGCTATGTTGTGAACCAAACTCAGTTCCCACAGTCCTCTCCCTGGGTATAGAGGCTCTCTTCATCACTGAACAATTGTAACTTGTCTGAATCATCTCATTGTTGAAGAAAGCCACATCCATCAGAATTTATCATCATATAATATTGTTGTTGCCGTGTACAATGGTCTCCTGATTCTGCTCATTTCACTTAGCATCAGTTCATGTAAGTTTCTCCAGTCTTCTCTGAAATCATCCTGATGATAATTTCTCATAGAACAATAATATTTCATAACATTTATATACCATAACTTATTCAGCCATTCTCCAATTGATGGGCATCCACTCAGTTGCCACTCTTGCCACTACAAAAGGGGTTGCCACAAACGTTTTTGTACATATGGTTCCCTTTCCCTCTTTTAAGATCCCTTTGGGATATAAACCCAGAAGAAACACTGGATCCAAATGTATGCATAGTTTGATACCTTTTTGAGCATAGTTCCAAATTGCTCTTCAGAATAGGTGGATCCCTTCACAGTTCCATCAGCAAAATATTAGTATGCCAGTTTTCCTGCAACCATTCCAATATCCATAATTATCTTTTCCTGTTATCTTAGCCAATCTGAGCCACTACAATCTGTGTAGTGGTTTCTCAAAGGTTGTCTTAATTTGCTTTATTCTAATCACTAGTGACTTAGAGCACCTTTTCATGTGATTAGAAATAGTCTCAATTTCTTGTGAAAATTCTCTGTTCATATTCTTTGACCATTTATCAATTGGAGAATGGCTTGATTTCCTCATTACCTACTCTAATTCTTTTAATCTCTTTCTCATAAAAAAAGCCAAAAGCTAGCATTTCAAATGCAATATTGAATAGTAATGGTGAGAAGGGGAAAACTTTTTTCACTCATGATCTTATTGGAAATGGTTCTGGTTGACCTCCATTACATATGATGCTTGCAGATGATTTTAAATAGATGCTACTGATTATTTTAAGGAAAAGTCCATTTATTCCTATACTCACTAATGTTTTTAATAGGAATGGATGTTGGATTTTATCAAATGCCTTTTCTGTATCTATTGAGATAATCATATGATTTTTGTTAGATTTGTCATAGATATAGTAAATTATGCTAATAGTTTTCCTAATATTGAACCAGCCCTGCATTCCTGACATAAATCCTACTTGTCATGGTGTATTATCCTGGGGATGACTTTCTGTAATCTCTTGGATGATATTTTATTTAAGATTTTTGCATCAATGTTCCTTAGGGAAATTGGTTTATAATTTTCTTTCTCTTTTCATCATACCTGTTTTACATATCAGTACCATATCTGTGTCATAAAAGTTATTTGGTAGGAGTCCTTTTTTAGTTTGTATAGTATTAGAGTTCATTGTACTTTAAAGGTTTGGTAGAATTCACATGTAAATACATCTGGCCCTGGAGATTTTTTCACAGGGAGTTGATTAATAGCCTTTTCTATTTCTTTTTCTAAAATGGGACTATTTGAATAATTTATTTCCTCTTCTGGGCAATCTATATTTCAGTAGATATTCCCCCATTTCACTTAGGTTATCAAATTTTTTGGCATAAAGTTGAGCAAAATAACTCTTAATCATTGCTCTAATTTTCTCTTCATTGGTGGAAAGTTCTCCCTTTACATTTCTGAGACTAACAATTTGATTTTCCTCTTTCCATTTTCTAATCAAAGTAATTAAAAATGCATAATTTGTTTTTTCATAAAACCAACTCTTAGGTTTATTTATTAATTCAATAGTTTTTTTTTACTTCCATTTTTGTTCATCTCCCTTTTTATTTTCAGAATTTCAAATTTGGCATTTAATTTAAGGTTTTTAATTTGTTTTTTTTCTAGCTTTTTTAGTTGCAAACCCAATTTATTGATCTTCTTTTTCTCTATTTTATGCAAATACACAGTTAGAGATAGAAAATTTCCTCTTACTATCACTTTGGCTGCATTCCACAAATTTTGTTATATTGTCACATTATTGTCATTCTCTTGGATTATTAATTGTGTCTATGATTTGCTGTTTCAACCATTCATTCTTTAGGATTAGAGTTTCCAATTGATTTTTGTTCTATTTTCCCCTGACCTTTTATTGAATGTAACTTTTATTGCATCATAATCTTAAAAAAATGCATTTATTATTTCTGCTTTTCTGCATTTGATTTTGAGGTCTTTATGCCCTAATATATGGTCAATTTTTGTATAGGTTCCATGAAATGCCAAGATGAAAGTGTACTCCTTTATGTCTCTATTCAATTTTCTTCAAAGATCTACCACACCTAAACTTTCTAGTATTCTATTTACCTCTTTAACTTCTTTCAATGGCTATTTTACCAGTGATTCTAGGACATCATGGCAGTCCTCTTTCATGTTTTCTTGAAAAATAATGTCTTTACTTTTTTTATTCATGGTTTTCAGGAAGTCCAAGAATCTTTAGATTGTCTCTTGTAGATCTATTTTCCAGGTCAGTTGTTTTCCCAAGTAGGTATTATATATTTTCTTCTATTTTTTTTTCATTTTTTTTATTTTGCTTGACTGATTCTTGACATCTCACTGAGTCATTCATTTCCATTTGTTCACTTCTGATTTTTAGTAAATTATTTTCTTCATTTATTTTTTGTTAGTGTTTTTTGTATTTTGCCCATTGAATTTATAGAGGAGTTGTTTTGTTCTATGGATTTTTTTCCCCATTTCACAAATTCTGTTTTTCAGGAAATTGTTTCCTTTTTTCATTTTGTCAAATCTATTTTGCAAGGAGTTATATGCTTTGTTCATTTCACTAATTCTATTTCTTAGTAGATTCCTCCCTGTAGATTCTCCAGCATGTGGAGCCCACACCACCCTGGGACTATGTGCTGCCTGCACTTGGAGTCTGTTCTCAGTCTGCTTGCACTTGGCCTGCCTCACTCAATGACTGATTGAAACAGGCCTTTTCTAGAGATCTTTGAAATTATCTTCTGCTAGTAATTTGTTACACTTCCAGTGTTCATTGGTTCTGTAATTCCAAAGCTAATTCAGAGGCTGGATTTGCTAGTCAGTCTGAGGATTGTGGAAAGAGCTCAGAAAAAGTATATCCTCTTCATCATCTTGACTTTACCCTCAAGAATAGACAGAGGATTGTGCATGAGGCAAAGGAAACTCATTTTTTCAAGTTCAAATCAGGTCTCAACTATTTACCAGTTATGTGATTCTGAGCAATTTACTCAATCCTGTTTGTCTCAGTTTCATTTTTTTGTAAAATGATCTAAAGGAAGAAATGTCAACCATTCCAAGATTTTTACTGAAAAAACCCCATTGGGTCCAAAAATGTTAGATATGACTAAAAATAATTAAAATTATAACTGCAAATCACCTCACTTTTAAATATGGTCAAAAAGAATTGCAAATTCAAATAAGAATTGTCAACATAGGATTTGTCAGCAGGTCTTTAAGGACTTTGTCATATGTGAAGCCATGCTGATTTTGTTAATCCATGCAAAGTCATTATGTTACACACTGATTCAAACTTGCATACTAAGGAGGCATTTTGTACCAGAAAAAAAGTCACCATCTGGATAGAAGCTCATAGCATATGAATCTGTTATTTTATCCACAAATTTTAAGATCTGTATTTCAAGCTAAACTAAGAAAGAAAAGGTTCATGATATAACTCAAGGGTGGTTGATTCAATTGTTGATGGATAACAACTTAGTAAAATCTATTGTAACAATCAAGAAGTTAAATGCAACCAACCAGAGTGTTTTCATAGTGGTCAATGGTGGGTTCAGCATGAATTATTGGCTAAAGAGCATGTATATAGATGAAAATATCTTTTCCTCAAAGACCTGGAAAAAGAAAAAAATACATAGTAAGGTAATCAAGATAATCTCTGACATGATGAGTTTGTAACAGCTGACTATTAATAGATAGTCCTCTCAATAGGAGTATAATGTTTCTCTGGGCCAGTTTTCTCTGTACAGATTAAAAATGGACAATTAACACTGTGTTCAAGTTAAGACTATAAGTTCAAAAGAAATGTTTAAGCCAAGAAAAATATATCATATTTATCTTAGTTCATGTTTATCTTCTTTCCCCAGATAGCATGCTTTTTAGGATACTTCCTCCTACATTGATTTAATACATTATGAAATTATGTTATCTAATTTGGAATGAGTCATAATTTTTTTTATTATTATAGCTTTTTATTTACAAAACATATGCATGGGTAATTTTTCAACATTGACTGTTGCAAAACCTTCTGTTCCAAGTTTTCCCCTCCTTCCCCCCATCTCCTCCCCTAGATGGCAGGCAGTCCAATACATGTTAAATATGTAAAAATGCATGTTAAATCCAATAATATGTATACATATTTATACAGTTATCTTGCTGCACAAGAAAAATCTGATCCAAAGAGAAAGAAAAAAACCTGAGAAGGAAAACAAAAATGCAAGCAAACAATAACTGAAAGAGTTAAAATGCTATGTTCACACTCATTTCCCATAGTCCTCTCTCTGGGTGTAGATGACTCTCTTCATTACTCAACAATTGGAACTGATTTGAATCATCTCACTGTTGAAGAGAGCTATATCCATCAGAATTGATCTTTGTATAGTCTTCTTGTTGTTTACTGGTTCTTCTCATTTCACTTAGCTTCATGTTCATGTAAGTCTCTCCACACCTCTCTGAAATTATCCTACTGGTGATTTCTTACAGAATAATATTCCATAACATTCATTATACCATAATTTATTAGGCCATTCTCCAATTTATGGGCATCCATTCAGTTTTAGCCACTACATAAAGGGCTGCCACAAATATTTTTGCACACGTGGATCCCTTTCCCTCCTTTAAGATCTCTTTGGGATATAAGCCCAGAAGTAACACTCCTGGGTCAAAGGATATGCACAGTTTGAAAATTTTTTGAGCATAGTTCCAAATTGCACTCCAGAATGGCTAGATATGTTCACAGTTCCACCAACAATATATCAGTGTCCCAGTTTTCCCACATCCCCTCCAACATTCATCATTATCTTTTTCTGTCATCTTAGCCAGTCTGAGAGGTATGTAGTTGTTTCTTGAAGAAAGAGATTTGTTTTTCTTGGCACTAATTGATTTTCATCTCTTTTTCTACACATCCTTTGTTCAGACTTGTTTTTTCCTCAAGTCTTGTATACTACCCCCTAAAACACATCCTATAAGCCAAGGAACATTTTTCTTTCTTTAGTGTCACAATGGAAGTAATATAATTTAATTCAATCATATGATCATCTCAATAGATGCCAAAAAATGCTTTTGACAAAATACAGTAACCTTTCCTTTTAAAAATCACTAGAGAAGATAGGAATGAATGGAATTTTCCTTAAAATGACAAACAATATCTATCTAAAACCACCAGGAAACATTATTTGTAATAAAGAAGAAGATATATTCTGAATAAGATTAGAGGTAAAAAAAAAAAAAAAAGATGTTCATTGTTATCACCGATTTTTAATACTGGAATAGAAATATTAGCAAAGGCAATATGAGAAGAAAAAAACAAAGGAATTAGAATAAGCAATGAGGAAACAAAACTATCTCTCTGTAGATAATATCATGGTATACTTAGACAATCCTAGAAAATCAACTAAAAAGCTACATGAAATAATTATCAACTTTAGCAATATTGTAACATATAAGATACATTGACATAAATCATGAACATTTCTTTTTATTAACAATGAAGTCCATCAGCTAGCGATAAAGAGAGAAATTCCATTTAAAATAATCATAAAACATATTAAATACTTGGAAATCTACCTGCCACAACAAACTCAATAATTATTAGAACATAGTTACAAAACACCTTTCACACAAAAAGAGATCTAAACAACTAAAAAAAATAGCAATAACTTATGGGTTAACATTATAAAACTAACGTAATAAAAATGACAATTCTACCTAAATTGTGTTATTGATTCAGTGCCACAGAAAACTGTTGAAAAATTATTTTATAAAGTTAGAAAAAAAATGACAAAATTCATTTGGAATAGCAAAAGATCAAGAATGTCAAAAGAATGAATGGGGAAAAAAATCAAAGAAAGGTGACTTAGCTATATCAAGTCAAAAAACAGTACAAAGCAACTGTAATCAAAACTATTTGGTTCTGACTAAAAAATAGTGTTGTGGATCAAGGAATTTAGTTAGGTACATAAGACATAATAGTATATGCTATTATAGGAACTTACTGTTTGATAATCCCCAAAACTTCCAACTTCTGGAATAAGAACTCATTATTTAACAAAAACAGCTAAGAAAACTGGAAAACAATACAGCAGAAAAGAGGCTTAGACCAATATTTCACACAATGTACTGAGATAAGGTCAAAAAGAAATAATTTTTTACTGATGCAGAGTGAAATAAGTAAAACCATAATAATTCCAAAAAACTCATGATGGAAAATACTATCAACAAATTTAAAATGTACTATGGGGTTTGAATGCTGATCAAAGCATATTATTTTTTCCTATCTTTTGTTTTTGTTTTTTTTTTCCTTTTTGTTCTGAGTCTTACAATATTGCTAGTGTGAAAACATATTTCTTATGATTGTATTTTTATAATCTATGTCATGGAAAAGGACAAATATGAACAAAAATGTTTATTGTGATTCTCTTTGTGCTGACAAAGAATTATGTATAAATTTAGGTATAAAGAGTTTTACCATAAGCAAATTAGGAAAGTCATGAATTGTTTATTTGTCAGATATATGGGGAAGAGAAGAATTTATGATCAAAAACAGAAAGAATATTATGAAATGCAAAATGGATAATTTTGGTTATATTAAATTAAAAAGATTTTGCACAAAAAGAAAGCCAAGATTGGAAGGAAAGCAGAAAGCTGAGAAAAATATTTTACAGACAATATTTCAAAGGCTTCCTTCCTAAAATAGAAAAATGAGCCAAAGTTATAGGAGTACAAGTTATTCCTTAATTGATAAATGGTCAAAGAATATGAACAGGTAATTTTCAATTGAAGAAATTGAAGCTATGTAGTCATATGAAAAAGTGTTCTAATAAATATTGATCAAAGAAATAAAACAAAACTCTGAGGTAGTACCTCATACCCAGTGTATTGTCTAATATAACAGAAAAGGAAAATGATGAATGTTGGGGAAGATGTAAAAAAAGTGGAACACTAATGTGTTGTTGGTGGAGCTGTGAACTGACCCAAATATTCGGGAAAGTCATTTGGAACTATGCCTCAAAAGCTCTAAAAGAGTACATATTCTTTGATTCAACAATACTTCTACTAGATCTGTATCCCAAAGAGATCACAAAAAAGGGAAAAAGACTCCCATATACATAAATAATTATAGCAATACTTTTTGTTGTAGCAAAATAATTGAAAATGAAGATACTACCCATAAATTGGGAGTGACTGAACATGTTATGTTATATAAATATATTGGAATACTATTTTGATAAAAGAAAAAGGAGTGGGCAGCTTTCAGAAAACCCTGAAAAAACTTATATGAACTGATGCTGAGTGAAATAAGTAAAACCAGGAGAATTCCAATAAACTCATGATAGAAAATGCTATCCACAAATTAAAAATGAACTATGGAACTTTAATGCTAATCAAAGCATATTATTTTTCTTTTCTCTTGTTTTTTTTTTCTTTTTGTTCTGTCTTACAACATTACTAATGTGAAAACATATTTCTCATGATTGTACTTGTATAACCTATATAGAAAAGGACAAATATGTACAAAAATGTTTATTGTGATTCTCTTTGTGCTGACAAAGAATTAGAAACTGAGGAAATGCCCATCATTTGAGGAATGGATGAACAGATTAGAATATATGAATATTATTAAATATTATTGTTCTATAAGAGATGATGAAAGAAAGAAAACCAAATTATTTGTATTAAAAATAAAAAGAATGAACTAAGCATCAATGAAGAGGAAATTAAAACAATAATTAGGAGCTGTTTTGCCCAATTATATGCCAATAAATTTGATAGTCTAAGTGAAATGAATTACAATTACAAAGACATAAATTGCCCAGATTATCACATAAGGAAATAAATTACTTACCATTTTAGTAAAAAAATGTTAAACAAGCCATTAATAAATTCCCTAAGAAAAATTCTCCAGGGTCAGATGAACTTACAAGTGAATTCTATCAAACATTTAAAGAACAATTAATTCTGGGGGTGGAGCTAAGATGGTAGAGAGAACACACACATCTATCTAAGCTCTTCCTTACCCTCAGACTACTTCTTTTATGAAAGACCTCAGAATTAGTGCTTCACTATCAGAACTCATGAATATTGGAAGTACAACACATTATCAACAGAAGATATTCTTGAAATTCACCAGAAAATGTCTGTTTTTGCTTGAGGGCTGGGATGGTTAAGCCAGGTGCAGAGTCAGCAAAGTTGTCAGAAGGCAGCTATGCTGAGCAGACCAGAGTGGGGTGGGGTGTGGTCTCAGCTGGCTGAAAATCTGCAGGGAGAACTTTACCACAGTGTGAGATACTTTGCTCTGGAAGTAAGCCAGTAGATCAGCAGAGAAGCTATAAACACAGGGGATAAAGAGTATAACCCCAAAACACTAGAGTCTCTCAAGACCTGGCCACAGCCACTCAGCACCAGGAGGGTCTCAGCACAATCTCAGCATGCAATGGTTGATTCCAATGTAGCTATTGCTGTCCCACTGCTACTTCATTGCTACTTCCTGTTGTCTATAGAGGAAGCTTGGTAACACCACGCTGCCCTAAAAGCAGACTGTAGTTTTTTGTTCGTTTTTTTGTGTCAAAATGAGTAAAAAGATAAAATGGGATCTAACTATAGATAGCTTCTATACTGATTGAGAGCAGACTTCAAACCCTAAGGAGACGAAAAATAGATTGTCTCTGGATGAAACCTCAAATAGGTTGAGGATCATTTTGATATGATCTGGTCCCCACCACAGAAGGCTCTCATAGAAGAAATTAAAAAGGCTCTTACAAGAGAGCTAGAAGAAAAATGGAGAGAGGAAAGGGAAGCTTGGCAAGAGGTCTGGATAAGTCACCCTACTCAAGATAAAGAAATCAACTCCCTGAAAAACAGAATTAGTGAATTGGAAAAAGAATATAGTTCAATATAAATAAAATTGGTGAAATGGAAAAAATATCCATCGAACAAAACAACTCATTTAAAAACTCAATTGGACAATTACAAAAATAAATGAAAAAAATAATTTGTTAAAAAATCAGAATTGAACAAATGGAAATGAATGACGCAAGGAGATACCAAGAATCAGTCAAGCAAATCCAAAAAAAAGAAAGAATGGAAAAAAATGTTAAACACCTACTTGGGAAAAGAACAGACCTGGAAAATACATCTAGGAAGATAATCTGAGGATTGTTGGACTTCCTGAAAATCACAATAAAAAAAGAACCTAGACACTATTTTTCCAAGAAATTATCAAAGAGAACTTCCCAGATGTTAAAGAAACAGAGGGTAAAATAGACATTGAAAGAATTGATCAATCACCTACTGAAAGAAATCCCAAAATGAAAACTCCAAGAAATATTGTGGGTAAATTCCAGAACTATTAGACCAAGGAAAAAATGCTACATGCAGCTAGAAAAAAAAAAAAACAATTCAAATACAAAGGAGTTACAATAAGGATTGCTCAGGATCTAGCAGTGTCCACATTAAAGGATCTGAAAGGCTAAGGAACTTGGTATGCAGTCAAGAATAACTTATATAACCAAAATGAGAATTTTTTTTCCCACGGAAGAAGATGGACATTCAATGAAATAGGTGAATTCCATCTATTTTCAATGAAAAAAACCAGAATTAAACAAAAAGTTTGACCTCCAAATATAGGACTCAAGAGAAACATAAAAAGGTAAAAATAAATCTTGGGTACTATATTTCTGTTATGAGTATACCTAAAGAATACTTGTATAATTTGGTTTTACTTTTATAATATAAAAAAGAAGCTAGAGGTGGAAAGGAAATTGTACCAGAAAAAGGGAAAAGTGGAGATCCTACATCTAATGAAGAGGAAAAGGAAACCTATTATATCTGGGAAAAAGAAGGGAGGAAGATGAACATAGTGTGTATCTTACTCTTATCAAAATTGGCTCAAGGAGAAAAATATTAGACATATTTTATTTACAGAGAAACTTCTCCTCATTGAAAAGTGGGAGGGGAAAAGTGAAAAGGGAAGGAATAAGCTAAATAGAAGGGAATTCAGAAATATTTATTTATTCTATTCATTAAGAAGTTCATTTGACCTACTTATTCCTGATATCTACTTTACACTGATTGAAATTTAATGCAGGTACTATCACTTACTGGAAATTAAAGAAAGAAAACATTTAAAAACACATTTTGTGGAATTGAGAAGTTTGAATCACATAATAAATTACTAGAACAAAAATGAACACTAAGCAGCTTTACCTTTTTTTTTCCCATTTGTTGATGCCAGTGAATTAAATGGTTCATGTTGGTACTCTGTTCATTTCAAGCATTACTACTTTTGTTGTACTAACCACTGCTAGTTTCACACACATAGTTGTGAAATAAAGGATGCATCCCCAAATAGTCATTTGCTTTTTCTAAGTTAATTTCATTAAAACATAATTTCATTTAGCATTTGCCAAGTATTATCAGCTGCCAGTACCCTAGTAGAAAAAGGTATTTATGACTTGTAGCTGAAAGTTTTCTACTTAGATATGACAGTTAGCCTCTTTTGTTTCTTAATTCCAAGCCATGTTTCCTAGTAAAATTTTCCAAGCTTCCAATTCCACATTGATTTCACTGAATATTAGAATATGTTCACTTAGGTTACAAACTTTTGTTAATCACTTCTCAAAATTCTACTACTTCATTCTCTATTTTAAATATTAGTTTGCATGATTAATACCATGAATGATGAAGACCAAAAAAAAAAATCCTTACTCATCATCAACACTGAAAAATGATGTGATCTGTAAGTAGCCAATAAAATGAGGCTTGAATAATATATCAGGTGCATAATTATTCAAATTGCATCGAAATAGCTTATAATTCATCATATCATTTAACTGCATTTTCTTTAAACTTCTCATTTCCTGAACAGAGAGGATGAAAACATATAATTTTTAGCATACTTTGTCACCTACCTAATATTTATGGTTAAAAAAGAAAAAGTATGTTCCCTCTCTATTTTTTCTGTTAAATAAATTTCCATGACCAACATAATCAATCATTTCTTGATTTCCTGATTAATGATTATAGATGATCCTCAACAAACATATCTGTGTTCTAAAAGAGCCAACATAGTTTGTCTACACATGAAGCCATCATAAACTAGCAGACCTAAGAGTACATTACAAACTTCATGTATTGTATAGAAACTATGATCATCTCCACTTCATAGTTCCTGCAATAGTGCTTTTGTGAATGTTTCTGCCATTTTCTCATTAAATAAAAAGAGACAATAAGTTTCTGTAGAAATTATCTTGGTTACTGTGACTTACTGATAATTTGTATACTGGTTTCTCAAGAATTTTTAACTATTCATATTTTGAGCATTTTTATTGAAGCTTCTAAAGCAATACAATGTTGCCTTTAACATAGCATTTATAAAGAATATACACTACACAGATAACCTAGAAAAAGAAAACAAAGCCACAGAAACACAGGAATTAGGGTTTTTACTAATACAAGAAGGCATAATGAGAAAATAAGAATAGCAATAACTAGCGTTTTTATATGGCACTTTTCTTGCAAATTGCAACAGCTCAGTAAAAGCAGCCTAGCAGTACCAGATTTCAAATAATACTATAATAATATTGCAGTCATCAAAGCAATTTGATATTGGTTAAAAATAGGATGGTTGGTCAATGAAAGATAAAAAGCAAACTAAGACAGTATTATATTATTTGATATACCCAAAGATCCAAACTATTAGTCTAAGGACTTATTATTTGTCCAAAACTCCTTGGAAAACTAGACAGTAGTCTGGCCAAAAATAAGCATAGACAAACATTTCATACTGTACAACAAGATAACCTCAAAATGGGCACATAAATTAGACAAAAAAAGATAGTAACATCAGGAAATTAAGGGAGCATAAATTATTTCTTTATGGATAGAAAATCTGTATGATCAAATGAGAGAAAGAAAGGATCGAGTGTGGTAAAATGTTTAATTTTACATAAATGAAATTAAAACATTTGCACAAATAAAATTAATTAAAGCCAAAGTTAGATGAGAATTGAGAAATTTGTTTAAAAAAATTCACTGAGTTTCTCAAATAGTTTCATTTCTCAAATATATAGGAAACTGTCAAATTTATAAGAATGAATCATCTCTTAATTGATAATCAAGGGATATTGAAACAGTTTCTAGAGGAAGAAATCAAAATTATTAATAGTCACAAGAAAAATACTTGAAAATACCTATATATTTAAAAATTCAAATTCAAACAATTTTCACTGGCTACCTTCTTTTGAGACCATTTTGGAACTATGTTCAAAATATATAAAACTTTGCATACCCTATGACTCATTAGCACCACTAGTAGGTCTATACAAGAAAGAAATAGAAGAAAAAAAGAAAAGGACACACATATACAAAAATATTTACAATACCTTTTTTGTGGTGGCAAGGAAGTGGAGGAGATGCACAGCAAATGAGTAATGACTGAATAATTTATAGTATATTATTATAATGGAATACTATTGTGCATTAGGAAATTTTGAAGCAGAAGGAAATAATATATTCATATTTATAATGGGAATAATATATATTTCCTTCTTGGTGGATAATGGTAAAGTGGAAGGAGAGAGAGAATTTGAAATTGAAAATAAAATTGAACAAAAAAAAATTGCAACAACTCTGTAAGATTGTTGATGTATATACTTTATATCTAATAACAATTAGTTCAGAGATTCAGTATTTTATCAAAGGTCATAGGTCATTCTTTTTCACTGCTTTTATTTATTTATTTTCTCTTCATTCATTCATTCAAGTTCAGTAAGGTGGCATAGTGAACAGAGTACTGAGTCTGAAGTCAAGTACACCCGAATTTAAATCTGGCCTCAGACACTAATCATGTTTCCCCCAATAAATCATTTATTCTTTGTCTTAGTTTCTTCCTTGGTAAAATGGGGGTAATAATAGCATTCACCTCTTAAATTTGTTATGAGAATCAAGTGAAATAATATTTGTACATTATGCAAGTGCCTAATACATAGCAAGTACTATGTAAATGTTAGTTATCATTATTATTCAGTGATTCATTGATTTTTTTTTTTTTTTTTGGACTGGGCTTGTCCTTTGATTTTTATAGACTTGAAGTAAGGAAAATCTTTATCCTATTACAGATCTGCCCTAGACCTGCAATTTAGAATATTACAGAATTTGGAGGGGCATTAAAGGGTTGAATCCCTTGTTCAAATTCTTGGTCAATACGTGTCAGAGGTGACAACAACACACTTATTTCCCTAATATGCTTCTCTGTCTTTTTCCCATGATCATGTTATTTTTCTGTTTCAGAGAAGATTTTGTGAAAGTTAAAACCCAGTTCTCTTTTCACTTCATCATGTCTATTAAATATAAAGTGAAATATAATGGGTACTGCTCAATAAATGCAACAGGAATTCAGGATAATAAATATTCAAGAAAAAGTTAAATTAGAGATTAAATTATACTTGATGCCAAACCAAGTTTCTGAAATTTATAATTTGAATTTGGTAGGCATTGTGACATTTATATTTGTTTTTTTATAAAGATCTAAAAGAAATATTAATAAAAACATTTGAACCTTGGATGCTACCACTGATTTTAGCTGGCATTTTATATTGTGTAGTATTATAATTTAGTATAAAAAACTTATTAGTATCTATATTATATATTATAATTTTATTAAGGGCAATTAAACAAGATATGATAGAATGCCCCTTAATAAACTGAAAGTTAGTATACTTTAGAAAAAATTGCAATATATTGTTTTTTTTTTTTTTCTTTCTAAATGGAATTTCTTTTTTTTTTTTTTTTTTATTTAATAGCCTTTTATTTACAGGATATATACATGGGTAACTTTACAGCATTAACAATTGCCAAACCTCTTGTTCCAATTTTTCACCTCTTACCCCCCCCCCCCCTCCCCTAAATGGCAGGATGACCAGTAGATGTTAAATATATTAAAATATAACTTAGATACACAATAAGTATACATGACCAAAACATTATTTTGCTGTACAAAAAGAATCAGACTCTAAATTATTGTACAATTAGCTTGTGAAGGAAATCAAAGATACAGGTGTGCATAAATATAGGGATTGGGAATTCAATGTAATGGTTTTTAATCATCTCCCAGAGTTCTTTTTCTGGGTATAGCTAGTTCAGTTCATTACTGCTCCATTAGAAATGATTTGGTTGATCTCGTTGCTGAGGATGGCCTGATCCATCAGAACTGGTCATCATCTAGTATTGTTGTTGAAGTATATAATGATCTCCTGGTCCTGCTCATTTCACTCAGCATCAGTTCGTGTAAGTCTCTCCAGGCCTTTCTGAAATCATCCTGTTGGTCATTTCTTACAGAACAGTAATATTCCATAATTTTCATATACCACAATTTATTCAGCCATTCTCCAACTG
Organism: Sarcophilus harrisii; assembly: GCF_902635505.1. Classification (NCBI taxonomy): domain Eukaryota; kingdom Metazoa; phylum Chordata; class Mammalia; order Dasyuromorphia; family Dasyuridae; genus Sarcophilus; species Sarcophilus harrisii. The sequence continues at coordinate 195,324,742 of NC_045426.1, forward strand.
ATGGACATCCATTCAGTTTCCAGTTTCTAACCACTACAAACAGGGCTGCCACAAACATTCGTGCACATACAGGTCCCTTTCCCTTCTTTATAATCTCTTTGGGATATAATCCCAGTAGTAACACTGCTGGATCAAAGGGTATGCACAGTTTGATAACTTTTTGAGCATAGTTCCAAACTACTCTCCAAAATGGTTGGATTCGTTCACAACTCCACCAACAATGAATCAATGTCCCAGTTTTCCCGCATCCCTCAACAATCATCATTATTTTTTCCTGTCATCTTAGCCAATCTGACAGGTGTGTAGTGGTATCTTAGAGTTGTCTTAATTTGCATTTCTCTGATTAATAATGACTTGGAGCATCTTTTCATATGACTAGAAATAGTTTCAATTTCTTCATCTGAGAATTGTCTGTTCATATCCTTTGACCATTTTTTCAATTAGAGAATGGCTTGATTTTTTATAAATTAGAGTTAATTCTCTATATATTTTGGAAATGAGGCCTTTATCAGAACCTTTGACTGTAAAAATATTTTCCCAGTTTATTGCTTCCCTTCTAATCTTGTCTGCATTAGTTTTGTTTGTACAAAAACTTTTCAGTTTGGTATAATCGAAATTTTCTATTTTGTGATCAGTAATGATCTCTAGTTCTGCTTTGGTCATAAGACCTTCCCCTTCCACAGGTCTGAGAGGTAAGCTATCCTATGTTCCTCTAATTTATTAATAATTTCATTCTTTATGCCTAGGTCATGAACCCATTTGACCTTATCTTGGTGTCGGCGTTAAGTATGGATCAATGCCTAGTTTCTGCCATATTAGTTTCCAATTTTCCCAGCAATTTTTATCAAACAGTAGTTCTTATCCAAAAAGCTGGGATCTTTGGGTTTGATCAAAGACTAGGTTGCTATATTTGTTCACTGTTTTATCCTTGAACCTAATCTATTCCACTGATCAACTAATCTATTCCTTATGCAATACCAAATAGTTTTGGTAACTGCTGCTCTATAATATAGTTTTAGATCTGGTACAGCTAAGCCACCTTCATTTGATTTTTTTTTCATTAATTCCCTTGAAATTCTTGACCTTTTGTTTTTTCATATAAACTTTGTTGTTATTTTTCTAGGTCATTAAAATAGTTGTTTTGGGAGTCTGATTTGTATAGCATTAAATAAATAGATTAGTTTAGGTAGTATTGTCATCTTTATTATATTTACTCACCCTATCCAAGAGAATTTAATATTTTTCCAATTGGTTAGATCAGAATTAATTTGTGTGAAAAGTGGTCTGTAATTTTGCTCATAAAGTTTCTGATTTTCCCTTGCAGATAGATTCCTAAATATTTTATATTATCAGTAGTTACTTTAAATGGAATTTCTCTTTGTAACTCTGACTGTTGGATTTTGTTAGTGATATATAAGAATGCTGATGACTTATGTGGGTTTATTTTATAACCAGCAACTTTGCTAAAGTTTTGGATTATTTCTAATAACTTTTAGCAGAATCTCTGGGGTTCTCTAAGTATACCATCATGTCATCGGCAAAGAGTGATAATTTGGCTTCCTCATTGCCTATTCTTATTCCTTTAATCTCTTTCTCAGCTCTTATTGCTATAGCTAGCGTTTCTAATACAATATTAAATAGTAACAGTGATAGTGGGCAACCTTGTTTCACTCCAGATCTTATTGGAGATGGTTGCAGTTTGTCCCCATTACATATGATGCTTACTGATGGTTTTAAATAGATGCTGCTGATTATTTTAAGGAAAAGTCCATTTATTCCTATACTCAAGTGTTTTTAATAGGAATGGATGTTGGATTTTATCAAAAGCTTTTCTGCATCTATTGAGATGATCATATGGTTTTGTTAATTTGGTTATTAACATGGCCAATTATATTGATAGTTTTCCTAATATTGAACCAGCCCTGCATTCCTGGTATAAATCCTACTTGATCATAGTGTATTATCTTGGAGATAATTTTCTGTAGTCTTTTGCTAATATCTTATTTAAGATTTTAGCATCAATATTCATTAGGAGATTGGTCTATAATTTTCTTTCTCTGGTTTCAGCCTACCTGGTTTAGGTATCAGTACCATGTCTGTGTCATAGAAGGAATTTGGTAGGACTCCTTCATTCCCTATTTTATCAAATAATTTATATATAGCATTGAGGCAATTGTTCTTTAAATGTTTGTAAAATTCACATGTAAATCCATCTGGTCCTGGGGATTTTTTCTTGGGAGTTGTTTAATTGCCTGTTCTATTTCTTTTCTGAAATGGGACTATTCAACAATTTACTTCTTCCTCTGTTAGTCTGGAAGTCTGTATTTTGGAGGTAGTCATCCATTTCACTTAGGTTATCAAATTTATTGGCATAAAGTTGAGCAAAATAACTCCTTATTATTTCTCTAATTTCCTCTTCATTGGTGGAAAGTTCTCCCTTTTCATTTTAAGACTACTAATTTCATTTCCTCCTCCTTTTTCTAATCAGATTTACCAAAGGCTTATCTATTTTATTGGCTTTTCATAGAACCAACTCTTAGTTTTATTAATTAGTTCAATAGTTTTTTACTTTCAATATTTTTAATTTCTCCTTTTAGTTTTAGAATTTCAATTTAGTATTTGATTGGAGGTTTTAATTTGGTCTTTTTTAGTTTTTAGTTGCAAGCCCAATTCATTAATCTTTTCTTTCTCTGTTTTATTCAAGTAAGCCTCTAAGGATATAAAATTCCCTCTTATTACCGCTTTGGCTGCATCCCACAAATTTTGGTATGATGTCTCATCATTGTCATTATCTTGAGTGAAATTATTAATTGTATCTATAATTTGCTGCTTCACCCAATCATTCTTTAAGATGAGATTGTTTAGTTTCCAATTACTTTTGGTCTATTTCCCCTAACTTTTTGTTGAATGTAGTTTTATTGCATCATGATCTGAAAAGAAAGCATTTACTATTTCTGCTTTCTTGCATTTAATTTTGAGGTCTTAATGTCCTAATATATGGTCAATTTTTGAATAGGTTCCATGAACTGCTGAGAAGAAAGTATATTCCCTTCTATCTCCATTCAATTTTCTCCAAAGATCCAACATACCTAATTTTTCTAATATTCTATTTACTTCTTTAATTTCTTTCTTATTTGTTTTGTGGTTTGATTTGTCTAATTCTGAGAGTGCAAGGTTGAGATCTCCTACTATTACAGTTTTGTCGTCTATTTCTTCTTGCAACTCTCTTAACTTCTCCTTTAGGAAGTTGAGTGCCATACCACTTGGTGCATATATGTTTAATATTGATATTGCTTCATTGTTTATGCTACCCTTTAGCAGGATGTAGTTACCTTCCTTATCTCTTTTAATTAGATCAATTTTTACTTTTGCTTGATCTGAGATAAGGATGGCTACCCCTCCTTTTTTGACTTCACCTGAAGCATAATAGATTTTGCTCCAACCTTTTACTTTTACTCTATATGCATCCCCCTGCTTTAAATGTGTTTCTTGTAAACAACATATTGTAGGGTTCTGACTTTTGATCCAGTCTGCTATCTGCCTCCTCTTTATGGGGGAGTTCATCCCATTTACATTTACGGTTAGAATTACTAAAACTGTATTTCCTGCCATCCTAATAACCCCAGATTGTGCTTTACTTATTCTTGCCTCCCCAACCCTCTTTCCCCTTTTAAACTTATGTACCCCTCTTGTATCACGATACTTATCCTCTTTATAATCCCTCCCTCCCCCCTTTGAGTCTTCCCCCTTCCTTCCCTTATTACTCCTTTTCTTTTCCCTTTTCCTCTCCCCCGTTTTTAATGAGGCGAGAGAGAATTTTCTCTAAAACAAATGTCAATTATTTTTTCTTTGAGCCAACTCTGATGAGAGTAAGATTCACACAATGTTCCTCCCCCTCTCTAAATTCCCTCAGATATGATAAGTTTCCTTAGCCTCTTTGTGGGATGTGGTTTCCCTCTTTTATCCCTCCTTCCCACCGTATTCTGCCATCATCCCTTTTCCATATCTACTTCCCTTTTTTATGTTATATCAGTACAATCAAATTATACATGTATTCTTTTGTATATCCACAACAGAAATACAATTCTCAAGAGTTATTTTTACCTTTTCTGCATCTCTTGAGTTCTATGCTTGGAGATCAAATTTTTTGTTTAGTTCTGGTTTTTCTTCAGAAACAAATGGAATTCATTTGTTTCATTAAATGTCCATCTTCTTCCCTGGAAGAAAATGCTCAGCTTAGCTGGGTAGTTTATTCTTGGCTGCATCTCAAGTTCTTGTGCCTTTCGGAATATCATATTCCAGGCCCTTCTTTCCTTTAATGTGGAGGCAGCCAGATCTTGGGTGATCCTTATTGTGGCACTTCGGTATTTAAATGGTTTTTTTTTGGCTGCTTGTAAAATTTTTCCTTAATCTTATAGTTCTGAAATTTGGCCACAATATTCCTTGGGTTTTTATTTTAGGGTTTCTTTCAGAAGGTGTTCAATGAATTCTTTCAATGCCTATTTTACCTTCTGATTCTATTACATCTGGGCAGTTCTCTTTGATGATTTCTTGTAAAATAGTATCTAGGCTCTTTTTTTTCATCATAGTTTTCAGAAAGTCCAATAATCCTCAGATTATCTCTCCTAGATCTATTTTCCAAGTCTGTCTTTTTGCAAGTAGATAATTCGTGGTTTTTCAGTTTGTCATTTTTGTTTTGCTTGACTGATTCTTGCTGTCTCAATGAATCATTAGTTTCAATTTGTTCAGTTCTAATTTTTAAAGAATTATTTTCTTCAATAGCTTTTTTTACTTCTTTCTGTATATGTCCAATTGAGTTTTTGAATGTATTGTTTTGGTCTGTGGAATTTTTTCCATTTCACTAATTTTTTTTAGTGAATTATTTTCTTTTCAATTCACAGATCCTACTTTCTTGCGTGTTCTTTGTCTTTTCCAATTCACGGATCCTACTTTCTTGCGAGTTCTTTGTCTTTCAATTCACAAATCCTACTTTCTAGTGAATTCTTTATTTTTCCAATTCACAATTCTTACTTTCCTGAGATTTTTTATTTTTCCAATTCACCAATTTTGTTTCCCTGCACTTCCTGGGAATTTTTAACTTTCCAATTCGTATTTCAGGAAGTTGTTGCTCTCTTGTAAGGCTTCTTTCCTTTCCCCATTTATCTTCTAACTCTCTTTTGAGACTTTTAATGGTCTTTTCTATGAGAGCATTATGTAAAGGAGGACAGTCTAATGCATTTTTGCTGTTTGAGGTCTCTTCAGGTTTGCTGACCTGCTCTTTTCTGCATAAAAGCTGTAGATTGTTCTTTTCATCTTTTATTCATGTTTTAAAGCCTTTAGGGTAGGTCTCCTAGGCAAGGGGGTTACCAGCTTCCTCTGCAGAATAGGGAGAGATGTAAACCGATTTCCGCCTCCGAGGTATGGGAGTGCTCTGTGTGAGAGTTTTCCCTTCCCCCAACAGGAGGTGGATTCAGCACTGGCCAAGCTATCAAACTGCTTAGTAGGGCTGAGTGGATTATCGATTGCCCTGGGCTAGAGACTAAGTGGTGAAAGTGTCACCGCCCCAGGCCGGAGCCTCTTGTGGGACTGTGAGTATTAGCAGCTGACTGCAGACCGCCACAAACTCTGCCCAGTGTCTCTGCCTGATGCAAATCGGCCCTGGAAAAGCTCTATGGCCCCAAGCCGAGCTCCCCACTGCACAGATTGGAGGCTAACCCGGGCTGCGTCCTCCTGCAGTGCAGGATCACAACTGCCCCAAGGAAAAGCCCTGTACTGCGGGTTGGGGCTGCGCGCTTGTGCCTTCACCCTCGGTTTGAGACTCTCCTTGGAACCTAATTTCTCTCCCAGTCTGCGCCGATCTCCCCCCTGGCCCCGGAACCAACCTTTTTTGGCGAGACTGCAGATTTTCTTCGGCCGGTGAGTTGTTCTACTTCTTATCTTTACGAATTGTAGCAGTCAAGACTATTTTTGAGGCTCGATATAATATTGATAAAGAGGGTAAGAGAAGAGCTTAGAAAGTCGCGTGTGTCTTCTCCGCCATCTTGGCTCCGCCCCCCTGCAATATATTGTTAATAAGTTGAGTGGATCCCATTCATGTCTTTTATTTCATGCTACTAAAGAGGGAAGCCCTATTTCATCATATTTTGTTGTTTCTTAAAAAGCACAGAATTGGAACTCAGGCTCTACTCCTCATCATCACTTACAACTTTATCCTCTTGTACCATTATTTTTCAAATCTGTAAATGGACCAACAGCCTTTTTCTACATTACAGGATACTGTTCATTGTAGTGGTAATAATGGTGGTTTCAATTTTGTCTGATGTATTGTGACCCAATTTTGTGTTTTCTAGGCAAAAATACCAGAACAATTTGCTGTGTACCTCTCCAGCTCATTTTACACATGAGAAAACTGAAGCAAACAGGGTTAAGTGACTTGTCCAAAGTCACATAGCTAGAAAATATTTGAAACTTGATTTGAATTGCACTCGGCTCTTTCAGGCTTCAGGTCCAGTGCTCTATCTATCTGCTGCAAGATATAATTCATCATAGTTTCAGAAGCTGATATACTGTTATGTGAACCTCTGATTCCTATTTACTATTTCAATGATTTACATATTTCTTTGCCTAACCCTAACCTACAAGGACCTAAATCCCATGTTGCATATTCACTCACATTGCTGATGTCTCAGAACTGAGGAAATCTTGATGGGGAAACTGAAAATTGGTAGGTTTATAAATTTTTATCAAGGTTGACTTTTAGCATCTGCCTGAATATCATTTTCCCTTTATATTATATAGGCATTGTTTTTGTTTTTTATTATTTGGTTTTTCAATTTTTTGGCCTTTAATTCTACAGGTTTCTGGTATTTCTCCTTTTTATTCCTGCTTCAATATATTCATATATGTATTTCATCACTTTATGGAATCCTGACAATGGAGAATATTCCAAATTTTACATGATATTTTATTTATTGGGGTGTTGTTTATACATCAGAAATTCCACCTAATATGTTGGGCTGTCTTGGCTTTGCTTACATATAAGTGAAGCACATATTTTTCTATTAGTTTTCTTTTGCTTTAACTATGACTGACCAACATCTTTTAGCAGGCAATATGATTTTCTGATAACATTTTTATACAGATTTCCCAATATAATTTCCACTCACAAATTGTCACTTACACCATCATTTGTCTTTAGGGAACTGTAGGTTTTAATTCTTTAGAAACTATGTAATTCTATATCTAATAGACACACAGGATCACCAAAACACAAATCTTTCTTGAGATTTCTTTCTTAGCCTCCCACTCTGATTACTAATTTACAGTCTTTTTTTTTTTTCATAGACTGTGGTTCCAATAAAGGTTTTTTTAAAAAAATATCTTTTTGTAAACAATATCCTTTTATTGCCTCCCCAAAAATTGTATATGGTGACATTAGTAAGCAAATACTTATAGAATAAAGATAATTTCTATCATAAGAGCATTGTCTGAATTGTCAAATATTTTGTATTACTTTTCAAGCCATTTAGGTTACATGTCCAGTAGCATACATTCAATAGATTACATCAATCCACATCATATGTTCCACTTATAAGACTCAATGTTTGAAGCAAGGTTTTAAGGAAAAATAACTGACTACAGGCAAAATAAATGGTATTCTAAATGCATTGAAAAAAATTTTTTTCACAGAAAGTTCCTGTGAATGCCATCTGTTTGAGTTTACAAAACTTAATCAGATTCTATATGAATACAAAATAGTAAATGCTGAACTCATATGGAATACCCCAAGTCCTCTTGTCTACATTCATTCTATTTTTTTAATATATATTTTTTGCCTTGTTTTAAATCATCTTATAATTACCTCACTTTAATGCCATTGTATTAGAGCACATCTCCTGGCAATAAAAAGTTTGGTAGCTCTCCTTGTTGCTATGACTACTTCAAGTCTTAGAAATTTGTAAATGTGGCACGTAGATTACCAACAAATGCCACCATCAACAGAACTGATAACCAGACTTAAAAAAACGTTGATACACTTTATTTTAGTTCTATTACTTGTGATGATTTGGATGGTCCATATTGATTATCCAGCCTAAATTTCTATAAGATAAAATCACATTCAATTCAATTTAGATTTGTCTTGAAGTTATACATTAAGTAAACACTACTTACCATGCAACACATATGTAACAAAGTTTTATTTTAAATGGCCAAGAAGAGAAATGGTGAACCTGAAAATCAGATAACATTGTGAAAAACTCATTATTTCAAGCATATCTTTCAATTCACAGCATGCAGTGTGGTTAATGCACCAATTGATTTCTATTTTCTTCCAACAAAATTACTATTTTGCTTTGTTACCCACTGAGACTGCAAACAAGTTTAAGGGGACATATTTTAAGTAATTTTCTTTTTTGTTAACAATATCATCTAAAATGTGATTGTGAGAATTAACCTTTGCATAAAAATTTTCTGTTCATTTAATTTTTGTATTGGTTTGCTAATAATACTGTTCATTCAGGATTACAGATTGATAAACACCAGCTGGAATCTTGTGTTTCTTACTACCATCTCTAGCAGCTATGTTTTTTTTTAAGATAATAAGAGCATAATATTTATACATTTGTTATTATAAAAACAAATTTTAAATATTTTTATCATATCAGTTGTTAGTAAAGAAAACTATTCCATATTAACAAAAAATATACATTTGTTAAATCAATATAGAGATTTTAAAATACTAAACTCCCTATCTTCCACTAAGGAAGACTAAGGGGGTATTAGAATGCAAATATTGTCAGATTAATTTTAATTTTTTCAAATGAAGTATGCAGTGATGTCAATACATGCTGCTGCCTTACAAATATTATACAGATAATACATATCCACTGATGGAAAATATACTGAAAACCCATGAAAGCAGAGATATATTTTATCTAAATGTCTACTACACACACATACACCCATACATATATACATACATATACATGCAAATACACATACATATATGTGTATGCACACACATATGTTATATATGCACATACACACACATACAATGCAATGTTACTTATAAAAAGAGCTCACTTCACTGATATAGATTTTTCTTTGAGTAATCTCTCTTCTTCCTATCATGATTTGTAATAGCAATAAAATATTTACTGACTTATAATAATTCTGTGGTTTGTGTTTTGCCCTACCCACAAAAATCAAATGGATAAATGATACTATAAAAGACAGAAATAGAATTTCTAGAAAAGGGAAAAGTTTTGGAGAATAAAATCAATTTAATCTTAGGTATATGCATATGGGATATATGTCCTATAGGCAATTAGAAATTATAGAAGCATACATTTAGAGCTGGAATTATCTCAGTTTCACCCGACATCTTCATTTTATTGAAAAGAAAATTGAGACCCAGAGAGTTATGTGGCATAGATAAAAAGTGCCAAAGGCAGCTTTGAAATCCAGGTCATCTGACTCTCTCTAATTCCAGAAGTCCTTAGGTGTTCAATTAACATTACTTCAATCTTTCTCTCTTCCTAAATTCCCTATTTCATTTCTTTACATATATGTCTTTAGGTAGATCAGTTTCACAAGCTCAAAGCCATCCTTGTCTCTTCCTATTCTATACCCCTCATAATCAACTATGAAGTTTTATTGGTTCTAATTCTGATAAATTATACCTCTATCATCTTTTTTTTTTTCTTTTACTCATACAGCAGCAGCCCTATTAGAATCTCTTACCATTTCTTGTGTGGATTATTGAAAGAGCCTCCTGATTTTTCCTGTCTCTCATTTCATTAAACTAATCTTCAAATAACGGCCAAATCTATATTGCTAAAGCAGAAATTTAACCACATTACTATTGTGTTGAAAAAGCTTCAGTGTTAACTTCTTTCTTCTAAGGCAAAATATAAACTTCTCTATTTAGTCATAACATTCTTTACAAACTTATTTCTGTTAAGCTCTCTAGACTTATTATACTGTTTTCTCCACAAATCTTATATTCCAGCCAAACTTTCTTGTTTGATTTTTTTCCTGTAAAATATATTCCATATCTCATCCATGTGTCTTTGTACATGCTATTTCCCTATACCTAAAATGTACTCCCTATCCCTGTCTATCAATTGGCTTCTGTAACATCCTTCAAAACTTAGTTTAAATTGTAATTCCTGAAGGAATACTGTCCTGATTTCCTGGATTTCCTATGTATTTTATGTTTAATTTTTTTCTATAATGTTCTTATCCAATAAAGTGTCGACTTCTTAAGGTTCAGGATTTTTTCATGTTCCTCTCTATCCCCTGTTTGTAAGAAAATGGCTACCTCTTATTGGATGGTTGTTGAATTGAATCAGTTGGTAGTGATAATGCTTTATATCTATATAATATTTTCAAGTAGACAGATTGTTTGCCCCAGGATACTGAGAAGTAGGCAGCATGAGTATTATCATATGTATTCTAGAGAGAGCAAACCAAAGCTCAGGGAAGTTTAGAAAACATTATCGTATTATAAGCCACAGGAACAAAATGAGGATGCAGGTGTTCTGATCTGAAGAGTATTTTCTAAACTATGCTGGATCTTGAAATGATCCACCATTACAAAGAGGAAAAAGTTCAAGTTCCTCTGCTTCAAGCCTCTCTTATTTGTAAACCAATTTACTTTTTCAAATTTATTTTCCACTATGTTCTAGACAAATAAATTTCTCAGTATTTCTTGAATACATACCAGCACACTGAATATGTATTACTGCCTGAAAGGCACATCCATCTTTTCTACTTTTATCAAATATTTATCTTTTCTCAATCCATGCATCATTTTCAAGAAACCCACTGAAACAAATCAGTCAACATACATTTATTTTTAAATGTTTTCTAAGTTTTATTTTTTCTTCATAGTGTTTTTTTATCTAAATATATGTCAAGACAATTTTTAGCATTTATTTTTATAAGATTTTGAGTTCCAATTTTTAATCTGCTCTCCATCCTGTCCCTTCCTAAAATGGCAGGAAACTTGATATAAGTTATACATGTACTATCATGTAAGTCATATTTTAATATTATTCATCATTGTGAAAGATAGAAATCAAAAGAAAAAAGCCACAAAGAAAAATAAAGTAAATGGGAATAGTATACGTCAATCTGCTTTCAGAGAACCATACAGATCTTTATCTGGATATGGATAGCATTTTCCTTTCTAAATCTTTTGTACATATCTTGGATCAATGTATTGCTTGAGTCATTCACAACTGAACATCACACAATTTTTCGGATAATGTGTACAATGTTCTCCTACTTCTTATTTCACTTTTTGTCAATTTTTACAAGTTTTTCCAGGTTTTTCTGAAATCTACTTGTTCACCATTTTTTATAGAACAATAGTACTCCATTACATTACTACACAGCTTGTCTAGCCAACCCCCAGTTGATGGGCATTTTTCAATTTTCATTATTTTGTCACTACAAAAAAAGAGTGCTACAAATATTTTTACATTTAGGTCCTTTTCCCCGCTCTTTTTCATGATATTTTTGGGATACAGACCAAGTAACAATATTGTTAGATCACAGCTTTTATACATTTTGGTTGTATTTTGAACATAGTTCTAAATTGCTTTCCAAAATAGTTGAATCAATTCAAAATTCCAAAAGCAGTGTGTAGTGTCCTAATTTTCCCATGTTCACTCCGACATTTATCATTTTTTGGGTCATATTAGCCAATCTAATAAGTGTAAAGTGGTATTTCAAAGTTATTTTAATTTGTATTTCTCTAGTCAAAGTGATTTAGAGTGCTTTTTCATATGCTTATAGTTATCTTTGATCTCTTCATCTGAAAAATGCCTTTTCATATCCTTTGACCACTTATCAATTGGGGATTGGCTTGTATTTTATAAGTTTGACTCCTTGAGAAATGACAGCTTTATCAGATATACTTTCTCTAAATATTGTTTCCTAACTTTCTGCTTTTCTTCTAATCTAGGTTTGATTTGTGAAAAAAAAAACTTTTGAATGCAATTTAGTCAAAATTATTTATTATAAATTTCATAATATTCTCTTTTCTTTAGTCATAAATTATTCCCTTCTTTATAGATCTGACAGGTAGGCTATTCCTTCTTCTTCCAATTTGTTTGTTCACAAACAAATTCTATTTTGATCTTATCTTCATATATGGTGTGAGACTATGTCTAGTTTGTTCCCTGTTGTTTTCCAGTTTTCCTAACAGTTTTTATCAAATTATTAATTCTTATACCAGAATCTAGGAATTGTTGACTTATTCAACAACAGGTTCTGTAGTAGTTTACTAGTATGTCTTGTGTACCTAATCTATTCCACTGAGACCTCACTGTAGCCAGTACCAGATAATTTTGATGATTGCTGCCTTATAATATAGTTTGAGATCTTTATTGTTAGAATACTTTTATGTGTATTTGTTTAATTAAATTCCTTAATATTCTTGACCTCCTGTTCTTCCAGATTATTTTTTTTTATTATTTTTCTAGCTCTATAAAATAATTTTGTAGTAAGATTGATATGACATGTAATAAATAAATTAACTAGATAAATTATCTCAGCTTACCCATGAGCAATCGATATTTTTCTAGTCATTTAGATATGACTTTATTTGTATGAAAAATGTTTTGTAATTCTTTTCATATAATTCCTGGGTTTATCGTAGCATGTAGACTCCAAAATATTTTACATTGTTTAAATTTATTTTAAATGGAATTTTCTATCATTTGCTGCTAATCTTTGTTGATCAAATTAAAATATGATGATGATTTATGTGAGTGTATCTCATATCCTGCAGCTTTCCTAAAGTTGTTAATTATTTTAAATATTTTTTAGTTGTTTCTCTAAATATACCATCATATCACTGCAAATAGTGATAGATTTGTTTCCTCACTGTCTATTCTAATTCCTTTGATTTCCTTTTCTTCTTTATTGCTATAGCTAACATTTCTAGTATTACCTTGAATAACAGTGGCGATAATAGATGTTGGTACTTCACATCATTTTTGTTAGGAAGAATTATAGCTTGTTGTCATAATAGATAATGTTTGGTGATTTTAGATAGATACTGCTTATTTTAAGGAAGGTTCCCTTCATTCCTATGTTCTCTAGTATTTTTAATAGGAACGGGTACAGTACCTTGTCAAAGGCTTTTTCTGCATATAATTAGATAATTATGCTATTTCTTTGGTTTTGTTATTGATGTGGTCAATTGTGCTGACAGTTTTCCTAATATTGAACCATCGCTAAATGCCAGGTATAAATCCCAGCTGGTCATAATGTATAAACTCTGTGATATATTGCTGTAATCATCTTGCTAAAATTTCCAAAAGATTTGCATTGTTATTAATTAGGGAAATTGTTCTATAGTTTTCTATCTCTGTTTTGGGTCTTCCTGGTTTAGGTGTCAGAAACATATTTGCACCATAAAAGAAGCTTGGTAAGATTCTATCATTTATTCTTCAAAAAAATTATATTATTGTTGGAGGATTGGAGTTAATTGTTCTTTAAAAGGTTGGTAGAATTCATTTATGAATCCATTTAATCCTGATGATTTTTCTTGGAAATAAACTTTCCAAGAACAAGCATTTTAGCTTGTTCAATCTCTGTTGATAAGCCAGGATTATTTAGTCATTCTATTTCATTATCAATTACTCCAAAATATGTATAATTTTCATAATTATACATTGATTTTGCTCAGATTGTCATATTTATTGTAACATAACTAGGCAAAATATCTACTAATGATAGCTTTAAGTTCTTCATTGGTGGCAATTTTATCCTTTTCGTTTTTGATACTGGATATTTGGTATTCTATTTTCTTTTTTTTAAAAAAATAAAATTAACCAATGAATTATCTATTTTATCTACTTTAATTTTGAGCTCAATGTTTTTTTTTTTCCTATTTTATCTCACTCTTGATTTTCAGAACTTCCAATCTGTTGCATAATTGGGGATTTTTAATTTGTTCTTTTTCTTTATTCTTTTTTTCATTGATACTCTTACTTCTTTGATGTTTTCTTTCTCTCTCTCTTTTTAAATTTTGTTTATTTACAGGTTATGAGGCTAACTTTACAGCATTAAAATTGAAACCTCTTGTTCCAATTTTCACCTCACCCCCCACCCCTCCCCAAATGGCAGGATGACCAGTAGATGAAATACATTAAAATATAAAAGTAAAATAAGTAAAGAAAAAACAGTTTTTTGAAAAAAGAACAGCTCAACAGCAATTAGTTGGAAGGAAATCAAAATCGGTGGGGCATAAATTAGGGATTAATTCAATGTAATGGTTTTAATCACTCCCAAGTTCTTTTTCTGGGTTAAAGTTCAGTTCATTCTGCCCATTAGAAAGTTTGGTTGATCTCGTTGCTGATTCCATCCATCAAATTCATACTGGTTTTGTTAAATATATAATGATCTCCTGGGTCCTGCCATTTCCTCGCATCAGTTCGTTTAAGTCTCCCGGCCTTTCTAAATCATCCTGTTGGTCATTTCTTACAAAAGTAATATTCCATAATATTCATATACCACAATTTTTTCACCATTCTCCAACTGATGGACATCCATTCAGTTTCCAGTTTTCTAGCCACCGGGTGCCCAAACTTCTGCAAACAGGTCCCTTTCCTTCTTTTAACTTTTGGGATATAAAGTAGTAACCTGCTATCAAAAGGGTATCGGTTGATAACTTTTGAGCACAGTTCCAAACTCTCTCCAAAATGGTTTGGATTCTTCCCCCCACCAACAATGCATCAATGTCCTAGTTTTCCCCACATCTCTCAAACAATCATCATTATTTTCCCGTCATTTAAACGACAGGTGTGTAGTGGTATCTTAGAGTTGTCTTAATTTTCTTTCTTGATTAATAATGAGTTGGAGCATCTTTTCCATGACGAAAAGTTTCAATTTCTTCATCTGAATTGTCTGTTCATTCCTTTGACCATTTTTCAATTGGAGAATGGCGATGTTTTAAATTAGGGTTAACTCATATATTTTGGAAATAGGCCTTTATCAGAACCTTTGACTGTAAAATTTTTCCCAGTTTATTGCTTCCGTTCTAATCTTGTCTGCATTAGTTTTCTTTTTTCAAAAACTTTTCAGTTTGGTATAATCAAAAATTTTCTATTTGTGATCGCAATGATCTCTGTTCTTTTGGCATAAAGTCCTTCCCCTTCCACAGGTCTGAAGGGGTAAACTATCCCGGTTCCTCTAATTTATTAATAATTTCACTTTTGCCTAGATCCTGAACCCATTTTGTTATCTTGGTCTGTAGGGTGTGGATCAATGCCGTTTCTCCATATTGTTTCCAATTTTCCCAGCAATTTTTATCAAACAAAGTTCTTATCCCAAAGCTGGGGTCTTTGGGTTTCCAAAAGACATTGCTATTTTGTTGACTGTTATATCCCGAACTAACCTTTCCACTGATCAACTAATCTATTCTTGCCAATACCAAATGGTTTTGGTAACTGCTCTGAAATATAGTTTTAGATCTGGTACAGCAAGCCACCTTCATTTGATTTTTTTTTTTTCATTAATTCCCTTGAAAATTTTGACCTTTTGTTTTCCATATAAATTTTGTTGTTATTTTTTTCAGGTCATTAAAATAGTTTTTTTGGGAGGCTGTTGGTATAGGCTAAATAAATACATTATTTAGGTAATATTGTCATCTTTATTATTTTGTCGCCCTATCCAAGAGCATTTTAATTTTTTAATTGGTTAGATGACTTAATTTTTGAAAAGTGGTCTGTAATTTTGCTCATAAAGTTTTGATTTTCCCTTGGCAGATAGTTCCTAAATATTTTATATTATCAGTAGTTCTTTAAATGGAATTTTTTTGTAACTCTGACTGTTGGATTTTGTTAGTGATATATAAGAATGCTGATGATTTATGTGGGTTTATTTTATAACCAGCAACTTTACTAAAGTTGTGGATTATTTCAAAACTTTTTCAAATCTCTGGGGTTCTCTAATATACCATCGTAAAAAATATAATTTGGTTTTCCCATTGATTTTATTCCTTTAATCTCTTTCTCAGCTCTTATTGCTAAATGCGTTTCTAATACAATATTAAATTAACGGTGATAGTGGGCAACCTTGTTTCCCCAGATCTTATTGGGAATGGTTGGTTTGTTCCATTACATATGATGTTACTGATGGTTTTAAATAGTGCTGCGATTATTTTAAGGAAAAGTCCATTTATTCCTATACCTCAAGTGTTTTTTAATAGGAATGGATGTTATTTTATCAAATGCTTTTTTCTGCATCTATTGAGATGATCATATGGTTTTGTTAATTTGGTTTTAATTGGCCAATTATTTGATAGTTTTTCTAATTTAACCAGCCCTGCATTCCTGGTATAAACCCTACTTGATCATAGTGTATTATCCTGGAGATGTTTTCTGTAGTATTTTTTCTAATTTTTATTTAAGATTTTGATCAATATTATTAGGAGTTGGTTATAATTTTCTTTCTTGTTTTTCAACCTACCTGGTTTGGTATCCAGTACCATGTCTGTGTCATAGAAGGAATTTGGTGGACTCCTTCATTCCCTATTTTATCAAATAATTTATATAGCATTGGGGCCAATTGTTCTTTTTTTGGTAAAATTCAATTTAAATCCATTGGTCCTGGGATTTTTTTCTTGGGGAGTTGTTTAATTTCCTGTTCTATTTTTTTCTGAAATGGGATATTCAAACAATTTACTTCCTCCTTGTTATCTGGGAATCTATATTTTGGGTATCATCCATTTTCATTAGGTTATCAAATTTATTGGCATAAAAGTTGGAAAATAATCTATTATTTCTCTAATTTCCTCTTCATTGGTGGAAAGTTCTCCTTTTTCATTTTAAGACTACTAATTTCATTTCCACCCTCCTTTTTCTAATCAGATTTACCAAAGGTTATCTAATTGGCTTTTCATAGAACCAACCTTAGTTTTATTAATTAGTACAATGTTTTTTACTTTCAATATTTTTAATTTCTCCTTTTAATTTTAGAATTTCCAATTTACTATTTGATTGTGGGTTTTAATTTGGTCTTTTTAGTTTTTTATTGAAGCCCAACATTAATCTTTTCTTTTCTGTTTTATTTAAGTAAACTCTAAGGAATAAAATTCCCTCTTATTACCGCTTTGGGCCATCCCATAAATTTTGGTATGCGTCTCATCATTTGTCATTATCTTCGGAAATTATTAATTGTACTAATTTGCTCTTCCCCAATCATTCTTTAAATAGTTGTTTGTTTCAATTACTTTTTGGTCTATTTCCCCTAACTTTTTGGAATTAGTTTTTTTGCATCATGATCTGAAAAGATTTTATTTCCTTTCTTGCATTTAATTTAAATCTTTATGTCCCAATATTCAATTTTGAATGGTTCCATGAACTGCTGAGAAGAAATATTTCCTTTCTTCTCCATTACTTTTCTCCAAAGATCTAACATACCTAATTTTCTAATATTCTTTTATTTCTTTTAATTTCTTTCTTTTTGTTTTGTGGTTTGATTTGTCTAATTCTAAGTCAGGTTGGATCTCCCCTTTACACTTTTTTGTCTATTTCCTGCAACTCTTTTTTCTCCTTTAGGAAGTTGGATGCCATACCATTGGTGCATATTTTTAATATTGATTTGTTATTGTTCATGCTTCCCTTTAGCGGATGTAGTTACCTTCCTTATCTCTTTTAATTGATCAATTTTTTGCTTTGCTTGATCTGAAATAAGGATGGCTACCCTCCTTTTTTTGATTCACCTGAAGCATAATAATTTTGCTCCAGCCTTTTACCTTTACTCTTATGTATCTCCCTGTTTAAATTGTTTCTTGAAAAAAACATATTGAGGGTTCTGACTTTGTCCAGTCTTTATCTCCTCCCTTTTATGGGGGAGTTCATCCCTTATTTTACGGTTGAATTACTAAATCTGTATTTCCTGCCATCCTAATAACCCCAAATTATGCTTTCTTTTTCTTGCCTCCCCAACCCTCTTTTCCTTTTTGAACTTATTTACCCCACTTGTATCACGATGCTTCCCCCTTTAGAATCCCTTTCCCCCCCCTTTGAACTTTTCCCCTTCCCCCTTATTATTTTTCTTTTCCCTTTTCCTCTCCCCGTTTTAATGGGAAGAAATTTTTCTAAAACAAATGTCAATTATTTTTTTAGCCAACCCTGATGAAGTAAAAATTCCACAATGTTCCTCCCCTCTAAATTCCCTCAGATTTGATAAGTTTCCTTTGCCTCTTTGTGGGATGTTGTTTCCCTTTTTATCCTCCTTCCCTTATTCTGCCACATCCCTTTTCTATATCTACTTCCTTTTTTTATGTTATTCATCAATAAATTATACATGTATTATTTTTTGTAATCCACAACAGAAATACAACTCAAAGTTATTTTTTACCTTTTCTGCATCTCTTGGTTCATGGTTGAGATCAAATTTTTTGTTTAGTTCTGGTTTTTCTTCAGAAACAAAGGGAATTCAGTTTCATTAAAATTCCATCTTCTTCCCTGGAAGAAAATGCTCAAAATGGGTAGTTTATTCTTGGCTGCATCCAAGTTCTTGTGCCTTTTAATATCATATTCCAGCCTTTGTTCCTTTTAATTGGAGGCATCCAGTCTTGGGTGATCTTTGTGGCACCTCTATTTAAATTTTTTTTTTTTTTTTGGCTGCTTTAATATTTTTTCCTTAATCTGATAGTCCTGAAATTTGCAAATTCCTTGGGGTTTTTATTTTAGGGGTTTCTTTCAGAAGGTGTTGATGTTTTTTCAATGTTTTTACCTTCCGATTCTATTACATCTGGGCAGTTCTCTTTGATGATTTCTTGTAAAATAGTATCTAGGCTCTTTTTTTCATCATAGTTTTAGGTCAAAATCCTCAGATTATCTCTCCTGATCTATTTTCAATCTTCGTTTTAAGTAGATAATTCTGGTTTTTTTCAGTTTGTCATTTTTTGGTTTTGACTGTTCTTGCTGTCTCAATGAATCATTGTTTCTTTGTTCAGTTCTAATTTTTTTAAAAATTATTTTCTTCATTACTTTTTTTTTTTACTTCTTTCTGTATATGTCCAATGAGTTTTAAATGTTTGTTTTGTCTGTGGAATTTTTTCCATTTCATAATTTTTTTTTGTGAATTATTTTCTTTTCAATTCCAAATCCTACTTTCTTCGTGTTCTTTGTCTTTCAATTCAGATCCTACTTTTTGAGTTCTTTGTCTTTTTCAATTCACAAATCCTACTTTCTGTAATTCTTTATTTTTTTCAATTCACAATTCTTACTTTCCTGAGATTTTTTTACTTTTCAATTCATATTCCAGGGAAGTTGTTGCTCTCTTGTGGGCTTCCTTTCCTTTCCCCATTTATCTTTAACTCTCTTTTGAGACTTTTAATGGTCTCTTCTATGAGAGCATCATGTAATGGAGGACAGTCTGATGCATTTTTGCTTTTGAGGTCTCTTCAGGTTTCTGACCTGCTCTTTTTTCTGCATAAAAAGCTTCGAAATTTTTCATTTTTTATTCATGTTTTTCCTTTAGGGTATGTCTCCTAGGCAAGGGGTTCCAGCTTCCTCTGAACAGGAGATTAAACCGATTTCAGGCTCCCTGGTTTGGGAGTGCTCTGAGTGAGAGTTTTCCCTTCCCCCAACAGGAAGTGGATTCAGCACTGTCCGAGCTATCGAAGTGCCCAGTAAGGCTGTGTGGGTTAGTGATTGCCCTCGGCTAGAGACTAAGGGGTGAAAGTGTCACTGCCCCAGGCTGGAGCCTCTTGTGGGACTGTGAGTTTTAGCAGCTGACCGCCCGATTCTACCGAACTCTGCCCGGAACTCTGCCCCAGTGTCTCTGCCTGATGCAAATCGGCCCTGGGAAAGCTCTATGGCCCCAAGCCGAGCCCCCCACTGTGCAGATTAGAGGCTAACCCGGGCTGTGTCCTCCTGCTGTGCAGGATCACAACTGCCCCAAGGAAAAGCCCCGTACTGCGGGTTGGGGCTTCGCGCTTGTGCTGAGATCTGTGCTTTCACTTTCGGTTTGAGGCTATCCTCGGAACCTAATTTCTCTCTCAGTCTGCGCTGATTTCCCCCCTGGCCCCAGAACCAACCTTTTTTGGTGAGACTGCAGATTTTCTTTGGCTGGTGAGTTGTTCTACTTCTTATCTTTCCGAATTGTAGCAGTCAAGACTATTTTTGAGGTTCGATATAATATTGATAGAGAGGGTAAGAGAAGAGCTTAGAAAGTAGCCTGTGCCTTCTCCGCCATCTTGGCTCCGCCCCCCCCCCTTTTTTTATTGATGTAAGAACTAGAGAAATAAATTTTCAGTTAAATATTGCTTTGGCTGCGTCCCATGTTGTGCTTTCTTATTATTGTCATGCTCTTTAATGAATGTATTAATTGTTTTTATAATTTGTCTTTTTACTCACTTATTCTTTAGAATTAGATTATTTAGTTCCCAAAAATTTTTAAAAAGTATCTCTTCACTTTCTTTTTTTGCCTTTTTTATTGCTTTATGATCTGAAAAGCATTCGTTTAATATTTATGCCTTTTCAATTGATTTTTATATCATAGTACTTGGTCTATTTTTGTGTAGGTAGTGTGAGTAAAGTGACTATTCTTTCTCTTCCCTTTAAGTTTTCTCCAAAGGTCTATCATATCTAATTTTTCTAATATTCTATCCACTCCTTAACTTCTTGTTTATTTCATGATCAAATTTATTCAGTTTTGAGAGGGTAAGGTTGGAGTCCCCCACTAGTAAAGTTTCACTCTCTGTTTTTTCCTGTAACTCAAGTTAAACTGAATAAATTTGATCATGGGGATCATGAGTAGGGAGAGCAAATATAATAAAGATGACAATACTACCTAAATTAATCTATTTATTTAGCACTATACCAATCAGACTCCCAAAAAACTATTTTAATGACCTTTTTGAAAATGGTCATTGAAAATGAAAAATGAAAAAATAACAACAAAGTTCATATGGAAAAACAAAAGGTCAAGAATTTCAAGGGAACTAATGAAAAAAAATCAAATGAAAGTGACCTAGCTGTACCAGATCTAAAATTATATTGTAAAGCAGCGGTTACCAAAACCATTTGGTATTGGCTAAGAAATAGACAAGTTGATCAGTGGAATAGGTTAGGTTCAAAGGATAAAATAGTTAATAATTTTAATAATCCAGTGTTGACAAACCCAAAGTTCCCAGCTTTTGGGATAAGAAATCACTTTTTGACAAAAATTGCTGGGAAAATTGGAAATTAGTATAGCAGAAACTAGGCATTGACCCACACTTAAGACAGTACACCAAGATAAGGTCAAAATGGGTTCATGACCTAGGCATAAAGAATGAGATTCTAAATAAATTAGAAGAACATAGGATAGTTTACCTCTCAGACTTGTGGAGGAGAAAAGAATTTATGACCAAAGAAGAGCTAGAGATCATTATTGATCACAGAATAGAAACTTTTGATTATATCAAATTGAAAAGTTTTTGTACAAACAAAACTAATGCAGACAAGGTTAGAAGGGAAGCAATAAACTGGGAAAACATTTTTACAGTCAAAGATTCTTATAAAGGCCTCATTTCCAAAATATATCGAGAATTGACTCATTTATAAAAAATCAAGCCATTCTCCAATTGATAAATGGTCAAAGGATATAAACAGACAATTCTCAGATGAAGAAATTAAAACTATTTCTAGCCATATGAACAGATATTCCAAGTCATTATTAATCAGAGAAATGCAAATTAAGACAACTCTGAGATACCATTACATACCTGTCAGATTGGCTAGAATGACAGGGAAAGATAATGCGGAATGTTGGAGAGGATGTGGGAAAACTGGGACACTGATACACTGTTGGTGGAATTGTGAATACATCCAACCATTCTGGAGAGCAATTTGGAACTATTTTCAAAAAGTTGTCAAACTGTGCATACCCTTTGATCCAGCGGTGTTACTATTGGGCTTGTGTCCCAAAGAAATCTTAAAGAAGGGAAAGGGACCTGTATGCGCAAGAATGTTTGTGGCAGCCCTCTTTGTATTGGCCTGAAACTGGAAACTGGACCCAAACTCCATCAATTGGAGAATGGCTGAATAAATTGTGGTATATGAATATTATGGAATATCATTTTTCTGTAAGAAATGACCAGCAGGAGAATTTAAGAAAAGCCTGGAGAGACTTACATGAACTAATGCTGAGTGAAATGAGCAGGACTAGAAGATCATTATATACAATAATACTATATGATGATCAATTCTGATGGACGTGGCCCTCTTCTAAAATGAGATGAATCAAATCAGTTCTAATAGAGCAGTAATGAACTGAACCAGCTACACCCAGCAAAAGACCTCTGGGAGATGACTATGAGCCACTACATAGAATTCCCAATCCCTCTATTTTTGTCCTCCTGCATTTTTGATTTCCTTCACAGATTAATTATACACTATTTCAAAGTATGATTCTTCTTGTGCAGCAAAATAACTGTATGGACATGTATACATATATTGTATTTAACATATTTAACATGTATTGGTCTACCTGCCATCTAGGGGAGGGAGTGGGGGGAAAAAGGGGAAAAATTGGAACAAAAGGTTTTGCAATAGTCAATGCTAAAAAATTACCCAATGCATATATCTTGTAAATAAAAAGCTGTAATAAAAAAATAAATAAAATTCTGGATCTCCTTTTCCAATTAGTTGACTTTCTTTTCATAATTTTGTTTTTATTGGGTTGTTCTTTTTTATGCATTTATTTTTTACTTTTTCCTCAATTACTCTCATTTGACTTTTAGCATCTTTTTTGATTTATTATATAAATTCTTTTTGGGACTTTAACATTACTCTTTGGGTTGGGGAGACTTTTTTACTTTAGTATCCTCCTCTGAAGATGAACACAGTCCTCCCTATTCTCATAGTAACTTTCTATAGTTGGTTCTTTCTCCTTTGCTGCTCATTTTGTAAAACTAAGAGTTTGTTAATATAATCACTTCTAATCATGGGGTACTCTTTGGTTTCCCTTCAGTTCTTCTCTCTGGCCTGGAACGCCAAACTAAGAACTCTACTTTTCTGTAAGTTTCTGCAGGCAACAGCTTCCCTCACCCATTGCTTCTGCACTCACAGGTATTGTGCTGGTTCCTTTTTGCCCAAGGCCATATCTCCACAGCCCAGGTGGACTTATTAGCAGAGTTTCCCTCAATCTTTCCAGACTCAAAATGTTTACTGTCCACACAAAGTGGGAGGTGAAAGTTCCTGTTATCAGGGCTGAGGCTATCTCTGAATCCAGTTAGCTCCAGGGCCCCTCTACTTGCTAGTTCAGTAGAGCTAGTCTGCATGTATTTATATCTCACACAGACCTGTTTTGTGGTAATTCCTTGGTCTTCCCAGGTTGTCCCAAGAAGGCCCCTGTTCTGCTCTGCTATCTGTTTTTTACCAGCCTACATTCACTCATCCTGAAGTACAATTTTATTTTGTTTATGGGAGAAATTTGGAGAGTTTAGAATTTTTTGACTAACTTTGCCAAATTCCCAGAATATTCTCCTTCAATTGGATAATTCTTGAATGTGAAGTTAGCTGTAAGACAACTCCTAAGGTTGGTACAACTCAGGAAATTTCTCTTTTGTATTTAAAAAGGGTAGATTTGGAAATCAAATGATGCTTAGGAAATTTTATTTATTTTTATTTTTTGGCTATAGTTTAGATTGGTAAAGTCTATGTCAGAAATTTTCTTCCCAATCCACCTGCAAACTTATGCAAATTCCCCATACATCTAATCTTTTTTTTTAAAATTTAATTTAATAGCCTTTTATTTACAAGATATATGCATGGGTAACTTTACAGCATTAACAATTGCCAAACCTCTTGTTCCAATTTTTCACCTCTTACTCCCCACCCCCTCCCCCAGATGGCAGGATGACCAGTAGATGCTAAGTATGTTAAGTACATTAAAATATAAATCAGATACACAATAAGTATACATGACCAAAACATTATTTTGCCATACATCTACTCTAAAACAGCATTTTCTAGTTCCTGGCAAAGGAAAGGAATAGGTAGGGAGTCATTGCAATCACCTGCTTTCTTTCCCCAAGGGCCAGTTAGATTATGCTACATGTTAATTTTTCTTTTGAAAACAGGTAGAGGAAAAGAAACCCTTAATGAATATAATCTGGTCTATCAACTTGCTTTTACATATCATACAGGTAGAATTTTTTTGATAATAACCAGTCTCCTGTAATTTCAGCCAAATATCTGAGAAGCAACTTTTTTCACTGAAAATTAATCACCAGTTCTTAGCCTTTTCAGTAGGACTTCTGTAGTTAATCTTGTATTGTTCTATATTCAGATGATTGTAAATAAAACCCATGCTTTTATTTCCAAAAACTTGATTGGAGACCTTATTAAATTGATTATAACATCCCAACACATGGATCAGGGCAAAACACTGTCCTGTTCAATCTATCTTTTGCCTTTAAGCAGTGTTACTCTTTCTCAACTCCTGAAGTCTTAAAATTCCATGAGGTATCTCTTAAACTTAAATTATTTTATTTGTTTTCCATTTAGTTTTCTATTCTTGTAGAGAGAGATGAGTGGTTGCCACAGTAACAGATTTCTTTCTCCAAAAGCATTTTTACTTTCATCAGATGTTTAGCTGACAGTATAGTTCTGCCTTCTGATTGTCTGATTTTCATAACCACAGCTAATTACAAAACTTGCAACAATTCCCATCTGCTGCCCTAAAGGTTAATACAAAAACATGTACAACTGGAGAGAATGTGTATTGTAAAAACAATTCTTTGAGAGTACAAGGGAAAACAAAGTAATTACATTTTCAAACTTGTAGTTAAAAAAATGAATTAAAGTTTTAAATTCTTTGTAGCTATTAGGTTTGTAACATTCCTTTGGGCAATGAGAAAATGCCATATCCCTCCACCCCTTTTGTAATTCTTCTCCATTGTTCTTCAACTAAGATTTTCTGAAGAATATCCTTGAAGAATAATTCCATTCAATGAATTGTTGTTTTTCAATTGCAAAATATAACCCGTGGGTTTAGAGGGAGTGTATTTAAAAATCTGTTCTCTATGTGCAACATTAACTCTTGAGTGGGGGATCTGGGACAGGGGAATTCTTTTGGCCATGTTAATTGGCAAAAGCATGCTATTTGAGAATGAAGCAGAATATAGATTTTATAATATTGCATTATATTTGATAAATTATTAAGTTTTCAAGGCTATAACTCTTATGTTTCTCAAGATAATCAAAGTAACTTTCTATCTTATGAATTTCATTAGTTGTCTCCCCTTACCAATTCTTTTTTTAATGAAAATATATACTTTACTGTTCACCCTACATACAAAACATACCTTCAGCCATTTTATTTTACAAGTTATAATGCTTACATACACAAAAATCCAGCTAAAAATAGCATGTGGATTTCACCAAGAGAATAATGTAAACCATTAACTCAACCACCCTTTTGTCTCCTCAAACAACCATATAGGAACTTCTCCACTAAGCAACATCTTACTATTTGTCAGTGCAATTTTTATCAATTACAAAAATCAAACCAAACATCTACCCAAAGCAAACTATCTTATATAAGACAAATTTCAGTTTTCTGATCCATCTAGTTAAATTCAACTGAAACTACTGTTGAAAGAGAAGATTGTTTTAGATGGATGCAGGTCAGTTTCAATTGCTATACTTGCCTATTTGTCCACATGCTAGAAATTCACAACTTAATTTAATTTAATGATCTTTGCAGATTTTGGCCATGTTCAAGGTCTTTAAAATTCAGTAAATGGTATTTTTTAAGTCACAGAAGATAAAGTTACTGAATATGCTTTGTGAGCAGAAGAGCTTATACAATAGAAACATATGTACTACTTCAAAATAAGTGTATTATATAACTCTGAATATAAAAAAAATATTATGAGCCAAAGTGTATGAGAAAAATATGTATGAGAATATATAAATAAAAATTATTAATAAAAAGAAAGAAGTTCTCTTAGTATAAAATCTGTAGGGAATCTAAAACAATGCTTATTCTCAGAATTGCACATTGAAATTATTGCTGGAACTTTCTAAATAGTTTCTTTAAAATATTAAGCATAGTCTAACTGTAGTATTAGTTTATTAAAACAGCATGGTGACTTTTTAAATTGTTGTAAAATTGTTTAAATGCTTTTCTCAAATAAAGAATATTTAATTCTGTAATGGGCTGTGGTTTGAGTTGATGCACTGAGGTCCCAAGTACGTGAGGCTAAATAGTAATTGGGCTATACTCTATTAATATACATGATTGGATGAAGAATGGTCCCTGCCCACTCTCTGTGCAAGTCCTGATGTGTTGTATAGGAAATGATGATTTTGGTGGGTGGAGGCAGAGGGAGACAGGAAGAGAAGCTGGGAGAGATTGTGCCTGGGTTCCAGACTCCTAGCTGCTGGTTGTGTGGCTGCTGGTCTAGCTAGCTTCTTGACTCAGCTGCACACATTGCTATCGCTGATTCTCTTCCACCTCCGATCCTTCTTCACTGAGAATAAAGACTGACAATTTTCCCCTAACCTGAATTCCTGACTCCGGCTGATTTTAAAATACACGATCTTCACATAATTCAATTAAAAAAAACAAAATTGCATATCAACCTATAATTTCTTTTTTAAAGTTGAAATTTCTGGCCATTCCATTAGATATTTACTCCTCCATAAACTTCCACCTCTCTCATCCCTTGTTGTGTGGGTCATCATTACTCTATAATTTTAATCCTATCCTAAATCAATTACAAAACATTAATTTACTTTGTCTTCTCTGAAATTTATTTTTTTTATTATAGCTTTTTATTTACAGGATATATGCATGGGTAATTTTTCAGCATTGACCCTTGCAAAACCTTCTGTTCCAACTTTTCCCCTCCTTCCCTCTACCCCCTCCCTCAGATAGCAGGTAGACTAATATATGTTAAATATGTTAAAGTATATGTTAAATACATTATATATATATATATATATATATATACATATATATACATATACATACAGTCATTTTGTTGCACAAGAAGAATTGAACTGCTCTGAAATTTCTTACTTAATATTTTACTAGTATTACTATGCATTTTCTTTTCCCTTAATCTCCAGATTAAGAAAAAGAACAGGGGAAAAAAGAGACATTCTTGTCTGTGCAAACACATTTAAAGAATAACATTAATTAATGTAATAACTTCAACATTTATAGTATTTTAATTTGGAATTTATATACATTTCAAATTGTTAGCTATATTTCTCCCTGAAACACTAAAAATCAGCACTCTTTACAAATAGACTGTGTACTTTCCATAAATTACTATATTCAACCTCTTAAATTCTACCATTTATTGATTGATTTATTTTGTTAAGTTCTGAGAGAGAAACAAGTTTAGATGAGATTCCAACCCCATGGAATTTATAATCTAGTACTCATGAAACAAGATATAAATGCATATAACTAAATCATAATTGATTTATGCCTCTATGACAGGAGTATGATATGTGTCAGGGCTTACTTACTACCCATAGTAAGTATGCTTAGTAACCATTTCCGATTCTGCGTGAATACGTAGAAATTCTGAAAGGGGACTGATAGAGGTCAGTTGTGTATTGCTGCTGAGGAATTTGCACATTGAAATAAATAAGGTTCCCCTTATTGGCTATAGAATTGAAATAACCTGTTGCCTGAAATCATAAACATAAAGAAATGCATGCTTCTTAATCTTTCTCTTCCCTCTTATTCTCTTCTCTCTGTCTTTTGTTTTTTTGCACATGAAGTGATGAGATGTTACTCTTACTCTGGACAAATGATTTAAATAGACATCTTTGTACCTGCTCATTGTTTCATGCTGTTTTCTCTTTTGAACTAGTAATTAAATTTGATAATATGGATTAATGGAAGTAACCTTTTTAGTTCAAAAGGTTTAAAGATCAAGCAATAAATAAAATGGAATTCTAGACATGCTATCCAGCTTTCAATGACTCATAAATTTCCTCAAAATAATCATTATGATCAAGAAGTAAAATAATTGGAATTAACTCTTTGCCCAACATACCAAAAAGTTGAAAAGTTAAAAACCAAATTGAGTACAAAAGAAAAAAAATTAATTCCCAAACCCTAATGTGTTTATTGAGCATCACTTCCCCATTATTTGATATGATGATAGAACATGAATCATAGATTCATGCTTTGGAATGCCCACAGCAATTTTCTTGCTGTAACTGTAGTCTCTGCTAGTATGTTCTCCCTCACCCCATCATTCTGCATCAAAAAGTAAAGGAAAAAATTGATTGAAAGAGTTTTGTTTTGTTTTGTTTTGTTTTATGTGCTCAACTGGCCCTCCAGCTTTTGATAATTAGCATATATATTCTGGTAAATCTAATTTCAAAGTGGGAGGAGTCAGAGCCATACAGCAATATAGGAAAAAAAAAGATTCAAATTCCTCAAGATATCAAGAGGAAAGATAGTAAATAAAAACCCTTGAAAAGTATCATGTAAATCAAAAGAAAATGTTTTAAAAGGAAAGGAAAATCATTCATGTGTATAAAAGTTCCAAACATATTTACATGATTATTACAAGAAAAAAAAGATATTAAATCAACACCTTTTGAGATAAAGAACTTGATAGATTTACAAGAAAAGTATGGCATCATTCACAATATTTCCAAATGATTTCATATAGAAAGGAGCAGTTGGTCTGCATGGTAGAAAAATTGCCAAAATAGAAAACTTTAATCCACAGAGGCAATTATTTTCAATGATATTAAAGAAAAGTCAAATGACTTTGAATTGAAAAATAAAAAAGTGATTATAATTCGAAAGAAGAGAAACCAAAAGCAGTAATGTTGGAAAAATATGATTGCTGCACAAACAACATATATTGATCTCAAAGGCAGTATATAGAGAGAGCACTTATATACCATGGGGATCCCAGAAAATGAAGGAATTAAAACAAAAAAAAACCTGAACAAAAAATGTAAGCAATAATATAAAAAAAAATAACACTTTTTAAGGCAGAAAACAAAGTAATAGTCAAACCAATTTACAAATTTACAGTAACCTCCAAGAAAACAAAATATAAGGTGAAAGAGAAAAAGAAAAAAAAAAACTCAGTTACAGTTACTGTAAATGTGAATAGGTAAACTTATCCTTAAGTTCCACTTATTTAGTGGATAGCAGAATGGATTAAAAATCAGGATCCTACAAAATGCTATTTACGAGAAAAACTTCTGAAGCAGAAGGACACACATAGAACAAAGATAAGTGGCAGAAACAAAAATGCATTAAGATTCAGCTGAAGTTTAAAAAAAGAAAGAAAAAAGTGTAATGCCGAAGAAACTGAGACAAGATAGAGATTAAAGAGTATTTAATATTTTATTTAAAAGGGAGAGATTTACTGGGACCAAATGGATCCATGGTTTGGTCCCTGGGTTGAATGAGACTATAACCTCCAAGAAACCAGAAAACAATGTGAGTTCTCAATGACATATATAAACGTGGCTCAGACACAGGGGGTAGACCAAGGCAGACCAAGGCAGACCAAGGCAGGAGCCAAAACGGGACTCTGACAGGATGGGGTGAGCCACTGGAGGAGTGGATGACATAATGGGGGAAGGCAACCCAGAGATGAATAGAGGCATCTTGATAAAACAGTATCTGATATTCTGATAGCCTGGAATGGGGAGATGTTCTAAAATATAAGATCTTTTATCCTTATCAAATATTCTGATTAAAAGGGAGGGGTGATTTTGCAGGATTGAGCAGAACAATTATAAACTGAGGCAGAACAATTAGGGAAACCAAGGTAGGACAATTTAGGGAAACTGAGAAAGGATAATAAAAGCCAACAGTGGCACAACAAAAGAAAAAGAAAATCAGGGGTAGCAACCCTAATCTCAGAAAAAAAAATAAATTTAATTAAAAGAGTTAAGAAGGAAACATAATCTTGCTAAAAACCATCGTAGACAATATTGTAATTTTTTTGAATTTGAAAGAATGTAATTTTTTTAAATCATTGGCAATATCTTTGTGACCTAGTATATCCACATTATTAAGAAAAATGCACATATCCTTTGACACACTCATTTAGAAAATGCCATATGTCTTTTATGTCTAGTTATTCCAGTTATCTGTTCAATTTTATATTTTTAGTTTTGTTTATCTTTACTTTCAATCTGTTCACAGATGAGAGGTAAAATCTCACTGCTGTAAATTTTAAGAGGTCAAAGATAGAATAAATCTATCTGTACACACACAAATACACATATACATCTATTTATATTTATAATGTCTACAAAGCTTATCTAAACCCATTTGTATATCATCAATAGGATCTATATGTCCTTCACTACTTTGGTTAAAAAAACTAAAATCAAAGTAAATGTCCAACAGTTGAAGAATTTTAAAAGAAATGTACAATTTTAATGGGGATAGAATATAAATTCTTATAGTAGAAGAAGCAACAAATATGAAAATTATATTATGTAATGACTAATATTAATTTATATAATGTATAATAAGAACCATAAAAATAATAAAATAAGACAAAAGTGGAAATGGAAAGAACAATGTCAACAAATATTAAAAATAATTCTATATAATCATACCGTATTGACCATAACTAACCCCCAAGAACTGATGTAAGAATATTCCTTTTTCAGTTTTTCACATAATTTCACATAAAGTGAAACAACATACACAGTGACTATGACCCATGATTGTGTTTTCTGACCCTACCTCAGTCCTCACTTGTTACAATTTGGGACTCAAAGATGGCTCAGAATGAATGTAAATGCAATTGTTTTTATTTTGGCTGGAAACCCAGAATGTTTCCCCCTCCCAGATTGATTTTTTTTTTTTAACTAGGTAAAAGAGGTCATTGTTTGCTTAATCTCTTACCTAGCTTTCATCACTGAAAGGGTTTTATCTCAGTCAAACTGAGATCTGGGGAAAATATAAGCTTAAAAAGACCATGTTCTTCCTCTGCATCCTGGGCCACCTCCAATCATCTTGATCTACATGTGACCAGTTGAATGAAATGTTTAAAGTGAAGCCCCCTCAGGAAGTATGTAGAACATCCTTGCAAAATATTCACATTACTATATGACCATTTGTCTAACAATTCTTCCTATAACTCATGACAAATGAGATTAAAAAGAGGGCAAGAATCTTGAGATTTTGTTGACTGAGACCTCACCCCTACCCCCTTGCCACATACTTTGGTGCTGAGTAAACATTTTTGTTTCAAGCTCTTTCTGCTGGGGAAAAGCTCTGAAGCCCAACCAAATAGGGGGAAGAGCCAAGGGGTGGGTATTCTGCATTGGAGATAAACGTTTTGTGCTTTGTTGAGTTCTTTGCACGATTTTGTTGACCCCATTCAGGGGTCAGCTGGGGGTATCCTTTCTGATGAGAAAAAAATAAATTATTTTTTGCCTCTATGAAGATAAGTCTTTGATTAATTAGATGGGGGGCATCTTTTTTACACAGTTATGGGGGCTCTCTAGCATCCCCCTTTTGGGAAGGATCATTGCATACCTATCCTAAGGTAGGCGCCCACCTGAGACTTCATAGAGGACAGACTTGGTCTGTGAAAGACTTCCCTCCTGATTAAGCAAGGACCCAGAAGGGAGACAATCTCAGGAGGCAAGAATAAAAACAGAAATGATCTCCTCTTATGTTAGGGAAGACAGGAGGAGAGAGGCTGAATTTGAATGGTTTATGCACATAGACCCAAATTGAACAAGATTCAGAGAGTCCCCCTAACTTTTGGGATAAGAACTCACTATTTAACAAAAACTACCGGGAAAATTGGAAATTAGCATGTCAGAAACTAGGCATTGATCAACACCTAACACCATATAACACGATAAGGTCAAAATGGGTTCATGATTTGGACAAAAAAGTGATATTATAAGCAAATTAGAAGAACAAAGGATAGGTTATCTCTCATATCTGTGGAGAAAGAGAAGAACTAGAGTACATTATTGAATACAAAATGGATAATTTTTACTATATTAAGTTAAAAAGTTTTTGTACCAACAAAGCTAATGCAAACAAGATTAGAAGGGAAGCAATAAACTGGGAAAACTATTTTTACATTCAAGGATTCTGAAAAAAGGCCTCATTTCTAAAAGGCATAGAAAATTGACTCAAATTTATAAGAATTCAAGCCATTCTCTGATTGAGAAATAATCAAAGGATATGAACAGACATTTTTTAGATGAAGAAAATGAAACCATTTCTAGTCACATGGAAAGGTAGATCTAAATCACTATTGATCAGAGAAATGCAAATTAAGACAACTCTGAGATATTACAGACCTCTCAGATTGACTAAGATGACAGGAAAAGACAATGACAAATGGTGGAGGGGATGTAGGAAAACTTGGACACTGAGACATTGTTGGTGGAATTGTAAATGGATCCAACCATTCTGGGGAGCAATTTGGAATTGTGCTCAAAAAGTTATCAAACTGTGCATACCCTTTGATCTAGCAGTGTTTCTACTGGGCTTATATCCCAAAGAGATCTTAAAGGAGGGAAAGAGACCCACCCACATGTGCCAAAATGTTTGTGGCAGCCCTTTTTCTAGTGGCAAGAAACTGGAAACTGAGTGGATGCCCATCAATTGGAGAACGGCTGAATAAGTTATGATATATGAATGCTATATATTGACGGGGGTGAACCCTGAAACTGTTTGCTTTGACTTTTGGTGGGAAGCATGTGAACTCTGAAACTCTCCTCTGACAGAGACCTTTCAGGGCCATTAAGTGGTCTC
Source organism: Sarcophilus harrisii (assembly GCF_902635505.1). NCBI lineage: Eukaryota > Metazoa > Chordata > Mammalia > Dasyuromorphia > Dasyuridae > Sarcophilus > Sarcophilus harrisii. Next base: position 195,357,505 of record NC_045426.1, read on the forward strand.
ATTCAGTTGGAAATCTTGGCAGGGAATAGTTGCACCCTCCATTGAGTTGAAGATTAGTCCAGGACCACTCCTAGTAGCTCGAATTTAAGTAGTCTCATTCAGTTGGAGAGCTCAACCTGATATTTCTATTGAATGGCTTGAAACTTTAAGATAAGTACTCTCTTTTCAACCGGAAATCTAGGCCTGGGGGCATTCAATCTCATTCAATAGAAGCCCCAGATTCAGACTTCTTATAAAAAGACAATTTTGAATTTTCAAATATCTTCAGAAGTCTGAAGTAGGAATTATGCTTTGCCCATGAAGCTCTCTTCTTGGCAAAGCTGTCTACCAGGACTCCTGTATCCTGAAGATACCCTCTTCTCAGTGTTAACCTTTATTTCCCTAACAGGACCTTTTGCCACTAAGAAGTCTGTCTTCCTAGCAAAGTTGGCTTCTTAATGACAAGAATAAAAATTCCTTTTCTTGCCACAAACAGATTTTGGTTTTTGTGAATTCTTTCACATTGGAGTTGCACTGGACAGAGGGGATTACCTACTCCAATTCTGTACCACTAGACTCACATCAATATTATTGTTCCATAAGAAATGATAAGGAGGATGATTTTAGAGAGGCCTGAAGAGACTTACATGAACCAATGCTAAGTGAAGTGAGCAAAACCAAGAGAACATTGGTCACAGCAACAAGAAGATTATATGATGATCAACTCTGATGGATGTGGCTTTTTTCAAAAATGAGATGATTCAGACTAGTTCTAATGATCTTGTGATGAAAAGAACCATCTTCAGTCAGAGAGAGGATTGTGCTCAGTGTGGATCACAACATAGTATTTTTACTCTTTTTGTTGTTTGCTTGCATTTTGTTTTCTTTTTCATTTTTTTCCCTTTTTGATCTAATTTTTTTGTGTGTGTGTGCAGCATGATGATTGTGGAAATATGTATAGAAAAATTGCACTTGTTTAACATATATTGGATTACTTGCCATCTAGGGAAGGTGATGTAATGCCAGAGAAACTGAGGCAGGAGAGAAATTAGAGAGTTGTTTAATATTTTATTAATTGGGGGGCATAATTGACTGGACAGGACTCTCGTCTCAAAGTATCCAGCAATGAATGGGAAAATCCCAAATCCTTATATACCTTTTACAAACAAAGAAGGGGATAGAAGTGGGACACTTTTTTCATAGACCCATTTGGTTCTGTCAGGATGGGGGGATGCTATAAATTCTTACTAAAAGCCAGAGTCAGGATGTCAGAATAAACAGAAGTAAAGATGTTAATGAGGTATCTGGGATAGTCTTATCTTTTGGAATATTTTAGAGGGATGGTGTCATAAATTCTTGAGGACAGAAAGAGTTAGGAATCAGGAAGTCTGATCTCCCCCTTATCTTGAGTCTTACATTGACAATTTATAACCTTAGAGCAAATGGTCCTCAGTCTTAATGGACCAGAGGGGGACTTTTACAACTAAAGGCATTGAGGCAGAACAGTTAAGGAAACTGAGATAGAACAATTCAGGGAAACTCAGTCAAGACAATAAGGGAAACTAGTGCAGGAAACTGAGGTAAAACAGTTCAAAGAGACTGTAGCATAACAGAGAGGAATATATGGAACACAAATTTTTAAAAGATTGAATGTTGAGAGTTATCCATTCATGTTTTAAAAACAAAAAAATTAAATTAAAAAAAATTTTTAAAAAGATTCAATGAGTTCTCTTTCTTAGAAAATAAATGGGTCCTTGCTTAGAGTTCTCTTTCTTGTGTGCTGAGTCCCACAAAGTTAGGGTTGGGATAAGATCGATTAACTGATCCCCCTTTTTAGGGAAAGGGAGATAAGACCTCATGAATCCCTACCTCAGTCAAGGTCAGTGAGCTCTCTCCCCTTTAGGGAAGGGAAGGTAAGACCTCTTGAGCCAGAGGAAAACTCTGTTTAAATTCAGCCAAATAAAAAAGGTCTGCCTATTTTAGGATTTAAAAACGCTTTTTTTGTATTTCCATTCTGTGTGGGACAGTATCAACCACAAAAACAATCAGAGACTCTCAGAGTAAGAAAAAGCAAAAAGGAGTTTAATACAATCTCCAGAGAAAGGGAATCTCCCATCTGACAAGACATTTGTCAATAAAGAAGTGCAACATAATAAGTGCAAAACACAAGATTAAATACCCTGAATACAGAAGCGCCCATCCCTACCTGGCCTTTTCTCCATTGTTTGGGGGAGTCCAGGCTTACATTCTAATCTTGGAAATCTAACCTAGAACTAAAAGAATACAAATCAATAATAATAAACTTTTAATTTAAATTTCCCTAGACAACTGCAATATAGGCTGATGTCCTCAGATAAGAGAATTCAAAGCCATTATCCCCTTTAAAAGAAGTACTTAAATGCTAACTAAGAAGTGGTGGGAAACTGGAGGGGACAAACATCTGCAACTTTTATCTATAGCTCTATTTGTTATTATAAAATTTCAAGTCACAATTAAGGTTGTTTTTCCCTGAGAGTGTCTTCATTCAGTTAATTCACACAATCCCTCTGCTTTACTTATTAACCTTTGAAGACCTCTCATACTATTCTTGATACATTTCCTCAAGCAGCTTATTCTCAGTCTCCAGTCCCTCAGGTTCTGGCTTGTTCTTTTTCTCTACTAGGGTCCATCTTTGTCTAAGGAGACCTCCCTCTCCAGATTGCTCAGTCTTTATTATTCTGACCAGTAATGTATGTACTCTCTTTGTGATTAGCTGTGTCACAAATGGGAGGCAGACAGGGAGTATAATAACTCCATTTTAAGGTATCGGCAGGAACCAGAGAACCTGTTTCCACCAGCTGCTTCCAGATCAAGACTGACAAGAGGTAGTCTGAGTTTTTTGGTCTTCTAATGGTTTGGACAAATCATGGTCTGGAGTCTAATGAGTCTATTCAAAATACAAATTAGGGTTCTGCACCCTCAAACCTATCTGGAGGCCATCTATCACCCCAACCACTTGTGTCCCCAGCAATCAGAATAGATAACCTTTCACAAATAAAAGTGTCTATCATTAAAGTTGGCAACAACAGAAATGCTAAAAGAAACAGACAGATCACAAATTTCCTGTATATATCCTCAATGGTCACTAGGATGGCTGGAATCCACAGCCGACTCTGTGGGCATAGTAACTAGATCCTTAGTCCGAGTGTGGTGAGTCCAACACTTCTCCTTGGTCCTCACAGCAGTGTCTGACATCAGCAAGACTTGCAAAGGGCCCTTCCATGAGGGAGGGAGTTTTTCCTCTTCTGACAATGGTGGAGCAGCTAGACTTGGGGGGAAAAGGGGGATCAAGACCAACAGGGGGTCAGCCCATTCAGATTCCTCATTCCCTGCCCTTTTCACTTCCTCTTCTGCAAGATGGTCTCCTCTAGCTTCAAAGGACTGACTGGGTTGGTGCCTGTTTACATGTACAATGGCAATGGTCACAGGCAGTAAGAGGTTTTTCAAGACTTGTATTAAAATGTAGTGTGAGCTGTACCATCTAGATGGCACAGTGGATAGAGCAAAAGCCCTGAAATCAGGAGGACCTGATTTCAAATCTGGCCTCAGACACTTAACACTTCCTAGCTGTGTGACCCTGGGCAAGTCACTTAACCCCAAATGCCTTAGCAAAAAAAAAAAAAAAAAAAAAAAAAAAAAGTGTGAGCTAATTCCTTACTTACCTTTACTGTGCACCCCCCACCTCCATACTTACAATCAGTTTAAATATTCCCTTCCTTCTTTTCCAATAATTCAGGGCTTGATTGAGCACATAAAGTTTACTCCCCTCACTATTTAGATGCCCCAAGTATCTTACTTCTCTTTCCACAATTTTCAGCTTTCCTTTTGAGACTCTCAGCCCCTCCCTCCCTAAGTAGTTTAGCAATTCATTGCAGACCCCATTGACCTCTTTTATTTCCCCAGTGATCAATAAATTATCAGCATATTGCAAGATCTGGCTACTCAGGGGAAGCTCTAAATTTCTCCCAAATGTTTCTAGTTCTTGCCCTAACAGATTAGGGTATTCTGTATCTCCCTGGGTTAGAACGCACCAACTATCCTGCTGATTTCTTTCAGTATCCTGACTTTCCCATTCAAAGGCAAAGATATCTCTGCTTTCAGGATCTACAGGACAAGCCCAGAAAATATCTTTTACGTCTTCCTTTTTCTGCTTAATTTCTGTTACTTTGTTTATATTCTGACTCTGAGAGACTGCATTTCCAATACCCTGAACAATCATCTATCTGTCTTAGGTCCCTCATACTTTCTCTATAAATTGGATTGTTATGATTCCAATTGGGATTCCGAAGGGGGAATTTTTCTCTCTGGGATCTTCTTTGTGCAACCCGGATGGGCAGCTTGTATTGCAGCTCTCCTAATCTGTTCTTGCTCTTCTCCGGTGAAGAGGATCCCTAAGACTGACATCAGTTCTGGCCAGGAGTAAATGTTAGGACCAAGAAATTGGTCAAACTGTCCTGCTAACCCAGATGGATCTTCTTAAAGGCTTTTTTTTCTTTTTAAAAAATTTCTCACCTCTATGCTACTCAGGGCAGCATTTACAAACTCAATTCCTCCCTGAAAGACTGGGGACCTTCCTAAGTGGGAACAAGCTAGTCTTTGTGGGGTATGGAAAGTTTTGTTGATCCTTTAATATTTGCTTAAGCAGGAGGAGAGGAAATAGTTAACAGTTTTAAATCAATTGAGCTCCTTTCCTCAGCTCCTCCTTGGGGTAGAATCGAGGAGGGGAATTCTGGAGCTAAAGCCTTAGGAGCAATGGCCAGCTAAAGGGCATAGGAAGAAGGCTGTTCTGAGAGGGGGTCCCCAGGATAGAATTTCTCTGACTCCTCTTCCTCCTCCCTCAAAACGGATTTTCCCACAGTCAGCATAGCAGCAAGGCTGCATATTCACTCTCCTCAGAATTAACAAGTTTCTTTGAATTTATATATTGATTCAATTTTTTAGCACACCTAGACCGTGCAAGATCCATACTTTGGCAAGAAGACATTTCCTTCCAGTGGGGCTCCTGCCCAGACAAAACAATATTTAATCATTTTCTTTTTGTCCTTCCCTGTACTTTTGGTATTTTATTCTAATTCTTAAGCATATTATCTAAAGGATTATCTTCTTGGATACTATATAGATTCTCAGACCCAGCTAATTTAGATTGTTCCTTCTCATGATTCACATTTTTCTTATTCTCTCTAATGGAGGATTTACCTGATTTTTCCAAAGGAAAATAAGAAAATTCCTATGGACTTCCTTAATATCAAAGAGAAATGGGAACTTTTTACAGACTCAAACTGCCTAAATTCCCCCAATCCCAATCCCAGTTTCCCAGATAGCTCACCAGTTACTTGGCAGAGTCTTTCCTCCCCTCATCAGTTCTTACTTTGACCTGCATTACCTGATTACAAACTTTTCTCAAATGGCTTATCTCCTGGGAAGAATTAATCCTCTATCTTTTCTAGTCACTTCCAGTTTTGCTTTCTCTGAGTGTCTTGTCTTTGAGAGTGTATCTGATCAGACTGGGAGTTCCTGAGTCAGGTCCAAGGACCACGGAGAACTTTCTGGAGAGACCTGTCAAAGGATTCTGTACAGGAGAGAGCCCTCATGGACAGGAAATATTCTGGAGGAACCCCCAAACTGTATGGGACAGTATCGATCACAAAACAATGGAGATAGAGTAAGAAAAAGCAAAAAAAAAAAAAAAAAGTTTTTTACAATCTGGGGAGAAAGGGCATTTCCCATCTGACAAGGTATTTGTCAGTGAAGAATTGTAGTTAAAACTGCAAAACACAAAAGTAAATAACTTGAATGCAAAAGTCCCCACCCCAGCCTGGCCTTTTCCCCCCATTGTTTGGGGGATTCTGGGCTTACATTCTAATTGCTAAAATCTAACCCAGAAATAAAAGAATTCATGTCAATAATAATAAGCTCAATTTAAATTTCCCCTAGAGAACTGCAATATAAGCAGATATTCTCAAATAAGAGCATTCAAAACCATCAGCACCTTTAAAAGATAATGCCAATTAAATTTATATTATAATCTTTTCAAGCTTAAATGCTAATTAAGAGGTGGTGGGAAAGAGGAGGGGACAAACACCTGCAACTTTTAGCTATAGCTCTATTTATTATATAAAGTCACAATTGAGACTATAGTTTAAGACTATATTCCCATGAGAGTGTCTTCACTCACTTAATTCCACAGTTTTAAGTCTGTTTGCTTGTCAGGAATTTTAATACAAACTAATCTGAATTTTTCTTAAGCTTTCAAGCTTCTCACCCTAGACTGACCTGAGAATGACCAAGGCTGCTGCATGTAGTTTCTCTGTAGATGGATCCCTACTTCCCCCAACCCTACCCTGAGTTACAAAACTTTTCTCAGAGGACTTTGAATTCTATAAAAAGTGTGTGGTCTCTCTCTCCCATTGGTTTGGGAAAATCAAGGGAAATCCACTTTACACTTTAAAATCTTTCTACTTCCCAGTACACTAGTCCATATAGGGAAGAATACAAAAATTTTTTGGGGGAAGAGAAGAGCCATCCCATTTTGCACTTTGGGGAAAGACCCTGGGGTCTCCATCTCAGGTCTCATATAATTTACTGCCATTTCAAAGATTTCAGACAATCTAGGAGAATGGAGTTTTTGAGAGGAAAAAGGAGTTTTCTCCCAAAAATGTGAACTAAATTACTGTGTGTTTAAATTTGAATAGTATATGATATAATTACTTTCAATTCATGCATTTGGGAATAAGATTTTATTCATATGTTTGCATTAATATTGAAGTATTGCTACTAGAAATTTAAATGTATTTCATTTGATTTTAATAAAAATAGTTATTAAAACAAAATTCTTTCATAACTTATCTAAAGAGATCACATAATACATTTAAGGTACTAATACTTTCTAAAATGTATATTGGGCAATTTGTAAAAATTATATAAACTATGATTTAAAATTTTGTCAGCTAGGCTGTACATAGTATAAATTTTGTGAATTTTGGTCTGAAGTTACTTAGATATTACCTATATTCTGAATCTTAAGGTTTGTCTTGCTTTTTTAAAACAAATGTATATGTATATTTATAGTTTTTTTTAATATAATTATTTAATATAATATAATATAATTTTTAAAAGGGCAATAAGAAGCTAGTATGCTTGTATTGGCATGAGCCATATTTGTGGGGCTGTGCTGGTTGACAACCTGACATGAAGAGCCTATATTCTTGAGATGGAAATAGGTATTTGACCTAGCTTTGTGAATTTGGAAACAACTAAGAGGTAATTAATTGAGTGTGAATGGAACATTCAATTAGAATCTCACAAGCTAAAGATTTTTAAAATACCTTTTTCAATTTGTATGTGTGTTAAAATTAGAAACTCGACTATAAATTATATGAGATTTCTATCCATTTTTGTGACAGACTATGTTATGTCTATTTGGCTATCACTTGTGAAAACTGTGAGATTGTTAACTAAGTTATTTTGGGTTATTGTCATAAGATTGAAAGCTAAAGTTGATAATTACTTTGTGTGGGGAAAAAAGCCCATAGCAACTTTAAGATGGAGTTGGGCAGGTAGGGAAAGTAGACTCACTCCCTGCTCTGGGGTACCTTCCCCTTGGCAGATTTGGGAAGAAAAAAAAAAGCTTGGTTCTAGGTATACTAGCTATTTCCATGACTTCACGTTTTTATTTTAGATTTGTTGGCTAAGTAAGTTGAGGATTTAGTCTACCTTCCCCCACACTAGATGTGGTGGCTGCCCCTTAGAAGAGAGAATTCCACTCACTCATACACACCCCCTTATCCTTTCCTGATCCCCCCAAGCTAGTTAAATGAAATTCCTTTAACATTAGTTGCTTCTATTGTTTAAAGGAATAGTTTACATTTACATGTTATTAATAACTGATTTTTTTTTTTTATTTTTCAAGTCTGTGGCTGTTTTAAAGTAAAGTCATTTCAAAGGAAATGCAAGGAACTTTAAGTGAAGTTTGTTAGAAAGTTCTCTGAAAATGATTACTTCTAAGATCTCTATCTAGCTTCAGCAGACTTATTTAGCATTTATTTAAGTGTATCATGGTCTCATTGTTAATGAATATAGTAGCAAATACAATCTATAGCTTTCTTAGAGCACCTTAGAGGAGGATTTTAACCTGAAGGTCCTTCATCTTGTTTTGACTCTGCTCTACAGACACATGGTTAGATAGTTTAAGATTTGAAGTCTCTGATTAGTGAAACTTGCTATTGAGAAGAAATCTCTGGGGATTATAACTATAATTGAATTTGGAGATGATTGATGAATTATCAAGTTAGTAACCCACCATTTGAGAGCTGAGTTGGCTATGAGGTAGGATTTTTACTACATGATTGGTTGTCAGCTGTGACTTATGTGTCCTCAGGCTGAAGTATTGAATGATCAGTTCTGATGCTATTTATAATCATGTCCCTGCTTTTTTCCTCTTATATTTCTATAATCAGAGTAAGTAGTCAATAGAAATTGTAAGCACAGTTCAAGTATACAGTTCAAGTACCTAATAGCTTGCTGTTTTCAATTTGAAAATATGTAGTCATTATATCTTATAATTAGGTAAATGAGTATTTGGCCTAGTCACATATTTATTATTAGTTATAACTGTCTGTATGAAAAAATGTAAGAACAATTGATACAACTGTTTGTGGGACCTGTCATTTTATTGGTTATTGAAACTAAAGCTGAAACATCTTTAGTATTGGAGAAGAGAATTTTAGTCTATTCAAGTTTTCTTGGAGAGATGTGACTTATGGAATATTTTGTTACATCAATGGAAATGTCAATCTAAATTTTTTACTAACATGGGAATAACATTTGCATAGTGTGTCCTGAGGCACAAATATATTTTTCTTTTGAAAAATTGATATGAAAAACTGCTGGCCAATCTAGAAATCTGTGTGGTTTTTAAATACCTTCAGGCCAGGTTCTAATGGCAGAGTTAGATCAGTGGAAATAGGCTACAAAAGTTGTTCTGAAATTTATTTTCACTGGTCACAGGCTAGGAGCCCAAGTAACTCTTGAAAGTACCATTGATTCCTCTTCTCCTGAAACCTGTTCAGAAGAGAGATACTTGTCTAGAGTCTGTCTTAGAAAAAAATGTTCTGGCAGAAGCTTTACACATGCCTCATGTAGAAGTCTGAGTTAATCCTGCTTTTGACAGGTAAATGAGACCTGTTAAAGAAGGATTTTGTGAATACCTCTGTTATTCTGATAGGATTCCCTCTTTTCTGAAAATTGCTTTTGGGTTTTTTCAAAATTTTCAGGAAAGATATAAGCATTCCTCCCAAGAATGAAAGTTTTGCTGTTAGAGTTTACTCTCTTTCTCTGTCTCTCTGGCTCTCTCTCTGTGTTTCTCTGTCTCTCTCTCTTTTTCTCTCTCTCCCTCTCTCTCTCTCTCTTTCTCTCTCTCTCTCTGTCTTTCTGCTTCTCTCTTTCTCTAATTTTAGGTTTGTTTTTCTCTAGATTTTAAGCAATTCACCTTCAAATGACCAGCACTGGACAGCTGTATTCACCAGCTTTATGACTCTGACTCTACCCTCTAGATCTTCAGTCACCTCAACTGCCTCCAAATAGGATGCTGTAGGATGACCCAGCTGAACACCCATTCTCAGCAGGAAGAAATTGCAGAAAATGAGATCATTGAGCCATACCCCAGAAGACTTTGAGTCCCATTTGTTTGTTAAGGTATTGGAATTAGTTGGTCCCAAATTGCCAGTGGTCTGAGTGGGTTCCCTATAAGGAACCCATCAATCCTGTGAAGAAGGGATGCTATATAAGATTAATGACATTTCCCTGCTATAATAATATTTGGGGCTTAAAATAGGGACATCAGGTTAAGATTTATGTTAATATTATTGAGAAAGATATCTCACAAACAATTCAGTTTAATGCTTGTTAAATTATAGAATTGGGAAGAGATATAACAGTTATTGATCTTTTAGGAAGATTTGGAATCAAGTCAAGGACTAAAAGCAAGCAATAGACACTGATGCTTGAGCAGAATTGGTAAAGTATTTTGCAAAGAGTCTGAACAAAAAGCAATTTCTAAGTCTGTGTTACAGGTTGCCCCATGCCCAGATAATGCCATTACCTTTGGATATGGAAAAACATGAGAGTGAATTCAAATGTATGATCCTTTGATTTCCCCAAATAACATTTCTAGAAAGAATTTCAATTCTTTGTTCGACCATTTTTTTTTGGAGGAGGGACTAAACCAGCTTATACTCACCCTTTATCTCATCTTTGGGGATCAATCAGTTTGCCCTTCATGACAAGGTGAAAGATTCCAAAATCTAGATATTATAGTGACATGAGTTTGAGTCTGGAAGCTGTGGCAATTTCTCAAGGATGAGTATACCCCAACCTTAGCTGCTGGAGGTAGCACTCTCAGCCTGCTTTCCCTGGGAACTGAGTGGGCACCTGTGCACTGATCCAATTGTCTAATTTCTTTTACCCTGGCATTTGAAGAAAGTAGTTAAGGATAGAATTGATGAATTCAAGATTAGAAATCTATTCAGTTCTGGATTTGGGTCATTACTACTCTGGTGGTTAAAAGCTACATGAGAAAGGCAATGAAGAGAATGGCAGAGTAGTTAATTGTCTCCAGCAGAATGGCATGGGAAAATAGAATGGTTCTGTTTAGGTTATCAGCAGAGAAAGGAGGAGTTTGTGGATAATTGGTGGTACTTGTTGCACCTTCTTTCCAAATAATACTGCTTCCAAAGGATCAGTGGCCAAAGCCCGCAAGGACTGTCATTATTGTCATTAGAGTTAGCAAAAATTCTGGGCTGGACACTTCATGTACAATTGAAATTTCAAACTGATTCAATTCATAGTATGATAGTACTTGGTGGTCCAAAGTAATTTACTTGAACATTTGCATATTTGGAGATTCCTTATGTTATCACATTTACTTCCTTGTTTGATCAGACTTATACAAAGGACAGAAAAATGCAAATAACAATGACTACCCAATGTCAGAGTCTTGAAGGTTAATGATCTCCAAAATTTTGAAGAAAGGTAAATCAGGAGCAACCAATGAGAATAGGAAGAAATATATTGTTTTAGAAGGCGAGATGAATCTCATTAATGAAGTGTATCAAGAATGGTGTTGGGGTTTCAAAGAGTCAAAAATTAGGGGAGGGAATGTTTAAATAGTGACGCCACCTCAGGAAGCATGCAGAACATCCTTGCAAAACACTCACATTCCTACGTGACGACTTGTCTAATATTGCCTCCATGGCTGATGACAAAGGAAATTAAAAGGGTGAGATGGGTGAAAAATACCACAAATTTCAAAATTCTGTTGGCCCAGATATCCCCCTTAAACATTTTTGTTTCAGGATCTTTTTGCTGGGGAAAAGCTCTGAAGCCGAGCCAGCAGGAGGAAGAGCCAGGAGATGGGTGGGGACTCTGCATTAGGGATAACAGTTTTGTTCTCTGCTGAGTTCTTTGCACTCCCTTGCTGACCCCATTTTAATGGACACTGGGGGTGTCCTTCTCTCCTAAAACAAATCTCTGATTGATTAATTGGATGAGAGGGGCAGTGACTCTTGCCTCACACTGTGGACCCAGATGACTTTGGAGGAGAAAATGAGGCTGATGACTTTGCAAAGCTGTTTTTCACTTAAATCCAATTCACTTACAAGTCATGTATCACCTTCCCAATGTCATGTTCCTCTTGGAGAATGAAGGACAAAAACGATCTGATCTTTCCTTCCCCTCTAGTTTCCTATCTTTCCTTTTCTTCCCCTTTGTCTTTCTTCTTTCCCTTGCTTTCCCTCCATTCACATAAGGTATCATACCCTTACTTGTGGATGCTCTGCCCAAAGGAATATAAATATTAGCACTGAAATCTATGAAAATATCTTCAGGTTTACAAGCAAGATTCCTTATCTCAAACTTAAATCACAAGGACTTCCTTTGGTTGGCTAACAATAGGTTCCTGCCCAACCCCCACTAGATCATTGTTTGAGCCTCTTGGCTATTTACCCTGATAATAAATAGCGATTGTTTCTGTTTTTGCCGGAAAACCTGAGGGTCTTCACCTCCCAGATTGATTATTTTTTAAATTAGGTTTTACTGAACCTTTCCCTCTCTCTTTTATTTGTTTAAAGGGGGTATATCTGACTGGGGGTGAGAAGGGATAGTTATAGACTTTCCCTTCTCTAATCAGCGTAAACTGCCTCTGGAGTCCTGGTCATTTTTTTTCCTATATCTGGTTTAGGGTTTAATCTCTTTAGTACTCTCTGCTGCTGCCCATCCTGGGGCCAGCTTGGTTGCACAGTGTCAGAAAGCCTCATCTTGCTGAGTTCAAATCTTGCCTCAGACATTTATTACTTATATGACCTTAGACAAGACATTTGATCCCGTTTGCCTCAATTCCCATATGTAGTGCAAGCTGGAGATGGAAATGGCAAATCATTTACAGTATCTTTGTCAAGAAACTCCAGATAGGGTTATGAAAAGTAAGACATGACTGAAAAATGACAGAACAATTACATTGCACATCTTCACTACAGTGTACAGGAATGTCTTGAATAATAGAAAGCCCCTTCTTAAGGAGATAATAGGTTTTTTTTTTTTTTTTTTTTGGTTTGTTTTATCATACTTATACACTATGAGATAAAATATCTAAATAAGAAAATCTAGGCAGAATACCCCCCCCCCCCCATTAAGATTATTTCTTTTTCTTTAATCTCTCAGTTTCGTGAGATTATTGTACTCTGTCATAGACTGTTATTTGATTTAAGGTCAAATGCTCCTATAAATTTAAGATAGATTTTAAGAATGATTATAAGGTGAATAAAGAAAATAATTTCATTGTTCTTTACCCTTATGATTGTCTGATTGTCTTTCTAATATGTACACATATAGGTACATATAAACATGCACATGTTAGCAATATGGAAATTACATTTATTTGCATATATTTATAAGATTATATATGATATATATATATCCTAATTGTTTTTATCTAACATTGCATGTCTACCATCTAACATTTCTATACCTAACATTTTATAGTATGTATGTATGTATGTGTGTGTGTGTCTGCTATATGGATATATGCATATGCATGCATGTGCACACACACACATTAACACACACATTTGAACTGAAGTTTTCCTGACACCAGATCTGATTCTCTATTTACTTTGGCAACAAGCCACACCATATGTGTGCATGTATGTATATATATGTACATATAATGTGCATTGGGGATATATGTGCATGCTTTTTGTGTGTTTGTCTGTATTGTGCATATACATATATATATGTGTTCACATATGCTAACATGTATATTCTTGCATGTGTGTATATAAGGGTATGATAGATGTATCAACATATATACATAGATGTGTAAATACACACACATAGTAAACCCCAATAACTCTAATGCTAAATTTTGGCAACTGATCAATTTCCTTAATCTGAAAATAAACATACCATATCCCATTATATAAGGAAAATTCATTTTTCAGAACTCTTAGAATAATCTTCCATATTGCTTTTAGTTTAATATTTGAAACCACCTGTATTCCTAAACATTTTGGTTTGTCAAAAATGATCATTATATTTCGTTTGTTGTTGTCACAAAACATAAGGAATAAAGCAAAACAAATTAACTTCCTGATACATTATTTTTCAATGATTGATATTATACTATCAGTGTCTTTAGTTACCATTAGTTAAGAATTCAAAAGTGTTGTGGGGTTTTTTTTTTAATAACTAAAATGGATTTATCATGCAGGAAGCAATTTGAATGTTTTAAATATTTAATAGACAGTAATATATTTTAAACTTATTTAACTTTTCATCTTTATTCTGTACTGCTGTTTTCAATTGTTAAACAAATAATTCATTTATTTGATATACATTTTAAAGACGAATTTAAACTCATCCAATTCCCCAAAATAAAGTTTACATTTTGATATTATTTTGACAATATTTCAAGATAGGGAAACTTACATAGCTATTATTTTGTATCACTTTATGCACAAAAATGTGATTAGGAAACATCTTTTATAATAAAAATGAAATAATTCAATGCAAATAAATGACAATGATGAGAAATTTAAGTGAGTCTCCCCTTGTAATTTCAAAGCCACATAGTCACAAATTTGGCAGTGAATAAAAGGCATATTAATTTACATAGAAATATTGATGACACTAAGATTTATTTTGTTATAGAACTGCAGTGTCAAGGGCTTTAAAAAGAAATGAAAGTCATCATAATATGTTAGAAGGAAAATAGAAGCATAGAAGCCTTTTTTAAAAATAACATTTACTCCGGCTCTCAATTATATGTCAAGAAATTTTTAGCATTCTTTTTTTTTTTAATTAAAGCATTTCTTTTTAAAGGATTTTGTATTTTAAATCCCCTCCATTCTTCCCCTCCCCTTTTCTGAAAATGCTAGCCAATTTGGCATAGAATATACATGTGCTATCATGTAGAAAACATTTCCATATTACTCATAATTTTGAAAAAAAACAATTCAAAAGAAGAAAATGAAAAAGAATAAAGTAGAAAAAATAATTTGATCTGCATTCAGAGTTCATTAGTTCTTTTTCAAGACATGGATAAAATTGTCCTGTATGAGTCCTTTATACTTATCTTGGATCATTGTGTTTCTGCGAAGGGCTGAGCCATTCATAACTGAACATCACACAGTGTTGCTGATACCATGTACAATGTTCTCCTGCTTCTGTTCATTTCCCTTTGCATCAGTCCATACAAGTCTTTCCAGGGTTTTTTGTTTGTTTGTTTTTTGTTTTTATGTCTGTTCATAATCTCTTATTGTTTACTAGTATCTCATTACATGCTTCTACCACAGTTTGTTTAGTCATTCCTCAGTTTATAAGTATCACTTCAAATTCCACTATTTTGCTACTATACATAAGTTTTGTAAATATTTTTGCACATATAGGTTCTTTCCTCATTTTGGATCTCTTTGAAATAAAGACCTAGTAGTGGTAATAGTGGATTAATGGAAATGCACAGTTTGATTGCCCTTTGGGCATAGGTCCAAATTGAACTCCAGAATGTTTGGATCAATTCACAACTCCATCAACAATGCATTAATCTCTAGTTTTTCCACATCCCCTCCCATGTTTATCATTATTTTTTCCTGTTATTTTAGCCAATCAGGTATGAGGTAATACCTCAGAGGTGTTTTAATTTGCATTTCTCTAATCAAAAGTGATTTAGAGGCTCATACCTATTAATATCCTAACTCCTTTTTAAACTTATCCCACTAGTCAATGGTATAATCCTACCTAATGGTGTCTCCCCCTTGATTAATTGTCACTTCTATTAGGAAACTTAGCTCTTGCTTTTTCCCTTGTGATTTGCTAAAAACCCCATATATGTTTAGTCCACTGTTAGCAGCATGATAAAAGCTTTGCCTCTTGATTTAGAGACAATCTAATTCTACAAATTCTGTTGAGACAACTTAAGACATTGGCCTGAGACTGAAATATAATTGGGGAGTCCAAAATGTCCCATTCCCCCAACATTTTGTGGTGTGACCTCATCATTTTGTGGTTAAACACTAAAATTTTATCAAAATGCTTTACTTTATTTCAAGGTAAATCCCTCTTTTCTTTGCTTTTTCTTTGTTGTTCTTTTATAGCTAAGTTGCCCCAAGTCTCCAGGAAGGCTTGTTGGACCATGATGAACTTCTAACATCAGTGAAGTACATGCTCCGTATATTTTCCTTTGGGAACATTTGTGGTTTTGCACAATTCCCTTTGGGAACACTTACCACTCTTCACCTCCCTAAGGCATTTTCAGGGGAGATGAATTGCTACAGGAATGAAAACTAAACTTTTTTATGCCTTGTGGCAAAGATGGGAATCCATTTCTATCTTATCCCTGAAGACTCTTCTTTAGACTGCTTCTTAAAAAAAGAGACAAATTTGGCTTCTGTGATGCTGCATTTTCAGAATGTCTATATCATGTGAACTAGTGTAGCATTGCAAACTCACATTTTGGGGGGGGAAGGAAAAGCTTTCTCTAACCAAGTTGGGGCTATAGAAATAAAAGCTAGAAAATTTGAAGTATTACTTAAAACATCTTAACAGACTCTGGAAATTTTGAAATTCATTACAGAGGAAATTGGCAAGTAATCATTTTTAAATTGCAGCAAAGAACTTCTGAGACTATGGGGTAATTTCACGAATTCACCTATTCTGAAACATCTTAGTAGGTTTTGAGGTACCACTCTGTAGAAATTATTTCAGCAAAAAATAAAGATAAACCACATTTCTCTGTTAGATCCTCTCCTTTAAGGAGGAGGCCCACAGTAAGGACCTAAAATAATGCCCCTGTTTGATCTTTCAGAGACGACTCCATGACCCATGCCCATGGCATACTCCCAACATTTCTGACACCTGTACAACTCACTTTTGTGTCCCCATGATTTTGCCTCCCTCCATTTAGTGAGTACCCCACTAGTCAGTAGAAATATCATAAAGTGCTCAGAGGTATGTGATTAAAAGGGATGTTTGTATTTAGACAAAAGCTGGGGAAGCAACTTTAGGCTTTCCTTGAGGGGGGATTCTTCTGATTCAGTTTTCCTAGGTTTCCCACCTAATTATTCTACTCTGGCTAAGAGGTGGAATTATTACTTCATGACTGGTTGTTGGCTATGATTCTTACCTGACGTAAAACAAAACTAAAGTTGTTTTATCTTGCCATAATCACATCCCTGTTTTTTCCTCTTATAGAAATTTCTATAATCAGAGCAAATGGTCTATAGAAGAAATGAACACAAGTATAAAAGATATTGTTTTCAGTCTGACCCTATGTAGTCATTATATCTTGAGTTATCATATAAATAAGTATTTGAACTAATCAACTGCCTATTACTAAATATATCAGTGTAGGCTTCATGTAAAATCAACATCTTAGTCATGTTCCCATACCATTTGGAAAATCCTCAGCCTAGCATTCTTTCAACCAAATGCCTAAACACTTTGGCACTTGTACCCTTGGACCCCTGGACACCATTTATTAATTATGTAATATGACCATCATCTTCTCCACCCCCCTTCTCATTAGATTTTTCCCCCTAGGCTCCAGCTGATTCAATTATTCAAAATTATTCAAATAATGGTCAACCCTGGATAACAACCTATTTTTGATGCTGAGACTTACCACCCACTGGGATGGACCCATCAGCTACTTTTAGGTCCTTAAGGTAGTATCACCCCTTAAAGTGAGACCCCTGAGACAGAGATAACTCCATGCCCAATGTCAGCAGGAAGCAGTTTCAGAAGACAAGACCTTTGTTCCACATCTCAAAAGATTTTGGGTCCCATTTGTTTGAGGGGGAAAATAATGAGGTCTTTGGTTCTTGATAGCCTGGTGGACATTGGCAGAGTCTGAATTACTTTAAACAATCTGGAAGTCAAGGGAAGCCTGAGATAGGAAGGAAGGAGCACTGATAGAATTATCTCAGTTTTAAGTGGGTCTTTTGTTCTCAAGTAAGTCTTTTGTTCCTTGTATTGACAAAATCATTCATGACCTTACAGTTTACTGTATCCCATTAGAAAGGCAACTAATGATGTCAATCCTCAAGATTTTGTTTCACTTTGAAAAGACCTACTCATACTGTAATCCCTCACCCCTCTCTCCCCCCCTCCCCCACTAATGTCTACTTGGACTATAACTGTTTTTTTAGGGTTAGCTGGCCAGTTACTGACATCCCCTTAATGGCATCTTCCTCCCTAATGGCTTCTTCCCTGTGGTTAATTGTGAGTTTTATCAGGGAACTTAGCTTTTGTCTTTCCCCTTGTCAATTGCTAAAAGCCCCATAGGGATTGGGCCCACTGTAAGCAGTGTAATAAAATCTTTGCCTCTTGATTTTGGCATAAAAATGATTTAGAACCCTTCTTCATGTGCCCATAATATATATATATTTATATATAAGCTTTGGTTTCTTCATCTAAAAACTGACTCTTCATTTCCTTTCACCATTTGTCAGTTGGGAATTGGCTTGCATTGTTATAAATTTGAGTCGGTTCTCTATATATTTTAGAAATGAGGCTTTTACAGACATGCTTACTATAAAGATTGTTTTTCAATTTTCTGTTTTCCTTCTAATCTTGGTTGCATTCGTTTTGTATTGCAAAATCTTTTTATTTTAATATCATCAAAATTCTCTCTATGTCTTGCAAATAGTCATGCATGTGTAACTCACTTAAGTTCTCCTTTAAGAATCTGGATAATACACCACTTTATGTATACATGTTAGGTATTGATATTATTTCATTGTCTATAGTGCCTTTTAGCAATATGCCATTTTCTTATCTCTTTTAATTAGATCTGTTTTTTTCTTTTGCTTTGTTGGAGATCATAATTGCAAACTGTTTTTGTTTTTTCTTCAGCTGAAGCATAATATATTCTGTTCCAGTCCCTTACATTAACTCTGTGTGTACCTCTCTGTTTAAAGTGTGTTTCTTGTAAATCACACATTGTAAGAATCTTGTTTTTGATCCACTCTAGTTTATGTTTCCATTTTATGAGTCTTCATCCTATTAATATTCACCATTATTATTATCTGTGTATTTTCCCCCAAACTCTTCTATTTCTTTTTGTCCCCTTTCCTTTCAACCTTTCTTTCCTCATAAGTGTTTTGTGGCAGTTTACTATATCCCCTGATAAGCCTTATGTTCTGTCACTTCCCATCACTACTCCCATTTATTTAATTTCCTCCATTCCCTGTCTGGTAAGATAGATTTCCATATTCAATCAATTGTGCCTATTATTCCCTCTTTGAACCAATATCAATGAAAATAATTTTCAAGCAATTCCTATCACCCACACTCCTCTTTCCCTCTATTATAATAGGTTTTTCTGACCTTTTACATCATTCTACCTCTCCCTTCTTCACCAGTGCATTCCTCTTCCTCATCCTCTAATTAATTTTATGTCATCCCCCCAAATTCACTTTATACTCACATTTTCAATCTTTGTTTATTCCCTTTAACTGTGCCATAATTGACATAATTTTTAAGAAGTATCATTTTTCCATGGAATGATGCAAACAGTTCTTCTCCATTTAATCCTTTATGTTTTTGTTTGTTTGTTTATTTTATTTTATTTTTTTCCTTTTTCCCTTTTTAGACTTCTCTTGGGTCTTTATATTGGGGATCAATTTTTTTGCCCAACTCTAGTCTTCTCCTTATGAAAGCTTGAAGTCCTTTTGTTTCATTGAATGTATTTCTCTTAAAGTATTATGCTTAATTTCATTAGATAGTGATTGTTGTTTGTAGTCTTAGTTCTTTTGCTTTCCAGAATATTGTGTTCCATGACCTCTAGTCCATTAATGTTGCAACTGCTAAATTTTGTAATTCTGATTATGATTCCCTGATATTTGAATTTTTTCTTTCTGGACACTTAACAGAATTTTTTCCTTAAGGTGATCATTTTGAAATATGGCTATAATCTTCCTCAGAATTTTTATTTGGAGAGCTATTTCTGAGGTAATCCATGAATACATTCATTGCCTATTTTGCCCTTTGGTTCCAGGATACCAGGGTAGTCTTCTCTGACAATTTATTGAAAGAAGCTAGATAGGTCTTCCTTTTCATCATGGCTTTCAGGTATTCCATTGATTCTGACATGGCCTACACTAGATCTATTTTCCAAGTCAGTTTTTTCCCAATGAGGTATTCTACTTTTTCTTCTTTTCAATTTTTTTTTTTTATTATTTTTCATGATCATTAGCCTCTACTTGCCAAATTCTAACTTTTAAGGAGTTGTTTTTGTCAGTTAGCTTTTGTATTTCCTTTTCCATTAGTCATTTTTACTTCTTGAGTACTTCTTGGTCAAATGTACTTCTTGCATCACTCTCGTGTCTTTTCCCAATTTTTCTTCTCCCTCTCATAGCAATTTAAAATTACTTTTTAAACTCTTCCATGAGTCCTTTCTTAGACATTTTGTCAATGGATGTTTTGACATTGTTGTCCTCTTCTGAATTTGTCTTGATCTACACTGCCTCCATAATAACTTGCTATTCTTTGTTTATTGTTTTTTGTTCATCTTTTTTGGTCTCTTCCCCTTTTTCTTTTAAAGTTGGGCTTTGCTCTCAGTACTGCCCTACTTCCCAGAGTGGAAGAGGAATTACCTCAGTTTTCTTGTTCCAGAGACTGCAAGCCCTAACTGTTTACTTGCCTCTACACTGATGTAATGTTCCAAGGGGGACCCTGTGTCTGGTACTGCACTGAAGGCACAAAAATTTTGGCAACTTAACTGGCCCTTACATGGGATCCTAGTCCTGGTGTTTGGATGTATTGAGGAAGGTGTGATGTTTCTCTGCTCACTAGAGTAAGTGGAAATCTGGTTGGTGGAGACTGCCTGTTTGTCCAGGTTTGAATTGAAGCAGATGGAGGTCTGTATGTTGGAGGCTGCCTGTTTGCCTGGGGGGATGCTAAAGTACCGTAGATCTGACTAGTGTAAGTTATATTTTTTCAGACTATCCTGAAGGATGTGGTAGTTCTAGGGACTGGGTCTATACTTATTCTCCTGGCTATCCTGAAATTCTTAACGGGTTATGGCTTTAGTTTTGCCTTTTCCATCACATTAGGGCTTAGGATCACCCACTGTTTCGCTGAAGTGAAGCTTGCTGTTGACTTGCTGGGACACTTCATGTCTTGAACTGTGCTCCCGCTTTACCTGAGTGAGACAGAATTTTTATTAACATTCTTTCAATTTTCTTAGAATAAAAGATTGTTTCACTTCTTTTTTTCCTAGTTCTGGTGCTCCAGGATTTATTTTTGGGGCTTGATGTTTTTGGTACGTGAATATAATATGGGAGAGTTATTGACTAGCCTCATTGTGCCTATTGTTGTCTGGTTTCCTAGGCTAGCAATTTGCTTTCTGCATTGGGGCTGGAGGCCCCATCACTAGCCTGCTCTGCCACTGGCTCTTAGAACAATGGGACCTTGGTTGCTGATCTGTTCCATGGTTGAGAGTCTCCTGCTAGCTTGCCAAACATTGTCAATGCTGGTTCGTGTTGCCCTTTTACTTGAGACATACCTTTCTTGGAGTGTTTCTATGTTATCTTAAGATGGAAAATAGTTTCATTTCATATTTTTGTAGGTACTGTCACTCCAGAATCTGTTTAGTGGCTAAATTTGACATTATTTCTCAGGGAAGTTGGGGACATCTCTGATAACTTTCTGGCTTCTGTGGACCATTTTGGTTCTGCCACACAAAATTTCATTTTCCAGATGAGCATAATGATCCCCACAGTAATTTCAGGACTTCCCCAAAGTTATAGTTTGTAAACATCAGATTAGCTTATACTAATGAAATCAGGATCTAGACTACTGCTATTATGCCCCCCAATTTTTTTTTTCAGAGTTCTCTCTCATATCAGTGGGATTAGATGTATAAGGTCAAAATGTGTTTTGGAGATGCAGGAGGTCTTATGATTTAAAAAAAAATAATTAAGTATTTCAAGAAGCTATTTTTTTCCAAGAAAATTCTGGAGATAGTGCACATTTCTTCCTTTTGTCGATATACATATACATACATACATGCCTACATGCATATATACATATATATATATATATAAATTTCCATATATATGAGATAAACATCTTGCATGTTATAATTTTGCTTTTTAGTATTATAAAAGTCTCATCTTTAATGTCAATGAAATATGCACAATGTCAATTCTTATCTATCATTAACACCTTACAAATTTGATGCCAAATTAAGTCAATTCTCCTCTAACCATAAGGGCTGTACAGCATTCAATGATTTTGCTATTCAAATAGGTTCTAGAGATATATCCCTTGAGATTAAGGCAGCTGCCAGAAACTTCATTAAGAGTATATACCTCCATACTTGAGGCATCCTGACTTTTTGGAGAAAATGTGAAGAACAAAACAATTTATTTTCATGATTCATTACTTAAGCCAGACCAGCACCATTAATATTCACAGATAGTTCTGAATGGGAAGAAAAGATAAGTTTGAATGCTCTGCTGAAAGGCAAATAGACTTGTGAATAAAAGAATAAAAATCATGACATTTTACATAAAAGATAATGTATATTAGATTTGTACAAAGCAAATATTACTTGTAGTTTGGGGAGAAAAGATGTCTTTCTTAAGAATATTTATGTGTTTTTTCTATGAAAACATTTATAAAATATGTGTAACTACAAACTCTTTGTTAGTACTAGAAAATTCATTTTAAGCTCTGTAAGAAAATGAGGTTAGAAATTAAGAGCTGATTACCAACAACTTAATTAGCATCACCAGTTAATATTCTAATATAGAATTATGATCTTAATTTCTTCATGTATGGATAGTCTTAATTTATTATTTCATTGAAAACAGTATCCAGACACTCCTAAAAAAGAGGACAGAAGCCAAGTGTCTGGCTTTCCCCAAAACTAAACTAAACTAAAAACAAAACAAATATCTGGAAAACAAACAAACAAAAAAAGTGATTGTTCATTGATAGGGTAATATCTGAGAAAAATGTAATTAATGATTTTGATGAAATATTACTGTGCAAAAAAGAAATGTTAAATATGAGGAATTTAGAGAAACACAAAATAATTTATAAGGATCCCTACAGAGTAACAAACAGAAATGAGGGAAAATATACATAATTGAACACACTATTTTAAACAAACAAAACCTCCCACTAAAATAGAACAGAATTCAGCTAAAGGTTATGATGAAAATTGCCTACAAAAGACTAAACAATTATGTTAGGTGCTTCCCTTCTGTTGGTAAAATTTTATTGTACTATAGGAAGGATATTTTTAATATAATATAGTATCCAATCTAGTTACTATGACTTGTCTAGCTAGTTTTATTTTAGGATAGAATTAGGAAATTATGATGATTCAAAAAATAAAGTATTAAGAAAAATTCAAGTTGGAAAAGGGGGAAAATATTTTATTAGCACAACAAAATTCTAATTTTCTTCATTAAAATTGGAATGACAAATTGGGATTGTAGAGATAATCTAAAATATGGTTGATGATTGTGATTTTCAGGTGTGTTAGGTCTTTTGTCATCCCATTTGGGGTTTTCTTGGCATACATATTGGAGAGACATGCTGTTTCTCAATAGGAAGTCAAATCCCTACTAATTGTAGTGCCTTCCTTCTGTTGATTGTCATATATACATAAATATAAAGTGAGGTATTGATGTATTATTTTTTAAGAATAACCTAAACCATTCTTATGGATTTAAATAGTGAGATAACTCCATTCCTTGACTATATAAAAATCAATTTAGAAGAAATGAAACATAATTCTCATTCATTCATTTTTTGTGCCAGAAGATGTTTAAAAATACCTCTATGTTTTCCTTGATTCTTCTTTTCATCATTATCCAATCACTGGATTATAGCACTATATGATACTAATATAAACATATTCATATATATTTCTTCTTGAACTGGTTTGTTAAAAAAAAAGATTCAGAGAAGATATTATATCAGATAAATAATTTTCCAATATTAATAAGTAATCCATTTTAACAAACATTTATTAAATTCCCATCCTGCAAAGCACTCAGTGTATATAATCCACTTTCTAGTGTTCTTCCAAAACTCTTGGTCAAAGAACAAGAGGATATAAATTATGTTGGGGCTACATATTGGGGTCATGTTCCCTTTCCAATGTTTCCTAACTTTTGAAAAGATTTTGAACTTATGTAAGAGTCAACAATCCAAGGTACATACAGCCCTGACATCAACTCTCTAGTTAATGTCTAAACCCAATCTATGAGACAGGGAATTTGTAGACAAGAGAAGCATAAGAGAAGTCACAGATGGAGAATAGCAGAGAATAAAACCAGAATAATTTCTCAAGTGAAGTTTATATTCTGAACTTTTTCAATTGTGGATTAGAATTTGGGACATCATGTTGTTAATAACAGGGCCAAGCCCTATGGAGACTTGGGTGGATATTCTAGCATATTTCTGAAGCCTGAAATTATCTAAGATGATAGAATGGAGTCAGTGTAAGATTTCCTTCGAGATTTCCTTTCATTTTTTTCCCCTGGGGACTGAGATGCACTTACTTTCATCTACTTTGTTTACTTGAACGATAGTGATGAGAATAAAATTGAATGAAAGACAAACCTAGGATGAAAGTAGATTGAAAGATTCTATAAATCTAATTTGTATTTCACCAGTGCAAACTGAATGTGAGCTAGAGCTGAATATTTAACTAAGATTAAAGTGCATTTAAAGGAAAAAGGGAACAATATATTTGAAGTAAGATTCTTTTTGAGACACAAAATGATATGTCTCAGGTATTAGTTTCATCCCATAGAAAAAGCAGAAGGTATAATGGACTCACATGAACCAGTAAACAAAGAAGTAATATAGAATTTTTACACTCCTGATGTTCCTAACAAATGGGAACTGAATTTAGGGTTGCAATTGGGATAATGTTTTATTATTTTGGGTGAATACCTCATATTCTACATAGACTCTCTAGCCACTTGTGATTACATTCTAGGATTTGGTTTCCTCTCAGAAGTCAAATTTATACATTTTGTGCTACTAGATAGGTGAAATGAGTCAAATCAGGTTTTCTAGTCCATTCTTTCATGGTTTTAATTCTCAACTCCTTTTCAAGCTCTGAGGACCACATAGCCCATAGTTTTTACACTCCAGTTTGTAGCTTCTATTCTTCCTGATTTCAACAAGCTACTACTTCCAGAGTAAGCTTGTTACTTCTAATCTCATCATCATATTGCTAATTCAAGTTTTGATTAAGACCACCTGCCTTAGCCTCCTTTTCCCTTTGATTGATGGGCTGGAAAGAGGAGTTCCAAACTCCACCAAAAGTCTTTATGGAAGTCAGATGGGACTTTTTCCTCTCCTCACTTTGCATCTGCCACTCTGCCTTGCTTAAGTTCAATGGAACAGGATGTCATATAGGGTATCACCCACTGTTTCCCCTCCCCATTTTTCTACCTGATTCTGGATTGTTGTTCAGTCATTCAATTGTATTCTCCATTATCTTCTTAAGTTTTTCAAAGTCCATGTTTTTTGCTTTCATGACATTATCTATCTATCTCATCCTCTGCTGTACCCATATCCTTTTGCCTTCAATCTTTCTGGACATCAGGGTATTTTCAATAAGTCCTGACTTTTTATTATATGACCAAAATATTTGAGCTTGTGGTTCATATTTGACCTTCCAAAGAATAGTGTGTATTAATTTCATTAAATATTGATTTAGTTGATCTCATTGTTACCCAAGGGATTCTCAAAGTCTTCCCAGCACCACAATTTGAAAGTGTTGATTTTATAGTATTTAGCTTTCCTCATAATCTAGCTTTCTCTTCCATACATTGTTACTGGAAACAACAACATAGCCATGGTAAACAAGGGCAACACCAAAGAATATCTAAACTACTCAACAATTGCCACTAAGCAGTATTGTCTAAATATATGAGACTGCTGATATTTTCCCCTGAAATCTTAATTCTGCCTTTTAATTTGTCCAGCCTAGTGTTTCACATGGTATATTCTGCATATAAATTAAGCAAATGCATTATCAATATTCATTCTTGTAGTACTACTATGCTAATCTTTAAATCACTTAGTTGTTTCACATTTGGTTCTAACAGTTGCTTCTTGTCCCTCATCCAGTTTTTTCAGGAGAAAAGTAAGATTACTTGGTATTTCCATATCTTTGAGGACTTATCACATTTTGTTGTTACACAGTCAAATGTATTTTTTTTTTCCTCTTCCCCTTCTATAACTCTCTTGCTTTCTCCATAATCCAGTGAATGTTGCCAATTTGGTCTCTAGTTATTCATCTTTGAAAACCAACCTGTTTTGATAATTCTTTGGTCATATGTTGCTGAAGCCTAGCTTAGAGAATCTTAAGAATAATCTTACTGTTTTGAAATGAGTGCAATTGTTGAGTAGTTTGGATATTCTTTGGTGTTGCCCTTGTTTACTACTGGGAAGTAGACTGATCTTTTCTAATCCAGTGGCCAATGCTGCTTTTTCCAAACTTGCTGGAATATTGAGTACAATACCTTAAAAGTATCATCTTTTGGGGATTTTAAATAGGTCAGCTTGAATTGACCCAAACATAAAACAGGCACAAAAATTCAATGGGAAAAAAACAAAAAACTCCTTAAAAATAGAATAGATCAAATGGAAAAAGAGGTTAAAAAAATTCACTGAAGAAAATAAATTTTTAAGAGCTAGAGTAAAACAAGTGAAAAAATTACTTCATTGGACATCAAAAACAATAAAGTCAAAAGAATAAAAAATAGAAATAAATGTTAAATATCTCATCAGGCAAAAATAAACTATAAAATATATTGAGGAGAAATAATTTAAGAATTATTGGGTAACTTGAAAGCTACAATAAAAAAAAAGAGCCTAGGAATCATATTTCAAGAAATTATTAATTTGATGTTGTAGATCTTGAGAGTACAATAAAAATTTAAAGTATCCATCAATAATCTCCTGAAAGAGATTCCCAAAAGAAATCTCCCACAAATATTAAAACCTAAGTTCAGAAGTCTCAGGTCAAGGAGAAAACACTGCAAGCAGTAGAAAGAAACAATTCAAATATTGTAAAGCCATAGTCAAGATTACACAAGATATAGCAGTTTTTCTGTTAATGGAGAAGAAAACTAGAAAGGTGATATTCTAGAGGGCAAAAAAGATGTGTTTATAACCAACAATCATATACCCAGCAAAACTGAGTATTATTTTATAATTCTTCAGGGGAATAAAACCAGACATTTAATAAAACCAAACTTTTTAAAGATTCCTGATGAAAAGACTAGAGCTGAATAAAATATTTGACATTCAAATACAAAACTCATTTATAAAAAAGATAAACATAAAGGAGAAATCACAAGAGACTCATTAGTTCAAAGTATTTACATCCCCATATGATAAAATAATATATGTAATACTTAAGAACTTTTTCATTAATAAGGCAGTTAGAAGGAGTCTGCATAAATAGATCATATTATAGTGGGTTGATTATGTTGGAATGATCTCAAAAAGAAGAGGGGGGATGAGGTTTACTGGGAAGAGGAAGGAAGAGGTAAAATGGGGAAAA
Organism: Sarcophilus harrisii; assembly: GCF_902635505.1. Lineage (NCBI taxonomy): Eukaryota > Metazoa > Chordata > Mammalia > Dasyuromorphia > Dasyuridae > Sarcophilus > Sarcophilus harrisii. Next base: position 195,384,620 of record NC_045426.1, read on the forward strand.
TTATCTCGCGAAAAAAGCATATATACCCTCCCCACCACCCCACATACCCACAGAGTTGGATATAGAAATCTATGCTATCCAACATGGAAATAGGAGGGTACGGCAATAGGAAAAAAAATGGGGATAATAAATAGAAGGTGGATTAAATGGAGGAAACAGTCAGAAACAAAACAGACTTTTTAGTACAAAAAAAGACAGGGAAATAAAAGAAAAAAAACTGCATAAAGGGAAATACACAATTAGTAATCCTAATGGTGAATCTTAATATGATGTAGTTATCCATAAAATGGAAATGGAAAGGAGAATGAATTAGAAACCAGAATTCAATGATACATTGTTTACAAAAACACACTTGAAGCACACACACACACAGTTAAAATAAGGGTTGGAGTAGAATCTATTATTCTTCAGCTGAAGTAAAAATAAAGGCAGAAATAGCAATTGTGATCTGAGACAAAGAAAAAACAAAAATAGACATAATTAAGGGAAACAATCAGAGAAACTACATTTTTCTAAAATGTATCAGACAATGAAATAATATGAAAAAATTTACAGCAAGTTTCTCTGCAAAAGAACTTAATTAAAATAAAGTGTTGTTGAGAAATAACACATTTCTCAAATATATAGGGAACTTATTTTATAAAAATAAGATTCATGTCCCAAAATTAATAGATAAATGGTTAAAAGATATTGTTAAAGCATTTTCAGAAGAAAAAATCAAAGCTCTTAGTAGTCACATGAAAAAAAATCTTCTGTCATTGTTTATAAGAGAAATGAGAATTACAACAATGACAAATGCTAGTGGGATATGGGAAAATAAGTATACTAATAAGTTGTTGGTAAAGTTGTGGACTGGTCTCACCATTCTGAAGAGCATACAAATTATATGTGAAATCATGCAAAACATATATTTTTATTAGCCAGATTGTAAGAAAACCATCAATAAAAATAGAGAGAAAATTATACTTCAATTTGCATTCAGAATTCATCAGTTCTCTTTTTCTGGAGGTAGATAACAATGTTCACTATGAATTCACTTCATAATTGTCTTCACTTCACTTCACTTCAGAATTGTCTTAGGTTACTGTAGTCATCAAATTGACTCAGTCTTTCACAGTTGATCATCATTACCAAATTGTTATTACTGTATACAATGAGCTTGTTTTGCTTATTTTACTTTCTTTCAGTTCCTGTAGATCTTCCCAGGTTTTTCTGAAACCATCAGACCTCTCATTTCTTATAGAAAAATAGTGGTTATCACAATCATATGTCAAGTTTTTCAGTAATTCTCCAACTAATGTTAAAATAAGTAATTTGGAAAAATAATTGAATTATCTCAAAAAATCATACTGCTCAGGATCTCACTTTTTCTTCATCAAAGCTCAATTGTCTTAATTGTAACTAGGATTTATCCTAAAAGTAACCCTTAAAACTTGTCCTGTTCAATAAATTTCTTAATGAAAAATCTTGATTTTGAGCTTTATTACAAGGGACCATTTTCCATTAACTTCTCCCTTTGACTATATTGAAAAAGCACATAGCTACTTCTGCCATATAGTTCCACAGAAATTTTTTATAGCCTATTAATACTGCCTAGATAAAGCTGTTCTTTTTTGGGATTACATAAAATCGCTTTTTCCTCTGTCCTGTGCTCATAAAAGGAAACAGATAGAAGAAGATTAACAAGAACTTGAAGCTTGCTAAATCTTGACTAAAATAATCCAGTCAATCACCGGGAATTTCATTTGTTTCTAGTAAATTATAGAAATTCCTGGATAAATTTGCTTGTTTGGGGGGGTCTCCCCTCCTGTATAAAGAAGGAAGGTGCAAGGTGAAAGGTGAAAAGGAGCAAAAGCAAAAGAAATTTTATTATTGTAAAGTAGTACCACCCCTCATAAAAATCAACCAAATCATCTTGGCAAATTCTCAGATACTGAAAAGCCAATAAAAATTGTATTTTGTTATGTTCATAATGATGTACAGCAGCTCCTAGGGAAGATGTAGCAATAATCCTAAGGCCACTTGGCCTTGGGAATGATGTAGTTAGAAATGACATATTTCTTCCCCTACATTATCCTGCCTAAGTTTACTCTATATGATCATACTCTAAATGGCCATAAATATACTGGTTGTCAAATAATAGTCTATTGGTCAGTGATAACCGAGTTTCTGAAACTGATGAGCAACAGTCATGAGGTACTTAAAGGTTCAGAACAAAACTAGATGTCCACCACTTTACTTAGTGATGTTTCAGGGCTAAAAAACACACCTCTGGAAGGTAAACTCTACCCTCCCGCCCCCCACACACACTTTACCCAGAGAATTATAGGTATTTTACCTGTACACAAAGTCAGAACTAGATCACTTCTAAACTCCACCTCCAAGTTATAAAATTATCATATCAAGCACCTGGTTTCTCTAACTTTTCCCTATAAATTTATCTTCCTGTTCATGGTTCTTTGCTAATTTCATTTGGAACTTGGCTTGCTGTTAAATTTTTGCCCCTTAACCTGGAGACAAACTGAGTTTGTGAATTTTTTTTGCCATACCTGCAATACTGACCTGAGGACTCTAACATGGTTGTGGTGTCTTCCACTAGAACAATAAAGTGCCAATGGACATGTTTAGCTATTGTGTGTGTGTGTGTGTGTGTGTGAACAATTAAAAAAATACTTAGTTAAATGTTGGATAACTGCTCTTCTGCCTGTGATGATCTAGACAATAAATAATTTTGAAATGACAAAACTTCCATTAAAAAAGAATGTTACATGTGTCTTCTCCTTGTACTTCTTTCTCCCTCAGCCATTAAAGGATTTCTCTCAGAATCTCCATTTTCAGAAAGGGCCTAAATACATATTTCTTACTCAAGACTTTGTTACATGCTTCAGGCAATTTTTCCTTGGCCTCTTTCTTCAGAGCCCTTGTCTGGATTGTTTTTCTCCACTGGAATGTATTTCTTGAACACCTGTTTTACTTTTTATTTGTATTTTTATTCCCAGTACTTAAAACTGAGCCTTGCAGATAGTTAAATTAAAAACATTAAAAATGCTTGTTGACTTGATTTGTTCCTGGCCACCACAAAATCTCATCAAGATGATTAGGGAAATTCTTTGTTTGCTCCTATTCTTTTACATAAATAAAATGGAGAAAACTATATTTGTTTCTGAAAATAGAAGTTTACACTGAGACATTCATGGATGAATAATAATTGGAATATTTGCAAGGGCAGAATATCAGCAGTATTACAACTAAACCATAATTTTGAAATATTTATTGGCAAATAAAGATATACCCAGTCTGGGAAAAAAATGGTCTAAATTTTAAACACTTAGCTGTTATTTCAGTTTCTTTTTAAAATGTATATATACGATGTAGATTTCTTAGACAATAATATAAATAATAGATTTCTACAAATGGTTTGTCTTCTCCAGTCAGATACATTAGATCTATCTTTATCCTTTTGTTTTTTTAAAGAATTTTGCTGTGCCCTGTCACAAATCCAAGTCATGTCCCTGAGGTTAAATTTTCCTTATAAAATATACTTATGGATGCTTTCCTCTAGTTTCAAAGGAGTGACCAGGTTGGTGCTTATTTGCATATACAATGTCAATGGTCTCAGGCAGTAATAGGTTCTTCAAGACTATAGTAGCAATGTAATGTGGGCTAATTACTTACTTACCCTTACTGTGCACCTATCCCCAGGCATATTATAATCAGCAAAAATATTCCTTTCCTTCTTTTCCAATAACTTCAGGGCTTGCTTGACCACATAAAGTTTAGGCCCCTCACTAATTAGATGCCCCAAGTATCTTACTTCTCTTTCCACAAATTGCAGCTTTCCTTTTGAGACTCTGAGCTCCTGCCTTCCTGGGTAGTTTAGCAATTCTATGAAGACCTCCAGTGATCAATAAATCATCAACATATTGCAAGATCTAGGTACCAAGCGAACTCTAATTTTTTCCAAAATAGTTTCCAGTACTTTCTTAAACAGATTAGGGGATTCTGTATATCCTTAGGGTAGAATGCTACTGTTTTCTTCCAGTATCCATGTCTTCCCATTTAAAGGCAAAGATATCCCTACTTTCAGGATCTAGTAGATAAGCCTAGAAGACATGTTTTTTATGTATGTAACACTAAGCCACTTACTAGTTTCAAAAATCTTTCCTTCAACACCAGAAAGTAAGAGTTTCTTTGAACAATATGCACCCCCTCTCTAGGGCAATTGAGTTACAAAGGACCTAGTGGCCAGGTCTCTATCAAGAAAACCAATTCTTGTCTGGCCCCACCTTTAAATTTACCAAGGACTCTGGGTGGGTTCTTTCAATGAGCCCTTTGCACCCCTTCTCCTTTTTTATAGAGGAGTAGATCTTTTAATCTCTTTTCCTGTTGACAATCCTTCTTCATACATCCTTCTAGGCCACAATTGAAACAAGTTAGTGGAGTCTGTGCTGGGCTTCCTTTTTCTGAATCTCCTATTGTCTGGGATTCAAGGCAAAAAAATCCCTCCTTCCCTGGCGTCTACCAGGTTGCTCATGATTTTTCATTACAGATTTATCAACTATCTGAAGCATTAATTTTAGTCTGCTCTTCCTCTTGTTTGAAGGACAGTAACATAATTTTTCTTTCTTCTCCCAGAATGAACCCCCAAACTGTGTAGGACACTATGGTCCACAGAAACAGAGACTCTCAGTAAGAAAAAGCAAAAAAGGGTTTATTACAATCTCATGAGAAAGGGCATTTTCCATCTGATAAGGTGTTTGTCAGAAACGAAGTATAAAGCAGAACTTCGAAACAGAAGATTAAATATCCTCAATGTAGAAGCCCCCAAAGCCCCCACTCCCTCAGGCTGGCCTTTTCTCCCATTCTTTGGGGAAGTCCAGGCTTACATTCTAATTGAGAAATCTAACCCAGAACTAAAAGAATACAAGTAATAAACTTTTAAGAGACTTCAAAGCCATTATCATCTTTAAAAGAAGTACTTAAATGCTAATTAAGAAGTGTTGGGAAATAGGAGGGAACAACATCTGCAACTTTTAGCTATAACTCTACTTATTATTATAAAATCTCAAGTCACAATTAAGGCTACTTGGCCATGAGAGTGTCTTCACTCAGTTAATTCCATACAGTGCCAAACCCCATATCATAGATCACAACATTACCTATAATACAATATCTTACTTAGATTTAAAAGAATTGCAGAACAAAGTTTGTATATTGTGTGTCTGATATATTTAGGCAAAATTTAATATGGTCGAACCTATTTTATCTCAATGAAAGTCTTAGGGTTTTAAACACAACCAGGGGTTGGAGGGGTTAAATCTCTGTGGGTCCCCACTTACCATAGCCACCAGTACCTCTAATTCTACTTTCTCCTTTCATTTTCTTTTTGCTTGTACTCTATTATTTATGTATGACTATTTCAGAAAGGAGGTACATTTATTAATATGATCCTCTGCAGTCCCACTTCACTTTACCATATTTCCAAATCTTTCTATAGTCCTGCTTTGTCTGATCCTGTTGATGTAATGTGATTTTCAGGCCCTTTGATCTTGGAGCTTGTGTTCTAATGGGTCAGTAGACCTTGGTCTTCTGGCCTTGGAGTCTATCTCAGGAAACAGCACACCCAATTTATCAGATTCTGACCACTCCTTAGCCAGATGGCTTCTGGTCTCAGGAAACTTCCACAGATCAAACTCCTGAAACAATAGTGAATAAGACCACTCCTCAATACATTGATGACTGGTAATCTTGTCAGTAATAATTTGATCAACTGAGAACCACTACTACTGGGGACCACTCCTTCCCACCTTGAGTCATAGAATTATCATGTTTGTGATAGAAGCTGGATAAAATGACCCTTCTGACTTCTGTTTCTTTTCTGGATTCTCTTAGAATTCAGTCAACTCAGTAATGGCATCACATTGCTTTTAATAAACTTTGCCCCTTGACTAGAAGATGGGTCCAAGCCATCAAATTCTTTTGAGACACCTCGCAACACCAGTCTGGGATTTTTGGGACCCCCCTTCTCAACCTCAACACTGTGATGTTTCTGTCTGGCAGAGTTCAATTGCTGTTGGGGATTAGAAGAACTAGTTGTCCTCTTCTTTCCCACTCTTAAGAGATCCCTAAACCTAGAAGACTCTAGCTAACTAGGTAGATAAGAAAAAAAAAAAGATAGTTTTCCCTTTTTGACTTTGGTCATTTCATTTTTCATTGCTCAGTGCATAGTACATTGCCCTGGGGTTCTGCTTCATTTGAGAAAGGGAGGTGAAACAATTTAAATTTTTTTTAAAAATCACCTTCATTTAACCATCTTTCAACACAATTTTTAGCTCTCTGTCACCTAGTGCAGGGTTAAAAGAGCAAGGATGCTTTTTCCATAAAAAGATAAGGCAGACAAAGTAATTTTATAATTTAGACAGATAAAAGGTAAGAGTTTGACTAAAATGCAACACTTTACCCAGCTAATTTTTAAAAAATCATTTTTATAGAACTAAAAATAAGTACAATAGAAACTTGTCCTAGTCCAGAATATCCATGTTATTGTCTCCCCCAAGTAAAAACATTAAGTAGCCAACGTCAGGGATAGTGGTGATAAAATATAATGTAATGCCATGAAAAGATGTTGCAATATGTGTGGGCATTCTCTAGGTGGTTCTTGTTAGGTGACAGACAGTATGGTCAATGGGAACTACTTTGATTAGGTGGGGAGAAAAGAAAATCATGAGTTACCGTCATCAATTCACTTTGTACTTTGGCTATTCAATTTTGTTTATCTTTGATTTTCAGTTTCCAGATCTAGTGAGAAATATGTTGTCTGCTCCAATACTATGTAATCCTGTGAATAAAGTCTGGGTTCTTTGCTCATAAATTTATTCTTTCATTTTAAGTTAAGCGATAGTGTTGTCCTAATATCCCAGTGTTTGAATTATTCAATCAGTTCTTAAAGATAGCTCCAGGAGCAAAGATTGACTTCCGGAAGTCTAACCCACAAGTAACTGAGACACAGAGCAGTGAAGCTGTATTTGCACGTCAACTTGGTATGATTATTAATATGTAGGAACTGACTGGAGTGTAACAATTTCTCCCCAGGGATCAAAGTAAAATAGGAGTAATGTGCCCCTGAAATTTTGGAAAGAAAGGACTGCATGTTGTTATTGTTATATCTTATTAAGTTGTTTAAAAAACATTACTTACTGGCACATAAGAATAAGGGACACAGTTATTTGGGGTTCTATGCTTAGGAGTATAGAAAACCCAAAACTTTGCATATACACTTGCAAATGAGTAGATGTAACTAACTGGTTTGGTTCTAGAGTAGTGTGTCAGAGTGTACTTACTACAAAAAAAGATATACTTATTTGAGGTTTAATTTCTTTACCTGAACAAAAACAATGTCCTTTAGAGTTAAATATTCATTAAGTATTTGTCCTTATAACTAATTAAGTGAACAAAAATAAATAAATGTGCAAAAAAAGAATGCACAATTAAATGAATGAACAAACTAAAGAATGAACAATTATCAAATTAAATAAATGAGATTTCCTTCACACATACTCTGATGAAATATATTTTATAAATCAATGAAGCAATGGAATGTGATTTCCTAAGGAGAGAGGTTATTACTAAACCCAGAGCATAAATTTTAGGAAGATTTTTGAGCAGATTGAGTTGAATTTTAAAGTGTGAATAGGAATTCAGTAAGCAAATAAGGAGAAGGACACCTTTTCTTCCAATATGAATAAAGTAACAAAGGAATGAGACTATGTAATGAATGCCATACCAAGGAGTTTTAATTTTAGTCTATAAGCAATAAGTATTCACTGAACATTTTTGACTAGCTTTGCATACACAGACAAGATTAGACTGACAGCAATATGAATGATAAATTAGGGAAGACATCATTAAAATGACAGCAAGCAAACCTTTAAGTTTAAGGAGACTTGCAGTTGTCCAAGAAGCTTATAATGATGCTGATCAAATAAACTAGATCAGTAATTGCCTTCATGTTCAGTTCTGTAAACATAATAAGATTGTATCTATTTATAGTTAAATATTTTGAAAACCTCATTATTTAGAGATAATTGAAAACTTCATAACAATCTTGAATCAGACACAGGTCAAGTCCACTTAAGAAGAATTTAGGTTGTTATTCATATTTTGAAATAGGGATAACAAATACAAGCAGGTGATGTATGTGGCTCACAACACTTCTTAGTATACCCCAACCAGATTAAAATATAATTCAGAACATTTAACAAAATAAATATGAATACATTAAATCATAAATAATATTAATATATGGTCTTCTCAGTATAATGTACCCAGTGAACTTTTTGTACAATTTAGTGACTTCTATTTCTATTTGAGTTTGACCCTACTATTATAAAGTACAAAATGCAACAAAGAAAAAAATATAAACATCAGAAGCAATGATTCTTCAAGATTTCAGATTACAAATTCAACAAATAAAAAAATATAGAAAGCTTCTTTGGGTAAAAATTATCCAAAGTCATTCCCTAGCTTCATTTTTTATGCTAGACAGAGATTTAAGTCTTTAGCAAAAATGAAGATATACACAGAAAGCTTCCCAAATCACTAATTAAGTCTCTGCAGTGAATGCTGTTAGGCTGTCAACTGTATCATGACCAGATAAATCCCTCCAAAATGAGAAATGATAATATTATGGATGGAGACTACAAATTTGTAATTTCAATTTGTGAATTAATTTTAAAAGCTCAGGGGAAAAATATAGAAATATTAGATAAAAGTGAATGTAACATTAGCTTTGAGAATGGTTTTTCCCATATTATTTGTAATACCTAGTTGCAAACTATAAATGCCAGAGATTTTCTTTTTCTTTTTTTTTTCTTTTTAGTTTTCATGATTCTTAGGGATCAAAGAGAAACAGATGAAAGAATAAAATTGTTCTGAATTTAGAAAGTTATTGGAGCTGTTTAAGGTCCTTTAATGCAATATTGTGGTGAGACATTAAAGGTAAAGAAAACCACCTGATTTTGGGAAAACATGCCAAAACATTACAGAAGAAAATATGCTAGAAATATCAGAAGGAGAGGACATGATTAGTGAACTTGAAATATTCTTTATGATGAGGGCTTCAAAGCCAATTAAATAAATAGTTCATTCCCCAGGAGAACTCAGCATGACATCAAGGACAGGAAAGACCCCCAAGCAATCATTCCACCTCTTTGCCTTGTGATCAGTCAGGAAACAAATGCTTTCCCTATTTAATTTGAAAGGAAAGATCCTTTCTTGGTCTGTGGTGAAGGAAATATCTTGCATTTGCTTTGTTTTTGTTGTTCACTCTAGTTTTCAAAGAGACTATTGATATCTCTAGTGATGTGTTGAATTTCATGTGAATTGGATTTATGGAAGGCAGACTTGTCCAAAGCCCTCAGCCTCCCTTTCTCTTCCAGAGTCATCAGAGTCCAGTGGAAAGACACTAGTTAAGATGAATCGTTTGGAATGCATTAGGTCCTTGGCATTTTCAAAGCCCAGCCAGGCTCTCCATAGCTCTTGATTTAGCAACCTTCATGGCTTTTGGAGCAAATTGTCCACTCACTCTGTCATGGGAAGCATTCACAGGCTTGGATAGAGAGTGTTCAGAGAGGACCAGCATCTCTGGTGTATGGACTTTTAATTCCATTCTGTAAAGGTAAATCAATGGATAATGTCAGTCAGTAGATATTTATCAACCAGCTAATATGTGCCAGCTATTGTGCTAACCTTTAAGGATAAAAGTAAGAGAAAAGACAGTCTCTGAACTAAAGGAACTAAAAGGGAAATAATATATTAAAAAAATCTACTTACAAACAAACTCTACACGTTAAGTCCCTGATAGATGCCATGTACATTATTTATTGAACTATTGCATTTTCCTTCAGCTTTAAGGTTTTTTGGTTTATTTTTCATTCAGCTTTAAATTGGAAGATAAAGCTATCTTCAGAATTGTTTTTCTGAACCATGATTTCCACATAAATGTGGACAGTATAAAGATGAAAACAAGTCCTTTGCAAAGACTATGAGAAAAGATAATTAATGAATTAAAGTTCAGTTTATATATTGGTTTGTTTCTTTTATGATGAGAACTGGATTTTTTTTTTGCAGGTTCATGTGATGAGAAATATAATTTATCTTTTTTTAGAACTAAATACACTACATTTTATTTCTTTTTTTGAAATTTCTTTTTTTCCCCCTTGTGACATGGATACAATGGAAATTTGTTTTTCATGTCAATGTGAATACATATTTTTTAAAAAATATTTAAGACAAAAGCAAAATAAGAAAAAAATAGAAAAAGGACAGAAAAATATTGTCATGTGCCCAGCAGAACATCAAGAAGGATTCAAAATATGTAACAATAAATTTCCATTTGAAGAATGCACATATAATAATAGAAGATATTGTATTCAGAACAGTCTGTCTTTGCTTCCTTATAGGTTTCTTTTGTTGTCTGCTGTGCATGTTTTACTTTATTCTTTCCTCCCTTTCCTCTTCCTCACTTCCTCCCCCAAATACACAAAGAATCAATATATTTATGTATACATATGTATATATTTACCCACACATATACACAAACACACATAAAAATATAAATACTTATACCTATATACATAAATACACATATACATACTCATAAAACAATTTTAATGAGGTGACATATAATGTAGATTTCTCTTGATTGAATAATTTTTTTTAGTTTGACTTTGTTTGAGGTCAATGATTACTACCCCTATTTATTTTTTAATAAATTCTATTCCTGATTATTGTTATTGTATTTGTGTCTTGTACTTTACTTGTACCTATTAGCTTTCCTTGCTACAACTTAACCTCACCACCCCACGGATTCTTCTTTTATCTTCTTTCCCCCACCTTTTCCCTATCTCTTTATTTCATCCCCATTAATCTACACACCTTAACCCATTCCTATTAATCTTAACACTCTTCTGTACCCCATCTTATCCTATACCACCCCTTTCTGTCCTCTTTTTCTGTTTCCCATTAATCTATACACTTTATTTCACTCCCATTAATTTATACACTTTTTTTTTATAACCCTCTTTACTCTATTCCATCCTCACTTATTTCTTTATTGATTTTCACACATGTATGTGTTGTTTCCTCTTTAACCCATTCCTAATGTGAATAGGTTTTCAGAATTACCAGCTCTCCTGCCCCCTCTAATTTCTCTATGTCTATTCTTACTCCCATACCTCATTTGAATTGCATAATTGCTATTGATACCCCTTCCTACACAGTTTTGATTTGGATACTTAGCTCTACTCCAGGCTTTCTTTTGAACTATCCAATTACTAATGTCAGTTTTAGATATGTGGTTTAAATTTCCACACATAAAATATTAACAATTTGTCTTTATTAAGTTCTTGAATATTAGTCTTTGATGTTGGCCCTTATATATTAAATTTTCTATTGATTTCAGCTTTGAGACAAAATCCTGAACTCTGACAGTTCATTGAATATCCTTTTATTTCATTCAATGTTATGCCTAATTTTGCTAAATATATTTCTAACTGTAGCCCTAGTTTGTTGGATTGTTGATATATGGTATTCCAGGACTTTTATTGTAGCCACTGATCAAAACTGTACAATTTTAATTATACCTCCACCATATTTAAATTGTATATGGGGTTTTCTTTTATCTGAGAGTTTTGAAATTTAGCAATAGTATTCCTACATATTTTTCTTATAGGATCTCTTTGAGGTAACAATTGATGGATTTCTACTCCCCTCCCCATTTCAATATTTCCTTCTTGTTTTATTACTTGACGACAATTTTAATTTTCTTTAATTATTTTTTGTGTTTGTATGTCAAAATTCTTTTCTTTATTATAACTTTCAGGTAGTCAATTATTCTTAAATTTTCTTTTCTTGATCTGTTCTCTAGATCTTTTTTTTTTCAGATAAAAAGCTTCAAATTCACTTCCATTTTTTTCATTTATATTTTGTTTTATTATTTCTTGGTCTCTTCCAACTTAACTTGCTTCCCTTTGCCCAGTTTGAATTTTTCTTATTTAAAACTCTGAATCTCCTTTTCTATTTGGTTAACTTTCATAATTGTGTTTTTGCTTGTTTTATTTTTTTTGTTTTCCTTCTAATTCCCTCAATTGATTTTTAAAATTTTTTTGAGTTCTTCTATAAATTATTTTTGGGTAATTAGCTATTTAACATTACTTTTGGGGAGCAGAAGAAGCTTTTTTTTTAACTTCATTTTTCTCTTAATATGAATCTCAGTCTTCCTTATTCCCATAGAAACTTTCTGTGATTGTGTTCTTTCTTCTTTGTCTGCTCATTTTTTAAAATAAAAATTTATTAATATAATCACCTCTATTTCTAGGGTGGGGGTGGGGAATGATGGTGCCTCTGGCTTGGAACCCCAAACCAAAAACTCTTATAATTGCCTGCAGTCAGTACCTTTCCTGACCCATTGCTGCTATGCTCACAGGACGTGCTATTCTTTCTTTCCCAGATCCTTGTCTCAACAGCTGGATCTGGCATTCCTCATCAGCAGAGGTTACCTCAATCTTCCCCAATGAGATCTCCTACTCACCTGTCAGGAGGTGAAATTTTCTGTCCTTAAGGCTTTGAATCCAGCTAGACCCAGTGCTCCTTTCTTGTTTTTCATTGGTGTTAGTCCAGATGTGTTTTTACTTTATGCTGGTTAAATCTTAATCCTGGAGTTTTTCTTTGGGACTTCTACAGTTGTGTTGTTTGTGGGGAAAATCTGTAGCACGTGGAATTTTTTGACCTACTTTGTTATCTTCTTACAATATTACCCCTTATACTAAATTTTCCAAAGAAAATCATTTATTTGATTAAAAAATATTTTACTAGTAACTTTTTTCTTCCTAGATTTCTGATTGCTTTTCTCTTCTCAAGTTTTTCTTCATTTTATTCTACCATCCATTCTGCTGCTAAAGTTATCTTCCTAAAATGCAGTTCTCAGTATTACCCCATCTGTCTATTCAACAAACTCCAGTAACTTTCTATCACCTTCAGAATTGGTTTTGCCTTTAAAACCCTTACCACGCTGGCCTCTTTCTAAATTTCCAGTATTCTTACCTCTTATTTCTACTCTTTAACAATGATTTCTTGTTATCTCTTGTATATAACCCAAAGAACACTTCATCTCTCATGACATTGCCCTGGCCGTCTCCTTCATCTAGAAAGATATCCCTCTTAATTTCTGCTAAGATTTGATGGATTCCATTAAGTCAAATCTTACCTTTTTTCAAGTGATCTTTCCCTGTTTTCCATTTGACCAGCTGATTGTGCCTTCCTTCCAGAAACATCTCTGATTTAACCAATCAGTACTATTTATTTAGTATCTATTATGTGCCAGTCACTGTGATGACAGCTGGGGATACAAAAATATCTATATGGCAGTCTGTGTATTAAATAAAGCTTATAATCTAGTGGGAGAGACAACATGTAAATATAAACAAAGCAAACAATAAACAGAATTATAGGAAATTGTTCTACTGAAAGCACTAGTATTTTAAAAAGAAAAGGTTAGGGAAATTTTACAGTAAAAGACAAAATTTTAGCTAAGACTTTAAAAAGCTAGGAAAGTCAATAAGCAGATTTGAGGAGGCAGAGTGGTTCAGTTAGAGTAAATTTTCAGAGCTGAGATTGTGTCTTATTAGAGGAATTGCAAGGAGATCAGTATCACTGGATCAAAGAGTATGTGGGGTTTTAAGGTATAGGAAGGATAGAAAGGTATAAAGGAACTAAGGTATAAAGGGTTTTGAAAGCCAAAAAGGGTTTTGTATTTGATCATACCTCATGCCTATCAGTTTGTTTAAAATAACCCCTCAAAAAGGAAAATGATAAATGCTGAAGGAGATGTGGAGAAATTGGGACACTGATGCACTTTTGATTGAATTGTTAACTGATCCAACCCATTCTGAAGAACATTTTGGAACTATGTCTATCAATTTATGTATATTTCTGACCCAGCATTGCCACTACAACATTTATATCCAAAAGAGATTAAAGAAAAAAATATCTATTTGTACAAAAATATTTATAGCAGCTCTTTTTGTGAAGGCAAAGAAATAGAAAGTGATCATCATTTGAGTAACAGCTGAATGAGTTATGGTTAGTTGTGGTGAATTATATTGTGTAATAAATAATAATAAATGGGATGACTTTAGAAAAATTTGAGAAGATATTAATTCATATGAAGTGAAGTAAGTAGAATCAGAACATTGTATACAGTAACAATGTTGTAATAATGATTAACTGTGAAGGACTTAGCTACTCTGACCAAACAAGTGATCATTTGAATTCTAATTAATTTAATTATAAAGAACATTTAAAATGCTATTTATTGGGGAGGATTCTGGGAAAATGGTGGGAGTAGGGTAGCAAATTTTAAGCTCTCCAGATTCCCCCCCTCCCCAAATAGGACAAATTTATACTTCAGGGCAAACATAGACTGGAGAAAAATCCAGAATGGGGCAGAACAGGAGTTTGGCTGGCACCTCAGCAGGAACCAAAGAAGCTTTCACTTCTTGGACTGCATCTGGAGTGGGGGTCTGAATCCAGGAAGGCTGAGAGAACCTCCACTGATTGGGGATATCAGGTCCAGTTGAACTGCAGTTATGTGGTCTTGGGTGGGAAGGAACCAGAACATCTGTGAGTGTAGAAGTTGGCTGGCTATGGCCACTTGCTGGAGGGTGGAGCTCTTGGTTTGGGGTTCCTGATCAGGGGAGAGCTGAGGTAAAGCCAGAAGCAACAACTTGCTCACCACAGGATTAGAGGTACTTACACTATATCTCTTATTTGAAAAAATTAACTGGCAAAAAGAGGAAAAAGTCCCATTATAGAAACACACTATGGGAACAGAGATGACTAGGGGTCATCTTCAGAGTAGGACACTGAAGTAAAAAAGTTTCTACCCCAAAGAATAACATGAAATGTCTCCTTGTCCAGAGAGAATTTATAGAACTCAAAAAAGAATTTAAAAATTGAATAAGAGACCAGAGAGGACAAACAAAAAAAATCCAAGAAAAATAAGCTTATGAAAACAAAAGTTAACCAACTAGAAAAGGAGATACATAGTTTCAAAGATGATAATAATGCTATTAAAATTAGAATTGGGCAAGGAGAAACCAGTAATGCTATGAGACTAAGAAATAGCAAAACATATTATAAAGAATGAAAACATAGGACATAATGTGAAGCATAGAAAAATGACAGATCTGGAGTACAGATTAAGAAGAAAAAATAAGAATAATTGGACTGCCAGAAAGTTGTGACCAAAGAAAGGACCTTCATACAGTAATGCAAAAAATAATCCAAGAAAATTGTCCTGGAGTGATGAACAAGAAGGAAAAGTAGAAATAGAAAAAAATCCACCAGTTCCCACCTCAACAAGATCCTTTAGGGAAAACATATGAAGAATATTATTGTGAAATTTGTGAATCTCCAGATTAAAGAGAAAAAATTGCAAAAAATAAGAAAAAATTAATTTGAAAATGCTGGAGTTACAATTAGAATTGGATAAAAGTTAGCAGCAGTCCCAATAAAACCTGCAGGTTCTTCAATCATATCTACCAACAATCAAAAGAAATAGGCCTCTGGCCAAAAATATTATATCCAACAAATTTATCTATAATATTAAATGAGAAAAAAATGGATATTTAATGAATTTACACATTTTCAGAACTTTTTATTGACCAAACCCAAACTTAATAGAAACTTTAACACATAAGAGTAAATATCAAAGATCAATTACAAGAAACTCAACATGGACAAATTGTTTATTTTTTTTTAAATATAAATGAGAAATGAATACCATATGTTTAAGATCGTCATTCTCTATAGGGCAGCTCGAAAGAAAGATTGGAACAGACTTGAGGCAAAAGACAGTAATTCTACAAATGAGATGCTGAAGAAGAAGAATAGACACAGAGGCAACAGAGGGGCCAGGAGGGCTCATAGTTCTGAATGGGAATGCATTAAATATGCAACACTATGTATATAACATAAAGGATATAGCACTCTCCAAAATCTATGAAGAAGTAAGGTGAGGAAGGAGGGGAAGACCAAGAAGCAAAGGGTATAGGAGAAGGCAAGGAAGGGATTCATTGGTAGGGAGGTGTTGAGTAAGGGCAAGGCAAGTTAGAACAATATTAAAACAATAAGTCAGGAGGGATATGAAAAATATGTGCATGTATATGATAGGGAATGAGATGTGTGTCTATATATGTGTATATATGTATCTATATAGGTGGACAGAAATATATCCTTTGTTAACTACTAGCCTGCTTGGGAATAGTGGGGGGGTGTGTGTGAACAAAATGGGGAAAAAAAGAATAAAGTAAAAAAAAAATGAGTAGCAGAGATCAAAAGAACAGTTTACAAGGAAGTGAAAAAAAGATGGACACTCATAAATATAATTTCTTTCTTAATCTGGTAATTTGTTATATATTTTGAATCTTCCCTTCTGCTGGGCACATGACAAAATGCTATTTTTCTCCAGACACAGTCTTGATGAATACTGAATGCAGATTAAAGCATTGTTTTACTTTATTTTTATTGTTTCATTTTGTTTTTCCTTTGTAACCTGAATGATATTGAAATATGTTTTGCATAACCTCATGTGTCTAATTTCTTGTCTTTTTAAGAAAAAAATGGAATGGCAGAGACGGGGAGAAAATGAACTCAATATTTAAAAAAAATAATTTCTACATATAATTGGTAGTATTTACTGAGAGAAATAAAAAAATTAAAAAGAAAGACATGAATTTGATATTCACTCATATATGTACTCAGTTCATTTAAGTCCAAAATCCAATATTACTTTAGTAAAACAGGGACACTAATAGACTAACACTGGAAAATATTATTGGAGTGGAGGAGAAGACTTATTTCAGATACTATGAAGCTAAGCTATGCCCCCCACACTATACTTAAGTCCTTCCTCTTTATAAGTTCTCACGGTGTAATAACTATAATTTGAAAATACAATATAGAATTTTCTGCTGTATTGGGTAATGGATAAGGGATGGTTATATTTAACTGTTTCAATAACAGACATTTGTAGAAGATCCTCATTATTCAAGGGAGAATAAGTTTCTGTGGGCTGGACAAGAAGTATTATCCATATTTGATCTGTGATAGATGAATTGAAAGCTAACTAAAGAAAGAAGAGTAACACTGTGATTCACTTGTATTCACACCAAACATATGTAACATATTAGCATTGATTAGGATTAACTCAATTTAGTTCAAAATATCAGAAGAATACTTCAAAAAACAATCTGGGATCCAATATGACAATTTCCCAGTATGATAAATCCAAACTTTCAGTGTGGAATAATAAAGAAGGATAGAAATTAAAGCTGACAAAGGAGTTGGCAAAGGAGTTAACAAGAGGATTGACCATCACCTGAACAATATATTCAGACAAATCTGACTATGGCGACTTTCTAGTTCCTAAGGAAAAGAGAAATCATTTTTTGAAAGAAATTCTGTTCAGAGATTGATGGATTCTTATCATAACTTTGAATGTGGGTTGTGCCTGACAATAGTAACACACAGAATTAAGCAAAATGATTCCTGAATTTAACCCTCTCAGATTAGATAATCCCCAAATTTCATGCATAGAATGATTAATCAATGGCATCATCAAAGAGTACATTCCATAGTTACTATATCAGAGAATGCTGGAAAAATTCAGGTGTGTAGAGACTAAGAGAAACTGAACATGACTAAACTGGACCAGCACACCATGCCATGAGTTCATAATATTTTCAAATGTTTCTTGATTAGCCAGTAATTTTCACTATGGGACATTCACAGTTAAACCTACTAGATTTCCCAGATAGATTAACTATTTTCATTTTACATAAATGGAAAGACTATATTTTAAAGGATTTTTGCATGTCTATATCTCACTAGTTTAGATATTTAAGTGTTTAAACATGCTAGGTGTTCTTGAAAATGTAGAGGACCACTTTTTGTAAATTCCTTAGAATGGTCCAGGCAGACCCATTCCCATTTTTGTTCCATGGGGTGAAAATATTGTTGTATTTATTATTATTTTTTATTATTAACCAATAAAACAAAATAACATATAGTGACATCATGAATCTAATCAATGCTCAACCCCTTTCTCTTTAAAATGAAAACATTTATAGTATCACTCTAACTGGCTTGTTAAAGGATCAAATGACAAAAAGTTTATAAAGTTCTTTGTAGACCTTAAAATGCCAGATACAAATAAACTTTTATTTATTACAAAAGAAATTAAAATCTTTGAGAGTAGGAATTATTATATTTTTAATTTATATGTTCTTTTAATGTATGCTTTGCAAAGAGTAGGACTTTATTAAATTATATTTGTAGAACTCAATAAAAGGTCAAGTGTAATGGGCTGAAGCTTGAGTTGATGCACTGAGGTCCCAAGCATGTGAGGCTAAATAGGAATTGGACCATACTCTATTAATATATATGCTTGGAGAAAGAACGGCCCCTGCCCACTCGGAGAAAGAACGGCCCCTGCCCACTCTTTGTGCAAGTCCTGATGTGTGGTATAGAAAATGATGATTTTCACAAAATAGAAAATTTCGATTATACCAAACTGAAAAGGTTTTGTACAAACAAAACTAATGCAGACAAGATTAGAAGGGAAGCAATAAACTGGGAAAATATTTTTACAGTCAAAGGTTCTGATAAAGGCCTCATTTCCAAAATATATAAAGAATTAACTCTTATAAAAAATCAAGCCATTCTCCAATTGAAAAATGGTCAAAGGATATGAACAGACAATTCACAGATGAAGAAATTGAAACTATTTCTAGTCATATGAAAAGATGCTCCAAGTCATTATTAATTAGAGAAATGCAAATTAAGATAATTCTAAGATACCACTACACACCTGTCAGATTGGCTAAGATGACAGGAAAAAATAATGATGGTTGTTGGAGGGGATGCGGGAAAACTGGGACATTGATGCATTGTTGGTGGAGTTGTGAACGAATCCAACCATTCTGGAGAGTAGTTTGGAAATATGCTCAAAAAGTTATCAAACTGTTCATACCCTTTGATCCAGCAGTGTTACTACTGGGCTTATATCCCAAAGAGATTATAAAGAAGGGAAAGGGACCTGTATGTGCATGAATGTTTGTGGCAGCCCTTTTTGTAGTGCCTAGAAACTGGAAACTGAATGGATGTCCATCAGTTGGAGAATGGCTGAATAAATTGTGGTATATGAATATTATGGAATATTATTGTTCTGTAAGAAATGACCAACAGGATGATTTCAGAAAGGCCTGGAGAGACTTACACGAACTGATGCTGAGTGAAATGAGCAGGACCAGGAGATCATTATATACTTCAACAATACTATATGATGACCAGTTCTGATGGACCTGGCCATCCTCAGCAACGAGATCAACCAAATCATTTCCAGTGGAGCAGTAATGAACTGAACCAGCTATGCCCAGAGAAAGAACTCTGGGAGATGACTAAAAACCATTACATTGAATTCCCAATCCCTATATTTATGCCCACCTGCATTTTTTATTTCCTTCACAAGCTAATTGCACAATATTTCAGAGTCTGATTCTTTTTGTACAGCAAAATAACAGTTTGGTCATGTATACTTATTGTGTATCTAATTTATATTTTAATGTACTTAACATCTACTGGTCATCCTGCCATCTGGGGGAGGGGGTGGGGGGAAAGAGGTGAAAAATTGGAACAAGAGGTTTGTCAATTGTTAATGATGTAAAGTTACCCATGCATATATCCTGTAAATAAAAGGCTATTAAATAAAAAAAAAAGAAAAAGAAAAAGAAAATGATGATTTTGGTGGGTGGAGGCAGAGGGGCAGAGAGAGGAGCAGAAGAGAAGGTTGGCTGGCTTCTGGTCTGGCTGGCTTCTTGACTCAGCTGCACACATTGCTATCCTATCCTCCCTTCACTTCTGATCCCCCTTCACTTCCGATCCTTCTTCACCTACTGAGAATAAAGATTGAAGATTTTCCCTTAATCTGAATTCCTGACTCTGGCTGATTTTAAAATATGTGGTCATCACATTTGGCACCCAAGTGTGGGAACCAAGGACTCTACTTTCACTGAAGAAGTCTCCAGTGACCAGGAACTTGGGTGAGTATTGTAATAGACAAACAGGGAACTTATTTTCTTAAAGACTAAACTAATAACCTTTTTTGGCTGAAATGGGACTGATGCTAGCTAAAGATTCCCCCTCCTTCCCCCCACCTCCTCCTCTAGATGGCAGGTATTGCAATACATGTTAATGTTAAAATATATGTTAAGTCCTATATATATATATATATATATATATATATATATGCACACATATTTATACAGTTATCTTGCTGCACAAGAAAAATCAGATCAAGAAGGAACAAAAAACCTAAAGAAAGAAAACAAAATGCAAACAAAAAAACAACAGAAAGTGAAAATGCTATGTTGTAGTCCACACTCAGTTCCCACAGTCCTCTCTCTGGGTGCAAATGGCTCTTCTCATCACTGAACAATTGGAACTCAATTGAATCATCTCACTCTTGAAGAGAGCCACGTCCATCAGAATTGATCTTTTATATAGTCTACTTGTTGCCGTGTATAATGATCTCCTGGTTCTGCTCATTTCACTTAGCATCAGTTCATTAAGCCTCTCCAGGTCTCTCTGAAATCATCCTGTTGGTCTTTTCTTACAGAACAATAATATTCCATAACATTTATATATCATAATTTATTCAGCCATTCTCCAATTGATGGGCATCCATTTAGTTTCCACTACAACAAGGACTGCCACATTTTTGCACATGTGGGTCCCTTTCCCTCAAGATCTCTTTGGGATATAAGCCCAGTAGAAACACTGCTAGGTCAAAGGGTATGCAGTTTGATTAACTTTTTGAGAATAGCTCCAAATTGCTCTCCAGAATGGTTGGATCCATTCACAATTCCACCAACAATGTATCAGTGTCCCAGTTTTCCCATATCCCCATCATTAACTTTTCCTGTCATCTTAGCCAATCTGAGAGATATGTAGTAGTATCTCAGAGTGTCTTAATTTGCATTTCTCTGATCAACAGTGATCTGTGTCAACCTGAGAGGTGTGTAGTAGTATCTTAGAGTAGTCTTAATTTGCATTTCTCTGATCAACAGTATTGTGGAGCACCTCTTCATATGACTAGAAAGTTTCAATTTCTTCATCTGTAAATTGTCTGTTCATATCCTTTGACCATTTATCAACTGAAAAAGGCTTGGTTTCTTACAAATTTGAGTCAATTCCTTATATATTTTAGAAATGAAGCCTTTATCAGAACCTTTTTTGTTCATACCTAATAAACCAATTTCTACACCATCTTCAGTCTTCACATTCTCAGCATGCAAGTCTCAGCATGCAAGTCTCGGCCTTTGTGCACTTTACCAGTCTTGCACTTTCTCACCCGGTGCTTTCTGCATCCTAGAGCCCCCTTGAACTCTCTCTTCAAAGTTCTTTTCAACTTTCCCTTACTGTACTTGTTGACTATCAGTCTCGTGCCAGTATTTAGCCTTAGATGGAGTTTACCATCCGTTTTGGGCTGCATTTCCAAGCAACCTGACTCCGAGAAGACCCGGTCCCAGTGTGCCAGGGGCTAGGATCTGGAAGTCCATTATGAGAGTGGACAGTCAAGGGAGAAAAATCAATAGTGATTGAGGACAGAGAGAGAGAGGGTAGAAAAGGAGAGGCTCCTGGAGGAGTATTTAACTTGACCTTTAAAGAATAAGAAATAATTCATTATGTCAAGGGAATTTTGGACACAAAGAAAAGCCCAAGTAAAAATTGAAAGATAATAATTTGCAATAAATATTATTATATGGCAAATTACTCTATATTTATTGGCACATAGATGATATAGAAGGCAATAATGTGACATCACATAAGAAAACCAAGGTGGTTCCAGATTTTGAAGGACTTTGAATACTAGGCTCTATAGTTTGAATGTTAGTTGGAAGGCAAGATGGAAACATTGCAATAATCTAAGTCAAACACTAGTAGATGTTACCAGATCCTTGCAAAAGGAAGATGTCTGACAATAATGCAAAGAATGGATTGGCAAGGAAAGAAGCTAAATTGTAACTCGAGATTGTAACTAGAGAACCCATGAAGAATCCATATTGTGACAATAGCAATCAAATAAAGTAATAGCAATCAAAACCACTTCATGGTTTTTCATTAAAACCAACAAATGAGCAAAAATGACAAAATAAAGAAATAATGATTTTTATAAGAATTATAGAAAGTCTGTGCTTTTTAAAAAAATCTATAAACTAGTTCAATTATTCTGGAAAATAATTTGGAACTATCAGGAGAGGTACTATATTTTTCAATCCTTTGAGCCATGGATTGCATTGCCAAATATATATCTCAAAGAAGAAAATGGGAAAGAGAAAGGTCTTGTACAAAATGGAAATATTTATAAAAGAACTTTTTGTAGTAATATATAGATAAAGGAAGATAAAAGATTCTCACAGTTTTAACCCTAATAATATGTATAATACTTCAGGTTCTAGGAAGATACCTGTGGGTTTATATTTCCAATATTTGATTTATTATTAAGTCAATATGGTACATTTCTCATTAAGAATCAGCTAACAGATATAATTAGCTCTTACGAAAGACATTTAATAAGAATTTCAAACTACCTATCTCCTTATCCATAAACTAGAACCAAACTTATTCACAAGCATGTACATATACATACACATCTGTGGGAACAGTGGGTTTGACTTGAGAATTTTGTGCTAGTCTGGTACATATGTGGGATCTAAATATGACAAAGAAAATTTATCACTCCATGTAGGGAAAGTGAAATTAAAAGGACTAAAATTATTCCTTAAAACAATTATGACTAAATAATTTCCTCTCTTCTGTGAAGAGTTGGAGGACTATGAGTGTGGAACACTACACATAATAACAACTTTTTTCAGTGCATTCATTTTGATGAACTAACCTTTCTCTTCTTTTTTTAATTTATCTTTTGTTATATGGGATAACTCTTTGGAAAGAAAAAAAGAATGGTATATTGTGAAATACAGGTGATATAAAGTCAAAAGTAACAAAGTTTCATTTAAAGAAAGGACAGTTTTGTTTTTAAAATGACCTATACTATGATAGAAATTTTAGGAATAGAAACCTATCAGTTTTCCATGACACCAGTTATGCTCAAGTGAATAAAGAAATAAAGAAACACTGTCAAGAGGCTATTGTCATTGATGTAGTGACCCAGACTTATCTTGAGAGAAGGTATATATGCATTGAATATTTATGAAAAAGGTTGACATGACTGTTTAAAAAAAGTTTATTCTGATGGTAGTATGATCATATATTAGATAAAGCAGAAGATGGAAATGAAAAAGACCTGTCAAGATGCACTGTAATGTTTGAAATAAGTACTAAGGGTGGTGGAAATAAAAAGGAAAGATGAATGAATACAGGGAATTTTTTGCAGTGATGGGTGGACTTTTAACAAAGCAATATCATTCAATGGAAGGGGCAGGTGTCAGATTTAAAATAAGGTGAAGAAAAAAAATACATAATGAATAAATGGAAGTGGGATTTTTTTCAAAAGTTTGGTTACAGGGGGCAGCTAGGTAGTGAAATGCTTAGAGTACCAGCCCTGAAGTCAAGAAGACCTGAGTTCAAATCTCTTCTCAGACACTTAACACTTCCTAGCTTTGTGACCCTGGACAAGTCATTTAAGCCCAATTGCCTCAGCAAAAAAAAAAAAAGGAAAAAAAGTTTGATTATAGATGAGTATGTGGGATAAGCCAAATATGTCGAAAGAAAGAAAAAAAGAAGAAAATGTGAAGAATAGTAAATTATAAAGTTTGACTGGTGATTAATGATGTATTATGTAATTTATAGTCAGAAGTAAAAGCTACATTGAAGACAAGCTTAAAGGACTAGCAGTATAGTAATCCCCTTAATAGTAAAATGAAAGTTTAATAGAGAGGTAGGTTTGTGAGGAAAGAAGGTCTATTTTGCACATGTTGATTTAGTTATTTAAAATTTAACAATAGGCACTTTATAGTATGAGAACTCAGGACAGAGACTGGAGAAACATATAGATTGGGATCCTCTTCATAGAAATGATAAATGAATCGATGGGTTATGTCACCAAATAAAACACTGTAAATGGTATACAAAAGAGGCCCCATGACACAGACTTGGTATACAGACACAGTTAATGGGAATTCAATAGATCAAAGTTTCCTGATTTTGTTTTTTGTTGTATGAATAACAATAACCTTAAAAAAAAAGTTCTGAGGACTCTCAAGATAAATTAATATACTATTGACAATGTTCTTTTACATTTATTCATTAAATTAGAATTATTATGATGATTTTGCCCTCCAGAACACTAAATTGTAATTTGCATTGTGTCATTATAATTATAAAATCTAATTTAGCTATAATTCTTAAAATTTGAAAGATAAAACCATTCAAAATTTTTAAAGTAATTTTGAATATTTTATGTTGGGCTAGCTATAAGAATTAAAATATGTAATATGTCAAGAATTGAAATGAATTTTAAATTAAAATTATAACATGGAAGATATATAACATTATGAAATAATCACATATAAAAATGTTAATGTTTGGCTTTAAAAAATTGGACAAAAATTTGTAATAGTTTGCTCAAGAGCAGAAAAAACACAGCCTCAAATCTCCTTCCTTGTCAAGTTTATTATTGTATTTTGATTTAAAACAAAAATGAATAAAGAAATATTAGGTAAAAGATGACATAAGCTCTCTTGCTGAGAGTTCTAAATTTATTCTTTAAAAATAATATCTCCCTAACTCACAAAATTAATAACTAATTATGACAAAAATAGTGATTTTTTTGGTTATAAATTTTATTAATCATAGTAGCTAATAATTCTATTGGTTATTAAAGATAAATATGCTTAAAATATAATTGCATGCATTGTTTCATTTTAAGCTATATGTGAACACGTATATATACATGTACAACATGTCTATATGCATACATACAGGCAGACACATGTATGTTTATATCTATGTGTTTATGCTAATTATTGAAATTAAGGAACTTTGTGATTTACTTTCCTTCCACAAACTGACATTACAACTGTACTTTTACAAAGGATGCTGCCAGACAGTTTTTGTTTTTAATATGAAAAATAGAAGTAATAATAATAATAATAATAAACAAAGAATAAATTTAAATTAGTCTCCTGCAATGAGTTAATTATGATGGTTGTTTTGGTGAGATATTTGTGATCTGTAATGATTTCAACGCATATGTCCACTGATAAGTATTTATACAATCTGACACAATTGCTAAAAGAATGCAAGTGTTTGTAACAACTTGATCATAAGATTTCATAGCTGATGAGGGACTGTTACAAGATAACAACATGGAAAAAGAGAGCCATTACTTTGCAGTGTATAAGAGTGAAAATAAGGTTATTTTTTCCCCCTCTTTTTGGGGAATTGAATTCCCCTTAAATGTTGACCTCTTGGAGTGGTTTGAAGCAATCTGATAACAGGTTGAAAAGCTGCAGGCATTTACTATGCTTAGTTACAGGTGATCAGAATGTTTACCGCTTAGAGTTGTGATTAAATATTTAATTTTAAAAAGCAATATCCCTTTGAATCTTGCTGCTGTAAAGGCTTAGTTGGGATTTTATCATATGTTTATTTTGGACTCATCAATAGTTGCATCTCCTCCAGCTCCATTCAGCAACATGAGGAATATGAGTAGAAGTTGTTTGAGCTATGAGTTACCTAAATTTTGTGAAGGCATGACTAGTGGATGATGGGAGAAAGACTCATGGAATTCCATTGTTATTTAAACTGTTTTACAAAGACGCCAACATTAGCAAAAAATCAGTGTAGTCAGAGCAGAGGTGATGCTTCAGGGGAGTGCTTAGTGGCAAGTAGATTGATTTAGGGAAGATAAGGAATCGGTTAAGGAGGGAGTAAAGCATAGGGAGAGATTCAATAAGAGAATTTTTGAGTGGATTCAAGACCATGTTTTATCATGTTTTTAATATATGAAACTGAGAAATATCCCTAAAAAAGGATGAGAGAGTCAGATGGAAGTACTATAATCAATAGTTCAAAGTTGAGGGATTAGTTTAAAGGGAACTAGTTCTCTTTCTTATTAGTTCTTTATTTGATCCTGCTCTTGAGATGGAATCTTTCATTTTCTTGATTCTGGAACTATTGACTTAAATTTGGTTTCTCATTCTGCTTAAAATAATGATGAAAATGAACACAGATTATTCAAAAAAATTTGGAATGATTCTTTTACTTTCTAGGTGCATGTCTATAACAAGATTTCTACCAAAATGAGTACTTTTTTTTAAAATAAAAATCCTCTAAACAAATTTCTCCCCTAACAGAAACACCCAAAGCTATTTTTTCTCAGATATTAAAAAGACTAGCTTGTGCTTTCATAGAATTTTTTTTTACATGAGTTCATTAGGTGGTTCTTTTTGCAAATGCAATGTCTTTAGAAGTCAACTAACTAATTGCTAATAGAAGTGTCCTGCATCACTGATTAAGCTTCATTTTATGATAGTAAAATTAGCAATAGAAACTAGAAACTCTGTAATATTCTAATACAGACTTTTGGTTTTTACTTCAAAGAAACTTTTTTTTTTTTACTTATATTCACCAATATTGAAAAAAATTGAAGAAAATCAAACATTATATTATTAAGGTAAAAATATTCAACAGCTCACAGAGATTTTTTCCCTTTTGGAAATTCTCTTTATTTCCGGAATCAGTGCTATACTATTAAGGAATTAATTATTGTCTATTTCTTATATCTGTCAGTGTTGTTGGCAACACTGTTGGCAAGTTGGCAAGACAACTTCTTGGCTATTCATAATTATATCCAAAGTACAGGATTATTCAAAGTGGAATGATCTAAATTTGAAGATTGTTGAGTCACAATTTGAATTGAAGAACATGCTAAAAACTAATGGGTTTAAAAACAAACATGTAACCCCCTAAATGTAACTTTTGCAAATTGTGCATATGTCAGTGGCTGGCTAGGATATGCAGTGGTATGAAGGTGTACTCTGGTTGAAGACATTGAGCTAAATCCAAAGGTGAGCTTCATGATCTAGTACAAGGTGCAGTATTGCCCCATATCATTGTGGGTTAGTTTGCAAGAGAAGGATATCCTTGAACTATTTCTGATGAATTTTGATTGTGCCACAGCAAGATAGTTAAAAGGGTAAATTACAGGACAGGATATTGCTCTGCCTGAAGCAAATATTCATTGCTTTTCAGACCAGGATATGAAATGTTAGACCCTATACCCAATATGTATTTATTCAATCTGCTCCCTAGCTGTAGAGGGCAGGGACTCTGAAAAGATATATGTAAGGCTCAGTATCATTTATTAAATCCTACAACAAGATATTAACTCAGTGGAATTGATGAGATAATTGGTTCCTAGTGATATAATGATTGAGTATAATATGATGAACTGATAGAGAATTTAAGAGGTCAGAGTCAGACTGAAGTCAGGTCAGAGCAGATACTGAGATATGCAGACTGCTGACTGACTGACTGACTGAGACTGATGGCACAGACTGGGAGACTGAAGGAGACAACAAAACTTTGGATTTGTCCCTAACTATTCTCCTGGTGATTATTTTGCTGAGACCAAGGCTGGTCCCAAGGCCCTCCAGAAAGCTAGCCTGGACATTACACCTAGCTTTGCTTGCTTTCGTCACATAAATTTTTCTGTAGAGAGGATTAGCTTTGGGTAGGTGGACCTCAAGTGATTGGTTGAGCATCCTGTCAATGCAGCATAGGATCACTTGAATCACTATAAATATCAGTATAATCAGGATGAGAAACAGAGCAATAGATTGGAAGATGTCAAATAACCTTCTCCCTACCACATCCCACCCCTTCCAGGAACCTAGTCTTTTAAAAAATATATATTTATTTCCAATTAACAAATGGTTAAAGACTATGAACAGATAATTTCACATGATGAAATTAAAACCATGTATATTCATATGAAAAAATGCTCTAAGTTATTATTGATTAGAAAAATGCAAATTAAAACAACTCTGAGATACCACTTAACTCCTTTCAAATTGGCTAAGATGACAGAAAGAGATGATAAATGTTGG
The DNA here is from genome assembly GCF_902635505.1 of Sarcophilus harrisii. Taxonomy (NCBI): domain Eukaryota; kingdom Metazoa; phylum Chordata; class Mammalia; order Dasyuromorphia; family Dasyuridae; genus Sarcophilus; species Sarcophilus harrisii. The sequence continues at coordinate 195,412,813 of NC_045426.1, forward strand.
AGGGGGTATGGAAAAACTGGGACCCTAATGCATTGTTGGTGGGGTTGTGAAATGATCAACCATTCTAGAGAGCAATTTGGAACTATGCCCAAAGGGCTATCAAACTGTGTGTATGCTTTGACCCAGCAGTGCCATGGCTGGGTCTGTATCCCAAGGAAATAATAAAGGAGGGAAAATGATCCACATGTGCAAAAATGTTTGTAGCTGCTCCTTTTGTGATAGCAAAGAATTGGAAAATGAGTAGATGCCCATCAGTTGGGAAATAGCTTCTCAGTGGGTCAGTGATCCAAGGCAATCTCAATAGACTGGACAGAAAATACCATCTCCATCCAAAACAAAAGAACAATGGAGATTGAATGTAAATCAACACATGCTGGTTTTTTTTTTTTTTCTGTTTTTTTTTCTGTCTCCCATGGTTTTTCCCTTCTGTTCTGATTTTTCTCTCCCAATATGATTCATAAAACAATGTATATTTAAATAAATAAATAAATAGATCTAAAAAAGAAAAAAATATATTTATTTAATATTTCATTTCTCCACAATTACATGTAAAAAATATTTTAAACATTTTTTTACATTTTGAATTCCAAATTCTCTCCTTCTCTCCTTCCCTTTCCCCTTAATTGAGAAGGCAAAAAATTGATATAGGTTATATAACTGTAGTTATGCATATTTCCATATTTTTCATATTGTAAAAGAAAGAACTCAAGATAAAGGTTTTTCTTTTTTCTTTTTCTTTTTTTAGAGATATGCTTTAATTTGCATACAAATTCCAACAGTTCTTTTTCTGGAAGTGAACAACACTTCTTTTATCCTAAGCCTTTTGGAACTTTCTTGAATGATTATATTGCTGAAAGTAGCAAAGTTATTCATAAGTGGTCATTGTGCAAAATTGCTGTTACTGTGAACGATGTTCTCCAGGTTCTGCTCATTTTTCTTTCTATCAGTTCATGTAAGTCTTTACAAGTTTTTATGACAGCATCTTGTTTGTCTTTCCTTATAATACAATAGCATTCCAGTACAATCACAGCCATAATTTGCTCAGCTCTTCCCCTATTGATGGATGTCTTTTCAACTTTTAGTTCTTTGCCACCACTAAAAGAGCTGCTACAAACACTTGTGAACATGTGAGTCATTTTGTTTTTTCATTTCTTTAGATACAAACTTAGAAGTGGTATTGCTAGGCATCGTTTTCTAGGTCTTTGGGTATAATTCCAAATTGCTCTTTAGAACAGTTAAATCAGTTTGCAACTTCGCCTTTATCATTTTTTTTTTCTGTCACAGTGACCAATCTGATAGGAAAAAAATAAATACATCAGGGCTATTTTAATTTGCATTTCTCTAACCAATTTCTCTTACATGTTATTTTTATTCACATTAGAATTTGATTTATATGATATGTAAAAAAACCAATACCTTCCCCATCAGTTTTCCTCATAGATTGCATCTTCACACAAATTGAAAGAACTAATAAGGAATGAAGAAGGAGAAGAACAACAAGAAGAAACAAACAGAGAATAAATCTATTATGTTAGTGCTACCTCCTCCCATTGCATATCATTGTTAGAAGAGGAAAGGTTTGCTGCTAATTTGTTGAACCTGTGTATGCTCCATTCTCACCCAAGTGTGACATATCTTTCCTGCCAATTTTCTAAGTTGTCTTGTGTTATGGGAGCCACCTGCTAGTGGCTTCTGGGGATCTAATTGTGACCAGCAGAATAGATCTTTTCATGTGAGAGGATGATAACAATACAAGGAGACTGAGAGGCAGTGCGGTCTCTGAACTCTCTCCTCTTCCTTCTTTTCTCCAATTTATTTCATTCCCAATTCACAAGCAACATCTGGGTAAAGGCTGCTTTGTAATTCCTTCTAGTGTCTTATGATTCACAGTTGTGGGGGCTTGCAGAGCACCAACCTGCCCTTTAACACTTAGGCATTGTCCTTTACAGTCTTGGACTGGGATATGGCTTCACCTTATCCTTTGGTGGGCTCAGGTACTCTAATATTTATTTTGAGGGGTTATTTAAAGTTGTTTAGAGGGGAATTCAAAATACCTCTGTTCTCAGGAAACTAATATTAAATGAAAAAAAATTATCCATCCCTGGTCAGAGTGGATTTTATAAAACCAAATGATTGACAAACTGGTAGAATTATATTTCTCACTCTACAGGGAAGTACTCATCTTTTTTATGGATTCCCCATAAAAACAATTCAGCCTTACTTTAGGCATCACTTATGTATGACCAAAGGCTTAAAACTACCCTTAGGGTATATTGTGAGAGAATTCTAAGAATTAGAGAGAACTCTGAAAGAACTCATCTAGGAAATGGCAGGGAGAGTAATTACATTAAAATTTTTGTTCAGGGAACGGCCTAGTCAGGAAAATTATTCCCCTGTTCATTCAAACAGGATTCAGATAGTGTCAGAGTTAGAATATATTAGTATGGCTAGTGGTAACATTAATAATGTTCCTGAATTTGCCAATCAAGTACCTAACCAAATTTTGAAAACAGTATGAACAAAGTAATTTCATTGATTATTGATTAACATGACCAGGATCTTCCTGTTATAACTTTATTCTCAGTTTGTTGACTAAGTGAAGAATTGATATTCAAAAAGAACCACAGTATTGAATTTTAAATCAGAAAAATGATAAATAAAGCACTGATAAACAGCCTTAAGTTTCAGTGGAAAAAGAAGAAACAGTAGTTCAAATTGGGGATGACCACAGTGGGTCAGATTTAGTTACAATTTTCATAGCCAGTCTCAACATGACTTTCTAAAATTAAAAAGGGTCTTCACCCTGATAGTGGATCTCCAAGAAGCCTAGTCAAAGGAAATTATCCTTTTGAATGATGGAAGAATTTAAAGAGATGCTTCAGAGCAGGTCATCCTAAGGATTATAATTGGGCTATCATTCCTTGGCAATTCATTGGGCAAGGACAAATGGGGTCCACAGGTCAAATTCTTTCAACCATGGAATTCACTTCCAACTTAGGCAAGGCTGCTTTTTCCCATTTAAAGTGATCTTGGTCCTTCTCAGATGTAGAGATATCACTATATCTCAATATCCTTCATCAAAATGCCATAGTTGTCAGCATATCAGATCAATCCAATAAACATTTATTTGTGTGTATTATATATGAAACTGTATTCAATTTTTATTATACCCCAGCACAGCATTCCAATGGGAAAGTTACAACACACTGGGCTCAAATGAACATAATTTACCTTATAGGACAGGAAGAAAAAGGTCAGAATTGATCTACTAACCATGAAAACTAAAAGGTAGTATGCTCAGTCATTCACAAGTTGGATAACTTGTTCTGTAACTTTTAGAGGAAATCATTTTCAGAAATGGGTTGAAGTAGATGATTTTTTTAGGTCTCTTCTAATCTTGAAATTTTAGAATTCCATGTGCTGGATTGAATCATTAATAAAAATTTTCAGTGTTGCAGTTCTTTGTAAGAAATTTAAAGATGATCAAAGTGAAGATCCAAGAAATACTGGGTAGGTGCTTCATAAAAAGTGTATGTTCAAGCAATAAAAACAAACAAAACTTAAATAAGAAACCATAGGTGAATTGCCATCTTTAGCAACAAAAGGAATGCCTAATTAGTGTAATTTAATATGTGAACATTTGAATACATGGACCATTATAGTAAGATCTACATATATTTCAACTAGTTACTAAGTGGCCATTAACTAGAGTTAAATGACTGGGAATGGTCAGTTAATAACCAGTCAAATTCTTCAAAATGTGAAATTGGTTTTATGGGTTTTGACATTAGCAATTTACATATATTTAAAAGCAATTCCAACTCTAATATTCCTAACAGATGTCACTCTTCCCCTCTGAATTCTAGCCTAAGTTGCCTCTTTGAAACTTCTTTTACACTATTCCTGGTTCATTTCATAGAGACTAAAAGAAAAAAAAAATGAATTCCTTCTCTGTATAGTAGAAGACAATTAAATGTTGCCCTGAGGCTTTTATTTTCTAACATGCATGTGCTCAGCAAATTTAAATAATCTTCATATATGTATTTAATGCAACAAAATACTAAGAAATAAAACTATTTGAAAACTTTGAAGCTTTTTTTTAGATGATGATGATGATGTTCTCAGGGTACTTTAGCATCCTAGATGCTCTTTTCTGAATACTGTCCCACAAATCAAATTCCATTTCAAACAGTAATGCTGATACAAAAAAGAATAATTTAGATGAAGTCTGAAGAGGACAGTGCAGTAGGATTGTGACTTTTCTTTTGCTCTGTCAATTCAGTCCAAGATTGTCATAATTTTTGACTGTGATATTACACTACTGACTCATATTAACCTTGTGATGTATGAAAACCTCTAAACTTTTTTCATTATAATTATGGTCGAATCATGGCTCCATAACAAATCCTTTTGAAGTTTTATTTACCCAAATGTAAGATTTTACACTTATAATTTGCATTACCCACCATTAGATTTAGCTCAAATTTTGACCCTATCAAAATATTTATTTTTTATTCTGATTATTTCCATATATTAGTAGTCAAAATCAGTTTTGTGTCATCTATAAATTTTATGAAAATCTTTCTCTTATTTTATTCAAGACATCGATAATAATGCCACACATAACATGACTGAGCACAATTTCATTAGACTTATCCAGTGCAGAATTCTTTTCATTTTAATAATGAATCATCACAACTATTCTTTGAGTTCAGCACAACATCTTTTAAATTGCATTATTACATCTACATCTTTTTATATTTTATAAAACAATACAATGAATTTCTTTCTAGCATGTTTTGATCTTGATAAAAACTTACTAGTATAAGAGAAGTCCATATAGATAGTGTAGTAACAGAAAAAAGTGTAACTGAACTCTCCCCAACAGTTACTGCATAGAAATATAGAAAACTCCTCAGAATAGGAGGAACTAGGAGTTCTTGAATCCTGAGCCCTGACTAGGAAAACCAGAACTGAATCTGAAATTTCAGGAAATATCTTTTTGTCAAGCTAATTGATATTAAACCAGAAAGCATGAGTAAATGTTTCTGTGTGGTACCAACCCATATGATTGATCCCAGGCTTGAGTTCTTAGTGGTCAATCCTCCTGTTACAAATAAATCATTAAAAAAAAAAAAAGACCATCAAAAATGGTCACAGAATACCTATACAAATGTTGGAGAGGAAATCCATTCCCCTGTATTATACAGTACTTCTAGAGGTAGTTACCACAGAATTCAGTACATGGGTGAAGTTCCCTGACTATGCTTCTATGATTAATAATTAATAAATCCAAAAATAAATAAATTAAATGACATCTACTCATTTGGAACTTCACAAAATATCAGATAGAAGAAAACTGGATCACTAGCAAAAGTTTAGGAAGTCCAAATATTATGTAACAATCCATCAACAATTCTAATCCTGGGAATATTCTGGGAAGATGACAAAATAGGTCAGAAAATTTCAAGCTCTTCATATTCCCCCCACAAACAGAATAAAATTATGCTTTAGAACAAACATAGACCAGTGAAAAACAAATAAGATGAAGCAGAACAGGAGTCCTTGAAAGAATTCAAGACAGAGTTTTAACCAGTATGAAGTGTAAACAATTTCAGTCTAGATCCATTGAAACAGCCAGAAAGATCTTAGGGCTAACTGGGTTAGGAGTTAGTTTCAGCCCAAACCACTGAAGCTTTCATCTCTCTGATAGCATGTGCGTCTGTATCCAAGAAGACTAAGGGAATTTTGCTGATAAGGAATGTCAGGCTCAGCTGTGCCTCTGAGATACTAGTCTGGGTGAGAAGGAACCAGCACACCCAGGGAGTGCAGAACCAGGGGTGAATGCTGCTGGCTGCAGGACTTGGGGGAGTGTGTAGCTTTTTATTTGGGGTTCCAGGTCAGCAAGAAAAGTTGAAGTGAAGGTAGAGGCACCATACTCCAAGATTAGAGGTGTTTACACTAATAGTTCTTATTTAAAAAAAATAATAATAAATGGGCAAAGAAGAAAAAGTTCAACCTTAGAAACTTACTATGGGAATGGGGAGGCTGGGGTTTTCCTTCAAGGACAAGAGAGAAATTTAAAACAAATTAAAAAAAAAATTCTAACATTAAAGAACAAAGTAGTAACATTAAAAGGCTTTCTGCCCAGAAAGAATTAATAGAAGAATTCAAAAAATACTTTAAAATCTAATGGAAGAAATTGAAAAAAAAAAACTGAAAAAAAAATCATCCAAAGAATACAATATTGTGGGAAAAATGAAAAGTTAACCAACTAGAAAAGAGACATAGATTCTTAAGGAAGAAAAATAAAATTGAAGATTAAAATTGAGCAAGGGAAAGCCAGTGAAGCTATGAGACCAAGAAAAAATAAAATATATATGTAAAGAATGAAAAAAATAGAAGAGAAGGTGAAACATCTTTTAAGAAAAAGAACTGAACAAGAATAGAAAAATAAGAATAACTGGACTACCTGAAAGCTGGGACCAAAAAAAGAACCTTGACACAATAATACAAGAAATAATAACAATAATAATAAATTGTTCTAAAGTGATAAACCATGAGGGGAAAATAAAATAGGAAAACATCCACTGATAATCCTCTCAAAAAGAAAAACACACAGGAATATTATTGCTAAATTTCAAAAAACCCAGATCAAAGAGAAAATTCTACAAAAAATACACAAACAAAAAAAAATTCAAAAATTCTGGAGTTATACAATTAGAATTGTATAGGATTTATGAGCAGCCATAATAAAAAGCCACAGGTCCTGGAATAATATATATTGACAATCTAAATAACTAGGCCTGTGGTCAAAAATATTCGATGTAGCAAAGTTAATCACAATATTGAACACCAAAAATCATATTTGCTGATTTTCAGAACTTTGTTTTAACCAAAACCTGAACTCAATAGAAAATTTAACAACTAAGAGTCAACATCAAAAACTAATTTCAAGGGACTCAGCAAAGGCAGAATCTTTATGTTTTTTAATATGGAAATATAAACCAAATGATTAAGATGGACTTCAGTAAGTGGGTAATACAAAAGAAAGATTGGGCAGAGCTAAGTATGATCTGACTCTAAAAAGCAAAACTATCTAGGAAAAGTTAAAAAAAGTACTATATGAATTAATTTCAGAGGAAGAAATGGCACAAAAGTATTAGAGAATGTGAGGAATCTTAATGAGTCTTGGCCATGTCTTTTATGTAATATTTTGTTGGGAACATGAGTACATGCTTGCAGTTATCTGATTATATGCCAGGAAACATAAGAAAGGAAGGCCACTCTCCTCATGTATTGATGAATAAGTTTCCTTTATTCCTGACCTGTGTTTACCTTGGAAATTTGGCTGATTCCCTAAGTAAACCACAATGATCCTAAAGGAATGAACACATGAATATATAAATATATAAACACACACACATACACACACACACATGCCATGAATTGCATAGAACTCTCTAAAATCTATAAAGAAACATGGGAAGAGAATAGGATAAGGTGGAGTAAAGAAGGGTTTGTTGATTTTCTACTAAGGGATAAGGTATATAAATTAAAAGGAAAGGGATAAAGAGGGAGGGAAAGAGTGACATTGGATAAGCAGAGATATAGAAGGGCACTGAGATTAACAGGAGTAGGATAAGGCATGTAGAATGATGGGAATGGGATAAAGAGGGAGGGAAAATGTGTGTGGGGAGAGAATAAGAAAGGGATTTGTGGGTGAGGGAAATTAAAAATAGCAAAGCAAGTTAAGGAATTGAATTAAAGTAGAAGAGTTAGCAGGGACAGGGAAAAGAGACAAACACAAACACTATAACAAGGATCAGGAGTAGAATTTATTAGAAAAAAAATAGGGTTAATAATCATTGATTCCAGATAAAGTCAAACTTAAAGAATCAATCAAGACAGAAATTGACATTATATGTCAGCCATATTAATATTTTAGATGCATGTCTACATATATGTAGATATATATGCATATATTTGTATATGTATGGAAGTAGATATCTGTATATGTATTATATATATGCACGTGTGTGAATATATATGTAATCAAATAATGCAATCAAAAACTATTTGAAAACTTTGAAGCTTTTTATAGATGATGATGATGATGATGATGATGATGATGTTCTCAGGTCCCTTCAGTATCCTGGATACTCTTCTCTGGGTTCTGTCCAACTAGTTAAATTCCTTTGTAAACAATGCTGCTGAGATAGAAAAGAATAATTCAGATAGAGTCTGATGCAAAGAATATCATGGGATTCTGACTTTTTTATTGAAGAGAGTAAAAGCAAGGAAGCAAAGAAAAGATGGACAGTTAAGTCATGAATATAATGTCTTTTATTTGTGTATATACTTTCTTGAAATGGAAATTTGTTGTTACAGATTTAAAATTACATAAATTAAATTTAACTACATAATATAAATTTATTGTTACATATTTAAATGCTCTGGGTGCATGACAATGTTTTGTTCTGTTTTATTTCTTCCTTTTTTCTGTTTTGTTTTTTTCTTATTTCATATTTAGTCTCAAATAAATAAATATTTTTAAAAGCTCAGACAAACAAGTTAATGGCATCCCAGCATAACTAGAGAATAGTCAACAATATGTGTTTCCTATAATCTTCTATTTTGGGAGGTACAATCAGCATAAAGCCCCCAAAGCACCAGACTAGTCAGAAACTCACTTCTTAGGCTTAGAAAGCTGACGACAAGCAATAGCCTTAAGACTGGGCCTAACATCATAATGATAATTCGAGTTTGATTTGGAATAAAATAAGGTTTATTTACTATTTAATAATAAAATGAAGTTTACTCTTCCTAACACAGCAACGATAAGCAATAAAGATTAATAGAACATGAATTCTATAGATAAAACTTCTTCATCACCATATAGGAAGGCATTTCCTCAGCAGAAAGAGGAGGAGGAGGAGGAAGAAGAAAGGAAGAAAGAGACAAAGGAGGAGGTGGCATAACTATTATGACATCAATATTATATGACATTATGAATTGTTTTTGTGTCATTAAAATGATGAGGCAATTACAGAAAATTCCAGTTATTATGAACTAATGCACAATGAAGAGAATCAGGGAAACCATTACTACATGGAAAACATCACTGTAAAAAAATACAAAAATTAACTGGGAAAGACAAGATATCTGACAATGCCATATATCCAGAAAACCTATAAATAATTATCTTGAGGGACTTAAAGTACAAAAGGATATGTATGTGTATGTACATGTATAGATATACACACATTTTTTAATATGGCCAATAGGTGGATTTATTTATCTTGACTATGTTTATTAATCACAAGCTTCTTCCCTCTTTTTCTTGATTTTTATGGAGACAGAACATTTGGAGGAATGTTAGGTTTACCAATGATGATGTTAAAAAAAAAAGCATTGAAACATTTTTAAAGTGCAAGAAACAGAAGATCAGTCAGATGGAAGTACAGAGAAACATGACAATTTTTAAAGTAATATAAATAACTGTTAGATACTTTCTTAACAGTAAGCAATATGAGGTGAAAATTTGTGATTTAATATGTGAATCTTCTTGGTGGTCTGTTATATACATGGAAATATTCATTTTTTATATCTATGAACAGAATCTTAGAAAATATTTTTTAAATAACCAGAAGAAAAGACTGCTTAAAAATACAAATAAATAAAAAAATAAAAACCTATCAGACCAGAATGAGGAAGATATGTTCCTAGTGCACAAATAGAAGCCCTTCTACTCCCCCCAGAAGTTTGCTATATCTTAAGAATATGAAAATCATTGCCTCTAGTCTTTATGTTAAGATTTCTCAACAGTAAAGTAATCGTTAAAATTAAACTATATAGTGTGGGACTAAGTAATAACTGTATTTGCTTCCTGTTAACATCATTATTTTTCTAGGCCCATTTAGTTCTTAAAGTACAGGACATGGCTTTGAAGTTCTCCAAGGGAAAAAAATCCATTCAAATGCCTTTTCATTTCAATAGCTTTATTCGATCTTGCAAAGGGAGAGAGGGATCAAGCTTATCAAGAATCCATCTGTCACTCTGTTCTGCTGTTACAGTGCTTGATCCTTACTTGCATCTGCTCAAGAGTATTTCTTTGCACAAGTAAAGTGTCAATCTATTTATTTACTTACTTGTTCAATCCAACCCATGCTATTATCATTTATGACACAATTTGTTATTTTTTCTTTTTTATATATATTGTCGTCTGTTTGCTTCTGTATGCCTGTTGGCAAATTTCAAGATAATAAAATGAAGTATTTGAAAAGTTTTGAGTCAAATTGCAATATTAATTGTGGCTCTTAATGACTGATTATGGTTTTGAAAATTAACATCTTTGGCTTGATATTTAATTCATTTAAAATTTACTTCCTTAGATATGAAAAGTTCTTTGAATTCATCAAGAATAAAAGAATGACATTAACACATTCATTTTCATATTAATACATTGTTTTTTTAAGTGCTTTTTTTTTTAAAGGAGAGATACCTATAAAGGCAGAGACACAGAGAGATAGAGAAGAAAGATACAGTATTTATAAACAAACTCCTAGTATAAAGAAAATTTCTAGACTTTTAAAAGTAATTTTTTACATTGAACAAAGGGAGAAAATGTAAAGGATAATTTATTTTAGATATTGGTAAGAATGAGTGTCAAATTTTTTTTCAGAATATTTAAGAAAGAGTTTACATAGATTTTGGTGTCAAAGGAAAAGATGATAAAGATTATTTAGTAAATAAATTATAATCATTCTATTCATTAAAGGTGACAAATACTAATCTAATTCTGTGTCTTGTTGGATTTTTTCCCTATCATTCACCCATAACAGTGCTATATTGAATACATGTATAATTGATATATAATGTACATTGATAATTTAGGGCAGTGAGGTGGTATAGTGTGGTTCCTGCTAGGTCAGGAATCAAGTAGATCAGAGTTCCCATATACTCGCAAATACTTACAAAGTGTGCTAGTCTAAGCAAGTCACTTAACTTCTGTTTGCTTCATTTTAGCTATCTATAAAATGGGGAAATGATAGCACCTATCTCATAAGCCTTTTAGGATGAAATGAGTATCCAGCACAAAGAAATATATAACTCCTTCCTTTTTCCCTCCTCTTCTCCCCTTCTCTGTTCCCTCCCACTTCTTGTTTTCTCCTCTCATAATTAATGAATGTTTAATAATTTAAAAATAAGAAAAAAAGACAGGCAACTGAAATTATATTAGTTACTCTTAATTTAGTCATGCTAATATAATAATATAATTGTTCTGTCTTTTTCAGTCATGGCTGACTCTGTAACTCCATTTGGAGTTTTCTTGGCAAAAAATACTGAAGTGGTTTGCCATTTCATTCTCTAGCACATTTGTAGATGAGAAAACTAAAGCAATCAGATTTAAGTGACTTACCCAGGGTCACTCATCTAGTAAGTATTTGAAGCCAGATGTGAACCTGGGAAAATGAGTTATCTTGTCTCCAGGTCAAGCACTCTCTCCCCTATGCTACCTAGCTGCCCAATAAATACTACTATTCCCTAATCAATTTGCATATTTAGTGCCACACAGATAAAATATCAATAAATATATAAAATAACAACAAAAAAATTCAGCTAGAAGAAGAAAAGGACAGAAATCTCAAAACAATGAAAAAATTAAATGAGAGACCTCACAGTCATCTTGAAATAAAATAGGAATGAATAATCATTAAAAACCATTCAGCATAAATAAAAAAAAAAAAAACCAGTGGAACAGATCAGATAAAGAAAGCTCAGAAGCATTCTTATACATTGTTTGATAAATGTAATGGCACTAGCTACTGGGGTAAGGACTTCATAAAAAAATCTGTTATAAAAAATGGTAAAGCATCCGGAAGAAATTAAGTTTACACCACTGCAAATACATAAACACATAAACATAACCATACACATATATACAGAATATAAATTTACATATTTATATGTAATGTGTGTATTTTTAATCTACATATATAAAATATGTGTGTGTTCCATAGGGAATTTTAAAATGTATTTATATGACTCATGGGACATAATATCATATAATTAAAGACCATGTTAATGAATGGATGCTCATCAATTGGGGATTGGCTAAATAAGTTGCTGGCATATGAATGTATTGGAATATAATTTTTCTGTAAGAAACAAATCAGCAGGATGATTCAGGAGATCATTGAACATGATAACAACAAGATTATATGATGATCAACTTTCAAAGACTTAGTTCTTTTTAACAATGAGATGATTCAGGCCACTTCCAATAGACTTGTTATAGAAAGAGCCATCTGTGTCCAGAGAGAGGATTATAAGGAGTCACATGTGGATCACAACATAGAATTTTTGCCTTTTTTATTTGTTTGCTTGCTTTTATTTTTTCTCTTTTTTTCCCTTTTTGATCTGATTTTTCTTGTGCAGCATGATGAATATGGAAATATGTTTAGAAGAACTGCACATGTTTACCTATATTGCATTATTTTTTATCTAGAAGAGGGGAGAAGGGAGGGAATAAAATTTGGAATACAAGATTTATTTTTATTGTAGCTTTTTATTGACAGAATATATCCAAGGGCAATTTTTCAATATTGTCCCTTGCACTCACTTGTGTTCCAACTTTTCCCTCTCCTCCCTCCCCCTCCTCCCCTAGATGGCAGGCAATCTCATACATACTAAACATATTAAAATGTATCTTAAATACAATATATGTGTACAGATCCATACAGTTCTCTTTTTGCACAAGAAAAATCAGATTCAGAAGGTAAAAACAACCTGGGTAGAAAAATAAAAATGCTAGTAGTCTCCATTCAATTCCCAGTGTTCTTTCTCTGGGTGTAGCTGATTCTGTCCATCATTGATCAATTGGAACTGAATTGGATCTTCTCGTTGCCCAAGATAGAAACTTCCATCAGAATATATCCTCATATAGTATTGTTGTTAAAGTGTATAATGATCTCCTGGTTCTGCTCATTTCATTTAGCATCAGTTCATATAAGTCTCTCCAAGCCTCTGTATTCATCCTGCCATCCTGTCATTTCTTACAGAACAATAATATTTCATAACAACATTCATATACCACAATTTACCCAACCATTGTCCAATTGATGGGCATCCTTTCAATTTCCAGTTTTTAGCCACTACAAAAGGGCTGCCACAAACATTTTGGCATGTTATTTATTTATTTATTTATTTATTTTTATTATAGTAACTTTTTATTGACAGACTCCATGCCAGGGTAATTTTTTTTACAACATTATCCCTTGCACTCACTTCTGTTCCGATTTTTTCCTCCCACCCTCCACCCCCTCCCCTAGATGGCAAGCAGTCCTATATATGTTGAATATGTCCTAGTATATCCTAGATACAATGTATGTGTGCAGATCCAAACAGTTTTCTTGTTGCACAGGGAGAATTGGATTCAGAAGGTAGAAATAATGTGGGAAGAAAAACAAAAATTCAAAGAGTTTACATTTATTTCCCAGTGCTTTTTTCTTTGGGTGTAGCTGCTTCTGTCCATCATTGATCAATTGAAACTGAATTAGGTCTCTTTGTCAAAGAAATCCACTTCCATCAGATTACATCTTCATACAGTATCGTTGTTGACGTATATAATGATCTCTTGGTTCTGATCATTTCACTTAGCATCAGTTCATGTAATTCTCTCCAAGCCTCTCTGTATTCATCTTGCTGGTCATTTCTTACAGAACAATAATATTCCATAACATTCATATACCACAATTTACCCAACCATTCTCCAATTGATGGGCATCCACTCAGTTTCCAGCTTCTAGCCACTACAAACAGGGCTGCCACAAACATTTTGGCACATACTGGTCCCTTTCCCTTCTTTAGTATCTCCTTGGGGGTATAAGCCCAGTAGAAACACTGCTGGATCAAAGGGTATGCACAGTTTGATAACTTTTTGGGCATAATTCCAGACTGCTCTCCAGAATGGTTGGATTCGTTCACAGTTCCACCAACAATGTATCAGTGTCCCAGTTTTCCCACATCCTCTCCAACATTCATCATTATTTTTTCCTGATATCTTAGCCAATCTGACAGGTGTGTAGTGGTATCTCAGAGTTGTCTTAATTTGCATTTCTCTGATTAATAATGATTTGGAACACTCTTTCATATGAGTGGTAATGATTTCAGTTTCATCATTTGAAAATTGTCTGTTCATATCCTTTGACCATTTATCAATTGGAGAATGGCCTGGTTTCTTATAAATTAGAGTCAGTTCTCTATATATTTTGAAAATGAGGCCTTTATCAGAACCTTTAACTGTGAAGATGTTTTCCCAGTTTGTTGCTTCCCTTCTAATCTTGTTTACATTAGTTTTGTTTGTACAGAAGCTTTTTAATTTGATGTAATCAAAATTTTCTATTTTGTGATCAATAATGATCTCTAGTTCGTCTTTAGTCACAAATTTCTTCCTCTTCCACAAGTCTGAGAGATAAACTATCCTATGTTCCTCCAATTTGTTTATAATCTCATTTTTTATGTCTAAATCATGGACCCATTTTGATCTTATCTTGGTATACGGTGTTAAGTGTGGGTCCATTTGGCATGTCATTTATAGTGAGAAAAAGCTGTTCAAACTTCTAATCCAATTCGATTGTCTCCAGAAGTCTATATCAGACTTAACTTTTGTAAACATTTTATTCACTGATTGCTCTCTTGCTATCACAAACACTGCTTTCTTTTCTAGAACTGCAACTTGAAACTAAGTAATGGGATATGGAAGTCCTTTGTGAAATCTTTGTGGCTTGGTTTCTAATCCTTTTATCTTTCCTGAAGAGTAAAAAATGCCAGAACTAATTGTTCTGCAAATACCTACACCTGTGCTGCACTCAATATTAGCCCCCAACATCAACTGTACAAATATCTTCATTTGTCCTGGGAAAGAAAATTATCTCAACCTGACATTTGGTTGGCTATGCTGGTCCAGAATTCAACATTACATGTTATTCTAAAATTGTTTTGAAGGGAATACTGGTATGCAAAAATGTTTGTAGCAGAGCTCTTTTTGTGGTAGCAAAGAATTGGAAAACGAGTAGATGCCTATCAGTTGAGGAATGGCTAAATAAGTTGTGGTAGGTACATGAAGATAATGGAATATTATTGTTCTATATAAAATGATGGACAAACATATTTTAGAAAGGCCTGGAAAGATTTACATGAACTGATGCTGAGCGAAACAAGCAGAACCAGGAATACATTGTACACATTAACAGCAAGAATGTGCAATGATCAGCTATGAAAGACTTAGTTCTTCTCAGTGGTTCAGTGATCCAAAGCAAAGTGAATATAGCACTTATTTTTTCTGGTTTTTTTTTTTTTTTTTTCTCTCTCCCGTGGGTTTTCTCCTTTGGCTCTGATTTTTCTCTTCCAACAAGATTCACAAAGCAATGTGTATTAAACAAAAAGAAGGAATGCTGGGAAAATTTGACTAGAATTCTTCCTCTATTTTCCCATCTTTCTAAATTTCACATTACTTAACCTCAACATCTTGTGTATATAAGAAGAGATTCTTTGCCTCAATTGCTACCTCGCCTTAATCACTGAATGGATGTGGCCTCAGTCAAACTGTGACTTATTGAAGACCTTAGCTTAAAAAGACAAAGGTCTATTTCATTCAGGGTCTTCTCCAATCATCTTGACCTATATCTGGCCACTGGATGCCTTTATTGCCCTCACTTCTGGACTATTATTATAGACAGCTTTAAAAGAAAAGCTAATTCATAAATGACTCAAATGTTGGTAGTGTCATTTCATTTCTTATTTATTAAAACATAAGCCATCTAGTTTTTGTCATGTTATTTGATAATTTTTTATGCTTTATGCACCTTTTAAAAAAATGATTAGAACTCAAGGTTTTGCTTTTTTGTTTTCTGGATTTGTTTGGCCTTTTTGCACAAACTTTGCCTAGTTTGTTTCTTGCTTTGAATTCTTATGAAACATATTCTTATTAAGCAGAGAAATTTTCTTCTCATATGTATTTTTTCATATACTCCTCCTACATCCTGCATTGCTTTTACTTCATAAATATTCTGGGTAAAGCTTTTTGCTTTCATGATTCCCTATTCTTTTCACATACAATGACACTGAATTCTTCTCATCTTTCCCCAGGTATTCTCTTTCTTTATGTTCCTCCTTTTATGGTTCTCTGCTAATTTTCATGTAACTGAAAGCTGCCAGTAAAATTTGCACCACCACTGCTTTTATGACTTTGTTTACATATTCCTCCTTTCAATGGTGATTATTCTCACTTTTACCTCATTCCAAGAAATAAACTTCAGAGTCATTACATTTTAGACAAAAACTTGGGTTTTCATAAGTAACAACTCTGACATGAAATAAAATAATATTTTTTTTTCGCTTCATATTTGATTCTGGAGTAGGTTCAACCTTTTAAAAGGAGATATATTGGTTAGAACTAATGTGATTTTTATATAGATTGGAGAAAGGGAATTATGTAAGGCAATGTTGTGGGAGGGACTGGAGAATGTACATTAAACTCTGTAAATGCTTCATAGTGTTGGATTCTGTTAGAAAGGTCTCCTGATGATAAATTCTTTGCTTGGTCACTGAGCAATATTTTAAGAATTCCCATTCCTTTTTAAAAAATTATCTCAAAAACTAATTTTTTTCTAGGAAGTAATTTGTTTTAAGTTTTCTATGGTGAATAGTATCATCTCATATCTAAAAGCAGTGACCAAAACTCCAAGGAGAACATTGTAAAAAATTAAAATAAATTCAAGAATGACTATTCAATTTCTTTCTATCATCCTCTCTGAAAGAATCTCATTTTCCTATTTTGTCTTACATTGACAGCCTAAATAGCTTATTTTTTGAAAGATTTGGAATTTGCTTTGTTCTGTTTCCAAAGGATTTTTTGGTTGTTTTGAAGAGATTAATAGACTATTCAGAACCTACTCCATTAAGGGTATTGAGCAAAGCTGGAGCTACCTCAGTGGGAGCTCAGCCATACCTATACTGCTTTGTCTTCTTTCTGTTTAACTGTGAATAGACTTTCCAAGTCTTTTTATTTTTATTTTTTTGTTTATCAAGCCTGTTTTGCTTGATGATTTTATGAATGAGTCATATTTGCCCTATTTTTACTGGTTTTAAAAAGAGCAGCAAAAGTATTTTCTTTGGTTTTGTCACTGAAATGTTTTATTAAAGAGAAGCATTCAAAGCAAAAGTTGTTAGAAGAATATGAGTTTAGTGAATAAATATAATATGATTCTTTTGTGGTGTACACTATTGTGGGAAGGTATGGTAATATATGATTAACAAAGGTAAATAGTGCTTAGCATGAGCCTATGGATTCTAGAACTTTTCCCAGATGTTGCTTTAACAATATGAAAGAAAATAATAGTGATTACAAATATATGAAAAAGTAATATAAAATCTAACTATGGGCTCCTAGAGGTAAGTTATTTTCTTCCTTCCCTCCCCCTCCACAAAAGGAAGAGTAAGGAGACATACTTGTATAGAATGTGGAGAGACAGAAAAAAAAAATCACAATGATCATAACCAAGAATCTAAGTGCCCAATTTTCATGTATCCATTCATTTATATCTTGTCACCCCATTAATTTGTGAGCTTCTTGAGAGCAGGGAGTATCTTTGCTTCTTCTCCCTTTTCTTGGTTATCCATAGAGTCAGATACATACTAAATGCTTAATAAATATTTGTGGACTGATTAATATAATAAGACTGTAAGAACAGATTAGAAAAATAAATTGAAAGTACATAATTCAACTCAATTCAATCTGACACATTAACTCAGTGTTTTCTCCCTTATTTAGAAAGACAGCAATCCCTATGCTGTGAATTTAGTGAAAGATATTTACATTACAGTCCTTTATCATGTAATATAGGAATCACCAGGTAGTGAGCAAGGCCCACAAAGGAATGTTCTCTTTTTCTGCCCTCTGTCCATTATCATATCATGGTTGACTTTCATGATTTTGGTCTGAAAGCTGTGAAACAAAGGATTTCAATTTTGTCTAGGAGACAAAAAATAGAACAGTGATCAAAAATTTAAAAACAACCAATTTGTTATTTAAAATGTATTCCATAACAATTCCCCTTTGGAAAGTCCACTCTGGTCACATTTATTCAGACATTAATTATTAGGACATTATTATTTAATATTAGTATATATATATATATATACATGGAGAGAAAATTAATTATATAATTAAATTATCAATAATTTATTATTAGGATATTATAACACAATTTATCATATCAGCAATATTATGTGTGTATATGTGTTTTATCAGAAATGCTTGAAATTTCTCTACTCTATTGAAAATCTATTTTTCTCTCTGGTGAATTTTACTCATCTTTGTTAAGCAAGTTATTCTTCAGTATAAAGCTATATAGTTTGAATCTTGCTATATTATCTAAGTACTTATTTACTGAAGTACTGAATTTCTGCAATTACTTTTTCTTTTTCCCTGTTTCGTTTCATTTTATCTACCTTTATTATTCTATTGTTCTGTTGGTTTTATTTTTTATTTTTACCAATTTTATACTTTTCTATATTTTTTTCTCTATAATCTACCAATATACTCTCCATGTAGGGTTCTTTGCATTTATTTACACTTTTTAATGTCTTTCCTCTAAAATCACTTTTATCTACTCTTGCATATATTTTGCATGTACCTGTATATATCATGTAATTACATATTGCTCCATACAATCAATTCCATATAGTTGACCAGCATTATATTTTATTTTTCCCTATTCCCTCTTTCACGTAGGCTTAATGTGCTTTTTCTTGGCTCCTACTCCTCATTCTAAACAAGAATAATACTTATAACTAATTTACACACTTATTACTGAGTTAATAATTTTCCTTGATAGTCTTGGTAGGCATATGTCTCTTGAGAAAAAAATGCATTTTTATTTTTTAAACTTTAAAGTCCTTTGTATTCAATATTTAAAAGATTCCATGAGTCCTTGTCTTATAAGAAACTAAATTATATTAGATTTAGATATCTGTATTTTTCCAAATGTCCCCCTCTTCTGACAGATTTCCCAGAGTCAAAAGTAACTATCCAGGCAAAACTTGTATATATGTTTGTGTTTATAACATAGGGATTGGGGAATATATTTTACATGATTGCATATATATAATCAATATGAAAATCTTACCTCCTCATTGATGCAGGTGGATAAGATTTTTTTTTTTGGTTTTCTTTTAAATAATACAAGCAAAATATTATCACAAGAATAAAAAAGCAAGAAATGAAAAAAAAACTCATGCTGGATAATAAATAGACAATAATGGATATAACTAGTAACAGGACATCAGTAACAGATATTTTTTTGTTTGCTGTTGTAATCATAATTTTCTTTGCAGAAGTATTCATTTTTTTCTTATATTGTTATTTAATTTGGTGAATTTCCTTTTATTTTGAAGTAAGAAGGCTCCTCTCAATCTTGCTAGAAGAATGGTGAGGAGTGAAGCCACTGTGTTATTGAGTTAGGAACCAACATGCTAAATTTCTATCCACTAAATTCCTCTAAACAGATCTAGAAAATGCATCAGAGAGAGTAGAACCAAGAAGACTTGCTAGTAGGTGTGGTCGCTAGTCTTCTGGTTTGTACTCTGGTCTGTGAGTAGAACAGTTTCAGGTATGAAATACTTAATAGTAAATAACAGACTACCTGCCATCTAGGGGAGAGGGTAGGGGTAAGGAAGGGAAAATTTGGAACAGAAGGTTTTGCAAAACTCAATGTTGAAAAATTACCCATGCATGTTTTGTAAATAAAAAGCTTTAATAAAAATAAATAAATAAATAAATATAATTTTAAAAATTTAGTAAACCATAACAACAATCCAGTCAGACAAAACCAAAGAACCATGTTTTTAGGATAAGAACTCAGCATTTCACACAAACTGCTAACAAAATTGGAAAGCAATTTGGCAGTAACTAGATGAAGATTGACATATCACACCATACATCAAGACAAAGTCAAAATGGGTACATGACCTAGACATAAAGGGTCATATCAAAGCAAATTAGGGAGCATGGCATATTTTACTGGCCAAGCCCATGGATAACAGAAAAATTCATGAGCAAATGAGAAATAGAGTTTGACATGGAATACAAAATGAAAATTTTGATTAGCCAAAATTAAAAAATGTTTTGAGCAAACAAACCCAGTGCAAGCAAGCAGGAAAGTAGGAATCTGGGAAAAACTCCCTAATGCCCACTCCTCAGTTGACAAACCACCAAAAAAACAGGAAGTTCTCAGAAGAAATCAAAGACATTACAGTCAAATGAAAAATGCTTTAAATCACCATTTATTGGAGAAATGCGAATGAAAACAACTCTGAAGCACCATTCCACACCTCCCATTCTGGTCAGAAAAGGTTAGCAATAAATATTAGAGGGAATGTGGGAAGATTTTTTTTTTAAATACCAATGCACTTAGTTGAGTTGTGAACTGACTAAATCATTCTGCAAAACAACTGAGAATGATTTATTTATGTTATTTGGGCATTTATTCATTTTGGTATTATATATATATGTACATATAAGTAAATGACATACTGAATACCCACATATACATGTGTGTTTATTTAATTTATTGTTTCTATATCTTGAATATCAAACTATCAAAGAAAGTTGATTCAAAGATTTCCTCCCACTTTACAACTTTTTTATCCTAGGTGCATTAATTCTATTTAATAAAAAAAGTTTTTCTCTTTCAAATAATCAAATTTACCACTCTACTTCTGACAATTGTCTCTTATTATTATTGAAGAATAAATCTCCTTGGAAAATGCCATCCACATCCAGAGGAAGAACCACAGATAATTATTGATTGAATGTGAATCAAAGCACACTACCTTCATCTTTTTGTTAACACTTTCCTTTTCACAGCCTTCACCTGCACAACATAACCAACATGGAAATATATGCAAAATGACTGCTCATGCTGAGGAAGGGAGTTGAGAGAAAGGAGGAAAGAAGAAAAAATTTGGAACTCAAAGTCCCATGAAAATGCCAAGTACTGAAAACCATCTCCACATAGAACTGGAAAACAAAATGCCATTGAGAAAAAAAAAAGCTACATCTCCTATTCATAGTTGTGAATATATATTATATCTCTAATTTTTAATGTATGTTTTTTAATATTGTTTGTCCATTTAGAATGGACAATGTAGTTATCCATTTAGAATATGTTGTGCAAGGTGTAAGGTGCTGGGTTAAGTTCAAATCTTTTAAATACTGCTTTTCAGTTTCCACAGCAGCTAGTTAATAAGATAGGGAGTTTTTTCCCTCTAATTAATTTATGGTTTTCATTTTATTGTACAATATGTTATATGAGTCCTGTTGTTTCTGAATCTTTTGTTTAGTTTACCATTGAACCCTCTCAATTCTTTAATCATTACCAGATGGTCTTGATGACTATTTTGAAGTCTGGAAGTAGTATTCCCTTTTTCTCCTTACATGTTTAATCATTTCCCTTGATATTCTAGATTTTTTCTTTTTCCAAATACATTTTGTTACTATTTTATCAAAGGCTCTGTGAAATATTGCCTTGATAATTAGATTGGCTTAGCAAAAATGCATATTTTAATTTTGATGATATTATCATTATTACTATATTGGCACAACCTTGCCATGATCATGAAATATTCCTACCATTTAAGTTATTATTTCTTTAAGAAGTGCTTTATAATTGACTTTATAAAATCTTTTGGGCTTTGATAGGTCCAGCCCCAGATATTTTGTTATTATTTTGAATGTGATTTTCTTTTATAAAATATATATAAATATTTTAAAATACATAAATATTTATAAAATTCTATTGATTATTTAGGATTTATTTTGTAGCCTGTAACCATGCTGAAGCTATTGTCTCAATTAATAGCTTTTCTATTTCTCTTGTATTTTCCAAGTAAATCATCATATTATTAAAACAGTTTTTTCCTCTCTTTTCCTATCTTCATTCCTTTAACTTCTTTCTCTTGTCTCATTTTTGTTGCTAATGAAAGAAATTAATATTATGCCATTATAATAATAACTAATAATTAATTTGTAATCCATCCTTTTCCTTCAGTTCCTTTAAGACCCATTTCCTGGGAAGGTCAATCAGTCTTAGAAGGGCATTGGCTGAGTAATGAGATTACTCCTAGCTCAGTAAGGTACATGCTCCTAAACTAAGTTGGGCAAAACCACACCCAACTGGAAAATCTACTTTATAGAATATGAACAGAGTCCAGTTTAGGCAAGTCCTCTGACCTTGATGCTTTATTAAAATTTAAGGTAACACAGCTCTTGAAGAAAGTACATAATTCAGGAAAGTGAGTTAAATGAAAATTTTATCTGTTGTGACAATAAATCTAGTAATGAAAAATAAGTTACTTGGGAATGATGGCCTTAAGCTGCACTGCTGTAGGCAGTCTTAAACTTGACAACAAATTGGCTCCTTGACTTCTCCTAAGGGCTGATTTTCTACAGAAGCTGAACATTATGTCTGTGTCTCTTCCAGTGACCCTATTATTTTTGCAATTTATGATGACAATAAGCAGTGAGCCTGGATTTGCCTGGAGTTCCTTCACATGCTTAGTCCAAGATAAGCAATCTCCAATATTGCCTTCCACTAGATAATAGGTTATGGACAGATGAAATCAACCTTTGCTCCTGCCATAGGGAAACAAGGAGAAAAGAAAAAACTTGAGAGGCTCTGTGAGTAGTATGATGTACATTCTGTAGATGACGAAGGCTTTGATAGCATTATAGAACACAGGGGTTCCTTCAATATAATTCAGATATGTGCCAATTATAAACTCAGGATGTTTCATTTGCTGGTAAACTAATCCTGGTCAGGTGATCAGATAGAAATAATTTCCTCTCTTCTCACACTAAAGCTTGTATGGATACCCAACTAAATAATGGGTTGTCTTCCTCTGCTCTTCTTGGTAGCTATCCCCAGTGCCCACTCATGTTGCTCACTCATATCCATGTGAGGGAGGGAATTTGAAATTCTAAATTAAAAAAAAAAGTTAATTTCTAGCCATATGAAAATATGCTCCAAATCATTATTAATCAGAGAAATGTAAATTAAGACAACTCTGAGGTACCACTACACACCTGTCAGATTGGCTAGAATGACAAGGAAAGATAATGTGGAATGTTGGAGGGGATGTGGGAAAATAAGGACACTGATACATTGTTGGTGGAATTGTGAATACATCAAGCCATTCTGGAGAACAATTTGGAACTATGCTCAAAAAGTTATCAAACTGTGCATACCCTTTGATCCAGCAGTTTTTCTACTGGGATTATACCCCAAAGAAATACTAAAGAAGGGAAAGGAACCTGTATGTGCCAAAATGTTTGTGGCAGCCCTCTTTGTAGTGGCTAGAAGCTGGAAAATGAATGGATGCCCATCATTTGGAGAATGGTTGAGTAAATTGTGGTATATGAATATCATGGAATATTATTTATTGTTCTGTAAGAAATGACCAGCAGGATGAATACAGAGAGGCTTGGCGAGACTTAACATGAACTGATGCTAAGTGAAATGAGCAGAAGCAGGAGATCATTATATACCTCAACAATGATACTGTATAAGGATGTATTCTGATGGAAGTGGATTTCTTCAACAAAGAGATCTAACTCAGTTTCAAATGATCAAGGATGGACAGAAGTAGCTACACCCAAAGAAAGAACACTGGGAAATGAATGTAAACTGTTTGCATTTTTGTTTTTCTTCCCGGGTTATTTTTACCTTCTGAATCCAATTCTTCCTGTGCAACAAGAGAACTGTTTGGTTCTGCACACATATATTGTCTCTAGGATATACTGTGACATATTTAACATGTATAGGACTGCTTGCCATCTGGGGAAGAGGGTGGAGGGAGAGAGGGGAAATTTCCGAACAGAAGTGAGTGCAAGGGATAATGTTGTAAAAAAAAAAAAAAAAAAAAAAAAAAAAAAAAAAAAAAGTAAAAAGTACAGATTGGATTTGTACAATATAAAGACAAATAATAAAACATAAGAAAGAAGTAAAATATACAGGAACTAGATTGTTTTCATGTAAGGAATCAAAAATCTATAATTCACTTCAACAAGATTAAAGAAAAATATACAGAACTGTAATTTTTAAACTGGAGACAGAATTTGTAGAAAATCACTATCATATTATTCTTTTACACAGCCAGCTATAAAATATAATGAGATGATCACAATTTAATCTTGAGACACTGAGAAGACATTGTAAATGGAGTAGATATACTAGTATACATGTAATCCAGCAGAAAGGACTAGAAAATGTACTAGAATCAGAGGAATAGTTCCTAACATAATATTGGATTTATAACAAAGAAATCCTGAAAGAACCAACTAGCAATAATGGGGAGGTAGAAACTAGTATCATGAATCAGCTAGATTGTGGAAGAAGTAACCCTAGAAATCTATAGATAACTGAGTTCTACTCGACCTGAAACATAGAAAGTATCTCAATGACTGATATAACAAATAACAATAAATTATCAATTTTTCACCAATTGAGAAATAGTGTGGACTCAAACTTAGTTGGCGTGCAGCTCGAGCTAGTTTGTGGAAGAATAACCACTGTAGAAATCTTAGACTAAACTGGAGCCTACAAATCTGACACTGAATATTAGAAAATGCATCCTCTAGAGCATCAGGACAGACAAACCATAAATCCAACAATACAATTTATCATCAGATTATTTTACTCAGAAATTCAGAACAAAACCAGGGTCAGACTCAAATATTGAAGAAAGTTTCAGTAGTACATCATTTGAAAACTAAACTTAAGCTTCCATAATCTGAAGAGATAACAGGACTAAAAATGAGTTAAAATGGTTATAGAAATGCAAAACGTCCAAGCATGAGCATCAACAATTAAAAAGAAAGAAAAAGCCAGAAAATTTAGTGAACCAACAAAACATTTCTAACACAAGATCATTAAAATTTAATGGATAGTACAGATAATTCCAGACAATAAACACTAAAAAGACTAAAATATTTGGAAGCTGAAAACTTAGAGAAGAATCATGTTTGAATAAAAATTAACTGCAAATCTGGAAGAGAAACAAGATCTGAAAAAAAATCTAATGTTACTAACAAAGTATTACAAAATGAAAACAAATTTCAATTTCAAAATAAAACGTATATACAGAGAAAGTAAAAACCAATAGAATTCTGGATTCCAATATGCAAAATCCTTTCTAAGAAAAATATCAATTAAAATTTCAAATGGATATGAAATAATTTCTCAAAAATTAAACACAAAAGACTTAAAACAGATGGAAGCCTGGAAAAACTAGAGAGAATCTATGGTATTAGATAGTAAAACCAACTTCTAGAAAAACATCGGGAGAAAAATTAAAAAAAAATCTTTGTTCTACCCAAATGTAATGACAAAGGGAACAAACACCCAAATTTCATATTTCAAGAAATATTAAAACTGTACTTACTTATTACCAGAGAGTAAAGTAGAAATAGAAAGAATCTACTGGATATCTCCTGAAAGAACCACCAATCTTTTCCCTACAAAAAAAGAAAAAAATACTAAGAAAATCATGAAGATCTAGTTTTCAGATTTTATATATATGTATATATATACACATATATATTTGTATGTGTATACATATATATATATATATATATAAAATGAGAGAGACAGAGAGAGAGAAAGAGAGAGAGAGAGAGAGAGAGAGAAAGAGAGAGAGAGAGAGAGGGAGAGAGAAAGAGAGAGAGAGAGAGAAATACTATAAGCAAGCAAGAAGAAATAATTTAAGTTCTAAGGATACAGTTAGGGTCATGTATAATTTAGTGATTATCACTATAAAGAAGAAAAGAACAATATTCCTAAAGAAAAAGGATATGAGAATACCAAGCAGAACTTACCCAGAAAAACTATATCATGCTACAGGGACTAAAAAATAGATCTTTAATGAAATAGACAATTTCTAAACATTTCTGATTTAAAAGGGGAAAAAAAATCTGTGTAGCAACTCTGATGTTAAACACAGGAGTGAAGGGAAACGTGAAAAGAAAAGGTAAACATGAACTTACAGTGAAAGAGAATTAAAGGATAAACTACTTATATTTAAATGTGGGGAAATGATACCTTGAAGCCCTATCCTTATCATCAGGAGTTATAGGAGTCCAATTAAACAAGTGTTGGAAAATGATCTATTATATAGTAATGAACTTATGAAAAAATGGAAATAGATAAAAAAACCACCATTGGTGGAAAACTTAGGGTTAGGCAAAATGATCATACATAATGATGGTGCACAAATAGAAATCAATATAAATAGTAAGGTAGTGGAGTGTGTGTGAGGGAAAGCTGGCCACTCCAAATTTCCTCTCATTTGAAGAATTAAAGGAAGGAAGAATACATGGAAGCACAGCTGAGTATAGAAATACATTTACTTAAAAGGGAAATGAGAAAGAAAGGGGAGAAAGGGAAAGAGGAATTTGAAGGAAGATTAAGGAGACCTAGGCAAAGGTGTTTTTTGTTCACTTAATCATGTTTGACTCTTTATGACCCCATTTGGAATTTTCTTAGCAAAGATACCAGAATGATTTGCCATTTCTTCCTCCAGTTCATTTTACAAATGAGGAACTGAGGCAAATAGGGTTAAGTTTCTTTGCATAGGGTTACACAGCTAATAAAGTCTGGATCTGAATTTATGAAGATAAATCTTCTTAATTCTCAAGTATAGTACTCTAACCTAGCCTGCTTGCACCCACCAAAAAAAAAAAAAAAAAAAAAAAAAAAAAAGAAATTACAGTTTAGACAGTTTAGACAAATATTTATAGCTTTTTGACGTGGCAAAAATAGGAATATGCTAGGATGCTCATAAAGGATGGATGAAAAAGTTTTGGTATATAAATGAGAGAGAATACTATTTTTCTGATCTCTTATCAGCACAATGACCAACCACAATTCCAGTGAACTAATGATGAAACATTCTACCCATCTTCTGAGAGGTAAAGGACTCTTATGTAGAAGAATGAAGAAATATCTCTGTGTATATACACGTTTACATATTTGCACATACATATATATATATATATATATATATACATATGAAATGTGTACATGGTTAGTATAGAAAATTTTAATTGTTTATACATGTTTGTAATAAATTTTGTTTTTCTTAAATCTTTAATTGAGGCAGAGGGAAGAAAAAGGTGATAAGATAGATTTTATCTAATCAAAATAAACAAAATATACTTTTAAAGCAATATACCATGTTTTCTTTCCAGATAATAGTTGTCATTCTATAAAGCATGAATTTTGTATTATGTTTACACAGTTGCTACTATTCATCAGTAATACTAATACTGTTGGCATGCTTGCATCATTAAAGTTGAACTTATAAAATCAGTTTCAAAAATGACTATAGGATTCCTCCCTCCATATTGGATTTCTGGGATATAAGATATCAATTAAGATAAAAATGAAATCAGAGAATGGGTCATTCAGTTCACCTAATTGTAAATGTGCAATAAATATAGTATATTGCTCCAATGTTAATATCTTAAAATGGATTTATTCCATTTTTTTAAGTTAACCTAAATTTCATGGTTTATATCAGACAGCACAATAGGATCATCAATAATGAATTTTCTTTCCAATTCTTCCTGTATAGAATCACTTAATTACTTCTCTGGAAAATACTTTTTAAAATTTTTGATTTATATAATATGCTTTCCAAATACTTATCTATTAGATAACACTACAATATGCCCATTTTACACACAAAGGAATCAGTCTACGAGATATTAGGATAAAAAAAAAAAAAACAAAAAACAAGCAAACCAAAACCAAAATAAATAAGCAAACAAAACGTCTAAACATACAAGTCTGACTGATTTCAATTCATCCACTATTTTCATTAAATTTTGCTGTAGAAATCTTTGGAATAAACATTTCACTTGTCAGAACTTCACAATCTGGCCACAGAATAGCTTTTCTGTTATGCCTTTCAAATCCTTTAGTCAATATATAGGCTTTTTAATCAAATTGTTTAATTAAATGTTAAATATTCCTTCCTTCCTATCTTTTCCCTTTTCATTTTCCCTTCATCATATCCTCCCCTTATCCCTTATTTTTTTCCCTTCCCTCCCTTTATTTTTCCTCTCAGCCTCCTTTGATATCAAGGACTTAATATGTTTAAGACATTTTTCTAAGGTCTCTGGCACATACAAAAAAATGTAAAAACATTACAATTGCTGTTCAATATTTAACATAATAAGAAAGATAAATGAGGTATACAGCTAACTTTTATACAATACTTGATGAGGATAAAATCTCATGTTTCTGCATTACTTTGTTATAAAGTATATTTTCCCGCAACAATCGTGAGGTAGATAGAGCAATTGTAATTATTCTCATTTTACAAATTTAAGTATTATGGAAATGATTTAACTTAGCTAAATTCAGACTAGTAAAAATTGATTTTTAATTAGGATTTCTGAATTCAAATCCAGCTCTTTTGTCCACCATATCACACATGTTATGATATGACAAAAAAGGTACAAATGTTTTTCATTGGAGCTAAAAGGAAAAAGAATCTACTTTTAACAGAGTTCATCTACAAAAATTTCACTGAATAGTTGACATATATGATATAGCCCTGAAAATTTAACAGTTGGACTTGCAAATCATAAGGTAGAGTTGGAGAAGTCTTATATTTTACTTTTTATGTATTGTCAATAATTTACCTATAACAAATTGAGTCATTATCATTGTTGTAGCTTAGTTTCATTATTTGTATGAGAATCCATATCTATAGTTTTATAAGGAAAATATATTACCTGTTTTGAAATTCTCTTCATCATTTCAGCCAGTCAATTCATGGAAAACATTATACTCTTTGTATTGAGAGACATAATAACCTCCCTATTGTCACATAATTATTAGATATAAGAGGCAAAGGTTAAACCCAGATCTTCTTGACTCCAGAGCTAGCACTCCAGGTATTGTGCAACCTTGCCACTCATTTTTTTTCTCCTTATGTTCTATAAGGGTATACTTATACTTCACAAGTACTACTGACAAGACTGTCATAATGAAACAGTTTTCTAAAACAAAAAAGCATTACATATATAAATTATTATTATTATTAAAATCTTAGAGATATTTGTATACCTACTCAGAAAAACTTTGAATAAGCAACAATTAATTTTTGCCTGAAATGTTTAAATAGAAAAAATCAATTTCTTATCATTTTTCATCTTTTATTGAAATTTAAGGCTATGAAAATTGTTTCAGATGCTTTTTCCTCATTTGATAATTACCATTGAATCTTTGAAACATTTTCAACATGGACCAATATGTCTATATAAATAATAGCAAGTAATTATATATATCTAGCATATATGATAACACTCATATAATATTACACAATTTAAATTTTGTCTAAACTAGTAGATTCCTTTAAAAGTAAAGTATTGCATTGGAATGCCTAAATTGCACTTATTATTTTTTTTTTATTTCTGATGTAACCAGGAGTTTATGTTTTCATTGATAGAAATCTATAAAGAAAACAAAGGAGAACATACCAAAATTACAATATTTATCAAAAACGCATTGCTTTTCCTTTTGAGTTCACTGAGATTAAATGTTAATGAAATTCTTACTATCAGATTACAACAGCAAGGCAAAAATTAGATAAGACCCTGTTATCAGGGGTAAAATGTGATTGAATTGCTGGTGGTGTACTCACTCATCTGGAAGAGAGAAATAGGCCAATAGAAATAGCAATGGTATTTAAGATGTCACTATTATGTAGATAAAGTGATACTTTATTGAAGAAATGTAATCATACCTGAACACATTTGAAAAAGCAGTTTTTTTCCCCTTTCCAAATGCCAAATAAAAAGAAAACTGTGACATTTTTGATAAAACTAAGTTTACATCAGGTTAAATAAGGAGTTAGTGCAAAAACTGAACTTCTTCTCCATCCCAGAGGGAAAAAGTTTGAACTCAATTTCCATATTTCTCATCATGCCATTACAATGTATTTATTCAGCACTGAAATATTGACATTACTTTGAATCACCCTTCTAACTCATTTCCCTCATGTGATCAACTAATAATCATATTCATTTAAATTTACAAATAACTCATAACTTTAACTTCTTTTCTCTTTTCATTTGCTTGTGCTATCATCCTCAAAACAGCAGCCAATATTATTCTCCGGCCATTTCATTATCATGCTTAAAGAAACAAGAGTGATAGAGGTGAGATTTCTGGCAACAATGCTTCCCTAGTCCTAATCTTGCTACCCCTCTTATCACCTCAAAACATCTGAAGAAAACAAAAAGGAAAGGAGAATAATAAAATAAAAAAGGAGAAAAGAAAGAAATAATCACAAGAAAACATTGCATGGAAAAATACAACAATAAATGAACTACAATAATTTATAAACAAGTCAGACATTGGGACAATAAATGCTATAGAACAAAAGAAATCAAGGTGAAATCTCTAGAAGAATATTAAATAATGGATTCCTAGAAATAGAAATAGGAGATCTGAAAAAAATTACCAAAGTTGGTTGACAGTTTGATTAAATAATTCAAGAAAGTTAAGGAGGAAAAACTTAACTCAAAATAATTCAGAAAAGAACAATCAAGATTTAGAAAAGAAAGTGTCAAAATTTGATAAAGCAGTAGTTGTTGAAAAAAAAAGTGATATAAAAAACAAAACAAAACAAAATAATGGAAATGATAATAACCAGTAAATATGAAAAAAATTAAGAGCAACAGTAGGAACTTTGGAAAAACACCTGAAATCTCTACAAACTAATTTACTCAGATTTATTCATTTAAATTATTTTCCTTGTGGTGACAATTTATATTTATTCTTGACTCATATGATTTAGGAGACTTCTTTCTTTATAAATTCTTTATGAATACTCTCAGACCATTTTGATTCTGATAAAGTAAAATTCTGTATTAGTAAAATTTCTTTTGGTCTGTAATGATTGCTTTTTTCTATATGTTTCCAATCACATAACCTCACAATGTCTTTTATTTCCTCTTCATTTGTTGCAAATTACCCCCATTCAATTCTACCTTGATCTTCCTCTCTTTGTGGAAAGGTAAATAATGATTTATCTACTTATTGATCTTTAACAATAACTCATTTTTTGTCCTTATGGTTTTTATTGCAGTTTCAACTTTATCTTTTATCATTTAAAAAAATGTCTATTTTGTTTTTACTTAGCGAGGCAGATTAAAAAAAATGTTCTACACTTTTTATTTACATGTCTGATTCAATGATTCTTATTTCTCTAGGACTGGTCTGAATGCTCTTTTTATTGAGAAGAACCACGTTCATCAGAATTGATCATTGTATGATCTTGCCATTGAAATTAAATCCTTGCAAATGAAATCCTTATTCTGCTCATTTCTCTTAGCATCAGTTGATGTAACTCTTTCCAGGGCTCTGTAAAATCATCCGGCTGATGATTTCTTATATAATAATAATATTCCATAACATGCATATACCATTACCTATTCAGCTATTCTCCAACTGATGGGCATCTACTCATTTTCTAGTTTCTTGCCACTACAAAAAGAGCTGCCACAAATATTTTTGCACATGGAGGTCCCTTTTCCTCTTTTAAGATCTCTTTGGGATATAGGACCAATAGAAACATTGATGGATTAAAGGGTATGCACATTTTGATAACTCTTTGGGCATAGTTCCAAATTGCTTTCCAGAATGGTTGAATCCATTCAAAAGTCTACCAACAAAGTATTAGTATCCCAGTTTTCCTACATCCCCTCCTGTAAGATTCTTTGTTAGGTTTTCTTGAGGTCTTGAAGCAGTCTTTGTTTCAGTTCAGTAATCACCACAATAATCGCCAGGTGTTAAAGTCCAAATCCTTTATTATCTGCTTCACAATCTAGTTTCTTTGCCTGGGGCCTGAGCTAGCTTTCTTAGAGGCTTTCCGGAGTCTTATTTTCAGTGGAGAAGCCAGGGAGGAGAGCTTGCCACCATAAAGGTGGACAATGGAATGAATCTGTCTCTCAATTCCTTCCAAGTCTGTGTCTGGCCCTTCTGAGTCTGTCTCTGGCTCTAAGAGGCCTTGGGCTCAGTGGGTTAAGTGCAGGAGGCCAGGCCAGCCATGGCGCTGTGAGATGAAGTGAATGAATCTGGCTCTGAGTTTGAGTCCCTTCTTATATGCTCTACACTGAGTATAAACCAATCATTATATCATTAGGAAACCATTATTTGTTGTAAGACTGAATCAATCATACTGAACTTAGAGAACTATTAATCACCATGCTAAACTAGATAACAATTGTCTTTATCAATTCTACTGATTTAACACCTTAATAAGAATCCTTGTTTCAGAGTTCTGGCCCATAATACCCTCCAACACTCATCATTATCTTTTCCTGTCATCTTAACCAATCTGAGAAGTGTGTAGCAATATCTTAGAGTTGGCTTAATTTGCATTTCTCTGATCAATAATAATTTATAGTACCATTTCAGAAGAAGAAATTAAACCCATTTCTAGTCATATGAAAAGGTGCTCTAAATCATTATTGATCAGAAAATGGTTTGAATTCTTATAAATTTGAGTCAAATCTCTATCTTTTAGAAATGATATCTTTATCAGAACCCTTAAATACAAAAATATTTTCCCAATTTATTGCTTCCCTTCTAATCTTGTCTGCATTAGTTTTGTTTGTACAAAATTTTTTAGCTTAATATAATCAAAATTAACTATTTGATGTTCAATTGTGAGTTCTAATTCTTCTTTGGTCACAAATTTCTTCCTTCTCCACAAATCTAAGAGGTAAACTATCCTATGTTCTTCTAATTTGCTTATAATATCACACTTTATGTCTAAATCATGAACCCATTTCAACCTTATCTTGGTATATGGTGTTAGTTGAGGATCAGTGCCTAGTTTCTGCCATACTAGTTTCCAATTTTCCCAGCAGTTTTTTTCAAATAGTGACTTCTTATCCCAAAAGCTGGGGTCTTTGGGTTTGTCAAACACTAGATTATTATAGTCATTGTGTATTTTGTCCTGTGAACTTAATTTCTTCCACTGATCTACTACTTTATTTCTTAGTCAGTATCAAAGGGTTTTGATGATCATTGCTTTATAATATAGTTTTAGGTCTGGCATAGCTAAGCCACCTTCATTTGCATTTTTTTTCATTAATTTCCTTGAAATTTTTAAATTTTTGTTCTTCCAGATGAACTTTGTAATTGTTTTTGCTAGATCTGTAAAATAATTTCTTGGAACTTGGAATGGGATGACACTAAATAAGTAGATTACTATAGGTACTATTACCATTTTTATTATATTCGCTCAGCCTACTCATGACCACTTGATGTTTTTCCAACTTATGAGATCTGACTTCATTTGTGTGGAAAGTGTTTTGTAATTGTGTTCATATTGTTCCTGCTTTTCCCTTGGTAGATAGATAGTTTCCTAAATATTTTATAATATCAACACTTATTTTCAACGGAATTTCTTTTTGTATCTCTTGCCGCTGGACTTTGTTGGTAATATATAAAAAT
Organism: Sarcophilus harrisii; assembly: GCF_902635505.1. NCBI lineage: Eukaryota > Metazoa > Chordata > Mammalia > Dasyuromorphia > Dasyuridae > Sarcophilus > Sarcophilus harrisii. The sequence goes on from NC_045426.1 coordinate 195,446,412, forward strand.
GCTGATGATGTATGTGGATTTATTTTGTATCCTGCAATTTTAGTAAAGTTGTGAATTTTTTCTAGTAGTTTTTTAGTTGATTCTTTAAGGTTCTCTAAGGATGATACCATAATATCATCTGCAAAGAGTGATAATTTGGTTTCCTGGTTACCTACTCTAATTCCTTGAATTCTTTTTCTTCTCATTGCCAAAGCTAACATTTCTAATATAATATTGAATAGTAATGGCAATAGTGGGCAACCGTGTTTCACTCCTGATCTTCTTGGGAATGATTCTAGTTTGTTCCCATTATATATTATGCTTGCTGATTGTTTTAAATAGATGCTACTGATAATTTTAAGGAAAAAATCCATTTATACTTTCTAGTGTTTTAGTAGGAATATGTGTTAGATTTTATCAAATGCTTTTTCTGAATCTAGTGAGATAATCATATTATTTTTTGGATGGTTTGGTTATTGATTTAGTCAGTTATACTAATAGTTTCCCTAATATTGAACCAGGCCTGCATTGCTTGTATAAATTCTACTTGGTCATAGTGTATTATCTTGGAGATGACTTTCTGTAAATCTCTTTGCTAATATTTTATTTAAGATTTTTGCATCAATACTTTTTAAAATAACTTTTTATTGACAGAATATATGCCTGGGTAATTTTTTACAACATTATCCCTTGTACTCACTTCTGTTCCTACTTTTCCATTCCCTTCTTCCACCCCCTCCCCTAGATGGCAAGCAGTCTTATACATGTCAAATATGTTACAGTATATCCTAGATACCATATATGTGTGCAGAACCAAACAGTTCTCTTGTTGCACAAGGAGAATTGGATTCAGAAAGTAAAAATAACCTGGGAAGAAAAACAAAAATGCAAACAGTTTACACTTATTTCCCAGTGTTCCTTCTCTGGGTATAGCTGCTTCTGTCCATCATTAATCAATTGGAACTGAGTTAGATCTTCTCTTTGTTGAAGATATCAACTTCCCTCAGAATACATCCTCATACAGTATCATTGTTGAAGTATATAATGATCTCCTGGTTCTGCTCATTTCACTTAGCATCAGTTCATCTAAGTCTTTCCAAGCCTCTCTGTATTCATCCTGCTGGTCATTTCTTACAGAACAATAATATTCCATAACATTCTGTATCAATATTCATTAGGGAAACTGGTATATCATTTTCTTTCTCTTTTTTCACCCTATCTGGTTTAGCTATCAGCACCATACCTGTATCATAAAAGGAATTTGTAGGACTTCTTCTTTCCCTATTTTTCAAATAGTTTATATGGAATTGGAATTAAATGTTCTTTAAATGTTTTGTAGAAGTCACATGTACATCCATCTGGCCCTGGAAATTTTTCCTTAGGAAGTTGATTAATAGCTTGTTCTATTTCTTTTTTTAAACTGGGGCTATTTAAATAATTTGTTTTCTCTTTTATTAATCTGGGTAATCTATGTTTTTGTAGATATTCCTTCATTTCACTTGGGTTATCAAATTTATTGGCATATAATTATACAAAATTACTCCTAATTATTGATCTAATTTCCTCTTCATTGGTGGAAAGTTCTCCTTTTTCATTTTTGAGACGAATAATTTGATTTTTTCATTTTCTTTTCCTAATCAAATTAACTTAAGGTTTATCTATTTTTTTTTCATAAAACCAATTCCTAGTTTTATTTATTACTTCACTAGTTTTCTTATTTTCATTTTATTAATCTCCCCTTTTATTTTCAGAATTTCCTATTTGGTATTCAATTGAGGGTTTTTAATTTGTTCTTTTTCTAGTTTTTTTAGTTGTAAGCCCAATTCATTGATGTTCTCTTTCTCTGTTTTATGCTTGTAACCATCTAAAGATATAAAATTTCCCCTTATAACTGTTTTGGCTGCATCCCACAAATTTTGGTATGTTGTCTCATTATTGTCATTCTCTTGCATGAAGTTGATGATTATTTCTATTTTTTGTTGTTTCACCCACTCCTTCTTTATGAACAGATTATTTAATTTTCAATTAATTTTTGGTCTATTTTTTCCTAGCCATATACTGCATGTGATTTTTAATTACATCATGATCTGAAAAAAATGCATTTACTGTTTCTGCCTTTCTATATTTGATTTTGGCATTTTTAAGTCCTAATACATAATCAGTTTTTGTATAGGTTCCATGAATTGCTGAGAGAAAAGTAAACTTCTTTCTGTCTCCATTCAATTATCTTCAAAGATCTATCACGTTAATTTTTCTATCTTTTCTAACATTCGGTTTACCTCCTTAACTTCTTTATTATTTATTTTGTGGTTCGATTTATCTAGTTCTGAGAGAGACAGGTTGAGATCCCCCACTAGTATAGTTTTGCTGTCTATTTCTCCTTGCATCTCTCTTAACTTCTCCTCTAGGAATTTGGGTGCTATACCACTTGGTGCATATATGTTTATATTGTTATTGTTTCATTATCTATGGTACCCTTTAGTCAAATATAGTTTCTTTCCTTATCTCTTTTAAATAGATTTCTATTTGATTTTACTTGAGTTGAGATCAGTATTATTACCCCAGTTTTTTTTTTTTTTTACTTCACTTGAAGCATAATAGATTCTGCTCCAGCCCTTTACCTTACTCTTTATCTATTACTCTGCTTTAAATGTGTTTCTTGTAAATAACATATTGTAGGATTCTGGTTTTTAATCTAGTCTGCTATCCACTTTCATTTTATGGGAGAGTTCATTCCATTTACATTCACAGTTAAAATAACTAATTCTGCATTTTCTGCCATCTTATTTACCCTGAATTATGCTTTTCTCTTTCCTTTTCCCATTCCCTCTGCTTCAGTATTTTTCTTCTAATGACCACCTCCTTCAAACATCTCTCCCCTTTTAGAGCTCCTCCACCTTTTTTAATCCTTTCTCCTAATTCTTCTGTTTTCCCTTCTATTAATATTTCCCTTTCCCCTCCCACCTCCCTATATGGCAAGACAAGTTTCTCTGTGGAACGCAATATGTCTGATATTCTCTCTTCAAGCCAAATCTGATGAGTAAGATTCATACAGTGCTCATCCCCATTCCTTCTTTCCCTCAATTATAATAGATCTTCTTTGACTCTTTGTGAGATCTAATTTTCTTTATTTTACCTCATTTTCCCTCTTTTTTCAGTTAATCCCCTTTCTACCTCATTTCTTTTTCACATTATCATAATAAAATCTAATTATACCAGCACTCTCTAAGTATACCCATAAAATAAATATATTTCTCAAGAGTTTTTCTTTCTTTTTACCTTTTTATGCTTCTCTTGAGTACTGTGTTTGAAGATCAATTTTTTTTGTTTATTTCTGGTCTTTTTATTAGAAATTGGTAAAATTCACTTATATCATTTAATGCCCATCTTCTTCCCTGAAACACAATGCTCATTTTAGCTGGATATTTTATTTTTGGCTATAATCCAAGTTCCTTTGCCTTTAAGAATATCAGATTTCAGGCCCTTGTATCCTTTAAGGTGGAAACTGCTAGGTATTGAGCAGTCCTAATTGTGACTCCTCAGTTTTTAAGTTGTTTTTGTTTTTTGTTTTTTTTTTTTTCTGACTGTTTGCAATATCTTTACATAACTGTTTTGTTGAAATTGTAAAAGCTTCTAACATAGTTTTGAAATTTAGCCATGCTATTCCTTGGAGTTTTAATTTTGGGATCTCTTTCAGGAGGTGATCAGTGAATTCTTTCAATGGCTATTTTATCTTCTGATTTTAAGATATCAGGGCAGTATTCCTTTATTATTTCCTATAAGATATTATCTAGATTCTTTTTTTCATCATGGCTTTCAGGAAGTTCAATATTCCTTAGATGGTCTCTCTTAGATCTATTTTCCAGGTCAGTTCTTTTTCTTAGGATGTATTTCATCTTTTCTTTTACTTTTTCATTTATTTTGTTTTTGTTTTACTGATTCTTGAAGTCTTATGTAGTCAGTTACTTCCATTTGTTGAGTTCTAATTTTTAGTATATTATTTTCTAGAGTTACCCTTTTTTTTTTTTAGCTCTTTTTGAATTTGGCCAATTGAATTAATTTATTCATTGCCTCTTTTTCCCATTTCACAAATTTTGTTTTTCAAGGAATTGGTATATTTTTAATATCTATTTTGTAAGGTGTTAGATGCTTTTTCTATTTCATCAAATCTGTTTTGTAAGGAATTATATGCTTTTCCCATCCTTTCTTGCAAAGATCATTCCTTTCATCATTTTTCTTCTGTCATTTAAGATCTTTTATGCAATTTTCCAAGAAAGCCTTTTGAAATAGGGACCAGCTCATATCTCCCTTTGGGGCTTCATCTGGAGTTGATTTGCCTTTAGGAACTTCAGGATTTGAAGTCTGTTCTCTCTCTCCATAAAAACTGTCTATGGTGAGAATTCTTTTTTTTTTTTTTAATTCATTTTTTTTAAAGGCTTTTGGTTTGCTCTTAAGAAAAAGGAGTGACAGCTGCTTTAATTTGCTCTGGGGCAATTCTGCTGATAGATTTTTGGTGCAAGGTAATTGTAGCTAAGACCTACATTCTAGGGCTCAGTGGTTTACAATTTGCCTTTTGTAGCAAATCTGCCAAACCACCTGCTTGCAACCTGGACACAATAGCTTAAAAGGCTCACAGAAGATTCCTAGGTGCATGGAAGCTGCAACTCTCTGACTCTTCTCCGCAGCTCCTTGCCCCAATTTGCCTGTGCTGTGGTCTGAGCTCAGTAGACTGTCCATCTGCCTACCTGAATCAGACCTGTTCTGAAGGTTGATATTATGTAAGAATGTTAATGATTTCTATGGTTTCATTTTATGTCCTCCCACTTCACTGAGATAATTATTTCAATTAATTGTTTAAGTGATTCTAGGATTCTGTTGTTAAATTATCATATCTTCAAGAGTTTGTCTATTTTAATGTTATTTTTTATGACAAGGTCTTAGTTTTATTTGTCAGTTGAATTTATTTTGTATTTTTAATTGTAGTAACTCCTCCCTTGAGTTTCAGAATTATCATTTTGGTGTTTAATTGAGGATTTTTAATTTGTCCTTTTTACTTTTTTTTTTAATTTCATATTCAATTCATTAATATACTTTTTCTATTTTTGATGCATACATTTGGAAACATAAAATTTTCCCTAAGTATTATTTTGACTGCAACCCACAAATTTTAGAATGTTGTTTCATTGTCTCCTTAATGAAATCATTATTTTTTGTTCTTGTTCTTTGACCTTCTTACTTTTTAAAGATTAGATTATTTGTTTTTATTCTATGTTAAGTATGTTAAAATATATGTTAAATACAGTATATGAATACATATTTATACTGTTATCTTGCCGCACAAGAAAAAATCTAATGAAGAAGGAAGAAAAAAAACTGATAAAGAAAATAAAATGCAATGAAATAGCAACAGAGAGAGTAAGAATGCTATGTTGTGGTCCACAATCAGTTCCCACAGTCCTCTCTCTGGCTGTAGATGGCTCTCTTCCTCACTGAACAATTGGAACTGGTTTGAATCATCTCACTGTTGAAGAAAACCATGGCCATCAGAATTGATCATTGTATAGTCTTGTTGTTGCTATGTATACTGATCTCCTGGTTCTGCTCATTTCATTTAGCATCAGTTCATGTAAGTCTCTCCAAGCCTCTTTGAAATTGTCCTGCTTGTCATTTCTTATAGAACAATTAAATTCCATAACATTCATATATCATAACTTATTCAGCCATTCTCCAATTGATGGGCAATAATACATGCTTTTAAAAGCATCTGTAGGTAAGGGTATGATATTGTGAATAGAGAAAAGGGAAAGAAAGAAGGAAGAGATGGAGGAAAGGACAGAAGGAAAGAAGGAAGGGAGGGAGGAAGGAAAGGAAGGAAGGAGGGAAGAGAGGGAAGAAGGGAAGAGAGGGAGGGAGGGAAGAAAGGGAGGGGAGGGAGGAAGGAAGGAAGGAAGTGAGGGAGCAAAGGAGGGAGGGAAGGAGGAAGAAAGGAAAGGGGAGGGAAGGGGGAGGGAGGGAGGCAGGGAGAAAAGAGGAGGGAAGGGGGGAAGTAAAGGAGGGAGGGAGGAAGGAAACGGGGAGGAAAAAGAGGGAGGGAGGGAGGAAAGGAGAAGAGAAGGGAGGGAGAGAGAAAAAAAGAAAGAAGGAGAGAAGAATGGTTATGGAAGGAGATTGATCATATCTAATTTTTCTAAAATTATTTCATCTCCTTGATATCTTTATTATCTATTTTACAATTAGATTTATCTAGCTCTGAGAAGAGGCCAACATATCTTCCTGTAATTATTTAATTTTTCTTTTAAAAATTTGGATACTATGTCATTTGATGCATAAATGTTTAGAATTGATATTACTTCATTGTGTATGGTAACTTAGAAAATGTAGTTCCATTGATTATTAGGTCTACTTTTTGCTTTTTGTTTTGTTCTGATATCATGACTGAAATACTTGCTTTTTATTTTTTTAACTTCAACTGAAGCATAATTGATTCTGCTCCACCTCTTTCTTTTACCTCTTTGTGTATCTTTATGTTTCAAAGTGTCTCTTATGCAGAACATATCTTTAGATTCTGATTTTTAATTCATTTTGCTATCTGCTTCTTTGCATTGAGTAAATACATACCATTCACATTATTTTCTCCTGTTTATCAACATCTCTTTCCTTTTTTTCTGCCTTCCTCTTGTGAGAATTCTAGTTTGCTTCTGCATCACTGCTTAATTTGAACAATTTCCCATTTTGTTATTCCCAAATTTTTTCATATTTTATTCCCTCCCCCATTCTCCTGTTGGATATATTTTTATATTCAATTAAATCTGTGTGTCTGTGAAAAGACAAGTCCTCTAGTTGGTATAAGTTTTGATAGAATTCCAATTTCAATCCCATTTACAGTCAAAATGATGATTATCTTTTGATTCCTCAGTAATATCCACAGGTATCCTGTTACTTCATTAAGGCTCAAAACACCAAACATGTGTTCAAACTAGACATAACCAAAATCTTTCAACTTTTCTGAATTACATGGATCACATGATAAACATATAGATATTGAATTATCTAAGGAAATCCTTAATCATGTCCTATGGGACAGGGCCCCTTTGAGTCATCCCCACTCCTACTCTCTCCCTCTTCTTCCCAAAAGCATTTTAAGGTGGTGACTTGGGAAGATGACTTTGGCAAATATTATATTTCTAAGCAATCCATGGAACTGTGAGCAGGGTGAAAGGATCAATTGGAGATGTTCTGTGCATGTTATTGCCATGAGTATGCCAAGTGAGGGAAACCTCTCCTTTTAGGATATTGGGAAACACCAGTATCATCAGCCTAGCTGACTCAGTATCATTAGCACAACTTACTGTTTTGAACAAAAAGGTGCTTTCTTCACCTCTAGTGTGACCATTCTCAGAAAGAAATTTGTCAAGAAAAAGGGGAAGATAATGCAAAGGATCCTTTAGTTTTTAAATTTTCTTTTAGCATTTTAATAAATTCTTACTTGAATTCTTCCAGGAATCTTTGCTGAACATTTTTTGAAATAAAGTTTTCTTTGAGGCTTCCCTTGTAAATGTTTTTACAAAAGTATCTCTATGTTCTCTATGTTTATGTTTTGAGCCCCTCTATAGCAATGATAGATCTTTACTATGTATATTATATTATATATATATATATAATATGTATGTGTATATATATATATACACATACATATATATATAGTACATATATATTTAATATTGGTATTTTGATATGTTATTTTTTATATTTGCTATTTATTGTTTTTCTTGATCATATTTCTAGTCTACTTTTTTTCTAGTTGATTTTTAGTTGGATGACTAAGTGTTGATTTTTCTCTTTTATTGCTATAAGCATTTAGAGATATATTTCCCTAAGTATCGCTTTGACTGCATCCCACAGGTTTTTGTATATAGTTTCATTGTTATATTTAATTAAATTATTGATAGTTATATAACTTGTTTTCTGATCTAATCATTCTTTAAGATTGTTTTTTTTAATTCAAAATAAATTTTAACCCATGCTTCCAGTTATTTATTGAATGTATTTTTATTGTAATGTAGTATGAAAGGAGTGCATTCAATGCACTCCTTTCTGCTTTTCTGTATTTGTTTCTGAGATATTTTTGTTTGTTTGCACTAATACATGTTCAATTTTGATGAATGTGTCATATACTGCTGAGAAAAAATGTGTACTATTTTCTTTTCTCATTAATTTTCATTCCCCTTGCCCCACCCTGAGATTTATCATATCCAGTTGAAGTATACAGGAAATATACTGTGAATGCAATGAAACTCTTTTCAGGGCTGCTTTCCACCTTTTGTGTCCAGCCAGCATCCAACTTTCAATTTTGTCCACAAAAAGCTGTAGAATGGACAGTAGCCATACTATGGCAAATCATTTTGGCAGAAAAGCTAAATGAGGCTAAGGGTAACTGATAAATCTCAAAGGCTTAAGTGAGCATATAAAGCTCATATAGCATATATAATTCATATAAAACTTCCTCCAGTGGAATGGGTAGATGTGAATATTTTGTCCCAATGAGAAAGTGGTAGAAGCAGGTGCTGTAGAATGATTAGAACCTGTTTAGACACTGAAGTTCTTCCATGGTATCTTAAGCCATCACCAGTCATCTTGACTTTTGTCTTGCCAATGAATTTCAAAGAGTCTGGAGGAGAGAGTGACATCTGTGTAATTCTGCCTCAGTTAAATCCAATTTATGTGCATTTTAAAGCATTACCTTCATGTCATTGATCCACTTTAAGAATGAAAAACCAACAACAAAATAATCTGCTTGGTGTCTTCAGTTAATATGATTTGAAAATAATGAGATTTGATCTAATTATAATTCAAACAACTCCTTTATTTTTATATAAAACTTATGAATGGATCCGTGTAGAGGGCTACAGATAGTGGAGGAACTCTGGGTGAGGTATAAGACAATTCACCCCAGAGGGAACCTGCTGATAATGTCTGGTTTTGCTCTCTTCTCTTCCACTGGGGGCATCTCAGCCTGAGAAGTCAGGAAGTGACAATCTGTGTTCTACTTGAAGCAGAGATACTTGCAGTAAAGAGATATCTCCATGATGATAGCAAGGTGCTTATAGTTAGCATATGCACAGTGTGCTGTAGTGATGTAATTATACTAAGATATTAAAGGCTGAGAGAACTTGAAATAAATGGACTCCATGCTTGACCATCTACATGGGTTCCTGCCTCTTCACTCATCTTCTAAAACCAAGTTCTCGGGCTGGTACCAAGATCCTCCAGAGAACTAGTCCAGACTATACAGATCTGGGATTTATGAAATCATTTTTTGCTTTCTGGAGAATCTGAAGAATTCTTTTTTTTTTTTAATATATTTGCTTTCATGGTATAACATCCATTATCACCTTTAAGAACTTTAGAATGTGTTTTTTGTCCTGTTTAATCTTACTATTGTTTATAAACTTCAAGATTTTTTATATTGCCAGTACTTTGTCTCTGTATTCTCTCCTTATTCTTTCCCCTCTAGCTTTTTATATTTATTTATTCATTAATTAATGTTTATTTATTCATTATTTTAAATGTTCAATAATTCTTTCCTATTACCATAATGATTGAAAAATTTTAATAGGAAAAATAAAACCCTCTATCAAATATGTATAGTTCAGAAAAGCGAATTTTCACAATGCCCTTGTTCAAAAACATGCCTCATTTTATATTTTTACACCACCTTCTGACAATAAGTAGGTGGACTGTTTGACCTTCAGTTCTCTGGAGTCAAGGTTTATATTGCTTTATTCAGAGTTCTGATGTTTTTAATTTTTTTTTCTTTTTTATAATGTCATCATTACATAAATTATTCTGCTAGTTGTGATACTTCACTTTGTATTAACTTATATAATTATCCCAATCTCCTCCGAAACTTTCTATTTCATAATGTCATGTCATAATCACAATTATTCATATTCATAGGCTATAATTTATTTAAAAATTCTCCCAAAGATGGAGTCCCCATTAGTTTGCAAACAATGACTAATATAAAAGCAATTTCCCTAAATATTTTGTACTTATTTTGTCCTTTTCCTCTTCAAAATATTTGGTTTATAGACCTTGCAGTAGTAGTATAACTGAGTATGCACAATTTAGAAATTTTGTGGGTATATGAATGAATTGTAAATGAATTTTCAGAATAGTTGAACAATCTAATGCTTCACTAGCTGCTTTAATATCTCCCTCCCTCCCTCTCTCTCTCTCTGTCTCTCTCTTTCTCACACACAAACATCTTACAACCCCTCCTCTCCTTCCTCTATATAGACCTCTTAAGCTATGCATGTTTCACTTCCTTATAATGCAGTTTGGGATGGGAGGGAGTAATCAAATGATTTCCCCTACTAGATTAAATTCCAAGGGAAGAGGAATGAACCTAAACATCTTCTTTAGTTCCCTTTTCTTACTCATAGAGTCCCCTTCCTCTCTAGTAAGTGTTTCACTGTTGTATTTTCTATCTTACTCTTTCTCCTCTTCACACACATACTTGTAGTTCCTAAACTTTGTGTAGTTGGGCAGAAGAGTGGGAGGAGACTGGTTCATATTTCCATATAAGTCAAATTGGGAAAGAAAAATCTGAAAAAAAGACAAAAATATGAGAAAAGAACAACAAAAATAAAAACAAAAGGTAAAAATAGTATTCTTCCATCCACATTCAGTTTCCATAGGTCTTTCTCTAGTTGTAGTTGACATTTTCCATCCAAAATCTACAAGGATTGTCTTAGATCACTGTGCTTTTGAGAAAAGCTATCAGAGGTAAGCATTACATAATTTTGCAGTTCCTGTGTACAATGTTCTTGTTGTTCTATTTACTTCATTCAGCATTAGTTCATGTAAGTCTTTCTAGGCTCTTCTGAAGTCAGCCTGCCCCTCTTTTCTTATACAACAGTAATGTTCCATCACTTTCATGTACCATAACTCATATAACCATTTCCCAGTTGATGGGCAAACTCTAAATTTCCAATTCCTTGCCACCATAAAAAGAGCTGCTATAAACATTTTTCACAAGTGAGTCATTTCCCCCTTTCATAATCTCTTTGAAAAACAAACACAATAGTGACACTTTTGGATCAAAGGGTATAGCCCTTCAGGCATAGTTCCAATTTGCTGTCCAGAATGGTTGGATTGTTTTACAATTCTTTTCATTAGTGTCTCATTTTCCCCACATCCCTTCCAACATTTTTTATTAGGTTTTCCTGTCATCTTAGCCAATCTAATAAATTTGAGATGATACCTGAGAGTTGTTTTAATTTTCATTTCTCTAATAAATAGTGATTTAGAACATTTTTTTCATATGACTAGAATTTTTTTAGTTTCTTCATCTGAAAATTTCCCTAAATTGCTTTTGTATTAAGCATTGTCTGGAAACTAATGAGGACTTTAATATTTTAATAAATTATTTAAATACATTTTCAGATGAAGAAATCAGGGTCAGGGCTGTGGTGGTGTAGCCTTTACCATGATTTCATTCCTGTCCCACCCTAGTACATTAGACCTTTGCTGCTGACCTTATACATTGTCTTTGACTAGAAGATTATTTATCCCCATCTTTTGTGGGTACTGACACTGTAATATTTGTTTAGAGTTGTATTTGGAGGAGTTTTCAGAGAGCTTGGTGGAGTCCTGCCCCATTTTGGCCCTGACTCCCAGTAAATATTTTAGCTTCACACAAATGAAAACTTTCAAACAGGAATAATGGATCATAAGTGGAAAGTTGGTCATTGAATATCTTCAAGAATTGTTTAAATGTCCAATGATTTGTCAAGAAAAATGTAGAAGAAATGCTAACTCATATATAGATTAGAATGGGCCACTTCCATGTTTTCTTCCAGCATTAGATATATAAGCAGACTAAGATAAAATATAAGTTGTTAGCAGATGTATTTTTTTACATTTTTCATAATAATTTTTACATTTATAATTTATATAATGTTTATATTATATAATATATAATAATATATAATTTATATAATAATTTTTACAATAAAGTATAGATCCACTAAATGAACAAAGGTCTTGGCTAACATAACAAGATTCACAAATAGTAAAAATTAATCAAACAAATAAATAATAACAACAATAAGCAATTTGACTCAGTACCAAGGAGAAAATAAATAATTCTTTTTTTTTTTTTAATTTAATAGCCTTTTATTGACAGGATATATACATGGGTGACTTTACAGCATTAACAATTGCCAAACCTCTTGTTCCAATTTTTCACGTCTTACCCCCCCCACCCCCTCCCCTAGATGACAGGATGACCAGTACATGTTAAATATATTAAAATATAGATTAGATACACAGTAAGTATACATGACCAAAACGTTATTTTGCTGTACAAAAAGGATCAGACTCTGAAATATTGTACAATTAGCTTGTGAAGGAAATCAAAAATGCAGGTGTGCATAAATATAGGGATTGGAAATTCAATGTAATGGTTTTTAGTCATCTCCCAGAGTTCTTTTTCTGGGCATAGCTAGTTCAGTTCATTACTGCTCCATTGGAAATGATTTGGTTGATCTCGTTGCTGAGGATGGCCTGGTCCATCAGAACTGGTCATCATATAGTATTGTTGTTGAAGTATATAATGATCTCCTGGTCCTGCTCATTTCACTCAGCATCAGTTCGTGTAAGTCTCTCCAGGCCTTTCTGAAATCATCCTGTTGGTCATTTCTTACAGAACAGTAATATTCCATAATATTCATATACCACAATTTATTCAGCCATTCTCCAACTGATGGACATCCATTCAGTTTCCAGTTTCTAGCCACTACAAAAAGGGCTGCCACAAACATTCGTGCACATACAGGTCCCTTTCCCTTCTTTATAATCTCTTTGGGATATAATCCCAGTAGTAACACTGCTGGATCAAAGGGTATGCACAGTTTGATAACTTTTTGAGCATAGTTCCAAACTACTCTCCAAAATGGTTGGATTCGTTCACAACTCCACCAACAATGAATCAATGTCCCAGTTTTCCCACATCCCCTCCAACAATCATCATTATTTTTTCCTGTCATCTTAGCCAATCTGACAGGTGTGTAGTGGTATCTTAGAGTTGTCTTAATTTGCATTTCTCTGATTAATAATGACTTGGAGCATCTTTTCATATGACTAGAAATAGTTTCAATTTCTTCATCTGAGAATTGTCTGTTCATATCCTTTGACCATTTTTCAATTGGAGAATGGCTTGATTTTTTATAAATTAGAGTTAATTCTCTATATATTTTGGAAATGAGGCCTTTATCAGAACCTTTGACTGTAAAAATATTTTCCCAGTTTATTGCTTCCCTTCTAATCTTGTCTGCATTAGTTTTGTTTGTACAAAAACTTTTCAGTTTGGTATAATCGAAATTTTCTATTTTGTGATCAGTAATGATCTCTAGTTCTGCTTTGGTCATAAAGACCTTCCCCTTCCACAGGTCTGAGAGGTAAACTATCCTATGTTCCTCTAATTTATTAATAATTTCATTCTTTATGCCTAGGTCATGAACCCATTTTGACCTTATCTTGGTGTACGGCGTTAAGTATGGATCAATGCCTAGTTTCTGCCATATTAGTTTCCAATTTTCCCAGCAATTTTTATCAAACAGTAAGTTCTTATCCCAAAAGCTGGGATCTTTGGGTTTGTCAAAGACTAGGTTGCTATATTTGTTGACTGTTTTATCCCTTGAACCTAATCTATTCCACTGATCAACTAATCTATTCCTTAGCCAATACCAAATAGTTTTGGTAACTGCTGCTCTATAATATAATTTTAGATCTGGTACAGCTAAGCCACCATCATTTGATTTTTTTTTCATTAATTCCCTTGAAATTCTTGACCTTTTGTTTTTCCATATGAACTTTGTTGTTATTTTTTCTAGGTCATTAAAATAGTTTTTTGGGAGTCTGATTGGTATAGCGCTAAATAAATAGATTAGTTTAGGTAATATTGTCATCTTTATTATATTTGCTCGCCCTATCCAAGAGCATTTAATATTTTTCCAATTGGTTAGATCAGACTTAATTTGTGTGAAAAGTGGTCTGTAATTTTGCTCATAAAGTTTCTGATTTTCCCTTGGCAGATAGATTCCTAAATATTTTATATTATCAGTAGTTACTTTAAATGGAATTTCTCTTTGTAACTCTGACTGTTGGATTTTGTTAGTGATATATAAGAATGCTGATGACTTATGTGGGTTTATTTTATAACCAGCAACTTTGCTAAAGTTGTGGATTATTTCTAATAACTTTTTAGCAGAATCTCTGGGGTTCTCTAAGTATACCATCATGTCATCGGCAAAGAGTGATAATTTGGCTTCCTCATTGCCTATTCTTATTCCTTTAATCTCTTTCTCAGCTCTTATTGCTATAGCTAGCGTTTCTAATACAATATTAAATAGTAACGGTGATAGTGGGCAACCTTGTTTCACTCCAGATCTTATTGGGAATGGTTGCAGTTTGTCTCCATTACATATGATGCTTACTGATGGTTTTAAATAGATGCTGCTGATTATTTTAAGGAAAAGTCCATTTATTCCTATACTCTCAAGTGTTTTTAATAGGAATGGATGTTGGATTTTATCAAATGCTTTTTCTGCATCTATTGAGATGATCATATGGTTTTTGTTAATTTGGTTATTAACATGGCCAATTATATTGATAGTTTTCCTAATATTGAACCAGCCCTGCATTCCTGGTATAAATCCTACTTGATCATAGTGTATTATCTTGGAGATGATTTTCTGTAGTCTTTTTGCTAATGTCTTATTTAAGATTTTAGCATCAATATTCATTAGGGAGATTGGTCTATAATTTTCTTTCTCTGTTTTCAGCCTACCTGGTTTAGGTATCAGTACCATGTCTGTGTCATAGAAGGAATTTGGTAGGACTCCTTCATTCCCTATTTTATCAAATAATTTATATAGCATTGGGGCCAATTGTTCTTTAAATGTTTTGTAAAATTCACATGTAAATCCATCTGGTCCTGGGGATTTTTTCTTAGGGAGTTGTTTAATTGCCTGTTCTATTTCTTTTGAAAATAAATAATTCTGAAAGAATTCCTCCTTCATTCCTGAGAATACCTTGAGACTTATTTTAAGTGTGAGGCCAACAGAAGGTACCATGACAGCAAGATATTAGATAATCTTCAAGTCTGGGAACTAGGAAGACAATTTATTTCTTTCTCCTGTTAAAAATGGGACAAATACACTCTGCACCATTCCCATGTGATGTGTTCATATTGTGCCCATTAGCATTGAGTTTCATTGCTTTTTAATATTTTCTCTAATTTGATAAATGTGATATGTTAACTCAAAGTAACTTTGGTTTCCTAATAGTCTTTAGTGAAATCAAACTTTTTTCCAAGTGATTTGTAATAGGGCTTTTGAAAATAAATCTTTTCATGTTAGTTGAACATTGTCCTATTGTGAACTTGTAATTACTACTGGGACTTAAAAAATTATTTATATATTTTAGAAGACATATTTTTCCCCTGAACTTTTCCTAACTTATTATTTTTATTTTAATTGCATTGTTTTATTTTCTCTGAACTTTTCCTAACTTATTATTTTAATTTCATTGTTTTTATATGCAGAAATTTTTTATGTATTTAGACATTCTATATTATTTCCAATAATGCTTCTTATTTGTTCAATTAAAAAAATCTTTCCATCATCATTGAGATAGTTTATTTTATTTTCTTCCATTTCTATAGGCCTTTTCATGTTTAAGTATCTTGAGAAGATTAAATTCACTGGGAATTGAAGTATGGATTTCTTTTTTTTTTTTTTTTGAGGTAATTTTTATTTTATTTTATTTTATTTATTTATTTATTTTATTTAATAGTCTTTTATTTACAGGTTATATGTATGGGTAACTTTATAGCATTAACAATTGCCAAACCTCTTGTTCCAATTTTTCACCTCTTACCCCCCACTCCCCCCAGATGGCAGGATGACCAGTAGATGTTAAATATATTAAAATATAAATTAGATACACAATAAGTATACATGACCAAACCGTTATTTTGCTGTACAAAAAGAATCAGACTCTGAAATATTGTACAATTAGCTTGTGAAGGAAATCAAAAATGCAGGTGGGCATAAATATAGGGATTGGGAATTCAATGTAATGGTTTTTAGTCATCTCCCAGAGTTCTTTCTCTGAGCGTAGCTGATTCAGTTCATTACTGCTCCACTGGAAATGATTTGGCTGATCTCATTGCTGAGGATGTCCAGGTCCATCAGAAGTGGTCATCATATAGTGTTGTTGTTGAAGTATATAATGATCTCCTGGTCCTGCTCATTTCACTCAGCATCAGTTCGTGTAAGTCTCTCCAGGCCTTTCTGAAATCATCCTGTTGGTCATTTCTTACAGAACAATAATATTCCATAATATTCATATACCACAATTTATTCAGCCATTCTCCAACTGATGGGCATCCATTCAGTTTCCAGTTTCTAGCCACTACAAAGAGGGAGCAGATATCTTTCTGAAATTATGTATTAGGATTCTGAGAATGTTTAAATAAGGGAAGAGTCACTGGATAATCTATTATTCAGATCCTCCATTTTGTAGATAAGGAAATTGAGACCATAGATTTTAAAGCACTTGCCCAAGCTCATTGAACTAGAACTACTAGAAGGATTAAAACTTAGGTATCTATGTTCAGGTTCAATCCCCCTTTCTTTTATCATATTGCCATTAAGAATTCTACTAAAGGACTATACTAATTTTTAAGACTTGTTCCCGGATTATGTTAACTTACAAAGAATTGCTGGGGAATATTCCACATTATAATTGTCAAATTTCAAGTCTTTCCCATTTTAGGTTGGGATGTTAAATGTACATGAACTAAGGTAATAATCAACAGATTTCCTAAATAGTTCCTTGAGTGAGAAAATCATCTGATTTTTTCTTTTTTTGGCACAGGACTATTAACAAATGTCACAATGGATGCCTGCTGTTCATATGATTTTTGCGTCAAATCACTTTTGTGCAACACAAATTTCATCATATAAGCACTTTAAATAGCAACATCAAACTTTCAGATTACATACTACATAAAGTACATTTTAACTTCTGATTACTTTTGTTTCTTTTTCTGTGTCTGACAGTGTATCTTTTTTAGTGTATCTTTTATCACAATGAGTAAGATATGTAAAAGTCTTAGGAATTTTAATATCCTGTGATCATGACACATGGTCAGCTTAGCAAAAGCATATTCTCTTTATAATGAATAATATCCAATGGATAGATTATGGATTTGAAACTTCCCTAAATATTTCTACATACAAACATGTGCATATGTGTATATACATATGTGTATAAATACATACACACGCTGTTTCCACATTATGTTTAATGGATATGATATGTGCCACTGATTAATATGGCCAGCGTGTTAGCATATGAATTCCACATTTTATAGCTATGCTATAACAAAATAAGTGTGATGACAGTTTATTTTAAGTTAGGAATTCAAAACCTCATGGTACACAGACTTTTCACAAACTTTTCAAAGTCTTTGTTGCATTTGTCCATCAGAAAAGTCATTTTTACTTCAAGAGCAGTGCAATAAATGATGATACTCTGAAAACAATAACAACAACAAAAAATCAACAACTTTTAGTGGGAAACAATTTTAGGAGAATTGTAAAAAGCCATAACTGTGTTCACAGAATATTAGATTTACAAGAAACCTCATTATGGGCCATCTATAACAATTCTCACTTAAAGGAAAGATGAGAAAATTGAAGTTTGGTGAGGAGAATTGACTTTCCAATCATAGAAAGTTGATGATGATATGTAAAAGTACAACTTTACAAAGTATTACAGTAGTTCATATTTATGTATTCAAAGAGCTTTAGGATGCTAACTTATAAAAATCCCTTAGATGATTGCGATTGATTGCTTTTCTACTTCTCTCTTTGATTTTCCAAATTAAACTTTTTTCCTTCAATACCATGAACTCTTATCCCTCAATTACTTAATTCTTTTTCCTTTATTAATGACAATTCTCAGCCTTAAATCACTCTACACACCCATCTTTGGTCATACTGCTACTGAAAAAAAAAAGATATACAAAATCATACAAGTGTTTTCATGGGGCTTATTAAAAAGTTATGCTAAATAATTTCAATTAGATTCTCATAGCTTCTAAGCTATCCTTCTGCATATCATTTTTTAACTAACTATCCTACTTTCCAGAACAGCTCTTCTAAATTTCATTCTTGCTCAAATCTTTCATAATTTCCCCACCCTTTCACCTGAGAATCTTAATGCAAATTTTGCTAGAGATAAGAATATTTACTAAGAGCTTCCTTTTTCTTTTCTTTTCTCCTCTTTATATCATATCCTCAGATGCTTGTATGTCACTACCTATTCTTTCACGCCTGTATTACTCAAGGGATTGACCTTACTCTTTGCCAAAACCAACCCTTCTATGTATATAAGGAATTTTATTGTATCCCATATCATCCAGAGAATTTTCTTTTCTATATTCCCTGAGTGAGATAATGAAGTCTTCTTAGGGTTAAAGAGATGTTTATGCTAGTAAAGTCTCCCTCATTCCCAAGAGCCCCAAATATCCTCTATCTTGCCTGTAAATCAAATTATTTTTGACAGCTAAAGTATATCCTGACCAAAACTAAAAAGTTATCAAAGCCTCTAGACTAGAAGGGAATGGTGTTGCCTCACCATCTGATGAGACGTCATGAAAAATATCAGAAATGTTGTTGTTGTTGTTGTTGCTTTTGTGCTGGGATAGATTTTTGTGAATAGATTATACCTCGTGAGACCCAACAAATGGATCAAAAGAGAAAAAGGAAGGGGAAAGTTTGTGGTTAGGATCTGTGTAATCTGCTTTGCTGAACACATACACCCTTCTCTGTTAACATTACCTTTGGTGTTTGAAGAGCATCTTTTTTTTTCCTTCCTTTCTTTTCCTGAGGCAATTGGGGGTTAAGTAACTTGCTCAGGGTCACACAGCTAGGAAGTGTTAAGTGTCTGATGCCAAATTTGAACTCAGGTCCTCCTGTTCAGGGCTGGTGCTCTATCCACTGCACAACCTAGCTGCCCTGAGAGTGTCCTTCCTTGAGAAAGCTAATAAACTTTCCTTTTTATTATATTTATCCTGAGGCTCTGGAATTATTGGTAAGAGTCCCACACGTTCCCTCTTCTCTCAATTATCATCAATCTTTCCCTGGATATTTCCATATTGTCTAGAAATATAACAAAGTCTTTCATATCTTCCAAAATCCACATTTGACCCTTGGATAAATGCTTATTATTATCCTATATCTTTTCTACTTATCATATCTAAAGTTCTTTAAAAAGCTGTCTACAACAGATGTGTCCACTCCTTTTTCTTTTAGCATCTTTTTAGCTTTCTAAAATCTGGCTTCTGATCTTATTATTCAAATGATAATGCTTTCTGTGAAGTTACCAGTGGTAAGTTACCAGTGATCTCTTAATGGCCAAAGTCAATGACTCTCTCAATTCATATCCTTCTTGAACTCTTTATTGTCTTTAACACTATCTGTTCTCTCTATGTTTTTAAGATATGACTCTCCTGGTTTGCTTCTTACCTATTAGACTAATCCTTCTCTGTCTCCATTATGGGCTCTTTCTCCAGGTCATATTAACTTACCATTAGTGTGATATGTGGTTCTATCTTGGTCCCTCTTCTCTCCTCTATACTACTTAAATTGTTGATCTTATAGGCCCTATAGACTTATTTCCTATAGATATATTTCCTATATACTGATAGTTCTAAATTTTCTGCTGAACTCCATATTTGAATCTCCAACTTCATTTTAAACATTTTAAACTGAATGTCCAACAGACATCTTAAACTCAATATGTCCAAAACTGAATTTTCCCCTAATTGTACCTCCCTAAACATTTTGTTTTTGCCATGGAGGACACCAACTTTTTTCTAACTAGCAATCTAACTCTTAAACCAAATTTCTTAAATAAACCTTCTTATTTCCTCTGATAATGCCATCACATTTATACAGACCCTCATCAACCCATGCTTATTCTGCTTACTAATTTGTCAATCAAAAGTTTCTCTGTATTTCAAGTTATCCTCCATTCAGGTAGGAAAAGTATCTAGTTTGACCATGTTAGTCTCCTACTAAATAAATTCTAGAGGCTCTCAGTTCCAATATCAAATAAGAAATTCTATGTTCAATGTTCAAAAATCCTTCATAATGAAGGTAGCTCCTTCCCCTAACTTTCCCGTCTTCTTATACTTTATGCTACCTCCATGCATTCTTCAGTATAATGAAATCATTCCCTTTCTATTTCCCAATAAGATATTCCATCTCTCAGCTCTGAGCAATTTTTCTGTCTGCTCCCTTTTCCTAAAATGTTCTGATTTCTCAACTAAATCCCTTGGATTCCTTTAAATCCCAGTTAAAATCTCATCTTCTATAAAGGCTTTCTCATTTTTTAGTACTTGGTTGTTTTCTATTTATTCTGTTCATGTTTAGTTGATGTTGTTTGCATTTTGTCTTTCCCAGTAGATTGAGAGCTTCTTGGATGTAGGAATTGTCCTTTGCATTTCTTTGGTTCCCCAACACTTAGCACATCTGGCACATGGTAGGCATATACTAAATGTTTATTGACTGACCACTCCAATTTCACTTCATTCACATGAAGAAGCATTATCAGATTACTAAAAGTAAATGTTTTCCATCTATTCTTGTTTAAGTGTCCATTTTAAATTAATGAAATTTCTATAGACATTTTGATAATGGGACAGAAGTCTTCATTAATCTAGGTAAGATCAGAGTACTACAAATGGTTTTTGATCTAAGGACATTGCATCATTCATGAAGATGCAATGTGCCATAGTGATATACATAATGGTGATCACTATTCTGTGTTAAATAAACCTTTGACTCACACTTAATTTGAGAAATCAATACATGAAGTTAGACATAGTTTTTCTACCTCATTGCACTACCATCCAGCAATTAGAATGTAAATCTCAAACAATGAAAAAGAACATTACATGTAAATACAACAAACATTTTCCATCTGCTTCAGAAACTTTAGAAGAAATTGAATTTCCTTAACAAACATATGTATTTCCTAAATCTAAAAGATTTACACTTGCTACAGATACACATATGCTTCACTTTTGAAATTTAGTATATTGATAATAAGATTATTTGTATAGTTTTTTTTTTCTGAGTGTTGTCCCTTAAGGAAAAATGCATTTCCAAAAAATATCCTCTTTAAAAAATCAGTAGTATTATAGATTATTTATGGATGAGGTAAACTTCTACTTGGGAAAGAATTTGGTATGTGCTTTTCTTTTTCTTTTTTTTTTTAATCTAACTTTTAATTTTTTTTTTTTTAGAGAGATGCCACCTTTGAGTCAAATTCGTGGCTTGGTAGGGTCTCTTTTAAACTCTGTGGATTATTTAATTTAGTTTAAATAAGCTACTAGAACTGGCAAAATCTCAATAGAAGTTCATGGAAAAACCCAAACACCTCTGAGTCATCTGCAGAGAGTGAACTAATCCAAGATTCAGTGGATAACTAGAAACATTACCCCCTCCCCTCCAAAAAAAATAAAAAAAGACTATATTAACAAACCTGCAAATAAAATGACATTAAAGTAAAATGTTTGGAATTCCACAAGTCATTAAGATCCTTAACTTGATTTTTCTCTGTGAATCTTTGTTATATTAAAATATCTTTTTTACTTTGTCTTTTTAATATGGTAATCTTGTTTTATTTTTCCTTAGTTTAAAGGGAAAAACATAATATATCTTAGGTGTCTTAAGCATATGCATTTAAAATAAGTGTTATATTAAATAATGATAAAATTTGAGGCATTATCCCTACCCTCAATAAAATACATATCAATATTTAGGAACACACACCACTATGTACTGAAAACTAAGTAACCTGACCTCTTAAAGATAAATTCTTAGAATAATTGAGTTTTACCAAAGCTGTCCAGAAGCATCTCTAAAAATCCTACAGTATGGCTATATAGACACTAAAACATATGCCACAAGCTACCAATGATAGTAAAAAGTGCCATGGGTATAAATTGTTTTAAAAACAGAAGTGGGCAAGTATTTGGAGGGAAGAAATATTGAAAGATAGCCTTGCTAAATCAAAAGGAAGAGATGGGCAATAAATGCCAAGTTAGTGAGCTCTTGTGAGATTTACTGCAAATTCTTACAGCTCAGCAGCTTCATTTTTTCCCTGTGAGGAAAATGAAGTTATTATAAGGTATCATGCCAAATTTCATGAAATGTCATGGCCAAGTGATAACAAATTGTTTTTTTTTTTTTTGCATGGAGCTACCAAAGATGAGTTCCTCAATTTTTATATTATCAAATCATACCTCTGCTTTTAAGTTAAATATATCATTACATATAACTCACATAATTTTTAATGTTTGCACTGTGTGCATCTTTGAATCATGACATTTTACCTTTTTAAAAAGTTTCTTTTAAGTTGTTTAAGATCTACTTTAGCTTAAACTAAGCTAAAATTTTCTATTTAGTTATAACTGTTCTTTGAATGCAATGCTTCTTTTGACTTGGTCATTTATAAAGCATTGACTTTAAGTTTTTGGTCCTTGATTTTGTTTTTCCATGCACGAAAGTGAGTTAAGTTTAGCCATCTATATTCTATATATATACATTTGCAAAGTAATTAAAATTGTTTGCCATGAAGTTAACTAGCTCTAGAAGAGAAGAAAATATGCACGTTATTAATCAGTACTCCAACAAACAAAACTATTAGGGACAATTATCACATATACGTATATGAAAAAAAAAAAAAACCTATAGCCTATGCAATCAGCATGAATTAATCTTTCTGGTTTTGCACGCGTGAATTTTTTCACTAAGAAACAACAATAATTCTATTTTTATGTGATGTGATTACTATATTTGTCTTTAGAGTACTTTGATTCCAATGCAAGCCGCACTACTTACTTGTGTAACCTTGGACAAGTCACTTTGCTCTGGGCTAGTTTCTTCATTTGTGCAATGAGGGTTAGATTAAATGGCCTTTAGATTGCCTTCCAGCCCTTAATTTGTGATCCTGAACTTCATACTTACAAAGTGAGTTACAAACTACATTGTAGTTACAAAGTTACAAAGAGAATAGATAGAGCATACAAATCTATTCTCTAATTCCTTGCAGGATGAAGTTTGTTTCCAGGCAGCAGAATGTTTAAGAAAGGCAAACTTGGGAAAATATAATCAAATACTCCCCCTTCTTTCCTACAACTCCCACTTCTCTGGTCTCTAAATGCTCAGTTCTAAAGTTGCCTTCCACAGGGAGGCATTTCTGATTCTCACTGTGTAAACATTAAATTCAAGTTATTTTATATGTATGTTATATAAGTTTATTTTGTATATGCTTATAGATAAACATACTAATTCTCTCTGTGGAATGCAAATAAGGGTTCGGATCAGTTTTATCTTTATATCCACATGATAATACATCATGACCAAGTAAGCTTTATTTCACGAATACAAAGCTGTTTCAATGTTAGGAAAACTATTAATATAAATGACTATATCAATAACTATACTAATAGAAAGCATGTGATTATCTCAAGAGGCAGAAAAAGCATTTAACAAAATCCAAACTCATTCCTATAAAAAACACCAGAGAGCATCAGAATAGAATTTTCCATAAAATAATCAGTAGCATCTATCTAAAATTATCAACAAGCATAAATGTAATGGTGATAAATTAGGACCATTTCCAATAAGATCAGAGATGAAACAAAATTGCCCACTATCAGTTCTACTATCAATATTGTATTAGAAATGTTAGCTTTAGTAATAAGAGAGGAAAAAATAAATTAAAGAATTAGAGTAGGCAAGGAAACAATATCATCACTTTTTGCATAATCCACATAATACACATAAATCATCAGTATTTCTCTGTGATACCAACAAAGTCCAGCAGCAAGAAAGAGAAATCCCTTTTAAAATAACTGTAGGTAATATAAAATATTTGGGAATTTACCTGTCAAGGCAAAGTCAGGAACTATATGAACACAATAATAAAACACTTTCCACACAAATAAACTGAGATCTAAACAATTGAAAAATAAGGGTAGGTCAAGCTAATATAATAAAAATGACAATTCTACTTAAATTCATCTACTTATTCAGTGTCATACCAATCAAACTATGAAATTACTTAACAGTAGAAATAATAATAAAGTTCATTTAGAAGAACAATAGGTCAAGAATTTCAAAGGAATTAATGAAAAAAATTTAAAAAGGTTTTGTACAAACAACGGCAATGCAGACAAGATTAAAAGGCAAGCAAAAAACAGGGAAAATAATCTTTGCATTCAAGGGTTCTGATAAAGACCTCATTTCTAAAATGTATAGGGAATTTACTCAAATTTATAAGTATACAATCAATTCTTCAATTGATAAATGATAAAAGGCTATCAACAGACAATTTTCAGATGAAGAAATTAAGACTATTTCCAGTCATGTAAAAAATGCTCTAAATCACTATTGATCAGAGAAATGAAAATTAAGACTACTCTGAGCTACTACTACACACCTCTCAGACTGGCTAAGATCACATGAAAAGATAATGATAAATATTGGAAGGAATGTGGGAAAACTGGGAGACTAATACATTGTTGATGGAATTGTGAATGGATTTAGCCATTCTGGAGAGCAATTTGGAATATGCTGAAAAAATTAACAAACTGTGCAAACTCTTTGATTCAGCAGTGTCTCATCTGGGCTTGTATCAGAGATAATAAAAATGCAAAAGGACCCACATCAGCAAAAATATTTGTAGCAACCCTTTTCGTAGGGTCAAGGAACTGGAAACTGAGTGGATACCATTAGTTGAGAAATGACTGAAGAAGTTAGGGTATATGGATGTTATTGAATATTATGTTTCTGTAAGGAATGATCAGTGGGATGATTTCAGAAAGGCTTTTGGAGACTTATATAAACTGATGCTAAGTGAAATGAATAGAACCAAGAGAAGAGTGTGGAGAGCAACAAGATTATGTAATGATCAATTCTGATGAACATGTCTTTTTTCAATAAAGAGGTGATTCAGGCCACTTTTAATAGACTTGGGGAGAGCCATCTTCAACCAGAGTGAGGACTGTGGGGACTGAATGTAAATTACAACATTGTTTTTTCACTTTTTTTGTTGTTGTTTGCTTGCTTTTTTGTTTTTTTTCCTCATTTTTTCTTTTTGATCTGATTTTTTTTTTGTGTTATCATTATAAATGTGGAAATGTGTATAGACAAATTGTCCCCATGTTTAACACATATTTGATTACTTTGTGTTTAGAGGTAAGGTGGAATAAAGGAGGGAGAAAAATATGGAATTCAAGGTTTTGCAAGGGTGAATGTTGAAAACTTTCTTTCCAGAAGGATGAATACAGAGACGATTGGCGAGACTTACATGAACTGATGCTGAGTGAAATGAACAGAACCAGGAGATCATTATATACCTCAACAACAATACTGTATGAGGATGTATTCTGATAGAAGTGGATTTCTTCGACAAAGATAAGATCTAACTCAGTTTCAATAGATCAAGGATGGACAGAAGCAGCTACACCCAAAGAAAGAACACTGGGAAATGAATGTAAACTGCTTGCATTTTTGTTTTTCTTCCCGGGTTATTTATACCTTCTGAATCCAATTCTCCCTGAGCAACAAGAGAACTGTTCAGTTCTGCACACATATATTGTATCTAAGATATACTGTAACCTATTTAACATGTATAGGACTGCTTGCCATCTGGGGGAGGGGTAGAGGGAAGGAAGGGAAAAAATCAGAACAAAAGCGAGTGCAAGGGATAATGTAAAAAATTATCCTGGCATGGGTTCTGTCAATAAAAAGTTATTAAGAAAACTTTCTTTGCATGTACTTTTTAAATAAAAAGCTATTATTTAACAAATTTAGGCAGATAATGTTTAATATAGAAAAACCTATAATTTTTACATACTTTATATTTAGTATCTCAGATACTCATTTGTGATATTGTTGTGTTCTAATAGAAGAAAAATGTCCATTTCTCTGAAATATGTGTTCATGAAGATCATTGTAAAACTGAAGACATGCTAGTCAATAGAACAATATTCTTGTAACTTCTCTCTCTTTTAACTTCTTCACCGTTAACAAACATTTTTAATAGGTCTGATGTCTTACTGATAATTGGATAATAAATAATCAGCAGACATTTTAGCAAATATAAAAATAATATTTGTTTTGATTGTCCTTCAGTTCTATTCAAATGATCACATTGTGATATACTTTATATTTTATGGTGTAAACCTATTCACCCAGCCCATCTCTACTATAAGATGATAGAAGTAATTCATGTAAGTGTCTTAGAAAGCAAAAGATATTGAAGGAAATTGGCAGTTGTGTAATTCTTTCCTCCCATCCCTAAAATGTCAACTGTCATTCATCATAGCCAATGCAAAAACTCATCCTCTTGGATTCTGAGGTAAACCTACTGATCAAAACTGCATACCAATAAGCAGAGCTTTTACCCAAATTAAACTATTCCATAACATCCCTTAAGAGAAGAGATTGTCCACTGTCATTGGTTTGGTTTTTAATAAGAATAACTGACATTTATCTAACTGACATTTAAAGTTTGCAAAACACTTTTTATTTGCTTTCGCATCGAGCTGTACAAATAATTTTACAAATAGTATTAATAACATTTAACAGATGAAAAAACAGTAGCTCTGAGAAATTAGGCAGACAAATTGCCCAAAGTTACACTAGTAAGAGTCAGAGAACATTATATAATATTTTAGTATTTTAGATAGTGTTTAAATGGGGAAAAAGCAGTCTTCTCATGACTTAGCTCTTAGATCAATTGATTCTTACCTCTGAGATGAAGAAGCACAAACACAAATAAATTATTTGTTGTAAAACTGGAACTTCAAAAGATCTATATTTAGGATGTGAGAATATGATAAATGACACAGGCCTATCATTTTGTTCTATTTAGTATTAACTGCCATCTTTTAGTAACTTTTGACAGATATTTAAAACAGCACTGAGACAGGTCAGGTGTTTATTTATTTATTATTTTACATTACATAGATAAAACAACTAATGGTTTTGCCAAGGTAACATGGAAATTTCTGTCATTTAGTACAAGAATCTTAACTTATGCTATAGTAGTCTTTCAAATATATATATATATATATATATATATATATATATATATATATATATGGATCAAACAACAGTATATTTAAAAATCCGATTAAAAATGTTGGGACATTTAAAGAAACAATTCTCAATTTCCTTTTTATTCTTAGGTATGTATGAAATACACAGGAACACAAATGACACTGCTATGAGAATGAACTATGTATCTAAGTTAGTGAGGCATAAAATCAGAGTAGTATTTTCCTAACCTCTTCTAGTTCATGCTGCACAAAGAACACTGATGGAGGAAGCTAAGCTCATAATTACCTGGCTAATTGTGAGTGATATAAGAATTTAGAGGTTTCATCTGTGACAAAGCTATAGATGTTGGTAATTTAATTACCCAGTGGTTTTGTATTGAATATCATGGGTCGAAGGAGAGGCCTTCTAAGTCAGTACTGATTAAATTTGTGTATAAATTACCCTCAAAATGTGCTTTTTATGTGATGTGCATATGGGAGTTAGCAATTCAGTTAATAATGTGCATTATTTTTTCTAATATAATGTGCATCAAAACAATCAGAGTTTTAAGCAAATCCTAATTGGCTCCTAGTTTTCTGAAGATTATGCCCAGATCTACATGGCAATGACTGAGCTGTTCCCTAAAATTTAATTCATTCATCTCACTTGAGTTTTGACACATTTCACCCTGGAATACTAGTACAAAGTTAACAAAAATAGATATGCAAAAGTTCTGATTGTGAGTAGATAGGGGTATTAGCCTGAAATCATACCAGTGATTCTAGGAGAAGACATGTTCAGAAACAGAAAACTGCATATATTGAAGAAAGCTCTGATAAAGGTAAACATATCTAATTGTTTTGTGCAATTCAATTCATAAACACACATTGAATTTATTATGTGTGATAAAATATTAAGATTACTAAGGAAGATAAACACATTTTACCTGTCACTGCACTTTGTCATTTAATACTGGAGATAATACATATAGGGAGGCAATGAGGTGTAACCTTGTCTAGTTGAGAAATATACATAATAAATTCATAAATGTGGAAGTTAATGGTCTTCCTCTCTTCAGTTAGCTTTTATGCTAGAAGGAAAGAAGGAAGGAAGGAAAGAAGAAAAGAAGGAAGAAAGAAAGAGAAATGAAAAGGGGAGGGAAGAAGAAAGGAAGGAAGGGAGAGGAAGCGTAGGGAGGGAAAAAAGAAAAGAGAAATAATAGAGTAAGGGAATAAAAAAAGAATGGAGGGAAGGAGGAAGGAAAGAAGGAGAGAGAGTGAGTGGCGAGAGGGAAAAAACAAGGATTTATTAAACACTTATGTGCTTAAGCAGTATGCTAAGCACTGAGGATACAAATTTAAGGTTAAAAAAAAGACTATCTTCCTTGAAAGATGTTATATTCTAATGCAGAAAGACATTAAAGGGAACTGAATAGTGGAGTGATGCTGAAAGAGAAAGCATGCTTTCATGATTTCAAAGTGAAAAAATATCAGAAATGTCACTAAAAGGAGAAAAATGGAGACTCCATGATTAATTCACCAATGAGAGGTGGACCTTAAGGAGGGATACTCATTGATGAAGGAATGGGCGACTCACAAGACAAAGAAATTTCAGGATCTGAGGGAAGTACTAGGATGAAGCAGCAAAGTAATAACTTTACAATCTGGAAGTTAAGAACAGAAACATTCTGAAAGGACACAATATCTTGAGTTTCAGGATACATAAACCTCTTTTTTTTTGTTTGTTTGTTTGTATTGAGAAAAGCCAAAAATGTATTTGGAAAACAGAATTCTTTGCATGAGATAAATAAGAGTTATATCTTGAAAACTGGAAGGATTTTCATGCCTTCTACATAAATGGATAAATTTGAAAGAATTTATGGAAAATTGTATATTTTGTTTTGAATACTAAGTTGGGAATATCCACTAAATAATTGTTAATGCAGGTTTGACATTGAAGAGATAATCTTATATGTATATATATGTAATGGGTTGTAGCTTGAGTTGATGCACTGAGGTCCCATGCACATGAGGCTAAATAGTAATTGGACCATACTCTATTAATATATATGCTTGGAGAAAGAATGGTCCCTGCCCACTCTCTGTGCAAACCCTGATGTGTTGTATAGGAAATGACGATTTTGGTGGGTGGAGGCAGAGGGGAAGGAAGAGAGGTGGGGAGAGAAGGCTGGCTGGCTTCTGGTCTGACTGGCTTCTGGTCTGGCTGGCTTCTTGACTCAGCTGCACATATTGTGATCGTGAACCCTCCCTTCACCTCCAATCCCCCTTCACATCCAATCCTTCTTCACTTCTATTGAGAATAGAGATTGAAGATTTTCCCTTAACCTGAATTCCTGACTCTGGCTGATTTTAAAATACGTGGTCATCACATTTGTCATTCAAGTGTGGGAACCAAGGACCCTACTTTCACTGAAGAAGTCTCCAGTGACCAGGGACTTGGGTGAGTAGTGTAATAGACAAACAGGGAATTTATTTTCTTAAAGACTGAACTAGTAACCTTTTTTGGCTGAAATGGGACAGATGCTAGCTAAAGATTCTCCATCCCCCTCCCCCAACCCCTTTACCCCCACTCAGGAGTGGTGTTGTAGAAAGCATGCTTAAGCTGATAGAAGACCAAGGGCTACTTATAACTTGGGAACAGATAGCTAGACTTCTAGATACATTAAAACACACCTCCCCTTGATTCTTAGAGGAAGAGCAAATCTCTCGAGATAATTGGACATTAATTGGGCAACAGCTCTCTGCAAATTACAACGAAAATGGTCCTCATTCAATTTCCATCGAGGCATTCTATTTATACAATATAATAAGTTGGCCTTAAAAAACCCTATGATTCCTAGAAGAAAAAAAAAAAAAGCTCTAGAAATAGCCAAATGGGGAAGCCATAGATAATGGAGGAAGACAATAAAGAAATTAATGACCATATCCCCACAGGGCATGGAGACTTAAGTGAGGCTCAAGGGTATGGTGAATCTAGGCAGTTTCAGCCCCACCTCAGGAGCAGGTCCTCCATCAACTCCACCCTCCAGGATAGAGGGAGGAGGGGGAGGGGGAAGGGCAGTGACAGCACCGGCACCTCCCCTGCAGCATCCAACTATTCTTATGACTAGATTGCAAAAGGGACTGATTAAGGTCAAAGTGGAAGGGAGAGATGTAGCAGAACTCCGACATCACATTTTTCTTGTAATACAACAGTTTAATTCTTCAGGTCAAGAAAGTAGAAAATACGCTCCTTTTGATATAGAAATCCTCAAAGATCTGAAAAAGGCTTGTATTCTTTATGGGGCTACATCAGCTTATGTTAAGATGTTATTACAGAATTTGGCTTTTGAAATCTTGACCCCTAATGACTGGAAATCTATAGCAAGGGTATGCCTAGAACCTGGAGAAAACTACTTGCGGCTTTCTGAATATAGTGAGCTTTGTAGGATACAAGCCCAACAAAATAGTCAAAGTGCAGTTCATGCTGTAATCACCTATGACTTACTAATAGGTGTAGGTTGCTATGCAGACGTTGCAGTACAAAGTAATTATTCCATAGCAGCATATAAGCAAATTGCTGCTAATGCTATCAAAGTATGGGTTTCTCTCCACAATAAAGATGACAAGGATGAGGCCTTTACAAAAATAACACAAGGGCCAAATGAACCCTTTGCTAACTTTGTGGGACGTTTGCAGACTGCTATCACAAGAACAAATGGGGAAAATGCAGCAACAGACATTTTGATAAGGCAATTTGCTAGGGAAAATGCTAATGAAGTTTGCAGAAGTATACTAGGACTGCACAAGGATGCTCCTTTAGAGGAGTTCATAAGACGCTGTGCCACAGTGGGCACAAATGCCTTTTATAGCCAGGCTATGATGCAGATTTCCCAAGATCCCAACATGGGAAGACAGGCTTCCTTCTGGCAAGGGACTTCCAGAGAGACTCATTAATGCTTTCCGTGTGGTAAAGTAGGGCATCTGAAAGCTCAATGTTGGCATAGAGACAGAGTGAGAAAACAGGGAGGGAGAACAAGACCCAATACCCCATGTCCAAAATGCAACAGAGGCTTCCATTGGGCCTCAGAATGTAGACAGATCAGGGAAACAGGATGAGGGGTCCAGCCCCAGGGCCCCAGGCAAAAAACACTTGGGGCATGATGACTGCCAATGGTGCACCCAGAGAGTGCCTAGAAGTCCAATAACCAGACATGACCAATCAGCCAGGAAGCCATATGATGGAAGAAAGGGATTACACAATCAATCAGTCAGGAAGCAACCTGATGGGAGAAAGGGATTACAATTAGGGAGAATAGAGTTGTATGCAGCTGGGACAACTGAGATACCCCCCTGGAGAGGTGAAATCTATTCCTCTCCAGCCTATGGATCTCTTGCCTCCAGGCACAGTAGGCTTGACCATTTCACCTCCTTTTTGTACGTACAAAACAGTGTCCATCCACACACTGATGTGGGAAACTGGGGAATGTGTAGATAATATCCCAGTAACCAATACAGGCAGACAATGTGCGACTTATCACCCAGGAGAAGTAGTAGCATCAGGTTTACTCATACAGAATCGGATAAGCAACCTGGTGATAGTCACCCAGATTCTGACTCCAGACCGCAAAATCCAGGAATATACTGGACAGCAGCTGTAACAGCTGACTGACCTATGCTCATGATCTATATAAATGGCCTTCCATTAGAAGGATTGGTAGACAGAGGTGCAGATCATGCAGTCATAAGAGATGCCAATTGGCCCAGTCACTAGCCAAAGATTAAAGCAGACACCTACGTGTCTGGCGTAGGAGGATCAATAGCAGCTGAAGTTAGTGCTGCCCCTATGAGATGGACTTTTGAAGACAAAACAGGAGGTTTTACTCCTTTTATAGTTGAAAAAATCCCCATCAATCTGTGGGGAAAAGACGTTTTACAACAATTAGGGTTAAAAATGAGTACTTCCGTTTTTTAAGCAGGGCTGCTGTTGAAGGCCTGCCAACACTTTCACCTGTTCGCATCCAATGGAAAACTGATACACAAGTGTGGATAGAACAGTGGCCCTTAGGTAGCAATAAAATTCAGGCCTTATTAGATATAGTACAGGAACAGCTTGACCAAGGACACTTATAACCTTCTCTAAGTCCTTAGAATTGCCCAGTGTTTGTTGTAAAAAAGAAATCTGGAAAATGGAGAATGTTAACAGATTTAAGAAAGGTGAATAAGCAGATGGAAACTATGGGAACTCTTCAGCCTGGACTTCCATCTCCTACTCAATTGCCTAGAGAATGGCCTCTTTGGGTCATAGATATTAAGGATTGTTTCTATTCTATCCCTCTGGATAAGGAGGATATGAAAAGATTTGCCTTTTCAGTGCCCAGCATTAACATAGCTAAGCCTTATAAAAGATATGGACAGTTTTGCCACAGGGAATGAAAAACAGCCCTACTATGTGTCAAATGTATGTTACTGCTGCTCTTACTCCATAAGAAAAGCATTTCCAAAAGTTATGTTATTACATTACATAGATGATATATTGGGATGTGCACCTGAGAAACAAATGTTCGAAGCATATCTATAAAAGACCATAGAAACACTAAGGAATTACAAATTATACATAGCTCCAGAAAAAATTCAAAGACATGCTCCTTTTCAATATTTAAGATATGAAACTGTCTTTAAGAACAGAGAAGCTAAACACACCGAATGATTTTCAGAAATTGATAGGAAATATCCAATGGATGTGACCAATGTTAGGCTTGGCTACCTATCAGTTACAACCATTATATGACATTTTAAGGGGAGACAGTGCTTTAAATTCACCACGCCAGCTTACAAAAGAAGCTCAAAAGGCTTTGAGAGAAGTTGAACTGGCTTTATCCAATGTGGTTGAAAGAGTCACTGAAAAACCCTTGGAAATATCAGTTTTGCCACACAAGAGGCACCCACAGTAATCCTTCATCAAGGAGACAGTGTGATAGAGTGGGTGAACCTCCCAGCACAACCAGAACAAAGCCTTACTCCTTACCCAGTGCTTGTGGCTAGAATTTTATTAAAGGCCATTAAGCAAGCAGGGATTAATTGCAAACTTGTGAGCAGAGAAGGAACAGTTAGATACATATCTGGAATTATTTATTTGCTAACTATTTTGAGACTGGACTAGAAAGGTGTGAAAGTCAATGTAGATTGAATAACCAAGATGCCACTGTAATGCTGATGAGGGACTAAATGTGGGTATTATACATATGAATGAAAAGGAGATAAAACTAGGAAATACTATGGAAGTTGTTCATCATGTGAACTTCTTCAATTTTTATCAAAGGTCATGATTTATTTCATTTCATTCTACATTCTAAAATGAAATTTGTGATAGTTTCTATGAAACATAGAGAACCATAGTGTCCAAAACATCAATATAGCATCAGAATAACAGAAAATTAGAAATTTAAAGAACAAAGTCATGCTTACATTTGTGAGTAGAGATATCATCATATTTATATTTACTGTTCCTTGGATCACTACATTTGGACCCTGTGTAAAATCTGGGCAAAAAAAAAGGAAGTAAAAATTGCAATTGAGAAAATAAATCTGTGATTTCAACAAAAAGAACTTTTGGAGTAAGAGATGTGGAAAATATTTCTTTTAGACACATTGAATTTGAGATTCCAATTTGGCATTTAAGTGGAGATATACAACACTCAATTCATGAAGCAGATATTTGGTCCAGAAGAGAGATAAATCAATTAGTAACTAATCTATGTAAAGATTACATTTTAAACTATGAAAAACACAAGTGAAAGAGGAGAAGGCATAGAGAGAAGAAAAAAAAAAAGAGTCAGATCCTTGTAGATAAATGTTTTGTGATTTGATGATCCATCAAAAGAGATTGAGAGAGAATGTTTAGCTTGATAAAGAAGAAAAAATGAAAGAAGAGAAACAAAAGAAAGTAGTATAGAAGCCAAGGCTAAAGTAATTATCTAAGAGGAGGTATAATTGATAGTGTCAGTAATGAGGAGTTATAGTAGACTTGAGAAACAGCCATTGGATTTAAAAATCAAGAGATCATGTGTAACTTTGGGGAAAACAATTTGAATAAAATGATATAGTAAAAATTAAGGAGCCAAGCAGTAAGAGTTTAAATGCTGTAGAAATATCTTTCATAGTCATTGTTATCTGAAACTATTTCTATTATATTATTCTAGACATAGAGAGGTGTATCATCAACAGAATGGTCACTACAAAGGAATAATTTTTGGCCATAGTAACTTATGAAGCACAAAAATACCAAATGATCATTATATGAAGCTATCATTTTCTTTGGAAGAGGTGGTCCCTGAGCTGTGCAAAAAAGGTAAAGAAAATTTCCTAGTACTCCACTAATTTAAAAATAACTATATTATATGGTATTTTTAAATGAAGCAAGTTAATATCCTGAACTCAAACAAATTATAAAATGGTGCTATTTCAAAAGGCAGGAAATACCCACTGTAGTTATCACATTAACTATAACTGCAGTTACCATATTAAGCATAACTATAACAGAAAATTTGAAGCATTGGAGTTGATTAAAATGAACTATTTGCATATCTATGATGCCAAAAATTTAAATAAACAAGGTTTAGGTTTTAAACTTAAAAAATACTTCCAACCTTGTTTGGGAAGGATAAATATATTGGGAAATTTAAAATTCTCTTAAATATTATATTATGAAAGAATTCTTTTGAGTCTTTTGGCCATTAGGGCGCACATTTACACATAAAGATAATCCTACTTAAGTGTTCTGAATTGCTGCTGATTACTACTTTACAATATGAGAACTAGCTAGCTAACTGGTTTTTATCATTTAACATTTAAAATAATAAATTTGTCATTAGTCCAGTCTTTTTGAGTCATAAATTTAAACTTACTGATATACCTGTTGGCAAAATTTGGAGCCATAAGTTTAAAGACCATCTCAGAAGAGAACTAAATGACTGTTGACATGGATTCAGTCATCAAAGGGGGGAAATAGAATAGAAAAGATAATCTATAAAAGGAAAAAAAAAATGAAGTGAAGAATTAGGAAAGGAAATAGAAATGATAGGCATTTAAAAATTGAAATTAGGAAAAAGATGATGAGTTTAATGATTAATTTTTCACATCATTACTTCACAGCATTACTTGTACTTACAAAAGTAACTACATTACTTTTATCCATTTTCTCAACTCCTGGTAATCAATCAAGAAAAATTTATTCTTGATTTTGTATTATTTGTAAGATGCTATGATAAGAACTATTGAGTGCCATTTACAATCTAATTGGGGGGAAAGGGAATATATGCACAAACATATATAAATTTCACATATTTTATAAGGATATTGGATGCATATATTTATATATGAATCAAATAAAGGCATATGTAAGTGTATATACATATATAATCTACTCATTGTCTTTCTAACTATTCAAAAATATAGTTGTATATGTATAATTGAATGTTTGTGTACATATATACAGAAATACAGGTATATGTTGTTATTGTTCCTCTATTCTTTCTAACCACATTTGTTTTTATTCATTTGTTTTGTTTTCTTGTTTGTTTTTGGTAGATACTGGAGTGGTTTGTCATTTTCTGTTGCAGTCATTTTATTGGTGAGGAAATTGATACAAACAGGATTTAGTGAGTTGTCCAGAGTTACAAAACTAGTAAATGACTGAGGTTGAATTTAAAATCAGGTCTTCTGCAGGGTCAGACCTCTATGCACTATTCCACCTAGCTCCATACACATGCATAACATAGACTACTAAACAGTTTATATGTTTTTAGGACAGCAAAACAATCTTCTCGTTTGCCCTTAATTTATAAGAGCTGATAACAAGATGCTACTTTAAATAGAGTATAATCCAGCCTTTTTTTTTTTTTTTTTTTTTTTTTTTTGGTAAGCATATGTGTGTATACTTATTTATGTGTGTGCATATACGTACATACATGTGTGTGTCTTATATTGTCTTGTCTTATATTAATGATTGAGTAGATCATAAGCACTGTCAAACAGGTGTGTACATATGTCTTTCAAATAATCTTAAATAATTTGATCATGCATGGGCAATATCATGTTGGAAGAAAGACATTAAGGAAGTATTTTGTTCTACTAAATCAAATATCTTTAAAATAATCAACAATAAATACAGTGGGGAGAGAAAATCAATAATTACTTATTTATATTTAATATAACCCAATCCTCAAAGCTATTTTGGTAAGAAATTTGGTCCTCATGGATAATGATCCATGCCATTGCTGTATTATGGGATAAAGAGGAAAGAAGAGAGATTTGTTCTATTTATTCTTTTCAGGTTTTTTTGTTTGTTTGCCTTCAGGCTTCAAGAGATAAGGTAATGGCAATGCCATTTCAGTTTGCTGAATAAAAAAAAAAAGTCTAAGAAACTGACATAATCTACTCTAGAGATTTTAGGGAAATTTTCCTTTAGTTGAGATATGAGACTCTTTCTTGGTGAAGTTAAGTTACTCCCCTCCCCATGGAATAGGTCCTTCATTCTGTATTGTGTGGTCTATGTTCTCCTATATATACTTTCTCTGATTTCTGTTTTACTATTAATTTATATAAATGCATTTTTGTGCTGTTTGACATGAGTTTTCATGGTACAACAGATGTTTGGTGAGAGAGAAATCAAGCCTTGGTATAAAACTTGAGGTGTCCCCTTTCCCTATTAAGAAATACCAATCTGATATTTAACTTGCAGCTGCAATTTATATTCCCTGCTCTAGTAAAATGTAAGGGATCAGATAGATATAACTTTAATCTATCACCTATCTCTCTGAGAAAAGTGGAGGTGGGGGCTAGGGTAGTACTAACCTCCTAATTCTCCTCCTCAGAGCAATTAAAATGTTTCTTGGAGAAGGGTAGAAACAAGAGAGACTATAAATATTATTCTTATCCCTGTGAGATAACTGAAATAGCCTAACTATAATAGGAATTTGTAAGAATATTTTTATATGAAGGGCTTCTTCGATGTATTAATAGGGAAAAAATACTTTCACAAGTACTGATATATAGTAGACTAATTCTTTACATTGCACAATTAGAGTATAAAGAATACAAGGTTATAGTACAAACTGGGAAACATAAATATATACCTACAAACACTTTAATGAAGTATAATATGAAAGTAATAATACAATGCATAATAAACTTTACAAATAAAATATGCACATATAACACATGCTTTAGTGCGTGCATTGGGTAGAGGAAGAAACATGAATATATTTGAATGCAAAAACAAATGTGTTAATAAAATGGTGCTTGATAACTTTTAAAATATATAACCTGATGGAAAAAGTGATTCAATAGGATAGCAGAAGTAGGGGAAAGAACATTGGACATTTTTCTGATTGTACCAAGATCTTCTATTTTTCCTAAAGTACCAAGATTATAGGTTACTGAATAGATCTGACACTTATGATTCCCTTGAATTTAAGGATAGTTAAGATTATCATCAGCTCTTTGGCATTCCAACCATCCTGTAGAGATTTCAAAAGCTAGAAAATAAAAAAATAAACACGTTTACTTCTGTTTTCAATCCTTTCTGTTTGCTGAGTTGAGATAAAGTTAAGTAAATTTTCTCATCTAGTTTTGGATACCAAAACCCAATATCTTCATTCTCTGAATCATGATCTTCTAAATTATTTAACTGTGGTAATCTTTTTGTAATTGATAAGAAAGATCTCTTTCCTAGAATCTGCTGCATTGCTTATCTATCATAATTTTGTTCTTTTTGCCAGGAAGTCAAATTAACTTCTACATAGACAAAAGGTTGTAGTGAAAAATTATAAATCCTACATAAATTCCTGGTTTGTAGATAGTTATTCATATGCAATGATATTCCAATGGTTTCTTAAAATTTGTATATTATATATTTCTTAAGAAATACAGAGAATCTTATGATCTTTTCAAGTATCCTAACAATAAACTGAAAAATCATATTAACATTTATTTCTATCAATCATTGTTTTTCTTCCTTGAGGTCATAAGGGCAGTAAGAGTCCTTCAGCTAATCAATCTATAAGTCAAGGAATATATTCCTATTATTGTCTTCTGACAGCATAAAGAAGGAGTTAATATAGGAATATATAGTAATTGTGGAAGCATCATCAAGTTTGGGTTAAAGTTTGGGCATTGGTATCATATATTGTGACTAGGAATGTTAAGCTTTTAGGAAAAATAGATTACTTCTTAGATCTAATAGTTTCTAGAATGGCTAGCTATATGTGGCTGAAAAATCAGCTTATGAATATCTCTTCAGCAGTGGTAAAATTTATTGCTAAGTTTCTTGATTTCTCTTTTTTAATAAAACTTTTTATTTTTCAAAACATATGCATAGATAATTCTACAACATTAGCCTTTGATAACCCTATGTTCCACTTTTCCCCCTCCTTCTTCTATCCCACTCCCTTAGGTGGTAAGTAGTCCAATATATGTTAAACCTGGTAGAAATATATGTTAAATCCAATATATGCATACATATTTATATAATTATCTTGCTGTATAAGAAAAACCAAATCAAAACAGAAAAGAACATGATGAAGAAAATAAAATGCAACACCAACACCACCACCACCACCACCAACAAAACAACAACAAACAACAACAAAAAGAGTGAAAGATGAGCACTGAAAAGGACCAAGATATTTGGCAATTAAAGTATTATTGGTATCTTTTGCAAGAGACATTTCAGCTGAATGATGAGAATAGAAACAAGATTGTAAAGGAATAAGAAATGAGAGGAAAGAAAATAAAATAAATAAGTCTACAACTTTTTCAAACACTTTACCTGAGAAATGATATTAAAGCTTAATTTGAGGAGATTATAAATCTAATGAAGGTTTTGTGGCCTTTGTTTCTGATTTTAAGCACAGAAGGGAGTATTTAGGCAGGGTGAATACAATACTGAAGATTTCAGGAAACAAGGAGAAGGTTAAGATTCAAGAGAGAAAGAATAGTTAAAGATGAAATATGCTAGAAATTAAAGAAGGTAAAGAAGGATCAAATGCACATTAAGAAGGATTTCCTTTGGCAAAAAAGGAAGGTCATATCATTCTAATTTTTCAGTCAAGCACTAATTCTGAGCCCTCGTCATGACAAAAAGTATTCTGAGGGCAAGAAAGAGCTTAGATAGATGCGTGTGTCTTCTTCCCCATCTTGTCCAGAAATAATTTCTTGAAGAATGTTGTCCAGGATCTTTTTCTTGACCGTGGCTTTCAAATAGTCCAATAAATTTTAAATTGTCTTTACAGGATCTATTTTACACTTCAATTGTTTTTCCAATGAGACATTTTATCTCTTCAACTATTTTTAAAATTCTTTTTTGACTGATTCCTGATGTCTTGTAGAGCCATTAGCTTCCATTTTTGCAGCTCTAGTTTTTAATTTAAGTTTCAGTTAGCTTTTCTATCTCATTTTCTATTCTACTTTAAATGTGCTGTTTTCTTCCATGGATTTCATTTGGACAATTGTATTTTTTAAGGAATTGATGTCTTCAGTGTATTTTTTTGTGGCTTTGATGAATTGTTTTCATTTTCTAACCTGTCAACTCTCTCTTGTATATCTCTAATTTATTTTACCTATTTTTCTTCTACCACTTTTATTTGACTTTTAAAATTTTTTATGAGTTCTTCAAAGAAGTCTCTTTAGCTTTGAGACCAAATTGTATCCTTTTTGAGGTTTCCCATGAGGTCATTTTTCCTCTTCTGAATTGGTGTGTTGGTCTTTCCTGTCACCATAATAGCTTTCTATAATTAAGGTTCTTTTTTGTTTCTTGTTCTTTTCATTCGTTCTGTCCCCCTCCACATTTTGAGATTTAAAGTTGAGCTCTATTTCTGAGGCACAGGTGGTGTTGTTCCCAGTTTTTTGTGGAGGTTTGAGTTTTGACTTTGAGTACAGGGGCCCCTTGTGTTTGGTTACTAGCTCATAGACCTTAGAGTAGTTCTACCCAGTCCTGCCTATTGTTGCCTAGTTTCCCAAGCTGGCAATTTGCCTTCTGTGCTGGGACTGGAGGCTTCCGTACTGGTCTGCCCTACTACTGTTCTGTTGAGCAAGACCATAGGTATCAGTTATTGATTTGCTGTGATTAAGACTGTCTCACTGGCTTTCCTGGACAGCATCTGAGCTAGACTTCCCATCCCTTCCTCACAATGAGACTGATGCTACTTAAAATCCTTCCAATCTTTCTTTAGTTGAAAAATTATTACATTCTATTTTTTCATAGGCTCTGCTATTCCAGACTCTGTTTAGAGGCTTGATTGTATGTGGTTTTCTAGGGAAACTAGGAGAATTCAAGTAGCTTCTTGGATTCACTCCATAATCTTAGCCCCCAAAATGGGATTGAAATAGAGAAATGTTAGAGTTTCTAATTTGAATTGTGGAATACTTGTGAGTAATGGCAAAGTGTCATGTATTACTATTATTCCTATTTGTGATTAAGATGGAGTAAAGAAATAGATCTTTGGATTTGAGGAGGCTTATAAATTGTGGTATGAGATAATTTTATGGTATCTATATGAAAATTAATGTTTCCCAGTAGAATGGCATCGATTGACGAGAATACAAATTGGTAAACCAAGTGGCAAATACCTTAAAAATAGGAATAAATTTACCTCTTGCAATAATGTGACATTCATAGAGAACTGTGTAAAATGATTAGTTAACTCTAAAATATGGCTTATATTTTTCCTATCTTTTTGTGAAGATTAAAATATAAACACACATACACACACTAATTCAAGTTCTTACTGTTTCTTAAAGTTTTCAAGTATCTTTCATAAGATTAGCATAGCACTTTGTTTTGGATTTTCATTGATTCATCTCATAGCTCATGAACTTCTATAAATATATTTACTTTTGCTAGTCAGGCAGGCTATAATTAACACAAAGCATTTAATAAAACACCACAGTATAAGAGGTAGGAATTGAACATTTCATTGATAAGCATTGTCAGGTTCTGAAAATAAATGACCAGAGTCACAGATGTTGTACAGCAACTATTAAATTCTGAAAAAAATAAAACGCAGTCATCACAAGTACTTCCACTATACCTTTTTACTGGTACAATGTCATTTCCACCTCTAGTTTCTAGGACAAAGTATACATGTGTTCTTTATGTATCTTTATAGCAGAAATATAGTTCCCAAAATTTTTTTTTACCTTTTTAGGTTTCTTGGGTCTTTTCTTTGTTTCAAGGGTCTGCTCCGTCTCTCTCTGATGGACAAATATGGCTCATTGGCACCGATTTGATTCCTTCTTCACCTGTAGAGATACGAGCAAACCCTCTCAGCCATGCAGTTAACCTTTCTGGGTCTCTCCCATCACCTGGTGATTACCTAAAGATAATGGAGCTGCTCGTCCTGAACACTGCCCTTCCAGTGGGTTATAAAACCTGTCTGCTGGAGCCAGTGCATCTTTGTCAAAAATCAAGAAGTTAACAGTATAAAGGACTAGATTTAGAAGTTCTCTAGGGTTACCTGTGGTTCCCACTTTCTTTTGTTTTTGAAGGAGCATCTTGATGTTTCTGTTTTTGTCTCTAATATTGCCTGTCCTTGAGGATTAAAAGGCATGCCAGTGGTGTGTAAAATCTTATACTGTGCACAAAAGTGTACAAAATGTTTAGAAGTATATGCAGGTCCATTATCTATTTTTATTGCTTGTGGCACACCCATAATTGCAAATGCTTGTGTGAGAAATTCAGTGACCACTCGGGCTGTCTCTTTTGCTGCTGGTATTGCAAAAGTGAATCCTGAAAAGGTGTCTACCACAACATGGATAAAAGACAGGTGACCAAAAGATATATAATGGGTCACATCCATTTGCCAAATTTCATTGGGTCTCAAACCACGAGGGTTCTTCCCTGGAGGCAGTGTAGGAGTGTGGAAAGGAAGGCAAGTTGTACAGTTTTTATTATGCTCCTAGCTTCCTCTCTTGTTATTCCAAATTGTAAACATAAAGCTCAAGCAGCCTGAAGTTATGTAGAATGAGATTCCTGGGTTTCTTGAAATAAAGGAGTATTGGCCAACATAGAAGGCTATTTGCTTTTGAATTACCATCAAAAATAGGAAAGGAGCATGTCTTTGAATTTTTTCTGGAGCTATATGCAATTTGTAGTTTCTTAGTGTTTTTATGGTGTTTTGTAGACGTGCTTCTAACATTTGTTTCTCAGTGCACATCCCAATATATCATTCATGTAATGTAATAACATTACTTTTAAAAATGCTTTTCTTACTGGAGTAAGAGCAGCAGCAACATATATTTGATATATAGTAGGGCTGTTTTTCATTCCCTGTGGCAAAATTGTGCATTCATATTTTTTATAAGACTCAGCTAAGTTAATGCTGGGCACTGAAAAGACAAATCTTTTCATATCCTCCTTATCTAGAAAGATAGAATAGAAACAATCCTTAATGTCTATAATCCAAAAAGGCCATTCTCTAGGCAATTGATTAGGAGATGAAAGTCCAGGTTGAAGAGTTCCCATAGTTTCCATCTGTTCATTTACCGTTCTTAAATCAATCAACATCCTCCATTTTCCAGATTTCTTTCTTACAACAAACACTGGGGAATTCCAAGGACTTAGAGAAGGTTGCAGCTGTCCTTGGTCAAGTTGCTCCTGTATTATATCTAATAAGGCCTGAATTTTATCACTATCTAAGGGCCATAGTTCTATGTACACTGATGTATCAGTTTTCCATTGGATAGGAACAGGTGAAAGTTTTGGCAGGCCTTCAATAGCAGCCCTGCCTAAAAAATTGAACTCATTTTTAACTCTAACTGTTGTAAAATGTCTCTTCCCCACACATTGATGGGGATTTTTTCAACTATAAAAGGAGTAAAAACTCCTGTTTTATCTTCAAAAGTCCATCTCATAGGGGCAGCACTAACTTCAGCTGCTATTGATCTTCCTACGCCAGACATGTAGGTGTCTGCCTTAATTTTTGGCCAGTGACTGGGCCAGTTGGCACCTCTAATAATTGTACAATCTGCACCACTGTCTACCAATCCTTCTAATGGTATGCTATTTACATAGATAGTGAGCATAGGTCAGTCAGATGTCACAGCTGCTGTCCAGTATATTCCTGGATTTTGTTGCTTGCAGTCAGAATCTGGGCGACTATCACCAGATTGCTTATTAGGAGTCTATATTGGTAAACCTGATGCTGCTACTTCTCCTGTGTGATAAGTCATACATTGTCTACCTGTGTTAGTGACTGGGATATTATCTACACATTCCCCTGTCTCCCACATCAGTGTATGGATGGACACTGTTTTGTACATACTCTCA
Organism: Sarcophilus harrisii; assembly: GCF_902635505.1. Taxonomy (NCBI): domain Eukaryota; kingdom Metazoa; phylum Chordata; class Mammalia; order Dasyuromorphia; family Dasyuridae; genus Sarcophilus; species Sarcophilus harrisii. Next base: position 195,489,914 of record NC_045426.1, read on the forward strand.
GGAGGTGAAATGGTCACGCCTACGGTGCCTGAAGGCAAGGGATCCATAGGCTGGAGAGGAACAGATTTCACTTCCCCAGTGGGTATCTCATTTGTCCCAGCTGCATACAACTCTATTCTCCCCAACTGTAGTCTCTTTCTCCCATCAGGTTGCTTCCTGGCTCATTGATTGTGTAATCCCTTTCTCTCATCAGATGACTTCCTGGCTGATTGGTCATGTCTGGGTACTGGACTTCTAGGCAATTTCTGGGTGCATTATCAGCTGCCATCATGCCCCAAGTGTTTTTTGCCTGGGACCCTGGAGCTGGGTCCCTCGTCCTGTTTCCTGAATCAGTCTATATTCTGAGGCCCAATGGAAGCCTCTGTTACATTTTGGACATGGGGTATTGGGTCTTGTTCTCCCACCCTATTTTCTCATTCTGTTTCTATAACAACATTGAGCTTTCAGATGCCCTACTTTTCCACATTGAAAGCATGGACAAGTCTCTCTGGAAGTCCCTTGCCAGAAGGGACCCTGTTTTCCCATGGTGGGATCTTGGGAAATCTGCATCAGAGCCTGGCTATAAAAAGCATTTGTGCTCACTGTGGCACAGCATCTTATGATCTCATCTAAAGAAGCATCCTTGTGTAGTCCTAGTATAATTCTTCTACAAACCTCATTAGCATTTTCTTTAGCAAGTTGCCTTATCAAGATGTCTGTTACTGTATTTTCACTATTAGTTCATGTAATAGCTGTCTGCAAATGTCCCACAAAATCAGCAAAGGGTTCATTTGGTCCTTGTGTTATTCTTGTGAAGGCTTCACCCTTGTCATTTTTATTGTGAGAGAAGCCCATGCTTTGATAGCATTAGCAGCAATTTGCTCATATGCTGCTATGGAATAATTAATCTGTACTGAGATGTCTGCATAAGAACCTACACCTGTTAGTTGGTCACAGGTGATTGAAGTATTTACTCCACTTTGACTATTTTGTTGGGCTTCTATCCTACAGAGCTCACTATTCAGAAAGCGACAACAAGTTTTGTTTAGGTTCTAAGCATACCTTTGCTATAAATTTCCAGTCCCTAGAGGTTAAGAGTTCATAAGCTAAATTTTGTAATAACATCTTAACATAAGCTGATGTAGCCCCATAAAGAGTGCAAGCCTTTTTTACATCTTTGAGGATTTCTATATCAAAAGGAGCATATCTTCTACTTTCTTGACCCGAAGAATTAAACTGTTGAATCACAGGATATATATGTAGTTTTAACTTACCTATATCCTTCCCTTCCTTTGTGGCCTTCAGTACAGCCTTTTGCAATCTACTCATAGGAGTGGGTGGTTGCTGGGGGGGGGAGGGGCTGGTGGTGTCACTGCCCCTCCCACTACTCCTTCTCCCTCCATTCTGGAAGGAGGAGTTGATGGGGTTGTGTCAATTATCTGCTTTGTAGGCAGGGTTGAAGCTGCCTGGTGAGATGGAAAATCACCACACCCTTGAACATCACTTAAATCTCCATGTCATATGGGGATATGGTCATTAAACCGTTCTTTCTTTTCCTCTTTTTCCTCACACTTCCTCATCTGGCTGTTCTGAAAAGTTTTCTTTTTTCTATAACTTGGAGGATTTTTTTAAGGCCAATTTTATTATGTTGTATATATATATATATATATATATATATATATGTATATATATAATGTTTCTTTGGAAATTCACTCAGAACCATTATCATTATAATATTCACATATTTGATCTCCTACAAGTTTCCAGTTATCTAGCCCTATCTCTTCTTCATTGAAGAACCAAGGGGATGTAAGTTCTACTGTATCTAGGAATCCATCAATCTGCTCCCAAGTCATAAATAAACCCCCTCTCTTTATCAGTCTGAATATGCTTCTTGCAGATCTCCTTTGGGGTGGGATTGAGGGTGGGGATGGGACTGTGGTTGGGGGATAATCTTTTCCCAGTATCTGCCCCATTTCAGCTAGAAAAGGTTACTAATTTAGCCCTTAACAAAGTAATTTCCCTGTTTGTCCATTAAAATATTCATTCAATTTCCTAGTAACCAGAGACTTCTTCAGTGAAAGTAAGGTCCTTGGTCCTACGTTTGGGCACCAAATGTGATGACCGCGTTAGCACCCAGGATACTTTAGAATCAGCTGGAATCAAGATAAGCAAAAGTCCTTGATCTTTATTCTTTGTGGACATGAGAGGAATGGCGACACAAATCTGGCCAGGAATCACTCTGGTTTTCTCAGTCCACCTTTGAATCCCTCCTCCCAATTTCTTTATACACCAACAGATTGAGCCTGCACAGAATGGTGGGGTGGGCCATTTTCCAAGCAAATGTTAGTAGAGTATTGTCCAATTGGTAATTAGGTTTAAGTGCTTGCTTGTTCAAACCTCAGTGCATCTGCTCAGTTTCAGTCCATTACAGGTAAATATTTGATTAATTAAAACTTTTTAATTTTTTGTAAATTTTTATTCATTTTATTAAAAAACAGAATAAGAAAAAAAAAGAATATGAAACAAAATAAAGCAAAATAAATCAGAATTTTGTGTTGTGCCCAGTATCATATCAGGGAGGATTTCAAATACCTAATAATAAACTATAAGTTATATGTGTGTGTGTGTGTGTGTGTATAGATATACACACATATGTATATACAAATATGCATGCTATATTTAAACAAGGATATATTTATGTATACATATGTAGATGTATACACAGACACTTACACACACACCTGCCCCCTTCTCCCCACATATCTTTCCTATCCCTGCTGACTTTTTTGCTTTAATTCCTCTTATTAGTTTTCCTTGCTATCACTTAACATTGCCCCACTTATGGATCCCTCCCTTGTTTTCTTCCTTCATTCATTGCTTCCCCCTCCAACCATGCCTTCCTCTTTATTTATAGATTTTGAAGGGTGCTATACTCTTCATTACATATATGTAGTGTATGTAGTGTATTGCCTATTTAACACATTCTTGATGTAAGTTTTCAGAATTATAAGCCTTTCTCCCACCTCTAATGGCTCTGTGTCTATTCTTCCTCTGCACTTCATTTGTATAAAATAATTGCTATTTTTACTTTAATTTTTCCCCATTCTTTCTTTCTGAGCTATCCTATTGCTGATGTCAGTCTTAAACATATAATATTCATTTCCATGTAAAAATAACATAAATAATTTGTCCATGTTAAATTCCTTGAAATTGATCTTTGATATTGGTTCTTATACGTTAAATTTTCTACTGAGTTCTGATTTTGTTAATAGAAGGTTCTGAAAATCTGCAAGTTCATTGAATGTCCATATTTTCCAATTCTATATTATAAATAATTTTGGTGGATATGATATTTTTGTCTTTCCTTGTGATCTTTTATTGTGAATGTTGATAAAGCCTGTAAAATCCTAATTGTAGCTCCAGGGTATTTGAATTGTTTTTTTTCTTGCTTTTTGAAAAATTTTCTTTTAGATCTGGGGGTTTTGAAATTTGGCAATAATATTCCAATGTGTTTTCCAAAAGGATCTTGAGTTAGTAGTTGGTGTATCTTTTCTATTCTACTTTGCCCATGTGTTCTACTCTTGGACAATTTTTTTTTTTGTATTATTTCCTTCATTATTGTGTCAAAGTTCTTTCTTTTGTTTTTTTTGGACACAACTTTCAAGAAGTCTAATTGTCCTTATATTTTCTCTTCTTGAATTGTTCTCCAGATCTGTTATTTTTCTTACAATATGTTTCACATTCTGTTCTATTTTTTCATTCTCTAATATCTGTTTTGTTATTTCTTAGTCTCTTATATCTCTACTGGCTTGCCTTGACCAATTCTAATTTTCAAAGATCTATTTTCATCTTTGAGATTCTGTATTCCCTTTTCTAGTTGATTAACTTTTTTTCATAATCTTCCTGTTTTTCTTGATTTTTTTTTTTAAGTTTTCTCAATGTTTTTTGATTTAACTCTTTTGAATCTTCTATAAATTCACTCTGGGCAGGGAACCATTTCATCTTACTCTTTTTACTTCAGTGTCCTCTTTGAAAATGAACCCAAGTCTTCCCTGTTCCCACAGTAAGTTTCTATGATGAAATTCTTTCTTCTTTGCTGGTTCATTTTTTATTTTAAAATAAGAGGTATTAGTGTAAGCTGCTGTAATTGTGGGAAGGGGGGGGGGTGATGGTGCCTCTAATTTCACTTGAGCTCTCCTCTCTGACCTGGAATCCCAAATCAAGATCTCTACCCTCCAGCACTTGCTTGCAGCCATCAGGACTCCTACTCCACTGCCTCTGCACTCATGAGTGCTGGTTCCTGCTCAAGGCCATATCTCTACAGTACAGCTGGGCCTGAAATTCCTGATCAACCAAGTTTCCTGAACTCAAATACAGACTCCATATGCTGTCTAGAAGGTAAAAGATTTTGTGATTCCTCCTGAGTCTCCAGCCAAACCCAGCATAGTCCCAGGGTCCCCCAATTGATGTTTCTGTGGAGCTAGCTGAGAAGTGTTTGCACTTCATATGAGTTAACCCTAGGTCCCTGTCTTTTTTTTTCTTTTTTTAAAAAGCTTTTTTTATTTTTACATCATATACATAGATACTTTTTCAACATTGATCCTTTAAAAACTTTGTGTTCCAAATTTTCCCCTTCTTCCTCCCACCCCACCTGCCCTGGATGACAGGTAATCTAATGTATGTTAAATATGTTAAAATATATGTTAAATACACACACACATATGCAATTATCTTGCTGCACAAGAAAAATCAGATCAAGAAGGAAAAAAATGAGAAAAAAATGCAAGCAAACAACAACAAAAAGAGTAACAAGGTTGTGTTGCAATCTACACTCAATTTCCACAATCCTCTCCCTGGGTGTAGATATCAGTCCCTATCTTATTTCATATCTTCTAGGGTTTTACTAGAATATTCCAGTTGTGCACCAAATATTCTCGATTTTTCACTGATCTATGTTTGCCATGAGGTGCAAATTTGTTCTATTTGTGGAGGAAATGTGGAGAGCTTTAAATTTACCAACCTACTCTGCCATCTTCCTAGAATCCTTCCCAAATAGTCTATTTCTTGACATCTTAATCTTTCCCTCTTTTATCATTAGCTCATCATTTATTTCAGTCATATGTTTCCCTGATGACATCCTTTATAGCACTTTTTCTATGATATCCAGGATGGTACTTAACTGATAATATGTTTCAGACTGTGAATTGTTTTTTATTGTCCTTTACATGACCCGCAACTTTATTTCATCCATGATTGATAGTAATATATCACCAGAAAAACTTTGATTGTAAAAAGATAGGCTTTAAGTCTAGAGAAAAAGTTTGGTTTCACTGCATAAACACTGTATAAATTCCCAAAGGAAATTCATTTTCTTCTCTGTTTGTTTAATTGTATCCCTATTTTTGCACTCTTGGGCCAAAATTGAAATCCTGATGGAATAATTGTATGGGTTTTCCATTCATTTGTAATTGTTTTGGACTAAAAACATTTTCATCCACTAGTTTTATTTTGTGTTTGCTCATTTGGGCCAAATCTCTAAAAAAAAAATTGCAATATAGTAAAGTTTAATTTAAAAGAAATAAACAGGATCACTAAGAGTATCTAATTGTTCTTTCAAAATCTTCCAGCTTGTTTACATGACAGTGGCAAACATGTCCTATTAACATTTTTCTTTTTGTTTTATTTCACTTGGAATTATGGAATGGTAGTTAAAGTTATTTCTGCTATCACACATTTTAAGGAATTGACATGATTTTATCATTTTTGGGGGTTATTATTTTTTGGAAGAATTTATGCGTGAGGCATGCATTTAGGGTTAGAGTCGGGGTTAGGGTTAGAGTTGGGAGGCGCGAACTTAGGGTTAGGGTTAGGGTTAGAGTTGGGAAGCTCTCCCGACTCTGACCCTAACCCTAAACTCGTGCTGCCTCCCAACTCAAACCCTATCTCTAACCCCAAATCCCCTTATCATGGTGTAAGACATTTTTGTCTCCAGTATCAAATGTTGCTTTTAATCAATAAATACATAAATTAATTGATTATCTAAAAAATCTTTTGTAAAGGTGAAAAAATGGGCATATAATTCTATAAATACTTATATTCTTTAAGTTACTTTTTATTCATTCTATTATCTCTCTTTATACACGCATATATTTATTTACTGGCAATATTTTAGTAAGGAGGTAATAATGACTTCTGAGAATTTTATATTTTTGTTTTGTTCTGAGTCCTCGATAATATCTTTTATTTCAGATATTATAGAATAAATTCCTCAAAGCTCTCAAAATAATTTTGCCTCCAAGATAATCTTGGTTCTCTTCAGTTGATTTTCCCATTGCTGCTTTAATCTGTATCACTTCTATTTATAAATATAGTTTTTCTAAGTATACATAAAGGTCAGAAATTGTAATAAAAATGCAATAAAAATCTTTAGAAATATTTATGACTTTACAATTTTATCCTCATCCCAGTTTTATTCTTACAATACCCTTGGAATGACTTTGTTGTTTTGTATATTGACAAACTTTATGTAAATCTGACTTTCTCATCACTGCTTTTAACAGTTTTATGGGATTTTGTAGTTTACAGTTTTCTATTGTCCTTTTCCATCAGATTGTACAATTAAATTTTTATTCAAAGCAATGTTATTCTTAGAGTTACCTCAGATGACTGACATATCTTGTTACCTGTGTCAGTATTCTTATTCAGATAAACCAGTGATCTTATAAAGCACTGGCAAGTGATCTAGCAAAGATTCCCTATGTGAGTTATCATTTTCTATTTATTAAGTAATCTAATTTTTAAAATATTCACTATCTTAAATACCTCTTCCCTCTTTCTTAAAAAAAAAATCTATAGATATGGGTCTTCAGTGCAATTTACAAAGTTTAGCTCCTCTTGGATCTGCTGCCATCACTTTGCACAAGTTCAAATAGGTCTTTCCAGGTTTTTCTTTAATCATCTTTCTTATCATTTCTTATAGAAAAATAACCTTCTATAATAAGCACATATCACAGCTTGTTGAACCATATCTCAACTAATAAATATTCCCTCAATTTCTAATTCCTTGTCACCACAAAATGAGTTGTTAAAATAATTTTTAACACATATGTCCTTTTCAATATACTTTGATCTTTGGGCATAAAGACCTAATACTGTAGTACTGAGTAAAAGGCTATGGACAGATTCATAGCCCTTTGAGTATAGTTCCAAATTATTCTCCAGAATGTTTCAACTATTTCACATCCACTATTCTCTTTTTCTGTCAGGTTTCACAATTTGAGAGGTATAAGGTAATATCTCAGAGTTGTTTTCATTTCATTTCTCTAATCAATAGTGATTGTGTCATTTAAAATTATTGTTGATAGCTTTGATTTATTCCTCTGAAAACTGCCTTTGACCATTTATCAACTAGTAAATAATTCTTATTTTTAATTTTTTAATTTACTTTTTTTTTTCTTTTTTGCTGACGCAATTGGGTTTAAATGACTTGCCCAGGGTCACACAACTAGAAAGTGTTAAATGTCTGGGACCAGGTTTGAATTCAGGTCATTCTGACTTCAGGGCTGGTCCTCTATCCATTCTGTCACCTAGCTGCCCCTCTTATTTTTATAAATTTGGTTCTGTTCTTAATATACTTGAGAAATGAGGATTTTATCAGACATAGACTGTAAATTATTTTTACAAAGTTTCCTCTTTCCTTCTAATTTTGGCTGAATCAGTTTCCTTTATGGAGAAGAAAAAAAAATTCCTGCAATCAACATTTTGCATTTAATTTCCTGTGATCTTTATGTCTTATTTAGTCATAAGTTTTTATACACATATTGATAGATAAATTTTCCATGTTGTATATGTGTGTATATCCATCCACCCAGCAACAGAAGTTTGGTCACTTCTGAATTTCACTTTTATGCATAGTAGCCAAGTCAAACTGTATGTCCCATAGACATGTCAAACTCAACATGTTCAAAAGAGAATTAATTAATTATTTTTCCTTCCCAAATTACCTTTCTTTAAAGGCCCTTATATTTATTGATGGCACTGTTTCAGTGCATCTTTTTATAGATGCTGTCACTACAGAATCCATTTAAAAGCTTGATTTAATATTTCAGTAGGGAACTGGGGAGAGCTCATTCAACTTCCTGGGTTTCCTTTCCTATCTTGCCTCTATTTCCCCACACATAACCCAAGTATAAAAGTCAAAAAATTCCAAAGCAAACAATAGAGTTGTTAAATAACTTTCTTTGTTTTGAAAATTATCATATAGGCTATAAGTGAATTACCATAGGGAGAAAAAAAATTAAAGATGAATTTACATCTGATTCTATTAAATATTTAAAGAATATGTATATCTATGCTATGAAATTATTCTCAAAATGACCAGAAAGCACAATATCAAAACCATTTTAAAAGATATGTATATATAGTTCTAAAACAACCAGAGAAATACAAAATAGAGAAAGAAGAAAAATAAAACTAATTATTTACTTAAATTTTTATACTCAAAATTTTATACTCAATTTTTATTTTATACATATTTTTATTTTTTATACTATTTTTTACTATTTTTATACTATTTACTCAGTATATTACTCAGTAATACAACAATATATGTGACCTATAAGGGATATAAAGTTTATTTAGCACTAGGAAACAATTATCATAATAACTCTTTTAATATAAATAGAAAACACCTCCCACAACTGCAACAAAAACTTTTGAAATCCTAAAACACAAAAGCATGAAAAAAAAAACAATCTATCACACTACAATCATTTATTACATTCCTAGTATCTCCTTATTCTAGGTACTGTAGATAAAAAAGACAACAAAAAATAGTCTTTGGCCTAATGGAACTTATTTTGAGCAAGAAAGTAACAATGAAGTATATAACAAGTTTATAATGCTGTGTAAGCTCCGTGTTTTCTCTCAGAATCCATTTCATGACAAGCCTCTGAATTAATGCTTGACTGAAAAAAAAAAAATAAACCCACAAATAGTTACCAAGAGAAGACATCCTTGAGATTCGACAAGAAAGGTCTGTTTTTACTCGAGAGTGGGGATGGTTTTAGATCAGGCACAGGCTGAGGGCAGGCAGCAGCAGTGGGAGCTCAGCAGGCAGCTCACAACCCAGCAGACCTGAGGGAGGTGGGGTGTGATCTCAGCCGTCTCTGCGGGGAGAGCCTTGCTACAGGATTGGATACTTTGCCCTGGCAACAAGTCAGCAACCCATCAGAGAAGCTAAAAACTGGGGGTGACGAATACAACCCCAAAAAGCTGGAGTTTCTCAGGACCTGGCCACCCCTCCCCCACAGCATCTCAGCATGCTCTCAGAGTCTCGGAGCGCAAGCGCAGCACAGTCCTGCTAGTGCCTCATTGCTGCCCCTGTAATCTGTAGAGGAAGCTCAGTAACACCACCCAGCCCCTCCCCCCAAAAAAGCAGATTCCATTTGGGTTTTTTTCTTTTTTTCTTTGCTAGTTTGTCTCTGATTCTTCTCTGACAAAATGAGCAAAAAATTGAAAAGGATCTTACCAATTGACAGTTTTTATACAGACAGAAACAGACTCTAAACCCTGAGGAGCCTAAAAACAGACTGTCTCCAGGTGAATCCCCACAGGAGGAGACCATCTGTTCCTCAGCACAGATAAATCTTATAGAATTAAAAAGGCTCTCACAAGAGAGCTAGAAGAAAAATGGGAAAAGGAGAGGGAGGCTTGGCAAGAAAGTCTGGAGAAGTCATCACACTCATTTAATGACAAAGTGGATAAAGAAATCAAATCCTTGAAAAATAGGATTATTGAACTGGAAACAGAAAATAGCTCTCTAAAAAATAAAATTGGTGAAATGGAAAAAAATTCCATAGAACAAAACAAATCAATTGGACAATTAGAAAAAGATATAAAAAAAGTGAATGAAGAAAATACTTCACTGAAAATCAGAATCAAACAAATGGAATTGAATGACTCAAGAAGACAACAAGAATCAGTCAAGCAAAACCAAAAAAATCAAACAATGGAGAAAAATGTGAAATACCTTCTTGGGAAAACAACAGACTTGGAAAATAGGTCTAGGAGAGACAATCTGAGAATTATTGGACTCCCAGAAAAATATGATGAAAAAAAGAGCCTGGACACTATTTTCCAGGAAATTATCAGAGAACTGCCCAGAAGTCATAGAAACAGAGGGTAAAATAAACATTGAAAGAATTCATCGATCACCTACTGAAAGGGATCCTAAAATCAAAACACCAAGAAATATAGTGGCCAAATGCCAGAACCCTCAAACGAAGGAAAAAATACTCCAAGCGGCTAGAAAAACCGAATTCAAATATAGAGGAGCCACAATAAGGATCACCCAAGATCTAGAAGCATCCACATTAAAAGATCGAAGGGCCTGGAATATGATATTCCGAAAGGCTAAAGAACTTGGTATGCAACCAAAAATAACTTACCCAGCCAGAATGAGCATCTTTTTCCAGGGAAGAAGATGGTCATTCAATGAAATAAGTGAATTTCACCTATTTTTGGTGAAAAAAACAGAACTTAACAAGAAGTTTGATCTACAAATATAGAACTCAAGAGAAATCTAAAAAGGTAAAAAGAAATCTTGGAAACTATATTTCTGCTGTAAAGATGTATAAAAAATACATGTATACCTTGTTCTAGAAATTAGAAGTGGAAAGGACATTGTATCAGAAAAAGGCTAAAGTGGGGAATACTACAACTCACAAAGAGGCAAAGGAAACCTATTATATCTGAGAGAAAGAATGGAGGGGGATGAATATAGTGGGTATTTTACTGCCATCAGAATTGGCTTAAAGAGAAAAAATTTTAGACATTCAATTTATGGTGAAACTTCTCCCATCTCATTGAAAAGTGAGAAGGGAAAAGTGAAAAGGGAAGGAATAAGCTAAGCAGAAGGGAATATGGAAACTGTGAGGGAAAGGAGTAATATAGGGGGAGGAACTCTAAGGTGGGGAGGAGGGATACTAAAAAGAGAGGGCTGTGAGAAGCAAGTGGTCCTCACAAGTTTAATACTGGGAAGGGAGGTAAGGGGGAAAGAAGGGAGAAAAGCATAAACAGGGGTTAACAAGATGGCAAGTAATACAGAATCGGTAATTTTAACCATAAATGTGAACGGGGTAAACTCCCCCATAAAGAGGAAGCAGTTAGCAGAATGAATTAAAAGCCAGAATCCTATAATATGTTGTTTACAGGAAACACACCTGAAGCAGGGAGATACATGCAGAGTAAAGGTAAAAGGTTGGAGCAAAATCTACTATGCTTCAAGTGAAGTCAAAAGAGGAGGAGTAGCCATCCTGATCTCAGATCAATCAAAAGCAAAAAATGATCTAATTAAAAGAGGTAAGGAAGGGCACTATATCATGCTAAAGGGTAGCATAGATAATGAAGCAATATCAATATTAAACATATATGCACCAAGTGGTATAGCATCTAAATTCTTAAAAGAGAAATTAAGAGAGCTGCAAGAAGAAATAGCAAAACTATAATACTGGGAGATCTCAACCTTGCACTCTCAGAATTAGATAAATCAAACCACAAAATAGAAAATACAGTTCTTTTTTGAAAGATAACATAGAGTGGTGAGTTGCAAATTGGTTTTATAGTTAGGAAGACTTTAGGTCAAATCTCATTGAATAGATTTACTAATTGTGTAATCTTGAACAAATTATTTAAACACTCTGTATAAAATGTATAAAATGGGATTTGGATTTGATAGTCTCCTCAGTCTCTTCCAAGTCTAAATCTATGATCCCGTGTGCAAGTTGTTTATATGATTAGCACTTATTCCTTATCATGTGACAAGAGGGAGGAATGACAGCCAGAATCCCCATCTGGTTATCAAGAGAAATTTTAAAAAAGTTTTTAGTAAGGGAACCCATATTAGCTATTTTGGGGGAGGATATTGACAAGAATTGCACAGGACAGGTAGATATGAATGGGATCATTAGAAGGAAGACACATATCAGTAAGATTCCAGATCACTGGTGCATTTAAGTACTAAATATGACCAGCCCTTAATGGAGTGTCACAGAATTAGAGTGCGCTGAATAACTATTTCCTAAATAGGATGTTGGGAGCTAATATAGAGATCTGGTTTAATGAAAATAATACTTTATTTTTAAAAAGTTGAAGAGTGTATCTCCTAAATCAAATTATATGAAATGGAATTTAATAATCTAATGCTAGATTTCTTTTGAAATAATTATATAAATCTCTAATCTACATGTTATCCCTGTCTTTTTCTATGCCATTCATTTCTTAACAATTGTATTTAATTCTAAATATTTCTTATTTCAGAAATAAGACACATGAGATTTAATAATCCTATCTCTGGGAAATGGAGGAATTTGCATTTTAGCCATAAATGCCTTGAGGTTTTAACTATTATCATTATTTTCACATTTTGTGCCATGTTTCATTGCTTAGTTATTTGTTTTTCAAAGATACTAGCACATCAAATTAAAATTTCAAAGGGCAAATGGCACCATTCCCTCACTTTGCATCCAATTACTTGGCAAATTTTCAATTCCTATTATTAAGGTGCAAGAAATTTGAGCTTTTAAGGTGTCACTAATTAATTCAGTATGTTAAGATAAAACATTTAATGACCTGTGAAAAAAAAGTTAAACATGTTGTTTATATAAAGTAGCTTACTAAACCCATATTAGGTGTCTGAGTAGTGGTAAAACCCATCACTCTTGCCATGTCTTTCTCCCTTGCCCTCATCTTTGGATGAGAGATGAGAGTCAACAGTTCCATTGCTTCTAATGAGATGGAGAATTCCCAGATTTTATCATTTGCCTTGCCACTGCTTTCTAGGATTTCCAGTTTTCTCATTATCTTTATTCTATAATTTATAATACTGCCAGTATTCTTACCTACTTATGAACCATAAAAATGTCAAACTTTTGATATCTGTCCTAAAGCTGAATTGCATGTATTTTCGAATTATCTCCTTCAAGTAATGTGTAAGTTCTTTAATTAGGGAATTTCTCCTTTGAATTTGAAAATAAATGAATAAATGTGTGTGTGTGTGTGTGTGTGTGTGTGTGTGTGTATGTGCGTGTGTGTGTGTGTAGTGGTTAGCTCATAATAAATCCATGATAATTTTTTTCTTTCTTTCATTTATAGAGTCAGGGATAACTGGAAAGATTTTTAAATCTTACTTAGCCTAGATACTTTATTTTTCAGATAATTAAATGGAAATCTAGAGAGAGAGAGAGAGAAAGAGAGAGAGAGAGAGAGAAAGTTATTTTATCAAAATCACATAGACATTAGCAGAACCATGTTTCTGAGGTGCTTCTAAACCAAATCCAGCTATTTCAAATATATCAATTAAAATATTTATTAAATGCTTAACATGAACAAGGCATTATAATCGGTGGTAAGAGGCATCAAGGAGAAAAATGATTCACTTCTTGATTTTAAGGAGTTTGTAATTTAAGGAGGAGGAAGTGAAACATATATAAAATAGAATATGACAGGGGCAAAGGAGATACACAGACAAAATATATTTGGTAAATTTGAGTGGATAATGAATAAGGTTTTCCCCCATTTTGTTTTTATTCTTAACAAAATAAATATCAACAAGAAGGAGCACGTCTACATATACTAGAATATAATAGCAGCAGCTGTAATAGCAATTAGCATTTATATTGGGCTCTAAAATTTGCCAAAACTTTACTATGTTACTTCAATTGGTCTTTATGAGGTATTATCATTATTTTAAGGCAGAGTAAACTGAAGCACAAAAAAAGTTAAGCAACAGCTCATGATCCTATTGTTAGTCAGTTTCTAAGACAGCATTTGATCTTAGATTTTCATTATTAGAAGTGTTACATTTTATCTATCCCATCTAGTTGTATCAATAATTTGTTATATAAAGATTTTTTTTCTTTTTAAAACATATAATAAATTAAATTTGCTACTTTTAAGGCTGTTATTTTTTATCATCCTTATATTCTTTTCTGGGCATTTTATAAAAACATGGTTCAATAGTCATCTTTCTTTTTTTTTTCTTTTATGTTTGGTCATTTCTATTCTGTTTCTCTTAGCAGATAGACACACAAATATTTTGTCTACACTAAATTTAAAGGGATTTCTCTTTCTATTTGTCATTTCTGGATTTTGTTGATAACATATAAAATGTTAATGAAGAGTGGGTTTATTATATATCCTACAACTTTGGTAAAGTTGTTAATTGTTTCAAATAGATTTTTAGTTGATTCTCTAGGATTCTCTAAATATACCATCATATCATATGCAAAGAGTAATAACTTTATTTCTTCATTGTCTAATCTAATTCCTTGTTTCATTTTCTTTTCTTATTGCTACAAACAACAATTTCAATATGATATTGAATAATAGTGGTGGTAATGAGGATTCTTGTTTCACTCCTGATTTTATTGGGAATGCTTCTGGCTTTTCCTCATTAAAAGTAATGCTTACTGATGGTTTGAGACAGATGCTTCTTCTCATTTTAAGGAAAACTCCATTTATTATTATGCTTGCTAGAGTTTTAAAAAGAATAGGTGTTGTATTTTGTCAAAAGCTTTTTATGCATCTATTGAGATTATCAAATGATTTCTGTTAGTTTTGTTATTAATATGATCAATTATAACATAATTTCCTTATATGGAACCAGCCCTACATTCCTGATATAAATCCTACTTGCTCATAGTGTATCACTTGTTAAGCCACTGTAATCTTATTGGTAATATTTTATTTAAAATTTTAGCATCAATATACAGTAGGGAAATTGGTAATTTTGTTTCCGGTTTGGGTTCTTCCTGTTATCAATACTGTTTTGGTGTCATAGGAAGAATTTGGCAGAACTACTTCTTTACCTATTTTTGCAAATAGTTTACATAGTATTGGAATTAATTGTTTGGTAGCATTCACTTATGAATCCATCTGACCCTGCAGATTTTATCTTAAGGAGCTCATTAATCCTTGTTCAATTTCTTTTTTTCTAAAGTGAAATATCTTAAGTATTTCACTTCTTCTGTTAATCTGACTAATTTATATTTTTGCAAATATTCATCCATTTCAGTTAGATTTGTTGGCATAGAATTGGACAAAACAGTTTATAATTATTGCTTTAATTTCTTCTTCATGGGTGATAAATTCATCCTTTTCATTTTTAATTCTGGTAATTTGTTTTGTTTTCTTTCCTTTTCTTTATCAAATTAACAAAGATTTATAATTTTTTTTCATGAAACCAACTCTTAGTTTTATTAATTCACTCAATAGTTTTCTTAATTTAAATTTTATTAATCTCTCCATTGATTTTCAGAATCTCTAATTTATCATTTAATTGGAGATTTTAATTTTTTTTGTTTTTCTAGCTTTTTTGTAGTTGCATGCCCTATTTATTGATCTTCTCTTTATCTTATTCATGTAAGTATTTAGAGATAAAATTTCCTCTAAGTACTGCTTTGACAGATAAGGTGAGGTATTTTGTCTCATTGTTGTCATTCTCTTGGATGAAATTATTGATTATTTCTGTGATTTGTTGTTTCATCCACTCATTCTTTAGAATTAGATTAATTAAGTTCCATTTGTTTTTTTAGTCTATCTTCCTCTAGCCCTTTATTGAATGTAATTTTTATTACTTCATGATCTGAAAAAGATGCATTTACTATTTTTACCTTGCTGCATTTGATTGTGAGGTATTTATGCCCTAATACATACAATCAATTTTTGTGCAGATGGCATCTACCATTAAGATAAAGGTATATATTCTTCCTATGTTCATTTAATTTTTTTAAAAAAGGGTCTCTCATATTTAAATTTTCTAAAATTCTATTAACATCCTTAATTTTTTTTTATTTTGTGATTAAATTTATTTAATTCTGAGAGGGGGAGGTTGAGGTCCTGGATTAGTATAGTTTAGCTATCTACTCCTTCCTGTAACAAGCTTATCTTCTCTAAGAATTTCCATGCTGTACCACTTGGTGTATATATGTTTAGTTTGATATCACTTCATGATCTATAGTACACTTTAACAGAATATAGCTTACTTTCTTTTCTCTTTTAATTAGATCTATTTTTGCTTTTGCTTTGTGTGAGATCAGAATTGCTTTTGCTGCTTTTATAATGTCAGTTGAAGCATAATAAATTCTGCACTAGCCTTTTACTCCTACTCTGTCTGCATGTCTCCATTTCAAATTTTTTTTCTTTTTTTAAAAAAAGCTTTTTTGTTTTAAAAACATATGCATAGATAATTTTTACCATTCACCCTTCCAAACCTTTTGTTCCAAATTTTTTATCCCTTTTTTCCCCCACCCTTCCCACAGACAGTAAGGAATCCAATATATGTTAAACGTGTAATTCTTCTAACATATTTACACAATTAGCATGCTGCACAAGAAAAATCAGATCAAAAAGAAAAAAATGAGAAAAAAAACAAAATATAAATAAACAAGAAGAAAATTTTAAATACTATGCTGTCATCCAAACTCAGTCCCCACAGTCCTCACTCTGGATGTAGATAGCTCTTTTCATTACAAGACCATTGAAACTGGTCTGAATCACATTGCTGTTCAAATGAACCATGTGCATCACAATTGATCATTGTATAATCTTCTTGTTGTTGTGTACAGTGTTCTCTTGGTTCTACATACTTCACTTAGCATCAGTTCATGTAAGTCTCTCCTGGCCTCTTTGAAATCATCCTGCTGATTATTTCTTATTGAACAATAGTATTTCATAGTATTCATATACCATAACTTATTTAGTCATTTTCTAAGTGATGGGCATCGACTCAATTTTCAGTTCCTTACTAGTACAAAAAGGACTGCTGAAATTCTTTTTACCACTTACTCTAATTCTAACTTATGACTACCATCATATCTATTTTCTCTATATATACTACTAATTTTTGTGGCATTTATCTCATATTTGGTTATGAAAACCACCCCAATGAATAGCCAGAAAAGGTAAATATTGTGGTTCTAATATTTTATGATAACATATAGTCAGGTTATTTATTAATTTAAATTTTATTAATTTTGTCATTTTATATTTGTTATACTTATTACATTTCATCACAGCCACACACACACACACATATATTCCATAGATGGCTTATTTGTATTGATTCTCCCACTATTTTGTACCACCTAGATGGGACAGTAAGTAAACTTCTGGGACTGGAATCAGGAAGATCTGAATTCAGATCTAGTTTCAGAAACTTACTAGCTGTGTGACACTGGGCAAATCAATTAGCTCTGTTTGCCTCAGTTTCCTCAGCTGACAAAATGAGTTGGAGAAGGAAATAGCACAGCACTATTTTTCAATGACTTTTTTGTTTATACATATATACATATATATGTATATTATATATATAATTTTCCAGTTTCATGCAAAACAGTTTTTAGATTAAAAAAAGATTTCCTTGATTCTTTTCACTCCATTTCCCCATTGAAAAGACACAGGTGAAGTTATACAAAATATATGCAAAAAAGTCAAGTTGTGAATGAAAACATAGATTCCCCTCCTCTCCAAGAAAATTCAAGAAAAATAGTTTCAAAGTGTAGTATGTTTCAATCTGTATTCAGACACAATCAGATCTTTCTCTGGACATCTATAACATTATTTACCATAAGTCCTTTAGAGTAATCATGGATCCATTAGAGTAATCTTTAGGAAGTACAAAATCATTCATAAGTGATCAACTCACAATACTGCTATGGCTTTGTACACAGTATACTTCACTTTGCTTGAGTTCATGGAGTTCCAGATATTTTTGAGAGCATTCTGCTCATCATTTCCCCCCCCCAAACAATAATATTACATCTTAATCACATATCACAATTTATTTTGCCATTCCCCAATTGATGGGCATTTTCTTAATTTCTAATTCTTTGTCCCAATAAAAGAGCTGCTATAAATATTTTTGTTCATTTTTTCTTTTTTCTTTTAAAGTCTTTTTTTCTCGGAATTCATATCTAGTAGTAGTACTGTTAGATCAAAGAATATGCATGATTTTTCATCTGATGGCATAATTCATCTATTTTGATAATTTTTCAATTGGGGAATGGCTCTTATTAGTTTTTTCTATGAATTTGACTTCCAAGTTCCAAGTTACAATACATTTGAGAAATGAGGCCTTCTCAGAGAAACTTACTTCAAAATTATTTTCCCAATTACTATTGCTAACTATATTCCTTCCTGTTCATTCTATTCTCTCTCTCTCTGACCTCCCCTCAAAAATGTTTTGCTACTGGTCAGCCTTCCCCCAATACAACTTTTTTTCTATCATCCTCCCCCCCTTCTCATATGTGTTTCCCCCTCTTACTTTACTGCAGAGTAAGAAAGATTCTTACCCAAATTGAGTGTATATGTTATTTCCTCTTTGGGCCAATTCTGATAAGAGTAAAGCTCGCTCACTCACTCCCACTCCCCTTTTCCTTTTTTCCCTGCACTTTAAATGTTTTTTCTTGCCACTTTTATAGCAGATCATTTAGATTATTTCATATCTCCTTTTCTCATCCTTCAAAGTACATCTCTCTCTGATGCCTTAATTTTATTTGCATAGATATGACCCCTTCTTATTCAATATACTTTTTGTGTTGTGTCAGTATATAATTCTTTAACTTCCTTAATAATGAGAAAGTTTTTTAATTAAAGTTTTTGATTTTCAAAACAAATTTACAAAAATTATGTAGCTAATTTTCAACATTCACCCTTGCAAAACCTTATGTTCTTAATTTTTTTTATTCCCTTACCCTCATCCCTTCTGCTAGATGGCAAGTAAGCCAATATATGTTAGACATGTGCACTTGTTCTATAAATATTTCCACAATTAGCATGTTGCACAAGAAAAATCAGATCAAAAAGGAAAAAAATAAGAAAGAAAACAAAATGCAAGCAACTAATAATAAGAAATATGTTGTGATCCAGCCTCAGTTCTCATAGTACTCTCTCTGAGTTCAGATGGCTCTCTCTATCACAGGACTATTGGAACTGGTCTGACATCTTATTGTTAAGAGCCATGTCTATCAAAATTTATCATCATATAATCTTGTTGATGTCATGTATAATGATCTCCTGGTTCTTCTCACTCAGCATCAGTTCATATAAGTCTCTCCAGGCTTCTCTGAAATAATCCTTCTGATTGTTTCTTATAGAACAATAAGGTTCCATAGCATTCATATGCCATAACTTATTCAGTCATTCTCCCACTAATGGTCATCCACTCAGTTTTCAGTTTCTTTCCATTAAAAAACTGCTACAAACATTTTTTCACATCTGGATCCTTTCCCCTTTTTTATGACTTATTTGGGATATAGGCACAGGAGAAACACTGCTGCATCAAAGGATATGTACAGTTTGATAGCCCTTTGAGCATAGTTTTAAGTTGCTCAATAATGAGAAAGTTTTTGTGAGTGACAAGTATTATCCTTTCATGTAGAAATGTAAACAGATAAATCTTATTAAATGCCTTATAATGTCCCTTTCCTGATTACTTTCTTATGTTTCTCCTAAGTCATTTATTTGAAAATAAAATTTTCTATTCAGTTCTGGATTTTTTATCATGAATGATTGAAAGTCCTCTATTTCACTGAATGTCCACTTTTTTCCCTAAAGGACTATACTATTTTACTGGATAAGTGATTCTTGCTTGTAATACTTCATTACTCTCTGTAATATCATATTCTAATTGTTCTGAACCTTTAATGTTGAAGCTGCTGAATCTTGTGTTATCTCGAATGTGGCTCTACTATGCTTGAATTGTTTCTTTCTGGATGCTTACAATATTTTATCTCTGACCTGGGAGTTCCAGAATTTGGCTATAATATTTCTTGGAGTTTTCATATTGGAGGTGGTTAGAGTATTCTTTCAATTTTTATTTTATTTTCTGGTTCTAGAATATCATAACAGTTTTCCTTCATTATTTTTGAATAATAATGTCCAAATTCTTTTTCTGACCCTGATTTTTCAGGTAAGTCAATTATTTTTAAATTAACTCTCCTGGATCTATTTCACAATTGAGTTATTTTTCCAATGAGGTATTTCATATTTTTTCTTTCTCCCCCCCCCATTTTGTGGTTTTATTTTATTGTTTCCTGATTCCTCGTAAATTAATTTGATTCCATTTGCTCAATTCTAATTTTTAAGGTATTATTTTCCTCAGCAAGCTTTTGTGTCTTCTTTCTCATTTGGTCCATTTTGCTTTTTAAGACATTCTTCTTCTCATTAGTTTTTTATATTTCCTTTTATTTCAATTGTTTTCCAAAATTTCATTTCAAAATCCCTTTTGAACTCTTCCACGACCTAAGCTCAGTTTTTATTTTTCTTGGAGACTTTGAATTTAAGAACTTTGACTTTGCTATCTTGTTCTGAGTGTGTTTTGATCTTTCTTGTCATCACAGTAACTTTCTATGGTCAGAATCTTTTTTCTTTTATTTGTTCTTTCCCCTAGCTTTTTACTTGCCTTTTATCTCTTCATTAAACTCTTACTCTTTATCTAGTGTCAAGGGTGCATTGTCCCAAGCTTCAGGAGTTTTGTGCAGCTGTTTTCACAGATCCTTCTATAGACTTGACTACAAGTCCTTTTTTTCTGCTCTGAAATTGTGAGGAGGCTCTCTGCTCCATTGTGGCTGTAAATTCTAGTGTGTCAAAGTTACAGAGTCCTTCCTCAGTGTTAGTAAAGAGATTTTCTGTGATCAGAGGCCTCCAGTAGCTGTCATTATCACTGCCACATACACCACTTCATGGTTTGCTAGTGTCCTAAGGCCCTCTCTCCCGAGTGAGAGATATCTTTTTTTCTGATATCCCTATGCTTCATTGCTGTTTCTTGGCTGAGAGGTCTACAAACTGCTTACATTGCCACTAATGCAGAGTTCCCAATTCCTTTTCCTTCACTGTTTATAGCTGAGATGTTGAATGGGCGTGGGACTGCATTGGCAGAGCATGCACCATGATTGAAAGTAGACTCCCATATTTCCTGCTGACTTTCTGAATTGTCTTTGACTAAAAATTTTTCTACTACATCTGTTTTTTGGTTTCTGATGCTCTGAAATTTGGTTGGATTCATTATTTAAAGGAACTTGGAGAGGTTTGGAAGAGAACATAGAAGAGTCCCTGACTTTATTCTGCCATCTTGGCTCCAAGTAATTAAAAGTTTCTTAAGGGCAAGATCTCTTGCATTTTACCTTCAGTATATGCAAGACCTAGTACACTCTATTTTCTTAATAAAGGCACATTAATTCTTATATATCTCACTGAAATATTAAGAACCGTTATGGAAAAGTTTGACTTTCATCTCAAAATAGAATAAAATAAAAGTAGATATCTTGTATTGTAGCCAACAGTTAAATATAAGAATAAGAAATAACAGGATAGTGAAGAGTCTTGAGTGTATTTAACATGAAATAAGTGAAGAAACTAACAGTTCTTTGAGAAAAAATCAAGGAGAAAATAAAGAATCTGTATTTATATATATTTGATAATTGGTCATGTGAAAAAAGAAAGTACTTCTTCAGTTTGATTCCAGAAAGCAGGCCCAAGAATAATGGGTAGAAAATCCATAAAGAAAAATTTAGATCTGATATGGAGAAAACAAAACAACTTTCTTACCAAAAAATGCCCTTCCTACATAGAATAGGCTATCTCAGGAAGTGGTTGTTTTCATGAATAATGGTCTTCAACCAGAAACTGAACAATTACTTTTTTATATGTGCTATAGCAAACATTCTTAGGAAGCATAGATAGATATGTACTTTTTGAAGATTTCTTCCAACTTAAAAATTTCTGATTCTCTGATAATAACTAACATTTATAAGATCTTATAAAGCTAGTGGATTCTCAGCATTCTTATATATCACTAACAAAAATCCAACAGTCAGAGTTACAAAGAGAAATTCCATTTAAAGTAACTACTGATAATATAAAATAATATATTAATATAAAAGGAATCTATCTGCCAAGGGAAAATCAGAAACTTTATGAACAAAATTACAGACCACTTTTCACACAAATTAAGTCTGATCTAACCAATTGGAAAAATATTAAATGCTCTTGGATAGGGCGAGCAAATATAATGAAGATGACAATATTACCTAAACTAATCTACTTATTTAGCGCTATACCAATCAGACTCCCAAAAAACTATTTTAATGACCTAGAAAAAATAACAACAAAATTCATATGGAAAAACAAAAGGTCAAGAATTTCAAGGGAATTAATGGAAAAAAAAAAGCAAATGAAGGTGGCTTAGCTGTACCAGATTTAAAATTAATTTATAGAGCACCAGTTACCAAAACCATTTGGTATTGGCTAAGGAATAGATTAGTTGATCAGTGGAATAGGTTAGGTTCAAGGGACAAAACAGTCAACAACTGTAGCAACCTAGTCTTTACAAACCCAAAGACCCCAGCTTTTGGGATAAGAACTTACTGTTTGATAAAAATTGCTGGGAAAATTGGAAACTAATATGGCAGAAACTAGGCATTGATCCATACTTAACGCCGTACACCAAGATAAGGTCAAAATGGGTTCATGACCTAGGCATAAAGAATGAAATTATTAATAAATTAGAGGAACATAGGATAGTTTACCTCTCAGACCTGTGGAAGGGGAAGGTCTTTATGACCAAAGCAGAACTAGAGATCATTACTGATCACAAAATAGAAAATTTCGATTATACCAAACTGAAAAGTTTTTGTACAAACAAAACTAATGCAGACAAGATTAGAAGGGAAGCAATAAACTGGGAAAATATTTTTACAGTCAAAGGTTCTGATAAAGGCCTCATTTCCAAAATATATAGAGAATTAACTCTAATTTATAAAAAATCAAGCCATTCTCCAATTGAAAAATGGTCAAAGGATATGAACAGACAATTCTCAGATGAAGAAATTGAAACTATTTCTAGTCATATGAAAAGATGCTCCAAGTCATTATTAATCAGAGAAGTGCAAATTAAGACAACTCTAAGATACCACTACACACCTGTCAGATTGGCTAAGATGACAGGAAAAAATAATGATGATTGTTGGAGGGGATGCGGGAAAACTGGGACATTGATGCATTGTTGGTGGAGTTGTGAACGAATCCAACCATTTTGGAGAGTAGTTTGGAACTATGCTCAAAAAGTTATCAAACTGTGCATACCCTTTGATCCAGCAGTGTTACTACTGGGATTATATCCCAAAGAGATTATAAAGAAGGGAAAGGGACCTGTATGTGCACGAATGTTTGTGGCAGCCCTTTTTGTAGTGGCTAGAAACTGGAAACTGAATGGATGTCCATCAGTTGGAGAATGGCTGAATAAATTGTGGTATATGAATATTATGGAATATTACTGTTCTGTAAGAAATGACCAACAGGATGATTTCAGAAAGGCCTGGAGAGACTTACACGAACTGATGCTGAGTGAAATGAGCAGGACCAGGAGATCATTATATACTTCAACAACAATACTATATGATGACCAGTTCTGATGGACCTGGCCATCCTCAGCAATGAGATCAACCAAATCACTTACAATGGAGCAGTAATGAACTGAACCAGCTACGCCCAGAGAAAGAACTCTGGGTGATGACTAAAAACCTTTACATTGAATTCCCAATCCCTATATTTATGCCCACCTGCATTTTTGATTTCCTTCACAAGCTAATTGTACAATATTTCAGAGTCTGATTCTTTTTGTACAGCAAAATAACAGTTTGGTCATGCATACTTATTGTGTATCTAATTTATATTTTAATATATTTAACATCTACTGGTCATCCTGCCATCTAGGGGAGGGGATGGGGGGTAAGAGGTAAAAAATTGGAAAAAGATGTTAATGCTGTAAAGTTACCTATACATATAACCTGTAAATAAAAGGCTATTAAATAAAAAAAAAAGCTAGTGGATTCTAATGCATCTTCAGGTTAAAAAATGCACTGATTGTTTTTTATAATGGCCTATAGGATGTCTTTCATTCTCATCTGAGTTTCTAACAATCTTGTGAGGGAGGGGGGAAAAGCATTCTCTTTACAGGAGAGATAACTGAGGTTGAATAAATTTCTTCTGGTACCATAAATCATATATATCAGGGCTTTTGAACTCATCTTAAGAGCATAACACTCTAATGATTCCTAGTTTTTATTGGAACTTCTTTACTGAGTAAATGAATAAACACTATACATATAAAGCTTTGAGAATGGGGAATTTTTTTCTATTAATAGTATATTGTTTTTATCTTCTCAGGTTTTAGAGAACAGAACACTTCAGAAGCAAAAATAGTGCATTAGTGATATTCATTCTTATATTGAGAGCAGGATTAGCCTAATCAATGGAAGATGATATTTTTCAAAGTTCAATTTCATGGTGACATTTCAAATTTTATGATTGGAAAGTAAAATTCTGGTCCTTTATGAAAAAAATATAGACAATTTTATCCTTTTAAGTCAATTTATTTCAATAGAATTAATTGTATCTCAAAAGATAGGAAATGTTATTAATATTTCATAACACATGAAATTAAAAAGCTAAGAAAGTATTTTTATATAAAATTCAATTGTGAATTATATAAAATATATCAATGTACTAGCCCTTGATAAGACAAGAAAAATGTAAAAGTAAACCTCTATAATTGAAATGAGGAAAAGGTTTTCTATTAATCAATTTAGAATGTTGATTTAAAAAATAAATCCTACTTGTTTGGGTAAAAGATTAAAACTTAGTCAGTCTATCTCTTGGGGAATGTTTCCTTGTTAATAAATAAAGTGAGTTCTGGGGTAGAGTGAAGATGGTATAGTAAAGACAGAAAGCTGCTTGAGCTCTCCCAGTTTCCCTTGAAAACTACATGAAACAAAGCCTCTGAATAGACTCTGAATAAATAAAAACACTCTCCAGTTCAAGATAGATTAGAATAACTTTTTAAAAGATCAGTCTCAATGAGATGAAAAGGGTGTTCAGCTGAGTTCAGATAAAATCTGGGAAAGCCAATGAAAGGGTCTTAATCACAGAAAATTAGCAACTAAGGCTATTGGTCTTGGCTCAGTAGAGGAGCAGATCAGTGGAGCAGCCTCCAGTCCCAGTTCAGAAGGTAAAATCTGGGAAACCAGGCTGTTTTCTGAAAAAAAGTTGAAAGCTACCCCTGCAAACACAATGAATGGGCCACTGAGATCAAAGCAAAGGCTTAGAGTTGCACAGGAAGGAGGTTGGGAAAGCACCCCCTTTACCCAAAGAGAACTCAGGCATAAAAGTAAAAAAAAAAAAAGGAGGAAATACTAAAACAACAACAACACCAAAAAAAAAAAAAAAAAGAAAGAGTAAGAAATAAAATTTTTAAAAACCCTCTTGAACATAGCAAGCTACTACAAAGACAGGGGAAGACCAAAACATGAACTGAAACAATGACAAATGTCCACAGAGGAAATCTCAAAAAGAAATATAAATTCATCTTAAGTCAAAAGACCCTTCTTGGAAGTGCTCATAAAGACTTTAATAGGCAAATAAAAGGTAGAAGAAAAACAGGAAAAAAAATGAGAGCTATGCAAGGGAGAGTCAAGAATTTGGAAAAAGAAGGCAATTCTTTAAAAAACACAATTGGTCAATCGCAAAAAAAAAAAACAAAACAACCTGAAGAAAACAACACTTTCAAAGGTAGAATGAACCAATTAGAAAAAACGATACAAAATCAAATGGAAGAAAATCACACATTAAAAACTAGATCAGGTCAAATGGAAGCTAATGATTCTGAGACTTGAAGACTTACTTAAACAAAGTAAAAAAATGGAAAAAAATAGAAGAAAATATGAAATACTTCATTAGAAAAACAGCCAACCTGAAAAATAGATCCAGAAGAGATCATTTAAAAATTAATAAAAAATTAAATTATTAAAATTTAAAAATTATTCTTTAAGTCTATGACCAAAAAAAAAGGCCTGGATAGCAATCTTCAAGAGATCATCAAGGAAAACTGCCCTGATATTTTTAAAACAGAGGAGGAAAAACTCATTGAAAGAATCCATCAATCATCTTTGCAAAAAGATCCCACAAGGAAAACCCCCAGGAACATTGTTACAAAACTCTAAAACTATAATCTCCAGGGAAAATATACAGCAAAATACCAGAGAAAAAAACAATTCAAAAATCAAGGAGCAACAATCAGGATTACCCAGGATCTGGCAGCTACTTCAAAAAAGGATCAGTGGGCTTGAAATATCATGTTCCAAAAGGCAAAGGAACTAGGGTTACAACCAAGAATTAACTACCAGCAAGACTGAGTGTCTTCTTTCAGAGGAGTTGATGGATCTTTTATGAAGTAAGCTTTCAATAATTTCTATTGGAAAAAAATAGAACTAAACAGAAAATTTAATCTACAAACACAGAGTCAAATGGAACACAGAAAAATAAACGGGGAAAAATAGATGCTGTTTAAAGATTAAATTATTTAGATCCCTAGATGGGAAAATGATATCTATAACTCCTGAGAACTAGAACTATATTTGTTACTGGAACAGACAGAGGAAGGCATCATATAGACAGATAGTGTGGTTGTGAATTGATTTTTATGTGATCATATCTAAGAAAAAGACATTAAGGGATGGAAAAAGGATTGTAGAAGAGAAAAGGGGAGGTATAATGGACAAATTAGATCACATGTAGAAAACCAATTTTTATATAATGTGTCACATTAAAGTCACTAAAAAATGAGAGCAGGTAACAAAACAAAGCAAAATCCAACATTCATACTTAAGCAAGATTAATTTAAGAATTGAACACAGCCAACTAAGTTTTCAGATGATAGAGATGGATCTAGAATGCAAATATATCCATTCTTACCAGGTCTTTAATAATAATCCTTGTGTTTCCAAAATAATAGTGCACTCCTAAATCTATGGAAATCAGACAACAAAAACTCTTCAGCAGAATTGTGATTCAAGTAAATTTTTTTTTACTCATGTGAAGAAAATGATGTACTTATTATTTACCTTATTAATAAAATTTCACTTTAGATCTTGACTTGAAGCTTTCATGGGCAATAATTAATTAGGTTCTGGATGAATAATACAGTTTTTAAAAATTCATTATTCAGTTTTTAGACAGGGCAGTCAGCATTAAATATTTCAGAGCATTTTGTCAATGAACTATCAATATCTTGTCCTATGAATGAGAAGATAATTGGTTATTTTTCATCCTCATCCTTTGTTTTCTTTTTTATGAAAGCTTTTTATTTTCAAAATATATTCAAAGATAATTTTCAACATTTTCCCTTATAAAACCTAGTGTTTCAATTTTTTTCTTTACCTTCCTGCCCAACCCCTCTCCTACATGGCAAATAATTCAATATGTTAAACATGCAATTCTTCTATACATGTTTCAACAATTATCATGCTGCACAAGAAAAATCAAAATAAAAAGGAAAAATGAGAAAGAAAAGAAAATACAATCAAATAATAACAAAAAGATTGAAAATATTATGTTCTGATCTACATTCAGTCTCTACATCTCTCTTTCTGGATGCAGATGGCTCTCTTCATCATAAGACATTTGAGACTGGGCTGAATCATCTGCTTGTTGAAAAGAGCCACATCAATCAGAATTGATCAATGTGTAATCTTGTTGTTACCATGTACAATGATCTCCTGGTTCTGCTCATTTCACTTAGCATCAGTTCATGTAAGTCTTTTTAGGTCTTTCTGAAATCATACTGCTGATTGTTTCTTATAGAACAATAATATCCCATAACATTCATATACCATCACTTATTCAGTCATTCACCAACTGATGGGCATCCACTCAGTTTCCAGTTTCCAGCTACTACAAAAAGGGCTGCCACAAACATTTTTGCACATGTGGGTCACTTTCCTTTCTTTAAGATATCTTTGGGATATAGACCCAATAGAAACACTGCTGGGTCAAAGGGTATGAACAGTTTGATAATTTTTTGAGCATAGTTCCAAATTGCTCTCCAGAATGGTTGGGTTCATTCACATTTCCACCAACAAAGTATCATGTCCCAGTTTTCCCGCATCCCCTCCAACAATCATCATTATCTTTTCCTGTTATCTTAGTTAATATGAGGGGTGTAGTAGTATCTCAGAGTTGTCTTAATTTTTATTTCTCTGATTGATAGTGATTTAAAGAACCTTTTCAAAAGGCTATGTATGGCTTTTGTATGGCTAGAAATGGTTTTAACTTCTTCATCTGAAAATTGTTCATAGCCTTTGACCATTTATCAATTGGAGAATGGCTTGAATAATTATAAATTTGAAGCAAATCTCTATTTATTTTAAAAATGAGGCCTTTATCAGAACTCTTGACTGTAATAATTTCCCCAGTTCTAATCTTTTCTGCATTAGTTATATTTATACAAAAGTGTTTTAACTTAATATAATCAAAATTATCCATTTTGCATTCAATAATGCACTCCAATTCTTGTTTTGCCACTAATTCCTTCTGTCTCCACAGATTTGAGAAGTAAACTATTCTTTGTTCTTTGGATTTGCTTATAAAATTACCCTTTATAAATCATGAATCCATTTCGACTTTATCTTGCTATAGGGTGTTAGGTGTGGGTCAATGCCTAGTTTCAGCTATGTTATTTCCAATTTTCCCAGGAGTTTTTGTCAAATTGTGAATTCTTATTCCAAAAGCTTGGTTCTTTAGGTTTGTCAAACACTAAATTACTATAGTTATTGACTACTTTGTCTTATGAAACTAACCGATTTCATTCATTAACTAACCTATTTCTTAGCCAGCACAAACTGATTTTGATGACTACTGCTTTACAATAATACCATTTTAGGTCTGGTATAACTAGGCCACCTTCATTTGCATTTTCCATTAATTCCCTTGAAATTCTTTACCTTTTCTTCTTTCAGATGAATTTTGTTATTATTTTTTTCTAGCTCTTTAATTTCTCGGGAGTTTGATTACTATGGCATGAATAAGTAGATTAATTAATTAATTATTGTTTTTATGATATTTGCTTGGCCTAATCATAAGCATTTGATATTTTTCCAATTGGTTAGGTCTGATTTTATTTGTGTGAAATGTATTTTGTAATTGTGTTCATATTGTTTCTGAATTTGCCTTGGCAGGTAAACTCCCAAATATTTTTATATTACTTACAGTTATTTTAAAGGGAATTTCTCTTTTTCTGTAAACTTATTTTATATTCTGCAACTTTGCTAAAGTTGTGAATTGTTTCTAGTAGTTTTTAGTTGATTTTCTAGAATTCTCCAAGTATACCATAATATTATCTTCAAAGAATGATAATTTGATTTCCTCATTACCTACTCTGATTTCTTTATTTTTCTACTCTTATTACCAAAGCTAACATTTCTAATACAATATTGAAAAGTAATGGTAATAGTGGGAAACCTTGTTTTACCCTTGATCTTATGGGGAATGATTCTAGTTTGTCCCCTTACATACATATATCATGCTTGGTCATGGTTTTAAATGCTACTGATCCTTTTAAGGAAAATTCCATTTCTTCCCATACTCACTAGCATGTTTTTATTTTTTAATTTTTTTTCTTTTTGCTGAGGCAATTGGGATTAAGTAACTTGCCTAGGGTCACACAGCTAGGAAGTGTTAAATGTCTGAGACCAGATTTGAACTTAGGTCTTCTTGACTTCAGAGCTGGTACTCTATCCATTGAGCTACCTAGCTTTTTTCTGCATCTATTGAGATAATCACATGTTTTTTGTTAGTTTGGTTATGGATATAGTCAATTATGCTAATAGTTTTCCTTATATTGAACCTGTCCTGCATTCCTGGTATAAATTCTACTTGGTCATGCTATTTTGTCCTGGGGATAACTTGCTGTAATACCTTTGCTAATATTTTATTTGAGATTTTTGCATCAACATTCATTACAGATATTGGTCTATGATTTTCATTCTCTTTTTTGACTTTATCTGGCTTAGGTATCAGCACCATATTTGTATTTTAAAAGGAATTTGGTGGGATTCCTTTTTTCCAAATTTTCCCAAATAGTTTATATAATATTGAAATTATTTTTTTCTTTAAATGTTTGATAGAATTTACATGTAAATGCATCTAGTCCTAGAGATTTTTTCTTAGGGAATTGATTAACAATTCATTCACTTTTTTTCCCTAAAAGGGGACTATTTAAGTAGTTTATTTCTTCTGATTTATTGCCAAATACTTGGGGAAAATAACTTCTAATTATTGCTCTAATTTCCTCTTCATTGGTGGAATGTTTTCCCTTTTCCTTTTTGATGTTAACACTTTGATTTTCATATTTCTTTTTTCCAATCAAATTAACTAAAGTTTTATCTATTTTGTTGGTTTTTTCATAAAACCAACTCTAAATTTTATTAATTCAATATTTTCTTTCAATTTCACTGATCTCCCTTTTGATTTTTAGAAGTTCAAACTTGGTATTCAATTAATTTTTAATTTTGTTTTTTTCTAACTTTTTTAGTTGCATGCCCAATTCATTAATTTTCTCTTTCTCTATTTTATGCAAGTAAGCAACTAAAGCTATAAAATTTCCCCTAAGAAGAGCTTTGGCTGCATCCCACAAATTTTGGTATATTGTGGAATTATGCTCATTTTCTTGGATGATTTTTTTTTCTTTCTGGCTGCTTGCCCTATTTTCTCCTAGATCAGATAATTCTGAAATTTAGCTATGATATTCATTGGAGTTTTCATTTTGGGGTCTCTTTCAGGATGTGATCTATAAATTTTTGCAATGACTATTTTACCTCTAGTTCTAGGACATCAGAGCAGTTTTTCTTGATGATTTTCTGAAAGATGATGACTAGGAACTTTTTTTTTAAATCATGGTTTCCAGGTCTTCTGATAATTCTTAAATTGCCTCTCCCGTATCTTATTTTCCAAGTCAGTTGTTTTTCCAATGAGATATTTTATATTTTTTTCTATTTTTTTCATTTTGGTTTTTTTTTTGTTTTCTTTTGTTTTGTTTTGGTTTTTTACTGATTCTCAATCTTTTATTGATTAATTCACTTTCATTTGCTCATTTCTAATTTTAGTGACTTATTTTCTTCAATTAGTTTTTTTTTAGTTCTTTTTGCATTTGTCAAATTGAACTTTTAAATGAGTTGTGTTGTCCAGTGGATTTTTTTTTCCATTTCACAAATTGTGGTTTTCTACAAGTTGGTTTCTTTTTCAAAATTTTAAGAAGTTATATGATTTTTCCATTTCACCAAATCTTTTTTTTTAAAAGATTTTTAAGAGTTTTCTTCAGATAATTCATTTTTCCTTTCCAAACTCTCCTGCCAAGTTCTCATTTCCTTTACTCGTTTTTCTTCTAAGTCTCTTTTAAGATTCTTTTTGAATTCTCCCAAGAAAGCCTTCTGTCTGGAGACAATTTGCCTTTAGTGTCCTCAGGGTTTGAGATCTGTTCAATTAAAAGAATTTAAAAAAGTTTATTTCTCAGATCTGTGGAAGAGTAAGGAATTTCTGACCAAAGAAGAACTAGAGATCATTATTCACAACATAGATAATTTTGATTATATTAAATTAAAAAGTTTCTGTACAAAAAAACACATTCTGCCAAGATTAGAAGGGAAGCAATAAACTGGGAAAACATTTTTACATTCAAAGGTTCTGATAAAAGACTAATTTTTAAAATATATAGATAACTGACCCAAATTTATAAGAATTCAAGCCATTTTCCAATTGATAAATGGTCAAAGGATATAAACAGACAATTTTCAGATGAAGAAATTGAAACTATTTCTAGTTGTATGAAAAGATGCTCTAAATCACTATTGCTCAGAGAAATGCAAATTAAGACAATTCCGAGATACCACAACATACATCTCTGATTGGATAAAATAATTATGAATGTTGGAGGGGAAGTGGGAAAACTGGCACACTGATATTGTTGGTGGAACTCTAAATGGATCTAACCATTCTGGAAAGCAATTTGGAACTATGTTCAAAAAGTTATCCAACTGTGCATACTCTTTGATCCAGCAGTGTTTCTGCTGGGCATATCCCAAAGAGATCTTAAAGAAGGGAAAAGTACCCACATGTGAAAAAAATATTTATGGCAGCCTTTTTCATAGTGTCTAGAACCTGGAAAGTAAATTGATGCCCATCAGTTCAAGTTTGGCTGAATAAGTTATGGAATATGAATGTTATAGAATATTATTGTTCTGTAACAAATGACCAGCAGGATAATTTCAAAGAGGCCTGGAGAGATTTACATGAACTGATGCTAAGTGAAATGAGCAGAACCAGGAGATCATTATACATAGCAACAACAAGACTATATGATGATCAATTCTGATGGACATGGCTCTCTTCAACAATGAGATGATTCAACCCAGTTCCAATTGTTCAGTAAGGAAGAGAGCCATGTACATCCAGAGAAAGAACCATGGTAACTTAGTGTGGAACATAACTTAGCATTTTCACTTTTTCTCTTGTTGTTTGTTTGTATTTCGTTTTCTTTTTCAGTTATTTTTCCTTTTTGATCTGCTTTTTCTTATGCAGCAAGATAACTGTATATATATATATATATATATATATATATATATATATATATATTGGTCTTAACATATATTTTAACATATTTAACATGTACTAGACTACCTGTCATCTGGGGAAGAGGGTTGGAGAAATGAGGGGAAAATGTGGAACAGAAGGTTTTGCAAGGATCAATGTTGAAAAATTTCCCATGCCTACGTTTTGTAAATACAATATAAAAAATAATTTAAAAAATTGTATTCTTCTCTGTCTCCATAAAAACTACTATGGTTGGAGTTCTTATTTTTTTGCTAATTTTTTAAAGGTTGAGGTCTGCTCTTATGGAAAGAGCAAAATGCCCATGGTTCCACTATAGGAGACAATTGCTTTTCACTGCCTAGGATTAGTGCTCCTGACTTCTTTTCCATTCTGGGTGGATGTGGCTAGGCCCCAAGTTATTCTAGTGTTCAGAGGCTCACTATTTGCCTTTTGTATTTGTGTTGGATGTCTCCCAACTAATCTACTGATCCCTTGGCTTCTGCACTGGCCCACAGTTGCCAATGCTGCTACATATTGGCTAAGAGTCCCCTGGAAGTTTCCTGATGCCTGAATACCACACCACCCTGGATCCCTGTGCTATGACTGCTCTTCTTCCCCCCTCCCCTGC
Organism: Sarcophilus harrisii; assembly: GCF_902635505.1. Taxonomy (NCBI): domain Eukaryota; kingdom Metazoa; phylum Chordata; class Mammalia; order Dasyuromorphia; family Dasyuridae; genus Sarcophilus; species Sarcophilus harrisii. Next base: position 195,523,002 of record NC_045426.1, read on the forward strand.
AATTTTTAAACAGAACTTTTCTGAAGTTAATGCAAAACAAATTCTGCTGGAAATGTCTTACGTTGCAAATATTTGTAGATTCTGTCCCTTCATAACCAGCTCAGATCTGAGGCTTGATCAGGTGTTGATTTGAAAGACACCAGGAAAAGCTCAAAGACCTGGGATCCACTCCTCCATCCTCTGTTTTTAATGGTTGATATACAGTGATTATAAATGGAGAAAGTGGGTTGTGAATAATACATTATCAATGAATTTAGAGCTACATGCCAAAGTCAAAATTTGAGGCTTAAAATGTAAAATAACCATGTCATGCTATATTTTGAGAGACAACAGCTAATTATTTAAACTTGCACCAAAGGTTATATATAATAGCTTAGTTATTTTTGATCAAATACATTTGTGGGAATAAAATACTCTATAATCTGAAAGATTGTGGAATATTGATAAAAAAGTGACTTTGCAATTTTTTTTTGCTCCTTTATTGATTAAAGGGAGAACAAAGTTTTCCATAGACAGCAGTAAATTTAATTTTCAATAAAGTCCACAGTAAAAATAAGGCATTCAATAGACCAAGTTAAAAGCATTTATTTATGTGTCCCATAAACAAATAAATTGCTGACACTATCCGTGTCATGCAGGAAATCGCCTTTAGATGCCAGCTTTGTAAATTATAGAAAGCATAAGGATATCTAGAAAACAATTGCTGCAATTACTAGAGGAGTTTTCTTTTGTCATCTGTATTACCACAGGGTAACAGCCACGCATCTTCTTAATCAACACACAGGAGATAATTGCCAGGGAAACACAAGGTTAAGTAGGATTTGTTGATTATTAAGGTCATGTTTACACCATCAAATGAATCTCATCAAGTTCAACATTCATTCTGTTTATTATGTTTAGCTTGTAATTATTTATTGATAACAACCAGATGTTCTTCACAAATCATAAATCTCTTCTGAAATTCAGTCTTCAAAAACTTCAAGCATTAGGTGAAAAACATTAGCCTCTTCCTTATTAAAGTTCTTATTAAAAGAATATTTACTTCATTTTATCTCCTTTTAAAGATTCCTCTATCTCTTTAGGCAATTTTAATAATTCTAAGAAAAACTAATAAAATTGTCAGTCTTTGTTTGCTGCCTTTGCTCAACTCATCTTTTGTTCTGAATCTTGTGGCTAAAGGCAAAATTGGAAGGACAGTTTTTATGACTCAAAATATTACTCTAAAAACTCCTTTTATTAGGTATTATATATAAAATATGAGATAAATGAATCAGTCTTTCATACTTTTTTGTATCTATTTAAATTCATAGACGAAAAATTGATGTAAAAATTTCAGTTCACATGTCTTGCCTTACCGATTTTTGTGTGTATGAGTATTTGCATTTATATATTTCATACATGCATAAATATACAAGCACACATATATTATATTGTATGCATTTATCTGTAGTATGTACCACTAATATATGTGTGTATATACATTAATCTATTTAGAAGTCATTAGACATTTTTGAAATTTTTCTATGGAAAATGATCTTGCCTAAATAGAAAAGTTTAAATTGGGGCAAAGTCAAAAGGTCTGAAAAGTCAGGAAGTTGCCTGAACTTTCCATAGTTTCCCTCAGAAATAACATGAAATCAAGCCTTGAAATAGATTTTGGAATGAAAGAACACACAAAAAATTCAGAGTGAAGCAAATATTCAGCTTAAGATAACATAGAAGGTATCTCTCACTTAAGTGGAGGGCGAGCATGGGCACAGTGTGAGGAATTTAGTGGGAGTTTCTTAATGACAGCAAAGATCAGAGGACCCTTAGTCCTGGATAAGCTGGTCAGTGGCTAAGAACACCAGCTATGAGATCTCCAGTTCCATTGTAAATAGAACCCCCCAACCCCTACAGACCAGGCCAGGCCAACCAGAACAATAGGAGAGCTACCAGCACTTTGGACCCTGGTGCAATAAATAAGCCAACAAGAATCCCCTATTTCCCCTATAAAAGAAGCCTGAGACAAGGTCTTCTGTGTCCTAGGAGTAGAGCTCAACTTTAAAAAATGATCAAAAATACAAAAATAGCCCTGAGCATAGAAAGCTAATATGGTGACAGGGAAGAACAGAACAAAACCTCAAAAGAGGATAGCAATGGCAAATACCCACATGTGAATCCTCAAAGGGGAACATGAATGACTCTTAAGTTTAAGAGGTTTACTTGGAAGAGCTCAAAAATTATTTTTAAAATCAAGTAAGAGAAGTAGAAGAAAGATAGGGGAAAATGAGTGCTGTGTAGGAGAATTATGGGGGGGGGGAAATTCAACAATTTTTGAGGAAAATCAACAGCTTGGGAAAGAAAGCACAAAATATATATTTAATAAAGCAACTCCTTAAAAATAGATTTGGGAAAATGGGGGAAATCACTGAACAAAACAACTCATTTAAAAGTAGAATTGGCTGAATGGGAAAGGAAGTTAAAAAAAAAAGCTAACTGAAGAAAATAATTCATTCAAAATTAGAATAGAATAAGTCAAAGGGAATGACTCAGTGGAATATCAATAATTATGCAAACAAATTTTTTTAAAAACTGACAAAAATAGAAGAAAATATAAAATACCTTGTTGGAAAAGCAATAAATCTGGAAAATACTCCAGGGAAGATAATTTAAGAATTATTGAACTACCTAAAAGCCATGATCAAAAAAAGCTCCTGGACAACATCTTTCAAGAAACCATTAAGAAAAATTGTCCTTTTATCCTAGAACCAGAGAGTAAAATCATTCAAGGAATCTACCAATCACCAAAATGAAAACTTTAAGAAATATTTAACCAAATTAGAGAATTATCAGGTCAAGGAAAAATATTGCAAGCAACCAGAAAGAAACACTTCAAGTAATTAGGAGCCACAGTCAGGTTTACCTAGGACTTCACAGCTTCCATATTGTCAGATCAGAGAACCTAGATATAATTCTTCCAAACATTTCTACCTTTATCATGCTTCACAAGAAGAATCAAATCCAAAAGGGAAAAACATGAGAAAGAAAAAAAAAAAGCAAGAAAACAACAAAAAAGTTAAAAATACCATGTTATGCACACTCAATCCCCATAGTCTTCCTTCTGAAAGCAGATGGCTCTATCCAACCCAAGTCCATTGGAACTGGCCTGAATCATTTCATTATTAAGAAGCCAAGTCCTTCACAGCTGATCATCACATAGTCTTGTTGCTGTGTATAATGTTCTCTTGATTCTTATCATGTCATTTAACATCAGTTCATGCAAGTCTCTTCAGGCCTTTCTGAAATTATTCTCCTGATCATTTTACATAGAACAATAATATTATATCACATTCATATACCATAACTTATTCAGTCATTGATGAGGACCCACTATTTCTAGTTTCTTGAAAGGCCACATTTCTAAAACCTTAAGAACTTTCTCAAATTGACAAGACTACAAGTCATTTTCCAATTGATAAATTCAGAGCATATGAACAATTTTCAGATGAAATTAAAGTCATCAATAATCATAGGAAAAAATGCTCTAAATCACTATTGATTAGAGAATTGCAAATTAAAACAATTCTCAAGTGCCATCTTATACATATCAGATTGGCTAAGATAACAGAAAAAGATAATAGGAAATGTTAGAGATGATGTGGGAAAACTGCAACACTAATGCATTTTTGGTAGAGTTGTGAAATGATTTAACCATTCAGGAAAGCAATTGGAAAGTAGTACCAATGAGCTATAAAATTATGCAAATGATTTGATTCAGCAGTGTCACTACTTGACTGTATCCCAAAGAGATCATAAAAAAAGTGATAAGGACCCATATGTGTAAAAATATTTGTAGCGTATCTTTTTGTGGTGAAAAAGAACTAGAAATAGAGGCCTGCCTATCAGTTTTGGAACAGGTAAATAAGCACTGACAAAATGGAAAAATATTTATATTTATAAATGATATAATAGTTTGCACAGTTAGTTCTAGTGGTTAAGTAAAATTAATTTCATTAAAGTTACAAGATAAAATATTGTCTCACAAAAATAAATTTTATACTTTTAATAAAATTCAGTGAATATTCAAGATTTATATAAAATACTATTTACAGAAACATGAGAAAGAATAAATGGAGATACATTAATTGTCTAAATTTTGGCCAGAATAAATTAATAAATATTTCAATACCACCTAAATCCATCTACATATTTAGTGCCATATTGAAATACCATTGCCAAAGAATGAGCATATTGTATTAGAAAAAAATGAGGCAAAATAAATCTTGTCAAAAATGATACTGGGTGAAGGGTGGAGTCAATAAATTTAAGTAAGGACAGAGAATTGTCTTAGCTTTTCAAGTTGTCCTGCAGGCAAAATTAAAATAAATTTTAAAAAACTTTAATAGTACTTTATTTTTCCAATCACATTCTTTTTGTTGTTGTTGTTAAAAGTACTTTGATTTTTTCTAATCGCTAATTTTTTTTTTTTATTAAAGTGTTTTATTTTCAAAACATATGCATGGATAAATTTTCAATATCAACCCTTGCAAAATCTTGTGTTTTAATTTCCCCCATGATTGCACACCCTCTCCCCTAGATAGCAAGTGATGCAATATATGTTAAAAATAATAGAAATATATATTAAATCAATTATGTGCATACATATTTATACAATTATCTTGCTACACAAGAAAAATCAAATCAAACAGGAAAAAGAAACATGAGAAACAAAATAAAATGCAAGCAAACAACAACAAAAAGAGTGATGATATGTTGTGAACCACACTCAGTTCCCACAGTCCTCTCTCTGGGTGTAGATGGTGCCCTTCATCACAAGATCATCAGAACTAATCTGAATCATTTCATTGTTGAAGAGATACTCATTAATCAGAATCAATCATATAATTTTCTTTTTGCAGTGTACAATGATCTGCTTCTGCTCATTTCACTTAACATCAATTCATGTAAGTCTCAGGCCTCTCTGAAGTCATCCTGGTGATCGTTTCTTACAGAACATAGCATTCATATAGAATAACTTATTCAGCCATTCTCCAATTGAAGTGCAGTTTTCAAGTTCTTGCCACTACAAAAAGGGCTGCCACAAACATTTTTGCACATGTGAGTGCATTTCCTTCCTTTAAGATCTCTTTAGGAAATAAGCCCAATAGAAACATTGCTGGATCAAAGGGTATGCATAATTTGATAGCCCTTTGGGCATAGTTCCAAATTGCTCTCCAGAATGTTTGGATCCATTCACAATTGCACCAACAATGTATTAGTGTTCTGATTTTCCCACACCCCCTCCAACAGGAATCATTTTGTTTTCCTGTTAACTTAGCCAATCTGAGAAGTATGTGGTGGTATCTCAGAATGTCTTAAGTTGCTTTTCTCTGACCAATAGTGAATTAGAACACCTTTTCATATGGCTAGAAATGGTTTCAATTTCTTTATCTGAAAAATCGTTCATATTTTTTGACCATTTATCAATTGGAAAATGACTTGAATTCTATAAATCTGAGTCAATTCTCTATATATTTTAGAAATGAGGTCATTATCAGAACCCTTGAATATGAAAAATGGTTTCCCAGTTTATTGTTTCCCTTCTAATCTTGTCTGCATTACTTTTGTTGGTACAAACACTTTTTAACTTAATATAAACAAAATTATCTATTTTGTGATCAATAATGATCTCCAGTTCTTCTTTGGTCACAAATTTCTTCCTTCTTCACAGATCTGAGAGGAAAACTATCTTATGTTCTTCTAATTTGTTTATTATATCACTTTTTATGTCTAGATCATGGACCCAGTTTGGCTTTATTTTGGTATATGGTGTTAAGTGTGGATTTATGGGTAATTTCTGTCATACTAATTTCCAATTTTCCCAGCAGTTTTTGTCAAATAGTGAGTTTTTATCCCAAAAGGTGGAATCTTTGTGTTTGTCAAACACTAGATTACTTATAGGCATTGACTATTTTGTCCTGTGAAGCTAAATTATTCCACTGACCAACTGTTCTATTTCTTAGCCAGTACCAAATAGTTTTGATGACTACTGCTTTATAATAATTTCATTTTAGGTCTGGCACAGCTAGGCCACCTTCATTTGCATTTTTATTAATTCCCTTTAAATTCTTGATCTTTTGTTATTTCTGATGAACTTTGTTATTATATTTTTTAATCTGTAAAATAATTTCTTAGGAGTTTGATTGGTATAGCACTAAATAAATAGATTAATTTAGGTAGTTTTGTCACTTTCATTATATTTGCTCATCCTACCCAAGAGCACTTGACATTTTTCCAATTGTTCATCTGACTTTGTGTAGAAAGTGTTTTGTAGTTGTGCTTATATGATTCCTGACTTTGCCTTGGCAGATAGATTCCCAAATATTTTATACTATCGAATAGTTATTTTGAATGGAATTTCTCTTTTTTTCTTTTGCTGCTGGATTTTGTTGGTAATGTATAAAAATGTGGATGGTTTATGTGGATTTATTTTGTATCTTGGAACTCTGCTAAAGTTGTGAATTGCTTCTAGTAATTTCTAATACAATCTTGAATAGTAATGGTGATAGTAGGCAACCTTGTTTCACCCCTGATCTTTTTGGGAATGTTTCTGGTTTGTCCCCATTACAAATGATACCTGCTGATGGTTTTAAATATATGCTACTGATAATTTTGAGGAACAGTTCATTTATTCCTATATTCTCTATTGTTTTAAATAGAAATGAGTGTCAATTTTTTTTCCTGCATCTATTGAGGTAAACTATGGTTTTTGTTAGTTTGGTTATTGACATAGCCAATCATGCTGATAGTTTGCCTAATATTGAACCAGTCATACTTTCCTGGTATAAAAAAGCCTTCTTGGTCATAGTGTATTATCCTAGAGATGACTTTCTGTAATCTCTTTGATAATATTTTATTTAAATTTTTGCATAAATATTCATTAGGGAAATTGGTCTATAATTTTCTTTCTCTATTTTCATCCTACCTGGTTTAGGTGTCAGTACTATATCTGTGTCATAAAACAAATTTGGTAGAAGTCCTTCCTTTCCTATTTTTTCAAATAGTTCATATAACATTGGAGTTAATTGTTCTTTAAATGTTTGGTAGAAATTAACATGTAAATTCACCTGGGGGATTTTTTCTTAGAGAGTTGATTAATATTTTATTCTATTTCTTTTTCTAAAATTGGACTATTTAAATAGTTTGTTTCCTCTTTTGTTAATCCGGCAATCTATTTCACTTAGATTATCAAATTTATTGACATAAAGTTGGGCAAAATTGTTCTAATTTTCTCTTGATTGGTGGAAAGTTCTCCCTTTTTATTTTTGAGACTAACAATTTGATTTCCCTCTTTCCTTTTGTCTAATCAAATTAACTAAAAGTTTATCTATTTTGTTCTTTTTTTTTTCAAAAAAAACTTTTATTTTTAATTAGTAATTCAATAGTTTTCTTACTTTCAATTTTATTAAACTAACCTTTTATTTTTAGAATTTCAAATTTGTTATTTAAGTGGGGGGGGTTCATTTGTTCTTTTTCTAGCTTTTTTTGTTGCAAGCCAAATCCCATTCCCAAATCCCCCATATCAGTTCAAATTACATCAGGAGCATGGGTGATGGTCTCAGTCTTAGCTGCTTTGGGCTGAGAAATGGGCGAACTGGCTCTCAGTCCAAACAGGGGATAGATATGGTGTCAATCTAAGCTTCAGATGAGCTGATCCATGTCTCAGAAGAGGTTCAATAATCTGTAATTTGACCAAAATCTAGAACAACAACAACAATAAAAAAACAAATCTAACAAGGTTAGAATAATCTGGAACTGCAACAACATGTGGGGAGGCCAGTATGGATTGGCCAGCAGTTCCTATGTGAAGGAACAAATTTGCTTCACAGGACAAGCAGATGGCTATAGTCCCAATAAATAGCAGTTAGGTTTCACAGACCATTGTTAATTGTCCTCTTATCATTTAGACACATTTTAAAAACAAAAAACAAATATCCAGTAGCAGACTGATGACCAGGCTAAATACTTATTTGTCTAAGCATTTAGGATATAATGATTACATATATAACCAAATTGGAAACAGCGATGTATGACATATTTGAATTGCATTAACAGTTCTTATTAACTATTGTTCTGATCATAGAAATCAGTCACAGGAGGAAAAAATGCAAGAACATAAACTATAACATAATATAAGCAGTTAAAACTCAATCTTCAGCACATCAGAAAGTGGAGCTTTAAAACTTCCAAATAACATTAATTATAAGCCCAAAGAATTTTATCTCCAAAGTTTCAAATAAATCCCAAACAGTAATTTGCCATGACCTTATATCAGTAATAGTAAGAAATTTATCCCAGAAAATTCACACAATTCTTACATACCCAAGTAGATGTTGCATCTTGAATAAATTGAATATTATACCAATCATTTTGCTTTTAAAATACCCAATACACAGAAAAATCCTAAACTACATATTCTTCACAACAAAAACATTTTCAAAAGGAAGAAGGCAAAAACTATTATCCTTGGAGTCCCTTTAAATAATTGGCATCAATACAGTTAATTAAAACTTTCTATTTTCACATAAAAAGAATCTGAAAAAGTTCTTGAAAACATCAATTAAGCTTTTTGAAATAACTCTTTCAAACTATATACCACATTTATGATCATATTCTTTAATATTCATAACCATTATTTATCTAAAGAAACAAATATTCAATCAATTAACATCTTGTAAGAGCAGCTTGTCCCTTTAAATAACCATTTGTTTTCTTCAGCCAAAGGAACTAAGTGGCTGCCGCTTTCCACTGCTGCTCTGCTGCTCTCCCCCGGCAAAAACACATCCCATCTCACAGCCATCTCTCTGTGACCACCCTTTCCAACCAGTTCCTTCTTTTTCCCATTGATTTCTTCTTGAAATCATTTGCTTCTACTAATCAATCCTTCTTAAATCTCCTTCGTTCTCCTGTCCCATCTCTCTGCCTCTCTCCTCTCAATGTCTACTTGCTCAAACCTTCGCTGATATACTTCTGACTAGATGCTCTATTTAAACTATATATTGCTTATGTAAATCAATTTATTTTCCCTTGTCTTTAAATCACCTTTTTTTTAAAAACTTTAAACTTCAAGATTCACAATTAATTTTGAACCAAATTTCATAATATAGTCATAATATAGTTTACAAATTACCCGATACTTTAAAAAAGCAACCTACCACTTAAGTAGGGAGATAAATACGAGACCCCCCTAAGGTAAGCTACTGGCATTTTGTTTAATAACCTATATTTATAATTTGAAGTCCAACCAAATAATAAAAAAGAAAAGTTTTTCTCTTCAGATGTAAAGGCCACAATATTCAAAAAATTCTTAAGATTTTACACTCAGAATAAATCTAACATGTGCAAGGTAAAAGTAAAATTATTTCCCCCAGTTTTAATTTTATTTCAATTTCAAAATTATAGTACCTCTTTAAAATATAGTAAATTCCCAAAACTCTCAATCAGATATTTCAGACAAACAATTACCCAGTTTAGCCTTCTTAAACTTTCTGTTCTCTAATTTCATGAAGGAAAACTTACTAATAATGAATTTTCTTTTTTTTTCTTTAGAAGTATGCCTACTTTTCCCACAGATCCAACAGTTCAGAATGCCCCTGTGTTCAACTATTTACCTCTCTTACTCTATTTTTATTCCTCCCTTCCAATATCTGCAGTTTCTTATTTCCAATTTAAATTTTCCGATCTTAACACACACACCAATTTAAAGTTATTTTAAAATTAACCAGTACTTTAGTTTGTGAAATTTCCTAAAATCTACCTAGGTATTTGATTCAAACTTTTTTTCTTTAGTAAGCCAGGAAAGAGTTAAGCACCAATTCTTGCTTTACCTTGAGAATTCTTTTCTCTAGCTGAGTCCTGATAACAGGCTCCTTGTTTATAGGAGTGATAGCCACTGTTCTTCTATTTTCTCAAAACTTTCCAAACTTTCCATCTGTGTTTTTACTTTTTCCCCTTCTTCCCCCCTTCCTGCAAAGCCACTGCCAGAGACAGAGGGAGAGAAAGAGAAAAAAAAGATTTTCTTTTCTTGAGAAGCCCTAAACTAATTCCCCAATTCTAAGACCAATACATTCTGAGCCACTCTGAAAGAATACCACTTTGAAAGAATTAGCAACTCCCACAATTCAGCCTGATATTTTTCTAAGTCTGTACCACAGAGGCTGCATTCTTATCTCTTAAGAACTTTCTAAGTTTTAACACAGAACAAAGGCAATGCAAAGCAGACGTACACACAGACATTCACAAAACTCTATTTTCACCTTTTACATACAGATTTAAGTCTGATATACCCAAATAGTTCTGAGATATACATCCTCCCAGTTTTCTTCTCTTTTATATCTGGGAAATTCATCCCAGTGTTGAATTCCCTAGCTAACGTCCTGATACAAATTTTTGGACTGCTTCTATACCACCCTGGACTTGGTTAAGGTCTTGGGTAATCCTGATTGTGGCTTCTCAGTATTTGAATGTTTCTATCTGGCTGCTTGTAACATTTTCTCCTAGATCTGATAATTTTGAAATTTAGCTAGGGTATTCCTTGGAGTTTTCATTTTGTGGTCTCTTTCAGGAGGTGATTGGTGAATTCTTTCAATGGCTGTTTTACCTTCTGATTCTAGGATATCAGGGCAGTTTTTCTTGATGCTTTCCTGAAAGGTAATGTTTAGGTTCTTTTTTTTCATCCTGGTTTTCGGGAAGTCCAATAATCCTTAGATTGTCTCTTCTAGCTCTATTTGCCAAATCAGTTGTTTTTCCAAGGAGGTAATTTACATCATATATATATATATATATATATATATATATATATATATATATGGCTTTGTTTGAATGATTCTTGATTTCTCAAGTCATTGATTTCCATTTATTCAGTTATAATTTTTAGTGAATTGTTTTCTTCACTTACCTTTTTTAATCTCTTTTTTGTATTTGGCCAATTGAATTTTTAAATGAATTGTTTTGCTCTATGGATTTTTTTTCCATTTCACAAATTCTGTTTTATAAAGAGTTGTTTTCTTTTTCTATTTCACAAATTCTGTTTTTCAGGGAATTGTTTTCTTTTTCCATTTTGTCAAATGTTCTTTGTAAGGAATTATATACTTTTTCCATTCTCTAAATCTATTTTATTAGGAGTTTTCTTCACATAATTTCGGTTTCCTTTTCCAAACCCTCTTGCAAAGTTATCATTTCCTTTCCTTATTTTTCTTCTAACTCTCTTTTAAGATCCATTTTTAATTCTTCCAAAAGACTCTTATGAGATGAAGACCAATGTGTATCATCCTTTGGTGCTTCATCTGGAGACAATCTGCTTTTAGTGTCCTCAGGGTTTGAAATCTGTTCTCTTTCTCCATCAAAACTATATATGTACAGAGTTCTTTTTGCTTTGTTGCTCATTTAAAAAAAAGTTGAGGTCTGCTTTTAGGGCAAATGGAAGATTGTCCAAGCTTCCTCTACAGGTGGCAGTGCCTGGGCTGGGTTGGTGCTGACTAACTTCCAATGCTGGGTGAGCATCACCATGTCCTGTGAAATTCTGGCCTTTAAGTGTTCACTATTTGCCCATTGTATTTGTGTTGGGTGTCTTATAATTAGTCTGCTGATCTACTGACTTACAACCAATACAGAGTAGCCAACATTGCTGTAAATTCCTCTTGATAGATTCTTCAGTGCCCAGAGCCCAGAGCACATCATCCTTGGTCCCTGCACTTGCTTGTGCTCAGATTTCAGCACAGCTGCCTGTACTCAACCTGCTTCCCTCCATGCCCTTTTAAAATGGACCTTTTCTGGAGAGTCTTCAAATCATCTTCTGCTGGAAATTTGTTACAGTCCCAATATTTGTAGGTTCTGTCACTTCAAAACCAGTTCAGAGGCTGGATTTGCTCTTAATTTTAATGTCATGGGGAGAGCTCAGAAAAAGACATGTTGCCTCCCAAAATAATTACTTAAAAAAGAATTCCAGAGCAACAGAATCAACAGAAGAATGAAGTGAAACAATTTTTCCAGCACAAGAAATATAAAATGGTAAAATGATCTGCCTCACTGGGATAAAAAGAGAGTACAATCCAGTAGAGAATATCTCTGGCAAGTCAGCATTAAACTTAGAACAAAACAGCAGTAAGGCAATTCAATGTCAACAGAAAGGTCCCAGGTTCATGCACCAGGCAGCCATTATTAGGGCACACTCATCACAAACTAGCAGCAGGCCTTTGAGAAGAACAGAAGGATTGAAACTGGAGCAAGAATTTGTAAAGCTCTCAATTCTCAGTTGGTAAGTGAATCAAACAATTGACCAGAAACAAATTATAGGAGATCCTTTGCTGGCATTGGATGTAGGACCATTGCTCATACATAGATCCAGGACACAGTGCTGAGTGAGAAGGATGACTAATAGGATCAGGAACCCTGATTAGAGGTTCAGAATAGATAAGTGGCCACTTACAGAACAGAGAACAAGCCAGGAGGGCATTGACCACACTTCTTTTTAGATCATAGCATCTTGTGAAGAACTGAAACCTAGGGACCCCAAGAATTAGATATGAATATAAAAGTATGAGAAACCATAAGCTTGGAACAGAACCCAACATTAAAATAAAAATAAAAAACAAGAAAAAGACTAAAAAATAAGAATACATTTAAAAAATCTAACCATAGAAAGTTATGGTGATTGGGAAGATTCAAACAGAAGAAAGCAATGAGATAAAAGAAGTTACATGAAAAACCTCAAATAAAGACTTGAATTGGCGTCAAGACCTGGAAAAGCTTAAAAGAAATTTAAAAAATCAATGGGGAAAAGGAATTAAAGTGATGCCCAAGAAAGACTCAATAGCTTGGTAAAGGAACTACAAAAAATACAGAAAGCATTAACAACTTAAAAACAGAATAAGAAAAATAACAAAAAAAATTTCTAAGGCCCAAAAAGTCTCTAAAGAGAATTCCTTAAAAAGAGAATTGGTCAATTTGATAATAAATGCAAAAATTCAGGGAAGGAAACTTTAAAAAGTAGAATTATGCAAGTAGAAAATAGTAATTCAATGAGACATCAAAAAAAAAAAAAAGGAAAGAAAGAAAAAAAAAAGGAAGGAAATTTATTAGAGAAAAGGGGGCAGAGTCAAGATGGAAAAGAGTAAACAGGTCTTTGTCTGAGTTCTTACTGGTATCCTTCAGATGAACATCTATCAAGCTTCTGAGCTAGTTTTGGAGCTACAGAACCTATAACTATTTGGAGTGTAACAAATTTCTGTTTTAATCAGGCATGGGGGGGGGTGGTCAAGCATAGGCTCAGCACAAAGACCTAGGGCAGTGTGGTTTCTCTTGAGGCACTCAGTCAAAATACAGCTTCATTGACTATTCAATCCTGGTTAAAAGCCAGTAGATGAGAAAATTAGCTGTGAGGCATCTAATGCAAATACAAAAGGCAAATAGTGAGCCTCTGAACCTTAGCATGCCCATTCAGCAACAGAAGCCAATTAGCACTGGCCCAAGGCAGCCTAAGGCTGCTATTGTTTGTAGGGAAGCTTGGGACAATCTCCCCTTTGCCCTACAAACAGACCTCGATCTTTAAAAATGAGCAAAAAAGCAACAACAATTCTAACCATACATAGCTTTTATGGAAAAAGAGAAGAACAGACCTCAAACCCTAAGGATCCTAAAAGCAAATACTCTCCAGATGAAGCCCCAAAGGATGATATGAGTTGATACCCATCTCACAAGGCTCTCTTGGAAGAATTCAAAAAAGAATCTTTAAAAAGACTCAGAAGAAAAATGGGAAAAGGAAATGAGATCTTTACAAGAGAGTTTAGAAGAGTAAAATTATCTAAAGAAAATTCCTTAAAATACATTTAGGGAAATGGAAAAATGGTATATCTCCTAAAAATAGATTTAGTGAAATGGGGAAAAAACACATAATTCCTTACAAAATAGATTTGAAAAAGAAACTAATTCTTTGAAAAAAATTGTGAAATGGGAAAAAATCCAATGAACAAAGCATCATTTGATATTTCAGTTGGCCAAATGCAAAAGGAACTAAAAATGGCTGAAGAAAATAATTCACTAAAAATTATAATTGAACAAATAGAAGCAAATGATTCAATGAGATTTCAAGAATCAATCAAACAGAATAAAAAAAAAAGAAAAATAGAAGAAAGTATAAAATGCTTCATTGGAAAAAAAAAACTGACCTAAAATAGATCTAGGAAAGATAATCTAAGAATTATTGGATTGTTACTGGGAATTACAGCAAGCCATCCTCAGGATAATACATCATGACAAAGTAGGATTTATACCAGGAATGCAGGGCTGATTCATTATTAAGAAAACTGTTATTATAATTGACTATATCAATAACCAAACTAACAAAACTCATATGATTATCTCAATAGATGCAAAATAAGCATTTGACAAAATTTAATTCCTATCCCTATTAAAAGCACTAGAAAACATAAGAACAAATGTACTTTTCCTTAAAATTATATGTTTCATCTCTTTAAAACCATCAGCAAGCATTATATGTAATGGGGATAAACTAGAACCATTCCCAATAAAATCAGGTGTCAACCAATTTTGCCTATTATCACCATTACTATTCAAGATTGTATTAGAAATGTTAAATTTGGCAATAGATGAAAAAGAGATTAAAGGAATTACAGTAGGTAATAAGGAAACAAAATTATCTTATTGCAGGTGATATGACAATATTCTTAGAGAATGCTAGAGAATCAACTAAAAAATTACTAGAAAAAATTCACAACTTTACCAAAGTTGCAGGATACAAAATAAATGCATAGAAATCATCATCATTTTTATATATTACCAACAAAGTCCAGCAGCAAGAGATACAAAGAGAAATTCTATTTAAAATAACTGTAGATAAAGTAAAATATTTTGGAGTGTACCTGCCAAGAAAAAGCCAGGAACTATATAAATACAATTACAAAACACTTTCCACAAGAATAATGTCAGAACTATCAATTGGAAAAATATCAATACTCATGATTAGGCTGAGCTAATATAATAAAAATGACAATACTATCTAAATTAATCTACTTATTCAATGCCATACCAATAAAATACCAAAAAAAAAACTCTATAGAGTTAGAAAAATAATAACAAAGTTCATCTGGAAAAACAAAAGATCAAGAATTTCAAGGGAATTGAGGAAAAATGCAAATGATGGTGGCCTCACTGTATCAGACCTAAAGTGATATTAGTAGTCATCAAAACCCTTTGGTACTGGCTAAGAAATATTACAGTTGGTCAGTGGATTAGTTTAGCTTCACAGGACAAAATATTCAATGACTATAGTAATGTAGTGTCTGACAAACCTGACCCCGGCTTTGGGGATAAGAACTCACTATTTGACAAAAATTGCTGGGAAAATTGGAAACTAGTATGGTAGAAACTAGGCATTGACCCATACCTAACACCCTATACCAAGACAAAGTAGAAATGGATTCATGATTTAGACTTAAAGAGTGATAGTGTATTCAAATTAGAAGAAGAAATAATACTCAAACTCTCAGATCTATGGATGAAGGAGTTTGTGGCCAAAGAAGAACCACAGTACATCATGAAATGCAAAATGAGTAATTTTGATTATATCAAGTTAAAATGTTTCTGTGCAACTAGAAACAATGTAGACAAGATTGAAAGAGAAGCATAAAACTGTGAAAACATCTTTACATCCAAGAATTCTGATAAAGGTTTCATTTCTAAAATATAGAGAGAATTGACTCAAATTTATAAGAATACAAACCATTGTCCAATTGATAAATAATGGAAGAATATGAACAGACAATTTTCAGATAAAGAAATTAAAACTATTTCTAGTTATATGAAATAATGCTCTACTTCACTATCGATCAGAGAAATGGGAACTAAGACAACTCTGAAGTATCATTACATTCTTCTGAGATTGGCTAAGATAATAGGAAAAATAATGATGAATGTTGTAAGGAATGTGGGAAAACTGGGATAATAATACTTTTTGATAGAGTTAGAACTGATCCAACCATTCTGAAGAGCAATATGGAATTATGTCTAAAGGGCTATCACACTATGCAAACCATTTGATGCAGCATTGTCTGCAATGGGTCTCTGTCACAAAAACATCATGAAAAAGGGAAAGGAACCCATATGTGCAAAAATGTTTGTAGCAGCCCTTTTTGTATTGGCAAGAACCTGGAAACTGAGTGGATGCCCATCAGTTGGAGAATGGTTGAATAAATTATGGTATATGAATGCTATGGTATATTATTTTTTCTATATTCTACAAAATAATCAGCAGGATGATTTCAGAAAGGTCTGGAGAGACTCAAATGAACTGATGCTAAGTGAAGTGAGAAGAACCAAGAGAACATTGTACATAGCAACAGCAAGATTATATGGTCATCAATTCTGATGGACATAGCTTTTTTCAACAAAAGGTGATTCAGACTAATTCCAATGACTTTGTGATAAAACCAGTCATCTGTACCCAGAGAGAGGACTGTGGGGACTGAGTGTGTAACATCACATAGTATTTTATTTTTTATGTTGCTTGCTTTTTGTTTACTTTATCGTTTTTTTTTCTTTTTTATCTAAGTTTTTCTTATGCAGCATGATAATTGTGGAAATATGTATAGAAGAATTGCCCATGTTTCACATATATTGGATTACTTCCCATCTAAGGGAGGGGATGGGGGGGAAGATAGAAACATTTTGGAATACAAGGTTTTACAAGGATGAATATTGAAAATTATCTATGCATATATTTTGAAAATAAAAAGCTTTAAAAAATAAAGTTTAAAAACACAAATGCAGGATCAGTTTACATCTAAAGGAGACCTTATTTCCTTCTTTCTCCCTGGAGAGATAAAACTATAATCATTTGTGAAGTGCATTGAGTCGAGTGAGGGAGCTTAGCCTGTAATTTGAACAGGGAATGAAAAACAGAAGGAATGCTTTAGGGCTTTATGCTTCCATAGGGACAAACTTTGAATAGCTGTTTCAATCTCAGGTAACACTTTCTACTGATTTTCTTCTTTACAGGCAAGTGGGGATAGCTGGGAGCCAGAGCAAAAATAATGGTTGCTTAATACTGAACTTTCTATGATTAGACTGATACTGATGGTTACATTTTTTTTTTTTTGCTTTTCCTTCCTCCATCTCTTTCTTTACTCAAGAGAAAGTGTAAAATCCCAAGTTTATCTTTTCTTCAAACTTTGTTTACATTTGTTTAATAAGTACTGATGACAGCTAAAATCCGATCAATTAAAATTGCTTCTAGTGAGTATTTGCACTACTTGTGTAAGGGAATTACAAAAACAGAGAGTCTATGTAGAGTGTGAGAAAGACAGATACAGAGAGCAGATGCTTTAGATGAATTGTTTGGCTTAGAGCACTTTCCAACTTGGGGCTCATGTTAAATGGGAGAAGATTTTGTTGATTCTTATATTTTATGAATTCCCAATGTCTGGGTAGGAAAGTATGGCTATGGAGTTTTCTCTTAGACAAATGGTGAAGAGAAAGTAGATTTGCTTTCTGGTTAGAAATAAACTGTGACATTGACTCACATTAGTCTGTTTCTTATTGTGTTCCCTTAGGAACACTAAAGAGACATCTCATTTCAGATATGGAGACAGGAGTAACTAAAGAGTTAACCATAGATGATGGGAGCAGGAAATAAATGGATAGACAAGGGAAGTAATGTTCACATTCCAAAGATAAAGCAGAGGAACAAAAGTAAGAGATACTTCCCTCCTGATTACTTTAATGTGGGACACTTTACAATTTATAAAAACAG
Organism: Sarcophilus harrisii; assembly: GCF_902635505.1. NCBI lineage: Eukaryota > Metazoa > Chordata > Mammalia > Dasyuromorphia > Dasyuridae > Sarcophilus > Sarcophilus harrisii. The sequence goes on from NC_045426.1 coordinate 195,540,811, forward strand.
CCCTTACAGACACATCTACTACATATCTATTACAAAGACTAAAATAACTAAAATCGTCCTTTCTTAAAGGGAAGCTTTAAAATTACTCTTTAGCTTTTGAAACATAGCCACCAAGACATCATCTTCTACTTTTACATTGCAGCTAAAAGCTGTTATTGTGTTTCACATTTTAAGGTAGCACTGAAAATGGGGCTTTTAAAAATAATCAAAATAGCATGATGCATGGAAAAGAAAAACAAATCTCCAAGTTGACAACAAGGGATAAGACTACACATAAATGAATGGAACATGAGACATATTTCAAATTCTGTTCTCAGATTCTTCCTAGAAAATGCGTATGGCTTTAATACAGCAAAATTGTTTTGTTGAGACTAACGCTCTGTTGGCAAAGCCAAGAAGCAAGTAAAAATATTTCATAGAGAAGAAATATTTGCTATTAGATTTTTCTGTTTTCTCACATTCATATTTTTGAGGAGAAAGACACCCCCAACAATATCAGGGGCTCCCTGGTCGGTGTTATGGGTATGATGAAAAAAATTGCACTCAGTTTCCAAGTTAAGGGACAAAGATTTATTACTGTCCTTGACAGCATGCTAAAGTTCCAAAGGAGTTTAGCAAAGGGCAGAAGCAAGAAGAAATTATATTGCTGCTTCACTGCAGGCCAATTCCAGGAGAAACTAACAAAGAGTCAGAATCAAGAAGATATGGGAAAAAGATACAAAGATTAGATTGATATGCTAATATTATGGTTTAGAGGTACAATTGTGGAGTGGCAGGGGTGGGATAGTTCCCATCGTTGAGTTCTGCAGTTCACAAAGTATAGTCTTTATTTCATCACAGAAATCATGTCCCAAAGAGATAATTTTATACATTATAAAAATGACTGGCATTGAAAAAGGAAGGCCTGGGTTCAAGTCTTTTCTCTTAACTCATACCCTTTCTGTGATCCTAGACAAGTCAAAGAGAGGTGTCTCTTTATGCCCAGGCAACTCTCTAAAATGATAAATTGCAAAATATTTGCTAATATATATTGAAGGAAATTTTTTCACAAACATTTCTCTGTGCCAAGGAAACCATTGTTATGGATCAGGAAGAAAAAAAAAGATTTTCTTCAGCTTTCAGATAGATCTAGTTAGGTTTTACATAGACAATGTGGGAATTTGTTTTGCTATACATTTTTATTATCATGCTTTTTTTCTTCTTTTTCAGTTAAGGGTTAGAAGGAAGATGGGAGAAAGAGAAGGTAGATTTTTATTGATTAAATAAATACATTTGAAACATATTTAGTGCTGCTTAAACTAGAAAGATTCATAGGTAACATCTTATGTAATATATATTATATTTTGTTTCTTTGGGCTTTTTAATATAATTTTTATAATATCTTGAGTTTTAATTTTTTCCTTTCTTCCCTCTTGCCTCTCCTCTTCCCCAAGAAAGCAAGCAATTGGTTATATGTTATATATGTATAATCATATCAATTTTTTTTTACTTTAGACATGTTATGAAAGAAGAAACAGAAGAAAAGGAAAAAAACACAAAGAAAAAATTAAAAAGTGAAAATAGTATACTTCATTCTCCATTCAGACTCCATATTTCTTCCTTTGGATGTGGATAGCATTTTCCATCATAAGTCTTTTAGAATTGTTTTAGACAACTGAAGTGTTAAGAAAACATATGATTATTTCTATCCATCACAGTTAATTATCACATAATTTTGCTATTACAGTGTATAATGTCTTTATCTTTAGCTCATTTCATTCAGCATCAATTTGTGTTTTTCTAAAATCTGCCTACTCATCATTTCTTATAGCACAATAGTATTCCAATTCATTCATATACCAAAACTTGTTTAGTCATCCCTCACCTGATGGATATTCTCTTAATTTGCATTCTTTGCCACTATTTAAAGTGTTGTTATTGCTGGATCAAAGGGTATACACTGTTTATAACTCTCTGGGCATTGTCCAAATTGCTCTCCAGAATGGGTCAAAACTCTATCAATGTATTAATGTTTCAGTTTTACTACTTCTTGAACATCTATTGTCTTCCTTTTCTGTCACATTAGCCAAAATGATAGGTGATAGGTATACTTCAGAATTGTTTTAATTTGCATTTCTCTAATCAGTGGTGTTTTAGACCATGTTTGCATATGACTTTAGATGGTTTAGTTTCTTCATCTGAAGAATGTCTGTACATATCATTTGACCATTTATCAGTTGAGGAATAACTTTTATTCTTATAATTTTGATTCTGTTAACCATATATTTTAGAAATGAGGCATTTATCAGAAACATTGGCTGTAAAAATTATTTCTGAGATTTCTAATTTTCTTCCAATCACCATTGCATTAGGTTTTTTTTTGTGTGTGTGTGTGAAATTTTTAAAATTTCATGCAATAAAAATTATTTATTTACATTTATAATTTTCTCTATCTCTTGTTTCATCATAAATTCTTATCTTCTCCAGAGATCTGAGAGGTAAATTATCCCTTATTATCTTAATTTGCTTGTGGTATCATCCTTTATCTCTAAATCATGTATTTATTTTGATCTTATCTTGGTATAGGGTGTGAGAGATTGGTCTATGCCTAGTTTCTGCCATCATCTTTTCCTGTTTTCCCATCAGCTTTTGTCAAATAGTGAGTTGTTATTCCAGAATCTGAGGTCTTTGGGTTTGTCAAACAAAAGATTAAATTCATCATTTACTAGTGAGTTTTGTATAGCTAATCTCTTCCTCTGATCCATCACTATCATTTCTTAGCTGGTACCAAATAGTTTTTATGTCTGCACAACTAATATAGTTTTAGATCTGGTACTGCTAGGATACTTTACATATTTTTTTTCCATTAACACCCTTGATATTCTTGACCTTCTGTCCTCTCAGATGAATTTTCTTCTAATTCTTTTAGCTATATAAAATTATTTTCAGTAGTTTGATTGGTTTCTTTTGTTTTTAACTTTGAAAGTAAGAAGTTCTACATAATAAACCTAAACTTGTGTGAATGATGTCATAAAAAGTAACATGGAAGGGAAAAGGAATTTTTTTTTTTCTGCTGAAGGCCTCATTAATCATATTCCTGTAACTTTTTAGTTAACTTACATTTCACTTTCCTGCATTTTCTATAATTCAAAGACAATGGAAATCTTAGTGTTTCCTATTCAGTGACTTTTACACTGACTGTTCATCATTCTTGGAATTTTTTCCCTCTTCATATCACTTTTTTTTTTACTTTTACTACTATTTATATTAGCTTAAATCCCATTTATTGTAGATGTCTGTCCTAGTTCCTTCTCTCCTTTCATAATCTGTTTTGCGCCCTCTCTTTGAGATTATCTTCCATTTTATTCTCTCTGTCTCTCTCTCTCTCCACACACACACACACACACACACACACACATCGTATATATCTTGGATATAGAATATTTTCCTTGTTGACTCCCTACTTAGATTACCAGCTGAAATGAGACTAAAAACTATTTATGTCTCACTTCATATTCCCAGTTCTTAGCATGGTTCCTAGTTCCTGCTAAGTCTTTCATAAATGCTTTAGTGACTATATTTATATTTTGATAATGAATTGAAATATCTCAATGTGTCCTTAAATACTGAATGCATTTTCATTTTTAGAAGTGAATAAAGTAATATGTTTTTCTTTTTTTTGTAAATAATGAATTGCTATATGTTTATTTAGTCTCAAAAGCAGCTAAAGGAGTACATCTTAGCCCTTGCATTAGTAGACATTGTAGATTATTTGGAAGTCAGGTATGTTGCTGAGCACATTTAGCATAGCTGCAATTTTGGCACCACTTGAAATATGTAATTGCTTTCTGGGTGAATGAAAAAAAAAAGGTGAGATAAGACATAACTTGCCATTTTGCACTTCTTGTTATAAAACTATCATAGTACTAAAGTGAAGCAAAAGGGAAAAGTGATTCTATCTCTTAGAAGCCTGTCAGGAAAAAATATAATTCTGACTAAATTCAAATAATTTAAATGTAAACAGTTTGGAATTTAACAGCTTTCAAAATACCAAATCCCCATGTTACTATTTTTTTTCAATGGTGTTATTCTGCCTTTGGGTGAAGAATATATGCTATAGTAGTAAATATTTTCTATTAGAAAGAAAATTTATAAAAAGTCAAATCAAATAATTAGAAATTATTTCAATTCTAACAATTTCATTGTTAAAATTAAAAGATGTAGATATCCTTACTTTCCTCTTCTTCAGTATCTGCTTTGTGTAATAATATTAACAACGGCAATAGCAAGATAGTTTTCTAAAGTCTACAAAGAATTTTACAATTATTACATTATTTTATTTCCACAAAACCTTGGGAAATAGGTGTTATGATCACCCCAATTTGCAGATGAAGAGATGGAGATTGAAAAATTAAGTGACTTTCCTAGGATGACAGAGTTAATAAGTATCTGAGGCAAGATTTGAACTAAGATCTTGCTCAGTCCATCAACTATACTCCCAGCTACTGAATAATGTAAACTATTTTGTTTATCACCTTGGCCTCCACAGTCTAGGATTACATCTGCTATTCATTGTATGAAGGCCACAGTAAATGAACAATCTGGCTATAAAATATGTACGGTAGAATTTTACCTTCTCATAATCTACTTTATAAAAGTTTCTCTACTAATTTATTATTCTATCCATCACTTCACTAACCTAATAATATCTTTCCTTTGTGCACACACACACACACACACACACACACATACATGCACATTTTAAGTTGTAACACTGCATTTTAGGAATGAATGAACAAATTAGAAGAACAGAGGATAGTTTATTTATCATATCTGTGGAAAAATAAGTAATTTGTGACAAAAGAAGAACTAGAGATCATTATTGATCACAATATAGAAAATTTTGATTATATTAAGTTAAAAAAGTTTTTATAGAAACAAAACTAATGCAAACAAGATTAGAAGGAAAGCAATAAACTGGGAAAACATTTTTTACATTCACTGGTTCTGATAAAGTACTCATTTCCAAAATATATAGAGAATTGACCCAAATTTATAAGAATTCAAGCCATTCTCCAATTGAATTGGTCAAGGGATATGAAGAAACGATTTTCAGATGAAAAAATTCAAACTATTTCTAGTCAAATGGAAAGTTTTTCCAAATTATTATTCATTAGAGAAATACAAATTAAGACAACTCTGAGATACCACTGCACACCTTTTAGATTAGCTAAAATGACAGGAAAAGATAATGACGAATGTTGGAGGAGATGTGGGAAAACTGGTACACTGATATATTTTTGGTGGAATTGTGAATGGATCCAACCATTCTGGAGAGCAATTTGGGACTGTGCTCAAAAAGTTATCAAATTGTGTTACCTTTTGATCCAGCAGTGTTTCTACTGGGCTTATATCCCAAAGAGATCTTAGAGGAAGGAAAGGGACTCATGTGCAAAAATGTTTGTGACACTCCTTTTTATAGTGGCTAGAAACTGGAAATTGAATGGATGCCTATCAATTGGAGAATGGCTGAATAAATTGTGGTATATGAATGTTATGGAATATTATTGTTCTGAAAGAAATGACCAAACAGGATGATTTCAGAAAGGCCTGGAGAGACTTACATGAACTTATGCTAAGTGAAATGAGCAGAACCAGGAGATCATTATACATGACTACATATGATAATCAACTCTGATGGACATGGCTCTCTTCAACAATGAGATGATTCAAACTAGTTCCATTTGTGCAGTGATGAAGATAGGCATATACACTGAGAGAGAGGACTATAGGAAATGAGTATGGACCACATGATAGTATTTCTGCTCTTTCTGTTATTGTATGCTTACATTTTTATTTTCCTTCTCAGGTTTTTTTCTTTCTTTCTAGATCTGATTTTTCTTGTGCAACAAGATAACTGCATAAATATGTATACATATATTAGATTTAACATATACTTTACCATATTTAACATATATTGGACTACCTGCCATCTAGGGGAGGGGATGGGAGAAAGGAGAGGAAAAGTTGGAACAGAAGGTTTTTACAAGGGTCAGTGCTGAAAAATTACCCATGCCTATGTTTTGTCAATAAAAAAGAAATAAAAATAAAAATAAAAGGAATGAAAGGACAAATAAGTTTAGTTTCCAGCAAATTCAGTGTCTACCTCCCAGGAGAACACTTCTTGTTTTCTTTCATAAATGTATATACATATATATATAGATAGATAGATAGATATAGATATATAACGTATGTATATATATATATATATATATATTTATATGTATAATGTATGTATATATAGAGAGAGTATAATCAATAATATTCCTTTTTTGTTTTGAACTATAGATTAAGCTAACTCTTTTAAGACCTGGATTTCTTGTGAAATTAAAAGAAATAATTTTCTCTCTCAAATTTAGTGAAGTACTGCTAGTTGACAAATTTTACATGCTGAGAATGATGTCAGACTGATTGCAAAGTTAGATTGATTCCAAATTCTAAACTCTTTAAAGAAGAATAAAGCTTATTTTACATATGGAAAAAACTGAAAAGCAGGAATGAATAATCTAAGCTAATTGGAAAATGAAAAATATTAATTTAAAAGCCCAAAAATATTAATTTAAAAACTCTCATAAAAACAATCATTCCCCCCCCATGAATAACGTGAAAAGCAAATAATTTTTGGAAAAATGATTAAAGGTAGAGAAAAGGCAATGCATTCTGTTTGGGAAGTAAAACTTTTTGTTATAATACTATAAGAATGTAATGAATTATCTCCTATTAAACATTTCTTCAAAACTTTTACTTAGAGGTCTTTATTGTTTTTCACTTATGTACAAAGTGAATACTATTTACAATCCTTTACCACATATTATCATTTTTCAAACTGAAGAATGATGCACTTTTTCTTTGTGGTAAATAACTGGCTTCAGTAAAATACAAAAATTCACCATTATTGTTTGCCTGATATACTCTTAATTTGTTCCTTTTCTAGCATTTTTAGTTGCAAGCCCAATTCATTGACCTTCTCTTTCTCTACTTTATGCAAGTAAGCCTCTAGAGATATGAAATTTCCCCTTATTACCGCTTTGGCTGCATCCCACACATTTTGATATGATGTCTCATTATTGTCATTTTCTTGGGTGAAGTTATTAATTATGTCTATGATTTGCTGTTTCACCCAATCATTCTTTAGTATGAGATTATTTAGTTTCCAATTATTTTTTGGTCTACTTTCCCCTGGCTTTTTGTTGAGTGTAATTTTTATTGCATCGTGGTCTGAAAAGGATGCATTTACGATTTCTGCCTTACTGCATTTGAGTTTGAGGTTTTTATGTCCTAATATATGGTCTATTTTTGTATAGGTTCCATGAACTGCTGAAAAGAAAGTGTACTCCTTTCTGTCTCCATTTCGTTTTCTCCAGAGGTCTATCATATCTAACTTTTCTAGTATTCTATTTACCTCTTTGACTTCTTTCTTATTTATTTTGTGATTTGATTTATCTAATTCTGAGAGTGCAAGGTTGAGATCTCCCACTATTATAGTTTTGCTATCTATTTCTTCTTGCAGCTCTCTTAATTTCTCTTTTAAGAATTTAGATGCTACACCACTTGGTGCATATATGTTTAATATTGATATTGCTTCATTTGCCTGATATACTCTTAATAAATTATTTTTGTCATTTCAAATTCATACCATAATTGGAAGTGATCACAGTAACAGTTATTATAGTGGGGATCAGTGAACTATTTTTTATGAGCAAATTGTTCAGTTATGTAGTTAATTACGATTTCAAATGCATAAACAACCTTTACATTTACTAATCAATGCCATGAAAAATTGCATTCCCTGCTGTCTCCTGAGCTATGGTCATAATATTTTTTTTAATAAACCAGTCAGGCAAACCCACGACACTAGGCATATATCTAAGTTTAATTCACTGGCTTTATTTCTCTTCTTTTCCCTGAAAAAAAGAGTATGAAAATGAATTCTCAGAAATGAAGTGTCCTGCTAATACACTGTTAATAGAATTGTGAATTAGTTGCAGATCATTCTATTGATATAGACTATAAATATAGATATAGAAAGAAATTACTGGTATCCTTTAAGGCAGGTGTGTGTAAGTTTTTCTCCTTCAAGGACCATTTGGATATTTATAACTCCATTTGCAGGTCATACAAAATTATCAAGATATAAAACTCAAGCAGTGGGAGGGTGTTATATCTAGTTTTCAGATCATCATTGTCTGTGGTTGTCTTCACAAATGATTTCTTGGATCTTATACAGTTCAAGGGTTTGATGTTCCTTTCCCTGACTCTCTCATGCATAGGAATGTTGGACAATGAAATAGGACTAGAGACCTCCTTTTTAATTATGAAGCACATTACTCAACACATTTTCTTTTAGTGATTATTTAGTTCTTATTATGGTCCTAAGTATTATCATAGTTCTGTCTTCCAATAATGCATTATCAAACTGTATATGTGTATATGTGCAGAATACTATATGTGACATAAATGGGGATTAACATAAAATGGTTTATAATCAAATATTAAAACCTGTGCAACAAATACTAAGTGCCATGGTAGAGTAATTGAGCTGAGGACTCTTTAATTCAATGATTTATAAAGAAGTCATTAGAAATATGAATGGGAATACCAGATTATGAATACAGATGATACTTATCTATTAGTGGAAGAAAGAATTTAAGTGTTTTGACATTGACCTTAACACTTGCAAAATTACTAAGGAATTGGTAAGCAATTAATTTACTAAGCCTTTAAACTTTGGGAAAGTTTGGGAAAAGAGAAAATATTGGCAAAATGGAGCTGAAAAGAAATTGAGGTAAAATAAATGGCATCTTGAGTGTGTCATAGAGTTATAATAGACTTATGTGTGGTTTATATGTGTGCAAGAGTGGTGTATCAAAATATTTCAGTGATAAGCATAATGCCTACAGAACTGAAAAAAATGCTTGGCATAAAATAGGTACTTAATACATGTTTCTTTGTTGATTAATTGGGAAAGGAATTTCCAAGAGAAATGAACATATTGTATATTACTTATCTTTTAAAATTATTTCCCAATTAAGTTTTATTTATGCCTTCTAAATGAATTGAAATCTCTCTTGTAACAAAAGAGAAAATTCCTCAAATATCAAAACTACCAATTCTTCACTTACAAAAGTATTTATGAAATGACTAATATTCATGGCCCCAAATAGGAAATAAAATTCTGTAATGGTGAAATAGGGTTGAACTGATCCTGTGCAGTCCAAATGCACTCTTCTTTCTCACTCCCTGATGCCTTGAATTAAGAAACATCTGGCAACATAAAGAGACGGTCAAGTTGAGATGTTTATGAAAAAAACAATACTAAATCTCACAAATCTATTCTTTAACTGACTTTAAAAAATAAGAAAGTGGGAATAAAGTTAGAACAAAGTAGAGGACACCTATTTTGTTGTTTGTTTGTTTCTTGGATGACTTGTTACCATCTATAATCATTCAATTTCCATGTTGTACTTTTAGAAGTCATTTTTCATAGTTTAAAGAATTGGGCTAAAAATATGGTAGAAACCAGCTATCTATCACTGTGCCATAACTATCACAGGGAAAAATAATTGTGACCTTTCCTTTTTCCTCAACCTCCTTTCATTAGGAATTTCAAAACTCAGCCCTAGGCATTAAATGAAAGCATCTGCCATCTTGTACAAGGGCTGATCTTGAATTAATTTCTTTTTTTCTCAAAGTGTAAAGAATTACAAATTTCAGGAGATTTGTGGTTAGCCAATGTCCTGCCGTTTGTTGTTACATATAATATATGCCACATTGTCTCTAAAGAGAATAGAAAGTTTGTTTCCTTCTCTATTTTCTGGAGCAAATATTGATTATTGCATTTAATCTGACTATGGTAGCATTTTTGGTTTTCATTTCCATTATTATAATTATTGTGTGCATTGTATTTTGATTCTCCTTCCTTTACTATATTAATACATGGGAATACATATAATCCCACATTTCTCCAAAATCAATTATTTCCACTGTTATTGTTTGTTTGTTTGTTTATATGATAGATACTGGATTGGTATGATATTAATACAGGGAACTCTCAGGTGAGTAAATCAATTCTAGTAATGTAGTTACACTTTAATTGTAGAGAATTGTCTAGAATACTGAGGGTTTAAATTACTTACCAGACTCATGCAGTCATATATAGACATAGACATAACTACAGATAGATAGACAGACATATAAAGACATATGTCTGTCTGTTTATCTATCCCAAGACTTAAACCCAGGTCTACCTGGCTCTGAGGCTGGCTTTCTAACATGTTTCCTCTTACTGCTCTTATATTCAATTATATTTATATACCATAATTTGTTTTGTGATTTCCCTTTGGCCAAAGAGTTTTTGTTTGTTTGTTCTATCACACACTCAAAATAATGTCATTTAAACTATATGAGACATCTTCTTTTAATGACATTCTTTCATAGGTCCAAACTATTTTCTAACATGTTTAAACCAATTCACATCTTATCAACACAGTGTTAGTTCATTTTAAAGATATAACAACACTTTTATGTGCAATAAAATCATTCCCCATTTTCAAATAATTATAATAATAATGTGATTCTAACCTATTTGCCTCAGTTTCCTCATCTGTAAAATAAGGATAATAATAACTCCTAACTAAAAGGTTATTATTAAACTCAAATGAGAAAATATGTAAAGAATTACAAACCCACATCAAATATGTTAATGTTAGCTCATTTTAGTATTAAAATCATAATAATAACTAGAGAAATATTCTAGAGCTTTCTGACTATGAATAAAAGGTAGATTTGTTTAAGGTCAATAATAATTTTATTTTCATATTAATTAGTTGGTCAGCCAATAAACATCTATTAAACTGTTTCTATGAGACAGGCTATCAGGATATAAAAAAGAGGAAGGAAAAAAAAATTCAGGCCATAAAAAGAGGTAATAAACAACCTTGCCTTCAAGGAGCTTACAATGTAAGAGGGAAGATAATAAACAAGACATGTGTACAGATAAGCTATATTAAGGAAAATAGAAAAGAAATGTCACAATGTGCTAAAAAAGAAGATAGGTTGAGAAAGGTTTCCTGCAGAAAATGAGGTCTTAGTTATGCCTTTTGAAGGAAGTCTTAGAAATCAGTGGATGGAGATGAAGAGGAGAATATTTCAAGCTTGGCAGACAACAGAGAAAATGCCTAGATCAAATGAATGGTATATAGTAGTCAAAAACCAGAAAGTAGATAAAAGAGTATATATGTCAGAGTAAGATCTTAGAAGACTGGAAAAGAGTATTGACTGACCAATGTTAGGGTTTTAACTCTAAAGGACAGGTTTTGTATTTGATCCTGGAGATGACAGGGAGACATTTGAAGTTTTTGATTTTTTTGTGGTGATGGGGATGACATGATCACACTTGTGCTTTAAGGAAACTATTTTGGTACTTGAATAAAGGAAAGATCGGAGAGAAGAGAAACTTGAGGCAGGGAGACCCAGTAACAGGCTATTGCGACAATTGAGATGTGAAATGATGATCCAAGGGAGATAATAAGGTCACCAACTGGAATAGCACAGAGGAAGAAGAAAGAAAGCCCAGTTTGTATCTCTGTGGGAAATCTATGGTTAGAGGGTTTGATTTGGGTAGAAGTACAGCAAAGGAGTATTAGAAGGGACAGGCAGATAGGGAAGTGGAAAATCAGAAGGAAGTAGTATGACAGAAATATAGAGAAAAGAATACAAAGAGAGAAGGAGAGAAATGATCAGTAGGGTCAATAGCTTCTAATAGATTGAGGGGGATAAGGATTTTAAAAAGTTGATGGATTTGGAAATTAAGAGATCACTGATAAATTTGGAGACTCCAATGTTAGTGGAAGTATGAGGTCAGAAAACAGATTGTAGGGCATTAATAAGTGAGAAGAAAAATAAATGGAGACACTTGTCACAAAAAATTGTTTCAAGGAATTTGGCTACAAAAATAGAAGAAATATAAGAAGAAAGTAAGTGGCAATGAAGAGATGAAGTGGAATTTTTTTTCCAAGATGGATAATAAGAGACTAAGTTGTAGGAAAGAAATCAGTAAGTAGGGAGAAACTGAAAATTAGAAGTACACTGAGGATAATAGAGGACATAGTTTTTTGAAGGCTATGGGGTTGCTAGAGCAGATAGAGCGGAGAGCCTTGATAAGAAAAAAATGCCACTTCATTATGCAAAACAAATGAAAAAGGAAATAGTGACAGAAAGCATCTGAGTAATATAGAATAATGAAGAAGGGAGAAAAGAATGACCACAGGAGGAAATAGGGGAGGTTTGAGGAGAAATGAAAACATTTGGAAAAGTCTCTGTGAAAAGTGGGAATAGGAGTTAATGAAGGATTAATGAAGAAGGATTTCTTAGTGACAATGAAGTCCCAGCTGAGGTTAACATAAATTTCTAGGTAAGTTAGAATTGGTTTGTGATTTTTCTCAAAGTACATTTAGCAATATATGTGTAGAAGCAAAGGTAATGGATGGTGGGGATTAACCAAAGCTGAAGCTCAGCATGCTGCAATTAGTAATATGATAACAGTGATTCATGAGAATTATATAAAGTTGACCTTGTACACTAATGGGATCAAGATGGGGAAAAGAGAGGACACTGAATGGTACAGAGAAGGTGATCTGGAGAAAATTAAGTAATTAAAGGATTGGAAGTCACAGTGTGAAGAATAAAATAATATTGGTTAAGGGAAGGCAGAAAAAGAGATGGAAATCAAATATATTATGATCAGATAATGAGATTTTAGAATTCTTAAATATGGAGGTGATACATGTGATCAGGGACATAACCATCTTTGTGTATAGCTAAGGTGAGGTTGAGAAATAGGTTTTATGAAATATGTTGAGAATCTGGCTATGTGGGGGAGAATCAGTATGTTGAAACCATGAAGTATGAAGAAAAGGGTTGGGAAGAAAAAATATGTGCGAACTCATTGAGGAAAAAAAGAGAGTAACCTAGAGGTTTGCTAAGAGGGATTTAGTAGGATGTTGATTGGGTGGTAAGTACAAATAGTAAGGTTATAGGAAAAACAGGTTCTGGAGGAGTTAGGGGGAAAACACTGGAAATGTCAAAGGAAAACAAGTGTACTATAAGCTTTCTGCCTTGACCAGTGAGCAAATGAAGTGAGGGAATAAGTGAAAGTATAGTTAATTCTAGAAAGAGTGACCCGGGATGTTGGAAATAAAGGTTTCATCATTTTCTCAAAGTTCATAGAGCAGCTAAGTTGTGAAATGGATAAAGTGTCAAGCTTGAAGTCAGTAAGATAAGAGTTCAAGTCCAACCTCAAGCACTTAGCTATGTGACCCTAGACAAGTCACTTAAACTTGTTTCTTCAGTTTCTTCATTTATAAAATGAGATGAGAAGGAAAGGGAAAACTACTCCACTATCTTTTCCAAGAAAACCCCAAATGAAGTCACAAAGAATCAGACACAACTGAAATTTCTAAATAATAAGAAGATGGAAAGAGTTGGAGAGAAGAAAAGGAGTTTGTTGTTTACAAACAGACTTTCTTGAAGTCATAGTGGAAGATATATAAATCGTGTTCTGTTGAGAGTTTGAGATGAAAGAATTGAGGAAGATTGGGATAAAAGTCAGGTAAGAGGAGAAGTATAATGGATTCAAAATACCTGGAGTATGTAGGGTATGACCAAATATAAGAATGATCATTTTTAGTGGAAGTTGCAACTCTTTCCCTCCCAATATAGGCTGGAGATTAGGCAGAAGACAAGTACAATATAAATTTTAAGATACAAGTCAGGTCATTATTCACTTCTTCCCTAATATGACTAGAAATTAGTGAGTAGGTGGAACATTTGGAGGTAGAAGTAGAAAGTGCTTGTTAATAGATGAAGTCCTGATCTATAATTTTATTCTTCCTTCAGTGAACAGTTGCATCAAGAAAGGAAAAGTCTGAGTCATAGGAAGATCCCTTCTCACTAGAGAGCCTTCACATAGTAAGAGTGATTAACAAGAGATGGAGGTTACTTCACTAGTCCATATCAGTCTTCTCTGAGGGGATTTACAAAACATGAAATACAGTACTGCTGTCCATGAAGTTGATATGGTGATGATCAGAGAAAGACCTCCTAGAGATAATAAGAAATGTGTTTTCACAGGAGTCTTTTCTAATAACCTTATCCACATACAAGTCCTATCTATCTATGATTATTGAAAGATCAATGGTGACTTGTAAAAAAAAGAAATTATGTATTATTTGGAATATACTATCAGCATCCAAGACACACCCAAAAAGAAATAAATGAGACTTTTGGAAGTTGCCTCTGCTTAGCATGAAGTAATAATATACTAACTGTCATGACTTCAATTAACCAGACATCTTTGTGTCTTAGTAACTGATTTGATGTAAAAGGTTAAACAAAGAACAGAATCAATATTGTTATATTTTTGTGCTAATTGAAGATTAGTGATGACAACACTAAACAAATTGTAATCAGGAAAATGTGGAGAGGAGAAGGAAGATGGTGGTGACTTAAATTGAGCACACATTGAATTTGAGACACCATCACCCTATCAACTTAAAGATATCCAAAAGGTAGAAGGGAAGATTCTGACCAGAAATGTGACTCTGGGACTGCTATATAAATTTGGAAGTTGTCTCCAAAAAGGTAACACTTGAAGCCATGGAAATGGATGAGACATAGAAGGGAGATAATAAAGAGAAGAGAAACTAATGAGAACAGAGCTGTGGGGAGATATATGCAAGAGTTTAAAGGAGTGTGATTAATCCATTTAATTCAAGACCTTCAGCTTTTGAATCCAGTGATGATCATCATGTTTTGTTTTACTTTTCATATTTTCCTACATTCAATTTTTGAAATCTTATATATCTTTCTTCTTCTTTTCAAATCACACAAATTTCTGTGAAACTTCACCAATACACTAAACAAGTGACCAGTCTCTCCTGTTAACTCTGTCTTCACTCTCTATAAATCTTTTATTCATATGTTGGTTCATCACCCCTATTAGATTATAAATTGCATGTGAGGAGGAACTGTTTCATTTAAACTTCACTTACTGATCATCGCTTACTACAGTAAATTGCACACAGTAAATGTGCTTCATGAATGTTGATTTTGTTGAATGTTTGCATGAATGAATGAATTAATGTCAAAACTAAACTAATGATAACAATACTAAAATTCACTAAAATCTCTGGTGTGCCCCTGATGGTATACATGTAGAATCTAAGCTAGAGCAGAAGAGGAGAATGATGGGGATTGTGTTTACCATAACAGCTACCAAAGGAATTGCTTATTGCCTTTGTTCAGAGGTGAAAAAAAAAGCTAACCATAATACCAAAACATTACTAAGCCTGTAAACATTTTTTGTGTGATAACATTGAGATAAATGTAACTGCAGTATGAAAGTGGAATATCACTCTCAGGAATTCTTTACTTTTTACCTTAATATTTGGGAGATGAAGCACATGGGGGAAAGCTCATAATTCTCTTAACCAAAAATATGTTCATCATGTAGTTTAAACATCACATAAAATGATAAGTGAAGAAAGACATTTAGAAATAATTGTACAAATTAATTAAGACCAAATAATGAGGAAAACCAGAAAGATGAGTAACTGAAAAAAGAACTAATAAAATGTAACAAATAGAAGATGAAAGAAAAAAACTGGATTTTTATACATCGGACTTCTTTGATAAAAAAGTGATATAACAATTTTTTGAAAGATGATTTTTTTCTTTAGCTATGTTTGAAAAAGTAAAATCAGTAAATGCCAAAAAGACGTCTAAGAAATGGAAATCTCTTATTTAGCATATGTACTATTGAACCAATTTTAGTTTCTTTCATAGAAATTAATTACCACATCATGCTCCCTCCCCAGTTAGTGGTTTTTCTATAAAATGGAAAGGGGCAGCCTTAATATTTTAAGTGTTAACAATATCCCAGTTTTCTCTACAGAACCACAGACAGATCAGATATATGGAATAATGTCTGCATGGCCCTCCTCCCTTTTAACTTTAAATGAGATTTTGTTCACTGCCAGTAGCATCAGAGATAAATGCCTCAAAAAACATCAGGAAACTTGCAAAATTTATTGAGTTTTCTTAGCTAATTCATTAGTAGATATCCTAAAGCTTACTCAACTCTAATTACATGGTCTCTAAAAAGTCTGCTGCCACTGGCTATTATTTGTTTACTTTCTCAGGAAAAAAAGCATAGATTTATGCATGCACACACACAAATAACCCCTAATATTCAATAAGAAAACAAAAAAAAGTGATAATGTTATCAAGCTCACAAATGAATTGTTTAAATTCATTTTAAGCACTCGAACCTTTTTAGTTTTTGAAAATTTGGTGCTTTATGAATCTTAATATATATTATTCCTTCTCATTCATGCCAGAATAGCTTGGCTTTTTACTATTGATCATTATGAAAGATTGGACTTGTTCTTTCTCCAAAAAGAAGTAATTTATCCCTCAACAGGCAATCTGGTAGGCTTCCTGCTCCCAGTACTGGGCCATATTGATGCCAAATTTAGTGTTAATACCCACACTTCGTAGCTCACTACTGGAAAAAGGAAGTTGGCACAGGATGAATTTCTTGAGCCAATGAAGCAAGAGTATGGAGTGCCAACAGGTATGTTAGTGAGGTTCTTCCTTGGAGGAAGGAAAAGACAATTGAGATGCTCCCTAATTAAAAAAATTAATTGGGCTATTGCATGAATTTCATTCTATTTTGTACCTAATCCAATTAAAATGATAAGTAAATTATTGAGTCTTGTGGAGAGGCTTGTTTAACAAATACGTTGGGAAGGTAAAGAAGGGGATAGTTAGTAAGTGAGGATAGGGGCCAGATATTGTGCCTTGCAAATTAGCTGAAGCATTTGGTATTTTCAATCATTCTAAGTAATTAGTAAATCTCCAATTGAAAACAAAAAGTGAATAGCAAAATTGCCACAGACCTTCCAAAGAAAATCTAGAGCAGAGGCGTGTTAGCAGGAAAGATGAAATCGAATCTAATAGCACTGCCTAGTGATAGGGGTCAGATTATGACATTGTACTTCAAAATAAAAAAAAAAAACTTAATGTAACAATTGAAACTTTTTCTGTTTAATGATCTGACTACTGTAATGATGACAAGTCTAGCATTTGGTCATCCCATAGTGACCCTAGTGCTTGTGGACTTTAGTAGAGCCAAGAGAAGCTAAAGAAAGAAAAAAGTATTTTGATAGTAATGTGCTGTGATTCATGAGAGCTGTTGGAATACATGGGAGCCACCTGACAGCGGCTGCTGGAGATCCCACCCAGACCTGAGGAATGGATCTCCTCTTGTGAAAGGATGATACAAGGAGATTGAGAGGCAGTTGCTGTTCTCTGATGTATCTGATTGAGAGGCCATTGCATTGTCTGACCTCTATCCTCTTCCCTCTGCCCCCAATTTATCTCATTCCCAATCTGCAACACTTGTCAGCAAAGGCTGCTCTGCAGCTTCTTTAGATGTTATGATCTACAGCTGTGGAGGCTCTCAGAAAATTGACCTATCCCTTAACAGTAATGTAAATAAACATTTACTTAAAATGCAAAGAAAAGTTGTAACAACAAAAAGAAGGATCAAGGCTTCAAGTGACAAATATTGTTAACACTCAATTTGCA
The DNA here is from genome assembly GCF_902635505.1 of Sarcophilus harrisii. Lineage (NCBI taxonomy): Eukaryota > Metazoa > Chordata > Mammalia > Dasyuromorphia > Dasyuridae > Sarcophilus > Sarcophilus harrisii. Next base: position 195,558,499 of record NC_045426.1, read on the forward strand.
AGTTACAATATCCCAATGCTTCAAAAAAATGTGAAATTTTGTCTTTTCAGCTTGCTTCTCATCTCTGATGATTAACCTGAATTAGTCTAGAATGGCAAACCTGAATTAGTCTAGAAACACAAGAAAAAGGAGAAGAAGTATACTTCTAATACCAATTCATCATCAATATATGGAAGACTGTGCAGAAATTGAATGCAGGACCCTCTCCATCTCTCTTGGTATCTAAAAATATTTTGCCTTCTTGTAGTAATATCTTTCAAAAGATGGATGAAATACCATGGAAAAACTATGCTGAATATGATTCTCACTAAAAGGGAGAAATTGAAAATAATACTGGAGAGAAAATTATGAGATTCTTGAGTTCAATCAAATCTTCATCTGAGAATGTGTGATAGAGAAATAGTGGACATCTGGGTTAATTTTGGCATCTACACTAGATTTGGGAAAGTATATTTTGAAAGTTTCTGAGAAAATATAGATTAGAATTAAAAATCTTTAGTGAGAGTGGATGCCCATTAATTAGAGAATGGCTGAATAAATTATGGTATATGAATGTTATAGAATATTATTATTCTGTAAGAAACTACCAGCAGGATGATTTCATAGAGGCTTGGAGAGACCAATATGAACTGATGCTAAGTGAAAGGAGCAGAGCCAACATGGCAACAAAACTATACAATAATCAATTCTGACAGACATGGCTCTCTTCAACACTGAACCGGTTCCAATTGTTCAGTGATGAAGAGAGCCATAATACACCCAGAGAAAGGGCTGTCTTAACTGAGTGTAGATCACAACATAACATTCTCACTCTCTCTGTTGTTATTTGCTTGCATTTTGTTTTCTTTCTCAGCTTTTCTTTTTCTTCCTTCTTGATCTGACTTGTCTTGTGCAACAAGATAACTATAAAAATGTATATATACATTGGATCAACATGTATTTCAATGTATTTAACATGTTTTGGACTATCTGCCAGCTAGGGGAGGGGGTGGGGGGAAGAAGGGAAAAATTTGGAACAAAAGGTTATGCAAGGGTCAATGTTGGAAAAATTACCCATGCATATGCTTTGTAAATAAAAAGCTTTAATAAAAAAGAGAAAAATATTCAGTTATCATAAGGGATGGAAGATGCTCAAAAATGAAATCCTGAAGAGATAAATTAAAACAATTTCAGAGAAGGGAAATTTCTCTGAAGATACCTATGTAAATTTAAAGGAAACTAATCAACTCAAATTTTAAACAAAAATAATGTAGAACAGACACTATAATTAAATATAACTCAATATAATTCAAAAAGTCTAAATACTGTAATGCAAGTAATATTAATAATAATAATAATAAAATCTCTAGAAAACTGTTGAATAAAAAGCAATGCATGACCTTGAGTCTGATAGCCATCAGGAAAAAAAAATAATGCATTTCAAACACTTTGACATAAAGTTATTAAGTTCAAAAAATGTTTATAACAGACATTTCCCCCAAAGAAAACCTTTAGATGAAAAAAAGATAAGACCATCTGAATAACATAGACAGTTTTTGTAAAGAGGCCATTTGACCTATAGCGAGTCAGCCTTTATGTCAACAACAACTGAGCTCAAGTCCTGTTGCTGATATGTAAGCTTCAAATTGCAGAGCAGGTGCTAACTTCATTGACAATGGTTCTTTCCTCCACTTAGAGGGTATAATGTTCAACTCAAAAATATTGACCACAGTAGATACACTTTTGAAGCATTCCTAGATATAGAAAAAATAGCAAAGGGAAGAAAAAATGTTATTTAAGCAGAATGTTTGAGCAGATTATTTGATTTGTGAACTCTACAAACAATAGAAACACAAGAAAACCAAATAAACCAAATACAAAGATAATCAATGAAGTTAGTTGTCTCCTGTTTTTAGCTTTTTGCATGTTTTTTTCCTAAACAAAGGAATAAAAGAGAACAAAAAAGGTCATAAAGAATAAAACAAAACCATCAAGAGATGTAAAAAAGTAAAGATTTAAAGGGAACTTATAGAATCAGAAGTGAAATTTAAAAATTTAATTAATACTCTATGGTCCAAATCTTGTCCTCCTACAAACAAACTAAATAATTATGAAAGAAAATAAGAGAATATAAAGTTGTATAAATTAGGAGAAAAATAATAAATGACAGAAGGAACCTAGTGCTATGTCCCAATAAGGTTCATAGACAAATAGTAAATAGATAGTAATTCATTAAGCTTCTGTACTTTTTCAAAATGACATAGTAAAAAGGGAATGGAATGAGTTGGCTCAAGGGAAGGATAATAGAAAAAGATTCTTAACCTCAAAGGAGAAAGTAAAGTTTTAATAGGAGGAAATACTCTTACCAGTTGTTTCATTGGTAAGGTAGTGAGATTGTGAATATTTGTATTAGGTTCCCAGATTTTCTTTTTATTTCCCCTTTTTTATTATAACTTTTTATTTACAAGATATATGCATGGGTAATTTTTCAGCATTGAATTTTAAATTGTAAAACCTTTTGTTCCAACTTTTCCCTCCTTCCCTCCACCCCTTCCCCCAGATGGCAGGTTGACCAATATATATTAAATGTGTTAAAGTATAAGTGAAATACAATACATGTATACATGTCCATACTGTTATTTTGCTGTATAAAAAGAATCAGACTTTGAAATAATGTACAATTAGCCTGTGAAGGAAATCAAAAAATGCAGGCGGACAAAAATAGAGGGATTGGGAATTCAATGTAGTGGTTCATAGTCATCTCCCAGAGTTCTTTTGCTGGGTGTAGCTAGTTCAATTCATTACTGCTCTGTTGGAACTTATTTGTTGTTCTCATCTCATTGTTGAAGAGGACCACGTCTATCAGAATTGATCATCATATAGTATTGTTGTTGAAGTATATAATGATCCCCTGGTCCTGCTCATTTCACTCAGCATTAGTTCATGTAAGTATCTCCAGGCCTTTCTGAAGTCATCCTGCTGGTCATGTCTTATAGAACAATAATATACCATAATATTTATATACCACAATTTATTCAACCATTCTCCAATTGATGGGCATCCACTCAGTTTCCACTTTCTGGCCACTACAAAGAGGGCTGCCACAAATATTCTTGCACATACAGGTCCCTTTCCCTTCTTTAAAATCTCATTGGGATATAAGCCTAGTAGTAACACTGCTGGATCAAAGGGTATGCACACTTTGATAATTTTTTGAACATAAATCCAAATTGCTCTCCAGAATGGCTGGATGTATTCACAATTCCACCACCAACGTATCAGTATCCCAGTTTTCCAACATCTCTTCCAACATTCCGCATTATCTTTCCCTATCATTCTAGTCAATCTGACAGGTGTATAGTGGTATCTCAGAGATGTCTTAATTTTTCTAATTAATAATAACTTGGAACATCTTTTCATATGGCAAGAAATAGTTTCAAATTCTTCATCTGAGAATTGTTGTTCATATCCTTTGACCATTTATGAATTGGAGAATGGCTTAATTTCTTATAAATTAGAGTCAATTCTCTATAAATTTTGGAAATGAGGCCTTTATCAGAACCTTTGACTGTAAAAATGTTTTCCCAGCTTATTGCTTCCCTTCTAATCTTGTCTGTATTAGCTTTGTTTGTACAAAAACTTTTCCATTTGATATAATCAAAATTTTGTATTTTGTGATCTATAATGATCTCTAGTTCTTCTTTGGTCATAAATTCCTTCCTCTTCCACAGGTCTGAGAAGTAAATTATCCTATGTTCTTCTAATTTATTTATAATCTCATTCTTTATGTCTAGGTCATGAACCCATTTTGACCCTATATTGGTATATGGTGTTAAGTGTGAGTCAATGCCTAGTTTCTGCCATACTAATTCCCAATTTTCCCAGCAATTTTTGTCAAACACTGAGTTCTTATCCCAAAAGCTGGGGTCTTTGGGTTTGTCAAACACTAGATTATTATAGTTATTTTGTCCTTTGAACCTAACTTATTCCATGGATCAACTAATCTATTTCTTAGCTAATACCTTGTATAGCCTTGTATAGTAACGGCAGCCACCACAACAGAAAGGTGCGGGGGATATACAGTGCATGCTGCACATGTCATGTCCATTGCAAGGGGAATTCACTGCAGCAGTGAAGATTGGAAGTGGGAGCATGGAGAGTGTGGGAAATGGAGGCATCACAGTGCAGAGGCAGCTTGGAGGAAGTTGGGCATTGCAGTCTGTATGTCTCTGTGTGGGCAAAGTTATTTCTGGTATATTGTTTTTGTAGCACTGTATATATATATATATGTATTTTACTAATAACAATTTGGAATCCCTAGAAAATAATGATGTCAAGAAAAAGAAAAATTGACTCGGAGTGTAGGATATTCAAAGAACAGTAGACTTATGATTACTTTTTCATGCAGTACAAGGAAAGAGCGGTTTGTGTTCAAACAATATAATTTGCATCGACACTATGAAACTCAATATAAAGATAAATATGATTGTTTGGTTGGAGAAGTTAGAAAAGATAAAATATTAAAACTGAAAAATACATTGACAACTCAGCAAAATACTTTTGTGAAGCAGAAGCAGCTAAATATTTCATCACTGTGAGCAAGTCTTCAAGTTGCCAAGCTAATAGCATGCACTGGCAGACCATTCATGGAGGGAGAATTTGTTAAAGAATGCCTTCTTTCTATTGCCAAAGAGATATTTCCAGAGAAGGCTGATTTATTTAATACAGCGAGTCTTTTAGGACTTACAACTACATGGAGGATTGAAAAAATGGGAGACAATCTGCATCAGTATTTGCAAAATTCCATAAAAATTTTTTTTATATTTTTCCTTGGCACTCAACGAAAGCAATGATGTTCCTGATTCTGCAGAACTTCTAATTTTTATTTGTGGGACAAATGATTATTTTGAAGTCATAGAAGAGTTTGCTGCACTTCAAAGCATCAAAGGAACAACTACAGGAGAGGATATCTATGAAAAGGTTTGCCAAACTATGAATGGTTTGGAGCTGGACTGGGCTAAACTAGCCAGCATGACAACTGATGGTGCTCCTAGCATGGTGGGGTCTAAGAAAGGAGTAATTGCTCGCATTAACCAAGAGATGGACAAACATAACCATTCTCATCCAATAGCCATATACTGCCTCATCTACCAACAAGAGCTTCTATAGAAGCTATTGATCATCCTTTTGATTTTTTTACTCATTTTTTTAAAGCCTGTAGGGTCTGTCTTCAGGGCAAGGAGGTTATCAGCTTCCTCTACAGAGCAGGAATATGTGTATGGACAGTAGCTGTCCTGCAAATGGGCTGCAAAGAGCAGGGAGGTAGAGGAATGCTCTGGGAAAAAGTTCCCCACCAGAAGTGACTCAGACCTAGGTAGCACAGGGCCGAGCTGCCGAAGTACCCAGTGAAGAACCCTGCTGTGCAGATTGGTAACTGTTCTGGGGCTAGAAGCTGAGCAGTGAAAGTGTCACTACACCAAGAAAGAGCCCGCTGTGGTGCTGTAGGTATTAGCAGGTGACCAGTGAATAGCCTGGCACGCACCAGAAGTGTCTCTGTCCAGGGAAGCATAGTTATGCTGTGGAAGTTCTATTGCCCCAGACTGAGCCCCACACTGTGCAGATTAGAGGCTGCCCTGTGCTGTGCCCCTCTGCCATGCAGATTTGTGACTGCCCCAGCCCATGCTGCAGAATGCAGCTGCACAGCTATGCTGTGGTCTGTGTTGAGTCACTTTCAGTTTTGTGTGGGTATAGCCAGATCTTGTTAGGTTGTGGCATTTTTTAGAGTATCCTCTATTTTTGGCTTTAATTTCTCTGCTGGTCTGCTTTGTAATCAAGGCAGAGCAGTCAGCCTATGGCAGAGTCATCTCTATCACTTTTCTAACCACAGAGACCACCTCCACCCCTGGTCTGCTATGGACTTTAGCCTTTGGTTCTATCCCTGCCTGCACTGGTCTGCTCTGGCCCCTCAGAATAAACCTTTCCTGGTGATGTTCCAGATTATCTTTGGTTGGTACATTGTTGTACTTCTAATCTTTGTGAATTTTACCAGTCAAGCGCTATTTTTAAGGCTGAATTTAATAATTACTCATGAGGATATGAGAGGAGCTTAGAAAAGTATGTGTGCCTTCTCTGCCATCTTGGCTCTGCCCCCTAAAACTAAATTTTTATACTCTAATTTATAACTGGGCCAAAGAACAAATCATAGTTATTATAAGTACTATAATTGGGTTTATGAAAGGGATAACAATGGGATAGCGTATCAATATTGATGAGAAGCAGAGTTAACCATCTTTAGGGTTAAATGTATGCCTTTTAAAACCAATATTAACAAGTAGGAAAATAGACTCAATAAACTGAACAAAATAAAAGATATTAGAAAATTTATAAAGTAACAACCTTAAAATATAATTAAAAGAAGAAATTTTTAAAATAGAAGAGAAAGTTTAGATTGAATGTCTTAGATTAGATAAATATGTATTCAGGTTCTAACAAGCCCTTAAAGAACTATTACCTGTGATGCTTAAAAAAAAAAGTCCCCCAAATAGGAGCAAAGTCTTTCTATCAAACTTCCTTTAAGAAATAGGTTATCCAAGTCAAGCTGGACCAATCTGGAAGATTGGCAGATGTCAGTTTAGGGCTGATATACCTTCAAACCAGAAGGAAAACTGTGGCAACTCTGAAGTCCAGCTGTGAGAATGTGTCTACCATGAAAAGGAAAGGAGTCAGAAAGTGAATAGAGAGAGGAAAATACTGAAACACCAAGGATCTAAAATAAAAGAAATTCAGTAAAAATCCAGAATACTAGTAGATGAGGCAATAATAAGGACTCTAAAACCAGCAGGAAAGAAAAGTATTTAAACCCTGAAACAATTAAATCTTAGTTGTAAGGAAATTATTCCTCTGACATCTCATCTAAGTTTAACATTTTGAATCTTCTTTCTACTCATTGCTTTACTTTCTATGCTTGGGGCAAAACATTGCCAGAGTAGTCTCTCTTCAAAATAAAAAAAAATAACAAAAACTTGGAAGATAAGTATCATTTTTCCCTTATTTTTTCCAATTTAAACTTGTATTATCTTTATTTTCTAATTTATGAAAAGGAATTGAGTTATAGGAGAAAGTTAGTCCTAGGAAATCTGTGCTCAACTGCTACCTTACAGCATGTTTTTAGGCAAGTCATTTAACTTCTCTGGGCCTCAGTTTCCTTACTGGTAAAGACCTAGTTATCTTCAAATCTCTTTTAGAATCTAATATTCCAAAAAGTGTGCTTGCTTCCATTTCAAAATGCACATTTTTGTAAAAAGGAAAAAAATACCTTGGCATAAAAATGTTCCATGTCAAATTACTTTGAGACTTCTTTGACTGTTTATCTTCTTTCCTCCTTGCCCCTTCTCCATTAGTGTAGATGATACAACACATGAATCAGTTGGTAGCTCATGCTCACAAATAATGCAAAACTTTTTTCTTCAAAATTATGCTATTCAATTAATATTTTCATTGAAACAAATTGTTGTAGATCAACATATGATCGCTTGGATTTTTCCTAAATTGTCAGCTCAAATTTTAATTGTTTATGGAAATACAATAGTTTTTTTTTTTTATTAATACACCATATATTTAAGGCAAGTTACTACAGAAATTAAGTGTTCATTTTCTCATTTCTTAAGTCTTCCAAAATTTGGTTTTCTCTTCCTATTTATTCTATATATTGCTTCTCTGTATATATTCATTTATTTGTTTGTCCCAATAAATCACAAACTCCTTGAGAAAAGGGATTTTCTTTTTATTCTTTTTGCATCTCTAGAATTTAGCATGATGACTGACACAGAAAAATCTTAATAAATATTTGACACTAACAAGGAGAGCGTCTGCTATTTTCTATATCACAATCTGAAACTTAGTGGCATCCTTTAAAAATGTAATTCAGAATTAAAGTATGAACTCCACATTACTTAAAATACCAAGAATCTTTTTTTCATACAGGCATTATATTATAAAGGAGGGGAAGACAAGAAAGAGGGAGATAATAACTAACAGTTCAGGAAACTCTGAAAGTAATTTGGCATAGAAATTCTCCACAACAAATATTATGAATAAATATAAATAACTATTTTGGCACATATATATTTGAAATGTGTCCATAGATATGCTAATATGAATTACTCTTCACTGAGTGAGCCTGAGAATAAAGAAAGGAAATCAAATGTTAATGATTATCCTTAATGGAAAGAAAAGATAGGCTAAGTAAAATATGGGTCTGAATCTGGCCCTGGGAAACTCAAAATCTATGTGGGGAACCTCGATCTCTTGGGGCATTTCATGGTATGTGGTGAAATAATATCATATGATTTTGTTTAGATAAAAAAAAGTTTAAAATAGTTTAAGTGGTATCATTAATTTAAGTGGTAAATGGAAGATAGTATGTCTACTCAACTGAAAATATTGTCTCTAAAAACTGCTTTTAAGTATTCTATCAAAACTATTTTGGGACACTTTACTGGTTTAGGGATATGTGGGAGGAAGGGGGCTATTAGTACTTGTTTGTTTCTACAAAGATATAAGATATAAACATATTTTTAAATTTCTCTAAGCTTCTTTCTCTAAGTTTGAGTTGAATAAATATTTTGCAATTTGTTTTCAACTTTCTCAGCATTTCAGCTAATAGCGCACAAAAGTACAAATGGTACAAATGGTAGGAATTGGGAAGAGAGATGAGATCTTTAAAATCAGTTTAGAAAGTGTATGTTTTGGATCATGCTATAGAACTTTACCTCTGAAAAACAAAAATTACTTCCCTTTGCCACAGATAAGAGAGAGAATGCTATTAGGGTTACTAAAATCTTGTTCATATGCTTTGGCAAAACATCCAGCTCTTCAAAATATCAAAGAACTTGAAAATATGTTCTTTGTATAACAGGTTCTACCTTTTGGCAAAATCAAAACCTTAGAAAAATGATCAGAACGAGTGGGAAAACCTGCCAAGTCCCATATCTTCTTTGAGGTTCAATATTTCTTTTTGGCAAAATAGAGAAAATAACATGAATGAATAAAACTAGATCATTTTTAAACAACTCACCACTTCTGCAGATAACTTATTCCACTTTTGGACATCTAAGATAGTTTTTTGTTTTACCCCAAACATCATGCTTAAATTTGTTTCTGAAGGCAGGAATGGTAAGGAATGGATCAATGAGAAGAGAAAATTTCTGTACACTAAAATCAGTTAAAGTTAACACCCTTGAGATTAACTTAACATACTAGTCTGTTGTATTTGCTCACCTGATCTGAGAACACTCTAATGTATAGTTTTGGGTCATTATGTCAAACAGCCTATTAGAAATATGCTAAATATACACCTGTGGGTAACAAACATGAGTGAAAGGATGTGTATCCTTAATATTTTATATTCTCCCATATTGATATTCTCAGTTATTTATTTCTCTGTCAAATTCCAGTTACTCTCATAATAACATACTTGTCCCAAAGTGCATATGACTCCAAATCTCATATATTTTTATTGCTTTTCTTTGTTTTGGATATATGTACCATAATAACTTCCTTCTTGAAGTTTATTTCTTTTCACATGCCTGCCCAGAAATTTAAGAATTAGTTTTCTTGCAACTGAAAGTGCTGCATTTGCTCTTTATTTTATTATGCACCATTCCATATTATTCCTTTTTAATGCTTCTCATATATGCTTCTTTGTCATTTTCATTCTCTCCATGTAGCATGTCTCTCCTCCCAGGAGTCTCTAAGCACTTTATCCTCATTCTCTCTGCTGGCTATTTTTTTTCTTCAAGGACATGTATTTCTTGTCTTTTAGAGACTATCCATCCTCAAGCAATTTCTAATTCTTTAGAAAACTTAAATTCAAACTGTCAGCCCCTCAAGCTAAGTTTTCAGGTTTATGTTTCACCATATCTAAATCTAAATGAGGCACAAGCAGCATAATGAACCTTGGCCACATTTCAAGATTCAGTTCTGTGACACAGAAAAGGAAAAACATTTCTGCAGAAGGAGGAACAATTTTTGTAATCTGACAATAGTCAGTAGATATCTTTGCTAATATAATCAAAAATGAATAGTGATAATGTTGTCAGTATGAAAACAATGGCCAACTGTTCGTATTGTAAACTATATCTACATTCACCCTTAGTAGCATCTGGGAAATATTGTTATAAAGATTATTGGCAAAATTTAATGTTGGTTGATACAGAAATTTTGAACTACAGTCCTTAAGTAAGTATTAATCATAGTGTTCTGTGCACAAATATTGCTTAATTAATATGTCTTAAAATTTAATTGATGAATGACTCCTGCTTTTAAAAATATTTTGATATAAAGTCAGGTTATGATTAATGAAGATTGAAAATATAAAGTTAAATTTATGGCAAATTATAAAATTATAAATTGTTGCATTTAAAGTGAACCAACATCCAATTAATGAGATATGAGCTAATTAGGGGCTTAAACATGATACTACATTATCAGTTTTTACTTACCTATAACCTGAAAAATAAATCCCTTCACAAAATGACTTTTGACTAAAGACAAAAACTACTTAGATCTATCATGCCATTTCATGGAAGATAGTTTAAAAGAGGAAATTTAGTCATGAAGTATGGGTCATCACCAAGGGAAATGAGAATGGAATCTTGTAAGAAGTCAGAGCAACCACAGAATTATAAAAAACCCATGAGGACAAGCCTCTAGTGCAAGCAAAGGTATAAAGAGAGACATCAGCTTCAGCCACCTCCTCTCTTTGACCGAAGGATTTTGTCAGTTTCAAATGACCCCCAAAGGAGGCTGGACTTCCCATTTTCCCATAAATGTTCTACAACATTGTTGAATTGGCTGATGGTAATATGGAGCCAATGATAGATTGGGCATAGATCCACAGCTCCATAATGAATGTATAATAAGAAAAAGTGATTTTTAAAAATCATCACAACCTAAATTACACACTTATGTGATATCAAAATTAAGAAAAAATTGAAAATAAAGAAAATAAATAATTATTCATATGATACTCAAATTAATAAGACAACAGAAATCTTAAATTATTCAATATCAAAAAGAAAAAGTAGCCAAGCCATATAGAAACTAGTGATATGGAGAAATATATAGTGTAACTGAATTTGTAACTGAATCCTAGCAAACAAACAATTATAAACATCCATGAAAAACATTTTCAGTAATTCAAAAATAAAAATTACTGAGTTTGTTTGATAGCTATTTTTCTATTACTAAAAGCCAGGTAGGAAAAGAAAGAATGAGAACTACAGATCCATCTCAGTAAAGAATGCTGATACACGACTTTTAAATAAAATTTCAGAAAAATATACTAAGACATGAGGATACATATACATGTATTCATAATACAGTATGTACATGTGTAAATATGATGAAGTACTTTTATACATGAATATATAAATAAATATGTTTGGTGTGTGTATCTACTTAATGAAATAGATAGATATCAATATCTTTCTAAAAAGAAGGAATAAAAATAAAGATTTGTATGTATAAAACTTCAAGAGGAAGATAGAGAGACACAGAGACAAGAGACAGAGAGATAGAGACTGCAAAATCGTGAGAGAGTTGATTCAAGGATTATTCACCATTAAAATAATTAACATGATCATTAATTAAATGTTAATTTTACAATCTAATTAAATATTTAAGAGAAAAAAACAGTGTGATCATGTAAATAAAAAAGATTGACAAAATGTACATTTGTGCTTGAAGAAACAAAATTTACCATTTTATTATAAGCCAAATAGTAGAAATTTATGTAGTGCAGAAACACATGGAATTTCTCCTAGTATTGTTACTAAGCCAGGACTTCCATTTTCCTTCTCTGTTATTTGCTATAAACATATGGTTTAAAAAAAATTCTGTTAGTAATATCTCTTAAATGAAAGACATAAATATCAGTGATTAATGCTGTTTTCATATGATATTATGGCATATTAGGCAAACAATCAAAACAAGAGAATCAAGAAATATGCCAAGACAATAGTTTCAGTAAAAAGAGACATCCAAAATGTACGAACTATCAAAGTGCCTATAAAATGTTAAGAAAAACTGGGAGGCACTAAAAGACAGAAATTCCATCTGAATACCAAATTCTATTTGAAAAACCAGTTTTAAAATCTCAAGGTAAGTGTTGCTAGCCATATGAATTAAGGGAGGATAATATTTCTTTCTTTCTTTTTGTGTATGTGTGTGTGTGTTTAAGCTTTTATTTTCAAAACACATGCATAGATAGTTTTCAATATCATAATCTTGCAAAACCTTGTGTTCCCTCCCTTCTCTCCATTCCCTCCCCTAGGTGGCAAATAATCCAATATATGTTAAACACATGTAATTCTTCTATATATATATATTTCCACAATTATCATGCTGCACAAGAAAAATAAGATCAAAAAAGAAAAAAATATATAAGCAAACAACAACAAAAAAGATGAAAAGACTGTATTGTGATCTACACAGTCTCCATTGTCCTTTCTCTGGGTACAGATGGCTCTCTCCATCACAAGACCATTGGAACTAGCTGAAATCAAATCGCTATTGAAAAGAGCCATGTCCATCAGAATTAATCATTGCATATAATCGTACTGCTATCATGTACAATGATTTCCTGGTTCTACTAAACCTTAGTAGAATCAGTTCATGTAAGTCTCTCCAGGCTTCTCTGAAATCAGAGAGGATATATTTCTAAAATAATAAATAATATTACAAAACCCATTAAAGTTATTTTGTCTGTATTTTTAAAATGAATTAGTTCTGATAAGCAAAAATAATTTTAAAAAACCATTAATTACCCCATGGTTCTACCAATTCAAAAGGAAAAGTTTCCATCAGATTTGATAAGAAATAACAAGAGGAGTTGAACTAAAAATAAGTTTAGATTAGAAAGCATAGCATACAAAACAATTAGTATGAAATAGATATATCTGGTTAATTTCAAATGCCATATTACAAAAATGAAGGTGTCATAACAATTCCAGCTTAGAGGATTATTCTTAATGTAGTAACCAAGAGAGTGTTTAAAAAAAAAAAAAAGACAATTTGACTAAATTCAATTTAAAATGTTTTCAACAATTAGGTAATCTAGAAAAACATGGACATTCAAAAATGTATTTTATCGATACCCATATAAGGACATGCTGCAAATCACTACCAATAGAGAATTTTCAGTAAAAACAATTATGATATTTTATCTCGTACCCTGAAAATTGGCAAAAATGAAAGAAAGATTTAAAGTTTTGAGGTACTATATTGAATAGACAACAATTGAGACTAAGTAATAAAAGTTGAAAGTTAATCTCCTTTGGTACAGAAACCCCATACTCCAAGGAAGTAAGTGGAAAGTACATCTGATATATATATTAAAATATTTAAAGCATTTTTGTATAGTTAAAAAAATAGAGATAAACTGGGCATTGGTACTTGAGGGAATGCTTAAACAAAGTAATGCAGATAAAATGTAATAGTATGAATACTATTTTAAAAATAAATAAAATTTTAGAAAAAGAATTAAAACATGTTTAAATTTATCACATGCAAAAACCAATATGAGTGATTAAGGGATATCTCAGGAGAATTAAGACCTGGTACAATTATGTAAACAGAACAAGAAAACAACACAGACAACTATAGGAATATAAAATAAAATGAAATAAAATAAAACTATTTTCTCTGCTAATTATAAGAACTTATCTTTATCCTGGAAGATATGAGAAAACTTACCTCTCTTTTCCCCACATTAGAAAGAGGGGTACATAAGTTTATTTTAGACAATTTTGCTATCTAATAAAAATGATGTATTATGGTTGTATTACTGGATCCTAATGTAATCATTAGCATATAGTAAATACTTTACAAATTCATTTTAATTTGGTTGACTTTTATTTGCTGGAAGGAAAAACTTACTCACCCAGGAAAGGAGAGGAAATTGGATTTACTAAAAAAATATATCAATAACAACCCAAGTATAAACTGATCCCATACATTTGTGTAGATATGATTCAGACTTTTAAATAATGTTCAGAATACCTAGTTTCCATGTAATTGGTCTTAAATAAAAGGCTATTTTGTATAAAATGAAATTTATCAATCATTTTTACTGCCATATTTCCTCACTGAACAAACTGATCCATGATCTGACGTCCATATGATATTTGGGAATTTTGCTAAAGGATAAATGAAAAGAAACTTGTTTCTCCAGAAAGAAACACCTAATATTATTTCTTTAGGAACACCTATGTCTATTAGTCCTAGGAAATTTAAAACTGCTTTTCAGATAAGTGACATACATTTAATTTTGTCAGTCTTGCTTTTAGAATGTGGCTAATAAATATACTGAAGGTAAGTTTGAAGACCTAATTGAACATATCATTCAAAATTGCAGTGTAAATTTGTTCTCTATTATGAAATTTATGAAAAATGTCTCCAGTACATTATAATTTGTGACAATTTCAAACATGATTTTTATTGCAGAGAAAATATACAGTGTGCTACTTATAAGAACATTTGGTACTTTTCATGTTTCTCATTTTTTATTTCAACTTTTTGGGAACTTTTCCTCAATGTGCAGTAGATTTCTATGAGATTGAAATTTATTTCCCACACTTCTTTTGTATGAGATGCTTACATAGCCCTCCACATTTTAAGAGTAGTCCAGATTACCATTTGCATTTTATATATGATCAAACAAAAACATTCTTATCCGATATTTAAAGTACAAAAGAAATAATTATAGCCAAGATCAAAACCGAATTACATTTTTAGAGCTGGTATAGTTTCTATGGGGGAGTGCTAACTTCTAATTTGCTTAAAATAACTTTGTATATTTTATAGCAACAGAGGCCGTATTAGAATTTGAAGTTTCTACAATCTAATGCCCAGTAATTATAAATGCCAGATACATCTTACTGTTTTCCCATTTTGAAGAATATTTTTTTTTTTACTAATTTTAGTGGAATAGCAACTTCTCGACCATCAGTAGAATATAATAATAAATTCCAACAATATTATTTTATTTAATCCTTTCCATCTTCTGACCTAGATAGGAAAATTGGGGCTCTCACTAAGTTTTGCTCTTTGTTATACTACTGTATTATGACATCATGTGGAAATTTGTTCCATATCTACCTCTCAGTGACATCAACACATCTCCAATCTCATTGCCTTCTTAATAGCATTAGAGGGAATGAAATTACAGATCCCAGACCTGGATAGTAAGACTTTCTCCCATGATCTTCCTTAAAGATACATAAAAGTAAATTTGATCTAATTTTTGTATGATTTATCTTTTTTACCTTTTTTATCTTTTGGATTTTGCCAATTTATTTTTATTTAGGTGTCATTCATTAATCCATTTTGTTACAAGAAAGTATCTGCATCTTGGCTAAGTTGGAAGTGCAGGAGCTACTCAAAGGAAAGACTCCACTATTAATTGGCTTTGAATAATTCCATTTCTAACCTGAGTTGGTTCTCATCTCTTCAGAAACATTAATTATTGCCCTAACGCCTAAGACTTTCCATATTGATGCCAAATTGTAGTGTTTTCTTCTTTATTATAATATGATGGTTCTCTCTGGGAGCAGGTTTTTTGGGGAAGTTTTCTGGTGGCAGTCTTAGTTTCAGTTCCAAGTAATAATCACTTCAAATACAGCCAGCTGATAAAATCCAAACATTTATTTTCTCCTTCCTTGATTCCAAGAGCTCTTGAAGCTTGTCCTTTGCTTCTGCCTCTGCCTCAACTCCGACTCATGACTTTCAATCTTCCTAAGTGACTTCTGGCTCTAGCTCAACTCCACTCGTGGCTTCTTCTGAACTGATTCTAACTGATTCACTGAAGCTCTTTGTATGCTCTTTGTAAAAGGTTGACTCCTCCTCCAAGAGAGTGGGATTGTGGGTTTCTCACTTGTGAATCTCCCAAAAGTGTGAACTCCAATGAGTATTTAAATACATTAGTGAGCTAGAGAATTTGCTAAGTACCATGCTAAATTAGGCAACTGACTTATCATTTAGTAAGGATTCTAACACCAAACAGTATAGACACTGGGTCACTTTAGTCCTGTGGCAGCCCAGAACTCTTCAAGTCTAACAAGCTACCAAGCTACCAACTTAGACACTCTAGTTGTAGGTATTAAAGACAAGCTTGGCTCAAAGTTATTATTTTATTATATGTTGTGAAAAATCACTCTTCATATATATATATATATATATATATATATATATATATATAATGACAACAGTAATCACAAAGTACAAAACAATCACATTCAAAATCAAATAGTAAAGAAAGAAGGTATCTATTATGAAGTTTACATCTTTAGAAGATTAATTGAATGTATTATAGGAGATTTACCTCAAAAAATAAAGCATTCTCAGGGTCATCATTCCTGTTTTTGGAACACCAATGACAACTAGAGGGTCCTGCTTCCAGTCATTTGTGTTATCAATGAAGAACTTTCACAATGAGATGATGAGGATTTGCCATAGTGAGTACTGAGAAAGTGATTATTCTAGACATTGTCTGTTATTTTCTCAACTCTTTTTACTTTGCATTAGTTAACACAGATCTTTCATATTTCTTCAGAATCAAATCTCTTGTCATTTATTACAGCCCAATAATATTACATTGACTTTATATAACACTGTTACTCTCATTTATAAACATCTACTCTTTTTACATGTTTTTGCTCTTAAAATTTTTGCTATAAATATTTTGTTCTTTATAGGTACTTTTTTCTTGTTTATAGATTCCTTGAAGTATGAATGAAAAATATCAATGAGAATTTGAAATGTCTAGAAGAAAATCCAACTGGCCCAGAAAATAGGTCAAGGAGAGATAATTTAAATCACTGGACAAAGGGTAACAAAGATGGCAGGTTTAGGGGCAGCTACCAAACTGCCTTCACACAACTTTAAAATAACATATATAATCATATTTTAAAGTGACAGAGACAACAGAAGTTAGGAGTGAGACATTTTGTCCAACTTAGAAAAATTTTAGAGGGTGACAGAAGAATGACACAGGGATGAAATCCACACAGAAGGCTATGGCAACTGACCACAGTAATAGTAGTTGTAACTTCAGAACCTTTCAATCTAGAAATGGTAAGGGAGACAGAAACCTGGCAGAAAGACATTGCAGAGAAACTTTTGTTGCCACTGGGTTTAGTTGGTTTGACTGGCAACTCTGTTGTCCATGTGTCATTATGAGTTGGAATTCCAGGGTGGAGAGGAGCACTGACTCTTGTAATTTCCAGGATCTATGAGGATTTTTTGAATAAAAGAGTGACCACACCTCTCCCTGGATCACACTATTTTGGAAGCATGAAAAACTTATAGACCCACAAAACTATCTCTGGAAACAGCAGTATAAAAAAAGCCCGAAGTTTGGGACATTGCCTTCTCTCCCCTCAAAGAGCAGAACCCAACTTCAATATGTAGTTCAGACTGGAAAATAAGCAAACAACCACCACCAAAACAATTTGGCCATAAAAAAGCTGCTATACTGTACACTCTGGTCTCAGAAAAAGAGAATGGTGGAAAAACAACTACAAACAAAAATCTCAAAGGGAAATACTAATTAGACTGAAAACCAACAAAAATTCCTGGAAGAAATAAAGAGATGAGTGATATAGAAAAATATGTGAGGTCTTTAAAGAATTACAGATGAAAGATAGAAGCTGAGTAGAAAATTTGACATTCAAAAAATAGATGAAATAGAATGATAAAAAAGTAAACATAACTAAGAAATTGTAAGAGATTAAAAAAGATTGAATTTGTTAACATTTCTATATAGGAAGATGATACATTAACTATTTTGAACTTTAACATAATCCAATGCAACCACAAAAGGATCCAACACAAATACAAAAGATAAATAGTGAAACCCTGAACCCCAGAATGGTACAGGACTTGGCAACACCCATCCAATACCAGAAGGAAGTCAGCAGCACTAGCCCAGGGCATAAAGCTGCTGTTGCCTATGGAGGCAGCTTGGGACAATCTATCTTTCCCTTAAGAGTAGAACTCAACCTTTAAAAAATGAGCAAAAAAGTAAAAATAATTCTGACCATAGATAGCTTTTATTGAGAAAGAGAAGAACAGATTTCAAACCCAGAGGATGCTAAAGGTAAATTGTCTCCAGATGAAGTCCCAAAGCATGATATGAATTGGTGCCCATCTCCCAAGGCTCTCTTGAAAGAATTCAAAAAAGTATCTTAAAAGAAAGTTAGAAGAAAAATGGGGAAAGGAAATAAGAATGTGGTAAGAGAGTTTGGAAAGATAAACACAGAAGAAAACTCCTTAAAAATAGATGTAATATATTTAGTGAAATGAAAAAAAATCATTTAACTTCTTAAAAAATAGATTTGATGAAATGGAAAAAATATATAACTTCTTACAGAATAGATTTGAAAAAGAAGCCAACTCACTGGAAAACAAAATTTGTGAATTGGAAAAAAAAATCCAATGAACAAAATAATTCATTTAAAAGCTCAATTGGACAAATGCAAAAGGAGATTAAAAAGCTAATTGAAGAAAGTAATTCACTAAAATTAGAATTGAACAAATGGAAGTGAATATATAGATGATATGTCAAGAATCAGTCAAACAAAACCCCAAAAAAGGAAAAAAAATACAAGAAAATATAAAAAATACTTCATTGGAAAAACAACTGATCTGGAAAATAGCTCTAAGATGGACAATATAACAATCATTGGACTTCCCGAAAACTGTGATGAAAAATAGAGCTTAATAGCCTTTTGTATAATTACAAGAAACTGGAAATTGAGTGGATGCCCATCAGTTGTAGAATGGCTGAATAAATTATGGCATATGCATGTTATAGAATATTATTGTTGTATAAGAAGTGATCAGCAGAATGATTTCAGAGAGGTTTGGAGAGACTTATGTGAATTGAGGCTAACTGAAGTGAGTAAAACCAGGAGAACATTGTACACAGCAACAGAAAGATTATACAAAGATTAATTCTGATGGATGAGGCTCTTTTCAACAATGAGATGATTGAGGCCAGTTCTGATAATCTTGTGATGAAGAGAGCCATCTACATCCAGAGAGAGGGCTGTGGGAAATGAGCGAGAATCACAAAATAGCATTTTCATTATTTTTGTTGTTGTTTACTTGCATTTTGTTTTCTTTCTATTTTTTTCCCTTTAGAATCTGATTTTTCTTGTGCAGCACAATGATTGTATAAATATGTATACATATATTGGACTTAGTATATATTTAACATACACTGGATTTCTTGCTATCTAGGAGAGGAAGGGAAAGGGGAAAAACATAGAAATCAAGGTTTTGTAGGGATGAATATTAAAAATTTTTCTATGCATATGTTTTGAAAATAAAAAGCTTTGTTAAAAAAAGAGCTTCAATATCATTTTCCAGAAAATCATCAAGGAAAACTACCCTGATATCCTAGAACCAAAGTATATAGCCATTGAAAGAATTCAATAATCACTTCCTGAAAGTGACCCCAAAATGAATACTCCATGGAATATCAGAGCTAAATTTTGGAATTATAAGATCAAGGAGAAAATATCTCAAGCAGCCAGGGGAAAAAAATTTCAAATATCGAGGAACCACAATCATGATTAACCATGACATAGCAGCTTCCAATTTAAAGAACTGAAAGGCCTGAAATCTGATATTCAAAGGAACTTGGATTGCAGCCAAGAATCAATTATCTAGCAAAATTAAGCATTACCTTTCAGGTGAAAAGATGGCTATTCAATGAAACAGGTGAATTTTATTTATTTCTGATGAAAAGACCATAGCTGAAAAGAAAATTTGATGTTCAAATATGAAACAGAAGAGAAGCATAAAAATGTACTAAGCATATGTACTAATATCAGTACTAAGCATACATTCACCAAATGGCATACCATCCAAATTCGTATAGGAGAAGTTAAGAGAGCTGCAAGAAGAATTAGAAAGCAAAACTATGCTACTGCACAATCTCATCACTGTTTTCTCAGAACTGCTTAAATAGAACCACAAAATAAAAAAGCAAGAAGTCAAAGAGGTAAATAGAATTTTAGAAAAGTTAAATATAATAGATTTTTGGAGAAAATTCATTGGATACAAAAAAATATATACTTTTTTCTCAGCAGTACATAGAACTTACCCCCAAAATGACTATGTATCAGGGCATAAAAACATCAAAATCAAATGCAGAAAGGCAGAAAGTGTAAATGCATCATCCATGATATAATAAAAGACTAGGGAAAAATAGAGCAAAATTAATTGGAAACTAATAATCTTATCCTAAAGAATGAGTGGGTGAAACAACAAATCATAGACACAATCACTAAATTAATCCAAGAAAATGACAATAATGAGACAACATACCAAAATTTATGGGTTTCAGCCAAAGCAGTTCTAAGGGGAAATTTTATATGTCTACATGATTACTTGCATAAAATATTGAAAAAAAAAGATCAATGAATTGTTCATGCAACTAAAAAAGCTAGAAAAAGAACAAATTAAAAGTACTCAATGTAATACCTAATTTGAAATTAAGAAAATTAAAGGGGAGATTAATAAAACTGAAAGTAAGAAAACCATTGAATTAGTATACTAATAATTAGTAAGTAGTAACTAATAACTAGTAAGTAATCATTGGTATTATGAAAAAAATAACAGAGAAACCTTTAGTTAATTTAATTAGAAAAAAGAAAGAAAAAATATCAAATTGGTAGTATCAAAAATGAAAAGATTGAATTTTCCACCAGTAAAAAGGAAATTAGAGCAATAATTAAGAGTTATTTTACCTAATTATGTGTTAATAAATTTGATAATCTAAGTGAAATGTATGAATACTTATAAAAATATACATTGCTCAGATTAACAGAAGAGGAAATAAATTACTTAAATAGTCCCATTTTAGAAACAAGCTATTAATCTCCTCTCTAAGAAAAAATTTGCAGGGCCAGTTAGATTTATATGTGAATTCTACCAAACATTTAAAGAACAAATAATTCCAATACTATGTAGACTATTTGGAAAAATGGAGAAAGAGAGTCCTACCACATTCCTTTTATGATGAAGATATGGTGCTAATATCTAAATCAGATAGGGTCAAAACAGAGAAAGAAAATTATAGACCAATTTCCCTAATGAATATTGATACAAAATTTTTTAACAAAATATTAGCAAAGAGATTACAGAAAGTCATCCCCATGAAAGTACACCATGACCAAGTAGAATTTATACCTGGAATGCAGGGCTGCTTTAATATTAAGAAAACTATTAGCATAATTGACTATAACAATAGACAAACTAATAAAAATCATATGATTATCTCAGTACATTAAGAAATAGCACTTGACAAAATACAACATCCATTCCTATTAAAAAAAAAAACTAAAGAGCATAGGAATAAATAGAGTTTTACTTGAAATGTTCGTAGCATCGATTTAAAACCATCAACAAGCATCATATGAAATGAGGTAATTACTAAAGCCATTCCCAATAAGATCAGAATTGAAATGAGATTGCCCACTTTCACCATTACTATTCAACATTATATTAGAAATGTTAGCTTTAGTAATATGAAATTAAAGAAATCAGAGTATGTAATGAGGAAACCAAATTATTGCTTTTTGCAGCTGTTATGATGGCATATTTAGAGAATCCTAGAAAATCAATTAAAATACTACTAGAAACAATCCACAACTTCAGCAAAGTTGCAGAACACAAAATAAATGTGTTAATAGGTAGGCTGAGCTAATATAATAAAAATGACAATACTACCTAAATTTATATACTTATCCAGTGTCATATCAATCAAACTTTTAAGAAATTACTTTACAGAGCTAGAAAAAAAAGTATAGCAAAATTCATTTGGTAAAACAAAAAGTCAAGACTTTCAAGGGAATTAATTTTTTAAAATATCGATGAGGTTGGCCTATGTGTACCAGACCTAAAACTATATTATAAAGCAGTGGTTATCAAAACCATTTGATACTGGCTAAGAAACAGAGTAGTTTATCAGTGGAATAGGTTAGTATAACAAAACACCATAGTCAATGACTTTAGTAACCTAGTGTTTGACTAACTCAAAGACCCCAGTTTCTGGGATGAGAATTGACTGGTTGAAAAAATTGCTGAGTACAGTGGCAATAAGTATTTAGATATTAGGTATTGACCCACACTTACCACCTTATACCAAGATAAGGTTGAAATGGGTTCATGATTTAGACATAAAGAGTGATATTATAAGCTAATGAGAAGAACAGAGGATAGACTACCTCTCAGATCTGTAGAGAAGGAAGGAATTTGTAGCCAAAGAAAAAATGGAGTACAGTATAAAATGCAAAATGGGATGTGTTTATTATGTTAAGTTAAAACATCTCTGTACAAACAAAACCAATGCAGGCAAGATTAGAAGGGAAGCGATAAACTGGGGAAAATTTTACATTCAAGGCCTTTATCAGAAAGGCCTTATTTCTAAAATACATAGAGAACTGACTCAAATTTATAAGAATCTAAGCAATTGTCCAATTGATAAATGGTCAGAGGATATGAAGAGACAATTTTCAGATGAAAAAATTGAAACCATTTATAGTCATATGAAAAGGTGCTCTAAATCATTATTCATCAGAGAAATGAAAATTAAGACAACTCTGAGGTACCACTACACACCTCGCAGATTTGTTAAGATGACAGGAAAAAATAATGATGAATGTTGGAGAGGATGTGGGAAAACTAATACATTGTTGATAGTGTTAGAATTGATTCAATCATTCTGGAGAGCAATTTGGAACTATGCCCAAAGGGCTATCAAACTGTGCATACCCTTTGATCCATCAGTTTCTCTACTACGCCTATATGCCAAAGAGATTATAAAGGAGGGAAATGCACCCACATGTGCAAAAATTTTTGTGACACCCTTTTTGTAGTGACAAAAAACTTGTAATTGTGTGCATACCCATCAGTTGGAGAATGACTGAATAAATTATGATATGAAAGATATGATATTATCGTTCTATAAGAAATGATCAACAGATGATTTCAAAGAGAACTGATGCTAAGTGAAGTGAATAGAATAAAAAAACCATTGTATATGACAACAGCAAGATGATATGATGATTTTGATGGATGTGGCTCTTTTCAACAATGAGATAATTCAAGCCTGTTCTAATGCTCTTATAATGAGGAGAGTCATTGGTATTCAGAGAGAGAACTATTAGGACTGAATGTGGATCACAGTATGTAATTTTCACTATTTTTGTTGTTGTTTGCTTGCATTTTGTTTTCATTCTCCTTTTTTTCTTTTTTCATCTGACTTTTCTTGTGCAGCATGATGAATGTGGAAATATTTATAGATGAATTGCACAGGTTTAACATAGATTGCTTGCTGTTTAGAGGAAGGATGGGGGAAAAGAGGGAAAATTTGGAACACAAGAGTTTTTCATGGTTATTGAAAATTATCTATGCAAATGTTTTGAAAATAAAAAGCTTTCATAAAAATATTCAATGATGAAAAAAATGAATTTTAACATCAGTTGGTTACACAAATTTATCTTACTCAACAGGAATTTAGAAGGAAAAAATTTCATCATGGGTTCTCTTAAAAAAATAAAATACAAACAACAGCTATTAGTTCTAAAATCTAACAATGAAAGGAAAGGGAAAAGAATTCACATTCCAAAACTAATGTATAGCACCTCTTTTGTGGTTGCAAAGAATTAGAAATTGAATAGATGCACATCAAATGAGGAGTGGCTAAAATTCCCTTATTATATAAATACTATTGGAATACTATTACACTTTAAGAAATGACAAAATTTCAATACATTTCAATAAAAACTGAGAAAAATTATGAGAAAATAATACAATATGAATTGAGCAGAATTACAAGAACAATTTTCAAAGTAACAGCAATATTGTATTATCAACCCAATTACCCACCAAAATGAGTAATGTAAATTAATAATCATAGTAAAACAATTTTACATTGAGGAATGGTTATTTTAGATCCATTTACTGGAATTTCCTTGCACTTTGACTTTTTCATGGGAGAGATCACCACTAAGAAAAACATTTTGGGAGGAGGATTCTGGAAAGATGATAGAGTAGATCAATAAATTTCAACCTCTCCAGATTCCCCCCCCCCCCACAAACAGAACAAAATCACACTTCAGGGCAAATATAGACTGGTGGGTGAAAAATCAATAAGACTTGAGGCACTACAGGAACCTTCTGGTACAACCCAAGAAGATCCAAAGAAAGACCCCAGGTTGTGTATTAACCAGTGTGAAGTGCAAATACCTCCATGCTAGTGCTGCAGAAACACCAAGTGTGAACCCCTGGAGCTATCTAGGTTTGGCTGGAACTTCAATAGAAACCACAGAGATTTCACTTTCTAGACTGGCTGTAGAATCAAGAGTCTCAGTCCTAGAAGACCAAGGGGACCTGAGATGATTAGGAACACCACACCCAGATGTGCTGCAGAGCTGCTACCATAGTCCAGAAGAAACCAGCACACCTAAGTGAATACAGAAGCAGTGGGGGTCAGGGACTCTGCTGGTTGCAGGCATTTGTAGGAGGATGGAGCTCTTGGTTTGGATTTCCAGCTCAGAGGAGACAGCTGAAGTGAAGCTAGGGACACCATTTCCCACCCCAAGAATTAGAGGTGCTTACACAAATACTTTTCATTAAAAAAAAAAGAATCATCAAAGAAGACCCCAACTATAGAAACTTACTTTGGGGACAGGGTTCATTTTCAGAGGAGGATAGTGAATTTTAAAAAAAAGCTTCTTCTACCCCAAAAAGTAATGTTAAATAGCTGTCTGCCTAGAGAAAATTTATAGAATTCCAAAAAGAATTTAAAATCAAATGAGAGACATTGAAGAATAAAATAACTAATAACAATAAAAAACTCTCCAAGAAAAAATTATGAAAAAGATTACCAACTAGAAAAGGAAATACAGAGTCTTAAAGATGAAAATAACTCTTTGAAAATTAAAATTAGGTAAAGGAATGCCAGTAAGGTTATGAGACCAAGAAATAGCAAAACAGAATATAAGGAAGGAAAAAATAGAACAGAATGTGAAATATCTCATTAAAAAAAACAACAAATCTGCAAAACAGATAAAGAAGAAAAATAATAATGATTTAACTACTTTCAAGCTATGACAAAAAAGAACCTTAACATAATAATGCAAGAAATAATCCAAGGCAAATGTCCTAGAATGATAGAGCATGTGGGGAAAATAAAAGTAGAGAAAGTCACTGATCACCACTTCAAAGAGATACTTTGTAGAAAACACATAGGAATATTATTGCCAAATTTCAAAACCCCTAAATCAAAAAAAAAATCTTTCAAGAAACAAGAAAAAGCAATTAAAATATGTTGGAGCCACAATTAGAATTGTTTAGGACTTGGCAGTCACAATAAAAGAGCACAGGTCCTGGAATCATCTCTACCAGCAAACCAAAGAACTAGGCATACAACTAAAAATATTATATCTAGCAAAATTTTCCATAATATTTAATAAAAAACGAACATTCAATGAACTTGCAGATTTTGAAAAGTTTCTTTTAATCAAGCCCAACCTCAATAGAAAATTTAATATATAGGAATCAATATCAAAGATGAATTTCAAGGAACTTAACATGGAAAAATTGTTTTTTTTTTTACATGGAAATATATACTTTATGTTTTAAGATTGACATCAGCAACTGGGTAGCTCAAAATCAAAAAAAATGAAGCATAATTAAGGTAAAATAGTATATAAAGAAGGTGAAGTGAAAGAATAGGCACAGAAGCATTACAGGGGGAAAGAGAGAGTTCATAGTTCTGAAAATCTTTTCATATTGGCAATAGGTTAAATAGGCAATATTACACACACATACATGCATATCTATCTATCTATCCACAATACACACACACACACACACACACACACATATATATATATATATGTCATGAAGGGTGTAATATCCTCCAAAATCTATAAAGAAATAAGGATGGAGAGTAAAGCAAATAGTGTGGGAAAAAGACAAGGGAGGGATCCATCAGTGGGGGAAGGTTAAGTTATAGTAAAGCAAGTTAAGGAACAGAATTAAAGCAAAGAGTTAACAATGTTAGAAAATATTGTGTGTATGTGTGTGTGTGTGTGTGTTTGTGAATGTATATATCTATAGAAGAATAAATAAATATATCCTTATTTAACTGTAGCCTGCTTGGAAAAAGTGAGGGAAATGAAAGGGGAAAAAAGTACAAAATTTTTAAAAGTGTACAGCAGAAAACAAATGAACAATCTAAAAGGAGCTAAAGAAAAGATAAACATGAATATAATTTCTTCTACCATTAAAAAAGCAATTTACTTTATCCTAGTTACACTTGGAAACAAAAGCTCAATTTCTAACTCTTTTGGTAATAGTGATAATCTTATAGTGATTCTTTGGAGAGAACAGTGGAGTGATATTAACATGAATTTTTACATAGTAATGCAAAAATTCTATCCTATAATAAAAGAATTAGTAAGCCCTCAGATATATATTGGCACTAAATAATTACTTTCTAGATTTTCCTAGGTCTTTCTCTAAAAATCTAAAATATTACTTGAAGATTATTAGTTTGGGGGTTTTCAGATCAATATTATCATATGAAGCATAAAATTTGGAGATCTATGCTTAAGTGTTTTCACTGTGAAAGATGCCTTATTAATGGAGATGTCCTATAAATGCTTCAGTTTGTGAATGATATTATTTTTTATCAAGGAAGAATCAAAAGTTCAATCTTTTATAAGAGACCAACAGTGTTCCAGGACTGCTCTAATTCTAATTAGATTACTAAAACACCATGAAACCATCCTTTTTGCTTTTTTTAATTTATTCTGTGATGGAAAGAAGTTTAAAAATTGGTTTTTGACACATCCAAAACAATTTATCTTTTCCCCCAACTCATCTTTTCTAGGATTCCATATTTCTGTCAGATATGTCACGATTTTTGTTTTGTTCTCTAATTTAATATTATTAATATTAATAATATTTCTTATTCCTTGCTCTTTCTTACTCCATCTACTTCCTCAGTTGGTTAAAACTGCAGTGATTTTTTTCATTATTATTTCTTGATTGTCTCTCACATTCGATGTGCTCTCTCTTCTCACACAGCCTCTAATAATCTCCCACATAGTTTATTAAAACAGTCTCCAAATCATTCTCCTTGTATTGTCTCTGTTCACTTCAGTTTTTCCTTCACACAACTGCTAACATAATTTTTCTTAAATACAAATATGACCATGATGTTCTCCTACTCAATAAAGTTCAATGACTATTAGATAAAATATAAATGAACTCCTCTGTCCATTTTATAAATTTATTCAGAACCTCCTTCTCTTCTTATTCTTGCCTGATATGTTACCTACCTCCCCTTCCAAATTCTGCAATCAAGCCAAACTAACGTCTCTGTTTCTCACACATCACAATGCTTCCCCCATCTACAAGCTTTTCCTCATCCTGTCACCCTTCCTTAGAATTTACATTCTACTCATTTCTATCTCATAAAATCCCTGTCTTTCTTCAAGATGTAATTAAAGCTTTATCTTCAACATAAAACTTCCTCTGATTCTATATACAATTAGTACCTTCTTTTCTTATTCAACTTATAATTAAATTATTTATATTTATCTTTTTATGTTTATTCTGTGTGATGTTACATATTTTTTTCATTCCCTCCTATTCCCCCAATGTAAGTTTCTTATGAGTAAGTGTTGTTTCATTTTATTTGTAACTAGTGCCTGGAATAGAGACTGGCAGAATAGTCACTGCTTAATAATTGCTTAGATGCTTGATTGATTGCTCCACACTCAAAGTGTTTGCTCATACACATGGAGCAATGTTGAACACTGACACATAGAACTGTATAATTTAGATCCCCAAAAGGAATGTTAACTGAAAAGAATAATTCTGTCTATTTCTTCCAACCACTTTTAGAACTGTACAAATGTACGTCCAAATGGGAAGGATGAAGAAAGCTCTTGGCAGTGTTTCAAATTCATTACTAAAGTCAGACTTATATCTATTTATGTGAAGAGTTGCTTAGCCTGTAACATCCATATAAATCAGCTAATGTTTCTTTTTTACTGAATGACTCTGAAGTCCACTTAAGAATCTTTCTTAATGGGGATGAAGAGACAGCAATTGTGCATCTTAAGGATACTAGCAGGTTGTCACTATTTTATTTTGTTGTGCTAAACCCAATAGTACTCCAGAAAGAAGGTTATAAAGACATGAGAATAACTATATTAAGGTAGACTTCTGCTTCATTTAGTCTAAAATTCTCTTGGCTCCAATAACCTCAAAGGACAGGTTTTGTGATGCTATACTTGATCTTTTTGATATTAATTAGTATTACCTTAATCAGTTAGGCGGTATAGTAGATAATATATGGGGCTTACTCAGGAAGACAAGAGATCAAATCCTGCCTCAGGATTTTTAATTTTTTTAATCAATTAAAATGATTTTTGTTAATATGTGTACTTTTTTACATATTTCCTTAAGAATCAGTTAGGGAGAGAAAAATCAGGACAAAAGAGGAAAATCCACTAGAGAAAAATAAAACAGAAGGAAAAAAAAAAGAAAATGAACATACTAGATATTGATTTACATTCAGTGTCCATAGTTCTCTCTCTCTCTGGATGAGGTTGGCATTTTCCATTCAAATTTATCGAGATTGCTTTGGATTATTGAACCTCCAAGAAGAACCAAGTCTGTCATAGCTGATCATCTCACAATCTGGCTGTTATTATGTACAATGTATTCCTGTTCTGTTTGTTTCACTCAGCATCAGTTCGTGTAAATTTTCCAGGCCTTTCTAAAATCAACGTGTTCATCATTTTTAATAGAACAATAATTTTCCATTTCTTTCATATACTATAACTTATTCAACCATTCTCCAGTTGATGAACTTCTACTCATTTTCCACTTCTTTGCCAACACAAGAAAAGCTGCCACAAACATTTTTGCACATGTGGGACCTTTTTCATTCTTTATGATTTTTTTGGGATACAGACTCAGTAGTAGCACTGCTGGTTCAAAGGGTATGCGCAGTTTTATAGATCTTTGGGCAGAGTTCCATATTGCTCTTCAGAATGGTTGGATCATCTCAAACTCTATAAACGATGCATTAGTATCTCAGTTTTTCCACATCCCAATTCAACATTTATCATTATCTTTTTCTGTCATCTTAGCCAATCTGAAAAATATGAGGAGGTACCTCAGAGATGTTTTAATTTTCATTTCATAGTGATTTAGAGAATTTTTTCACATGACAACAGATGGATTTAATTTCTTCATCTGAGAAAATTGTCTGTTCATATCTCGAACATTTATCGATTGGGAAATTCAGATATTTATTAGCTTTATTACCTTGGACAAGTCATTGATGTCTCTGTGCTTCAGTTTATAAGCTATAAATTTGGGTGACAATAGTACCTATCTCATAGGTAGGTTGTGAGGATCAAGTAAGTTAAAAGCTCTTTGCAGATATTAAAATAATAAATAAATGCCATTTATAATCGCTATTTATTGTTAATACATTTTAAACATTTGTAGCTATACAGTTCATAAGTTTATTGGAAGCTTTTACAATCTATATTTCTTATGTATAAAATAATTGTACACGTTTAACATATATTTGTCTAGGGAAAATGGTGGAGGGAAGAGAGGGACAAAAAATTTGGAAAACAAAGTGAATGTTGAAAACTATCCATGTATATTTTTTGAAAATAAAAGGCTTTAATAAAAGCAAGAAATAAAAATAATAAAATGTGTATTTCTATACTATTTCTTGAAAGCAGTTTAGGATATTATAAAAAGTGCTGATTTTGGAATCTGGAAGGGCTGTATTTGAATTCCTCTCAAAAGTATTATATAACTCTCAGGAAATCATTTAACAATTATGTCATTATTGTCTTTCAGGCAAAATAAGCATAAATAATAATGTACTAGTATCTTCAGAGAACTACTAGAGGTAACTTCCAGTGCTCTTCTCTGGGTCATTCATTCATCTTGTTACTCACTGGTAACTTATGGATATGTGTATTTCTTTTTGTTCATCCCTATATTATCTTTTTTTACCTATGGGAAAGGAATTAGACATTGTGTTTAATTTATCAGAGAGATCTTGGATTACTGTTGAGTGCCAGCTTCTCTTAAATTTAGAGAAAATTCCCCAGAACACTGAGAGGTTAAATGATTTGGCCAAAATTAAACAGCCACTATGTGACTGAAGTAGGAAGTTAACTTGTTTTCTGGATTTGGAGACCAGCTCTCAATCCATTCTGTCTTTCAGCTTCTCAAGACTGTTTTTGGCACTAATATATACCTACTGAGTGATTGACTGATTGTATACAAGTAACAGAACCACACGAACAAGAAATAGTTACTTCATGAGAATTAGTTTTCCATCTTTCTCTTCAAGTTTAGAGAAGCACAATCTCTATCCTGAAAATCATAGATATATAGTGTGTGGTTTTGATTTTTATTCCTGCTTTCTGATTTACTCTTTTTAAGTAAATTCAAATAAAATTATAATATCACTATCAAAATTCTAACAAAAAAGATTGCTTTCATTTTGTTGTAAATAAAAGCTTGCAGTTCGTTTGCATAGTTACTCTATTACTCCCTCTTCTCAAAAATACAATAAAGAAGCTTGAAAGCTTTAATAATTCCAAAAGGTCATTGTTTAATTTTTAATTAGATGAATTTTAGATTTAGCAAAATGTTCATAATATGAACATAAAATGTTCAAAATGAACAAAGTTGCTTAAAGAAAATTGTTTTAACCAGCTAAACCTGTGGGAACAGGCATGATTTTCTATTTCACTAAAAAAAATCAAATTAGGTATTTATGTTTCAGAATATAAATGTACCCCCAAATTTATTTGATTGTCTATGATTACAGTTATTTTTCAAATAGACTTAAGTCAGATTCTTTTTATATTAAACTAGCACATAAACAATACATTTGGCATTTCTTCAGGAGGTGTTATATCTTTAATTGTACAAAAACTTTTTTTCATTATTTTGATTAATATCTAATTTATATTAAAGCAAGGATTGTTTATTTTATTTTAATATTTTTCTTGTCTAAAATTTGCTTGCTTTTATTATTTTTAAATTTATCACCTGGTATTGTCATTTTGCCTCTACTTATTTGTTTTTTCTGCCATTGGAACTTTGTACATGCCATTTGTTTTCACAACTATCTGTGTCACATCCTTCCCAAGTAGTTTCAAAAATATAAAATGTTGTTACTGCTTAGTGACTGCAGCATGAGTCTGAGCTTTCTTTGTGAGTCCAGGTGTCATGGCTCTTCTCACCTCTTCAGTTTTAGTTTCAACCACCAAAGAAGACTTGCTCCTGACTAGTTTTGAGTCATTTTCATTACAATCAAATTACAATTTGAAAGTCCATTAATATATTATGATTCTATAGGCATTATGTAAAACCAGTTATCTCAAAACTTTTTTTCCCTTTCTACTAGTGATCATAATTACATATTTCATGCAGTTTTCTTTTTAATTCACTGACATTGTAGAGTTTTAATATGGAAAGGTGTTTAGAATTTGATTAAATTATAGAAAAGAAGAAAACTAGAATTATATAACACATCTGTTTAAAAAATGATCAAGCATTGATCCTGTGGAAATTTTTAATCCTGGTTCTGAAAATATTTAGGTGGTCAAAATCTATATTTTCTATAGATGTTTTCCAGGTATAAAAATCTGTTCTGTAACTTGATCTATTATAAGTGTTTGCTTGTTTTTTTTCCTAGTTCTATAAGTTAGTCTTTCAGTAGCATGATTTGTTTGTAATGAAAAATGTTGATTAATTTAAGTAATATTGTCATTATTATAGCAGATCTGCCTACATATGAGCAATAAATATTTCTCCAATTATTTAGATCTATGTTTTATGAAGACAATTTTTGCAGTTGTATTCATATAAGAAGAAACTATGATTTAAATGCTTACTAAGTGTTCAGGTACTGTACTAAGTAATGAGGATACAAATACAAGCAAAAAGAAAGACCCACGTTTCAAGAAGCTTACATTCTATTGACAGAAGGCAGAATTCAAATGAAATTATAAAACTCCAGAGGATGGAGGAAAAAAGGGAGGATAGAGAAGATATCTAATGAATGGCCAGGCATTGATGTTCACAAAATCATATATTCTTCTTTGCTTATAGTTATTATTTCAATTCTTTTCTTATTTATTGTTATAAGCAATACAGAAAAATAATGGCAATAATGAAAAACTGGTTTTCTCTATTCCTCATTCTGTTAAATTAAGAATTTTATATTTTTTATAAATATCCATGCATGCTATTTAGTCAGCTTTACTGACATAATTTGGCAAAATAATGTAAAATAATGTATTTTAATAGTTATAAATTATTTTTCTATTTTAGATATTTGAATTTTGATTTTCTTCCTTTTAGCTATAAAAAACTAATGATTTATATATATTTTACAAAAACTTCCAGTCATATTTATTAATCATCCATTTTGCTTTCAATGTTTAATCTTCTATTTTATTTACAGATATCTATTTTGGGGGGATGATAGTGGATTTTTAATTTGTTGGTTTACTAAGATTAATTTATTTTTGTTACATGACAAATTTGTTGATTGGCTCTTTCTTTTCATCTTTGATGAAAATTTTCAGAAATCTCAATTTCCTTCTAGGATTTTCTTCTCTAAATCTAAAATGTTTACAATTTTTCATCATTGTTGTCATTGTCTTTAATAAAATGTTAATTATTTTAATAATTTTTCCTTGACACACCCATTCTTAAAACTTTTACATTTTTATGTTTCCAGTTGATTGTAATTTTTCCCCAAGTTCTCCTTTGTTAACATTTTTGTTGTGGTCTATAAATGCTGAGTCTTGTATTTCTACTTTTCTGTATTTTATTTTGTAGGTTGTCCTACCCTAATAAACATTCAATTTTTGTAAAAGTATGAAGCACAGTTGAAAAATATGTATGGTCCTTTCTATTTTTTCATTCAAAAAGTTTGATAAGTCTATTATAGATATCTTTTCTCATCATTATTCAGGTTTATGACTTCTTTCTTTTTTTTAATTTAGATTTATAGAGGGTTGAAAAATGTACATTGTTTCTTCTACTTTTATTGGTTTACTGTATTCCTTTTTCTCTTTCTTCCCATTCTTCTAAGATCATAAAAATATAATAAAATTACTCTCAGGCCTTCTATCTTATTATTTTCTCTCTATGACTCTTGATAGTAGTAGGACTTGGCAAGAACAATCTCCTCCTATTCGAATGTAAACAGATTATTCTTGTCAAGTGCCTTATGATTACATGTTCCCTTTTTATGTTTCTCTTCATTATTGTTACATTTTTAGAAGACTTTGTTGTTGTTGTTTTAATGTAATTCTGGTCTTTTCATTAGCAACATTTGAAATGAATAATGAGTAATAGGGATGTCAGTTTGTATCTATTCTTTCATCATGCTTGAAGTCAGACCTTTCTTTGTGTGGCCTGCAACATATTTATGTATTGTTGTACTGCATCAATCTTGACCTTTTTTTAGTCCCTGCCCTGAAATGATCTATGAAGCCGTTCTTTGCTAGATCTCATCCCAAGTATTTGCATACCTTTCCTTCTGTTTTCCTATGATTACTAGGCTAGAAATATCATGATTTGAAAATATATATTTAGAGCTTGGTCTAGTATGTTTTAAGCTCTTTGTGGAGGAATTATGGTGACAGCATAGCTTTATTTTTTCTTATTACTCTACTTTCTTCTGTACTGTAAGTTTGACAAGGTTCTTTTTTTCATATGAGAGCTTGAATTTCCTAGAATATTCAGGGTTATTCCATACCATGATATAACAATGGAGTTGTACTTTTGTAGAGATACTGGTAATTTATAAAATTCATTCCCCGTGATTTTTTTTGTGTGGCTTCAAATAAATCTTCTACAGGTGATTCCCTAACTCTTCTGGGAGCATTCAACTAGAGTTCTTGATCTTGTCATCTGATTTCACCACACAATCAGCCTAACTATTTTTCAGGTCATACATGTCACTAATTATATATTTCATGCAACTTTTTTTCAGTTCCTAGTTAATAATGTTGTTTGCTTATGTCTGCCATATATTTCTCACCATTCTTTGGTTGATCTTTCACTTTAATCCTTTTGAAACTGTTGTATTTCATGAATTTCAGTGAAACAGGGTCCTTGAAAGAATATTTATATCAGAAAGATGTTTTTTCTTTTAAAAAGAGGCTTGAAATCAAGGGAATATAAGCACTATGAAATTTTCTAAGGGAAATAACAGCTTATTTCATTCTTCCTGTAAATTTGTGAGACTAGCTTATTGTTAATTTTCCCTGTCTATCCAAAATTTTAAACTCTATCTACCCAACTATATATCATGATCTATATAAGCATTGAGGAAAACAATGAAAATTTGAGGTGTGAATGGGCAATGATTGACAAATGATATTCTTTGAGGGCAGAACCAAAATGGTAGAGAATAAACAGGGCTTTACCTGAGCTCTTCCTGGCTTCTCTCAGAATCAACACTAGATAAATACTATAAACAGATTTTGGAGTGACAGAACCCACAAATATTTGGATAATAATAAATTTTCAGCAAAAGATATCTTGGAATGACTTCACGAAAGGCCTGTTTCAATTGGGCAATGAGGGGGGAGAAGGATGCAAGTGCAACATAGGGATATCCAGGGCAGAGAGGCTCCATGAATAGGGATTCTCCCCAGAGGCTCTTAGCCAAAATACAGAAGTGTTAGCTACTCTGTCCTGGTTCAAAGGGCAAGTAGATCAGCAGACTAGCTGTGAGACCTCCAAAGCAATGATAGAAAGCAAATAGTAAATGCCAGAACTCCAGCATAATAGGTGGTATTTTGCCAAGCCTACCCAGCCAAAGGAGGAAGCCTGCAGTACCACTGGGCCCAGGGTAGTAAGAAATACCTTTTGCACTGTATAGTAAGCTCAGGACAATCTCCCCTGTGCTCTAGGATCAGACCTCAACTTTTAAAAATGAGGAAAAAAGCAAACAGAGCCCTGATCATAATAGATAGCTATTATGAACACAGAGAAGAACATAACTCAAAACCTGAGAACACTAAAGATTAAACAACTCCAGAGGAAGTTTCAAAAGAGACATGAACTGGTCTTGAACTCAAAAGGCTCTCTTGGAAGAATTTACAAAAGAAATGATAAGTTTGCAGAAGAGCTTGGAAAAGGAAACAGAAATTGAAGAAAACAACTCCTTAAAAAGACATTTGGTGAAATAGAAAAAAAAATCTACAGAAGAAAATCACTGCTTAAAAAATAGATTTGGCAAAATGGAAAAAGAAAATAACTTCTTGAAAAATGGAATTGGTGAAATGGAAAAAGAGAAAAATTCCTTAAAAATGAATTGATGAAATGGAAAAAAAATCCAGTGAACAAAATATCTCCTTTAAAAGTAGCCAAATGCAAAAGGAGGTAATAAAAAACCAACTGAAAAAAATAATTCACTAAAAATTAAAATTAAACAAATAGAAGTTAATGACTCAATGAGACATCAAGAATCAGTCAAACAGAATTTAAAAAGTAAAAAACCAGAAGAAAAATGTAAAATATCTCAATGGACAAACAATCTGAAAAATAGATCCAGGAAAGACAATTTAAGAATTATGGGACTACCTGAAAACCATGATTGGAAAAAAAAAAGCCTGGCAACATCTTAAAAAAAAATCAAGGAAAACTGCTTTGATATCCTAGAACCAGAGGGTAAAATAGCCATTCAAGAAATCCACTGATCACTCCCTGAAAGAGATCCCAAAATGAAAACTTCAAAGAATATTGTGGCTAAATTCCAGTATTAACAAGAACAAAATTCTTCAAACAGCCCAGAAAGAAACAATTCAAATATTGATGAGCCACAATGAGGATTATCTAGGATTTAGCAGCTTCCAATTTAAAAGATTGAAGGTCCTGGAATATTGATATTCCAGAGGGCAAATAAGCTTATATTAGAGCCAAGAAGCAACTAGTCAGCAAAACTAAGTATTTTCTTTCAAAGAAAAAAAAAAACATAAAGGAAACAAGGGATTTTCAATTATTTTTAATGAAAAGAACAGAGTTGAATAAAAAATTTGATCTTCAAATACAGAAATAAAAAGCGTAACAAGGCAAAAAGGAAAGAAAAAATTCTACAATTCTTAAAAATTAAAATATTTACATCCCTACATGAGAAATTGATATGTGTTATTTTTGAGACAGTATCTTTATTAGGGTTATACTTAGAGGGTATAGGTATAAGTTATTTTTAATGTGATGATATTATTAAAAAAAAACTTTCCTTAGTAGAAAATGAATTGTATTAGAAGGACAGGAAAAAGGAGGTAAATGAATAAATTATATCACATGAAGAAGCAAAAAAGGCCTATTTTAGTTAAGGAAGAGAAAGAAGGAGGGATGAGCATTGTTTGTACCTTAATCTCATTGGATTTGGCTCGAAGAGGGAGTATCATACATATTTAGTTTGATGTGGAAACTTACCTCACACTATAGGGAAGTAGGAGGGAAAAAGAAAAAAAAAAGCAAATGGGAGAGACTAATAGAAGGGAGAACAGAAGTTGAATGGGGGAAGATAAGAAGGGGGAAGGGGATGAAAAAAGTGAGGGCTGATTGAGGGAGGTAGTGTTTAGTAGCAAAAAAATTGGGGAGGAGGGAAAGGAGAAAAGGACAGAGAAAAGAATAAGTTGGAGCAAATAGAATGGTGGGAAATACAGAGGTAGTAATTTTAGATGTGAGTATGAATGGGATGAGTTCTCATTAAAATTTAGGGAAGTGATAGCAGACTAGATTAAAAGTCAGAATCCTGCAATATATTGCATTGATGGCCAGGTCTAAATTAGGTCTATCTAATAGTACTTCAGACTCCAAATTGTAGTGAAGTGAGATACTCATACACCATCTGACAGTTAACAAAAATAAGTTTCCTTTAAAAATAATAGTTATACAGATATGTAGTACTGATTCAATTGGGCACACCTTTATGGCCTTTGTGCCCTGATTAACTGAGTGCTGATTAATTCTGAGAAGCATGTAACTCTTCTTTGTTTTCTTTCAGATTCATATTATAAAGAAATTAATAGTCTGAGCCTTGTTGATTCAGGTCAGTTAAATCTCAAAATTGTTTAATCAACTTCTAAGAAAATTAAACCAAAAATGTAGTTTGTTTGGTGGGTAAACTTTGCTTCTATGACAAGGTACTTCAAATGTTAAAGGGCTGTAAATTGGAAGAGGAATAATATTTTCTTTCTTTTACATTAGAAGAGATTGGATGATGTAGAATGGTAGCTGTAGAATTGATATCAGAAAAAAGCTTCTTAAAAACTATTACTTTATGTAAATGAAAGTAGCTACTTCAGGAATTAATGAATTTTCTTTCATTAAAGATCATCAAGCAAGAATCTATGATGATTTGTCCGGTATTCTTTTGAGGGAAGTGTTGAATACAAATTGAATTAGATGGCCATTGAGATCCATTTTAATTCTGAGATTCTCTCATTACCTCAATGATGATTCTTATAACTCTTTTTATCATAATAACAATAATGATAAATGATTCATGATAACAATAGCTTCGTATTTTTCTTTGTTTGTCTTATTATTACTGTTTGTTGGCCTATATAATTTTATGTTTAAACTCTCAAAAAGAGAGTTTTAGTGAGCTGTACCATCTCCATCATAAAGATGTCCCTAATTTAAAAACCATTTGGCATAATGAGAAAAGGAAGAGATAAAAAAATTTAGATAGATAAATAGTACTATAAAGAAGTTATCATTTGCTTGAAAACCTGTTTTAGAAGATGAAATTAGAGGAGGCAGAGTAAAGATGGTGGAGTAAAGACTGGGACTCATCTAAGCTTTCCCTCAACTCCCTCCCCCCCACCCAATTTCTTTAAATAATGCCTCTAAACATTTTAGAGTGTCAGAATTGGCAAAAAAGAAATGGAGTGGAATAATTTTCCAGCTGAAGCCAATCTGAAAGTTTAGCAGGAAAGATCTGTTGCACCAGGGTGGGAGTTCTGCACAGCCCTGTACAATTCTAACCACAACCAGAGTTCCAGAAAAGCAGAAATGTACTTTGGAGGCCTCTGATTCTGTGGTAACATTAGTGGTTTCCAGGACTCTAAACCCCAAGACACTAAAGATGACTTGGAAGGTCAGCAGGAAAGGTTTATCTCACTAGGATGACAGGGCTTTGGGAAAGGAACAAAAAAAGAGGGGAGACACAGTGATAATAGCAGCTTCCAGAAGCATTAGCCCACAGGAGGTGACTTTGTTATCTCTGAGAAAGGATTCTGTTGTTTTAGTGCTGTAGAACTTACAGCCATAGTGGAGCAATGACCCTCCTCATTTCTGATCATAGAAAGTGAGTATGATGACAAGAAAGATCAAAACACACACTTAGAAAAAGATAAATCATGCATATTCTTTGACCTAACAATATCACTATGAGTAATGAATCCCAGAAGTCATTTTAAAAAAGGAAAATGACTTTTGTATACAAAAATAATCATAGCAGCTCTTTTCTCAGGGCAGAGAATTCGAAATTGAATGAATGCCTATCAATTAAGAAATGGCTGATAAAGCTTATCATGTGATGTTAATGGAACACTTTTTTTTTTGTATATGAAATGTTGAGCAGGATGTGGTCAGAAAAAAAAAAAACTGAAAAGTCCTTCGTGATTGCAAGCAAAATGAAATATGTATTGCAAAGTTGTAATCAGTTTTGAATGATTTTGCTGTTCTCAGTAATATAATGATCTAAGACTATTCTGAAAGAGTTGTGATAAACAATGTTATCCATACTAAGAGAAATAGCTGATTGTATCTGAATACAGATTAAAGTATACTTTTTTTAAAATTTTATTTTTCTCAAGTTCCTTTTTATTGGTTGGGGGGAGGAGATCTACATTTTCTTTTCAGCATGACTTTTATGAAATGTTTTGCATAACCTCACCTGTGCCTTTTCAAAATGAGAAGGGGTAGTGTAGACCTGGAGGAAGTAAGAGAATCTGAGACTCAAAGGGTTTTTTTTTTAAATAATGTAAAAAAAATCATTTTACATGTAACTGGCATAGTATACATACATACATATATATATATATATATATATAAACAAA
The DNA here is from genome assembly GCF_902635505.1 of Sarcophilus harrisii. Taxonomy (NCBI): domain Eukaryota; kingdom Metazoa; phylum Chordata; class Mammalia; order Dasyuromorphia; family Dasyuridae; genus Sarcophilus; species Sarcophilus harrisii. The sequence continues at coordinate 195,597,717 of NC_045426.1, forward strand.
AATGAACTTGGAAATTATTAACAAAATAAATAAAACTACAATAAAAAATTCTACTTTAAAAATAAAAAAAGATGAAATTACACTTGAAAATTGTAGTTCATAGGTCATTTATATTTGCAGACAGGAGTGTGAAACCTCAGGGCTCAATATAAATATCATTGCATTGCTTTTAACACTGTGCATTTTATTTGCACTTGTGAAGAAGGCAGAGAGATGTCACATCACATACTTCTTATGAATGGAGCGATCACCAATTTTCCCAGAGGCTTGTGCTTAACACTATAGCTATCAAGAGTAATTCTCTTCTCAGGTATTATATCCTCAAATTCATGATTATTGAATTTGGTGAAAACCCAGTTCTTGAAGTTGTGCATATTTTAGCAGCATGGAAACATAAAAGTATCACAAAGCAAAGATTTATTCTCATATTTTGTACTCTTAATATCTGTACTTTTGGATATGATGAACCACCTTTTATATATCTGTATTTCAATGCAGATTTCCAAAAGATATCCCCCTTTTTATTTATTTTATTACTAAATGACTGGCTGGAGGCTATTATCTCTGATTACTAATATCTTCCTCTTATTCAGGTATATAATGTCATTTGGATGCAGTTAAACACAATTATAAAAACCATTGCAAAAACTTTATCATATCAATCAATTAGTCAGTAAACATATAATAAGTATCCACTATATCCTAAGAACTCTACTAAGCACTGAATTTATAAAGAAAAGCAGTTCTTGCTCTCAAGACTCTCACAATATAACAGAGGAAACAACATGAAAATAGCTATGTACAAACTACACATGGGGTAAATTGAAAGATGATCATGGGGAAATGATCGGGGGAAATAGGGAAAGGATATTTCTAATAAAAGATGGTCTTTTGACTAGCACTTAAATGAAATCAGAGAATAAAAATATGAAGGGAGAAAATTCTTGGCATGAGAAACAGACAATGGAAAAGTCCAGAGCCAGAAGACAGAACAGTTTCTTGAAGGAAGAGCAAGGAAGCAATTGTCACTGGATCACAGAGTTTACAGGGGAAAGTTAAAATATTAAAAAAAAAAAATTAGAAAGACAAGAGCCATTCAGGTTATGAAGAACTTTGAATGTCAAACAGAAGATTTTATATCTGATCCTGGAGGGAAAAGAGAACAACTAGAATTTATAAAATTAGGAAGAAAGGTGGGGATGATATGATCAGATCTGAGCTTTAGGAAGATTAATATGATAGCTGACAGGAAATGGGAGGGACTTGAGGCATGGAGACCAAATAAATGGCTATTGGAAGAATCTAAACATGAGATGATAAGAGCCTTCACCAAAGAGACAGCAATGTCAGAAGAGAGAAATGAACATATATAAGAAATTTTAAGGAAATAAAATCCATAAACATGGCAACAGATTGGCTCTAGGAGGTAAAAAGGAGTGAAGGGTGGAGAGCAACAACTAGGTTATGAATATGGGTAGCAGGTAGGATGATGGTATCCTGCAGAGAAAGGAAAATTTGTAAGATGTCAGAAGGAAAGTTTGAAAGAGTCACTGTGATGAAATAGGAAATTAAGTGAAAAAGCATATTGCTTTGACACAGTAAATAATTAGTTGAGATTATTCAGTGTAAATTTTTCTAGTGGATCCAGTCATCATGGTTTTGTGATTTTCTCCAACTTCTTTCAAAAGCATGTGAGTAGTACACATGTCAATGAATGAGTGGAGTAATCTATAGCTGAAACATTCTATCAATAATAAGATAAAGGAGAAAGGGACTCATGAGAAGAGGGTTGTTATAAAGTTGAACTGAGGACGGGATGATTATTGCAGTTGTGACATGGGAAAAAATTTAGAATAGAAGATTTAGAGGTCATCCTGAGGACAGAGAACAGGAGTTTAAAAACAAAGAAAGAGGAAGAATGACAGCAGATTGTAATTAGATAAAAAAATTTCAAAGTTCATGAATATGGGAATGATGTGAGTAATAAAAAGACAAGAGGTGTGGTCATTTGTTTTTTAGCAAAGGTCATAGGTAAGTATAAACAAGTAGAGAATGTAAAATTATTAAGCTGAAGAATTGTATAATTAATAGGTCTAAGGGAAAACTGATGTGAAGACAGATGTTAAGAAGAGGAAAAAACTAAATGTAATGGATTTATTGAGGAAAGAAATGGAGGGTTCTGTAGGTCAGTAGACAAGAATGATCAGAATTTTCATTAGGTGAAAAATAAAGATTGTATGACTCTCAAAGGAGGAAAGTTTACTGAGTAATGGTGATATAGAAAGAGTCTAAAAGTGGCAGGGGAAGAAAGGAGTATTCAGTTATTTGAAATAGATCTAAACAGCCTCTAAGGTTTCTGTCTAAGGACAGTATATATTTAGCTGACAACTCATTCATTTTTGATTATCTGCAACTAAGGTCAAAGATATAGATCATGATATCAGTGAGAATCCTGAGTGAGAAAAAAAGGACTTTAGATATGACTTATTCTTATATTACCAAAAACAGCTGGCAGGATAAAAGCTTATAGCTGTTTCTGGTAGGAGAAAGGAGAAAAGAGTAGTTAGCAGTCCAAAATGTGACATGGGAAAAACACAATAAGACTAGATTTGCAGGACATTCACATCCTCTTCAGCTTTTTTATAAACAATCCTCAGCAACTTGATTCTAGATTCTATTTGGTTTCTTAACATGTCTCAGCACTTAGAGATTTATATCCCTCATGACATTTTGATTCTATCTAGAGAAGTATTTCTCTGCAGATATGTATCAATACTAATCATATCTAGTTTCTTCTCAGAAATATATTTTCTGTCAAAAATTGATGGTTTGTTACATAATCATAAAGGTCATATTCTTTTGAACTGTAAAGAATTTTTGTATAAATTTATAATTTGTAAATAGCTTCAGGAGGAGAAAATTATTTTCAAATATACTTATTAATGTTTGTTTGAATTAGTTTAAAAGTCTCATTTACCTTTTTTACCCTAAATTATCGATATAAATTATTTCCCTTGAAAAAAATTCTTTTTCATACATTTTGCAAAAAGGTTATGCAAATATAGATTTGTCAATCTTCTTTTACCTACAGGGAAAAGTTTGTCTGGTTTTAAAACTCTTCAATTGTGCTTTGATTTTCTTTTCATCTGAACTATTAAAGATCCATTAAAATCTGAGGGCAGAAGGGAGTTTTGACTACTTAATTCAATGCATTTAGTGACTGGTTTGGGAAAAAAAAAAGAAAGCAGGAGGAGCACTGTATAAGCCAAGTAGAAAAATTTTATGTCTGATCCTTGAGACAATAGGAATGAAGAAAGAAAGAAAGAATGGAGAGAGGGAAGGAAGGAAGGAGAGTGGGAAGGAAGGAAAGAAGGAAAAAGCAAAGAAGGACGAAAAGGAGAGAGGAAGGAAGGATAAAACAGATGGAGGAAGGAAGAAAGAAAGGAAGAGAGCAAAGGAAGAAGGGAAAGAGAGAGAAGGGAGGGAAGGATAGAGGGAAGAAAATAAAGAAAAACAGAATAATTATAATAAACATGTTTGGCCTCAGGAACAGAAGAATTTATGACCCCTTCTTTATATAAATATATTGTTGATTGCATTTAAAGTATGAATGAGTGAAAGAATGAGGAAAAAAACATTATATTACCCACAAAAGTCAAACTGATCTTTCTAAAGCACCAACCTTATTATCATGCTGCATTCCACCCCACTTCTTTTTCTCTCTGTCTCTCTGTCCATCTCTTAAACACACGCACACATACACATACGCACACACCATTCAATAAATTCCATTAACTTTCTATTGTCTCAAGAATCAAATACAAAATTGTCTACTTGGCTTACATAGTACTTCTGAAGTACTTTCAAGTTCTTTCAAGTTGCAGCTAAAACCCCATCCCACATTCTTGAACAAGAATATTTTTTCTATCCATCCTAAATGCCAGTACGTTTCTTCTAAGATTTTCTCCAATTAGAAATGTTTAAATATATATATATACAGATACATATGCATATATACACAAATAATATATACAAATAAGTATACACACATTTTCATGTAATTTATGTATTACACACATATGTGTATAAAGAATTATATAATGATATTCAGTGAAAAACACTTTGGTTTTGATTCTATAAAATTATAACTGGAACCATAGGTAGTAGATTGCTATACCTCATTTGGGAACAATGGTAAAATTGATTTGATCACTATTCCTAGTTCCCAAATTTGAGGGAATAGAATATGACTGAGATGAAAGAGTATGGCAGTAAAACAAGAGAATGTTGAAGAAAAAGTTGGCAGAGAGATGAGAATGAATTAAAGCATGATTGGAACTTTCCAAAATAGTCCTTTGCAATCCTTATACCTGCTAAAACTTTTTTTTTCACTTTCAGACTGATTCCACTTCTTATGTGTATACCCAACTATTTACTCTTGTTTTCCCTATTAGAATATATGCTCCTTGGAGGCAGAGATTATGGTGGTGGTTGTTACTTTGAGTTTTCTTTATGTCTCTGGCATTTAACACAATTTTTGCCATATAGTAAGAGTTTATTAAACATTATTTTGACTAACTGTCACAGACAAAGAAATTACAAGTCAAGTCAGTAGGATAGAAGTACCTGCCAGGCTTGGTTTCTTCTCTGAAGGGAAAGATGGTTGCTAAGAGTCTCTAATGAAGGCAGCTTCCCTTGAACCACTTTTCTCTTTTCAATTTTTTAAATAAGCAAACCTCTATAGGATAAGGAAGGCAGAAAGAGCTATATTAGGAAATGAAGATGAAGACACAGATAGATAAATACATATATCAATATTTAAAAATGTATTTTATTTAAAATATATTTATTTATTCATGAAGTTTTACAAAACTGATGTTTTAATTATTTACATCCAAAAGTATGAAATGGAATAAGAAAATATTTGAGTTCATAGAGTCATCAGACCTTCCAAATGAAAAAATATTCCAGCTTTGAAATGAAAAATTTAAGCATTCATATAAAGCAATAATCATCACTATAACTTCCATCTCTATTTCCACATATTATCTTCTTTTGAAAAATTCAACCATCAGTGCATTATATTTTCATTCTTTGTTCTTTCACAATTCAATATATGCTACTTTCTCCCTCCCATCCATGTCCCGCTTCCCAATTTTTTATTCTTCCTGTTCCATAAGTATTAACAAATTTCATTATGTCTTCAGGCTTTGGTGCCACATTGACACTTCTACCTATTAAGAATTTCTGTAATATAAGAGATTTCTGCAATTCAAAACTCTTTCTGCTCAAGTAAAACAGGTCTCTGCTTTGCTTATTCATTCATTATTTTTATCTTTCAATGTTGATTTATTTCTGATATATTCCCCATAGTTTGCCTTGAGCACTTTTAAATATCCTTGCTCAAATAAGGTAATTTTGTATTACTTATTTTATATACCACTCTTACTCCCAAAGCTTTCTAGAGGAAACAAGATAAATTCTGACTCAATACAAAACCCTGATCAAAAGCATCCTAATCATTTTAATTTGCTTATTCCCATAAAATAATTCTATTTTCTTGTATTGTCATTTATTAAAAGCTCATTTGAGATAACAAAAATATTCAAAAGATTTCTTCATTAATTTATCTACACAAAAGAGTTGGTTCTATGGCATCAGAATCACATTTAGAACATTGCCATGCATATAGTAGCACAGGTATTTTTTTTTTAATCCAGTATCAGAGCAATACTATATTCCTGATAGAAGCACAGTGAATGGGAGCCTCTCCCCAAAAAATAAGTTCAGGTCCTAGCTTTGCCATTTACATATTTTGTTATTTTGAACAAATCACTTTTTTCTCGGCTTGAGTTTCCACAAATATAAATGAGGAATAAATAACCTTCTACTTGCTTTCTTTCCCTTAAATATAACATTATCTTTAATTCATCCTATCACAGGTGCCAAAGGTATATTTTGATTACATTAAATTAAAAAGGTTTTGAACAAACAAAGTCACTGCTGCCAAGAATATAAGGGAAGCAGAAATCTGAGCAATTAATTTTACAGCCAATGTTTCTGAGAAATCTTAGAAATCTTTATTTATAAGATATATAGAGAATTGATTCAAATTTGTAAGACATTCCCCAATTGATAAATGATCAAAGGATATTAAGAGATAATTCTTAGATGAAGAAAGTAAAGCCATCAATAGTCATACAAAATGCTCTAAATCACTATGATCAGAGAAATGCACATTATAACAATTCTAAGGTGCCACTTCACACCTTTCAGATTGACTAAGATGACAGAAAAACATAATGATAAATGTTGAGGGGATATAGGAAAACTGGGACACTGATGCATTGTTGGTGGAGTTGTGAAATGATCCAACCATTTTGGAAAGCAATATGGAACTATGCCCAAAGGATTATCAAACTGTGCATATCCTTTGATCCTGCAGTTTCTTTACTGATTCTTTTTTTTAAAACTTGAAAAAGAATAAATTTATTTATTTATTTATTTGTTTGTTTTTCTTTTTTTAATTTAATAGCTTTTTATTTACAGGTTATATGTATGGGTAACTTTACAGCATTGACAATTGCCAAACCTCTTGTTCCAGTTTTTCACCTCTTACCCCCCACCCCCTCCCCCAGATGTCAGGATGACCAGTAGATGTTAAATATATTAAAATATAAATTAGATACACAATAAGTTTACATGACCAAACCATTATTTTGCTATCTTTACTGATTCTATATCACAAAGAGATCATAAAAGAGAGAAAAGGACCTACATGTGCATAAATATTTGTAATAGCTCCTTTTGTCGTGGCAAAGAATTTGAAAATAGTTAATATCTATAAGTTGGGGAATGACTGAATAAGTTATGGTACATAAAAGTAATGGAATTATTATTGTTTTTATAAGAAATGATGAATAGACTGATTTTAGAAAAGCCTGGAAAGACTTTTCCATGAACTGATGTAGAGTGAAGTGAGCATAACCAGAAAAATATTGTATACAGCAACAGCAAAATTGTATAATGATCAAATATGATAAACTTGACTTTTCTCAGCAATTTGTGAACCAAGGTAATTTTAATAAACTTTTGACAGAAAATACCATCCACATCCAGAAAGAGAACTATGGAAATTGAATGCAGATTAAAACATACTATATTCATGCTTTTTTTCCTTTGTTTTTTTTTTCTCTTGTCACATTTTCCCCCTTTTGTTATGATTTTTCTCTCACACTGTGACTCCTGTGGAAATATATTAAAAATGAATGCATCTTTATAACATAAAAAGAAATTAAAGTTTCAAAAAAACAAAAATAAACTAAAAAAAATTCACTTGATCAAAATGTAAAATCCTTGAGGGCGAAGACTATTTTATTTCTATTATATTCTCCTCAGTGCCTTGCAAACAGTAGATACTTAAATACTTCTTTCATCTCTTCCTATGAATTATCTCATATTTTCCTTCAATTTTAATGTATTTTGACTTTGTTTTTAATATTTCTAATTATCTTTTATAATGATTATCTTTTATTTGGGCCATTTTAATTTTCAGGAAGTTTGTAGTTTGGGCAAGGTTTTGTACTTCTTGTATTAAGTCCTTTAATTCCTATTAATTCTTTTTCCAATTCCTTGTTTTTTTAACTCTCCCTTTTCACCAAAAACTTTATCCTAGTATCCTGATTTCATTTATAAAAATATTTTAATTGGAAAAAAGATCCTGGCTTAATTTTTTCAGTAATTCTAGTGAATTTGTATCAAGAATGTGTCTTGAATATCCTTGTCACCATGATAGTTAATTTTATGGAGTTATTCATTCTAAGAGTGGGAAAATAGGGAAAGCATGGTCCTGGCACAAAATCTGAAGCAGGAATTCATCCTGGAAATATGAATAAATAAAAGAAAACTCTGATTTCATTGAAGAAATACTATAATTTAAAAGAAATCCAAGAACCCAAAAGAGAATAAAATTCATAATAAATTGGCCATGATTACTGCCAGAAAAAATGAACCTAGTTATTACAACTAAAACTAGGAATTAAATTAAAAGTTCTGGAGAAAAAATAAGAGAATAAACATCTTAGAAAAGAAAAGAAAAAACTTCATCTACAGGAGACTCCTCTAAAAACAAAATTGAAGCCGTGTCTCTACTGGGCTTATAACCCAAAGAGATACTAAAAAAGGGAAAGGGACCTGTATGTGCCAAAATGTTTGTGGTAGCCCTGTTTGTAGTGGCCAGAAGCTGGAAAATGAATGGATGCCCATCAATTGGAGAATGGTTGAGTAAATTGTGGTATATGAATGTTATGGAATATTATTGTTCTGTAAGAAATGACCAGCAGGACGAATACAGAGAGATTGGCGAGACTTACATGAACTGATGCCGAGTGAAATGAGCAGAACCAGGAAATCATTATATACCTCAACAATGATACTGTATGAGGATATATTCTGATGGAAGTGTATTTCTTCAACAAAGACAAGATCTAACTTAGTTTCAATTGATCAAGGATGGATAGAAGCAGCTACACCCAAAGAAAGAACACTAGGAAATGAATGTAAACTGCTTGCATTTTTGTTCTTCTTCCCAGGTTATTTATACCTTCTAAATCCAACTCTCCCTGAGCAACAAGAGAACTGTTTAGTTCTGCACACATATATTGTATCCAAGATCTACTGTAATCTATTTAATATGTATAGGACTGCTTGCCATCTGGGGGAGAGGGTGGAGGGAGGGAGGGGCAAAATCGGAACGGAAGTGAATGCAAGGGATAATGTTGTAAAAAATTACCCTGGCATGGGTTCTGTCAATAAAAAGTTATTTAAAAAAATAAAAATAAAAACAAAATTGAACAAATAAATTTCAAAGATTTTAGATAAAAAAGAAATATGAAGTAAAAAATTTAAAAATAGAACTTTCAAGGTATCAACTATAAAAATATTTTGATATAAAAATACATCATATTTGGATGAAAACTATATCTATATAATATGAAATGTATATTCCTATGTCTATAGGAAGATGGACACTAAAAAAAGGGAAGAGTTGGGGAAAGAATAGTCATAAGCAACAGGAAGCAGAAATAGAAAGGGTAGGTCATAAAATGAAGGTTGAAAAGAGAGAAGCTGTATGAAGCAATAATCACATTTGGGATTGACCAAATGGAAGAGGAATAGAGATACAATGGAACATTTTCATTGTAGATTAATAGTATTCATCATTTCATCCAACTTTTTTCTCATCTGATAACCATAATCATAAATATAAGTTTAACATATGCATCTATAAAATGGAGAAAAGTAGTAGAAATAATTAGAATGATGAATTCAGAAATCTGTCATTTATAATATTATATATATATAACATACTTAAGGTATTCATATAAAAACATTTTCATACAATTAAATGAGTATCTAAAGCAAAATCTATTGCGTTCTGTTGTTCTAAAAATGAAAGGAAAAGAAAAAACAGGGTAGCAATATTATGCTTAAAAACCATATATATGATGAAATAAAAATAATAAATATATAAGCAATGAATGTCAAAGAATATAAATACTTCAAGGAAAGTTATTTGAATTACAATTATAAATAGGCTAAAAAAATTAGGTTCCCCAATATACCCTTTTCAGATATAAGCAGATAACAAAAAGAAAAACAATAAAGTTAATCACCTGAATACAATTTTAAAAAGGTGGACACTTTAGCAATTACTGAATGATAATGAAAGGGAGTACACTTGTCTACTATTATGGCACATTTATAAAAATTGAATTTGAAGACATATGAACCTCAAAAACAAATGAAGAAAAGCAAAATTATTCAACCAATCTTACTGACCACAACACAACAAAATAATACAATCAATAATGGACATTTGGAAAAATATTTGAAATCAAATGAAGAAAAAAGGATGTAATACTAAAGAATATCCAGATTAAAAAACAAATTATTAAAAATACATAATTTTACCAAATAAAATGATAACCATAATACAACATCTCAAAACTTTTAAAGAAAGGACATAGCACACTCAATAATAAGTTAGTTATGCTATAAAACAATACTTGATCAAAGGAATTATGTATCTATTATTCCAAAATAATAAAGCTTAGTATCATACTGCTTGGAAAAACATACCAATATTATTATAAAGATTCATTATTCCACAAAACGTCCTGCATTAGATTTAGACATTATATTTAGAATTAAATCTCATACCTATGTATCTATAAGCATATTAACAACTTCCTCCAAACATTCTTCTTTTTTAAAGTATTAAAGTATATTTTCCCAATTACATGTAAAGATCTTTTACAACATTCATTCATTTTTATAAAATTTTGAATTACATTTTTCTCCCCTCTTCTTTCCTTCTCAAGACATCAAGCAAATGTATATATATTATACATATATGTATATATCTATATCTATCTATACATATAATCATTTTAAATACATTTTAATATTAGTCATGTTGTCTAAGAAAAATTAGAGCAAAAAAGGGAAACCAGGAGGAAAAAAATCAAACAAAAAATAATAACAGTGAAAATGGTATATTTCAATGTTGTGAGATAGGAGCCTCCTACCAGTAGCTGCTGGAGGTCTAACTCATACCTGCAGAATGGATCTCTTCATGTGAGAGGATAATGATGATGATACAAGGAGACTGAGAGGCAGTTGTGTTTGCTGACCTCTCTCCTCTCTTGCCTCCAATTTATTTCATTCCCCATCCACAAGGAACACCTGCATAAATAAAGGCTGCTTTAAAGCTCCTTCAAGTGTTATGATTCACACCTGTAAAGGCTCTCAGAGAATTGACTTGCCCCTTTACTTAGGCATGGTCTTTAACAATTCCCCTTTTTTTGTTTTATGGAAGTGTGGATTACTTTCCCCCCACTGCATGATCAGTAAGTTTGTGCATTGACTGTTATCTGAGTCTGCAGAATTCTTACAAGGTGCTAGGTCACCGGAATTGATAGAGACAATAATTATCTAATTTAGCATGGTACTTAACAGTTCTCTAGTTCATTAATGAACTTAGTACTTATTAGAGTTCACACCTTTCACCCTTTTAAGAGTCACACCTTTAAGAGAGCATATATAAGATAGGACCCTCAACCAGGATGGAGTCCAGGAGATTCACAAGACAGAAGCTCACAAGCCCACTCTCAGAGGTGGAGTCAGATTCATTCCAACTTCCACCTTTTTGCTGGCTGAAGACATTGGGAGGACAAGAAGCTGAAGCTAGCAAAGGCAAAGGATTAGTGGCAAGAGCTTTTGGAACCAAGGAGAGAGATAGGCCTTTAAGAAAGCTAACTGAGACCAGTTCTGATGGATCAGGCCATCCTCAGCAACGAGATCAACCAAATCATTTCTAATGGAGCAGTAATGAACTGAACTAGCTATACCCAGAAAAAGAACTCTGGGGATGACTAAAAACCATTACATTGAATTCCCAATCCCTATATTTATGCACACCTGCATTATTGATTGCCTTCACAAGCTAATTGTACAATAATTCAGAGTCTGATTCTTTTTGTACAGCAAAATAATGTTTTGGTCATGTATACTTATTGTGTATCTAAGTTATATTTTAATATATTTAACATCTACTGGTCATCCTGCCATTTAGGGGAGGGGGTGGGGGGGGGTAAGAGGTGAAAAATTGGAACAAGAGGTTTGGCAATTGTTAATGCTGTAAAGTTACCCATGTATATATCCTGTAAATAAAAGGCTATTAAATAAAAAAATAAAATAAAATAAAATAAAAAATTTATCTGATTAGAAAAAAAAAAAAAAAAAAGAAAGCTAACTGGGCCCAAGGAAGGAGACAAGACTTAAAAGGAAAAAAATAAAGGATTTGGACTTTAATCCCTGGCTCCATTTGAGGGGATTATTATTTTGAACTGAAACTAAGACTGCCTCCAGAAGCCCCCCAAGAAACCTGGTCCCAGAGAACATTATATTTTAGAGAAGAACATTACATGAGTCCACATGCTAAGGTATTTGAATCCACATGTGAGGGAATGCAAACAGCACTATAGCAGGTGCTGAATCTTGTGAGATGTCATGAAGGCAAATTTTCAAATGGAGAAGAGGACTATACATGAACAGTCATTTAAGTCTGTCATCAGTCTCCTAGCTTGGCCCTTTGATATGATGGCCCATTTAATTACCTGAACTAAAAAAAGTCTTACCGGGTCTCTTTTCCCTTTCCTTCCCCATGGGTTATTGAAGGAACTCTGGGAGGATCCTACTCACAAACAGCTCCTGGGTACTGCTGCTTCTTTGTTTCTTGTGTTCTTATGACCTACAATTGGTTACCATATGTAGTTTCCTTCTGGATGTTCCTGTTCAGGTGCCAAAATGTAGTGTGCTTTCTAGAGTACCCAAATTGGGGTGCTAAAATATACCATCAAAACTAGCTCTCCGAAGAATCTCAGGACTTGGTCTTAGTGGGGGAGTAAAGAAGGCAGGAGATTCACAAGGATGGTCAAAGATGGAGTCCTTATTTCAAGTCCTCTCAGCCCTTCAATATCTTAGTATGATTACATCATTACAGCACACTGAGCATGTGCCAAATAGAGAACCATTATATCATCACATCACACTGAGCAAGTGCAAACTATAAACTATTGATACGTAAATGCCTCTTTACTGTAAGTATCCCTGGATTCCAGTAGAACACAGGTGGTTGTGCCTTCCCTGACCAAAGGGGATGAGGAGCCAAACCAGACATTGTCAGCAGGTTCGCTTCTGGTCTAAAGGGTCTTATACCTTACCTAGAGTTCCCCCACTATCTGTGATCCTCTACAATTCTCCATAGTTTTCTCTGGATGAAAATGGCATTTTCTAACACAGGTCTATTAGACTGTCTTGGACCACAGCATTGCTGAGAAAAGCTAAGTCTATCATAGCTGATTATTATGTAATCTTGTGGTTAATGTATACAATTTTCTCTGGATTCTGCTCACTTCACTTAGCATCAGTTTATATAAATATTTCCAGGTTTTTCCTAAAATGAGCCTGCTCACTGCTTCTTATAGAATAATAGTCCATTTGTTTCATATGCCATAACTTATTCAATCAATCCACAATTGGTGAGTATACACTCTATTTCCAATTTTGTCACCACAAAATGAGTTGCTACAAACATTTTTATAGATGTGAGGCCTTTCCCCTCTTTTATGATTTCTTTGGGATTCAGGCCAGTAGTAAAGGTATTGAATCAAAGAGTATGCACAGTATGATAGTCCTTTGGACATAGTACTACATTGCTCTCCATAATGGCTGCATCAGTTCACAGCTCCACCAACAATGCATTAATGTTCCAGTTTTTTCACATATTTTTCAACATTTTTCATTATCTTTTCCTGTCATCTTAGCCAATCTGATAAATGTGAGGCAGTACCTCAGATAATTTGTATTTATCTAACAATAGTAATTTAAAACATAAAAAATTTTCTTTAACCTATATATTAAAAATTATGTGAATAGTTTAGTTTGAAATTTAACCAAATAATAATTTTTGTGTTGATTTGGTATTAATGCTTCAATTGAAGTTTAGCAAAGAACTATTATTTTATAATTCTTATCGAATATCTGTTTTCTGAAAGAATAATATTGATCAGCTCAGAAATGACTTTTCACTGAAATTTATTATGGAATGATGATTTAAAGAAATGATGTGTAAAATGATCCAATTTAAAGAAACATCTTTGGAGTTCATTTTTAAGTAGTTTGAAAAGAAAAAGAAAGCCAAGGAATAGTGATTAAAGCAAGATTTAATGATTTTAGAATGTTATTCTGTAGGATGGATCAAAACTAAATTTAAGGTTCTTCTGTTGATGAATCAAATAGTTACCTATATTGTGTACTCCTGTTCCATCTTGGTTATGGAATTGTCTTTGTTTTTGTGAATAAATAAGGATAGAGTTAGAAAGATTTTTTCAAAGTGAGGATGAATCTCTCCTTACTTTATATTACTTTCATTAAGCATAGATTAAAACTTAAGTAATATTTTTTCTTTGAGAGAATGCCAGTTAAAGACACTTGGAAATAACCCATATTTGCAAAAACACTTATAATAGTATTTTTTGTTGTAGAAAGTAACTGGAAATTAAAGGAATGCTCACTAATCAAAAACAGCTAGGTCATTTTTCTAAGGCAGAAATTTCTGTATGCCATTATTATCACCACCACCACAACTACTTAGAAAAGATACCTCTTTGTTCCTTCCATATTTGTGTGGAAATTATTATCTTTTGGATTTACTACCTATTATATCTTATATTTCTTTCTGTTTCATTTTTGGGTTTGTATTTGGTGACTATATTCATAAGACTAATTTAGCACAGATTTAATGCATGACTAAATAGATTATAAAGAGAATCATAAAAAACAAAATATTTTGTTATATAAAATTTTTTAAACTTTTTGCAAAAATTGACATAAAGACTAAAAGGGAAACAGATAACTGCTAAAAAAAATCTTCCCAATATTTCTCTGAGAAAAGGCTTCACATATAAAGAATTGAATCATTTTTATAAATCATTTCCCTACAGATAAGTCATTAAAGTCAATTTTCAAACAAAGAAATCCAAGTTATCAGGAGCTATATTAAAAATGTTTCAGATCACTAATAAGTAGGGTGATGAAATTTAAACAATGACCAGCAAATTTTGAGGTGGTCTGTGAGAAAACTGTTGCTGTAATATATTATTGGAACTGTGAATTGGCTCATTAATTCTAGAAAAAAATTTAGAATTATGCCTCAAAATTTTTTGACTCAGTTTATCTAACTATTAGGTCTATGCCTCAAAGAAATAAAAGAAGAATAGGACTTATATGTACATAAATATTTATCGTAGCTCTTTATATGCTAGCCAAAAAATGGGAAACTAAAAGGATATCCTCCTATAGGAGAATGGATGAACAAATTGAGGTATGTGAAAAAAAATGGCATATTATTGTACTATGAAGATGTGGTGAAGTGAACAGTTCAGAAGAAACTAAGATTTCTTTGAACCATTGCAGAGCAAAGTTAGCATAATAATTAGGAGAATGATTTGTACAATAACATTTTTGTAAAAAAAGAAATGTGAAAGCATTTAAGAACTTTGATCAATACAATGACAAAACACAAGTCTAAAAGAGTGAAAATGAAACATATAACTTATTTCCTGATAGAGAAGTGAAAAAAAGTGAAAAAAATCCAAAAATACATGCATTTTTGGAATTAGTAATCCTGGAATTTATATTAAAAGACTGTTCAGTTATGTATTAAGTTTTTCTTTTTCTTTCTTTCATTTGTTTTTAATCATTTAAAGGAGTAGCGGAAAGAATGGGTAATTTTTAAAGGACATATATATGTATATGTATATACATATATATATATATGTGTATATATATATATATATATACATATATATATACCACATATATTATGATATAAATGCTGCACAGTGGTATTGGTCTAAATTAGTAGCAACTAAGATGCACAGCTAATAAAGAGCTAGATCTCTAGTTAAGAAGACCTGAATCCAAATTTAGTTTCAGCCTAAGGAAATCAATTAATAATCGTGTGTCTCAGTTTCTTTCTCTGTAAAATGAGAATAATAATAGTACCTGCCTCCAAGGATTGTTTTGAATAGAAAATTAGATATTTCTAATGAATTTTATAAAACTTTTATTATATAATGTTAGCTATTACTGGTACTAATAATAAAAACAATAAAAATAAAAATTCAAGCACTGAATCCCACTGCCAATAAGGGATGATGAAAATAAATTGTATCACCTTTATATTACAAAAAAAAAATTCAGTGTATTGCTTTATTGGAGTAGGGCTACTATTTATATAACTGTGGTTGGAAAAGCATGAAAAAATTTAAAATTAACATATCAAATATACATGATTTAAAGTGGCTATCATTTATATTTTAAAATCACTGTCTTACTAAAGCACATTTTATGTAGTAAAACAAAAAATAATTTAAAAATCCCTGGTGCCTGATTATTTATTATGATGCAAAGTCTCTGAGTCATTAGATAATTGAAAGGAATTCCAAGAATATTCCTTCCCTCTGACAGAAAGCTTCACCTTGACTAAGGAAGAAATTATGACTACTGGTTGAGACACTAGAAATAGGATAGCAGAGATTATAGAGAAAAGAAATTTCATAAATGGGCCAACAAAATATTCTGGTCTCTGAGGATAATCACAAGTAGAATGATAAGTTATTCTTAGAACACATGGAGTAGAGAATACTCCTGAAGAGTAACCATGACAGCCTCAGGAAAGGACATATACTGTACTAAGAAACCACACTAAATAATTTAAGTTGGAGACATACCCAGTGCATATCACAAGTGGCTGAGAATATCTAGGGTTCTGTGAAAGAATTGATAGTTGCTTGATATTCCTTGCAGAGCAGTCTAATATGAGTTTTCTCTTTTTTTATTGACTTATAAAGAAACAAAACAACACCATTCAGTCTTTGAGCTCTGAGAATCATTTATTAATAACAGGAGTTAGAATCAGATCTTTAGTCCTGAGATTAATTTGGATGGATATAATAAATCAAAGGAAAGAGAAATGCCCAAACTGCACTAGATTTTGCATTCTTTATGTGAGTCTGTGACACGAGTCACACAACTGAACAATTACAGTAAATACAATTAGTATGTTCAGATTTACCAGTTTCCTATTTCTTACAGAGATTTCAAGTAGCTGAGATCTAAACAATTTAAGATATTTCTAGGAATGTCAATGATAATTATTATACTGAAATAATGAACCTTTCATGTTTATGGTATGATTGTGTGCAGGCATCTGTGCTCTCATAAACACACATTTATTTTGTATCACTGCACTTTAAAATGATTTAACCTATGAGATTCGATTCTGAAGCAATTGGACAAATACTCACATGTGTCTGGTAGAAGTATTTATATTACTTTATTGCCACAACTATAAACAAAATTGTATGATTATTACAAGAGGAAAATGAAGGAAGAATAAAAATGTGGATGAAGGGAGGAAATAAAAGAGAAAAGCAAATAGGAAGAAGAGTCAAAATGTCAACAAATTTGTATTAACTGTGTGATATGTGCAAAGACAGGCAATAGAGGAAGACAATAAAAAAGAAAAAAATAAGAATTCTTTTTTTTTCATGGAATCCACAATCTAAGAAAACATTAAAGAGAAAAGAGAGAGGTTTATATAATAGAGAATGTAGCTAAACCTACTTAAACAAGCCAAAATTGTTTGAAATCTCACATTTACATTTTGGAAAATTGATTATCATGGAAGAAAGATTCTCAAAGACAGATATTATGATATACCTTGCATCTGACTAAATGAAGCATTTTAATTCCTTTTTCCTAATTAACTGTTGATGTAAATTACAATTCTTTCTGGAAATAAACATACATGCAAACATATAGGTATAGATAGATAATAGAGATAACTATAAATAAAGATTATAGAGTAAAAAATGTTTTTATTTGCTATTTCCTATCTATAGATGAAATAATAAAAACCCAGAGGAATAAACCAATGCTACTGAACTATTTAATTTTGTGTGTTAATTATGTACCACATTTTTTTTTCATATTTTAAAACAGATTTTAAAATTACAAATATTTTCTTTGTTCTTCAGTTGTTTCAGTTGTGTCTTTCTGTGACCCCATTTTTTTGGTATTGATTTTGTTTGTGTGTTTGGTTTTTGTAAAGATGTTTCAGTGTTTTGCCCTTTCCTTCTCCAAACTATTTTGTAGATGAGGAAACTTTGCCAAATAGTATTAGGTAACTTATTCAGGATCACACAAATAGTAAATAAATGTCTGAAGCCAGATTTGAACCCAGGTTTTTCTGATTTCAGGTTTAGCATTGTATCCATTGTGCCACCTAACCTCCCAAATATGTTCTTTACATTATATAAATAAAACTCTAAAAAGAAAGAGTGGTTGTACACTTTGCATTGCTTTTGAGTAGTGATTAATTTTATACTTAACCGGATGTTGAGTTTTTATGTTTTTGTGCTTTATGTTGTAGGTTTTTTTTTTTTTTTTAACTTTGTAGACTTCTTTAATGAAACCACTCAAATACTTACTTTTGTTGGGCAGTAAGTTTTCATTTGCAGTCTTTTATCCAGGCTTTCAGAGTCAGCCAGGTTGAGAAAAATATTCATTTTCAGCAAGATAAGCCCTTGGCTTAGAAATATGGGGTTTTTTCCCCATTCACACACAAGGAATTTGATATGTATATAGTGACAAAAACAAGTTTTCCCAAAGGGAAGAAAGTCAGGAATAACAGAAAGCCAACAAAATGCTGGCTTGTTGGGTAGAGGAAGATGGTACAGGTATTAAGATAATAATCATATCTTAAGCTTTCAGTTTCAAAAACACTCCTGTGTATACAGACATTGTATAATTAATTCCATGAACTAATAAAAGATAAATTTTTTGTCCTGTAATACTTAATTAGGAAACATTGCACAAGAAAGGAAATCAATTTTTCTGTTGAGAATCCTGCTGTTCAAGTCAATTATCAAAGTTAACAACTCATGTATTGCTTAATATGTAGGAGTTGTAATTCTTCTCACTTAAGGTATAATTAAGCATATTAGATGATTTGAAGAATAAAAATCTTAGAAGGAAGAAAAGAAAATAAAGAATTATAATAAAGAATGTATCCATTCAATCAATGAGGGTATTGCTAGTGAATATATGTCAAAAGTAGCTTACCATGATAATTCAAAAGATGTAGAGTAGAGGTTTTAGTAACTATTTCTGAATAATCTCTAAGTCAGTTGTGCTTACTTTCTTCACAACCCTATGGTAGGTATTGAAACCATTTATGTTTCTTACCATTTCTTAGCAGAGGCATGAATCCCTCTAACCTTTAGTTAAATATTTTCCTACAATCACACATTTGAGGTAGTTTCTTGCTGGACTTGCTGGAGTCTGAGCTATTACAATTATCTTTGCAATCTTATTGCAAAAAAATTTTCCCCAGGCATTTGGTCTTCAGAGTATAAATGGAAATAAATGAAGGGTGTGGGTGTTCTAAAATCACTAGAATTTATCTAGTGATAAACTAAAAGGAAGAGAATAATTTATAGTAGGCAGAAGTATTGCATAGCATTGCTGTGTTATCCTTGTTATTAAGGTACAATATCTAGTCATAACAAATTGGTCTAGTTCTTTACTTCCAATGGAAGAAATGCTAATGATAATGAGTGCTTTTATATTACAAAAGGGGCATTCGATTAATAATTATTAGCACTAAATAGGAAAAAAAATTTATGTAACCAATAAAAAAGGGGAAAAAATTATTTTTCTATCCCATGACCAATAATTTGTATACCTCTGCTAGTCTTAACCAGATTTAAGCAAGGTTCTGTTTATAAGCTGTACAGAATATTGATAGGCATTCCTTCTACTTCACTTGAACTCAGAAAAATGCTGTCTTCTTTCTCCTAAATTTTATCTGCAGAATATTTATTTAAAAATGGACTATCTAACATGTTTGATAAAGAAATATACTAAGTCATAAGAAACTACCTCAAATGTGTGATTGTAGGAAAATATTTAACTGAAGGTTAGAGGGATTCATGCCTCTGCTAAGAAATGGTAAGAAACATAACTGGTTTCAATACCTACCATAGGGTTGTGAAGAAAGTAAAATATTTTTCAGAATACCTTCCTGCTGAGTTTATTCAAGTTTCTATGTTGTTGAGAATTTAAAGAAAATGACCTAAATCTCAATTAATAAGAATTCAATTTTCTTTTTTTCAAGCCTTGGATTTTTCTATAGGGATTGCAGTTACCTTTATCTTCTTTTTTCTCTGCTTTTTAAATACATCATGATCCCAACATTCTCCTAAAGGTGATGCTGCTTTTGTTTTTCCTTCTACTGCTGCATCTCCATCTGGACCAGAAATCCTATTGGCTAAGTTCATTTCAGGGATAGATCTTCTTATCTAATAATTTGAGATAATTTTATCCAAAGTGTAATTCCTTAAAAGTATCCCCACAACAGTGAATAACTTTCTATATTCTGTCATTAACTCCTTCTTTGCCTTCTCAAAGGAGAGGGCCATTGACTGCATGTCTCCACTTGCACTAGCTTCATGATATGAACTATTTTTTAGTTTTAACCTCACCAAGGTATAAGTGCCCACGTAGAATTTACCAATATTGAGATATAAAAAATCCACATTTTGTTGTGTAATGGAAAAAGTCCAGGCATGAAATCCAAGCATCTCATTAGTCAGATTTGTGATCCTATGGTCTTCAATGTAACAAACTTTTTGCTTTCTTCTAGTTTGACTACTGAGGTATTCAAATTCTAGTCTTTGTCTCAGAGCATTCTGAATGTCCTAGTACTCATATGTGATATATTGGTATTACAACTAGGGGTACAAGGAGATCTGTCACATTTTTAATGTTTATTCCCTGATTCTGAGGCATCCAGATTCTAGTTTACTTTACTACTGTCTTCCTCTTCTCATTTTTCCTCCCCTCCTCCTTTACAGATGTACAAGGCCATGTTATATGACACTATGGTTCTGTTTGCCTGCAATTATGGCAATTAAATAGAGTTCTTTGAACTGAAAGAGGAAAAGATTCTTCTAGACTAAGATAATACCAAACACATTGTTCTGGGTTTATTAGGTAGATATGACTAATTAATAATTTGTCTACTAGCAAAATAACTACTATAATGTGGGTGGAGGTATTCCTTTGTTCATCCTTTATTTCCCAAAACAGTAATGATTCCCAACCTGAACACAACAGATCAAGTGAAAATACTTTAAACACATTGTCATCCATGCATTAAAAAGGCAGAGCAATTCTTTTACAATGACAGGCATATAAGAAACTGATGGATGATTATTAGCCACCAATCCCTATACTTCTTTCAGGGAGGAGTTGAAATAAATAGCATGTTCTTATGCCAGAAAAATAATTCAATCTTTTAAAATCCTGCTCTAAATATATTCATACTTTTAAACTGGAAACTTTGGGAGAAATATATCAATCCCTAGTAACATTTTATATTCTAAATCTATTATCATTTATCTAAGTATCATTTTCTTTCAATTTTGATGATTTATGTGTTAGGACATTATACCAAGTCAGAGGAGTGAGACATTTCTTAAAATTTTCATTTTCTCAAATACTTTTTTTCTTTCAAACAAACATCATTTTGAACTCATCTCTAAGAGCAAATTATATAGGAAAATGGATGGAGTTTAGATCAAATGGTTTCAAGTTTAGAGGAATCATCCCTAAAATTTAAGCAAGGACCACAAAGGCTTCAGTATAATGAAGTTGCATGCATTGAATTGGAAAAGAGCAGCACTGAGCATAGTCAAGCACATGGATTACCTCATTTTCCACAAATATTCTAAGATAGATTCAGACAAATGAAGTCAAGTCAACAAAGCTTTTACTAAATGCCTACTATGTACAAAGCTTTACACTAGAAATGTAAATATAAGTGAAAGCAGAGCCTCTGTACTCAAGAAATTTCCATTCCAATGGAGAAAGACAAAACAAAAAAGGAAGTTAGAATGGGGAAGATAGATTAAGGTAATTAAGCTTAAGGGCATTATAGAGAAAGCCCAGAGAGTCTAGAGTACAACTTGGATAAATGCTGGCCTAAATATCCTCCTTAAAATGGAAGTTTCATAAGACACCAGCTAAACAAAAAGAAAGGAGAGAGATATAGAGGATACTTTCATTGTGAGAAATTCAGGGTTAGAGTGAGATTCTAGGATGAAGAAGGTCCCTTAGGGGCATCATAGAAAAAGTACAGAATAAAGATAGACTCTAGAAGAAGTAAAACAAAAGAAAATAAGAAAAAAATTCAATATGCAATATTATTACTGTAGTCATTGTTCCCTTATCTAAAATAAAAGGAAAAAATGTCAATGTCTCAATGGAAAGGCAAGGGAAACAATAATATCACACATAAACAAGTGAGAACAGCTAAGAGAATACTAAGCAAAAACAGTCACAGGTTTGACAATGTAAAAGCACATAGTGACTGCTACAGAACAGCAAATATGAATCTTTAACATGTTTATATAACTGCCAATTTAGTGGACAGATTGTTATGGACAGTTATTTGTTTGGACAGTTATGGACAGGTTGAGTAGCAAGAGGAAAAAAAGAAAAAGTGACAATTTACTTAACACAATTCTGAAACTGAACAGAAAAGGTATTTTAACATGATTTTTATTTAATATTGCAAAGATCTAAGAATTCATCTCTCTGAAAGGAGATGGCAATCATGCCATTCCTAAGAAGTAGAAACCTCAGTAGACAACAACAAAAAAGACAATATCTAATATGTCCACTGTAAGAAATGGATTCCAACAAAATAAGTTATCTTTTCTAAGCTTGAGTCTCAAAATCTATCCCTATTTCTTGTCTTTCTCTCAACTACGAAGAAGGTAAGCAATGGACAAGATACCCATTTAACTTTTCCTTTAAGATTTGGAATATTAATTTGCAAAAATATTTGTAGTATCCCTTTTTGTAGTAGCAAGGAACTGGAAAATGAATCAATGTCCATTAGTTGGAAAATGGCTGAATAATTTATGGTATATGAATGTATTCTATGCATAAATACGTATGTGTGTATAAAATGTATTATTCTATAAGAAATGATGAATGGGCTGATTTTAAAATTGGCAGAACCAAGAGAACATTGTATATAGTAGCATCAACAATGGAGAATAATCAACTGTGATAGATGGCTCTTTTTAACAAAACAGTGATCCAAGGCAATTTCAACAAATTTGGAATAGAAAATGTCATTCACATCCAGAAAGAGAACTATGGAGACTAAATGTGGATCAATGAATAATATTTTTTACCTTTTGTTGTTGATGTTGGTAGTGGTGCTTGTTTGCTTTTTTTTTTTCTTTTTCATGATTTTTCCCTTTTGAACTGATTTTTGCACATTATAAATATGGAAATATGTTTAAAATAATTATATATTTTAATCTATACAAAATTGTTTGCTGTCTTGGGGACACTGGAGATAAGAAAGGAAGGGAGAAAGATTTATAAAACCCAAAGTTTTACAAAAATGAATGTAGAAAACTATCTATACATGTATTTGGGAAAATGAAATGCTACTGAAGGATTAAAAAAAGAAAGATTGGAATGCTGGAAGAGAGCCAAGATGGTAAAGGCAGGGACTCCTCTGAGCTATTGTAAATTCCTCTTCACAAATGTTGAATAATATCTCAAAAGGAATTCCAAAATGACAGAAAAACAAAGGATAGAATGAAACAAACTTTTAGCCAGAGATAACTTAGCTGGCCAATAGGAAAGATCTGTCTCACTTAGACGAGAATAGAGTGCAATACTGGAACGATATATCCTAGCAAGCCAGTAGCAGGTATTGGTGACAATGGAATATGTGGAGACAATTCTGGAGCTTTCATCCAACAGATGATAATGGGGTCAGATAAATTGTCAGAGGAAATTACAGGGGTCTTTTGATGGCATGGGGTTACACTGTTATACACAATATTAGGTAACAGTCCTTGAACAAAAAAGGTCCCTAGTAGGAGCAGTGACCCTGGTCATAATTCAAAAGTTGAAAAAAGCACTTTTGGTCATTAACAGAAGGTAACATAGAGCAGAAGAGCAATGACCACACTTCTCTTAAGATCACACTACTAAGGAAAAACTAAACACTTACAAATCCTCAATAGTATGAAAAACCTAAAACTTGGGATAGTACCACCTTCACTCCAAGAACAAAATCGAATCTTAACATAAACTTAAAAGCTAAAAAATTGACTGGAAAAATAGGCAAATGACAAAAAATTAAATAAGAGAGGGACAGGTCAACTAGAAACTAATGTCTTTATAAAACATTGAGAGAGAGAGAGAGAGAAAGAGAGAGAGAGAGAGAGAAGTGGAGAGAGGGAAAGCCCTTACATATCTCATTTCAAGAAATTATCAACAAAAACTGCTGTAATGTCCTAGAATCAAGGGATAAAATTGGTATTGAAAGAATCCATTAATCACCTCTGATAAGAGATCCTAAAATGAAAATTTTCAGGAGGATTATAGCCAAACTCCAGAACTCCCATGTCAAGGAGAAAATATTTCAAACAGACAAAGAGAAAAAAATTAAAGGATCATTCAGCCACAAAAAAAGGATAACACATGATTTAGCATCTTCTACTTTAAATTAATGGAGGGCTTGGAATAAAATATTTCAGAGTATAAAAGAGTTAGGATTACAACCAAAAATCATTGACCCCGCAAAATTGAGTGTGATCTTTGAGAGGAAAATATGGATATTCAATGAAATTGAGGATTTTTTAGCATTCCTGATGAAAAGAGCAGGAATGGATAGAAAAATTGACATTCAAGTAAAAGACTCAAGGGAAGCCCAAAAAGGTAAACAAGAAAGAAAGAAATCATAAGGGATTTGAAGGGTCTATTTACATTCCTACATGGGAAGATGATACTTATAACTTCTAAAAACTTATTATTGGGGTAATTAGAAGTAGTACACATAGAAGGAATGTGTGTAAATTGACTATAATAAGATGATATAAAAACTAAAACAGTGGCAAAAGGGATACCACTGGGACAAAGGAGATGAGAGACATAGAATGAGATAAATCATCTCAGAGCAAAGTGGAAAAATATTGTTATAATGGTAGGAGAGTGGGGGTAGGGCATTGCTTGTAGCTTATACTCACATGAAGTGACTCAAAGAACAAATAATATACACACTTATTTCGGTATAGAAGTTTATCTTACTCTACAAAGAAATAGGAGAGGTGAAAGACATGAAAGGAGGACACTAATAGAGAAAAAGACAGATTGATGGAAGCAGTGGTCCAAAGCAAAACACTTTTGAGGAGGCACAGGAGAAAAGAAAAGGGACAGAAGGATGAACACAGAGAGAAAAAAATAGAATGAAGAGTAAATAGTAATCATTACTGTGAATGTGAATTGGATGAACTCACTCATAAAAAGACAGCAAATAATAAAATAGACTACATGATTTAGCATCAAGAGTGATATTATAAGCAAATTATGGTACCATGGAGAATCTAGGGATAAAAAAATGTATTACAAAACAAGAAATAGCATTATGGCCAAGAACAATGAATTATTTTTACATTAAATTAAAAGGGTTTTTTTGTTTGTTTTGATGGGTCATTTTTTGTTTTTGTTTTTTTCGTGCAGACAAAACCAATGCAGCCAAGGTTAGAGGGAAAGCATAATAATGAGAGAAACATTTTATAGCATGTTTCTCTTATAATGATCTCATTTCTCAGCAATATAGAAAAATGAGTCAAATTTATAAGAATACAAATAATTTTCTAATTGATAAATCAAAGAATATGAACAAGTCTCCTCTGTCCTTTCACCCTTTCCCTCCTCACTAGTGTTTTGCTTCTATCATTGTCCCCAGTCTGTTCTCCCTTCTGTATGATACCCCCCACCTTCTACTTAGCCTACTACTCTATGTCTATGTTGTGTAATAAAGATTTATATATTCAACTAATTTGTTTATATTATTCCCTCTTTGAGCTTATACTGATGGGAGTAAGATTCAAATGATAATCTTCACCATCCCTCCCATCTTCTCCTCCACTATAATAAGTCTTTTGTGCCTCATTATGTGAAAGATTTTACTCCCTTCTGTCTTCTCTTCCTTCTACACCCAATGTATTCTTCTTTCTCATCCTTTGATTATTTTTATGGCATTACTCAAATTCACCTTATGCCTATAGCCTCTGTCTATGTATACTTCTTCTAGATGTACCATTAGTGATACAATTTTAAGAATTACAAGTGTCATCTTCCCATGTAGGGATATAAACATTTTGACTATTGAATTCTTTATGTTTTTTTTTTCCCTTCTTATCTGTTTATGCCTCTCTGCATCATGATATTAGGTACCAAAATTTTGGTTTAGTTCTAGTCTCACAAAAACTTTAATTTCGGCTATTTTTTTGAATGTTCACTTTTTTTTTCGAGGATGTATTATGCCTAATTTTTAAATTACCTAATGGGTACGTGATTCTTTGTTGATTTCTGGAATATCATGCCCAATGCCCTCTGATTTTTTAATGTTATAGCTGCTATGTTCATGGAATCCTGATTGGGTCTCACCAATATGTGAATTGTTTCTTTATGGCCACTTGCAATACTTTTTCCTTGACCTATAAATTTTTGATAATATTTCTTGGAATTTTTTATTCTGGGATCTCTTTCTTGAGATGATTGGTAGATTCTTTCAATTTCTCTTTTGTCCTTTGCTTCCAGTATATTAGGGCAATTTTTCTTCATAATTTTCTGAAAGATGCTAAGTTCTCTTTTTGATCATAGCTGTCAGGTAATCCAATGATTCTGAAATACTCTTGCCTATATCCATTTTCCAGTTCTGTTATTTTTCCCATGAGGTATTTTACATTTGTTTCTATGTTTTCATTTTTTAAAATTTGAATTGTTGTTATATCTTTATTTTTCTTATCTCAAGAAGTCAGTAGTCTCCTTTTGCCTATTGCCAACTTTTAAGGTGTTGTTTTCCTCAATTAGCTTTTGTGCTTCTTTTTTGTTTTCTATTTGGTCAATTATATTTTTTATAAGTTTTTTTTTCCTATTTGATCAATTCTACTTGTTAAGAATTTATTTTTCCCATGTTATTGATTTATTTTTTTTATAATTCTCTTACTTAACTTTCCTTTCCTTTCCCAGTTTTTCTTTTTATCTCTTTGATATGATTTTTAAGCTCCTTATTAAACCCTTCTATAAGTTCTTTCTGTACTTGAGACCAATTCCCATTTTGCTTTGGGTTTTTGCCCATAGGTTTTTTTGACATTGTTGTCCTCTTCTCTTTTTTGCCCCATCACCATAATAACTTTCTATGGTCACATTGTTTTCTCTTTTTTTCCCCTTATTTTTTGTTCCTTTTTTGTCCTTTGACTCTCTTTAAAATTTGAGCTCTGCTTCTGTTTTCTGGGCTACAATGAAGCATATGAAGTTCTGGCTACTGGAAACTAACTGTTTGTCAGGGATTATTCTGAAAGGCCTGGCAATTCTTAGAGTTGGAATTTACTTAGTCTCTTGACTATGCTGAGGCAAGTAGGGTGTCCCAGTCTCTGCATTTGCCAATTCCACTGTGGAAGAATTCAGGATAGGGTTTGCTACTGGTTTGCTGGGACACTTTCTGTCCTGAATTGTACTTCTCTTTTCCCATAATGAGACAATCCCTACCTGTTATCTTCCAAGTATCTAGGACTCAAAGATTGTTTCACCCCATCTTTTTGTGGGTTCTGTTTTTTTAAGAATTTGTTTTGTGAAGTTATTTTATGGATTTTTGGAGATGAATATGGAAGTGTTATGGTGACTGACTGCTTACTCGGCCATCTTAGCTCCTAGAAATGAACCTTCTCTTTTTACTTCTAATTCTTGCCACTAATGTTTTAGTTGCTAAAAAGTCTATCCTTGTGATGTCCTCTTCATTTGATTTTAATTTACTTTGCTTATCTATGATTTTATTTTCATTCAGGCAATCTTACAATGCCACTTATTAACATATTTTAAAATTTCAAAAAAGTTTTAATTCCATTTATTTTAAATAGAAAGATATGTACACTTTGTATTGTGTCTTACTTAAGTTGAATCTCAATATATAATTAATGCATTAATTAAAATTTCATGGTGCATGTTTTAAAGTTGTTACTTATGCATTCTTAACTAAAATTGCAAATTGCCTTTATTAATAAAGCCAATTAAATCATTCTGCTAAAATCCATAAAAAAGCAATTCATTTAAATTTAATTATAAGCCATATTGCATAGTCTACACATTAGGTAGATAATAAATTCAGTGGTGTTTCATTGTGTATGTTATTGTTTCATAAAAGACAATTATCATTATATAAATTTATATTTGTCAGTTTAATGTAGAAAAGATTAGATTATAAGGCACAGAGTAAGTGTGAAAAAATAAGAGGAAATCGATAAAAAAAGATTATCAGATTCTCATGATTAATATTTTTAAAGTCACTTGTAATTCAAAATGATACACTTTTCATTTAGCAGATAATTAATATCAACATTTTTTAGTATGTGCTAGAAAGAATGATGTGGAAAGAGACAGTCAATGTAAGTTCTCATTACAGCTGTGTTACTGATACACTACGATCTTGGCTAAGTCCCTGAACTTGCCTAAGTTTTATTTTGTTTTATTGTTATCAACAATATGAATAATTTTATCAACTTTCCTAATTCAAAGTATTATTGTAAGGGTCAAATGTACACTTAGGTGATTTAGTGGATAGAGTGACAGACTTGGAATCAAGAAGACTCAACTTCATGAGTTCTAATTTGGCTTCAGGCACCTATTAGCTGTGTGACCATGGACAACTTGACTTAAGCCATTTGCCTCAGTTTCTGATCTCTAAAATGAGCTAGAGAGGGAAATGGCAAACAACTCCAAATGGGATGAGGAGGAATAAGAAAGGACAACAACAACAACAAAAAGGGACAAATAGTGTAACGTATGTGCATATTTTGAATAATCCCTTCTTTGTCTACAATTCTGATTGAAAAACATTGGCTGATATGAGCAGGCTGAAATACATGCAAATGTATACACACAGTGACAAATATAAATACACACAATGCATATCTCCATATATGTATATGGGTATGGGTATGTATGTATGTGTATATACACACACACACACATGCACATACACACACACACACACACTTTATTTTTCAAGCCTTCAATGTAAATTGTACTTGTAAAAACTATCTATATCTGAAAAAGAATCAGAGGACACACTTTTCAATTTGTATGTTATCTTTTTTTTAATTTTTACTTTTTAAATTTATTATCTATTACAGATTCATCAGTTATCAGTTAGCATCAAGTTAGCATCATAATCAAGTTAGCATCATAATATCCTCCTATAAATTTATTTCACACCTTCCTTCTTTCCCTCCCTTCTTCTCTGTCTCTGTCTCTCTCTGCATCAATCAATTAATAAGGATTTATTATGTATTTTCTCTGTGTCAGGCATTGGGTTAAGTGTTGGTGATACAAAAAAAGGGAAATCATAACTCCTCTCAAAGAATTTATATTATATTAAGAAAGATATATACATATAAAGATACATACAAAATTAATATAAAGCAATTACTATTGTTGGTTAGTGACTCTTTGTTCTCAAAAAGAACCAATGACATCAATACACTTGCAAATGAATTGTATTTCAGTAAAGCAGAACTGTCCAAAGTCATCAATATCATTTTTTCCTTCAGAGTCATCAGACTCTGGATTACTAACTGTGATTCTTGATGCAGTGGGAGACATTGGCTTTTTGTAGATTAGGTCTCCCAGCTCTCAGCTTCTTTGAGGCAATATCCATTCTGTAATTAAAAGCTAAGTTGTTATAGCTTGTCCTTCATCCTTGAAGAGAACTTTGATATTAGGGAGGTGATACTATAACATACAAATGAATTGGATTGTGGTGAGGGAGGACTACAAAGTCAACAATGTGACTTTGTCCTCTAGAATCATCTGGGTCCAGTGGCAAGATATAGATCAGATCAGGATGACTGAAAATGGCCCTGGATGTTTTGGGACACATTGGCCTTTTAAAGATATATTCTTACACAGGTGGCTATCTGACTGAGAAACCAAATCAATTATTAAGACAAGATAAGTAATGAATGAGTCAGAGAATGACCTATTTTCCCTAGGCAAAATAAAAATAAAAATCAATCTGGGAGGGGAAGAAACTCAAAGTGTCTGGCCAAAACAGAAACAATGGCTATTTACATTCATTCTGAGCTAATCAAAACCTTAAGAAAAACCAAGTGAGGCTAGTCTTGGGATCTAATGCTGATTAATCAATGAGAACTATAATAGTTTGGGTTTAAGGGATGATCCTAAGCATCCCTTGGTAAGCACCAAGATATCTTGTGATATTTCATTTATCAAAATTTACATTCTCTTAGGCAGAGCATCTGCAGGTAAATGTATAATACTACATGTGGAGAGTGTGAAGGGAAGGGAAAGACAAGAAGAAAAAAAAAGAAAAGAAAAAATTAAGGAAAGAAAAGAAAAAAATGAAAGAAAACAAAAGAAAGAAACTGCTAGGTAAGAATGGAAGCAAAAGATAGTCTACATGACCTTCACAAAAGAATCATTCTGGGAGGGAAAGACCCTGAGAGATTCTGGACAGAACAGAAACAATTATTATAATTATGGGAGAGGAGAGAGGCACTGATAGCTGTATGGATAAAGAAAGACTTCATCAAAAAGGTTAAACTTAAAGATGACTCTTAAAATAGACTAGGAATTCTAAAAAATGAAGGTGAAAAGAAAGTGCCATCCAGAAATAGGGTACTGTCACAAAGGCACAAAGAGGGAAGATGCAATATCAGATATAAGAAACAGCAAGAAGATCTGATTGGCTGGATTGACACAAGAAGTTTAGAAAGATATGCTAGAGTCTGTTTTATCTTTAAATACCAAAAATAAGACTTTATATTTGAACTTATGACTAATCAGGAACCATACATATTTATTGGATCTCTTCCAAAAGGCTTTGTACTGTTCTGGGGCTTCATGCAATCAACATAATTTTATCCACAAATAGTAACATTTAGAAGACTTCACCATCCACAGGGAATTCTCCTTCAACTAAGACTCTAAATTATGAAACAAGTTGTGTCCTTAGGGTAAAGAAACTTATGGTTTAAGAAAAGACTAAATAGTATTATCTCTGAAAAAAAAAATTGAGACTTTTAGTGGAATGCAAGCTTGCTAGTAATCATCAGTATTGCATGATAATGATTACAGTCATTATCATAGTTTTTTATTTGTTTTTGTTGTTTCAGACTTGTGATTTCATTAATGTGAAGGTTTTCTGGAGGCAGCCTTAGTTTCAGTTACAATCAATAATTACTCCAAAATGCAGCCAGCTGGTAAAAATGCAAACATTTATTTCTCCTTCCAAAATAGCCCGGTTAGTTGAGGCCTAACTCTCTGCTTGGTTCCAAGAGATCTTGCGGCTTTGTCCTTGGCTTCTGCCTCCACTTTCTTCAGCCTCCAGCTCAACTCTGACTCGTGGCTTCTCAATCTCCAACTGAGGCGAGTAGGCTTCTGTATCTACCAATCTGGTTGCGCCTGCAAGAGTGGGCTTCTGCTGAACTGACCTACCCTCCCTTCTTCAATCTAATTCAGCTGAACTCTTCTCTCACTGTTTTCAGCTCCACCCTTCGAGAGAGCCTCTGTCTGTTTCTTATATAGGATCTCTTCTGAGAGAGAGGGATTATGGGTTATCTCCCAGAGTGCTCTCTGGCCCTAAGGGAAGTGTGAATTCGGATCTCATACTAAGTCCTGAACTCTCCCAAAAGTGTGAACTCCATTGAGTACTTAGACACTCATGAGCTCTCTAAAGGTATGAACACAAGCATTGTTTCCATCAGTATTAGCAACTTATCACCTTGTAAGGATTGGCTCTAAGGTGTGAACCAATAAGCACTGTATCAATTCTATTGAGTTAACAACAGGATTCTGACATCACCCTTGAGTTTTCACCTTGTTTCAAGTTGAATTGACACTAAGATTCCAACACATTAACGTGGGGGAAATGAGGTCTTTACCAGAAAACTTGCCCGAAAATGTTTTTCATAGTTATTATTGCTGACTTTATCATCCTTCATAATAATTTCTTCCTGTTTTATCTTTCTTTCTGTCTCTGTCTCTCTTTGTCTTTGTCTCTTTCTCTGTCACTGTCTCTGTCTCTCTCTTTCTCTTTCTCTCTCTCTTCTCTCTCTTTCTTCTCTTCCTCATCCTCTCTCTCTTTTTCTCTCTTGTTTCACCCTATTTATCCTCAAAAATGTTTTGTCTGACTACTTTCCACACCAATTTTATCTCCCTTCACTCTATTCCCTTATCCTCTTTTTTATTTTTATTTTTTTACTTTATTGTAGGTAAGAAGAGATTTCTATAATTAACTGATTATGTCTATAATTTACAAATCTGATGAGATTAAGGTTAATGCTTTCAGTCCCATCACTGTCATCTGGTTCTTTACTGTCTAGGTTCCTTAACTTCTTTTATGTGACATAAATTAGGTTTATCTGGCTTTTCCTTTCCCCCTATCCTAGTGTATTCTTCTGTCTCTTCTCTTAATTAACTTTTATTTTTTAGGAAATCATCACAACATGTGAAATTCACATCCATGCCATTTGTCTTTGTACACTCCTCTTAACTGACCTAATAATGAGAAAATTCTTAGGATTTATAAGTATCATTTTCCTGTGTAGGAAAATAAACTTCAACTTTTTAAATCTCTTCTGATTTCTCTTTCCTGTTTGCCATTTTAAGCTTCTCTTGGGTCTTGTTTATGAAAGTCAAACTTTCTATTCATTTCTGGGGTTCTCATCAGGAATGCTTAAAAGTCATTTATTTCACTGAATATCCATTTTCTCCTCTGAAGGATTAGACTCAATTTTGCTATAGAGATGATTCTTGGTTATAATCGTAGTACTTTGGTAGTTTGTAATACCATGCTCTTAGCCCTCCAATTCTTTAATGTGGAAACTGATAAATCTTTTGTTATCCTGACTGTGTCTACTCGATATTTGAATTGTTTCTTTCTGATTACTTAGGCATGGTTCAAGGTTATAAAACCCAAGATATCTATGAAGTTTCAGCAATCAAAATTTACATTCCTTTGGACAAAGCACCTGCAGGTAAAAATATATTGTCCTATGTTGGCAGTGTGAAGGGAAGGGAAAAATAAAGGAAAAAAAAAAAAAGGAAATAAAGAGGTGGAAAAAGGAAACTAAAGAAAATGTGAGATAAGAAAGGAAGCAAAAGATAGATTCATTGGACTTCAAACAGAATCAGTCTGAAAGGGAAAGACCCTCAAAGTTTCTGACCAGAACAGAAACAGTTGCTATAATTATGGGGAAGCTGAAAAGGCATTAAATTAATTAATTAAATTAAATTAAGTAGGAATGAGGAAAGAAAAAAAAAATTCACTTGAGGACACTGGAATTTGACAATAACATTCCTAGGAGTTTTCCTTTGAGGATTTCTTTCAGGAAGTAATTGCTGGATTCTTCAAATTTGTTTTATCCTCTAATATATCAATATTGGTAGCCAAGATGGCAGAGAGAAACCAAGTAGTTACCAAAGCTCTCCCCAGATTCTTTTGGAAACAACACTAAATCAAGATATCAAATTGATCATGGATTAACAAAAACTACAAAAAGCAGAGTAAATCAATTTTTCAGCTTAAGATAGCTTAGAAGGACTTTAGGAAAATCTGTCTTAATAGGATAAAATGCAAACTGGCAAAGATGCAGTGCAGGATATCTAACATGAGGCTCTTAGCTCCAGCACAGATTATCAGCAAAGGTCTACTAGTCATGATTGAGTAGGCTAGCTATGAGGCCTCCAGTCCTAGACCAGGGAGCAAATTGCCAGCCCTGGCACAACAGGCACAATTACTATATGTCAATCCAGTACAGTGTACAGCACTTTCAGCCATAGTGTAGAAAACTAGTGATAAAATTCCTGTCCCCCAGAAAAAGAAGTTTGGGACAGAATTTTCTGTTCCCCAGAAGTAGAGTTCGACTTTTAAAAAAGTGAGCAAAACAAAACAAAACCACAAAAAACCTTTGATCAAAGAAAGCTAAAATGATGATAGGGAACATACTTAGAAGAGGACAGCAATAGCAAAATATTTACACGTGAAGTCTCAAAGGGGAATATGATGTGTTCTCAAGATAAAAAAAAAAAATTGTCTTGTAAGAGCTCAAAAAGAATGTCTAAAATCAAATACGAGAGAGAGAAGAAAAATTAGGAAAATAAAATATTTATAGAGAATTATGAAAAAAAGTCAACACAACAATTTTGAAAAGTCAAACTCCTTAAAAAATGGAACTGACCAAATTGAAAAAAAAATCATATAAAGAAAACAATTACTTAATAGAATTGGCTAAATGGAAACATTTTCACTGAAAAAAATTAATCCTTTAAAAGTGGAATTGCAGGGGGGCAGAATCAAGATGGCGGAGAAGGCACACACAACTTTCTAAGCTCTTCTATTACCCTCTTTATCAATATTATATCGAGCCTCAAAAATAGTCTTGACTGCTACAATTCATAAAGATTAGAAGTATAACAACTCACCAGCTGAAGAAAATCTGCAGTCTTGCCAAAAAAGATTTGTCCCCGGCCGGCTGGGGGGGGGGGGGGGGGGGCGGAATCAGTGCAAGTAAGGAGAGAGGGAAGGCTGCGAGAAGAACCTCAAACCGGAAGTGAGAGCACAGATCACAGCACAAGCTCATAGCCCCAACCCACAGTACAGGGCGAACCTGCACAGCAGGAGGGCACAGCCTAGGTTAGCCTCTAATCTGCTCAGTGGGTGGCTCGGCTTGGGGCCATAGAGCTTTCGCAGGGCCGATTTGCATCAGGCAGAGACTTCCGGGCAGACTTCCGGTAGAGCCGGTCTATCTGCAGTCAGCTGCTAATACCCACAGCCCCACAAGGAGCTCTGGCCTGGGGCAGTGACACTTTCACCACTTAGTCTCTAGCCTTAGAGCAGTTGCTAACCCACACAGCCCAACTGGGCACTTTGATAGCTTGGCCAGTGCTGAATCCACCTCCTGTTGGGGGAAAGGAAAACTCTCACTCAGAGCACTCCCATACCTAGGAGCCAGAAGCTGGTTTACATCTCTCCCTGATCTGCAGAGGAAGCTGGTAACCCCCTTGCCTAGAAGGCATACCCTAAAGGCTTTAAAACATGAATACAAAAATGAAAAGAACGATTGACAGCTTCTATGCAGAAAAAGAGCAGGTCAGCAAACCTGAAGAGACTAATAGCAAACAGGCACCAGACAATACCCCAAAGGGAAATGTCACCTGTCCACTTTTACATGATGCTCTCATAGAAGAGACCATTAAAAGTCTCAAAAGAGAGTTAGAAGATAAATGGGGAAAGGAAAGAGAAGCTTTACAAGAGAGCAACAACTTCCTGAAATATGAATTGGAAAAGATGAAAAATTCCCAGGAAGTGCAGGGAAACAAATTTTGTGAATTGGAAAAAGTAAAAAAATCTCAGGAAAGTAAGATTTGTGAATTGAAAAAATAAAGAATTCACTAGAAGGTAGGATTTGTGAATTGGAAAAGAAAAAGAACTTGCAAGAAAGTAAGATCTGTGAATTGGAAAAAGAAAATAATTCACTAAAAAAAAAAATTAGTGAAATGGAAAAAAAAATTCCATAGAGCAAAACAACTCATTTAAAAACTCAATTGGACATATACAGAAAGAAGTAAAAAAATCTAATGAAGAAAATAATTCATTAAAAATCAGAACTGAACAAATAGAAACTAATGATTCATTGAGACAGCAAGAATCAGTCAAGCAAAACCAAAAAAATGACAAACTGGAAAAAACCATGAATTATCTACTTGCAAAAATGACAGACTTGGAAAATAGATCTAGGAGAGATAATCTGAGGATTATTGGACTTTCTGAAAATTAGGATGAAAAAAAGAGCCTACATACTATTTTACAAGAAATCATCAAAGAGAACTGCCCAGATGTATTAGAATCAGAAGGTAAAATAGGCATTGAAAGAATTCATCGAACACCTTCTGAAAAAGACCCTAAAAGAAAAACCCCAAGGAATATTGTGGCCAAATTTCAGAACTATCAAATTAAGGAAAAAATTTTACAAGCAGCCAGAAAAAAACAATTTAAATAATGTGGTGCCACAATAAGGATCACCCAAGATCTGGCTGCCTCCACATTAAAGGATCAAAAGGACCTGGAATCTGATATTCCAAAGGGCAAAAGAACTTGGATTGCAGCCAAGAATAAACTACCCAACTAAGCTGAGCATTTTCTTCCAGGGAAGAAGATGGACATTTAATGAAACAAATGAATTCCATTTGTTTCTAAGGAAAAAACCAGAACCAAACAAAAAATTTGATCTCCAACCATTGGACTCAAGAGATGCAGAAAAGGCAAAAAGAACTCTTGAGAATTGTATTTCTGTTGTGGATATACAAAAATACTACATGTATAATTTGATTTTACTGATATAATATTAAAAAAGGGAAGTAGATATGGAAAAGGGATGATGGCAGAATAAGGTGGGAAGGGGAGATAAAAAGAGGGAAATCACATCCCACGAAGAGGCAAAGCAAACCTATCATATCTGAGGGAATTTAGAGAGGGGGGATTAGAGAGGGGGAGGAAAATTTAAAGAGTCCATTGTGTGACTCTTACTCTCATCAGAGTTGGCTCAAAGGGAAAATAATTGACATATCTGTTTTAGAAAAAATTCTCTCTTGCCTCATTAAAAAGGAGGAGAGGAAAAAGGAAAAGAAAAAGAGTAATAAGGGAAGAAAGGGGAAAAGATTCAAAAGGGAGGAAGGAAGGATTCTAAAGAGAGTGAACATCGTGATACAAGTGGGGTACATAAATTTAAAAAGGAGAAAGAGGGTTGGGGGGCAAGAAAAAGTAAAGCATATTCTGGGGATATTAGGATGGCAGGAAATACAGAATTAGTAATTCTAACCGTAAATGTGAATGGGATGAACTCTCCCATAAAGAGGAGGCAGATAGCAGACTGGATCAAAAGTCAGAACCCTACAATATGTTGTTTACAAGAAACACATTTAAAGCAGAGAGATACATACAGAGTAAAGGTAAAAGGCTGGAGCAAAATCTATTATGCTTCAGGTGAAGTAAAAAAAGCAGGGGTAGCCATCCTTATCTCAGATCAAGCAAAAGCAAAAATTGATCTAATTAAAAGAGATAAGGAAGGAAACTACATCTTGCTAAAGGGTAGCATAGAAAACGAAGAAATATCAATACTAAACATATATGCACCAAGTGGTATAGCATCCAACTTCCTAAAGGAGAAGTTAAGAGAGCTGCAAGAAGAATTAGACAACAAAACTGTAATAGTGGGAGATCTCAACCTTGCACTCTCATAATTAGACAAATCAAACCACAAAACAAATAAGAAAGAAATTAAAGAAGTAATAGAATATTAGAAAAATTAGGTATGTTATACTATTGAACTAATTAATAAAACTAAGAATTGGTTCTAGGGAAAAGCCAATAAAATAGATAAGCCTTTGGTAAATCTGATTAGAAAAAGGTGGGAGGAAATGAAATTAGTAGTCTTAAAAATGAAAAGGGAGAACTTTCCACCAATGAAGAGGAAATTAGAGAAATAATAAGGAGTTATTTTGCCCAACTTTATGCCAATAAATTTGATAACCTAAGTGAAATGGATGACTACCTCCAAAAATATAGGCTTCCCAGACTAACAGAGGAGGAAGTAAATTGCTTGAATAGTCACATTTCAGAAAAAAAAAATAGAACAGGCTATTAATCACCTCCCTAAGAAAAAATCCCCAGGACCAGATGGATTTACATGTGAATTCTACCAAACATTTAAAGAACAATTGGCCCCAATGCTATATAAATTATTTGATAAAATAGGGAATGAAGGAGTCCTACCAAATTTCTTTTATGACAGACATGGTACTGATACCTAAACCAGGTAGGTTGAAAACAGAGAAAGAAAATTATACACCAATCTCCCTAATGAATATTGATGCTAAAATCTTAAATAAGATATTAGTAAAAAGACTACAGAAAATCATCCCCAGGACAATACACTATGATCAAGTAGGATTTATACCAGGAATACAGGGCTGGTTCAATATTAGGAAAACTACCAATATAATTGGCCATATTAATAACCAAATTAACAAAAAACATATGATCATCTCAATAGATGCAGAAAAAGCATTTGATAAAATCCAACATCCATTTCTATTAAAAACACTTGAGAGTATAGGAATAAATGGACTTTTCCTTAAAATAATCAGCAGCATCTATTTAAAACCATCAGTAAGCATCATATGTAATGAGGACAAACTTCAACCATTCCCAGTAAGATCAGGAGTGAAACAAGGTTGCCCACTATCACCGTTACTATTTAATATTGTATTAGAAATGCTAGCTTTGGCAATAAGAGCTGAGAAAGAGATTAAGGGAATAAGAATATGCAATGAGGAAACCAAATTATCACTCTTTGCTGATGATATGGTGGTATACTTAGAGAACCCCAGAGAGTCTACTAAAAAGTTATTAGAAATAATCCACAACTTTAGCAAAGTTGGTGGTTATAAAATAAACCCTCATAAGTCATCAGCATTCTTATATATCACTAACAAAATCCAACAGTCAGAGTTACAAAGAGAAATTCCATTTAAAGTAACTACTGATACTATAAAATATTTAGGAATCTATCTGCCAAGGGAAAATCAGAAACTTTATGAGCAAAATTACAAACCACTTTCCACACAAATTAAGTCTGATCTAACCAATTGGAAAAATATTAAATGCTCTTGGATAGAGCGAGCAAATATAATAAAGATGACAATACTACCTAAACTAATCTGTTTGTTTAGTGCTATACCAATCAGACTCCCAAAAAACTATTTTAATGACCTAGAAAAAATAACAAAGTTCATATGGAAAAACAAAAGGTCAAGAATTTCAAGGGAATTAATGAAAAAAAAAATGAAATGAAGGTGGCTTAGCTGTACCAGATTTAAAATTATATTATAGAGCAGCAGTTACCAAAACCATTTGGTACTGGCTAAGACAAAACAGTCAACAACTATAGCAACCTAGTGTTTGACAAACCCAAAGACCCCAGTTTTTGGGATAAGAACTTACTGTTTGACAAAAATTGCTGGGAAAATTGGAAACTAATAGCAGAAACTAGGCATTGATCCATACTTAACGCCGTACACCAAGATAAGGTCAAAATGGGTTCATGACCTAGGCATAAAGAATGAAATTATTAATAAATTAGAGGAACATAGGATAGTTTACCTCTCAGACCTGTGGAAGGGGAAGGTCTTTATGACCAAAGCAGAACTAGAGATCATTACTGATCACAAAATAGAAAATTTCGATTATACCAAACTGAAAAGTTTTTGTACAAACAAAACTAATGCAGACAAGATTAGAAGGGAAGCAATAAACTGGGAAAATATTTTTACAGTCAAAGGTTCTGATAAAGGCCTCATTTCCAAAATATATAGAGAATTAACTCTAATTTATAAAAAATCAAGCCATTCTCCAATTGAAAAATGGTCAAAGGATATGAACAGACAATTCTCAGATGAAGAAATTGAAACTATTTCTAGTCATATGAAAAGATGCTCCAAGTCATTATTAATCAGAGAAATGCAAATTAAGACAACTCTAAGATACCACTACACACCTGTCAGATTGGCTAAGATGACAGGAAAAAATAATGATGATTGTTGGAGGGGATGTGGGAAAACTGGGACATTGATTCATTGTTGGTGGAGTTGTGAACGAATCCAACCATTTTGGAGAGTAGTTTGGAACTATGCTCAAAAAGTTATCAAACTGTGCATACCCTTTGATCCAGCAGTGTTACTACTGGGATTATATCCCAAAGAGATTATAAAGAAGGGAAAGGGACCTGTATGTGCACGAATGTTTGTGGCAGCCCTTTTTGTAGTGGCTAGAAACTGGAAACTGAATGGATGTCCATCAGTTGGAGAATGGCTGAATAAATTGTGGTATATGAAAATTATGGAATATTACTGTTCTGTATGAAATGACCAACAGGATGATTTCAGAAAGGCCTGGAGAGACTTACACAAACTGATGATGAGTGAAATGAGCAGGGCCAAGAGATCATTATATACTTCAACAACAATACTATATGATGACCAGTTCTGATGGACCTGGCCATGCTCACCCAATGAGATCAACCAAATCATTTCCAATGGAGCAGTAATGAACTGAACCAGCTATTCCCAGTGAAAGAACTCTGGGAGATGACTAAAAACCATTACATTGAATTCCCAATCCCTATATTTTTGCCCACCTGCATTTTTGATTTCCTTCATAAGCTAATTGTACAATATTTCAGAGTCTGATTCTTTTTGTACAGCAAAATAACGTTTTGGTCATATATACTTATTGTGTATCTCATTTATATTTTAATATATTTAACATCTACTGGTTATCCTGCCATCTGGGGGAGGGGGTGGAGGGGTAAGAGGTGAAAAATTGGAACAAGAGGTTTGGCAATTGTCAATGCTGTAAAGTTACCCATACATATAACCTGTAGATAAAAGGCTATTAAATTTTTAAAAAAAGGTGGAATTGCCTAAATAGAAAAGATGGTTTAAAAAAGCTAATTGAAGAGAGTAATTCTTTAAAAATTAGAATTGGGCAAGTGGTAGTTAATTATTCTCTGAGACATCAAAAATCAACAAAATAAAATCAAAAGAATTAAAAAATAGAAAAAAAATGTGAAATACCTCACTGGAAAAACAACACTTGGAAAATCGATTCAGGAGAAAGAATTAAACATTATGGCATCACCTGAAAGCTATAACCAAAAAAGAACTTGGACAACATCTTTTGAGAAATTATCAAGACAAATTACCCTGAAAGCCTAGAACCAGAGGGTAAAATAGAAATTTTACTATTACTAATTAGTAATTACTAAATAGTAGTTTGCTATTACTATTACTAATATAATCCATCACCTACTTCCTGAAAGAAATACCAAAATAAAAATTCCAAGGAATATTGCAGCCAAATTTCAGAATTCACAAGTCAGGGAGAAAATGCTTCAAGCAGTCAGAGAGAAATAATTAGAATACTTTTAATTGTTGAATGAATTTTCTTAATTAATTTAATTATCTAATGCCACATAAGCCAACAAAAATCAGAAAAATAAGTTTTGCTACATTTTTAGCATGATATACCCATGAGCCATTGAGTATTTCATTCCTAATTCAGTTAGTAGCATGTATACATCATATGAGACAAAAATAATTAAAAAGATGACCAGTACAGTTTATATATATATATATATAACAACATAAGCTTGTTATACAGAAGAAAATAATATGTTTGTAAAGAAAAATGTTTATTATTAGCTGCAGTAGATAGAAAAGGGATGTGTCTTTGTTAGTATAGCTAGTTATAATAAATCAAAGGATACAATCCATCAGATTAGAAAAGAAAGATGTGTATACTAGAGACTATTAAATTCCTTTTTTTTTTTTTTTTTTTTTTTTTTAGCAATTAGGTCTTTTTCTACTAATTTGGGGAACAAGAAAGATCCTGAATGGAGCAAGCTTTCGCAGCTGCTCCCACAATTCATTCATTGTCATATACAGTAAAATACACAAAACGAAATGCAGTAGTTGTTCTCTCCCCAAAACCTATCTTCAATATAGTAGAAATTTATATCTTAAAAGGCATTTTAAGATCTTAATGCCCTGTTCTTTTAAGCATGTTTACAATTCTTGATAAGAGAGTAGAAAAAACTGAGGCTGGTGAATTGCTTATATTTGAAAATTTTAAGCTGCAGTACAACTAAAAACAAGCAGGTGTCCATATTAAGTCTACTACCAATATAGTGCACTCTTAGGAGCAGTGGACCACCAGGCTGCCCAGGGAAGGACAAACTAGCTCAGGTCAGAAATAAAGTCAGAACCTTAGTAGTAATTAATGGTGAAGTCTAGTCTATGGATGGCCTTAGCACTTTTAGCTTGCATGAGAAAGGGATACCCAGTCTCTAAAATAAAATAAATGATATATAATAATGAACATTATTGTCAGTTTTTGAAAAACTTCAAAAATAATTTCTTTACAAATTTAAAGATGTAAAACATTAACATAATAAAACTCAAAATTCATTTATTATTTTGTACTTCCCCAAAATATCTTCTTTAAATGTTCTTTGTTTCTTTTTTTCAGAAAATGACACTTCATCTACAGTTTTATTCCTCCCCCACCATATTCTGAATAATAATATTAAATTGACTAGAATTTTGAAATAAATTATATTCTAGGTCAGACAGGTGTACCTTAAGCCTTCCCAGTGATTCAGGTTTCAGGATTGGAATGCAAAATACACAAAACAAAAATACAATACGGACAATGTTAAAGTTTAAAAAGCTACAATTTCTAGATTATAATAAAAATGAAACACTATTCTCTTTCTCCATAATCATCATATGTGGAGAGAGCATAAAAATAGAATACTAAAACCATAATTTAAGATTTTAATCCTTTCTGTTGTTGTCCTCCATTAGGAGACATCTATAGAGAAAATTCATATTTGTGAAACCCAATACATTTTATCACCATAAAAGGAATAAATTATAATCCCAATCTGGAGCCTCTAAATGATTAATCTAATTTAGTGAGAGTAAAATCTTTGTAAACTCTCCAGACTCTTGGAATACGACAACAGTTGATCTCCTATGCCACTATTGCCTATCATTCCTAGATTACCTTTCATTTATTATAGTGATGCATATGTAGTAACTTTCTTTTGACTGTGAGATCCTTGAGAAAAATACTTTTTTTCTCTTTTTTCATATCCCCATTACTTATCACCATGCCATGCATATAGTAAGCACTTAATAATTTCCTGTTAACTTACTGATTAACTGTCTCACTGTAATCAGATCAACCGCTGACCCAATGATTCAGAGCCAATTTCCATTAATCACAAAATGCAACACATAGAGAATTATTTAGAATGAAGATTTAAGGAATAAAAGTTCTAATTTAAAATGAAATACTTCTCTTTTTTTGCCTTCACATTCACCATGGCAACAGTAATGTAAGGTTAGAAATGCTTCTGGATAGTTCAACAGGAAGTCTGCAAAAGTTCTGGGGCACCCACTCTGCATGGATTAGGTCTTTTATAACTCAGGCAATAAGGAAACCTAAGCAGTGATTCAAGCTGTTCACACTGGGAACCAACCAAAAATTGAAGAAGGTTTCTCCCCTCCATCAAAAGAAAATCAGCTGAGCCTTTATAAAATACTTGTTACTGATACTGTAAGTCAATTGAGGCAAAAGCAAAATTAAGTGACATTAAAGTTGGCTTTCTTTACATGAAACAACTAGCTTAAAATATTTTTCATTTTTAAAATCATTTTTTCTAAAGCCCAAAGATAGTATTAGTTATTAGCCATGGGTATCTAGGGATCTTAGATCTATTGATAGAAAATAAACACTTTTGATGAGTTGGGCAAAAATCTGATCTCTTCTTTCATTACCTGGGTCCAAATCTGAACTCAGAAACTTACTAATTACATGACCCTCAGAATTTTTGGCCAGAACAGGAAAAATGTTATTTACATTTATTCTAAGATATCAAAACCTAAAAACTGCTCCCTAGAGTCTTATTCTGGGGTTATGATTGGCCATTCAATGGAATTCAGAATGATTTGAATTTAAACGATTAGTCAAGTAGCCATATATAAAACACAATAGGCTTTTTTAAAGCCTAGTTTTGGAGATGTATATTTCAAGAAATCAAAAATGAAAATTGCACAGGAAGAAGGGGGAAGAGAACAAATAGTAATAAAAATAATAGCAACTTCTTTGAATTTGTTTAAATTGGCAGTTTGGATTCACAGAGGGCAGCTACTTTTGGATAGTATGGTGAGCACAACTTGGTGGTCATAAGGAAAGATCTGTCTCAATAGTGTCTTGGTCTGACCTTAACCTTTCATCACATTGCTTAGTGTACTCCATGTAGTGCAGGATACACTGGGTTGCCAGCAACTTCTGTGAAGACAACTATATCAGAGGCAGCAAAAACTTGGGAAACCACAAATGGTAAGGAGTTCTGAAAACCAGGAAGTAAGAGATTACAGGGAACCCTTTGTTGGCATTCAATGTAGGATCCTATTGCATTGTATGGGTACAGTTTTTTTAATCTAGGAGAGAGAAAAAAATATGTGAAAATTTGGAAA
Source organism: Sarcophilus harrisii (assembly GCF_902635505.1). Taxonomy (NCBI): domain Eukaryota; kingdom Metazoa; phylum Chordata; class Mammalia; order Dasyuromorphia; family Dasyuridae; genus Sarcophilus; species Sarcophilus harrisii. The sequence continues at coordinate 195,641,631 of NC_045426.1, forward strand.
GAGAAATAAGAGGAAAGAAAGAAAATCATAGAAAAAAGAATCAACAGCATGACAAAGGAGGAACACAAAAATTTCTGAAGAAAATAACACCTTAAAAAACAGAATAACCTAAATGGTAAAAGGGACACAAAAATCCAATGGATAGAAGAATGCTTTAAAAATCAGAATATTTCAAATGAAAAAAGAAGTAAAAATGCTAACTGAAGACAACAATAATAACAATAAGTAGAAACTAATGATTTTATGAAATATCAAGAAACAATAAAACAAAATCAGAAGAAATAATAAAAACTAGAAGAAAATGTAAAATATTTCATCGTAAAAACAACTGACTTAGAAAATAATTAAAGGAGAAACAATTTTTAAAATATTGGACTACCTAAAAGGCAGAAAAAGCTGTGCTATCATATTTCAAGAAGTTATCAAGGAAAACTGCCCTGATATTTAGAACCAGAAGATAAAATAGAAATTGAAAAAATCTACCAATCAATTCCTCAAAAAGAGCCCAAAAAGAAAACTTTCAGAAATATTTTAGCCGAATTCCAAAGCTTTCTAGTCAAGAAAACAATACTTCAAGTAACCAAAAGGAAATAATTCAAATACCATGGAGCCATAGTCAAGCTAAAACTAGATTTAACAGTTTGTACATTAAAGTATCAGAAGGTTTGGAATATGATATTTGACAGTGCAAAGGAGCAAGGATTGCAACCAAGAATCACCTTTTCTGCAAAATTGAATGTAAACTCTGAGAGGGAAACACTGATATTCATTGAAATAGAGAGCTTTCAAGCATTCATAATGAAAAGCCCAGAGTTGAAAAGAAAAATTAACTTTCAAATGTAAGACTCAAAAGAAGCATAAAAAAGGCAAAAAGGAAAGAGAAATCACAAGGCCTTCAATTAAGTTAAACTTTTTACATTCCTATATGGTAAAATTTTATTTATAACTTGTAAAATCTTCCTTATTATTAGTACAGCTAAAAGGAATATACATAGACAAAGGACAAAAATGTGAATTGAATATGAATGGATATCTAAAAAAATAAATTAAGGGGGTGAGAGGAATGAAGTATGAGAAAAAGAAAGGGAGAGATAAAATGAGGTAAATTACTTCACATGGAAGAGATAGGAAAAAGCTTCTAAGGATGAAGGGAGGAGGAAGGAGATAAGTAAGAGTGAGTGAACCTTATTCTCATAGGAATTAGCTTAAAGAAAAAATAATATGCATATCCCACTGAGTATAGAAACCTATATTATCCTACAGGAAAGTAGGAGTGGGAGTGGATAAGACAAGGGGGTGGAGGTAATACAAAGGAGGGCAGATTGGAACAGACAATAGTCAGAAGCAAAACACTTTTAAGGAAGGACAGAATGAAAAGAAAGAGATAAAATAAATGGAGAGGAGAATAAAATCAGCAATAGTAATTGTGAGGAAAAAATAGAAACAAATTTCTCTGAGAAAGGCCTCCTTTCTCAGAGAACTGAGTTAATAAAAAAGTGAAAGCCATTTCACAATTGATAAATGATCACAAGATATAAAAAGTTTTGAGATAAAGTAATCAAAATTATCAATAGCCATGTGAAAAAATGCTCTAACTCACTATTGAAGAAATGCAAATTAAAACAATTCTGAGGTTCTATTTTATATTTTATTTTATTTTATATTTCTGAGGTTCTATATTTTCTATTTTATTAGATTGGTTAATAGGACAGAAAAGGAAAATAACAAATGTTGGAAGGGATGTGGAAAAATGAGACATAAATGCATTGTTTGGAGTTATGAATCATTCTTTAGAGCAATTTGTAAGTATGCCCAAAGGACTATAAAAACGTACATATACTTTGACCTAACAATAGCATCACTAGTTCTACAACCCAAAAGCAAAAAGGAAAAGGATTATTGCATACAAAATATTTATAGCAGCTCTTTTTGGAGGGCAAATTGGTAGAAATTGAAAAGCTACCCATTAATTGGGGGATGGCTGAACAAATTGTGGTGTGTGATTGTTATGTATTTATATTGTGATATAAGAAAGGATGACAGGCTCAGAAAAATCTGGAAAGATTTTCGTGTGTTAATGCAAAGTAAATATACTGTATACAAAGTAATAACAATATTATAAAGTAAACAGCTCTGAATAACATAGTTACCCTTAGCAATGCAATGATCCAGGACAATTCTGAAGGAATTATGATGACAAATTTTATACATTTCCAAAACAACTTATTTTTCTTATTATTTTTTGTCTACATTTTCTTTCACAACATGACTAAAATAGAAATGTGTTCTGTATTTCTATACACATATAAACTATATCAAATTGCTTTCTATCTCAACAATAGAGGGAGCAACGGAAGAAAAAAGAATCAGGAAATTATTTTTATGTTAAATATTATTTCACATGTAATTGAGGAAAATAAAATATTAAAATTTTAAAAATAATAATACTTGTAATACTTACCTCACAGAGTTATTCTTACAAAAGTATGTTTTCAAATTTAAAGCACTATGAAAATGGAGTCCTCATTATTATTAATTTTCAAAGACTTGTCAATCCATTCAGACTAAAAGAAATTTGGCTTAAAACATATTTTAACTATCTTCATAAAAAATAAATATCCATTTTCCTCTAACAGTTTAGGTTAGCCACTCAGAGGAACAATTTCCTTAATTATTTTCTCAGTTGTGTCTGTTTTTTCCCCCCATTTCAACTATTCCTTATGTTTCTGTCTAGCCTCTGAAGTAGTTTAAGACAAGTATGCTCTTTGAAAAAAATAAAGATCATTTGGCATTGACAGAGAAATGTGAAACATTTTGTTGTACTTTTATTATATATTCCTCAACCCCTCTTAATTTCAGTGTTTTCTCTCTTTTAATTATTTCCTATTTATTCTGTATATGGATTGTTATCTATATATTATTTTCATGCTTCCTCCCCCATTAGATTATGAGTTCCCTAAAATCAGGGACTATCCTTTATTCCTTTTTGTATACCTACCCTTTAGAGCTGCTATAAATATTTTGTATGCAATAATCCTTTTCCTTTTTGCTTTTTATTTCTTTTGAGTTGTAGACCTAGTGATGCTATTGTTAGTTCAAAGTATATGTACATTTTTATAGTCCTTTGGGCATACTTCCAGATTGCTCTAAAGAATGATTCATAACTCCAAACAATGCATTATGTCTCATTTTCCCACATCCCCTCCAACATTTGTTATTTACCTTTTCTGTCCTATTAGCCAATCTAATAGGTATAAAATAAAACCTCAGAATTGTTTTAATTTGCATTTCTTCAGTAGTGAGTTAGAGCATTTTTTCACATGGCTATTGATATTTTTCACATGGATATTGATACTGTGTCTGGAACACAGTAGATAGTTAATAAATGTTTGTTGAACTCACTGGATTGAATCCACTGGTTGCTTTTGCAAAACTCCACAGCGTGTATTTCAAAAGTAATGATGCATTTCCCATCCCATAGGAATGCTACTGAAGAGTATTTGACCTAATCACATTTGATTAGTGAGGAAGTAATTAGTAATATTGAAATCTTGACTGTATTGAGTGCAGATTATGACTCAAGAAATAATATAGTATCATTTTTAGATGCCCACCTATGGTATTTCGTTAGATCTCATGTCTGGGCAAAAAAAAGAAAAAAAAAGGAAAAGGATTTTGTTCTTTGACAAGCAATTTCTGAGTTAATATATTTAGCCTTTCAATAACAAGAAAGGTTAAAGCACTCCAATCCATTTCTAATAAATGTTACCCTAACATTCCTTTTCAAACAACAGTCAATTACTGCTGAACTTTTACAATAAGTGCTTCACAAATGTAAAACTTAAAACATTTTTTAAAAACTCAGGTCTGTCAGTTAATCTGGCCCCAAGCTGCTCTAACATATCATAGTGGCAGTTAAATGGTAAGCAACATTAGGTCCTAGTGACCTTTTGAGAATTTCAGGGGGATAGATTGATTCCATGATGCTTTAATGATTTAAATAGAAAAAATGTACTTAATATTAGACAGTAATGTTTTCTTATTCCATTAGTCCCTTAAGGACCACATATATTTGATTTGCCCAAATGCATGATTAAAAAAATTCCCATTTGTATTTCAGTTGTTATTCTTTCTCTAAGGGTCTGAGAAAATGATTTAGAATAAAATTGGATGATCCTTTTTTTTTTAACTTCTAAATCCAGGACTATGGAATTTCTATGGGAAACCAGTAGTAGTGTCTTCATGGTCCAATGAATCTGTGTCTTTTGTGCACTGAAATAGTTTTCCAATGAATAAGACCATATCTTACTCTTCTTTTTATTTCCCAGAGAGCCAAGTGCAGTTCCTTGAATGTATTAGGCTTAAGAAATAAATATAATTGCTTTCTTTTCTTTATTTTTGGTGGGAAAAAATGAAAAGCAATTAAATGAATGGGCTAGATGCCAAGTGTATCTAAAAAGGGTCTGAGTTTGGAAGAAGTTCCTATGACCAAAAAGCTTAAATAAGTACTATGTATTCTATTTTAATATGAGAGTATAATAATATTTCTTTTGAATGATCATGTACTCTAGTGATTCTTTCCTTTACTTTAAAATATGTATTTGCTGGAGCAAAGTGCTGTGAAAGCTGTCCAGGATCACTTTTATGCTAAATAGAGGCCAAGATTGCTTTGTATCATGCCAATAATTACATGCTTTGAGGAGAATTTATACCCTCAGGAAATTTGCAGATGGAAATCTGACATATATCCAAATACAAATTCATGGCATCTTAATGTCAATAACTGTGATGTGCATCAGGTAATTTCACCAGACATGGTATTAATAGTTTCTGCAGCATTTCAAATGCTCAAATAGTGAATGCATGCTTACAGATTCATCTAGCGCCAATAATATTTCAAGGATTCTAAACATGCACCTCTGCATGTGAATTATATGTAAATGCATATATATATATGCATATGTCCTTGAATTAACATCATAAATATCTCAGTTTTTCATGAGGCATTCAGTAGGAAACTGATTCCTCTCTGATGTTGATATAATCATTTGGACTGACATTAAATTTTAAGAGCAATTAAATATTGCAAATTGGAATTTTTATTTTAAAAAATCTGAAACCTAAACTTTTAAATTTGCCAATTAACAAAAAAGGAACAATGAAAAAAGGAAAAGTTTTAAAATTGGACATAATCGAATTTATACATTTGACAAAATTATACTTAGAAATTATTTTAAAAAGAGATCATATGAAGCAGTAAAAAGAAAACTCTCCATGGAGGAAGAAGGATTTTTATCATTCTTATAACACAATCCTGCAAAATTGGAACAAAAGTCTATTTGTAAGATTAGATTGTCCAACAGTGACCAATACTTATGAAATCTGAAGAAGATATAAACCACCAACAGTGCCTTAGAACTTAGCCCAGAGGAATTTATTTATGATTAGCTGAATGTAAGTGTGTTTTACAAAGTATTGATTCATAATGGACATTATTTTATCCTGGTTAGGATAAATATACACCAATTCTGTTTCAGAGAAATGATTCTCATTTTTTAAAAATTGTTCTAAACCTTTACATGCAAATGCAAATGAATCATGCAGTTGAAAAGAGTGGCATATTTTCCTTAGTTATTTTGATCCAATCAGTTATTATTGTAATTATCTAGGCATTGATTGTTAAGAATATCTGAGGTGGTAGCTATGACAGAGAATAAAAGTCATTAGAGTCTGGCATGTTCACAATATAAGACAGTTAATACTATTAGAACTATAGCTATGTCTGTGATATGATTTGGACATAGGCATCCAATACTGAGTTAGACATTTTACAATTTTCAACTTATTTCGTCCTCAGGATCATAGCAGCTACTGAAACTGTGAAACTGGTCTAGATCATATTAGGAAAGTCATATACAAAGAAATACCACTTAGCCACCTTAGCTTCTGCAGAAATTTTATGATTGTACACATGTAGTGAAGAGTCTTGGAAAATACTCACTATTTTCTAGTATCATATGTGGGATAAATTAGAGTATAGTGTTGAGTAATATTGAATGGAACCCACATCTACCATTATATCAATAAAGTGTCATCGAGAGGAAAAAGTAACTTCACAGTAACTCACTTCCCATCCAACAACCATCTCCTATCTCTCTAAGGACAATAGAGGGGAATTTTTTCCACTAAAACAAAATTCATGTACATTAAGAACAGACCTCCCAAGGAAAAATCCAAACTCTACATGTATCTTTATATTAATATAGCCCTGGTTTTTGCATATATTATAGAGCACCAGGTTTAGAGTACAGTGGAACACTAGATTCCAAGTCCCCTACCTCAGAACTTATTAGCATTATAATCCTGGGCAAGTAATTTAACCATACTAAGTACTAAATATATATAAAGCATACTAAGTACTAAGTATATATATGTGAACTAGAGAACCATTATGTCATCAATTCCACTGATTCAAGATTCAAGTGTAAGTATCCTTGTTTCAAGTATACTTCTACATAGTTCATGCCCTCTATATATGTGTATGTGTATATACATTTACATGTGTTTATATGTAAGCATGTATATATATATATATATATATATATATGTATGTGTGTATGTGTGTGGGTGTGACACACCCACACACATACATATACCAATATGGGTGTAGTAGTAGCCATTTCTAGGGGAGGGAAGAGGTAAAATGAATTCACATGATAATTTTATTGTATATTCAAAAGAAATAGCAAGTTATGCATGGTAGATTTGCAGTTTCACATGCAACCACTTTTTAGATTGTACTATGTTACGAAAGTGCTTTATATATAGTATAAATTAAAAATAAAAATGTATAAAAATGATATATATTCTTAATAATTATTAAAAACTCAGCTATGTAAATGGAGATTAATTACCTTACTTCTTTAGCTTGTCTTTTGTTCTGCTTCAAATTCATTTTCCTGAAAGAATCTTGGATGTTTAAGCTACTAAGAAATATGTCAGCCTGTCTTGACAGGGAGAGGATTTAGTCTCTCTTAGACAAAATGTAGCTGAGGTAGCTTGGATGGTCCTGTAGAGAAACAGTAAGAAGGTGACTGTCATTATATCTATAATGGGATGGAATATGGGGAATACTAGAAGTCTAGAAATAGAATGGCATCAAGTTATAAGAGCATTAAAAACCAAACAAAGGATTCAAATATTGGATTCTGAAAATAATAGTCACTTGGGTTTATTGAGTGTGGGGGGACATATACAGATAAGAATACATGTAATAAACTCTGATTTTAGGAAGGTAATGCTAGTATTTGAATCAAGGATAGCAGATTGGAATGGGAAGCACCTTGAGACAGGAAAACTAAACAAAAGGCTATTGCAATATTTTAAGTATGCAATTATGAGTATAGTCATTAAAAGAATATACTCAAAAGAAGTGATTTTATACTAAGTCCCTAAGTCAGACAATAAATATTTATTATAATTGTGTCAGATGCTAAAAGATAGGAATAATAAGAAAAGTAAAAGACAGTTCCTATTCTCACTTAGCAATAATGGAAGAGATCACAGAAAAACAACTCATATAAAATTGTAAATAACTAAGAAAGGGAAGGCACTAAAATTAAGGAAAATTGAATATGGTAAGTGAGAAGGAGTGAGAAATTGAAGATAACACTAAATATAGGTTGTAAGTCTGGGCATCTGGAGGAATGGTGGTGATCACAACAGTAGTAGGAAAGTTGTTTCGTTTGGTTTGGTTTTGGTTTCTTTTGGCATAATAAGTCCTTTACTTCTCTACCAAAAGTGAGAAATGCATTTCATATTCATTTTTTTCTTGAATCAATGTTAATTATTTCATTAATTGGTTTGCTAAAGGTGCTCAACATTTTCTTTCCTTAAATTTTTCATTGAATAAATTATTGTTTCTGCTCACGACACGATCAGTTCATACCAATCACCACAAATTCCACTGAAGATATCTCATCATTTCTTGTAATACAATGATATTGTATTATATTCATATATTTTAATTTGCTTAGCTACTTCTTGGTAGATGAGCAATCCCTTAGTTTCCAGTTCTTTAGAGTTTTAAAAAGAACTGTTTCACTTCCATGACCATAAAATGAAATTCCTATATTTGATCACAATCTGCTGTCATTTCACTCTTCTCTCCTTCTTGCAATCCAAATCCTGTACATTATCTTTATTAGGGTAATACCTATGGTGAATATATTTGAGGGTGGCTATCTATATAAAAAAGTTGATTTAAAAATACATTATAAAATCCATGAGTCCATATAAGTTATATTGATTTTTGGATGAAAGTTTAAAATGATAGGGATATCAGAGGAATGTGTATGTGTGTGTGTATATACATATCTGTAATATACATATATAACATATACATATACATGTATAGGTGTAAATACACATATGTGTGTGTAGTCCAATCATTGTACATGCAGATGAAATAAAAAGGAGAAAATGTTGGAAAAAGTTTATTAAAGTGCTGGCTTCGTTGACTCCTGGATCCTTGTTAGTGGGTGCACATGACTCAGTCCTGCTGAGAAGGGGTTCAGTATCTCCACCACCTTGGTAGGATGTGGTAGAGTGACTAGAGAAAAGTACCTTCTATTTGGTTTCATGCCAATTTTAATTGATGAACCAGCCTGCTAATTGCTGTGAAATAATCTAAGGATTATTGTCAACCCAGTGGGCACATCTTTGTAGGACTAAGACAAGGCTCAGAAATCTGTGATGAGCAAATTTCGTGGAGTTTTCATGCTTTCCCCATACACATTTTCTCCTCCTACCTCCTAATCTCAGGTATGATCTGGTCAAGTGAATATAGAAAGCCATTTCTTCAACTCCAGTGGAAACTTTCCTAGGACCCAGCAAAGATGAAGGAAGTAACAAGTGAAGATCCTGATTGCATCTAATGTAGATATCCCCCAAGTTTGAGTACAAGCCCCAGGGTAGCCATAATATCTAGACTCTTCCTCTTTCAACTACTCAATAAAAACAAAGTTCTAGGCTAAGTTCAAGGACAAAGTCATTTCTAAGATTAAGGGAAGTTACTGATGTCTGTCTTTTATTGGTGGGGTCTTTGAGAAATGGCAAATTAGAATAATTTTTTACCTAGTCATCACCTCTTGACCATTTCAACCTCTTGGTGAACTGGTTTAACTCTACATTGTCCTCTTCTCTCTGTTTACTTGTCTCCTTACACTTTCCTTGATTTTGCCTTGGCAAGTTTCATCCTTGATGACTTTAATATTTATAGCCTTTGATTCTATCACATGCTTCTGAGTGAAACTGGAAAAAAAATTAAAATTGTGCTGACTGAATTGACTATAAATTTGTGGTACATAATCTTAACTGCACTTTTACCATATTAAGACATGTCCCTAATCTATTCGATATCCCATTTGCCATAGTAGCTTTTCCAAATCTTTTTAGTCCTCTCAAATATTTCATGAATTCTCTTCTTACCACTCTCTGAGGTGAAAATTTTACTAGTTGAGGATATTCTCTGAAACTCCTCCTTCCCCCTACCTTTTAATTTTACATCATCCAGATGTTTTATGAAACTCTCTTCTCCATCCCTATCTCACATAAAGTGGGAGCCCATCTTAGCAAAATGCATCCTCTGCAGGCACAAGTGAGCACATTTGATTCAATCTATTCCAACAGATTGCCTTCTTCTTCATCCTAACTAGTATTCAACCTCTCTTGGAACTAGTTTCCAACCAATGCCTATAAATATACCTGTATCTCTTACATCCTCAAAAAATTGACAGGATGCAGGAATCTTTATTGACTATAATTGTTTATCTTTTCTTTTGTGGCTAAATATTCTTTAAAAAGATTTAACTCTCCAGTTCTATTGTTTATATTGTTTTCTTTACCCTCTTAATCATTCAGCTAAAACTGGTATCTTCAAGGTTGTCAGTAATAGCTTCTTATTCCAATCCTCACTCTTTTTTGACATTTACTTCTCTCCAGGTTTCCTAGAGAGGACTCTGTGCTAGTTTTCCTCCTATCTGTCTAACCACCACTTCCCAATCTCCTCTCCTAGATCTTCATTCAAGTCATTCTTGCTAAAGATGGGCCGCAGGGCTCTGTTTTAGGACAATTTTTCTCCTATTTCACTTGGCAATATCATCTTATGATTCCAATTATCATCTCCCTGATGTTGAATATTAAATCTATTTGTCAAGTTCTAACTTCTTTTATATTCTCCAAATTCATATTCTCAACTGCCTAATAGAAGTCTCAAACCGGATGTTCCATAAACATTTTAAAATCAAAATATCCAGAACTAAACCTCTTTTGTTAATATTCCAATTATTTTCAAGGAAATTACCATTCCCATACTCAGCTAGAATTACAATTTTGATGTCATTTTCAACTCTGTTCTCTCACCTCTTGCATCCAAACTGTTGACAAGTTCTGTCAATTTTATTTTCATAACATCACTTAAATGTGCCTCCTTCTATCCTCTGATAATGTCAATACTTCATCATTTCATGTCATGACTTATGCAATAGATTATAAGTTGGTTTTCCTGCCATAAGCCTCTCCCTCTCAAATTACTTTTTCTAAAGCCCAGATCTGACCATGTCATCTCCCCTTCAAATGTGCCTGTTTAATTGTTTCCTACCAATGCTATACTGAAGATATTTTTAAAATATGGATTTGACTAGATTGTCAAGATGTTCTTAACAACTCTCAATTCTGTGTTTCTGTTTCCATATCTCTCAGTTATACAATATCAGATCCACACCTCTAGGTAGCATTATAAGAAGAACCACTAGTTTAATCCTGAAAATATTACATCTTAATATTTTCTTATAGCACATAGGTTGCTACACACCTCACCACAGTGACTGTTGATTAATATTTATTATCTACTAAGATTTGACCTATATACAACTATTTAGAAATTTGTATTTTGAGACTCCATAATTCTCTGAAATCAAAGAGACCAAAGGGATCCCATAAAGACCAAACATAAATATGAGAAACATCTATCTACCATTTTGTATACTTAATTAAAACTGTTTCAATGCAATATTCTACTCAAAAAAGCAATATTTTTCTTAAATGTGTTATAGACATTTTTACTCTATTCTGTCTTCCAGCTTTTTAAAATGCTTCCTTTCCCAACCAAAACTACATTTAATAGGCTCTCTAAAGAGAATTTTCATTCCATTTAAGTAATCATCTAAAATAAAATCATATTTGGCAGTAAACAAAACAGACTTTTAGTGGAAATGCCATTATAATAAATTCTTCTACTGAGGTCCTAGTTTGCATAACCAAGCACTGACAAATATCCATCAAAGATTTATTTAAAGAAGAAAATTTTGCTAATATCACTAGATTTTCTTTAAATATTTTAGAAAAATTAATTACATCATTTATACACATAATCATGCAGTTATGGATTTCATTTTCAATAACAACTTATCAAATGAAATAATTTCTCCTTGAACATATATTAATAAGCAAAATGAGGACTCATGAGATCATAATATCATGAGGAAGAAATGGAGGAGAATACAATATCTAAACTTCCTTGTATATAGTATAATATTTATAAAAGTATATAGAAGACTTAACAGAATAATGTTCCTTGAGTAAAAATCTTTAATCCTCACTAATTTTAAAAGTAATGGAAAAGTTAATAACAGATGAATAGCAAGGAAAACTCACTCCTTTCCCTACCATTGGCATGAATAATTTGAGAATTAGAAAGTACTAAGACTAACTTATAAATAAAAGGAATTCACAGTACACTATAAGCAAGTGATCAGGCAGCTTCCACATAAAGACCCTCCAAGGAAGTGAAAACCATCAGCTCCCAGTAAGGCCTGTTTCATTTTTGGACAGTTCTAAATGACATCAACCTTGAATTTATTTCTTTGAAATTTCTATCCAATTGTTTCAGACTCCATTGACATTTGAGGTTCAAAGAGAACATGTTTAATATTCCTATCCCATAACAACTCTCCAAATACTTAAATATATCTCTCATATTTAATGTGTCCCCTAAATCTATTCTTCTCCAGACCAATAATCTCCAATTTCTTCAAATGATCCTCATAGGCTCTTCACCAACCTCCTTACACTCTACTGAATTAATTTCACCTTAGCAATGTTTTTTATTCCAAAACTGTAGCACCCAGAACTGAAGAACTAGACTACTAAAATATATTTATGATGTTTTCTGAAACTTAAATGAACATAGACAACAAGTAAAAGCAAGAAAATTAATACTAAAGATCGTGTTCATGGGGAAGAAGATTGTAGGATTCTGGTTCACAGACAATGGAATGCTGCCAAGAGAACATTGTTTGCCTTCCCAGTTCCCTCTCCACACCAATTCAAACAGAAAAAAAAAAAATGTGTGTATACACATATATATATGTTTATGTGCATATATACACACACATAATATAAGTGAAATATATCTATGTATTTATGTTTCCATAAGTTGAAAGAAATGAGGAGAGAATAAAACTTATTGGGGATAAAATATCTCTTTTAGGTATTTAAAAGGCTGACATGTAACTGAATTATTATTTTATTCAGCCTCAGAAAATAGAACCATAAGCGATAGGTAAAAATAGTAGTAAGATAAATTGATATCACAAAAAGCTTTCAAGTAGTTTCCCATGACCCCTTGCCAGGTGTGTCATGGTGGCATATATTAGCTTTTAAAGAACTTTCCAGCTCTAAAAGGCTATGTTCCAATATTGCCATACTTCTGTGATTACCTTAACTTTTTTCCAGTTTAACAAAAGAAAATTGACCTAGAAGGAAGAACAGAATTACTTAAGGATAATATGGGGAATCATTAATATTGATATTCCATAATTTTTGAAATCTGTTGTTTGGAGTTATTAAAGTAGCAGGTTATGAATACCAAAAAAAAAAAAACAAAAAAAACTAGCCAAAAGTCTCCTAACTTTGATTTCCCTCTTAGCTTATATGCTGAAATGTCCACTATTATAAAAACAAGTAACTGAATTAATAGAAGCTATACATTTAAACTTCTGTAAGCCACGGCTGCTAAGAAACATTGATTTAATCTATATTGTCATGTCATGGTCCCTCTGCCTTAACAAAGCTGCATGTAGGCTCTGTGAGAACCTAGTAAGAAGTATGACTCTTTTCCAGAATGGAATTATAATGATCAACAATATTGGCTTATTAAAATAAAGAATTCAGATCTGTAGATAGTATTTGAATGAAGAACAATAGATTAGTCAATACCCAAAAAAAATTTACCAATGATAGATCAATGTCCTTATTGAACAGGGAAAAAAAATGGCTTTTTGATAATCAAGGATAAAACAAAGCTAAGAAGTTTTACAAAACTTCTAGGTTTAGATTTTAAAGTAGGGATCACTAAGAATATATATATATATGCATGTGCATATGTATACACATATTCATATACACTACATACATATATACATATGCTTACATGCACATACACACCTGCATACACACATATTATTGGGAATGTAGTATATGTGTGTATACATATACATCATATTTTTGTGTCAACTTTTTTACCACCACTCCTCATTCAGTTACATGACCCCGTATGGAGTTGCAACTCACAGTTTAAGAAATTTTACTCACCCAAAGTATGTTAGAGAAGTACAGGAAAAAAAAGAAGCCAAGTCAACAATATGAGGAAATAGGATAGGGGGAAATGAAAGTATCTTAGCTCCAGGAAAATCTGACTATTCAGGAGTAAGAACTAGAAAACAAGGGCTCAGAATCTGTGGGGTCTGGAACATAATACTAAGTTGGAAATAATGCAGGTAGGGAAATAAGGATAAAGGTCTAGAACTTACTATGTATTATGACAGGATTGAATAGAGTGGGTAATTGGGTCATAAATGATTTTGCCACTTATTCCTCTTATAGTTGTTATTTTTCTTTATAAATCTTACTTTGTTACTGTTGTAAGAGCTTACCTCTTAAAGGTACTTTAAATATTTGCTCAGTCATCTTTATTCCTTTTTTCTGGTTTTTTTTTTTTTCCCCTCAGCTTCTGGCTGCGTATACAATAATTTTGAGTTACATGATTCTATTCCATCCTCAATGTCACAGAGATTGACAATCTCGCAGAGATTGTGCCCCAATGAGGCACAGCTGCTAAAGCAGGTAGGAGGAAATATAAAGTTTTCTATTCTTCCTATCAGAACCAAGATTAAGTTAAATTTTTCTATATTATTATTATTGGCTATTTCTATATTATTATTCATTTTGAACATTTGCCTACAACATTTAATTTGGTCAAATTTCCTTAAAATGTTAGAGATCTGCAAGAATAGTCAGAGATCATGGAATCAAATTCCATTTATAGAAAAGGTATTCTGAAGCCCACTAAAGTACAGTGACTACTTTCCTAAGGTTACACTGCTAAGAAATAAAAAGAACATGAATGGAATCTTGGTCTCTAATCTCTCAATTTAGTGTTCCTTCCAGTATACCATGCCACCTGGAATAATAATTTAGTTGTCAATTATGCACCCCTCAGTGCTGGCAAATCACTGAAAAGTTGTATATGTAATAGAAATGATTTTCTACTCCCAGGATTTAAACTCTCCAAGGATAATTATGTTGTAAGATTGTGAGCCTACAAGGAAAGGAAGGAGTTAGTATCATTGACAGTAATGGGAAAATAGGAAAGAGGAAATTTTTTTGTAAACTCCATAGGGAATTATAAGTTTCATTATCTGACATGTTAAATATTAATGTCAACAAAATGTCATTTTAAGCACTAAGGGAAAAAATTAAACTTATCTTATTAAAACTAACTAAATATGTTAAATTTGGAACTATGTAATGAATTACTGATTGTTACTATCTTTTGACCCCAAGAGTTTACTGCTACACATATAGTCCTAAGAATGGTAAAGACAAAAAAAATCCAAATGTTGGTTATAAATCAAATAACTGGATACAATGTAAATACCCATTTGTAAGGGAAGCTTTTGATGATATGCTTAGTTATTAGAACTTCATGGTATGTATGTTGCATTTGATAATTATATTTGAATGTAGTGGATTTCCTCTGTAATCCCATGCATATTTTAATTTATAGATTTAAAAGAAACACCATTATTATAAGAAAGGGTCCAAAACTTTTACCAAATTTTCCAAAGAGAACCATGACATACACAAGAAGGATAAGAAGTATTATAGAATGAATAACCAAACTGTGGCACAATTTGATGATACAATGGATAGGGTGCCAGATCTGAAGTTAGGAAGATCTGACTTTAAATACAGACTCAGACACCTCCAAACATGTTATCCTTGGCAATTGGTTTAGCCTTTGTTTGACTCAATTTTTTCTTATGTAAAATGGGAATAACAATAGCACTTCCCATGGTTGTTATGAGGATCAAGAGAAATCACACGAAAACTCTACATACATTTTAGGTATTATTACATGAATTTGTAATAGAGCATTATTGTACTAAATACCTATGAAAAAATTTTGAAAATTGGAAACTTATATGAACTGATATAGAGTGAAGTAGAATCAAGAAAATAATGCACATAAGGACAACATTGTAAATGGAAAGTGCAACCACAAAAATATCAAAAACATACCATGAAGTTCTAATAGCTAAGCATATCATCGAATAAAGGATAAGAAAATGCAGTTCCCTCTATTTCTTTGCAGAAGTTAATAATATATAGTCTTCAATAGTAAGACTAAATAAGATATAAAATATTACCTCTACAATGTAATCAAAGCATTGATTAGTTTTGTTGAATTGCTATTTTTCTTTATTTTTTCTTCTGTTACTAGGTTATTGGGTAGGAGGAAGAAGAGACAGTCTCTCAAATATTTGTGACTAAAACTCAAAAGAAATGAAAGAATTGTGACATGGATAGATTAAACTTAATTGGAACTAGCAGGTAAGGAGGAGGTGGTTTTCAGTCTGGGAAATGTACTTAGAAAAGTAAATTTTATGTGATATGTGATGTCAATTACCTTGTCATAAAGTATTATAAACATCAGAAAAATAAATTCTAAGTGATATATGATGTCAGTTACCTTTTCATAAAGTATTATGAACAGTAATGCCATTTGAGTTCCATTATTTTCTACCAGAATGTGGACAAACAGAAGGCCCTCATCTATCCAGTAACAACATAATGTACAATTGACAGAAAGATTAGATTCTACTTGGGAATTGTACACAATTACTTGACCATATACTGAATTCTCTTGTGAAATGATTACCAATATTATCCAATTGCAAAATGGTTTGCAAATAAACTGGAGAACAAAAGTGGGTAGTTTTCAAAGGCAAAGTAACCTTTGGAAAACATAAGGAAACCAGTATTTTACTTCCAAAAGAAAAATAATTTTTTAATGTAAAGAATATAAAGCACCCTTAGTCATCCACATCCTCTTCAGGCCAGACTAGTGCAAGAAATTTTCTCTAACTTTTCCAGTTCTTTTCATTAATATAGGACTTTAAAAATGTGACTAGATTCTTTGACTAGGTGAATTGAATTTGGTTTAAGAAATTACTCAGTCAACAACAATGGTTTACTTTGTGTTCAGCCAGATACTATTCAAAAAGCTTGGGACAGAAGACTTTTACAAGAAAAACAATTGCAACATTGGAGAATATACGAAAGGAGGGGAGAGAAATAAGAGATAGAATCAGTTAGTATGCACTGCAGTCAAATTAAGGCTAAGTAATGAGGGGAAGGTGATCTCTGAAGTCTGAGAAAAAGAAGAGCTTACTAGAGAGTGAATTAAAAAAAGAAGTGGGAAAGCCTGAAAGCATAAGGAAAGAAAGAAAATCTCACTTTAGAGGAAGGAAGGAGTTCCATTGATGAATGTTTCTAAAAGTAAAGAGGCCATAAAAGAACACAATTTGGTGGATTTTACCATTGAAAGTGTACTTGTCCTGGGAATAGGAAAAGTTGGAACCTCTGGGGGCAACTAGCAACTAGAAGAGTGGACACAGGAAGGAGATTTTTCAAGCAACTATAGAAAAGAAATTAGTAAAAAAAAAAAAAAAAAAAAAAAAAAAAAAAAAAGGGTATGGATCATTGATGGGTTGCATAATCAGGGTGGTGGTAGGCAAGGGAGCAGTGCTAGATTGCATGGTGGATAGAATTATGAATCTAGCTATGTGATCCTGTGCATGTCAATTGAACTTTGCCTCAAATTCCTCATCTGCAAAATGGGAATAATAATAGCACTAATCTCCCATGGCTGTTGTGAGGATCAATTGAAATAATACGGTATTTAGCATAGTGTCTGGCACCTAGAAAGAATGATTTAAAAGTAAACATTGGAGAAAAGGAGAAAGATGAGGAGGAGGGGAAAGATGAAGAGAAGAAAAAGTAATAAAATTGCTCTAAAAATGAAACACATTTGAAAAAAAGGATCTACGAGACAAAACTCAACAAGGCAGTGACAAAAATCACCAAGAGGCTAGATTCAAGAATGTATACTTTGGAAGTTTTTTTTAGAATGAAAAATTCAAAGAAAAGAGAAAGACTATATAATTAGAGGAGTCATGAATCATATGAGAGTTTGAAGCAAACAGAAAAAAATAATGAATGGTGAAGAAAAATCCTTTTTGAAAAGAGGTCTAAATATGAAATTCCAAATGAAATTCCTTCCAGATGAAGAAAACTTAAAAGGAAAATATGAAATGAGAGGAGAGGAGAAAGGAGCTTTAAAAGAGTTAAGTATCTAAAAAACCATCAAGAGGGTAATGTTTTGACTTGCAATTGAATTGAAGTGAGGCAGAACTGTGCAAAATTATCAGGCTCACTTTACCCTCCAGAGCCATGGTAGTCCTGTGGCAAGACAAAAGTCAAGGTGATGGCTATGCAGTGAATGACTGGTCTTTTTAAGCAAAAGTCTTTTCCTGCTCTCAGTTTATCTGAGGCAATTCTCATTCAATGATTAAGGGCAAGATAAGAATTGAGACAAAAAATGGTCCAGTGTGACATCACAAAAGAATCAATCTGTGAGGGCATGACTCTGAGTTCCAGGCCAGAACAGAAAATAAATGCCATTTACACTCACTCAGAGTCATCAAAACACAAATAGTGGGCAAGGAAGACTTGGCTTAGGACCCCTGACTGGTCTGTGAATGAAAGCCCAAGCCCATTTCAATTGCAATGGGATATTTTTTTTTTTTTTTTGGCTACGCAACTGGCGACTTGACCAGGGTCACACAGCTAGTAAGTCTTAAGTGTCTGAGGCCATATTTGAACTCAGGTCCCCCTTAACTTCAGGACTGGTGCCACAATGGACTTTTTTAAAAAAAAAACCTGATTTTTAGAGCTATATTTCAAGAAATCATGAATGAAAATTAAACAAAATAGAGAGTTAACTCAGTTTTTTAGAGGAAAAATGATAAAATAAATGAAAAATGGAAAAATTCTCTCAGAGGTATTCATGAAGCATAAGTCCTAGCTTCTTAATTGTGGTTCATGAAGTTCATATGGGGTCTCTTAATTGAATGTGAGGATTGTGAAATTATGATTATGATGATTTTATTTTTATACCTATTTTATATACTTATATACCCAGGGTTACATACAAATTAGAAAAAGTTTAAAAAGACCTGGATAAGCCAGCAAAAATATATTTCCTTGGACAGAACACTCATATGTAAGTATATGAGGTGCCTTATGAAAATAGGGACCCCATGAGATGAAAGAAGAAGAGGAGGAGGAGGAGTACAAGGAGGAGGAAGAAGAGGAAAAAAGGGAAAGAGAAGAAGAGAAAGAGAAGCATGTATTCATGTACATGTTTATATCCTCACATACATGAACATATGCATGTATACATAAATGCATATATATATTATATATCCAAATATTACAATGCATATATTATATCAATTAGAGATATATGGCTATAGCGATACATACATATATAAAAAGACAGACAATTATAAAGATAGATGATCTTCATACAAATTATTAATCAAAAGCCAAGGAGAAATCATTAGAATATTTTAATAGAGGACTAGTTCCAGGTTTATATAAAAACTCTGATGATGCAATGCATGGAGAATCTACTTATCTGTACCATTACCAAGCCCATAGCTCACCATCTTATCTACAAGAATAAAATACGAAATGTCAAACACTACTAAAAGCTAGGTAAATTATTTCAACATCATTCTTTTAATCTTTCTAGCATTCTGATGACCCTGTCAAAAAAGGAAATTAAGACATTCCATAATAGTGTATTCTTTTTTTTATTATAATTTTTTTTATTGACAGAACATATGCCTGGGTAATTTTTTACATTATCCCTTGCACTCACTTCTATTCCAACTGTTCCCATCCCTCCTTCCACCCCCTCCCCTAGATGGCAAGCAGTCTTATACATGTTAAATATGTTATAGTATATCCTAGATACAATATATGTGTGCAGAACCGAACAGTTCTCTTGTTGCATTGGAAGAATTGGATTCAGAAGGTAAAAATAATCTGGGAAGAAAAACAAAAATGCAAACACTTTACACTCATTTTCCAGTGTTCCTTCTCTGGGTGTAGCAGCTTCTGTCCATCATTGATCAATTGGAACTAAGTTAGATCTTCTCTTAGTTGAAAATATCCACTTCCATCAGAATACATCCTCATACAGTATCATTGTTGAAGTATATATAAGGATCTCCTGGTTCTGCTTATTTCACTTAGCATCAGTTCATGTAAGTCTCTCCAAACCTCTCTGTATTAATCCTTATTTTGTTGAATATCCATCTTCTTCCCTGGAAAAAGATGCTCATTTTGGCTGGGTAAATTTTTTTTGGCTGCATACCAAGTTCCATAGCCTTTCAGAATATCATATTCCAGGCCCTTCGATCCTTTAATGTGGATGCAGTTAGATCCTGAGTAATCCTTATTGTGGTTTCTCTATATTTGAATTGATTTTTTTCTAGCAGTTTGCAATATTTTTCCCTTCTTCTGAGAGTTCTGGAATTTAGCCACCATATTTCTTGGTGTTTTTATTTTAGGGTCCCTTTCAGTAGGTGATCGATGAATTCTTTCAATTTCTATTTTACCCTCTGTTTCTATAACATTTGGGCAGTTTTCTTTGATAATTTCCTGGAAAATACTGTCCAGACTCTTTTTTTCATTATATGTTTCAGGGAGTCCACTAATTCTCAAACTGTCTCTCCTAGATCTATTTTCCAGGTCTATTGTTTTCCCAAGATGGTATTTGACATTTCTTTCCATTGTTTCATTTTTTTGGTTTTGCTTGACTAATTCTTGGTGTCTCTTTGAGTCATTCAATTCCATTTGTTTGATTCTGATTTTCAATGAAGTTATTTTCTTCACTCACTTTTTATATCTTTTTCTAATTGTTCACTTGAGTTTTTAAGTGAGTTGTTTTGTTCTGTGTTCCAATTCACTAAAATTCTGTTTTTCAAGGATTTGATTTCTTTATCCACTCTATCTTTAAATGAGTGGAATGACTTATCCAGATTCTCTTGCCAAGCTTCCCTTTCCTTTTCCCAGTTTTCTTCTTGCTCTCTTGTGAGAGCCTTTTTAATTTCTTCTATGAGAGTCTTGTGTGTTGAGCACCAGATCATATCCCCCTTTTGGGGATTCATCTGGAGACAGTCTGTTTTTAGTCTCCTCAGGGTTTAAATTCTGCTCTCTGTCCATATAGAAGTTATCAATAGTTAGAGTTCCTTTAAATTTGTTGCTTGTTTTATCAGAGAAGAATCAAAGAAGACAAACTAGCAAAAAAACAAATGCAGTCTCTGGATGATATTACCGAGCTTCCTCTACTGACTGCGGGGAACAGCAGTGAGGCACTAGCAGGACAGCAATGGCTATGCTGCGTCTGCCCTCTGACACTCTTGAGACTCTGAGAGCATGCTGAGACACTGAGGGTGGGTGTGGCCAGGTCCCAAGAGACCCTAGCTTTTCAGTATTATAGTCTTCACCCCTTGTGTTTTTAGCTTCTCTGCTTGTCTACTGGCTTGCTGCCAGGGCAAAGTAACCAACATTGTGTTAAAGCTCTCTCCACAGAAATGGCTAAGATCAAATCCCACCCCACTCTGGTCTGCTCAGTGTGAGCTGCCTGTCAAGCTCTCATTGCCGCTGCTTGCCCTCAGTCTGTGCCCATTCTAACCACCCTGCCCTCAAACAAAAACAGACCCTTTCTGGTGAATTTTAAGGATGTCTTCTGTTGGTAATTATTTGTGTTTTTTTTCAGTCAAGCACTAATTCTGAGGCTCGTCATGAAATAAATTCTGAGAGAAAACACAGAGCTTAAGTAGATGTGTGTGTCTTCTCTGCCATCTTGGCTGGAAGTGCCATAATAGGGTATTCTTAAGGAAATCATATTTGCTCATTTTTGATCACTATTTATTTTTTAAATGACTGACAACTTCCCTTTAAAAATATATACTAGAACCTTCCAAGAAAAATGAGTTCAAGCACACTAATCTTTTTTTATGACCGTCACTCTTACTTTAAAATATTGAGAATATATTTGTCTTTCTTAATACTTAGGTCACTTTCATTCTTCAGGATTATTCACAATGTCTGGAAAATTACCTCTGCCAATTTTTTTTCAATGTTTCTGCCCCTAGTCCATTTATTCACTTGAGCTCCTAGAGTTAAATAGGCATCATTTTACTATCCCCCTACTTATCTGTTTGTTGTCTCCTTATTCTATTGCCCACATCTATGTCCATCTTTTCAGTCCAAAGTTTATTCTTCTCAAAAGACAAATCAAAATAAAGATGTAAATTAAATTAAATTAAGGAAAATAAGGTTTGTGAACTGGGAGTTCTTTATCTTTTTCAATTCACATATTCTGCTTCCTTGGGAGTTCTTTACCTTTTCCAATTCACTTTCAGGAAGTTGTTTTCTTTTTCCACTTTATCAAATTTTTCTTTAAGTGAATTATAGGCCTTTTCTGTACTCTCTTGCTGAACTTCTCTTTCTTTTCCCCATTTTTCTTCTAGCTCTCTTTTAAGATCTTTTTATAATTTCTTCTAGGAGAGCCTTGTGTGATGGGGACTAGATTACATCCCCCTTTGAGGTTTTGTTTGGAGACTGTCTGCTATTAGTCTCCTTGGGGTTGAAAATCTGCTCTCTTTTTGTATAGGAGCTATTGATGGTTAGGGTACACTTGACTTTTTTATTCATTTTTTAAAGCCTTTAGAGTCTGCCTTCAGGGCAAGGAGGTTACCAGCTACCTCTGCAGAGCAGGGACAGATATATTGACAGTAGCTGTCCTGCAAATGGGCTGCTAAGAGCAGCTGAGCTTCTGAAGTTCCCTAGGAAGAGCCCCACACAGTGGAAGTACTACTGCCTGGGAAGAGACCCACTGTGCGGATCAGTGGCTGCCCTGGGACTAGCAGCTGAGCAGCGAAGGTGTCACTGCCTAGGGCAGAATCCCACTGTATGGATTAGCAGCTGCCCTGGGAAGAGCCCCATACCAGAAGTGTTTCTGCCCTGGCAAGTGGCTTTGGAAGTTCTATTGCCTCAGGCAGAGCTGTTCTGCTGTGCAGAGTTATAGTTGCCCCGGGCAAAAACCCTGTGCTGCAGAATATGGCAGAGTACACATTGCCTTTGGCCTTTTTATAACTTCTCTGCTGATCTATTGCTTTGCAACCAAAGCAGAGCAGCCAATCTGTGGAAGAGTCCTCCTTGCAAAATCTTCACCCACGGAGACCACTCCATCCACTTAGTGTGCTACCCTCTGTGTTCCACCTCCCTGCTTGTGCTGCCCTACTCCTACCAGACCAGGGCAAACCTTTTCTGATGCTCTTCCAGATTATCTTTGGCTAGTAATTTATTGTACTCCCCATATTCATGGATTTTACCAGTCAAACACTGTTTCTGAGGCTTACTTTGATAATTAGTAGTGAGGATAGGAGAGGAGTTTAGAATGACGTGTGTGTCTTCACCATCTTGACTCTACCCCCCATAATCTTGTTTTTCTTGGATGGTTTTTATTTTTATTTTTAGTTTTTCCCTCAATATTTCTCTTTTGATTTTGAAATTCTTTTTTTGAGCTCTTCTATAAATTTTCTCTTGGCAGGGAGCCATTTAATGTTACTCCTTGGAGTAGAAAGAGCTTTTTTTATTTCAGTGTTTTCCTCTGAAGGTGAATTTGGTTTTCCCCATTGCCATAGTAAGTTTCTATGGTGGGGTTCTTTTTTTCTTAGCCAATTCATTTTTATAAGAAGTATTAGTGTAAGCACCTCTTATCCTGTGGTGAGTGGATGGTGCCTTTAGCCTCACTTCCTCTCATCTCTGACTTGGAACCCCAAACCAAAATTCCACCCTCCTGCAAGTGCTGCAGCCAATAGCATATCTGCCACACTGCTTCTGCATTCAAAGGGTGTACTGCTTCAATATTGTCCAGGGTTACATCTTTGCAGCACAGTTGGGCCTGACATTCCTAACCAGTTGAGATTCACTTGGTCTTTCCTGCCTCCAGATGCAGTCAGAAAGGTGAAAGTCTCTGTTTTTCCTGCTGAGGCACTTGTCAAACCCATCTACCCAGGGTGCCCATGGGGTATTTCTCTGGATCTACCCTGAAGATATTTGCACTTCACCCCAGTTGATCACTGGTATGGAGCCTTTCTTTGGATTCTCCTAAGTTTTCCCAAAAGGACCTCTCTTTTGATTCAAATCTTCTTGATTTTTTTCACCAGTCTATGTTTGCTTTAAGGTGCAAATTTGTACTGTTTGAGGGGGAAATCTGAAGAGCTTGAAATTTACTGATATACTTTACCATTTTCTCAGATTTCCCCCACCTCCATATTTTTTTTTCAAATTCATATTCTTGCACTTAAACTAATCTTCCACAATTATCTTTTTTTTTAATTATAGTGTTTTTAATGAATTCCATTTACATATATAGGAGTCTTGTTTGACAAATCTTTCCTTATTTCCTTATCAAAAATGTGTTTTTATAATTAGAATTGCTTTCTTGAGAACATCCCTTCTTTCTTCAGCTAAATTCCTGCATTAGAATTTTAAGCCACAATATATCATTGTCTCTCTCTAAACCCTTTAAAATGTTTTCCAAAAATTTGTGATTCATCTAAAAATGTGCATGAATTTCTTCTATCATAATTTTCAAGATGGATTAGTCATTTCCTCCACAAGTTTTCCTTTATTTCTCTCCTGTAATGATCAGGCTAGCTTTCTGGAGGATCTTGGAACCAGCTTGAGTCCTTAGTCTTAGTGGAGGAGGCAGGAGAGCTACCAGGATGGTAAAAAATGGGATGTCTCTTTTCCAGTCCTTCTCAGGCTTTATATACCTTAGTACAATTACATCATTACAGCATACTGAATATTTGTAAACTAAAGAACCACTACATCACCATTCTAATAAGTATATATGTGAACTAGAGAACCATTATCTCATCAACTCCATCGAGTTAACACCTTGTTTCAGGTATACTTCTCCAGAGTTCCTTCTCTCTACATCTCCAGCTTTCTTTTTTTTTTTTTAGAAAACAGGTAGTCATGCCCTCTCCGACTTCTCAGAAAGAGAGGTAAAAATACCAAAAAAAGGAGGTGATCACACCCTCCCTAACTTCTCAGGAAGGTGAGAACACCAAACCAGATATTGTTAGCAGGTTTCCTCTGGGCTGAAGGGTCTTACTTAAAACAAATATACATGAATCCATCAGCATGGGAGGTATCACACAAGCACATAGTAATATAACACAGGCTAAGAGCAATGTAACTAACAACATGGATCAACATGAGAAATTGCATATGTGAAAAAGTCCTAGAAGGAAGGCATAAAAATAACAATCACACATACATCACCTTCAGCAGCCAAGAGATAGTCCAAAACCAATCTATTGTCCATCATTTCATGTGTCAGGGAATCCAATGATTCCTGCAAGTTTTGAAGACCTGCATCAGTCTCATTAACATTTTTTAATGTCCATTAGTCAATTGCCATAACTGCCATGCTCTTTCATGGTAGGCACAGTCAGTGATGGTACCACCCGATATTTCTTGGGTCTGCTTCTTCATTTCAAGGGTCTTCTCCTTTTCTGTCTCTCTCTGTTGGATAAGGTGAATATGGCTTATTGGCACCTATCTGATTGCTTCTCCATCTGTAGAGATACAAGCAAACCCTCTTCCCAAAGCAGTTAATCTATTCATTCATTTCTTTTTGGATCTCTCCACATCACCTGGAGATTTTCTAAACATAGTGGAGCTGCTCACACTGGACACTGCCCTTCTGGAGGGTTATAAAACCTGTCTGCCAAAGCTAGTGCATCTTTATCAAAAATAAAAAAAAAATAGTTTAAAGAGCTAAATTAAAAAGTTCTCTAGGGTTACCTGTGGCTCCCCTTTCTTTTGTTTTTGGAAGAGTACTGTAGTACTGAGAGCTGTTGGAATGCCCAGAGAGCCACCTGACAGTGGTTGCTGGAGATCCAACCCAGACCTGCAGAATGGATCTCCTCTTGTGAGTGGATGATACAAGGAGACTGAGAGGCAGTTGCTGTTCTTTGACCTCTCTGATTGAGAGGCCGTTGTGTTGTCTGCCAGTTCTATTTCTCTCAAAGCCTCTTGAGCTTCTTTTGTAAGCTGATGTGGTGAGTTTAAAGCAACATCTCCCCTTAAAATGTCATAATAGTTGTAATTGATAGGGAATTAAGCCTAACATTGGATGCATCCATTGGATATCTCCTATCAATTTCTGAAAGTCATTTAAGGTGTTCAACTTCTCTGTTCTTAAAGAAAGTTTTTGTACTGTAACCACCTTAGGATGTACTTCATATCTTAAATATTGAAAAGGAGTGTGTCTTTGAATTTTTTCTGGAGCTATATGCAATTTGTAGTTCCTTAGTGTTTCTATGGTCTTTTGTAGACATGCTTCTAACATTTGCTCCTCAGGTGCACACCCCAAGATATCATGCATGTAATGTAACAGCATAACTTTTGGAAATGTTTTTTTAGTTGAGTAAGAGCAGTAGCCACATATATTTGACAGATAGTAGGGCTATTTTTCATTCCCCGAGGTAAAACTGTCCATTCCTATCTTTTATAAGGTTCAGATAAATTAATGCTGGGTACTGAAAAGGCAAATCTTTTCATATCCTCCTTTTCCAAAGGGATAGAACAGAAAAAAATCCTCAATGTCTATAACCCAAAGAGGCCACTCTCTAGGCCACTGAGTGGGAGATAGAAGCCCAGCCTGAAGAGTTCCCATAATTTCCATCTGTTCATTACTTTTCTCAAATCAGTCAACATCCTCCATTTTCCAGATTTCTTTTTTACAACAAATATGGGAATTTCAAGGACTTAGAGAAGGTTGTAAGTGTCCTTAGTCAAGTTGCTCCAGTTCTTAATCTAATAAGGCCTAATTTTTTTCATTTGTTAAGGGCCACTATTCTACCCACACTGGTGTATTATATTTCCATTTAATGGGAACAGCTGAGAGTGCAGGCAGGCCTTCAATAGCAGCCCTGCCTAAAAAGCCAAAGTACTCAATTGTAATCCTAACTGTAATAACTTCCCCATAGATTGATAGGGATTTTTTTTCAACTACAAAAGCAGTAAAAACACCTGTTTCACCTTCAAATGTTCATCTCAAAGGGGTAGCCCTAACTTCAGCTGCTATGCCAGACATATATGTGTCTGCCTTAATAATTGGCCAATGACTGGACCAGCTGGTACCTCTAATGACTGTATGATCTGCACCTGTGTCTACCAACCCTTCCAATGGTATGCCATTTACATATATAGTGAACATAGGATGGTCAACTGTAACAGCTGCAGTCCAGAATATTACTGGATTCTGTTGGTGGGAATCCAAATCTGGCCAAATATCACCAAATTGCCTATTAGGAGTCTGTATCAGTAAACCTGATGCTACTACTTCTCCTGAGTGATAAGTCACACATTGTCTACCTGTATTAGTGACTGGGATATTAGCTACATACTCCCCAGTTTCCCAAAGTAGTGTATGGATAGACACTGTTTTGTGAGCACTTTCAGGAGTTGAAATGGTCAAGCCTACTGTGCCTTGGGGTAAAGGATCCATAGACCGGACAGGGACAGATTTCACCTCTCCAGGGGATATCTCAGTAGTCCCATCTGCACACAACTCTATTCTCCCCAATTGTAATCCTTTCTCTCATCAGATTGCTTTTCAGCTGATTGATCATATCAGAGTACTGAACTTCTAAAGACTCTCTGGGTGTAACATTGTCTGCCATCATGTCCCAAGTGTTTTTTGCCTGGGGTCCTAGATCTGGGCCCCGCTTTCCATTTCTGAGTCAATCTACAGTCTGATGCTCATTGGAAGCCTCTGTTGCATTTTGGACATGGTGTTTTGGGTCTTGTTCTGCCACCCTGTTTTTCACTCTATCTTTATGCCAATATTGAACTTTCAGATGCCCTCCTTTACCACATTGAAAGAATTGGCGAGTCTCTCTGGAAGTCCCTTGCCAAAAGGAACCCTGGGTATAAAAGGTATTTGTGCCCACTGTGACACAGCATCTATGATCTCTTCTAAAGGAGCATCTTTGTGTAATCCTACTATAATTCTTCTATAATCCTCATCAGCATTTTCTCTAGCAAGTTGTCTTACAATTTCTGTTGCTACATTTTCATAAATAGTTCGTATAACAGCTGTGTGCAGACATCCCATAAAATCAGCAAAGGGTTCATTTGGACCTTACTCTATTTTTGTGAAGGCTTTCCCTCTATCTTAACTTCCTGGGAGGGTGTCTAATGCTTTGACAACAGCAGCAACAAGTTGTTCATATGTTGCTATAGGGTAATTAATCTGTGCTAAAGTGTCTGCATAAGGATCTAGACCTGTTAGTTGAGCAAGCGTGACTGGTATATTAACTCCAGGTTACCTATTTTGTTGGGCTTGTATTCTACAGAGTTCATTATACTCAGCAAGCACAGCAAGTTTTGTTCTAACTTGTTCTAAGTTAGTTATAAACTAACTTAGTTCTAAACATGTCTTGCTATAGATTTCCAATCACTAGGGGTTAAAACTTCAAAAGTCAAATTCTCTAATAACATTTTAACATAAGATGATGTAGACCCATAAAGAGTGCAAGCATTTTTCAGATCATTGATAATTTTCAAATTAAAAGGATCGTATCTTCTTCTTTCTTGACCTGAAGAGTCAAACTCTTCAATCACAGTGTATGCTTCTATTTTTAATATCAGCTTTATCCTGTCCTTCATTTTTAGCTTTAATTAATGCCTTTTGTAATCGTGTCATAGGGGATGGACAAAGCTGCTGCATGGGTGGTGCTGATTGAGAAGCACCACACTTCTTAATTTCATCAGCATTGTACTTAATTAACTTCTTTCTTCTCCAATTCTTCATGCTTTCAAGCTGCTTTGTCAGTACCACCCCCCTCTTGCTCTTTCTTCTTTTCCCTTATTTTAGAACTTATGTAATTCCTTATAGCCAATTGTATGTTGTATATATAGAATGTTTCCTCAGGAATTGAATCAGGACCATTATCACTGTAATATTCAATTAGTTTCTCTCCCACTAGTATCCAGTTATTTGGCTATAATTTTTCTTACTTAGAGAACCAAGGAAACATTCTAATATCTAATGTATCTAAAAGTCCAATAATCTGCTCCCAAGTTACAATCAAACATAACCACTTTATTAACCTAACTGTATTCTACACACTTTTTTTGGGGTGGGGAAGGCTCTTTTCTTAGTAATTGCCCCATTTGAGCCGAAAAATAAAAGTGTCTAGTTTAGCCCTTACCAAAGTTTCCTGCTTGTGTATTTTTGTATTCACTCTATTTCTGGGTCACAGGGACTTTTCCACTAAGCTTACAATTGTGTCAGTCTTACAGCAGAGTGTAGATCCTTACATCCAGAGCCTCAAAGTATAATGTGCTTCTTTCAGTGCCCACATTTAGGCACCAAAATGTAATGTCCAGGCTAGCTTTCTGGAGGTTCTCTGGACCAGCCCGGGTCCTTGGTCTTAAAATGGTTGAATAAATTATAGCACATGAATTTTATGAAATATTATTGTTCTGTGAGAAATGACCAATAGGATGAATACAGAAAGACTTGGAGAGACTTACATGAACTGATGCTAAGTGAAATGAGCAGAGCCAGCAGATCATTATACACTTCAGCAACAATACTATACAAGCATATATTCTGATGGAAGTGGCTATCTTTGGCAATGAGAAAATCCAATTCAGTTCCAATTGATCAATGATGAGCAGAACCAGTAAAACCCAGAAAAAGAGCACTAGGAAATGAATATGGACTACTTGCATTTTTGTTTTTCTTCCCAGGTTATTTTTATCATTCTGAATCTAATTTTTCTTGTGCAACAAGAGAACTGTACAAATATATACACATATATTGTATTTAAGATTTACTTTATCATATGTAACATGTATCAGACTGCCTGCCATCTAGGGGAAGGGATGGAGGGAAGGAAGGGAAAAGTTGAAACAGAAGTGATTGCAAGGGACAATGTTGAAAAATTACCAATGCATATGTTCTGTCAATAAAAAGCTATAATTAAAAAAAAACGAATAAGACTACTGATGACTTTGTAGAATTCTGTCTCACTTAAATCCAATTCAAAAATGAATCAAGAAAACATCCTATGATGTTATGGTCCTTTTTGAAAACTAAGGACAAACAACAGCTTGTCTGATATGATGTGAAATTTTATTTAGGGCCTCTAGTATTCTTCATATATAAAGAAAAAAAAAATGCCGAGATCTATTGAAATGATTTGATTTACCATATTTGGTAGAAGTATTCCACTAACATCAATTCTATAGGCATGTAAAGCTTCCCTCCAAGTCAGCTCTTTGTGAACTCCCTAATTGTAGTTTAATCTTTGTCCTGAAAGAATTGCTTATCTAAGTTTGTTGAATTTTTATGACTTTGAAGGAAGTATAGGATTATGAATGTCTTTTTTATGTCCTAAAACAAATACAAGTTTGCAATATGTAAAATAATTTATTTCTCTGTCTTGCTGTAGTAAATTTCCCTACAAAAACTTTTCAGAAACTCTAATCAGAATTATTTTTTCCTAAAGCCTGAAAGTATCTGAACCAAAATAAAACTTAGTTTTTTTTTTACCTCTATAATTTCTATGTTGTAGTAGATTTATTTCAGCAACAGTATCTACCATACAAACTCAAAGAGATATTTCTTCTAGAACAGTAAAATGTCAAACTTTTAGACTTTTAAGACATTTTATATACATAAATATTTTTATTGTCTATATATGTTAAATCCTAAGCCCTTCTCCCAGAAGTATAATGCATAGATTTTCTCCTTTCCTTTCTTCTAATGAATGCACAGGGTTTTTAACAGGGGAATTGCTGATTGAATTCTAAAAGGCCAGCTCTTGTGCAACCTGGCAGAGCATGGGAGTTATTCAAAATTAGGTGTGAGGAATGCTGAGTGAATTCATCAGAGATTAGTATTTTCTATTGTCAATTCATAAAGATGTTGCCTTTATAATCTTCTTGTTTTGACCTGTGAAAAAAATTACAACTGCTAATATTTGACTTATATTAACATTTTTGGTGAATCTTTGAGTGTTAATGAAGCCCCAAGAACATATTTTCTCCTTCATCTTGTTGGTTCTACAAGCTAGTTTACAATCTTTTAGCAAACTGTTCATATTCTATGACCCTGGTACATTATATTCTTACAATTTCTTCCTATTTGCCAGATTTCCTTCTTATTTAAGTTGTTTTGATTTTGTTTAGCAAAAAGTTTTCTATCTTATCTAAATAAAATTATTTTCCCATATTTTGAGATCATGTGTATTTTATTAAATATTGTTCATATTCTTCTTTTCCTTATAAATATTTGTCATTGTTGTTAACTACAAAGAAAAAGATTAAGAACTTAATTGAAAAAATATAAGTGCAGAGAGACCTAATCCTACTTTTCACTCTTGATACTAAAGCTATGGTTTTAATATTGGACATAAGGCAATCATGTAGCTCATAATAAAAATGACTAATGAAATACTGGCACTAATGTGAATTCAAATTAAAATCTCTCTTGCTTTACATAAGTAACAAGAAGCAAGATAATAAAATATTTGCAATTTACAAGATTAAAAAATTTAGGAAGGAATCAGAATAGAGAAAATAGTAAAGCAAACGAAAGTAACAAATATATTTCATAAAATTGGAGCAAAATCCACAGAAAACTATATGAATCTGTCTTCCAAAATACTAAAATTCTATTGTTAAACTTATCATTCTCTTTTTACTTTGAAAATAAAGATTTAGTTGAAGATCATTCAGGACTGAGAGAAAGAAAAATCTATTATTCCAGATATACATAATATATGTAAAATTTAATCTTGGTTCAGATTATTGTTCATTGTTTCATTTTTGCAAATGATGGTTAACATAATATAAGAGTATATAATTTTCATCATTGGTATAGTTTTTAAGATATTAGGAACACAAAACAAGATAGTCTTCCCTCATGACTCATGATTTATTTACACTATCTTCAGACATTAAAAAAACAATTCTAGCCACACCAACTTTTAGTGCACGGAGTTCCAAAAACTCAATTTACTTTTTTGAATATAATTATTCCCATCCTATTGCTTTATATTAGAGTCAGCATTCCCTCCAACAATAAGTCTTATGCACGTTTCCAGGTTTGAATCCAAGATCAAAACCTGAAATAATTGTACTTTTAAATTCTTGGGATCTTTCTTTTGCTAATTATACTACTGAGATTTTCAGTTTTACATGCTGAATATCATAAAACTATCTCTCTCTGTCTCTGCCTCTGTCTTGCTGACTCTCTCTCTCTCTCTCTCTCTCTCTCTCTCTCTCTTTCTCTTTTCCATTCCCTCTTCTTCCTCTCCTTCCCTCTCTTTCTTCTACTACTGATTCATTTTATTGATTTTTTTTTCAAAAGTACTTTTCTTGTAGGAACCAAATATTGAGAAAATGTCTTAATATTTAAATAGCTTTTAAATTTTGTTTCAAATATATTTTATATCTATGTCAATTTAAAAAATAACTACACTGTCTAAGTCTTCTAACTAAATGAAGATATTGGAATTCATGTATTAAATAAATAACAGAGGAATATGGATGCAAGTGGAAAATTTGTTCATTTCTCTGCAAACTATGCTAGCAGATTTTGTTCCAAAAGTGTTATGATCACTTCCTCTTTATAACAAATACAACCATGTCATTACCTTTTGATGTTATTCATATATTGTACTTGTATTCCAAGTGGTCTAGTTTCCTTAGTAAGTTTTGAATTCAATGAACAAAGTCTTTGATGTGAAATAGTTTTGTTTGGCTTCAGTCTTTATATTCTTCTCATGTAATATCTAACTTCCTCTTCATTACTATTCCTCCTTCTCAAATGTGAACAACACCACTTTACACTGAACCTGAGAAATTATTAACAATATTGCTCCTATGCACAAACTCAGAGGTCATTTTTATTACTTCCTTTGAGTCAAAGTATTTAGTTCAGAAAGACTTAGACATAAGACTTCTTTTGTTTCAGAGATACTTAGAAAGATGTATGAATGCTATTGTCTTTTGAAAGATAACCCGGTATGAAGAGAGGTTTTTAAAAAGCTAGCTTGATTCATATGTCATTGTGACAATCTATTCAAACATACCACTGTACTATGCAGAGATCTTTATACTCTTTTTTGCAAGATTTTCATTGCAAATATAAAGGAATTTATGATTAAAAATAACAAAAGCAATAAACATCAAAGAAAAACTACTTGCAAGTGTATTCTTTATAGTAACATTACTTAGTTAACATTGTGCATTTTCCTTTTCTACCATTTCTGCAGGGAATATTCAATTCATTGACTTTCTCTTATGATAACTTTCAGTTTGAAGGACAGATTTTTTTTTAACACATTATGCTTAAACCACATCAAACTGATCTTTCCTCAGTTGATACTTATTTCCTATAACATTAAAATGAGCCTCTGCTCTATATTTATAGAAGAGTAGAATAAATAAAATATGTTCATAACAGCTTTCTCTTAAGCTAATTATGTGCCAGAGAAATAGCACATGGATAATGCATTTCAATAATTTAATAGCATGTTTAGCTCTACAGTGAACCTTAAACTATGAGCTCTTAATTTTTTTTAATTATATTCTGGATATGACCTAAATATGAGAGAAATTTGTTTTTATTTCTTACTCTTTCCATTTTTGCTCAATCAACTAAATAGTATGAATGTTCTTGACAGTAGAAAGAAAAAAGCTATGAAGAAAATAGATTTACCTCTACTAGAAATTTGAATACATAATTAACTTAGAGAGATTTGGGCTTTGCATTTAAATGTTAGTTCTCAATCCATAGTAATTTCAAAATGGAAATAAAAAAGAATTATACTAGCATATTTTAGAAATAGTAAAAGCAAAACTTTTGACATGTCATAACTAGAGACTGAATACTAATTAACATCCACAGTGATAATTGAATAATAATCATTTTTTCTGTTTAGTCTTTTATTCTCAGAGAATATTCAATAACACTTCAGCTTTGATTGAAATAATTAATACATGAAAACATATTTATTAAAGATAACCCCTTTTATAAATTTCAAGACTTCTGAAACTCCATTATAATTTTCTTTATTAATGTAACACAAAGAGATAATCTTTAAATAATTACCTCTGGCAATAAAAGTTTAACAAAAATAGAATTCATGTATTTTTCCATGCTAATGTAATTACCCAGCAATTGATCTTTAACTGAAATAATTGCATTTATTTGTATAGGTGATTTAATGGATGCGACTATAAGACCCATGAATTCACCAAAGTGGGAACTTTCAGTCTGTAACTGTCACCACCACACCACAGGCACTAGGGCACTGAAAGTTTAATTGACTTCCCTGGTTAAAAAAATAAAATGTCAGAGACCTAGCTTGGACTCATGCTTTCATAATTTCAAGATTTATCCATTGTTTATTAAGGTAAGCTATCTATTGTGTGTGTATTTGTGTGTATCTTTGTATGTTTGCATATGTAGTTAGGTATTTATATATTTTTTAATAATGAGTAAAGGGGAAATGTGACACATAGTTAAGCATTCACAAGTACATGCTTTTGAAGGAGATGTATTAGACTGTATGAAGTATCATCCCTGTGATTGCAATCTACATTTCAAATATTCTCATTGGTTCCAACTGAATGGCTAACCAAACATCAGTTGAAATATGTAGTCCTCAGGGCTAGAAATTATACTATTGTTGTGTTTGATGTGATCTTAAATTTCCAAATTTTCTAGCAATTCTATAATAAACATTTTGAAGAAATGATGTAGACCAATTATATCTAACAGAAGATTCATGGATGTAGAGGGCTGAAACTCTGAAAAGGTACCCTTGAATCAGGCAGCAGAACACTTAAGGCTAATTACCTATTCGATGTGAGATAATGGCTCTATGTACAATATTTAGAAGACATGGTGATGTGATAGCTCTCCTCACCATTGGTGCTTTCTGAATGTTTGGTGGTAAGATAATTGTAGGCAAGGATTGGAGGACTGGGGAAGAGACGTCAGAGTCACTTGGCAGCAGGATAAGGAGTAGAGAGGCTGGAGACTCTAACTCCAGAATCCAGAATACATCTTTGGCAAGCTGCATGGCAGCTTGCCTGCTTCCATCACTTCTCCCCCTAAAGACCAAGAACTTTTATTAATCCTGACTCTAACTGATCCTGAGACCCTCCTGGAGCTAGTCCAGACATTACACATGGATATTGCAATAATAATAATAATGATGATAATAATAATAACAATAATAATATTACACTCAGAAAAAAATAATTTGAAAAAAATTCTTAAAAAGTATGAGCATCATCTTTATTCTGGAAATATGATAATTAACAGATTATGTTATATAAATTTTTCATTAAGTTTGATACATGCTGCTTAGGAAACTACGCAATACTAGTGAGGTTAAGCTTTGCACTAAATGTATTATGACAACTTGTTGTCATTATAAAATAACTGAATAATTAGGAAAAAAATTTTATGTTGTATCTTTATGAAACAAAAATTGCTCTTTCCTGATTGTAGTTGATGAATCTACAATCAAATAAATCATTGTTTAAATTTTATGTACCAGTCTAGTCATTACTTTTTTGAGAGATAATTTATTTTGCTTTATTTTTAAATTTTATTTGCCTTTTTATTCTTCTCAGTTACATGTAAAAACAATTTTTAGACATTTGTTTTTAAAACTTTGAATTTCAGATTCTTGTCCTTATTCCTTCCCTATCTCCCTCTTCTCATTGAGAATGCAAACATTTCAATATTGGTTATATAAGTGTTGTCATACAAAACATTTTCTTAATATCCATGTTGTGAAATGAAACATAGATTACCCTTACATACATACACACAAACACACACATACACATACACAACATCTCAAGAAAAATAATTTTGTTTTTATTAAATATGTTTTAATGTGCATTCAGATGCCATCAGTTCTTTTTCTAGGTGTGGGTATCATTTTTCATCATAAGCACTTTCCAGTTGTCTTGGATCATTGTATTGCTGAGGGTAAGTGTCATTCACAGATGATCATCTTATAATATTGTTGTTACCTTGTATGCTTTCATTTTGCATCAGATCATGGAAGTCTTTTCAAGTTTTTCCAAGAGCATTCTGCTCATTTCTTTTTAAAAACAGTATTCTATTTTCCAAATACCTGTAAAGATAGTTTTCAACATTCATTTTTGTAAAACTTGGTGTTCTAAATGTTTCTCCCTCCTTCTCTTATGATCCTTATCTCCTAGACAGCAATCTGATACAAGACAGCAATCTGACATAAGTTAAATATATGCAATCATTTTAAACTATTTCCATAATTGTCACATTGTACAGGAAAAATCACTCCAAAAGGCAGAAGAACCATAACAAAGAAAAAGAACAACAAAAAATAAACAAAAGGGTGAAAATACTATGCTTTGATCCATATTCGATCTCCATAGTTCTCTCTCTGAATGTGACTGGCATTTTCCATTCTTGGAATTACCTTGAATACCTCATTTTTGAAAAGCGCTAACTCCATTACAATTTACTGTCAGATAATCTTGTCATTACTATGTAAAATAGTTTTCTGGTTCTGCTCATTTCACTCAGTATCAGTTCATATAGTTCCTTCCAGTTTTTTCTGAAATCAACTTCCTCAGCATTTATTACAGAAAAGTATTACATTACATTTATGTACCAAAACTTATTAAGTCACTTCCAAACTGAAGTGTATCCACTCAATTTCCAATTCTTTGTTACTACAAAAAGGGCTACTACAGACATTTTCACACATGTGCATCTTTTCCCAGTAATGACACTGGATCAAAAGGACTGAACTGTTTTAGAGCTTTGGGGGGCATAGCTGCAAATTGCTTTCCAGAAGAGTTGGATCAGTTCACAACTCCACCAACAATATATTAGTGTTCCAGTTTTCCCACATTCCCTCTGACATTTATTATTATCTTTTTCTGTCATCTTAGCCAATCTGAGAGGTATAAGGTGGTACCTTATAATTGTCTTAATTTGCATTTCTCTAATCAATAGTGATTTAGATCATTTATCATATGACTAGAAATGGCTTTAATTTCTTTATGTGAAAATTGTTCATATCCTTTGGTTATTTCTCAATTGGGCAATGAACTGTGTTATAATAAATTTTAGTCGTTCACTCTATAGTTTAGAAATGAGATCTTTATCAGAAACACTGGCTATAAAATTTTTTCCCCATCTTTCTGCTTCCCTTCTAGTCTTGGCAATTTTGCTTTTATATATGCAATTTTTAAAAATTTATTGTAATCAAAATTATCCATTTTCTGTTTCATAATGTCCTCTAGTTCTTATTTGGCCATAAATTCCTCCATTGCCCATAGATTTGACAGAGTATCTAGCCCTTGCTCTCCTAATTTGCTTTTAGTATGTCTAAATCGTGAACCCATTTCAACCTTATCTTGTTATAGGATGTTAAATGTTGGTCAATGACTAGTTTCTGCCATACTATTTTACAAATTTTATTAAATAGTGATTTTTGAAAGTGAATTCTCAAAACAGAAATAAAGCTTTAGAAATACACAATAATAAAGTCACCCTTTGGGGCTTCATCTAGAGACCATTTGTCTTTAGGATCCTCAGGCTTTGAGATTCTGTTCTCTTTCTCCCATAAAAGTTATCTGTAGTCAGAATTCTTTTTGCTTTTTTGCTCATTTTTTAAAGGTTGATGTCTGCTCTTGGGGCAAAAGGGAGATTGTCCCAAGCTTCCTCTACATGGCTTTAAGGCTGCCCTGGACTGGTGCTGCTGACTTTCTTTTTATGCTGGAGGATGTGGCCAAGTCCCGAATTATTCTAGGTTTCAGAGGCTCACTATTCACCTTTTATACTTCTGTTGGCCGTCTCACAGCTAATCTGCTGATCCAATGGCTAAAATCAGGACAAAGTAACCAACGCTGCTATATTTTGGCTAAGAACCTCCTGTCAGATTCCCTGGCACATGGAAGTCACACTACCCTGGGTCCCTGTGCTGGGGCTGCACTCAGCTGTCTCCCCCATACCCAATTAAAACAGACTTTTTCTGAAGCTCTTTCAAAATATATTCTTCTAGAAATTTGTTATGTTTCAAATATTTCTGGGTTTGGTCACTCTAAAACTAATTCAAAGGCTTGATAAAGTGTTGATCTGAGGGATTCCAGGAAGAGCTCAGATCATAGACCTGTCTACTCTCTGTCATCTTCGCTCCACCACCCATTGAAATTACTCTTACTGAAGTCTCTAGTGATTACAAACCCAAAAAAGGACAGAGTGAAATGATTTTCTAGTCAAATATGACATAGAACATTAGCAGAAGAGGACTATTACATCTGAGTGAGAGTGGAGCATAATCCAGCACAGGCCACATCAGCACAGACCTAGCTCCAAGAAACTAGAAGTAGACCTGGGAATCACTGAATCAGCAATGGCAGTGACTATTTCTAGAGCTCTCAGCCCCCAGAGATCAGTTGAACAACTGATCAGAAACAGATCACACTTTCTGGCACTAGGGGCAAGACTGTGCTGCTATACTCAAATATGAGTTACAGTCCTGGGTACCAGCCCCATGGTGAGGAAGAGTAGTAGCACATAAGAACTTGTGACTATAGTGGAGTGGGGTCCTTTATCACAATTCCAGGAAATAAAAGAATGCCCATGGTCATTCAGACTGTACTATAGGCCAAAAGAATAATAAACATACCTATTCTTAGATCATATCATTGTGGAAGAAATGAAAACTTAGATGTCCCTAAAAGTATCTCTGAAATCAGTTGTAAAAAATTCCTGAAGTTTAGGACACTATGCCTTCCACTTTAAAAGCAGATCCCCCCTTAAACAAGGAGTTATAATTTAGGAATACATGGGGAGAATCTATCTGCTATGGCAAAGTCAGAAACTATATGAACATAACCACAAAACACTTTTCACACAAATAAAGTCAGATCTAATCAATTGAAAAAATAACAGGTGCTCATGGATAGGCCGTGTAAATATAATAAAAATTTACCTAAATTAATCTACTTATTTAGTTCAATACCAAACTCCCAAGAAATCATTTTACAGATCTAGACAAAATAATAATAAAGTTCATCTTGAAGAACAAAAGGTCAAGCATTTCAAGGGAATTAATGAAAAAAAATGCCAGTAAAGATGGCCTAGCTGTGCCAGACTTAAAACTATAGTATGAAACAACAGTCATCAAAACTATTTGCCACTGGCTAAGAAATAGAATAGTTGATCAGTGGAATAGGTTAGGTTCAAGGACAAATAGTCAATGACTATAGTAATCTATTGTTTGACAAACCCAAAGACCCCAGTTTTGAGGATAACAAGTCACACTAAATTTGTTATTTAACAAAAATTGCTGGGGAAATTGGACACTAGTATGGCAGAAACTAGGCATTGACCTATACCTAACAATTGATCCATACCAAGATAAGGTCAAAATGGGTTCATGATCCAGACATAAAGAGTGATATTATAAACAAATTATAATAACATAGGATAGTTTACTTCTCAGATCTGTGAAGGAGTAAGAAATTTGTGACCAAAGAACTGGAGGTCATTATTGATGAGCTCATTTTGATTATATTAAGTTAAAAAAGTTTTTGTACAAACAAAACTAATGTAGACAAAATTGGAAAGGAAGCAATAAATTGGGAAAGAAGTCTGCAATTGATAAATGGTCAAAGGATAGGAAAGATAATTTTCAAATGAAGAAATTGAAACCATTTCTCTTTATATGAAAAGGTGTTCTAAATCATTATTGATCAGAGAAACACATTTTTTAAAGCTTTTTTATTTTCAAAACATTTGCATGGATAATATTTCAACATTGACCCTTGCATAGCCTTGTGTTTTAAATTTTTCCTTCCTTCCTTCCATTCCCTCCCCTAGATGACAAGCAATTTAATATATGTTATACATGTTCAAATATACATTAAATTCAGTATGTATAAACATATGCATAAAATTCTCTTGCTGCATGAGAAAAATCAGATAAAAAAGAAAGGTAAATGAGTAAAAAACAAAATGAAAGCAAACAATAACAAAAAGAACAAGTTATTTTGTGATCCACATTCAATTCCACAGTCCTTTCTCTTGGTGTAGATGGCTCTCTTAGTCACAAGATCACTGAAACTGGCATCATTCATCTCATTGTTGAAAAGAGTCACATTTATCAGAATTGATCATCATATAATATTGATGTTGCTATGTACAATGATTCAAGCCATTCTCCTATTGATAAACAGTCAAAGGATATGAATAGACAATTTTCAGATGAAAAAATAAAAACCATTTCTAGTCATATGAAAAAGTGCTCTAAATCACTATTGATCATAGAAATGCTGAAGAATGGCTGAATAAATTATAGTATATGAATGTTATGGAATATTATTCTTCTATAAGAAATGATCAGGAAGATGATTTTAGAGAGGCCTGCAGAGACATACATGAACTGGGAGATCACTGTACATAGCAACAACAAGATTATACAATGATCCACTGATCACTTCCTGAAAAAGATTCTAAAATTAAAACTCCCAGGAATTTTATAACCAAATTCCAGGTCTCTCAAGTCAAGAAGAGAAAATTGCAAATAGCCAGAAAGAAACATTTCAAGTATTGTGGAGCCATAGTCAGGATAACACAAGATTTAGCAGCTTTTATATTAAAGTAATAGAGATCTTGGAATTTGATAATCTGGAGTGAAAGATTTTCTGAAATTCTGGAGGGAAAGGGATTACAACCAAGAATCACCAAATCAGTAAAATTTGGTATAATCCTTGAGGGGAAAATGAATATTCAATGAAATAAAGTGTTTCCAAGAACAAAGCTGAATAGAAAATTTGTTTGTTTTGTTTTGTTTTGTTTTGTTTTTTTACAAAAAAAGTTAGTTTATTGTTTAGTTGTTTTTCAGGTGTGTCTACCTCTTTATGACCTCTTTTGGGGTTTTCTTGGCAAAGACACTGAAGTGGTTTGCCATTTCTTTCTCCAACTTATTTTGCAAATGAGGAAACTGAGAAAAAACAGAGTTAAGTGATTTGTCCCCACAGTTACACAGCTACTAAGTGTTTGAGGCTATATTTGAACTCCTGTTTTTCTGACCCCAGACCAGCATTTTATCCACTCTACCACCTAAGTGTAACCAAAAACTACAATTCTGGAGTTAATACAGAGTGAAAAATGCCTTCATTCTATTATCTAATAGAGTTGAGTTTTTAAGGAAACAAGGAATTTTAAGAGGAGAAAATGAAGAAGTTTATTTCAGACATGGAGCGAGAAAAATATATCTCAAATTATAACTTATCAGTAACAAATAAGATATGCTTAATTGACCCCATCCCTATCATGGGACAATGAATAGAAAATTTGACTTTCAAATACAAGACTCCAAAGAATCATAAAAAAAGATATACAGGAAAGGAAAATCATAACAGACATAATAAGGTTAAATTACACTCTTACATGGGGAGATGCTATTTCTTATTTGTGGTGTTCCTGTTCTTTAAAATATAAGAGTTCTCTCTGGGGGAGAGGGTATCTCAGGGAGGTTTTCTGGAGGGAGCTTTAGTTTCAGTTAAAATAAATAATTACTCCAAAATCGCAGCCAGCTGATAAAAGTTCAGATCTTTTATTGTGTCCTTCAATATAGCCTGGTTAGCTCAGGCCTATCTCTCTGCTTGCTTCCAAGAGCTCTTGCAGCTTTGTCCTTGGCTTCTGCCTCTGCTTTCTTCAGCCTCCAGCAAGCACCAAGTTGGAAGATGCAATGAATCTCTCTTGCCTCGAAGATAGGGCTTGTGGGCTTCCTCCCAGAATGCTCCTCTCTGACCCCAGTCAATGTTCCGGAGAAATTCTCCCAAGTTCTAAGAGCTTCCTGTATATATATATATATATATATATATATATATAATCTCCCAAAGGTTAACTCCTCCTCTGAGAGAGAGGGATTCTGGGTTATCTCCCAGAGTGCTCTCTGGCCCTAAGAACTTCAAAGGAGGTGTGAACACAAGCATTATTGTCTATCAGTTGTACTTAGTACCTTGTTTCAACTTCTGGCCCAAAATATCGCCTTCTAAGATCAAATCAATCATATTGAATCATGCTAAACTAGATAATTATTGTCTCTATCAACTCTAATGGCTTAACACTTTGTAAAGATTCCAATACTTATTCATAAAAACCTTGTCATTAGGGCAGTTAGCAATGTTATATAGACAGAGGGTACAGATATGACTTAAATATGAAGAAATAACATCTAAAAAAATAAAATTAAGGGCTGAGGAAGAAGAATACACTAGGAAAAAGGAAAAGAGAAGGATAGAATTGGGTAAATGACTTCATAGAAAAAAGGCAAGAAAAAGTTTTTGCAGTATAGAGGATGATGATGGAGACAGGAGGGGGGAGTGAGTGAACCTTACTTTCATCAGAATTTCCTCAAAGAAGAATCAGTTGGATATAGGAATCTTTGTTGCTAATCTCAGTAATACAATAACTGAAGACAACCTTGAAGGTCTTATTCACGCTATCCATCCCAGAGAAAGAACCAATATTATCTGAATACAGATTGAAGCATACTTTTTAAACTTTCTTCATTTTTCTTGAATTTTTTTTGGAGGGGAGCTATGTTTCTTTCAAAAGATGATTAATATGGAAATATATTTTTTATGACTGAACATGTATCATCTATATAAAATTGCTTGCTTTCTCAGTGAGGCAATGAAGAAAAAAAGGAGAGAATTTGGAATTCTGTTTTCAAAACAAATGTTAAAAATTATTTTTACATGTAATTAAGGAAAAATAAAATGCTGAAAAAGTTAAAAATAACAACAATAACAAAAAGAATAAGCACAAACACAGAAGTATCTTCACATGTCTTAGGATTATATAGAAATAGTCTTGCCTAATCAAAATTTCAAAGAAAAAGAAAAACCTTTGTGAGAATATGATTTTTTTTTTTCATAACATACTCAGAGATCCTGGAAGTGAGTTTACCAACAGATAAATCATTTCCTGATGTTGTATAGTGACCTGATGAGGAAGGTTTACCTATAAGATTCCCATGCTCTATACTCCTCAGAGAACAAAATCAGGAAGGTATTCTGATACTGAAGATCTTAGGGGAAGGAGAATAGTTTTTTACTTTACCTGAAATGTGTTTATTTCTGATGGTAATACAAAATATATGTGACACAATGAGTGTTTAGGATATTAAGGGAGAAATGTGAAGCCACTTGAATTTCAAAAGTTTTCCTCTAAGAAACCTCTCTCCATTTCTTAAGGGCAATGTGTTTATTGGAGCATGTGATGTATTTCCTGTATTTGCCTATGGTCTCCTATGAGTCATTTACTGTGGGGTGAGATGAGACCTCATATTCATATGTCTTATTTTCTTGAGTTATTGAATGGGAGCGAGGACACAACGAAAATTGGTGAAACACAGAAATTTTTAGATTCCCCCCCTGTAATAACTATAAATAAATGCAGGGAGACAAAAAGATTAAATGATCCTCTAGGGTTCAGCCTTGGGGGTTTCCTGTCCCACATTTTACATGTATAAAACAATCTAGCCTTTAGGACTTCCAGCCAAGATGGTGGAGAGGATACACACATCTACTTAGTCTCCATCTTTGCTCTCAGAATTTATTTCATGACAATTCTCAGAATTAGTGCTTGAGTGGAAAAAAAAACACAAATAATTATCAACAGAAGACATCCTTGAATTTCGCCAGAAAAGGTCTGTTTTTGCTTAAGGGCAGGGGCAGTTAGATCGGGCATAAGCTGAGGGCAGGCAGCAGCAGCAAGAGCACAGCAGGCAGTTCACACTGAGC
The DNA here is from genome assembly GCF_902635505.1 of Sarcophilus harrisii. Classification (NCBI taxonomy): domain Eukaryota; kingdom Metazoa; phylum Chordata; class Mammalia; order Dasyuromorphia; family Dasyuridae; genus Sarcophilus; species Sarcophilus harrisii. The sequence continues at coordinate 195,685,056 of NC_045426.1, forward strand.
AGAGCAGAGGGGGTGGGGTGTGATTTCAGCCATTTCTGTGGAAAGAACTTTATCACAGTGTGGCTATTTTGCCTGGGCAACAAGTCAGTAGATCAGCAGAGATGCTGGAAACACAGGAGGTAAAGACTATAACCCTAAAAAGCTAGGGTCTCTCAGGACCTGGCCACACCCACCCACAGTGTCTCAGCATGCTCTCAGAGTCTCAGAGTCTCAAAGGTAGATGCAGTACAGCCATTGCTATCCTGCTAGTCCCTCACTGCTGCCCCCCCCCAGTCTGTAGAGGAAGCTCGGTAATACCATTCACTACCCGCCCCCAACAAAAAAGGAGACTGCATTTTTATTGCTAGTTTTATCTTCTTTGATTCTTCTCTGACAAAATGAGCAAAAAATTTAAACAAACACTAACTATTGATAGCTTCTATATGGATAGAGAGCGGGCTTTACTGAGGAGACTAAAAACAGACTGTCTCCACATGAATCCCCAAAAGGGGGAAATGATCTGGTGCTCAACACACAAGACTCTCACAGAAGAAATTAAAAAGGCTCTCACAAGAGAACTAGAAGAAAAATGGGAAAAGGGAAGGGAAGCTTGGCAAGAGAGTCTGGATAAGTCATTCCACTCATTTAAAGATAGAGTGGATAAAGAAATCAAATCCTTGAAAAACAGAATTAGTGAATTGGAAAAAGAAAATAGCTCTCTAAAAAATAAAATTGGCGAAATGGAAAAAAAATCCATAGAACAAAACAATTCACTTAAAAACTCAATTGGACAATTAGAAAAAGATATAAAAAAGTGAGTGAAGAAAATAATTCGTTGAAAATCAGAATTGAACAAATGGAATTGAATGACTCTGGGAGACACCAAGAATCAGTCAAACAAAACCAAAAAAATGAAACAATGGGAAAAATTTCTAATACCTTCTTGGAAAAACAACAGACCTGGAATAGACCTAGGAGAGATTATCTGAGAATTATTGAACTCTCTGAAAAATATGATGAAAAAAAAGACCCTGAATACTATTTTCCAGGAAATTATCAAAGAGAACTGCCTAGAAGTTATAGAAACAGCAGGTAAAATAGAAATTGAAAGAATTCATTGATCACCTACTGAAAGGGATCCTAAAATCAAAGCTTCAAGAAATATAGTGGCTAAATTCCAGAACTATCAAACCAAAGAAAAAGTAGTACAAGCTGCTAGAAAAAAAAAAAAAAAACAACAATTGAAATATAGAGGAGCCAAAATAAGGATTACCCAGGATCTAGCAGCGTCCACATTAAAGGATTGTAGGGCCTGGTATCTGGTATTCTGAAAGGCTAAGGAACTTAGTATGCAACCAAAAATAACTTAGCCAGCCAAAATGAGCATCTTTTTCCAGGGAAGAAGATGGATATTCAACAAAATAAGCAAATTTCACCTATTTTTTTATGAAAAAACCAAAACTTAACAAAAAGTTTGATCTACAAATATAGAACTCAAGAGAAACCTAAAAAGGTAAGAAGAACTCTTGGGAACTATATTTCTGCTATAAAGATTTATAAAGAATACATGTATACCTTGTTCTAGAAACAAGAGGTGGAAAGGAAATTGTACCAGAAAAAGGGTAAAATGGGGGTACTACATCTCACGAAGAGGCAAAGGAAACTTATTATGTCTGAGAGAAAGAATGGAGGAGGATGAACATAGTGTGTATCTTACTGCCATCAGAATTGGCTTAAAGAGAAAAATATTAGACTTATTTGATTTATGGTGAAACTTCTCCCACCTCATTGAAAAGTAGGAGGGGAAAAGTTTAAAAGGGAAGGAGTAAATTAAGCAGAAAAAAATACAGAAACTGTGAAGAAAAGGAGTAAGATAGGGGGAGGAACTCTAAAGTGGGGGGAGGCATACTAAAAAAGGAGGACAGTGAGAAGCAAGTGGTGCTCACAAGTTTAATACTGGGGAGGGGGTAAGGGGAAAGGAAAGCAGAAAAGCACAAGCACATGTTAACAAGATGGCAAGTAATATAGAATTGGTAATTTTAACCATAAAGGTGAATGGGGTAAACTCCCCCATAAAGAGGAAGTGGTTAGCAGAATGGCTTAAAAGCCAGAATCCTACAATATGTTGTTTACAAGAAAACACACCTGAAGCAGGGCGATACATATAGAATAATGGTAAAAGGTTGGAGCAGAATCTACTATGCTTCAGGTGAAGTCAAAAAGGCAGGGGTAGCCATCCTCATCTCAGATCAAGCAAAAGCAAAAATTGATTTAATTAAAAGAGATAAGGAAGGGCACTATATCTTGCTAAAGTATAGCATAGATAATGGAGCCACATCAATATTAAACATGTATGCACCAAGTTGTGTAGCATTTAAATTCTTAAAAGAGAAATTAAGAGAGCTGCAAGAAGAAATAGACAGCAAAACTATAAAAGTGGGAAATATCAAACTTGCACTCTCAGAATTAGATAAATCAAACCACAAAATAAATAAGAAAGAAGTCAAAGAGGTAAATAGAATACTAGAAAAGTTAGATATGATAGATCTTTGGAGAAAATTAATGGAGACAGAAAGAAGTACACTTTTTTCTCAACAGTTTATGGAACCTATACAAAAATTGACCATATATACAAAAACCTCAAACTCAAATTCAGTAAGGCAGAAATAGTAAATGCATCCTTTTCAGACCATGATGCACTGAAAATTATTTTCAATAAAAAGCCAGGGGAAAATAGACCAAAAATGAATGGAAACTAAATAATCTCATATTGAAGAATGATTGGGTGAAACAACAAATCATAGACATAATTAATAACTTCAACCAAGAAAATGACAATAATGAGACATCATACCAAAATGTGTGGGATGCAGCCAAAGTGATAATAAGGGAAAATTTCATATCTCTAGAGGCCTACTTGCATAAAATAGAGAAAGAGAAGGTCAATGAATTGGGCTTGCAACTAAAAATGCTAGAAAAGGAACAAATTAAAAACCCCCAGTCAAACACTAAACTTGAAATTGTAAAATTAAAAGGAGAGATCAATAAAATTGAAAGTAAAAAAAAAACTATTGAATTAATTAATAAAACTAAGAGTTGATTCTATGAAAAAACCAACAAAATAGACATTTTAGTAAATCTGATTTAAGAAAAAGAAGAAAATCAAATTGTTAGTCTTAAAAATGAAAAGGGAGAACTTGCCATTAATGAAGAGAAAATTAGAGCAATAAATAGGAGTTACTTTGTCCAGCTTTATGCCAATAAATTCAATAACTTAAATAAAATGGAAGAATACCTTCAAAAATATAGCTTGCCCAGATTAACAGAGGAAGAAGTAAATTGGTTAGACAGTCACATTTTAGAAAAAGAAATGGAACAAGCTATTAACCCACTCCCTAAGAAAAAGTCCCCAGGACCAGATGAATTTACATGTGAATTCTACCAAACATTTAAAGAACAATTCACTCCAATGCTATATAAACTATTTGAAAAAATAGGGATTGAAGTGGTCCTACCAAATTCCTGTTATGACACAGACATACTACTGATACCTAAACCAGGTAGGTTGAAAACAGAGAAAGAAAATTGTAGACCAGTCTCCCTAAATGAATATTGATACAAAAATCTTAAATAAAATATTAGCAAAAAGAGTGCAGAAAATCATCCCCAGGATAATACACCATGATCAAGTAGGATTTATACCAAGAATCCAGCGCTGGTTCAATATTAGGAAAACTATTAGCATAATTGACTATATCAATAACCAAAGTAACAAAAAACCATATGATCATCTCAATAGATGCAGAAAAAGCATTTGATAAACTCCAAATTTCCTAATCAAAACACTTGAGAGGATAGGAATAAATGGACTTTTCCTTTAAATAGTCAGGAGCATATATTTAAAACTGTCACTAAGCATCATATGTAATTGGGAAAAATTGGAACCTTTCCCAGGAAGATCAGGAGTGAAACAAGGTTGCCCACTATGACCATTATTTATTCAATATTGTATTAGAAACACTAGCCTCAGCAATAAGAGTGGAGAAAGAGATTAAAGGAATTAGGGTAGGTAATAAGGTAACCAAATTATCACTCTTTGCAGATGATATGATGGTATACTTAGAAAACCCCAGATATTCTACTAAAAAAGCTATTAGAAACAATCTGAAAACTTTTTGGTATGATGTGAATTTTAGTTATTTTGAGGATTAATGCTACCTGCCACCAAGACATATACAGATAAGCATATACCATGCAAGTTTGATAAGACATGTGATTCAACTATTGCTAATACATTAACCAATCATGTTTATTCACAGATGGAAAATTTATTTTTAGTAAAATTTTAATTATCTAATAAAAAGTTTAAAATGCTTTTAAAAATTTATTTTTGTAATATTTTAAGTTTCAATTTTTCCCCTTCTTGCCTCCCCAAAATAGCAAGCAATTTGACATAGATTATACATATAAAATTATTTTAATCATATTTCCATATTAGTCATGTTGTGAAAGAAAAATCAGAACAAAAGGGAAAGACCATGAGAAAGAAAAAGCAAACAAAAAAGTTAAAATAATATGCTTCAATCAGTATTCATAATTCTCTCTCTGGATCAAGGTGGTATTTTCCATCCTAAATTCATTGGAATCATCTTGGATCACTGTATTTCCAAGAAAAGCTAACTGTTTTATCATTGCATAATCTTGTTGTTACTGTGTACATTGTTCTCCTGCTTCTGTTCACTTCACTTAGCATGAGTTCATGTAAGTCTTTCCAGGCTTTTCTGAAATCAAACTGTTCAGCATTTCTTATGGAACACTACTATTTGATCAAATTCATATATTATAGCTTACCCAGCCATCCCCCAATTGATGGACATCCACTGAATTTCCAATTCCTTATTACCCCAAAAATAGCTGTTTCAAATATTTTTCCACATGTAGGTCTTTTTTCATCTTATGAATCTCTTTAGGATACCCAGTAATGACACTGCCGGACCAAAGAGTGAGCCTTTGGCATAGTTCTAAATTGTTCTACAGAATGGCACGGTCAGTTTACAATTCTACCAACAATGCATTAATGCATTAATGACCCTATTTTACCACATCTGAAATTTATCATTCAGATGACAAATTTATAAGAAAAAAAAAAAGATACACACAATTAGTTTTTAGATCACTTTAATTATGCCAAAATAGTAGATTTATCACCGTAGATAAATAACTTTGAATTTTAAGATGTCTGTTAGCTTCCTTGTAAAAGGAATGGTTCTTTCTTTGTTCTATAATTCTGTGAATGTGTCTACAAAAGAATTCAAATCAGAGCAAGCTAACTTTAGGTAGGTCTGAGAATTCAACATAACTCAGTCATAATCCCACTCCATTTTTTTCTGAAAAAAATATTGAATTTTTAATCTACTATTCTATTAAAAAGGTAAAGTCATGTTTTCCATTACTGTACCAATACATATTGTGTGAGGATACAGAACTTTGGAATACTGACAAGTTATCTTAGAGTTATTGGTGCTCTATTACAGAAAACACTGTAACAACCATTTTTCTCTAAATACCATTATCACACACACACATGTAAATTAAGTCATACTAATGGCATTCTTTCATGTACTAGGGGAAAAGGCCAGTATATGATTTCTGGATTGATGTAACCCTTAAAACTCAAACACTTGCGACAAGTGCTAGAGTCAAGATCTATATTTCACCTTTAACATTAGTTTTCAGACAGACATAGGTAAACTACAACAGGCCAATGTTTTGAAATATCTTTTCCCCACACTGGCTTTCATTCTGACATGGTGCAGTAGTTGAATCAGTGTAATAATATTTTTTTCACTTCAGAGATCAATGAAATTGTTGTCAATCAGTGATCTGAAGTATTTTTCTTTATTACTTTTATGTTTGGCAGATTCTTCTATTCATTTAAAACATGATGGGAAAAAAAAAGAATGCCTGGATTATGAAGCAAACAGAGAGCTTTTATTATTTTTCCCTTTTTGATGAATGGTAGCTCTTAACTTTGCCAAAATAGCTATATCTTTAAAAATGACAAAAACCAATGCCAGTTAAATTTTTAATGAAATAATCAATATTAATATATTTAATCTTAACTTTTTATTCATTTAATGAGATAAAACTTATTAAATCTCTAGTCAAATGTGCAAATGAAATACTCAGGTTACAAATAATGATTTCTACTTTACTAATAATGATCTCATGTCAATAAATGAGAGAACTACAAATATGTTATTTAAGTGGAAGCCTTCTAAACTATGTACTCTCTTAACTGACTGCAATAGGGAATTTACACTTTGTCAGTGAAAAAGGTCCTAAATAAGTTTAACACAGTGATGCTGCTATTGCCATGAAGAAAAGAACATTGTGAAATTACTTCACTTGGTGTAACATTTTTTCCCTCACACCCTTTTTGTCATTCTTTTTTTGTGATTCAAACAAGCTATTCCCAGATCATCTGTGGTCTCTCTGATAATTAAAGGATTTGGTTTGTCCAGATGTAGGTTTATAACATTTTTTCTTTTTTTATTTTATTATAGCTTTTTATTTACAAAACATATGCATGGGTAATTTTTCAACATTGACACTTGTAAATGCTTTTATTCCAAATTTTCCCCTCCTTCTCTCCACCCCTTCCCCTAGAAGGCACATGTTCCAATACATGTTAAATATGTTAAAATATATGTTAAATCTAATATTGTATACATATTTATACAGTTGTCTTGCTACATAAGAAAAATCGAATCTAGAAAGAAAGAAAAATTTGAGAAGGAAAACAAAAAAGCAAACAAACAATAGCAGAAAGAGTGGAAATGCTGTTATGGTCCACACTCAGTTTCCATAGTCCTCTCTCTGGGTGTAGATGGCTCTCTTCTTTACCAAACAATTAAAACTGATTTGAATCATCTCATTGTTGAAGATAGCCATGTCCATCAGAATTGACTGTCATATAATCTTCTTGTTGCCATTTATAATGATTTCCTGGTTCTGCTCATTTCATTTAGCATCAATTCATGTAAGTCTCTCCAGCTCTCTCTGAAATTATCAATCAAGTCAATGCTTGATCTGATTCTTTAGATTTCAAGAGATCTACAGGTAAGAAGAAGTTTGTAAATATAAAGGACAATAAGTCTAAAAAAAAGAGCCCTGAAATGTGGCTTTAGTGTCACAATGTGTAAGTAAAGGAAGAAAGAAGTCAAAGATGACATAAAAGTTGTAAATCAAGACAACTGGAAGAAAGCTTCTCTATTGTAGTTGATTTTGGGCAAATATAATGAGTTTCTGTTTTGAAAATATTTAGATTGAAAAGCCTTCAGGAAACCCAGTTTGCTACACTGACAATTTGTTACATGGACTAGAGCTCTGAAGGTATTAGAAGAGAGACAGAAATAGAGAAAGAGACAGAGACAGAGTCAGAGAGGAGACAGAGAGAGGCAGAGACAGAGAGAGAGACAGACAGACATGGAAGGGAGAGGGAGAGAGGCAGACTTAAACACAGACACAGAGAAACAGACATGGACAGAAAGAGATAAAGGTAGATGTGAGATCTATATTCATAGAAATGACAATCAAATCCATTTGTCCTTATAATATCACTAATTGAGAGCATAAAAAGAAAAGATAAGCATCCCTATGGCAGATTGGTGTACACCTACAATTAGTTAACAATGATAAAATATAACAAAGAAAAATAAGAATTAGCAATTAAAAAGGAAAACTAGGGTCACAAAACCCCTAAGAAGTGATACTATCTAAAAGGTGGTAGATAATATCAAATGCCCAGAGTGATCAAGAAGAATGAAGATTTTATTTTTTAAAAAAGGTTATTAGATTTAGAAATTATCAGAGGTAATATTGAAGACACCAGGTTCAGTTTCAGTTTCATTTGTGAAAAGTTCAGAAACTGGTAGAGCCAAGATGGTGGAGAGAAGCAGGGATGTTTCCTGAACTCTTCCCACTTTACCTGAGAATCAGTGCTACATCAAGTATCTGAATGGATTTTGAAGTAACGGAGCCCATAAACATTCCAAGTGAAACAATTTTCTAGCCTAAAATATATTAGATGGAGTTCAGGAAAGGTTTGTCTAACTTGGACAAAGGGAAACAGCCCACCACAAGCAGGACATGGGGAATCTAGAGGTATGCTCTTAAGCAAAATATAGCAGCATTGGCCATTCTGTCTTGGTTCAGAGGGCTAGTGGTTCAAGAGGTCAGCTGTGAGACCTCCAATTAAACCACTGCAGAAAACTCCAAGTTCTCAACCCCAACATAAGAAACAGGGTTATCCAGAACAATTTGGTGCAATGGAAAAGCTCAAAGCCCCTCCAGCCCCACTGCAGAAAGTCAGTAAGAGTCCCCAATCCCTCTGAAAAAGAAACTTGGGGCAATTTCCTCTGTGTACTAGGAGCAGAGATCAACTTTAAAAAAAAACAGAAAAGCAAAAAAAGCTCTGACCATACACAGATATTATAGCAAAAGGGAAGATCAGAACACAAGTCTAAAAAAGGATAGCAATGGCAAAATGCCTATATGTGAAACCTCAAAGATGTGATCTACTCTCAAGCTCAAATGGTTCTCTTAGAAGAGTTCAAAAAAGATTTTTTTAATAAAGCTTTTTTACTTTCAAAATATATGCATGCAGAATTTGACCACATTGACCCTTGCATAGTCTTTTGTTTCAGATTTTCTCCTCCTTCCCCCTGCCCCTCTCAAAGACGGCAAGCAATTCAATATATGTTGAACCTGTTAAAATATATGTTAAATCCAACATGTAGAAACATATTTATATGATTCTCTTGCTGTACAAGAGAAATAAGATCAAAACAGAAAGTAAATGAGTAAGGAGACAAAATGCAAGTGAATAACAAAAAGAGCAAAAATGTTATGTTGTGATCCACATTCAATTCCCACAGTCCTCACTTTGGGTGTAGATGGCTCTCTTCATCACAAGATCATTGGAACTGGCATTAATCATCTCATTGTTGGAAAGAGATATGTTCATCAGATTTGATCATTGTATAATATTGATTTTGCCATGTACAATGATCCCCTGGTTCTGCTCACTTCATTTAGTATCAGTTCATGTATGTTTCTCCAAGCTTCTCTAAAATCATCCTGCTGGTCATTTCTTACAGAACAATAATATTCCATAACATTCATATACTGTAGCTTATTCAAACATTCTCCAGCTGATGGAAATGAACTCAGTTTCCAATTTCTTGCCACTTCCAAAAGGGTTGCCACAAACATTTGTACATGTGGGTTTCTTTCCCTCCTATTAAGATCTCATTGGGATAGAAGCACAGTAGAAATACTTCTGGATCAAAGGGTATTCACAATTTGATAACTTTTTGTCATAGTTCCAAATTGCTCTCCAGAATGACTGGATCCATTCACAGTTCCACCAACAATGTATTAGTGTCCCAGTTTTCCCACATCCCCTCCAACATTCATCATTATCTTTTTCCTGTCATCTTAACAATCTGAGAGGTGTGTAGTGGTATCTCAGAGTTGTCTTAATTTCTCCGATCAATAATAATTTAGAATACTATTATTAGATTACATATGATTAGAAATAGTTTTAATTTCTTCATTTGAAAATTGTCTGTTCATATCCTTAGATCATTTATCAATTGGAGAATGATTTGAATTCATATAAAGTTGAGCTAAGTCTCTATATATTTTAGAAATGAGGTCTTTATCAGAACCCTTAAATGTAAACATGATATCCAAATTTATTGCTTTCCTTCTGATCTTGTCTGCATTAATTTTGTTTGAACAAAAACTTTTTAACTTAATATAATCAAAATTATCTATCTGGTTTTCAAGTAAGAATTCCAGTTCTTTGGACACAAATTCTTTCCTTCTTCACAGATATGAGAGATAAACTATCCTATGTTCCTCTAATTTGCTTATAATATCACTTTTTATCTCTAAATCATGAACCCATTTAGATCTTATCTTGGTCTGTGGTGTTAGGTGTGGGTCGAGCCCCAATTTCTTTCATACTAATTTCTGATTTTCCCAGCAGGTTTTGTCAAATAGTGAGTTCTTATCACAAGAGATGCAATCTTTAGGTTTGTCTAACTATAGATTGTTATAGTTATTGCCTATTTTGTCCTATGATCCCAACCTATTCCACTGATTGCATACTCACTCTATTTCTTAGCCAATAACAAATGATTTTGATTACCACCACTATATAATATAGTTTTAGGCCTTTTATTTTTCATTGATTCCCTTGAAATGTTTGACTTTTTTGTTCTTCCAGATAAACTTTGCTACACTCTTTTATAGATCTGTAAAATAATTTCTTGGGAGTTTGATTTGTATGACACTAAATAAGTAGATTAATTTAGGTAGTATTGTCATTTTTATTATATTCACTTGACTTATCCATGAGGACTTGATATTTTCCTAATTGATTAGGTCTGACTTTATTTGTGTAGAAAGAGTTTTGTAGTTGTGTTCATATAGTTCCTGACTTTGATAGATTCCCAAATGTTTTATACTATTGACAGATACTTTGAATGAAATTTCTTTTTTGTATCTCTAGTTGCTGGACTTTGTTAGTAATATATAAAAATGCTAATGATATATGTGGATTTATTTTGTATCCTGCAACTTTGATAAAGTTGTGAATTTTTCTAGTAGTATTTTAGTTGATTGTCTAGGCTTCTCTAAGAATATCATAATATCATCTTCAAAGAGTGATAATGTAGTTTCCTCATGATCTACTCTAATTCCTTTAATTTCTTTTTCTTCTCTTATTGACAGACTTAGCATTTCTAATACAATATTGAATAATAATGGTAATAGTGGGCAGCCTTGTTTCACTCCTGATCTTATTTGGAATGGTTCTAGTTTGTCCCCAATATATATGATGCTTGCAGGTGATTTTAAATAGAAGCTACTGATCATTTTTGGGAAAAGTCCACTCATTCCTATTGTAAACAACATATTGTAAAATTTTTCCAGTCTGCTATCTGCTTCTGTTTTATGGGAGAGTTCATCCCATTCATATTCACAGTTAAAATGACTAATTTTCTATTTCCTGCCATCTTATTTACCTTGCAATATGCCTTTCTCTTTCCTTTCCCCTTTCCCTCCTCTCCTATATTTTGCTTTTCTTGACCATCTCCCTCCAACAGTCCTCCCCCTTTAGAGCCCCTTGCCCTTTTTTTACACCTTTCACCTAATACTTCTCTTTTCCCTTCTATTAGACTTTCCTTTCTTTCCCCCTTTCCCCTCCCACTTCCCTATAAAGTGAGACAAGTTTCTCTGTGAAACCAAATATGTCTGATATTCTCTCTTAGAGCCAAATCTGATGAGAGTAAGGTTCACAAAATGCTAACACCCCCTTCTTTCCTTAAATAATAATGTTTTCTTTGCTTCTTCATGTAATATCCCTTATTTTACCTCATTTTTCCTCTATTTCAAGTATGATCCACTTTCTATCTCTAGTTTCTTTTTCATATTATCATAATAAAATGAAATTATACCCACATTCTTTAAGTATACCCCTAACAGAAATATAGTTCTCAAACATTTTTTTCCTTTTTTCCTTTTTATGCTTCTCTTGAGTTCTGCATTTGAAGATCATTTTTGTTCAGATCTAGTCTTTTCATTAGAAATAGATGAAATTCAACTAAATCATTGAATGTCCATCTTCTTCCCTAAAAGATAATAACCATTTTGGCTGGATAGCTTATTCTAGGCTGTAATACAAGTTCCTTTGCCTTTCAAAATATCAGATTCCAGGCCCTTTAATCCTTTAAGGTGGAAGCTGCTAGGTCCTGGTAATTCTAATTGTGGCTCCTCAGGATTTAAATTGTTTCTTTCTGGCTGCTTGCAATATCTTTTCCTTGGTGTAATAGTCTGAAATTTAGTCATGATATTCATTAGGGATTTAATTTTGGGTTCTCTTTCAGGGGATGATTGGTGAATTCTTTTGATGGCTATTTTACCTTCTGATTAATCTAAAATATCAGAGCAGTTTTCTTTTATGATTTCCTATAAGATAAATTTTCTTATTTTTTTTTTTTGTTTGCTGGATTCTTGAAGTCTTATTGAGTCATCTGCTTCCATCTGTTCAGTCCTAATTTTTAGTATATTATTTTCTTAAGTTACTTTTTTTAGTTTCTTTTGTAACTGGGCAATTGAAGTTTTTGTCCATTGCATTCTTTTTCCATTTCACAAATTTTGTTTTCAGTGTATTTGGTGTCTTTTTCATATCTCTTTTGTAGAGCATTATATGCTTTTTCCATTCCTTCTTGCAATAATCTCATTTCATTTCCTCATTTTTCTTCTAATTCTCTTTTATGATCCTTTATGCAATCTTCCAAGAAAGCCTTATGAAATGGGGATCACTTTATGTCTCCCTTTGGGGCTTCATCTGGAGTTACTTTACCTTTAGGGACCTCAGGATTTGAGGTCTGTTCTTCTCTCCATAAAACCTGTCTATGGTGAGAGTTCTTTTTTGTTTTTTGTTCATTTTTTAAAGGGTTGAGGCCTGTTCAATGCAAAGGAGCAACAGATGCTTTAGTTTGCACTGGGGGAGTTCTGCTGAATGATTTCCAGTGCTGGGTAATGGTGCCTACGTCTGGCATTCTTCTGGGACTCAATGGTTTACGATTTTCCTATTTGTAGCACATCTGCCAAGCCACCTTTTTGTAATCAGGACAGAGTAGCTTAAGATGCTCATGGAAGATTCCCAGGTGTGTGGAAGCTACAATGTTCTGACTTCCCACCCCAGCTTCTTGCCCCAGTCTTCCTGTTCTGTGGTCTGGGCTCAGCAGACTCTCCCCCTGCCCATTTGAAACAGATCTGTTCTGAAGTTCTTCCAAGGTATCTTCTTCTGGTAATGTGTTGGTAATGTGGTAATGTTTATATAAACAATTAATTTAAAGAATAATATTCAAATGGGAAAAAGTAAAAAAAAATCCAAAGAAACAAATTCATTAAAAATTTAAAAATGGAAAAAAATTACACAAAGAAATGTCAAGAATCAAACAAAATTATGTGAACTACTTCATTGGGAAAAACAGCTAATGTGAAAAATAGATCCAGGAGTAATACTCTAAAAATTATTGGTCTATCTGAAAGCCATGATGAAAAACAAAAGAGCCTGGACAACATAGTTCAAGAAATCATCAAAGAAAACAGCCCTGCTATCTTAGAACCAAAGGAATAAAATAGTGATTGAAAGAATCCATTGATCACTCCAAAATGGAAACTCCAAGGAATACTGTAGTCAAATTCCATTATTATGAGGTCAAATAGAAAATACTGCAAGTACCCAGAACGAAACAATTCAAATACTGAGGAGCCACAATCAGGATTACTCAGGAGCTAGTAGCCTCCATACAAAAGGATCAGGGAAGGGATGGAATATGATATTCTGGAAGACAAAGGAACTTGGACAACAAACAAGAATCAACTACCCAGCAAAACTGAGCATTATGTTTCAAGGAAAAAAGATGGACAGTCAATGAAATAGGAAAATTTCAATCATTTACAATAAAATGACCAGAGCAGAATAGAAAATTTGATTTCCAAATAAAAGACTCTAGAGAAGCATAACAAGGTAAATAGGAAAGATAGACGTGTGTGTGTGTGTGTGTGTGTGTGTGTGTGTGTGTGTGATTTAAAGGTTAAACTGTTTACATCCCTACATGGGAAAATGATACTTACAATTCCTAAGAACCATATCTTTTTCAGGGAAGTTAGAAGGGGTACAATGGGAATAAGATAAATTTAATGTGATGATATAAAAAAGAAAGTAAGAAATGGGGAAAGGTTGTACTGGGAGAAGAAAAGAGAGGCAAAAGGGGACAAATTACATCATATGAAGAGACACAAAAGCCCTACTACAGAAGAGGGAAAGATGGAATAGGGATGACCATAATAAATAATATATCATGCTTCAGCTAAAGTTAAAAAAAAAGAAAAGAAAAAGGGTAGCAATCCTGATTTCAGACCAATTAAAAGCAAAAATAAATCTAAATAAAAGAAATAAGAAAGGAAACTACAACTTGCTAAAGGGTAACATAGATAATAAATCAATATTAATATTAAACATATGCACCAATTAGTATAGCATCCAAATTCTTAGAGAAATTAAATGAGTTGGAGGAAGAAATAGACAGCAAAGCTATAGTAGTGGTGAATTTCAATCTCCATCTCTCTCAGAACTGGATAAATTAAATCACAAAATAAACAAGAAAGAAGTTAAGAAGGTAAATAGGTATGATGGATCTCTGGGAAAAAAACCTGAATAGGAATAGAAAGCAATATATTTTCTTCTTGGTGGTCCCTGGCACCTACCTAAAAATTGACCATCTATTAGGCCATAAAAACCTCACAATCAAATTCAGAAAAGTGGAAATATTAAATACATCCTTTTTAGATCATGATGGAATAAAAATTATGTACACTAAAGGGATATGGAAAAATAGACTAAAACTTCATTAGAAACTAAATAATCTACTCCTAAAGAATGGGTGGTTCAAATAACAAATCATAGAAAAAATCAACAATTTCTTCCAAGAGAATGACAGTAATGAAACAATACACCAGAACTTATAGACAGCCAAAGCAGTTCTTAGGGGACATTTTAGATGAATAAGATAGAGGAAGAGGAAATCAATAAATTGGACATATAACTAACAAACTTAACAAAGAAAAGGAGCAAATTAAAAACCCCCAAAATAAAAACCCAATTTGGGAATTCTAAAAAATTAGAGAAGAGATTAATAAAATTGGATAATTTTATTATTCATCTTATTTTTATTCAATTCAGTAAGAAAATTACTGAACTAATAAATGAAACTAAGAGTTGGTTTTATCAAAAAACCCACAAAATATATTTGTGATATTGATAATTTCTGAAAAAAGAGAACAAAGTTTAGGAAAGAAAATGAAATGGGAAAAAGTGAAGAAACAGTAATTTTTTTTCAAGAAACTTAGCTTAGAAAGGAAAAAGAAATATAATCTGTTAGGGACAGTAAGATCTAATGTTTTTTTTTTTTCCATGATATAAAGAGTCTTGGATATGCCACACTAATCCAGAGAAGAGAACCAAAAAAAAGAGATTTTCTCCAGTTCCTTTCCTTTTCTTTACTACTACATACTAGTTATCCATAATTTAATAGTGAAAAGAATCTGAGGGAATTTTATTTAGATTTCAATTCAACCACATCTGCTGTTTTCTGAATATAAATTTCCTTATCTAAAGATTGGAGTGTTTGGATAGATAGACTCTGAAGTTCATTCTAAATTTCATCGTAAATTCTAAATCCTATTACTTAAAAATCTAAAATTTCAAACAAAGCAGAGCTTAAAAAATAAAACATACCCTGTAGCTAGGTAATCTTTACTTAGTAATAATTCAAGACCCTTTCCATCCAAGTTTAGGGAAAACTACTTACTACTGCCTTTGAAAAGAAGTTCTAGTCAATACAATTCTTAAAAAGGAAAATAAAGGGTGTGTGTGTGTGTGTGTGTATGTGTGTGTGTATAAATCAAAAACATTCAAAATGTACTCTTATTTCATACAGAAAGTATCTAACAAGTTTTCAAACCTTGTTACATTAATATGAATTTGTTTAGTTCCAAATAACTGCCCAAGAAAGGGGAAGAAGGGTAAAGAAGCTCTTCATCATATCTAATGAGTTTTCTCATTCCACTGGAAGTGGATTTCCTGGCCTGAAAAGAAACAGCTATAGAAGGAAATCATTTTAAAAAATAATTACAAAAGGTACTCTATCTGAAAGTGACACATACTTCATCTTAACAGAACAAGTCTTTAATTTAATTAAAATTCATTAATTGCTTTTTTAAATAAAAGGTATTATGTTTAGTTCTAGGAACGCAACTATAAAAATGGCTTATTTCTTAACTTCAAGAAGCTTATGATCTAATAAAGGGAATAATATTTGTATTATGAGAAAAAGTAGAATGTAATGGGGCAAAGAGATATGGAGAAATGACAGAAGAGAGAGAGAGAGAGAGAGAGAGAGAGAGAGAGAGAGAGAAAGAGAGAGAGAGAGAAAGAAAGAGAGAGAGAGATCTTTTCCCCAAAAAAAGTCTTCATAAAAGTAGCATATGTGCTGAGATCTCAGGAGAAGTGAAGGATTTCAATACTAAGAGAAGGAGTATATTTTTATCAGAGGGGACAGCCTCTAAAAATTAATCAAGAAGGAGAAAAAAATATGAGACTGGAAAACAGCTAGACATATATGTAGAATTTTGATGTAGCTTTAAGCTGTGAAACCTTAAAATCAGAGTTAAGAAATTTCCACATCATCACTTTACTTAGGTGGATCTATGGTTAGCCTCATTCACCACATGTAACCAAACAAAAGTCCCAGAAATGATATCTATAACTGTCCTTTCTTCCCACTGAAGACAGAAAGAGATAAGGCTCAAAGACTGATTTGATTTTCTGTTGTTATTGTTTTAAGAAGGAGGGTAGTTGGAAGTTATGACTTTCATTGTGTTATTTTTATTAGTATTTTCTTCTATCAAATCCCTTTAGTTTAAAACAAATATATTCTGTGTGACTAGAAAAACTAAACCTATTTCTGTGTCTTTGTAAGCTCTGACTTCTAGATGGGAATGTAGTGAAGTCAATTTGTACTGGCTTTTAAAAGCCAGATGTTACATTTTCAGTGTGAGCATCAATATAGAAATCATGAAACATTACAAATAAAGGCTTGTTTTACTGTTTTTTCAAATTATCTAGACTTAAAAAAGCGATGGAGGAAATGTTAATAATATAAACTAGGTTTAAAAATGCATTATGAATAATTTTTTCAAAGAACTGTTTTTGAATTTGAAAATAATGCCTTAAATGAAATTCTAGATCAGCAGAGTGAGTCAGTTTCAATATATTAGGAGTTACCTGTTTTCCAGGCAGACATTTTCCCCAAATTTCTTGATTAAGGATTATGTACCAAAATATCCCTAGACTTTTGGTGGTTTTGAATTATTGCTATGAAAAGGTAATACTTACATACAATCACTGACATTTTAAAAATGAATAAACAATACTTTGAGTCATTCTGTATACATTAACTCATCATCCGAAACACTTAATTAAATAGAATTTCTAAACAACATCTAAATAACCATTTGAAGGACAATTGCCCAATGGAGATATTTTTCTATTGATGTGTTCTAATTTAACAAAAGGATATTATGGCATATATTCATCTAAAAGTTGTCATCATTAGCTCTAGAAAATAATAAAAATTATCTCTTACAATAGAGTTTTATATTAAGTTATGCCTTAAGAATATAGTATTTATTAAATGAAAAAATAAAACAAGCCAAAATAATATTTTGTGATGTTAAATTATAACAATCTATATTATACAGCGTTTTAAATCACATGATTCAGATAATAGTTTTATGAGGATGAATTAAATTCTTTTTTCTCCATTTATATATAATATCATGTCTTCTGATTTTCCTGTATTAGAATTTCCTATGCTAGAATATCCACGTGGACAATCGATTTTAATTCCTAATAAATAGTTTATAAAAATAAGGCCAAATAAACTTTAGCTAAGCATTGTGCATTATTTAAATTCATTTATATAGAATTTGAAACACTAATTTTTTTTCAATAACTTTGACACATTGTCAGGACTCTGATAATGAAACAGAATTGTGTGATGGTAAGATTTGGGAATCAGTGCTTCACTTTCAAAAAAATTTAAAAACATGATGGGAACATAAAAATAACCTATTTTTCTAGAGCTATGTTCAAGTAAGAATAAATTGCTTCAATTACTTCCTGTCCTGTGACTAAAGTTAGTAAATTATATTGTGTCTGCTAACACAATTTTATAGACAGCATTGGAGAAGAATTGTGAGACTTCAAAATATATTTTGATTGCCTACTCATTTCCAAGTCTAGTCTCTTTTTCTAGAGATTGTGCTATGATTAACTCATTCCTTATTTTTTTCCTAAGGAAAACTGATTAAAATTGGAAATTTCATATCCACCTCAGATATGTATGGCTAAAAGTTAGCATAATATGAAGGAGTTCTATGAGATCTAGATTATCATTTCATTATAAAGAATTCAATTCTGGGGCAGCTGGGTGGTGCAGTGGATAGAGCACCAGCCCTGAAGTCAGGAGGACCTGAGTTCAAAATCTGGTCTCAGACACTTAACACTTCCTAGCTGTGTGACCCTGGGCAAGTTACTTAACCCCAATTGCCTCAGAAAAAAAAAATCAATTCAAACTGTTCTTGCTGCTTCTAGACATACTATTACTGACCAGAAACTAAAAAACTATGTTTCTGTTAATAAGTTAAATTGTAAGGTTATGAAAAAAGTATTAGATTTCAAATTTATATATCAATGAAGAGAAGTAACATATAATACTGAAATTTACTAGATTATGGGTGAAAAAGTTTGCTCATTAGCACCACGATTATTCAGTATTGTATTAGAAATGTCAGCTTTAGCAAAAAGAGAAGAAAAAAATTAGATAATTAGAGTAGGTAATGGGAAACTAAACCTGTTACTTTGTGAGTGACATAATAGTATATTTAGAGAATCCTAAAGAATTACCTAAAATACCTTAGGAACAATGAACAACTTTAGCAAAATTACAGAATATAAAATAAACTTTGATAAATCATTGACATTTCTATGTGTTATTGTTGGAATCCTTACAAAGTATTAAATTATTAGAGTTGACAGAGACAATAATTATCTAATATAGCATGGTTCACTATGATTGCTCTGATCTTACAAGGAGATGTTATGGACCAAAACTTGAAACAAGGTACTAAGTGGAACTGATAGAACCAATGCTTGTGTTCACACCTTTAGAGAGCTCATATAAGCAAGAAGCTCTCAGGGCCAAAGAGCACACACAGAGGCACTCTGGGACGAACACAGAAGCACTCTGGGACAGACACAGAGGCACTCTGGGATAGACACAGAAGCACTCTGGGACAGACACAGAGGCACTCTGGGACAAAAACAGGAGAACTCTGAGAGGAAGCCCACAATCCCACTCTTGGATGTGGAGTCAGATTCATTCACTTCATCTCACACAACCATGGTGGCTGGCCTCCTGCATTTCCCCCACTGAGACCAAGGCTGGTCTGAAAGGCTCTCCAGAAAGCTGCCCAGTCCCAGGCAAGGAGACAAGAGATTCATTCCATTTTCCACCTTTGTGCTTGCTGGAACTGAAGGACAAACCTTTGGATTTGGAGACATTCAGAGGGAGCTCTTAGAACCAAGCAGAGAGATAGGCCACCAAGAAAACTAACCAGGATATTTTGGAGGAAGCAATAAAAGATCTGAACTTTTAACACCTGGCTGCATTTGGAGTGATTATTACTCTGAACCGAAACTAAGGCTTCCTCCAGAAAACCTCCCCAAGAAACCTGCTCCCAGAGAACCATTATATTAAAGAAGAAGAACACCACATGTTACCAAAAAATCCCAGCAGCAAGAGATAGAATGACAAATCCCATTTAAAAATAACTGTAGACAATATAAAATATTTGGGTGTCTACCTGCTAAGACAAAGCCAGGAACTAAATGAAAACAAGAGATACTTTTCACACAAATAAAGATTTGTGTGAAACACAAATGGAAAAATATCATGAATATGCTGAGCTAATATGGTAAAAATGACAATTTTACCTAAATTAATCGGATTATTCAGTGCCATACCAATCAAACTGACAAAAACAATTACTTTATAGAGCTAGAAAAAGATAACCAATATCTGGAAGAACAAAATGTTAAGATATCAAGGAAATTAATGGTAAAAATGCAACAGAAAGTAGTCTAACCATACCAGACCTCAATTTATATTATAAAGCTGCAGTCATCAAAACCATTTTGTACTAAGAACCAGAGTATTGGATCATTAAAATAAGTTAGGTACACAAGACACAATAGTCAATGACTATAGTAATCTAGTGTTTGATAAACTCAAAGACTGGCTTCTGGGATAAGAGCTCATTATTTGACAAAAAATTGCTGAAAAAATTGGAAAATAATATGGAAATATATGGAACAATATATGGAAATAATGGAAATATATGGAAATAATATGGAAAATAATATGGAAGAGATCAACACCTTACATTTTAATACCAAGATAAAATTGAACTAGGTTAATGATTTAGACACAAAGAGTGATATTATAAACAAATTAGGAAAGCAAGAGATATTCTACTTGTCACATCTGTGGACAAGCAAGGAATGTTTGACCAAAGAAGAATTAAAGAACATTATAAAACACAAAATATAATTTTGATTACATTAAATTAAAAAGGTTTTGCATAAACCAACCAATGCAGTCAAGATTAGAAGCAGAAAGATTGGAAAAAGACGTATAGCCAGCATTCTCATAAAGGCCTAATTTCTAAAATATATACATAATTGACTCAAATTTATAAGAATACAAGTCTTTGTCCAATTGATAGTCAAAGGATATAAATAAATAATTTTCAGATGAAATTAAAGCCATTTCTAGTCATATGAAAAAATGCTCTAAATCATTATTGATAAAGAAATGCAAATTAAGAAAACTGAGTACTTCACATCTCTCAGGTTGGCTAAATTGACATGAACAGATAATAATAAATGTTGTGGGGTTTGCAGGAAAACTGGAACACTAATGCATTGTTGGTGGAGTTTTGAAGTAAGACAGCCATTCTGGAAGACAATTTGGAACTACACCCAAAGGACTATAAAACAATGCAAACCTTTTGATCAAGTATTGTCGCTATTGGGTCTATATCCCAAAGAGACAAATGAAAGAAGGAAAAGGTCCCCCATAAAAAAAAAAAAAAAAAAAAACAAAACCGTAGCAATCCTTTTTGTAGTAAGAAAGAATTGGAAACTGAGTGGATGCTTGTCTGTTAGGAAATGGTTGAATAAGCTATGGTACAAAAATTTAATGAAATATTATTGTTTTATAAGAAATGATGAGCAGGCTAACTTCATAAAAACCCTGGAAAGACTTATATGAACTGTTGCTGAGTGAAGTGAGCAAAACCAGAACACTATAGACAATAACAAGAAGATTATGTGGTGATCAACTGAGATGGACTTGGATCTTCTGAACAATGCAGTGATTCAAAGTATGTAGGATGGGAAATGTCATTTGCATCCAGAGAGAGAACTAGAGAGACTGAATATGTATCAAAACATAGTACTTTCATCTTTTTCGTTGTTTTTTTTTAATCTTTGTCACAGTTTTTGTTTTCATTTTTGATGTTTTTTATTCCAAAAATGACAAATAAGCAAATATGCTTAAAAGATTGCATATATTTAACCTTTATAAGATTTCTTGCTGTCTTGATTAGGGAAAAGATAAGAAAAATTAGGACTACAAAGTCTGAAAAAAGTAAATGTTGAAAACAATCTTTATATGTATTTGGAAAAAGAATAAAATGCTATTGAAACAAACAAAAAAATAAAACATACTAGGTCTTCTCATTTATAAGCTAATAATTGACACCCATTGCATTTTGACTGGTTTCTGATAATTTGAATTTATTAAAAAAAAAAAACTGTTGCTCACACCCTTAAATCGCTGATATATAGAAAATATTCTTTGATTTTCTATATTCAGATGAATTTATGTCAATTCCCTACATATTTTGAATATCAATGTTTTTCTATATTTGATACAAAGTATCTACTATATACCTGTCATTGAATCAATCTGAAGATACAGAGAAAGGTTCCCCCCCACCCAAAAAAAAATCCTAGGAATATTGTTCCAACTTACTACTAATAAAAGAAATGCGTATTAAAATTCTTGTTTGCTTTTTTTTTCTGTTTTCTTTCTTTCTTTTTTTTTGGACCATACCTATAGTTTCATTGCTAAAGTTTCACTTTAGATTTATCAGATGTCCATAGATAAAAACTAAAAAGAGTGAATATTGAATAAGCTATGGGAAAACAAACATACAAATATACTTAAGTAGGGCTACAAGTTGTTCTAATCATTCTGGAGGGAAATGGAATTATGGGAGAACTTTCACTAAGCTGTTTCAATCCTTTGCCTTCAAGGATTCCATTATTGATTGTATAACCCAAGAAGCCTAAAGGAAATTTTAAAAATCTTAAAATTGTCCTAATATTCATAGAAGAATTTTTATACTTTCCAAAAAAACTGGAAATAAAATGAGTGGTCAGTGATTAGGGAAAGTAAATATAAAAATATATATAAATGTGACTAAATATGAGAGATTTGGAGAATTTTATATGGACAATTGATGCAAAAGGAAGCATACAAAGTGAAAGGATTAAAAATGCACAATATCTAAAAATAATATAAATAAAAATAAAAACATTAAACAGCAAATCAACTCAAATTAAATGAACTTAGACCATTTCTTCTGGATAACAAATGATGAAAACCACTTCCCTCCCATCAGTAGAGAATTAGGAATTATGCATAGTGTTGCAATGTTGATATAATTATTCTGTTGATCAATTTGCTGCTTAATTTGTTACCCAGAAGGATACAGTGGGGAAGGATTATATCAGGAAATGGTTGTGGCATTAAAAAGTCATCAATATAATCTTTAATTATTCTAGAATTTTTCATTTCAACTCTTTATTTTAATAGCATAAGAACTATGGAAGCATAATGTCATGTGACAACATTGAAATTTGCTTTAATTGTACTCCATTTTACATTTCTCTTTGATTTCTTTCCACCTGCTCAAGTGTTTATGCTTTCTAAAATGATTGTACAACTCATGAAAAATCTTGTTTATTCAAATTAAGATAACCTTTCCTTCATGTAGATTTCCCTTCATACTTATCTTCTAAATAATCAAGCCTTTATGTATCCTGTTAATGCAATGAAAATTAAATTAACTGCACAAACCTTGCAAGTGTAACATGAATAACATATTGATGTTTGTCTCCAGATTCAATCCACCAAATCCATTTCCACTTGACTGTTTAAAAAAACAAAGTCTTACTTCTCAGTTCTCATAAAATAGTAAATAATCTCCCTTTAGGACATAATGATATCTTGATGGGGTTGCTTTTTTAAGAATATGAAAAAATGCTATTTTGGGAAAATATTATTTACTTTGGGGCATATATAGTTGGCCACTAACACAACAAATAATCTTGGTAATCTTACTTAAAAAGTAATTTTTGCTTAGAAAGAATTGATTTATATGGAAAGGAGAAGTCAAATAAATCGAAGAGAGGCAAAGAAACAACTTAAAAGAAGTAAAGGAAATATGCACTTTGGGCAGAGTCAGCCCTGAAAAGGCTTTTAGAATAACACTGTCTGAAAAGGGTGAAATTTCTCTGTGTATCTTTCCCTGCAACACAGTTTCCTGATTTTTTTGAAAGAGAAATAAAAGGAGAATTATAATGACTATTTGGTCTCACCTCCATAACTCTACCCAAAAGTTCTAAGCTCAGATGGACTCCCTCTTTGACTCATTTCCTTTTCCTAGAGTTTACTCTGAGGGAAGGGAGGAAAACACCAAACATATAATATGATTCTTATCTAAATAGCCACATATTTGTGTTAAGAAGGTCCCCTGTTCCCATATAAAATTTCAAGGTATAAATATATTGGAATCTATTTTATCCCATAGAAGAGACAAGAAATGAAAAAGACTTATTGGAATGTGTGAACAAATATAGAAAATACATAGGACAGACAATGAAAATATGCAACTGCTCATAGTATTTTTCTTTTGAGTTGAATTTTGGATTTCCATAATAGTAACCTCTTTGACATTCAGCATATATCCAACTCTCCTATGTATTTTATATAGTCTCCCCAAGAACAATAATGCCATCCTCTACTTTGAATTCAATCCAAAAGTTAAACATATTTCTGAAACTACTGTAGGTACATTCTTGTGCATCTCTTTTTTTTACCCCCTACTCAAAAACACAAAAAGCTTTTTATACTTGCCTGGAGAGTTGGACCCAGAGGGAACTCCTAAAAGCTTCTCTCCTTTCAAATTAACCATTACTACAGCAGCAGAAATGGCAAGGTGTTATTGTCTTGTGCTACTTCTTCCCCTTATTAAAGCTTTAATCCTTACTCTTTATTTTATGACCGATTAATCTCTTATTTCTCCAAGAGTTGTGATGCTCAGGAACTCATCTTCTCTCTTGGTATCTGGATTCCAGGACTCTGAAACATGGTATGATTCTCAAAGCAAAACCCAACACTATTTCTGCTCAGGAAAGCTCTCAGCTCAGACCAAATAACTGGAGCCTTACATTCCATTGCCTTCTTTGGCTAAAAGGTCAGATTTTAAAATATCACCAACCAAGAAATCAAATTATATTTCTCCCATCCCCCCCCACATACACACACACACACACACACAAAATACACATGCATTGTTTATGTATGTGTACATATATGTGTACATATAAATTGTACATATGCCAATGTAATCACTTATTAATTCTAGAGCAAGGAGTACCTACACACCATCTTGTCAAAACCTTTATACTTAAAAAAAAATCAGGAAACAAGCCAGAATAAGTTAAGCCCATGGTCACCCAGGTAATAAGTGATGAAGGTGGGATTCTAAAAGACCTGTGTTTACAAATCCAGTACTCTTTCCATTATACCATGTTGCTTCCTCACAAGGAAGGGTGGAATGTGAAAGAAATAATAAGAATAGTTTGACTTAATTATATTGTGAATAAGAATATATTTTATATGACTTGGGAAAATAGGTTGCAGTTTTTTTTAATGTTTTTCTGATGTCACATACATCCTTATAATGTCTTTTACTCTTGCTTTTCAAAGTTCCTTGTTTAGAAGACTATAATAAATTGACCAATATGAGCCCATTCATTACCTTGGGGAAAATAAAAAAAAAAAAAAAAAGAACATGAGGAAAGGTACACAAAAGTACTAGATCAGCTCAAGCAAGGGTTCTGAATCTGGCAGCCATTGACTCTCAAGGGTTCTATATATGGATTGATTTTAGAGTTTGTGAATTTGAATGGAAAAAAATGGAAAAATAAGCAATAATTGCAAAAGCTGTATTTATTGCCTGTACAGCAAAAATAATTGGTAGAATAAAAAAGCACTTTAATTCATTATAAATCTCACCAATGAAACAAAAGAGAGGATAAGTGAAAATATAAATACATGAAGTAAAGAAAAATATGGAGGAAACCAAAAAGCATTAACACTTAAATAAGTCATAATCTCCATATAAGCAAAACATACTTATTTCAAAGACAGGACAGGAAGAGACATCTCTTATGTCCTATGATTATAAGCTCATTCCCTAGTGGATAAATGGTGAAAGGATATAAACAGGGAGTTTTCAAAAGAAGAAATGAAAACTATCAATAGACATAATTTTAAAATTTAAATCATTAATAATTAAAGATATGAAAATTAAAACAATTTTGAGATAGCCATATCACATTTATTAGATTGACAAAGATGAAAAAAAAAGAAAAATGACAATTTCTGGAGGAAGTGGAGGAAATAGATCTACTAATGCACTGCTGGCAGAATTGTAAACTAGTTCAATCATTCTAGAGAACAATATAGA
This sequence comes from Sarcophilus harrisii, assembly GCF_902635505.1. Classification (NCBI taxonomy): domain Eukaryota; kingdom Metazoa; phylum Chordata; class Mammalia; order Dasyuromorphia; family Dasyuridae; genus Sarcophilus; species Sarcophilus harrisii. Next base: position 195,710,628 of record NC_045426.1, read on the forward strand.
ACTGTGCTTAAAGCTCTCAAAAACTATCCATATCCTTTAAACCAGTAATAGAACCATTAGATCTATACTTTAAGAAGAATAAAGAAAAGGGAAAATCACCAATATGTACAAAAACATTTCTAGAATCTCTTTTTATAGTAGCAAAAAACTGGAAACTGAAAATATGCTCATCATCTCAGGATTTCCTAAAAAAAATATGGTATATGAATTTGTTAGAACACAATTGTACTATAAGAAATAATGAAAGACCTTTGGAAGACTTACATGAACTGATACAACGAATTGAGCAGAACCAGAATAATGTACATAGTAGTAGTAAAATTACAAAGATAATTAGCTGTGTAAAACTTATCAGGATCCACCAGAACACCAAATGATGATGAAAATTACTAGCCACCTCCAAAAAAGTGACCTAATTGACCTAGAATGCAAATTGAAGCACATTTTCTTTATTTTTCTAGAGTTTTTTTCTGAACTTCTCTGATACAGAATTATATTTTAAATGACTTCATACATACATTGTTCAGCCATTTCAGTTATGTTTGACTCTATCATTTTTGTCATATCTTTTTTTTTCATATCATTTTCTACATATGGATATAGTATATCTAATCAATGTAGTCACCTACCAGTTCCACTTTCGACTCCCTTCTATAATTAAATTTTCCTTTTAAAATGTTAATTCCCTGAAAACAATATTATATAATTCAAAGGGTTGCTTTGGTGTAACAAAGATTACATATACTAATACTATGCTTTCTGTAAGAAGTACTTTTTCTGTATCCAGTTCTATGTTAAGTCAGAGATACAAATACAAGAAGCAAGATTGCCATTGTCCACAAGGAGCAAAATATTCTAATTTAGAAATACAACATATAAAGAAAAGTAGAAGGGTGGAGGTGAGGGGGCCTCATGTTGTAGCATCATGTAGAGATAGAAAATTATTTGGAGGTCTGGTTATATGCTACCTCTAAGGTCCTTTCCAATATGTAGAGTCAATAACTTCATGCTTATAAACTGCCATTTAAAATTGTACAATGAAGGGAAAGAGGGCCAACATAGTCGAGTAGAGAAGAACACAGCGGTATGCTCCCAAATTCCATTCCAAACAGCTCTAAAATAATGCTGAAAATAGTAATTGCAGAACCAATAAAAGGCCAGGTAAAATAATTATTTAGCCAAGACAAGTTAGAAGATCAATGGGGAAAGATCTGTCGGAAGTGAAAAAATAGTGGTCAAATCTGGAGCCCAACAGAGGCTATCTAACCAGAACACCAGAACCAGCAGGCCAGAAGGGTGGCTACAATGGCAGTAGCAGCAGCTTCAGAAGCTCTCATTACAGTAATGGTGAGTGTTGAGGGTATTGTCAGACAACTCGTTGGAAGGAGATTGTATGGGGATCCTTTGTGATGCTGGGTTTAGGTTATTGTTGCATTACCCATATGCAATTCTAGGTCACAGCCCCAGGGTCAAAGGAATGATACCATTTATGGTCATAAGAGAACAAGTGCCATAGTTATAGTTCCATGACAGAGAAAAGTGTTTGTGAAGCTTTTTCAAAGAGAGCACTTTTCATTTTCAAGAGAGAGGAGAGCATTAATATTTGTAATTGTATAAGAGCAGAAAGATGGGTGATAATCCCAGGATAGAAGGGGAAAATTACTGATTAAATACCAAAATACAAGTCATGAAAACAGTGATTATCTCTCCTTAGATCTTAAATCATATCATTTTGGAAGCACCAAAAATCTACAGAACTACACAGATAGTTTTGAAAACATCAATAAACAAGGGCTGAAGCTTGTGACAGTGCCCTCTCCACACTGGGAACAAAATACAAATTTAATGTAAAATTTAAAATTAAGAAATGGAGGAGGAAAATGAGCAAACAACAACAATAACCCTTTCACCTCACCAAGAAAAAAAAAGCAGAGAAGGAATATCAAAACACAAACTCAGAAAAACAAAACAAAGTCAAAAATGGTTATATGCAAAGTTTCAAAGAAAAATATAAATTGATTATAGACCCCAAAAAGAATAACTGTAAGAGCTCAAAAAGGATACTGGAAGAGTCAAAAAGGACTTTAAAAATAAAAAAGTAAAGGAAAAATTAGGGAAAGAAATAAAATGATACAAGAAAATTATGAAAAAAGAATCAACTGCTTCATCAAGGAAATACCCACTAAATGATTCTACTTTAAAATATAGAAATGTCTAAATGATAACAGAAGCACAAAAATCCACTGAATAAAATAAATTCTTTTAAGAATTTAAAATTCTAAAAATTCTTAAAAAAAATTAAGCCAAATTGGCCAAATGGAAAAAGAGATACAAGATTTCACTGAAGAAAAGAATGTTTAAGGAGTATAATTGTTCAAAGAAGTACAAAAATTCTCTGAAGAAAATAATTCCTTGATTTCTTATAAAATCATTAGCTTCAATTTGCTCAATTATAATTTTTAAGGAATTATTTTGAGTATTTTATGACCTGAGACAAAATCTTATTCTTCTTGGAGGCTTTGTATATAGGAACTTTAAATTTGTTATCTTCTGCATGTGTGTTTTGACCTTTTTTTTTTTTTATCAACATAGCAACTTTTTGTAGTCAGAATTTTTTCTGTTATTTACTCTTTACCCCAGCTTATTATTTGATGTTTATCTTTTTCTTTAAGTAAATCTCTCTTTTCAGGGTGGAGGGAGCATTGTCCCAAATTTCAGGAGTGTTGTACAGCTGTTTTCAGAAATAGTAGGGACCTATAAGTTTTCAATTCATTAAAAGTAAGATGATCCAAAGAGTGGTGTTTGCTGCTCTCCTGGCTTGTTTTCTTGCCCTTGAGCCAAAGCACTTTTTTTCTACTCTGGAACTGAGAAGAGTTTCCCTTTTCTACTGTTGCCACAAGTTATGGTGTACTAGTACTCCTTCTCACCATGGAACCACCACCCAGGACTGTGGTCCAGATCTTGCCTCATTGCTGGCAAAGAGATTCTTACAATCTTCTGATGAATTATTTGACTCGTTTACCATTTGTGGGCTGAAAGCTACAGAAGCAGTTACTATTGCCAGCTAATTCAGTGGCTCCCAAGGTTTATTCCTGGTTTGCTGGATCTGAGGCTATGCTCACACAGCCTATGCTAGACTGTACTCCACTCTCATCCAGGTTCAACAGACCTTTCCTGCTTTCCTTCTAAGTTGCCTTTGGTTAGAAAATTGTTTCACTAATTTTTGTGAGTTCTGCTACTCTTGAGTTAGTCTATAGTTATAGGCATTTGGTGGGGTTTGGTGAAAAGCTCAAGGGAATTCTTGGCTTTACTCCACCATCTTGGCTCCCAAACATAATTCCTCAAAAATTAACATTAGTCAAGTGGAAGCTGAAGATTACATGAGACACCAAAGAACAATAAAAAAAAAAGAAAAGATAAGAGAAAATATGAAATATTTTATTAAAAAACAACTGACCTCAAAAATAGATCAAATAGAAATAATTTAAGAATTATTGGTTTATATGATAATCATGAACAATAAAAAGAACCTAAATAAGAAGTAGAGAATAAAATAGAAATTGAAAAAAAATTAAATAAAGAAAAATTGCACCAATATCCTAGAACTAGAGGATAAAATAGAAATTAAAAATATTCAATAATTGCCTACCAAAATGATCCAAAAAAGAAAAATGCAAAAAGGTTAGAAAAAATTATTTTAAAGAATGGCAATATCTAATTTAGTAATTCCATCTGCCAGTACCATTGCTTTAAAATGTATTGTACATGCAGCCTACAAATGGGTGGAAAGATAATACTATCTAATACAACTTCTTTTGTAACATGAAAAAAGCTGCTCATCAATTAAAAACCTGCTAATCTAAATTGCCAACCTGAAATCTAAAATGAACTTCAAAGTAACAAATTAAGGGATAATTATTGCATATAATCCTGTAGTTTACACAGAATCTTTTTAGACAATCTATTTTTTAAAGCTTTCCTGGGGCTTGTATCCTCTTCCAGGAACTAACAAAGCTGCTTTATGGGCTTTCCTCATGCTTTAATGTTTATTTTTTCTTATTTTTCCCTCACAAGTCAAAATAGAATATGAACTCAAGTAGGATGTTCATTACAAATTTCCCCTGCACCATTTTTAAATCCAGGTGCTGCCAATTAAAAAAATCAGCATTTTTCAGGATAAGTACCATGTTCTGACAACCCAGGGCATTTATTTCTTAATATGGGAACCAGTCTTACACAACCTTTCTTCAGATTGGTTTAAACTGGTGTGCTTTGCAATAATGAAGGGAGTCTTTATTTCAAGAAAGAGATCTTTCTTCATGGCTGTCAATGAACTATACATTATAGAGTTCCCCTTCTTCATCTTCGTAGTCATGTTTTAGTTCTCTAAAAAAAAAAAGAAGCAGGACAAAGGGAAAACAATATTTGGGTCAATAAAATATTGTAAGTAATCTTTACATTCCATAAAATTGGGCCTAAGAAACTGCATATGGTAGTGAATCAAATATCTCCATTCAAAAAATAGAATTCTAAAGGGATAGTTTATTGAGTAAGAGGTTCCCAAATAGAAAATAAAGGTAATTTTAAATTAATTTTTTCTCACTTTAAAAATATCTACAATTCATTAGTTAACATAATGCTTCTTACACAATTTTGTGGTCAATCAATGAAGCACTGGACTTCTTTTTTTCAAGAAACCTTAGGAATACAAAGATACCAAAGGTTATACTAGTGTTTGAAATGTTTTTAATTCTTAATAGCTTCAAGAAAGTTTTTCTCTTTTGTACTTCAGCACATGCTTCATTTAATTTTTTTTAATCATCACAGAATTTTGTTTTGTTCAACTTGATTTCTGAATGTACATACAGTTTGGTTTGTTTGATTTGCAAAGTTCTGAACAAAACTATTTTTTGCAAAGTTATTTCATTTTTTATTTGGTATACCTTGTCAAGCCTGAACCCTGGACTAGCTCCCAGAACACTCTTTACTTATCTTTTGCTAAATATTGATAGAGAAAATCAAATAAATTTGTTGGATAAATCCTCTAAAATCTTCCATTAGATATAAAAACTGAACCTTCAGTGAAGCAAAGAAATCTTTTTTTTTTTTAACTCTTCCCTGTCTATCCTAGTTCCCATAGTGACTATTCTGACACTTTTCTTTACTCAGGTCATTTCCACCATTCCTTTTTTATTATTTTTTCTGCAGAGAAATTATATATTTTATAGAAACAACAAACAAAACAAAACAAATTTTTTTTTCATGGGTTAGCTTATTTTTTCCATCTACTCCATATGTACACAATGACTTTTTTTTTCTTTCACTTTAATCTCTGATTGGAATATAGTCTTTCTTAGGAAAATTAAGATAAATGTTTACCTAACTTCAAGCTATTATTCTATATTTCTTCTCAAGTACACATCTTCTGCCCTGACTCTGTTCTGTTTACTGGAAGATGAGATACCATTTACATGTCACAATGAAAAAAGCTATCACTTTTGGAAACTTTTGTTTCTAAATGTCATAATACTCCAAAAACATAATGATTAGGTAGCAAAACATATTCAACAATATCCTTGAAATACTAGGATGTATAAAAAAATTTAATTTGCCTTTAGGCAATATTGTCCAACAAAAGTTTCTCTCTTCACTAAATGTGAAATTCATATCTCAACAATTTCTAACAACATTAGGTAAACTATGAACATCATGATTCAATGACTGTTTATAGGTTACATGTTGACAAGGAAAAACATACTCCGACTGAATATATTGTCTATTAAGAGATGATTCATAATCGCTACTCAGTCTACTTTTAACTAATTAAATGTTATCTTTGGCATTTTTAAAAATAGCATATGTTAGTAATATCTGACTATTCTAATGGCATAGTTACAGTGACTGAATATATAGAGATACATGTGGAATGAAATGTAATTGAATCAATGAAATCAATGTAATACATGTAAACAAAGAAACAATTCAGAACTTGAGCTGATAGGGAAAAATAAAGGTTTAAAAAATTAAATTGCCAAAGTTGTCAGGAAGAACAAAACTCAAATATCTTGAACTTAAACAGAAATAACAATGGAAAGAATTGTGGTTCCTAAATCTAGACAATAAGTTAAAGTATCAAATGCTGCAAAACAAAAGTAAATGATCTAACACTAGTTGTGACAGAGGACCTTGTGACATGTAAAGAGAACATGGAACCGCATCATTTTGCTCCTGAACAAACAGGATTCAATTCAAAACAGGAATGAGAAATATGAGAGCAGCATTCATGTCCTGCATAGCAAAAATACTGGGCAGAATAGGGGCGAAAAACAGGTTTTCAGACGGCAAACAAAATAAAATCAGAAAACAATAGTTTGAGAATTTGAATACACAAATGTGAAAAATAACTAGAAGAGAAGAAGAAAAACTAAAACATTAACAGTAAATATGCTCATCATATAAGCAAAACATTCTATTCTTAAAAACAAGATATGAACAAACAACCTAAAGATCATGGATCTCCCAAAATAACATGACAAGATGAAGATTATAATTCAAGAAATACTGCCTAGAACTTCTGAACACAGAAAATGAAATTCTAATTGGAATATTTCACAAGTCACCACATAAGAATAGTTAAATAATGGTATAATAATTTAATGAAATATTACTGTGCCATAATAAATGATGAATCCAATTAAACAGAGTTGTAGAAATATCTATAATGCAAGATAAAATAAGAAGAGTCAAGTAAACAATATACACAATAACTATAATAATTGATATAGAAAGAACATACACCCAAAAAATAAAAAAATGTATGTAATAAAATTATAAAAGTCAAATAGAACTCAAAAAAAATATGGGGGGACACCCTTAGTAGAGTTGAGATGTATGCAGATATTACACATTGCATATGTTTTGGTCCTTTTAATGTATTGATCAGAGGCACTGATTTTTTTTCCTATGGGATGGCCCCCTGAGAAAAGCAAGGGAAAGAATAATTGAAATAACTATAATGAACTAAGAAACAGAATAAATAAACAAAAACAAATTTGATTTCAAAAAGAAGCAACCATCACTTTTCAAACTTTAAAAGAGATTACAGAAGTAACATCTTATTGACAAGTATTTTATCTTGTAATATATGGTCAATGTTTTTTGTTTTGTTTTGTTTTATTTTTTGTTGATTATGGAAGTAGTGCTATTAAATGTGATGTGGAAGTGTTAGTGGTAGGGGTAGTGGATTGGTAAATTAGAGTTAAACTATTAAAAAATATATATTTGAAAAAAATGTCCTGAGAGCTCTCTAAGTATTTTGAGCAAAAACAAATACACACATACACACACACACATACGCACACACACACACACACACACACACACACATGTGTTTTGGGGGGCAGTAAATGATATGTGGGCATTTTGATTTTAAGATGCCTAAGACTACCTAGTTGGAGATATCCAATACCAGTTAGTGTTGTATCTGTTAATAAATAGATCTATCATGATCTTGTGAGTCCTGTGACTCTCAAAATATCATTATACCTAACTTGCTAATGTCTAGAAATTCTTCATTAGAATGCAGGAGCTTTTCCATAGAGTTAAAAATGTAAATGATAGTAAAGGTAACACATTAAATGAAATTTGTATATATAACAGTGTAGTAAACTAATCAAGCAACATAGGTATAAAAATATCATCTCTTTCCATATTAGGTAGGCAGGAATGTGAATAGGACAGTGATTGCCCAATGTAAGAGTCAGCACTGAATGTAGAAAATAATTCAGAAAAGAAAGATTAAATACTTCAAAATTTGACTTAGAGGTTTTTTTGGTTGTTTTTCTATGAGTGGAAATAAATATAACAGGAGATAAATCATGAAAACATAGCAGTTGGAACCAGAATGGAACTTTGGGGTGATTTACCATAATATTATCATTTTAAAGATGAGCCACTCTCAATTGAAATAAATTGTTCATGGTCATGTGGATATTGGCCATGTAAAGCTAGAAATTTAGTTCTCTTATTAGCTCTTTAAGAATTTATGCATTTGCTTATATTTCTTGTTTTAGCATTTAAGTCCCAGAAGATTTAATTAAGATATAATTTTACTACCCTAATACTCTTTTTCATTTTATATTATTTAATTTTAATACATTTATATATTATTTGTTCTACAAAATCTTGAGTAGGGAATTTGTTTTTCATGTCACTAAAACTTGTATAATGGGGCTTTGTATACTTTTGATCTTTTTAGCCAATATTCCTATAACATTTTCCAAAAGGATCATATCTATAAGCTGGATGGATCTCAGAGATCATCTGTTAAACACTTCAATTTTGTAGATGAGGTAACAGGCCATAGAAGATGAATTTTCTCACCTAAGATCACAAATCTTTTGTGAAGATTGAAATTTTCACCTATGCCCTCCCATGACAGAGCCTTTATACTACACAAGGTTGCTACTTAGCATATGAGTCCTTCCTTTCTGCAGTGAAATGCCTTTAATACAGAGGTAAAAATCCTGGCCATATCCAGGAGAAATTTCATAGAGATTCAGCACTGGAAAGAATGAAGTTATTTTTCCAACACATATCTTCTCTTTAATGATATACCTGACAAGTAGACAGCTAGATCTTACATAAATATCTCAAGTGAGGAATCATATTTTATTTTCCATTGCAGACATTTTATTCTTATATAGGCCTAATAATTAGAAGTCTATATATCAAGACCATATTTGCTTCTTTGAATTTACTTCAGAGCCTCTCAGCTCAATCCTATTTCTTCCATGTCACAGGTTGTCAAATACATTTGTAAAGTAACTTGATATAGAGGGTGGAACTAAAATGATGGAAAGAAACCAAGACATTGACTAAATTCTCCCCAGTCTCCCTCAGAATCAATGCTAGATTAAGCCTCTGAACAGATTTTTGGAATGATTGAAGCCAAAAGCATTCTGAGTGAAACAATTTTCCAATTTGAGATGTCACGGAAGGACATCAGGAAAGGTTTGTCTCACTTGGGCAGAGGTGAATGCAGCCCAGCTAGCAAGGAGGCTCATAACCAAAATATAGCTCAACAGCACTGGCCCCTCTATCCTACCTCAGAGGGCCAGTGACTCAGCAGAACACCTGTCAGACCATCAATCCAACCACATAAAGGCAACTTAGAACTTCCCAATGGCATAAGAGGCAGTAGTAGGCCAGGCCAATGCAAGACAGTGGAAAAATCAGTAGCACTGCCAGCATTGCTACAGAAAGTTAGTAAGACCTCCTTGTCTCTCTGAAAAAAAACTTGAGACAATCTCCCCTGTGTTCTAGGAGCAGACCCCAACTTTTAAAAATGAGCAAAAAAGGGAAAAAGAAACCTGTCCATAGAAAGCTACTACGGGAACAGGGAAGATCAGAATGCAAACCCAGAAGAGGACTGCAATGGCAAATTGTGAGGGCTCAGAGAGAGATATAAACTGCCTTGAAGCTTAAAAGATTCTCTTGAAAGAGCTCAAAAAGTGTTTTTTTTTTAAATGAAGTAGAGTGATAGAAGAAAATGGGAGGAAAATGAAAGTTAGAAAGGAAAATTATGAAAGAAAAGTCAAGAGCTTGGAAAAGAAAGCACAGAAATTGACTAAAAAAATCAGTGACTTGAAAAATAGATTAGGCTAAATGGGGGCAAGAAATACATACATACAGACATACAATAAAACACACACTGAAGAAAAAAAATTCCTTACAATGTATATTTGCCAAAAGGAAAAAATACTGGAAAAAACCTCCCTAAAGTACAATTTGCCAAATGGAAAAAGAGATCAAAAAAAGTTAATTGAAAAAAAATAATTCAATAAAAATAGAATTGGCCAAAAGGAAGTGAATGACTCAATAAGACATCAAAATTAGTCAAACAAAAATTTTAAAAATGAAAAAAAAGATGAAAATATAAAATAATTTATGGGAAAAACAACTGACTTGGAAAATAAGTCCAGGATAGATAATTTAAGAATTATTGGGCTACCTAAAAGCCACAAGTAAAAAAGAGCCTGGGCAACATTATCAAGGAAAACTGTCCTAATACGCTATATGCAGAGGATAAAAGAATCATTGAAAAATCCACCTCTTGGTTGGAGAGACTTACATGAACTATGCTAAGTGAAATGAGCAGAACCAGGAGATCATTATATACATCAACAACGATACTGTATGAAGATGTATTCTGATGGAAGTGGATTTCTTTGACAAAGAGACCTAATTCAGTTTCAGTTGATCAATGATGGACAGAAACAGCTACACCCCAAGAAAGAACACTGGGAAATGAATGTAAACTGTTTGCATTTTTGTTTTTCTTCCCAGGTTATTTTTACCTTCTGAATCCAATTATCCCTGTGCAACAAGAGAACTGTTTGGTTCTGCACACATATATATTGTATCTAGGATATACTGCGACATATTCAACATATATAGGGGAGGAGGTGGAGGGAGAGAGGGGAAAAATCGGAACAGAAGTGAGTGCAAGGGATAATGTTGTAAAAAATTGCCCTGGCATGGGTTCTGTCAATAAAAAGTTATAATAATAATAATAATAATAAAAGAAAAATCCACCTCTTGAAAAAAACCCAGAATGAAAACTCTAAGGAATATTGTAGCTAAATTCCAGAATTATCAGATCAAGGAAAAAATACTGCAAGCAGCAAATAAAGAAAAAGATTCAAATATCAAAAAGCCAAAATCATGATGACCCAGGCCCTAGCACCTTATACATTAAAGAATAGGAGGGATAGGAATATGATATTACAGAAGGAAAAGGATCTGGGACTAACCAAGAATAAATTACCCAGGAAAATTGAGCATTATCTTTTAGGAGAAATATGGACATCTGGTGAAATAGAGTATTTTCAATAATTTCTGATGAAAAGACCAGAGCTGACCAGAAAAATTGATTTTTGATGGAGAAGCATAAAAATGTAAACAGGAAAGAAAAACAATATTTAAAACTTAAACTTTTTACAGCCCTATGGGGGAAAGTGGTAAATGTAAATCTTATCTGTGTCTTTGCCAGGGCAGTTAAGAATAGAATACATGAACAGAGAGTGTGGGTATAAGTTATCTTTAGCATGGTAATATAAAAAAGAAATTTAGGGGATTGAAAAAGGACTAAAAAAGAACAGAAGAAATAAGATGAAGTAAATTATGTCATATAAGAGGCAAAAAAGATCTGTAGCAGAAGAAGGGAAAATGGTAGGGAGATAACCATTGTTTGTACCATAATCTTGTTGGATTTTGCTCAAAGAGGGAATAATATACATAGTGTGGTATAGAAATTTGCCTTATCCTATATGGAAGTAGAAGGGGAAAGGGGAAAGAAAGGAGGAAAGTATAAAGAGGAGAGAAAATAGGATGTAGAGTAATACAGAGTTAGTAATCATAATTGTGAATGTGAATGGGATGAACTCACATTAAATGGAAGTGGATAGCAGAGCAGATTAAAAGGTAGAATTCTTCTTATCATATGGGGTTTACAAGAAACATATTTGAAAAAAAGAAATATACATAGAATAAAGATAAAAGGCTGGAACAGAATATGTTATGTTTCAATTGAAGTTAAAAAAAAAAAAAAGGCAGAGGTAGCAATGCCAACCTCAGATCAAGCAAAAGCAAAAATAGATTTAAAGAGATAAGCAAGAAAATTACATCTTGCCAAAAGATACCCTAGACAATGAAATAATATCAGTATTAAACATATATTCAGCAAGTGGTATAGCATCCAAATGCTTAAAGGAGTTGCAGGAAGAAATATACAACAAAACTTTATAATGGTGGAATCTCAACCTCCCTTTATCAGAATCAGATAAACCTAAGCATAAAATAAACAAGAAAGAAATTAAAGAAATGAATAGTATTTTAGAAAAGTTAGATATGATAGACCTTTGAGAAATCTGAATGGAGTTAGAAAGGAATGTACCTTCTTCTCAGTAGTACATGGCAGTCACACAAAAAGTGAATATATATATATATATATATATATATATATATAATAAAAAGCTCACAATCAAATGCAGAGAGGCAAAAATATTAAATAATCCTTTTCAGATCATAATGCAACAAAATTTATATATAATAAAGGGTCATGGAAATACACCAAAAATTAATTGGAAATGAAATAGTCTAATCCTAAAGGATGGGTGGGTCAAAATAAAATGTAGAAACAATAAACAATTTTATCCAAAGAAATGAGACCTTATATCAAAACTTATAGGATGCAGCCAAAGCAGTTCTTGAGATAAATTTTACATCTCTTGGTGTTTACATGAATAAACTAGCCAAAGAGGATTTCAGTGAATTGGACATAGAACTAAACTTAAAAAAAAAAGTTAAAAAGCTCCAATTAAATACAAAATAAATTCTGAAAATAAAAGGAAAAAATAAGAAAACTGAATATATGAAAATTAGCAAAACTAATATTAAATTAAAATTAAAAATTAATAAAACTAAGTTGGTTTTATGAAAAAATAGATAAAACTTTGGTTAATTTCTTTAGAAAAAATAGAGAAGAAAATAATTAACAATGTCAAAAATTAAAAGTGAAGAGAAAATTAAAGTAAAATTGCTTTGCTCAATTGTATGCCAACTAATCTGATAATCTAAGTGAACTAGATAAATATTTACAAAAATATAAATTTTAGCATTAACAGAAGAAAAAGAAATAAAAGGAATTAGAATAGGCAATAAGGAAACAAAAGTTTCACTCTTTGCAAATGATATAATGATATATTTAGAGAATCCTAGAGAATCAATGGAAAAACTACTTGAAAGAATTGATAAATTTAGCAAAGTTGCAAGATAAAACTAAACCCACATAAATCTATAGCATTTCTATATGTTATCTTAAGTCATTCAGAATAGTCTTGGATCATTGTATTGCCCAGAATAGCAAAATTAGTAATGGCTGCTCATTCCACAACATTGCTATTATTTTGTACACAGTACATTTCACTTTGCATGAATTTATTGTGGACTTTGCAGGTTTTTCTGAGAGAATCCTGTTCATCATTTTTTAGGGAACAGTAATATTTCAATTTAACCACATATACCACAATTTATTCATTCCCTACCTGATGGGCATTCTCTCAGTTTCCAACTCTTTGCCCTGAGAAAGCAGCTGCTATAAATATTTTTGTACATAGAGATCTTTTTTTACTTTTTAAAAAACTCTTTTGGGATAGATACATGCATAGTAAAGTTTTGTTAGGTTAAAGAATATGCATGATTTATAGCCATTTTGGCATTATTCCAAATTTCTCTATAGATACAAAATGGCTATAAATGTTGTGGAATGAGCAGCCGTTACTAATTTTGCTATTCTGGGCAATACAATGATCCAAGACTATTCTGAATGACTTAAGATGAAAAAAAGTTGTCTATATCCAAAGAAAGAACTGATTGTGTCTGAATACGCTTTGTTTTGTTTTGTTTTGCAAGGTTGGGGTGAAGATCTATGTATTCTTTCACAACATGACTTTTTTGGAAATGTTTTGCTTCACATGTGCTTTCTCAATGGGAGGGGAGTAGGGAAGGAGAAAAGGAGAGAATCTGGAAACTAGAGCTTTTAAGTTTACAAAACAAATGTAAAAAACTGTTTTACATGTAACTGAGTAAAATAAAACTTAAATAAGAATGATATACATATATACACATATACATATCTATCTATATCTGTATTATATATATATATATATATGAAAAGCAAAACTGTATATGAAAAGTAAAAAGGTTAATTATATTATATGAAATGAGGTGTAGGAGCAAGAAGTAACACAGAGGAATTGGATGGGGGAGGAGGGCTGTAGTTCTGAATCCTATGCACATCAGGATTAGGTTAAAGAAAGAATCAAATCAAATGAACTAGTAAGAAAGTTAGTCTTGGTAAGGAAAGGGACTTTTCCCCCACTCTCCATTTCTCATATCTTCAAACTCAGCAAACCCACTGGCTTCTTAGACACCCCTTAGAAACATTCTCAGGGACTTAGCTTTAAAAACAATACCAACCTCAAAGTCAGTAAATCTGGATTCAAGTCTCATCTCTGACACAGACTGGCTCTGTGATTGGAGAGAATTCATTTAAATTCTCAATACTCTAGGCAACCTTTTAAGATAAGTAGCAGGGATATGTTAATATATGATCTACATTGCTGACCTGCATTGGCAAAGTTTCCTTATCCTCTTTATGTTGAGGAAATCACATTTTCAGATCTTATTCTATCCCTACTGTCCTATAGCACTTTCCTTTTTCACAACCAAACATTGTGTGTGTGTGTGTGTGTGTGTGTGTGTGTGTGTGTAAAGATATGCATATATACTGTATATATAATCTATATATTTGTATAGGTACATATAAATTTATGTTTAAATACATAGATCTTTTTGCTTTAATTTTCTCTTCTTTTATTTATTTCTCAATCCTCTATAATCTAGCTTCTGACTCTCTAACTCAAGTGAAACTATTCTTCTTAGGATTTATGTATATCTCAGCTGCTCAATTTAATGACTTTTCTTGGTCCCCAGTCTTCTTAACTTCTGTAGCCTTTTATTTTACCCATTTCTTCTGCTTTTATTTTAAAATTTAGAGAACAAGCAAGAGAAACTAGAGCTTTTAAGAAAATGACATATCTTTGGCTTCATAGGTAACATTGATATGTGGGAGAAAATATGTCTGGAATATCACTTTGGATTAATATATTTTATTCAAAAGAAACTTATTAGGGAAAAAGTAAATGGGGTAGCACTGCATATTAAGAAAGTGAACTCACATGAGCAGATCTAGGAAATACAAGGAGAAACATGAGGAAATGTCTGTAGATGAAGAATAATAGAGACAAAAGAAAAAAGACATTTTGCTATCAAAGGTCAAAACATATCACCTAGAAAACATATCACCACTGTCATATCACCTATTAACTATGATAATACCCAGAAGTGAACTTAGTAGGATGAACTTAATAGGGACTCACAAAATAGAAGTATCCCTCCTTCCTTGCTCAAAATGTTTTGTTGCTCTTATTTGTTTGTTTTTAGCTTCTCCTAGGAGAATGTGGTTTCTGTTTTGGGAAAGTGATGTTTACTTTGGCTTCCATTATATTGTCCCACTCCATATCCCTTTAGAAAAGCTAATTGATGCTAATTACTCAATTGATATTTCAGAGAAGTTAACTGATTAAATATTGGGAACCATACTCAAGGATAATTATAAGTGAAAATACTAGAAAAATCCACAAACTCTAAAGATTATCTCTAGAATTAAAAAAAAAAAAAAAGATATAGTCAGTTACCCTCCAAAAGCACAATTTGACAATGTGAGCAAAGGATGGTAGAAAAACATAGAAGGGCTGTTTCACCTGTTTCAGTGAAACATCTAATAAAGTACCTCATACTATTTTGCTTTTTTTTTTTGTAGAAAATTGGAAAATATAAATTGGATGATAATTTAATTTGATTGGTAACTAAGTGAATGTTCAGACTCAAAATAATATTTATTGGTTCAATATCAATGTAGCTTCCATTGAACTGTATTATTTGGCCCTAGAATGCTAATAGTGTATCGATCTCTTATCAGTCCAAAGAAAGTATTCTTATATAAAAAATTTGCAAATGTCACAAATCTAGGAGGGAAATCAATAGTGGATGATATAGAGTCAAGTTTCAAAAAAGATAGTGATAAAAATTGAATCTGAAATAAAATGCACTAGGAGAAAATGCAAAATCTTATACTTCTCTAAAAAAATAATTTCAGAAGTACAAGATGGGAGAGGTATAGCTAGGTAGATGGTTATAAGAAAAAAAGTTTTAAAGACCAGAGTGGATTTTTAAGATCCTTATGAATCAGCATACAAAAAAGTAAATGTGAATTTGGGTTACATTTAAAAGAGGTACACATAGGAATAAAGAATAGAAAATCTATTTATACTCTGTGCTAGGTAGATCATATCTGCAACATTGTGTTCTATTGTGGACACATATTCAAAAAAAGGCATTGATAAGGTGCCCATAGAAAGGAAACTATTATGGTAAAGAATCTTGAGTCCATGTTAAATGAACATCAATGTAAAATTTGGAGATATTCTTTCTACAGAATAAAATATTTCAGAGAAAAGGGTAATTATGCTCAGGTATTTTAAAAATTGTTGTGTAGAAGAATTAGACTTGCTCTGTTTGATTCCAAAATAGGTGGGTAAAAGCTGGAAACAAATTTGGTTGAATGTCAGGGGGAAAAAAAAATCTTCCTAAAAATTGAAAGATTGCAAAAGTGCAATCCACTGCTTAGGGAGATGTTGGGTTAACCATTTTTGGAAGTTTACAAGTATGATGACATTTGTCAGTTATGTTATGGTGAATATTCCTTTAAGTTATGGTTTAGAATAATTAACTCCAAGAAATGGTACAGAATGGACTAGATCAATATTGCAATTCAAAATTCTGTGATTTAATGAAGTCTTTTGCAATTTGGCTCCATTTTATCTTTCCATTCTTATTACATATTATACTTTTTTATGTGTTTTGTTACAGTCAAATTATCCTGCTATATGTTTCTTGTACATAATATATCCTACCCCCATGCCTTTTTCTCTCAGGCAATGAATTGTTTATTTCAAGTAACATATGATGAAATTTTACTATAAAAAGAATTGGAAACTCTTTTGAAAGTCCCTACAATGGGATGTGACCTTGATTTTCATTTTTAAATTTTTTTTCTAATAGTGTGATTTCATCAATTTTTGATATACTGTAGTTTATATGCATTAAGAGTAACTCAGCAAATGTTTTATTAACACTAAAGCAGAACTTGAAGCCAAAGTCTGAGAAATTTCATCATAGTAAACAATTCTTTATTGCACACTGTCAGGTTTGGTCCTACCATAATGATGGATTTCTCACAAACTAAGACAGAATTACTTTAGGTGCAAAACTATTTAACAAGAACAAGCAAGAACTTTTTCACATGTTGGAAGGAGGTCAACTGTGTTGTAATGAGGCATAAACTCTTTATTGGACAATTGAGCATGCAGGGAACTCTGTTCCCAATTCAGCGTTATCACTAGTTCTCCTCAGAGTGCCGATTTCACCAGATCCTGCAGTGCTATGTTTGGTACTCACTGGAAAAGGAGATCTTATGCTCGCCCATTTTCTTTTCCAACTAAGATTAATGTAATTAGTTTTTCTTTATTTCATTCTCTTTAACAGTTTGCTTTATTAGAAATAGGGAAATTACTTGCCACGTAGTCCAGATCTTTTAAGCTTTGGTTCTCCTCCTGAAGTTCTGGAACATTTCTGGACAAGTGTAGGACAATAGCGCTCAATTTCTTCTGCTTTTTCTGAATTGACTTTTTGCCAATGAGAGACTTATTTCCTGCAGTTTCAATATTTGCCAAAGGAACCTGAAGATGATGGATCTCTTTATAATAAGTCCCCATGGCTATCCTTATTTCTTCCAAATTAGTCACCTTCATATCTATCTGAAGTTCATTAATAGTATTGTCCTTTAACTTGTGCTGCTGTTCCCACTTGATAATCCTCTATTTTAGTCTAATAATGACCCAGCCAGTTCTAGGCCTTTTGTCAGCCATACTTCAGGCAAATTCACAGCCTTGACTGGGATCCAGATGTTTAATCTGCCAATTCTCTCTGCTATCCTCTTCTTCTAATGTCGAAGCTTTGTTTTCCTAAAATCCATATCATCTTTTTGAGAGTGTAATTATTTACTCTATTTAATTATCTCATTTTATATATATCTTCCTTCTCTGTATATAAACAGGGGTCTCGCTACTATAACTTTGTTTTGAAGATCCAAGCCATAGCTTCTGTGTGGTTAAAGCCATCCTGCCACTAGGAGATACTGTCCTTGATGCCTTTAAATATCTCCAAGATGCTATATATTTAGACATAGTGTGATAGGGGAATTTTGGTGACTGTGGTGAGTTTTTATGAAAAGTTTTGTTTTTCAATTTCAAATCTAAGTCTGATTCATAGGTAATTGAAAATAAACTGTCATTTCCCACTTCTCAGCCCTGTTCACCTTTTTTTCTGTAACAGTGATGGGAGATCCTCAGGAATTGGGAATGGCAGTTCCCTGCTAGGAGGTGTAACTACTCCCAGAATCACTTGCTGGGTGGGAACACCTCACACCAGACATGCCTCCACGTGCCAACTGCCAAGTCACCTCCCCGCCTTTGTAAAAGTGGTATGCTATATATGTACGCCCTCCTTATCTCTGTGTCAAAGAATTCCCAGCTTGCTTCAATGAACAGCTCAAATTAGACTTTCTACATGAGCCCTTTCCTGTTCACTCCAGCTTTCAGCTTTCTCTCCCTCTTGAAATTACTTTGCATTATTCTGCAAATATATATATATATATATATATATATATATATATATATATATATATATGTTTGCATTCATTTACTTGTGTTTATATTGTATCCTTTTAATAATATATAAGTTCCTGAGGTGGGGGTGGAGAAAATTGGGGGAATAATTGTATTTCCAGAGTAAGCACATGGTAGATAGATGCTTAAGATAAGTTTGTTAAATAAATTTTTCTAAACTAACTGCATGACAATAGACAAACCACTAACCTATATGAACCTCAATTTCCTTATAGAAAAATGAAGATAATAACTACCTCATTGATAAGGGTTAAGGAGAAAATTCCAGATCTCTACAATACCCTTGACAACAGGGACTGGCATTATGGAAAGAAAGCCTGAATTTGACAGTCCAAGCTCCCTGAGGCAAGCTAGGAGGAGCACTGATTACCTTGACCTTTTGATCTTAATTGGGTCTTTGGTTCTTTAAGTGGACCCCCAGGTAGAGGTTTCTGATCAAATTCTTAACTGAATTCTTTGCATTGACAAAACCATCATAACTTCAATTACTGATTCTATTAAGAAAACCGAAATATGATTGCAATCTCCTAGGTTATTTTTCTGTTATAAAAATCCTATTTGTACATTTTTCTTTCTAAAAACCTCATATGGATTTATCCCACTTGATCAATCAATTCTTGACAATATTCTCCTGTGTATGTTAAGTGAAGTGAATCAAAGATTATAGAACCTGTTCTCATTACAGAACTTTAATACTGTCCACCACCAAGTAATGATTTGATTACATGATTTGAAACAATCATTTAAAAACTGTTCCCACAGAACTGGAGAACTCCAATGCTGTCTTGCATTTGTGAGCTTATCGTGGGAAATCACTCAGAGCCTGAAAATGACTGTATTGTAATTTACCTTCTCCATCCTCTTTCCATTAATGATTTGTGAATAAAATCTCTACCTATCCTTCAAGGGCTACAATGTCTTCTGTCCAGGAAAACTTCCACTTTGCAAATTGTATTCCTTCCTCTGAAAGTGATTAATTAAATTGTTACTTGATCTCTAAAATCTGTCTCTAAGCCTGCTTTGTGCAGCCCTAGCTATACACAATTTAGAGTCTCATTGGTCTTTGTGTGCTGTACTGTAAAGAATATTTTCCCTCAGCAGAGCCAAACAGCACAGTTTTGATATCTTTTTTTTTTTTTTTTTTTTTTGAGAACTGGATTCTCACTTTTCTTGGCCTGGAATAGAGTTAAGCTAAAATCCCTACTTTTCATAAGAAATCAGGGCCCTAAAGAAGAGGTTGGTCATGGTCATAGTTAACACTACACTGACCTTGTAAAATTCTTTAGTGTCCAGCTTTTCTTCCATCAAGGAAATCTAAGTTGTTATGAACATAGTAGGAATTTGATTATTGTCTGCTGATTTAATATAGGTAATAACCTTATAGCTTCTAAGATCATTTAAAAGACTTTAAAACCTATGTGAAACAAATTCAGTTACTTTTGTCCTATTGATTCAAAATCTAGAGCTATCCATAATGGCCTTATGATAGTATGAAGCAGAAAAGTACAGAGAATAGGACAAAGATGGATAGACCTTTTTAGGCCAGTGACTTGGGAAACTGTCAGATAGCCCATATTTAATGAGAGTAGATAATGTAATACTTAGTACATACCACTATTTCTTTTGAGACCTGTGATTTCCATCCATTTTAATGTCAATTAGTCTTTGCACAACAACCAAGAATGTTCACCCTAAAACTTTTGGACTATAATAACCTCCTGTGTTTATACCATTCATGTCATTCTTCCTCTCTGCCTACCTTACCTCCAGGAGAACAGGAAGGATTTGGAGGGCGCAAGTCAATTATCTATATCAGTTGTCCCTGACTGTTCAGATGATTTTGGAAGACATAAAATGAAAGTGAAAACAAACATGCAAGGCACAGCTGTCAGGATGACAGCCAACTCCTGTAGCAAGGGGAGATGTCAGCTTCAGATGAACCCAAAGGTTAATGACACAGGTGTGTTTTAAAGCTTGATGGATAGGGGCATGAACTTCACATCAGTAGCTTATGATAGGTGACTGGAGGTGGTAAGAGAGTAGGATTATCATCAATTAATCATTGCTGGATTCTTATAAAATTTTGGAATGAAGTGTATCAGTTTTTCTTTCAGCTTTCCTGGGGCAAAGAAAAATATCAGTTTAAAAATAATCTTCAGTGGAAACAATTCTCTTGGCACAATAAAAATCAACATAAAAATAATATTGCTTTTGTACTTGAGCTATGCTCTTTGAATCATGTACACTTATTTTTTGTGGTATTTCTTTTGTTTATGATTAATCATTTTAAATATTATCTGAATTTGATTTTAGATTGTTTTCTAAAACTTTTTTTCCCAACTTGAAATTTTATATTCATTAGTATAGTATTTTCTGCCTAACACTGAGGACAACAAATATTTAGCAAGAAAATACCATCAAACTTGTTTCTTTTCTTTCTGTTTTTGTTTCACCAAGAGCAATTTGTGTATTTATTATTCATATCATCTTATGATATAAATTTCAAGCCTCTTTAAATAAAGGATTATTTGTCTACCTCATTTTAAAAATCATTTTATTTCCCTAAAGTTCCATACACACAGTGCATAGAGGGGAAAGAAGCAAATCCATCCATCCATCAATCAAAACTATTTATTAAATGCCTGGAAATACAAAAAGAAGAGAAAAGCAGTCCCTTCCCTCAAAGAGCTTATAACCTAATAATTATAGCTAAAGAAAATTGTAACTTCCTTAAACAAATTAAATAATTTTTGAAGATTCATATCATGCAAGAGAAGCATTTCAAATTATCTTTATTTTACAACAGAAAAAAATTAGGCAGGCCTAGGACATATTCTTCTGATACCTAGTTCAAGGTCATTTCCATAGAATCATACCTTCCTGGCCAGAGCAGTTTTGCTTTATTTTGTTTTGCTTTCCAGTGCTATATATATTTCATATGTGAGCAATTCATGGTCTTACCCACTTTGGGAAAAGCAGAATATAGTGCCTTTTCTTTCTGATACAATGCAGTAGCCTCTTCCTAACTCATAATCCAAAATAATTATTTGAGTGTGTATGTGTGTTGTAAATGTTGACACTGATATATTATTGATGGGATTCTGATTGTTGACCCCTGTCTGCCCCAGACCAAACTTGCCCCCAGCCCACAAAAATAATTTTTTATGAGTCTCACTACAACAATGATCACACCAGCATATTCTGTAACCATATCACCAAGTTACCACATAATGATTACCACAAAATATAGTACAAAAATCAGGCAATAAAAAAGTAGCATCAACAGGATGTAGAACAGATCATTGGACTGCAAATTTTAACAAATCTTTCTCCTGACATGGCACCTACACAGCTCCCCTTTTTTGCTGTCCTTGGTGAACTTATACTAGTTATATCCTTACATACATTAACACCCCTTAAGTGGACTTTTCTATATGTATTCTGGGTAATCACATATACAGTTCCACCAAAGCTTTAGAACCTCTCCATGTAAACAAGCTCTTATAACCTTAAAATTTACATATGTTGTGATGTAATCAGCCCCATTTAACTCCATGAAAATCCTCATCTTGCTTGCTGGGCTACTAAGTTCTTCAAGGAACTTGGACCACACACCAAATATATCTCATTAAAAATGTCTTTGCTTAGGTTAGAGACTATCTGAACTTCAATTCTCCAGAGACAACATCATGACAAATACCTGATACCTCAACACTAAGATATTTGGCTCACTTTTACCAAAAATAAGGCTCCTAGAAGAAAATTCATGCTTTCAATATGTGTTTTAGTTTGAAGTATGGGGTTGCTTGAATTGAAGATCTTCTTGGAGATAGATCTGAAGAGATAATATCCTTCCCCCAACTCCAGTACCAGGTGTACTCTAGTAAATGTATGCTTCATAACAAAACTAACAAATACTTGCATGACACACTTTAAAATTTAACCTGTATTATTAACATTTTGTTCATCACTTTTTAAAATCCAGAAAATCATCCAAAAAATAAGTTTTTTTTATTGTGTCAGCTAATTTCCAAGATTTTATCAGGGGTCCTCAAATTATGGCCCGCGGGCCAGATGCAGCAGCTGAGGACGTTTATCCCCCTCACCCAGGGCTATGAAGTTTCTTTATTTAAAGGCCCACAAAACAAAGTTTTTGTTTTTACTATAGTCCGGCCCTCCAACAGTCTGAGGGACAGTGAACTGGCCCCCTATTTAAAAAGTTTGAGGACCCCTGAAATGTTCATACTGCAAGTTTATACTGGCTCCTTAAAATGAACAATGCTTTCAAACTCAGTAACAATCAATCAACAAATTTACTTAGCTTATTTAAAACTAGATGCAAGGGATACAAAAACATAATTGAAAGAGTTCCCACCTTCAAGTTCCAATTTCTACTACAGGGATACAAGATGTTCACAGATAAATGAAGAGCTAGGACAGCTAGATTGGAAAGTGACTAGACCGCTGAACTTGACATCAGAAAGACCTGAGTTTGAATCCTGCCTCATACATTTATTTTCTGTGTGACCTCGAACAAATCATTCAACCTTTTTCAGTAACAGCTTCTTCATGTTAAATAGGGATTAGAATAGCACCTCCCTTGCATAGTTTTTGTGAGGATTAAAAGGA
This sequence comes from Sarcophilus harrisii, assembly GCF_902635505.1. NCBI lineage: Eukaryota > Metazoa > Chordata > Mammalia > Dasyuromorphia > Dasyuridae > Sarcophilus > Sarcophilus harrisii. The sequence goes on from NC_045426.1 coordinate 195,733,688, forward strand.
ATAACATACCTAAAGTAATGTGCAAACTTTAATGTGATAAATAGATGAGAGAGAAAAAAAGAGACAGAGACAGAGAAAGACAGAGACAGAGAGACAGAGAGAGAAATGATAGCTATAAGTTAAGTTAATTCAAGATAGAACTATAAATGACAAATTCAAAAGAAATTTCTTGAAGATGGGGCACCAAAAATGATGGCATCAGCAAAGGCCTTTTGAAGTAGAAGGAAATTTATATGAACCTTCAAAGGAACTAAGACATCCAAGAGGGCAGAGGCAACTTCCCGGCAATGGAGGCAACCTGTGCAAATGCAAGTAGACAAGACATAGGATGTCCTTTATAGTTAAGCTAGTTTGGTTGCAGCATGGGGGTAAGTAATGTGTAATAATCCAGGAAAAACAGTTTGAAGAATTATATTTTAATGAGTTTTAAATGCTATATGGATGATTTCGCATTTTACCTCAGAGGCAATAGGATGCTGATGAAGCTTCCTCAGCAGAGGAATGACACAGCCAAACCTGCACTTTAGGAATATTAATTAGACAACTAGCTTAATGGAGAATGGACTAAACAGAAGAGAAAATGAATGCAGGATTACTGATAATAATTATTCTATAATTATTAGTCAATTATTATTAGTCAAAATGCAATAATTAGTCAAAAAGAATTTATGATGTGCTTACTTGTGCCAGACATTGTGCTAAATTCTGAAATACTCACAAGCAGAAAGGCAGTCTTTGTATTCAAATAGCTTACATTCTAATGGAGAAAGACAATTCATAAAAAAGAGGAGGGAGAAAATATTGTTTTGGGAGTAGGGTAGAGAAAGTTCCGTGAAAATGAGTCAATAATATAGCCTAAAGAGGAATGAACATATGTTTGATCTGGAACTCTTCCTTTATTTTTTTAAGGAGGGGGAACATATAGTCCTGTTTATAAGTAGAAGAAAGGAACCAATGGATGAAAGCTGGAAGTTGGAGAGAAAGAGGATATAATCAAAATGAAAAGCTTCTTAACAAGAGAGCAAGCAATGTGATCAAGGGTATAAGGAGTAAAGATGTTGTCATCAAGAAGGGTGAATTAATCCACTGGTTAAAAGAAGTGGAGAGAATAAAGGATAATTTTAATGATATGATATATAGATATATAGATTTGGAGTAGAGAATGAGTTTTCTTGTGGCCTCATTTTTTTCTATTGGATTAGGATGCAAGGTTTTCTAATGAGAGGAAAGGGAGAAAAATGGTATATATTTGAGAACAGAAAAAAAGTTTGAAGAGTATAAATAAGAGAAAATAAAAGGAATGGCTTGAGCTGGTGAGGAATTAATTGATACTAGAGAGCAAAATTTTAGATGAGCCAGTCAGCAAAGTTGTATGACTTCCTCTTTCACATTCTATAGCACTGTTTCCGAACAGTTTTTACTGCTATCACAAAACAATCTTTAAATATGTCTATAACTCTCTTTTACTTATCTTTAATTCTAGCATCAATCTTTTTCCTATCTCATATAAAACAACACTAAATCAAAAAGACAATGGAGTAAAGCTCAGAGGAAAATGTTGAAATCCTGCAGCAAAAACTTTCTACAATAAAACTAAAACTGTATTCTTTATACATCCCTTTCTGTTTCGTTAAAAAGAATATGAAAATGTGATACACAACATAGAATAAATTTTCAACATAAACTTGAAACATTATTATTATTAATGAATCCTAAAACATGTTGTTTAGAAGAAACACATTTGAAGCAGAAATATACATACAGAGTTCAAGTAAAAACCTGGCACACAATACATTATGCTTTGTTTGAAAAAAAAAAAAAAAAAAAAGCAGGGATAGCGATTCTGACCTCAGATCCAAGCATAAAGCAAAAACAGATCTAATTAAAAGAGATAAAGAAGAAAATTTCATCTTGCTAAAGGGTATCATAGATAATTAAGTCATACCAATACTAAACATATATGGACCAAATAGTATAGCATCCAAATTCTTAGAGGAGAAGTTATGTGAATTGCAAGAAGAAATAAAAAACAAACTATACTTGGGGAATCTCAATCTCTCTCTATGGGAACTAGATAAATCTAACCACAAAATAAACAAGACAGAAGTTAAAGAACACCATAGAATTTTAGAAAAGTCAGTTATGATAGATCTTTGGAGAAAATTGAATGGGGATAGAAAGAAATATACCTTTTTCTCAGTGATACATGACACAAAAATAGATCATAATACCTTATAGTCAAATGCAGAAAGGCTAAAATAGTAAATGCATCCTTTTCAGAAAATGATGCAATAAAAATTATGTGCAATAAAAAGCCATGGAAAATAGGCCAAAATTTATTTGAAAATTAAATAATCTAATTCTAAAGAATTTGTGGGTGAAACATCATAAAAACAATTGATAGTTTCACTCAAGAGAATGAGAATAATGAAATGACATACCAAAAATTATGGAATGTATTCTTAGATAAAATTGTATATTTCTAGATTCTTACATGAATAAAAAAGAGAAAGAGAAAATCAATGAACTAGGCATGCAACTAAAAGAGCTAGAAAAAAAAATTCTAAAAATCCAGCTAAACCAAATTGAAAATTCTAAAAATCAGAGGACAGAGTGATAAAAATGAAAGTAGGAAAACTATGGAACTAATAAACAAACCTAACGGTTTTATTTGAAAACAAATAAAATAAATAAATCTTTGATTATTTTAAAAGAAAAAGAAAAGAAGAAAACCAGATTGCCAGTATCAAAAATGAAAAGGCTGAACTTAGCAGCAATGAAGAGGAAGTTAAAGCAATAAGTAGGAGCTATTTTGCCTAACTATAGACCAATGAGTCCAATAATCTAAGTGAACTACATCCTTACATATATTGCCCAGATTAATAGATGGAGAAATAAATTACTTAAATAGTGCTATTTTAAAAAAAGAAATTGAACAAGTTATTAATGAATTTCCTAAGAAAAAAATTTCTATGACCAATTGGATTTACGAGTGAATTCTCGTATACGAGTGAATCAAATATTAAATAAAGCAATTAATTCCGATATTATGTAAACTATTTGGAAAAATATTTGGAAAGAAAGAGTCCTACAAAATTAAAGAACAGAAAAGAGAAAAAAGAACTCACATGTACAAAAATGTTTGTGGCAATTATTTGTGAAGTAGCAGGATTTGAAAATTGAACAGAAAAAATAATTAATAATTTGGTAAAAGGACATAAATATAATATGATTATATAAATATGATAAATATGATTTTAGAAAATCATTGTTTAAAAATTTGAATTGGAGAGGAAGGGCCAAGATGGTAGAATAAAGACAGGCAGTTGCCCAAACTTTTCCCCCCAAAGCCCTATAAAGTTCCTTAAATAATGAATTTAAACAAGTTTTAGAGTATTAAAACCCACAAAAGATAGAGTAGAACAACTTTTCAGCCAAATACAATTTTGAAAATCAGCAGGAAATTTTTGTTGCACCAAGGTGGGAGTCCCGCTCCCGCTTGCTGAGGTCATGTTGTAACAACCCTGACCCTAGAAAACCAGTAGCATACCTTGGGGCCACTAAAACAGAGGCAGCACTGGCAATTTCTAGACCTCTCATCCCAAAACATCAAAGATGATTTGGAAGGTCAGCAAGAATTACTCTCATCAGGATGAGAGGGCTTTTAGAGACCAGCAAACCAGAAGGAAGCCTTTAGAACTACTGAATCAGCTGTAGGAACTGCTAAAGTGGGAGTTGAGGTGAAAGCAGTAGACAGAGCTAGAAAGCAGCAGTGGCAACAGCAGAAGAAGCAGCAGAAGAAGTTTTTGGAAGTGTAAGACTACAGTTGGTAATGGGGTCGAACTGGTCAGAAGTCTCTTTACTTGCACTGAGGCAGGACTAGGTTGTTTTAACACAATAGAATTTATAGCTACAGTAAAGCAAGGATCCACCTCACAGTTCCAAGGCAGAAAAGAGTGTTTGTGATCACTCAGATACTTTTCTTTTCATCATCATAAGTTGGAAGAACTAAAAACTTAAAGATCACTGGAAGGATCTCTGAAAACAGCTACACAAAACCCCTGAAATTTGGGACATTACACCTTTCACTTTGGAGAGAAAGCATGGAAAAAATGAGCAACAATAGTATGAAAAAGATTGAGATTGTAGAAAGTTACAATGGTGACAAGGCAGATCAAAACAAACACTCAGAAGAAGATAATGAAGTCAAAGCTCCTATACCCAAAGCATCCAAGAAAAATAAGAATTGGTCTCAGGCCATGGAAAAGTTCAAAAGAGATTTTGAAAATTAAGTAAAAGAGGTATAGGAAAAATTGTGTAGAGAGTGATACAAAAGGAAATATAAAAAGCTAATGAGAAGAATACCTTAAAAATTAAAATTGGGCAAATGCAAAAGGAGGTATAAAGGCTCATTAAAGAAAATAATTCTTTGTAAACAACGAATTATAGGATTCTGGCTTTTAATCCAATCTGCTATCCTCTTCCCTTTTATGAGAGTTCATCCCATTCACATTCACAGATAAAATTACTAACTCTGTATTTCCTACTATATTGTTTACACCCAGTTATACTTATCTCTTCCCTTTCCCCCTTTCCCTTCTCCCTAATATTTTGTCCTCACCCCCACTTCAAACAGCTTCCCCCTTTTGGAGGTTCTCTTTCTCATACCTTCCTCCTTTTACTTCTGTTCTCCCTTCTAGTAGGCTTCCTACTTCCTTTCTTTCCTCCTACTTCCCTATAGGATGAGGCAAATTTCTCTGTGAAGCTAAATGTGTCTCATATTATTTCTTTGACCCAAATCTAATAAGAGTAATATTTGGACAATGCTTATCCCCTCTTTCCTCCCTCAATTACTCTTTCCCCTCTTTCCCTAAATTTCAATAAGCCTTTTTTGTCTCCTCATGAAATGTAATTTACCTCATTTAAATTTCATTTTCCTCTTCTTCCAATAGAATCACCTTTCATCCTCTAGCTTTTTTTTTTTTTTACATAATCACAATAAAATCAAATTATATCTGCATCCTCTAAGTATACCCATAATAAAGATACAGGTCTCAAGAGTTGAACACATCATCTTCCCATATAGGGATATAAGCTTTTTAACTTTTAAAAGCAAGTTACTTTTCTTTTCTTTTTATCTTTTTATGTTTCTCTTGAGTTTTGTATTTGAAAATTAAATTTTCTATTCAGCTCTGATCTTTTCATCAGAAATATGTGAAATTCACCTGTTTTATTTGAACATCCATCTTTGCCCCTGAAAGATGATGCTCAATTTGCTTTTCAAAATATCAGATTCCATGCCCTTCAATTTTTTTTAAAGTGGAAGTTGCTAGGTCCTGGATAATCCTGATCCTGGGTTCTCAATATTTAAATTGTTTCTTTCTGGCTGCTTATAATATTTTCTCCTTGATTTGATAATTCTGAAATTTAGCTACAATGTTCATTAGAGTTTTCATTTTGGGGTCTCTTTCAGGAGGTGATCAGTGATTTCTTTCAATGACTATTTTACCTTCTGGTTCTAGGACATCTGGGTAGTTTTCCTTGATGATTTACTGAAAGATGATGTCTAGGCTCTTTTTTCCATCATGGTTTTCAAGGAAGATTGTCTCTACTAGATCCATTTTCCTGGTCAGTTGTTTTTCCAATAAAGCATTTTACATTTTCTTCTATTTTTCATTTTTGTTTTGTTTTGTTTGGCTGATTCTTGAAGTTGCATTGAAACATTCACTTCCATTTGTTCAATTCTAATTTTTTGTGAATTATTTTTTTCAGTTAGCTTTTTTATATTCTTTTGCATTTGGCCAATTGAACTTTTAAATGGGGTATTTTGTTCATTGAATTTTTTTTTCCATTTCACAAATTCTGTTTTCAATGAATTGGTTTCTATATGTATTTTATAAGAAGTTATATGTTTTTCCATTTCATCAAATCTATTTTGTAGGGAGTTACATGCTTTTCCCATTTTTTTCAAATCTGTTTTTAAGGAGTTTTCTTCAGATAATTTCTGTTTCTCCTTTTCTATACCCTCTTGCAAAAATCTCATTTCCTTTCCCCATTTTCTTATAACTTTCTTTTAAGATACTTTTTGAAATCTTTCAAGAAAGCCTTATGAAATGGGAACCAGCTCACATGAGGTTTAGAGGCTCACAATTTGCCTTTTATATTTTCTTATTAAAGTGACACACAGCAAATCTGCTGAACTACTGGCTTGTAATCAGGTCAGAGCAGCTTAAGAGCTTTAAAGTAGATACTCCACTGTGCAGACTCTCAACACCCTGGCTCTGTGCCCCAGTTCCTTGTCTCAGGCTTCCTGTGTTGAGGTGTGGCTTATCAGTCTCTACCCCTGCCTTATTGAAACAGATTTTTTCTTAAGTTCTTCTAAAATGTCTTCTTGAAATTTTTTGTACTCCAAATATGTATGGGTTCTGTCACTCTAAAACCACTTCAGAGGCTTAAGCTGCTATTGATTTGAGGGAAGCTTAGAGGAGTTCAGACAGAGATGTAACGACTCTCCATCATCTTGGCTCCACTCTCCCTCCCAAGAAAATAATTCCTTAAAAATTAGACTTTTTTAAAAAAAATGGAAGCTAATGACTTTATGAGAAATCAAGAAACAATAAAAGAAAATAAAAAAAATTAAATAGAAATATATATGAAATATCTCATTGGAAAAAAAAAAAAACAAAAACAACTGACCTGGAAAATAGATTCAGGAGAGATAATTTTTAAATTATTGGTCTACCTGAAAGCCATGATCAAAACCAAAAACACTTAGACATCATCTTTCAAGAAATTTTCAAGGAAAACTGCATTGATATTCTTAGAAACAGAGAATAAATTAGAAATTAAAAGAAACCATCAATCAACTCCTGAAAGAGATCTCAAGATGAAAAGCCCCAGGAATATTACAGTAAAATTCTGCAACTCCCAAGTCAAGGAAAAAATATTGTAAGAATCTGGAAAGAAACAATTCAAGTATAGTGAAATCACAGTCAGAATAACAGAAAATTTAGCAGTTTTTACACTAAATGATTGCAGGCTTTGCAATATGATATTCTGGAGAAATGAAACTAGGTACCTAGACCACAAAACTGAATCTACATCAAGGGAAAAGGTGGTCATTTAATGAAATAGAGGACTTCCAAGCATTCATGATTAAAGGACTAGAGTGAATAGAAATTTTGATTTTCAAATACAGGACTCAGGAGAAACATAAAGAGGTAATCACAAAAGGGACATTATAAGGTACTGAATAAGGTTAATCTGTTTATATTCCTACATATAATCATACTTATAACTCATAAGAACTTTCTCATTATTGTAGCAATTAGAGAGGGCACAGGTTTGAGTTGAATATGAATGTTTCCTGGATTCAGGAAGACTTTGAGTTTAAATCTATCCTCAAATACTAGTTATGACCCTAAATGATCCAGTAAACCCTGATTGACTTGGTTTACTCATCAGAAAAATAAGCTGGAGAAGAAAATGGCAAACTACGCTAATATCTTTGCCAAGAAAATCTCAGATGAGGTCACACAGAGGTGTACACAGGTACAACTGAAAGAACTGAACAACAATAAAAATAATCACATTAATCAAAATTCTTGGTTATTGACTACATTTAATGCTTCAACTGTATCTACAGCCTCATCAACAAAGGTGTCTCTAATTTAGGACAATAGAAAGATAACCAGGGGCTTTCCATTTATGACCCATTAGAGACATAGGATGGAGAACATAAGCTCATCAGTCATTTTCAATTGTGTCCAGATCTTAGTGACCCTATTGGGTTTTCATGATAAAGACATTGGAGTAGCTTGTAATTTCCTTCTCTAGCTTCCTTTACAAATGAAGAAAGGGGAGTTAAGTGACTTGCCAGTCACTTAGCTAATAAATATCTTAGCCCAGATTCGAATTGAGGAAGATGAGTCTTCCTGGTTCCCAGCCTAGCACTCTATCCTTTGCTCCATTTAGCTGTGAAGATGTGTAGCTCCCTAAAATAAAAGCTGACTTTTTATTCATCAATCATGACAAATTGCAAATAGGCCTCTCAGATTTTTCCTGATCTAGCCTTTACAAATCCTCATGACCCTTATTTTGTCTCAAAATTGTCATTTCTACTCAATTCTTTGTATCCTGCTTTATTATTTAATAAGCTTATATACCTACTTATTTCTAGCCCTGCTCAATCTTTGTGTGGAAAACCAATTGTTGTTCTCTTCTCATGTAAGAAATATTGTAGAATCATAAAATTACTCTTGGGTGTACTTTAGAGGACATTACTTACACAAAGAAAGACATATACTTAGTAAGTAAATTAGTATTTAAACTCAGATTTTTCTGGATTATACCCTGCTGTCCTGTTCTAAGAACTAATCATTGATACTATTCCTAGTTGTACATAGATGGAACAAAAGTATATTAATTTTATTTTTATCCCTTGTGGTTTAATATTATCAAATTACATTTAATAACCTCAGAATTGACTTACTAATTACCATCTATAAATTAGGATTCATAAAACATTGGTCTAAGTAGATATCAAAGAATGTCATCCTATTAGAACTTTTGTTACCATTTATAGAATTAAATATTAGGACATTCCAAAATCATTTATTGGTAAAGATTCTACCTATTCACTGATTTTATGAACATTTTTCATCCTTATGTTGCTGTTTATTCCTTCTAACAATGGAATATATATCTCTATATGTATATACATACATACATATATATGTGTGATTATTCTATGTATATCTAATGTGTATTATAGTAAATATCTGGCTACTAAATAAATGACCACAAACAAAAAATTATTTTGTTTCAATTGTTTTTGCCTGATCTTATCTTTAATAAGCCATTATCATTCAGGGTGAAGTTACTATTGAGCTAACCTAGTCAGTTTAAAGTAGCCAAAATCAATTTATAAACTGTGCATCATAAGGAGTTTTCTAATGAATTTATAAGAGGCAGACTGATGCCTGAAGATTCATTTTCCTCAGATGTTGCACTTAGTGAAATATTGGTTCTACAAGAAATTATTTATAGCAGAACAGAAGCAGATAACTGAAATAAGCCCCTTTAAAAGAATGAGACAGAGAAGTGATATATATATATATATATATACCTTTCAAACAGTAAAATTATTTAAAAGTGTTTTTCCCATTTAGCAAAACCTTACAACAGTACACATACATAACTATAGCCCATATGAGAAGCAGTAGGAAGAAAGATAATATTCAGTGATATGAGATTTAGTTTTATTAAATTTTTTTCTTAGAAAACTATTAGAATTTTGGTAGGCACTCTGTCTGCTGAAGTAGATTGCAATTTTATCACTATGAAATTCTATTTTTTCTACATATTCTTCAAAATAGAAAATATTTTTGTCTGTTCTCACATGTTTCAAGTGGATGGAGTTCTAAGCCTAAAGACAGAAAGAACTGAGTTAAAATTGGCCTCAAATACTTGCAAATTATATTATACTTAACCCCTCTTCATTTAAGTTTCTTCAGTATAAGAATAATAACAGTTCCTATTTACCAGAGTTGTTGTAACGACCAGATGAGAAAACATTTATTAAGTGTTTTATTAGTATATAATAATTATTATTATATCAGTATACAATCTTTAGTATATTAGTATAATACCTGGAACATAGTAGATAATTAAGAAATGTTTGTTTTCTTTTTTTGGTCATATTTTAATTTGCATGGCTTCACCATCTACCTACTGGTCATTTTGAACTGAAGGTCCTTTAGGTATCTTAAAACTTAATATGTCTAAAGCAAAGCTTATTATCTTTCCCCACTACTCTTCATCCTACTCTTCATCCAAACAACCCTATTTCAATTGAAGACATTTTTAATCTTCCATTTTGAGACAGAATTGTTTTGATCAATTTTGATTTTTTTCTATAAATTGTTTTTCAATAATAAGATACTTACATGGTATGATATAGTAAACAACATGTGTGTTCTTAAACAACTCATAAACATATATGGACCCTCTAATAAGAGAGACCACCAAAAAATAATACAAACAACTTCATGTAATAAGCTACCAATCAAGTTATATGGTAAACAATTTAGAAATACTCATTGCTAGAATTACAAGAAACCTACCAGATTCTCAGCCCTCAGTCTGTCCCTGGATAGCAAGTGGTTTAGTCTTACATTTCTACAAACTTGAGAGGGACTAAAACAGTTCACGTTGAATGGTAGGCAATGCTGATTGACTGACTGATGAACAATTGCCAGATGACTGCCTCTGAGAGAAACATAGGTCTTGGGTCCTATGGAAACAGTAATTATCTCAAACATTAGAGGTTATGAAATTAATCTTTGACATTAACTCTTACATGTTAAAAGTTTCTATTAAGTTTGGGTTTGGTTGAAAGGCCTGAAAATCTGCAAGTTTTGTTAAATGCCATTTTAAAAATTTTGTATTAGGATGATTTTGCTGGATATGATGTTTTTAGTCATGGACCTAGTTATTTTTATTGCTGGTATATATGATTCCAGGTCCTGTGGTTTTTTAATGTGGCTGTTAATAAGTCCTAGACAGTTGTAATTGTAACTCCAGCATATTTGAATTATTATTTTTTTCTTGTTTTTTACAAGATTTTCTCTTTGATCTGGGTGTTACAAAATTTGGCAATAATATTTCTTTGTGTTTTCTATAAAGGATCTCTTTGAGGTAGTAATCGGTGGATTTTTTTTTTTAATTTCTACTTTCCCCTCTTGTTCTATCATTCTAGGAAAAAAAATTTTGAATTATTTCTTTTTTGGTCAAATCTTTTCCATTATTGACTATCCATATTTTGAACCACAAAGTTAAGGTCAGATTTGCTAGCTAGTTTATCCTGGGCTACATCATTGTAGCTTGACTGAGCTTCAAAACACATTATTTCATTTCTTACTCCCTTTTCTCTGACTGAGTGATTTTTTTCCATTTTTTCTTCATTTTCAAATTTATTTTATTTGAAGAAACAGAATAAGAAAAAAGAAAAAAAGAAAAGTATTATAATAAATGTTTAAATATATTGGATTTAACATATATTTTAACATGTATAACATATATTGGATTGTTTGCCATCTAGGGAAAGAGTGAGGGGAAGGAGGGGAAAATTTGGAATACAAGACTATGCAAGGGTCAATATTGAAAAATTATCCATCCATAAGTTTTGAAAATAAAAAGCTTTAATAAAAAAGAAAAGAAAAGCAATACAAAACAAAATGAAACAAAACAAAAGAGTACATTTTCATGTGCTCAGCCAAAAATCAGTGAGGATTCAAAATATATGACAACAAATACCAATTTAAGAAAGTGTATGTGTGTATATACATATATATGTATATATAAATTGATAATTGTTGTCATATTTTGAACATATATATTAATTGAAGAAATTATATTCATGAGTGTCTATCTTTTCTTTACTTCCTTATAAATTATACTTTTGTTCTCTGCTGCACACCATTTTTATTTTATTCTTTTTTCTTCCTTTCATCCCTTCTACCACTCTCAAGCAGGCTATAGTTAAGAAAGGATCTATCTCTATATAAATATATAGATATATAATACACATATACATAGACATACACATATCTTCCTTTTATCCTCCCCACCACTCCCAAGCAAGACACAGTTAAGAAAAGAAACATTTATTTATACACAAATGTTGGAATCCTTACAAAGTGTTAACTCATTAGAGTTGATAGAGACAATAATTATTTAATTTAGCATAGTTCAGTATGATTGATCTGATCTTACAAGGAGATGTTATGGGCCAAAACTTGAAACAAGGTACTAAGTGGAACTGATAGAAACAATGCTTGTGTTCACACCTTTAGAGAGCTCATATAAGCAAGAAGCTCTCAGGGCCAAAGAGCACACACAGAGGCACTCTGGGACAGACACAGAAGCACTCTGGGACAGACACAGAGGCACTCTGGGACAAATACAGTACTCTAGGAGGAAACCCACAAACCCACTGGCAGAGGCGGAACCAGATTCATTCACTTCATCTCACACCACTGTGGTGGCTGGCCTTCGGCACTTCCCCACTGAGACCAAGACTGGTCTGAAAGGCTCTCCACAAAGCTGCCCAGCTCTAGGCAAGGAGACAAGAGATTCATTCCATTTTCCACCTTTGTGCTGACTGGAGGCTGAAGGACAAACCTTTGGATTTGGAGACATTCAGAGGGAGCTCTTAGAACCAAGCAGAGAGATAGGCCACCAAGAAAACTAACCGGGCTATTTTGGAGGAAGCAATAAAAGATCTGAACTTTTAACACCTGACTGCATTTGAAGTGATAATTACTTTTAACTGAAACTAAGGCTGACTCCAGAAAACCTCCCCAAGAAACTTGCTCAGAGAGAACCATTATATTTTAAGAAGAGAACACCACACACAAATTCCTTCCTTCTCCATAGATCTAAGAGAAAAACTTTTCTATGTTCTATTAATTAGCTTATAATATAGCTCTGTATGTCTAAATAATGAACTCATTTCAACCTTATCTTGGTATAGGGTGTTACATGTGGGTCAGTGACTATTTTCTGCCCTACTAGGTTCCAATTTTCTTAGAAGTTTTTGTCAAATAGTGAGTTCTGATCCCAAAAGCAGGGGTCTTTGGGTTTGTCAAACATTAGATTGATACAGCTATTTGATTATTTTGTCCTGTGAACCTAATCTATTCCACTGATCAACTACTCTGTTTCTTAGCAAGTACCAAATGGTTTTGAAGGCCACTGCTTTATAATATAATTTTAGGTCTGACACAGCTAGGCCACCTTCATTGGTATTTTTTTTCATTAATTCCCTTGAAATTCTTGATCTTTTGTTCATCCAGATGAACTTTGTTATTATTTTTTCTAGATCTGTAAAATAATTTCTTGGGAGTTTGATTGGTATGGCATTAAATAAATAGATTAATTTAGGTAGTATTGTCATTTTCTTATGTTTGCTTGACTTACCCATGAATACTTGATAGTTTTCCAACTTATTAGATTGAACTCTATTTTTATAGAAAACATTTTGTGGTTGTGTTAATATAGTTCCTAATTTTTCCTTGGTAGATAGATTCCCAAATATTTTATACTATCGACAATTATTTTGAATGGAATTTCTCTTTGTATCTTTTGCTGATGGACTTTGTTGGTAATATATCAAAATGCAGATGATTTATATGGATTTATTTTGTATCCTGCAACTTTGCTAAAGTTGTGAATTGTTTCTACTAGTCTTTTAGCTGATTGTCTAGGATTCTCTCAAAAAATACCATCATATCATCTGCAAAGAGTAATAATTTGGTTTGCTCATTACCTACTTGAATTCCCTTAATCTCTTTTTCTTCTATTATCGCCAGAGCTAATATTTTTAATACAATATTGAATAATTGATAATAGTGAGCCAACTTGTTTCATCCCCGATCTTATTGGAAATGGTTCTAGTTTGTCCTCACTATAGATGATGCTTGCTGATGATTTTTAATAAATGCTACTAATCATTTTAAGGATAAGTCCATTTATTCCTATACTTTCTAGTGTTTTTAATAGGAATGGGTGTTAGATTTTATCAAATGCTTTATCTGCATCTATAGAGATAATCATATTATTTTTGTTAATTTGGTTATTGATATAGTCAATTATGCTGATAGTTTTTCTAATATTGAACCAGCCCTGCATTCTTGGTATAAATCCTATTTAGTCATAGTGTATTATCCTAGGGATCACTTTCTGTCATCTCTTTGCTAATATTTTGTTTAAAATTTTTGCATCAATATTCATTAGTGAAATTGGTCTATAATACCTGGTTTAGATATCAGCACCATATCTGTGTCATAAAAGGAATTTGGTAGGAGTCCTTCTTTCTCTATTTTTTCAAATAGTTTATATAGCATTGGTCTTTTCTTCTGGTCTTTTCTTCAGAAATAGATGAAATTCACCTGTTTCATTGAATTCCACCTTCTTCCCTGAAAGATAATGCTCATTTTAGCTGGATAGCTTATCCTTGGGTATAATCCAAGTTTCTTTGCCTTTCAGAATATCAGATTCCAGATCCTTTGATCCTTTAATGTGGAAGATGCTAGACCCTGAGTAATTCTGATTGTGGCTCCTCAATATTTAAATTGTTTCTTTCTGACTGTTTGCAATGTTTTTCCTTGGCCCAATAGTTCTGAAATTTAGCCACAATATTCCTTGGAGTTTTCATTTTGGGGTCACTTTCAGTGGGTGATCAGTGAATTTCTTCAATGGCTATTTTCTGATTCTAGGACATCAGGGAAGAATTACTTTATGATTTCCTGTAAGATAATGTTTAAGTTCTTTTTTTAATCATAGCTTTCACAAAGTCCAATGATCCTTAGATTATCTGTCCTAGATCTATTTTCCAGGTGAGTTGTTTTTCCTAGGAGATGTTTCATATTTTCTTCTATAATTTCTTTTCTTTATTTTTTTTTTTTTTGGTTTTGTTTGACTGATTCTTGAAGTCTTACTGAATCATTCACTTCCATTTGTTCAATTCTAGTTTTTGGTGTATTATTTTCTTCAGTTACCTTTTTTAGCTTCTTTTGTATTTGGCCAATTGAATTGTATTGTTCATTGCATTTTTTTCCATTTCACAAATTCTGTTTTTCAATGAATTGATTTCTTTTTCATATCTATTTTGTAAGGAGTTATATGCCTTTCCATTTCATCAAATCTATTTTTGTAAGGAGTTATATACTTTTCTCATTTCATCAAATCTATTTTAAGGAGTTTCTTCAGATAATTTCTGTTTTTCCTTTTCCATACTCTCTTCCAAAGATATTTCCTTTCCCCATTTTTCTTCTAACTCTCTTTTTAGATCCTTTTTGAAATCTTCCAAAAAAATCTTGTGCAATGGGGACCAGCTCCTGTCTTCTTTGGGGACTTCATCTGGAGCTGATTGGTCTTTAGGAACCTCAAGGTTTGAGATCTGTTCTCTCTCTCATAAAAGTTGTCTGTGGTCAGAGATCTTTTTGCTTTTTTTTCTCATTTTTTCAAGAGTTGAGATCTGATCTTAAGGCAGTTTGCCCTGGGGTCAGTGTTTCTGACTGACTTCCAATGCTGGGTAATTATTGCCAGGTGCTGAGCTCTTCTGGGGCTCAGCAGCTTACAATTTACCTTTTGTATCACTTGTTGGGTGTTTTACAGCAAATCTGCTAAGACTGCTTGCAACCAGAACAGAGTAGCCTAAGAGTCTCACAGAAGATTCCCTGGTTCATGAAAGTTGCAACCTGTGACTCCTTACTCCAACTCCTTGCCCCAGGCTCCCTGTGTTGTGTCTGGGCTTGACAGACTATCACTATCCCATTTGAAAAAGACCTCTTCTGAAGTTCTTTCAAAGCATCTTCATATGGGGATGTGTTGTACTCCAGATATTTGTGGGTTCTATTACTCTAAAACCACTTTAGAGTCTTAATCTTCTGTTGGTTTGAGAGAAGGTCAGAGGAGGTCACAGAAAGTCATGTCTGCTCTCTGCCATCTTGGCTACACCCCACCTCCCAAGGAGCCAGCTCATTTTACAAATTGGGAAACTTAGACAAACAAAATTGAATGACACAGCTACCAAATATCTGAGGTCAAATTTGAACTTAGGAATAGATGAATTTTTTTGACTACAGTTCCATCATTCTATCTCTAGTACTACATACATGTTCATAAGATGATACTTTAGTAAACTGTGTGAAGTATTATTGATGGAGATGTGACAATTAAGGTTCTCAGAAAGCTCCCTGGAAAATGTGATTAGCTTTAGGATAAGAATCAAAACTCTCAACAATATTATATATAAAAAAAATAAGGATTACTAACTTTATCTTCCCGCCCCAGGAATCTTTTAAACAGGGCATAATACAGATAAAAATTTCATTTGAGTTTGGACAGTGTTTATAATATTGACAGTAATAATAATAAATTTTTTCCCCACAATTCTGAAAGGTGTCATCCATCTTTCCAAAAGAACAAGGAAATGGAAAAAAGTACTAAACCTTACTGGAAGGAGATTGAGAATTTATTAGAGTTGGAATCTTCAGACCAATCAAATTCAACCAAAATCCAATCAAATCATGGAATTTAAACTTGAAGGAATACAAAGATTTAATCCAATCCTATACCTCTTTACATAATAATGTGGTTATACTGCCTCTACTTGAAAACCCTCAGTGAGAGAGAATCCACCATGTCTTAAAAAACCTATTAGACATCAAATGAGATAATATTTGTAAAATGCTTAGTATAATACCTGGCACACAGAGGATATTTAATAAATACTTATCTTCATTCCTTTAATTATTAAGTATTTCCCCACACATGTAGCCTAAGTTCTCATTGTACTGTTTTAATCATTTGCCTTGTTTTATCTTCTGGAGACAAACAAACAAAAAAAAAATTTCCTCTTCTAAATGACAGTGCAGAAATACAGCTGTTATATCTCACTGGAGTTTATTTGTTTCCTTCTCCAACTTAAATATACCAGCTCCTTCATTCGATCCTCATTTGGCATAAACTCAAGGCCCTTCATCATCCTTATTATATTCTTCTCAACGTTATTTTTTTCCTTTTGAATGAAGAAATGAATAAAAAAAATTATGAAGTACATACTATATGAACAGCACCATGCTAAGTACTAAGAATATAAATTTTGAAAAGCAAGACAGTCCTTATTCTCAAGAAGCTTATATTCTAATACTAAGATATTGAACATAAAATTTGAAAGCAAATCAGTTAGAAGGGTCCAGTGACTCTTTGGTTGAAATGGCAAAGCCCATGGCAATGTATTTTCTTTAATGTAATTATCATTGATAAAACCATATCCATTTCTGACCCTGAACCATTTGGCAATGTCAGGAATTTTGGTAGTAAAAACATTTTTAATCTGAATCTTCAATAGCTGCTGAGGTGAGGGAAGAGGGGAGGATTGCTATTTCCTGTATAGTCAGTCACCAGCATGCATCTCCACAAGGGTTGTGCTTTTCTCTTATGTCTAGAGATATAAGATGTTAGTCTGAGGATACAATTGGGTGCTAATCTTTGGTTTGCTTATTCCTGGTCTGCTTCCAAGAGGTTGTAGTGAGAGGTAAATATTAAAGATTTGGCAGTCATTTCTCCTGGTTCTCACATATCACCCTCTGTCTTATACTTAACATTACTTGATGCATCAAACCAAATAGTACCTATTATACCAAATGTGTTGCAACCAGGGAAGGGTACAGAAGGACTCCTTTTCACGCCTAGATTTCATTACTTTATTTAACTAACATACCATACTGCTGACTTAGCTAACAGTCCACTCAAACTTCAAGATGCTTTTCAGACAATTAATTGTCCAAATATTCCCCCTACTATAAATTGTAAAGTTGATTAATTGAACTCAGGTTTAAGTTCTTATACTTCTCTCTATTGAATTTTATCTTATTAATCACCTAAATGGTCTAAAATGTTAACATCATTTTAGCTTATTTTCAGTGTGCTCTCTATCCCTCCCATTATATAGAAGGTGGTATTTGAATTTTCTTCAAGGAAACCAGGAATTCCAAGAGTCAGAGGATAGAGAGAGTATGATATAAACATGGGAGACTGCCAGTGCAAAGACATGTAAATGGTTAGATAGAGCACCATAGAAAAGAAACAGAAAGGAGTGAAGACTGGATTGGAGTACATAGAGGATAATACCTTGTAAGAAGATTCAACTCGTATGTCATAGCATCACTTTCTTGATGTAATAATTCTCTTCAAGAACAAAGGACAAATAACAACAACAGCAATACAATAACTAAGGGGATCGTGAAGGGATTTATGGACCAAACTGAGGAGCTGTATTTGTAGAGATAATGGGAAGCTACCAAAATGTATTGAATAAGACAATGAAATGATAAAACATGCACTCTAATGGAAATTGCTTTGGCAGTCTGTGAAGAAGATTGGAATGGAGAAAGACCTGATAAAGGGAGACCATTAGGAAACTGTTTCTATAGCCTAGGTAAGAACTGATGAGGGCCTAAGCTAGGATGATGACTATGTGAATGGAGAGAAGGGGGAAGATATGCAAAACGTTATAGAGATAAAAGTGAAAAAGTTTTAGCAAATGACTCTCTATAGAAGTTCTCTATAAAACAAAGGTTTTGAACTTATCTAACTGGAATGATGAATGTAGAGAAATTTGGAAGAGGAGGGGTTAGATGAGAAAGATAGGTAATTCTGTTTTGGACATTGAATTTGAGACATCCGTAGAATATCCAATCCCTATAGGCAGTTAGTGATGTAGAATTGTGTTAAGGATAAAAACTAGGATTATATTTATGTATCTGGGAGTTAACTTCTTGAGAACTATTTTTCTAAATCTAAAATAATATCATACAGCAGTCAGTATTATAACAGAGACCTTTTAAAGCTTTTAATAAAACCCCTGGGGTGCTATTTTATGCTAAAGTGGATAGTGGTATAGTGAGGCTCCAAGATAGTAGCCATTAAATTGTTAGAAAGCTGCATCATGGGGGAATTTAATGTAACCCAAAGATTCACCACAAAAGACTCAAATCTTGTAATTGTGGGCTGAAGCCATTATCCAATTAGTTACATTTTACTCAGTAACTATAATGCATATTGAATCTGTTTACAATCTCACAACAGTGGAGGGCTATATGATCTATAATAAATGTGTTGCAACTCGATTTTATATTACAAAGCATTTTATTTATAGGAATTTTTCTATTCTTTATAAATATAAACAATTCAAGATTTGTCACAGAAATTTCAAATTATTTTCAAGCATCATATTTTTTTGGTACAAAAGCTACATTACACATCCTGAGATTATGGATTGTTGTATGGATTTCACCATCTATTTATGGACCTGAGTTAGGACAATCTAAAATTATGATTTTTCCCCCAGAAAACCAGAGTTACAGTCCCAATCCTGACATGAGTAAGCTGTATGACACTGATTCACTCTTCTAAATCTTAGTTTATTCAGCTTAAAAAAAAAAAAAGAGTTTAATCTAAGTTTCTAAGTCTTTATGATAGAGGTCATTCTGTGAATTAATTTAATGAAAATACAAATGACTCCTTTGATACCAGTAATTCATCTTCCAAAAAAAATTACATACATTTACAATATGGATGGGAAAAGAAAGTTCAATTTGAGATATATTGTGTATAATTGCAAACTAAAGTAACAAGAAAAATTGTGAACCACAATGTATATTTTTAAATGAGTTTTATTTCTTTGTTCTTTTTCCCTTAGGACTGACCTTCAGTTATATTGTGCTGCAAGTTGAAATGCATTATAATTTCATATTTTTGAGAATTCTAGCCATGTCAGTCTCAGAGTCTGATTTTATTTTCTCTTATCAATTTCTTCAGATATCTACTTTCTCAACTCTAAAACAAGACGATTTATCTTTGAAGTCCCTTCTAGTTCTAAATCTATGATATTATGATACTATGAATCCCATATGTTTCATTGATTATCTGGAATATATACTATCTGGCTACTAGAAGTGGGGTCAAAACTTCAATAGCAAATCATTCTCTAAGCAGATGCACATTTAATCAATTGGTGCACATTAATCTTATTAAGTACCTATTATGTTTCAGACACTGTTAATCATTGGAAATATAAAAATATTAAAGAAATATCCCCTATCCTCAAAAAGTTTGTATAATTTATGTGTATTCATGTGTAACATTTAAATATGTATATATACATACATAGATGCATGTATATATGGATATATACATGTATATATGCATATATTATTTTTATATTATTTATTCATCAACATAGATAACTGATTAGGAACCTATACCTGTTAGAATCTATTCTGTAATTTGTAATTTTAGAGAATGGGCTGGGGAAGCAAGAAGTTATGTGGTTTGTTCAGTGTTAGATACTATTTGTCAAAACTGGGATTCAATTCATTTTACCACTTGAGCCTTATTCTCAATCTATTATGCCAATTGGGAAGTGGGAAGACAATGAAAACAATGATATCTGAGCTGAGTTTTGATGAAAATTTGTGATTCTAAAAAGCAGAGGGGAAGAAAAAATTAATTCAAAACATGGGAATAGCCAGCAAAAATGGAGTATCTATCATGTGTGAAGAGCAACAAGAAAGCCAATATGACTCAAACATAAAGTGTGTGAAGAAGGGTAATGTATAATAAATATGAAAAGATAAATTGGAATCAGGTTGTGAAGGATAAAGAACACCAAAAGAACTTATTCTGCATATACATTAGCATTGAACAATTTTTAAAATAAAAGCAAATGATTAATTGACAATTTTTTTCATACTTGATTCTTCCCAAAGACTCTTCCTTCCCTCTCCAACCTTAACCCTCATCAACAGAAATATATTCTTATGGAACAGTGTAGCAAAACAGTGAGATGATTTTACTATAGAGGTGAAAAGCCTATTGAACTTAATGATAGCTGGTTGTCCAAAAAATGAATTTAAATTCAACTTTAAATTTCACCTAAGTACCTATAGACATTATTTAAATTTAAATGTTACTCAAAAGAGGGACAACTCTTTTGATACGCAGACAAACTTTTCTAGAGGATAATGGAACTAACACAAAACATCATAGGCCTAAGAGCAGCCATCAATTAAGAAAGCATGAAAGCTCAAACTTATTTAATACTTAATACCTATAATTAATCAAAATCCCTAATCTTATATTGGACAATTCTATATTTATTTAGAAGATATAATGCTAATATGAGTAACCTGAATATATTCTCCTTGCACAAGCATATATACAGATCGGAACAACTGCTTACACTTTACCAAACAAATAATTATAACTACATACTAGTACCTTATTATATATTTTGTTAACCCAACCCAGGTGTGCATGTAAAGGAAAGATTAAAAGGAATAAAAGGAACTCGGCAAATATGAACCCCGCCTGTTTCCCAAAAACATCACCTCTAGCATTTACCAGTATTAGAGGCACTGCCTGCCCGGTGAGTTATGACTTTAACGGCCGTGGTATCCTGACCGTGCAAAGGTAGCATCATCACTTAAGCAAAACATAGCATAATGGCCATAACTGCCAGTGTATGCCTAATTCTTCACATATGCAATCTATCACCTTCCTTTTAAGGGAAAAATGTTTCAGCAACAGTTTTCTGAAATTGTAATTGTCAAAGTTCTGGCATTAAGCTAAAGGGAATTATGCTGCTAGATGTGGTTTCTTTCATAGAAGGAAACGAGGAAAATGTAGAGCACTAAAATTCCATGGTGGTTTTTGCAAAAGCAATTAAGTTAATCTTGGTGTCTTGACCTAATTTTAGCATAATTTAGTTAATCATATTTTCTCTTTTAAAATATCTTCTTCAATTTCAGTCAATGCAATATTTTCTTCAAAACACTGGCTAAATTTCATCCCAAAAACAATTGCATTTATATATGTAAGTGAACCTGTTATAAGATTTAAGAAACACTCTGGGAATATCCCAGTTTGAAAGTGCTATATAATTATCACTATTAGGCTTAGGAGATTTTTTTTCCCACTGAGGTTGAAACAGATTCAATTGATTCTCTATTCTCAAAACAAAAACAAGGTTATTTGTATAAATAGAATTCTCCCCTTTTTGCATTTTACTATCCTACTTCTTTAAAAAAATAAAATTTATTTTTCCTTTGGGCCTATTTGTATGTATGCCAGTCAATTACACTTATTTTACATTTCCAACTGAAATGTTTTCAAGGAGGAAAAGTGACAAATTCCAAATAGAAGAAAATGAAGATGACAAAGAAGAAGAAGGTAAAGGCCAAGATAGCAAAGGAGAAGACAACAAAGATGAAAGTAGTGAAGAGGAGGACAAGGAAAAAGAGAAAAAGGAGCAGGAGGAGGAGCAGGAAGAACAACAGAGGGAGGAGGAGAAAAATGAGGAGAAGACAAAGGAAAAAAGAAGACAAAAGAAAAGGAAAAGGAGGAGGAGGAGGAGGAAAAATAAGAGGAGAAGGAGGAGGAGAAGAAGATAAGCAGAAAGAAAAAAGAAGAAAAAGAAGATATTGTTGAAAAGAACCTTAGAGATCACTCAGAACAGGGTTTTTAGCCTTTTTTTTTGTTTCATGAGCCCCTTTAGCAGTCTGTTGAAGCTTATGGACCTCTTCTCAGAAAAAAAAATAATGCATAAAATAAAGTACAAAAGCTTACCAAAAATATTAAAACATAGTAATCACAATATTTTAAAAAACATTTCCATGGATGTCAGTTTAAGAACCCTATATATAGAAAAAAATGAGAAAGTTGAGATCTAAAGTGATGAAATAATTTGTTCAAAGTCACACATCACTTAGTGGGATAGGAGAACTAGAAACTATTATTACTTCCTTTCTAAAATATTCATTTTCACTTACAGTCTAGATTCATTATAGGTTATCTATTTGCAGAGATTTTCCTAGATAAACAAGGTTTTTTACTGGCATAATATTAGAAGGAGGATTTGGAATCCTAAATAGTCATTCTTTGAATTATAGAAGACCAATACTGAGTAAAGAAACAGTTAGGGGGGAGGGAAAATCAATCTCAAGTTGTTACACATGTTACACATACACATATACTTTCACTATTGTAGCAGTGACTATGATAAAGTAGACTGAAGTAAGAGAGGTTATCTGAGAATGGCAGGATTCCTTCTCAAAGAGATGCTCAAATTTAATTTCAGTGAAGGGCTCAGGAATACCAAAAAGAAATCAATTAATCAGGAATCATTTTTAAGTACCAGACATTCTGTGAGGCACAACAAGACAAATGAGAGACAGTCTTTGCCTCAAGGAGCTTGCATTCTGTTAGGGAGATAAAGGAATGATTAAATGGGGGGAATAACTAATAAGTGAGGGAATGGGGAAAAGCCTCTTTGAGGAGGTAATATTTGATTTAATTCTGGTTGGAAAATAAGGATTGCAAGAGGCAGAGGTAAGGAAGGAGCTCATGCCAAACATAAAGAGCACCTTTTGCAAATACTCTAAAGCATAAACACAAAACATAACTTGAATCAGATTAAAATGTAATTGGGGATTGTTTAACAAAATAAATTTAAAATACAGTATTACATAGACAATGTTAATTTGAGATTTTCTAAGTCAATTTGCTGCCCTCAGGAATCTGTTTCTATTTGATTTTGACACCACTGATCTAAAAGAAGCCTGAGAAATTAGGAGGATAATATTACCATCTACAGTAATAAGGAAAGGAGGAGAAAAGGGAGGGTTTAAAGGGAAATATAATTCAGTTTTGTGGTTATTGCGTTTAAGGTGTTTATCGGGCATACCATTAAAGATATCTGAAAGGTAGCTAGAGATGAAATTTAGAGGTCAGCAAGGAGATTGGGACACTAAAGGTATAAAGGATACATATATACTAGCAAGCTATGAAAACTAAGATCTAACAAAGGCCTTTGTCAAAATGTGGTACTTGAACTTCCTTCTGAAGAAAGTTAAGAGCTTTATGAGAAATAGTTAAGAAAGAACATTCAGGTAGGGAATAGCCAACAAAAAAACACTCAAACAGGAGATGGCTCAGTCCATGTGAGGAAACAAATAGACCCAATATTGTTGAACCACAGAGTGTGTTGAGGAGAGTACTAGAAAGTAAGAACACAAAGGGTGGGTAAGAATTTTAAAAGAAGAGTGTGTTACTGAGGAAAAGGAGAAAGGTGACATAGTCAGACCTGTACTTTGGGAAAATCATCTTAGTATTACATGGAAAAAAGTGCTGAAATAGAGAAAGACTTCAGTCAGGGACACCAATGAAAAGTTATTGTCACAGTCCATGTAAAAACTGATTGTAAAGAATAAGGAGAAGGGGATAAATAGATAGATAGTTTATCTCTATTCATTTATCTGATGTTGGAAAAAAAAAAAGAAATGACAAGATTTGGTAACTAATTAGGTGTTATATAACAACTGAGGAGTCAAGGATCACACATAGACTATGAATTTAAGTAAATGGAAGAATGATGGTGTTCTCAGTAGAAGTAGTGAAGATAGCTAAAATATAGAAACTAAAGAGGGGGTCACAAATTTTTGATGTAATCCTGTAAGAGTTGTGGCAAGAACATATATAATTTATATCAGATTACTTACCATCTCTGGAGCAGAGGTAGGGGAAGCAGGAGTGGGGGCAGGGCAAGGAAGGAAAAAGGGATAGAATTTGGAACTTAAAACTTTATTTTTAAATGTCAAAAAATTTTAATGTAATTGGGGAAAATAGAATATAAAAATTAATTGTGGGAAGAAAATTTATATTAAGAATGAAATCAGATTGTAAGGAATTCAAAAAGGTTTACTTTCCCTCTCTTTGTATTTTAAGATATATTGGGGGAAATGATGATGATGATAACACTATTAATAATAATAATAGCTAGCATTTGTGTAGCACTTACTATATTCCAGACATTTACTGAATACTTTACAATTTGTTGATGCAAATTTTTGGTGGTCATAATAACTCTGCAAAAGAGGTACTATTATTATCCCCATTTTATAGATGAGGAAATTGAGGCAGGAGGTAAATGATTTCCCCAGTATTATGAAGCTAGTTCATATCTTTCTCATTTGTGGTCCAACACATTATCTATTGTTCTTCCTTACTGGGATAAGACCATTGCTCTAGATAGATCCCAAAATGAGAAATAACAACAGAGCAAAAACAGAGTTGCCGATTTCTTGTTTTCCTTCTGTTTACAAAGAAGGATCTTTAGACTGGAAAGAAAAAAAAAATCATCTAGCTGCCCTGAAAAATTCAAGTACCATAGCCCAGATAAACTGTGTTATTTGGTATTGGAAAAAAAAAATCAACACATGTGCTAACTGAACCTCTGTCAGTGGTATTTGAAAGATCCTTGGAAATGCAGTAATGAGAATTCACTTCAGATCTGGATTTCACTAGCTTGCTGCAGAGATCTTCCTCTTCCAGATTTGAAAAGATGTGATTTTCTATTCTCTACTGGTTTTCTTATACATCAGAAAGGAATAGAAGACATTTTGTCCACTGTTATTACAGTGCTGATTGTAAGGATTTGTGGGGGGAAAAGATCACCTCATAAATATTTGTAGCTTATACATCAAGATTTTTTTCTATAGGACATAGATGTAGATAAATTTTATGACTAATAATAAAAATATCCATATTAAATCAACTTAATTTTGATATTTGGTGATATCAATCAACAACCATTTATTCAGTGCCTATTATGCACACTTAAGGGCACTTAGTGGTACAAAGACAAGTGAATTCCAGGCTCATGACAATATGTACTTGTCACTTCAAGGAAAGTATATCACCATCATCAATGCAAAATCTCCCACCATGATAAACCCTGATGAGGTCAAAGAAAATTTTATCAAGACATGTATTCTAATGTATTGTTGGATGAAAATCAATCCAAACATTCTATAAATGTATTTAAAATTATGTAAGGATAGTTGATTAACCAACATTTATTAAGCACTATGTCCCTGGTATTGTGCAAAGCACTGGGTATATAAAGAAAGGCAAAAAACTGTATCTTCTCTCAAGGAGTGTATAGTCTAATGAAGGAGACAATAGATAAACAAGATGTACAGCCAAACTATATAGGATCAATTGGAGAAAAATCAATAGAGAGAAGGCATAGTACAGTAAAAATTGATTAATTGTTGATCCAGGGATTCCACTCCCAGGCGTATGAACTAAGGAGGTTAAACACAGAAGGAAAGATCTCATATACACAGTATAATACTTTTTTTTTTTTGTATGAGTAAACAATTAGAAAATAAGTGCCCATAGATTAGAGTACAATTTAGTTGTAGTCAAGAAGCAACAAATATGAGAACAAAGAATCAAATAAACAAATAATAAACCACAAAAATAATATATACAACTATTTAAATACTGTAAGTAGAAATAACAACAAAATGACCAAACTTTATAATTATGATGATGAAAATGAGAAAATGTGCCCCCCTTTCTATTGCAAAAGGTAGGGTCTTGTGAATGGGAAATAATGCATGTACTATCAGAAATGTTTTAAACTATTGGGCGGTTTCTAAAAATTGCTTTCCCCCCCTTTTTTTTCTTTTAATCTTTGTGATAAGGGGATAATATCTTAAAAGTATTTATCTGGAGAGTATAAAAAAATAACATCAATCTTTTAAATTTAAAAAATAAAAAATTATCACATTTTTAAAACATTTTAAAATAATTTAAAATTCTGCTATATGAGTTTCTCTTTTGTCATAAAGAGAAGAAAACAAAAGAAAAATGTAAAATCATAAATGAAGTACTTCATCTGTGTTTCTTCTAGTTAAACTATTCATCTTTAATTAAACCAGAATTGTTTCTGGGGAAAATTGGAATTCTATTTTTTTTTTAAATGACAAACTCCTCTAGGGCAAGGGTCTGTGTTATATAAATCTTTATATTCAAATGGGAGAAATATATACAAACATTTCTTAAAAGATATAAAGTTTTATAGCATTTGATCACTAAGCATATATTCTAAGTAATGGTTCACTAATTTGGAAGTAGGTATTTGTCATATATTATAAATTCTTGGCAATAATTTGTAATTCTATATGATTTTTTTAGAAGCCTGGGTAAGTTTTGAAAACTTCATAGATTAAGAAAAAAAGAATATTATTAAAAATATTTTGTGGAGTACAATAGTAGATCCTATGTTGATCTTAATAACTTTATTTTTCTACATTTAATAATATAGAAGTAACCCTCAGAGAGAGGAGGAAATATAGGCCCTGGCTATGATTATGCTATATCAAGTAATTCTTGGTAATAATCAGCTATCACCTTTTGTATCAGCTTTCTCCCTCAGCCAAACTTTTCTTTTTCCATTTCATTTCATTTTCTTTCTTTTTCTCTTCTAGCTCCTTTGTTTATGCATAAAGCTTGCCAATTATATGTCTACTATATTCCACTGAGTTAGACTATAGTCACTGTGGTGTTCTCTTCTTTTTTATAATATATGATGGTTATCTGTGAGGATAATAATTGTTATTATCCAACAATAGATAATGTGTTGGACGTCAAATGAGAAAGATCTGAACTAGCTTCATGATACTGGGGAAACCTGAGAGCAGGTTTCTTGGGGAGGTTTCTGGAGGCAGCCTTAGTTTCAGTTCAGAATAATAATCATCCCAAACACAGTCAGGTGTTAAAGTAGTTCTTTATTGTTTCTTTCAAAATAGCCCAGTTAGCTTTCTTTGGTTCTGAGAGCTCTTGTTGCTAGCTTCAGCCTCTCTCTGAAATTTGGTTCTGCCCGACTGCAGATTAGCTTCTCAATCTCCCAAACTGAACTCTCACTCTGTCAATCTTCTGAAGTGACTTCTGGCTCTAGCTCAACTCTGACTTGGGGTTTCTTCTGAACTGACTCTGACTGACTCACTGAAGCTCTTTTTATGCTCGGTGTAAAAGGTTGACTCCTCCTCCAAGAGTGGGATTATGTGAGGTGTGAATTCACAAAGTTACAAAGTTAACTTTGTGTATCTCCTGTACTTGTGAACTCCAATGTGTGAGCTCTAATGTGTGGTCTCTAATGTGTAAACTCTTAAAGGTGCAAACCCAAGCACACAAGCATTGCTTTCATCAATTCCACTTAGTACCTTGTCTCAAGTTCTAGCCCATAACATCTCCTTGTAAAATCAGATCAATCATACTGAACCATGCTAAATTAGATAATTATTGTCTCTATCAATTCTAATGACTTAACACTTTGTAAGGATTCCAACAAGTCAGAGAATAATATTTTATTCTAGAAACTCATGTTAGGGCATTAATTCTCTGTGAAACATCCAGAAGAGGGAAATAAGGATAATGAAGTAACTTGAGAATAAGCTCTATGATCAACTGAAACAATTGAGAGTATTTATTCTGAAGAGGGAAAAGAAAGTTTAGAAAGAATTTGTGTCTTCAAGTATTTGAAGGACTCAGATAGAAATTGAACAATATTGTTTTTCTTAGTCCCAGA
Organism: Sarcophilus harrisii; assembly: GCF_902635505.1. Taxonomy (NCBI): domain Eukaryota; kingdom Metazoa; phylum Chordata; class Mammalia; order Dasyuromorphia; family Dasyuridae; genus Sarcophilus; species Sarcophilus harrisii. The sequence continues at coordinate 195,761,694 of NC_045426.1, forward strand.
CAGCAAAGTAGGACTAATTGAAGAGAGACTTAGAATTGATACAAAGCAATGTACCAAATGATTTAGAAGTAGAAAAAAAATGGAATGAGATTCTTCAAGATGGAGTATAATCCTTCTTATTAACAATGAAAACTGGATAACTAGTTGATAGATATTTTACACATTCTTGTTTGGAAATAGGTTGGATCTTTTCCTATCCTCATAGACTCCTCCTATCCTCATAGTCCTCATAGACTATCTTTTAGTCTATGAGATAGAAGAAATTCTGAAATAATGTTATTCTAATGACACTAGGAATACTGATAGTTTAGGTCAATTGGTAGCATTAATAGTTGAAGTGCTGATTTTTTGGAGTCTACTACCGGTTTCCATGGATTTAAACTTATAAATATTATGTGATGGGAAACTAACCAATGAAAGTCTAATACATGAAAGCATATATACTGTACTAGATCAGATAAAATGTCCTTTATGGATTTTGCAGCATGGACAGGTAATCTAGAGTTATTTCTAATCTTTCTATTGCATGACTTTAGGTTGTCTGCTAAGCCAGTACTGAAAATACATATAAAAGACTCCCAGAGAGGCAATTTGGTCTTTTCCCTCACTGGTTGTGTTTGAGTGAGGAGACAATAACTGCTATAAATCTTTAGGTGGGAACAGTGCCAATGGCCAGGTAGACATAAAACCATGAGTGAATACATGGCCCTGCTGTTCTTTGTCCCTATTGTGTCTAATTTTTCTTGCCTTTTGCCTAGGAATATTGGAGATGGAAAACAAAACAAAACCAAACACCACCATCACTATTCTGTGACCTTGTGAGTTTAAAAAGGTTATGAGATCAAGGTCCAGGAGCTAGAGTCCATGCCAGAGTGTTTAAACAATTAATCTAGGTGAAGAATGATCTGTTTGTTCCAATTTGTTCTAGTATATTGCTGGCAGTTGAGTCAACAACTCATCCATCAGAGATGCTACATTCGAAAGTAAATTTAGTGGAGTGAATGCTTTTGCAGCCACTATGTTAAATTTGAGCTCATTCTCAGAGACTAATCTGATATCAGGGAGGATGTATACCTAGGTATTAAAGAAATGTTTTTGCAATTCCCATTATATCTTTCAAATAAACATTGCTTTAGTTTTTTAATTTAATTTTTCCTGGTTATACATCAACATTCATTTTTTTAAACACATTTCCTTATGAATCATGTTGAGAGAGAAAAATAAGAATAAAAAGGGAAAAACCATGAAAAAAAAACCAAAAAAAATTTTTAAATGAACATAACATGTATGGATTTACATTCAATTTCCACATTTTTCTCTCTGGATGCAGATGGCCTTTTTCATCCAAAATGTTTTAAGATTGCCTTGAATCACTGAATTGCTGAGAAGAATCAAGTCTTTCCTAGTTGATCAATGCACAATCTTGCTGTAACCATGCACAATGTATTTCTAGTTCTGCCTGTTTTACTCAGCATCATTCATGTAAATCTTTCCAGGTTTTTCTAAAATCAGCTTGTTCATCTCCTCCCCCCCCCCCCCCCCCCCCCCGGCCCGGCAATTGGAGTTAAGTGACTTGCCTAGGGTCACACAGCTAAGAAGTATTAAATTACTTAGATCAGATTTGAACTCAGTTCCTCCTGATTTCAGGACTGGTGCTCTATCTGGTGTACCAACTAGCTGCCCTTTGTTCATCATTTTTAATAGAACAATAATATTCCATTCCTTTCATATGCCATCATTTATTCAGCCATTCCCCAATTAACGGACAACTACTCATTTTCCAATTTTTGCCACCACAAAAACTACTGCTACAAACATTTTTGTACATCTGGGTCCTTTCCCCTCCTTTTTGATTTCCGTGGGATACGCAATAGTGACACTATTGGATCAAAGAGTGTGCACAGTTTTATATACCTTTGAGCATAGTTCCAACTTATTCTCCAAAATAGTTAGTGTGTTAGTTTTCCCACATCCCCTCCAACATTTATCATTATTGTTTCCTGTTATTTTAGCCAATTTGAGAGGTGAATAGTGGTATCTCTGTCATGTGCAAGTAATTGTTATTGCTGTGGGGCAGGAGAGGAAAAAATCCCTCTTTTCTGCCACGGAAATTTCAAAACCATTGGTGTCTTAAGTCATACAATTAGAAGAGAAAAAGAGAGAAACAATAGTAATTCTCTGTCCTTTAAAGTCCATTGATTAGACAACTCTTCCTTTCATTATCTTCGATGCAGCCCCTTCATGGAGGTAGGTAGGATTGGACACATAAGGGCAAATCTGAAGCTTCTAGTTATGCAGAGGTCAAATTGCATGTATTGAAGGAAGTAGTCAGGAATGGGACTCACACCATACAAGTTCTATAGGATGACTCTGTGAATTGATTCCCAATCAAGCTACATGAGGAAGATTCTGAACTAATTTATCTCTCCTCGATCAATCTCCCCTCCCTCCCAAACTACATTACAAAAAATTCTAATTATGTGAAATGTACTGCTAGCATAAACTTACAAATTCATCTTCTTGTATCAAAACTTAGAAACTTGAACACTTTTAAATCTAATTCCTTGAAATTCCATGGCCAGTTAAAGAACATTTCTCAGAAATGACATTGTTTTCTTAGTATAAGTTTGGTGTGCTTATAACTTAGTTATTTTCTTTTGTGAAATAATTTCCCATTTTTTTTCATGTATGCACTGTATTGCAATATAGACTGAAACACTGACTACCCACTGACTGAAGGAATGCTAATTATCTTTCATCCTTGCCTCATGTTCTTTGAAACTCTTAAGGGGGGTTAAGGTTTAATGGTTCTTTGCTAATGCTTCAAGACTGTACAGATAGTGTTCAGTCAAGAGTAAGAGAAGATCCTCTGTTCCCCAGTTCCATTTAACCACTAAGATTTGGATTAGATTTTATAAAGGAATATTCACTTTAAAAGACTTAGTTACAAATATGCAAACTAATCCCCAAAGATGAGTCTCAATTCTTCTTCTTTCTATAACTTCATTCTCTAGGGAGAGGAAAGGGTTTAGGTTTATAATTTAGGTCAGTTCCTATGATATCCAATCCCAAATTCCAAATCCAAATTCTTCTTTGGGTTGAAGTACTGGACAATCGGGTTTCTCTGGTCTTCCCTGTTGGCTGGTTAGCCTTCTAGTACAGCCTCCAGTGCCTCTGGGACTCTAACTCCTGGCTTGGTAGGGATTACTGCCTGCATTTAGACACCAAGGACAGAAGAAATAGAGCAGAAATAGACACTCTAAATCCTTCTCTTGGGGCTAAAGTTAAAAAAAGAGAATTGATTGTGAGGCCAGGCATAGGGGAGAACAAATGGGAAGGTCCCCTATTTCTGCATCACTTCAAGATGGCTTTATAGTGGGTAAACTTTGTATTCTTATTCACTATCTGGAAGCTGTGGGAAAGCCTATAAGAAAAAGATCAAGTGTCATAGTCTGATTAGTCTTAAAGTCCCAAATTATTCAAGTAAACTATCACAGGAGGCTCCTTTCACATGATTTGATAGAAAAATACAAGATGCAGGATGCTAGATCTGGACACTCTCAGGGCAAGCCCCCTACAAAATTTAAGAGAAATTTTTATTCAATTATACAGATTACCATGGGGATTAATCAAGATTGAAATATATGCTGTGGGAACCTAAAAGTGCCAATTAAAAACATAACATTAATTTTTGTCTGTACTTTTTTGTGTTACTTTGCTTGGATATTAATAATTTATATTAATAATTTTGATAGTCAAATTTCTACACTTACTGGGATCAAATGAAAAGAGCATTCAATTTAAAGAGGCTCTAAATTCAAACCTTTTCTGTGTTGATTAGCACATTTGTGACCTTAGGAAAACAAGGGATTTAAGTCTCTTTCAGTTTTTTCATCTTTTAAAATAAGGCTAGATAGCTTCTACAATTTTTTCCATCCCTCGAGATTCAGTGCAAAAGCGTTCATTAGATCTTGGTATATATAATACATCAATCTAAGTGTTTATCTTTGAAAGACAAAAATGAAAGTCTGTACTGAAAGTCTCTACTAGAAAGAAAAGATATGCACTCAGATAGTTGAATTTAAATATATGCCAAGTAAATACAAAATAATTGTTTTTTTTTTATTTAATAGCCTTTTATTTACAGGATATATACATGGGTAACTTTACAGCATTAAGAATTGCCAGACCTCTTGTTCCAATTTTTCACCTCTTACCTCACCTTCCCTAGATGGCAGGATGACAGTAGATGTTAAATATATTAAAATATAACTTAGTATACAGTACATATATGACAAAAGTTATTTTGCTGTACAAAGAATCAGACTTAAATATTGTACATTAGCTTGTGAAGGAAATCAAAAATGCAGGTGTGTGATAAATATAGGGATTGGGAATTCAATGTAATGGTTTTTAGTCATCTCCTAGAGTTCTTTTTCTGGGCATAGTTAGTTTCAGTTCATTACTGCTCCATTAGAAATGATTTGGTTGATCTCGTTGCTGAGGATGGCCTGGTCATCAGAACTGGTCATCATATAGTATTGTTGTTGAAGTATATAATGATCTCCTGGTCCTGCCATTTCACTCAGCATCAGTTCATGTAAGTCTCTCCAGGCCTTTCTGAAATCATCCTGTTGTATTTCTTACAGAACAGTAATATTCCATAATATTCATATACCACAATTTATTCAGCTATTCTCCAACTGATGGGCATCCATTCAGTTTCAGTTTTAGCCACTACAAAGGCTGCAAAACATTCGTGCACATACAGGTCCCTTTCCTTCTTTATAATCTCTTTGGGATATAATCCCAGTAGTAACACTGTGATCAAAGGGTATGACAGTCTTGATAACTTTTGAGCATAGTTCCAAACTACTCTCAAAATGGTTGGATTCTGTTCACAGCTCCACCAACAATCATCAATGTCCAGTTTTCCTACATCCCTCCAACAATCATCATATTATTTTTCCTGTCATCTTAGCCAATCTGACAGGTGTGTAGTGGTATCTTAGAGTTGTCTTAATTTGCATTTCTCTAATTAATAATGACTTGGAGCATCTTTTCATATGACTAGAAATAGTTTCACTTCTCATCTGAGAAGTGTCTGTTCATATCTTTGACCATTTTTCAATTGAGAATGGCTTGATTTTTTATAAATAGAGTTAATTTCTATATATTTTGGAAATGAGGCCTTTATAGAACCTTTGTTGTTAAAATATTTTCCAGTTTATTGCTTCCTTCTAATCTTGTCTGTATTAGTTTTGTTTGTACAAAACTTTCAGTTTGGTATAATCGAAATTTCTATTTTGTGATCAGTAATGATCTCTAGTTCTGCTTTGGTCATAAAGACCTTCCCTTCCACAGGTCTGTAGAGGTAAACTCATCCTGTGTTCTCTAATTTATTAATATTATTCTTTATGCCTAGGTCATGAACCCATTTTGACCTTATCTGTGTACGGTGTAAGTATGGATCAATGCCTAGTTTCTGCCATATTAGTTTCAATTTTCTAGCAATTTTATCAAACAGTAAGTTCTTATCCAAAAGCTGGGTCTTGGGTTTGTCAAAGACTAGGTTGCTATATTTGCTTGACTGTTTTATCCCTTGAACCTAGTCTATTCCACTGATCAACTAATTCTATTCCTTAGCCAATACCAAATAGTTTTGGTAACTGCTGCTTTATAATATAATTTAGATCTGTACAGCTTAAGACTCATTTGATTTTTTTTTCATTATTCCTTTGAAATTTTGACCTTTGTTTTTCCATATGAACTTTGTTGTTATTTTTTCTAGGTCATTAAAATAGTTTTTTGGGAGTCTGATTGGTATAGCACTAAATAAATAGATTAGTTTAGGTAATATTGTCATCTTTATTATATTTGCTCGTCCTATCTAAGAGCATTTAATATTTTTCCAATTGGTTAGATCAGACTTAATTTGTGTGAAAAGTAGTCTGTAATTTTGCTCATAAAGTTTCTGATTTTCCTTGCAGATAGATTCCTAAATATTTTATATTATCAGTAGTTACTTTAAATGGAATTTCTCTTTGTAACTCTGACTGTTGGATTTGTTAGTGATATATAAGAATTTGATGACTTATGTGGTTTATTTTATAACCAGCAACTTTACTAAAGTTGTGGATTATTTCTAATAACTTTTTGGCAGAATCTCTGGGGTTCTCTAAGTTACATCATGTCATCGGTAAAGAGTGACAATTTGGTTTCTCATTGCCTATTCTTATTCCTTTAATCTCTTTCTCAGCTCTTATTACTATAGCTAGCGTTTCTAACACAATATTAAATAGTAACGGTGATGTGGGCAACCTTGTTTCCTCCAGATCTTATTGGGAATGGTTGCAGTTTGTCTCCATTACATATGATGCTGATGGTTTTAAATAGATGCAGCTGATTATTTTAAGGAAAAGTCCATTTATTCCTATACTCTCAAGTGTTTTTAATAGGAATGGATGTTGGATTTTATCAAATGCTTTTTCTGCATCTATTGAGATGATCATATGGTTTTGTTAATTTGTATTAACATGGCCAATTATATTGATAGTTTTCCAATATTGAACCAGCCCTGCATTCCTGGTATAAATCCTACTTGATCATAGTGTATTATCTTGAGATGATTTTCTGTAGTCTTTTGCTAATATCTTATTTAAGATTTTAGCATCAATATCATTAGGGAGATTGGTCTATAATTTTCTTCTTGTTTTCAGCCTACCTGGTTTAGGTATCAGTACCATGTCTGTGTCATAGAAGGAATTTGGTAGGACTCCTTCATTCCTATTTTATCAAATAATTTATATAGCATTGGGGCCAATTGTTCTTTTAAATGTTTGGTAAAATTCACATGTAAATCCATCTGTCCTGGGATTTTTCTTAGGGAGTTGTTTAATTGCCTGTTCTATTTCTTTTTCTGAAATGGGACTATTCAAGCAATTTACTTCTCCTCTGTTAGTCTGGGAAGTTCATATTTTTGAGGTAGTCATCCATTTCACTTAGGTTATCAAATTATTTGCACAAAGTTGGGCAAAATAACTCCTTATTATTTCTCTAATTTCCTCTTCCTTGGTGGAAAGTTCTCCTTTTCATTTTTAAGACTACTAATTTCATTTTCCTCTCCTTTTCTAATCAGATTTACCAAAGGCTTATCTATTTTATTGGCTTTTCATAGAACCAAGTCTTAGTTTTATTAATTAGTTCAATAGTTTTTTACTTTCAATATTTTTAATTTCTCTTTAATTTTAGAATTTCCAATTTAGTATTGATTGGGGTTTTAATTTGGTCTTTTTAGTTTTTTTTTAGTTGAGCCCAATTCATTAATCTTTTTCTTTTCTGTTTTATCTCAGTAAGCCTCTAGGATATAAAATTCCTCTTATTATGCTTTTTGCATCCTAAATTTTGTATGATGTCTCATCATTGTCATTATCTTGAGTGAAATTATTAATTGTATCTATAATTTGCTGCTTCACCCAATCATTCTTTAAGATGAGATTGTTTAGTTTCCATTACTTTTGGTCTATTTCCCTAACTTTATGTTGAATGTAGTTTTATTGCATCATGATCTGAAAAGAAAGCATTTACTATTTCTGCTTTCTTGCATTTAATTTTGAGGTCTTTATGTCCTAATATATGGTCAATTTTGAATAGGTTCCATGAACTGCTGAGAAGAAAGTATATTCCTTTCTATCTCCATTCAATTTTCTCAAAATCCAACATACCTAATTTTTCTAATATTCTATTTACTTTAATTTCTTTTCTTATTTGTTTTGTGGTTTGATTTGTCTAATTCTGAGAGTGCAAGGTTGAGATCTCCTACTATTACAGTTTCTTGTCTATTTCTTCTTGCAACTCTCTTTTAACTTCTCCTTTAGGAAGTTGGATGCATACCACTTGGTGCATATATGTTTAATATTGATATTGTTCTTGTTTATGCTACTTTAGCAGGATGTGGTTTCTTCCTTCTCTTTTAATTAGATCAATTTTTACTTTTGCTTGATCTGAGATAAGGATGGCTACCCTGCTTTTTGACTTCACCTGAAGCATATAGATTTTGCTCAGCCTTTTACCTTTACTCTATATGTATCTCCTGCTTTAAATGTGTTTCTTGTAAACAAATATTGTAGGGTTCTGACTTTTGATCCAGTCTGCTATCTGCCTCCTCTTATGGGGGAGTTCATCCCATTCATCATTACGGTTAGAATTACAAATCTGTATTTCTGCCATCCTATACCCCAGATTATGCTTTACTTATTCTTTTGCCTCCCCAACACTCTTTCCCCTTTAAACTTATGTACCCTCTTTTATCACAATGCTTATCCTCTTTATAATCCCTCCTCCCCTTTGAGTCTTCCCCTTCCTTCCTTTATTACTCTTTTTCTTTCTTTCCTCTCCCCGTTTTAATGAGGCGAGAGAATTTTCTCTAAAACAAATGTCAATTATTTTTCTTTGAGCCAACTCTGTTTAGAGTAAGATTCTACATAATGTTCCTCCACTCTAAGTTCCCTCAGATAGTATAAATTTCCTTGCTCTTTGTGGGATGTGGTTTCCTTTTATCCTATCCCTTCTTCTGCCATCATCCCTTTTCATATCTACTTCCTTTTTATGTTATATCAGTAAATCAAATTATACATGTATTCTTTTGTATATCCACAATCAGAAATACAATTCTCAAGAGTATTTTACCTTTTCTGCATCTCTGAGTTCTATGGTTGAGATCAATTTTTTTGTTTAGCTGGTTTTTTCAGAAACAAATGGAATTCATTTGTTCATTAAATGTCCATCTTTCTTCCTGGAAGAAAATGCTCAGCTTAGCTGTAGTTTTATTCTTGTGCATCCTAAGTTCTTGTGCTTTTGGAATATCATATTCAGGCCTTTTTCCTTTTAATGAGAGGCAGCCAGATCTTGGGTGATCCTTATTGTGGCACCTTCGGTTTTTAAATGGTGTTTTTTGGCTGCTTGTAAAATTTTTTCCTTAATCTGATAGTTCTGAAATTTGGCCACAATATTCCTTGGGTTTTTATTTTAGGTTTCTTTCAGAAGGTGTTAGATGAATTCTTTCAATGCCTATTTTTACCTTCTGATTCTATTACATCTGGAAAGTTCTTTTGATGATTTCTTTGTAAATAGTATCTTAGGCTTTTTTTCATCATAGTTTTCGGAAAGTCAATAATCCTCAGATTATCCTCCTAGATCTATTTTCCAAGTCTGTCATTTTGCAAGTAGATAATCATGGTTTTTCCAGTTTGTCTTTTTTTTTTTTTGCTTGATCTGATTCTTGCTGTCTCAATGAATCATTAGTTTCATTTGTTCAGCTTCCAATTTTTAAAGAATTATTTTCTTTCATAGCTTTTTTTTTACTTTTTCTGTATATGTCAATTGAGTTTTAAATGTATTGCTTTGGTCTGTGGAATTTTTCCATTTCATAATTTTTTTTTTTTTAGTGATTATTTTTTTCAATTCACAGATCCTTCTTTCTTGCTTGAGTTCTTTGTCTTTTCATTTCACAAATCCTACTTTCTAGTGGAATTCTTTATTTTCACAAATTCTATACTTTCCTGAGATTTTTTATTTTTTCACTTCACCAATTTTGTTTCCCTGGATCTGGGAATTTTAACTTTTCACATTGATTTGCATGGGTTAGTTGCTCTCTGGTTTTTCTCCCATTTATTTCTAACTCTTTTGAGACTTTCAATGGTCTCTTCTAGAGCATATGTGTGAGGACGTCTTGATGCATTTGTGTTGAGGTCTCCCTTCCAGGTTTGTGATCTGTCTTTTCTGCATAGAAGCTGTTGATAGTCTTTTCATCTTTTGTTTGCAATGTTTTAAAATCTTTAGGTAATGTCTCCCTAGTGCAGTGTATAGCTTCCTCTGCGAGCAGGAGAGATGTAAAGCCTTTCAGTTCTGAGGTATGGGGTAGCTTGAGTGAGAGTTTTCCTTCCAACGGAGTGGATTTAGCACTGGTCGAAGCTAATGGTGCCCAGTTTGGCTGTGTGGGTTAGCCGACTGCCCTTTGGCTTAGAGACTAGGGTGAAAGTCTGCCTAGCTTCGAGCTTTGTGGACTGAGAGATTGAGCTGAGACATGTAGGGTGAGAAGGACGCTGAAACTCTGCCAGGGTTTCTGCATATTGGTCTGACCTCTGAAAAGTTATGTGTAAAGATCTAAGATTAGGAAGCAATGAGGGCTGTGTTCTGGAGTGATACAACTGACTCTAAGGAAAACTGACTGGTTGAAGTGGATTGTGTGAGATCTGTGCTTACTTTGGTTGAGGGCTCTCTCAGAACTAACTTCTCCAGTTTCTGATTTCCCTGGCCAGGGAACAAATTTTTGTGAGACAGCAGATTTTTTCTTCGGTCGAGAGTTGTTCTACTCTTATCTTTATGAATTGTAGAGTAATGAACTATTTTGAGGTCTGAATAATATTGATAAAGAGGGTAAGAGAAGAGTTAGAAAGTAGTAGTCATTCTCCGATTTGGTCTGTCTAAAATAATTTTGTGAGGTGAGATTAACAATATTAGGAAATCTAGAGGGGCCTAATATAAGAGATATAAATTGAACTGGATTACTGAAGAAAACTAGGAATGCTAAGAGGAAAAGGGGAGGAGGACAATTAATTCCAGGGATTGGAGGGAAGGTTACATACAAGGAACAACTCATGGACCAGTTTGTTTGGAAAGTAGAATGAGGGAAGCAAAGTGATGTAAAAAAAAAAAAAATCTGAAAAGAGTGAAATTGTGGAAGGACTAAAATGATAGATTGAGAAGTTTCTATTTTATCTTAGAAGCAATGAAGAAACGAATGAAACTTTTTGAACAGAGGCGTGAATAAACATGTGCTTTAGGGTAACAATTTGGTAGGTTTGTAGAGTATGGATTAGAGTGGGTAGACATTTGAAGGTAGAAATGCCGATTAGAAGATACTTCTATTAAATTACATTGATAATTTATATATAGATAATTTGATATATAAAATGTTAAATGTCAATTTAAATAATTGATATATATAGTGATAACAGACTAGAGTAGTGATTGAGTTACAAGAAGAGAATGAATACAAACCATGGTGAAGGAGAAGTCACAAAATTTGGAAACATGATTTATGGAGAGTGTAATAGAGTGAAGGGTATGATGAAATAGGGTAACTAGAAATACAATTGTGAAACAAGGTATCCAAAGTATTGTGGAAATAATTCACAGAAATAGTGAGGTAAGGAAGAAGGATGGATTTGGAGAGATACTGTTTTACGTAAATTGAGTTTGAAGTGTCTGAGACATAAACATAGAAATGTTCAGCAGGTAGTTTGGGGGCACAAATATTTAACTCCATAAAAAGATGAGGACAGGAAGTATAAATCTGGGAATCATTTGTATAGAATTTATTTTAACTGATTGCATGAGATCATAAAGAGAGAATATAAAAAAGAAAAGAGGATCCAAGATAGATGATTCATAACTGAAGAAGAAGAAATTGATTTTAATTTATGAAGGAGACCGAGGATGATGAGGAAAGAAGAGAGAAAAGAGAAAAAAGCAGGAGAATCAAGAAAAGAACATTGTAGCTAATAGTTGAGATTGTTGGTAAACAACTTTGGATAGGCCATTTTCAGTTTAGAGCAGGGGTCAGGAGTCAGATAGAATCTAGAAGAGAGTAAGCAATTAAAGAATTTATTCAATATTCAACTAGAAAAATTAGTCCCGTGGTCATTTAACTCCACTCATACATGGTCCCCCACCTGCTTGTAGTCCCGAAACTTCTCTCAATCAAGAGTTAAAATATGTGCTGATAAAGGATAACCACTGTGGTGACTGAGAAAAGAGAAGAGAATGAATAAAAGACATAGAGTAAAATATCGAAATACAATTTGCTAGTGACGGTAACAAGAAGATGTCCCTACAAACTCAGCTGTATGAAAGAACGGCTGGACTGGGGAGTCATGGGAGGTTGTGAATTGTCTGGGGTCACTCGGCTTGTACAGGTAAATGCTAACCCAGATTTTCCGTCCACAATACCAAGTAGAACCAAGATGGTTCTAGACATCCACCGGGACAGTGCTTAATATTCGTTCTCTGGACTGATGAAATTTCGTGCACTGTGATAAGTTTAAAATAAGTCTCTGAACAAGCAGGGCCAAGAGATCATTATATACTTCAACAACAATACTATATGATGACCAGTTCTGATGGACCTGGCCATCCTCAGCAATGAGATCAACCAAATCAGTTCCAATGGTGCAGTAATGAACTGAGCCAGCTACGCCCAGAGAAAGAACTCTGGGAGATGACTAAAAACCATTACATTGAATTCCCAATCCCTATATTTATGCCCACCTGCATTTTTTATTTCCTTCACAAGCTAATTGTACAATATTTCAGAGTCTGATGCTTTTTGTGCAGCAAAATAACGGTTTGGTCATGTATACTTATTGTGTATCTAATTTATATTTTAATATATTTAACATCTACTGGTCATCCTGCCATCTGGGGGAGGGGGTGGGGGCTGAGGTGAAAAATTGGAACAAGAGATTTGGCAATTGTTTTTTATTTTTTTTTTTATTTAATAGCCTTTTGTTTACAGGATATATGCATGGGTAACTTTACAGCATTAACAATGATTTGGCAATTGTTAATGCTGTAAAGCTACCCATGCATATAAACCTGTAAATAAAAGGCTATTAAATTAAAAAAAGAAAAAAAAAGAAAAAGAAAAAAAGTCTCAGGAAAGAATGAGTCTCCATTTTCTTAATAATGGGAAAATAAATTTATATTCCCGTTGCTCAGACGACTTCGAAAAAATGTGTCGACCTCCTTTAGCAACAAACAAATTAAACCAGCGGCACACGGAGACTCTACAGAGCTCCCCTGGGCCCTTTCCCCAGGATCACTATGTGCCCGCCTCCTGCGTGTGACGTCACCGACGCTTCCTTCTCCACCCTTCCTGCCCCCACCCCTTTCGTCGTTTTATGGCAACAAGAAGCGTCCCTAGTAGCCGGGGCGTCTCTAGAGATGTGCAAACTTCCGGTTCCCGCAGTGGCCCGGGCCTGGCCTCCGCCGCCGGTTCCTCCTCCCAGGCGTCCGCCTACTTCTTTGCTGCGCCCATGGTTCTAGCCGGCGCCCAGGCCTGGGCCGGGGCCGGCAAGGCGGAGCGGGCGAAGGCGGCGTGGTGAGCCGGCGGCGCGGGTATGATGTGGACCTCGCGTTGCCGCTGCTGTTGCCACCGCTTGCTGTCGGCCGCGCTGCTGCTGGCGCTAAGCGGGCAGCTGTCTTTGCTGCTGCTGCTGCTGCTGCTCCTGCTGGACGGAGCGGCCGCCCTCGCCTCTCACACCTCTGTGCCCGGAGCCCCACTGAAGCCTTCCCAGCCCCCGCCGCTGCCTCGGGCCTCGGGCACTGTCTTCCCCGCCAGGCCCGGCCTCCCGAGTGCTGGCAGGACCGTGTCCCCTTCCGGGCAGGCCGGGCTCAGCGGCAATGGCAGCGGCCCCGGAGCCGGGCCTGCCGAGATCGGAGGCGGCGGGCTGGCGGTGTCCCCGAATTCTGGCGACAAACCCATGACCCAGCGGGCCCTCCTGGTGCTGATGGTGGTGAGCGCCGCGGTGCTTGTGTACTTTGTGATTAGAACCATCAGGTGAGGCGGGCCTGCGTGGGGAGCACGGGTCCCGGGAGGGGCTGGGGGGGTTCGCTATGACCCCGAGTGCACCATCTCGGGTTACCTTGCTGCGGTCTTTGGAAAGGTTACAGTGACAAGTTTCCTTATGGGAGCGGGGCGTCAAATGACTGAGACTTCCGCTCATTTCTAATTATCTAGTGATAGTGGAGTGTTACAGCTGTCAAGTAGCAGTCGTTTCCAATTTATAATAGTTACAGAGCTCCTTCATTTCCGGATTTCCCAATTTCCTTGGCAGATTGTGTCTGTTACCTGGGGAGCCATTCACAGGCTGCTTGCAAGGTGATACATTTTTCATCGACTGCAACTCTTGAAGTTTAATGGGGAGAATCTCCATATCAGCAAAATCACGCATCTTTTGATAATTAAAATAGTTACTTCACTTATGATGCTTTAAAAAAAAATCAATCAGCTTTACAATCCCTATCACAAAAGAAGATTTTTATTTTATTACCCAATTTATGACTAATTTTAAGTGTTTTCATTGTTTTGGCAGCATTACTTTTAGGATACCTCAGATGATGGAAACAAGTTAAGTAGTGACTGTAACTTCCCTGTACACAGTAGAAATGATTCCAGGTATAGATTTATGATTCTATGAGAGTCCTCTAATTTTGTCATGCTTGGACCATAACATTAATACTGAGAGCTACATTTTATTAATTATATTGACCAACTCAAGTTGGTGCTGGAAATAGTGATCACTGAGATAGTGTGTCACCAAAATGATGAGGGTACTTAAAATGAACTCCATTGGAAATTCCATTGAAGTTACTACTGTGAATAATTAACCTGGAAAAGAATATACATTTTTAGAGTATGATGACACCTTAAAATACTTCAAGAGAACTATGTGTAAGGTGAATAAGATTAAAAAAAAATAAAAACTTTTACTCAACAATTATATTTATAATTGGAAGTTATAGAGAGGCAGCTCTAGCTAATGAAGAATTTCACAAAAATTATAGTTTTTGTATTGTATTGTATTGTATTGTATGGCTTCCACCATAACATTAATACTGAGTTTATTTCTAGAGCTGCATTTTATTAATTATATTGACCAACTCAAGTTGGTGCTGGAAATAGTGATCACTGAGATAGTGTGTCACCAAAATGATGAGGGTACTTAAAATGAACTCCATTGGAAATTCCATTGAAGTTACTACTGTGAATAATTAACCTGGAAAAGAATATACATTTTTAGAGTATGATGACACCTTAAAATACTTCAAGAGAACTATGTGTAAGGTGAATAAGATTAAAAAAAAAAAACTTTTACTCAACAATTATATTTATAATTGGAAGTTATAGAGAGGCAGCTCTAGCTAATGAAGAATTTCACAAAAATTATAGTTTTTGTATTGTATTGTATTGTATGGCTTCCACCATAACATTAATACTGAGTTTATTTCTAGAGCTGCATTTTATTAGTTATATTGACCAACTCAAGCTGGTGCTGGAAATAGTGATCACTGAGATAGTGTGTCACCAAAATGATGAGGGTACTTAAAATGAACTCCATTGGAAATTCCATTGAAGTTACTACTGTGAATAATTAACCTGGAAAAGAATATACATTTTTAGAGTATGATGACACCTTAAAATACTTCAAGAGAACTATGTGTAAGGTGAATAAGATTTAAAAAAAAACCAACTTTTACTCAACAGACAATTATATGTATAATTGGAAGTTATAGAGAGGCAGCTCTAGCTAATGAAGAATTTCACAAAAATTATAGTTGTTGTATTGTAAAAATTAGTGAGTTACCCACCACTGGAGGTCTTTAAGTTGAAGAGCTGTTTGGGATATTTTATAGAAAGTTCTTGCCTACATATGGTTATATTATGATTTCTTAGGTCTCTTCCACTCTACCATCTGTGATTCTATTAATGAATAGATGCTTGTATAGTAAAGTTAATCAAAAAATTGCTTTTACTCTCAAAAAGCTTACTTGTTAATATTGGAATGTCACTTTTGTTTACTAACAAAGGGGTCTTAACTGTCAAGTCAACAAGCTTTTTTTTAAGCTTTTGACTGTGTGAAACACTATCTAACGTACTGAGAATACAATTTGTATTTGACTTCATTAAAATGCATCATGTAAAACTATGACCATAGAAATATATAAATTAGGATTTTTTTTTTTTTTTTTTTTTTTTTTTTGATGAGGCACTTGGGGTTAAGTGACTTGCCCAGGGCTGTATTTGAACTGCTCAGGTCTTCTTGACCCTGACTTCAGAGCAGATGCTCTATCCACTCTGCCATATATCTGCCCTTTAAATTACTGTTTAAAAAATAATAACAATTTTATTTTTTCAATGAACAAAAATCTGTTTTCCCTCTCTGGAACTTACATTGAGAAAGGAAAAGGAAAGAAAAAACAAAACCATGGAAACAAATACATATATAATACATCAAACATATATCATATTCAGGGACCAGATAAAAAGTAGGGACCAGAATTTAAATATGAGGAAGAAAACAAGCTGGATTACTTTTGTTCCCATATGTTGCACTTTATTTCTTGCTATTTTTTTCAGTTTTATTGATGTATATTTGTTGCTACATTATACATAAGTTCAAGATTATACCCTGTGTACAAGCTCTCTTGCAGATTAAATTATTAATCAAAACTAGCTACTCTAGGGAATTCTATTTATATTCTGCTCAAATGTTACTTTATGAAAAATGACCTTATTTAAGTATATATCTTTGTTTTATTTGATATTATTGTAATAAAAAGATTATCAGACAAAATCCAAATGCATATAGTATCTAAGAAAACAAAAAAAAGTTCTAGCATCAACCATATTCAAAAATATATCCTTCATTCTGAATCCTGAGTCTAATGACTGTTAAGTGAAAAACATGCTTCATCACTGGCCCTTTGTAATTCTGATTGGTCATTGAGTTGATCAGAGTTCTTAAGTCTTTCAAAATTGTTTGTCTTTGCAATACTTTTATTGCATTTTTTTTTCACCTGGTTTTGCTCACTTTATTCTGCATTAATTCATTCTAGTCTTTCTAGGTTTCACTGTAACTATTTCGTTTACCACTACTTATGTCACAATAGTATTCCATTATATACATATCATTATAATTTGTTTAGCCATTCTGTAATTGATATCTTCTTAGTTTCCAGTTTTTTTTTCCCCCACTACAAAAAGAGTTTCCATAGATATGTTTTGTACAAATTGTACAAATTTTCTTTCCTTGATCAATTTGGAGTATAAACCCAGGCACAAAGAGGATATGCAGTTCAGTAACTTTGGGAGCCTAATTGTAAATTACATTCTGGACTGCCTACACCAACTGATATCCCAACATTGCAATAATGTGCTTATTTTCCCACAATCCTTCCCAATATTTGTTATTTTTCTTTTTTACCCAAATCAACTTTGCTAATTTTATGAACATGAGATGGCTCCAGAATTTATTTAATTTGCTTCATGTAGCTTTAGATAACCTTTTTTTTTACCCTTTAGAAAACTAGCTGGTCATATTATTAGTGCATATATCACTATAAGTGGCTCTTATTCTTATATTTTTGAATCTGTTAACTGTGTCATCTTGGAACTGAGACCTTTGTCAGAGATTGCTGTGAAGATTTTTTTTCCCAGTTCTGTTTCCTTTTTTCTCTTTTAATTTTTGGCTATATTAGCTTTATGCAAAAACTTTATATAGTCAAAATTATCTTTCTACCAAGAGTTTTTCTATCCTTTGTTTAGTCATGAACTGTGTCTTTATCTATGGATCTAAAAGATAATTCTTCTGTGGGGCATTTAGGTGGTGCAGTGAATTGAGCACCAGCCCTGAAGTCCGGAAGACCTGAGTTCAAATGTGACCTTAGACACTTAACACTTCCTAGCTATTGTGGCCCTGGGCAAGTTAACCCCAATTACCTCAAAGAAAGAGAAAGAGAGGGAGAGAGAGAGAGAGAGAAAGAGAGAGAGGGAGGGAGGGGGAGAGGGGAGAGGGGGGCGGGGAGAGAGAGAGAGAATGAGAATGAAAGATAATTCTTCCATATGCCTTAATTTTTTAGAAATGATTTTATTCTTTTTGTCTTTTTAACATCCATTGGAGTTTATTTTGGCATATCATTTATATGTTTGTATGTGTATATATATATATATATATATATATATATATATAGCTTCTACTAGACTAGTTGCCACTTTTCTCAAGAGTTTATTGAATTGATCAACTAACAGGCTATTATGTTTATTTGCTTCTGTGTACTGTATGCCTTACCTCTTCCATTAACTGATCTCTCTGTTAATCAGTAACAATGGTTGATTATCATGCTTGCTTGACTTCCTTTTCTATTTTTTAAATGTTCCTTGAGATTCTAGATCTTTTGTTATCCCAAAAAATTTTGGTCTGTTTTGTTTTTGTTTTGTTATTTTTCCCCTAGCTCCATAAAAGTTATCTTTTGATAATTTGACTGATGGAGCACTGAAGTTATGAATTGATTTTGTTAGGGTTGTAGAATGAATATTTCTATAAATATTTGTGTAAAAAGGATTTTTAGTTTTATGCATTGAGTATGTATATATATCTTCATAGGTAGACTCCCAAACATTTTATATGTTTTCTAGTTTTTTTTTTGTTTGTTTTTTTTTTTTTGTAATTTTTCTATCTATTCCTGCTGGGTTTTGGTGGTAATATATAGAAATACTAGTAATTTAAGTAGATTTACTTCCCATTCTACAACTTTAGTGAAGTTACTTCAATTAATTTTTAGTTAAATCTCCAGGGTTCATATCATCATTTTCAAAAAATGATACTTTTATTTACTTCAATTGCTTTTGGTTTTTGTTATAGGTAGCATTTCTTGTATTATATTAAATGGTCATGATGGTAACAGTGATGACAGTGGACACATTCTTGCTTTATTCCTGGTTTTGTTAGAGAGGTCTTTAGTTTATCAACATGCTATGTCTACTAGTTCTTTATTTTTGATAGATACTATTTATATTAAGGAAATATCTATATATCATACTTTCTAGTGTTTTTTGCAGGAATGGAAATTAGATCTTGGCAAAAACTAAATTTGGTGGTTCACTAAATAAGAGAGAAAAGCTTGAAGTCAAAAAGACTCATTTTCTGAGTTCAAATCTGGCCTCAGACCCCGATTAACTGTGGAACCTTACACAGATCACTTAGCTCTGTTTGGTTCAGTTTCCTCATCTATAAAATGATCTTGAAAAGGAAATGGCAAGCCATTCCCGCTATCTTTGCCAAGAAAACTCCAAGTGGGTTTATAAAGAGTCAGACATAGCTAAAGCCAGTGAACAAGAAGAAGAAAAAGCTAAATTAGGAGTTTTTGGAAGATAATATCTATTTAAAAGGTTTCTAATTTTGAAATGAATTTTATTACCAAAATGTGTTTGTCAGACTTTAAGATTATTGCTTTCATTCTAAAAAATATTGTATCTGGCACTTATTGTTGTTAATATCCTCTCCTGGAAAGAATTATAAAAATAAACTGTTGAATGTTGTAATGAGTACTGTCTTTTAAATCAGAAGATTTATATTTTGAATTCTGGCTTTGTCACTTAATATCTCTGTGACCTTTGGCAGTCCATTTTAAGGGCCCTTCCTCTCCCTAATCCAGATAACTTAAGGGAAAATCTCTGAATAAAGCTAAGTATGGCTCATGTGTGGGATTGCTCCAATAAAGATACTATTGTAACTCCCTAAAAATATATATTCCACATAAAATGTGGACATCAGATATGAGGCAGCTGTTTATTTCCTTTGACAAAAATCATACAAGAAGCATAAAAACACATAAGCACATAATGACTAATACATAAAACATTTACTTTGACCTATTATACTCCCTAGAAAATTTCTGATAACTAGTGCAAATGTTAAATATATATTTTATATTTTTATTAGAACTGTACTATCCAATCAGTTGCAAGTTCCAGTTCTTTCCAGCCAAAGCATGACTTTATTTAGTCTTTCAGTTATGTAATGATGCAGCCTTTGGTCATCTCCTCAATCAAGCATGCTGTTAAAAGAATCATACCTCTGGTTGGCTATAGACCATTCTCAATCTCGATACCTATCAATTTATGAGATAAATAATAAGGTTGAAAGTATCCAATTCTCAGAATTACTAATCAAACAGAAATACAGAAGACAGCCAAGGAACTCTGGTACACTTGGGCAAATACATTTCTCCCATGGTCCTATGCTTATGTTACAAACTGCTGTTAATATTGGAGAGAAAAGGAGAGAGAGAAAGTTCTCTTTTTCTCTTCCCAATTGCTGGAAATCCAAGGGAAAAAAATAAATGAAAATAATTAGTAGTCCAAAATATTTGTAGCTAATACATAAATTTGAATCTTGATTCTGCTTTATAAAACTATATGAACTTGCTAAGGAAATTTGTGTTTCTGGGTCTCCGTTTCTATATGAGAGATATTGGACTATCAAAGAAGTACAGATATTTAGAGTTGAAATAGACTTTAATCAGTTATCTAGTCTAATTCATGAAAAGAATTCCCTCTATAATATAGCTAAGAAGTGGTCATCTAGTTCTTTGTCTAAAGTTTTCCAAATAGTGAAATTTACCAGCTCTCAAGGCAGTTCTCATTGAACAGCTCCATTTCTGAAATGATGCCTTGCATTTCCCTCTTTACATCTCTTTTTGTATTTAGTCCTACTCTCTGGGTCTAAACAAGTCAAGTCATATCTCTGATTCACATGACAGCCCTTCAGATACTTTAAGAAAGCTCTTATATCTCCCTCAAGTATTCTTTTCTCCAAGATAAATATCCCTGAGATCCTTCAATTGCTCTTCATGTCATGGACTCAATAGCCTTTACCATCCTGGTTGTCCTCATTTGTACATTCTCAAATGCTCAATTTTTTTTTTTTATTTTTGAAAATTATTTTATCCTTAATTTATGGAATAAAACATATATTTTCATAGTATAATATAATAAAAAAGATAATTGCACATGAAACTGAAACTCTATTATGTACTACTTGCCATGGAAAAGAGAATTTCTGCTACTCTCCTAGAGAAGTTAAAATGTTAAGGGGTTAATCAGTGCCTCTCATGGAGTTTCCTTAGCAACTTCTGAAGTTCCTTGTGATTCATTGCTGAAGATGTCAAAACAAATTCCCTTATTTACCCCCAGGTGAGTACTGCTGACTCAGTAACTATTTAAAAAAGTAGTGAATCCTCCCTATCTCTGGACTTTGTATGAGAATCTGTAGATCATGAACACGCATGTTAGCTTAGACAAGCCTAAACCCAGAGTTTGGCTGCCTCTTCTTTTTTGTGTTTCTATCCAAAGCCTGGTCTCCCCTAAGGTAATCAAGCTTGAGGAACAAGATTCCAGCCTTTTTCACTCAGAGCTAACTGGTAGCAGGGGTATCTGCATTGGACAAGGTGGGTCACTAACAGGAAGAAGAGCTCCACTTTTGGCCTACTTTGGACTTAGTTGTAGAGTTAGGTCCAGTTTGGGTGAGATGAGGCAGTCACAAGTTACTGAAAGTAAAGTTGGGACTAGCTCTCTGGAGGACCTCCCGATCAGCCTTGATCTTAGTGGAGTGAAAGAGGCAGGAGGCCCATGTGGCTGGTCAAAGATAGAGTCTGGAATCTGGTGTCTTCTCTTGTTTCTATGGCTGAGAGAGTGATCTGAGTCTGAGACTCCCTTTAAATACTCCAGTAGGGTTACATTACTACCTCACACTGAGCATTTGAAATTGTAGAACATTACATCACCATATTACCCTAAGTATATGCCAACTAGATTGATTACATTAAGTATGTGCTTAGAGAACCATTATCTCATATTGAGTAGGTAATTAACTATAAATACCCTGCTGTCCTAGATTAAGTACACCTTTTCAGAGTTCCTGCCTTCTACAACTGAACATGTAATCAAAAGAGTTTTACTTGCTCCAACACAACAAGAAGGGACAAGAATACAGTGATCTTTAGTTTCTCAGTATGAAGGGGAAGGGAAAAAGAATTTATATAGTGCCTAGTTTGGGTCAAACATTGTGCTAAATGCTTTTACAAATATCTCATTTGACCTCACACCATTATTTAACTTTTTTTTTTCCATTTTTTCATTTTGCTTTATTGTATCTTGATTTCTCATAAAGTCATTAGCTCCATTTGCTCAGTTCTGTTTTTTAAGGAATTATTTTCCTCAGGGAGCTTTTGTACCTCCTTTCCCAATTGTCCAATTTTATTTTTTAGACCTTCTCTTCATTAAATTTTTGTATTTCCTTTTGCATCTTTCTCAATTCTTTCTCTAATTTTTCCTCTCTTTCTTACCTGATTTTCAAAGTCCTTTTTAAGCTCTTCCATGGCTTGAACCCAATTCTTATTTTTCTTGGAGGCTTTGGATGTAAGCTTTGAATTTGTTATCATCTTTTATGTGTTTTGATCCTCCTTGTCAGTATAATAACTTTAAATGGTCAGAAACTTATTTTTGTTTTCTAATAGTTTTCCTAGCCTAGTTTAGAGATAAACACTACAGTTGGAGCAGGGGTCCTCAAACTTTTTAAATCAGGGGCCAGTTCACTGTCCCTCAGACTATTGGAGGGCCCGGATTATAGTAAAAACAAAAACTTTGTTTTGTGGGCCTTTAAATAAAGAAACTTCATAGCCCTGGGTGAGGGGGTTAACTGTCCTCAGCTGACACATCTGGCCCACAGGCCATAGTTTGAGGACCCCGGCACTATAGACGATGAACAAAACAACAATTGAACACTAAATTGTAGCATTTGCTGTTAGACAATTCCTTAAGTGTAAATGATCATCCTGAAAATTTAACAATCTGAAGAGCAGGTTTGAACTGCCTCCAGCATATCTTTGGTGGATATATATCACTTGTTCCAGCCTCTAAGCCTACATTTCCAAGTCTATGGAAAAAATCTTAGAGATCGTCTAATTCAGTTTTATAAATGAAGAAGCTGACATTCAAATAGAAAAATAAATGAATGTGTGTGTGTGTGTGTGTGTGTGTGTATGTGTGTGTATATATATATATATATATATTTATTTATTTATTTATTTTTTTTTGCTTTTAACCCTTTGTTAAGAAGGACTCTGTTTCCAGGGGGAAAAGTACACAGTCCCAAACTTCTGGGATTTTGTGCAGCTGTTTTCAGAAATCCTTAGGAACCTGACAACAAGTACTCTTTTCTGCCCTGGAATTGTTGAGTATGAATTTGCCCCACTGTTGCTGTAAGATCTAGTGTGCTGGCCGGTCCTGAGGTTCTGCTGATCTTGGCTGCTCTGGGACTGCACAACAGAACCCTACTCTCTTGCTACAGACCCTCTCCACTGACCTTACGAGTCTTCCCTGATGTCCCCAGATTGAGAGGTCCAGAAGCCTCCAGCACTGCTGCTGATTTAGAGGCCCTGCCTCACTGATGCTGGGGTCTGGACTGAGGTTGGGGCTGCACTGGGATTGTGGGCTGGGATCCCATTTTGGTTCCACAGACCTTTTCTGCTGACCTTCCAGCTCCTGTTTGGTGTTTCTGAACTGAGAGGTCTGGAAGTCATCAGTACTGCTGCTGATTCTGAGGTCGAGCCGGGTCCAGCTGGGTCTGGGGCTATAAGCTGGACTCCCACCCTAATGTCACACACCTTTGCAGCCAAGTTTCTAAGTTGTCTTCAGATGGAAAATGTTCTACTCTGTCTTTTTTGGGTGTTCTGATGCTCTAAAATTTATTTAGTCTTTATTTAAAGGAATTTGTAGCAGTTTGGGGAAGAGCTTGGGTGAGTTCCTACCTTTATTCCACCATCTTGACTGCACTGCCTATAAATCTTCATCAAAATTCTCAGTCCATTCTCATGTCTTTCCTCATATGATTTAATTAGTGTATATTCTTTGTGTGATTATGCAAATTTTGCTTTGCATCATTTTATAAAGTACTCTTTAGATTTCTTTATAATCCACATATTTGTCCACTTTAATTACTTTCTAGTGTTTCATTACTTTGATAGAATATTCTCTCATTATTGCATATTTAATATGCTTCCAGCTTTTTTTTTTTTTTTTTTGGTATGTTTTTGTTTGTTTGTTTGTTTGTTTGGGGGTTTTTTGCAATTAAATAAAAAACTCATAAAATAGGAAGCTCTTTCTACTGTTTTTGATAACATTTTCTGGGTATATTCTTAAGGGAATCTTTGAATCAAGTGGTAGGATTTTTTTTTCCTTTGGAATCTTTACTATTTTATATTTTAATGTTTCCCTTCTTTCTAGATTTTTTATTTTCCTCCAAAGGATCTTTTATTGAATACATAAATATGTAATTTAGATTTATAATATTAATGGGGATTTATGATCTCTCTGTTCTTCAGCAGGAACTTGAATAAAGGAAGAAATAGTGGGCATCACGAGGGAAGAAATAGGAGATTACGTGAATAAACTAAACCCAGACATAAAACAATCAAAGTGAGGTGTCCTCATTTTCTTTGAAAAAGTGCCTGCAAAGCTGGCATCATCTGGTTGGTAATTCTTTTTTGCATTCCCATATCAATGCATCAATCATTATCAAAAGTACAAAGTATCACAGTGAATAGAGTACTAAGGCTGTTGTCAGGAAGACCTCAGTTCAACTCCAACCTCAGCTTTTTATTAACTGTTAGGCTCCAGGCAAGCCATTTTAACCTCTCTCTGCTTCTATTTCCTCTACTGTGAAATGGAGATGATAATAGAACTCACTTCCCAGGGCTGTTGTGAGTATCAAATGAAATAATATTTGCAAAGCTCTTAGCACAGTGCCTGGCACAAAGTAAGAACTTAAATGCTTCTTACTTTAAAAAAAAAAAAAAAAAAAGTAATACAATTTCATATATTAGAATCAAGGTGTTGCTAAAGATATGTTTGGAATAAAACAGATTCTATTCCTCTCAAAGACAAAAGTTATTGATGATTGTTAGATAAAGAAACACACATTCTGATTGTTTATATAGCTTATTGTGTAGAGATTTGCTTTGCAAAATCTCTGCCCTAGGCATTTTTGTCAGGTATTATTCTCAGAGGTTTCTTTTATAAGTATGAAAATGACCGCATGTGTGTGTGTGTGAGAGAGAGAGAGAGAGAGAGAGAAGGAGAACTTTATACATTTTTATCTTTTATTATTCAAATGTTAATATTTCATGCTTTAAAAAAAATACTACAAAAATTATGATCCTAATGGGGGTGGGATAACTACCGAAAATTATTGGCAAGTGTCAAAAATTTGTGAGTTAATAATTTTTGTTAGTTTTTGTTTCTAATATTTGACATCCCTCAGTAAAATAATAAAAGCAATTTGCCTTTTTTAGACAGTTTAATTAGAAATACAGAGAAAAGTTTTCCAAAATATGTTTTAAACAAAAAAGGGCCAAAAGCAATTTGATGCCCAATGTGAGAAATGATTATTTCCCTCTTATAATTAATAGCTAATTATTATACTAGGATCAAAGGATTTCACCTTTTCTACTTCCTTGTTCAGAAATCAACCAGTATGGGAAATCTTTCTTAAAGACTTACTCAGGTCAATATCTAAACAGACAGAAAAAGAAATTCTAAGTTTAGACTGATGGGTGTATTTCTTCTCACTATGTTTGCTCTGACATATCCTGGGAAAATATTGATTTAGGTGTTATGGAAATTGATGTCTCTTTGGCCAAGATTTTAGTGACCTAAGTCATACATCCTACAGTGGTCCATCTCCAATTTGATTAACCAATTAGAGATCATATTGGACATCCCTCAGGAACACCTCCTTTTTGAAGGGCATATAAACTGTGATCCTACTTCTATTAGAGGTCTTTGGTCCAAGAGAGATGGTCAGGTGATATCTTTTTATTAATAATATGCTGGCCTTATTAATAAAATGATTAAATTATCAGGAAATTATTTCTTTTGAACTTTTTTAAACATCACACTAGGCATAATAAAAACACCCAGACCACTCATTTTTTTCTAACATTTAATTAATAGCAAAGCTTTTTGTTCTATAAAATACGTGCAAAATACATCAACATTTTCCTGTAATCCATTTCTTAATTGTCCTAAATGTTATTTTAACTTTTTAAACATATTTAGTCTTTTTCATATTCAAAAAAAGTTCATATCTAATAAAAATGGTAATCTCAGTGAATTATATTGATATACTCTTTCATTGTCAGAGTAATAAAATAAAATAGCCTTTTATTCTGTTATGTTTACATACACTTTTGTGTAAAATTTTATCCTGTTTGTTTTAGTATTTTGGTTTTATTTTTGTACTGTAGTTTGTGAGAGGCAGTATGAGCTTTTTAAAGTGGATAGGGAATAGAATCTAGAGATAAAAAGGATAGACTGTAGGTTCTCTGATATATTTTAGCTCTGTAATGGACCAGTTACTTCATCACTCAATCAAACAACTCTTCAAAATAGAGGTTCCTAACCTGGAGTCCATCAACTTATTTTACTATATATTCTGATAACTATATGTCATTATAATTGATTTCCTTTGTAATCCTATATATTTTTATTTTATGCACTTAAAAATATTTGGAGAAGAAATCTACAGATTTCACTAAATTGTAAAAGGGCCAATGTAACAAAAATTTAGAATTTCTGTCTGAAATGATAAATTTGAGTGTGAAGTGATGATCTACATTGATAGAGAAATATTCCTTGCTTGAAGCTCCCCAAATCAACAAAATCACAAATGTGGTACAAAAGAAAAAGCTTTTCACTTATTCAGATGGGTAAATTATATCTAATTTCGTCAAATAGAAAACTATTTAAACTGCCCTCTACCTAGAGAGAGACCATAGCTTAAACTATATAGCTTCACCTTAGAGACTTCACATTAATACCAAATGACTTGACCTGGGTTATTCATGTTGTAAGTGACAGAGTTAAAATTTGAATTCTATCTCATATAAGATAAAAAACAAAAAATGGATATTATATGCCCTTTTTTACCTCCAGCTTCACCCAGGCATCTTGCTGGTGCTGTTATTAGAGCACTGTACCTAGAGTTTGGAAGACCTGACTTCAGATCTGTGGCACCGGACAAGTCACTTGATTTCTGTTTGTTTCATTTTCTTCGACTGTAAAATGGAGATAATAACAGCATCTGCCTCTAAAGATTTTTTTGAGGATCAAATAAGATAATATTTGTAAAGTATTTAACTAGGTGCCTAGAACTTAGTAGGTGCTACATTTCCTTTCTTTTCTCTTCCCTCTTCCCTCTCCCAATAGTGTCTGACCCTCCATGACTATATGGGCGATGGGTCCCTTGGGATAAAAGAATAAAACCAAACCTCACTGAGATACTCTTAGCAGCTATGGGAGGCAAATTCTCTTGCAACTTCTTTTCAGCTTTCTTTGCCACTTCTAAGTTCCCTTTTACACTGATAACCAGTGTCAGGTTTTATCATAGCCATTATAATCTCTTTTCTAAATCCCTCTCACCCTTCTCCCCCCCATTTTTCGATTTTTCATTCCTTTAGTTTGAAAGATTTCACCAGATGGGCAGGTATAGGTGGAAATCTAATTATATTATCTTTTTTTCTTCAAACCCACCCCTTTTCCAATTTTTGTTGAGCATACTCAACACCTAGATTCTCAACTTTATCATTATCTGTTCTTGATCCTTCATTTTTTGGCAACTTGTATATATGAAGCAATGCTAAATCTTGTCAGTTCTTCTTCAACATCCTTTGAATTTGTTTATTCTGCTTATTAGATCTGGTTTAGGTCCTCCCTATCTATCTTTTCATGTAAGTTTGTCTCAGAATTCCATGATATGATGTTACTTTCAAAGCATAAAATCCTTATGTTAAATCATAAGAATTACATAATAAATGAGAAGTTGGAATTCCATGTAAATTTTTTCAATTACTTGGAACTCTTAAAATTCCCCCAATAGTAGGAACTTTAAATCAAGAGCCAATTGCTCAGTAGCATCTGAAGCAAACCATCCCTTTTTGTTTGTTTTTTGTTTTTGTTTTTTTCCTAAAAAATAATCCAATTAGTGCTTATGTCATTTTTGATAAGATATTAAAGCCTTTAGACCCTTTACTTCTTGGCCTGTTTAATTGGAGCTGACATTTTGAAAGCTAATGAAATGTTCACAGAGTACTTTTGAGGTGATAACTACTATATAAATAAAAGACATTTAATAATGATGATTATAATTGTAAATAGCAATGGCATTCATTTTGCAGTACAAAGGATCATCTTTCTCTTAATAGCTTGGATTTATCTGTTAACTGTTTCACTTAATCAATATGCAATGCTTTGGAAAATTTTGAAAATAAATATGGTATATTAATAAATTTCTAATTTATTTGATATTGTTTTTCTATCAATTCATACTTTCATGTATGTATATTATATATATATTGTGTGTGCATGTATATGCTTATATGTTTTTTGTACAAACAAAATATGTGTGTTTGGGAAAGATTGTGTATGTGTAAGGATATTATATATATAATAAATTGGGGGTAGTCTTAAAGAAAAGGAACTAAGATTAAGGAGCAATGAAGAGGGCTTTTTTTTTTTTTTTTGCCTGCCTCTCTTTCCTTTTCACAACCTAAGGTTTTAGCTTAGACTTGAAGGAAGCCAGAAAAACTAAAAGACAGGGGAGGAGGGAAGTATTCCCCTTCCTTTCCTAAAGGCATGGGGAATAGCTTTAAAATGGTTTGTTGTTGTCAAGGAATAGCAAGAAGACCAGTGTCTTTAGATCATAGAATATGTGGAAAGGTATAAAGTGTAACAAAACTGGAAAGGTAGAAAATGAACAGGTTTTATATAAAGGGCTCTAAAATCCAGATAATATTTTATATTTGATCCTATGTGTCATAGGTAGCACTGCAGTTTTTTGAGGAAAATGAAAGCTCCATTTACCACTGTGTTTTCCATTATTTCTGATTGTAATGAGTGTCATATTTGGTCTTAAAGATTATAATGTTCTTTGGTTCAGTTTTCTTGGGGTCTCTGGGAACAGCTTTTGTTTCTGTTCAGTAATCATTACGGAGTCAGAGGTTAAAGTCCAAATCCTTTATTGTCTCTTTGCCTAGGGCCTAGCTAGCTTTCTTAAAGGCCTTCTGGAGTCTTGGTTTCAGTGGAGAAATGAAAGAGAGCCTGCCATTTAGGTGGTATGAGATGGGATGAATGAATCTAAGTCCAAGGGCATGTGCCTCAGCCTCCAGTCCACTTGTCTTCTCCAGCTTTGAATCTGGCTGAGTTTGTCTGAGCTTATGTGCTTTCTTATCATAGGTGTGAATCTTGTAGAACTATATAAAGTACTAAGTATATGTACTGTACTAGAGAACTATTAAGCACCATGCTAAACTGGATAACTATTGTCTCATCAATTCCACCTACTTAGCACCTTATAAGAGTCCTTGTTTCAAGTTCAGAATTCTGGCCCATAACAAAAGATTTTTCTGCATTTATTGATATAATCATGATTTTTGCTGTTTTATTATTGATATAGTCAATTATGCAGACAGTTTTCCTAAAAATGATATATACACACCCCCCCCCACACACACACATACCCCCTATGGGATTAAAAAAGAACAAAAATAAGATAATGATAAAGAGGTAAGGGGAATTTAAAGAAATAGGAGGACTAATGGAGAACTGTGTAAGAGTACTGAGGATTGCTTGATGAAAGTGTCGATATGTGTCAGAGACTGGACTTGAACACAGATTTTCCTGGCTTTAAGAACAGATCCCTTAATTGAGGGCCATTGCTGCCTTTCCTAAGAGATAAACAAGGGGATTGTATTATGCTCAAAAGAACTATAAACAGTTAAAAAAAAAAGTATTGATATTAAACATATGCTAAATTGAATATGTAATTCTGTAAAGCAAATATTAAATTATAAAAAAGAAAAAAAACAGAGGGTAAAATAGTAGTGATAGGAAGACACTCCTTTCTCAGAGCTGTAGACATCTAACAAGAAATTTAAATAATGTATATAACCAAGTACATATAAAATGTATACAGAATAAACTGGAAATAATCGATAAAGGAAAGGGAACTAAAATTAAAGGGGACTGGGAAATACGTCTTATAAAAGGTGCGATTTAATAAAATTGATAATTAAAAGAAGATAGCATGCAGAAATGAAGAGGTAATAAATTCCAGGTATGGGAGAGAGTAAGTTGAAAATATAGTCTGGAGAGAGAGTATCTTGTATGAAGACTAGCAAAGAGGCTAGTGTCAATGAACTGCAGTGTATTTACTGGTGAGTATACAAAAACATTATTTATGAAATAATATGAAAGACTTTAAACCTTTTTTTGGGGGGGCTGGGGTTATTAACATGGATTAAGTACTTTGCCCAGGATCACACAGCTAGTAAGGAAAGAGCCAAGAACAGATTTGAACACAGAATGAGTTGATTTCTTTGATATTTTTTCAAAGGCAGTCAGGGTTAAGTAACTTGCCCACGGTGATATAACTAATAAGAGTCTGAGGTCTGATTTGAATTCTGGTCTTCCTGAGTTCAGAACCAGTGTCCTAACTCTAGCTGCCCCATGTGAAAAGGATACAACATTGATTCTTTTCCCTCCCTCTTGTCTTCCCTGACCACCAGTTAGAATCCTGAGGGAGGAACACGTGGCACCTTTCAACCTTGACCAGTCATTTCGTACTGAAACCTGCATGTATCAATAACATAAGTTTTAAATTCTTAATCTAATGAATTCTTGAAGTTTGTTTCTGTACTTTCAAAAAAGAAAAACTAGACCAACCTACATGGTATTAGGGTCTTTTCCTACTAGTCCTACCATACTTTGTATCAGGGGAGGGGGGAAGGGAAGTTAAGCAAGACCAACTCTATGTCTGGGAATTTAGGCAGCATTTTTACTCTTTGAGAAGAGAAGAGAGAGGTAACTTCCAAATCTCTCAGTGGCAAACATTAGTCATAATTACTCTACTTATTGTAACATGGTGGTCGTCATTGTATACAATTCTGTTTACATTGTCTATGTTTATTTTAATTCTTAACATTCAGCATTTCTCATGCAGGCTTCTGTACAAATAATGTTCCATTGCATTCTTAAGCCTCAACTTGTTTACCTATTTCTTTGTTCATGGATACCAGTTATTTTTAGGTCATCTATTACCCCAAAATATGCTCTATTAATCTTTTGTTATCTTTGATTCTTTTCTTTATTTTTGACCTACTTTAACCAAATACAGGATCACTTGGGCAAAAAGGCAAACAATTTGCTTATTCTTTTTCATATTCAAAATAATTTTCAAGAACAATTAAACCAATTCAAAGTTTATGTATGAATGTCCTTGTTTTCCCTTATCTCCTTGAGTGCTATTTCCATCTCATGTTATCTTTCCAAATTTGCTTCTATGAAGTTAAACCCAGATTGATTTCAATTTACATTACCCTTATTAATGATTTCCAGCAGTCTCTTTTCATTTGGCTCTAGTTTACAATTCTTTTATGAAAAATGTTCATGTCATTGGACTACATATTCATTAGGGAGAATGACTCCTGACTGAACATTTGTGTTAATTTCCTATCTGTTATTTCAGATCTTTCTCACAGAGATGTTAAAACAAGTATTCCCCTGCCCCTACCATCAGTTTCTCTTATATTGTCTTATTTTTATATTTACATTGCCTTTTTCTTTCTTTCTTCCCTTCCCCTTGAATACTTTTATCCATTTTTTGGTTAAGAATTCATCTCCTAAAAAAATTGGCAAGGATTATTATCTCCCTCCAAAATTTACTCTTTTTTAATGCAATGGCAAGATTGTGGATGTAAGCAAGAAGGAATTAAAAAGAACAAGGGTAAAAGACACCATTACCAAAACATGGGATCAAAAGAGAATATAGTGTGATCAAGAGCAAGAGAAGAATGTGTGGTCTTATGACCAATGTACCCATGAGATGTAGGAAGAAAGTGAGGATGGAAAATTCACATCAGATGGATCCCTCTTGTATTGTACTTTTAGGAGAAATAAGACAAGAATCTTACAGAAAGAGCAAATAGAGATAAGTTGTGATCTTTATCATTGCAACTCTTAAATTGATGAATTCTTTTTAAGTGTGGCTTTTTTTGTCATATGTCCTATATCTATTTGCAATTATAGTTTGTAGTATATATAGTATATAGTATAAAATTCTGGACTAATCTGTCTTTTTTATTTCAACAAACTACTTTTCAATTCCCTTTGTAGTTCTTACTGAAGAGAATCTCTGGGTTTATCAAATACTAGACTACTGATTGTGATTGCTTCTGATTCTGCTTCCACCATTATGTACTCCGAGTCTCTGTTGTTTCTTGAAATTGTCTATCCTCCATTCCAAACTCTACGAAGTGTAGAGGTGGCCTGGAATAGTGCATAGTGAGCTGGTCTTTACGACAGGGAAACCTTGTCTTAAGTCCCACTTCTATAACTTAGGGCTTTATAACCTTGGAAAAATCATGTAGTCTCGTTGTATAGACTGTTTCTTCACATGTTAGTTCCATATACCAGTGAAATCATATGTATCATTTTTATCTCTGTCTTCTCTACCTAGTTAATCCTTGGTAATTTGTTATAAAATTAAATCTGTAAATTTAAGTATTATTATTTGTCATATTTGAATAGATGTCTTCATTTGCCACCAGCTGTTCAGTTTGGTTTTGACTCTACCACCATCAGCATAATGCTCTCCCAGGATAAACATATCACTAGGAAACTCATCATCATGGAGCCCACTTTTAAGCTTTGTTCCTCACACTTCATCAGTACTTAGTGGCTTCTGCCTCTCTAATTGGAGGATTGGAGGTTGGAGCAAGAAATACTTCTCATAGTCTTCCTTTATAAAAGGCTCAAAATCTTAACCATCTTTTCATTTAATACTAGCTTCTCTGCTTGGTTTTAGCTGTAATATATGTAAGTCTTAAATTTATATTTGTTGACTTGATTTTCAGATATTTTATGCATTTCTGTAGTTACTTTAAATGGATTTTCTCTTTATAACTGCCCTATCATTCTAACTTCTGTTCTTGCTGTTGAAAGTATATGATATTATTTCAAAAACTGATTTTGAATTCTGGTGCTTAAAACTATTCTTTGAATATTTTCTTCACTAATTATCCAGGGCTTTCTAAGTAAATACCATAATCTCAAAAAAGTATATATTTTTTTCTCTTTGCCAATACTCATATTTATAATTTCTGTTATCTGTTGCTAAAAGTAGCATTACCAGAGCTTACATGTCAAGTAATAATGGAAAAAAGGAAACAAATCAATATTTATTGAGAAACCTTATCATATTTGATTTTGCTTTTAGATACATACTTTTTATCATATTAAATATGACTCTTCTGTTCTTATTTTCCTTTGGTGTTTAACATTAAAATATAGTGTAGTAATTTTCACTAAGATTTTTATATTAGTAATACATTAATAATATTGGTCTATGATTTACTACTTTATCTCTCCTTTGTTTAGGTATTAGGACCATGTTCTCTTATAAGAATAAATTGTAAGAATGTTTTCTTCTTAAGAAGTAGCATGGGTATTAGTTGATCCTTCTGGGTCACAGGTTCTCTCTTCTTCACTCCTGAGAGTTTTCCTTATATAGCTCTTATGTCAATTTTTAAAGTTGTATTAAACTTTTTCTACTTAATTTTTGTAGGTTACCATTAATTTTCTTTATCTTTTAATTTTTCCTAATATATAATTGTGTATAGTTAGGCCTAGTAGTTCTTTTCTCCTCCATTATGAATATACTTTATTAATTTTTAATTTAATTTTTAATTGTCTTACTTAAAGGCTTATGGCCTTTTAATTAATATTCGCAAAGAGCCAGATTTTTATTTTGTCATTTCTTTTATATTTATTATTTTTCATTTCATCATTTTTTTTTTATTTCTGCTATTTCAGATTCTTTTATACTTCTTTTGGGTTTACTAATTTTATTTTCTATTTAAATAAAAATATTCTAAATAAAAATTAATGGTAAGTTTGCTAAAAAATCTTTTTTCTATCAATATGAATTATTAGTGAGAGAGCACAGTTATCCTTTGAGAACTCCTTTAGCTACATCTCTGAAATTTTGGTGTGTTATCTCATTATTCTCTGCTGCATAATATTTTTTACTCATCACTCAGAATGCCAAGTTTCCACATAGTTCTGCATATTCTCCTTTTGTTTCCTAAGTTTCTTACTAGCTAGTTTCTGATATGTGAATAATGATTTCATTTTCAAATTTGAACTACTTATTTCCATTGAGTTGGAACCAATTGCCATTATAACTTACATAATTATAATTTTGAATAGTGAAAATTCAGTTATCTTTGACTTTTGAGGATTTATTATTCACACTAATCTGCACTTGGCTATAGTATACTATCTCTATAATGGCTGTATTGCTTAGTTCTACCTTTAATATTTATTATTTCCAAGTGTTCCAACACAATATCTATTTTTATAAAGGCACCATTTGATCATGTGTATGTGTGCATGCGTATGTATGTATGTGTTTCCTTACCATTCAGAAGACTATTTTATGTTTCAGCTCTTACCTCAGTTACAATTCTTCATCAGATATTTTGTTTCCTTTTTGTTATATTAAGTCACCAAGAGAGGAAGATTTAGAACTTTTATAATTA
Source organism: Sarcophilus harrisii (assembly GCF_902635505.1). Lineage (NCBI taxonomy): Eukaryota > Metazoa > Chordata > Mammalia > Dasyuromorphia > Dasyuridae > Sarcophilus > Sarcophilus harrisii. Next base: position 195,795,972 of record NC_045426.1, read on the forward strand.
TTTGATTACCCATATGTAATATTACAGTATTATAGCTCAGGTACTTTGTATTTATAGGTTTAGGTTCTATGCCATTTGATGTATATGGGAAAATAAATATACATATTAAATAGTAATATTGTTTCATTGTGGTACCTTTGAACATGAGAGACAGCATGTGTATGTGACCTTGTAATCCAGAAGATGAGTTTAATTTCTGCTTGTCATAATACTGATCTTATAACCCTTGGTCATTCACTCAGTTTCCTAGTATCCTTGGTCACTAACTCAAAGATGATTAAGTTTCAAAGGAGATGTTGATTTGCTTTGGTTGAATAAATTTCCTTATCTGAAGTACTCCAAAATAGTGAAATCAGCATTTTGTTGTTGTTGTTTTGTAATTATAAATGTAAATGTAGTTTCTCTGCCTCTGATGAATTATTATTCTTTTTTATTTGATAACTGCATTGCAACTCTTGGAAATCTTCATTTTATTTCTGTTTTCATGAAATTCAATTTTGATTTACTTCTTGAGAGATAGGCCTTTTTCTTGTATTCCAATGGCTTATTTCTGTTTTCCCTCATCCTTCCATTTTTGTAACATAGTCCTATTTCCTTTTCACTATAATCAGCAAATATTTGTTAACTCTGTATCAGGTATTGAGGATACATAAGAAAAAGTAAAATTTCCCTACTTAGTAAGCTTATTTGAAGAGATATCCTATATACATAATAAGTATGTAGAAATACAAGTTATTTGGAGGAGGAGCTAGGGAAGACTCAATATGGAAAGTAGTGCTTGAGCTTAGATTTGAAAGAAATTCAGGATTATAAAAGGCAGGGATGAAGAGGAATTAGGCATGGAAGATAGCCTGAGACAAAACATTGTGTGAAAAAAGCCAGAATGTCAGTTTATATGGATTCTAATATCCATGCAAATTGAACCCAGCAAGGTTTTTTGGTGTGTGAGTGTAAAGGATAGTTTCAGCTTTTTTTTTTTTTTTTTTGGGGGGGGGGAGAAGAATGAAGGTCAAAGGGGAGGGGTTGGTTAAGACCCTGCCCAGAATCAATTCACTGCAATTTGGTGTCTTATCTTCTTTCCCTTGTCCATGAAAGCACCTTCCCTAACTTCTCCTACATATACATTCCCTTTTTTTTTTTTTCATGTAGATGAACCAGATCAATGTTTTTAATGTCTCATGACTGTACAAGGGTTAATACATAAGTGTGAGAGGATAGTTGTACCCCAAAACAGTCAATGAGGTTGCTTCTGCTAATATATGAACTGTGTGTAGTAAAATTGAATGGGATCTATCAGCTTTCTAATGTTATTCATATGCCTTTTATTTTACATGATATTACTTTCTTATTGATTTACTACATAAAGGGCCTCATGTCTCAACTTTGTCTTCAGAAGTTCTTAAGGCATGTATATGTCCCTTAAATTTCCATTACTTTTTGAGGTCAGTATTACTGAGAAAATTCCAGCACAGAATAAATACTGAATATACCATTTCAAGATGAAAAAAGAAAACATTTGTAGGGATATTGCTGGATGTGTGTGTGGTTGCAGGTAAGTGTGAATTTAAATTAAAGTTATTCTAAGTTATTATAAATGAGGACCTTCCATACATTTTACTTGCTCTATATTAAAACTTTTCTTACTATGTATATTTTGGTAGAATGAGAAGAAGAAATAGAAAGACACGAAGATATGGAGTTTTGGACACAAATCTAGAAAATATGGAATTAACACCTTTAGAACAAGATGATGATGATGATGATACAACTCTTTTTGATGCCAATCATCCCCGAAGGTAAATAAAAATTCAGACTAAACAATGTACTAGAATAAAAATTACAAGGAGAGTCATGTTTTATTATATTTTCTTCCTAATAGCCAGCTTTCTCTGCTTTGACTGCATTACCATCAAACTTTATACACTAAAATTGCTATTATACATATATTGCATTTGTGTGTGGGTGCATGAGGACACACACACACACACACACACACACACACACACACATACATCAATGTTGAGTTGGTTATATAGGAAGAGTCCATTAGAGCAAATATATTTATTTGCTGTGCTTTGCTTATCTGCCAAAACTGTTTTGAAGATAACTGAGATAATATCAGGAAGTCCATTCAAAAAAGTAAATACTTCTCATCTACTAGTGTACCCTGTCCATAATTGAGCATTAGTGTTTTTAGGAAATTTGAATGCAATGGATCTATTATAATATTCCTGCAAATTTATCATAAGATGGAATTCTGTCTGTAATGTTTACTCTTGTAAAACTTACTGGTGAAGAAATTAGATGATTTGTTTCCATGCTCAAAAATATGTCATGCTATAAGTTTGTAGAGTATAATCTGAGAGGAATGCTAGGTTAAAATAAAGTTTTCATTATATAAAACTAAAGAAAAGCAAGATAAATGGAGTAATAAGATTATTACCACAAGGGTTATGAAATCTGCTTAGAGTGTTACTTCTCTCATTTCACTGAGAAAGGCAACTCTTCACCAAGGAATTTCCTTTACTAGTGTGAAGTGATTCTTAGTTTGTAATTTCTAACCTTAGAAGGTTTTGGGATAGTCCAGGAGTGAGAGTTAAGTAACTGACCCAACAGCCAGAATATATGTCAGAAGTGAGATCTTGACTATCAGGCTATCTTTACCATGCTGTGTTCCCTATCCATGACATGAAGATTTTGATATGCTATTAAGGGGTTAATTCATTTACATAATAGGAGCTCCCCTTGATATATTTCAGTTCTTTTCCGTGCCATCACTCCTGCACTAAGTATACTTGCCTTCTTTCACCTTCTTGATTTTTTGATGAACCAGTTCATCTCTACACTGTCCTCATTGTTAATCTGTATCTGCCAAGACTAGCCTTGAATTACTACCATCAACTGACACCTTTGTTCCTACATATGTGCTGGAAAACAAAGCTGGAGAAAATCAGAAAAATATTCAGATTGAGTTCACTACAAATTTACATTAGAAAACCTCAACTGGTCCCTCACTGTAGGAAAGCCATCTTCTTATACTTTCTTAATTAACTCACATTACAACTCACCATAGTAGCTCATCCTTTTCATCCTTCCTCAAAACTTCCTTCTCCCTCTTCCTATCATTTAAGAATCTATCTTGTATTTTACAGAAAAAGTTGAGACCATTCTCCCAGAACTTCCTCTTCTTTCCTTTTTTTCATTTCACATTAAGATACCTTTTTCTACTATCTCTGCCTTCAATCATCTCTCACCTGAAGACAAATACCTCCACATGCACAAATGTTCCCATTCTATTCCATCTTCTCCAACATATTCTCTCTTCCATCTTTCTTTTACTCTCACTTATGTTCACTACAAACATGTCTGTTTTTCCCATCCTCAAAAAACCCTTACTTGATCCAAAATCATTTCCACTAGCTAATGTTCCATTATCTCTTCTTTTTTTTGGCTAAACTCCTTGAGAATGCTCTCTCTGATGTTTGCCTCTGCTTCCTTTCTCCATTCTTCTAAAACTGTTTTCTCCAAGTTTACCATGATCTTTAGTATCATATCTAATGACTTTTCCCCACTTCCACCCCACCCCTACCCTCATACTTCTGGACTTCTTTGTAGGCTTTGAGATTTTCGATCACTTTCTCTTTGATACCCTTGTCTCTCTAGGTTTTCGTGATATTACTGTATCCTGGTCCTCCTTCTACCTGTCTGACCGTTTCTTCCCAATCTCCTTTGTTGAATCTTCTTCCAGCCCAGGAAAGGTAGGTATCATCCAGGGTTCTGTCCTGGGTCCTCTTTTCTCCCTTCATACCATTTTACTTGGTCATTTCACCAGCTTTCATGATCTCAGTTATCATCCCTGTACTGGTAATGCTGAAATCTGTTTATCCAATCCAGACTTCTGATCTTCAGATTCACATCCCTAGTTGCATGACATTTCAAACTGGATATTATACAAATATCTTAAATGCAACAGAGCCAAAATTGAACTCAATTATCTTTTCCCTAAATCCTTATATCTTCTCATCTTCCTTATTTTTGTCACTACCATTCTGTCATTCACCCAGAATCACAACTAAGGTATCTTCAAACCCTCACTTTCACCTCCCCATTTCCAGCCTGTTGCCAAGTTCTATTGATTTTATCTTTTTAATCAACTCTCATATGCCCATTTTCTTCCTTGCTACCATTTGTTACAAGTTCTTTTGCCTGGTGTGTGGCAGTAACCTGCTGGATGGTTTTCCTGTTTCAAGTGTCCTCATCCTAGTCCATCTTCCACTCAGCTGTCAAGTTGTTTTCCTGAAGCAAATCCAATATTCCAGTAAACATCTAAATGCCTAATGGCCTGGGGATACACTTAAGAAAAATATAGTCCCTGCCCTTGAGTAACTTACCATGTAAAGGGGGTGGAGGACAATATACAAAATAAAGCAAGAAAGTAGGGGCAAGAGCCATCTTGTTCCAGGTATTGAAACTAGGCAGAGCAATAGAGGCAAAATGGACTGGGTTTCTACTTTTTATACAGAAAGGCAAGGAGAGAATTTTGCTACTTTACTTTCCAGCTTTCCAAAGGAGAGAGAAAGCTGAGAGAGAAGTAATGTCAATTTAGGCTTATTAGTAACATTGTGGTAAGTTTAGAAGGGATGAACCTCTGGGAAGAGCATCTTGTTTCTACCTTTAAAACCAGGCAAGAATGCGGATATAGAGTGGAATGGCCATATTAACTCCTATTAGGTAAACTTAAACTCCCTATTACCTGCAGTATCAGCCAGAAAAACTTGTGGTTACTTTCAAAATCAAGCCTCTTCTGTCTTTCCATTCTTCTTGTATATTACTCTCAGGTTCTAGATAATCTTATGAATGACCTTGCTGTTCTTCACACAAGACACTCCATTTTCAGATATTACTGGAATACTCTCCCTATATCCCTTTACCTCCTGACTTCTTGGCTTCCATTAAGTCCCAGCTAAAATCCCATTTTTTGCAACAAGCCTTTCTTCATACCCCCTTAATGCTACTTTCTTCCTTCCATTGATTACCTCCAACTTCTTGTCACATAGTTGTTTTCATGTTGTTTGCCTAATTAGGGTGTGGGCTACTTGAGAGCAGTGATTATCTTTTCCCATCTTTATTTTCCTCAGTACCTGGCTGCTCATTGGCTGATTGATTTTTTTTTTTTTAAGCATATAAACATCTCAGGATTCAAACACAGTTCTAATTTCAAGTATGTTGCTAGGAGATAATTGCTTCTCTCACAATGGTCAAGATGTTGATAATAGGCTCCAATAAATTTAGCATTTTAAACAAATTCAATTTTAGGAATATTATTTGTCCAAAAATCAAACAGTTGGGAAATAGGTAGTCAAATATTGCTAAGTCCATAAAACAATCATGCAACAATATTAAATCATTACAACAAAATAATCATTATCTAGAAGACACTTTCAACATAATTCTTGAAATTTATTTAAAAATGTTTTCTTCTTTAGGCTACTATAACCACTATCTCTTTGGAAAAAGTAAATGAATAAAGGTGAAAATTTTTAAAAATCTGTAGATAAAGATAATTTTTTCTATAGTAATATAGTTAAGATGTATATCAGAATGGTTGGATTTGATAAAATTGATAAGTAATAATATTAGTACATGTACTTAAATTTCCTAAATTGATAACTTTAATTATAAACTTTTATTTTTCTCTTTCCACCTTAACTAAAACTTTGTTTAAGAAAATAGAAATGTACTAAAATGTGTAAAAGAAGGATTTAAATAGTATTACCTGCTTTTTTTGGTTACAGATAAGAATGTGCCTTTTAATGAGAAAACATCATTGGTGAACATCATAGGAAAAAGCTTATGATTAAGGAAGAAGAAGCCAATATCAGTCACAGTATGGGGGGTATTTAAGTTATGTATATTATGACTTTTAATTTGTTGTTGAAAAAAATACTGTATCAGTTTGTTGCATCTTTGTATATATATATAGGAATGTTATAAATGAGTTCAAATCTGAAGAAAAAGAAATGCATTATAATATAAAGCTACTTGAAAATTACCATTAAAATAGTGTTTTCATTTTTCTTTTCTTTACTGTTTACCATGTGGTAAACAGTTTCTGTTTATATGCTAATCAGCTAAAGTTAATTGTTTTGCTGGTATAATGTTTTAAGTAATTATACTTGTAGGTACCCACTGAAGTGCAAATTCTTTAATATAATTTGATTTTTTTTCCCCAATAAAATATATTTCCCATTTTTGGGGGGAAATGCCAGATGTACTGCTTTGTTTTTGAGTATTTTTTAAACTATATAATTATATGAGCTGTTGTATGCAAAGCAATAAATGTGATATTAAATTGTTTTAAGTGCACTAAAAGAAATGTGGAAAGGAACTATCATTTGAAGATAAAAATTTATTTCCAAAATAACTCTAAAATTTCTGTGGTATTATTTCAATAATACATATTTTTCCTCATTTCTAGAAAAGTTTTGTGACATATTGCATATTATTAATACTGCCATCATATATAATTTTGTAATTTCAAAAACTTGAATATATATACAAGATATTAATTTCAAGGACTTTAAAAAATTTTGAGACTTAAGATATTTTCAGAAATCATTGATTTCAAAGATTTTTCACCATATATTTTCTTCACATAATGTGATCAGATGCAATTTAATTATTAGAATGAAAACTTGAGATAATTGCAAAAATGGTAAGGGTAGTGGCTATAGTGATCATTGACATTTATATATTTCTTTAAAATATGCAAAGCATTTTGCATAGATTTATCTCATTTCACTTTGATAACAATACTATAAAGTATGTTATGTTACGTGACTTTTTTATATGTAGTCATGTATATGTTCTGTTATGGCTATTATTTATAGTAACTATTTTCATTTTACTGATGAGGAAACTGAGGCATTGCTACATTCATTGTAGTAAACATTGGCATTTGAATTCAAATGTTCCTGCTTTTGAGACCAGGATATTATCTGTTGTATTGTGGTACCTGTCAGGGATACTAAAATAATGACAGTGAAGAGTTAGAGGAAAGAAGTTCTGCTCCCAAGATGAGAGAGTGAAGAAAAAAATCCTCAGAAGCCTTCCCAAATTCCCCTCCAAACAACCAGAAAATATCAGAATTGAAACAGGCACAGGAGAACAACCTATCAGCCTGGCAGGAAAGCTCCCAGCCTGCAGCAATATTCCAAAGGAGCTCTTCTCCTTCAAGTGAGCAGTCTGTGTATCACAGCAAGGTCCTGTCCTAATGACCCCAACCCCAGTACAAGCCACCAGCAAGGCCTTGACCCAATTTCTGACCAGTACTGCGAAGCCCCTCCCTGGGGCTGACCAGAGAGTAGAACCCTGCTCCTGGGACCTACCAGCAGAAAGACCCTATTTCCAACCATCAATATCCCTGACTTTGGGGCACACCAGCAACAAGATCTGTCCTCCAGTGTCAGCTACCAGAAAAACTCTGTTACCATAGCAACTCAGCAGCACTGCCCTACCCCTGGAGTGTGACAGCTGCTAAGCCTTACATCCAGGGGAGACCCCTTTTAATATGAGTCAGAGGGGAAGCTTATCTTCCACAGGAAATAAGCAGGTAAGGCCTGAAGCCAATTGAAAGCCAGCAGTAAGACCCAGAGCCCCAGCATAAAAAGCTTAGGACAGGAGCCCAACTCACATAAAAACACCGCATCACAAAAAAGGCAGAAAAATGAGCAAAAAACATACCAAAAAAACCCCAAAACAACTTTGACTATAGAAAGTTACTATGGTGATAGGGAGGATTAAAGTATAATCTTAGAAGAGGACAATAGTATCAAAATGATTATATTGAAGCCACAAAGAAAATATAATTTAGTCTTGGGGCCAAAAAGAATTCCTGGAAGAATTTAAGATGAGATTTTAAAAAGAAAATTAGAAAAATAGAAGAAAACTGGGGAAACAGATATGAAGAATGCAAGTGTCATGAAAAAAAGAATCAATAGCATGGGAAAAGATATACAAAATTTTTCTGAGGAAAAGACATCCCTAAAAAATAGAATTGGCTAGTTGTAAAAGGAAGTATGAAAACTCCCTGAAGAAAATTATCCTTAAAATTAGATTTGAACAAGTGGAGACCAATGACTCTATGAGATATGTTCTTTAGCTATGATTAAAAACAAAACCAAAAAAGGAAAGAAATAGAAGAAAATGTGAGATTTCTCATTGGAAAAACAACTGACCTACAAAATAGAACCAGGAGAGATAATAAGGATTATTGAACTACCCAAAAGCCAAGGTAAAAAAAAAAAAAAATTAAAAGAAAAAACCCGGACATTTTTTTTAATTATCATAACGGAAATTTCTCCAGTGTATTAGAAGCAGAGGGCAAAATAAAAATTAAAAGAACCATTCTCTGAAAGAGATCCCAAGGAAGCAAAACCAAGATGGTGGAATAAAGGATGAGACTCATCTGAGCTGTCTCCCAAATAACTTTAAATAATGACTAAACAAATTTTAGAGCATCAGAGCCCACAAAAACCCAGAGTGAAATAATTTTCCAGTCAAAGACAATTTAGAAGTTCAGCAAGAAAGGGCTGTTGCACAAGGGAGGGAGAGCAGTGCAGGCTGCACCAACACAGCTCTGGTCCCAGCAAACAAGCAGTGGGCCTTGGGGCCTCTGAATTAGTGGTAACAGCGGTGGTTTCCAGACTTTTGCTCAAAACTCAACCTTTTCAAAACTTGGAATGTCAGCAGGAAAGGTTTTTCACACTAGAGTGTGAGGGGAGCCCAAAAAATTCAGGAGTAAGCCTTGGGAACCACCATATTAGTAATGGTGACAGCAGTAACAGGTGGAGGCAGCCTCCACAAGTCTCAGCCCACAGTTTTTAAGGGGATCAAACAATTGATCAAAGGAAATTACTGGAGTTTCTTTGCTAGCTCTAAGGCAAGACTCTGTTGCTTTGCCTATACTCAGATCCAGGACACAGTTCTAGGGTAAAGAGGAGCTCTAACCCACTAGAACTTATAGCCAGAGTGGATTGGGAACCTCCTCACAATTCCAGTATAGAAAAGAGTGCTTGTGTTCCCTCACAAACCAAAGCACAGGCCAGAAAAAGTATAGACACACCTCTTGGATCATACAACTCTGGAAGAACTGAAAACTCACAGGTTCTAGAAGGATCTCTGAAAACAGCTGCACAAAACCTGGAAGCTTGGGATATTGCATCCTTTACCCTGGAAACAGAGCCCTACTTAAATAAAAAGCTCCTAAAAGAAAAACTCCTAGGAGCATCATGGCAAATTCCAGCACTCACAAATTAAAGAGAAAGTATTACAAATAGCCAAAAAGAATTCAATATTGTGGAGCTACAATCAGGATGACAAAGGATTTGGCAGGTTCCACATTAAAAATATAACTAGAGGCAAAGGAATTATGATTATAACCAAGAATCATCTACCCAGAAAACCTGAGCATAATCTTTAGGGTGGGGGGAAGGGGAGAGGAGGGGAGAGGGAGGAGGAGAGGAGGACATGGACATTTAATGAAGTAGAAAATGTCCAAGCATTTCTAATTAAAAGACCACAGAGCTGAATAAAAAGTTTGACATAGAAAACATCAAGGTAAAGAAGAAACATGAAAAAGAAAACATTCAATAAGGTTAAACTTTATATGTCCATATGGCAAGATACTACTTGTAACTCAATAACTATTATTGTAAGAGCAATTGGAGAATATGTAGACAGAGGGTGTGGATATAAGTTGACTTTGATGGGATGATATCCCAAAACCAAAGGGTGAGAAAGAAAATTATTTATCTTGGAAGAAGCAGAGGAGAGATTGAATGAGTTGTTATCCCACATAAAAGAGGCATGAAAGAGCTATTTTAATGGAGGAGTAGATGATGGCAAGGAAAGTTTAGACCTCTTTTGGCTCAGAGGGAATAACATCTACACTCAGTTCTATATAGAAAACATCCTTTAAGGAAGTAAAATGGGGGCGCATAATTGAAGAGGGAAGGAGGACTGACAAAAAGGAAGGTGTTTTAGGGAAAGCAGTAGTCAGAAGTAAAACACTTGGGAGAAGGGGAAGGATGAATGATAAAAGTGATGTGATAAACAAAAGTAAGTGATAAACAAATGAAAAATAGGATGGAGGGAAATACATATTCTTCTATAAAATGGAAGTGGAAAGCAGAATGGATTAAAACCAGAATTTTACAATATGTTGCTAATAAGAAATACATTTGAAGCAGAGAGCCGACACATGGATAAGGGTAAGGTAGCAGAATCTATTTTGCTTCACCTAAAACAATGAAATTAGGCATAGCAATCAAGATCTCAAACAAAAGGCAAAAATAGATTTAATCAAAAGAGATGAGGAAGAAAAATATATTTTACTGAAAGGTACCATAAACATTAACATGTGTAACATATTGGATAGCTTGGGGGGAAGGAGGGAAAAATCTGAAACACAAGATTATGCAAGGGTCAATGAATATGAAAAATTATCCATGCATATGTTTTGAAAATCAGATTTAAAAAACAAAATATTAAATAGTGGGCAATGGAAAGAGATTAAAAATGATTTGAATTAATTCTAAAAAAAAGACAACAACTAGAAACAACCGATAAATTCATTAAAGAAAATGACACATGAAACAATATACCAAAAATTATGGGATGGAGCCAAAGCAGTTCTTACAAGAAAATTTTTGATTTTAACAGGATTAATTGAAAATGACCCTTTTGTCAAATGCTAAAACTCAGAATGAGCTGAAATTGGACAGAAAAAAGAAGATCCATAAAAAAGTATTCCTTTTTCTGTTTGTGTTTCATTTTTCCTACTTTAATGGGAAGAAAAGGATTAAAGAAGGAAATAGAATACTGCTTAAAGGTGGGGGAGAGGGCAGCGCTAACATAGATATTAATTCCTTATCTTGCTTCTGTTTTCTCTCTGAAAAAAAAATGACTTGTTTTAGAGATGGGAAGTGTGATTTGGAATAAAGACCATTGAGACTAAATTCAGAGGACTTGGGTATAGGTAGAAACAATTGCTCAGTAGATGTCAATTTCTTAAAGTTTGAGGAAAATATAAGTGGGGGACTGTTGGAGAATGCAAATGTTTGCCTGATTTTCAAAAATTATAAGATTTTTCAGAAACTTTAGAATCAAGTCTACAAGTCTGACTGATTCCTGTTAACATTATATGACAGTTCATTAAAGAGAGAACTAGTGAACATCTGGAAGAGAAATCAGTGATTACAAAGAGCCAACTTGGTTTCAACAAGAACAGATCATATTAATTTTATTTTTTTTCTTTTTGGATAATCATTAGCTGATGATGAGGGGAAATTTATATATACATATGTGTGTGTTTATGTAAATAGACTTGAAAACTGTTATTAGTGACAGGTTAATGAAGTACCTTTTGTCTGAGTGTATATATGTATATATACATAAATACACATATATACATAGACATATGCATACATATGTCTGTACATTTACTGAGAGAGAATCTAGATTAATGAACTATGTCATGCTGTTGTTTGAAAGAAAAAAAAAAAGATATGGATTAGAAAATGACTGAATGATCATATTCTAAGTAGTCCTAACTGGTTCAACATTAGCTTGGAAAAATGTTTCCCATAGTGTTCCTGAGATTATGGTTGATTCTTTACTGTTTTTTGTTTGTTTTTTGTTTTTTTTTTTAGTGAACTAAATAAAAACATACATGAATTGTAATTAAAATTTGCAGATGACACAAGCGGCATAAAATTAACACATTAAATGACAGAGTTAGGATTCAATGATTTTGACACTTTTAAGTATTAGACCAAATATAATTAGGTGAAATATAAGAGGATAAAGTTTAATGAAGTCTTTAATTTAGTTTAAAACAACTTTACAAAGGGATATTGTTAAAGAGCATTTTGCTTGATGAAAATGGAGATGCAGTGAAACAAAAAGAAGAAAATACATAGACAAACACACTAAGTATCTATTGCAGTTATTTTTATGGTATCAAAGAACTGGAAACTAAAGGAATGCCCATCATATGGGAAATGGCTGAAGAAGATGGCTATGAATGTAATGAAATACTATTTTATCTAAAAGAATTGATAAAAAAAAGATGATTTCAGAGAAACCTGGGAAGACTTGTATGAACTGATAAAGAATGAGATGAACTAGGAGAATGTTTTATAGTATACCTTTCCAACCTTCTTGGGCATTATTCCTTATTGTCCAACAAAAATGACCCTTTTATTGTTCCTTACATATATTCAACATTTTTATCATTGTCTTTTGCATAGGCTATCCACGAATCTGTAATGTACTCTTCATTTCTACCTTTTAAGTCTTCTGGTTTGCTTCAAACTATAGTTCATGAATTACTTGAAGAATTTTCTTAATCTAGCAGCTAGTGCATTCCCCAGCCCAAAAAAAAAAAATTTTGATTATACATAAATCCACACATATCTATACATATATGTATATATACATATACATATAATTTAACATCATTATAGGTATATACACAGATATGTATATATGCATAAGCATACCCGTGTGTGTGTATATACACACACACATACACAAAATATTTCTCTTGATATATGTAAGCCTTTCAAAGCTCAGAGCCTTTTTGTTTTTGTTGTTGCATCCTCCAGAGCTAGCACCATACCTAGTACATAGTAGGCCCTTAATAATTAGTGGATTAACTGAACTAAAATCTAAAGACAAGTTAAGATAGAATCTTTGGAGGCCAAGTAGATAAGTACTCTCACTAGAAACAAAACCAAAAATAGAGCTTCAAAAGAATCCAGAATCATTAAGATTTTCAATATGACTATAGCATTCAGTGGCATGAGTGCTCTAAGTAGAAATAGCTGCATGTCATCTAAGAAACTACCAAGGAGAGCCACAGCTGTCAATGACAAAGAATCCAAGAGGGTCAGAGAAAGCTTTATATTTGGTATTTCCTATTGAAGGATCCTTAGGCTTAGGTAGTTATTTATTGATAATGGCAAAAGAGAGTTTTTAATCTTCTGAACTAAAACAAAATAGGAAATCTGCTGGTTTTAAAAAATCAAGTGACTGATCCCTGGAAACCCTTGATATAAAAACCATATTGAGGAGGGAGGATTTGGGGTAGTCAATTGATAGAAGAACCATTGGATAAAGGTAGGAGGACCGTTAGCATTAGAATATCCCAATTATAGTTACAAATTGGTTTGAAGTTATAGTAGGGATCAATTTTCTGGGTTTGTGAAAGCTAGTTTTAATTAAAACTTGTTTGATCAGCCAATCCCATTATATTGGAATAGCCCTTTAATTAGTTCTGGGGGAAGAGCCAAGATGGTGGAGTGAAATCAAGAAGCCGCTTGAGCTCTCCCAGTTTCCCTCTAAATCCAGATGAAACCAAGTCTCTGAAAATAACACAATGAAACCACTCTTTACTCTTTACTTCAAAATAGATCAGAAGGATTTCAAGAAGGGTCAGTCTCACTGGGGTGAAAGGGATGTCCAGCCCAGCTTAGAGAGAGTCTGAGAAAGCTAGTGATAGGATCTTAAACATACTAGATAAACAACCACCTTCAATCCCAGCTCAATAGAAAAACGGAGCAGTGGGGCAGCCTCTAGCCCCAGCTCAAAAGGCAAATTCTGGAAAACCAATCTGTTTCCTAAAAGAGCAGGTAAAGCTACTTCTTTCTGGGGCTCTTTTTTTGTGATTTTTGATCTTTCCCTGTCATCATAGTAGAGGAAATACAAAAAGAAAAGGAAAGAGAATGAGCAAGACACAGAAAAGCAAGGTTCTTTTTCAAAACACCAACTCAGATGTGGGCAAAATGTCCACAGAGGAAATCTCAAAAGAGTTGACATGAATTGGTCTCAAGCCCAAAAAACCTTTTTGGGAGTGTTCATAAAAGACTTTAGAAGGCAAATAAAATAAGAAAGGTGGACAAAAAGATGAAAAGAGAAATGAGGTATGCAGCTTGGAAAAGGGAGGTACTTTCTTAAAAAATACAATTGGCCAAATGCAAAAAAAAAAAAAAAAAATAACACCTTCAAAAGTCAAATTAACCAATTGGAAAAAGAGATACAAAAGTGAACTAAAGAAAATCACACATTAAAAACCAGAATAAGGCAAATGGAGGCTAATGACTCTGAGACATCAAGAATCAGAAACTAAAAGGAATGAAAAAAATGGAAGAAAATGTAAAATACCTTATTGGAAAAAATGGCCAACCTGAAAATAGATTTTAAAATTAGTCTATGAGAAAGCGATGATGGGGTTAAAAAAAAAAAAAAAAAAAAGCCTGTAGAGCATTCTTCAAAAGATCATCAAGGAAAACTGCCCTGATATACTAGAACTAGAGGGCAAAATAGTCATTTAAAGAATTCATCCAGAAAGAGATCCTACAAGGAAAACCTCAAGAAATATTGCAAAACCCCAGAACTATAATCTCAAAAATAATAATAATAAAATACTACAAGCTACCAGGAAAAAAAAAATCAAGTATTGAGGAGCCACATTTAGGATTACCCAGAATCTGGCAGTATTCTACAATAAAGTATTGGAGGGTCTGAAATACCTTATTCTGGAAGGCAAAGAACCTGGAATTACAACCAAGAATCAACTACCCAGTGAGATTGAGCATCATCTTTCAGAGGAGGAAATAATCTTCAGTGGAATAAGGAACTTTCAATCATTTCTATTGAAAAAAACAGAACTAAACAAAAAAATGTGATTTTTAAACATGGGACTCAAGAAGAAAGTTTAACAGAAAAAAAAAAAAAATATATATATATATATTGTCTTGAGAGAAGGGGAAAGTGGAGGTCAAATGAAATATATTAGATCAGATGAAGAGGCACAAAAGACCTATTACAATAAAGGGAAAGAAGGAAAGGGGTTGAGCATTGTCTGAAGCTTAATCTCAACAGTTTTGGCTCAAAGAGGGAATGACATTCACTCCGTTGAGTACAGCAATTTATCATATGCTAAAAGGAAGTAAAATTAGAAAGGAGAAAAAAAAGGAAGGGTCTAGATAGAAGGAATAGGAAAAAGGAATAAGGGAAGAGAGGAAAGATGATAGAAGGGAGGGCAGAATCAGAGCAGAGAGATTAGGGGAAAAAACTATTAAGAAGTGACAGAGTAGAAAGAGGAAAAAAGTTTATCCAGAAGAGGAAATAGAATGAAGGGAAATGCACAACTGATAATCATAACTGAATGTGAATGGGCTAAATTCTTCCATAAAACTGCAGCTGATAGCTGAGTGGATTAAAAAACAGAATTCTATAATCTATTGTTTACAAGAACCATATTTGAAACAGAGATATAAATACACAGTAAGGGTAAAATGCTGGAGCAGAATTTATCATGTCTACCTGCCAAAAACAAAACTGGGAACTGTATGAATACAATTATAAAATACTTTTTACACAAAGTCAAATCTAAACAATTGGGAAAATAGCAATTGCTCATGAATTGACAAAGCTAATTCGATAAAAAAATAACAGTTTTACTTAAATTAGTCTACTTATTCAGTGCCATACCAATCAAATTGACAAAAAAATGATTTTATAGTGCTAGAAAAATAACAAAATTCATCTGAAAAAACAAAAAAGTCAAGAATATCAAGGGAATTAATGGGGGGAAAAAGTAGAAAGAATGGTGCTCTAGTTGTATCATCTATAAAACTCTATTATAAAGCATCAGTCATCAAGACCATCTGGTACTGGCTGAGAAATAGAGTGATGGGTCAATGGAATAGTTTAGAAATGCACGACACAGTAACCAATGACTATGGTAATCTAGTGTTTTATAAGCCCCCAAATTCTAGCTTTTGGGATAAGAACTCACTATTTCACAAAAATTTCTGGGAAAATTGGAAAATAATATGTCAGAAACTTGGCATAGATCAACATCTCCCATACTAAAAAAAAAAAAAAGGTTAAAATGAGTACATTACCTAGGTGTAAAGAGTGATACTATAGAGGCGGAGCCAAGTTGGTGGAAAAGGCACACATGATTTTCTAAGCTCCTCTCATACCCTCAAGACTAACATCAAATTCAGCCTCAAAAATAGTGCTTGACTGGTAAAACCCACAAAGACTAGAAATACAACAACTCACCAGCTGAAGATAATCTGGAATTTCGTCAGAAAAGGTTTGTCCTGAGGGGCTGAGGAGAAGATCTGTGCAAGTAGGGAGAGAACTAGAGGGTAACATATTGTGCAGACCAGGCAGGAGTAGTCATTATCTGAGAGGCTTTTGCATCTAAACGAGAAGTTTCTTCCTTAGAACTAACTACTACTAATATTGAGTGACTCTACGGTTGCCCTCCACCGTATCACACATTTGAACAACCAGTTTTCATTAAAGCTTAAGCAGACAAGAAAGGAAGGAATCGAACCCCCAAAAAAGTTGATTTCAAGGGTCTCTCTGGCTAGAAAATTACAGAGAGGACACTGGCATAGACTGATTGGTCTGCAAAACAGTAGAACATCCGAGAAGCCACTCTAAAAAACACCTACCAGGGTCTGGCTGTACACACCCAAAACCAGAAGTGACAGCACAGATCACAGCACAACCTGGCAGCCCCAATCGAAGTACAGGGCTTTTCCTTGGGGCAGTGATGAACCTGCACAGCAGGGGAGCATAGCCCGGGGCAGCCTCTAATCTGCACTGGGTGGGGAGGGATTGGCCTGGAGCAATAGAACTTTCTCAGAGCACTTTGCTTCTGGGCAGAGACACTTCCAGTATGAACGGGGCTATTCACTGGTCAGCTGCTAATACCCACAGCCCCAGGGGGAAGGGGGAGGTTTGGCCTGGAGTAGTGACATTTCAACCTTAGCCAACCTTAGCTTAAACCACACAGTGGGCTCCACTGGGCACTTATAGCTCTGCTCATGCTGAATCACTTCCAGTTGGGGGAGGGGGAACTTTTGCCCAGAGCACTCCCATACCTCACTGCCTGAAGCCTGTTTCCATCTCTCCCTGCTTTGCAGAGGAAGCTGGTAACTCCCTTGCTCTGAAGATAGACCCTAAAGGCTCTAAAAAGTGAGTAAAAAAAATTAAAAGCAGGATTGATAACTTCTATATAGAAAAAGAGCAGATTTGCAACTCCGAGGAGACTAATAGCAAACAATCTCCAGATAATATCTCAAAGGGCAATGTTACCTGACCCCCTTTGCATAACGCTCTCCTAGAAGAGACCATTAAAAGTATCAAAAGAGAGCTAGAACAAAAATGGGGAAAGGAAAGAGAAGCTTTACAAGCTGAACTGGAAAAGGTAAAAATTCTAAATTGAGGAAACAGAATTTGAATTGGAAAAAAAACCGGGGAAGATTTTGGAATTGGAAAGATAAAGAATTCACTAGAAAGTAGGATTTGGAATTGAAAAAAGGCAGAATTTGCAAGAAAGAGGTGGAATTGGAAAAGAAAAACCAAAAAAATTCCAAAGAGCAAAACAACCATTTAAAAAACTCAATTAATATACAAAAGAAGTAAAAAAACGAATGAAGAAAATAATTCATTAAAAAATCAGAACTGAACAATTAGAAAAAGATTCATTGAGACAAAGAACATAACAAAACCAAAAAAATGATAAATTGGGGAAAAACAAAATACCATTTGGAAAAACAGACCTGAAAATAGATTAGGAGATAACTGAGGATTAGGACTTTCTGAAAATTATGATGAAAAAGAGCCTAGATACTATTTTGAAATCATCAAAGAGAACTGTCCAGAGGTATAGAATCAAAGGTAAAAGGCATTGAAAGAATTCTGAACACCTTCTGAAAAGACCAAATAAAACTCCAAGGAAATTTGGGCCAAATTTCAGAACTATCAGATTAAGGAAAATAAAGCAGCCAGAAAACAATTCAAATACCAAGGGCGAATAAGGATCACCCAAGATCTGCTGCCTCCACATTAAAAAGATTGAAGGGCCTGAATCTGAATTCTGAAAGGCAGATTGCAGCCAAGAATAAACTACCCATGTTGGAGATTTTTCCGGAAGAAGATGACATTTAATGAAACAGATGAATTCCATTTGTTTCTAAGGAAACCAGAACTAAACAAAAAAATTTGATTCCAACCATAGGACCTAAGAGAAGGAGAAAAGGTAAAGGAACTGTTTGTTGAGAATTGTATTTTGTTGTGGATATACAAAAAGCCCCATGTATAATTTGATTTTACGATATAACATAAAAAGGGAAGTAAAATGGAAAAGGATAATTGAAAAGGGGGAAAAGGGTATAAAAAGAGGAATTCCATCCCACAAGAGGCAAAGGGAACTAATCATTCTGAGGGAATTTAGCTTATCATATCTGAGGGGAAAACAGGTGAATCTTACCTCATAGAGTTGGCTAAAGAGAAAATAATTAATATTGTTTTAAGAAAATCTTCTCACCCTCATTCAAAAGGGGGAGAAAAAGGAAAGGAAAAGAGTAATAAGGGAAGGGTACAAAAAGGAAGAGATTCAAAAAGGAAGGAAGGATTCAAAGAGGGTACATCATGACAAGTAAAAAAATTTAAAACTGGGAAAGAGGGTTTAAAAGAAAAGCATAATCTGAGGATAAAAGAGGAAAACAGAATTAGTCATTTTAACTGTAAATGTGAATGGGGATTAACTTGCCATAAAGCAGAGAACATAGCTTATTGGATCAAAAAAAGTTGAACCCTATAATATTTGTTTAAGGAAAACATTTAAAGCAAGAAGATACAAAGAAAAAGGTAAAGGAGGAGGAATCTATTATGCCAGGTGAAGTAAAAAAAAAACCATCCTTATCTGAACAAGCAAAAGCAAAATTGATCTAATTAAAAAAAGGGAAGAAATTATATCTTCAAAGGGTGTCGACAATGAAGCAATATAATACTAAACATTGCACTAAGTGGATAACCTAACTTGTAAAGGAGAAGTTAAGAGAATTGAAGAAGAAATAGACAGAAACTGTAATAGTGGGAGATCTCAACCTGACTTAATTAGACAAATCAAACCACAAAACAAAAATAAAGAAATTAAAGAGGTTAGAATATTGAAATAAGGTATGATAGATCTTTGGAGAAAACTGAATGGAAAGAAAGGAAATACTTTCTTTTCAGAGTTCATGGAACCTATAAAAATTGACCATAATTAGGACATAAAGACCCAAAATTAAATGCAGGAAGGCAGAATTACTAAATGCTTTTTCAGATCATGATGCAATAAAAAATAATTCAAAAAAAGTTAGAGTAAATAGACCAAAAAGTAATTGAAAATTAAATAATCTCATCTTAAAGAATGATTGGGTGAAACAGCAAATTATAGACACAATTAATAATTTCACTCAAAATAATGACGAGACATCACACCAAAATATGTGGGATGGAGCCAAAGCGGTAATAAGAGGAAATTTTGTATCTGTAGAGGCTTACTTGAATAAAATAGAGAAAGAGAAGATCAATGAATTGGGCTTGCAACTAAAAAAGCTAGAAAAAGACCAAATTAAAAACCCCAATCAAATTTCAAATTTAAATTTAAAGGAGAAATTTAATATTGAAAGAAAAAAGAACATTGACAAAAATAAAACTAAGAGTTGGTTTTATGAAAAACCAATAAAATAGATAAAACTTTGGTAAATCTGATTAGAA
Source organism: Sarcophilus harrisii (assembly GCF_902635505.1). Classification (NCBI taxonomy): domain Eukaryota; kingdom Metazoa; phylum Chordata; class Mammalia; order Dasyuromorphia; family Dasyuridae; genus Sarcophilus; species Sarcophilus harrisii. The sequence goes on from NC_045426.1 coordinate 195,815,610, forward strand.
AAAGGAGAGAGGAATATCAAATTAGTAGTCTTACAAATGAAAAGGGAGAACATTCCACCAATGAAAAGGAAATTAGAGAAATAATAAGGAGTTACTTTGCCCAAATTTATGCCAATAAATTTAATAACCTAAGCGAAATGGATGACTAGCTCCAAAAATATAGGCTTCCCAGATTAACAGAGGAGGAAGTAAATTGCTTGAATAGTCCCATTTCAGAAAAAGAAATAGAACAAGCTATTGATCAAGTCCCTAAGAAAAAATCCCCAGGACCAGATGGATTTACATGTGAATTCTACCAAACATTTAAAGAACAATTAGCCCCAATGCTATATAAACTATTTGATAAAATAGGGAATGAAGGAGCCTAACAAATTCCTTTTATGACACAGACATGGTACTGATAACCTAAACCAGGTAGGTTGAAAACAGAGAAAGAAAATTATGGACCAATCTCCCTAATTATAGACCAATCTCCCTAATGAATATTGATGCTAAAATCTTAAATAAGATATTAGGAAAAAGACTACAGAAAATCATCCCCAGGATAATACACCATGATCAAGTAGGATTTATACCAGGAATGCATGGCTGGTTCAATATTAGGAAAACTATAAGTATAATTGACCATATTAATAATCAAATTAACAAAAACTATATGATCATCTCAGTAGATGCTGAAAAAGCATTTGATAAAATCCAACATTCATTCCTATTAAAAACACTTGAGAGTATAGGAATAAATGAGCTTTTCCTTGAAATAATCAGTAGCATTTATTTAAAACCATCAGTAAGCATCATTTGTAATGGGGATAAACTGGGACCATTCCCAGTAAGGTCAGGAGTAAAACAAGGTTGCGCACCATCACCATTACTATTTAATGTTGTATTAGAAATGCTAGCTTTGGCAATAAGAGTTGAGAAAGAGATTAAAGGAATTAGAGCAGGTAATAAGGAAATCAAATTATCACTCTTTGCTGATGATATGATGGTATACTTAGAGAACCCCAGAGATTCTACTAGAAAGCTATTAGAAATAATCCACACCTTTAGCAAAGTTGCAGGATACACAATAATACCACATGAGTCAGCAGCATTTTTATATATCACTAACAAAATCCAACACTTAGATTTACAATGAGAAATTCCATTTAAAGTAACTACCAATACTATAAAACTTTTATGAATTTATCTGCCAAGGGAAAATCAGGAACTATATGAGAAAAACTAAAAACACTTTCCACACAAATAAAGTCAGATATAACCAATTGGAAAAATATTAAATGTTCTTGGATAGGGTAAGCAAATATAATAAAGATGACACCACTACCTAAACTAATCTATTTATTTAGTGCTATACCAATCAAACTCCTCAAAAAACTTTTAATGACCTATAAAAAATGACAAGAAAGTTCATATGGAAAAATAAAAGGTCAATAATAAATGAAGATGACCTAGTTGTACCAGATCTAAAATTATATTGTAAAGCAGCAGTTACCAAAACTATTTGGTATTGGCTAAGAAATAGACTAGTTGATCAGTGGAATAGGTTATGTTCAAAGGACAAAATAACTTTAATAATCTAGTGTTTGACAAATCCAAAGACTCCACCTTTTGGGATAAGAACTCACTGTTTGACAAAAATTGTTGGGAAAATTGGGAATTAGTATAGCAGAAACTAGGCATTGACCCACACTTAACACTATACACCAAGATAAGGTCAAAATGGGTTCATGACCTAGGCATAAAGAATGAGATTATAAATAAATTAGAAGAACATAGGATAGTTTATTTCTCAGACCTGTGGAAGAGGAAGGAATTTATGACCAAAGAATAACTAGAGATCATTATTGATCACAAAATAGAAAATTTTAATTATATCAAATTGAAAAGTTTTTGTACAAACAAAACTAATGCAGACAAGATTAGATAGTAAGCAGTAAACTGGGCAGACATTTTTACTGTCAGTTCTGATAAAGACCTCATTTCCAAAATATATACATAATTGACTCTAATTTATAAGAAATCATGCCATTCTCCAAATGATAAGTGGTTAAAGGATATGAACAGACAATTCTCAGATGAAGAAATTGAAAAGATTTCTAGCCATATGAAAAAATGCTCCAAGTCATTATTAATCAGAGAAATGCAAATTAAGACAATTCTGAGATACTACTACACACCTGTCAGACTGGCTAGAATGACAAGGAAAGATAACATGGAATGTTGTATGGGATATGGGAAAACTGGGACACTGATGCATTGTTGGTGGAATTGTGAATATATCCAGGCATTCTGAAGAGTGATTTGGAACTATGCTGAAAAAGTTTTCAAAATGTGCATTTCCTTTGATCCAGCAGTGTTACTACTAGGCTTATAACCCAAAGAGAATTTAAAGAAGGGAAATGGACCTCTATGTGCAAGAATGTTTGTGGCAGCCCTTTGTGTAGTGGCCAGAAACCGGAAACTGAATGGATGCCCATCAATTGGAGAATGGCTAAATAAATTATGGTATATGAATAGTATTGAATATTATTGTTCAGTAAGAAATGACCAGCAGGATGATTTCAGAAAGGCCTGGAGTGACTTACGTGAACTGATGCTGAGTGAAATGAGCAGGACCAGACGATCATTATATACTTCAACAACAATACTATATGATGATCAATTCTGATGAATGTGGCCTTCTTCAACAATGAAGATGAACAAAATCAATTCCAATAGAGCAGTAATGAATTGAACCAGCTATACCCAGTGAAAGAACTCTGGGAGATGACTATGAACCACTACATAGAATTCCCAATCCCTCTATTTTTGTCCAGCTCCATTTTTGATTTCCTTCACAGGCTAATTGTATACTATTGCAAAGTCCAATTCTTTTTGTACACCAAAATAACTGTATGGACATGTATACATATATTGTATTTAACTTACTTTAACATATTTAACATGTATTGGTCAACCTGCCATCTGGGGGAACAGGTGGAGGAAAGGATGGGAATAATTGGAATAAAAGGTTTTGCAATGATCAATGCTGAAAAATTACTCATGCATATATCTTGTAAATAGAAAAAAACTATAATAATAATTTTATAAAGACTTATCAAGTTGACAAGAAAAGATAATGATAAATATTGTAGGGCATGTGGGAAAACTGGAACACTCATGTTTTGATGTGGAATTGTAAAATGATGCAACCATTCTGGAGAGTAATTTGGAACTATGCCCAAAGAGCTGTAAAATTGTTCACATCCTTTGATCCAGCAATGCACTACTGGGTCTGTATTCTAAAGAATTTATACAGAAAAGACTCCATGTGCAAAAATATTTATATCAGCTTTTTTGCGTGGCAAAGAATTAAAAAAATTGGTAGATGTCCATCAATTGGGAAATGGCTAAATAGTTATGTTATATGAAAATAATGGAATATTATTGTTCTATAAAAAATTTCATCAGGCTGATTTTAGGAAGGTGTGGAAAGATTTACATGAACTAGTGCTGAGCTAATAGGCAGAACCAGGAATAGATTGTATACAGCAACAGAAAACTGTATGATGATCAACTATTATAGTCTTGGTTCTTCTCAGTAATTTAGTGATTCAAGGTAATCTCAATAAACTTTGGCTTGGAAAACACCATCTGCATCCAGAGAGATAAATATGGATGGAGACTGAATGTAAATCAAAAGATGCTATGTTCATTTTTTTTCTTTTTCTTCTATTTTTTTCCTTTCATGATATTTCCTTTTCAGGCTGATTTTTCTCTCCCAACATAATTTATAAGAAAATATGTTTAAAATATATGAATGTACATATAACCCCAAAAAGTTGTTTTTTACATGTAACTAGGGGAAATAAAAACTGACAAAAAGAAAAGAAAATGGGGAGAAATATATACATGAAAAAAGTTTAGATTTGAACAAATGGGAGTTCATGACTTTATGAGCAATCTAGAAACAATGAAACAAAACCAAAAAAAAAAAAAATGAAAAAAATAGAAAACAACATGAAGTATCTCATTTGAAAAAGCAGTTAACCTGGAAAATAAATTATGGAGAGGTAATTTTAAAATTATTGGTCTACCTGAAAGCCCTAGTAAAAATAAATGATCATAGGCATCATCTTTCAAAAATTTAAGAAAAAATATTTTGATATGCCAGAACCAGAATGTAAAAAAAGAAATTGAAAAAATCCCCCAATCACTTCCTGAATGAAATCCCAAGATGAAAACTCCCAGGAATATTATAGCCAACTTCCAGAATTCCCAGGTCAAGGAGAAAATATTACAAGCATCTAGAAAGAAACTATTCAAAGATAATGGAGCCATAGTCAGGAAAACACAAAATTTATCAACTTCTATATTAAATTATCAGGGGGCTTGGAATATAATATTCTGAAGAACAAAGAAGCTAGGATTACAACCAAAAATTTCTTGTCCAGCAAAATTGAGTATAATTCTTCAGTAAAAAGATGGATATTCAAGCATTAGTAATGAATGGATCAGAACTGAATAGAAAATTCAGTTTTCAAATGCAGGTCTCAGAAGAAGTATAAGAGGGTATCCTGGAAAGGAAAACCATAAGGCACTTAATAAAGTTTAATCTTTTTGTATTTCAGCATAGGAGGATGATACTAGTAACTCATTAGAATTGTCTGATTGTCATAGCAATTAGAAGGAATATATATAGCGTGCACAAGTGTGAATTGAATATGAAAGGATAACATTAAAAATATATAATTAATGAGTAGAAGCAACATACTTGGAGAATGGGCAATGGAGAAGTAGAATGACCTAAATTATGTGCAGAAGCAAGCAAAAACACGTATTTTTTGAAGGGAGGAGAGATCATTTTTCTTTTGCAACATAACTTTCATGGAAATGTTTTACATAACTTCACATGTAACTTCTCAGTTGAAGAGGGTCTAGGGTGGAGAGATAGGAAAGAATCTGAAATGCTAAGTTTTGAAGACAAATTGTTCAAAAATGATTTCATATGTAATTGGGAAAAATAAAATATCAGATAAAAGTTTGGTAGAATTAAAAATTAAACTACTTTTGAAAAAAAAAGAAAAGAACTTTGCAATCACTACCAAAAAAAGGATAATTCCAAAAGGATAAATATTATTTGAATAGTTAGAGGAATCTATATAATGGTAAATTTTCATATTCTAGTAAATAGAAAAACAATAAATGTGCCATTAGGACCCTAATGTTTTCTAGAATCTTATATGGAATATATTAGACGATGTAGGAATAGTCTTTTTTTTTCATGATATTCAGACAATAAAAGGAAAAAATGAACATTTTACTAGGGAATAGAAATGAAAGGAGTGATATCTATGGATTCACATTATTGAGGTACATAAGAACAAACATGGAGAAAGAAATGGGGAAACAGCTTAAGTTGAATCATTATTTTCATCTGAATTGGACAAAGGAAGGTTAAAAATATGAATCATACACACAAAATGGTATTGTGTCAAAAATCATAAATTCAACTTGAAATCAGGTGGAGATAGAAAGGGGAAAAGGTGATTAAGATAGAGGTCAGATTCAAAGAGATATTAATCATAAGCAAAATGCATATGTATTGAATGAAAGATGTTTATAATATTAGTTTTGTAAAAGATATTAAAGTAGATGCAATGTAAGTCATTTTTGATTATCCTGAAAATAATACCAGAAAAGAAATTTAAAAGATAAGATAAATTTTCAATTCCAGCCTCATAATTAAAATTAAAAGTCAGGTTGATGCAGTGGATGTAGCAATGAACTTGGAATGAGAAAGTTTTCATTTTGCATCTGACAACATATTACCTATATGACCCTAGACAAGTCACTTAATCTCAGTCTGCCTCAGTTTGTTCACCTTTAAATGTAAATAATAATATCTATTTTCCATAATTGTTGTGAAGATTAAACAAGGTAATATTAAACATTTTGCTAATCTTAAAATATTATATAAATGCTTATCATCATTATCTTCATTAGTAGTGGTGATGGTGGTAGTAGTATTAATAATAATAAAAGTTTAACAGTTTTACTTTACTTAACACTTTAAAGATATCAACTCTTTAGCTGATATCATTTTGATTGTATTTAATGTGATTCAAAGAGGAATCCCCAATTACCAAAATAATGAGTATGTAAAGCACTCCAGTATCTAAAACTTTAGTATACAATTGTAAACTATTCCCTGAATAGACTCCATTTCCTATTTTGGATTGATTAGAAGAACAATGGGAGTGTTATTGGTTGTTAAAAGACTGTGGTTATGCTCAGTGTATTAGCTGATGGCAGATTTCCTCTATAGATGTAAAACAACCTGGTAATCAGATTTGAAGAAATAATTTTCAAATAAGACAGAGTTAACTAAGTGCATCTGGAAGGAAATTACAGAATCCCTGAAGGCAAATAAACATTATACCCTGAGGCACAAAGAAGAGTTAAAGTAAAAATTGCCTTTGTGACTGCTGAAATAAATACAATTCCTTGGATGTCTTTGTGATGCAAATGTTTGTACTGTTTCTTTCATTTCTTTCTCCACCTACTTTATTTCTTAATGATGTTTTTTTCTTTTTTATATATGTACACACATATGATTAAATTTTGCCAATTAGTACAAATACATTAACAGATTTTAAAAATTTTCTCCTCAAATCTAAGGGTCTTTTTTGATAGCTATTTTGTGTTCTATCCATGTTGTTTGGTTGTTAGGTTTTCAACCCTGTTCTTAAGTGTACCCAATTACATTACCTTAAGTACATGATTTGTATCCATCCTCCAAGCTATCACAAGTATGCTCATGTGGCAACTACTCAGTTTTCCTCTTTGCTCTGGAGAGGGACAGATTTGGTAGAAGCAAATTTCAAGTCAGGTTGGGGAAAAAATAAATCTCTCTGTATCCTCCTTTTCTTTCTTAAACTTTTCTTTTATCAGATGACCAATCCCTACTCTTTAAAAAAATATGAGGGTTCAAATGAAACTATACACACTGGAGTCTTACATACAATTGTAAATAAATACAAAGTAAAATATGAATTTATGTCAAAACCAACATATATACTGGTAATACATATTTGCCAATCTGCCTAGTATATATTTCTCTGGCCACCATCTTAACAGGAGCCTTGTCCAAATCAGAAACCATGAACTGGAAGATCCTCTTATCTTCAGGAATTCTCACCCTGGAGCACTGCTGTCCTGACTAGTGGTTGTTTCAGTTGTCCACTAAATCTATGTGCCCTGGGGACATGCTACACTTCACACTCTGCCCATCATTTCAACAGCAGTTATATTATATTCATACCCATATCCCTCTCACCTTTCAGTTCTTGAATCATTAATCCTATACTTGTGTCATTCTACTCCCCTATGATACTACTCATTATTCAAACCAAAATACCATTCTCTGTACACAACTATCTTGTAGGCATTGGATATTCTTTTTGGAATACAAGTTTTTTGAATCTTATTTTTGAATATTTTTAAAATTTAAAATTTAAATTTTATTTTTTATTATTAAATAATATTAAAATTAAATTTTAAATAAATTTTAATTTTTGAAGACACTGTCTTCATTTTTTTTTTTACCAGCAATAAACACAATGCTTGACACATTATGGCCAGCATTAAGCAGTTATCCTTAAGAAATGACCTTTTCATTCATTCATTCATGTGCTAGGAAGAAAGTAAAAATGTTTAACATAGATAAGTGTGTGTGTATGTGTATGTGTGTAAATATGGGGACTTTATTTCTAGTAAGGGATATGGAAAATACACATATGGCAAGTATATAAAATAAGTCCTATGTGAATGGTAAAGATAATTAACATTATAGCAATTTTTTTTTCCTGTTATCTTTCAATATTTGCCCTGCTAAGCAGTTAATTCGGGATTCCTATGGCTGAATAAATATGTATTTAGAGATATTTATTTATATATACTGAATCAATAAAGTTGTGGTTAATGTGAAAAAGAAGAAACTGGTCTATTCTATATTTGAACAAGGGGAAAGGAGTATTTATACTCAAATGATAATTTGTCCATTTTATAGCTAACCACAAACTATATTTTCATAATGATATCATATATGTTGTTAGATTGTCTATTATGACAGATACAAAATCTATTGCTGTTTGTGTTTTAAGATTTTCTAGCTTGGTGTAAAACTTGCTGGAACCTATGTTTTACATACATGACCTGCAAAACCCAAGATAATCTTTAACACTATTGTTTTTCCATGATATGAAAAAATTAAAATCATAAATAACTCAAAAGATAATGGAAAAATCTGTGGTAGGTGTAAGTACATTTTAATTGTAACTCTTGACTCTAAATTCATTTGCATAAGATTTCTCATTGGTGTAGTCGATTACTTAATGTTGTATACTCAATTTCATATATGAAACGTAGGATTGGTGAGAATTAGAATATGTGCTGATTTTATATGGAGAATTTTAATGAGTTTTTCATATTAATTTTGTACTTTTTCATTTTCTACATCCTTTGAGATAAATAATGTCGTATAAGTTGCAATTATTTGTGTTTGCATGTAAATGTTTGTAAATACCTATTAAGTGAACTATGAAATGATATTTCTTTTTATCTTTAGGTACAGAATTAAGCAAGCTCCATTAACTTCTTTATTTATATCTTGAATCTGAATCTCTTCTCATCTTGCCTCTCTGGGAAACTTCCAGAGGATCTATCCGTTTCTGGCCATCAGTGGCTCTGTTCATGTCTTCTGGAAGAATTTCTTCTTCAGACCTTCCAAAACACCAATTATCATTAAGTTAGCCAACCAGAGCTGTTGCCAAGACCTTGAAAGATAACCTTGAACCTTCAAGTCACCTGTTTTTAACAGAAAACCTCTTCCCATCAACTAAGCTCTGTCTGGACTCACTTTCCAATAGGTAGAACAGTCATTCTTTGTTACCTTCATTATTCCAGTGGTACCAAATTCCTTGATTTCTGAATAACACTAATTTCAGCAATTCATTCTATCATTCCCATCCACTACAACACTACCTTTGCTGTCCTGTTGCCTCTCATTATATGCTTGCTTTTCTGAACTCCTGCTCTTTAATGAACAAACTTTCTTTCACTTTTAAATTTCTAGTTTCCTGGCACTTATTGAATTCTTCCAGATGGTGCTGTATCTTCAATTTTCAAAACTTCTTCCTATATCTTCTAATTCACTATTCCCAGTTGGAGAATCAAAATATTCCTTGCTCTACTTTGCCACTTTTAGACTCTCCCTCTACCACCATCACTTAGTAATCTCTATTTCTTATCCAGATCTTAGTGTCTATTATTTACCAAATCTCAAGACATCCTTCCCTTTTATTCATTGAATTTGGTATTTGGTTTATGGTATTCTATTCTTCCTCAATTCTTGTCTTATTAGGAGATTTTAAATTAGACATTGCTATTTCCTCAAGTGCTCTAATTATGAAGTTTTTCCATTACAAAGTTTTTCCATTTATTCAGCTCCCATGACTTAATCCTTTCTACTTAAGCTACCCAGATGAATGGGTATACCTTTTATCCTGCCACTTTCAAGTGTTCTATATCAATGTTCAAAAACTCCAAAATATCTGAATCTGATCATATGTATTTGAATTACTCTATCTCTCTATATTTTAATATTCCTAACCTTAGGTTTCATTATCACCATGACTTCTAATCTCATCAGTTTTAATATATTGCCAGACAATTACTCTTTTTTTACCTATACTTTCGTTCCTTCACAATTTCAACTCCATGCTGAACTAGTTTGTTATTAACTTTCTTCCTGAATTTCTTAGTTTCTTATTCTATCACTGATAACCTTGCCACAACATAACTCAGGATTTCTCCCACCATCTCCTTTCTTTGTTCCTACCTATGTTACTGAATGGAGAATCACACTAAAAATCAGAGGGTGGTTTGTTCAGACATAATTATAATTAAAAAATGAAATTAATAAAGAAGAAATAAAGCATGATTCACAGGTTTTCCTTATGAAAAAAAAGAAAGAAAGAAAGAAAAAAGAAAGAGTTGACAGAATTAGCTTGATCATGTACACCAAAGTAAAATCATTATATGAAGACATTTGATTATTTTATCTTTTAGAACTCCTGATGAGAATAGTAAAAATGCCACCATGAAGATAAATATCAATATATGTTATTAGCATCTCTTCAAAGAGTTTGAGAATATCTTCCAAATCAAATCAAATATTTTGAAACTCAAATTTCAATGTGAAAATTCGCACAGGGACTTTTAATGAAAAGGCTTTTTGTTGTTATTGTTGGTGTAAATATATATATGTATGTACACACACATACATATCCACATGTATATATGCATATATGCATAGATACATGGACACATATATATATATATATATACACACTCATACAAATATATATGTAGGACCATATTATGATTATTTCCACTTGATATCTGTTTCTCTGAAGGTGGATAGTATATTCCTTCATAAGTCCAATTCATCATTTTCTATCCTTAATGGGCTGAGGTTTGAGTTGATGCACTGAGGTCCCAAGTAAGTTAGGCTAAATAGTAATTGCACTATACTCTATTAATATACATGATTGGATAAAGAATGGCCCCCGCCCATTCTCCGTGCAAGTCCTGATGTGTCATATAGGAAATGACGATTTTGGTGGGTGGAGGCAGAGAGAGAGAGACAGGAAGAGAAGCTGGGAGAGATTGGGCCTGGGTTCCATACTCCTAGCTGCTGGTCGTGTGGCTGCTGGTCCAGCTAGCTTCTTGACTCAGCTATACACATTGCTATTGCCCATTCTCTTCCACCTCCAATCCTTCTTCACTGAGAATAAAGACTGACGATTTTCCCCTAACCTGAATTCCTGACTCTGGCTGATTTTAAAATACGCGATCTTCACATTTGGCACCCAACGTGGGGCACCAAGGACTGAAGAAGTCTCCGGTGACCAGGAACTTGGGTGAGTATTGTTAATAGACAAACAAGGAACTTATTTTCTTAAAAACTAAACCAGTAATCTTTTTTTTGGCTAAAATGAGTCCCCACCTAGTATCTCCATTATGTCATTGTTCTTGTTATTCCATAAAAAGCTTGCTGCCCCGATACTCGGGGCTAGACTCTTTGAGATGATAGTCTCATCTAGCCCTGGGATCAGCATGGATCCATTGGTCCCAGTATTTCTCTCCATTTAATAAATTATTGAATTGCTCTCTAATCTCTGTCTTGCTCAGTTTCTTCGGCATTACATTCTCTACTCCTATAGTAGATATCTGTAGTTGGGTTCTTTCTCCTTTACTTGCTCATTTTAATTTACCTTTTGTTTTATTTTGTTTTCAGCAGCTGTTAGTATGATTAAGTTCCAGTCCTGAGATATGAGGAATAATGCCCCAAGCTTCAGTTCCTTCTTGTTGTTACTTTCTGGAGATTGTCTTGGGATTCAAGCTTGAGCTCTCCTATCCTCTTGTAAACCATGACTAGAGTATTCCCAAATCCCCATCTCACAAATGATCATGCTCCCTGAAGTCCCTCTGACAGCTGCAAACTACAGTTTCCTGTCTTTCTTGTAACTGAAAGCTGAAATTCTGCTCTACTGAAAGAGCCCACAGCCTGTAGGGTCCCCACCTTTCTCTTAATGCTCTCACCAAAGTGTTTGCAATCTCTTTCTCCCCAGCAGCAATGGACTAGCCCAGGATGAGTTTGGTCTGCACAACTATGCTAGCACAATCAAGGGACAAAGGTCCTTTAATCTTCTCCTCCTCAGCCATCAGACCCTCCTCTCCACAGTATCAGTAATATGAAAGCTTCTAAAGCTGAGGCTATTTTTAAACACCAGCTGTTCCTAGAGTTTGTTGTTTATTGATCTGAATTTCCCTCAGGCCAAACCCCTACCTCAGGAGATCAGATCTTTCTAGGGTCTTCTTAGTTTGTCTTTGCAGGACAACTGTTTTACCTTGACTTTTGTTTATTACTGCTGTTCTACATTTCTTCTGAGAAAATTATTTATCTTTTTTTTGGAAAAAATTAGGAGAGCTGAAGGTTTTCTGAGCTACTCTTCAATCTCCCCGGAATCCTCTTTCCCTTTAAATTACTTTTGTATTTTTTTAATCATCATACCCAGTGGCAAAGAGGTATTTAAGAATGTTTTAAACATTTTTGTCAAATAATTTATTTTTGTTTCAATTACTATAAAAAATAACATTAAAAAAATTTTTTTTGAATTCCCAATTTTCTCATTCACTCCCTCGTTATTGATAAGGTAAAACATACATTATACATATGCAGTCATGCAAAAGATATTTCTATATTATTCAAGTTATGACAGAAAACACAGGTCAAAAAGAAAGAAAGAGAGAGAAAGGAATGAAGGAAAGGAGGGTGGAAGGAAGGAAGGAAGGGAAGGAGGGAGAAAGAGAGAGAGAGAGGGAGGGAAGAAAGAAAGAAAGTTTAAAAAGTATACTTTGATCTTATTCCATCAGTTCTTTTTCTGGAAGTAGATTTTTTTTTCATCTTGAGGCTTTCAGAATTACCCTAGATAATTGTATTGCTGAGAATAGGTAAGTTATTCACAGTTGAGCATCATATAATATTGCTGTCATTGTGTACAATGTTTTCCTGTTTCTGATCACTTTGCATCAGGTAATGTAATCTTTCCAAGTTTTTTTCTGAGAGCTCCTCATTTCTCATAATACAATAGTATTCTATCACAATATAAATAATTTTGAAACAAATCCTTGATTTCATGGTGTAGGGAATTACTATTGGAATACAGGGAGCTGTTGGAATACACTGGAGCCACCTGTCAGTGGCTGCTGGAGATATAACTCAGACCTGTTAGATGGATCTCTTCATGTGGGAGGATGATGATGATTCAAAGAGAACAGCAGCTGCTATTCTCTGACCTCTCTGACTGAGAGGTCTGCATTATCTGACCTCCCTCATCTTCACTTTGCCTCCAATTTATCTAATTCCCAGTCCACAACACCTGTGTCAGCAGAGGCTGCCTTGCAACTCCTTCAGATGCTATGATCCACAGCTGTGGAGGCTCTTGGAGAATTGACTCGTCATTGTTACTTATTGAAAGCATACAGTTACTTATTACTTAACAAGTTACTAATTGGGAATATTATCCACAAGTACAGATAGACACTTTTTCTGTACCTTATAGAATCTTAGAGAATTGCTAGAGCATCAAAGGGTTGATTGACTTGCCTAGACTCCTAAAGCCAATAAATATTCCAGGTAGGACTTAAACTCCTGTTTCCAAATTTTAATTCCTGTTTCCAAAGCCAGCTTTCTCTATTTAATGATATGCATATCAATCATTTCATTATATAGCTTTTAAACAACATACTTTTCCTGCTTATCACTATTATGTTTACTTATTTTTATTTTTGATATATTAAAATATAAATGTATAATATGTATTATGTATTTATATACACATATAAATATATTTTATATAGAATAATATAGAATACTATAAATATAAATATATTTAAATTATATTTATTTTATTTTTAAAATCCTACTGTCATAAATTTTATTATAAACAATTTCAATGTATATTTGTAATGTAGATACATTGCATTTATAATGTAGATACATAGCCCTTTTTTTTTCAAATACATTTCATTTCACAGAACCTTGTCTAGTTTTGCTTTCCAGTCCTTTTGTTTACTTATAATGAATTATTGTTGATATCTATATTCATAATTATGATAGTCACATTTATTTACTCACATTTTGAAAAAGCTATTTCTTCTTATTGCATGCTCTTTAGAAGAAAAAAGAAAAAGAAAGAAATCAACTAATTTCAATATTGTTACCTCCCCTTGTCCTCCCAACCCAAACCCAAACATCACTGCCTAACATTTTTTCTTCTTTCCTCTTTCTTTCTTTCTTTCCCTCATATTCTTGTAATTATTTCACAGTATATAGAAGCTATACTACATCCAATTGATTCAAAGTTGTAATGAATGCAAAATCTTGTGTTCATTGTTTGTTTGCTATATAAAACAACTTATTTAATAGCAAAATATCTTCATGGTTTGTTTTTCCTATGAAGTATCTCCTGTGCGAATGTATCACTATCATTCTAAATTTACTGGAAGATTTAAAACTGAGATAACTTATTTTTTAATTATCTTCTAATCATAAATATAAGGAGAGGTATAATATAGGAAGGTACAAATGCTAAAATTGTTTTCTACTGTGATTAAAATCCAAAAAAATAAAAATGGATTATGGATAGTAATGTCATCAAGATTCTCTTATTTGTAGAACAAATACTGTTTGTATTAAGTCTGAGAATACTGAAGTGTTTCCCTGATGAGTTCTATGATTAAGAGAGTTTGATTTAGGCATCCTTATAGGGATTTTTAAAAATTTATGAAAAAAAAGAGCATTGCCAAGGATATGTCCATGCAGATATGGTGGGGCATATGTGATATAGACAGATAAGATAGATAAATAGATAGAGATATGTTTCTCTGTATGTATATATGTGTATTTATACACATAACTATGTATATATGTAATTATATGAATGCTTATATGTATAACTTTGTGTAGTGATGAACATGTTGCTTAATACTTCTTGTGCTTAATACTTTTTGACTTTTATATGCATGGGCTCAAATATATTGCACATATATGACATGTATATGGAATATGCATGCATAAATGATATGATATATTAAATATGACTGTTATATCCATATAGAGAACCATTTATGCATCTGTGCAATATACATAGATATAGATATTCTTAAAGATATGTCTGTTCACACTTCATAGGAATATATATGTTGATAATGTATATATATATGTATAGATTTTAATTTGTCACAGACACATGCATCTCTGTGTGCTCTCATATATATATATATATATATATATATAATTATTAAATATGCATATGTGCCCGTATGCACAGACACATCATCTGTATGCTTTACCTGGAACACACACACACATACATATGTATGTTTGTCTATATGCATTTTTCATCTTTCTGTATCTCTATATGTATGTATTTCTTTTTGTGTGTTTACACACAAATACACACACCTGTATTGTGATCTATGAATAAGCTCTATAATTTCCTCCTTTAACTTCATGTCACAATCTAGCAGTAAATGGTAGCCTAGAAAGATAGACATGTATCTTTATATAACACTCTTTAGGAATGCATGATAGAGGGACCCTCCTTTTCTTCATGAGAGTAATGGTTAATTGGCTGCAATTCCCATCCTTAGATTTTTCCTTGCTGCTGACCACAATTTTTAAAAACAATTCACTGAATTCTAGCAGAGCAGATAGGAGTACTCTTCCCATCACTGGACTTGTTTTGAGCATATGACTTTGGAGAAAAGTCTTGGAAGGGGCTTTCTCTGTGTCTTTTCTTTGGTTTAGGACTTCTAAGACTTGGTGGTCTCCTAAAATCACCTAAGTTACCATACCCTTATGTCCTAATGCCCAGGTACATTTCCAGATGGAGACAAGGGGAGCCGAGTCAAAAAAAAATTAAGTGCCCCTCTATCCTTTTTTATATTTTGGCTGTGTTAGGACTAAGTATAGCTTCATCTTTGTTAAGTATTCAGTTACTGGTGAGTGCCTTATTTCATCCCAATATTGATTTTGAACTAAAGTATTGGTGTTGGAATCAGGCTTCCAACAACTGTTTTTATTTAAGAATTATTTGTGTGCCAAATCTGAGTTTGAGAAGTAGAGAAATGGTTCCTTTTTTTCTTTCAAAGTGACTTCCCCTTATTCTTTTGAAAGAGATATATGTGTATGTTTGGCGTGGGGGGAGGATGTGTGTGAGAATCTATGAAGAGTTATAGAGGACATTCATGACATTATTTTCATTCTTTTAGAAGTATAACCAAATTAGAATCATAGAATGTTAAATGTGCTAGATATGGAAGACACTTTAAAGACAGTCCATTCTAACCCAGTCCCCTTGTTTTAACAATGAAGAAAAATGATGTTATAGCTAGTCACATAGATGATGATAGCAATGAAACTAGTTCCCAGATATTCAGAATTCAACTAGTGTTCTTTCCATTAAGCAATAAAATTTTCTACAGTGAAACTGAACTGCTCCAGAATACACTCCAGGTCACGAGCCTTAAATAAAATCCATCTCTTTTTCACACATGCTGAGAATTAACTGAAATTCATTTTACTGTATTATGTAGAAGCCTTCTTCCTGTTAGCTTTTCTTTTGTGTAGCATGTAGAGATTTGGGTGATTAGACACAATTAACACAAGGATTGGATGATCCAATATATTGTAGTTATAGCTTTTTATATAATTATAAATGTACATATTGCACATTTCCTTTGCTGAAGAATTCATAGAAACATTTATACAGACTATCAAATTCAAAGAACTATGAATTATAAAACAGACAATTCTCCCAGGAAATCAAGCTATTCTCACTGAGAAGCCATGCATTTTCTTAGCAAAATTGTATATGGCATATTTGTGGATTTCTGAGCAACAACCAGGGCACATAAATTATTTAAAACTGTCACCTTGACTTTTATAGCTAAATAAACTGTGGGGATACTCATGCTCTCTTTAGCATTGATGTTTCAGATTTATCTTCTCCCCATCCTTAAGCAAGTGAGCTTTTTTTTTTAATTTGGCATGTGACTTAAAGGACTTCTTGTATTATTCATTAAAAATAAACATTAAATTCAATGGAAAGGAAGGAAGAAAGGGTCTGTAAGTGCTTCATTCTGAATTCTCCTTTGAATAGCTTATACTGGGTTTACTAAATTCATAAATCTGTCAGAAACATAATTGTATAATTTTTGCTCTCAAGTTAAAGAATATATACCAGTAAAGTGAAAAATAACATTGTTTTTCTTGTTTTATACAATAACTTATGACAATAAAATTATAAAAATAAATTAGATGCATTAAAGGATAATGTCATAGAAATGGAAATATTGGGGAGTCACATGCAATTTTATGAAAATGTTTTATTATTTTAGAGAGAAAGAAGCATGAAATCTTAGAAAACATACTGGGCTAAGGATCACTGGACCAAGTATGAGTTCTATGATCTTTCACTACTTGTATGATTATTACAAAATAACATTTCTGAACCTCAGTTTATTCTTTCATAAAATGGCACAAATGATATTTGTTCTGCCTACTTCATGAGCTCCTTTAAGAATCTAATAAGACATCTATTTCATGCATAGTAATCATGTTTTGTAAATATTTATTGCTGACCTTAAAAGGAGACATAATATACACACAAGACTAATTGTTTTGTCTTCCTACAAATTGTAGCACTTAAATGAACTAGCTTATATAACTGTATGTAGACAGTTTAATTTAGATTTCTCCTTTCCATCCCCAACCTTTTTGCATTTTTTGTTACCAAATACAAACAATAAAAACTTCTATGAGTATTAAAATAATTTAACATGTTTAATCCCCCCCTCCATTTCTTCATTACAATGAAACAAATAAAGGAAGCATAGTATAATGAATGAAAAAGAGTAAGAGTAATACCCTTGGAATCAGAAAGACATTAATTTAAATCCTACTAAGATTTTTATAATAGCTGTGTCAGTTGGGCAATTTATGTGGCCTCTATGCAAATACAATTTCTTCACCTGTAAATAAGACATTTTAATATTTTACCTTTACCTCTTAGGGTTGTTGTGAGAATTAAATGAGATAAAGTATGCAAAGTTCTTTGCAAAGCTTAAAGCTAGAGGAAATACCAATTACTATTATTGTTCTCATATTTTCATGTTTTTTCAATGAGGCTAATTTACATGGAAGAGTAGAAAGACTACTGATTCTAGAATCAGAGGAAATAAATTCAAATCATACCTTTAAGATTTACTACCTCTGTGATTGTGGACAAATCATCTATCTTCCTTATATCTGTTTCCTCATCTGTAAAATAAAAATATCGACCTCCATGACCTCTGTGGTCCCTTCCATTCTAAAATTCTGATCCAATATATTTGTTACTGATACATTTTGGGAAGAATCAGCCACAGAACCTGCCATTATGCTACTATTATATGTTTAATTTTAATGTTCTGCATACTATTGTGAAGTGAATAAAATAACTGCTTTTTAAAATTAATAAACATTGAATTGTGAGGTTGTCTTCTAATGTTTTTCATTAGTTGATACTCATTAAAATTACATTTAAATCTCATTGCTATTTCCAACATTTAGCATGTTTAATGCAAGTGCTAAAATGAAACTAACTTAAATGGACAATTGAGTTAAAAATTCCCATGTTTAGGGTGTAGAGGATTGTGAGAAGTCTTATGTGAAATTTTAGAAAATTAAGTAAGCTAGAGAGGAAATGGACTAAAAAATGAAAAGAATAACAGCAACAATCATGAAATATATTAACATGACTAAAATGGAATTTTTTGCTGCCTTATGTATATTTGATATGATAGTGTTGTTTTTAATTTTGAAAATGTTCAATTCCATGGAAGCAAAGAAATGGAGAGATAATATATGGTTAAATGTAAATAAATATTTTAAAAATATATAAATTTGGGAATGCACTAAAAAAAAGATACTAGACTTTCCATGAATGATCAAGCCTGGTCCCAAAGAAGAGATATGAGACTAAATCATCTCTATTCTTTATAAAAGTGGGGAACTATGAATGTAGATATCAAATCTGATTGGTATGCTAGTTAGTTTCTTGAACTGAATATTATTCTTTGTATTGAAAAATAATATGTTATTACCAATTCTTTTGTAGGTGGGAGAGAGGGAGAATGGATATATTATATGTAATATATATATATATATATATATATATATATATATATATATATATATGAGAATAGGGAAATGAAAAGAATTTTTAAAACTTTTTAAAAATTAAATGTCTATAGGCTCCATATTTTACATATTATAGTAGGCCAGCTATAATCTAGATTAGTTTAAGTTTATATTTGTGAATGGAATGAAATAAGAAACTTGTAGAGCATTTAATAAATAACAAAAGAAGATTTACTTAATTGAAAAATAGAAAGGATATACAACAGGGATGCAGCCCCAGTTTAGGTAAATGTGTCCCCTTGATGTCTACTTATATAGAAAAGCATCTGATGAACTGAATGAAATGACTCACAACCAACTGGATATGCCAAGATTAAAAAATTAACTTCTTTGTTATACCCTTAGAAGACCTGAATTCTGTCATCAGCCCTCATCTTTTGAAGTAATCAAGACATAGAACATCTTTGCCTTTTAGGGGAAAAAATCCTACTGTACATGACATGAACCTTAATAAATACTGATTCTACCCCAGGAATTCTCTGAAATCTTACAATAAAATTTAAACACACACTTTAAAGTGTTATAAAGATAATTAAAACACATTAAGACATTTTATTCAAAAATACACAGTTTATGACTTTTCTTAATATCTTATTCAATATGTGTCTATCAGAAATAGAAATCTTAAATGAGGAAAAGTTGAAGTAAATGATAAACACTGAAGAAGCAGAAGAGTTTAGTGTGAAGTAGGATATTTTGGGGTGGGGGTGGGGAAAGAATCTATGATGGAAGAGGATTCAAGAAGTAGTTGGTAAGGCAAGATAATAAAACAAAACGTTTAAATAAAATGAATGGTTAAGGCAAAGTAGGAGATTAATGAGAAGTGTAAAAAGAATTTTGTATGACTATTAAGTGATGAAGAAGTGCTAAAATGAACTAAGTTCTTATCTCTCAAAGAACTGTGGGCAATAAAAAGGCCAGAGTTAATGGTCTATATGAAAAAGGAAATAATAAAAGACTCGAGTTCAAATCATTTGATCCATCCTCAGGTACTGAAAAATTTGGCAGATGTTACTAAGCCTCTGCCAGTAATAATTGAAAATGCACACTAAATAGGAGTATTACCAAATGACTGAAGAAAGCCAAATGTTTTGATTTTCAAAAGGAGAAGAAAATAGAATCTACAAAAGCCTACAAATCTAAATCTATAAAGCCAAAAAATGTGACTATTTCCTGCTGAAATTCTTCCAAGTATTGTTGAAAAAATTATTTTTTAATATGGAAAATTAAGTGATGATCACTAAAAGCTAGTACAGTTTCTTAAAAAAATCTCATATAACCCTAAATATTATTTTATTTAGACAGTATCACAGAATTAGTAGAGAAAGAGGCATATTATATGAATAACCTACCTTCATTTTAGCAAAGTATTTGAAGCCTATCATTATGTAAAAAGATTTAGAGATATGATATAGATGATGATAAAATTATGTTCAGAATTGGTTGACTGGCCATAAATAAAGAATATTTACCTACTTGAAGTTAACTTGATTCCTTTTAGAAAAATGTGGTTTTACTTCCTTATCTCTTTTAGTTAGATCTATCTTTGCTTTTACTTTGTCTCAGATCAGGATTGTTACTGCAGTTTTTTTTTTTCCACTTCAGCTAAAGCATAATATATTCTGCTTCAACTCCTTACCTTTGCTTTGCATGTGTCTCTTTCCTTTAAGTGTGTTTCTTATAAACAACATATTGTTTGATTCTGGGTTTTTGCTACTGGCTTCTGTTTTATGGTAGAGTTCATAACATTCATAGTTATGATTGCTCCTGTATATTTCAAGCAATGCTCATCACTCGCCTTCCCATTGTTCCCTATGTTGAACAAGTTTTTTGTGCCTCCTCATGTGAAATAATTTATATCATTCTACTTCTTTCTTCCTTCTGCACCTAATGTATCCCTTTTTCTTATTCCTTAAATTTTTTATGTCATCCTGTCAAATTCACTTTATATTCTTATCTTCTGTCTACGCATATTTCTTCTAACTGTACCGTTAGTGGTATAATTTTTAAGAATTACAATTATCATCTATCTGAATATTGATGTAGACAGTTTAGCTCTATTTAATCCTTTATGTTTCCTTTTTCTTTTTATGTTTTTAGGCTTTTCTTGGGTCTTGATATTGAAGATTAAATTTTTTGTTCAATTGTAGTCTTCTTATGAAAGTTTGAAATCCTCCTATTTCATTAAATAACCTTTCCTCTTCCTCAACTCACGTATTATGCTTAATTTTGCCAATAGGTGATTCTTGGTTATAGTCCAAACTCTTTTGCCTTCTGGAATATCATGTTCCATGACCTCTGATTCTTCAATATTATATCTGCCAAGTCTTATATAATCTGATTGTGATTCCTTAATATTTGAATTGTTTCCTTCTGGTCACTTGTAGCATTTTCACATGATTTGAGAGTTTTATAATTTGACTATGATGTTCCTTTTTTTGAGGGGGGAATCTCTTTCCTGAGTAAACAAGAGATAGAGAACAGAGTAATGTGTAAAATGGATAATTTTGATTACATTAAGTTGACGTTTTTGCATAAATAAAACAAATGCAACTAAGATCAGAAGGAAAGCAGAAAATTGGGGGGGGGATTTATATAGATTTTCTGATATAGATGTCTCATACAAATCTATAAGAATACAAGTCATTCTCCAATTGACAAATGATCAATATGATATGAAGAGGCAATTTTCCAATGGAAAAATATATAGTCATTTAAAAAAATGCTGTCATTATTGATTGCAGAAATGAAAATTAAAATAACCACAAAATATAATTTTACACATAATATTGGCTAAAATGATTGATGGAAAAAATGACAAATATTGGAGAGGATATGGAAAAATTGGGACACTAATTCATCGTTGGCCAAACAGTGAACAGATCCAATCATTTTAGAGAGGAATCTGTAATTATGCCCACAAATTATGTCAATTCTTTATACCCTTTAAGTGAACAATACCACTACTAGATTTGTTTCCTAAAATGATTAGGGACAATAGGAAAGAACCTGTATGTCTAAAATATTTGTAGCATCTCACTTTGTGGTTGCAAGAACTGGAAATTGAGAATATACATGTCAACTGGCTAAATGACTAAACAAATTGTAGCTTATGATTGTGATAGAATATGGCTATGCTATTGAAAATAATCTTGTTGATATTAGAAAAATATGAGTAGACTTATACAGAATAATAAAGTGAGAAATGAGCAGAACCAAGGAAATGTTGTGTACAGGCAGTATGGATTTAAGAATTAACTAATTAAGTCATTTTGACAGTTTTAAACACCCAGATTAACACTATCTGCATCCAGATAAATAGAAGTATATGAAGAATGAGTTTACGTGTCTGTGTCCACACATACATGCATACATATTTGTGTCTTATAACAGTCATTTCTAGCATGGAGGGAAAGGAAGAAAAGGGGAGGGAAAGGAAATTACATTATAACTTTAAAAAGGAATATTATATAACAGAATTGCAATTTCATGTACAATCATTTTAAAAAATTCTACTGTTATAGAAATGCTTGTTCCAGTTCTTAAGTTGAGAATAAAATAAATTTTTAAAAAGGATAATGTGGTTGGCATTTATAATGATTATTCTCTTTTTTAAAAAATGGGGGGCAGGCAATTGGATTAAGTGACTTGCTTTGGGACACACAGAGAGTAAGTATTAAGTGTCTGGAACCAGATTTGACCTCAGGTTCTCCTTACAACAGTACCATTGCTCTATCCAAGACCACACCATCTAGCTGTCCCAAATGCTGATTATTCTTTTTCTGCCCCCAAAATCTCTACTGACATCCAATCCTATATTTCAATTGTATTTCAGATACATCCAATTGGATATTCAGTAAATATATTACACTCATAATGTCTAAAACAGAATTCATTATTTTTGCATTTACTCCTTCCTTCCCCATTCTTCTTTATTAATGTAAATAAAGGGCACCACCATCCTCCCAGTTTCTAGGCTGATACCCTAATGGTCATCCTGGATTCCTCATTTACAGAAGCTGTTCATAAGGTTTTCATTTTTACATCATCTTTCCAATATTCCCATTTATTTCCTATATGTTACTTGATGCTTATTATGTGCCAGCCAATGTGCTAAGTGCTTTGCAATTATTAATCTCATTTGATCTTCACAATCACCCTGGGTGATAGGTGCTTTCATCATTCCTGTTTTATAGATGAGAAAACTGAAGCAAACAATTAAGTGGCTTGCCCAGAGTCATACAGTGTCTAAGGCCAGTTTTTCATTTGGATGTTCCTGACTCCAAAGGCTCAATCCACTATGCCAACTAGCTGTCTCTTAAAGCAGACAGGAATTCAAGTCCTGCTTTTGATAATATTTGGATGAGTTACATAGCCTTTCTAAACCTCAGTTTTCTTATCTAATGAAGATGATACTGCTAACAGCTTCATAGTATTTTATTTTCAATTATGTTTATTATTGTTGGCATGGTACCAGAAAAAAGGTATTAATTCATCTTCCAAGACTAAAGATAAGAATTCTGTGGTGGATGGGTGGGAATGAATTTTTCATTTCATTTGGAAATCACACAAAAATTGCAGGAGAAAACAACCTTTCAAGATTTGAAAAAGGGGAAAAATAAAATGTGAGCTATCTTTATATGTTTACACTGAATTCATCTAATGTAAAAATTTTTATTGATCCATGATATGTCGAGAAGAATCACATCTGGCTTTATTTTTAAGACATTTTAAAATAACAGTTTTTCCCATATGGCACATATAGGATATTGAAAATGTATGAGAATAAACTATTTTAAGCAAATTAGAAGTATAATTGGAGGCATAGCATAATTTCCTTCTTCCATTAATGAGTGATTTCAGTGCTTTGTCATTTTGCCCACATATCCTGGCATTCCTAGTACTTTGACTTAAGAATAGTGTCAGGTGGCTGACACAAAACTGAAATATATTTTGGCAAGAGATTATGAAGTGGCAATATTTGAGCTGAGGATAAATTGAGGAAGAGGAAATGTAAGATAATGGACACATTGGCAAGTGCTAATACTGAGTCACATCCACCTTAACAATTAAGAAGTTAATTCCCTGACCACCAGAAACCCTAATCTCATTTTGGTTCCCTAAATCTAAACCTTATCATTTGGTTCCCTACTAAAGGGAATCCCAAAACCTAAACCTCATCATGTTTTTGGTTCCCATACCAGGAGCCCCCAAAACTAGACTTCACCTCATCAAGTTGGTATTTGGGCATGAGGTCTCCATGTCTGCTTCCCCTATTTCTACAGGTGGGACAGAATTTGAGTTTTACTCTGATCTGAGATGAGAGGAATTAGCAGATAGAGGGACTTGGGGGATATTCATCTTGTTAGTAATCCCTACAACTGAGATATACTCAGGACCACTCTGGGAAGTGGAGTGGAAAGGTTCCCTTAACACTTTCTGGGGTGCTTTCTCAAAGGAGCAGAAGAGGGACTCTGGACAAGATAGGAGTCAAGGAAGACTTAGCAAAAAAAATGCTACCTATTTGTTTTTTTTTTCTTTTCTTTCAGAGTGAAGTAAATTCCTATAATTATCCCCAAAGTTTCAGGAATTTTTCTTGCAATCTTAAAATGATTAATTCCCCAACTTCTTCATCATTGCTCTTAAAATTTTAAGAATCTGCTAAGATGTTATTTTAATTTTAATTAGTTAATTTTTTTTGTGTGTAACCCCCCAGGTTGGCCAGAGGTGAGGTTCCTAAGAAAAAGTTAGGCTTTTAAAGAAATTTTCCCAGCATTCTGATTATGGCATAGAAGTTGTTTTTTTTCCTTGCTGGTTGCATTTTAAACATTTCCAGGTAATAAAATCTAGCTCACAAAACAAATATAACACAAACATTCTGCACAGAGACACAGACACTGACAAAATGATACGAAAGAGGACTGTCCCATCTTTGCCAAAAGCCTTTAAATTTTGCTAAATACTATCCTATTAGCACTTCATCTTCTCTGGAGTCTCAGAGAAGGTGAAAGGGTGAAAAAGGTTCCCCTGAAAATGCCCAGACTTGGAAATTCTTGCAATTCCCAATCGAGGAAAACTTGCTGAGTATGGAGCTCATGACAATTCAGACAAGCCTTCTCCAAGTGGCTTGGGGTCTCATATGAATGAAGTAGAGAAAAAAATTAGGGTGCTTAACTTGAAAAAGAGGGAATCAAGCCAAGGGGCGGCCAGACTCTTCCTACACCAGGCCACCAAGTGTTGTTTGCAAAGAGGATCCCAAAAGATTTGGGGTTACAGACTGGCATTGTGAGGTACCTCAAAAGAATTTTCAAGATTGAACTCATTTCCTAGTCAAGGAACAAAGTTTATTATAATTGTAATGCCATTAAAAGAGGTCTAAATTCCAAAAGAATTTAGCAAAGAAACAGAAACAAAGGGACATATTTATCTAGTTCTTCATGTTATAAATATGCTAATTTTATGGCCCAGACGTAGGACCAAGGAGTAGTCTCTGGAATTGGGTTATCACTGACCAATAGAAGGAAATGCTCTTTGACAGAGTTATTGTTAGAACAATAGTATTCTTAGGTTGCGGACGGGGGAACTTTGGATCAGAAGTTCCAAAACCAAGACTTTAAAATTAGACAGATTGTTATTCTAAGATTTGGTGTGAGAGCTCCTTGAGGAAGAATCTAAAGCCAGAAGATTTAGAATTACTGACTTATTGTTAGAACAGAAGCTCTCTAAGGTCAGGGGACCTCAAAATCATTACTGTCTCCCCTAGAAGCTATATTATATCATAGCCACATAAAAAAATGTTCCAAATAACTTATAATTAGAAAATTAGAAAAATTTTAAGAACTGAAGTTCTACTTAATATTTACCAAGTTGGCAAAATTGACAAAAAAAGGAAATGACAGGTTTAGGAAATATTGTAGTAAAAAAGATGTGCAATGTTAACATTCTAGAAAGTAATTTGGAATTGTTCCAATGAAAATTATTGATCTTTGCATGCCTTTTGGCCCAATTCTAACACTACTTGGCCTATACTTGGAGTAGGTCAAAAGAAAGAAGGAAAGATCTTAGATTTATAATTTAAGGCTTAATCCTATTTGCACAAGACTCTCATCCTTAGTGAAAATTGATGATCTAAATGTCTTGCAACACTGAGTTAGATAAGTACAAAAATATTTATAGTATCTCCTTTTATAGTGGTAAAGAGCTGGAATATAAAGAAAAATACCCATCAATTGAAGAATGGTTGAACAAGGTTTTATATATAAATAATAGGATACAACTGTGTTGTAAGGAATGAAGATGGAGGAAAGGGAGACTGATTTTCAAAAGGAAGGGGGAAAAATCAATTCAAAAGTAATAAATGAAGTAAATAATTCTAATGATTATCTTTAAACAGAAATGTAAAAACATTCAGTAAAGCAAAAAAAAAAATTGGAAGAATGTATAAAATATCAGAATTTGCCAGCTTACTAAATACATGTAATCTAAAAAATAAAAATAAAAATATTCAACATTATATATAATATATGTATATATAAATTAATGAACTATTAATAAAATATGGTGAGAAATGGATGGACATTTGTTTTCCACAGTTATAAAAATTAAATTGGAGAAATGAAACTTATATTAGAAAACTGAAATCTATAAGGACATCAAAGAATAATCAAAGGTAGAGTTTATCTTTCCTCAAAAGAAAACAAGTTCATTGGGGACAGGGACTGATTTCTGTAATGAAGGCTTGTGGCTTCAGAATTGAAAAGAATTTTTTGTTCTCTACCTTTGGCCCTTCTCTGTTATCCTTCCCCTTTCTAGAATGGAAGCTCCTTTGGGGTCAGGGACTGGCTATGTAATGAGGGGTAGAGATTCATGTCCTTTAACTTCTGAAATATCCAATTAATGGGGAATCAAAGAAGGGACTTGTGCTTCAAAATAAGAAATAAAATGCTGCCTTTGGAGTTTCAAAGGTATGTCTACTCCTGCTACCTAAGTATCCATTCTTGCAAGAATGTAGAATAAATTTTTCCTGCATTCATCAGTGAGTCTGTGGAGTTTTTGGGAAGATGTTTTGTTTCTTAAAATATGAACTTTTGTTTCAGGAAGTTTGAAGTCACTCTGTGTATTACTTATTTTTATCAAGGCAATCAACATACCTACTTTCTTCCTATTCAATTTGTGATCCCGATCATGTATTAATAGCATATATTTACTAATGGATTAGCTCGATATTCTATCTCTTTTAACTGTATGCTATAATAAAGACAAAAAAGTTTCAAAAAAGTTTTCTTGATAATATTTTGTTTTGGAAAAAAATAGACATTTCTTAGTATGTACCTCTTCCCAAAAGAACCATTCCTTGTCATGGTGCAGCACAAGTAAGCAAAGCCAACCAAAACAGCAACTGCAACTGGCAGTATTATGCATTCCCATATATAGATATGTATATACATATTAAGTATAACTATGCATGTATGTATACATAGACATATATACATATGTTTATTAGAAATTAAATAACCAAATATTGGGGAGATCCAGGATTTTTTCACTTTCTCATTTGGAGATTCAGTCAAAGCTTAGTTTTCTAAAGGGCAAGGTAATGATGAGAGATGAAATCTTGGAGTTGTTGTCCCACCCAACTGAAGGAACTTACCAAAAATTTAATCTAAAATAAATTCCGGCCCATTGTATTAGATTCTGTTAGGTCTGAACAGAGGTCAACTCCTTTTTGTCTAGATTGGCCTAGATGGGGTAGTTTGGATAAGAAATAAGGTTCTTTGTTCAAGATTGAGTAATCAGAATCATGTTTCCCAGTTCCTCATTAGAATAAGTCCAGTTCTCATTTTGATAATCTTTTTTTTTCATTCCTTGTTGACCAATCAGTTGAATGCCACCCTCAAGAACACTCTTCCAAGGGCTTACAAATGTTGAGTGAGTTTCATGTACTGTCTTTGGCATTCAAGAGTGCCACTGACTCCTTTTATTAATTACTGGTAGCATAATTAATAAAATGATTACTCAAAAACTATGTCTCCCAAACTTTTTATACACCACATCTACATATATACATGAACACACATTTAGGTAGATATACACACATACATATTCACCAAGTATAGTTCGTTATTTTTTAAAATCTCAAATGGTTTTTCATTCTCTCAAATAATGTTGTTCTTTATTTTTCGTCCAAGAATTTTTTAATGTTGTGTTTAAATTTTATTTTTATTATGGCAATATTATTATAATATTAATATTATGCATTATCAGAAGCAATTCATATAAATCTTTTCATTTTTTCAAAATTTTTCCTGTTTGTCATTTCTTACAACATAATATTATTCTAATTCATGCAAATGCCATGATTTGTTTAATGAAATGTAATCAATTCAAGGGAACTCACTTTGTTTCCAGTTTTTTGATATAACAAAAGTTGTAACTACAAATATTTTGACTTTTATAGGAATTAACTTTTTCTCTTTGACTTCCTTATGGAATTAGCCCTAGCAGTGGAATTGTGAGTAAAAGAATATCATAAGTCAGGTACAGAAACTCATTTCACTGAATAGGAAAACAGGAGGGAAAGAAGTTAAGAGAAAGGGCAAATAAAATAAAAGGGAGAGTAGACCAAAAGAGAGATTAGGCAGAAGCAAAACAAATTATTAAGAAGAGACTGGAACCAAAGAGAAGGGTACATATATCATTCTTCTACTGTCATTAATGTAGCAAAGAAAAAAAATTTTCGTAGGATCATAATTTTAGTGCTAGAAGTGACTTTAGAATCTATATAGCTATATAGTCCACTCCTTTTTTGGATGGGGAAACTGAGACCTACAGAAGTTAAATAACTTAGGCAAGGTCACGCAGGCACTGAGCAGAAGAATAAGGATTTGAACCTAAATGCTCTTCTTGACAAACCTTTTCCCTTTTTTTTTTTATTCATGAAATGAGTATTAAGGATTTACAATATGTTTGTCATACTTTTTTTTTTTTTAACAAATGAGTTTATATTCAAACCAGCTTGATCTTTAATTAAATTATGTGTTTTCTTAGCAAGAATATCAATTATATGTAGCCTGAAGTGGTTTTGAGAATCTTTGCATCTATTCATTGTGGAAATTGATTTACATAAATTAACCTTCCATAGGAAATGATGTTAATGCATGTTGTTGTCTAATCCCATTACTTGACTGCAATAATTATTTTAAAAAATCATGTTGCTGATGCCTCTACTGCATGCCCTTTCTACTCTTTTTTAATTATTATTTCTAATTTGAAATTGCTTTTGATCTTTGCTTTCATAATGAAGTAATCTGATTAGATCCAAATGACTGATTCAGATCCTAGATCAATAGGTAATCATTTTTTGTTTTTTAAAGCATAAGAAGCTGAACTTTTTAGTGCTATTTGGTACTTTCCTTACCCAATGCCTTCTCCAAGAAAGTATTCATTATATATAGCCTTGAGGCTTTTGTGTCATCCAAAACCCTTTGGCATATTCAATTTCCTATTCTTGACCCATATTTCTTCAAAAGAAAATTTTACATTCTAGCCACATAGTATTAAAATATATATTGGCTTACTTTGAAAATTTTCATACAGCTTTTTATTGGTTTTTTTACATCCTCATTTTCCTCAACCTAATTTTCCCATAAATTGTGATTATTGTCATTTTCTTGAAAATACTTATTGTTGAGCACTGCTATATAATATTAGCGAATGTCAAGAGAAATGATATTTCACACTTCTTTGATTTAATATAAACCAAATTCTACCCACTTCTTTATCTGATTCTCTTAAGAACTTGTGAACTACCCTTACATTTAGCAGCAATTTCTTCTTTTGTCTTCTGATTTTACTTATACTGAGAAATGTCAAGATTAACAGTTTAGTTCCTCCAATAAGTTATCTTCTTGATAATATGAATTAAAATCTAAATCTAATATTTAGAATACCAAATACAAATCAATTTTTATAGCTCATCAAAAAACTGATTCTTAATGTAATTGGGAGGAGGTGTTTGGTTCATGCAAAGGATATTTATTATGGTATTTTTCATGTGAAGAAACTCTAAGATACCACTACACACCTGTCAGATTGGCTAAGATGACGGGAAAAAATAATGATGATTGTTGGAGGGGATGTGGGAAAACTGGGACACACTAATACATTGTTGGTGGAGTTGTGAACTGATTCAACTATACTGGAGAGCAATATGGAACTCTGCCCAAAGAGCTATCAAACTGCATACTTTCTAATCTAGCCGTGTCTCTATTGGGGCTATTTCCCAAAAGATGATAGAAAAGAGAAAAAGGACCTATGTGGGGAAAAATGTTTGTAGTAACCTTTTTTGTAGTGACAAGAAACTGGAAACTGGATGGCTGCCCATCAGTTAGAGAATGGATAAATAAGTTATGTTATAGAATTTTATTGTTCTAAAAGAAACAATAAGCAGGATAATTTCAGAGAGATCTGGAGAGAATTATAAGAACTGATATGACAAGAGAACATTGTACACAGCAACAGCAAGATTATATGATGATCAATTCTGATAGACTTGGCTCTTTTCAACAGTGAGGTGATTCTGGCCAGTTCCAATGGTTTTGTGAGAAAGCCATCTGCGCCCAGAGAGAGGGCTGTTGGAACTGAGTGTTGATCACAATATAATATTTTCACCTTTTTTATTGTTGTTTACTTGCATTTTGTTTTATTTTTCACTTTTTTCATTTTTAATCTAATTTTTCTTGTTTACATTATAATTGTTGAAATAAGTATAGAATTACACATTTAACAAAAAAAGATTCTAAGTTTCATATATAACTTATTTTTTTTTGTTCTTTGTATTTGAAAATGATCATAAATTTTTGTGTTTGTTGAATTCAAAATAACAATTAAAAATATGAGAATGTATGATGAAAAAATTTATCATGGCTCAACATCAGTGTAAGCCTAAATAACAGTAAATTCCAATGGAATGTTCACAATTTTCTATCTCCATGGAGCAGCCACTCCATATGTATGTAACATTGCTTTATAATATCTTCATTTTTCCACTCTTCAGAGTGTGAGCATTAGAGCTACTGGTACATAGCTCTTCTGGACTATTTTGTCTTCTGGGGAAAGTAATGAATATGAGGAGGTATAAGTCAAAGCTAAATAGGAAAAATGATAGCTTCAATGAAAAACAAAATATTTAAAGGAAGGCAAGAAATTAATGAGAGAGAAAAAGAGGTTCTATTCTTGAGCTCATATAGGATATTTTGGACATTTTGAACTACTGTTTCATGTATGATTAAATAAAGCAAATGAAGCCCCTCTACCACAAGTTTTTCTTTCTTTTTTTTTTTTAAGTAATAGTTATTATTTGACAATAGGCTCAGAGCAGGGAAAAAAAAAATAAACAACTTATAGGTCATTCAGTCAAAGCTTTTCTTTTTGCAAATGATGAAATAGGCCTAGGGAGAGGCCTGATTTGTTTAAAACTATCCAATTTTGGCATTTTAACTACCTCTCATTTATTTAATTATTCTGCCATCAGGTTGTTTCTGGAAAATCTCTAAGCTATTAAATACACATACATATATTCACACACACACAAACCTAGCATGAGTCATTGTCAGGAGGTTATTTATCATGTAATCTGGTTTTAAATGCAAAATTTATGCAATATGCAAACTAATCTGAATGGCCATATATTTTAAAGAGGTTATATAATAGCATTTTCCTTTTCCTTCTTTTCTTCCTCTTCCTTCTCTTCTTCCTCCTTCTCCTCTATCACCCATGTGAGGCCTATGATTTTATTATATGGTATAAAAACTCCCTCCAACAACACAAATAAATCAACAACTCCTCCTCTATTACTTCTTGTCTTATAAAGTTACTTGCAGGTGAGACAGCTTCAGACAGCCAGCAGGTGTCAAAG
The DNA here is from genome assembly GCF_902635505.1 of Sarcophilus harrisii. Taxonomy (NCBI): domain Eukaryota; kingdom Metazoa; phylum Chordata; class Mammalia; order Dasyuromorphia; family Dasyuridae; genus Sarcophilus; species Sarcophilus harrisii. The sequence continues at coordinate 195,847,382 of NC_045426.1, forward strand.
AGAGAATTGGATGTAGTTATTCCTGATACCAAGGTTTTTCTTCTATTTATTATACCATGATATCATACAATTATTTAAATACACATTTATCATTATATAAGTATATAACTATAATATGTAAGTAGAGTTTTTATACAATTTTATGGCTGAAAAAATTTTTATCAAGTGTCACACTATTTGATGGCTTGTTTCTCTTTTTAAAATATTAAGTATCTTTCAGTAGCAATTTTAGAAATTTATTATTCAAAACTGCTGTGATAGGAATTTTTTCTTTTATTTTTTGCCATTTGTTCATAACCTTTATTCTTTTATTTAAAGTGTAGAACATCTCAAATGTGACACTTGACAGTGACAGCTCAATGTTCCACGTTTCTTCCTCATCAGTGATTTCCCTATCAAACCCATTCAGTTAACAAATAAATGAAAGAATTTTTAAAAGTCAGCAATTGCAAGTTCTACCACTTACTAGAGAGTCAAACTGTGCTTTCTACTTCATACATCATCATCAGCAATGAAAATTCCAAGATCAGGATTTTGCTGTCAGCTTTTTTGCTATATACACTGGAATAGAATTCAGTTTGCCTTCTCAGCAAGGATGACAATAGAACAAATTTATTTTTGTCAGTAAAGGAAGCAGTTCTGATTTTGAATACACACTAAGGAACAAGTATGCTTAGTGACAAAATGCCATTTTCAGGTGTGAAAGGGACTTTTCTGGTCACTGCTTTCTCAACTTTTAAGAACAGTGAATTAGAGATGAATAACTATGTGCTATGATGGGAGAAAAAGTTAGATTTAGAATTATAGAAGCTGAGTTCAAAGCCAAACTCTGCCACGTATTCCACATATGATCTTAAGCAAGTCATTTAAATATTATAGGTCTTAGCTTCTCAATTTTTTCAATAAAGAAGTGAAGAAATTAGACTAGATAAACTATAAAGTCTGTCTCAGCTTTAAATTCACAAACTTATGAATGGGAGATTTTGAATCTCATTAATGGTTATGAATATTGATATTTAGAAATTTCAATCTTGGATGACATTTTTAGTAGTACTGGCTTAACATAAATAAATGGGGCAGGACTAATTCAATTTATACCTAAACGCACTATTTTTAGTCATGAAAGACATTCTAATTTTTATGACTTTAATCATTTTATCATATTATTATTCAATTTCTAAACTTGTGTTAGGATCAAGGATATGAGAAATGCAATTAAGTAACAATATCCATGAGTTCATGATATATCTGAGTTATGATATTAGTATAGAGAGCAAAAAACAAAATAAAAAAGGTACCTGCTTTTGCAATTATAATTATCATAGATAAATTTGGATTTTTGTTTTATATAAATTTTGATCATTTATTTCTTTCTCCTGAGACACTGAGAATGATTTTCCTAGGATCACTCAGGAAATATGTATTTTTCTGAGGCATGATTTGAATCCAAGATTTTCTTGACTTATGGTGCTCCTTTATTATGTCTCTCTCCTTTTCAGTGCTCTAATTCTCTAAGGGTCTGAGAGGTAGACTAATTGCCAGTCTGCATTGTTGAAGGCAATTTTTACCAAAATGATTATCAGAATTTCCCTGTCCTGAAGAAATCATACAACTGGACTAAAAATTGGATGAGTTCATAGCCTTGAGCTTCACTATGAAGACTATCAATTTATTGTTTTAAAAAAAGTAAAGAACTTTTAAAAAGTCAGTGTTTATTTTTAGAAGTTGAATACCAATCTTTGAATGTTCTGTCTCTATAAGAAATATATTTTTATAAAGATTTACATTCTTTGTTAAAGTCTTTCTCTGATATGCCTCATGGAAGAAGTTCTGGATTCTCAAAAACTATGTTCAAAATCTCAAGTACTAACATCTTCTAGCAAACTGAAAAGGATGTCCTTTCAAGCTCAGTGAAGGACTGCATGTCTGCTGTCTTAAGTATGAGTTTTGTTAATTTCAAAGAGGACCATAACCTGGCTCTCTCTAGGTGATAGGTTTTTCATCTACAACAATTCTGGAAGGTCATCTACTAAAGCTTTTAAAAGGCTGTGATCTTCATCAGTCAAAGGATTGCTATCATGGATAAGATCACACATCTTTGAAGTACTGACATACTTAGTGAACATTACAGTTATGTGTATATAAGTGGGCTTCAAATTGTCTCTTTTCTTGGTCATTAGACATTCATGAGATGCTTATATGTGAAGAGCAGAATATACATACTTTTCCCCACATACTTTCTCTAGCTCAGATTATTCCCTTCCTTTCAGACAGCATTCAGACAATGCTCTGGGACAAGACTAAGAGATGAATAGTGAAGAGTTTTTAATCTGTTTCTCTTTCACTGTCTTTCCATTTTACTCTTTAGCTAATTCTGATGCAATAAGCTTTTCTCTGTCTCTTTCTGTCTCTCTTTCTCTTTGTATCTCTCTCTCTCTCTCTCTCTTTCTCTTTCTCTCTCTCTGTGTGTCTATATTTTTTAAGTTTCATATATAGATATAACTAAATATAGATATGTTCATATATACGAATATATATGTATACATATATGTATACATATATATAGAAACATATGTACATAGACATAGAAATAAATATAAACATAGATGGAAATGTATATTTCAAGTTTACTTGGGGATAAACATGCTTGGGGGAACTGCCTAGGAATCTAGCCATTATTCATAATTTACTTCCTATGGAAAAACAACTTTTTCTAAAACATTGGAACACATCCTTAGTCTTGATCACTGCCTAGTGAAACAGCTTCTGCTATTAAACATTTTCCATATGATAGATGAAGAAACAAGCAAGCTGTCTTTAAGTTTTGAAAGATCTGCTGTGTTTTCTTTCTTCTTCTTTTCCTCCCTTCCTCTTTTCTCTTTTTTTCTATTAGTTACTTCTTTGATATGAACTAACTTTCTGAGAGAAGTTGCTGCTAATGCTTGTATACCAAGCATACCCAGAACAGGAGAATTACTCTATATGGATATTAGAATAGAAAAGAATATGCCTACTCTTCCAAAAGTGGAACTTAGAATAGAAGCTGTCAACTTTCCTAAATAAAAAATATTTTTTTTCTGGTAAATATTAAACTAATATTTATTCATAATTTATTAAATAGTTAATCCTATACAGATACCAGAGGGTTTTTTTTGTTTGATAATATTTTAAATAATACAACTTCTAGAAAAGAGAATTAAAAATAGAACTTGATCATATTGCTTGCTTAGTTTTACAGAATCTCATTCATAATGACTCAATTGAATGAATACATAATATGCAAGGCACCTATATTGAATGGAAATTTGTTTCTCTAATACATAATGAAAATTTGCTTTTATCAATTATACATAAATACAAAAAGAAAAATGGTGTGCTGAAAAATGATAAGCTTCAATATCAAGAGAATCTGGGTTAAAATCTCACCTTGGAGATAGGCTCACTACTTGAATTAAAATTCAAAACAATGATCTGAAGAATTTGTTATAAAATCTTAAATGGTAAATAATTTTTAATTTTCATATTCATTTAGATACATTTTTCTTTTTGACAACATGCATGTATATATTTGAAGCATTATGTATTTCTTATTTCTGCAGTGACTTAAAATCATCATATATAACTATTTTGATGTTCATCTGACTGCCTATTTCTAAATAAGTGTAATGTATTCTTACTTCTGAACTTAGCGGTTTTCCCTAAAATTCAAAAAAAATAAAAGAAAAGAAAAGATAGGCACAAGTTCTGTGCCTGAATTCTAAATGGATGGTCAAATACACTTGCATATCCTCATTTGCATTATGTACATTGTATCATCATAGGTCCTTCATTGCCATTAGTTACCCAATAATTGTACCCAAATGACAATATGATCAATTCATATGTTACAATTTGTGTTCTTGCAGTGCTTATGTCAGGCTGCTTGAAAATCATGACACATATATCATTATATGTTTGAAAACCATATCACAAGTCTTCTTAAAACCATCACAGACCATCACAAACATTCTGGAGAAACACAAGTTATGTTGCTCCTCACTGCAGTGTTAAGGCTGTTTTCCAATTTAAACTTATCTTCTGCTAATGTTACTATTCTTCTATCTGCAGATTTTTAAATGACCTAGTGGAAAACACTGGATAATTATTCACTAGTATAGACAGTGTATATCTGTATGTAGACAGTGTGTTGTTGGGAAAACGCATTTTTGAAGGGAATCTTTCCTTACAAATATTAGTTTATATAGAAATATTCTATAAAATGAACAATATGTATAACAAGTATGTATAACAAGTGCATTTATTAATATGGAACTTTTCATTAATCAGAATGAAAGTAATGAATTATATAATATAATTACATTTTGTCCATTTGCTTAGATAGTCATATCTTCTATATCTACATATGCTAATAACAGTGTTTAACTTTGGGATGGTGACTGAATGCTTATTTACTGTTATGAAACAAAGTTACATGGAAGAAAATATATTTGTATCAATTATGTTAATATTGAATTATTGAATTCAAATTCAAATTCAAATATTGAATTATTGAATATTGAATACAAAAATGAAATTTTATAAGATTTAACATTTTTTTAATTTTATAACAGCTCTGATGATCTTTGAATAAAAACTAGAAATGTACCCGCCCCCCCCAATGGAATATTGAAATATATGTTAATAGACTCAAAAAATCATTTAGATTCAGCACATTACAGTCAATAAATTAGTAAAATATGTTTGATATGTCAAAATTCCAAAATAGTACACAAAGATATTTGAGATACTTGCACTACAATGGTTTGGAAAAGAGAAAATATAACGAATGCATTAAATACAGTTTTTCATTTCATGGAGATAATGAATTTCCATTACTGAAATGTATAATTTGTGAAGAAGTTCTTGCAAGTAACAGATTAAAACCTTCTCTTTTTTGTCCTGACATTTATAATCAAAACATGAAAGCTTTTTGATAAGCATGTTGATTCTTTTAAACAGGAACAAAATTTGAAAACATGCAATACTGATTCATTTCTTTCTGTGAAAAAATAAGATAGAAAAGTGATTGAAGCTTGATATTTAGTAAGTTATCAGTTTGGGGAAGGAAATCTCATACTAATTGCAGAAAAAATAATTTTTCCAAGTACCAAAGCAATTTTCAAGTATATTTTTGAGGGGACTATTATATTAAAAAGTTATAGATCATACTCATTTCTAACAATAGAGAGTATTTTCTAATACATGATTTATCCAATAATGTTGAATGAGTTGTTGTAGAGAGTTTAAAAAGATGACATTTGCATTTGGCAGTTAGATAAAACAAACAATAATATTTGTAACCTCACAATTTTACTTATATTTTTAAGATATCTGTATGATAGTAAAAGAGAAGAGAATGTGCTGTTTTGTGGTTGATTGATAGGAAATACAATTTTTAATCTACTAATTCATACTTTGAAGGAAAACATTGGGGGGAATTTTCATAAGTGAAATAAAATCAATGAATGGGAAATCTTTAGATGTTTACAGTAATAAAAGTATTATGAATTATTGTGTAGATGTAAGGAAACATTCATAAATAAGTTTTGGCATCAAAGAGAATGCTGTAATAACCTGAAAACATATTCAATATCAAAATTTTATAAATCAAATAACCTGAAATCAAATCAAATCAAATAAATAACCTGAAAATATATTCAATATCAGAATTTTACAAATCAAAACCCATTAGTTCTCCATTTTTTTATCATTTTATACAGAGAGATGGACCGTGAGAAGTTATATAAAACAACATGGAAATTAGGTGGTTTCCCATGGCAGAGTTATATTATTATTTGTATCTTTTAATTGAGAGAAGAGTTAGTGCCTTTTCCCTAAAGCAAATGACTAAAAGAATTAATATATTTATATCACATCATCTCGGGACATAATTCTTTAAGAGAAAGTAAAAAATAACTTTTTGGATGATTAAAAAACTGGAATTTGGGGACCACAGAATTGAGAACCATAATGAATGATATGGTGACATTACATAATTTCTTAGAAAATAAACTATCTTTGGATCAAGCTGTCAGCAAAGACATTAGTGGTTATCTTAGATTTTTGAAAGTGATTTCATTGAATGCTTTCCTGAATTTTTAAATACATTAAATTGAATTTGTAGTCTCAAGTAGGATACATTTTATGTTTTTGGCTGATGGTTTGATAGTACAGGGAAAAAAGTTAATTGACTTATCAATGGTTTATGGATTTAAAATAATCTAAAATAATATGCTTATAATTTATTTTTTTTGCTAAATACAAAAAATGTCCATCATTTAGGAAAAGAACTCCTGACTTTTTCTACCACATATTTGTGAGTGAACATTTTTACTTTGTTCTTGTTTTAAGTCAAAATGCAGAAAGAACTATGTGATAAGCCATATTTAAGAATATATTTATCTGGATTTGAACCAAACATTGCAAATCCTTGTTAAAATTTTTAAAAGCTTAATTATAAACTTAATTGCAATTAAGTTCATTTATGTTTAATTTTTTATGTACTATCACCATCCAAATTGTAACTTATTTGCAAAATTTGTAAAATAAAAATATCTAATTTTTTTTTTTTTTTTTTTGCTGAGGCAATTGGGGTTAAGTGAATTGCCCAGGGTTACACAGCTAGGAAGGGGTAAGTGTCTGAGACCAGATTTGAACTCAGATTCTTCTGACTTCAGGGCTGGTGCTCTATCCACTATGCCACCTAGCTGCTCCAAAATATCTAAAATCTTACAAATGTTAAAAATAATTATAAACATTTGATATTATGCATTATTACTTCTTTGAGTTCTTATAAAATACAAAACAAAATAATAATTATTTTAAAATTAGAATTTTATAATTTTATATAAAGGGGTTTTATAATCACATAATATAAACTTTAATTAGGAGCTTTTAAGTACAAAAGTAATTATTGTAGTTATTATAAGCACTTAACTACTGAATCTAAAAAAAATATGAATAATATATTACATTACCCTACAATTCACAATACTTTTTGTTGTTGTGAGAGGGCTTCACAAACAAAAAATGCCAGGAAATACTTCTCTAGACTCTAAATTACAAGAGCAATTGTCTATATGCATTAGTAAAGATAGTTTTCTTCTAAGAAAGCTCCTTAAAATAATTAAATTACAAGTGCAACCTTTAAAGAAATTGAGACCGATGGGGCAAACACCAAAATAATCTTTTTTGGCTTTGCCAGGAGGTCAGTCAAGACTATGAGAAAAGGAAGAGTGAAAGAGATGGGGAAATAAGTTGTATCCTTTGCTTTTATCATTTTCAGTTTTGCTCCATCTGGGATGAGTAGGGGCATGGATAAGGGAAGATTGAGGTTAAGATGATGGTGGAATGAAATGAGTAGCCTGCTTATTATTTTTAATAAACCACTTGAACCTTCCTGCTACCTTTGACAAGGGTAACACCATATATATTATTTAAATTACGTGGAATTGTATCATATACTGCTTCAGGCACTAGGAATATTTTAAAAATTACTTTCTTATCTAGGTAATAGTTACTGAGATAGGACCAATGGGATTCTCTCAGATATATATACTCAGAGAGTCAACTTCAGAGTCTGGTTTCATTAATATCTCCTTTATGATCTGACCAATCTACCAGAGACTTGATTCCTTTTTAGTATTTTCATACATATAATGAATGATAGATTTTCCATACAGAAATTCCTCCCCTCCTCCCTTGCAAATATTCCTTTAAAAATGCAAGGGCATAATTTAAGGACTTTCTGAATTATTATACATTCCAAAACTTCTCTTTAGAGCATAGTCATTTATATTAACATGTGATTTAAGAACCCATACTTGAATTTATCTCTTCTCCAGACACTGGTATGAATACTGGTCTCAATATTCTCAGTTTTATTACTAATACTGCTCTCATCTTGATTCTATAATGATGATAATCTTACTCTTCTGACACCAGATCTCTAACTGGATCTCAGTAACAGACTTGTGATCTGTATTTTTTTTTTGCCATTTCTTTATTCACAATGCTCATAATCAAATCTCCCAGATGAGAATTTCAGTGCTGCTAAAATCATTGCCAATGGCCTCATTCTTTTAATAAATAGTCACCTTATATCTTGGCCTTATTTTGGACTATTGTTTTATCATACTTGTGATCTATTTGTCCTTTCTCCCATATCAAAATTTCTTGGTTTTTGAATCTAGCTTTCCTTTATACCTGTGAATCCTTCTAAATAGTACTTAAAAACTCAACTTTATCCTGATTCTGTGCATGACTCTGATTCCTTATCTTCTACTGTGTATATTTTCCCCTCTGTAGCTACCAGAGACTCTAAAGTTTTTCAAGTTGTTTTCTTAGATTTCTTAGAACTCAGTTGCCTTCATTGTTCAAATGGGTCATTCATGTCTGAGCTTTTGCGACTCCATTTAGTGTTTTCTTGGTAAAAGTACTAAAGTGGTTTGCCATTTTTTTAGGTCATTTTACAGGTGAAGGTTAAGTGACTTGTCCAGGGTTATATGACTAGTAGGTATCTAAAGTTGTATTTAAGCTCAGGAAGGTATTTTCTTGAATTCAGAACTGCCTGGAATGCTATCCACTGTACCATATTGCTATAGTCTAACCTTAAAATGAAGAAGAAAGCAGTGTCTTTGAAGTCATATCAGTCTGGTGCATTGCAAGGGAGTTTCACCATAACTATGATAAAGAATTGTGTCCAAATTGACAAGAAAGTAGACATAAAAGTAGAGGATAAAATCTAGGGAGATCATAGCCTTGTAATAGAAAAATTTAAAGTAGAAGAGAAAAGAAAGTGGAGCAGACAGCAAGCAGAGTGTGAAAATTCAAGAGAAATCATCTGTACCTGATATATTTTTATAGCTTTGTTTTTTTCACATGATTAAAATTCAACTTTTTTTTTATTAGAAGAGGGGTAAATCAGGTCAAGATGCCTGCTGACATTGGATAATATAATCATAGTAGAAAAAATACCAATATGACATAGGTCCTCAGTGCTACCTAGATAGTATCCATTTTTAGTCATTTTTTTTTGTTCTTATAATAAAAGCTGTTTTCTTGTGTTGCACCCTTGATTATGTGAGCATTGGTATTAGATATCATACTGTGAAACTGCAGTGCCAGATTTGGAGATGACAAGGAAAATAATGCTTTTCATGTAGTCTTAAAGAGGTTCTCTGCTTAGAGGAAAGGTGGCTGACTGACTGTCAAAATGCACTGAAGGGCTCAAATTGGCAGGATGAGAGGCCACAACAGTGATTTTTTTCGGCTTTCTTAATGCTGCAATGGAACTATTGGTCTATCTCACTTAGTGGTTGAGATCTAGTGTAATGCCTTGCCCTTCTTAAATCAGAAAACAAAATCCTGCTTTTTGTGTGATTTTTGTTTAATAGTAGACATGAATCACTTATACAAATGTATTTACTAAATCAGCATAGTAAAATACACAAAAGTATATAAATGTGGGGCATACTTCTGCAAATATATTCAGCATTTATGAGAAGAATGAGCACAGAAAATATATTTGGCTAAAGCAACTTATTACTGTGGAACTACAGAGCTTCAATGTCCTTTCTTTTCTAGTGAAATGCAACTCTTTATCTTTTCTGTCATCAGAGATCAAAATGCAAGAAGCCACTTTTAGTCTCCAGTGAATGCTTTTTCTAAACTGGGTTGGTATGGAGTGTTTGCCTCTGCTTTTTCAATTATGCTTTCATTTTTGTCAAACTGACTATTTGACTACTGTATGAAATACCTGCTTCTGTGCAAATAAGTTTGCTCCTCTACATCATGTTGTGTAGAGAGTGGAAGAGAAACAAGAAAATCCTTCTTCCAACCTTCTGAAATTCATTCTCTGGTAGGGTTCTTCTTTTTTTTTCCTGGATCCATGCTGAGATTGCTTTTAAATCACTGGATTATGTCTTTCAAAGGTCATACATAGGTATGCCCAATCATTATTCATTCGATATTGCTCACTTCTGATTAATTCAAAGGACTTGTTTACATCTCAGAAAGTGTTCATATAGTGTGTCTGAATGTTTACAATAGTTTGACATTTTATTATTTGTCCTTTTCCTCTGGGTAGGATTGGATTTTTGAGGATACAGTTCCTTACAAAGGACTTCAGGAAATCATACACACATATTTGCAACTGATAGACTAAATACAAATCATTTATTAAAAGAACTCCTACAGGCAAAAATTTATCAGCCTAGTTTGAGTTACTCTCTATATGTCAAATGAATAAGCTTGTATTTGAAATAATGTGATTTAGATTTTTCATTAATTCACTTAGAATTCCCCTCTACCTGATTTAACTAATTAGATTGTATTATAGCTCCTTATCACAAAATTCATCTGTTCCAAATCTTCTGGGATGTCGAATTTGGACCTATGGACAAAGTAGATTGATTTTCTATTTTTGTCATAGTGGATTTAGTCTGAATATAAGAGGAAAGGAAAATATATATCAACATATGCATACTACATATATATATGTGTATATATATATATATATATATAGAGAGAGAGAGAGAGAGAGAGAGAGATCAACATATATATATATATATATATATATATATATGGCATATATATCAAAAAAATTATCAGCACACATCTGATTGCTGAATTGCTTAGTGATAATTTTTGGCATTATTATACATAAAACAGAAAGAACAGCTTGATTCTTGAAGACTGAGTTTGCAATAGTATTAAGAAAAATGAAGTTTTACTTTGACTTGTACAATGAGCGCATGTGCTATTAAGAATCACAGATGAGAACAAAATAGAAAATAGTAGAATGTCATCTTGAACAGTCATATGTTTTTGTTTTTTCCCCATCGTGGAAGATGGCAGACCACTTGAGAGCATAATCATGAAATATGGAAAATACAAAAAGCTCCTATACCTTCATACAAAGAACCATCTGTTGAAAGGAAACAAATTTGAGGTTTAGTTATTCTCATATATTTATTTTTCTTTGTGTTATCTTTGGTATAGTGTTAAAGGAACGAGGCTGATTTTAAAGTGATCCAAAGAAGAAATTTTGTTTGCTAATGCTATCAGTAGTCAAGATCGATTTGTTTTAGGCTAAGAGCATGTGTTTTAATAGAAAGAATCTCAGGATTAAAATGATAATGTAGTCATACAAAAAGAGTTAGTTGAGTTATCACAAGCAAATTTCAGGAAGACATTTTTTTAGTTATCCAAAATATTATCAATGCAATAAAGTTACTACATAGAAAAGATTAAATGACAATGTAACAAATATGTTCTGGTGCCATTCTCTTAAAGGCCTACAGGTTACATCTTTACTCTCAGGATTCTGTAGAGATTTGGGAGTGTTTCTTCTCTACTCACATAAACTTTAACTCCACTCCCACCATGGTTGTGTTTTTTCCCCATTTCCAAGGGCTAGTGATTAGCACTCTAGTTTCATTTAAACCTAATATTAATTGATTTTTGGAAGTACATATTTACTTTAAAAATCCCCTTATTTCTAGTGTGTTCTCTTGATGATTATTTCTAATTTGTCCTGTATGTGTCTTATTTCTACCTAATTCTTTTCATGTAGTCTTTCCCATTTTTTGTATTCCCAGTGCTTAGTGTAGTGCCTGACACATAGAAGGTGCTTAAGAAATATTTATTGACTGACTGAGATATAGTAATAAAAAATGTACCAATGTTTTTTCCCTAACAGCTTGGGGACATAATCTCTACCTCAGTTTTTGAAGGAGCAAAGGTTTGGGTAGGAAGAGAGGAGAAATTAAACTCAAAGCTTAGCATATGCTCAAAAAGTTATCAAACTGTGCATACCCTTTGATCCAGCAGTGTTACTACTGGGCTTATATCCCAAAGAGATTATAAAGAAGGGAAAGGGACCTGTATGTGCACGAATGTTTGTGGTAGCCCTTTTTGTAGTGGCTAAAAACTGGAAACTGAATGGATGTCCATCAGTTGGAGAATGGCTGAATTAATTGTGGTATATGAATATTATGGAATATTACTGTTCTGTAAGAAATGACCAACAGGATAATTTCAGAAAGGCCTGGAGAGACTTACATGAACTGATGCTGAGTGAAATGAGCAGGACCAGGAGATCATTATATACTTCAACAACAATACTAGATGATGACCAGTTCTGATGGACCAGGCCATCCTCAGCAACGAGATCAACCAAATCATTTCTAATGGAGCAGTAATGAACTGAACTAGCTATGCCCAGAAAAAGAACTCTGGGAGATGACTAAAAACCATTACATTGAATTCCCAATCCCTATATTTATGCACACCTGCATTTTTGATTTCCTTCACAAGCTAATTGTACAATATTTCAGAGTCTGATTCTTTTTGTACAGCAAAATAATGGTTTGGTCATGTATACTTATTGTGTATCTAATTTATATTTTAATATATTTAACATCTACTGGTCATCCTGCCATCTAGGGAGGGGTGGGGGGTAAGAGGTGAAAATTGGAACAAGAGGTTTGGCAATTGTTAATGCTGTAAAGTTACCCATGCATATATCTTGTAAATAAAAGGCTATTAAATAAAAAAAAAAAAAAAAAAAAAAAAAAAAAAGCTTAGCTAAATTTCTTCATAACTTTGGGCCCACCAATTTTACATACACAGACAGAGTCACTGCCAAATAAATCTTTCTACCAGTCTAGGGTCAAAAATATCTTCCCTAAAGATTATTCTTTTCTCCTAACTTCTCTGGACATTGGTAAATTACTTTTAAAATACTCTATATGCTAAACTATTCAACTATCATTTGAATTGAACTGGTATACATATTATATTATACCTTGTAAGATCCAGTTAACAAAAATATCTGTATATTAGTAGTATACTACTGGCATACCTAATAACTACATTCATATTTTTGAAGTAGCGATGAGCTTAACATTTTGAGATATCTGCAGCAATTGAAATGTGATTTTTTAAAAATATGTGATTTGTATTGATGATAAAGTCATAGGTACTGCTAATATTACTGTGGTTTGTTGCCTATGTTCAAAATAGAAATAAGTGCTAAATTTTAAGTAGATGGTATGAAATTAAATATGTATTTTTTCTCATTCAAATTTATAGACCCCTTGAAATCTGCCCATGGATCTCTTGGGGTCTGTCAACCCCAGATGAAGAATTTTTGCCCTAGACATAGAGTAAACCTATGATCAGAGTTATTGGTCAGCAGAGTCCCAGCATTATGTGTGGATGAGATTTTATTTAAAAAAAAAAAAAAAAAAGCAGTAGTTGAAGAAAGGAAGCAAGATTAAGAAAGGGTGCTTTATAGTCTTACTGGTTTTATTCCTCATTCTTGTTTTTAGTTCCAAAAGTCTTCCCAAATAGATTGTAGCCAAGAAAAGGGTAAAATAATAATCACATTTTCTGAATTTAATATATATATATAAATTTGATTTTTTATTGATTTCTGCCTCTCTCCTTCCAATTCTGTCTCTGATTCCATTTCTGTTCCTCTGTCTTTATTTCTGTCTGCCTTTCTACAATTTTTTGTTTGCCTCTTAACATACTCAAAATAATCTCACCATTTGCCCACCATTTTGAATATTGTCTAGTTCAAATTTTCTTCGAGTAAAGGATCAATATTGACTTCAGTTAAAGTTGGTCTTACTTTGATTATCCTTACTTTCACTTTTTTTCTGACAAAGCAGTTTTTCCTATTACCTTGAAGCCTGAAGTTTCCACTGATGAAACGTAATTCCCTAAAGTCACAATGGGAAGAAAAGATGTCACATTCAACTTGGCTGGACCTTCCAAGAAGCTAAGGAGAATCCAAATAAGAGATGTGAAGAGCTGGTATTGCATATTGGAAAGAATACTAGCATTATTGAAAAGGATACTACAGTAGAAGCTTCTAGGTCTTCTGAAATCTTGATTGCTTTTCTGTCCCTGGATGCTTGCAATATATTTTATCTTTAATCTAGGAATTTTGAAACTTGACTATGACGTTCCTGTAAATTTTCTTCCTAAATTTTAGATGATTATCAGTGGATTATTTCTATTTCTATTTTTACTTTGTCTTTTTGTTCGGGAACTTCAGGGTATTTTTTTTCATTATAGCTTTTTATTTCAAAATATAGGCATGGGTAATTTTTTCAACAATGACCCTTGCAAAATCTTCTGTTTCAAATTTTCCCCTCTTTCCCTCCACTATCTCCCCTAGATGGCAAGTAATCTAATACATGTTACATGTTAAAATATATATTAAATGCAGTATATGTATACATAGATATATAGTTATCTTGCTGCACAAAAAAAATCAGATCTAGAAAGAAAAAAAAATTTGAGAAGGAAAACAAAAATGCAAGTAAATGATAACAGAAAGAATAAAAATGCTATGTTGTGGTCCACAGTCAGTTCCCATACTCCTCTCTCTGGGTGTAATGACTCTCTTCATTATTGAATAATTGGAACTGGTTTGAATCTTCTCATTGTTATAGACAGCCAAGTCCACCAGAATTAATCATCATATAGTTTTATTGTTTTCGTGTATAATGATCTCCTGGTTCTGCTCATTTCACTTAGCATCAATCCATGTAAGCCTCTCCAGGCCTCTCTGAAATCATCCTCTTGGTCATTTCTTACAGAACAATAACATTCCATAACATTCATATGCCATAATTTATTCATCCATTCTCCACTTGATGGGCATCCATTCAGTTTCAAGTTTCTAGCCACTACACAAAGGGCTGCCATGAATATTTTTGCACATGTAGGTCCCTTTCCCTCCTTTAACATCTCTTTGTGATATAAGTTCAGTAGAAACATTGATGGGTCAAAGGGCATGCACAGTTTGGTAACTTTTTGAACATAGTTCCACATTGCTCTCCAGAGTGGTTGGATCTGTTCACAGTTCCACCAGATATGTATCAGGGTCCCCGTTTTCCCACATTCCCTCCAACATTCATTTTATCTTTTCTTGTCATCTTAGCCAATCTGAGAGGATATGTAGTGGTATCTCAGAGTTGCTTAACTTGCATTTCTCTGATCAGTAGTGATTCTGGAGTACCTTTTCATATGACTAGAAATAGCTTCAATTTCTTCATCTGAATATCCTTTGACCTTTTATCAATTGGAGAATGGCTTGATTTCTTATAAATTTGAGCAATTCTCTATATATTTTGGAAATGAGGCCTTTATCAGAACTTTTAAATGTAAAAATGTTTTCCTAGTTTATTGCTTCCCTTCTAAAATTGTCTGCATTAGTTTTGTTTGAGTAAAAACTTTTTAACTTAATATAATTAAAATTATCTATTTTGTGATCCTTAATGATCTCTAGTTCTTCTTTGGTCACAAATTCTTTCCTCCTTCACAGGTCTGAGAGGTCAACTACCCTATGTTCTTTTAATTTATTTATAATCTCATTCTTTATGTCTAGATTATGAATCCATTTTGACCTTATCTTGGTATATGGTGTTAAGTGTAGGTCAATGCCTAGTTTCTGCCATACTAATTTCTAATTTTCCCAGCAATTTTTGTCAAACAATGAGTCCTTATCCCCAAAGCTGGGGTCTTTGGGTTTGTCAAACACTAGATTATTAAAGTTTTTGACTGTTTTGTCCCATTCCTATCTATTCTACTGATCAACTAGTTTATTTCTTAGCCAGTACCAAATGGTTTTGATGACCACATACATAAATCCATCAGCATGGGAGGTATTATACAAGCACATAGAAATATAACACAGGCTGGTAGTGATATAACAAACAAGATGAATCAACATGAGGAATTATACATGTCCATAAGTCCTAGAAGAAGGCTATATAAATAACAGTTACACATACACCTCCTTCAGCAGCCAAAAGATAGTCCAAAACCAATCTATTGTCCATTACTTTATGTGTGAAAGAATCCAGTGATTCTTGTAATAGTCTCATCTTATGTTAGGGAATCCAATGATTCCTGTAAATTTTGAAATCCTGCAGCAATCTCATTAACAACTTTTGTTGTTCATGAGTCAATTGTCGTACATATTGGTTTAATAGCCATGCTTTTTCAGTGGCACATATAGTCAGAGATGGAACCACCAGATGTTTCTTGCATCTTTTCCTTTGTTTCGAGGGTCTTCCCTTTTTCTGTCTTTCTCTGATGGACAAAGGGAATGAAGCTCATTGGCACTTATCTGATTCTTTCTCCATTTGTAGAGATACAAGCAAACCTCTCCTCCAAGCAGTTAACCTATCTGGTCCCTTCCATTCACCATTTTCTGAATCTCTCCACATCACCTGGCGATTATCTAAAGATAGTGGAGCTTCTCTCACTGGACACTGCCCTTCCGAAGCCAGTGCATCTTTATCAAAAATTAAAATAATAATAATAATATAAAGAGCTAAATTTACAAGTTCTCTAGGGTTACCTGTGGTTTTTCTTTTGTTTTTGGAGGAGTGTCTTGATGTTTCTGTGTCTCCTCTCTTCTATTGCCTGTTCTTGAGGATTAAAAGATATGCCAGTGGTATGTAAAATCTAATACTGTGCACAAAAGTCTACAAAATGTTTAGAAGTATATGCAGGTTCATTATCTGTTTTTATTGCTTGTGGCACACCCATAATTGAAAAAGCTTATATAAGTAATTCAGTGACTACTCAGGTTATCTCTTTTGCTTCTGGTACTACAAAAGTAAATCCTGAAAAGGTGTCTAGTACAAAATGGATAAAAGACAGACAACCAAAAGATTTATAATGGTCATATCCATTTGCCAAATTTTGAAACCATGAGGGTTTTTCCCTAAAGGCAGTATAGAAGCGTGGAAAAGGAGGCAAGCTGTATAGCCTTTTACTATGCTCCCACTTTTCCTTTTCTCATCCCAAATAGCAAACATAAAGCTTGAGCAGCCTAATGATATTTAGAATGAGATTTTGGGCTGCCTGAAATAAAGGAGCATTGGCTAACATGGTTAGAAGGCTATCTGCTTTTGAATTTCCATAAAAATTAGGACCTGGAACTCTACTATGAGAGTAACTTTCTTTTCATACTTTTGTTGAATAGCTTTTTATCCTAATCTTTTTCTCTCTTATTTGATTTTTGAATTTTTTTTAGGTTTTTTTTTCCAGCTTTCTTTTGGGGCTTTTGACCATTTGACTTTATTATTTAAGATAGGACCAACTCTTGTTTTTCTTAATTTTACTATCTTCCCTTAAACATGAACCCAGATCTTGTTTTCCACCAGAATAGCAATTAATGATTGTGTTCTTTTCCCTTTGCTTACTCATTTTTAATTTTATTTTTAGCTGCCTAATATTAATATTATCAAGTTTTAATCTTGAGTTTTGGATAATGTTGCTTGAAGACTCAGGTCTTTCTTACTACTGATTTTTGAATTATGTTCAGGGAATTAACAATCCAACCTCAGAGATTCCTTTCTTCCTTCCCTAAGCCCCAGATACATTGTCCAGATAATGTTCTTTCTCCCTGCAGTATAACATTCACCTGGCTTATGCTCACTCCTTATTACTCATAGTCATAGCTAAGGACATTTAGTCAGCAATGGTAAACCAAAGAGTTCCTAAAACAGCAGGTGGTTAGTATTTTTATCCATTTGTATTCATTGTTCCTGTTCTAATTTAATAAAAATAATTTTTAAAAAGGCTTGAAGAAGCTTGAGTTCATGTTTTTTCTTTAATCAGTTTTTCTCCTAAATTCTAAATAAGTATAATAAAAAATTTCCTACTTTTCTCCTGAGTTCTGAATAAACACTATTAAAATAAAGTGTACTTTTATACTTTAGATACTGTCTTGAAGTTTGAATTTATTCATATTCAGGTTTTTCTGTCATTAGATCTGACTTCTGTGTATCCATACCTGTGGGAATGAGATATGGCTCAAGCAGTCATCTTTATTGCCTGGGATTTATAATATAACCTTTCTCTGTATGTTACTGCTGTTATTTTATCTAGAAATAGTAATAATATTTTTAAAAATATCATTTCATAGTGTGTCATACACATTAGAACTATTTGTACTATTCACTATATACATTCCATTTATTAAATGTTTAAAGCTTCCCAAGCTTTGGCATATTGAAGTTTTTCCTCTTTGTTCTATTGTTGAAAATTAAGGTAAATATCAAACATCAGAGCATAGAATCCTTTCATGAACATTCTGTGAACAGTGACATTTTGGTATATTTCTAGATACATAGCAATTCTAGATAAATAATGGAACATTTAACTAGTAAAGGGATGTGAGCTAGAAATGAAGATAATTAAGAGAATTGTAAGTTTATGTTTCATTATGCAATTTTATACACCTCTAAAAATCTACCTTTATGTGTAGATAAAATGGGTAAATCCTATGCTCTCTTTTCCTTTAAGACTCTTGCTATTTGAATTTATAATGTACATATTGGTTTAACAGCCATGCTTTTTCAGTGGCACATGTAGTCAGAGATGGAACCACCAGATGTTTTACATTTATGAATTTATGAATCAAAATTCTGAAACCAATTGTAAATTATATTCAAGATAATATAGATATAGTGGTACCTATTTAAAAAATAGATTGAAGCAGAATGCATTTTTAAGGAAATCTGTGAAAGCAATAGTTACCTTTTGAAAGCAAATAGTTGGCATGAATATTTTCAAATTGGAAATTAGATTTAAGAAAGAAGATTCTAGGCATCACAATCCCACCTCCATAATTATAAATTATGACAGCATAATAATTCTTTTTTAGGTTTTTCATTTGTTCAGATATTGCAAATATAGCATTTCCAGATGTATAATTATCTCTGATTGTCAGAGACCTCATGTACTGAGTTCATAATCTGCTTTAGTTCCTTTTCCCCTGGTTTCTGAAATCCTGTCCCAAAGATCTCTATCACAAGTTCTCCACAATTTTTTTCCTTAACTTGAAGTTTCATGGAAAACAGTGTTGATGAGGACATTGGCAATATTTTTCCATCCTTCCCTATTTTATGGTCATAAAGACCTCTCTGCTCCAAAGAAGATTGTGAATACCATATCAGTTCTAACTGTTGCCTGCACATTTCCTAATTATTTCATTGACATTTCCCAAACATTTCATTGACAAGACTTGTCTTACCATGTCCCCAGGAATGTGGTGTCAGAATGATGCATAACTAATTTGGTTGCCCACTCAAGGTCTAACATGACTATTTCTATGTGCAAGAATTTATTGAATGAACCTCTATCTTTTTGTATACCTCCAATAAACTTTATTTCACCATACAACTATAATTCTCTCATGCAGTCACTTCCTGTACCTCTTAATTCAACCCGGAACATGGATTGGTCTGCCTATTTGGACAGGCACAGAAGAGAGGAAATAAATTAGTCTACTTGAATGAATCTTTGCCTTGGTGGATTAAAAAATGGTGTTCGAGAATTGGTGAGTGCCTCCTTACTTTAGTTATAAACCACACAGGACTTGGCTCATTGATTAGATAACCCTTTGAAATTTTGCTCCTTTTATTCACAGGTCCAAAATATGTCTTGTTGAAAGATGTCCGGTTTCCTATCCAGTTATTCTTGTTGATAACAATGCAGATTGATTATCCCATCAATCTCTTATTCTATTTCCTCTAGCTGGCTAGCTTCTAAGTCAACTTGCTGTTGTTGTCAGTATGGCTTTGGAGGATAATATTCTCTAAATAGGCTTTGTAGAAAATAGCTACATGTGAATGACAATGAATTCACAGACTTTTGGAGCCAATTTGGGACTTAAAAGGGGATGTCAATCATTAATTCTATGTTGAAAGCAATAGTTCTATGTTTTGATACATTAAAGGAAGACTTATGTTGCTTAAAAAGAAATACAGAAAACTGGTAACATTGGAGAAGGAAGCAGCAACAACAAGGAAAGGATGTAAGTTAGTATTCAAACAAATAGGACAATAGCTGATACCACCAAAATAGGATTAGGAAGGATTAGAGAAAGATTCAAGTATGTAGCCAGAGCTTGGGACATGATCATCCAAAGATTACAGAAGAAGGGAGTCTATAATGTAAGAAGTCATCCCTTGGACTTAATATATTATTATAGTTCATTTCTTACATATTAGCAGGTCAGCAATTCAGAAAAAGATTATGGAGTTATAAGGAAGATATGGGTCTTGACCACATTTCTTGAATACAAAAAAACATATTGATAGGTAATGCAAAATTGAGGACATAATTATATCTGTGGTAGCTGTTAGCAAATAAGAAAAGATGATGGTATGTGAGTATATTTTGAAGAACTGGAAGTTAGAACATTAGAGAGAATAATCCAAATACATTCTGAACAATCTTAGCATGAATTGACATAGAAAGAGATTGTGTATCAGCATTCACCTCTTTGAGGAGAATGTCTTGGGAATTGTAGACAGTGGTCACCCAGAGCTGAATTGAGTTATAAATTCAAATAGCAAGAGTCTTAAAGGAAAAGAGAGCATTAATTGATAGCAAGAGAAGAAACATCCTGGAGGTGATGACAGAAAGCAGAGAATATTTTTATTTCCAACTAGGATCATTGAATTGAAAGACATGGGAAAGGGTACAAATAGTACTGGAAAGGATGATCAGGGATGCAGTTTCTTTGAGATGAACATTCACAGCTAGTGCTACAAGATGGAAAGAACATGATATGAACACTCCAAACCTGGTGATTTACCCTAATAAATTATTCAATATGAAACACATTTTTCAAGTTATCTTCAGTCTTTACTTTAGTGTCCCACATAAAATTTATGTTGTACCTTAAGAACCAGAGAATCAAAGAATATGATAGAATTATGTAGGATTTGAGAGTTGTAAGGGACTTACATAATTTTAACACTCATTTTAAAGATGGATAAATTAAAACTTATAAAAATTAAGTCTCTTGCCCTAGGTAAAATAGCTCATTAGTGGCAGAGTGAGGATGAGAACTCAAATTCCCTAAGACTCAATGTTTTATATTTTTTCCATCATATCATAGTGACTTCCTCCTAATTGCCTTAATAAGAAATTTTAAAAGCTGCTATAATTGAATAATGTATAAACTTCAAAGTTTTTTAGCTGTTTACTAATAAGTCACTTCTTAAGTTTTAACTGTATCATTTGAATTAAGTATATGACACCATTTAATAAGAAATTTTAAGTTTATTAACATTAATGTAATATACATTCATTAATGAATAACATTTATTATTAATTATTGATTAATCACTCTGGAAGAACTCTCTTTATATCTATATCCTCTAAACACTTTGGAAAATTATCTCTCTCTCTCTCTCTTTATCTCTGTATAAATATACATATAGCTTTATATTCCCCCTTATTTAGAGGATTAAGTAGACTTTTTTTTTGCCATGCTTATGTATGGCAAATCCATTTCTTTCTCAGCTCTTAAAAATTAATGTTGATTGTTTTCAAAATCATCTTACTATAATCCACACACCATTAAAAGAGACAAATGAATAGACTGGCTATATTAAAAATTATTTAGTTTCATGTCTTTGGGTGAGACTGATTTTAAAGGTTTTTATGGGAGTTTATATTGAATTATAGGTTATTATAGGCTTTTAATGATATTAATTATTTATTTTGAGGTTTTTGGAACTTATTATTGATTATATGAAATCATTGATTACTTCTCAATTTTAGCAGCATTACACTAATAGATTTTTATTTTAATTATTCCTATAATGCAAAAAAAAGATATTTATATATTTTATAGATAAAAAAGACAAAATATTTAATAGCTATTTTTTTACTATTTTACTATTTCTGACCAAATTATTTCTCAAGTAATATTTTTTTTGTTTTTCAAATATTTTCAAATAGTATATATATATTTTTTTGTTTAAATGATAGGTAGGTGTAAATTTGCTTTTCTTGGTTTTTATTCTTAAGAGACATTGATTGTTTTTATAGTAAACTGTTTAGATTTTGAGGAGAGATGGTTTGAGAGGTTATAGATGTTTTCTTTTGCTTTCTAGATCAGTTTGGTGCCTTTCTGTTTACATACAGGTTGCACTATTGGATATCCACATTATAGTGACTCCTTTAATAAAGGTTCTTCATTATACTATGGAGATAATTCTAAGCTCATCTAATTGGACATAAGCTATGGAAGTTAAGTTGTGAAGGCTTTGAGTATATGATAGATAGTTACTAGGGACTAGTAACAGATTTTGTTAATGATTGAGAATCACCTTTGCTCAGTGCAGAAAATCTCATTGACAGAATGTTGACCACTTGATAATCAATTTCACAATGAATTTTGGAAGCCTTATCTACTGATAGTGATGAACTATAGTGAAGAACTCTTCACTGGGGTGCATAAGGTGTTGATATCTCTGTCATCAGAGATACAAAAATCATCAAAATTTTTGAAATATTAGATGCGTAGGGTAATACATTTTTTAACAATCTCTTACTTTGAATTGTGTTAATGAATTACATCTCAGGTAAAAGTAATAGCATATTACATTAAAGTTTGGCAAGATGGCTGCCTATTCATAAGGAAAGCATTTTGGGATTTTTCATACTTGCATTACACAAGAGAGAACCTTTAGATAATAAAAAATAATTTATAATTTGATAAAAAATTTATTTTTTAAAATCTTCAGAATAATACTTGAAAGTAAATAGACAAATTGTTAGTATGCTTATTTTACAGATGTGGAAATGGAAGCTCATAGAGATTAAGTGACTTGGTTAAATCCATATATTTTATTAATGTTATAACTAAAAGAGCAAGATGCAGAAATTCATATGAACACAAAATTATATTTAAAAAAGAGTTATAGATTCATTAGACTTTAAGATCATTTTCTTTATGTCTATAGATAATATGCAAATTTTAGTAATCTGACTGTGACTTTCATAATCAACAATCAAGTGCTTACTAACTGCAAATTATATTGTTAATTAGGGAATGAAAAGACAAAAATAAAATAGTCCGTGCTCTCAAGAAACTTACATTTTAGTGGGAAAGAAAATTTGTACATGTATAAATATACATATGAACACAGAGAAAGAAAAACAAGGTAACAATGGAAAAGAAGGCATTTAGAGGTAAGGGATCTATGAAAGGCCTAATGTGGAAAGTGGAATTGTGAATCTTTGAAGTATAAACAAGGGATTAGAATAAATAGAAGTAAGATGAAATAACATTTTTGGCATTGAGGAATTGCCAGTACAAAGTCACAGAAATGAAAGATGGAGTATTATGTCTGAGGAACAGATAGAAGTCCAGAATGACTAGATCATGAAATATGTTTAAATGTTTAAACAGTCGGGAAAGCTAGGATGAGATCAGATTGTTATAGAGGGTTAGGGTCTAAACCTTTAATTTCCTTAATATAGAGAACTTCAAGGGAAGCAAACTACCCTAAAAAATTGTGTACCATACTGAAAAATGTCTTCAAATCTCTGATACAATTTTGGATCTTTAATATCATGCAGATATACTTTGCTCTGTGCATAAATGTGTTCCTTAAAAACTAGTTACTGTTTTAATTTTGTAAACTGAACATATTTTAAATGTATTAGGGGAGATGCTAAAATGAATCTCTCTATAAGGAAAACATGAGTTGTTTGAAGTATATTTTAAATAGCAGCAACAAAACTATGGAACCTAACCTGACTCCCTTGCTTTGCCCTTAAATCCTCCATAGGCTTGCATCATCACATGATGAATGGGTCCTATCTCTCCCAGGATCTTGTTACTCATGGCACGTGTCTCCCTCTTTTTCTTAATAATTCCTCCAGGGTCAATGGTCAGAATTATTTGGGGATAAGCTCTACTCACTGCTGGCAGGGCTGTGCCTATAATCAAATTTTCCTTATTAACTCTGCCAATGCTCTCATTCCTATCTAGTTTTGCTTCAAGTTAAAACGTTTTGCTGGCTATGGTGTAGGACTGATATATGAAACATGTCTGCAATAATGACTAATTCATAACTTCTTAATGTAGAAGTATCACTCAGTATTGAATGTGTAATGCAATCTTCTTAAGACCCTTCCTCCAGTTGGAGTCATTAGCTTTAATGAAACTTGATCCAGAAGAAAACAGTGCTCAATATTTAATTGAGAAAAACTTTAACACCTTGGCAGTTCCACAGGACTTTGCATTAATCAGTCTATATTCATGTTATTACATATTCTGACAAAATATTCATACAGGTGCAGCCAGAATATTTTTTTCAGGAAACATAAAAATATATTAAAAATCTATTCAAAAAGGCCTCTCAAAGTCAGATTACTTCCTTCTTTAAATTAAGAATAACATTGATTTGACCTGCTTTGTTGTTTTAAAAAAGCAACAAGAGCATCAGCACAATGGGAACTATAATAATTCAAATTTTAGTCTAAAGTTTTTGAAACACTATGAGAAAGTTGCAATCAATATTGGGCTGAAAATTACCATTACTTTATTCTTCTTTAAGTGTAACATGATCCCTAATGAGTAGACAAAAGGTTGGAGAAGAGATTATGTCTTGTGGAGCCTAAAGCTTCAAGAAGAGTGAAACAGAGAATTATGTAGCTGAAAAGGACAAAGTAGAAACCAGATACAAGCCAAGATGAGTGAAGAAGTGACCAGTAGATCCTGAGACTAGTAGGAAACATCAATCCAATAAATAATACTTTTCTTTCTTTATTTTTCTAGTAGAAAAGTCCATTAGTGGTCAGTATTAGATTTATGTTTTTCCTACTTACAATTGAAAAAGTTTATTTTATCCCCTTGTTTTTGGGTGACTTATTATTTAATTGCTTACTTCAGTCAGCCAATCAATAATCATTTATTAAATGACCATAATGTGACAGGCATGATGCTAAGTGCCTTTAAAGAGTTCAAAATATAGTGATGGAGACACAGATATGTGCAGATATGCAACATATATAAGATAAATTAGAATTAATCAACAAAGCGAAGGCATTAGAATTTGGTGGGACTGAGGAAGACTACTTACAGAAGGTGGAATTTTAACACGGACTTGAAGAAAGCCAAGATAAATAGATGAAAAGGGAAAGGGTAAGAAGGATGGCCATAAAAAATGTCTGGAGCTGAGAAATGGAGTGTTTTGTTTGAGAAAAAACAAAGAAGCCAGTGTTATTAAATCAAAGTGTGTGTGTGTGTGTGTGTGTGTGTGTGTGTGTGTGTGTGTGTAAGGCCTAAGACTAGAATGAGTAAGGCAGTTAGAGACCAGTTTATGAAGAGCTTTGGACACCAAAAACAAATTATATTTGATCATGGAGGCAATAGTTTGCTGCTGGAATTTATGTTGATATTATTGTACCTATATTTGAGTAAAATCACTAACATAGAATGGAAGATGAAGTGGAATAAGGAGAAACTTGTATCAGGCAAGTTTATTGCCCTATAGAGGTGGCAATATCAGAGAAGAGAGGGGGGGATATTTGAGAGAAGTGAGGTATCAGTCCACTTTATAAAAATAAACAGCCAGATTTACATAAAACCAGATGCTACACGCACAGATAATGTATATGTGCACCTCAGTGTGTTTTGTTTTGACTTTTCCATTGGTTATGGCTGAGAAAATAAGTAGAAAGTTAACCAACCCCCTAGAAGACATCTGCTAGAGAGTAAATTTCTACTGAAATCAACTTTGTAAACAAATTTTTAAAACAAATTTAAAACAAATAAATTCACTGACAATGTCACCAAAGACCTTTCAATTGCTACATTATTTTTCACTATGCAATACTGAAAAGAAAAACGTGAAAACAGCTTTTTAGTTCACACAATCCTCATCTGACCAATACCAGTCATATAAAAATAGCTATCAGCAAAAAGTTAATTTTTGGTTGTCAGCCAGACATTTGAATGCCCAATTCAAGTTGTATTCTAAATATCAGAATAAGTCACCTGCACAGATTTCTCAAAATCTCCTGCAACTATCCATGTACCCTTATATCATTCTAATAACAGCTGGCAAGAATCACAATCCAGCAAGGGGCATGAGGACATAATTGTTATTAAAATAAATTTTAAATGACATTTTGGACTATACTTTGTAAATCAAAGAGAAAGAATTCATTGGGATAACTAGTAAATATTTATTTATTAGGAAGAAATACATATTCTTTAAAGTTTCTCAATCTACATTTTTGGAAACTAAAACAAAAATCAAAACATTACTTAAATAACCAGAATTTTTTTTAACAGTGTAGTAAAATATAACCTATAACCTTAGGTATGTGGAGTTTCCAAAAATCATTATTTTTTTTTGTAATAATAAGTGATAATTCCTTTTGGCTCACAAAATTCACTGACCACTGTTGTGGATTTTTTTATCATAACACTCCTCTTTCCTTTCAGGTTAGGTTAGTTTTTCTTTTGAATACTTTTAAAATTCTTTTTGACATTAATAAGTCCAGGGAACTAAATCTTAGGCCACTGACAAATATTAAGTCACCTGAGTACAAAAAAGGGGGGAGAAGAGAGCAGTAGGAAAAAAAGGAGATTGGTAATTCTTTCTTCACTATTCTGACAATAGATTTGCAGCTTTAATAACACTGAGATGCTGTAATCAATTGAACCTATGTTTTATTCCGAAGGCATATCTTTTCTCTGCTCCAAATAACCGCCTTCTGTTATGACTAAGTAAACCCACTTTTGTTAACTGTTAGATGGACTGAGAGTGTCTCATTTAGTGTCAGTCTTTAAACTAACAGAAAGCTTTCCTGAGTTAGATCTTTCTTTACATCCTCTATTGACACTGACCATTCTTAGCTCTTTGTTCTTCCTTGTCAATAAGCTCAGAGATATTTCAAGCTACCTGCCCAACAAAGTATAAAGGACTTTCAGATATTTAATAAATTATTCAATTAATTTGATTACATTTAATTAATATAGAAGGGAATTTTGAAATTAGTAATTATCCATATAGTAGTAGTTTTTTAAAAATGCCCTAAAATTCACCTTGCATTATAAAAATATTTAGGCTCGTTTCCTGAATTTTATTGAACCCATATTAACGCAAATTCCCTTCATATTCTGGTCATTACATTTAGGGCTTGTTTTCTTGAATATTATTTATATGATTAATATTAATAAATTTTTAAAAGAATTTATTACAAGTCATGCATTGGCTATATTGAACTATTTAGAGAGAATAGAAGAGATCACATTGTTTTCCTTTGGATAAAAAAGAATCTGTGTTAATGTGACACGCAGACACTTAAACATATTCAAAACTTTATTAAAATAACAACACAATTGGATTTGTAACACAAACCCTAAAGAATTTTCCTTTCTATGCTCCTTCTAATCAGCTGAATGACACCATCCATAAATATGTATACAGCTAATAAATCCAACATAATAAGTCTATTCTAATTTTCTTTTATTTTGGTTGTTCAAACAGAAGAAAAATTTTTGTCCTCTTTTAGACAAATTTCCTATTTATTTTTCTCATAGTTGGACTCTGAAAACATGTTGATATGCCATAATGAAGATCATTATATTATTTAACAAAACCTTTTGTCATCATCCCTAAGCTTTTCCAACTTACCTTAGAACATAACTTTTTGAATAGGTCTTGTGAGGAGAGTATTTAACATATCAGAGGATCTCAGGCTTACTGACATTTTTAAAAGTAGATAAGATTAGTAATAGGGGAGAAAAAGCGATAAAAATATATTTCATTTCATCATCAAAGACATAAATAAACACCTTGGCCAAAGGAATTAGAAAAAATGTTCATAAACTATAGGCTGCCTGGTTGTTTCACTTGGTAGTCCACACTTTCCAAATTCTTGTTCTTGATACAGCACCAGTGATATTACAATTGAGCTAAAAGTCCAATTTCAAGAATTCCTGACCAGTTTGCTTATCAGTTATTTTTTTCTTTCCATTTAAAAGATTCTGCTTTTACAAACAGAATTTTTAAGCTCAATTAAGTATGTTGTAGAATTATACAGAATTGCCATTATACAGAATAATACCGAATTGACTCCTGATGGAGTTGTTGATAATCATCGTTTAGAGGAAAAGAACACAGAATGTGGAGCACAGAGATATGTAATCTCTGCTTTATTATTAACTATCTATACTTTTTTACCTCAATGTTCTCATCACACAACTGATTATATATATATATATATATATATATATATATATATATACACCTTACAAGATTGTTATAAGGATCAAAAAATATAACACCTATGAAAATTCTTTAAAGTGTCTATTGTAACTTCAGAAGACATTTAATCCAATTTGACTTTTCTGTGAATCTCCTCTGTAAGGCCTTAGTTTAAAGACCTCTTAGAGAAACTATTTCCTCCTGAAGTATCCAATTCTAATTTTTGATAGCTCTAATTGTTAGGCAATTTGTCTGAAAGGCATATGTGTCTGTGTAATATACAGATGCCCACATAGCTTCTTTAAATGTGCAGATGTAGACATCATGGAAAGATACCTCTGGGATCTCCCTCTTCCGAGTATCTCTGATTTGAGGCTATAATTTTTAGAGATTCAGAAAGGAAAGCATTTCCTAGACACTTTCAAAGGGAACTTTTAGTTTATATTTTGCCATTTTATTTCCTTCTCCTATCAAAAGTTGATTTCATTAAAAAAAGCATCAAAAATAGGGCTTTTGTGAATAGTGAATAGGGAATAGAAAATAAACTCATTTATATAAATAAGCAAAAATTGGGTATCACAAAGATACCAAAAGTATCTTTAGAGTATACCAAAAAGAAGAAAAATAACACAATCATGTGTTAGAATTCTTACAAGGTGCTAAGACAGTGGAATTGATGGAGACAATAATTATCTAATTTAGCATGGTACTTAACAGTTCTCTAGTTCACTCATGAACTTAATACTTATTAGAGTTCACACCTTTCATACTTTTAAGATTCACACCTTTAAGAGAGTATATGTAAGCTAGGAGCCTCAATCAGGACAGACTCTAGGAGATTCAGAAGCGATTCAGTTGAGGAGATTCACAAGTCAGAAGCCCACAAGCCCACTCTCAGAGGTGGAGTCAGATTTATTCCAACTTCCACCTTTGTGCTGGCTGGAGACTCAGAGGTTAGCTAGAGGCTGAAGCTGGAGAGGCAAAGGACTAGTGGCAAGAGCTCTTGGAACCAAGGAGAAAGATAGACCTCTATTAAAGATAACTGGGCCCCAGGAAAAGATTCAAGAGTTTGAAGGAGAAAATAAAGGATCTGGACTTTAACTCCTGGCTGCATTTGAGGTGATTATTACATTGAACTGAAACTAAGGCTGCTTCCAGAAGCCCCCCAAGAAATCTGCTCCCAGAGAACATTATATTTTAGAGAAGAACATTACAATGATGAATGAGGTTTTTTGTTTGTTTGCTTTTTTAAAAAAAATTTTTAAAGTAAGATCAAGATGAAATCTCATTTCAAGAGAAGATAGAACAATCTCATCCAAAGGAAATTTGTAAAGAGGTAATCTAAAAATGAAGAACTTGTTGGCTTCCACTATGTCTCCAACTTCCAAATTCTTTTTGCTCCCATGTGCCTCTCTAAATCTCTGGAACCACATGTTTCTTTTAAAGATTCTCTGAAACCAAATGTGACCATCTCTGAAGAATCTTTTCTTCTAATATCTCCCCATGCCACCTATCCACCCCACTTATGCAGGTATGCAACATTGCCTCAGCACTCTCTCTACTAAAGAGGTCTTATCTCCAACCAATCAATCAATATGCACTTTTAAAGTGCTGATTAAATGCCAGGTACAGTATCAGATACTGGGGATACAAAAGAGGAAAAGATAGTACCTGACCACAAGGACCTCACAGTCACATTTTCTTCTGAACATGCAAAACAACCCAGCCTGGTTAGAAGAAGTTGTATTCCATTATATCATGCTAAAATCTTCATCTTTTTCTACTCTCTTTTGCTCCTATTTCTGCCCATTTGGGCCAAGAAAAAGCAAATCTAATCCTGCAAGCATGACATTTCTTTTTTTTTTTTTTTTTTTTTTTAAGGCATTCAAATCTTTATTTTTTTATTTTTTTTAAGTTTTATTTAATAGCCTTTTATTTACAGGTTATATGTATGGGTAACTTTACAGCACTGACAATTGCCAAACCTCTTATTCCAATTTTTCCCCTTTCCCCCCACCCCCTCCCCCAGATGGCAGGATGACCAGTAGATGTTAAATATATTAAAATATAAATTAGATACACAATAAGTATACATGACCAAACCATTATTTTGCTTTACAAAAAGAATCAGACTCTGAAATATTGTACAATTAGCCTGTGAAGGAAATCCAAAATGCAGGTGGGCAAAAATATAGGTATTGGGAATTCAATGTAATGGTTTTTAGTCATCTCCCAGAGTTCTTTCGCTGAGCATAGCTGGTCCAGTTCATTACTGCTCCATTGGAACTGATTTGGTTTATCTCATTGTTGAAGATGGCCACGCCCATCAGAATTGATCATCATATAGTATTGTTGTTATATAATGATCTCCTGGCCCTGCTTGTTTCACTCAGCATCAGTTTGTGTAAGTCTCTCCAGACCTTTCTGAAATCATCCTGTTGGTCATTTCTTACAGAGCAATAATATTCCATAATATTCATATACCACAATTTATTCAGCCGTTCTCCAACTGATGGGCATCCACTCAGTTTCCAGTTTCTGGCCACTACAAACAGGGCTGCCACAAACATTCGTGCACATACAGGTCCCTTTACCTTCTTTATCATCTCTTTGGGATATAAGTCCAGTAGCAATATAAGCATGACAATTCTTTAGAAAAATTAAAGACAGTTATCATGTTTTGCTTTTTTTTTTTTTTTTTTAAGTCTTCTTCCAAAGCAAAAATTTCTAATTCCTTCAACCAATCCACATGTGACATGGTCCTAAGCTTCCCTTATCATAGATTACTTCTGCATGTACTTGACCCCATATCTCCATGTTCTTTCTAAAGAATAATATATTATATACAAGCAAATGGCAATAAGAGTTCCCTGGAGCTATTTCATTTGCCTATTATATAGAGAGCAAGATTAATACTGGCGGAAGATTCAAAGAACATTAAGACAATCTCTGCTTAGTGGAGTCAGGAAGACCTAAGTTTAAATCTGTTTTTAGCTACATGATCCTAAACAAATCATTTAACCGCTTTCTGCCTCAGTTTCCTAAATTGTTCTAAGGAGCGAATGAGATAATAATTGTAAAGCACTTAGTTCAGTGAACATAGCAAATGCTATATAAATGTTTATTTCTTTTCCTTCACTCCCCTGTTTGTATGAGGCTTACAAACTAAATAGGAAACTAATATATATATATACATATATATATATACAAATACCTATCTTGAAAAATAGAATAAGAGAAATAGTCCAAAGTTTTGTGTAATATTAAGAAGGAAAGATCACTATTTATTGGAAGAGGCATGGAACAGTCCTTAGAGTTAGTGACATTTTAACCAAGTTTCTAAGGATTCAAGGGATCCTTCCCAACAGGAAAAGCTGGGATTAAAAGTAGGATTTGGGAATAGAGCATAGAATAAGCAAAAATATGGAGATGAAAAGATATGCCTAGATACCATGTAGATATAGCTAGTAGTCCAGAAAGGCTAAAAATACGAAGTAAATAGTATGACCTCAATTGCTGGAAATTAGGGGCTTTGAAGGACAATTATAACCACCAGACAATACTGAAAGAAATATTTGGTATATTTTTTAAAAAGATATACATCATTAAATTATGTATTAGCAAGATATTGGGAATCAGGAAGGGAAAGGAAGGATATACTGAGACTCAGACATGTCTTAAAACTAGGACTGGGAAGTGTCAGGCAGATAAAATATTCAAAAAGAAATGAATATTACAAGGAAACCTTGTCTTGTGAAAAGGTGGTCCTGAGACTTGGCATATGGTCACACCAAGATCTTGCTGAGACTACTAGACCCATGACTTAGGACAGCATAGGAAGGTCTGGTATCAGGATAGCTTGCTTAATTCAAGGGTCATGTCAGTGCTTGTGTTTTGTAGTGAAGTAAAAGGTCTTATTCAAGCACATCTGAATGATTTCTCTTCCTCAAAATCAAGACAAGGAAACAAAAATTAGCTGGGAAAATAGAAGTTTCTAGGCTAGGACAGTCCAGATATTGAGGAGAATGCAAATTAAGAACAGGACAGAAAAAAAGGAGCTATCAGGTAGAAAGAAGGGGAATAGAGGGAAAGCAATAGTCTATTGGAAAAAAAAGAAAGACTAGATCTGTTAAACTGGAGGTTTTCTAAATTACAGCAAAGAAACTTAAGACACTCCAGTGAAAACCTTGATTTTATACATGAGAAACTAAGCATTGAGATCTCTTTTGGTGACTCAACAGAGCACAATGATAACAAGTAACAGCTTGGATTCAAATCCAGGTTCTTAGGTCCTCTCTGTTTTCAAATCCAATATTCTCTCCAAAATGCTGATAAAATGGAGTCAAATTTTAATGCATCTTCCATACAATTCTTATGAGTTTCTACATTATTGAGTAGCCAGAAAAAAAGGATGGAGATAATTATTATGAGACTGTAGGTATTGATGCCTATGTTTACATCATCAACAATTCTTTGAGTAATAGTCGGTTCTGAGTATGTCAAATTCTCCTAGAAAACTGCAAATTTCATAAGAGCAGGACTTAAGTCTTTTCTAAAATCTATATTTCCTCAGCATCTTTTATTTTTTTGTTTGTTTGTTTATTTATTTATTTCCCTCAAGCACCTTCTCTGCACATAGGAGTAACATTAAATATATTCAAATTTTATTTCCCTTTCATACTAGCAAATTTTTTTTTATTTTTGTAGTCATTTTTTGCACTGGATCTGGGACTCATTTGTGAAGCCTGCTTAGAATTCCTTGAAATAAAAGCTTTTAGAAACTGAAAATTTTAGTGCTATTACCAACATAGAGAACACTGATAATGTCTAAACAATGTCTTTATGTGACTGAGGAAATAATTTGCCTAAGGCTATATATGAACTTAAAAAGTCCTGTAATTAAATCTCAAAACCCCTCAATTAATACCTAAATTTGATTTAAGGTCTACACCAAGAAAATAGTAATAGTACAAAGAGATGAAATATAACTAACTTGACTTTTACTACTAATGTGAGTATTTAAAGTTCTTTCAGAAACTTGAGTTTCTCTATGTTTGTCTTCTATTTAGCTTTAAGAATAAACTTTATGTTCTTTCATGTAAAACAGGACTTGAATTCTCTGAAGTTAAGGTTCAGATTAAAGCTACCATTTAACTGAGGAATTCAAGCTTGACCCCAAAAAGGGGACAGCAAAAATAGTATTATTGGGTTCCCAGGAATTAGGATATGGGTTTTAAATCTTCCAAAGAGTAGGGTTCAAGACTCATTCCAATATCACTGTAATAGGGTTTTTCCTCTCTTACAAACACATACTTCCTAGTATCTTCTCTCTGTGATTACTTCATATTTACTCTGTATATATTTTGTATGTATGTCATTATGTGTAGGCTATCTCCACTATTAGAATGTGCATTACTCAAGGGCAAGATTTTTTTTTCTATTATATCTCTTAGCACTTAGCACAGTGCCTAGTCCATAGTATATGTCAGTAAATACCTTTAACTGAATACATTTATTTTAGATGCATTTTTTATCTCAAATTTATTGTTTTGTCATCCTGAAAAGCCCACCTGGTCATTCAATCAATAAATCAACAAAACATTTATTAAATGCCTACTAAGTACCAAGCACTATGCTAAAAACTCCATACCAGGGGTTGTCACAAAAAATTTTAGGGCTGTCACCTTTGTAACATTTACTCATTTTTACTAATTGAAATAAATCTTCTCTTTCCTGTGACCTTCTTAGAAATTCTTTCACTTTCACAACCAAGTACAGTTAGAGCACTGAGCTTTGAGTCAAGAAGACCTGGGTCTCTGATTTGTGACTCAGGAGAAAAGGACTTAATCTCCCTGATCCTGTTGTAAGGAGAAAATTATAAAATGATAACAAAAACAATACAATTTCTTTGCTAAAAAAATATTCAAGGAAACAAATATTTTGGATTTTAAAAAAATCTCTAAAATTGCCTTTCTATTTTGCCAGAGAGCAAAGATTTTCTGAAATGAGATTACATGATATTTTGTTCCTATAGAGTAGAGCATATTTTCCTCCCCCTTGAACATATTTACTCACTTTCTCTTCTCCCTTCTCCCAAATCAGACCATGCACAAATTATTCTCCTTAAATAGCATCTGTCACAGAACTTTTAACCTAATGGAATAATGGAAACTTTTCTAGGGCTAAATTGAAAGTCTCTGAACTCAACTTTACTAACCTTTAGCCAAAAATTGTATCAACCTAACCCTCATTCTTTGCCATACAAATGTAGACCTAAGTAGTAGTTTGAAGCAGTATTAACTACTCATAGTTGAGTACTACCAATATAATAAAAATGACATTCCTTAAATTTATCAATTTATTCAGTTTAGAGATCATCAATACAGCACAGAGGTATGATATAGTGATGAAGAACATTAATTATCCAGGTATTCATTAGATTATGCTCTCTGTAAAGAAAGAAAAGCCTTAAAAGCTAAAATTCCCTTACCTTATTATTAACTGCTGTTATTAATTTTATTAATATTCTTAAGAATTTCTCCTTTCAAAAGGTAGAAAGAGTTTAAAAAAAGCCAATTTCATTCTGTATTTCTGGAAGATAAATAGTTAGTGAACAATACCCCAATACCTCACAAGTTAATCATGTGGCAATGACTAAAATCCTGTATTATTGGTTCAACTCAAGGTCCTTCACATACATTTAAGAATATTAATATTATTTTTCTGCCATCCATACCTTATAATTTCTCACAATTTTTTTCTCTTTTTATCTATGTAAAACTAAAGCACATATCATATAGATGCTAACTATGCCATTCTCATATTTTCTCATCCCTAACCTCTTCAATCTTATTTCACTTTTGTTCCACTACAATCCCAGTTCACTCCATTCAGTATGCACTCTAGAATCCATATTTTCTAGTGAACAAAATTCCATTTATTTTGGATAAAAATATCTTACACCTTTCCCATCTAGTAAGTAGTTCTCTGCGTCCTCAGGGGAGTAATTATATTCCTTCCTTTCCAATGTTTTTTCTAAATTAATACATTACTCAGAAGTATCTAATCTTTCGCAGCTAAACAATTTAAATTAATCCAGATTATGGTGGCTGTTGTATGCTGTGGCTAAAGTCACTTTCCCTCCTTGCTCATCTTTTCTAACTAATGTACTTATACAAGGAACTTTTACATCTATATTAATATGCCCTCAAATTGCCTAACCTCACAATTCCTTGGTCTTTCTTGACCCATCCTTTCATTTCACATCAACCACAGATGTGGTGATACCCTGAATCTCACCATTCTTCCCTAACCTATTTTTTTAAGAAAATACCATGGAATTCCTTTATTTCTTCTCTATCTTTAGCTATCCTTGCTTTCCAGATATATTGTCTTGTAAACCTGTTCTTCACTCTTATTTAAACTTCCAGCCCCTCCATAATTTCATTAACGTTCTGCATTTTTAATCGTGATTTCATAATTAGCATACTTTTTTATTCCTCCCTAATAGAATTTAGACCACACTCCCCAAACCTTCTTTTCTCTTCTCAAGCCTCCTATAACTCCCCTTCCACCTCTCAGATTGCCTTTCACTTTAATAAGAAAATTATATCTATTTGATGTAAGCTCTCCTTCATGCCTTTTTAATCGTTTACCACTCTACTACTTTTTCCTATTCTTTGACAATGAGGTGGCCCTTCTCTCCAATGTCACCCTCTCTACATGTGTCCTTTATATGTTCCCTCTATATTCTTCTTAATCATTCCCTTTCTTGAATCTTCACAGCCTCCATAATTATTAGTTCCTTTTCTTCTAACTTGAACAAAACTTTTCTGTTCATAATACTGGAGAAAATGATACAGATACTATGAGACAAACTACAATTTAGAGTTTAGATTTTGTTACAGAGCAGAGAAACATTGAACATAGCTTGTGTGGAAGAAAAACTTTAAAGCATTAGATAAGAATCCTTGAATTAAAGTTCAAGACATCAAGTCAGTTGCATGAAGGAGGGGAAGCTCTAAAGAATGAAAAATTTAAGACCCAGATTTTGAAAAGGATAAAAAAGACAATTTATCTGAAAAGACTAGTGTGGATGCAAATAGAACTCAGCAATTAATGCATTTTCTAAAAAGAGATGTACAGAAGATGGAAGCAAGTTCAGGTAAGAATTGAAAAAATGTAAAAGTATGAAACAATATTATTGTAAGAATTATAGTAGGAAGACAATTCTAAAATACTCATCAAAAATGCTATCTACCTGAAGAAAAAGAACTGATGGAGTGTGAATGCAGATCAAAGTATACTATTTTTCACATTCTGTATTTACAGTTTTTCTTTTCTTTAAGTCTACGCCTTCTTTTACAACATGACTAATGTGATAATATACTTTGCTTGAATGATCATGTATAACTTATATCAAATTGCTTACTGTCTCAAGAAGGGGAGTAGGTGAGGGAAGGAAAGAGAAAATTTGGAACAAAAATTAATGAATGTTAAAATTTTTTCTTACATGTAACTGAGGAAAAATAAAATATTATTTAAAAGTTATCATAGAAATGATGAAACTTAGAATAAGAAAAACTGAAGGAAATAAAACTTGTCCTTGGATATTGGATATGCATATTTACATATATGCATATATATATGTATGTATATATGTATATTTTTATATATACAGAGGTGGGTAAGTATAAGAAGAAAGAGACTGACAGAAACAGAAAACAGACAAAGAACAGAGAAAGAAACTGAGGAAGACAGACACAGACACATATAGCAAAAAAGAGGTTCCATTAGAAAGACAAAGAGAGAGGAAAACAGAGAAAGAGAGTCTGAGATCTGGGACACTTGAGAGAGATAGGATAATGAAAAATGAGGACACTGAAGGCTGAACTCTTCATTCTTCTTTTCCTTCCATTTTTACTGCTAACAATAATGATATTTATTTTGGAAAAGAAAGAATGAATAAGTAGATAGTAGAAAATAACTTGGCTATGGTAGATAACTTGGAATTTTGTAAGCTACATAATTAGGTACCAGGGAAAAATGGATATAAATACTTTTGTATTTGGAAGATTGTGGAGAATGGGAGAGGATGCAAACAACTAGAAGAGGACAGATGTATCAGTTGTTTTTTTAAAAGGAAGTAAGAAAATGGAATCTGAAAATTAAAGGCAACTGAACTTAACTTAATTCACCTTATGGAAAAAAATGTACAATGGGTTATTACAGATATGGTTCTGGAAAAGGCATCAGTGATCACAAAGAAGACAGGTGTGATTTTATAAAGAATAAATCATACCTCATTTATTTTTTGACAGGTAACTACACTGGCACCTCAGATGAATACTATAGAGTCCTATGAGATTTTAGTTAAGCATTTGATCAAGTTTCATAATTTTTTCTAGGAAAAGATCATTAATGGAATGACTTAACTCAAACCATTAGTGAATGGTTTAACAGAAGGACATCCCCAAGGGAGTGCCCTACAGATTTGTGTGTTTTTGTGTGCTATTTAAAAGTTTATCAATCACTTCAATAAAGGCACAGATGGCAAGAATATAATTTGAGGCTGAATGAAGGAATAAAAAAATGTTTTATTTAGAGTTTAAAATATGCAAGAACTGAAAGTAAGAGTCCCTGCTATAATGGAGCTCATACTCTAATTTGGAAAAACAATAAATATATATATGTGTGTGTGTGTGTGTGTGTGTGTGTGTGTGTATGTGTATACACTCAGAAAAGGTACCAGTGTTCTAAGGATAAGACAATACAAGGCTGGAGGAACTTAGGGTCCATCAGGAAATCAGAAGTCAGAACCTGGACAGGGCAATAAGGCAGATCGAAAGACATGGAGAATTTTAGGGCACAATGCCAGGTAAGACAGTAAGACCTGATAGAAGGATGGTAATTATTTGCTTCTAATTCATCCAAATAATTTGAGAAGCCATGACACTTCCAATTTGTAAACCATGAACAGTGTCCACTCTGCTTAGAGATCAGAGACATATAGGAAGGGAAGGGAAGCACATAGTAAAAGAGATTCTCCTGCTGAAAGAGTCTAGGTGGGAAAATAGCTTGAAAAGTTAGAAAAGTTTGGCCAAAATCTAGTCAAATAAATTTATTAGGGGTAGATATTAATTTTAAATCTGTCAAAAATTACCTCCACAAGCACAAGATGATTAAGTAGCTGTTTATCTGAAATTCTTTACACATTCTAGTGGACTTGCAGCTGAATGAGTCAAAAGTCTGAAATGACGACAAAAAAGTTAATTTGAAGTGTGGTTTCAATAAAGGAAGCGTAACTCAAATATGAAGTGCTGTATTCTGTCGTGGTCAAACTATATCTACTATATTTGTTAAAATCTAAGTTTCACATTTTAGAAAGGATATTGAAAAGCTGGAGAGCATCTAGATAAGGACAATCAAAATGGTTAAACGAGTTTTGAGTTTATGACATATAGAGATTGGTTGAATGAACAAGATACATTCAATCTGAAGAGAAATAATTAGGTGGGATGTGGGAGGGAGAAGGAGAATAACTGTCTTCAAGTATTTGCAAGATCATTGTGAAGAAGGATTACATTTATGGTCAATACCAAAGGACAGGACCAGAATCAATAGTTGGAATTTCGAAAAAAGGAAAACTTAGGCTTGAGTTCAGGAGGCAAAGTCCTTGAAATTAGTTTTACAAAAGAAAAATGTACTACCTGGAATACACACAAAAATGCTAGATGATCATATATTGGCTATGGCATAGGAAGAATACTTTATTAGACATGAGTTGAATGAGACTTTTGCTTATGTTTCTTCAAAACTCTAGAATTATTTTATTCCATAATTCTTGAAAGTAAGAGTTTCAGTTCAGTTAAGTAGATTACTTAAGGGTATTTAAGGTTGAAATGAAAAGAAAACCAACAAAAAGAAGTTATAAAGACTTTTATAACAAATTATTTTGTCCATCAATGATGGTACAGTCACATTTGAACTCTTAGCATGATAATCTCCAATGCCCTGAAGAATCAGAATCACACTAAATAAAACAAAGTTAGAGAAAATAACTGAATTAAAGTAAGTGCATAAAGTATATTCATTCTTTAGGAGATGCCATTTTGATGGAGTAGAATGATTATATCTCAAACTGAAAGAAAATGTAAGAGGAAAGGAGAAAAGGAAGGAAGAAAAAAAGGAAGAAGGGAAGGAAAAGAAAAGGAGGGAAGAAAAGAAGGAAGGAGGGAAGGAAGAAGGGAAGGGAGGAAAAAGGAAGGGGAGGATGGAAGAAAAAAGAAAGGAAAGAAGTAAGGAAGGAGAGAAGGAAAGAAGGAAAGAAGGGAAAGAAGAAAGGAAAAGAGGGAAGGAAGGAAAGATTTATAAATTGCCTACTATGTGTTAAGTGCTTTACAAATAATATTTCACTTGATCCTCCAGTATCCCTGGATTGTTGTGTGGATTATAGTTATAGAGAATAAATGACTTGCTCAGAGTCTTAAAGCTATTGAGTGTCTGAAACTTGATCCGAACTGAGGTCTACCTGGCTCTAGATATAGTGCTTCATCACTCCACCACCAAATCTTTGGAAAAAGAAAAAACTGGACTTTCCTCAAAAAAAACATACATAATATAGCAACATGTGTCTCATATGTCTATTTTTCCATCTGAATAAATTTTTTTGTGAGATAACCTACATATCTATAAAGACATGAAGTTGTAATGGACAGATTCACAAAGAATAGACAGGTACAGTGGATAGAATGACAGGCCTTGATCAGGAAGACTCATCTCTTTGAGTTCAAATTTAGCTCAGATATTTACTATCTGTGTGACCCAGGGCAAATCACTTAACTCCATTTGCCTCAGTTTCCTTATCTGTAAAATGAGCTGGAGAGGTAATGGCAAATAGCTCTAGTATTTTTGCCAAGAAAATCCAAAATGGAGTCATATAGAGTCAGAAACAATTAAGCAATAAATGACAAATATTCAATAGAATATCACATGTTCTAGGTCACACAGGAAGGGAAAAAATGACTTTGGATGTTTAGCCTGGGTGGCATGGAGGGGAGGAAAGTGTCAGAGAGAGAGGAAAGGAAAAGAGAAGGGAGAAATAAAAGTTGCCTTCTGATATTTGAAAGATTGCCATATGGAAGAAAAATTAGATTTATTTTGTTAAATTTTATAGAGCATAATGAGCAACTTTGAAGTGTCAGAGAAGTAAATTTAGGCTTGATGTGAAGAAGAATTCTGTTCCAAAGAAAGAAATTTCAACCTTGAATAATTATTTCTAGAATTAAGCTATTTTTCTTTGACTTGGAGGCCTCCAAGAAGGGTCTGAGTATGCTGAAAATGTGAAAATTAATTTTCTCTGAGATCTTTTTTACCTTTGAACTCCTCATACTTGTAATTTTACAAAAATATATAGAGATTATAAGATATTACTGTGTTTATTGGTTGTTCTTGTTATTGTTGTATTTACTACAAAAATATAGTAGATTTGGTAGAATCAGATAGCACCTTCAAGATTTTACCCAACAAAATATCTCCCATGAATACAATAAATTATGTGATTAGTTTGAAATATTTACTAATAGGGACAACTCTGACTATTAATATCAATTAAGGCATAAAAATATATTTTCCTAAAGAGCTTTACCATCACAAAGTCCAAACAAAGAAGAGATTCCTTATTCCTCCAGTTGCTATTCTTCGTAGTTGCTATCATATTGATTACATCAAAAATATAATATTATAGAGATTTCTTATGTTCTATAATCATCAAAAGAATTTGACCCAACTATCTGCATAGGAAAAACTAAAATTATCATAAGCAGATGGATGAGTAGAATATAAAATTTATGCTTTGGTACATATAGCATAAATAGACACTGAAGATGGACAATGAGAGCGATAAATTGAAAAAAGAAGCGAGCAGATCACATTCTTTTTGCATAGAGCTTTTTTGGCCAGCTAGTGGTACAGTTGAAAAAGGACTGGACCTGAAGTCAGGAAGATTCATCTTCCTGAGTTCATATTTGACCTCATATTTACTAGCTGTGTGATCCTAGGCAAGTCAATTAACCTTGTTTACTTCAATTTCTCATCTGTAAAATGAGCTAGAGAAGGAAATGGCAAATCACTCTAGTATCTTTGCCAAGAAAACCCCAAAAGAGACAATTGAAAAATAACTAAACAACAAGCATAGAGTCTCTAGTTCTCAAGCTTTTCCCTGAAACAAAGGCCCATCAATATCCTTTTTATATTTCTCTATTTTAGGGAGCTATGATACACTATCATCGACAAAAAATTAAAATTACATGTTAATTGAAGGACAAAGGCTTTACATATGGTGGATTTAAACAAACTTTAACAAATCATGTACTCAGAACTGCATCACCAAATTTTGATGTAAAGACTATTTTCAGACAGAAAGATGACCAGAAAAAGAAGGATGGTTATGTAATGACAGTGAATAATATTCAGTGGACATCACAATACTATCTCTGTATCTATGTAATAGCAAGAGATTTAAAGAAAGGGCTTTACCATATTGCTTAAACACCTTATAAAAGATTTTTAGGAGGAAACATACAGGGAGTACATAAAATGAAAAATCAGGATTTTTGCTGTTTTCCCTAATTGATAAAATATTCAATCTATGAGATCAGACATCCTTCAAAGTCTAGAAGAGCAAGTTGGAATCTCATAAATTGTGTTCTCCAGGAAATTCTTTCAAGCCAAGTGATTCTTATTGTCTAATAAGGAGATAAAAAGTGAAAGTTGAAATTGGACCAAAATTTTTACAAAATTAATTTCTTTCCTGGATTGCAGAATCTTTCTTTGAAAATTTAATTTTAAATGGTAACTTCATCTTAACACTCCTCTATCTGTGTCTTTGAAGTCATAATTAATTTTGACAAAACCTTGATTTTCAGAAAGTCAGAAATAGATTCATTGAAGACCTTATTTTGGAAGCTTTTATAAAAACAGCTTTAAGGATTATGTGCATGCTTTTTTTAATCTTCTTTTAAATATCATTATGCTTAGGTTTCTTTCCTCCTAAAGCAGCTAATAAATCATAGACAAGAGTCAGGCTAATAGTGAAAATTTCAGATTCTTAGACACTGATACAAAAGTTAGTATATACTGACTGCATGAAATGCATCTTCCAAAAATTCAAATGTGTTACAGTCAATTATTACAAAAAATTTAAAGTTTGTATCAAGGTATCTTTGGTCTCTATTATACTTTATAGTTATAGCAAATGCTAGTTACAAGTGTTCTCCTGAAGGTTGAAGGGAAAGAGACTCCCTTCTCTACCCCTTGGAATTCATTCCCCCAAGAGAGCCGAATTTAAACAAAAGAAGATAATGTCATACACATGTACCTCAGCATTTTCTTCTTCTTTTTAATCTTTAGTGCAACCATGAATTTGTCTGAACATACTGGAATGTGAATTTCTGTATCCTATTCATCCAGATGTTTATTTTTCCTGAACAATAATCATTTATCTTCTATTAGCTCAGCCTAATTATAAGAAATTCACTCTCACAACATACTGTTGCATTTAGAAGAGTTACATTTTTAGGATTATTTTTAAATTTTATTTTATTAAATAGAAGGCATGAAAAGAGGTGATTTCAGAGCATGTGCTTTGGCTCTATTAGGATTTTGTTGTTGGTCCTTCATTCTCAGAGAGGACCAGGACATCGGGGAGGAGATGCCATGACATACAAGTTAAATGATTTAAATGAGGGAGGGCTGTGCAAGGTTACCTGTCACACTTTCCCTGCCAGAGCTACCTGGGTCCAGTAGCTAGATATACATCAAGACTCTTGGAGATGGCGCTGGATGCAGTGGGAGACCTTGAACTTTTTAAGCTAAAATGTTCAACACAGTTTGACTAAGGTTGCACCCATTCAGTGATTAAGGCTAGATAGCAATTGAAACAATTTTCACTTCTTTCACCTAGTCAAAAAAAAATCTAAATAAAT
Organism: Sarcophilus harrisii; assembly: GCF_902635505.1. Lineage (NCBI taxonomy): Eukaryota > Metazoa > Chordata > Mammalia > Dasyuromorphia > Dasyuridae > Sarcophilus > Sarcophilus harrisii. The sequence goes on from NC_045426.1 coordinate 195,890,469, forward strand.
AAGTAAAGGAATGAATCTGGGAGAAATAGAACCTTATGATTTCTGGCTATAGCAGAAATGATTGCTATTTACATTCAAAATGAATCAATCAGGACCCACACAAATGAGGATGCATATATGCAATGGCTTCTTGCTAAAGGACATGGGCTTTAATTTGCATAGATGATGTAGCAACTCCTATTTGGTTTTTGAATTTTTCGGGAATGGACCCAGAAAAAGTTGAATCTTCAGTAGCTTTTAAGAATTATAAAAAAAGCTCTTCCACTCTTTTTCTAAGTATATCACTTGTTACTCTATCATCTTTGGACTTCAAAGATTTTCTTTACTGATATGTCCCCCATCTCGGTAATAATGGAGGATACAACTCTATTAAATGGAGGTAAAAACATATGCTTACTTAGATGAAACTGAAACTGGACCTCAGGTCCTTGACAGCCTCTTCTTCTTTGTGTCTCTGATGCAGATCGTCAAACTATAAACTTTTAAGAGCATATTTCCAATTTTAGAATCTACCTTCTGAGTTGAAAAGATTAGAACTTTCTAACGAGGTACTGGATCCCCCGTGGATGCTTGCCACAATTATACCACTTTCTGGAGGAGAATAATACTCTCATAATAAATGCTGAAAGAATTAAGAAAGCATGAAGCATTCCCATGCTGAGTAAGTGATTGCTTAGGAGTGGTTTTTCACAGCCCCACAAATTGGGACTACTTTCTAGAAGAGTATAATAACAGTGATAGATTATTGTTATATTCTAAATCTTTGTCAATGCACAATTATGAGTCTTATTTTTTATGCAGTACATTTATGTGTGTATTTCTCTGTGGGTTTGTGTGAGAAATTAATGGACATTTATTTGGTTTCCACAGTAATGAAAATGTGCCACAGTTGTCTTTTATTGTCCTGACTCAGTTTCCCTAATGGTCCTGCCTCAGTTTCCCTGAATTGCTGTGCCTCAGTTCCTTGAATTGTTCTGCCTCAACCCCCTGGTTGCAACCACCCTTTTCTGCTCATTGGGACTGAGATAATTAGGGCTTTGACATTCCAAAAGCTAAGACTCCAGATGTCCTATCTCAGATACCTAATTGTCAATCTATATCTCTAAGTTTCAGACTTCCTGGCTCTACTTGGACATCTAAGTCCTCCCAATTTGTAAGAATTTATGGTCCTACTCCCAACCTGTCAGAACCTAATTGATCAGGGATGCAGGTTACCTCCTGCAAAAGAATGTGAGAATGTAAGCTTCTTAAGGGCAGGGATTGGGTTTTGTAATCAGAGGTGGTAGCCTGAGATTTGAAAGGAATCTTTAGTTCTTTGGCCCTAACTTTTTTCCCCTTCTAGAATGGAAGCTCCCTGAGGAGCAGGGACTAAACTGAGTGGAAAAGACCCTGCCCTATTAAGCATTTGATAGCCTCAGGTTTTCTTATTTTTAAAAACTGCTCTTTAGAAATTCTAGCTAATGAGGAAAGGAGTCAGGAGATTGGGGAGAGGAGTTCACATTAGTGGATAAAAAAGAAACTGCCCCCTTGCCACTGTGTGTGTCTGTCTCTCAAACCATGAGTACCCTTTCTCATTAGAAAGAAAAACTGTTTCCTGCACTTATACTTAGATTTTTGATTATTTTAGTGGTCAATACCATCGCACACATATGTGAAAGAGGCAGAAAAAACAGATAAAGACAGAGACAGAGAGACAGAAAAGAGGACATAGAGGAATAAGCAAGTGGCTATGTTTTTTGTTTGTTTGTTTAATTCATGACCAAACTGTTATTTTGCTGTACAAATAGAATCGGACTCTGAAATATTGTACAATTAGCCTGTGAAGGAAATCAAAAATGCAGGTGAGCATAAATATAGGGATTGGGAATTCAATGTAATGGTTTTTAGTCATCTCCCGAGTTTTCTTCGTGGGTGTAGCTGGTTCGTTCCATTACTGCTCCATTGGAAATGATTTGGTTGATCTCATTGCTGAGGATGGCCAGGTCCATCAGAACTGGTCATCATCTAGTTTTATTGTTGAAGTATATAATGATCTCCTGGCCCTGCTCGTTTCACTCAGCATCAGTTCGTGTAAGTCTCTCCAGGCCTTTCTGAAATCATCCTGTTTGTCATTTCTAATGGAACAATAATATTCCATAATATTCATATACCACAATTTATTCAGCCATTCTCCAACTGATGGGCATCCACTCAGTTTCCAGTTTCTAGCCACTACAAAAAGGGCTGCCACAAACATTCGTGCACATACAGGTCCCTTTCCCTTCTTTATGATCTCTTTGGGATATAAGTCCAGTAGTAACGCAAGTGGCTATGTTGAGGTTGAGAAAAGACCCCAAAAGATTGGGGTTACAGACCTGTGTCTCAAAAGAATTTGCAGGCTTGAACCTATATCCAAATCAAGGGGCAATGTTTATTGTAATTGTAACACCAATTGAAGCAGGCCTAGTTCCAAAAGAATTTAGCAAAGTATTCAAGAGAAAAGAGATAGATTTACAGGACAATTGACCAGAGATTCATGTTTCTTGGGATAGTCTATTCATTATTGTCTCAGGAACTTGGTTATCAGTGATCAACAGATTACCTGTCTGTCAGTCAGTAATGTTTGTATGGCTATTTATTCTAAGACCAGAAGACTTTGAAATCATTGACAGACCTAATGTATTTTCCCTAAAATCTAAGGAAAGAAATATTGTATTTCAAGGCCAGAAGACTTTTACAATCATTGATGGACAGATTGCCAGAACAATAGCACTCCAAGGTTGGCGGGGTGGACCTTGGGATCATAGATTCCAAAGCCAGAAAACTTTAGAATCACTGACAAATTGTTGGGACAGAAGCACTCCAAGGTCAGGGGTATCTCCTTAGTGCTGTCTCCTCTAGGAACTATAATCTTTCAGCAGTTTTCTAAAAGGAAGGTTTTAAGCACTTTTTAAACATCCCTCTTATCTAAGACATGAGTCATGGCTACCCATTTAAAAAGTTTCTGAGGAACTCTATTATGAGGGCACAATAAACCAGAGAGAACTAAAAAACTCTGATCTTCTCCCTTATGGATCATACGACCTTCAAGACAAATCCAAGTCTGCTTGATCCCAGAGCCTTGTGGAAGAGTCTTGCTTGGCCACAGGTGACATTTTAATTAGGTCAAAATCTACTTACCTGTAACCTTTGTCCATTATTTTTATTTCTGACCTGTCAGGTCTAACAGAATAGATCCACTCTCTGTTTTCACATGACAATCTTCCAAGTGATTGAAGTCAGGTAAACTCTCTTTCTCTCTCCTCTCTCTCTGTCTATCTCTGTCTGTCTCTCTCTCTCTCTCTGTGTGTGTGTGTGTGTGTGTGTGTGTCTGTGTCTCTGTGTCTGTCTCTGTCTCTCTGTCTCACTCTGCTTCTCTCTCACTCCTCTCAAAGCTAGTGAGTCTCTGAAGCTGAATTTGAAATCAAATCTTCTTGATTCCAGGCTCCATAGTAGGCCCTTAATACTAGTTGATTGGTTGGTTCATCGTGTTTCCCCTTTTCTTGAAGTACTCTAGCTTGATAATATTTTCCCCAAAATACAGGTGTAAGAACTAAATTCAGAACTCCAAATGTCATCTAACAAGGACAAGGTATGGTAGCAATTTCACTTCCCCTTGCAGGGTTCTGATAACAAAGACCAAGATTAGTTTGATTTTTTTAACTGAATTTTCTGTGTATAACTGTGTCTCCTCCTACCCCCTATTTTTCTTGTTTGTAAGAAGGGACCTGCCTCTCCACTTCAGTGCACACATAAATGACTTTCTTTCTACTTACTGCATAGTGAAGAAAAGACCTATGCTATGACTGCTGAAGCAAAACTTAGAAGATTTACAAAAATTCTTGATGGAAAAATTCACTCTCTTTGGTTTTTCAAAAAGAGAAGGAAACAATTTAGTTTCCTCCCACCAAATATTTACTGCACAAGACAAATGCATATAGTAAGCAATTATATTTATCCAGGCAAAACATAAAGTAGAAATTATAAAAGTTTTACAGTTAATAAACATTTTAAACACCTACTATGTGCCTAGTACTATACTAAACATGGGATATACAAAGAAAGGCATTAATCTCTGTTCTCAAGGATCTCAGAGTCTAATGGGGAAACAAAATGCAAACAACTATTGATAAACCATTTATCAGATAAACTAGATATAACCAATAGCAGGAAGGTACTAGTATTAAGAAGGATCAAGAAAACTTTCTTATGGAAGGTCACATTTTATCTGTAATTTGATGAGGAGGTAGAGAATTCTAGGCATGAGGTATATTCATCTTTGTAAATACCATAAAACAGTATTCTAAGATTCAAGTTTATATAGACTGAGTTTGATCTTGAAGGCTCTCCAAAAAATATTACTCCCTTTTATTCATATTTTTTTTACCTATATTTTCTCCGGGAGAATCCAAAACATGTGACATGAAAATAGATGTAAATAAAGGGATGCATAGATCCTGGACATTACTCAAGGTAATCAATGGCTATATTAGGGAAAATATAATCTTGATTACATGCTTATCCCCATGGAAAATACAGATAACAAAATATTCACAGTAGGTCTATGATATAGTTTCTCTTTCCAATAAGTGTCACCTTCCTCCAAGGGTCTAACATCTTACAGATTCATTGCATCCTCCTGTGGTTTAACTTCCTCTTGGAAGGAATTCCATGGCATGCAATTGAATTATATTTAAGTGAGGGAGGGCTAAGCTTCAAGAAAAAAGGACAAACAACAACCTCTGTGAGTAAAGTAGGAACTGCCCACTGGAAACCCAATTGGAACTGGCCAGTTGAATAATATGGCACTTCCTTTTCTTTTCTTTTTTTCTTTGTTTTTCCTTTTCCTTTCCTTTTTTTTCTTCTTTCCCTTCTCTTCATTTTGTCCACATGGGGACCTTTACCTGTTGATGCTATGTCCAAAGTAAAGTAAATATCAATCACTAAAATCTCACAATATATCCTGGGGTTTACAAGCTAGGACCAAGTCTTAAACCCAAATCACTCTGGCTCTTGTTAACTGACTAACAATAGGTCCCAGACCAAATCTCACTGTTGTTATTTGAGCCTTAATTTGTTCTGAGTGAACGTAAATAGTAGCATTTTCTGTTTTGGCCAGAAATCCTGAGGGTCTTCCCTTTCTGCTCCTCTACCCTGTTGATTTTTTTCTTTTGTTGACTACATAAAAGATGTTATTCCTTGATTCATTTCTTATCCAGTCATTATCATGAGGCATTGCCTCTGAAAGCTGTTAAGGGCCTTAGCTTAAAAAGACCAAGGTCTCCCACTCTATTCAGGACCATTTCTACTCCTTTGATCTATATCTTGCCACTGGACCTAGATGGTTCCATAGGAGAAAGTGAGGCTGGTGACTTCGCACAGCACTCCCTCACTTAAATCCAGTTCACATGAATGCTTTGGCATTATATCCCTGATGTTTTCTTTGAGAACGGACAAACAACAACCTCTGTCAGTAAAGCTGGCTCACAAATTGGAATTGGTCAGTTAGAAGACTCCCTCCTTTCTTCCTTCCCTCCCTCCCTCTTCCTTCTTCTTTCTTCCCTCCTTTTCTTCCTCCCTCCCTTCCTTCCTTCCTTTCTTCCTTCCTTCCTTCCTTCCTTCCTTCCTTCCTTCCTTCCTTCCTTCCTTCCTTCTTTCTCTCTCTTCCTTTCTCCTTCCCTCCTTCCCTTTCCCCCACTCTGTCCACATAAGGTATCATACACTTACCTCATTTTTGTATGCCTGTGAAACTTGTACAGTACACCAGCTCCATGCCAGGAAACTGAATCACTTCCATTTGAATTGTCTTAGAAAGATTTTGAAGATCACCTGGCAGGATTAGATACCAGACAAGGAGGTCCTTTCTGGAACTAAACTGCCAAGCATTCCATCTCTACTGCAGAGAGCACAGTTCCATTGGACTGGTCACATTGTTCTAATCACAAATGTATACTTGCCAAAAAGATTATTTTATGGACAACTCACACATGGTGAGCGCTCACAAGGTGTTTAGAAAGGCGGTACAAGGAGATTCTCAAGGTCTTTCTGAAGAACTTTAGAATCTATTGTGTGATGCAGGAGACACGGGCACAGGACCACCCAGAATAGCGTGCCCTCATCAGAGAAGGTACTGTGCTCTATGAGCAAGGTAGAATTGAATTAGTCCAAAAGAAATGTGAGATGTCCAATTCCACTCTAAAAGTGATGTCATTTTGGTGCTCTTTAAGTATGAAAGACAACAACCAATCAATTAATTATACACTTACCTATAAATGCTCTTAAAAGCATTTTTATTTTTATTTTATTTTGTGCCTCTGAAGCCTCCCAAGATATCTTTGGGTTTATTGGCTAGATTTCTTTTTTAAGGACTAGGCCTTAAAGGAAAACCATTTTGATTCTCATTGGCCACCAATAGGTCCTAAGTCAAGTCCTATTTGGGCATTGTTTGAGTCCTAATTGACTCAGATTGAATGTAAATAGCAATCACTTCTGCTTTAGTCAGAAACTCTGAGGGTGTTCCTCTCCCAGGTTTATTTATTTAGATTTTATTTTTTGGAGTAAGTGAAATAAGAGATTCTTTGCCTTATTTGCTGCTAGCTTTAATTACTGAATGAGTGTGCCCTCAGTCAAACTGAGACTATAACTCAAAAGACCAAAGTCTCCCATTTCATCCAGGGCCATCTCTAGTCATCCAGATCTATGTCTGGCTACTGGACTCAGATGCTCTGGGGGGAAAGTGAAGCAGGTGACCTTGAACAGCCTTCCTTCACTTAAATCCAATTCACTTACATGCCACAGCATCACCTCCTTGATGTCATGGTCCTCTTCAAGAACAAAGGACAAACAACAAAACAACAAACAACAAACAAAAAGTGCACCAAAGTGCACTTCAAATCCTCCTGCATCCATGAAATCTTTCCAGACTACTACAAGTGGAAGCAAGTTCTCTCATGCAAACTCTTATAACTCTTAACTAAAACATTCATTTACATTGTCATGTTTGTAATTTTACCATATTTGTGCATATATGCATATGTGTTTGTGTTTGTGTGAGAAAGCAACATTTTTATTTATGTATTCTCCCTAAGTGCTTAGCATGGCCCTTGCCTTTATTGGGTTTGCAACAAATCATTAATCAGAAATGTAATTCATGTTAAAGAAAAGGAAACAGATGGCCTGAAAGATTTAATTGAATGGCATCATATAGAATATTTATGGCACAGCCCGGTGGAGCATCTAAAACATTTCAGACTTACTTAAGTATATCTACTACCAGATTATGCTACTTCCTTGTTAATAGTATTGGTTGTGGGACTTCAGGGATTTCTCAGACATTTCCTTTCAGAGAGTAGTTATCAAGTTCAAAGGGTTCTATATAACACTGTGTTGCTACACAGAAAACGAAGGAAAAACACCTAATTCTCTGCTGGGCCTTAAGAGCACTTCAGGACCAAATGGTATAAAGCATTTATCATTTGCAACTATATTCATTTCCAATTCTGCACTTGGTTGGAAATCTAATTTAAAATAGAATTTGATGAAGACATTTTATACTCAAAAGAAGCATTAACACTAATGAAAACATACAAAATCCTTTTTTATTTATTGGTAAGAAAATAAGCCAAACCTTAGATTTCAGACTTAGCAGCATATAGGATTGATATTATTGAAATTGGGAATGAAATCTCTGAAAAAATATTAACAACATTTCAATTCAATTTAATTCAATAATTTGGAGACTTATTATGATCAAGATGAAATGGGAGCTACTTAGATGGATGCAAAATTCAAAGACAGAATTTTTACTTTAAAGGAAATATAGTCTAGTAAGGGGAATAAGACATAAATAAATATAAGATGAAATAGAGTGCACATGCAGTAAAAGAAGAATAAATGAAAATGATTAGGTGCTATAAAAAGTGAAAAATCACTAATAAAAACAGAAATTCAAATTAGAACAACTCTAGAGCTCTTTGTTTTATATGCAGCCAAAGATGATAAAAGATGAATATAGTGAATATTGGAGGGACTATGGGAAAACAGGTACACTAATAACAATGTATTAGTAATTTTGCGACCAACTTAGAAAACATTTTAGGATTATGTTATAAAAATGATAAAATTATTATTGACCCAGTGATCCCACTATTGTATCAATATCCTCAAAAACTCAAAAATAGAAAATCCCTATATCTTTAAAAAACAATTCCAGTAGCTTTTTTTGATAACCAAAATTAAATAAATAAATAAAGTGGAAGCACATCAATTGAAGAAAAGCAGAACAAACTTCAGCATATGATGTTATTTAATATTATTGTACTATGAGCAATGACAAGTATTAAAACTTTTGGGAAACTTGTTAATATTTATGTAATGGGGTACTAGCCAATGATGACTCAGTCATTAAAATTTAATGTGATTTCCATTCCAGATTCAGAGCAGGAATAAGTAGCTTCTAATGGTTCCCTTCATTGTACTGTGGGATGATGAAGAGCTATGTACAAACTCTGCGTGTGTGTGTGTGTGTGTGTGTGTGTGTGTGTCTTTTTCAAGTGAAGAAGAAAAGATAATTCTATGATCCATCTAGTGAGGAGAGAGAGAGTTAGCAGGGACTTGCTATTCCCTCCTTGTGTCCATGACCTCATGGCACCCCTGTTTTTTTTCTGTCTTTATTTTGTTTTTTCTTTTCTTATCTTAGGTAAATAAGTATTAATGGTAAAAAGGATCGATTCATAAGCGTTAAAAAGTAATTAAAGCTGTCCAAGATCCCTTTAGGACCTGGACCTGTTAGCTAATTGTAGCAGTCCAGCTCATATAAATCAATCCATTGGATCTGGTCCACCGATGAATCAACCAAATAAAAAGCAAAACAATGTATAGTGAACTTCTTTGCAACTCCAAGAGAGAAAGGGATTCCAAGAGCCCTGGCTCTGGGAGCTACCCCAGATCAAATAATTTTCTGAAGTTTGAGTCTGTTATTTTGAGGGACAGAATGGATGTGTGGAGTGGAGAATGGACTCTTGGCTTAGGTGGTTTCTGTTTTTCTGCTCTTGATAAACCTTTTTTTTGTAAATAATCTACTTTTTAACAAGTAATTGAAATTAATTGGTTAACTACTACTGAAAAAACGAAAACTGAATGATATTGTGGGAGAATGCCAAATGAAAGTTTGTGAGCAATAATACCATTAACCACACCATGCTCCATAGGCTCACCCCTTGACTTAAGATAGGTCTAAAACAGGACAATTTACTTGTACTTTAGGTATAGAATTCAAATCAAATGAGTCACCAACAGGTCATTTAAAAAGTAAGCAAAAGAGATTAATTTAGCCATAGCTAGAAAAGGTTACTTAAGGACAGACATTGAAAGCACTCCTGATTGATTCAGCTGAGTGAAGAAAATACCTTTGAATGAGTTATTTACTCACTGTCACCTACTCACCAGGCATCAGAGTGCCTCTTTGTAATTTGTTTTATCCTTCGGAAACTATGCAGTGATATTCACAACCTTAGCAATTAGTCCTCCATAAAAACCCAATCTTGAAGATAAATTCAATGTATTTTAAAGATCAAAACAAAAGAAACAAAATTTTTGCTAGTTTATATGAGAGTCAGCAATAGAATACTACTACTACTATATTCTAGAATCCTGCGTAGATTAAAATAAATTGTATTTTCTGAGACCCTTACCTCAGAGTCTGAATATGGGTTGTTTTCTAGAAAACCTAGAATGTGGGCTGCAGAGAGAGAATTAAATTTAAGACAATGAATTTTATGGAAAATGATCACAATAATGTAAAGGAAAACAACATTAACAATAATATAATTCATTGTAATTTCAGATTAAACATAGAATTATAGATTTAGAGTTAAGAAAAATGACTAGAAGTCATCTATCCTAACCCCTTGGTATAGATGAAGTAATTAAATTCCTGAGAGGTCAAGAAATTTGCCTGAGGCAACAAAGGGAATATGTGGCAGGGCTGGGATTGGCATATGAATCTTTTAATTCCAAATTCATTGATATTCCAGTTATACCTCCTTTTTCTTGGTAAAAGCTAGAAGTTTAGAAGAAGGTACACAGACCATCAGATCTACTGTGTAGACATTTTTCTGATGAACAAGGTTTCTTTTTTGAAATGGAGTTTTCTGTTTACCAAGAAGACTTACAGGAAACATAAGATTTTATGGAAACCATTGTGAGATGTAAAATGAAAACCATCTTTTTAGTTTAATGTAATAAAATGATAAAAAGATATTGTGAAATTAAAACAATGTAGCCAAGATTAGAAGGAAAACAGAAACCTGAGGGGATTAAACTATAGATATTTTCTCAGACAAGGTCTCATATTTCAAATACATAAAGAACCATATCAGATTTTTTTGAATGAGTCATTCCTCAATTGACAAATCATCAAAGGATATGGCCAGGGAGTTCTCCTGAATCAAAACAATTTATGATCATATGAAAAATTCTCTAAATATTTACTAAAATATAAATTACAATAATTTTGAGATATCTCATATTTATCAGATTAGTTACAATTTACCTAAAGGGAAAATAACATGTTGGAGGGGATATGGAAAAACTGTAACACTAATGCACTGTTGGTGGAACTGTGAAAATGATGGGTTTTTTTTTCTTTTTTGAAAGAACATTAGTAAAAATTAATTCACTTATTTATTTATTTATTTAAAGGGAATCAGAATTCAAGAGTGAGATCATTTTTTGATTGAGATTGTAGGGGGTAGAGATCGAGGAAGGATCAGTGGGGTAATTGGCATCTTGACTTATGTGTCTTAGAGTTGTCAAGTCAATAATTACTATGTATTTGAATTTTTTTCTTGTTTCTTGTAAAATTTTCTCTTTGATCTGGGGTTTTTGAAATTTGGCAATAATATTCCTATGTGTTTTCCACAAAGAATCTCTTTCAGATGGTGATCAATGGATTTTTTTCTATTTCTACTTTCCCTTCATGTTCTATCACTCCAGAATAATTTTCTAGGATTATTTCCTGCATTATTGGGTCAAGGTTGTGTCACAATTTTCCGGCAGTTTAATTATTTTTATATTTTCTCTTCTTGATCTGTCCTCCAGATCTGTTGTTTTTCTTATGGGATATTTCACATACTGTTCTATTTTCTCATTCTTTATATTCTGTTGTATTATTTCTTGGTTTCTCATTGCTTCATTGGCTTCCCCTTGCCCGATTCTAATTTTTAGAGTTATTTTATCTTTGAGACTCTGTACCTCCTTTTCTAATTGGTTAGCTTTTTCCCACATAATCTTCTTTTTCTTGGATGGTTTTAATTTTAATTTTTTTTTTATTTTTGCTCAGTGTCTCTCATTAGATTTTTGAATTCTTTTTTTGAGTTCTTCTATAAATTCTTTCTGAGCAAGGAGCCATTTCACATTATTCTTTAGAGTAGAAACTTTTTTTTTACTAAAGTGTCCTCTCCTGAAGATGAATCCCGGTCTTCCCTGTTCCCATAATATGTTTCAATGGTGGAATTCTTTGTTGGTTCATTTTTTTTAAAATAAGAGGTATTAGTGTAAGCACCTTTAATCATGGAGTGGGAGGATGGAACCTTAAGATCCTCTTCAGCTCTCCACTCTGACCAGGAACCCCAAATCAAGAGCTCCATTCTCCAGCAAGTGCCCACAGACAGCAGTGCCCCTGCTCCGCTGCTTCTGCCCTCACCAAGTACTGGTTTCTTCTCACCCAGGGTTGTGCCTCTGCAGAACAGATGGGCCTGGTGTTCCCAATCAGCCAAGATTCACTTCATCTTCCTGGACTCAAACTCCCTTTCGACAAATAGTCTAGGAGGTGAGAGGCTCCGTGGTTCCTGCTAAGGCTCCAGCCACTCCTAGCTGGCCCAAGGGATCCCCACTTGATATTTCTGCAAAACTAGCCCAGAGGTGCTTGCATTTCACCTGGGTTAATCCTGGACCAGGGTCTTTCTTCAGACCTTGTTGAGAGAAAACCCCTCTCTCAGGAGAACCCCTATTCTACCCCAACTCTTCTTGGCTTTTCACCAATCTGTGTTTGCTCTGAGGGCAAATTTATTCTATTTGTGAGGAAATTGGGAGAGCTTGAAATTTACCAACTTACTCCAGTATCTTCCCAGAATCCTTTCCTCAAGTCAATTAATCCTGATCCAGAAGTTTATGGATTGACTGAAAGAACCCATGGGCTAACCTTTCCCCTATAGTCTTTATGGTAATTATAAATTAGTCTATGCTTCAGGGATGATGATTGGACCATGTCAAGCAGAACATTAATTTTCAATCCAACAGTAATATACAATCACTGGGATATACCCCATCCTTACAATGCATATTAAGATAATGTCAGATTTCTATAATTGTAGGTTATGACAACTAACATTCTTTTTTTTCACTAAAACATTCTCTGTAAATTTAATTTCCTATCACAGTCTCCTCAAAGCATTTCCTGCCAACTCTTGCGGCTATGCTTTAGGGGTAATTTCCACTTGAAAATGTGCAGAGAATTTATAGGTTCTCATTAATGCTAATGGTTTTGCTGAATATAAAATATATTTAACCAAGAGGTCTTTTGGATTGCATTTACAGATCTCATCTAAGCACAGCTGGCCTCAAGGCGAGATAATGCATATAGCAGTTTGAGGCTACAGACCATTCCTGTCAAAGTCCATATGTTTCTTACAACCCAGGTTGGGATTCTTAGAATAGTCCTACATTTGCCAGAAACTGGAAATTGTTGAATTTATTTTGCTTTTGTGGTTGTTGTTTTTGGCAGAGCGAAAAAGACCCAGTTGTCCCTGTTTCTTTTAGGTTTGGCAGTGGATCCAATAGCTAATGAATATAGTGGTGGGAGGTTAGCTTTCTTTTCAACCACCGAGTCTGTTTGGCATTTGTTTTCATAGACACTTAATTCCTCTTGTTTTCTTACCTCTTGGGCCAGATGGGATCTCAGCTGCTCATCTATTAATTGTGTTAGCCCAGTGGAACACTCTTGACACAGTCATATCAATGTTATTTTCTGGTCTATTAATTTTATTTTTAAAAAATCCAGATGCTGAGTTAGACATTGACTCTCTAGTAGTTGTGAGAATCCTGAGGTCAATAGTTTTTATACCAATGGTAATATGGAAAGTTATCATAGTTTTAACTTTTCACCATAAAAAAAGACAAAGAGATATATGAAAGGCCCATCTTCTTGTACTTTATTCCTCAGATACTCCTAAGTCACCACTATATAGAGCATTGTATATATTCTAGTTTGCCAATAGTCAAAACCAGAACGTGTTGGAAAACCCCAAAGATTTTCTCTGAAAGCACATCTTGGGATCCGGGCAAGCCAAGGGAGAAATTCTCAGTGTCATTTCAAGGTCTAATGAACCAGACATCTAAATTCTAGACATCTGTAGGCACACAGAAACATCATAAAAAAGTATGGAATTTCCTGTAAAATGAATTTAAAGTGGGTCTGGAGAGATCTGTGAGGTCAACATATTCTTCAGCTTTGAAACACAAAAAGAAATTTCAAAGGCCTATGGGTTCTATATGTGAGATAAGTTGAGAGAATGGATCAAGCTATTTGGAATCTAATGACACTTCATACTTATTTATAGAATTGCTCTAACATGTCACTATAGTTGAGAAGTTGGGTGTTTTCAGGGAAAATCTGCAATGTTCTTTTTTAACTAACTCTTGAATCAGAACGGGGACTCAAAAAACAAAACAAAAAAAAAGATACATTTCTCTAAGGAAATATGTTTCTAATCTGATAGAATGACAGAATAGTGTATATATACTTTTTTTTTTGGTACCCTAGTAGGTGTTTCTAGTTCACCAAGGTAGACAGATCATCTATCACCCACAGTATCAAGAGTTTTTATGGATTAAATAACCAAATATGGTAAGAAAATTAAGAGATGTGAAATTCACATTGGAGAACTAAAGACTCTTTAGTAGAGAGAGCAACAGGGGCTTATTTAGGCTAAGAAAAGTCCCTATGGCCAGATTCATCCAAATTTCTTCAGACAGAAACAACCACATTATTATTGAAATAAGGGACTTTAGAATAAATAAAGAAATTTATTAAAAATAAAATAGAATCTGCAATGAATGATCAAAGAAGAAAAGGGAAATCATGAAATGAGCATGTGTTTTAAACAAATTTGTTTGAATGATAATTTTGTAGACTTTTGGGGTTTTAAATCAATTTTTGTTATTTTTCCCTTCCATCATTTCTTCAATATATCTTTCTAAACAATATTTTTGTTTTGAACTGTGTTGTCTGACCAAATTTGCCATTTCAGCTCAAAACAGCTTTTTAGGAAGTTACAGGTAGAAAGAAAAGTTTTCAAATAGACAAGTGAATTAAGTGTATGAAACACCTAATTCCAGACAAGTCTAAGGTTTCTTTGGAGCTGCATGTTTCAGTAGCTGTACGATGATAAGATAAATAACAATACCAAACTTACATTTCCTTTTCAGAAAAAAGTGGAAAACAATTATTAATTTATGTTACGTTATTAGGACAAGTTAATTTTCATTGATACTGGGAGGAGGAAATAGTTTGAATCTCTTAATAGTAAGTAATGATTTGTAGTTCTTTCCTATTTCTGTTGACAGCATGATTTTTCCTTATTTCACCTCAGATTCCCAACTTTAATGTGATCTGTGACTTCTTACTTTCACCTCACAAATCCAGTTAGGTATCAAACCTTGTTATCACTTCATCTTTGAGGTCTTTTAATTGCTTTCTTTCTACTCACACTGGTACCACTTTATTAAAGTCTTTAATATTTCTTCTATATTCTATTGCAAAAGCCTCCTAATTGGTTTTCCTGGTTCAGATCTTCCTTTTCTAAGACATCCTTCACATAACTGCCAAAGCACTGTTCCTAAAACATAATTCTTTACTTATTATTCCATTTCTCAATAAATTTCAGTGGCTCTCTATTACTTTTGAGAAAAAATGTAAACTCTTTGGCATAGGTCTTTTTAATATTCTCAGCTCTTAGTATTATGAGTGACACTTACTGTTTAATAAACATTTATTAGTTGATGCTTCTTGGTTGTTAAACAAAAAAAGAAAACGATTTGTTTCTTCATTGAATGGAAAATAAGGACTAGATATAGGAGTCAAGGGCTGTAAAGAAGGAAGAATTAGTTGCAAGTAAAACAAAAGTCCTAATTTTGAAAAGGACAGTAAAAGGGGAAAGAAGGGAGAAAAATATAGCAAAGAACCAAATGTAAGGTCATTTTAGGTTACCTCTATGATAATTAAAGAATAGCTAAACCAATTAATATATATTAATAATTATACAATAATATTATATATTTAATATTATACCATAAGACACAAAATATTTTATCTCCAAAAAGTCTTGTGTAGCATCAACTGATAAGCATGTGAAAAGAGCAAAGCTAGAAGAACATTTTATTATAATTAATTTATAAATATATATATATATATATATTTATTATAGCAGAATTGTGAAGAAAAACAATATTCAAAGACATAAGAACTAATAAATGTAATGATCAACATTGCTTTTCAGAGGTTTTATGACCAAAAAACACTCACTTATGATGAAACGCTCAACTTTTGTCAGAGATGATGGACACAGGGTACAGAAAGAAAGAAGGTACAGAAAAAAGATGTGACCATGTGTATTCAATTGATTTTGCTTATTAGTAGTTATTGGGGTTATTATTATTATTATTACTTAATTGAGAAGCAGGGCAAGAAAGTAAAGAGTTAGCAATGGGGTTACACAAAAAAAGGACATTGGAACTTCTTTTTTTAATGAGCAGAAGAAAGTTTAGGTGGAAGCACAGACAAGAGAAGTTTTGAAGGTAACAAAAATTGTTGGAAAAACTGGAAATCAAGCAGGAAGGCAGAAATTGAGCATAGACCAATATTCTATACCAATCGCCAATATAATATCAAAAGAGATAAATGTCCTACTTATAAAGAGAAATATTACAAAAAAAGTAAAAGAACATGGAAAATATTACTTAGGCTCATGGATGGGTTAACAATTTATGAATAAAAGGAGAGAGCAGAGTGAGGTATAAAATGGATAATTTCAATTACATTACATTTAAAAAAATTGTACAAATAAAATACGTAGCTACGATCAGAAGGAAAACAGAAAAGTGGAGGATATTTTCTAGACAGTTTATTAGTTAAAGGTGTCCTAACTTAAATATAATACTCAAAGGATACAAACAGAAAGTCTTTAGATAAAGAAATAAAAATAATTTATAGGAAATGCTTTAAATTATTATCGATCAGAGAAATGCAAATTAAAGCAATATTGGGACATCATTGTATACCTATCAGATTGATCAAAATGACTGAAGAAAAAATCATGACAAATGTTGTAGTGGAAAAATTAGGACACACTCATTGTTGGTGAAATCATGAGTTGATCCAACAAGAATGTAGAGAAATTTGGAATAATGCTCCAAGAGTTCCTAAACTGCTTTTATCCTTTGACCCAGCAATACCACAAGTAGGTCTATTTCAAAGATGGTTAAGGAAAAAGGAAAAGAACCTATACGTTTTCAAATATTTTTAGCAGCAATCTTTGTGGTGGTAAATTGTGGGGACATCCATCAATTGAAGAATGACTTAACACTTGTTATATATAATCATAATGGAATATCATGATGCTATGAGAAATGATGAGTTTGATCAACCTTAAGAAAAAATATGATTTCATAAAATAAGGAAGAGCAAAACTAAGAGAACATTGCATACAGTAACAACAATATTGTTTCAAGAACAACTTTGAATAAATGTCATTTTAACTATTATAAATACCCAGATTAACTACAAAGGATATATGAAGGAAGATGCTACCTATATCCAGAGAAAGAACTGATAGATAGAAATATGTATGGAATGATTTTTCTGTCTTCCCTGGTGTATTTCTTTTCCTCTCCCTTTTCTTTCTTTAAAAAATAATAAATATAAAGAATCTCAAACCTAGCACCTGTGTTCATTATTTTCCTTAACTCCTGTAATGTTTTAATACATCGGGACTCTAACAGAAAACTTTTTTCCTCTCAATTATTAGAATGCAATATTTCATTTTCATTTAGCCTCTTCTAAATACTTAAACACATTTACTTTCCTTAGTTTCTTTGGCTTCGTGTCCAGGGTATACCAAAATTTAGGGCAGCTTTAAACTATTAAACTATTATTTTCATTTTAAAGTTGCTTCTTAGCTCTGTTCTTGTCACGAGGAGTGATTGGAAGTCCTATATTTTATTATAATTTATATTTTCCCCTTTAGGACTAAATGTACTATTTCTTGGTAAGTTTTTTTAATTGTACTTCTCTTTACAAATCTCAATAGGGATTTGAGGGTAATCAAGAAAGTCCCCAGTGGGGTACAGTAGATGATGCTAGTCTTGGACCTCCTGGACAACCATCCCCTTGCTGGTGCTTAGATATTGATTTATCCCTGCTTCCTTCTTTGGTTCCCAGTCCTCTGAGAAGTACAATGGTCTTGCAAGGCTGCATATTGATTCTATGGAGGTTGGTACTCTTTGCATTTCCATTCTGACATTCCAGGATTTATTTGGTACCCAATTATTGGTGGTGGAGCTTGCATGAAAAGCCCTTGTTCAGTACACAGGCTGGCTTTAGGATTTTCCTTCTCTCTGTGTCTCTACCAGCTTCTGAACAGTTACTAAAGTTCAGCTGCTTTTCCTAAATTGTCCATTTCCATGCTGGCACAGCTCCTGGGTTTACTTCACAAGATTTTGGCTTCCAAATTTTGCTTCTTCTCTAAGCTTCCACCACTTTAAAAATTTCTGAACTGGGTAGAAGAGATTATTTCTTGGAATTTATGGGTTTCTTTTTCATTTATCTCCCTGAAACTGTTTTCATTATTTGTTCAGCTTCTGTGGGAGAATTAGGTCTCGCTATTATATTTTACACTCACTTTAATTTTTTTAATTAAATAATTTAAAATAGAATCTTAATCTATGAGGGTTTATTTTTAAATTGTGCATCCAAAACAAGAGAAGGGGCAAATCATGGAATATTTCATCATTTCATGTTGCAACAGTGGCAGCTTATGCATCAACATTTGTGACTGAATATTAAGAAATAGAGAAATTATAGAAAGCTTAATGAAACCATTAAAATTAATTCAACACATTTTTCAATATTCTGTGATTTGGGTGTGATATTGGAAGAAGAGAAGCAAAAAAGAAAATTCTACAGGAAGAAGAATTAGTTCAATCAGAGATGTCGAAAGCTTATAGCTAGGCAGAAGCATATGCCTATGAATAATGCCTATTTAAATTTTATTTATATGGAACATTTACAAATATTCTCTCTCTACATCTAATCCACAGTATAAATGTCAGGAAGAAGGAGCATATTGGGCTATGTGCAGATCTTTGTGTGATGATAGAAAATCCCCTAATTGCTGATTCTAAAGAGATAACTTTAGATCCTATAATAGAATATGTTTAAAGATTTTTTTATTTTTTGTTCCATGAACAAGAACTGAGTAGATATACAAAAAAGTGACACTATTTCACCATGCTTCTTTTGTTCAGCTTTGAATTATGACAAGTATTTTGAGAAATTTTTGAAGAATTAGACAGTGGAAGGATAACTACCCTATCTTCCACTGGTCCCATTTTATTGTGAGCACATATATTGCTTAGAAAAGATTGTTCATGAAAGTGGGCACCTTTTATGTTTCATTTTCTTAAATAGGTGAACTTGTGAGTTTCAAAACAAAATGTCTAAAAATCTACATTTTCAATGGAAGCATAATCTCCTGGGATGTTAGTGTCAATTATATTGAGTGATAGTCAGCGGGTTGGGTTTTGTTTTTTGTTTTTTATTTTTTTTTTGACTGATTGATATCAGTTTCTGCATCAGAAAGAATTGCCTCTAAAAAGAAAGGTCAAGAAACAGGACAAGAGTATTCATGAGTAATAATTCACCTTTTACTGGTACAATGGGGTTGACTTTTGTATGTGATATGTTGGCTTTTGTATCTGAAGAACTAAGTGTATTTAAGAAGACCTAAAAGATCTGTTCCAAAGAAAAATGTTTGTATTAAAATGGTATCAAGTTGCAAACAGATGGAACAACTCTAAGAAGAGAAAACAACTTAACTGACACTTCATTTCAATGCCAAATACTCAGCCAAAAGAGCAATACTCACTGAGATTTTTTTTTTTTTAATGTGAGAAACTTGTTTGCCTTCAATGTCTGAATAAATCTGCACAACTATATAAAGCCTTGGTCCCAGTTACTTGGGACCAGGTTAGAGGAGAGTTGGTGCATATCCTGCACAACTCTCCTTTAACAGAAGACTAGATAAGGGACTATATAGTTGTAATTGTATAATATAATCTGCTGTCCAAAACATCAAAAAAGCCTCCTTGTAAAAAACTAAATATTATGCTATTTCTTAAATTTAGATTTTGGAGTTTTATTCCTGACAGTATTCCTAATAATGACAGAGAAATGACAAAATGTCATAATCTAAATACTTATTATCTTTACATTTTAAAGCAAGAATAAATTATGCAATCCTGAATATAAAAAACTAGTACCTAATTGCATAATTTTCCAGCTCCTTGGCATTATGCAACTATAAGAATTTTTAAACAAAGCATAATGTACTAGGAAATGAAAAACAAAGTAATTATATCTAAATATTGTAATGCCTATGCAAAACAACTATGGAGATGTCTGTGACTTTTAAGTGTAATTTGAGATAAAGAAAGATGGGAAAAATCTAAATTGTTTTTAGCTAATCAACAACTGGAGCAATGAAAACTTGCCTTTCTTTAGAGTTCATATGTATAAACTATAAAACAAAAAATTTAAATAAATGAACATTCTAAATTATAACAGTAGTATTTTAAGTAGTAATAACTTATCTCATCTTTCAATATAAAATATTGATAGTCATTTTACTTCTATATTGACCCATCAGAAACATCATGAGAAACGAGCAAAATTAAGCTCATGGGGGATAATAACAATTAGGTATTTACTTTACTTTAGTATATCAAGCAACTGTGATTTCATCAGTGTGGATAATCCCTCCTGACAAAGTTCAAACTCCTTTTTCATGGCTTAGATAATCCCAGAACAGTTTTAACCAAATGTCATCATCTTTCATTCAATTTAGTGATAAGCATTTGTAAATTGGGTGATTTTTCAGGAGACATATAGTTGATCACTTTTCCATATTTGGAATCTTTGTTCTTTGGTAAGATCTGTCAGAACTGTTTCTGGCATATTCTTCAAGAACCCAGAGTCATACTATTACGCCATTCTATTATGGAAGTATTATTTGTAGTGTTAGAGGGAAGAAAGAAAGAAGGAAATTGAAATGCATAGTAAAAGAGAGTTTTTTCTTTAAATTTTAATTGCAATTTAAAGTCAAACCATTCTTCCACTTCTATGATAACATTCCAAAAATAAGTAATGGAGTTTTGCTGTAATAAATAAACAAACAAAATAACACTGTGGCTCAAAAGCTTAAAAAATTTAGAAACACACATAAATGCCTATATGATATATATATATATATATATATATATATATATGCATACATATATATGTGTATATATACAATTTAGCAATCATTAGGGAATTTACTATTTTCTATATTTAAAGTTCTTATTGAATATAGGAGTGAATTTTTCCTCTCTGATATATGAGGCACACAAAGAACTTAGGGTATGTCTAGAGATGAGAAAATAACTGTGCAGATCTCTTAGAATTTCTGAGGAAAAGAAAAAAAATGAATTAGGGAAAAACAACAGAAAGGGGACTAATCACTTTGCATACATTTAACAGCCAATAATATGAAGGTTCTTCTAAGCATTTCCTGAGGACCAACAAAGGCAAAAAGTATTTAATAGAAAGCATCTCCATTGTATTTAAAATAATTATCTATTCTTGTTATCTTATTCTATATGTATTCTAATTATCTTAAAACAATTATTATGAAAACTTACTCTTAAAATTTAAATCATAAAATGTATTATTATAGGTAAGTAATAAATATTAATTCAAGCAAGTATTATGAATAAGGCTCAATACTTGACATTCTGGGTTATACCAAGGTGAACACTACTTCTATATTTACAATTCAGCGCGTCAGATTGTATTCTATATTAACTATATTGAGATCTGTATTCTATCTTGGTGAGAACACCAAGACTACACATCTAGACTACAGCATTATAGTTCTGAGCACTAAACCACAGGGAAAACATTGATAAACTGAATAGCATGCAGAGAAGGATGACCTAGGTAGTGTGTTATTGACTAAATATATAACTTCAAAAAGGTCACAAGCTCTCTGAGTTTTGAGTTATTCATCTAAATAATAAAAGGTTGGACATTTAACTTAAAAGATGGGGAGGTTTTTAGATGTAGATAAATTGAAGAAAGTGAAATCTTGAGATTCCAGAAAAGATATGGTCAATAAATGATCAATAGATCATGTTGGTTAGTCTGTAGGGAGTGTAAAGGGGAACAATGGAAGATACAACAAGCAAGCTAATTGGGATTGTTGACAAGGTGATGACCTTTTCAGTTTGTATTAAATTATTATCTCAATACAGATGATTTCCAGGTTTATAGATTTCATATATCTAGCTCCACAATTGTCCTCTCCTTTCATCTAGTTTTCCCCCTTCACCTCCATTTCCCTTTTTTCTCCCCCATCTCCATTTCTCTCCCTCCATCTCTCCCTCCTCTTTTCTCTCCTTTTCCTGTCTCTCTTGACAAGGAAAAAAGATTTTTAATTATCAGGTTAATTATTCCTTTTTTTCCCCCATTCCTTTGGCCAGCACCATAATTCAATTAAATTCACATTTATTATGTTCTATGTTCAGTATACCTTGCTAGGCTCTGGAAATGCAAAGAGAAATACAAGACAGGCCATTTTCTCAATGTTGACATTCCACCAGGGACTATTATAACTACATATATACCTCTATACAAAGAGATAAATGTGAAGAATACACAGTAATGTCAAGAGGGGGAGCTAGATGATGCAATGGATAGAGCATCAGTCCTGAATTTAGGAGGACCTGAGTTCTAATATGACCTCAGACACTTAACACTTCCTAGCTGTGTGACACTGGGCAAGTCTCTTAACCCCAATTGCCTTAGCAAAAAAAATTGAATGTCAAGAGGACTAATAACTGGGGAGAGCAAGAAAAACCTCAATTAACAAATGGCACTTTAGGAAAAGTAGCGCCAAAAAGGGCAATTGAAGGCTAGGAGTCACCCAAGCTTTCCCTCAGGCTCCTCCAAATACCTTTAAATAATGACTCTAAAGTAATTTAAAAGCATCAGAACCCACAAAAAGATGGAATAGAACAACTTTCCAGCTGAAGGCAGCTTGGAAGGATGGCAGGAGGGATCTGTTACAGGGTGTCTCTGGAGTGTAATTGCCAAAGTCCAAGACAGCAGCACGAGCAGGTAGAAGGCCCTCTGAATGTACCTCAGTGGTGGTGATCTCAAGATCTCTCAATCTACGGTTGCCAAAGACAACTTGGCAGGAAAGATTTGGTGCACAAGGGTATCAAGGGAGTCTTAGATGGGGCTTTAGGAACCACTGAATCAAAAAAGATTCAGCTTTTTTGCTGAAATTTTTTTTCCTTGTCAAGAGAGACAGGAAAAGGAGAGAAAAGAGGAGGGAGAGATGGAGGGAGAGAAATGGAGATGGGGGAGAAGAGAGGGAAATGGAGGAGAAGGGGGAAAACTAGATGAAAGGAGAGGACAATTGTGGAAGAAAGAGCAGCTTCTGAAGCTTTCAGTCCACAGGTATGGGGGCCAAACAGCTAGTCAGAGGGAGATTTCAAGGGGCTCTTTGTTAGCACTGTGGCAGGACTCTGTTGCTTTGCCCATATTCAGATCATAAAACCTCTGAAACTTGGTACATGACATCTACTAGAAACAGAACTCTATTTTAACCAAGAGTTAAAAGTCAAGTAATAGTCTGGAGAAAAGAGAAGGGAAAAAAGAAAGGAGAGATTCTAGTTACATAGCCTTAGCAAACATTTTCAGTTAGGGAGCAAGATATGGATAATGTGACATAGGAGATTAAGGAAGAGTAATTAGACAAGTAATAAAAAGGAGAATGATATTATAAAATCCCTGTTAAGAGAGATTATCTATTAGGTATGGATGTCTAAATTTAAATCCAAGAAATAGATAAAGATATATGAGGAATGAAAAAAGACCATCAGAATTAGAATTTAAGATATTGGTAACTTTGGAGAGAGTAATGTCAATCAAACAATGATGTTGAAAGAAAAATTGCAATGAATTGAAGAAGTAATGAAAGAGTAGGAAGTAGATATATTGAGAATAGGAGGTTTTCCTACAAGTTTGACTAAGAAAGGGAGAAGGGTTATTTTAAAAATAGCCTGAGAGATTGGTAGGGTTTCCTGAGAATTTTTAAGAATGAGGGATTTGATCATGTCTGAAGGAACTAGTAAATAGCAAAAGACTGAATATTAGAAAGAAGGGTAATTAAGTTTGTAATCTGCACAAGAAAGGAGAGAATTGACTCGATTACCAGTGTAGAGGATTTGGTCATAGCATAAGATGTGGTTGCTACTGGGGGAAAGGGTTGGCTTTAGGAGGGAAGAGAAGATTTGAAATATCTTTTGTGGGGAATTAGTGAATTAATTAGGGGGAAAGAAAAGAAGTCTTGTAGTGAGAGCCCGGCTGAGGAAAGATAGAAAGAAAGAAAGAAGCAAGGAAAAAAGCAGCTATTAAGCACTTCTTATACACCAGAAACTTTTTAAAGTGCTTTTTAAAGTACTTATAACAATCATAAAGAGTTTTTTTTCTAGTGTATTTTCTGATATATTGCAAATCTATATAATATCAATTTCTGCTTGCTGTTTTGCTTAGATGGATAGATTGTTCACCATTCAGTATTTCTGATCATTCTTTGTATAACCAGTATTTGTTGGGAGGAGGCTAAGTAGGATGGAATAAACTAAAGAGTTAGTCTCCCCTTAAGAATGTCTAGGGAAGCAACTTTCCTTTTGAACATTTAAAAATCATATTCCTAGGGGGCAAGTAGGTAGTGCAGTGAATAGAGCACCAGCCCTGAAATCAGGAGGACCTGAGTTCAAATCTGGCCTCAGACACTTAACTCTTCCTGGCTGTGTGACCCTGGGCAAGTCACTTAACCCCAATATCCTCAGGGAAAAAAATCATACTCCTAGGCCATCAATATTTAAGGGGGGCAAGTAAATGTGATTCTAATCCAATAACACTTTGAGATAGGTGAAGGAAAGAGGAAATGCTTAGTTTTATTACCTTTCTCCTGATTTCCTCAAAGCTGAAATTGCAGCCTCCCTTTGAGAGGGGTGGGTCAGATTCCAGAGAGCTCTATCAGTGACATACTGAGTCATGCTTATATATTCAGAAAATTTATGCGGACACATGTATTTTACCTAAGCACACACATATCTTACAAATGTAAGAGAAAGACAAGCAAAGAAAAATTTAGAGAAGACTCTTTAAAAAATCTCAGATAAAAGGTAGCTCGTAACACTTTCTATTCAGCAATCAGTTAAATTGGTTAGTTGAATCCATGGACAACTAAAAGAGTCAAATTAAGTTTAATATTTTACATATGGGGAGGAATTTAAAAATTTCTACAGCCTATATTATAGACTCTATAGACATGTTATAGACTCTTTAACATTCTCAAAGAAAGCAGGTACCTCTCCAGGCAAACAGCACTGACATGACTGACTGGGTCTGGCAGCCTATCAAACCCTGAACAAATAGATCTTTAGGTGTCAACCTCTCTTATCTGCAACTGAGGCCATTGAAGCCAGGCAACCATTCTCCAGAGTTTTTCCTTTGGCAATGAGATGACGATGGCTTTTTTCAGAATGAAGGTCAGGGTCTTATATATTAATTCCACTTAATTAGTTTTTTATATGGCTTAAGTTTCTGTTAAGTTAGCTAATTAATAACCCACTTGCAAATCAACTATTCTACTCTATTCTCCTGAGTTCACAGATTGACTCTTTTCCTCTTCAAATATCTCTCTGACTTCTTGCCTTCTGTGGTAAATCAAGCTTGATGTGTAGCTCCCTGTTGAGATACATCAGCTAAGCTATTAATTTTATTCTATACATTTTTCTTCCCAGAAAGCCATTTATATAAATACCAGAGATTGCTCTGAGGTAATATGTTTGTTTTATTGAATACATTTAAAGAATTCCTGGTTTAAACATTAAAATATACTTCATGGAATTTGCTTTAGATGTAGTTTCTCATATTTACAAACTAGATTTAAAAACATAATTGAGTAAAGTGCCCACAGTATTACTAATGTGACTATTACATCATATTTTCTTTGAAAGGGGATTAATTTCAACAAATATTCATGAAGTAACTATTACAGTAATAATTCATTTTAATATGGAACTTTAAGCTTTGTAAAACATTTTCATTATCTTATTAGATTCTTATTGAAATCTATGGGAAATTATCAACCTCCTAATTTTACAGAAAAGAAAACTGAGATATGTTATAGGACTTGTCCAAGGTCTCACCATTTGTAAATATCTAGGATAGGATTTAAATCCAGTCCTTCCTCAGAGTTAAACAGGCTCTTTATCTGCCATGCCACAATTTGTTTATATTTCTCTTCTTATTTCTATTTTTAGAGGCAATTGGGGATAAAGTGACTTGTCCAGAGTCATACAGCTAGTAAGTATGTAAGGATGGATTTGAACTCAGGTCCTTCTGATTTCAGAGCTGATATTCTATACACTGCATCACCTTTCTGTACCCTCCTTTTTTTGAAAAGTGAGAAACGGAAAAAGCCAATTTAGTTCTTAGTCCCTTAATATTAGTTCTTAGTATTAACATTTGGACTTTCCTGATCAATACCTGCTCACAATGTGAGGCATATTAATTTCTGATTGTTGAAGATAGAACTTGTTGAATCTATCAAGTGATTGGGATATATTCATTGTTTTTTATGTTCTGCAACTACTTTGAGAGAAATGAGTACTTCTTTTGCATGTTTAATAACTAATTTTTAAATTAAGGCTAAAGTTTTTCCCCTTTTCTACTTTCTCTTCCAGAAATTAACCAATTTGGGGAATCCTGGGCAAAGACTTTCTCAGCCAGGAAAGCTAAGATCTTATCAAAAATAGTAAAGACATTCTAAGTTTAGGCAAATGGACTGCTGCTTATTGCATTTACTCAGAGAAGTCTGGATAACTTCTTTTTGTTAGAAGGGTAATATGGAAAATAATAAATCTTTTGCTCAGTATCATGTACTCCAACACCCTCATTGGAATGAGCCCACCTTCCATTATAATATTCATTTTCTTATTAATCGTCAACCAATTAGAATTGATTGTTATCCTCAGGAACACTCGTTCTTCCAAGGGTGTATAAACTATGAGATCACCGCCATGAGTAATCTTTGGTCCAAGAGAGACTGACAAATTGTCATTTCTTTTATTGATAATATGCTGACATTATTCATAAAATGGTTAATTACCCAGAAACTATGTCTCTTTAACTTTTGTATGTCAAAAACAGTATAACTTCCATTTTGGAAACTTCCCCAATAGAAGAAATTCTTTTGCATAATTAAATGATGGATTATAGCTCTTTGTAGGTTTAATAAATGACAGGAGGTGGCAAAGGGAAGAGTGTTGAACTCTGCTGAAGTCAGGAAGACTGAACTTGAAATCCTCACTGTTAGACTAGCTATATGACTCTAGGAAAGCTACTTAACATTTTTAGTCTTATTTTCCTCATCAGTAAAATGAGGACAGTGATAAAAACCTATCTCATCTGAGGATAAAATAATAAAAATTATGTACAAAGTTTTACAAGCTTAAGAGTTATCTATACATACATATGTATATGTAAACATATCCCTCCTAGCTTTAGTATTTCAGTGTTATTACTGAATGTTCTAAAGTTTTTTCTCTTGACTTTATTTTTACCAAGAAGTGCTCTGTACAGGGAGATAAAAATTACTAGCAAGGTCATGCTGAAGGTTACAGCATATTATAGAGGGCAGGCAACACAGAATGAGAAATCATTAATTTGGCCACCTGCATCTTTGATAAGCATTGTTCCTAAACCCCTTGATGTGTAGATAATGAAGCAAG
This sequence comes from Sarcophilus harrisii, assembly GCF_902635505.1. Lineage (NCBI taxonomy): Eukaryota > Metazoa > Chordata > Mammalia > Dasyuromorphia > Dasyuridae > Sarcophilus > Sarcophilus harrisii. Next base: position 195,917,673 of record NC_045426.1, read on the forward strand.
GCATAATAGTTACTAATTAGAAGTCAAGTTTTTCCAAAAAAAAGCAAGGAAATTGATCCCTATTATAGATGCCAGACAACCAATTCATGGCTGAATAAAAGTACCCTTAGCATACTACTAGTGTTGACAGATACTGTCAGCTGTAAAATTCAACATGGGCATCTCTTTAAAAATTGCTATGGATCTGCTCTCCATGCTAAGTTGGAAATTAGTTTACTTTCCTCACAGAGAAAATAAATATATACTAATTTTTACTAATCTTGTACAATGTTATTCAGTAGATAATCAGGCTGTGACTCAATACCCTAATAATCTTCAGTTTTAAAGGATTATTGCTTTTTAGAAATAAATATACTTAGAAAGTATATTTCAAAAGTTTGGTAGGAAACTGAGAAGAGAGTGAACTCCAAAAAAGAAGGATCAAGTGCCTACTATGTGTTGAGAACTAAGTCATTCCCCTTTATTATATTATTCAATCTTCACAACAACTTTGAAAAATAAGTGCTATTTTTAATCTTCACTTTATAGTTGAAGAAACCAGACCATACAATCAAGTGACCTTGCTCAGAGTCCCATAGCTAGTGTCTGGAGCAGTGTGTGAACTCAGATCTTACTGACTCCCAGCCTAGTACTTATACACTACTCCATCTAGCTTTTTTCACTAAAACAACTTGACCTGTCTAGCAAGTCTCTAGGCCTGGGGAGAGAGCTAATGCAAAGTCAGACATAATTATACAAATTTTTTATTTAGAGCTGCAATTAGATGAATATGACTGCACCATGGAAAGAATTAAAGTATGATATGAATGTAAAGATAGAAAGGTCACAGCTTATGAAAAGTTTAAATGACAAATAGTGAAGTTTATATTTTATTTTCAAAGCAACTGGCAACCATTGGAATTTATTAATAGAAGGAATGACACAGTAAAATCTTCACTTAAAAATCATTTTGTTGGCACTATAGAAGATGTATTATAATGAGAAGATACTGGGAGTAGGGAGACTAAACAGGAGGCTGGTTCCAAGGAAAAAATAAAGACCTGAATCTGGATTCAAAATGATGACTGTGTGAGTGGAGGAAAGCAAGCATAAAGAATGAACTACATTAAGATAGAAACAATAGGACTTGACAATTGATTGTATAAGTGGGGTAAATGAGAGTGAGACACTGAGGATGACATTGAGATTGACATTGAGGTTGAAAAACTGAGGTAACTAAAAGATTTATAGTCCCTTTTATTATAAGGAAATTTTGAAGGGGTATGTGTTTTGGTAAAAAGATAATGAATCCTAGTTTGGACATGTTAAGATGCCTATAGGCATCCAGTTAATATTGTCCAGTGGAACATACCCACCTGATATACAGGGGTGTGCTGATAAGTTTTTAGCAGTAAACTCTCTTAAAAAATATGTATGATACACTTTTAGTCCTAATTCCCACTGTCAATATTGTCTTAAGCTTGGATAATCAGCAGAACATTAAATCAAGCCTTAATTTTGAAGTGTTTGTTGTTTAATGTGGTATAAATGGTTACACTGAAAACGTACAATCTAATCTTGGGAGTCAAGAGAAGCTGGCTCCAGCCATACCTCTGATGATCTAGATGAGAAACTATGGTACTCAGACCAAATCCAGCCATCTGCCTGTTTTTGTACACCCTAGAAGCGAAGAATGTGATTTTTAAAAAATTAAATACAATAAAACTTTACTTTAAAAAGTAAAAATAAAATCATTCTTTACTCAAGGAGCTTATATAAATATGTAGTAGTCAGGATTTGGCCAAACTGGCAGAGTTTGCCCACCCCTGACATAGATAATAAAGCAAAAAAGGAGCAAGCAGACAAGACTTCCTCCTTTGAAGGAAGGAGAAAGGGAAAAAAAAAGACAAAACAGAGATAGTGGTCCACAATGTCAAATACTGCCAAGAGTTCAAGTAAGTTGAGGTTTGAGAAGAGATCATTAGATTTATTAATGTCTCTCCCAAGACCTCATAAGTTATAACTCTGCATTCTATTTACTTGATACCATAGGGAGATGAGGGAGGCCTAAGTCTTATGATACCTTTATTAAATATCCGTTCTATACTATGAATAAGTGAACCTCTTTTTTGTTAAATTTTGAATCTATAAATGTTTTATTTCATCCCAATACCAAACTTAAATTATTAGGAGAAAGTCTGAGTCAGTTTTATTCATTACAATCCTCATTCCAGTCAGGAAGATTCCAGTCTATACCAACTAAAACACAGTTAGCCACAGCGGTATGGGAGGGTTTTGTGCTGCTATTTTGATCAATTAAAAAAAAATGTTCTTCTGAGAGATTTGCTCAGTCAATAGTAGCATTCAAAGATTGCTGAGCCATAGCAAGTTATAATTTAAGGCTACATGCTGTATCATTTAAAGCTTACATCTGATTTTCTAACCCTGTTAAAATAGAAGTTGCTTTTAATAAGGCTGAAAGTAAGAACCATGTCAAATAAGCATCCCAGGCGAGAGACAATCATCTAAAATCTCTACCCTTATTTTTTTAAGCTCTAAAGGGGTGGGACAAGAAGGAAGTAACATTGGGTCATTTGACCTCCATGTTTCTTCTATCTCTAAATCTATTATCCCATGATCTATGTAAGATTCACAAATGGGGAGCTGTAATGGGCTGAGGTTTGAGCCTATGCACTGAGGTCCCAAGTACATGAGGCTAGATAGTAATTGGGCTATACTCTATTAATATACATGATTGGATAAAGAATGGTCCCTGCCCACTCTCCCTGCAAGTCCTGATGTGTTGTATAGGAAATGACGATTTTGGTGGGTGGAGGCAGAGAGAGAACAGAAGAAGAAGCTGGGAGAGATTGGGCTGGGTTGAGACCCGAGCTGCTGGTTGTGTGCTGCTGGTCAGCTAGCTTGACTCAGCTGCACAATCGCTATCGCGATTCTCTTCCACCCTCTGATCCTTCTTCACGAGAATAAAGACTGAGATTTTCCTAACCTGAATTCCTGTCTCTTGCTGATCTTAAAATACACGATCTTCACATTTGGCTAACGGTGGGAACCAAGGACTGAAGAAGTCTCGGTGACCAGGAACTTGGTGAGTATTTGTTAATAGACAAATAAGGAACTATTTTCTTAAAACTAAACCAGTAATCTTTTTTTTTTTGGCTAAATGGGACAAATGCTAGCTAAAGAACTCTCCATCCCCGCCCCAACCCCACCCAAAAGTGGTGCTTAGAAACATGCTTAAGCTTGATAGAAATACATGGGTTACTTATAACTTGGGAACAGATAGCGAGATTTGTGGGTATATTAAACTCATCTCCCTTGGTTTGTAGAGGAGGAGCAGATCTTCCAGATAACTGGTCCGGGTTGGACAAGAATGTCCATACATTTCAGAGAATATGGTCCTCATTCAATTTCCATGGAGGCATTTTATTTATACAATGTATTTCAGTTACACTAAGAATCCTAGAAGAAAGAAAAAACCCTTGGTCCTTCCACTCCTCCTCAAATTAGCTAATATTAGGAGGAAGACAATGAAGAGATTAATTGACCATATCCCACGGGCATGGAGATTTAAGTGAGCAAGGGTGTGGTGACCTTTCCCCTCGGAGGCGGCTCAGCCCCACCCAGGAGCAAATGATTGACTCTCCTCACCAACTCCACCCTCCGGGATGGAGGGAGGAGGGGCAGGAGGGGCAGGACAGGACCAATCTTGAGGAGGCTTCAAGAGGGCTTAATGGAAGGCCAAAGAAAAGGGTGTGGACATCCGGGAGCTTCAACCACTTATGTTTCCTATAATTTCCCAGTCTAATGCCTCCAGGTCAAAAAGTCGAAGATATGTCCTTTTAAAGTAGAAATCATTAAAGATCTTAAAAAGGCCTGCACTAATTGGGCCCTACATCAGCTTATGTAAGATGCTGTTAAGAATTTGGCTTTCAAGTCTTGACTCCTGATGACTGGAAATCTATAGCAAGGGTATCCTAGAACCTGACAAAATTACATGTGGCTTTCTGAATATAGTGAGCTCTGTAGGATACAAGCCCAACAAAATAGTCAAAATGCTGTTCATGCTGGATCACCTATAGACCTACAAGGTATAGGTCCATATGCAGACGTCACAGCACAGGTTAATTATTCAGTAGCAGCATATGAGCAAATTGTTGCTAATGCTATCAAAGGTGGCTGATTCACAATAAAAATGACAAAGGTGAGGCCTTCCAAAAATAATGCAAGGGCCAGATGAGCCCTTTGTTGACTTTGTGGGACATTTGCAACTGTTATCACAAGAACTAATGGGGAAAATCCATCAACAGATGTTTTAATAAGGCAAACTTGCTAAGGAAAATGCTAATGAGGTGGCAGAAGGATTTCGCTCTAAGGATGCTCCTTTAGAGGAGTTCATAAGACGCTGTGCCACAGTGGGCACAAATGCCTTTATAGCCAGACTATGATGCAGACTTCCCAAGATCCCAACATGGTGAACAGGGTCCCTTCCAGCAAGGGACTTTAGAGACACGTCAATGCTTTAGTGTGGTAAAGTGGGCATCTGAAGCCAATGTTGCAGAGTGGAGAAAACGGGTGGGAGAACAAGACCCAGTCCCATGTCCAAAATGCAACAGAGGCTTCCATTGGGCCTCAGAATGTAGCAGGTTCAGGGAAAGGGATGAGGGGCCCAGCCCAGGCCCAGCAAAAACACTTAGGGCATGATGGAGAAGGCACCCAGAGAGTCCTAGATGGCAATACCCCAATATGACCAATCAGCCAGGGAAGCCAATGATGGCAGAAAGGGATTACACAATCAATCCCAGCCAGGAAGCAACCTGATGGGAGAAAGGGATTACAATTAGGGAGAATAGAGTTGTAGGCATCTGAGACAACTGAGATACCCCTGGAGGTGAAATCTGTTTCCTCTCCAGCCCTATGGATCCCTTGCCTCCAGGCAGTGGTTGACCATTTTACCTCCTGAGGTACGTACAAAACAGTGTCTATCCACAACTGATGTGGAAACTGGGGAATGTGTAGATAATATCCCAGTCACCAATACAGGCAGACAATGTGGACTTATCACCCAGGAGAAATAGTAGATCAGGTTTCCACAGAATCCTAATAAGCAGCCTGGTGATAGTCACCCAGATTCTGATTCCAGATCACAAAATCCAGCAATTTACTGGACAGCAGTTAACAACTGACCGACCTATGCTCACAATCTATATAAATGGCCTCCATTGGAAGAATTGGTAGACACTGGTCAGATCGACGCATAGAGGTGCCAGCTGGCCCAGTCACTGGCCAAAGATTAAAGCAGACACCTACATGTCTGGTGTAGGAGGATCAATAGCAGCTGAAGTTAGTGCTGCCCCTATGAGATGGACTTTTGAAGGCAAAACAGGAGTTTTACTCCTTTTATAGTTGAAAAATCCCCATCAATCTGTGGGGAAGAGACGTTTTACAGCAATTAGGGTTAAAATGAGTACTTGGTTTTTAAGCAGGGTGCTATTTGAAGGCCTGACAACACTTTCACCTGTTCCTATCCAATGGAAAACTGATACACCAGTGTGGATAGAGCAGTGGCCCAAGTAAAGATAAAATTCAGGCCTTATTAGATATAGTACAGGAACAGCTTGACCAAGGACACTTAAAACCTTCTCTAAGTCCTTGGAATTCCCAGTATTTGTTGGAAAAAGAAATCTGGAAAATGGAGGATGTTAACGGATTTAAGAAAAGTGAATGAACAGATGGAAACTATGGAACTCTTCAGCCCTGGACTTCCATCTCCTACTCAGTTGCCTAGAGAATGGCCTCTTTGGGTCATAGATATTAAGGATTGTTTCTATTCTATCCCTCTGGATAAGGAGGATATGAAAGATTTGCCTTTTCAGTGCCCAGCGTTAACTTAGCTGAGCCTTATAAAAGATATGAATGGACAGTTTTGCCACAGGGAATGAAAAACAGCCCTACTATGTGTCAAATGTATGTTGCTGCTGCTCTGCTCCAGTAAGAAAAGCATTCCCAAAAGTTATGCTATTACATTACATGGATGACATTTTGGGATGTGCACCTAGGAACAAATTTGAGGCATGTTACAAAAAGACCATAGAAACACTAAGGAATTAATATTATACATAGCACCAGAAAAATTCAAAGACATGCTCCTTTTCAATATTTAGGATATGAAGTATACCCTAAGGTGCTTAAGGTTCAAAACTCTCTTAAGAACAGAAAAGCTAAACACATTGAATGATTTTCAGAAATTGATAGGAGATATCCAATGGATGCGACCAGTGTTAGGTTTGACTACCTATCAGTTACAAACGTTATATGACATTTTAAGGGAGACAGTGCCCCTTAAATTCCCATCCAGTTACAAAGAAGCTCAAGAGGCTTTGAGAGAAGTTGAACTGCTTTTATCCAATGTGGTTGAAAGAGTCACCAAAAACCCTTGGAGATATAAGTTTTTTGCCACACAAGGCACCCAAAGTCCTTCATCAAGGACACAGTGTGATAGAGTGGGTGAACCCCCGGCACAACAGATCAAAGCCTTACACTTACCCAGTGCTTGTGGCTGGGAATTTTATTAAAGGCCACTAAGCAGGCAGTACAATTATCTGGGACAAGACCTGATAATATATATATAAATCTTTTATACCAATACACAAATTAATGTGTGTTGTGAGACCATCCCAGAGTGGCAAATTTTATTAGCCATGGCTCCAAAATTTTTACATGGGTCTCCATTAAAGATAACTAGACTATTACATAATTGGCGATGGACTCTTGAAGAAAAGTTTCTAAAGTTCCTCTTCAAGGACCAACAATCTTCACGGATGCATCCAAACATAATATTTGTGCTGTGTACTCCAGATCAACTATAAAGAGAGTAGTCAGAACTCCTTTCAGTCCACTCAGCAGAATGAATTGTAGCGATATTCAGCTCTTTATTATCCAGGAGACATAAAATAATATCTGATTCGGCTATTCAGTAGGTGTGGTACAAAGAATGCACAGCCCAAATAAAATTTGCAGCTCTAATATATATCAGCTCTTTAAGAAACTTCAAGAGCAAGTGAAAACATCCAGGTAAGATCTATATATTAATGTCCATTCTCATAGTGGACTGCCAGGTCCCATATTTGATGGCAATTCAAAGGTAGTAGCCTTCTAACTATGTTGGTCAATACTTTGTTCCAAGAAGCTCAGGCATCTCATTCTAAATATCATCAGTGCTGAGCTTTACGTTTACAATTTGGAATAACAAGAGAGGAAGCTAGGAGCATGGTAAAAGCCTGTACGCTTGCCTTCCTTTCCACGCTCCTACACTGCCTCCAGGGAAGAACCCTCGTGGTTTGAGACCCAATGAAATCTGGAAATGGATGTGACCCATTATAAATCTTTGGTCTCTGTCTTTCATCCATGTTGGTAGACACCTTTTCAGGATTCACTTTTGCAATGCCAGCAGCAAAGAGACAGCCCAGTGGTCACTGAATTCCTCATACAAGCATTTGCCATTATGGGTGCCACAAGCAATAAAAAAGACAATGGTCCTGCTTATATTGAAACATTTTGCACACTTTTGTGACAGATAAATTTTACAACCACGGGCATACCTTTTAATCCTCAAGGACAGGCAATAGTGGAGAGGAGAAACAGAGATATTAAGACACTACCCAAAAAAAAAAAGGGAGCCACAGGTAACCCTAGAGAACTTTAAATCTAGCCTTTATACTATTAACTTCGATTTTGACAAGATGCACTGGCTCCGGCTGATGGTTTATAACCCACCGGAAGGTCAGTGCCCAGTGCGAGCAGCTCCACTATCTTTAGATAATCGCCAGAAAGTGGTGAATGGAAAGGACCAGATAGGCTAACTACTTTGGGGAGAGGGTTTGCTGTGTATCTCTACAGGTGGAGAAGGAATCAGATGGGTGCCAACGAGCCATATTGCCTTGTCCATCGCAGAGAGGAAGCAGACCTTGAAACAAAGGGAAGACCCAAGAAATATCGGGTGGTGCTGTTGCTGATTGTGCTCACCATTGAAAGACGTGGCAGTTATGGCGTTTGACTCATGGACATCAAAGATTGTTGGATTTCAAAACCCTCAGGAATCATTGGATTCTCTGAGCCATAGGACTTGAAAACCCTCAGGAATCATTGGATCTCTGAGCCATGGATTGAAAACCCTCAGGAATCATTGGATTTCTGAGACATAGGATTGAAAACTCTCAGGAATCATTGGATTCTCTGAGAAATGATAAGACTGTTACAACACTTCAAATCTGCTGGAATCATTGGATTCCTAACACATAAAAAGACTTTTCAGGACTTCAAAAACTCAGGGGATCATTGGATTCCCTGACTATGAAACAATGGACAATAGATTGGTTTTGGACTATCTCTTCTCTGAAGAAGGTGTATGTGTGACTGTTGTTTACATACCCACCTTCTAGGACTTCTGGTGATCTTTTCCAACACCATGTTGATTTATATTGTTTGCTATTCCGCTACTTGGTGTATAATTATGTTTGTTACACCACTCGAGCCTGCACTGACTGAGGGGAGGGTCATCCCTAATAACCTCTGCGTTATTGCTATGTCTTTGTGTAATACCTCCCATGCTGATGGGTTTGTGCATAATAAGACCCAGCCCAGAAACCCGCTAGCAACCCCATTTCCTTTGGTGCTTTCATCTCCCTTCCTGAGATGGCAGGTAGGGCTTGATCATCTCCTTTTAGTGCTTTCACCGCCTTTTCTGAGAAGTCAGGGAGGCTGTGATCACCTCCTTTGGTGCTTTCACCTCTTTCCCTGAGAAGTTAGGGAGGCTTGATCCCCTCCCCTTGGGGCTCTGACCTCCCTGAGGAGTCAGGGATGGCATGACCACCTATGTTCTAAAATAAAGAAGGGAGATGTAATGGGCTGAGGTTTGAGCTGATGCACGAGGTCCCAAGTACATGAGGCTAGATAGTAATTGGGCTATCTCTATTAATATACATGATTGGATAAGAATGGTCCCTGCCCCTCTCCTGCAAGTCCTGATGTGTTGTATAGGAAATGACGATTTTGGGTGGGGAGAGAGAGAGACAGGAAGAGAAGCTGAGAGATTGGGCTGGGTTCGAGACTCCGGCTGCTGGTTGTGTGGCTGCTGGTCGAGCTAGCTTCTTGACTCAGCTGCACACATTGCTATCGCCGATTCTCTTCCACCTCTGATCCTTCTTCACTGAGAATAAAGACTGATGATTTTCCCCTAACCTGAATTCCTGTCTCTTGCTGATCTTAAAATACACGATCTTCACAGGGAGCAACACAATTTAATGATTTGTTTCTCTGCTTTTACACAGGAAAAAATAAAGTCTCATTGCTAATGTGTAATTTCTTATTTTATAATCTACAAACTAGTATTTGGGGAACAATATTTAGCAGGGTTACAGGTGGTCAAATTCATGATCCATCTTTCTGTCTTGCCTGGCCTTTATAATATTCTGGTATTGTATTCCTTTATGTGTATGTCTCCTAGTGCTTAAAGTCACTGAATCCTTTCATATTTAGTCCAGCTCTAGTTGATTTAACTTTATTCTGAATGCCTATCCCTCCTATGGTATGCGCCATAGTATATTCTATGACTAATCTGTGATTCCATCAACATAGAGAGCCCTGGGGTGAGAACTTCCTCTATTAATGCAATTGTTCAGCAAATTATAATATTAAAAGGATACCAGGAACACTGAAAAGTTGGTTGATTTGTCCAAAGTCAGTATTTTTTTTTGGTAATAATACCTTTTAATTTTTCAAAACACATGCAAAGATAGTTTTCAGCATTTATCCTGGCAAAACCTTGTGTTCCAAAATTTTCTTACTCCCTACTTCCCCTTCCCCTAGAGAGCAAGCAAACTAATATAGCTTAGACATTTTCAATTCTTCTAAATATATTATGTTGCACAAGAAAAATCAGATCTAAAGGGGAAAAATGAGAAAGAAAAAACAAGCAAGCAAATAACAGCAATAACAAAAAGGGTGAAAATACTATTTTGATGCACATTCAGTCCTCATAGTTCTCTCTCTGGACGCACATGGCTCTCTACATCACAAGTCTGTTGGAATTGGCCTGAATCATCTCATTGATGAAAAGAGCTATGTCCATCAGAGTTGATCATCACATAATCTTCTTGTTGCTGTGTACAATGATTCCTTGTTTCTATTCACTTCACTTAGCACTGGTTCGTGTAAATCTCTTCAGGTCTTTCTGAAATCATCTTCCTGATTGTTTCTAAAAGAACAATAGTATTCCATATTCCATCGCATTCCTAAACTACAATATATTCAACCACTGATGGGCATTATACATATTCATATATATATATACATATATATATTCACACATATATATAAAACATATATACATTTATATTAATATATGCATACATAACATGTATATACATATATACACACAGAGATATATAAATATATAGTATAAATTATGTATTATTTGTATTTATACAGAGAAATATAGCCTTTTTGGAACTGATATAAAGTGAAATAAACAATTGATATAGTGACTACACATATATAAATTATTAGTACAATAACAGCAAAGCAATCAAATATATTAAGCTTGATATTATAGAAAAATATGAAATCTTATCCACATTTTTGGTAGAGCTGGGGAACTATGAATGTGAAATCTTAAGTATAATGCCAGACATTTTTGATATGCTGGTGGGTTTTACTAGGCTCTTCTCTTCTCTTCTCTTCTCTTCTCTTCTCTTCTCTTCTCTTCTCTTCTCTTCTCTTCTTCTCCTCTTTTCTCTTTTTCTAACATTAAGAATGGGCTGTTTGGCTCAAGTAATAGGTATTACTTGAACAGTAAGTTCCCACTCTTTCTCCCTAAAGGTCCCACATGCTCTGGCCTCAGGTGTGAGGATTGGACTAAATTCAGTTTTTGGGGAGGCCATCTTTAACAGGGTTGAGTCCTCTTTGCTATTTTCTCTTTAGATCATCATATCACCTCTCACCCCTTGTTATTAAATTAAATAATTTAAAATTTAGGCTTAAGATTATGTCTAGGGTTTCTACCAAAAGAAGGAATTTTAAAAGTATCCAAAGCTTTATATGAAACATATATAGGAGAGGTGATTTTTCACTCAACACAAAGAAAATGCTAAACACAGACTACCCATTTATTTAACAACAACAAAAACATAAAACAATCACTGTATAAATATTACAATTAGGTTATGACTACTGTTATAATCTGCTGGGAAAATGATGATACTTAAATTCTGATACTTAAACTGACACTTATCAAAACATAAAGCAGTTTGTGGGATTGCTAATTGTGTTTTGGCATTGCATAATCCAAACTATGAAAACTGAATGTGGATCAAAGGAATTTTCACCTTTGTTTTTTTGTTAGTTTTCTTTCTCATATTTTTCCCTTATGATTTGCTTTTTCTTATACAACATGACAAATATGGAATATATTTAAAACATTTGCACATATTTAATCTATATTATATTGCTTCCTGTCTTGGGGATGAGGGAGGAAAAAGAGGAAGAAAAAAAACTGAAACACAAGTTTTACAAAAATGAATGTTGAAAACTATATTTACATGTATTTGGAAAAATAAAATGTTTTGAAAATAGAAAAAATAAAAACCGTCTCAGTAAACAGGTTAAAGCAGATCGAGGATAACAGATAGATCTTAAACCTATGCATGAATTACAGGGCTGTCTACCCCAAGCATGTGAAGATTTCCTGTTGCAATAGGCAAATGAGGACAATTTGTTTCAAAGGCTATGAAAACAGCTAAAACAGGTGCTGTGGAATACTTGAAGATCAAGATGCCGACTTCATTCATTGGATCCTGGGGTATTGCCAATTATCTTGACTTTTGTCTTGCCACTGGACTTGATGTCTCTGGAGGAGGGAGTGAGACTGGGGACTTTATGCAACTCTTATCTCAAATACAATTCAGGTGCTAGTCAATATATCATCACATGGGTTTCTTCAAAAATGAAGGACAAACAACAACTCAAATAGCACATAAACAACAAATTTGGCAAATATTTATAATTAACATATTTTACATTGATCAAGATGAAATAAACTCATCAAGAGAACACTTAACAAAAGTAAACTTTCTCCCTGGACTATCCACACAGAATTATCTCAGAGCATGGAAGCAATTCTGGAATGTATATTTCACAATCTATTTATAGTCTATTGGCATTGACTTTCTCCATTTTTTATTTTTCTCTTTACAATTATTGTTAACCTCAGTTTCTGGATTATAATTTTACATTAAGTTTGGATCACATCCCTTACCTTCTTCAAACAATATGCAAAAACAGCAGCTATGCAGCATGTACCAGCATTTTATAAAGAGTAAAACACACCTCAACAAAAAATGATATAAATCACAGAGTAAAATATAGTTGAATACAAATACACACACACACATATATACACATGTATATAGTATTATTTTATTTTTACCATTACTGAATTAAATTTGGCTATACAAGTAATCATCTTTCTAGATTTATTCAACTTATATATGAGTTTAATCACAAGTTTAATTATTTTTGCACACAGTTTAATGTCTAAATTTCTAGCTCTTTTATTTTTAATATTATATAATTGTGTATTTATATCATTAGACATAAAATGATGGTTGATATGTGTAGAGTTTATTTCCCTGGTTTTTTTGGTGACAATATTGATAATCAGAGAGAAAACAAAGTCATCCTTATTATATGTTGCATGATTTTAATTTGTATGCATTAAAGGTACCTTATTGATGGAGAACTTTTTTTTTATTTTAGCTTTTTATTTACAAGGCATATGCATGAGGAATTTTTCATCATTGACCCTTGCAAAACCTTCTATTCCAACTTTTCCCCTCTTTCCCCCCATCCCCTCCCCTAGATGGTAGGTAGAACAATACATGTTAAATATGTCAAAGTATATATTAAATACAATATATGTATACATATTTATAGTTATCTTGCTGCACAAGAAAAGTCAAATTTAGAAATAAGGTAAAAATAAGAGAAGGAAAACAAGAATGCAAGCCGACAATAACAAAAAGAGTGGAAATGCTATGTTGTGGTCCACACTCATTTCCCATAGTTCTTTCACTAGGTGAAGTTGGTTCTCTTCATTACCTAACAATTGGAACTGATTTGGTTTATCTCATTGTTGAAAAGAGCAACGCCTTAATGGAGAACTTTTAAGAAGAAAATCAGTGAAAAAATTATGTATTCTCTGCTGCTTTAATTTCATCAAAGGGCACGTTCCAGGTTGTATAAATGTTTCTAGAGCCTTTGAAGCTATTAAAAATGTTTTTCAAAGCTACCAAAAATGTACATGAAAGGAACCTTCAAATGAAACCACATACTATGTATTCATACAGACCAATGTTGGCCCCGAAGAAAGTTGGAGAGATAGGGATCTCTAGGTATTTTGTCAGACTTGATTGATATTTTGATTGCTTATGTTTAACTATTTTCTCTATTACAAAGCACATTGAGTTGGTATAGTTACTCAGTATACATAGAAATTACTATTCCTCCAAAATAAAAGACATCAGTATATTTAAAAAATAAATTGAATATAGTAATCATATGGTGTATGTAATTTTCCATATCTGTAGTGCTCTGTCCTTATAATAAAAAATATTGGATGTAGAATTCATCATTTTTCTTCTAGGACCAAGACTGATCATTACAATAAAATTTGCATTTATTTTGGTATATTTTTAGCTCATATTTATACCACTCCTTCTGTGGTACTCCTATCTTTCATTCACATTGGCACATAATATTATCTTCTCTGTGCAAAAAGTTTCTTAAAACTATTATTCTCAGGTGTCAGTGGTACATTTATATTTAATAGATAGAGAGAGCTAACATAAACTAATTGAAAGCAGAGACATTTACAATATAAGAATAACTACAAAATTTATTGTCCATAAATTTGAGGTGTACTTTTCCATACTATACATAACATAAATGAAACCATTCATAGAGTACACTAGTCTAGAATAATACACTTAGTGACAAATGTAACCAAGGTTGCACAGGCATCCTCCAGTACTTTAGGGTTCTGATGTCATTTCTTTTCTCTTGGTGTCCTCATTCAGCTTCTCTTGAGTACACTATCTCTATTGCACAGTTCACTCTCCTCTAGTCTTCCTGGGTCTCTGACTAATGGCTAAGGTTATCAGTTTACAGATTTCCTCTCATCTCCTGCCTTAACTCCCTGTTCCCTGCAGGATGCCTCCTCTTGTGATAGCAGCTTTACTTTAAGATTCCATGACTGTTCAAGGGTTTAAAAGTGAAATACAGCAGGAGAACTTTCCTTTGCCGTAAAATAGAGAAATGACTCCCTTTATACAGTTGGGTTCTTTCAGAGTGGGCTGTGTTGACTACCAGACCTAATATTCCTCAGAGTTGTCTGCTGTTTGAGTAACTTGAGAAAGATAATTTTACAAATGGCTACTGGGGTCGTGACTGAACTAGTTGCCCTCTAATTCAATTAATTTGACTGAAGAACTTTATGCATTTCTAAAGAGGACAATAAAGTATAAATACTGCTATTTTAAGACCTAAATACCTAATTGTTTCTTTTACCACAATTAGCATTCTATAATTTCACCAACTGAGCTTGGGGGAAATTATTTAGGAACATTTTGATCATAACCTACCAAAAACCCCATAATATTTTATTAATATTCTATATCAACTTCTTTTGATTACTTAGTATTAAATAATTTAAAATTTTCCATTTCAAGAAAACCTATAGAATAAATACTAGACATTGTGCTTAGAACTGTTCATCTTTTCTTTGCTTTCTTGTAGATTTTCTTTTGATACCTGCTGTGTACTTTTTACTTTATTCTTTTTCCCCCTTTCTTCCTCTTTCCCTCCCCAGAGAAAGTTACAATTAAGTATGGTTTCATATATATATGTAATATGTTTGTGTAATACACATATATACACACAAATATACATATACATGCATGTCTATAATCATACATGTATCATATATATCTATGTAAGATAATACTTGCTTCTATTTCTCTAAAGGTGAATAACATCTTCCTTTATAAGTACAAATCTTTCCATATTTTTCTAAATTTACTAACTCATCATTTCCGATACTACCGTAATATTCCAACCATATACTATTTTAAATAGTCTAAAACAATATTGATTAATATGGCTATACTACAATGTAGTTATTCTTTTTTTTTTCTCTTTAGAATAAATTTATTTTAATTTTAACTTTGTCTAAACATTAATGATGAGTACTACTTTTTTTAACCTAATAAATTTTACTCCTGATTTTTATTATTTTGTCTGTATATATTGCCTTATTTCCTATCTCTCCTGATTCCTCTGCTTTACTTCTACCTACTACCTTACTTTTTTATTACTTAGATCTATTCATCTTCCCACACCATACCACACACCAAGGATCCTTCCTTTGTCTTCTTTCCTAAACTTTTCCCTTCCTTTTTATCCAATTTCCATTAATCTACTCACCTTATCCCATTCCCATTAATCTACACACCATTCTAAACCATCCCACCTTATCCTATTCCCTCATCTTGATATTTCTTTATAAATTTAGAAGATTTTTGTTTCCTTCTAGATGTATATGCTATTCTTTCTTTAACCTTATCTGATGTGAGTATGGTTCCTTTTAAAAATTTCACCTTTATTCTCTCCCCATCCCTATCCCCTGTTCCCTCATTTCTTTCTAAATTTAGAAATGTCTATATTTACATATCTTTATCCATCTATATATGTATGCATAGATACAGATATAGCTATGGTTTCCCTTTAACTTATTTCTGATGAGAGTAAGTTTCAGAACTACTAGTCCTTCTCCCCCATCTAATTCTTCTACATCAGTTCTTCTTCTTGTACCTCATTCATATGAGATAATTACTATTTCCACCTTTTCCTACAGTTTTGCTTTTCAGAATCACATCATCCTCAGTTCTCCTACAATCTTTCTTTCAAACTATCCATTTACAAAGGACAATCTTAAACAAACATTTTGTATTAGTCATTGATGTTTGTCTCATATTTCTCTTGGATTTTATATGTCAAGTTTCTGGCTAAGTTCAGATATTTTTGCAAAGAAAAAAAACATTCTGAAAGTCTAAATTCATTGAATAGGCTTTTTTTAAATTCAGGATTATATTTAATTTTGTTGTTAAATAAGCTCAATTCTTTTGTTCTTCAATATATAGTGTTTCAACACCTGCAAGCTTTAAATGTAGCTGCTGCTATGTCTTGTTTGATTCTAATTGTGACTTCACCATATTTTATTTTTTTGTTGTTCATAATATTTTTTTTTCTTGACCTGGAGGATTTCAGAATCAGGTTATGATATTTCTGTAGGATGTCCTCAGAGGATCTATTTCAGGTGGTGATTGTGGGATTTTTTTTTTCTTTTCCTATATTCCATTTGTGTTCTAAGACTTCAGAACAATTTGATTATTTTTTATATTATCGTATCAATATTCTTTTTTTTTTAAACTCATACCTTTCAGGTAGTCTTCTTGAACTCTTCTTCAGACTGGTTGTTTTTCTTATGAGAGGGTTGATTTTTTTTCATAATTTTGTTTTTTTGGATTGTTATTATTTTTCTTCAATCTCTCTCATTTGATTTTTAAAGTCTTTTTTTTCAGTTCTATAGATTATATTTGGACAGATGAGCATTTGGGATAGGAGATGCTTTTTTTTTTTTTTTTTTTTTTCTTTTTTTTTGCTTCAGTATCATCCTCTAAAGATGAACCCCAGTCTTCTCTATTCCTATAGAAACTTTCTATGGTTGGGTTATTTTTCTTTTGCTTGCTAATATAAAAGCTCATTAGGATAAGCACTTCTGGTGCCATAGTGGAAAGAATGGTGCTTCTGGCCTCAGATCCTCCTTCAGTTCTCCCCTCCATCCTGGAACTGAAAAAAAGAACTTCATTCTCCTGAAAGTGTGCACAGCCTGTAGCATTTCTGCCCCATGGCTTATGCATTCACTTATCATATACTGGTTCCTTCTTACCCAGGACCACATCTTGGCAGCATAGCTGGGCCTGGCATTCTTATCATCAGCAGCATCCTTATCCCTTAAGCTTTCCCAGCTTAGATGCCCAACTTCCCAGCCCATGGCTTGGGCAGAGGTTACTTCCCAACATAGCTAGCTCCAGGTTTGCCATTTGCTGTTTCTGAGAAACTAGCAAGCATAGAGCTAGTTACATTTCATAGGAGCCAAGCCTACATGCTTATATCTTTCTTTGAATCTTCTTAGGTTGTCTTAGGAATGCCACTATCTTATCCCCACTCTTGTTTATTTTTATCACTCAATATTTGTCCTAGATGCTATTTTGTCTTGTTAGTGTCAGAAATCTGGAGAGCTTGCAATTTTCTAACCTATTCCACTGTTGTCCCAGAATCTTTTCTATGGTTATACATTTTAAAGTTTTCAAAATCCTTTTCAAATATAATTTTTTTTTGATCCTCATAAGAACCCAACAAGTTTAGTGCTATTATCCTCATTTTATAGATGAGGAAATTGAGGCTAAGTGACATAAAGAATGTTCAATAGTCTTGCCTTATTTTTTTTCTTATGACCCATTTTTTGAAAGGCACCATATGTTGCCAAGAAATATATATATTCTTTAATATTATCATTCAGTAGCTATCATAAATCTTACCAATATAACTTTTCTAAAAGTAGGTTCAGATATCTAATTTACTTTTTGTTTATCTTTCTATTAAATTTATTTGTGCTTGATTGAAACATTAAAGTTATCCTATGAATATCTTACAATCTCTGTCTTTTTTGCTGTTTTTTCTTTTAAACTTTTCCTTGTAAATTTAGCTGTTGTGCCATTTCGGTGAACATACAATTAAAACATTGTTTTGTTGTCTATAACATATTAAGGAAAATATACTTTCCATTTTTCCTTCTTGATATTGCTAATTTTTTAGCCTTATGATTATTTTCATTATGATTATTAATGTTGATTTTAAAAAATTGTTTGCTACATAGTACATTTTGTTTTCTCCTCTCATTTTATTCCATATGTCTGTTATTTCTATGTCTTTCTTACAATGCAGAAAACTGGTAACTTTTATTCTCTTATTCATTTTGCCATTCTTATTCATATATTACTGAATCTATTCAAGGAAAAGATTATAATTGTGAATATTATTGCCTCCATTTATTTGTGAACAGTTAAGGGTATCAGGAGCAGAACAGTGGTCTGTGTCCAACATTTGTAGATCTGAACAAGGCCTTTGATACTGTCAAGTCATAAAGACTTGTGGAAAATTATGTCAACATTTGGTTTCCCAGAGAGCTTTCTCAATATAGTATGTCAGTTTCATGATGGGATACATTCTGGACAATGGACAATTCTGTAGAGCTGTCCAAGTTACTACTGGAGTGAAAAAGGTCATGCGCTTATTCCCATGCTTTTTAGCATGATGATTTTAGTCATCTTGTCAAATATCTTCTATGATGACATATATGACATCAAAGTCAGCTACTACATGGATGGTAAATACTTCAATTTGAAAAGATTACAAGCCAAGACTAAAGTTGAGGGAGTGTTGGTATATATATTTATATGTATATATGGTATGTATATTATAGATGTATGCTATATTTACATATATATGTAAATGGTATATATTATAAACATTATATATATACATATGTTTTATGTGTATCTACATATACATGTATATATAAATATCATAATATAATATAAATGTCTCCAATTGCCACTCCTTATGCTACTATTCTCAATACTTCAGCTCCAATTTCTGTGTCTTTGTATGACCTGCAATAATTCATTCCTTTCCTTCTGCCTCACAGATTCTGTACTGTCCTTGAGGATGTAGTTCAACCATATCTTCAGCATGAAACTTTTCTCAGTACTCACAACAGCTGGTGCCCTCCTTCCTGTATTTATTAACTTCATATTCATGCTGTATATATATTGTAACATGAACCTATTGTTATTTTTTGGTTCTTTTCATTTTCCCAACACTTAACACAGTTCCTGACACATAGTAAGCATTTTATTAACACTTATTTTTGACTTGTTATCTTCACATTAAAATTTAAGCTCTTTATGTTTTACTTGTATTCCTAGTTATTAATCCAATGTCTGATGTAAGCAAACATTATTAATTTATTAGTTTAGGTCCAACAGATATTTCCCACAAATCCTTCCCTCTTCCCCAGGCACCTATTTCTCATAGGGATCAACTCTCAAATAAATCTCAGGTTTGCCAGCTATTATTTCTAACACTTACCTAAGGCAACAAGCCCCTTCCTCTTCATGCCCAGGAGGATTTATTCTGCTAAAGGATATATAGAGGCTTCAGGGGTAAGCCATGTGAGAAAAGTAAGCCTTGTGTTAACAGTTATCTCCTCTAATAATTACTTAGGTAAATTCTTCTTTAGGAGATTGATTCTTTCCAGATCAAGGAATACTTTGCCCTTCAGTAGCTATTATACCTCTGATTTCTATGGATATTGCCTTTCTTAATTTCATTTAATTTTAAATTTTATTTAAAGCATCTACACTACAATCAAATTATTTAAATAATAAGAATATTATTTATAATAATATTCTTATTTGATTGATTAAACGTACATAAAATGGGAAAGGGAGTTGATCAAGAATTTGCAGGATCATTTTGATCAAGTTTACAATTTGATGAGATTACAGCTTTTATTATTTAAAGCATCTAAGACAGCTTTTTAGAGACATTTCCTTAATTTCTTGCTGAGATGACAATCAGACCAATATTGATTGGTGTTCCTTCCAAATTGATTGACTAACTGAAACTTAAGAGGACAAACTTTTATTGTAAGAGTTGTCATTTGTGCCAGTATATAACAATATCACAAACATAACGTAGCATAATATAACATTGTATATAATTTTATAATATATCTTAGTGTGACAAAAACATATACATATATATTTAAACTCATCCTAGTTTGGGCTTCTTTTTTTCCCCTTTATTTTCACTTCTTCATCTTTGTCCTGTCATACAGCAGAGAGAGAGAGATCCCCTTTAGGTAAGGGAGTCTATGCCTGCATTCAGTCTTTTCCCCAGAAAATGGAAATGGCCATCTTGGAAGAGAATCATACTGACTGAGGAAAAAAAAATCATGACAGAAGATATGGGTGTCCAGAGAAGAGTTATTGGACAATTGTTCTAAACCACAATCACATATGTGAGAAAAGAGGAATTTTCTTTTCCTAAGCAATAGAATCCCTTAATATAGTAACATATTCAGAGAAAATACATTTCTTTTGTTTTCATCATTTAGGGTTGTTTTGGGGGGAAACCCCAAGGTATGAGAGCCCAAGTTTTGAGAGTTTGGGTATTAGATCTTCTAGAGAAAGAATAGAATCACCCACATAACTTCTGAAGTTGCTTTTAAAAAAAAAAAAGGCACCAATCTAGGTGACTTTTATGATAGGAAAAGCAACACAAAAGGATTGTAATACAGTTTCAGGTAGAAGAGGATTACTTTTTAAGCTATTCCCAAAGTATGTTTATCTTCTTAAGTAAATCCAAAGTATAGGATGGTACAATGACTCCTGGGAAAACTAATTAGGAAGCAATCTGTGGGGAAAGGAACTCATCAGAATGTCAAAGTTTGCTCCTATGGAAATCCCAAATTGAGTTCCCTTCTAAAGAAGAATTATTGGTTATGTGAATGCTTCATTCCCATGAGTCCTTTACACCTTCTGAATTTTCTATAGAAGTAAAGGCTGCCACAATTATTATTCATTTATTACATTAAGTGTTCACAGAGGAGCTGAGGATATCTTTTACCTCCACTGGGGAATATGCAGGTGTTATTTTGGAGATTTACACCCAGAGATTCCAAGATGAAAGCCCATGATGAGAAGAAAGAAAATGATCCAATTGGAAAACAAATGCATGTCAGCCCAGAATTTTGGGGAGTTCTGAATTATGGTTTATAGATATATAATCATGATTCTTTGTTGATTGCCAATTCATGTTTTTGCTAGCTTTTAATTTGTAACATTTGCAACTCTGCCAATTATAGCTGCTTTATCAACAGCCACCAGAATCACTCAAACCTTTATCTCTTGCCTCATTTTTTTTCATATTTTTGACCACCCTGTTCAGTTAAGTCTTAGAACCTTTTATTACTTCTTTCTGTCTGCCAAATTTGATTTTATGCATCCTTTTTTTCATTTAATACTAGTAGAAATCCTTTGTCCTGCCATTCCTCCAAGTTGGGAAAGCAATTCTGCTCTTCAGTAAGGTAGCTCATTTCTATGCACAGTGGAATACTCAATAATTGACTTGTGAATGAGGAAACAACAAATGCTCAATAATTATTAAATTAACTATTTTGATCAATAAAAGTCTCTATATACAAAACATTGAAGATATACTTCATTTTGTTTTTAGTTTGACACACAAATTTAAACTATACAAAAACAAAAAGTTCATTATTTTATTTTAAATTAACACCTTAAAGAATAGACCAATCTCAAAGTGAATCAGAGAATAATAAAAAATTGACCATATATAATATGTAGATATATCAAATACATCAAAAATACAGTGTTTGCATGTATGCATAGAGACATATATTTCTTTGTGTTTTAATAAATGGTTAAGATGTGTTTAGAGAAGATTATTAAAATTGTTCTTGTTTTATGTGTGAAGTTGTATTAGATATATGCCACTTCAAATACACGTAGTAAAGTTTCATATTGCTTCAGCATTTACTATTAAATTTTTAACATTTCCTTACTTTCCTAATTTAGTTTAATGGGTTTGGGGACTATGTAATCAGTTTTACATTAATAAGCACATCTGCCAGTTTTCAACACATTGTTTCACATTTTGATTCTTGTACTTTGTTCCATGATTAGAAAAAAATTTTTTTTTCATTTACTCCGTGACTCATCTAGTGCTGATATCCTCTGCAACCACTGACCATACATGGGACTATCAAAGAAGAATCTTCTTATTCACATTTCTAGTATGTTTATGCACATTCTCAAAAAGGATTAATTATAACTAGTAGGTCATACAGATATACTTATATTGTCAAAGCATTTTTGTCTTGTAAAAGGAATTTGGGGAGGGAGATCTAACAACTACTTGCAAATTTTGTTGGGAAGGGGAGGAATGGCAGAGATAGAAAAGTCAGAGGAAGTATACAAAGTTTAGTTATATATATAAACACTGCATTTGATATATTAACATTTTAGAGATGGTCAATTTTTCTTTTTTTAACCCTCTGATTTACTTCAAGGTTCACCTACTCTTCAATGTGTTCATTTAAATGAAATAATGAACTCTGCCTGTTACAAAGTTTAAATTTGTGAACAAATGCTAAACAAAGTTTTTAGTGCTTTGGGAAGATGTGTGTGTGTGTGTGTGTGTGTGTGTGTATGTGTGTGTGTGTGTGTTTGATTTCAAATTTCTAGTGTCCCCTCATCTTTGTAATAATAAAATATCTCTTCAATATAAAATCATACAATTCAAGATTGTATGACTATTCAACTAAGTTTATGTGCGTAACTTCCCTAATGTATAGAATTACAGTAATCATAAATGAGAAGAAAAAATGGAATTGTATCTGTATAAAGCCATTTGTGCTTTCTATTCCATTATCAAGAAAAAAAACAAAACAAAACCAAAAACAACTAATCATTGGAATGAATAGGACAGTCAGTTATTATCAGAAGTCATTACTTATATAAACAATTTTGCCTGTCTAATATTTTTCCCTATTTTCCCCTACTACTCCACACTCCATATGAACAAAATTAAATTTTTTTCATTTTTGTTTTTTACTTCAGCATCATATTGATTTCCAGATATTTTTCTTTCATTTTCTCCTTATTGAATATGAAACAAAGATGGAAAAAGAAAACACAATAATCATCAAAACACCAAAACAAGCGTGTGAAATATTACATACCCAAATTATATGCCTCTCAAATCAAAGAAAGAAGATTTATTTTCTTACCTCTTTCAGACATCATGTTTTGTCATTACATTTACATAGCATTTAATTTCATTTTATTGTGTTTTTTCTTTTACAAAAATTATTTCCTTGTTGCAGTCTCTGTGTATAGTTTTCCTTCTTCTGCCTTTTTCATTTTGTATAATTCATGTCTTTTCATATTTTTCTGAATTCTTTACATTCATCATTTCTTATGGTCCAGTATTATTCCATTATTTTTATGTACCCAAAATATATTTAGGTATTCTCTAATCAGTGGACACTTATTTTGTTTTCAGTTTGGAACTCCTAGAAACAGTTTTGTAAGAGCTGTATTCATATATATGGGACTTTTTCTTGTGTTTATGAGTTCCTTGGGGACATAAGCTGAGCAATTAGAAATCTGGATCATTTGGAATACATATTAGAATCATTATTTTTGTATAATTCCAAACTTCTTAGCAAATTAGTTGAACCAATAAGGTAACTGAGTTTTAAAGCATATAAGTTAACAAGAAAATTAAACTAACAACATAAGGATTTATAAATTATTTGCTTTTGAATTAAAAGTATAGAAAATACCCCATGATACTTTTTGAAATGCCTGACTCCCCCTTTAGTAGAGCTCAGTAGAGTCAAGAAGACCAGAGTTCAAATGTGACGTCAAGACACTAGCTAGTTGACCTGGAAAAGCCACTTAATTCTATTTGCCTTAAGACATTTGAGGCTAAATGTCAAGCCATTCCAGTATCTCTGCCAAGAAAATCCAATGGACAATATTGGAGTGCTATGGTGCACAGAGGCACTAAGAATTGACTTTTTCTGAACAACTCCTTTGTTGAATATTGTAGATATATCAGTAAATCAGATTCTCCCCACCCTCCTCATACAGTGCTTTGAGCTTCTCTATAGGCATAATCCCATAGTTGTTTTAATTTTTTAAATTATATAACTCAATGGAAAAAAATCACAGGATTTGGAGTAAGAAAACATGATTTCAAATCTTGACACTGCCTTTGATCACCTCTGTGTTCCTTGTCAAGTATTTTAACTCCTATGGTCTTCAGTCTGGTTTTTAAAGTGAATGGATTTGGTCTCTGGATATCTAATGTCCTTATTTTTTGTTGAATTAAGTTCAAAAAATACCAGTGGGATATTTTCCATAGATAGCTAGAGAGGCATTGCATAGTAGAGATTCTACCATGTAGAAGATATTATAGCCTATTCACTCCAAAGATCTATTCATTCAAATGGCCCAACCGCCATATATATATTTTCATACCTTTAGTCTGGAAGGGCAAAATGATATGATGTTATGATTAAGGGCTTTTTTAAAAATAAAAATAGGACAAAGTTTTTCCCATTAATATTTGGACAATATATAGTACAATCTACATAACAACCAGGACTGATAGATTAGGTTAGGATAAGATTATAGCAAAGGAATGTCCAGAGAGTACAGCTTAGTGAGGTATTTCAGATCCACAATCTTTGTCTCTTGATGTTCCGTGTGGTAGCAATCAAGTTCACCTACCCTGCTGAGCTCTGAAAAGGAAAGGAACCACAGGGAAGCAACATTAAAACATTTAATTACTTTATGTTTTAAAAATAAGCTATGTGTGGAAAATGGAAGGGGTTTTTTTTTTCTTTCTTTTTAATAAATAGAAATCCCTTTAGTCCCTGGCTGACTATCTCAATCATTTAAGTTTAAGTATTTTTTAGCCACCTTGTATTCTCACTATAAAACTCCTTACAGTCTCTTAGAAAGGCCAATACACTTACTGACTATTTAGCCACTTATGCATAAAAGTAAATGACTAGGAATTAAGGCTCCCTGGAGCTGACTGATGAGCTTTCAAATAGAGGTAAGTATTCTAACACATTTGAAAATTAAGGAACTAGGAGAAGAGAGAGGTAAAATTTTCTTCCAAATATATACTTTATAATTTGCACTATTATAATCATAGAATGAAATTATCAGCTAAGAATGGTTTTATAATTCAAAAAAATAAGAATTTTCTGGTAATTATGATGACTTGTTCCAATATAGTTATCAAGGAAGATTAAGGATTTTGTAGAATTTTATGCATGTGTGTATACATATTATATATATATATATATATATGTACACACACACACACACACATATATATACATAAACATGTAGACATACAAGATCCCTAAATTTATAGTATAATTATAATAAAATCTCATATATATGTATATATAAATGTGTATGAGTATGTGCATGTGCATAGGGGACATTTAAGTAGGAATGTATATATCCCCTACTTAAAAGAGACCTCCATGATGTGTACATTATAATCTTAAATAGATTATATTCTAGGTTAAAACTTCTCTTCCTGATTTAGGACAAGGTCCAGTACCCTAAGATCTGAGTGTACAAAGTGGATCCGATTTTGGGTGCAGATCCTCCCACCCCTTGTCTTGTTTTGCCCCCAACTAAAGTTGTGTGAGGAAAAAATCTCAGAATTTAGAACACAGATATAGATTTCTAAGTCTCATATAAGCACTCAAAGAAACATACATACACACATACACATACACACACAAACTCATAGCATGATAATACTTATTCTTCAATTCCATTTTAAGGGAAGATAAAATAAACGTAGTGGGGATTTAAGCATTCACGGCCTCCCCCAAAATTTCCAGTCAATACATTTTTTTTATTCCAGAGACTATACAGGCATATAAGCTTATTTTTTTTAACCCTCTCATCTATATTTTTCTAGAAGAAACTGCTTTGGGTTTACTACATAGGAAACTTCCTGATCTTCTGGTGAGTCTTGCTTTCCTATAAGGAATTCAGCTTTATAATATTAAGAGGTTTAGACTTCTGAGAAAACTACATTAGGTTTGCTAGAAACACAGTGTCTGCACTATCTGTAAACTCACAAGCAACAAGCAAATAAAATCTAAAAACAAAATTCAATGATTTTGCTCCCACATATCATGACTTGAATGCCTTTCTTACTTTTCTAGCTGTAAAACTTTCTGCATAAGCATCTTGATTTTAAGTTTGCCCTGCCTAGGAAACTTTTTCCTTTGATAAAAGACTATTTCTAAATTCTCAAATTTGAAAGTATTATAGAGCTATGAAACTGATTCTGGTTCGATCCAAAAAATCTTGTCTTGCTAGAAGGTAGAATTTTAGAACTGAACTGCCTTCTTATCTCTCCAGGTTAAGGTAAAGGAACTTTCTTCTTTTCCCTTTCCCATCATTCACTCAGATCATCTCACTATTTGCTTGTCTTCTTTACTTATGCCAGTACTCTCCACGCAGGATATGAGACTTAGATCTCTACCATTAGATCTTCTGGAATCCATTGCCCCTGGGTCCTTTCATATTGTTCTTTCTTCAACATACTTAGAATAAAATTACTTTTCCTGATAAGGGTTCCTTTCTTAGAATATAAGCTCTTTGAAAAAGAGGATTGTCTCTTTACAAAAAAAGTATATCCACTACTTAGCACAGTGTCAAGAATACAATAACTACTCAATAAATGTTCCTTTTTACCTTCCATCTTTCCAATTATAGTTTTCTTTTCTTTTTGAAACCGAGTAACACATTTTATTACAGAAAAAAAACCAAAACTTGTTACATCTATTAAATTATGTTCCCTAATTGTCATCTTTATAACACAGGGAATAAACTAAAGCAAAAAAGATAAATTTTCATGGCTATACAGCAAATTAGTGACAAAGTAAAAGCTAGTATTTTTTTTTTTTTGATGTAGCATCCTACAATATACAATATGTGAGAAGGAAAATCTATTACTAATTGATCTTTTTAAAAGAAAAAAAACTTATCACAAAAGAAGCTGAAACTAGATGGTTGGCTAAGATGTGTTTAGATGACTATATAAAAAGCTAATAAACTCACTCTTCTTCAGCCATATTTACTTGGTCAAACATAATTTTAGTTTAAATAGGTTCAAGTTTATCTGAGTACATGAGAAAAAGGGATATGGAGAGGAAGTGTGAAAGACAAATACAAATAGTCCTAGCTCTTTAAAGAAATTGCAAGGAAACAGTTTCCCATTACATTATACTCCAAAATTGCTTTTCCTGCACCCCAACCTTAAATTATTCAAACTCCCAACTGTTTAAAGATAAAATGGGCCATTTCAAAGATCCCAACACAAAAGGAGGTAAATGGTTCATCTGAGTTTTTAAGCTTTAGGTGTTCACTCAAAACACTTTCTATGGTTCTTTTAATTAAAGAACCAGAATGAGCACCTGTCCTATTTTCCTTCTTATATCTTCAGAATCTGAAGTTCAGCAATGCTCACTACCACTTTGTTTAGTTTACTTTGGAGGTAACAAAAATAAGTGAGACTTAGAATGTTTTAGAAATGCAGTCAGGTTTACAGTAAAAGTAAGGGGGAAGAAAGTTTTTCTTTGTAATGTCTCTCATTCTATTACAAACCAATTTCTCATTTAAGGGAAAAAGCAATTAAACGAAAAAGAACTATGGGTCATAATGCAAAACAGAAGACATTGTAAACATTAAATTTACAACTAGTTGCTATTTACAATTATAGAATTCCAAATATTATATAAATGGAGTTTTTAGACTACAAAGACAAAGTGAAATGAAAAACTAAGACAATCAGTTTGTTAACTAAAGGAGAGTTGTTTCTGTTGCATCTGTTCATTTCAGACAAAAGTGGTTTTTAGCTTGAGTGAATCAGATAATAATCTTAATTTCCTATTTAATTGTGTGTATGTATATGTGTGTGTGTGTGTATTGTAAATGATGGCACAGCTGCATTATTTAGCTCAATTCATTTGGCAGATGTTGATGGTCACAGAATTGATTCATAACTATGAAAGTTTCTGATAATACTCATCAAGCAAACCAAATTCAGTGGTTCTGCTGTGCCATGGTTACCTGGTTTGGCCACAATCTAAACTTTGCAATCTGTTTTCTTCTGTCTCAATTACTATATTTATACCAGAGCAACCAAGGAAGTTGAGAGGAAATTAAATGATGTTTAATTCTTAGTGTCATAACCTAAAACCAAATAGTGTCACTTAATGAAATACTTGATTCATCCCATTGAGGAAGCTTTTAAGTCTTGGTGTATTGAAGAAATTCTCTTCTCTCTTCCCTTCCTTTCCTCTCCCATTTTTCTTTTACTCTCCTCTCCCCTCTTTTCTCTTTTCTCCTATGTTATTACATATAGTAACAATGTAGTTATGTTTGCTGAATACAATATAGTTCCCATTTCAACTTTCACTAGTAATAAAGGGTATCTATTGAGAAAGAAATATCCTTCTCTGTTATCATTCCTATGATATTGGCAAGTATATTTCTTCTCTTTCTCTTTTCCAAACTTCCCAAACATCAGTCTAGATATCTCAACTCTGTTTTTATTGTTCATCTTAATATTTTGGCATTGTTTTCTGATTATTATATTGCAATGCTTCTTTCATTATCTTGATCTCATTACTACTTATTTGATATTATTGTGGGCATTGATTTTAAAATTTTATTTTTAAAAAACAATTAGAAAATAATAAAAAAACATTCCCATATTTAAAGAAGACCAGAAGAGTATTATAAATGAAACTGTGAAACTATTATATGCAATTTTGTTTAATGTATATATAATTTATGTATTTAAATGTCATATGCATGCAAGATATATATTATGCAGGTACACAGATCATATTATGCACACTATACAGTGTGTATTTGTATACAAATGTATACACACATACTTGTGTGCATATAATACAAATTCTGTACATAGATGATATATAGTACATATGTAATATATTTAAATACATAAATTATAAACATATAATAGTTTCACAGTTTCAATTATAATCCTCGTTTGGTCTTTTTTGAAGGGAATGTTCATATTTGTAGATAATTTTCTATTTCATAATACAGTAAGTTTAAAAAATAAATAACTACAAAAGTAATATATGATATAATTTATGTATATATATTATATATATTTAAATAGATACATACATAGATATGTGAATGCACATAAAACTTAGTGTAATAGTACCTAATTGACCAGTTTAGCCGAGTTCAGGAGTGTAATTTGTACAATATGATTACTATTTCTACCTTAACTCTGCTAATCTTTCTTTTGAACTACCCTATTGTTAATGTGTATTTTAAACAGTATACACATTTTCCATGTTAAAAAAAACCAAAAACAAAAACAAAAAGAATTTGTCCATGTTTAAACATTTTGCCCATGCCAAGTTCTTTCAAATTGATCTTTGATATTGGGTCTTATATTTTAAATTTTCTCTTAAATTTAGGTTTGGTTGATAGAAAGTCCTGAAAATCTACAAGGTTGTTGAATGTCCATTTTTTCCTCATCCAAAATTATAGATATTTTTGTTGAATGTGATATTTTTGGCCCTGGGCCTAGTTCTTTTGATTGTTCATAGATATGATTCCAGGACCTGTAATCTTTTATTATAGCTGCTGAGAAGTCTGGCAGATTCTAATTGTAACTCCAGCATATTTCAATTGTTTCTTTTTCCTTATTCCTTGCAAAATTTTCTCTTAGATCTGGGGTTTTAGAAATTTGGCAATAATATTCCTGTGTGTTTTACAGAAATGATCTCTTTAATGTGGCAATCAGTGTATTTTTTTTTTTTTCTATTTCTGCTTTCCCCTCCTGTTCTATCACTCCAGGACAATTTTCTAGGATTATTTCCTGCATTATTGTATCAAGGTTCTCTTTTTAGTCACAACTTTCAGGCAGACCAATTATTCTTATAATTTCTCTTCTTGATCTATTCTCCAGATCTGTTGTTTTCCTTGAAAGAGGTTTTACATTCTGTTTTATTTTCTCACTCTTTATATTTGTTTGTTATTTCTTGGTCTCTCATAACTTCATTGGCTTCCCCTTGCTTGATTCTAATTTTCAAAAGCTTATTTCATTTTTGAGACTCTGCATCTCCTTTTCTAATTGGTAACCTTTTTTTCATAATCTTCTTGTTTTTCTTGAATGGTTTTGATTTTAGTTAGTTTAGTTTTTCCTCAATGTCTCTCATTTGATTTTTAAATTTTTTTTTGAGTTCTTCTATAAATTCTCTATGACATGGAGCCTTTTCACATCACTTTTTGGGGTAGAAGCTTTTTTTTTTTTTTAACTGAAGTGCCCTACTCTAAATTTGAACCCAGTCTCCCCTGTTGCTACAGGAAGTTTCTATGATTGGGTTCTTTCTGCTTTGCTAGCTCACTTTTTTTTTTTTTAAATAATAGGTATTAGTGTAGACACTAATCATAAAGTAGAGGGATAGTGCATCAAGCTTCCCTTCATCTTTCCCCTCTGACCAGGAACCCCAAGAACTCCGCCCTCCTAGAAGTGCCCACAGCCAGCAGTGCCCCTGCCTCTGCACTTCCGAGTATGCTAGTTTCTGCTCTACCAGGGCCATATCTCTACAGCACAGTTGGGCCTGTTCCTAATCAAACAAAGTTCATTCAATCTTCCCAGACTCAAATATGACTCCACAAATATTCCAGGAGGTCAAAGTCTCTGTGGCTCCAGCCACTACTAGCTAGCCTAAAGGGTCCCCACTTGGTGTTTCTGAAGAGTTAGCCTGGAGTTATTTGTGTTTCATTTGGGTTAATCCCAGCTTGGGGTTTTCTTCAGGTCTTCTTAGATTGTACCTGGAAGACCCCTGTTTTGCCTCAAATCTTCATGAGTTTTCATCAATGTTTACCTTGAGGCACAAATTTTCTATTTGTGGGGGAAATCTGGAGAGCTTAAAATTTACCAACCTACTCCACCATCTTTCCAGAATCCTCCAGTAACCATTGAGTTTTGCTTATTCTTTTCTAAAGGCGTCTACTAACTGATTTCTATTTTATCTTTGATCCTGCTTTTGATTTTTTTCCTGACAAATTTTAATTTAAATTTTAATGTTATTTTAAAATTTGTTGTTTAATTTTTTAACCTTTCTTGTGCTCAAACCTCATTACTCCTTTCTCAACTCTCTCCCCAATCACCCAAGAGTTTGTTTGTAGTTGTTAAGAGATTATTATCTTCTTTTGGTTACTTTGATAATATCGTTTCATCATATTTGATATTCCAATTTTTTTCCATATTTTCAGTCTCAGTTTTTTAATGTGATTGGGTATTTAAAACACTGCACTCTGGCATTCATAGATGGGCTACATAAATCTCATCTATGTAGGTTATCCCTGTATTCTGAATGCTGATGTCTGTCTCTATGGGGTTGCTTCTTTTTTCAGTTATTTGGTAGACGACAACAGGGTTCAGGCCTTCACTGATGTCTTTTTAGTTTGCATGATCATCAAGTAGGAGCTAGTTCTTTTACTTTAAATATCCCTAATAATCCTTAGTGGAATGTTGGAGATTATATTAAGTTCAAACTTCCTACACAATCCTCTTGAGACCAGTGATGACATGCTAAATTGGTCCTGTCTCTTTCTGTGGTTCACTATTTTCTGAAATATATGGCCTAACTTTATCTCTCTAGCAATGGAACAATTCCACTGATTCCATACCAACAGAGAATTATTTTGTATTGAAAGGCTCCATCACAGCAAAAATGAGTCATCATGTTTTATCTGAGAATAAATAGATTTATAAACAAAAGTCTGTTCTTGATAATTTTGTAGTTTAAATTTCCAAATGAGAAGTAGCTTAGTTTGGTCAAAAAATGCTAGACTTTGTCAGGGGAAACTGAGGTCCAGATCCTACATCAGACACTAGCTATTACAGAAACATAAACAAAAAATCTCCCTAGATAGTGAATTTTATACACAACTTATATCTGACAGACTATGGCTGGGATCTGTTTTCTAGTTATTGCAACTGGAGCTAACTTTCAGTGCCACATGGTTCAATATGTTGGGTGGCTTTAAAATTATTTGTAAGATTTAACATGTATTGGTCAATCTTCCATGTGGGGGAGGGGATGGGGGAAGGAGGGGAAAAATTGGAACAAAAGGTTTGGCAATTGTCAGTGCTGTAAAATTACCCATGCATATAACTTGTAAATAAAAAGCTATAATAAAATAAATAAATAAATAAAATTATTTCTAAGAGTCCAAACTTTCTGTCCTTTTCCTCTTGCTTCCTGCCCAATTTATCAGTTTTAACTTGGTTTCCCAGTGTGACCCATCTTCCAGCATCCTCTGATAATATCTTTATATGACTGGGCATTGGAGTCTTTCTTTTGGCCATTTTATTAGCCTTTGCTTTCTTTTGGGCGTTTGCCTGTGTCTGGATAGAAAAATTTACTCCTGAATAATTTGAGATTTCTTTATCATTAGTTTTTCTGAAATCCCTTTTAATATAGTTTGGGAATTTCTGTGGGAAATCAGATCTTCTACAACATTTCACACAACATTCTCACCAGAAGTCTTCTCACTGATTTACACTTGCAACCTCTTCCCTTAGTCCCTGGTCTTAGTTCTTTGTCTCATGCCAAATACTTATTTCTGTATAGAAAGTCTTCTTTTGCCATTGGCTTCAATTCCCAATTTATTCTACCATCTTCCAGAATATATGAGAAACTGAATATGGTTTACTCAGAAATTTCCCATTATTGAAGTTAGCTGGACATTTCAAAAGAAATAATAATAGCTTTTTAAATGATAGAGCATTAAATTAGTATTATATATCTTTCACCTCTATTGCATCAGCCTTACTTCTTATTTTATTCTTATTTCTTTTTACGCAATACTTAAAGCACACTTATGGCCTAATGTTCTTCTACACTTGTATAGTAATGCACTTTTAACACTTTTATTGCATCATAAACTAGTATAGTGACAGTACTTTAATGTTCAGCTGCTGCATTATTAATAAAAGATACTTTCCCTTTCCAGAGCTGCTTTGAATTTGTTGAGATCTAATAGTTATTATACTACAATAAATATGATGTGAATCTGTTTGACAATGCAAGAGACTTGGTGAACACTGAATGTAGGAGGTGAACTTTGAACTATTTCCAATTAAATAGCTTCAATGATCCTATGTCAATGGAATTTTATTTTATATTGGAAGGTTCTATCACAGCAAAAATGATTCATCATGTTTTACATGAGGATAAATAGATATATGGGCAAAAGTCTGAACTCAATGATTTTACAGTTTAAATCACCAAATGAGAATTTGCTTATTGTGTAAAAAGAGTGCTATACTTTGTCAAGAGAGACTGGAGTTCAGATCCTATCTCTGATACTATTATAAAAACATGGGAAAAGTCTCTTAATCTTTCTAAATCTCATTTCTTCATTTCCCTTTTGGATATACTAACACAGATAGTAATTATATCTGGGTCATTTTTAAAGCATTTTGCAAACCTTACAGCATTTTATAAATGTCAATTATTGCCAGTGGTGGGCTACAAAATGACAGTCTAAATGCATATCAATATTTAAATCATGTAAATAAAATTTCAAAGATAAAAGTTATGTGATTCAAGAACCTTAATATTTTAGGTTTTGTTGAAAATGATTTACTTCATTGGAACCCATATTTTTACTCCTAGTCTTTTCCTTTAATTTCATTTTTACTCTTAATAAAAGAATCATATGGAAGATTGAGGTTGATTGGAACTGTTCTAATCTAGTCATTTCTCCCAACTGATTAAATTGAAAATGAGAAGAAAGAAATAATAAAATAAGACCCACAACTTATACTTAAGTAAATAAACATAAAGTGAATTATTTTAACATTGACAAGAGTTATTGCACTGAACCTTAAGGTGTATTTAAAAATAAATTCTCAACTCTCTGGCTCAAGGCTACATTTTTCTTTGATCAGGTATACAAACAGGAAAAAATGTTAAACTTTAGGGAGAAAGTTATAAAATAAATAAGGTACTGCTATAGCTGATATTTTTGAAAGCTCTTTCACTCTTCTTTTGGTCGTCATTTTGTCTATGTCAAACAAATATCTCCCAGATTTTAACATCATGTTTGTTTGTTTTTTATCTAAACTATGTTAGTATATAAATGAAACTGGACAATTTACTAGATATAAGGCACTCTGAGAATCTCATTTATTGATAATCAAATGGAAGACTTTTGACTGAAAAACAAACAAAAACAACTCTCTCCTGATAATAATGGAAACAAACATTTTGAAGCAAAACCCAGAAACAATGTTCAGAAAGGAAATGGGACATCAAATAAAATGACTAAGTATTCCTAGTCAGAATTTGCTTGCTATTGCTTATGTTTACATGGAATTAAAATAGACTAATAGAAAGTGTCAAAGTTAAAACAACCGATCAAATGTTGTGACTATATTTTGTTTAGTTGAAGAATTTACAAAAAATTTATTATGTTTATTATGACCCTCACACAAATATGAAAAGTAGCTAATATTTTATAAACTATGCTTTAGTTTTCCTCATTTTTTCTCCTCTCTTTCTTCCTAATCTACTCCTCCATCTTCTGTCTTTCAGAATACCTTTATTAAATGGTATTCTAGACAACATGATTCTGTGCATATAAATATAAATATATAAAGAAAAAAGGTCCTGTTTTTAAGGAGCTTACAACTGTAGGAGGGGAAGAATACTACATTTAGAGATATTAGTTTCTGTTTAATAACTTGAGGAAGGAACATTAACCAACTGAAGATTTTGCATGCAAGTAGCACTTAAGCTGAACCTTGGAAGCAGATTGGGATTCTGAAAGAGTAATTAAATTTTAACCTATTTTGTAACCATATTTTCATAGCAAGCTAGATATAATTCATGTTTTTTTTTAAATTTATGTTTTTAAGATTTAATTTTTATTATTTTTAATATAATATTTTCATGACTTTAAAAAAGTATGGAAAATCTCAATTTGGCCATCTTTGTCAAGTATTTTTGTATAGATTCTATAGGACCTAGGTCAATGAAAATGGATAGGGGAAAAAACATGGCAAAGAAGAAAATAACAGGAGGTAAAAGAATAAAGTTATTATTTGAAAATTACTTAAGAATAAATTGCATCCAGTTTGGCATAAAAACAAATCATATGCAAATGACATCCAATTTATGTTGATCTCAGAAGAACCCTCAGGGAGAAGACTGAATTAAAGAGGAATAAAAATATTGTGTATCAAATATTTTCTTGTGTTATGTTCAGATACATTTGACAATGTGACAAAATTATGCTTAGTAAATTTCTGACATATATATTCATAATTAAAGGAAATAAATTAGCAATCAACTCTGCTAAGTAATGTAGAATATAAAGGCAAAAACAGGGAAACTAGGGATTTCCTTAAAATTTATTATAATCTAGATAGTAAGGGGAATTTAACAATATGATTGGGAAATGAACCTAATGAAATAATACTGTTTTTCCATATTTTGATAACTATAGCAGAATTCTATATACCAGTTCAATTTGGCACTGAATTTTAGATTTCTTTAGCTAGTTAATATTTTCAGTTTTCTTTAAATTGAAACTCATGAACGGGAACAATAAGTGATGCTGAAAAAAAAAGGATTGATGGTTAATAATCAACATAGTCAATTGTTTGCAAAAACAATTATTGGTTGGATTAATACTATTGAAAGCAAAATCTTCTTAGCAAATGGAATATTTAAGAAAAAAGACTTAAATTTTCTTGTTTCAAAACATTTTTTTTTTGTTTCTGGGAAGGCTTAAAAATTCAAATTTACACATAATATACAAATTCCCATCAAGTTCCATGTTTTATCAATATTAGTTTCTCCTTCTGGATAGCTGAATTTCCCAACTCTATTTTTTCTTCTCTTTTACAGTGAAATAAATGGGATGATTTTGTGATTAAATATAAATATTGCTCTCACATTCCCAGAGTATAGTAGGGAACAAGATTCCTTAAAAATCATTGCAAAAGACAAACCACAAAGTATTGACTTAATTAGTTAAAGCACCTTTTTATGCCCACTGAACACATACTGTGATAATGATTCAGCTTGAGGGAAAAAGTTAGCAAAAATAATTAGATAAAATAGGTAGCAATCAGATAGCATTTTCCATTCCCTATTCCCACACCCTATGTGAGCCATAACCAGTTTGGTTCTCAATGCTTTCTCTCTAGCAACAGCCTTGCTATGCCAAATCTTCTCTAAATGTAGGTTTCCTTCAATTCTCAGATGATTATGTCTCAAAAGAATTGTGACAGGGGTAGGGGAGTTGCACCTGTTGATTGTGCATATACTGTGTAATAGTAAAATATATAATTTTTACATGACACTTAAAGATTTGCAAAGTCCTTTATATATCCTTATATATACCTCTCAGGGAGGCTTTTAATACAATATAAGATTGTTATCCCATTTTACAGATGAGAAACCTGTTGGTAAAAGAGGTAAAATTATTTATACATAGCTATACACCTAGTAAATAAAAGAAATAGGATTTGAACACAGGTTTCCCTCAATTCAACTTTTTAAAAATTTAATTAAACTTATTTATTAAGAACTAATCATGTTCTTAGAAAAATAATAGATTTTTTTTGTTGCTCAAATAGGTGATCAAGATAATATTAGTAACTACAAGTTTATATTTACTTTCCTATCCCTATAAAATTATAGAAGAATCAATTGCATGTGTTTTGAAAGCATGCTTGAGAAAGATGTAATAAGTGTGTAAGCAATCTTTTGGCAATTGATATTCCATTTACTAATATTTTACTTTTGAGAAAAACAAGTTACAAAAATAAAGATTATAGTAAATTTACTGCATAATTGTTGATTATTTTTAAATTATTTGATTGAGTGGAACTAAATATTAAAAGATTGTCCTCCCATGAAGCTGTCTCCTAAGCATATGTCAAAATCATATAAGATGTATGGGAAAATGAATAATAAAAATATTTTTATTAAATACATATGATAGGAATTCTACAAAGCACATACAAATAGAAAAACAAGCCCAGTCCCTAATCTCAATGGGCTTTCATTATTATAGGGGAAAAGAGTTATATAGAGAGTATATAGAGAGTTAAGATCTGGCAGTGAAGGACACAGCAACATATTTTTTTAAACATCATTCCCACTAGGAGAAAAACCACAACTATTTCCTGCATTGAATCATTTGGTGGCATCAGTGATGTTGATGGTGAAAACTTTCTTTTTACTTCCATTTAGTAGCCATGGCTTCTGAGAAGTTGGGACCTGCAGTAAAAGAAATAATTGTTATTTCTATAAGAATTGCTTCCCTTGATTATGGGTAAAGAAATAACTTTAGTTCAATGACTTTATAGTTGGTTGAACAGCTAAACTCAAAGTGGTACCTACTGACTAGTCCTATGCCTTAAAATATAGGTGGCACAAAAGACATGTTTGTTAGATTGAATATTTATTAATGAATGGATATCTATTAGTGGCAAACTATTACATATTCTAAGGATCTACTGTTGGCCTTGTCTGATGATCATTTTTATCAGGAATTTAGATGATAGGACCTTATCAGTCAGCACATTCAGTGAGATTAAATACTTGGCATGGATACTTACTGGATACCCAGTAAAATTATAGCCCTAAATAGAAACTAAATAACTAAATATCAAAATACAAGAAAATAAAATATCACATGAACAAAAATCCCTTGTTTTATTACGATTACTAGTTTTAAGAGCTTAGTTTTTATTATAATTAGTATTTTTTAATGGTCAATTGCACCTGGTTGGGGGAAATCTAGTTTTATAAAGAGGTATTTGAAGAAACAGCTAGAGGGATTCCATTAAAAATAAATAATAGTTAATTTTATACAAAACTTTAAATTGTGCATAGTGCTTTACATTTACTATCCTGTTTGGTAACATATAATAACCCTTGATTTAAAATTATTATTAGTCCTGTTTTATATAAGAGAAAACAGACTGATAAAAGTTAATTTTCTTATCTAGGATAATATAACTAGTAACCGTAAGAAGCAACATTCAAATTCACTTTTTTTTTCTAATTGAAATCCCAATGATCCAACTGCTATATATGCTAGTTTCCTGAATGAATTGACCATAAGTTACTCATACATCAATGGTGTGACTGACAAAATTTAAACCCATTTGGCATGAATTAATTCATGTTTGGTGCTCAGGTAACAAGAGGTCATATATTACTGCTCCTTTTTAGTTACACATTTGTGCAGTTCTGAATACCACATTAGTATTAGAATATTGACAAATAGCAGTATATCTTCAGAGGACAAGACACTATGGAACATGAACCACTGCGAAAAGGAACTAGACATCTTTTTCCTGTGTATCACCTAATTTAATACCTAAATTTTCCTCAAAACAAAATTCATTATACTTCTATCCTTAGTTCATATTGTTTCTCCTTCCTTTCAACTCCACTTTAATTTAACACTCAACTTTTCATAAGGTAATTTTATACTGTTCTCAAGGTGTTTGATAAATATCTTTCTTTCAGCAAAGTGACACATTAGATAAAGATCTAAGCAGAGTTAGGAAAACCTTAGTTCAAATCTGGCCTCAAACATTTATTATCTGGGTAACCCTGAAAAATCATTTAAGTGCTATCTACCTCTGTTTCTTCAACTATAAAATGAGAATAATGATAGTACCTACCTCTCAGGATTGTTGTGAGAATCAAATGAGATAACTATTGTAAAGTGCTTCAATGCCAACAGAGTACAAGCACATAGTTGTTTGACAAATACCTATTTCTAAAGGATTCAAGAGGACTCCTGAGCTATATTTGGGGAAGATTTCATCTGATATTTTTATAATTGAAGTTTTGTTCACAATACAGAAAATATGAGGAGATGGTATCAGAGAGATAGTATCAATATACAGCTAGAAAATTAGGGGAATCACAGTTGTAGTGGGATAAAAGATGATTTATGGATAGTCTAGATATTCCATTTGGTATAAACAATGTAAAGAGACCTAAAGTAAGATGCCCAACACTCTTGTGAACCAATTGTGAGTTATTCACATGATCTGTGATGAGTCAAATGAGAAAAGAGAAAGTTGTGAAGGGCAAAAAGGAAATTACTATCTTTAGAGAACATTGCTAATTTGATAAGATCATAGATCTATTAAAATAGGTAAGAAAAAAATTTAAAGGCTTTTGTTGAGACAACTCAAAAGCTATACTATTAAGGGTAAAAATGTCAGGGGTTAAAAGTAGAAAGCTATATCTACAAAATCATTAGGGTCAGATTAAATTATCTCTAAAGTCCCTTGGGACTCTGAAATTCCAACATTCCTCCCACTTACTTCGGTGATCATTGGTCCCAGGACAAAGCATATCCCTGAGGTAAGATTGGAGACCATCAAACTAGTCTTTTAATTTAAAGAGAATGACAATCCCTAGGTCTTAGTCTAACTTCTTTAACAAAGAATTAAATTCATTTACAACAAAATGGAAGTAATTAGATTTTTAGGAGCTTAATTTGACTGCCTATAGCAATTTATAAGCCTTGGTAGTGAGGTTTCTAGCCATTGGCATATAGTCAATCCATCATATTGGTTCCAGAGGAAGGGGCTAATTTTCTTGGTGTTGCTAAATTTGCTATAACAGAACCATTAAATTAAAAAGGTAACCTTGGAGAAAGGTGAATTAGCAATGTAATGACTGAGGTTCTTAATAAAAGCAAGCTTGAAGTACCAGTAGTCTATTGACTTCTTTTTCAGAATTATTGGCCAGTTTTGCACTTGAAAAATGATACAAAAGTAACAAAAAAGAAAAGAAAAGAAAAAAATATTTGAACAATTCAGTCAATAAAACCTTACTTTGTTTAATCCTTTGAATATTTTAGTCAAAATAATTATTTTGACATGATTTAGCTGATTATTTTAAAAATTCATCTTCCATGCTTAGGTCTTACTTAAAAATGATGATGTCTTGTGTCACAGTTCTCTTTTAATGTCCTGACCCAGTTTCCCTAATTGTCCTATTCAGTTACTCTACCTCAGATTATAACCATTCCTTCTTAATGTTTGATGGGATAAAGATCTTTATCCATTTTAGATGTCATTAGAATATCAGGAGCTTCTCTAATACCTCCCATTATGTCATCCTAGGTGCCTCCCCCTTAGGTCATCCCCATCCAGGTCATTATGTCATTGTTCTTGTTACCCTATAAAAGAATCTTGTATCTGACCTTTGCTGCTAGATTCTTTGAGACAATAGTCTCATTCAGCACTGGGACCAAACCATGGATCCATTTGGTCCCAGTAAATCTCTCCATTAAATAAATTATTAATTATTCTTTAATCTCTATCTTACTCAGTTTCTCTGGCATTACAGATGCACTTTAACATAAAATTTTTAAATAATAAAGAAAAGGCAGAGATTTTAAACATATTCTTTCTTCACAATAATTATCAGTAAAACACACATGAGCAAAAATTATAGCCCTAAATAGAAACTAAATAACTAAATATCAAATAATATGTAGGTCAAAGAAAAAAAGGCAAATCTATTTTCAATGCTAATATGAAAGTAAATGTGAACATGAGAAAATAGGCCAACATTTTGGGAATGCAATAATTTTTCATGGGAAAATATATGCATATACATATGTATAAATGATATAGAAAACCTTTAAAAAATAGAGTTGAAAATTCAATAAAAATATTTATTAGTTTTCAACATTACTTTTATATGAATTTGATTTCCATTTTTCCCATTTCTTCCTCTCTTCCCCCTCCCTAAGGGAGCAGTCTGATGGCTATATATGAACAATTATACCAAACATTCTTTGATACTAGTAATATTGTGAAAGAAGCAAAGGAGATAAAAAGACAAGAGAAAGAAAGAAAAAAAATAAACAACAAAAGTGAAAATACTGTGGTTAGATCTGCACCCTGACACCATAATTTTCTCTAGGAAGTGGATAGCACTTTCCATTTATAAGTTCCTAGGTATTAGATAACTGCCTTGCTGAGAAGAACCAAATCCACCAAATCCAGTCATCTTCACAATGCTGCTGTCATTGCATTCTCTGGACTCAACTCACCTCACTCAGAATTAATTAATGTAATTTCATATAATTCTTAAAAAGACCCATAAAATTTACATATTATCAATTCCTAAACAGAAAATATAAAAAAATCAAAGGACAAATAAATAAAATTTAAAACTTTAAAGACCACCAAACTGAAATATTGCCAAGAGAAGTTTAATATAGTAATGAATTCAGAAACCAAAGTGTTTGTCAAGAATAAGAGAGGTATACAAAACAAGTACAGTTTTACAAGATTAGCTGAGGAAAAGAGAAATGACAGTTTATAGGATGATAGCTTGAGGATATAGTGGGTTAGTGAAGATTTTTCCCCCTAACAATTGGGGAGACTTGGGAATGTT
The DNA here is from genome assembly GCF_902635505.1 of Sarcophilus harrisii. Lineage (NCBI taxonomy): Eukaryota > Metazoa > Chordata > Mammalia > Dasyuromorphia > Dasyuridae > Sarcophilus > Sarcophilus harrisii. The sequence continues at coordinate 195,959,011 of NC_045426.1, forward strand.
TAATGGTAATAGGAAAGGAGCTAATAGAAAAGATTTATTTAAGCTTGTGAAAGAGAGAAACAATTATTGAAGTATTTTTTTCTGGAGAATGAATAGAAGAGAATCAAGGATACATGTAAAGAAAGGCCATCTCATTGCCAGAAACTAGGGGAAAGGAGAAGAAAGTGGAAAAGAATGGGAAATGTCATCTGTCATGATTGAAAAATAAGGGAAAACAAAATTACTTAAATGAAAATATTACTAGGTGAAATACAAGGAAATGGAGCTATCAGAAATTACTATATAAAATTATCTGCTAACAAAATGTAAAAGAAAGAATTATCTAAAAAAATAAAGTACCTAATTAATGTAAGAGGGGAAAAAGCAGTTTTAAATAGCTACCTATAGAAAGATAAATCAATAAAACTTTAAAATATAAAAAAATTAAGTCTGATGTATTTATAAATAAATTCTATCAAATATTTAAAAAGTAATCAATGTTAACAAAAGCATTTTCCATAATAAAAATAGTGCTATAATAAAATCCTTTTCTGTTATAAACGTGATTCTAATTCCCAACTAAGGTATTATATATATATTTTAAAAAGAAATTGTAGATCAGTGTCATCATTAAATGCTGTTTTAAACTGTTAAATAAGATATTAGCAAAAATACTTATAGAAATGTATAAATTATTAAGTATAATCATATATATTTATTTCAAGTGAACTGTGATGAACTGAATGTAGGAAAATAATCCACCTAATTATGTAACAGTAACACTATTATTTTCTCTCTCTCTCTCTCTCTTTTTCTCTTTTGTTTCATTGTTGGAATAAGTTCATACTATAAAAACATCATGTACTAATACAAGTAAGCAATCTATCTGGATCTAGTCTGAGAGGGTTGAGTGAGGTACTGAGAATGTCATTTGACTTACTCATAGAGAAACAATTCTCACAAAAAAGAACAGGGACTTGTAGAGACTGCACTGTGAATTGAGTGATGAGATCAAAATTCACTGAATGAATGGAAAGGAAATGAAAGAAACAAGTGTGGATTTGAGAATTCTAGGAATTGGAGAAAAGAAAGAGAGGTATAGGATAACAGTTTGGAGATGTAGTTCTAAAATCTAGGGCAAATTTTTTCTCTCCATTTTTTTAAGCATAAGCGAATCTTGGACACATTTGGAGGCATTAGAGAAGACAGTAAAATTAGCAAATCAAGTAATGTATTTTTTTTCTTTTTTCTTTTTTTTTTTTTTTTGTTGAGGCAATTGGGGTTAAGTACTTGCTAAGGATCATACATCTATGAAGTGTTAAGTGTCTGAGGCCAGATTTGAACTCAGATTCTTCTGATTCCAGTGTTATTACTCTATTCACTGCACCACCTAGCTACCCCTGAAGTAATGTATTTCAAAATGAAAATAAAGACAAAAGAAAAAACTTATAAAACATAGCCTCAATTAAATCCTTAAAAGAATGCGGTCCTCCATTGATGCATTGTTGGTGGAGTTGTGAATGAATCCAACCATTTTGGAGAGTAGTTTGGAACTATGCTCAAAAAGTTATCAAACTGTGCATACCCTTTGATCCAGCAGTGTTATTACTGGGATTATATCTCAAAGAGATTATAAAGAAGGGAAAGGGACCTGTATGTGCACGAATGTTTGTGGCAGCCCTTTTTGTAGTGGCTAAAAACTGGAAACTGAATGGATGTCCATCAGTTGGAGAATGGTTGAATAAATTGTGGTATATGAATATTATGGAATATTACTGTTCTGTAAGAAATGACCAACAGGATGATTTCAGAAAGGCCTGGAGAGACTTACACGAACTGATGCTGAGTGAAATGAGCAGGACCAGGAGATCATTATATACTTCAACAACAATACTATATGATGACCAGTTCTGATGGATCAGGCCATCCTCAGCAACGAGATCAACCAAATCATTTCTAATGGAGCAGTAATGAACTGAACTAGCTATGCCCAGAAAAAGAACTCTGGGAGATGACTAAAAACCATTACATTGAATTCCCAATCCCTATATTTATGCACACCTGCATTTTTGATTTCCTTCACAAGCTAATTGTACAATATTTCAGAGTCTGATTCTTTTTCTACAGCAAAATAACGTTTTGGTCAGGTATACTTATTGTGTATCTAATTTATATTTTAATATATTTAACATCTACTGGTCATCCTGTCATCTAGGGGAGGGGGTGGGGGTGGGGGTAAGAGGTGAAAAATTGGAACAAGAGGTTTGGCAATTGTTAATGCTGTAAAGTTACCCATGTATATATCCTGTAAATAAAAGGCTATTAAATTTAAAAAAAAAAAAAAGAATAAAAAAGAATGCGGTCCTCAACCAAAGGAATGGGAAAAAGGGAAAATTTTTGAGGAGCAAAAAAAAAAAAGATTTAAGATAACTTCTTTGGTCATTGTCATTGGGAATCATTTAGGGAAGTAAGGTCCAGTTGAAGTTTGAAAACAAATCTGTAGGATTAAAAAATTAAATAACAGGGCCTTATAACCAACATATTTCAAAGGCAGAACCTGAATCTAGTTCTTCTTAGCTCTAAGACTAGCTCTGTTATGTTGTACTAAATATTTTAAAATTCAAAAATAATTTCATGAACCAACAGGGCAAAGTAAGAAGAAACAGTAGGACAATCTATATTATCTTTCATTTATCTATATCTGTATATGTCTAATCCTATGCTTATCTTTATATGCTATCCCTTTCCTTTGCTTCCTCTTTTCTCTTTCACTCTGTCTATCTTTCCATCTCAGTCTCTTTGCCTCTTTCTCTCTGTCTCTCCCTTTATAATAATATAAAAGATAATATAATGCACGTTAAATGCAATAATCAATGGTAGTTCCAAAGGGTTGATGTGAGAACATGATTGCTTTTCTTCAGTAGGAGTTTTAGGCTAAGATGTTAAGTGTTCTTTCAAGAGTATATGCTATGTCACAAGATTTTGTTTTGTTTTATTAATGGAAGTTATTATATAACTGAAATAATGCCAAGTGCTAGGTGTATAAAAATAAAGTGTATCTACAACAATTTAAGACAGACATTATAAAAATTGTTTTTAAAATTTCTTGACTATCTCATTGAATGTTAAGAATTTGAAAGGATATTTGTCTATTATAAAACTGCTGACTTATCAGATAAAGCCACACATATGGAAATAAAAATATTTGGGAATGAATTATGAGATTAATTTTGCATGCTTAATCCCACTTTTTCACTTCTTCAAAAAAACTATGTTATAACTCCTTTAATGCTAAATTATATAATAACCAATGGCTGAATTATGCATTTTTTATATAAAGTATGTCAATATATTTTAAAGCCAACTATGAAAAAATAAATTGTCCACAAATTTCACATCTGGAATTTCTTAGTGGAAAAAGTGGGAATGATATGAGTGGGACTATTAAAATTGAAAAGAATGAATTATATGAATACTTAATATGCCTTAATATACTATTATATATGTATATCTTAATATAATCCAAATGATCTTTGGGTTTGACATTTTGTATGCTTCTATATCAATGTAAAGCATAGTTCCTCTCCTCTAATGCCTTAGAATACAGTTTTCTTGAAATACTCTGATAAATAACCAAATAATCACAAAATGGATAAAGAATATCTAGTAGTCAATATACCAAGGTAATCTCAAACTATTCATAAGAATATTCACTATTTAAACATACTTTTTACCAAAATAAAAGACAATTTAAATAATGTGAGACAACTGTCATCATTTTCAATGAGTAATTTTCATAATTCCTTGTTTATTTTTGAAATAACAACAAAAAGTTTTTTAACTTCCAATTTAAAAGATCAGTGAACCCTGAATATCATAACCTTTAGCAATAAAAAGTAGAGGTTACCCAAAAAAGAAATAAAGTGATGTATGTCATTGGAGATGCATAGTTTTAAAGATGAATTGCATGGAAAATAAATCATAGAAGATAGTGATGAATGAAAGATGGATAGCCTGGAAGTATATCTGTATGTATCCAAGAGACCAAGAAGGTCTCCACTATGTTAGCTGGATTATGTCCTGCTTTGTGGCACCTACATCACGATGACATTACAGCACTGTATTATTTGTTTAAAAAGTGTTGTGCATGAATTGCAAGATAAATGAATATACAAATATTAACTGTAATGGAAAGAACACTGGATTTGGAGGCCTAATAATCATGTTCAAATATTAACTTTGCTACTTTGTATCTATGTAGTCTTAGGCAAGTTAATTTACCTGAATGATTTCAATTTCTTCATCTGTATAATGTGAACATCTGATATAGTCAAATCAAAGGAAATTCTAAAAGTAAATTCTATTAATTCTATCATATGAATATATAGTAAACCAAATTTTTCAGTGCTTCAGATTTTTGCAAGAATCTTTTTCTAAAATCTAGAAAAGATAACAAAAGTTAGCAATATTAAAGATGCTAAAACAAAAGAATCTCTCTATATAAAATTTAAATTTGCAAATAAGTTATATACATATACATATATGTGTTCTTAACAAGCAGCTTGCCAATTTGTTGAAATTGTACAGGATTATTATAAATTATTGATCTGTGAATTTCAGGAAATGATAATAACATCAATATATTGGGAGAAATTTTAAATATTATCATGAGATTTCCAGAAGATGATAAATGAACGGATAACATACACTAGGTATTTGAACTTGAACTACTATCTTAAAGCTTTACCAGCTCTTTTTGTTTAATAAACAATTATGTCACTTTAAAATAATTTTTGAAAGAATACTTTTTAAAAATAACCCTTTAAAATAATCAAAGTATTTTACTGCAGAATTAAGTGAAAATTTTGACAATACTTTTATTTTCTTATTATTTTACCTATAATGCAGGAAATAGAGACATTTAAAAAAATCTTTTTCTGGATAGCACTTTTAGTTCTTGTGTAGGAAAGGAAGGGAGAGGCTATCACTTCCTATGATATTTAGAAATGGCTATGAATGAAAAAGCACATAAGCAGATGGCATACTGTGATTTGGTAACATTGCTTTTCCATAATTTCCTTTAATATGACTTGGGATTTAAAAAATTACAGAATATTAAAGTTTAAATAAACATTTCAGTTCATCCAAATCAATCTTTGGTCTATTCAGGACACCTTTTAAAACTCCTCAGAGAGATTATTGTTCACTTCCTCCCTAAATAGTGATAAGTAGCTCACTTTTTGGTAAAGAAGTTTCATTTAACTTTTTTCCTCTCAAATTTTAATATAGAAAGAGTACCAGATTCTTAATCAAAAAAGGCATGTGTTCAAATCTCTATTTGAATGATTTTGCACTTTTTTTTTAAACCATGGATGAATTTTTTTATCCTTCTAAGCCAAATTTCTTTATCTATAAAATGATCATGCTTATTTGACATTATTGCAAGGAATGCATTTTGGAAAAGCAAACACTCTTATTTGCTCTTCTCTGAGTCTAATATTTTCATTAATTCCCCATTACTTTCCTGCCACAATTTGATTACAAGTCCCCCAAATCTATGAGAGCGATTCCATTTTGATTACTACTATCTTTGACATTTCATGCAAAATCAAAAGAGTAAATTTGCATGAACATGTATAGGTGAAAATAATTCTTGGTAAATAAGTTATATTTTGTCACAAATCTTTCAGCTTACTTTCATTTTTTCTCTTAAAGCAGTTGTTGCAACACATCCTCATAGAAATTGAAATCAGGAAACAGGGCTAAATCTGGAAAGGAGGTGGCTGAGGATTTCCTGATATACTTTATGAATTCCTTCTTTGATAAGTAGAAAAACAAATGTTGTTGATGCACTGGAATTCAGGAAACTTTTCTAAGAAATCTCCACTAAATTTGATAAACTAAATCACAATTGTATTCAGAACTAAAATATTTTACTGAAATGAATTTGAAAACAAAGTAGGACGATCTTATATATTTATGGAACTTCTATGCTCCCTTTTTATAAAAAAAATAGACTACAAATAACAAATAAGTTGTCCTTATCACTTCCTATATCCTTACTACTATAACAAATATAATTTCAAGAAAAACCACTATGACCAAAAAAAAAAAAAAAAAGGAAAATAACATATTTTGAAGTTGAGTGAGTTAGAAACAAATAAAACATTTTTTTCTGATACCCTTTCATTTTTCAAGTTCAAGTTCCTCTTCAAAGACTGCTACTTCTCTCCATTCTTACTCTGTCCAAATTCTCTAACCATTCAGGAGCCATCTCTTTGACATCTCTTATGGCTTTTCTTAGTTTTCCATTTTTTTATCTATAAAAACTTACTCTTCCTAATTGTTTACAACTTTGTTATTTTCTAAGTGACAGCTAGATAATTTGACAAATAAACCAATGCTAATTGGTAGTGGGTGTTAATAGCTTTATATGCTATAGGCTTCCTTTTAACACTTTAGTATTTTATGCAGCATCCTGTTAGTGTTAGTGGCAGAAGAACTGACAATTTAATAGTTTCTTATTTTTGTATGGGTGAAACTAGATGGTGCATTGGATAGAATATCAAGAAAATGAATCTTCCTGAGTTCAAATTTGGTCTCAGACACTAGCTCTGTGATTGTGAGCAAGTCACTTAACCCTGTTTTCTCAGTTTCTTTATCTGTAAAATGGGCTGGAGAAAGAAACTCTAGTATCTTTGCAAAGAACACCACAGATGGAGTCACAAAAAATTGTACACAACCAAAGCAACTGAACAACAACAGTTCTATATAGGTAGTTTCTTAAATCACCTAGCCTTAGATTGGGGCTAGAGGGAGTTGCATTTTCTTCACTCTGGGAGGCAAAGCAATATAACCTCACAGACTACTATAAAAGTATCTAAATTCTGGATTTGGATTTCAGCTTAGCTTGTCTCTAACCTCTCTTGTATTCATTTGCCTTCTATTTAAAATGAAGGATCCAAAGCAGAGTTAACTTTTGAAGTTCAAATTTTATAATTCTGTGTCATAAAAAAGAGTAAATATGTATATTTATATGTGATATTATATACATGTATCTGCATATGTTGGTGTATTTCTATGCACATGGATAAAAGGTATCTATGTAGATGTTTCTTTTTTTGTTGAGGCAATTGGGGTTAAGTGACTTGCCCAGCTTCATACAGCTAGTTAAGTGTTAAGTCTCTGAGACCAGATTTGAACTCAAGTCCTCCTGACTTCAGGGCTGCTGCTCTATCCCCTGCACCACCTAGCCTCCCTGATTTTTCTTTTTTTCAGGGCTGCTGCTCTATCCCCTGCACTACCTAGCCTACCTGATTTTTCTTTTTTTAAAAAAAAAATTAAACATTTTATTTAAAATTTAATCTTATTATTTTTCCAATTATGTGGAAAATAACTTTTAACATTTTTGTAGTTTTTTATTTTGAATTCTAAATTTTCTTTTGCTCCTTTTCTTCCTTTCTTACTGAGAAAACAAATAATTGATATAAGCTATATACATATGCAATCATTCAAAACATATTTCCATGTTAGTCATGTTTGTGGGAGGAAAAAAAAATACATACCCAAAGAATCCCAAGAAAAAGAAAGAGAATGTATGTTTTGAGCTATATTCTGACTCCATAAATGCTTTCTCTAGAGATGGGTAGCATTTTTTTTCATCATAAATCCATCAGAATTTTCTCGGATCACATATTACCAAAATATGTAGGTCATTTACATTTCTTAATTAGATTTCTATTACTGTATGGAATGTTCTCCTAGTTCTGCTTATTTTACTTTGTATAAGTTCACATAAGTTTTATTTAGAGAGCATCTTTCTTGTCATTTTTTATGGCATAATAATATACATTAACATGTTCCAGTCATTTACCAGTTAATGGGCATTTCCTTAATTCCCAATTCTTTGCTACCATTAAAAAAGCTAATATAAATATTTTTGTACTTACAGATTTTTTTTTTTAAATCTCTGAATGGTATTTTGGAGTTAAATGGTATACATTATATTATAGCCATTTGGGCATAATTGCAAATTGTTCTACAGAACAGTTCACTCAGTATATAACTTTACCAACAATTCATTAGCGCCTCAATTTTCCTAGATCTCTGACATTTATCATATTATCCAATCTGATGGTTGTGGAGTAGTATACTGCTCAAAGTTGTTTTAATTTTCATTTCTACAATTAATAGTGATTTAGACCACTTTCTTAATATGACTACAGAAAACTGATTACTTTGTCTGAAAACCACCTGTTCATATCCTTTGATAATTTATCAATTGAGGAATGACTCTTATTTTTATACATTTAGCTTTATTTTCTATATATGTGAAAAATTAAACCTTTATCAGAGAAGCTTGCTGTAAAACTTTTCTTGATAGTAATTATTAACAATCATGCATTTCTTTCTTTCCTGACTTTTCCTATTTATCCTACTTTCTTTCTCTTTTTACTCTGTACATTCTCAAGTATTTTGCTTTTGACTCTTACCTCCCTCAATCTGCACTCCTTTCTATCAGTCCCCACCCACTTCTCTTATTCCTTTCCATTGCTACTTTTCTGTGGGTATGTTAGATTTCTATATCCAACTTGGTGTGTATGTTATTCTTTCATTGCATCAATTATAGTTACACTGCTTATCCCCTTATGCCCCATCTTCCCCTCCACTATAAAATCTTTTTGGTCTCTTTTATTCTACTTGTCCCTTTCCACCTTTCCCAATGCATTTCTATTTCTCACCACTTAATTAAAAAAAATAATAACCATTGCAGTAAATTCAACTCATATCTATGTCTTCTGTCTTCATATGTCTTTTAACTGTCTAATAATGAGAGAGTTTTTGGAAGTTATGACCTTATTAAATATCTTATGATTTCTCTTTCCAGCTTCTCTTGAATCTTGTATTTGAAAATCACATTTTCTATTTAGCTTTTGTCTTTTCATCAACAATGATTAAAGTACTTCTGTTTCAATGTCTATCTAGTATTTCCTCTGAAGGATTATTCTGTTTTGCTGGGTAGATTATTCTTGGTTATAATCCTATTTCAGCTGCCTTTCAGAATATCATATTCCAAGATCTCTAATTTAATGCAGCAACAACTAAATCTTGTGTTATCTTGACTAGGGCTTCACAGTATTTGATTATTTTCTTTCTGGCTGATTATAGTTTTTCCTTGACCTGGGAACATTGGGAGTTTTCATTTGGGGATATCTTTCAGGAGGTGATCAGTGATTCTAGTAATTTCTATTTTACCTCGTTTCTAGAATATAAGGGAATTTTTCCTTGATCATGATTATTATTATTATTGTTATTATTATTCTTGCTGAGGCAATTGGGGGTTAAGTGACTTGCCCAGGGTCATACAGCTAGGAAGTATTAAGTGTCTGAGACCAGATTTGAACTCAGGTCCTCTTGACTTCAGGACTGGTACTCTATCTACTATGCCACCTAACTGCCCCCTTTGATTATTTCTTGAAAGATGTTGTCCAAGTTCTTTTTTATTTTTAACTAGTATGGTTTTCAGGTGCTCCAATAACTCCAAAGTTATTTCTTTTTGCTCTGTTTCCCAGGTAAATGAGATATTTCAATGAGATATTTCTCATTTTTTCTGTTTTTCATTCTTTTGATTTTGTTATATTGTTTCTTGATATTTTGTGGAGTTATTAGGTTCTACTTGCCCAATTCTAGTTTTTAAAAAATTGGTTTCTTCAGTGCATTTCTGTTTATCCTTTTCCATCTGGCCAATTTTACTTTGTAAGGAGTTTTTTTTTTTTCCTGCAGTCAATTTTTGTAATTCTTTTCCCCATTTGACCAATTATGCTTTGCAAGGCATTCTCTTCATTGGATTTTTGAACCCCTTTTGCCATAGGATATTATTTTCTTCAATATTTTTGTGCCTCCTTTACCAAGCTCTTAATTTTTTTCATGATTTTCTTATATTTCTTCTATTTATCTTCCCATGATACTTCAGCTTCTCTAACTTGATGTTTAAAATCCTTTTAAAAATTCTTCTGTGGCCTCAGACCAATTCATATTCTTCTTTGGAGCTCTGGACACCTTTGCTTTCTTTTTCTGAGTATGTATATTGATTTTCCATGTTACCATAGAAACTTTCTATAATGAAGATCCTTTTCTGTTGTTTGCTGATTTTTTCCCCAGTTTAACTTTATGTTAAAGTCAGATTTTTCTTCTGGAGTGAAGAAGGTACTGCCCCAAACTTTAGGAATTTTGTACAGCTGTTTTCAGAGTCAAGTCTGAAGACCTGTAAGTTTTCAGTTTTTCTGAGGTGGTATGATCAAGGGGAAGGTATGTTTACTACTCTTCTGGACCATGCTCTAGTCTTTGAGCAACCTCAAACAGTCTTATCTACATTGTAACTATGAGCAAGATCATAGCCCCTCTAGGGTCACAAGCTTTGGTGTGATGATATTACCTCTCATCTTGGGACTGAGATCAAGGAGTATGGTCCAGAGGCAAGCATAGACAATGAAACAAAGTCTTGCCCCAGGGCCAGAAAAAGGACCCCTATGATGATCTTCTGACTAATTGTCTGGTGCCTTACCATCTGTTGGCTGAGAAGTCTGGATATCACTGCTCTGTCACTGATTCAGTTGCCTTCAAAACCTACTGCTCTGCACTGGACTGTGCTCCCTTTTCATGCTAATACAACAGACCTTTCTTATCTACTTTCAAGTTATCTTCAACTAAAAAAAATGTTTTACCCTGTCCTTTTCTTGGCTCAGCACTTATAGAATTGATTTTGAGGCATTATTAAAGTTATTTGGAGGGGTTAGGAAAGAGCTCAGGCAAATCTTTGCCTTTTCTCTACCAGATGTCAGCTACATATGTTTCATAATAGAAAATCAAAACTTTTGTTTTCAAGATTTGCTTGAAGAAATGACCAAACTCCTATTAGTCATCAACATTTCATGTTATTTAAGCTCAACTTTCCATTACAATTGCACAACAATCATTTAATTTTTAATTGCTTTTTTATATAAGTTCATAGAAAGCTATCCAAAGGGGAGGGAAGGGGGGAGCCAAGATGGAAGAGAGGAGACACTTCTTTTTTCTGAGCATTCCCTATGTCCCTCAAATTAACAGCAAATTAAGCTTCTGAAATGGTTTTTGGAATGACAGAACCCACAAATATTTGAAGTTTAACAAAATTCCAGCAGAAGATAATTTGGAAGATCTCCAGAAAAAGGCTGTTTCAAATCGAGCATTGTGGGTGGCAGGCCAAGCACAGATGGGCCAAGCACAGGGAGCCTAGTGCCAACAGTCATATGGAAGGAGGAATCTACAGCAGTGTTGGCTACTCTGTCTTGGTTGCAAGCCAGGAGATCAGCAGATTAGCTATAATACATCTAATACAAATACAAAAGGCAAATTGTGAGCACTTAAACCTCAGAATATCATGGGTTCTGGCCCTGCCCACCCAGAACCCAGAAGTTAGTCAGCTCTTAGCAAGCTTAACTACTGCTGCCTATAGAGGAAGCTTGGATAATCTCCCTTTTGCCTTAAAAGCACCTTTTAAAAAAATGAGCAAAAAAGCAAAAAGAACTCTGACCATAGATAATTTTTATGGAGAAAGAGAAGAACAGATTTCAAATCTTGAGGACACTAAAAACAAATCATATCCAGATGAAGCACCATAGGCTGATATGAATAGTTCCCATCTCACAAGTCTATCTTGGAAGAATTAAAAAGGATTTTAAAAGAGAGTTAGAAGAAAAATGGTGAAAGGAAATGAGAACTTTGCAAGAGGTTTTGGAAAAGGAAACATTATCTGAAATTATCTGAAGAAAACTCCTTACAAAGTAGTTTTAGTGAAATGGAAAAAGGCATATAACTCCTTAAAAATAGATTTGACAAAATGGAAAAAGAAAACAACTCCTTGAAAAACAGATTCGTGAAATGGAAAAATAAAACAACTCTTTGAAAAACAGAATTTGTGAAATGGAAAAAAATCCAAAGAACAAAATAACTCATTGAAAGATTCAATTGGCCAAATATAAATGGCACTAAAATAACTGAAGAAAATAATTCATTAAAAATAAGAAGTGAACAAATATAAATGTATGACTCAATAAGGCATAAAGAATCAAACAAAACAAAAAAAATGAAAAAAAATAGAAGAAAATGTAAAATACTTCACTGGAAAATCAACTGACCTGGAAAATAGATCTAGGAGAGACAATCTAAGAAATATTGGACTTCCTGAAAACCATGATGAAAAAAAGAGCCTAGGCATTATCTTTCAGGAAATTTTGAAGGAAAACTACCCTGATATCCTAGTATTATAAGGTAAAGTAGCCATTGAAAGAATTTACCAATCACCTCCTGAAAGACACCCCAAAATGAAAACTCTAAGGAGTGTTGTAGCTAAATTTCAGAACTATTAAACCAAGGAGAAAAAAAAAAAAATATTGCAACCAACCAGAAAGAAACAATTCAAATACCGAGGAGCCACAATCAGGATTACCCAACACCTACCAGCTTCCATCTTAAAAGATTGAAGGGCCTGATACTCCAAAAGGTAAAGGAACTTGGAATGCAGCCAAGAATAAACTATTCAACTAAAGTTAATGTTATCTTCCAGCAATGAAAATGGGCATTCAATGATACAGATGAATTTAATTTATTTCTAATGAAAAGACCAGAGCTGAACAAAAAGTCTCACTTCCAAATATAGAACTCAGGAGAATTATAAAAAGGTAAAAAGGAAAGAACTCTTTAAAACTATATCTCACAACCAAGTAGCAATTATACCAGGAATGTAGGGATGGTTCAATATTAGGAAAATTGTTATCATAATTTATCTGTATCAATAACCAAACTAACAAAATTCATATGATTATCTCAATAGATTAAAAAAAATCCCAAACCCATTCCTATTATAAACACTAGAGAGTATAGGAATAAATGGACTTTTCCTTAAAATTTATTTAAAACCATCAGCAAGCATCATATATAATGGAGACAAACTAGAATCATCCCCAATAAGATCATGGGTGAAATAAAGTTGCCCACTATCACCATCACTATTCAGTATTTTATTAGAAATTTAGCTTTGACAATAAGAGAAGAAAAACAGATGAAAGGAATTAGAATAGGCAATGAGGAAAACAAATTATCACTCTTTGCAGATGATATGATGGTATTCTTAAATAACCCTAGAGAATCAACTAAAAAACTACTAGAAAAAATTCATAACTTTAGCAAAGTAGTATGATACAAACTAAATCAACAAAAATTATCAGCATTTCTGTATATTATCAAAAAACTTTAGCAGCAAGAGATGCAAGGAGAAAATTCATTTAAAATAACCATTGATAGTATAAAATATTTGGGACTCTCTCTGATAAGGGAAAGTCAGGAATTATATGACCACAACTACAACACATTTTCCATACAAATAAAATATCTAATCAATTGGGAAAATATCAAGTGCTCATGTGTAGGCCAAGTAAATAAAATAAAAATGACAATACTACTCTAAATTAATCTACTTAATTTAGTGCCATACCAGTCAAACTCCCAAGAAATTATTTTGCAGATCTAGAAAAAAATAATAACAAAGTTCATCTGGAAGAACAAAAGGTCAAGAATTTCAAAGGAATGAATGAAAAAAAAATTGCAATGAAGATGGCCTACCTGTGCCAGATCTAAAACTATATTATGAAACAGCAGTCATCAAAACTATTTGGTACTGACTAAGAAATAAAATAGTTGATCAGTGCTATAGGATAATTTCACAGGACAAAATAGTCAATGACTATAGCAATCTAGTCTTTGACAAACCCAAACCCATTGCCTCAGATTTTGGGAAAAGAACTCAATATTTGACAAAAACTGCTGGGAAAACTGGAAACTAGTATGGCAGAAACTAGGCACTGACCTACACCTAACACCATATACCAAGATAAGGTAAAAATGGTTCATGATTTAGACATAAAGAGTGATATTATAAGCAAATTAGAAGAACATAGAATAATTTACTTCTCAGATATGTGGAGATGGAAGAATCTTTGACCAAAGAAGGACTGGAGTTCATAATTGAACATCAAATAGATAATTTTGATTATATTAAGTTTAAAAGGTTTTGTACAAACAAAACTTATGAAGACCAAATTAGAAGGGGAAGCAATAAATGGGGAAAACATTTTTACATTCAAGGGTTCTGATAAAGGTCTCATTTATAAAATATATAGAGATTGACTCAAATTTATAAGATTTCAAGCAATTTTCCAATTGATAAATGGGCAAAGGATATGAACAAACAATTTTCAGATGAAGAAATTGAAACCATTTCTAGTCATATGAAAAGGTGCTCTAAATCACTATTGATCAGAAAAATGCAAATTAAGACAACTCTGAGGTACCACTACACAGCTCTCAGATTGGCTATGATAACAGGAAAAAATATTGGAAGGATAAAACTGGAACACTAATACATTGTTGGTGGAATTGTGAACTGATCCAACCATTCTGGAGATCAATTTGGAAGTATATTCAAAAGGTTATTAGACTCTGCATACCCTTTGATCCAGAAATGTCTCTACCAGGCCTATATTTCAAAGAGATCACAAAAAGGGAAAATGACCTATATGTACAAAATATTTATATCAGCCTTTTTTATAGTGGCAAGGAACTAGAAGCTGAGTGGATGGCCATCAGTTGGAGAATGGCCTAATAAGTTATGGTACATTAATGCTATGGGATATTATTGTTCTATAAAAAATGAACAGCAGGATGATTTCAGAGAAGCCTAGAGAGACTTACATGAACTGATGCTAAGTGAAATGAGCAGAACCAGGAGATCATTGTATATAGCAACAGCCAGATTATATGATGATCATTTCTGATGGACATGGCTTTTTTCAACAATGAAATGATTCAAGCCAATTCCAATGATCTTATGATGATGAGCTATCTACATCCAGAGGGAGGCCTGTGGGATCTGAGTGTGGACCACAATATATCATTTTCACTTCTTTTTTTTGTTGTTGTTGTTTGCTTGAACTTTATTTTCTTTCTCATTTTTCCATTTTTGTTCTGATTTTTGTGTGTGCATGCAGCAAAATAATTGTATAAATATTTATGCCTATATTGCATTTATACATATTTTTAATATGATTAACATGTCTTGCATTACTTTCCATCTAGGGAAGAGGGTTGGGGGAAGGAGAGGGAAATTGGAACACAAGCTTTTAATAGGTTCAGTGGTGACAAATTATTCTTACATACATTTTGAAAATAAAAAACTTGAATTAAAAAAAAAGAAAGATAGGAGAAGTCAAGGTTACATGTTTTCTAAAGACAGATAAAATCATGCCTTAGAAATTCTTACCACTATCATATAAATCAATAAATTCAATTTTTTTTAATATTAAGTACTTACTATATAAAACAAACTTTTATAAAAAAAAGAAAGTAATCCAAACTTTCTTCTCAACCCCAAAAGTGTAATCTTGTCATCCCTTTCTTATCCAACTTCATTGAAAAGATTAAGTGCTTCTTTTATGTGTTCCCTCATTTCACTTTTTCTCATAAACTTTTATCAATTGTCCTCTTTGCTCCTTTCTCAGAATGATGAAAACTTTCTCTCCCAAGGCCAACTATTCTGCTTACACCCTGCTTACATTTACTTTGGCTGTATTCCTCATTGATCATTGCCTTTCTCACAAAGCTATCTTCCTCCTACTCTGCATGTATGTTGTACATACTGATATATGTACATTTTATCTTCTTCTTTGGAACTCCTTGGAGAAGGAGATATTTTTGCATTTTTTATCCCCAGTTCTTCACATAATAATGTCTATTATTCTTTAAGTATATTTGTGCTTACTGATTGACCAATTCTATTCCTGTTCTTTATAAATGTGATTTGTTCCCCCATCATCCCAAGAAAAAAGAAAAAAAACAACTTTCTTTTGGCACTATCATCCCTATGATCCTTACGATATCACTCTCTTTCTTTACTAAACTAAACTTCTAAAAATAAAAGAGTAGATTTAATGGACAATTTTATCATCTTTTATCTTAATGGTCTGTAAAAAATGATGATTTCTCTCCCTTCTTTTATCATCATATTTCTGTTCCTTCTCACTTCTCTGCCTCACTTACCTTGCCCTTCTATTTCTTAACCTACCCACTCTTCCATGAATCTCTTCCTTATTTCCCCCCAATCTATTCCCTTGCCCTCTTATTTCTTTCTGAATTTAGATCATAGTATTCTTTTAAACATACAATGTGTTCTCTCTTTTACCCATTCCTGATGAGTGTAAGGTTTCAGTATTACACACCTTACCACCTTTTTTGTATCAATTTTTTTTGGTTCCTCTTTTGTATGGGATAATTGTTCTTTTATCTCTTCCTACACAATCCTTTTAAACATATTTCCATATGTATCATGCTGTGAAAGAAAAATCAGACCAAAAGAGAAAAAAAAAACATTAGAAAGAAAAAGTAAACAATAACAACAACAAAAGGTGAAAGTACTATGCATTGATCCACACATTCAGTCTCCACAGTTCTTTCTCTGCATGTAAGACATGTTCTATCCCAAGTTTATTGGAATTGTCTTGAGTCACTGCATTTCTGAGAACTAAGTCTATAATAGTTGGTCACCACATAATCTTGCTGTTATTGTGTACAATGTTCTGGTTCTCCTCACTTCACTCAGCATAAGTTCATGTAAGTCTGTCCAACCTTTTCTGAAATCAGCCTGCCCATCATTTCTTATAGAACAATAATATTACACCATCTATATCTATATCTATATCTATCTATCTATCGATATACTGTAACTTATTCAATCATTTCCCAATTGATGGGTTTCCCTTCAATTTTCAATTCCTTGCCACTACAAAATAGCTATTACAAAAATTTTAGCACATGGGGATCCTTTCCCCTCTTTAATGATCTCTTTGCAATACAGATCCAGTAGGAGACTACTGTACCAAAGGATATTCAAATTTTAATACCCCTTTGGGCAAAGTTCCAAATTACTCTCCAGGATAGTGGATCAGTTCACAGCTCCATCAACAATGCGTTAGTGTTCCAATTTTCCCACATCCCTTCTGACATTTATCATTGGCTTTTCTTGTCATCTTATCTAATCTAATAGGTGTAAAGTGGTACTTCAGAACTGTTTTAATTTTCATTTTTTTCAGTCTATAAATAACTTTAATTTCTTCATCTGAAAATTATCTGTTTATATGCTTTGACCATTTAAAATTTGGGGAATGACTTTTTTCTTTTAAAATTTGACTCAGTTCTCTCTATTAGAAATGAGGACTTTATTAGGACCACTGACCATAAAATTGTTTCTCAGCTTTCTGCTTCTCTTCTAATCTTGGCTGATTGATTTTATTTGTGTAAATTCTTTTTAATTTCATGCAATCAAAATTATTCATTTTGTATTTGATAATGTTCTCTAGTCTTCTTGACTTTATTTGATCATGATTTCAGACAAAGTTAAAATTAAAATAGATTTATTCAAATAAGAAAAATAGGAAAAATACACTATGTTTCAGCCATATTATTTAATATTATTTTAAACCATTTAAAATAACCATGGAGTATAAAATATCTGAGAGTATATCTGCCAAAACAGACACAGGAATTATATGAATATAATCATAAACACTTTTTATGCACATAAAGTTTTTTTTCTAAATAATTGAAGTAATATTTATTGTTCCTGAGTAAATAAAGCTAATATACATATATATATAAAGATAATTTACCTAATTTATTTATGTAATGCCTTCCCAATTAAATTACTTCAAAAATTCTCTTACTGACCTAGAAAAAAGAGTAACTAGGTTCATTTAGAAGAGCAAAAGATCAGGAATTTCAAAGGAACCGGAGCAGGGGAGAGAGATGTAAAGGAAACATTAAGTAGTATCAGATTTTAAACCATTGTTGATAGAGAAAATAGATAATTTTGATTATTTTGAATTAAAATTTTCTTGTATAAATAAAATCTAGGCAGCCAAGAATAGGAAGAATGCTGAAAATTGGGGGAGGGGAACTTTCTTTTACAATCTCATAGATATAATGTGATTGGTTTGGAAGATTGCTTTGGTGTAGAAAATCATGAGAATATTGATTTAGAGAAAAAAAATCAATATGACAAGACTCAATCTTATGAAAGAAGCTATTATGCACCTCCACAGAAACAGATGACATATGGAAATAATAGATGCATAAAGAGGAAATAGAGATATGAAGGAGGGCATATATAGTTATTTATAGCATATTTATTCTTCTTCACTCTTAATCCATCTTCTGGAGGCTTCTACTGAGGCCTTCCTAGCTAGACATTCTTCTTGATTCCCATAGTCTTCTCTCTCTTTGGTGCAAGGGTGGGCTTGAAAAAGACAACCATTGTAGCTTCAACTCAGATTTTCCAATAACTATTCAGACTATTATTTAGTAGTTGTATGAAAGAGCTGATGAGCTGTACTACTTCCTCTCACTCCATCATTTTTGCTAGTCTCTGAAACCATTCTCTGACTATTTCTTAGATATCTTTCCTCCTTAACTTTCTACTATGTCTATAATACCAATTTCCCTTCCCCTTGGATTCTTCAGGGGAAGGTGGATGTTGGATGTACATAGATAATCATAGTACAGAATAAAAGTTAAGAAGCATAAGGGAACAAAGAGAGTTCCAGACAAAGTGTCCCAGAAAAATATGAATCCAGGAAAAAAAAAATACACACACTTCCAGTGGTGGAAAATATGAAAAGATTTACAAAGTCATAGTGATGAGATCTAGATATGGGGTACCTAAATGAAATTATGGTTTAATTGAGGTCTAGTGGCAGGTTCGGGTTCAGGGAGTCAAATAAAGTTCCCCTGCAACCTCATTGGATTCGGCGCAAGGATATGGAGTTAAATGAGGTCTAGTGGTGGCGCAAGGATTCCCAATAAAGGAATTTATTGGCTCAGAAAGCTAGATTGATAAAAGAGGTTTATTATGGGGTTTGGAAATAAGGTTAAAGTATAGTTAAGGAAATAGGTGAAGGTAGAGATAAGAAAGGCACTGGACACAGAGTTCCAGTGGACAGAAGGTCTTGGCATGCCAGGCATAAGGCTGGCATGTTTGGAACCTCTGCAAAGAGGGGGTCCCAGCTTGACTCTTTTATAATGAAAGATTTAGCTAGAGGGGCCTGTGGGTCTAGCCCCAAGTTGGCTCAGATCCGGATGGGGCTGGGACAGGCCCAGATCTTCTTTTGGAATTCAAAAGGACCAGGATTTGTGAATCAAAAGGTCCTTGACTTATAATTACATCAACTAGGAGGGGTTGGGAATCAGAAAGATAGGAATCTTAAAGGGACCACACCGGCATCAGTAGTAATGCAGGTCTAGTGATAGAAAATTGGGTTGTGTGAGAATCCCCTCTGGGCAGCACAGGTCCAATGTGAAAGAATTCCCAAAATCAGAATGTGGCAAGAAAAGGGATTTTTATTGGCACCACATAGCTAGCTTTCCTAGGAAGACAGACTCCTCAGTGGCAAGAGGTCCTGTTAAAGAAATAACAAAGATTATCACTGAGAAGAGAATGTCTTCACAGCAGGCAAGAGCCCTGGTAGACAGTTGTGCCAAGAAGAGAGGTTCCTTGGCAAAGCATAATCCTGCTTCAGACTTCTGCAGTGATATGGAGTCCAAATTATCTTTTTATAAGAAGTCTGAGGCAAGGGCTCTTCTTCAATGCCCCTAGGCCTAGATTTTTAGTTGAAAAATGAGTACTTATCTTGGAGTTTCAGCCACTCAATAACAGGGAGTTCCAGTTACTGGGAATGGTCCTGGGCTACTACTCAATAGGAATATCAGGCCCAGAACACCAACTGAATGAGACCACTTAAACTGGAACTACTGGGAGTGGTTATGAGTTAATCAGCAACTCAACAGAGGGTGCAGCTTGTCCCTGCCAAGATTTCCAACAGATTGAAACCACTTAACTGCCCTGAAGGGCGGGTCTTTGTCAGGAGAGAGTTTCAAAAGTTTACCCCCATTGCTTCCCCCCAAAAGTAAAGGAGGACAGTTTCAGGGTTCACCCCCATCAATAGCACATGCAATAAACCTTAAAAAAAGAAGATTCTAAAAGATGGAAATCATTTGGAAATAGCATATAGGCAAACCCTGGATTATTATTAAGTTTATGCAGGGAATAACTTATAAGAAATCATGGAGGCAAGAAACAAGGTGGTAAGTTTAAGGAATAATAGCTTAAAATATAGAATTTGTGAAGCACAGGAAGAGGAAATAAAATTAAAAATATAAATTGGAATTGGATTCTGATGCATCTTAATTGCTAACAAATGAGTTTGTCAGCAAGAGAAGACTATTCAGGTTGTTTTATATTTAAGATGAAATTTCCTTTAATGGAAGAAAATAGAAGACAGTACCATTCACAATTTGGCAAGTAAAGAATTTTTAACAAAAAAATGGAAAAAAGTAATCTCAAAATATTAATTCAATCACAAGGTTTTGGGGAACAAAATCAATGAATACAAAGTGTAGAACATTTCTAATTAATTTTTTTCCTCAGATTTTAATGAAAGAAATCTAATATTGCATAAATGTCCTATTATATTCATGTACTAAAATTCATGTCCTAAATGGAAAAGCATCTGTTGTTTCAGTTCTTTGTTACCAAAACAAAACAAACAAAACTTACACACACACCAAAAAAAACAAAAAACAAAAAACAAAAAAACAGGGTAGGGAGCAGGAAGATACTATTACTATTGCCACTCATGCTTTTTAAGCAAAGGCACTATTGGTGCCTTATAAAATTCTTTTGGCAACTGTGTTTATGGAGGATTCCTTAAGGAGGGGAGAAATTGAAAACAGGCTAAATCATTAAGAGGCTACTACAGGAGTCTAGGAAAGAGTTAAAAAGAACCTGAACTAAAAGTTATTATGTGAGTGAAGAAAAGGAGAGAGATATGAGATGTTTGGGAAATGGAATTTACAAAATTCTAAAAATGATTGACTATTGTGATAGGAAAGCAAAAGTATGCAAAGAACTAATATAAGATGAGTGTGAAAGGTTCAAAACAAAGGTCTAAAATATGTGAAAAGAAACCTAGAGTGATAACTTAAATGTGAAAGTATCAGAGAAGATATCTCAGAAAATATTGAATTTGAATTGGATCTTGAAGGAAATGACTTTAACAGAGAGAGAGGGATATGTAGAGTTTATGGGATTGACCCGAACAAAGACATAGATTAAGCGAGAACATGGTGAGAATCAGGAAAAGAGTAATTTTCTTTAACAGAATTACATTCTATTTCTAAATCTGCTCTAGCACCACACCATATTGTCTTAAAATAATCTGAGCTCAGTATTATTTCTTCACAAATTCTGATGAATTAAAATAAAGTACCTTTTATATAAAACTGTTATAAGGTACATGATTACCTACTACTATATAATTACATTATCTCTTCAATCTGTCAGCAGAATTAAAGCTATTATGAGGCTAATATTTACTCATCACAGAATTTTACAAATGGATATTTTGTATACCCAAAGTCTAGATAAGAACATGTCCTCCTCAAATAGTTAAAAAACATTTATTCAAGACAATTACTCTATGCACTGGGTTTGAAAATATAAAAGTGAGACAATGAGATTGTCTATATTCTTTTCTTTTTTATTAAAACTTTTTATTTTCAAAACATATGCACAGATAATTTTTCAACATCGACTCTTGCATAACCTTGTGTTTCAAATTACTCCCTCTTTGCGCCTACCTCCTCCCCTAGATGGCAAGCAATCCAATACATGTTATACATGTTAAAATATGTTAACATATTTATACAATTCTCTTGCTGCACAAGAAAAATAAAAAAAAAAAAGGATAGAAAATGAGTAAGAAAACGAAATGCAAGCAAACAACAACAAAAAGAGTGAAAATGTTATGTTGTGAGCCACACGCAGTTCCCACAGTCCTCCCTCTGGGTACAGATGGAAGAGGCACATCTATCAGAATTGATCATAGTATAATCTATTGCTATGTATAATGATCTCCTTGTTCTGCTCATTTCACTCAGTATTAGTTCCTGTAAGTCTCTCCAGGCCTCTCTGAAATCATCCTCCTGATCATTTCTTATAGAATAATAATATTCCATAATATTCATATACCATAATTTATTAATTTACTCAGCCATTCTCCAATTGAGGGATATCCATTCAGTTCCAAGTTTCTTGCCACTACAAAAACGGTTGCCACAAACATTTTTGCGCATGTGGGTCCCTTTCCCTCCTTTAACATCATTTTGAGATATAGACCCAGTAAGTAACACTACTGGATCAAAAGGTATGCACAGTTTGATAACTCTGAGCATAGTTCCAAATTGCTCTCCAGAATGGTTGGATCCATTCACAGTTCTACCAACAATGTGTTAGTGTTCCAGTTTTCCTACTTCCCCTCCAACATTCATCATTATCTTTTCTTGTCATCTTAGCCAATCTGAGAGGTGTGTAGTGGTATCTCAGACTTGTTTTAATTTGCATTTCTCTGATCAATAGTGATTTAGAGAAGTTTTTTCATGGGACTAGAAATGGTTTTAATTTCTTCATCTGAAAATTGTCTGTTTATATCCTTTGACCATTTATCAATTGGAGAATGGCTTAAATTCTTAACAAATTTGATTCAATTTTCTATATTTTAGAAATGAAGCCTTTATCAGAACCCTTAAATGTAAAAATGTTTTCCCAATTTATTGCTTCTTTTCTAATCTTATCTGCATTAGTTTTGTTTATGCAAAAGCTTTTGAAGTTAATATAATCAAAATTATCTATATGATGTTTAAGAATTCTACTTTTTTGGTCACAAATTCTTTCCTTCTTCACAGCTCTGAGAGGTAAATTATCTCATGTTCTTATAATTTGCTTATAATATCACTCTTTATGAAACTGTCTATATTCTACAAGAAATATTCAATACATTTTGTGGAGTGAAGTAACAAGGAGAAGAAGCCTTCATTTTAGTATTTACAATTGGCAGAGAAAGAAAAAGACAATAGATTATCACAATGATTCAATTATATTCCATGTTAATATTGATTTAATTAATTTGTTCTCAGACGAGATGAATGGTTGCACCAATAAGAGAACTTGGTCTCCTTGTCCTGGCATTGGACTGCAGGAAATGGAATGTAGTCCAGAAGTTTAAGGTTGATAGGTATAGGATAATGTGATGATGATAGAATAATTATCCAATCTGGACATCCTTGCTCTGGGACAAGTCTCCAAGTTGAATAGATTAATTTCCATGTGATGGAAGGGATGCAGAATTTCTGACTGTTTGGCTATGGAATATTTCTTTTCTCTAAAAGGACAGATAAAGAGTAGTAAAGCAAACAGCATGACATTTCACACAAAATCAACTGATGAACAAATTTCTGGTAATGAAATTCTCCAAATTAAGTTCTTGTACACTAACATAATTTGCAAACACCTAGGCTTGTCTTCAAATCACAATTTAAAAATGGAGTAAGAGTGTAGTGGAGAATTTTTTCCAGGGTTTTTATTCAAACCTTCAAGCTTATTGGTATAGGTGAGTAGATGAGTAGGAATAAATTGGATATAATTGGAATTTACATTAACATGCCTTTTAAAACTAAATTATAGAGGATTATTTTTAAAAGAGAAGAGCATGTTTGGAAACAATACTAAAATTTAATCCTTAGACTTTCTTTGGTACTCTATTATCTTTATAAGTCTCTTTCTGCAAGTACCAATTTTCTTTTAAAGTTTTCATCAATAGTTCACAGAATAAAATCTTATTTTTTTCTTTGACACTATGAGTTATCAAACATTTCCTCCAAGGCTGGCTTTGTACTATCACAGACAATAGATCACATGGATACTGACCACCACAAGATTAGATTGGATGCCATGGGAATTCCTTTTCATGTTGTAGTTCTTCATTCAGGATATACAGCATTCAAATGTCTGTTTTCTGAAAGTGAGTTTCTCCTTAGCGGAATGATTGTTCCAGATCTGATTTGATTTTCATTTACTTTACATGAAACAGCATATAGTTTTCCAATTGGATATAGCACCTCGTTATATCTGGTGTCTGCTTATCCAATTCTCTGGTTTTCTTTAACTGCATTTTTCTCCTGCAGAAAACAATACACAACAAAATATCCCTTTTAATAAAAGATATTCAGCTGTTTCAAATGACCTATAAAATTGTGTCTTGCATTTAAAAAACATCATGCTTATGACAAATTCCTTTTTTTTCCTACAGGAACTGACAAATAATAAGCTATACTTGGTACTAGTGACTGCAGAAGCATACTTATAGAGTTGAAGCAGGGATTAAGCCTTGGGAGGATATGGGACTAAAGCATCAGTGACATTCAGCAAACTTTTTTGAGGACTGCATTGTTCACCTCTTGATATGAAGGGGCTAGAAAAGGTGCCTTAAAAATTAATCTGCTGCACCAAACCCAACCCTAACCTACGTCGGAGTTATGCAAGGATCATATTTTACTATCTAAGGAATATTTAAGGGTCTTAAGTAAATTTTTACATTTCATGGGACAGGTTTTGTTCAAATATGTGCTGTTAATAAGAGAAAAATTTGAACTCAGACTTTCTGAGTCTCAAATGAATAATCTTTTCATTATTCCTTTTGAATGGGATAAACTAAATGAAGACCTCTCATAAGAATATGGCCTCCACCTATGTCCTAATTGTGACTTGAGATTTTATAATAACAAGTTGAGCTATAACTAAAAGCTTCAGGTGTTAGATTTTCTTAAATAAACAAAAATTTCCCTTCTGTTCCTACCAGAACCACCTTTTCAATAGCTTTAAGTACCTAAAAGAGTGTTATTGACTAGTATTCTTTTTTTTTTCCCTGGGGTACATATTTAATCTCTGGATAAATTAGAATTCTCCAGCCAATGGGAGAAAAGGTCAAAAGAGAGGTGTGGGGGCTTCTGAGTTAGGATCTTTGCATTCATCTTCTGACACTTTGTCTATTGGGAGTTGTCCTTTCTCAAGATTGTAAAAAATCCTTTTTTTGCTTTTTATCTTGAGAGTCTCTGATTTTAATTTGGGTAAAGGTCGCTGACCCACACACTTTCTCTGTTGGGACAAAAAGCCAATAATTCATATGATCCATAATTGACATGATTACTATATATCAACTAATATTCAGTAATCTACTCCCCCCCAAAATAAAAGCAAGATAAGTACAATGAAGAATTTGGGGGTTGGGAGGAGCAGATTTTCATTACCTAATACAATGGTAAAGGAGTTGTAAACTGAATTCCCAAATGCTTAGCCCACTGTCCCCTTTCTCTTTTCTCTCCTCGGGCAAGATCTATGCATTCTTTAGAAAGAAAAGCAACATGATGCTGACATGAAAAATGGGGTTAATGAACTGTGAAAATGTGTAATGTAAACAAAAGCATTTCAGCAAAACAGAATTTGCACCTTCTGCTGTGTAAACAGTGAACACAAATTTCAGAAATTAACCAGGTTTTTTCCTACCTTCTTTTAAATTAATTTGAGCAGTTAAGCAGATTGCATTATTTAGTTCCCTTTGGCATGTTAAAGAAGTTAATCATCTTCTGGGCCTCTGGGAAAGGGAATTGTTTTAGCTCCCTGTACAGTGTCACACATAGGAGTCCTTTATAAATAATCTTGTGTGTATCTATAAACTAAATCAGATTTTTCTTACATAGATTTCCAAACCACTCAAAAATAATTTAAAGGGAAAGAAAAAAGCTATCAAATAAAACTTGAGTAGAGTTTAAAGCTAGTGAAGATTAAGTCAAAGAAAAAGTTTACATAGAATCAACAAGGACATAGCACCCTACCCTGCTTTTATTTGCATTCAAATACTACTTAAAGATTTTCACCTATCCAATTCTTTTTGATACTCAAAGGCAAATAAGCAATTGGAAAAGTAAGTCCTCAGGAAATTACCTGTCTGGAAGATTTCTATGAAAAATACTCCTACCTTTTACTGTATCATGTTATTTAACAGACAAATATTCCCCAACCAAATATAATCCAACTCCAGTTCCAAGAATATTCCTGTGTATGATCAAAAAGTCCAGACCAAAAGATCTAGAGATAAACTATGTCAAATAGACCTGAAAAAGAGATTTGAATTAATTATTGCCCTTTTTTTTGCCCTTTTAATTCTTTCTGACACTATCTGCATACTACAAAATGACATCTGTATTGTCCATTTTTCATAGTGAACATACATACACTTATTACATAAGTGAGAATATGTTTCTATCTGAACAAGCAAACCACAATCTAGGTAAAATACAACTGCCTTTCTTCATCTATGATTCTATCATCATCACACAATTTACAAGAATTAATTCCTGTATTTTTAGAGACTTTTTATGTATAGTTTAGTATTCATCTGTTTTCAAAAGGTCTGCTACAGAATAAATTGAAAAGGTTTTTTTCTGCCAAGAATATTATATAACTTTAGCTTGGGAATAACTATCACTCTGCTAGAATTAATCAGCTTCTCCAAAGGACAAATAAGATTGCACAAATTGCCAACAAGAACCTAAATTGTAAGATAAAATGAAAGAAAAGGATTGGTGCTCAGTTAGAATGCTTTTTACCATTTAGAATAAATATCTACTGATGAGATCCCAAGTTGAAGACAATTCTTGAATGTACCATTTGAAAGAATTTTAAGATTTTTATCTTTAAAAGATAGAGAAAAGCTCCCTTTAGAAAAAAAGCAATTGACAGCTAGAGAAAGGAAAATTGCAGTAAAGGTGTTATAAGGGCTTCAAGTGGTGCTGTGTGTATTGAAGCACATTTGTTGCTTATCTTATCTGTGTGTACATAAAATAAAATATCCTGTTGACACAAAATGTATTATCTGATGGATTACTGAAATTTTAAAAGGATACATTTCATTTCTTCAAGAAAATAAATCATAAGTCATACTGTTAATGACCTGTTCCATTATATATGATGACATATAAAGTGAATTTATGTTTTAAACATGATTTATTAATTATTCATCTTATAGTGATAACTAGATTTGAGATTTCACTGCTATAAAGAATTCTCAAATGAGGAAACTTCCTCTGCTAATGCAGATTCCTTCTCTGTACCTTCTCTGTGCAGGTACCTTCTCTGTAATTTACTAAACTTATAGAGTTCCTTGGAGCCCCAAGAAATAGAATAGGTAGCCCAATCAGTAAGCATGAGGGCTTGCATCCAGGTTTTTCTGCCTCCAAAACATGCTCTCTATCTAATTTGCTATATTGCCTGTTAATTTATTGAATTATTCAATATTTATTCACTATTGATATTTTCTCTATACCTTTTTAGTTGCTGAGTCATTTTTTTAGTCGTGGCTTTTTCTCTGTGACCCTATTAAGGGTTTTCTTAGCCAAAATATTGAAGCGATTTGCCATTTTTTTTCCTCCAGCTCATTTTACATATGACAAAACTGAGTAAGCATTTTTAAGTGACTTGTCCAAAGTCACTGGCTAGTAAATGTCTGAGACTGGATTTAAACTTGTGTCTTCCTGATTCCAGGTTTGACATTCTATTTATTATGTCACCTAGTTGTCCTTTCTCTATACTATTTATTTGATGTTTACTGTTAAAGTATGTCATAAAGTATATAGAGAACTTACTTAAAGTCAGTGAATAATAGATTTATAGATGGGCCTATTTTAAGAACAAAAATTTGACTTCTGCCTCCTTCCAGGCAAAATAAATTCTAAATCATATTTATAGACGACTTTTAGATTTACAGCATACTTTTCTCACAACAGCCTGAGAGTATAGATATTATAAGTATCAGTGGTATTCTTTAGATCAGAAATGGAACTCCAACTCAATTCTTCTGATTAAAAATTCAGTGTTCTTTCCACTTTCTAATTCATCCCATGCACTAGCATTCCTAGAAATATTCTTGAAGAAGTATGTCATTTAAATATAACATACTTATATAGAAATAAAAAGACACATCTTATTATCTATGTTTGTATCCATTTCTGTATATCTATGACCTGATATTTAGTATATCTAATTAGTATATAAATAATAATTATTATATCTAATATCTATATCTAATACACTGATTGAGGTATTAGTAATATAGTCACTAATAAGAAAGGTATAGAAAATCTAGACAACATACCAAAAACAGAAAAACATTTTGTCAACAAAGGTGACACTTAGACAACAAAGCTGAGCACTACAGAATTGATAATTTTGAATGTAATGCTGAAGATTTTTGAAAGTCCTTGAACAACAAGGAAGTCAAATCAGTCAATACTTAAAATTTATTCAGGCTGGAATTAATTCACTGTAATGTCAAATGCTGAAGTTAAAGGTTAAGAACTTTGGCCACATAATGAGAGAAAAGGATTCACTGGAACAGAACCTGATTTCAGGAAAGATTGAAGGCAAAAGAAAAAGGGGATGGCAGAGGATGGAATGAATAGATTATATGGTCTGGTGTGTATGGTATACATGGGATCACAAATAGAACTGAGCATTTGGATCACTATTAAAAACAATTATTTATATTTACTATTTCTTACATTGAAATAATACTCATTTTATTTATGTTCTATAATTTGCTCAGCTGTTCCTCTATCAATGAGTTTAGTTTCCTCACTTTCCTTCTCTCTCAATCAAAGTAAATAATCTAAAAGAACACTATAACTTCTGGAGTTCTATTATTCTAGCTACTTACCAAGCATTTATTTTGTACCAGGAATTTAACTATGCACCACAAGGGTTCAAAAGGAGAAAATGTAAACATGATTTAGGAATATAAGAAATCTGTTTGGATGTCACTGGGGAATAGAAATTAGAGGTTTTGTTTTATTTCCAGTTTTCTCATACTACTATACAGCTACCACTATGTATATTTTTATATATATGAAGTTACCCCACCACCTTCTTATATGAAGGATATAAGAAAAGTAGAATGATTTATAGATCAAAGATATGAACATTTTCTTTAAAAAATTCCAAGTTGTCTATCAGATGAATTAACATTTTGTAGCTCAACCAAAACTGCATTATTATGCTTATCTTCTTAAAGCCTAGTTTAAGCTTTTTTTCCCTGGGAAATTCAGGTACCTGATCTTGTGATATTTCCTGTAATCCTGTCTTCCAACTATAATTAGATCATCCTACTTCAACCAATTCAAATACTTTTAAGAAAAAGTGTCTATTATATGTATATTCCCAAATTTCTAATAACTTTACAAAACTCTATATTCCCTTTATAGTTTTTTTTCCCCAACAAACTGTATATGCCTTTCAACAAAATATGACTGCCAAACAACAAAAGAAATCTACATGCATTATCTAATTTTAGAAGGCAAAAGTATTGGAATGAGTTGTGTTTTTTTAACTATATTGAAATTTTGCTTTGGGAAGTCTTATTGGATAGAAGGCTAAAAGAGAATTTTCTGCATCTAATGTAAGCCATTAGAAAGTAAAAACTGAATGACAGAAATATGTTCTCTATTCTTGCATGACA
The DNA here is from genome assembly GCF_902635505.1 of Sarcophilus harrisii. Lineage (NCBI taxonomy): Eukaryota > Metazoa > Chordata > Mammalia > Dasyuromorphia > Dasyuridae > Sarcophilus > Sarcophilus harrisii. The sequence goes on from NC_045426.1 coordinate 195,988,536, forward strand.
TCACCTAAGTGGTGAGAGGAATAAGAACTGATTAGGATTCCTCTGAATGAAGCATTAGTAAAGCAAAAATCATGTAAAGGGGAAAAGCAGTTTGCTATTTAGTCTAGCAGCATGTTTCCTTAATTCATGGCACACCCTGGTGACACAATGGAAGAAATTTTGGCTTTCATTTTATTAAACACACAAAGTCTTTAAGAGATGTCATTTTATTTTTTTTTCATTTCCTTTTTTATAAAGCTCTTTATTTTCAAAACACATGCATAGATAATATTCTATTCACCCTTGCAAAATGTGTTCCAATGTTTTTTCTCTTTCCCTTCCTCCCACCCTCTCCCCAAAGGACAAGCAGTCTACTATATGTTAAACATGTGCGATTCTTCTATACATATTCCTGCAATTATGCTGCACAAGAAAAATCAGATGAAAAAGGAAAAAAAATGAAAGAAAACAAAATGCAAGTAAACAACAAAACAAAAAATGAAAATACTATCTTGTAATCCATTCTCAGTCCCCACAGTCCTCTCTCTGGGTGCAGATGGCTCTCCCCATCACAAGACCACTGGAATTGGCCTGAATCACCTTGCTGTTGAAAAGAGCCACATCCATCAGAATTGACCATCATATAATCTTACTGTTGCCATGTATAATGATCTCCTGATTCTGCTTATTTCACTTAGCATCAGTTCATGTAAGAATCTCCAGGCTTCTCTAAAATCATTCTGCTGATCATTTGTTATAGAATGATAATTTTCCAAAACATTCATATACAATAACTTTTTCAGCCATTATCCAAATGATGGGCATCTATTCAGTTTCCAATTTCTTGCCACTACGAAAAAGGCTGCCACAAACATTTTTGCACATGTGGGTCCCTTTCCCTACTTTAAGATCTCTTTGGGATATAAGCTCAGTAGAAACACTGCTGGATCAAAGGGTATGTGCAGTTTGTTAATCTTTTGAGAATAGTTTCAAACTGCTCTTCAGAATGGTTGGATCAGTTCATAATTCCACCAACAATGTATTAGTGTACCCCTCCAACTTTTATCATTACTCTTTCCTATCGTCTTAGCCAATCTAAGAGGTCTATAGTGAACCTATGAGCTGTCTTAATTTGCATTTCTTTGATCAATAGTGATTTAGAGCAGTTTTTTCCCCCCTAGGAATAGAAATTTTCATCTGAAAATTGTCTGTTCATATCCTTTGACTATTTAAGAGATATCATTTTAAAAGGATATTTTTAGATCCAGTTTTTTAGAAAGATTTTGTCTGTAATTATTACAAAGAAAGATCAATCCATTAGTTTGTGCTAAGATGTGCTAAACTCAAACTAATTATTTCATAATAAAGTTTACCTTACACTCTAAATTTAAAAAAATTTTATTAGTATTATTATTTATCTTCTCATATTCCATTTGCTGTATAATGCTTCTACCTCTCATATTCAATACATTTTATTGATAACTGATTTATGTTATCCTCTTTTTCTACCTTCAAATTATGGCAACAAATGTTCAAATTCATAATAAAACTCTTGGTTTCTATTCTCCACTAATATCTAAACAGATTTTTTTAGGTTTGTATATCATTTCTACATTTTCTCCTTTTGAACCCTCATTCTGAATAGCATAGTTCATGACAAAAAGTATTTGTTTGGTAAGTAGTTGAAATCATAAAACACTAGAGGTTAAAGGGTTCCTTCAAGTTAAACACTTTCTTTTAGAGATAAGGAGCTTGAAGTTATCAAATATGGCTGATCCAATGTCTCATATGAGGGTAGGAACCAGTGTTAGATTTCAAGCTTCCTGATTTACTGGCTAGTTATCTGATGGGTTGTTATTTTTTTTTTATTCTATTATCCAATACTGCCATCAGCTAAGTTCTTATTCATGAAATGAAAGGTAGCATATGAACTTCATATGGGTCAATAAGCTTCTCTTCAATGGTTACAGACTACATCTCTGACCTTTGCTATATGTGGGCTATTAGTCATAAGAGGGACCAAGAAAAGAGTGTCTGTGTTTCTATATTGATTCATCTCTAGTGCTGGAAAAAGCAGCAATCAGAGCATATACCTTCCAGACGCTTTCTAAGCAACATCACTTTCTAAAAGGAAAGATAACATACATCTCAGAAATAGAAATGCTCTGAAATAAACTCAAAAGGGCTCTTCAGATTTCTTGATTAACTGCTTTTCAAGGAGCAAAAGTTGGAGCATCAGAAGTCTGTGAACAAATATACAGGAATCAAAATAAGCTATTTCCAAGAGAAGCCCATATCAGTTAGAGTATAAATTAGAAGTACTTGCCTACAGTCTGTAGTCATCAAAGAGCTTAGCAGACCAGTAAATGACAATAATAAACAGCTAACCATGCATGAAACAAGAAATCAGAATTTTCTTCTTGTATGCAAGCTTAAGTTAAAGAGATGCCAGTCAATGATTTTTTTTTTTTAAACACAGACTGAAGGAAAATTGGGGATTGCTGTTTAAAGAGCCCAGTTAAGATTTAGGGAAAACTGCCCAGTGCCTCGGCTAAGCAGTGGGAAGCTCTATCATCTGATGGATTTTGGAAATGAGTTTCCTGTAATAAACAGACCAATTAACCTAAAGTTGATTCTGGCCTGTATAAGTGGCAATTGAAGTGTATCTGTTCATTGAGGCAGTGCCTTCTCTGGTGTACTTAGCATTGAGGATTTTCACACAAATATCAAGCCTGTTTGAATTCAGCTGCTTCCTTTGGCAGAGAAACTCAAAATGCCTTATTTGTGCCTATTCTCAACGTGGGTTCACTCACTACTGATGTAGGATGAGAGGAGTGAGTGGATTTATTAGAAGTGGAGTTAAAGATGAGGCACCTCACCCTGCAAAGAGGTGGTGGCTCTTTTCACAGATCCTTGAGAGTAAACATTTTGCAAAAGATACAATTATTTAGCAAGCAAGAAATGAAATCATGTGCATTAGCCCCTGATTAAGCAGAGTATAATGTGTTGTTCAGAAAGTCAGCTGCAAAGATTCAGCCTGAATGTGACTGCTACTGCTCCTGAAAGGTTTTGATTTGGCTAATCACAGAGGTCTTTCTCAAGTTCTAACTAAGAATTCCAAGCAGAAAAAAATTCATTCCTGTTGAAGTTTTGAAGCTGACAATGTGGAATAATATGAAATACAAATTTGATTGGGATGCAATTAAGGACTTTCCCCCAAGTCACTAAATTAGTTTACACTAACTAAAGGAAGATAACACTAAAGGAAAACAAAGGAATATGGGAAATACCACAATTATAAGTCATTCAGTTCAATATTCTGTTGCTAACAAGTAACACAAATGACCTATTATAGAGAAGATGTGATTTTTATGTCACTCAATTTTAAAAGTATGTAAGTTCTAACTTCTTCAAATAGCCATTTATAATTGTGAGATTCATAAATATGATCAAATTCTTTCTAAACTAATTTTTATTTCTAACCTAACCTACCTAGTATTGGAATAATGACTCCCATAGCTTTGCCATCTATTCTAAGTAGTGCTTCTTTTAAAAGTCCTTAACTTACATTTATTCAAATTAAAAAAAATTAAAAATTACTAATAACTTCCATTTTTACATACCTTCATTCTTCAATATACCTCTCCCAGAGAAGAATCCGTTGTCACAGAAAACAAAAGAAAGAAGAAAAAAATCTTTAGCAAAATGAACCACATCCATGATCTCCCATTTCCACAAAGGAAAAAAGCGTTTATTTTCATTTTTATTTAGGGGGAGATGAAGACAGGCTTAGTCATTTTAGTTACCAAGAATTCAACTTCTATTTTTCCCCCTTTTGCTCTGTATATACATATAATAACATGTATATATATATATATATATATGTGTTTTTCCTAAATCTTTTTACAACAATTTGAACCAGTTAACATGAGTCTTCCCATATTTCTATAATTTTTGTATTAGCTTATATAATTTGCAAAGAATGCTAAGTATAAATTCTGGTAGGGAAGTATATAGATTTGAACTAGTAAACATATTTAATATTTCACTTATGTTCTTCTAAATTATTAGCCTACCACTCTCAATTCATTGAGAAATTAGGGAGAAGAGGGAATTGTGGAGCAGATAACTAAAATCTCCAATTAAAGAGAAATTGAGAAAGTGTTATGCCACAATTCTCAGTCTTCAAAATTATTCTGACCTAGTCTCCCTGCTTCTCAGTTTCTCTGCTTCTTAGTCCTGCAAAACATCCCCTTCCTTTTTATCAGAATATTTGATAAGGATAAAAGATCTTATGTTTTATAATCAGAATGCCTCTTCCCATCCCAAGCTATCAGAATTATCAGATACCTTCTTATCAAGATGCCTCTCCCCATCTCCAGGGTGTCTCTCCCCACTATGTCATCCCATCTTCTGTGGCTCACCCCACCCTGTCAGAGTCCTGTTCCAGCTCTCAGCAGCCTGATACCAACCCCACCTCAGTCTACCTTGAGTCTGAGCCACATGTGTGTATATATGTCATTGAGAACTCTCATTGTTGGCTGGATTCTTGGAGATGATAGTTTCATTCAGCCAGGGGACCAAACCATGGATCCATTTGGCCCCAGTATATCTCTCCTATTTAATAAATTATTAACTCTCTAATCTCTATCTTGTTTAGTTTCTCCAGCATTACAAAAGAATAGAAAAATGGTATCAAAGAATGAGATAGTGTGAATTTAATAAATGTAGGATCAGAGGTAGAAGGAACTGAGAAAGTACTAAGAAGAATCAGAATTATAGATTTGGGGAGCTAAATAGGCGGCTGAATGAGAAGGAATTTAAAAATTTAGTTTCTTGACATAGTTTTTAGCAGAGCAAATTGAGTAAAGGTAAACTAGGGGAAATAGAATGTGCATTGCAGCCAGAAATATGGTGTCATTAAAAAAAAAAAATCCTGTTTTTTTGGTGGAAAAAAAATCAATATTGTGATAAATTGATCAGATTGATAATGAGATTGTATGAAATGTCTGATCACATAGAAAATAGCATTACCCATAACTAAGTATAGAAGCTAGCTATCTCAGGGTATCTACGACAGGGCAATGATATAATTTTAAGATTTATAGAACTCATAGGACTTTTTTTGACACTCCCTGCCTCATATGTGCAAGGATATAATATTCATTCTATCTTTACCAAAAAGGTAGCAAAAGCTAAAGACTTCTTTGAGACAATTTTTTGCTCAAATCTATATCACTATGGGAAAGTTCAGTATTTGAAATTAAAATTGATTGCAAAGTAGGACGATTTTTTACTGAGACCATAAAATACTTCTGCTATTTGGCCAAAATCAAAGTGAAATAAATTCTTCTCCTAGTGATAAGTCCTGAAGACAACATGAAAAGAACCTGGAAGGGTAAAGTGTCAGTTCTATCACTTTTTAAATTTTGTATGAATTATTTTTCTGCTGCACAGTTTTTCCTCTGCTTTTTCCAGCTAGAGGTAGAAGAGAGACAGCAATCCAGAGCTGTAAATCCTAGAGGAGTTGATACCCTTAAAGGGTAAAGCTATCAGAAGTTGTATATGATGGTGGTAGTCTGATGGGACTTCAAAAATATTATAGCACTTTGGGATTCTTGTCCTCTCTAGCTTTCAATATGTGTCTTTTTCACATTGAGAAAAGATGCAAAGAAAGAGACTGGGCCAGAGGGCCTCTGGGGCTGGCCTGTTGCCCAGGACAGCCTACTGTGATCATAAACAGCAGGATTCACCTGATAGGAGGCCAGGAACTGGGTTGCAGCTTTTTCAGTAACAAAATCACCTGCAAAGTGCTGGGGTTGATATATGCATCAATTGATGAAAAGAGATAATATGAACTGGATTGGGGTGATCTGAATTCCATTGTCTCACACTTTTGATTTGTGAGATTGTGAATTCCCATATTCTAAAAATCCTTTGGCAATATCTGTCCCTGTTAAATTGAATAATAGGAAACAGAACAAAGAAGGGAGGGATTAGAAATTCAGACTCTACCAAAAGTTTCTGGGGTTCACTCAAATAACTTTGAAATTTAATGCTATTTTATGTTAATTTCTGGTTGATGTAGCTTTCAAATAAGTTTTTTTTTTGTTGTTGTTTTTGTTTTTGAGCTTCAAAGGTACTCAGAAAAGAATCAGAAAAATCAATTAATGATGAGTACAGTAGGTAGAGTAATGGAATTGGGGTTAGAGAGACTTATTTTCCTGAGTTCAAATCTGATCTCAGTTACTTAATAGTTATGTGATCCTAGGCAAGACACTCAATCTTGCTTGCCTCAGTTTCCTCTTCTATAAAATTAACTAGTGAAGGAAATGAAAAACCACATCAATATCTTTGCCAAGAAAACACCAGGTGGGCTCAGAAAGAATCAGACATGACTACAAAGTGACTCAATAGCTTTTCTTCTAAGTCAAGATTCTAAGGAAAGCTAGATCTCAGAGACATTGGATCAACCCCCAGCATTACCTGTAAAAGTTTTGGAATTTTTTTTTTTTTAGAAAATCATTTATGGGGGGCAGCTAGTTGACACAGTGGATAAAGCACCAGACCTGAAGTCAGGAGGACCTAAGTTCAAATCTGTTCTCAAACACAATACATCTTAGATATGTGACCTTAGGCAAGTCACTTAACCCTAATTGCCTCAGTAAAAAAAAAAAATAAAAAATCATTTGTGTCTACCAATCATAGCTCCTGGCTCCTGTTCTAGCCTACGGGTCACTCTCTCCTTTTCCAGTCCCTTGCTTGGGTTTAACCAAATCCTCCACCTCACAATTTTGGAAAGTATTTTGGACAGTAAAGAAAATATTTAAATATTATATTAAAAACATTAAACCTCAAGCATCTTAGGTTGGGACCTACATTCAAAATTTGTGTTCAGCTTAAGAAACAAGAGACTAATAGTTCCCATTTTAGTTTCTTTTAGCTCCTGGCATGGGGTTCTCCCAGGAACTGAATAAAATCTAGTTATTTCAGAAACAGGTGTGGTATAGTTCAATTGCATTAATTAGGGCAAGAATAGCAAGGCACCTCAGTATTTTTTTTTTATCAGACACTAAGTTTGCAGGTGCCAATGGGGAGGCAGCCCCAGTCAGTTTCATCTTGCCTGATTCCAAGCTCAAGCTCCATCAGATGGTGGAGAGACCTAACTACCCCTTTAATTCTGAAATAAAGTAAATAATTTTCTCAGAGAAGAGGGCTGCTTGGTCACAAAAGCTGCCTTGACCAAGGCAAGTGGTGGGAGGCATTAGGCAGAGTGACTCAGCACCAACTAACTAGAAGTATTTGTTTTATATCTAAGTAGCAAGAAACTCCCTGCTCTTACCCTCAACTTCCCTACCAACCCCCAAAAATAAGAGGTAGGGAAGAAAAAAGAGATATTTTCAGTTTAAAAGCCAAGGAAATTTGTAATTTTAACATGAAATTAAGCTGAAGCTGAGTATTTTTAATTGACAAGGAAGCTTTTTTTCTATAAGAAAATGTTAGGAATTTATCTTAAATGAAAATATGGAAAGGACTTCTATATTTTGAAGTTTGCCCATGGCATTCATTTTTTAAAAATATTTTTTAAACAAAGCAGGAAAAGGTGGCCTCCTACAGGAAACCTGGTTACATGGACTTGAATGAAAAGAATGGGACTTGTGCCAAATTCACTGCTGACTCACTATGTTAAATATGACAAATCACTTGACCTCATTTTAAGTCATCTGTAATTTGGGATGATAATTATAAAACTTTTCAGAGGATTATGGTTAGTCATAGCTAAAATTATCTCTATTTATAAAAGCTTTTTGCACATATAAATGATCAATACCAATGTCTCAAGGGACTGGTTTTTGGCAAGATTTTTCTCTAGTGCAACATAATTATGAAGTCAGTCTTTAAGAAAGATATTAAATTTTGGGGGGTTTATGGATTTAAAAGCTTTAAACATTGCCTTCCCATTGATTTATTACCTTTATTGAAAAATAACTATATATGTGGTCATCTCAAAGCTTCATGTATTCTGACTTGACCCCTATCACCCTGATGAAACTTCTTTATCAATTTTATTAATGATCATCATATTAACAAAAAAGTAATTTAGTTTTACTCCCATTAAATTTTCCTTTTTTCTTGAAATCATTTCCTCTTTTTATTTATATGCCACTAATTTTTTCTTTCTTTGTGACAGGTTTTTTTTTTTCCTTTTCTTTTCACTTGATCCTGAGCCTACTCCCCAAGGTATAATTAGTGACTCCTGGCTTTTTTCTTTATACCATCTATGCACGATCACCCATTCTTATGTTTTTCTAAGCAGATTGCTCAAAATTGAATTATCCACTCCAAATTCACAAAATTAAGCTGTTCTTCCTAATTTCCCTTTTTAAAACATAATTCTCTCCAGTTCATAGAATCAGAAATGTTAACATTTTAAGGGATTTTTAGTTACTTCTTTTTCCCCTTATCATTTGATCAGTGTCATAAGGTTATTAAAGGATCTCATTACTTCATATATATATATATATATATATATACCATCAAATATTTTGTTGGGTTTTTTTTCCTGAATCTCTTTTAAATAAATTCTACATATACCTTCTTGATTATAATTCAAGGATTCATGTTTTGTTGTTGATGAAAATGATGTGTCAAAGGATTTGCTACAATTATTCAGAGAGTATGAGACAACTAAGACCTGAGACTTGTTATACTTCTTCCTGCCTTGCTATCTTACGATACAGTATCCCATTTCAATGATATCTTTATTACCCTGCATCCAAGTGCAATAATGTGTGCCTTTAGACTGCCCTTCATAGCACAATTATCATTTAATTTGATATCAAGTGAATTATTCTAACACAATTTGAAAAATGTCTCAACTGTCTCCACTGAGACAGACTATGGTCTTTTTAAAATTTGATAGAAGTCTTCATGAGCTGCTGTGATTAAACTGTTGATGAGTTTGATTTAGTATTTAGATGGCATGTAATGATCCTGTATTTCAAATCTTTCAGGCTTGGTAAAAGTCAATAAAGTTTGTGGTTCACTGACATAGCCTCATAGAACACAGGTTCATTTCAATGACTCATTAGGTATTGAAGTATGACTTCTGTATTGATTATTCATCTTTCATTATGATTTTTATTATGTCACTCTCAAAATGAAAAAAAAAATCTTTAATGACAGGATCATATGCCAGAATTTGAGAATAGTGGATTTCAGGTAATTCAAAAAATGAGTTCTGGTAAGATGTGGTATCTAAATTATGTATGGCAAAATTAGTCTGGGAGTAAGGGAACTATATCAAGAATGAAATTCTAAAAACGTATACAGAAACTATTGCAATGAAGAAGAGAAGGGGAAGCTGTTGGATCAGACTAATTTCTTATTAATCAATTTAAATTTTTAAAAATGACAGAAGGCAAGTAATAAAAGATAAGCATAAAGGCAAGACATGATCCACTAAGAATAGTACTAATGCTTACAAAAAGCTGAGCCAGTTATAAATAAAAGGAACAACAACACAAATAATCTTTATGATAAGAAAAAGTAGAATTAAAGAAGATTCCAGAGAAATAATTTTAAATTTTAATGGGATTATTTTAGAAGTTTAAAAGAAGGGAGAAGTATTCAACTCTTTTTGTGATTCATGTTTCTTTGCCAAGGACAATGATCACTGTAATGGAAAAAGACAAAAAAAAATTTAGGGAGTTGAAAAAAGATAGTAATAAAAAAAAGATTCAGTTTTTATCAGCTTGCAAGTGCCAATTGTTAAATTTTAAGTGTAAACAGGTCAGAAATTGGCAAGTGCTGACAGCTTGATTTATTGTTTTATTGGTTTCTATATTTAAGAAAGCAATAAAAAATGTAAATTTTGCAATTACAGTAAAATTATGTTATAAATACTTTTCTTTTTCTTGAAAGCTGGTTCTTTGCAGATGCTTGGGCCAGGGTTGGGATTGAGGCTGCACTGGCATGGCCAGCACTGGGACTGCACATTGGACTCTCATCCCCTTGCCACAGACCCTCTCCACTGACCTTCCGAGTTTTTCCTGGTGTTGCTGCCTGAGAGATACAAAATTACTCTACCATTACTCTAAGTACCAATGGTACTCTACCATTACTGCTGAATCAAAAGTCCCATCTCATTGATGCTGGGGTCCTGCCTGGTCTCGGTCTAGGGCTAGGGCTGAGTCTGGGGTTTGGGTTTAGGCTGGGGTTGGGGTTGGAGTTGGGTCTGTGCTGATACAGCCTGCACTGGGATTACCAACTAAACTCCTACCTTGGTTCCACAGACCTATTCTGTTGACCTTCCAAGTCCTCTTTAGAGTCTCTGAGCTGAGAACTCTGGAAGTCACCATTATTGTTGCTTATTTAGCAGTCTGTTTGGGGGGCTGGATCCGAGTCTGGGTCTGAGTCTGGGTCCAGAGCTGTGATGGGTGGTCTGCCCTAAACTACAAGACTAGATTCTCACTCTGATGTCACAGACCTTTCCTGCTGACTTTCTAAATTCTTTTAGGCTGGAAAATATCCTACCCCAATTTTTGGATTGCTCTAAAATTTGTTTAGAGTTATTATTTAAAGGAATTTGGAGCAGTTTGGGGGAGTGGTTGTATGACTTCCTGCTTTTACTCCGTCATCTTGTCTTTGCCCCCTGAAAGCTGGTTCTTAAATATTTTTCAGTACACCATTGAAAATAAACATCTATCGTCAATTTGAAAGCACCTACCTACAAAGATAGAAAATGAAATATTATGGTCTAATCCCCTTGAACTCTTAAACATCTTCAAAACAGAAATTATGCACCAATGATAAAGCAATTCCAGTTGTATCCATGGCTTAGGACATCCAGAATTGAAAAGAAGACTAAATTGTTTTAAAATGAACAGATGATTGTTAATCCTGAACTCACTCAACACCCTTCCCCCATCATCCACACTGTTGGCAGTGAGGTTAGTATACCTAAGGATACGACACAGACTTACAACAAAATTCCTTCCCATATCCCATTGCCACCAACACACACAAACATTTTTCCTAATATCCTGGAAACTTGGCTCTAGACTATGAACATTTTCTGTGGTTGTGACAGAAAGCCAGATGGTCACAGAGCAAAGGCAAGGTGGAGGTCACTAGTCTGTGACCGATCACCTTGCAAAACCATCAGAGGCTGGAATTAGGATAGATAGTCACGTAGCACTTGTGCTGCAAAGCTCCAAAGTACTATTACTAACCCAAAAAATTGAGAAATAGAGAGAATAGGCAGAACACCAGGACAGGGTACTCTTACACTATACATGTGTGTGAAAGAACTATGTACTGCTCCACTGAGTCTAAGAAAAAGGGAACATCATTTAACTAGAAATAGTTTTGACTACTCAAAAGTCAGAATAGAAAGTTAGTCTGATTAATTATGACTTGTTTAAATAAGAAGCTAAGAAACTTTGAAATCCATAGCCCAATGAAATCAAAATCAGAGAAGAAGAATTAGAAAGTAAGGGATAGGGGAATAAAAGAGAAAAAGAATGAAATTATCAAAGATTTCAGGAAGAAACAAAGTCAAAGACCTTGAACATAAACAGATAGCAACAGGAAAACACTAACAACAGAAGGAATTATGACCTCCAGATCATGGAGTTCCATGGAGATCAAAGGTACATGAGCTCAGACATCTATGAGTAAATTCTACAAAATATAGGAAAATTATTGAATACTTGAGGAAATAGAACTTTATGGAATTTGAAGAGAACTTGGAACCACACTACACACTGTCCCTAAGTGGTTTGAGACAAATGAGAACTCAGAGCAAAAGTTGTAACTAACAACAATAATGGGAAGAATAGAAAAGCTAGAGTCTGTGATGGCAAGTCTCATCAAAGAAATAAAAGAGAAAGCTAAAGAATATATATATATATATATAGATATAGATATAGATATAGATATATAGATATAGATGTAGATATATATATATATATATATATATATATATAATATATAGAAATGAAGAACAGTTTAGAGGAAGAGAAAATAAAAACATCACCAAAAGAAAATATGCTCAGTTTTGTAAGCAAAACACACTGATCTCAGAGACAGCATGCATCATAAATATCACAGAAGAATACAACAGAACAAAAAACCTAAACACTATAATGAAGAAGTAATATAACAGAAGTGCCTAGAACTTCTGAACAATGAAAAGGAAATAATTCACAGATGGATTTCAGAAAAAAATGAACTTGGCAAGTTCTCTCTTTTCATTTTTAAAATGAACAATTTGATATTCTTCTTTGCTTTATCTAATCAAATTTACCAAGGGTTTATCTATTTTGTTGTTTTTTTTTTCCATAGAACCAACTCTTAGTTTCATTTATTAATTCAATAATTTTTTTTACTTTCAATTTTATTAATCTCTTTTATTTTTAGGATTTCAAGTTTAGTGTTTGACTGGGGGGTTTTAATTTGCTCTTTTTCTAGTTTTTTAAGTTGCAAGCCTAGTTCATTGATGTTCTCTTTCTCTATTTTATGCAAGTAGGCCTCTAGACATAAAATTCCCCTTTATTACCACTTTAGCTTCATCCCACACATTTTTCTATGACGTCTTATTATTGTCATTCCGTTGGGGAAATTATTAATTGTGTCTATGATTTGCTGTTTCACCCAATCATTCTTTAGGATGAGATTATTTAATTTCCAATTACTTTTTGGTCTATTTTCCCCTGGCTTTTTATCTAATGTAATTTTTATTGCATCATGATCTGAAAAGGATGCATTTATTATTTCTGCCTTTCTGCATTTGAATTTGAGGTCTTTATGTCCTAATATATGGTTAATTTTTGTATAGGTTCCATGAACTGCCAAAAAGAAAGAGTACTCCTTTCTGTCTCCATTAAATTTTCTCCAAAGATCTATCATACCTAACTTTTCTAGTGTTCTATTTACCTCTTTAATTTCTTTCTTACTTATTTTGTGGTTTGATTTATCTAATTCTGGAGTGCAAGATTGAGATCTCCCACTATTATAGTTTTGCTGTTTATTTCTTCTTTCAGCTCTCTTAACTTCTCCTTTAGGAATTTAGATACTACATTGCTTGGTGAATATATGTTTAATATTGATATTTCTTCATTATATATGCTACCTTTAGCAAGATATAGTGCCCTTCCTTATCTCTTAATTAGATCAACTTTTACATTTGCTTGATCTGAGATCAGGATGGCTACCCTTGCTTTTTTGACTTCATCTGAAGCATAGTAGATTTTGCTTCAGCCTTTTACCTTTACTCTGTATTTATCTCCCTGCTTTAAGTGTGTTTCTTGTAAACAACATATTGTAGGATTCTGACTTTTAATCTAGTCTGCTATCTGCATCTGCTTTATGGGGGAGTTTACCCCATTCACATTTATGGTGAAAATTACTAATTCTGTATTTCCTGCCATCTTGTTAACCCCACATTACGCATTTCTCTTTTCTTCCCCCTTTACCCCCCTTCCTAGTATTAACCTTGTGAATACCACTTTCCTTAAGCAGCCCTCCCTCTTTCTTCCCCAGAAGAAAATGCTCAGATTGTCTGAGTAAGTTATTCTTGGCTGTATACCAAGTTCCTTAGCCTTTCAGAATATCAGATTACAGGCCCTTCAATCCTTTTATGTGGATGCTGCTAGATCCTCAGTAATCCTTTTTGTGGCTCCTCTGTATTTGAATTGTTTTTTTTTCCCCTAGCTGCTTGTAGTATTTTTTCCTCGGTCTCACAGTTCTGGAATTTAGCTACAATATTTCATGGAGTTTTGATTTGGGGATCTCTTTCAGTAGATGATAGATGAATTATTTCAACGTCTATTTTACCTTCTTTTTCTATAACATCTGGGCAGTTCTCTTTGATGACTTCCAGAAAAATAGTGTCTAGGCTCTTTTTTTCATCATGATTTCCAGGAAGTCCAATAATCCTTGGATTATCTCTCCTAGATCTATTTTCCAAGTCTGTTGTTTTCCCAAGTAGGTACTTAACATTTTTTTTCTATTTTTTCAAGTCTTTTCACTCTTCATTTGAAAAACAGGTTTCAATTCTATAGTACTTCTATTGCTTGATAAACATATCTACAGATTCCTTCAGTATCTAATGATATAGTTCTTCTGGACATGGTGCCTTGAATTAATCAAAGTGAAGTCATTATCTCTTTACTAATCTTGGGAATTAACTTTTTATTGGTAATTTTTATTCTATCTTTTCCAATTGGAAAATTATTCTTTTCATTAGAGTAAACAAAAGCAAAATAGGAATTATAGGTCAGTGAACGTGACATTAATTTCTGGGAATATTCAAGAATGTATTGTTGAAGCAAAAGTTCATGAGTAATGATAGAATGATAATTTCATTTTTAAAGGTTACTAAACTGTTTATCATTATATTGTTGAAGCTATTATTTAATAAATAATTTGATAAAGTATCTCATGCAGGGAAAAAAAGATTGGATAATACAAATAGCTGAATTTCTAATTGGTTGCATGGCTAGACTGTAAGTATAGTTGTGAAAATATTTTAATGTCAATTTTGTGGGAAATATACAATGGAGTACCCCAGGAATCTGTGTTTGAACTGCTATTTCTCATTTTTATCAATAGAGATATTACTAAAGAGATAAATGATACACTCATGAAATTTTGAGATATCACAAAGCTGAGATAGATAACTAGTAAAATGGTTGACAATTTTGATTGACTGGAAACTGAGTTGTATCTAATAAAATGATATTGATTAGGAGTATAGGTAAAACCTTACTTTTGGTAACAGTCCCATTTACAAGTACAAAATATAACATGTCTTTTCCAACAAGTTTTTATCTTAAAATGATCAAAGTTTTATTGGACTACAAGGTCATTGTGACTCAGCAATATTGTAGAAGCCAAAAAAATTAATGTAATTTGGCACTATCTCAAGAGAAGCAGTGTTCTATATTCTATCCCTGTCACACCTCATCTGACATATTGTATTGAATTCTGCACAATAGAATTTAAGAAGGACATTGCTAGTTTGAAAGAATAGAAAATAGGTAGAGGGCACTGATATTTTGTCATATGAGGATTGCTTGAAGGACCTGAAGATGTGTAGATTAAAAAAAGAGAAGATTTAAGAGTGACATTGTACCTCTGAACAAACACGTGATAAGCCTTAAGAGAACAGAACCAAGTTTCATGGACCAAAGTAATAAAAAAGAAAACTCAGGATACATGATAGAGCTATCTAAAAGTGCAATGTACTGACACAAGGTCTTCAAGCAGACACTAGATAAACACTTATAAGATATAGTAGAGTAGGCATTCCACTCAAGTATGGATAGGAACGGGTAGATGCTTAGTTCCCTTTTGACAAATTTAATTTATCAATTTAACTCTATGACTTTGACAATATTTGTTGTAGATAATCATTGTCTCATTTGTCCTGGGCAATGTCTCTAACAATCAAAACTACTCAAAAGTGAAATATATGTCCTTAGATTTGAGGGATATTTTGAGAAGAGACTAGATGATTATTGTAGAGGCCATTAATTTTGAGGATATAAGTTGTACTACAGAGATTCTGGGGTCTTTACCAACTATAAAATACTATCCTTGAATAAATCACTTCACTTGTGAACCCTAATTTTTTTTAATAATAGCTTATTTTCAAAATACGTGCAAAGATATTTTTTTCCAGCATTTATCCTTGCAAAAATTTTTTATTCCAAATTTTATCCCTCCTTTCCCCCATCCTCTTTCCTATACAGCAAGTATTTCAATATTTGCTAAACATGTGCAATTCTTCTATACATATTTACACATTTATCCTTCTCCACAAGAAAAATCAAATCAAAAAAAGAAAAAAAGAGAAAGAAAAAAGAGCAAGCAAGCAACAACTAAAAAGGTGAAAATACAATGTTGTGATACATATTCATTCCCTAAAGTCCTCTTTCTGGATACAGATGGTTTTCTCCATTTCAAGTCTATTGGAATTGGCCTGAATCACCTTATTGTTACAAACTTCAAGTCCATCACAATTAATCATTACAGAATCTTGTTGTTGCTGTGTTCTCTTGGTTCTACTCACTTCATTTATTATCAGTTCATGTAATTCTATCCAGGCCTTTCTAAAATTATCGTGCTGATAGTTCTTTATAGAACAATGATATTCCATTACATTCATATACTATAATTTATTCAGCTATTTTCTGAATGATGAGCATCCTTTCAGTTTCCAGTTCATTGCCACTAGTAAAAGGGCCGATACAAATATTTTTGCACATATGGGTCATTTTTCCCTTTTATATGATCTCTTTGGGATGCAGACCTAGTAAGACACTGTTGGATCAAAGGGTATGTACAGTTTGCTAGCTCTTTTGGGCATAGTTCCAAATTTGCAGTTTAGAATGGTTGGATCAGTTCACATCTCCAGCAATATATTAGCATCCCAGTTTTCCCACAGTCCCTCCAACATTTGTCATTATTTTTTTTCTGTCATCTTAGTCAGAGAGGTGTGCAGTTACCATCTCTACTACCTCAGAGATGCCTTAATTTGCATTTCTCTAATTAATAGTGATTTAAAGCATGTTTTCATATGACTAGAAATGGCTTTCTATTTCTCCATCTGAAAATTGTCTATTCATGTCCATTGATCATTTGATCAGGTGTAGAATGTCTTACATTATTATAAATTTTAATCAATTCTCTCTATATATTAGGAATGAAGCCATTCCTTATCAGAACCCTTGGATGTAAAAAAAAAAATTCCCTCAGTTTTCAGCTTCCCTTGACTAATTGGTTGTACAAAAAATGTTTTAATTTAATATAAACAAAATTATCCATTTTGCATTTCATAAGGTTCTTTAGTTCTTCTTTGGCCATAAATTTCTTCCTTCTCCACAGATCTGAGAGGTAAACTATCCCTTCTCCTAATTTACTTTTATTATCACCTTTTATGTCTAAAATATGAATCCATTTTGATATTATCTTATAGAATGTTAGGTGTTGGTCAATGACTAGTTTCTCCCATAATATTTTCCAACTTTCCCAGCAATTTTGTCAAAATAGTTCTTCTCCAAGAAGCTGGAGTCTTTTCGTTTATCAAACACTAGATTATGATAGTCATTGACTTTTGTGTCTTGTAAACCTAACTTATTCCACTGATCCACTACACTATTTCATAGCCAGTATCAAATGGTTTTGATGATCACTACTTTATAATATAATTTTATGTCTGATACAGCAAGGCCACATTTATTTGCATTTTTTCCATTGATTTTCATGAAATTCTTGACCTTTTGTTCTTCCAGATGTATTTTGTTATTATTTTTTCTAGCTCTGTAAAGTAATTTCTTGGCAGTTGATTGGTATGGCACTGAACAAGTAGATTAATTTAGATAGAATTGTCATTTCATTATATTAGCTTGACCTGCCCATGAGTATTTAATATTTTTCCAATTGTTTAGATCTAATTTTGTTTGTGTGCAAATGGCTTTGTTTTGGCAGGTAGACTCCCAAATAGCAGGTAGACTCCCAAATATTTTCTATTAGCTATATTTATTTCGAATGAAATTTCTCTTTGTATTTCTTGAACTTTGTTTATAACATATAAAATGCTAATGATTTATATGGATTTATTTTATATCCTGCAACTTTGCTAAAGTTGTTAATTATTTCTAGTAGTTTGTAGTTGATTATTTACGGTTCTCTAAGTATACTATCATATCATTTGCAAAGAGTGATAAATTACCCATTGTAATTCTTTCAATTTCTTTTTTCTTCTCTTATTTCCAAACTTAACATATTTAATACAATACATTTTAAGTCTTTATTTAAAAAAAGATTTATTATTATTATTATTATTATTAGTTTATTATAGCTTTTTATTTAAAAGTTATGTGTGTGGGTAATTTTACAGCATTGACAATTGTCAAAACTTTTGTTCCAATTTTTCCCCTCCTTCCCCCCATTCCCTGCCCCAGATGGCAGTTGACCAATATATGTTAAATATGTTAAAATATAAATTAAATATAATATAAGTATACATGTCCTAACAGTTATTTTGCTGTACAAAAAGAATCGGACTTTGAAATAGTGTACTATTAGCCTGTGAAGGAAATCAAAAATACAAGCAGACAAAAATATAGGGATTGGGGATTCTATGTAATGGTTCATAGGGTGTAGCTGGTTCAATTCATTACTGCTCTATTGGAAATGATTTGGTTCATCTCATTGCTGGAGATGGCCACGTCCATCAGAATTGATCACCATATACTATAGTATTGTTGTTGAAGTATATAATGATCTCCTGGTCCTGCTCATTTCACTCAGCATCAGTTCATGTAAGTCTCTCCAGGACTTTCTGAAATCATCCTGCTGGTCATTTCTTACTGAACAATAATATTCCATAATATTCATATACCACAATATATTCAGCCATTCTCCAATTGATGGGCATCCACTCAGTTTCCAGTTTCTGGCCACTAGAAAGAGACCTGCCACAAACATTCTTGCACATACAGGTCCCTTTCCCTTCTTTTAATGCAATATTGAACAATAATGGTGATACTGGGCAATCTAGTTTAACCCCTGATTTTATTGGAAATGCTTTGAGTCTATCTGCATATGATGCTTGCTGATCATATTAGATAGATGCCACTGATCATTTTAAGGAAAACTCCATTTATTCCTATGTTCTCTAGTGTTTTTAATAGGAATGGGTGTTGGACTTTGTCAAATGCTTTTTCTGCATCTATTGAGATAATCATATGATTTATGTTAGTTTGGTTATTGATATAGTCAATTATGCTAATAGCTTTCCTAATATTGAGCCAGCCCTGCATTCCTGGTGTAAATCCTATTTGGTCATAGTGTATTTTTAATCTGTTCTTTTTCTGGCTTTTTCAGTTGTATGCCCAATTCATTGATCTTCTCTTTCTCTATTTTATGCAAATAAGCATCTGGATATTAAGTTCTCCCTAAGAACTCCTTTGTCTGCATCATATGAATTTCAGAATGTTTTCTAATTGTCATTCTCTTGGATGAAGTTATTGGTTGTGTCTCTGATTTGTTGTTTCACCCACTCACTTATTTTTAGCATTAGATTATTTAATTTCCAACTAACTTTTGATCTATTTCCCCCCAGTCATTGTTCATGTAATTTTTGTTTTATTTTATTATAGTTTGGAAAAGATCTTTGCTATTTCTGCCTATCTGCACTTGATTTTGAGGTTTTTATACCCTAATACAAGGTCAATTTTTATGTAGATTGCATGTGCAGCTGAGAAAAAAGTATACTCTTTTCTGTCTCCATTCAATTTCTTCCAAAGTTGTATTAAATCTAACTTTTCTAAAATTCTTTTAACCTCCTTAACTTCTTTCTTGTTTATTTTGTGGTCTGACTTACTGAGTTCAGTTGGCCTGAAGTTGAGATTCCCCACTAGTATAGTTTTGCTGCTATTTCTTTTTGCAATTGTCATAATTTCTCCTCTAGAAATTTGAATGCTTTATCATTGGTGCATACATGTTTAGTATTGATATTACTTCATTATCTATGGTCCCCTTTAACAAGATATAGTTTCCTTCCTTGTCTTTTGATTAGTTTTATTTTCTGCTTTTGATTGATCTGAGATCAGGATCACTACCTCTGTTTTTTTTTTTTTGTTGTTGTTTGTTTGTTTGTTTTGTTTTGTTTTGTTTTGTTTTTTACTTCAGCTGAAGCATAACAGCTTCTGCTCCAACCTTGTACCTTTACTCCATATGGATCTCTCTGTTTCAACTGTGTTTTGTAAGCAACATATTGTAGGCTTCTGGTCAGACTTTAATTCGGTCCGCTATCCACATGCATTTTATGGGACCATTCATCCCATTCACATTCACAGTTAAAATTATTATTTCCTGCCATCGTATTTTCCCCAAGTTATATACTTTTCTCTTTTCTTTCCCTTTCTTCTTCCTCTCCAGAGTTTTGCTTCTGACTACCATCTCCCTCAATTTACCTTGCCCTTTTTCAGCCTCTTCCCCTTTCTTATCCTTTTCCCCTTTTACTTCTTTTCTTCCTTCCTTTAGCCTCCCCCTTACCTTTCCATTTTCCATTTCTACTTTCATATATAATGAGACGTTTCTATATCAAAGTAAGTATATCTGTTTTTTCTCTTTGAGCCAAATCCAATGAGATTAAGATTCAAACAGTGCTCACCTCCATCCCTTCTTTCCCTCAATGATAATTGGTCATTTTTTGACTCTTCATGAGATGTAATTTACTACATTTTTACCTCCCCTTTCCTTTTGTTCCAGTACAATCCCTTTTCCATCCCTAGTTTCTGTTTTATATCATCACTATAAAGTCAAATTATACTTATACTCTATAAGTATACCTGTAACAAAGAAACAGTTCTCAAAGATTATACATATCACTTCTCATGTAAGAATGTAAACATTGTAATTTTTAAAAATCAGTTGTTTTCCTTCCCTTTTTACCTTCTTATGCTTTTCTTGAGTTGTATATTTGAAGATCAAATTTTCTGTTCAGCTCTAGTCTTTTCATCAAAAATTAATGAAAATCCCTTATTTCATTAAATATCCATCTTTTCCCCTGAAAAATAATGCTTAGTTTTGGTGGGTCATTAATTCTTGGCTGCAATCCAATCTCCTTTGCCCTTAAGAATATCACATTCCAGGCCCTTCAATCCTTTAAAGTGGAAGCTTCTAGGTTTTGGGTAATCCCGATTGTGTTCCTCAGTATTTAAATTGTTTCTTTTTAGGTACTTGCAGTGTTTTCTCCTTGATCTGATGATTCTGAAATTTAACTACAAAAGTCTTTGGAGTTTTCATTTTGGGGTCTCAGAAGGTAATTGGTGGGTTCTTTCAATGGCTATTTTATCTTTGGATTCTAGGATATCAGGAAAGTTTTCCTTGATTTCTTGAAAAATGTCTAGTTTTTTTTTTTTTTTTTTAATTGTGATTTTGAGGTAGTTCAATAATTCTTAGATTGTCTCCCCTGGATCTATTTTCCAGGTCAATTGATTTTTCCATGATGTATTTTACATTTCCTTTTATTTTTTTTCATTTCTTTGTTTTAGTTTGACTGATTCTTGATGTCTCATTGACTCATTCACTTCCACTTGTTCAATTCTAATTTTTAATGAATTATTTTCTTCAGTTAGCTTTTTTACTTCCTTTTGCATTTGGCCAATTAAAATTTTAAATGAGTTGTTTTAATCATTTGATTTTTTTTCGTATTACCAATCCTATTTTTTAAGAAGTTGCTCTCTTTTTCCATTTCATCAATTCTATTTTTTAAGGAGTTGTTTTCTTTTTCTATTTTGTCAAGTCTTTTTTAAGGAGTGGTACTCTTCAGTTCTATATATAAAATTATTTGTAAGGTGTTTTCTTCAGAAAGTTTTCATGTTTCCTTTTCTAAACTCTCCTGCAAAGCTCTCATCTCCTCTCTTCATTTTTCTTGTAACTCTCTTTTAAGAACATTTTTGAATCTCCAAGAGAGCCTTTTGAGTTAGAGACTAATTTATATCTCACTTTGAGCTTCATCTGGAGGCATTTTGTGTTTAGTGTTCACCAGATCAATGACAGAGTAGTCAATATTGCTATATTTTATGTAAGACCTTCCCACTAGATTCCTTGTGTAGTGCCTCTTTGCCCTGGATCTCCCTGCATTGTGTCTATGCTGCACCATCCCCCCCACTCCTACTCTCTGCCATCAATCTCTCCCCTTTCCTGATTGAGAAAGACCTTTCCTGAAGTCCTTCCAAAGTAGCTTGTGCAGGAAATTTGTTACACTCCAAAAATTTGCAGATTTTCCATCCAAAATCTTTTCAGAGGCTTGATCTGGTGTTGATTCTGAGGGAAGCCAGGAAGAATTGAGGCAAAATCCTGTTTACGGTCCACTATCTTGGCTCTAAACTCTCCACCCCTCTCCCCACAATTCTGCCTTTTTTTTTTTTTAAACCTATCAAACATTAACAACAGTTATTGGATAAGATGGTGTCTATGTTTCTTTCCAACTTGAAATTGTTGTTGTTCATAATGTTTTGCAAGAGTCAATAGTGAAAAGTTAAATTTGCATATGTTTGGAAAATAAAAAGCTTCAATTGAAAAAAAAGAAAGAAACCATCTTATCTGACTTACATGAATTGATGCTAAGTGAAGTGAGTAGAACCAAGAGAACATTGTACATAGTACCAATAAGATTATGTGATGATCAAGTGTGATGAAATGGACTCTTCAACAATGAGGTATTTCAGATTTATTCCAATAGACTTGTGAAAGAGAGAGTCATTTGCATAGAGAGGACTGAATGTAGATCACAACATAGTATTTTCACCTTTTTTGTTGTTTTCTATTTTGTTATTTTTCTTTCTCATTTTTTTCCCATTTGATTTGACTTTTCTTGTGCAACATGATAAATGCAGAAATATGTTTAGAAGAATTACATATATTTAACCTATATTGTTGATTGCTGTCTAGGAGGTAAGAGGGGGGAAGAGTAAGACAAGGTTGGTACACAAGATTTTGCAAGGTGAATGTTGAAAAATATCTTTGCATGTATTTTGAAAAATAAAAAGCTAATATATTTTAATAAGAAAAAAAGAAATTGTGTTTGTCCTTTGTCCTCAAAGAGGAATATGATATCACAGAAGTGATATGATATGCAAATAAATTGGATTGAAGTGAGGGAAGGTTGTGTAAAGTCACCTGTCTCATTTTCTCCTCCAAAACCATCTGGATTCAGTGGCCAGCTATAGATCAGGACAATTGAAGATGGCCGTGGATTTTGTGAGAGATCTTGGACTTTTTAAGGTAAGGTCTTTAATAGGTCTCTAACCCTAACTATGGGTTCCTGTTTGCTTTCAGAATTAACCATAAGCAACAATTAGGTAAACTTTGTCCTATTTGATTCTGCAGGATTGGACATATTCTTTTTTTTTTTCCTTCTTCCTCTGAGGCAATTGGGGTTAAGAGACTTGCCCAGAGTCACACTTAAGTGTTAAGTGTTAAGTGTCTGAGGCCAGATTTCAACTCAGTTCCTCCTGACTTCAGGGCTGATGTCCTATACACTGGGCCACCTAGATGCCCCAAATACATTTTTTAAAAAACCAAATGGCTATCTCTGATACACAGCACAACATATTCAGAAAGATGCATCTATTTTTAAACAATGATTTTTGTATGTGTGTGCAAAATCTGCTTATTCAAAATCAAGTACACTGGAGTATAGCCATTTTAAAATGGTAGTTGATACGGAGGTGTGTATTGCATTTCCCCCAAAAGAAGTCCTTGATTATGTTGTCACTTCACATGCATGAATAGGCTCAAATAGAGATTAAGTCATATTTGGAACTGGCTTAAGTTGTCTTCCCAGAAGCAAAGAAATTCTTGCTAGAAGAACGAGATTTTGAATTTGCTAACCTGATTGAGCAATATTTCACCTGGTATCAAAATTACTATAGGTTGTACTTTGAAATTTCCTTACACTTGGATATGAACAGACAATTCTCAGATGAAGAAATTGAAACTATTTCTAGTCATATGAAAAGATGATCCAAGTCATTATTAATCAGAGAAATGCAAATTAAGACAACTCTAAGATACCACTACACACCTGTCAGATTGGCTAAGATGACAGGAAAAAATAATGATGATTGTTGGAGGGATGCGGAAAACTGGGACATTGATGCATTGTTGGTGGAGTTGTGAACGAATCCAACCATTTTGGAGAGTAGTTTGGAACTATGCTCAAAAAGTTATCAAACTGTGCATACCCTTTGATCCAGCAGTGTTACTACTGGGATTATATCCCAAAGAGATTATAAAGAAGGGAAAGGGACCTGTATGTGCACAAATGTTTGTGGCAGCCCTCTTTGTAGTGGCCAGAAACTGGAAACTGAGTGGATGCCCATCAGTTGGAGAATGGCTGAATAAATTGTGGTATATGAATATTATGGAATATTATTGTTCTGTAAGAAATGACGAACAGGATGATTTCAGAAAGGCCTGGAGAGACTTACATAAACTGATGCTGAGTGAAACGAGCAGGACCAGGAGATCATTATATACTTCAACAACAATACTATATGATGACCAGTTCTGATGGACCTGGCCATCCTCAGCAATGAGATCAACCAAATCATTTCCAATGGAGCAGTAATGAACTGAACCAGCTACGCCCAGAGAAAGAACTCTGGGAGATGACTAAAAACAATTACATTGAATTCCCAATCCCTATATTCATGCCCACCTGCATTTTTGATTTCCTTCACAAGCTAATTGTACAATATTTCAGAATCTAATTCTTTTTGTACAGCAAAATAACAGTTTAGTCATGTATACTCATTGTGTATCTAATTTATATTTTAATATATTTAACATCTACTGTCATCCTGCCATCTGGGGGAGGGGGTGGGGGATAAGAGGTGAAAAATTGGAACAAGAGGTTTGGCAATTGTTAATGCTGTAAAGTTACCCACACATATAACCTGTAAATAAAAAGCTATTAAATAAAAAAAATAATTTCCTTACACTTGCTAAATATATTTTTAAACTGAAAAGTGTGGGGGGAAATGGGATCAATGCAATACAGTGCTTCTTATGCTACCCCCTTTTATTATTGTTATAAAAACATATGCTTAAATAGATTAAAGTAGATTTATTTTTCAATGAAAATTACCAGCAGACTTGAAGCCAAACATTTTTATCTTCTTTTTATGTCCTTAGACCCAGGCTCATTCCAGGGTGACCTTGTAGTAAAGTCCTGAAAGTAGCTGCCACAATAGTGTGAGCTTTCTTCAGTAGAGACTTAAATACTCAGGATTCTGGTTTCTATTTAATCTATCTACTTTGGGTACCTTTTCCAAGAGATTATATATCTATATATAAATCTGTATATTTTCTTCCTGAAAGCAGAGGAATTGAGAGCTTTCATAAATACTATTTATTGTAGAATGGAAAATTAAAAGTTATTATTATTAAAAATTGGTTCTAGCAATAACACATTTACATATTGTTTTGGGTTAAACAAACTAATTTCTTCAAAACACTTTTTAATTATTATGAAGTAGGCATTACAAGTACATTTTCATTACTTTATGGAGGCAATAGCTGCAATTCAGATAGGTTAAGCATCTCATCCATGATCCTCATGAGATTTAAGCTGAGATTTGAACATGAATTTTTTTAGATTTTGTGTTCTTCCCACTATACCTTGTGAATTGTACATGGCATGCTTATCAAATTTTGAAACAACTGCTCACAGTTCTGAATGAGCTTTTGGAATATATTTCCATTCTCCTGATATTAAGAAAAATGAAGTGTTCCTAACAAAGAAAAATACATATGCTTTTACATATGTATAAAGAAAAATATGGGATGAAATAGTGAGTTACAAAATAACTGAGCCAGTTATATAAAATCCAAAAAAAAATCACCTATTTCTCTTGTTATGATAATTATATTAATTGAATATCTTCTGAAAAATCACATAATCAACATAATCTATTTTGCCATTTAGGATAGGATAGTTCTTATTGCTTTCTTTTTCTCAGAATTCAAGTTGTAACCATAATTCTAAAAGATATCTGATCTGATTCTCTATAAGCATTTTAAAAATTATATAAACTTTAATATTCAGGTCACTTAAACATTTTGAATTTATTATGGTATGAGATGTTGATCTAGATCCTCATTTCTCCCAGACTGATTTTCTCATATTCCCACCAATTCAAATAAATTCTTCTTCATATATTTTGTTCTCAGGCAACAGCAAGATTATAGTCTATTTTAATAAATACTCACAAGTATAAAACTTCCATGTAGTAATTCGAAATAATGAGTGAAAATGTGTGGCAAAGTTCATACTGATAGAACAAGTACAAGGTGCTTACAGACAATTTTGGTGAAAATTTCATAGATATTACTATGACATCTATGTCATAAGCCACAATTTTAAAGAGTTTTATGGTCTAATCAGTAAATGAATTATCTATGTAATGTGAATTACCTCACTTGGCATGTTCTTCTCTGTTACAGATTTCTTTGCAATCTCACATAATTAAAAAACTCTGAAGAAATATATCATGAAGAAATTAAATGGAGACATTGAAAGCCTAAAAATTCATCTAGCTAGTTTATCTTTCTAAATGTTCTTGAAAAGAGACTCTTATTGCTTCAGTTACCTTGCTGAAGAAAATTATCTTTGCTTTTATGAAGGAAAAACTTGAAAGGAGATTAAGAGTTTAGTACAAGAGCTCTCCTGACTCCATGCTTTTCACTGTCTGTAACCCTTGCCTGAAATGCTTTCCTTCCTCACCTTCACCTCCTGAATTCATTTAAAAGTCAGCAGAAATTCCACATTCTATAAAGAAAATCACAAACCACACTTCCCTTTGCCCTGAGTGCTAGTGCTTTTGTTCTGAGATTAATGCTCACTCATTCTGCATATATCAAAAATATATACATATATATATATATTATATATATATACACATATATATAGTTGTTTATCTGCTTTCCCCCATCAGCAGAATTTAAGTTCCTTGAGGTGAGAGATTATCTTTTTGTTGTTGTTGTTGTTGTTGTTGTTGTTAGTGGTGGTGGTGGTAGTGATGGTGTGTGTGTGTGTGTGTGTGTGTGTGTGTGTTTGCCCTCAAGGGTTAGCAGTTCCTGGAATACTGTTAATACTTAATAAATTAATGTTGATGGACAAATAAGAGGTACTAAAACTGACCCAAGAAAAAGACAACTTAAACTTTAGAATTAAAGATACATTTAAAAATAAAATCTAATAACTCCATGAGACAATAAAAAATACTAAGACAAAGTTAAAAGATTGAAGAAATAAAGTGAAGTACAAGTTACTTCTTTTTAAATGCAACTTATCTGGGAAAGGAATCAGAGAAATATTTTGAGAAAAAAGTAGATAAAAGAAGAGTTGAAAGAAAAAAAGGGACAAGTGGAAGAAGAGAGGAAAAGGCAGAGATGATGGGAAAATATGTATCACTTTTAAGAAATTGTGAAAGAAAAATACCTAGACTGATGAAGAATCCAGTGGTAACTTCCTGTCAGAGACCGTAAAATGGAGAAGCAGAGCCAAGGCAGAAGGTTAAAGGCAAGAATTTGCCTGAATTTTGGAAAAAATAATGATGATTGTTGGAGGGGATGTGGGAAAACTGGGACATTGATTCATTGTTGGTGGAGTTGTGAACGAATCCAACCATTTTGGAGAGTAGTTTGGAACTATGCTCAAAAAGTTATCAAACTGTGCATACCCTCTGATCCAGCAGTGTTACTACTGGGATTATATCCCAAAGAGATTATAAAGAAGGGAAAGGGACCTGTATGTGCACGAATGTTTGTGGCAGCCCTTTTTGTAGTGGCCAGAAACTGGAAACTGAATGGATGTCCATCAGTTGGAGAATGGCTGAATAAATTGTGGTATATGAAAATTATGGAATATTACTGTTCTGTAAGAAATGACCAACAGGATGATTTCAGAAAGGCCTGGAGAGACTTACACGAACTGATGCTGAGTGAAATGAGCAGGACCAGGAGATCATTATATACTCAACAACAATACTAGATGATGACCAGTTCTGATGGATCAGGCCATCCTCAGCAACGAGATCAACCAAATCATTTCTAATGGAGCAGTAATGAACTGAACTAGCTATACCCAGAAAAAGAACTCTGGGAGATGACTAAAAACCATTACATTGAATTCCCAATCCCTATATTTATGCACACCTGCATCTTTGATTTCCTTCACAAGCTAATTGCACAATAATTCAGAGTCTGATTCTTTTTGTACAGCAAAATAATGTTTTGGTCATGTATACTTATTGTGTATCTAAGTTATATTTTAATATATTTAACATCTACTGGTCATCCTGCCATTTAGGGGAGGGGGTGGGGGGTAAGAGGTGAAAAATTGGAACAAGAGGTTTGGCAATTGTTAATGCTGTAAAGTTACCCATGTATATATCCTGTAAATAAAAGGCTATTAAATAAAAAAAAAAAAGAATTTGCCTGAATTTTGCCAAATTTTCCTCCAAACAATTTTAACATAGCACCTCAAAATGAATTCAGGAGTGGCAGAACCAAGAAAAAGACAAGGTGAAATTTCTAGCACAAGACAGATTACAAAATTGACAGGAAAGATCTGCCTCGTAGGAATGCGAATGAACACAGTCTATCACATGTGACAGAAATGAGCAAATGAAAGCTAATGCCTTCATTTTTTATAGTCAAAGATTCTGATAAAGGCCTCATTTCCAAAATATATAGATAAATGACTTTAATTTATGAAAAATCAAGCTATTCTCCAATTGATAAATGGTCAAAGGATATGAACAGTTCTCAGATGAAAAAATTGAAACTATTTCTAACCATATGAAAAGATGGTCCAAGTCATTATTAATCAGAGAAATGCAAATTAAGACAACTCTGAGATACCACTACACACCTGTCAGATTGGCTAGAATGACAGGGAAAGATAATGCGGAATGTTGGAAGGGATGTGGGAAACAGGGACACTAATACATTCTTGGTGGAATTGTGAATACATCCAGCCATTCTGGAGAGCAATTTGGAACTATGCTCAAAAAGTTATCAAATCGTGTATACCCTGTGATCCAGCAGTGCTACTACTGGGCTTATATCCCAAAGAGATCATAAAGAAAGGAAAGGGACCTGTATGTGCAAGAATGTTTGTGGCATCCCTTTTTGTAGTGGCCAGAAACTGGAAACTGAGTGGATGCCCATCAGTTGGAGAATGGCTGAATAAATTGTGGTATATGAATATTATGGAATATTATTGTTCAGTAAGAAATGACCAACAGGATGATTTCAGAAAGGCCTGGAGAGACTTACACGAATTGATGCTGAGTGAAATGAACAGGGCCAAGAGATCATCATATACTTCAACAACAATACTATATGATGACCAGTTCTGATGTACCTGGCCATCCTCAGCAAGGAGATCAACCAAATCATTTCCAATGGAGCAGTAATGAACTGAACTAGCTATGCCCAGCAAAAAAACTCTGGGAGATGACTAAAAACCATTACATTGAATTCCCATTCCCTATATTTTTGCCCACCTGCATTTTTGATTTTCTTTGCAGGCTAATTGTACAGTATTTCAGAGTCTGATTCTTTTTGTACAGCAAAATAACAGTTTGATCATGTATACTTATTGTGTATCTAATTTGTATTTTAATATATTTAACATCTACTGGTCATCCTGTCATCTGGGGGAGGGGGTGGGGAGTAGG
Organism: Sarcophilus harrisii; assembly: GCF_902635505.1. NCBI lineage: Eukaryota > Metazoa > Chordata > Mammalia > Dasyuromorphia > Dasyuridae > Sarcophilus > Sarcophilus harrisii. The sequence continues at coordinate 196,017,788 of NC_045426.1, forward strand.
AGGGGAAAGATTGGGACAAGAGGTTTGGCAATTGTCAATGCTGTAAAGTTACCCATGCATATAACCTGTAAATAAAAGGCTATTAAATAAAAAGAAAGAAAGAAAGAAAGAAAAGTTAATGCCTTCATGAAAAAACAAGGAACAATTTAACAAAATCAAAAGAATGGAAAAAATAAAAGAAATTGTGAAATATCTCAATGAAAAAAAAAAAACATGATTTGGAAAAAAAGATCAAGGAGAGCAAATTTAAGAATAACTGGACTACCTGAAAGTCATGATCAGAAAAGGCGCTTAGAGACCATATTTTAAGAAATTATCCAGGAACTATCCTGAACTAATTTATTAGAACTAAATGGTAAAATAGAAATTGAAAGAATCCACCAGAAAGAGATCCCAAAATGAAAACTTAAAGGAATATTATAACCAAATTCTAGAGCTCTGAGATCAAGGAGAAAGTATTACAAAAAACCAGAATGAAACAACTCAAATATCATGTGCCATGCAGAGAGAGAAGTAAAGAGACTGAGTGTAAGTCTATACATCTTATGTTCACTTTTTTTCTGTTTTTTTTCATGTATTTTCCCTTTTGTTCTGATTTTTTCTCCCAACATGAAAAATAAATAAATAAATAAATAGGACTAACACCAGCAGCAAAAAAGTGATGTTTATATTATTTGGTTTTCGTGTGATTATTTTGCTACTATCCAAAAATTTAAAAAATTCAATTCCTTGCAATCTTATTCACAAAAATCGAAATTAGATACACCTAAACTTGTTGTAAAAATTTGTTTAAAGAATTAATAATATTTATAATTAATACTACCAATAATAAAGAATTAATATTTCACATGATAGATAACTTCATGATAACTTGATTAGCCTTGGTAAACTAGATTCAACCAGTCATATTAATGTGTCTGAAAAATAATTGTTTCTATATTTTTCCTTCTTAATTTTTATTTAGTATTTCATTTTTCCCAGTTATATGTAAAAAAAAAAATTAATATTTGTTTTTTAACAGTTTGAGTTCCAGATTCTGTTCCATCTTCCCTTCCCACAACCCTTCACTGAGAATAATGCAAGCAATTGATATAGATTATATATGTGTAGTTGTATAAAACATTTCCATAATTGTCATGTTGTGAAACAAAAGCTAGACCAAAAAGAAAAAAAGTAAAGAAAGTTTTTTTTTAAATCCTTCTATTTGCAATCAGATACCATCAGTTCTTTTTCTGAGTACCGAGAGCAATCTTCCCATAATTCCTTCAGTGTTGTGGTGGATCATTATATTATTGAGAATGATTATGGTATCTTACAATATTAGTGTTGCTTTGTATACAGTGCATACATTTTTGCATCAGTTCGTGGAAGAATTTCTGGGTTTTCTGAGAACATCTTACTCATCATTTCTTATAACATAATAGTATTCTATCATAACCACATGCCACAGTTTATTCATCCATTCTCCAATTGATGGACATCCTTTTAATTTCCAATTATTGTTCCCAGAAAAGAGCTGCTATAAATACTTTTTGTACAAGTAAGACCTCTCTAAAAAAATCTCTTTTGGGATAGAGTACTAATAGTTGTATTGCTAGGTGAAAAGGCATGTATGGTTTTACAGCACTTTGGGCATGGTTACAAATTGCTCTATATACAGAATGATTGAATCAGTGAACAATTCCACCATCAGTGCACTAATCTCTCTCTTTTTTTTTTTTTCATATACATTCCAGAATTTGTCACTTTTCTTTTCCGTCCTATTGGCCTATATAATATGTATGTGGTAGTACTTCAGAAGTGTTAATTTGCATTTCTCCAAACAATGGAGAGTTAGATCATGTTATTTAGATTACTATAGCTAGCTATGATTACTTCATCTAAAAACTATGACTTTCTGTTAATCATTTATCAATTGGGGAATGCCTCTTTTTTTTATAAATTTGAATTATTTCTCTATATTTTTGAGAAATGAGGCATTTACCAGAGAAAATTGCTTCAATTTTTTTCACAATTATTCTTCCTAACTGTATTCCCCCCATTTATTCAGTTCTCTTTCTTTTCAACCCGTCCCTCCTCAAAAGTGTTTTTCTTTTGCCTAACCTTCCCACAATTTTCACTTTCTTCTATCACCCTCTAAACCTCTCTGATCCCCTTCCCCTCCTACTAACCTGTATGGTAAGATTGTTTTCTATACTCAATTGAGTGTATATGTTATTGCCTTCTTGAGCCAATTCTGATCAGATTTAGGTTCACTCCCTCCTCTTTCCCTCCACTGCAAAAGCTTTTTCTTCATCCTTTATATGTGATAAATTACCTTATTATTTCTCTCCATTTCCCTTTCTCCCAATAGTTTCTCTCGGCCTTTAGTTTTACTTTTTAGATATCATCCCTTTCCATTAAACTAATATCTCTTCCCTCTGTCTATAAATGCTCTTTCTAATTGCCCTAATAATGAGAAAGTTCTTAGAGTTACAAGTGTCATCTATCTATGTAGGAATGTGAACAGTTTAACCTTATTAAGTCCCTTATAATTTTCCTTTCCTCTTTACATTTTTAGACTTCTCTAGAATCTTATATTTGAAAGTTAAATTTTCTATTCAGCACTGGCATTTTATTCAACAATGCTTGAAAGTACTTTATTTTTATGAGTATCTTTTTCCCCCTGAAGGATTATACTTAATTTTGTTGGCCAGCTGGAATTTGGCTGTTATAAGCCTGGGAGTTTTCATCTTTGAATCTCTTTCAACAGGTGATTGGTGAATTCTTTCAAAGTCTATTTACTTCTTTGGTTCTATAATATCAGGGCAGTTTTCTTTGACAATGTCTTAAATAATGATGTCTGGAAGAACAGGGGGCAGAGCCAAGATGGGGGAGAAGACACATGTAACATTCTAAACTCTTCTCATACTCTCATTATTAATTACCAAATTCAGCCTCAAAAATAGTGCTTGACTGGTAAAATTCATGAAGATTGGAAGTACAACAATTTACCAGCTGAAGATAATGCGGAAGATCACCAGAAAGGGTTTGTCCTGAGCAGCGGGAGCAGGCCAGCGTAAGCAGGGGATAGAACCAGAGGCTAGCACACTGAGTGACTGTGGCAGGGCCGATATTTGTGGCTGGAAAATTTACAGGGAGGACTCTACCACAGGTTGGTTGCTCTACTTTGGTTGCAAAGTAGTAGACCAGCAGAGAAATTAAAACCAAAGGTAGAGTGTACTCCAAAAAATGCCAGAATCTAACAGGATCTGGCTACATCCACATAGCACCAGAAGTGACTCAGCACTGACCACAGCAGAGCTGTGCAGCTGCATTCTGCAGCACAGGGCTTTTGCCTGGGGGAGTCCCAAGTCTGCACAGCAAGGGGGCTCAGACCAGGGTGACTTCTACTCTGTACAATGGGGCAATAGAACTTTTGCAGTGCAACTGCACTCCCCAGGGCAGAGACACTTTTGGTGCTGTGTGGGGCTATTTGCAAGGCAACTGTTAATACCCATGTCAGGTTTCTTCCTGTAGTAGTGACACTTTTGCTGCTCAGCCTCCAGCCCCAGGGCAGTTGCTAATCCACACAGCAAAGCTCTTTGCAGGGCACTTCTGCAACTCTACCATGCTATCCAGGCCTGGATCACTTCCAGTGAGGAGCTTTTCCTAGAGCACTTCTGCAGCTCAGCAGCACTTTGCAGCCCATTGGCAGGATAGCTACAGCCCATATACTTATCCCTGCTCTGCAGAGGGAGCTGGTAACCTCCTTGCCCTGAAGGCAGACCCTAAGGGCTTTAAAAAATGAGTAAAAAAGCCAAAGAACCATCAATACCTTCTATACAGAAAGAGAACAGGTTTTCAGCCCCGAGGAGAATAATAGCAGACAGTCTCTAAACAAAATTGCAAAAGGAGTTTAGGCCCTAGGAATACAAAGACAAAATAAAAATAATCTTGTCTCAAAATAAAAAATTAGTACTCTATCCCAAAAGAGATTTTTTTAAGAGAGGTCTTACTTGTACAAAAAGAATGTGCATTTTACTAAAGCATACATGCACAAGTAATTAGAAGGAAAGTAATTCATAATTATTTCAAGAAGTAAAAAGTATTAACATTAGATGAATCAGAAAAAAGCATTATTTATAAAATTACAACTGAACTGTAGTCTGATGGAAAGTCACATTATAAGAGGCAGAAATGAGAAATTAGTGCATTCCAGAAATTAGGGCAGAGTTGCTTTTTCCTGCAAATATGGAGAGGCAAGAATGTAAAAATGTATAAAGAATAAACAAGTTGGCTCAATAGTTTGAAGAGTACAAAAATATATGAAAGGCAGTATGAATATATCTGGTAAAATAGAAAACAGCTAGATTGTAAAGGACTTAAAATAATATATGGGGAATTTGTTTTGTCTGGGAAATTAGAAGGAACTGCTGAATATTGTTCACATGATCACATCTATGTTTTCATAATATCAATATGATATCTATGAGAAGATAGAAAGCAAGGAGATTGATTAGGAGACCATCTGTATAATACAGATGAAAGGTTTACCTAACCAAGGGTAGAAATTGTGTGCATGAAGAAGAGACACATGAAAAACATGGATATTAAATGAAGAAGAATTGGTAATTGTAAAATTTTGAGATTTATGATGATACCAAGATTTAAACCCCAGAGGCTATTAGTAGAAATAGGGAAGTTTGGAGAAAGGATGATGTTAAGGGAAAATATAATGCTTTAGTGAGTATGAAATCTCAAAGATATTCCTCTGATGTTTCATAGTGGTGTGTAGCTGACTCTTTTTTCAAAGACAATTTTAGTGGCGTGTAAGATTTGACAGGCATGCTAAATAAGCTTCGAATATTTTCCCACTAGTACATTTCATAAGTTTTTTGAGAAACAGTTTTACTAAGTATGGAAGATTTATCAGCAGTTTGGCCAGTTGATAATTAAAATATAATAATATATATGTGTGTGTGTGTGTGTGTGTGTGTGTGTATGTAGCTGTGGCAACACATGAAACAAAGAAAAAGGCACAAAGACCATCAGTTCCATGAAACATCCATATTCTTCTCCAATGTCAGGTTCATGGAAAATGAGAGAGAATATTAAGATATGCAGTTTTTACACTTAAGAATTATGCAGTTTTTACACTATCTATAAAAATTAAATTAGCTCTTGATTTGCTAAATGTGGGAACCTTGTTCAATTTTCAATGAGCGGATATTAAAACATTCCCATATTCCATATTATTTATTTATTTTTATTATTTTTTTATTATAGCTTTTTTTTTGCAAGTTATATGCATGGGTGATTTTACAGCATTGACAATTTCCAAACCTTTTGTCCAATTTTTCCCCTCCTTCCCCTCATCCCCTCCCCTAGATGACAGGATGCCCAATACATGTTAAATATGTTAAAGTATAAATTAAATACAATATAAGCATATATGTCCTAACAGTTATTTTGCTATACGAAAAAGAATTGGAGTTTGAAATAGTATACTATTAGCCTGTGAAGGAAATAAAAAATGCAGGTGGACAAAAATATAGGGATTGGGAATTCTATGTAATGGTTCATAGTCACCTCCCAGAGTTTTTTCACTGGGTATAGATGGTTTAATTCATTACTTCTCTATTGGAGCTGCTTTGGTTCATCTCATTTTTGAAGAGGGCCACGTCTATCAGAATTTATCATCATATAGTATTGTTGTTGAAGTATATAATGATCTCCTGGTCCTGCTCATTTCACTCAGCATCTGTTCATGTAAGTCTCTCCAGGCCTTTCTGAAATCATCCTGTTGGTCATTTCTTACCGAACAATAATATTCCATAATATTCATATAACACAATTTATTCAGCCATTCTCCAACTGATGGACATCTACTCAGTTTCCAGCTTCTGGCCACTACAAAGAGGGCTGCCACAAACATTTTTGCACATACAGGTCCCTTTCCCTTCTTTAAGATCTCTTTGGGATATAAGCCCAGTAGTAACACTGCTGGATCAAAGGGTATGCACAGTTTGATAACTTTTTGAGCATAGTTCCAAATTGCTCTGCAGAATGGTTGGATGTATTCACAATTCCGCCAACAATGTATTAGTGTCCCTGTTTTCCCACATCCCCTCCAACATTCCGCATTATCTTTCCCTGTCATTCTAGCCAATCTGTCAAATATATTTTTAAGGGATCATATGTGTTTTCCATTTCACTAAATCTCTTTTTTAGGAAGTTTTCCTCAGATAATTTCTGTGTTTCCTTTTCCAAACTGTCTTGCAATGTTCTCATTTCCTTTCCTCATTTCTCTTCTAACTCTGTTTTAAGATCCTTTTTGAATTCTTCCACCATGCTCTTGTGAAATGCAGACCAATTCATATTACTCTTTGGGCTTCATCTTCGGGTGTTTTGCCTTTATTGTCCTCAGGGTTTGAGGTGTGTTCTTCCCAGATTCCACAAATTCTAGGGTCAGAGTTCTTTTTTCCTTTTTTTTTTTTTGCTCATTTCTAATGCTTGAAGACTGCTCTTAGGGCAAAGGATAAATTGCCCCAAAATTCCTGTACTGGCCCATGATGGGTGGGCATGGCCAAGTCCAGTCTTGTGCTGGGGTTCAGGGATCATTATTTGTTTTCTGTAGTTATATTGGAGTAGTTTCTTGATCCATCAGCTTTTGAAGTAGGACAGAGTAGTCAATGCTGCTGTAGTTTAGCTAAGAGCCTCCCAGTGGATTTGCCCTGTGAGTGGAGGCCACTCTGCCCTGGGTCCCTGCCCTGAGCTTGTACTGGACCACCGTCCCCATGCTGATTAAAACAGACTTTTTCTGAAGGTTTTCCAAAATATCTTCTGCTGGAAATTTGTTACATTCCAAATTTTGTGGGTTTTGTAACTCCCAAACCATTTTAGATGCTTGATCTGGTGTTGATTTGAGGGAAGCCAGAAAGCACTCAAGCAAAGACCTGTCTACTTTCTGCCATCTTGGTTTTATCCCTGTGCTTCTCAATTCTAATTTTCAAAGAATTATTTTTGTCTTTAAGACTGTATCTTTTTTTCTAGTTGGCTAGTTTATTTTCATAATCATCTTGTTTTTCTTCAATGGTTTTTATTTTTTATTTTAGTTTTTTCTCAATGTCTCTCATTTGATTTTCATAATTTTTTAAAGTTCTATAAATTCTCTCTGGGCAGGGAGCTACTTCAAGTGACTCTTTAGGGTAGAGGCTTTTGCTTTTCAATATCCTTCTGTGAGGACCTCCCTGGTCTTCTCTGTTTCCATAGGATGTTTTTATAATGGGTTTCTTTCTCCTTTGCCAGTTATTTTTTCTAATAAGTTGTATTAGGGTAAGTGGTATTAATCCTGGGATGAGGAGGATGGTACTTCTGGTTTTACATCAGCTCTCCTCCTAGACTAGAAACACTAAAACAAGAGGTTCACCCTCCAGCAAGTGCCTATAGCCAGTAGACTCCCTTCTTCCCTACATCTGCACTCACAGATGTGGTGGTTCCTTCTCACCCAGGGCTATGGGTACCCTGCACATACAGGTCCCTTTCCCTTCTTTGCAGCACAGCTGGACCTGGGTTTCCTAATCATTTGAGACACTCAGCCAGCCCCAAGGCTCCCTATTTGGTATTTCTATGGGGCTAGCCAAGAGGTGTTTGCACTTTACTTGGGTTAATCCCCAGTCCTGGGTCATTTTTTGGATCCCCTGTTCTGCCCCACATCTTGATTTTTCATCAATCTGTTTGCCCCGAGGTGCAAATTTATTCCAATTGTGGGAAAAATCTGAAGAGCTTGAAATTTACCAAGCTACTCTGCCATATTTCCAGAATCCTCTCTCTCCTCCCATAACTGACAGGTCTCAAAACCATAAGTGAGTTAAAGGGATGTCCATCCCAATCATGAAAGAAGACTTCTACTTAAAGAATGGGTAGATAAGAGCAATTTCCCCACTCCTCAATTTCCATGAAGGTGTTAAAGAAAGACTTGTAGAGTACTTAGAGTTTGGTTTGACTTCAAAGATGCCAAGATCATCTCTTTCATCTTGGGTTATCACCCCTTATCCTAGCTATTGGACTTCAATGATCTGGAAGAGAGATTGAGGCTACTTTGTGCAACTCTGCCTCATTTAAATTCAACTTGCAGGCAAGTCAAGGCATCATCCTATGATGTCATTGGTTTTCTTTAAAATGAAGTGCAAACAACAGTTAAAATTGGTTTTGTTGCCCTGTTTTCTTTACCTTTTCCCATCATTGTTATAATTAAAGACTTGGGAGGAGAGAGTACTGGTAGATATTTGAAAATTAATGTGATACTAAAAACAAAATCTTATTAAAATTTATAATTATATAAAAAAGAGAACTAGCAAATCTAAAGGCAGCAGTATTTTACTGTGTCATGAATTGGGGAGAATTTTGATGAAAGAAAAGTGAAAAATCACTAAAAAAAATTTCATTGCCCACATTATAATTTTCCAAGGGATAATTCCAGGTTATTACTGTACCTAAATATGCAGAAATAATCAATATTTTTCCATAATTATCTTGGTAACCAATGAGTAACTATGGCACAGTGATGAATAGAATTCATGGTCTAAAAATCAATGTGAAATTTCCACAAAAGCCACTGTCAACCATTTTTTAAAATTGAAAACATTTTCCTCTACAAGTCTATATACACCTAAGATATTTGCTACATAAATGAGAGAATATTAATAAATTTTAAAAATTAGCATATCATTTCAAAATAATATAAAATAACAGCTTAGCATAGTTTTTACCTTAGAAAGTATTTTCATTTTCTTTACTTCTTTAAAAGGAATATTCACATTAGATAATGTGTCTATTAAAAAGATATAGAGTATAATAACTACAAAATTGGAGATTAAAAGAACAACAACAACAAACCCATGATTCAATGATGTTTAAATATAATGACTAAGCTTTTTCTTAGTTTCTGTTTTGCAGAGGCTTTTATGCAATGCAGGAATTAGGGAAATAGGAGAGATTTGTAGGAGACTTTTTTCTTCTGTTATTATGATGAACTGATTTCTTTTTTTCCTCTCTTTAAAAATTTATCTGTTAAAAAGAGATGGAATACTGAGTGTGGGATACATTCAGAACAAAAATTATATAAAAACAGATGATGTTAATAAAAATAAAATTGTTGATCAATGAGGACAGAAGCAGCTACACCCAAAGAAAGAACACTGGGAAATGAATGTAAACTGTTTGCATTTTTGTTTTTCTTCCCGAGTTATTTTTACCTTCTGAATCCAATTCTCCCTGTGCAACAAGAAAACTGTTTGGTTCTGCACACATATATTGTATCTAGGATATACTATGACATTCAACATATACAGGACTGCTTGCCATCTAGGGGAGGGGGTGGACGGAGAGAGGGGAAAAATCGGAACAGAAGTGAGTGCAAGGGATAATGTTGAAAAAATTACCCTGGTATAGGTTCTGTCAATAAAAAGTTATTATAATAAATAAAAATAAATAAATTAGAAAAAATAAATAAAAATAAAATTGTGAAAATTATGTGACAGCAAAAGAAAAAAAAAATGCCACACAATATTACCAATTATAACAGACCACCATTTTAAAGAATGAGTTCTTTAGGGGGAAAAAAGTTTACTCTTTCCAAAAAACCCACTTAACTATATACCACAATTTAAAAATCCTTCCTCTTAAGTAGTGGTCATTCAAGACTTTTCTGTATTTTTCTTCTAAGTAATATTTTACAAAGATATGAAGGATCTTTTTTTTTTTCCTGAGATTTGCAAAAAGTATCTCCAGCTTTAGTTGAATGATTTTCCTGCTTCTCTTGACTTTTTCTGAACTGGACTTTTAGACAGTCCACTGGGTCCCCCAAACTTATCCACACAGTTATCTAGCAAATCCTTTATTATTCAAGTCTTTCAGTCTCCAAACAACATAGCAATAGAGGTTACAGTCTATTTAAGCAGTCAGACTTAGAAATCTGGCTCAAGTGATAAGGAGAATAGAAAGAAGAATGGTCCAAGAGTCATGGGATCACAGAATTCAGAATGGAAAGGGACCTTAACAGTAATGTAGTTTCATTCTCTGATTTCTTATGAGAGGAAAGTAATGGCTAGAGAAGGACCTAAAGTCACAGAGGAAATAAGTACCAAAGTCAGAACTTAGATGAAATGATTTTTTTTTTTACTTCAAAGCTAATAAATCCCAGCTATAAGTGTTTAATAATTTTCATCAAGCATCTGTTATGTATAAGATACTTTGCCAGGTGCTGGTAATACAAGGACAAAAATACAATGATCCTTTGTCTTCAAAGAAGTTATATGCTGAGGTGGGGCAGGGGTGAATGGGGAGGCAAGACAAATAGAGACAAACAGGCATCAACTTTTTATTTTAAAGTATATATGTCTTTTGTTTTTAAAAAATCTCAGGACTGGATCCATTTTAAATCTATAGCATATATTACCTATGCATATATACATAAGCATATGATATATGGAATTATGCATATACAGAAATATTCTACCTACTTATGCATATATAAATATGTATATGTGCATACACAAATACATATACCACTGGGTATGCATGTATACTGAGTGTCCCAAATGTCTAGGTGCAATTTTAAGGCATTTAAGCTTAAAATTGCACTAAGTCCTTTATAATATTCTGTATAGACACAGTCACATATAGCACATATATACATATATATCAACAGATGTCTATTCCACTCCATATATATATTGCATATGTGTATGCTTTTATACAAAATTTAGGAAAGACATGATCTGTTCTGAGAACTTTCTATTGATTTTTAGTCCGTGTTCAATACTCATTTCAATATCATCTACTGTGTGTGGGGGTACAGGTATAGGTATGTACACATATATGTATATACAATTTTTGTATGATGAAATATGAAAGTATGTATATGTATGCATGTATGTGTATAGACATATATGCATGTGTATATGTATTTTAACTCAGAACTTCAGGGACTCTCTGCATGAATATCTTTTCTACCCAAGAGGATAATTCCACTAAGGGATTACATTCTTACAATGACAGATCAGTCAGTGTTTAGGACTAGGAAAGTATTTCCTAAAAAGTCTCACTTGACTTTTGGCTAAGTTCATAAAGTGATTAGGAACAGAACATCCTAGCAGTCATGCAACCACTTTTTTTTTTTTTTTTTTTTTTTGTCATGGAACAGCATTTTAACTAGTCAGAACAAGTGACAGACAACTATTATTATGCACACTTGGGTGTTTAATGAACAATTTTTTGTCCCCAAAATGAATGCAATAAACCTGTCACTACAAGGAAAACAACCGACAATACCTTTTTTTTTTTTTTTTTTTTTAAACTAGTAATAAAATTTGAGCTTTCAAGCAAAAATGAGAATTTTGGAAAACATTTATTGACTTGAACTTGACAGATTCCAAATATGTAAATACTTTTCTGATTCTGTGGGAGTATTCTACTATGTTAAGATGTAATGAGCCCATTACTGTTATTTTAAAATTCTATCTATTTGTATTTCTAATAAATTAAGTAATTATTATATATATATATACAAAAGGTTTTAAGGATGCTCAGTAATTTTTAGGAGTGTGTGAGTGCTCTATGACTGAAAAGTTTCAAAATCACTGATATGCAGAATCTTCCTGTTGAAGCCTATTGTAATTGGTATCTTCTGACTAGTACAGGATACATATCTGTCAACTGCTTCATTCAGATTAGAATGACAAATTCTCTGTAAAATCCTGGTTTAATTCTGCGTGGAATATTAGGTTCCCTACCTCATTTTGAGAGGAGGAGAAACTAAGGTTTCAATTTAAAAGAAAACACAACACTATGTGGATCTGATTACATTTATTTTGAACATTAAAATGTTTTGTGTTTTATGTTAATGAAATCTAAAAATAAATCTGAGTAACTGAAAACATTAAGACAATAGGACTCCATGCATTCCTCTTTTACTACGTATATATATGTATATATGTATATATGTATGTATTTAATTGGTAATCCTTTGCAGACATTAAGGCTTTCTGCATTTAAATTCTTGAATTTCTATTACTGTTCCTCAAGCTAAGCAATTTCACTTAGTTCAGTATTCCTCTTAATCTTAGCCCCTGCCTTTATATTTGGGGAATTAATTATACATATTCATGAATTCTCAAATACCCTGGGTCTCCTGATTCATTAATCATATCTTCCAATATCTATCCCTTCACTTTCTACAATTACAAACAGGTATAAACTAGGTAAATGATTAGTTATTCATTTAATATTATTTTCATTGGTGGTGGGAAATATTACTCAACTTCAGGTCTAAATTGGCAGAAAAATCTAAAAGAGGAGAAAACTTCTTTTCTTTGGATTGGAAAGAGAACACACATAGTATCAGATCCACTTTCTCTGGGTTGCTCTGTCTCTTTGTCTCTCTGCCTCTCTCTCTGACTCTTTCCATCTCTCTGTCTCTGTCTCTGTCTCTCTCTACTCACTCTGTATCTTTTACTGATGTTCTAAATTCTAATCTTTATAACCTCTGATGTTTCTTTGCTATCTAACTGCATAAAGGGGCTTAATTACTATTTACTCTTTGTGATGGTCTTTTGGGTAGCTAAAATTCAGTGGAAAGGATTCAAACCAATAGATGTAACATTTGAATATCTTTTCTCCTTTAAGGTATAGTGACAAGAAAAGCAGCTTTAACTAAACAAACAAATAAAAACATTTTAAGAGCAGTAATATTTAAGAAATCTCCACTGGAGAAATGATATGTAAGTTCTGAAGATCCTTCTTTATGTTTCCTAGTAAGCCACCTTTACACAACCTATATGAACATACATATAATCCACATGGGTAACACACACCCAATGTATCTTTTCTGTTCAACTGTGTATTTTTTGAGGGTAGATTATTTATTAAATGCAGAGTTTTAAAAGTAAATTTTAAAAAACACATTACCACATAGATCCTTTTCCACATGATGTTCCGATATTCAATAACAGCTTATATGGGTCAGATCATGAGATACCTATGTGTTTTATGTCAAGGTGTTCATTTTCATGTCCTTTACCCCTTTCTTCTGAGGGGCCAGATCAGTCCTATCTCTTATTTTGAAAAGAAAAATACAATTTTATTTTCACCACACAATGAAACCCATTTTAAATTTCTACCTCTGCTTCTAAAACTAGTTTTTAATGACCTTGAACAGGTTACTTTAGTTTTTTGGGTCTTATTTTCCTCATTTGTAAATATGGAAGATGGACAAGATGATCTCTGATGTCTTTTCCAAACCCATGAATCAATTTTATTTACAACGAATTAGCATTCAAATTAGAAGAAGCTTGTCCTTGATGTGACTGAAAAGATTGATTAAATTTTTGTCAAATTTTAGCATACCACCTCCCAGATTATCCTTTGGTTTGGGGCTACGTCCACTAATCATGGGAACTATTGATGCTTATAGTTATGCCTCCTTGCATAACAGTTCTGTTAAAAAAAAAAAAAAAAACATAAAGACATTTTACTTTGGAATTCTTCCTCCCCACCATAAGTAGCCAGATTAGATTGTCAGATGCTATTGATTCCAGACATTCCATGTTTCTGTTGCTTCCCTCAAGGTTTTACTGTTTTACTACATTGTGTCCACAAGATATTAAATGTTCCTGTTCTTCTTTTTAATACAACTTATTTTAGAGAAATTGCTCTGAGATGCCTTGCATCGGTGATGTTGTCATTTCTTTTCAGCATATGTTAACCTCAGGGAAATTGTGTTGCTGTGGAATTGTTTCCATGTTGATATTTTTTGCTATATTATATAGTAGCTTGCTTTTCCACCAATTCTGTCCTAACAGGTAGATTTTATCTTTGATGTTAACACAAAATCAAAAAACCTATGCTATACAATTCTAAGAATCAAAATTGAGTCAGTAGAACTCTCAACTCTCAAATCATCCATCTTTGTAGTATTATTTAAAGGATGTCTGGATAACACCCTAGTCTAAAATTTCTCTCCCCTTTTATGTTACAGTGCTTCAAAATTAGAGATAATAAAATTTAGATGATGAAATAGGTCTATGAGATTAAATCTAACCTCTTATTTTTATACAGCAAGTTATTACTTTGTGCAAATATACAAGAAGGATGTGCTAACAAACTTTATAAGTTATGATTCATACATTTATATTAGTTTGTAAGCATGCATTTTTCTAACAGATATTGAAAGAAGGGCAGTGGGAAAATGTAACAGCCAGGACACCCCAGAATCAGTCTGAGTCAGGATAAGCAAAAGTCCTCAATCTTTATTCTTGGTCCCCAGACGCAGGATTGAACATGATGGAAGCAAATTCTCCACGGCCGCTCATTCCTTGTCTATTGCGGAGAATGTGTCTCTGGCTAGCTTTACTCCACCCCCTCGTTCCTCCTACAATCCTCTATATACCAATCATTGAGCCAGTATGGATAGTGAAAAGGACCATTTTCCAAGCATATGCCCATAGAGTATCATCCAGTCAGTAATTAGCCTCAAGCGCTGGGCAGTCCTGACCTCAGTGCATTGAATTCAATAGTTTCAGGCCTCTACAGGAAAATGTCAAGTTTGATAGCTAGGGTCATTTTAGAACATGTCACAACTCTTTGCAAAGAGAAAAATTTGGAACTGGAATGTGGGAAGTGCTCAAGAATAGGTCTTCAAACACATAGAATAACAAAAGATAAATAGCTGCTATAATAATATCATGGGAATGGGTGAGAGAGAGTGGGCAATATTCCAATCAACGTGAATCAATTAATCAAAAATCTTTATAAAACACCTACTATGTTCTGGAGAGGCAGCTAGATGACAGAGTAGATTGAGTGCTTAGCCTAAAGTTAACAATATTTATCTTTCTGACTTTAAATTCCATTTCAGACACTTACTAGCTGTCCACCTCAGACACTTACTAACTGTGTAAATCTGTGTGAATCCTATTTGTCTTAATTTTCTCATCTGTAAGATGAGCTGGAATATAAAATGGCAAATTATCTCAGTATCTTTGAAAAAAACTGCAAATGGAGTCATGAAGAGGCAGACAAGACTGAACTATAAAAATATTCCAAGTACTATGTTAGTCCCCTGAAATATGGACAAAAGAGTATCTCTACCTACCTCTAAGGAACTTACATGCTTTGGAGACATAGGTTCAATATAGATACTAGAAGCTGGAAGTGGTGTATCCTCAGGAAAACTTCATCTACATAGAAGTGGAGTTTGAAGTGAATTTTAAAGGATGTTATGGATTTTAAGGGAGGGAAGTCAGGAAGAAGTGAATGGGGAACAGATTGTGTAAGAGAATACGAATATGTGAGAAACAGCAAGAAGGCCAGTTTGTCTGGAAGATAAAATACTATATGATTTATTTAGAGTATTGTATGAGGTTGAAAGTCAGAGGCATTTTTATTTTACTCAAGAGGCAATAAATTAGTGATATTATATGAACAGTTCTGAAAGAATAAGTAATAATAATAGAATTATTATGTATTGTATATAACATTATATATAATAGAGTGTATAACATAATATAATAATAAATATTGTAGAGGGCTGAAACTTTTGAGTGGATGCACTGAGGTTGGTTTTAGCACTTAAGGCTAATTACTGATTGGACAATACTCTATAGGCATGTGCTTGGGGAATGGTCCTTCCCACTATCCTGTGCTGGCTTGATAATTAGTGTATAAGAGAATTGTAGGAGGGACTAGGGGTGGAGTAAGATGAGCCAGGGTCACTTTGGCAGTAGATAAAGAAGAAGGAGGTCACAAAGATTTTGCTTCCATCTAATTCAATCCTACCTCTAAAGACCAAGAATAAAGACTAAGGGATTTTGCTTATCCTGACTCAAGTTGATTCTAAGGCATCCAAGGTACTAACACAGTCATCATATTATATTATGATAAATAAAAATAATTAATATTACTTTGGTAGCTGGGTAGAGACTGGATTCAAGAGGGAAGAGAATCGACCAGGAAGACAAGTTAGGAGTCCATGGCAATAGACCAGGTTAACAGTGAAAGGAAAACATGAGAGAAATGTTATGAATATAGAAACTATAGGAATTGGTAACTTACTGGATATATGACGTTTGAGAGAAAGAAGAGTGAAGGATAAAGACATGATTGTGAATATAGGACACAAGAAACATGGTAGTGCCATGGTCAAAAATGGTGATGTTTCGAAGAGAAATAAATTTAGGGAGGCAGATAAAAATGGCCCAGTTTGGACATGATGAGTTTGAGAAACCTGTGAGATGTCTACTTTGAAATTCCTAATACCTAACTAAATATATAGATTGAAGCTCAAAAGAACTGAGTGTAAAGATCTGAATATCATTTGCACAAAAATGTAAATCAAATCAACTACATGAGATAATATACAGAGAATTAAAAAATGATGACCTGGAATAGTGACTTCAAGTAAAGTTTAAGATAAGAAATGTAATATGAATTAATCGTTACCCAACACAATGAAATTGGACTGGGAAGACAGTCCAGAGATGAACTAGGAAGGACAGTAATATGAAAACCCAGGGAAAACAGTATTTAGAAGGAAAGGGTATTTAACAGTGTCAAGTATTGCACAGAGGTCAAGAAGATTGAGATTATGAAAAAGATTATCAGATTTGGCAAATAAAAGATCACTGTAAACTTTGTAGAGAATTGTGTCATTTGAAAGATAAGAGTGGAAACCATATTGCAAAAAGTTGAAAAGGGAGTGAAAAGAGATTAGAAACAGCAAAAGTGTGTAAACAGCTGTTTTCTACAAATTTTGTGTAGGGAAGACACATAAAAACATAATAGTTTGAAGAGGTGATAAGATCTAATAAAGTTTTGGGGTTTTTAAGAGTGTAAGAGACTGTCATGTTTTGCGCACCAATAGAGCAATGAATAAGTAGGTAAGGAAGAATGATTGAGACAATAAATGAAATTCTGCATAAGAGGGGAAGGCATAGAATCAAGGGCTGGAAAATAAATTGGACCACCCCTTCATAAAAAAGAAAAAAAAAGAGAGAAAAGAGTAGGAAATGAGGCAAGGAGCTTGATTATACAAAAATGGGGAAAGGGGAATTCTTGGCAAATACCTTCTCTTTTCTCAGTAAAGTATAAGATAAAGTTGAATCTTTAGTTGAAAGAACTGGGGGAAGAAAAGTGTGGGAGATTGGATTAAAGAGGAAAAAAATTGGAAATATCTCTATGGAGAAAAGAATAGGAAATCAATTAGAAAGGAGTAAATGGTTGGTAATGCTGAACTCAGAGAACAGTGGAAATTAGATAATGTAAATTTGTAAGGTGACCAGTCAGCTCAGTGACTTTTAAATCCTTTCAATAACATGAGAATAGAAATAACAGACAAGAAGATGATGGGAACAATTCAGGATTGTGGTTTGACAAGATATAGAGAGTGGTATGACAAGTAGGTGGAGGATGGAGCCAAGATCGAAAAGAGTAGACACATCTGTATCTGAGCTCCTCCTAGTGTTCCTCAGATCAACACTCAGATCAACACCAGATCAAGTCCTTGAACTGGTTTTAGAGTGACAGAACCCACAAATATTTGGAGTATAACAAATTTTCACCAGAAGATACTTTGAAGAACTTAAGGAAAGGTCTATTTCTTTTTTTTTTTTTTAATTTAATAGCCTTTTATTTACAGGATATATACATGGGTAACTTTACAGCATTAACAATTGCCAAACCTCTTGTTCCAATTTTTCATCTCTTACTCTACCCCTCCCCTAGATGGCAGGATGATCAGTAGATGTTAAATATATTAAAATATAAATTAGATACAAAATATACCTGACCAAACGTTATTTTGCTGTAGAAAAGAATCAGACTCTGAAATATTGTACAATTAGCTTGTGAAGGAAATCAAAATGCAGGTGTGCATAAATATAAGGGATTGGGAATTCAATGTAATGGTTTTAGTCATCTCCCAGAGTTCTTTTCTGGCATAGCTAGTTCAGTTCATTACTGTCCATTAGAATGATTTGGTTGATCTCGTTGTGAGGATGGCCTGGTCCATCAGAACTGGTCATCATCTAGTATTGTTGTTAAGTATATAATGATCTCCTAGTCCTGCTCATTTCACTCAGCATCAGTTCATGTAAGTCTCCAGGCCTTTCTGAAATTATCCTGTTGGTCATTTCTTACAGAACAGTAATATTCCATAATTTTCATATACCACAATTTATTCAACTATTCTCCAACTGATGGACATCCATTCAGTTTCCAGTTTTTAACCACACAAAAAGGCTACAAACATTCGTGCACATACAGGTCCTTTCCTTCTTTATAATCTCTTTGGGATATAATCCCAGTAGTAACACTGCTGGATCAAGGGTATGCACAGTTTGATAACTTTTGACATAGTTCCAAATCTCTCCAAAATGGTTGGATTCGTTCCAAACTCCACCAACAATGCATCAATGTCCCAGTTTTCCCGCATCCTCCAACAATCATCATTATTTTTCCTATCATCTTAGCCAATCTGACAGGTGTGTAGTGGTATCTTAGAGTTGTTTAATTTGCATTTCTGATTAATAATGACTTGAGCATCTTTTCATATGACTAGAAATAGTTTCAATTTCTTCATCTGAGAATTGTCTGTTCATATCCTTTGACCATTTTTCAATTGGAGAATGGCTTGATTTTTATAAATTAGAGTTAATTCTCTATATATTTTGGAAATGAGGCCTTTATCAGAACCTTTGACTGTAAAATATTTTCCCAGTTTATTGCTTCCTTCTAATCTTTGTCTGCATTAGTTTTGTTTGTAAAAACTTTTCAGTTTGGTATAATCGAAATTTCTATTTTGTGATCAGTAAGATCTCTAGTTCTGTTTGGTCATAAAGACCTTCCCTTCCACAGGTCTGAAAGATAAACTCATCCTATGTTCCCTAATTTATTAATAATTTATCTTATGCCTAGGTCATGAACCCATTTGACCTTATCTTGGTGTACGGCGTTAAGTATGGATCAATGCCTAGTTTCTGCCATAGTAGTTTCAATTTTCCCAGCAATTTTTATCAAACAGTAAGTTCTTATCCCAAAGCTGGGATCTTTTGGGTTTGTCAAAGACTAGGTTGCTATTTTTGACTGTTTTGTCCTTGAACCAATCTATTCCACTGATCAACTAATCTATTCCTTTAGCCAATACCAAATAGTTTTGGAACTGCTGCTCTATAATATAATTTTAGATCTGGTACAGCTAAGCCACCATCATTTAATTTTTTTTCATTAATTCTTGAAATTTTGACCTTTGTTTTTCCATATGAACTTTGTTGTTATTTTTCTAGGTCATTAAAATAGTTTTTGGAGTCTGATTGGTATAGCGCTAAATAAATAGATTAGTTTAGGTAATATTGTCATCTTTATTATATTTGCTCGCCCTATCCAAGAGCATTTAATATTTTTCCAATTGGTTAGATCAGACTTAATTTGTGTGAAAAGTGGTCTGTAATTTTGCTCATAAAGTTTCTGATTTTCCCTTGGCAGATAGATTCCAAATATTTTATAATTATCAGTAGTTACTTTAATGGAATTTCTTGTAACTCTGACTGTTGGATTTTGTTAGTGATATATAAGAAGTTGATGACTTTGTGGTTTATTTTATAACCAGCAACTTTGCTAAGTTGTGGATTATTTCTAATAACTTTTAGCAGAATTCTGGGTTCTCTAAGTATACCATCATGTCATCGGCAAAGAGTGATAATTTGGCTTCCTATTGCCTATTCTTATTCCTTTAATCTCTTTCCAGCTCTTATTGCTACAGCTAGCGTTTCTAACACAATATTAAATAGTAACGGTGATAGTGGGCAACCTTGTTTCACCAAGATCTTATTGGGAATGGTTGCAGTTTGTCTCCATCATATGATGCTTACTGATGGTTTTAAATAGATGCTGCTGATTATTTTAAGGAAAGTCCATTTATTCTTATACCTCAAGTGTTTTTAATAGGAATGGATGTTGGATTTTATCAAATGCTTTTTCTGCATCTATTGAGATGATCATATGGTTTTGTTAATTTGGTTATTAACATGGCCAATTATATTGATAGTTTTCCAATATTGAACCAGCCCTCATTCCTGGTATAAATCCTACTTGATCATAGTGTATTTCTTGAGATGGTTTTCAGGTCTTTTGCTAATATCTTATTTAAGATTTTGCATCAATTATTCATTAGAGATTGGTCTATAATTTTCTCTGTTTTCAGCCTACCTGGTTTAGGTATCAATTACCATGTCTGTGTTAGAAGGAATTTGGTAGGACTCTTCATTCCCTATTTTATCAAATAATTATAAGCATTGGGGCCAATTGTTCTTTAAATGTTTGGTAAAATTACATGTAAATCCATGTGGTCCTGGGGATTTTTTCTTAGGAGTTGTTTAATTTCCTGTTCTTTTCTTTTTCTGAAATGGGACTATTCAAGCAATTCTTCTCCTCTGTTAGTCTGGGAAGTTTATTTTGGGTAGTCATCCATTTCACTTAGGTTATCAAATTTTTGGATAAAGTTGAGCAAAATAACTCCTTATTATTTTCTAATTTCCTCTTCATTGGTGGAAAGTTCTCCTTTCATTTTAAGACTACTAATTTCATTTTCCTCCCTCCTTTTTTCTAATCAGATTTACCAAAGGCTTATCTATTTTATTGGCTTTTTCTTAGAACCAACTCTTAGTTTTATTAATTAGTTCAATAGTTTTTACTTTCAATATTTTTAATTTCTCCTTTTAATTTTAGAATTTCCAATTTAGTATTTGATTGGGGTTTTTAATTTGGTCTTTTTTAGTTTTTTAGTTAAAACCCAATTCATTAATCTTTTCTTTCTCTGTTTTATTCTGGTAGTTTCTAAGGATATAAATTCTCTTATTACTGCTTTGGCTGCATCCCACAAATTTTGGTATGATGTCTCATCATTGTCATTATCTTGAGTGAAATTATTAATTGTATCTATAATTTGCTGTTCACCCAATCATTCTTTAAGATGAATTGTTTGGTTTCAATTACTTTTTGGTCTATTTCCCTAACTTTTTGTTGAATGTGTTTTATTGCATCATGATCTGAAAAGAAAGCATTTACTATTTCTGCTTTCTTGCATTTAATTTGAGGTCTTTATGTCCTAATATATGGTCAATTTTGAATAGGTTCCATGAACTCTGAGAAGAAAGTATATTCTTCTATCTCCATTCAATTTCTCCAAAAGATCCAACATACCTAATTTTTCTAATATTCTATTTACTTCTTTAATTTCTTTCTTATTTGTTTTGTTTTGTTTGTCTAATTCTGAGACAAGGTTGAGATCTCCTACTATTACAGTTTTTGTCTATTTCTTCTTGCAACTCTCTTAACTTCTCCTTTAGAACTTGAGTGCCATGCCACTTATGATATATGTTTAATATTGATATTGCTTCGTTGTTTATGTTACCCTTTAGCAGGATGTAGTTTCCTTCCTTATCTCTTTTAATTAGATAATTTTACTTTGCTTGATCTGAGATAAGGATGGCTACCTTGCTTTTTGACTTCACCTGAAGTATAATAGATTTTGCTCCAGCCTTTTTACCTTTACTCTATGTATCTCCCTGATTTAAATGTGTTTCTTGTAAACAAATATTGTAGGGTTCTGACTTTTGATCCAGTCTGCTATCTGCCTCCTCTTTATGGGGGAGTTCATCCCATTCACATTTACGGTTAGAATTACTAAATCTGTATTTCCTGCCATCCTAATAACCCCAGATTGTGCTTTACTTATTCTTGCCTCCCCAACCCTCTTTCCCTTTTAAACTTATGTACCCTCTTGTATCCGATACTTATCCTCTTATAATCCCTCCCTCCCCTTTGAGTCTTTCCCCTTCCTTCCCTTTATTACTCTTTTTCTTTTCCTTTTCTCTCCCCGTTTTTAATGAGGCGAGAAGAATTTTCTAAAACAAATGTCAATTATTTTTTCTTTGAGCTAACTTGATGAGAGTAAGATTCACACAATGTTCCTCCCTCCTAATTCCCTCAGATATGATAAATTTCCAGCCCTTTGTGGGATGTGGTTTCCCTTTTATCTCTCCTTCCCACCTTATTCTGCCATCATCCCTTTTCCATATCTACTTCCCTTTTTATGTTATATCAGTACAATCAATTATACATGTATTCTTTTGTATATCCACAAAAGAAATACAATTTCAAGAGTTATTTTTACCTTTTCTGCATCTCTTGAGTTCTATGCTTGGAGATCAAATTTTTTGTTTGTTCTGAGTTTTTCAGAAACAAATGGAATTATTTGTTTCATTAAATGTCCATCTTCTTCCCTGAAGAAAATGCTCAGCTTAGCTGGGAGTTTATTCTTGGCTGCATCTCAAGTTCTTGTGCCTTTCGGAATATTATTCCAGGCCCTTCTTTCCTTTAATGTAGAGGCAGCCAGATCTTGGTGATCCTTATTGTGGCACCTGGTATTTAAATGGTTTTTTTTTGCTGCTTGTAAAATTTTTTCCTTAATCTGATAGTTCTGAAATTTTGCCACATATTCTTTGGGGTTTTTTTTAGGGTTTCTTTCAGAAGGTGTTCGATGAATTCTTTCAATGCCTATTTTACCTTCTGATTCTATTACATCTGGGCAGTTCCTTTGATGAATTCTTGTAAAATATATCTAGGCTCTTTTTTCATCATAGTTTTCAGAAAGTCCAATAATCCTCAGATTATCTCTCCTAGATCTATTTTCCAAGTCGTCATTTTGCAGGTAGATAATTCATGGTTTTTTCCAGTTTGTCATTTTTTGTTTTTGCTTGACTGATTCTTGCTGTCTCAATGAATCATTAGTTTCTATTTGTTCAGTTCTAATTTTTAAAGAATTATTTTCTTCATTAGCTTTTTTTACTTTTTTCTGTATATGTCCAATTGAGTTTTTGAATGTATTGTTTTGGTCTGTGGAATTTTTTTCCATTTCACTAATTTTTTTTTTTAGTGAATTATTTTCTTTTTCCAATTCACAGATCCTACTTTCTTGATGTTCTTTGTCTTTTCCAATTCACGGATCCTACTTTCTTTGAGTTCTTTGTCTTTTCCAATTCTACAAATCCTACTTTCTAGTGAATTCTTTATTTTTCAATTCAAATTCTTACTTTCCTGACATTTTTTACTTTTTCCAATTCATATTTCAGGGAAGTTGTTGTCTCTTGGTAAAGCTTTCTTTCCTTTCCCCATTTATCTTCTAACTCTCTTTTGAGACTTTTAATGGTCTCTTCTTGAGAGCATCATGTAAAGAGGACAGTCTGATGCATTTTTGCTTTTGAGTCTCTCAGGTTTGCTGACCTGCTCTTTTTCTGCATAGAAGCTGTCGATTGTTCTTTTTCATCTTTTATTCATGTTTTAAAAGCCTTTAGGGTAGGTCTCCTAGGGCAAGGGTTACCAGCCTCTGCTGAGCAGGGAAAGATGTAAACCGATTTCCGGCTCGAGGTATGGGAGTGCCCTGAGTGAGAGTTTTCCTTCCCCAACAGGAAGTGGATTCAGCACTGGTTGAGCTATCAAACTGTTAGTAGGGCTGAGGTGGGTAAGATTCCCGCGGCTAGAGACTAAGGGGTGAAAGTGTCACTGCCCCAGGCCGGAGCCTCTTGTGGGACTGTGAGTATTAGCAGCTGACCGCAGACCGCAGACCGCAGACCCCCACAAACTCTGCTCCAGTGTCTCTGCCCAATGCAAATCGGCCCTGGAAAAGCTCTATGGCCCCAAGCCGAACTCCCACTGGCAGATTGGAGGCTAACCTGGCTGCGTCCTCCTCAGCAGGATCACAACTGCCCCGGAAAAGCCTGATTGCGGGTTGGGTCTGTGTGCTTGTGCTGAGATCTGTGCCTTCACCCTCGGTTTGAGACCTCCTTGAACCAATTCTCTCCCTGTCGCGCCGATCTCCCCTGACCACGGAACCAACCTTTTGGCGAGACTGCAGATTTTCTTCGCCGTGAGTTGTTCTACTTCTTATCTTTACAAATTGTAGCAGTCAAGACTATTTTTGAGGCTCGATATAATATTGATAAAGAGGGTAAGAGAAGAGCTTAGAAAGTCGCGTGTGTCTTCTCCGCCATCTTGGCTCCGCCCAGGAAAGGTCTATTTCAATCAGACAGCGTGGGAGACAGGTTAGCACAAACTCAGCACAGGTAGCTGAGGACAGAGAGCTGGGGTAGGGAACCAGAGCATTGTGGCATTCGTGTACCAGGGAATCTATTGCTAGGCTCTTAAGTGACTCTGCCTTACAAGCAGAGGTTACAAGCTAGTGGTTCAGAAGATTAGCTGTGAAACACCCAAAGCAAATATAAAAGGAAAATAGTGAGCCTCTGAACCCCAGAAAAATGAAGGACCTGGCCACACCTACCAAGCACCAGAAGTTAGTCAGGCCCCCAGGGAAAACTAAAGAGACTGTTGACCCTTTACCTTAAGAGCAGACCTCAACCTCTAAAAAATGAGCAAAAAACAAAAAGAACTCTGACCACAGACAGCTTTTATGGAGAAAGAGAATAGATCTCAAAACTTGAGAATCCTAAAGGCAAATCATCTCCAGATGAAGCCCCAAAGAGTGATATGAGTTGGTCCCCATTTCACAAGGCTTTCATGGAAGAATTCATAAAGGATCTTAAAAGAGAATTAGAATAAAAATGGAGAAAGGAAATGAGATCTTTGCAAGAGGTTTGGAAAAGGAAAAACAGAAGTTATCTGAAGAAAACTGCTTAAAAATAGATTTGATAAAACAGAAAAAACATATAACTCTTTATGAAATAGATATGAAAAATAAGCCAATTCATTGGAAAAAAGAATCTGTGAAATGAAAAAAATTGCAATGAACAAAACATGTCACTTAACAATTCAATTGGCCAAATGCAAAAGGAGATTTAAAAAATAATGGAAGAAAATAATCCACTAAAAATTAGAACTGAACAAATGAAAGTGAATGATTCAATGAGACTTTAAGAATCAAACACCACACCTACCCCCCAATGAAAAAAATAAAAGAAAATATAAAATACCTCATTAGTAACTGACCTGGAAAATAGATCTAGGAGAAACAATCTAAGAATTATTGGACTTCCTGAAAATCATGATGAAAAAAAAATAGAGCCTACCCATCATCTTTCAGAAAATCATCAAGGAAAACTGCTGGGATGTCCTATAGCCAGAGGGTTATTGAAAACTATTGAAAGAATTCATTGTTCAAGTCCTGAAAGAGACCTCAAAATGAAAACCCCAAGGAACATGATAGCTAAATTTCACAATTATCAAATCAAAGAGAAAATATTGAAAGCGGTCAGAAGGAAAAAAATTCAAATATCGAGGAGCCACAATAAATATTACCCAGGAATTAGTAGAATCTACTTTAAATAATCAAAGGGCATGATATCTGATATTCCAAAAGGCAAAAGAACTTGAATTGTAGCCTAGAATCAGCTACCCAACAAAATTGAACATATTCTTTCAGGGAAAAAGATAGACATTCAGTGAAACGGGTGAGTTTCATTTATTTCTGATGAAAAGACCAGAAACAAATAAAAAATTTGAGTTTTGAATACAAAACTCAAGAGAAGCACAAAAAAGTAAAAAAGAAAGAAAATATAACTTTCTTTTAAAAGTTAAAAAACTTGTGTAAAAAAGCTTATATAAAAAGCTTCTCTATACAGGAAGATGATATGTTTAACTCTTGAGATCTGTGTCTCTGTTATGGCTATACATAGAGGATGCAGGTAAAATTTGATTTTATTGTAATGATGTAAAAAAGAAACGAGAGGAGGAAAAGTGATTCTACTGGAAGAAGAGGGAAATGGAGTTAAAATGGGGTAAATTATATCCCATTAAGAGACAAAAAAAGAAAAAGCCTATTACAATTGAGGGATAGAAGGGAGGGGAATGAGCATTGTGTGAATTTTACTCTCATCATATTTGTCTCAGAGAATGTCAGACACATTTAGCTTCACAGGAAAGCTCATCTCACCTAATAGGAAAGTAAGAGTGGAAAGGGAAAGGAAAGGAGGAGACTAATAGAAAAGAGAACAGAAGTAAAAGGAGAAAGGTATAAGAATGAGGGAGGCACTGCAAAAGGGGAAGACTGTTTGAGGGAGGTGGTGGCCAGAAGCAAAATACTGGGGGTGAGGAAAAGGGGAAAGGAAAGAAAAAAAGTATAATTGGAGCTAAACAAGATGGCAAGTATTTTGTAATTTTATCTGTGAATGTAAATGAAAAGTGGATAGAACACTGAATTAAAAGCCAGAATCCTACAATTTGTTATTTACAAGAAATGTATTGAAAGCAGAGTGAATACATTCAGAATAAAGGTTAAAAAAAAACTGGAACAGAAACTTATGCAACTTATGCTTTAGCTGACGTAAAAATGCAGGGGTAGCAATCCTGATCTCAGATCAAGCAAAAGCAAATATAGATCTAATTAAAAGAGATAAGGAAGGAAACTACATCTTGCTAAAGAGTACCATAGATAATGAAGTAATATCAATACTAAACACATATGCACCAAATGGTATAATATCCAAATTCCTAGAGGAGAAGTCAAGAGAGCTGCAAGAAGAATTAGACAGCAAAGCTATACCCATGGGGGATCTCAACATTGCTCTCTTAGAATTAGATAAATTGAACCAGAAAATAAATAAGAAAGAAGTTAAGGAGGTAAATAGAATTATAGAAAAGTTATATATCATCGACCTTTGGAAACAATTGAATGGAGACAGAAAAGAATATACATTTTTCTTGGCACTACATGGAACCTATACAAAAATTAACCATATATTAGAGCATTAAAAGACCTCAAAATCAAATACAGGAATAAAGAAATAGTAAACTCATTTTTTAAGATCATGATGCAATAAAAGTTACATGCAATAAAAGGCTAGCAGAAAATAGACCAAAAATTAGTTGAAAACTAAATAATCTTGTTATGGGCCAGAACTTGAAACAAAGTGCTAAGTCAATGGAATTGATAGAGACAATAGTTATCTAATTTAGCACAGTGTTTAACAGTTCTCTAGTTCAGTACATGTACTTAGTACTTACTATAGTTCTACAAGAGTCACACCTATAAGAGAGTGTATATAAGCTAGGAGCCTCAACCAGGATTCAGTCAGGGAGATTCAGAAGCCAGAGAAATCAGGCAGGAGCTTAAGTTCTCAGAACCAAGGAGAGAGGAAGACCTCTAGAAAACTAGCCCTGTCCCAAGTGAAGGAGACAAGACTTTGAAAGAGACAATAATGGATTTGGACTTTAACACATGGCTGCATTTGGGGTGATTACTGAACTGAAACAAAGGCTGCCTCCAGAGATCCCAAGGAAACCCCAACACGAGATTACATTTTAGAGAAGAATATTACATTATATAATCGTAAAGAATGTGTGGATGAAACAAAAAATCATAGACACAATCAATAATTTCATCCAAAGGAATGATCATAATGAAACAACATACCAAAAGTTATGGGATGCAGGCAAAACAGTTCTTAGGGGAAATTTTATAGCTCTAGATGTTTATTTGCATAAAATAGAGAGAGAGAAGATCAATGTATTGGGCTTATAACTAAAAAAGCTAGAAAAAGAACAAACTAAAAAACCCCAATTAAATACCAAATTTGAAATTTTGAGAATAAAAGTGGAGATTAATAAAATTTAAAATAAGAAAACTATTGAATTATTAAATAAAGCTGAGTTTTTTTTAATGAAAAACAACAAAATAGATAAACCTTTCATTAATTTGATTAGCAAAAGAAAAGAAGAAAATCAAATTATCATTATCAAAAATGAAAAGGGGTAACTTTCCATCAATGAAGAGGAATTTAGAGCAATAATTAGAAGTTATTTTCCCCAACTGTGCCAATATATCTGATAATCTAAGTGAAATGGATGAATCCCTACAAAAATATAGATTATCCAGATTAACAGAAGAGGAAATAAATTATTTAAATAGTCTCATTTTAGAAAAAGAAATAGAACAAGTTATGACAAATGGGCAAAAGATTTGAATAAAGGGAGATAGCTAGGTGGCGTAGTGGATAGAGTACAAGCCCTGAAGTCAGGGGACCCGAGTTCAAACCCTCAGACACTTATATCTGAATCTGGGCAAGTCACTTTACCCCAATTGCCTTAGCAAATATATATATATATATATGTGTGTGTGTGTGTCCATCAGTATGGAATTGAACTGATTAACTGTGGTCTAGATTAGGAAGCGTAGAAAGCAAAGTCAGAGAAGATGTGATTGCCTGAGAAAGTAAAGGGTAAATGGATTAGAAGTCTTGGCTGGAATGGGGAAAGAAATTGGATTTAGAAGAATGAGGCATGGGAAGAGATGGAATGACAAGTTTTTATTTTTAATTCAATATATTTAGTACAGCTTCTTGAAAACAATAAAATGTTGAATAAATGTTTCTTAATTGATTAACTTTTTTATAACTGTAAGACTACACATAAAAAGGAACAGAATTGATATCATTTAAAAATTTATTCAAAATTTACTAATTACTTTGAAACTGTACTAAATAGTATTACTGTAGTTAATATGCTACTATATACTATATACTACTATGCTGCTATTTCAAAACTAGTTTTATCCAATTATTCTGTGGGTAATATTTTGAGTCCAGATCAATGTAATTAGAGTCCCAGGGATTTCAAAATGACTAGGACAATGACATAGACTTCCCATTTCTAAGATTTTATTATCTCAGAATGTTTAGATAAAATAATAATTAAATGCAAAATGACAATGTTTTAAGACTCCAAAGGGCATCATTACAATGAATATGATACTTAATTAAAGTCAGGATGCTCTCTCAGGATCTGGGAATTCTAGAAGCAGAATACATTGAAATAATAATATTCAGTGCAACACTACTCTAGACTGTCTAAAATTTAAAAAAATTTAATAGTTACTAAGTGACTATTATGAAAAACAGCATAGCATAATTTATAGGGAATTGGATTGACTCAGAAGACCCGAGTTTAATTCTGCCCATTATACATATTGACTATAGGACCTGAGGCAATCTCAAAATGTCTAAGACTGCATTGTATTGGTCTAGGGAGTGACATTGGTGGAATTCTCTATACTAATGAAATTAACAGGTCAGGGTTTTGTTTTTATTTTTGTTTTCCTTGATTGTCTTGTTTTGTTTTCTTTTTTATATGAAAATATTGTACTGTGTGGTGGATGCAAATACAAAAGAATATCTCTCTATGCTCTTAACAATTGAAAAATAAAGAAAAATTACTGATTTCTAATCTCATCTTTGTCATTAACTCTGAGATCCTTTTTGTACTTTAATTTCCTTATTACCCAGGTTATAGACATACACATTTATAATGAACCTGATGATCAGCCTATCCCTGTCTGCTAGCATGGGCATCATAGCATAGTAATCAGTTAATAACAAGAGAATTACATTCATCAAATAATTTAATAGACAAATTTATGATGGCCTAAAGAACACATTTATACCCAGTGATAATCACATTGTCCATGAGAAGTATGCCTTGCACATAATTACACATTTATTGCTAAACCTGCTAATTACTGCATCTGAGTATGTTTATTTTATATTTTCTTGTATTCATTTGGCTAGTCAGTTCTGTTAATGCTATGGGATTTTTATGTGTTATTTGCTTTATATATACAATAATGTTTATGGTTAAGTTGTGTTTTTAAAATTTAGACCAATTGATAATGTTCTTGTGCAACTAGCTAGATTTGATTTGATATTATACTATTTACTTGTTTATTGTTATGCTTGTTGTTTGATTATTCTGCACTATTCATATGCATGTACCCTTGAGCTGTGAGTATTATGCCCTGTATATAATTTAAGCATAGTCACTGCAGTACCTTGTCAGGTGATGCTTTGTATAATGCTGTGTCTATTGCATGAATTTGTTTTCATTTTCAAGGGTACCATAATATGGTTACCAAGGACACCAGGAAACCCATCTTTGTTGTTTTTAATTGTTGATGGAGTGTGTCTATGTATTGTAAAGAGGTAACCCAGGTCTAGGACAAGCTGAGGAGCATTTGAGGTAGGAATCCTATCATGTGTTGTTTATCACTTTTTACTAATTCTATGCAAAAAAGAGTAACATTCTGAGTTACATGATGTGTATGTTTGACTTATCAGAATTCACTTTAATATGGTTTGTAAGAAAAGAAAGGGAAGACATACAGGTCTGCCTGTGTGGAGTCTGAGGAAACAGGAAAACTATATCATGTCAAGGTCACTGTAACTGACTCAAAAAAACAAATTTATTTTTGAAAAAGCAAAGTTTTTAGAAGAAGCAGTTCAAATTTAATTCTGATGAGATAAATTTATTCTTGACATTAGTAAGATGATCAAGGATGCCCAGAGAGAAAGCATGTTGAGGGAAAGACTGTTAATCTCTTAGAATCAGAGACTCTACCATAATGGGGTGAAATGGATAACCCCCAGGGTTGAGTGGAGGACTTCTCAGGTCTTGTTGATAAAGAGGATAAAGTTAGTAGCTAGCAATGCCACCTAGTAGTTAAATTTATTTCCATAAATTCTGGAAAACATACTCCCCCTCTCCCAAGCAGGCTATAGTTACACACACACACACACACACACACACACACACACACACACATATATTTGTATATATGTCTTATATGTATGTGTCTATACACAAACATACATACATACATAGACATTCATACCCCTCCATAAACATATATATATATATATTCACTCCTGGTCCTTGCTGTAGTGTTTGTATATATCTCTTCTTTCTTATTCCTGCTAACTCTTCTACTTTAATTCTGCTCCTTAACTTTCCTTGTTATTATTTAATCTCTCCCCACTCATGGATCCCTCCCCTGTCTTCCACTACTATTCTTTGCTCTACCCATCCCTCCCCTCTTATCTCTATATAGATTTTGGAGGGTCCTATACTCTTTATGGTGTCTAGATGGTGTTGTTTATATAATCCATTCCTGATGAGAGTGGGTTTTCAGAACTGAGCCCCCTTCCCCACTTTAATGCCTCTGTGTCTATTTTTCCTAAATTCGCGCATCATTGGTATAACTCTTTCTTTTGAGCTACCCAATTACTGATGTCAATCTTAAATTGGCATGGTGGTGATGGTGTATCACTGTTAGATATCTGTTGGGAATTTTCACCATTCCCTATACTGAGGGAATCTGAAGGTTTGTCAATGGGGCTCTGCAGTGGCGTCACTTTATTCTTATTCTTGTCAACAGAACTCATAGATAACTGAAGAAAATTGGGGTTTAATTTATATAATTCTTGAAGTAGCTTCTGTTCATACTCTTGCTGTTTGCCCGCCTGTATTTCCTCATTTGTGAAGCTAGCTGCTTCATCCCCCAATTCATGTAGATACATACAGTCCGGTTTTGGACACTGCATATTCTTTAGAAAGTAACTGCAGTATTTTGTTGTACCTAGAGAAGCCTTAAGTGTTCTGCCATCTACTACTATGTTGTTGACACACTGTATGGCTCTGAGAGCATCTTCTGACCGGATATAGATGACATAAGCACTGGCACTTGGACCCTGTGAGCCTGCATATGATGTACTATTATTGAAGACAACTTTATATATTTTACCAAACTTCCCAAAATACTCTGGTCGTTTTAAAACCTCTGGGTCTGCTAAATGCTGGGAGAGTCCTACCACAAAAATGAGGTTCTTTTATACCACACGTACACTTGCCAAGTGTTTACGGTTCTCTGATACCTTTTGTTTCCTTTCATTCTGCTTCTGTTTATTCTCATTCTTTATCCTTTGCAGTTCTTCCTGGGAGAGTGGTTTATACATTGCTGGGTCCTCTGGATATGGCTTTCTGCAAGCAGGATAAAGACCATTCTCATCAGTGCGAATATGATGTATAAAATGTAAAAACATAAACAATTTGTTCATGTTAAATTTTTTAAAATTAATCTTAGATATTGACTCTTTTATATCATATTTTCTATTAACTTCGAGTTGAGTTGAAAGAAAGTCATGAAAAGCTGCAAGTTTGTTGAATGTCTTTTTTTCCCCATTCAATATTATGGATAATTTTGCTGGATATGATATTTTTTGGTCATAGGCCTAGTTTTGATTGTTGGCATATATGATTCGAGAACCTGCCATCTTTTATTGTGGCTGCAGGTAGGTACAATTCCTAATTGTAGGTCCAGCATATTTGGATAGTTTTATTTTTCTTGTTTCCTGTAATATTTTCTTTTTGATCTAGGGGTTTTGAAATTTGGTGACAATATTCCTTTTTTTAAATTTTTATTTAATAGCCTTTTATTTACAGGTTATATGTATGGGTAACTTTACAGCATTAACAATTGCCAAACCTCTTGTTCCAATTTTTCACCTCTTACCCCCCATCCCCTCTCCCAGATGGCAGGATGACCAGTAGATGTTAAATATATTAAAATATAAATTAGATACACAATAAGTCTACATGACCAAACCGTTATTTTGCTGTACAAAAAGAATCAGACTCTGAAATATTGTACAATTAGCTTGTGAAGGAAATCAAAAATGCAGGTGGGCATAAATATAGGGA
The DNA here is from genome assembly GCF_902635505.1 of Sarcophilus harrisii. Classification (NCBI taxonomy): domain Eukaryota; kingdom Metazoa; phylum Chordata; class Mammalia; order Dasyuromorphia; family Dasyuridae; genus Sarcophilus; species Sarcophilus harrisii. Next base: position 196,050,362 of record NC_045426.1, read on the forward strand.
TTGGGAATTCAATGTAATGGTTTTTAGTCATCTCCCAGAGTTCTTTCTCTGGGCGTAGCTGGTTCAGTTCATTACTGCTCCATTGGAAATGATTTGGTTGATCTCATTGCTGAGGATGGCCAGGTCCATCAGAACTGGTCATCATATAGTATTGTTATTGAAGTATATGAGGATCTCCTGGTCCTGCTCATTTCACTCAGCATCAGTTCATGTAAGTCTCTCCAGGCCTTTCTGAAATTATCCTGTTGGTCATTTCTTACAGAACAGTAATATTCCATAATATTCATATACCACAATTTATTCAGCCATTCTCCAACTGATGGGCATCCACTCAGTTTCCAGTTTCTAGCCACTACAAAGAGGGCTGCCACAAACATTCGTGGACATACAGGTCCCTTTTTCTTATTTAGTATCTCTTTGGGATATAAGCCCAGTAGTAACACTGCTGGATCAAAGGGTATGCACAGTTTGATAACTTTTTGAGCATAGTTCCAAACTACTCTCCAGAATGGTTGGAGGATTCGTTCACAACTCCACCAACAATGCATCAATGTCCCAGTTTTCCCGCATCCCCTCCAACAATCATCATTATTTTTTCCTGTCATCTTAGCCAATCTGACAGGTGTGTAGTGGTATCTTAGAGTTGTCTTAATTTGCATTTCTCTGATTAATAATGACTTGGAGCATCTTTTCATATGACTAGAAATAGTTTCAATTTCTTCATCTGAGAATTGTCTGTTCATATCCTTTGACCATTTTTTCAATTGGAGAATGGCTTGATTTTTTATAATTTAAGTTAATTCTCTATATATTTTGGAAATGAAGCCTTTATCAGAACCTTTGATTGTAAAAATATTTTCCCAGTTTATTGCTTCCCTTCTAATCCTGTCTGCATTAGTTTTGTTTGTACAAAAACTTTTCAGTTTGGTATAGTCGAAATTTTCTATTTTGTGATCAGTAATGATCTCTAGGTCTTCTTTGGTCATAAATTCCTTCCCCTTCCACAGGTCTGAGAGGTAAACTATCCTGTGTTCCTCTAATTTATTAATAATTTCATTCTTTATGCCTAAGTCATGAACCCATTTTGACCTTATCTTGGTGTACAGTGTTAAGTGTGGATCAATGCCTAGTTTCTGCCATATTAGTTTCCCATTTTCCCAGCAATTTTTGTCAAACAGTAAGTTCTTATCCCAAAAGCTGGGGTCATTTGGTTTGTCAAAGACTAGGTTGCTATAGTTGTTGACTGTTTTGGGTGACAATATTCCTATGTGTTTTCCACAAAGAATTTCTTTAAGGTGGTGATCGGTGGATTTTTCTCCCTATTTCTACTTTCCTCTCATGTTCTATCAATCCAGGAATATTTTCTTGATTATTTCTTGCATTATTGTGTCAAGGTTCTTTATTTAGTTGCAACTTTTAGGTAGCCTAATTATTCTTACATTTTCTTTTCTTGGGATCTGTTCTCTCAATCTGTTGTTTTTCTTATGTTTCACATTCTGTTCTATTTTTTTCATTCTTTATATTCTGTTCTGTTATTTTTTTGGTCTTTTATAGCTTCATTGGCTTCCCCTTGTCCAATTCTAGTTTTCAAGGAGCTATTTTCATTTTTAAAACTCTCTATCTACTTTTTTAGTTCGTTATTTTTTCCATAATCTTTTTGTTTTTCATAGATAGTTTTTGGTTTTTTAAATTTTTCCTCAATGTCTCTCATTTATTTTTTAGTCTTTTTTTGAGTTCTATAAATTCTCTCTAGGCAGGGAGTCATTTCATATTACTTTTTTTGGGGGTAGAAAATGTTTTTTTTAAACTTCAGTATACTCCTCTGAAGATGAATTCTTGTCTTCCCTATTCCCATAATAAGCTTCTGTGGTTGGGTTCTTTCTTCTTTGCCAATTCACTTTTTAGTGAAAAGTATTAGTATAAATAATACTAACTTCATTTCAGTTTATCCTCTGACCTGGAATCCTAAACCAAAAGCTCCCCCACTCCTGCAAGTGCCCACCGTCAACAGCATCCCTGGCCCACCATTTTTGGACTCACAAGTGTGCTGGTTCCTTCACATCTGGTCTCTGTAGTACAGCTTACAAGAAACAAGAAAAAATAATTCAAATACCCTGGTGCTACAATTAGAATTGAATAGGACTCAGCAGCAGCCACAATAAAAGGCTGCAGGTCTTAGAATTGGCTGATTAAGAAATTCATTCAGTCTTCCTAGACTCAGACCCCAGACTCCACTGACAATCTGGGAGATGAAAGTTTGTGTGGTTCCTATTGAGGCTCACCTAATTTGCCCCAGAGGAACCCACTTGGTGTTTTTAATGGCAGGATTCATACCTCAATTCGATCAGGGATGATGGTGATGTAGGGAAGAGTCAGACAACTAAAGAAGAGTATAAGGTCTTTTGTTTTTCTCTAACTAAGAAACTAACTTAATAGCTCATATGACCTATGTAGGAATAACAATTGTTTGAAATAGGAAATATATGCTTTTCTTCCTTTCTTTTCAATCCTAGCCTTCTAGAAACCTTCAATCTCTTCTGCCTCCATTCTCTCTTCTCTCATTCACTTCTCATCCATTTGTAGTTTAACTTTGGATTTTGCCATTCAGTTGAAACTTCTCATAGGGATCTCTTACTTGATAAACCCAATAAATTTTTCTCTATTTTTTCTTTCTTGATTTCTCTGAAGTTTTTTGAAGTTATTGACTATCTTTTTCTCTTTAAAATTTTTAGATATCCTCTTCTCCATCAGGTTTTTCAAAACTTTTCTCTTCAAGTTATCCTCCTATCTATACTTAAAATGGGAAAGCTATCATTCATTCCTTTCATGGCCAGCATTCTAGAAGCTCTATGTCTTCTTTGCTTTCATTTTCTCTACTCTCATTTCTCAACCACTTGGAATCTAATTTGGGATTTCATCATTCAACTAAATCAGATTTCTTCAATTTTATTTGGGATCTTTTAAGTGATAAAGCAAATTGCCTTTTCTCAATTCTGACGTTTCTTGACATTTTGCACCTTTTTTTTTTAACACTCTTGACCACTGTCCTTTAAACATACATTCTTCTATTAGAATTCTTAATATAGTTGTCTTCCTTCTGTCTGACTAGACTTTTTTAGTCCCCCTTTTAAGATCATTATCTGTATCCTGCCCTGTAACCAGGGGCTTTGTACTTGGCTTTCTTCTTTCTCTAAATCATAATCTAATCAGTTTGTTGGTCCAATAATCACTTTTTGTGTATGACTAACAGAATATCATCATAAGAATCCTTCTTTTCTCCCACTTACTGTACACAATCAGTTGTTAGTTTTATAGATCTGCCATTTCAAAAGCCCTTCAAATCTACTTTGCGTGTACTTTCCCAGGCTTTTTCCCCAGAGATAGCTTATGGTCTAGTAGACAGAGCACTTGGCTTGGAGTTAGGAAGATCTGATTTCAAATCTGGCTCTGATACTTTAGTAATAGTGTGATTCTGCATCCCTTAACTAATTTAATTCAGCTTCCTCAATTGTAAATTGAAGATAAGAACAACACCTCACAGGATTGTTGTAAGGTGCAAGTGACTAATTTTTGTAAAAAAAAAAAAAAAAAGTGCCATAGAGCCTGGCACAAAATGGATGCCATATATAATAGGTCATAATATATAAATGTTTATTTTGTTCCCTTCATATATTTCCTTTTCAAGCAGTCCATGTGTTAGCTGAATTCTTCTTAAGGATACCAGCACTCCACCTCTCATTTTCATGCCTTTCCATACACTATCCCTGACTTCCTCTTTAAACTGTTGTCTTCATAATTCTTGGCTTCCTTCAAAACATAGCTCATATATCAGTTCTTATAAGAAATTTTTCCTGATTCCCTATCACTAGTATTTCCTCCCTCATCAAAACATAATCAATATACTTCCCCCCCATAAAATGTATTCTTCCAGAATGACTTTATTATTTTTCTTTTTATCTCTGTGCTTCCAGCACCTACTATGGTGCCTTGAATGTTGTAATAGCTAAAAAAGGCAAGTAGAGATAGATGCTTAGATGCCAAAGCTACAAGATTAACTGCAAAGGTGAGCTCTATCTATTAGCTTTTCATATTGCTATCCTCAGGTTTCTGCTTCCTTTCCTTTCAGCCCACCTATGGGTGATTTTCCTGCCTCTTCCCCAGATCCAGAAATTCCTAATTACAATTCTGCTAAAGATAAACTGAAAAAGGAAAGAGCTATAATTATTAACCCAAAGGATTGCTTTTAAAAATCAAGGCGGGGGGGGGGGGGGGGGGGGGGAGAGGGGTGTGTGTGATAATGACCTTAAGGAATTCCAGTTCTTCCTATTTCTGTACTGTTGAAATCAGTGAAAGGTCTACAAACTTAAAATTACCAGCTACGGGATCCCATGGCAACAGAGTTAAAAGTGCATTTTCCCTTGAATCTTCTCCTTGGAGGCAGAATAGCAAATGGTGACAAGTATAGCAACTGCAGCTGTAGTCACAAATCAAAGGGCAGTCTTCAAGGGGGTGCAGTGTGGGAGAGACTGTTGACTTCAGCTATAGATATGCAGGCACATGCACACATATATACACACACAGAGTGGTAAGTGTCAGCACCATCATTTTGAAATATGGATGGCAACTGTATATATATATATATATATATATATATATATATACATCTATATATTACTACTAAGATCCTTTCTTTTAACTAACTAGAATGAGAAATGATGAATTACATTTGTTGCAACAGTACTAACATACTCTGTCACCAAGACAAATCTTGTACAATCCCCACAGTCATTTCTTGATAATGTTCATATTTTCTAGATTATAGATTTCTTTTCTTTATCAAAGAACTTTAAAAGTGCCAAAATCTTGGGATTGGGGAAAAAGTGCTTTACTAAAATATTTTTAAAATGCAAAATTAAAATCTACTAAAAGATTAACCACTAAATAAAGCTTACTATGTATGAGACAGAAGAGAAGAAAAATGGAAAAAAAGAGATTTCTTTTATTTAACAATTGTACAAATGATAAAACAATACCAAATGCTATACACAGAACAAGAAGAAAACTATGTCAAACAGAATGATCCTTGGCAGAATATACCTTAACTCTATACAAATAGAATCTGGAGGGCTCAGTAGCAATAGTACTGTGAAACAATGTTATTCTCTGTAAACTCTTTTCCTGTGTTATATCCATTTAAAACACTTGTGCTTTTGCCTACACAAATAAATACCATAGTAATGTGTTACTGAAATCAATAATCTAAATATTGAATCCTTAATCTATAAATTGCAGCATAAACAAATTTTTAGTCTTAAAATTTTAAAAATATTTCAAACAAACTGAAACCCTGTTTTAACACTATTCATCAAATCAGTGAAAGCCTAAAGGAAGAATGGTAACAGAAATACTAAGGAATTTTGTATATCTCATCAAAAGGGGTATGTATCTCAAATATAGCATTATAACAAGGTTCCATAATGGACATGATATAGATATTTGTAGGTGAAACACATCAGTTATAAACACATACATAAACAGCATGACAAAATTATCAGTGAACTAAAAATTTTGAGACACCCTGTATTGTGTATGTGTATACATATAAATGTGAAAATAGATGGATCACATCTATTGGTACTATAAGTGTGAAAATCACACATATGGTGAAATTTACATTTGTTTGGATTTCATTTGTACTTTTCACCAAAACAAATATAATTATTCTAATACTCAATTCTTTAAGTAGCTAGGGAATGTGTAATGGTTGATGAGGAAATTTTATCCCAAGCTGTAAAGATAACTAATACATATTTCTCCCATGCCTTTTCTCTAATTCAAGAAAGAAATTATACAAATATATATTAAGCGCCTCCTTTGTGCAAGGCACTGTTCTAGCATCTGGAGTTACGATAAATATTACCTACTAATAGACACTTAAAATATTTTTCTATGGACCAAATATCAAGTCATGTGCACATGTAACTAATTTTTCAAATGAAAACTAATTCCTTTGTACACTCTCTTTCTGTGTAATATCTTAATATCTAATAGGTATATACACTATTCCTAGGATTTTGCTTAACTTTTTTTTGGTAAGCATAAATGTAGATATTCCCATTAACAATTGATATAGAATTCACATGATATACAACATAAGGATTACTTTGAGCAACCAGCTTCTTCTGTCCTTCCCAGACATAATTTTCATAAAAATTTTAGTTTTGTTCACAATTTAACCAGTTTCATCCATTCCTGTGGTTGAAATACTAAAAGTTAACCAGGAAATCACAGAACATAATTATCTGAGACTGATCAATTTGTATTTTGGTAACCTTATAATTATTATTGAGTTCATTGAGCAATAACCATTATAGCTTTACTGTGGATTGTTCATGCCCCCAAAAGTCTTTTTATTTAAAGGACAGAAATACTAAATTAAGCACCTGCCTGGTGCAGAACTTTCCAGTATCATGCAGAGGGTTTTAAATTTTGAAATAGAAGTGGATTAATGCTGAGGAATATGTGACTGTCCTAAAGCAACATGAGATATGTCAAGTATTTGATAATATTTTGATTTACTCTACATTCTCCTGTCTTGACTTTATATTTAGACATTTTTCTCTCTCTGCCCATATAGTTATTCTCTATTCATTTCTTTGACCTATTCTTATAAAAAAGGCCATATCAGATAGTTAAGGAGAAGGGAACAAGGAAAGGTATATAGTAGAAAATGAAATGGGATGGTACAGGTTGCTACTTTGAGCATGAAATGCCTTTAAATGAATTCATTTCAGAGTATTAAAAGCTCCCTGAGATTGACAAAAGTAGTCTCAGTCAATGCTGAAGCCCTTTTTTTTTTTTTTTTTTTTTTTGTTTGTTTTGTTTTTGATGCTGGACTCTGGTATGAAGGAATATTTTCAGAACTGGGAACATATTTGGAGAATACAAGCAAAAAGTCACAAAGAAATGAGAAGCTAAAAAGGCACTACTTAATTCATCTTTGAGATAGCAATGCACAGATAAGTGGACAGTAGAAATGCTTTTGTTGTGGCCTTACAAAACAGGCTTAAATTCATTTGTTGAATTAAAAAAAAAGAAATGTAGCATCGTTTGCCTTCATTCCTGCTGGTTGAGAGATATACTGAATGTTTCTGTGAGCCTTCCTAGCCTTTTAGGACTTAATATATCAACTCTGAGTAGATTCAGAAATTTTCCACTGTATAATCCAATCCAAATAGATAGTATCCGTAACTTTTCTGCTTTATATTTGTTTAAGTGCTGAATTTTAAATAATTTTATCAGTAACATAATCAAAATACAATTCTATTGTTTCAAAGATGATGAATGATTTTTAATGATGTGGACCAATCTTATCCTTTTTACACTTCATTTCAGTATTGAATGATGCTACTATTTTCTTTATGCTTTTTGAGAAATATCAACATTTTAGGAAAAGTCATGTAAGCCAAATATTTATCCTGCATTTTAATATTATCACATAAAGTATCAAAATACATATAGTTATAATGATTCCCATTTCTTCAAAATGAAAGCATATATAGCTCTGTGTGTGTGTGCCTATACTGATGGTACTGATTTTCCTCCTTTAAAAAAATGGTTTTTATTTTGTGATTTCATTGGTGTAAGGAATTCCCAGTGAAAAGATTCCCTCTACCAAGGCAGGGCAAGAACTGTTGTAAAACACAAACTGAAAGTTAACAGGAACATTGAGAGGTTAAATATATTGCAGTGTCCCATAGCCATTATGTGTCAGAGCTGGGATTTAAAGTCAGTTCTTAGCTGGCTATCTATTCACCAAATTGAGATGCTTTACTACCTGTGGTTCTGCTTCTTAGCATCTATGATATGTCATGAGCAAGTTACTCTCTATGGTCTCAGTTTCCTCATATGTAAAATGAAAGTATTCTTCTCTAAGGTCCTTTCTGGCTATATGACTGTGGACATTTAAAACAAAGGTGCATTTGTGTATATATTATATATACATATTTGCATATACACACATATACATATATATATATCATATATAGATATATGTACACACACATACACAGAGAAAAAGGGAGGAGAGACACAGAAACAGAGACAATGAGGCAGAATGGCATCCTGGATAGAGAAGTGGTCATAAATTGTGATGTTCTGAATTAAAATCCCAGCTTTGGCAAATATTGGCTGTATGGCTTTAAGCAAGATACTTAATATCTCAGTGACTCAGGTAACCCTTTCAAACTTTAAGTCGAAGAAAAAAATGATTATCTTCACTGATAGAATTTCCTCACAGATTTCCCTAAAACAATTAAAAGGCAGGTCTGGTTGGAGAAAAAAAAAAAGGTGACAACATACATATTGTGTAAATATCATCAAGGACACATATGATTTAAAAAGAAGGCAGATCAGTCAAGTATTAAAAAGGACAACAGCTGTTTAGTCAGTGTGATAAACTTATAATTTCTAAATAGTAAAAGAAAAAAACATGCTGGAACAGATGCATTATGGAAGATATTTGGAAAAATATGGACAAAATAATATATATTGTGAAAGAGATGCCATGTACATAGTTCTCTACATGCAGTGGGTACTTAATAAATGTTTCTTACTTTTATATAAGTGAAGAAAGTACCTACTGACCTATCACAAGTCCATCAAATTAAATGAGTCATATACATATACACACATACACATATACATTTATATGCACACATACATTTAATATTTGACTTTGGCCTTTTCCAGATAGACCTTTCAAAATAAGTTATTTTTTCTTTGTATTCAATGGACATTTGTTATGTATTTGTATAAAGACCATCTTAATGGCTTGGAGATTTATACACGTGTGTGTGTGTGTGTGTGTGTATGTGTATTGTGCAAGTATATAGAAATATACACACAATACGTATATCCATATACATTCACACTCATATACATACATGTATATAAACACAGGCATATGCATAGAGTATACTAGAGCATATATGTATATACTGTATACACTTATATATATGTTTAATATGTGTGTATGCATATGTACGTGTACACATATATACACATAAATTCTTGCTGTTTTATCTCATCTCAGTCTGCTTCCTTTAGGAGACTAGAATACAAAAAGAAAGTATGTTTTTTATGTTTCAAAGCAGAATAGAACAGGGTATGAAGAACTTTTCCTATTTTATTTCCAAAAAAGCAATAGAATTCCATAATTACTTATCAGGATGATTTAAGTTAACAGATGACTGAGACATTGCCCAACGCTATTAGTTATTTAAATTAAAAATACATTTTGCTTTGTTTATTATATCATTTCATAGTCTTCTCTCATTTCTTCTTTCCTAAGGTGAAATCATGATTGAATTTGACGACTTCATGTTGTAGGTTATTTATCTCCTTTAAATTGCAAAATACTGATACAGAAAGTCTTTGTCAATTTACTTCTAGGATATCAACACATTCTATATAGTATTATTTTTTGTGTTACAGAAGAAATTAAACAATGTTAATGTTACCATTTAAGTAAGGGAATCCTTAAACCACTTGAGCCCACGTTTTGGTTCATGATATTTAACAATATTCCTTTAGAAGAGCAAAATGTTGTTCAGAAATGTGTTAGGAAATATAAGGAATTTTCAGGTCATCATTGAAACAAAATATAAAATATTAAGTTGTATAATTATAAATCTTCAGATAACATTTTCAAATCAATCATGGAACAACACAGTACTTAATAAGCAAATTATTACCTCCATGAAGAGAAATGTTACTTATATAGAAAAATCAGTATATTCTTTGGTACCAAAAATAAGGATACCTCCTTGTTAATTATTACCTTCCCAGATGGCATAGAACATTGAAATCTCTCATTTAGAATGGCTCAAGATTACTGTTTGGACAGTTTAGCTGGTACCTTTTCATCATCCAAAAATAATTTAGACATTTACAATTGTTTATTATTAAACATTTTGAGCATTTGTAAGATCTTCTCTAAAAATAATAACTTTAAAAACAATTTTGACAAGTATTAGTCCCCCGCCCCATACATATCATCCTGTTTAGGATCTTTCAAGATCTACAATATACCAAAGCAAATAGGTGCCAGAAGTAAAGAACAATGAAAACAAATATGTTAGTTTATAATACATGATTAGACACAAACTCCTGACTGAAGGCATTTACTTGAGTTGTTTGATCTTATGGGTTGCCCTGCTTAACTGTATCCATCACAGTTTCTGCTGACAAGCATGGTTCTGATTTTCCCAAAGGCAGAGTTGTCTTCCTTAGTTTTTACTCAAATGTGCTTGACATCATGGGGCAGTCCAGCAATAATGAACACATTTGTTTCTTCTTTAATTAAATGTGAATGCATTGTTGGATCTTGTAAACACTGCTGATTATACATTCAAGCTGTGTTCTGAGTAGAAGTGGCACTTACTAGGACCCTTGCAGTCAAAACATACAAATTTTAGAGCACTTCATAGGCATTTCATCAGCTGGTAATGGATGTCTCAAAACCCTCCCTCCCCTAACTCTCCAAGAAGTTTAGTGGATACTGAAATCTATCTTCTGTTTTGGATCCTACTCATAAACAAACATCCTCAGAATGAAGTGCATATTCAGTTTGATTTGTCTTTTTAAAATGTGCTTTATTGCTTTATGCATTTTTCTGTGGTTAATTTTAGTGCTCTCCTGTTATGTAGCCCATCTAAAGTCCTGAATTCCAATGGCATCCTGTGAGGACTTGCGCTGGAAAAGTATCTATATTTCAAATTATCATAGTAATGATATTTGACTTCTTTCCCCTTTAAATCCTTCGGGAATGGCCAGAATCCATAGAGGTGAATCTCATCACAAAATCGTGTAGCCAGTGTATACATGAGGAGGCCAGTACTGGGTCTTTTGATGGGAACTTTGTTTGTCAGCCAGTAACTGGGGGAAAAATGGGAAAAAGAGAAATTAGGAAATAGATTACAGTGAATACTGAAATAACTAGATTGTGTTAGCTAAAATGAAACAAAATTAAAAGTTTCTCCTTATAACATACTTACAAAAATAGTCATGCCATAAGATTTATACATTTCCTATGAAATGTAGCTTATTTTACTCTTCTTTTGCTTGTTTCATTTTTCTGTCAAATTATATTTCATAGTTTCTCACTGCAAGTAGACAGTCTTATGTTAGTTTTATTAAGTATTCTAGTTCTTAGAATGGTTTCTGGTACATAACTGGGTGTTTGATAGATCCCTTGTGACTGATGGATGGCCAGTGGAATATTCCAAAAAAACAAGGGATGTGGTTAAATTATTACTAAATTGGAATTTTAATCTCAAAGAACAGACAACAGTTTTATCAATAACAGAAAATCACTGCCTTGACAACAGACTATGAGTGAAAGAGAAAGGGCAGAGAATTAATATAATTCATGGCTAAGTGTAAAGTATTACAAGATACCTGAATAATTAATAATAATATTAATTAGCATTTATATGGTGCCTATTATATGCCAGGCAGTGATGAATTATTCAGTAATCCAAGTAGTTTGTCTACACAATGTCAAACCTTTTAAAAATTTCATTTAATGTAATTTAAATTTTATTGCATATTTTCCCTGGGAGAGACGTAATCAATTAACATAAAATATGGCAAATTAATAAAACCCAGCTGGGAAATAAATCTTAGTACTATTGTCAATAGCAATAATAATAGCTCATAATAGCAAAGTACTTTAACAATTTTTTAAAAGTGCTTTGCTCACAAACAGAGAGACAGCATGAATACTATGCAAGAGCACTGGCCTAGAAACCAGGTAGATTTGATTGCAATTCTTTAAGATCTACTGATTCTGTGACCCCAGAGAAGTCATTAATTTCTTACTAACAACCCCCTAAGACTAATAAAATGTATATAGATACAAGTGAGTGTCTTGTCTTGGAGTTTCCTATATTAATAATATCTCAAGCCTAGCACTATACTATCTTCTTCATAAAAACCCAATTAAAGCAAGTGGTATATTGTTATGCTTATTTTAAGGTTGAAGAAGATGACTTCTAAATTATTGAAGTGACTTGCCCAAAAATCACAGAGTCACTGAAGATCTGAAGGACTTAAACCTAAGCCCTCTTGGTTTCAAGATTATTACTCTGTCTGCTATAACATATGTTATCATTTAAAGAGGCAACTAGAATTTATTTATAATTTACAAATATAATTAGCAAAATCAATTAAACTCAACATTTTTTAAACTATATACTAAGAAAACAAGTCCCTAACCTCTAAAAATTTGCATTGTACAGCATAATGTTTATTCATATTTAGGGTGACATTTATTGGCAAAATAAGTTTAACAAGATAGTATTCAGATACACACTTACAGGCACAGTAGTCCCTTTGTTCATTTAGTTTCTATCTCTCTGTATATCTATACTTATATCTGCAAAAATGGATGTAAGTATAGATATAGATATACTTTTATCCATATATTACATAAATTCAAAATATTGTATTTAATATATTAGTCATTACATCTTGGGGATTTCTGCTGTGTGTGTGTGTGTGTGTGTGTGTGTGTGTGTATGCCATAAAATTCTTTAAGAACTAGCTAAAGACAATTGTGGAACTAACTGAAACAGAAAGAGAATGACTTCTCATAATTTCGAGACTGTTTAATCCCTAGGTGAATCTTATTCAAATATTATCTTTACATCTGCTTTATATCTTTTATCTGCTTCTCAGAATTAGCGTGGTATAGTGGCTAGAGTGCGCAGGTCCAAATGTGATCTCTGATATATACTAATCATGTGATTCTAGGCAAAGTACTAAACCTGTCACTGCTTTAGGTTGGTGTCAAACCGAAATTGAAAGGTGTCCCTGTAGGCTGCATATTGACATAGAAAATTACAAATTAACATTATCCATATTGTATTATATTTGTATATATTTTGTCAAAACATTTCCCAATCACATTTTAATTTAATTTTCCATATTCAGTTTTGTAGCCAGAGTTTGACACCTCTGCTCTAAGTAACTCTCTAGGACCAAACATTGCAGAGAGAGTACCAACTTGAATGAGTAAAAGCAGTTTCCTAATTTGAGCATTCTATAAATGAGTGAAATCACAAGTCTGGTTTCCATCCCTTTAGTATTATTTTAGCACCCAAATGGAGAAAACTTACATGATAGTTAATTGACATCCAGCCACAAATATGAAATTCCAGATCTATCTCTTTTAAAATCTTGAACAGATTACTTTGGTTTTAAATTGGTAAATTATTTTTAAACTTTTAATTTAATTTGAAAAGAATGAATTAAGCTAATATGCTCTATATTTGAAAAGTATTTGTCCAAAGAGACTTTAAAGTTAGTAAAAGCTATATATATGAAATTCTAGAGGAAGAAGAATTCAGTTTTACAGTATAAAGTTCCCATTTCTTCTTTTTTTGCCACACAAACAGGGTAAGATATTTAAGCTTTGTATTTATCAAGACAAGGTGCTATATAGTATAAAGGGAAAAGATGAGCATTGACTAGTACCAAAACTATGTCTCCTAAACAAGTCAAAACTCCCAATCAGCTGGGAAGAGAGTCTTTATTATCAGGTGATGAGAGAGACAGAGACAGAGAGAAGGGGAAAAAAAACCCAACAAAACAATAGCACCAAATAGATCGCAGTTATATGCTTATATGTTATAAAATAATCATATATGTATATATGAAATATATATATATACATATATATATATTATATAATAAGGTTTCATGCAGTGAGCAAAATACAACTACACTTTGATGTTTCTGAAGTGGTTATGGGGAAAAAATCAGTTCCTATTTCTGAAAAAAATTTTGCTCTTAAAAAAAAGTCAAATTATTTTTATAGGTAAATTTTGAGGGAATAAGCTGTGTGTGATTCAAAATACTGGTTATTGAAATTCGTTACCTTAAAGACTTAAAAAGAAAAAAAAAATCTGATGCCATAAAGTTAAAAATGTTAAACCTGAAAGGGCAACCATCTCTCCAACTGAGAACTGAAAAATAAGGTTAAGAAATATTGAGAAGTTCTCTGGTGATGAGATCAGCAAAGTGAAGAAAATTTACTGGTAAGTCATAAGGAAAATAGAGAGAAAAATAATAAAATATATCTGTGTATAAACATATTCATATATGCATATATATATACACACCAACCAATTTTTCCAGGCTTATTACATATTCCTCTGTTCCACTACTTTAGAATATAGGAAATTTGCTGTTTTGCTCTTCCTGACACCCTGCATGTGTTTTTCTTTTCATAGGCTCTTTCCCATATCCACCCCACCTGGAATACTTTCCTTTATCTCTGCCTCTTTCTTCCAATTCCAATCTCTTTCAAAGCTTTGCTCAAACTGATCCCCACCCCTAGCAGCTAATGCCTCTCCTAAAAGAATTATTATATCTTTATTATATATATATATAATTACTTATTTTGGGAACATACTATTTCAATTCAATAAAATATAAGCTACTTGAAGTCACAATTTTTCTTTCTGTATTTCAAGGACCTAATATTTGTCAATTTACTGAGGTACTACCCTCAAGCACCAATCAAATATAAACTGGATAGGTTTGTGATGAATTGTCTTTAAATACCAGATTGAATGGCAAACAGCTAAAAAAATTTTCAAAAACAATGCAAAACTGGGTAAATTCAGTTATACAGAGTATGAATAGCACAATAGAATATTTCAAATACACTCTTTGTTGGTCAATCTACAGATATTATTAGGAGGAAAACTACTATGTTCTGTACTTGAGAAAATTTGAAATGGACAACATACAACATACCCTCAAGAAGTTTATAGTTTAATAGAAGGAAGAAAAAAAATGGACCTGGAGCTAGAGAAATTAGAATCATATCTTAACTCTGCTATTTACAAGCTTGTACTAGTCCTTTTATTTCTCAAGGCCTTAATTTTTTCACCTATAAGATAAAGAAGTTAAAAATGATGAACCCTAAGTTTATTTAAAGTTTGAAATCTATTAACCTATGGTATAAATTAGATAAAATATCATGATCTAATGGGACCCATTAATCCATACATAAGGATCATTATAATAAGCCACATACTGATTTAGTTTTAAAATGTGTTTTTATCTATGTTTTATTATATTTTTGTTAAATATTTCCCAATTGCATTTTATTCTGGCACCAGGAGATCTAAGGGCCATCATGCATAGTTAACTCTATGGAGAAACGTTTCAGAATAAAGAATACAAGTGGAACCAGCTTTTTCTGACAGCAAGAACATGTTTATAAATGTATATATGAGCAGGTACTCCTCCCACTAATTATACTGAATGGAATTTTTTTAAATGTATATGTTCTTTTGACTATCCAAAATAATGCAATTAAGGCAGTTACAAAGCTGATATTCTTGAATTTTTGTTTGAGAAATGCTTCTAGATTTGTTTCTTTGGGTTTTTTTTCCTCCTTCTAAATGCATATTCTTGGTTAATTAAAATATCTGGATGGAGCACAAATAAAATGTCTATCTATATGGACATATCTAGAGAAACAAAAATTAAAGTGGATATAACTAATTCTATTGATTTCTAGGAAATACTCAGAACAAACCTTACCAAAATGAATCCATAACAAAAGGACTGTTTTAATTAAAGGACAATCCTAGTACAAATCAAGAAATGTAACCATAAGCTGTAATATTCTCTGCAAACAGCTCCACAATAGCTGCTTAAATCCAATTAGCAAGTATTTATTAAGAATCTGTCATTTCAGAGAAATACAAAATAAGTAGCAAACAAATTTTTTCCTAGGACAGAATACACATTTTGTAAAAAAAAAAAAAATAATTACCAGAAATTTGCCATTAGTTACTAGGAAAACTGATTCTGGTCACATAGCTATTATGCAGCAGATGCAATCTGAATCCAAGTCTTCAAGATCTATACTCTTTTCCTACATGACTTCTCTAAATTGCCTCTGCAACTTTCTTTTTATTTTTATTTTTGCTGAGGCAATTAGTGTTAAGTGATTTGCCCAGGATCACACAGCCAGAAAGTATTAAGTGTTTGAAGTCACATTTGAACTCAAGTCTTCCTGACTTCGGGGCTGGTGTTCTATCCCCCTACTAGTTGCTCCCTTTCTAAAACTTAGTTGCTAAACAATTGCTATTCCACAAAGGGCAGCTAGGTGGTAGAATGGATAGAGCAGAGACTGAATTCAGGAAAACTTAAAATCAAATCTAGCCCCAGACACATACTAGGTGTGTGATGTAGGGTAAGTCATTTAACCTTGCTTGCCTCAGTTTCCACATTAGTAAAATGAGCTTGAGAAGGAAACGCATGTATATGTGTGTGTAAGAAAAGTGCTTTGTAGTAATTATTAATTCAATTTAATTGAGTTTGAATCTCTGGATAAGCATGGAAAAGTCATGAGATCCTTAAACATGGATGGGTTAGAGTCTGGATGCTACAACATGTACAATGAAACAACATCAATATGAACACAGATCCATTTAAGTATGCATGTGTTTGATTATTCTATATGCAGTCATTTATATATGCACTGATTCATTTACAAGTCAAGGGGAATACCAACTGAAATCAATTTTAAAATATTTATATTGACTTATAAATAGAAATTTTAAAATAAATTAACAGTGTTCTACAAATTTAAAAGTTATTTTTAGTGCTCAAATTTTTTCTTTTGATTAATACAATGTTTTTGAATGAAGTAAATGATGTGATTGCTGGATCTTCAATAAGATTATTCATACACATGTTGTTTCTCCAACAAAAAATAAGTTCTAATAGAATAGCAACTACTTCACTTTATTTTTTTTTGTTTTCTTCAGTGTCTAACACATAGTATATATTTAATAGAGATTTATTGATTAGTTTCTTTCATTAGAACAATTTAAAAAATAATTTTTATCTGTGCCATTTTTTTCATTACAGACGTTTTCAAACAAGGTCCTTTCTACTTCTCATTCCTAGCTTTTATTGGTTTCATTTTTGATAAGTCACTCACTGCCTCAAGTTCACAATGAACAGTGATGAGTAAAATAAACACAGATTTCTTAGAGAGTTTATGTTTTAAGCTATACAAAAGATACAACAGACACACATATTTTTATTTCTGTACTACTAAAGTAACCTCCTAGGTAATCTCCAAATCAGATTATTACCCCTTCTAAAAGCATTCAATGATACACTCAAAACTGCATATTAAAGTGTTTCTAAACTCCTCAGCCAGCTTTTCAAGGTTCACCCCATTTTTTTTTCTTATCCTGCTTATGCAAATGTGTTCCTTACAGGAACACATTCTTGACCTCAGGCCCTGAAATTTCAACTCTAACACTGAACCCATCATGGTTACTGCCTGTGAATCTTTGCTCATGCTATCCTCTGTTCTCCAGTGAATCCCCTTAATCTGACACCTGTCCTAGAAAAATCCTCCCCCATTCTTTCTATCTCAAATCAACATGTCCTTTAAATCCTGTTTCTTACATGAAACTATTCTTGGCAAATATAGACTTTGTTGAATTTTTTATTTTCTGAATTTCTTTGTTACAGTGATAACTTTGAAACTTATTTACTTCTTTACATTGTAACCTAAAGTCACAAAGGAAAGAGAATCAGGAGAAATGGATTCTAATAGTAGTTCTTTCACTACCTGGCTGTATGACTTGAGGGAAGTCTCCATCTGGCTCTCAGTTTCCTATTTTGTCAAATGGGCAGACCTGGACTAGACACTAGTCTTAAAGGTCCAGTTCTAACTATTCATTATTCTACTTTATGTATATGGATATAATCTATACAGTGATAACTAAAAACTGGATGGATCACACTTCTTTTTCACATGGTTCCATTAAGTGTCCAGAAAAAATATTGTAAATAGTTTGAAATAAAAAATTAATAATGTTGAAAATCTGTAACTTCCAGAATACAATATCACAGTGGAATAAGGATTTAATTTTAATTATTTGTACTGATTTTTTATCTTAAATTCCAGTTTTTAAAAAACAAAACAAAATCACCTTTTAACGTACTGCTTAGTGTGGCCCATCTTTCTATCTGATAGGGCCATCAAAATATATATGACATATTTAATATTACTTTTTAAATGACCCTAGTGTTCTTTTAAGTAAAGACTTAACTTCTTGAATAATGTCTATGTAAATTTTGATCCAAAGACATGTTCCTGAAGAGCCCACAAAGTATCTTCAACAGCAATTGGAAAGCAATTGCAGTTAGTTTAAAATTATAGACCTTTCAGAATCACTTCATCAGGTAATTTTGACTATGGTTTTGCAAAACCATCTACCATACAGCATCACATAAAATTCTTCTTTGTATCCAGGGTTATTGTGGAATTGTTTAAAGCCAAGTTTGAAACGAAAAAGACTGATACCTTTACTATTCCTAATTTTCAATAAAAAGTCTGGTCTTGACAGCTACTAGAGGCTACCCCAGAAAATTCAAAAGATAATGAAGACATTGGAGGATTCAGCACTGGAGAAGCTAGTTGGTAAGTTGAGGTATAAAAGATGATGATAAAATCCTCATATATCATGAGATGTGAAACTTTAGGTCAAGTTTTTAATATGAATAACCAGCAAAACGTGTCCCTTAAATAAATGTAGAATTGAGGATGAAGCTGATAAAATGTTAGGATGTTAGTTTAAGGAAGAGATCTGTGATATTCCTAAAGTCAGTAGTAATAGTTTATTGGTGCAAGAATTAGCACACATGCCTTCAGATAGGCTAGAAATGAAAAGAGTTTATGAGAAGTAAGGGAAATAAAAAGGGAAGAATTAACACTGGAATGAAGTCATCAGTTTTACATAAATGTAGGATGAAATTACTGGAAACATGACACTTTAAATTATCTATACGAGATATTGTAACCAATGTCATGATATTCATCACCATCCTATAAGAAGGTAAAATTAGTGGCCAACAAAATGTATGCATGGGATTTCACTGTTTCTGAAAAAAAAAGAAAACCTTTGTTAATTTTTTTCTTTTACATTTTGAATAATTTTTAATTTCTGAGGCAAAGCAATACTAAAAATAGATGATAAAATATATAATAAAATTTCCTTTGTTAGTGATTCATATTCCCAAATTATGATATGCATAATTTCTGGGTGAATTTAAATGAAGAATTTGGGATTTTATCACAATCCTATCTGCCTGTTGGCCTTCTATCTCATGCTGTGCTAATCTGCTGACTGATCTCTAGCCTTCATTTCTATGATATGTCCACTTGATCATACTCCTCATTTTCTAGTGATTCTAAATTCCTCTCCCATTTAAACTCCATTTCTCATCTTATACTTTTTTCTTTATTTTTATCCCCCTTAATTCTCCCATGTCCCAATGTTCCTATCCTTTCCACTGTGTCTTCTTGAATCCCTGCCTGTTCCATAGATTTCCCCCCTTCCCCATTCTATTTTCAAGCAATAATTGAGATCTGATCCCCCTGATAACAAAACCTCTCTAGCTACCCTTTACCATGCTAGATGCAGATTTTATTCATTCCTGTCACTTACTGAGATTAGAGTGTTGAAATATATTTTGCTCTCTTTTGCTATTTCCAGATTTTCCCACTGCCTCCATCACTCAATAACTTTTCCTCCTTTGTGATTGATACGATACAAATGTACCATCCAATCAAAATCTTGGTAACTGTTGTCCATAGGCTTCCAAGTCACTACCATTCCTTCCTTAATGAGTTTCTCACTGACAATTTTTCGTTCCTCCTCAACTCATGCCTTCATTCTAGTAGACTTCTACATATATATTGACCCTTCCATAAACACCCTAACCACTTAATTCCTCAACCTTCTCACTTCTCATAACCTACTTCTATACCCCATCTCAACTACACACATCAACAGTCAGAAACTTGATCTTGCCATCATCCACAAATATATCATTTTTGTATACAAGAATGATAAAATACCTTTATTTTTCAATAATGGCTCTCTCTCTGCCTTTTCTTACCAAATTCTACTATTTATCTACTGCATCACCTCTCCTAGGTGATCATCCCTACACAAGCCACACTCTCCATTTTTCCTTATCTTAATCCACTGTTACACCAATTCAATTGTACATTTTCCTCTTCTGTTGAGTCCCTGACCCCTTTATTAAGGGATCATTAGTAGGTCAACTGTGACCTGCCAGGTCTCAGCCTGGAATTATTTCATCATCTGCTACCTGTAACCTCAGCTGGGTCCTCATTGCTGTTAAGCTATCTCTCTCTACCTCTCTTATTAAAACATTATTCTACTCTTCACATTAGCTCTTCCAAAATTTTTCATCCTTCTTCAAACCTCGTTAAGACTTTCCTCCTACTTTCTCTCAGGTGAGAATCTTAACATATTTTACAGAAAAAAAAATGAAGCTATTCATCATGGGCTCCCTCTTCTCCTTTCTTCCTTATCTCCTATCATTCATATGCTTTCTACCACTATCTTCTCCTTTCTAACGAGAAAAGATGGTCTTCCTAAACCCTCTTACCTACATGCTATCCCATTCCATCCCATCTTTCAATAGAGTGCCTTCTCTATAATCCCCATTCTATTACTTATCTTCAATTTCTTTACTGTCTACTGACTCCTTCCCTCCTACCTATAAACATGTCCAACTCTTCCACATCTTCAAAAAACTTGATTCTTTTATCTCAGTAATTTTTATCCCATATCTCTTCCATCATTTGTAGTGAAACAAAGGGCAATAAGATAACTGCACTTTTTCCCTTTCACCTTCTTCTTTATCTTTTATGCTCTGGCTTCTGACTTCATCAATCCACCAAAACTGCTCTCTCCAAAATTGTCTATGATCTCTTAATTGTCAAATAACAGCTTAAACTCAACATGTCCAAAATTGAACTCATTATCTTTCCCCCTAAAATGACTCCTAAATTGTCAAGGATACTACCATCCCTCAAATTCTCTAGGTTGGGGAATGAATAGACAAGGAGATGAAGGGCTATACCCATAAATTAGAAAGGGAGTGATTAAAATAAAGAGATAAAATATCCATGACTAATCACTATTAATATGGAATTATAAGATATTCCTTCTATATAAGGGTGGGGGAGAAAGTAAGGACTCTGAATAATACAGGGTATAACCCACATGCTGTTCCTGGCTGCTAACAACTGCACTTTGGACCCAACTTTTTCATATATATTTTTCAAAAATATTTACTGTTAGACTAGAATCATGAAGTTTCAATATATGTCACATTTAACCACACTACAAATTCTAATGATGCTGCTACGTAGTTTCAAAGAGTAGGGATTTCCCAAAAAAATATGACTCACATCATGACTTAATATGTCATTAAAGTGAAAATGGGATTTTGTGCCATTACAGAATTGATTAATTGGTTAGGTAACATTTAGTGAGTACCCTCTTTACAGAACACTATTAAGTATAGTAGGGTGAGAGGCAGGAAACAAAAAAAAAACATGTTATATAGACTTCGATTATATTTTCTAGCTTTATCAAAGATTATACAGCCTCTGGAAATATTAGAATAAGAGAACCAAACAGCCTTGGATATGCCCTCTTTTTACTTGTGTAGCTATCCATCTTCATGACTTTAGCAGGAATAAAATCTTGGCGTTAGGTCTGAATTTATCCCCCATTCAAGTTCAATATTAGTGAAAGCTATAGGCTGGAGATTTTGACCAATCCTGTTTATTGTGATTTTGCTGATGATAGTAACATTTATAATAGTAATGGTGGTGATAATGATGCCACCTTATATCTATGCTATACTTTAGGCATTTAAAACTTTTAAAAATCGATTATCTTCTTTAATCCATATAAACTACTAATTAGCATGAGTATTTTTTTCTGATTTTGAAAGATGAGGAAATTAGACCCAGGTATGCAGAATCTTTTGATCAAAATCATTGTACCATACATCAATTCTTGGATAAGCACCAATATGTATTACTGAAACAACTGATTCTGAACATGTGATACTTGCCAACTCCTATAACTTCTTGAGTTACAAAGCAATGTTGACTGCATTGGAAGAGTCAGTTTTCTCCCCAAAATAATGAAGCCACAAGTCTAATCCTTATCTTATAAATTCACAATGTAACTGATAAATGATTATCTAAATTAAAAACAACCTGTATACTTCTAATTTTTGAAGCAATTAATGGAAGCAAATACTGTCATAGAAAAAATAGAATCTTAATATTGTGAAATGAAAAAATTAAAGCAGAACAAACAGAATTCTTCAAGATTTTTATTTTCTAAGTATGAAATCAGAATTCTATTTTAGTGGTTCTATGTTTCTAATACATATGCGAAACAGTATTGTCAGGTAAATACTGGAGAAGGAAAAGGAGCATGACTTGCTATATAATCCTGAATAGAATCTGACTTAGACTTGGAGCAGTATCTTTCTACTTGGACTACCCAAAAGAATACTCAATAACACAAAATGGCATATTGAAATCAAAATAAAAATATAAAGTTATACTGAATCTTAAGATGGTAGCATTTCTATTCTAATTCACATGAAGCTGAGAGACATTCAAAATTAACTGACCTCATAACTGCTGTTTTTATTCATTTGTTATAAGATGGGGATCATATATAAGAATAGTATAAGTTAGTTCAGTTCCATCAATGAAACTCTTTGTGTGCTAACACTTATTAAGTAAATCAACCTCAGTCACCCTCTATCTCTTTATAATTCTCATTAAGATGAAAGGCAATGATGCTATTTTTCATCAAACATAGATTATGCACACAGTTAGGTAGAAAGCATAAAAACACGAGAAAATCAGACTGACAGATACAGTAAAACACAGACAGAGACAGAGACAGAGACAGAGACAAAGAGATAGCAAAAGGATCAAAGGACAAAAAACCAGAAACAAACAGATTCAGAAATTAGGCAGAAAGACTAAGAAAAATAGAAGATTTGTAAAGTATTTTTGTAAGACTGGAATGAAGAGAAGACATATTTAAACATTCAAAGTTTGCTTTCGTACACAAACAAAAATCCACAAAAAGAACTTACTGCAGAAACCATATTTTATGGAGTTTTTAAATGTTTTTTTTGGGGGGGAGGACGAAGGCCCGGACAAAGAGTTTCTTTGTAAAAAGCCTATGCCACCATGACTACACTAGTAACCAATTCTTTTAATAGTCTTTTAGCTTGGTTTAAATTATTTACAAATGGATACAACCAGTGTATGCTAATAGGTTATATTTAACCTGTTTAAATTTATTCAAAGAGCAAGAAAGATCAACAAATTTAATCACAATTCAGTCAATACTACAAATTGGTTGCTAATAAAGCTGACAAACCAAACTGACAAATATCATTGTATTTTATGAAATGCTGTAGGAAAATATTCCAAGAAATGGTTATAAGCTTCATAAGAAAAGAGGCACTTCAAAGATTTCAAAGTTAGAAAGAAACCAACATTTTGGGCTGTTGATTCCTGTTCTTATTAGGTTTTATTTTTAATGTTGTTTGTTTTTAAAGCAGACTTGTAGCTTGGTGAAGAAAAGACCCAGAATTCAAAATACATATACACACATATGTACAGATATATTTGGCTATGTATGTATGTGTGTGTGTGTGTATATGTACAAATATATATAAAATGGCCTTGGTAGCTGCAGGGAAGATACACAGGTAATGATTGTGGCAAAAGGCTCTGTGGTTTCAATGTTGTCCAAGGCAGGATTTAAAAAAAAAAAAAAAAAAAAAAAGGAGGGGCTTTAAAGTAGTAACAACAAAGAAGAGGATATAGAAGAGGAACAAAGAAAGTGGCACAAGTATATTCTCTGGATCCAGAATCCCTTTTAAATTTACAAAATTCTGGAAACTTTTTTTTCATAGGTGTAAATAGGAGATAATTTTAAATGTCTACTCTTTAGATTTCTTAAGGGCTTTCATGTTTAGAGGGTAACAAGATGAAGAAACATGCACTCTAAAAAGAAAACCAAAAACCTATTTCTTTGTAAACTCTTTTATTGGTGACTTATCCAATGCAGTGAAACAAATGTTATCTTCTCTTCCTCTTTTTCAATTTAACTCAAACCTGTATGGTTTCTGTTAAATATTTTTAGGTATAGTAAAATTTCTCTTTATAAAATAACAGCTGGATGAACTCTTAATCTAGGTTTTTTGTTTTTGTTTTTATTTTTTATGATAATTCTTTTGTTTCTCTAAAAATAATTAATGATTACAACTGTAAAATTAATTACATTATATTATTTCTTGCAAATGAGAAGTATGAAAGTGACTATAGGCTTATTTTTCAGCCTGCTATGGAAAAGTCTATATAGTCCTGCAACTTTTATTCCTTGTGACCAATATGTATTGATTCATTGCTTCACATCTCACGCAACTCTCATCTGTTAAACACACTTGAAAAACAGAATAAAATTATAGTTTAAAAATTCACAATATAGGTATGACAACTTAAGAACTTTATCAACATTATTCTCATTTCAATAAGTTGTGCTTTCAGAAGTAAATGAGGCATCCCACAAAAACAAGAGATAGAAATAAAATTGCATAGTTAGCTATAACTCTTACATTTACCATACATTAGATAGGTATAATAAAATGTATACTAGTTTTGTGGGCTATCCTATGTGAATCAAAACAACCAGATGATAGGTGAAAAATTTAGGAAAATAATCAATACACCTATGCAATCACAAAATAATTTTTTTGCTTCTTGCCATTCCCAAATTGATAAGACACTGCCAGAAAAGTATAGACTGAAATTTAAGGAAATTTAACCTAGGACAACAGAAAGAACATCTAAGTATTTTTGAAGACTATGTGCTATGATATAGAATTTATATAATAAAAATCATTGTCAAAATAATATAATGTAATCCCCCAAATTTTAAGATGAACTCAGAGACACTAGAGTCCAGTCACTATTATGTTTTCCTCTTGATGTCCTAAAAACCGTAAGAAACTAGAAATGACATTTATAAAATATGATTTTTTTCCAGCTCTTTGAGAAAGAATGCAAATTGATGTAGATAATTAACATAGCCTTCATAACAATAAACATATCAAGACAGGAAAAAAAATGGCTCTCTATAAAATGAATGTGATTGGAAATGTCTTGCTTTTGGCACATGAGCAATATTTCCATAACAAAACATCCCACATTACTTGTTTGATGATTGGTATTGCTTGGAACAAATCTGAAGGCATACAAACTGGGGTAACAAACTCATGAAGCATGTGTTAAGCATTTTCTTACCATCTGTCTCCTTTCATTCATATACACATGTAGACTGATAGAGACAAGGAGTAACATTTCATTTACAAACCACCTTAATAAAGTAAGCATAGAAAATGGCATACTGAAAAACTCAAAGAAAGTGGAGAAAGCTACTACGATTTTCCATAAAGAATATGGCTCATTGTGAAGAGTTCAATATATATTTGCTTTAAAGCTGTCTAAATAATAGCATAACTATAATTTTAGGAGATGATTTTAAAGATAATCTATCCCAATCTTGGGTAGTTGAATAATATTCAGAATGTCAGTTCTTAAGGCTGTTCAAATCCTACCTTGGATAAATAGCAGCTGTGTGATTCTCAGGTAAATTAACCTTGTTTGCCTTGATTTCCTCATCTGTAAAATGAGCTGGAGAAGGAAATAATAAACCAATCCAGTATCTTTGCCAAGAAATCCCAAAAAGGATCACAAAGGGTCAGACAATACTGAAAACGAACAACAGCAAAAGCCAAACTGCCTCATTTTACAGATGAGATCAAGGGTAGGGAAAATTGTTAGCAATTTCAGAAAGACAACATCAAAGCCAGACAAGAACTAAATTCCCTATATTATATTTACATATATTCTACTTACACATTTTACTAAGATCTTACTAAGATTAAATTTTTTAGTTGAAATCTCAGTTTGAAATTCTATTCATAAAGAGGAAAGATGTACAATGGAACATTCAAATTTAAATGATAGACATTTTTCTAATAAGATGTTGTTTTAAAGTCTCATAATTTAAAAATGAAAGAAACAATGTCATCTATATGATCATGTAGGATAGACAGATTGAGTCTTTTTCAGCTGATAAAAGTGAACAGGCATGAAATTCCATGAGATCTCACACTGGATCTCAAAGTTGTCTTTGGCTATAGAAATAGTGGATTATTAGAGAGTCTAGAGCTTTTATATGTCTATACAATTAGCCAAGAGAAAATGCTTCCCATCCTGAGTGAAGTTCCAAATCAATCTGTGGAAGGATATCTCTAATAATGAAATAGGAACTGAAATCAGATAAAGCAACAGGCATTTACTAACTTCATAACCCTAGATAGTCATTTAATTTTCTGCATCTCAGTTTCCTGAATTGTAAATTAAAGGGGTAGGAATAGATAGCTTCTTAATTTATAATCCTATAATGTTAAGTACTGCTCATACACAAACACATGCACAAACACACAGATTTTGAATTGCATATACATAATCTAATATGAAGTTCAAAACCTAAATAATTAATTTCTCTATAGAAGAATTTTTAAAAATTTTCTTCCTAATATATAAGAAAAAATGTTTTATATTTAAGGTCCCTGAACCTTATTTTAACTTTTATTTATAATTTTGCTTAATTTCCTTCAAGAATATTACTGGTGCCCAGGCTGTAGCTTTTTTTTTTTTTTTTTTTTTTTTTTTTTTTTTTTTTTTTGTTTTTTTTTTTTTTTTTTTTTTTTTTTTTTGCCTTTGAGGCTTTGTTTATAGATAGTTTGTAGTTATTCTTTTCTGGGTTTATGTCTAGAACATTCCTGTCATTATAACAACTTTTTTGTGATGAGATATTTTTGTTTATTTTCTCATTCTTTCAGCCTACTTCATAGGTTATCTTAGAATTGTGTTCTATATACCTCTGGAGAAAATTTCTGGGCTGGTTTTGTGTCCTCTTGAATCCTACTGCTGTTTTCTTGGGTTTTAAGTGTTATTTTATAATAACTGAGGAAGGGCTCAATTTAGGGACTTACAAGCTTTCATTGCTTTCAAAGTGATCTGATTCAGGATAAAGTTCTGATCACTGCCATCCTGATTGGAGCTCTGCAAGTTCCTGAGATTTAAGTTTTAGCAAGACATCTGTGGGCTTGCTCTGGTGGTATCTCTAGTGAATTGCTACTGTACTCAGCTACTATCAGTCAGATGGAAAACTCTGCTGATTTCCTTTAGTCTTGGAGCTATAAGTATCCTATGGTTATTCCTTTGCAAGCTTCAGACCTAGATGGAAGATGGAACAGAAACCCTAGGCTTAGAATCACAAAATTGCTACTTATTTCTGAATTTGCTCCTTGTATAATAAAAATGTTACTATTCCTTATCCTGGAATGTCAGCTTAGTCATAGTTCCTCTCTTCAATGTGCCCTAAATTTCTGACCCAGAGCTGGTAGTGAGTATTAAAGCTCTGGTTGGCACCTGTTCCTGTAATCTGCACAAGGTCAGACTCTTCAGTGCTAGATTTAGGACTTTCTCGTGCTTCAATGCACTGGCTTGATTCTCTTTCAATCTCTGTGGTAGAATTTTCCATAGAGCCTTCTTCATGTCTAGATTGTTTACTGACTTTCATTTGTCTCCCTATGCTGACCTGAGCTAGAAAAAAAAATTCAGTTTGATTTTTTTGAATTGCTCAATAAGGACATGATCTGGAACATTTTGTAAATCTGTATGGAGCAGAGGGGAAAAGCCAGATGTGTTTCTTTCTGCTAGTCTATCTTGTTGGCTCTGATCTCCTGGACCTTAGCATGAAGACTAGCTGTGTCATTTACCACCTGGATAACCTTGGGCAAAGTCAAACCTCTTTAAGCCTCAATTTCTTTTTTGTAAAATGAGAGATTTGGATCTTTAAAGTACCTTGAATTCTAGGTTTCTTTCTTTCCTAGAGGCTACTACGTGACACAGTAGATAGTGTTCTGGGCCTGGAGTAAGGAAGACTTCAAATTCAGCCTTAGACAATGACTAGCTGTGTGACCCTCCAGATAATCACTTTTTTTTTTCTCTTTCTGTCTCAATTTCCTTAATTGTAAAATAGTGATAATAAAGCTTTTGTGAAGATCAAATGAGGTAACTGTAAAGTATTTTAGCACAGTGACTGGCATATAACAGATGTTCAATAAATACTTATTCTCTTCCCATCCATTTCCTTCTATCCTTTCTCCTAGTTTTGGCACAAGCCTAAATTTTATCTAAAATGGAATAATTTGTGTGGGAGATATTAGTGGCCTGCTTCTGGTGCAAGAGATTTTGCTTTCCTTTTTCAATGGGTAATTGAAGGATATGCGTAATTTAGGATACAACTATTTTAACTGTGCATCCAGTTAAAATAGTTGTATCCTAAATTACCCATACATATAACTTGTAAATAAAAAGCAATTAAAATTTTAAAAAAAGGAAAACAAATAGTTGTGTCCTTAAAACTACCAAAATGGGATAGTTATCATGCTTAATTTCCAGTGGCATCCAGGGCAAAGTTCTTTGTTCACCCAGACCATGGGCTATCATGTATTAAACTAGGTCGAAGGAGAGAATAATTTTCAACTTCCTTTCATGGCCTTATGGCCCCAATAAATAGGTTTTGGTATTCTGTTGTCTTTCTGAATTCTAGGAGCAGGTAGTAGAGTCCCTGGATTGAAGAGTTTAAACCACAATGGCCTTGGAGCCAAAATTATAAGCTAGATGTTGCTGTGATGCCAGCAGGGAAATACTTAGAAACCAGGACACTGGGGCACGAGCCCAGGAAGATGAAAGTGGAAAATTTTGGATTTAGAATTTGGTGGGCCTATTCTATTTAGCAACTGAATTAAGTTGTGAACCTAATTCTACTCCTTTTCACAGAGACTGAGATGTCACAGATGGTATTATGCCTTTCTCCAGGTTTTTGGAAAGGAATATTTGTATATTTATTTTATTCTTGCTATACTATTTACATAAAAATTTTTTGTTAAAAAAAAGCTAATCTGCTAAGTGGTTAAACAAATTGGGATAATAAGAACCCTTAAAATTTGGGGAACAATTGTTGGGAGTCAAAGGCAGAAACTAGACCCTCCCCAGATTTCTAAGGGTACCAGATAACACTAAAGAAAGAGTAGAAATGTAGCAAATTTTTATCTGAGGCAGTGGGGCTGGGACTGTCACTGTTAACCCTATGAAAAAAAGAAAAAGTCCTTCATAGCACCTTAGCATCTTGAAACTATGACCTTGACAGTCATCCATCCTCCTAGGACAGGCTACATTTATTTCCTTTGTTTGTTTGTTTGTGTTTAATTTTTAAACTTGAAAGAAGCCTCATTCAAAGTGGTATGGTAAATAGGCCTTGATTAATCAGGAGATGTGAAAAGATCTCAGTTATATAATCCAATAAAGGACACCTTTATGCACCAAGCTAGTAAGCTAGAAGGCTCAAGATCAGGTCTTCTGAGCATGGATCTTCATGTTCCTTTAACTATTCATACTCAGTCTCTGAATAGCCCTATGGGCTCTGTCTAAATTTTGAGAATCATTAAGAGGCATCAAAAGTCATCAAGATCATTAATTCTGCCTTGTGCTTTAGCTGAATAAAGATTCCCCCTAGTTTAGTTTCTTCTAAGGTTTTAAAAATTACAAAAGTTTCCAAAATATAAATCTCATAAATGCTCACACTGTCTTTACATAACTTTTTTACATAGTATATTTCAGTTTTTGCTTTCCTAAATGACCTTAATTGATTCTCTATATTTAAGTTAGACATATTTTGCTATATATACATTAATAAACTTCTCTAAAAGGTTTTCACATAAGAAGTGGAATTAATTCAACATTCATTTTTTAGAAGAAAAGTAATCAAAAATTTCAGTATTCTATAAAGCCTACAACTAAGTTGTTACGATAACTGGAAATCTTCCAGTTTTTACTTAAAATAAATCTTAAGTTGCCAAGCCTTTATTTGCTGGCTTTCATACAGTCCAAGAATAGACCAAGTTATGCACACTCTGCTATTACCCTGATTTCTATTCCTATGTTCCTGCTTGAGAGTTGACTACATATTCTAATGTGGGAAAATATTGCCTCTCCTTTGAAACTGAAGTCTTAAATAAGTCCCAATTTCCAAATGACTCACCAAAACAAAAGTGGCTGGAAAATGGAAGGAACCATGCTTTACCCACTCTGTTAATGATGCACATCAGATCCAACTAAAACATTCCTGGTAAACCCAGCTGGGAATCTGATAGTTTCTCAGAAAAATTCATGATACAATCTAGAGATGACTTACTCGTTCCTCCCAGATACACCACAGTTCAGTGACAGAAGTAAGCTAAATTTCAATTATTCGTGCATTTTTGGAATAAAGAATGTCAGCCATGTGGAAAGGTCTAGGTCATTGCCCCCTCTCCATATTGTGGTTCATTCTCTTGCTAATCCTCTACTACTTCCAACTGTGTCATCACTTAAGGCCGAGAAGTTCTTCCTATTCTTCTGTACAGCTTCCATCTCTAGGATTGAGGTTGGGGAATAAGAAGGTAGAGGGCATGCTCCAGAGGAAGAAGGAAGAATTTTATGAATAATCCTCCCAGAGATCAAATTTTTCTCTCAGTTCTTTGGCCTATGGCCTCTCTGGAATCCTTTCTCTCAAAAAGAAAAAAACAAAAAACAAAAACAAACTCAAAATCACTGTGGCTCTGTAAGGTCCTATTTATGAGCTTACTACAAAGGGGGTGTCTCTGACTCAAAATAGCTAGAACCAGTCACCTCATCTTTTGGTGAGACTTATTTACTTTTCATTGAGGTATGTGTCAATATATGCTGAGGCTCAGGCTTTTGCACTTAGTTCTTTTGATAAGGTGTCAATGAGCATGTCCATCCCAATTCAAAAATGTTTTTTAGAAGCAGTGTTAGGTACAACATTTGCCTTGGAATCAGGAGGAACTAAGACTGACTCACTAACTGTGTGACCCTGGGCAAGTCCCTTAACTCTTATCTCCTCCCTTGCCCTATGGGGGAAAAATCCTTTTTTTACCTTGTTCTTTGGGAATTCCACACTTTTTCCTATAAAGTTTATTTAGATTCCTTGATCTAAAACCCTATGAGAAATGGCTCTATTAAAATGAATCCAACTCAAATATTACCTTCTTCAAGAGTGTTTACTGGTTTCCCACTACTTAATGTTCCCTTTGCACTAGACATAACACCTACAAATTTTATTCGTTTAGCTGTGAGCCTATTATATACAACTCAATAGAAGCTACCTTGAAGATAGGGACCATCTCACTTATGTATTTATTTTCCCAATACTTGCATGGCAAATACATAGCATCTAGAAGGAGTTTATTAAATTCATACTGATGAATGAATGGCTGGGAAAATATTGACACTTAGGTAAGCATGTTTTCACTTTTTAACTCCATATTCTTTTATCTTTATTCATATCTGAAAGACAGCCTAATATAGTAAATAAAGTTCTGCTTTTGATACTTAATCACTAGTGATTCTGGGTAATTCACTTAACCTCTCACACTAAGATCATCTACTAACCTATATAGGGCAAAGGTCTAGACTTAGAATTTTATTGATATGATGATCTTCTAGTGGAAGTAATTCCCTGTATTTATGTAGATCCTCATCTTCTCTGTAACTTAGAATCTAAGTCATTGTCTGGGAGCAATGAGAGGGCTTGTGATTTGCAATCACACTGCCTATATAGATCAAGAACAGGAGTATGGGACTCATATTTTCCTGGCTCTAGGGTTAGCCTTCTAGCCACTATATTAGGCTGTCTCTCATCATCATTAATAGGATTTAAACTCTCTTTTCCATGTATGAAATTTTTTCTCACAGACAACTGAAGAATAATTTCATCTCTGGTTTCTTAGACCACTTGGGTATACTTAAAATATACTCTGGTTATGATCTTTATTGGCAGAGGAAATTCTCACTCTAAGGATACTGCCATCCTTATATTGCCTAAACTCTGAATAAAA
This sequence comes from Sarcophilus harrisii, assembly GCF_902635505.1. Classification (NCBI taxonomy): domain Eukaryota; kingdom Metazoa; phylum Chordata; class Mammalia; order Dasyuromorphia; family Dasyuridae; genus Sarcophilus; species Sarcophilus harrisii. The sequence goes on from NC_045426.1 coordinate 196,082,381, forward strand.
ATTGCATCTTCCCAAAAGTATTTACACTCAAATAGAAATCTGCTTCTTTCATATTATAGCTTGGTCTGAACATGTCAGTTTCTTTAGAATAAACCAATTATGACAAGGGCAGCCATCCAATTCACTGAAGAACTGTGAGAACTAATAATTCTATCTTCAAGAAGTGAAAATACTATTTTAAACTCTGTGGTAAGCCTCTATGTTAAAATATGGGAGGGGTACAAATAAAAATTGTGGAAGCTTATAATCTATGAGAAAGTAGATAAAATTATTTTTTATATAATAACCTATTTTTTAAATCTTGGACTCATTTCACAGTGGGTTTTGTTAGGAACATCTCTTCCAGCTCTTGACTCATGACTCTATGGAGAAATAATCAACAATCTCATAGAATGTTGAGCTGAAAGAGAATCTAGTTTAGTCATTATTTTCACAGAGAAGGAAACTGAGATACAGAGAAGTATCTTCCCTAAGATAATATGGACAATAGGTAGAAAAGATAGGATTTGAAAATAACTAAATTTAAAGAGTGCAACACTTACCATGTTAAAAAAAGTACATTAGGCATGAAAGATTGAGGAAAGAGAAGAGAATAAATATTTATTGACTGCTTGCTAGATGCTAGATGCCAGGAACTGTGCTAAGAACTTCATATTTATTTCATTTGACTCTCAAAACAACTCTGTGGGTAGGTTCTACCATCATCCCAATTTTACAATTGAGGAAAATGAGCTAGGTAAAGGTTAAATTATTTCTCCGAAGTTACACAGCTAGTTAAGTGTCTGAGGCTGAATTTGAACTCAGGTTTTCCTGATTCCAGGTCCAGTGTTTTATCCACTATATCAACTCAAGAAGCTTACATTTCATGTAAACTTTGTTTGGGTTTGGGTTATTTAACCCATCTTTTAGTTTCAAACTTGTTGTTCTTCTCTTTGACCTAATTCTTGGCTATGAAAAATAGGTATGGAATTCATTTTACATTTAGAAAGTTCATATTTAGAGGTCTAGTTTAGAGTACAGTCTTTTTAACATCTGTTTTAAAAGTCATTTAAACCCACATACAAATGTCACTGGTGCTATGCATCCTTCAGGAAAACAGTATACACATCTGTGTCTAGGGATTCACTTGGGTAATAGCCATACTGACAACATATTGAAGGTCCTCATCTTGATAGGTTATGTTCAACATGTGACATTCTTTGAACTTTCCCACAGTGGTGAGCTCTATCCTTATAGATTCCCTTCCTGATTCTGAGCACAGGTTGCAAGTGCACTCATACGTCATTTTGAATAAAACATAACTAACTTTTTCTATGCAGCTACTATTTAACTAGGTACCTAGTGCATAGGATAGTAGTCCTTTCAGTTCCCCTTCAAGAAGGATTTGTGATATAAATGTATTTCATTGTGGCATCTATTCCCTAATGTTCTCTGCATTTGGTAAAGGTCCCACAATTGATAAGCATGTACCGACCAATTTAAGTTTCAAGTGCTTACTTGTTCTCTTTTACATGCAGGTAAACATGTCTGTGCTTTTTTCTCTTCCTTCCATCCCCTTCCCCCCATCATGATTAAATAAATTGGAAATAAACTGTGACAGAGGGAAATAAGTAGCTCTTCATCATATAACAAATTGATAGCAAGGATAGGAAGAACTCTCTGGAGTTCTAACCATTGATCAGTGGCTCCTTGTGGCTCCCTGAAGGAGATAATTTACCTTTTGTATATGCTACTGTGCTCCACAACCATGCTTTTATTTGCTCTGATTCATTGCCAATCTAGGCCCGCACTAACTAATATGGAAAAACAGTAATAAATAAAAATATTCTTTCATCCAAAGCTTTACAATGCTGGAAGAAAAGTTTACTGTTTGCATACTCATACAATTTGTAGAAATAACCTCATGCTATCCCATGTAATATTCATTTAAAACATCTGTCACAATTTTGGCCTTTCTACTACTTTATATTCCTTTTCTCTTCCCTGAAACCTCAGGAAGGACTGACTCATAACAGAACTTAAACCTTTCATACCAGTAACATAAGGTTAACATTTATATTCTTAAACAAAACAAAATCAGTTTTGTTTTTATAAACGTCCTTTCCTGGCACCTGGTAGAGTCCCTTCATTCTGATCTTTCTCCAAACACTTCAGAAAACACCCATGGCTGCACATATGCTACATTACATATTTTTAAAAATATACTGGAGTAATTGGAAAATGACTGTAGCTCTATTTTAGTATTTTGTAAGATTCTTTAAAAAATATGTATATTGATATGTGTATCGATGGCAGATACAGATATACATATACAGGTATATATACATACATCTTTTAAAAATCCAACAATAGAAGTTTAACAATTTTATGATATTCATTAGTTATTTAATGTATTTACTACAAAAAGTTTTAGTAAGGAAGAACCAGGAGTCCAGTTAAAAGGGATCTGCTAGATGTTTTAAAGAATACTGATGGACTGGCATCAAGAGAGCAGGATTCTAATTCCAACTCTGCTCCTGAGTATTTGTGTGTCAGGCAAAACCCTTTTTTTTTCAATTGGTTTTGGTTTCCTTGTCTGCAGTTGAATGAACTATCTCTAAGGTAACTTCCAATTTTGGTTCTATGATATGACATATTTTTAAAAAAAAAGACAGAAAGGATTTTTCAGAAATAGAAGGCATAGACATGAAAGGGGAATAGTTAATATAATATAGAACTCTATTTAGGGGAAGTTTTGTATTTGTGTATTTGCTTTACAATTTCTGTTTGTTTGGACAGAATTTAAATCATAGTTGTGTTTGTAACTGGGTTTGTAACAGTTGTAACTGTATTACAGTTCATGTTTATATGTTCAGAATTTGAATCATTATTGAATACAATTGTAATAAGGAGTTGGTGAAAATCTTTGTCAACTGGAAAGAAGGAATTCATCAATGCTTTTGTATTTGAGCCATGAGAAAACTCAACTTCTTTTTTTTCTTTTTTAAAGGAAAGTAGAAAGAGTATAGAAGAAACTTCTTAATATATGATAATTTCAAAAAGTGTTGGAGGACACAGGACCACCACAGGAGAGCAGGAAAAGCTACTCCATACTTTGCTGCAGCTGCTTATTATCACCATGCCAAGATGGAATTCAAATCAATGAGAAAATATTCATTGCACCTCCTATTACCAACACCATATTTGGTGCTTAGAATATGAATTCAATAATGAAAAAGTGCTTAATGACAAGTGGCTTATATCCAAATGGAGAAATAAATAAGTAAATATAAAAGCATATGCAGAATAAATATAAATAAATATAGAGTAGATGGGCAGAGAAAGTACTAGCATATAAGGTATCAATAAAGTTCTAAACTCCTGAACTATATTTTTAAGTAAAAGAGGGATTCTGTATAGCAGAGGTGAGAAGAAAGTACATCCCAGGCATAGGGAATAACTAGTTTGAAAGTACAAAGACAAGAGATGGTGAATCTTGTATGAGGAAAAGGGTTTTCCCAGACAGTTTGCCTAGATCATGGCACAAAAAGGAGAATAATTTTCATTGATGCTACAAAAGCACTTTGGGGCAAGGTTTTGAAGGATTTTAAACAGAAATATATTTCTGTTCATTCATAAGAAATATATATTTCTTGTCCTACAGGCAAGAGAGAGTTGATGTAGTTGAGTGACATGAGATCTGAACTTAAGGAAAAATGCTGTTTTATGGTAACAGCATTGAGAATTGACTAGAATGAGTAGTTAGTAAGCCACTCAAATACTTTTAAGGGAGATGTGATGGGGGCTGAAATCAAAGTGGTGGCTGTATGATTGTCAAATGCAAAAGATATGAAGGTAGAAATATCAAGATAGGAAAATTGATGAGATAAAAAGAGAGGTAACAAAGATAATATTGAGATGACAAACCTGAGAGACTGGAAGGATGGCACTGCCATTGATAGAAAAAGGAAACTATGTCAGAGGAGTGGGTCTTGGGGTCTTTGGCGAAAGATAATAACTTCTATTTGGAGTATGGGCTTTTGATGAATCTGGGAAACCTACCTGTAAGCGTCTAATAGACAATTTGCAGAAGGAAGAATGAAAATCAGGGAACAATTCAGTTTGGATATCTAGATCTAGCAGTCATTTGCAAAGAGGTGGCAATAAAATCCATGGAAACTGAAGAGAGAGGGAGGGGGAAAGAAGGGGATTGAAAGACAGACAGAGAGAGAAAGATAGGGGAAAAGAGGGAGGGAAGGAGATAAAGAGAGGGGAAAGATAAGATAAAAGAGAGATGGGGGTAGGGCGGAGCCTAGGTAAAAAATCATAGTTAATACACACTACATGAATGATCAAAAAGTAAAAAAGACTGATAAAGGATGGACAGAGAGAAAAGAGGAGCTAAATGACATAGTTTCAGAAAGAAAGAAAAAACAGAAGAAAGTATTTAGGAGAATAATTAGCTAATAAGATCAAATGTAGAAGATCATTTGAAAAGAATAAAGATTGAGAAAAGAGTCAGCAATGAGAGGATTCAAATCAGTTCCAACTGATGAGTGATGAACACAATCAGCTACACCCAGTGTAAGAACACTGAGAAATGAGTGTGGACCACAACATATCATTTGTACTCTTACTGTTGTTGTTTGCTTGCATTTTTGTTTTTCTTCCCAGGTTATTTTTACCTTCTTTCTAAATCTGAATTTTCTTGTGCAATAAGATAACTGTATAAATATGTGTGTATATATATATATATATATATATATATAGTATTTAACATATACTTTAACATGTTTAACATGTATGGGACTGCTTGCCATCTAGAGAAGGGGGTGGAGGGAAGAAGGGGAAAAGTTGGAACAGAAGTGTTTGCAAGGGTCAATGTTAAAAAAAATTACCCATGCATATGTTTTGTCAAGAAAAAGCTATAATAATAAAAAAAAATTAAGAAAAGAGCAACATACTGGACAATTAAGAGATTAATGGCAATTTTGGAAAGAGAAGTTTTGGCTGAGTGATGAAGTAAAAAGCCTTATTATAAAGAATTGAGAAGGGGAGCAAAAGCCAAGATGGCAGAGACAGGTCTTTATCTGAACTCTTCCTGGTATTTCTCAGAACAACACCAAATCAACATCAAATGAATGGGTTTTGAGTGACAGAACCCATAAATATTTGGATTGTAACAAATTTCCAGCAGAAAAAAAAAATTTTTGGAAGAATGGCAGAAAAGGTCTGTTTCAATTGGACATGGGAAGGTAGGGATGGGAGTGGGGAGGCACAGGCAGGGAACCAGGGTGGTTGGCATGGGGAATATACTAGGAGGCTCTGAGCCAAAATACAGCAATGTTAGCTACTCTGTTCTGATTAGAAGCCAGTGGATCAGCAGATTAGTCATGACTCATCCAATGCAAATACAAAAGGCAAATAGTAAGCCTCTGAAACCTTAGAATGACACAGTTCTTGACCACTCCTATCCAGCACAGGAAGGAACTCAGCAGCACCAACCCAGGGCAGCATAAAGTGCCTGTTGCCTGTGGTGGAAGATTGGGACAACATCACCTTTGCCCTAACAGCAGACCTCAACTTTTTACAAATGAGTAAAAAAGTAAAAAGAAGGACCATAGATAGCTTTCATGGAGACAGAGAACAGACCTCAAACACTGAGGGTACTAAAGGCAAATGGTCTCCAGATGAAGCACCAAAGTGTAATATGAGCTGGTCCCCATCTCACAAGACTATATTGGAAGAATTTAAAATGAATCTTAAAAGAGAGTCAGAAGAAAAATGGGAAAATGAAATGAGAATTTTGCAAGAGAGTTTGGAAAAGGCAACACAGAAATTATTTGAAGAAAACTCCTTTAAAAAAGATTTAGTGAAATGTAAAAATTAATATAACTCCTTACAAAATAGATTTGATGAAATGGAAAAAGCAAATAACTCTTTACCAAATAGATTTGATGAGATGGAAAAATCATATATCTCCTTACAAAATAGATTTGAAAAATAAACTAATTCATTGAAAAACAGAATTTGTAAAATGGAAAAAAAATCCAATGAACAAAATACATAATTTAAAAGTTAGATTGGCCAAATGCAAAAAAAGATGAAAAAGCTAAATGAAGAAAATAATTCCTTAAAAATTAGAATTAAACATATGGAAATGAATGACTCAATGAGACTCCAAGAATCAGTCAAACAAAACAAAAAAAAAAATTTTAAAATAGAAGAAAATATAGAATACCTCATTGGAAAAACAACTGATCTGGAAAACAGATCCAGGAGAAACAATCTAAGAATTATTAGACTACATGAAAACCATGATGAAAAAAAGACCTATTCTTTATCTGTTAAGGGACAGGTCTATTCTCCAAGAGCCTCCACAGCTGAGAATCATAACATCTGAAGGAGTTGCAAGGCAGCCTTTGCTGACACAGGTATTGTGGACTGAGAATGAGATAAATTGGAGGCAGAGGAAAGATGAGAGAGGTCAGTCAATGCAACAGCCTCTCAGTCAGAAAGTTCAGAGACAACAACTGCCTCTCAGTCTCCTTGTATCATCCTCTACAAGAGGAAATCCATTCTGGGTTAGCTTTATAGCAGCCACTGTCAGTTGACTCCCGTGTATTCCAACAGCTCTCCAGTATATTCCAACATATGGCACCTGAATGTGGGGTAAGAATTACAAAAAAAACTCAGAGCTATTCATAAGAAGGATCCTTCCAGAATTAAGGAAGAAAAGCCCTGGTAAGACTTTTTTAGTCGGTGTAATTAAATGGGACAACACATCAAAGGGCAGAGCCAGGAGACTGATGAGAGACTTAAATGCCTGTTCTGACTATAGTCCTCTTCTTGGTTTGAAAGTTTGCCTTGATCAACACCTGCTATAACCATCCAGAAGTGATAATACTGCTTGCATTCCTCACTGTGCGGACTATCCTGTGTGTGTGCGTGTGGGGGGGGGGGGAGAATAACATCAAGAAACAAAAATTGGGGAATTGTTAAGGGACAGGTCAATTCTCTGAGAACCTCCAGAGTGGAGAATCATAACATCTGAAGGAGTAACAAGGCAGCTTTTGCTGACACAGGTGTTGTGGGGACTGGGAATGAAATAAATTGGAAGCAGAGGGAAAAGGAGAGAGATCAGACAATGCAATGGCCTGTCAGTCAGAGAGGTCAGAGAATAACAATTGACTCTCAGTCTCCTTGTATCATCCTCTCATAAGAGGAGATCCATTCTGGGTTGGATTTCCAGCAGCCACTGTCAGGTGGCTCCCAAGTATCCCAACAGCTCTCCCGTATATTCCAACAATTATCTTTCAGTAAATCACCAAAAACAAACAAACAAACAAATAAACAAAAACAAAAACAAAAACAAAAAAAAACAAAAAAACCCCAACTATACTGATGTCCTAGAATCAAAGGGTAAAATAACCATTGAAAGAATTTACCAACCACCTCCTGAAAGAAATCCCAAAATGAAAATCCCAAAGAATATCATAGTTAAAATTCAGAATTATCAGATCAAGGAGAAAATATTGCAAACAGCCAGAAGGAAACAATTAAAATATTGAGGAGCCACAACCAGGATTACCCAGGATTTAGCAGCTTCCACATTAAAGGATTGAAAGGTCTGTAATCTGATACTACAAAAGGCAAAAGAACTTAGATTGCAAGCAAGAATCAACTATAAAGTAAAATTAAGCATTATCTTTTTAGGGGAAAAGATGAATGTTCAATGAAACAGGTGAATTTCATTTATTTCTAAGGAAAACACCAGATCTGAACAGAAAATTTGGTCTTCAAGTACAGAACTCAATAGAAACATAAAAAGGTCAAAAGAAAAGAAAAAAATAACTTTCTTTTAAAGTTAAAAAGTTTATATCCCTTTCTTTATTGGAAGATGTTATATTTAACTTTTGAAAACTATCTCTGTTATAGGTATACTTAAGGAATGTAGGCATAATTTGATTTTATTATGATGATATGAAAAATAAACTAGAGATAGAAAGGTACTTGTACTGGAAGAAGAAGAAAACAGAGATAAAATGGGTAAAAGTTTATGTCACGAACAGGCAAAAAAGACCTATTACAATTGAGGGAAAGAAGGGAGAGGGATGAACAGTGTGTAACTCTTACTCTTATCAGATTTGGCTAAAAGAGAGAATATCAGACATGCTTCACAGAGAACCTTGTCTCATCCTATAAGGAAGTAAGATGGGAGAGGGGAAAGAAAAGAGAGAGATTAATAAAAGGGAGAACAGAAATAGAATGGGAAAAGTATAAGAAATGAGGGAAGGACTATAAAAGAGGAGGGCTCTTTGAGAGAGGTGGAGTCAAGCAAAATATTGGAGAGGAGGAAAAGGGGAAAGGAAAGAGAAAAGAACAACTTGGGGAAAATAAGATGGCAGTAAATACAGAGTTACTAATTTTAACTGTGAATGTAAATGGGATAAACTCTCCCATATTACAGAAGTGGACAGCAGACTGCATTAAAAGGCAGAATCTTATAATGTGTGGTTTAGAAGAAACACATTTAAAGCAGAGTGAAATATTCAAAGTAAAGGTAAAAGGTTGGAACAGAATCTATTATGCTTCAGCTGAAGTAAAACAAACAAACAAACAAAAAAGCAAGAGTAGTGATCCTGATCTCAGATTAAGCAAAAGCAAAATTAGATCTAATTAAAAGAGATAAAGAAAGAAACTACATCTTGCTAAAGGGTACCATAGATAATGAAGTAATTCTCAATATAAAACATATGCATCAAGTGGTATATCATCCAAATTCCTGGAAGAGCGATTAAGACAGTTACAAGAAGAAATAGATGACAAAACTATACTAGTGAGGGAACTCAAACTTGCTCTCTCAGAACTAGATAAATTGAACTAGAAAATATATAAGAAAAAAGTTAAGGAGGTAAATAGAATTCTAGAAAAGTTAGTTATGATAGACCTTTAGAGAAAATTGAATGGAGACAGAAAGGATATACTTTTTTTTGGCAGCACATGGAACCTATACAAAAATTAACTATATATTAGGGCATAAAGACCTCAAAATCAAATGCAGAAAGAAATAGTAAATGCATTTTTTTCAGATCATAGCACAATAAAAATTATATGCAATAAAAGGCCAGGGGAAAATAGACCAAAAATTAATTGGAACTAAATAATCTAATCCTAAAGAATGAGTGTCTGAAACAACGAATCATAGACATAATTGATAACTTCATCCAAGAGAATGACAATAAGGTGACAACATACAAAAATTTAGGGGATGCAGGTAAAACAGTTCTTAGGGGGAGGTTATATCTCTAGATGCTTATTTGCATAAAATAGAGAAAGAGAAGATCAATGATTTGGGAATGCAACTAAAAAAAAACTAGCCAAAAAATACCCCCCCCCCCAACAAAATACTAAATTTGAAATTCTGTAAATAAAAGTGGAGATTAATAAAATGTAAAGTAATAAAACTATTGAATTAATACACAAAAGTAAGAGTTGTTTTTATGAAAAAAAAACCAATAAAATAGATAAACCTTTAGTTAATTTCATTAGAAAAAGGAAAGAAGAAAATAAAATTGTTAATATCAAAAATGAAAAGGGAGAACTTTCCACCAATAAAGAGGATATTAGAGCAATAAGTAGGAATTATTTTGCTCTACTGTAGGGCAATAAATATAATCATCTAAATGAAATGGAGTACTACTCACAAAAATATAGATTGCCCAGATTAATAGAAGGGGAAATAAATTACTTAAATAGTTCCATTTTAGAAAAACAGATTGAATAAACTATTAATCAACTCTCTAAAAAAAAAATCAGGGCCATATGGATTTAAATGTAAATTCTACCAGACATTTAAAGGACAATTAATTTCAACATTATGCAAATTATTTGGGAAAATGGGGGAAAATTGAGTCCTACCAAATTCCTTTTACAATATAAATATAGTGCTGATATCTAAACCAGGTGTGCTCAAAACAGAGAAAAAAGGACAATTTCTCTAATGAATATTGATGTAAAAATCTTAAATAAAATATTAACAAAGAGATTACAGCAAGTTATCTCCATGATAATACACTATGACAAAGAATTATTTATATCAGAATTGCAGGGCTGGTTCAATATTAGGAAAACTATTGCATAATTGACTACATCAAGACCCAAACTAACAAAAATCATATGATTATCTTAATAGGTGCAGAAAAAACATTTGACAAACTCCAACACCAATTTATATTAAAAACATTAGAGAGTATAGGAATAAATGAATTTTAAATTTTAATTTTCCTTAAAATCATGAGTATCATTTATTTAAAACCATCAGCACAATACCATATGTAATAGGGACAAAGTAGAATCATTCCCAATAAGATCAAGGGTGAAACAAAGAGGCCTGCTATCACCATTACTATTCAATATTGCATTAGAAATATTGGCTTTGACAATAAGAGAATCATAAAAGATTAAAGATCAGGGGTGAAACAAGATGGTCCACTATCACCATTACTATTCAATATTGCATGAGAAATGTTAGCTTTGGCAATAAGAGAATGACAAGACATTAAAGAAAGTAAAGTAGGTAATGAAACCAAATTATCACTCTTTGCAGATGATATGAGGTATACTTAGAGGACCCTAGAGAATCAGCTAAAAAGTTACTAGAAACAATTCATAACTTTAGCAGTTGCAGGATAAAAAAATAAATTCACATAAATCATCAGCATTTTTATATGTTATCAAAAAGTCTGGCATTTTTATATGTTATCAAAAAGTCTGGCAGGAAGAGATATAAAGAGAAATTCCAGTTAAAATAACTGTAGATATTATAAAATATTTGGGAATCTACCTACCAAGGTAAAGGTCAGGATCTATATGAACACAATTACACAGTACTTTTCACACAAATAATCAGATCAAATCAATTAGAAAAATATTAAGTACTAATGGGTAAGCAAAGCTAATATAATAAAAATGACAATACTACCTAAATTTATGTATTCAGTACCAAACCAATTAAACTCCCAAGAAATTATTTTACTGATCTAGAAAGAATAATAACAAAGTTCATCTGGAACAACAAAGGGTCAAGAATTTCAAAAGCATTAATGAAAAAAAAATGCAAATGAAGGTGGTCTAGCTGTACCAGACCTAAAACTGTATTACAAAGCAGCACTCATGAAAATCATTTGGTACTGGCTAAGAAATAGAGTAGTTGATCAGTGGAATAGGATAGGTTCATAGGACAAAATAGTCATTAAACTAGTTTTTGATAAACCCAAAGACTTCATATTTGGGGATAAGAATTCATTATTTGACAATATCTGCTGGGAAAATTGGAAACTAATGTGGCAGAAACTAAACATTAACCCACACCTAACACCATATACAAAAATAAGGTCTAAATTGATTCACAATTTAGACATAAATAGTGATATTATAAGCAAATGAGACAAACAAAAGATAGTTTTACCTCTCAGATCTCTGGAGAAGAAAGGAATTTGTGGCCAAAGAACTGGAGTTAAAGTTAAAAAGTTTTTGTACAAACAAAATCAATGTAGACAAGATTAGAAGGGAAGCAATAATTTTGGAGTAAATTTATATACAAGGTTCTGATACAGGCCTCATTTCTAAAATACATAGAGAACTGACTCAAATTTATAAGAATTTTCAAATTGATGAATGGTCAAAGGATATGAACAGACAATTTTCAGATGAATAAATTGAAACTATTTCTAGTCATATAAAAAGGTGCTCTAAATCACTATTAATCAGTGAAATGCAAATTAGGACAACTCTGAGGTACCACTACAAACCTCTCAGATTAACTGAAATGATAGGAAAAGATAACAAGGAATGTTGGAGGAGACAGGGGAAAACTGGGACACTAATACATTATTGGTGGAACTGTGAACAGATTCATCCATTCTGGAGAGCAATTTGGAGCTATGCCCAAAGGACTATCAAACTGTGCATACCCTTTGACACAGCAATGTTTCTACTGGGTTTATAACCCAAAGAGATCATAAAGGAGGGAAAGGGCCCCACATGTGTAAAGATGTTTGTGGCAGCCCTCTTTGTAGTGGCAAGGAACTGGAAACTGAGTGGATGCCCATTAGTTGGAAAATGGCTGAATAAGTTATGATATATAAATGTTATGGAATATTATTGTTATATAAGAAAAAATCAGCAAGATGATTTCAGAGAGGTCTGGAGAGATTTACATGAACTGATGCTAAGTGAACTCTTTGTTGATTTCATGGGACATCTGCAGCAGCTGTCATATGAACTATTGGTGAACATGTAGCAATAGTAATTATAAGACAACTTCCTTAGCAAGTTGCCAATGAGATTTGTAGAAGAATTATACTAGAACTATACAAGAATGCTCCTTTAGATGAGATCATAAGACTCTGTGCCACAGTGGGCATAGATGCCTTTTATACCCAGGCTATGGTGCAGACTTTTCAAGATCTGAACATGGGAAGAGAGAGTACATTTTGGCAAGGGACTTCCAGAGAGACTCTTTAATGTTTTCAATGTGGTAAAGTAGGGCATCTGAAAGCTCAATGTTGGCATAAAAATAGAGTGAAAAACAGAGTAGGAGAACAAGACCCAAAATCCCATGTCCAAAATGCAACAAAGGCTTCCATTGGGCATCAGAATGTAGATTGACTACAATCTACGGGGAAACAGGAAACGAGGCTTGGCTTCAGGGCCCCAGGCAAAAAACACTTGGGGCATGATGGCAGCTGATGTTACACCTAGAGACTCTTTAGAAGTTCAATACTCAGACATGATCAATCAGCTGAGAAGCAACCTGATGGGGGAAAGGGATTGCAATTGGGAAGAATAGAGTTCTATGCAGCTGGGACTATTGAGATATCGCCTGGTGAGATGAAATCTGTCCCTGTCCAGCCTATAGATCCTTTGCCTCCAGACACAGTAGGCTTGACCACTTCACCTCCTGAGAGCACTTACAAAACAGTGTCCATTCATACACTGATGTGGGAAACTGGGGAATGTGTAGCTAATATCCCAGTCACTAATACAGGTAGACAATGTGTAACTTATCATCCAGGAGAAGTAACATCAGGTTTACTGATACACACTTATGATGATAGGCAATTTGGTGATATTTATTCAGATCTTGACTCCCAACAACAGAATCCAGGAATATTCTGAACTGCAGCTGTTACAGCTGATCATCTTATGTTCACTATCTATGTAAAGGGCACACCACTGAAAGGATTGTTAGACATGGGTGCAGATCATACATCATTAGAAGTGCCAATTGGCCCAGTCACTGCCTAAAGATTAAGGCAGACACCTATATGTCTGGCATAGGAGGATCAGTAGCAGCTGAAATTAGTGTTACCCCTTTGAGATAAACATTTGAAGGTGAAAGAGGAGTTTTTGCTCCTTTTGTACTTAAAAAAAATTCCCATCAATATATGGGGAAGAGACATCTTAAAACAGTTATCGTTACAATTGAGTATTTCGGCTTTTTAGGCAGGGCTGCTGTTGAAGGCCTGCCTGCACTCTCACCTGTTCCCATTCAATGGAAAACTCATACACTAGTGTGGATAAAACAGTGGTCTATAGCAAGTAATAAAATTCAGGTCTTATTAGGTATAGTATAGGAGAAACTTGACCAAGGACACTTATAACTTTCTTAAGGCCTTGGAATTCCCCTGTATTTGTTGTAAAAAAAAAAAAGAAAAAGAAATCTGGAAAATGGAGGATGTTGAGTGATTTGAGAAAAGTAAATTAACAGATGGACACTATGGGAACTCTTCAGCTGGACTTCCATCTCCTACTCAATTGCCTAGAGAATGGCCTCTTTGGGTTACAGACATTAAGGACTGTTTCTATTCTATCCCTCTAGATAAGGAGGATATGAAAAGATTTGCCTTTTCAGTGCCCAGTATTAACTTATCTGAGCCTTATAAAAGATATGAATGGACAGTTTTGCCAAAGGGAATGAAAAACAGCCCTACTATGTGTCAAATGTATGCTGCTGCTGCTCTTACTCCATAAGAAAAGCATTTCCAAAAGTTATATTATTACATTACATGGATGATATCTTGGGATGCACACCTGAGGAGCAAATGTTAGAAGCATGTCTACAAAAGATCATAGAAACACTAAAGAACTACAAATTACATATAGCTCCAGAAAAAATTCAAAGGCACATTCCTTTTTAATATTTAGAATATGAAGTATACCCTAAGGTACTTATAGTACAAAAACTTTCCTTAAAAACAGAGAAGTTGAACATCTTAAATGACTTTCAGAAATGTATAGGAGATATTCAATGGATGCGTCCAGTGTTAGGCTTAACTTCCTATCAATTACAACAATTATATGTCATTTTAAGGGGAGATACTGCTTTAAATTCATCATGTCAACTTACAAAAGGAACTCAAGAGGCTTTGAGAGAAGTTGAACTGGCTTTATCTAATGTAGTTGAAAGAGTCACTCAGAAACACTTGGGAAATATCAATTTTTGCTACAAAAGAGGTACCCACAACAGTCCTTCATCAAGGAGACAGTGTGATAGAGTGGGTGAACCTCCCAGCACAAGCAGAACAAAGCCTTATTTCTTACCCAGTGCTTGTGGCTAGAATTTATTAAAGGTCATTAAGGAAGTAGTACAATTGCCTGGGACTTATCCCAGATAATTATCCCAGATACCTGACAAGATACCCACCCTTTATACCAATGCACAAATTAATGTATGCCGTGAAACCATTCCAGAGTGGCAAATTTTATTGGCCACAGTTCCAAATTTTACATATGGGTCTTCATTAAAGATTACCCAGCTATTATTATAAATGGCAATGGATTTTTGAAGAAAAGGTTTCTAAGCTTTATCTTAAAGGAACAACTATCTTTACAACTATCTTTACCAAACATAACATTTGTGCTGTATACTCTCGTAACTTAACTATAAAGAGAGTAGTCAGAACTCATTTTCAATCCACTCAGCAGAATGAATTGTATGCAATCATGCTAGCTCTTAATTATTAGAAATAGAGCATATGCCAGTTTATGAGGAATAAAAGAAAGAAGTGAATAAGAATTTATCAGGATGAGAAGATTTGGAGGAATTATATTTTCTACCAGTGGAAGAAGATGCATTGATGAGATGTTGAATCCATTAATGTATACAATTATTCTTTTAAAATAAGTGGTTTGATTAAGTTCAACAAGCACTCTATTCACTGTGTCACCTAGCTGCCTCATTATTGAGTTTCAGCTTCTGCTGAAGTCATATTTAAGCTTCCCCTTACACATTAAAGATAATACAATCACAGATGTTATTGAGAGGAAGAGTTTCCAGGAAGAAAGACTGGAATATTGTCCATGTAATCTCCCATGGTGAAGACTACATTCAGACTAGCATGTTTAGTTCTGGGAAGCTTAAGAAATACAGCTATAAGGTAGATAAAATTCAAGACAGAGTAATCAGGATAATGAGATGCCTCTCTCTGTGTGTCATTTGAAGATCATTTGAAGTACCAGAGATATTTAGCTTCAGGAAGAAAAAGCTCAGGCAACTCATGAAGGAAGGATGTTTGAGAGTTGGCTGGGGAGGAAGCAGTATAACAGCTTTCTTCACATATATAAAGAGCTGTCATTTGAAAGAGAGGTAAAAGTTTTTCAGATAGAACCCAAAAGGCAGAACCAGGAATGATGGTAGTTGTAAAGAGGCAAATATGACATTACATAAAGAAGAAATTCCCAACAATCACAGCTATCCAAAAGAGAAATCATTTGTTTTGCTATATAATTGTTTCCCTTTATTGAAAAGGTTATATGACAATTTCTTAGGTCTAGTATAATGAGATTATAGGTTGAATTAGATGACTCTTCTGGATACTTCTACATCTAAAATTCCATGATTCTGTGAAAAAATATGTATATTTTTTGTTCCTTTACCTCATCCAGGATAGAAGTACATGAACAATGCATGAGCCTGACACCACTGCTGATTAGCATGAGAGCTTTGACTTACTCTGGTCCAATATAGGCCAGTTAATACCTCCTTAGATGGCCTGATGGATTTTCATTTCTGAGAACTGATCATATTCATGCCGGACTTTATAAAAAGTTCTTCTTCAGCTTAAAATTCTCCCTACTCTAGTGACTCAAAAGTTTCAGATTTTCTAGGTATCAGAATATACAGGCATGTGCACCAAATTCAGACAACATTGATTTTAATAATCTATGGGGCTGGTGGTGGTCAAAGATAAGTAAAAATGTCTCCCTGACATAGGAATATGAAAAAAAATGGACAATTCATTTCACGTGAGATGACTTTTATTAGCAGATTATGGTAAATTCTTATATTAAATCATATTCATTTATAATGATTTATTATATTTTATATTTGGTTACCAGGCAATAAATTTAACATGAAAGTAAAAAAGAAAGCAGACTACTATGAACCATCAACAAATGGAGTTGCCAATTACTATTTCAGAAATGATATGAAGAAATATAACTAATGGCCACCAATTGACTTTATTTAGCTACTTAACCTGCCAAGTTAAGAAAAATGCATTTCTCCTTTTGGAGACACATGTGGAATCTTCAAAATTCTAAATTGTTAGAAATGATTGGATATTCCTGTATGTTTTCCTAAACAAAACAATCCCTTTCTTTGAGAAAGATTCCACTGGAAGTAACTGTTATTATTTTTAAAAATCCTGGCAAAGGGAGAAATAGAGATAGGAAATCGTAATTAAAATTAGCTTTTCTTAATCATCCAAACAATTGTTAAATAACTATTTTTTCTTTTTTATTATTTCAATATACTTTTATTTTAAAACAGGTCACAATACTAAGCTCAATCCCATTCTGCTATTATACAAATTACAAATGCTTGCTTAGCAGCTGAGGGGCAATCTTTAGAAACATATTTGAAAAGTGAATAAAAATCTGTATAAAATAAATATTCAGATAGTTTCCATAGGAACACAGATAAGTGTGACCTCATCTTTTAGTCCTCCATATTGTTGCATTTGTGCCAATCCTATTCTTAAAACATTTAAAAACTCTAGCAGGAATTAAGTTAGTGATCCCCCAAATGTTCTAATTCAAGCTAACCTTGCAATTAATGTCTACAAATAGTTTCTATACATTAATACTAGCTGAAGTGCAAGTTGAGTGATGTTCCATTCCACTTTCCCAAGCACAAGATAATGGCAAAGTGTTGATATCAAAAATCACTTAATGTTAAGATTTTCTGCTAGAAAATCTTGATTCTTGATTTGTGGCATGCATTGCCATGCTGGCCCAGACATCATATTATAGATAGTGGGCATCTGGAATCCATTAAAAGTAGAAGCAGCAGCAACAGTGTAAGCACCCATGTTTTCAAATAGCATCCAATCTCCCATATGCATTTCTGGTAAATCACAGCATTCAATAATTCAATCAAGGCTGTCACATGCTAGTCTTCATATTCTAGAAGAATAATGCTTCTCATCTGGTTTAGGTCTCTTTTCATAGAATAAGTTTAATATGTGCATGATCAAACAGGATGCAATTAAATGATCCATATTTACACAGTACAAAAAGGTATGGTCATTTGCCTCCTATTCATCATCAGAACCTGTCTGTTCCTTTAATACAAGTTTTTTTGGTAATGATGTTAACTGCAAGCATGAAAATTGATGCAATATCTGCCTGGTTCAGCTATGATTCTCCTTCAGAGTCACAAGGAAAATACTTGCCCAATGCTGAATTGATTACACTTGAGATCTCTTCAAACTTAAGCTTTGCGTCTTCAGAACCAGGAAAGCCACCACCAATTATCAAGAAGATACATGTTGAAACCGAACTCCAGCCCCATGTGAAAGACACATTGGGCATCAGAAACTGCTTGGACAAAGGTTTCTGGATCAGTACAACTTCCCACATGAAAACTAACTCCAATAACATGAATATTCAGTTCCATTGCTCGCTCAAGAAATAAATAGCTTACTAATTTTGGGAATGTCCCCAAATTTAACACTTAGATGAATGACATCTTTAGAGTCAGCAGTGGCAATCCTCTAAACAAGTTTTGCCTTTGGATGAGCTCTGGCAACTTTCATTAGCTCTACTTCACTATCAAAAGTCATCATTTAAACTGCATTGTTGGCAGCATACTTAATTTGTGACACTTGTTTGCATGGATTTGCATAATTTATCCTCTCTGGAGGCACCCCAAAACTCTATACTAATTATATTTCAGTCTTGCTAGCACAATCAAATCCTGCTCCTATAGTAGTAAGTGTCTTCACTATAGCCTTGCTGTCATTACATTTAACAGCATAAAAAGGAGTTACTCAAAGAAGAGCATTGTACCATCTCAAATGTTTCTTTAGGATGTTATCAAGGTCAGCAACACAGAAGGCATCTTTATCATCAGAAAAAGAATTTTCATTAGTTTTCTGGTCCGAAATATCCTTTGCACTAAAGCCTTCATCAAGGAAATAGAAGTTAAATTCATCATTACTACAATTGTTCATGGTTTTTTGGTGTTCCTTTAAAGTGCAACAAAATGGAAAACTAAAATATGGAATTTAAAGACAAGCTATTTCCAGCTTTACACCGAAGGTGGTTCTCCAGGAGGATAAAGTCTTGTTAAATACAGGGCTACAAATGTCCCTTTAGTATGTGCAATGGCTATACTCTTTCTCTTAAAAGACATGAATGTAGTAGGCAGACCTCATGGAGATGTTCAAGATAAATGGAATTTGATGGCTATGATGCCTTTCCCCAATTTCAACCCCCATTCAGCCACCTCCTGCCCAGCTAGAGGCGTCACACCAAGCCACTGGCCCAAAGTGGCACAAGAGCTGGTGGCAGAAGAGCTACTGGAAGCAGAAGCTGAAGGGGTCTGACCTGAATAATTTTTTTTCTAATAAATTCAGTATCACTTTTATATTTATTGTTGTACAACATGATGATATCTAATATTATTTACTATGTAATGGCTCAGATGTTTACCTGATGCAACTTGCATGAAAACTTGAAGTATATTTGCTTAAAGAAATTAAAAAATCTGAGCTGATTTTAGCTTATTCTAATTTAAAAAAAACACACACACACAAAGCCATCCTGACTTTTGCTTCTGCATAAATATGAGGAACAAAACTGATTTTTGTTTTTAGTTTAATCATTCTAGGCTGTACATCATGAAAGTGAATTTTCTGGAAAAACTGCAGGGGAAGCTAGGTGACACGGTGGATAGATTACCAGCTCTGAAGTCAGGAGGACCTGAGTTCAAATCTGGTCTCAGACATTTAACACTTCCTGGCTGTGTGACCTTGGGCAAGTCACTTAACCCCAATTTTTTCAACAACAATAACTATATATATAATAATTATTATTATTACAATGAATTTTAATCCAAAATAAATTTGGATTTTGAATACTTATTTGGATGAGCAGATCTTATTTATTATCTAAACAGTAATTCTACTAAAATTTGACTAAATGTTTAAAAGATTATATTGAAAAATAGGAAATGATTTTACAAAGACTGTCATCTTAAAAAATCTAATTTCATTAACTTTAAAACAAAATACATTGTAATTGAACTTTTACTACTAATACCACTAACACTATCACCCCTCCTGCAACTGATATTAGAATTAATTTTTTTAAAAGACAGAAGGGAGTTTTCAGTTACTTTTACTAATCCTCAGAAAATTCCTATCTTAGATATATAAGAAATAGACATAATTATCATTTTGAATTTCCAGTTAAAAAATGAAATGAGTGAACATGAGGTATAAAAAGTCATTTAGAGAACCAATATAGAAATTAGAATAAAAGTTACATTTTATAAATTCAAATTCAATGTTTTATCTTTCTCTTCCATATACTCTCTCCCTTTAAGATTGAAATGTGTTATCAGGAAAAAGAAATTTTATTATCTTCACAAATTTCATGTTTAGATGATTTCAGTGCCATATTCTTAGATATTTACTAATTCTATTTGGAGGGGATTCTGAGTACAAGAAAATTGTGTTGTGGAATGTTGCAGTTTCTCCTAAATTGTAAAGGCTGTATAACCTAATGTTGTTGGGTATATTACCTGAGAACCATTGTAGGTAAGTTTGGAGAGTTTCAGTGACAAAATATTGGCTACCAGGTGACTCTTTTCTTTAAATTTTAGCCACAACAGCATGTTGAATGTTTACTAAGACAGATAGTATTATTTTATCTCTATTAATGGAAAAATCTATATTGATGAAATTATAAATATTATGAAGTTATTTTAAAAAGAATGTATTCCATTCCTATTGGAATTATAGAACCAAATTCCAACTTTATCTTCTCTTCCTATCATCTTTTTCTGATCATACCCTTCC
This sequence comes from Sarcophilus harrisii, assembly GCF_902635505.1. Classification (NCBI taxonomy): domain Eukaryota; kingdom Metazoa; phylum Chordata; class Mammalia; order Dasyuromorphia; family Dasyuridae; genus Sarcophilus; species Sarcophilus harrisii. The sequence goes on from NC_045426.1 coordinate 196,102,732, forward strand.
CTCAACTCATTATTCTCAACATGCAACCACACCATAGAATAGCCCAAGTTGTTACACTGCCCCTTACTGTGGCAAAAGAAAGATAATTTCAAGAAAAATGTTCAGAAAATTTCCCATTCCACAACCATTTTTTTCAGTGATGACAGATTCTTTGTGACTGGGTTTTTCTTAGCAAAGACAGTGGAGCAGCATGTCATTTACTTTTCTACTTAATTTTACAGATGAGTAAACTGAGACAAAGCTAGTAAGTGTTTATGTTTAAATTTAAAGTCAACTCTTTCTGACTCCAGGTCCGGTACACTATTCACTGAGCCACTTAGCTGCCTTCAGAACTAAAGTGAAACTGTTGGTATTTTTTGTAGCAAATTTTGTCACTCAGGTAGTACTATCATATATCTTAATTCAGATAAACTAAACCTTCAAATCTTTGAAACAGTGAATAGGTATCTTTTACTTGTATTTAGAAGTTGATTCTATATCATCCATAGGTTGGACCTGTAACTCTTGTCTCATTTTTATTGTCTTTCTCACTCTTAACAAGAGAATTAATGACATTAGAGATATTCTCTATGGTTCTGTGGCTCACACATGCTATCTTCCTAAAATGGAATGACATGATTTAGATGGCTTAGTTACCAAGGTACATAACTCCATGAAGTGAATGAATTTATAAAGTTTCCAGTGACACATTCACCTTTAAAAATGATCTGCATTTCTTTTCTTGACAAACTCATTGTCTTCCATTATAAGACTGATTTCTGTTAGATAGTCAAATACAATGTAAAGCTGCCTGTCTTGTGATGGCAATGACATGAAGTGAATTTTGACAAGGTTGGTTCTTGTCCTTGGAATCTGCTTATGAGTAAGGAGATAGCAAAAGGTTAAATGTGACAATTGACATTTCAATTTTAACTTACTCATACCTGAGTGAGACTAAAAGAATTACAATTATATATCATCTAACCAGTTAGAAGTCAGGAGAAACAAGCATTTTCTGAAAACAGAACTACTTCTGTAGTGCAAAGAAATACTTCTTTTCTGGGGAGTTAGTTCCTTTTTACAGTGAATGAAATGAACTTAAAAACCAATTAGTTCTTCAAAACAGAGTCTAAATGTGACATTAAAGTTTCAGAATTAGTGATTAAATAAAATATCATTATAAAATGATCTCTAATGTATTTTGCTTCAGTTATGATTTTTCATAGGTATTATACAACTGAAAGTATATTATTATATTATGATTATTTATTTTTCTATTTACAAGGTTACATAAATTATTTTTATTTCTTTCTAATTATACTATTATTACTAAGATGAAAATTAATTTCACTAATCTCAGTCAACACTAGTCTTTCCTACCAGCATTAATTTTTTCATTTGTTTCATTGTTTATAGCCATGATGCTATATGTTTATCAGAGCTATGTAAGAGATTTGTCTCTGTATGGAAACCAATGTCAATGGCACAGAGTCCCCTAAACAAAAGGGAAACTATTTAAACTTCTGTCAAAATGCTTTCAAGCATTCATAACAAAGAAATTATAATATACGAATTGTGTTGTGTCAACCTTGTTATGACTGAGATTAAAAAAATTTACTTTTTAGATGCAAAATGAAGCTCAGACTAGAAAATATTAAGAATAAAGCAAATGTCATTTGACAGATACTCTAAAGGTTAAAATCTGAAACTGATCTGGAAACTTTTTCAAGCCCAATCTCTCTAATTGAGAATTTAAATACTTTTCCTTTAGTCAATAACATATAAACCTTCTATTTAAGACATTATATATAATATGAACTACACATACTTGCATTTGATAAATATAACAAATCAAAACAGATTAATCCTATGAGCATATTGATTTTCCTGCTCTATGTGCCATTTTTGTCAGTGAATTTGTATTGGTTAATTTTTACTGTAATAATAAACAATGAAAAGAAAATATTTTAATAATTGAGATCTAAGTTTTTGATGGAAAGATCACTGTTCCAGAAAGGATTGGTTTTGACAGGTCTACTCATTTTAACTTTGCATTTTTCTCAGAAATATCACCAGAAACTTGATTGGAAACCCCACAATGACACACAAGTAACAAAGCTGAGGATACAGCGATTGGTGACAAATCTTTGAGGTAGTGTATTTTACTGTGAGTTTCAGGGCTGGGAAACAAGTAAAATCATTTTCCAAGTCTCCAGTTACTATAGATAAAGACCAGATGTCTTCATTGCTCTATAGACTGAAATGGAGGTTGGCATATAGTGTTCTACATGAAGATCTCATAATACGTAGGTTTGATTATGAAAGCTTCCCTGTCTACCTTAGGACCTTCATTTGGGCAGTAGTTGAAAAATGAAAATAAATGTCTGTTTATATATAGATTCAAAGGGAGACAAAATGAGGAAGAAGCTTAATAGTTTTCTTCCCTTTGTCTAGTGTGACGCAGTATATTGAGATCTGGTCTCCAAGCAGAACAGGAAAACCTGCACTTAAGTCCTGCTGACATATACTGCTTACATGATTGTGGGCAACTTTCTAAGATTAGAAGATTGCTGAGGTGTTAACCTGTATTGTTGAAAGAAATTCCTTATCAGGACCCCACTATAGCAATAAAATCACAATTTGGTCCCATTTCTTATATCTTTTCTTTTCCCAGTCAAAGCATCCTTCCAAATTCATTAGAATGTTTGGCATGATGAGGAACCAGGAAAATCATTTTCTCAGTGCTGAGAAGTTGGGAAATCCAGAAGAATGTAATTGTAAAAATGAGGAGTCAGGAGAAATAGAAAGAAGTCAAGAAGTCATTGAAGCAAAAATTCTTTGAAAATACCATTACCAGGAAGTAATTTTAATTATTCCACTTTTCAATTAAGGTACAACTTCTTCTAGAGTCCTCAGATCATTTTCCATTCCATTGTGGAATTTGATGATTTTGTGTATATGTCTGCCAGCATGTTCTAAGATAGACTCTTAAGATTAAAAAAGAAGTACTTTCTGGGATCAGAAAGGAAAACTGAAAATTCAGTTGTTGCTTGGGAATTATTCAAATAAAACTATGTAGAGAATATATGTGAGCTATGAAAGGCAATTGAACTCATCTGCTGAATTTTTGGTGCAATTATGTGCTAGAAATATCTTATTGATTCAGTAAATTTTTTCCTAGAAAATTTTCAATTCGTTATTATTCTAAGAATGCTACAAATTGTACATTAATAAGATTATTTGCATAAAACATATTAGATGTTAATTATTTGCTTCACAAATATAGTTGATTCATTTTGAACCTGAAAGCATTTCTGCCATAGGCATATGTTCCAAACTGAGGGGAAGGAGTAGTAGAAAGAAGAGATAGATTTTCAAGCTGAACATCCTCAAAACATATTTTCAATAATCATTTGTTGTCCAACTAACTTTTATTAATTTTGGTAGGTTATTTGACTTGAGGTCATGAATTTCATCATTTACTGATCTTCATTGATTTAAACTGGTAAGCACTGAAAAACATAGAGAAGCTTTTGTTAACAATTTCAATTCTTAATTATTGTCATTATTAAGTTCAGCATTTAATATTTATAGGGGATATAATATTTTCAAGAAATGTGATAAAATATTTGGTTAACAACCAAATATTGACATAAATATTGACAACGGCCTGTCATTTTTTAACTGTTGAACATGAAACTCTTACGTTATTTTCTGCAAAAGTTTTCTCAGTAGTAGAGTATGTTGGTACATGAAATAAAATTCAGGAAAGAATTTTAACTGCAACAAATAATTTTAAACACATCACATTGGAGAAATAAAAGGAGAACACTTAAGGATAAGTTACTTCAGAGTATAATATTACAGGCAGCAAAACTTATTATATATTTTTGGCCATTTCAGACTAAGTTGAATTCTTTCTAGAAATATGACCTTTATAGAAAATTTACTATAATTCTAAAAGAGATGCCTTCACATAGCAGAATAATTTCCATAATCATTAATCTAAGATTCTGTTGCATTGCACATCCTAATTTAATTTTGGCAATTTTTTTCCTAAACTGTTATAAAAGAATCCTAAGCACATTTTTTCTTTACTATCCTTGGGGAGAAGTCTATAGAAATTAGAGCTGTCAACATTCCTTTTTTTGTCCTTTTTAGAAAAAGTAGATAGTTTTAGTAGTTGTCTAGAAAGAAAGATGGCTAATATTTTCTATTATAACGTGCTTTAAAATAAATGAAATGAAGAAAATAAGAAAAGTACTATAAAATAAATCCTTAGTAGTTGGACAATGCTGAATTCTGTAAGAGGAATTTATACCTTCGGAAATTAAACCCTTAATATTTTTTAAAAGTTTGGTGAATAGTCACCATTAAAATAGTCACTAATGGTATTGAAAAATACCATTACCAAAAACAGAGCAGGGACTACCACACTGGGGCAGAAGAATGGAATACAGAGGAAATGCTCACTCCATTAACTTTTCTCATAAACAATAGCAGAACTTTTTCTCTCTTTTAGTCTGAGAAGTTAATCTAAAACTTGATGTGGTAAGCAGAGGCTATATTAGACCCCATAATTGAATACACTAGAGACAGAATAGGCCAGGGTTGTACCAGGCACCCCCATTAACTGACAGTAAACATCGTAAATGACTATAAAGGCTGAGGCTTTATATCTTTATAAAGGACCATAGTGTGAATCAAAATAGGGCCAGGCTTGATCAAACTTTTTGTAGTAGATTAAATTCTACATCCAATCAGGCTATTTTTTTTCTTTTCTTTCCCTAGTATCTTACTGTCTCTTTCCCTAAAGTTTCCTATTTCTTAGGTTCCTTAGTAACTCTATGTCCTTTCCTTCTTTTCTAAACACAAACTATCTCTGAGCAAAGTATCCATCATTAGTCACTTATATCCAATTTTTAGGAAAGGCAACTGCTTAGAGAATATTTGAAATTTGATATTGATGTAAGGAACTTCTAGCAAGAAATTCTCCCTCTACAAATGCAGGTCCATTGGCAACTACTCTTACAACCTAAGTTCTTAGGAAAATGTAACATGTTTCTTCTTTCAGGGATCCTTTATTATTGTTGTTGTTTTGTTGTTTTGGTATTTTTATTATTATAAGCTGTTATCTAAATCTCTAAATATGGCATAACATTTAAAGTAAGCAGAAAACTCCTAAAGTTAATCAATGTTAGTTTAAAGGCATTCATAAGCCAGGAGAAGGGAAGGAAATGGAGAAAAGGATAAATTTACCACCAAATATCAATAACCTCAGCAGTGAAAAAAACCCACTCAAAACTGGATAAATTACTCTTTAATTGGGTCAGTAAGTCATATGAAACTCTAACTATTCAGGATTATATTCAGTTTGAGGTAACAAATCCATTCATTTGCAATTAGCTGGTGTTAACACCCCCTATCCCTTGCCATTCACTTCTGCTTTCTCTTTATGGAACTAAAAAGTAATTTCTTCCTTCAAATAGGTGTTTATTTCCAATGATCTTTTAGTTTCTCTTTTTACTTAAGGGGAAAAAAAATCCCTATCACTCCCCTTGCCAGTAAAAGGTTACACTATGAGCCGAGGGATGGATGGTAAATGATATCAAGCATTTCCAGCTAATGCATATTAAGTAAATACTGCTTTTAGGAATTAAGAATTGCTCGCAACTTTAACTCCATTGCCTTATCAAGAGAAAAGAATGTCATGGTAATAAATCTGTGAAATTAAATGAGAACAGAATAATGTCATATAGCAAATCTATATTCTTGTCAAAGAAATTAGGTTTGAACTCTTAAAAATGAGAAATAAAACATCATTTCTCAAAAGATATCTTTTTTTTAATATAGCTTGTCTTTTCTCTACTTATATTCCTAAATCTATCCACCTCAAAGTCCTATTCTGATGATGAACACAAGATTCTACCAAGCTGGAAAGGCTATAAGTAAGATCTTGTCAATATATCCACATTTATTAGTAGCTTCAATTAATTTGTTGCATGCTGCAGTTATATTGGGTTTTTAAATTTTTTTCAAGACCAATTTTGCCAGGTAGTAGTAAACTGTCACTTGCATACTGATTCTTGAAAACTCTTCTCTCACTCTCACTTTCTATATAAAAAACAATACTGAAATAGTAAAATTTAGACATTATTATTTTGTAAGCATAAATAGAATTTTCTGCTCACATCAGTATCCATTTAACCATTCATTCTTCTAACCACAAAAGTGAACTGTTTACAGGCATCAAACAATCCATGGAGAACAAGTAAAATAAACGCAACAGGAAAATGCTGCATAATAAATTTCCTGACATCCATGGTTTCCAGGAACTAGAAAGTTTATTGAGAAAGGCTAAGGAATATTTTTTTTGTCTGAAAATATGTTAAAACAAATAAACTTTTCATTTGCATGAAACTTAGACATGACTTGACCTAAAGTTCTAAGGAAAGGTAAATAGAGGTAAAATCTATTTTGTTAGTTGCAATTGTATGGTACAATTCAAATTGTAAGGCTCACTCTCCAGAAAACAAGCTAGTTTTATCTAGTACTTAAAAACTCTAGAGGGTTACTGACTGCGTTTCATTTCAGGGTGACCAGGAAGTTTCTCAGACATAGTTGCTCACAAAGCACCCATTTTATGCTGTAAATTGATTATCACTCACTCAGAGTTAATTAGTTTTAAAAAAAACAATTATTTACTAAAGTGTTATCATGATAAAAGGTGAAACAAGTGTTTCCTAAATACATACAGAATTCAAGGAAAAGTGGCCAGCAGTTTAATAACAAAAGTAACAAAGGTGTAATAGCTCCTGGTGGGATGAAAATTCTGTGTGACCTCTCTGAAGTCCCACAAAGTTCCCCCTTGAATGTGTGAAGGTCCATGCAGGACTATTTGTCCTGTCTTAGCTACCCAGTAGATAACGTTGTTTGTTACATGTCTAATTTCCCTAATGTCATGGTCTCTGGGCTCACCCCACCCCTTACTCCCTTGCTACATAGGAAGCCTACAGTCAATAATATTTGACTCCTAAATAATTGTTGGAATGTCTGTTGGAATCTTTTCCTCTGATACATACATAAAAACAATGTATACAATGGCTACAAGCACTTCATTCCTTCCCAATTTATTTAAATAGGTGGTTTTCATGTAATTTATGCCTTTGGTAGATAGTGATGGATCAATTCAAACCATCCAGAAGCAGCTAACACCTATCTTCTGACATTGCTTGCTTGATTCTACAATTCAATCAAATAAGTATTTCCAGCTGGTAAAAGAATCACTGCATATAGCCACCTTGAGTGGGATGGAAGTATGAAATACTCTCTTACACTAGTAAAAATAAAAAAAAAAATTAATGTGGCCAATCACAAATTATAATCTCTGAATATGCTTTTCTCCTTTTAGTCTATGGACATTTGAAATTCTAGTTTGTATTTCTAAGGGTCTAAGAGAAATGATCTGGGATGTGCCATCTCCAACTCCAAATCAGGGACAAAAATGTAACCAGAAATTACCTTTTAGAATTGTTATATGCAATGTGCATTTTTCTTCCTTAGAAGAATTTCTCTATTCCTTACCTCTTTTTTCTCTAAGAGTATTCCTACTTTTTCCCTATTTGATCTCAAGCTTCAATAAAGATATTAAATCTTTAGCATACATAGTTGAGGAAAATTAATTTTCATCTCCCTTTTCACAATGTTTCCCAGCTTCATGATTCAATGAAACCAAGAGTTATAAAGTAACTTTGCTACTTAGCATTATCAGGAAGCAAGCTAACTAATAGTAGTGTCTTTTGACAGGTTTGCATTAGGACATGTTAATACACACCTGCCAAAGAAATCAGTCTTGATTTTCATTTTCTCTGATGGACTCTGAATTTAGAATAATTGCTAGGCAGGACTGGAGAGAGGGGAAAGAAAAGCAAGATCAAGGACAATTTAATGAAATTAACAGTATATATTGTAAAGACAAAAAGAGCAAAAGAGTAGCAATCATAACAGCTCAAGACTAGATAATGGTACTAAGAGTGGCATTCACGTTGTCAATATGTGAATAAATAAAACTAAGTAGAACAGAGGGATAAGAAGAGGATCAGTAATGCTGGGGGTGGAGATGTTTGTTTTTTTGTTTTTGTTGTTTTTTGTTTTGTTTTTTCTGATAAGAGAAAGAGGAGGATCAAAAGAGACAGACTTTGTGAAAAGAGAATTTTAGTACTGCCACAGTATCAGGAGACTTTCTGAAATTAGGTTAGTGTAGGTGATTAACTAGTTAATAACATAAGAATTTCTCACTCAGCTTATTGCTGCTGCTCCCTTTACCTCCCTGCCCATCATTTATTTGAGTCCCGTAGTTATCTGGTTAATTTCTATTTTGTTACCAAAATTCCAGCTTGAGATATCAACTAAATCTCTTTTTATTTGCCAGTGAGTTTATTATTTTACCTAAAGTAGATCATCCCTTCTTCTACTGATGCTTTGATTTGTAAATATTTCTTACCTTTCCCCCATGCCCACCATAAAATTTTCAATTGTTTCTAATTGAATAAATCTCAAATAGAATTTTTATTGTCTCTATATTTGCCTTTCAAAACTTTAAACTTTAGCTCCAATTTGGTGTTATAAATATCTTCAGATTTCATTTAACATGACTTTGGAAAGATTTCAATACATTCAAAAGTTGTAAGAATTATATTGACTTATATGACTAATAATCTTATAAAGAGTGATAAATTTATAACCCACAACTTCTTATGAATGGAAGTTTAGAGCTAGAAAACAATTATATACTGCTTGGAACATGGTTTTAAATAATGAATTTTGATAATAAGAAAGCTTTTGAGATGACACCCCAAGGCTAAAAAGATGACTGTGCATTTGTGTTGTATGTTTTTAAAGAGAAGTTATTTATGACTACTTGCTTAATTACTTGAGCTTTCTATATAGTACTGACTAAAAAAGCATTCTGACTTCAGCACTGTGATTATTTGTGTACTGAAAATGTCTGTTCTGGGATCCCCAAGTCCTTTAGGAAGGTCATCAAATTTTATTTGTCAACAGAGGAAATGAAAATCTTGGCCAAGTTTTTTGTTAAACTGTATTTATCACAGAGCTTGTTGATAAAAAACACAAATGAGATATAAAAAGATACTTAAAGAATAAGTAAGCCTTGGGGAGCTTTAACCTTGCTTTAAAGTCACATTCATCTTTTGTTTCATCAGTGATTCATACTTCCTTGTTTTCTTTCTGGGAGCTTCATGCAGTTCTCTTTACATGGTTTCCAGTAGCTAGAGTACATTATCTGTTGAAACAGTTATGTGCTTCCTTTCACAAATACTATATGAACAATTTTCCCTTCTATTTCCATGGTGTAAGGAAGCTGTGGGTACTTTCTCTGCTTGATTTATTTTATACACATCATCATATATACTGCCTCTCTAGAGCTACATCTTATACTTGGCTTCTGCAAAGAACTTCCTCAATCAACTGGCTCATAAAGGGGGTGCAGTAGCTCTCCCAACACAATAGCAACAAACTGTGCTGCTACCTGTGGAGCTGGAAGAGACCTGAGCTCCAACTCAGCTTGGCTTAGCTCAACAGAATCCCAAACTACTAGCATAAGAAGCAGAATATTAACTTCCCCAGGGGAGAGTTTTAGAAGTAACACTCCTTGGAACAAGCCTCTCAGGACTCCATGAAGCAGCTTAGATTCACATTGGGTTTGGAAGAAAAGTGAACAGAATAAAAATAAATTTAGTGCTGTGATGTACTAATTATTCCCTAAATGGCTTTGCTACTATGTGCAAAATTTGAGAAAAAAGCTCTTATTGAATCCATTTGTACTAGAGATCAGAGGTGGTTTTGCCTTTGTTCCAAAGCATTATTGGATGTAATCTTAGTAATCATGCAAAACTTGCATAGCTTTTCAACTTGCTGAGCTAGCTTAGACTCCATGATGCTTTTTTCCCCCCATTTTTTCAGTGGCACTTCAGAGAAACATGAATATGAATATAAGGTGTATTTAGTTCTAAACCAGATCAATCTTATCATTTATCATTATTTTCCTGCACAGCTAGTCAATGCAGAGTTTGATATCTTATAAAATTTTCTAAAGGAGGTTTAAAAAAAAAAAAAACTCTGTCTAATATTAAGGGAAGTACAAAGTGTATGGGAAGGAAGGGGTGAGGAGGAGGAGGAGGAAAAGAGTTACTGATAGATATGGGGGGAAATGATATTGAAATGTCAGAGGTGATAGAGATAAAGTATTTTCACTGTGAATGGTTAAACACTGAAAGTCAGCATAGTATATAGAAAAGATACTGTGTTTTTTGATCTAGATCTATCTGGTTTCAAATTCTGTCTTTTTGTGTAAACTAGTTGTATGACCATGGACAAGTCATTTAACTGTTGCAAGCCTTAGTTTCCCTAATTAGCTAGATGCTTCAGTGGCTGGAGCACTGGCCTTAGATGAAGTCAAGAAAAATCCAGTTAAAATATAGCCTCAGACACAGATACCCTGTGCAATCCTAGGTAAGTCAGAAGCTTTTTTTGCTTCAGTTTCCTCAACTAAAAATTGGAATAACATCAAAACTTACCTCCCAGGGCTGTTGTGAGCCTCAAATGAGACAATATTTTAAAGTATGGTACCTAGAACATGGTAGGTGCTTAATATAACCTTGATTCCTTCCTTCCCATCTTGAAAATAGAGTAATAATTTAACCTGCTGGATTGTGAATTTAGAAGTAAAAGAATCTAATCCAGTCTCCCAGATAAGTGAAATAACTTTGCTCAAGGATACATAATCTGATACATAATCAGAATTCAAATCCAGCCTGACAAATTCTAAATACAGAACATCTTTCACTATACCACAGTGCCTCTAAGCAGATCATTATGCCATGCATGATGGTAAATATTATATACATATCACTTCTGACATTGAATATAGAAGTATGCATATATGTATGCACCTCAGATTCCAGCAGTGCTGGAGAGTTAGGTGAAAAGGGAGTGGGGAAATGTATAAAGAAAACTTTGCTGACTGAAGGAAATTATCATTGCACTAAACCTTCCAGAAGGTTCTGGAATACAGAAATGTTACACATGTACTTGGGTATCACTTATTACTAGTCTCAAGGTGATTGTATCATTTTTATATAACAACTGACATTACTATGCTAAATCCTTGGAGGAAAGTAAAATTTAAAAACAAACAAACCAACTTGCACTTAATTCTAACTGAAGTTTATGAATTGCAATCTTTAATAATAACATGGACATTGTAAGAATTGTTTAATCATGAAGCTGGACTTATTTTAAATAACTCTTAACTCTTGGGGTTGGAAAATCATCTTCAATAGCATTTAGAGTCTGGGTCTACTTGTTAGGTACATGTTTAAACTACCACTGAAATGCAAGCAAGATTGAATAAAACTCTGCCACTTCTTAATGAAAATTCCTTTTCTCTCCCCCTTCTTTGCTCTTTTTTAGGTCTTCTTTTACTCTTAATGAAAGGAAATGTTGGCGTACTTCATAAGGGCAGCATCTGTGACTTTTGGGGAGAAGCATTAAGGATTATTAGCTCAGCCAGACTTCTCTCTCACTGGTGGGCCTATTTCTACAGATGGGACTTAATTGCTCCTTAAATATGCCTAACACTTATGTCTTTACAATTTTACCCAGTAGCCATTTGGCTGGAACTTCTGCTATCTTTTCCATACTTAAAACTCATCAATTATGTTATGAAGTTTTTGTTGTTGTTGCTGGTTCAGCTATTCTTAGTTGGTCATATGGAAAAAACATAACTCATATTTTGTTACTGAAGTAGTATAGAGGTAGTTCTAAAATGTAAGCACTTACTTTCTTTCAAAAAGAGAAAATGAAGAGATACAAATATTTATAATCAATCCAAGTCTTAGTTCAGGAAAAGAACAATCTCATTATAAAAGTATTAGAAATAAAAAGTCTATTTGAAAGTTTACTGAGGCTGTTTCCCATCTGGGGAAAATTTTAAGTTATGAGTTCCATTGTGTCAAGGACAGACCAGTCTTTTCCAGACACTTACCCTCTGACAGCATGAATAAGTCTCAGTGATGGATAGGCAGTTCGCACTTTCAATTTATTCTTAAGGATTAATGCATTAACCCACTCCACATGCTTCTCTCCTCCTTTGACCATGAAAGCAGGGATCCAAAGGACACTGTCATTCAGCATAGATAGTCTATGCACAAATTTTTCTCTGTCACTCTCATTCCGAAAGCCTCCAAATGCTCTTTGTACAACTGATGGATTCATGGTAATAAAATCAGATTTAGTTCCCACATCTGCAGCAAACTCCACCACAGGAGCTAGATTGCACCTGAAGAGGAAGAAATTAATGGACAAATGAAAAATAAATATGAAACATTCACTCATATAAGGGTGTGCATGAAAAGAAGATCTGGAAATGAACATACAAAACTTCCAGATCAGGTGAAGAAAAAAAGACCAATGGCACCCAGAATGCTATTACATAGTGCTTTAATAAACCTCAGACACACCATTTACTTTCTCCAAAATCCTAAAGTTGATTAATTAATATTTTAGAAATTAGCTTTTTCAATGAGAATCTATACCCAGAAAATAATTATTCAAAATGTCACTCATTGCATTTATTGAACTTACTATCCAGTGATACTTTTTGACTCCTACATTAGAAAAATTTTTAATGTATATCATTTGAGCAATAAGATCTTGAAGCAATAAGTATTTTTTTTTTATCATTTTAGAAAAATGAGAAACTTGAATTACATGCTGTACTATATTATGCCACTATTCCTTTCCAAGTCAATCAGTTGTATGATTCATATAAAATATATTTATGGAAGCAATTTTGTGCAACTAGAATTTAAGGGGAAAGAGAAGTTTCATCAAACAATGTTTTCATATTAATCCACAAAGATCTTCTATAAGCCTAGTGTGGCAGAAGTAGTAGAAATGTGGTAGAAATGAGATAAACTGAAAATATCAAAATAATGTATATTGCTTTGAGATTTTAAGTAGTGGGAATTTTTTAATAACATACACCTTGGGGCATCTTATTTATCAAATACATAAGTTGTGGACCTGGTTTTTGGTTGATAACACTTTCAAGAAAAAGAAAACGTCAATATGTAACTTGAAAGTATTATTTCAAACAGGAAACTGAAATAACTATGATCCTGGAACAGAAGCCCTGGAACAGATAAGATTTAAATCAAAGTTTGTTGATTGTGAAATCTAAAATATTTGAAATAACTTTTCTTTCAGAAAACAAATGCTTAAATAATGTTAAATGTATATATGCTAACTTTAGAATGATGATTGAAATAACACAACTACCCTTTTCCATTTTTCAAGTATTTCTGCATATTAAGATCTCTTGCTCTCTTTATTCTTCTGTATTTCATTGTTAAATATATTCTCAAGATACTCAAGTTTCAATTAGAAAGTGAGATGTATACTGAACTGGTAAAATATCTCTTATGTAATGTGTCTTTTTCAAGTTAATGTTCTCCCATTACTTTTTTTCAGATTATATACATCAAAGATTTCCCATCCTTCTTTTCACAACTAAATAACAAAGAAAAACTAAATAAGAAGACATGATAAAAAAACTACTGCATATTATTATTCACTTCCTCCATACATATTTATATATGTATATATATGCATACATACATATACACAGACATATGTGTGTGTGTATATATATATATATACATCCATTCTCCTCCATTACTGCCAACTCCCAAAGGTCATTGATCAATTAAGATACATTAAATTCCTACTATATACGTAAAAATAAGCTAGGCATTGAAAGACAACAGATTAAGATATTTTCTTGTTGTTGAGTCATTTTTCAGTCATATTCAAATCTTTGTGATCCAATTTGGGTTTATTTTTGGCAAGGATACTGTAGTAGTTTGCCATTTCCTTCTCATTTCACAGGTGAAAACAGTTTTCATCAGAAACAAACAGAGGCAATCAGAGTTAAGTGACTTGCTGAGGGTCACACAGCTAGTACGTGTGTAAAGTTAGATCTGAATTCATGAAGAGGAGTCTTTCTGACTCCAGGTCCATCAGTCTGTTCATTATGCTACCCATGTGCCTATAAGATATTCTCCTGGTGTTAAAATAGTTAACATTCAGAAGATACAGCCATGACTCAGAAGAAACAAATATTTAGATGTTAATGCTATTTGGCAATATGCAAAAACAATTCTAAGAAAAAAATGGAGGTATATACATTTCAAAAAGAAAATTTAACAAAGTCTGAATTGTAGGATTTGAATATATAGAGGCATGATATTAAGGAACTAATACCATGGGCCAGCTAGGTGGCACAGTGGATAGAGCAGCAGCCTTGAATTCAGGAGGACCTGAGTTCAAATGTGGCCTCAGATACTTAACACTTCCTAGCTGTGTGACCATGGGCAAGTCACTTAACCCCAGTTGCTTCAGTAATAATAATAGCATTAAGAAAATGGTATGAACAATGGCACAATTATAATATATACAATAAAAGTAAGGGAGAATTATTATTGTTAGTGTTTATTATTTCACTATCAAAAAGTTGAAAATTTTTGAATATTTTCTTTGAATTTAAAGTTTAAAGTCACATGAACATCACTCCTGAATTACTGATTCTGTGGTTAAGTCAAGTTTTTCAGTCATATTAATAGCTAGTTGACTACCACACAATTAATCAAAGCAGTCATTAAGACAGCAAAAATAACTAGATCAGCTGTGCTGCACTCCAGTGGTCTTAGTCAGGTTTGTAGCAGTAATATGAAAAGCAAGCAAATGAACTGGTATGAAAGACTGAGTGGACTTAAAATCATAAATTTCTTTTTCTTTTTGTTTCCTTGAGAGGCATAACTTAACTAATACTGGTAGTAGAGAGCATATGCCTCAGGCAATTATGTGGAAAAGCAAATATGCTTCAAATGTTGCCCTCAATTCCATAAAATTAGAGAACAATCTGAAAAAAATTTTTAATATCTTATGTCTGCTGGTGAAGGATGCTAGGCTTAGAGCAACACTTAGTAGGATTTTATGCCAAACTCTGTACAGTCCAACTATTATTGTGCCTGATATACAAACTACTCTCTTTCACCCTCACCCTCATTCTCTCCCCCTCTCTCTTCACATATACATATATAAACATAGTTTTACTATGTTTGTACATATACACATATGTGTGTATGTATGCACACAAACATACACATATAAACATATTTCATAAGGGAAGTAAATATATCTTTTGCATAGTAATTGTGAATTCCCATTTATTCTAAATGATTAAGAGATCATTTTCTTAGTTGTACACGCACATCTTGCTTATATTAAACACAAATAACAATATATTCACTGCTCAGTACTGTATTAAGTATTTAGGATTCTGTAATATATTCTTGATATAAATATGGACAAATTGCTTAATGACAGTCTGATCATCGTTTTCCACTTTTGTGCGCATGCCCACACATACACACACACACACACACACACACACACACACGCACGCACACACACCCCTTTATTGTTTTGGGGATTAATCCAATGGGGGGGAGAAAGCTTATTATTCCCAATGTTAAACTCATCAATAGAGATCTTCAAACAGATGAAATGTTTATGTTGTTAATGTTATAAAAGGGATTCATGACTTGGTAAAGATTGGATTAGGTGATCTTTAAGGTCCCTCCCACTTCTAATACACTATGAGTCCTTAAGAAAATATAATAGCTATTTTCACTGTGATGTATTTTTAACTAACAGGAGTAATTAACATTATTTTTATTTTATCTGAAATAAAATATAAATGAATACTTGTCAGTAAGCCCAGGGCTGTGAAATTTCTTTCACAGGTTGCTGTGACAGACCTCATACTGGAATAATCAGAAAGATGTAGAGCCCATCTGTTTATCTATTTGTAATGGAAAATGTATTTAGTTCACAACTCAATTTCTGTTTGGATAACAGCAGTCACCCTGATCTGACCCATTGCCAATTTATTGTTTTCTTCTATCCAATTCAGATGCTAATGCTGCTTCTACTACCTTTTTAAATGTGAAAATTATATAAAAAACTAAATTTATTAATTTATACAGTCCTGAAACATTTCATAATATTGATATTCAGTAGCAAAATTAAAGATAAACTTCAAACTAAATGTAAGCATTTTGAATTAATAAGAAAAGGCATCACTGCATGGTAGAGAGGAAGCTGGATTTGGAACCTAGAAGACTTAAGTTTAAAGGCTTCCTTTTGACAGATTCTGCCTATGTGACATTCTGAAAATATTTTCATTTGTCCTAATACCATCCCAATGAGAAAGGTAGAGGAGAAAGTATTGATTTTATAATTTAACTAGAAGAATCAGGGAAAGTATAGATGGATTCACTAAGAAATCAAATAAGAAGGAATTTAAGGGCAAAAAAGGGACCCAAATAATATGTAATAAATCGCCTACCAAAGGAATAAGTTAATGGGTAGTTCTGATCAATACCAACTTTATTTTCAAATTCTACTCTAGGTAGAAGTTGTTTTTAATAGTTCATTGCTGATTATTTTTAAGCTTAAAAATAATGATTTGGGATTTGATTTTTAAGTAATATTTTTGTTTCTATAACATAGTTTTACCCAAAGAACATGTTCCTTAATTAATAAAACTGTCAACTAAGCATCTTTTAAAAGATTTATATTGTTGACATTAATGTGGTTTTAACAAAGTGATTAATGTAGTCAAAATAATCACAATTATTCCTGAGGATGGAAATCTCCTGTTGATAGTACAAATGTGGTATCAAGAAATACTTCTGATCAAGTTATGCTTAGTTCCTTAAAATCTCTAAAAAAAAAAAGGTGGGGGGGATATTTATAGGTTAATTTAAAAACAAAATGGGAGAGGTAGTGTAACATAGTGGGAAAAGTGTTGGCCTTAAAACAAGAGAATAGATTTGAATCCTGGCTCCAAAGGAGTCCTGAGTGGCCACAGACAAGTCAATTAAAATTTTAGCCTTTGCAAGATGAAATAACAATTTTCAAAACTTATACTCTTCCTAAACCAGGACTGTCATGAAGAAAGCATTTTTAAATTATTTTTTTTGTTTTCTGTTAAATTACATGTAAATAAAAATTTTAACATATTTTTGTGATTTCCTTTTGTTTTGGTTTTCAAGATTTATTTTTATAAGATTTTTATTTCCATATTTTTCCTCTCTCCTTCCTTCCCTTTCCAAACTTCCCCAAAATGGCAAACAATCTAATATAGGTTATGCATGTGCAATCATATTAAACATGCGCAATCTACATTAGTCATGTTGTGAAAGAATTGGAATAAAAGGGGAAAATCACAAGAAAGAAACAAAAAGAAAATGAAAATAATATGCTTTGATCTACATTGAGAGCCTATCAGTTCTTTCTTTAGAAGTAGATAGCATTTTCTATCACTAGTTTTTTTGGAATTGTCTTAGATCATTATATTGCTGAGGAGAGTTAAGTTTATCAAAGTTGATCATCACACAATATTCCTGCTACTGTGCACAAGGTTCTCCTGGTTCTTCTCACTCACTCAGCATCAGTTCATGTAAGTCTTTCTAAGTTTTTCTAAAATTTATTTGCTCATCATTTCTTCTTTTTTCCTGAGGCAATTGAGGTTAAGTGACTTGCCCAGGATTACACAGTTTGCTCATCACTTCTTATAACACAGTAGCATTCCATTATATTAATATACTACAGCTTATGGCTGGACAGCCATTCCCCAATTAATGGACATTCTTTGAATTTCCAATTTTTTTGCCAGCAAAAAGAAAGCTGATATATGGATTTTGGTACATATTGATCTTTTCCCCTTTTTAATGATTTCTTTGAGATACAGAACTAATACTGGTATTGCTATATCAAAGGGCATGCACAGTTTTATAGCTCTTTTTTTACATAGTTACAAATTGCTCTGCAGAATGGTTGGATACACCAATAATGCATTAGTGTTCAATTATTCCACATCCTTGTCAACATTTATCATTTTCTTTTTCTGCTGGCTATATTAGCCAATCTGATAGATGTGAGGTGGCACCTCAGAATTGTTTTAATTTGCTTTTCTCTAATCAATATTGACTTAGAGCATTTTTAAAAATATGACTGTAGGTAGTTTCAATTTTTTCCTCTGAAAACTGCTTGTTCATATTCTTTGACCATTTATCAACTGGAAAATGACTTGTATCTTTATAAATTTGATTAAGTTCTCTACTTTAGATATTTTTTTTTTATCAAAAACACTGGTTATAAAAATTGTTTCCCAGCTTTCTGTTTTCCTTTTAATTATTGCTGCATTAGTTTGGCTTGTGCAAACCTTTTGTAATTAAAACTATCCAGTTATCAGTTCATAATATTCTTTATCTCTTTTTTGGTCATAAATTCTTCCCTTTCCCATAGATCTGAGAAGTAAACCATACTTTGCTCTCCTAATTTGCTTATTGTATCATCCTTTATGTCTAAATTATAAACTCCTTTTGACTTTACCTTGGTATTACAGTGTGAGATGATGGTCTATGCCTAATTACAATTATACTGTTTTCCAGTTTTCTCAACAGTTTTTAAGAAATAGGATATAGTACTTGTCCTAGGAGTTGAAATCTTTGAGTTTATCAAACAACAGATTATTGTAAGCATTGACTATTGAGTCTTGTGCTATTCCATTGATTTACCACTGTATTTCTTAGCCATATCAAATAGTTTTAATGATTGACACTTTATAATATAGTTTTGGATGTAGTAAGTCTAGGCCACCTTCCTTTGCATTTTTTCATTACTTTGCTTGCTTTTTTTGAGCTTTTGTTCTATTTTTTTCTAGCTCTATAAAATATTTTTGGTAGTTTGGTAGGGCACTAAATAACTAAATTAATTGAGGTAGAATTGTCATTATCTTTATATTAATCCAATCTACCCATGAGCAAATGCTATTTTTCAAAATAATGAGATCTGAATTTGTTTCTATGTAAAGTGTTTTGTAATTGTATTTATATGATTCCTAAGTTTGTCTTGGGAAGTAGACTCAAGAAACATTTTGAAAACCTTAAAGTGGTAAATGTGAGTTATTACTGGTACCAAATGACTTGTAAAAGCTATTCTGACATTGGGATTCTGTGATTTTATAAAAGGGAGAACAGTAGACATCATAATGACAAGAAAAGGGGAGATTGAAAATGAAATGGGACTTAGAATAAAGCAGTAAAACAATAATGTATATCCTTCTATTTATCTAGAGATTTTATGCAGAAAAGAAGAGGGGAAATACAGATAGAAAAGGATGAAAAAGAATGAATGAATAGAAGACACCTTGATATAGTCTCCCAGAGTTACAGAACTACAAAGTTCACACAAGCTTGCCTTAAAAATGCCCTACTTCATCTCTTATCTAGAACAATCCTTTCATTTACAATATTCCAAAATTAATTACAAAGAAATTATTTAAATGATAAATATTAATGCGATTTTTCAGAAATATATAAACTATTTAAATAACATCAAAATCACAGTGTGAAAAACAAAACAAGACACTTAGAAGAAAAATGGCAACCATCCTTAAAACCACCAGAAATAATGACCAACTATTAGGTGGTGGTGCTGGGTCTAAAGTCAGGAAGACTCATTTACTGAGTTCAAATCTATCCTCAGATGTTTACTATTTGTGTGATTCTGTGCATGTCATTAAATGCTGTTTGACTCAGTTCCTCATCTGTAAAATCAACTGGGCAAGGCAAAGGCAAACCACTTCGGTATCTTTTCTAAGAAAACCATCAACAAGGTCATGAACAATTGGACATGACTGAACAATAACAATAACACCACCACTAAGAATGCACCAAAATTAACTCTAATTTTAAAAGAACATCATATTAATAAGGAACTTATTTAAAAATCAAATAATATAGAGAGATAAATAAGATTTTAAAAATTAACTATACTTTGGTTTGTAGAGGGGAAAGAGACTTCCAAATAAGGTACAAGGCATAAGATTAGAAAAAATACTGTGTGCTTGGAGATGAAGCATTTCATTACAAATTGATATTGGATATATTATGTTGATATTTTTTTTTAAAGGAGACTTAGGAGAGCAGAAAATTGGAGAAAGAACAGAATGAGGAAGATTGGAATTTTTTAAAATGGGAATAAAGAGTAATGATGAATATAAAAAAAAATTACTGTTGTTGAAATACTGCTTGGAATTGAAGTGAGAGGGGATGTGATTAGAATGAAATAATCTAAGTGTCTACTCCTTAATAAAAAAAAAATCATGAAAATAGTAAAATTATTAGACTGCAGAAGAGAAAAATAGTCTATATAAAGGAATATAAGCTTATGTTATGCAGAGGAGAGATTGTTGGGATAGGGGTGGGAGCAGACCACTAAATAAGTTATTTAGGAAGAATTTAATTATATTAAATATACTATCTAGGAGAAAAAAAGAGATAGCTATTTATTCACTGAACTACTATGGCCAAGACAATTTGGTGGCACTGTAGGACAATACAAAAAAAGCTGAAGACAACATAATTTTTTAATAATTCTATTAAGAAAGTTAGGCATAAACATGTAAAATGGCAAATAGCGAAAAAATATGTGAATAGCTCAGAAACAATAGAGGAGCCCTCATAAAGCAGTATTATTATTAATTTTCCTATGAATCCTATACATATTAGTCATTATAAAACTTTAAAAGAACTCAGGCTGATTGATCAAATAAGGCTTTATAATGGAAAAGAAATTTTAGATGGGTTTTTAAAGAAATAGAAGCTAGAATGTCAACAGATAAAGAGGAGGAGAAGGTCATTCCAGGCAGGGGAGCTATTAAGAACAACGTTGCAATAGTGAAATGCAAGATTTTCAGGGCATAATGAATTTGTAGGTCAGTAAGAGCTGACCTGTCCTGAAGTGGAGTGGGGTGAGATCATTCTACAGAGTAAAATTGGTAGTCAACTTTGAATGGTCTTGAATGCCAGATACGGAATTTTTAACTCTATCCTAAATGCAATAGTGAATCAAGCAAGACTTATGAACAGGAGTGACATAATGAAAGGCATGTTTTAGGATATTAATGTGAAAGCGCTGTGGAAGATAAAGGGGCAGGGATTAAGGCAAAAAAAAAAATCATGTGGGAGATCGGTTATGGCTGTACTAGCATTAAGTGTCAAGATCTGGTATCTGGATGCAGAAGCAAGAGATTATGAGACATTGGTGACAGCATAAAAAATTGCTGAGGCAACTTTTAAACATGCCTCATGTTAATACTGGCCCCTACGTGGAACAGTGGATAGAGTGAAGAGCTGGAAGTCATAGACTCATCTTTCTGGGTTCATTTCTGGCCTCAGACACTTGATGAATGTATGACCTTGGGCAAATCCCTTTACTCTGCCTTAGTTTTTTCATTTGTAAAATGAACTGGAGCAAAAAAATGACAAACCACTCTAACACTCTTTGCCAAGATAACCCCCAAGAGGGTCATGAAAAGTCAGACATCATTGAGCAAAAACAATTATTATAATCATCATTATTTTATTATTATTTTCATTAATCATTCTGTCAATTTAAGATCATTTGTTATTGTATGATTATTTTGATTGTAATTGTGTAAATGTAATTATTTTTATTAATATATTTATATTTTACATGCTTAGGATTAATTTTGTTTTCTTATAAAATTTATAATAAATGATTGATTTTACTCGAATAAAATATAAGCTAAAAAGTATTTGCATGATATATATGTATCAAGAGAGAAAAAAGAGGTCAGGAGGAGAGAAAGATGAGGGTAAGAGTAGGGAAAGAGGCAGTTTTTTTTTTCCTTCTTGATCTGATTTTTCTTGTGCAGTAAGATAATTATATAAATATATATATAAATAGATTGGATTTAACATATATTTTAACATATTTAACACGTATTGGATTACCTGCCATCTAGGTAAGGGGGTAGGGGGGAAAAGGGGAAAATTTGGAATGCAAGGTTTTGCAAGAGTCAATGTTGAAAAATTACTCATGTATATTGTAAATAAAAAAAAAACTTTAATAAAAAAAGCGAACAAAGAGTTGGGAGAGAGGGACGGAGGGAGAGAGGAAAAGAGAGGAAGAGAAAAACAGAGAGATTCAGAGAGAGAAAGAGACAGAAACAGACACAGAGAGATGGAGAGAGAAGGGGAAAGGTAGGAGGAGAGAGAGGGAAAGAGTGGATGAGGAACAGAGAGAGGGAGAGAGGAAGAGAGAGGGGAAAGAGGAAGGAAGGGAAGAGAGAGAGAGAGAGAGAGAGAGAGAGAGAGGAAGTGAGAGAAGGCAGAGGGGAAAAGGAGGGAGGGAGGGAGAAGGGGAAAAGAATTAAGGGAAGAAGGGAGGGATATGGAAGGTATTGGGGAAAATATACAGATGCAAGAGAAGTTCCCAATTCTTTTTGTTCTATCTAACCTTTTATGACTGAGGCATTTAAAGAAAGATGACAAGAGGCAAGGAAGTGGTCCAGAAAATGCATCCTGGGAGTCTATCGTTGACTTTACTTTCAGAGGAAAAAAAGTATTACATCGCTACCCAAAGGTTATTGAATGGCTTGTGTAATGTTGCAGTGAAATTCTCTTCATGAGGTAATTCAATATGGAATTTATATTCTTTAAAATTATGGTGTGCACTAAAAGGAAAGAAACAACATTCGTGAAATATTGTAGCTGATGCTTTAATCAAAGAAGTCAGAAAATTATAGCAAAATAGCAATAATTCTGCCTCTTAGCATGAATTACTATACATGGTGTTAACTTGAATGCATTAATAAATGTATGTGGTCCTTACAGTGACGGGGAAATATATCTTTCAGTCTTCTAACTTTTAATGACTCATGAACAACATGAAGATTACATCAGTATTCACTCAAAATTTAATTTCCTTATTTACAAAAATAAGAAATAAACAAAACAAAAGATCTGTTCTAATAAATGAATTTTCTTTGAAAATGTGTCCAAGTTTCCAAGAAACTTGTTGACTTAGTTCGTTTGATCTGTCACCTGAGTATTGATTCCCAGATAAATGTGTGGAGGCATATTCTTTCCAGGACAAGGCAGGTAGATGTAGAAAATACATATATAATGGCACTAATCATATATTCAGAAAATATTTAAAAATGCATTGGAGAATTAGGTGCATATGATTCCTGTATGTCATATTGTCACTGGGTATAATAATGATTACTTCTTATTTACTCTTTGTTCTTCATTATGAGAACTGGCTGCTAAGAGATATAGTAACAACTTTTCCCCAGTTACTTTCTTAGAATGTCATTCAAATGCTACAGAATAGATTGTAGTGTGCACTATGTTTTACTTAGAGAAGAGGTAATAAAAAGTATGATAGTGGTCTTTAGCTGTATAATTTACTGGTTTATCCTCTATGTCCTACAATATTTAATATTCCATCATAATGAAATTCAATTTTCAAAGATTTTCTTTTCTCTCAATTTCAAAAAGATTTACATTTTGTTTACAACAGTGATTTCTTTTTCTTTGTCCTTTAAAGAGAAAAAATGAAAAGAAGTTGATAATCTCAATTATCTTTCTATAAATTCACACTATTTAAAAAAATATTATAAATACCATTAGCCCAGACCCCAAAACTAAGGTAGCCCAAATCTGTACTACAATCTGTCCATTACCAAATAAGCATTTAATTAAAGTGGAAAATACCAAACCATTGCTGACTTAGCACATAGGTGAGTAACTAATATGGCCCAGACCACTTGGGAAGGATACACAAACTTAAATATATTTTTAAAAATAAGTTTTGGCTTTTTTAAAAACTTTTTTTTTTCTTTTACTTCTTGTGACCTTCCATTTAGAAAAGGATTACATAAAGGAAAGATCAATGCAAAAAATAACAAAATGTTTTGTGGCATCTTTCAGTCTTAAGATATTTTGTTCAAGCTATGGTTGATTTGAAAAGAGAACTATTTCAAGTTGTTGTGGTTAAGAAATTTTAATTTCTCACTTAATCATCCCATGATTTCTCTGTATCCCAGAAGTTATAAACTTGACAAACATTTAGGCATCCTTACAAATCAATTGTTGTAAGGAATCCTAGTGAGTAAGGAATTTTAAATAATTATCAGCCATGTCTTTTCTGTAACTTTTTTCTGAGAACATGAGAAAGTGCTTGTAGTTATCTGATGGAATTCCAGGAAAAAAACAAAGAAGTTAGAAAGCCATCTTTTCTTGTGCATTAATCATTTAGTAGTCATTATTGTATTTTATATATAGTTTTATATTATAGTCATCATTGTGTTTTCCCTAGAAACCTGGCCAGTTTCTTTAAAACACACAATCTCCTAAAGGAATGAACATGTATTCTCGTTGATGGGCCTCTGGTAATGGAGCATTCTATACTTGGGAGGATGCTGCACCTCAACATATACATATCAAATGAGAATACTTAACATAATGCCTTTTTTTGTTCTCAGACTATAAAAGTTCCTTAGTGGAAGAGGATTTTGAGCATTTGGGCTAGGAAATCTTGTGCATACTTGCCTAGAAATGCTCTCACTTAAGACTGTGAATAGCTGCAACCATCTTCAGCCAGATGTTAGTCTTCCTTGAAATGGTGATATTTTATGTTGTTTGCTTGTTATAGTGGCCACTGTGTTTATTAATTGTGTGTTATTTTTATGATTTGAGTTTCCTCTTCTCTTATGTCTATTTAAATCAAGGTTCTGAGTATTAATAAATTTATAGCAACCTTCTTTAAGATTATATCTTATTCTGAATGCAAATTCTGAACCCTGATTAATCTTAAAATTGTAAAGCAAAATTGTCAAAAGCTTAAGTAATCATCTTTCACATAAAGAATAGAACATGCACATATCTAATATAAAGACAATCCAATTAAGAATCATATTCAAATTGATAATTTGCTCACATTATAATGCAGCAAATAATGTCTGGAGGATGTAAAAAATTAAAATGCACAGCAAGTAATCTTCAATTTGGTAGAAAACTAAATAGAATTCTTAATAGTCTCTTTCTTAGTATTTAAAAATATGAATAATCCATATACTTAAGGACTAAATGAGATAATTCAATTGCCTTTACCACCATGCCCACCCCAACTTTCAGAACAGAAGAGACAGGAATTGTAAGAATAGGAAGGACATTAATTTTTTGTTTCTCTTGATAGAATCAAAGAAGAGTAGGATAATAGCAACTGGAAAAGGCATTGGGATGAAATTGAAGAAAAATGGTAGATTGATCTTTCCTAAGATGAAAAAATAAATTTGCACTATAAAAACCATGTTCACAATATGATGAGATGGGTTAAAAACATGAGGCAGAAGCTTCATAATGTATTATTTTATTTGTATTTATTTGATTGAGCCTCTTTGGGTATAGCCACATCTAAACAAATAGGGTACTTTCAAGGACTACCTCCTACTCTAAAACAAAGGTTATATTAATTCCTGTTGGTATAAAGCATCTAGCTTGGTAAAAATGATATACATTCATAGGTAATATCTTAACAATAGATAAGAGTAAGAAGAGAAGGTAGGACTGAGCCCCATGACTTAAGAATTCAAGATACAAAGTCATTTTCACCATTTATCAGTACCATTCTTTCATGAAGAGCTATTTCTTGGAATGTGATAAAAAAACAAAAAAAAAACAAAAAAAAATCTGCCAACACTACATACTCACACAAACACATACACACATATGGACAGACATACAGAGAGAAACAGAGAAAAAAAGAGAGAAAGAGACAGAGAGAGACAGAGACAGAAAAAGAGAGAGAAAAAGAGAGACAGATACACACAGAGAGAGGAGAGAAAAAGGGAAAGAAAGAAATGTGAAAATTCAGTGTTTGCACACCAAATGCCTTCCTTTTCATGGAGAACATGGAGAAAACCAAGAGGAAATATATGAGAATGCAATCCAGGAATGAAAAAAAGAGAACTTAGAAAACTTAGATGAGAAAAAAACATAAAAATATGATCAAAGTCTAAATCATAGAAAAGGAAAGCATAAAATAATATTCCTTAAAATACTAGGTGGGGCGTAGAATATTGAACTGAGATTTTTTTTTTCATCATTCTTATCTGGGAAAGGTTAAAAGAGAGAGGCATGACACAGAAACTCAAAATTTATGAACGTTCATGAAACTTGGCTCTAAGGTAAGTAAAAAATGGAAATATTTGTATATGTGTATATGTGCATGTGTGTTGGAATGAATGAGGGAAAATACTGTAGCAAACCAGCTTATTGTAAGCAAAATGAATCTTAGAAACAAATTGCTGAGTCAAACGAGGAAAGACATTTAAAAATCACTAGGAAAAATCAATGGAAAAATAGGAATATAACAATCAAAATTTTAAATGTTAATGGATCAAACAATCTAATTAAATAAGAGAATTATAGGATGACTATGGGAAAAAAATGCAGGTGGAGTTGACCTCATTCTATTAAAAATCTCAAAAATAAAATAATTCACTCTGCAAGAGAGATAAAGATAAACTAAATTATACATAAATGTACCATCATTATAATATCATGATTATAAAATAATAATGGCATAATTGATAAATAAATAAATTATCAAGTATGTACTCTGTGCCAGATACTGTACTAAGAACTAAAGATATAAAAATGAGCCAAAAGAAAGTTCCTATTCTAAAAAACTCACAATTAGATAGAGAAAACAGCAAATTTGTAAAAAGGACTTATGAAAAATAGTAATATATAAGTAAATAAATCATCAAAGTTCCTCTCTCAGAGCTAAGTAAATCTAGAAGAATTAAAAAAAAAAATAAAGAATTAAACAACAACAAAAACAGGAAAAATCAAGTTTGAAAGACAAAGCATCTTAGGAACATATATATATATATATATATATATATATATTTCCCCAAGTCACAAATAACTATGCAATTGGGCAAGAAAAATCAAAATATAGAAAAATAGAAATATTAAACTATACATAGTTTATAATGTAACACTTTAAAAAATAATACAGGATACATAAGCAATACATGTAGATATAAACAAAAATCTAATAATAAATTATGAAAACCTAGTTTACATAGATTCATAAAAAACCACTATTACTAACAATGATACAAAAAATTCTTTACTGAGAAAAAGAAAACACTTTATAAAATTCCTTTTACAAATCAAATATTCTCATAACATTTCTTTAAGTAAAGGGGAAAATAAAGAAACTGTTGGTAAATACTGCTAATTAATATCAATTCAGAAATTTTGAACAAAATCTGAGAAAAAGACTATAGTACCCTATTTTAAAAAAATCAATGACTGATTTGAATATATTTAATGATATAAAAATATTTGATATTAGGAAGAAATCAATAACTTTTCACATTAAAAATCCTTATTATGTGATATCAATAGATGAAGAAAAAGTTCTTGACCAAAAATCACTTATGATTTTAAAAAACCCTAAAAATCATGGATATGTCCATTTTAATATCATAAAAACTACATATATACAAAACAAAATGCAAGTATTAATTGCATGGAATAAACACTAGAAGCTTTTATAATAAATAATATGGTAATGAAATGATGCCTTTTCCCCCACTATTATTTCCCATTATTCCAGATATGCTAGCAATAAAAAAGACAAGAAAAAGTAAAACATCAACCAAGAGGAAACACAATTATTCTTTTAATAGACTACATGATGATTCATTAGAACATCTAAGAAGTTCAGGAAAGAAACAACACTTCTATATAGCAGTAACAAGGTAAGAAAGAATTAGCAGAAAGAGAAATCACATTCAGAATAACTGCAAAAAGCATTATCTAGAGGAAATCCATAATCTTAAGGGAAGAATGAAAAAAAAAAAAAAGGAAGAAATGAAGAGTGACTAGAACTTCAAATTTTCATATAACATTATAAAGCAATAGTCATCACAATCATTTGACAAGTTTTTCAAATAGATTACAACAAAGAATTAGAATTGCTAAGAAACTGAATAACATAATATGATCCAATGATGCAATAACATAAAAATCATGAAGATTCTTTGTTCAACCAAAAAAAAAAAAAAAAAAAAAAAACAAGAAACCTTTCTTGGTGAAAAATAATTATTAAAGTCAAGCTTGGGAGGGAAAGAGGGAAGGGGAGAATGATGGGGAAGAGGGAGAAAAAGAGAGAGCTAGAGAGAGAGCAACAGTATTTTGCACTGTATAATCACATGCTATAATAAATTCCAAATGGATACCATCAAAATATGAGATTACATTTTTTAAATGAGAGGCAGAAAATTTCACAAATATAGTCATAGGCAGAATTCTTAAATAAAAGTTCGAAGTGACAATAAAAGATAAAAGTGAAAATTTTATGGACATGAAATGAAAAAGATTTTGAACAAAATCAATCAAGTTATGGTAACAAGTAAAATTATCAATGGTACCAAAAAGGAAAACCTTTTCAGCAAAATCTCTAAAAATTGTATACATAAGATACACATGGAATGAATCAAACTTTAAATTGGAAGTCCAATACACAAGTTGTGAGTGGATATAAAAAATAGCTAGCAACAAAAAGGAATTGTAAATATTAACTACTATATAAAAGATTCCTCCAAATAAATAATTAGGAACTAACTGCAAATTAAAAGAACCTTAAAATTAAACCTAAAACCTGATAAAATTGGCAAAGGGGATAAACAGCTAAAATATTCAATATTGTTTGGGTTGTTGAATGAGAAACATAGTTTCAACTATTCTGGAAAACAAATTGAATTATGTGCCCCAAAGTATCTAAAATGTGCTTACTCTTTGACACAGAGAATCCCCTGTTGGAAATATATTCCCAAGAAGTTAAAGACAGAAAGAAAATAACATATGTAACAAAATATTCATAGGAAAAATTTTTGTGTACACAATAAACTGGAATCAAAGAAGGTGACAATCAAATGGGAAATACATGTCAATGTATAAATAGATTAACTATTTGGGAATATAAGAATATTGAGTTGGTCTACCGCTCAGATCTGTGGAGAAGGAAGGAATTTGTGGCCAAAGAACTAGAGTATTTTTTAGAATGCAAAATGGATAATTTGGATTATATTAAGTTAAAAAATTTTCATACAAACAAACCAATGGTTTAGATTAGAAGTGAAGCAGAAAACTAGGAAAATAATTTTACATCTAAGGGTCCTGATAAAAGACCTCTTTTCTAAAATATATAGAGAACTGACTCTAATTTATAAGAATATAATCCATTCTTCAATTGATCAATGATCACAGGATATTAACAGACAATTTTTAGATAAATTAAACGATTTATAGTCACATAAAAATAGCTAAGATAACAGGAAAAGATGATAAATGTTGAAGGGAATGTGGGAAAACTGGGACACTAATATATTGTTGGTGGAGCTGTGACACGATGCATCCATTCTGGATTACAATTTGGAACTATGCCCAAAGGGCTATAAAACTGCATACCCTTTGATCCAGTAGTGTTTCTACTGGGCTTGTATCCAAAGAGATCATAAAAAAGGGAAAAGATCCCACATGTGCAAAAATGTTTGTATCAGTCCTTTTTTATAGTGGCAAGAAACTGGAAACTGAGTGGATGCCCATCAGTTGGAGAATGGCTGAATAAGTTATGGAAATGAATGTTATGGAATATTATTGTTCTATAAGAAATGATCAGCAGGATGATTTCAGAAAGGCCTGGAAAGACTTACATAAACTGATCCTAAATGAAGTTAGTAGAACCAAGAGAACACTGTACACAGCAACAAGATTATTTGAGGATCAGCTGTGATGAATGTGGCTCTTTTTAACAGCAAGGTGATTCAGAGCAGTTTCAATGAATTTGTGATGAAGAGAACCCCACCAAGAAAGTGCTATGGGGACTGAATATGAATCATAATACAGTATTTTCACCTTTTTTGTTATTATTTGCTTACTTTTTTTCTTTCTCATTTTTTCCATTTTTTGATCTGATTTTTCTTGTGCATGATAATTGTAGAAAATATGTACAGAAGAATTGCATATGTTTAACTTATATTGGATTACTTGACTTCTAAGGGAGGAGGTGGAGAGAAGGGCAATAATAATCTTACTGAGGTAATATATAATAAAATTCTACAGAATTATAAAAAACGTGGTGTTATAGTCAGAGAATGAGTTACCCAACTCTTTTTAAAAAGAATTTATGGTTTAAGAAAGGCCACAGATACAGTGATCTACGAAATTAATTTTTCTTCAGATGCTTCACTTGGAAGTCTTTAATAAGTTTCTTCATTAGTAGGAAAGAGCAATATACTAAAGAAGAGTGGAACAAAGTAGAGAAAAAGAAGGAAGAAAGTCCTACAGGTTTATAGAAGTAGAGAATCTCAAAATTGGAAAAAAATTTTATGAAAAACATAATTCTCTTCTGCACAGTTCCTATTGGGTGTCTGTCGATCCAGCCTCTAGTAAGTGAGAACTCTCTACCCTGTGAAGCAGTCTTTTGATTTTCAAGCCTCTCTTATTTTTATGTCTCTCTATAACTTCTACCTATTTGGGCTTAGTTCTTCCATGTAGAGCTACATGAAACAAATCTAATTTTTCCCTACATGACAGCCTTCAATTATTTGGTAATATTTCCTTCCTGTCACAACACCCTTGGCAAGCTTTCTCTTTTCTGTGATAAAAAAAATGCAAAAATCTTTTTGCTGGTCCTCAAATAAGATGGTTTTCAATTCCTCCATTAGGTCTCTGATTCATAGAAGTGTATCAGGTTGTCATTATTCTTCCTAAAATGTGGTCCCCAGAATGAAACCTAACACATAAGATGTAGTCTAACCAATGCAATAGCAGTATCATTTAATTCATTTTCTATACTATACTTAACCTAAGATCTAATTATATAAGGTAAATAGATGAAGAAAAAGCCTGTGGGTTGAGCAAATTAGACAGATTAAGAGAAGAAAGAATCCAAGCTGTAGAGATGGGAAATTAAAACAATTTAAAAGTTTATTATTGGTCTAAATCTTATGAAAGGAAATTCTAACTTGACATATCTGTCCATATTCATCTCTGCTATTATTAAGTCTGCATGTAATGAACGAGGCCTTTTAATGATCAAACAAATTAGGAAGCAGGACATGCCTAGAACATGGCCTCTCACAAGGGTCTAAGTCACAATTATCCTGTTCAACCAGAATCCTACTCTGTTCTACTGAATTCCTATTGAATGATAGGATACTGATATTGCTCTCCAAGATTATATTTAAATGGCTAACTCAAATGGCTTTATTTGGGTTACATTAGTCTATTTTGATCATTTTGCATCATTTTACATTGTTGATCTTCAAGAAGATCTCCTCTCCCAGAATTTCTAAAGCACTATGCCTTTCTCATTCTCCTCTTTCCTTTCTGACTATGAGAATCCTAGGTGAAAAACTGAGAAGATTGGGCAAGAAACTATAAAAGCAACTCTAGCTCAGGTACAGTGACCTAAGGATAATAGCTGAAGAGCATAAGAGGGTAAAGAACTTGCCTTTATATATTATTTAATAACTCACAATCAAATTCAGCAACCATTTATTTGATGTTCACTATGTGCAAGGTACTAGAGATACAAAGATAAACAAAAATCATCCTCCAAGGACCTTATATGCTATTGGGAAGATTTAACTTACAACAGATTTAGTATGCACAGATAATATAGTACCTATATAACTAGTAATTAGATTAGTATATAAGTACATATATTAATATAACAGTACTATAAACTAATAATATAATAATCTAAGTAATAATATTTAGTAGTATATCTTAATACTAGATGCTAATAGCATATAATAGTATATATTTATCATATCTATAACTTTGGGCATATATATGCATATATACATATGCATATATATATAATAGGTTAATCTAGTCTCTATACTAGTACAGATTATACATTATATTAATGTTAATATTTATACAATATATATACATATATAATTCACATAAACAGATACATATATCATATATATATATATGTACATATATCTATATATATAAATTGATAAATAAACATTTTTTAAATGCTTATTATGTGCCAGGCACTGGGCTTAATGCTTGGGATTAAAAAAGGAGGGGAACAAAAGATAATCCCCTCTCTTAAGGAGTTTATAATCTAATAGGGAAGAAAATATACAAATATATGTGTACAACTATATATAGAATAAATAGGAAATAATTAATAGAGGGAAGGCATTGGAATAAAAAGAGTTGGGAAAGGTTTCCTGTAGAATTTTGGAATTTTAGTTGAGACTTAAGAAAACCCAACTCAGAATGGAAGAGGAAAAGTATTTCAAGAAAGCAGAACAGAATATGTAAAGCTGCGAGAGAGAAATGTTGTTGCAAAGATGAAATCAACAGTCCTTAGCAATAACTTGGATATGAACAGTAAAAGATAGAAAGGAATCCAAGATGACTCCTAGGTTGTAAACCTGAGAGACTGGGAGATACTGTTGCTTTCTAATAAGTAGTTAGGAAGGGGGGAAGATTTAAAGGGAAAGATTTGAACATACTGAATTTCAGATATCTATTGCACACCCAGTTTCAGATGTTTGAAAGGCAGTTAGAGACATGAGATTAGAGATCAGCAGAGAAACTGGGCAGGTTGGATAGACTTGAGAATCATGAGCATAGAAATGATCATTAAATCCATGGAAGCTGATGGATCACCAATGAAGTAGCCTAGAGAGAGACAAGAAGAGGGCCCAGAACAGAACCATGATATATACCTATGGTTAGAAGGTGTGGTCTGGAGGAGTATTCAAAAAGGAAACACAGGAGATGTCAAATAGGTATGAAGAAAATCAGGAGAAGGAAGGTCCTAAAACTAGCAAGAAGAGGGTAATAAGGAGAATGATCAACAGTGAATGCCAAAAGCAGCAAAGAGGTCAAAGAGCATGAGGATTGAATTGAGCAAAGGTTATTGGACTTGACAATTAAGAGAACATTAGTCATTTTGGAGAGAGAAGTTTTGGTGGAATGATAAGGTCAGAAGCCATATTGTAAGGGGTTAAGAAGAGAGTTGGAGAAACTGTGGAAGCATTTATTATTGATAACCTTTTGGAGGAGTTTAGCTACAAAGGGCAGAATAGATTTAGGACTACAGTTAGTGAAAATGAAGTGAGAGTTTTTTAAGGTTAGAGGAGATATGGACATATTTGCAGGCAGTAGGAAATGAACTCAGCAAGGGAGAGATTGAAAATAAGTGAAATAATAGGGATAACAGAAGGGATAATCTGTTAAAGAAGATGAAATGGAATGGGATCACTTGAACAAATAGAGGGGTAAGCTTTAGTAAGAAGTGAATCTACTTTATTATGTGATACAGGCCTGAAGGAAGAGACAGTTACAGAAGGCACCTGAGTGTTAGGAAATAAGGAAGAAGAAATGAGGGGGAATTCATGGAAAATGGCTTTAATTTTACCTGTAAAATATGAAGCAAAATATGAAAAGGAAGGAAGAGGTATCATTGAAAGCTAAGGGAGGGTGAACAAATTTGGAAGAGCTGCCGTGGAGAGATAGTAACTTGATCTGGGACGTGTAGCACGGTTGCCTAGTAGCAGTAAGAACCTATTTGAGAGTACGTGACATAAATTTGTGCGGCTTTGATGATGAACTCTCCAGGAGTTAAGAATCACTGGGTGCAACACGTTTTCCTATCACTGAGTGGAGGACATGACTTC
Organism: Sarcophilus harrisii; assembly: GCF_902635505.1. Taxonomy (NCBI): domain Eukaryota; kingdom Metazoa; phylum Chordata; class Mammalia; order Dasyuromorphia; family Dasyuridae; genus Sarcophilus; species Sarcophilus harrisii. Next base: position 196,136,471 of record NC_045426.1, read on the forward strand.
TTTATTCACAAAGGACAGACATAAAAGGAAATGGGAGACCTTGCTCTTCTTTGCATCATCAGTTCTCTCTTCCCAGTTTGGAGATTGGGCTAACAGCAGGAGGTGGAATTTGCCTTCTATTGGTATAGACAGAATTATATACTTTGGGCCAGATGGAAGATATATGTCCTGTCCCTTAACAGCCTTTTCTCAAGAAATGCACTGTGCCAGCATGAGATGGAGGGCTCAACACTTAAATCTAATGAGGTCTTCTCACCTGAGGAGTCCGACTACAAGACAGCATCAGGAAGTGGTACATTTCCTGCTCATAAAGAAGAAAGGAAGTCTGGCTTTAGCAGTTTTTTCTCTGAGAACAGCAGGAGATAAAATGTTTAGGGTACTAGGGTTTAAAGTTTTCCCATGTTATGAGGTGGCAGCAAGATGTGCTATGTACACATAGTTTTTGCTTTACATAAGTGGACCTTTGCATACATCTTTTCATAAAATGATATCCAAAAAATTAAAATTTGCCCTTACACACGCACTTCACTTAGTCTAAGTAAATGAAGTCACAAAGTAATATCTTTAGGAGAGCATAAAATGTAGTAAACTACAGGCATATAGAATAATGTACCATGCTAATAAACAAAATTATGAAATGAAAGATAAAGTTAATGATAAAACATGCATAGTCTTGCACAGTAAAGATAATATGTGTACAGTATGTTGTCACATCCCCACCCACTGCATCTAATCTTTATCAACTGGTGGTAGGTTGCACAATTTTTTAATGAAGCTATAAAGATATGTTTGGACGGTGGCTCACTTTTACCCCCCTTGTTTATCTAATGATAGCAAGCAATATTATTCTCAATTAGTATTGTTTTTGCAATGAAGGTTCATTTCAGGTTTCTTCACCTGAAGTTGAATTTACACAATACAAATTTACATAAAGCTACACTATCTACAAAAAAATATATACACAAACACAGCATATATACATATACATATACATATATACACATTCAGTAAATAGATCAAAGTGGTTGGAATGTACCTTGAATGAAAGAAGCCATGTGAAATAACCCTGGGAAAGAAGGTTGCAGTCAGATTGGAAAAGGTTTTAAATGCCAAAATGAGGAATTTGCTTTTTACCCTAAAGGAACTAGGGAACCACTAGTAATTTTTGAGAAGGGAAAAAACATGTTCAGATGTACTTTAGGAAGATTATTTGGAAAGCTATATAGAGGAAGAATTGAAGTGAGGATAAACTGAAATTAGGTGTGTAATTTGAAGGTCACTGAAATAGACCATTTTAACTTGTACCACTCTTCCACTATTACCTAAACCACATTCATTTCACCTATGTCTATGGTACAAATCTGTTATCCTTGAAATTAAGCCATGCCTGATCAAAGTCTTGTTTGCTGTTCATTAGTTATAGTTCTAATGTCTGTTCCTTCTTGGTCTTCTTTTATGCTTTATTTTCTTTCTTCCACCAATTGTGGGTATTCTTCCTCCATAGCTATTGTCTTTCCTCTTTTCTCTGTACACATACTTTCATGGCTCTTAGCTAGCCATAGCTTCAAAGATCATTTCTATACATGTAATACAGAATTTATTTCTACCCTCGATAAATTTCTTTGAGTTTTAGTCCTATTTTCTAACCATCTACTGAATATTTTTGCCTGGATGTGAAACTAACAACTCACATTGATCAAGTCTAAAACTGAATTCTTCATCTTATTCACAAAATATTGCCTTCCTTTCAATTTTACTATTCCTTTTAATGGAGAGACCACTCCTTTCTATCATCTAGTACTTTAGATGCCATACCACTTAGTGTAAAAATAATAATAATATTTTAATCATCTCATTAAAGAGAGGCAGTGCAACATAGTACATGGATATCTAGTTTTAGGGGAAGAATTAAGTTCACATATTGCTTCTTACAAATTTGAGCTATGTGATAAATATCTATATTTCATTAATACAAATAATGACAAAGTCACTTAAAATCTCATGCTATAATCAACTTTCTAAGACTGGCATTGCTTATTCTTTATTTTCAAAGAGAACCATGGCATCAAGGAAGTGCCATGATATGTACTGGGCCCCAAACTCCATCTCTTCTCATATCCTATAAAATTTTAACTTTTTGTCCATACTCTTTCTTGCCTAAATTTTCAAATTTTTCTTAAGCACTGGTTTCCCCCCATGCTTGCAAATATTCTCAACTCATAGATATTCATTCTGTTTCCTTTTGTTGGACCACAGTTTTCTGTTGGATCACTACTTATATCCCAATTCCTAAGCAAGGTCTAAAGTCTAAAAAGAGAGAGATCAGGAATTCCAGGGAAAAACCTTTTCAATCTGACTCCAGCCTTTCTTTCCAGGGTCATTTCAATGGCTTCTTTCATTCAAGCTACATTCCAGCCACACTGGCCTATTTGCTATATATATATATATATATATATATATATATATATATATATATATATATATACATATATATATATATATATGTATATGTATGCTCTTTCCTGGAATTTCTGATCTCTCTCTAGACTTGATTCTTTTTTTACAAATGTGATGAAAAATTTAGGCAATGTGATTCTTCTTTCATTAGTTTCCAATAAATTAAACTATCATCTTTATTCAGAGGACAACCATATTTTATTTCTAGGAATAGTCCCTTAAACTTCTGTCTAATATCAACTCATTGTGCAATAGGCATCTCAAACTTAATAAATCTAAAATGAATTCATTTTCTTTCTCCCAAATTCATCCTTCTCAACTTCCTTAGAAATCAGCATTCAATCAACTATGTTTGTAGTCTTAGAGTAATCATTTATTATATATATATATATCAAATTAAATGTTATTTCTTTCTTCCGTATTCACATTCTCATATCCATTCCCTTCCTACTATTTATATGGAATACCCCCTAATTTGGATCCTCATAATTTCTTACATGGACTATTGCATTAGTTTTCTAGTTTGTTCATGAGTCCCTAATCTTTCTTCTCTCCAAACTGTACTCCACATAGATACCAAATTGGTATTCACAAAATGTAGATCAGACCATGTTGTCTTTTATGTTCAACAAACTCCCATGGTTTTTCCCTCCTTCTGGCTCCAGCCTATATTACCAAATTGATTGCACAATACTTTCTTTCTCAGACTCTTCTTTTCTAGTCAAACTGTTCCTACTACTTCCTGCTTTCATACAAACTGTCTCTAGTACTTAGAATGCAGTCCCTCTTCATTTCCTTCTTGTAGAATCATTTGTTTCTTCTCAACTCAAGCACTACCTCCTACACAAAGCCTTCACCATTTTTTAGAGAAAAAAATACTGAGAATAATTTTACAATTTGTGATGTACATGCTTTTCTATCAATGGAAAGTCCTCTTCTTAATGTCAGCGACTATTTTATCTATGTGTTTCTATCCACAGAGCCTAACAAAGAGTCATAAAATGTAATATATAATTTTAAAATGCTTGTTAAATGGATAAATGACTTAGTCACTTTTTTTTTTCTTATATGCACAGTTTTGCGAAAATCTTTTAGATAATTATGAATCTCATTTGGGAATCTCTATAGCATTTTGGGTATGATGCACAAAAAAGAATAATTGTAGGGCCTTGACATGCATTGAGAATCATAGTAGTAAACTGGTTCCAGAATTTGGACATACTATATTATTCATCATCATTGACAGAAGCAAGCATTATTATTAAGCATAAATATACTTACTGAAAATTAATAAATTAGAATATTGTGAAAAAGTTATTTTTGTTGATATATATTTTAAGGAATCTCATCTGATTTTGTCATGCATAGGAGAAACCTTGTTGGCAAAAAGCAGTGTTTTACTCTGCTGGATTAGATAGTTTTTTATAGTTGACAAATAATGAGCATATATTAAGGTCTTGTCTTTTCTACCTCTTCAATCAATTATTTGAATGTAAAAAACATGATCTGATATGTAATATTGGTTTGAAAGCTTGTCCATCTCCTTAAATTTGTATAAAGTATGTTCTCATAAATATAGATATTGTTCCTATTATTCGCATGTATATATTTGAATACAGTACATCTATATGTATTGATACATATGTGTGTACATTATACATAAATAAAGGTAGACATATGAATCAATAATTAATGATATTTTCTTGATTATCATTTTGGTCTATTGGACTGTTCTTCTTTTAATTTTTTTAATTGTTGAGGCATACAGTGAGAAAGCTAGGCAATGTAAAAATATACATAACAATAAAATATATTGTTGAAAATTAAGTGGCAAGACTTTTCAATCCTTCTTTGCTATACCTTATGCTTATACCATATGCTAAAATTCATATACTCCAAAAAAATCTATTCTGATGTATCATTATTGTGTGGTGTAACCCTGGGTTCTTGAAAGCTGTACTTGGAGTGAACAAACTCTCTCAAGTTTTATTATGCAGGAAAGGCCTCATATACTATCAGTAAAAAATGTCTGCTTCCTAAGGACCAGATTAACTGAGTATAAGGTGATTTGTTGAGAACAATCTGATCTCTTATTGGTAATTGGAGGATTGGGGGGTGAAGCAACTCATAAAATGATCCATAAAAAAAAAATTTCTTGGTCTTCTGCAACCCCAATTCTACAATATAACATTAGAGTGATAGAAAAGATAGCACAAAGTACTATGACTTGTTCAACTTTTAGTTTATAAACATTAACTTGTATGTTTGAATTCTAAATCTATAATCTATATGTTGCCTCTCTTTGTGACTCCAGAGAGAAAACAGGAGTCTCAATATAGGATCATGTTTTTGTCTGTAGACATTGGTCCATGAATTCCCCTTTTCTCTTCTCCATTCTGCAGTTTATTCATTATTTCAAACACTCAGATAATGATAATAACTCACTTTATTATTATTTGTAAAAAAAAAGAATATTACATATATAATAAAGTTTTAAAAAAGAAGGAATTTCCCCAAGGTTGCCAAGCAGGCTAAGAGAAGAAATAAAGAAAAGGGTGAATTCAGCAGGTCTCAGCAGTGGGGATACTCAGTGAAATCACAAAATTCTGTCTGGACAGATTACTCTTCATGCATGACAGTGAGCCAGACAAGGTTCCAATATAGCTATGTTCAATTAGCGATGATAATTATTACTTGCAATCACTGGCCATTGGTGCTTGGTGTACATCTACATCCCAGGGACTCATTTATTCTCCACATGATTAAAAAGTACTGGTTTTGCCCAGATCTGAACCTAATTAGTTTTGAGGGAGCTTTAAACCTAGATCTTCTGACTTCAAATAAAATGTCTTTTTCTGGAATAAGTAACGAGAAGAGCAGAAGTTTTGTAGATCACACAGAAGTCCCATGGTTCTACATCATGATATTCATATACATATAGAATTATATATGTGTATATGTATATATATATATACACACACATACATAGATATGGATATGTATCTGTGTATGAGTATATACACGCATATATATATTCTTAAAAATAAGACATGGTAAAGCACGAACAGCATCAAAAGTAGAAAAGAATGTGTTAGCAGATAAGAAGAGATAAAATGTAATATATTATGAATAGCATATTATATAAGATACATAATCCTTAAGTCAAGATGACCTGATTGAAGTTCAACCTCTGGCACCTACTATAGTCCATTAGACCAATCATTTAACATAATTTAAAGGAAATCCTGCTCTGCTTTGGTGGAGAAAGTACGCAGAAGGATAAATGCTTTACACAATAAAATCATAGGCCATATAAGAAAAAATAGAGAGGAAATTATTATTACTGATGTAAAATGAATAAGCTTTTGATAAAGTCAGATCACGGATTCACTAGAATAACAAAATCACTACAAAGTCAGGGGAATAAAAATGACAAAGAAAATACATTAAATGCAATTGAAGCAGCTCTTATAGGGCCTATTTCAATATGCTATTGAAGCCAAAAATAATAAATTTATCAGAGAAGAAATTTTGACACGAAGTATAACAACTTCCAGGAACTTTGATAAAAATCAAATGTCATAACAAGTTATCAAAGGATTCTTGGAACCACCTATACTAATAACCACAAAGCAGAAAGAAATGGCAGATAAAAGAAGTACCAGTCTAAAATATGGATTCTTTGTAGAATATTATAGAAAAGGAAGGTTGGAAACCATGATTAATATTGATTTATAAAACTACGAGAATCAGTACACAGGAAAACAAATTTTACAAAAACTTTTGCAAGAGGAACAACTAATGTAAAATTCTCTCAGGGACATTTAAAGTCTAAACTAGAAGGGAGAGTTCAAAAAGAAGGAGAAACAATGTCTTATTATAGAAAGACTGGGTAGCCTTATATATGCCCAGAGCCTTATATAATTTAAAAAACACTTTCACATAATATCTAAGTACATATCAGTTCCCATCCACTTATAGTCTCAATTACATTCCATTACTTTGGAATCCACTCTCCATATGATTCAATAATGAAACATGTATTAAGCACCGACTATGTGCTTAATAATGGAATCTTTGTAAATAGCTTTGTCCAGTTATTAGATCCTCTGATTTCTTCTTTAGTGAAGTTAAATGAAGACATGTTTAGACTGTTCTCTACTCCTTTCCCTATATATTAAATGAATAAGATTTATAAGTACAAAATATTGGCCAATATATAGTCAATAAAAAGCTAAGCCAGTTGTTTGCTACATATAAAGTGTTCTGGAAAATTCTGGTCTCCTTCATTCCTCTCTTCCATTACTGAAATCTTTCCTCTATCCCCTTCTACAATCATCTGACGCCGGATCCTCAGTATTATTTCTAGTCTTCAAAACTTAATGTTGTTCCCACTCTTGCTTAATTTCTTCTTTTATATTTCTATGAATGATTTCAACTGAAGTATGGAATCAGACAACTGAAAAATTTAGATTATGAGCCCTACTAAATAATAAATTAATGTATACCTTACGTCTTGAACTGAACTTCATCTAAAAATTGACAAATTTGTTAATGCTAGTTTCAGAGTATGGTAAAAGGAAGAAAAGAGAAATAGAGAAAAAGAGAGAGATGAATCACAAAAATGAAAACACAATCCTTAAAAATGGCTACAGAAATATGTTTGAGCATGCACATGCATGTATATGTGTACATATATAAACATAAAATATTAATCACATGTCAAGATATGCATACACACACACACACACACACATATATATATATATACCTGCCAGTATTTATATATGTATTTTCAGGCATCTGTACACATGTGCACATATCCTGGCATCTAAATGCTGACTCTCTAGAACACGGCAACAAATCTCATCACTAAGCACCTTAGTAAGGTAATATTTAAGGTCTTTTAACCATCACAGATGTCACCCTGTGGAGAGAAAACTCACTGTTGTAAGAAATAAGAAAATAAAATTATTACTTTCCAACTGCTGGGAATAGCATGGTTCCAATCAACAATGTTCTTATCTCCCAGCTGTTAGATAGCACAAATACAAAAGGCATGCCTTTGGAAGATTAAAATATTTTTAAACTTTGCCGCTCTAGAACTGAACTCCTGAAGTATTTTGATATTGCTTCTTACTCTTAAAGACAGCAGCTTGGTAAGAAGTATACAATATTTTTAATTTTAGCGCTTATCAAACCAAACTACTGTTTTCTGTCATGTTCCCAAAACTGATTTTTCCTCCAGTGCTTTGAGATATTTACTAACTGAAGAATTACATACCAGGTTTCTTAAAGGGCAAGCATGTCAGTTATTATTAATCACAAAGAATTAATTTAATATTATTTGAACTCATATCTATATCAAAAACAGGCCTATTTTTTTCTTATGTCTATTTTCCCAGTATAAATCTATATACTAATCCAATACTTTTATTTCAAAATGAATTTTACTTACATATATTGATTTGTATGATCAAGGTTAGGCTTTAATTGATTTACATGTTCTTTTAAATCATTTGAAATATTGATCGTTTTCTTCTATCTGGTAAGGTGCTCCACAGAGCCCCTTGCCCAAAAAACTCCAATGAAGAACATGCTCAAGAAAGAAATGGCTCAGTTCAGTATCTACAGAAAAGATATTATCTCCTTCATGAAGGTAAATGAGTGACTTGTGTGTGTATTTGTGTTTATGTATAAATGTGTGCATGTACATTAATATATGCAAATATATATTTTTCAAAGGCTTTTAAAATTCTTTGAAATTCATATCATAAAATATTTCGTAAAGTCATGTATGAAAGAAGCAAAAGCACTCATTTGATTTCTTTCTCTTCCCTCCCCCCACAGGGTAGTCATTTGTAATATCATATCCTGTCTAGTGATTCTGAGGCATTTTTCTGCATGAAACCCATTTATTCATGACTTCAAAATATATAACAAAGAAATATAGATTAAATTAGAAATCTAATCAATGTTGAAAGTTATCCTATTAACAATTATATGTCATTTATAAAATTACTATTCATCTTTAATAGAATTTCTAAATGATTGGAGTTGAATATAAATATCATAGATGGCCATTCATTTCATTTAAGTAGAAGATATGAGGAAGTCATGGATACAGTCTATTTAAGTAGAATGTATGAAAAAGTCATGGAAACAGCCTTCAACAAACTCACAATCTAGCATAGGAAAAGGGTAAGACACAAATGTAACCATAACAGTACAAGTTATAGTAATAAACCCATACATACCCTTATAGAGATTTAGGAAAGTGAGAGATGTATTTAAAAAGTTATTGAAGTTACTACAGCTTAACAAATACTCATTCACTACCAACTAATGTGCAAATACTAAGAGCAGCTAGAGTTAAGCATCCATGAAAAAGAATAAGTTCCTGTTCTCAAAAAAAAAAAAAATGGAAGCATGTTAGAATGTATAAAATAAATGGGAGATCTAGATAAGGTTTTTTTGTTTTGTTTTGTTTTTAACAATCTGAAGAGGGAAAAAATATTCTAATAGCTTAAGCCAGTATCCAAGCATGACAAGATGGGAAAAGAAGTTTTACTTCTTTTGCAGTTATGCAGAAAACAATTTTTTTCCTGCAAAGGGAAAGGGAGGCAGAGAATTAAAGAAGGTCAATCTTTTATGGAAGTAATAGCAAGGATGTTTACTATTTGGTATACAATGTATGTAACAGTTAATTTTGAGACAGAAAAGTCAAGAGCTCTAAATTTATATGCTCTGAAATTATGAGAGGTCCTTAAATCCCAAACCTGAAAATTAATAAGTCAATTCATAGTAAATAATCCTAAATGCTTTTGCTCTTGATGACTTGCAGGACAAAGAGTAACTACCAGACAAAGTCAATTCTGCATATTAGTCGATACACAATAAGAGTGAGTGAGAGCCATTTATATGACAATCTAGAAAGCTGCATCTTTCCACAAACTCCATGAATTCATTTTTCAGACTAGAAATATACTTCCTATATTTAAACTACCTTGAATAGTACTTTACGTAGTAACTATATAAGCAAAACTTTAGGAAAAACTAACAAATAAACAAAGCTATATACATACCTTCTTCTCTTCTCCTATATTTTCATATTTTATGTAACTGTAATAACAACAATATTCCTCATGGTTGTTTATATTGCTTCCACTCCAAGGCTAATTTACAATCAAGCCTGAGCTTAGGTTTTAGGAAAATCAGGCTCATTATTATCCAGCTGTGACATTAATGTAGATCTAGCATCAAATGGAAAAGCTCATTGGTTTGAATTTTGTTGGTGGTGCTTAGGATTTTCTTGGTTAGTGAAATCAATCAGAAGAAATCTTTAAAAAAAATGGCAACAAGTGAAAAAGCCCTTATCCAATAATCTTCATATTCACATGCACACACACACATACACATGTACATACACACATATACACAGTAGTAGAACCATGGAGGTAAGTAGATGGAAGATAGGAAACTTATTGGGAAGTTAGAATTGACAGGATTGGCAATTCATTAAACAAGGAAGAGGAAAAGATAAAAGAAAACAGTCCTAATGCTCTACATTTCAGAGAACTATTAATGTATTTTCTTTGTTTGTTTGCATCTAGGATTAAGGATCTACAGATGAAGAACGGTTAATATACCATCTACAACAAAACTCAGCTTTTCAATAATTATTTACTAATGGTTTTTTTGTATGTCCAAGATTGATAACCATGGGAAATTTTACACAATTATTAAATAAATTAATAATGAAAATTATTTTAAGATTTTTAATAAGCACATTATTTCATGAATGTAACTACATTAATTCATAAGCATGATCATCTAGCATTACAGAAGAACCCTCAAGAGAAAAAGACTTCTTTATTTATTTATTTGGGTTAACTGAGTCCTTACTCATTTTTTTGCTAAGAGCTGTGGAATTTAAACTTAGGACATTGTGTAATGTGTTTCTGGCAGGTACTTACTGTACTCTAATTTGGAAGTTAACAGAATTAGAAAGAGCAAACCAAGAGTGAAAATGGGATTTAGGTGACAGTCTCCACACCTTCATGGTGATTCCTCTCCCCAAATTTTATAATGAAAAATTTATAATTACAAATAAGGAAAAGCTGGTCATAGTAAATTTGGTGAGCAGACTTAAAATCAGGGTTTGGGGCTGGCTTGGTGGTGCCTAACTATAATCCCAATTACTAAGGAGATAGATATAGAACTGGTAGATTGTTAAATGTTCTGATCTTCAAGAGCTAAGCCAAGTGGGTGTCCCTGTTAAGTATAGAATGAATACAGGGAGCCCCCAGGAGCAAAGAATCTACCAAGTTGGCTAAAGACAAGAGAAATGAGCACAGAAAAAGAATGGGTTAAAATTTCCAAAATGATCACTGGTGTGGATTTTTTTTTTTAAAACAGCCCTCCTCTTGAATTACCTGTGATTTGTTATTGAAGGATGGCTAAGTGACAACTGTATACCTAACTATCACTTTCTGAGTCCTGATTTCCATATACCTCAGCCTTACCATCCTTGAATCCTTATCCTGAACTTGACTCTTGCTTGACTCTATTATTATCATGTGTCCTATTTTACTGTTTAAAAAGTGCCCTTTACATTAGCATTATTTCTCTAATTATCCTTCTCCTCTATTTCTCCACCTATGAGAATCTGGTTACCCAAAGAGGGATTTGAATTCTTGGTGACCCTTTACAATACTAGATGTTTCTTCTAACATGTATCTCCTTCTTACACACACACACACACACACACACACACACACACACACATCATTGCCTTATTGCTTATTGCTCTTGCCTTATTCAGAACAATTTCTTGCTATCCCTAGCAAACAAATTCGTCTTCCCACAGGTTCACTCAACATTCATTAATCCTGATTCTGTTGTCAATTTTCTAGCAGCTCAAAGGTTATTATCCTGTACCCTGTACCTGGCCAACAGTCTGCTTCTTCACCCCAACTCCAGTTTTTATAATTGGGAACTTCAATATATGTAATATCTCGCCCAATTTTTTCAATTTCAATGACTGGTACCTTCATTTCAAACTATAATTATTCTGAACAACTGTAGTAACCTCAAACTTGAAATGCTGTGATAGCCTCCTAATTGGTCACCCTTTTTCAGATTTCTTCCTTTATTAGTCTGTCCTCAACAAAGCTGCCAAACTTATATACTTAAAAATATTTATATACTTAAAATGTAGGTCTGACAACATTACTTCCCTATTTGAAAAGCTATGAACTATTTCCACTATTTCCATTAGGTTAAGATGCAAACTTCCCTGTTTGATATTTAAATGTTTCACAATCAAACTATGTCCTGTCATACCAAACTATTTCTCTGCTTCATCTTCCATATTCTGGCCAAACTGGTACACTTGCTTTTTTGCTCTATGGCATTTCATCTTCCATCTAAAATCATATGATCATAGATTTAAAGATGGAAGTGATTTTAGGTGTCATTTATTCCACATATATTCCCATTTGACAGACAAGAAAATTGAAGCCCAGAGGAAAGATGAAATAACTATCTCAAGGACACAAAACAAAGTCAGGACCAAGATCTGAAACCAAATCCTTTGTATACAATGCCCCTCAGGACTCTAAAATAGTCTCTTTTCTAAGTTGTGCTTCTTGTCAGTCCTTTTCAAGGAGTTTTGAAATGGTTTTGCATTTACTAGTCTGAGTATTTTTCTCTTTAAAAAATATCTAAGAATTTACTGGGCACAGAAAATGCCACTTTTTTGTGTATTTATAGTCATAATGTCTGGCAAATGGTATCATAAAATCAAATTGTTTCAGTTGGATGAAACTTCAAAATCCATCTAAATTAACTCACAAAATACATGAGACAAGTGATTATTCCACTTTTGCTTAAAGGTGAGACAATTTCATTTTTGAGTAATGTTTTCCTTTTATCAATACCAAATTGTCTAAATATTTTTTCCAACTATTTCCACCCCACCAAAAATTAAGATTCTATTTCTGGCTTCTTCAAACTCATATAGAACATGGGATTTCATCAGTGTGAGTGCTCCATTCATTGATACATATAAAAACCTATTTATACGTTGGTTGATGGTCTATAAGAGTTGTTGGGGTTGAAAAATATTCCACAAAGAAGGGTTTCAGTCATGTTTTACTTCACTCGTGTTTATAATCTACTTCCATAGTCCTCTTCCTTCTTCTCATCTAAGTTATTATCACCCAGTAGAATTTTCTGCCCTGAAACCCTCTTCTTAATTGAGGTGTTTCTTCCATGGGACAACCATTTTAAGAAGGCCATTAATCATGCTTTCTTTTACTACCAATTAGACTCTCCCTCTGATTTTCACCTGCCACATTGTACCTATTCCACTCTAGGGCTTAGTTTCATTTCCCCTTTACATGCTACATTCATCATTTAAAGTAAAGCAGTAGACGCAGTACTTTACAAATTCCTGGCACAGAATAAGTGTTTACTAAATTTTCTATCTTTCAAAGCAGTTCCAATAGACTGGTAATGGAAAGAGCCATCCGTAAGCAGAGATAAGACTATGGAAACTGAATGTGGATCACACTATAGTATTTTCACTTTTGTTGTTGTTGTTGTTGTTTACTTTCTTGTGTTTTTTTCTTTCTCATGTTTTTTTTTTCACTTTTGATCTGATTTTCCTTGTGCAGCATGATAAATGTGGAAATATATTTAGAAGAATTGCACATATTTTCCTTATGTTAGATTTCTTATTGTCTAGGAAAGAAAGGAAGAGAGGGAGGGAGAAAACTTTGGAACACAAAGTTTTGCAAAGGTGAATATTGAAAACTATCTTTGCATGTATTTTGAAAAATAAAAAGCTATTATTATTTTAAAAATAATAAATTCTCTATCTAGTGACTGTCTAAATGTTTTTCTGCAACTTCCAGTCATTATTTCTAGTTTTTCTCTCAGACCATGTAAGTTTAATCCCCTATTAGGTACTTAATAAATATTTATTTAATTGAATTTAACTGAATTTAAGTCATAAAAAGGAATAGAATTCATCCCATAAAAATAAAGTTTATTATTGTCCACTATCCCAAAAAGCAAAGTTAAATCAATCAATCGTAACTATTTTTAGGAACCTATTTTGTACCAGAACACAGTAAAGTGCAAAGAATAAAACAATCATTACTTACAAAAGGCTTAAATTTTAAATGACTTTACATCATTTCAATTACAAACTGATTCATGAGATCACAGATCAAAAATATCCTTACTCAACTCCTGGTTCAAAAGAGACTAAAATGTGGTTCCTCAAGAATTTTAGTATTTCTCTTTTCTGTCACTAGCTCTGTCCTAATCCAAAATTGTCTCTATGTAACAGGAAGTTCATATTCAGATTAGCTCTGAGCAGGGAAATTAGTAGCAAGTAGATGATTTTAGCAACATAAATCAAAATGCACAAGTCCATCAGAGTGCATGGAACATAAATATGCCCATATTGTCAACAAATTGGCTCAGTTAAACAAGAAAACAAATTAGTAGTCACAAATATCCATATTTTAAGTTCAGGCACTTTTTATTTACAATAAAATGTTATTTTCTAAGTTTCATTAGTTGTTGCCTTCATTGTCACTTACTGGTCTCCTCATTAAAAAAAAAAATCACAAGCAACCTTTCATTAAGGATATGTTCAACTGATAAATTCATGAAAAAAAGTTAGTATATTTCCTCTCCTTTTCCAAATCAAATTCTAGTTCTTTCTTTCTCTCTTTCTCACTTAGGCTTTAGCCTCTTGCTAAAGATTAGAATCACATCAATTTAAGGAAAACCTCTTTCTTCAAAGTTCATTGTGATCACTTAATTACCCAATCCATTGGCACTTTCTCAAACCTTATTCTTCTTGATCTCTCTATAATACTTTAGATTCTGCAACACCAACTACTCTGCAATACTGACTTCTTGAAAGTGTTCCCTCTATGAGTTATCATGTTTTATGTCTTATGATTCTCCTGTTACTTTTCTGACTGCTTCTTTTCTGTCTCCTTTATTAGGTCATTATTTTTATCCTACCTCTTAACCACAAATTTGTTCATGTTCAGATTTTCATCTTTTCTATCTATACCTCTTTTGACGATTTCATCAGATCCCATGGACAAAGCTGTCATTTTTATCCAAAAATGACTACCAGTTCTATATATCAATCAGGTAACAAGCATTCATTAAGCACTTACTGTGTTTTAGACTTCATAGTAGTTACTAAGAATATGAAGATGAAAATAAAAATAACTACTTAGGATGAGCTTATATTCTATTGAACATATACATGTGTTTCAAACACTATCTATCTATCTATATGTAGTTGAAGAGTGACTAGGGATAAATACATCTATATCTAGAGAGTTATAGGTCCCTCTCTATGTTTCTCTCTCTATTTTTCTGTGTCTCTATCTCTATCTCTCTGTTTCTCTCAGTCTCTCTCTCTGTATGTGTTTATATATATATATATATATATATATATATATATACATATACATATATATATATATGTCCATAGAGATCCATATTTATATCTACATAGCTTTACATCTACATAGATATTAACAGCTATATAGATTCACATCTATATAAAATCTATAGGTAGGCTGATGCCGATAGATTGATGTATTTGTACCTGTCTATCTATCTATGCATTTGTTTGTCCCTATTCATTCTTTAATTAATCAATAAACTTTTATTGAGAAATTATGTGTCAGGCACTGTGCTAGATAGACACTCAGGAGGATAAAAAGACAAAAACGAAAACAATCCCTCTCCTCAAAAAATTTACAATCTAGAAGACACACACACACATATACATACACACACATGTGCACACACACACACACCCACACACACCATAAAAACGTGAATGGGGTGGGAGCATGAAATACTGCCAAAAAGAAGATTCAAGGAAGGCTTTCACAGAATCATAGAATCTCAGAATTAGAAGGGAGCTTAGTATTCATTTAATCCAAACTATTAAAATAATCTTCACTTTAAAACTCAACAAGTTATTGTCCAGCCTCTATTTAAAGACCAAGGAAGGCAAGCCCTACCACCTCTCAAAACATTCCATTCAATTTCTAGTTGAAGTGGTTTTGTTTTCTAGATTATTTATTGGGTTGTCTTTTTTTCTTCCTAACATCAAACTAAAATTTACCTCTTTGTAATTCTTACCCATTGTTCTTTGTTTTGCACTCTAGGCATAAAACAAGTCTAATTCCTGTTTCACATAACATCTCTTCAAAGACTTGATGTTATCATAACACCCTCACACTCCCTTCCTAAATCCCAAGTTTTCTTTAAATATCCCTGGTTTCTTTAACTAATCCTCATATGACATAGTGGCTACCTTCTTCTGGATATATTGTATAGCTTATCAACATTTCTCTCAAAATATTGAACCCCAAACTGAACAGGGACATCAAAGAGACCTTAGGAGGAAAGTTTTAGATTCTCATTTGAACTGACTCTTGAAGGAAACTAGGGATTCTGAGGTATAGGGGAGAAGAGAGAATGCACTGCAGATGAGGGGAGTAACTAGTACAAAGGTACAGATGCAAGAAACAATGTCATGTCAGCTTCATATAGGAAGGCTGGATTAGCTGAACAGTTTGTAAAAGAATAATGTGAATTAAGTTTAGTTATCTAGTCTCTGGTTGAAGACCCCCAAAAAATTAAGGATAGCACTGAGTATAGTTTTGAACCTGGATGATGATTTCCTTGGCAGAAATAGGGAATTTTAAAACAGGGTTAAATTTTGGAAGAAAAGAAATAAGTTCAGTTTTGAACAACACATTTAACTCTAGCCATGTATCATCAGCTGCCTATTAGACAACTTCAATGATTTCTTGTAATTTCTTCTAGCATTAAACTTCTAGAGTTGTGAGGATAAAGTTTGCAAACTTTAAAATACTTATGAATCATCCTTATCTCAAAATCAACATTTCTAAAATAAAAGTCATTGTTTCACTATACACTAGGGATCCCATATACTATCCAGTTTTTAAGACAGAGTCAACAGCTAAAAATTAAAATGTAATTAAATTCAAATAAACACAGGAAGACTTACAATGTCTGGAGAATGCCAGGAATCTAAACAAAGATGCATGGCATCTACTTTTTTCTCCCTGGAGACAGCTATGTAGGGGTATAAGCCCAGAAATTCAATCTATAACCAAGATATTATCCTCAGAAGGAAAAGATGGGCAGGATATGAATATTGTTTGTCATTGTTCTAATTATAAAACTTAGGGGTGTGTGTCCAAGCAGAGGTAAGCAGAGGTCAAAATCGTGAAAGTAGCAGAGATCCAAGGGGCAGACGGCATTTATAGAAATAACCTTGCTGCATATAGTAAGAATCTTGTCATGAGAAAATTGGACATAGGCACAGGAAAACTTACCCTTGGTACTGTAGTCTTAATAAGCATACTCAGTCACTAGAGAACTAACATTTGCTCAAGATTTTGAGCTACAAAAGAACTTAAAAGAGTATCAAGTCTACCTACCCCACCCACCTTCATGGTGTAGATAAGGAAACTAAAGCATAAAAATAGTCTATTGACTTGCTCAAGATCACATAAGTAATAAATATTTGAGATCTGATTCTCTTGGAAGTCCAGTGTCCTCCCTCATTGACCTGCTATTCCTTTTTTGGTTAGACTATTTTTGGAACATTCAATTTGAAGAACAACGTTGGAGGATATGCAGAAGAGGGTAAACAAGATTTTAAAAGGCCTCAAGTTCATAATATACAAGGACAGAAGAGAAAACTTCTGGGAACAAGATAAATATCTTGAAGTACTTTCCCTCAAGGCAAGTAAAAGAGGGATAAATCTTTTTTTTTTTTTTTTTTTTGACACCATAACACAGAATTAGTAGCAAAGATGGAAGTTGTAAATAGGCAAATTTATATAAAAACTTTCTAACAACTAGAGCCATTCAAAATTAAATTGGCGGGGCAGCTAGGTAGTGCAGTGGATAGAGTACCAACTATCTACCTGAGTTCAAATCTGGTCTCAGACACTTATCACTTCCTGGCTTGTGACCCTAGGCAAGTCACTTAACCCCAATTGTCTTAGCAAAAAAGTAAAAAAAAAAAAAAAATAATAATTAAATGGACTACCTCAGAGGGTAGTGGGTTCTCTCTCCTTTGAGATCTTTAATCAATGACTGGATGGCAATTTATCAATTATCTTGTAGGGAGCATTCTTTATTCTAGTATAGGTTGTACTACATAGTCAGTGAGGTTTTATCCAACTCTGAAAGACCTGTGTTTCTTGGTAGCATATAGGAAATATAGCTACCTGTAGGACTGAATGAAACAAAGCAGGAGCTCAGTTATTTGTAATCTAGGGTATAATTCTGAAATCAGTCATGGAAGAACAAAAGGTTAGAATAGGGCACCTATTGTCTTAGGTCTCTTTATCGCATATATAGTTAAGATTTGGTACCAGATTCCAGGTGAGGCTGAGCTATAATTGATTGAGTTAATATTTTAGCGATTAAGAGCTGAAGGATAACCAGAGTGGAGAGCTAGGATATCACCCACTTATCCCAGTTCTCAATTTGACTTAGTTGTCTTCAGACTAGGTCTGAATATGCTTTTTATTTCCAAACTTTCATTTGACCTGGTATTATACCTTCTTTATAATCTTTAAAAACTTTTGCTCCCTTTTGAAAGCCCAGGGTTCTTTTTCCACCGTCTATTATCTATCTGTAAGAATTTATTCCACTCTCTTTTCTTTCTGGTGTTTGCAACATCTGTATATTGATAATTATACTGATTTTATATATATATATATATATATATATATACACATATATATATACATATATATATGATATTTTAAAATAGCAAATCAATAGTATAATTACTTGTTTTAAGATTAATTGCTAATGAATGACTTGGCCATAATAAAAGTCAGAGCAATGATTCATATCTTCCTCCTCTGTGCAACTTTAAAAAAAGTGATTTTAAAGCTGGAATTAAAGCCTTACAACCACAGCTGGGCACCACATCTGAGACTTTAGAGGATATCCAGTTTTAAGGTGGAATTGTCAGGTAAAAATTGAAGTTTAGTTTAAATCCTCAAATTACAAATATGTTGATAACTTTCTTAAGAATTTTAGAAAATTAATATCGATAATTTTCCTATAGGCAAAATGGGCTTAAATTATATTTAGTATCCATTTATCAGCAACTATTATAAAAAATAACTTCTAATTTTTACACATCATAATGAATTTTAAAGATATGAATTCAAATCTATAGGCTATACTTCAATACATGAAGAGTTAAAAATGGCCATGAGAATTAACAAGTCAGACCAAATTTCCTTTCTATTTACAAAATAACTCACTTTTATATTTGGCTTGAAATTTAATGTTTATAAAAAGCTTCCTTAAAGTAAGTCCCATGAGATATATGATATGACTATGATAACCTTCATTTTTCAAAGAAACTGAAGCTCAGAGAATAAATGACTTGCCCCTTTGTTGTCACACAACTGGTCTATATCAGGATAGAACCCAAAATCCTTTCCTCTGAGACCAGTACTCTTCCCACCAATCTTCATTAATCTGGGAATTTCTATTTGACATTTGACTCTGACAAAGCTCATGCCTTAGTGCTCTGTCACGGCAACTGAAACTGAATACTGTCAATATCTCTGATATGATTTTTATGCCAATCCTACTAGTGTTTTTTTTAAATCAATTATTTTCAATTATTTAAAACTCATCAAATGGGAAAAAAATAGTGCTTTTTATGGTCCTTACCCCAAATGACTAAAACATAACCAGCAGCAAATATGTACAACAACATAAAGTAAAATCAATGCAATTAGGCTCCAAATGTCAAGGATAAATTTGATGCACACAGACCAAAAATTCAGCTAAATGATTTGTCATAGGATAAAGGAGTATAGCCTCTTATATATCAATGGCTCTAGAATGAGAGGATACGGCCTCAAATACCACTTCTGATGCTTAACTATTTGACACTAGAAAAGTTAGATAAGCTCTCTGAGCCTCAGTTACCACTGGCAAAATGAGGGATTAGACAAGACAGCATCTCAGATCTCCTTTGGTTTTTAATTATGATCCTATGGTCTGACATTTTATTGTAGCATTACCTAATATTATTCATAATTTGAATATAACATATATATAATGTAACACCTTATAATCAAAAGTGAGGAGACAACATTACAGAACAAAATCATTTTCCTCTACATTCTAGCAAATCTTTAAACAACAAAAAATATAAATTTTGAATAAAAGACATTATTTGAATCTCACTAACCCAGCTGGGAACATCTCTCTTCTCAATGACAAGATAATTAGAGTTTTCTCTATAAGAACAAATGTAAATTTCAGCACCACAGAGCAAAAGATAAATATCTCTATGAGCTCAATAATCCCTGAAAATGACATTGGGCTAACCAATTTTACCAGTTTTCTCTTTTTCTCGATAATTGGTTTTAGAATAAGTTATAATCTGAAGGAAATAACGAAAGCTCACCTTATCACAAAGTCATGACTGTCAATCTCTTTTCCACATCCACTGTCCAGAAGAATCCCAGAATTTCCAACCACTGCACATGTCTTAAATCGACGGTTTTTCATTGGTGAAACTTCAGGAAGGAGGCTATGCAATTCCTGAGAAACATTTAGGGTACGGCGCCTGTCTAATACATAATGTAATACATCTCCAGGTTTAAAACTGCTTTTGACCACAGAGATGTCTCTTTCTGCATCCAGGAAGCGAAGTATGTTTTTCCTGTATTTGAAAGACAAACAATCATTCCATTAGTGACAATAAATCCAATTCATTGCTGTTGCACTTTTAAAAGTAAATATTATACAATGTGAAGGAGTTAATTATAGATACTAGATTATTATTTGGTGATATCATTTACGGTTTTTTAAAAAAGCAGTTTCCCTATAAACCTAATCATCAAAGTAACATTATGCATTTTAAGTCCCTTGATAACTGTCTATTCATTTTATATCCCCCATATATTGTAGAACAGTGACTTACACATAGTAAACACTGAATAAAAACTTGGTGAATGAATAAATTTAAGCATCTATTCCAATGCCTGATCAATACTGGGACAAAATAAAAGCTAGTTAACTTGATTCATAATTGCTTTTTAAACAGTATTACTTATATTACTTATCACATTAGCAGAAGCTAAGTAGTTTGTGTTATAGGCTAAAGGTTGCACTAGACATTTAGATTTTTATTATTACTATTTAAGTAAATAAAACTAAATTTGGAACTTTTACAAATTACCACGCCGAAACTGATAGGCAAAATAAACTATAAGTCCAGTTAGAGAACTAAAACATGAATGTATATATGTGCATCCATATGTACATTATCATATCTATATATTACATGATTGGCAGAGTCTATATTGTCATGAGTTATATCAAGAAGAAAGAATAATGGTACTTTGTGTGTAAGAACCATAGACATAACAAAGGTGGTATATTCAATGCTTTGCTCAATGGCTCTAAAATGTAAAAGATGGCACTTTCACTCTTTTAACAAGTGGAAGCAGTTAGGGCCAGGTTGGTAAGAATAATTCACTAAAATAATTAGTTATAATATGGCATGTCCTGTGGGATGAAGAAAAGCCCAGCCCTGCATGCTCCTGATCCCAACTCTGACAGTAACTTCCCTAACAGAAATAGTCCCTTGGTATTCCATCTTCTCTGCCCATTAATGAACTAAAGACTCCTTTCTATCCCACTCCCAGTCCCTTTCTCAGATATACACACATGTACACACACCCACATAAAGTGTGTGTGTCGGGAGGGATGAATCCCAGATTTTTTCTCTTATGTGGAATTATTGATTAGGGTTTGAGATTTCAACCCTTTACTTAATTTTTTTTCTTTCTTTTTTCCATTCTGTCCTCTCTTCTCTCTCTTTCACTTAAGAGAGCCTTTATTGCTTCTTGTCTTCCTTGTTGTCTTGCTCTGGAAAAGAGAAATGCTAACTATAATGCTAACTATAACTCTAATAACATCTTTCCTCCAAGTTCCAACTCCTTTCCAATAGCTTGTGAGATAAAGAGCAGAAGATATGACTAAGAAAAAAGTCCATATAGTTGTCTATAGTGCTGAGAGAATAGAAGAGTTCAAGTTGTGCACTAACTAGCACTATGAGTTTGGCAAAGTCAACTATCTTCCTTAAACCTTGTTGTTTTTCTTCTTCTTCCTCTTCTTTTTCTTTTTTTCTACTTTTTTTTCTTCTTCTCCTTTCTTTTCTTCTTCTTTCTTCTCCTTCTTTTCTTCTTGTTCTTTTCTTCTTTCTTCTTCTTTTTCTATTTCTTTCTGCTTTTTTTGTTTACATTTGTTGTTACTGTAAAACCTCAAAGACTTGTTGTGAATTCCTGTTGAGCTAATAATGACAACAACCACCATAATAATAACATCAATTATAGCTAGCATTTTATAGGACTTTTTAATTTGCAAAGTGCTTTACCAACACTATCTCATTTTATCCTCATAATGTGACAAAGTAGGTGCTATTATTAGCCCCATTTTATAGCTAATATATATGAAAAACTGCTTTGAAAAAGTTCAAGAATCTATAACATACTAGCTATTATTTGAACTGCACTTTTAACCAGTCAATAAAATGCAAAGGAAATTAATGATCTTGGGATATGATTATGTCTTTCCTCCTGAATGGCATTAGTAAGGAAGAATAAATTCAAAATTTTAAACAGCCAATGTTTTTATTTTTTTTTCTTATGAACTCTAAAGTAATTGCCACAAAATTGGACCTATTATGGTAAAATGGTTGGACTATATTTTTTTGGGAAAAAAAGACTACATAATCTTATATAGCCAAAATACTTTTTTGAGAAAAGAGTTGGAAGACAGGAATAGTGATTATTCTCAGAGATCTTAAGAATTATCCTTTTAACATCAATAAAACTGTGTGACTTCCTTCCAAAACTTCCTCTATATATTTGGTGAAGTTCTACTGTTCTCATGTGTTTTTTTGAAAGCCAGTTTCATTGTTACTGATGGGGAAAATGCTTTAACATGGAAATGTAAAGAGATCTAGAAGTTGACTTGTCATGTAACAAGGAGAGATAACCGATAAACAGCCTATTTGCTCCATGGGGATCTACATAATATCAAGAGAGTAAGAAAAGTCCCCAAGGAAAAGAAACTATGGATGGATTGTGGGTTAAAATCGTTAGATGAAGTACCTATATTGACAAGATCACAAATCAATCTAGTGTTGAAGTGTCTAATTAAGAGCATAAGTCTCATATGTAAACTGAGCATGCAATACATTGAGTCCTATGATGAAATTTTTTTTTTAATTGAGTATGGACTCCAAATAGAACATTGGAATATGAGAATTAAAGGCTGGATGAAGCCTCAGAATCCTAGTTCAACCCCCTCATTTTACAAATGGAGAAATTAAAACCTAGAGAGGTCAATTAACTTGTCCAATGTCACATAGGTAGTGAGTGGACTTGAGCTTGACCTGATTCTAAAGCCAATAATCATTGCATAGCATCACAGAGTGTTTCTTTTATTTTTGAAAGATACATGTTAAGCTTATTATGTCATTTGGTTTTTTAAAAATCTTTTTTATTTTCAAAATATATGCAAAGATAGTTTTCAACATTCACCCTTGCAAAACCTGTATTCCAAATTTTTCCCCTCCCTTTCCCCCATCCCCTTCCCAGATGACAAGTAATGCAATATATATTAAATATATGAAATTCTTCTATATTTTTATAATTATCATGCAGCACAAGAAAAAATAGATCAAAAAGGAAAAAAAGAAAACAAAATGCAAGCAAACAACCACAAAAAAAGATTAAAATATTAGATTGTGTGATCCACACTCAGTCCCCATAGTCCTCTCTCTGGAAGGAGATGGCTCTCTGCATCCCAAGACCATTGGAACTGGCCTGAATCATCTTGCTGTTGAAAAGAGACATATATATCAGAACTGTTCTAACAATCTTGTTGTTGGTGTGTACATAGTTCTCTTGGTTCTATTGACTTAATTTAGCATCAGTTCATTCAAATCTGTCCATGCCTTTCTGAAATCATCCTGCTGATTGTTTCTTATAAATCACATAGTCTTTCATGGTAGTCCTGGTTTTTAGTTATATCCCTGACATTTAACTATGTGTGACTTTGTTACAAGTTCTCTGAACCTCAGCTTCTTCACCTATAAGGACCCTCATCACTTCTTGCCTGGACCAAAGATCCCACCAAAACAACCTTCTAAACTTTAAGCTCCTAAAACCTTCCACCTCCAATTCAGACTCAATACTACTGCCAAAAGAATTTCTCTAAAGTATATCCCAAATCTTCAATGCCTCCTTAAGATAAAACACAAACTTTCCATCTTGGCATTGAAAACCCTTCAAAGTCTAGCTCCAGCCTACATTTTCAGGCTTCCTGCAACATATGTCCCTCATATACTTAATGTTACAGTCCAACTGACCTACCTGTCACTTCTGAAATTCATCACCACATTTTATATGCCTATTTACATGCCTTTTGTAATGTCTGGAATAAACTCCTTTGTTACAAGCACATATTAGAATCTCAGGTCCTTCAGACTTAGCTCATTCACCATCTCCTAGAGGAGATGGTTCCCTTAGATTTTTAGTCCTTTGTCGTTTTCCTTCAAATTATCATACATTTATGTTGAACACCTTCCTCCCAACAAATAAAGTATAACCTCATTGAGAACTAAGACTGACTTTTTTGTTGTTGTTTCCAACAATTTAGCACAGTTCTTTGAACTAGAACAAAAATAAATGTTTGTTGGTTTAAACTGGATTGGTATGAATTGGATTACATTGGCTTGTACTAAAGGGAATATAAACTGAATGCTCTCTAGTGATAAAATTTTCCAATTTTCAATATAATTAAATCTTTTAGGTTGTGACCAATATTCTGTAATAGTAATCTTGCTTCTCTCCATAGTTTATCCAGTTTATAACTAAAGTCGTGATAATCCTAAACTTTAAATATACTAATTACGTATTATATGAAAGAAATAATCACTCACCACCATAATTCTTAAGCAATACTCTTTTATAGGTGAAATTAATTACATGAGGAGTTGGTTATTTGAATTGTTCTTATAGCCAAAAAATATATAAAATCTGTGTATTAAATCAATATTATAACTGCCAGAGTGTAAAAACATTTTTTTTTCCTGGATAGGTATTCCACATTTGAACACTCACAACTCTGAAAAACTGATGATTCTTTCAAAATAGTAATCATCCACTACATATTTACAAAGTAGTCAATATTACTACAAGGTGAGACAGAAAATAAGGACTATAAGACAACATCATGCTCTATGATTTCTAGTTTGATTTACTAAAGTAAATCTCAGATTAGTGCTCAATGTAACTGGAAAACAAAACGATTGTGAGTTTTGTTTTGTTTTTTGACCAGTATTCTGCATTTAAAAAGGGGTAATCTTGACCCATATTTTGAAAAGAAAATTTTCTGAAATATTATCAATTATGGAATGTTGAGTTTATGAAGCAAAGAGTTCATATAAGCAAGCAATAATCAACTAACAAACTGCTAGTAAAAAAAAGCATGTACATGTGGAAAAGAATATCAGACATAATAAAAGATCTTATTAAAGTAGAGATGACATAAAAATAGAATGGTATAGAGGGAATCTGAAAATTACATAAAATTAGAAAAACTTTGAGTGTTTGTGTTCTGTTGAATGCAAAACAGAGACATCTAAGTTAATGAACAATGGATGAGAAGTAGAAATCCAGAATATTTCTTAGGATTTCTAATTTTCTAAGAGAAATTGTGATATCAAAATGAATATCTATTTACAAAGCTAATTAAGTTAGATAACATTAACTGACAATGATGAGGGGAAACTCACTGGTAGGGGCTCCAGACCTAGAAAGACATTACTTCATTCCTCCCTCAGCCCTCCAGGTCGCCCCTAAAAGAAGATGCAGCATCTGCCTTTTGGAGACCCAAGTAGGAGGTCAGGATAATATGCCCAGACATGTGCTACACAATTTACACATAAAGAAATTCAGCACATTCTTTCCCATTCAATTAAATAAAAATACAGTTAAAATTTCCAAGCAAAAATATTTGACATAGAAATTCTTTGGGAATTGAACATAATAAAGCTCAATAGGTAGTATCATGGTATAAATGTTTAAATTTTTAACTAAAAGTAAGACAAATTGAAAATATTCATTGCTCAGATTAAGTGGACTATAAAATAGCCTGTGGATTGGTATGTTTCACCTATTTATGAAAGTCAAAACCAGTCCTGGAGAAGATTTTAAAAGGAAGAAAAATATCAGCACTTAAAGGTCATTGATTATTTAAGTATGGGGGCAAGGTCCTTTTCTTATTTTGTTTTTTTCAGACCTTAAGTAGTAGTATTTGTATATGGAAAGGTCACTTAGCTGAGACAAGGACTTCACCTGATCAGCACTGTGTCCTCTGTAACTTTTCTCTGCCCACTCTCTTGAATGGACTTATAGGAAAAATTCAGAGGTAAAAACTATGGAAACTGAACATAACAGCTCATTCGTGGTTTGGGGAAAGGATATTTAGGAAGCAAAACTGTTAGTCATCATAAACTAGGATTAGCTATCTGAAAAAGTACACTTAGTACAGAGCCAACACTGAGGAGGCAAAACAAGGTACATTGCTGATGGTCCTGGAGTAAAGGTATTGGTTTTGTCCAAAAGAGTTTATTAAGAGAAAAGTACCTTGGCCAAGGATTTTAGAAAAATATGTGGCAACATCTGATTGAAACTAGGATACACAAAGATGGATGAAAATAGCCCAAGAACATCAGAGGCATGAATGGTTTTCATATATATTTTCCTTTCAGGGGTAGCTCACTTACTTGTGATCTCTACGTGTATCCACTCTCTCCAATTGTACAGTATGTATTTGGATGTTGCTTCCCAGCTTTACAAGGGAATTGTTATATTTCTTATTATGCTTTTCCAATAAATTTTTTGATCTCTATCCTATGACAATTCAGAGGACATGGAGAGGGGATCTGAGATGTTTTTGGAGGGAGAAACATATAGCCCACCTTGAACTTGACATTCCCTCCCACTTCTTGCTTCTAGAAACACAACTGTGAGTAGGAAAGAAGGGTAGTTTCTCAGAGAAGATTGCTGCAAATAAATGTCACTGAAAGAATGACAACCTGACTACTATATTTAAACTGGAACTGAGCCATTCAACAATTTAAGGGGAAATTGAAAATAAAACCTGTCTGATTACAAGAAGTCAAGTAGAAAAATTATCTGCATCTGGAATAGTAACAACAGAAAGAAAACTAATCCAAACATTAATTTTCCAAAAAAGACAAGAAGAATATTTAAAGCCTTAATTTTAATGTGAAAGGAAAGAGGAACTTGCACAAGACCCACTTCATGGTTAAGTTTCCAAGAGACTCAGAGCAGAGCAGAGCGTATTTCCTGTGCTGACTTAAAAGAAGCAACTGCCACACCCCACCCCCACACACAACCCAGAGCAAAACAAAACCAATCTAAAATTCTTCTTCTTTTTTTTTTTTTTTGAGGGGGAGGGTATTTTTTTAAACAAATACAAAATAGAAAAAAAAAGGCTAAAAAAAATTGTCATGTGCTTAGCAGATCACAGAAGAGAATGGAAATATCTAAGAAAAAATTTCCATTTCAAGAAAGCATGTATAATAATAGAAAACTATTCAGAATTATCCCTTTCTTTACTTTCTTGTAGGTTTTCTTATTTTCTCTGTTGTGCACTTCTTACTTTATTCATTTTCCTCCTTTTCTTCCCCTTGCCTCCCCCACACAGGTCACAATTAAACACTGATTTTATATATGTGTGTGTGTGTGTGTGTGTGTGTATGTAAATATATATACATATATTTAGATGTATATGTATATGCATATGTATATATGTGTGTACAGGTGAATATGTGTGTGACACTCTCATATACATATTCACCTATACATACATATATACATATGCATATACACATACATCTAAATCAACATTAATATGACTTACATGTAATATAGTTTTTTTTTATTGAATCTACTTTTAATTTTTCTGAGATCAGTGATTACTATCCCTACTCTTTTTTTCTAATAAATTCTAATCCTGATCATTATTATTGGTTTTGTGTATATCTCTTATTTCCTGTATCTAACTCCTCTACTTTACTTCTACCTGCTATCTTGCTTTATTATTACTTAACTCCCCTCTAACACTCCTACCCCAAGAATCCTTTCCTTATCCTCTCCTCTCACCCTTTCCCTCCTTCTTTATCCCATTTACATTAATCTACATACCTTGTACCATTCCTATTATTCTACAAACTCATCTATACCCCACCTTATCCTATTCCCTTCCCCTTTGATTTCTTTATAGATTTTGAAGAGTGATATATGCTTCTAGATATTTATATAATACATACATATATAAGTACATGTATGTGTATATATGTATGTTTGTGTGTATAGTTCCCTCTTTAACCCATTACTAATGTAAGAATACAGAATTACCAGCCCTTTTCCCCCATTTAATTCTTCAGTGTCTGTTCTTGCTCTCATACCTCATTCATAGAACACAATTACTGTTTTTACCTTTTCTTAGACAGCTTTGCTTTTTTTAGAGTCACATTTCTATCCCAATCTTTCTTTTGGACTACCTAATTATTAATGACAGTCAGACACATGGTTTACATTTCCACATATAAAACAAAACAATTTGTCCTTATTAAATGCCTTGAAGTTAGACTTTAATGTTGGCTCTTATGTCAAATTTTCTACTGAGTTCAGGTTTGTTTGCAACAAAGTTCTGAAAATTTGGCAGTTCATTGAATGTTCTTTTTTGTTTTAAATTCAGCAATATACTTATTTTTCTAAATATAATGTTTTGCCCACAACCCTAGTTCTTTTGATTGTTGATATATAGTATTTTAGGGCCTGATTTTTTTTGGTAGCAGCTGATAGGTTTTGTGTGATTCTAATTGTAGTTCCAGTATATTTGAATTGTGTTATTGTTCTTCTTGTTGTTGCTTGTAAAATTTTCTCTTTGATCTGATGAACCCCAGTCTTCCCCATTCCCAGAGAAACTTTCTATGGTTGGGTTTTTTTCTCCTTTGCCTGCTATTGTTTTAATAAGAATTTGTTAATGAAATCACCTCTAGTCCTTGGACTGGGACGGATGATTCCTCTGGTTTCAGATCTTCCATCAGTACTCCATGCTCACCAAGAACTCTATCCTTCTATAAGTATCTGCAGCCAGCAGCTTTCTTGCTTCAGGGCTTCTGTACTCTATAGCTTGTGCTTATTCCTTTTGCACCCCAGGCCACATTTTAGCTGCACAACTAGATCTGCCATTCCCTATCAGAGAGGTTCCCTCAATCTTTCCACACTCAGAACCCTGACTCCCTACACTGTCCAAAAGGTGAAAGTTCTTGTGTTTGGGACTGAGGCTATCTCTGAATCCAGCTAGCCCTAGGGGATTCAATTTGAGATGAGCTCCTTAAAGGAAACTTTCATTGACATTAATGTAGCTAACTTGTACATTGTTGACTGAACCAGATTGTATTGTTCTGCATCAGGTCATTCACATATCCTTAGATTTATACTTATTATATATATATATATATATATATATATATCTTTGATATGATTGATATGATTGTATAATATGATATTTATTTAATACAACTTGTCCAGCCAGTCAAAAACCACCCATATTCCTTGAATTGTTTTGCTTTGTTCTTTGCTACAATAACAACAATAAAATGTTATTCAAATAGTTTGGTGAGTATGGGACTTTTCTTTCAGTATTTGATATTCTAAGAATGTTACATTAACAAGAATACTTAGTCTTATGTTTTCTCTTTCTTGATCTAGTCTACATAACTGTTTTTTCTTATAAGTTGTCTCATATTCTCTTCTATTTTTTCATTCTTAATATTTTGCTTTATTATTTCTCAGTGTCTTATAATTTCACTGAGTACCCCTTCCAAATTCTAATTGTCAAAGAGTCATTTTATTCTTTGAGATTCTGAATCTCCTTTTCTTGGGAGAAGTTTGAATAGTTTGATGAATTCTTTTACATAATTTCAAATTATTTTTCCATGATGGTCAGATCAATTTAAAGAACTACTAACAATATGTCAGTGTACTTATCTTTCAATATAATGTTCAAATTTATTTCTATATATTATAAACTTTCCAAATAGGAGCCATTAAAAAAAGGAACTCACTAGATAAGTCACTGGTTGTGATTCATGTTAAAATGAGCCTGAAAACAGTTTTCCTGTAAAAAGATAAAGAGTGGAATGAAAAGCAACATGAGTCAGTAATGTGATATGGCAACCCAAAAAGAAAATGTGATCTTGGACTATTAAAATATGTATAGATGCCAAAAATAAAATTAGAATCCAACTTTATTCTTCCATGGTCAGTGGTCAAATTACTTCCAAAGTATTGAATTTCTTTCTAGAGTTTTAGGAAGGGCAGCTAGGCAGCATAGTGGAGAGACTGCTGAATCTGGAATAAGAAAGGTTTGTCTCCCTGAGTTTAAATATAACTTCAGACACTTAACTAGCTTGTGACAATGGACAAATCACTTAGTCCTGTTGTCTCAGTTTCTTCATTTATAAAATGATTTGGAGATGGAGATGGCAAACCATTCTAGTATCTTTGACAAGAAAACCCCAAATAGGGTTATTAAGAGTCAGACATGATTGTAATGATCAAATAACAACTGATAAAACTAAATACTAAAAAGTATTCAGAATTGGAGAGCAAGTATGATAGAGGGACTTGAATCCACCGCTTAAGAGGATCCATTGAAATAAGTGGATACATTTAATGTGAAGGAAAAAATCATGGGCCATATGAGAAGTGAGTTCAGATTTTTGAAAAGATATGAGGAAGAAGGTATATTCTATATGACCAAAGCAAAACCATGATGAATATGTAAAGTTTCGGAATGATAATGTTAGGCTTGACATCAAGAAAGATTTTCTAAGAATTAGAATGATAAAGGAAAATAGTGAGTGCCCTTCATTTAAGGTCCTCAAGCAAAGGCTATATCTCTTTAAAGCCAAATTAATTCTCATAATTTTGAAGTTGCTGTGAAATGCATAAACCTTGAACTGAAGCATTCAGAACCTTTAAATAAAACAAACATATACATATAACTCTCTGGTATAATTTTCTAGCAATTAAAAAACTATGATAAATATATAGGAATCCCTTCTGAGTGTATCAATGGGAGATGCAGTTGAAATATAGATGAGATGTTCTCTGAGGAATAAGGAAAAGTTAGACTATCTTAAAATATATGGATATTTCAAATTTTAACCAAATTGAGTTTAGCATATTATTTGATAATATATTTAGGATTTTATGAAAGGGTTATAATGCTAACTTTTTACTTTAACTTCTTTGAAAAGTATTCAGATATGGTTTAATGGCACCAAAGAAAAGAGTGTTGATACTATACTAAGAATTCAAATATAATTCTGACTCTGATAGCTTCTGTGACCTTGAGTTAGTCTCTCAAACTCCATTAATTAAGCCTCAGTTTCCTTAATCTATAAAATGAGAAGTTTGGAATACATAGTCTGTGAGATCCCTACCAATTCCACAATTATGATATTATGATCCCATGACTCACTGAAATATGATTGATACAATATTGTCAGTTTAAAAATCTTCCAGAAATTAATATTTGTATAAATTAAAATATTTTGCATCCTTACAGATCATAGATCTGAAAATATTTAAGGAAGATAAAATACCATTGCTGAGTGAAAAATAGCATAGTACTGTGAAAAGAACACTTCTTTTTATATTAGCAGATTGCCTCTGATATTTACTATCTGTGATTTAGAAAAGCCACTTAATATGATGGGCCCCAGGTTCCTCTACTGTATAATAAAAAGTGATGGATTCTGAAGCCACTTCAAGCTTGATAATCTAAGATCATATATTTAATAGCTACTATGGGAATATAGATATTTTTAAAAGTAAAATTTAGAGTACTTACTGATTAGGGTCTTAAAATCTATTTGAAAAAGTTAAACCAAAATCGAGCATCTTTTAACATTTTAAATATTGTATTATTTTACAACAATTTTATTTAAATACCACTAGTCACTGCCATTTATAGATTTCAATAAATTTTATTCACTATTTGTTCATTGAACACTTTTAAACAATTTGTTCATTGCAAAGACCTGACAAGTGAATACATTAGTCAAGATTGGCTCGGTATGTTATATTGTATTTTTCTTCGTTTAATTCTAAAGGAGAAACCATGAAATAACAGATCAATTTTCTATTCATACCATCAGTTGCAATAAATTAGTACCAATCACATTCTAATCAAAAATGTGAAAACAATGTATTCTAATTTTAAGGGAGCACCAAAGGCAGAGCAGTGAATCATTTGAGTCAGTTTATAATTAGTATTTTGGGCTCCAGAATCCCCCAAAGAGCAAACGATATACATAAAATATAGTACAAATCAAAGTTGAAAAAGGAAGAATTAAGGACCTGTATTATCCTCCTTATGAATCTGTGAGCTTAGTGATTTGGATATTTCTTCTAACACAGATCACAATCCATTCTGATTCTTCTCTATGCCTTTCTATGAGATAAATACTTAAGTATACCCTCACAGCATTATTGGGGCTTTCCACAGTTTCTGATGTTACCAGCATAACTGTTCTTTGATAATCCATGACTCTCTCTGAGGGACCAGACAACTCTTAAAACTTCTTCAATAATCTTACTTCCCTTTTTTCTAAACTATATACAATACTATATACAAACATTAGGTTTGGTTGATGTATAACTACATGTGAGCTTCTGCTAAGTACTTGTAATATTCATGAACATTTGGTTCAATAAGGTACCATATGTGAGACTATATAAAATCACTGGTCATTTTGTAAATCTTGGGTCTCTATTTATATAAAGAAACTAATCTATAATAATGTTCACAAATCATCTAGGCATATTTCTAATAATAAACAACTCCAAGAATTAATGATAAAAAAAAATTCTAAGAATAGAGAACAAAAATAAAGAAATAACTCTGTGATAATGGATAATTCACAAACTCTAACCTTCAGTGTCCTCCAGCTTTTTTCAATGAGGGATTGAGTAGATAGATGATATATTAAATAGGCAGAGATGATTGATGGAGCCAAATGTTTTATATATAGCTTACATATATGTGCATATATACATACATGGGTGTATGTTAATGTGCATATGTGTGTGTATATATATATATATATATATATATATATATATACACATATGCATTTATACACACATACACTTATCTTTTAAATCCTATGATCTTTGGTCTTTATCCTTGTCTGAATGAAGGAATATTTAGCTCCTTTTAGGAAAAAGGATTACAGTAAATAGTAAAGTATAACTATATACACCACCTCCAGATTCTCATCAAGTCAGGACTTCTGTATTTCAGAAAACTTATCCCACAAATTTGTAGTGAGAAAAATGTTTTATAAATCTAGTACCAAAAAAAAATTAAACGGTAGTGTATAGTATATGGAACACTAAGCATTTAACAAATAACTAATGCTTAAAATGTAAATTAATATCACCATCTTCATCATCACCATCATCATCATTATCTACCTCATGGTAAAATCTTAAGAAGAACTCATAATTGCCTCCATTTGCTGCCTTCACTACTACTCCCAACCCACAGAATGTCCCTAAAGAAAATAACAAATCTGGGCTGAGTGGACACACTATGAACTTATGTTATCTAACTTTAACTGAGTTTTTGTAGCTGCTTGGCAAGATTGTTTCTTATGTCTTATTGATTTGCTAGACTACTCTCCACAGCAATCTTTGAAAACTTTCTCCATTTACTACCAGCTCCCAATCCCAATTCATCTCATTTTCAGTAGATCCCATCACCTCCTTTATTGGATAAGCTCTTGATTTTCTGATTTGAGTTTCTTCATTTACCTTTCTATGTGTGCTTATTCAGTTATTATTCCCTCTTCATGGTGTCCTCTTCATAAATGAAAACCTCCTTCTACCCATTTTTCTTGCTCTAGAAACAGCATAGCAACTTCTTATTAATTCCTGTTCTGGTATCCTTTGTTATTTACACTTTCAGAGGCTATCTCCATAAACATGTAAATATTTCCACCTACACACACACACACACACACACACACACAAACTTAGTCCCTGTTCTCAAGAAGCACACAATCTAACAGGGGAGACAACATAAAAGTGTGTGTGTGTGTGTGTGTGTGTGTGTGTGTGTGTGAATATACAGAGATATAATATCTTTTGTGAGGAACAGTAAGGAAGCCAGAGCCACTAGATGCTAGAGTATGTAGAAGCAAATACAATTTAAGAGGGGAAGCAAGGTGGAGAAATGGTTGGATTACCATACCTGGAATCAGTAAGATCTGGATTCAAATTCAATTTCAGATACTTACTAGCTGTGTGACCCTGAACAAGTCACTTAATCCTGTTTGCTTCCATTCTTTCATATGTAAAAATGAGCTAAAGAAAGAAATGGAAAACCGGACCAGGATCTTTTCCCAGAAAACCTCAAACAGGGTCACTAATGTGGGATGCTATTGAAACAATAAACAAGATGCAAGAAACCAAAGGAAAAAAAAATAGATCAAGAAGAGCTTCAAAAGTCAAATGTAGTATTTCATATTTGATCTTAGAGATAACAGGGAAATTTGGAGTTTATTTAGTAGGACAATGACATGATAAGGGTTGGGTTTTAAGAAGATTACTTTGGCAGCTGAATGGAGGATGAATTATTGTGGACAGAAATTTGAGATAAGGGTAGCTATCAGCAGACCATAGCAATAATGAAGGAATGAAGTGATAGTGTCTATGCACCTAGGTAGGTGACAACTGTTTCAGGAAAAAAAAAGAGGACATATAGAAGATAGATTGCAAAGGTAGAAATAATAAGACTTGGCAATAGATTGCATGTGTATGGTATGAATGCAAGTGAGAAAACCAGAATGACACTAAAGCTGAGAGCCTATGAGACTGGAAGGATAATAGAATTCTCCATGTCCTCAACAACAAGAGGGAAGCTAGGATGAGGGAGAAGTTTGAGGATAAATATAATGATCTCAGTTTTGGATTTGTTGCATTTCAGATATCTAGGGGAAATCAATTTCTAGATGTTCAATAGGTAGTTGCTAAGGGGAAATTGGAGGTCAGGAGAAAAATTAGGACTGGATAAATAGACATGAGACATGAGAAAATGCTTTATAAATATTAAACAAATAAATATGACTTATTATATGCCTTCCCTTTTCCATCACATTATAAATTTCTTAAAAACTGGCCTTGTATTATTTATTTTCATATCTCCATCAGTAGATACTATAATAGTATGAACATCCTAGGTATGAACAGCCTACCTACTGTATGTTGTTTGAATTATCTATACTTGATCCTATCTTTTTTTTTTTTTACTATTTTGGTTCAACTTCTATTACTCAAACTATGGGATCCTTGAGCATATGGACTATATTTTGTGCTTTTAGTATTCCCATGTTTATTAGAGCAGTATCTTCCATTTAGGTAGGTGATTAATAAATCCTTATTGACTAATAGATTTTATTATGGCTTTGTCTTCCCCATTCAATAAGTAAACATACCCTGGATTCTGTCCTTGCCTTTTTGTTGTCCTTTCTATTGTCTTTTCACACTCATATTCTTTCATAATTTCAATTAAATGTAAAAGCATATGACTTGTATTTCTGCCTTCTCTAAAAAAAAAAAAAACCAGTTCTACGTTTCCAAAAGCCTACTGCATATTCTCAGAGATTGAAAACCTATACCACTACCTCACTGTGACATGAGAGTTACACCTCAGATTCTTGAAGACCATGTCAATTGAGTACAAGTGCTACCTTCCAGGATAGAAAAATTTTGAGTGTGAACCCAGGACTTGTCTATGTGTCCACTGGCAAAGGACCAGCATTAATGAAAAGGTATATTGGAGAGTTGGCTACCAAGTGAACACAGAATAATTTGTGCATAATAGACATTTAATAAGTATTTCTTGGATTGAATTAACAGATTTGGGGGAAGATTTTTTTTTTGAAGGTTGGGTATTTTTTGCTTTTGTTTTGTTGTTTTTTGCTCTAGAAACTCACAAACTATCTATCTATAAAAGAATCTGTGGAGAAAGTTCCAATAAAATGGAATCCCAGATCTTTATTTAGGATATGGAATTACGTTCTACTATCATTTCAAAGTCAACATGTTTAAAACCTATAACATTATACTCTACCATTACGAAACTAATTTTCCACTTGAATTTTCTACTCCTGTTAATACCAGTATTCTCCCAGACATTTTTTCTTATACTTCCTTTGCTTGCTAACAACATTGAATCAGTGTCTTATTAAATGTCTTCATAATTTATCTCACAGCAATTCTACCCATTTAGTTTTCATTGCTATTGTCTTATTTCAAGCTTATATTGCTTTTTCAATCAATCAACAAGCCAGTGCCAGACACTGTGCTAGGAACTGAGAATATGTAGATAAAAATAAAGTGATCTTTGCCCTCAAGAAGTTTACATTTTTTAAAGTGAAACATTACAAATATAAGTGAGCATATACAAAATAAATACAAGATTAATTTGAGGTCTATTAGCAGATAGAAGAATCAAAAGAGACTTCGAATATAGAAGGTGTCAATTGACCATTTTTGGAGGAAACAAAGGATCCTAAGAAGCTAAGATGATGAAAAAAATCCATCTATACCCAGAGAGAGGACAGTGGGAACTAAATGTGGAAATAGTATTTTCACTCTTTTTGTTATTGTTTGCTTGCAATTTATTTTCTTTCTCGATTTATTTTTCTTTTTTGATCTGATTTTTCTGGAGCAGCATGATATTTGTGGAAATATGTGTAGAGGAATTGCACGTGTTCAACATATATTGGATCACTTGCCAACTGAGGGAGTGGATGGTGGAAGGGAAGGAAAAATTAGAACACAGAGTTTTATAGGGGTAAATGTCGAAAATTATCCATGTATATATTTTGAAAATAAAAAGTTTCAATAGAAAAGAAAAAGAATTTTATTGGTTCTAGGGGCATGTGAGCCCATAATTCCATATAAATTTTTACAAGCCAAGCCCATTCCATTCTACTTTTAGCCAGACATCCTATTTTTAGGTTCTCCTGATTTTGGGGAGGTACGAGAAAGAGAGCAGGTGGTAAAGGAAATGAGTTTTGGAGGCAAAGTAATTTTTTATTCAAATGTTCCTTTTCACTGTGTAAATGCATAAAGCAGCTTTGTGGGCTAATGGATAGAGCACCTAGGGGCTGGAGTTAGGAAGACCAAATTCAAATCTAATCTCAGACACTTCTTAGTTATGCAAACTGGGTAGGTCACTTAAATTGTCTGTCTCAGTTTCCCCTATGTGTTGCTATGAGGATCAAATGAGGTAATATTTGCAAAGCACTTTTTACAGTGTCTGGCATATAATAAATAGGTGCTATATAAGTGTTTGTTTTCTTTCTATTCTGCATGTATGATATTTATATAAAATTATTTTCCCTGATTAAAAGCAAAACAAACTGAAAAAAGTAAAAAAAAAAAAAAAAGAAAAAGCTATATGGTTATTAAAATCCTATTATGACACCTATTTAGTACACAAGCAATAAGTAGGCTATTTGACCTCATTTTCAGAGAGAATACAATTTTAACTTAGCTCCTTTAAGTTAACTCCTTAAACTTAATTCCTTTAACAACTTTAACTTTAGCTCCTTCACAGAGTTGTATGGAAAGCATTTTAGAAACAGGGAATTCTAAAGATGAATTTTATCAATTATAAAAATGATAAGGCTTAATCTATCTCTTCAAGAATTTTAAAGACCAGTAGAGAAGAGAAGACAGGGACATAAACAACTGAAATACTATTATAATTTTTTGAGCGCATAGTAGATTTTCAAAGTATTGATGTAAGATCTAAAACTGAATATTCATATTGAATTAACAATTACTAAAGTAAAACTACATGGAATATAAAAAAAAAACACTGAGATTTTCTATTCGTATGAAAAAGACACCACATTATAATTCCACACAGCTATTCTTTAACATTCTGATGATAGTATGATTTGACTTAAATCAGCTTTGTCCCATTTAATGGGGATATATCTAATATAGACATTATAGTATTTTATTAAAAGTATGCATTTTAAATTATAAATCTAAAGGTCTAAATAAGTTTCCTGGCATCAAAAGTTACAGGACAAAGAGTCATATGAAATAGGCTGTTTTGCTTACCTTATCTCCAAGACCAAAGAAGAATTGATTTTCCAACCTTCTACAGAGTGCTGAAAGATTGAAGATCCACCTTTTCGAATGATTTTACTAGAATTATTGATCAGTGGTCTACTGGAACACAGCTCACCATCTCTGAAATATAACACAGAGAATGAACTTATTTTAAAGTTGAAGAACACAACGATTATTCAGAAACATTACAAAATAATCAAATTTGATTTTATTATAAAATAGACATATCAGTGAAAGTAACCCAAATGAAGCTCATTCTATGGTATTTATAGGGATAGGGCAGACTCAAGGGGAAGGTAAGAGGGGGATAATTATACCAGAACATCAATTCACATATAAGAGAAGAGGAATGTTAATTCTCTCTCTCTCTTATCCTCAACTTCTGTTAATTGATAAATTATAGAAAACTATTTCCTTCTGAAGTGTGGATACCTCTCCAAGTGAGGCAAATAAGAAAAACCAATTTGGATGCTCCTAGGTTATTTAAATGGATCAATCCTAAATAAACTTTAGCAGTTCAAAGATGGCAGAAAATAGTCTAGGGAAAAAATCCTGGAGAGTGGTGACAAGAGAGGAATTTCTCTTTACCACCTCACTCCAATCCTTGCTAAAGCTTTGAAAAGGAGCTAGTCAACTAGTGGGAGACGCTATACCAATTTCACAGTATGCACAGGACACACACACACACACACACACACCACACCCCATACAAACAAGGCTATAGCATATCGCCAATTATCTGAGTGAAGAAGCAGTAAAAGGAGTTGTGAGCGGCCTTGACATACATGTATTCTTATATGTGTGTCTATTACTCTTGTACTCTTTAAGTTAAAGCCCATATTCCCATGGACACTGTGTATATTGTAGAACTTCCTGGGTTTCTGGGAGAAGGAGTTGTAGTTACTGTTATTACTATGCTATACTATTGTAAGCTTTCACTCAGGAACAGTTGTATCCATTGTTTGCTAATAGGAAATATACTTGTGAAGATTCATGAGCTACATAGTTTTAGAGAAGTCACCTAGAACCTGAAGAAGTCATTCTAATAGGTACTCAAGTTGCAAAACTGAGCCTTTTAATTGGGGGAAAGCCCATACTTTTTGAAATAAAGTATTATTTTCATAAGGGAAAAGTCATGAAATTTTTAAAGTCATCTATTCAAATGTCTACACTTCTCTACATAGAGAAAATTAAAATAACTATATAGACAGTTTCCTCCTCTTTTGGGGCTATCACACCATTAACTTTGATGCACTCTGGTCTTAAAAGACAAGACAATGAGAAAACTGGTCCTGAACTAAGTAGTGGTGAGTGTGTGTGTGTGTGTGTGTGTATTTTTTTTTCCTGAGGTAATTGGGGTTAAGTGACTTGCCCAGGATCACACAGCTAGAAAGTGTGAAGTGCCTGAGGTCGGATTTGAACTCAGGTCCTCCTGACTTCAGGGCTGGTGCTCTATCCACTGTGCTACCTAGCTGCCCTGTGTATGTGGGGGGGGGGGGGGGGGGGGGGGGGGGGGGGGGGGGGGGGGGGGGGGGGGAAAGGTGTGTATGGGTGTGGGTTGTGTATTTTCAATAATGCCTGACTCTGCAACTTCATTTGGGGTTTTCTTGGCAAAGATACTAAAATGGTTTGCCTTTTGCTTCTCCACTCATTTTACAGGTGAGGAAACTGATCCTAGGTCATAGAGTTTGTCATTGTCTGAGGCCAGATTTGAATTCAAATCTTTCTGACTCAGAGCTGGCACTCTGATCACTGTAATACCTAATTTTCCTCCAAATCACTTCACCTCTTTGCTATTAAAGAGAAAAAGAATCAATATTTTACTCTAGACACTAAAACAAATTAGTCCTATGCTTGAATGTTTTCTTATTCTTTCATTAGTATAAATCTGATCTTAGGCATGCAGCTGTTTTAGAGAAGACAATGAAAAACCATAAGCCTTTTTCCAAAATGTACAACTATTTCTTCATGTGTTGTTGACTTTTTAAAGTAAATATATTAAATAATATAAATAATAGTCTTATATTACAAAAGTAATATAGGAGAGAGTTTTACACAATCTTCAAGTCATTCTACAGTTATTATGCAGGCAAACCTCTCCCACTATCAATGGAAATTTTGCCTGGGCAACAGCTGCTGGATGAATTCTGTAATTGGAGGCTTACTGTACAGTATTTTGTTTTGCATTCTTTTTAAATGATGTAGTTAGAATCTGAAGCAGTGGAAATGAAAATCTGCAGTCAACGCCCCCTCCCAAATTTAGAGTTCTTTTAAAATTAATATCCTAAAATATCTTTACTGATGAAAATGATACATTAGCATGCCCATACATAGCTAATAATAATCATCTTACAAGGGTTGCTTGAGATGGAAGGGAACATAAAGAATAATTTAGCATTCAGTGGCACTGAAGTCAATTTTTATATTTTATGCCTAATGACTGTAGTTGTCCACAAATAAAAATATAGACAGATAGGTAAGAACATTTGAGCTTTAGTTACTGGGTTTTTTTAAAAGACTATGAGTGGCTAAGTGCAAATATATCATCAGTCTTGGAAAAGCAATACAAAAGCACATGTTCTACTAACAATAAGTCAGTAGCCACAGCAGCAGCATCTTTCTATAAGTAGAAATTATCTCACATAAAATAATGTGTTTATGAAAGTTCTTAGAATGATTGAAATGTATCTTTTTTATCACCTTTATTTATTATGCCTTTATGGAAAGGTAAAAATTGTGTATGAGGAAAACACACATATATGCTGAATAATTGCTATCATGGGATTATTTGTTGTGATATTTATATATATATGTATATACATATATTTGTATATATACACACATACATACATATATTTAATACACTGAACTAATTCAGTTTTTTAAATAAGAAATATTTAATAAAGCTCATGAGGGGTTATTGACCCTCATCATGATCAATCTAGTTGCAAATATACTTTTGTGTTCATTTTATATATATTTTATACATAGGGAAAAGGAAGGAAATAAGAATTTATTTAGTACTTACTATGTGCTAGACACTATGTTTTACATTATTTAACTTTATTCCCACAATAATCCAGTGAATTAGGTATTATTATTATTATTCTCACTTTGCAATTGAGGAAACTGAGATTGACAGAGTTTAAGTGGCTTGCCAAGAGGCACACAGTTAGTTAGTATCTGAGACCAGATTAAAACTCTGGTCTTCCTAACTCTAGACAAGCACTTTATTCACTGCACCACCAAGCATTTCCAGCTCATTTGTGGATATTGTGTTCTCAGGAAGATGCAATCTCCTTGAGATCAGGTACTATTGCTTTTATTCCTGCATACCTAACATCCATAATAGGGCTGGACAAATAGTAGATACTTAGTGAATGCTTGTTGATTTCATGTTTTGCTCATAAAAACTGAAATATGCCTAGAATCAATGGCTCAACAATATAGCATGCACCATGTCTGGATTTTATGAGTGGTTATGTGAATCACAACATGTGACAGAAAGAAGGCATTGTTAATTTAGATAAACAAACTTTCTTACCTATCTCTATTTCACCAACTGCAGTGACATCTCAAATGTCTGGGATTTGGTTTTCTGTCTGAGGTTGTGACATAGTTTTTCTGTACAAATTTCAATCACTCTCTGAGTACTTAACTCATGACCCTGAAAACATCCTGCCTTATTATAAGGTACTTTCCTTCCGGTGCATGCTCTGCACAGTGTTTCCAATCTTATTTCCTTCTATCCAGCTAAAACAAAACTTCTAAACAACATCAGAGAACATATTTTTTGCATAAACCTATTTTTCAATATGATACAATATACATGCCTAAAGAAAAATTAACAAAATATATCAAAGAAAGCATACAACATAAAACTACATCAGAAATCCTTCCTTATACTGAGCTAAAAATAATTCCTTAAGCATGTCTTCTGCATGACATTGGTAACAGAAGTTATGTTACTAACACCTAATTATGTTACTAATACCTAAAAATAATATTTACCTTTTGAAATGTTTCCCATATCTCTTCACAACTTATTCAACAAAGCATAGATTGCCAGAGTACAAATATAGTGCAATAGCATACTTTTAATCATACTTTCAAATTACAAAATTTTATCTCATTTTTTTGCATTAAAATATGCTGCAAAACTCTTCATGAACAAAGGTAAGTTTTTTTTCACTTGTACTTGGTATAAATTCTTCATTATAAAGTAAATGTTCATGTGAATCCTTTTTCACACAAAAATCAAATTGGCTGTCCTTATCATTAACATAATGTTAAAACAGAGGCATATGGCAGTAAAGGAGAATTTTTTACTCTTCCTAAGAATTCCAATAGTAATGAGTAGAATTTCATGTGAATGCATGAGCTAAATTAGATGACTCAATTTTGGATTTCTTAATATGCAATAGTAAAGCCCACACAGAGATAACATTAAAACTAAGTTTTGTTGTATTTGTCACTTAACAAATGAATGGAGAATACATATACTTGCTTATGGTACACAACATGAAATTTTTTAAGCTAATTTGAACACAACAAAATTTCTTAAAGAAAGTAGCTGCATGACAGTTTATCAGACACAGAGATGATCTCAAGGCATGATTTGTTTTGTTTTTTTTTCTTCTCCAAATCCCTCCTGACATATACTGACTGTGTGATCCTGGGAGTTCTAGACTAAAGCTTCTTAAACCCCAACCTCATAACTAAATGTGGAGGTCACAAAATTATGATTTATGGTCAATAAATGTTAAATTTGTATATGTATTTTATATATCTATGGACCTGGGAACACATAAAATTTCTTGGACAAAAAGAGGTCATGAATGGGAAAAGTTTAAGAAGCTCTGTTCTAAACAACTCTAAAGACTCCAGTTTTTAACTCTCTAAAACTCTAGTTCATTAAAAAGATAATGGCCTCCATTTGTAGAGAAAATTGTTTTATGCCAATTTAATTAAAGATCTAGTCCTTATACCAGTTCCTACCCTAAAGATTTTTTAAAAAATTAAGATAGTTTATAAAAGTGAGCAAAATACACAATTAGAATAGCTAAATGTAAATATATATTTCTATTCATTTGCTCACTTATTTTTCCTCATTATCTCTATTAACTTCATTTTACATATGCATGAAATTTAAAAATATTATGCATATTTATGCACCACAACAATAAATATCTTATAAATATATGACATTTCTCTTATTAAGACATTGATCAATTGATCAGTCAACAATATGATTGAAATATGTTATATATTCTCAAATGATCACTAGTTAATGGAAATCAACTCAAAAAGCATTTTGAAGTGAAGTGAAAGAATCAGAGATTTGTAGCTGGAAGGGATCTAAGAGATCAAACCAATCCAACCACCCCCATTCTGTAAATGACAACCAAGGTCACCTGGTAGTGAGTGATAGAGTTGAGATTGAATCCTGGTTTTCCTAACTATAAATCTAGTTGTAAATCTCATACATTGGTCACAGTATGCTTGTTATAACAGTTGCTGTTCACCCAATCACCACATTTCAAAGTTGGAAAAGATTTCAGTAGCAGTCTAAGGTCTGGTACTCTGTCTGCTGTGCCGCCAAGCTGTCCATAGAGGTATATATATATATATATATATAAATATATATATATATATATATATATATATGAATTCAATGTCCTCTCCCCTCCCCAATCCTCTTTAGAACATAACCAACAAATGGTTAATCAGCTTTTCCTTGAAGACTATATGTTGAAAGGAAAACCACTAGCTCCCAAAGAATCCTCCTCTATTTCTGCTTAGTTTTTAAGGTTAGGAAGTCTTGAAAGTTTTTCCCTGAAATTACTTCTTTACAACTTTTACTAGTCCTGACCTCAAGGGCCAAAAAACTCCCAGAACAAACCAAAACAAACAAAAACTGAGTCTTATTCTTCCTCCATAGAAGAGACAACCCTTCAGATAAAATGAAGGTGGGTGTCTAGTCTTCCCAGGATTCTCTGATTCAGGCTAAACATATCTCATTTTCTTCAACTAATTCTCAAGTTTTCTTCAAGGTGAGTATATTAATAGAATAATAGAAAAAGTTGTGTTAACTACTACTGTTCTCATTATTTCTCTTCTTTCCCAGAAATTTTTCTTTAATATCTAGTATTTGGAAACTCATATTTTAAGGAGTTAAAACTGACTCTAAATCTATCGCTGACTTTCCCTCCCAGGAAAAAGAAGAAGCTTTGGAGAAGAGTTATAAAACCCAGGATGCTGGAACTTTCAGGAAGTGAATATATA
This sequence comes from Sarcophilus harrisii, assembly GCF_902635505.1. Taxonomy (NCBI): domain Eukaryota; kingdom Metazoa; phylum Chordata; class Mammalia; order Dasyuromorphia; family Dasyuridae; genus Sarcophilus; species Sarcophilus harrisii. Next base: position 196,180,633 of record NC_045426.1, read on the forward strand.
ATGACACTTCCAACTCTAAACCTCAGCTCAAAGCGGTAGATGGCTCTCAGAAATCCCTTACTGCCCACCTGCAATGCACGTAGTGCCCCCCAAAGGCCAGCCTCTGAGTCTGTTGTTTAACTCATATTTTAAATATTGGTCTGGACACAGAACTGGACTCCAGTGCCCTGTTAATCTGAAACAAACAATTTAGGATGCTCTGGGATTTCAGTGGAAGGTTGGGAAAAGAGAAAGACCGGGAAAAAAATTGTCATTAAAGAATTGTTTAATAAAGCCTTTTGCTAGTAATTCTATCAGTTGTAGAGTCGCAGGTTGAGCTCTATATTACGCTAAGTTTCAAACTTGGAGAATGGGAGAAGCCTTCGGCAAAACGGAACATCTATCTATCTAAGGTTAGGGGCAACAAAAATAACCCTTAGACCCCAGAAAGAACCAAAGGGGCGTCAGACTGGGTTCGCAGTCAGGGAACTGATGGGTCCCAGAAAACAGGAGTAGGGGGAAGGGAGAAATGGGAGGAGCTCAATCTAGCTGGTAATAGTCTCACTGCACAAAACAGTAATTGCTCGAGTTAAATAAGGAGGAGCACACATTGTTCTATCCGAGCCACACAAGTGCCTTTTCAGAACAGGAGGGGAACCCGTTTCCCCGCAACAAAAGGTTCCTCCTGTTTACTTCTTTTGTAGAATCATTTTTCTCCTTCGCTCAGGTAGAAGACAGACTGGTTAAAAGGAATCTATTCAGCTCTGCAACTCTGCGCGTTTTCTTCTAACATCAAGGGGAAACCGCAGCTCAGGTTCTTGAGGGTGAACCAGTTCAGCACCCTCAATTGCAATTGGGGCCAGCCTACGCTCTTCCTCCGGCTTGGGACTGCAGCCTCAAGTCCGAAGCTTCTTAACTGGGCTGTAAGACCATGCCGACTGCACCCAAGAAGAAGGGGTAGATGAAGAACCGGCCTTAGTTCGCCAGAATAACACGCTCCAGGCGAGCAAGTGGAGGAGCAAAAAGCACATGTCGTATCTGCCTCCCTCTCCAGGCACGCCCCTCTTACCCTATCTTCCCGGTGGAAAGAGCCTTTTAGACTGCACGCCCCTCTAGTACTGAAGCCCTTTCCCAGTTATTCCAGTTACAAAAGCTTGACTTCTGGAAATGGCTTACCCCTACGTGTTCCCAAGGAGAAAGCAGACCTTCTCCATCTATGGAAATCTCACCCTCTGTCCATTAGTTTTCTAGAGACCCCCTTTGTCTGATAGAGAGACAGGTCTGCAGGGTTTATCCCGTACTCTCCGCCCACTGCTTCCACCACCCTGCTTTACCAAAAGCTTCCTCTTAGTCAATTGCTCTGTACCAGATTTTCTATTTCCCTATCCCGCCTCCCCCCCAAGAGACATATACTCTTGCACCCCACCCCCACCCCAGTACAAATCTGTCTTTTACACATTTTAAATAACCAGTCTTTCAAACCTTCCTCTTCCCCCTAGCTACAATATTTCGAATAAACTGACTTCTTTATATTATAGTCATTTCTACCTAAATGAATCCCCCCTCCCTTTCTCATCCTCTTAACTTAGACTGTTAGTCCTTTGGGAGCGGCAGTCTATTCCTGCACGAAGTTTGGGGTGTGTGTATGGGGGTGAAGGGAGGGTTAGCACTCCTTAACAGGGCCACAGAAAAGTGTGGTTTTTATCCACTCTGAGTAAAAGCTGAGATAACAAACCAGCAAAAATTTGCTAACAAGGAGTTTCTGAGGTTAGTCGTCTGAAGAAGACTTGTTTCCAAAATTGGATTTTTAACTGTCTTTACAGCCAATTTCACACCCTCACAAAATGTTTGCAAGCTACAATAGCAAAGTTACAATCACCTCTTGGGTAAACTTCAAAGTCACCAAAAACGGGGAGGAAGGAAGGGCAACACTAAGATAATTAAAGAGACCTTGGAATGTTCTTAAACCATTTGTCCCTTTGAAGGAAACGAAGAAACAGAAGAAAAGAATGTTATTTTGTAGCGTTCTGCATCGCAGTTCTTAAAACTGCTACCAAGATGTCAAAATCGTCGTTCAAGGAATGTGTAAATAAAAATCGAGATACTGGTTGTTAGTTAAAAATTCTGGTACACAGAGGTATAGAGGAAGAATGAAGTCAGAAAGGAGAAAGGGGAAAGGTAGTATCTACTTTTTGGAGTTTGTAAGCTCATTAACTCAGCAACCTATTTTCTTTGTGTACTGAGTGGGCAAGGTAAATAGAGATCTAACTCATTTAAATTCTACCTCTAAGGTGGATAGGGAGTTCCTCTACTAACTCCTTGTTTACATATGAGTAGTTCTCCTTTGACTTCTTCAGGCATTAAGACGGCACATGCACAGCTGAACAGTTACTAAAGGAAAGGATATGGAGGTTGAGGAAACACATTTGAGTAGGAGCTATTTTATTTAAGAGACTAAACAGACACAAAACGCGCGCACACACACATACACACACACGTATCCTCTCTCCAGCTGTTCCCTCATCCACGTTATCATGTCTTCTATCTCTTTTGTTAGACCCACACTTTGCATTTACCCTATGAGTTGCGTTTCCTGATGCTCCTCAGTTCTTGCTATTTCTTTTGTCTTATAAACGATCAGGAGGATACTTATCGTGCAGATAGTCCACCTCTTCCTGATGGAGCGCATCTTGCCAGCCCAGGGAAATCCTTTTTTCCCCCCTTTTACACCTTCGCTTTGCATAAAGAATCCGTTTGGTGTGTATGGGGAGAGGATGAAAATCTATAAAATAAGACGGACGCCCGGAGCTCTGATCACAAGAGATCAGGGACACAGAAGACAGTGGCAGTGGCAGTAGCTGCGGCGGCGGCGGCGGCGACGACGGCGGCGGCTGTTCCTCGCATGCTAGTGAAAAGGTCGGAGGTTTGCAGTGGCACCCTGGTTCTGCTCTGGGTCCCGGGGCGTTCCCTACAGCTCCGCGCCTGTCTCACTCACGCTCTCCTTTCCTTTCAGATTCAACACCTTGTGCAACTGAGGTGGCAGAGGCTGCAGCTGGGCTCTGGAACGTCACTGGCCCTTCCCTTTTCCAAGCAGGGAAATGATGAGCAGAAACCAGCCAATCGCCGGACGTAGGGGGCGGAGGCTGCTGATGCCTCCCTTTGCGGGCCGGCCGCTGGTTTTTTTTTTTTTTTTTTTTTTTTTTTTTGGTAACTGTAACATAGCCTTTCTTTTTTATTGTAACACTGAGAGAAAACCGCTACAGAGCTTTAGCAGTCACACGAATCAACTCCTTAGGAAGTTTTCAAACGGTCTTTCTGGAAGTATTCCGAAACAATAAACAGGGAATAGGAAGCCTTTTTCTCCCTAAAGATAAGTTTATGAGATCCTACCTAAACTTCTAAAGGAAGTATAGGAGTTTCTATGGATTCACATCGGGGAATACACATCAGATACACCCTTCTAGAGGGCAGCAATTTACAGGATTTGTTGCTGTTCGCAATTCACAGGGAGATTCTTCACTAAAATGTCAAACCCTAATGTTGATTTTGTAGAAAAGTGAAAGTGGCCTTTGTTTGTCCTTTATCCTTAAAGAGCACCATGACCTCATGGAGGTGATGTTGTGACATTCAAGTGAATTGTATTCAGGTGAAGGAGGGCTGGGCAGCCTCACTTTTTCCTTAGGAGTCATATAGGTCCAATGGCAAGATAGAGATCAGAACAACTGGAGGCGACCTGGATGCAATGGGAATCAAGAAATAATGGGAAAATGTAACCAGTAACTTCATATTTAAATATTTAATTAAATAGATTTTGAAATTATGTCACTAAACCAATCTTCGGTTGATCCTGTAATACAAATTTTACTCTTCTCATCCTTTTCTTTCACTGTTAGTTGAGTTTCCAGTGTGAAGCATAAGCAGCTTCTTCTACAAAAGCTTGCTCAGCACTCATTGAATTCCTCTTGGGACTAGACTAATAAGAAACAGTAGAGTTGAGGGTCCCTCACTTCTCTGACTCATTATGCCACTATTATGTGTAACAGAATTTTGAAGAAAATATCTGAGAACAAAGCGTAGGTATGACTTTTTTCTTGTGTCCCAGGAATGGATTATTGAAATTACTTCAAAAATAGGTACTTAATGAATAAAGCAGATAACAGGTGTAGGACAGCTATTTTTTTTCTAATATCATAAATGAAATGCTTAAAACAGAAATGACACATTACTGTACATATTAACAAATACATAAAATAATCCATCCTAACCACCATCATCATCTTCCTAAAGATACTTTGTGAATAAAGTATTTCACTTCCAAGGGATTCAACCAGGGGTCCTCAAACTTTTAAAATAGAGGGCCAGTTCACTGTCCCTCAGACTGTTGGAGGGCCACACTATAGTCAAAACAAAAACTTTGTTTTGTGGGACTTTAAATAAACTTCATAGCCCTGGTCAAGGGGAATAATCGTCCTCAGCTGCCACATCTGGCCCGCGGGCCATAGTTTGAGGACCCCTGCTAATTCAGGCATAGTTCTTTGTGGTTCAGCATGAGTTTGCTAGAGGTTATTTCCTTCTAGAAGTGATGTAGCTTTTGGGAGCACCTTCTTCCTGACACCTAGCACTGACTCAATAAGTTCTGATTTCTGAAGTTTCTTCAAGGTCTGAAAAAATGTCGCTTTTTAGAGTCAATCTTTAGAGGCCTGGGTACAGAGAGGGAAATAAAAAAGAACAGTTAACCAAAGGCTTGGGGTTAAATTTCAAATACACTTAGGCAAGTATTAATTCTTTCTGGCTTGTGTTTCAACAGCAAGGAGCCATTGCTTCTATAAATGGAGAAATTCCCTTTACTCAGCCTTGCTAAAATCTAGGAAGGAGGTGTTTATGTTTCAAAACCAGACATTCAAAAGAGAAAGGGATAGAGTCTTTCAGTGTATCTTATTACCTATTGATTCTTCCTGACTTAGTCATCAATCATCTTCAACAGAATTCCCCCAGTTATGGGGGCTATTAGTCCAAATAAGAGCCCCTATGTTACACAAATATCTCTCCTTCTATGATGTACAATTCTTCCTAGAAAGGGTATAATGTGCATATCTAATACTAGAAATAAATCCTATTTTCTCTGTTTCTTGCTTTATGTGTCCAAAAAAATCTAGAGGACATTTCCTACACAAAAATTCAACATTGTAGAGTACATCTTGCCTGCCCAAGAAAATTCCTATTTTCTTCATCTTACAAGTTCCCTTTTGCAAAGGCTTTTATTTTATTATGCTGTTTTTGTCTGTTATGTTTTGAAGTGTTTTTTTTTTAGTCTGTGTGTTTGTTTTTTGAAAAGAAAGGGTAAGAAAATGATCAGAACTAAAAATCAATGATGCTGACATGCACTGATGACCAAGATTGCTGCTGTCAGCTGTGCTAAGCTGGGCCTAATTTTTTTTCTGTTCCCAGTCTCTCTGAAGAGCTTAGCTCTTAATTTCATTCATGAAGATTTCCTTATAGAGTACTAAATAAAGGGAGTTATTAACCACCTCCTCAAAAGTATGCCTTTTACAGTTTTCTCAAGAAAAGGGGGCCACCCAAACCCAATTTAAAAGTTTTTTGTTCTACCAACCTCAAAAATGTTTTTGCTAGCAGTATACTCTTCCTGTCATTATTTTATTTTATTTTTTCCATGTTATTATTGGCCCTAAAGATCCCTATACTGTTTCAATATTATCCCAAAGCTTACAGCAGCACTATTAATACTACAAGCACCCCATCAGGACCTTGTCAGTTCAACTTAAACAAATCTTTAAGCCCTGAATGAATTTCTGTTGCAGTGGTTTTTGTTGCTGTTGTTTGTTTTTGTTATATGTTTATTGTTGTTTTAAGAGAAATAGCTAGTAAAATGATAACTTCAATTTTCAGGTGAGTGATAAGAGGGCAAGGGAAAAGAGAATCCAAAATTTATTAGGAAGCTAAAACATTGTGTAGATAATATTTTGGCTTTCCTCAAATGCAACCTAACACCAAACCTTGAAATATACAAATACAACAGTTCAATTGTAAGGAGAGACAAAGGTAGACATCCTTTAATCTCATCAAATTAATTAGGAGTTTTCCAGATTAACCTAAAGGAAACCTGGTATAGTAGATAGGGAACTGGCTTTGGATACAGGAAGAAGACTACCTCAAAGCCATTTTCATCATGTATCCAGGACATATCATGTAAGTTTTTTGCACTTTTGAACTGATCATTTGGAAAACAAGGGAGGTGGACTTGCTGATTTCCAAGGCCCTTGAAACTTTAATTCTATATTTATGACTCCTCCTTTCTTCTACCTCCCCCAACACACACACACACACAGATGCTAATGGAACAGTTTCAAATTTAAATTTATGAAAGAATATAAAGATTTTCATAATATTAATCTTTAATCAATTTTTAAAAAACAACTCTAATAGAGTTATCATTACTCATCCCCAACTTTACTCATAACCTTTCAAAACAATCACAAAAAAGCTCAAACTCACATCAAGGACTACCATAATAACCTTTCAACATAGGCAAATTTAAAAGTTATAAAATCCCAGTTTTAAGTAGCTGATCTCATTGACGCACACTTTCTCAGTAAAGAAATAATTTCTTCTGAAATTTGTAGCCTATATGCCTGGGAAACTGAGAGATTTAGGGTTTTTCCATGGTCATATAACTACTAAATATCTGAACTAGAACTTGAATCCTGATTTTTCTTACTCTAGAGCTTTCCCCTTATCCATTATTATTCTGCTTTACTAAAAGAAAGAAAAAACTTACAATTTTCCATCACTGCCATTTGGGGGAAATGGCATAAATTCATCCTACTGTTTTGCATTTTACATTAAGATGAACATTTCTGAATAGCTAACATATCAGCAAAACTCTCCATATATTCTACTTCCGATGCCATGAACATTTGCTGTTTGAAGTTTTGTTTCAACAGTTTAATATGTATATTCATAGAATAAGCACCCAACACATTTAGGATTTCAAAATGAATAAAAGATATCGTTCAATTCTGAGTCATAGTTGCAGGAATTTGTGTATAACTCAGCATACTATTGCACTAAAGGTAGCTATGAGGACTGGAATTGCCAGCCCATAAAATGCTCCTTTAGTACTCCTAGTCTCCAAATAATATGCCAATTTTCATGGAATTAATCAATTCTGGTTGCTCGTAAATTATCCTTCCTCTTTTTCAGACTCCCAGACCTTCAAGGCAGGCATACATTTGTATATATTCAGCACAATCCACAATTATAGAGTATCTTATAAATAAATGATGTGAATAACATAAGCAGTTAGTTAAAAACAACAACTACAACAGCAAAAGGCTATCTTAATTGTTAACATTATTTTTTAATTCCTGGCAATGCAATTCAGTATATCTTGGAGATGGGAGTTTGGAGGAAGTAAGAAAGATTGAAGCATAATCTTTTTTCTTTAGTGGATTTCTTCTTTTTTTGAAAATTATAATCAAAATTTGATAACCATATTGATGGTTTTCAAGACCTTTCAAAATCTGGCTGTAACCTAACTTTCTACCCTTTTGTCATGGCACTTCCCTTAATGTACTCTACTTTCCCAGCCAAATTCAATTACTGAGCAATACTCTCTGATCTCATTCAGCTATCTCCCAGATTTAGATCTCTAGATTGTTCAACACACCTGAAGTAGGTGTGACTTTTTCTTAATCTCCCCTCATTGACATCCACGTAATCCTTCAAGGCCAAACTTAGATGTAAAGTTCTTCATGATTTCTTTCTTGATCTGCTCAGCTAGAACTGTAATTTACTCTTCTTTGAAATATTTCTTCATTTGTTTGACATCATATATGAAATATATATTTATTTATATATTTATATATTCTGACTGTGTTCCTTTCTAATTTACAATGAAATTGTAAGTTTACATCACTTGTGATGATGACAGGAAGATAATGTTTTGCCTTTCAGTTGAATTGTATTTAAATGAAACAGGACTGTGCAGTCACCAGCCTCACATTCTTCTTCAGTCTAGTGGCAAGATATACACCAAGACAGACCCCACCAAAAGACTGCAACTGATAAATAAAAGGAATGGATCTACAAAATTGAACTATTTCAAAAGGAAAGAAGAATAACTTTTAGATGAAAGTTCTATTTTAATCCTAATCTCTTTATTTATTGTCAGACATGTGAAATTATAAAAGAGCTTAGAATAGCATCCTGTCAATTAATACTTGTTAAAATGTAAATATAAGCATTTACTTAAAATACTAGAAAGCATTTCTACCTATATGTTCCTGGAGAATGGAAAAGCAGTTGGAAAAAAAAAGAATGAAGATGCCCCCAAATTGTAATCTCCAAAGACCACGATTAAAACTTTTTATATCATTTTAATTTCCCAATTTAAACTTTTTTTCTGAATTCTTACCCAATGAGTAATTAACATAAATATAAAAGAGCAAGATTCATTTAAGAATAGATTAAAAGTTGTGGTAGTAGTAATAGTCTAACTCTTTCCTTTCTACCATCTTGCCCCATTCCCCCCTGGCAAGTTAAGTTTTTCTTAAAAGATATCAGAATCATCCTTTAGATTTGATTGGCTCAGTAAAGTAAAGGTTCAAGTTCTTGATGTCAACTTCCTCACCATCTGAGTATAGAAAAAATATAAAAACTCTGTGTTCTCTCTCATACTTGGTGGATCACAATGGACAGGATTTTGCTTTTGATATTTACTTGTTCTTTTCTTCATTCATTCACTTATTAAACTTGTATTAGTCACAATGCCAGTCATTGTGCTAGGTATTGGTGATAGAATGAAAGATAAAAGTGAATCCCTGTTCTCAAGGAACTCATCATTTAATAGAAGAGACAACATGCAAACTCCTTTGTACAAAGAATTTATATACAGGATAAACTAGAAGTAATTAGTAGGGGAATGCAAAGAGATTGGGAAAGACTTCTTATAGAAGATGGGATTTTATTTTGGATTTTATGGAACTCAGGAAAAGCATGGAACAGAGATAAAGAAAAAGGGAGTATGAGGGACAGACATAAAGGACAACTAATTAAAAGGACAGAAGCTGGTAAATGAAGTATTTTATTTTAGAGACAGGAAGGAGTCCAATGTCACTGGATCAAATAGTAAGATTATATAGGGGTGGAAATAGCATAATGTAAAAAACATTGGAAATGGGAGAATTCTGAGAACATGGAAGAATAAGCAGGAAATTACCTGGCTCTCCAATATAATATAATGCCTCAAAGAGAATATTAAGCAAAATAAATAATTAAAAGCCAGGGTAAAATAGTTGTCTGCCTAAGACAACTTGGGAGTACATTAAGAACGACTTGACTTTCCAGGTCATGCTTTGAGCAAGTACCTTCAACCAGATACAGCTGAATCACCAAAAAGCTCTGGTGACAGCTACAGCTTCAGAAACTTTTGCTTAACTGAAAATTTGGAGGTTGGACAGCTGATTCCAGGAAAATTGCAGGGCCCTTCATCTGTGCTGGATTTTGAGCTGTACCCGTAGGCAAGATGGAGGAAGCACATTTCTTAGTGGGGTCAAAGCGGACAAGGACCCTGCTGGCTATGGGCATTTATAAAGTTTCTGGTTTTGTTTCTAAGGCAGAGGGTTGAGCTGAAGCTTGCAACTGTGAGAGGGACTCGAGGGAATAAAAGCATTTACAGTGACAACATTTCAAAGGACGCTGGTCATTATTCAGCAGCAGAGAGGAATTATCTGACATCAGGACCCTAGAAAGTGTTCAGAAAACAACAGCAAGGTAAAACTCAAAACCTGTGCTGTTATCTTTCACATATTTAACACAAAGTTAACAGAGAAGAAATAAGCTGCTAAAATAATAATGATGAAAAGGAGTAAACAAAAGAAAAAGAAGCCATTCATAAATAACTACTATGGTTATAGAGAAGATCTAGTTCAAACTCAGAAGAGAGAATGAACTTAAAATAGCTATTTCTGTCTCAAAGAAACAACAACAGAAAATGATCACAAAGCCAAAAAGTTTTAGGAAGTTCTAAAAAAGGACTTCAAAAATCAAATAAAAGGGCGTTAACTTTTGAAGCTCTCAGGCCAAAGAGAAAATAATATAAACAACTAGAAAAAAATCTGGAACTATAGGGTGGTACAAGCTTTAGCAGTTTCTACATTAAAGGACTAAAGATCATGAAAAAATATGTTCCCAAAAAGCAAAGGAACTGGACTTTCAACCATGAGTAACTTACCCAGCAAACTGAATGGAAAAACAATGGATATTTAGTAAACTAAAGGACTAAAAGTAAATGGGAATTTAATTTACTAAATCCAGGAGAAACATAAAAAAATCATAATAAAAACATTTAAAACCAGTTATGAAGAATTTATTCAGGTTGAAATCTTTGATTCTTGTAGGGGAAAATATTATTTGTAATTCTCATTTGAATATCATTTTTTGCATAGTTTGAAAAAGTATATATATATAGATAGATAGATAATTTTGGGTTAAGTTGATATGATAGGATAACCTAAAAATGAAATTGGGTAGGTAGAAGTAAAATTGGAGCAATTATCTTATACAAATGAGGTGTAAAAGGAAGAACTGTTACAATGAAGACAGAAAGAGGTAGAAAGCTACTAGTGTTTGAACCTTATTCTCATCATGGGTAAAAAAGGAAATAACTCTAGAAGAGTACAAAAGTCTTCTTAACTTATAGAACACCAATAAAATTATGAAAAAAAGTTTATTTGGCTAGAAAAAATAATAATGAAATTCATTGGGAGGAACATGAGATCAAAAATATCAAAGTAATTGATGAAAAAGTTAAAGGAAGGTCATATAGCAGTATCAGGTGTTAAGCTATATTATAAAATAATAATTATCAAAACTATCTTGTACTGGCTAAGAAATAGAAAGATGGATACTGGAACAGAGTAGACATATAAGACATATAGTAACCTGGTATTTGACAAATGTAGAGATTTGAACTTTTGGGATGAGCATACTGGGACAATTGGAAAGCAGTATGACCAGAAATGCATACAGATCAACTGATATAGCTATAAAGAAAGATATTGTAAGAAAACTAGAAGAGCATTGCCTCAGACTTAGGGTTAAAAGAAAAGATCATGAAGAAGTAAGAGATAGAAGTTACTGTGAGATAGTCAAATGGATAGGATTTTTTTTTTTTTTTTTTTTTTTTTTTTTTTTTTGCTGAGGCAATTCGGGTTAAGTGATTTGCCCAGGGTCACACAGCTTAGAAGTTAAGATTAAGTGTCTGAGGCCAGATTTGAACTCAGGTCCTTCAGATTTCAGGGTTGGCGCTCTATCCACTGCATCACCTACATGCACCTAGCTTTTTATTTTTCAAAAACATATACGTGGACAATATTACAATATTAGCCCTTGCAAAACCTTGTGTTCCAATTCCCCCACTTCCCCCATGCCCTCCCTTGGGTGGCAAGTTGTCCAATACATATTAAACATGGTAGAAATCTATGTTAAATCCAATATATGAAGATATAATTATACAATTATTGTGCCACAAAAGAATAATCAAATAAAACCATTAAAAAAAGGAAAAGGAAAGACAACAACAACAAAATGAGTGAAAATGCTATGTGATGAACCACACCCAGTTCCCATAGTCATCTCTCTGGGTGTAGATGGCTCTCTTTGTGACTGAACAACTGGAATGGGTTTGAATCATCTTATTATTGAAGTTAATCTTCTTGTTGCCATATATAATGTTCTCCTAGTTCTGCTCATTTCATTTAGTATCAGTTCATGTAACTCCCTTCAGTCATCTCTGAAATCATTCTGCTGGTCGTTTCTTACAAAACAATAATATTCCATAACATTCATATACCACAATTTATTAAGCCATTCTCCAGTTGATGGGAATCCATTCGATTTCCAGTTTCTTGCCACTACAAAAAGGGCTGCCACAAATATTTTTTGCACATGTGGATCCTTTTTCTTCCTCTATGATCTCTTTGGGATATAAGCCCAGTAGAAACACTGCTGGATCAAAGGATATGTGTAGTTTCATAACTTTTTGAGCATAGTTCCAAATTTCCTTCCAGAATGGTTGGATCCATTCACAGTTCCACCAACAATGTATTAGTGTCCCAGTCTTCCCACATCCTCTCCAACATTTGTCATTATTTTTTCCAGTGATCATAGCCAATCTCAGAGTTGTGTAGTGGTATCTTAATTTGAATTTCTCTGATCAATAGTAATTAAGAGCCCCTTTTCATATGACTACAAATAGTGTCAATTTCTTCAACTGAAAATTGTCTGTTCATATTCTTTGACCATTTATCAGTTGGAGAATGGTTTGAATTCTTATAAGTTTGAATCAATTCTCTATATATTTTACAAATGAGGCTTTTAGATCTGAACAGACAATTCTCAGATTAAGAAATTGAAACTATTTCTAGCCATATGAAAAGATGCTCCAGGTCATTTTTAATCAGAGAAATGCAAATTAAGACAACTCTGAGAAACCACTAAACATCTGTCAGATTGGCTAGAATGATAGGGAAAGATAATGCGGAATGTTGGAGGGGATGTGGGAAAACAAGGACACTAATACATTGTTGGTGGAATTGTGAATACATCCAATCATTCTGGAGAGCAATTTGGAACTATGCTCAAAAAGTTATCAAACTGTGCATATTCTTTGATCCAGAAGTACTACTACTGGGCTTATATCTCAAAGAGATGTTAAAGAAGGGAAAGGGACTTGTATATGCAAAAATGTTTGTGGCAGCCCTCTTTGTAGTGGCCAGAAACTGGAAACTGAGTAGATACCCAGCAATTGGAGAATGGCTGAATAAATTGTGGTATATGAATATTATGGAATATTATTGTTCAGTAAGAAATGACCAATAGGATGATTTCAGAAAGGCCTGGAGAGACTTACACGAATGGATGCTGAGTGAAATGAGCAGGACCAGGAGATCATTATATACTTCAGCAACAATACTATATGATGATAAATTCTGATGGACCTGCCCATCTTCAGCAATGAGATGAAACAAATCAGTTCCAGTGGAGCAGTAATGAACTGAACCAGCTACACCCAGTGAAAGAACTCTGGGAGATAACTAAGAACCATTACATAGAATTCCCAATCCCTATATTTTTGTCCACCTGCATTTTTGATTTTCTTCACAGGCTTATTGTACACTATTTCAGAGTTTGATTCTTTTTGTACAGCAAAATAACAATTTGGACATGTATACTTATTTTATATTTAATTTATACTTTAACATATTTAACATGTATTGGTCATCCTGCCTTCTAGGGGAGGGGATGGGGGGAAGCAGGGGAAAAATTGGAACAAAATGTTTGGCAATTTTCAATGCTATAAAATTACCTATGCATATAACTTGTAAATAAAAACCTATTTAAAAAAAAAAGAAATGAGGCCTTTATGCAAAAAAAATACAAAAATGTTTTCCCAATTTATTGCTTCCCTTCTAATCTTGTCTGCATTAGTTTTGTTTGTATAAAGCCTTTTTAATTTAATGTAATCAAAATTATCCATTTTGTGATCAATAATGATCTCCATTTCTTCTTTGACCACAAATTCCTTCCTCCTCCACAGATCTGATAGGTACAAATGATAATTTTTTTTTAAATTGAATCATATTACAAGGTTTTTGTATAAAGAAAACCAAAATAGCCAAGATTTGAAGGAAGCAGAAAATTGAGGAAACTTTTTTATAGACATTTCTCAGAAATTTCTCTTGTATCTCTAAGATACAGAAAACAATTTCTCAGCTGATAAATTGTCAAAATATATGAACAGGAAGTTTTTCAATGAGGAAACCAGAACTATATACATATATCTATAATCATATAAAATCTTCTAGATCATTGTCATTTCTCTAAATGTGAATTAAAGAAACTTTGAGATATTGTCTCATACCTAGAGAATTGACTAAAATGACTGAAGTGAAAAATGACAAATGTAGGAAGGGATGTGAGAAAATTTGGACATCAATACACTGTTGGTGGAACTGTGAACTGACCCCTGCTAGAGTTATTCCCAAAGAGCTATAAAACTGTGTATACCCTTTGGCCCAGCAATATCACTATTAGGTCTGTTTCAACAAGGTGATAGGGGAAAAGGAAAAGAACCAATATGTTCTAAAATGTTTATAATAGCTCTGTGGTCAAGAACTGGAAATTTAGAGAATGCTTATCTGTTGAGAAATGGCCAAACAAGTTGGGCTATATGAATGTGATGGAATAATATTATTCTATAAGAAGTGATTAGCTAATTTGAGAAAAAATGGAAAGACTTGCATGAAATAATGAAGTGAAATGAACAGAATGAAAAGAGTGTTGTGTACATTAACTATAATATTCTAAAAATAACTGTGAATGACCAAATTATTCTGAGTATTATGCATACTCCCATCAATTACAGAGGAGATAAGAAAGACAATGCTATCCACCTCCAGAAAAAAATTAATAAATAAAAATAAGTGTATACTTTTAGTATATTATACTTTCAGATTGTTTTAACATATATTTGTATATCTGTGTCAAATGGTGGCTTTCACTAGTGAATGGAGAGGGAGGGAAGAAGGCACTTTGAAATCTAAAATGTAATAGCAAAAAGTTACATTAAATAAAAAAAAACAACAAAACATCGAAGAGGTTATTTATCAGGAAGGTTGTGAAGGACTTTTTGAGCTCCAAATAGAAATGCTTATATTTTATCCTGGAAGTGATAGGAAGTCACTTGAGTTTATTGAATAAATGGGGCACATGATTTAACTTGTGCTTTAGAAAGATCACTTTGATGTTTGGGTGGGAGGTGGATTGTACAAGAAACTTATGGTAGGGATACCAACTAGCTGGGTACTTCAAATAAACCAAGGTGTTGAGAGCCTGCACCAAAATAATAACAGTTTCATACTAGACAAATTGACAGGGTATAGTATTGGAATAGATTAGAGGGAATTCTCGGGTGGAGCCAAGATAGTGGAAAGTAGACAGATCTTTATTTGAGCTCTTCCTGGTTTCCCTCAGATAAATACCAGATCAAACCTCTTAATGAGTTTTGGAGTGACAAAACCCACAAATATTTGGAATATTTGCTAACAAATTTCTAGAAGAAAATATTTTGGAAGAACTTCGAGAAGTCTGTTCCAATTAGGCAGATTGGGGGAGGAGAAGTGGCAGAGCCCAGGTGTACACAAGGACTGGGGGTGGAATGGCTTCCCCATAGCAGGGAAATCTATAGGGAAGCTATTAGGAAAAAAAATTGGTATTGGCTACTCTTTCCTGATTCAGATATCCTACACAATTACAAAAAATAAATAGTGACCCCCTTTACCCCAGAATAATGTGGCACTTTGCTATGCTCACCCAGCACTGGAAGGAAGCAGGCAGCACTAGTTGTAGGGTAGCATAAGGCCACTGTCATCTTTAAAGGAAGCTTAAGACAAGTTTTGCCCTAAGAGCAGGTATCATTAATTTTTTTAAATGAGCAAAAAATGTAAAAAGAGCTTTAACCATAGAATGGCCATGATGGAGACAGCATAGAACAGACCTCAAACCTTGAAAACACTAAAGGCAAAATGTTTCCAGATGAAGCCTCAAAGGCTGATATTATTTGCTTTTCACCTCAAAAGGCTAGCTCTCTTAGAAGAATTCAGAAAGGATCTTAAAAGATAGAAGAAAAATAGGGAAAAGAAATGAGAGCTTTGCAGGACAGTTTGGAAAAAGAAACACAAATTATCAGAAGAAAACTTCTTAAAATTAGATTTGACAAAATGGAAAAATAAGACATTTCCTGGTGAAATGGGGAAAAAAAATCAATGAACAAAACAACTCATTTAAAATCATTTGGCCAAACATTAAAGGAGATGTTTATAAAGCTATGTGAAGAACATAATTCACTAAAAAAAAATAGAATTGAACAAATGGAAATGAATGATTTAATGAGACATCAAGAATCAAAAATCTAAATCTAAAAATTAAAATTAAAAAAATAGAAAAGAATGTAAAATACCTCATTGGGAAAAACAATTGACCTGGAAAATATATTCAGGAGAATCAATCTAAGAATTATTGCACTAACTGAAAACCATAATGTAAAAAAGAGTCTGGATAACATCTTTCAAAAAAAATCATCAAGGAAAACTGTCCGGATGTCCTAGAATTAGAAGGTAAAATAGCCATTGAAAGAATCCACTGATCACCTCCCAAAAGAGACCTCAAAATGAAAACTCAAAGGACAATCATAGAAAAATTTCAGAATTATCAGGTTAAGGAGAAAATATTGCAAGCAGCCAGAAACAAACAATTCAGATATCAAGGGGGTACAATCATAATTACCCAGGACCTAGTGAATTCCACTTAAAAGATCAGAAGGGTCTACAATATGATATTTTGGAGGGCAAAGAGCTAGGAATGCAGCCAAGAATCAGTTATCCAGCAAAATTAAGCATTCTCTTTCAAGAGAAAAGTTGGACACCCAATGAGATAGGCGAATTTCATTTGTTTTTGTTGAAAAGACCACAACTGAACAGGAAATTTGATAGTCAAACACAGAACTTAAAAGAAACATAAAAAGTAAAAAGGAAAGAAAAAAAAACTTATTTTTAAAGGTTAAAAAGTTTATATCTCTCTATAGGAAAATGATATTTAATTCTTGAAAACTGTATCTTTGTTAGGGTTATATTTAGAGGGTGTAGATATAATTTGATTTTATTGTGATAATATTAAAAAACCCTTGGGGTGGAAAATGGATTGTACTGGAAGAAGAGGAAAGGGGACTTAAAATGGAGTAAATTATACCAAATGAAGAGAAAAAAAATACATACTATAATTGAGGGAAAGAAGGAAGGAGAATGAGTATTGTATGAATTTTAATTTCATAGGACTTGGCTCAAAAAGAGAATAGCAAACATGTTAAGTTTGATAGAGAAATTTATCTCACCCTATATATCAGCTTATCTCCCTTATACATCAGGGGAAAGGGGAAAAGAAACAGGGTGCTAAAAAGGGAGAACAGTAGAAGGGGAAAAGAATAAGAAAGGAAGAGTTGCTTTAAAAGTGAAGGGGAGATTGATGGAGGTGGTGGTCAGAAGCAAAAGACTGGCAGGGTGAGGAATTAGTGGAAAGGAAAGAGAAAACTTGAGGAAAAGAAGATGATGCAAAATACAGAGTCAGTCACGTTAATTGTGAATGTGAAAGGGATGAACTCTCTCAAAATATTGAAGTGGATAGCAGACTGGATTAAAAATTAGAATCCCACAACAAATTGTTTACAAAAAAACAAATTTAAAGCAAAGTGATACATACAGAGTAAAGGTAAAAGGCAGAATCTATTATGTTTCAGCTGAATTTAAAAAAAAAACAGCGCAAGCAAACTTGATCTCAGATCAATGAACAAAGTTAATTTCTTTGGATAAAGGAAAGAAGAAAATCAAATTGCAATAATGAAAAGAGTGAACTTTCCACCAATAAAGAGAAAATTAGAACAATAATTAGGAGTTATTTTGTCCAACTGTCTGCCAATAAATCTAATAATCTAATTGAAATGGATGAATATTTACAAAATATAGACTGCCCAGATGAACAGAGAAGGAAATAAATTTTCTATAATGGGAAAAAGAAATTTTAGAAAAAGAAATTGAATAAGATATAAATCAACTGCCTAAGAAAATATCTCCAGGGACATATGCATTTAAGAGTGAATTCTACCAAATATTTATTTCCAATACTGAGCAAACTATTTGAAAAAATAGGGAAAGAAGGAGTCCTACTAAATTCTTTTTTTTTTTTTTTTTTTTTTTTTTGACACAGATATGGTGCTGATACCTAAACCAGGTAAGGTCAAAACAGTGAAAGAAAATCATAGACCAATTTTCCTAATGAATAATCATGCAAAAAATGTTAAATAATATATTAGCAAAGACATTACATAAAGTAATCACCAGGATAATATAGCATGATCAAATGGAATTTATACCAGGAATGCAAGGCTGATTCAATACTAGAAAAAATTTAGAATAATTGACCATATCAGTAACCAAACTAACAAAAATCAAATGATAATCCCAATAGATGCAGAAAAAAAAAATTGAGAAAATATAGCACCTATTCTTATGAAAAAAACATTAGAAAATATAGGAATAAATAGTGTTTTCCTTAAAATGAACAATAACATTAATTTAAAATGATTATCAAGCATCATATTTAGTGGAGATAAACTAGAACTATTCCCAGAAAGATCAGAGGTGAAACAAGGTTTCCCACAATCACCATTACTAGTCAATATTGTTTTAGAAATGTTAGCTTTAGGAATAAGATGAGAAAAAGATATTAAAGGAATTAGAGTAGGTAATAAGGAAACAAAATTATCACTCTTTTCAGATGATATGATGGTATACTTAGAGAATACTAGAGAATCAACAAAAAACTACAAGAAACAATTCACACCTTTAGCAAAGATGCAGGATACAAAATAAATCCACATAAATCATCAGTATACAAAGAAAAATTCCATTTAACATAACTTTAGATAATATAAAATATTTGGGAGTCTCCCTGAGAAAACAAAATCAAGAATTATATGAACACAATTAGAAAACACTTTTCACACAAGTCAGGTCTAATTAATTTCAAGAATATCAGTTGCTCATGGGTATGCAAGATAATAGATAACTTTTGATCATATGAAAAAATGATCTAAATCACTATTGATCAGAGAAATGCAAATTAAGACAACCCAGAGGTACCACTACATTTCTCTAAGATTGGCTAAGATGACAGGAAAAGATAATGACAAATATTGGAGGAGATGTGGGAAAAGTGGAATACAATATATTAGTCTTGGAGTTGGGAACTCATTCAACTGTTCTGGAGAGCAATAGGGAACTATGCCCAAAGGGCTATTAAATTGTGCATAACCTTTGATCTAGAAGTATCACTACTGGCATATCTCCCAAAGAGAACATAAAAAGGGAAAGGGACCCACAACTGTAAAAATGTTTGTGGCAACTCTTTTTGTAGTGGCAAGAAAGTGAAAAATGAGTGGATGCCCAAGAGTGGGAGAATGGCTGAATAAGTTATGGTGTATGAATGCTATGGAATATTATTGTTCCACAAGAAACTATCAGCAGGATGGTTTCAGAAAGTCCTGGAGAGTTCATAAAATGAAGTGATCTAAGTTAAATGAGTAGAACCTGCAGAATTTTGTATACAGGAACAACTAGAGTGTGTAATGATCAATTCTGATAGCCTTATCTCTTTTCAACAATGAGGTAATTCAGACCAGTTCCAGTAGACTTCTGATGGATAGAGCCATCTGCATCCAGAAAAAGGACTGTGGAGATTAATGTGGGCACAACACAATATTGTCACTATTTTTTTAATTGTTGTTTGACTGCTTTTTCTTTTTTTTTTTTCATTTTTTTCCCTTTTTCATCTGTTTTTTTCTCATACAGCATGATAATTGTGGAAATATGTGCATTTTAAATTATATTTGATTAATTGATTCTGGAGGAGGGATAGGGGAATGGAGGGAGAAAAAAATTTAAAACACCAAGTTTTATAAAGGTGAATGCTAAAAGCTATTTATGCATGTATTTTGAAAATAAAAAGCTAAAGAAAAAGGAAAAAACATGGAGAATCAAGGACAAATACTAATTTACCTAACCAAGGCCAGACTTGAGAGTAGAATATCCTGGACATAAATAGTTCCCAATTTCTAGCTACTACAAAGAGGGCTGCCACAAACATATTTGCACATACGGGTCCCTTTCCATTCTTTAAGATCTGTTTGGGATAAAAGCCCAGTAGTAACATTGCTAGATCAAAGGATATGCACAGTTTGATAACTTTTTAAGTATAGTTCCCGATTGCTCTCCAGGATGTTTGGATTCATTCACAATTCAACCAACAATGTTTCAGTGTCCCAGTTTTCCCACATCCCCTCCAACATTCATCATTATCTTTTACTGTCATCCTAGCCAATCTGATAAATATGTAGTGGTATCTTAATTTGCGTTTCTCTGATCAATAGTGATTTAGAGCACCTTTTCATATGGTTAGAAATAGTTTCAATTTCTTCCTTTTTGAAAATTGTCTGTTCATATCCTTTGACCATTTATCAATTGGAGAATGGCTTGATTTCTTATTAATTAGAGTGTCAATTCTTTATATATTTTGGAAATGAGGCCATTATCAGAACCTTTGATTATAAAAATGTTTGCCCAGTTTATTGCTTCCCTTCTAATCTTGTCTGCATTAGTTTTGTTTATACAAAAACTTTTTAACTTGATATAATCAAAAATTTCTATTTTGTGATCAATAATGATCTCTAGTTCTTCTTTGGTCACAAATTCCTTCCTCTTCCTCAGGTCTGAGAGGTAAACTATCCTATGTTCTTCTAATTTATTTAAAATCTCATTCTGTATGCCTAGATCATGAACCCATTTTGACCTTATCTTGGTGAAGTGTTAAGTGTGGGTCAATACCTAGTTTCTGCCGTACTAATTTCCAATTTTCCAGGCACACAAATACACATACACACAAATATCTACTATTATAATACTATAAAGTTATATTACTAATAAAATGCATCATTATAGAGGAATGTATTGATATAGAAGAAACATATATACCCTTCCATATAGCTATAGAAGATATATCCAACAGAGAGTATGCCTATCTACTTTTAGTACGTGCTTGCAAAAGACATTCCTACATAAAAGGAATTATTGGTTTTGTTTTCTACTACTTTAGGATGAGATTATGGCTTTTCAGAAAAAAAATGCAGTAGTAGAACTAGACATAGATAGATAGATTGATAGATAGATATAGGTATGGATATTCACGAAATATATATATATATGTGCCCTGATGGATGCATCCATACATACATAAAGTTGTTACATATACATATGTTCATATATGAGGGTAACATTGTATAGTAGCTTATATCTCCCCATTTATAAAGATTTTTGTTTAAAACATGCTTCTGTGTTTATATATGTGTAATTCATATAGATCTGTATATAGATTTATATGCATTTATATGTACCTGAAAGCATTTAAGAAAAATATACATATATATCCATTTGTATATATAAACTTGTGTTTTACTAATACAAGGTTTAGTTATTTCTTTTAGAATTATATAGAATCTGTTTTGTATTCATATAAGAAGTATGCAAATAGTTATTGTAGACAGAAGCATATTAATATGCTCATAGACACATAAATAGCCATATATTATATATCATATCTATGTACACATAGATGCACAAATACACATGCACATTCATATGGATAGCGTAGTGGATAAAATCTAACTTGTAGTAAAAAAATATGGTGTTTCTTTCAAGTTCTGTCTCTAACATCTACTACCTGTTTGGCAATGGACAAGTCATTTAACCTTGCAGTATACCCAGGCAGCTCTCTAGCACCATAATTTATAGATGAAGAGACTTTATTTATCCTTATCTGATGTTCTCTATAAGACTGAATTCATCAGTCTAATCTCTATCACATATGCATAAATATTCATATTACAAAAAGTATGGTAATATGTATATTATTTTAAAATATTCTATATTAAAATACCCTAAGCCTGTGCTTAATGGAACATAAAAAAACTATATATGAAATCATGATTCTACATTTTTATTACTTGATTTTAAAAATATATATTATAAATTCCTTATTTTCAAAACTGTTCAACTAGCTTGTACTATATTCTGAATTCTCTTCTGTGGCATATATATTTCATAAGGTATAGATGGCATACATTCATACATGATGCATATATACAAACATTCACCTATACATATGTATATATAAGCACAAATACATATGCATTCATACAATATATTTGTAATTTTCCTTTTCTGTACCATTACCCAATCTAAAAGGTAAAAGGTAGTATTCAGAAGTGTTTTAATTTGTATTTTCCTCATTATTTGGGAGTCTAGATAGCTTTTATTAGTTCACTGGAAAACTATTACTATCTTTTGATCATTTATCAATTGGGGAATGGCTCTTATTTTTATAATTTTTATTCAATTTCCTATATTATTGAGATATGTGGTCTTTATCAAAGAAACTTGTTTTAATTTTTTTCCACACTCATACTAACTGTATTTCCCCAGTGTTTATTCTATTCTCTCTCTCCTTTCATCCTGTCAATATCAAAAGTGTTTTATTTCTGACTACTATCTCCCCAAGCTCTGGTCTTCTACTGCTATTCCTCACAATGAGACCGCAACCCAGGATTGAAACTGAGTTCTGAATATGGACAAAAATAACAGACCCATATAATTTTCAAAGACCCATATAATTTTATTCTGTCCAGATGTTCAATCCTGTGGACTGAGAGGTCCAGAAGAAGCCACTGTTACTGTTGATTCTCAAGGCCTACTTTTGGTTTGCTGGGGCCATGGCTTTTCTGGTAAAACGTATACTAGATTGTCTTTCACTCTGACCCAGGTGTGACAGACATACCTTGTCAACTCTCTAAGTTGTCTTGAGCTGAAAAATTGTTTCACTTTATCTTTTTGTAGGTTTTGCCACTCTGTAATTTGCTTAGAGTCATTATTTAAAGGTATTTGGAGGAGTTTGAGAGAGATCTCAGACATTTTTTATGCTTTACATCTTTACTCTGACAACTTGATTCCACCTCTATTTAATATCTTTAAGAAACAAAATGAAGACTGACTTGTGGTAGAGAAGAAAGTCAATTAGTCATTAAACATTTATTAAATGCCTATTATGTATCAGGGACTGGACTAAGCACCCAAGATACAAAGAAAGGTTTAAAAAATACATTTTCTGCTCTCAAAGTGTTCACAGATTAATGGGAGGGAAAATGTGCAAACAACTATGCACAAACAAAAAGTATACAGGATATGTTAGTGGTGTTTTCAGAGGAAAAATATTAGAATTAGTCAAAATTAAGAAAATCCTTTTTTAGAAAATGAAATTTTACCTGGCACTTGAAGAAAGCCAGGGAAGCGAGGAGTCATATGTGCAGGGGAGATTTCAGGCAAAGGAAACAACTAGGGAAAATTTAGTCAGAAACAGAGCATCAAAGAGGCCTATGACAATTGATCACAGAGTAAATGGAGGAAAGGTGTAAGAAAACGGAAAGTTAAGAGGGAACCAAATTATAAAAAAAACTTTAAAAGCCCTGGTTGAACTCAGAACCTTTCATCTAAAGTAAATTACCTTTAAGTCAAAGAGAAAAGAACAAAATGAATCTTAGGGAACATTAAATTACCCTTATGTTAAATTGAGCTTATTATTGTAAAAAGGTGTTATACATAAATGCAATGGAATGTAATGAAGTTGAGGATTTCAGAGAATCTTGGATGGTGCAAAATAATGTATAGTGAAGTGAGTAGAACAAGGAGAATAATTGATATAATGATATCATCATAAAAAAACTTTAAAAGCTTAAAAACTCTGAACACATAAATGATTAGCTACTTTTTAAGTGGACCCTTTTACATAGAGGATATGTACTCAAAAAAGCAGAAAGAATCAAACATTTTTGGACATGGTCATTGTGTGTGGATTTGTTTTGTTTGACTTTTTTTTTTCCCTCTATTTTTACTTGAGTAAAAAAAGTTTGTCCCCTAATGGTTCTAAAAAAAGACTATTTTGGTGGAGTTGTAAATTGATTCAACCCATTCTGTAGAGCAATTTGGAATTATGTTCAAAGCGCTATAAAATCCCTGCATACCCTTTGAGCTAGAAATACCACTACCAGCTCTGTGTCCCAAAAGAGATTTAAAAAGCAAAAAGGAAAAGGATCTATATATACACAAATACTTATAGCACCTTTTTTTTTCCTGGGGTTAAAGAACTGGAAATTGAGGGGATGCCCATCAATTGAAGTAATGGCTGAACAAATTGTGGTATGTGATTATGATAATATATTATGTTATAAGAAGTAATGAGCAGAATGCTCTCAGAAAAGCTTGGAAAGATTTATGTGAGCTGATGATGCAAAGTGAAATGTATTTTGGACAAAATAATAGTAATATAGTAAGATGACAAGCTGTGAATAACTTACCTATTTTCAGAAATATAATGATCCACTATAGTTGTCTTGGAGTTATGATGAAAAATATCATCTATCATTAGAGAAAGAAAACAATATAGATTAAAAGATACTTTTTAAAAAACTTTATTTTTCTTGAGATTTGTTTGCTTGTTTGTTTTCTTTCACTACATAAGTATTATGGAAATGGTTTACATGATTACACATGTATAACCTATGCTGAACTGCTTTCCTTTCAGTGAAGGAGGATAGGGAGGGAAGAAGGGAGAGAATCTGAAAAATCAAAGTTTTAAAAATTATTGATAATTTTTACATGTAATTGGAGAAAAACTAGACGCTAAGCAAAAAAATAAATGATATTATATAATGCCACTTTCTCCAGGGAAAGAACTGATGGAATTTGAACAGAGACAGAAACATACTAGCTGGACAAATGACTAAACCATTCCTCCATTTTTGCCAAGAAAAGACTGAATAAGGTCACAAAAAGTCAGACATTATTGAAAATGACTGAACAACAACATTTATGCACCTGATTACATTGTCATATATATTTATATATGCATGTCTGTGGATATCTAATAGCATGTTTACACATTTTAGCACATATTTTTCAATACATAAATGACACAGCATGTGTGTACATCTATGCATATATGAATAGTGAACTAAATTCTGAGAAACAACAGTGTCTAGTACCTTATCTTGCCAGAACTTTCTGAAGATAATTGAAATGAAAGAGATTCAATTTTCTTACACGGTACTAGTGTATTGTGGAAATTTTACAAGCATACAACAATGAGATCAGCATGATTGTTCTGTAGACCTTCAATTTGGTGGGTATAATATCTCTTCTCTCCCACACTTTCCTTCTGAGCCTCCCAAATACTGTTAGCTCCATCAATGCATGGATCAACCTTATTATTATATGGCCATCTCTGAAAAGTGAATTTCTCCATAGTATTCAATTTTTTCTTATTTGCTATAATTATGGTTCCAAGTATGATATCATGCTGTCTGGTGAAGAATCTGTTTTCTTTATGTTAATTAAGGCCAAATTCATCATAAGAAGGAGAAAAATCTCATTTTTGTATCTCAGCTTCAGAAGTTGCAATCATCTGCAAAAAAAAAAAAAACAAAAAAAAATGCACCAACTTTCCCTTCACTATAATCTTGATTTGTAGCTTTTTCAAGTTAAATAATTTGCCTTCAATGCAGTAGCTAACCTCTATGTCATTTGTTTCCTCATTGAAAGTATCTGAAAACATTGCTGAAAAAGTCATATTAAAAAGCATGAGAAAATGTGAGAGCATCATGTATTATATAGAACCCGGGAAATCATGTCATCATGAAATTGATGGACAATTCTGATGAACTTCTGCAGGCAATCAAATTTCGAAATGATTTTCCTTAAGTCTTCAGAACTGACAATATCAAAGACCTTGATCAGATCAATTAACACTGTCCATAGACATCGGTTCTTCTCCTGGCATTTCTGTAGTTGTCTGTCAGCAAACATTATATTGGTTGTTAGCCCATTTTGAAGCCGCACTGACTCTCAGATAGGTGAAAATCTTCCAGGTAAAAGCCTATTAAGAAGGAATCTGGCAAAAATCATTCTAGCAATGACTGAGAGAGACTTCTCTGTGATTTTCACAGGACATTCTATTTCCTTTTCCTAGAAATGGACAATGGAATCATCCTTGATTTCCCGGGGGATAACCACCTCTTACCATATCACCTGGACATTTTCAGTTCCCTGTTAGAACAGGGGTTCCCTGACTTAGCAATCTCAGCTGGACTAGAATCAGTACCAGGTGCTTTGCCACATTAGAGGAGCCTAATTTTATTAGAAACTTTCATTTAGTTACAAATTTGGATTAATTTAAACATGAATTATATGGCCAATGGCTTAAGAATTAATTGATGACAGTCTGTTGTGAACACTATGGAAATGTTCATCCCATCTCTCCAGGATCATGTCTTTATCACTAATCAATGTGATTCCAACAGCACTGAGTAAATAAGATGTACAGCATATACCTACAGGGCATTATGAAAGTGCTTTAAACTGTTATTATTAGTCTAAAATTCAATTTCACCTGCCTTCTTATTGAATCAAAACTCCTTCATTTCTACAAGCTTTACTTGTACTTTATTTTTGTTGAAGTAAATTATTGTCTTCTTAGAAATAGAGCAATTATCCTGCTGGTAAATCTTGTAAAGTTTTTGTTTTCATTTAGCAGCTTCTGAATTTTCCCATTATTTTTGTCAAACCAGTATGAATGTTTGTGAGTGTTCTGACCCAGCGGAATAAATGTAATGCTGAACATCAAATCTCTGAAAGCTGCTTAGTCTTTTTCTGATGTGTTGTTGCAAACCATGTCTCAGTATTCCTTCCAAGTTCGCAATAAATTGTTCCCACCATGAGAACACTCTAATTTGTTGACCTTATCTCCTGGTAGTCACCTTGTCTTGGGACTGCCACTTTTGTTGAATGTTAATATTTTGTTTATAGTTAATATAATTACATTATATCATATAATAATAATATAATGTTAATAGTTTGGAAAGGATAAGTCTGTGATCAGTCCAGCACCCTGTGTCATACATTCCTTTCATTACTCTTACATCTTGCCTGCCTCTTCTCCTTGAAAAGACTGGATTTATGAAACGCCAGTGCTTGTTGCAAGAGTAAATCCATGATGTTTTATTGTATTTAGGTAAACCGAACACAGTAGTGGTGAAGAGATGCTCAAGTTAGTGATCATTGCTGTTGCTGTTCTTAACCCTATTCCTCCTAAGGGACTTCCTGCCATGTCAGATAGTTTATGCATACTCAGAAATTAAAGTGACTTGTCCTTTTTTGTTACCTTAATGATGAAAGTCTCTATGTCTTTCCAAAAGTTTTCTTTGACTTCAGTATTTATCTTGGGTGGGAGCATAAGCAGCATGATGGTTTCATGCAAGTGGCATTCACATTGTGATGAACATGCCATTCACCCCTCTTGTTTAGGTGTGCAAACTTGTTGACTAGATTAGTTTTGATTTCAAAATCTGAACCAGCTTCATGAAGTCACTCTATTGAAGACACTTTAAAAAAAATGTATATGCAGCTCTCGCTTTGGTACTAGCCTTTATTTTCTGGCCTTGTTTTACTCAAGGATGCTATTTGGTTGTGATATTTGCTCTCTTAGAATATGAGCTGTTCATCTTTCAGGTCTACTGGATTTTATGTTTTCCATAAATACATTACACGTATCAATGATTTGTGAAACATCTTTACAGAAGTCTTTTTTTCAACTTCAAGGTAGAATCCCTATTTTTTATATTGAACAGGCCAGAGTTTCTTAGAACAAACAATTTTTAGGCCCTTAGGTCTGGATTGCCTATGTGCAGGGTTATGACTACACCTCCCAGTATATCCACACCTGTTCCTGTCACTCTGAGATAGGTAAAAATGGTAAAGCACTATGAGTGCTGCTGCCTTTTTGTTTGTGCATGAATAGGATTTAATTGAGGTAAATTTGCACAAAGTCATCAGCCTTATTCTCTCTTCTAGTCATCATTGTCCAGTAGCATGACAGAGTCATGATGACTGGTGATGGCTTGGGATGAAGTGGATGACCTTTATGTCTTAAATATCAAATAAAGCTCTAAGAACTTCACTGCACCTGCTTTAATTAATCTCATGGCCACTGTAACAAATCTTTCTCATCTCTCCATTTCACTGGGGAAACTTTTCACATATTTTTGGTAGACACCCCTCTAACTTAGGGATTTGAGATTCTTTGATTACATTCAACCTGTTTTAGCTCATCTGTCAAAATGTTTTACTAGGGCGTGGGTGCTGCACATGCTTATAGTTTCCTATAAGCATATAACTTCTATAAGCACATGCTTATAGACACAGTTAGGGGGCTCACATAAATATCAAAGGTGGAAAGCAGCTCTCAACAGGGCTAACTAGCTCTCATGCCTGAACACCCTCTATATCTCATCAGCATACCTACCCATATAATCTTTTATTTCTGTTTTATTTTGCATTTAATAAAATTTAGAAAAGAAGGGTCATTAGAAATCTTATTACTTTAAATCTATATTTCATTTTGTAGGTCAAAAAAAAAAACTGAGTCACAGGTAGGTAGTCCAAGTTAACATGGGTAACTAATGGCAGTGCATCATGAAACTAGAAAGAGTGTAGTATAAGTGGGAAATACATGGGATTTATTAACCAGGGATCTGAGTTCAAACCTTAGGTTTTCTACTTAGTATTTATATGAAATTGGATAATTCATTTAAGCTCTTGAAGTCTCTATTTATGACTTTAAGGTCCCTTTCAGCTCTAAACTCGCTATTCTTGTTACCTCAAGTTTCTTTAATTCTAGAGCAGAAAAGCTGGGAGAAATAATGTATCTATCATATGTTGTAAACTTTCTGTATTTTTACTATTCTCTGCAACAGATTATAGCCAAATTTCTTTTTGTTGCAGGATATATTATAAAGAAGCTATGTTCCCAGAAGAAATAAAAAGCCCAATTACATTAAAACAAACAAAAAATTGTCATATGGGAAATTTCACAATATGATTTCTGGGAGGGGAAGTGATTCTTGGATAATAAAATGTAGGGTTTTTTTTTCTTCAAAAGTATTTTCATTTTTCCAAAAACACATAAAGATAATTTCCAACATTCATATTTATATAAGATTTTGTGTTCCAAGCAATCTGATATAGATTAAACATGGGTTTCAAATTGCTCTCCAGAATGGTTGATCAGTTTACAACTACACCAACAATGCATTGTTTCCTAGTTTTCCCACATCCCCTCCAACATTTATCATCTTTTCTTGTCATTTTAGCCAATCTAAGAAGTATGAAGTAGTACCTCAGAGATGTCTTAATTTACATTTCTCTAATCAATAGTGAATTAGAGCCTTTTTCATATGACTAGATATGATTAATTTTTTATCTGAAAATCATCTCTTTATATCCCTTGACCATTTGTCAGTTGGGGAATGACTTGTATTTTTTATAAATTTGAATCAGTTCTATATTTTAAAAATGAGGCTATCAGAAAGAGTGATTGTAAAAATTACCTCCCAGCTTTTTGTTTTTCTTCCAATCTTGGTTGCATTATTTTTGTTTGTTTGGCATTTTAAAAAAATATATAATCTAAATTATCTATTTTGCACTTTATAATGTTCTCTATTCTTCTTTGGCCATAAATTTCTGCGTCTCCATAAATCTGACAAATAGACTCTCACTTCCTCTACTAATTTGCTTATAGTGTCATTCTTTATGCATAAATCATAAATCCATTCCAAATTTATCTTGGTATAGGGTGTTAGATTCTGGTAAATTTTAGGTTCTGCTATACTGTTTTTCGATTTTCCCAGAAATTTTTGTCAAATAGTGAGTTCTTATTCCAGAAGCTGGAGTCTTTGGGTTTATCAAGTAATAGATTGCTATAGACATTGATTATTGTGTCTTGTGTACCGAACCTATTCCAGATCTATTTCTTAGCCAGTACCAAATTATTTTGATAGCAGCAACTTTATTTTTTTATTAAAGCTTTTTATTTTCAAAACATGTAGATAGATAATTTTCTACATTCACCTTTGCAAAACCCTGTTTCAATTTTTTCCCCTACTTTCCTCCCACTTCCTCCCCCATGTGGCAAGTGATACAATATATGTTAAATATGTGAATTTTTTCTATACATATTTCCACAATTATCATGCTGAAGAAGAAAAAACAGATCAAAAAAGAAAAAATGAGAAAGAAAACAAAATGCAAGCAAACAACAAAAAGTGTGAAAGTACTATGTTGTGATCCACACTCAGTTCCCACAATCCTCTCTCTGAGTATAGATGTGTCTCTTCATCATAAGACCATTGAACAGCCCTGAATCACCTTACTGTTGAAGAGAGTCACGTCTATCAATAATGATCATCGTATAATCTTATTAACAGCAACTTTATAATACAGTTTTAGGTCCGTTATGATTAGACAACTTTCCCCTGCATTGTCTTATCCTTTTGTTCTTCCTACTGTAGTTTTTAGAATAGAAAAATTAGTTCTTTCAGTGATAAGAAATGAGCTTCTGATAGAATATTAATGCAACTGAGTTATAGGATTAGATAGCAGAAGGGAAGATATTTTGTCAAATATATATATATATATATATATATATATAACTGGCTTAGAGAAATGCACAATTATTTCTTTAAATGTATCACTAATGGATCTTGCATAAGCAAGAGTAACTTTAAAAGATCAGTGATGAAAAATATCTCTCACTATTTGGAAGAGAGTTAGCTGATGGGCTAGAGATGAGGAGAGAGATTGTATAATTTCACACATGACCAATGTGTTAATATTTTCCTGTACCATAGATTTTTAAGGGTTGAATTTCATAACCCTCCAATTAATATAATTACACAAGGCATAAATAGCTTGTGGGAATTAACCAACTAATAAGCCAAACTTTGAACTAGATCTGAATAAGTTTTTGTCAATTTTTGATGATTAAAATGCTCTTATCAGGCAGTTGATGCCACACATAAAATCTCTTTTGGTTGGCCGAAAAAATCAGCATATCTCTTGGCATATGTATGAAATGGAAAGCCAATTTGGAATACTGAAGTCCAAGGGTTGGCCTGTTTAGAGATAGAGAAACTTTAACTAGTCCCTTCAGATTACATTACTTAGGGTAAAAGAGTTTTTCAGCATCAGCTAATTAGGTGTGCTTAATTATAAATGGTAAGTATGCATTTGTGAGTCCACAATCAACTTTACTATAATCCCATTCATCCCTAAAGGAGTATGCAGTAGCTAGTTCAGGTTAAGAGACTGACCCTGAAGGGAGTATTTAATATTTTTATAAGAGAGTTCTGATTTGGATTATAAGATAGGTAGACATCTTAGAGAAAAATAATAAATACTTGTTTTCCACCAAAAAAAAAGTTTTTGATTGCTCATTTAAAAAACAAAATAGTGAAGGAGACACAAATACATTATTAAAAATGCTATTAATCCATTATATTTAATATAAACATGCTATATATAAAAATCATATATCTTGATAACTATTAATATCACAATAAAACATTTTAAAAGAAAGTAAGCATTTTCTTTAAAAATTACTATAGCTGGTCTTATTTTACATTATTTTATGTGACATGGAAGGAATATAAAATGAAACACTCAATTGTTATAACAATGAAATTTTACCTGATTGAGGAGTCAAGTACATGATAAATAGATCAGACTTGGTGATATGAATTTGTGTGAAGACAGAAAATTCCTAATGGTTTTAAGGAGAGAGATTTTAAATAACATGCATAATTAATTTTTTTTTAAGAAACGAAAAAACATTAAAAATGAAGTGCTTTGAGATGCTGGCTATGATTATGAAATAGGATGTAAGAATCATTGTAGTCTACGGGTATAGACACAAAGTATTCTTGCATTCCAAACTAAGTAATATATTGAGCATCATGAAGGAGGAAACTGAATTCAGAACAAACAAACAAAAAACTATGATTCTACTCTTAGTTCACATGAACTGGTTGTATCCTGACTAGAGCTTCTCTGGAACTGTCTAGACAGTCTTCCTCTGTTGGAGCAGAGCACAGCTGTCAATGTTAATAACAGGCTGCTGTTTGGTCACTTTTCTCAGTGTCAGATAGAGACAAATGCTCATATCCTTTCTGAACTGTGAGTGTTGATCTTCCTTTTAGGCCCCTTTTCAAAGGATTAGTTTGCATTATCCAATCATTTTCTCTGCCCTCTTTATATCTTGGAATTCTCCCCTCCCCCAAGATTAATATGCTGACTTCTATATGTTTTCTTTCTAAGTTTTCTCCAGAAGATCTCAAGACTTGAATTGAAAGGTCTTGTCTACTGTGCTGGAAGTTTTCTCACCACTATATGCAAGACTTTGGGGCATGAATTGTATATATCCAGAAAAACCCCATCCAGTTCTACCCTTCCTCAAGATACGTTTTAGGTATCTGACAAGCTTTTAATCCATATAAAATTGAACATTTACTATAGAATTGTGGGAAGAGTCTCTTCCATTTTTCTGAGCCTACCCTGGGAGTGGTATATATCTGATTTTCTCAACAAATTGGGTTTTTTTTTTGTTGTTTTGCCTATATCATAAAGTCATGAACCTATGGCGTCAAATTGAAAACATATATAATATAACCACCCTACATGGCAGGCTGAGGTTTCTAGATTATCCCTACTAATCTAGTCACAATACTATTCTGCCTTTCTAAAGTATTCTCCTCATAATTTTGGTCATAAGACTAATGCTACTTTGGAACTAGTTGAATAAGCTAGTTGAATAAAGGGAGCCATACTCCATGGCACAGACAATAGTACTACAATTATCAGCTGAATTCTAATTATTTGATGTTGGGTTTGATTCTTCATGTAGTCTTTATATTCATAATCCCCTTCTCTTTTCCTGTATTCTGGGTGATAATTTTCCATCAATATTATATAAATCAAAGCTGTCACTTTCTCAGGCAAAAGATGCTCTTTATCCCTGAACTACTAGCATTAGCAGTCTTTCCCTCTGATTGGCTAATTTGCCCCAGAATCTTCACTTTAAGGAGAAAACCTAGGATAACCATGCCTTTATTCTTCTCCAGGCTGCTCTGCTGACTCATTTCCATGGGACTGTGGGTACTATGTCTTTTAACACTTCACCCAGCACTACAAAGTACCATGACTATAATCATTACTTGTGAATTCCCTTTTATATGTTCACCATTAGAATATAAACTCTTTGAGGGGAGACACTCCTTTTCTTTCTATTAACATTTGTGTTTTTAGAATTTAGTACAATATCTGGTACATACTTTTTTTGTGTCATTTCATTTTCAGACTACATTTGGAGTTTTATTGGCAAAGATACTGGCAAAGATTTGCTTTTTTTTTCTCCAGTCCATGTTACAGATAAGGAACCAGAGCAAAGAAGTGTTTTAGTCCGAATTTGAACTCAGGTCCTCCTGTCTCCAGGGCTCAGAGCTCCATCTATTCTGCCATCTAGCTGCCCATGTTAGTAAGTGCCTAATGAATTCTTGTTGACTAACAGACCTGTGATTTTATTGGTATAAAGTATCTCATATGAAGAATTTTCTCCTACCAATGCAAATTACATCTGATCTGCAATTAAAAATCTAAGATATTTGTGTGCAAAGTTAAAAAGATAAGTGACTTGTCTGCAGAAATGTACTAGAAAATAGCAATGGGGTCTTCAGGAAAAAATACACTTTAAACATACTTTAAAGTTTAATCTGCATTATTAACATTTTTTTCATCACTTCTTCAAGTCTGGAAAATCAAGGAAATGGAAAATCAAGGAAACAAAAAATCAAACTATACTTTCTAACACTTATTGATTTCTAAGATTAAAATACCCACATTGAAGATTTAAAAATCAGATTTTGATCTGGTTAGAGCTAGCTCCAGCACAATCCTGTATGTCTGTCAAATCAAGGCCTGTATGTATCAGAAAATGTATCAGGTATGTACGTACATAAATCTCCTCAACTCAAAAGCAAGCTTTGTATTCATTATGACACATTGCCTTTAAGAATTTATATATAAAATGTCAGTACATATTATGAAAACTCTGCTTTTTCAGAACCATATGTCAGTAGCAGCATCTTGCTTCCAAAAGAGGTAAAAGAAATGATTGGGAACTGCTGATTTTTTAGTTAGGGTGATCTCTCCATTTCTAATAAAGGAGTTTTCTAATTGTGGGTGGCCTTGTAAATTTGTTTATCACATACTATCATCACAAAACTCCATGGAAAAATTTCTTTTTTTTAAGGTAATGACTAGCATATATTAGTCTAGGAAAGTCTGTGTCTTTCCACTGCTCTTGAAATTTGAATTTGGTCTTGGTGTAGGTACATATTAAACTAGGAAGCAACAATTGGTGGGGGAGGTCAGAGATGAAGTTTGGTTGAATTGATATGGTGATTTTTAAATTCGATATTCAGGTCATATCACAAGTTAACCATTCTCCCTAAATATGCTTAATCAACTTATGAGTAATTTCCTTGGACCCTCCAAATTATCAGTTCTTAAACATTTTTCTGCCCTGGACCCTGGTAAAAATCTATGAATCTCAATTTAGAATGTTTTTAAATGCATAAAATAAAATATGTAATATTACAAAGGAAATAAATTATGTTGAAACACCACACATGTGTACATTTTTATATTTATGTATACATACATACAAATACACACACACATATAAACAAATTCACAACTCACTGAAATCTGTAAAAAGGCTCACTGGAATCTCTGAACCACAGGATAAGGACCCATCTTCCTAGGATTATGGAGCACAACATAATTTGGAACTATGAGTTATGGAAGACAGTAATGCTAGTTCTATTGCCAGGTTTCTGTGACTTGTGACACTAATATAGTATGGTTGTTTGGTTTTATATAAAACCATTTGCATTGTTACTCCTACTTGTCTTCAAGGAGATTATGGTTTCTGCCTTTCAGGGGAAAAAGAGAAGAGCTGGACTGGACATTTGCTCCTTTAATCTTGATCTCCAAAAGGAGTAATGGGCTAAAATATTACCTATCTTCCACATCTCAAATATTTATAGTAGTTTTCTTTAAGGACTTTAATATAATAAAGACCACTTTCCCTGCTTTTTTATGGGGAAGGACAGCAGCTAATTTTTATTATCTTTAGCTCCATTCCACCAAACACATGGTATTAAAAAAAAGGAAAAAAAATTCAGATGGGGGAAGTTTAATGGCCCCTGTAAGAATACTAGTCCAAAAATTTAGGTTTTCCAACTTTTGTAATCTAAAGTTATTATTATTATTATTATAGCTTTTTATTCACAAGATATATGCATAGGTAATTTTTCAGCATTGACAGTTGCCAATCATTTTATTCTAACTTTTTCCCTCCTTCCCCCCACCTCTTCCCCCAGATGGCAGATTGACCAATACATGTTAAATATGTTAAAGTATAAGTTAACTACAATATATGTATACATGTCCAAACAGTTATTTTGCTTTATAAAAAGAGACAGACTTTGAAATAGTATACAATTAGCCTGTGAAGGAAATCAAAAATGCAGGTGGACAAAAATAGAGGGATTGGGAATTCTATGTAATGGTTCTTAGTCATCTCCCAGAGTTCTTTCCCTGGGTGTAGCTGGTTCAGTTCATTACTGCTCTATTGGAACTGATTTGGTTCATCTCATTGCTGGAGATGGCCACGTCCATCAGAATTCCTCATCACATAGTATTGTTGTTGAAGTATATAATGATCTCCTGCTCCTGCTCATTTCACTCAGCATCAGTTTGTGTAAGTCTCTCCAGGCCTTTCTGAAATCATCCTGTTGGTCATTTCTTACCGAACAATAATATTCCATAATATTCATAAACCACAATTTATTCAGTCATTCTCCAATTAATGGGCATCCACTCAGTTTCTAGTTTCTGGCCACTACAAAGAGGACTGTCACAAACATTCTTGCACATACAGATTCCTTTCCCTTTTTTAAAATCTCTTTGGGATATAAGCCCAGTAGTAACACTGCTGGGTCAAAGGGTATGCACAGTTTGATAACTTTTTGAGCGTAGTTCCAAACCTTACTTTGTGTGATTTGGAATACTTCATATGGTTATCAAAGATTTATCTTTCTTTTGGAAGTTGAGGGGTTGCCCATCAGTTGGGGAATGGCTGAGGAAATTGTGGTGCATGACTGTCATGGAATATTATTGTTCCATCGGAAGTGATGAACAGTATGCTCTTGGAGGAAAAAAATATCTGTAGAGTTTTTTCTCAAGGAAAATGAAATGTAGTGTATTCAAAGTAATAGCTATGTTTTGGGATGACCAGCTGTAAATTACTTTGCTATTCTCAACAGTATAATGATCTACGACTACTTTAGAAGACTTATGAAGAATCCAATCCATACCCAGAGAAAAAAACTGATTATGTCTGAGTACAGATTGAAACTCTCTCTCTCTCTCTCTCTCTCTCTCTTTCTCCCCCTCTCTCCCTCCTTCTTTCTCTCTCTGTTTCTCCCCCCCTCTCTCCCTTCAGTCAAACTTTATTTTTGGGGGGCTTTTTTTTAGGGTGGGAGATCTACATTTTCTTTCATATGACTTTTATGGAACTACTTTGCATATTTTCACATGTGATTTCTTATTGGGTACTGGGGGTGAAGATAAAGTAAAGAATAAAACTCATAAGTTTTAAGAAAACAAAATTGTTTTAAATGTAAACTGAAAATATTAAATAATATTAAGAAAAAGATTTATCATTCTTTTGAGGATCATTCATATCTAGTGACTATACAATGGGAAATGGCTGTTGTCATATATATATATATATATATATATATATATATATATATATATATATATATATATATATACATATTTACCTGTGTGTGTGTGCATGTATGTATTTATTACTTCTGTATTTTGGATATGGACCACTGTGTAGTTATGTGAATCACTGGACAAGAAATCACTGAATCATAGGTTATTGTTTCAAATATAGAGCTACAAAGAGACTATAAAGATCCTTCCCATCCCTTTACAGATGTGAAACAAAGAAAAAGTGGTTAAGTGAGTTACTGAAGTCACACTGCTTGTGTCTAAAGTAGAATTTTAATTCACCTTTATAGATTTCTGTTCTTTCAACTAACATATATTGCTGTTTATACAAGGATCATTTTCCAATCAATAATTTTCCTTATTCTGGTTTCATGGATATGTTCACGCAAAATCTCAGCAACACGTAACCAAAATTATTTATCTTTAATAAACATAACTTGCTTGTTTAGATAAAGTCTTTCTTATATCCAAAGAACCTCTAAACTCACTGATCTAGTGATCAATTATTTTTTAATGTTCTAGTGACATATTCACTTAAATCTTTTATAGTACAAGATGTAATATATTGATCTAAACTCTATCTATTTTTCCAGTTATCCCAGTTATTCTCATCAATTAGGGCATTCTTCCTCAAGTTTATTTCCTTGGGTTCATCAAGTCCTGGTTTATTGAGCTTAATTGTTTCTGATTCTTCCTATCTCATATGCCCCGCTGATTTAATTTTCTAATTTTTAATCAGCACCACATAGTTTTCATGATTACTGCTTTAAGTATAATTTTACATCTTAAAATGA
Source organism: Sarcophilus harrisii (assembly GCF_902635505.1). Lineage (NCBI taxonomy): Eukaryota > Metazoa > Chordata > Mammalia > Dasyuromorphia > Dasyuridae > Sarcophilus > Sarcophilus harrisii. Next base: position 196,217,894 of record NC_045426.1, read on the forward strand.
TAGTTCCTTTTCATGGCTACATTTTTTCATTATTTCCCTTGAGAATCTGGACCTTTTGTTAATTCAAATGGAGGTTGTAATTTTGTCTTGATCTGTGAAGTTTCTTAGCTACTTGATATAGAATTAAATATGTAAATTAATTTGAGTAGCATCTTCATTCCTGTTGTATCAATGTAGTCTCATAATGAGTAATTATATATTCTGTTAAAATTATTAATTTCTTTTAGCATTTTGTAATTGTATCTATACAAAGAATGAATGTATTTTAGTATATTGATTTTCAGATATTTTAGGAATCTGTAGTCATGTTAAATTAAACATCCCTTATTATTTGAATCTGAATTTCATTATTGCTATAACATGTTGATTTTATGTATTTAGTTTTGTCCTACAGTTTTACTAAAACTAGATTTTCTGTTTCTTACACATTTTCTAACTGAAACATCATGCTCTAATCAAATAACAATATTTTTAACTTTTTTTTAAAGTATTTAAGCCTTAATTTTTTTTTTTTTTGACTTTTTGCTCTGATAGCACTCTGATTGCAGAGAAAGAAGCATTATTGTTTTACATTTTATTGATGGGGAAAATTCTATTGTTTCTCCAGTGCAAAAGTTAACATATATATGTATGTGTGTTTATATACATATACATGTATACATCAATATATATTATATATATATATATATAACTTATATTTACATATGCAGAATGTATATTTGTTCAATTATTTCTGATCCTTTATGACCCCATTTGAAGGTCTTCTTGGTAAAGATACTGGACTGTTTTGTCATTTCCTTCTCCAGTTCATTTTACAGATGAGGAAACTAAAACAAACACTGTAAAGTGACTTTCCCAAGGTCACAGAGCTATTGAGTGTCTGAACCCAGATTTGAGTCTTGGTCTTCCTGACTCCAAGTCTGGCACTCTACCCACTGTTCCATGTAGCTACTGTCCCATAGAATGTATATAGAAAATTAATAATTATATGTATGTAATAAAAGAAAAAGTCCAAAATATTTTTGTAGATATTGGAGCACATGCTTAGAGTTTTATGTTGTCAAAGTCTTTTTCTGCATCTAATATTTTTGCTTTAATATGATTATTTCATTGGTTTTATATTGTTTTATTCCTTCCTTTAAATCCAACTGGATTTTTCTGAGTAATTTTTGGATAAATTAGTATTGCATTTTCCTGGGATCTTATTTTAATTTCAAAATTCAAAGTTCTTTTCTCTCTCTCTCTCTTTCTCTCTCTCTCTTTCTCTCTCTCTCTCCCCATATTCTTTGCTTTATTGTTCCATTTAATTCTTAAAACTATATATTTTTCTTATAAAGGGATATTTTAATTTTCCAGTATTTTAAAATTACATTTTTTGTAGAAATGCCAGGGTTTTTATTCTCTTCTCCTAACCCTAGCAGCTCCTTTATTCTAGTTCATTTTCCCTTTCTGAAACTATATTGCTAACAGTCTCTATTTAATACTGTTAATTGAAATTTATATTTTTGTAGACAATCTTTTATAAGTTCTCAATTTTGTTACAAAATTGTTTCTTGTACTTCTTTTCATTTCTTTTTTTAAATTATGATTTTAGAGTTAAGGGGATGGGGAGGGAAGCTAAGAGGGCAGAGTGAGGCCAGGAAGCTGCTCAATCTTTTCCCTTGAAAACCACTCGAAACCAAGTCTCTGAACAGCATTTGGAACAACACAGTACAGAATGGAACTATTCTTCAGTTTAATTTAGATTGGGAGAAAATCAAGAAAGATCAGTCTCACTGGGGTCTAAAGGTTACTCAATCCAGTTCAGAGGGTATAGGGTAAAGCCAGTGAGTGTGTCTTAATCACAGAAGGTCAGCAACCCAGATCCTTGGTTATAGCTCAGTATTAGAAGAGTTGTTCATACCTTTTCTAACTATAATCCTGATCCTGCCAAAGTTTGGTTCTTTTAATCTCCAAGCTTCATATTGTGTATGTAGAAGAAGATGATTCCTGATTGAGACCATTCTGAGTTTGACTCTGGGCATCTGTGAGAGGGATTTCAATTTACTAAAGAGATTGCAGAGAATTGTAAATAAAGAAGAGGTCCAAGGAGGTGGATGTGTGACTTTTTTATGTAAGCTTGGAATCATTAAAGAGGTGCATAATAACAAAATTAATGCAAAAATTATAAAGAAAGTTAGAAACCAAGTTAGAAAACTGCTATGAATGAAATTGACAACACATATCTCTGATATAGGTTTCATTTCTCATATATATATATATATTTCTTATGGACAATTAACTTTTGGTTTTAAGTTTCCTTATTATCCTTATTACATTGCTTAATCCAGTTATACTTAGAAGTTTTAAACTTTATATCTACATATCTATATAGATATATATTTGAAAATATATGAATAGTATTTTTAAATCATGTTATTCACCAATTAATAAATGGCCAAAGGATATAAATAGACAATTTTTGGACTAAGAAATCAAAGCTATCTATAGTCAATTGTAAAGATGTTTTAAATCACAAATTAAAACAACACTGAGATACCACTCACACCTATGAGAGTGGTTAATCCCACCACATTCTTCTATCTTCAGGGCTTCAGTTCTAGAAATTGCTAAGAGACAACTTCCCCAAGTGAGATTATGTTCTTTCTAGTATTTACATCAGAGATTTTATTTAGGACTCAGCTAAAAACTTAACTGACTTTTTAGTATCTTTGTTATATTTTGTTCTATAGAGTTTCACTGCCCCCCGCCCCCAGTTGCTTGAATAAACGGATTTACTTGCATTTTGTGATTATTTTTATGTAACTACTGGTTGATGGAAAAGAAGCCAATTGAGTGACAATAAACTAAAGGCTACTCTTCTCACTTAAAAAAAAATCAGTGTGGTTTTTAAAGTTCTTAAATCTTCTTACTGGGATTACTTAGGGACAGGTGGATGGAACAGTGGATAAAATGCTTGTGCTGGAGTCAGGAATACTTGAGTTCACGTCCATTCTCAGATGGCTAAAAGCTATGTAACCTTGAGCATATTACTTAACTATCATTTGCCTCAGTTTTCTCATCTGTAAAATGAGGATAATAATAACATTTATTTCCCAGGATTATTATGAGGATCAAATGAAATAACATTTGTAAAGTGCTTGGAATAGTATCTGTAGGTGCTGTGTAAATGTAAGCTTTTATTATTATTAGTCTAGAAATAATGTAATTTTAGATTAATAAACTTTGAAGGTATGCTAGAAGGTAAACCTTGATTAGTCTTGTTAAGTCTCATGAGCAGTAACATTATTAAATACAGACCCTCAGATTTAGTCAGAGAATCTTGAGGGTGAAAATAGTCATTTCTTTGGGGTTCTAACTTGCCAGTTTGAGTAGGAATTTGGGATACTAGAGGGAACCTTAGAATTAAAAAATATTTTTATTTGTTATGAATTCATATCTTTCATTTTTATATTGGTAATTTGATTTTCCTCTATATTTATATAAGATTAGATAGTAAACCACCTATTTAGTTGTTTTCAAAAACATCTACTAATTTTACTAAACAATTCAATGTTTTTCCTCCAATTCTGATGATCTTTTTTTTTTTTTTTTTTTTTTTTTTTTGATTTTCAGAATTTCTTTCTGGCATGTTTAACTGTTGCTTATGTTTAGCTACTTATGCAGATTTCTTTAGTCATAAGTCAGGTTTATCAATTTTTTTTCTGTTGTTTTTTTTTGTTGCTTTTTTTTGTTTTTGTTTTTGATAAAAGTGCTTAGATACAAACGTTTTCTAATAAGGAGTTTTATGAAAGCACCACAAAAGTTTTGGCAAGTCATTTCATTACTTCTCCACAAAATACTGTTTCTATCATTTGTCCCTTAATCAACAGGTTATTTAGGTTTAATTTATTCTTTTTTAAGTTTAATTATTTTCTTCAAAAGCCTTTTGCTGTTCATAATTTTATAGTATTGTGGTAAGGATTTGTTTAATATCTATGATCCTTTTGCATTTGTTTATTGTTTATTTAAAATGTTAGCAATGGTCAATTTTGCAAAAGTATAGTACATAATTAAGAAAGATCTTGCTTTCTATTTATTTTTAATGATTACCAAAGAACTATCAAATCTGTATCTTTAACTACTTTCTGATTTATTTTTTAAAATTGGATTTGTTTAATAATGACAAGAATTCATCAAGGTATCCAATTACTTGAGTCTATCTGTCCCTCCCAGTAATTTAATGAATTTTTTCTTTAAAAAGAACAGAAACAGTGGTGAAATAATTTTTTAAATCATGAATTTATAACAGAAGAAATAAAATTAACCATACCATATATTTATATATTAGTATTGCATGATTAAAAAGGAAGTGAATATATAATAAAAAGGAAGTGAATATAAAAATGTAAAATGTCTAAATCAAAAAAACAAATAATAGAGCTCTAAAACAATCCAATCTCAGAAAGTGTTGTAGAGTAAGTAAACTTTCCCATTAAAATAAAAAACTTAGAAATAAAGGATTTTACTTTTTTATTTTAATGGGAAAATGTTATTTTTATACTGACAAAGAAGACACAAAGCTAACTAAGAAATCTATAAGTGAATAAAGATTAAGGTAAATATTTTAAAAATATATATGCTACAAACTGTGAATATAAGACAAAAGTAAAACAGATTCTGCCTTTAAGAAGCATAAATTACAATGATGGATACAACTTGTAGAAACACAGCGGTTAAAAGAGAGTACTGGAATTGAGTGAATAGAGGAGTGACATGATGAGAACTGTGTTTTACAAATATCACTTTATCAGCTGGGTGAAGGATGGATTAAAGTAGTGGCTTAACTAAATGAAGCTTGTTCAGTTATAAATGAGGTCAATTTTTAAAAAGACTCAGTTAAATATATGAGGTACATAATATCTTAGAGGTGAGTGAGAATAGGCAAAGAAGATGGAAGTGCTCATCAATTGCTCATGTTCAAATAACCTTCAAATAACCTTCACGAGATTTTGAATACTGTTTCTTTTGTTAACTCAGTTATCAATATATTAATATCATATATGTGCATATAAATCATATATATATATACATATTATTTCTATACTATCTATATATATGTGATGTTCTCTTCTTTAAAATATGATGGTTCTCTCTGGGAGCAGGTTTCTTGGGGAGGTTTTCTGGAGGCAGCCTCAGTTTCAGCTAAAAATAATAATCACCTCAAATGCAGCCAAATGATAAAATCCAAACGTTTATTTTCTCCTTCCTTGGGCCCGGGTAGCTTTCTTAGAGGCCTCAGCTTTCCTTGGTTCTGAGAGCTCTTGTTGCTAGTCTTTTGCCTCCAGCTCAACACGGAATGTCTCCAGCCAATACCAAAGTGAAAGTTGGAATGAATCTGTTTGCCTCTGAGAGAGGGCTTCTGGCTCTCAATCTCTGTGTCTGTCCCAGAGTGCCCTTTGGCCTTGGGAGCTGCTTGCTTATATGCATTCTCTAAAGGTGTGAACACAAGCATTGTTTTTATCAGTTCCACTTAGTACCTTGTTTCAAGTTCTGGCCCATAACATCTCCTTGTAAGATCAGATCAATCATACTGAACCATGCTAAATTAGATAATTATTGTCTCTATCAACTCTAATGGCTTAACAGTTTGTAAGGATTCCAACATATATATACATACATACATACACACATATATAAATATAAAATACACTTGATTGTAGAGAATTGAAACCAAAAAAACTCTTAAGGTCAGCTTCACCTAAACCCTTTACCACATTGGCAATTGTGAATAAGACTTTGAAGACTTGGCCAATTGCTTCATTCATGAAACTATATAATACTGTACAAGCTCTTTGTGCTACATACTAGATTGAAGAGCTTGGAAACAATTCTCTATCAAAATAGTGGTAGTCCTCAGAAATCTCTTGCATTTTCTACTATAGCATTTACTAACAATGAGACATTATACAAACTGGGTTTTTTAGATCTGAGGACAGCTCTTACTAGGAAGTTTAAAGTGCTACATAGTTAAATTTTAAATGTGAATTGATACCAATCTTTTAACATATTTTGACCAGAGCCTAATTAGATGTTACCTCTCAAAGATCATAATAGAGATATGAGTTCAACATATACAACTGAAGGAAACAAACAAACATGGATCCAGATTTTTTTCTTATAGGCCAAATAGTTAAAAGTCAATATTTGAAATCCTAGAAGCTAAGTCACAGTCAAAAGATGGTATAATTGAAAATCTAAAACTTTTTTTTTTCGTCAGAGAATATGCCATCAGTTATTATACATATTTTGGATTTTTTGGCATCCAAATAATTCTCTATCTCAGTTGTTCCTTGATGGTTGTAGTAAGAACAGATATATAATGAAGACCTATAAAAAGTGAAAAAAGACAAAGATAGAGCTACGATAGTGGAATGAAGGCAGTATATTTTGCCAAGATCTTTCACTATATCCTCCCCCCAATACACACACACACACACACACACACAATGGTTCTGTTTAAAAGGGGGGGAAAAGAATCACCAGAGCAAATTATGAGTGGAAGTCAAGAAAAAAAATAACAGTGAGTCTTTTTTCCTAGCTGGGGGCGGACTGGGCTAGGTGTTGTCCAAAAGCTTGGTGCGACAAAAGAGACCTTGGCTATGGGGTATGACATTGATAGTAATGAATAAGTAACAGCCAAGAATCCAGCAACTGAACACCTGGTCAGAAAAATATTCTAAGTGATGCATATAGCTACAGAGTAGAGAGCAGAAGTTATAGTTGGAAGGAAGCAGGAGCATGACCTGTGTGAAGATGATAGCATTGAACAGGAGGGTAGTGAACAGATTTCTCTTTGGATAATAATATATTGGAAGTATGGAAATCTTAGGCACCCAGGCTTAACTGCGAAAATAGAAGGGCATAAAAGACAGAATCTCAGGCTAGATATCACTGCCCCAGATGAGTATAGGCCAATTCTAACAAAGTCAAAAATCAAGAAGTAGAATGGGAAAATGAATAATAATGAAACAAGAATTTGATCACAAAATGCTACTGCATGGAACGGAGAGATAAGGTGAAGAACTTCCAGGAATGTTTAAAGTCTTTTTCTGTATTCATTATTTCTATGTCTCTGAGACCTGCATAAATATGTTGTATATTAGCCAATATTTACTTAAACTTTAGATATTTTTACTTAATCTGAAATGATGACATTTATCACTATTCAATGTTATCAATATTTAGACTATTAGTTGAATGCTATTAGCTTAGTAATCTAAATTTTGAAGGTCTGTTGGCACCCATGTCTAACATTCAATTAAGGGGAGAGGGCACCTATTTTCTTAATGTTCCCCAACCTATGATGTAATCCTTTGTAACCAAACCTATAAAAACTGTATATCTTTCCTAATTCTTTAGTCCTTCTACTGTAAACTTTCTCTCTTTCCCTCCTCACGGTGGAACTGCTCATTCTCATAAGAATCTATTAATAAACAGCAACTTTTCTGCTTTTTACTTTGAGAAGTCTCTGAGTAGTCATTTGTGGATAGGAGTTCTATCCTTCACAGTTTTGGGGGCTTGTCTGGGATGAGTCTTTGGGGGAGACAACTGTGTATCCCGAACAGGGATAGGCTCACTCACAGTTAGTTTTTCCATAGCCTCTGGCTCTGTGTGTATAGCCTCCCTCCCTCTCAGATGAATGACCTGAGGTAGAAATACTCAGTGAAAAGCAGACTTTGAAGACCAAAGAAGAAATAGAGTCCTGACAGGTCAGCTACAGTCTGAAAAGAAACACGTGTACTCGAGGTAAACAAAGCTCTTGGGAAGTCTGGGGGTCTATTGGCTGGGTTGAAGGAGACCTGAGGGACTAGCTCTCTTAAAAATTGTTTTGGTGGACAGCTGTTGACCCCAATGATAAAGGACTTTTTAAGGAGGCTCTCTCTCGGGTGACTGCAGGGCATGAAGGTGACAAAGGACCCCCGTTGACAACTTGGTTTGAGACCAAGTTGTAAAAATAGGACAGAAGCAGTCCAAGAATTTATGTCAGGATATTAGCCAGGGAATTCCAGTTAACAGCTTGCTTGGGAATCAACTCAAAGACTGGGATAAGTTACCCAGATATAAAGGGAAAGACAAGAAAATAATGATTAAATATTGCTGTTTTGTTTGGGGTAACCAAAATATTGGTAGGGGAATAATCTGGCCAAAATATGGTTCTGCTGAGGATTGGATATGTCAACAATTGAATATATATGTGAATAATAGAGATCCATATAATCCAGAGGAATCAGCTTATGCTAACCTTTGGCTGCCAGGAGCTGCTAGAGCTATGAGAATTTTTCTGAGCAAAACAAAGGAAGGGAATAAGCATGATAAGGAAAAAGGGAAAATAGAGATGAACCTAGAATCTGAAGCTAAACGGTGGGATCCCCTTGCTGCCCTTCCACCTCCTTATGCAGTATCCCACCTTGTACCACCAGAAGAAGATCCTTTGCCTCTTCCCCCCTCCTGTAGAAGAAGAAATAATGGATTTAGGCCAAGGAAGTGTAGGCAGGACTCACAGTGACTCATATAAATATCTAAGAAAAGAATTAGAACAATTAAGACAGGATGTTCAAAATCTCCCTGTTAGAGAGAAAAGGTAGCTGGGGCCAGTAGCTAATGAGGTACAAAATATGTATCCACTTAGAGAGGTCCTGTTAGGCAGGGCTCAGGGAGGAATTGGATTTGTAAATGCACCTCTGTCAGTGAATGAGGTTAGAAAATTTAAGAAAGAATTAGCTTCTACCATGGAAGATTCGATTGGGGCATCCAAGCAATTAGATCAATTTTTAGGTCCCAGCTTATATACTTGGTCAGAATTGAGGCATATCTTATCCATATTATTCACTCCCAAGGAAAGGTGTTCAATTCGAGCACAGGCTATGTGGGAATGGGAGATGAGGCACCCACCCCTGAAGGAGGGAGCGATCCCAGCAGAGCAGAAATATCCAGTGAATGACCCAGTATGGGACAACAATAATCAGGCCCATAGGCAAAATATGCAGGACTTGAGGGAGCTAGTGATTGTAGGAATATGGGATGCCTTCCTGAAGAGACAGAATATAAACAAAGCACTGACTATCATTCAGGAAAAGTATGAGTTACCAGTTCAGTATTTAGAAAGACTCAGAGAAAGAATGAGGAATTATTCAGGGACTGACACAGATAGCCCAGAGAATGAACAGATATTGAAAGTACAGTTGTATCCAACTTTTGGCCACATATTAATAAAAAAATACAAAAGATTGAGGGATGGATGCAGTCCTCTTTAAGAATCCTTCTGGAAAAAGCCACCAAGGTGTATGTAAGAAGGGATGAGGAGAAGGAAAAACAGAGATAGAAGGATTAAGATGTTGTTGCAGAGGACACAGCAGAATGCTAATAAGGAGAAAGAAGTAAGGGGGAGTGCAAGAAAGCCTCTTTAGGAAAGAGGTGAGGGGAATGGAAGGAAGAGAGTTGAGATGACTTGTTGGTCTTGTGGAAAACCAGGTCACTTCTCTAGGAGGTGCCTGCAGAAAATTGAAGAGGAGCAGGTATTGTCCCTGGTAGAATTGGAGGACTAGGGGTGTCAGGGGCTCGGAGGGGGACCCCACTTAGAGCCCTTGATAAATTTGAAGGTGGGGTCTAAAAAGGAAGAAATGGGTATTTTTTTTTAGTTGATTTGGGTGCAGCCCAGATTTCTGTGACACAATTACCAGCAGGGTAGAAATTATCATCAAAATGTATGATGATTTCAAAATGTATGATGATTTCTGGAATTAAGAGAGAAACTTTCTCAGTACCCATGACTGAAGTATTGCCTATAGAATATGAGGTAGTTGAAGTATTTGGACAATTTTTAGTGGCTCCTGGGGCAGGAGTAAATTTGTTAGGGAGAGATTTGATAACAAAGCTTTCAATTAGTCTTGTGTCTCAGTGTCCCCTGCTAGTTCCAGTCCGAAATTTTGTGATGAGAAAAGTAGACAAACAGAAGATTAATTTTGAGGTTTGGGCAAGTCCCAAGAACCCAGGACTGTTGTCTATTCCCCCAATATGGATAACTTTAAAGGACCCACAAAACATAGTCAAGTCCAACAATATTCAATTGCAAATGAAGAAAAAAGGGACTGAAGAGGGTTATTGGGAGGTTGCTGAGAAAATTGAACCTTGTATTTCATCATTCAACACCCCCATTCTTTTTGTAAGGAAAAAGGATGGTACATATAGAATGGTCCAGGATTTGAGGGAAATCAATAAAATAGTATTGTCATCTCATCCAGTAGTACTGGACCCTTATACGATCTTGGGAAGGATTCCAAAAGGTAGTGCATAGTTCAGTGTAATAGATTTAAAGGATGCATTTCAGAGTTGCCCCTTATTTGAGAACAGTCGAAATATTTTTGAATTTGAATGGGAAGATCCAGATATGGGGAGAAAACAGCAATATTGATGGAGTGTGTTACCACAGGGATACACAGAGTCCCTCAATTTATTTGGGCAAATATTGAAAGGAATAATTGAAAATTTTGAAAATCCAATTAAAGAGGTAAAAGTTTTACAATATGTAGATGATCTTCTTGTGGCAAGACAGAAAAGGAGTGACACTGCCCAAGTCACTATCAGTTTATTAAATATCTAGGAGCACAGGGACTAAGATAAATTGCAGTTTGTGGAACATGAAGTGAAATATTTAGTTCATTTTATAAGTGAAGGGAAAAAGAAATTAGACCCTGTACATATGGAGGGGATTCTTCAAATTACTAAATCTAGGACAAAGAAGGCCCTCTGGAAATTTTTAGAATTGGTGGAGTGTTGTAGAACTTGTATTGATGAATATGCACTATTAACTAAGTCATTACATACTCATTTGTTAGAGGAGAAGCCTGATGTAGTGCAATGAGATTCAGAAGGAGAACAAAATTTTGAACAACTTAAGCGGGCATTAATGTCAGCCCCAGTACTTTTGCCATCATTAGAAAAGCCTTTTCATTTATATGTAAATACGATAAAGGAGTGGCTTTAGGAGTATTAGGACAGGTAAGGGGAGGACAGCGACATCCAGTGGCCTTTCTGTAAAAAATATTGGACCCAGTGGCGGAGGGATGGCCTACTGGTATCCAGACAGTAGCAGCCACAGCACTTTTGATGGAATAAAGTCGGAAATTAACCTTTGGGGATAGTTTAATAGTGAGTGTCCCATACCAAGTTCGATCAATTCTAAATAAATGGTCCAGGAGGTGGCTAATTGATTCAAGGATTTTAAAAAATGAAGCAATTTTATTAGAAAAAGATGATTGGGTACTCTCACCAGACCATAACCTTAATCCAGCTACATTCTTATCAATCTCCCATGGGGAACATGTGTCCCTTGAACGTGACTGTCTAAATGTAATTGATTATCAAACTAAGGTTAGGGAGGACTTGCAGGAGGTTCCTTTGTTAAAAGGTGCTCAATGGTTCATAGACAGGTCCTCACGAGTAGTTAATGGGAAAAAGTATGCTATTGTTAATGGGGAGAACTTGACTCTGGGGCAACTTGGGTTGCTAAAAGAGTGGTCAGCTCAAACTTGTGAACTGTATGCATTAAATCAAGCCCTAAAATTACTTGAAGGAAAGAATGGAATCATATACACGGACTCAAAATATGCTTGGGGAATTGTTTGTGTATTTGAAAAAATATGGGAGGAAAGGGGAATGGTAAATAGCAAAGGAAAGGGATTGGCACACAGGGCATTGGTCACTGGAATTCTAACTAATCTCATGTTAGCTAAGAATATTTCAGTGATTCACATGCAAGGACATCAGAGATCCATTTGAGGCTAGAGGGAAACCACCTTGTGGATGAGGAAGCAAAACGGGCTGGAGAAGAGGAATCTGTAAGTACAGAGAAAATGATGGTGCTAATTCCAGCATTTCTACCTCAATTGCCTCCACCTTCCCTTACCCAGAAGAGAAGAAAATAATTCAGAGCTCAGGAGAATAAAGAGGGGCATTGGTTCCTACCCGATGGCAGAGAAGTACTGACCATGGCAGGTATGAGACATGTATTCCAACACTTACGTCAGGGCAGTCATTGGGGCATCTAGAACTTCTGTGATGCAGTGCTAACCAAGTTTGTAGCACCGGACCTGTACACAATAGCACAGCAGCTTTTAGTGGTTGTCTTGTCAAAGGACAAATAGGGCGGCCCAACAAGAAGTCCAAAAAGGGGGAAGGCCCCCTGGTATCAGGCCTTTTCAAAGCATACAGGTAGACTTCACCAAACTGCCATCTGTGAGGCGTCTCAAATACCTGTTGGTCATAGTGGACCGTCTGACCTCATGGGTGGAAGCTTTTTGCCTTGCCCTGGCAACAGCCTCAGTGGTTGTGAAAATACTTCTTGAACACATCATTCTGAGGTATGGGTTGGTGGAGCGAATAGATTCAGACCAAGGCACTCATTTCTCAGCTAGAGTCCTCCCACCTATAGCCCAAGCTTTAGAAATATCTTGGGATTTACAGACCCCATGGCATCCACCCTCATCAGGCAAAGTAGAAAGGATGAATAAGGAAATTAAATGGCAACTAACCAAATTGGCATTAGAGACACAATTGTCCTGGATTAAGTGCCTTCCCCTTGCCTTGTTAAGGATTAGAACAAAACCTCAAAGGGATGTGGGGTTATCACCCTGAGAGTTATATGGTCACCCTTACCCTAGGGAAATGCAAAACCCCTCCTTAGACCCAATATTTCAAACTAAGGACTTGCTCTTGAGAAAATATGTCTTTATTGCAACATTTCAAACATTTACAATTGAGATTATTGCTCAGACTCCTTCCTTAGGGTTTGTAGTGCAGAAGTTCCAGCCTGGAGACTGGGGCTTGGTTCAGATGTGGAAGGAGGATAAGCTGACAACAATTTGGGAAGGACCATATCAGATCCTCTTAGCATCAGATACAGCAGTCTGTACCAGAGAAAGAGGATGGAACCATCATATCAGAATTAAAGGACCAGTAGACGCTCCAAGAGTGTGGACCTTGAAGCTGAATCCAGAGGACCAGTTAAAGGAAACATTAAAAAGGAACTGATATATTGTGCATGTAAAATCTTAATAGTATTGATTTGGGGTACTTTATTGGAACTTTTTCTGATCGTGTTAGATATCATTTTCCATTGGATGGTGTTACTTCAACTTAGAAATTTGACTTATTCAGTGGAATGGGGACCAAACAAAACATACACAGAAGGGGAATGTGTTTTTTATCCCTATATATAATACTACCCCTTGCTGACACAATTCCTAATCCTTTACTGAAGGCAATAGCTTCCAGAACTAGATTCAGGTTATTGCTGATACATTTTATCTCAAAAATTGCTGGATATTTGGAGGTCCTGAACAACTCACACGATGGCTCTGGGTACCTTTCCCTTTATCTCCAACTTGAATATTGAGTAATAAATCACTTGTACATGATGGTACTGGATTTTGGTCAGATCAGGAGGAATACCAATGGAAACTAATGCTGTCCCAGGAGGACATTGTTTAAATCAAACAGGTGATGCTAATGGATAAGGAGATATATGGCCCCCAGAAAGAATTATCAGAGAATATGGGTCGGCCAAAAGGAGTCAGGATGGAAGTGGGGGGGTAGAGGACACCAATATATACACTGAACAGACTAATTAGACTACAAGCAGTCTTGGAAATAACCAGACTGCTCAGGCTTTTGATCTGCTAGCTGATCAAGCCACTCAAACACGAGAGGCTGTTTTACAACGCAGACTAGTTTTGTTAGCAGGAGGAGGAGTTGTTTGTGGAAAATTAAACTTGTCCACTTGTTGTATGCAAATTGATAATGGTCAAGTGATAAAAAAAATTACCAATGGCATTCGCAGAATAGTTCATGTACCTGTACAGGTGTGGAAATCCCCTTTCTCTAATAGTTGGTGGTCGTGATTTAATGGTAGCTGGTGGAAACAACTTTTATGGTATGGACTAATTGCAATCAGTGGTATTATACTGTTACCATTATGTTTACCCTCTATAATTACATTAGTAACCAGAATAGTCCAAAGGTCCTTGTCAAAATTATTGCATCCAGAAGATGCTATTAAAATGATTCTTCAGAAAAATGGCTGGAATGTATTAGAAAGGGAAGATTCTGATGATGAGCTCCATAAACAATGTATAAACCTGTTAACTTATTGTGAAAAATGTTTAAGTTCTTCATAGAAATATGATAAAAAATCATTTATATATTATAAGGGGGAATTATATGGAATGGAGATATAAGGTGAAAAACTTCCAGGAATGTTTACATTATTTTTCTGTATTTTATTTTTCATTATTTCTATGTCTCTCTGACCTGCATAAGTTTGTTGTGTGTTAGCCAATATTTACTCAAACTTTAGATATATTTACTTAACCTGAAATGATGACATTTATCACTATTCAATGTTATCAATATTTAGACTATTAGTTGAATGCTGTTAGCTTAGTAATCTAAATTTTGAAGGTCTATTGGCACCCATGTGTAACCTTCAATTAAGCAGAGAGGGCACCTATTTTCTTAATGCTCCCCAACCTCAGATGTAATCCTTTGTAACTAAACCCATAAAAACTATATCTTTCCTAATTCTTTAGCCCTTCTACCGTGAGCTTTCTCTCCTTCTTTCCTCACAGTGGAACTACTCATTCTCAGGAGAATCTATTCATAAATAACAACTTTTCTGCTTTTTACTTCCAGAAGGTTCTGAGTAGTCATTTTTGGATTGGAGTTCTATCCTTCACACTACTGAGGAATGTGTGACAGAGAGGATCAAGACACAAACTCAGGAAAAGATAATGATTTAAACAGTTAAGAAAAAAATTCAAAAAATGCAGATTGAACATAAACTCAAGAAAAATTCACAGAATTTAAAAAGAAAAAAGTGAGAAAAAACAGATTTCAAAAATTAAAAAATGATAGGGAAAAATGAAAAATGTTTAAGAAAATTATGAAAAGTGAATTAAAAACTTGGAAAAGAGTTACAAAAACACTAAATAAAATAATTTCTTAAAATTAGAATTGGTGAGATAGGCTTGACTCTTTTCAACAATGAGTTGATTCAGGATGTGATGGAGAAATCCATCAGCATCCAAAGAGAGGACTATGACTTCTGAATGTGGATTAGAACATAGTATTTGTACCTTTTTGTTGTTGTTGTTGCTTGTTTCTTTCTCATTTTTCCCTTTTGAGCAGATGTTTCTTGTGCAACATGATAAATGTGGAAATATGTTTAGAATTGCAAAAGAAAAAATAGAACTAATTATATAGAAATTAATGACTCCACAATACATTAAGGAACAATATTACAAAGTCAAAAAATGAAAAGAAATAGAAGAAAATGTGAAGTATCTCAGGAAAAATTGCTGACTTGGAAAACAGATTGGGGAGAAATAACTTAAGAATTACTGGACTACCCAAAAGCCATGATCTAAAAATGCTACATATCATATGTCAAGAAATCATAAAAGAAAATTGCCCAGAAATCTTAGAATCAGAAGGCAAAAGAAGAAATAAATAAAAGAAATATTATAGTTAAATTTCAGAGCTCCCAGGTCCAGAAGAAAATTTCATTCAGCAGAAAAAGTGACCAGGAGTACACAAAATTTAGCAACTTGTACTTTAGAAAGAATTGAAGATTTTGGAATATGATATTCCAGAAGGGAAAAACAGCTAGGATCATAGCTAAGAATAACTTACCTAAAAAAAAGAATAACCTTAAAAGGGAAAATGAATATTTAATGAAATGAAGGACTTTTAAAACATCACTGATTAAAAGACCAGAGCCTAATAAAATTTTTTATATTAAAACACAAGATGCAAAGGAAATATAAGAAGGAAAAATGAATGCGAACTCGTAAGGGACTTAAAAAAATTATACTGTTTATATTCTCATATGAAAATATAATGTAATCTCTATGAACTTTATTATCACTGGGGAAGTAAGAGAAATTCTCCCTAGATATAGGACACAGATATGAGTCTGTCATGTTGTGATGATCTCAAAGGGAGAATAGACTAGGAAGGGGAAAAGGAAGGATGGAAAATCATATAAAAGAGGAGCACAAGGAAGATTTAATACAATGCAAAGGAAAATTAGGTGGGAGAGTAGGCTATGTTTGAACTTCACTTTCATCTGAACTAGTGCAAGGAGAGAACAATATACATACACTTATAGTTAGTGACATCAGCACATCTTACTCAACAGGGAAGTAGTAGGGGAAAGAGTTAAGAGAAAGTGGGAGAATAACATAGAGAACAGATTAAGTGGGATAGAAGTAAGAAATAAATCAAGACTCTTGGGGAGGGGGGAAGAATGATAAAATATAACAGAATAGAGGGAAATGAATATGAATGAAATCAACTCACTTATAAAATAGAAATGGCTAGCAGAATAGAAACTTTAATCTAACAATGCATTGTTTATAAGAAATAGCCTTGAAAGATATCTCCAGAGCTAAAATAAGGGCTTGGAGTAGAATCAATTATGCTTTAGCTGAAGTAAAAAAAAAAATCAATAATAGCTATCATGATCTCAGACAAATCAAAAGCAAAAATAGACTGAATTAAAAGAGACAATCAAAGAAGCTCATTTTGCTAAAAGTCACCATAGACAATGAATTTATATCAGTATTGAACATATATGCACTAAATGGTAGGGTATCCAAATGTTTGAAGGAAAATTAAATGAATTACAGGAGAAAATATACAGTAAAACTATACTATTAGGCGACTACTTAGAGCTCCTCAGGCTAGAAAAATCTAACCATAAAATAAGGAAAAAAGAAGTTAAGGAAATAACCATAATGTTAGAAAAGTTAGATAAGATAGATTACTGGAGAATATTGAAAAGCAAATTCAATATTTATTGAAATATTAAATAGTTAAAACTAAATATTTTTCCCTCAGCTGTGCGTGGCACTTTCTCAAAAACTGACCACAAAAATCTTATAAATGCAAAAATATTAAACACACACTTTTCGTGCCTACAATGCAAAAAAAAAGAAGATGAAATCTTTGAAACAATCAAAAAATTAATTGGAAAAAAGAACATAATCCGAAAAAATGTATGGGTCAAAGAACAAATCACAAAAAGAGTCAATAATTTAACTGAAGAAAGTGACAATAATGAGACAATATTCCAAATGCAGCCAAAACACCAGTTGTGGAAAATTTATATCTCTAAATTCTACATTAATAGAGAATGAGCAAATACATTTTAATTGTATTTCCTGAATCAACATTATAAACCTGCCATAACTTAATTATAAGTAATTATATTTACTTACCCAATGCTATCTCAATAAAACTACCAAAAAAATTTTAAAGCTAGGAAAAATTAGCAACAAAATTTATATGAAAAAACTAAAAAAAAAAATATATATACAAAACTATAACAGCCCTTTTTGTGGTAATAAAGACCTCAAAATTCAGGAAATGTCCCTCAATTAGGAAATGATTAAACAGATATATTGTATGAATGTGATTGAATACTATTAGGATATAAGAAATTATGAAAGGGTTAGGGTTAGGGTTAGGGTCCTGAAAAAAACTGTATGAACTGATACAAAGTGAAGTCAGAACCAGAACAACTTACACAGTATCAGAAATAATGTAAAGACAATCAACTGTGAAAAACTTCATAAATCTACTCAATATAATGGTCTACCACAAGTCTAAAAGACTCATGGTAGCCAGCTTTAGCGAAATGATGAATCCAGAATATAGATTTAGTGATATTTCTTTCTTTTTTTTTCTTGTTTTTTGTTTCCTTTATCTCAGAACATGAATAAAGTGGAAATATGTTTGTGTGGCTGCATATATTTAATGAATAATTATAATTCTTGCCTTCTTTATGATGAGGAAGAGGTAAAAAGAATTTTAAACTGAAAATTAAATAAAATTTAAAAAATTATATAAGCCAGGAAATAATGATGTGATTCTTCCTCAGTCATAGAAGATAAAGTGGTACCCACTTCCAACTTATCCCACACAAATGATAGAAAGTAGTTGGTGACTCTCCAAATATTCACTTTATGGTTATGAAGTAATTCACATCACTTCAATTATTCGGATCCAGAAAGTATACTTGAATAAGGGAAAAACAGATTTTAGAGGCAAAAAGTTGCAGTATGTTGCTAAAAGAAGCTTAAGATATGCTCAATGTGTTTGAAAAAAAAAAAAGCACTATCCTGCATACTTGTAATAAACAAATAATAGAAAACTTCTCAATTTATATGCAATGATTTTGTGTATAAAGATAAAATAAGAATACTAGGCACAACTTAGTGTTGATGTTACTGGGTAAAACTTTTATTTTGGTATGAAGATATATATCTTAATAGAAACCTGAAAGCTTCTTATAGTTTATATGCTGTTGTAAAACACTTTTTAGTTCATCCTTTCCTTGACAGTCCCACCTTGAAAAAGTAGAGACTGAAATCAAACAACAAGGTTTTGATCCAGAAATAAAGTTGTCTTACCCTTTGGGAAACATACAAACTTAGCACTTCAAATTCCCATTACTGAATTTTCTAAGGACCCTTGATTATAGAACTGGATCTTCAGTTGATTTAATTTGTGACATTTCTAGCACTACTAGGAATGCTTCCATAGGCTATGCTTTTTTAATTGGGAAAGAAAACCATTTTCCTACTGATTTTGCTGCGGATTTTCAGATGTTTGTTGTTCAATCATTTTAGTAATGTCCAACTCTTCATGACCTCATTTGATGTTTTCTTGGCAAAGATACTGAAGTGGTTTTCCATTTTTTTCTTCATTCAGATGCAAAGACTAACAAACAATATGTTTCATGACTAAGAAATATGTTAAAGGAAAATTACCTAATTATAATTTCAGTTCAGAAAATCTCTGAGAACCACGTGCCAGAGTTCATTGCCAACATCATCAGCAAAGTGAGAAAGGTCCATTAAGAAATCTTTGTATGTATGGAATGCAGAGTCTCTGTATAGGAAATTCAGTCAAAGTCATGCATACCTAGGAAGTAGGGGTCTTTATAAAATAAGCCCAGAGACACTACACAACCAATACATGTTACACAGTTTTGGATTCTAAGGTGGGCAGTTAAAATGTAGTAACTAATAGTCAACTAAATCAGCATACCTGTCATAAGAGGTCTAGCCCAGATAGCTCAAGTGAAAAATGATTTTATTGAAATTAGAATTGGGGTTTGGTACCAATTAGGTCAAGAATTCAATGTGTCTTAGTTACCAGCATCATCTCTATTTCTAAAATAAGGGAGGATTGAATCCAGAGGTCATTTCTTTCCAACTTAATAGTTAGAGAGATTCTCCCATAGGAGTCAGTGATATACAGCTTTTTTTTTCCCTACTCATTTATCAATATGGGAGAATGGGAGAGACTTAGGGATTGAATACTGGGGAAGTGCCTGATCTTGAGTTGCTTGTTAGTTTTATGTAAATATCCATTACCTGTTTTATTGTGTGGCTTTCAAAGGTTAAAAAACATACCATGAGTAGAAAAGTATCCAGTAGAAATTACAAGATCATTATAGTGCAGGTCTGATGGGAGAAATATGCCATCACCAAAGGAAGAAATCAGCATCTGTAAAGCATCCTAAAAGCAAATTATCTTTTCAAATGTACACTCTAGTAGTATAGTCTCTGCAAGCAACAACTTCCAGAGTTTACCTTGGCCATTCACATTCCTTATTTATGTATATTTCCTATTATGTGGATTCTTTATGATGATCCATTCTTCTCACTGATGCTGTGTATACTTGTGGAAAATTGTGACCCAGGTTTGCAGGAAAGGTTTTGTCCTTATTTGTACGCTATGCATGTTATTTGATTAAATTTCCTTGAAATAATTTGTTCTGCTGAGTACTAAAAACGAACAAATGTGTGGGCAGGTTCAAGAGCTGTGATTTGAGAGGAATCAGACCCTTAGTTTGAATTTATGGAGCCTGTTCTCTAGATCATCTATGCTATGTATGGGTTGGTGGAAAATAACCATTGAGTGCTGTAATGATAAATCTGATCAAAGCTGAGACCCTCACTTAAATTAAAATTTTTGCGAAGGTGTCTGTAAATGCAAATAAATTTAGTAATTATTTTCGTAGTGAACAATAACTAGCTCCTCCTTTTATTTATATTTTCATATATTATTTATATTAGATAACAACAGTAAAGCAATGACATCAGATAAAATGTGCCATGCAAATTGGTAGATGGTATTTAAGGTTCATGGCATCACTTTCTGTTCCTTTCTTCTCTCCTACTCACAATCTATGATGTCCTACCCCCTACCACACAGGGGTCCTCAAACGTTTTCAATAGAGCGCCAGTTTACTGTCTCTCAGACTGTTGGAGAGCCAGACTATAGTGAAAACAAAAACTTTGTTTTGTGGACCTTTAAATAAAGAAACTTCATACCCTTGGGTGAGGGAGATAATCGTCCTCAGTTGCTGCATCTGGCCCACAGGCCGTAGTTTGTGGACCCCTGTGAGTGAATCTATGGGTCAGTTAGGATTTAAATCAAGAAGATGCTTAGGATATGTTCTGTGTAGAAATAAGCTTCTTAGAAGAGTAGAACTTCTCTATAGAGTAGGAACCTAATTTTGACAGGAATCTGACAAGATGGCAAGATAACTGGGGCTGCTTGGAGAAATTATTTATTTTGGACCTCTCTATGATTTAGAATATTCTATGATCCCTTTTCCTCCCTTTTTTCTCTGTTCCTTCAAATTAGAGGGCTCACCAGATATGAGGGAACTAAAACAAATGTTTCTTGGGAGATGGGGTGGGTGGGTGGGATTAGGGTCATTTCCAGTGTCATGCCTGGGTTATCCTAAAATGATTACACAAACACATACATACATATTTGAATGTTGTCTTTCCCATTAAATTATAAACTTCTTGAGGTCAGGGACTGTTTTTTTGCTCCTTTTGTCTCCTTAGTAGGTAATATAATGCCTGGGTACATAGTAGTTTATTTATAGCAGTAATGTTTATTAATTGATTAAAAGCAACACCAACCTGGATCAGAGCTTCTTAAACTTTTTCCATTCGTGATCCCTATCCACCAGAGAAATTTTTACATGGACTGAGATATATAGGTATATAACTAAGCAAACATTTACAAGTAATAAATCATAATTTCATGACCCCCACATTCAGTTACAAAATTGCATATGGGGTTGTGAGCCACAGTTTAAGAAACTGGGGCCTACATGTACAAGTTTAAATGATGTGAATTCAAATACTTTATTTCTTAATTAAGGGAAAGAGGATCTAGTTCTTCAGATAATGTTATCTACATTTCACCTGTTCTAACATTTGTGTATCTTTTATTTCACTTCCCCCCACCCCCTTTCTATATATGTGCAGTCTCTTTTGGAACAATTTCAGATGATGCAAATTCTTTTTATTCTCTACTAATGGTGTTTATGATAGTTATTTCAAAACAAAGCAAATCAGAGTTTGGGAAAGTAGCATTCCTATGTGGACAACAAAATGCTTCATTAAAGAAAGTTTGAGCTAAATTGTCAAAACGAAATTATTACCCAAAACATCTCTCAAAGACCAGCTCAATTCGACCAACACTTGTGGAAGAGACTGACACATTTCAACTAAATAATTATTTGATGAATAAGTTTCTGGATTCCTATAATAAAGAAAAAGGAAAAAAAAGTATAATTAACATATTTCTCATATCTTTCGAGTTTATTTAATCCATACTCTTAAAGAAGTTTATCATTTGGTATTCAAACTTTCAATTCACCTTTAATATCATACAGTTTTACTACCTTGGCAAAATCACTAAAGTAAAATACTTTGAGAACAATGAAAAAATGTTAAGCTTGAGTTTTCAGAGAGTTGGAAGTTAATATTGTTCCACTGAGTCTAGTATCTCTGAAATGAGAGTTCATCATGGCTCAAGTAAAATAATTCTGAAAATCATAGACTAACATGAACTCATGAGAATAATAGTAAAATAATGCAACATTATGGATAAAATAAGATATAATTTTGTGAGACTCAAACATATTAAACATTGAATGGAGCATCTATTTGTATGTCTAATGGCAGATGAAAATATAAAACTTCTTTCATTCACCTTCTTTCACCATATCAACAGTAAAAACAGCTAACTGGTAATTTTTATATCATATTGTCAGAGAAATGATAAAGGGCACTTAGGGTAATAGAGGGAACAGCACACTGGACTTGGGATCAGGAAGACTCATATTCATGAATTCTATTCTGATCTCAGGCCCTTACTAGCTGTATAAATCAAAGGCCCTTAACCTTGTTTCAGTTCCCTCATCAGTGAAATAAGCTAGAGAAGGAAATGGCAAACCACCCTAGCATCTTTGTTAAGAAAACATCAAATAGGATCATTACAAGTCAAACACAAATGAACAACAAATAAAGGAAGAATAAGAATCAGAAAAAAAAACAAAAAACAAAAACAAACAGGAGATCTCCCTTAAAAAAATTTCACTGTGTATCTAGCACTCTTAGGAAGAAAAAAAGACAGGAAAAGTAGGGAAACTAACAACCTATAAAAGAGGTATAATGAAGTACATTAGGGATTAATAATTTTAACTAACAGTTATATAGAATTTTATAGTTTGCAAAGTACTTTATCTGCATTGTATCATTTGAATCTCAAAATCTGATGAATAAGATACTACAAGAATAATTATTTTTATTGCGTGAATGAACACTAAGTGTCAAAGATGGCATTTCAACCTAAGTTTTCTTGCTTCCATATCCAGCATGCATATAGTTTCACCTGTTTATTCCTCCCTTGGTTCTAGTAATTGCCTTTTGGAGAATGAAATTAAAAAAAACATCAGTTAATAAAATCAATATGCTTTTTTGAGGGTCTCAGAACCATAGTTTCAATTGGAAATTCACGATTTCCTATTGAATCTTTGTGTTGTGTTGTATAAATGGAATTTTAAAAAGATCTTTTTATATTTATGTTCAATATGAATACAAATGCATTTAAAGGATTATTGAATTGAAGCTGTTGTATTATTAATATTTTATCACTTGTGTGAAAAACATTAATTAAGCATCACATTTGCTATATATCACTTTAAAATTTCTGAAATAATCAACATTCATGGATCTTTACAGATATCCTTATGAGCCACTGATTTGTAAGGTCTCCAAGACATCACTACCTATTCTAAAAAAATAATATCTATTGGTCCCCATTTTTGTTAGACATTTTATTTATTGTAAAGGAAAGAAAAAAGAAATATATGTGAGAAACACAGAGAAAAGTAACATGAGTGGAAACAGAGTGGGAAAATAGTGTATTCATGGAATATTTGTATCATATATCACATAAATATGCATATTTGATTACTTAGCCTAATATTTACACTCAATAACTACAACTAAGGAAACACATAATAAGCCAGGGAAGTAGAAATTAAAAACTGTTGAGAAAAACTAATTATATAAACCAATAACTCAGAAGTCATAAGAACCCAGAAGCAAGAAACCAATAGAAGCACAATCTAGGTATGATCAAATGATTAGAGAAATAAAAGTCCTACATTTAATATATGCTCTGTGATTTGAAGAACTCGAAGGCAGGCTGAATTGCTGTCTAGTAAAATCTATAGCCTGAGGCTTGCCTATAGGGTACTTCTACTGGGTTCTATAGATGAAAATAGAGAAAATCCTAATTCAGAAAATCCACCTGAACAGCTTCGAAGGTTTGAATTTTTCATTGAAACTGAAACATTGGGAAGAAGCCAAAATGCCAGAGTAAAGAAAGGGACTCACTCAAGCTCTCTCCCAAATACTTCAAAATCCTTTAAATAGTGACTCTAAAATTTGAGGGTGTCATAACCCACAAAAAGATGGAGTGGAACAATTTTTCTAGCTGAAAACGATTTTTTAAAAATTTATTTATTAAAAAAAAATAAGAGAAAAGAAAAACAGAAAAGAAATACAAAAGAAAACATTGTCATGTGCTCAGCAGAACATCAGGAAGGATTCACAATATATAACAACAAATTACCAGTTCAAGAAAGTATATATATTAGTAGAAGAAATTATATTCATGAGTGTCCATCTTTACTTCCTTGTAAACTGTTCTTTAATTCAATGCTATGCATCTTTTTTACTTTATTCTTTTTTTCTCCCTTTTATCTTCCTCCCATTTCCCAGCAGGGTGTAGTTGGGAAAGGATATATTTATATATACAGATACAGATACAGATATATACATATATACATATATAACCATACATACACACTGCCCCCACACACACACATATGTTTTTTCCCCCTCAATGTCTCTCATTTGATTTTTAAATTATTTTTGAATTCTTCTATAAAATCTCTCTGAGTAGGGAGCCAGTTCACTTTACTCTTTGAAGGGGAAGCTTTTTTTTTTTTTTTAAAAAACTTCAGTACTCTCCTCTGAAAATGAACCCTGGTTCCATAGTAAATCTCTATTGGGGGAGTGGGTTGTACTTTGCCGTTTCATTTTTTTAAATATGAGGTATTAATGCAAGCACCTCTAATTTTGGTGTGGGGGGGAAAGGTGTCTTTGACTTCACTTTGGCTCTCCCCTCAGAACTGGAACCCCAAATCAAGACCTCCACCCACTTGCAAGTGCCCACAGCCAATAAACTCCCTGTCCCACTGTCTCTGCACTTATCAGGTGCTCTGGTTCCTTCTAGCCCAAAGCTGCATTTCTGCCTCATAGCTTGGCTTGGAGCTCATAATCAGTTGAGATTCACTCAGTTTTCCCAGACTCAGATTCCCAACTTCTCATGCTGTCCAGGAAGTGAAAATTTCTGTGGTTTCTGCTGAAACTCCAGCTATACCTAGCTAGCCTGGGGTCCCCACTTGGTATTTCTGCAGAGCTAGCCCAGAGGTGTTTGCACTTTGAATGGATTAATACTGGCTGGACATGGGCCTTTCTTCTGACCTTTTTGAGTTGTACCTGGATGACTTCAGTTCTGCCCCAAATTTTCTTGATTTTTTTTCAGCAGTCTAATTCTAAAAAATTTGGAGCAAGTTTCTCTCAAATGAAGGCCTTATTTCTAAAATATGTAGGGAACTAAGTGAAATTTATTTAAAAAAAAACATAAAAGCCATTCAATTCCAATGGAGTTATAATGGAAAGTGTTATTCACATTCAGAGAGAGCACTATGGAGACTGAAAGTGGATCAAAGCATGGTATATTCACCTTTGTTGTTATGTGTTTGTTTGCTTCCCCTCTCCCCCCCCTTCTTGTGTTTTTTTTTTAATCTCTTTTTTTGGTAGCATGACAAATACGTAAATATGTCTAGCAGAATTGTACATGATTAACCTATATCAGATTGCTTGCTGTCTTGAGAGGATGGGGAGGAAGAGAGAGAACAAAACTGGCATGCAAGGTTTTTCAGGTGAATGCTAGAAACTATTTTTCTAAGCATTTGAAAAAAATAAACTACTATTAAAATAAAAAGAGCCATTCCCCAAATGATAAATAATTAAAGGATATGAAACATGCCTAAAAGGTTATAAAATCTTGCATACCCTTTGACCTACCAATAATACTATGAGACATGTGTCCCAAAAAAGATTTTGAAAAAGGAAAAGGACCTATATGTACAAAAATATTTATTGCAGCTTTTTTCTCAGGGCAAAGAATTGAAAATTGAGGGTATGCTTATAAATTGGGGAATGACTGAATAAATTGTACTATGTGATAATAACAGAATACTATTGTTATATAAGAAATTATGAGCACAATGCTATCAGAAAAACCTGGAAAGTCCTCCATGAGCTCATACAAAGTGCAATGTACTATGTACAAAGTAATAGCAATGTTGTTGGAGGATCAGCTGTGAGGGACTTTGCTATTTTCAGCAATACAATGATCCAACACTATTCTGAATGACTTATGATGAATAATGCTATCCATACCCAGAGAAAGAATTGTGTCAGAATAGAGATTGAAGCATACTTTTTTAAAAACTCATTTTATTTGAGGGATTTTAAGGGGAGAAGGAGATCTATGTTTTCTTTTGCAATGTGGCTTTTATGAAAATGTTTTGTATAACTTTACATATGTCTTTTCAATATTGAGTGGGCTGGGAAGGGAGGAGGGGAGAGAATCTGGAACTCAAAGTTTTAAAACAATTATAAAAATAGTTTTACCTCTAACTGGGAAAATATATATATATATATATTTTTTTTATATATATATTTTTTTTTTTTTTTAAATAAAAAGTTCAATGCTTGGCAGCACTCTGCCAATGGAACATAACTGAGTTGTTTTTGTATATCTAGGCTTAAGGTGGCTAGCTGTTTGCTAAAAAAAATTTTTACCACTGCTTCAATAGCCTAAGAGTAGTAGAAAACTGACTTCTTCCAATAGAAGGGCAGAAAAACCCACATGAAATGTGTTTTTGTTTAGTAGATGATGAATGAATGAATATGAATTCATATTTCACATGAATAGATGATGCCCTAAAGAGTCTAAGGAAATTCAGATTTATGGGTTGCCTCATGTGAGTTTCTTTATTCATTTACCTAACTTTTAGGTTTAAGTTTGTGTCAACTCTCTCCCAAGAAGTACAATGTGTGCATTGGTGGGCGAGTGTAATCTAAGTTTATGAGCAGATATATTTTAATTATTACTGCTTATCTTCTGTCAGTACATGTTTCATTTTTAATATTAAATGGTTTTATCTTGGCTGTTTTGGTTAAGTAGTAGGTATACTTGTGGGGGGGTTCAGAGGCTACATTTTTGAGTAATAGATATGTAGCTACTCCACACCAGCATTAAAGGCCATCAACAGTGAATTATAGATTTATAATATTTCCTTTGTAGAAACATATGATTTGTCATTTTGGGTATAGGTACAATGTGTGAACTAGGTCCAGCATAGCAAGAAAGAGTGAGAAAAGTTGGGTGCATAGTGACATACTATGGACTTGTTAATTTAGAAATAGGGAATTATTTTATAAATAGAAAACAAAAATGTCCTCATATTCTCTTTCATGACTTCTGTCAAGTGAATGTGTTTGATAAGTGTTCTTAAAACACTTGAACTATCTCATACTATTTAACTAAACAAATATGGTTTTGAAACTTTCATTTGGTGAGACCAATGTAATCCATTTTTTTCTTCTTGGGTATATTTTTTCTTAATGTGAAATTCCATTTATATTAGCTAAATTCTATATAATGCCATGGTGTAAAACCAGGCAAATGAAGTAGATAAGAGTGAGATGAAGATAATTTAATGCTGATGATAGTATCCATATAATTTTGTTCCCTTCATGAACACAGGTTAGTTTTAAAAAACTAAGCTAAGTAACTTCTAACTACATAGTCTTCTCATCCCATCTCTTTATTTAAGGCATATATTCTTGATTGCTCCTTTTTGTAGAAATAATTTAATAATAATTCATCAGCTGCTTTTGACTTAATGGACAGTGATGGATAAAAGATGACAAAGTAGTAAATAATATTCCAGGATGGATTTGAAGATACTAAATGAGAAAAAGAAGGTGAATAGCTGCTGAGAAGGCAAGAACAAAATCTATTCATTTCAGATATTTGGTGCAAAAGAAAGCAATAAAAAAGAGAAAGGGATATGAAAACATGTACATAGTGTTTACTTGAGTGATTTTTTCACTAACAGAAGGTGGGAAAAAGCACAAAAGTCTTAAGGACTGCTTCAAAGGCTGAAATTCACTTTTAGGACATTCTTTTATTTCATAGTCAGTCTAGCTGGAAGGTGACTCAAAATTGACAGTAGATAATCCCTTCTAGGTTTATCCAGGAAGCGAAAACCAAATCTCCTGAAACCTGTCTCCTGCTAACTTTGAAAAAACATTTTTTTTGTTTGAATCACAGGTGGATATTGGACAAGTAAATTTTTCTTCACTGCATGTCAATATTTACATAATTGCTCCACATTATTTTTTGAGAAAATATTATATTGTTTTTATCTTTGTTCCAAATTAGATTATCCCTTAAAATTATATAGGTGAATTTTCAAAATACAGATTTTGGCAACTCAAAATACTATTAGAAAATTAAAAACATACTTATATAGAGGCATATTAAGAAATTTATAATGTATGAACACCTAATTATTTTCTACTAATATTCTAATTTTCTAATAAAAAGTTTCACAGTTCACAAAGCAATTTACATATATTTCTCCATTTGATTCCCATAATAGTTCTGTGAAGCAGGAGAAATAGAAATGATTGTCCTCATTTATGTATAGAAAGTTCTAATATGTAGACTCCCTCCACTGATGAAGATCATAAATTTGCAATTATTTATAAATGAATTCCTAAGGTCTTGAGAAGTTGTGACTTGTCTAAGCTAGTATATGCCAGAGGAATGACTGAATGCAAATTCTCTCTATTCTATAACTGGTTCTTTAAGAGTTCCTCATCATTGTTTAATAGGTGAAGAAATTGAGGATTGGAAAAGTGAAATGACTTTGTCTTAAGCCATACAGTTAGGAATTTCTTGCCCTGAAATGTGAACCATAGACCTTTTGACTAGAAAACTATTTTTCTTGCTCCTGGATAAAATAAGCAGTTAACACCATTTATTCGGGTTGCTTTACTACTTGTAGAGAATTTTAAGACTGTGAAAAGTTACAAAACAAATGTAAGATATGAATCTATAATAAATTTATATCTTAAAGGAACCAAAAGAGTCATATAAACCAACATCTTTGTTTTGAAAGTTTGTAAACTGAGACTCAGAAAGATTAAGTGATATTATATTAACTACAAATTTAGATACTTAGAATTTTTATAATGGAATAATAAATTGTGTTGGGACATTTTTCCTCTCTGAACTCTAAGAACAACTATAAGAATATTGGAGTTAGAAATTTTATACTCTATCAATATGTTATTCAGTAAATTGCGTTCAATCAAAATAGAATTACCTTGTGGGATAATTAATTGACCCTTAAGAAAATCAAATCAATTAGCTACTTAACAATTTCTATGCAGATACAAAATTCAGTAAACACAAATGATAAAATTGATAGAATATTTATTAAATTTACTGACTCAAGTAAGCTTAAATATTGATTCATTCAAATGCCAAATCTTGCTACTTCTAACCCTACTATCTCTAGAAATCAGGGCCTTCTCCTTACTCACATAGTCACTATCCTAGTCCAGGATCCTTATCTCTGATTATTTGGATTATATCTATATTTCTGAATTGGACCCTCCTTTACCCAGCTGATAAAGTTATTTTCTTTAAACTTAGTTATTACTATCTTACTGCTTTATGCAAGAATTTACGTTTTTGTAGCACTTTAAACTAGGACTCATAAAGAATTGAATTCTAATCCTCCCTTAGGTAGATATTAACTATATGACCTTACACAAGGCACTTAACCTCTCTCAGTTTCATCTGTAAAACAGGGACAATAATATCACCTAACTCTTGGGGTGTTTATGAGAATTAAATGACATAAAATATGAAAAATTCTCTGCAAAATTTAAAGCACTATAAATGTTAGCTAATAGCTAATATATATAGATAGATGGATAGATACATAGATACATACATACATACAAACAGCACAAATATTATCCCCACTTTGCAGAGAAGTGACTCAAAAAGGCGAAATGGTCTATTCTGTGGTAACATACTAAGGGTCTGTGAGGTACTCTGACTTTTCCACTATTTCCCCATGATATCATGGGGAAGTGGCAAAAAAAAGCAGTGAATAAGTGCTGTAGAACTTATACTATTCAATTAGAACTTACACAGGCATGTTGAGAAGTAAGCCTAAGAACAGGCAAAACAAAGTTTTATATGGTGGACCCCTCATGCTCATCAAGGCCGGAAATACTTCTTTCTTTTTACTCTAAGACTTAGAATCTGAACATTAACTTTCGGGATAATAGCATCTACAACAGAACACAATAATAGAGTTAAAAAATATACTTGTGATCAGTCAAATTAAAAACAGAGAAAAGGAACCAGACTAATTTCCTAAGTATAAATTTATTTTCTCAATCATGAAAGATCAGTGACCTTTTTTGATTAACACTGAGAAAAATTGTAAGAAAATACTTTAACATCACATTGGTGAGATGTGTACTATAAAAGATGTGTCAGATAATTGAAAAACGAATTAAGGAAATCTAGCAAAGTTTTATAATATCGCTATACATGGCATAGTATAGCACTGCCTATAGTTTTCATCATTTATTTACCTACTAGTATTATTCAATAAAATTCAAAAGAATTCATCAAGAACCTATTATGTATCAAGTGCTTTTTAGAAGCTGAGAGAATATCAGAAACAAAACAGTTCTATCCTTAAGATTATCTTCTCCTGGAAATAAGGATGACAGCAATATTTCTTTTAAAAGAGATTTGTAATTTGGAAGATAACCTTTCTTTTCCCCAGAGTGAAAATATCAAAAAATTGTTCCATCCTACCCACAGATAGATATGTATGCATATTTTAGATAACAATTAAGTGACACAAAAAAATGGTTGAATGGTTGATAACAAATCTTATTCTCCATAAACATGTATTTCTTTATTTCTCTAATCTTTTCCCCCTCTTTCTCTTCCATCAGTTCTCTCTTTGACTTTTCATTCTTTACCCTAATAAACTCTTTTAGATGGCTGAAATAGCAGAGCATGTCTTCCTAATGATGAAATAAGGGTAATATTATCTGGACCACATTTTTTTTTTCCTGACACTAAAGGTTTGTCTAGTATAACATGGTTTGGGATCAATCTTATTGTTAGATTCTTTGCCCCTCCTCTCTAGCCCATGATTAATGAAGTATAAAATGCCTTCTTCTTAAATTCTAATCATTATTCCTATAACTGACCCTTAGGACTAAGCAGAACAAGAACAACGCCTGTTCTATATGACAGTCTTCAGTTCAATTGAATTCGACAAATATTTACTAAACACATTTGATTTATCAGATGTGCTAAATATTGAGGTCAGAAAGATAGTTTCTGCCTTCAAGAAGTTTATATTCTACTGGGGACACACGGTTTATAGGCTAAAAAATAAAATGTGTGCAGGAAGAAATTTCATGAGTGTAAATAAGCAAAAGTCATATGTAGAAGGTGGGATTCTGCATTTTGAAGAAATTGAAACCTTTCCTGTTTGTTAAAATATTTTTAATTTTGTGGTCTACTGACACAGAACTGTGAAACAATAGTTATCTCAGTGCCATAGTAGGATTTTCATTTTGATTCCTATTGTAAAAAAGTAAAATTAATGCAGCAATTTTGTATGTTTCAAATTGCCATAATCTTTAGAGTTGTCTGTTTGATTTTTCAACTCTGATGTTTTTGTACCACTCATTTATACCATTAACATTAAGATGAAATAAAATCAGTTGTGTTTTGAGAATTTTTTTCTTTTAAGCTAATTTAAGATTCCAGAGGATGCTATAAACTCAGGAATGGAACCAATTGATTCAGGGGAAGATATTTTATATAAAGCTATATGGAACAAATGATTTCAAATTATTTGGGATAAGGAATCCAATATTGGATAATTGCTATACTTCCCTATGATCTCTTAAACTCAAATTAACCAAATGATTCTCACACAGAAATAAAAATCTTTAAACTCCCCATTGTTCACAAACATTTAAACATAGTAAATCCATATTACTAAATGAGATGATGTCTGTCAAATTATTTGCAGATTTCAAAGAGTTGTTAGCTCAAACAGCATTGATTGCAATGGCCAAATTATCCCCAAACTGTTTTCAACAAATGTATTATTTCTCTATTTTTCCTATGTAACATGCTAAAAACTAAGTGAGATATCAAAGTATATGGTACTGGTCCTGCTTCCAAAAGTTTATAATCTAGTAATATATGCTTTTATGTCAAATTTTCATGATAAAAGAATGGCTTAGAAACAGAACAACATATTGTCACTTTTGTACAGTTCCCTAACATCATAAAGTACTTTTCTTATAACAATCATGTGAAATCCACTAGTTAGTTGAAACATCATTATTTTACTTGACAAATAAAGAAAATAGGGCATAGAGAGTTTCAGTCATTTGTTCAATGTCACATAGTTAACAAATATTTGATATTGATTTTGGGATCAATTCTTCTTACTTAAAGATCAATGATCTCTTTAAAAAAAACAAGAATTTTTATTAATGGCATTTGTCTTTACATTAGTCTTTTCTGGAAAAAAAAATAATAATGTTTTCTCTTTTCCTCCAGATTGGACTCATGGCATTCTGTTATAATTGTTGTCAACTTTTCTGGAATGAGGACATACGCATGCTTCATGGTCCATTTTTCAGAACCATTGGTATTATTTCAATTATTCAGTTTGCTCACTTGATTAACAGTCATTTGCACTGCTATAGGTACTATATATGTGTATGTACCATATACATTATATATATATGTAAATATATATATATATAATGATAGAGTTCTCATTCTGCTTGCTTATTTTTCATGCCTTTATTAATACAGAACCTTATTTTTAATCTCATTTGTCAAGATGAGATTTGTCACAGTAATATTCCATTATACTTATATATTTTTGTAGTTATTT
Source organism: Sarcophilus harrisii (assembly GCF_902635505.1). Lineage (NCBI taxonomy): Eukaryota > Metazoa > Chordata > Mammalia > Dasyuromorphia > Dasyuridae > Sarcophilus > Sarcophilus harrisii. The sequence continues at coordinate 196,250,496 of NC_045426.1, forward strand.
CTCAATTAATAGAAATCACTTTTTCCCAGTTCACTGCTACCACAAAGAGTGTTGATATATATCATTTATTAACTATTGAAGCTCCACTTCTATCTTTGTCTTTTTGGGGTATATTGCAATAGTAGTATCACTAACTATTTGTGTAGTTAAAAAATGAATGTAGAATATTAGTTGGACGAATCAACAATTTCATTAACATTATTTTAGTGTTCTTGTACTCCCACAGTTCCTTCATCATCAACTTTTCTCAGTTTTTGCATTTCAGTATCGATTTATTTCAATTTTCATTTCATTCATGAAGTGACCATTTATAATTCATAATTCTTCTTTTGAACTTTTTTTGTATTTTTAATAGATGACATCTATTGAAGAATATCTCTTTATGTACATACACATCATTTCCTTTAGACCTTAAATATTAGAAATTTGTAAGTAATGCTTAATAAAATGACTTTTTCAACTTATTTTCGCATTCCCTGAAAAGAATTTCTTTATGTAAAATCTAATTTTACATAAATGAAAATGGGTAAATATGTCTTTAAGATTTTTTCACCCCTTATCCCATTCTCATTCCTTTTCTTTTTCTCTTTCTTTTCCTTTGCTTTATTTTTCAAATTCTATTTCTGTTCAGAGTTGGGGAGTCACAATTTAGAACACTTCTATAGGTTTTCTGTGAGGTGTGCAATGAAATTGATCCTAGTTTCCACTTTTCCTGGGTTTACTTCTCTCTACCTACTTCTGAAACTAAATTTTTTCAGCTCTTAGGCTTATTTTAGGGGATTGGTCACAAGGGATCACTTGAAGTTCTCTAAGGACATTTGATAGTGATAGTGGGTGACTTTAAATAGTTTTTTTTTTTTTTTAATTTAGTCTTGCCTACCTTTTCCTAGCTATCTTTATGAATTACCTTTTTTTTCCTTGTGTGTAGTGCTAGATAGTTTTATTAATGTCTCACTCCTGGTACTCATTCTCTTATCTTATCCTTCAGCCTCCAATCTCCTCTATATCTTCCTATTTTGCATCCTCTGAAGCCTAAGGGCTTTTCACAATGAGGATTTTCACTAACTCTGAGATCCTAGATCCCTATGGAAAATTGACAGGTACTTAACTAAAACATTGCTGTATAAAATTGTAGATCTATGATCATCGATTTTATTATTGTCTTTTAGAGTAGGGCACTGGAAAGAGAGTGTTATGAGATGGATTAAGAAGAGTGACTTTCAGTAGTTTTTTAAATAAGGATGATGTGATAATAATTCTTTCAAATTTTTTTTTCCTGCCAGTATTGATTATGATTCATTTGGTGAAAGGAAAAAGCTACTCCCTCTGCTATTTCTTTTGCCATCTTTCACCTATGCTCTTTCTGCCCCGCTGGCTGCCTTTCACTTTGAAGATATCTTCAAATCTTTAACTGTCAACTGTCAGATATCACATACACAATACTGACAGCAAAAAGCTTGTTGCAAAATTAGTCAACTTGACTAGTTCTAGAAAACCTATATGTACAACATTTTTATAACAACGCCTAGTGAAGCAACACTTTAAGATTCCAAGATAGGTGATAGGGAGATAGAGAAATGACTCACTTTGCTATATAAAATAAGCCTAATCTCTGGTTAGGCTTTGATTCTGTGGAAAATTCTATGGGTTATAAATATATTATATTTCACATCAACACTAGTTTTATTGTATCTAAAACATTCACTATTGGACACAGTTCAAAAAGGTTTTTAAACAATACAAAAATGTTCAGGGTTTATGGCATTTAATTTTTAATTGTCTTTTCAGTTATTTTAAACACTTGTCTTTTGAGATCATGCATTAATAGTTAGATGAAGATTGGAATCCTGCATCATTTACCTAAATGATGCATATGATTTTAATTAATGGGAATTACATTAAAGAAGATATATTATTATCATCTGTTTGGGAAATACAACCTAAATATTATAGGTCCTTTCCATTTGACTTATAGATGAAATTTTATAAATATTTTTATTTCCATATGAGAAAGTGAATTCCATAAGAATATTGATTCTCTTATGTTATCTGTCTATGGAAATTCACACACATACACACACGCACACACACACACACATATCACCATGACTTTGGCAGACTTCTTTGTATATAGAAAGTACATAAATGATTTTCCATACAATTATTTATTTATTTCAATGATTATTACATAAACACAAGCTTGTACTAGTACATGTTAGATTATTTGGAAGGATCATTGGGGAAACAAACATTTTATTTATTCTTGAAAAGAGTTCTAAGAAGAAATTAATTTTATCTTGCTTATTATTTAGGATTTTTAATTTTTGAAAGATATGCTCACCCAATTTCTGATTGCCAACCACAGTATTCTTTAAAATTTTTGACAGCAAGGGCAAATTCAGTTAAAGAAGGCAAAAGTGTTGATAAATGTCTAAATTATACCATTCTGTGCAAGAGGAGATTAGGAATTTAGAACTAGAAAGAATCTTAAATGTTATCAAGTCTTACTTAATCATTTTAGAGATGGAAGCAGAACCCAAACAGGTGAAGTGACTGACTCAGTGTCATGACACCATTAAGTTATAGTATTTGAGGTAGGATTCAGAATTAGCAGTTGAAGAAACTAAGAAAATTAGGATTTTTGGCAAATCCAAATAGTAAACTATTTGGGGTAGAGAAGAAATGAGTCCATGTTCTGATTTTCTTAGAGGAAGAAAACAATACAAAGTTCCATCAATTCCAGAAAAACAATTTTGATAGGATTAAGGAGTGATGTGGCAGAAGATCCCAGATTTCTTTAAAAAAAACCACTGGAGTGGATTGAACAGAGGAACCACTTAGTTAGATTAATGCTTTAAGAATATTACTTCAGCAAGAACTTGGGAGTATGATGATCATAGGACACTGGTGGGTGGCAGCCATAGGGTTAATGAGGAAAAAACTAGATTATACTACTTATCTCATACTATATTCATCTACCATAATTTGTTTAGTTATTTCTCAATAGCTGGTTATTGCTTTAGTTTCCATATAATAATTTTAAAAATATTTGGATGAATATAGTGAATCATAAGGAATGATAAAGTAGATAGTTTCAGAGAAAATTTGGAAGACCTATCTGAACTGACAAAGAAGGAAGTGAGCAGAACTAATTAAATTTTTAATCTCTCAAATGAAATAATAATGATGCCAAACAAAGGATCAAAAATAATACTTACCTTCTGCCACATAAATAGTAAAAAGATGCATATATCAAGAGGGGGGATAACCTGGAAAATATTTACAAGCAAACTTGGATTCATTTAACTTACCCCTTACCCAAAGGGAGAATAAACAGTAGTGATATTCCCCTTCCACCCCACTCCACTACCTCAAAATATGGGAATTGTAACATTTTCTTTACATGCAAAATCAAACAAAGAAAACAAAATCAGAAAGAAGTGACATGCAGGGTAATTACTAAAATGGAGATTCACTGATTCATGCAGAATCTTCTTTGTGTGTGTGTGTGTGTGTGTGTATGTGTGTGAGTGTGTGTGTGTGTGTATGTGTGTGTATGTGTGTGTATGTCCTTGCCTACATTCATAATGAGAGACAGAGAGAGACAGACAGACAGAGACAGACAAAGACACAGACAGGAAGGAAGTCATGGAATGAGAAAAGGAGGGAGAGAAGGAAGGAAGTTAGGAAAGCATTATGTTGCAAAGCTCCATGCATTGATACATGTTAGATTAAAATTTTCTTACTGGGAGTTTCTATGTCAGTGAAATAAGAGATTCTGAGCTTAAAAGTCCTAAGAAATTAAAAAAAAAAAGACAAATCTATAATAGAAAAAGATAAGAATCACAAAAAGGCTAAGGGGAAATGGCAAAAGAGAAGGAATAGAGTTAGGAATAGTGCAAAGAAGAAAATAAACAAAAAAAATCAGGGATTTCAATTTTTCTCTTTTTCTGATTCTGTTGATGAGAAAGTGACCTTTATGTTACACCTTTTCTTTCATTTCCCCAATATCTATAAAATCATTTCAGCCGATATTGTTTACTGAAGAAATTGTATAGAAACTATTACTAGAGTAGATGAACTCTTTATCATACACCTCCCTTCCCCCAAAGTTGTAGGATCAGCAAGAATATTAATTTTTTCTCACTGCCATTTTCAGATTTTCTCTCTGACTCATTAGTTGGGATTCACTCTATGAAGACATGTAATAGTATCAAGAGTTTTATGATATTTTTTCTACTGCATCTAAAATCATTCTACTTTTTTCCCCAGAGAATTTAGTTTATGATCCCATCACATTGTCTTTGGCGATTTCCATTCACACTCTTGCTTCCCCTTCCATTAAACACCTCAGCTCTCATTATATGACCTTTTACTCCACAATCACCATAGTAAAAAATGATTATAAACTTTATCTCATCATTTTGCACCAATGTCTTACCTTAACTATACATATCTCTGAAATTCATTTATCTGACTCAAACTTCTTATTTTTGCATCTTTTTTTATATACCTAACATATGCTAAATCTTTTCTACATTGGAACTTATTGTCTATCTAACCCATTCTTGCTCTTTCAGGCCTTACTCTGGTTTCACTTTTCTCAAAATATGGATCCAATAGAAAACTAGTTTAACTTTATGCTTTCCTCTGTCCTTGACTTCTCACACAATTACCTACTCCATGCTATCACCATATTTTTCTTTTAAAATCTTCATTCTAGATTATTCACCTTATGCCTTTTGTTCTAGAAATATGTTGCCAAATGATGATGGAATAAGTCAACAATGATGATAGTTATACCTAAGATATTTAATATAATTTTATCTAGGTCCTCACTATTGTACACCCTTCTTTCTATTTTCCCATAATTAACTCTGGTTTCTACTTCAGAATCTGATTCAAATTTTAAATTCCCTTATATCACTTAAAATCTTTCTGCCCCCCATTTTCAGCATAAGACTTTTTCAAATACTTCACTGCAAAAAGCAAATGATGTTATCCACTGCAAGCTATCTCTTCCCTAAATCTATATTTTTAATCACTTCAACATTCCCTTCTATCCATATTTTTTCCTGTTAACTTCTTGAAAATGTCTGTTCCTCTGATTGAGCGCTTGATTCTATTCCCTCTCATCTATTCTTTCTTTCTTTCTTTCTTTCTTTCTTTCTTTCTTTCTTTCTTTCTTTCTTTCTTTCTTTCTTTCTTTCTTTCTCTTTCTTCTTTTTTCTTCTTCTTTTCTTCTTCTTTCTTCTCCTACTCTAATTATACTGATTCTCCTTAAATTTTTTAAACTTTCTTGTAGATTTTTTTCTAAGCTTATGAGAAATGGTTTATTGCTATATAAGCAGTAACAATTTGGAAAATTCAACAAAAGGCAGGGGGAACAAGATAATGGTTCCATTTTACATGCCTGAGAGGGACTGAAGGAGACCTTTGAACTAGAGCATCTTCAGTTTTAAGCAATACTTCATGGTTTATGCAGAGAATGCACTTTGAATTCTAGGCCTACTCAGTAGTATTTCATAGGGCTTATGCGATCTATAGATAGTCAAAAACATTTAAGTGTCAAGCACAGAGCTAACCAAGCTTTGGGGATACAATAAGAGGAAAAATAACATCTTTGCCCTTGAAGTGCTTACAATGTAATGTAAAGTTGGTGCTTGTTTAGGTAAGGGAATAGGGGATTATTCTGAAAGTTCATAACAAGTTATCATTTATTTTAAGCTATCAAATAGACAATATAACCCTTTGCTTAAATTCTCTGATATATTTAAAGAGACATAATGCTAATTGTGACAGGTGGTTCATTTAATTTGTAATGACAATGCTAATTATGAAAGGAAATTGGTTTATTATATGAGAAAGTTAAATAGGAAGTCACTACTGTGTTTAATTACCCTTCTTTAATATAGCATCAATAGCATTTCATAGTTCTTTGGTGCTATCTAGATTCTAATTTTAAATAATAACCATGCATTTGTTATAAAAATGGAAAGAATTTAAATAAAAAGAATCAAAATTTTTGTCAAATAATCTTTAGCTACATAGTGACTGGTAAAAAAAAAAAAAAAAACAGAAAAAATAACAATTTCTTTTACAAAGCAGCCATTAGAGACATAAAAGTAAAAACAATACAAATAACCAAACTGCAATAGCTTCAGATTTTAATGAGCTAATGAGTTTCTATGATATATTTTGTATAGAAGACCTATTCAATGTTGTGTAAATTCAAGAAATTAAAAGCATTATCATGCAAAAAAAATTGGTTCCAAGCCTTTTTGTATCAAGTAAATTGAAGGATAAACTTCAAAGGCCATATAAGTTCTATAAAAAATGTTTGTCTTATACTGAAAGCAGTCAAATATTGATTGGAATATAAAATATAGTATTTTTATTCTTTTTTGTAAGGATCAACCCTGTTCTCCTTCTTAGAGCTGACCTTTAGAAATTGAATAGTTTTCCCATAAGGATTATACCTATTGGTCTTCCATGATGGCATCCTGTAAATTTCTGTATCCTGAGATATAGCTTTCTATCTATCCTAAAAAAAATGAGAATGGGAAATTGCCATTTTGGGATTATCATTCTTCAGAGAAATCATAGAGTAGTGGATACATATCTAGACTTTTAATCAGGAGGATCTTATTTTCACCTCTAATACTCACCAGTTTTGACAATACTGAGCATAGTACAACCTCTGGTCACATTAGACTAATAAATGAATGAGAATAATATCCAAAAAGGATTATTATCATTCTGGATAAAGTTTCTGAACTAAGGCTCTCCATGGTGTGAAAATCACAGATGTTTCCATGTTCCTCTCTTTTTTCTAGAAACTATTTTAGAAAACTATCATAATCAAACTCTGAACTCCATTTTATCTTTGGACCAGAAACAGTATGGCTTTTCTCCCCTGAAGTGCTTACCTTAATACCAATACCCCCTTGGGGGTCAGGCACTGCTTGATCCATGGTTCAAGCTGTGGTAAAAAGGACTAAGTCTTCTAATGTCCCAGAATATCAGTACCAGAGCCTGACATCATAGAACCTTAGAATTACCTGGAATCACAGCACTAAAAAGGACTTAAAGGGACCATCTTATATTTTGACTTCAAGCAGGGGAACAAATTATACAATAAATAAAATAGTTATTTAATAATCAGATAATATATTGATATATATGTATGGTAAATGTTTATATATACATGTTATATATGCTTGTATATGTATTTGTTCAGGTGAATCTAGGAATGAAAACTATACAACTTTCATTGCTAGTACATTTCCATGTGTAATCAATATTAAAAACAAAAGTTATACAAAATCCTCTTTTTCCAAGTTTTTTTTTTTTTTTTTAACCTCCATGAAATCTTCATCTGATTCTAATCCTCAACATAAAGTTATAGTGACCTTGGTTTCTCAGTAATAGCCTTAACATTCTGAAAAAAAGCTTCCACCCAGTAAGGTCTGAGAAATAATTTTGCATTACTCTGCATAAATAAAATCAAACGAAAAAAAGGAAATTGAAAGTCTACGTTAAAAGAGAGGGGAGATGAGGGAGGGTTACAAGTTCTCCTTGGAAATGCAAAAAAGGAAACTGGAAATGTTGATTTTATTGTGCAACAAAAGCAAAACAGAAATATCATTTCATGAAATGTCAATTTCATTTCTGTGATATGATCATGAATCACAAATATTGCTGTGATCATGAAATATACATGTGTTTACAAAGAGATGACCATGAAAACAATTTCAGCTTAATTACCAATAAACTTTCATAGGGAAAAGGAGTTGAATAATACTATGAAATACTTAATAATAATCTTTAAATAAAATAAGCATTCATGTTGATAAACAATTACTTTAATTAAAAATTAGAAATAAGTGGGAGCTGTAAGAAGCATATTGGAAAATATAGGATAGAGATGAGGAATGAGCATCCAAATTCTTGTCAATTACACAGAAGTATTTATTTCATGAATAATCTTTTTCCAGAAAAGAATCAGTAGATGCTAGACACAATAAGCCTTAAATCTCATAAAACTATTTTTTTAAAAAATATTTTAACAGATAGATAATTACTCCATACTGACTTGGAGGTCATTCTTAAATCAGGTCTTATGGGCTCAGCCACATAAATGACTTGGAGCAAAATCAAAATACAAAAGGATTCTTTCTCTATGCAATTGAAATATTTTTAACCTGATATATGTAGGTTAATGATAATAAAAATGAGTAATGGATAGAAAAAAGGATAACCAACACTTTGTTTTACTCAGTTGTCTAATGACTCTAAATACATAAATATAGCAAAATGATCAAAAGACACAAAAAATGCCTTAGTGAGCATGAATTTAGTTTACTCATTAAGTAAAATAAGATAGTAGCCAAAGGCAACTATATATATATATATATATATATATATATATATATATATATATTTTAAATATAATTTCATTTGTAAGTTTTTATGGCAAGGGATAATGAAAAATTATTAGCATTTTTACCTCATAAGATAGAGAAGAGTAATAAAAGCTAAAAAGCAAAAACAAACAAATCCCCCAGAAACAACAACAACAGCTTAAAGAAAGCTGCTGAGGCACAACTAACCATTTTAAAAGTATTGAAGAATAAAACCAGAAAACAAGGAACAAAAAAAAAAAATACAAAAGATCTGTAAATGTTTTGTAGCATATTTTATCAAAAAAGACAGTCAAACTAGCATACCTAATACTTAACATCACAATTATCAATATAATTTATTGCAAAGGTAGAAGAGGCATTAAAGAGAACGAAGATGAGAAAAGCAGGAATAACAGATTTGTGAGATTAGTTAGGGATGAATTGACAAATTATCTCAATAAGAAGATTTTAAAGGTGTGGAAATCATCTCAAACCTTATCAAAACCGCCTCATACCCCAAGATGTCTGGAGAATTTCATCAGCTATTGGCTTGAGTATATATTTTCTCATTTGAGTAGCATTATCATGAGAAAAATATACTGCATTGTGGACTGATTCAAAGAAGCTATTGTTCATTAGTGATATTCTACAATAAACTGAATCTTTCTTATGATAAAAATTAATAAAATATGTAGAAAACATAAGATTCTACTATACTCATTTTTATATTTTACATTTATTTAGTAAAGCAAAAAGTCACTATTAAGGCTCTATCCTAATGAGGTCTCCAATCTATATAATAATGTCAGATGAGATTTCTTAGAAGAAACTATAATACAGATATATTGTTCAATGACACTTCTAGTCCCTGACTTATTTGGACTGAGTTATTTAGAGTATTGCAACATGTGAAGCATAATGCAGACTTGAGTCACATCTGGAATTTTAGAAGCCTCCAAGACAACAGAATGAGATAAAGGAGTTGTGACTCCTTAAGGAGAGTTGCATATTGGGGGTAAGGAGGGAAGATGGCATCCTGAGGTCCATCCTATACTTAATGTTCTAGACCTAAGAGTTGCATAGAAGCAAAGCATAAGGAAAGAGAAAGTTGTATTAGATCAAAAAAAATTATGCACCCTCACCACCTTTCCCCCCAAGTGATTCCCTTGTCGGGTCTTGGTCACAAATGTTTTCCTTCACTGTGCTGGCCTGCCATAGGAACATTGGGTTTTAGACTAACTTGCTATTTTATACAAATCCCACAGGGGATGGTTAAGAGTCTTTTCAACCAATCTCTTTCTGTTTTCTGTGTAACTTTATTTCATTTAATTCAATAACTTTCACTCCTGACTGATCAAGGACTTTTTCATGTCTAGTTTAAAGTCTTTAGTTGATTGATTCAATAAAATTACTCAAATTTGATAGAAGAAATAAGGGTTAGAAGTTTTCTTAATTACTTTAAGTAGGGTGAGTTGTATAAGTGTTGGATTTGATTAAATCAAATCAAATCCAACACTTATACAATTATAATCTTTTATTAAGTCATCTTTCCTTATATTCACAATTTCTAACATTGTTCACTTTCACAAGCAGACAGAAAAATTGCTATGAAAAGAAGAGAACATAGAGTAGCAAAAAGAAAGGGGTAAATCAGATGTCCTTATAGAATATTTTTAGATTGTCAGGTAAAATTCCTAGGGCTAAGGTTTGGTCTTAAATATAGTATAAACACCTCCAGGTCAATTCCACCAAATCTACAAACAGGAGGCCTTCAGGGAAGTAGATCAGGACTAAAGAAATTTCATTTCAAGAACTCATAACCTGAGGAATTTAACTTCGGGAACTTTTATTTCACAGATATTCATCTAAAGCAGGGCTTCTTAAACTTTTTTTTTTACTCTTTTATTTGACTCTGGATATATACATATGTAAAATAGATATACAAACCAAATATTTCCTGATAATGGCTCATAATTTTGTGACCCCACATTTAATTATGAGACCCCATATGGGGTCACAAATCATAGTTTAAGAAACTGGGATCTAAAAAACAGCAGAATCTGAGTGGGAAGAAATTGAAAGAACCCCTGCTATTTCAGGAAATGAGGCCCAGGAAAGCTGATCAGAATATCAACTGTGAGGAGGTGAAGCGAATTGAGCATAACACAGGAGCAACAATATTTTCAGGACAATTTAGTTGGGGCTTAAGGAAGGAAGAGAGGATTCTCTGAACAGAATTCAGAAAACAACAGTTAGAACAGATAGTCCAGAACAGTTCAGAACAACAGTTAGGGCAACAGTACCTACAACTCAAGATTAAAACTTGATAATAATATTAAGATGCTAAAAATAAACTGACAGATTAAAAATAAAAATGAGTAAACTAAGGAAAAATACTTTTACCTTGATTAGTTACTTTGGTGTAAAAGTAGATCTGATCTCATATTCATAGGAAAATGGAGAGGTAAAAAAGCCCCCTACGAATGAGTTTATGACCAAAGAAGAACTAGAGATCATTACTGATCACAAAATAGAAAATTTCGATTATACCAAACTGAAAAGTTTTTATACAAACAAAACTAATGCAGACAAGATTAGAAGGGAAGCAATAAACTGGGAAAATATTTTTTACAGTCAAAGGTTCTGATAAAGGCTCATTTCAAAATATATAGAGAATTAACTCTAATTTATAAAAAAAAATCAAGCCAATTGAAAATGGTCAAAGGATATGAACAGACAATTCTCAGATGAAGAAATTGAAACTATTTCTAGTCATATGAAAAGATGCTCCAAGTCATTATTAATAAGAGAAATGCAAATTAAGACAACTCTAAGATACCATTACACACCCGTCAGATTGGCTAAGATGACAGGAAAAAATAATGATGATTGTTGGAGGGGATGTGGGAAAACTGGGACATTGATGCATTATTGGTGGAGTTGTGAACGAATCCAACCATTCTGGAGAGTAGTTTGGAACTATGCTCAAAAAGTTATCAAACTGTGCATACCCTTTGATCCAGTAGTGTTACTACTGGGATTATATCCCAAAGAGATACTAAAGAAGAGAAAGGGACCTGTATGCGCACGAATGTTTGTGGCAACCCCTTTTGTAGTGGCTAGAAACTGGAAACTGAATGGATGCCCATTAGTTGGAGAATGGCTGAATAAATTTTGGTATATGAATATTATGGAATATTATTGTTCTGTAAGAAATGACCAACAGGATGATTTCAGAAAGGCCTGAGAGACTTAAGAACTGATGCTGAGTGAAATGAGAGACCAGGAGATCATTATATTCTTCAACAAAATACTATATGATGACCAGTTTTGATGGACCTGGCCATCCTCAGCGAGATCAACCAAATCATTTCCAATGGAGAGTAATAACTGAACTAGCTACACCAGAGAAAAGAACCTTGGGGATGATTAAAAACCATTACATTGAATTCCCAATCCCTTATATTTTGCCCACCTGCATTTTTGATTTTCACAAGCTAATTGTACAATATTTCAGAGTCTGATTCTTTTTGTACAGCAAAATAACGTTTTGGTCATGTATACTTATTGTGTATCTAATTTATATTTTAATATATTTAACATCTACTGGTCATCTTGGCATCTGGGGGAGAGGGTGGGGGCAGGGAGGGGAAGAATTGGAACAAGAGGTTTGGCAATTGTTAATGCTGTAAAGTTACCCATGCATGTAACCTGTAAATAAAAGGCTATTAAATTTAAAAAAATAAATAAATAAAATAAAATTAAAAAGCCCCCTACTTTAAAGAGTAATGCCAAATGATCACAAGCCCCAAAACAGATCTTGGAAGAACTTAAAAATAATAATTCAAAAGTCAAATAAGAGAGAACAAGAAAAAAATAGGGGATAAAAGCAACTTTAGAAAACTATGAAAAGAAACCAATAAAAAAGGATATAGAAAATCTCAAAAAAAAAAAAAAACTTTGAGAACTAGAATTGGGCAATCAAATGACATTATAAGACACCAAGATATAATAAAACTAGAAAAAGTAGAGAATCTGAAATTTTTCATTAGAAGAACAACTGATCTGGAGAACAGTTTGAGGAGAGGCAATATAAGAATGAGTGAAGTACTTGAAAGTTATAATAAAAACAAACCTAGATATAATATTACAAGAAATAATTAAGGAAAATTGTCCCAAAGTTCCAGTACAAGAAAGAAATAGAAAGGATCCACCAATCTGAAAGAGATTCTATGGGGAAAAGAAAGTTACAGGAATGTCATAGCCAAGTTTCAAAATTTCCAGGTTAAAGAAAAAATATTGAAAGTAACAAGGAAAACAAAATCCAAAAAGTTAAATATTGGGTGGTGGGGGTGGTGGGAGGGAACAAGATTTACAGCTTTAACTGTAGGCCATGGAAATTTTTATTTTGAAGAGCAAAGGACCTAGGGTTGTATCTAAGAATAACTTAGTCAGCAAAATTGAGTATAATCCTGAATATGGGGGGAAAGAGAGATGAGATCCTGAATGTTGAGTGTGGAGGGCAGAGAGAAACTAAAGAATTGATGAAATTGGGACAGGCAGAGAGAAGGCTCTGATTAAGATCCATTCTGTGGTTCTACCCTCTGGGGAAGTTATCCACAGAAACTGAAGTTATGTCAAGACTCCTGAGTCCCACTACCCCTATGTAGGGAGCTTGGGCAGCTTTATCTTGCCATGTCCTTTCAGAAATCCCAGTCATGTCTTTGAGGTTAAATTTTCTCTATAAAATCTATTTTTGGCCCATTTGGGGTCCATCTCTCATGGCATTCTGCCTCCATAACCCCTAATTCTGCCATGTTCCTGACCCCACTTTTCCTCTTTTTTTTCAGGTGCTAAAGTACCTTTCTGGATTTAGCCTGCCTGCCAACTAAGGGCATGTCCCAACCTCATGGGTGTTTCCTATCTCCTGGTAAGTGGTAAATTCCACTAGGGAATTTGCCATTTCCATAGGACTCCTTTCTTTCTTTATAATTTCTGGTGTTTATTGCATCTCATCATTTTGTCTGTAACCTCTTCCCTAAATAAATCTATCTTTTGCCAAAGGGAATGTCCATTGTGAATTCCTCACATGAATGAACCCTAAATTGTGTATTAAGGAATGATTCTCAAAAAAAAAAAAAATGGAAGCAAAAGATAAATGAGTAATAATCACATAAAAATGGGGCATGAAAGGAAGTATTAATACAGAAAAAACAGATAGTGGTGAAGCACTGGTAATGTTGGAAACTTACTCTCTTTTGGGTTGAAGAGGAAACAATGTACTCTGACCAATTCAGGCAGTCTCAGAGCTTTTTTGGAAGCAAAAATAAACACTATCACAGCAAAACTTATCTCTCAGGTTGACTTTTTTTTTTCTTGGCTCAAATTTATTTGTATTCAAAATCAGGGTTGGTTTGGGGAATAGCTAATCCTAAATTAGATAGCAATCTCTACCTGAGGGCTTTAATCTTTAGTCAAAAATAGGTCAAAAGAAAAGAACTAATCCTAGCTTGAAGGCTTTCTCCTTTCTTTTTTGTGTGAAATGTGTTAGCAATAATTAAATACAAATAAAGAGTTTTTAAAAGCATGACCTAATTTGAAAGAGTTTCAAATTCTCTAAAGCCTAGTAGTCTGGAACTAAAATGGTGTCCTCTTCTCCCCATCAAGGTCACTTTCAAGAACACTTGGAATCTTAGGTTTCAAATAAGTTGTTTTGTTTGTTTGTTTGTTTGTTTTTCTTTTTGGTTTTGGTTTTGGTTTTTGGTTTTTGGTTTTTGGTTTTTTTTTACAAAAAGATTTAGTAATCACTGGGTAAAACAATCTACCTGATAGTAAAGGCAAATAAAGATCATCTGCCAGAAGATAAAAGAAAAAGAAATCCTATAACTATTTTTATATGTTTCTTAATCAAATGGTTCATAACTGGATCTAAGGTCAATCCACCTGGGATAAAGTTCAGTCAAACTGAAGTTCACTCCAAAGTACTTTGGTTCACAATATCCTTTGCTAACGGTGTGAATGTTTGAAAGTTAACTGTAATCACAAGAATTCCACTAGCATTCTAGACTTTAACACATGAAAAGATAAATCCCAAAGCTAGTAGCTGAGAGCAAAACCAAAAGAGACTATCACACTTAGCATGCAAAACATGACAAACAGAAGATCCCTTGGTGAAGACTACAAGCTGAACAATATGCAAATGAATGGCACAGAAGGGTACATTGGAATCTAAATATGATACCCATTGAAGAGTTGACCAATGAGAAAATCATAAATATATCACTAAAAGGTAGAAGGGGTTTTGGAGCACTGATGACACAAATTGCTTCCCTGTATTTGTACCCTAGTTATTATTCTCTATGTGTAGTGTCCTAATGAATCATATCTGCTCACATTAATCTCCTTCATGATAGTGTGTTTGTGGTAGAGTGAGTCCTAAATTTATTGGTGAGTAGGGGAAGGGATTCTTGCACTATTATGTCTTCTAATATCATTCATCTCAGGGAAGGGAACTCCACATGGATCCAGTCAAGTTATATTCAAGACTCTTCACTTTAGGAGGAACATAGTTGCTTACTTAAAATGCTTTTAGCAGAACCTAGAATATTATTTAAGACTTATCTGGATGGTGAAGTGGTCTGATACATTCATGGATCAGGGGTTAGGGCATTGGAATTATTATACAAATAGAATAGTCATCCATCTGGGCCTGAGTTCTTGTTCTTGGAGATGCACCTTAATTTCTGGCCCCTTTGGATAACAAAATACAGCATCCCTTAGGCTTAGCTATAGGGATACATCTTCTCCACTAGGAGGAAAGCATTTGAAAAGGATTCCCAAGTCACATAATTTTAGATCCAGTGACAATGGCCTCTTGGGTGCTTTCAAGAACAAAACACTATCTCTTTGTTCTGAGCATTTTTTTCTGTCTCCCATGCCTTGAATGATCTTCCTGGTCTATCCAACTTCTGGTTTCCCTGACTTCCTTTAAGTCTCAGTTGAAATCCTGTCTTTTACAGGAAGCTTTTCCAACTTCGTTTAATTCTAATGACTTAGCACTATTAATTATATCCTACTTGTCTTGTACCTAACTTTTTTGTATATATATTTTTGGCTTTTATTCCTCCATTAGATTATAACTCCTTAAGTTAGGGAGTCATCTTTTGTCTCCTTTTGTATGCCCAGTACTTAGCACAGTAACTGGACCATATTAGTCACTTGATAAATGTTGAATGATTGATTATTAATTAGGGGGATATATCAAAAGATACCATAATAACACACCAGAGACTTGTGGGTGGAAATCCATAGATGGATTATGAATATGGTGAGCTGCAATAGAGATTATCTTTAACTTTTGAAATTAACATACTTGTGGATGCCATTTTCTCACAAGATGATATTAAGATTCATCTTATGAAAGCCAAATATATACAATGAGGTAATAGGATTTGATATTTCAGGTTATATTGGAAGAAAAATTCCCTTGCTGTTCTGAAGTCTTAAAACAGATATTATTGATTTTATTTCATTACAGAAAAAGAGTAAATTGTTATCCTTTGTCTGAATGAATAATTTGTTTGTGATCACACAAAGTTGGAGAAAAGCTTAGAATCCCAGTGAGATGCATAGGCATAAACCTGAGGGAAGTGAGATAAGAATTATTATGAAAGTAAATCATCCCCTTAGACAAGAATCCTGGAAAGCACAGAAAAACACTGAAGTTGACAAAATCTTGTTGAAAACAGATTCTGGGAATGAAGTGCTGAAGTGACACATGCCAAATGAGTAGCTTGATTAGATGAATCATGGAATAACTGTTCATGCCTACTGAGTGAGCTGAATCACTTTGATTCTAGCTGGTATCATGTGATATGAGTGGCCTTTATTAGCAGATGAAGTAATGACCCTACTTGTGTTAAACTGAAGAACAGAATTTCATATTATTTCAGTGTTCTTTCCCACCAGAGTACAGAAAACTATAGGGTGACTTCACAGCAAACTTAATTTTTGCCATAGTACACAAATATTTGATTTGAACTCATACACCATTAATTCTTTTTCATTCAACAAAGATTATAGAGATAAAGTCAAAAATACTCAGAAGTCGTCTAGTACAATGTATTTTTTATTAAACAGATGAAGAGACCCCTAGAGCAGAAAGAACTTGCCCAAGGTCAAACATTATATAAAAAATTGAGATTTGGACTAGAAGCTTTTCCCCCAGTTAATAGGATTTTTTTTTCCAATTAGATACAAATATAGTTTTCAATATTCACTTTTGTAAGATTTTTCTATCCAAATTTTTTCACTCTTCTTTCCCTCCTCCTTTCCCCAAAGCAGCAATAATATTGTATAGATGCAATCCTTTTTAAACATATTTTCATATTAGTCATGTTGTGAAATAAAAATCAAAACAGAAGGGAAAAACAAACATAAGAAAGAAAAACAAACAAACAAAAAGGTGAAAATAAATAGTATGCTTAGATCTGCATATAGCTTACATAATTTTTTCTTTGGATGGGGATGGTATTCTATCCTAAGTACACTGGAATTGTCTTAAATCACTGTATTACTGAGAAGAGTTAAGTCAGTCATAGTTGACTATCAAATAATCTTATTGTATATATATTGTTCTCTAGGTCTTGGTAACTTTATTCACCATCAATTCATTTGTCTTTTCAGACTTTTCTGAAATCAGCTTGCTCATCATTTCTCATAGAACATATATAGACCCAGTAATGACATTGCTGTATCAAAGATTATGCATAGTTTGATAGCCTTTGGAATATATGAACTAGGGGCTTCTGATTCTAAATCTAGCACCTTTCCAATACTACCATTCTATGTTGATATAGTCCTGATAACATAGCCATATTAAATCATTTACAAATAAGTTAAAAGTTAACTTGTGTGCAAACTTATAGGATGACCAGATTGGTTATTTTTTCTGCAATAAAATAGCTTAAACCTGTATGTGCAAGAATGTTTGTGGCAGCCCTCTTTGTAGTGGCCATAAACTGGAAACTGAATGAATGCCCATCAATTGGAAAATGGCTGAATAAATTATGGTATATGAATGTTATGGAATATTATTGTTTTGTAAGAAATGAGCAGCAGGATGATTTCAGAAAGGCCTGGAGAGACTTATATGAACTGATGCTGAGTGAAATGAGCAGGACCAGGAGATCATTATATACTTCAACAACAATGTTATATGATGATCAATTCTGATGGACGTGGCCATTTTCAGTAATGAGATGAACCAAATCAGTTCCAACGGAGCAGTAATGAACTGAACCAGCTACATCCAGTGAAAGAACTCTGGGAGATGACTATGAACCACTACATAAAATTCCCAATCCCTATATTTCCTTCTTCATTTTTGATTTCCTTCACAGGCTAATTGTACACTATTTCAAAGTCTGATTATTTTTGTACAGCAAAATAACGGTTTGGACATGTATACTTATATTGTATTTAACTTGTACTTTAACATATTTAACATGTATTGGTCAACCTGCCATCTGGGGGAAAAGGTGGGGGAAGCAGAGGAAAAATTTGAACAAAAGGTTTGTCAATTGTCAATGCTGTAAAATTACCCAGACATATAACTTGTAAATAAAAAGCTATATAAAAAAAAAAGAAAAGAAAAGAGCTTAATAAAAGCACTTATACCACAGAAATAGTAGGAATATCTTATCTCATTTAAACACACATATATTCCAGGGCAGCTAGATGGTGCAGTGGATAGAGCACTAGTAGTGAAATGAGGAAGATCTGAGTTCAAATCTGAACTCAAACACTTAATACCTCCTAGCTGTGTAACCCTGAGTAAGTCACTTTAACCCCAATTGCCTCAGCAAAAAATAAAAATAAAAAAAAATAATATGTTTTGTTGTTGTTGTTGTTGAGGCAATTGGGGTTAAGTGACTTGCTCAGGGTCACACAGCCAGGAAGTGTTAAGTGTCTGAGGTCAGATTTGAACTCAGGTCTTCCTGACTTTAGGGCTGGTGGTCTATCCACTAAACCAACTAGTTGTTCCCCATACATTTTTTTAAAATGACTTTTGACATCCATGTTACAGATATATTTGATCTTGTGATAACTTGCCTGAGTCTTGTGATAAATAAATTATTTTCTGCCATGGAAAAAAATAAGCTTTATTATATTTTTTAATCTTTAATTTTACAGTCTGTTTTGAGAAAGGGTTGCATTGTCCTTCCACTGCATCCTGCAGTTAGAATCAAATAAATTTCTAAGAGAAAAGTACTTAGGTAGAATACTTTTCAGGGCTGGGATAGAATTATCCCAACCTGGATTATGGTCTTTTATATAAAGTCACAAATGTTACATATGATCATAATCACTTCTTTTAATTAACAAACATTTTTATCCTTAGTCTTAATAGTTTTTATAGTCCTATACTTTGAAAACTAAAGATCTGGCTATTTGAACCAACCAGAATAAGCAAAAGAGGAAATTCTGATCCCAAAGTTGTTCTGTATTAATGTTCTCATATGAAGTTAGCCCAAATGTTTGCCAAATTCCTATTAGTTTTGTATCACATGAGAGCTGCTACAATATTCATTTTTCCTAGGAAATGTCAAAGAAATTTCATATTTTATCAAAGTAGTATAGAGAGAAATAGATTGGTTTACTGAAGAGAGGGCTGATCATTCCTGTTCAGATCTAGTTTCAAATTTCAAATATATAACCATAAATAAGTCCTTTAATCTCCCAATGTCTCATAAAATCACATAGTCTACAAATTACAGATGATTTGTTAAGAGTAGAATTTACTCTATAAAGTGTTATAAAACTGTATATACCCTTTGACCCAGCAGACCCAGTTAAGGGTCTGTAACACAAGGAAATCATAAAGGAGAGAAAAAGGACCCACATGTGCAAAAATGTTTGTAGCAGCTCTTTTTGTGGTAGCAAAGAATTGGAAAATGAGTAGATGCCCATCAATTGGGCAATTGCTGAATACGTTGTGCTATATGAATGGAATATTATTGTTCTACTAAAATTGTTCTACTAAAAAATGCTGTGTTCACTTCTTTTGCTGTTTTTTTTTTTGTTGTTATTGTTATCTCTCCCATTGTTTTCCCTTGTGCTTTGATTTTTCTCTTCCAACATAAATCATAAAACAATGTATATTAAAAACAAATTTAAAAAATTAAAAAGTAGAAATTCCTAATAATGAAGAAATTACAGATCTAGAATAAGAGCCATTAATATAATTGCTAAATATGTTTCATTACTGATAATCAAGATTTGCATTGTACTTATAAACCTTTTAGATAATTTTGATGGAAATGTAGCTATTTTAATTCATTAAAAATAGAAAAGAGCAAACTAGAATGTTATGCCATTTATAATTATTTATAAATCATCCCTTTCCTAAATTTTCACTCATTTTTATTTTTCTAGAATATTTATTTAATAATCACAATTTATTTTGTATAATGTGATTTTAATGTAAAAATAATAGCAAAGGATTCTCACAAGTAAATCTTATTGTAATGCCTGAGAAACTGAGGCAGAATAGAGATTAGAGAGTTTTTAATATTTTATTTGAAAGGGATAGATTTACTGGGACCAATGGTTTGGTCCCAGGGCTGAATGAGACTATCATCTCCAAGAACCCAGCAGCAAATATCAGATACAAAGATTCTTTTATAGGGTAACAAGAACAATGACATAACCTGGGATGAAGATGAGGATGACCTAGTCTGGGAAGACACCGGAGAGGGAAAGGCACATGATATTCTAATGATGTCTAAGATATAAGATCATTATCCTATCAAACATTCTGATGATTAAGAGGGAAGGGTGGTGTTGCAGGATTGAGCATTACAATTAGGAACTGAGGCAGAACAATTTAGGGAAACTGAGTCAGGAAAATTAGGGAAACTGAATCAGGACAATAAAAGGGAACTGTGGCACAACATTATTTGTCTTCAAAATATCCCTCTAATCCCAATAAGGTTAGTTCAGATTACATTGAAAAGTTATTCATAATAAGTATTTCTCATTTTTGTGTCATAAAAAGGGAGTATACAAATTTATAAATAAAATAATATTAGTATAAATAAATATAAAAATAATAAAGTAAATATAATTTTTAAAAGACTAGAAAGATGATTTACAAATACTAAATTATCTAAACTGGATGATCAAAATCAGCATATTTGTCCTCATATCAATGAATCTTAAAATATGGCAGCAGAGAATAATGATAAAAAAAAATGGTTAACAGATATAGAATTCAGGAATCCAAATCCTGATTCAAATACTATTCTAATTTGCCACCATTGTCAAGCCAGTTTACCTTTCTGAGTAATAAAATATAATTGTGAGTTGAATAAAAAGAACGTTTGTGGGACATAAAGGAGGAAAAAGTGGGTGGGGAGCTTTTGGGTTGATAGCATCTTAATATAACAAAGTGAATTATACAATGTCTAAAATGAGTTACCGTTTCCCTCAGAAATTTAAAATCTACCATATACATAGATTCGTGACAGGATATGAAAGATAGCCACAAATTCTGAAAAGTGCATTTTGTTTGAGGTTTTGTATTTCCTCTACAAGCTGCATGTATATTGTACTTCTCCATCTAGTCCCAAAAACCTCTTCCTCCTGGAAACTCATTGCAGCTCTGTAATTTGCAGACCTTTCTCCCCTGTGATGCACATTTCTCTCTCTCTTTGGTTGACTCTTCCCAGATCCTTTAGATTGTTCCCTGGACTTTATTTTCCTATTAGAACATAAGCTCCTTGAGGGCAGGGACTGAATTTCTATTTGGATTTTTATTTCTAGTACTTATTTCAGAACCTGGCACTGGTAAGAGCAGAATAAATACCTTTAAATAAAAATATTATCTAGGTAAGTCTCCTTTTTCTTATTTGTTGCTTGTTTTTTTTTTCTTTCTTGTGACTTTTTCCTTTTGTTTTGATTTCTTTCTGTCTGAGGGAAAGGGGAATTAAAGGAAAGAGGGAGAAAAATATTTGGAACTAAAAAATATTTTTAAAATGTTGAAAACTATTTTTACATATGATTGTAAAAATAAAATAATATTGAGGAAAAAGAAAAAGACTTTATATTCAGAGGATGAGCTACAAGCAGATCTCAGGTCTGGCAAGTCCTAACCAAGCTAGAAAGGCTTCTTCTTCTTCTGCTTTTTTTTTTTCCAATGAAATGACACAAGCTTTTCCATAACACAGTAGAATAAAACAAGATTTCACATTAAATTACAAATCTATCACAATTTATTCTGTTTAAATAAATAATAAAGTTATTGTGTAATTTTTCGTTTTTTTCCCTTCTCCCCCACCTTAGAGATGACTCTGCATTTTGAAAAAACTGATAAACAGAAGAAGATATAGAACGATTTTACACACACACACACACACACACACACACAATTTGTGTCTGAAATTCTTTTTCAAAATCATTTCTGAAGTTTTTTTTTTTTCTTAAGAAGTTGACAACCCTGGGATTTCAACGATATGTATCTCTAGTGCTTACTTTGTATGCATATAGTAGATCTTAATACATGTTTTTTGACTGCATCTGTTTAGACAATTATGTGAATCCTTTGTATGTGAATCCTTTGTAATTAGAGATTAACCATTGTAAATCACTACCAATTGGAGCAGAATGCTTTTTTCTTTGTGGTTGTCCACCAGATATGAGTACTTGTCCTCCCTTCTAGAAACATTAGTGACTAGAAGATTTATTATGCTTTTCTAGAACCATGATAATATGCTAATAATCATAACAATAACTGATAATGATAATGGCTAACATGTATTACTTCATAGTATTCTAGTGCTTTTATATTGATTTTTTTCTTGTTATTATTCTACTGTAGTATGCCTCCATGCTTGTTGAGTGAATGTATGAATAAATAAATTACAACAATTGTTATTATTAACTTTTAATAGACAGTGAACTGAGACTTAGTAATTATAAGAACCATTTGTTACGTAAAAGAATTTGCATTAAGAAAAAAAATTATCTTCCAACTTCAAATCTAGTGAACAACAAAAAATAGACATTTCAATATACAGATCACCAGAATTTGATATATTGTGAAGAAATTATGTATTGACAAAATTATCTCAAGATAATTTGACCTCCTGTCATATCCTTTATCTTGTCCCTGGATATGTTGTTTAACACCTAGAATTTACCTTTGTGTGAGGCAAGAGATGTCATAATCTGCCTTTTGTATTATAAATGGCTGGTATGTTGATCCTTTTGTGAAATATACTTTAACATTAAAGATTGATGTTAAAAACAAGGACGATAGATTATGAGGTATTTCAACAATTAAATGATATTCAATGTTTTATTTCAATGCACATTCAAATAGTTTAAACTAACTAATTAATTTTTTTTCCCAAATGAACCAATTGATTAATGCTTATTAAGATGGTGATTTATTTCTGTCAAGACTTCTTTTTATGTTTGCACGACTTGACTGATTTTTACCTAATGGACTGGATGTCAAACTTTAAACGGTGCTACCTTCCTTCCAGACCCCTCTGAACTGTTTGCTGTTAGTACTTTAGCCACCTCATCTTCCTGGCATGAATCTTTTCTCAGTTTAAGCATCAGAGATTCTAGATGATAAGATCTAACTCTGAAGCTCTGGAGGCTTATGTGGAAAAAAATCAGACCCTCCAAATGATGCTTGGAGCTCTCATCAGGGCCCAGATTTGAAATTAAGATTTTTGAATGAAAATTTGAAAAAAGCCCTTCCTCAACATCATTATTTGTTCTTGGTTCATGTGATACCACCAAAGAAGAGGTTACTATCTAAAGAAGTTAAACAATCTGCCACAGTGAATAAAATACCAATAATTTCTAGTAATCTCAAAAAAAATTTTTTTTCTTAAAGATATTTCAGTAAGCCCATAACTTAATATTCTGCAGAGATTAGAGTCAATTTCCTTTTTAACATACAAAAATGAGTTGTAAAATTGCTTAAGAAATTGTAACCTATAAATTTTAGAGCTCCCAGAAGGCAATGAGGAAAGAATGTTTACTTTTCATTTTTTTTAGTGCTTCATTTAAAATAAGCATAATTTGCCAATAGAGTTTAAGAAAGAACATGACAAGGTTTCTAGACTCTCAGATCAGGCTTTTCAGTAAGAAAAATTGCATCTGACAAGTCAGATAGGGAAAGATAATATTTTAACTACACCTATTACTCTTCATTCATTTATTGCTTCATTGAATAAATGAATAATCTTTCAATGAAACCAGAAGAAAAAAGATAAAATTTACCTCTGAAGGAAGAGCATTCTCTTCTGTATTCTAATGCTCAGGTAAAAATGGAAACATAATAAGATAGTTAAAAGATGACAACTTGGAATGAAGACATAAGAATTTATGTTCTATTATTTTTATTGTGCAACCTTAAACAGTTGCAACAAAACAAATGTTTGTTTTGGAGGGGGAAAACGAAGATGGAGAAAGGGTAGTTTTGAAGTGCATAGTGTATATGATGTGGGTAGATAATAGCTGTAGAATTAAGGTGTGGAAATAGAACTGGGACACAAATGAACTCAGCATATCTCTTAATATGGGGAAGCAATGTCCTCATTGGGAGACATCTTCAAGAAAAATAGAATTATATAGATATTTGTTTAAAATCGAGATTAGTTTAAGTGACAAAATGTAGGAAACTTGTGAAAAGGTTGAAACTGTTGTGGTTACTAGGTTTCTACTCTAGAGGGAAAACTAAGTGATGGGTGAGAGCTCAAATTACAATAAGAATACAAATATCCCTTTTGTGACTATTGTTCTTTGAATTTATAGTTAAGTAATATCTGTTCTACTAGTGATGAGTGTGTGGAGGAAACCCACATGCCTCAGTAAGGTTCATCTTTGATAGAGTAATTCAGTTTGATGGAAGGCACTGTTGGTCAGGAAAAAGAGATTGGGGAAGTAAAGCACTTAATGGATTAGAAATAAGTATATAGAGAAGGAAGCAGAGGGACATTAATAAAGAAGAAATGAAAAATTCAGAATTGGGATGAAGGAATTCTTGGAGTTTTTCTTAGTAGAAGACCAATCATGGTATTATGAACTTATACATAGAAGGGATCTTAGATAAGAAATCCTTAAATCTTTGTTCTCTTTATTTTATAATTGAAGGAAACAATACATAAAAAGTTTTGTGACCTGCCCAGTGTCACATGGTGAGCAAGTGTCTGCCATTTTCCTAACTCCAAATCTAATTCCCTAAACAAGTACCATACTTCTTGTAAATGATAATTATTTATTGGAAAAGAATGACTACTTAGGGTCTCTAGATTGACATAATTGGGCCACTTTTTATTTCCAAAAGTCTTTAAAATGCCTTGTAGGAAGTTCCCAGAACAGAAAATAAGATGGTGGAGTGAAGCCAGGAAGCTGCCTGAATTTTCCCAGTTTCCCTCCAAAAATCACATGAAACCAAGAGTCTGATAGAATAAGATTATCCTGAACAGACAATTCTCAGATGAAGAAATTGAAACTATTTCTAGTCATATGAAAAGATGCTCCAAGTCATTATTAATCAGAGAAATGCAAATTAAGACAACTCTAAGATACCACTACACACCTGTCAGATTGGCTAAGATGACAGGAAAAATAATGATGATTGTTGGAGGGGATGCGGGAAAACTGGGACATTGATGCATTGTTGGTGGAGTTGTGAACGAATCCAACCATTTTGGAGAGTAGTTTGGAACTATGCTCAAAAAGTTATCAAACTGTGCATACCCTTTGATCCAGCAGTGTTTCTACTGGGATTATATCCCAAAGAGATTATAAAGAAGGGAAAGGGACCTGTATGCGCACGAATGTTTGTGGCAGCCCTTTTTGTAGTGGCTAAAAACTGGAAACTGAATGGATGTCCATCAATTGGAGAATGGCTGAATAAATTGTGGTATATGAATATTATGGAATATTACTGTTCTGTAAGAAATGACCAACAGGATAATTTCAGAAAGGCCTGGAGAGACTTACACGAACTGATGCTGAGTGAAATGAGCAGGACCAGGAGATCATTATATACTTCAACAACAATACTATATGATGACCAGTTCTGATGGACCAGGCCATCCTCAGCAACGAGATCAACCAAATCATTTCCAAAGGAGCAGTAATGAACTGAACCAGCTATGCCCAGAAAAAGAACTCTGGGAGATGACTAAAAACCATTACATTGAATTCCCAATCCCTATATTTATGCACACCTGCATTTTTGATTTCCTTCACAAGCTAATTGTACAATATTTCAGAGTCTGATTCTTTTTGTACAGCAAAATAACGTTTTGGTCATGTATACTTATTGTGTATCTAATTTATATTTTAATATATTTAACATCTACTGGTCATCCTGCCATCTAGGGGAGGGGGTGGGGGTAAGAGGTGAAAAATTGGAACAAGAGGTTTGGCAATTGTTAATGCTGTAAAGTTACCCCATGCATATATCCTGTAAATAAAAAGCTATTAAAAAAAAAAAAAAAGGGAAAGTTTTGGTAACTCATTCAGAGTATGGGAGAGTGAGGAATTGGACAAAGTCAAAGTTAAAAATATGGAGATTAGAAAGATGGCTTGTTGTTGTAACATAACTAGTAATGAATGCATGGCATGTTGCCTCACTCATTCAATTGTAAGCTTCTTAAAAGCAGAGATTGTCTTTGTCTTTTGTCTCTTACAGGGGTCCTCAAACTTTTTAAATAGGGCGCCAGTTCACTGTCCCTCAGACTGTTGGAGGGACGGACTATAATAAAAACAAAAACTTTGTTTTGTGGTCCTTTAAATAAAGAAGCTTCATAGCCCTGGGTAAGGAGGATAATCGTCCTCAGCTGCCGCATCTGGCCAGTGAGCCTGGTTTGAGGACCCCTTAGTGTCTGTTACATAGTAGGAATTTAATAAATGTTTATTAAGTGACTAGAAGTGATGTCTATGATAGAAATTGGGAATTTCTTTAGAAGAATAAGTGTGAGGAGAAAAATAATTCAAAAGTCACCTCAACACCACAAAAATATACTGATAAAGAAGTAGTTGAAGTGAGGATTGATGAATAAATCAGCCTATGATTTAATATGATATAAATTTGAAATTTCTAATTATTTATTGTCTTTGTGCTTAAAAGGGGGATGTTTAACTAATATGTTAACAGTCAATAATACACACTATATACAAAAGGAATTTGATTTTACCCTGGGAAAATGCTGATTTCAATATTTCACTTATACCTTCACATAAACTTACATTTGCAAGTTATTATAAATCCTTGACACTTTTTCAAATAAAGAAATTGTTAAAGAAAAAAAAAGAATAAGATTATCCTCCAGCTCAAAATAGATTAGAAGGATTTCAAGAAACGTCAGTCTTACTGGGGTGAAAGGAGTGTTCATCCCAATTCAGACGATGTCACGGAAGGACAATGAGAGAATCTCAGTAGCAAAGCAGACCAGTGGAGCAGCTTCCTTTCTCAGCACAGAAGGCAAATTACCAGCCCAGGAAACCTGGCAGTTGCCTAGATGGAGATGGTTAGGCTACCCCATGCTGTGAGCAAGACACCAAACACAAGGGACCTGCTCCCCAGGAGCAGAGCCCAACAAAAAAGTTAGAAAAAAGAGGGGGGAGACAGAAATTGATTAAGATAACAGAAAAGAACCTTAACCCTAGAAAATTGTTATGGCTTTAGAAAAGGCCAAAACACTAATTAAGTATAAAATGTTCACATGGGAAATCTCAAAGAATGATATGAATTGGTCTTAAGCTCAAAAAGGCTTCTTGAAAGCACTCATAAAGGCAAAGAAAAGAAGTAGAAGAAAAATTGGGAAATGAAATGAAAGGCATGCAAAAGAGAGTTAACAGCTTGGGGAAAAAATTCCTTAAAAATACAAATGGTCAAATGTAAAAAAAAAAAAAATCACTGAAGAAATCAATTTTTTGAAAACACATTTGGCCAATGCCCAAAAAAAAAAAAAAAATGTAGAATGAACCAAATGCAAAAAGAGACACAAAAATTAAGTGAAGAATATCACATATTAGGGTGGAGTCAAGATGTCAAAGAATAGATAGGTTTTTGCCTGAGTTCTTGGCTTCCCTCAGCATCAGCACCAGGTCATGTTTCTGAATGTTTTCTGAATGTTTCTGAATATTTTGGAGTGTGACAGAACTCAGAAATATTTAAAGAGTAGCAAATTTCCAACAAAAGGTATCTTGAAAGGACTTCAGGAAAGATGTGTCTCAATCAGGAAGGGGGTACACACCCCAGTGTAGGTGTAGTGCAGAGAGGCCCAGTGTGAAGAGGCCCTGCTCCAGGAATCTAATGATAGGCTCTTAGATATAATGGAGCACAGTATAGGCTACTCAGTCCTGCTTCAGAAGCCAGTAGGTCAGCAGACTAGCTGTGAAATCTAGTAGGCAAATAGTGAGCGCCTGAACCCCAATATAATAAGTGGGACTTGGCCAAGCCCACCCAACATAGGAAGAGAGCCAGCAGAGTGCTCAGGGTACTCTGAAGCTGCTTGTAGAGAAAGGTTGAGACAATCTGACAATCTTCCTTTTGCTCCAGGAGTAGATTTCAACCTTTAAAAATGAGCAAAAAAGCAAAAAATAAAAAAATAAAAAATCTCTTATTATAGATAGCTATTATGGAGACAGGAAAGAACAGACTTTAAACTTTGAGGATACTAAAGGCAAAACATGTCTAGATAAGCTTCAAAGGGTTGTTTAACTTGATCTGCAACTCAAAAGGCTCTCTTGGAGGTATTCAAAATGGATCTTAAAAGAGTGGTGGAAGAAAAATGAGGAAAGGAAATAAGCACTTTGGAAAAAGAAATACAGAAATTGAAGAAAACAACTCAACTTCTTAAAAATTTGGTAAAATAGGAAAAAAATATACTGAAGTAAATCACTTCTTAAAAAATAGAATTAGGCAAAATGGAAAAAGGAAGTCACACATTAAAAACTAGAACCAGGCAAATGGAAGCTAATTATTCTGAGACATCAAGAATCAGTCAAACAAACTAAAAAGAATGAAAAAAATAAAAGAAAATGTAAAATATTCATTGGAAAAACAGTCAACCTGGAAAATAGACGCAAGAGAGATAATTGAAAAATTATTGGTCTGTCTCAAGGCCAGTAAGAGCCTGTATAGCATTCTTCCAGGAATAAAGGAAAACTCCCCTGACACGCTAAAACCAGAGGGCAAAATAGTCATTGACAGAATCCATCACATGGCTTTTTTCAACAATGAGGTGATTCAGACCAGTTCAATTGGTCTTGTGATGAAGGCAGCCATTTGCACCTAGAGAGAGAGGACTGTGGGGACTGAGTATAGATTGTATTTTCACTCTTTTTGTTTTGTTTGCTTGCATTTTATTTTCTTTCTGATTTTTTTTTCCTTTTTGATCTTTTTTTTTTTTTTGGTGGAGCATGTTAATTGTGGAAATATGCATAGAAGAATCACACATATTTAACATACATTGGATTACTTGTTGTCTAAGGGAGTGGATGAGAGGAAGGGAGGGAAAGAATTTGGAAACAAGATTTTGCAAGGGTGAATATTGAAAATTATCTATGCATATATGGAGAGGTCTACAGACAGTGGGGGAACTCTGGGTGAGGTATAAGATCCTTCATACTAGCGGGAACCTGCTGACAATGTCTGGTTCAACTTTCATCTCCCCTTGGAGGCATCTCAGTATTTCTGAGAAGTCAGGGGACATGACAGCCTGTTCTACTTGAAGCAGAGATAACATGTAGTAAAAAGACATCTATATAATAATAGCAAGGTACTTATAGTGAGCACATGTTCAGTGTGCTATAATAATATAATTGTACTATAGTTAGCACATGTGCAATGTGTTGTAGTGATGTAATTGTACTAAGGTATTTAATGCTGAGAAAACTTGAAATAAATGGACTCCATGCTTGACCATCCACGTGGGTTCTTGCCTCTTCACTTCTCTTCTAAGACCAAGGACTTGGGCTTGTATTGAGATCTTCCAGAGAGCTAGTCCAGATGATACACATATGTTTTGAAAATAAAAGGTTTTAAGAATAATAACAAATATTTGACTATTATCAAAAAAACAAAAACAAACAAACAAAAAAAAAAAACAAAACAAAAGAAAGGACCCATCGAATACCTCCAGAAAGAGACCCTATAAGGAAATCCCTAAGAAACATTGTTGCAAAATATCAGAAGTATAATCTCAAGGAAAAAATACTGCAAAATGTCAGAAAAAATTTCAAGGACCAACAGTTAGGTTCTGACAAATTCTACAATAAAGCTAGCAAAGAACTTGGGATTACAAGTAAGAATTAATTACTCAGCAAGACTGAGCATTAGCATCATCCATCAAGAAAGGAGATTGATCTTCAATGAATATGATTTCTCTTGATAAAGCTAGAACTAAATACAAAATTATATCATTGAACAACAGGACTCAAGAGAAGCATAGAAAGATAAACAGGAAAAATATGTATTATATAAAGGTTAAACTGTTCACATCCTTAAATAGGAGAATGATACTTGTAACTCTTGAGAACTGTGCCTGTTATTGGAGTAGTTAGAGAGGACATTCATGTATCGGTGTAAATTGACTCTGATATGATAATGCCAAAGAAACAAGACATTATAAAAGGATTGTACTGGGAGAAGAGGAAAGGGGAGGTAAAATGGGATAAATTCTATCTGATGAAGAGGCACAAAAGTCCTATTTAAATGGAGAGAAAGAAGGGAGAATGATGAGCCTTTTCTGAAGCTTAATTTTACCAGTTTTGGTGAACATAGAAAATAACATATTTCCTCAATTGGGTAGAGAAATTTAGGAGGAGGAAGGGGAAAGGAAAAGGAGGGACTGCAGAGAAGGGAAGATAGAAATAGGAGAAAGGGGTAAAAGAAAAGAGAAGGGAGTAATAGAGGAGAGGCCAAATAAAAGGTGGGGTAGGTCAGAAACAAAATAGTACTCTGAATGGACAAGATGGAAAGAAAACAAAATTATAGGGAAGAAAATAGGATGGAGGTAAATACATAGCTGGCAATCATAATTGTAAATGTGAAGGAGATGAATTCTCATAAAACAGAAGCAAACAGCAGAGTTAATTAAAAACCAGAATCCTACAATATGTTGTTTACAAGAAACATATTTGAAATAGAGAAACAAACATAATAAGAGTAAAAGGCTTGAGCAGAATTTCTTATGTTTTAGTCAAAGCAAAAAAAAAATAAATAAAGCAGGGTTAATAATTCTGATCCCAGGTAAAGCAAAAAAAATAAAAATATATCTAATTAAAAGAGATGAGGAAGAAAACTACAGCTTGGCAAATGGTATCAAAGACAATGAAGCAGAATAATACTAAATGTATATGTATCAAGTGATACAGCAACATTTTTAGAGAAGTTAAGCCAATTACAGGACGAAAAAGCAAAACTATACTAGTGGAGAACCTCAATCTCCCTCTCTCAGAATTAGAAAAGTCTATCACAAAATAAATAAGAAAGGAACTAGGGAGATTAATAGAATGTTAGAAAACAAATATGATCAACCTATAGAGAAAATTGAATAGAGATAGAAAAGAACATATCTTTTTGTCAACAATAGATGGTACCTACAGAAAAACTGATCATGTATTAAGGAATAAAAACCTTACAATCAAGTGCAGAAAGGCAGAAATAGTAAATGCTTCTTTTTCAGATCACAACACAATAAAAATTACATTTAATAAAGTGCCAGGAAAAATAGACTAAAAATTTGGAAATTAAATAACATAATTCTAAATAATTAGTAAGTCAAACAACAAATCGTAGAAATAATAATTTCATCCAGGAGAAAGAAAGAAATAATGAGACAACATTCCAAAAATGGGATCTACCCAAATCAGTTCTAGAAGCTAGAAAAAGAACAAATTAAAAACCTACGATTAAATACAAAATTAGAAATTCTGAAAATCAGTGGAGAGATTAACAAAATTGAAATTAAGAAAACTATTGAACTAATTTATAAAAATAATCGGTTTTATGGGGAAAAAACAGAATAGATAAATCATTGGTTAATTTGATTATAAAAAGGAAAGAAAAAAAGCAAATTTCCAGTATCAAAAATGAAAAGGGAAAATTTGCCATTAATGAAGAAGCAATTAAGCTATAACTAGGAACTATTTTGCCCAACTTTATGCCAACAAATTTGGCAATCTAATTGAAATGGATGAATATGTACAAAAATATAAATTGCCCAGATTAACAGCAGAGGAAATAAATTACTTAAATAATCCCATTTCAGCAAAAGAAATTGAACAAGCTATCAATGTACTCTCTAAGAAAGAATGTCCAGGGATAGATGGATTTACAAGTCATTTCTGCCAAACCTTTAAAGAACAATTGATTCCAATTCATTTAAAGCTGTTTGGAAAAGTTGGTGAAGGAGTTCTGCCAAAATCTTATATGACACAAATATGGTACTTATGTTTAAATAGAAAGAACAAAACATAGAAATAAATTATAGACCTATCTTCCTAATAAATATTGCTGCAAAAATTTTAAGTAAAATATTAGCAAAGAGATGATAACAACTTATCTTTGGCGTAATACACTATAACCAAGGGGGGATATATACCAGTAAAGCAAAGCTGGTTCAATATCAGGAAAATTGTTCACATAATTTATCATAGGAATAACAAAACTAATAGAAATCATATGATAATCTCAATAGATGCAGAATAAGTTTTTGATAAAATGTAGCATTCATTCCTATAAAAAAACCATAGAGCATAGGGGTAAATTGAGTTTTCCTTAACATGATAAGCATTATCTATCTAAAACTAGCAGCAAACATTATTTGTAATGGGGAAAAGCGAGAAGCATTCCCAATAAGTTCAGGGGTGAAAAAAGTATAACCATCATCACCACTGTTATTCAGTATTATATTAGAAATGTTAGTTTTACCAATAAGAAAATAAAAGAGTAGGGAAATTAGAATAGGCAATGAGAAGATAAACTTATCACTCTTTGCAGATGTTATGATAATACACTTAGAGGATCCTAGAAAATCATCCAAAAGCCTGTTTGAAAAATTAACAGTTAAAGTTCCAGGATATAAAATAAACCCTCACAAATGATCAATATTTCTATATGTTACTAACAAAGCCCAACAGTAAGAGATAGAAAGGGAAATTCCATTTAAAATAACTGTAGGTAAAATAAAATGAATGTACATGTATAACAAAAATAAATTAATAAGTAAATTTAAATGAAACAATATAAAATATCTTCTGAAATCTAGAGGAATCTAATGAATGAATTAACTCTCCAGCTGTTTCAGACACCTGCTCATATTGTTATGGTAACTGCACAGATTTAATCAATGCCCTCCAGGTCCTAGCACAGGACTGAAATCCTCTCACTTCCCTGTGCTTAGTAACAAGAAGATGGAAACACTTCCCCAAATTCTCTCTATCTGGAGCAGAGACTTTTACTGACTGGCAAACTACTTTAAGACTCATGTATACTTAAAGGAGGTAGAACTGGGAGAATTTCAGCTAGATTAAAAAAAAGCCAACATTTTCTACCATTAGCTGTGACACTTCTCCCACTCCTAAACTGCTGATTAAGCAAGAGCGGGTTAGATGAAATAGTGTTCTGCAATCACAACTAATGAGGGACCTCCAGCTCCCTAAGAAGCTTTCTTTATCTGTTCACACAGGAAGAAGCAAATTCTCTTGCATTAGGAAAGGACTCCTTTAAATTTCTACTTTGTCCTTTGCTATCTGCAGAGACTAGACAAATTGTGAAACATCAAAAGGAGGGGCTTTGATTTCTCTGTTTTTGTTTTGCTTTGCCCATGTAAAATGCTTACACAAACATTAGTGTTCATTAATACTGACTTCAACTTAATTATTGAATGCCTAGTTTCAAAAAGAGAAGCAACTTCCCTTTTCAAAGAAAAGAGAGACTTTCTTGGTTAGTCAGCAATGCAGATAAAATATAATACTCGCCCTACATATTTAATGTTTGGTAAAATTGTGCAACTTCAACTTCTACATTATCTTTTGAATTTAACTTCTCTTTGCTCACATAGCCAATGCATTAGTTTTGGTCTTTCCCCAGTTTTCACCTATATTAATCAAGTTACCTCCTCATCTTCTTGTCTCAAATATCTCTCTATTCCAATCCATCCATTGCTGGCTAATGTTTTTTAGTACATATCTGACCATATCACAACCCTATTATAAATAAACAAACAATAAATTATGAATTCCTTTTTTTTCCTTTTCTCTCTCTTCCTTGCACAGGATGATACATCTACTATTTCTTTGTATTTGTTCTCATATATCTAGAATGTACTCCTTCTCACCTTTCCTTTATAGAGGTCTTCCTTTCAAGATGCAGCCTAAATACCACTATCTACAAAAGTCTCTCTTGGTTTCGCCAAATGACAGTGTCATCCTATTCCAGTTACCTAATAATCAAACTACCTTGTATTTATTTGCATGTATTCTCTTGTATTATATTTATTTTAATATAGTTTTTATAACTATTTATACACTACCTTATCAGAATATAAGCTCTTGTAAAAGGGGATTTAAAAATTAATAACAACTGCATTTGTTTCTCCAGTGCCTAGTTCAGGGCCTGATACATAATAAGTGTTTAATAAATACTTGATTGCTTTGAAGTTTAGAAATAAATCATTTTCCCTTATATTTTTTATTACTAAGGCCATTATTAGACTCTATTATATGTTTTCTTCTAATCTAGTTAAATATTTTATAAGATATAAGAATTTATAAACTGAATAATTCAAAAAACACAATTCTATTTTAAAATCTTTCAATATGTATTTGAATTGATTTCACAAAACATTTGTTTTTTTATCACAGCAAAATCAGAGAGATGACTAATTAAATTAATTCTAGTCCCACTAATCAAAGATATTTCATCTTAGGGTAGTGAAAGAATAAACAAATGGAATGGCAGAATAATTATCAGTAATTGGTGAGAAATAATGGAGAACTAGAAAGATATCAGAAGCCTGAAGATGAGCAAATATTCCCTTGATTTTAAGAAAAGAGTAGTTAGTAGGCACAACATGCAGACCATATGTTTGACAATATTACAATAGAAAAGTTTCATAATTTTTTATGAAATATTTGACTTTAAAATAGCTTTCTTGTCTTTTAAAATAGTGATAATACACCAGCCCTGAATTCAGGAGGACCTGAGTTCAAATCTGACCTCAGATTCTTAAACTTCCTAGCTGTGTGACCCTGGACAAGTCTCTTAACCCCAATTGTCTCAGAAAAAAAAAGGATAATAATATTAACTAGCTACTAGAATTTTTGTGAGGATCAAATTAGATAATTAAGCACTTAGTACACAGTAGGTGCTATATAAAATCAACTATTATTATTGTTGTTGTTGTTGTTGTTACTTTAAAAACATCACTATGCTATCTAAGTTTCAATTTTCTAAATTATTCCAAACTAATTTCTCTTGTAAAAATAGGATTTTTTTTGAAACTATAATGAAATATATGTAAGGAAGAGTATGGTATTCCTGTTTGAAAAATAAATCATTTCCAATTATTTGGATTTCAAGTATTAACCATCATAACTCAGATACTTGATCTGTGATCACATTGTCATAGGTTTCTCTCCAACCATGCAAACTTGAGTCCATACATATTTATCTGTTCTGTATTACTTGTCCATCTTGTCCCAAAAATTCACCCCAGGGAATCCATCCAACATGCTGAAAGCCAGATTCTTTGTTTTTTCTTGACATTATGAAAGTTCAAGGGGAGCATATTAGCTGTCTACCTGTCAGGTCCCATTCTAGTCACATGACTACTTCAGCTTCCATTTTCAACATGCAATACTTTGATAACCTTCTTTATTCCTAGTTTTAAGAGATCCTCATTAGACTTAAAGATGCAGTCCATTGTTGCATATGACTTGTGAAAGCTTGTCTCTTTTATGTATTAATAGCCTCATTGAAGATGCCTTTCATTCATACATATAAATAATTCCTATAAATATTTTGTATAAAATAGAGAGTAGGCATATGTCAGTTGTTACAAATCTTCCTTTGATCATCTTTCTCTGTGTGTGTGTATGTGTATATTAATAAAGTGTGAATTTTCCCCTATGTTTTTAATATATTCTCCTCTTTTAAATACATTGGTCTCTCAAGGATCCACCAATATGTTCACAATTGTATTGCCTTCAGTGTCGATTTCCTTTCCTTGTTGCAATTCAATTGTTTTTTCTATCTGTTCTTTTTAGTACAATTTCTATCTTAAGAAATTCACCTGGGAATATGATGTTCTATGTATTATTGTTCCAAAGTACTCATTGGAGAAAGTTTATTAAATATATTTTTGTAATTTTTTATCTCTTCTTTATTATCCTTAATTATTTTTAGTCTAATTTTGCTTAGATGGATTTTTTAAATTTTATTTTACCTTCTGTTGTTTTTCTCTGCCTTATGAGATGATAGTACCCATAACCATCCATTAGCAATCATGTTCTAATATAGATCTATCCTTGATCACTCTAGTTCAAAATTAACTCAGTTAATTGATAATGAAAATCTTTATCTATCTTTCTAAACAATGTTGACATTGTGCTTTGTGTATTTTCATGAATAGCTGTTTTCATTCCTTATAAATAAATGTCTTAAGAAGTAATGGAGTGACATTCAGGAAGAATTTTTAGATCTTGTAGATCTTGTAGAAGAGTTTCAAAAGACATCAGCTTTCAAACATATCTTAGGAAACTACAGTATATAACTTCATCCTCTCAAAACTCTACTTTATTTCTGCCTTAAAAATTCCATAAAGAATATATTTTTGTTAGGTTAAAATTGGGAATTAAAATGGAGATGTCTTTTCTTAGAATAGTGACTAACAACAGAACAAAATATTTTTTTCAGATTGTCAAAGAAAGATATATATTTTATTTTAGTAGTAGTATTTTAATCATTGTTCTTATTTTCCTGGAATAGTCTATAGTGAAAAAAAAACAAAATCGGTCAGTAATTAAACTGTTTTGGTTTATGGAGAGCCTTAGTATTATGACCATCATAGTAGTATGAGCATCTTACCTAAACACCTAATAGCTACATCTGGCCATCAATTTTTGCATAACAAAAATGAAATCAGGTAAATATTATGTGTGAGCCAATTTTAATGTAGAAAAAAGTAGCTTGAGGATCTGGTTGGGAAAAACTTTATCATTATAGAAAAAAGGAGAGGCACAGAGATGTACATTCAGATTCAAATATCTAAAAATAGTGTGTAGAAGAAAATAGACAGCAAGAAGAATGAGTTTAAAAAGTGTAGAAGTAGCAAAGGCTTTTTACAATTTTTACTCATCAATGTGTCCCAATAATTTATTTTCAGAATTATTCCTAAAAGTCCATTACCATATTTAGGGCTAGGTCTGAAGGACTGGGAGGGCATGTTTTAATATTAAAGTATATGAATATCATCATTATGCTTCTCACAATGATTTACTGTTATAAATTAGTTAGGCAAACAATTAAAATTTTAAAATAAGCTATTTACTAAGGTCTCATAATAAGTATAGTTGGTACAAAATATTTCCTCAAAAGTCTGGAGTGCATTTTGTAATAGAAATATAGAGGAGAAAAAAGAGGGGAGAGAAGGTGGAAAAAAAAGGAGAAAGAAGCGGAAAAGAAGGAAAGAAGAAAAGAAGTGAGTGAGAGAGAGAGAGGGAAGGAGAGAAAAAAGTAAAGAGGTAAGGAGGGTAAAAAAGAAGAAAAAAGGAGGGAGGGAGAGAAAGAAGGAGAAGAGCAAAGTGAAGAGAAAAGAGATAAAAGAATAAGAGAGATAAGTGAAGAAGAGAAGGAAACACATTTGTCTTAATCATATTGTATCTGAAATTCTGGAGTGTTGAGGCAGCTTTCCTGTGTGTCTCCTTTCGCTATAATTCCCAATGAAGACCTGGCTGCTCTTCTCAATATATTTCTAAGATGCTAATGAGAAATTCAAATCCTTTGATCCTTTGAAGTTCACAAGTTCCACTTCTGGTCAAGAAAGGGTAGACATTTTTCTCCTTATACTCAGGTTAGGGCATTCACTAGAAGATTTCATCCACTGCCATATACTCAAAACATCAATTCCAAATTAGTTATCTGATTTTATACATGTCATTCCTGTTCTTCCAATGACTTTCAAGAATTTCAAAATTAATAAGGGATTTTTTACACCTAGTCTAATGCCTTTGATTCATTAATAAACTGATTCAATAGAGGTGCTCTCATATGGCTAAGGTATTAGATTGTAAAAACATGTTAGTTACTTTAAATGGAGAGGATTACTTGATTAGGTGATTGATTAGCACAATTCATTGCCAATCTTATATTTCACATTTATATTTATATGTCAACATGTTGTTCCCCAAATTACAAGTAAACTTCTTAAAAGCAGGGACTATTGGATTTTTGTTTTTGAGGACAGTGATGGAAATGTTATAGGTGATTGATAAATTATGTTCATTGATAAATAGGGGTTTTTAGTTTAATTTATTTCAAACAGAGTTATACAGAACACAACATGAAGCAAATGCTTTGAAAGTGTTTGTGCTAATGATGAACTAGTAAGAACAGGATGAAACTTGGAAATGAATCTGAATAAGAAAGCAAAGAAGGTGTGAAAATACAGCAAATAATTTTTAGATGCATTTGCCAACTTTTATATATCAAGCAAAGATATGTGTACAAAAATAGTTCACATTTATTGGAAAATTTAGAAAAAAACATGTATAACCAAAGTGTTATCTGTATTTTCAGTTTTCTATTTAACCATTTGAAGTAGTTAGAATTTATCACATTTTCTGGCATTTAACATGACATTTAATAGATCATGAAATACTGTTTTCTGCACAGCATCATTTTGTGAATAGCAGTGAAAGTTGTTCAAGTAGATAATATTAGTATCCTGGATTTTTTTCTAAAGCTTTTTAATGGAGCAGTTAAAGCATCTTTAGGTGAACAGTTAAGGGACTCTCAATGTGACATTATCACCTACCCTTAGAATTATATGATCTACCAACCTTTTCTTGATGTAAAATGATAAAAGAAGATGAAAAAAGGCAGATGAAAGTCATATTTTATAAAAGATTTGAATAGACGGATATAACAGGATAATTAATGAATATTTTCTGACATAAATTATCAATATTTCAATTACATAAACTCATGGGACATTGGATATAGGACGGACCTCCAGGGTCACCTAGTTCTACTCCCATTTTGTAAATGAAGAACTAAAGAAGTCTCATAAAGTGAAATGAATTGTCCCAATCCAAAGCCATTAACTATAGAATAGCAGAAGTGATGCAGAACCCTTATGTTAATACTAGTCATCTCCCATTTCCTCATTCAAATGATTACTATCTTAGTAGCTTGAGATATTAAAATTTATTCATATGTAAATTCATATTTCTTACAATAGATCTGGTACTGAAAGATAGAATAAATTTTAGAAATCAACTAGTCTAGTCTCCTAACTTTTAGTTGAGGAAATTGAGAAAAAAAAAAGGTAAATGGTTTACTCAAGATTATATATATATATACCATCAGCTGACCTGAAATTTGAAATGAGATACTTTTTACTTTAAATTCAGTATTCTTCTTGACATGTGATACTGCTTTGTGTATGCAAATATAGCAAAAGAAGTAAGTTAGAACAACAGAATGCATAAAATCTCTTACATTTTAGACCTATAGGCTAATACATATTTTCACATCTATTTCAATTCATTGAATTCTGATTATGACACAGCAAATGATCTATGCAACATCAATTTAATCAAATACCAAAATGTTTATTGAGAGAGCTGTGCTAAGTTCTGGGAAAGATATAAAACTAAGTTAAACATAGTTCCTTTCCATCTAATAGTTCCATATGAAATAAACAAAAATACAGAATTAAAATTTATATATAGTGTCAGAGTCAAGATTGTGAGGTATTAGGTATAAGTACATTAAGCTCATCTCCATAAAACAAAAAAAAAATAGAATTTGGAAATGCATTAGATTGAATCCTAATGGGGGAATCTAGAAAAAAAATCACAGTGAAGTATTCATCTAGCCTATGTCAGCATAGGAAGACAGAGAAGGAAAAATAAGAACAGGAATAGGGCCAAAAAGCACATACAGTCAGAGCACTTCAGTGCCATATGGTGCATCATGGCAAAAAGAAATCATCAATCTATACTGAGTTCCACCACACCCATACAGAGGTACTACTATAGGTATTGTGGCTTTATTTCCAGCAACTCAGTTTCAGGTTATTGACTGAGGATGAACTTCATACCTATGAGTAGTATAAGAGGAAGTTAAAACTAGCAACAACAGCCCAGCAGCATTATAGCTCAGATCCCAAGAGCAGAGCAGGGTTTTATTTTGAGCATCTAACTCAGCCTTCACAGAAGTAATCAGGGCAGGAATTCCAAATCTAAAGGGTTTCCTATAATTCTACTACTTTGTACTAATAATTTTCCATCTGGTTGATAACAGCTGAATTCAGTAACAATCTATTCTTCCTTAAACCCAAATCCCAGGTCAGAATTTGCAGAGCTCCTATCAAAGGGGCAGCAGTTAGATTTTTGCCCTGAATCAAACCACTCTTGAAGCATCAAATGCTAACATTTCTCCCATCTGTGTCTGACATTATAGAGAAATACAATAAACAATATTCAATAGCATAACATCCATAGCTCAGATCTTCCTTTTAAAAATGCTGTCCCTCCTCCCATAAAGCCCAAAGTCAAAAAGTACTCTAGAAGAGGAGCAAACCAAAAATGAAATTGAACTTAAATAAAATGTCCCATAACAAAAATAAACCTAATCTAGAAAATAAATTGATGAGACAAAAAATAACAATTATTGGACTAGCTGAATGGTGTGATGAAAAAAACTGAAAAAAAAAAAAGAATTCAAGTTCTAAGTAGCTACAGTAAGCATCACACATGACTTAGTGGCCATTGCATCTCTACTATGTGTCTCTCCCTGTACCCTGTATATCACCTACTTTTTTCTATCTATGCCCATGTCTGGCTCTCAGACGTTTTCCCCTGAATTTTCCTTTTTTTTTTTTTTTTTTTTTTGCTATGGCCAGGTCACCAAGTGTCTAGTTCCAACCCCCTGCATGTTCCTCCTTCTACTCTCACTTCTCTATCCTTCTCCCCGACCTCCCTTGAACTGTATGCCATTCTCTTCCTTCCATTGACACAATACTCTTTCTGCCTCCCTTCCCTCTCTTCTCCATGTTTGCTGGGAAAATTTATATTACAAAGAGGTTTTGCACAATGGTCCACTTATGTGAAGTAAGAACTACTTGTATAATACTCCAGAAGACAAAGTATACTTAAAGCCAAGAATAACTTACCTTAAAAATGAGAATATTTCTTGGAGAAAAAACAGGTCTTTAATTAATTAGGAAAATTCTCCATATTCTTGATTGGAAAGATCATAGCTGCAGAGAAAGCTTTGAAGTCCAAACACAGGAACGAAGAACAACACAAAAAGGTGAACGTGGATGAACAATGATAAAGGACCAAACAAGGAAAAACTGCTGACATATAAATATGTGGAGATGACAAATTGTCCCCTCAGAACATGACTCCTGATGATAATATGGAGAGAAAGAATTTGAAGAATGGATTTCTCCTAAAAAGAAACAAATTTTAGAAGTATACAAAAATATTTATATCTCTTTGGGTGGCAAAAATGGAACTATGAGGAGGTACATATACATTGGGGAACTGATGAATATATGAATGGGATGGAATTATATTGTGCTGAACTTCTATCAAAAAAATGACCAGCCATGATTCTAAAAACTTATAGGTGAAAAATCATATCCACATTCTGATAGAGTTGAAGGACTCAAAATGGGTAGTGTGACAAAAGAATTTTTGAATATACCAATGTAGAAATTTGTTTTTATTGACTATGCATATTTTAATAGAATTTTATGTGTGTCTCTGTGTCTGTGTCTGTGTTTTCAACTGGGAGTAGGAGGGTGAGAAGGATTTTTTCTTCTTAAATTGAAGAAAAAAAATAATTAAAATAACATATAAACATGAAAGAAAAGAGCAAATGTAGTGAGTAGTATTGAGCTCTGAAAAAGGAAAATCCTTACTAAATAAAATCACAGAAATGTTTGATACATATACTAAATAAATTTCCCATATGTACATTTGTTAGGGCTTACTGGTACATTAATAAGACTTATAGTCATTAATACATAGAGTCAAACTTTATTGACTTTTCAGTAATATAAATCCCAATTATTTCAGGAAAGGTCTGGGTAAATATGCTTTGAGCATGACAAGATTCTCTCTCTGTCCATCTGGCAGTTATATATATCTTTCTCCAAGTTGGCATGCTAGCAAGTGTTCATCAATCACTGCTGTTCTTGAGGGTACACGATATGCTCATATTTCTAGGTACAAAAAAGTATAAAAAATACAAGAAAAGGTAGTACAAAAGTCTCCTAGTCTTAACCCGGAAATAGGGTGATAACTGGGGTGTAGAGTGAGTTTTTATAATTTTGGCTAAGGGATTTTACAAATTATATCAAAGTTATGATTGGTGATTGATTACTTAAGCTTATGAGGAAATCAGAATCAATGTTTTTAAGCAAGTATTTATCCAATGTTTACTTTATTTGAGATACACATTATTAGCTGTTTGCCAGATTTGGGAAAGTAAACATTACTGCAAAACTACACTGTTCAAGTTTGTGTTTGTAATTCTTCTAAGATTTGTAGCTTTTTGGTAAAGATGAATCTCCGCCCTAAGTAAGAGGCAGGGCAGAAATGATGAGAGATGACAGAGCTCCACCCTTCACCAGTTCACTCAGGGATTCTTCAGGGCCAGTGCCCCTTTGACACTCTTTAGGGTTCTGCTTTGGGGATTCACTGAGTTTTGATCACTTTGGTTATTAGAAGGATGATGGGAAAGGTCAATCCCACTTCAGGCTGTTAAAGGGAAAGACTCAAGTGGAGTGAAGATAGCAGACTAAAGGCAGGAACTTACCCAGTCTCTCCCCTAAACCATTCAAAATTCCTTTAGATAACGACTAAACAAATTTTAGAGCACTAGAACACTACCCAAAATGGAATAAAACATTTTCTAACTGAAGGAAATTTAGAAACTCAGTAGAAAAAAATCTGTAACACCAGGAGGTAAATCCAGAATGCATTCCTGATCCAACCAGTCTTATTTGCACAGCCCTAGCCCTGCTCAGGCCCCAGCCCTGGCTCAGCCCCAGTCCCAACCCCAGCCCAGCCCCAACCTCTGAATCAGTAGCAGTATAGATGGCTTCTAGATCTCTCAGTCAAGAGACACCAAAGAGGGCTTGGTAGGTCAGCAGAAAAAGGTGCCACTCCCAGCCCAGAATGTATTAGTCCAGCCCCAATCCAATCCCCAGCCCCAGCCCCAACTCCTGCCCAAGCATCAGCAAGGCAGGACCTCTGAATCAGAGGCAGTACTAGTGAATTCTGAACTTCTCAGCCTATGGATGCCAGAAAGGACTTGGAAGATCAGAGTGGTGGTGGGGTCTGTGACATTAGAATGGCAATCTGGCAAGAGCTGGCACCAACACAGCCTCAGTTTTGGCCCTGGCCCAGGGTCAGCAAAGCAGGTTTCTTGTTGCTTTAGCACATTGATCTTACAACTACAATGGAGCCTGCAAGTATAGTTCTGATGGGTCCAGTGCAGAAAAGAAAGCTTGTGGTCAAGTCTCTGGAAGGACTCTGAAAAGAGCTGCATAAAAAATCCTGAACCTTGGGACAATGCACTCTCCCCCCTGGAAACAGTGTCCTACTTTAACAAAGAGATAAAAAGCCAAGTAATAGGCTAGGGAAATGAGTAAACAACCAAAAAGTTTCTGATCATAGAAAATTACCATAGTGACAAGGAAGATCAAAATGCACTCAGGTGATAACAAAGTCAAGTGCCTTGAAAATCAAGTAAGAGAGATAGAGGAAAAATTAGGAAAGGAATTGAGAGTGGTGCAAAAGGAAATAACAAAAGCTAATGAAAGAACATTTTAAAAAACAAAACTGGCCAAATGCCAAAGGACGTAGAAAAGCCTACTGAGGAAACTAATTCCTTAAAAATTAAAATTGGGCAAATGGAAGTTAATGACTTTATGAGAAATAAAGATACACTAAAGCAAAACAAAAACAAATGAAAAATTAGGAAAAAATATGCAAAATTTTTTATTAGAAAAAAAACTGACTTAGAAAATAAATCCAGGACAGAAATTTTAAAAACTATTGCTCTACCTGAAAGTTGTGATCAAAAAAAGAGTCTGGATATCATCTTTCAAGAAATTATCAAGGAAAACTCTCCTGATATTCTAGAACCAGAGAGGGTAAAATAGAAATGGAAAGAATCCACCTATCACCTCCTAATAGAGATCCAAAAATGAAAACTCTCAGGAATATTATAGCCAAATTCCAGAACTCCCAGGTCAAGGAAAAATATTGCAAGCATCCAGAAAAAAAGGCAGTTCAAATATAGTGAAGTCACTGTCAGTATAACACAAGTTTTAGCATCTTCTACCTTAAAGGACTGGAGAGCTTAGAATATGATATTTCAGATGGAAGCTGAATGGAG
The DNA here is from genome assembly GCF_902635505.1 of Sarcophilus harrisii. Taxonomy (NCBI): domain Eukaryota; kingdom Metazoa; phylum Chordata; class Mammalia; order Dasyuromorphia; family Dasyuridae; genus Sarcophilus; species Sarcophilus harrisii. The sequence continues at coordinate 196,294,587 of NC_045426.1, forward strand.
CCAGGATTGCAACCAAGAATCACCTTCTCAGCAAAACTTAGTATAGTCCTTCAGAGGAAAAGGTGGTCATTCAATGAAACAGAGGATTTTCAAACATTTGTGATGAAAAGTCCAGAGCTGAATGGAAAATTTGATTTTTAAATGCAGGACTGTGGAGAAATATAAGGAGATAATCAGGAAAGTGATATCATAAGGGACTTCTTAAAGTTTATCTGTTTACATTCCTTTATTGTAAGATGATACTTGTAACTCATTAGAACTTTCTTATTATTATGACAGAATGAATATAGATAGATAAATAGATAGATAGATAGAAAGATAGAGTCACTAGTCTAATTTGAATATGAAGGGATAATATATTTTTTCAAAAATGAAGAAGTTAATGAATGAGAGAGGAATGTACTAAGAGAAAGGAAAAAGGAGAAGTGGAATGGAGCAAATTATCTGTCATAAAAAGAGGCAAGAAAAAGGTTTTACAGTGTAAGGGAAAAGGAGGAGGAGAAGGGGAATGAATGAACCTTACTTTTATCAGAATTGGCTCAAAAAGGAAATAATATACATACTCATTTTGGGTATAGAAATATATCTTACCCTGCAGGAAAACCCTTTTAGGAGGAAAATGGAATTTGGAAGGGATATTGGGAGAGGAAGTGGTCAGTAGCAAAATACTTTTGAGGAGAGACTGTGTCAAAGGAGAGAGAAAATTAATGGGGAGAAATAAAATTAGCAATTGTAAAAAAGAATTTTGAAGCAAGTTTCTCCAATAAGGCCTCATTTCTCAAATATAGAGGAAACTAAGGCAAATTTATTAAAAAAAATAAGAGCCTAGCTTAAATTGATAAATGATCAAAAGATATGATCTATAGGCACAGGGCTATGCATATCATTTGACCTAACAACATCACTACTAGACATGAACACCAAAAGAGATTTTTTAAAAAGGAAAATGACCTATATACCGCTATACAAAAATATTCAAAGCAGTTCTCTTTCTAGGGCAAAAAATTTTGAAATGGAGAGGATGCCCATCAATTGGGAATGGCTTAATAAAATGTCATATGTGAATGTGATGGAATATTACTGCTCTATGGGAAATGATGAACAGGATGCTCTCAGAAAAAAAAACAACCTTATAAAGTCCTCTATGAATTCAAGTAAATTTAAATGTACTATATGCAAAGTAAGAGCAATGTTCTGGGATGACCAGTTGTAAATGTTTTTGTTATTCTCAGGAGTAAGATCCATGATTACTCTGAAGGACTTTTGATGAAAAATTCTATCCATACCCAAAAAAGGAACTGATTATGCTGAATACAGATTTAAGCATTTCTTTTCTCCCTCTGTCTCTTTTTTAAATTTTATTTTTCTTGAGTATTTTTATTTTCATTAAGGTGGAAAGTCTATGTTGTCTTTCACAACATGACTTTTATGGAAATGTTTTGCATAACTTCACATGTGATTTCTTAATTGTGGGTAGGGGTTTGGAAAGAACCTAGAACTCAAAAATTTTAAAAAATAAATGTAAAAAAATGTTTTAAATGTAACTGGGGAAAATGTTAAATAAATAAATCATGCACACACACACACACACACACGAAAAGAAAAGACTTTCGGAGTTGTCAGTATCAAGTTCCTATCCCCAGATTTGCTACACAGAGACTACATGGAGTTTCTCCTTGCATAAGATCCAGGACACTCTGTCTCTCTTTCTCTCTCTCTCTCTCTCTCTCTCTCTCTCTCTCTCTCTCTCTCTCTCTCTCTCTCTCTCTCTGTCTCTCTCTTTTTCTCTGTCTCTCTCTTTGTCTCTCTCTCTCTCTCTCTGTCTGTCTCTCTCTCTCTCTCTCTCTCTCTCTCTCTCTCTCTCTCTCTCTCTCTCTCTCTCTCTCTCTCTCTCTCTCTCTCTCCCTCCCTCCTTCTCTCCCTCCCCACCTCCCCCTCTCTTTTCAGAAGAGCAGAGTAACCTCTGTCCCCTACTTCTTACTTCCTCACAGAAATTTAATCTTAGAGAAGGCTGAATGTAAGAGGCCATAAATGTTTTTCTGTTCCCTTAAATATTATTCGTCTAGGTATACAGGGGTCCTCAAACTATGGCCCTCAGGCCAATGCGGCAGCTGAGGACGTTTATCCCCCTCACCCAGGGCTATGAAGTTTCTTTATTTAAAGGCCCACAAACAAAGTTTTTGTTTTTACTATAGTCTGGCCCTCCAACAGTCTGAGGGACAGTGAACTGGCCCCCTATTTAAAAAGTTTGAGGACCCCTGCTAGGAAATATGATCAGTTTGAGCTAACTTCTAATTACTTTTGTCAATTTTGGGGGATAGGATGACCTCAAACCCTACAACCAAGATTTGAACCTTTTCTTACATAATATCAATTGCACAATAAACACACATAGACAATAGTAAAGAAAATTCATTTATCCAAATCATAGCAAAACAGAAATCAGGGAGAGTATATATAGGAGATATGAAACAAAATACAGAATAAATTACAATAGGAAGTTGGATAACTCAGCTCAACCTAGGGAGATCTTGATCTCACCCAAGGACCAACTCCTTGCAGTTTCTAGGGGGAAGAATGTCTAGGGTCAGAACAGAATGGAGATTTCTAGCTCCTCTTAAGTCTTCCCAGAGACTTTTCCTTCAGCAACCTGGAATGGGCTTGACCTCTTTCATCTTTCATCTAAAATCTGGGATTCAAAAATGCCCAAAATATCATAGTTCCTGAAAAAAGACTTGAAGTTGATGAGTTCCCAAAATGAATGGGTCTTAAAGAGTCCCCAAGGAGGACCTGATAGCAACTGGTGAAGGCTGGACCTCCCTCATCTCTTGCAAAATCCATAGTGTTTCTCATGAAGTTCAGGGCATTTATCTCCACTAATAAAGGAGAGGGTCACTTACTAATGGGCTTTGGCACAAGGGTTATATTTTATTACAGAAAAACAGTTTACATATGACAACTTAATAACAAAGTAGAGTGTTTAAAACAAAATGGAGCCTGAAAACAAATTGCTCATCCTGTTTATATACTTATTCTCTCTATTCTTCTCAACATTTAAACTAAGTTTTGAAGAATTAGTAGAAATTGAAGAGAAGGAGTGTAACCTATGGCTCCACACCCTTAATGTCACTCAGTTCAATTTTGGAGCAGTTTCTTTAAATCACTATCTCCTTGGAAATTTTTGTGCCTGGAGTGACCTCTAGAACATCTCTGAGCTCAACAAAAAGCTCAATTTCTCCAAATATATAAAATAATCTCAGAGGTAGACTACAGCGAATCTGTACTGGCTCAAAAAACTAATCAGAAAATTTTCAATTTCATTTCTATCTCAGAAAAAAGCAAATTCTACAAACAAAGACTTAAGTTTTTGCTATATTGAATATCTACATTTAAGAAAGTGATGGAGAAAATGTTAATAATGTAAATTAAACTTAAACATATGCCATGTGTACATTTTCTTTTCGGGGAGAACAAGCTATTAAACATTTGACAGCACATTAGAGTATAAAAGATTTCAGAGCTTTCATCCAATCTTTTAAGTTAACAATGTATAGTATTTTTATTATACTTTATTATACCTGATGGAGAATGAAAAAAAGACATATAAAGTCTATAATAAATAATCTATACAATTCTATTACCTGAATCAGGCCCTTTCACCAAATTCCTCGAATTCAATACTATACTATTTGTATTTTTCTCTAAAGGGAAATAAATTTGGGGTTGCTAAAGAGGCAATTTCCCACTTCCCAAAAATTTGGTAAGTACCAATTTCACTCCCGGGATATATAGGAGACAGTATTCATATGGTTCTATACCAGAGAACTGAAATCTTTACTAAGGGAAACAAACCTGAGTTTACTAGAGAAGCAACCCCTTTTTTACAGTATCTGAAAATCATGGTAATAAAAGAGAACAAAAACTGGATCTTGTGTATTCACTGGCCATGACACTTAGTCCTTTGTAGCATATGCATATATATATATATATACACATATACATATACATATACATATATATATACACACACAAAGTGTGTGTGTGTGTGACCCTCTGTTTTTGTTGTTGTTTGTTTGTTTTCATTTTGTTTTCATGTAGAAGCTCCCACTGCACTTGCTAAGACTTTGGATTCCAGAATGTTTTTTTCCTTTCTTTTTTTTTTTTAAATAGCTCTTTATTTACAAATACATGCATAGGTAATTTTTCAGCATTGACAGTTGTAAATCCTTTTGTTCCAACTTTTTCCCTCCTTCCTCCTACCCCTTCCCCCAGATGGCAGGTTGACCAATACATGTTAAATATGTTAAAGTGTAAGTTAAATACAATATATGTACACATGTCCAAACAATTATTTTGCTGTATAAAAAGAATCGGATTTTGAAATAGTGTACAATTAGCCTGTGAAGGAAATAACAAATGCTGGCAGACAAAAATAGAGGGATTGGGAATTCTATGTAAAGCTTCATAGTCATCTCCCAGAGTTCTTTCCCTGGATGTAGCTGGTTCAGTTCATTACTGTTCTATTGGAGCTGGTTTGGTTCATCTCATTGTTGAAGAGGGCCACGTCCATCAGAATTGATCCTCATATAGTATTGTTGTTGAAGTATATAATGATCTCCTGGTCCTGCTCATTTCACTCAGCATCAGTTCATGTAAGTCTCTCCAGGCCTTTCTGAAATCCTCCTGCTGGTCATTTCTTACTGAACAATAATATTTCATAATATTCATATACCACAATTTCTCCAGAATGGCTGGATGTATTCACAATTCCACCAACAATGTATCAGTGTCCCTGTTTTCCCACATCCCCTCCAACATTCTGCATTATCTTTCCCTGTCATTCTAGCCAGTCTGACAGGTGTGTAGCAGTATCTCAGAGTTGTCTTAATTTGCATTTCTTTGATTAATAATGACTTGGGGCATCTTTTCATATGGCTAGAAATAGTTTCAATTTCTTCATCTGAGAATTGTCTGTTCATATCCTTTGACCATTTATCAATTGGAGAATGGCTTGATTTCTTATAAATTAGAGTCAATTCTCTATATATTTTGGAAATGAGGCCTTTATCAGAACCTTTGACTGTAAAAATGTTTTCCCAGTTTATTGCTTCCCTTCTAATCTTGTCTGCATTAGTTTTGTTTGTACAAAACTTTTTCAATTTGATATAATCAAAATTTTCTATTTTCGGATCAATTATCATTATCTCTAGATCTTCTTTGGTCATAAACTCCTTCCTCTTCCAGAGGTCTGAGAGGTAAACTATCATATGTTCCTCTAATTTATTTATAATCTCATTCTTTATGCTTAGATCATGTACCCATATTCACCTTATTTTGGTATATGGTATTAAGTGTGGGTCAAGTAAGGAATTTTTAGAAGGAACCTACTCACATCAGATCTGGGTTAAAGAAAGAATAACATGCATTTATAAGGGAATAAAATTTATTTTTTTGCGTATTTTTATTGCTTCCCTTCTAATCTTGTCTGAATTACTTTTGTTTGTACAAAGGCTTTTTAATTTGATATAATCAAAATTTTCTATTTTGTGATCAATAATGATCTCTAATTCTTTTTTGGTCATAAATTCCTCCCTCTTCCACAGGTCTGAGAGGTAAACTATCCTATGCTCTTCCAATTTATTTATAATCTCATTCTTTATGTCTAGATCATGAACCCATTTTGACCTTATCTTGGCGTACGGTGTTAAGTGTGGGTCAATGCCTAGTTTCTTCCATACTAATTCCAATTTTCCCAGCAATTTTTGTCAAATAGTGATTTCTTATCCCCAAAACTGGGGTCTTTGGGTTTGTCAAACACTAGATTATTAAAGTTATTGGCTATTTTGTCCTTTGAACCTAACCTATTCCATTGATCAACTAGTCTATTTCTTAGCCAATACCAAATGGTTTTGGTAACCACTGATTTATAATATAATTTTAGATCTGGTACAGCTAGGCCACCTTCATTTGATTTTTTTTTTCATTAATTCCCTTGAAATTCTTAACCTTTTGTTTTTCCATATGAACTTTGTTGTTATTTTTTCTAGGTCATTAAAATAATTTTTTGGGAGTCTGATTGGTATAGCACTAAATAAATAGATTAGTTTGGGTAGTATTTTCATCTTTATTATATTTGCTTTTTTTTTCTTATTAAGAAGTAAAAGCTGTTCCCAAATTTGCCTTTCTTTTGTCTTTCAAAGCCAGGATTTGGGAACTCTCCGGGAATGTAACATTGTTCATAAAAGCCTCTGTACACTATGCAGAAGGCTAGGCTTCTGTTACTAAGGGTCCAAGAACTCTCATTCTGGGTGTTGGGGTAGAGGCAAGATGAGGGAGAAAAGCCAGAAAATTTCCTGAGCTCTCCCCAGTTTTCCTCAGAAACAATATTAAATCAAGCCTCTAAAAAATTCTGGATGACAGAATATTCAAAAAGACAGAAGGAAACAATTCTTCAGCCCAGGAAAATATAAAAGTACTTCAGGAAAGGAAAGTACTTCAGGTGTCCTCACCTAGGTTAAAGGGGAGTATACCTCAGTGCAGGTAGTATCTCAGCAAGCCAGGTGGAGGTTCTTAGCCAAAACGCAAATCAGTGCCTGAAACTCCATAGTCCTGGCTCAACAAGTCACTGGTACAGCTGGCTTGTTATCAGGTTTCTAACCCAGTATAAAAAGCAAACTGCCAGCCCCAGAAGCTAGGACACAGTAATCACAATGAGCGTGGGCTACCTGAGCACAGTGAAGCACCTAGCTCCAGAGGTCCTGACAGAGAAAGCTAGTGACATCAACCCTGCTTGAACCCTGTTTGTCAAACACTAGAAGAATTATGAAAAAATGAGTCAACAACTTGGAAAAGAAAACACAAATTACTGTAGAAAACAATTCCTTAGCAAATAGAATTAGAGAAAAAAAACATTGAAGAAGACAACAGTTTTAAAAGTAAAATTGAACAATTGAAAAAGCAGGTACAAAAGCTAATTGAAGATAATTCTTAAAATTAGAACTGGACAACTAGAAGCTTGTGATTCTATGAGATATTAAGAATCAGGCAAATTTTTTTTTAAATGACAAAAAAAGAAAATGTAAAATACAGCAATAAAAAAAACTGACTTGGAAAATAGATCCAAGGGAAATTATTTAAAATTTATTGGGTTAACTAAAAGCCAAGATTAAAAAAAAAAGCCTAGACATCATCTTCCAAGGAATTATCAAATAAATTAATAAAATCTTCCCTGACATCCTAGAATTCATAGGGTAAAATAATCATTGAAAAAACCCACCAATCATGTCATGAAAGAAATCCCATGAAGAAAATTCCAAGGAATACTCTAGTCTATAGATGATCAGGTAAAGGAGAAAATAGTTCAATCAATAAAAAAGAAATAAAATCAAGGGTTCTCAATCAGGATTACACAGGATTTAGCAGTGTCCAGATTAAAGGACCAAAGGGCTTGGAATATGGTAATCCAGAAAGCAAACAAGCTTGGATTACTACCAAGAATTAACTACCTAGTAAAACTGAACATAAACTTTTAGGGGGAAACATACAGGGATTTTCAAGCTTTCCTCATAAAAACACCACACTGAACAGAAAATTGGATTTTCAAAGAGAAGACTCAAGAGACACATAAAAAGGAAACAGGAAAGAAAGAATAAACAAAGCAAAATATGATGTTCAATAAGGTTAAAGTGTTTACATCCCTACAAGGGAAGATGATGCAACTCTTAAGAGCTGTTTCAGGGAAATTAAAATGATTATGCTTAGACAAAGGCTATAGTTATAAATTGACTTTTATTTGGTTATAAAAATTACTAGGGGGATGAAGGGAAAAGGTTTGTACTGGGAAAAGAGGAAACTGGGAAGTAGAATGGGATTAATTCTGTTACTTAAAAAAGCATGAAAAATCTATTACAGTAGATTAGGAAAAAGGGAGGGGTGAGCATTGTTTTAACCTTACTGTCATCAGATTTGGCTGAAAGGGGGAATATCATACCTACTCAGTGGGAAAAATCTATTTGATACTATAGAGAAACAGGAGGGGAAGGGAAAAAGGCAAATAGGAGTTGGTAGAAGGAAGAAAAGACTGAAGGAGGTGTTACCCACATTCAAAGAAACAGAGGACAAACAAGTGTAGTATGGCCTTACAGAAATGTATGAATACATTGATTTTTTGTATATGTATATGTATATATATATATATATATATGTGTGTGTGTGTGTATACATATATATGCACATTTGTGTGCATGTATATATATATATATATACATGTGTATATATGTAAATATATGTGTGTGTGTTTCTGTCTTTCAGACTATCTATCTATCTATCCACACTTAATTGTAGTCTTTTGGGGAAGAGATTGGGTAGGAAAAGGGGAAAATGGTATAAAATTAAAAAGTACACATCAGAGAACAAAAGAAAATCTATAGGAAGCAAAGAATAAATGAACAGCTCTGAACACAATTTGTAGCATTTATTATATAGGCCGTCTTGAAATGGAAATTTATTGTCTCATATCTTGAATCATCTCATATTTTGTTGTACACATGAGAATTTTTTCTTTTTCTTTTTTTCCTTGTGGAACATAAGTTTTAAATATATTAATTTATATAAACAAAATTTAATTTGAAATTAAACTAATTTAATGAAAGCAAAGTAAAACCTAGGAACTCTGTAAAACCTAGGTCAAACACCAAATCATAGGAAAAATCAATAACTTCATCAAAGAGGATAGCAATTATGATATAACACTCAAAATTTTGTGGAATGCAGTCAAAGTAGAATATAAGGGAAGGAAAGGAGGAAGTAAGGGAGTAAGGGAGGAAGTAAAGAAAGAAAGGAGAAAGAAAAAGAAAGAAAGAAATTATCGATCTGGGATAGGAAAAACATCAGGATTTCTGTCCCAAATAGCAATTGTTATTTATAGTCACTCTCAGGTAATCAGGACCAAAACAAAGACCACATCAGCTCGACCTGGGACTTTTTGTTGGCCCATCAATGAGAACCAGAGTGATTTAGATTTAAGGAATGGTCCTTAAGAAAGAACTGTGAACTTGAGATTCCAAAAAAGGAAAGAAAGGAGGAAGCCAGCAATGTTCTCTGGTCCTCAGTCAGCTCTTACTCAGAGAGGCCGTTCTTTGTTCTTTGTTCTTTGAGATGACTGCAACATTAGGTGATGCTGTGACACACAAGTAAATTTAATTTGAGAGGGAGGAGGGGCTGTGAAAGTTCACCAGCCTCCCTTACTATTCTAACGATTTGGGTCCAGTGGCCAACTATATATCAGGATGACTAGAGATATCTCTGGATGCAATGGAAGACCTTAGCCTTTTTAATTAAAGTCTAACAAGACTGAAACAATCGCCCATTCAATGATTAAGGCTAAGTAAGAAAGAAATAAGGCAAAGAATGGTCTTTTTGTTTATTCATAAATAAATAGAAGATCGATAGATACATTGATAACATAGATGGATAGATCCATTAAATTAAAAAGTTTTTCAACAAACAAAACCAATACAGGCAAGATTAGAAAGGAAGGAGAAAACTGGAAAATAATTTTTACTGCCAGCTTTTTTTTTTTCTGATAAAGCCTTCATTTCTCAAATTTATAGAAAACTGAGTCAAATTTATAAGAATACAAGTCATTCCCCAAGTGACAAGTAGTTAAAGGATATGAACAGGCAATTTTCAAATGAAGAAATAAAATATTAATTAATTAATATAAATGTTCCAAATCACTATTGATTTAAAAACTGCAAAGTAAAACAGCTCTGAGATACTATTTCACATCTATCAGAATGACTAATATGACAGAAAAGAAAAAAAAAAGATAAATTTTGGGAAAAAAATGTGGGGAAACTGGAGCACCAATGCATTGTGGGTGGAGTTGTGAAAGGATACAACTCTCAAAAGCAATTTGGAACTATGCCCAAAGGACTATAAAACTGTGCTTTTAATCCAGCAATACCAGTACTAGTTATTTATCCCAAAGAGAACATAAAAAAGGGAGAAAGGACCCATATGCACTAAAATATTTACAACTGTTCTCTGTGATGACAAAGAATTGCAAATCAAGGGACTGCCCATATACTGATGAATGGATGAGCAAGTTGCAGTATATGAATGTAATGAAATTCTGTTGAACTATAAAAATGAGGACAGATAATCTCAGAAAAATCTGGAAAGACTTACATGAGCTTATGTTGTGTGAACTGAGAAGAACCAGAACACTGTACATAGTAGTATCAGCACTGCACAATCATCAACGATGATATTCTTAATTATTTCCAGTAATACAATGATCCAAGACATTTTCTAAAGACTTATGATGGAATGCTATCCACATAAAGATAAAGAACTTTTGTTTAAGATTAAAGATTAAAGAGTAGTATTTTCACTTTTTATATTTGCTTTTAGTTTTTCATGGCTTTTCGTCCTAGTTCTTTCACAACATGGCTAATATGGAAATATTGTTACATGATTATGTATGTATATAACATATCAAATTACTTGCTATCTTGGTGAAGGAAAAGGTTAGGAAAGAGGGAGGGAGAAAAATTTTGAACTCAAAATTTTATAAAAATAAATATTGAAAAATATCTTTACATGTAATTGGAAAAAAATAAAATATTATCTCAAACAACAACAAAAAAGCATAAGTGGCTGCTGTTAGCCTCTGCTCCAAGGCTGCTTGAGAAAAATAAATGCTATGTTCCCAGAAAGGCTTTATTCCCCTTCTATGTATTGCTCCTTTTAGATCTCTCTTTCAAAAATAATTATATATATATATATGCATATGCATATATAAATATGCATATACATACACACACACACACATACACATATCATTTTAAATGCTTACACTGCAACTGACCTACCTCCCTTCAAAAGGCTGCAACTGTTTCAGGTCATCAGTTTGTCTCTAATCAATTCACAATAGTCAGAGAGGTAACTAGAATTTTTTTCACATAGGGTTACAATGTTTGGGGGTATAGAAGGTGGAAGGATTGATTTGTACACTGAGGTGGCGAATAAGTTGTAGGCACCAAGGACAATTTTACCATTAATGCAGTCTTAATGGGACTTTCTCTTCCAACCTCTGCCAACCCATAATTCTGCTACCTTGACCTCTCCATTGATCTGCCTTGTCCTAACCAATCTCATTGAAGTTCTAGTCAGAAAACCTCAAGAAATAAATAGTAACAGTGTCCAGAACTAGAGGAAAATGTGCCCCTATTCCCACTCACCACCCTTATGCTGGTAGTCAGGATAAAATTCTAACTATTAAGTTCCTTTTGTCTGTGATATCAGTGCAAAATTATCAATCTTTAGCTGATGGGATACAGAATCCCAAGGAGATTTTAATGAAACTGTGAACTTATCAATATAATAAAAAATATAATTTTATTCAATCTCCCTTGTTTCAGAATAAATTGATCAAAGTTATAGGGAAGCAGAAAGCAGAGGATACATTAGTTAAGCTACTTTTTACATTTCAAAATCAACATTTACATGTTCTTCCTTTTTTACATTACATTTAATTTATACATACTCAGCAGGTGTTTCTTTTCTTTCTTTAAAAGGAAGCAGGTGTATAATTTAAGTAAGTTCTCAGATATCATAATAGATGCTACATAAACCAGAGGAAGATGGTAGACTTATTTCAGTAAACAAACATTAGTTAGTAAACACATAGAGTAATAATTTACATTGGTAGAAAATATATGAAGCTCAGCATGGATGCAGTAGTTGGAATGAATATGCATCAAATCTACAGAAATCATAAATTTTGGGGTAAATGTTTTTATTACAATAAAAGAAAGAGACTAATCAAGATACAGATGCTATACTAATGTGAATTAAAATAAATTAGTTTAAGTATTTCATTTTCTCACAAGTATGCTGTTTCTTACATTTTTTGATTCATCTTTTAAACCATTTTATCCTTATGTTGAAGGATTTTTTTCATAGTATCTGTATGCCATACATTTTTAGTTTTGCTATATAGCTTAAAAGAACATCTGCAAGACTCAAATCTTTAAGACCATTTTAATAGAAAAAGAATTATATTTCTCAAAATGTAGTTTCTGATAGACAAACTTTTTCTAATTAAAACTTCATATAAGTGAAAAAGAGTTTGATAAATTAAAATACATTTATCATGGAAAATGTATTTAGTTGAAATACAATTTCATAAAATTTTGAAAATATTTCTGTAAATACTCTTACTGAAACAGTTTTAGGGTTCTTGTTACAATACCAACACAATGTGCCTTCTCCACTTAATTGGATGACATCTTCATAATAATAAAATGGGGAGAGGAAAGAAAAGTTATTAAGGCAGATTGTGGACCATTCAATCCACAAAACCAATTTGTCAAGAGCAATACAAAAAGAAACAGTAAGGAAAATGAAAAGCTTAACATTAGAACTTGTAGTTTAGAAACCAAACTATAAATAAATTTCATTAGTTTTATGTGACTTTATCTAAAGGTTTCAACAGTTTGAACTTGCTTGTTATTATTTTTCTTTTTCTCCTGCATTAGATAAGTGTTATATAAAGTTACAATATATAATATATATGTGTATATATGTACTTTTTACATTACTTTTATGTTATTTTTGTGAGCAAAAATGAATAATAAAAATACAAATTATTTTATTTTAACTATTTCTTATACAGATTCTTCTAAAATGGTTTCTACATTTTCATACCTTCCTCAACAGAATATTAATTTAAGTCAAGTAATTTAATAATTCAAAATTAAAATAATGCTTATCAAATAATTAATAGTACTTTATGATTTAAAAAATTTGATCATGTGCAGTGTCTCATTTGATCTTATCACATATGATGTGGTACAATTAGAATCAGTTTCAGATAATACAAAACTGAGAGGGACAGATAAAGTGAAGTGAAGCTTAAAAGATATTAACAGTCTGAAAATTTTGGGCTTACTCCATGATAAAATTTGGAGTATAGGAGTATATCTATGATTTTACCACTACAAGAAAATCTCAGGTGAAGAAATATCTTTTTAAAATTTAGGCGACAACTTTCTTTACAACTTATAATTGTAAAAAATTATTTAGAAAACAGATGGATAAATTGATTTCAGGTTCACATGACAAGTATGTATCATTAGTACACAAGCCTAGATCATCTTTGCCCTGAGGCCACTTCTCTAATATGTGCCAAATATGAATTAAGATAAAATTTAATATCAATAATAACAATAATAATAACAAACCTTGATATAACTATTCCTATATGCTGGGTACTGTGTTAAGGTCATTACTATTATTAACTTATTTGATCTTAATAGCTCCGAGTTATTATTACCCGATTATTTTAGAGAGGGGGAAAGGAAGATATGCTAGGGTTAAGTGATTTGCACATAAATAACCAATGAATAACCATTCAGCTAGTAAGTGCCTGATGCTAGATTCGAGCTCAGGGCTTTCTGATTCCTGAATCAATGTTCTATCTATCCATTGTACTACCTAGCTGCCACTAATGGTGATTAATGCAAAGTTCTTTACTTAAAAAAATCAAATTCAAACAAAATAGAGGATTTCTAGAAATAGCTTTTTTTTCTGAAAAAGGTGAGAGGATCTTTAAAATTATTTTAACTTTTTTCATTAAATATTTCCCAATTATATATAGAAACTTTTTTTTAAATTTTGAACTGCAAATTTTCTCTCACTTTTACCTTTTTCCTCTCCATAAAAAAGCAAGGAATTTGATGTGGATTATACATGTGAGATTATACATATCATGTTAGCCATGTTGCCAAAGAAAACACAAGATAAAATAATAAAAATAAAGTATATTTTAATCTGCATTTAGAGTTTATTTCTGGGGATGGACAGCATTTTTCATCATGGATATTAGGAAATATTTTGGGCCATTATCTTGATCAGAGCCGCTAACTCTTTCATAGTTGATCATCTTTACAATGTTGTTATTACTGTGTACAACGTTCTCCTGATTCTGCTAACTGGATTTGGCATGAATTCATATTAGTTATCCAAAAACCATCCTTTTCATCATTTCTTATGCACAATATTATTCAATAATAACTATGTAATACAATTTGTTCAACCATCCCCAAATTGATAAGCATCCCTTTAATTTTCTTTACCACAACAAAATGAGATGTTATAAATATTTTTGTATACAGTGATCCTTTTCCTTTCCCTTTGATCTCTTTGGAATACACATCTGGTAATAATAATGCTATGTCAAAGTATGTGCCAAAATTTTATAGTCTTTTGTATGTAGTTTCGAATAGTTTTTCAGAATTGTTGGATTAGTTCACAACTGTACCATCAGTTCATTTGTACCCCAATTTTTCTGTATCACCTCTTCCCCAAGATTTGTCATTTTCTTTTTCTATCTTATTAACCAATATGATAGATGTGAGATGGTACTACAGAATCCTTTTAATTTGTATTTATCTAATCAATAGTGATTTTGTGATTATTAAATGCCCTGATTTCTTCTGTTGAAAACTACCTATTCTTGTACTCTGATGACTTTCAACTGGAGAATAGCTCTTTAAAAAATTGTTTAAGTTCATATAAACTAAAATGACTTCTTTATCAGAGAAATAGCTTATATTTTTCTAGCTTCCAAATTTTAGTTCCATTAATTTGTTTGTGTAAAAACTTGTTAATTTCATGTAATCAAAAATATCTATTTTACTGCCTCTCTATTGCTTGATCTTGAACTCTTCCATTATTCATAGATTTGAGAAGTACACTATTCCATGCTTTTCTAAATTATTTGTTGTGATATCACTTTTTTTGGTTAAATAATTTATTTATTTCAAACTTTTCTTGATATATTGTGTGGAATCTTGACCTAAGCATACTTTATGCCATACTTTCTACAGTTTTCTTAGCAATTTTTTAAAAATTAAGTTCTTTCTCCAAAAGTTTAGATCTTTGGGTTTATGACACATACAAGACTACTTACAGTCATTTACTATTATGTATTATGTATTGTGAATATATATATATATATGATATCTTACATTGTTCCACAACTACATTTCTTAGCCACTACCATTTTTTTTATTATTACCACTTTGTAGCATAGTTTAAAATCTGGAATTGTGAGACCAACTTACATTTTAACACTTATTAGAATTTAATTACATTGGTATTATTGACTTTTTGTTCTTATAGATGAATTTTGTTAGTATGTTCTATAAAATAATTCTTTGATAGTTTGGGTTTTACAGCACTGAAGAACTAAATTAGCTTAAGCAAAAATTTCATTTTTATTATGTTGACTTGGCTTTCCCATTAGCAATTATTATTTCTCTAATTGTTTAGAACTGTCTTTATTTATGTGAAAAGTGCTTTGTAATCATATTCTCATAATTTCTGGGTTTGTGAGGCAGACTTCTAAGTATTTCATATTGTCTGAAGTTATTTGAAATGAAATTTTGCTTTCTATATCTTGCTATTGTATTGTTAGTAGTGTACTGAAATGCCAATGTTTTATGTGAATTTATTTTATATGCTACTTTGTATGCTATTTTATATGCTATGAAGTTATTAACAATTTTATTTCTAGTGGGTTCTCTAGGATTGTCTAAATATATCGTCTTATCACCCTTTATAATTTCTTTTTCATGTTTACCTTTTTGTGTTTGAGTATTTTATTTGAAAATCAAATTTCTTATTCATCTCTGATCTTTTCCTCAGCAAGTCTTGAAAAGACTCTGTTTAGAGTAAAATATTCATTTTCCTTTCCTGAAAAGTGATACTTAATTTTGATTAATTTGAATTGTTTGAAATTATTATTGGTTGCAATCCCATCTCTTTTTCTTTTTAGAATATTATATTCCAAATATCCTGCTCTTTTTATATGGTAGCTAATAAATCTTTTGTGATCCTGACAATGGCTTCATGATGCATTTGAATGTCTCCTTTCTGAAGGCTTCTGACATTTTGACTTCATGCATTATTTTAAAGTTGTTTGGAGGGGGATGTTGAGAGAGTTCATCTCCTTCTGCTCTTGTTTCTCTGCTCATAATTTTAGCTATGCCCTTGCCAGAGAGTCCTGAAGGATTGTCAGTTGAAAAGGTTAATTTTTTTTTTTAATTTCCTTCATCTTCCATATTCTATAAGTTTCCAAAGTTGATTAAGCCTACCTGCCCTGAATATCTCACACTTATTTCTGATTCTCCACTCACATGGTCACTACATAATTCAGGTACTGATCGTTTCTTGTATTTCACTGCAATAACCTAAGAATTGGTTGCAGTAACCTAAGAATCTTTCTCCTCCCTAATCCATCTGTTACTCCTTTTCCCAGAAACCCTGGTGACTTGTTTCTTTTAAGATAAAATGCAGATTCCTCTATTTAGCTATGAAAGACAATTTGTTTCTAGTCCACATTTTAAGGTTTATCGTACATCTCTTTTCTTCATTCAGTTAATTTTTCAGCTTTGTTTTCTCCAGTAGACATAATTATAATTTTGAAATTTGTGCCACCTGCTGGTGGAACATTTTCATTCCCCTCATCCTATGGAAATCTCTAGCTTCCTTCAAAGATCATTAAAAGGAGTCTTTCATATAAGAATCTGTTTCTGACCTTCTCCTTCCCAGTGATAATTCCCTTGCCCCCCAAAAAAATTACTTGGTAAAATATATATTTCATTGTAATTTCATTTGTATTCATTATTTCCCCCTAATAGAATATACATTTCTTGAAGGCAGGGTATGTTTAATTTTTGTATCTGTGTCACCAATACCTGTTTTGTATTAATTAAGTGCCAAAAGAGCTTTGTAAATGCTTGTTGAATTGCATGGAATTGAATTTTTGTGATCTGACCACATCTGAAGTAGTCTGCTTTGTTCTCAGTACCATATTTTATGATAGTTCTTGGTAAATTTCCAAAAGTCTGGAGGAGACAAATTGGGATGGTAAAGAGACTTGAATTCATGTCATGTAAGGATGAGTTGAAATTGGAAATATTTATTCTGAAAAATAAAAGAGTTATGGAAAGACATGATAACCAAACTATTCCTTGATTCCCAGTAATACTTTCAATTTTTTTCTACCAACATCATTTAATAATCTTTTCTTTGAGCTTCATTCCATGTCTATTGATCTCCAGATCTTCTTTCTTCTCCTGTGAGATTAGAACTTTGTTTAATGTCTTTCTCTTCTCTTCAACTTTTGCCTATGCTAGGCGACTTAAAGAAAGACATTTATACTCTGAAAATCCTAATTTCCTCAATCCTCAGCCTGCCCACTTCACATGAAAATTCAATTTCATTTACACATGGAAAATCTTCCTAGATCTTCCACAAGTGTTCTACTGATTTACACTCCTTTCACCCACTTAATTGAGAAACTTGTTTTTCATTTCACCAAAAAAAGAGGAGGAAGTCAGGCTCAAGGAGAGATTAAATACTAACAATGTTTTTTGATGAATAGATTAATAACAACAATTCAAGAAAATTCAAGAAAGCCATTTGCAATCATGCAAATTAAATAACTAAAACACCTGTACAGTTTGACCCAGGTATTACACTATTAATTTCAGAAAAACATTTCATTCATAGAAAATATATTCTTCTCCCCTCATCATACCATTCATGTGACATCCTCTGTCTCACAAGAAATGATGGCCTTTCACCATCTCAAGGAAAACCTTTTATATGACCAAATTATCTTATTCTATCCCATATTCTCTAGTAAACTGCTCTTCCATCCCCTTTCTTTCACTTATCTGCAATCTCTATGCATTTAGAGTATATATTTACTCTTTAAGTATAAGTGCTGGCAGATCAGTCACATACCTAGTGTCTATCTGATTAGGGGGAAAATTCTTAGATGTTTTTCTTGACTGTTTTTTAAACTCTTTATGCAGAGGAGAAAACCTGTCAGTTTTCAGAAGTTAGGATCTGGTCGATTTTATACTTCACAAGGAGTCTTTATCTGATTGGGCCAAAATCTTTTGGAATATAAAGCAGTTAGGCAATTAGCTATCAAAGGCTTGAAAAACACAAACATTCTTATTACCATCTTTTGATTTTATGTCACCAAAATTTCTTGCAATTTCTCTTATTCCTTTACCCATAAGACATTCTTCATAAAAAAGAATCTTTTGAAAAGAAAAAAGAAAAGAAAGATACAAAAAAAATTTAAGTGATAAATGTAAGTACTGGGCTAGCTCCCTGGAGACTTCAGAATCAGCCAGAGTCAGGATAAACAAAAGTCCTTGGTCTTTAGGGGGAGAAGTGAAGGAGATGGACAAAACTGCCAGGAGTTTTGCCAAGGATCCTTCCTTGATTCTAGAGTCCAGAATCTCCACACTTTTCTCCTCCTCATCCTGAGGCCAAGTGAAGTTTTCTCCCCTTTCTCACTCCACCTCCTAATACTTCTCTACAATTCTCTTAACCCCAAGCATTCAGCTAGCATCAACTGTGATAAGAGAAATTCCAAATATATGCTAATTATTGTCCAATAGGTAATTAGCCTTAAGTGCTCGGCTGTCTGATTCGAGCACACCTTTTAAGAGTTTTAGCCCTTTACAGATAAGTATCAAAAATAATTTGTCATTTTATGAAATGTTTTACATCAGTAAATTTCTTCAGTAAATTATCGGAGGGAAGAAAAGTTTTATATCTTTTTTTGGGGATCAAGTTTATTTCTTATTGTTCAATATCTTCCTTTTCATTTGTTTTGTAGTTGCTTCTCTTTCTATTGATATTATTGTCCTCATTGTGTATATTGTTTTCCTGGTTCTATCTTCTTAGCTTCATTTCAAATTATATAAATCTTTCTATGCTTCTCTGTATTTATTTAATATAATAAAGTAATATTCCATTATAATTATGCACTATGATTTGTTTAGTAATTCCTTAGTCAATGGTCACTTATTTTAATTTCAGTTCTTTGTTACTACAAAAAGTTCTACGTAAAGATTTTGGCATATTATAAAATGTTTTATTTTTTATTATTGACTTCTTTATGTTCTGCAATTAATACTGGACTATCTGGGTCAAAATATACAAATATTCATTGTACATGGCAACAACAAGATTACACAAAGGTCAATTCTGTTGGATGTGGCTCTTTTCAACAACGAATTGATTGAGGTCAGTTCCTATGATCTTGTGATAAAGAGAGTCATCTACACTGAGTGAGGACTGTGGGAACTAAGTGTGTATTACAACATAGCATTTTCATTTTTTGTGTGTGTTGTTTGCTTGCATTTTGTTTTCTTTCTAATTTTTTTTCCCTTTTTGATCTGATTTTTCTTGTGCAGCACAATAATTGCATAAATATATATTCCTATATTGGATTTAACATATTTTAACATGTTTGGTATATATTGAATTGCTTGCCATCTAGGAGAGGGGCTGGAAGGGAGGGAGCAATTTGAAACACAAGGTTTTGCAAGGGTCAGTGTTGAAAAATTGTTCATGCATATGCTTTGAAAATAAAAAGCTGTAATAAAAATATATAAATATTTTAGTTATTTAATTTGCATATTTGAAAGTGTCTTTTTAAAATTGTTGTATGATTTTATAGATCCACCAAAAATGTTTTATTAGTATTTAATCTCTCCTTCTGCTTCCTTCTGCTGCGATTAAGTTAATGAAAAAAAGATATTAAGCATTTACTGTGTACAAAATATTAAGGATACAAAGACAGTCCTTGATCTTACAAACTTAAAATTCTTTTTAGAAGAGACAGCATACAGAGGGAAGTGGTGACCAAGGAGGACCACTATGGTCCCAGGAGAAATGTAGATTGACTTATCCCATTCAGGAACAAATCTAAAATTGATTTGATTATGGTTTATGGTTCCAGAAAGAAGAAGGAGAGGGTAGATAGAAAAGTTCTCGGTTGCAGAGATGATAATTATTGGTGGATTCAAGTAATTGACCTCCAACTCAATCTTTTCTTCCCCAATTTTTGTCTTTATTATGTACAGATAGCCAGCAATCAGTATCTAGGTTTTTAACTGATACCAAAAATTGTACAATTAATAGTGGAAAGACATAACTTGTTAGAACAGTAGGTGGTGAGGCAGTGAAGGGCTGCTGGGTTGTGATATTTTTTTTAAAATCCCCTAACCATTACCTAAGTAATTCACACATACCTAGGAGATGACTGTTCATTTCAGTATAGGAAGATGATCCTCATCTCACTCCTAATAGAAATTATTTCAGCCTTTAGGAACAGAAATATTTCTCACTCTAACCACTGCCACTTATTTTCCTCAGGTAGGTTAGCCCAGAAAGTAGCAATGAATGTTAATAAAATGATAGATATTAATCATCACATAAGACATTTAGTTGAGAAAATTAATTTTATTTTTGCAATATATTACAATAAAATGCAGTTAAATTTAGAATTCACAGCATGCATAAAGCAGCCATTTAATAATTATTACCTAACCATAAATCTGTTTTAGAGATATGCAAGTACATATTTGAGATGTCAGCATGCAATCTGATTTAAGGGTCTATTTTTTAATATAAATAATGCAGCTTGCTGAGAATAACTTAATTAAATATACTGAGAAGCTATAAAATAATAAACAATTAAGTTGTTGGAAATACCTGCTATACTAATTTAACTCAAAAATCACTCTATAATTTCATTATTCATACATGCAAAACCTTTGCTTTAAAATATGAGCTAAGTTTAATGAAAAGAATGCTTTAATACTTGTAGAGCATAATAATGTACTGATTGGATTTTAAATATACAGGCCATTACAATTTTTAAAAGAAGTAATAAGAAAGACTTCTAAATGAATCCTGGATTGAGCCAAATACCACTTTTCTAGAATGCTGATAGGTGGAACTTCAAAAGGAAACAGATTTCTTTTTGTTGTCAAAGTTTCATAGGAAAACTTGAATACTAAAATATAGCCCCTGTCACCTTTTTCAGTTACCAACTTGTTCTAAGGAAATCAAAGACAAAAAATGCATAAAATGGGTACTGACATACTTTTCACAGATTCCTCTTCTCCTCTGTATTTACCTGCCAAATTATTGGATGGTTAAGACCTGAAAATCTATATCATATGACAAGAACTCTAGAAACAACTTATATTGGGGCCATTTCCAAATAACTTGTAAATTTCAGTGATTCTTCAGAATGTCATGGAGCTTTAGAACAATAAAAATTCACAGATCATTTGACTCTCTTATTTTTGCCTATGATTATGCCTCAATATAGCACAGTCTCTACACTAGCTTTGATTTCTGTAGGTATGTTTTGGATACTCACCTCACTAATGCAGGTTGCAATATTTCTAAATCTTATTCAGAATAAATGTTTTATTTGAAATTTTTAAATCATTATCATTTTTCTATTAGTTCTCCTGGTAGTTTTTTTTTTTTTGTTTGTTTTGTTTTGTTTTGTTTTTGCTACATTAAAATGAAGTAAAGCATGAAGCCAAATAAAACAAATCAACATGTTGGCCCAGTCTGACAACTTATTTCTTATTTCATATCAGTAGTCCCATGTCAGAAATAAAGTGAATTAAATTTTTCATGCTGATAAACAGTGGAATTAACAGACATCTATACATCAGTTTTTTAAACTGTGATTCATGGCCATATATGTTGTAACTGAATGTGGGTGTTGTGGAATTATGATTTATTAGCAGTAATAATTATATAGTATATAAGCTATTGAGTAGGTTCTATTCTAGTTCCTCAATTTAAATATGAATAAGCCTTTAACTGGGTTGCTTTCACATAAGAAAATTATTTGGTTATGTTTACTGATTGATCACCAAAACCATCCCTCAATACAAAAAAGGAACTCCAGTATACAGGAGTTGTATTCCCTTCAAATCATGTGTGTTGACTTATATGTCTTTTTCCTCCTCCTCCTCCAAATTTGAGCCTATTTATAGTTGGGGGAGTGTATTCCCCTCCTCCAGTTTTAGGTGAATGTTTTATGCCAACTCTTCTTATTAAATTTAATAAATTACCACTACTACAAAATTTAAATATATATATATGTACATATATATATATTTATATACACATACATTATACATATATATGTAGATAGATAAATTAAGATGGATAGATATATAGTATATATATGACATGGGATATATTGGCACAAAATCACTTTATATACATATTCATCTTAGATACTATTAATTATAATATCATGTATCTGAAAGCCTGCACACAAACATATATTGATTTGTATTTAACAGAAAAGAAACATGAATTCGAAGCAGTTAAAAATCACTTATTAGATGCTTACTATACATCAGGTATATTTGATGTAAAATACATTGTCATCAACGGAGAAGGATCCTATAGGAAAAGGAAACAGCAGCATCAATTATATTGCAACTATACATATACATATATGTGCACATGCATACCATATGTGTCTGTGTGCATTTATACATACTTCTTGAAATATATTTAAAGAAATTTTCTACTTTGATTATAATTTTCTGTTGATGAAGGTGGTGTTAATTGTGAAATCCATATTTCTGAAGTTTGCTATAAATATATTTGTTTAACTTAGCTTGAAGAGAGAAGCGCCATTAACAAAATGCCCTTTAACTTGAATGCCATTAATAAATGTGCCCTTTGTTCTCATCTGCTATAGATCATATATGATTTTATATAATAATGTAATGTATCCGTTTATGGCAACTGCACCTGTTTTATAATCCATATCCTCTCTTCCTTATACAATGCCAAGAAAAGAAAAGAATGAAAACTTTGGCTTAGTTGATATTCAAATTTATTGTATGATCTATTTTTATAAGTGTATTACTTCAAATGAAAAATCATCCTCTCTACTTTAAGATTCAAATTTTACAAGTTTTTTACTCTATGGGGAAAATGTTTTTCCCAATTGAATTCTTTAATTTAAAAAAGAGAAAACAAATAAAAAAAACAACTCTGATGTTTCATCATAGAAGTGAGTGATTCTGGTTTATGAAGGCTGCCATCAAATTGCAAATACTAGCCAATTTTGAAAAGATAAATTCAAAAGTTTTAAATACTAATTATCACAGAAAGAGGATGAGATAAGATCATTTTCAAAGTTTGGTCACTGAGAAATCATAGTCCTTTTATTCTCTTTTAAATATATATATCTTAAGAAAACCAACAAATCAAAAAAAAAACTAATGAAAATTTTCTACTAAAGAAATAAATATGATCATCTTTATCAAAATGAATTGTCATGCTGATAAAAATGACCTTTTGACATATCAGAATTAATAATCATAGCTCATGTTGTATTTATAGTAGAAGAATATATGAATCTTTGCAAACAAGAATATGTTTGAACCAAGATTCCTCAAAACTCATTTCAATTTCTAAGTATGTTTTCCTATTTGCAAAGCATTTAGGGCAGAAAATGTGATTACTTCCCAACTATGACAAAATCTCTAATGCTTTCTTTTTAAAGAAAGGAATAATCTTTTGTATACATTTGAATTTAAATTTTCATAGCTAAAGAAACATTCTTTTTGCCAAAACACCATAAAATGGATTAGTTTCTATATGGGCAAAATGATAAGCATGCTTCTTATTTGAACCAGAGATACTAGTACACCTGGGAACATAGAACATAGACTCAATCTTCCATATATTCTTATGTACAATGTAGCAATTTTGTTTTCTCAAATTGAAGTTGTGTTTATGTTTTGTACAATAATTACAGTAATAATTAAACAATGATTATAAGCAATAATTAGCACATATTTGTAAAAGCTATAATACTAGGTGATAGAATAGAATGTTAGAATTATGAAGACCTGAATTTGAATCATACTTCACACTCTTGCCAGTGGACTGACTCTAGACATGTCATTTAACTTTCCTTAAACTTAATTTTTTCATCTGCAAAGTGGGCATAATAATACCTACCTTATTGGAATGTTGTGAGAATTAAATGTAAAGTACTTTTGTAATTTAAAGAAAAACTGCCTCACCCCTCGAGGCAGAGTGTGTGGACCCTGGAAGAAGAGAGACAAAAGCAAGAGACAAGGAACCAGCAGAAGGGAGGCAAGACAAAATAATCTGATCAAGCCTAGTGCAATAATGAGTGCAATAGTACAGGTATATATAGCAATAGGAAAGGAAGCAGGGTTGTGCAAACTTAGTACAGGGTGGGGGTCCTAGACAAAGGATTGGTTTCCCGCCTAAGGATATCTTTAGTCACAGTAAGAAACTCCAGGATGTGATTAGGAGATGCCTGGATATCTGCCTATTCAAGGTTAAGGCAGTCTTAGGAATGTGGCCTTATCATTTGTATGGCCTTATCACCTGTAGATTAGTGCCAGTTCCCCACAAAAAACTATTTAAATATTATATGTTGATTGCAATATTATCACTATTATTACTTTCTAGTTTTATAAAAAACAAAATTATTCTTCTATGTCACTGAAGAAATATCTAGATAAATGAATATCCAGATAATAAGTAATTATTCTTTGTTTGTTTCTCCCCTTTGCCACAGTAAAATATATATATGAGTTAGTCTGAGTGTTCTTAGTGCCTTGCTGGTGGTAAGAAAAGTCAGGCTTTCCTGCCTTCTTTCCCCACAGTTAAGAAACACTTAAAAATTATTTTATTAAAAAAACAGAATAAAAAAAGAAAAAGAAGAAAGGAAGAAAAATCAAAACAAAACCTTGTCATATGGCCAGTAGAACACCAGGAAGGATTCAAAATATGTAATAAATCATCAACTTATTACTGATTCAAGAAAAAATATATATAGTAGAAGAGATTATCTTCATGAATGTTCTACCTCCCCCAAAGCAGTCCATAGTTAAGCAAATATATATTTAAGCATACTTATATAGATATATACATAACACACGTATCCCTCCCTCATATATACATGCAAATATCTTTCCTATTCCTGCTTACCTTTTGCTTTAATTTTGCTTAATGGATTTCTCCCTTGTCTTCTTTCCACGTTGTTTTCTACCCCCTCCATTCATCCCTGTTCCCCTCATTTCTTTATAGATTTTGGAGGGTATTTGTACACTTCATAGTATATATGTAGTGATATAAACAGGTTTTTAGAACTATGAGCCCTCCTGTACCCTCTAATGCCTCTGTGTCTGTCTTCCTCTGCAATTCATTTGTAAAACATTTGCTATTTTTACCTTAACTCTGCCCCAGTCTTTCCTTTAAGCTATCCTGTTTCTGATATCAATCTTAAGCAAATAGTATACACTTCCATGTAAAAAAAACAAACAATTTGGCAATGTTAACTTTCTTGAAACTGGTTTGATATTAGCTCTTATGTGTTAAATTTTCTATTAAGTTGAAGTTTGGTTTAGACAAAGTGCTAAAACTCTGCAAGTTCATTGAATATCTTTTTTTCATTCAATAATATAGGTAATCTTCCTGGACATTATATTTTTGACTGCAAGGCTAGTTCTTTTGACAGAAGTGAGGGCTTTTATTTTGGCTACTGATAAATCCTGTACAATTCTAGTTGTAGCTTCAGAATATTTGAATTGTTTTTGTTGTTGTTTGTTTCTTGAAAATTTTTCTATTAGACCTAGGGGTATTGAAATTTGCCAATAATATTTCTGTTTTTCCAGAAAAGATATCTTTGAAGTGGAAATTGATGATTTTTTTTTCCTATTTCTACTTTCCCCTCTATTCTATCAGTTCAGGGCAATTTTCTTTGATTATTTCTTGCATTATTGTATTAAGGTTCTTTTATTTTGTAACAGCTTTCAGGTAGTCGAATTTATTCTTATATTTGCTCTTCTTGATGTGTTCTCTAGTTTTGTTGTTTTTCTTATAAGATGTTTCACATTCTGTTCTATTTTTTCTTTCTTTGTATTGTTTTGTTATTTTTAGATTTTTGTTATTTTTGTTATTCTCACAGCTTCACTGACTTCCTCTTGGCCACTTCTAATTTTCAAAGAGTTATTTTAATCTTTAAGACTCTGTATCTCCTTTTCTAGTTGGTAAACTGTGTTTTCATTATCTTCTTATTTTTCTTGGATTGTTAAAATTTATTTAGTTTTTCTCAATGTCTCTCCTTTGATTTTTAATTTTTTTTAGTTGTTCTGTAAATTCTCTCTGAGTAGGGAGTCATTTAACATTACTCTCTGAGATAGAGGAAGCTCTTTTTTTATTTCAGTGTCCTCCTCTAAAGATGAACCCTTGTCTTCCCTGTTCTTATGTTAACTTTCAATGGTTGGCTTCTTCTTTGCTGGTTCATTTTTCTTTTTCTTTAATGAGAAGTAATCATCTCTAATACTGTGATGTGAGGATGGTACTTTAGGTTCACTTCATCTCTCTCCTCTGACCCAAACTAAAAGTTCTCCCCTCCTGCAAGTTCCAGCAAAAGCAGCATCCCTGGGTTTTTTTTCAGGTGTTTTTTTTTCCATGTGGTAAATTAGCAAACTCACAAAGGAAATCAAAGATGCCCCACATACTCTACTTGTAAATCTTATTAGTTTATGCCTATGTATATACTTATAACATTCCCCTATAAAATGGTGCCTTTTCTTGACTGGTAAGATTCTCAAAACCTGTATAAACCTGTTGTACTCCCATGTGGCATAATGGGTTCTGCTTTTAGGATGACAGAAGCCAAAGGATTTACTATTTTTTTCCTTATATATTAAGATAAGTCCCATTTTCTTGGTGGCTTTGAATGTAGGTTTGATTTTTGCTTTCTTCTGAATATATGCATTTTGATGTTCCCTTTCACCATAGTAAGTTTCTATGATCAGAATCTTTTTTTTTTTTTCTGTTGTTTGATATTTCTTCAGACAATTTCATGCCATCTTGACTGCCAGACTATTTCTTAATATTTAACTCTTTATTAAATTAGGGCTCTGCTTCCAGGATGAAGGGTGTCCCCTTCACACTGTCCCAAGCTCTAGAACTTTTTAATAATAACTTTTTATTTTCAAAGTATATGTATGGTTTTCAACATTTAACCCTGCAAAACCTTATTTTCCAAATTATTTCTTCCTCCCTTCCCCCAATCCCTGCCCTAGACAGCAAGGAATCCAATATATGCCACATATGTGCATTTCTTCTATATATATTTCCACATTTATCATGCTACAAAAGAAAAATCAGATCAAAAAGGGAAATCATGAGAAAGTAAACAAAATCCAAGCAAACAAAAACAAAAAAGTGAAAATACTATCTTGTGCACCATATTCAGTCCCCACATTTCCCTCTCTGGCTGCAGATCACTCTCTCTATCATAAGGAATTGGCCTGAATCACCTCGCTGTTGGAAAGAGCCATGCCCATCAGAATTGATCATCATATAATCTTGCTGTTGCTGTGTACAATGATCTCTTGGTTCTGCTCATTTCACTCAGCATCAGTTCATGTAAGTCTCTCCAGGCCTTTCTGAAATTATTCTGCTGGTCGTTTCTTATAGATTAATATTCCATAGTATTCATATACCAGAAGTTATTTAGCCATACTCCAACTCCAAGAATGTCAGTTTCCAGCTTCTTGCCACTACAAAAAGGGCTGCTACAAACATTTTTCTACATGTGAGTCCTTTCTCTTTTTTATGATTTCTTTGGGAAAGAAGCCCAATAGAGATACTGCTGGATCAAAGGGCATGCAAATTTTGATGGACCTTTGGGCATAGTTCCAAATTGCTCTTGAGAATGGCTGAATCTGTTCACAATTCCACCAACAATGTATTAGTGTCCTAGTTTCCCCACATCCCTTCCACCATTTGTTGATAGTCTTCCAATTAATTAGATTTGACTTAATTTGTATAGATAGTGTTTTGTAATTGTGTTCATATAGTTCCTGACTTTGTCATGGAAGGTAAAATCTCAAATGTTTTATATTATCTACAGTTATTTTAAATGGATTTTTTTGTATCCTTTTCTGCTGGACTTTGTTGGTAACATATAGAAATGTTGATGATTTATATGGATTTATTTTGTATCCTGCAAGTTTGCTAAAATTGTTAATTGTTTCTAGTAGTTTTTTAGTTGATTTTCTAAGATTCTCTATCTTATCTGCAGAGTGATAATTTTACTTCCTCAACACCTACTCTAATTCTTTTATTTTTTTTTCTTTTCTTATTGCTAAAGGTAGCATTTCTTACACAATATTGAATAGTAATGGTGATAGTGGGCAACATTTTTCATCCCGAACTTATTGGGAATGCTTCTTATTTATCCCCATTATATATGATGTTTGCTGATGGTTTTAAATAGATGTTACTGATCATTTTAAGGAATACTTCATTTATTCCTATCTCTAGCATATTTAGTATTAATATTACTTCATTATTTATGGTACCCTATAGTAAGATGTAGTTTTCTTTCTTATCTATTTTAATTATGTTTATTCTTGTTTTTGCTTGATCTGAGATCAGGATTTCTACCCTACATTTTTTCACTTCAGCTGAAACATAATATATTCTGCTCCAGCCTTTTACCTTTATTCTGTATGTATCATTATGCTTTAAATGTGTTTTTGTAAGCAACATATTGTAGGAATCTGGATTTTGATCCTGTCTATTATCTATTTCCATTTTTATGGAAGATATCATCCCATTCACATTCACAATTAAGATTATGATCTGTATTTTCTACCATCTTATTTTACCCAAGTTATTCTTCTCTATTTCTTTTCCCCCTTCCCGTCCTCCCTGATGTTTTGCTTCTATCACCTCCTTCAAGTAGTCCTCTTCTTTTTCAGACCCTCCTCCTTTTCCTATTCTTTTCCCCTTCTCTTTCTGATTGGCCTCTTCTCCCTTCAATTGGCCTCTCCATTTCCACTCCCCTTTACCCTCCTGCTTCCCTATAGGATGAGACAAGTTTCTCTGTCAAATTAAATATATCTTATATTCTCACTTTGAGCCAGTTCCAATGAGATTAAAGCTCATACCATTCTCATTCTTCTCCCCTCTTTCCTTTAGTTGTAATAGCTCTTTTTTTGCCTCTTCTTGTGATGCAATTCATTCCATTTTACCTCCCCTTTCCTCTTCTTCCAGTACAATCCCTTTTCAATACCTAATCAAATTATATCTATACCTTCTAAGTATATACCTAACAATGATACAATTCTTAACAGTTCCATATCATCTTCCCATATAGTAAAGTAAATATTTCAATCTTAAAAAAATTTTTTTTCTTCCTTTTATATCTTTGTATGCTTCTCTTGAGTTTTGTATTTGAAGATCACATTTTCTTTTCAGCTCTGATCTTTTCATTAAAAATAAATGAAAATGTCCTATGTCATTTAATGTCCATCTTTACTCCCCAAAAGATAATGCTTAATTTGGCTATTTAGTTGATTTTTGGCTATAGTCCAAGATCCTTTGCCCTGCAGAATATCATATTCCCATCCTTTAGTCCTTTAAACTTGAAGCTGCTAGGTTCTGGGTAATCCTGATTGTGGCTCTGCAATATTTGAATTGTTTTCTTCTGGCTGCTTGCAGTATTTTCTCCTTGATCTGATAATTCTGGAATTTAGCTACACAATTCTTTGAAGTTTTCATCTTGGGGTCTCTTTCAAGAGGTGATTGGTCATGGCTGCTTTACCAGTTGATTCCAGGATACCAGGGCAGTTTACCTTGATGAGTTCTTGAAAGATGTTGTCTAGGATCTTTTTTTACATTGTGGTTTTTAGGCAGTCCAATAATTCTTACATTGTCTGGATCTATTTTCCAGGTCAGTTGTTTTTCTGCTGAAGTATTTTACATTTTCTTCTTCTTTTTTTTTCATTTTTAGTGGGCTATTTGACTGAATCTTCATGTCTCATTGAGTCATTCACTTTCATTTTTTCAATTTTAATTTTTAGTGAATTATTTTCTTCCATTAGATTTTTTACCTCATTTTACATATGGCCAATTGAATTTTTAAATAAGTTGTTTTGTTTATTAGATTGTTTTTCCATTTCACCAATTTTATTTCTTTAGGGAGTGTTTTCAGTTTTCATTTCAAGGAGTTGTTCACTTTTTTTCTATTTCACCAGATCTATTTTTTATGAAGAGGTATTTGTCTGACAATTTCTATGTTTCTTTCCTCAATGCTCTCAATCCTTTTTTTTTTTTAATTTTCCTTTTGACTTTTTTTTAAGATTCTTTTTGAATTCTTCTAAGAGTGCCTTTTGAGTAGGAGAGTAGCTTATATCATCCTTTGAAGGTCCATCTGGAGAAGTTTTGTTTTTAGTGTCCTGAGGCTTTGAAGTCTGTTCTTTTTCTCCATAATAGCTATCTATGGTCAGAGCTCTTTTTACTTTTTTGCTCATTTTAAAAAGTTGAGGTCTGCTTTTAGAGCAAAAAGGAGGTGTGCCTGCCATAGGTCCCTGAAAATAGCCTATTCTGTACTGCCCTCTACCCCTATCCACTTGAGACAGACTTTTTCTGAGGTTCTTCCAAAATATCTTCTTCTGGAAATTTGTTACACTCCAAATACTTATGGTTCTGTCACTACAAAATCCATTCAGAGGTTTGATCTGGTGTTGATTCTGAGGAAAGCCAGGAAGAGCTCAGGCAAAGACCTCTTTTCTTTTGGGCATTTTGGCTCCAACCCCACTGTAGAGGTTTATGCAGTTGTTTTCAGATATCTTTGCAAGGATCTTTAAGTTTTCAGTTCTTCCAAGGTAAAATGATCTAAGGAGAGCTGTTTACTCCTTCCCTGTCCTGT
Source organism: Sarcophilus harrisii (assembly GCF_902635505.1). NCBI lineage: Eukaryota > Metazoa > Chordata > Mammalia > Dasyuromorphia > Dasyuridae > Sarcophilus > Sarcophilus harrisii. The sequence continues at coordinate 196,325,239 of NC_045426.1, forward strand.
TCTCTTGTTTAAGAGTGATCACAAAAATTCTTTTCTGCCTTGGAAATGGGAGGAGGCTCCTTGTTCCACAAACTCTGGTGTGCTACTGCTCCCCAGGACTTCACATCCAAATATGGGCAATACAACAAAGTCTTACCTCGCTCCTCCTAGAGAAACCTTCATATCTTTTTGACTCCTTTATAATTTGTCCTGTGAACTCTTGAAGGTGCAATGGCTGCTCTCTCCCAAGGTTTGGACCTGATGAGCTAGAACCCAATCTGTGTTGGAATGGCTCCTCTACTCTCACCCCTGTGCAACTTTTCTGTAGACTTTCCAGCAATCATGGATTGGAAAATTGTTTCACTTTGACTTTTTGTGGGTTCTATAGTGCTAGAATTTGTTTAGAAACATAATTTGATGGTATTTGGAGGGGCTGAAAGAGAGCTCAAGAAAGTCCTTGCCTTTATGCTGGCATTTTGGCTCTGCTTTTCTTACTTCCTTTTTTCTGTCTCATCTAACTTCTCCTCCACCCCCATCTCTATTATTATTTATCCATATTCAGGGAGGATCTAACTGCTACAATAGGATCTTGGATAAATCAATCTATTGACCAACAACCAATCACTTTCTTGATCCATATAGTGCCTTTAGCTTGTAGTTCTTCTAAACTAATTCCTTACCTTACAGGTTTGTGTATATAGATTTTGTTCAATATTGTGAAGTATACTTCACATATTTTTCACATGAAAGCACCCTATATTTGTGGAATGGGGCAAACTGTCATGTGATAAGGATACCTTAAGGAATTATAAAAGGCACACTGACACAAAGTTCCTATGAAGGAACCAGTTCACATGAATTGTGCAGAATGGAAAAAGAAAAGTGGTATTGGACTGGGGAGGAAAGGAGATAATTTGGAGCTTAAAATGTAGCAAAATCAATAAATTTTAAATTTTAAAAATGTGGTGGGAATGAAAGAGGGGAAAGTGTAGGGCAGAGTTGGAACCATAACAATATTCTTAGCCAAACATGGATTTAGCATTCAAGTATAATAACTTAAAGATCATCACATTAGAACTATCGGTGGCAGATGTTGAGTTACCAGGTAAGTGCTCCATCCAAGAGAAATATGAAAGAGCTGTAAATACACTGAAGCACATATCAAGACATAATTCCATTTTTATATGCATTTGTTCTAGCTGGAGGTTTCTCTGTCACTGTCACTTATGTTTCCAGGTACCCTTTAGTTACTGATGGATTTGGGAAATTGAACAGAGCTCATCATTATGAAACCCTGCATGTAGCAGAGGAAATTTATTTTTGTTTTTGAGTTTTCTTTTTTTTTTATTATAACTTTTTATTGACAGAACATATGCCTGGATAATTTTTTTTACATTATCCCTTGCACTCACTTCTGTTCCAACTTTTCCCTTCCCTCTTTCCACTCCCTCCCCTAAATGGCAAGCAGTCTTATACATGTTAAATATGTTACAGTATATTCTAGATACAATATATGTGTGCAGAACCGAACAGTTCTCTTATTGCACAGGCAGAAGTGGATTTAGAAGGTAAAAATAACCTGGGAAGAAAAACAAAAATGCAAACAGTTTACACTCATTTCCCAGTGTTCCTTCTCTGGGTGTAGCTGCTTCTGTCAATCCTTGATCAATTGGAACTGAGTTAGATTTTCTCTTTGTCCGAGATATCCACTTCCATCAGAATACATCCTCATACAGTATTGTTGCTGACATATATAATGATCTCCTGGTTCTGCTCATTTCACTTAGCATCAGTTCATGTAAGTCTCTCCAATCCTCTCTGAATTCATCCTGCTGGTCATTTCTTACAGAACAATAATATTTCATAACATTCATATACCACAATTTACCCAACCATTCTCCAATTGATGGGCATCCACTCAGTTTCCAGTTTCTGGCCACTACTGAAAGGGCTGCCACAAACTTTTTTGCACATACAGGTCCCTTTCCCTTCTTTAAAATCTTTTTGAATATAAGACCAGTAGAAACACTGCTAGATCAAAGGGTATACACAGTTTGATAACTTTTGGGGCAGAATTCTAGATTGCTCTCCAGAATGGTTGGATTCATTCACAACTCTACCAACAATGCATCAATGTTTTCCCACATCCCCTCCAACATTCATCATTATTTTTTTTCCTGTCATCTTAGCCAATCTGACAGGTAGTGGTATCTCAGAGTTGTCTTAATTTAGCAGAAGAATTTTTCCAAAGATAGAAATAGTAATAGACTAGGAATCCAGAAAAATACAATAGTGATTAAAGAACACAAACATATTAGAAATCACAGTAGACAGTGGATTAAAAATTAGAAATAATAAAAGAATCAAGCAAGATCCAAGTGAAGAAAACACTGTGAGGTAAACCTGAAATAAGAAAGAATTCATTCACAGTGGCTTCTGACATATTCCCTTTTTAGGCTTGAATTAATCTAAGATGCCTCTTTGGCTCTACCTTTAGGTGAGTGAGATTGATTATACTTATGTGAAAGAAAGAGTGAGATGAGAGTCTTTAACTCAGGGTATATAATGGCAGTATTTCTTCATTTCATCTTATGTTGCTGTTTTTTTTTTTTTTTTAACACATTTAGCAATTGACTTCATTGGGATGTCAGGATTTACCTTTAACTGGTTAGTCTGAATTATTAGAAAATAATAACAACAAGGATATTGATATTAAACTTGTTAAGTAGGCCACAGAAATTGGGGGGAAAAGGTTCTAGAGAGAGAGAGATGGTTGATGACTATGAAAGCCATGCTAAGTGAATTTACATTTTACTCAATGGCATAGTGAATTTATAAAAATGTCAGATAGATCAGCAAAGGTTCTGGTATCTTGTGTGAGGCAAAAAGAGTAATAGCATCTGAAAGGGCATTGGGCTATGGGAGGAGCTGTTATTTAAAGGAAGTAGATAAGAGCAATGATACTATGTCTGCTAATTGGCTGTGGGCAACTATCAACTCAAAATATGAAAAGGCTCTGAAGTAGCTAATAAAATCATTACAGAGAGTTCCAAGACCAGGACAAGACAAGGAATTTATGAAAAAGGATGGGCTTGTTAATGTGGTCATCGTGGTGAGTGGAGAGGTCTCTGAGTGTGACTGATCTCCCAGAGCTATTAAAAATCTTTTGCTACTAGAACCATCCCTGAAACACTCCTGACCTGCCCCTTGTAGAGATGAAGCACTAAATATAGGGAAGAGAGATGCGGATGATAAGGATATAGAAAGAAGGGGAGAAAGACCATCTCTTTTTTCTTTTGTTTCTATTCTAACCTGGCCATCTTACCTCCTTTTGACAGTTTCTATATACTTTTCAATATTCTTCACAAGACCTTCCTTCCCTTGAGATTTTATGCTTTGGTAAAATATAAATAAAAATGAAAGCTCCGAGGGGGATAAAAAAGAAATTGAAGAGGATATCAAATCTACATAATGGGTAGGTCCAGATTAGCTGAAAAAATAGAAGCAATCTCAATAATTCTGAGGAATTATTATAATATAGACCAAATAAATATAGATCTCTGGAATTAAAGATTTGGTGTAGTAATTTTTAATACAAATCTCTGCAGCTCAAAAGAAAAGATCCAGAAACACAGTATGAAATAAAAACATCATGAAAAAGTATCAGAGAACTTAAAATATATTCATTTACTATTCATCATCCATGGCCACTCCATATCCTCAGCCCTTGTAGTTCAAACAACCTCAAAGGACTGTATTTCTAAGTCTGGCTATGGGAGACTTCTCCCTAGATCTTCCAGAGCAGTGACTAAGTTTGATGTTCCCTCAACCCTTCAAAGGTGGCAAAAGGTTGTAGATGCTATCTCAAGGAACAAACTTAATGAGAATGTACATACAATGTGCCTTTCATCCTTCAGGTGAACTACATGAACTCTGATTCCTAAGCAGATGTTAGACTCTTGGTATCTGTGATGAGAGAAGGAGGTCTGAGTCATGAGCTATTCATGTTAAAATGTTTGTACCAACAATACCACTCCTAAGTCTATTTGTGAAAATCATTAGGGAAAAAGGAAAAGAGCTCATATGTTCTAAAATATTTATAAAGGTTCTTTTTGTAATGACAAAGAACTAGAAATCGCAAGGATATCCATCAACTGGGAAATGGTTGAACAAGTTATGATGAATGATTGTGATAGAATACTATGCTATAAGATATGACAAGCAGAAAAATGAGCAGAACTAGGAGAATTGTATGTACAGTAATAATGATAGCATAGTTTTAAGAACTGAGTGAATAAATGATTTTGATTATCATAAATATCCCAATTAGCTACAAAGGACATCTGAAGATGTTATTTGACTAAATAGAAGTATGTATAAATGATAACTTTATTATATATTTTAAAGTATTAGCTAATTGTACATAATAAACTTGCAATTTCATGCACCATCATCCCCTTCCCTCACTTATCTCACTGTTATGGAAATTATTTTTTTTTTAAATTTCAGAATAATACAAAATAAAAAGTGACTCATGGCTTAGTTTAAAAGGAAGAGTTAACTACTCAGTTGATTTAAAACAGCATAAGGTTGTTTCCTTTTTTTTCTTTAGATTTTGTGTCATTTAGAATTTCCTGACAGGACCAAAAATGAATTACTCTCCTCACCCAATAGGAGCTATGATACTTGCAAAGAACAAGACTGTATATTTCCCTCCCTGAGAATAAGACAAGACTTCCAATTTTGATTATCTCTTGTTCTTTGTGTTGTTTTTTCTTTGTTAACTGAATGACCAAACACTGATCCTGAAAAGATGGTCATTTCCAGATCTGGCTGCTGCTGTCAGAGTTCAAGAAGTCAAAAGTTCTTGGATAATGACTGATAGCAACAGTGTTGTTTTTGTTTTTTGTTTTTTTGTTTTGTTTTGTTTTGTTTTTTTGGTCCTATAACAGCATTAATTCTTTTTTTTTTTTTTACAGCATTAATTCTAAATGAAAGGGAAGACTATTTTTTTTTGAAACTCCAATGACCTGACTTGCCAGAAGATGTAGATTTTGAGTTACTTATATTCACTTAACAAAGATATTTTAATTATTAACACAAGTCTGACTGGAGTCTTTCCTATATTTCAAAAGAACAAAATATTAGTGATGGCTTATGGCTTCATATTTTAAGTATTTTTATGTATATCATATAATACATATATATATATATATAATATAAGCATGTTAAGTATATGCTTATGAATCACTTGTGTTTTCTACATTCCTTTACCATGAAGGAAAATATAACTGCCCCATTTCTGATATCTACTATTTTATACATATGTGTGTGTGTGTGTGTGTGTGAGTAAAACTATTCTATCATATTTCTATTTATCAATTCTTTCTTTGGATATAGATAGTGTCTTTCTTCAAATGTATTTTATAGCTTATTTGGATATTTGCAATAGACATAATAACATTTCTTCAAAGTGATTCTTCAAAAATATTGTTATTACTGTATACAACGTCCTATTGATTCTGCTTATTTTACTCTCCATTATTTGATGCAAATCTTGTCAGGTTTTTCTAAAATCACTGAATTCTATTTCTTATAGCATAATAGTATTAAACTACAATCATGTACCACAACTCATTCATACACTACTCAATTCATGGGGATCCCAGAAATTTCCGTTTCTTTGTCACTACAAAAAAAGCTGATATAAATATTTTAAAACATACAGATTTTTCCCCATTTTCCTTAATCATTTTTGGAAATTGATCAAGGAGTGATATTGCTAGGTCAAAGGGTATAGATAGTTTAGTAACACTTTGGGCATAATTCTAAATTGCTCTACAGAATGATTGGATCATTTTACAATTCCATAAACAATGAATCAGTGTCCCAATTTTTCTACATCCTCTCCAGCATTTATCACTATCCTTTTCTATAATTTTAGACAATGTGGTAATTGGAAAATGATATCTCAATGTTCTTTTAATCTGCATTTCTCTAATCAATAAGGATTTAGAACATTTTTATATGAATATAATTGTTTTGATTTTTTCATTAAAACACTGCATATCTTTTAGTCATTTATCAAATGGGAATACTTCATATTCTTATAGATTAAGCAAAGTTCTTTGTATATTTTGGATATGAGACTTTTATCTGATAACTATCAAATGTTTCCCTTGAATTTCTGATTTTTTTAAAATCTTGGTTATATTCATTTTATATATACAAAAATGTTTAACCATCTTTTGATATTTATCTTTTTTATCTGATTTCGAAGAATGGAAATCTTATATGAAGAATCCAGAAACATAAGCAAAGTCTTAACTTGTCATAGAAATGCAGTTTCTGAACTTATATTCCAAAGTACCTAGACTCTATCTCTTCCCCACCGTCAACATTTATTTATTTAATTCTTTATTACACACTTTATCCAGAGAATTATTGGGGTAGAATAACATCATACAGATATACTTTGCCTGTACGATGAAGACTTTTTTCATTTTTCTTTAAATATGCACTGAAGCCAATCATATTCCATTATAACTCTTTCTGAGCAAAAGAAAAATAATAATTTTAAGCTGATTTGAGGGGGAATCTAAAATCAAAGCATTTAGAGATGAAAGGAAGTTTAGATGTCATCTATTTAAACATCGTAATTTTATACAAGAAAAAATAACAAAGCTTGGTTCAAGGTGATATAGGTAGTAACAAAATTGGCATAAAACTATAGTATATTAGCTTTGTTAACTTTTTTTTTTCTATAGAACTAATGTGGGCTGATAGATATAGTATCTATTTGAATGTGAATGTTTCAAAGGATATCATTCGGCTTTAAACTCCAATTTGGGAAAAATTTAAGGAAATACAAGATTTTTGGACTTAAAGACCATTATCAGGACCTATTTCATCTTTACCTACAACTTCAAGTATCTGTGATGTCATCATTGTAGGAACTTTTAATCCTTATTTTAGAGAATTGTTTAGATCTTTGAGAGGTCAGTTGATTTGCCCATGGGTTTGGTCAGCAAGAGGCAGATCAGATTTATACCAGGTTTTTCTAATCCCCAAATTAGCATTATTTTTTTCTTTTGTATCACAGTTCAGGTTAGACGAATCAGAATGCTAAGTCAGATTTTGATGGCTAAAATCATAAACTATTTCTCTTTTCAGACTCAGAGAGAAGAAAACAAAAGGAGAAGGAAAGGAGAAAAAGAATATGGAAAGTAATATCATATAAAAATGATGATTTAAGAAAGATCATATAAAGAAAAAAGCATGTGATAGTAAAAGATCTTCTTAAATTGGGAAATATTTACAGAGAAAATAGCTCAATTAAATTGAAAGAAATATTGGGAGCAACCACTAAAATCATACGGGGAAGTTATGAAATGTTCTTTCTGCTAAAAATAATCAAAGAGAGATTTAATAATAAATAATAAAAATGGGAGAATATATTTTTTCATTGACATAAGATAATGCGCTTGAATAGAATAATGTTATGATACAGAAGTACAGAAATAGGCAAATGATTCATGGAAAATGTCAGGCACTTAACATACTTTAATATTTCCAAATTTTGCCTCTATCAGAATATGGATGTCATTTTCTAGCCACAGTTATAGATGGAGTGGCTGTGTCCTGTACAATAATATATGAATTCAAAACTGAAAAACAATATCAGTTATAGTCCCAAGAGATTTTGTCTCAAATAGCAAATCTCACAAATTACAGCTTAGACCTAGATAAAATTATTTTTACTCTCATAAAGTTGCAATGTACAATAAAAAGTTTATCAGGACTCACACACGTAAGAGATTTAGCCTAAAATCTTTCATGTGTTTTTTTTTTCTTCTCAAATTTAAACCCTTCCTTCTATGAAGTTCAATCTTTTCTATATAATAAATAAACTTGTAGTTATTCTTCAAACTTTTTAAATAAGGGGCCAGTTCACTGTCCCTCAGACTGTTGGAGGGCTGGACTATAGTAAAAACAAAAACTTTGTTTTGTGGGCCTTTAAATAAAGAAACTTCATAGCATTGGATGAGGGGGATAATCGTTCTCAGCTGCCTCATCTGGCCCATGGGCCGTAGTTTGAGAACCCCTGTTAGAATATCAGTAAACCCAATCCTCCTTCAGAAATTACAGACCTTGGATTGGAGAGGGTTGAACAAAATAGACTCATGGGGCCACTAAATGATGAGGTTCTTGCTTGATATTGCCAGGAATCCTAAAAGAATTTATTAGTTCAGAACAACTTCAAATAAAGGGGACAAACTTTATTATAATGCTATAAAGTGGGCTTAGGCTCCTTAAGGGAATTAGCAACTCAGCAGGAAGGAAAAGAGACTTTTAGAGGGAAAAACATGTGCATGGCAGGGGGATAGTTCTAGAGGGTCTTTTGCAGAATGCACTATCAGAGATCCAAGTTCCAGTCACTCCATTTGATACTCTACCTATCTTAGTGTGTTTGTTCTGTTTATCATTCACCAGCATTGTGTTCGTGTAGTGTTCTGGACATGCTAGCCTTACAAGTTAGCTGGTCATCTTGGTCTTTATAAAATAGCCTGGGACATCAGTTCCTGGATCTGCTTATACACCCTGTCAAACACTGGAAAGTTTTTCTATTCCTGGTTCCATCTTCTGAGTCAGTCACTGCTGGAGAATCTCTATTGGGAAATACTCCAATGGCCTAGGCTCTAATGTGGGGGTTACTCTAGCTTCAGACCTAATTCTGACTTTATTCAAGCCTTGTCTCCCAGTGCAGTTCCCAACTGCATGGCTTCAGGCCTTATCTACTAGTCTAGATCCCCAGCTGGATCACTCTGGTTTGGGGCTTATTTCATTATGTAGTACCCTAATCAGAAAGTCTAGTGATTTTGAACCTTACCTTTTGGGGAAGTCCTTGTTGAGATGGAGGAACTCATTGATGTTCTCTGAATTCAATGATTTGGTGCCTTTTTTCTCCTATTGTTACTTTTCCCTTGTCCTTCCAAATAATTTTAAATGGTTTTTGGTGCCAAATTTCATTAAATATGTATTATATGATACTGAATGTGAGCTAGCTACTATAGATAAAAATAAAAATAAAATAAAATAATATCAGTCCTTCTTATCAAGTTATTTTCTCTCTTTTCATTTTTTTTTTGTTTTGTATTTTGCACATGCTAGGTAAGAGGACCTTCAGTTAAGCAAGTCTATCCCCTTTGAAAGAATATGTATGTGTCTTTATATTCAGCCTTGCTGGGAAAAAATTGTTTCCTCACTTTATAGAAACCATTTTTGATAATGTTTTCATATTTGTATTGTGCCAAGAATTTGACTAAAGGGTTAGATATCGTATAATACTGTGACTCATTAGATAACCATCACTATTGAGCAAATGTGTATAACGTGTTTTATTGAGACTGTAGTCTATTGGTCAAGTGAAAAAGCTCTTGCATTCATGAAAATTAGAATTAATGAAACAAGCCATTTTCCCTTCATGTTCCCCTTCCATTCCTACTATTTACAGCTATTCTATGTTTCCATCCCTTATATAGGCTAGCACTGTTTGTGAATATGACCTGAATTTTTAGTATTTGAAACTTCTTACACCATGCTTTAAGCAATAAACAATAAGAACCAAAAACCACTTCAGCCATCAATTTTAAAAGAAATCTTTTTCTCTGGGGCTCACTTTCATTGCATAACTAGATTTTAAAGTAAACAGCTTCTTAACTTCATTGGTCACTTTGTGTGGTTATATTGCTACTCTTCACAGCATCCTTAATTGTTGTCTTGATATTTTCTTTAGCTAGGAAAACAGTAATTAAAAGAATCACAGCATACTTATTCAGCTTGTAAGATTATATACATATATATATATATATATATATATATATATATATACACACACACATATATATATATATGTATAGATAGATAGATAGATATATGCCTCAAATTGTACTAAAAAGGAGAGTACTGATATCACATGGAATCTCCAGTGATATATCCTCCAGAATTTTGTTTTGTGACATTCTTAGACTCTCAGACATCAAAATCATTAGGTGATATAGTGAACTTAGTCCAAATATCCCATTAGGATAGAGGATTAATTTATTTTAATTTTGGACATCAAAAAGGAAAATGGTTATTGAGGATTAAGCATGGGTATTTGCTGAGAAAATGAAATTAGGACAGGAAAATGTTGACATATAACAATCACAAGAAATCTCATTGATGGTATTAATATGATGGCTCATATTCAAAATAATGCATTTAAGTTTATGAAATGCTTTCTGCAAACTATTATGAAAGAATAAAAAACCAGTGATAACATGCTGATTTTACAGATTAGTAAACTGAGGCTTGAAAAGACTAAATGACTTGTCCATGAAAATGGCATTCTGACATTCACTTATTATAGTAATTTCCACCTTTTCCCCCAACTTATGTCTTCCAGATCCATATAGTTTTTGAAAGCGTTCCCTCTTCCAGCTCAGTATGTTTTATGTGTCTTGTCAGGAGCTTGATACTTTCTGATTCTATATCAGGCTTATTCAAATTGATTCTTGAATTTTACAGTAACTGTCTTTTAAGACCCATACAGGGGTATGGTGAATTTTTGTGCTTAGCCAATGATCTAGCAAATACAAAACAACCCTATTTTTTATTACAGCTTTTTATTTACAAAACATATGCATAAGTAATTTTTCAACACTGACCCTTGCAAACTTTCCGTTCTAAATTTTCCCCTCCTTCTGCCAACTCCTCCCCTAGATGGCAGGTAGTCCAATACATGCTAAATATGTTAAAAATATATGTTAAATCCAATATATGTATACATAATTATACAGTTATCTTGCTGCACAAGAAAAATTGTATCAAGAAGAAAAAAAAGACTGAGAAAGAAAACAAAATGCAAACAAACAGCAACAGAAAGAGTGAATGCTATGCTCTGGTCCAGACTCACTTCCCACAGTCCTCTCTCTGGGTGTAGATGGCTTTCTTCATCACTAAACAATTGGAATTGGTTTGAATCATCTCATTGTTGAAGAGAGCCACATCCATCAGAAGTGATTGTTGCATAATCTTCTTGTTGCCTTGTACAATGATCTCCTGGTTTTGTTCATTTCACTTACCATCAATTCATGTAAATCTCTCCAGGCCTTTCTGAAATGTTGGAAGAATCATAGAAAATAGCCATGATAATATAATGATGGGAGATCTGTGAAACTTTGCAAACATTTGGGAAAGCAGTTTAGAAATATGCATATAAATTTATTAACATACCCTTACCTTTTGACTCAGAAATTTTACTACTAGATTTACCAAAGAGATCAACAATAAAAAGAAAATTTTTTATGCACCAAACTTCTCATAGCAAAACTTAGTAACAAAGATCTGGAAACAAAGTGGAAATCCATCAATTGGGAAATGGGTAAATATATTGTGGTTCATTATTATTTTGACATAAGAAAAAAATTACCATTACAGATATGGAAAAGGAGGAAAATATCTACATAAACTTCTTTAGAAATAAATAAGCAGTACTAGAAAGAAACTGTACAGAAGGAGAAACCAAGGTGGAGAAAAAAGCAGGGACTCGAATTGAGTTCTCTAAATTACCATCCAATAATTTAAAATAGCATATCAAATGTAACTATAGGGTGGCAAAACCCACAAAAGGGACTGGGAAAAACAATTTCCAAACCCAAGACAACTGAGAAGATCAGGGGGGAAAGGAAAAAAGAAAGAAAAATGTTTATTGAAAAGGAGTAAAATCAGTGCAGTTTAAATCTTGTATCAGAGCAAGCTATTAGCAGGCCATGGGACATACTAAATCAGAATTGGCAATGGCTGCTTTTGAAGTCCTTAGCCCACAGATGGTAAGGAGATTTTACAACTGGTCTGGATATTATAAGGGTCCCTTTACTGGAACTGGTGACAGGATTCTGTTGAACTCAGTTCTGTATTGTAATCCCAAGGTAAAGAGCAAATAAAAGCATAAACCAGCAGAGTACTAAATACCCCTCTCTTTAGATCATACATGTTGGAGAAACTGAAAGCTCATAGATTCCCAGAACTAGCTCTAAATAAAGTAGCAATCTAGTATTTGACATAATAATCAGTTTTTCTCATCTGTAAAGAGAGTGCTTTGATTTCATAGTTGCTTGCAGTTCTAATTAAATGATTCTATAAGATTGGAGTTAAATGAAATGAGATTTGAACCCAGATCTACTTGCTCCAATCCAGTGTCCTATTTACCACACCATGGGGCTCTTCAAAACCGTTTGTACCATCTTCCCTTTTTTCCACTAATTTTTCACCAACAATGAAGTAGAAATCATTTAATTTTATGTCTCCTTTCATTACTCAAATTATTTTATTTTAAATACATTGATCTATTTATAAATATTTTTATACTGATCTTCATACAAAGATGGAAATTAATCAGGCAGAACATCAGCATAAAAATTCAAAATATTATTTAAGTATTGTATTTCTAAAACATCTCCCCCTTCCCCCCCCCCCCATAGTAAGGTAGATAAAACTTTAATTAGAATTCTATAAAGTGGGAATGTATACATATAGAGCAGGATGTATGACACTCTAAGGTGAAATTTAATAGTTTAAAAAAAGAATAGGAGAGTCAATTGTTAAGGACTGACATTTGTCAAAGAATGATCTTAAATTCATTAGAATCTGTAGATTATTCTCATAAGAAACTGGACTGAATGCCAAATATGAAGGAAGTGAAGTTTAACCAACCATTCAGTCAGTCAAATAGAAGTGAAATATCTGCTATGGGCAGTGTACTAGGTGCTACTAATGTAATCTTTCTTTATTCTTTACTCTCTCCCTTCCTTCCTTCCTTCCTTCCTTCCTTCCTTCCTTCCTTCCTTCCTTCCTTCCTTCCTTCCTTCCTTCCTTCCTTCTTTCCTTCCTTCCTTGTTTCTATTCTCCCTGATTTAGGTATTAATGCAGTAATTGTGTGATAGAAGGAATTTAGTTCTTTCAAAGGAATTTAGTTGGATTTCTTTGCCTATTTGTTTCATACAGTTTACATAATATTGCAATTCTTCCTTCCTTCCTTCCTTCCTTCCTTCCTTCCTTCCTTCCTTCCTTCCTTCCTTCCTTCCTTCCTCTCCTTTCTTTCTTTTCCCCCACTATAAATAGAACAGCCATAAATATATTTGTTTATATTAATTCTTTTCCATTTCATTGATATCTTTGTGGTATAGACCAAATAGTGGCATTGCTGAGTCAAAGGGTTTTATACCCCCTTTGGACAACTTCTGACAAAGTTTAAAATTGCTCTCAAGAATGACTGAACTAGTTCACAATTCCAACCACAATGAATATTTATTTGCATTCTCTCTCCTAATTGTTGGCATTTTCATTTTTGCTGTTTTACTAATCTTATGGGTATAAAAGAGGTTTTGATTTGCATTTCTCTATTACTTATGAAGATAATTTTTCTATGACTATTGATTACATACAAGAGATTGACTAATCTCTTCTTATGAAAACTGTCATCTTTTGACCATTTATCCATTGGAGAATCCATTGGAAAATACAAATATAAATTTGACTCAGTTCCCTATGATAAGGGATCATGGCAGGAATATGGGTTGGTCTCCTAGTTCTCCAGAACATCAAGTTAGGCCAGTTCGCAGCAAGAAAAGCTACACAAAAGGCTGTGATAAGAAAAGGCACTTTATTAAAGAGAGAGACACCAAGATGTTCACTTGGTGGGCAATGTCAAAGAATTGTGAAGAGACATTTTCTCGGGGCTTACTTTTATACAGAAACAAAACAATTTAGGTTTTGCCTCTGAAAGGAACATACTTGAGATAAGGTGTGGGAAGAGAGTCTTTCCCAGGGAATGTAGATGCTCTTCTGGGTGAGGCTGTATTGTCCTCATCACCTACATTTTTGAAAAATGAAGCCTTTATCAAAGAAAATTACTATACATTATTTTCACGGGTTCCCATTTCCTTAATAATTACTAATTTTTGGAAGGGAAAAAACTTTTTAAATTTAATTTAATCGATATTAACCATTTCACCTCTAAGAATTTCTTATTTGTTCATGATCTCTTGCTTTATCCTTAGATCTAACATATTTTTCCATGGTTCTCTAAGTTGTTAATAATATCAAACTTTTTATCAAATCAGGTACCTGCTTATCTTGATATATGGTGTGAAAAGTTGTCTGTTGCTATTTTCTACCCATTTATTCTCCAGTTTTCACAGTAGTTTTTGTCAAATAATTAGTTCTTTCTCAATAGCTGAGATATTTTGATTTACCAGACACCATGTTAATATGCTCAATTGCTTTATCCAATCTATTCTATTGATGAAACACTCTATTTATTGTCTGGCAGTTTTCTTGCATGATTACAATTTTGGAGTATACTTTGAAAAGTGATATATCAAGTATGCTTTCATTTTCCTTCCTTTTCATTGAGTTTTTTCATATTCTTGACTTTTTGTTCTTCCAAATGAATTTTTTAAAAGTTATTTTTTCTAATTCTATGAAATATTTGTGGTAATTCTCTTGGTATGACACTGCATACATCAAAATTAATTTAGGTAATATTATGATTTTTATTATGTTGACGCAACCTACTCATAAACAATATTTCTCCAAATGTTTAGATTGGTATTTATTTGTGTGATGAGTTTTCTTATTGTTTTCATATGTCTTGGCAGATAGACTGGCACTTTATTTTATAAAGTTGTTTTAAATATAATGATTAGTGTAAGTTTATTTTATATCCTGCAACTTTGTTACAGAGGTTAATTGTATTGATTAAATTTCAGTTGATGTCTAGGATTTCTAAGTATGCCATCATGTTGTGTAAAAAGTTTTGTTTGCTTATTAAGTAAGTTTATTCCTTCAACTAGTTTTTCTTTTCTCATTGCTATAGTTCGTATCAGTAGTACAAAATTAAATAATAATGGTAATGTCATCCTTGCTTCACCTGAGTGTCTTGGGAAAGCTTTGAGATTATACTTATTACAAATGTTGCTTGCTTCTTAAATTAGATAGATACTATTTATCATATTAAAGGAAAGTTCTTCTTAATCTTATGTTTTCAACTATTTCTCGATAAAAACATGTATTGTATTTTGTCAGCAGCTTTTTCTGAATTTATTGATCTCATCATTATTTTTGTTAGAATTTTTTTACTGATATGACCAATTATGCTTATGATTTTCTTAATGCTACATCAGCCCCATATTTCTTGTATATGTCCCATTTGGTCATAGAGCATAATCTTTATACTATATTGTTATGTAGGTTTTGAAAGTATTTATTTAATTTTTGTATCAATCTTTCTTAGGGGAGTTGATCCCTAGTTTTTCTTCTCTATATTCTCCTTTATTTATGTATCAATGCTTGTATGAAAGAAGGAATTTAATTCTTTCAAAGGAATTTAGTTGAATTTCTTTGCCCTATTTGTTTCATACTCTTTATATAGTATTGGAATTAATTGGTTTTTAAATGCTTGGTAAAACTCTCATAAATCTATGTGCTCCTTTTTTTTTCTTCCTTTGAGAGCTCATTTATGGCTTATTCAAATTATTTTTCTAGCATAGGATTATTTATTTCATCTCTTTTTATGTTAATATGTGCAAATCTTGCTTTTGTAAATATTTATTTACTTCATTAGATTTTTAGTTTTACTCACTTACATGCAAAATAGCTCTAATAATTACTTTAATTTCATTTTCATTGGTGATTTAGTCACTCTTTTCATTTTTATATTGGTAATTTGATTTTCTTCTTCAGTTTTTCTTTTAAGACAAAGTAAACAATGATTGATCTATTTCATTAGTTTCTTTCCTTAGTGGCTTTTCATTTTATTTATTAGTTCAATTTTTAACTTTCAATTTTATTAATATGTTCTTTAGCTTTTAGAATTTATATTTTGGTATTTCATTACTAGTTTAAAATTTTTCAACTTTTTAAGTTAAATGCCCAATTTTTGAACTTCTCTTTTTAAATGTTTATTAAATTAAGGATTCAGATGCAAAAATTTTTCTCTAAGTACTGCTTTGTTTGAATTCCACAAATATAGATCTGTTGTCTTACTTTTGTCATTCTTTTTAATGAAATTAGTAATCATTTCTGTGATTTATTCTTTAATTCACTTATTTTTTAAGATTAGATTAGTTTCCAATTTATTTTTAATATATGCCTTTAAGGCTTTTTTATTGAATGTAATTTTTATTGTATTTTATTCCTTCAAAAGTTCACTTATTATTTCAACTTTGGGGCATTTGTTGATGTGTTGTGTTGTTTTTATCAACTCCAATATATGGTCAAAAGTATTTTTTTAAATTTTAATAGCCTTTCATTTACAGGTTATATGTATGGGTAACTTTACAGCATTGACAATTGCCAAACCTCTTGTTCCAATTTTTCCCCTCCTTCCCCCCACTTCCTCCCCCAGATGGCAGGATGACCAGTAGATGTTAAATATGTTAAAATATAAATTACACAATAATTATACATGACCAAACCGTTATTTTGCTGTACAAAAAGAATCAGACTCTGAAATAGTGTACAATTAGCTTGTGAAGGAAATCCAAAATGCAGGTGGGCAAAAATATAGGGATTGGGAATTCAATGTAATGGTTCTTAGTCATCTCCCAGAGTTCTTTCCCTGGGTGTAGCAGGTTCAGTTCATTACTGCTCCATTGGAACTGATTTGGTTCATCTCATTGCTGAAAATGGCCAAGTCCATCAGAATTGGTCATCATATAGTATTGTTGTTGAAGTATATAATGATCTCTTGGCCCTGCTTGTTTCACTCAGCATCAGTTCATGTAAGTCTCTCCCGGCCTTTCTGAAATCATCCTGTTGGTCATTTCTTACAGAACAATAATATTCCATAATATTCATATACCACAATTTATTCAGCCATTCTCCAATTGATGGGCATCCATTCAGTTTCTAGTTTCTGGCTACTACAAAGAGGGCTGCCACAAACATTCTTGCACATACAGGTCTCTTTCCCTTCTTTATGATCTCTTTGGGATATAAGTCCAGTAGTAACACTCTGGATCAAAGGGTATGCACAGTTTGATAATTTTTTGAGCATAGTTCCAAATTGCTCTCCAGAATGGCTTGATATATTCACAATTCCACCAACAATGTATTAGTGTTCCTGTTTTCCCACATCGCCTCCAACATTCTGTGTTATCTTTCCCTGTCATTCTAGCCAGTCTGACAGGTGTGTAATAGAATCTCAGAGTTGTCTTAATTTGCATTTCTCTGATTAATAATGACTTGGAGCATCTTTTCATATGGCTAGAAATAGTTTCAATTTCTTCATCTGAGAATTGTCTGTTCATGTCCTTTGGTCAAAAGTATTTCAAAGGTGCTGTGCAAAACAAACAAAAAATATATTTCTTTCTATTTAAAATCAATATGTTCCAGATATTTATTATCTAATTTTTCTAAAATTCTATTCATCTTATTAATTTCTTTCTTGTTTATTTTATGTTTGGACTTATAAAGACTCCAGAGAGGTTGACTTCTTATAGGTTTAGTATTTCTTCCTCATTTAACTTTTCCTTTTTTTTTTCTTATTTATTATATTATGTTATGGAAATGCTTGTTTTGTTCCATGAATTGAAAAAAAAAGACTGCATTACATAATAAAAAGTTCTACAGAAAGTAAACTCAATATCTAACTGAGGCTTACTCCTTAAAAAACAAAACAAAACAAACATTTTTCTAAATGATAACTTTTTGACAAAACTCTTTGATTATTTATTTCTCTATCATGGTCAATTAAAAAAAACATTAGTTAGGAAAAAACAGACTTTTAAAGCTTGGCCATTTTGTACATAAATCATCAGAATCAATATTAATTTATTATGTACTGTGGGGATTTTTTTGGGGGGAGGGCAAGATGTAGTTTCCCTGGAAGACTTTTAATTATGTCCATTTTTTTTGTTTGTTTTGAGATCATGATTGTTACTTCTGCCTTTTTAATTTTAGCTGAAGCATAATAGATTGTGCTTCTGCTTCATGTTTTAATTCTGCATGTTTTTCTTTTTCAATTATGTTTTTGTTATATTCCAGATTGTTGGATTCTGATTTTTAATGTATTCTGCTATTCTCTTCTGTTTTGTGGATGAATTCATCCCATTCCCATTCACTGTTATGATGATTACTATGTATTTTCCTCCATCCCATTTTCTTCTATTAATTTTTTTCTTTTACCTTGCCTCATCTTTAAAGGATTGTTTTGCTTCTGTCCACTGTCTTTTTTAAAGTAATCTCCATTTTAGATGTGATCTGTGCCTAAGGGTCTATAATTTCATGAATATCCTTTGACCTAACAATACCACTGCTAGGCATGAATACCAAAAAAAGATTAAAAAAAGAAAATCATTTATATGTACAAAAATATTCATAACAGCTCTCTTCTCAGGGCAAACAAAAAGGAAACCAAGGAGATGCCCATTGATTGGTGAATGCCTCAATGAACTATGATATGTGTTTATGATGAAATGTTATTGTTCTATGGGAAATAATAAGCAGGCTGTTCTCAGGAATAAAACAAACAAGTCAAGAAAGTTCTCTATGGACTTGAGCAAAGTGAACTGTACTGTAGACAAAAATTATTGCAATGTTCTGGAATGACCAGCTGTAGAGAACAACTACCATGACAGTCACTAGTATTTTTATGATGCCTTCTGCTTAAAAGACCCTTTCTTGTTATTTCCATTTGGCTGAAATAAACAAACAGCGTATTATATAAAAGGCATAAGATCTGTTAAATATATTTTTAAAATCTTCAAAAAATAACTCTGATTTTATAGTTTTGCATTTCCCTACTACTTATATAGGGTATAATAAATTTTTGTAACCAACCATTTGTATGTATATTAATCTTCCCTCCTGATCCAGTTTAGATGAGAGAGAAAGGTTAAAACATTGCTTGGTCACTCTTTCCCATTTCCCCCTTCATTATTAAAAATGCTTGAGTGCCTTTTTCCTCATTCTAAGTACTCTTCTCTGAGTGCATTTACATTTTTAATCCATCCATTCTGCTTTTTATATCATCCCTATGTCATAAACACATCCATGCCTTCTGTCTAAGTACACACCTTCTAAGTAACTACCTTTATGAAGATAATGTTCTTAGATACATGTTACCTTCCCACATGAGAATATTAAAAAATTAATTTTATTAAATCCCTTATGATTTCTTACTCATGTTTACCTTTATACATTTCTCTTGAGACTTGATTTTTAATTTCCCTTAAAATGGTGTTTGTTTTTTTTTTTTTAAAGAATGCTTCAAAGTTCATTTCATTTGGAAGATTATAAGTCTTTGGTAAATCTAATGTTATGTGATCAGTGCAGTGGGGTTAGTCACACTTCCCTCCTGGTTTGTGCTCTGATTCTTACACAAGGAAGGATATTCCTCCTTTATCACTGCAACCATTCTTCTAGATCTGCCACATGGAACTGGGTAATAAGTGACAGCACTCAGCTCTATGTCCCATGCAAGAGTCCCCTGGGATACCTGTACTCTTTTTCAACAACTTCCCTTACCATTCCTGGGTATTGTTGCTGTACCATGGTCAACTTCCTGTCCTTCTTTTGTTGCACTGCCCTTCTAATCAAGTCCCACTCCTGAGTCTGCAGACCTCTCTTTTTTCTTTCTAAGCTATTCTAGCATGGAAAATGACTCACTGTGACTTCTTGGTTTTCTCATTCAGAATTCTGTTACTTCCATGGTCATTTTATAGGACAGTTTCAGGGGAGGCTTGGCAATTGTGACCTTTCTCTTGGCAGTTTTTGCTTGACCTCACTGCTGATATAATTTCCAGTACATTTCCTGCTCTCAAGTATTTTATATTCTAATAGAGAAGATAAGTATATTTAAATCTTTATGTAGCTTAAATACAAAATATACAAAGAGGTATTCATTCAGTACAGCGACAGACAAGGCCATTTGGAAAGGAGAACACTTTGGAACTATGCTCAAAAAGTTATCAAACTGTGCATACCCTTTGATCCAGCAGTGTTACTACTGGGATTATATCCCAAAGAGATTATAAAGAAGGGAAAGGGACCTGTATGTGCAAAAATGTTTGTGGCAGCCCTTTGTGTGGCTAAAACTGGAAACTGAATGGATGTTCATCAGTTGAGAATGGCTAATAAATTGTGGTATATGAATTTTATGGAATATTACTTTTGTAAGAAATGACCAACAGGATGATTTCAGAAAGGCCTGGAATTACACGAACTGATTTGAGTGAAATGGGAAGGGGGAAATCATTTATACTTCAACAACAATACTATATGAACCCAGTTCTGATGGACTAGGCCACCCTCAGCAACGAGATCAACCAAATCATTCTAATGGGGAATGAATGCCAGCTATGCCCCAGAAAAAGAACCGGGGATGACTAAAACCATTACAGAATTCAATCCCTATTTTATGAACCTGCATTTTTATTTCCTTCAAAGCTAATTGTACAATATTTCAGAGTCTGATTCTTTTTGTACAGCAAAATAACGTTTTTATGTATACTTATTTGTATTAATTTATTTTTAATATATTTAACATCTATGGTCATCCTGCCATCTAGGGAGGGGGTGGGGGGGTAAGAGGTAAAAATGGAACAAGAGGTTTGGCAATTGTTAATGCTGTAAAGTCACCCATGCATATATCCTGTAAATAAAAGGCTATTAAATAAAAAAATAAAAATAAAAATAAAAAAAAAAAAAAAGGAAAGGAGAACACTTAATACCGGGAAAAGTCACAAAAGGCTTCATGTAAAGACTGTGTCAGAACAACATTTTAAAGTAAGAGAGGGAATCTATGATTGAAGAAAAGAGAGAATTCCAGGTACTAGGGTAGCCAGTTTTAATGCATAGAGACAAAAGATGGAATGTTTATATGAGGAACAGAGAAAAGGTCAGTTTAACTGCATCACAGAATGCAAAAATTTCAAATGAAACGAGATTTTCTGAGTTATGGTGACAAAATAATAGCCTGAAAGTGGAACAGAGGAGCAAAGAATATTGCATCCACTTCTACTCCTAATTCAGTGCTAGTAAGCAGAAGTAAAAAAAATAATAATAATAACTCAGGATATAGTGTTTTTTGGCAAGAGCGCTTTCCAATGAATCAAGAAGTTGTAAAGTAAGTTATTGTTGACATATTTTTAAAGACAATACCTCTAACTATACTTATTTAAGAGTTTTATCCCAAGATATCAGGTAATATTATATCTAGAGATTACTCTACGAACAGAATTCAGTTCCTGAATTTAGTCAAATGTTTCTCATAATGCATGAAATGTGCTGTTATTTTTAAAGTAAAATTGCTTAGTTTTCTTTTAGATCATGCTGTACTTAGAGCCTTAGAGACTGAGACCTTAGAAGTTCTAGAAACCCTTAGAATAAATGACCTGTTGTTAAGTTCACTTTTATTAAAGAATTTCATTATCATGTATTTGTAAGTAAATTTAAAAAGATAACAGCTTGTGAGAAGCATGATAGAATCATGGGAAGATTGACCTTCAAATCAGGACATAGGCCTCTGAAAAATTAGTTTTTTGTGCATAGATAAATTGTCTAAGCTTTTCATGCCATAGATAATGAAACCTGAAATTACAGATAGGCAGGGTTATGTGCATATCAGAGTTCAGTCAGACTTATTAAAAACCAACTAGATTTCATATTCTTGGAAAGATAAGTAAAACATAATAGTAAGCTGAGCAAAAAGGTAGAATTTGGCTATTGCAGTCAAAGCATATTAATATTGATTCTGCATTTTAGACCCTTAATTGGCTCTCAAACATTTGGATTTTATTTTAAGCTTGTTGAACTCTCTCAAACCCTTACTTCCATGAACTATATTTTGATTCTCCCAATTTATGAGAAATTTGGTGCATACATCCATTGTGAATGTGATCATGTTTCTGAGCTAGAATTTGATAATGACTCTCCCCCTCTCTCCCTTTTTTTAATCTTACTTGCAAAAGGTCTCATTTCACAAGTTGTGTCCTTTGTTTATACTTCTTTTCTCATTTGCTTATTACCTCCTGTAAATGGGATCTAGCAACCTGACTTTACAGTTACCTCTTTTTCCTGCTTCTTTGGGATTAAATTGGGTAGCAGCAACTATACTAAAAAGTCTAAGTTGTTATTGCAATTTGTGTAGAACTATGTTTTTGTGACAAATATAATAATCATATAGATTACTTGATATAGCATTTTATACATATTCTGTCACTTGAGTTGCAAACATACTTTATTAGAATCCCTATTGCCATTTTACAATTAAGTGAACTATGGGAATAAGTGAATTGTCCATAGTTACATATATAATGTGTCAAAGACAGGATTGGAACCCAGGTATCCTGGACTCCATGTCTAGACTTTATATTATGTTGCCCCTCGGTAGAACTGTTTTTATATCCCATTGGTTTTATTTTGTTTTTGTCATTTTTATTTACAAAAGATCGTGCTATTGGCATATTGTAACATTTTCAAATATGTAACAACTATATATACATATAATAAAGCATATACAATACATACTGTTTAATATGTTATATGTATATTATATGATAAATATGGTCTTTATGTTTTATCTTAAATGACTTGTATTGTTTAATAAATAAGTAATAATAAATTATATTATTTCAAGGTTTTTTCCCTGCCCCCTCAAAATTATTTTAATTTGCTTTTGAATCTGTTTTATTTACTTCTCTTCTTAAAAACAATATACCGTCAATGTCTTAGAGCAAGGATTTTACTTACTTTTTATTACATACCCTATTCAGAGAAGATGCATTTTTCTTCAAAGTTAGGTCAGGTTTTCATACCTGGGAAGGGCAAAATATTTTTGATGTAACTTCTTATTGCATATAAGCAATGTGATTCATAATTTGTTTAAAATTCTTTGTAAAAGATAAATAGCCTTGAGATAAAACAATCCAGACACACTATTGAGTCATGGATGTATTTTTAAAATTTGATATTAGGAATTTAGGTGACAAAATCTCCTTATCCTTGATATGTTAAAACTATGCTATGTTTGGCATACTACTAATGCTTCAGGATTTTAAAAAAAATGTTCTTTTCCCTGCAATATCCATATGGATTTATAATTTATTGACAAAGAAATATGTATTTTCTTTATTTTTTATTAATTAACTTAAAATGAATACAAAATAGAAAAAGAAAAATACTTGCTATTCATTGTTATGATGAGGTAGTGATGGAAGATTTCAATTATGAAGATATTCCCTAGAGCTCTCTCTCCCCAGAGATTAGCTAATAATTCCTCGACTTATTTTTATCATAATTTCATCTGTCAAAAGGTGAAAGATCCAAAAGGAGAAATTCTACAACTGAACTTCATGAAAGAGAAACTGTTGCTAACATTCATTTTTCTTCTCATAAAGGATGTAAAACTTTTGCTACCATCACTTGCACTTTGTAAAGGATGTTAGATTTTGATATGTTCATTATCATATGAAAAGGCGATGAAAGCACATGAGAAGCCTGCAGAGACAATGAGCTTCCTTCAAGGGCATTGATTGTATCAATCATTTTTTAAAAATTATATATATTTTTTTTATTTTCAAAATATATTAATGGATAATTTTGACATCCAGCACTACAAAACCCTGTGTTCTAATTTTTCCCTCCCTTCTCTCCACCATCTCCCCCAGTCAGCAAGTGATCCAATATATGTTGAACATGTGCGATTCCTCTATACTTATTTCCACAAATATGCTGTACAGGAAAAATTAGATCAAAAAGAGGAAAAATGAGGAAGAAAACAAAATGCAAGCAAACAACAACAAAAAGAATGAAAATACTATGTTGTGATTCACATTGAGTTCCCATTGTCCTCTCTCTTGGCTTTCTTCATCACAAGACCATTCAAATTGCCCTGAATCACCTCATTGTTGTTGAGAACCACGTCCATTAGAATTGATCAACGTATAATATTGCTGCTGCTGTATGCAATGATCTCCTGGTCCTGCTCATTTCACTAAGCAACAGTTCATGTAAGTCTCTCCAGGCCTCTGTGAAGTCATCCTGTTGGTCATTTCTTACACAACAATAATATTCCATAACATTCATATACTATAATCTATTCAGCCATTTTCCAACTGTTGGGCATCCACTTAATTTCTAGTTTCTTGCCACTACAAAAAGGGCTGCCACAAACATTTTTGCACATGTAGGTCCCTTTCCCTCTTTTAAGATCTCTTTGGGATAAAAGCCCACTGGTAGCACTGCTGGATCAAAGGGTGTGCACAGTTTCATAGCTCTTCGAGCATAGTTCCAGATTGCTCTCCAGAATTGGATTCATTCACAAATCCACTAACAATGTATCAGTGTCCCAGTTTTCCCACATCCCCTCCAACATTGATCATTATCTTTTTCCTGTCACTTCAGCCATTCTGAGAGGTGTGTATTGGTATCTCAGAGTTGTCTTAATTTGCATTTCTCTAATCAATAATGATTTATTGCACCTTTTCATATTATCAATCATTTTCTAAAACTCACTCTTTTGCATGTGTCAATAGCAGAGATTTATATGGGCACGCATACACAAATGGGAAGCCTCAAGGGAAGGGGAAAGGAATAAGTATTTTTTCTAATACCTAGAATGTGACAGGACTGGAATAAGGACTTTACACATTAATTCATTTCAAGATTTTGATATGTTCTAACATTATGCTATTCATTTAACTTGCACTCAGCCTTGATGTTTAATTCACAGGCAAACAAATTCTACTTTATCTTAATTTTTTTTCTTTTCTCACTCCTTCTACATTTTAGTAATCATTGAAATTTCTCTTCTCCTGATGACGGTCTACTAGTCTACCCTTTCCCATGCAGGCTGTATCTTCAATCATTATTTTCATTTCACTGGGGAATCTGGGGCGTTGGAGTACTTGTAGCTCCCCTTTGCCACTGTGAGATTCTCTCCCTACATTTATCACAAATCTCTTTTGAGATCATGCTATTCTTACCCACTATCTAATCAAAATCCTGGTGGCTGTTGTCTATTGAACTTGATGTCTCTCCCCTTCCTCTCCAACAAATTTAGTATAAGCGTACAATTGTTCTCTCACCCCCAATTCCTGTCCTCATACTAGGGAACTTCAACATAAACATTAACTCCTTCAAATATTCTAACCACTTAATTCCTTAATCTCCATGACCATTTCTGCATTGTACCTTACCTCCACACAAATATGGTTATACCTTTGATCTTGTTTTTACCCATAAATGCACTATCTTCAAGCATTCTAATCCTAACTTATGCAAGCATAGCCTATGAACTTCTCTCCTCTCTGTCTCTCTTCCTATACCAAACTATACTCTTTGTCTATGTGGTAACCTCCAGTCCCTTGATCCTTCATATCTCTCTAAAGCCATCTTCCCTTGAAGCAGCCATTCTCCCATTTTTTCCATCAAGATACCTTAGTGAAAATTCAATTCTACAGCTGTCTTATTTTGAATCCCAAGACATCTTATCATTTTACTGATTTCATTCTGTTAAGTATCAGACTTGAAAAAAGTTCAAATTTTGACAATTATCATAAATTTCCATATTTGCTTAAACTTTTTTTTTTTCTTTGTGGAGATAGATATATCCAAAACTGATTCTAATGTAGAAATAAAACATTTTTAGGAAAAAAATACCTTGGCATCTGTTCCCATACCCATGTTTTTAGTTCTCTTTTTTGTGTATTGCATTCTCTTATTAATGTATGAACTTCTTGAAGGCAGAAATTGTCTTTCATTTTGCCTGTAGTTGTATCCCCAGAACTAAACACAGTATCTGGTGCAATATTGAATAAATATTTATTGATTTAGCTATTGTAGCTGTCTTTTTTATATCTTTTCAATCATGTTATTTTGCCCCAGTAAAATACATGAAACTCACATAAAGAGTCACAATAGATTTTTGTTTAGAAGTAAAGAAATAGAATGTGTTGGTTATAAAGAAGTTTTTATACATGTATAGAACAATGGGAGGAATGGATTTTGCATGTTTTATATAAACACTAAATTAAACTGTAAAGGTATTGGGTGAATTTGACTCAAAATACCATTCAAAATATGCTTTCATTTTGTCATCAGAAATGTCATTTCTATCAATAGATTTTTGATTATGTGAATTCCCAGCACAAATGTTAATTGCCATTCTATGCTGTTATGTACATAAAGTACTTTCATTTCTTGAGTGAACAATTTGTTGCTCAAAGAACAAAGAATAATATTTGGATAAGTAAAAGAATAGAATCCATTTGAAAAGACACAAAGCCTTTCAAATAAAATGGTAAGGAGAGACCTTGGCTTTGAGAAAGACCAAGAAGAGAATTCAAATACATTTACTAACGGGACTTGTTTGAAGATGAAATGAGGGAAGTAATGATGACTATAGATCACTGTGGTGATGTCAGATTCTTTGCATATGACTATTTTTGGAGTTTTAAAAGTTTTAACTTACAAAAACTATAAACCCAATAATTATTTCTAGCATATGGGAAAACTATATGAAGATTATTGATTTTATAAGTTTCAGAAAAACAGATTTCTTGAGTTTTATGTCATAAGGTAGAAGCAAATTACTGTCTGTCAGGAGACTCTAATATGAGGCATTGGGACAGTAGAAAATAGAAGCTGAGTTTGATGAAATCAGCAGGAGAGGAAGGTTTCAGCTGTCACATAAAGAACTTACACATTAAAAAATACATTTTACTTTGCTAAATAGCTGGAGAAAAGCTGAAAGATCATTGAAAAAGAGTTATATTCTGTTATGTTGTTCTTAGTATTATTTGCAGCATGGAAAGAAGAAAAAAAACTTTCCAATGTGACAAGTTACTCTTCACTCTACACTCTGGCCAAGAGGGAAAACCAAAATGGAAAATATTTACTTTCCATCTGCTTTTCTTTGAAAAGAGCTGGCTTTTTAAAGGTTGATGGGTCAAAGTAGCATCCTGCTGAGTCAACCAATCAGTCAACAAGCATTTATTAAGCACTTACTATGGGTAGGAATCTATGGTAATTATGGAGGATACAAATAAATGCAAAAATAAAATTAAATCTTACCACCCAAAGTCTCTGTTTTCAAGGACTTGAGAGTGTAATTGAGTCAAGGACTGGATGAATTGGTCTGTTTCTATTATACAAGGCCAACCTGAGATATTTTGTTGTGAGCCCTGTTGAGCTATAAAAAGAGAACGGCATCTGATTGAATAAAGCAGAAATCTCAACTATTTTCAGATTAAAGGCCACTGACAGTCCCCTTGCTTAAAGAAATGGCTTTTGCCTTAAAGGTTGGCACATTTGTTCACACCCTGTTGAGTGTTCTTATGATGAAAAAGAGCTTAGTCCATCGATTCAAAGGCAGAAGAGCAAAAGTTTTGCCTGGTAAGACCAGAAATGAAGGTTCTAATAAAGAAATGGCTTCATGTGATATATTCTGTGCCTTAAATAAGTACAATTGTGAATTTCTTTGAGTTTTTAGTTTTCTCCACTTGTTAGAATTCTAGCATGTATCATCATCCCTCATGGACACTATATGCTTTATGAGAAATTATGTCCTAGGTTTATGAGTAAACTGATATTTTGATTATTTTTGCATCATTGGTCTTATATTGAGTAATGATGTCATTTTTGTTCTTTTTTTTAGATAAATGTTTAAGGTTTTATGTTGTGGTGATGACTAATTGTTTGTAAATGGACAACCTATTGGTTGAGCTTCTGCCCTCCACATACTTAAGATCCTTTGAAAGTTCAAACTTAGGCAGTATGATGGTGCAGTTCTTTAGGTACTCCAGACTTATAAGTGTAAAGGCATCTACTACATAGTAGTGCCTGTTAATGCTCTAAATGCCAGAAATACAAAGAGAGACAAAAGGGAGAGACCATGCCCTGTGTGAATACTAAACATAACTTTAAATAGAGATCCTTCATTTGTTATCATTTAGAAAGTAAAAGATTATTTCATAGTCATAGATAAATCTACCAATTTTTTTATTATTCTTGAAGACAGTGCATTTTTAGGGAAAAAATAAACTATGCACAAAAAGTGAAAAAATGTCTCATAAGCACTCAATTAATCAAACAATTCACATATACTAATTTGTTTAAATACCTCCAACTTATAAGTGGGCTGAGTCCTTCAAATCCCATTAACTATTTCCATGGAAACCAATAACTATACTATTAGAATTCATTTTCCCCTCTGCACAGTTAAGAGCAGCTCAACAATTGGATTTGAGTTTTATCTTCATTGCTTCCAAACTGGGAATTGTAGTGAAACTCTGTTCTTACAAAGAAGCTAATGGAGGAGATAGCTGAGGTGACTGGAAGATTTCTTGTAACCTATTATCTGGGTTCCAATAAATTTTCTCTTGGCAGCTTAGCATTAAATTTGGTTTGAGAAGTTTGGGAATTGCTCATGATATTCCATTCAAAATAGAAAAGAGTTGCCAAAATTTTGAAAGTTACAAATATTTTTATTTAATAGCTTTGATAATAAATTAACTTATTTCCCAAACCAAGCTTGTTATAAAATAAAAAGGTATCAAGTATAGCTGGATATTCTGGAGCCATAAATAAGTTTTTGTGATGCTTCCTTTTGCTTCCCCATCTATGGGGATATTGTTGATTTATGCTATAAATAGTTCTATAACTTTGTTATAAACAATCTGAGGAAGGTTGCACAATCGATCAGACATCTAAAATTTGTTTCTTCTTTGTGCTATAAAGAAATTTCAGTCTTTCTAGCTAATGTGATTCATATATATATATATATATATATGAAATAATTTTGCTTATTTATAATACAATAATAATATATTATTGATATGTCAAATATAAGGCCACCTAGCAGATCTACTGCAATAAAATATGTGAACATTATTAGAGAATAATCTTTGCCCTACTGTATTTTAAAATGAAAAATCTTGGAATATAAAGAAAATTTTTAGAGAATCAAAGGTCTGGTCTTCTGAAGCCTGGTCTTCAGGCTGACAAGGGGGTAGAACTGGTCCTGCCAAGTTGAGTTCAGACTGAGGAGGGAACACTTGAAGATCATTCATCAGACAAACTTGCTTCAAAATTATTTTCCCAATTATTATTGTTAACCATATTTGCCTGCTGTTTATTTTATTATCCCTTTCCTTTCACCGTGGTTCAAATTGAAAGCATTTTACTACTCACCACAGTATGTTCTCTTCTATCACCTTTTACCTCCTGCTTTCTTGCAGAATAAGATAGATTTCTATACCTATAATGTATTGTATGTGTATGTTATTTTCTCTTTGAGACAATTCTTTTTTTTAATGATTTTTTTTAATTATAACAACTTTTTATTGACAGGACCCATGCCAGTGTAATTTTTTTTTACAACTATCCCTTGCACTCACTTCTGTTCCGATTTTTCCCTCCCACCCTCCACCTCCTCCCCTAGATGGCAAGCAGTCCAATATATGTTGAATAGGTCGTAGTATATCCTAGATACAATATATGTGTGCAGAACCAGTTTTCTTGTTGCACAGGGAGAATTAGATTCAGAAGGTAAAAATAACCCAGGAACAAAAACAAAAATGCAAATAATTTACATTCATTTCCCAGTGGGTTTTTTTTTTTTTTCCCTTTGGGTGTAGCTGCTTCTGTCCATCATTGATCAATTGAGACAATTCTGATGAGAGTAAGATTCACTTATTCCCTATCTTCCCCTCCATTGTAAAAAAGTTTTTTCTTATCTCTTTCATGGCAGATATTTACACCATTCCACCTCTCCCTTTCTTGTTATTCCAGTACATTCTTCTCTCACCCATTCATTTTTTAGATATTATCCTTTTATATTCAATTCACAACTGTACCCTCTATCTTTATGTACTTCTTCCATCTGGTATAACAATGAGAAAGTTATAATGAGTTACAAATATCCAATCATGAAGGAATGTAAACAGATTAACCTTATTAAATCTTTTATGATATTTTTCTGATTACTTCTTCATGTTTATCCTAAGTATTTGAAAATCAATTTTTTTTAGCTGTGTTTTTTTTTTCATCATGGATGTTTAAAAGTCCTTTATTTCATTTAATATCCATCTTTTCTCCTGAAGAAATATGCTCAGTTCTGTTGTGTATGTGATTTTTAGCTATAAATTTAGCTCCAGGGTTTCCAGAAAAGCATATTCCAAGTCTTCCTCTATTCAAATCCTTTAACTTGGAAGCTACTAAATCTTTTATTATCTTAATTGTGGCTCCACTGTACTTGAATTGTTTCCTTCTGGTTTCTTGCGAAATTTTCTTATTAACCTTGGAATTGAAGAATTTGGCTATAATATTCCTGGGAATTTTCATTGTGGGATCCTTTCAGGAGGTTTTCAGTGGATTCCTTTAATTTCTATTTTGTTCTCTGGTTATAAAATATTATTAGAGTTTTCCTTGTTAATTTCTTGAAAGATAATGTTTAGGCTCTTTGTATCATGACTTTCAGATCAGTAATTTTTAAATTATCTCTCCTAGATCCATTTTCCAGGCCAGTTATTTTTCCAATAAGGTATTTCATATTGTTTTCTATTTTTTTTCATCTTTATATTTTGTTTTATTGTTTCTTGATTTTCATAAAGCCATTAGCTTCCATTTGCTCAAATCTAATTTTTAAGGAATTATTTTCCTCAGTTAGCTTTATACCTCCTTTTCAGTTTGACCACTGTTCCTTTTTAAGTCATTCTCCTGCATAAGGTTTTGTAATTCTTTTTGCCTCATCCTCATTTCTCTTCGTAATTTTTCCTCTATCTCACTTATTTGATTTTCAAAACCCTTTTTGAGCTTTTCCAAGGCCTGAGACCAATTTTTATTTTTCTTAGAGGCTTTGGATGACAGAGCTTTCATGTTGCTGTTTTCTTCTGAATGTGTGTTTTCATGTTCCTTGTCACCATAGTAACTCTCTGTGGTTAGAACCCATAGAACTTTTTCTATTGTCTGCTCATATTCCCAGTCTATTACTCTACTTTTAATTCTTTTAAAGTAGATCTCAGTTTCAGGGTGAAGGGTATACTGTCTCAAGTTAAAGAAGTTTTGTGAAGCTGTTTTTGGACATCCTTCTAAGGACCTGATCACAAATATTCTTTTCTACCCTGGAACTCTATTGTGACTGTAAGGTCCAGTGTGTTAAAGCAACAAACTTCTTCCTCAGTGCTAGTAAAGAAACTTTCTGTGAGCCTCTGGAAGCTGTTGCTGCCACTGCCACCCATGCCCACTAGTTTCCCAAGGGCATCTTACCCACTGACTGATTTTTCCAGCTGACCTTTAAAGGTGTCTTTGGGGTCTCTGAGCTGAGAGGTCTAGAAACTGCCAGTAATGCTGCTAATTCAGAGGTCTAAGCTGATTCTGGGGCTACAACCAGGACCAAGAGCACACGATATTGCCTGTCCTGGGATGACACACTGGACTCTCACCCTGTTGCCACACGTTTTCCTACTGACCTTCTAATTTGTCTCTGGCTGAAAAATGCTCCATTCCTTCTTTTTGTGTTTTCGATGCTCTAAAATTTGTTCAGAGTCATTATATAAATACATTTATAGTGGTTTGGAGGAGAGCTTGGTGAGTCCCTATCTTTGCTTTGCTATCTCAGTGCCCCCTCCTAATTTTATTTTTTTTAAAGAATCATCACATCATATTTAACTCACATCCATGCTCTATATCTATGTATACATTTTCTAACTGCTCCATCAATGAGATTTTTAGGAGTTATAAGTAGAATTTTCCATGGAAGAATGTAAACAATTTAACCTTATTGAATCCCTTATGATTTCTCTTTCCTATTTACCTTTTTATGCTTCTCTTTTGTTTTATATTTTAAGGTCATATTTTTCTTTTTAGCTTTGGTCTTTTCATTAGGACTGCTTGAAAACCCTCTATTTCATTGTTTCCAGGTTTAATCCTAAGTAATTACATTCATTTTTTGATTCTTGGTTGACATCCTAGCTCCTTTTCCTTCTGGAATATAATATTGCAAGGCTTTCAATCCTTTAGCATTTAAACTACTAAATTTTGTGCTAATTTGACTGTGTGTCCACGGTTTTCAAGTTGTTTCTTTTTGGATACTTACAATATTTTCTCCTTGACCTGAATACTCTAGAATTTGGCAAAAAATATTATTGGGAGTTTCCAATTTTTGGACTTCTTTTTAGAAGTGACTAATGGATTCTTTTTTTTTTTAATTATTAAAGCTTTTTTTTTTTTTAAATAGTGGACAATTCTTCAGCATTAATATGTGCAAAACCCTGTATTTCGATTTTCTCTTTCCTTCTCCCATACCCTCCTATAGATGGCAGGTTGTACAATATATGTTAAACATAGTAGAAATATATGTTAAATCCAATATATGTATACATATTTATACAATTATCATGCCACAAGAAAAAAAGAGAAGCAAAATAAAATGCAAGCAAACAAAAACTGAAAGAGTGAAAATGTTATGTTGTGAACCACTCTCAGTTCCCATGGACCTCTCTCTGAGTGTAGATGGCTCTCTTTATCATGGAACTATTGGAACTGGTTTGAATCATCTCATTGTTGAAGAGAGCCATGTCTATCAGACTTGATCATTGTATAATCTTATTGTTGCTTTAAATAATGATCTCCTGGTTCTGCTCATTTCACTTAGCAACAGTTCATATAAGTTTTTCTAGGCATCTCTGAAATCTTCCTATGGGTTGTTGCTAGCTTTGGCAATAAGAGAAGAAAAAGAAATTAAAGGAATAGGTAATACATTAATATTTAGTAGGGAAATTGTTCTATAAATTTTCTTTCTTTGTTTTCATTCTACCTGCTTTAAGTATCAGTACCATGCCTGTGTCATAAAAGGGATTTGATCAGAGTCCTTCACTCCATATTCTTTCAATAATTTACATAGTATTGGAGTTAATTATTCTTTAAATATTTGGTATAATTCACATGTCAATCCATCTGGGGAGATATTTTCTTAGGGAGTTGATTAATAAATAGATTGTATATTTGTTTTTCTAAAATAGGATTTTTAAGTAATTTATTTCTTATTCTGTTTATCTGGGCAATCTATATTTTTGTAGGTATGTCTCCATTTCACTTAGGTTATCAAATTTTTTGACATAAACTTGGGCAAAATAACACCTAAATAATATTGTAATTTCCTCTGTACTGGTGGAAAGTTCTCCCTTTTCATTTTTGAGACTAACAAATTGATTTCCCTCTATTCTTTTTAATCAAATTAACTAAAGGCTTATCTATTTTTAAAATTTTTTTCACAAAACCAACTCTTAGTTTTATTTAATAATCCAATAGTTTTCTTACTGTTGATTTTATTAATCTCTTTTTATTTTCAGAATTTGAAATTTGATATTTAAGTGAGGTTTTTAATTTGTTCTTTTTCTAGCTCTTTTAGTTGTAAGTGCAATTCATTGCTCTCTTTCTCTATTTTATGCAAGTAATCATCTAGAGATATAAAATTTCACCTAAATACTTCTTTGGCTGCATCCCACAAATTTTGCTATGTTGTTTCCTTGTAATTTTCTTGGAGGAAGTTATTGATTGTGTCTATGATTTGTTGTTTCATTCATTCGTTCTTTAGGTTTAGATTAATTCATTTCCAATTAATTTTTGATCTATTTTCTCCTTGACTTTTATTACATGTAATTTTTGTTGCATCACCATCTGAAAAATGCACTTACTATTTCTGCCTTTCTGCATTTGATTTTGAGGGTTTTATACCCTAATACATGGTCAATTTTTGTATAGGTTCCATAAAGCACAGAGAAAAAGGTTTACTTTTTTCTGTCTCCATTCAATTTTCTCCAAACTTCTATCATACCTAATTTTAAAATTCCATTTACTTACTTTACTTCTTATTTATTTATTTGTTTATTTTCTCGATGCAATTTGGTTCTAGTGACTTGCCCAGGGTCACATAGCTAGGAAGTGTTAAATGTTTGAGGCCAGATTTGAACTCAGGTCCTCCTGACTTCAGAGCTATTGCTCAATCCACTTGCAGCGCCCCCTCTCTTATTTATTTTGTGCTTCAATTTATCTAGTTCTGAGAGAATAAGTTTGAGATCCCCCACTAGTATGTTTTGCTGCCTATTTCTTCTTGCAGCTCACTTGATTTCTTCTCTAGGATTTGGATGCTATACCATTTGGCACATATATAGTTAGTATTGATATTGTTTTATTATCTATGGTGCCCTTTAGCAAGATATAGTTTCCTTTCTTATCTTTTTTAATTAGATATATTTTTGCTTTTGCTTGATCTGAGATCAGGATTGCTACTCTTACTTTTTTAAAAAAATAATTCACCTGATGCATAATAAATTCTGCTCCAGCCTTTTACCTTTACTCTGTATGTATCACTCTGTTTTAAATGTGTTTCTTGTAAACAATATATTTTAGGATTCTGCGTAAGTTTTGGATTCTTTCAAGGCAGTGTGGTCTAGGGAGCGCTGTATTTACTACTGTCCTGGCTTGCACTAAGTTCAGTGAATGATCACAAGCACTTTTTTCTTTTTTAGTGTTTTATTTTTCATAAAATCTTTTTTTAAATTTTCAAAACATATGTATGGATAATTTCTCAACATTGACATTCAACAATGTCTTCAAATGCCTTTTAATTCAGTCTACTATCTGCTTCCATTTTATGGGAGAGTGCATTCCATTCACACTCAAGGTTTAAAAACTAATTCTGTATTTCCTGCAATCTTATTTACACCATTTTATGCTTTTCTCTTTCTTTTCCCCTTTTCTCTCCTTCCCAATATTTTGCTTCTGTCCATCACCTCCTTCAAACAGCCCTCCCTCTTTACAGCCTCTCCTCCTTTCTTATACCTTTCCCCTACTAATTCTGTTTTCCTTTCTATTAGCCTCTCCTTTTTCTTCCTCCTATTCCTTTTCACTTCCCTATAAGATGAGAGGTGTTTCTCTGTGAAATTAAATATGTCTGATATTCTTTCTTTGAGTAAAATCTTATTCAAGTAAGATCCACGCAATGTTCTTCCCTCTTGTTTCTTTTCCTCAGTTGTAATAGGTCTTTTTTTCTTCTTCATGAGTTGTAATTTCCCTCATTTTACATCCATTCTCCTCTTTTTCCAGTACAATCCCTTTCCACTTCCAGTTCCTTTTTATATAATCACAGTAAAGTGAAATTATATCTGTACTTTCTATGAACTTGCACACAGAGACATAGTTCTCGAGAGTTCTTTCCTTTTTTTCCATTTTACATTTTTATGCTTCTCTTTGAGTTCTGTATTTGGAGATCATTTTTTTTTGTTCAGCTATTTGATTTTGATTTTGATTTTCATCAAAAATAAATAAAATCCACCTGTATGTCCATTTTCTTCCTTGAACAATAATGCTCAGTTTAGCTAGATCTTTGATTCTTGGTTGCAATCCAAGTTTCTTTGCCTTTCAGAACATCAGGTTCCAGGTCCTTGGATCCTTGAAGGTGAAAGCTGCTAGCTCCTGGGTAGTCCTGATAATGGCTCCTTGATATTTAAATTGTTTCTTTCTGGTTGCCTGATTTTTTTCCTTGATCTGATAATTCTGAAATTTAGCTATGATATTCCTTGGAGTTTTTATTTTGCGGTCTCTTTCAGGATATGATTAATGATTTTTTTTAATTGTTACTTTGCTTTCTGATTCTAAGACATCAGGGAAGTTTTCCTTGATAATTTCCTATACAGTGATGCCTAGATTTTTTTTTTCATCATAGTTTTCAGGAAGTCCAATAATTCTTAGATTGTCTTTCCTAGATCTATTTTTCAGATTAGTTATTTTTCCAGTGAGGTACTTCACATTTTCTTCTATTTTTTTCATTTTTTAAAAATTTTGTTTGACTAAATCTTGAAGTCTCATTGAGTCATTCACTTCTATTTGTTCAATTCCACTTGTTAGTGTATTATTTTCTTCAGTTAACTTTTTTTTAGCTCCTTTTGTATTTGGCCAAATGAGTTTTTTTTTGTTTTTGTTTTTTTTTTATACTGGGACCAATGGATCCATGGTTGGTCCCAGGGCTGGACGAGACTATCATCTCAAAGAGTCCAGCCAGCCAAATGAGTTTTTAAATAAGTTGTTTTGTTCATTGCATTTTTTCCATTTCACAAATTCTTTTTTTCAATGCACTGGTTTCTTTTTCATATCTGTTATAAGGAATAATATGCTTTTTCCATTTCATCAAATCTATTTTTCAGGGAATTATGTGCTTCTTTCCATTTCACTAAATCTATTTTGTAAAGTGTTTTCTTCAGATAATTTCTGTTTTTCCTTTTCCATACCCTCTTGCAAAGATTTCATTTCCTTGCCACATTTTTCTTCTAACTCTTTTAAGATCCTTTTTGAATTCTTCCAAGAGAGTCTCTTGGACCAGCTCATATCACTATTTGTGGCTTCATCAGTAGCTAATTTGACTATAGGACTTTAGGGTTTGAGCTTTGTTCTTCTCTCTCTCTCTCTCTCTCTCTCTCTCTCTCTCTCTTTCTCTCTCTCTCTTTCTCTCTCTCTCTTTCTCTCTCTCTCACCATAAAAGCTGTCTATGGTCAGTGTGTTTTTGCTTTTTTGTCTAATTTTTTTAAGGATTGAGGTCTGCTCTTAAGGCAAATGAATGACAGTTGCTTTAGTTTGCTTTGAGGCAGTTATGATGACTGATTTCTGGGGCTGGATAATCATGGCTAGTTCTTCTGGGGTTCAGTGGCTTACAATTTGCCTTTTGTATGGGATTTTGGGTATCTTGCAGCAAATCTGCTAAAGCACCTTCTGGGAACTAGGACAGAGTAACAATAAATTCCTCAGTGCCAATATATGTAAACTTATTTGTACAATTATCTTGTACAAGGAAGATAAGATGAACAAGGAAAGTGAATAAGAAAACAAAATGCAAATGAACAACAACAAAAAGAGTGAGAATGTTTTGTTATGATCCAAACTCAGTTCTCACAGTCCTCTCTCTGCATATAGATGGCTCTCTTCATCACGGAATAATTGAAACTGGCTTCAATTATCTCATTGTTGAAAAGAGCCATGTCCATCAGAATTGATCATCGTATAATCTTGTTGCCATGTACAATATTCTCCTGGTTCTACTCATTTCATTTAGTATGAGTTCATGTAAGTCTCTCCAGATCTTTCTAAAATCATCCTGTTGGTCATTTCTTACAGAAAAATAATATTCTATAACATTCATATACCACAATTTATTCAGCCATTCTCCAATTGATGGGCATCCACTCAGTTTCCAGTTTCTTGCCACTACAAAAAGGGCTGCCACAAACATTTTTGCACATACAGGTCTCTTTCCCTTCTTTAAGGTCTCTTTGGGATATAAGCCCAGTAGAAACACGGCTGGGTCAAAGGGTATGCACAGTTTTATAGCCCTCTGTGCATAGTTCCAAATTGCTCTACAGAGTGGTTGGATTCGTTCACAACTCCACCAACAATGAATCAATGTCCCAGTTTTCCCGCAAACAATCCAACATTCATCTTTATCTTTTCCTGTCATTTTAGCCAATCTGAGAAGTGTATAGTGGTATCTCAGAGTTGTCTTAATTTGCATTTCTCTGATCAATAGAGATTTAGAGAATCTTTTCATATGTTGGAAATGGTTTTTATTTCTTCATTTGCAAACTGTCTGTTCATATCCTTTGGTCATTTATCAATTGGAGAATGAACAAGCACTCTTTTTTATCCTGGAACTGAGATCAGTGTCAGAGGTCCCTTGTACCCACAAGCTATCATGAGGCTATTGCTTCCCCTTGCCTTATGGCTGAAACCCATGTTCAGGAACAGGCAATGCAACAGAGGCTTCCTGATTTCAGGGAATGGACCTTGTAATATCCTTTTGACCAGTGCCCTAGTTTCTTACTGTCTATGGGATGAGAGGTCTGGAAATTACCACTGCTGCTACTGATTCATTTGCCCCCAAAGTCTACTGCTTGTTTTCTTGCGTGTGGCCTGCATGGAATTAGGCTTCACTCTCATTCTAGTATAAAAAAATTTTTTTTTGTCCATTTTCTAATTTTCCTTGCCTGAGAATTATTTCACTACATCCTTTTGTGGTTTCCTCTACTCAAGAATCTGTTTTGAGGCATTACTTCAAAGTTTTTATAGGCATTCTGGGAATAACTCAGATGAGTCCCTTCCTTTTCTTTGCCTTCTTGGTTCCACTGACCCCCTCTACATTAATATATTTTGGCCAAGTTATTGGCCAAGTTATTTTATGTCCTTGAAATTTTGAGAGAAAATATTTTCAGGTTTGTTCTTGTAATATTTTTGAAATTCATATTCCTTCGTAAAAACCAACTAGTGTTAAGTGGAATTAGTACACAACAGGTCACTACAACAGGGAGAACAAAAACCAGTCAGTGATGGTACAAAGATAGAAATCTCCCAAACTTCAGAGTACCCTGCAACCCTGAAGAACAGACTTAGAAGCATGGTTCTGGGCTATGAACCAGAGTATACTTGCTACATAAGTAAATTTAATCTAGGTTCAGAATTTGCATTCAATAGGCATAAATTTAAAGAGGGTAAATGCAAATTTATTACTGTTAAGAATCTTGATTCAAATAAGATATAAGGGAAGAGAAAACTTACTTTTATGTTTAAAAGCAATACAAAATCAACAAACTCAGTGATCACTATACAATAAAGACAATATACGAAACAAATGACATGAAACACCATCACTCTGAGCAATCAATACCTGAGATTCTTGGCTGGGGAATTCCTAGCCATAGCAGTTCAGGGTTCTGGAGTGGGAAGGTCCCAGCAAGGTGTCCATTCCCTCCTGGGTGAGATTCCAAAATGTCCATTTCACAATGGAGTTTATATAAGCTGAGAATAAAGAAGGCACTTTGCCAAGTATTTTCTTTGGATAGAGCAGCCTTCCAGATGTGGGGTGCTTCCATTTCAAAGGTCCCACCAAGGAGAATAGTTTATTCCTCTAGACTGACTATTTTTATTCAGGGAACGACCAGATTTACAGAGCAAATGAGGTCAATGCACAGGGACAATGGTCTTCCCTTCCTGTGCTTCCTGATATTATATGATTGCAAGCACATACTTAAACTTTCAGCAAAGAGTTAAACAAAGGAAATGACCAAGACTCACTAGGATTCCTTACAACATATTATATGACAAAAAAAACCCAATATAATATACATTGGAAAAACATTAGAAGAATTTCTAAAAAAAAAAAAAAAAACAGGTACAAAATAAAGTTGTTCATTGCTTTCACTTTATTATTTAACATTGAAAATCCTAGCAATTATAATGACAGAAGTCTTACTAAAACATTAATACTGGAAGAATGGCTACTTGAATAGGTCAATATAATGATAAATATAAAAAGAAAATCTTGCCACCTTGACCAAATTAATGCAGTACTACTAGGTGAGTTCAGAAGAAGTTACATATGCAAGAAAGATTGCCAAGGATATAATCATAGAATAGGCAATAACATTTGTTACAATATAAAAAGGTAGAGAAATTCAGTAAAAAAGTTGCTTAGAGCTTTCAAGTTAAATCAATGTATATTTGATTCTTAGTGATTTCAATACAAAAATAGAAAATGATGAGAACAGCAAGTAATATTTTGGAATCCTTGAGTAAGGAAAAAGAAACATGAGGACAAGAAGCCTCGTATCTATATATCATGAATGTTCCCTTTACAAAAGTGATGAGGGGATTAGACCTATCAATCACAAAGTAACCACATCTAGAAATGTACTTATTGTATTTTAATCAGCAGGAATTGACTAATTATTTATGTGGGAGATATTTCTGAATCATTGATATTGTAAAGTCATTTCAATTGTGTACAACTTTATATGATTCCATTAGGAGTTTTCTTTGCAAAGACACTGGAGTGATTTAGCATTTGCTTCATCAGCTCTTTTACAAATGAGGAAACTGAATCAAACAGAAGTTAAGTGACTTGGCCAAAGTTGCCCTGGATCACACAGTAAGCAAGCATTCAAATTCAAATTTGAGCTCAAGTGTTCTTGACCCCAAGCCTAGTACTTTATATATTGTTCTATATAGCTGCTATTTTTTAAAAATATACCACATATGTTTGAGTACATTTGATTTCTTAATAGGTAGATGAGATGATGAATTTTTTCAGAGCTACTTGTTATTTTCACAGTATTTATCCAATTAAAATTTTTGATTGAGTTAATCAGCATTTAGTAAATGTCTATACTATTCCAGAGCTTTGTGCTACATTGGCTATTATAAAATTTTATTTTTGTTGTCACTCTTTTTTTCAGCTGTATGAGAACCTTTGTGATTTCTTTTGTAATTTTCTTGAGAAAAGATACCAGATTGATTTACTATTTCCTTTTCCAGCTCATTTTACAAATGTGCAAACTGAAGAAAATGTTAAGAGTTAAGTGACTTGCCCAGGATCACAGAGCAAATAATATCTGAAAGCAGATTTGAACTCGGGAAGATGAGTCTTTTTGATGCCAGAACTGGAATTCTATGCATTATGTCACTTGGCTATCCCCATTCCTATAATTTGTTCAAAATAAAGATCAAAATGAATATGACTATATGAAAAATAAAAACAAATAAAATAAATAGTATTTAATTAAAACAACTTAATTATTATATATTAAAAGAAATCAATGATGAAAACTGTGATCTAGGTAGAAAAAAGAAGTAAACTATACTTATTTCATTTTGAAGTTTAATGAATGTGAATGAATTATAAGAATGAGATTAATGTACCTTCAAAATATTAGCCAATATTAGATTTACTGGTCAAGAGGACAGGACAGTAGTCAAAGTCAACACTGATTCAAAATATAAACTCATTTTAAAAAATAACGTGTTCTGAGTAGTATCACTGTATGTAACAGATAGAAGCAGTGGAGGGTTGGTTAGATCACTTTAAATGAAACTTAAAAAGCCGAGTAAGCAATGCCATCCCAAGAGCATTTATGAACAGATGGAGAGATAGATAATTATAAACAAAGAATAAATAGACAGACATATAGATAGATAAGTGATTATAGACACATAGTGAATATCTTCAGTACTGGGGATACAAATTCAAACAAACAATACTTTTTCTACTCTGTAGGACTAGTTGTTTACATGATTATGGGAGAAAATAAATAAAGGGAAGCTGGAAGGTAATGGGAAGGGGAAGATATTCATGCAGTGACAAGACAGATAGTGAGGGAGAGAAGTCTGAAGAGTCAAGTTGAGTGAAGTAAAATAGTCTTTCTGAAATAATAGCACTATCATCTAGTTACCAATGAGGAGTGAGGTCTCAGGGTTGAGATTTTTCCAGGGTGGAAAGGCAGATATTAATAAGTTTGACTGGCAGTTCAAAGAATGGAGAGTAGGAAACATGAAACGGAAATAGGAAAACAAAAGAAAAATGGAAAAGCTTCAAAAATGTATATATATATTTTTACACTACCAAACACAACACATCAAGTATACTCACAAATTGTCATAATCTTAAGTATGCTAATGAAAGAATTAGAAAATATATCACAGGCAACATAGCTAGAAACCAGCTGGATTAGTAGCAGAATACATAAAACAAAAAGCAAGGTACATTAAAATATAATTGTGAAAGCCTTGAGGTATTAGTTCATGAGGAATGTGAATGAATAAACATTGTCAAAGGTTAAAAAAGTCACACCTTAATACTGCAAATAGTCAACTTAGAAAATACCAGCTATAGATTGATATGTTTTCTTTCTTCTGCATAATTTATTTTTTATGAGATGCATTTTTGGCTAGGATTTTAGAATTAATATTTAAGACAACTAAATTTTAAAGTATAATGTTAATGACCAAAAGTTGTAGAGAATACAAATCTAATTGTGCTTTTGGTTTATTGAATATTTTTAAAAAGCTTATTACGAAGAGAAAACTAATTGCCCCAAACTTACTTTCAACAGGATTCAAAATTATTCTAGACAAAATATAGCAAAGTTATCCTTGGAAAAATACAATAAAATGATAACTATATCCTACAGCTCTTTAATTATAAATCCCAAGTAAGGAATAAAATAGAAAAAATATATTGTCAAAGTTATTCATCAATGTCATGGGGAGTTGCCAATTCAGGCTCCAAATGAGGTGGGGGATTTACTGGGAATAATGACATCCCTCAGATGCTAAGTTTCACTGACATTGACTTTGTGCATCCATACCCAGAGAACTATAGAGCTTCTTAAAGGAGATTCATATCTACTCAAAAGAATTAAGGCAGTGGAACCAATGTGATGGAGAGCAGACAGGACATTGCCTGAGCTCTCCTCAGCTTTCCTCAGAATCAGTACTATTTAATGTTTCTGAATAGATTTTGGAATGACAGAACCCACAAATATTCAGAGCATGATACTTTTCCAGCTTTAGATATCTTAGGAGGACTTCAGAAAAGGTCTGTCTCAATTAGGCAAGTGGAAACACAGCTAAAAGATTATAAGTGTCAGGAAATTAGTTGAAGGATCTTAGTCAAAATGCACCAGTGTTAACTGTCCTGGTTCAGAAGACCAGTAGATTGGCAGATCAAATGTGGGACTCCCAATACAACTACAAAAAGCAAATTGTGAACCCTTGAACTTCAACATAACAGCTAGGACTTGGCCAGGCCACCTAGCACAATAGGGAACCCTGCAGCACCACCTACTTCTGCATAGTCAGGGAGAAGTCTCCGTAGATCTGCAGAGGAAGTTTGGGACAATCTTACCTGTGCCCTAGGAGTAGACTTCAACCTTTAAAAATAAAGAAAAGAAAAGAAAAATAGCTCTCACCATGGAGAGTTAATATACCAGAAGAGGACACACAGACAGGATATGGCTCAAAGAGGGAATATAAGTCATATTTATTTGATATAGAAATTGTCTCACTTTATAAGGGGGAAAGGAATAAAAAAGGGGCTGAAAAATGGAGAAAGGAAGTGGTAGTCAGAAGCAAAACACTGGTGAGGAAGAAAAGACTAAAAGAAGAGAACAAAGTATAACTTGGGAGAAATAGGATGACAGGAAATTCAGAGTTAGTAATTTTAACTGTGAATATGAATAAGATGAACTCTCCCATAAAACAGAAATGGATAGCAGAGTAAATTTAAAAGCCAAGATGCTACAATATATTGTTTACACGAAGCACTTTTGAAGCAGAGATGTACATATGATAAAAGGCTGGAGCATAATATACTATGTTTCAGCTGAATTTAAAAAATAAAGAAAGGGTAATGATCCTGATCTTAGAATCAAGCAACAGCAAAAAAAAAAAAAAAAAAAAAAAAAAAAAAAAATATGATCTAGCTAAAAGAAAGAATTAAAAGAAGGAAAAGAAGGATACCATAGATAAGGAAGTAATTTCAATACTAAACATATATAGATAAGAAGTTAAATGAATTGCAAAGGTAAATAACTATAAAATTATACTACTGGGTGATCTCAATATCCCTCTATCAGAACTAGATAAATCTAACCACAAAATAAACAAGAAAGCAA
Organism: Sarcophilus harrisii; assembly: GCF_902635505.1. Taxonomy (NCBI): domain Eukaryota; kingdom Metazoa; phylum Chordata; class Mammalia; order Dasyuromorphia; family Dasyuridae; genus Sarcophilus; species Sarcophilus harrisii. The sequence goes on from NC_045426.1 coordinate 196,368,759, forward strand.
TTAAGGAAGTGAAGATAATTAATTGAAGATAAAAAGGAATATACCTTTTTCTCAGTGCTAATGGCACCTACACAAAAAACTGATCATGTGTCAAAGCATAAAAACTCATGATGAAATGCAGGAAAGCAGAAAAAATACATGCATGCTTTTCAGGTCATTATACAATAAAAATTATGTAAAGGGCTCTGGAAATATAGACCCCCAAAATGGAAACTAAATAATCTAATCCTAAAGAATGAGTGGGTTATACAACAAATCATAGAAACAACTGATAATTTCATCCAAAGGATGACTTATCAGTAAAGTAATGCACTGTGACCCAATGAGATTTATATAAGAATTCAGGGTTACTTCAATATCAGGAAAAGTATCAGCATAATTGACCATATCAATAACCAAACTAACAGAAATCATATAATTATCTCAATAGATGCAGAAAAGACATTTAAGAAAATAAAACACCCATCCCTATTAAAAACATTAGAAAGCTGGGTCAGTGCTGATTCACTCCTGGTGCTGACTCTGTCACGTGGAGGAATCAGCAATACCCCAGAGCTCTGTGCTGCCCTCTGAGCGGTCTGTGCTGGTGTTTGTGGTTAGCCGCCCTGCTTAGATGTCTCTCTCCTGCTTCCATTTGAATCACACCTTCTCTAGTCTGCTTCCTCCTGCAAACTCTCTGCCCTGTGGAGGAGTGTGGAGGTCACACTGTCACACTGAGACTGTTCTGGCCTGGGGCTCTGCTCTGTCTGCACTGGCTTTTGTGGTCACCTGTTTGGTCTTCACTGCCTCCCTCCCATTTCTGATTGAAACAGATCTTTTTTGGTCTGTTTACTCTGGCAAATTCTCTGCCCCAGGACACTGAGCTATCTATGCTGGCATTTGTACTAGTTTCTCTGGCTGCCTCCCTCCTGTTTCCAATTGAAACAGACATTTTTTGGCAATCTTTGAAATTATCTTCTGCTGATAATTTGTTGCACTCCCAATATTTGTGGGTTCTTCCCATCCAGAGCTAATTCAAAGGCTGCATTTTGTAATTATTGTGAGGGCTGTAAAGAAGGTCAGAGAGAAATGTGTGTCATTTCCACCATCTTGGCTCTGTCCCTGGAAGTCCAGCAGCAAGATATAGAAAAGGAAATTTAAAATTTAACTTAACATTTAAAATAATTGTAGATAATATAAAATATTTGGGAGTCTATCTGTCAAGAGAAAACCAAAAATGATATGGACACAATTACAAAACACTTTTTACATGAGCAAAGTTATATCTAAACAATTTGAAAAATGTCAAGTGCTCATGGGTAGGCCAAACTAAGATAATAAAAATGACAATTTTACTTAAATTAATCTACTTGGTACCAATCAAACTACTAAGAAATTACTTAATAGAACTAGAAAAAATAATAACAAAATTCATCTGGAGAAATAAAAGGTCAAGAATTTCAAGAGAATTGATGAAAAAATACAAATCAAGGTAGTCTAGCTGTAGCAAATCTAAAACTATATTATAAAGCAGCAGTCATCAAAATCATTTGGCACTGGCTAAGAAATAGTGTAGTGGATCAGTGGAATGTTAGGTTCACAAAATACAATAGTCAATAATTACAGTAATTTAGTGTTTGATAAGTCTAAAAAACTCCACCTTCTGGAATAAGAACTCAGTCTTTGACAAAATTTTCTGGGAAAATTTGAAAATTATATGGCAGAAAATAGACATTGACTACCTTTATTTTGATGGGATCAAAATGGGTTCATTATGTAACTATAAATGGTAACACTATAAGCAAATTAGAAGAAGGGATAGCCTATCTCTCAGATATATGGAGATGGAAGAAATTTATGACCAAAAAAGAACTAGAGAATATTATGAAATGCACGATGTATACTTTTGATGATATTAAATTATAATTTTTTGCATGAAGAAAATTTACAGCCAGAGTTTCTGATGATGGATTAATTTCTAAAATACAGAGAAAATTACCTCAAATTTGTAAAAATATAAGTCATTCACTAATTGATAAAGAGTCAAAGGATATGAAAATTTTTCAGATGAATAAATTAAAGTCATTTCTAGTCATATGACAAATTTTTCTAAATCACTATTGATTAAAGAAATGCAAACTAAGACAACTCTGAGGTATCACTTCACATTTCTTGGAATGGCTAAGATGACAGGAAAAGGTAATAATAAAAGTTGGAAGGGATGTGGGAAAACTGGGAAACTAATGCATTGTTAATGGAATTGTGAACTGATCTAACCATTCTGGAGAACAATTTGGAGCTATCCCTGAAGGGCTATAAAACTTTGCATGTCCTTTAGTATAGCAGTATCTCCACTGGGGCTATATCACAAGAAGATTATAAAAGAGGGGAAAGGATCTATATGTGCAAAAGTGTTTGCAACACCCCTTTTGGTAGAAACTGGGAACTACCAATGCTTCTTAGTTGGGGAATAGATGAATAAGACATGGCATATAAATGTGATAGAATATTATTTTTCTAAAAGAAATGGTGAGCAGACTGATTTCAGAAAATCCCAGAAAGAATTACATGACCTGATGCTAAGTGAAGTGAGTAGAACCAAGAAAACATAGTAACAAGTTTATGTGATGATCAACTGAGTGGGACTTAGTTCTTTTCAACAATGAGGTGATTCAAAGCAGTTCCAATATACTTGTAAAGAAAGAGCCATCCATATTCAGGAAGAGAACATGAAGACAGAATGTGGATCAAAACAAATTATTTTCACCTTTTTGTTGTTGCTGTTTGTTTGCTTGTTTTTTTTTTTCATCTTTTTTTTTTTCTTTCTCTTCTAATCTGATTTTTTCTTAGTATGATGATTATGGAAAGTTTAAAAGAAATGCATGCATTTAGCCTGTATCATATTATTTACTGTCTTGAGGATTTGGGAGGGAGGAAGATTGGGAAAAAAATTTACAACACAAGGTTTCAATGTTGAATGCTGAAAACTATTTTGCACGTATTTAGAAAAATGACATACATTAAAACAAAACAAAAGAATTGGGCCAAAACATCCACACTATGTGGTGTGATTAGTTTTCCCTCATATAAGTCCTTATAACTTATGTTTGAACAAGTTGAGGTATTGATCTTCTCTATAACGTTTTAATTTCATAATTTGTACTCCTATTTTTGTTTACTTCATAGAAGTCTTTCCAGTTTCCTTTGAAGCTGTCTGTTTTATCTCTGTAACCCCCTATTTCATTATATTTATTTCCAATATTAAATTTCAAGTAAAACATTTTTAAAAGTAACAAGTCATTTACCAGACTTGTAAAAATAAAAATAAAATAAAATAAAATAAAATAAAACAAAACTGAAAAATAATTTCTTTCCAATGAAGAAATATTTTAACAGATCATCATCTTTCTCTCTTTATGCAGTGAGTTCAGTAATATTTAATCATTCTTCACTAGGAAATTAGTGAAATATTTTTTTTAACAAATTGAATTTGTAAAGATGAAATAACACATAAGGAAACTTTATTCTTCTGTAGCAAGATCCCACTTCCTCAATAGCTTCACTTTGAATCTGTTTTCTTACCCTCTGGGGAAAATTGTTAAAAAGAAAATCTACCAGTATTGCTTATTTTACAGCCTATAACAAGAGTGAATAACAGGAAACAACATCATATGATTAAAAATATAAAGATGTGTCTGATTAGGATAGAAATTATTTTCTTTGAGACTGAATGGTTGGGAAATCCCATTGCTAAAGCCAATGCCCAGGGATAACTCCTTATTTCTGAAAAGGAAAAATTAAGACAACATTCATCATTCTAAAAAGAAGTGGTTTTTAATTGTATTTAATAATCTAGTCAGACATGTCTAATATTTTTTCTATATTCTCAATGTTCTCAACATGTTTGGTAAAAATATGATTAATTTTAAATATTTTTTAAAAGATGTGGTAACACAAAGATATCGTAAAGATGAAGTAAAAGAAGATGAAAGAAAAATAGGAAAAACTGAGACTGCAGTTATTTGAGATCAGTTATAAAATGAATCTTGACTCAAAAAAAGAGAAATCAGCATATTAAAAAATATATAGAGTATCCTCAGAATTGAAGTGAATGGTGAATTTACCTCTTTCTATGAAAAGAAAGAAAGTTGCATTCATTGATGGATTGAAGGATACTCTTTTTGATTATGAGGATCATAAAACATCCATTTCACCTCCTGACTTCCACTAACCAATATTCCTCAGAGAGATCTTCCACTGTAGGACATAATTTCTCTTTGTCTTGTGGACATTTTGTGGCTACCAATTAACCACATAGGCAATATGTCAATATTGTCTTATCCTGGACATTTGATCAGTGTATATTTATTTTTTTCCAGACACATATTTTATATCACTTTTCTCTTCATTGTCAATTATTTTGTGTGATTTAAATATGTGCCATTATATTGTCCTGTGAGTGACTCCTAACTTCAATTCTTAAGAGATTGACTTTTAGGTCTTAGCAAGATAACTGGCCTATCAGAAGTACTTAATGATTTTTTTACTTATTTTTTGTAGCATCAAAATGTATTCTTGTAAAAATCACCTTTTGTTTCAAAGAGAAACCATGAAGCAATCAGGGCAAATCCTCCCCTGTTTTCTTCAATTGATGGAACACTTCTATGGTTTGCCTAATTCTATATTATATTCCAAGCAATATACACTCTTACTTACCCATTTAAAAATTATTAATAGTTCTCATTTAGAAGTAGGGATGTAATTAATGAAGTAAACATGCCAAAGAAACATCAGGAGACCTTATTTTTTAAGGAAAATCATTCTTCCATGTATATTTTGACTTCAATATATATAATCTATGTTTTGGTAGACCGTTTTTTTAAGCACACACATATGTTTTATATCTGTTGATATTCACAATCAGATGACCAAAATATTAATAACATATACTTGTATAGAGAGCTTTTAATTGCCTAAAATTTTGCATTTATAATTTCATTTAAGGCACACAAATATCTTAGGTTCAAGGAAAGCTCAGTAGATCTGAGTTCAAGTCCAACTTTTGACAAAACTTGGCTTATGTCATTCTGAAAAAATCCTACAACCTCAAAATTCTAGATAACTCTCAGAAATTACAAAATTGCAAAGAATGTGCTATCCTGCAGGAGAATTCCTTCATCTGGGAGCTCAGTTTACCAGTGAACTAATAGGTCAAGTCTTCTCCCTAGCAATTGGTTCCCCCAAAAATCTTATGAAGTCGACATATTTATTATTTTCTTTACTTTATAGATGACAAAACAAAACCTATGAAAAATTAAACTATTTGCCTATAGTCACAAAGTAATATATACTAAGAGACAGAATTTGAACACTACATTTAGAAATGGTATCACTGTCTACTTGCTTTGTTTCCTTTTGAACTTATTTAGACTTCATCATGTCCATATGCTGAGTACTTTTTTTTATCTTGCTTTTGTATATCTTTTCTTTATTATATTCTAAGCTCATTGAGGGCAGGCTCTATCTTTGCCTTTCTGGTGCCTAGTACATTCTAGGCACTATATATCTATATAGGTATATTTATCTATCTATATATATATATACATATGTATGTATATATGAAAAATGACTGAATCTAAGTCTTTCTAAATTCAAGATTATTATATTATTCTAAAATACCTCTCTCAATTATTTTTGTGATTACATATTTCAAGACATCATAATATTTTGTTACATTTATAGGATACGCTTTGTAGAAGAGCTTTAAGCAGAATATTGCTTTGCTCAATTATTTTGTAAATAAATGTACAAATAAATATTTGTAAATAATAAACAAAAACAAAGATTTTCAGAGTTTGTTTTACTGTACATTTCAATGGATATTGTATTTTACCGTATGTTACATTAATGTACTATATTTACAAATAAATGGTGAAAAAACTTTAATTCTTTATATTGTTCACTAATTTATGCATGACAATAGATTTGATCTTCTAAAAAATGTTTCCAAAAGTCTTTCCTTATTCAAACCTTCATTAGGGATGTCCTGAATATTTGTAAAATAGTCTCATAAAATTTTGAATAGAATTGATATATTGCTAATTTTAAAATTAAGTTGCCTCTGGTATGGTTTCCCAAGTATTTAACTTCAGTTCTTTTACCTTGTCCAGTAGAACCAAAAGGTTAGTTGTTTTGTTTTGTTTTGTTTTGGATGATTTAGTGAAACAGAGCAGAAATATAGTTCATTCAAATGAGGTTACTGGTATGTTATGGTGTGATGTTACCTACAAATATAGTCTCCAAGAAATAATTCAGTTTGAAACTCCATCTATTGAATCTAGTAATAACAAAAGAAAGAGTAGGTAGTAAGGAATGGTCCAAATCAAAGCAAGACAAAAGCATCACACTTACTTGGTATTTAGTGATCTTAGAAGGCTTAATAAGTTGCTGAATGGTGGTGATGAGGGAATGGTCTGAAAGTGGTCATGGAGAACAAGGGTTATGCCAAATTGTCCTCTTGTAGTTTGCAGTGGAATGACACAAGGAAAAACATGTTCTAGAAGGAGTGACCAAAGATACAATGTTTTCTAGGTGAAAAGAGGTTTCCATGAGTACAAAATGAATGAAAGGATGTGAAGGTAAGAGTTATTAAAGAAAACCAAAGTATTGTTAAAAAGCATTATGCCTATTCTATTGTACACTATATAATGGAAAGCTGCTCAATGGTACCTGACCATTTCTTGCCAGCAAAAAGTCAAATATTTTTTTTAGGTCCAAAAATTCACACTGGGTTGATATTATAGTTACTGAGATTGCTATGTAATATCTGGCATCTGGAATAACATGATTCATTTTGAGGGTTAATATAATTTCCTCCAATGAACAGCATTTCATCTGAACTATCTCAATAATGTATTGCTTTGATATTTAAAACTCAGTTCTATATGTTTTATATAACACTACAGTGTATTTAAATCTTGTTTCACTGTTGTTTCATGTCCAAATATACATGATGAAAGGTTTTGATTTTCAGTTGTTATAAGCATCTAGAATTTGACATTTAAAATATTCAAACAGCTACATGACAATATATTATGTAAAAATAAAAGCATATTAATACATCAGAAAAGCAGGATGTGAGCCAATTTGTAGCCTGGAAGACATCATTTTACTGAAAACAAATAATGTGTTAAGTTCAGATGCCACCAAACTGACAATATGAAAAATTAAAAGACAGAATTATTGCTAACAATTTCCATTTTTCTGATAATAATTGGATGAAAATGTCATAACACCAGAGATTTTATTTGAATACATTTCTTCAAAGAGAAATGTACATTCATTTTCTTCATTACATTTAAAAAAATATGTTAACAATAAATAATAAAGACATTAAGTCCTCCTCTTACCCGTTCCTTTTTTTTTCATGGAATCATGTGAGCCTGTTCTGTAATCAGAAAGGTTATAAGCCCAACGTGCTTTAGTAGCTCTAATAATCCTAGATTTGTAGATATAAGGGATTGTGGAAGTCACTTAATCTAAGTCAATACTTTTATACGTGAGCAAATTGAGGTCAAAGATGAAGATGACAGCCATAAAAACAATAAACCGCAATTGAGAACTCTTTCCCACTCTAGCCCAACACCAACAACGCTGCAAACATTCCCATAGTTGCTCAGCATCTTTCTGGCCAACTTTCTGGCAGTGAAGATTTCTCGAATTAACTTTGTTGATTCACTACTAGAAAATCAGTGTTTAAAAAAAGAGATAGAAGAGTCCTTAATGATCATCTAGGTTATCTCTTTGACTTTACTTAATTAATATTTATATATTATAATTGATAAGCAAAAAGGTGAAGTAATTTGCTAATGGTAACATATCTAATTAGGTTAAGCTTCTGAAAATTTGAATTGTATTTGTGAATCCAAAAGTGACTACATCTATAATAATACAAAATGATTCTCCATCTTCTTTGTCTCTGATTCTGTATCAGAAGACTGACAAAGCAATAAAAATGTCCTGAAATGTCTTTCAAAAGAGCAAATTCAACTCTAGCCTTATCTAAAAGATGAAAAAAATTATTAATGAAGATCTAAATTATAAGTTAAAGAAACACATGGTGATTCTGAAAATAAAAAAAAACACCTTGTATATACTCAAAGATATCAATTTTTATAACAAAGAAAAATGGAAAGAACATTTTGAAGATCTATTCTCATTTACTACTGGTGCCTAAATGTAAGATAAAGATTTTGGCAATGAATATATGTGTGCATCACTAATAGAGAGTAGCAAGGTTTTATTTTATTTTATTTTTATATAGCTTCAAAATGAACACTATCATCAACTATTTTAGAGTCAAAAATGAATTCCAATCTCTCAATCTTTTTTATATTTTCCTGTCTCATGGTAAGGACCATTTATCATTGCTAAATGGATACAAATAGCCTTCTGAAATGGATGGTGCTTTCCTCACAATAGCTGGTTATAAAAATACCTTAACTTCGCTTATCTTTGGTCAGGTATAAATATTCAACTGCCTTAAACTGCTCTCCATAACATCTCAACTAAACTTCTAACCATCTTTCTCTAAATACATTGCTTTTCTTCCTTCTTTGCTAACAATATTGAGTCACTCCTATCATTAGCTCTCTCATTCCCTTCTCCACATCTATTCTGTATGTTTACTCATCTTATTTTTACTTCCTTTAGTTTCAGATAATAAGGTGACCATCATTTCTCTTTTTCTCTTTCTCTCTCAATTTCTGTGTGTGTCTTCTATTTCTCTATTCCCTGCTTCTTTTTTGGTTCGATTATTGTCCCTATTATTTCTTTATGTTTCTGTGTGTCTGTTGGTCCATCTCTCAGGCACACACACCATTTAAATTTTCATTTTGCTAGCATATAATTCATTGCCTGTAACAGAGTTTGATATTTTTTTTTACTTTATGTTCTCTGTTGTGATTTACCTTGTCTTTTTTGTGGTGGTTTTAAATTAGATTTCTTTTCATTTTTCTTTTTGAAGATGTGACCTAAAGTGTTTTTTTAAGTTTGTTAGTCTTTAAAAATTTTATATTTTATTAGTTTTATAGTTTACTCCTATTTTGTCTATTTCTCTTCTAGTTTTTAAATTTTTGCTTTCTATACTTATTTTTGTTTTGACAATTTGCTTGGCTTTTTAAATTTACAAAGTCAGTTCAGTTCTTTTATCTAGCTCATTAAATTTGCTTTCTTAGAATAATTTTTCATCTGAAGATTGTTTTATATGCATCCCAGAAATCTGGTATATTACCATATCATTATTATTGTATTTCAAGTAGTTATTAGCATTTCAGTTGCTTGACAATTGGTAATTAACCAATTCAATTCTTTTATTGAATTCAATTCTTACATCTCTATTCTTTGACTCCTCACTCCTGGAACACATATCTAAATACTTAGATACCAATTTTATAGCTTTTATCTCCGCCACATCCCTTGTAGATACTTATATTCATATAAAAATTGCCCTATTTTATGACTTTATCAGTTCTTGTCTGGATTATTGCAGCAGTTTCCTAATTGAACTCTCTGGTGGAAATATCTTTTGAATCCAATTTATCTTTCATATAACTTTCAATTCAATTCTTCATTCATTTATTCAATTCAATTCAATTCTTTATTCAATTACTCAATTATTACATCTCTATTTTGTTATGTATGTAAACTTAAATTAAAAACACAAGTCTTTCAGATTTAAATTCACCAAGAGTTTTGTTCAATTCTATATTTTCCCTTTTTCTTTATTTTTATGTTACATTTATATAGTTTTGAGAAGAACTAGACAAAATAGAAGCATTAGAATTTCTTACAAGTAATGTTATTTTCTAGTTTTCTTTTTCAATTCAGTTAATTTGTGTAGTAACTTGAGAAACATTAGCACAAACTTCCTTTTTCACAACACTCCATGTTCTCTTAAAAATATAGTAACATTATTTATAATGTCAGTGGAGAGTTAAGTAGTAAAGTATCTGTTAAATACACATAAATATGTATAAAATATATTGAAATTAAATATAATATAACCTTAGAAGATTATAGGTCTACCATTCAGGGAGGGGAAAGGAGGAAAGGGCTCATGAAGAAAGTTATACTTAACCTATCTTGAAGGAAACCAAGGATTCCAAGAGGTAGAGATGAAGTGAAAGTAGGTGCTTTGAAAAGGCTTGGATGTGGAAGATGAAATATCATGTGTGATGCTAGACTATACAGTGTGTGAAAGAAGACTAAAAAGATAGGAAAGGACCAGGCTAAAAAGAGTTTTGAATACTAAGCAGAAGAAATTATGTTGAATTGTTATGGGCCAGTACTCTGAACTTGAAACAAAGGATTCTTACAAGGTACTAAGTCAGTGGAATTGATAGAGACAATAGTTATCTAATTTAGCATGGTTCAGTATGATTGATTTAATCCTACAAGGAGATATTATGGGCCAGAACTTGAAACAAGGTATTAAGTGGAATTGAGGAAACAATGGTTAAATCTAGTTTAGCATTGATTTAATCCTACAACAAATAATGGTTTCCTAGTGATATAATGATTGATGTATATATTCAGTGTGAGGCATATAAACAAGAAGCTCTCAGGGCCAGGAAGGACAGGCACACTAGAAGCTCTAGGAGGCTGAGACAGATTCATTCCATCATGTATATTTATTGTGGCTAGAGGCTGAAGCACAAACCTCTGGATTTGGGGAGAACAAGGGAAGACCAGAGAAGTGGTGGCAGGCTGTCCTCCTTTGCTTCTCTTGAAACCAAGATCTGGAAGGCCTCCCCTAGCCGAGCCCCAGGTGAAGGAGACAAGACTTTGAAGGAGACAATAAAAGATTTGGACTTTAATCTCTGGCTACATTTGGGGGGATTACTGAACAGAAACTAAGGCTGCCTCCAGAGACCCCAAGGAAACCTCAACAGAGAATATTATATCTTAGAGAAGAATATATTACATTGAATACTAGAGGTAACAGGAAGCCACACTATTGAATATGGGATGGCATAAACTTAACCATTAGGAAAACCACTTTGGTAGTTATATGAAAGATAAATTGGATTCAAAAGATATTTCCACCAGAGAGTTCAATTAGGAAACTGCTTCAATAATCCAGACAAGAACTGATAAAGTCATAAAATAGGGCAATTTTTATATGAATATAAGTATCTACAAGGGATGTGGCGGAGATAAAAGCTATAAAATTGCTATCTAAGTATTTAGATATGTGTTCCAGGAGTGAGGAGTCAAAGATAATAATGAGGTTTTGATCATGGGTAATTGAAATGATACCACTAAGGGAGAAGCCATTAATGATTATAAAGAAGTTGAGCAGAGAGAAGAGTTTTAGGGGGAAAAATGATAATTTTGTTGTTTTGTCCATATTGAGTTTGAGACACATGTAGGGACCAATTTGAAATGCCCAATAGGTCATTTCTGATCATTCAATCCACAAATAGTTATTATGTCTTGACAATTTGTTCAAGAAATAGAGTTCCATTTTTTAGTCACTGCCAACTCTTTGTGAACCTGTTTGTGTTTCCTTGGCAAAGATCCTAGAGTAATTCATTATTTCCTTCTCTAGCTCATTTTATAGATGAGGAAACTGAGACAAAAAAGGTTAAGTGACATCATCAGGGTAATGCTATAAGTAAATGTCTGATGCTTGATTTGAACTCGGGCCTTTCTGACTGCAGACATGACTGTGTAGCAATTGTACCACCTAGCACCTCTGGTGTGAGGATTTGATGACCCTTTTCCAGAACTGCTTATTCTTCTTTTGGGTCCAATCTTCACTCACTGCACAGATGTGACACCAAGGAACTATAGCATGCATAGTGGCCATACTACACTAAACAATCTCTAGATATGAGCTAAACCAGATTAAGAGTAATTGAAAGACTTCAAACTTGTCAGTCAGTTTAGGGTGCTGAATACCCAAAGCATGTGAAGACTTTTCCTCATAGAATGAGTAATGATAATTTTTTTTTCTTGGGAGGGCATTTAATCAATCAATCAATTAATTTTACATCTTTAAAAATTGTAAAAGCTTTTTATTTTCAAAATATATACATTGAAAATTTTTCAATATTGACCCTTGTATAGCCTTGTGTTTCAGATTTTCCTCTTCTTCTTCCACTCTCTCCCCTAGATGGCAAGTAATCCAATATATGCTATACATGTTAAGATATATGTTAAATCTGATATATGCATACACATTTAAACAATTATTTTGCTGCACAAGAAAAATCCAATCAAAAAAGAAAACACGAGAAAGAAAACAAAATGCAAGCTAACAATATCAAATAGAGTGAGAATGTTGTGCATAACTATTTCTTCCAACAGCCTTGAAGACAGTGGAAGGAGACACTATGGAATGCTTAAAAGCTGGTCAGGCTTCAAAAATGCCAAAATCATCCACCATATTCCAGGCCATTGCCAGTTATCTTGATTTTTATCATGTCACTGTAATTCCATTTGTGGATTTCTGTAATTTTGCCTCACTTAAATTGAATTCACAAGCAAGTCAAGACACTATCTTATGATGTCATTGCTTATTTTTTGAAATGAAAGATAAACAGTAAGTTATTATGTTGCCTATTATGTACTACAAATTATGTTGCGTACTGGAGATAGAAAGATAGGGAATATAACACATATTCCAAACACATCATGATATTAGGGTGAGTGTAGAAATGAAACTTGCTTTCATATTTGTGAGGACCTCTTAAAATCTGAATGTAGGTCTTCAGTCATTTACTAAGAGTTGGTAACTACTGATGCAAGTTGACATCAAATTAGCCCATAAGCAACAGGTCCTCCATAACCCAAATTACCTCCCTAGGTACTCTAAAGATAATCTATCAAGGAATTTCTTTCCTTTGTATACAGGAATATATGTATCAGAAAATTGAAAATTTTGAGGTTCCCCAATTGAAAGCCCTGACCCGGGTATCTAGAAAATCAAAATGCTTGAATATTGTGTTTTTCACTATGAAACAGGGAAGCATTCTTCAAGCTGTCATTTAAATCTCCACTGTATTTTCTAGCCATACCACAAAATTCTACAATTCCTTTGGAAATGTTGTGATATAGATTCAGTGCATGTCCATATTTCCCCTATATTTCCTGATCAAGTGATCTTCCTTAAAGTTTCTTGAAGTTCCTGATGACTGAGCCGCTTAGAAAGATGACACATAGATTACACACATGAATACACACCATGACTTCTATCATATTCATCATTGAAAGACAAATAGTAAAATGTAAAGTTTTTTCAAATATATATATATATATATTTTTGGTTCCTAAGACCAATGGATGACTATTATCCTTTAAAAGTGAGAAAGCCATGGGGTTTAATCATGGGATCAAGAATTAGCAGTTCTTGTAACTTTCTTGGGCATACAAGGAGATTTAAACTCCTAATTTTAGATTCACAATCTAATGTTTTTGTTAAACCATATTTGCAGTATGTAATGCCAAGAATTAATTTGGGCCAAATGGAAATAATAAGTAGGGGAAGGAGGTGTAGAGCTATTAACATATGTTCTCGGGTGAAAGTTGGTTTGATAGGGTGTATGTGGCTCTCATTATCACAAGACCATAGCAACTGGCATGAAACATCTCATTGTTAAAAAGAGTTATATACATCATAATTGATCATTGTATAATATTGTTATTGCCATGTACAATGATACCCTGGTTCTGCTCATTTCACTTAGTTAGCATCAGTTCATGTAAGTCTTTGCAGGCCTCTCTGAAATCATCTTCTGATATAGAACAATAATATTCCACAACATTCACATACTATAACTTGTTCATTCTCCAACTAATGGGTAGCAATTCAGTTTTCAGTTTCCTGCCAATATAAAAAGGGCTGACATAAATATTTTTGAACATGTGGATCCTCCTTCCTTTAAGAGATCTTTGGGATATAAGCCCGGTAAAAATACTCCTGGATCAAAGGATATGCACAAAAAATTAATTATTTACTTTTTAAATCTTGTCTTTGTAAATTTTGAATTTTAAATTCCCTCATTGTCTCATCCCCACTCTCTACCTATTGAGAAGGCAAGCAAAATGGTAGCAACTATACATTTGATATTATGCAACACATGTTTCCATGTTAACAATATCTCAAAAAGAAAAAAATAACAAAGAAATCAAAAAATTATATTTTGATTTGCACTTTGAGTTCACTAGTTCTCTTTAGATTACATTAAAATGTTAATATAACTTTCATTTCTTTTGCTGAAAACTGCCTGTTCATCTCTTTGACCATTTATCAATTGGAGAATGGATCTGATTTTGTTTTAAATAAAATTGTCTCTATTTCTCTTATATTTGAAAAATGAGGCCTGTATAATTTCTAAAATATATAGAGAACTGAGCCAATTTATAAGAATACAAGTCACTCCCCAATTGATAAATGGTTAACAGATATGAAGTTTTCAGATGAAGAAATTATAATTTCTAGTCATATAAAAAATGTTCTACATCACTATTGATTAGATAAATTAAAACTACACCAACTCTGAAGTACCAACTCACACCTAGCAGATTGACTATGATGACAAGGAAAGATTATAATGAATATTGCAGGGAATATGGGAAAACTGAGACACTAATGCATTGTTGGCAGAGTTTTGAACTGATCCAGCCTTCTGGAGGGCAATTTGGAACTAGGTTCAAAACTTCTTCAAATTGTGCATATTCTTTGATTCAGCAGTGAAAATATTGGGTCTGTATCCCAAAGGGATCAAAAAAGAGGGAAAAAGACTTACATCTGCAAAAATGTTTTCAGCTGCTCTTTTTGACGTGGCAAAGAATTCAAAAGTTAGTGAATGTCCATCACTTGGGGAATGGCTAAAACATTATAGTAGATGTAGTTATGAAATATTTTTGTTCTAGAAGGAATGATAAGCAAGCTGATTTTAGAAAAGTCTAGAAAGACCTACATGATGTGATGCTGAGTAAATTTAAGAGAACCAGGAGAATACTGTACACCATAACAGCAATATTATGTGATGATAAACTATGATAGTTTGGGCTCTTCTCAGTAATACATTGATCCAAGACAATTGCAATAGGCTCGGGATGAAAATGCTATCCATATCCGGAGGAAGATCTGTCGATACTGAATAGTTTTCTATTTTTTTTTTTTTGTTTTTTTTTTGTTTGTTTGTTTGTTTTTTTTTTGTGGAGGCAATTGGGGTTAAGTGACTTGCCCAGGGTCACACAGCTAGGAACTGTTAAGTATCTGGATTTGAACTCAGGTCCCCCTGACTTCAGGACTGGTGCTCTATCCACTACACCAACTAGCTGTCCCCATATATATATCAAAGTATACTCTTTACACCATTTTTTATTTGATTTTTTTAAATTTTTTATTTTAATAGCCTTTTATTTACAGGTTATATGTATGGGTAACTTTACAGCATTGACAATTGCCCAACCTCTTGTTCCGATTTTTCCCCTTCTTCCCCCCACCCCCTCCCCTAGATGGCAGGATGACCAGTAAATGTTAAATATGTAAAAATATAAATTAGATACACAATAAGTATACATGACCAAACCGTTATTTTGCTGTACAAAAAAGAACCAGACTCTGAAATATTGTACAATTAGCCTGTGAAGGAAATAAAAAATGTGGGTGGGCAAAAATAGAGGGATTGGGAATTCAATGTAATGGTTTTTAGTCATCTCCCAGAGTTTTTTTGCTGCGCGTAGCTGGTTCAGTTCATTACTGCTCCATTGGAACTGATTTGGTTCATCTCATTGCTCAGGATGGCCAGGTCCATCAGAATTGGTCATCATATAGTATTGTTGTTGAAGTATATAATGATCTCCTGACCCTGCTCATTTCACTCAGCATCAGTTCTTGTAAGTCTCTCCAGGCCTTTCTGAAATCATCTTGTTGGTTATTTCTTACCAAACAATAATATTCCATAATATTCATATACCACAATTTATTCAGCCATTCTCCAATTGATGGGCATCCACTTGGTTTCCAGTTTCTGGCCACTACAAACAGGGCTGCCACAAACATTCATGCACATACAGGTCTCTTTCCCTTCTTTATGATCTCTTTGGGATATAAGCCCAGTAGTAACACTGCTAGATCAAAGGGTATGCACAGTTTGATAACTTTTTGCGCATAGTTCCAAATTGCTCTCCAGAATGGTTGGATATATTCACAATTCCACCAACAATGTATTAGTGTCCCTGTTTTCCCACATCCCCTCCAACATTCTGCATTATCTTTCCCTGTCATTCTATCCAGTCTGACATGTGTGTAGTGGTATCTCAGAGTTGTCTTAATTTGCATTTCTCTGATTAATAATGACTTGGAACATCTTTTCATATGGCTAGAAATAGTTTCAGTTTCTTCATCTGAGAATTGTCTGTTCATATCCTTTGATCATTTATCAATTGGAGAATGGCTTGATTTCTTATAAATTAGAGTCAATTCTCTATATATTTTGGAAATGAGGCCTTTATCAGAACCTTTGACTGTAAAAATCTTTTCCCAGTTTATTGCTTCCCTTCTAATCTTGTTTTGTTTGTACAAAAACTTTTCAGTTTGGTATAACCAAAATTTTCTATTTTGTGATCAGTAATGATCTCTAGTTCTTTTTTGGTCATAAATTCCTTTCTCTTCCACAGGTCTGAGAGGTAAACTATCCTGTGTTCCTCTAATTTAGTTATAATCTCATTCTTTATGCCTAGATCATGAACCCATTTTGACCTTATCTTGGCGTACGGTGTTAAGTGTGGATCAATGCCTAGTTTTTGCCATATTAGTTTCCCATTTTCCCAGCAATTTTTGTCAAACAGTTAGTTCTTATCCCAAAAGCTGGGGTTTTTGGGTTTGTCAAACACTAGATTGCTATAATTGTTGACTGTTTTGTCCTTTGAATCTAACCTATTCCACTGATCAACTAATCTAGTCCTTAGCCAATACCAAATAGTTTTGGTAACTGCTGCTCTATAATATAATTTTAGATCTGGTACAGCTAAGCCACCTTCATTTGATTTTTTTTTCATTAATTCCCTTGAAATTCTTGATCTTTTGTTTTCCCATATGAATTTTGTTGTTATTTTTTATAGGTCATTAAAATAGTTTTTTGGGAGTCTGATTGGTATAGCACTAAACAAATAGATTAGTTTAGGTAGTATTGTCATTTTTATTATATTTGTTCGCCCTACCCAAGAGCATTTAATATTTTTCCAATTTGTTAGGTCAGACTTAATTTTTGTGAAAAGTGTTTTGTAGTTTTGCTCATAAAGTTTTTGATTTTTCCTTGGCAGTTAGATTCCTAAGTATTTTATACTATCAGTAGTTACTTTAAATGGAATTTCTCTTTGTAACTCTGACTGTTGGATTTTGTTAGTGATATATAAGAATGCTGATGACTTGTGTGGGGTTATTTTGTATCCTGCAACTTTGCTAAAGTTTTGGATTATTTCTAATAATTTTTTAGTAGAATCTCTGGGGTTCTCTAAGTATACCATCATATCATCAGCAAAGAGGGATAATTTGGTTTCCTCATTGCCTATTCTAATTCCTTTAATCTCTTTCTCAACTCTTATTGCCAAAGCTAGCATTTCTAATACAATATCGAATAGTAACAGTGATAGTGGGCAGCCTTGTTTTACTCCTGATCTTATTGGGAATGGTTGCAGTTTTTCCCCATGACATATGATGTTTACTGATGGTTTTAAATAGATGTTGCTGATTATTTTCAGGAAAAGTCCATTTATTCCCATACTTTCAATGTTTTTAATAGGAATGGATGTTGGATTTTATCGAATGCTTATTCTGCGTCTATTGAGATGATCATATGGTTTTTGTTATGGACACATGTTTTAAAATGATTATACATATATAACCTGTCTCAGAGTATTTCCTCTCTAGGAGAGGAGGGAAGATAGGGAAGGAAGGAGAAAAAAAATTAGAATTCAAAATCTTACAAATCTTAATATTAAAAATTACAGATATCAAAAATTAAAAATACTCCTTAAGGAGAATGTGTATAATCTTCTCATATACAAATGTAATCAGTTTAACATTATTTAATCCCTTGTGATTTCTTTTACGTTCACCTTTTTTATACTTGAGCCTTATTTTGAATATCATTTTTAAGATTTCAGAATTGCAGAGAAAGAAAATTATAGACCAATCTCCCTAATGAATAGTGATGCAAAGTTTTAAACACAATATTAGCAAAGATATTACAGCAATTTATCTATAGTATAATACACTATGATTAAGTGGCATTTATATAAGGAAAACAAGGCTACTTCATTTCAGAGGTAAACTATTACCATAAATCTACCACATCAATAACAAAGCCAACAGAAATCATATGATAATCTCAAAAGATGCAGAAAAAGCTTTTGACAAAATACAGCACCCATTCCTAGTAAAAATACTAGTATTTGATAAACACCAAATTCCAGTTTCTGCAATAACAACTCACTATTTGATAAAAGTTGCTTGGGAATATTGGAAAACAATATGTCAGAAATTTGGCCACACACCTACATCTCACACCCCATACTAAAATAAGATAAAAATGGATACATGATTTGGGTATAAAGGAGAATACCATAAACAAATTAGGAGAGCAAGGCATAATTTACCTATCAGGCCTTTGGAGAAGGAAGGAATTTATGACCAATAACTAGAGAACATTTCAAAATGGGCAACTTTGATTACTTTAAATTAAAAAGGGTTTGCACAAATAAAACCAACAGAAACAAGATTAAAAGGGAAGTAGTAAGTTGGGAAAAATCTTTACAGGCAGTATTTATGAGAAAAATCTAATTTTAAGATATATAAAGAACTGTATCAAATTTATAAGAATACAAGTCATTCTCCAATTGATAAATGATCAAAGAATATGAAGAGACAATTATCAGATAATGAAATTAAAGCAATCTATACTTATATGAAAAAATTCTCTAAATGCTGATTGATTAGAGAAATGCAAATTAAAACAACTCTGAGGTATCATCTCAGATTGGCTAAATGATAGGAAAACATAATGATAAATGTTGGGGAGGTTGTGGGAAAACTGGAACACTAATGAATTGTTGGTGGAGTTGTGAAATAATCCAACCATTCTGGAGAGCAATCTGGAATTAAGCTCATTGGATTATAAAATTGTTCATACCCTTTGACCCAGCAGTGTCATTACTGGGTCTGTTTTCCAAGAAAATAATAAAGCAAGGGAAAGGACCCACATGTGCAAAAATATTTGTAGCAGTTCTTTTTGTGGTAGCAAAGAATTGGAAATGGAATGATTTCTATCAATTGGGTAATAGCTGAACAAGTTTTGGTGTATGATGGTAATGACATATTATTATTCTATAGAAAATAGATGAACAAGATGATTTTAGAAAGGAATGGCAAGATATGCATGAATTGATGCTGAGCAAAACACGAGCAGAACCATGAATACATTGTACACAACAAAAGTAAGAATGTGTGATGATCAGCTATGAAAGATTTGATTTTTCTCAGTGGTTCAGTGAACCAAAGCACTCCCAATAGACTTTGGACAGAAAATGCCATCTGCATTCAGAAAAAAGAACTAAGGAGACTGAATGTAAATGAACACATGGTATGTTCACTTCCTTTTCGCATTTTTTTATCTCTCCCATGGTTTTTAGCTCTGGTTTTTTTTTCTCCTAATATGATTCATAAAACAATGTGCGTTGAAAACAAAATTTTAAAAGCTTTTTAGAAATCAGTTTTGTTCTTTTCATCAGTATTTCTTGAAAAAATCTCTATTTTATTAAACATCATTTTTACCCTGAAGAATTATTTTCAGTTTAGCTTTCACAAGGCTCTTTTGGAAGAATTCACAAAGGTTTTTAAAAGATATCCTTAGAAAAGGTAATGTAAAAATTATCTGAAAAAAAAAAAACTCCTTAAATAGATTTAGTGAAATGGAAAAACATATAACTCCTTACAAAATAGATTTGATGAAATTGAAAAAGAAACAAAAAATTCCTTGAAAAACATGATTTATGAAATAGAAAAGACAGCAAAACTGTACTAGTCGGTGATCTCAACCTTGCTTTCAGAACTAGATAAATCAAATATAAATAAATAAATAATATTTATTATTATAAATAAATAAGAAAGAAGCTAAGAAGGTGAATGGAATTTTAGAAAAGTTAGATATAATAGAACTTTGGAGAAAATTGTTTGGAGACATAAAGGAATATACTTTTCCTCAACAGTACATGGAATGTACAAAAAAATTGACCATACATTAGGGAATAAAAACCTCAATATCAATGCAGAAAGGCAGAAATAGTTAATGCATTTTTTTCAAATCACAATGAAATAAAAATTCCATGTAATAAAGGGCTAGGGAAAAAGAAAGCAAAAAATAATTGGAAAATAATCTAATTTAAAAGAATGAATTGGTGAAACAGCAAATCATGGACACAATTGATAATTTCACCCAAGAGAATGACAATAATGAGACAGCATACCAAATTTATAGGTTGCAGCCATAACAGTTCTTAGGAGAATATCTCTGGAGGATTACTTGCATAAAATAGAGAAAGAGATGAATTGGGCATGCAATTAAAAAAGCCAGAAAAAAATAAATTAGAACCCCCCAATCAAATACCAAATTTAAAATTCTGAAAATAAAAGGGAAGATTCATAAAATTAAAAGTAAGAAAAGTATTGAACTAATAAAACTAAGAGTTAGTTTTATGGGAAAAAAACAAAAAAAACTTTAGTTGATTTGAATAGAAAAAAGAAAGAAGAAAATCATATTGCTAGTATCAAAAATGAAATGTTTCCACCAATGAAGCAGAAGTAACAGCAATAATTAATAAACTAGAACCATTCCCAGTAAGATCACTGGTGAAATGAGATTGTCATCTGTTAGCATTACTATTCAATATTTTATTAGAAATGTTAGCTTTAGCAATAAGAGAAGGAAAAGATATTGAAGGAATTAAGAGTAGGTAATGAGGTAACCAAATACTCACTCTTTGCAGATGATGTAATGATATACTTAAAATATCCTATAGAATCAACTAAAAAACTACTAGAAGCAATTCATAACTTTAACAAAGTTGCAGGATACAAAATAAATCCAAATAAATAATTAGCAGCTGTATATGTTACCAAGAATGTCCCACAGCAAGAGGTATAAAGAGAAATTCCATTTAAAAGTAATGTAGATAATATAAACTATTTGCAAGTCTACTTGCTAAGAAAAAAAATCAAGAAATATATAAACATAATGACAAACATTTTCCACACAAATAAAGTTAGATATCATCAACTGGAAGAATGTCAAGTGCTTACAGGTAGGCAGAACTAATATAATAATAATGACATGACACTTCTATCTAAATTAATCTACTTATTTAGTACTATACCAATTAAACACCCAAGAAATTATTCTACAGAGCTGGAAAAATATTAACAAAGTTTATCTGAAAGAACAAAAGGTCAAGAATTTCAAGGGAATTAATGAAAACAACTAAAAATGAAGTTGGCCTAGTTACACTAGACCTAAAATTATATTATAAAGCTGTGGTCATCAAAACTATTTAGTACTGGCTAAGAAATAGAGTAGTTGATTAATGGAATAGGTTAAGTTCACAAATCAATGACTATAGTAATCTAATATTTGATAAACCCAAAGACTCCAACTTCTGGGATAAGAACTCACTATTTGATAAAATTGTTCGGAAAACTGAAAATTAATATGGCAGAAACTAGGAACTGACTTACACCTAACATGTTAAAATGGGTTTATGATTTAGATATAAAGAGTGATGTTATAAGGAAATAAAAAGAACAAAGGATAGTCTATCTCTCAGATCTGTCAAGAAGGAAGGAATTTGTGGCCAAATAAGAATTATAGTATATTATGGAATGCAAAATGATAATTTTGATTATATTAAGTTAAAATCTTTTGCATAAACAAAATAAATGTAGACAAGATTAGAAGGGAAGGAATAAACTAGGAAAAATATTTACATCCAAGAGTTCTGATAAAGGCCTCATTTCTAAAATACACAGAGGATTGATTCAATTTTATAAGAATACAAGTTATCACCAATTGATAAATGGAAGGGGATTAAGAAGAATTATAAAAACACTAGTTAGATTTTTGTTAAAACTTAAATATTGTTTCTTTTGGATTTTCCTCTTTTGTCCTCTAACTTACATGTTTGGTCTGACTTCCAGTGGCTCCAATAAAGCAAATAGAAAAGAACTCCCCAATTAGATCATCTTTTTTTTCTTTTTTCAAGGGACAATGATTTCATTATGCTGCTAAAAGGGGGCAAAATCTATAAGGGCTTTTAGCTAGCAAAAGGGTTTTAGCAATTAACAAGATAGCTAGTTCCCTAACAGAGATTAGAGGAAAGGTCTTAATAAGCATTAGCTATCTTAATGTTTAGCAAGCAGACTAACCCAAAAAATGTTTTTTGGGGGGAATCTATACTATGAATAGATATTTTAGAGGAGAAAAAAAAACCCTGAAGATTTGACTTCACAACTTGGCTTTCGGACTGGATACTGACTTACCAGAAACTACCACCTGGTTGGGGCTGTAATAAAATCTACTTAAACAAAAAGCCTAAACAAAATCAAATAATTTTTAATTAAGTTATAATGCTATTAATGTTCATCCTTGCTTGATTCAGGGTGTAACTAGGCTTCCAGATCATTCATATTAATTCAGGCTTTTTCTGCCAACACCTTTATAATTCACCCAAGATCTCAATTTCCACCCTCAAATAAATGACCCAAAATCTTTTGGAGTGAGGGATAAAGATCTTGTCTTCTGAAAGGAGATTGGGCATGTAATTATTGTTGTCATAGGGGTCTTATTCGCAGGAATGGTGAGCTCTAAGACTCAGAGGGTAGTCAATGTAATATTCAGTGGGTTTTTTATCTCAGGCCAGTGTTGACCATCAAATAAAGATCAATTGGAGCCTGGTGTAAACACATCTAAGGAAAAGTAGGAGTAGGCAATGGTAGTGTTAAGGGATCCCTGGTAGTCAAGTGGACCATCTTGTTGTTTGTCCTTGACATCATGCCTTTGTCCATCACCAGGTAGGTGATATCATGGCAAGCAAGTGAATTGACTTTAAGTGAGAAAGACCTTTTCAAAGTCATTAACCTCACTTTTTCCTCCATAGCTTTCTAGTTCTAGTAGGAAGATATAGATCAGGAAGACTGATGACTCTAGGTATAATAGGAGACTTGACCTTTTTAAGCTAAGGGATTGGAACATCTATTGACCTACATACAGAATTGGATGCTTTTTCTAAGGCTAGGGATTTAACACTGGCAAAATCTTTTCAATCAATTCATAGTTCTCTTTGCCTCTCAGCCTCAATTCCTTTCTGTAAACATATATGATACACAATAATATCAAAAGTATGTACCTGTATGAAGCGTGAGAAATGGCTATTATCTTACAGAAATAATTGGCTTCACTCCCACAGATCTATCAGTCATAGTCATGCCCAAATCAAAATCCATGTTAAGGAACTCTTTTTATTAGACAGATTAGAGGGTTGTGTTTGTTTATGCAAATATCTCAACTGGGTTGAGATGATTTAGGGGCTTGTGATGCAGTGTGTATCTGTGCCTATTCCAATATTTAAAATGCCCATTGAATCTTTGCTTTGAAAAATTTAGTTTTTCATGTTTGGTAAGTAACTTTTAAATGCAGATTTATATAGATGAAGTTGACTTTGTTGTGTTGAAAGAAGTGTAAAACAGAATCCTTGTCCACATAATTTACATCTGACCCTGGTATTTCTTTGTCCCCAATTGTAAATAGCAGTGAGATGCTCTGCTTCAATCATCAATTTTAAAAAATAGAACATGAGAGCTGACCCTAGGATCTGACTAGGCTGTGTTTCATTCAGATTTGTCAAGAACCTTGAAACATCTCATAGAACTATAAAATTTTTTTATTAAAGCTTTTATTTTTCAAAACATATGCATGGGCAATTCTTCAACATTAGCTCTTGCAAATGTGTTCCAATTTCCCCCCCTTTTTCCCATGTCCTTTCCTAGATGACAAGTAATCCAATGTATGTTAAATGTGGTAAAAATGCATGTTAAATCAAGAATATGCATACATACTTGTACAATTATCGCGCTGCACAAGAAAAAAAGAGAAGCAAAATAAAATGCAAGCAAACAACAAAAAGAGTGAAAATGCTATGTTGTGAACCACATTCAGTTCCCACAGTCCTCTCTCTGAGTGTAGATGGTTCTCTTTATCACTGGACAATTGGAACTGGTTTGAATCACCTTATTGTAGAAGAAAGCTATGTCCATCAGAATTCATCAGTCTTGTTATTGCTGTGTATAATGATCTCCTAGTTCTGCTCATTTCACTTTGTATCAGTTCATGTAAGTCTCTCCAAGACCCTCTGAAATCATACTATTGGTTGTTTCTTACAAAACAATAATATTCCATAACATTCCTATAACATAATTTATTCAGCCATTCTCCAACTGATGGGCATCCACTCAGTTGCCAGGGGAACTATACAATTGAAGACCTGTAGTTTTTAGAACCTAAAGGCTCATACTTTCTATTTGCAAAATATTCCAGAAAATAAATGATAAAACTGAGTTTTGGGCTACTGGTACATAAAAGGAAGTTGATATTATCAGGATTTTTTAGAAACCATTGCCACTTATGTAAATCTGGCATTGTTGTTGACTCCCAATTCCAGGCTTCAGGTACTGTTATCTTTGTTACAAAATAACAATTTACAAGAACTCTTAGTTTTTTTTTCTGCTTCCTTTTCCATTCCTCCCTCATTTCTACCTCTCATACTCTCTGCTCTGTTTGTGGAACACCAAAAGATAATCTAAGAAAGCTGTGAATTATTCAGTTAAAAACAAAATAGATGCTTTCAGATGATCTACTTTTAAGGGTAGGGAAGATTAAGAACAGCAACAAAAATTTCAACTTCTGGTTAATCCAGTTGCATTTTAAGTGCGAAAGTGCACTTCCAAACATTTAACCCATTTTGGTTCATGACATAAAGTACATTTTAATAGATATTGTATTTGGTGAATAATCTTTTAAGTAAAAGAAAATCTTAAATAATAAAAAATGAATTGGGATCTTAATCTAGATTTTCACATAGTAAATAAAAACTGACTTCATTGGTCAGCTTTATTTGAAGTCATAACTTTCATTCTTTCACAGGAAAAATTCATTTTATTTTCAGTCCCTAGAACAATATGATTTTAGTAAACGAGAAATCTCTTTATCATGTAAATTATAATCATTTCTTCTTGAGTTAAAATGTCCAGATTATCCAGAAATAATATTTTATATACTGATGCTAGCTGTGAAGTTTCAAAAATGTCATCATCCCCTGTGGATGGTGCAGTTTGGGAAAGATAGTGATGCTTGAAGTTCATTTTAATTGAACAAAAATTAATTAAACACATGTTTTCAGAGAAGTGAACCTGTTTATTGGGGCATGACTTGTGACTTCATTCATTCAAAGATTTCCCCAGGTATACAGTTATTCTTGCTATTCTCTATTTGAAAACTCTCCAGCATCCTTGGAAAAGCAAGCTTATATTTGAAGTCAGAATATTAACTTTGCTATTTACAATCTTTGTCACCTTGAAGCAGTTACTTCTCTATCAACCACAATTTTCCATTGTATAAAAATGAAAATTAGTCTACCATGTATGACCTCAAATTTCTTTTTCAGTTAGAGAGTCTATAAAAAGTATTGGAAAATCTGAAAAAACATCACTTGTATAAATATTTCTATCCTTGAATTGATCAAGGAGGGTACTTAGGAGTTGGACAAGAAGCTTCTGTTTTCTATTTATTAAGGGACAATGATATCCTTACTAGAGAAAAGTATTTCAAGCCTTATGTAAGTAATATCAAAGGACAAATTTACCAAATGTTTCTAAATACTTTCAGTAAATAAAGCAAATGTTGAATTTGGGAACACAATTTTTTCCTTATTAAAAAGAAAATCAGTGCTTTCAGCTACTTCACATTGATGCAGACTCTCTTTATACTGACGGTTTGGGTCAGAAAGCCCTTATTCTAAAGACTGATGGGATAACACTATATAAGACCAAAAAATCACCATATATTTCATAGTGATATTCTTCTAGTATTAATGCAAATGAAATACTCAAATGCCTTTCTTTTTTCTTCCTTCAGTGAATGAGAATGAAAAGAAAAGTCAAAGAAACATATATTGGGTATATTGTGCTTGTATTCTTATCTAAAATAATTTATAAATGTTGTTGATGTACATTTTCCATGCAATGAATAAAAAATGGTATCTCTTCTTACAAGGACAGAATGGAAAATTCAGAATTCAGAGAAATTGATCAAATATTCTACAGAGAAAATAGAAACCACTGAATTGTACAATTGTTTGATATTTTTCAAGGCAATCATAGCCTTGGGGTAACCTGTTTTAATTTATGAAATCTCTCTTTTGAGGTGAACACTAAACTAAATTGAATAATAAATAATTTTATATACATACAGGAATATATGTGTATGTATATATGTATGTGTTGCACATATCACATATCACAAACTAAGGTCTTGCCAAGGAATAAGCATTCAACTGTTTGGATTGTAAAAGCTGCACAAAAATATTTTTCCTAACATGCTGTTTTGTCAATTGATAGGTAAGAGGTATTGGAAGGAAACATGTGGGCCAAATAACAATCCATTTAAATATACTTATCTTCCATATACACATCTTTATCATACCCTGTCATTTCCTATAGGGACAAGAAACATGAGAATGCTGGAGTCCATTTGCTGTATGCCTCTGGGTATGGCAAAATCTCTGACAGCCTCATTTTATTTTATATTTTTTCATATGTAAAATATGAATAATAATATCCTCCACCTCAGTGGACTGCATTGAAGATTAAATTAAATCATAAAGTTTTTATAAAATATGAGGGAGCATACAAAAGTTATTTCTTTTATTCTATTTCCCAGATCAGCTCATTGGGGACTTCTTGTTTCAAATTCTGTATTTACAAAATGAAATACATTTTTCTGTAAAGTCCCCCTCCAAATTTCACCATGTCTTTTTTCACCACAGTCCACCAGGTATTTAAGTTTTTAATATTGAAGACATTCTCTACTTTTCTCTTTTCCCTCATGTTCAACATTCCAATCTTACCAGTTCTATCCCCATAACATATATACTTTTTTCTTTTCTTCATACACACAGTTTCTACCATGGTTCAGGACACTATACTTTGTTTGACTTTTGCATTGCCTCCTATTAGATCACACTAACCCCAGACTTTTCTCTACCTTTGCAACCTTTATACAACTGTAAAGATGCTATTCCTAAAACATAAGTCTGTCCATGTTACAGTCTACTTCTTTGCTCTTGAAATGCATGTTCATTGATTCCTTATTTCTTTCTGAATTAAATACATGATCATATCCTAATATCGATACCCATAATATAGCTTCTAATTTAAACCTTTTATTTCATATTATTTCTACTCACACTCTCTCCACTACAATAAAACAGTCCATCTAAAAATTCCCTGAACTTGATTTTTTCACCTCCCACATTTGTATTTTGTCCCTAATGCCTAGTCCTTTTCATCTCTGCCTCAATGACTCCTTAAATTCCTTAAAAGTGAAGTTCAGGAAGACCTCGCTATTTTTGTCATCCTGGTCTTTGTGTATGTGTGTGTGTGTATGTGTATGTGTAGTATTTACTTTATTTGCATCCTTGTTGTATCCTTCTAAAGAAAGATACTTTTTGCCTTTGTATCCCACAGTTACATAGTGCCTTGAATATAGTAGATCCTTAATAACCATTGAATGGAATGGAATGGAATATTATGCCATTCTACCTAGCACCAGTCAGCTAGTATGTTTTAAAATATGTGATAATTGATGTGATACAGACATTTCAGTAATGATGTGAATTCTAATCATTGCCAACCTATCACACACAAAGAGAGGCTATATTCCTGGGACTTTTTAAGCTGTCAGAATGACGAAAGCTTACTCAAATCACCAAATCAGTAGGCATCCTACAGAAAAGGGATCTTCCTTCCTCTGAGGAGATTGCCGAGGAGATATATATATAACCTTTGAGACCAAAGCACCCTCATTATCCTGTATTAGCACATCCCAGTTCCTGTGCTCCTATCATAGCATTGCTAAAGTATAAATGAAACAGGACATCTTCCACTAAGAAAAATAAATTAAATATAAAATAAATATTAGTAATGAATTGCTTAGAAAATGGGTGCCCTATCAGGCATAGTGGTTCACTTATGTAATCTTTGGTCAGAGAAACTGAGGTTGGTAGACCTTTTGAGAATGGGAATTATGAGCTGCAAGTGGGGTTAAGCTAATTGCACAGTCTGCATTGTTCAAAATTAATATGTCAAGACCTTAGGGAGGTGAGACTCCAGGCTGCCTAAGAAAGAGTGAGTTGATTCGGTAGGGAATAGGTTAAAGCTACTCACTGATCACATGGGGAAGTGAAGGAATGAGAAGTGTAGAGAAAAGAGAAGAAAATGAGTTCCCAAGCTGCTTAGTGACTGATGTTGACATTTGGTGAAATATAGTTGAATGTATCTTGACATAATAATGAACTTTCATATTTTGTTTTTCAGATCATAGAGTTATTTCCCCAATAAAAATCTCTAAGCCTATTGAATCCCTAAACCATTATATAATGATGCCTTTTAACCTTTTAAATAGCAAGATTTCAAGTGGAACTTCATTGTATCCAATTGATAATATTGAATGTAATTTTAAAGTATGAATCAAATAGAACTTATTTTTGCTAGTGCACAGAGAACTCAAACTTCCACTGTTGAAATTGAAAATATGCTAAAATATTAAAATATTCTATCTTCTATATATTTGTTATAATAGAGTTGTTGTTATATAATAGAGCTTAATTTCAGGGAGGGGATTTATATAATGGATTCCATTAAAATTCTTTACAAACTTCATGTTTAATTTTTTTGTTGAAGACATCTTTAAAATTTCTTTAAAATTAATTAATTTCCATTCTGTACAACAATTTGGAACTGTGGGCAAAAGGTAACCAAATTTGCATGCCACTTAATACAACAATACAACTAACAGGTTTGTATCTCAAAGAGATCATTAAAAAGTCAAAAAAAGCTTTCATGTAAAATATTTATAGGAGCTTTTTATGTGGTAGAGTTGAAAATTGAAGGGTTGCCCATCAACTGAAGAATAACATGTTATAAGAAATGAAGAGCAGGCAGATTTCACATGGACCTGGAAAGATTTACATGAACTAATGCAAAGTTAAATAGCAGAATCATAGGAATATGATGCACAGCTACAACAACTGTGAGATGATCAACTATTAATGACTTAGCTCTTCTTAGCAATACAATGATCCCAGACACTTCTCAAGAACTCAAGAAAGAAAATGATATTCACATCCAAAGAAAGAGCTAATAGAGTCTGAATGCAGATTGAAGCATACTATTTTCAATTTCCTTATTTTTTCATTGTTTTTCCTTTTTAAAAGTTATTTCTTTTTCAACATGACTAATATTAAATATGTTTTGTATGATTTTCATATATAATCTATTTAATATTATTATCATTTATATGATTTTGCATATATAATCTATTTAAATTATTATCCTTGCAGCTCAAAACTTTTAATGAATGTTAAAAATTCTTTAAATGTACTTTCAAAAATTAAAATACTATCAAAAAATCAGTTTATATTACAATATAACAAAGATAAGATGCAAAAGTTATAGGCAGTTGAGAAATCATATTTAGGATGATATTGTAGAAATACTGTAGGGACAGGGAGAGAATCTGTGATTCCACTGGAACAGGGAAACCTTACCTGAGGAAACCATCTCTACCAATGCAAGTCAACATTTTATTTCTCTGGAATTTTAGAAAGTCATCTAGAGCACAAAGTCACATGGCAAGTTTTTTCAGAGGAAGGAAGTCTTCCTGATTTTAAGACCTGCTCTCTCATGGATGATTATACAACAACAACAACAACAACAACAACAACAACAACAACAACAAAAAGCTGTCAACACTAAGATGAAGATTTTTATATTCCTGAATTTTCCCCAAACTTTTTATTTTTTTTCCCACAATGACAAACCATTTTTGAGTAAGTTTAAAAATAAATTTGGTTAGTTTCAGAATGTTTCCAGACATTTAAAAATATTATTTTAAAATATTGAGAATCATTGCATTGAAAATAATATTAATGATTATCTGTTTCAACTTTTCACACAAATTAAAAATCAATCAAGATACTGAATATCTTATCAAGTCCAACATATTATGTTGTTTTTTATTTCAGAATTTATTTTAAATTTAAATGCAAAATAAGAATAAAAAGCATCATCATATACACAGCAGAACATGAGAGAATTCTATATAAAACAATAAATATCCATTGCATGAAAACCCATAAATTAAATATTAATACATTGTTTTAAAAACTGTTCAGATTTTCTTTGCTCCTTTGTACGTTTTTTTTTGTTCTTTCACATGAAGCGTTTTGCTTTACTCCCCCCCAAAGATAGCTACTATTAAGCATGACTATATACACACACAACTATCTATGACCATAAGTGTATATATGTGTGTGTGTGTGTGTATGTGTGTGTGTGTGTGTGTATAAGACTCTACTAAACTGATTTCCACTTGTCATTTGTTTCTCTGAAGGTGGATAGCATCTTCCTTATAAATTCACATCTTTCTGTGTTTTTCTAAATCAATGAACTCATCATTTCTTATTCCATAGCAATATTTCAAACCAATCAATTCTATCTGAAAGATTGATTATGAAAGTTTTCCCCAACTTTTCTGCATTCATTCTATTGCTGGTTGCATATGTTTTATATACAAGAACATTTTCATTTTAATTTTAAGTAATCAAAATTATGCATTTTAAATTTCAATGCTCTTACCTTGTAACGTAGTTTAAGGTCAAATACTACTTCCTTTATATCTGCTTTCTTTATATATTTTTTACCTTGATTTCTTTGAAGTTCCTGATCTTTTCTTCCTTCAAATGAACTTGGTTATTATTTTTCTAACTCAGTAAGATGATTACATATATACCTTAGTTGGGTAAAAATTGTGATTTTTATCATATTATTTTTCTCCATCCATGAACAGTAAACATAATTTATACAAATAATATTAGTTCTAAATAGGGGAAGTAATATTTATTATAAATGGATAGGTAAAGCCAATATAATAAAAATGACAATTTAACCCTACTAATCTATTTATGTAAAGTCATTCTAATTAAATTACTAAAATGTTACTCTCTGAATTAAAAGTAGTTCCCATATTTATTTTGGCAGATATACACTCAGGCATTTTATGCTATCTAGTTATTTTAGATGATCTAAAATAATATTGAATTAATAAGACTGATATAGTGTAATTTTCCTCTTTTTCTTTTGATTAAGTCAATTTTAACTTTTACCTTTTTGAATACTAACCCTGCCTGCTTCTTTTATGTAATAAATTCTACTCCTGATTTTTATGTTTGTATTTCTCACTTTTATAGCATTTCTTGATAACCACATATTGTTGATTCAAATTTTTAATATGCTATTAGTTTCCACATTACATGCAATTTTATTTCATTCCCTTCACCTTCTAAGGTGATGTGCATTTTCTTCCTTTCTGTCTTCCCTCTATGTTGTCTTTTGAGGATTACAAAGAAGTATAACATATAGCCCCTGACTGGTTTTAAGGAACTTACACTTTAATTAGGTAGTCAAGAAACACAAAATGGAGCATCAGTAAAGAAAGTGACAAATATTTAGTCTTAAATTACAAAGAAGGAAATTCAAATAAGAATTCAAAAAAAGTAAGTAAATATTTAATAAAAAACATTCAGGTGAGCCTGTAGAGATACTAATGCATCAAAGGTAGGCAATCAAATCCTTCATGGATAAAGAAGCAAGAACAGAAAGTAATAAAGTATCTTCTATGGCAGTTTGGTTTTTCTTTCCAACTATTGAAAATTTGAAGTGTGTATGCACAACATGCATATTTGTTTTGTTTTGTTTTCGCTAAACTCACTTCAATGACAACATGAGAAGAGATCTAAAAGGAGGCCCCTAAGATACTGGACATGGAATAGATGGATGGCAACCTGCAG
Source organism: Sarcophilus harrisii (assembly GCF_902635505.1). Taxonomy (NCBI): domain Eukaryota; kingdom Metazoa; phylum Chordata; class Mammalia; order Dasyuromorphia; family Dasyuridae; genus Sarcophilus; species Sarcophilus harrisii. Next base: position 196,400,985 of record NC_045426.1, read on the forward strand.
TTTTGGAAAAAGTACTTGCATCACTGAGAACATAGAATCATAAACATAATGAAGTAAACATATCTAAAATTTTAATTTAAATAGAAACAGAATGAATTGGGTCTAAGATTTCCTTTTCAATTTATCTGTGAGTTAGAGTTCTGTAATGATATAAAAAGAGAACCAAGGTGGCTTCTGGATAGAAATAAAACCTGGAGCTTGTAGTTTCAATTAATGTTCAGATGCATGCTGACTATATGACCCTAAACGAGTTCCTTAACCTTTGTGGATTCTAAATTATGCTCTAGGCCTATAAGTTGACCTGGTTATTCCAGGAAATTTCCTTGCCTAATCAAAGTACTTAGTTCCTAGCCCTACAAACAATAAATATAAATTGTATTAGATAAGAGGATTAAATAACAACTTCATAGAATAATTAATAAAGACCCTTTAAAATTGCTCACTTTTTTTTTTTTCTCTGACTCATATATAGTAATTATAGAGAGGAAGAGATAGATGGTGTTAAACTCACTGTGTTTGGGGGATATAAACAGTCAATTTTTGAATTATCTTTGGATATGTATGTATCAGTTATCTATCGTCCATTTATATATCCTCACTGATATATATCATCCATCTATCAATATCTACTTACTACAGGCATTAGAATTTTGGAGGGAAATACAGCATATAATTAAGTTTTTGATCATCTATATGAGTCATCTCATAAAGATATCAGTCAGTATTATGTTCTATGCATTTTTCATGCCTTTTACATTTCTCTTCATGCTTTGATTTAGAATTGTTGAATGTCTATTAGGATGAGACAGAAAATATCAGATAATATGTAATGTAGTCAACATCTACAGGAAGGTAGCATTTAGATATTGAGCTAGTACAGTACTTTCCTTGATTTACTAATGAAGTAGATTGAGTGGAAAAAATATATTGGATCTATTTCAGTCTCTTCTATTTTCTATAACATCACTTGCATCCGAAATGTATGACTAAGTGAAAATAACCTTTGGAGCCAGGTCAGCATTTCTCCAGCTATCCTCAATATTTGTTTTCTGGCTATGATTTTATTTTAGATAGTAACCTTGCTTAGATTCTATTGTATGGTGGAGGTCACCTAATGTTTAAATTTCTAAGAATGGCTGAATTTTAAAGTTTCATTTTCCCTGAAGCAATCAATGATTAGAATTCTAAATAGGAAAAGATAAAGGGACTTTGGACAGACATGTCATAGGCCAGACAATATAAAAGATGGCATGGAGTTTCTCAGTTAGAGTTAACCTAGACTCATAAATGTGGTTAAAATAGCCTTGGACCTGAAATTTTTTTTTTTAATTAAGGAGAATGGAGTGAGAAAAAAAGAAAAAAATTTTATTATACCAACAATTGTTTTTAAATCCCATTGCAAAACACAGGAATAAAACTATTCACTATCATAGAGATAAAAGCCCATTTAGAAACACCAGGTTTTGTCTCCATTTTCAAGTGTCATACTTTGGTTTCATTCCTTTGAAAATAAGTAGGACTCATTTTGATAGTGATTTCATGTGCCATTATAAAATACCACTTATTTTACCTGCTACTTTACAGCATTTAATCATAAATAGTCTGAAAGATGAGAAACAGGATCAAATGGTTTTGCTTTTGTCTTAATTCTTTTTCTTTATATTTAAAGTACAGGTACTTCAATACTTTGATAAATCTGGATTCTCATTAATGGGTGAAGTCCTTCTAATGGTGAAGAGAAAATCCATCCATATCTTCTTATCCTATGTAAATCTTATACATATCCTTCCACTAATCATCCACAAATATGCATCCATTGTTTTGAAGATATTCTTATAAACCTCATCACTTTGGGTGGATCTTATCAATCCTTTAATGCCCTTGCTATTGTAGAAGGCCAAGAGGTAAGAATCTATTCCAGGACTTGAATCTTACAGTAAGGTTGCTCTCACCAAAACTCCCTTTTCTTATTGAAATAGCAGAGACTGCTTATCAATATAATAAATTAATAATCTAGTTACTGAAGCAAAATACAAATACTACAAAGCAATCTTTTGAATTTAGGACAGGAAAAACATCCCATAATAAACACTAAAGGTATTTGGGAGAAAAATACTTGAGACAATGGTATTATAAACTTTACCTTAATGTGTATCTCAACTATTTGCATCTCTGTCTAAGTAACCCAGATCCTTGGGCTTAATCACTTATATCTCAGTAGATCTTGTTTGTTAGAGAAAGCTATTGGAACTTCAAAGAGTGTACTTTGTATCAAGTCTATGAGCAGTTGATATATATATTTTTGTCTCTCTGATCAATAAACTTTAAAGAATTCATAGTTGAGACTTTCTCCACATGGCCCTGGTAAATTCACCTCCTTAATTCACTACAGGAGCTGGACTCCAACAGCTATGAGTAGCCACTGTCTTTTTACAGACATCTATTTTTCTGATTTTTTTTATATCACTGCTGAGAAATTATAAATTGAATGTAAAACATGTACTCAATTTATCACATTGTACAATGTAACCTCACACCTACCATATGTAGTACAATGTAAAATGTAACCTCAGAACTACTTATGTATAGTATGATGTAACCTTATCACACCTACTTTGTGTGTCTTCATTTTCCTTTGATGACTCAAAATTTTCATGCTGAGAAATTGTGATATTACATTACTCAGCTATACAGCACAGCAGAATAAATATTAATATAAAAAGTTTGTTTTAGGGGAAAAAACATGGGTGGTTGAAATACTCTGCAATAAGGCACTATACTATACAGTTTTCCACAAACAAAACTTAATTCAACTGTCTTTCTTTTTCCTATTAAATTATATCTTATCCATTGTCCATTCAAAGGTTAACTTGGTAGATTTGCTGTCAATATTAAATAATTGAAGAAGGCTTAATTCTTTTGAGAAGTCACAGAATTCTAGTATAATGATGTAATGGATAGAAAAAAAAAGCCCTGCATGTCAGAAATACTTGGATTCAAATCCTACCTCTGATACATATTGACTTTCCTCAGGAAAGCCACTCAAACTTTCATTGTTCTAAAAAACAGATTATAAGTTCTAGAAAAGATTTTAACATCGATAGATGGATTTTTTTCATCTATACTGATGAAAGCACAAGTCCAGTTCTTATATTTATCCCTATAGAATTTGTTAAGAAAGATTTATGATTCTTGAATGTTTAACAAAATCATCATATTAATATTTGCAAATAGAAAAAAACATGACATCTTCAGTGAATTTCACTTCCTTTTAGACATTGTTATTCACTCTCCCTAAGATCAAAAAGCACTTCTGGGAAATAAATATTCCTATTTAAAATCTTGATTGATAAGAATAGGGAATTGTTAAAACAAATAATGCCTCATTACATCTTTAAAGGAATATTAACTGACATTTTTGAAAGAGAGTCATCAAGAAGAAATTTTGCTCTAACAAGATAAAAGACTTAAAAACAATAATTTTTTTCTCTGCAACATTTTTGTCATTTATGTGACTACAAAAATGAGATCAGTCATAGAATATTGTTTATGAACACCTGCCCATTTAATTCTCATGTCTTCAATTTGTGTAAGAATTAATCTCAAAATTGTTGTAGATATTAGATAGTAAGCACTCAGAGGCAGTATTTTTAGAATTTTCATGACCAATCTGTTAAGTAAAAATTACATCTTCAACTTCTTTTTCCCAAGTATTAAGAGACCATTCTTCTTTCAAAGATCTTGAAACCATATATCAAAACTCCTTCACAACTGTGAAGCATGAACTTCTTCTGTAGTTATTTGGCAGAGTGTAAAACTCTTCCTAACTTAGTTTTTATTTATTACCACTGCTCTTACTTTAGACAACATTTTGGGAATGGTTATGTAAAAGGCCCCAAAGTAATTGATTACACCTTCATTGTTGAAATTTTTTTTTTTTACTTGGAGTAATATTGACAGATGGTTTTCATTTTCATCTCTTAATTGTACTCCTTTGTTGTTTTTATTTTTTACCTCAGGTTTCTTGATTCTCTTATCTCATGTAGCATATGTAACCTGGGGCTCAGGCCACAGCATCTGCATAAGACTTTCTTTCTGGATGAATAGAATGATTTTACGTGAGAAATAGAGTTCAACAGAACTTGTGAGAGAATTTCATCTTCCACTTTTGAGAGAAAATTCATACTACTACACTTTCTCTTAGGGAGGACTTCAGAAAGTAGTATGTAAAGAGGGTAAATGAAGCATTCAGAAAAGTTAGCACCTCTGGTGTCGGGGTTTGCTAAGATCTTTTCAGAGCTGCCTATGTACCTTTCCTAGTCATTTAACACCCAAATTTCAACCTGTGGCACCAAGAAGCTATAATATAAGCAGCAATTACATCCAAGGAAAACTGTCTTGACAGATGTGCTAAATTGTTTTGAAGGTACCTGACAGGCTTCAAACCACTAATGAGTTAGGATGAAGTATACATTAAGCACATGAAAACTTCCCTTGGCAGAATAGATGGATAAAAACAATTTGTTCCAATGACTATGAAGAAAGCTGAAGGTATTGTGGAGTTCTTAGAACTTGGTCAATCATTGAAGACACCAAGTTTATCCACTGCATTCCAGCCCATCTGTGGTTATATTGACTTTTATTTTGCCATTAGATTTTGATGACTCTGAAAAAGAAAATGAGGCTGATCATTTTTGCAACTCTGCCTCACTTAAATCCAATTTGCATGGAAGTCAAGACATTAGCTGCATGTTATATGGTCTCTTTGGAACAAAGGGTAGTGGCAGTTATCTGGTGCAGTGGAAAGAGCACCAGGTTTAAAATCAGGAGGACCTGAAGTGGAATCTAGTTCATCACTTGTTGTGTGACCTTAGATAAGTCACTTAACTCATATTGCCGCCATCTCCCCCCCCCCAAAAAAAAAAAGAAAGAAAAAAGAAAAGAAAGGATAAATCATGTCAGCAACATATAGAAAAGTTAATGCCTTTGACCATATCCTCATCTACAGGTTACCAATCTGCACACTTTGGCCAAGCCTGAGTTCAGGTTGGACGCTTTTTCAATGTTGGACTGTTTCCGTCCCAGTGAGAGAATTCATTAACTTTGTATAGTTCATGATATATTCTATTCTCTATAACTTCTTTGATTCCGTTTTGGATATCTTTTTAGACAAATGTACTAGTATTTTTTTTTACATTGGTCTTTTTTGCAACTTGCTTCTCGTAGGAAAAAATGAGCTAAACTTTTTACAAAGACTTAACTCCCTTCCCAGAAGGGAATTCCAAGAGTCAGAAGAACAAGTTTCCTGTCAAAAGTCCCTGCCAGCTCTTTTTCTCATGCAAACAGAGAGAGTGAAATACCCATTACCTTCATTAGTGAAGGGTCTAATAAAAGCACTTGACTTAAGTCTTTGGTTATATATCTAAATTATTATTTTTGTTTTCAAAATGAAAATTTTAGAATTAGAAAGAGCTTAGTGAATATTGAGTCCAAGTTGACATTGATTAATGGAGAGTTTACATGATTTTCTCAAGGTCACAACCACTTAGTAGCAATATTGGATGTGGAACATAGGTCTCTGACTTCTATTTCAGTCATCATTTCAATATATTTAATTGTGATGTGTTCTAAACATGACTACCTACATGCAATAAAAGTCCAGTACAAGGTGTAAACAAACTCTAATATTATATAGCACTAGAAAGAAAGCAAATAATATGTTGTGTCAGAAATCAGAAGCACAGAGTAACTTTTGTGTGTAAAACATGGTATTTAATGTGAAATACAGTAATGGATTTATTCTTAGATAGACTCATGTTTGTTTGTTTGTTTTTCCCACTAAATGGATACTCACAAATCCCTGCATAAGTAAGGAGATAAAAAAGTTTTTCTCTGCCAAAATAGCACATCTAGGTCTACTAAAAGCAATAATGAGGACTAGAAGGGTTGAGAAAAATGATTTGGTCTCTTGTTATTTTTTTTTAATTTCAAATTCAATTGTATGTCAAACAAAAAGATTTTAGTAATCTTTCACTCTTAATTTAATAGTTGTCTGGGACACAGTGTTTTCTCAGCCAGAGAAAAGGGGTTAACTGAGAAGATTTAATCATCCAGGAGACATTCTGCCTGATTTCTTTGGCTGGATGTGATAGCATACAGCCTCAGACTAAAGGGATATTATACTAGCCAGATTCAAGAGAGGCTTTTTAGTCACTTTACACTATCATATAGAGCCAAAATAGTTAAAGAGATGATGCTCAGAAACTGATATTAGAGAACAATACCTACCAACTACCACAAAACTTCAGTGATATACTTGTTGACAAAAACCTGATATTCTCAGCAACCTAGAAAAGAGCACAGGATGTGTATGTGTGCGTGTGTGTGTGTATGTGTGTGTGTGTGTGTGTGTGTGTGTGTGTGTGTGTCAGAGAGAGACAGAGAGACAGAGAGAGGAGAGAGAGACAGAGACAGAAACAGAGAAAGACAGAGAGAGACAGAAAGAGAAACAGAGCTTGATAAACAAAAAGACAGAGATTGACAGTCAAATCATCACAGTCATAACATTTAGAATTAGAAGGGAGTAGCAGAGATTTGACATCTAGCAAGAAGCAAGAGGTATAATGTCACATTTAGGTGAAGGCTCAGCAGAGAGAAGCATACAACAGGGAGCATGTACAGACAGAGCAGGTAATAACATAATCAGAAGACAACATTGATGGTTCTACAGCAGTAGGACATGAATTCCCCTTCACTGTATGTCACATCTCTGTTGGATTTGTCTTTTCTTTGGTTATCTCATTGTCACTGCTAGACATTCTCCTTTATAATAGTGTTAGTATTTTATCTCATCAGATCTACCTAATGGCTGTCTAATCTCTAAACTGCTAAGACATAGTGATCTGAGAGAGTCTACCTAATGAGGCTGGGCTTATAATTTTTTTTTTTTTTTTTAATCACAGTTAGAGCCACAGTTAGAGCTAAAAAGGCCAGAGAATGTTTTTAAGTTCAACATCCTCATTATTTAGTGAATCATTATCTGTGACATGAACAGGTAATATAAAAGGTAAGTTAGAAAGACATGCTTCTGAAATGTGTAGTTCTAAGAAAATAATGATACAAAAAGTAAGAGCATTTCTCAAATTAAGCTCTATTCATTAAATGTTATATTTCTTGCGCTGAAGTTAAAGTTAATCACTCTAAGCTAGGCTAAGACCATAGGAACAAGTAATGTTTTCCAGTCCCTCTCATATATAATTTGCCTGATTTAATTACTCTATGGTTTCCAAGGGTAGTAATTCTCAGATTTTTGGAGAAGAATTCATTTTTGAGTTTTATACTAAGGGGTGATCCTTGGTTAGACTATTTGGAAGAAAGGATGATGCAAGAAAAAGGTGACCAGGGTATAAAATGAATCAATTATGGAATAATTTTATTGCTATACAAAGAAAAAAAGTACTAAGCAAGAAAGAATCATAGAGTGATGATAATTATTTGAGATTAATAGTCATACTTCATGGGACATTTGTAACAGAAGATCCTTAGTAGCCAATTTCCATTTTACTTACACTGAGTACAACATAATCAACATCAAGTGGGCTCATATGCGTGTGTGTGTTTGTGTGTGTGTGTGTGTGTGTGTGTGTGTGTATGTGTGTGTGTGTTTTACCTCTCTGTGGGACATTTTTTCCTTCTCAACTGATTTGTCATTGCAACTGTTGCCAATACAACTGTTCTGTTGGTAAATACTACACCATTGCTCAGTTGCCCAGGAAGGGAGGAAGACAGCAGTTGCCTTGATAGATTTCCCAAGGGTATGTATCAAAGGAAAGAAGATGCAAATAAATGTTGACTCCACCTCAGGTATAAGGTTGTTCATATATTATAGTCAGGTACAGGGCACAGCTTCTGCCAGTGATGTTCTAGGACTCCAAGAGTTATTCTTACACTTCAAAGTTAAATGGTAATAGAGACCTTAGGGCTAACAATTGCCCCGTTTATTGCTAGAATTTCAGCTCAAGAGTCAGTAGAAATAGGCTTTATTCCTGACAGGAAGCAGCCAAAGGAGATTTGCACTTTTTATGAAGTGGGGGGGGGGGGGGGGGAGGGAGAGGGAAGGAACAAGAGGGAATGTCCCTTTGTCATATGTCCTTCAAGAGGATACTGCATGGGTACTACATATTTATTAGAACAAAGGGGTAAGCATATATATATATATATATATATATATATATATATATATTAAAATGGGAAATCAAGCTAATTGGTAAAGATTATACATTGGGAAAACAGGAATCCAAAACGTCTTTCTGTTGATTTAAGTTTTCTGCAAGAAATAATTCCAGATTCAATACAGTAGTGATGAAGTTTAGGATAAAATTCTATTTGCTTTTTAAATTTTATGTTCTTTTAGTCAGTAAGACAGGATAAAACGCACTGACCTTAGAACTTCATGGTCATTCATGTCTCTGGAAGCATACAATAGTTTGGTTTCTTTCATTGGCTTTCTCCCATGTTCACCCAGCATCATCTTGCTGCTAGAATCTCCCATCTGCTCTGATTCACAGCTCTCATTCTGATCAGCTGTGCTTCTCTATGCTAATTACCACTATCTCTCCTTTCCAAGTTAGTGCTTTCCATCTTTTTCAACCAAAGCTGAGATTTCTGTCCCATGTGGTTCTTTTCCTTTTCCTAGTGATATAATGATTCTAGACTCAAGAAATAACACTTTTTAAACAAAATTTTGACTCCTTAAGCTGATTTCAATGAACATAAGTAACATCAGTATTAGAAGAGTAGGTAAACAGAAAATAAATTGCAAAGTATATATAAGTTTAATTCTTTAACTCAGTACCCATGACCTTATATTAAAATTGATCTTGAAGGCAAAATTGTCCAACACAAGGTGCGTTATGAAGTGTCCACATGTTGTTTTTAATTATACTTCATGAACTTTTATTTATATGTTTATTTCCTATTGAATGACAACACGCATTTTTTTAAGTTCATATTTTAATTTCCCCATTACAATGGGAAATGATTTTTACATTCTTTTTTCCTAAATGTTTAATTCCAATTTTTCTCTTTCCCAGACATCTCTCTATTGAGAAGACAAGAAATTTGACATAGGTTCTACATATGGAGTCATGAAAAATACATATCCATGATAAGCATAATGTGAAAGAAAACACAGACCAAAAAAAAACTAGGGAAAAAAAAGTAAAGAAAAAGTTTCTTTGATTTTCATCCAGGTGCCACCAGTCTTTCTTTTTACATGAACAGTAGCTTTCATAAGAAATCATACAGAATTGTCTTGGATCATTATATGCTGAGAAACGAAGTTATTCAGAGAAGATCATCATATAATATTAGTTAGTGTATAAGACTTTCCTGAGTCTGCTCATTTCACTTTGCATAAGTTCGTGTCAGTTTTTCTAGGTATTTCTGAGAACATCCTGTTTATTTTTTCTTAAAGCTCAATGGTATTCTCTCATAATCATATGCAACTTTTTTCAGCCATTCCCCAATTTATGAATATCCCTTCAGTTCCCAATTTTTTGCCACTATTTAAAGAGCTGCTATAGAGGTTTATGTATACATAGATTTTTTTACTTTAAAAATCTCTTTGACATTTAGACCTAGAAGTAGTGATATTGCTTGACAGGTTTTATAACAAAGGGGAAAGTTGCAAATTGTTCTCCAGAATGATGGAATCAGGATATAAGTTCACCAATAGAGCAGGAATGTTTTACTTTTCCCACATCTCTCCAATATTTGTCATTTTCCTTTTCTGTCATTTGAACCAATCTGATAGGTATATGGTGATACATCAGATTTGTTTTAATTTGTATTTCAATAATCAATAATTTAGAGCATTTTTTTCATGTGGCTATAGATAACTGGTTATTTTCTCTCAAAACTGTCTGTTCATATCCTTTAATCATTTGTCAATTGAAGAATGACACATTTCTGTAAACTTGAGCTAGTTTTCTATTTATTTGAGAAATGATGTCTTTTTCTGAGAAACTACAATTTTTTTCAAAGTAATTATTACAAAGTATGTATTTCTTTTGATTCTCTTTCACCATTTATCTGAATTTGTCTTTCTTTTCATGCTGTTCACTCTCAGCAGGTTTTGCTTTTGACTTTTGTTGATACCAATCTGCTCTCTTCTCTGTCAGCTGCCCAATATCTTATCCCCTTCCACTCTTACTGTCTTGTATAAGATACATTTCTATACACAACTGAGTATATTTGTTGTTCCCTCATTGAACCAATTCCAAATAGAGTAAAATTTACACTCTTCCCCACCCTTTCTTCCATCTTATCCTTTGCTCTATGTTAATTATGTAGAATGGGTGAATAAATGATGAATAAATTTTAGGGTAGGTACTCTACTATGGTTGTAAGTCTAATGTGCTAGGGCTCTTCCTCACCCTAAAACTGTGAGCCATGACTGTGCCCCAGATTTGAGTATGGGCAACACAACAGAGTCCTGACTCAATGATGGCAAAGGGACTCCTGTAAGCACCTTCTGACCATTTGTTCAATTCCCTTATCATCTGTGGGATGAGACCTGCAGAAGCCAACACTGCTACCACCACTCTTGCTGATTCAGTGACACTCAATGACACTCTTCCTGCTTTTCTGGGTCTGTAGTTGTGTTTTCCTCTCACCCCAATGTGACAAATACTTTTGCTGACCTGTTTGGAAAATGCCACTGCTGCCACTGATTCAGAGGCTCCCAAAGACTTTTTCTGGTTTGCTGGGACCAGAGCTCTGTTAAGTGTGGTTGGACTATGCTTCACTCTGACCCTTTTCCTGATGACTTTCTAAGTTGTTTCACTCCATCTTTTTGTGGGTTATGATGCTGTAGAATTTGTGTAGAGTAATTATTTAAAGGTATTTGGAGGAGTTTGGGAGAGAGTTCAAGGGAGTCTCATCTTTATTTTACCTCCTTGGTAAATTTTACCACTTTTTCTAGTCTGTTTTTTAAAGTTTTATTTTCTACAGTATTTTTGTGTCTCCTTTACCAAGTTTTTTTTATTTTTTTCATGGATTTCTTCCATCAGTGCCATTTATCTTTTCATTTTTCTCCTATCTTACTTAATTTTCAAAATCATTTTCAAGTTCTCCCAACTCATATTTTTCTTTGAGACTTTAGACAAAGGAATTTTGACTTTGTTGTCTTCTTCTGAGCATATGTTTTAATCTTCCTTGTCACTTAATAACTTTCTATGGTCAGAATTTTTTTTTCCTGTTTTTGCTCATTTTCCAGTCTATTGACATTTAACTCTAGGCTAAAGTGGGGTTCTGCTGCCCAAATAGAATGGAGCTGTTTCAAGCTTCATATCATTTTGTTTTGTTTTTGTTTTTGCAGCTGTTTTTAGAGGCAATTTTGTAGGTTTTTGGCTCTTTCAAGATATTATGATCTAGTAGGAGATGTGTTTCTTATTCTCCTTTACTTTGCACTGGTTTAGGAGAGACCACAAGCATTCTTTTCAACCCTGAATAAGTGAACAAGGTCCTGATCCCCTGTGGCTGCAAGTTTTGCTGCGCTCGTGATCCTTCTCATTCTGAGACTAAGACCCAGCACTAAAACCCCAAATTAGAAAACATATCTTACTATAGGCAATGAAAGACAGTCTTGCCTCTGGCACCAGCAAAAGTTACTTCTGTGGATTTCCTTCCTTTACATTGTCCAAACCACTTACTGTTTGTGGGCTGAGAGGTCTGGAAGTCACTATTGCTGTCACTGATTCATTCTCTCCAAGGGCTATAATTGATTTATTAGAACCCAGTGTAAGCTGGTATAGTCTGCATTGGACTACAACCATGTCCTGCCACTGGTGCCATCATAATGACCTCTTGTAATTCTTCTTCTGACCAGTTTTCTGACTCTTTTGCTTCCTGTGAAGTGGGAGGTCTAGAAACTGTTGCTAATTCAGTTACCCTCAAATACTGCTCATGATTTTTTTTGGACCTATTCTATGCTGCCACAGCCTGCACTTGTGTGTGATCCCCATTCACTTTGGTGCAACAGATCTTTCCTGCCAAACTTCTAAGTTCTCTTCAGCTGAAAAGTTGCTTCACCCCATTTTGGGGGATTCTATTGCTCTGTAATTTATTTTGAAGCATTATTTAGAAATGTTCAGAGTGGGGGAGAGGTCAGGAAAGTTTCTACATTTTCTCCACCTTTTTGATTCTACCTTGTCAGCAGGTATTTATTAAGCACTAAGTATGTGTCAGGAACTCTTTTCATTTCTAGGAATATAAATACAAAGTAAAAGATAGTCTGCCAAAATAAATCCACTCTTTACAAATTCTTGTCTAAAAAGATTTCATAGGACAAATCACAGGGCAATGCAAACCTAAGAACTTAGAGAGTAGAAATTATAACTGTTTTATAATCAGATCTACTAATTGAGCTCAAAACATTTTGTCAAGTATTAAATCTTTAATAGCAAAACAGATTACATCTATAGCTTATTTCATCTTTTTGATTACTTTGTCCCTTTTTCTGGATTTACACAATCATATTTGAAAGGCATCTACATAGTCATTAATTCAAACTATACCTAGTCAAGAATCTTTTTTTCTAGAATATTTGTTCCTTTGTTTTTATTTGATAATAGCTCAATCCATTTACATCACATTATTCCATTTAATTATATTTATTCTACTTAAATCACACACATATATAAATCACAAATATATGTATGTGTATGTGTATATATATATATATATATATATATATATATATATATATATAAAACTGGTTAGGTATATGAAGAACTAGCCAAATGCATAGAGGGAACCTTAATTGAATTAGCTATATTTAACCTTAGTATCTAAGTTTTCTAATATTCCCAATTTCCCATAGTCCTTTTAAGCAAGAACCATGGGTCTGTGAGAGCAGTATGAGGCATTACAGCATTATTCTAAGGTCATTCATATGTGTGACACTTTTACCATGGCATATTGGTTTAAGACATTGAAAACTAGACTCCAAAAGTCAAGAGACTGAAAATGTTATATTTGAAAAGCTCAGAAATGGAAATACTGAGAGTTTATGTGATTGAGCAGAGATAGGAACCACACTGATTATGAAAATAGTATGAATATATCTCTGAATTACCTGCTATTGACAATCTATTAGGAAAACACAGAAGTTTAAGTACTTATAAATATGGTCAAGCTTTTGATTTTAATTTTTAAAAGGCATTTCTTTTCTATGATGCTAAACCTATATTTCCTTGAGAACTGCTGATGGGATGAATTTATTTAAAGTATCACAGGTCTATAAATGAATAGTGTGTCTTAAATGCACAAGAGACATGATTAAATAAGATTGCATAAGTACAGAGAGGAAAAATCAACCCATGCTAGTGATGCATAAGGAAATTGACAAATTACTTAAAAATAGATTTTTTTATACCAGGAATTTGATTTCTTCCTATTGTATTAAGGCATCCTGCACTATTAGTTTATATCCATCATGTACCATTTTCCCAACATCATCTAGTCATTTAATGGTACAATATGGACAACCAATCTTGATTAAAATTATTTTTTATTTTGTTTTATTTTTTGCTGAGGTAATTGGGGTTGTGACTTGCCCAGGGTCACACAGGAAATATTAAGTGTTTGAGACCAGATATGAACTCAGGTCCTCCTGACTTCAGGACTGGTGCTCTATCCACTATACCACCTAGCTGTCTCCTTTATTTTATTTTGTTTTAATCTTGATTAAAATAAAACCCAACATATGCTTTGTAAGATGAACTGTGTAAGTCCTAGAATGATATAAACCATTAATCTATCTCTAATTCTGAACTTCTTCATTTTGTTCAGCAGGTGAATATTTTAATGTACCAGATACTTGTGTTGATAATGAAAATTTTGAAGGAGAGGCCAGAAGAGCCATGTTTCAATGTTTGATATGATGACAAGAATAATTTCTGGCTTTTTTTACTCTCTTTACAAAAGGTTTTGTTTTTGGAATATTTGAATATTCAGTGTTGAATATTGGGAAGAATTTAGAATGTCATCATAAGAGATCAATATTGAGGACAGCAAGATTTTTGTCATAGTCTGAAAAAGGGTTATTGTAATTTCAAAGCTTTTACTCATAGTATTTTCAAAGCTTTTACTCATAGTATTTTCCAACTCTTTTCTGATATAGAATGTATAGTCTAGATGTTGTATTCATTTTTTTTAATATAGGAAAGATTTATCTTACTTTTTCATTTATTTATTTATTTATTCTTAACACACATTGCTTGCTCTTTGAATCATGTTGGGAGAGAAAGATCAGAACAAAAAGGAAAAACCATGGTAAATGGGGTGGGGGGGGAAACAGTAAAAAATGAACGTATTATGTGTTGATGTACATTCAATCTCCATGACTGAATGTGGATGGTATCTTCTATCCAAAGTCTAGGGGGCAAAGCCAAGACGGCAGAAAGAGTACACAGGTCTTTATCAGAGATCCTCATCCCTCAGATGATACACGAGTCAGGGAATCTATTGGGAGGCTTGGGAGGCTCTTAGCCAAAATACATTAGCATTAGCTAGGCTGCCCTGGTTACAAGCCAGCAGATTAGCCATGAGACATCCAAATGTATATACAAAAGACAAATATTGAGCTTCTGAAGCCCAGAACAATGTGGAATCTGGCCACAGCACCACAAGTCAGGCAGCACTGGCCCAGGGCAGTCTAAAGCTGTTGTCCTGTTTAGAGGAAGTTTGGGACAATTTCCCTTTGCCCTAAAAGCAGACCTGAAACTTTAAAAATGAGCATAAAAGTAAAAAGAAGTCTGAACATAAATAGTTTTATTTATGGAGAAAAAGAAGAAAAGACAACAAACTCTGAGGATCCTAAAGGCAAACCATTTCCAGATGAAGCCCCAAAGGATGATGAGTTGTTCCCCTTCTAACAAAATTCTCTTTGAATAATTCAAAAAGTATCTTTAAAAAGAGTTAGAAATGAAATGAGAATTTGCAAGAGAGTTTGGAAAAGGAAAAACAGGGGAAACTAGATAGTGCAGTGGATAGAGCACTAGCCAGGAAGTCAGGAGGATCTGAGTTCTAATCTGGTATCAGACACTTAACACTTCCTAGCTGTGTGATCCTGGACAAATCACTTAATCCCAATTGCCTCAGGAAAAAAAAAAGGAAAAATTATTATTTTTATATGAAGAAATTATATGAAGAAAACTCTTTAAAAACAGATTTTGTGAAATGGAAAAAATCATATAAGTCCTTACAAAATACATTTGATGAAATGAAAAAAGAAAATAATACCTTCCAAAACAGATTTGATGAAATGGAAAAAGAAAAACTTCTTGAGAAAAAGAATTTGTGAAATAGAAAAAAAAAAATTCAATGAACAAAACATCTCATTTAAAAGTTCAGTTGGTCAAATGCAAAAGAAGATTAAAAAAGACTGAGCAAAGAGAATTCACTAAAATTAGAATTGAACAAATAGAAATGAATAACTCAATGTGACACCAAGAATCAGTCAAACAGAAACAAAAAAGTGAAAAAAAAAATAAAAGAAAATAGAAAATACCTCAATGGAAAAACAATTGATTTGGAAAATAGACTGAGGAGAGACAATCTAAGAATTATTGAACTTCCTGAAATCCATGATGGAAAAAAAAAGGATCCTTGACATCATCTTTCAGGAAATCATCAAGAAAAAATGCCCTGATATCCATAAAATAACCATTAAAATAATTCACCAATCACCTCCTGAAAGAAACCCTAAAATGAAAATTTCAAGGAACATCATAGCTAAATTTCAGAGTTATCAAATCAAGGAGAAAATATTTCAAGCAGCCAGAAAGAAGCAGATCAACTATCAAGAAGCCAACATCAGGATTGCCCTGCACCTAGCAGCTTCCACTTTCAATAATTGAATGGGTTGGAATCTGCTATTCTGAAAGGCAAAATAACTTGAATTGCAGGTGAAAATCAACTACCCAGCAAAATTAAGCATTATCTTTCATGGTGAAAAAATGAACATTCAATGAAACAAGTAAATTTCATTCATTTCTGATGAAAAGACCAGAGCAGAACAGAAAATTATATCTTCAAATACAGAACTCAAGAGAAGCATAAAAAGGTAAAAAGAAAAGAAAAAAAAAAAAAACACTTTCTTTTAAAAGTTAAAAAGTTTATTATATCCTTATATGGGAAGGTGACATATTTAATTCCTGAGATTTGTATCTCTGTTATGGCTATACTTAGAGAATGCAGATATTATTTAATTTTATTGTGATGACATAAAAAAGAAGTTATAGGAGGGATGAAGATTTTACTGGAAGAAGAGGGAAATAGAGTTAAAATGGAATAAATTATATCTCATGGAAAAGCAAAAAAATTTGAGGGAAAGAAGGGAAGGGAATGAACATTGTATGAATCTTACTCTCATCAGCTTTGGTTCAAAGAGAGAATATCAGACATATTTAGTTTCACAGGGTACTTTTCTTACCCTATAGGGAAGTAGGAGGGGAAAGGGAAAAAGGAAAAGGTAAAACTAATAGAAGGAACAACAAAAGTAGAAAAAGAAAGGTATAAGAAAGGGAAAAGGGCTATAAAAATGGAGGGCTATTTGAGGGAGGTAGTATTCAGAAGCAAAATACAGAGGAAGGAAAGGGGGAAATGAAAAAAAATATAAGTTGGGGAAAAGAAGCTGTTGGGAAATGCAAAGTTAGCAATTTTAACTGTGAATGTGAATTGGATGAGATTTTTCACAAAACAGAAGCAGATAGCAGACTGGATTAAAAGCCACAATCCTACAATATTTTGTTTACAAGAAACACATTTAGAATGATACATTCAGAGTGAGGGTAAAAGGCTGAACCAGAATCTATTATTTTTCAGCTTAAGTTAAAAAAAAAGCAGGGGTAGCAATTCTGATCTTAGATCAAGCAAAGGCAAAAACAGATCTCTTTAAAACAGATAAAGACAGAAACTACACTTTGCTAAAGGGTACCATTGATAAGGAAGTAATATCAACACTAAATATATTTGCACCAAATGGCATAGCATTAAAATTCCTATAGAAGAAGTTAAGAGAACTGCAAGAAGAATTACAAAGCAAGACAATATTGGTGGGTGAATGTCAACCTTGCTCACTCAGAACTAGATAAATTGCACCACAAAATAGATATAGTTATCAAAGAAATACTTCTCAAAATCTCTAAAGTAACATGCCTGGATATGGGGCATTATCAAGACTGAGCATTTCTCTCATGTCTTCCTGGAGTCTTTACTTTTAGAAATAACTTCAGAATTTAAGTTGACAATTTCTGAAATTAGAAGTGCCTAAAATTATTCGAAATTCAAAATTTCCTGTAGAAAATTTGAAGCCTCCAACAGGGAATAAAGAGTTACTTGCTAATTCCACTCCCTCTCTCTTTAAGGGAAGACATTCATGTCCATCTAGAAAGAGAGAGACTAAGACCAATAGGCTTTGTGATGGGGATTACATCAATAAAAAAAAATGAAAGCTTATAGGTTGGATGTAGCAGAAAGCTAAGTAGAAAATGTTACAGTAACAAAAGAATTGAAAAAAGAATTGAATATATTCATAGGCTTTAAGGATGCCTAGCTAAACTAAATGATAACAAACAATTGAATATCAACTCAAATATACAAATATATTTAATAACTATTTACATTAAAATTATTCCACTAAAACACAATTTACTACCATTTTCATCCCTAAATCAAAGTCCCCAGATAACTTAGTCCTCTAATAGTAATTTTCATTTATTTTTTCTTCAAAAATTTATAGTACACTGCATTTATTTTGGTTTGCACTTTGTTTTCCTTTACTGTATTTTATGTCTTTCCAAATTACTTTTAATCTCATACTCTACTGTTTTGTTATTTTAATTTACCCCTCTTTGTTTAGTTATGCTTCTCTTATTAGACATTTAAGTTTTTTTCCAAGTTTGTTTTAGTTTTTCAAGGTTAGAAACAGACATCTATTAAGTACTTACTATATGCTACCTCCTGTGCTAAGCATTTTGCAAATATTTTTTCATTAGATCTATAAAAACTACCCATAACAATTATATGAAAATCAGGGAATTAATAAGTTTTGGCTATTTGGATTTGTTTTCCAAAACACATTGGTGTGTAATACCAGGAATCATTATAGTACAATTATTTTTGTAACATTTGATATTTCCAAATTGCCCTTCAAGTAATCATATGCTTCTGTATCTTCAGTATCATAAAAATTATATCTGTCTCTCTACAACTCTACCTGCACTTATTTTCATTGTTCAGTTTATTTTTTTTTGTCAGTTTGATGATTCTCAAGCATTGTATCTATTGCATTTCTTTAATTTAAAACTCTTCAGTTGTTAGTGAGATAGATCATAGTTTTAGTAATTATTATCAATTATTCATATGAAGCTGAGATTATGTAATCAGCAGATTTGTCACTTTTTCCAAACCCTCTCAGCTCTCTTTCCCTCAAAAAATTGTATGCCATATGTAAAGAACTTACAGTTAATTTCATAGGACAAAAAAAAAAAGGAGAACACACACAGACACACACACATATTGAGGTAAAATTTCACAAATAACTGAAAATTCTTATATTAACAAAGAATCTATTTCCTACCAGCCACTTCTGTTGCATCAAGAACTCAATAAACTCACAAGTTTGTGTTCAGCATCCACACTAGGATTCTCTTCCACATAAGGAACTTGAAACCTCAGAGATCTGTTTTAAAAATCAATCTTCCCTCCACTCCACAAAAAGCAGCAAAAAATTATGAGAAAAAAAAGAGAAGAAAGAAGGAAAAATAAGAGTAGGGTGGTAAGACTGCATCAGAAAAGGGACAAAAATTGAGATGGAGAATCAGTTCTATCCCCATAAAGGGTATTCAAGGCAGGAACTCAGGCTGCCAAATGCTATATCTTCACAATGTAACTAAGTCCTGGGTTAGAGTGAAGAACATGAATAGCAATAAAGGTAGAAGAGACAGAGAGTGACAAAAGAAAAAAAAATGGACATTTTCTTTTTTAAAAAATATTTAATTTTCCCAAAGCTACCTGTAAAAACAATTCTAATATGCATTTTTTTAATTTTTATTTTTAAATTCTATACCTACTACTTCTTCCTTGTTTCTGACACTGTAAGCAACTGGATATAGATTATACATGTACAGTCATGTAAGATATATCTATATTAATTATTTTGTGGAAGGAAACTTAAACAGCAAAGAAAAAATAAAAACTAGTATTCTTCAGTCAATATTCAGATACATAGTTCTTTCTCTGGAGGCAGATGGGACTTTTCATTGTAAGTCCTTGGAATTGTCTTGGATCATTGTTTTGATGAGAATAGCTAAACCGTTCATAATTGTTCATTGTATAATATTGCTATTAATGTGTACAATGTTCTATTGGTTAAGCTTACTTAACCTTGTCATGTATGTCTGTAAGCCTTGTAATGTAAAGTCTTGTAAAGACATAAAAGACTTTCCAGGTTTTTCTGATATCATTCAGCTCTTCAACCATACTGTTCCATTATAATTATTTAGCACCACTTATTCAGTCACTCCTCAATTCATGGACATATACCTTAATGTCCAATTCTTAACCATTACAAAAAAGTTACTTCTATAAAAACAATTTTGGTAAAAATAAATAATCCCCCATCCCTTTTTTTCCCATCTTTTTGGCATTGGATTATGCTATTTATCCAAAAAGCAATCAGATGGGAGAAATGGATTACAATTGGGGACAATATAGGCTTTTTAACCCAACAGAGGGGCAGTGTCTAGTTCAAGCAGCTCCAATGTAAGTGATTTGTAAGTGATGTGGAGAGAAAGTGGTGAATAGAAGGGGCTAGATAGGCTAACTGCTTGGGAGAGAGGGTTTGCTTGTATCTTTACAGATGGGGAAGGAATCAGATGGATGCTGATGAGCTGTACTCTCCTTGTCCATCAGAGAGAAAGAAAAAGAAAAAAACCTTGAAACTAAGGAGAAGACCTAATAAATAGCTGACACTGAAAGAGCATGGCTGATAATGAGACTGTTACAGAATTTCAAAACCTGCAGGAATCATTGGATTCCCTGAGATGAAAAATTTCTGATAAGACTATTGTAGAACTTCAAAACTTGCAGGAATCATTCGGTACACACATGAAGTAATGATTGATTTTGGACTATTTCTAGGACTTATGGACATGTATAATTCCTTATATTCATTCATGTTATTTGTTACATCACTACTAGCCTGTGTTATATTACTATTTGCTTATGTAATTATGTTTAATATCTCCCTTGTTGATGGATTTATGTATACCTGTTTCAAGTGAGACCCTTCAGAAATCTGCTAATCTGGTTTGATTTCCCATTTTCTTTTGGTGTTTTCACCTCTCTTCCTGAGATGTCAGGGAGGGCATGATCATATCCTTTTTTGGTGTTTTTCACCCCTTTTTTGAGGAGTCAGGGAAGGTGTTATCACCGCCTTTTTGGGGTTCTCACCTCCTTGAGAAGTCAGGGAGAGTGTGATCACCCTATGTTCTAAAACAAAAGAAAGCGGGAGATGTTATGGGCCAGAATTCTGAAACAAGGATTCTTACAAGCTGTTAAGTCAGTGGAATTGATAAATACAATGGTTATCTAGTTTAGCATGGTGGTTAGTAGTTCTCTAGTTCAGTACATGTACTTATATTTAATATAGTTCTACAAGATTCACACCTATGATAAGAGAGCATGTAAGTTTGGACAAACTCAGCCAGATTCAGAGGCAGAGAAGACAAGAGAACTGGAGGCAAGAGCTTAAGTTGACTGGAGTCTGAAGCATAAGCCCTTGGACTTAGATTTATTCATCCCATCTCACTCCACCTTGGTGGCAGGCTTTCCTCCTTCATTTTCTCCACTGAAACCAAGACTCTGGAAGGCCTTCAAGAAAACTAGTTGATCCCCAAGTGAAGAAGATAGGACTTTGAAAGAAATAATAAAGGATTTGGACTGTAAAATCTGGCTGTTCTTGTGGTGATTACTGAACTGAAATGAAATCTGCTCCCAGAGACCCCAAGAAAACCGAAACCAGAGAACATTACACATTAGCTCTTGCAAAGCCTTGTGTTCCAGTCCCCACCCCTTTCTCTCAGCCCTTTCCCCTGGACGGCAAGTACTATAATATATGTTAAATACAGTAGAAATATATGTTAAATTGAATATATGAATATATATTTATACAATTATCTTTCTGTACAATAATAATGAAATCAAACCAGAAAAGAAAATGATGAAGAAAATAAAACACAAGCAAACAACAACAAAAAGAGTAAGTATGCTGTGTTGTGAACCACATTCATTTCCCACAGTCATCTCTCTGGGTGGAGATGGCTTTTTTGATCACAAGACTATTGGAACTGGTCTGAATTATTTCATTGTTGAAGAGAGTCACATACATCAGAATTGATCATCATATAATATTGTTGTTGCCATGTACAATCATCTCCTGGTTCTGCTCATTTCATTCAGCATCAATTCATGTAAGTCTCTCTAGGCCTCTCTGAAATCACCCTGCTAATTGTTTCTTATAAAAACAATTCCAGATTCCACAGAATTTATATACCATAACTTATTCAACCATTCTCCAACTGATGGGCATCCATTTGGTTTCCAGTTTCTTGTCATACAAAAAGAGCTGCCACAAACATTTTTGCACATGGGAGTCTCTTTCCCTCCTTTAAGATCTCTTTGGGATATAAGCCCAGTAGAAACACTGCTGGGTAAAAGGGTATGCCCAGTTTGATAACTCTTTGGGCATAGTTCTAAATTGCACTTCAGAATGGTTGGATCCATTCACAATTCCACCAACACTGTATTAGTGTCCCTATTTTTCCACATCTCCTTCAACATTCATCATTATCTTTTTCCTGTTATTTTAGCCAATCTGAGAGGTGTGTAGTGGTACCTCAGTGTAGTCTTAATTTTCATTTTTTTGATCAAGAGTGTTTTAGTACACCTTTTCATATGACTACAAATAGTTTCAATTTATTTATCTGAAGATTGTTTATATCCTTGGCAATTTATCAATTGGAAAATGGTTTGCATTTTTATACATTTGAGTAAATTTTCTATATATTTTAGAAATGAGGCTTTTATCAGAACCCTTGAATGTAAAATTTTTCCCACCATATTGCTTCTCTTCTAATCTAGTTTGCATTAGTTTTGTTTGTACAAAAACAACTTAATATAATCAAAATTATCTATTTTGTATACAATAATGAACTCCAGCTGTTCTTTGGGGACAGATTCCTTCCTTCTTCATAGATCTGAGAGGTAAAATTCCTTAGTTCTTCTAATTTGCTTATATTATCATTCTTTATATTTAAATCCTGAACCCATTTTGACCTTATCTTGGTATAGAGTGTTAGATGTGGATCAATGCCTAGTTTCTGCCATACTAATTTCCATTTTCCCCAGCAGTTTTTGTCAAATAGTGAGTTCTTATTAGAAAAGCTGAGGTGTTTGGGCTTGTCAAAAACTAGGTTATTATAGTCCTTGACTATTTTGTCCTATGAACTTAATTTCTTCCACTCATTGACTACTCTATCTCTTAGCCAGTAACAAATGGTTTTGATGACCACTGCTTTATAATATAGTTTTATACTGATACAGTAGGTACAGCTAGGTCTGGTCTGGAACATCTAAGCCACTTTCATTAGCATTTTTTTCATTAATTCTCTTGCAATTCTTGACCTTTTGTCTTAAAGGTGAATTTTGTTATTATTTTTTCTAGATCTGTGAGATAATTTCTGGGTTGATTGGTATGGCATTAAATAAGTAGATTAATTTAGGTATTATTGTCATTTTTATTATATTAGCTTGGCCTACCCATGAGTACTTGATATTTTTCCAATTGATTAGATCTGACTTATTTGCCATCTAAAGAAATTTATAACAATAAAAGTAACTCCAGAATGATTCAAAAGAAAAACATAATTTCATTTGAATCAAGAGTAAATTTGTTGATGAATGTTGGAGGGGATGTGGGAAAACTGGAACACTGATGCATTGTTGGTGGAGTTGTGAATGAATCCAACCATTCTGAAGAGCAATCTGGAATTATGCCCCCAAAATTATCAAACTGTGCATACCCTTTGATCCAGCAGTGCTACTACTGGGCTTATATGCCAAAGAAATACTAAAGAAGGGAAAGGGACCTGTACGTGCCAAAATGTTTGTGGCAGGTCTCTTTGTAGTGGCTAGAAACTAGAAAATGAATGGATGCCCATCAATTGGAGAATGGTTGGATAAATTGTGGTATGTGAATGTTATGGAATATTATTGTTCTGTAAGAAATGACTAACAGGATGAATACAGAGAGGCTTAGAGAGACATACATGAACTGATGCTGAGTGAAATGAGCAGAACCAGGAGATTATATACTTCAACAATGATACTGTATGAGTACATATTCTAATGGAAGTGGATTTCTTCGACAAAGAGAAGATCTAATTCAGTTCCAGTATATCAATTATGGACAAAAGCAGCTATACCCAAAGAAAGAATACTGGGAAATGAGTGTAAACTGTTTGCATTTTTGTTTTTCTTCCCAAGTTATTTTACCTTCAGAAGGTAAATCCAGTTCTCCCTGTGCAATAAGAGAACTGTTCAGTTCTTCACATACATATTGTATCTAGGATATACTATAACATTTAACATGTATAAGACTGCTTGCCATCTAGGGGAGGGGGTGGAGGGAGGGAAGGGAAAAGTTGGAACAGAAGTGAGTGCCAGGGATAATGTAAAAAAAAAAAATTACGCAGGCATATGTTCTGTCAATAAAAAGTTACAATTTAAAAAATAAAATAAAATAACTTTTTCTTTTTTAAAATAAATCTAAATAAAAACTGTCCTTGTTTAAAAAAAAAGAGTAAATTTATGACACAATTAGATAATATGTATAAATTTTCAGGATGCAATTAAAGTAATCCTACAAAAAACATATCTTCAAGAAGAAAGAACAGATGAATTAATTCTAAAAAAATTTAGAAATTTACAGAATTTCAAAAATTAAAATTAAGTAGCAAATTATGCATGCATATTGAAAATAAAGATGAAGATTGTAAAATTGGAAGAAAATAACTTTTAAAAATAAAATTAAGATGTGCTTTTAAATTAGCTAAACTTATTTAAAAGAGAGAAGAAATCCAAGTGGTTCATATAAAAAATGAAGAAAGGATAATTCAGGACTAATAAAGGTAAAATTATTAGATATTATTGTCCAACTGAAGACCAATTATTATCAAGTAGTTAAATCAAATGAATTTGTATGCATATGAGAAACAGACAGATAGAAACAGAAATCTGTTCACCCACACAGAGAGGGAGACAGAGAGAGAGAGAGAGAGACAGAGATCGAGAGACAGAAAGAAAGGGAGAAAGGGAGAGAGAAAGAGAACAAGGAGCGTATGGAATTCCTACTTGCTAAAGGAAGGAAATAGACCAAAAAAAGACTTATTTCCAAGTAAATCTTTTCAAACATTTAAAGTAATTATTAATTTTAATATCAAATGAGCTAATTTATAAAAATATGAAAAATACAACTCTGAAAATTTTATTTTTTATATAAATATGGTATAGATACTTAAACCATGGTAGATCAACCCAGATAAATAAAATTTCTCTTATTATTCTATAATTAGAACAATATCCTGTAATGTTCTGAATGGTTTTTCTGGAGGTCTTGGAGCAGCCTTCATTTCAGTAGAGTAATCATCAGGAGGATAGCCAGGTGTTAAAAATCAAATCCTTTATTATCTCCTTTACAATCTAATTTCCTTCCCTGGAGCCTGGGCAAGCTTTCTGGAGAACCTTTCAAACCAGCCTTGGTCTCAGTGGGGGAAGTGCAGGAGGCCTGCCACCAAGGTGGTGTGAGATGAAGTAAATGAATCTGGCTCTGACCCTGGCTGAGTTTGTCGCAGCTTTATATGCTCTATTTTGAGTATAAACCAATCATAGTACCACTAGGAAATCATTATTTGTTGTAAGATTAAATCTATCATACTGAACTAGAGAACTATTAATCACCATGCTAAACTAGATAATCATTGTCTCATCAATTTCACTGAATTAGCACCTTGTAATTATCCTTGTTTTAAGTACAGAGTTCTGGTCCATAACATTATTCCCTATGCATATTTACATTAGCACAGAGAATAAAGCTCTATGTCAAATAAACTATAAATTATTATCAAGTTTAATTTCTATCAAGAATGAATGGAATTTTACTAATATAAACATAATTGATCATATTAACCTCAAGAATAATAGAAATCATATTTTTAAATAGTCACAAGATGCAATAACATCTTCTGCCAACAAGGCTAGAAAATCTAGTATTACATAGATTTTTTTAATTAATATGTAAATAGGAACTACATAAAAACAAAATCTAGCAATATACATTATATGGATAAATGAGAAGTTTTTCCAATAAGATCAGTGCTAAAATAAGAAATTTAATCTCTTGATATAATGTTAGAAATACTATCTATTGTAAACAGACAAAAATAATTTGAGTAAGTAATATAGACAAAGAGGTGGGAAGATGAGGTGGGAAAAAATAAATCCTTACTTGAAAAAATAAATATTCATCAAAAATTTTATGTATAGTTCATAATTTCTTTAAAACTGAATCAAATTACACAGGAGAAAAATCTCATAGCAAATTTACCTTAAAAATGGGGGAGGGGGAGGGCATAGAGATTAACAGATTTGGAATACAAAATAGTGGTGGAAGAAACTATGGCAGAAGAAAGTAAAGGCAACAGTGTTAATCATGAATCCATAAAAAATTAATGAATTTCTTTTGAAAATAGGACAGAGACAATTTGAGGATTAGATAGATGCTATTCAGAACATTCAAATCTAAAATCCTTAATTTATTAGTAAAAGGGAAGAATACCAAAAAACTGCCAAGAATTTCTGAATATTAGCAACAAAGTTTCAGAATAAAAATTGTTTCCAAAACAAAAAGAAAAAGATCTTGAAAATCAAAAAGGGAAATAAGTTATCTTTAAGAAAAATAGGAAAATTAATTAATAACCTAAACAATTGAAATTTTAAATTACAATTTGAGAACAATATTATAAAGTTATGATTACAGAAGAGTATACCTTGTATAGATGAAATTACTGACCCTTTAACATATTCAAGTATGAATAAATGCATATATATATATATACCTATATACATATACATATATATGTATTACAAACATCATTCACAATAATTTAGAATGAGAGTTCTCTAAGAAATTCTGAGAAAGCAATGTGATCTTTGTAACCAAATCTGATAATTAATATTAGGGAGAATACATCAGAGTTATAGAAATATCTGATTAATCAATTGATGCAAACAATCATAAGATCTTATAACATAGTCAATAATTATTTGCAATGACTAATTCATTTTGCCAAATTATTGCAGGTCATTATTCTTTTCAATTTTTAACAATTTTGTATGCATTTTATTTTTCAAAAAAAAGGTCTTTTCCTTGCATTTTATGTTTACAAGACAGTATTTTCCTTTATAACTTTTGTTGTAATTTTTTTTGTAATAAAGGAAAATAAACCAAAACAAGCATCACAGTGAATACACTTGACAATGAATACAGCAGTAATCTATGTGTATGATTTCCACTTTTCTGTTGTAGGTCTATGTTCAGTTCTCAGTTCTCTGTGATAGAAATGTGACAATACAATTCACTTTATAATATATCATCTATATCATTGTAGTCATTGTATGTTGTTGTTATTTTGGTTTAAATGGTTTGTCTATTAATTAATAACTCATGAATTACTAATGGTAAATTGTTTTAAATGATCTTTACTGGGTTCTTGAAAAAGATTACATGTTCATTGGAATTCATGGCAATTTTATAGTAATTGCCAACTTAAGTTATTACTCTAAAACTAAATCCTTCCTAATTATTTCCTATGTTTCTTAGCATTCCCTATCAAATAAATAATTCTTCTGCAAGTACTTAGCATTTTAAGTTTATAAAATACTGCATTCAGTTGTTTCTGAGACATTTATGCTTGGTCTACTCTGTTAATCATTTATTTTTATTATTTGAGTAGCATTACATAATTTTAAGCATGGTTGGTTTTTAATCGATTTTAAGATCTGGTAATATCATATCTCCTTTATTCCTAGTTTTTTCCCAATTATTTTCCTGTAGACTCAGTACTTCCCTTAGTCCCCCCACTTAAAACTGTTGTTATTTTGTCTAGTTGCATAAATTAATTTCCTGGCAGTTTTATTAGAATGATACATTTAGAAATCAATTAATATAATAAAGTCATTTGAGTATGTGCTTTTAAATAATCTGTTTATGTACATATTTTTAAATGTTAAACAGTCTACTTAAAAACAGTGAATCTATATCTCCATTTATTTATCTTGTTTTATTTCTGTAGAGTTCTAAACATGGCTTGGTAGACTGATATTATCTTGAAATTTTGAAGGTTTATGGATTTATTTTGCATCTTACTATTTTATGTAAACTACTAAATGTTTCAATTAATTTCTTTGCTTCTAAGAAACCTTATCATCAACAAATAGGCACAACTGTGTTATTATTTTCCTAGTTTATTATACCTTTAATTAATTGCTCTTGGGTTTTATTGCTATATTTTTATATCTATGTCAGTATTGGGAAGAAATATCTTTACTGAATTCCAACATTTATAACAAAATCCCTCTTTTTTACCATTATAATAATATGAATTTTTATTTAAGATACATATATTTGATTGAAGATGAGTTCTTCCACTCTTATTCTGTTAGGGCTTTTTATAAAATATATCTTTGCATTTTATCTGTCAGGAAATTATGTAATGATATTTATAGTTTCTACTTTTTTTATTATTACTTTAAATCATTTCCTAAGTTTAAACTTTGCTTTCATTCTGGATAGAAATACAATTAGCCATTGTAAATTTTTTCTTATATTGCTGCAATCTGCTTGTAATATCTTATTTAATGTTTCCATTGATGTCTATTGGTGGGCATAATGTATATCTCTCTTTTTCTTCTTTATTTCCTTTCTCCCTTCAATTTGGGCACCAGGACCATATTTGCCTCACCAACTAAGATAAGCATGATAATTATTAGTATATTATCAAGGCATTTCAGGACAGATATTTATTCTCTTGTCTTTCAAGATCTACTCCACAAGTATTTATTAAGCATTTGTTGCACACCAGAAATTGTTCTAAATATTGGAAGCAAAAAGAAATATTTCATTCTAGAAGCTTACATTTGAATGAGAAGACAATGCATAAAAGGAAGTTAATATTGGGGGAAGAGAAGTACCTGTGCAAGACTATGATGATGAAAGTAGTATAAAAAATTAGGAGTGAATCTCATAATAGAAATAAGAGAATCTAGGTCCTGGTTTCCCAGTACCTCCCAAGACTGGTCTAGGTATATTCCTTTAAAATGGAGATTTGGGTAGGAATAGAATAATCAGAGGAAGTAATCACAAGGGCATAATGATTTTCTTCCAAGTTTGGAAGGCTGCAGAAAGGGAATGAATTTCCAGTTCTCAGAGCATGCTAACATGTTCTTGCTGTTGGAATAAACAGAGAATGCATCTAGTCTGGTTGCAATTCAACATATGTGAACGTCTGAAAAATCTGATTTCTGGCCATAAATAAGACAGGATTTTGTATTGTGTGAACAAAAATATTTTATAATTGGCTGATGAACTTGAAGATTTGATGACTTTAGACATGCAGAACTGGAAATGAATTCATACACAAAAGATGCTGCTACTTTTGAGTTTCTTATGTTTGATCTCTTCTCATTTTAGGCAGCTGATAGGATAGAACAAATTATAGCCCTTTGAACTTCAAAAGGTTAGAATAAACATCAGAGATCTCATGGACAATTAGTGGATAGCAGAATACCCTAGAAGAGAATACCCTGCAGCCTTCCAAACTTGGAAGAAAATCATTATGCCCTTGTGATTACTTCCTCTGATTATTCTATTCCTACCCAAATCTCCATTTTAAAGGAATATACCTAGACCAGTCTTGGGAGGTACTGGGAAACCAGGACCTAGATTCTCTTATTTCTATTATGAGATTCACTCCTAATTTTTTATACTACTTTCATCATCATAGTCTTGCACAGGTACTTCTCTTCCCCCCATATTAACTTCCTTTTATGCATTGTCTTCTCATTCTAGGGTAGAAGAAGAAATATATATATATATATATATATATATATATATATATATATTTGTTTTACTTTGATATATTCCTATCATGAATATTGATAAATAAAAGGTTATGAAACATATAATTTCTCTTCTATCAAAATTTCACATTCAAGAATAGTTGGAGCAATTCACAACATCATCAACAATACATTACAGTACCTATATTCTCAAAATCCCTCCAGCATTGGCTTTTTTCAACTTAAAAACAAACAAAAATGCCTCCCCTTTTTATATCCCTGGCTGCTTATTATAAAACACAATTATCTATTGCAGAGAAATAGATAGATAGAGCAAAAAAGAGACAGATGACAGACAGAAAAAATGTTCATCAGGAGATCTGAGTTCTCATTTCCTATTATCAGTACGTTGTTAAATAGTCCATGTCATCATGGCAGTTTATTCATATATAAATTGGTAGAAATAATTCTTGAAATCTACCTCATAGTATTTCTGTGTGATTTTTTAAGAAAATGGGTTTATAAACTTCAAAAAAAACATAAATATTAATATTTTGTTAATAACTACTCTGTAATATTAGCATTATGAAATAGATGATTTTGAAGGTTCTTTACGGTTTAGCTATATATTATTATTTGTTCATCAAAACATTTTTCAAGTGGTTATCATATGTATAGGTTAATAGCATATAATTGCAAATAATTCCCTGTCCATAGTAAATTAATTAAATAACCATATCAAATTTATTGAATGTTTATTGTTTTTACAGGAGCAATGAATATGAAAAGACAATATCTGGTTTAGTTTTATTGATTTTGGTTTTACATATTGGTATGTAGTAAAATAACTATAACCTTTTGTTATTTGAATTAAATTAGAAAGAAAAAGCAGTGCAATAAATGATAACATCCATTTTTAAAGAATTACGTGAATTCATTAACATTTTAAAATGGAAAATATGTACTTTTTTCAAAGCTAAAAATTATTCAAACATAAAAAGCCTTTGCAAAAATTATTTATCTTTAGGTTAACTTACCTGAAAGTGTAAGATATCCTATCCAGTCACTTCTATAATAACAATAATGATTATGAATGTTGAGATAAAAATAAAGCTTTTGATCTTGAAATCCTTTTTAAAATATCAAACTAATTTTTAAAAAACTTTTTGTAAATGAAGTAACTAAATGAATGTGAAGGAATTTCCCCCATTAAGAAGATGGCTTTTGTTTTCTACTGAAAAAGAATTCATTAAAATTCATGCAGTTTTATACTTGTTGGATAAAAGTCATCTGATCTATTTCAATGGTATAGAGATAAACAGGAATTCTCATAAACTATGCCCATAGAGTGGAAGGCCTGGTAGCTTCTAATATCTAGGAAAGGCTTCACTACAGGTGTGATAATATACTAAGCTTGCTTCTTGGCTATTTGTAAGTATGGAGAAGTTTGTCATTAGTAAGTGAACCTATTGATTTTTCCACACCCAACAATCTTTGAAATAATGAAAAAATATATAAAAATATGAAATGGTGATTACTACTGTTTTAGGACAATATAAGCTGATTTCCATAGTAAACAAACTAAGAGTAGTTGTTATTTGTGCCAGTGAACATTTGTGTCCAGGGCAATATTAGCTTACACTGATTTAAAAAATCTTACCTAGAGGGAGATCACATGATTAGCAGGAAAGCAGAGCAATTGTTTTTGATAATCCCCTCCTTCCCACACACAATAATGAAAATAATTATGCATCTTATCTGGAGTAATTAAAGTTGAATCCTCAAGATAAAAAGACAGAAATTCTATTTGACAGTGATTCTCAAACTTTTTGTCCTCAGGACCTTATATTAGAAATTAAAATGTCAGTGTTATTATGATAATAGTTATGATGTTTTGGATCCTCTAAAAAGGACTTTCCTGGATTAAACTTTGAGAACTACTGCCATAGAATATTTAAAAACAATTCATGACAAAATATAAGAAAAGGAGAGCAAGAAGGGAGTGGGTAAAAAGATTATTTGGGTAATCAGAAGTGAACATTTACAAATATAAAGGAAAGTCTAAAAGACCAAGAGGAAAAGAGAGATCATAAACCTAACTCATGAGCAGATAAACTAAGAGAAATATGCATAAAGGCAAAAATTGAATAGAACCACATTCACCATAATTTTAAGGGAAAATATAATAATATGAAGAATAATTAATGAAGATTTTCTCATAAATAAGAGAAATTTTCCATATTCCAGGTCATGGTGGAAGAAGAAACTGTACAGTAGTTCAAAAGATAAATAAATCTTTCAGAAAGAATATATTAGGAATGAAATTAAGTAAAAGAAATCTCAAAGCAATATTTATGAAACAAAAAAGACAAATGATACATAAGTACAGAACTTAAAAGACAAAATAAAGATTCTCCCCAAGGAAGTAAATTATTTAGAAGACAGAATGACAAGTTTGCTACACAAGAATATAAATATCGAAGAAAATTTGTCTGAAGGAAAATGCAAAGCAAAAAATTAGAAGATTATATGATTGTGATATAAACCAAAGCAAATGCCTTTGAAGACAAAATAACTTAATGATCATAAGTGTTCTACAAGAACACAACAATTAAAAAACACTTAAATATCATGTGTAAGTAATAATATATGAGTACTGCTCAGAACTTTTCAATACAGAACAATAAATCAATCCAATCTACACATCATTATCAGAGAAAACAAAAAAAAAAAAATGGAAATATTTCGAGGTATTATGGAAAAATAAATATTTACAATTATCCCCCATACACATACATAAATACTAATTAAATCAATTAGGATAGGGACTGGATGTAAAAGCTCCCTCTATCAATGCAGGTAACTACTTTCTTTGTATCTTATAATCAGTATTGGTGGGCTATATGGAATACTGAGAGTTTAAGCGACCATAGGCAATAAATTTCAGAAATAGAACTTGAACCCAAATCTTTCTAGATGTGAGACCAGCACTATATATACCACTCTATATGATAATTCCTTGAACAGTTGTCACATGTTTATAGGCTATTGTTTGTAAGACAAAAATGAGAAGAAAGAGGACGAATGAAGGATCACCAAGGAAATCAACTTAGATAAGAGCTACAAATTAGGCAAGCACTTAAAATTACTAGCAAGAAAGGAAAGATGAGTTTTTCTCTGTGAATTAAATTCTATAATATCCATTAAATCCCCTAATATTCAAATTTCCTGGAAAGAATAGCTTTTGTTAAGCTCTGTAATAGAAAAAAGGGAGGTAAGGGACAAAAGAAGCTAGAGATGCACAGTTACCAAAGTCATAAAAGAAAAGAGAAAAGAAAGTGATTTCTTTTAGTTCCTCCATACAAGAATTAGAGATGTAGAAGAATAAAATAAAAATATTGAGAGTGAGGTATTGTGTGAGGGGATTACTTGGGAAGATTTATTCCTGAATGAGTAAGGAAGACATATCACAAGGGAGCATTTTAGAAGACAGAAAAGCTATGTTTCTACTAAGAAATAGAGTCACTCTAATAAGAGTCATATAATGGGGATTTGCATATTTAGAAACTCTATTCTTCCAGAAAGATTATATCATTTAGAGTTGTGTCAAATCCTGAGAAAGAAAATTATTAGTCCCTATGTTCAACTAGACCCAAAAGAAATAGAAGTGATATAGAACACCAAATGGTGGATGATAATAGTAAGGGTAAGGCCTGAGACTAGACTTAACAAATCTAGACTTAAGTGATTTTCATCTCATGATGAAACTTTGATTTAACATTGCTTTTTTCATCAATTAATGTTTCTAAGAATTAAGCAGAATACAAAAAAGGAGGAGATAAGATTTTACAAATACAATTAGCAGAGAAATGGGATACACATTTCAAATTGACTACTTCAGAAGATCTATCTTAATAAAAGTAAGGAAATAAAAATAAATAAGGAAGGTTCTTATAAATTGGAAAGTACATAACTACAACATAATGGAATGTGAAGGAAATTAAAAAGAGACAAGCTTGAGATACAACAAGCATATATGAACATAGAAAACTTGTAGGAATATATTCATCAAAAGAGTTTGTGCAAAACTGTTTAAGAACTGAATATTATGTTTGTGGCAGCCTTTTTTGTGGTACTGGAAAATGAATGGATGTCCATTGATTGGAGAATGGTTGGGTAAATTGTGGTATATGAATGTTATGGAATATTATTGTTATGTAAAAAATGACCAGCAGGATGAATACAGTGAGGCTTGGAGAGACTTACATGGACTGATGCTGAGTGAAATGAGCACAACCAGGAGATCATTATACACTTCAACAACAATACTGTATGAGGATGTATTCTGATGGAAATGGATGTCTTCAACAAAGAAAAGATCTAATTCAGTTCCAATTGATCAATGATCGACAGAAGCAGCTACACCCAGAGAAGGAACACTGGGAAATGAGTGTAAACTGTTTGTATTTTTGTTTTTCTTCCCAGGTTATTTTTACTTTCTGAATCCAGTTCTTCCTGTGCAACAAGAGAAGTGTTCGTTTCTGCACACATATATTGTATCTAGAATATACTATAACATATTTAACATGTGTAAGACTGCTTGTCATCTAGGAGAGAGGGTGGAGGGAGGGAAGGGAAAAGTCAGAACAGAAATAAGTGCAAGGGATAATGTTGTAAAAAATTACTGATGCATATGTACTGTCAATAAAAAGTTATATTTATTAAAAAAAGAACTGAATTTAAAATGGAAAGCCATAATAATCAATACACAAAAATTAATGAGAGTAATATACAATCTCCAGCAATATTAAGAGAGATAAATAGTAAAACTATGTCATGAATAAACAAAGTATAGGCAAATATCCAATATGAATAAAAATATATGTAATAAATATCATAGTTTCTAATTATATATTATAATATGTATATGTATATAGAAAAAGGTCACTTAACTAAAAAGTTAGTTCTATCTAATCTATCTAAATATATCTAAAAATTATTAGAATTACCAATTTGCATTTCTACACAGGAGATTATTTTGCGCATTGACTAAATCATAGTCCCAGAACACTATATACCTTTTTTATATTTTTTATTTACAAAAATATGCATGGGTAATTTTCCAATATTTGTCCTTGCAAAACCTTTTGTTCCAAATTTTTCCCTCTTTCCTCCACCCCCTCCTTCAGAAGTCAGGTAGTCCAATACATGTTAAATATGTTAAAATATATGTTAAATTCAATATATGTACACAAATTTATACAGTCATCTTGCTGCACACACACAAAAAATCAGATCAAAAAGGAAAGCCCCGAGAAAACACAGAAGTGCAAGCAAACAACAACAGAGAGACTGAAAATGCTATGCTGTGATCTTCACACAGTTTCCACAGTCTTCTCTCTGAGTGTAGATGGCTCTCTTCTTCATTGAACAAGTGGAACTGGTTTGAATCATCTCATTATTGAAGACAGCCACATCCTCAAAATTAATCATTATATAGTTTTGTTTTTGCCATGTATAATGATCTCTTGGTTCTGCTCATTTCACTTAGCATCAGTTCATTTAAGTCTCTCCAGGCCTCTCTGAAATCATCCTGTTGGTCATTTTTTACAGAGCAGTACTATTCCATAGCATTCACATAGCATAATTTATTCTGCCATTCTTCAATTGATGGGCATCCATTCAGTTTCCAGTTTCTTGCCATACAATAGGGCTGCCACAAACACATTTTTGCACATGTGAGTCCCTTTCCCTCTTGGGATATAAGCCCAGGAGTAACACTGCTGGATCAAGGGATACACACAGTTAGATAATTTTTTCAAACTGCTCTCCAAAATAGTTGGATCTGTTCACAGTTCCATCAACAATGTATCAGTGTGCTAGTTTTCCTACATATCCTCCAACATTTGTCAATATATTTTCCTGTCATTTTAGCCAATCTGACAGGCGTGTAATGGTATCTCAGAGTTGTCTTAATTTGTATTTCCCTGATCAATAGCGATTTGGACCACCTTTTTATGTGACTACATATAGTTTCAATTTCTTCATCTGAAATTTGTCTGTTCATATCCTTTGACCATTTATCAATTAGAGAATGGCTTGAACTATTATATTTGAGTCAGTTCTCTATATATTTTAGAAATGAGGCCTTTATCAGATCCTTTGGATATAAAAATGCTTTCCCAATTTTCTGCTTCTCTTCTAATCTTGTATGCAATTGTTTGTACAAAAAAATGTAACTTAATATAATCAAAATCATCTGTTTTGTGATCAATAATGATTTCT
This sequence comes from Sarcophilus harrisii, assembly GCF_902635505.1. Classification (NCBI taxonomy): domain Eukaryota; kingdom Metazoa; phylum Chordata; class Mammalia; order Dasyuromorphia; family Dasyuridae; genus Sarcophilus; species Sarcophilus harrisii. The sequence continues at coordinate 196,436,514 of NC_045426.1, forward strand.
AGTTCATCTTTGGTCACAAATTCCTTCCTCCACAATTCTGAGAGGTAATCTATCCTATGTTCTTCTAATTTATTTATATTATCATTCTTTATGTCTACAACATGAACCCATATCGACCTTGTCTTGGTATACAATGTTAGATATGTGTCTATGCTTACTCTCTGCCATACTAGTTTCTGATTTTCCCAACAGTCAAATAGTGAATTATCCCAAAAGGCAGGGCCTTTGGGTTTGTCAAATACTTAATTGTTATAGTCATTGTCTATTTTGTTCTGAGAACCTAACTTATTCCTCTGATCAACTTCTCTATTTCTTAGCCAGTACCAAGTGGTTTTGATGACTACTGCCTTATAATATAGTTTTAGATCTGGTATAGCTTGGCCACCTTCATTTGCTTTTCTCTTCATTGATTCCTTTGAAATTCTTGACCTTTTGTTCCTCCAAATGAATTTTGTTGTTATTTTTTCTAGGTCAGTAAAATAGTTTTTTGGGAGTTCGATTGGTATAGCACTAAATAAATAGATTAGTTTAGGGAGTATCATCATCTTTATTATATTTGCTCAACCTATCCATGAGCACTTGATATTTTTCCAATAACTTAGATCTGATTTTATTTGTGTAGAAAGTGTTTTGTAGTTCTTGCTTATATAGTTCCTGAGATATATATATATATATATATATATATAGAGAGAGAGAGAGAGAGAGAGAGAGAGAGAGAGAGAGATAGATAGATAGATATGCTGATGATTTATGTGGGTTTATTTTGTATTTTGCAACTTTGCAAAAATTGTGGATTATTTCTAATAGCTTTTTCTAATTGTTTAAATCTCTTTTTCTTCTCTTATTGACAAGGCTAGCATTTCTAATACAGTATTGAATAGCAATGGTGATAATGCAAAACCTTGTTTCAGCCCTGATCTTATTGGGAATGGTTCAAATTTATCCCCATTACATATAGTGCTTTCTGATGGTTTTAAATGGATACTACTGATTATTTTAAGGAAAAGGCCATTTATTCCTATATTTTCTGTTGTTTCTAATAGGAATGGATGTTGAATTTTATCAAATGCTTTTTCTGCATCTATTGAGGTAATCATGTTTTTTGTTAATTTGGTTATTGATATATTCATTTATGCTAATAGTTTTCCTAATATTGAACCAGCCCTGCATTCTTGGTATAAATCTAACTTGGTCATGTTGTATTATCCTGTAGATTATTATCTGTAATCTCTTAGCTAATATTTTATTTAAGATTATTGCATCAATATTCATTAGGGAGATTGGCCTATAATTTTCTTTCTCTGTTTTGTCCTACCTGGTTTAAGTATCAGTAACATATCTGTGTCATGGAAGGAATTTGGTAGGACTCCTTCAATTGCTATTTTTTCAAATAGTTTATATAGTATTGTAGCTAATTGTTCTTTAAATGTTTAGTAGAATTCACAAGTAAATACATCTAGTCTTGGGGATTTTTTTTTCTTAGAGAGCTGATTAATAGCTTTTTCTATTTCTTTTTCTAAAATAGAACTATTTAAGTAATTCATTTTCTCTTTTATTAATCCGGGAAATCTATGTTTTTGTAGATATTCCTCCATTTCACTTAGGTTGTCAAATTTCTTGGCATAAAGTTGGGCAAAGTAACTCCTGATAATTATTCTAGTTTCCCCTCCATTTGTGGATAGTTTTCCCTTTTCATTTTTGAGAGTAACAATTTGATTTTCCTTTTTTAATCAAATTAACTAAAACTTTATATATTTTGTTGGTTTTTTCATAAAACCAACTCTTAGTTTTATTTATTAATTCAATAGTTTATTTAGTTTCAATTTTATTGATCTCTCCTTTTATTTTTAGAATGTCAAGTTTGGTATTTAATTGGGGGGTTTAATTTGTTCTTTTGCTAGCTTTGTTAGTTTCAAGTCCAATTCATTGATTTTCTCTTTCTCTATTTTATGCAAGTAAGCCTCTAGAGATATAAAATTTTGTTAGAATTCTTACAAAGTGTTAAGTCATTAGAGTCAATAGAAACAATGTTTAAGTTTACACCTTTAAGAGTTTACACATTAGAGGTCACACATTAGAGCTCACATCTTTAAGAGAGTTTACACATTAGAGCTCGCACATTGAAGTTCACAAGTACAGGAGATCACAAAGTTAACTTTGTAACTTTGTGAATTCATACCTCTTGGAGGAGGAGTCAACCTTTGAGTTTACACCTCTGAAAAAGCATAAAAGTAGCTGAGTTAGTGAAGTGAGTTCTGTTTAGAAGATTGTCAGGAGTCAGAGTTGAGCTAGAGACAGGAGCTGGCAGAGGCAAAAGACTAGCAATGAGAGCTCTCAGAATCAAAGAAAGCTAACTGCCCTATTTTGGAAGAGACAATAAAAGACTGTTCTTTAATTCCTGACTGCATTTGAGGTGATTATTACTCTGAACTGAAACTAAGGCTGCCTCCAGAAAACCTCCCCAAGAAATCTGCTCCCAGAGAGAACGATCATATTTTAGAAAAGAAGAGAATACTACATCATTTTTAATCCAGTCTAATTATCTGCTTACATTTTATGGGAGAGTTCACCCCATTCATATTTACAGTTAAGCTACTAATACTATATTTCTTGCCATCTTATTAACCCCACATTATATTTTTCTCCTTCCTTTTCCCCTTTACCTCCACTTTAGTATTTTACTTATGAGCACTACTTGCCTCAATCAGTTTTTCCCCTTTAGAGACTCTCCCCCTTTCTTATACCTTTCCTCTGCTATTTTCCTTTTCCCTTCATTTAGTTTATCCTTTCCCTTTCCCCTTCCACTTTTATATAAGATGAGAGATGTTTAAAAAAAATCAAATATATCTAATATTCTTTATTTTGGTCAAATCTGATAAGAGTAAGATTCACACAATATTTGTCACCCTTCATTTTTTCCTCAATTATAATATGTTTTCTTTATCTTTTCCTGAAATGTAATTTCCCTCATTTTACCTCCATTTCCCCCTTTAGTTTTTGTTACAATCCCCTTATACATGAGAGTACATGTATAATCTTTTTTCACTGTTATAATATAAAAAATTATTTTTTTAATATTATGATCATTTTACCTACTGTTTCTATGATATCTGGGCAGTTCTCTTTAATGATTTCCTGAAAGATAGTGTCTATGCTTTTTTTTTTTTTTTCCATCAAGCATTTCAGGGAGTCCAATAATCCTTAAATTATCTCTCCTACATCTATTTTCCAGGTTGGTTGTTTTCCCAGTTAGGTATTTTCCATTTTTTCCTATTTTTCAGGTTTTGATTTTGATTGACTGATTCACATTGTCTCATTGAGTCATTTATTTCCATTTGGTCAATTCTGAATTTTAGTGAGTTATTTTCTTCATTTACTTCTTTTTGTATTTGTCCAATTGAATTTTTAAATATGTTGTTTTGTTCTATGGAATTTTTTTTTCCATTTCACAAATCTGTTTTTTTAAGGAGTTATTTTCTTTCTCTGTTTCACCAGTTCTGTTTTTCTGGGAGTTGCTTTCTTTTTCCATTTTATCAAATTTAACTTTTAATGAGTTATATGTTTTTTTTCTATTTTACTAAGTCTATTTTGCAGTAAATTTTGTTCAGATAGGTTCTGTGTTGCTTTTCCCAAACCCTCTTGCAAAATTTTTCATTTTTCCCCCTATTTTTCTTCTAGCTCTCTTTTAAGTTCCTTTTTTGTTTCTTCTGGGAGAGGCTTGTGTGATGGGGACCAGATTATCTTGCCTTTTGGTGCTTTATCTGAAGACAATGTGCCTTTAGTCTCCTCAGGGTTTGAAATCTGTTCTTCTCTTTCTCCATAAAAGCTGCCAAACATTACAATCCTCTTTATTTTTTTTTTTACTCATTTTTTTTAAAGTTAAGATCTGTCTTTAGGGCAGAGGAGATTTTCCAAACAACATCAGATGTGCTGGGTCAATGCTGATTCAGTTCCGGTGCTGGGTGGGCATGGACAGCTTCCATGAGACACTGGCATTTTGGGGTTCACTATTGATCTTTTGTGTTTGTGTTGGATGTTTTACAACTTTTTTGCTGATCTACTGGGTTGCAACCAGGGCAGAGTGATCAACACTGCAACATAGATTCCTCCCCATAGGTTCTTTGCCCTGTAGAGAAAGCAAAGCCAGTGGAGTCAACAATGCCCTGGGACTGTGTGCTATCTGCACGGGTGTTTGTGGTCAACTGTTTATGTAAGGCTGCCTCCCTCCCATTTCCAACAGAAGTTTTCTGGCAATCTTTGAAATTAACTTCTGCTGATAATTTGTTGCACTCCCAATATTTATGAATTCTGCCAGTCCAGAACTAGTTTAGAGGTTGGATTTCATAATTATTGTGAGGGTTGTAGAGAAGGTCAGAGAGAAATATATGTCATCCTCGACATCTTTGCTCCGCCCCTAGCTCTGTTTTTTTTTTTTTTTAATCAGAAATTAATGGAATTCACCTGTTTCATTTAATATCCATTTTCTTCCTTGGAAGAAAATCCTGAATTCAGCTAGGTAGTTTATTCTTGACTGCATCTTGGCTGGATTCATTTAATATCCATTTTCTTCCTTGGAAGAAAATCCTGAGTTTAGCTAGGTAGTTATTCTTGGCTGCATTCTTTTCCTTTCAGAATATCAGATTCGAGGTCCTTCAATCCTTTAAGGTAGAAGCTGCTAGGTCCTAGATAATCTTTATTGTGGCTCCTCAGTATTTGAATTGTTTTTTTTTTTTTTTTTTCTGGCTGATTGTTATACATTTTCTTTGGTCCAATAGTTTTGAAATTTAGCCATGATATTCCTTGGAGTTTTAATTTTAGGGTCTTTTTCATGACGTGTTTGGTGAATTCCTTCAATGGCTATTTTACCTTTTGATTCACAGCATTAGGGCAGTCTCTTGGATGATTTCCTGGAAAAGAGTGTCTACATTCTTTTCTTCATCATTGTTTTCAGAAAGTCCAATAATCCTTAGAATGTCTCTCCTGGATCTATTTTCCAGGTCAGTTGTTTTCCCAAATAGGTATTTTACATTTTTTTCTATTTTTAATTTTTTTTTTTTTAGTTTTGCTTGACTGATTTTTGATATCTTATTGAGTCATTCATTTCCATTTGTTCAGTGCTGAATTTTAGTGAATTGTTTTCGTCATTTACTTTTTTACTTCTTTGTGTATTTGTACAATTGAATTTTTAAATGAGTTGTTTTGTTTATGTAGTTTTTCCCCCCATTTTGCAAATTCTGTTTTTTAGGGAGTTATTTTCTTTTCCCATTTCACAAATTTTGTTTTTCAGGAAGTTGTTTTCTTTTTCCATTTAATCAAATCTATTTTTTTAAAGAGTTATATGCTTTTTCCCCCCATTTTGCTATTTTGTAGTGAATTTTCTTCAAATAATTTCTGTTGCTTTTTCCAAACACTCTTGTAAAGTTGTCATTTCCTTTTCCAATTTTTCTTCTAGCTCTCTTTTAAGATCTTTTACAGTTTCTGCTAAGAGAGCTTTGTATGATGGCAACCAATTTATATTCTTTTGGGCTTCCTCTGGAGATGATCTGCTTTTAGTTTTTTTCACCATAACCACTATCTATGGTCAAAGTTCTTTTTGCTTTTTTATTCATTTTTTTAAAAGTGGAGATCTGCTTTTAGGGCAAGGAAGGTTTTCCAAGCTTCCCCTATAAGCAACAAGGACTGTGCAAGGTCAGTATTTAATGACTTCCAGTGCTGGATGGGCATGGCCAGGTGCCGAGATTCTGGTATTTTGGGGTTCACTCTTTACCTTTTGTGTTTGTGGTGGATGTTTTCTAATTTCTCTGCTAATCTACTGGCTAGCACCCAGGGCAGAGTAGCCAACACTGCTATAGATTCCTCCGTGTAGATTCTTCACTGTGCACAGCTCCTACTTTCCTGGGTCTGCATAGCCTTCATTAGTGTCTGTGCTCAGCCTGCTAGCTCTTGTCCTGCCTCCCTTTGTGCATGATTGAAACAGATCTTTTTTTGGCAAACTTTGAAATTATCATCTGCTGTAATTTGTTGCTGTCCCAATATTCATGGATTACAGTCCAGATCTAATTCAGAGACTGGATTTGGTAATTAGTCTGATAATTAATTAAGTAATAAGTAATTAGTAATAATTAATAAGTAATTAGTTGTGGGACAATATCAGAAAGATATATGTGTCCTCTCCACCATCTTGGCTCTGCCCCCTGCTATAAAACATTTTTAAAAATACATCTTTTTATCACTTACTACTACTTTTCTGTATCGTCATGGATCATTTACAATTTATAGATATTTTACAACCATTTCCACTGTCATTCATTCAGAAAATTGAATAAAGTGATCTATAATTGTTAATTAGACTTGCTATGAAATTATAATTATTTTTGTGTGACAAAGGGCCCATCTGTATTGATGATTGATTATTCTAAGTATGAGACTGTAAAGAACTTGAAAAAAGAGAACACAGATCTTCTGACTTCCAGCAACAAGAGAAAACCTGTTTGATTTTAGATTGTTTTTGGAGACAAGTCCCTGAAAGCAGAGAAAGATTCTGGGAAGAAACTCAAAAGATAACAAGACTTTGATCATATATTGTCCTTATTTGATCACACTAAAGACTCAAAAATTTCTAGTAATATCTTGGAGAGTTATAGATAAAGTTGAAATATCTTGCTTCCAATAGGAGGGGTCAGCTTGTATAAATGTGTTTATTATTCTCTATGTGTGGTTTTTTGTTTTTGTTTTTTTGGTAACTGGAATTTGATAGAAGTAAGCATTTGTTAAGTATCTATTAAATGCAGCTGCCAATTTTTTATCTGAAAGTTATCTACCAAACCACAACTAACTGACTATCTGAGTCTAACACATAACAGTTAGTGATACATTCACATTTACTATGTCTAACATCTATAATGAGTGATACCTTTTCTTTTTTAAATGAAAAAAATTTGATTGAATCATGTCATCTCTTCTCAGATAATCTAAAGAGCAAAAATAATTCTATATTTGATGTGTAATAAAACAGTTTCTTATGAAGTTGTAGAATTGAAAAAGGAAAAGAAAATGGAAATTGATAATCTTTTTATTTTTTCATATATAGTCAATAAGAGTGATAGTGCAGATTGGTATCTGTTTTAAAGACAAAAAATTACAAAGACAGATTTGCTACATTTCTCTATGGGGACAACAAAATTCCAGAGAAAAACAATATTAAATAACACACAAAAGAATGATTACTGTTAGTATAATGTGTTAGGTATTTCTTCCAAGTAGAAAGAGACAAGTTAAAATTATATAGTAAAAATTTTGGATTATACCCATAGTATAGTTTATACCTGAGAGTTATAAATAATGACAGATGATAAGAGCATCTTTCTTCTATTACTGAATTCTAGAACAAATCAAGGACTGCCGAGAGGAATTCAATTAAACAAAAGCATTTTTAATAATGTGTTTCCAGAATTTATTATCCCAGTAAATTGTTAGAGATATCTGTTAAAAGTTTTTCATATTTATAAAATAAGAGATCATACAGACAATATTATCTCACTTGTTGAACAGTGAATAATTGAGATGCCATTTGGTGACTTGGGTGGTCAATAATGATGTTCAATTAAAATACCACAAAATCAACACGTTCATTCTGTTGGGAAATTGGAAGGCAACAAAACCATTTTTAAATATAAGCTAGAAATGTTCAGGGAACAAAAAAATCAAACCAGAACCAAGATGAGAGAATATAAAGGGCAAAGGTTAAGTACCTATAGGATAGCCGGAGATATAAACTTTCCTCTTACAAAAATGGATTGAAACTGTACTGGGTATATTGAAAGGGAAAATGTGTTAATTAGGTGGGGGATTGGGGAAACCTATGTTTTGGAGTTTATGTGACTTTATTCTTTTAAAGACGAATTTATAAATATGCAGAAGGATTCCATGTGATTCCTCATAATCCTTTCTGCAATATAAAAACTTGGGAATTAATCTAAATCAAATTCATATTATTAGAGGCTAACATTATTACATTTAAATTTGATTAGTTTTAATTGCTGATCTATATTGTACCAGTTTGTGAAAGAGATGAATTACATCGGTCTCAAATGTAGAGAACAGAAAATAACTCTCTTTTCCATTATATTCAAACAAAATACTATTAGATGTGTTTTTAGCAGTTGGAAAACAAAGCTCTGGACTCCATAACTCATACATAAAAATAATATGAGTATGTGGGTTTATACATCTAGCAAAAGATTTATTTATTAGATAGACATCACTGGTATATCATCACTTTGCATTCCCAATATTAATTCCCTTTATTCGACCTAATAACTAAGTCACTATGCTAGATATTAAACATATTTAAGAAATGACAGTTTGTACCTTCAATGAACTTAAGTCAACCAGTAAACATTTACTAAGTACTTACTATATGTCAGGCACCATGCTAAGTACTTTAGTTGCACTTTAATAATTTGAAATGTATACAAACAAATATAATATAAAGCAAAATATGACAACAAATGAAAAATTGAGGAAAATGCTTTAAGAATATATGACTTTCTTTTTTTTAATAGCCTTTAATTTACAGGATATATATACATGGGTAACTTTACAGCATTAACAATTGCCAAACCTCTTGTTCCAATTTTTCACCTCTTACCCCACCCCCACCTCTCCCTAAATGGCAGGATGACCAGTAGATGTTAAATATATTAAAATAAAACTTAGATACACAATAAGTATACATGACCACAACATTATTTTGCTGTACAAAAGAATCAGACTCTGAATTATTGTACAATTAGCTTGTGAAGGAAATCAAAGATGCAGGTGTGCATAAATATAGGGACTGGGAATTCAATCTAGTGGTTTTAGTCATCTCCCAGAGTTCTTTTTCTGGGTATAGCTAGTTCAGTTCATTACTGCTCCATTAGAAATGATTTGGTTGATCTCGTTGCTGAGGATGGCCTGATCCATCAGGACTGGTCATCATCTAGTATTGTTGTTGAAGTATATAATGATCTCCTGGTCCTGCTCATTTCACTTAGCATCAGTTCGTGTAAGTCTCCAGGCCTTTCTGAAATCATCCTGTTGGTCATTTCTTACAGAACAGTAATATTCCATAATTTTCATATACCACAATTTATTCAGCCATTCTCCAACTGATGGACATCCATTCAGTTTCCAGTTTCTAGCCACTACAAAAGGGCTGCACACAAACATTCGTGCACATACAGGTCCCTTTCCCTTCTTTATAATCTCTTTGGGATATAATCCAGTAGTAACACTGCTGGATCAAAGGGTATGCACAGTTTGATAACTTTTTGAGCATAGTTCCAAACTACTCTCCAAAATGGTTGGATTCGTTCACAACTCCACCAACAATGAATCAATGTCCCAGTTTTCCCACATCCCTCAACAATCATCATTATTTTTCCTGTCATCTTAGCCAATCTGACAGGTGTGTAGTGGTACCTTAGAGTTGTCTTAATTTGCATTTCTCTGATTAATAATGACTTGGAGCATCTTTTCATATGACTAGAAATAGTTTCAATTTCTTCATCTGAGAATTGTCTGTTCATATCCTTTGACCATTTTTCAATTGGAGAATGGCTTGATTTTTTATAAATTAGAGTTAATTCTCTATATATTTTGGAAATGAGGCCTTTATCAGAACCTTTGACTGTAAAATATTTTCCCAGTTTATTGCTTCCCTTCTAATCTTGTCTGCATTAGTTTTGTTTGTACAAAACTTTTCAGTTTGAGTATAATCGAAATTTTCTATTTTGTGATCAGTAATGATCTCTAGTTCTGCTTTGGTCATAAAAACCTTCCCCTTCCACAGGTCTGAGAGGTAAACTATCCTATGTTCCTCTAATTTATTAATAATTTCATTCTTTATGCCTAGGTCATGAACCCATTTTGACCTTATCTTGGTGTACGGCGTTAAGTATGGATCAATGCCTAGTTTCTGCCATATTAGTTTCCAATTTTCCCAGCAATTTTTATCAAAAAAAATATGGAACGCTTCACGAATTTGCGTGTCATCCTTGCGCAGGGGCCATGCTAATCTTCTCTGTATCGTTCCAATTTTAGTATATGTGCTGCCGAAGCAAGCACAAGAATATATGACTTTCAAATGTAAAGGGGATCAGAATCACAAAAGTTTTAAGAAAATTTGTTGATTATCTAATGCAAGAAATCAGAAAAAGATTTATTACAGTGCATGCAACAAATGGCTCCCCAGCTGCTATTTAAAATGTCCATTGAATAACTATTCTTCCAGGGGCAACTTTTTCTACATTGTAAAAGCTCTACTTTTAGGAAGTTTTGGTTTTATTTAAAATTTTTTTACATTAATCTAAATTTCTTTGTTAACAACATGCTTCATTGTTTTTGATTCTGCCTGTTGGGGCAAATTCAAATATAATTTCTTTTTTTATTTACATATTTTAGGATAGTTATATTCTCTAGAGTTTTCTCCTCTTCAGCTCAAATGCCCAATCATTCTGGTTGCCAACTTTAGCTTATCATTTTTACTTTTAAGCAGTCATGCTGAAAACAATACACTATTCCACATTTTATCTCACTGAGACAGAGGACAATGGGTTTAGTATTTTTATAATCCTGGAACCTTTGTCTTTTTTAGTGAAATATAACACTTAAGCATTTTTGTCTGCTATCTTACACTGCAGTAACAAATATGCTGAATTTATACTACACTAAAAGACATACTTTAAAAAAAAATCTTACAATAGGAAAGAACGAAAAGCAGAAGTAGTTAACCAAAATAGAATAAAACTTCCCTACAATCAAAATTGGTTATAAAATTACAAAAGACAAGCATATGGCCCAAAAGAGATATGGAAATAATCCTCTCCCCTTCTTCTTTATAAAGATAAGAAATTCACAGCCATGGAACATTGAAGATAGTTTAAGTTTTCTTTTCAATGTATTGATAATACATATGCGCAAAAATGTTTGTGGCAGCCCTTTTTTTGTGATTATAAAGTGAATATTGAATGGATGCCCATTAATTGGAGAATGGCTGAATAAACTGTGGTATTTAAATGCTACGGAATATTATTGTTCTGTAAGAAATGACCAGCAGGACTATTTCAGAGAGTCTTGGAGAGACTTATATGAATTGATGCTAAGTGAAATAAACAGAACCAGGAGATCATTATACATGGCAACAACAAGATTATATGATGACCAATGCTGATGGACATGGCTCTCTTCAACAATGAGATGATTCAAACCATTTCTAATTGTCCAGTAATGAAGGGAATCAGCTACTCCTGGAGAGAGAACTATGGGAAATGAGTGTGAATCACAACTTAGCATTTCCACTCTTTCTGTTATTGTTTACTTACATTTTTGTTTTCCTTCTCAGATTTTTTTTTCTTTCTTTCTAGATCCAATTTTTTTGTATAGCAAGATAACTTTATAAATATACATAAATATGCTGGATTTAACATAATATTTAACATGTATTGGGCTACCTGCCATCTAGGAGAGGGGTGGGGGAAGGAAGGGAAAAGTTGGAACAGAGATTTTGCAAGGGTCAATGTTGAAAAATTACCCATGCATGTTTTGTAAATAAAAAGCTATAATAATAATAAGAAAAAAGAAAGATAATACTTAGCATTGTTCAATAAATTATATTTTATTGCAATCCTAGATTTTTTGCCCTTCAGAATATCATATACCCAGTCCCTGACTCCTTTAACCCAAAAATTGTTATGTGTTTTATGATCCTTATGGTAATTCCATGGTATTTGTATAGTTTCTGACTGCTTGAATTATTTCTTCTTTCATTTGATAGCTTTAAAATTTGACTTTAGTATCCATGGGAGTCTTTATTTGAGAATATCTTTTAAAACATGATTGGTGGATTTATTCCATTTCTATTTTAAATTCTAAATCCAAGATAGTGGGACAGTTTTCTTTGTAAATTCTTGAACAGCTGAAGTCTAGGTTCTTTCTTTGATCATAACTTTCTGGCAATTCAAATAATTTTTCAATTATCTCTCCTCAATCTGTTTTCTAGGTTAGGTGCTTTTCCAATGAGCTATTACACATTTTCTTCCATTTTTTATATAATTTTTTTTCTTAATGTCTTATGGAGTCATTAGCTTCCACTTGCCCTGTTCTCATTTTTAAGAAATTATTTTGGTGGAGCTAAGATGTTGAAGAGTAGATATCCTGGCTTCCCTCAGAATCAACAAACACCTTTGAATGGGTTTTTGGAAAGACAAAACCCACACATATTTGGAATGTAACAAATTTCCAGCAGAAGAAATTTTGCAAGAACTTCAGGAAAGGTATGTCTCAATCAGGCAAGGAAAGAATTAAGCCAGCACAAAATCAGTGCAGGGAGAGACTTTGGCATGCAGAGGGAATCTAGTGGGAGGTTCTTAGTCAAAATACAGCAGTGTTAGATACTTTGCCAGGTCCAGAAGCAGGATTTGGCCACACCCATCAAAATGGAAGGAAATCAGCAGAATGGGCCTCAGGGCAATATGAAGGCACTGTTGTCTGGACAGGAAACTTAGGACCATCTCTCCTTTATCCTAAGAGCAAACCTAACAGGATCTGACTATATCCACCCAAAACTGGAAGTGAGTGAACCAGCACAGGCCATAACACAGCTGTGCAGCCACATTCTAAAGCACAGGGCTTTCTTGGGGCAGTCACAAATCTGCACAGTAGGGCGGCTCAGCCCAGAGTAGCCTCTAATCTGCACAGTGGGGGCTTTGGCCTGGGGCAATAGAACTTCTGCAGCACAACAGTGCTCCCCTTGGTCAAATGGAAAAAAAAAAATTCCATAGAGCAAAACAACTCATTTCAAAACTCAATTGGGCATATACAAAAAGAAGTAAAAAAAAAAACCTAATGAAGAAAATAACCTATTAAAAATCAGAACTGAACAAATAGAAATGAATAATTCATTGAGACATCAAGAATCAGTCAAGCAAAACCAAAAAAAAAAAAAAAAAAAAAGAATAACTAGGAAAAAAACTGCTAAATATCTATTTGGAAAAACAACAGACCTGGGAAATAAATATAGGAGAGATAATCTGAGAATTATTGGACTTCCCAAAATTATGATGAAAACAAGAGCCTAGATACTATTTTAAAGGAAATCATCAAAGAGAACTTCCCAGATGTAATAGAATCAGAAGGTAAAATAGGCATTGGAAGAATTTATCAAACATCTTCTGAAAAAGACCCTAAAATAAAAACTCCAAGGAATATTGTGGATAAATTTTAGAACTATCAGACTAAGGAAAAAATATTACAAGTAGCCAGAAAAAAAAACAATTCAAATACTGAGGTGCCACAATAAGGATCACTCAAGATCTAGCTTAAAAGATCAAAGGGCCTGGAATCTGATATTCCAAAAGGCAAAAGAACTTGGAATGCAGCCAAGAATAAACTACCCAGCTAAGCTGAGCATTTTTTTCCATGGAAGAAGATGGACATTTAATGAAACAGATGAATCCATTTGTTTCTAAGGAAAAATTTGATTTCCAACCATAGGATTCAAGAGAAGCAGAAAAAGGTAAAAAGAACTTTTGAAAACTGTATTTCTGTTGTACATATACATAAAGAGTAAATGTATAATTTGATTTTACTGATATAAACAAGTGAAGTAGAAATGGAAAGAAGGTAGGGTCAGCAAAAGGGAAAAGGGGAGATAAAAAGAGGGAAACTACATCCCACAAACAGGCAATGGAAACCTATCGTATCTGAGGGAATTTAGAGAGGGTGAAGAACATTGTGTGAATCTTACTCTCATCAGAGTTAGCTCAAAGAGAAAATAATTGACATATTTGGTTTACAGAGAAACTTCTCTCACCTCATTAAAAAGTGGGAGAGGAAAAGGGAAAAGGAAAAGAGTAATAAGGGAAGAGTCCAAGAAAGGGGAAAGGATTCAAAGGGGGTGGGAGGAATCCTAAAAAGGGAGAGCTGTGTGACTCAAGTGGTACCCGTAAGTTTAATACTGGGGAAGGGGGGGAGAGGAGGCAAGAAAAAGAAAAGCATAATCTGGGGATAATAAAATGGCAGGAAATACAGAATTGGTAATTTGAATTGTAAATGTGAATGGGATGAATTCTCCCATAAAGCAGAAGCAGATAGCAGACTGGATCAAAAGTCAGAACCCTACAATATGTTGTTTACAGGAAATACATTTAAAGTAGGGAGATACATATAGAGTAAAGATAAAAGACTGGAGCAGAATCTATTATGCTTCAAGTGAAGTCAAAAAAGCAGGGGTAGCCATCCTTATCTCAGATCAAGCAAAAGCAAAAATTGATCTAACTAAAAGAAATAAGGAAGAAAACTATCTTGCTAAAGGGTAGCAGAGACAATGAAGCAATATCAATACTAAACATATATGCACCAAGTGGTACAGCATCTGACTTCCTAAAGGAGAAGTTAAGAGGGTTGCAAGAAGAAATAGAGAGCAAAACTATAATAGTGGGAGATCTCAACCTTGCACTTTCAGAATTAGATAAATCAAACCACAACACAAATAAGAAAGAAATTAAAGAAGTAAATAGAATATTAGAAAAATTAGGTATGATAGATTTTTGGAGAAAACTGAATGGTGACAGCAAGGAGTATACTTTCTTCTCAGCAGTTCATGGAACTTATACAAAAATTGACCATATATTAGGACATAAAGACCTCAAAATTAAATGCAGGAAGGCAGAAATAGTAAATGCTTTTTTTTCAGAACACAATGCAAATAAAAACTACATTCAACAAAAAGTTAGGGGTAAATAGACCAAAAAGTAATTGAAAACTAAATTATCTCATCTTAAAGAATGATTGGGTGAAACAGCAAATTATAGACACAATTAATAATTTCACTCAAGATAATGACACTGATGAGACATCATACCAAAATGTGTGGGATGCAGCCAAAGCAGTAATAAGGGGCAATTTTATATCTTTAGAGGCTTACTTGAATAAAATAGGAAAGAGAAGATCAATGAATTGGGCTTGCAATTTAACAAGCTAAAAAGAGACCAAATTAACCCCCCCCCCCAATCAAATACTAAACTTGAAATTCTAAAATAAAAATGAAAATAAAAAAACACTATTGAATTAATAAATAAAACTGGGTTGGTTTTATAAAAAAAATAAAATAGATAAACTTTTAGTAAATCTGATTAGAAAAAAGAAAGAAGAAAATCAAATTGTAAGTCTTAAAAATGAAAAGGGAGATCTTTCCACCAATGAAGAGGAAATTAGAGCAATAATAAGGAGTTACTTTGCTCAACTTAATGCTAATAAATTTGATAACCTAAGTGAAATGGATGATTACCTCCACAAATATAGGCTTCCCAGATTAACAAAGGAGGAAGTAAATCACTTAAATAATCCCATTTCAGAAAAAGAAATAGAACAAGAACAAGAAATAGAACAACTCCCTAAGAAAAAATCCCCAGTCCCAGATGGATTTACATGTGAATTCTACCAAACGTTTAAAGAACAATTAGCCCCAATTCTATATAAACTATTTGAAAAAATGGGGAATGAAGGAGTCCTACCAAATTACTTTTATGACACAGACATAGTACTGATACCTAAACCAGGTAGATTGAAAACAGAGAAAGAAAATTATAGACCAATCTGCCTAATGAATATTGATACTAAAATCTTAAATAAGATATTAGCAAAAAGACAACAGATAATCATCCCAGGATAATTCACCATGATCAAGTAGGATTTATACCAGGAATGCAGGGCTGGTTCAATATTAGGAAAACTATTAATATAATTGATCATATTAATAACCAAATGAACAAAAACCATGTGACCATCTCAATAGATGCAGAAAAATCATTTGATAAAATCCCACATCCATCCAACATACTTCAGAGTATAGGAATAAATGGACTTTTCCTTAAAATAATCAGTAGCATCTATTTAAAACCATCATTAAGCATCATATGTAATGGGGATAAATTGGAACCATTCCCAGTAAGATCACTTAGATCAATAAGATTTCCTTTTCCTCCCCCTCTCTAAGTTCCCCAGTTCAGCTACATTTTACTTCAAGTTGATTCCTGTCTCTTCTGAAATTCAGTGCAAGCTTTCTCTGGGTTTCAACTGTTAAATTCTTCCAGGATCAACTCACACTGGAGATATATAAATATTTAGAGTACCTAAACTGGTGTGATCTAGAACATTATTATTATTCTCCAAGATTATTATTTTTTAATTTTGCAAGTTCCTGACACAGGTTGGATCTGGGTAATAAGGCTGTATTTTGGGGGGATAAGATTTCACCTTCTTGAAGACAATACATTGTTATTGGTTAGTTATCTGGAAGACTGTGTAGGTTTCACTATAGTTTGTGTTTGTTGTTCTTGTTACTTAGCTGCAAAGATTAAGGTACAGTTAATTTTCAAGGCCATAATGGTGCAGACTTCCTGGAAGATTTTATCCTAACTTTGACATCTATTTAATTTCTGGAATGCAATTTCTATAAGACACAACATTTCTAGAGGATAAAACTAAATGATAAAATCAAGTAATATTCTGAGGGGAAAAATGTTTTGGTAAAGTAATAACTAGTAATGACAGCTTTTCTATAGCTGTCTAAATTTTGTAAAGGGTTTTACAGAAATTAACACATTTGATCCTCAAACCAACCCTAGGAGGTAGGTATTATTATTGTTCTAATTTACAAATGAAGAAACTGTGGTACAGAACACTTACGTGACTTGCTCAGGGTCACATAGCTGGAAATGTATGAGGTATGGGAATGTATGAAATTTAGTCTTCATGATTCAAAATTCTGCATTCTGTACAAGCCACCTATCTATGCTGTGGTGAAAATTACTTTTGTTGTGCTAAAATCAAATTCTGGCAATGTCACATCAAAAGGATAACTTCTACTGAGATGTATATTTTCACAATTTTTCACCAAGGACAAAGGTGATATTCAGTGAGATATCAAATGGCATTGGTTATTGAACTTGAAACATGAAACACTAGAAAAATACAAAGAACAGAAATAAATCTTTAATAGGGAAGTCTAATGAGGAATGAACTCTTGATTTCAAACTAAAAATAATACATAAGTAGAGATAAATTGTGCCATTAAACTTATAAAAACTTAAAGATGTGAAAACTGTTTTTTTTCTTAAAGGGAAAGGTATTATACTTTGTGATTGTTTATATAATTTTGATAAAAATCAAATATTCAATCTGACTCCTTTCTGCTATTTCTATTTCTGATGGTTTTTAGCATTTTAGAGATAAGTTCTTAACAAATAATAATAATAATAAAACATGACTTCCAAAGACTCTAAGTCACAATAAAAATTTAAGCCTGTGTAATAAACTATATATGAAATGAAAAATCATGCCAACTTCTGTTAGAATACACAATAAAATTATATCTGCCAAAATGCTAGGAGTAATAGAATATCAATAATACTGGCACCAGCTATTGCTCCATCTTGAAAAAAGACTTCATTAAGCATCAGTTTTATATATATGCACATATATATATGTACATTATACAAAATAAATATGCATATATGTATATAATCAATATTAAAAGAAAATTGAAATTTAAAAATCACTAAATAGTGATTTAGAAATTAATAATTTCCAAGCATCTTATAGATATTGCTAAGAAAAACGAAGTCATAAAAGAACATTTTTAAAAACTGTTGTTAGTTTTAATTTAAATTATTTGTTAGAATTTTTGTATTTAAATTCAAGGTCAGAGGGACCTGTTTATTAGACAACAATAAATTTTGAGTCAAGATATTAGAATGGAGAGAGGAAAATCATAAGAAAGTCTTTTCCTGAAGCTAGTTACACTATTGTAAATTAGATCTTTCTCAAAAGCCCTTTATATGTAATCTTTTCAAGATTCCAAATTGATATTCACAAAAATTATTTCTGGTTAAGTTTGTTTTTTCCTTTTCAAAATGGACTCTGACCCCATTTTCATATTCTATTCTTATTAGCATAAAAGCAAATCATCATAAAGGAAAAAGAATTAATTAAGAGAGTGAAAATAGAATTATTGAAACTCTTTTCTCACCTATTATACATGCAAAATATTTTTAACTTTTTCTCACATTATCTCACATATAATAAAATTTATGTTTGCATTTGTTTAAATGTGAAGGCAACAAAGGATCATAAGGAGAATGAATTTTAGTCAGGAAGAACAAATACATCTAACCTTAACATGAGTGACTCCATTTTGAATTATGCATACTCCAAACAATTAAGCATTTAAATAACTTTTGAACAAGAAGAAAATTTCCAATGATATTTATTTTTAAAAAGCCCATATTTGCACCAGTCTTGATGTCTGAGTTCAAATCTGCCTCAGACACTCAATACTTCCTAGTTGTGTGATACTGTGCATGTCACTTGACCCCAATTGTCTCAACAACAAAAACCAAAACAAAACAAAACAAAAAACCCAACAACTCCTATGAAGAAGGCTTTTGTTCAAGGACTAATTTACAAAAAGAAAACTAGTTAGGGAGAAAGAGCTTTTTTTTCTTACCCCACTTCGTCCAACAACCTGCCTATGATTTATTATTGCCTAATACAAAATTTTCTAATGAAGTTGAATTTGAATATAGGAAACCTGATTCTTAGTAGCTTAACTAAATAAAGATCCCTTTTTAATAACCTTATATGACTTTATTACATATCTAAACACTTCCTATGATGCATTCAAAGTTATTCTTTCCTTCTAAGTAATTTTTAACATTTATTACTATGAAATCATTTTTCAAACTATGCTAGTAGCTGGCACTATTGATCTTTAATTGTCATTAGTATTTTGGCAAATTATATTCTGTGATGTATTCTGAAAAGAAAGTTCATTTTATCACAGTTCTTGAAGATCAATAACAATTAACCTATTACCTCATAAGATAGCCAAATAAGTTTTTTTTTTTTGAGCTATATACTAAGCATATGGTAGATACCTTGAAGTGGAGCATCTGTATATTGTCAAAAATTTGTTACTGATCACATTAGTTAAAAAGTTGATTGGTTGAGGACCTATAAAAGGCATTGCAAATGGAATCTAGGTCTTATGGCCTTGATTCATCTCTCTGTGCCATTTATCTGTAGGCCTTAGTTCTACCACAATTATTTCATCTGTTTTGTAGGTACCGAGATAATTTTGAGTAATTCAAATGAGATATTGGTCTGGATAATCACTCTTATACCTCTCAGAAAACACAGATAATTTATATCTGCATGGTATAGGAACCAGAGAAGGAGCTCTTTTCCCCCTCATTACAAAGTAAGTGAGTGTTTAAGGAAATTGACTGAGATTACTGAGTACATAAAGAGATTTTAATTTATAAAAGAAATTTGGTGAAATCAATGAATGTCTTGCTTTTCATTGGAGAACACATTATATATCTTGGCCCCTTTCTGTCACATAAAAGTTTGGAGATGTATGCTCAGTAAATCAACAAAAAACCATTAACTTATTTTAACTTTGATATGGAGGGACAGGAAGAAATGGGTTAAAGTATAGCTAATGAAAGGTTTTTCAAATCCTCTGGTGTTGGTCTACTAAGTGCTAATCTTGATTCTTTTGCTATGATTAGTAATTAATGAAATAGCTCTTTAATAATGGGAAACAAGCAAAATAATAAATGATAATGATACAAGATCTTAAGGGTTAGAGGATATTTTAGTATTTTTAAAAGAAGTATGAATTCTCAAAATAGTTGAACCTAGCATTTCTATTTTCTACTCCCCTCATTAATCTTGTAAAAAACTGGTTACAGATACAGTATTTTTATGTAATATCAAGATTCTAAATTCTTCCATTGTTTGACATTTATAATCTTTGCTTCAAAGGAGAAATTGGTCAGATACTTTCCACATTTATGGAGATTAATTGACTTAATATCCTGGTGTGAAGGGCTCGTGGAGTTTCTGTGAGAGGAAAAAAGAACTCTAGATTTTCCTTTATCCAATTTAAATAACGAAGATGTACAATATAACAGTAAAACAGGATAAATAAATCCAAATCATTAAAATAATATTAAAACTTTTTCATGTATCAACATTTAACAATGAAATATATATACTTCAGATTCATTTTTTTTTTGGAGAGCTCAAAATTTATTTATGAAATAGTAAATAGGCTATAAGCACACAAAACAAAATAGAAATATTGATATAATAATTTGGATACTTCAATAAATCAAATCATTGCTTTGCCTCTATGTTTAAAGAGGGTTTAGGTATATGATTTCAATGATATAGGAACTGCCTGTCCCAATACCATCACTCACTTTCTTTGTAACAAAATGTTTTTTCCCCTCCTTTTTTATCAAAGTTTTTTTTTTAATTTTCAAAACATGTGTATAGAAAAATTTCATCATATACCCTTGTAAAACCTTGCATTCAAATTTCCCCCTCCCTTTCCCACTCCTTCCCCTAGATGACAAATAATCCAATATAGGTTAAACATGTGCAATTCTTCTATACATTTTTCCTCAATTATCATGCTGCAAAAGAAAAATCAGATTAAAAAGGAAAAAAAATGAGAAAGAAAAGAAAAAGCAAGCAAACAACAACAAAAAGTGAAAATGCTATGTTGTGGTCCACACTCAGTCCCCACAGTCCTCTTTCTGGGTGGAGATAGTACTTTCCATTACTATACCATTGGAATTGGCCTGAATCTCCTTGCTGTTAAAAAAAAGCCACGTCCATCAGAATTTATCTTGGTATAATCTTGTTGCTGTGTACAATGATCTCCTGGTTCTGCTCATTTCACTTAGCATCAGTTCTTGTAAGTCTCCCCAAGTCTCTCAAAAATCATTCTACTGATCATTTTTATAGAAAAATAATATTCCATAACATTCACATATCATAACTTACTCAGTCATTCTCTAAATGATGGGCATCCAATCAGCCTCTAGCCCTTTGCCACAAAAAAAAAAAAAAAAAAAAAAAAAAAAGCTGCTACAAAATTTTTTTGCACATAGACGCTCTTTCCTTTTTTATGATCTCTTAAGAATATAGGCCCAATATAGATACTGTTGGATCAAAGGGTATACACAGTTTGATAGCCATTTATACATAATTCCAAATTGCTCTCTAGAATGGTTGGATCAATTCACAACTCCAACATATTAGTATCCCAGTTTTCTCACATTCCCTGCAACATTCATCATTATCTTTTCCTGTAATCTTAATCAATCTGAGAAGTGTGAAGTGGTACCTCAAAGTTATCTTAATTTGCATTTCTCTGAGCAATAATGATATAGAACATTTTTTTTTCATATAACTAGAAATGATTTTAATTTATTCATCTGAAAATTGTCTTCATATCCTTTTCTCATTTATCAATTGAAGAATGGCTTGGATTCTTATAAATCTGACTCCTTGGTTGTAATTTTTTTTTTTTACATTTTATTGCTTCCCTTCTAATCTTGTTTGCATTGGTTTTGTTTGCACAAAAACTTTTTAACTTAATATAATCAAAATTATCCGTTTTGTATTCCAGCTCTTTTTTGACCACAAATTCTTTCCTTCTCCAAAGATCTGAGAGGTAGATTATCCTTTGTTCTTCTAATTTCTTATATTATCACTTTTTATGACTAAACCATGAACCTATTTCAATCTTTTCTTTGTATAAGGTATTAGGTGTGGATTAATGCCTAGTTTCTGCTAAGCTAATTTTTAATTTTCCAGACAATTTTTGTCAAATATTGAGTGGTTTTCCCAGAAGCTGGGGTCTTTGGGTTTATCAAACACTAAATTATTATCATCATTGATTATTGTAGCTTGTGAACCTAACCTTATTACACTGACTGACTACTGTATTTCTTAGCCAGTACCACATGTTTTTGATGACCACTGCTTTATAATATAGTTTTAGGTCTGGTACACCTAGTCCACTTTCATTTGCATTTTTTTCATTAATTCCTTTGAAATTCTTGACCTTGTGTTCTTCCAGCTGAAATTTGTTATTGCTTTTTCTACTCTCTGTAAAATAATTTCTTGGGAGTTTGATTGGTATGGCACTGAATAAGTAGATTAATTTAGGTAGTATTGTCATTTTTATATTACCTTCAGGCTACCTAAGAGCATTTGATATTTTTCAACTGATTAGATCCGTGTGGACTTTATTTGTGTGAAAAATGATATTTCAGACTTATAAGAAATAAACTATGTCTATGCAGTCATCAGTTGTAATAATATTTTTTTTTGCTACCATCAGCTAAAGCTGAAATTGAGGCAGTTTGGATAAACTCGTTACACTCCCAGATAACCCAACAAAACAAAACAAAACAAAATTATTTAAAAACTGTGTCATAATACAACAAAGAAGAAACAAAATTATCTGTAACTCTAAAAAAAATGTTTCTGATTAAGAAAACTGAAAAGTAAAAACTCCAAACCAATGTGTTTTTCAGAATGGGCACATAAAATTACCTTCT
Organism: Sarcophilus harrisii; assembly: GCF_902635505.1. Classification (NCBI taxonomy): domain Eukaryota; kingdom Metazoa; phylum Chordata; class Mammalia; order Dasyuromorphia; family Dasyuridae; genus Sarcophilus; species Sarcophilus harrisii. The sequence continues at coordinate 196,458,980 of NC_045426.1, forward strand.
AAAATAAAAATGATCACAACACAGTTTATCTAAAACTTTCTAAATCAAAGAAGTTTCCCAAACATTTACACTAATTTCCTGAGGCAATACCATCCAAATATAATCTTTTTTGGCAAAGAACAGAAATAACTTTTGGTTTATGATCACGATAAAATACTACTATGCTATAAGAAATTATGGACTTCTTGATTGTAGAAAAAGATGGATAGATTTACACAAAATAATGAATAACATAATGAGCAGAACCAAAAGAATTTTGTATACAGTAACAGCAATATTGTTTTAAAAACAACTTTGAGTCATTTTGACTATTTTAAATAATGAAATTAACTATAAAGAATCTATGAAGGATCATCATCTGCATCCAGAGAAACAACTGATAAATAGAAAGATACCTAGAATGGTTTTACACACACACACACACACACACGTACATATTTGTGTCAAATGATAGCCATTTCTAGCATGAGAAGAGGTGGAAGGAAAAAAAAAGAAAAAAATTACACAATAATTCATTATATATAAAAAGGAACAGTAATTTGTACATAATAGATTCTCAATTTCATATGCAATCATTTTTAAATTTATTGTTATTGAAAATGTTTGTATTATTGCTTAAATTAAAAATAAAAATTGCAAAGGAAATGCTCTTCATCTGCACACACACAGACACACACACACACACACACACACACATGTCGAAAAATAATCTATCCAAAGTGGCTCACAATATAAAATTACTATATACAAATATAAAGATCAAGCCACACTATTTGAAAAAGTTACATAAAGTCATTCTAGCACATAAAATTTATAGATAAAACTCAACTAATGACCCTTATAGCATTTAACACTAGAGTTTTTAGTGGTCATTCAATAAAAGGTAGAGGTAAGTTGGATAAAAAAAAAAAAAAAAAAAAAAAAAAAACTCTTCTCTAGTAACTCCTGAGAAAACAATAGGCTGCTCTTGGAGCTAAAGACTAAAGAATTTTAGCATTAAAAAATTCCCAAGGCTTTTGGGAAGTTCCCCTCCCCAATTTATTATAAAATAAGTGACTAGAATTTATAGCTGCATGTTTGCATATGAAACCCCAATATGTAAAAAACTAGATTTATATATATCTTTTTGTTGTTGTTGTTGTTGTTTGGAGGTTTTTTGGTCCATATAAGGTATATCATATAAATGGCTCTGTTTAGATGTGGCTTACAGATAGCAAAGAAGTGTTTCTAGTGTCTTCTCCTCTATCCATTCTCCAAGAAAGATTTTTGATTTATCCCAAGAGGAAATGCAGAACACTGGCACCAGACAATGATCATTCTTCTGTCTTCAGAAAGGACTACTGGGAAGACTATCTTTATCTGCTTAAGTACTGTTATTACAGGAATGTGGCACCTAGGTGGTGCAGGGAATAGAGTATGGAGTGGGGAATGAGGAAGACCAATTTTCCTGAGTTCAAATCCAGCCTCAGTTACATTTTTGTGTAGCCCTAAATAAGTCACACTGGACCTTCTTTGTTTAGATCACTTATTTGAAAAATAAGCTACAGAAGGAAATGGCAAATGACTGCTATATCTTTACCAAGAAAACTCCAAATGGGGTCATAGAGAGCCAGTCAAAACTGAAAGAGGAAGTACTTTTTAGGTCCAAGATATCTTCTTGAATTATCTCTTAACAGGAAAGAATGACTGTAATCTATATGTGTAAAATGCAACACATTTCAGGCAGAATCAAAATGGTGGAAAGGACACACGCTTCATTTTGTCCTCCCTTCTATGCTCACTACTGATTACCAAATTCAGCCTCTGAAATTGTGCTTGACTGGTAGAATTCATTAATATTGGGAGTATAGCTATTTACCAGCAGAAGATAATTTGGAAGATGGCCAGAAAAGGTCTGTCTTGATTGGGTAGGAGGAGGCCAGTGCAGGCAGGGAGGCAGAATGCAGAGTCTAACGCATGCTGAGGGGACCAGGGGCAGGGTGTGGTCTCTACAGGTGGAGAATTTACAGGGAGAACTCTACCACAGGTTGGAAGCTCTGCTTTGGTGGTAAAGCTTTAGATCAACAGAGAAGTTATACAAATGCCAAAGGTAGAGTGCCAGAACCCCAAATGCCAGAACTTAATAGGACCTAGTCACACCCACCCAGCACTGGGAGTGACTCAGCACAGCCATAGCATAGCTGCAATCCTCAGGTGGCTGCTCTGCCCAGGGCAGTAACACTTTCACAGCAGCATGGCTGCTCTTCACAGTCTGTTCGCAGGACAGCCACTATCTATCTGTCCCTTTTCTGTAGAGGAAGCTGGGAAGCTCCTTTCCCTAAAGTCAGACCCCAAGGGCTTTTTAAATAAATGAGTAAAAAAGCAAAGCAAGCTCTAACTATAAATAGCTTCTATACAGAAAGAGAACAGATTCCCAACCCTGAGGAGACTAATAGCAGATAGTCTCCAGACAAAACCCCAAAGGGGGAAATAACCTGGCCCCAGCCACACAAGGCTCTCCTAGAAGAAATTTAAAAAGATCTTAACAGAGAGTGAGAAGAAAAATGGGGAAAGGAAAGAGAAGCTCTGCAAGAAAGTATAGAAAAGGCGTATAATTCATTAAAAGAAAAATCTGATAAAGTGGGAAAAGAAAGCAACTTCCTGAAATATGAAATGGAAAAGGTAAAGAACTCCCAGGGAAACAGAATTTGTGAATTGGAAATAGAAAATAATTCATTATAAAAAATTGTTAAGTGGGAAAAAAAATTCCATAGAGCAAAAAACTAATTTAAAAACTCAATTGGACATATACAAAAAGAAGTAAAAAAAAAAAGAAGATAACTCATAAAAAATCACAACTAAACAAATAGAAATGAATGATTCATTGAAACATCAAGAATCAGTCAAAACCAAAAAAATGAAAAAAATTGAAAAATGTTAAATATCTATTTGGAAACAACAACAGACCTAGAAAATAGATTTAGGAGAGATAATCCAAGGATTATTGGGCTCCCTGAAAATCATGATGAAAAAAAGAGCCTAGACACTATTTTTCAGGAAATCATCAAAGAGAACTGCTCAGATGTAATAGAATCAGATGGTAAAATAGGCATTGAGAGAATTCACTGAACACCTCATGAAAGAGACCACAAAATAAAAACTCCAAGGAATATTGTGGCTAAATTTCAAAACTATCAGACTAAGGAAAAATATTACAAGCAGCCAGAAAAAAAAAAAAAAAAAGAAAAATTGAAATACTGAGGAACCACAATAAGGCTCACTCGGGATCTAGCAGCTTCCACATTAAAGGATCAAAGGGCCTGGAATCTGATATTTTGAAAGGCAAAATAACTTGGATTGCAGCCAAGAACCACTAAGCTGAGCATTTTCTTCCAGAGAAGAACATGGACATTGAATGAAACAGGTGAATTCCATTTATTTCTTTTTTTTTTCATTTCAGTTTTATTTTACTTTTTTTTTAACCTTTTTATTGACAGAACATATGCCTGGGTAAATTTTTACATTATCCCTTGCACTCACTTCTGTTCTGATTTTTCCCTTCCCTCCCTCCACCCACTCGCCTACATGGCAAGCAGTCTTATACATGTTAAATATGTTATAATACATCCTAGATGCAATATATATGTGCAGAACCAAACAGTTCTCCTGTTGTACAAAGAGAACTAAACAAAAAATTTGACCTCCAAATATATGACTCAAGAGAAGCATAAAAAGATAAAAAGAATTCTTGAGAACTGTATTTCTGTTACAGGAATACATAAAGAGTGCATATGTAAATTGATTTTATTGTTATAAAATATCAAAAAAAGAGAATTAGAAGTAGAAACTGGATTGTATCAGAAAAAGGGGAAAGTAGAGGTAAAATGAGGGAAATTACATCTCACGAAGAGGCAAAGGAAAGCTATCATATTTTATTCTCATCATATTTGGCTCAAAGAGAAAATATTAGACATATTTGGTTTACAGAGAAACTTCTCTCACCTCATTAAACATTGGGAGAGGAAAAGGGGAAAGGAAAAGAGTAGGCTAAATAGACGGGAATATAGAAATAATAAAGGAAAGGTAAGAAAGGCGGAAGGACTCAAAGGGGTAGGAGAAATTCTAAAGAGGGAGAGCTGCATGAGGCAAGTGGTGCCCATAAGTTTAATACTGGGGAGGGGGATAAAAGGGAAAAGAAAGAGAAAAATATAATCTGGGTATGATAAGATGGCAGGAAATACAGAATTAGTAATTTTAACCATAAATGTGAATGGGATGAGCTCTACTATAAAGCTGAGGAGAATAGCAGACTGGATGAAAACCCAGAATCCTACAATATGTTGTTTACAAGAAACAAATTTAAAGCAGGATGATACATACAGAGTGAAGGTAAAAGGCTGGAACAGAATCTATTATGCTTCAGGTAAAGTCAAAAAAGCAGGGGCATCCATCCTTATCTCAGATCAATCAAAAGCAAAATTGAGCTAATTAAAACAGATAGGGAAGGAAGATATATCTTGCTAAAGGGTAGCATAGATAATGAAGCAATATCAATACTAAACATATATGCACCAAGTGGTATAGCATCTAAATTCCTAAAGGAGAAGTTGAGAACTTCAAGAAGAAATAGATAGCAAAACTATAATAGTGGAAGAGCTCAACTTTGCACTCTCAGAATTAGAGAAATCAAACCACAAAACAAATAAGAAAGAAGGTAAAGAGGTAAATAGAATATTAGAAAAGTTAGGTATGAAAAATCTTTGGAGAAAACTGAATGGAGACAGAAAGAAGTACACTTTTTTCTCAGCAGTTCATAGAGCCTATACAAACATTGACCATATGTTAGTGTAGTGGTCTGGTTGGTTTTCTGGAGGTCTCTGGACAAGTTTTCCTTTCAGTAGAGTAATCACCACTAGAATAACCAGGTGTTAAAGTCCAAATCCTTAATTATCTCCTTCACAATCTAGTTTCCTTGCCTGAGACCTAGGCCAGCTTTCTGGAGAGCCTTTCAGACTAGCCTTGGTCTCAGTGGGGGAAGTGCAGGAGGCCAGCCACCAAGGTGGTGTGAGATGAATTGAATGAATCTGGCTCTTACTGTAGCTGAGGTTGTCCCAGCTTATATGCTCTACACCGAATATAAACCAATCATTGTATCACTAGGAAACATTATTTTTTTTAAGATTAAATCAATCATACTGAACTTAGAGAACATAAATCACCATGTTAAACTAGATAACTATTGTGTTATCAATTCCACTGACTTAATACCTTGTAAGAATCCCTGTTTCAAGTACAGAGTTCTGGACCATAACATATTAGGACATAAAAACCTCAAAATTAAATGCAAGAAGGCAGAAATAGTAAATACATTCTTTTCAGAACAATGCAATAAAAACTACATTCAACGAAAAGCTAGGGGAGAATAGACCAAAAAATAATTGGAAGCTAAATAATCTTATCCTAAAGAATGAAGGGGTGAAACAGGAAATCATAGACACAATTAATAATTTCACTCAAGAAAATGGCAACAATGAGACAACAAACCAAATTTTGTGGGATGCAGCCAAAGTATTAATAAGGGAAAATTTTATATCTCTAGAGGCTTACTTGAATAAAATAGAGAAAGAGAAGATCAATGAATTGGGCTTACAACTTAAAAAGCTAGAAAAAGAACAAATTTAAAAAAAACCAATCAAATACTAAATTTGAAATTCTAAAATTAGAAGTAGAAATTAATAAAATTGAAAGTAATAGAAACACTATTGAATTAATAAATAAAATTAAGAGTTGGTTTTATGAAAAAAAACAACAAAATAGATAAACTTTTGGTAAATTTGATTAGAAAAAGGAAAGAGGAAAATCAAATTGTTAGTCTTAAAAACTAAAAGGGAGAACTCTCCACTAATGAAGAGTAAATGAGACCAATAATTAGGAGTTACTTTGCCCAACTTTAGGCCAATAAATTTGATAACCTAGGTGAAATGGATGACTACCTTCAAAAACATAGGCAGCCCAGATTAACAGAGGAGGAAGTAAGTAGCTTAAATAGCCCCATTTTAGAAAAAAGAAATAGAACAAGCTATTAAATCAGCTCCCTAAGAAAAAATCCCCAGGACCAGATGGATTTACGTATGAATTCTACCAAACATTGAAAGAACAATTAACTCCAATATTATATAAACTATTTTTTATAGGACACTTAACAAATTCCTTTTATGACACAGACATGGTACATTGAGAACAGAGAAAGAAAATTAGAGACCAATCTCCCTAATGAATATTGATACAAAAAGCTTAAATAAAATATTAGCAAAAAGATTACAGAAAATCATCTCCAGGGTAATACACCATGACCAAGTAGGATTTATACCAGGAATGCAGGGCTGATTCAACATTAGAAAAACTATTAACATAATTGATTATATCAATAACCAAATTAACAAAAAATATATATAATCATCTCAATAGATGTAGAAAAAGCATTTGATAAAATCCAACATCCATTCCTATTAGAACACCAGAGAGTATAGGAATAAATAAAGATAGTAATAATAAATAGGGATTATAGGAATAAATGGACTTTTCCTTAAAATAGTCAGTAGCATCTATTTAAAACCATCAGTAATCATATGTAATGGGGATAAACTGGAACCATTTCCAATAAGATCAGGGGTGAAACAAGGTTGCCCACTATCACTATTCTTATTCAATATTGTATTAGAAATGGTAGCTTCAGCAATAAGGTTGAGAAAGAGATTAAAGGAATTAAAGTAGGTAATGAGGAAACCATCTTTGCAGATGATATGATGGTATAGTTAGAGAATACCAGAGATTCTACTAAAAAGCTATCAGAAATAAGCAAAAACTCTAGCAAAGTAGCAGGATACAAAATAAGTGCACATAAATCATCAGCATTCTTATATATCAACTAACAAAATCCAACAGCTAGAGAAACAAATAAAAATTCCATTTAAAATAATTGCTGATAGTATAAAATATTTGGGAATCTATCTGCCAAGGGAAAGTCAGGAACTATATGAGCACAACTACAAAACACTTTCCACACAAATAAAGGCAGATATAACCAATTGGAAAAAATATTAAATGCTCTTGGATAGGGCAAGAAAATATAATAAAGATGACAATACTACTTAAAGTAATCTATTTATTTGGCGGTATACCAATCAGACTCCCCAAAAAGTATTTTAATGACCTAGAAAAAATAACAATAAAATTCATCTGGAAGAACAAAAGATTAAGACTTTCAAGGGAACTAATGAAAAAAAAATCAAATGAAGGTGGCCAGATCTAAAACTATATTATAAAACAGTCTCACTAAAATTATTTGATATTTACTAAAAAATAGACTAGTTGATCACTGGAATAGTTTAGATTGACAGGAGAAAACACTCAATAACTATAATAATCTAGAGTTTGACAAACCCAAAGACCCAAGCTTTTGGGATAAGAATTCACTGTTTACAAAAACTCCTGAGAAAAATAGAAATTAGTATGGCAGAAACTAGGCATTGATCCATACTTAATAATAAGGTGAAAATGGGTTCATGACCTAGGCATAAAGAATGAGATTATAAATAAATTAGAAGAATGTAGCATAGTTTACTTCTCAGACCTATGGAGGAAGAAGGAATTTGTAACCAAAGAAGAGTAGAGATCATTATTGATCACAAAATAGAAAATTTTGATTATATCAACTTAAAAAGGTTTTGTACAAACAAAACTAATGCAGAGAAGATTAGAAGGGAAACAATAAACTGGGAAAACATTTTTATAGTTAAAGGCTCTGATAAAGGTCTCATTTCCAAAATATATAGAGAATTGATTCTAATATAAGAAATTAAGCCATTCCCCAATTGATAAATGGTCAAAGGATGTGAACAGACAATTTTTGGTGAAGAAATGGAAACTATTTCTAGTCTTATGAAAAGATATTCCAAATCATTATTGATCAAAGAAATGCAAATTAAGACAACTCTAAGATACCATAACACACCTCTCAGATTGGCTAGGATGACAGGAAAAGATAATGATGAATGTTGGAGGGGATGTGGGAAAACTGGGACACTGATACATTGTTGAGGTATCCAACAATTTGTGAATGCATCTAACCATTCTGGAAAGCAATTTGGAACTATGCTCAAAAAGTCATCAAACTGTGATCCAGCAGTGTTTCTACTGGGCTTATATCCCAAAGAGATCTTAAAGAAGGGAAAGGGAGGTCATATGAGGTCACAAGAAGGCACAAGCATGTGCAAAAATGTTTGTTGTCATCCTTTTTTGTAGTGGCTAGAAACTGGAAATTGAGTGGATGCTCATCAATTGGAGAATGGCTGAATAAGTTGTGGTATTATGAATGTTATGGAATATTATTATTCTGTAAGAAATGATGAGCAGGATGATTTCAGAAAGGCCTGGAGAGACTTACATGAACTGATGTTGAGTGAAATGAGCAGAACTGGAAGATCATTATACACTTCAACAACAATACTATATGATGATCAATTATGATGGATGTAAGCCATCTCTTCAACAAGGAGATGAACCAAATGAGTTCTAATTGTTCAGTAATGAAGACAACCAGCCACACTCAGGGAAAGAACTGTGGGAAATGAGTGTGGACCACAACATAGCATTTCCACCCCTTCTGTTTTTGTCTGCTTGCATTTTTGTTTTCCTTCTCAGGTTATTTTTACCTTATTTCTAAATCAGAATTTTCTTGTGCAGTAAGATAGCTGTATGAATATGTATACATATATTGTATTTAACATATACTTTAACATATTTATTATGTATTGGTCTACCTGCCATCTAGGGGAGGGGGTGTGAAGAAGGAGGAGAAAAGTTGGAAGAGAAGATTTTGGAAGGGTCAATGCTGAAAAATTACCCATCCATATGTCTTGTAAATGAAAAGCTATAATAATAAAAAAAGACACAACACATTTCTCAGCAAATACTAGTTTTACAACAAATACATATGGCAAATATCAAAAAATACATTTATCCAAACTGATAGCAAAACAAAATCAGAGAAAATATACATAAGGTTTTCGATAGGAGATGTCATACCCTTTTAGGATGAGTAATTGCTTAAAGAAGTAGAAATCCTTTTTAATCAAGGGAGGCATTTTCAGAGAAATATTGAAGATAACAATTGTTTTGAATTTTAACTCATCTAGGAATAATATTTAGGCCATGTCTTCTATTATACATGGATGCCATATGCCCCAAATGGGTATTTTAATAAAGCATTTTCCACAGGAGAAAAACCTGGAAGACATCACTTGGAAATAGATTTCCAGGTAATTATTAAATTTTAAGCATTTATAAAAATTAAAAAATAGTGAAAATCAAACTTTGATGGATTTTGTCTATTATCTATATTTGAGAAAGTTATAGAAAAATTATAATAAAGCAGAATAACTTTAAAAATGTGTCACACATGCTTGTTTTAGACTTGATTGTTAATCCTGTATTAACACTCTCCTAAAAATCTTTGGAAGAAAAAAATACAGAAAATAGAAAAAAAAAGCAAAAAACAACAAAACAAAAAAAAAAAAAAAAAACAAGGTAGTAAAGCAAAGCAAGAAAAAGTGACAGTGGAAAGCCTCACTTAAGAACTGAAAGCCTTGAAAATTAAAATGAACAGAGAGAAACCAGTGGCATATCACTTTAATAGATATATCTTTTAATACAATTGTGAATTCTCTATAATAAAATATATTCTGCACAAAGATGAATTTGCTAATTGTTCACACACACACACACACACACACACACACACAGAATTAGTTAACTTGGCAGAATGAAGGAGTTTAACTACTCCCAATAAATCATGTTAAATACAATAAAACAGTGATGGAGTGAAGGCACCTTTCCATGTCTGTCCCAGAGTTGACTCTAAGTATTTAATCTCAGTTCCCCATTTAACATTTAATAGACACTGCATCATGAAATTCACTATGTAAAGCAATTAAATATTATTATTTGCAGAGTCATGACTGATTTGCTATAGACTCAGGAATTTATTTTCAAAGTAATAAATCTCAGAAAGAGGAAGAGTTAACTTCTGACATGATTTCTGTTCTCTCGATTTTTTTATTCTAAACTTCAGAATAAAAGTGGACTAAGTAACTGCATGATTTTTCACTCACTACCAGATACATTTTCTTCTCTTTAACTGAGTAGTAGAAATAATGGGAAAGAAAAAATATTATTTTGATTGAGTAAATCAAAAAGAAAAGAAATTATATCCAGATAGATAATTTTAATTATAATTAATTGAATTTTAGCTTATTTAACTAATTTGCTTTAACCTTTTTTCATTATATATGAATAAAAACCAGAAAAAACCATGCAATAAACTCTTATTATTTCACATGCTGATATAAGAATTTAAAAAAACATTGAAAGTAAAAAAACTATTGAACTAATTAATAAAACTAAGAGTTGGTTCTATGAAAAAGCCAATAAAATAGATAAGCCTTTGGTAAATCTGATTAGAAAAGGGAGGGAGGAAAATGAAATTAGTAGTCTTAAAAATGAAAAGGGAGAACTTTCCACCAATGAAGAGGAAATTAGAGAAATAATAAGGAGTTATTTTGCTCAACTTTATGCCAATAAATTTGATAACCTAAGTGAAATGGATGACTACCTCCAAAAATATAGACTCCCAGACTAACAGAGGAGGAAGTAAATAGCTTGAATAGTCCCATTTCAGAAAAAGAAATAGAACAGGCAATTAAACAACTCCCTAAGAAAAAATCCCCAGGACCAGATGGATTTACATGTGAATTTTACCAAACATTTAAAGAACAATTGGCCCCAATGCTATATAAATTATTTATTCCTTCTATGACACAGACATGGTACTGATACCTAAACCAGGTAGGCTGAAAACAGAGAAAGAAAATTATCGACCAATCTCCCTAATGAATATTGATGCTAAAATCTTAAATAAGATATTAGCAAAAGACTACAGAAAATCATCTCCAAGATAATACACTATGATCAAGTAGGATTTATACCAGGAATGAGGGCTGGTTCAATATTAGGAAAACTATCAATATAATTGGCCATTTAATAACCAAATTAACAAAACCAATGATCATCCTCAATGATGCAGAAAAGCATTTGATAAAATCCAACATCCATTCCTATTAAAAACACTTGAGAGTATAGGAATAAATGGACTTTCCTTAAAATAATCACAGCATCTATTTAAAACCATCAGTAAGCATCATATGTAATGGAGACAAACTGCAACCATTCCCAATAAGATCTGGAGAGAAACAAGGTTGCCACTATCACCGTTACTATTTAATATTGTAATAGAAACACTAGCTATAGAATAAGAGCTGAGAAAAAGATTAAAGGAATAAGAATAGGCAATGAGGAAGCCAAATTATCACTCTTTGCCGATGACATGATGGTATACTTAGAGAACCCCAGAGATTCTGCTAAAAAGTTATTAGAAATAATCCAAACTTTAGCAAAGTTGCTATTATAAAATAAACCCATAAGTCATCAGCATTCTTATATATCACTAACAAAATCCAACAGTCAGAGTTACAAAAGAAATTCCATTTAAAGTAACTACTGATAATATAAAATATTTAGGAATCTATTTGCCAAGGGAAAATCGAAACTTTTATGAGCAAATTACAGACCACTTTTCACACAAATTAAGTCTGATCTAACCAATTGGAAAAATATTAATGCTCTTGGATAGGGCGAGCAAATATAATAAAGATGACAATATTACCTAAACTAATCTATTTATTTAGCGCTATACCAATCAGACTCCCAAAAACTATTTTAATGACCTAGAAAAATAAATAACAAAGTTCATATGGAAAACAAAGGTCAAAATTTCAAGGAATTAATGAAAAAAATAAAAATGATGGTGGCTTAGCTGTACCAGATCTAAAATTATATTATAGAGCAGCAGTTCAAAACTATTTGGTATTGGCTAAGGAATAGATTAGTTGATCAGTGGAATAGATTAGGTTCAAGGGACAAAACAGTCAACAAATATAGAACCTAGTCTTTGAACAAACCAAAGATCCCAGCTTTGGGATAAGAACTACTGTTTGATAAAAATTTGGGAAATTTGGAAACTAATATGGCAGAAACTAGGCATTATCCATACTTAACGCGTACACCAAGATAAAGGTCAAAATGGGTTCATGACCTAGGCATAAAGAATGAAATTATTAATAAATTGAGAACATAGGATAGTTTACCTCTCAGACCTGTGGGAAAGTCTTTATGACCAAAGAGAACTAGAGATCATTACTGATCACAAAATAGAAAATTCGATTATACCAAACTGAAAAGTTTTTGTACAAACAAAACTAATCAGACAAGATTAGAAGGAAGCAATAAACTGGGAAAATATTTTTACAGTCAAAGGTTCTGATAAGGCCTCATTTCCAAAATATATAGAGAATTAACTCTAATTTATAAAAATCGCTTATTCTCCAATTGAAAAATGGTCAAAGGATATGAACAGACAATTCTCAGATGAAGAAATTGAAACCATTTCTAGTCATATGAAAAGATGCTCCAAGTCATTATTAATCAGAGAAATGCAAATTAAGACAACTCTAAGATAATACACACCTGTCAGATTGGCTAAGATGACAGGAAAAAATAATGATGATTGTTGGAGGGGAGGGAAAACTGGGACATTGATTCATTGTTGGTGGAGTTGTGAACGAATCCAACCATTTTGGAGAGTAGTTTGGAACTATGCTCAAAAGTTATCAAACTGTATACCCTTGATCCAGCAGTGTTACTACTGGGATTATATCCCAAAGAGATTATAAAAGAAAGGGAAAGGGACCTGTATGTGCACGAATGTTTGTGGCACCTTTTGTAGTGGCTAGAAACTGGAAACTGAATGGATGTCCATCAGTTGAGAATGGCTGAATAAATTGTGGTATATGAAAATTATGGAATATTACTGTTCTTGTAAGAAATGACCAACAGAATAATTTCAGAAAGGCCTGGAGAGCTTTACACGAACTGATGCTGAGGAAATGGCAGGACCAGAGATCATTATATACTTCAACAACAATACTAGATGATGACCAGTTCTGATGGATCAGGCCATCCTCAGCAACGAGATCAACCAAATCATTTCTAATGGAGCAGTAATGAACTGAACTAGTTATGCCCAGAAAAATAACTCTGGGAGATGACTAAAAACCATTACATTAAATTCCCAATCCCTATATTTATGCACACATGCACTTTTGATTTCCTTCACTAGCTAATTGTACAATAATTCAGAGTCTGATTCTTTTTGTACAGCAAAATAATGTTTTGGTCATGTATACTTATTGTGTATCTAAGTTATATTTTAATATATTTAACATCTACTGATCATCCTGCCATCTAGGGGAGGGGGGGGGTAAGAGGTGAAAATTGGAACAAGAGGTTTGGCAATTGTTAATGCTGTAAAGTTACCCATGTATATATCCTGTAAATAAAAGGCTATTAAATAAAAAAAAAATAAAATAAAATAAAAAAAAATAAGAATTTACAAAAACAATAATTTTCTAAAGTACAAAACTTTTTTGGTGGGGGAAGCCTTTATATACCTATCAAAGACAATTTACATGTTTTTCCTTTTTTTAAGCCATATATTTATTTATAATAAAACTTAACAAACATGAACAAAAAGAGATCTATGGATTTCCTTCTGAAGGGTCAGGAAACCACGTAAGCTTCTGCAAAATTTGAACAAGTAGTTTCTCCTTTTAAATTTTTCAATTATAATCTAAGATTTTCTTCTTCCAAGCAATTATTTTGGGGTCATAGATTAATTTTTACTTTTGCATACTTCATATAAGTGGCATCCTGGTTCAGAACCATGAGAAAACTTATTTATAACTATTTAGCACTTCATTCTAAAGCTTATAACATGTTTATTTATAGGTGAGAGAATTTCTCAATCATTATCCACTCTTTTTACAATATATCTATTTTGTCTACATGGCATAGTACTTGAAAGCTTCTTTCACTTAAATTACATTAAATAATTAATAGAAAATTTGGTAGAAATAATGAACCTACTTGCAATATTTTATCCTAACTCTGTCATGCTAAGCTACCCAGGCACTGATACCACCTAGGGAATTTTACTGTACTGGTCTCAAAATACTTTATATGCTGGTCAATTACTTTAGTTCATCTGACATTCTTTTATAAATCCTACAACTATATATAAAATAAGATTTCCTACATTTCCATTTTTCTTCATCTGAACATGAAGAATCAAATTGCTTTCACTAAGTCAAGATCATAAACTCTATATTGTGTATCTTAACATCTTTTTTATTTTCAAGGAAGCTACAGGTTGGGGCTTATTTCATCAATATCATCCTGATCAATCAGTCAGTTAGAATTTTTAATTATCTACTATGTTTCAGACACTGTGCGGAGATCAGATGTCTCCAATAAGATTATCTAAAGTTCTTTTATTGACTTCTTAAATAGAAGTGTGCAAGATGTCATATAAAAAAGAAACAATACTAAAAAATGAGTTGCCTCCCACAAATATTGGTAGCATGATGCTGGTAAATAATTTGACCTTAAAATATTGCAGACTATCTGCTGCTGAATAATCACCTATTTGCGTTTATAAAGTTAATTTCATAAGGTTATAGATTTATATCTAGAAGAGATATTAGAGATAAAATCTAAACTCTTCACTTTACAGATAAAAGTGAAAAAAAAAACAAATAAGGGAAAAGCTAAATGATTTGCCAAAGTCAGACAGCTAATAAATGTTTGAGGTGGAATTTTAAATCATGGTGTCTTGATTCTAAAATCAGTGTCTTATCCATTACACCATGATGTCCCTAAATGGAAAGCTATTCAAACTAATGAAATCACATTTGGGTCAATATGAATTTATACCTTTATTCTTGTGTAGTCCATGATCTGAAAAAGTCTTGCACTTTTATGAACTATGTAGATTAATGAGTTTGAATTAAATGTTCTTTGAAAAAGGTGATGATGGGTTTTTTTTCCTTTAAAAATAAAGGGATTATCCCCAAATCACTGAGATTACATAAAGAAAAATATATTAACTGACAACCTTTTTAGATACAGAGAAGTAAAAAAATCTCATTAAAAATTATGCAATATTAGAATCTTTACTTTTCCAGTATCAATATCTAGTCTCGTGATTTCCTAAGACTATGTCAAAATCATTAGTACAATCAGAACCTTTTTTGTTGATATTGATGATTATT
Source organism: Sarcophilus harrisii (assembly GCF_902635505.1). Taxonomy (NCBI): domain Eukaryota; kingdom Metazoa; phylum Chordata; class Mammalia; order Dasyuromorphia; family Dasyuridae; genus Sarcophilus; species Sarcophilus harrisii. Next base: position 196,474,243 of record NC_045426.1, read on the forward strand.
TAACAACATAGTTTAGAGGAAACAACACATCAATGATTGATTGGCAGGAACTCAGAAGAAATTATTTTGAGTTATTCACAATGCTCACAAACATTAATGGGCTTAGGAAGATTGAATTTATCTATGGCAAACAGATTATCAATAATTCAGATTGACTTTTCATGAAATTATGTTGAGTAAATATGGTTTCACTACATCTCAAAGAACATATTTGACTTTAAAGGTTACCTTTTAGAGGTCATTTAAATAACCAGAGCTTATGGCAGAGTACAGTCAGGAAGCTGCTCGTGCTTTCCCAGTTTCCCTCAAAAACTACATGAAACAAAGCATCTAAACAGTCTGACAGAATGAAACTGCTCTCCAGTTGAAGATAAACTGGAAAAACTTCAAGAAAGTTGAGTCTCACTGTGGTAAAAGGGGTGTTCAGCCCAGCTCAGAGAGACTCTGGGAAAGCCAGTAAGAGGGTTTTGATCACAGCAACTGAGACTCTTGGTCCTAGCTTCATGAAGAAGCAAACCATTAGGGCAGTTGCCAGCCTCAGCTAAGAAGACAAATTCTTGGAAACCAGGCTATTTCCTGGAAAGAGCAGATAAAGGTCCTACAAACCCCTACAAGCACAAGGGGGAATTGTGCTCAAAGCCAAGCTCTGAGCTGCACAGGAAGCTTGGGACAGCACCCCCTTTACTGCAAGGGCAGAGTAGGACCATAAAAGTTTTTTAAAAAAGAGGAAATACCAAAAGAAAAGGAAAGAAAATGAGCAAGAAATACAAAAGAACCCTGACTAGAGAAAGCAACTATGGTAACAGAGAAGACCAAAACACAAATGCAAAGGCAGAATATCCACAGAGGAAATCTCAAGAAGTGATATGAATTGGTCTTAAGCTCAAAGAAGTTTCTTGGAAGTGCTTATCAAAGACTTTGAAAGGCAAATAAGAGAGAGAGAAAAAAATGAGAAAAGAAATGATAGGTATGCAAGAAAGAATTAGCAACTTGGAAAATGAATGTAATTCCTTAAAAAAGAAAAAAAGGCCAAGTGCAAAAAAAAATTCATTGAAGAAAGCAACACCTTCAAAATTAGAATTAAACAAATTGAAAGATATATCAAAAATTACCCAAAAAAATCACACATTAAAAACCAAAATGAGGCAAATGCAAGCTAATGATACTATAAGACATCAAGAATCAGTCAAACAAACTAGAAAGAATGAAAAAAATGGAAGAAAATATACAATAACTCAAAGGAAAAACAGCCCATTTAGAACAAACAAGCCAAGGCTCAGAGCTGCATAAAAGCTTGGGACAGCACCACCTTTTCTCTGGAAGCATAAGAAATAAAAAAATAAAAAATACTAAAAGAAAAGGAAAGAAAATGAGCAAGAAACAGAAAAGAACCTTAACCATAGAAAGCTAATATGATGAGAGGGAAGACCAAAATACCAACTCAGATGATAACAGAATGTCCACAGAAGAAATCTCAAAAAGTGATATGAATTGGTCTTGACCCCAAGGAGACTTTTTGAAAGTGCTCATAAAAGACTTAAGAGAGGTAGAAGAAAAAATGAGAAAAAAAATGAAAAGCATACATGAGAGAGTCAACAACTTAGAAAAGGAAAGCAATTCTCTAAAAAATACAATTGCCAAAATGCAAAATGCTTAGGATGGCCAGGTTCATCAGAATTGGTCATCATATAGTTTTGTTGTTGAAGTATGTAATGATCTCCTGGCCCTGCTCATTTCACTCAGCATCAGTTTGTGTAAGTCTCTCCAGGCCTTTCTGAAATCATCCTGTTGGTCATTTCTTACCAAACAATAATATTCCATAATATTCATATACCACGATTTATTCAGCCATTCTCTAATTGATGGGCATATACTCAGTTTCCAGTTTCTGGCTACTACAAAGAGGGCTGCCACAAACATTCTTGCACATACAGGTCCCTTTACCTTCTTTAATATCTCTTTGGGATATCAGCCTAGTAGTAACACTGCTGGATCAAAGGGTATGTGCAGTTTGATAACTTTTTGAGCATAGTTCCAAATTGCTCTCCAAAATGGCCAGATGTATTCACAATTTCACTAACAATGTATCAGTGTCCCTGTTTTCCACATCCCCTCCAACATTCTGCATTATCTTTCCCTGTCATTCTAGCCAATCTGACAGGTGTGTAGTAGTATCTCAGAGTTGTCTGAATTTGCATTTCTCTGATTAATAACGACTTGGAGCATCTTTTCATATAGCTAGAAATTATTTCAATTTCTTAATCTAAAAATTGTCTGTTCATATCTTTTGACAATTTATCAATTGGAGAATGTCTTGATTTCTTATAAATTAGAATCAATATATAAAAAGATATAAAATATATAAAAATATATATAATATATATTATATAAATATATATTCATATATATATTTATACATTTTATTATATATTATATATGTGCATATATAATATATAATTATATATATAAGTAAATATATTATGTATTTGTATATATTTTTATATATAATTATATATTTATATATAATTTTTTTATATATTTATATTTTTATTATATATTATATATATTTATATATTATACATATATATTTATATATGTTTATACATTTTTTTCTAATTTATAGATTTTTAGATATATATATATATATATAAATCTATAAATTAGAATCAATTCTCTATATATTTTGGAAATGAGGCCTTTATCAGAACCTTTGACTGTAAAAATGTTTTCCCAATTTATGGCTTCCCTTATGATCTTATCTGCATTAGTTTTGTTTGTACAAAAAGTTTTCAATTTGATATAATCAAAATTTTCTATTTTGTGATCAGTAATGATCTCTACTTCTTTTTTGGTCATAAATTCCTTCCTCTTCCACAGGTCTGAGAGGTAAACTATCCTTTGTTCCTCTAATTTATTTATAATCTCATTCTTTATGCCTAGATCATGAACCCATTTTGACCTTATCTTGGTGTATGGTATTAAGTGTAGGTCAATTCCTAGTTTCTGCCATACTAGTTTTTAATTTTCCCAGCAGTTTTTGTCAAATAGTGAGTTGTTATCCAGAAAGCTGGGGTCTTTAGGTTTGTCAAACACTAGATTGCTATAGTTATTGACTATATTGTCTTGTGAATCTATCCTATTCCAATGATCAACTAGTTTCTTTCTTAGCCAGTACCAAATGGTTTTGATGACTCTTGCTTTATCATATAGTTTTAGGTCTGACACAGCTAGGCCACCTTCACTTGCTTTTTTTTTTATTAATTCCCTTAAAATTCTTGACCTTTAGTTCTTCCAGATAAACTTTGTTATTATTTTTTCTAAATCTCTAAAATAATTTCTTGGGAGTTGTATTGGTATGGCACTAAATAACTAGACTAATTTAGGTAGTATTGTCATTTTTATTATATTCACTTGGCCTACTCATGAGCACTTCATATTTTTCCAATTGATTATATCTGACTTTATTTGTATAGAAAGTGTTTTGTAGTTGTGTTCATATAGTTCCCAACTTTCCCTTGACAGACTTCCAAATATTTTATATTATCAACAGTTATTTTAAATGAAATTTTTCTTTGTATCTTTTGCTGCTGGACTTTGTTGGTAATATATAAAAATTCTGATGATTTATGTGGGTTTATTTTGTATCCTGCAACTTTACTAAAGTTCTGAATTGTTTCAAATAGTTTTTTAATTGATTCTCTAAGGTTCTCTAAGTATACCATCATATCATGTGTAAAGAGTGATAATTTGATTACCTCACTACCTACTCTAATTACTTTAATCTCTTTTTCTTCTCTTATTGCCAAAGCTAACATTTCTAATACAATATTGAATAGTAATGGTGATAGTGGGCAATCCTTGTTTCACCCCTGATCTTATTAGGAATGGTCCTAGTTTTTCCCCATCACATATGATGCTTGCTGATGGTTTTAAATAGATGCTATTGATCATTTAAGGAAAAATCCTATTTATTCTTCTACTTCATAGTGTTTTTAATAGGAATGGGTGTTATATTTTAACAAATACTTTTTCAATGCAATCATATTTCATTATATTCATATACTACAATTTGTCCAGACATTCCATAATCTATGTGTGATAACTTATTTTCAGAATTGGTTTTTGTCACTATAAAAATTCTAATATTAACATTTTTACAAGGAAACTTTTCCTCTATTTTGGTCTTTTGGGAGCATATTGTTAGAAATGTTACCAAAGAGTATGTTTAGCTTTAATGAATTTTCTATTTTTGGTACAAAGCACCATTGTACCAATTCACAATTAGAGCAAAAAATGTTCCATTTTTACTGCAATTCTTGCAATATATATCATCTTCTATGATCTAGATGACTAGTGATAGAGTAGGATACGTATATGACCTTGCCATCTTCAATACTTGATTATATTCTAAATGCCCTTCAGCACCTGTTTTAATCACCTCCACTGCCACTGGAACAGACTGTTCTCATCTGCCTATTCTGGCAGGGTGAGTTATCATATGTTGGGATTAGAAATCCCCTAACTTACTAATAAACTTGGGACCTGATGTAGCCCATCTGTTAAGATAGTTAACCAGAATGTAGCTACTGCAAATTCTACAGCTTCTTGGAGGGACAGGTAAAAGATGAGTATTGTAAACTAATCTAAACATTCTGGAGAACACTTTGCAATTATTCCCAAAGGACTATAAAATATGTGCATACTCTTTGATCCAACAGTGTCACTACTAGGTCTGTATCTTAAGGAGTTCATAAAATGGAAAGTGGAACCGATATGTGCAAAAATGTTTGTGGTTGCTTTTTTTTGGAGTGGCAAAGAATTGGAAACTGAATTGATGAATGGATGAATGAATTGGAGTAGATAAATGTAATGAAATATTATTGTTGCATTAGAAATATACAGCAGGCTGATTTCTAAAAGGCCAGGAGAGAAGTACATAAACTGATGCTAAGTGAAGTGAGTTAGAACCAAGGGAACTCTGTGTACAGCAACAACAAAATTATGTGTTGATCAATTATGATAGACATGGCTCTTTTCAGCAGAAAGATAATTCCAGTAGTCTTACGAAGAAGAGAACAAACTGCCTTTAGAAAGGGGACTGTGAGGATTGAATGTGGATCCCTACATAGTATTGTCACCCTTTTTGTTGTTGTTGCTTGCTTGTTTGTTTTTTTCCTCATTTTCTACTTTTTCATCTCATTTTTCTTGTGCAATATGATGAATGTGGAAATATGTTTAGAAGACTCACACATGTTTAACATATTTAACATATACCTGCTTTCTAGAGGAGAGGGAGGAGAATAGGGAGGGAGAAAAATTTGGAACACAAGGTTTTGCAAGGGTGAATATTGCAAACTATCTTTGCATGTATTTTGAAAAATAAAAAGCTATTATTATAAAAAAAGGAAATCTAATGCTTTGTATAATATGTTTTGTCCTACCATTTGTGTTTAATGATTTAGGAAGAGAGACTGAATTTGATGATGTTGTGCAACTCTGCCTCACTTAAATTCAATTTACATACAAATTAAGATATTAACAGTGGTGGCATTTTTCCTCTTAAAAAATGAAGGATGATCAACAACAATATAGCATTTAACTCTTTGATAAAATTTACCCCAGGATATTCTCTCCTTTCTGGGTTTCTTGGCACTTCTCTTTTCTAGTTCTATTATCTGTCTGACAAATTTCTCTTTTGTTGATTCTTTATTCACATGATAACCTCTAACTATAGATGTCTCTTCTTTATTCATGTGATAACCCCAACAACATTTTATTTGCCTTCTTCTCTTTTCCATCTATAACATCTCAATTTAAGGTCCAATTACTATGGATTTGATTATTATTTCTATCTAGATGATTCCCAGATCTGTAAAACTAGCCTTTGAGCTACAGTCCAGAATCACAAGCTGCCTTCCAAATATCTTAAATTAGGTATTCCATTCTTATTTCAAACTCAACATATTCAACAGAAAATTAATTATTGTCCCTCTTCCCCAAAGGACTTCTCTTCTTCTAGACCTTTTCTATTATTACTGAGGGTAACTGTTCTCTTAGTAATTCAAACTCACAACCTCAGTATCATTCTTGCCACCCATACATAATCTTTTCCAAAGATTTGTTGTTATCTAAAAGCAATTAGAATAAGCAATAAAGAAACAAAACTATCTTGGTGGATGGTATATCAAAGAATACTAAAGAATCAACTATAAAATTAGATGAAATAATTAAGAACTTTAACAAAGTAACTGAATATAAAACTAACCCACACACATAATCAGCATAATACTATTGACAACAGTCCAGCAGTAAGAGATAGAAAGGGAAATTTCACTTAAAATTATTATATACTATATAAAATATTTAAGATTCTGTCTTCAAGACAAAACCAGGAACTATATAAGCAAAATTATAAAATATTTTTCACACAAATCAGACCTAAATAATTTGAAAATATTAATTGTTTATGGGCAAGCTAAGATAATATAATAAATTGACATTTATTTACTCAGTGCCATGGCAATTAAAGGACAGCTATAAGTAGCATAGTGGAGTCCAAAGATTCATCCCTTGTTCAAATCAGCCTCATACATTTCTAGCTGTGGAGTCTTGGCCAAGTTACAACCATTTTTTGCTCAGTTCCTCATCTATAAAATGAATTCAAGAAGGAAAGACCTAACCACTTCAGTATCTTTGTGAAGAAAACCCTACATTGGTTCGTGAAGAGTCAGACACAAGTAAATGACTAAACAATAAAATACTAGATGATCAAAATTAATTTTGTTGAGCTAGAAAAAATAACAAAATTCATGTTAAAGAATAAAAGGTTAAATCTATTAAGGAAATCTATCCCCAAAAGTGAAGTAAGGTGGCATATTCATATCATATCTCAAAATATTACAAAGCAGAAATCATCAAAAAATCTGTCACTGGCCAAGATAAAAAATTAGTAGAACAGTGGGATAGATTAGGTATACAACACAGTAGTAAATGACCATAGCAATCTAGTGTTTGATAAACTCAAAGATCCAAGCTTTGTTGTCAAGAACTCTTCATTTGACAAAAATTGTTTGAAAAACCAGAAAGCAATCTGGCAGAAACTAGGCATTGGCCAACATTTCATACTGTATAACAAAATAAGTTGAAAATGAGAAATTAGTTAGACATAATGAATAAATTCATAAGTAAAATTAAGAGAACACAGGGAATTTTACCTTTCAGATAAATGGAAAAGAGAATAATTTATTAAACAAGAGATAGAAAGCATTTCAAAATTTAAAAGAGAAAAGTTTAATTATATAAATTAAAAATATTTTGCATAAACAAAACCAATGTAGCCAAGATTAGAAAGAAAGCACAAATCTGGGAAATAAACTTTAGAGTAAGTTTATCTGATAAAGCCCTCATTTCTCAAATATATATAGAGATGTCAGGTTTATAAGACTTCAAGTCATTACCTAATTGATAAATGGACAAAGCATATGGACAGGTAATTTTCAGAAGAAATTCAGCCTATATATAATCAGGTAAAGAAGGTACTACAAATCACTGATTAGAAAACTTTCAAATTGAAACAGCTAAGAGGTACCGCATTGTATCTATCAGATTGGATATTATGAAAAAGAATATGATAATGTTGGTGAGAATGGGGAAGATTATAACAATAATGCACTGTTGACAAAGTTATAAACTGATTTAACCATTCTGAAGAGCAATATGGAGGGAAGCATAGGCAAGATGGTATACTAAAGGCAGAAACTCATTCAAGCTTTCCCTAACTCCTCCAAATACTTTTGAATAATGATTCTGAACAAATTTTAGAGTGTGAATACTCTGTTCTAGTTGCAAGTCAGTAAATCATAAGATAAACTGTAAGACACCCAACAGTAGTTGGTAGTAAGCACATAACCCCCAGAATATCGTGATATCTGGTCATGCCCACCCAGCACTAGAAGTTAGTCAGCACTAACCCAGCATAGCCATGGTCACCTGTAGAAGAAGTCTGAACAATCTCCTCTTTGCCCTCAAAGCAGAACTCAAACTTTTAAACAAAATGAGCAAAAAAGCAAAAAATTATTCTAATCATAAGTAGTATTTATGGAGAAAGAGAAGAACAGATTTCAAGCTCCAAATACACTAAAAGCAGATCATTTCCAGATGAAGCCTCAAAGGCTGATATGAATTGGTCCCCGTTGCACAAGAGTCTCTTGGAAAAATTAAAAAAGGATCATAAAAGAAAATTAGAAGAAAAATGGGTAAAGAAAATGAGAACTTTGCAAGGGGTTTGGAAAAGGAAACAAATTATTTGAAGAAAACTTCTTACAAAATAGATTTAGTGAAATGGGAAAAGCATCTAACTTCTTACAAAATAGATATGACAAAATCAAAAAAGAAAATAACTCTTTGAAAAACAGAATTTGTGAAACAGGAAAAAAAAATCAATTGAATAAAACATCTCATTTAAAAATTCAATTGGCCAAATACAAAAGAAGCTTAAAAAGGTAATTGAAGAAAATAATTCACTAAAATTAGAATTGAACAAATGGAAATGAATGACTCAATGAGACATCAAGAATCAAACAAAAACAAAAACAAAAAAAAATTAAGGAAGTAGAAGAAAATGTAAAATAACTCATTGGAAAAATACCTGACCTCGAAAACAGATCTAGGAGAGACAATCAAAGGATTAGTGAACTTCTGGAAAACCATGATAAAAAAAAAAAGAGCCAAGATATCATATTTCAGAAAATCATCAAGGAAAAATACTCTCATGTCCTAGAACCAGAAGGTTAAACAGCCATTGAAAACATTCGCGAATTACCTCCTGAAAGAGACCCCAAAATGAAAACTCCAAGGTGTGTCTAAATTTCAGAACTATCAAACCAAAGCAAAAATATTGCAAACAGACAGAAACAATTCACATAGCAAGAAACCACAATCACAATTACCCAGGATCTAGCAGCTTCCACCTTAAAGGATTGAAGGGCCTGGAATCTGATATTACACAAGGCAAAAGAACTTTCAACCAAGAATCAACTATCGAGCTAAACTCAGCATTATTTTTAGGAGAAAAGATGTCCATTCAATGATACAGAATAATTTTCTTTATTTTTGATGAAAAGACCAAAGCTCAACAACAACAACAACAAAACAGATTTCCAAATACTGGACTGAAGAGAAGTTTAAAAAAAGTAAAAAGAAAAGGATTTTTGGGAACTATATCTCTGTTATGAGTATACATAGAGAGTACAGGTATAATTTGATTGTAATGTCATAATATGAAAAAGAAACTAGTGGTGGAAAGGGGATTGAACCAGAAAAAAAGAACTAAAAAAAAGTAAATGAAGGTAATAATTCACTAAAATTCAGAATTAAAGAAATGGAAATAAATAACTCGATGACGCAAAAAGAATCAGTCAAGCATAACCAAAAAAAAAAAAAAGAAAAAAAATAGAAAATTATAAAATACCTAATTGGGAAAACAACTGACCTGGAAAATAGATCTAGGAGAGACAATCTAAGGATTATTGGACTCCCTGAAATTTATGATGAATAAAAGAGCCTAAACACTCTTTCAGGAAATCATCAAAAAGAACTGCGCATATATCATAGAATCATAAGGTAAAATGACCAATGAAAGAATTTACTAAATGCTTCCTGAAAGAGACCCCAAAATTAAAACCCCAAGGAATATCGTGGCTAAATTTGAGAACTATTGGAGCAAGGAAAAAATATTACAAGCAGCCAGAAAGAACCAATTCAAATACTAAGGAGCCACAATAAGGATTACTCAGGACCTAGCAACTTCCATTTTAAAGGATTGAAGGACCTGGAATCTGATATTCTGAAAGGCGAAGGAACTTGGAATACAGCCAAGAATAAATTACCCTGCTAAACTGAGCATTTTCTTTCAGGGAAGAAGATGAACATTCAATGAAACTGGTGAATTTCATTTATTTTTGATGAAAAGACAAAAGCCAAACCAAAAAAAAAAAAAATTGACCTCCAGATATAGAACTCAAGAGAAGCATAAAAATGTAAAAAAAGAAAAAAAAACTCTTGAGAACTGTATTTCTGTTATGGGCACACACTTAGAGTACATGTATAATCTGATTTTACTATTATAATATTTAAAAAATAGAGATAGAAAGGGGATTGTAACAGAAAAAAAAGTGGAGGTAAAATTAGGAAGAGACAAAGAAAAATATTATAATTGAGGGTAAGAAAGGAGGCTGACCAATATTATGTGAATCTTACTCTCATCAGATTTAGCCAAAAGAAAGAATATTAGATATATTTGGTTTCCCCTAGAAACATGTCTCATCTTATAGAAAAGTGGGAGGGGAAAGGGGAAAAAGGAAGAGGTAAGCTAAATAAAACTACAAAAATCTTTCCACACAAATAAAGTCAGATCTAAGCAATTAGAAAAACATCAAGTGCTTGTGAATAGATTGAGTGAATATAATAAAGATGACAATACTTCCTAAAAATACTCCCAACTTCCTAAACTATTTGTAGCTACATGAAAAGGTGCTCCAAATCACTATTGATCAGAGAAATGCAAATTAATACAACTTTGAGATACCACTACACACCTCTTAGATTGGCTAAGATGATGGGAAAGATAATGACAAATATTGGATGGGATGTGGGAAAACTGATATACTAATACATTGTTGGTGGAATTGTCAATGGATCCAACCATTTTGGAGAACAGTTTAGAACTATGCTCAAAAAGTTATCAAACTGTGCATACCCTTTGAGCCACCAATATTTCTACTGAGATTATATTCCAAAGAGATCTTAAAAGAGGGAAAGGGACCCATATGTGCAAAAATGTTTGTTGCAGCCCTCTTTGTAGTGGCAAGAAATTGGAAACTGAGTGGATGCCCTTCAATTGGAAAATGGTGGAATAAATTATGGTATAAGAATGCTATGGAATACTATTTTTCTGTAAAAAACAACCAGGAGGATGATTTTTGTGAGGTTTGGAGAGACCTACATGAACTGATGCTAAGTAAAAAGAGCAGAACCAGGAGATCATTATACACTGCAACAACAAGACTATATGATGATCAGTTCTGATGGATGTGGCTCTCTTCAAAATTGAGATGATTCGGACTAGTTCCTCTTGTGCAGTGATGAAGAGAACCATCTACATCCAGAGAGAGAACCATGGGAACAGAGGGTGAAACACAAAATAGCATTCTCACTCTCTGTTGTTATTTGCTTGCATTTAGTTTTTTTCCCCCCTCAGTTTTTCTTTTTCTTCCTTCTTGATCTGATTTTTTTCTTTTGCAACTAGATAACTGTATAAATATGTATACATATGTTGGATCTAACATGTATTTCAACATATTTAACATGGATTGCACTATCTGCCACATAGGGGAGTAGGTGGGGCAAGAAGGGGAACATTTGCAACAAAGGGTTATGCAAGGGTCAATGTTGGAAAAATTACTCATGCATATACTTTGTAAATAAAAAGCTTTAAAAATAAAAAATATATATTTTCAATCTTCTTTTCCAGTTGATTGACTTTTCATAATCTTGTTTTTCTTCAATTGTTCTTTTTAAAAATTTTCTCCCTTAATCTCTCTCATTTGATTTTTAAAGTCTTTTTTGAGATCTTCTATGAATGCTTTTTTAAACAGGTGGATCGTTTGATGTTTACTCATTGATATAGAAGAGACATTTTTGCTTCAATATCCTCCTCTGAAGAAAAACCTCTATTTCCAATAATAACTTTCTATTTGGGTTTTTTTCTCCTTTGCCTTCTTACTTTTTAATTTATAACAGCTTGTTAATGTAATCAATTCTAGTTCTGGGATGTAAAGGATGATATCTCTAACTTCAAATTCTTCTTCAGTTCCTCTATCTGGCTTGGATCTAAAACCAAGAATTCCAAACTCTAGTAAGTAGCCAAAGACAGCTTCTGCACTTACCAGGACTAGCATAATAGTTCCTTCTTGCCCAAGGTTGCACTTAACTCATTCTAGGACTTACTACTTGCTGTTTCAGTGGATCAAATGTGCAGTTGTTATACTTCCCATGGTCCAAACCTCTGTACTGGCTTCTTTTTTTTCATCTCCTACAGTCCCAAAACTTATTTATTTTTACTGTCTATGTTTACTTTAAGGTTCTATTTTTTGGGGGGTGGAGGGTAGAAATCAAGAGAGTTTGAAATTTTCTGACATATCCCACCATTTTCCCAGAATTCTTTCCTCAGATAGTCTTTTTTTTTTTTTTAACTATTTAGTATTCTTCTTTTTTTCCTCCTTAATATCTTGGATTTTATTAATAAATTCCTTTTCTTGTTTGCTTTTTCCCCAATCATTTCTATAGTTTTTATCTTCAAACCTTTTGTTTACTTGGCTTTACTTGTATTTGTTGAGGATTTATCCTACTGGGTTTACTTCCTTGGGGTTTCTTCATCCATAATGTCTTTACTTATATCTAACAGGCTTAGTTTCCCAATAAGAAATTTGTACTAAAGTTATTCTTGGATTGAGAAGACTTGGCTCAGTCGTCTCTATGAGTGAATATACTTCTGAATGTAGTGCCTAGTTGAAAGCCTACCTTCTTCTTCATCTTCAGTTTAGTGCTTCATTTTCTGGTTGCCCAACAAAAATTTTGGCCCTGCCTCTATCTCTGTTTCATTTTTCTTGTTTAGCCATTCAGCTAAGAGTGACCTTAGAAATCTGATGTGGCTCTGACAGACTCCAAACATCTTTCATAAATTCTGCTTTGTGTTGTCTTTGTATAATATTCCTGATAATTATGCACTTTAGATCTTGTCCTGTAGTTCAGACATCACATTACCAGTTCATTGCTCAATGTTACAGAGATTGTGAAAAGATAGACTGACTAGTGCTTGTTCATAGAGTTGTCAAGTCATCCTATGATTCAGGAATTATTATTGGCTTTGGAATGACTAGAAAATTTATGATAAATCAATTTAAGGGAATATTATTGATTGTGAAGCATCAATGAATAGGATGAATCAAGATTAGTATGGAAAGACATAAATGAAATGTGAAAATAGAACTAGAAAAACAATATGCACAGAGACTATAGTGATATACATGAAAACAGTAACAACAAAATAATGGCATACAATTATAACCAAGCTTTGCTCCAAAGAAGAGATATAGGATTTCATATCCCCCTCTCTCTTTGCCTTAGAGCAGTGATGTGTAACATATAATGTATCTGGAATTTTGATAAATTGACTGATTTCTTCTGACTTTTTATTTTAAAAATTCTTCATGATAAAGGCAAAGCAAAACAAGGCAGTGAGACACACGGAGACAACAGAATGTAATAAAACAACTTTAGTTAGAATAAAGTTAAAAGTCACAATTCATATCAAATATTGATTTCTTCCATCTCCCTATTTTCAATGACAATAGCTATGTTAGATTAGAGAATGTCCTCAGAGGGGAATATTAATTCTCCTAAAACTGCTAGCACCAGCTATCAATTGGCTAGTGGCAAAGAAATCATACCATTAATTTTAAGAATTTTCTCCCCACCCCCTTAAAGAAAAATCAGCTGAGCTAATTTAAAACTGATGCTGCTCCTAACACAAAGTATAGAAGCAATTCAGGCCCCTTTTCTATCCACAGTGTTTGGACTATTTTATATATCCACAAAACTCCTTATTTCTGTGACAATCCTCTTATCAGAATAATGATGATGATAATGATAATCCTTATAAAAACAGAAATAATATATGAAAGAAAAGAGCATGAATGAAATATTTTTGATATATGTAAAAATAATTTCAGTAAAGAATCATATTAAGAGAGGGTAATGCTGGTACTAATGTAATAAGTTTAATTTAAGCTTTGGTAAGTTTAATACTTGAAAATAACTTATGCAGAATAGATATTTAATTTTTCTATGCTTTGCACATGGAAATAAATGTATCTGTTTACTGAGGTTGAAGTTTAAAATAAAATAAATTGCATAATTCTGTTTCTTCTTTTTATAGTTTTTCCATAGTTATTGTTTTTCTTTTGCTATAAAATTTTAATATTGCCTTAAATTGCCTCATTTTTATTTTTAGTGATTTGGAGCACATATTCATATGGCCATTTACTTCTAATTATTAATTCTTATTTGAAATTTGCTTATTTATATCCAGTGACTACTTGTCTATTGGGAAATCACTCATGAGGCTACACAAGACTATGGATATCAAAGTTTTATTGGTGACATTTGATGAAAACATATTTCAATTCTACTCTTTTTCAAATTTGGTCTCTATTGATTTTCTTCATGCAGAAACTTTTAAGATACATAGTACATTATTTCTGTTAAGCTCTCCCCTATTCCTTGTTTAATTAAAATTCTTCCTCTAGTCATACATGTCAAAGATATTTGATGTTTTCCCTAATTTATATTGAAAATACACACATGTATATACTTATATGCATTATTTACACACATATGTAACTTATTGTGGTTCATTTTGTATAACACTAAGTTTATAATTAATTTAAATCACATAGAATTATAGATTTAATGGTAAAAAAAAATCTTAGAGGAAATAAAGTCCAGGTTACAGGAAAGGTTCTGAATCCCATACAGATCAATTATTTGCCCAAGATCATATAGCACAAAAAAGTTACAATATTATCCTTTTATTATATTATTATAGTACAACTATACATAGTAGATATCACTCTGTTTAAATATTTCTTATTTTTATAAAGTTTTTTTGTGATTGTAATTAATCATCCTTATTTGTGTTCTTGTAAGGTGAATCCCAGAGATTTCCTGAATTTTGTAATAATTTGGCATTGAATTTAATCTTACTATAATTAATTCCTTCTTGTGTTTAATTTATACTATAAAAATTGTGATGATTTTATAGATTTAAACCCAGATACTCTGAGTTCAGAACTAGGGTTCTTTATACTGTATGAAGCTGCTTTTACAATATTAATCCCATGAAGAAGTGGTGTCTATGTCCCCCAGGATGATTCTAAATAAAGATAAGCTTGGGGTTCATCCTACAAATCATGTCTGACATCTAAGTAGCCATTACAGAAACTGCAATTCTGTCACCACAGGCTTCCATTGTCCTTTCTATTCCTGTCCCGTATTCCTAGTGCTATCTCTGCTGTTAAATCTTTGCTGAGTAAGTCAGTAAGCAAGGCCACTTGAAACTGTTTTTTACTTCAAATTGCTCAACTCCAAACTAAAGAAAACCTTCCTTGGCCTCACAAAGTTCATCTGAGTTAACTGTCTGCAGAGTTGAAAAGCTTATTTTTTTGAAAGGCTACCAGAGGTGTGATTGATCATTCAGCAAGCCAATGGGTAGCCACAATTTACTTTCATTAAGTTTAAATGAGCAACTTCTGACTGCCAAAAAAAGCAAAGAAGAATATAAGCTTCTTTACTTTTCTTTGTCAATATTACTTTTGATTTAATTTTTGAAAATTGAAATACTGCTTATTACCTAATGGAAAAAAAACAGTTACACCTAAAATTTGTTTTACTCGGTTGGTTAAATGCCTCCAAAAAGAAATGTTCTCTGCTTCTTGCAAAGTCGTATGATTTTTAAAATAATATATAGGCAAATATTTTTATTAAGTGCAACAGAATTATTAATAAAAGGTCAATACCTTTCTCACAAAAAGCATAAAAAATTAAAATAACATGATTAAAAATGCATATTTTAAAAGTTAACATCTTAAAGATCACAAATAAAGATTTGTGAATATCCACAAATAATTTAAAATTATATGGAAATATTTTTGTTATGTTTTGGAATCACTAAATATAAAAAGTATGTCACATGTAAATGCAGCTGATAGTTATAGATCTTCATTTTTGGTAATTTCCCCAAAAGATCTGTAAAGATCTGTAAATCTTTAGATCTATAAAGATCTAAATAAAGAAATAGCTCTGTAAAAAGCTCTAGTGAAGCAAAAAAGAGACAAAAGTAGTCCCTCTCCTCAAAGAGCTCATACTCTAATGGAGAAGCTCACAACTTAATAAAGGAGCTTACAATATAATAAGGAATTATTTTTTAACCAAACAATTTCATTTTTAGCCATTTCCCATGCTTAGGAAGTTTTTTGGTTTGTTTGTTTCTTTTACATCTGACATTTTTTTTGCAGCTCCCTCCTCCCCCATCCCCAATTGTTCCAGTTTTGCTTTCTTGGAAAGAATCCAAGTCTAGTTCCTTTCCCACAGGAGCTTCCATCAAATGCTTGAAGACATCTAACAAAACTCTCAGTTCTCATTTTTTTTCTCCTGAGCTTTCTCTTCTCCTATATTAATGTTCTCAGTTCTACAAATCAGGCTTTATACTGCACGAATTCAAGATATTTCACCATCTTAATTGCTTTCTTCAAGATATTTTCTAGCTTATAAATATTCTTCCTATAAGTGATTTCAGAAATTAATAAAATACTGACCATGGGGTCTGGCCAAATTGAGAGTAGAATTTGGCCATTATCTTATTTCCAGAACATATAACTTTTTTATTACAGACTAGGATGACATTAATTAGCAAGATAAGTGAGTGCCATCAAACATAGTTGACTTATTGAATTTGCATACACCAAAAAAAAGATAGTTTCTGTCAAACAAGCACCTCTAACATTACAAATGTGAAACATCTTTTGAAGCATAAAATGAATTATTTTATATCCATTAAATTTTATCTTTTGTGATTTATCTTTATCAATAATCATATATTAAATTTTTGTTATATTCTAGCCTGAGTGATAAATCTCAGGTGAAAGATTAATTGGATAAATAATTATGAGTATTATCTGTGTAGGAGTGGTAATTCAATCTGTGAGAGCTGATGAGACCACAAATCAAAATATGCTATATTTATATAACATTATATAATATGTATAATATATTTATATAACATTATATAATATGTATAATATATATGGTAATTATATAATGTCATTATATATAATTAGCTAATGTTCATCATTAAGGGTCAGTTTTAATTAACAAATATTGTAAAACAAATGTATATGTAATTATTATATGACATTATATATAATGTGTTATAATATGGAGATAGAAAATTAGAGAATTTTAGGATAGATTCTTAGGAAATGATTCCTGAATTTAATCTAAAGAAAGAAATGACAAAGAAATTAAGAAATGGTTAGATTAAGAAAGAACAGTTTCTGTCAGAAAGGAGTCAATTCTCAGAAATGTGGGAAAGTGAGGAGATTCATGGGAAAGGAGAGTGTTAAAATGAAAGCCAAGTGGAACAGGAATTCCAGAAAACCTCTGAGAAAACTCAGTAGATATGGATTGAGATATTGGGAGGCTGGGTTGAAGGGAACATTTAAAGGAAAAACGGAGCACAATTAGATCTTTTTGTAAGATATGAGCATTGTGGTATGATAAAAATGGTTTTGTAATAGAGGGGACTCAGAGTAGTTAAATATTAACACAATTTGCAATCTGGGTTCTGCTGCTTATTTCCTTGTAGCATTATAGTACAAGCCATAACAATATAGAAATCTCTTCTATAATATCCTCAACAACTTGTTATTCAGCTAACATTGAAAAATTTCTAGTAATTAGGAATTAATCACCTCTAAAACTGTCTTTTCTACTTTTTAAAGAGTTTTATTTGTTAAGGATTATATAAAGACAAATTTTTCTTTATTTAAAGAAGTCTAATCCTTCTTCCCCATGACAGTTCTTGAAAACTTGAGAACACCATTATCATATGTCTTCTAAATTTTCTAGATTCCAGCTTAAATATCACCAGTTTCAACAATCTGCTAGACAATTTTAGCATGATCTCTAGTCCCTTCACTCTTTAGGAGACTAGAGATCATGTAAAAAGAATGCCAATTCTAAGTATAGTCACTGATTTCTTCAGATCAAGGCTAATAATCTTCATTACCCAGATTTCTGTACCAAAATAGCAATCTTTTCTACCTCTTATCCTATCCCCATGGTCCCAGACAGGATCATTAGCATAAGAACTATGATTATTTTTATAAATGGATGAAAATATTACCTATTGTTTTAGTTAAACCCAATTTTGGGGGGGAAATGCCACTTAAAGTGAATAGAAATTATTATTGAATGGAAGACTGAACCTAGTTATTCAAGTGAATTTCAATGCTGTGGATCATTTGCATGTCATAGCATTATATTCCTTGGTTGTTTCCTCTCCTCAATACTATATCTATTTTATCTAGATTGATCAGTATACCTTTCTGGGATAGGATTCCCATTTTCCAAATCATTTATTTGATGAGAATATTCTACCCCTCAATACCCTTGCTACTTTTTCTTGATTCTAAAATGAGGTCGTAATACTCAAACTGGGACATTCAGACCATTTCCATAGCAACAGACTGATGCCACATTCTAGTACTATGACTTCACCACAGGATCAAACCGGGAAAGAAAATTCAATACAGGTTCAGAATGCACATATTGACAACAAATGCATTTAACAACACTGTCAAGAGCAATAAAGGGAAAAGCAGAAAAACAATTGATCAAATTTGTTCCATGGTGATTATTTTGAAGTTTTTATTAGTAGTTACATTATGAAAATGTTTTTTGTAAAACAACATAACTTTCAATTCCCCATACTAAACAAAATTATACTGTATGTTTGCTTGTAGAATTTTCATTTTCTAAAATGTGGGATATCTATGATCTAGTTTTTTAGTTCTAGATTATAATTAGATTATAGTATTATGGATAGTGATTTGGGGTGAGGCCTCTGAATTCACCAAATAGTAATAGCCATATGCTCAACTGTTTTCTAACTCAGGAAAATGAGTTGGTCTTTTTTAAAGCTCCTTTAGTTCAGTCTCTTCCATTTAGATATTAATCTGCATTGTAGAAATGAAATGGCATCTTTCAGAAAAGAAGCCAAGAGACTGGTGCACAATACCCTGGTCCCAACTATCATTGAAAAGGGATAGAGAAAAGACTAATGATTTTATTAATGTTGGGAACTACATTTTATGACCTACCTTTGTCAATGAAAACTAAAATATTCTTTGAAATTTAATCTTAAAGAATTGTTCATGCCATTTGAGAATTGTGATTTGCCCAGGGTCACACAGTCAGTGTCAGAAGTAGAACGTGAAATTAGTCCTTTCTGACTTCAACTCTTAGCTAATATTTACATAGGACTTTAAGATTTGCAAAGTATGGTAAATATATTTATTGTTTCATTTAATCAATATAGCAATCCTTTGAAGTAGATGCTTTTTATCTTGATTTTTATAAATAAAGACACTGAGCATTAGAAAGTTGAAGCAATCTGCCCAGGCTCGTACAGGAAATATCTGTCTAAGTTGGAATTCAAATTTAGGTCTTATAGACCCCAAGTCTAGGACTATCTTTACTGTACTAATCTGCCTCTCTATGTCTTTATTTTGTTGAATTTTCCTAAAAAGAAAGACATGCCATCCGATTCATTTATGAATTTTAATTGAATTAAATATTTGAAATTAAAGAATAGTCTCTTTATCATCATATCTCACATGTAGTAGACATAGTTGTTAGGGACTTCAATAATTTGTCAGAAACTAAAGTGTAGGGATAGGAAAGATAAGAGAAAAATAAAAAAAAAATGAGAGATTCAAAAGAGCTTAAGAGGACTTGAGAAATATGATATATATTAGTGCTGTCAGGCAAGAATGTGTATAAACCATGTAAGGTAAATTATACTGTTAGATTGTAAATTACTTAAATATAACAACTCATTTGTTTCTGCATCTCTGAAAATATCTAAATGACTTGCATATAGAGATCAGTGCTGTATAAACGAATCTATCAATACAATTTATTTAGCAAGCATTCAGTAAATATTAATTAGTGATAATTTTAAATTAAAAGTTCTACAACATTATTGATAACTATTTTGTTATGGGTCATTTTGACTTTTTCCAAAGTTTTTGAAGCAAACAAGTTTTATCAAAATTACTAAAGTCTGCACTGCATTTTTCTCAATACTAATTTTGATACTAAATGATTATAGCAATATAAAATTAGAAGTTGAATATCATAGAAGGTCTACTATCTGGAATTGATTGATGCTGAACAAAACAAGCAGAAACAGAAATGCACTGGACATAAAAATGAGAATGGGAAATATATATATATATACACACATACATACATACATGTATGCATGCATAATGTGTGTGTTTATTTGTTTGTTTACTTATTTATTTATCTGTTTGTTTGTTCATTTATTTATTTATTTGCAAAGATGCTTCCCAAAGTCATAAATATGCTTTTGATCTTTTGTTTTGGGTTTATATATATTTTAATGCACACTGCTTTGTGAATTACATTGGGAGAGAAAAATGAGAGAAAAAGGGAAAAAACATGGGGGAGATAAAAAAAAAAACAGAAAAAAGAAGTGAACATAGCCTGTGTTGATTTACATATAGTCTCCTTAGTTCTTTCTCTGATTACAGACATCACTTTCTGTCCAAATTCTATTGGAATTCTTCTGAATCACTGAACTACTGAGAAGAACCAAGCCTTTCATAGTTGATCATTGCACATTTTTGCTGTTATTGTGTAAAATATATTCCTGGTTCTGCTTGTTTTGTCAAATAGAGAATTCTTAATCCAGAAGCTGAAGTTTGGGGGTTTATCAAATACTAGACTGTCATAGGTCTTGCTTATTATATCATGTGTATCTAATCTATTCCACTGATCCACCATTTTATTTCTTAGTCAGTACAAAATGATTTTGATGACTGTTACTTTATAAATAGTTTTAAGTTTGATACTGCTAAGCCACCATGCTTTGTATTTTTTTTTCATTAATTCTTTTGATATTCTTAGCCTTTTGTTCTTCCAGATGATTTTTGTTATTATTTTTTTCTAGTTCTATTAAATAATATTTTGGTAGTTTGATTGGTATGGCACAAGTAGACCAATTTAAGGCAAATTGTCATATTTACTATATTAGCTCTACTTAGATATAAACAATTGATATTTTCAAATTGTTTAGATCTTATTTGTGTGAAAAGTATTTCATAACTGTGTTCATATAGTTCTTGGGTTTGTCTTAGCAGGTAGACCCCCATGTATTTTATTTTCTCCACAGTAATTTTAAATGGAATTTCACTTTCTATCATTTGCTGATGGGCTTTGTCAGTAATATATAGAAATGTTGATGATTCGAATGGTTTTATTTTATATTCTGCAATTTTGCTAAAGCAGTGAATTGTTTCCAATAGGTGGTTTTCAAGGGAAATAGGGAGAGCTCGAGCAGCTTCCTGGCTTTTCTCCTTCATTTTGGCTCCATCAAAAATATATTTTTAAGAAACAGAATTAATGTAATTCATTAATATATCTTCATTCATGGAGAGATTGAAATATTAAATTATGATGACATGCAAATATATACACACACATTTGCATTCTGTCTACATAATGGGGAATAGAAATAATATGCAGATAAATTAGAATGAATACAATAGATAATTTATGATAAAATGTGAAAGAAATAGGATCAGTAGCATATTTAAGCAGCATGGGGGGGTATATACAAAAAACACATTTATAGTTGGGAGATAAATACTAACTTCAAAGTTTGTAACTTAGCTGTGTACTCTAACTGTGTACTCTAAATTGCATTTCAAAGTGAGTTTTATCTTCAGAAATAGGAAAGAGTTCCTTTATGGAAAATACTTAAATTTTGCTGAAGAAAAAGAATAAAGGAAGGAAGGAAGGAAGATCAAAGGGAGGGAGGGAGGAAGGAAGGAAGGAAGGAAGGAAGGAAGGAAGGAAGGAAGGAAAGAAGAAAGAAAGAAAGAAAGAAAGAAAGAAAGAAAGAAAGAAAGAAAGAAAGAAAGAAAGAAAGAAAGAAAAGAAAAGAAACCAACAAAACACTAACTAATACCTTTCGTTGATAATCTTTCTGTGGATAGATAACATTGAGAAGTAGACCCAAAGGATGTCCAAGTTAGGCCTGATTCAGGTAGGGTAAGTAGTTCAGATTTGGAATTACAACAAAATTATCCATTTATATATCAAGTAATGTCTAGTAAAAAGGAATTTGATTTTCAGACTTTCTGGTGCCAGTAGATGTTATAATTAGGTTCAAAGACAAAAAAAAAAAATCTTATATATAGCAAAAATTTTATATTGATACTTTTTGTGATAGCAAAGAATTGTCTCATTTATTAGTTGGAAAATAGTTAAGCAAATTGTGATCCATAAATGCCATGAATTTTTACTGAGTAGTACAGAATGTTTAATATGAAAAATTGGGAAATTTTACTGATAGTGAATGTTTTGGAGCGAACTATGTAGAAGAACTAGGAGAATAATATGATTTGTGACTACAAAAATGTAGCAGGAACAAAATCCAAGCAATTGAATTCTGTTCAGTTATAATGCCTAAGCTTGATCAGAAGAGATAAGAAAATGTACCTCCCTCTCTTTCTGCAGAGGCAAGGAACTCTGTAGAACTACATTTACCAGCAGATAAACCAATGTGTTGTGTAGCTTTACTGAATTGCTTTTATCTCTCTTTTTTATTCTGTTTTACAAAGGATGGATGATTGGGATAGAGAGAATAAAAAAGAGGAATATATTTGGAAATAAAGAAGACAAAACAAATATTTAAGTGGATTTTTTTTAAGTAAAAAGAAAATAAATTTTACAAAAATAATGAAGGGGCTGTTTTACTTGACATTTATTAGGTCACTCCCAGATATCACATTTTTATTCTGAGAAGTTTTATATAATCTTTTTTTAAAAAATGGTTAGACACTTAGATTTATATGTATAAATCTCCTTCATAGTAAGTGTCTTCTATATTAAGTACAAGCAACTTACCTTCTGGTTTGAATTTTGCAGATTATAATTGTGTAGTCTGAAAGTATCTGAAACTTAAACAATTCTTGTAGCCATTGTCCTTCCTTAAACAGGTTAAATTAAAAGAGTATATACAAATGCTAGTTTGTTATTTTCTTTTGGTCCTAAAATAACAAGGAGCTCCATAAATATTTGCTGAAGATGATGAGCCCCCAAACTAAAAGCTGTAAAGTTTTTTGAATACTCCATTTGAATGCTCCTTTCACTAATGATATAGAAAGATATTTGAAAAGGAGTTATTACAGAAAATATTTTTTCTCTATATAACTCTTTTGAAAGTGAATGGCAGTTGCTATTATATTTTACATCTTTATGATGTAACATTCACAAAGCAGTGGCCAACATTTTGAGGGATAATTGCTCTATGCTCATTATCAGATTATCAGCTGTGTGCAGTCATTAATATATAATCATAATAATGGTGTTTACCTCTCTTTTTTTCAATAATGAGCTACTCATAATCTCACCTAACTCAAAAGAATATCCAATGAAAGGATCTGAAAAATATTTTTCCTAATAGTAAGAAGTGATTATTCTATTTGTCATTGAATTTTTTTTTCTATTTCACAAATTATATTTTTCAAGGAGTTGGTTTCTTTTTGTACTTCATCAAATCTATTTTGTAAGGAGTTATATGCTTTTTTCCATTTTGCCAAATCTATTTTTAAAGAGTCTTTTTCAGATAATTTCTGTTTGCCTTTCCAAATGCTCCTGCAAAGTTCTCATTTTATTTCTCCATTTTTCTTCTAACTATCTTTTAAGATACTTTTTGAACTTCACCAAGAGAGCCTTGTGAAATGGAGACCAACTCATATCACCCTTTGGGGTTTCATTATTTTGCCTTTAGTGTCTTCAGGGTTTGAAGCCTATTCTTCCTTGTCTCCATAAAAGCTATTTTAAAAAGGTTGAGATATGCTCAACAAAGGGCAAGGGGGAGATTGTCACAAGCTGGGGTTCAGGGGCTCACTGCTTGCTTTCTGTCATTGTGCTGGAGGTCTCACAGCTAGTTCGTTGATCCACTGGCTTCTGAACCAGGACAGAGAAGCCAGCACTGCTGTATTTTGGCTATGAGCCTCCCACTATATTCCTCCAGCATGTGGAAGCCTCTCCACCCTGGGTCTCTCTGTACTTCCCTGAACTGCATGTTCATATAGCCTCCAGACCCCACCATCACCACCACCACTGCCCCATTGTGACAGACATTTTCTGAACTTCTTCCAAAGTATCTTCTGCTGGAAATTTGTTACACTCCAAATATTTGTGGGTTCTGTCATTCCAAAACCAGTTCAAAGGCTTGATCTGTTGTTGATCTGGGGGACAGACAAAGACCTCTCTACTCTTGGCCATCTTTGCTCTGCCCTGATTATTCTATTTTCAACTTCAGGTTGAAGTTTTTTGTAAAATTAAATTTAAAAATAGGCACAGAGAATCAAATCCTAGGCTACAATATGGATGTAAATTCTTGTGTTCCAAGTTATTTCCTTAATTATAGATTGCATCTAGTTATTTTAAAATAAAATGTTTCATTATGCTACATTTAAAAAGTTACTTCTAATATTATCAGTATGATGAAAGAGAGTTTCAAGAGAGCAGGCCATATATCATTGGCAGGGGATAGAACCAGAAGAATGAGGCAAGGTTGCAATGAGGCAAATTTAGATTTGATATAAATAAAACAAAACAAAATTTCTAACAATTATAGATATGCAAAAGGAAAAATATACTATCTTGAGAGAGGATAGGATTCCTGCTACTTGGTGAGTTTGAAGCCCAGATTAGCTGGTCAGTTATGTTACAGAAATTATTGCATGCATTAGACTTGTCTAAGGAAGTCTCTTCCAACTCGAAATTTTTTTCTTATTTTGACCTTTTAAAAAACAATAACAACCAGCTATTTAAATGAATATATGCTCTTAATCACATAGGCATTCCCTTGTTTTGAAGGTTAGCAGTCTTGTAGTTATAGATGTTAAACTAGTAATTATTGTTGTACTTATACATATTCATTCCTCTATAAGGTCATGGTCCATGGCCTTCTAGTAGTTTCCTGTAAGGTCCACTTAATGTGGCAGTAGGTTTCCTTACTGTCTCTTGATCTCATGTAATACAAGGGGAGCATATGTTCCATTGACACATTATCCCACACTGTCAGCCTGTGCCATCTATCTTCATTTTAGCTATATATTTAATAATTTTCTTTGTGATTCTGTTTTTAATTTTTTGTAGTTTGTTCATGTTTTCTGTGAATTTTTCTGTTTCCTTTAGTGTGACAATTATTTTCAATTCTGAGTAGACTGTAGTGTTCTGTAGCAACCAGTCATACAACTATAGAAAAGTATTATTATTAAAAATAAGAGTGTTTGTTTATTATAGCTATTAAAGGAACTTTGGATTTTATTAAATAAATCTTACTTTTTCTTGTCTTCCTTTTCAATTATTTTTAAGGATAATTAGGTAATATAGTGGATAGAATGTTGATCCTGGAGTCAGGAAGATTTGAGTTCAAATTTGCCCTTGATGGGTGAATTTGGACAAGTTACTAAAACTTTGTCTCAGTTTCCTTAATTACAAAATATAAGTAATAATAATACTTACCTCAAAAGGTTGTTATAAAAATCAAATGAAATAATATTTATTGAAAGAAAGTACTATCTGGTACAGAGTAGGAATTATAAAAATGCTTTATTTTTCTTGTTGATTGGTTAGTTGATTAATTTCTGCCCTTACTTATCAAAGAGGATCAAAATGACATTTTTAGGTTGGATATGACTCCAATTAACAGAGTAAGTGGCTAATCAGACCAACACAAGCTTGGACTGTTCTACACAGGCCAGGTACAAATTGTCCATGTAAACATTTGGGGTGCAGCTTTCTAAATTTGTGCATTTCACATGTCTTTTGAGCTACTGCAATTCTGCTTCACTCACAGAGCACAGTCTCTTTGATGTGGGTTTGTCATGCTGTGCAGGTCAATGTCTCCCATGTTGCACAACCTTTGACAAAGTTCTTCAGAGAGACTTTGAATGTTCCTTGGATCACCTTTTCTGAATACCACCTGAGAGCACTTTCCTGATAGTAGTTCTCCACTATGCATTTGAATAATGTGGCCTGTCCATTAGACTTATACTCTCTGCATTAGAGTTTGAATGCTTGGCAGTTTAACTTGAGAATGAACTTCAGGGTCTAGTACCTTATCTTGCCAGAACATTCCTGACACAACTGAAAAGGATGGATTTGAGTTTTCTGGCATCGTATTGATATACTGTTCAGCTTTCACAAGAATACAGCATTGAGGTCGGCACAATGGCTCTGGAGACTTTCAGTTTGGAAGGTAATCAATACCTCTCCTCTCCCATACTTTCCTTCAGAGGCTCCCAAACACTGGGCTAGTTCTGGAAATGCATGCATCAATCTCATTATTAATGTGGGCATCCCTGGAAAGTATACTGCCAAAGTAAGTGATCCTATCCACAGTATTCCAAACTTCTTTATTTGCTATAACTGTGGTACCATGTAGGGAGAGTATGGTCCTGGCTGGTGGAGAACCTATTATCTTGACCAAATTTAGCACAAGCAAAAGAAAAAGATTTAAACTTTGTTGTGTCTCAGATTCATAAGTTGCACTGAGCGCACAACCATCTGTATATAAAAAATCTTCACCAACTCTCCCTCCACTTTAATCTAGGCTTGTAGCCTTTTTTTTTTTTAAGGTAGTGGGAGTGTACAAGCTCATTGATTTGATTAGTTTTGATTATAAAACATATACCAGCTCCATGTTGCTCCCTTTCACTGTGACCACTTTAGAAAAATGCAGTTAACTCTGACTTTAGCAAATTGGTCTGCATTGACCATTCTGTGTCACTCAGGGCTGCTTTTTAGATGCAATACCTGCTGAGTTCTTTGGCAACAAGAGTGATTTATCTTTCAGGTCTATATTTCATGTTGTCCATAAATGTATGCACATTCTATGTATCAATGGTGAGTCAAATCAACTTTGCGGATGTTTTTGTATATTTTTTGCATGTTTTTTGACTACAGGTTATTATCCCAATCTGCCATTGTAAATGTGACTTGAGTGGGTAAAGCAGACAATTTTTAGGGCATTTTTTTTATCACCTTTCTTACACCAGGAGGTGAGCAGCACAATTTTTCAAAAAGGTTGCTCAGAAACCCAGGGGCTGTCGAATCCCACGACTGCTTCAGGCCAGAGAGAAAATGACCCTATTATTTGGGATGCCTAAGTGCAGAATTGTAACTCCAGCTCCAAGAATTCTGCATCTGGTGCTTCTCACTTGCCTGTCACCACAGGGCTTTGAGATAGAGAAAATGATTAAATAGTAAGAGTAATGTATTTTACTCCTTACATAAACTGGATTTAATTATGAACAAGTTTCCCAAAGTTGTCAGCCTCATTCCCTTTTCTAGAATTGTTACAATTCAGTGGCAAAACAAAATTAAGATGACTGGATGGTTTGGGATGCAGTGGATAACTTTAATGTCTTCAATGTTTAACCAAGCTCTAAGTGTTCCATAGTGCCTGTATTAACCACCTTCATGGCTACTGGAATAAATTGTTCTTAGTAAATTAGGGTCCAAATAAACATTCTTTCTGAATCTTCACACTCAAGGAGTCTTCAACTCTAGATCACTGTGATATCCAATTCATACAGTAGAAGGTATAGTGAATTGACTAGGTTTGATCCAAAAGGATATGAAAACCCAATTGAGTCCCTGCTGCTACTCCCAGAAAGAGAATAAACCTATAAAATTTTCATGTCCCACTAAATTAGGGAATTTAAACTTTACAGAAGTCCTAATATTAACTATCTGAGCACTGAAAGGAAGAGGGGGAGCCAAAAGTGAAAGACAGGAAATGTTAGAAAACTTTGAAACATCAAAGAAATATAAAGTCAGTTTAAAAACAGTATAATATACATGTAGATGTAGCTACAGAGCAAATCTTAAAATCATAAAAATAATAGGCAAAACCTCAAAGAGAAATGAAAAAATGTTGAACAAATTGTAATATAAAGGGAAAATGAACCAATATTTCTATATGAAAGACAGAATTATGTGTATTTCCCAGATGTTATATAATAACAAGAAGAAATTCTAAAAGCCTTTAAAGGGAAAATTTCAAAAAGTTATAAAAGAAGAAATTAGAAAGGATTTTAGATTTAAAAAAAAAGAGTTTTCAATAAAGAAGTTAAAAACACAATTAGCAGAATGGGAAAAATGCATATGGTGAAGCATATATTCAGAGAAGTGGGGCCCTAAGAGGGTGACAGACTTGCTAGACAAAATACTAAAGCAGAGAACAATTTGATAAAAAAGATAAAATAGTTTAAAGAATATATGAATTTAATACAAATCGATATGACTGACCTTGAAGATAAGATATGAAGAGATAATTTAGGAATAATTAACCTCTATGAAGAATATGATAAAAAAACTGAATAGCATAATGAAGCAAGAAGCATAGGAAATTGTAAAGGATTTCTGAATGTGTACAATAAAATATAGATTAGAAGATTCTACAGATAGCTGCCATAATGAAGGTGAGAAGGAAGGGGAAAGTACTTCAAACTCTTAGAAATAAATTCCAATTGATTTCTTCATTTATTTACTTATTTGCAAGATACCAGGATAAAAGAATTTTAAAATGAGGGAAGTAAGATCAAACAACATACAATTATTCCTCAGTCACAAATCAAATAAGGAAATATAAATGTCAAAAAGCAAAAGATTAAAACTACAAATTTAAAATAACATATCATAAGTGTTTTGGCCCAATTATCAATGAAAAATATGCACATTTAACAATAGAAGTTTTCTTATATTCTTATTATCTCATTGGCAGTGAAGGAGCTCAGTTTGACCAAAAAAGTCCTGAATCTCACCCAAAGGGAAGGTTGCTGAAGTATATAGTGTAGCAATTTTGGATAGCATAAAAACTATCAGCTTGTCTCATATTTTCTTCTTCCTAGAGTGTTTTTCTTCAATAAATTGAAATGAAGTTGTCAATTGTCCATTTTCCTTTGATCACCAGTCATTTGATAGAATGCGTTTTGATCTCAAAGGTTTGCCTTAGTATTATCTCTGTCTCTGTCTCTGTCTCTGTCTCTGTCTCTGTCTCTCTCTCTGTCTCTGTTTCTCTCTCTCTCTCATGCTGTCTCTCTTTTACACATACAGCTTAGTTATCAGACCCTTGTTCATAGAAAGTTTTTTAGTTTTATGTTATTAAAATTATCCATTTTAAATACATATGTATATATTTAAAGGTTAAACTGCACCTTCAGATGGGAAAAATATCTATAATTTTTGAGAAATTTGTCACTGGGAAAAACAAAGCAGGGTATCACATAGACTGAGGGTGGGCTGTAAATGGACTCTGATGTAATAACATCAAAGAAAAAAAAACATTAAGGGGCGGGACATAGTCTGTTCTGAAAAAAAGGAGGGAAGGGGAGGTACAATGAGAAAATTGATTGACATGAAGAGGTGCATAACACCTATTATAATCCAGGGGGAAAGGGGAGAGGGAAGAGCATTGTCTAAAGCTTGATCTCATCAGTTTTGGCTCTAAGAAAGAATAACTTATTCAGATGGGTATAGAATTTATTGAATCCTATAAAGAAGTAGGAGGAGAAAGATCAAAGAAAGGGAAGGGACAGGTTAGAAAGGAGGACAGATACACTGGTGCAAAAAGTAGGAGAAGGGGGGAAGGAATAATAAAAGATAAAGTAGTGGGTGGGGTAGGTAAAAAAAACTAATAAGAGAAGGGGGAGGGTGGTAAGAGATAGGTAGCAGGTGGGGTAACTAAAAAAAAACACATGAAGACAGGGTAGAAAGAGAGAAGAAAAGTGTATACAGAGGAAGAATTAGGCTAGAGGAAAGTATAGAGGTGGTAATCATAACTATTAATGTGAATGGGATAAGCTCTCCCATAAAATGGAAGTAAATCACAGAGTGGATAAAAAAAAAAAAAAAGAAAGAAAGAAAGAAAATGAAAAAGGAAAGAAAAAAATCTACAATGAGGAAGCCAAAATTAAGAGCTTTCTAGCATAGCCCAAAGGCATTTTAAGCAACTTAATGTTAAATCATGCTAATGCCAAAAACAAAATCTAGCATCAAAAAGATTTTCAATAGTAGTCATTAACACAGAGAATAAATAATTATTAAATAACTAATAAGTGTAATGCATCACACACTGAAGAATACAAAGAACGACATAAAAATTGTCCCTTTTCTCAATGAATTCACATTTTATTAGGAGAGATAAAATGCAAACTCATTTAAATGACATAAAATCAACAGAGGGAAGGCTCTAGCATAAAACAGGCTTGGGAAAGGCTCTCTGTAGAAAGAAGGATTTTATTTGGGATGTAAATGAAGAGAAGGAGTCTAAGATGTAGAAATAAAGAGAAAAAATTCCAGACTTACTGCAGTGGGAAAGATTACAGTGAGAGGGAAATCATCTAGAAGTCTACTATAATAATCTAGAGATTAACATGATGATGACCTTGCACCTAGGTATTGGCAATGTCAGATTAGAGAAAGTGGCAGGCACAAGAAATGTTACAAAGGAAAAATTGAGATTTATTACATGTTTTGAATGTGTACCTTTGGCATCTCAAACTCAATATGTTTAAAAACAAAAATATTTTCCTGAAAAAACCTTATCTCTTCTAATTAGTAGTGAGACCACATTCACCATCAAAGTCATCTGGATTATCAACCTCTAGATCATCCTTAATTCTTCACTCTTCCTCATGTCATATAATATCTAGTTGATAAGTTTTGTTAAATCTACTTCAAAAAATATTTCAGAGCTGTTTTTATCTCTCAATTCACTCCATAAATCCAGTGGTTCTATTTGCAATTCTATATAGAAGCTATTGCATTTCCTAGTTTCAAGGCTAATGTTTAAAACGATTCTTTCACCTCAGTCTTTTAGGATTACTAATACCATTCAAAACTCAGAACAAACAGCACCTTCTACTTAAGACCTTTACTTAAAATCTTTCTTTTCCACTTCCTGAAAAATAATTTACTTGGTATATATATATATATATATATATATATATATATATATATATACATATATTCATACATATACATATCTATTTATAAATATGTATAGTTTTTTTTCCTCTGATAAAATGTAAACTTCTTATAGGCAGGGATGATTGAATTTTTGTTTTTGTATACAGCACTTACATAATGTGTAACACATTCTATACATTGGGTGGCTTGAAAAGAAAGAAGAATTTGAAGTGAAGGAAAGGTAGTATCTTCCAATGAAATGGGGTCCTGCCTTGGTATTATCTTTGATTTTTCCCTTTCTTTTACCTCCCTGTCCATATCCAGCCTGCCATCAAGTCAGGATGATTTGGCAATGTATTGGACAATGGCGGGGAAAGGGTTCTTTCCCAATATCTTCTCTCTTTGGCATTGTCACTATTCTAGTATAGGCCCTCATCATTTCATGTAAGGACTATCAAAATAGTTTTTTGTTTGGTTTTATAGCTTCAAGTATCTCCTTATTACAACCTGTCCTGTATTCAGCCATCAAATTGATTTTCTTAAAGTGCAAGTCTTACCATGTCACCATCTCTTTCCCTTTAGTTCCTGTTAGTTCCAGAATCAAATATTGTAATGTTCTGCTTAGTTTTCTGTAGGTCTCTGGACCAGCCTTTGTTTCAGCTGAATAATCCCCAGGAGAAAAGCCAGAGATAAAGTCCACATTCTTTGTTATCTCCTTCACACTCTAGTTTCCTTGCTTAGGGCCCAAGCTAGCTTTCTGAAGGTCTTCCGGAATGTGTCTTAGTTTCTGTGGGGAAGGCAGGAGGACCACCACCACTGACTCTGTTTTGAAGTCTCCCTGAGTCCAGGAGCTTGTGCTCCAGGCTCCAGTCCTCTGTCTTCCTTGAGTCTGTTCTGGTCTCCACCTAGGTCTAACTCTGGCCTCTTAAATACTCTATTACAATTAAATCATTCCAGTATACTGAGTATAAGCCAATCATTATATCACTAGGGAACCATTATTTGTTGTAAGATTAATTCAATTATATTGAACTAGGGAACTATTAATCACCATGCTAAACTAGATAGCCATTGTCTTATCAATTCCACTGAGTTAGCAACTTGTTTAAATCAATCATACAGAGTTTCAGTCCTCTACAAAATATAATATCCTCTTTTTGGCTTTGAAAGCCTTTCATCAACTGACTCCATCCTACCTTTCTTTTAATCCAATGACTTACTTGCCTCTTCACTCCTTGGTCTTCAAGAAATAACTTGGAATGCCACAAATATACTTCCTCCTTTTCTTTATCTAATGTCTTTCCTGGATTTCTTTATGTATTAAACAAAATTTTACTTTCTACAAGTCATTACCAGTTCCCCTTTAATTCTAGTGCCTTTCCTCTGAGATTATTTTCAAATTTTCTTGTATAGGGGCTACTGGATGGAGAAATGGTTAGAATGCTAACCAAGTAGTCTGAAAAACCTTTGCTCAAATACAGTTTCAAATACTAGCTCTATCACCATACAAAAGCTATTTCACCTCTGCCCATCTCAATTTAGTTTTCTGTAAAATACAGTATCTACCTCTCAAGATTGTTGTGAGATCAAATTATATATTTAAAAATCATTTTCAAACCTTAAAGTTTTATATAGATGATACTTGTATTGATTTTATGTATCTTATTTATATATATTTTCATATTGTCTTATCTATTAAATTATAAAAAATTTTAAAAAGAAAGGTTTTTTTTTCTTTATATCTTTACATTGACCACTCTCTTAAAACATAATAGACATAGGGGCAGTTAGTGGATAGAGCACCAACCCTGAAGTCAGGGGGACCTGAGTTCAAATCTGGCCTCAGATACTTAACACTTAGTAGCTGTGTGACCCTGAGGAAATTGCTTAACCCCAATTCCCTCAGGAAAAAAAAAAAAGACATAGTAGATATTTCACAGATTCTAGACTAGATTTGAGTCAAGGCAGGGTGAAAAGAGATAAATGGTAAACATTAAATACTTCACAGCCAAACACTTGCATGATCACAAGGGACTTAGATCCTTGGTGACTGCTTTTCTTTTCCTATTTTTTCCTCTTCTAGAGTACAGTTTATCCAACTGAAATCCTTTAGATAAACATGTCCACCCATAGATGATATTTTTCAAATAACAACAATTACAAACTTTATGAGACATAATCATAGCTTTAATTTATCTATCTATCTCTCTCTACTTGACTATCTACCATCTAATGTATCTAGTTATTTTCATGATTTTTTTTTTTAATTTATTTATTTATTTTTTTATTTAATAACCTTTAATTTACAGGATATATACATGGGTAACTTTACAGCATTAACAATTGCCAAACCTCTTGTTCCAATTTTTCACCTCTTACCCCCCACCCCCACCCCCTCCCCTAAATGGCAGGATGACCAGTAGATGTTAAATATATTAAAATATAACTTAGATACACAATAAGTATACATGACCACAACATTATTTTGCTGTACAAAAAGAATCAGACTCTGAATTATTGTACAATTAGCTTTAGAAGGAAATCAAAGATGCAGGTGTGCATAAATATAGGGACTGAGGAATTCAATGTAATGGTTTTAGTCATCTCCAGAGTTCTTTTTCTGGGTATAGCTAGTTCAGTTCATTACTGCACCATTAGAAATGATTTGGTTGATCTCGTTGCTGAGGATGGCCTGATCTATCAGGACTGGTCATCATCTAAGTATTGTTGTTGAAGTATAAGATCTCCTGGTCCTGCTCATTTCACTTAGCATCAGTTCGTGTAAGTCTCTCAGGCCTTTCTGAAATCATCCTGTTGGTCATTTCTTACAGAACAGTAATATTCCATAATTTTCATATACCACAATTTATTCAGCCATTCTCCAACTGATGGACATCCATTCAGTTTCCAGTTTCTAGCCACTACAAAAGGGCTGCCACAAACATTCCTGCACATACAGGTCCTTTCCTTCTTTATAATCTCTTTGGGATATAATCCCAGTAGTAACACTGCTGGATCAAGGGTATGCACAGTTTGATAACTTTTGAGCATAGTTCCAAACTACTCTCCAAAATGGTTGGATTCGTTCACAACTCCACCAACAATGAATCAATGTCCCAGTTTTCCCACATCCCTCCAACAATCATCATTATTTTTCCTGTCATCTTAGCCAATCTGACAGGTGTGTAGTGGTATCTTAGAGTTGTCTTAATTTGCATTTCTGATTAATAATGACTTGGAGCATCTTTTCATATGACTAGAAATAGTTTCAATTTCTTCATCTGAGAATTGTCTGTTCATATCCTTTGACCATTTTCAATTGGAGAATGGCTGATTTTTATAAATTAGAGTTAATTCTCTATATATTTTGAAATGAGGCCTTTATCAGAACCTTTGACTGTAAAATATTTTCCCAGTTTATTGCTTCCTTCTAATCTTGTCTGCATTAGTTTTGTTTGTACAAAACTTTCAGTTTGGTATAATCGAAATTTTCTATTTTGTGATCAGTAATGATCTCTAGTTCTGCTTTGGTCATAAAGACCTTCCCTTCCACAGGTCTGAGAGGTAAACTATCCTATGTTCCTCTAATTTATTAATAATTTCATTCTTTATGCCTAGGTCACTGAACCCATTTTGACCTTATCTTGGTGTACGGCGTTAAGTATGGATCAATGCCTAGTTTCTGCCATATTAGTTTCCAAATTTCCCAGCAATTTTATCAAACAGTAAGTTCTTATCCCAAAGCTGGGATCTTTGGGTTTGTCAAAGACTAGGTTGCTATATTTGTTGACTGTTTTGTCCCTTGAACCTAATCTATTCCACTGATCAACTAATCTATTCCTTAGCCAATACAAATAGTTTTGGTAACTGCTGCTCATAGTATAATTTTTAGATCTGGTACAGCTAAGCCACCATCATTTGATTTTTTTCATTAATTCCTTGAAATTCTTGACCTTTTGTTTTTCCATATGAACTTTGTTGTTATTTTTCTAGGTCATTAAAATAGTTTTTGGAGTCTGATTGGTATAGCGCTAAATAAATAGATTAGTTTAGGTAATATTGTCATCTTTATTATATTTGCTCGCCCTATCCAAGAGCATTTAATATTTTTCCAATTGGTTAGATCAGACTTAATTTAGTGTTAAAAGTGGTCTGTAATTTTGCTCATAAAGTTTCTGATTTTCCCTTGGCAGATAGATTCCTAAATATTTTATATTATCAGTAGTTACTTTAAATGGAATTTCTTTGTAACTCTGACTGTTGGATTTTGTTAGTGATATATAAGAATGCTGATGACTTATGTGGGTTTATTTTATAACCAAGCAACTTTGCTAAAGTTGTGGATTATTTCTAATAACTTTTAGCAGAATCTCTGGGGTTCTCTAAGTATACCATCATGTCATCGGCAAGAGTGATAATTTGGCTTCCTCATTGCCATTCTTATTCCTTTAATCTCTTTCTCAGCTCTTATTGCTATAGCTAGTGTTTCTAATACAATATTAAATAGTAACTGGTGATAGTGGGCAACCTTGTTTCACTCAGATCTTATTGGGAATGGTTGCAGTTTGTCTCCATTACATATGATGCTTACTGATGGTTTTAAATAGATGCTGCTGATTATTTTAAGGAAAAGTCCATTTATTCCTATACTCTCAAGTGTTTTTAATAGGAATGGATGTTGGATTTTATCAAATGCTTTTTCTGCATCTATTGAGATGATCATAGGTTTTTGTTAATTTGGTTATTGACATGTGCAATTATATTGATAGTTTTCCTAATATTGAACCAGCCCTGCATTCCTGGTATAAATCCTACTTGATCATAGTGTATTATCTTGGAGATGATTTTCTGTAGTCTTTTTGCTAATATCTTATTTAAGATTTTAGCATCAATATTCATTAGGGAGATTGGTCTATAATTTTCTTTCTCTGTTTTCAGCCTACCTGGTTTAGGTATCAGTACCATGTCTGTGTCATAGAAGGAATTTGGTAGGACTCCTTCGTTCCCTATTTTATCAAATAATTTATATATGCATTAGGGCAATTGTTCTTTAAATGTTTGGTAAAATTCACATGTAAATCCATCTGATCCTGGGGATTTTTTCTTAGGGAGTTGTTTAATTGCTCTGTTCTATTTCTTTTTCTGAAATGGGACTATTCAAGCAATTTACTTCTTCCTCTGTTAGTCTGGGAAGTCTGTATTTTGGAGGTAGTCATCCATTTCACTTAGGTTATCAAATTTATTGGCATAAAGTTGAGCAAAATAACTCTTATTATTTCTACTTTCCTCTTCATTGGTGGAAAGTTCTCCTTTTCATTTTAAGACTACTAATTTCATTTTCCTCCTCCTTTTTCTAATCAGATTTGCTAAAGGCTTATCTATTTTATTGGCTTTTTTTCATAGAACCAACTGTTAGTTTTATTAATTAGCTCAATGGTTTTTACTTTCAATATTTTTAATTTCTCCTTTTAATTTTAGAATTTCCAATTTAGTATTTGATTGGGGGTTTTAATTTGGTCTTTTTAGTTTTTTAGTTGAAAGCCCAATTCATTAATCTTTTCTTTTCTGTTTTATTCAAGTAAGCCTCTAAGGATATAAAATTCCCTCTTATTACGCTTTGGCTGCATCCACATATTTTGGTATGATGTCTCATCATTGTCATTATCTTGAGTGAAATTATTAATTGTATCTATAATTTGCTGCTCTTCACCAATCATTCTTTAAGATGAGATTGTTTAGTTTCCAATTACTTTTGGTCTATTTCCCTAACTTTTTGTTGAATGTGTTTTATTGATCATGATCTGAAAAGAAAGCATTTACTATTTCTGCTTTTCTTGCATTTAATTTTGAGGTCTTTATGTCCTAATATATGGTCAATTTTTGAATAGGTTCCATGAACTGCTGAGAAGAAAGTATATTCTCTTCTATCTCCATTCAATTTTCTCCAAAGATCCAACATACCTATTTTTTCTAATATTATATTTACTTCTTTAATTTCTTTCTTATTTGTTTTGTGGTTTGATTTGTCTAATTCTGAGAGTGCAAGGTTGAGATCTCCTACTATTACAGTTTTATTGTTATTTCTTTCTTGTAACTCTCTTAACTCTCCTTTAGGAAGTTGAGTGCCATACCACTTGGTGCATATATGTTTAATATTGATATTGCTTCGTTGTTTATAGTACCCTTTAGCAGGATGAGTTTCTTCCTTATCTCTTTTAATTAGATCAATTTTACTTTTGCTGATCTGAGATAAGGATGGCTACCCCTTTTTTGACTTTCACCTGAAGCATAATAGATTTTGCTCCAGCCTTTACTTTTACTCTATATGCATCCCCTGCTTTAAATGTGTTTCTTGTAAACAACATATTGTAGGGTTCTGACTTTTGATCCAGTCTGCTATCTGCCTCTTTTATGGGGGAGTTCATCCCATTTACATTTACGTTAATTACTAAATCTGTTTTCCTGCCATCCTAATAACCCCAGATTGTGCTTTTACTTATTCTTGCCTCCCCAACCCTCTTTCCCCCTTTTAAACTTATGTACCCCTTCTTGTATCACGATACTTATCCTCTTTATAATCCCTCCCTCCCCCCTTTGAGTCTTTTCCCTCCTTCCCTATTCTCTTTTCTTTTCCCTTTTCCCTCCCCGTTTTTAATGAGGAGAGAGAGATTCTCTAAAACAAATGTCAATTATTTTTCTTTGAGCCAACTCTGATGAGAGTAAGATTCACACAATGTTCCTCCCCTCTCTAAATTCCCTCAGATATGATAAGTTTCCTTAGCCTCTTTGTGGGATGTGGTTTCCCTCTTTATCCCTCCTCCACCTTAGTTTGCCATCATCCTTTTCCATATCTACTTCCCTTTTTCATGTTATATCAGTATTCAATCAAATTATACATGTATTCTTTTGTATATCCACAACGAAATACAATTCTCAAGAGTTATTTTTTACCTTTTCTGCATCTCTTGAGTTCTATTCTTGGAGATCAAATTTTTGTTTAGTTCTGGTTTTTTCTTCAGAAACAAATGGAATTCATTTGTTTCATTAAATGTCCATCTTCTTCCCTGGAAGAAAATGTCTCAGCTTAGCTGGGTAGTTTATTCTTGGCTGCATCTCAAGTTCTTGTGCCTTTCGGAATATCTATTCCAGGCCCTTCTTTCCTTTAATGTAGAGGCAGCCAGATTCTTGGGTGATCCTTATTGTGGCACCTCGGTATTTAAATGGTTTTTTGGCTGCTTGTAAAATTTTTTCCTTAATCTGATAGTTCTGAAATTTGCCACAATATTCCTTGGGGTTTTTATTTTAGGATTTCTTTTCAGAAGGTGTTCGATGAATTCTTTCAATGCCTATTTTACCTTCTGATTCTATTACATTCTGGGCAGTTTCTTTGATGATTTCTTGTAAATAGTATCTAGGCTCTTTTTTTCATCATAGTTTTCGGAAAGTCCAATAATCCTCAGATTATCTCTCCTAGATCTATTTTCCAAGTCTGTCGTTTTAGCAAGTAGATAATTCGTGGTTTTTCCAGTTTGTCATTTTTGTTTTTGCTTGACTGATTCTTGCTGTCTCAATGCATCATTAGTTTCAATTTGTTCAGTTCTAATTTTTAAAGAATTATTTTCTTCATTAGCTTTTTTACTTCTTTCTGTATATGTCAATTGAGTTTTTGAATGTATTGTTTTGGTCTGTGGAATTTTTTTCCATTTCATCTAATTTTTTTTTAGTGAATTATTCTTTCAATTCACTAATTTTGTTTCCTGCACTTCCTGAGAATTTTTAACTTTTCAATTCGTATTTCAGGAAGTTGTTTGCTCTCTTATGAAGCTTCTCTTTCCTTTCCATTTATCTTCTAACTCTCTTTTGAGGACTTTTAATGGCCTCTTCTATGAGAGGCATTATGTAAAGGAGGACAGTCTGATGCATTTTTGCTGTTTGAGGTCTCTTCAGGTTTGCTGACCTGCTCTTTTCTGCATAGAAGCTGTCGATTGTTCTTTTCATCTTTTTATTCATGTTTTAAAGCCTTTAGGTGGGTCTCCTAGGCAAGCAGGTTACCAGCTTCCTCTGCAGAATAGGAGAGATGTAAACCGATTTCTGGCTCTGAGGTATGGGAGTGCTCTGAGTGAGAGTTTTCCCTTCCCCCAACAGGAGGTGGATTCAGCACTGGCCGAGCTATCAAACTGCTTAGTAGGGCTGTGTGGGTTAGTGATTGCCCTCGGCTGAGACTAAGTGGTGAAAGTGTCACTGCTCAGGCCGGAGCTCTCTTGTGGGACTGTGAGTATTAGCAGCTGGCGCAGACCGCAGAACGCAAGACAGGCCACAAACTCTGCCAGCGTCTCTGCCTGATGCAAATCGGCCCTGGAAAGCTCTATGGCTCAAGCCGAGCTCCCCCTGCGCAGATTGGAGGCTAACCCGGGCTGCGTCCTCTGCCGTGCAGGATCACAACTGCACCTCAAGGAAAAGCCCCTTACTGCGGGTTGGGGCTGCGCGCTTGTGCTGAGATCTAGTGCCTTCACCCTCGGTTTGAGACTCCTCAGAACCTAATTTTCTCCCAGTCTGCGCCGATCTCCCCTGGCCCGGAACCAACCTTTTGGCGAGACTGCGATTTTTCGGCTGGTGAGTTGTTCTACTTCTTATCTTTACGAATTGTAGCAGTCAAGACTATTTTTGAGGCTCGATATAATATTGATAAAGAGGGTAAGAGAAGAGCTTAGAAAGACGCGTGTGTCTTCTCCGCCATCTTGGCTCCGCCCCCTATTTTCATGATTTTAATTATTCTAAGGGACTTTGTAAGGTATGTAATATTTAATTACTAAAAATGGTAAATTTGAGAAAATGGTATTTGAAAGAATTTCAGGTTAACCAGATTTTTCTATATTTTCATTTTACATACATGCACAACCTTGTAGATAGTCATATTTGAACAAAGGAAGACAGAAAGTTTGATGCACTTCTTGAAAAAATATGAAATGTATTAATAAAGAGATTTATCAACAATAGTACTTGGCTATCTTTAATAAATTCTAGTCACTTGACACTGATAAGTTGCATACTCAGTTACTAAAGGAACTGGCATTCATGATTACTGATCCTCTTTTAGTACTGTTTAAAAAATTGAAGAAAATGATAGTAGAACCTCAAAACTATAAAAGGAAAAATAAGAAGAAAGTATATAAAACTAATGCACAATTAGCTCATATTTAATCCTGGGGGAAAATATAGAATTTAACTCAAAGAGAATGTGAACATAAAAAAAGAGTTTGGATTATAAAAAGTCAACAAATCTTCATCAAGGACAGAGCAGGCCAGATTAATACAAGACTAACTCCATTTTTTGACAGAGCTATTAAACTGGCAGATGGAGATAATGTGACAGATTTTTTTTTACTTAGATTTTAGCAAACTTTTGATAAAGTATCTCATACATTTTTTGTTGAGACACAGTTATGTAGATTAAATAATAGTTAAATTAAGTAAGAACTTATGGAATGGTCAGTCTCATATTTTGTTAATGCTTCAATGGCAGTATAAAGGGAGAGCTCTAACAGTACCTCAAGAATCTACTTGATTGTATGCTATCACTTTTTTGTCAATGACTTGGAACAGATGGCATGTTTATTAGATTCACAGATGAGAAAGAACTGAAAGTAATAGCTAATATAACTGGATGGCATATTTAAGATCCAAACGCACAAGATTATTGCATTGCATCTAATTAAATAAAGTTCAATAAAGATAAATGTAAATTCTGGTACTGAGAAGAAATGAAATAAATAAAAATGAGTTAGGGAAAGCATAATTACCCTTTTTCTCTGAAAAAAAGGAAATGGATTTTTTTGGAGACTCTAAACTTAATAAAGACAGGCTATGTGATGTGGTAGCCAAAAAAGTTAATAGAATCTTGCGTGTCATTAAGAGGAAAGATTTCAGGATTAAAATATGATGGTCCCACTATATTCTGCTTTCATCAGAGGTCATCTAGGGTACTATGTTCATCTTTGTGTGCCAAAATTTGAAGAGTTTAATAAATTATAGACAATAGGAAGGAGAGAAACCAGTTTGCTGTGATGAATTCATATTATATGAGAATTACTTGAAAGAACTGGGAATGTCTAAATTGGAGGAAACTTAGGAAGATAGAATTACCATCTTTAAGTATTTGAAGGGTTGCCATATGAAAGAGAAATTAGATTTTTTTTCCTGTTTGACCCAAAAATACAGAATATAGAACAATGAATAGGTAAATTTAGGCTTGTTAACATAAAAATAATTCATTATCATTAAAGCTATACAAAAGTGGAAGGAACTACTCCAAAATAACATGAGTTCTCCTTCCTTGGAGATCTGCAAAAAAAAAGTCTTAAAAATCACATGTGCAAAATATTATTGTGAAGAAATTCTTTTCATGTATAGACATTGGTTGATGACTGAGGTTCCTGGCAACTTTAAAATGCTAATTCTCTGAGATCATAAATGAACATACAAAAAAGGTATATTACATGAAATGGGTACTTGATTTATTTTGTTTGATCCTAGCTGGGGAGAATTAGGAATAGGATCACTAGCAATTATATAGAGAAAACTGAGACTTGAGGTAAGATAAAAGCTTCTTAAAAATTAGAGTTGAACCAAAAAGGGGATTAGGCTGCTTCAGAAAGAAGGCAATTCTTCTTCACTGAAAATCTTCACATTAAAAAAGCCAACAAAATAAAACAGGATAAACTCTTGTTATGTATGCTATAAAATAGTTGTGGTAGATTCAAATACAAAGGAATCCCTGAGGACTATATATTTTTATCTTGTTCAGACAATACTCAAGAGTTTTGCCAACTATCTGGGCTATGAGTTTGCCAACTTTATTGTAAAATTCTCTTCATTAATCATTTTCAGAATGAACTTAC
Organism: Sarcophilus harrisii; assembly: GCF_902635505.1. NCBI lineage: Eukaryota > Metazoa > Chordata > Mammalia > Dasyuromorphia > Dasyuridae > Sarcophilus > Sarcophilus harrisii. Next base: position 196,516,062 of record NC_045426.1, read on the forward strand.
TTACTGTCAAATGTGATGACTTTGAACTCTGAAATTTTGTGATTCTGTGTATTTCAAAAAGACTTTTTTTTTGTTTGTTTTTTGCTGAGGCAAATGGGATTAAGTAACTTGCCTAGGATCACACAGCTAGGAAGTTGTTAAGTATCTGAAGTCAAATTTGAACTCAGGTCCTCCTGACTTCAGGGGTGGTGCTTTATCCACTGCACCACCTATCTACCACAAAAGATTATTTTTTAGCCTTTCCATGGATAAAACTGAAAAAATATAATTTAATATTTTAAAAAATTCTAAATGAAAAATATTTTAATATTTTAGATTCAGAAAGTAAAATGAAATTGAAAGAATACCCTAATCGTTTTCTAAAGGAGTTCCCAAAATGAAAACTCCCACCAATATTATAGAGAAGTTCCATAGTTCCCAAGTAGAAATGAAAATATTTCAAGCAAATAGAAAGAAACAATCAAATATCATAGTGTCACAGTCAAGATCATTCATGATTTGATGGTTTCTACGTTAAAGAAATGGATGATTGGAGGGCTTGGGATATGTCATTCCAGAAGGCAAAGGAAATAGAATTACAAGCAGGAATATCCTCACAAGCAAAGCTGAGCATATTCCTTCAGGGGAAGATGTATATTTAATGAAAGAGAGGACTTTTAAGCATTCCTGATAAAAGACTAGAACTGAATACAAAATTTGGCATTCAAACATAAAACTCAATAGAAGTATGAAAAGATAAACATGAAAGAGAAGTCACAAGGGATTCAATGAAGTTATTATTTTACATTCCTATTTAAGAAGATGATACCTTCATATTATTCAGGCAATTAAAAGAGGGCATGGGTATGGGAACATTATATTAGAATGATATCCAAAAAATGAAAATATGAGAAAAAAGAATGTCTGAAAAAATAGAAAGCAGAAATTTTTTTGACATAAAACAAGTATACAAAGAAGAGCTTTTACAATGATTGTTATTGCCTAAGCCTCACTTTCATTGAAATTAATTCAAAGAGGGAAAGATATATAAACTGATATGATGGTGTATAGAAAACTATCTTTACAAATACTCTAAATCAGTGATTAGAGAAATGCAAATTAAAAGAACTCTAAGGTAATATATCTCTCAGATTGGCTAAAATGACAGGAAAAGATAATGATAAATGCTTGAAGGGCATGTAGGAAAACTGGAACACTGGTGCATTGTTGGTAGAGTTGTGAAATTATCCAACCATTCTGGAGAGCAATCTGGAACTATATCCATAGAGATATAAAACTTTGCGGCAGTACCACTGCAGGATCTGTATCTTGTAGAATCTCAAAGCTTTCTGTTGATCTATTTGTCTAGTTTATCCTTGGTTCCTGACATAGACACTACTAGTTGTTATTCCAAGGGTTCTAATGACAAGAATAAATTGTTTGACTTTAAGAGATTAACAAAACAATTTTCCAGTTAATTAGAGTTGGGGGGAGAAGAAAGAAAAGAAAGAATATGGAGACAAAAGTAGAGGCAAGAGAATTGACCTACATCTCTACTCCATAGATATTTTCTCTCAGGGACTTAAAACTCTTTTTTTTCCTTCTTTTTCATTAAAATACTGTTATTAACTGGGCGTGATTCTCTCCAGGCAATACTATTCAATATCAATATCATAATTATGCTCCTTTTTATCCAGTGGTTTCTATTCCTTTCAAATTAACTAAAGACTTCTTTCATCTGATCTAATGCCATTGATCAAATGATTGATTCAAAACATAGTGCCCGAAGTTTTATTCAGACCTATTTTACACCTCCCATATATATAATGAAATAAGAAATCCATACATATTCACATATGTATGTATGTATATATATACATATCTGTATATATACATATGCACAGATATTTATAACTATATATTTAAATGTATAACTATATACATTCATATATATATGATTGTACTGCAGTAGTGTGTCCTCTTTTTCTCTTAATAAGATTCTCCAGTGCTTTTGTATTTAATTACTTTAATATAAAGATAGAAATAGGTAAGGATAGGAACTATAGAAAACATTAATTGGTAGGAATGAAAGAGACAAATGCTATATACTACATAGAATCTTTATTTTTGTGTTACGTACATAACATCCTCCTCCTTAGTTCCAAATGTCCCAAATTATTCTAAAGCCACAATGTATCATTTCCTACACCACAGCAATATTCAGCCTTAAATTATCTAGTTGCTTTATATAGTCTAAAATGTTATTAATGAATATGAGTGACATATATTGTTTCCCTATTTTTCTCTTATGATTGACCCTTTTAACTTTAACTTTGTATGAGATCAATGATTACTACCCCTATTTTTAATAATAATTTCTATTCCTGATTATTCTTATTATTTTTGTACAAACCACTTGTTTCCTATCCCTGCTTCTTCCTCCACTTTATTTCCATTCAGTAGCTTGCCTTGCTGTTATTTACCCTGCCAATTTTCCAAGGATACCTCCCTTCTCCCCCATACTTTCCTCTAACTCTCTCCCTCCTTCTTTATCCCATTCCCAATAATCTCCACTTCCTTCCACACCCCACTTTTTTGTTCCCTCTCCCTCTTAATTTTTTTTTCTTTTGCAAGGTAATTGGGGTTAAATGACTTGCCAAGGGTCACAGAGCTAGGAAGTGTGTCTGAGGCAATGAATTCAGGTTTACCTGACTCCAGGGCCCTTAAATACAAGGTTTACATTTCCATGTATAAAACAAAAATAGTGTGTCCATTTTGAGTAGCTTGAAGTTAATCTTTCATACTGACTGTATATTTCTCTTGGATCTTATATGTCAAATTTTCTATTAAGTTCAGGTCTTTTTACAACAAAATCCTGAAAGTTTGATAATTCATTGAATATCCTTTTATCATTCAGTTTTATGCTTAATTTTGTTAGATATGATATTTTGGCCTCAGTCCTAGTTCTTTTGTTCTTTGATATATAATATTCCAAGACCCAAACTTTTAATGTAGCTATTAATGTAGAGATGTTCAGTGATTCTAATTGTGAATGAATCACATGAGAATATTGGAATTATTTTTTGTTATTGCTCATAATTTTTTTTCTCTTTGATCTGGGCATTTCAGAATTTAGGTCCCTATAAATTTTCCTCATAGCATCTTCTTTCAACAAATGGCAATCTGGGGATATTTTTCTGTTTCTATTTTCTCTCTACAATTTCCTTTAATTATTTCTTGTATCATTATATCAAGATCCTTTCTTTGGGGGGAGGGTCATAGATTTCAGATAGTCCCATTATTCTTATGTTTTCTCTTCTTTGTATGTTCTCCAGATCTGTTGTTTCTTTCTGATGAAATGTCTCCTATTCTCTTTTTTTAATTTTTTATTTTGTTTTATTATTTCTTGCTCTTTTATAACTTTATTCCTTAAGGTTTGGGATATCTTTTTCTAGTTGGTTGCCTTTCTTTATATAATCATTTTTATTGTTGTTCCTTTTTATAAAGTTTTTGCCTTAATTTCTCACTTGATTTTTAAAGTCGGTTTAAAGTTCTGCCATGAATGTTTTGGGGGCAGGTGACTATTTGACATTACTCTTTGGTGTAGGAGATGTTTTTATTATAATTTCCTCCTCTGAAGATGAAACTATTCCCAGAGTGTTGTGTTGGCTCATTTTTTTAAATGAGAGATTATTAACTTAATCTCTTTTAGTCATGGAGTGGAAGGGATGGTGCCTCTAACTTTATGTTTTCTCCAATTCTCCTCTTTGATCAGGAACTCAACAACTCCACCTTCCTATAAGTGATAGCAGTCAGCAGCACACTTGCTCCATTACTTCTGCACTCATCAGGTATATGCTGGTTTCTTCTCACCCAGGGCTGTGCAGCATAGCTGTGCCTGGTATCGCTTATCAGCAGAAGTTCACTTAATCTTCCCTATCTCAAAGGCCTGACTCCCCACACTGTCCAAGAGAAAAAAGATCCTCGGCCTGAGAGTGGGGCTACTTCTCAACCCAGCTAGCTCCAGAGAACTTGCAGATTTAGTGGAACTAGCCTACTGGTGTTTATAGTTCACAAAGGTCAAACCTCAATTTGAGTATCTTTCTTCAGATTTTCTCTGATTCTCCCAGAAGAACCACTGGTATGATCCAACTCTTATTTGTTTTTAATTATTGTACATTGATCCTGAGGTATAATTTTATCTCATTTGTGGGGAAAATCTGGAAAGCTTAGACTTTTCTGATCTGCTGTGCTTTCTTTCAGAATCCTCCCTGTTTACTCCCTTTTTAAAAAACCTAACTTTGTAAAAACTGTAAACATTCTATTCTCAACATGATTTTTGTGTCTTTGCTTAAAAGTGCTACAAAATATTTTTTCCAGTAAAATGTACTTAAGTTAATTTTCTTTGATTAATTTTTTTAAAATTTAGTTTAATACTCTAAGAAATAAAATTAGAAATACTCCCAGGGTGTTTAAATTTGGGAAATCCAGATTTTGGTCCTTTCCACTTATGATTCTAAGACCTTACTTCATTATACAAATAAATGCTCTATTAATTTTAAGAGGCTTTAAAAAATTGCAGCATTTTGTAGAGACATTTGTTTAATGTGCTGACAACCTGTTTTAAGTAGATCATTATACAGAATTTTACTCTTTGTCTATATTTCTCATTCCTGCTATTTATTTCATTGGATGGTCTACAATTAAAAAGTAAAATTCTCATCTCTTTGAAATGAGGTGGTGATTAATGGAATTTTTTTCTGTTTCTACTTTTCTCCTACAATTTTCTTTAATTATTTCTTGTATCATTATATAAGATTCTTTTCGGGAAGCTAGTCAGAGATTTTAGGTAGTTTTGTTATTCCTATATTTTCTCTTCTTGGTCTGTTCTCCAGATCTGTTGTATTTTTCCAATGAAATGCCTCACACACTTTTCTTTGCTTCCTTGTAGGTAATTCTTTTGTTCTCTGCTGTGCACTTTTTGCTTTATTCTATTTTCCACTTTTTTCCACTCCCCCCAATTTCCCCAGTTTGGCAGAATTATATTTATATATACACAGGTGTGTGTGTGTGTGTGTGTGTGTGTGTGTATAATATATATATACACACACCCCTCCACATCCACACATCCACACATATATTATATATTTACCTCCCCACATATATACTATATCTTTTTATCTATATACACATGCATACATATGTGCACATATATATATTCAGACACATACATATATCTATGGATATATATGCATTTACCCATATGTAAACATCCATCTAAAACAATATTAAAATGGTTTACATATAATTTAGATTTGTCTATTGATTAAATATTTAAATTAGATTTTTGTCTAAGATCAATGACTACTAGCCCTATATTTTTTCTAAAAATTTTTACTCCTGATCTTTATTGTGTATATATCTTATTTCCTATCCCTGCTAACATTTCTACTTTAGTTTTGCTCCTTAACTTGCTTTGCTACAAGATAATTACTTAATCTCCTCCCATCCATGAATCTGTCACTTATCTCTTCCCCCCCACCTTTCCTTCTTTATCTTTTTGCCATTAATCTATGTACCTTGTCCCACAGACATAAACATGCATTCTTCTATACTTACCCCATCCTATTTTCTCCTCCCTTTATTTTTTTATAGATTTTGGAGAGTGCTATACCTTTTATGGTATTGATGTAGTATTCCCTTTTTAGCCCATAACTGAAGTGATTAGTTTTTCACAACTATCAGACTTCTTTTCCCTTCTAAAGCTGCTGTGTTGGTTCTTCTTCTTCACTACATTTGCATCATATAATTACTATTTTTACCTTTTCTAGACAGTTTTGCTTCATAGAATCAGTTCATACTCAATTCTGCCCCAGTCTTTCTTCTGAATTACCCAGTTACTGATGTCAATATTAAATATATAGTACTACATTTCCATATAAAAACCTTAAACAATTTGTCCATGTTGAGTTCCTTGAAACTGATCTTTGATAGTGGCTCTTACATGTTAAATTTTCTTTTAGTTTGGGTTTGGTTGAGACAAAGTGCTGAAAAACTCTGTAAGTTCATTGAATGATCTTTTTTCATTCAATATTATGGAAAATTTTGATATGTTATTTTTGGCTGCAAGCCTAGTTCTTTTGATTGCAGGTATATATGATTCCAGAACTGAGAGCTTTTTTTTTTTCTGCTAATAAATCCTGTACAATTCTAATTATAGCCCCAGAATATTTGAATGGGGGGGGGGGGGAAGAGGGTAGTTAGTGTTTGTTGAAATTTTTTTCTTAAATCTGGGAGTTTTGAATTTTGACAACATATTGGTGGATTTTTTTTTTCCTATTTCTACTTTTACCATGTTTTATCACTTCAGGAAAATTTTCTTAGATTGTTTCTTACATTATTGTGTCAAAATTATTTTTTTGGTCACAGCTTTCAAGTAATCCAATTATTCTTATGTTTTCTTTCCTTGATCTGTTCTCTAGATCTATTGTTTTTCTTTTATTTCATATTGTTATTTTTTTAATTCTTTTTTATTTTCTTTGATTATTTCTTGATTTCTTATAGTCTCACTGGCTTCCTCTTGTCCAATCCTAATTTTCAAAGAATTATCTTCTTAAGATGAGTCTTTTCTAGTTGGTTAACTTTTTTAATATCTAATTTTATAGCTAATAGTTTAACATCTAATTTAATCTTATTGTTTTTCTTGAATGGTTATATTTGTTTTTGTTTTTGTTTTTCATCAATCTTTCTCACTTGATTTTTAATTCTTCTATAAATTCTTTCTGGGCAAGTAGCTATTTAACATTTCTCTTTAGGGTAGAAAAGGCTTTTTTATTTTTCATTTTAGGGTCATCCTCTGAAGATCAACCCTGGTCTTCCCTATTCCCATACTAAATTTCCATAGTTGGGTTCTTTCTTCTTTACCTATTCATTTTTTTTTTTTTTAATGAGAACTATTAGTGGAAGCATTTCTAATCCTGGGCTTGGGGCGATGGTCCCTCTAGCTACATTTCAGCTCTCCCCTCTGACCTGAAACTCCAAACCAATAGCTCCATTCTCATGTAATTGCCTGCAAACAGCAGCATCCCTGCCTTCCTGCTTTTTCACTCACAACACATGCTAGTTCCTATCCCTGGGCAGTGTCTTTACAGTATAGCTGGGCCTGGCATTCCTGATCAGTAGAGGTTCATTCAATCTTCCTGGATTCAGACCCTGATTGCTAATTCTGTCCCAGAGATGAAAGTTCCTGTGGTTTGAAGATAAATCTCCAGTTGAATCCAACTAGCCCCATGGCTTCCCACTTGCTGCTCTTTGGAGCTAGCCTAGTATTTACACTTCACTCTGGTTAATCCCTAGCCTAGGGGGTCTTCCCTGGGTTGTGCCAGAAGAAGCCCTGTTCTACCCCAAGTCTTCTTTGTTTTTTCACTTACCCATGTTCACCCTGTGGTGAAAATTTGTTCTGTTGTGGGGGAAATTTAGGGATCTTGAAATTTTCTAAACTAGTCTGCCATCACCCCAGAATTCTCCCCTGGAGGTCAAATTTTTGACCTGTGTAATCCTGGTTTTGATTCCTGGATATTTGAATTGTTTCTTTTCTGGCCAATTGTAGTATATATTCTTCGAACAAATTGTTCTGAAATTATTTTGTTCCTTGGAGTGTTTGGGAGAGGCTCTCTTTTTTCTGAGGTTTATACATAGATTCTTTTAATGCCAGTTTTTCCCTCTGGTTCCAGGAATTAGGGGTTTTTCTTAATAGTTTTTTGAAAGATGCTTTTCCAGGTCCTCTTTTGAGTATGGCTTTCAGGGAGTTCAATGATTATGATATTGTCTCTCCTGCATCTATTTTCCAGGTTGGTTGTTTTTCCCATGAAGTATTTTATATTTTCTTTCATTTTTTCATCCTATTGAATTTTTCTGTTTGATTCTTGATGTCTCGTAATGTCATTAGCTTCCATTTGCCCCATATCTAATTTTTAAAGAGTTTTTTCCTCAATTAATTTCTGTATATATATTTTTTATATTTGTCCAGTTATACTTTTGTAAGATTTGTTTTCTTCAGTGGATTTTTGTATTTCTTTTCTCATTTCATCAATTCTACTTTTTTTCTAGTAGTTTTCCAAGCTTTTGAGTTTTTTTCAAAATTCTCTTATTTCTTTTCCCCAGTTATTCTTTTACAGTTTTTATATGATTTTAAGCTCATTTTTAATTTAATTTAATTCCTATTTATCTTTGGGATCTTGCCCATAGGTGTTTTGATTTTGTTGCCCTCTTCTGAGATTCTAAGATCTTCTTGATCTTCCCTGGCACCATAATTTTATATTCTCAAATTACTTTTTGTTGTTGCTTCTTCTCCTCTCTCTTAGGCCAGGTGGATTTTTTCTGTGTTTCCCTGGGGTTACACTGAGGCACCTGGAGTTCTGGCTCCTGGAGGTTGCCTAATTGCCCATGACAATGCTGGTACATATGGAGATCTGGCTGCTGGAGGATGCGTTGGGGCATTTATGCTTTTCCCCAGAACACACTGAAGCATCTGATGGTCTGGTCTTTGGAGGCCTGTATCTCAACTGGTTTGGTGAAGTGGGGCTTACTTCTTGGGAAGTTTCCCATCTTATATTGTGCCACCCTCTCCCCTTGCCAAAGTTAAGTGGACCCTCCATCCAACCCTCCAAGTTTTCTGTGATAAAACATTTTTTCACTCTGTCTCCTTACTGGTTTTATCACTCCAAGACCTGTCTATGATTGCCCAGAGGTGAACGTGGAAGGGTTACAGTGAGTCATTGCTTTAAGAAATCTATCAATAATGACTTTTTGAAATACAATATCTCATTTAGACAGGAGAAAGGAAAAGTTTGTGAGGATAGACCCAATAAACTGATTTGTACCCATCCTATAATATGAAGGAAGGTGACCAAAATAAAATGAAGAAAGGTTAAGATTTTAAAGTATAAGAAGTTTTAGACTTTATTGGTTCTTTACAAGTTGTGAAATATTTCTAGGATACATCTAGAGTTAGAAAGTGGTTTTTCTAACTCTTAGAAGAATCTTCTTAGAATGGGTGCTCTGATCAGTAACCAAAGGAATAGTAAATAATGTCCATCTTTCCCAGGAAGATTGCACTTCTTTAAATGCCAGGAATGGAGAGAATGGACTTCTAATAGTAATCTAGCTTTTTGAACCCCTTCGTCACAAGGGCTCTTTAACTTGGGGTTCACTTTCTCTAAATTGTATATATTTTTGGGAAATTGAATCATGGACTTTTAAATATATTTAGGTAACTAGCTAAAATTGTTATACTTTAACAATTTTAATAACAACTACTGTTATTAGTGCATCATTTTATAAATAAAGGTTGACTCACCAAAATGATTCTTAACTGTTTAGAGTTATGCCCAAATCCTCAGAGAGCATACTAAAACCATAAAAGGGGGGGAAGTCTTACCCTAAGAACCAAGACTCATGGAAAAGTAGGACAGGATAAGGATCCTTACAATTTATATGGACCACTTTGCCATAAAGTGATGAAGAACAAAGAAATGTGAACACAGTTATGTTTCAAAGATTAGCCATGGTTCTGGATGTCAGATAATAAAACCCACTTCCTTTCTCTTTGGAAGTAGATAGCGAACTATGATTAAAGAATGCTGTATATGCTTTTAGACTTGATCTCTGTTGGTTTAATTGCATTTTCTTGTCATTTTTTAGTTTGTACAGAGAAAATCATTAATAGGAAGATCCCATAGAGCAAAAGCCAAACCAAACAACTCACTTCAAATGTCTAGAACAGATCTCTGTATATAGGAAACACTAATTTATATGTACATACTGAATTATCTACATTCTATCAAGAAGACTGTAATAATGATAATAATATTATGCACACAAACATATATACATATATAAATGATATATGTAAAATAAATACAGGGTCATATAGAAGAGGGCACTAATAGTTCAGGGAATTTGGAAAAGTTCCACTTAGAAGATACTTAACTTGAACTGAATTTTAAAGGAGACTAGAAATTCTAAGAGCATGACATAAAAGAACAGAGAATAGATCCCCCACAGGGAAGATATTCAGTACAAAGCACAAATAGAAAATATAGAATAGAGCTTCTTATGTGAGGAATAACAAGAAAGCCCAGAAAACAACTATAATAAGACTAGAACTATCCTTCAGGGTCAGTTTATAAAAATCCTTAAACTCCAAATTGGGGGTGGGGGGTGAATTTTGATCCCCCAATAGGGAGTTATTAACAATATGCTACTGAATAGGGAAATGACCTGGTCATGTCAACATGTTAAGAAAATCACTTTGAGATTTGTGTGCACAATGCATTAGAGTCAGAGATAAGTTGAATAAGGTAAAGCAATTTGTAGGCTATTGCAATAGTCTAAAAAGAGTTTAGGGTCTTGAATTAAGGGGATGGTATTATGGACAGAAAGAATGGAATGAATGAGGGCAATGTTGTGGAGGTAGAAGTGAGAGCACTGATAATTAATTGGACATATGGAATGAAAGTGAATAAAGAGTCAAACCTAACTCCAAATTTGCAAGTGAAGGTGACCAGAAAAAGAATGAGGACCTAAAAGAAATAGAGAAGTTTGGGAAAGGCAAGATACATAATTCAGTTTGGAGTATGTTAAATTTGAGATGACTACAGGACTAAAAATTTAAAATGAATTATAGGAAGGAAATAAAAAAGTATTTGTTGAGTATCTATGCTAGGTAACTTACAAAAATCATATCACCTGATCTTCACAACAACCCTGGGAGATAGGTAGTATTAAATTTCTTATTTTACAGAAAAAGGAACTGAGGCAAATAAACATTACATGACTTACCCAGGGTCACAACTAATAAGGGGTCTGAACCTGGATTAGAATTCATGCCTTCTTGACTTCAAGTTTAGTAGAATGGTATCCTAAACTACCCGATGTCCTCCTCAAAAGAGAGACAAGGTCTGAGAATATAAAACCCTATATATGGTATGATAAAGAGGAAGAAAACATAATACCTTTCTTTGAGAATGTCACATTTTAATAGAGTTGACATTTCAAATCAAAAAGATATATGAAAAACACTTGTATAAAAAGGCAGATAATAATAACCTTTAAAACGTGACAAAATTAAAATTTCTTTGTTAGATACGAAGCAATCTTCCAGAAATATTGAAATTTCTGTAAATTTCCTATGTCATTTCTCCTGTTAAGAGAGTTCAATTCCTTAAGTATTTCCTCTAACACTCCTTTGTTGTTCTTTTGACTCAGGATTAGGGAAATAGCACTATACCAGTTAGGGAAACCACCTAGCTCTATTGCTGTTATTGATATGGGTGAAAATTATATAAAAATGGTTTGTTACTACTAGTAATGTAAATATTGGTGAGTGAGTTTCTTCCTTTTCTCTTGATTAAAAAAAATTACAAAACAGAAGAGGATTATGCTTGCCTCTGAAACTATTTTTGGTCTGAGACATCTGACAGTACTTTGTAAATTGTACAGTGTTCCAAGAGTTTGACTCCCCTCCATATAATCTTGTTTTAACTTCTCTAGGAAGATTGTTAAAGTTTATATTAATCTATTTTACTTTATTTAGAAAAAAGTTGAAGGTCATATCATAGCACAAATCACTAAAATATACACAGTAAACATGATGACTAATACCACTGATTAATGAAACATTATACAAATGAAACTTCACTGAATTCAAAAACTAGATATTAAAATGACATAAAAATAAATTCTCTTTTTATATATTGTCTTACACCACGTTGTTTCCTTTGGGGAAAATTACACTCTTATTTGACAAAAAAATAGAAATATCAATATGTTCTCCAAATATATTAGTAATTGTTTTTAACAATCAGAGAATCTATTAGAAAGGTCACTTCCCCATGAAGTCAAACTATCTGATAAAGATTTAATCAAACGGTTTTGGCTAATTTCCAACCAACTAATTGATTTGAGATAGCTTCATTTGAATTCAAGAGAAATAATTTTCTGTAACATCCTACTCTGTTATTAGTTTGTAAGTGCATAGAAAATTGAGAAAATATAGCAAATATATACAAATACAGATAAGTAACTTATCTATAATTTTTAGCCTTATGGAGTTGTCTATGTCACTAAAAATCAATTGGTTTTTTTTGTTTTGTTTTTCTTTTTGCTTGTTTTTTTCCCCAGAGTCACATACTAGTGTTTCAAATTCAAAACTTCAGTCTAGGATTTCTGATTTCAAGGACAGGCTGTCTCTTATAAGGAGAAATGATGTCCAAAAATAAACAATTCACCTCCACATAGACCACCTATTTAATAGTCAAACATTATTTGAGGAGAAAGGGAATAGGGAGATCACTCAGGTTTTTATGTCATTAATTTTGGTTAACTTGGAAGCTTCATTATCACAGTAGACTTTTACCCAAACACCTTCTTTTTCATTTGAAGCCTTTGCTGTATTAAGAAAAACGTTATCCCATAAAGCCTAAGATATTTTTTGAGATTTCAGCTATCAAGATTTATATTACTTGGGACAGAGAGAAAGAAAGGTGGACAAACAGAGCAAGACAGAGAGAAAGAGGAAGGAGAGTAAAAAGAGAAGAAAGGGAAGAGGAAGGAAGGAGGGAAAGAAGGAGGGAAGGAAGGATGGAAGGGAGGAAAAAAGGAAGGAAAGAAGGAAGGAAGGAAGGAAAAGAGGGAGAGAGGGAGGAAGGGAGGGAGGGAGGAAAGGAGAGAGGAAAAGAAGGAGGGAGTGAGGGAAGGAAGGTGGAAGAAAGGAAGGAAAGAAGGAAGGAAGGAAAGAAGGAAGGAAGGAAAGAAGGAAGGAAAGAAGGAAGGAAGGAAGGAAGGAAGGAAGGAAGGAAGGAAGGAAGGAAGGAAAATAGGTCATGTACATAATGGGGTGAATATGATCCCAGGAAAAGTCCTGTCCCTGGTTGGTCATAGGGAAGGGCACTGACAGGAAAATGCTTTTGTTGAATTAAAGTGAAATTAGTTGTCTTTTTTTTTTTTTTTTTTTTTTTTTTTTTTTTTTTTTGCAAATGGGCCCTAACTAGTTAAATTCCCACACTACTTCCCGAGACAAGCAAGGAGAGTCTGTTGAATTCATTGTCAAATTCCTTGCATTGGTAAAATTATCATTATTCCATAGTTATCGTATACAATCAGAAGGCCAAGTTATGATGTCAACTTCAAAGGTTATTTCACCTCTATAAAATAACTTACCTGTACCTCAATCTCCTGCTAACTTTTTTTTAGAATTATCCCACTTATTAAACATCATAATGGCAGATTCTTAGGTACTTTCTACTTCTCATGGCGTCTTACTCCTGGTTAATGGTTGATTCTGCTAAGGAACTGAGCACTCAAGTCTTCTCCTTTGTTAACTGCTAAATTCCTTTAGATTTTAAGGAGCTTTATTTGTCTAATATTAACATTTTTGTTTCTTTGCTTTGGAGATAGTCTGAGTCTACAAATTTTTTGAGATGCTAACAAAAATTCCAACATATTTGGGGGTCCAATTCCAGCTGCCCAACATTTGGTGGACTGTATGGAGAGAGAACTGAAATCCCAATATATTTTGAGGTTCAATGCTTCTGTAGCCCCTTACACCATCATAAAGATATAGGCATATACAATCAAAAAGGATTGCCAGTAAGGTACCATCTGGGGGTATTATCAGAAAGGCAATCTAAAAGAGATAACATTGGAACTTAGTCTTTAAAGAATGTTATAAAGATGTAGAAGTGATAAGATTATTTACTTTATAAGATGGAATGTCACATATGAGGAATAACAAGAAAGGTAATTTAGCTATATCATAAAATATATTGAGAAGAAATATTTTGAAAGTTTTTAAAAGTAGTCTGGAACAAGACTGTGATGGGCAAAGATGCCAGACAAAAGAGTTTATTATATTTTATCTTGGAGGTAGGAAATAACTATCAAAGTTTGATGACCAAGAAAACGACAGTCAGACTTGTACTTTATAAATATCACTTTGATGACTAGGAAAAGATTGATTATATTAGAGCTAACTTGAGGCATAATGGAAAAATTAGGAAGCTATTGAAATGGACCAGACAAAAATTTAATCTAAATTAAATCAATAGGCATGTGAGTAGAAAAAAGAGAATGTATAAAAGAGACATAGGAAAAATAAAAGCTTATGATATAACCAACAAGACATTTTTTGCAGGCCTCACTCAAAAACTGGTCTTCCCAATTTTTAATGATTATACCAAAAATTCAGTAGTGAATTATGCAACAAAACAATCTGAAAAGATTGAGACCATTTGTCTTGTAAACTTCTCAAATAGTAGCAACAAAGAAAGTTAAGCAAAGTACAAAGGAAAATATGGGTTATGTAACAAATAATCACAATTCTAGGTAGTTTTAAAAAATAAAATTGGTAGCTAGTGAGTTGTTTTTTGCACTGAGATAAAAGTGATATTAAGACAATGAACTAAACCTTACAATCACCTTTCCCTACATCAGCCAAAATACTTTATGGAACTAAACAACAAAATGGAAAGGTATATAAAAAGAGAGAGAGAATAGATAGAAGGAAATAAATAAGTTATGTTAATCAATTATGGTAAAGAATGAAAAGAAAGTTATTGCTGTAGTTTCAGGAAGAAGAAAGTCTACAAGAGAATGGATGAGGTGGTAAAGGAATTGAAATTAGGAAAGATCTCAATGTATTGTGGGAAGAGATCTATCAGAAGAGAACTCCCGAGAAATGAGATTCTATAATAAGAGATGGGGATTTTATAATGGGCACAATCTGTAAAGATTTGGTGTTCAGAGAGGTCATTACCTCTGAAACAAGACAATGCCTCCAGAGATACCACCCTAAGAAGAAGAAAAATCATAACTCCTATGGAGCATTCATATTCAAGAGAAAGAAAAAGATCATGCAGAAAACAAGGGAACAAAATGTAATACACAGGGACATTTTTATCATAGGACAATTTTTCAATCCCCACAACCGCCTATACGAAGTAATGCTACCAAGAGTGAGAGAAGGGGCAGGACAACATTTAAATAGAAATTGAAATTATTTAGAAGAGAGTATGGATACTTTAGGCACAGAGATTAAAGAAGAAATATAAAAGTGTAAAGACTATAATTCAAAATACAGATGTTCAGAATAGAAATTTGAAAAGAGAATAATATAATCTTTTAGAAAGTGAAAAACAGAAATGGTTAACAAAATAAATTAAGAGGAGGGGAGAGGTAAATTTAAGTAACTGACAAGGAAAAAGATGAAGCATTAGGTAATTAAAAGAAAAAGTAAATAAATACAAGTAAAACTCCCAAATAAGAGAAATTAATGACAAATGAGGAGAAGGAATGAAAAATGGTGGTTTAAAAATATCAATGTAAATAGATTAAGTGAAAATAATTAAAGTGACAGTATGCAGAATTAAAAGAGAAAAGGGAACAATTGCATAAAAATTCTTAATTCAGAAAAAATATGTTAAAGACACAAGGAGATGGAAATGTAAATAGATTCGTCATATCTCAAAGGGAAGAACTAAATAATCCTGTGAAATGAAAGAGATTGGAATATGGAATAAGAAAATAAAACCCTCTACTTTTTTTTGCTTTCAAAATACTCAACTAAAATGTACACAGAATAAATATAACAATATATCAAGGTTTCTTGTGCATCAGGTGCATTGAAAAAAAAAAGCAAAAATTACAATCATGCCATCAGAAGAAATAAAAGAAAAATTTCATGAGAAAAAAAATAAAAAGGATATTATATTATGTTTAAAGCAGTTATAGATAGCAAAAGTATATCAATATTTAGTTTATATGCTCCAAATTAAAGTTTTTCATTTCCAAAGGAAAAATTAATTGAATTATAAGTGGATATGTATACAACAATAATAGAAAACTTTAATGTCGTCTTAGATTTGAACAAATTTAATAAAAAATACAAAAATAAAATTGTGGAATTGAAGAAATGGAGAAACTAAAGCTAAGCAAACATTTTAAGCTAGTATTACTAAATTATAAACTTACTTCTTTATGCTACATAAAAAATTTTAATCAAAAAAATCATAATAGGTACTAAGGTGCAGAGCTATTCCAAATAAAAGCAAATAATAATGATGATCATGTTATTAAAATAATATTTATTTATTCTGCAAAGCACTTTGCATGTGTTAACTTATTTAATCAGAAATAATAAGGCCATCTTTATGAACTATAATGCAATAAAATTACCCATCAGTTCACAGAGAAAAAACAGAAACCAAATTGAGACTTTAAAATGAAATATAAAATATGAGTGGAAATTATGAATTATGTGAGGAATATGAATCATGGGAAAATAAATGGAAAAACAATGATAATTATGAAAAAAGACCAACATTTATGAGACAGACAAAAATTCTCAGAGTAAAAATTTTAATATATCCCTATGTATATCAATAAAGAGATTTTTTAAGAAAAGAAAAAGAAGGGAATGTTGAATTGAATGTGAATTTTTTAAACTTACAAATCCAATTGAAAACTTTGCACCACTACTAATAAGTAGTATTACTAATTACTAATAAGTAATAAGTACTAATAAGTAGTAATAGTAAGAATAGCTAAATTAGAAGCCAACATTTCTACAGAAGTAAACAAAACTAAACATTTTTTCTTTGAATAGTATTAAGTGATAAAACCTTAGCAACTGTTCTTACAGAAAAGAAAGCAGAAAATCATGTCAATATAATAGCTAATTGAAAATCATATTAAAATAATAAAAATACAAATAATTTTAGAGCCTAGTATGCATAATTTTATGTTAACAAAACTGAAAATATCAAACAAAATTAAAGGTAGGTAAATCCCCTTTCTATTAAATGTTCAATGACTTATGGATACCTAAAATCTAACCTAAACAAGAGAATGTTGTTGTTAAGAATTGGACTTCCTACATTATCTAAGCTATGAAGATAATAAGTAACCAAAAGTCATTTCTCAGTAGAAAAAAATATTCAAATTATATGAACAAATAGTACCCCAAAGAATTATGACAAACTATAAATATTATGTTAAAGTTTGTAACAAATCACTAATACTAAGAGAAATGTAAATCGAAACAAGTATGATATTTTACCTCACACCTATCAAAGTGAAAAAGATGATAAAAGATGTGAATAGTAAATGTTCAAGGGAGGATGGAAATATAAGCAGACTAGTGCATTGTTGCATTGTGAATTGATATAGATATTTTGGAAAGCAAATTTTGGAGTTATGCAAATAAAATGATTCAGTTTCCATACCCTTGACCCAGAAATTTCACCATTAGGCATATATCCCCAAAATGTAATTTATTGACAAAAATAAATATCTTTTACCACAAAACATTCTTAAAAGGAGCTTTTTTGCATATATGGTAGGAAAAAAATGTTGAAAACAAAGTAGATGTTCAATGGTTTTTAAATGTTCAAATAACTTATTGTACCTTAATATAAAATTATACTGCAATGGAAATTGTACTGTGTGGAAAAATTATATGAACTGATTCATCATGAAGTAATCAGAACCAAAATAGAGCTTTATAGAGGTGTGGGGATATGAGGAGTGTGTGTGGGGTAGGTGTGTGTGTATGCATACATGTGTGTGTATATATATTTATATATATATGCATATAAACACATTTATATATTAAATATTTATATATAAAGCATTATCATTGATTAATTGATTATTAATTAAATTAGGATGCACAAGACAGAATAAATTAAAAATACTGGGTTGATGAAAAGTGATAATTTAAGGATTAGTTCTGTGTGACAATAGAGGAAAGATAATGAAAATTTAAGTCATTAGATAAAGATAAAATCTATTTTTCAAGCAAATTTACATCAAGTATATTACCGTTTAACTTTTGTATTTATATATCCAACACTTAGTCTCATACCTCCCCAATTATAGTGTGCAAAATAAATTAATTGATTAGTTGATTATTGATTGTTAGAATTCACAAGATTTAGTTTTGATTATAAATTACAAATCAGTGAAGTGTGATTAATCAAAGATGACTACAACAATGAAAACCTATGTAATTGGAAGGATGATGTTGTTTATTCTTCATTTCTTGAAGAGGACCAATGACATTATGGGATTAACTTTTGAGTCATGCAGGAATTGGATTTAAGTGAGGCAGTTGCAAAAGATTTGCAACCTTGCTCTTCTAGAATTAATGAAGACCAGTGGCCAGACAAAAGTCAAAACAATTGGTGCTAACTTAGGATGCAATAAGTGAGGTTGACACCTTCTTGCCTTTCTGACCAACCTCTAAGTGCTACAGAGCATCTACTTCAACTGCCTTTATTGTCATTGTAACAGATTGTTTTATCCTCTAGTCCTTCTGGAAATGTCTTTGCGTGCTTAGACTAAATGTTCCCCTTAAACACCAATCGATTGGATACCCTTTGGTTAACATTAATCTGGTTTTTCCCATCTGGGAGCATTTACCAGGGTGTGACTACTGGACATGCTATAGCTTTGGGGGGCCACAGGGGAAAATTAAAAGTCAGGAAGACACTAAAGATAAGCAAATATACCAGAGATTTTAAATGGAAAATGTAAAGAAAGGGGAGGAAGACTATAAGGTAGGATAAGAATAAGGTTGGTTAAGAAAAACTGTTTTGCATAATCAGGATATGCAAGTAAAGTTCAATATAGATAAGGAGGAAGGATTGAGAAGAACGAGTATGATCTAGCTTATATAAAGTAATGCGGAGTGAAATGAACAAAACTCATACAACAGTTAATAGCACAAGTTTGAAAGCCACAAGATAAATATTAAGATTATAGAAGAAAGATGATGAACTTGCTTTCCCATCTCCTGAAAGAGGGCTCAGAGATAATATAAGAAATAGTTTCAGGAAGCAGAAAATGCAGGAATATATTTTATTTTCTTATGCATACTAGTTACAATATTTTTAGTAATATGGAAAGGATAGAAAAATCAATATTATTTAAACATAAACAATTAAAAATTGAATTTATGTGGCATATTTGGAACAAATGCATTATTTAAAAATTAAATATATTTTATGTATTCATATTTATATTTATTATCCAATGTGATATGTAGTTTCAGGATAAAGAATAAAAGAATATGTCAAAAACCTATGAGCTCAATGTCAAAACATATAAAACAGGTATATAAGTAAAAGGACACTACATGTCAAGCTTTTGGTTAAAAAAATCCCTAGTCATTCATTCCTTTTTGTTTTTAAGATTATCATATAAGGTAATTTTAATCATGAAAAGCCTAAAAACATTCTTATATACTACGTCAGTTTCAAAGGCTCTTTTATATCTGTAGGGAATCTTATTTTTTGTTTTTTTCTGCTTAAAAATTGAAATTAAAGGTAGATATCCCGTATCTTTAATATAAAATGTGATGTGATTCAGCAAAAGATGGCATAAAAGAGGGAGACTCCATCTGTTTCTTGGAAAATTAAAGTCCTTCATCTAAGCAGTTTTGAAAATATAGCCAATTAATAAATCATTAATAGTAACTCCTTAAATCAACAGAGAAAAATTAAAAGTTTTTAAAAAGCATAAAATGGACATAATATTTTCATTTTTACCCCCTAAAGTTGACTGCCAACCTTTTATCAGTGAATTTTTGAATTAAAAACCCATTGTGTGTGTCACCTGAACTTCTTTTTAATGGAATACACATTTTCTAAACTTTTCCCTAGACATACCACCTAGGAAAATAATCTATCTGAACTTCTATAAAATACCATCAGGTCAAAACCTTTCCTGACTTTGCTTCAAATTACCAGAACTATTTGGAATTTTCCCCTAGAAAATTTTGATTCTCACTGAGGGGTGCAATTCAATCTTTTACATCAGTGAATTCTAGTGAAAGATTTAACAGAAACCGAGTCAAAGTTCCATCCAAATAGGATGATTGTAGATGTAAATAGCTGTGAAAGAGTCTGTGCAGCTCTTGAAAAGCATTTTACAAAAGCACTGTACAGTAACTCTAAAAATGTGCTTGTGAAACCTTCTGTTACTTTTTTTTAATTTTTTTTTTTTTTTGCATACATTTCATTATCCTTAAACACATGGCCTGCTTCTTTGGGCCAAATGTTCTTATATGCAGATCTTTGACTAATTTACAGCTCTCAATTCTGATTTTCATCTCCATGTTCCAATTTCAAAGGACTTCACTAGCTGCTAAATCCTTTTATTTTTGTACAAAATTCCAATTCCTTTCTTCCTTCAGCAAATATAGTAAAATGGCCCAAATGATGAAAATGGTTTGTATTTAACGTCCTTAACAACAAACAGATGTGTTTTTTCCTTAATGTATCTGGCCTCATTCTAGGTAGTATTTACAGGAGAATAAAGAGATGAGTAAAGGAGAATGATAGAAAAGTAATTACATTTCTCCATTATTGTATCATTATTTGTACCTCCTTCTATTGGAGTAGAAAGGAATCATTCTTCATATTTTGAGCTCTCTTTGTTCAGATGATGACTTATAAGGAGAAATAACAAACTAGATTTATATTTTTTCAAGAAATTCTACACCCCCTTCAATGATATAAGAAAAGTCTGTTATGTCTTTGGTATGTATTAACATTTGAAATTTAATAATTAGCTAAGAAAACTTTTTAAAATTTCAAACCCAGACTCTTCTGTTTTATCCTGAAATTCAGAAATGAATATGAATTGCTGTGGTCCAGATATTGAGAGCTTCATATGGAAATGTAAAATGATCTTCATTGAATATGAAGCAATTTTAATTTAAATCTCATATCATCTAAAAAGAGACTGTAATTTAAAAACATTTCACTACAATTATGTACAGGTTAGACTTTTTTTCTGGATAATTAAAAGCAGAGCTTTAAGGATGATCCTGTAGTTTGTCTCATCCATTGAACAGGACATTGAAGGAGTCACTCTGAGAGGCAGCATCTCATTAGCCAGCAGCATGAATGTATACATCAGTGATTTAAGCCCAATGTTAGTGGGAATGCAGAAAAGTGAGAATTTAACCACAAAAATTTAACCAGATGGTTTTATCCTCTGAGCAGAAATAATACAGTTGGATTAATTCAAGCATTTCAGTAGTTTCTATAATTTGAGTAAATACACATCTAATGAAAATGTATATAAATATAGAGTTTAATTTTAAATTGAATTGCTCAGTTGACTTTGAGTTGCTCGTGTTATGGTATACAAAGGGGATTTTCACTTGGTTTATTTGAGAATTTGAAACCTTTGAAACTTTTTAAAGAAAAAAAATTATTGCCTCAAATGACAATTAATTAATATCCTTGAAATTATCATTGGCTTACTTACATTTAGGTTATTACTGTGAAAAGCATCTCTATCAGCTTCTATCAAGGTAAATAGAGCTTTGGCACACAGGCAGTAATTAATGTAATGTTTGATTAACAATACTGAAAAGTCAGCTGTCTTATTTTCTTCTTTGGTTTTCAAGTTTTATGCCTCTAGGATTTCTTGCCAATTACAAATTACAAATAGATTTAATGGATCTTATTCTAAAATGATAGGATTCAAAAGTGTGATACTTATGATTTCTGGTGGGAATAATAAACCTTTCAGAAACAATTTATCAGAGGAGTAAAGCTGTCAAATTTTAGTAGCAAATTTATCTCATTTTATTTTTCAATTGAGGATATTATTGGTTAAAATCCGTTAAAAAGTTTGCATCACCTAAAAGCTGAAATTGTCAAGCTTTTATCTGACAATGAAAATGATGAAGTCCTCCTCTGAAACCAAGAGCTACAAAGTCAATAGAGTTCCATGATGTTATAACATTTCCAGTGAGTTGTAATTCAAACAAATCTGGCTTAAAAACGATTTGACTACATCCATAAGACATTAGGTGAGATACTTTAGTTAAATTCTTTAACACCATAAAGGGACACTGAAAAAAATTAAAAGGAAGAAAAGGAAGAAAGGAAGGGAGGGAGGGAGGGAGGGATGAAGGGAGGGAAGAAGAGAAGGGAAGGAAGGAAGAAAGGGAGAAAAAAAGGAAGGAAGGAAAGAAGGAAAGAAGGAAGGAAGGAAGGAAGGAAGGAAGGAAGGAAGGAAGGAAGGAAGGAAGGAAGGAAGGAAGTTTACTTGCCCCTTTCCTTAATATTGATATGGAGAGAAAAGAGCCTCTAAGGAAATTTTTAGGCAGCTTTGATGGAAATGAAGTCACTAGTTTGGGGCGTCTTAATTCATAGCCAAAAGCTTCTTCGACAACACTGGTGACTATACAACTTATGGAGTCTTTAACACTGATATAGTGATCCTTCAACTAATCATCTGTATAAATAGGAATCCCTATGCCACATATGATTTGCTCTAGTCAATCTATGCATTTCTATGGTATAATAATATATAATAATATATAAAAATAAGCAAAACAATGATTATGTGTGACCCAGGAATTATCACCACAATTTCATTCATGTGAAATTATCATGTGGCATATATCTTAGAATAACTGGCATAAATGTAATCATTCTGTTTATTATCTCCAGAAAATAAAGTCTATCAAATAGTGTTGCTCTTCTGGTGTATTAAAATAACACTAACCCTCTTTGATCACTGAATATTCTGTATTAGGTAAGTTCATCAGGACAAATTGCTCCAGAAAAATTATGGTAAACTTTAAAAAAGCATTTCCTTTTAGTTCTTTGCAGACACAGAAAAACAAAAACAACAAAATGCTATTACAAAAACAAAGTAATTAATTGCTGTAGTTCCGCTCTAAAATTACACTAAAATCACATTATTTTTTCCTTAATGAAGATAGATTCTAATTTAGTCATCTAAATTTGAAACTACATCAAAGTGGCAACTTTTATAAGTACTAAGTGGGTTATAACTTTAGTCTTTTCTCTAATTGTTTGCTTTTAGGGGAAGGTAATATTTTTTATTAAAGCTTTTTATTTTTCAAAACATATGCATAGATAATTCTGCAACATTAGCCCTTGCAAAACCTTGCATTCCAGTTTCCCTCCCCCCTTTGTCCCACCCTCTGCCCCTAGATGGCAAGTAGTCCAATATATATTAAACATGGTAGAAATATATATATAATCCAATATATACATACATATTTATACAATATATACAATACAAGGAAAATCAAATCAAAACCAGAAAAGAAAATGATGTAGAAAACAAAATGCAAGCAAACAGCAATAAAAACAGTGAGAATGCTATGTTGTGAACTACACTCAGTTCCCAGGGTCCTCTCTCTGGGTTTAGGATGGCTCTCTTCATTGCAAGATCATTGGAACTGGCCTGAATCATCTCATTGCTGAAGAGAGCCACATCCTTCAGAATTGATCATCATATGATCTTGTTGTTGCCTTCTACAATGATCTCCTGGTTCTGCTCATTTCACTCAGCATTAGTTCATGTAAGTTTCTCCAGGCCTTTCTGGAGAAAGGCATATATCTATGCATATCTATATATGTATGCATATGTATGTGTGTGTATAATTATATATCTGTCTACTTAGATATATCTGTATATAAAGTCATTTTAATAGTAACATTTTAAATATTACTTGCTACAGAAATTATATATTCTATATGTAGTCTGGCCTGCACAGATTACAGTAAGGTTATCGTCTCACCTAACCTCGCAACTACAGTATTGATTCAAAATAAAAATAAAATCAATTAAAATATTTTTTATAAGAAGTGGTCTTTAGCTATATTACCCACATGTGTAATTTTTACGTAGATTTTTTTTAAAAAAATCCAAAGGCAGTTGCCTTCTGTCTTCCATCCTATTATTTCATTCAGTTGAGAGTATTTTATTTCCTGATTATGACATGTAATATGGTATCCTCCTTCACAATATTTAAAATAAAAGTAGACATATTCTAGAAAGAAAAATTGCTTAATTCTACTTCAATAGAAAGTTTTATTTTTTTAAAACTCCATTTCTAAAAGATAAAAATATTATGAATTAAGGTAAATTTGTTTTGATGCCTTCAGCCTCTTCCTCTTTCCTTTCCCTTCCTTCTCATTTCAACAACTTTTCATATGCTTATTATCTATTATGATCTCTTCAATCTTTTAAAAAATTTTTTCTTTTTTAATACACATTTCTTTATGAATCATTTTAAAAGAGAAGAATCAAAGCAAAAGGGAAAACCATGAGAGAAAAAAAAAAACAGAAGAAAAAGAAAAAAAAAAGTGAACATAGCATATGTTGATTTCCATTCAGTCTCCATAGTTCTCCTCTGGATATAGATGTCATTTTCTATTCAAAGTTGATTTATATTGCTTTGGATCACTGAACAACTGAGAAGAACCAAGTCTTTTATAGTTGATTCTTGCCTAATTTTGCTGGTGCTGTGGCACAGCATATATCTAAAGTAATCAACAAGCATTATATATAACAAGGGTGAATTATAAGCATTCCCAATAAGATCAATAGTGAAACAAGGATGCCCATTCTCAACAGTATTATTCAACATTTTACTAGAAATGTTAGCTTTAGCAATAAAAGAATAAAATCAATTGAAGGAATTTGGATAGTCAATGAGGAAACAAAACTATCACTCTTTGCAAATGATATGGTGGTATAATTAGAGAATACTAGAGAAATAATTAAAGAACTACTTGAAATGATTAACTACTTGAACAAAGTTATGGTATATAAAATAAACCTACTTTATTTGGTTTATATGATTTACCAGCATTTGTATATGTTATCAGTAAAGCCCAACAGGAAGAAAGAGAGAAATTCCATTTAAAATAACTATAGACAATATAAAATATTTGGGAGTCTACTTACCAAAACAAAACCAGGAAATATATGAATATGCTTACAAAAAACTTTTCACAAAAATGAAGTCAGATCTAAGAACCATAAAAATATCATTTGCTTATGAGTAGTCCAAGCTAGTATAATAAAATGATGATGATTCTACCTAAATTAATCTATGCCATAAATTAATCAGTGCCCTACCAATGAAGCTGTCAAAAATATTTTATAGAGCTAGAAAAATTATAACAACATTCATCTGGAAGAAAAAAAGATCAAGGGAATTAATGAAAATTAGGTAGCCTAGCTTTAATAGATCTAAAATTATATTATTAAAAGGTATATAAAAACTATTTGATACTGACTAAGAAATTACAGTAGTGGTTCAATAGAATAGCTTTAGGTACATCAGACACTAGTCAATGACTATAATCTATTATTTGATAAATACAAAATCTCCAACTTCTAGGACAATAACCCAGTGTTTGACAAAAATTCCAGGGAAAATTGGAAAATCATATTGCAAAAACTAAGCATATACTAATAGCTCACATCCTATACAAAATAAGGTCATGAATTAAAGATTTAGTCATAAAGGGTGATACTAGAAGCAAATTAGGAGTGATTTTTTAAAATTATCAGATATTTGAAAAAAGCAGAAATTTATGAACAAACAGGAAACAGAGAACATCATAAAATTCAAAATGGATAGTTTTGATTACATTAAATTAAAAAGGTTTTGAATAAACCAAAATCATTGCAACCAATGTTATAATGTGTAATGGGGCTGAAACTGAGCAGATGCACTGAGGTCCTAGCATGTAGGGTTAATTACCAATTGGACAATACTCTATTAGCATATGCATGGAGAAAGAATGGCCCTGCCCACTCTCTGTGCAGGTTTGAGCTGTTTGGCATATAGAGAGATTGAGGCAGGATTTAGAGGGTGGAGAAAAAAAGCCAAAGTGACTCCTGGCCGAATTTGTATCACAATTCCTCTCACTTCCTATTGCCATTCTATTCACCTCCACAAAGAATAAAGATCTAGGACTTTTGCTGATCCTGACTCTGGCTGATTCTAAAGTATCCAGAGTACTTATGAGGTCATCACATTTGGCGCCAGAACGTGGGACCAAGGACCCCCCCCCCCCCTCCCTCCACACTTTCACTGAAGAAATCCCTGGTGACCAGGAAATACAGTGAGTATTTTAATATATGTATGTATATAACATAATACAATTGGCCTTAAAAAATCCTGGAAGTTATAGAAAATAGAAAAGTTTTCAGAACAACCAGATGAGGAAATGTGAGGACAAAGAGAACAAAGACAAAGAACAGTTTAATGATCATATCCCCACAGGGCATGGAGATTTAAGTGAAGTTCAAGTGTGTGGTGACTTTACATCTCACCAGGCAGTTTCAACCCAGCTTATAGAGAAGATAATTGACCCTCCCTCATTGGCTCCACCTTCCATGATGGAGGGAGGAGGAGTAGTGGGAGAGTCAGTGATGCCACCAACACTTCTTCCCCAGCAATCACCTCTTCCTGTGTCTAGATTGCAAAAGGCAATACTCAAAGACACTGAGGATGGGAACGATATAGGTGGTCTGAAATTGGGTATGTACTTGGTGATTCAACAGTTTAACTCTTCAGGTCAAGAAAGTAGAAGATATGCTCCTTTTGATATAGAAATCCTCAAAGACATGAAAAAGGCTTGCACTCTTTATGCGGCTAAATCAGCTTATGTTAAGATGCTATTATGGAATTTGGCTTATGAACTCTTAACCCCTAGTGACTGAAAATCTATAGCAAGGACATGCTTAGAACCTGGACAAAACTTGTTGTGGCTTTCTGAATATAGTGAGCTCTGTGGGATACACGCCCAACAAAATAGTCAAAGTGGAGTTAATACTTCAATCACTTGTGACCAACTAACAGGTGTAAGTTCTTATGCAGACATCACAGTACAGATTAATTACCCCTTAGCAGCATATGAGCAAATTGCGGCTGCTGCTATCAAAGCGTGGGCTTCTCTCCCCAATAAGAATGACAAGGGTGAAGCCTTCACAAAAATTGCACAAGTGCCAAATGAACCCTTTGCTGATTTAGTGGGACATTTGCAGACAGCTGTTGTACGAACTAATGATGAAAATGTAGTAACATACATTATGATAAGGCAACTTGCTAAAGAAAATGCTAATGAGGTTTGTAGAAGAATTATACTAGGACTATGCAAGGATGCTCCTTTAGATGAGATTATAAGACGCTGTGCCACAGTGGGCACAAATACCTTTTATAGCCAGACTATGATGCAGACTTCCAAGATTCCAACATGGGAAGACAGGGTCCCTTCTGGCAAGGGACTTTCGGAGGTATTCGTCAATGCTTTTAGTGTGGTAAAGTAGGGCATCTGAAAGCTCAATGTTGGCATAGAGACAGAAGGAGAAAACAGGTGGGAGAACAAGACTCAATACCCCATATCCAAAATGCAACAGAGGCTTCCATTGGGCCTCAGAATGTAGACTGATTCAGGGAACCAGAATGAGGGGCCCAGCTCCAGGGCCTTAGGCAAAAAACACTTGGGGCATGATGGCAGCCAATGCTACACCCAGAGAGTGCCTAGAAGTCCAGTAGCCAGACATGACCAATCAGCCAGTAAGCCATCTGATGGGAGAAAGGGATTACAAGAGAGAATAGAGTTGTATGCAGCTGGGACAACTGAGATACCCCCTGGAGAAATGAAATCTGTTCCTCTCCAGCCTATGAATCCCTTGCCTCCAGGCAGAGTAGGATTGACCATTTCACCTCCTGAGAGTACGTACAAAACAGTGTCCATCCATAAACTGATGTGGGAAACTGGAGAATGTGTAGATAATATCCTAGTCACTAATACAGGCAGAGAATGTGTGACTTATCACCCAGCACAAGTAGTAGCATCAGGTTTACTAATACAGATTCCTAATAAGCAATCTGGTGATAGTTGCCCAGATTCTGACTCCAAGCAACAAAATCCAGGAATATACTGAACAGCAGCTCTGACAGCTGACCGACCTATGCTCACTATCTATATAAATGGCATACTAATAGAAGGATTGGTAGCCACTAGTGCAGATTACAGTCATTAGAGGTGACAACTTGCCCAGTCACTGGCCAAAGATTAAGGCAGACACCTACATGTCTGGCATAGGAGGATCAATAACAGCTGAAGTTAGTGCTACCCCTCTGAGATGGACTTTTGAAGGTAAAACAGGAGTTTTTGCTCCTTTTATAGCTGAAAAAATCCCCATCAATCTGTGGGGAAGAGGCATTTTACAACAATTAGGGTTAAAATGAGTACTTCAGTTTTTTAGGCAGGGCTGCTGTTGAAGGCCTGTCAACACTTACACCTGTTCCTATCCAAAGGAAAATTGATACACCAGTGTGCATAGAACAGAGGCCCTTAATTAACTATAAAATCGAGGCCTTATTAAATATAATACAGGAGCAACTTGACCAAGGACACTTAAAACCTTCTCTAAGTCCTTGGAATTACCCTGTATTTATTGTAAAAAAGAAAACTGGAAAATGGAGGATGTTGACTGATTTAAGAAAAGTAAATGAAGAGATGGAAATTATGGGAACTCTTCAGCCTGGACTTCCATCTCCTACTCAATTGCCTAGAGAATGACCTCTGTGGGTTATACACATTAAGGATTGTTTCTATTCTATCCCTCTAGATAAGGAGAATATGAAAAGATTTGCCTTTTCAGTGCCCAGTATTAAGTTAGCTGAGCCTTATAAAAGATATGAATGGACAGTTTTGCCAAAGGGAATGAAAAACAGCCCTAATATGTGTCAAATGTATGCTGCTGCTGCTCTTACTTCAGTAAGAAAAGCATTTCCAAAAATAATGTTATTACATTACATGGATGATATATTGGGATGTGTACCTGAGGAACAAATGTTAGAAGCATGTCTACAAAAGACCATAGAAACACTAAGGAATTATAAATTATACATAGCTCCAGAAAAAATTCGAAGACAAGCTCCTTTTCAATATTTAGGATATGAAGTATATCCTAAGGTGCTTACAGTACAAAAACTACAGAGAAGCTAAATACCTTAAATGACTTACAGAAATTGATAGGAAATATCCAATGGATATGACCAGTGTTAGGCTTGACTACCTATCAATTGCAACTATTATATGACATTTTAAGAGGAAACAGTGCTTTAAATTCATTACATCAGCTTAGAAAAGAAGCTCAGAAGGCTTTGAAAGAAGTTGAACTGGCTTTATCCAATGTGGTTGAAAGAGTCACTCAAAAACTCTTTGGAAATATTAGTTTTTGCTATACAAGAGGCACCCGCAGCAGTCCTTCATCAGGGAGACAGTGTGATAGAATGGGTGAACCTCCTGGCACAACCAGAACAGAGCCTTACTCCTTACCCAGTGCTTGTGGCTAGAATTTTATTAAAGGCCATTAAGTGAGCAGTACAATTATCTGGGATGAGACCTGACAAGATGTGACAACCACCCTACCACTCAGGACACCCCAGAATCAGCCAGAGTCAGGATAAGCAAAAGTTCTTAATCTTTATTCTTGGTCTTTAGATGCAGGCTAGAACAGGATGGAAGCAGAATCTCTGAAACAGCTTTCTTCCTCCTCTACCACAAAAAGTGACTCTGGTTAGTCTTACTCCACCCCCAGTCCCTCCTACAATCCTTTGTACACACCAATCATTGAACCAGCACAGTATAGTGGGAAGGACCATTTTCCAAGCATATCCCCATAGATATAGTCCAATCAATAATTAGCCCTAAGTGCTTGAACCAACCTCAGTGCAATGGCTCAAAAGTTTCAGCCCTCTATACAAAATATACACCTTTTATACTAATACACAAATTAATATGTACTCTGAAACCATCCCAGAGTGGCAAATTTTATTAGCCATGGCTCCAAATTTTACACACAGGTCTTCATAAAAGATAACCAGACTATTACATAATTGGCAATGTATTCTTGAAGAAAAGGTTTCTAAAGCTCCTCTTAAAGGACCGACTATTTTTACAGATGCATCCAAACATAATATTTGTGCTGTGTACTCTCATGGCTTAACTCCTTTTCAGTCCACTCAGCAGAATGAATTGTATGCAATCATTCTAGCTCTTACTTATTATCCAGGAGATATAAATATAATATCTGATTCGGCCTATTCAGTAGGTGTGGTACAAAGAATTGCCATAGCCCAAATAAAATTTGCAGCCTCTAATATATATCAGCTCTTTTAAGAAACTTCAAGAACAAGTGAGAAAGCATCCAGGTAAGATTTATGTTTTGCATGTCCACTCTCATAGTGGACTTCCAGGTCCTATTTTTGATGGTAATTCAAAGGCAGATAGCCTTCTAACTATGTTGGTCAATACTCCTTTATTTCAAGAAGCCTAGGAATCTCATTCTAAATATCATCAGGCAACTCAAGCTTTACGTTTACAATTTGGAATAACAAGAGAGGAAGCTAGGAGCATAGTAAAAGCCTATACAGCTTGCCTTCCTTTCTACACTCCTACACTGCCTCCAGCAAAGAACCTTCATGGTTTGAGACCCAATGAAATTTGGCAAATAGATGTGACCCATTATAAATCTTTTGGTTGTCTGTCTTTTATCCATGTTGTGGGAGACACCTTTTCAGGATTCACTTTTGCAATACCAGCAGCAAAAGAGACAGTCACTGAATTCCTTATCCAAGTATTTGCAATTATGGGTGTGACACAAACAATAAAAACAGATAATGGACCTGCATATACTTCTAAATATTTTGCACACTTTTGTGCACAATATAAGATTTTACACACCACTGGCATACCTTTTAATCCGCAATAGTAGAGAGTAGAAACAAAGACATTACGACGCTCCTCCAAAAATAAAAGAAAGGGGGAACCACAGGTAACTTTAGAGAACTTCTAAATCTAGCTCTTTTTACTATTAACTTCTTGATTTTTGACAAAGATGCACTGGCTCTGGCAGACAGGTCTTATAACCCACCAGAAGGGCAGTGTCCAGTGCGAACAGCCCCACTATCTTTAGATAATCACCAGGTGATGTGGAGAGACCCAGAAAGTGGTGAATGGAAGGGACCAGATAGGTTAATTGTTTGGGGTGAGGGTTTGCTTGTATCTCTACAGGTGGAAAAGGAATCAGATGGATGCCAATGAGCCGTATTTGCCTTGTCCATCAGAGAGAGATGAAGCAGACCCTTGAAACAAAGGAGAAGACCCAAGAAACATCGGGTGGTTCTGTTGCTGACTGTGCCCACCACTGAAAGAGCATGGCAGTTATGGTGTTTGAATCATGGACATCAAAAATTGTTGGACTTCAAAACCCTCAGGAATCATTGGATTCTTTGAGACATGATAAGACTGTTGTAGGACTTAAAAGCCCTCAGGAATCATTGGATTTTCTGAGAAATGATAAGACTGTTTCAGGACGTCAAAATCTGCAGAAATCATTGGATTCCCTAACATATAAAAAGACTGTTGCAAGACTTCAAAAACTTGCAGGGATAATTGGATTCCCTGACACATGAAGCAATGGAGAATAAATTGGTTTTAGACTATCTCTTTGCTGCTGAAGAAGGCATATGTGTGACTCTTGTTTACATACCTTCCTTCTAGGACTTCTGGAAATCTTTTACAACACCATGTTGATTCATATTGTTTGTTATATCACTACTTGCATGTACAATTCATGTTTGTTGCATCACATTGAACCCACACTAGTTGTGGGGAGAGTCATCACTAACAGCCTGTGCATTATTGCTATGTGCTTGTGTGATACCTCTCATGCTGATGGGTTTGTGCAAACCTGTTTCTAATAAGACTCTTCAGCCCAGAAACTGCTAGCAATCCCCACTTCCCTTTGGTGCTTTTCATCTCCTTTCCTGAGATGTCAGGGAGGGCATGATCATCTCCTTTGTAGTACTTTCACCCCCCTTCCTGAGAAATTTTGGGGGGTTGGGAGGATTATCACCTCCCCTTGGGGGTTCTCACCTCCCTGAGAGGTCAGGGATGGTGTGACCACCCGTCTTCTAAAACAAAAGAAAGCAGGAGATGTAATGTGCTGAAACTAAGCAGATACACTGAGGCCTAAGCACTTAAGGGTAATTACCAATTGGACAAGACTCTATTAGCATATGCTTGGAGAAAGAATGGCCCTGCCCACTCTCTGAGCAGGTTTGATCTGTTTGGCATATAAAGAGATTGAGGCAGGATTTAGAGGGTGGAGGAAAAAAAGCCAGAGTGACTCCTGGCCGGATTTGTGTCACAATTCCTCTCATTTCATATCGCCATTTTGTTTACCTCCACAAAGAATAAAGATCAAGAACATTTGCTGATCCTGACTCCGGCTGATTCTAAAGTATCCAGGGTGATAATGCAGTCATCACAATAATGGAAATAGAAAGCTAGAAAACAACTTTATAGCCAGTGTTTCTCATAAAGGTCTCATTTTTAAAATATAGAGAGAACTGAGTCAAATTTATAAGAATTCAAGTTACTCCCCAATTGACAAATGGTCAAAGCATATAAACAATTTTCAGATGAACAAATTAAAGTCATTATGAAAATTGCTCTAAATCACAATTGATTAGAGAAATGTAAATTAAAACAACTCTGAGGTACTATTCACATCTCTCACATTGGCTAATATGACAGAAAAAAAAAATGCTAAATGTTCCAATGAAAATGTAACAAATCAAAAAAACATAAATGCCTTACAGCAAGAAATAATAAAGTAATAGTGTCCAAAACTATTGAAAAAAGACAAATAAACACTCACCAAAAATCCACATATTAGTTTCAGGAGGGAAAAAATGTTTCAAGCCCCAATATGGGTTGTGATTAAATATAACAATTTAAATTATAAACAAAAACTTATACAAATAGGTAAGTGAAAAACCTTCAGATATGAAGGAAAGATAATTTCAATAATAGTCATTAGAAAGTAGAGACAAGAGAAGTATAATATTTCCCAAAAAACAAGGCATCTCAAGCTACAACCAAAAAAAAACAATTCATTCTGTATATTTGAAACCAATCATTTGTTAATAAGTAGACTTTCAACATCAGAGAGTTGAAAAGCATTTAAGATATTTTGGAGAAGGGGAACTTATATTATTTGTCTCAAAAACTTCAAACAATAAAAATGTATGAAAGACAAATAAATACAATTGTCAAGAAAAGACTAAATAATTAAATTAATAATTTAATGTTTAAACATTACCAATGCTTAGAAATATTTTAAAATGTAATCTCTGTGGTAAAAATGAATAGAAAACATGAAGGGACAAGAAAATATTCAAGGATGAAAAATGTAAAGTTAACTAGAGAGATTTGGCTCAAAAACTCATGCACTAAAGTCCCTGACCCAATATAAGGGAATTAATATCTTTTATGAGAAGGAATAACAAAGAAGGAAATTTCAGAAATAAGGAGAAATGCTAATAACATAGGTAATTGATTGATGTATTTCAACCAAATCTATAAATGAAAACAATAAAGGGATCATAATTTCTTTAATCTTTGAAAAAAAAGTAAGAACTATGCAACGATAAGACAATGGTGATTGAGGGAAGCTAAAAGAGTACAATAAGAAAGATTAGGAAGTCAATAAAACAACATTTTCTTGTGAGAGGAGATAGAAGTCTTCAAGAAGAAAAAAGATCTTATATTGGATTTCCTTTGAAAGAATCTTACACAATGGGATAGACAGAGGATTATACCCTTAAGATGAAATTCCACTGTAAGAGATGGAATATATGTCTTCTCAAAGGCAAGCAGCACAGATAATGTTAATGGTTAAGATTCAAATATTAATTTATTTGATGTAATTTCCTATATTTTTACTTTGCATGGTGTTTGTGTCTTTTTAATTTGTGAATTCAGCTATAACCACTTTTTTAATGTGTTTTGGTTGTTGAAGATACTAAAAATATCTGGTCTTTCCTCTTGATGATCTTGAATTCTCATATCATACATATCTGGAAGATATACCCATATACTGAAGAAAATAATTTGCTATGTGATTTATGTGCTTTGTTTGACCACTTTTTTCTAAAAAGAAGTAATGGCTAAACTAGCACTTTGGTTGCAATTCCATAATTAGGGGTTGCTATGAACCCATGATTTCTGTGTATTAGCTATTTCAATTTACCTTATTTAGAACTTGTCTTTGATAATTCAAATTATAGTTTATAAGTATAAGCACCTTTAAGAGTGGTTACAATACCACAAATCTTTTCATTTTATAGAGAAAATATTACTTATAAACTATATATCATGCATAGCCTATAAAGAGATTGGGCTTCAATAATTGTGGAAATATATAGTACATATATACATATACATACAGAGAGAGAGAAGAATTGCACATGTTTAACATATATTGGAGTACTTGCCATCTATGGGAGGGGGTGGGGAGAAAGGGGAATTTGCAACACAAGGTTTTGCAAGGGTCAGTGTTGAAAAAATATCCATACATATGCTTTAAAAATAAAAATCTTTAATAAAAAAGAGATTGTGCTCTTGCCAGATAAATCTATTTAGCAAATTTTTAATTTTTTAAATTAATTTTAATTAAAAATTAAAATACTTTTTCCACTGGTTCCTTTTCAACTTGTTTGCTAAATAAAAGAAAATGTCCTTTAGCTAGAAACAGAATGACTAATTAAACAAGAAATTTTCATGAAAGCAAGTTGAATGATCTAATATCATGTGTCTAAAGCAGTTCAGAACTTTTGAGCATAAAAGAAGAAAAAAGGGAGAAAACAATGAAATTTGAGGAAAATAAAAAATGAATTAAAATAATAAAAGAGTTTTTAATTAAATCAAATAGATCAAAATACATTTAAATGAATTAGACATAAATGGAACCAAAATCTGGGGAAGGGGGAGGGATAGGAGACAGCCAAGCCCAGGCACAGAACAAGGACCCAGGGCGAACTGGCTTCTGCAGATAGAGAAACCTAGTAGGAGGCTTTTGGTCAGAATATAGCAGCATTGGGTATTCTGTCCTGGTTCAGAAGCCAGTGAATCAGCAGATTAGCTTTGAGACATACTTTGCAACTATAAAACACAAATAGTGAGCCCCTGAACACCAGAATAACACAGGTCTTGACCATGCCCATCCAACCACAGAAGGAAGCCAGCAGAACCCACCCCAGAGTATTGTGAAGCTACTATCATCTGTAAAGGAAGCTTGGGACAATCCCTCCTTTACCCTAAGAACAGACTTCAACCTTTAAAATGAGCAACAAAGTAAAAAAGAACTCTGACCATAGATAGCTTTTATGAAGATAGAGAAGAATACCTTCAAACCATGAAGACATTGAAGGCAAACCATCTCCAGATGAAGCTCTTAAGGGTGATATTAATTGGTCTCACAAGGTTCTTTTGGAAGAATTCAAAAAGGATCTCTAAAAAGAGTTAGAAAAAACATGAGGGAAAGAAATGAGAACTTTTTGGAAAAGGAAACACAGTAATTATCAGAAGAAAACTCCTTAAAAATAGATTTAGTGAAATGGAAAAAGCATGTAACTCCTTACAAAATAGATTTTACAAAATGGAAAAAGAAACCAACTTCTTAAAAAACAGAAATTGTGAAATGGAACAAAAAGTTCATTGAAGAAAATAACTCATTTAAAAGTTTAATTGGTCAAATGCAAAAGGAGATAAAATTGCTAGCTGAAGAAAATAATTCATTAAAATTAGAATTGAACAAATGGAAGTCAATGACTCAACGAGACATCAAGAATCAGTCAAACAAAACTTTAAAAAATGAAAAAATAGAAGAAAATGTAAAATTCTTTTTTATACTGTAAATAAGATTCCTGCTGTTGAAGCAATAAAGAAATAGTTATGGTGCAGCTATGGAAAATTTTCCTCTGGGGCAATATTGTAATCCAGAAAAATGAACAGGCAATTACCCAATTCTTTTAATCATTTAAAGCATACTCACACTTCCTTTGAAGTGGGTACAATGATTCTTTGCTTGTAAGAGAATAAAAGATTACACAAAATGATTGATCAAGGACCATTCAGAGAATGTCTATACATATGAATTGAAACACCATGTCTCCCATGTGGTAAAATCCACTCCTTTGTGAAATTTCTTCCTTTGTACTTTGGCTGCTGTAAACTGGAGACTTATAAATGGATTAAATACAAAGTCACTTTTTTTCAAGGAAATTGAATGGAATAAACAATAAAAACAATAGGAGAAAAGTTTGGATCATTCTCTGAATTGTAATATTATAAATGTGCAGAGTTCTTTGCCTTCATAATCACTTATTCTGATTCACATTTGATTTTAGGATACTGGAAATCATTTCAGGTAATCTTCTCTAGCTTCTTGGTAGTAAGCTTTATCTTCACAAAATCTTTGGAATAGTTTAATCATTTCTTGATTTTCCCTTGTCAGGTTCAATTTTACATTATAGTTATTTGTGTGCATATTATCTTTTCCATTAAATTGCAAACCTACTCTTGAGAATGGGGACTATATCTTATTTAGTTTTGTATCTCTCTCATTACCTAGCATAATGCTTTGCAAATCATAGGTGGTTGTTAAACATTTCAAATGGATATCCATAGGACATCTCAAACTCAGAATATGTAAGAGAACTCATTATCTTCTTTCTCACCTGTAATGTTCTTCTCTTAAATATAATATTCTCTGGGAGCAGGTTTCTTGGGGGGCTTCTGGAAGCAGCTTTCCTTTCAGTTCAGAGTAATAATCACCTCAAATGAAGCCAGGAGTTAAAGTTCAGTCCTTTATTGTCTCTTCCAAAATCTTATCTCCTTTACTTGGGGCTCAGTTAGTTTTCTGGAGGCCTTCTCTCTCCTTGGTTCTAAGAGTTCTTGCTGCTAGTCCTTTGTTTCTTCCAGCTTTGGCCTCTAGCTCCTTCCAAATCCAAAGCATCCAGCCAGCACAAAGGCGGAAAAAGGAATGATTCTGACTCCGCCTCCCAGAGAGTGAGCTTGTGGGTTTCTGACTTGTTAATCTCCCAAAGTCTCTAGTGGGCTTGTCCTCTAGTGGGCTCCTTCTTATATATTCTCTCTAAAGGTGTGAAATCTAATGTGTGAACTCTCTTAAAGGTGTGAACTTTAAAGGTGTGAACTAAGTACATGAGCATTGTCTCTATCAAATCCATTGACTTAGCACCTTGTTTCAAGTTCTGGCCCATAACACT
This sequence comes from Sarcophilus harrisii, assembly GCF_902635505.1. Classification (NCBI taxonomy): domain Eukaryota; kingdom Metazoa; phylum Chordata; class Mammalia; order Dasyuromorphia; family Dasyuridae; genus Sarcophilus; species Sarcophilus harrisii. The sequence continues at coordinate 196,553,047 of NC_045426.1, forward strand.
CACCCAAACTATCTTTTATATACTAGTATATCAGCATTTTTCTTTTTTTTCTTTTTTATTTAATAGCCTTTTATTTACAGGTTATATGTATGGGTAACTTTACAGCATTAACAATTGCCAAACCTCTTGTTCCAATTTTTCACCTCTTACCCCCACCCCCTCCCCTAGATGGTAGGATGACCAGTAGATGTTAAATACATTAAAATAAAAATTAGATACACAATAAGTATACATGACCAAAACGTTATTTTGCTGTACAAAAAGAATCAGACTCATATCAGCATTTTTCTAGTCACCTAGACTCATTATCTAGGTTTAATAGACCTAGATAATGCTCATTATCTCATGCTAAATATAATAGAGTTGGCAAATCAAGTCCATTTTTTCCTCTACAACATCTCTCTGTTCAGTGGCTTGTAACTTTTAGGCCTATACTATTTCAGTGTCTACTAATTAGTCACTTCATACCATCTCTCTACTCTCCAATCCATTCTACACACTTGTCAAAGTTCTTGTCAGACCATATAATTCAATAAACTATAATGTCATCCTATTACTAGAATGAAATAGATATTCTTCTATTTGGTGTTTAAAGAACTTTATAATTGCACTCCCACCTAGCTTTCTAATATAGATTACTCACTGATTCATAGTCCTATAAACTTCTTGCTGTACTTATTTGTCTTTATACTGGCTAAAATTACTTTATACTGGCTATATATACTTTATACTGGCTAAAATTTGTCTTTATACTGGCTAAAATTAAATCCCTTCTTATCATTTCTACATCTCTGAAGCTTTGGTTTTCTATAAAAATAACCAACTTAAGCACCATCTTCCTCATGAAATCCTTAGTTTCCTCAACCAGAAATCACTTATTATTTATTTTATGCATATTTGTAAGTATTGGCTGTCTTCCACCAATAGAATATAATTTCTCTATGGGCAATTTTGTTTTCTTAGTCATTAATACAGTATGTGAAACATAGTAAATTATTAATAAATCTAAAAGCAGGTAGTGGTGCAGTGGATTAAATGCCTGATCTCAAGTCAGGAAGACATTTTTTTTTGAGTTCAAATATTGCCTCAGACATTTACTTGCTATATGACCCAAGGTAAAGTCACTTAACCCTATTTGCCTCAATTCTTCCTTTATAAAAGGAACCGGAGAAGGAAAGGCAAACAATTCCAGTACCTTTTGCCAAGAAAATCCCAAATTAGGTCATAAAGAGTTGGATGTGATTAAAAACAATTGAACAATAAAAATAATAAAATAAATACCTGTTGATCAATTTCACTGATATTTTTATGTTTGATTTTACTTTACTACATATTTATTCTTTGTCATAGACATGGATTCAGTTTTCTTAATTATTACCATTCTGATGACAGGAAGAATAATGACAAAGAACAAAAACTAAACAGTGCTAGACATTTACTAAAATTCATATTATGGGACTAAAATTATAATTAAGTGTTTGGAATCCAGATACAACTTATCCATCTTTCTGTTGAACAGCACAACAAAAGCATAACTGGTGCTATGAAATAGCTATTATAATGAGAGTAATTCAGCCCTACAGTTTATAAAGGGAGTTGAAATGTACAATGAGACTGGGCAAGAGTATATGTTATATTTTAGAGTAATCATATTAATCTCCCTTTAATAAAGGTTGAAGACATTATATAGCTAAAATCTAAGTTACAACCTAACTTAAACTATTAATGAAAACAGGCTTTTTATTTTTGTTTTTTTCCCTTTTTTTTATCTATACATGTACGTTCATTTTTTTTTACATATTTCCTCATGAATCATGTTGAGAGAGAAAAATCAGAACAAAAGGAAAAAACCACAAGGGTAAAAAAATAGAAGAAAAGGGGGGAAAAAAGGGAACAGCATGTGGTGATTTACATAAATATTCTATCTGGATGTGGATGGCATTTTCCATCCAAAGTTTATTGGGACTGCTTTGGATCACTGAACCACTGAGGAGAACCAAGTCTGTCATAGTTAATCATCTCACAATCTTGCTGTTATTGTGTATAATGTATTTCTGATTCTGCTTGTTTTACTCAACATAAATTCATGGAAATCTTTCGAACTTTCTCTAAAGTCAGCTTGTTTATCACTTTTATAGAACAAGAATATTACATTACTTTCCTATACCATAGATTTTTCAGACATTAACCAAATGATGAGTCATTTTCCAATTCTTTGCCACCTCAAAAAAAGAGCTGCTACAAACATTTTTGCACATGTGGGGCCTTTATTCTTTTTTATGATATCTTTTGGATAAAGACCAGAAGTGGCACTGCTACATCAAAATCACAGTTTGATAGCCCTTTGGGTATAATTCCAAACTGCTTTCCAGAATGGTTAAATCATTTCACAGCTCCACCAACAATGCATTAGGGTTCCAGTTTCCCCACATCTCTTCCAACATTTATCATTATCTTTGCCTGTCATCTTAGCCAATCTTAGCAGTGTGAAGTAATACCTTAATGTTGTTTTAATTTGCATTTTTCTAATCAATAATGATTTAGAACACTTGTTCATATTACTATTGATTTCTTCATCTGAAATTGTGTGTTCATATCCTTTGAACATTTATCAATTGGGGAATGACTTGTATTTTTTAAAAAATTTGACACAGTTCTCTATGTATTTTAGAAATTAGGCCTTTATCAGTAACATTGTAAAAATTTTCCTAGGTTTTTGCTTTCCTTCTAATCTTGGTTGCTTTGGCTTTGTTTGTGCAAAACTTTTTTAATTTAATGTAATCAAAATTGTCCATTTTTCATTTCATAATGTTCTCTAGTATTTCTTTGGCCAATAATCTCTCCTTTTTCCAAAGATCTAATAGGTAAACTATCCCTTGCTTTCCTAATTTTCTTACAGTATTCATCATTTACTCCTAAATAGTGTACCCATTTTGAACTTATTTTGGTATAGGGTGTGAGATATAGGTATATACCAAGTTTTTGAAATTGTATTGTCCAGTTTTCAAAGCAAAAATTTTAAATAGTAAGTTCTTATTCCAGAATCTGGAATTTGGGGGTTTATTAAACACTAGATTACTATAGTCTTTAATTATTATGTCACATATATCTAAACCATTCCATTGATCCACCAAATTATCTCTTAGCAATGCTATATGTTTTTGATGATTCCTTCTTTATAATATAGTTTAGTTCTGGTTACCATCCTTTGTACTTACTTTTATTAATTCCCTTGATATTCTTGAACTTCTGTTCATTTGAATGAATTTTGTATTATTTTTTTCCAGCTCTATAAAATATTTTTGGCAGCTTGATTGGTATGGCACTGAATAAGTAGAATTGTCATTTTTATTATATTATCTTGGTGTGCCCATGAGCAATTAATAATTTTCCTATTATTTAGCTCTAACTTTATTCATGTAAAAATTGTTTTGTAATTTTTTCTTATAGTTCCTGAATTTATCTTTGCAGATAGATATCCAAATATTTCATTTTGTCTATAATTATTTTAAATGGTATTTATCCTTCCATCTTTTCCTGCTGGGATTTTTAATAACATAGAAATGCTGATGATTTGTGTGGATTTATTTTATATCCTGCAACTTTACTAAAGCTGTTAATTGTTTCAAGTAAGTTTTTTGATGATTCTCTAAGTATAAAAAATAGATTTTTAATAACATGGTTAACATGCCAAAATTCAAAGAAAAAGTGAAAGAAATATCTCTATATATCTCTATAGAGAGAGTTATGTTGTGAAGGGATTTCAGCCATAACAATGTTGAGCTCAGTCTTCTTGGAAAGAAAGAAATAAGATTCTGAGAGATAAATTGTAAGAAATGTCTTAAAAAATTACAACAGTACGTACAATCTGTGATCATTTGCAAACCATGAAGACTGAGAGAGAGAGAGAGAGAGAGAGAACATGAGGAGGTCTGAAAAACATTACTTATCCATCAATGTTGTTATTCAAGAGAATGATTTATTTGTTGAAATCTGAAATTTTTTGGATGAAATATATATTCAAAATGTGTGTATAAAATCAGGGGTTGCTTGTGCTGTTTCTCAAGCTCAAGAAATATAAAGCTCAAAAAAGATAAAATAACTTTTACACATTAAATCAGACATTCTTTTTAATAGTATTTATTTTTTCCCAATTACATATCAAGATAATTTTAGCATTCATTTTGACATGATTTGAATAAAATTGTTTATAGTAGTTATAGTAGTATGTTTATAGTAGTCCTTTTGCAGTGACAAGGAGTTGGAAACTGAGTGGATGCATGGGAAATAGCTGAATCAGTCATGATATATGAATGCGATAGAGTATTATTATTCTATAAGAAATGATCAGCAGGACTATTTCAGAAAGGCCTGGAGAAACTTACATGCTGATGTTATTGAAGTAAGTAGAACCAAAAGAACACTGTACATAGCAACAATAAGACTATGTGATGATCAAAAGTGATGGACATGGCTCTTTTCAACAATGAGGTGATTCAAACCATTTCCAATAGACTTGTGATGGAGAAAGTTATTTACATCCAGAGAAAAGACTTTGGGTTCTGAATATGGATCACCATATGGTTTTTTAACCTTTTTCTTGTTGTTTGCTTGCTTGTTTTTTTGTTCTTTCTCATTTTTTTTTATAATCTGTAGGGTGCTAAATATGGAATTATGTTTAGAAGAATTGTTGATACTTAACATATATTGGATTATTTCTTTCTAGGGGAAGGAAATGATTGGGAGGGAGAAAAATTTGAAACACAAGGTTTTGCAAGGGTGAATATTGAAAAACTATTTTGCAGGTATTTTGAAAAAGTAAAAAGCTATTATTTAAAAAAAAAGAAATGAAATGTCAAATCAGTGTTTGGATTCAGATGTTATAATAAAATACTTTCAGTTAAAAAAAATTCTTGCTAGAGCCATGTTGGGTAAAATTCATTCCAATGTCTATCAGCAACTTAAAACTGTAGTTTTAAAGATTCTTTCCTCTGTTTATGTTGTTATAGTCTGGTTTTCAATTTTTAAAGTGAAATCTTTGAACCATGATCAGGGCCTAAAAGATTTGCTTATCCCAACCTTAAAATGATGCATGATACAAAAATTTTCCAATTTTATTCTTGAAGTTTATTTGATTTAAAATTCCAGGAATTTTCTGAATTAGAATAAAGGGTAAATAAAGGGTTCATTAGGCACCAGAGTTGAAATTCCTTCTACCATCATGTATGAAGAAGTCTTCCAATCTCTGATTCATTCTCTGGAAGCAGAACTAAAGGGCTTTCAATGGAATACTGGGCCAAAGTCCTGGTATGAATAAACATAGTGTTACTGATTGGAGGTCACATTGTCATCATCTCTTAGCTAAAGTCAATCTCTGGAAATTATGAATCAACTAAAAGAGTTAAAAATAAAAGCATAAAAGTGGAAGAAGCTTAAAAATTGGACTAGTAGAACTGAAACAAAATGAGTATTTACATAGAGAGCCAAAGAAGAATGAAATATCCCAATGGAAACACTTTCATCACATTTGTAATTAGTGAAGAAAAAGAATCTTCTTATTTTGTTGAATATAGAAAAGGATACATTAACCAGTAATGGAAATTATAACTTCAACTAAGATGTTAATAGGAAATAAAAATGGGGAGAATTTTCTAGAATTTGTAGAGGGGAGAATCTGTAGAAAACTACAGATGTTAAAGGATTTTCATGCAATTACTTCACTTATTTTATATACCTGGAATATCCTCTTTAAAAAAAAAAAAAAGATAAAGATGACTGTCAGGAATGGCTTTATCACAGCTCAGATACAATCCATTATGAAAGAAATCTTCGAGTTTCCTCCAAGTTTATCTTTAATTCTTTACAATATGAGTAAAAATGAGCTTTTCCTGATTCCTAACTTTTTAAACTGTAATTACAACCTTGAACACAGATGGTACAGGATATAGGTCTGTCTTCTCACTGAAGTGAAGAAGCAATGGGATTTGGCAGCCTCATGGGAATCTAAGTAGCTTCTTAAAGGATCATACTGTTCTCCTCCTAGAGGCAGGAAGGGACTAGAAAGGTATCTCAAACATGTCTGCTTCATCTATTCCAAATCTGCTTATCACAGCAGGCTAAAATCTCACCTTACAGTTAAAATACACACACAAAAAAATGTACAAAATATTTTGTGGAAATAATTTCTTTTAACACTGGTACATGTAATATGTGCAAATTTATTGACAACACAAAATTGAAAGACAAGAAGCTGATTCTTTACCTGGAAGATGTTCATTTATCTGAGAGCCAGTGTGACTTCAGAAAGGACCAAGAAATTGTTGACATGGTATTTGCTGCCTGACCAATATAGGAAAATTCTTAGGATTAGAGCAGATGTTCATCAATCTTATCAGAACTTTGATACTGTCCATTGTAAGGTCTTGTAATAGATCTCGATGGAATTTGGATATTCAGAGAAGCTTATCAGTAGTATATGCCAGTTCCATGATGGCATGTTTATATGAGTTCTAGATAATGAATGTTGTTCTCTTACTTTCCTATTTACCAAAATACAGTAAATAACAGAATAAAGTAGGGCTGCATGTTTGTTCCTATGCTTTTAGGCATGATTTTTTTTCAGCAATGTTGTCTGTTACTTTTAGCAAAGTAAAATGGCATCAAGGTTGACTATTGCCCTGACAGTAAATTGTTTAATTCCAGATTAGTAAACTTTATAACTACTAATATCTCTAGTTGAGGGGAAAACTTTATAGAAGTACTATATTTTATGCAATGTCTGTTTTTTATTTTTAGATAAGTACTTTTATTGTATTAAAATGTCTTTTTGTTTCTAAGATTTTCAGGGTTTTTAACCTGAAATCACTCTGGTATTTTGTCAGATATTTTTCCCTGCATTTATTGAAATAATATTGTGCTTTTTGTTTGAAATTTGATTAATGATTAAACAAAGTAGTTTTGATTATTTATTTAATAAGTATATACCACTTAATGACATGCCATTTTCATAATAAGAAGCAACACATACCTGGAAACATGCACATACAGACACAGACACAGACACAGACACACATATATATATATGCATGTGTACATATATATATAATATGTACATCTATACATATATATACTTACACATATATACACATATTGTCTGTTTTGGTAAAATGACCATGTCATACTTTGAATTAGAAGGGAAAAAAGAAACATATTTCTATAGCTACTTCTCTGTATGATATGATAAATTTACTAAAACAGACAATTATCTAGGGTAGAAAAATTATAACTAAGTGTGAAAAGATAAAAATACTAAAAAAGATTAATTGCAAATTGTAAAGTCTGGGTTAGCCCTGGAGGCCTCAAGAACAGCTGAAGTCAGGATAAATAAAAGTCCTTGGTCTTTAGGGGGAGAAGTGAAGGAGACAGACAAACTGCCATAGGCTCTCCACCAACCATTCTCTTCCTTGTCCTGATGAAAAGTGAGTCTGGCTCACACCATCTTCTAATCCTTCCTACAATTATCTGTATATACCAAACTTTGAGCCATCAGGGAATAATGAGAAGGGCCATTTTTCCAAACATATGCTAATAGAATCATTGTCCAATAGGTAATTAGCCTTAAGTGCTCAGTTGTCTGATTCAAGCATACCTTTTCAAAGTTTCAGCCCTCTACAGCAAACTAATCTAATCCTATAGAATAAGTCAAACAAAAAAACTCACAGAAACAATCAATAATTCATCCAAGAAAATGACAATAAAGAAACAATATAGCAAAACTTATGGGACGCAGTCAATGAAGTTCTTAGAGGAAATTGTATATCTCTTGATGCTCAAATGAATAAAATAGAGGGGAGAAAAAAATGAATAAATTGAGCATACAACTAAAATACCTAGAAAAAAATAAATTAAACCCCCAATTGAATACCAAATTTAAAATTCTGAAAATCAAAGGAGAGATTAATAAAATTGAAAATAAGAAAACTATTGAACTAATAATTAAAACTAGAATTGGTTTTGTTAAAAAAATCGATAAAAATTTTATTACTTTTGTTAGAAAAGAAGAAAACCAAATTACCAGTATCAAAAAGGCAAACTTACCACCAGTGAAGAAGAAAATAAAGCGATATTTAGGAGTTCTTGTGAATAACTACATGCTCACAAAGCTGACAATCTAATTCAAATATTTACAAAAATATAAATTTCCCAGAATAACATAAATAAAATATTTAAATAGCCACATTTTACAAAAAAAATGAAATAAAATGAACAATTTATCAATTAATTCCCTAAGAAAAAAATCTCAAGGGTTAGATTGATTTACAAGTAAATTCTACCAAATATTTAAATAACAATTAATTTCAATACTATATAATCTATCTGTGGGAAAAAGCAAGCAAAGGAATCCTTCCAAATTCTTTTTATAACACAAATAATGGTATTGATACATAACCAAGGAAGGGCCAAAACAGAGAAAGAAAATTATAGGCCAATTTCCCTAATGAATATTGATGAAAAAAATAAAAAATAAAGTATTAGCAAAGAGATTATAGCAATTTTTCACCAAGATAATAAACTATGACCAGGTGGTATTTATAATAGTAATGCAAGGCTATTTCAATATTAGGAAACTATCAGTCAAATATGCTGCTATCAATATCAATATTATCAGAAATCATATTATCTCAATAGATGCAAAAAAAAAGTATCTGACAAAACATAACACTTATTCCAAGACACTAGACGAGAGCAGAGGTACAAATGGAGCTTTCCTTAGAATGATAAGCAGCATTTATCTAATACCATCAGCAAGAATTACATGAAATGGGAATAAGCCAGAAGCACTTCAGATATGATTGGGGTAAAACAAGGATACTCATTATCCCCACTTTTCGTCAATATTTTACTAGAAACATTAGCTTTCACAAAGAGAAGAAAAAGAAATTGAAGGAATCAGTAAGCAAATTAAGCTCTGATTTTTTGCAGATGATATGATGGTGTATTTAGTGAATCCTAGAGAATCAATTAAAAAAGTATTAGAAGCAACAACTATAGCAAATTTACAGGATACAGAATAAACCCACATAAACCCACTTTGTTTTACCAACAAAGCTCAGCAACAAGAGATAAAAAGAGAAATCCTAATCGAAGGAATTGTAGATAATATAAAATATTTGATAATATGCCTGCCAAGACAAAGCCAGGAATTACATGAACACATTTACAACATACTTTTTGCACAAAGTTAGATCTGAACAATTAGATAAATATCAATGTTGAACTAAGTAAATAATATAATAAAAATAACAATTCTACCAAATTAATCTACTTATTCAGTGCCATATCAATCAAATTGCCCCAAAATTACTTTAGAGCACTACAACAAATAACAACATTCATGTGGAAGAACAAAAGATTAAAAATATCAAGAGAAATAATGGGAAAAAGTGCAATGAAAGGTAGCCTAGTCATACTACACCTACAATATTATAAAGCAAAAATCATCAAACCCATTTGATACTGTCTAAAAAATAGAGTAGTGGATCAGTGGGATTGGTTTGGTGCACAAGGCACAAAACTACAGTAATGTAGTATTGGATAAGCCTAATGACTCCACTTTCTGAAATGAGAACTCACTATTGGACAAAAATGAATGGGAAAACTGCACAACAGTATGAAAGAAACTATGCATTAACCATTATCTAACATCCCACACTAAGATAAGGTCAAAATGGGTTCATGATTTTGACATAAAGGACGATATTATAAGCAAATTAGGAGAGTGAGGGATAATCTACCTGTCAAATCTTTGAATAAGGGAGGAACTTATGACCAAAGAAGAACATTATGAAATGCAAAATGGACAACTTTGATTACAATATATTAAAAAGGTTTTGCAAAAAATAAAACCAATGTGACCAGCAACAGAAAGAAAGCAGAAAACTTGAGGAGGAGGGGGAAACCAGTGTTTCTGATAGAGGACTCATTTCTAAAATATATAGAGACTGGTTCAAATTTATAAGAATACAAGTCATTCTCCAAATGATAAATGCTCAAAGGATAGAGAAACAATTTTCAGGTAAAAAAAAAATTAAAACCATTTCTAGTCATGTAAAATGCTTCAAATCTCTATTTACTAAATAAATTCAAATGTCTGAGGTACCATTCATACCTCTCAGCTTGGCTGAGATGACAAGAAAAGATAATGACAAATGTTGGAAGGGATGTGGGAAAACTGGGACACTAATGCATTATTCATAGAATTGTGAAAAGATCTAACCATTCTGGAGAGCAATTTAGAACTACCTAGCTTTCCTATTGATAAATCTACTTTTCTCCAAAGACTTCTCTCTCATCTTCTTCCCAAAGGGTTATTACACATCACATATATTTGATCCAGCAGTGTCACTAGTGAATCTGTATTTCAAAGAGGAAAAAGGTCTAAAAATTGTTTGCAGCAGCTCTTTTTCTGGTAGCAAGGTAACTGGAAATTGAGTGGATGACCATCAATAGGGGAATTGCCTAAAGAAATTACAATACAGGTTGATTTCAGAAAATTCTGGGAAGATTTATAGAACTGATGCTGAGTAAAGTGAGCAGAACCAAGAGAACACTGTACACAGTAACAATAAAGTTATATGATTATCACCTATAATGGATTTGGCTCTTCTCAATAATGTGGTGATTTAAGGTAATTCCAATAAACTTGGCATAAAAAATGTCATCTGCATTCTGAGAGAGAAATATGCAGACTGAATATAGATTGAAGCATAGTATTTTCATCATTTTGGTTGTTTGTTTTTCTTTCTCGTGCTGTTTTTTTTCTTTGACTTGATTTTTCTTTCACATGACAAATATGGACATGTGTTTAAAGTAGTGCACATTTAACCTCTATATCATAGTGTTTGTTGATTTGGGTAAAGGAAATGTAAGAGAGAGTGAAAAAAATTTCGCACACAAAGTCTTACAAAAATGAATGTAGAAAACTATCTTTACATGTATTTGGAAAAAATAAAATACTATTGAAAATTTTAAAAACTTAGTTTCATGTTTTATCCTTTGATTATTAACATTAATTTGTAGTAAATGATGAACCAGTAAAAACCAGCCGACAGAGAAAGTTTAATATTAGAGAAAGTCAAACTATCAGAAGGAGCAATGTATTATAAATGAGTGATGAAATGAAAAGCACACAGAGATTGCCCTTGGAAAATTCCTTGGTCAATGATAAAAATAGAAACATCTTATATATACTCCATAAAAAATTCTAGCAACACTTTTTGTAGTACCATGTAAACATAAACAATGTAGATGTTCATCATTTAATAAAAGGATAAACAAATCATGATATTTAATATAATGATGGAGCATTATAACATTTTTGGAAATTATGGATATAGTGTAATATTGTAATTCATATTAACTGAGAGAAAGCAAAAAATAGAACTAGGAAAATGACATGTTCAATTATAACAACAATGTAAATGGAAAAGCTATTTAGATATTAATGAAACTAGATTTTATGAATTTATGATGACCAAGTTTGGTGCCAAAGAAGAAATGGAAGAATGTAGCAACATTTTTTAAATAATTATAACTTTTTATTGACAGAACACATGCCTGGGTAATTTTTTACAACATTATCCCTTGCACTCACTTCTGTGCCAACTTTTTCCCTCCCTCCCACCCCTTTCCCCCAGATGGCAAGCAGTACTATGCATGTTAAATATGTCATAGTATATCCTAGATAAAATATATGTGTGCAGAACTGAAAAGTTCTCTTGTTGCACCGGAAGAATTGGATTCAGAAGGTAAAAATAACCCAGGAAGAAAAACAAAAATGAAAACAGTTTATATTCATTTCCCAGTGTTCTTTCTTTGGGTGTAGCTGCTTCTGTCTATCATTGATCAGTTGAAACTGAGTTAGATCTTCTCTTTGCCGAAGAAATCCACTTCCATCAGAATACATCCTCATACAGTATCATTATTGAAGTATATAATGCTCTCATAGTTCTGCTCATTTCACTTACCATCAGTTCATGTAAGTCTCTCCAAGTCTCTCTGGATTCATGCTGCTGGTCATTTCTTACAGAACAATAATATTCTATAACATTCATATACCACAATTTACTCAACCATTCTCCAATTGATGGGCATCCATTCATTTTCCAGTTTCTAGCCACTACAAAGAGGGCTGCTACAAACATTTTGGTACATACAGGTCCTTTTCCCTTCTTTAGTATCTCTTTGAGATATAAGCCCAGGATATAAGCCCAGTAGTAGCACTGTGTAGCAACATTTTCTTTGACCAAGGTGGAAAAAATACTGAATATAATGCCAAATATGGTTGATGTGTTAATTAGTTTTACTGATCTGATTTTTTTTCTCTTTTTTCTTTATATGGAATGTCTTGGGTGGGGAAGAGATTCAATTTGTAAAAAAAAATGTAGATGGTGTGTAAAATAACATCATTAAAATTAAATTTAAATATGAGCCTTTGTTTTAGACAGAAGCATGGAGTCTTTAAAGGAACTATGTACAGTCCTAAAGGGATATAAGCCCATATTTATTTCTGGACTTTAGTAATTATGTAATAGTAGTTCATAATTCCTTTCTGATGAGCTCTATAGCTTTTCATCCAACAGTATGCAATAATCAAGAAAAACAGAATTGTTTTTTTACTTTTTTCCTGTATAGATAATTAAGTTAACTCTTTAGAGTTAGAATGGGCTTCATTTAGGAAATTTTGCAGTGTTTTGGGTTTTGATGCAGTCAAGACACTGTCATCTACCATATATTTTAAAGACCTTACAAACTGTGTCAATTTAGATTATGTATTGGACATCCTACTTATTTCAATGCTTTGTTTAATATTAATATCAATTAATCAATTATTACAAATTAATATTCATAATCAAAGGGTAAAAAAAAAACTGTTATTTCTCTGCATTATCTATTTTACTTAGCTCTTCCTCAGCAACTATCAATACCATTATTGTATCTTTAAGAATCAAAAGGATTTTTTAAAGAGAAGTTTGTATGAACTGTTGAAACCTAGTTAAAAATATTGTATTATAAAAAATGTCTTGTTCTCCCTGTAGAATGGATAGTTTTATGCCATTCAATCACATTTTAGTCTATAGCCTTTCACTTTGTCAGACTGAGAATTCAGTGGAATTAGGGCGTAGACATTTCCATTATGGACGGACTTATGGATAGCTTAACAACTTAACATGCATAACACTATTTCAAATTTATTAGGTTCCTACCTTCTTTTATTTATTACAAAGCTTTTTAGCATTTTGTCTCCAACCTTGATTTTCCCATAATCCTATAATTTTTATTACACAATTTATATTGTATAGCACAATTTTTAAGAATGAATATGTCTACATTATGGTAGAACTGATTATATTTCATTATGCATTGTCTATTTCCTAGTTATCAAGTATTACATATGCTGTAAAAGGTTATTTGAAATTTTCTATTATATTTCTCCCCCCTCCTTCCTCCTTTACTTTGTTATGATAGTTTTATAGATGATGATAATTAACGAATTAGAAAAACAGACAGAGAGACAGACAGATAGAATTTATTAACATTGATTATATACACACCATAATCTAAGCACTGAGGTTACAAATATAAGTCCTCTAACCATTTGTCCCTTTTAAAAAACCAGTCCTCATTCTGAAAGAGCTCATATTCTAATGAAAGAAGAAAATAAAAGAGAAGTGAAAACTAAGCATAATATAGGAAACTGTTCCCACAGCGCAAAACCATTAGTAAAAAAGGAGAAAATTTTGAAGAATGAGAAATTTGGGCATCTCCAAGACCAATAATGCACCAATTAGAAGAAAAAAACATACTTAAAGGCATAATTTCTATATAAAAATAGTAATAAGTAATTTCTATGAAGAATTTCATCTCCTGTATCTACTTGATACTATCATCAATATTTTTAATATGAAAAAAGAAAGAACATTAAATACAATCCTAAAATGGCAATGCTTATCTTATAGACCCTAAAGATAACCTGAGAATTTTCTAGCACTTTATCTTTTAGGTATATATTCATGTTGGAAAATCCCATTCTGAAATAAAATCCTGATACAATTTATAATATTATATTTTTAAAAAATTTCATAGGGCAAAACATACCCTTGGAAACTAATGAACAGGAAAATGAAGATATTTAGCATGAAATCCTTCAATTAAATTGAAACCATTTTAAGTCAGTTGATTTTTATGCTTAAACTTTGTTAGTCAGAAGTTAGCATGCTTTGTCTTCTCTGGGTTTTATTATTACTTTGTTCTCACTCTTCACTATGCTAGTGAAACAATTCTTCTTTGTTAATAGTTCTATTAATTATAATATTCAGAAATTGAGAGAAGACATGACTAAGGAAAATTAAAAGACACGCTTCAAATGATAAACGATTATTTAGTATGAAAGATGGCAGAATATTTTATGTAATCCTAAAATCATTATACACAACAACAACAAGACTATATCATGATCAATTCTGATGGACGTGGCTTTCTTCAATAATGAGATTATTCAAACCAGTTCCGTTTGTGCAATGATGAAGAGAACCATCTACACCCAGAGAGAGAACCATAGGAACAGAGTGTGGAACACAACATAGCATTCTCACTCTCTCTGTTGTTATTTACTTGCATTTTGCTTTCTTTCTCTTTTTTATTCCTTCTTGATCTGATTTTTCTTGTGCAGCAAGATAACTGTATAAATATGTATATATATACATATATATATACATATATATATATATATATTTTGGATTTAACATGTATTTTAACATATTTAACATGTACTGGACTACCTGTCAGCTAGGGGAGGGGTTAGGAGAAAGGAGGGGAAAATTTAGAACAAAAGGTTTTGCAAGGGTCAATGGTGAAAAAAATTATCCATGCATATACTTTGTAAATAAAAAGCTTTAATAAAAATAAAATAAAATAAAATAAACTGGAGAAGGAAAAATAACTAAATAGAACTCTTCTCAGCTTTCTTTCTCTTAGATATCCAGCAATTTGGGCGCAGAGATTTCTCTCCTCACTTCTCTTTGCAATAAAAACATATGTTTCTCTCAATAATTTGGAATTAGAACTTCAAGTTTATGACTGTTTCCTATTTTATGTTTCTTTACCTGAACATAGATCACTAACTAATGATCCAAGAGATGAACATTTCCAGTCTTGGTGGCTACAAGAAAATGACTGAATTCCAGAAATGATGTCATCTGTTCAGCAAACAATATAATGGGAACAATAAAATGACTAAATTTCAGAATTGGTGTCATCTGTTCAGATTCTTATAACTACAACACTCTATTGGAAAAGAAATAAAACAGAGACAGATCATGCTGAATCTGAAAGGACTAAAGAAGCATTTTGATGGCTAGCAAATCTGAACCTGATAAATCATTTGTGCAGCAGGCCTGGGGTGAAAATGAAATATATAAATATATTCAACTGTCCCAAAATAACCTTAGCCTTTAAGAGAGACTATAATGATAGTGGTGAGTTATTGTTTTATGTTTCCAATATTTACTAAGGTACACTATGAGTCTCATGTTTTAAACATTTTTGGTAGAAGATATAAATAGTTATTTTGTACACTGAATATCTCTTCTAGAAGGAACTCTAGTAAACCAATTTAGGGGAGATTCTCAACATAAATTATAAATAAATGCTGTTTTTTGAAATTTCTTCTAAAGTTTCATTTTATGATAAAGATATGAGCAATAAAGATGAAGGAAGACTGACTCCTTATTATTTGTTGTTTTAAATGCATTTTTGCATTATGTTAATATCCAAGAGGAAGAATTTTAGATTAAGCATCAAAATATTATCTCTAGCAGTGGGAGAGGCTGTTTCATATAAGCCCCCACCTCTGGACTTTTTTTAAAACAATTCTTGTTTTTTTCTTTTTCTTGAAATGTTTACATGTCTAATACAGCATATTTTGTTTTTATTGTTTTTTGTTCCCAATGTTCCTTTTTGTTTCCCTATGTACCTTTGTTATATCTTCAACATCATGATTATGCTTTAATTATTGCAGAGGTGTTCTACTTTACTCTATTTCTTTTTATTTTAATTTCTTCTTCCTTTTATTTCAACTTAAATCATTTTTTTTGAGTTTCTGCTCTTTTGGAAAAAATTTTCTGCCAGGTGTTCTAACTAGTCTGAATCAAAAATTCTAAAATCTCATTATCTGACCAGAATCTGACTTTTCACCACTCCCTTTGCCTTTCCACTCTTTGTTCATATCATGATGTTCAATCTTTTGACTTCTCAATTCTTTCTCAGATCATCTGCCCTCCACTAGCTTATCTCACCTCCTTTCCCCATTGATTTGTTGGTGAATCAATTCAATTCTGCATTTTCCTTTTTTCTTGATATCTGACCTCCCTATATTATCCATTATGTCCAAACAAGTCTTAACCTTGGATAAACCCCCCAATTTGTTCTTTCACTCCTACATACATGCTGCTGAATAAAGTGGAAGAAAATCATAAAACCATTCTGAATAGTTCCATTACAAATTAATATTACATAGTCTAAACTTGGACTTATTACTGCTAGACAATTCAACTATACCTCCCTTATCAATTCATTATCCTGTTATCTACAGGGAATTTTTTAACCACACCTCAAATGGATACCACTACACACCTGTCAGACTGGCTAGAATGACAGGGAAAGATAATGTGGAATGTTGGAGGGGATGTGGGAAAACAGAGACATTAATACATTGTTGGTGGAATTGTGAATACATCCAGCCATTCTGGAGAGCAATTTGGAACTGTGCTCAAAAAGTTATCAAACTGTGCATACCCTTTGATCCAGCAGTGTTTCTATTGGGCTTATATCCCAAAGAGATATTAAAGAACGTAAAGGGACCTGTGTGTGCAAGAATGTTTGTGGCAGCCCTCTTTGTAGTGGCTAGAAACTGGAAACTGAGTGGATGCCCATCAGTTGGAGAATGGCTGAATAAATTGTGGTATATGAATATTATGGAATATTATTGTTCTGTAAAAAATGACCAACAGGATGATTTCAGAAAGGCCTGGAGAGACTTACACGAACTGATGCTGAGTGAAATGAGCAGGACCAGGAGATCACCTCATGCCTTATTGCAATAGTCTGCTTGGTAGAACTTTATCCTTCATTCATCCTCTAAAGTTATTTTCCCAAAGTAAAATTCTGATCATGTCACTCCCCTATACTTTCTATTACCTCCAGGATCAAATACAAAATATTTTTACATTCAAAGTTTTTCATATACTTACCCCTCTTACATTTTTTTACCCTTGCTCCTTTACCCATTTTTTGATCCCGGGATATTTCAAGAAAGAAGACATTCCATTCTCTGCAGACTCTTCTTCATGCCCAGAATCCCCTCACTCTTCTGTTCCTCTGATAATTTCCCTGACTTCTTTCAATTCCCAAATAAAATCCCACCTTTTATGGGAAGCATTCTCCAATTTCTCCTAATTTCAGCATTTTTCATCTTTTAATTACTTTCTATTTATCCTGCATATTGCTTGCTTTTGTATATATTTGTTCACATGCTGTCTTTCCCATTAGATTGCAATTTCTTTAAGTACAGGGTTTGTTTTTTGCCTCTTTGTTATATTCCCAGCATTTACCTGGGCATGGAACAGAATAGATACTCAATAAATGTTTATTAATTGATTGGATAAATGTTTTACTTTCCTAGTTTTATATTTATTTTAAGAGTTTTAATTTCTAACCTAATTGTAATTGTTGTGTCCTCTTATAAACATTCCTTTAATGATTTTTCCTAAATTATTACTGTTTCTTGTCATAATGCAATTTTTGTGGAGAGCATATATAATATTTTGCCTTTGTGGTATTCTCTTTCATCAAAGATTTTCACATCTCTATCTTTTACTTTGCAACATTATTTCATTTTAAATGTCTTTTTCTGGACTCTTCATTCATATCCCCATCAGTATCAGTCTTACTGACAGTTTAACTCGTGGAACCTTAGCTCATGCTCAACCTTGCATCCTTATCTTTTGCCTTCCCTTCTGTTTCTAATGGTTTTACATCAGGATCTATATTGTGAGTTTTCCCCTCTCTATACTGCAATACATTTTTGTTCTGTCTAAATCATGGAGACTGTGAAACTCTAATTCTTTGCATTAAGGTTTTGAAGATGTCAGGGATCAGCTTAGCTATGTAGGTTGCAGTTCATTTCATAATATCAGGTTTTGACTTTTCACAAAAGTGTTAGGATAGGCATAGGCCCAAGACCTGTGATTTCATCAAATCTTGAGTAAGAAAACTCCCTTTTGCCACTATAAGTTTACACCATTAGTATAACAAGATCAAATGATTTGCACTGGCTAAAACAGCCAAACTGTGTCATAAACAACTTCAAGAGTGGGTCTTTATCCACTCTATTGCAATACTATGCTAGCTCAAATGTATAAAAGTATATTTATAATTTAGTATTTCAAAAGGACAATTCCTGCTGCTTGGTAGAAAATGAATAGTAATCAATACATACATACATATATAATATGAACACACAGCTACATTTGTAGGCTTCTTGACATTCATAAAAAGTTAAGAATTTTTTTCTAAGAAAGCTTCCTCCCACTTACTTTGCATGGCACTAGTTTTTATAGTTCTAAGAAACCCTAATATAGGAAAGGTCCAATGAAGAACCTGGAGTGAATACAATCTGGTGATTGACTTAGGAGTGATTAATCAATTCAGAAATTCAGGCAACTGGTTTATTTATTCATTGTTTTGATTGAGATTTATTATGAGCTAATAATTATCTATGAACTGACCTAAAATAGAGCTTAAACTTTTTCCACTTATGACCTCTTTTCACCTAAGAAAATTTTATGAGATCTGAACTGTATAGGTATATAAAATAGCTATTCAAATAAAATATTTACTCATAATTTTACAATCTCCACATTCAGTTATGAGATACCATAAGAGGTCATGAATTCACAATTTAAGAAGCTGGGACCTAAATTACTTAGAAAATGAGAACTAACACCTGCCATAGATGATACCATTCTTCTAAAGAGATTGTTAAGTTTTTTTTGTTGTTGTTGTTTTGTTGTCCCCTTATAATGCACCAGATTTTGATATCCAGGTTATCCAAATGAAAAGTTTGCATACACATCTCATAATGCAGACCAAAAAATTGTGGCATTCCCTCTCTCTGGTTTTTTGAAAGCACAGGAGTTGGTAAATAATAACCTTCTGTGAGTTTCATTTGGATGTTTTCTTATCCAAGTGTGGTCATTTTTTTTCTTTTCTTAGCATGGCTAAGAAATCATGGCAAATCACTCATTTGCAGAAGCATTTGCTGCCAAACTGGGGGATTTATGTGGACAGAAGAGACTGATTAGCTCCCCTTTATAGTTTAAGGGAAGAATCTTACAAATCCAGGGTGGGGAGGGAAGAAGAAAAGATTTAATTCGAAAGGCTTGGCTGAAGCCCTATTGCTTTGAAATTGCAAGTGACCATCTGACTTATGGTGTATTTTGTGTGTGTACATATGTGTTTTGTGAGCATAAATACATTTATGTGGAGGAAAATAGAAGTGAAGATTCTTAGCTACTGCATCTTAGACGGTCTCCACTTTTTTCACACAGAGACTTTTATTAACTCCTTCCTAAAACAGGCCCTATGGGTATGACTTTCTTAGTAAGTTCCTCTGATCTGTTCCTCACTATTTTATATACTTACAAACATTTTAATATACTGAAAGACTATAAAGGATAACTAAAATTGACTAAGAACAGCTGCCTCTAAGGCAGGGGTTCTAAACCTGTACAT
Source organism: Sarcophilus harrisii (assembly GCF_902635505.1). Taxonomy (NCBI): domain Eukaryota; kingdom Metazoa; phylum Chordata; class Mammalia; order Dasyuromorphia; family Dasyuridae; genus Sarcophilus; species Sarcophilus harrisii. The sequence continues at coordinate 196,572,898 of NC_045426.1, forward strand.
GGTTTACCTGGTTTTTATAAACTATTTTGATACTTACATTTCAATACAATCGGTTTCCTTTGGAACCCTATATTTTTTATTTGCTGCATTTAAAAACATTGTTCTGAAAAGCATTTTATAGTGTTCATGAGAAGACCACAAATATACATGACACATAAAAAAAGTCGAATCTTTTTTCTAAGAAAGGATTCTCCTGTTTTCCTTATTTTCCCCCCTTTTGAACAATGATTATTCATGATTCAAGCTTGATTTTTCTTGATTCAAAATTGATATGGATTTTCATGGGTTTATTTTTTCTTTATTTTTCAAGTGTTGTGAAATATTAAAAATCAATAAAATTCTCTCATATACTTTTATGTCTGAACTCTCAGCAAGGATCACATCTATACCAACTCTCTTTCATTCTCTCTTATTCACATACCTTGTTCATCACTGCCCTATTTTCTGGCTTCCCTTTCAGAATAATGAAGAATCCAAATGAGAAGCTATGATTATAAATTAAAAGTTTATGTTAAACCAGAATTTTATACTAATAAAATATATATGTAAACAAAGTAAAAAAATATACAAGTAAGTTTGAGCTTTACTTCTGTCTTTTATTGAAGGGAAAGGGGAAGAAGGGTTAAAGGGGAAGAAAACTTCATTTATCAATATTCTCAAATGCACAGTCTGGCAACAATTTGACTCTTCCCAGACATGCTGCAGCACAGAGCTCAAATGTTTTGACTTCTATTGCCTTTATTAAAATTCACCCTCTCTTTTCTTTTTATCCATCTCTTTTATTCACCTCTCTCTCTCCTTTTGCTCTATTTCTTTCCTTTCTTTTTCCTTTCCCTCTCTCTTTTTTTAGCCTTTTCTCCTCTCTTTCTTCTCACTCCCTTGTCTCTCATTTCTGACTCTCTCCTCCCCCTTCTATTTTTTCCCTCCTCTTTCCCTATGCTCTGTGCTCAATCACTTTATGAAAACAATCCCATGGAGTGAGGGGAACATAATTTATATCATATGAGAACTCTCCCATGAAGTGAAGGAAAGATAATTCAATTTTAAGATTTAAACAATTACTACAAAAGTACAATGTAGCCAAATACTGAGAATTCTTCCTCCAGCAAAAACTGATTTCCTATTTCCTCTTAAACTTCATGTTCACTCTTTCTCTTAACACATCATTCCTTTCTTCCATCAAACTGCTGAGTATCTCAACCATTCAGAGTTGCTTATTTTATCCCATCAAGCAGGCCTAGTTTAATGCTCTTCTGTAAAGGAATTTAGGAGGTGGTTGGGGCTTAGAATGAGTTATCACCAAGAGGAAACTGTAAAGGGAAAGCACAAAACCAATCAAAGCTCAGAAATTTAAGACTAACAATATTAGTGCACTAGCAGCAGGGACACCATTGAAATGAATTAAGAGGAATGGTTTAGAAGGCAATAGACTTTGCTTATTTTTGCTTTGTTTTTTCAAGTAGGACTTGCCTCATAGGAAAATTTCCTTTCTTTTGTGTGTAAATATATATATATATATATATATATATATATGTATATGAAAATATACATATATATACATACATACACACATATATATACATATATAATAAAAAAGAAAGAAAATTATATCTATATATATGTACATATATATTTCCTGTTCTTACTCTGAAGTGCTGAGATGCCTCTTCTGGTTGTATCATCTTGCTTAATGCTCCCATTATTTTTTAAAAGAATCATATTCCTTTAGGATTAAAATAAAATTTATAAATTACCTAGCAAAAAAAATCAAATGCAAAAAATACTTTTTGTTGGAGTCTAGCTCCTGGTGAATTAAGGATGTGAAAACTGGGGCCAGGTAAGATAGAAGTTCAATTATGAATTCTTTAATTTGTATTTATCAGAGACAAATACATATACAATGCTTATACAAAGTATACTCTTTGAAGTTCTTATAGCTTTTTCTAACAATACAGGATCTACTGAGATGTAAATGATTAAGCCCTGGATCATGGTTACTTACACAAAGATGCAAATAGTTGAGGTACATATCAGGGTAAACTTTATTATATCATTGTCTCAAGTATCTTTCTCCCAAATGCCTTTAGTCTCCATTATGGGATGTTTTTCCTGTCAGAGTCCAAAGATTTCCCTTTAATCTGAAAAGTAGTTTTTTGCATTTTTCTTCATTTGCTAGATTATTAATTTATTATATTGACAAGCAGTCTCTGCTATTTCAATAAAAGAGGAAGGTTGGTGAGTCAAGTTACTCTAAGATTCAAGACCTGGAATAGATTCTTACCTCCTGACCCTCTACAACCTTTCATTAAAAAGTTGAGAAAATTGTGGCTAAGAAAAGTTTCTGTATTTCATGATTAATATGAAGGCATGGTATCAAAGCCAATGAAGAGACCCAATGAAAACTAAAAATAAAGAGAAGACTCTTTGAAGATGGTGGAATAGGTCAGAAAATTCCAAGATCTTCAGATTTCTCTCACAAATAAAACACAATAGCACTTTCAGGTGAGTGCAGATCAGGTAAAAATAAACAAATGTTGGAGCAACACAGCACTTCTCTTGGGACAACTGAAGAAAACTGAAGACAAGTTTCAATATGAGATTCACCCCATGGGAAGTGTAAACACCTCCAGCCTAGCTCACTGTCAGCAAATAGTGAGCCCTGAGGCTACCTGGGTTGAGAGGTAGCCTTATCCCCAGCCAAGGGAATTTTCATCTCTTGGATAGTTTGGGAAGCACTGCCTTCCAGTGAGGAAACAGTAACAGAACTTCTGCTTATAAGGGAGTACAGACCAGCTGTGCTGCCTCTGTGCATCCCTGGGTGAGAAGGAACCAACACACATCTGGTGAGTGCAAAAACTGTGGAATAGAGACATTGAGGGCTGTGGGTATTTACACAAGGGCATACACAATTAGCCTCTGAAGGAAATAAAAAATGCAGGTGGACAAAAATAGAGGGATTGGGAATTCTATTTAATGGTTCATAGTCATGCCTTGTGCAAACACAAGTTATGTTTGCAGAACAAAGGGGAAAAATCAAAAAGAACCCTAAGCTAATGTTATCATTCCCCACAGCTGAAGAACAGTGGTGATTATACTTATAAGCCTCTATAAATATTTTTTTTCAAATGAGCAGGCAAAAGAGAAAGAGCCTATTCATAGAAAGTTATTGTGGGAATAGAGAAAAAAGAGATTTGGCTTTAGAGGAGAATATTGAAGCAAAAATGTCTCTCCTGCATCAAAAACAATTGCCCCCCAAAAAGCCCCAAATTTGTAGAACTTTAAAAAATATTTTAAAAGTCAAATGGAAGATATTGGGGAAATCGTTTTTAATAAAAACAATCCAAGGAAAATAATATTATTAAAAGAAAATCAATCAACTACAAAAGAAGAGCTTAAGGAATTTTAAGGAAGAAAACAATTCCTTGAAAATTAGAATTGAGCAAGAGGACGTCAGCAAAATTATGACATCAAGAAGTAATAAAAGAAATGTAAAGGATGAAAAAGTAGAAGAAATGTGACACTTCATAAGAAAACAGATCTGGAAATCAGGTCAAGTAGATAAAATACAATAATCAGAAAGTTACACAAAAAGAACCTTGATACAATAATTGCTCTAGATTCCAAATGAAATAAGAGGGTAAGGGGATAGGGAGGGTGAGAAGATAAGTAAGGAATTTTTTAAAAAATTATTATAGCTTTTTATTTACAAGTTATATGCATGGGTAATTTTACAGCATTGATAATTGCCAAACCTTTTTGTTCCAATTTTTCCCCTCCTTTCCCCCATCCCCTTCCCCAGATGGCAGATTGACCAATACATGTTAAATATGTTAAAGAACAAATTAAATACAAAATAAATATACATGTCCAAACCGTTATTTTGCTGTACAAAAAGAATAGGACTTTGAAACAGTGTACAATTAGCCTCTGAAGGAAATAAAAAATGCAGGTGGACAAAAATAGAGGGATTGGGAATTCTATTTAATGGTTCATAGTCATTTCCCAGAGTTCTTTCTCTGGATGTACCTGGTTCAATTCATTACTGCTCTATTGGAACTGATTTGGTTCATCTCATTGTTGAAGAGGGCCACATCCGTCAGAATTGATCATCGTATACTATTGTTGTTGAAGTATATAATGATCTTCTGGCCTGACTCATTTCACTCAGCATCAGTTCATGGAAGTCTCTCCAGGCCTTTCTGAAATCATCCTGCTGCTCATTTTTTATCGAACAATAATATCCCATAATATTCATATACCACATTTTATTCAGCCATTCTCCAATTGATGGGCATCCACTCAGTTTCCAGTTTCTGGCCACTACAAAGAGACCTGCCACAAACATTCTTGCACATACAGGTCCCTTTCCCTTCTTTAAAATCTCTTTGGGATATAAGCCCAGTAGTAACACTGCTGGATCAAAGGGTATGCACAGTTTGATAACTTTTTGAGCATAGTTCCAAATTGCTCTCCCTGTTTTCCCACATCCCCTCCAACATTCCGCATTATCTTTCTCTGTCATTCTAGCCAGTCTGACAGGTGTGTAGTGGTATCTCAGAGTTGTCTTAATTTTCATTTCTTTGATTAATAATGACTTGGAGCATCTTTTCATATGGCTAGAAATACTTTCAATTTCTTCGTCTGAGAATTGTATCATTCCTTTACCAATTATCAATTAGAGAATGGCTGGATTTCTTATAAATTAGAGTCAATTCTTTATATATTTTGCAAATGAGGCCTTTATTGGAACCTTTGACTGTAAAAATGTTTTCCCAGTTTATTGCTTCCCTTCTAATCTTGTCTGCATTAGTTTTATTTGTATAAAAACTTTTCAATTTGATATAATCAAAATTTTCTCTTTTGTGATCAGTAATGATCTCCAGTTCTTCTTTGGTAATAAATTCCTTTCTCTTCCACAGGTCTGAGAGACAAACTATTCTATGTTCTTTCAATTTATTTATAATCTCATTCTTTATGCCTAGATCATGAACCCATTTTGACCTTATCTTGGTGTACGTTGCTAAGTGTGGATCAAGTAAGGAATTTTTAGAGGGAACCTACTCACATCAGATCTGGGTTAAAGAAAGAATAACATATGCATTTATAAGGGAATAAAAGTCTAAATTTATAAAGAAATATAAGGTAGATAAAATGGGAGAAGGGAGTGTTCAGGCGCCAAATGTCATGACTGCATTTAGCACCCAGATTATATTAAAATCAGCCAGGTCAGAATAAGGGAAAATCATTGATCTTTATTCTCTCCAGAGGTGAAGGGGAAGTGCAATACAAAGTGAGAGCAGTTGCAACAGGAATCTGGCCATCAGTGCCTCTGCCTCTCTCACTCCACCCACCAAATTGTCTCTATGTCTTTTCCTATACAACACATCAAAACTTGCACAGAGAATGGGCGGGGGCCATTCTTTCTCCAAGCATGCATATTAATAGAGTATACCCAATTGCTATTTAGCCTCATGTGCTTGGGACCTCAGTGCATCAACTAGAGCTTCAGCCCATTACAGGGAGAAGTATTAAAGGGTGTGTGTGTTAGTGTGTAGATTTATGGGAATAAGATAAAAAGGGAAAAACAAATATTTGTGTTTGACATATAAAAATATATTTGTGTATATGTGTGTGTATATATATATATATCTATCTATATATATATATATATATATATATATGCATACTTATATACAAATAGGCAACAACAAAGGAGAAAGGATAGGGGAAGAGGATAAGGAAGGAGTCCTTGGAGGAGAGTAGATTTATTAAGAGAAAAACTAGGTAGTGGGAAGAAGCAAGGTAGTAGTCAGGAGAGATAGAAAATAAGAGATACACACAAATATAATAATAAAATATAGAATTGACTGGATTAAAGTGTGAAAATAGTAATCATGATCTCTGACAAAGTTAAAACTAAAATAATTTAATCAAAAGAGGGAAACAATAGGGAAACTATACTATGCCAGCCAAATAAATCAACAATGTTTTAGACTATGTAATGACAGTATAAGGAATGAGAATATTCCTGCATTATAGAAAATAATGAATTGACGGATATAGAAAAATATGCAAAAATTTGGATTTATGAAAGAAAATGTTATGTTATCCACCATCAGAGAAACAGAAGTCTCACATACATTTATATGAATGTGTGTGTATACACATTATATATATTATTATAGATATTTATGTATATGCATATGTGAATATTTGTGTGTGTATGCTGCCATGCTTAATTGTAACCTTCTTGGGAAAGGTGGGGAGAAAGGGAAAATATGATAAAGTAAAAAGTACAGAGCAGGATATAAAAGAACATCTGTAAGGAAGCAAAGAAAAGATGAAAGGTCTGAACATAATATGTAGTATTTATTATATAGGCTTTCTTGAAATGAAAATTCATTGCTTTATATTTTGAATCCTCTCTCATATGTTCTACTGTGCACATGGCAATGTTTTTCTTTTCTTTTCCTATTTTGTATTTGGTTTAAGTAAATAAACTAAAAAAAATAGAATATTTAATGAACATCTTGATGCTTCTTTCATATTTTTAGAAAATAGCTCTTTCATATTAAAAATTTCACTCATTCACTATTGATTAGAGAAATGCAAATTAAAACCACTCTCAGGTACCACCTCATAAGTCTCAAATTGGTTCAGATGACAGGAAAAGATAATGATGAATGTTGGAGGGGATATGGGAAAACTGGGACACTGATGCATTGTTGGTGGAATTGTGAAATGATTCAGTCATTCTGGAGAGCAATCTGGAACTGTACCTAAAGGACTATAAAACTGTACTTACAAAAAAAAAAAAAAACCAAACAAACAAACAAACAAAAAAAAAACCTATACCTACCCTTTGATCCAGGAATACCATTACTGGGTCTATATCCCAAGGAAATCATAAAGAAGGAAAAAGGACCCAAATGTGCAAAAATGTTGGTAGCAGCTGGTTTTTGGTGGCAAAAAATTGGAAATCCCCATCAATTGGAGAATGGCTGAACAAGCTATGGTACATGAACGTAATGGAATATTCCTTTCTATAAAAATGATGAATAAGCTAATTATAGAAAGGCCTGGAAAGATTTACATGGATTGATGCCAAGCAAAACAAGCAGAACTAGGAATACATTGTACACAATAAGGGCAAGAATGTGCCATGTTTATCTATGAAAGGCTTGGTTCTTCTCAATGGTTCAGTGATCCAAAGAATCCCAAAAGACTTTGGACAGAAAATGCCATCTGCATCCAGAAAAAGGTCTAAGGAGACAATGTAAATCAACACATGCTGTGTTCCTTTATTTTTTCTTTTTTTTTTTTAATCTCATGGATTTTTCCCTTTTACTCTGATTTTTCTTTCCCAACATGATTCATAAAGCAATTTGTAGTAAAAAATAAATAAATTTGCTACAATTTTTAAAAAAAGAAAAGAACTCCTTTTTCCATATTTTCAGACATTAGCCTCCTTTTCCTATAGTTTCCATATTTTCAAACTGAGATCAACAAATAAATAAATGGAGAAAAATTGGGAGCCACACTTTTAAAAATGGCATTTTCACAATAACTTCTCTTATTTAATTTAAAGTGGGATTTTCTTTGATGTTTGCTTAAAGTTTGTCTTCCATATATTTTAATGTAAATAATGTGTATAAAATTTATTATGATCAGCCTTTGTCTTGTGAATCTCAAGGATCCTCAACCTTTCCATCTTACACCAAGTAACACTGACATAGTACCTTGCAATATAGCTAAATCAAAGGGACAATTCTGTAATGGGCTGAGGTTTGAGCTGATGCACTGAGGTCCCAAGTACATGAGGCTAGATAGTAATTGGGCTATACTCTATTAATATACATGATTGGATAAAGAATGGTCCCTGCCCACTCTCCGTGCAAGTCCTGATGTGTTGTATAGGAAATGACGATTTTGGTGGGTGGAGGCAGAGAGAGAGGGAAGAAGACAAGCTGGGAGAGATTGGGCTGGTTCGAGACTCCAAGCTGCTGGTTGTGTGGCTGCTGGTCGAGCTAGCTTCTTGACTCAGCTGCACACATTGCTATCGCGATTCTCTTCCACCTCCGATCCTTCTTCACTGAGAATAAAGACTGACGATTTTCCCCTAACCTGAATTCCTGACTCCTGTTGATTTAAAAATACACGATCTTCACAAATTCTTCAGTTTATTAAATACCTGAATACAGTAACTGAAAGCCCCATCTCACTGGAAACTTCTGCTATGGGCCATAACTGTTGTTTCAGTCACTTATGCCTTGGACTTTCTATGCCAATAAAACAATTAAAATAGATTATAAAAAAAAATGAATAGTAGTATTTTTAAAAGTTGACAAACTTTCTATAACCTATCCACATTAACTACAAACTCTGTCAGTATCCCAGTGGTGTTCCTCAATCCTTTCACATACAGAAGTGCCATCAAGAAACTGATGGGGTTAATTAAGACTTGCCACATTTACTAGTCACCAGAGGATTCAGTTCAAAACTGAATGGTTGTTGTCGCTCACTTTGAGAATGACTAAGTGATGTCAGTAAATGTGGCTGCTGACCTTACAGATAAAGGTAGACCCAGAATCATTTTCTATAACCAGATGAACACAATTTCCCAGAACAAAAAAATGTAGCCTTTCTTAGAATAGTCCTTGAAAAAGCATGGCTCAAAACCACAACTGTCTACACTGAGCTACCACATCAATTCTCAAATTTTGTTTCCACAAAGATGAAGGGTAAAGCCTCCCAAAATCTATCCCATTAGTTCTGGCTACCTTTCCCTAATGCATTTTTGTCTCTCCCTGTTCCCAGCCTCTAACATCCTCAAATACAATTTTTGTGGCCATGTGAAAATGCATCCAATCAAATTCATGTCTTGACATATTTAACAATGGCACTGCTTCATCTGTGATTCACTCTGGCTTGAGAGATTCCTTGTCTTTGGCTGATTTTACACATACTCCTGTACTGTATTATTGTCTAGCCCATATTTTATGTATCAATGAGGCAAGAGATTCAAAGATTAGAAAGAAAAAATAATATTTGATTTTTTACATGATGACTTTCAATGCATATACCCACAAATGCACTTTCAAAGCATTCTTGGGAGATAGATCAAAGGAGATATATGCATATTATCTATAATGAATAAATTGAGGCAGAGGGTATTTTCAAGGTCATAATTATAATTCATACCTGAAATGGAAAAAACCCAGGTATCCTAACTGCAATTGCTCTTTTTACTATGAAGATTAAGGACAGTATAAAATATACTATGGAAATAAGATATAACCAAGATTGAGTCAGATTCCCAAGAAAGTGATTAGCAGAAAGGGTTCATGATCCACTGGTCGAGGTGACAAGATAAAATCAAAGTTTCAGGTATTAGACAGACAAGATTTCTCTCTGAACACTCTATTAGTTTCCAAGAGTTTCAATCTCAGGAACAATTGGCTTATTTTAACCTTGTGAATCCCATGGTATATGTTTTCTTGACTGAATATAGTTGAAGTTTGCCTAAGAGAAATTACAGTAGCAATAAACTCCATTACAACTCTTCTTGTTGCTTGGTCACCTTTATGTTTAATGTAATTATCTTTGCTTCTATTTCCAAAGTTAATTCTGCTTTAGATATATAAAACAACACAAAGTAGAGAGACAAATAAGAGAAGGCAAAACAAAAAAACCCAAATAAATAAAAACCTATTATTTTAATATGGGCACCAACGCTCCTTATAATCTTAGAGGATTTCCTAGGAGAGCTATGAGGTTAAGTGACTACTTAATATCATTACATATGAGAGAGAGAAGTTTTAAAAATAAACTTTATTTCTATTCTAAGTTCATCTCTCTATATATTACAATTAACCATCTCTGTTCTTCTCAATAAAAGGACAATAATTCCTTTTTATTCTTTTTATCTCTGGTGTTAACTAATAAATGTGGTGGGACGTTTTTTATGAAACATTTGAATATTTGGGTGAAGAAGTTTGAAGAGTATTTAACAAAGTTTAGAATATAATATCATGTTATAATATACAGGATATAAAATAAAAATTTAAGATGGTTCAAAGGGAAATAAGAAGACTTCTAGTGATGTCATACATTCACACATACATAGATTTATATGTGTGCATACATATAATGTATATATATACATATATAATTTTATATATTTTTATTTTGAAGGACTGGAAAAGGCAAACCTTTTGCAGAATCTTTTTCCAATTCACTTTACTTTTAGTGTCTTCAGTCTGAGATTATGTTATATATCTTTTTTGTTATAGTTATATGCTTATTGTTTCTCTAATTAAAATGTTCTCTCTTGATGTTTGTGCCAGCCCTCTTTGTAGTGGCCAGAAACTGGAAACTGAGTGGATGCCCATCAGTTGGAGAATGGCTGAATAAGTTGTGGTATATGAATATTGTGGAATATTATTGTTCTGTAAGAAATGACCAGCAGGATGATTTCAGAAAGGCCTGGAGAGACTTACATGAACTGATGTTGAGTAAAATGAGCAGGACCAGAAGATCATTATATACTTCAACAACAATACTATATGATGATTAGTTCTGATGGACTGGATCTCTTCAACAATGAAGATGAACCAAATCAGTGCCAATAGAGCAGTAATGAACCGAACCAGCTACACCCAGGGAAAGAACTCTGGGAGATGATTATGAACCACTACATAGAATTCCCAATCCCTCTATTTTTGTCCACCTGCATTTTTTATTTCCTTCACAGGCTAATTGTACACTATTTCAAAGTCCAACTTTTTTTATACAGCAAAATAACTTTTTGGGCATGTATACATATATTGTATTTAACTTATACTTTTACATATTTAACATGTATTAGTCAACCTGTCATCTGGGGGAAGGGGTGGGGGGAAGGAAAGAAAAAGTTAGAACAAAAGAATTTGCAATTGTCAATGGGAAAAATTGCCTATGCATATATCTTGTAAATAAAAAGCTATAAAAAAAGAAAAGAAATGTTCTCTCTTGAAGAGCAGACTAATTTTTTTTGCCTTTTTTTTTTGTTGTGTACATAGCCATTGACACAGACCCTGACATATCGTAGGTACTTAATAACTGCTTATTGATTGACAAACTGAATAACTGATTCCTCTCTCCTATTTATATAGAAAAAGAAGTTAGGGTAGTGGAAAAGAATGTATCTATTCTACTAACATGTAATCGACATGGTTCTGACTCTTCTCTGACCACCTTCTCTGCCCAGTGAAAACTCCAATTTCTATTTTAATACTTTTTGATGGATATGCTTCTTTCTGTTTTCATTTTACCCTCTCTCTCTATTAGTTCTAGGTAGCTTTCTTGGTTAACTTTAAGTATTACTGGATTTTTGTCCTATATCTGTTTGTTTGGTAATGTTTTTCAGGGTGTCCAGTAGTTCTTATTATCTTATCTTATCTTATTATCTTATTATCTATTTTCTCATTCAGTTTTTTTATATTAGAGACTTCATTCATTTTTAATTTTCCAATCTTTATACATTGTTCTAATATTTCTTATTACTTAATAGTCATTGAGTCTTATTTGCTCTATTAAATTTTTAAACTTTCTTTTTACTTAATATTATTTTATTTTTATGTAAAAATGTTTTTCAACATTTGCTTTTATGAGATATTAATTTCTATTTTTTCTTCTTCCCCAAAATGGCAAATAATTGACAGCTTATACATGTGAAATTATACTAATTAAATTTCCAAATTAGTCATGTTATAAAAGAAGAATCCTAATAAAAAGGAAAAAACAACAGAAAAGAAAAAAATAAATGAAAAAATAATCCTTCAATCTATATTCAGACTCCAAAATTCTTTCTTTGGATGTAGATAGAACTTTTCATCATGAGTCTCTTGGATTTATCTTAGATCATTGTATTGCTGAGAAGAGCTAAGTCTATCAACACTTATCATAGGAAAATGGTGCTGTGACTGTATAATGATCTCCTAGTTCTGCTCACTTTACTCAGCATCAGTTCATGTAAGTCTTTTCAGGTTTTTTTTTTCCTGAAATCTGCAAACAAGAACAAGAATATTCTATTATAGTCACAGACTACAATTTGTTCACCCATTCCTCAATTGATGGGGATTCCCTCTATTTCCAATTCTTTGCCACCACAGAAATCACTGCTATAAACATTTTTATACATGTGGATTCTTTTTCCTTTTTAATGTTCTCTTTAGGCTGCAGACCTAGGAGAAGCATTACTGAATCAAAAAGCATGCATGGTTTTATTGCCCTTTGGCCATAGTTCTAAATTGCTCTCCATAATAGTTAGACCAGTTTACAATTCTATCAACAATGCAGTAGTGTTCCAATTTTTCCACATACCCACATTTTGCATTGTTGTCATTACAGATATGGGATGGTATTTCTCTAATCAATTTCTCTGATCAATATTGATTTAGACTGTTTTTTCATCACTCTATTCAAATTTTGAGTCTAATATTTAAAATTGTTTAATATTCTTTTTATTTTTGTTCAAAATTTTTCTTTCAGGAGCTGTCCTTTTTTATTTCTCCATTCATTTATTCTATGTACTCTTATAATCATAGCTAAGCAACTCATTTTGATTTTTTTTCCCCTAAAACTGTACTTACAGTTGTCATGAAATCCCTTTTCTTTTGTATATACCTCTTAGAGGTATCTTAATATATTTTGTTTCTTCAATGCATTCAGTTTTCTTCTATTAATTCATATTTCATATAATAAAAACTATATAAATGTTAATTATTATTGGTATTATTATTACTAAATGTCCACACTGTCAGTGTACAAGACATACTTTTCATGGATGATATCTAAAAGAGAGCGAGTGAGACTATTATAGACCTGTAGTTTTAAAACTATGCAGCCAATAGAGAAAGACTATTCCCACTCCTATGGAAAGAGAACCCAGGATGCCTCCTGCCAAGAGCAGATCCCTAACATCTCTCATTTGAGTGTCTCTATATTACATGATCTGGAAAAGCTTTATTATATGAATAATACAAGGATGATATGATTTGGCTTTCCCGTAATATGTCTTCCCACTTGTCCTTTTGTCAATTGTATCCATGGCTCTGATCATTATTTGTAAGCTTCTATTTAGAAATATCATAGCAGAGCCATGTTTTTTTTTTCTTGAACTACTTTGACACTAATTGATTTTAAAAAATTCATGGAGACATAAAAATTAGAGTTGTGTTTCCAAAACAAAGGATGCTATTATGCAGGTACAATAAATTCATCTAAAGCCATTTAAAGTCAGGTTCCAATATCAGTTAGGAAGGTTTTTCTCTGTCATTGTCCAGCTGCTTAAGAATCCTATTTTCAAATGAAAGAAATAAAAAAGAAAGTCAATGCCTTCTGTAAGGGTCTGATTTTGATTTTTTAAAAAGAGCATACAACTAAAAAAAAAAAAAAACAATTCACACTCTGCTGTCTAAATTCAAAAGCCTTAAAAGGGTCCTGGAATTTATTTTGAAGTCATCTATTGAGAGTAAACTGTAGGCACCTGAATTTTATTGCTATGATGAGTCAAAAGAAAATGGTTTCTTTAGTACAGGAACATTTTTATATGTCACAATTTAATGTGCAGCAGCAACAGTAAGTTGATGAGATAGTAGTTAAGGTCAAATGAAAATGCATTTAAAATGTCTCAAAATTGTAGGATCTCAACTTCTAGATGCTGATTTTTATTTTGAAATTCAGATATTTCAGAAATCTTTCTAGCCAAGTACTTGCTTCAACAACTGTGTCAAATCTAAGAAGAATGATATGGAAATTGCAAGATTCTTAACCTCACAGTGCCTCTGGAAAATCCTTAATTTAATAATAGGTGGTGATTTTCATATAAAGAGATTTTTGTTTTATTGCCAGTTCCCTATACTACTGAAATCATAGGTGTAAATAATGTTCTATTCCCACAAATGGAAACACATTTGTATCTCATTTTAAAGTTTGTAAAATGACATGTATATATTATCTTTCTTAGTCCTTAAAACTATTTTGTGATGTTGGTGCCATTTCTCCCTTTGCATTTATTTTTGATCATTTCTCTAAACTCTATGTTTTATTTTTATTAAAGATTTTTTTTATTTTCAAAATATATACATGGATAATTTTCGACTCACCACTACAAAACTGTGTTTTAATTTTTCCCTCCCTTCCCCCACCCCCTTTCCTACTAGGCAAGTGACCCTGATATATGTTGAACATGTGCAATTCTTCTATACATATATCCATAAATAGTATGCTACTGCAGAAAAATCAGATCACAAAGGAAAAAAAATGAGAAAGAAACAAAATGCAAGCAAATAACAAAAAGAGTGAAAAGTCTATGTTGTGATCCACATTTGATTACCATGGTTCTCTCTGGGTGCAGATGGCTCTCTTCATCACAAGGCCATTGAAACTGACCTGAATTATTTCATTGTTGATGAGAGTCATGTCCTTCAGAATTGATCATTACATAATCTTGCTGTTGCCATGTACAATGATCTATCTGGTTTTGCTCATTTCATTTAACATCAGGTCATGTAAGTTGCTCCAGGCCTTTCTGAAATCATCCTATTCATCATTTTTTATCAAAAAATAATATTCCATAAAATTCAAATACCATAACTTTTTCAGCCATTCTCCAATTGATGGGCATCCACTTAGTTTCCAGGTTCTTGTCACTATAAAAACAGCTGCTACAAACATTTTTGCACATGTGGGTCCCTTTCCCTCCTTTAAGATTTCTTTAGGATATAACCCCAGTAGAAACACTGCTGAAATAAAAGTTTAATAGCCTGTTCAGCATAGTTCCAAATTACTCTCCAAAATGATTGAATCAGTTCATGATTCCACCAACGAGGTATTAGTGTTCCACTTATGCCATATGCCTTCCAACATTTGTCATTATCTTTTCCTGATATCTTAGGCAATCTGAGAGGTATGTAATGGTACCTCAGAATTGTCTTAATTTGCATTTCTTTGATCAATATTGATTTAGAGCAGCTTTTCATATGACTACATATGGTTTTAATTTCTTAATCTGAAAATAACGTTAATATTCTTTGACCATTTATTAATTGGAAAATGGCTTGAATTTTCATGAATTTGAGTCAATTATATATTTTAGAAATGAGGCCTTTATCAAAACCTTTTAATATACTTTTTTCCTAGTTTATTACTTCTTTCTAATTTTGTCTGCATTGGTTTTGTTTGTGCAAAAATGTTTAAAGTTAATAGAATAAAAATTACCCATTTTATGTTCAATAATTTTCTCAAGTTCTTATTTGGCTGTAAATCTCTTCCTTCTCCACAGATCTGAGAAGTAAATTATCCTTTGTTCTTTAAATTGTTTTTGATATCACTCTTTAAGTCTAAATCATGAACCCATTTCAACCTTTTCTTGGTATATAGGGTGTTAGGTATGCATCAATGCCTAGTTTCTGCCATACTAGTATCCAATTTTCCCAGAAGTTTTTGTCAAATACTGAGTTCTTATCTCAAAAGTGGGCGTCTTCAGGTTTGTCAAACCCTAGATAACTATATTCATTGTCTATTTTTGTTCTGTAAACCTAACCTACTCCATTGATCAACTACTCTTTTTCTTAGCCAATACAAAATGGTTTTGATGGCTGCTACTTTATAATTTAGTTTTAGCACTAGTACAGCTAGGCATCTGAACTTGCATTTTGTTTAATTAATTCCTTTGAAATTCTTGATCTTTTGTTCTTCCAGATTAATTTTGTTAATATTTTTCTAATTCTCTGAAGTAATTTATTGGAGTTTGATGGTGTGGCACTGAATAAGTAGATAAATTTAGGTAGTATTATCATTTTTATTATATTAGCTCAATCTACATAAGAGCACTTGATATTTTTCCAAGAGAACAGTTCCAACTTTATTTGTGTGGAAAGTTTTTGGTAGTTGCATTCATATAATTCCTGACTTTGCAGATAGATTCCCAAATATTTTATCCTATAGAGAGTTCTTTTAAATAGAATTTCTCTTTGTATCTCTTGCTGCTGGACTTTGTTAGTAATATGTAAAAATGCTGATGATTTATATGGATTTATTTTCCATCCTGCAACTTTGTTAAATTGCGAATTGTTTCTACTAGTTTTTAGTTGATTCTTTAAGGTTCTATAAGTATATCTCATGTCATATGCAAAGAATGATAATTTGGTTTCTTCTTTACCTAACTCTAATTCCTTTAATATTTTTTCTTCTCTTATTGTCAAAGCTAGCATTTCTAATACAATTTTGAATAGGAATGGTGATAATGGGCAAACTTTTTTCACCCCTGATCTTATTGGGAATGATTCTACCTTATTCCCATTACATCTGATGCTTGATGGTGGCTTTAAATAGAAGCTCTTGATAATTATAAGGAAGACTCGATTTATTCCTATACTACCTAGTGTTTTAAAAAGGAACGTGTGTTGATTTTGTCAGATGCCTTTTCTGCATCTATTGAGATAATGATATGAGTTTTATTAGTTTGTTTACTGATATAGTCAATTATTCTAATGGTTTTCCTAATATTGAACCAACCCTGTATTGCAGGTATAAATCCTACTTGTTTATGATGTATATCCTGGAGATAACATGCTGTAATCTCTTTTTTAATATTTTATTTAAGATGCTTGCATCAATATTCATTAGGGAAAGTGGTCTACAATTTACTTTCTCTGTTTTGACCTACCTGGTTTAGATATCTGCATCACATCTGTGTCATAAAAAGAAATTGGTAGGATTCCTTTCATATTTTCCCAAAGAGTTTGCATAATATTGGAATTGTGTTCTTTAAATATTTGGTAGAATTCACTTGTAAATTAATCTGGTCCTGGAGATTTTTTCTTAGGGAGTTGATTAGTAGTTTGTTCTATTTCCTTTTCTAAAATGGGACTATGTAAATAATTTATTTCCTCCTCTATTAATCTGGGCAATCTATATTTTTGTAAATATTCATCCATTGCACTTAGATTATCATAATTATTTGTATACAGTTGGGCAAAATAGTTTCTAATTATTGCTCCAATGTCCTCTTCATTGTTGGAAATTTCATCTTTTTCATTTTTTTATACTCACAATTAGATTTTCTTCTTTCTTTTTTCTGCTCAAATTGACTAGAGGTTTATCTGCTTTGGTTTTTTTTTTTTTTTCATATAATCAGCTCTTAATTTAGTTAATTAATTCAATAGGTTTTTTTTTTACTTTCAATTTCATTAATCTTCCCTTTTATTTTCAGATTTTCAAATCTGGTTTGGAGTTTTTTATTTGTTCTTTTTAGTTTTTTTTTAGTTGCATGCCCAATTCATTGATCATCTTTCTCTATTTTATGTAAGTAAGCATCTAGAGATATAAAACTTTTTCTAAGGAATGCTTTGGCTTTATTTCATAAATTTTGGTGTGTTATCTCATTATTGTTATTCTCTTGGATAAAATTACTGATTGTGTCTGTGATCTGTTGTTTCATCCATTCATTAGTTAGTATCAGATTACTTAGTTTCCAATTAATTTTTGATCTATTTTACCCTGACTCTCTATTACATATGATTCTTATTGCATCATGATCTGAAAAGGATGCATTTACTATTTCTGTGTTTCTGAATTTGATTTTGAGGTTTTTATGCCCTAACACATGGTCAATTTTTTTACAAATACCATGTAACACTGAGAAAAAAGTATATTTCTCTTTTTTTTTTTTATTTAATAGCCTTTTATTTACAGGATATATGCATGGGTAACTTTACAGCATTAACAATTGCCAAACCTCTTGTTCCAATTTTTCACCTCTTACCCCCCACCCCCTCCCCTAGATGGCAGGATGACCAGTAGATGTTAAATATATTAAAATATAAATTAGATACACAATAAGTATACCTGACCAAACCATTATTTTGCTGTACAAAAAGAATCAGACTCTGAAATATTGTACAATTAGCTTGTGAAGGAAATCAAAAATACAGGTGTGCATAAATATAGGGATTTGGAATTCAATGTAATGGTTTTTAGTCATCTCCCAGAGTTCTTTTTCTGGGCATAGCTGGTTCGGTTCATTACTGCTCCATTGGAAATGATTTGGTTGATCTCGTTGCTGAGGATGGCCTGGTCCATCAGAACTGGTCATCATATAGTATTGTTGTTGAAGTATATAATGATCTCCTGGTCCTGCTCATTTCACTCAGCATCAGTTCGTGTAAGTCTCTCCAGACCTTTCTGAAATCATCCTGTTGGTCATTTCTTACAGAACAGTAATATTCCATAATTTTCATATACCACAATTTATTCAGCCATTCTCCAACTGATGGACATCCATTCAGTTTCCAGTTTCTAGCCACTACAAAAAGGGCTGCCACAAACATTCGTGCACATACAGGTCCCTTTCCCTTCTTTATAATCTCTTTGGGATATAATCCCAGTAGTAACACTGCTGGATCAAAGGGTATGCACAGTTTGATAACTTTTTGAGCATAGTTCCAAACTACTCTCCAAAATGGTTGGATTCGTTCACAACTCCACCAACAATGCATCAATGTCCCAGTTTTCCCGCATCCCCTCCAACAATCATCATTATTTTTTCCTGTCATCTTAGCCAATCTGACAGGTGTGTAGTGGTATCTTAGAGTTGTCTTATTGCATTTCTCTGATTAATAATGACTTGGAGCATCTTTTCATATGACTAGAAATAGTTTCAATTTCTTCATCTGAGAATTGTCTGTTCATATCCTTTGACCATTTTTCAATTGGAGAATGGCTTGATTTTTTATAAATTAGAGTTAATTCTCTATATATTTTGGAAATGAGGCCTTTATCAGAACCTTTGACTGTAAAAATATTTTCCCAGTTTATTGCTTCCCTTCTAATCTTGTCTGCATTAGTTTTGTTTGTACAAAAACTAAAAAAGTATATTTCTCTCTCAAATCTCAATTCAATTCAATTTTCTCAAAAGGTCTATCATATCTAACTTTTCTAGAATTCTGGTTACCTTCATAATTTTCTTCTTATTTATTTTGTAGTTTGATTTATCTAGTTCTGAGAGAGCAAGGTTGAGATCCCCCAATAATATAGTTTTGCTGTCTATTTCTTCTTGCAACTCTCTTAATTTCTCTGCTAAGTATTTAGATGCTATACCACTTGTAACATATATGTTGTGTTAATAGTATTTCATTATCTATGGTGCCTTTTAGAAGGATGTAGTTTCCTTTCTTTTCTATTAGCCCTATTTTTGCTTTTGCTGGATCTAAGATCACAATTGCTACTCCTGGTATTTTTACTTCATCTGAAGCATAATAGATTCTGCTTCAGCCTTTTGTCTTTATTCTGTAGTAAAACTAAGCTTTAAATGTGTTTCTTGTAAACAGCATGTTGTAGATTTCTGGATTTTAATCCAGTCTGCTATTCACTTCTGTTTTATGGGGAGTTCATTCCATTCACATACACAGTTAAAATGACTAATTCTGTTTTTTCTACTATCTTATTTACCCCATTATACTTTACTCTTTCTTTTCCCTCTTTCCCTACCTCTAGTATTTTGCTTTTGACGACCACCTCCCTCAAATAGTTCTCCCCTTTTATAGCCTCTCCCTCTTTGTTATACCTTTCCCCTACTATTTCTGTTTTGCCTTCTATTAGCTTCTCCCTTTCCTTTCCCCTTTCCCTCCCACTTCCCTATAGAGTGAGAAGTTTCTCTGTGAAGTCAAATATGTCTGATATTCTCTCCTTGAGACAAATCTGATGAGAGTAAAATTCACACATTATTCATCCCCCTCCTTTCTTTCCCTCAATTATAACAGGTCTTTGCCTCTTCATGAAATATAATCTCCCTCATTTTACCTCCATTTTTCTCTTTTTCCAGTAATTCCCTTTCCACCTTTAATTTCTTTTTTATCTTCTCCCAATAAAATAAAACTATACCTGCACTCTCTAGCTATATCCACAACAGAGATATCATTCTTTCCTTTTTATCGTTTATGCTTCTTTTGAGTTATTTATCTGGAAATCAAATTTTTTGTTCAGCTTTGGTCTTTTTCATCAGAAATAAATGAAATTCACCTGTATTATTGAATGACCATCTTCTTCCCTGAGAGATAATATTCATTTAACTGGATAGTTGAATATTGTCTGTAATCCAAGTTCCTTTATCTTACAGAAGACCAAATTCCAGGTCCTTTGATCCTTTAAGTTGGAAGGTGCTAGGTCCTAGGTAATCCTGATTGTGACTCCTTGGTATTTGAATTGTTCCTTTCTGGCTGCTTGCACTATTTTTCCTTCATCTGATAATTCTGAAATTTAGCTGATATTCCTTGGAGTTTTCATTTTGGGATCTCAGGAAGTGATTGGTGAATTCTTTCAATGATTATTTTATCTTCTGGTTTTAGGACTGAAAAGATGATGTCTAGGCTCTTTTTTTATCATAGTCTTCAGGAAGTTCAATAATCTTGAAATTGTTTCTTCTAGAGCAATATTCCAGATCAGTTGTTTTCCCATTGAGGCATTTTACATTTTCTTCTATTTTTTTTTAAATTTTTTTGTTTTTCTTTGACTGATTCTTGATGTCTCATTGAGTTATTCATTTCTCTATGCTCAGTTCTACTTTTTAGTGAATTATTTTATTCAGTTGCCTTTTTAGCTCCTTTTTATTTGTTTAAATGAATTTTAAAATGAGTTGTTTTATTTTTCCTATTTCACAAATTCTATTGTTCAAGGAGTTGTTTTCTTTTTACATTTTGGCATATCCATTTTGAAAGGAATTATATCCTTTTTTCATTTCATCTAATGTTATGTGCTTTTTCCATTTCACTAAATCTATTTTTAAGGAATTTTCTTCAGATAATTTCTGTGTTTCCTTTTGCAAATCTTCTTGCAAACTTTTCATTTCCTTTCCCCTTGAAGATCTTTTTTGAATTCTTCCAAGAGAGCCTTGTGAGATGGGAGCAATTCATATCACCCTTTGGGGCTTCATCTGGAGATGACCTGCTTTTAGTGTCCTCAGGTTTGAAATCTCTTCTCTTTCTCCATAAAAACTATTTTTGGTCCGAGTTCTTTTTTTTGTTTTTGTTTTTGGTTTTGGTTTTGGGTTTGTTTGTTTTTTTTGGCTCGTTTTTAAAAAGGTTGAGGTCTGCTTTTAGGGTAAAGGGGAGATTGTCCAAGCTTCATCTACAGATAGGTGACAGTGGTTGAGCTGGGTCAGTGCTAACTAATTTCTGCTGCTGGGTGGGCCTGACCAGTCCCCACGTTGTTTTGGAGTTTGGGGGCTCACTGTTTGCCTTTTGTGTTTGTGCTGGATGTTTTATAACTTCTCTGTTGATCTACTGGCTAGCAGCCAGGGTAGAGTAGCCAATACTTCTGTAGATTCCTCCCACTAGATTCCCCAGCCTGCAGATCCCACACCTCTGGAGATCTCTAAGCTACCTGCTGTCAGGGGCACTATGCTCAGCTGCTTGTGCTTGGCCTGCCTTCCTCCATGCCCAAATGAAACAGACCTTTTCTGTTCTTCAAAATATCTTCTGTTAGAAATTTGTTACACTCCAAATACTTGTGGGTTTTGTCACTCTAAAACAAGTTCAGAGGTTTGATCCTGACTTGATCTCCTAGGGATTCCTAGAAGAGTTCAGGTAAAGAAATGTCTCTTCTCAGCCATCTTTCCTTTGCCCCCTCCCCATTTTATATATGAAAAAAAAGACAATCTGAGAGAGGTAAATGACCTGTTCAGAGTAATACAACTAACAAATATCAGAGGTAGAATTTAAACCCTGGTCTTTTCTCACTTCAAGTCTTTGCATTTCTTTAAAAATAAAAATAAATTTAAAATCTCTTAAACTGCTTGTACAAAAGTTATCATTTTAGGCATGTAAGCTTTGACAGTGAAAAAAAATATGAATTTAGGTATGTTCAATTTTTTTCTCTCTTATGTGATCTCAGCTTAGTTGGCTTCCCTGAATAATAATGGAAAACAATGAATAAACGTATTTTGTTTGTGTTACACCCTTGAACCCTGACTTCCATATAAGGAATATGAGAAATTCTAAATAACTATCACAGAAGATATATTTCATCACATTTTTTCTACTGTCTTTCTCTAGGACTATTGTAGGTTAGTTTTAGAGAAGGCCCTCAATAAATTCTTGTTAGATGATTTGAAACATGATGAATTTACCTTAGTCTCATGAAATCTTAATCTAATATTAAGTATGTCTATATACAAACAAAGAGGGAAAGAATTCATTCTTTCAAAACTCTTTGCTAAATGCCTATGTGCTAAGGCCAAGAAAGAATTTAAAAAAACTGAGATTTACCTGATTTCCATGAAAAATGTAATATAGCAGAAGAATACAATAAATTTTATAGTATGAGCTCCCCTTTAAATGTGGGTCCTGAAAGTCACTCAAGATTCAAAATATTTGGGTCAGTATCTCTTCAGTGGTATATATCATGGGTATATATGATATATTTAAGATCTTTTCCCTAGACCTAATAGCAGATATATTAATTGAAAGCAAAGGATGTTGAATTAAATAGCACTGTAAAATACATGATGATAAAACATCTTGATCCTGCTCTACTTCAAAAAACACTATTGCATAGTGTTTCCACCAAAATATTTGTGGAAAAGGGCCCAAACATAGAAAAAATACAGAGAAAACATGTGTAGTACAGTTTAATCTAAATCAAAAAGACTTGATATGGTATATATATTGCAGTAATATTGGGGTATTAAAATCTGTAATACCTCATTATACATTTCCACGATTCTTAAATATCCACCTTTGGGTTGTATTTTAGGAGGACTGAGGCTAAGTATTCTTCTACTTTCTTATATGCAAAAAAGCAAATTCAACTATCTATCCATTCATCTATCTTTCACACATCAGCAATTTTCAGTCTAGAGTTTCAATGGAATTTTGAAGATGCCTTTCCCTGGTCTCTCCAAAAAGTAGATCACTTTACTTTTGGCAAACTTAGCTTCTTCCATCAAATTATTCTTACACACACACACACACACACACACACACACAGGAAAAAAAAACCTGTCACAGATTATGAATGATTTTTTTTTCATAATTATAACTTTTTATTGACAGAACCCATGCCTGGATAATTTTTTACAATATTATCCCTTGCACTCATTTCTATTCTGACTTTTCCCCTCCCTCCCTTCCCCTCTCCCCCAGATGGCAAGCAGTCCAATACATGTTAAATATGTCACAATATATCCTAGATACAATACATGTGTGCAGAACTGAACAGTTTTCTTGTTGCACAGGAAGAATTGGATTCAGAAGGTAAAAATAACCCGGGAAGAAAAACAAAAATGCAAACAGTTTACATTCATTTCCCAGTGTTCTTTCTTTGGGTATAGCTGCTTCTGTCCATCATTGATCAATTGAAACTGAGTTAGGTCTCTTTGTCGAAGAAATCCACTTCCATCAGAATACATCCTCATACAGTATCGTTGTTGAGGTACATAATGATTTCCTGGTTCTGCTCATTTCATTCAGCATTAGTTCATGTAAGTCTCTCCAGGCCTCTCTGTATTCATCCTGCTGATCATTTCTTACAGAACAATAATATTCCATAACATTCATATACCACAATTTACCCAACCATTCTCCAATTGATGGGCATCCATTCATTTTCCAGTTTCTAGCCACTACAAACAGGGCTGCCACAAACATTTGGCACATACAGGTCCCTTTCCCCTCTTTAGTATCTCTTTGGGGTATAAGCCCAGTAGAAACACTGATGGATCAAAGGGTATGCACAATTTGATAACTTTTTGAGCATAGTTCCAAATTGCTCTCCATAATGGCTGGATGTATTCATAATTCCACCAAAAATGTATCAGTGTCCCTGTTTTCCCCCATCCCCTCCAACATTCCGCATTATCTTTCCCTGTCATTTTAGCCAATCTGACAGGTGTGTAGTGGTATCTCAGAGTTGTCTTAATTTGCATTTCTCTGATTAATAATGACTTGGAGTATCTTTTCATGTGGCTAGAAATAATATGAATGAACATTTTTTCCCAAGCAAACAGTAAAATAGAAGTCATTGAAGTTTAATATATTAGTTTGGATGGTAGAATGCAAAGATACAAAAGGATCTTTTTCTTGAAATGAAGCAAAATTTTAACTGAATTAAGGAGAAAAAGCTCTCACTGCAAAAGCTCTTTTTTAGCACTCTATACTAGCACAAACTCTGGGAATCAAGAGAACTGTTTTAAAGCTGACACTCTCCCTATATCTATAGCTACAAGTACTTTAATTATTCATTCAAAAATGTGTGCCTTCTTTCTTAAATACCACTTTTCTCTCCTCCAAGTTCTTCTACAAGTATATAGTATTAAGGTCAGAATCCTCTCAGTCATCAAGAACCATATCCATCTACACATAGGAATCATCATACTTTTGTCCTTAAAGAAACAACTCAAGTTCAATTGGAACAAGGACATTATACATTAGTGGGAAACTGAAACTTAGCCAATATCCCTCTTGCTCCTAGAATAATATACTAGTTTAATTTCATTTCTGCCTCAAAATTTCTTTATGATACTTTATTGAGGAACTATTGGTATATTTTGCCTGAGGTCATATACTTAGTAACTGTATAAAGCACTATCTGATCACAGGTCTTCTGGATTCTGGATAAATTTCACCATTAATTTGACTCCCTTCTAGTAACCTTTGCACTGATGATGGTTTACCCATTATGTATTTTTATCTTTTGATTTTATTTGTTTCACTCTTCATCAGTTTACACAACACTTCATATGTTATTTCAAATTTCTCATAATTCTTATGTCTTTACCATATGATTAGATTCCCTTCTTAATCCAAAATAATATTAGAGGAAAATGTTTCATGAAATGCAAATCATATTAGCATAAAAATTTGGGGGCTCAAAAATAAATAAGAATTTATTTTTGACTAAGGAAACTTTGTATATTATATTTTTAAAGGAAGGAAGAGAGAAACAGAGAAAGGGAAAAGAAAAAGAGAAAAGAAGGAAGGAAGGAAGGAAGGAAAGAAGGAAGGAAGGAAGGAAGGAAGGAAGGAAGGAAGGAAGGAAAGGAGAGAAAAAAGGGAAGGAGGGAGGGAAAAGGGAGCAAAGTAGGGAGGAAAGAAAGGAAGAAATGAAGGAAGGGAGGAGGGAAGAAAGGAAGGAAGTGAGGGAGGGAGGAAGGGAGGAAGGGAGGGAAGAAAGGAAGAAAGGAAGCAAGGAAGGAAGGAAAAGAAATATGCATTAGTTTTTAAGTTTTCCTAATTTTTTTCCTGAAACTATATTTTATAAATTCTTATAACAAAGTATTTAATTCTTCAGTCATTTCAAACTTAAAAATAAATCTGTAATTATCAGAACAATTTGTTATTAAGAAATATATTCCAATGGAGCAGTAATGAACTGAACCAGCTACACCCAGCAAAAGAACTCTGGGAGATGACTAAGAACCATTACATTGAATTCCCAATCTCTATATTTTTGCCTGCCTGCATTTTTTTTTATTTCCTTCACAGGCTAATTGTACAATATTTCAGAGTCCGATTGTTTTTGTACAGTTTTTGTACTGTACAGGTTTTGTACAGTAAACTTATTTTGTATTTAATTTATACTTTAATATATTTAACATGTACTGGTCATCCTGCCATCTAGGGGAGGAGGGAGGGGGAAGGAGGGGAAAATTGGAACACAAGGTTTGGTAATTGTCAATGCTGTAAAATACCCATGCATATAACTTGCAAATAAAAAGCTATAACAAAACAAAAGAAAAAAGAAAAGTATTGACAGTAAAAAAAAAAAAAAAGAATAAATTGTATAGTGCAGGTGTTATTTTTAATTTTTTGGTAAAATTAATTCTAAATAAATGGAGTAGATTGGTAAAAAGAAAAAAAGAAGAAGAAATATATTGATCTGAGGAACAGATTGGGAACATAAGTTATAGAAACAAGCAAAATAACCTGGTGTTTGGTAACCCCTAAGATCCCAATTATTAGAGCAAGAACTCATTATGCAACAGAAATTTTTGGAAAACTGTAAAGTTATTTGGCAGAAATTGGGTTATAGGTCAAAATCTCACACCATATGCCCAGATGAGCTCAAAATGGTTGCAAGACAGATGAACTACGAAAGAATTACTTTTTGCAGTAGAAAAAAGAATAATAAAATTCATTTGGATGAACAGAAAGTCAAAAATGTAAAAGAAATCAATGAAATATAAAATAGGAAGGAAAGGGGCTTAACAGAAAACATCTCAAACTATACCAGAAAATTATAATTGACAAAAACAATTATGTGTTGGACAACAAATAGGAGTTTGATCAATAGAACAAATAAGGTATAAAATATGCAAAATCAAACAAAGACTATAACATAGTGTTTTATAAACCCAAATATCCCAGTTATTAGGGCAAAAATTTATTCTTCTCTCTTCTACCAATTCTCTAGTGCAAGCCTTCATCTCTACTGTTTGGTTTTTCTTCCTCAAATCTTGTCTCCTCGAGTCCATCCTTAACTAAGCTTCAAATTGATCTTCCTAAGATGAAGGCTTGTCTTCAATATATCCTTATCCAATAAACTTCTGTGGTTCTTCATTCTATCAGGATCAAAAATAAAATCCTCTATTTGACTTTTGAAGCCCTTTATACCTTGGCCGCTCCTTCCCTTAAGACTTCAATATTCTTACACCAAAATCCTACCTATATATTATGTGATCTAGTGACACTGGTCTTATTTCTGTTCCATAAATAAAATATTCCATCTCCAATAATCTTCAAGAAAAATGTAAAATATAAAATAAATAAATTCATTTAAATTACAATTAGAAAAAATAGAATGCTGGATCCAGAAACAGGAGGACCTGAAGTCAAATTTGGTTTCAGACACTTACTAGTTGTGTGAACTTGTCCAAGTCAATTAAGCATCTCTGCCTGTTTTCTCCTCTATACAACAAATTTTTAGTACTATTGTGAAATTAAAACAAGATAATATGTATATTATCTTTTTAGGTTATCTGTGTACAATCCATGTTAAATATATTTTCATAGTAATTATGCTATGAAAGAAGAAACAGAACAAAAGAAAAAAAGAATACAAGAAAAAATATTTTAAAAAACAAAGTAACTAAAATTAGTATGCTTTAAACTGCATTTAGGCTCCATAGTTCTTTCTTTGGATATTGGCTTGGATCATTACACTTCTAAGAAGAGCTAAGTCTATCAAAGTTGATTATCATAAATTATGTCCCTATGTAAAATATTCTCTTGATTCTGCTCACTTCACTCAGCATTTCCTGCTCATAATTTCTTATAGAACAACAATATTCCACTACATTCATAAATCACAGTTTGTTCAGGCATCCCCCAATTAATGGGAGTTTCCTCAGTTTCTAATTTTTGTCACTACAGAAAAGCTGTTCTAAATATTTTTGCACATGTGGATCTCTTTTTAATGATCTCTTTGTAATACAGACCTAATAGTAGTATTGCTGGACAAAAGAGTATACACAGTTTATAGCACTTTGGGCATCATTCCAAATTGTTCTCAAGAATGGTTTGATCAATTATCAATTTCATCAATTAACATTTATTCTCTTGATGAAAATAGCCCAAGATCTTGAACCCAAGATTGTTGGTAGTAGCAGTGTCTTTCAAACCAATTTAAGAGATTAAGTTATCTTCATAAAGACATGGCAGAAATGAGGAAGACATATAAATTAGTATGGTCCTTTTGGTATCGTTTTGGTCATTTTTTTGTGTTTGTGAGACAAATACAGAGATGTTTTAGGGGTGGATATTTTTTAATGTTACATTCTTTTAGATACATTGAATATCAGAGTACTTTCAAACTGTGTCACTTTCAACATAGATCTCTTCTTTATGTCAAGCAAAGTCATTTGGACTTTAACATCTTAAATGGCATTTCTATTTCCTCACATAGAATAAACTGGATGGTGGTGGTAAAATCCAAATATATGTCAGGTTTTTTTTTTTCTTAATGGAGTTTTCCCCTGTTATATTCAATTTTAATTATGTTTATATTCTTTTCAATTTCATTCACTAATGTTTATAAATTTTCACATCAAATCACACATGAGACCAAGCACTGAAGGTATCTTTCTTATCATTTTTATTTCTAAGATAATCTACTCATAGTATTTAATCTTCAGTCATTTTCCTTAACACTTTGCAAATAAAACTTAAACTCTAAATAATTGTTGGGGTTAGTTGTCATGTCCCTCCACTTGCTAGGCAGATTAAGTGTCTCCTGTCTCAGGTGATTTGTAGGTTGTTTCTGACTTCTCCTTACTTTGGCTAAATTTCTCTAGAAACAAATTATAGTCAGTCAATGTCTTTATTCAGTTCTGATTTTTTTCAAATTTCATAGCTAATTTTAAAATATCTCTTTAAATTAAATGTAATATTTTTGGGGTTTTTTACCCAAAAAGCAGAATTTCAAAGCAGAAAGGGACATTAGAGATCATGCACTTTAACTATTTCATTTTACAGTTAAGGGAACCAAGGACCAGAAAAATAACCATTAAGAAAAAAAAATTGCCTAAATCTGGTAAGTTTGGGCTTTAAATGGAGAGATGGGAAGATAGCCTATTGGAGTAGAGAGTTCACTGGTTTATTGAAAGTGAGAACCAAGTCAACTCGAAATAATGCTTTTTGCAATTTGATATCTGAGGATGTCCAAGACTAAATCAACTATTTTTTGCATGTGAACAATTTTAAGAGAAGAGCCATAGAAATGAGTTGTGTAGGAGTTGTTGCAGATGTTCCTAGTTTCACCTGAGATAACCGCATGTTCCAAACTTATGTCCCTAAAGAGTTGTATGTAGGAGATTTCACCACAGATTTTTTAAATTAGTTTTCCCCATTGGTATTTCTGTTCCCATGAACAACCTGTTTTACTTCACAGAAATATAAATACTAAGGAGCTGATGGTGATTCTGATAATTAATTCATTCAACACTGCATTTGAAAATATGTTCTTGAGCATGTAGTGTTGGTAATACCATTTGCTTATTGAAATACCTACTGTCAGTGTAATTATGCAACCATGGTGGTTACTTTTATATTCTTATTTTCGTGTCATTTTCTACGCATTAGAATTTCCATTTCTTTCATTGATTTTTTAATTAATTTCATTGAATTGCTGTCTTCAGTATACTGTCTTGATAAGTAGATAGTGCAGTGAATGGGGCCCCATGCATGGAGTCAGGAAATTCAAATCTAGATCAGATACTGTATGACCCTAAATAAGTTACTTAACCTCTGTTTTCCTCAGTTTCCTTAACTATGAAATGGGAATAATATCCTAAAAGGTTGTGAGAATCAAGTGGGGTAATAATTATAAAGCACTTAGCAGAGTACGTGGAACATAGTAGGCACTATGTGAATGTCAGCTACCATGGTTTTATTTGCTAAAGCTTAAAAAAACGAATTATTCCAACACTGTTTGATATAATTTTATAATGTGTAATGGTTAGTTTAGGATTATTGAATAAATGAAATTTTATAAAGTACTTAACACAGTATCTTGTAATTGATAGTGAGCTTGAACAAAAGTCATCAGGTTTTTTGCTAGTAGATTGAAAGAATAATTCTGTTTGTGGACTTTCTCAGAACTACAAATTATGATTTTTCTGGGGAAATCCCAGGTTTAGAGAACTCTTAATACAAAATTGAAACTAAGCCTCTCTTTTCTACTTCCTACCCAACTTCAGATCCAATGAAAGATTTGTTGATTGAACCTTTTATCACTTATTTTGAATTGGTTAAAATAAATTGATTGAATTTTAACCAATTGAACCTTTATATGAAACAATCCGACCTCAGAGACTGTAAATTTTAAAGGGAGAAAATGACATCCAAATTGAGAATAATACTTGAAGGTAAGATGAGTAATATTTTGGAAATAGCCACAACATGACATGAACACTGGTTATAAGAAAGATGAGACAAAAACAAATGTCAGAGAAAAGGGTGGTGTAGGTTTAGGATTCTACTTCAGTTCTCTAGAATATGTGTCATTTTTTATATTGGTCACAAAATAGGTAAAACTGATCTGTGAAAAGGATGATTTATTTTACAGGAGAAATAATTAATTATACATATACTTGTATGAGAATGCTAGTTTTTATATTTGAAATGCATGCTTTGAATCAATTAAATATGCTGCTATACATGTTAATCATTGTGAGTATATTGTATATATTAAAGTTACATATATTCATGATATTGGACAATTTTGTTGTTTGTTTACATATCTGCTAATGTAATCATTGTCGTTCAATTGTTCAATCTTGTCCAACTCTTCTCTCAAAGACTGCCTAAATTTATCTTCTCATTATGTTATCAACATATTTAAATTTCAACTTTGGTGAAGGGCCTGAATTAATTTTTTTTTAAGTATTAACTGATTTAATCTCCTTACTATCATTGAGACTCAAAATTTTTCTCCAGCATCACAATATGAAAGCTTAATTCTGTTGTGTTTAGTTTTCCTTATAGTGCAATTATCACTGCCATACATTGCTTCTGGGAAAAAAACACATAACTCTAACTATAATGTCTATTTATCTTTGAGTCCACGAATATGAAATCAGATTTTGCTTCTGTTTCTTCTCTCTCTGTTTGCCAGAAAGGATGTGAGACCAGTTTGTCTAGATGATAGATATTTGTTGTTTTTGTTGTTAAACTTCAAGGCAATTCTTAAATTTACCTCTTTCACCCACATCCAAAAAGTGACTTCTTAATTGCTCTTCACTTTCTTCCAGGAGAATGGTATTTTCTGCACATCTGTGATTGTTGAAATTTCTTTTAGCAACCTTAGTTTAGATTCATCCAGCCTGGCATTTCGCATGTTCTATTCTGCATACTAGCTAAATAAATAGGGTGACAATATACAGCCTTGTATTCCTGGTCTGTTTTTAAACCAATCGATTATTTAATGCTCAGTTCTAACTGTTGTTTCTTGAACCACAAATGTTCCTCAGGAGACAAGTGAAATAATCTGGTTTGGAAATCCCTGCCATTTTCCATAATTCAATGAATATTGGTGGCAATTTAGTTTTCTAAAACCAGCCTGCTTTTCTGGTAATTTTCTTGTTCAGGGTCACACAGCTAAGAAGTATTGTGTTTGAGGCCAGATTTGAACTCAGGGCTAGCACTAAATCCACCGCACCCCTTTTCTGGTAATTTTCACATATTGCTAAACCTAAGCTTAAAAATTCTTAAGCATAACTTTTCTGGGAAATAAGCAAAATTGTTCAGTAATTTGAACATTCCTTGGCATTGCCTTTCTTTAGGATGGAGACATAAATCAATTAACAATATCAATAAGCTTATATAATAATGTTGTACTAATTCTTACCATAAAACTTGCTGATATTGCCATTAATAAAATAACTTCTTTGCTATTTTTATTGCTTATGACCTGTGAATATATAAATACTATTGTGATATATTTGGATAGTATATCCTACATGTAACTTAGATATTTTTCATTGAAGCCATCTGCCAGGTGCTACTTTGCATTGTAAAATGTTAGTTATATAAAACATTAATATGTATATGTTATACTATGCTTTTAGAGAAGGAAAAATTTTGACCAAAGAAAGAAATATACCTTTAAGTTGCTGAAAACCAGCAAAATATGTGGGGTATTTTTTGTCTTTAATTTTTAAAAAGGAGACTTTAAGGATTTTCCATGAGGAATAAAATAATTTCTAGGATAAATTTCTGGTAGTCTCTGAGGGGAATTCAATTCATACTATCATTGTGCCATTTTTTGAAAAAGAAACTTTTACCAAATTTTGGAGGCTCAACAGAAAGGGAAGGAAGAAAGAGAGGTGAAAGTAAAATATAGTAAGAT
Source organism: Sarcophilus harrisii (assembly GCF_902635505.1). NCBI lineage: Eukaryota > Metazoa > Chordata > Mammalia > Dasyuromorphia > Dasyuridae > Sarcophilus > Sarcophilus harrisii. The sequence goes on from NC_045426.1 coordinate 196,604,782, forward strand.
AAACAATGCCTGGTGAGAATAAAAGTGGGAAAGATAATTGTATGACCTGAGAAAATTAAACTTGAGAACAGATTGAATAGCAGCTGACTAATAGGGAAATATGTTTAATATGATTGTACATGTATAACCTATATCAGATTTCTTGCTATCTTGAGGAGGAGGAGGAGAAGAGGGAGAGAGGGAGAAACATCTCTAATTGAAAATCTTAGAAAAATGAATGTTTAAAATATTTATGTGTAATTGGAGAAAATAAAGTACTATTGAGTGGGAAATGTAATTGGTAAATATTTAACAATAAAAATACAATATTTTTTAAAAGAGAACTTTGTTTAAGTCTATTAAGTTTAGGGTTTGATAAAGAGAGCAAAGAAGCTTGATCATGGGAGAAGAGATTTCTCTTATAAACACCACAGAAGTGGTTGAATTAATTAAAGAAACATTTTTGGTAATTTTGGTCATTAGTATCTATATTTTAGAATATAATTAACTATCTTTAAACATAGAGAAATTAAGAATTAATAAGGTATCAATATCTCTATCTTTGGGATAGGAATTTTTATGGTTATCTCTGGATGTACTTGAGACATTCTACACCACACAGTCACAGCTGATAAAATGTTAGAATTATTTTATACCTATAAAATACTTTTTCAACATTATCTTATCTGAATTCTACAACAATCCTTTAAGACATGAATATATGGAAACTTAATAATTAGAACACTCCAACCAGAATCAACAACACATAATGTTGTCTCCAGTTAGTGTAGAGTATTTCTTAAAAGTATGGCAGTATATTCAGCCCACAGATTTTCCTAGGCTCATACTTTAGGAGCATCTCGATTAATCTGGAATAGCTCTTGTCTCATGTGTTCTTTGTAAAAGTTTGTGGTAGGGAAGGAATCTTGGAAAGAAGATAGAGTAAGTCAGAAAATACTAAGCTCTCTAGATTTTTCCCACAAATAAAATAAAATTGCATCTCACGGTAAATGGGATAAAAAGGTATGGAAAGGATGAGGGGAGAGGATAAGGGAAATATTCATGACAAGGGACAGTGGGGAAGATAAGTAATAGCAAGACTAGTTAGGAGGTAGAAAAAAGTAGAAGAATTAGCAAATATAGGAAATAAGAGATATCCACAAACATAACACTGATTAGGTATATATATGTATATATGCATATGTGTGTATATACACATGTATATATGCATATAAATATGTCTTTGCTATACTGCAACCTGTGCAGGGGAAATGGAAAAGGGAGGAAAGGGAAAAAAGAATAAAGTAAAATATTCCCAAGATGGGATAAAATGAAAACCTACAAGGAAACAAAGATGGATTGTTGTGAATACAGTATCTTTTAGCATTGTATATATTTTCTTGAAGTGAAAATTTATTATAACACATTTTGAAACATCCCTTATGTTCTTCTGGGCACGACAATATTTGGGGGTTTTGTTTTGTTTTGTTTTTCTTTCTCTGTATTCATTAATTTATTTTTTCTTTTTTTATTTACCATTTAATTTTTAAATAAATATATTAAATAAAGTTTCTCTGTAATTCTGTCTTCATACTTTCATTCTCTCTGTACCTATCCCTGTCCCTATCTCTCAATCTCTGTTTCTATCTCTGTCTCTCCTCCACTCCCCACCTTCCATATATCAGTTCCATCCAAAGCCCAGTCTATGAGTGGACATTTAAAGAATCCTTTTCTTTCTCTATTAATCTGTGGTTACAAAAACTAAGTTGTACCCCTAATCATGGACATAAAGATTTATATAGGCATTTTATTTTTATACAACACAGATATGAAAATGAAATAGAAAAAAATGAAATTCCTGAAGTCTATTAGCTGCTTTTGTGGGAAAGCTTTTGTGGGATTAGCTGATGTGGGAAAGGTAAAAACATTAAGTTGGGCTCCTTTTCCCTGGGTTTATATGAAAGGAATAAGAAAAAAATTATTACCTAAACTTTAAAATCTCAGTACCGTAGGAGGTGTAAATCAATATTCATTTTGCTTAAACCTGGTCAAAATTACAGGCTCATTCCTATTCTTTGTTCATGATATGATTGCCTCCGTTGTGCCATGTTCTCAGCCTCCACTGGACTTCCTACTGGCAAAAGCCCTTGTCTGCTTCATTTGTTGGTTTTCCCAAAATTTTTCATTATGTTTTCCTCTCCCTTCACAGAATTTTATTCAAATTCAGGGTCAAGATCATCCAAGCCATGGGGAAACTTTCTGACCAGAAGGTAGGCCCCTGGTTCTTACAAGTTTTCCATGGCAATGCTTACATTGGTAGCACCAAATCTATACAATAGGAATAGTGGCCATGTAGCACAACTACATTTTTATCCAGAAAAAATTTATTTACCCTTTTCTGAATACAATTCAGTAGATAATAGTGTCTGTTCTATGGATTGATGATTATCTCTGATCTATAGGACAGAAAACAAGATTCCATAATCATTGTGCCATTATTACTTTCATAAAATGCTTTTTTGAATTTTTACAAAAAAGAATTTGAGCTGTTTACCAAATCTTTCATATTCTTCCCCAAATAACTGTCATGCAGAAAAGACAAACAATTCCATACAGAAATCTTAAGATAGCAAACATATGGTATATAATGCTTTTTCCCCATTCTACCCTGACTCCAAAAATAAAATCCTTTATTCATCCTTGTTGAAGGCATCTGACATTGCAGACAACATCATTCTAAAAAGCATGGGAATAAGCACATACTCATGCTTCATTCCATTGGTGACTGAAAAAACATGAAAGCATTATCCTGTGTCTAGAACCTATCCAAACATCCAAGTGGTATACAATACTGATGAACTCTGGGCAACCAAATTTCACCATTATCTTCCATAAAACCTATCAATTAACATAGCATTTGGGAAGCTCCAAAAAGGAAGTAGAAGGATAAAAGAGCTATTGGTTGCAAACCAAACTGAAATTCTACAGAGCTGTTTTTCTGACTTTACTTTTGTATGTCTGTGGACATACAACCTGGACAGTCTACCAGCACCATATCAGAAAATTGAACCACTTCCAATTGAATTGCCTTAGAAAAATTCTAAAGATTATTTTGCAAGATAAGATGAGATACTGGACACTGAGATTCTCTCAACCTTCCAGACTTTACTGCAGATTGCAACTCCAATGGGTTGGCCACATGGTCTGAATGCCAAACATATGTTTACCCAAAAGATTATTTTACAGAGAACTCACAGAAAGTGAGAACTCACATAGAGGTCAGAAGAGAACTTTAGTATCAATGGGGGATGCCAGTCTAAGGCCAATGAACATGGCCTGCCTACATCAAAAAAGACACTGCTCCATAAACAAAACACAGGGTACCACAAAGATATGTAGTTAAACAAAGCTAGAGACATTTTCATCACAAATGTTCAAATAGACTATTGTTGCCCAACCTGTGGGAGAACCCTCCCAGCTCTTGATTGCACTGATTAGTCACAGTAGAATGCCATGGACTTTTACCACACTATTGTGATGTCATCATTGTGATCAGTCAATCAGTGACATTGAGTGTCATGAGTACCCTTCTTTGAGTACAAAGGAAAAGCAGTTGCCTAATATTAACCAGCTAATATCAATTGCCTGGTAAGAAAGAAAATTTTTATGCCATATAGCAAGAAATACAAATATATACCTTCCCCCCGAAAAATCTAGGACACATTTTATCCTTAGTTCTTTCACTTAAGTCCTGGTAAAGTAGATTCCTACTTAAGTACTGATTCCTAACATCTCATCTTCCCAAGTTCAGTTCTGAATTACATAATTAATAGATTAGTTACTCCCTTGCTTAAACAACATGGTATCTATTGATAAGCTGATTAATTCCCATTGGTGGCTCTTCCAACCTTTCAAAGTTCACAAGATCTAGGCAATATTGTTTCTAATATTTATTCATCCAAGCTCAGGGAATAATGAACTGAGACAGAAGAAACAGGTAGTCATGGTGTGATGTCTACAAGAGAGTCTGGGTGGCAAGCTAAAATAGTTGGCAGCAGTAACTGCAATCTCTTTCCTCACTTGGAAGCTTATTATATTTCTTGATTTTCTCAACCTGAGGGAAGTGAGGGATTTCATCTATTTTTGACTTTTTAAAAATACAAAATAATCTAGGGAACATATGTATAAAAGAACATATGTATAAGGGAAACAAAAGGCCATCCTCCACTATTGAAAGCATTCACCAAGTCTTCATGAGAAAGAAGTGAATTAAAAAAAAAAAAAACAGAATCCAACAATATGTTGTTTAAAAATAACATATTTAAAAAAGAGATACACACAAAGTAAAGGTAAAAGACTATAGCAGTAATGCTCAGCTGAAAAATTTTAAAAAAAAGTTTTTTTGCTCAGGATGATGAATATGTAAATCAATTTAGAAGAATTGCACATGTTTAGCCTAAATTGAATTGCTTGCCATGTAGGGAGGGGGGGAAAGGGATGAAAAGGAGAAATATTTGGAAAACAATTCTTTGCTACAAAAAAAAAATTATCTACACTTTTTTTTCAAAAGTAATGACTTTACTGGAAAGGGACCTGTTTGTGCAAGACTGTTTGTGGCAGCCCTCTTTGTAGTGGCCAGAAACTGAAAACTGAGTAGATGCCCATCAATTGGAGAATGGCTGAATAAATTGTGGTATATGAATATTATGGAATATTATTGTTCGGTAAGAAATGACCAACAGGATGATCTCAGAAAGGCCTGGAGAGACTTATGCAAACTGATGCTGAATGAAATGAGCAGGACCAGGATATCATTATATATTTCAACAACAATATTATATGATGATCAATTCTGATGGACCTGGCCCTCTTTTACAATGAGATGAACCAAATCAGTTTCAATGGAGCAGTAATGAACTGAACCAGCTACACCCAGCGAAAGAACTCTGGGAGATGACTAAGAACCATTACATAGAATTCCCAATCCCTATATTTTTGCTCACTTGCATTTTTTATCTCCTTCACAGGCTAAATGTACAATATTTCAGAGTCCGATTCTTTTTGTACAACAAAATAACAGGTTTGGTCATGTATACTTATTTTGTATTTAATTTATGCTTTAACATATTTAACATGTATTGGTCATCCTGCTATCTACAGGAGAAGGTAGGGGGAAGGAGGGGAAAAATTGGAACAAAAGGTTTGGCAATTGTCAATGCTATAAACTTACCCATGCATATAACTTGTAAATAAAAGCTATTAAAAATTTAAAAAAAAAGTAATGGCACTTCTGTGTCAAAGTATATGCACAGTTTTATAGCCCTTTGAAGACAATTTCAAATTGTTCTCTAGAATGGTTGCATCAATTGACAAGGCCACCAACAAGACATTGTGTCCCCAGCTTTCCACATCACCTCCAACATTTGTCATTATCTTTTCCTGTCATCTTAGCCAATCAGAAAGGTGTGGAGTATTAACTTAATTTCTTAATCAGATATTCTATAATCAATAGTGTTTTAGAACATTTTTTCCATATGACTATGGATGACTAATTTTATCATCAAAAATTGTCTGTTCCTATCCTTTGACCATTTCTCATTTGGGGAATAACTTGTATTCTTATAAATTTGGCACAGTTTATATATATGCTTTTATCAGAAACAATGAATGTGAAAATTTGTTACCAGTTTTTTTACTTCCTTTTAATCATGTTTGTGCTGGATTTCTTAGTGCAAAAAGTTTTCAATTTAATGTAAGCAAAGTTCCCCATTTATCATTTTATAATTCTCTAGTATTTCTTTGATCATAAATTCTTTCTCCAAAGTTCTAATAGGTAAACTTATCTCTTGTTTTTTTAATTGGCTTATGTTATTACCCTTGATGCCCAAATCATGTACCCATTTTGACCTTATTTTGGTAGATCATGTGGACTCTAGGGTTATGCTAAGTTTATGACATTATTATCCAGTTTTCCCAGCAATTTTTGTGAAATAGTGAATTCTTATCCCAGAAGCTGGAGTTTGGGGATTTATCAAATACTAGATTACTGTAGTCATTGATTATAGTGTCATGTGTATTTAATCTATGCTACTGACCTACTATTCTATTTCTTAATCAATACCAATTGATTTTGATGACTGCTTCTTTATAATAGAATTTTAGATCTGGTACTCCTAGGCCACTATCCTTTATTTATTTTTCACTAATTTCCTTGATCTTGGCCTTTTGTTCTTCGAGATGAGTTTTGTTATTATTTTTTCTAGCTCTATAAAATATTTTTGGCAGTTTGATTGGTATGGCACTGAATAATTAGACCAATTTAGGTAGAATTTTCAGACTGTCCTTTCTTGAAGCCTTCAAAACTAGCTTAAGCTGGAAGGTGTTTTCATTTTGTCAGACTGTTCTGAGATTTGGTTTTATGTGGTTTTGAGGGAAATTGTGAGAGTTTGAGCAACTTCCTGGCTTCCCTCTATCACTTTGGCTCCACCTCTGGATCTCTTTGGATACTTATTTATAATTTTAACTGAATCTTTCCTTCTCGACTTTCAGACTTAAACACTTTCCCTTTACATTAAGTATTTTTTCAATATGTTACAATTATGTTGATATAAGGCTCGCAATTTTCCTGTAGGCAACATTTTCATGAAATATGTACAGAATTTTATTAATTTTTCTCCTGGAATTACACTTGTTCTATAATTATTTCTGTACAAAAACGTCCATTCAGCTAGTTGTCACTACAGATAAACTCTGATTTGTTAGGAGACACTTTATTTATTTTCCAAATACACCAACTAATATTTACTCTAAAAAAAATCTCAAAACTCAATCATCTCTCTCTGACTCACTCTCTCTCTCTCTCTCTCTCTCTCCCATTCTCTCTCTCTCTGCCTCTGTCTTTCTATGTGTCTATATCTCGCTGTCTCTCTGCCTTTCTCTACCTCTCTGTCTCTGTCTCTCTTTTTCTGTTTCTTGGGGCTCTCACTCTATCTGTCTGTCTCTCTCTTTCTCACCTATTTTACATATCTTCATGCCAGATTTTCACCTTATCAGTCCCAGAAAACTGTAACCTTTTCATTGATGACAACTGCCACTGCAGCTTACTTGCAGCTAATGTCAAAGCCTCCCCATATATATCTGTTCTGTCCAACACAGCCAAGATGAATGGTCCTCTATTTCATATCACTAGCCTTCAGTTCTTCTCTAAGCTTCAAGTCATATGGTTTTCTTCCATCATATGACTAGTATTTTAGCAAATTTGACAAAAGTTCAAGAAAGGAAGAATGAGAAATTCAGACTAGTGATAGAAAGGTGAGATTCATCTTTAAAAAAATAGTAGATAAAATTTATTTTCATTTCACAAAATGACTGACTTTCCTCTTCCCTATCAGTAGTCTCAAAGGAAATTTAGGTTCAATATTGAGCCTAAATTATTACAAAATCATACATACAAGGTCACCCACTATCATCATTATTATTCAATATTGAGCCTAAAGTAATTATTACAATATCATACACACAAGGTCACCCACTATCACCATTATTATTCAATATTGTATTAGAAATGCTAGCCTCGGCAATAAGTCGAAAAAGAGATGAAAAGAATTAGAGTAGGTAATGAGGAAACCAAACTATCACTCTTTGGAGATGATATGATGGTATACTTAGAGAACCCCAGAGATTCTACTAAAAAACTATTAGAAATAATTCATAACTTTAGCAAAGTTGCAGGTTATAAAATAAATCCCCATAAATCCTCAGCATTTTTATACATCACCAACAAAATCCAACAGCAAGAGATAAAAAGAGAAATTCCATTCAAAATAACTATTGATAGCATAAAATATTTGGGAATCTATCTACCAAAAGGAAAGTCAGGAATTATATGAGCAAAATTACAAAAAACTTTCCACACAAATAAAGTCAGATTTAAATAATTGGAAAAATATTAAGTGCTCTTGGATAGGCTGAGCAAATATAATAAAGATGACAATACTCCCTAAACTAATCTATTTATTTAATGTTATAACAATCAGATTCCCAAGAAAATATTTTAATTATCTAGAAAAAATAACAACAAAATTCATATGGAAGAACAAAAGGTCGAGAATCTCAAGGGAATTAGTGAAAAAAAAAATCAAATGAAGGTGGCCTAGTTATATCTGATCTAAAACTATATTATAAAGCAGCAGTCACCAAAACCATTTGGTATTGGCTAAGAAATAGATTAGGTGACCAGTGGAATAGATTAGTTTCACAAGATAAAATAGTCAACTATAACAATCTATTGTTTGACAAACCCAAAGGCCCATCCCAGGTTTTGGGATAAGAAATCATTATTTGACAAAAAATGCTGGGATAACTGAAAATTATTATGGCAGAAATTAGGCACGGACTCACACTTAACATCATATACCAAGATAAGATCAAAATGGGTCCGTGATTTAGGCATAAAGAACGAGATTATAAATAAATTAGAGGAACATAGTTTTTCTCTCAGACCTGTGGAGGAGGAAGAAATTTGTGACCAAAGAAGAACTAGAGACCATTATTGATCACAAAATAGAAAATTTTGATTATATCAAATTAAAAAGTCTTTGTACAAACAAAACTAATGCAAACAAGATCAGAAGGGAAGCAACAAACTGAGAAAACATCTTCACAGTTAAAAGTTCTAATAAAGGCCTCATTTCCAAAATATATAGAGAATTGACTTTAATTTATAAGAAATCAAGCCATTCTCCAATTGATAAATGGTCAAAGGATATGAACAGACAATTTTCAGATGATGAAATTGAAACTATTACCACTCATATGCAAGAGAGTTCCAAATCACTATTAATCAGAGAAATGCAAATTAAGACAATTCTGAGATACCACTACATACCTGTCAGATTGGCTAAGATGACAGGAAAAAATAATGATGAATATTGGAGGGGATGTGGGAAAACTGGGACACTGATGCATTGTTGGTGGAGTTGTGAACAATCCAACCATTCTGGAGAGCAATTTGGAATTATGCCCAAAAAGTTATCAAACTGTGCATACCCTTTGACCCAGCAGTGCTACTACTGGGCTTATACCCCAAGGAGATACTAAAGAAGGGAAAGGAACCTGTATGTGCCAAAATGTTTGTGACCATCCTGTTTGTAGTGACTAGAAACTGGAAAATGAATGGATTCCCATCAATTGGAGAATGGTTGGGTAAATTGTGGTATATGAATGTTATGGAATATTATTGTTCTGTAAAAAATGACCAGCAGGATGAATACAGAGAGGCTTGGAGAGATTTACATGACCTGATGCTGAGTGAAATGAGCAGAACTAGGAGATCATTATATACCTCAACAACAATACTGTATGAGGATGTATTCTGATGGAAGTGGATTTCTTTGACAAAGAGAAGATCTAACTCAGTTTCAATTGATCAACGAGGGACAGAGGCAGCTATACCCAAAGAAAGAACACTGGGAAATGAATGTAAACTATTTGCATTTTTGTTTTTCTTCCCATGTTATTTTTACCTTCTGAATCCAATTCTTCTTGTGCAACAAGAGAACTGTTTGGTTCTGCACACATATATTGTATCTAGGATATACTGCGACATATTTAACATGTATAGGACTGCTTGCCATCTGGGGGAGGGGGTGGAGGGAGGGAGGGGAAAAGTCGGAACAGAAGTGAGTGCAAGGGATAATGTTGTAAAAAATTACCCAGGCATGGGCTCTGTCAATAAAAAGTTATAATTATTTAAAAAAAACAATATCATACACACACAGGAGAATCTTACCATTTAAAAGAAATCTTTCCTTCACCTCTTTCCTGATTTAGATCTTTTGCATGACAATGTTGGATATTTTCATCAAGCACATCTCTCCTTCTTTTATGTTTCACGTATCGTTAGAAATAAAGGAAACTTTTAAACTCTTATCTTTTTCATCATATTTACAAAGAAATTTTGTATAATTTTATATATGCACAGGATACATATTGTAAAAACTCTAAGATACTGTTTTTGTCTTCTAAATCAGTTTTATTTTATTGTTGATTCACAATGATGATCCCATGTTCTTTTATTTTCTATATCTTTCAATTAATTGCATGATTTTATCTACTATGGAATTATCTCATTAAAGTGTGCCTTTTCATTTTAACATCTTGATCAAGGATGGTGTCTATGTATGTGTAGATTATTCTCATAAAAAACATATAGACAGGAAAGTGGACAAATAACTGTAAATCAGTAGTATTGATGGTGTGTCATTCTCTAATTCTTCTAAGGGATAGTATAGGATCATATGAGTAGCCAGGTGACTCAGTGGAGAGAAGACTGGGCTTGGAATCAGGAAGACTCATCTTCATGAATTCAAATGCATTTGCAGATACTTACAAGCTGTATGAATGTGGCCAAGTCACTTAACCTTATTTTCCTTAGTTCTTCCTCTGTAAAATGAGCTGGAGAAGGAAATAAAAAATTATTCCGTATCTTTGCCAAAAAAAACCCAAATGGGATCATGAAGAGACAGACACAACTGCAATGACTGAACAGTGTAGAATCTGAGATCAACAGTTTGAATGTACCTTATATGTCAGATAGGCCAATAAGGTAACTGAGGTCCAAAGAGATTAGATGAATTGTTCAAGGATGCACAGGTAATAAATTTCTGATACTGAATTTGACTGCAAGTCTTGTATCTTCAAATGTTTTGTTAACTTTTGAAAATTCTCAAAGTAGGTAATGTTTTGTCTCCATTATAATATAAGAAAATATTGGCAGACCAATAAATTATTTGCATTATTTTTGGAAATATATGTACGTTCATATATATGTATATGATTATAGCAAATATTACATAAATTTTAGCATAATTTAATATATATTCTATAAATTTAAAACATAGCATGAATTTTAAAATAGCCTAGAAAAGCTTATAATAACAATTGAATGATAATGAAGTCCAAGTTGTTTCAAGATTTTTTCCCTCACATAACTAATAAATTTCTATTTAAATAACTTTAAAACGATTCCTTATTGCACACACAGTTTTGTCACTTTGAGCATGAACCTCTTTGATATTTACTTCTTATATTCTATCTACTTTTCCCATCATTGCTCTACCATTTTTATATCTTCTACAAGCACTACAAGCACAAGGCTATGATGTTAGAATCTAAGTGCTGTTATCAAGGATATGTTCTGTTGTGCTAGAAAAATAGCTCATTATACAACATTTTTCTGCTTTTATATTTTTTCTTTCTTTGTTGTCTTCCTTCTGGCTTTATCTTTTGATACCCCAAAATGACTTATTTTTGTTCTCTTTCTTAATTCCCTCTCCAAGCTCTTTTTATGTTCACTTTACTCACCATTGCTTTTCTTTCTTTTGTGAGTCAGTATTACTTATAATCTTCTACAATTTTCTCCACGATATTTTACAAACATGTTTATACTCTTATCATATCTGATATCTAATCAGTTATTCTGTTGGTTGTCATCTTCTGTTTGGCAAAAAGACAAATGTTTGTTGAATAAAATGGTTTTTGGGGTCTTCTGCATACTTGTAACAATCGATTAATGGTAATTAAATTTTTATATGAAATGAATGTAAAGAGTTTTGATGTATTTTTATAATTCTATTTCTTTACATCAATAATTTGTTTAAGTAAGATAGGTTGGAATTAATTCCAAAACTGTGTTCTTTTCCTTATTTTTGGTTTTCTTCCTTTGTACTAATTTTGATCTTTACTGTAACAAGTTAGTGGTCTCACTGAGCAAAGACAGCTTATGCAGTAATAACTCATCAAAAATGAGTCATTTCCTATTTCTTAAAATACAATTAATTTCACTTTTCATTGATATTATTTGATGTTTAGCATGTGCTGCAACTAATTCTCTTCTCAAAGAAACTATTTGTGATTTATTGGTATGAAATCTTTATGTATAATCTCCAAATCTTGACTTCTCTCATTTCACATTCCTGAGAGATTTTTCCAGTGATTATGTGTTTCGAATCATCTTTGTCTCTTCTCATTTTACTTTTGAATTCATGGAGTATCAAAAGTTGTGTTGTTTTAATTTGAAGTGTCTAACTGAGTTTTAATAGATTTTTTGTATCTTCATGTTTTACAACAAATATTGATATACATAATGTTATCATATTCTTGGCTCTCTATGAAAATACTACAATGTGAAATGAAGAAATTTCACATGAAATCATATTTCTTACTTCAAAGACAGGATAAAACTAACACATTAATAACTACATTATTTACTTCTCCCTAGAGATTCTGTGATCTAACCTTCATTTAGCTACAATTTTCTTTTTTCTTCAGTTTTCATTTGTAATAATGATGTCAAAATTTATGTGATCCTATTTCTATAGGTCAGTAACAAAGATCTAATATTCAGAGACCAAGAAGTTAAGCTAAGATTTACATTTAGCCTAAAAATTTGTGATTTTTTAAAATACCTGCCACAATCATTGCAGAAGAGAAGAATAATCAAAACAGACTGTCATTTTTATTTTCCTTTCTTTTCTAGGCTTCCACAGCAAAAAAAAAAAAAAAAAAAAAAAAAAAAAAAAAAAAAAAAAAAAAAGCATTATCAAGAGTCGATCCTTCTTTACTTACCTAAGAGGACCTTGGAAAGTAGGCACAGATTATGGCTAGTAATTATACTAAAAACCTTTCTAGTAAAATAAAATGGACTAGAGTTTACATTAAACTGTCACAACCTTCAAGAATTTAATATCACCTCCACATCATCACGAAGCATCAGAATAGTACTGAATTTTAAAGAATTTTAACAGCTCCAATTTGACTGAAATTCATCAAGGAAGGAGAATATTCTGGATGTTGTTAAATGGCTGCTACCAGAATCTTAATTAGGTGACAAATTTGGATTGAAGGTACATCAAAAGAGAAGAGTCCAGAAATTACAGTGGTGATAAGGAGTCCTCTGACTTCCTCTACATCATTACTAAGTCAAGGGAAAGAAGAAAGTAGCTGGAAAAAATAGTAGCTGAATAAGAAAAGATTCAGTGTGAAAAATACTGAAAAGATGGGTTTCCAGAGTGCTGCAAACTTCTAGGTCGTGTGGGATAGTGGGTACCACTGACCAAGTGGTTTTCAGAATGTAAGAGGTTAAGGAAGGTTAGGATTCCACAGTACAATTAAGTGATCAATAGAAAACAAGGAAATGGGGAGTTAGGAAGGCACAGATGGATTTAGCCAATCAGAAAGAGTCTTGTGGTTTTGAGAAAAGCATTAAGATAATAGTTGATCCAGCCCAAACTAGTTGGGGTCAATAACCTGACTTGACCAAAGCACTACTGCACCTGCTTAATAGACTAATTGAATATTAAGCAATATGCCCCAGAGGAGTAGGCTTCTGCCATTTTTGAACATGGGATGTATAAAGAAGGAGGGAGAATATATGTTATACATATTTAGGGGGGAAAATAGTGAACATATCAGAAAGACTGTAACCCAGAAGGGAATGGACCAATCCAGTTCCTGAAGAAAGAGGGACTGTGCCAAATTAGCAAATATAAAGCTTTCCCACTTCTGTGTTCAGCACTTCCTCTTCACGAATTGGAGTGGAGCCACTTCTGGCCAGAAACATTAAAACAATTCCTTAAGATTTTTCTTTAATAAATTTTCCTCGATATCTGATTTTCAATGTTAGTGTTTTTTTAACATCAGGTCTTAATGAAAGCCAAAATATGGAGAGAATCAATGTGAAAGGAAAAGTTTTATGCAAGTGCCCCAGTCTAGTAGCTCTAATAGTAATGGCTTTAATGGGTTTCAGGATTTCATAGTCTTGTACAGAAAGAGAAAAATATACAGGAAGATAAACCTAGTGTTTGGATGATTTGATGATTCTCTGATTATTCACATACTCTTTTTATATGGAGTAACTATTTCTGTTCTACTCCTAAATTTAATTATACTTTATATTTTGTGAACCTTCATACAAATTCATCAGTTTTCTATGCTGTTAATATGGAAGATCTTAATATTAAATTAGTTAGAAAAAGTAACTAGTTAGAAAAAAGTATGGGATTTTTATAATAAATATGCCAGGATATGAATTATATAATAAAGAGTAACATGGGCAATAATGATTTAATAATGAAATTTTGGACTCACAAATATCTTATGAAGTGAAATTGCTTCATTACACTTGTTACAAAACAAGGTATTTACTGAATGAGAAATTATGCAGTTTAAGTGCAGAATTAATTAACAGAGTAAAATAAAGTATATGCACTTTTCAGATAAGTTAGTATCATAATAGCTAACACATATGTAGCAGTTACAATGTGCCCACCACTGTGCTAAGCAATATTAATAATATTTCATTTTATCCTAATTTTCCTAATAAGGAAACAAAAGAAACAGGTGAAATAACTTGCCCAAAGCTATACAGCTAATAAGTATCTAAGACCACATTTGAACTCATCTTCCTGAATCCTATCCCAGTACTCTCCACTATGTTAGCTACTTGGCTAGGATTCCACTTGAAAAAAAAAAAGCATTAAAATTGCATTACTTCTAAATACTCTGTGACAGAGATAGGAATCATCATTACTACTCCCAAAAGTTTCTTATTGATCAATTCCTTAACATCCTCTCCAATAAACCTTGGGAACATAGATACAAAATTTAAACCAGCACTTATGTTAATGCTTTTGCATCTAATCATTCTATGAACACCCACTTGTGAAAAACATTATACTAGGTAATATGGATAATAAACAACTTTAAAACATTGCCTCTGTCTAAAAGAATCACTAATTTCCAAACCAAATAAATGTGCAAGAAATTTATAGGAGAATCCCACATGATGTTAGGTAATTCATCACCTTCTTATTTGAAAGGAAATAACTGAAGAATTTTAGTTCACTGACATCAAATCTAACCCAGTGGAATCACATTCATAACCCTCATCCATGGTGTATCATGCAGACCCCATGAATATACTCAATATATGACAATTGTCAGAATTTCAAAAGAACACCAGCAATCTAGCACCAAAAGTTTAAAAAATAACAGTTAATTTGTTTTGTGCTTTTATTTTTCTTTAAAAGTAAATCTTTAAATAAGTAAATATTTTATACTTCCAAAATAAAATGTTTATCTTATTTGCACAACATATTGGGATTGTTGGAGGAGAAAAAAGTGTCAGAGTTGGTTCTGAACAGTGAATAGGAATTAAACTAGGCAGTATCATTGGATAATATATTGTATAATAATGATTACATTATTAATTCAATATTCTAAAGGAAGAGGCAAAATAAGCATTAAAAGATTGCTTTTTTCTACTGAAACTTTTATAGTTAAATTCAGCTTTGAATGATGTTTTGTGGGTGGGTCAAGATAATTTCCTCTAGTGTCAGACTAAAAAATTCCAACTTTTTCTTTTATTTCTAATAATTAACAAATGGATTATGCGTATCTCCATGGTTTTCCCTGCACATGAAAGACCTCTGACTTGTTGCTTATAAAACTCATTACTTAATTTTAATGCTCTGGAATTCATTATTATTCTTGCATACGAAATATTCTAAGTTTCATGTAATTAGAATAAATTTATATGCAATAGAAGTTATCTTCATTATTATAAAACTGTTTCATTATTATAATTTCACTGTTATAAAATTGCTCTTCAACTTCGACCTTACACTGAATCTCTTTCATGATTGTGGCAAACACCTTTGAAATGCTTCATGATTACTGATGGCCTGCAGTGTGAAAATATATGCCTCATTCTTTCAGATAGTGTGATAGAAGATTTTGGGGGAAAAGGCATGAGAAGATAAGTACATGAGATGAAAAACTGAAAGAATGAGAAAAAGTAATTTATAAAATGAAGAATACTTTTGGGTCAGACATCTACTTCCAATCTTGACTTTTGGGGAGATAAGTATGAAGAAGAAAGAGAATGATCAAGGAAGATAAGTAAAGACATAAAGAGAAAAAATCAATGGAACGGACTCAAGAGCTCCAAGGGAAATAAGAATTGCTCTCAGGTCATGGGAGAGCTTGAAAGGGATTTTGAAAATCAAGTAATAGAAATAGAGAACAAATTAGGAAGGGAAATTAGAATGATCCAAAAGGAAACACAAAAATCTAATGAAAAGAATGCCTTAAAAAAACTAGTCAAATGGGAGAAAATGTGCAAATGCTCATTGATGAAAATAATTACTTCAACACCAGAATTAAGTAAATGAAACTAACAAGATTTTATAAGAAATCAAGAAACAATTTTTAAAAATGAAAAAAATATAAAACAATGTGAAATACCCCATTGTAAAAACAACTGACATGGAAAATAGAACAAGGAAAGATAATATTAAAAGTATTGGTCTACCTGAAAGCCATGATTTAAAAAAGGATCCTAGAGATGATCTTTCAATAAATTAACAAGGAAAACTTTCTTGATATTTTAGTAACATGGAGTAAAATAGAAATTGAAAGAATGCACTGATTATCTTCTGAAAAAGATCACAAGATGAAAATTTCCAGGGCCTGGAACTTCTAAGTATAGGAGAAAATACTGCTAGTTAGTATCCAGAAAAAAAACACTTCCAGTATGGTGCAACTACAGTCAAAATAACACAAGATTATATTGTTTCTCACCCTTAATTTTGTGTATTTTTAGACATTATCTTTTCATATTCAGCTCACAATTGTGTCTTCTGTCTGTATGTACCTCTAATTACCCTAATAAAGACAGACTTCTTATGAATTACAAGTATCACCTTCCCATGTTGAAAAATAAACAGATTAGCCTTATTAAGTCCCTTATTATTTCCCTTTACTATTACCTTTTTATGATTCTCTTGAGTCTTATATTTGAAAGTCAAGTTTTCTATTCAGCTCTGCTTTGTTCATCAAGGGTCCTTGAAAGTCCTCTATTGGCATTGGAAATTCATTTTTCATCTGAAAGATTATACTTAATTTTGATGAGTAGGTGACTCTTGGTTGTAATTCTAGTTCCACTGCTTCCTAGAATATCGTATTATAAGCCGTCTGATTCTTTAATACAGAAGCTACTAAATCTTATGTTTTTCTGACTGTGGCTCTATTATGCTTAAATCATTTCTTTCTGGATGCTTGCAATATTTTCTCCTTGATCTAGGAGTTCTAGAATTTGATTATAGTATCCCTGTGAGTTTTCATTTTGAGATCTTTGGTTTTATTATCTTCTTCTGAATGTTTTGATCTTCCTTGTCAACATAATAATTTTATGGTCAGAATTTTTTTCTGTTGTTTGATCATTTTCCAAGCCTATTACTTGGCTTTTACTCTTTGCTCAGAATGAAGGGTGTAATGTCCCAAGCTTCAGGGGTTTTTTGAAGCTGCTTTCAAAGATCCTTTTAGAAACCTGTAAGTTTTCTGTTCTTCCAGGGTTGTATAATGTAAGGCGAGATCTCTTTGCAATTCTCCTTACCTGTGCTCTGGTCTATGAAGGATCACAAGCACTCCTTTCTGCCCTAGAACTGTGAGGAAAATCCTTGCTCCACTGTGGCTCCAAGCTCCAGTCTGCTAGCCCTTGTCTTTCCCAGGGGAAATCCACCCAGTTCTGCATCCCAGATCTGAGTATGTGCAAAGATTTTCCTGGAATCTCCTTCTGACCATCTGTTCAACCTCCTTTCTGTCTGTGGACTGAGACCTCTAGAAGCCACTCTGCTGCTTCCAAGGCCTGTTCCTGGTTTGTTGGGGATAGGCTGTACTGGTGTAGGATTGCAGTCTACTCTCTCAGTAGTACAATAATTCTTTCCTGACAAGTTTACAGGTCACCTTTGGTATCTGCGAACTGAGAAGTCTGGAAACTGCCACTATTGCCACCGATCCAGAGGCCCCAAGAACTTCTCCTGGCTGGCTGGACCTGGGGTTGTGCTGACATCACCTGTACTGTTCGCCACTTTTGGTGGTTGGGGGTCAAAAGATGGTAAACTGAGAGCGTGACAAGGAACTGGCCACTCTTTTATACAATTTGTCATAGAAAAAGCAAAGAAAAGCTAGAAAACTATGACACAAACTTTGGATTTGAGGAGAACCAATTTCAAAGGATTTAGCACAAGAATAGATAGATTTCTATAAACTAAAATTCTACAACCCATGTTATGGGCCAGAACTCTGAACTTGAAACAAAGGATTCTTATGGTACTAAGTCAGTGGAATTCTTAGAGACAGTAGTTATCTAATTTAGCATTGCTCAGTATGATTGATTTAATCCTACAATGAGATGTTATAGGCCAGAACTTGAAACAAGGTACTAAGTGAAATTGAGGAAACAATGGTTAAATCTAGTTTAGCACTGATTTAATCCTACAACAAATAATGTTTTCCTAGTGATCTAATGATTGGTTTATACTCAGAGTGAGCATATAAACTAGGAGCCTCAGCCAGGATTGAGTCGGGGAGATTCAGAAGTCAAAGAGGGCAGGTGGGAGCTCAAGCTCTCAAAACCAAGCCCAGGCTGAAAGACTCTCCAGAAAGCTGTCCAGCCCCAGGAAGGAGATAATAAAGGATCTGGACTATAAGAAAGCTAACCAGGCTTCAGGAAAGGAGACACAACTTGGAAGGGGACAATAACAGATTTGGACTTTTATCCCTGGTTTCACTTGTGGTAATTACTGAACTGAAAGGAAGGCTGCCTCCAGTGACCCCAAGAAAACCCCAACAAGAGAACATTACATTTTAGAGAGAATATTGCAGACCCAGAAGTGATAGAATGCACCCTTGAATGATACTCTTTATAAGCCAGAAGGAGAAATAATTCTAGTATAAGGTCAGCCACCTTCATTTTGTTTTAGTTTTTGCTTTTTTAAACAGAAGTAAAGCAGCTGGAAGCATGTCCAGATAAAAGATGAATATAATTGGCACAGCCTTGTAAAAATAATGTTGGGAGTGCTAAATCTAATGAGCTGAGATTGGTGAGAGAAATTAAGAACAAAACCAAAAAAAAATACAATTTGTGGATGAAAGGGAAACCAAGATAGGATAAGTCCATTACTTAAGTGGATGGTATGATGATAGTATACATAATATTGTTCACTTCTTATTCTGTTCCTATTTTCTTGGTCAACAAGAATTTCTATTACAGCAGAAATGGCAGGATAAAAATGTCTAAAAGGGAGTTAATATTCAACTCTGAAATTATGTGATTTTATTGGCATTAGTAAGAAAAATAAATTAGTCATTGCAAAGTAAAGAACATTTCACTCTCTTTCTCTGTATGCCTGTCTCTTTGTCTTTCTCTGTCTCTCTCCTTTCTCTCTTACCTCTGTCTCTTTCTCTATTCCTCTCTTTTTGTCCATGTCTCTGTGTTTCTGCCCATGTATTTCTCACTAGTTTGTGTTAAAGAAGAAGAAAGGGGGGGGGGGCAGCTAGGTGGCACAGTGGATATAGCACCAGACCTGAAATCAGGAAGACCTGGGTCCAAATCCAGCCTCAGACACTTAATACTTCCCTCTTCACACTTCCTAGCTTTGTGATCCTAATTCAAGGCACAAAATGGAAAGTCCTAGTAATTTATATTATCAGTTAATGCAAAGAATATAATTAAAAATGAGAAGATGATGACAAATAAACCAAAAAAGCTATGTGTTTTGATGTTTTTGAGGGAAACAATTTCACTATCCCTAAATTACCTTTTGAAAAAGGTTGGGTGTACAATATTCTTCAAATATCAATAAATAAACAGAACACTTTAGCTTTGGATGACTAAGTATAAAGCACAAAATACACATAAATCATGTTTTTCTTGGTTTCTTCAGTATGATTGCAAGACATCTAAATTCTGTGCTTCCTATAGCATAATCTGGAAAGCTGGAATTGTCAGGCTATTGGCTAAAATGTGTAACACGAGGATTAATTGTACAAGAGAGTTAAGATATTGTCAAAATATTTGTCAGCCTGAAGAAAGAATCCTGAGAACTATATATTAAGAGTGTCAAGTTCATATAAGATATACTGATAAAATCTGTCTTAAAAAATAAATATAAGCCCTCATGTAAGACACTCATGTCAACATGGGTTGCCTAAATGTTTATTGTCTAAGGCTTGAACTATTTCTATGGAATAACTTGCATCTTTGCTAACATATGCTGTATATAGGGAGGAGAAAAGGGGCAGGAAGATTTCAGTGGCACTGCAAAGTGAGGTTTTCTTTTATATATTCTTAGAGGAAAATTGAAGTGGAATTATATCTGTCTTTTTCCCCATCTCCTGCCCAAAATATCTCTCATCCAGGAGTATGATTTTGTGTTTTCAAAACAAGAAAAAAATACTTTTTTTATCACGGCTAAGGGAGCAAATGTAATTCTTAGCTTATACTCAGCACCTTAGCTCCCTCTCACTTAATGCAGTATACCCAAAAGACTATAATAAGCAGTGAACAAATTTTTTGGCCAAATAAAACAGTGCTGATGAATAATTACTTGAATCTGAAGATAATATGTTCTACCTCATGAGCTAACATGTTTCTTGGTGATGTCTTTTTGAGTATGTTGAAGGATTTTTGTTCAAGTATAGTATAGCGTCTAACTTTGATTTGCTTTTCCAACTCTAAGTTTTATTAAAAGTTACCAACAAGGTTTTATACCAGGTACTATCAAAAGTAGTAATAAGGGGATTTGAGGTAATGTTTTGACATAAAGAAGTGGCTAATAAAAAAGAGATGAATTCAAAGGGAAGAATCATGAGTAAGTTGTATGAAGAAAAGTATAAACAATGGAGTTGCCTAAATCCCTAGATCAAAACTGAGATTATGCATATTTAACATTTTTACAAGTGATCTAAATAGATGAGGGAGTTCACAGTAAAATCTCTAAGATTAAAAATGACATTAAGTTCTTCTGGGTAGTGAAATGTCAAGCTTACAAGAATAAATTACGAAAATGAAGATCTTAGGGCACTGTGTGACCAAGCTGAAAGATGGCATTCAAAATGTAATGTGAGTGGGCATAAAGTATACAAGACTAAAACATTTAATTTTAGAAAATTGCTTTTGCATACTCTAATTTTTCTTTCCACTGATTTGAACTGGAGATCCTTGTTTTATATAGCCCATTCTATTTTATTGTATATTTTCTTATTAAGATGCATTAATAAATTATTTGAATCAGATAGTAATAAGAATTTTGATGACTGTAGACATTTTTTATGGTGGGGAAGGAAAATGGAGAGATATTACCTGTACTTCCTTTGGTAAAGTGAGTTCCCATTTAGGAACTCATTTTACCAGTGCAAATCAGCACCCTTCTCTGCAATTTAGAGAGCTAACTGAGGAACTTGAAAATTAAACAACATGATTAATATCACAAACCCCCATGTCAGAGGTTTTCAAGAACCCAAGTCTGACTATTTCTGAGATTAGCTCTGTTATGCCGCATTGTCTCTCATTCAGGAAACATGAGGAAAGACCAAAGATAAAATTCTCTCAGTTTTTGAAAATGATGTGTGAATAATCTATATATTGTTTTGATTTTATATTATCTTTCCTTGGATTAGCTTTGTGTATCAGTTCATTGGACATTTTTTATTATGACAATCTCAAAACTTTAATTCTATAAGACAGATTTGAAAATTATCAAACTGGTCAATGAAGAAATATTTATTATGGGCTCCTTAGGGCAATATAAATTTGGCATAATCAGGAAATGTAATTAAAACAAAATATCTTTTCTAAATGTTACCCTTCTATGAACTCATAGTATATTTACACCAAAAAATTCTGGTTATCATATCTGAACAAGAACAAAAGTGAGTTGGGAACGGTTCAGAGAAGAGCACATGGTAAAAGGAATAAAACTACCAAGATCTCCCTTTACCAAGAAATCACAGGGCCAACCCCTATTTGTGTGTGTGTGTGTGGTGTGTGTGTGTGTGTGTGTGTGTGTGTATGTGTGTAATAACTATTTTACTCTTAAGTTTGCATTTGTGTTGGAATACATAAGGGAATCTCAGTTCTGGAAAAATAAGGCTCACAGAAGAGATGAAATTAAAATCCATAAAACTCTGAAAACAAAAATAGAGTGACTGCAGATTTATTCCTAACTTGAATTGTGAAAGTGAGGAGTGAGGTGAAGCACTCACTAAAGCTTGTGAGTCAATTTATCAAAGTGAAATATATTTGTATACAATGGTAGTAAGTATCAAGAATTTATTTCCCCCTGAAAAATGGATTCAGTAAATGGTCAGGTTAATTCAAAGTTGATAAATCATTAATGAATACTCCCTTTTAAGTGGTATTTTCAGAAAGATCTTGAAGCACAGTATATTCTGTCCTAGCATCAGGTGACTATCCCAGGGTCAATTTCTGAGTTTCTCCAACTGAGAAAAAATGGAAGAAAAGTTGAACATCTTAAAATCTATATACTGCGAGAGGATTCTGGGAAGTGGTAAATTAGGTCAGAAAATTTTAAGCTGTCCAGATTTTCCTCACAAACGGATCAAAATTGGGCCTGAGGAAGAAAATAGTCCTGTGGAAAACAAAGAATAACTTAGAAGAAAGACCCCTGGGCAGAAATTTAACCAGGTGTGAAGTGCAAACACCTGAAGGCTAGCCCCTAGAAAACAGCAAGCAGGGACCCCTGGGGCTAGTTGAGGGTGGGGTGAGGAGAACCTCACCCTGAATTTTGACCTCCCAGACAGCAGAATGAGCCCAGTGTTTGAGTCTGGGGTGGGAGTCAGGATTTGAGTCCTGGAAGTCAGAGGGGTCCGCCTGCTGATTTGGAAGACCAATTTCAGCTCTGTTTTGGAGAAGCAGTCCTCAGAGAGAAGAAACTGAGTGAAAGCAAAAGCCGTGTGGCAGGGGAGCTGTTGGCTGCCAGCATGTGCAGGGGCGGGGCTCTGAGTTTAGGGTTCCTAGTCAGAATAGAAAGCTGAAGGGAAGCTTGAGGCACCATCCCCCCAACCCATTATTAGAAGTGCTTACACTAATAATTCTCATTTAAAAATAAAAAAGAACGAGCAAAGAAGAAAGAACTCAATCATAAAAACTTACTATGGGAATAGGGAAGGGTTCATATCCAGAGGAAGACACTGAAGTAAAAAAAAAAAAAAAAAAAAATGAAAGAAAGAAAGAAAGAAAAAAAAAAAGCCTCTTCTATCCCAAAGATTAACCTTAAAGGGCTCCCTTGCCCAGATAGAATTTATAGAACTCAGAAAAGACTTTAAAAATCAAATAAGAGAAATTAAGGAAAAACTAAATTAGCTATATGTCATCCAAAATATACTTAAAATCAAATAGAGAGAAATCATTCAAATAGCTTCAGAAACAATAATGAATTATGTTCTATTTAACTTATCTTCCAGTTTCATCTCTACATTTAAACTAAGTATTATATTGGCAAAACAATTTCCATCTATGGGCTTTATTTGCCCCACTGAAATGATTGAAGGGAATAATAAGGGAATACAATTCAATTCGTTTTCAATATTTTTTATTTAAGAAAAGCTTTGATAACACATTAATATTTGGACAAAGTTATTGTGATTTTTCAACAAAAATATTAAATATCTTATCTCACACTTGCAAAGAATACCAAAAAAAAAAAAAAGGAAAATTAAAATTCAAATTGTTGGAGATTATGCAAATCTCTTAACTCATTTTCACCATTGTTAGGCATTAATCCCCAAAAGAATCCACACATTAAAACAAATGAAGACTAGTTCTTGCATATGGGAAAAGAGCAGGGACTAGTAGTGACAGCGGTCATGTTTTAGCACAGGTGATAAAACTTTCTTGGGACCAACTAATAACAAGGAGGTCGGTCTTCTTACCAGCAGGACCAGAGAACAGTAAGTGGGTGATCATACTACCCAGTTTTCCATGTGTTGGAATCTTTACAAAGTGTTAACTCATTAGAGTTGATAGAGACAATTATTATCTAATTTAGCATGGTTCAATATGATTGATCTGATCTTACGAGGAGATGTTATGGGCCAGAACTTGAAACAAGGTACTAAGTACAACTGATAGAAACAATGCTTGTGTTCACACCTTTAGAGAGCTCATATAAGCAAAAAGTATTTAAGTACTCATTGGAGTTCACACTTGGGAGATTTCAGGGTTTAGTATGAGATATCCGAATTCACACCTCTCTTAATCCCTGCCTCCAGAAGGCGGAGTCAACCTTTTACACTCAGCATAAATAGAGCTTCAATGATCCACTCGAAAGTTTTACTGTGGAACATTCCCAGGGATTGGAGAGGAGCACCCTGGGACAGACACAGAGCTCTCTGGGAGATAGAGAACCAGAAGCTCTCTCTCGGCGGCAAGACAGATTCACCTTGGTGCTGGCTGGGGGCTGAAGAAAGCAGAGGCAAAGGACAAAGCTGCAAAAGCTCTTAGAACCAAAGAGAGAGAGAGAGAGAGAGAGAGAGAGAGAGAGAGAGAGAGAGAGAGAGACCTCTAAGAAAACTAACCAGGACACAAAAAAACAAAAAAAGATCTGAACTTTTAGCACCTGGCTGCAGTTTGAGGTGATTATTACTTTTAACTGAAACTAAGGCTGTCTCCAGAAAACCTCCCCAAGAAATCTGCTTTCTCCCAGAGAGAATCATTATTTTAAAGAAGAAAAAACACCATACCCATGACCTGTTATAAAGATCATTGCCTATATATTAAATAACGTTCTTTTCTTTTTTTCTTTTTAATAGTTTTTTTTAATTTTTCCAAACATGCAAAAATAATTTTCAGCATTCACTTTTGCAACACCTTGTATTTCAAATTTCTTTTTCTTTTTTTCTTCATTAAAGCTTTTTATTTTTCAAAACATATGCTTGGATAGTTCTTCAACATTAATCATTGCAAAACCTTGTGTTCCAATTTTACCCCCTTCCCCCATGACCTCCCCCAGATGGCAAATAGTCCAATACATGCTAAACATGGTAGAAATATATGTTAAATCCAATATATACATACATATTTATACAATTATCATGCTGCACAAAAAAAATCAAATCTAACCAGTAAAAAAAGAGAGAAGCAAAATAAAATGCAAGCAAACAACAACAAAAAGAGTGAAAATGCTATGTTGTGAACCACACTCAGTTCCCACAGTCCTCTCTCTCTGAATGTATATGGCTCTCTTCATCACAAGATCAATGGTACTGGTCTGTATCATCTCATTGTTGAAGAGAGTCATGTCCATCGGAATTGGTCATAGTATAATCTAGTTGTTGCTAGGTACAATGATCTAGTTCTACTCATTTCACTTAACATCAGTTCATGTAAATCTCTCCAGGTCTCCCTGGAATCATCCTGTTGGTCATTTCTTACAAAACAATAATAGTCCATGACATTTATATACCACAATTTATTCAGCCATTCTCTAACTGATGGCATCCATTCAGTTTCCAGTTTCTTGCCACTACCAAAAGGGCTGCCACAAACATTTTTGCACATGTGGGGGTCCCTTTTCCTTCTTTAAGATCTCTTTGGAATATAGTCAAAGGGTATGCACATTTTGATAACTTTTTGAACATAGTTCCAAACTGCTCTCCAGAATGGTTGGATCAGTTCACAGTTCCACCAACAATCTATCAGTGTCCCAGTTTTCCAACATCCCCTCTAACATTCATCATTATCTTTTCCTGTCATAATAGCCAATCTGAGAGGTATGCAGTGGTATCTCAGAGTTGTCTTAATTTGTATTTCTCTGATCAATAGTGATTTAGAGCACATTTTCATGTGACTACAAATAGAATAACATTATTTTTTATATTCCTGATATTCTTGATATTGCTCTTACTTTTGGTCATCATTTTATACTTGGAGATGCATTGTAAGGTGCAAAGATTTAACATTGCTCATTATATGGACACAACAATTTAGAACTAAGATTAAGTTCTCCCTGGGACTGGCTCAGATTCAGTCACTACTTTAGGGACTGTTTATTTTTAGTTTTTGTTATGTTTCTGTGTTTTAGTTTTCAAATTTCTTCTTTAGTGCTTGCTGTACCAAAATGGAAAAGTAGTAGCCCTCTAGTCATTTGAGTGCTAGAAATCCTCTAGGAAACTTTATAAACACCTTAGGAACAACTAGCAGAGTGAAAAGAGAGCAAAACTCTAATTCTGACCTTTGCAAATTAGGGCAAGTTTTTTTCTTAAGAGGCACTTAAACTTCCCACAAGTTTTTGTTGTCTCTGAGGACATTATTGTCTGGTGGACTAAGTACAAGGTAGCACTGCAGTAGTTCTCTGCAGTTGGCTAGTGGATCATGATGGACAATTCAGGCCAGAGAGTTTTGTATTCACTGGAATAAGTGGTTGCTTCAGTGTGTATACTTACTGAATATTCTTCTCCTGCTATGGTTAAGTAAATTCCCTTTTGTTAATTTGAATAAACGCCAAGTGTTTCTTGGCATTAACTATTGAATAAATGCCAAGTATTGAACTTAAACTACCAGGGGGCTGGCCTGAATCAGACCCATCGAAAGAAAAACAGGATGGCTTCCATTTGAGAAGGGGAACCTATGAGGATAGAGTTCTGGGAGGATATTATAGTGATGAAGCAAACATTATCTATGAAAGTACATTAATGAAATGTCTTTAAACATACACAGAAGAGAGCAGAAAGAAGTTTAAAGTGGATTGTAGTCAAAAAGGATAGTTTTATTGCATAGTGTTAAATGTAATACTTTTTTTTTAAATGATACATAATAAAAGTTCGTGAATCATATATAATCCTTTTTCTATTTATCTTTGGGTGGAAAGACACACCAAAAACCTATCCTTTCCCCTTTCCTTCCATTGTTCTCCTTTGTTGGATTCAGGGATAATCAGAACTTATGCAAAGGTTACCCTATTTGATTCTGGTGAGATGGAGAAATAGTAATTCTTACTATCTGATACTCCATTGAATCTTAAAATCCTCCGAGTCTTTCAATATATCTTGTACTTATGCTCTTCATACCACTGAGAATTGATATTTGATTTGCTGATATATGCTAAAGTTCCAAAGGTTTTTGCTATTGTTCTGCTGTGGATTATTTCATCCACCCTGCAAGTTAAACTTTCCTATATGTGCCACATTTTCCAATTTAAATTAGATGTTTGAAAGTAGCAATTGGATTGTTTTTCTGTGTGCACTAACGGTTTAGCATAGAATTTGGCATTTAAAAAATTATTTTATGCATATTTTATGTGTTTTATTTCTCAAATTCATAAGATGTAAAAATCCATCCATGTTTCTTCTGTTTTTTCTCTTCATTTCTCAACATGGCTTTTGAAGTTACCATTCAACTGAAACTGCTCTCCTAGGATACAAATGATTTAATAGTTAACATTTAAAGAACACCTTAAATTTTACAAAATTTTCTGCTTGGAATATCTCATTTAACCCTAACAATGACCCTATGAGAGAGCTATTACACATTTTTCATGGTAAACTTAATTTCTGACATGATGAATTTAAATTGACAATGAAGCTCTTAAAGATTCAGTAATTGTTCAAAATATTCTATTTGCCAAATAATTGCAGACTTGTGATTTTTACATGATTTTAATGACAAAAATACACAATGGTTTTTTTTTCCCTTCTGAGCTGATTTTTTTTTGTGCACCATTACAAGTATGGACATATGTTTAGAAGAATCACACATGTTTAATCTATATTGGATTTCTTGATGTCTTGAAGAGGGGAGAAGAGAGAGGGAGGAGAAAAAATGGAATACAATGCTTTTAAAACTATCTTTTCATGTATTTGGAAAAATAAAATACTATTGAAAAAATACACAATGATTATTAGATTAGTTTTCCCAACAGAGGACATGTCATATTCAAGGTAGTAAATTAAATTGTTCCCAACATAACAGCAACCTCTCTTCCCCAACATGAAATAATAAATAATGTGTCAAATACATAGCAAATAAAATTTTAGGAAGAAAAGATGGGAATTCTTCTCCCCCCACCTCCCATAAGAAATTAAAATTTCTAAAGTATAATTGAAAAGTTAAATAAAGACTCTACTTGCCTATCCCTATACTGTGTTCTGTGTAACTAGTATTGATTTTGGTTTTAAGTTTTAAATGTGCTAGTTTCTACCATTCTGCTTTCAGCAATCAATTAATGTGCATCCCCTCCTATCTTATCCTTTCATAAAAACTATAATGCACCACTCAGTTTCACAAAATAAAGATGAAATAAATATATGGGGGAAGAAGACCTAGAAATGTAGGATCAAAGTGGAAAGGTAAAGAGCAAAGCTGGGAGATGATATAAACCCAAATGCTGACATCCTTATATTGATTATTTATTGATTAAACTTCACAATAATAAGAAAGAGAATTGCAGAATGCATAAGAAAAAATCTTAAATAATTTGTTGCATACTAGAAATGCATTAAAAATTAAAAGGATATAGAATGGAAATGAGAAACTGAATCAAAAGTGTGCTATGTCAGTCTTTCAAAAAAGCAGAGACTGCAATCATGATTTCAGGTAAGACAATATTAAAAATTTACAATAATAAAGAAGAAAAATAGGTGAGATATATCACTCTTAAAGGAACCATAGATAGTGGAATAATATGATTATTAAACTAGTATGCACAGACCAGCATAGAATCTTGTTAAGTACACTGGAACTGATCTCTAAACTATGGGTTGTGTCAGAGCCAAACAAAGTAGGCTAGATTCAGGAGAATGAGTAACCAAACAGAAGTCAATTTCAAAGAAAAATGCTTGCAAGTCAGAGTCCATCTTCCGGACATAAGCTTATAGCGTATGGCATAGGTAGTGCTTTATCATGAAAACCATGAGAAGATGAGGTCCCACACTGTCCTGAGTAAAGAGTTCCTACAACTGGTATTTCTTGGGACAATGTAGTTCTTCTTGGATCCTGTGGGAACAGTATCTAAGTTATTATTATTGTTGAGTCTTCTGATTTTCTCAAGTTATTAAGAGTTGTTGAACTTTGGGATCTTTTAGCAGGGTACAGAACAATTATTATGGTGAGCATATGAGTTCAGTACTTGATTCAGTTCACTTAGCAGTTGCAAGAAAAGGATTGTTAAAATGTGAGAGGAAATTGGTTGATTACATTTTGCTGCAGAATGTCAGTTGTATCTGGCTCTCAGATTCTGAGGGAAAAAATGGAAGCACCAACAAATCTAAATAGCTATCAATTAATATGAAAATCATAGATCCTTCAGAAAACAGCTGATGCTTTTTAAAGTAAAAGTATTTTGGCAATGGATGGAATAATCCAGAGGGTAAACACAAAGGATTGTTATTATTCTAAGCTCAGGATACAGCCTGCTTGATGGACCTTACCTCTAGAAAACAGGGTATCTCCAAATATCTTGATATCTTCCTCTTTTGTCCAAAGAGAGGGATCTAAAAAAACCTCTACCTTTATGGTCAACAAAGGAGAGGCAAGTATGCAAAGGAGAGGCAATTGATACAGGACAAGATGTTACCCAGGCAGTTAATTCCTTAAGAAAACTTATTTAGTAAATGTGTCCCAAGTATTATTGCTAGTCATTACTTGTAAGCTGAAAAGGGTGAAGGGGATATCAAGACTGTAGGGGAAGAAAATGCCAATACACACTTGAAACAGGGAATTAGTAGTTAGGCACACAATAAAAGGAAGAGAAAAAACTAGGATAGCATACTCATCCCTTGTCTGGAATCCTGGAATAGCTGTCTCTTCCAGATTCAGCTGCTTCTGGGTCCATACTAAATGAACCTTAAAGTCCCTGAAGAGTTTAGCCATCTATTCAGGAGAAGGGACTTTATTCAGATAATCTGGAAATCTGTGCTCACAAGCTTGATTGCTGTGTGAGGAGTCAGCAAGACCTGGGAGGGGTCATCAGATACAAGGACTGATTGATCCGTTCAGAGTCAGTGTTCAGATATGAGCTTCTCTTTAGTTAAGAGTTTCTAAACAACGTATGAAGATGATCCATTTAATTAGAAAAACTTCACACTACACCTTCATTTTATTATTTTCCCCCTTTGGAGGATATTATTCCTATATTTAATTTAACCACACATATATATGTATATAAAATTGTAAGTAGTTCAAACTTTTAATCTATTATAATAACTCAGAGATGCTTCCAGTATCAATATCTTACTTAATAGATTTAGTATTGTTCTTGCAAAACTTCTTGATCATAGAAATTTACTGTAAAAGAAAAAAGAGAGAGATGGTTGTAACACTGTCCTATGTCGTAACAGGTAGAAATACTCCTTTAGCTGTGTTTAATTCCAGGCATGAAGTCATATCTGAAAGCCAAGTGTGTAGTCATAGAGTATCAAAAGCAAGACATGGGATCAATTTGGTGGGAAATTTTCTTTTCAGAAAGGAAATGGAACAATGAGGAAATAAAGTAAGAGGATCTTACCTAGGTTGTGGCTTAGATCACTCCAAAACTTTTTCCAGGAACAGACATTGACCTTTAGCAATTCTCAGAATATAGCACATATCATTTTCTACTATTGACTTCATGATCCTTCAGGCAACTAGTCCAGTAAACAAAGCGTAAAAGAGTAGTAAATTGCTGTGTGAAGATTTTTTACCTTAAATAGCAAAATTTCATTACCTACAATTTAGGACTTAAATATTTCATTTATCTTTTACTTTATAAATTAAAACTATCCATATTCTGAGGTTTTGGACATACAGCAAATACCCAATAGTTGGCTCATTGTTAACATCTTTAAACCACCTTGTTCAATTTCATAATAGCCAAGAATTTTTAAGTGAAAATTCACTATTATAGTAATGATCTTTTTATAATTAAGTATACTTAATTACATCTTAATTATATACTTACTCTAAGATGTAATTTATCACATCTTTTTTAAAAACCCAATTCTCAATCTAATAGCATAGATTAAAAAGCTGTTTTGACAACATTTCTGTAATAATGGTCTCTCAACTTTCACAATGTAAGAGAACTTAAAAATACAAAAATAATTCAAACAATATCAGGTATTTAAAACATAAAATTCAGAGAATATTAATTGAGTTTCCAAATTATCCCATATACAAATCATTCATCTCATCACCTTTGGCGTTTTAAAACTACTTTAGAATTATCAGATATAGAACAATTGCATTCAAGTAATGAAATAATAATAAATGCTTAGCATATGCCAGTCACTACATTAAAACCCTTAATATTCATTATATTATTTTGATGTCATAACAACGTTGGGAGATGGGTAATATTATTATTTTACCCTGTATAGATCAACAAATTGGTGCAGAGATAAATCAACTTGACTAAGATTACACAGCTAATAAATTTCTGCCACCAGAGCAGAAAAGGGTAAGTCAACAAGGGCAGAAGTTGGCTGACCCTCCCACCTTTTACTTGTATGGCCAGGGACATCAGAACCGTCCCAATGCAGCAGCTAGGCAGGCCCTACTGAAGGGCCTGAATAGAAATATTAAATAACACACACATACATAATCTAGACATTTTACCAAAAGCAATTATGTGGTAAGATAAAAAGAAATCTTATTAGCATAAAAAGAATGGCTTGATTATATGGCCTTTATAACACAACACAGTAAAACCAATATTTAATACAGGGGTATATAAGAAAAAAATACAGAACTAAGATGAAGTAATGACATTTTAGACATGAGTAAGTTGAAAAATAATTTTTAAACTAATTATAACAATGGCTTAACTTAGTAAAATTTGAGGCATTCTGCTAAAGGACTTCCTAGAGAAAAAAGTATCTGAAATTAAAAATAATTAAAAAAGGAAAATAGATAACTAATAAACAAAACATACAATTTGAAAGAACTTTTAAAAGTCAATATATTAGCATATCTAACCAAGTAAAAAGGGAGGCGCTGAAAATCAGTAGAAAACAATAAAATTTACGAAAAAAAAAACCATGAAAGAAATTTTTCTTAGCTTTGCTAAAAACAAAAGAGAAAAAAGTATACAAATTAAATAACATTTGCAAGAAAAAAGAAATGAAAAACATAATGAGATGTAATATTATAATAATGAGTAATATAATATACACAATAATAATAATATACAATTATCTATGATAATTAGAACTAAAATATATGATAGAAAAACCAAGAATAAAAAGAAAAAAGAATCATTTGTTAATCACACAAGCATCCTCAGCTATCTCTTCACCATACACAGTATAAGATATCAAAAACATTATTGAGGTACTAACCTGATGAACTCACACAAAAAAATAATAATAATAAAAACAAGCTTTAATTCTTACTGCTCATTCAACACACTTTTCTCACATAACTCCCTATAATTTGATGAAATAGAAGCATTCATTAATTCTCATGACGCTACTATAATCTCTGCTAACAAAATCTTTTTCCCCTGCCCTCTATCTGGCAGTAGAAATCAATTCTAGTCATTCAACCTTGGTTAAAAGAGGAGGGCAGAGATCTGACTCTGCCTGGATTTGAATCTCCTTGTTCAGTAATCAGAGAACTAAGAAACAAAGGAAATTGGCATAGGAAGTCATAATGAATCCTACCATCAGGAACAAAAGAAAACTTCTACCATAAGACAATATTCTAACCTCTTTGTCTCTGAAAGGACAAATACTAAAAGTGAGAAATAAGAAGAAGAAAATGAAGGGGGAGCTATGGGACAAGAACTACAAGGCAATGGCTGTATATTCCACAAGGAATAATTAGACAAATTCAGAAATAAATATGTATAATGGTAACAAATTAAAGAACAAAGATTTAGAATAGAAAGGGAAGAGAAGTAATAAACAGAATAGCAGAAAGACACTTTTCAAAGCAAAAAGTAGAGAAAAAAATTTAAAGTAACAAAAATTAAAGGGCAAGAGGAGATTCATTCGTCTTCCTAAGTCAAGAAAAAAATGAAATATTTTGGTAAATAGCTCAATAAAAGGAAAGAAATTTATAAAAACAAAAAAAACAAAACAGGAAAACATGGATGATTGTGATTAACTTTGCAGGAAAAGAGGGCTATTTGAAGGTCAAGAGAAGAAAGCCTGTAAGTACTAAAATATATTAAGCAAAAATATTTGAATCAAAAAAAAAGTATTGTCTTTAGAGGGAAAGAAGAAAACATCATAATTCAGAAAAAAAAAATATTGAGGCAGGTCGTTCAATGGATACAGAACCAGCCCTGGAGTCAGGTGGACCTGAGTTCAAATCCATCCTCAGACACTCTGGGCAAGTCATTTACCCCAAATGCCTCTAAAAAGAAATATTAAAGACAAATAGTAATTATCCAACGTAACACTTAATTTTATAAAAGTGAATGGATTAAATTATTTAATAAAAAAGAATGATAAGCTAAACTATGAGAAATCCTATAGTGTTTATCTTAAAAGAATCATACCAAAAAGAAAGTAAAGAATAAAAATAATAAAATAAAATAATAAGGTAAAAAATAAAATAAAATAAAATAAAACAAAATTTGCTATGCATCAAATGAATCAAAGAAGCAATATTAGAAATCATGTAAACAAAAAAGCAAAACCAAAAATTAACATAAAAATAGAAAACAAGGAAATTTTATTATGCTGAATGAAATCACAAACAACCAATCAATATCAAATTAATACTATATTTAGATGGTTTAAAATCTAAATTCATAAAGGAAAATTTAACTCAAAGATGACAGTAATACAATAACAGGAAGAGATTTCAAAGTCCTTCTCCCAGTTTTGCAAACCAACAAAAAATTAATAGAAGAAAAATATGTAAGACTGAGCAAATTGCTAGGATAATTAGAACTAAAATATTTATGACATCTTCTAGATAGTACTCCTAAAGATTACCCATGTTTCTCATCAATTTCTTGCACACAGTCTATGCTACAATTTGTTCTGAGGCCAAAATTTGTTCTATTTGTGGGGAAATTGTGGGGAAAACTTGGAGAGCTTGAAATTTAGTCATCTATTCCACCATCTTTGCAGGATCCTCCTCAGAATATTGATTTAAAAAAAATCAGAGAACTAAAAAATAATAAAAAACCTTAAATAATTATAACCACAACAATGATAATAATTGACTTCATATCACACCTACATGGGCCTTGAACTATACTAAGCACTTTATAATTATGATCTTTGGTCCTCACAAAACCCTAGAAAACTAGGATTAATAATAGCAATAGATGATAGTGATAATTATCCCCAAGTTACACAGGAGGAAAATGAGGTTAACAAAAGTTACTTGATTTGCCCAGGGTCAAACAGCTAGTTAAGTCTCTTAGGCTGAATTTGAATTCAGGTCTTCCTATTCCAGGTTCAATGTGTCTCTTAAGACACCTCCTATCAGCTCCCAAAGAGAAGATATTAAAACTGAAAACAATAACAATAATAACAAACCAAACAGATAATAACCAAAACTGAAACCTAATTCTTTCAAAATATTAATAAGATTGGTAAGTATTTAATCAAACTGATTAAAAGCTATAAAAAATCAAATCAACAAAAGAACTCTGAATTCACATCAATATTAGAAATATATGTATATAACTATTTTATTACATATGATATATTTTAAATGCATATATATGTATGCATATGTATAATTTATACATTTATGCATAGGTAGATGTTAGGTAGATAGATAAATAGGAAGAAAGAAGGAAAAATAGGCAGATATTTAGATAGATAGATATACCACAAATAGAATTATGTGCAACAGAAATATACTGTCTTTCACAGTAAAGCAGAGTCCTGACTTTTATCACTACTATTTGATTTAATTTTAGAAGGCCAGCAATAGCCATAAGAAAAGAAATTGACTTGGTGATGATAATATGTTTTACCAAGAAAATCTTAGAGAATCAGCAAAGGTGCTAATTGATACAATTAACAGCTCCAGCAAAGTTACAGGCTTCAAAATAAATTTAAAGCAACTATGTTTTTATATAATAATATCAAACTCATAAAGAAAACAGAAAGCAAAATACCTTCAAAATATCTACCAAAAAAAAAAAAGAAAAGAAACCTCTTGGGGATCAGTCTACCAAAGCACAAATTATCTCTATAGTTTAAATTATAAAGTTCTCTTAAAAGAAATAACAACTAATGCAATACTCAGTACACATGAATGTGCATTGTCAAAATGACATAAATGACAATATCATCAATGTTAATTTACATTTTCAATGCTAAACTAATTACAATATCAAAAATACTTCATAAATTAAATAAATTTACAAAATTCATTTGGAAAAATAAAAGCTTTGAACTAGCAAGGAAAATAATGAAAAAAATTGGGATGGGGAATAGCAATTTTAGATTTCTAGCTTATAATATTATAAATCAGCAATCAGAGCCATTTGGTACTTATTAAAATGGATATTAATAGAAATTTTAAATTGATGTTAATTAAAATTAACACTCAGAGACAAAACAACAGATAATCAGAAATAATGGCACTCAATAACTCAGTATTCCATAAACCAGAAAATGTAAAGAACTTTAGAAAGACTCCAGCCAGGTTCACCCTTCTGCTTGTTTTTGATTTATGACCCAGACCTAGGGAATAACAGCACTGCCCCATAACACCTACAGCTTCACCCTACCATGATTATACCTCTCTGCTGGATCTGAGACTTCCTCCTTCCCTGATCTACACTTTCTCTAAACTGAAATGCTCACTGTCTAAAGTCAGAAAGCCTAAATACTCATGTACTTCACAAACACACAAAGCAAGTTATACAATTATATCAACGTAATAAAGATACATATAATCTTATATAATTAGTATTTGAATTATGCCCCTGAATCAATTCCAAATTAGTTTTCTGGTTTTACACAAGCCTCACAGGTTGTAACCAAGTTTTCTCAAAAATTTGACTATTCCTGATCAAAATCCATCTATTTCATCCATTGACTTTCATGAACTTCAAAATCACAAATTTAACTCCTAATGTAGTCTGTCTTTACTTGACTGATTCAGTAGAGGTGACAGGGTCTTCTTCATACTTAATTCAAATTATGAATTGACCCAAAGGAAATGCTCTTAGCTGTTAAATGTAACAGGGTTAAATAAGGTGCAATGATTGACTTCTGATTGATTCAATTGGTACCCATCCTTATAAATGCTTTTGTCATTACAGAGTCTTGCTTCAATGTATTTTACATCCTTTGTCCTGTCAATCCTCAAGCTAAACATTCTGTTTTAGCGGTTTTAAGAGCTTTTAAGATTTTTGCACACACTTACTCTTTCCTTAAAATTACTCTCCTCCCTTACCTGAAATTCTTCCCAACCTTCAAAGAATAGATTTAAGTCCCAGCTCTTTGATAAAGCTTTCTTCCCCTGATTCCACCAAAACCTGATTTTTATAGCAGTTAATAGCTGTACCACTAATTTATGTGACCTTGCAATTCATGAGAAATGGATTGTTGCCATAAAGTAATAGTGCTTTAGAGCTGTATGACCATTTCTAATTTAATAGTTCTCACTTTAGATTAGTCTGTCTGCCAGGAATAAAGTGATAAAGTAGTGGAGATCGCTGCCCCATGAAAACAAAAATTCAGAAGCTAGTGTCAAAAGTATGCAAATAAGGTACTATGCTAAAGGCACAATCATTTTTATCCTTTGCCACATGCTTGTTATTAAAACAAATTTAAATATTCTTCTAAACATGGCTGATACATATAGCCATAAATTGAGACTTTTTCCTTTTTTTTTAATTCAATATAACAAGAAAAAGGGAATTTTTTTTTGTTGCTTAACTGTATTTTCTAGAGATACCAACTAAAGAAAAATCTTTCTTAAAAACAAAATCTCCTTTATCAGAGGAGCTATTATTTGAAAAACAGAGATATGTCTTTATTTTCAGGTTCAATTTCTCAGTTGCTGATGGCACTAACATCACATGATTAAACTTTACTACTTCAGGAAAAAATGGTGTGTATTGTGAATGTGTATTTATATGTGTTTATGTTGTGTGTGTACATGTGTGTTTGTGTAGGGAATGTGTGGGTATGTTTTAATCCCTGGTAGAATCTTTTTGTGATAAAACTGAATTTTACTGACATGTTTATTATCCAAGGCCTGGATAGGCTATAGTAACAATATTAGAAAGACTACAAAAATTCCATAATACTATTGCATTACCAGAAGAGCAGTTATTGTCAATGTGAGTTTAAAAGACACAAGGAGATGTTACATAAAACAATACAGAAATAAGGAAATTATGAAAGGATAGAGATTTTATAACATGACTTTTTTCACCATCAAAAATTACAAATTACATTTGTAGTGTAGGAACTTAAGATCCCCAACTCTGTACAAATATATAAATCTTATCCAATAAGAAAGTTCATAAAAATAATACAATTTTGACAATAAATTTCTTAAAAGGCAGTTAGGTGGTACCATGGAAATAGCACCAAGTCTTAAAGTCAGTAGGACTCATCTTCCTGAGTTCAAGTCTGGTCTCAGATATTGAATGTGTGGATTAACCCTTTGCCTCAGTTTCCTTATCTGTAAAATGACCTGATTAAAGAAATAGTAAATCACTCTGGATCACAAAAAAATGGATATGAATGAATGAAAGAACATAATGAAAAGTTACTTAATTAAAAAAAATAAATGTGTCTTTTCATCCTCTAGAAATTATCATTTTAAAAAGTCAACAAGCCATATTCCAAGTTTCTGTGATGAATTGTCTGTTATGTCAACATCTTTCTAGGATTTTGTCCTCTATGTCAAGTTAAGCAATCCTCAAATAGCTAAGACCCTTAGAACTATTACAAAAGCCTCTAGGTCTGTTCTCTATGGACTCTAACTTTAAAGTTTGTTACCTATAAGTAAGGGCAGGGGCATTGGGACAATATCTTTTCACAAGTTTTCTACTTTCAGGATGGGTCCTCTCTGTAAGAAACCTCACTCAGAATTATGGTGAGCATTCAGCACATTTTTTCACACAGATCTTCCTTTCTGTAGCCTAGACTACCATACGATGTTTATTTGTCCAGGTTCTTCACTTTTTAAAGATATAATAGTCTTCTGTTGGTCTATGAAAATAAAGGAATTATGCAAAAGTGACTCAAATAGATTTATGCTCTAGGAATCAATCTTTTGTCTCTGTTGATTTTTTCCTTTGCAAATAACTTGTAGAAGCCTTTGATCACTCACATAGTATGAAATAATTCACTTTAACCTGAAAGGCCTTTCCTTTTACTTAAATTTCATTGTTCCTAGTCTTGCCTCTTAAGAGATTTATTCATACATTAAAGTGTAAAAAGTTTAGAATCTTATATCTTCATTTAATTATGTTTATCTTTATATCTACATATATCTGCATTTATACACATTCAATACTTATTTCTCCTGAGTTCTAGCCCCATATCACTAGATACTGTCAGACATCTTTAACTGGATGTCATTAAGTACCTCATTTTCAACATGGAATCTTCCCATGCTAAACTTCTCTATTCTTGTTGAGGACATCCTCAGTCTTCCAGTCACGCAGAGATCACAGACTAATCTTGGCAATTTATTCAATCTTTTAAGACCTGACACCTCTTATTTGAACTATCACAACAAACTCCTAGTTGTACTCATGGCTTCTAGTTTCCACTTCTTTCCAATGCATCTTCCAGAGAATTGCCCAAATTATCATCCTAATGCTTTCTCCCCAGTCCTGCTCCTCCAGCTCAGAAAACTTCAGTGCCTTTCCATTGCTTATAAATACGGTACAAATCCCTCAGATTGGCATTTAAAATCTTTCACAATCTGATTCCAACCTAACTTTCCAGACATATTTTATATTCATTGCCTTCATGCACTCTACATTCAAGTCAAACTGCCTTACCTGTTGTTCCTTGAACTTAACACTCCATCTCTTGACTCCTTCAGGTTATTCTCTCGTGTCTAGAAATACCTCCTTTTTTCCCCCTTCACCTCTCTTCACTCAGTTTTATGGATCATCTTATGTGACCACATTGCACAAGAAGCCTTTTCTGATCCCCTTAGTGTGAGTGCCACTGCTATTTTCCTCCTCAGTTATCATATACAGAGGCAGCATGATATAATCATGCTGATTAAATCTAGAGAGTTACTGGAAGGCAGGAAGATTTGGGGTCAAATATTGTCTCTGACATATATTAGATATGTGACTATAGGCAAGTCACTTAACCATAGAGGGACCCAGATAAGTATGTAAGAGTGATTTTCAGAGAAAACAGGTCTTCATCGATAGGAGAAATTTCTTCATTAGGACAAAACCATAGGTTCAGTATCATTCAATCTTCACAATATAATTTAAGTCCTTTGAAGTTAAGGGATGTTTTTAATTTTGTCTCTAGCTC
The DNA here is from genome assembly GCF_902635505.1 of Sarcophilus harrisii. Classification (NCBI taxonomy): domain Eukaryota; kingdom Metazoa; phylum Chordata; class Mammalia; order Dasyuromorphia; family Dasyuridae; genus Sarcophilus; species Sarcophilus harrisii. The sequence goes on from NC_045426.1 coordinate 196,644,043, forward strand.
TTATATTTTCACTGCCTTGTACATAATTTCATGCACAGCAGGTACTTATTAAAATTTTATTATATTAGATTAGAAACTACCAGTTCATTTTCAAGTGAGCCCTTACTCCACCCTTTGCATTGAAATCCCAGCTGTTTTCTGTCTATCTGCTTCCAACTAATGCCTAGATGATAATACCTTTCCTATCTAACATGCAAAGGCATGTTACAAAAATTAAAAGTTACAATTTTTGTTATCTCTGTTCTCTTCCCTTTTATTTTACATTTTCACATTTTTCACAAAATATGCATTGTTTCCACAAACATTTTTGTCTTATTTCCTATTATCCTTAATCATTATTCTTAATGTTCTCTGTTTAAATCAAGCTGATATATTAGTTATTCATAATACTTGACAGGAAATCTATCTCCAAGACTTTGAATAAACTATCTGCCACATTTGCAATATCATTGCTTCCTTACTTTTGTCTCTTAGAATTTCTAGCATAGTTCAAGAGCTATAATATATAATCATATCATTGATATAACAATAAATCTTGAGTATTGTGATCAATAATTGTTCATGGAACATACGAATTTCACAAATTATCATTTTACTTGGGAAAGGATTTCTTTTCTCCTTAGACTTTTCCTGGTTCTTTGTCTATACATCTCCAACATAATTATAATCTATATTATATTGCATTTATTATAACATTTTTTATCTTACCAACTATATTATTTTCTGAGCATGGAGTTATGTGTATTATCTTTCCCCCATACCTAGAATAATGTCCTACATATAGAAGCAGCTTCTTAATGTTGAATTGCATTGAATTCAATTAACCTGTTCATAGAAGACAAACTTAATTAAGTGAAATTTGAAAATTAGCAAATGACTTTTAGTTTTCATCTTTATATTTAGGATTTAAGTAAGTTGCAAGCACTTTTCCCCTCCATCCCCAAATACTCAAGCACTAATTAGTCAAGATTAAAGAGCTTACCATTTATATGAATAAGGGATGTTTTGCAGAAGAGCAGCACTAAAATTCCCAAATCATGAGGCCCCAAATTATATATTAAGAATAAATGCAAGTTTAATTATGATTATATTTTAAGATTTTTCACAGTGTTTTTTCACTTATACCATAAACTCTCTCCCACTTAATATAAATATTGGTCAAACTCTTTTGTTCCTCCCCCAATACCTTACTCTTTCCAATACATATTTGTTCTAGTTATTATTCCCTTTTTCTGGAATTCCTCCTCTCCCCAATTTTTGTCTGTTAAATTGTTAACAATTACTTAAATAACACCTCCTCTATGAAGCGTTTCACATTCACTGAAATTATTAATCCCCGTTAGAACTCACCTACCATTTTTTGTGCACTTGCCATGTTTTATTTTGCCTCTAGTTATCTATCCTCTACACAACAGTGTCAAACTCAAATATAAATGATGACTGTTGGCCACATATTCACTTCACAAATTACAAATCAGCATTAACTATGTATTATTGGGTTATTTACTTTATTAAACTTTTCACAATTATATATAATTTTTCTTGGGTCACACTGGAGAATCTAAGGACCCAGAATTTGATACTCTATCAAACAACAGATTGGGATTCTGTCATTTTTAGTTTTATTCCTGCATTCAGTTAACAACAAGATAAATGACAACAATGAAAATGAAAACAATCATAATAATTTTCCTCAATCTGTAACCTCTCAATTCCAATGCCTTCCCTCTGTCATTTTATTTTTTTTTATTTATCTTATATGTAGCTTGCTTTGTATATGCTTATTTGTGTGTTGTCTTTGTCATCAAATTGCAAGTTTCCTGAGGGCAGCAATTATCTTTTGCCCCTTTTTGAACCTTTAATTCTTAACATAGTAGTTGGCATGCAGTAGTCACTTATGCATCAATTGATGGATAATAATGATCATGATTATTAAAAAAAAAACCCAACAACAACCCTGGTTGAGGTAGTGCTTTAAGGTTGTTAAGTATGTTTTGCACATGATCTCCTTAGAAGCTTACAACAGATCTGTAAAGTAAGTGATATGGATATTATCAACACCATTTTATAGATGGTGAAATTTAGCTTCACACAGGTCAAGAGATTCACAACTAGTAAGAGCCTAAGATGACAGGAAAAGATAATGACAAATGTTGGAGGGGTTCTGGGAAAATTGTGACAATAGTGCATTTTTGGTGGTGCTGTGAAATCATCAACCATTCCCGGGAACAATTTGGAATTATTTCCAAAGGGTTATACAAATGTGCAAACCTTTTGATCCAGCAGTGGCACTATTGGGTCTGCATCCCAAAAAGATCTTAAAAGAGGGAAAGGAACCAAATATGTGCAAAAATATTTCTGACAGCCCTTTTTGTAGTGGTAAGGAACCGGAAACTGAGTGAATGCCCATCAATTGGAGAACGGATGAATAAATTATGGTATTTTTAATGTAATGGATTAATATTTTTCTATGAGAAATGATGAGCAGACTGATTTTAGAAAAGCCTGAAGAGATGTATATGAACTGATGCTTAATGAAATCGGCAGAACCAAAAAAACATTGTAGAAGATACAAGACTGCATGAAGACAACTGTGGTGGACTTGGCTTTTCTCAGCAATGCAGTGATTCAAGATAATGCCAACAGACTTGGGATGGAAAGTGCCATCCATATCCAGAGAGATAACTCTGGAGATTGAATACAGATCAAAGCATAATATTTTCATCTTTTGTATTGTTACTGTTGTTTATTTGCTTGTGTTTTTTTCTTGTTTTTCTCTTTTGATTTGATTTTTCTTGTACAGCATGAAGAAAATGGAAATATGTTTAAAAGAAATACACATGTTTAATGTACATCTTGTCTTGTTGTGAAAAGAAAGGGAAGGTAAAGGAGCAAAATTTGGAACAAAAAGGGTTTTTTTTAAAGCTTTCTTATTTTCAAAATATATACGTGCATATTTTCAACATTCACCTTACAAAATTTTGTGTTCTCATTTTCCCTCCCTTTCCCCAACCTCCTTCCTCTAGATGGCAAGTAATCCAATATATGTTAAACATGGAACACAAAAGTTTTACAAAAGTAAATATTGAAAACTCTCTTTTCTTGTATTTGAAAACATAAAATATCATTTAAAAATAATTAGTAAGAGTCTGACTTGCAGTGTAAGCCTAATTTCTTAGGTTCATAGTCCAGTATCCTTTCTACCATTCTACCATTCTACCATTTAAATGTAGGAGAAATTAAAAGTGAAAAAAACTGTAACCAACTAGGAAGTATTTGAAAGAAACTAGACACCAAAGAAAACAAAAATTTTCCCTAATTGGTAATGAGGTACAAAACAACAAATGATAAAGTAAATTCTGGACAAACAGTAGTGGAACTGCTCCAGAAGGAGAAGAGATGGTTCATGGTAAATGATTTAATGAAAATGATCAGCTATTCCTTTAGTAAGCACCACTAAAATGTCCTTTTACTTCAAGAACTTTTGTGTTAATCAGGTAGATTAACTGATGTGTTTCTGCTGTGTTTGTTGAAAATTCTATAGTAATTGAGGATACATTATTGGGATTTTAGTTCTTATTTGTCCAGGCAGAAATATTATCATTGTACAGAGCTAGAGAATTTACTTTTCTAGCACCACAACTTCTCTAGGCTGGTTCTGGAATTACAGATTACTTACTACCTCCTAAAGTAAGCTAATCTAATGAAGGTTTGTATCCTAACTAAATTTTCAAGACATAAAGAGAATCATGTATGCAATACACAATTATTATGACAACCTTGGTCAGCCATATGTATAATGCATATATAAATACATATAGATGTGTATATAGATATAGACATGTATATATGTTTTTATATTTCATATATTGTATAGATTGTACTATATATAGTATGTCCACATATAACATGTACATGTGATTTATAATACATATTCTTATATAAAAAACACATACATAAATCATAACTAAAAGTAATAAAAGATTACCTTCAAGGGGGAGATTCTAACAGCTAAGGAGACCTGGAAAGGCTTCATGAAGATGGAAGGATTTGAACTGAATGCTGAAGGATATCAAGGAATATAAGGCGGATGTTAGAGTCTTCCAGCAATAGAGGACAAAGGCATGGAGATTTAAGATGTATGAGAAACAAGCAGCCCATTATGGAGGGGTCCCAAAGTGTGTGGAGAGGAATAAGGTTTAAAAAAACTGAAAAAGTAGAATAGAACCATGTCAGGGAGTGCTAAATAGAACAGTTTGCATTTGGTTCTTGAGGTAATGAGGAGCAATAGGATTTATAAGTAACATAATTTTGTTTTCACCATGAGAAAACCACGTTGATTGCCATGAGGAAGACTGTAGTGCCCAGAGTAACTTTATGGGGAATCTTTGGATGGGCCTTGGTCTTATGTGGAGTGAGTGACGAAGGCAGGAGAGCCACCACAAGGATGGTCAAGGATGGAGTCTGGAGTCTCGTCTGTGTCTGAGTCTCTGAGTCTGAGATTGAGCTCTAGCACAGACACTCTGGTCTCTAGTCCTCTCAGCCTTAAATACCTTAGTACAATTACATCAGTAATGTGCCAAATGTAGAACCATTACATCACCAGTATTTGCCAACTAGAGTGATTACATCATTACCTCACAATAAGTATAGGTGACCTAGAGAACCATTATCTCATCAATCACACTAAGTAAACACCCTGTTGTAAGTAACCTTGATTCAAGTATACCTTTCCCAGAGTTCCCCACTATCTGTGGTCCTCTACAGAAGATGACTGAGATAAGGTATGGAGATCAATTAGGAAGATATGTTATTATACAATTCAGGGGGGATGATAGCCTGGATTATCATGGTGCCTATGTAATGGAGAGGTGGTGATGGAGGAAGCAACAAATTTCAGAATTAATTGGATATGTGAGGTGAGAAAGTAAAGAATGATTATAAAAGCAGTGATATCTTTGACAGAAATTCAGAAGTTCAGATGAAGGGAGTGATTAGGGATGAGGGGAGAATAATAAGTTCCATTTTGGATATGTTGTTTTGGAGATGTCTATGGAGCATCCATTTTTAAAGGTCCAAAAAGCAGTTGATTAAGCTAAGAAGTTTAGAAGCTTAGGAAAAAGGCAAGGTCTAGGTATATAGACCTAGGAATCACTTATATTAGGTGGTAAATGAATTCATGGATGCTGATGAAGTCATCTTAGAAGAGAGAATATTTGGGAGAAAATGGAAAATAGTGTCAAACTATGCAGAAAGGTCAAGAAGGAGGAGAATTGGGGAAGGACATCAAATTTGGCAAAAAAATTTGATAATCTCGGAGAATGTTTCAATTGAGTGGAAAGTTTTTAAAGTAGTTTTCAGGTATTTAAAAAAAACTAAAATACAAAGAAATGGAGTTTAGCAATATAAAAAGGTTTTCTAGTGAATTTGACTGAAAATGAAGATTGATAGGATGCTTACAAATAAAAATGCATGATCTAGTAAGGTTTTTTATTTATTTTGAATTGTTTTTAAGGAAGAAGGAAGATATAAGTATATTTGTAGACCAGAAAAGGAGCCAGTAAATATGGAGAAACTTTAAATGGAAAGGGGAAATAATAATTATGATAATTGGGGAAGTTTGCTGGAGAAGATGGCAAGGAAGACAATCAAGTACATGTAGTGGGAATGATTTTTACAGAAAATTGACTACTTTTTTCATTAAACACTGAAGTAAAATAAAAGATGGCGGGCATGAAGTTAAAGATTTGTGAGATGAGGAAAAGAGAAGAGAAAATTTTGGGGAATTTTTTTTAACTTTCTCAGTAAACATTTTTACCTCAGTTGTCAAATCAATAAATATTTATCAGATATCCATTATGATTAGCCTGTGGTAAATGCTGGAGTTATAGAGAGCAAAACAAAACAAAATAAAGCAGTCTTTATTCTCAAGGACCTTAAAGTCTAATGGGGAAGACAAGGGAACCTTGAGGAAAGAAGAGAAAGTTTTGAACACGTTTTATTGAATGAAATAAAAAATGAATTATGGAGGAGTAAAATAATTATTTTACTGCAGTTGAGGGCCTACTTGAAAATGTCCCCAGTAAGAATATAGGTCTATACAACAATAGATTTAAATATGGAAAGGCCTCAGCTGTCATTAAGTTCAACCTCCTTCGTTTTCCATGAGGAAACAGAGATTTAAAGGTTTTCAAATTTGTCCAAGATCATAAAAGTATGTCAGAGTATAGATTTGCACTAAAGTTTTGTAACTCCAAATCCAGTGGTCTCTAAATATCATCTCTTTATTTCACCTTTTGCATTTTACTCTAGGCCATTTCTCAAGAAATTTATCAAGACATTCTTGAGCCTTAATAAATTAATGACTTGGAGAAAAAAAATCAGAGAAGAAAAGTGTGTCTTGCATTTCAGGTTCAGAAAAGACACATAATAAGTAATATTGTTCCTAAATCTTTTTTAATTGCTAACATAACAACTATACTGAGTTCATACATCAAAGGCCTTTCAGGAATATCAATGCTCCTCATCCCCAATTCTTGTCCGGATCTCTGTTTCCAGGCCATTATCCAAAGAAGAAAGTTCTCTCTTCCTTTTCTCAAATCCTAGCCATAATTCCTGAAGACCTAAAAAAGTGAGTTATAAACACCAAAATATTTGGCACTATTTAGTGGTTTAACATCAAAATTATAGTTTTGTCAATGGGAATGACATTGCTTTTTCTTTTGCAGTTTTCCCTTAAGAATCATTGAACCTTTCCATTTGACATGCAGTTAGAATTTCCTATTTCTAGTGGCTCTTTCCAGTAGAAGCTACTTGTGAACAAAGATTGTCCTGTTCTATTTGTATTACCAGCATTAATGAATGATTTTTATTGACACAATAAACTTCTACAGAGTTTAGTAGGTATGTCAATCACATATATTAAAGACCAAAAACTTTAAATCAAAACTAAACAGAGGCTGCTAAAAGAACATACGTAACCTTAGCCTGAGATGTTATTCTAGCTTTTGTTGGCTACTTCCTGACATAATCAAAGGCATAAGGGTATAATGGCTCATAACCTTGTGTATTTTAATGCATTTAAAGAGCTATATCTGTATCTCCCCATGTCCGATAGAATATTCATATACTACCCAAAAGCAGAGGATAATTGAAAGTACAACATCTAGCATTTAAGAGGCTGAATGGTCAAAACCCAAAGGATATCAACAGACAGCTCAACAACTACACAAAAAATAATAAGAGAGAAAGATGAAATGCAGCAAACATAATTGAGAATCAATATTTAACAGAAATGGTATACACCAGGATGATATCAACTGGCAATGTTGGCAGTTATGCAACATGGGATACTTGAGTTGACCCAATAACGTGTATATGACATGTCTTCTTTGTCCTTCACATATGTGTCTACGGCACCTGGTTGCTAGGATATGCATCTTCATAAGACTCTCAGGCTTCATATGTTCCCCATTTGTGTTCTTTATACAAGTTTCCTGGTGGCATGTTAACTTAGGGGAGCATGTACATCATGTGTACATCTTTCAGTCTCTCCCTGTGACTTTATTTACTAAAGAGTATCTGCTATACTGTTTGATTAGTCATATTTTATTTTGAACTTATTATGTTTTTTGGCTGGCATTTAATATTAAAACCTTGATGATGGTTTGTCTGCTACAATTCTTAATGTTGTTTTGAAAGGTTGTATTTTGGGGTTTTTTTGTTTTGAGTTTCTTTTTGGTTGGTTTGTTTTGTGTAGGAGGAATTGTGAGAGGGAGTGATTCCCACATGCTACAACTAATATTAAGGTCATTTATCAGATGTGGTTAGGAAAATAGGATAATAATACTGAGAATATATTGTTACAATTAAGAAGATAGTTCTTAGAGGAATTGTTAGGCATAGGTTGTGACACATTACTTTGACAGTCAACATACAACTTTGATCTGAAAATATAACAACACAAGATCATTATTGAGTCAAAGCCAATTACTTCTTTGCCATATGAAATATTTTAGCATTTGCTTTTCCATAGAGAAATAATCTCACTTCAACCCAATTTTCCTCTATAGTTTTATATAATAATAATAATTATAGCTATTATTTATATAGTGCTTTAAGGTTTATTAGGCACTCTATAAATATTATCTCATTTGATCATCACAACAGATAGGTTGTATTATTTTTCCATTTTATAAGAAAAGAAATGTTAGTTGAATTGTACAAGACCACATGGCTAGTAAGCAGTTGAGACAAGATTCAAATTCAGATTTTCCAATATCATTTTGAATTCTACTGATAGTGCCTAGAAAACTAATACCCATTATTTATTACATTAAATTTAGTGACTCCAATACCCTCTGGGCATTGTTGGCACAATTTTAATAAGGAAATAATAGAGAATCTCAGATTCAAGACTTCTGGATTACAAGCCATTCTCCAGTTGATAAATGGTCAAATGTTATGAACAGATAATTTTCAGATGAAGAAATTAAAACTACTTCTAATCATATGAGAAGGTACTCTAAATCACTATTGATTAGAGAAATCCAAATTAAGACACCTATGAGACACCACGACATACCTCTCGGATTGGTTAAGATGACAGGAAAAGACAAGGATGAATGACTTTCTTTTTTATCTAATTTTTCTTGTGCAGCAAAAGAATTGTATAAATATGTTTATACATATTGGATTTAATGTATATTTTAACATGTATACCATATATTGGGATGCTTGCTATCTAGGGGAGGGGTTGGAGGGAAGGAGGAGAAAATCTGAAACACAAGGCTATGCAAGGGTCAATGTTGTCAAATTATCTGTGCACATATTTTGAAAATATAAAGCTTTATTTAAAAAAAGACTTCTGGATTAGAGTCTCACTGACGACCACAAATAAATAAATCACTTAGTGTCTCTGTTGGAATCCTTCTATTAATCCACATCATCATCTGCATGTAAGTTAAATGATTAAAAAGCTATTCAAGGTATCTGTATGATCAAGTGGAAAACAGCTACTTGGTGCCAGATCTGAAATCAGGAAGACTTACCTTCATGAGTTCAAATCCTATCTCAGACTTCACTGGCTGTATGATCCTGGATAAGTTGTGTAATCCAATTTGCTTCAGTTTTGTCATTTGTAATATGAACTGGAGAAGTAAATGTCAAACAGCTCCAGTATCTTTGCAAAGTAAGCCTCAGATGGAGTCACAATGAGTCAGCCATGACTGAAAAGAATTGAACACACATTATCAATATAACAGGAGTGTTATGAGATCTAAAAAAAGATGATGTCTGGGAAATGATTTGCAAACTTCTTAGAGTTTTCTATAATTTACAGGTACTTTTTGAAACAGTTCCCTTGATCAGATAGAGATGGTGATTCTTGTGACAGGTTTTATTTGACAGATTTTCTACATGTTGTGTATTCATCTGTGTATTTTACGTGTCAGCAATGGGACCAATCTCCTTTGGCCACATAGAAGGTACATGATTCTTGGAGTAAGGCAGATAATTCTCACACAATTGACAAAAAGGAAGAAAATTCTGGGGGTGAGGAAGAAAGTAAGGAAAAGAAGAGAATGCAACAGATACTTTTTCTTTTAAACTAAACAGGTCAATATTGTCAAAGATAAAAACCTCTCACTAAAAATTTTTGGACTTCCTATACCCCCATTTCACCCTCAGCAAATCTCTAAAAAGGACATCAGAAAGATCAATGATAAAAGAAATAGAATTCTGTCTCCATCCATTCCAAACCTGCAGAAAAAGATATCCGGAACCAAAAGAGACAGGGAGCAAATAGCTCTAGGGAAGTCAATATAAGCACAGGTAAATATAATAGGCTACAGAAGTGAAAAGATAAAATATTCAAGGGACGCCAGCTGAAGCTAAGGTATATAGGCCAGAAGTCAGAGGAAGCAGGAGGAGGAACCATCAGGGACATCAACTTGAGATCCTACAGAGGAAGGAAGCCAGCACACTGAACAGGGATTTGCAAAGTAGCCCAAGTTTTAGTTATCAATTACCTGCTGGCAGACTATATTGCTGCCTCTCAAAATGGAATAAAGGAATAGAAAACGAGTCACTGTGCAGGAAGTCAAAGCTGAGTAATGCCCTCCTCAAGACACTGGGAGCCTAGGAATAGTAGTGGTGGTGATGATGATGATGATGATGATGATGATGATGATGATGATGATGATGAATTTTATATGGTCTCTGTTAGGTGACAGGATAAATGTTTTATGAGTATTATTTCTTTTTATCTTGACAATAATCAATAGATGCTATTATTTTCTCCATTTTACCAAAGAGAAAACCAAGGCAAACAGAATTTGTATCATTCCCAGAACCACACATTTACTATGTTCAAGGCAGGATTTGAACTCAGTTCTTCCTGATTCCATAAGAAATACTCTACTTACTGCACCACCTAGTTATTCTTATTGATGCTAGAAGTTAGGAGCCATTTAATCCCTGGGAACTACCTGAGTAAAGAGGCCTGACCTGTGCAAGAGGACTAAAATCAGCTTGATCTCCAACATCACAGTTAAGTCAGTCACGACAACAGCAAAGGATCATGATCAAGCATTTTGTAGGGAAAAGAAAACCAGATCTAGACAAGACCAAATTCTGCAATAAAATTCAAGGAAAGTGAGTCAGAAAGCAAGGATTGAGGCAAGAGATAAACGCAAACTATGCCAATGAGCCAAAAATCAACCAAAAGTTTTAGGATATAACCAAAGCAATTCTTAGAGAAAAAATCATAAATGTAAATAATTACATTAGCATAATTAAAAAGATTGAATAAATGGGACATTCAGCTAAAAGATAAAAATAACTTGATCAAATACAATAATATAAATTCTCAAAATCAATGAAGTTATAAACAACATCAAAAATAAAAATTATAATTTTTGTAATTGAAATAAATACATATATAATTGAAATAAATAAAACTAATATAATATGTGTTCTAGTTAGCTTTTACAAAAGAAAGAATAAAGTTGTCAATATAAAAATGAGAAAAAAAGAATTCAAATTGGAAATGTATACATCATTAAAACCGGTAAATAATGAATATGTAAAATTTAAAAATATGCAGATTGAATGGTGAAAATGAGAGAATTCAATGTATATTTAGAAAAAAAATTAAATCCATATAGGAATTGACTAAAGGAGAGAAAAACGTGATGAAGTTAATTTACAAGTGAAATTTACGAAACATTTTATGAATCAAGTATAGTGATGAACTTGAGGTATAGAATGAGACATACACTTTCAGATTTGGGCAATATATAAATTTATTTTGCATGACTCTGGTTGTTACAATGAAGAGCTGTTGTTCTTTTGTTGGAAGAAATATTTGGAAGTAAAATGAGAAATTAGTCATTGTAATATTCTAGCAAATAAAATATTAATGAATAAATATTAAAATAATAAACACAAAAGAGCAGAAAAAATTTTCAAGGGGATAGGGTAACATTGGAAATGTCATGATTAAACTCATACTTTGTGTTCATACCCTTTGATCCAGCAGTGTTACTACTAGGCTTATATCCCAAAGAAATCTTAAAGAAGGGAAAGGGACCTGCATGTGCAAGAATGTTTGTGGCAGCTCTCTTTGTAGTGGCCAGAAATTGGAAACTGAGTGGATGCCCATCAATTGGAGAATGGCTGAATAAATTGTGATATATGAGTATTATGGAATATGAGTGTTCTGTAAGAAATGATCAGCAGGATGATTTCAGAAAGGCCTGGAGTGACTTACATGAACTAATGCTGAGTGAAATGAGCAGGACCAGGAGATCATTATATACTTCAACAACAATACTATATGATGATCAATTCTTATGGACGTGGCTCTCTTCAACAATGAGATGAATCAAATCAGTTCCAATACAGCAGTAAAGAATAGAACCAGCTACACCCAGCAAAAGAACTCTGAGAAATGAGTGTGAACCACTACATAGAATTCCCAATCTCTCTATTTTTGTCTGCTTGCATCTTTGATTTCCTTCACAGGCTAATTGTCCATTGTTTCAAAGTCCAATTCTTCTTGTGCAGCAAAATGCAGGACATGTGTACATATGTTGCATTTAACATGTACTTTAACATATTTAACATGTATTGATCTCCCTGCCATCTGGGGGAGGGCATGGGAGAAAGGAGGGGAAAAATTGGAACAGAAGATTTTGCAGTTGTTAATGCTAAAAAGTGACTCATGCATATATTTTGTAAATAAAATAAAAAGCTATAATAAAAAAGGAAGAAAAAAAAATAAAGTCATAGTTTGTATTTCCCAATACAAATAGTTAAATTATGTGCTCAGAAAGAGTTTAAATTACCTTTAATATATCATAGGAATTTAAGAAGCAAAAAATCTTAGCGATTATCTAGTTTGATCCTTTCATTTTAAAAATAAGGAAATTGAATTCGAGAGACATTAAATCTGCCCCAGGTCACATAAGTAGTAAGTAGCTGCCCCATTGGGATTCAAAACTGTATCTTATGAGTCCAAATGCACTATTATTTTCACTTATTGACATCATGATTTTTAAAAAGGGAATTTATGCTTTTAGTAGGAGACATAAAAAATCCCTTTAAATTCCAAGATTTTACACTTTTTTGAAGGTATCTATAGTATTTAAGCAAAAGTATCACAATCATTTTGATTCTCCAGCTATATCAAAATTTGTTGCTTTTCTTCTTATCTTGTTTAAATAAAAAATGGCTACATAGTAACACAAATTAATGTATAGATATAATCCAGAAAAATGATAGAGTTGGGATGGTTGCCAAAAATTGTCAAAACTAAAATGAAAAATGCAGTCAGGTTGGCATAGACCTTCTCCATCAGGATTACCTAATGGCCTCAATAGATTTAGTAACTAATTAATGTGTTGAGGCAATGCTAATTACTTATATTTATCTCAGTGGCTTTTTTGGATAGCACTCTGTGAATTTTTAAAAACCCAAACAAATAAAGGGACTGGAGGAGGAGATAAATCTAGCCAATTTTGTATGCTTTCATAATTTTGAAGCCTCTCATGGGCACAAACTAAAGGTGATAAAGACACTAAGTGATTTTAAAATATGCTCTAGAAAATATAAATTTAGACAAGTAAAGTTAGTAAGGTTTGAGAAAATTGCTTCAGTTTGAAGTATTTTTCTTTTTTAGTGACAGATAAATTGATAATGTGAAAAAGAAAAATATAGGACATTAAAAACATATTTTGCCTCAGTGAAAATGATTTTTGAAATGTTTTAGGTGCAGATTTTATTCTTTTGGTAGTTTTTGCTTCCAAGAATAAGCATGTAATGAAATAATTGTTTAAATAAAAAAGTAATATAAAATTTATGTTTTGCAGTAGGATTCATATAGTGAAAACTTAGTTGGAATTTTTGCTATCAGCACACAGGCAACTTACGAAGTGAAGTTTATTAAATATGGACTTTGATTTTTAGTTAATTTCATAGTCCATGGCATGTGTCTTTCATGAATGAATGAATAGTTTATTTGTATTTATCATTTGAAGATGTGCCAGCTTTTAAAAAGATATATTTGAATTAAACTAACAAAACACTTTAAGATTCAATTAAATAATTCAATATTTATGCTGAATAATTTTTATTTTTATTGTATATTCATGGAGCATGATATTTTTAGGATGCAGCATATAATTTACACATATTACTACAACTAAAACTGTATATGGTAGAAATATGTAAGCTAATTTTCCTTGCTTTAGAAAATCCTTTATAGACAAGTCCATAAAGAGAAAATAAGCATAAAGGTTGAGAAACATGGAGAAACAGAATGATTTTTGAAGTTCAATCTTTATAATCAATTAATGAAAACACATTAATAGAGCCCTTTAAGGTTTGCAAAATGATTTCCTCAGTAACAATTCTGAAATAAATTAATGCTGATACTGTTATTTCTACTTTACAAAGGGTTAGTGCACACACACACACACACACACACACACACACACATCCCAGAGTGGAAGGGGAGGAGACTTAGGAAGATAATTTTGTTCTCATCTTTGACTTGTTCAGGAATACCATTTGATCCCTATTTTGTTTCACTCAAACAGGAAACGAAAACAAAAAACAAAATTCCATGCTGGGGGGAAGGAGTAGGGTTAGGAAAGCATCCTAGGAAACATCATTTAAAAATATTTGAGAGAAACTACCACTGATATAGGCTTTTCCATTGCCTTGTAGTCTTGGCTCTGTTTTACTGGCTTCATCTCACCAGAGTTCATATATAAACACTCATTTTCCTTGCTCAATGAAAGAGTTAAACTAGATTATTTCTAAGGCACTTTTCAGGACAAACTCCTATAATCATAAAAAAGATGAATGTGAATAATAGCAAAATAATTCAATTTATTCTCATTTATTTAGATATTTGTAAATATAAAATTAGGTGGTATGAGCTGAAAAATATAAAAGTTGTTCCATGCAAATTATCAATGATGGCAAAAAAAAAAATGGCAAGTCTATGTGTGTGTGTGTGTGAGGGGTGTCTGTAAGAGTGAAATGATCAGCATGAATTCTGGAACAAAGATGGCAAGCCAGCAGTGAGAATTGCCTTCAGTGCAAGTCAGAAACAAGGCTCTGAGGTCAAGGAAAAGCCAGCAGTAAGGCTCCATGCCCTGGTACAAGAAGCTTGATAAAGTGTACCCTTCTCATTAAAAGAGCAGAACACAACTTTTAGAATTAATGAAATGTGCCAAAATAAGCAGAAAAGTAAGCAAAAATTATGATAGAAAGTTACTGTGGTAACATGGAGGATGAAATCACAAACTTAGAAAAGCACAATGTTGTTAAATAATTTATATGTGAAGCCTCAAAAAACATGGGAATCAATGTCAAGTCCTCCCAAAAAAAAAGCTCTTGAAAGAGTTAAAAAATTATAAAATACAAAAGAGATGTAGAAGAAAAATTGGTGGGAAATGAAAGTAATGCAAAAAAAAATGATTTTTAAGAAATCAAGAGCTTGGTACACAAATTATGGGAGAAATTATCAAAATTTATTGAAGAAAACGACCCCTTAAACAGCAGAAGGGATAAATGAGGAGAAAGGGACAAAAATTCACTGAAGAAAACAATTACTCAAAAAGAAGCACTAGCTAAAAGGAAAAAGAGGTTAAAAAACTTGGTGAATAAAATTATTCTTAAAACTGAAAATTAGGCAAGTAGGTGCTGATAACTCTATAAAGCATGAAGAAAAATAAAAAGTCAATTAAAAGACTGAAAAAATAGAAGAAAAAGTGAAATTTCTCATTGGAAAAATGACCTATAGAATACATCTAAAGTAAATAATTTAAAGGCTATTGGACTACTTAAAAACATGATTTAAAAGAAGAGCCTAGACATCATCTTTCTAGAAACTATTAAGGCTGATAAAACTGAACTGATAACCAGAACTAGAGGGTAAAATAAACACTGAAATACTCCACCAAACAGATCCTGAGATTCCAAAATAAAATCCCCCATGAATATCAAAGCCAAATTTCAAAACTCTCAGGCCAAAAAATAAATGGTGCAAGCATCCAAAAAGAAACAATTTAAATATTGTGGAGCCATAATCAGGATTACAAAAAGTTTGGTAGATTCCACATTAAAGGATTAGCAGTCTTGGAATATGATATTCTGGAAGTCAAAGGAGTTACGACTAAAGCAAGAATCACCTACCCAAAGTAACCAACTATAATCCTCAGACGAAAAATAGAAAATGTAATGAATTAGAATACTTTCAAGCATTCATAATGAAAAAAAGAGAGCTGAACAAAAATTTTGACCTAAATAAAAAACTCTAGAGAAGCACAAAAAAATAAACTGAAAAGAAATAAAATAGATTCAATAAGATTCAACTGTTAATATTTCTACATGACAAGATGATATTTGTAACTCTTAAAAATGTTGTCAATGTTAAGGCAAATAAAAGGAATGTGTATAGACAGAGAATATGACTATGACAAGATAATATTTTTTTTAAATTTAAGGGGTAAAAAGGGATTGTAATGTAAGGAAGAAAAAGGAAGAATTAGTATGGAGTAAATTATTTCACAAAAAAAAAATGTGGAAAACAGATTTGACAATGTGGGGAAAGATGGGAATGGGCATGACAAGCAATGCTTGAACTTTATATTCACCAAAATTGATTAGCAGCATGAACAACAAAAACATGCTGTTGGATACAAAAATCTATAGTACCCTATTGGGAAGCAAGAAAGGATAGGAATAAGATAATGAGGGGTGTGATAGAAGAGAGAAAGAGGATTGGGGTAAGATGATGGCCAAAAGCAACACATGAGAGAAAAGTATGAAATGAGAGAGAGAGAGAGAGAGAGAGAGAGAGAGAGAGAGAGAGGAGAAACAGGAAGGGAAATACAATAAAGGAGAATACACAGTACACAGATAATATAACTGTAAATGGGAATGGGATGAACTCACTCATAAAAGAGAAACAAATAATAGATTAGATTAAAAGAAAGAATCCTACATTATGTTGTTTCCTAGAAAGACATTTGAATTATAGATAAGCCACTCAGAGTAAAAGTAAGGGGCTGGAGCAAAATCTATTATGCTTAAGCTGAAGTGAAAAAAAAAGTATGAATAACAGTCATAATCTTAGACAAAGCAAAACAAAAAATAAATCTAATTAAAGAAGGAAGAGAAACTATATCTAGTTAAAAGATAACTAATCAATAAAGTAATATCAATATTAAATGTATATGCACCAAATAGTATAAGATCTACATGTTTAAAGAAGTTAAATTATTAAAGGAGGAAATAGGCAATAAAACAATACCAGTGGGGGACCTCAAGTTTCCCTTCTCAGAACTACATAAATTTAACCAAAAAACAAACAAAAAGTTAAGGTGAATAGAATTTTAAAAAGTTAGATATGATAACTCTCAGTAGAGGTCTTTTTATCTGTGGCACACGGCACTTAACACAAAATTTTACCATATGTTAGAACGTATAAACCAAACAAAAAATGCAGAAAAGCAAAAATATTCAATGAATTCTTTTCAGATCATAATATAATATCATATTCAACAATAGTCAATGAAAAGACAGTTTAAAAATGAATCTGACATTAGTCTAATTTGAAAGAATGAATGGGTAGAAGAGAAAATCATAGAAACAATCAAAATTTCATTAAAGAGAATGACAATGACACAATAGATCAAAATTTATAGGATGTAGCCAAAGAGGTAATAGAAAAAATTGTGATTAAATGCTTGCATCATTAAAATAGAAAAAGAGCAGATGAATGAATTGGGCACATAATTAACAACAATTGAAAAAAATTTTCCACTGAGTTCTGGATATGGAGCCAAGATGGCAGAGTTAAGTCAGGAAATAGCTCCAGCTCTCCAGTTTCCCCCCAAACTGCCTGAAACCAATGCTGTGAATAGTCTGATGGAATGAAACCACTTTCCAGCACCAGAAAGACTGAAAAAACTTCAATAAAGGTCAGTCTCACTGAGGTGAAAAGGGTGTTCAGCCTAGATCAGGTAGACTCTGGGAAAGCCAGTGAGAGGGTCTTAATCACAGCAAATCAGCCACTAAGACCCTCAGTCCTGGCTCAGTAGAGAAGCAAAGCAAGGGGGGCAGCTTCCAGTACCAACTCAGAAGACAAATTCTGGGAAACCAGGCTGTTTCTTGAACAGAGCAGGCAAAGCTACCCTTGTGTTTTTAAAACACAATGGGGCACTGTGCTCAAAGCCAAGGCTCAGAGCTGCACAGGAAACTTGAGACAGCACCCCCTTTATCCCAGGAGCAGAACTCCACCATAAAAGTAGAAAAGATGAAATACCAAAAGAAAAGGAAAGAAAATAAGCAAGAAACAGAAAAAAAAAAAAAAAAGCTTGACCATAGAAAGGTACTATGGTGACAGGACAGACCAAAATGCAAATCCAGAGGAAGACTAAATTTCCATAGAAGAAATCTCAAAGACTGAGATAAATTGGTCTCAAGCCCAAAGAGACTTCTTGGAAATTCCCATAACAGACTTCAAAAGGTAAATAAAAGAGGTAGAAGTAAAAATGACAAAGGAAATGAGAGGTGTGCATGAAAAAGTAAACAGTTTGGAAAAGGAAGGAAAAATATTGTCTAAAGAAAACAACTCCTTAAATAGTAGAATAAACCAAATGGGAAAAGAGATACAAAATATAACTGAAGAAAATCACATTTAAAAAAGTAGAATAAGGCAAATGGAAGCTAATTACTTTGTTGAGTCAGCAAGAATCAGTGAAACAAACTAAAAAGAATGAAAAAATGGAAGAAAATGTGAAATACTTCATTGGCAAAACAGCTAACCTAGAAAATAGATCAAGGAGAGATAATTTTAAAATTAATGGCTTATCTGAAGCCAACAAAAAAAATGTTCCTGGATAGAATTCTACAAGAATTTTACAAGAGGTCAATAAGGAAAACTGTCTCAATATTCCAGAAAGAGAGGGAGCAATACTCATTGAAAGAATACATCAGTCAACTCTGGAAAGAGATTCTACAAGAAAAACCCCAAGGAAAACTGTTTCAAAACTCCAGAACTACAATCTCAAGGTAAAAATAGTGCAAGCTGCCCCTAACAATTTAAATATCAAGGAACAAAAGCCAAAATTAGCCAGAATCTGGTAGCTTCTGCAATAAAGACGTGGAAGGTCTAGAATACTATATTCCAGAAGGCAAAGGATCTGGGGTTACAAAGAAAAATTAATTACCCAGCAGGATACAGCATATTTATCAGGTGAAGAGATGGATCTTCCAAGAGGCTTTCAATCATTTCTATTGAAAAAAAAAAAAAAACAGAACTAAGCAGAAAATTTAATCAACAAACACAGGACTCAAGAGAAGCATAGAAAGGTAAACGGGGGTGGGGGAGGGGGAATAAAATGTGTGTGTGTGTGTGTGTGTGTTTTGTGTATATTTTGTTGATTGAGAATATGGTTGTGAATGGACTCTGATATGATGACATCAAAGAAAAATACATTAAGGAGAAGAAAAAGATCTGTACTAGAAAAAGAGGAAAGGAGAGGTATAATGATGGTACAATTAGTTGACATTTGGATACAGAAATTTATTTAACCTGTAAAGAAGTATGAAGAGAAAGAGGAAAATTAAAAGGAAAGACAGGATAGAGGGGAGGGCAGAAACACTAGGAAAAATGTAAGAGAAGGGGAGAAGGGTTGATAGAAGATAAGATACTGAATAGGGTAGGTAAAAATAAACACATGACTAAGGACATAATGAAAAGAAAATAAAAGTATATACAGTGGAGAAAATAGGATAGAGGGAAATATGGAATTGGTATTCATAATTGTGAATGTGAATGGCATGAACTCTCCCATAAAATGGAAGCAAACCACAGTGGGTTAAAAAACAGAATCCAACAATATGTTTTTACAAGAAACACATTTGACAAAGGGTCACATACAGAGAAAAGGTAAAAGACTAGAGCAGAATTTATTATGCTTTAGCTAAAGTAAAAAAGCAGGAGTAGCAATTCCGATCTCAGATAAAGCAAAAGTAAAAATAGATGTTATTAAAAGATATAAGGAGGGAAAGTATATGTAGATAAAGGATGATAATGAGTAACGAAATAGTAATGATACTAAATGTATATGCACCAAGTGGTAGAGCAACCATATTCTTAGAGAAGATTTTAAACCAGTGGAGGATCTCAATCTTTCCCTCTCAGAATCAGATGAATCCAACCACAGCATAAACAAGAAAGACACCAGGGAGGTTAATAGGATCCTAAGAAAACGTAGATATGATAAACCCCTGGCAAAAACTGAATAGGGACAGAAAGTAATATACTTTTTTCTTGGCAGTATATGGCACCTATGCAAAAACTGACTATGTATTTGGCCATAAAAAAGCTCACAATCAAATGCAAAAAGGCAGAAATAGTAAATGCTTCCTTTTCTGACCACAATGCAAGAAAAATTATATTCAATAATTAATTGGAAATTAAATAATATAATTCAAAAAATGAGTAGGTCAAGCAACAAATTGCAGAAATAATCCATAATTTCATACAAGAAAATGATAATAATGAGACAACATACCAAAATCTATGGGACACAACTAAAGCATTTCTTAGGGGAAATTTTATATCTCTAAATAGTTACATAAATAAAATAGAGAAAGAAAAGATCAATGAATTAGGCATATAACTAAAAAAAAAACTAGCAAAAGAATAAATTGAAATCCCTCAATTAAGTACCAAATTAGAAATTTTGATAAAAACTAAGAAAACTATTGAACTGATAAATAAAACTAAGATTTGATTTTATGAAAAAAATAACAAATTAGATAAATCTGTGGTTAATTTGATTAGAAAAGGGGAAGAAAAAAAAGCAGATCAGCAGAAGCAAAAATGAAAGGGGTGAATTTCACATTAATGAAAAAGAAAGTAAGGCAATAATTAGAAGCTATTTTACCCAACTCTATGGCAGCAAGTCTGACAATAACCGAAATGGATGAATACTTCCAAAAATATAAATTTCCAAAAATATAAATTTTCAAAAATATAAATTGTCCAGGTTACCAGAAGAAGAATTAAAATACTTAAATAGTCCCATTTTAGAAAAATTGAACAAGTCATTAATGAACACGCTAAAAAAATCTCCAGGGCCAGTTAGATCCACAAGTGAATTCTACCAAACATTTAAAGTAAAATTAATTCAGTACTATGTAAATTCTTTGCAAAAATAGGTAAAGGAGTACTGCCAAATTCCTTGTATGACACAAATACCTAAACCAGTAAGGGCCAAAAACAGAAAAACAATACAGATCAATCAAAAATGAATACTGATGCAAAAATTTTAAATTCACTATTAGCACAGATTAAACAACTTATCAGCAGAATAATACACTATGATCAAGTGGGATTTATACCAGGAATGAAGGGCTGGTTCAGTACCAGAAAAACTATTACATGATTGAGCATATCAATAAAAAAACAACAGAAATCACATGATAATCTCAGTAGATGCAGAAAAGCTTTAGTCAAAATATAGCACCCTTTCCTATCCAAAACACTAGAGAATATAGGGATAGAGGGAGTTTTCCTTAAAACAATAAACAGTATCTATCTAAAACCTACAGCAAGCATTATTTATAATGGAGAGAAGCTAGACACATTTTCAGTAAAATCAGGGGTGAAACAAGGATACCCATTATCACCACTGTTATTCAACACTGTACTAGTTTGTTGGCTTTAGCAATAAAAAAAGAAAAATAAATTAAAGGAATTAGGATAGGCAAAGAGGAAATAAAACTATCAGTCTTTGAAGATGATATGATTATATACTTAGAGAATGTTGGAAAATCATCCAAAATAACAAAACAATTTCACTGAAAACAACTCAGTTTTAGCAAAGTTGTGCAGGATATAAAATAAAACCACACAAATCATCAGCATTTCTATATATTACTGACAAACCCATCAACAAAGGATGGAAAGAGAAATTTCATTTAAAATTACTGTAGACAAAATAAAGTACTCCGAGGTCTACCTGCCAAGACAAGGCCAAGGACTATATGAACACAATTACAAAACACCTCTCACACAAATAAAACCAGATCTAAACAATTGGAAAAATATCAATTATTCATGGACAGGCCAAGCTAAGATAATAAAAATGACAATTCTGCCTAAATTGGTCTACCTGTTTGATGCAATACAGCACTTACTCCTTTTAAAACTGTAAAGAGCATGGATGGAAATGAATGCTTTAAAGATTTCCTTAAACCATCAGCAAGAATTATCTGTAATGGGAATAAGCTAGAAGCCTTCCCAGTAAGAGCTGGAGTGAATTAAGGATGCTTATTATCATCACTATTTTTGATATTATAATAGAAATGCTAGCTTTAACAATAAAAGAAGAAAAAATTGAAAAGAAAAACCATGAATGAGAAACAAAGCTATTATTCTTTGTAGATGACAGAATAATATACTTAGAGAATCAACTAAAATTTATTTGAAATAATTAACAACTTAGCAAAGCTGCTAAGTAAATAAATAAATGCTAAACAAAATTGGTCCACATAAATCATCAACATTTTTCTATACTAGCAACAAAGTCTAGTAGCAAAAGATAGAAAGAGAAATTCCTTTTAAAATAACTGTTTAGAATATAAAATGTCTGGGAATCTATCTTCCAAGAAAAGCTCATGAATAATATTAACACAATTACAAAATATTTTTTCACACAAATAAACTCAGATTTGGATAGTCAGAAAATATTAATTGCTAATGGGTAAGTCAAACCAATATAATAAAAATGACAATTCTACCCAAATTAATCTACTTATTCAGTTACATAAACATCAGACTACTAAAATATATATTTTATTGAGCAAAAAAATATTTTTTAAATCATGTCAGAGAACAAAAGGTCAAAAATCATGGGTGGGAGAAATGTGAAGGATGACACCCCGTCCATATCAGATCTCAAAGCAGTAATCATCAAAACAATCTTGAAACTAATTAAGAAGTAGAAAGATGGATTTGTGGAATAGTTTTAGTGCACAATACATTGTAATAAATAACTCCAATAATTTAGTGTTTAAAAAAAGACAAAAATCCAAGTCTTTAAAACAAAAGTTTACTAACAAAAACTTCTTGGAAAATAGGAAAGGGGTATGGCAGAAACTAGATATGGACCAATTTCTCACATTTTACACAAAAACAAGGTAAAAATGGGCACATGGTTTAAATATAAAGGTGATCCCATAAGCAAATTTGGAGAACATGAAATAGATTGCCTGTCAGATCTATGGAGAAGAGAAGTGTTTAGAACCAAACAAGCAATAAAATGGCATATCTCAGTGTAAAGTGAATAATTTTGATTATATTAAGTTTTTAAAAGTTTTGCACAAAGTCAATGCAATCACTCACAACATCATAAAATTGTAGGGAATTTTTACAAGTATCTCTGATCAAAGTCTCATTTTTTTCAATTTTGAACTCAAAATTCAAAAAGAAAAATGAGTGTTGAAAATGTTTTATGTAATTGGGAGGAAATAAAATTATTATTTAAAAAAGAAATATTATGTTCTTGGTGTAGAGCTCAAAGAGCATATAACGATTTTGGAAAGTAATTTGTAATTACGAAAATAAAATGAC
Organism: Sarcophilus harrisii; assembly: GCF_902635505.1. Taxonomy (NCBI): domain Eukaryota; kingdom Metazoa; phylum Chordata; class Mammalia; order Dasyuromorphia; family Dasyuridae; genus Sarcophilus; species Sarcophilus harrisii. Next base: position 196,667,204 of record NC_045426.1, read on the forward strand.
TAAGATATGTATAACTTTTTAATCTGAGATTCTATCACTGCTTATATCCCAAAGAAGCTATGGATTAAAAAAGAAAAAAAAAGTCCTTACATGTTCCAAAATATTTATATTGGGATATTTTGTGACAACAAGGAATTGACAAAAGACTAAACAAATTGTGATAATGGATGTAATTGATATTTACTCTGCTGTAAGAAATGATATGATAAATAGAGAAGTATGGTTAGATCTATATAAATGGATACAGAGTGAAGTAAACAGAGCTAAAATATAAAATATAATTACAACAATATAAATGGGAATAACCATAACTCAACAAAAAATTTAAGAGCAAATATAAAAAAAAATTATGATTTTCAAACATGACTTAAATGATGATATAGAAAAGATATTCTTCACTCACTATTTCATATTGGGAGGTCTACAGGTATTACATGTTGTATGAGTTTTTATACTTTAACAAAATACTAAAAGAGGAGAAAAAGAAAATATAGAGATCATCAAATTCTTGTCCTATTTCTTTTCCCATTCCAGATGGTGGCCTGGAACATGTAAGTCTAAAACCTAAACCCTCAGGAAGACTCTAAATTGTTCCCTGATCTCAGTGCCAGAGGAGGAGAAAGTAATCTTGCATACTTCAGTTTCAACTCCCCACCCAAATTAAATATGAGGAAATTAATAATTACTATCTCTCCATATACTTCAAGAAAGATACTTCTCCTACCCAATATCTCCCCTCAAGCTTTCCACTAGAAGAAAACTTATCATCTGCCTGATATTAAACCACACCCAGTTTGGTCAGACTCCCTACCCAACTTTGCTCTTTTGTCTCCTGTCCTAAGGAAAGCTTCAGGATATGCTTAACTAGGACTTTACCTTCCCAAAAGTAAGCCTGCTCTTCCCCAAATCCTTCCCTAAAGTCTTCTTACCTTGAATGCTCAAACTTCTGTTAATTGTTCTTCTTACAATGTATCACCGCAAAATCCTCAATGCAGAATTTTAAGGATATACCAGTCTGAATAGAACTTACTTTGCCCAGGTTATACTTATAAAATCTACAAGTCTCCTTCCCACCTTTGAGAAAAGAGTCTGTGACTAAAATATCTCTTCTACTTCCTCTTACTAATTAATTGGAGGATTCCCTGACTCCTTCCCCCATTCCTGACTAAACTCTAACCACAGGAGGGATTTGACTACTATCAACCCAGAGATTTTAAAAAGGCCGTCACTTGATTTATTACATGAATACTGCAGTTTCAGTTAATCCAGATTGGGTCAGTGAGAGTTGTCCTTTCTCTCACTCCAATCCCAAAAGTAGAAGATTACACCCCAACCTGACCTGTCTCTCAAAAATTTTTACCTCTATTTGGAGAGGATATTGATAACATGGAGACCATCCAAAAGAAGGTAACCAAGATAATGAAGGAGCTTTGATTTATGGTATGTGGGAGCATTAGTTGAAGGAAAAGAGAAGAGAATAAGATAGGGGATAAGGAGTATTTAGAGATAGATTTGACTTATTCTACTTGACCACAGAGGAATGAGGAGTGGAAGCTGCAAAGAGGTTAATTTAGCATTGATATAAGGAAAATTTTTTCTCAAAATAGAGCTAATCCAAAAGTGGAATGTGCTGTCTCATTAGGTAATGGGCTATCCTTCATTGGAAATTTTAAAGTATATTTTAGTGGTTGTTGTAGTGAAAAATTTTCCCCCTATAAGAACTGAACTAAATGACTGATAAATTCTTTTCAATTAGAAAATTCTGTGATTCTGAGAAGAAAATTCTATAATATTAAAGATAAAAGATAAATCAATCAGCCATGAAAGTTTGAATAACAGTGGATAGGATGGAATAACTGTCAAAGAATAAATTAGATCAAAAATATTACATGAATTACTTCAGTTAAGAAAAGGAATAGAAAAAGAAAAAGATTGAAGATGGGGGGAGGGGCAGGGAAGACAGCCAAAGAAACAGACACAAAGATAGAAAGAATACAAAGATAGATGAAGGAGAAATGAGCCAAAGAAACAAACACAAAGATAGATGAAAGAAAAATGAGACAAATTCCAAACATATCTAAAAACTAATGGAAGTGGTGAACAATTATGTAAAAAGGTAGGATATGAATTTATAGCTTTAAAAACTTTTAAATGTCCAAAAAAATTGCTCTAAGAGAACTGGTCAAGCAACTACTAGATATAGATATGGAAGATTAGAAGTTCAAACTTTAGATTACATTGTGATACTGAAAAATATAGAAGAAGCATGGGAGGGAGGTTATATTATTTTTGATGACATAATTACTGGCAATGGATGGCAAAATTATTCCTCAGAATAGACAAAATAGAGTACTACCTCTAATTGTTTAGTAAGAACTCTAAATTCTAGATACATTTTTAGGCAAAGCAATAAACTATGAAATGATTATTCCAAAGAAAACTCTGTAACCTTTAGGAAAGAAAAGTTATTTTTTAAAATGTTACATCAATCTTTTCAAAAACAACAAATAAGTGAAATATTTTGAATAAAAACATTTTGTAAAAGTCTTACAGTGTTAGAGCTCCCTCTCAAATTATGTATCCTGCACTTTTTATGAAAAAAACTAAATTCCTTCAAATATCAAGGATTGAAATATTTTAATAAATATTCATAACTAAAATCCTTTCCTGCTTGATATACTAAAAACTTCAAAGAGTTTCCCCTCAGACTCTTTTCATAAATCTAAGTTATCTTGTTCCCAATGGGAGAACTCATTCACTCCGTATTGTCTGGCATATATTCTTCTATGGATTTTCTCTGATTTCTCTTTGCTGTATGTTGGGATAAATGAATTTATTTGCTACTTATAAAAAGTATTCATTGTAGAACTGGATCCAGTGAGAAAGGGAGTCAGGAGTCAAGTTTTTGCATAAGTGATTTTTAGATCATTTTATACATATATATATATGTATATATACATATATATATATAATTTTATGTAATTAATGTAATTTTGTAATTTTATGTAATTAAACATAGGATATGTATCCTATGTTTAAAATTTTATATATATATAAATTATATGTATATATTATTTTATATAATTATAATTTTTGTCTACATATATATTATGAAAGAGCAATGAAAAGTGTAGCTTGAAATTAAAATTTATTTCCCCTAGGCTAACAATTTTAAGGTAGCAGATTAATATAATTCTAGCCCAGAATTTCTCTTTCTGTCTCTGTCTCTCTATGTCACTGTCTCCCTCTGCCTGTCTCTCTTGTCACTCTGTGTTTGTTCTCTGTATCTTTCTCTTTCTCCATCTCCATTTCCATCTCCCTCTCTCCCTCTCCCCCTCTCTCTCCTCACTTCTCCTTCACTTTCTCTCCCTGTCCTTCTCCCTCCTTCCCTCTCTCTCTCTCTCTCTCTCTCTCTCTCTCTCTCTCTCTCTTTCTCCTCCTTCTCTCTCAGGACAGCAGAATGGACAATTATTTGCCCTAAATTGTTGCTTTTCTTACTGGAAGACTGAAGAAGTTTTGAAGGAGGAAAACCTAATCTTGCTTCTCTGAAAATCACATCTAGATAATCTTACATAGTCTAAAATAAAACAATAATCATTTACTACCACCTTTTACATTATCAGTGATAAAAATAATGTTAAATAAAATATTAGCAAATAATATATAGTAACATCTCAAAAAATACCCATTTTGTCAGGTTTGATTCATGCAGGAATACAAATTTTGCTGGATAGTAAGAAAAGTAGCAAGAGCAATAAATATCATATCATTGTATCAAGTACAGAAAAAAAAAACTTCTGACAAGATGCAGTACTCACTTTGTTAGAAACACAAAAAAATGCAAGAATTAGTAACTTTTTCCTAACTATGAAAAATAATATTTATCTAAAATTAAATGCTTGCATTCTATATCATAGATATAAATTAGGAACCTTTCCAGTAAGATAAGGGTTAAAATAAGGATGTTCATTATCACCAGTACAATTGCTATAGAACTAGAAATACTAGCTTTAAGTATAAGGGGAAATGAGGAATAAACAGAGGTAAAGAGAGCAAAATTAACATTTTATATGATATGATCTACTTAGAAAACTGTAGTGATCTGAAATTAATTATAATAATGCCTTAAAGTTACAGCTTATAATATAAATTCACAATTATGAGCACTCCTCTATATTTACCAACAAACAAGAGGTAGTTTAAGTATAAAATGTATAAAATACTTGGGATTATATCTGCCAAAATACATATAGAAATCATATGTACACAATTATAAAATATATTTAAAGAAAAATAATTATAGAAAAATAAATTGTTCATAGATAGGCATAAATAATATATTAAAACACTTACTAAATTTGTCGATTTTTCAACAACAAACCAATGACTAAAAGGAAGGAAAGGTCAAGAATCTCAAGGAAACTAATGAAAAAAAAAAAGAGGAAAGAAATGGTACTTAACATAACTAGATCTCAAAATACACTATGAAATTATAATTGTCAAAACAATTTGATAGCAGATAAGAAAAGAAATATTTCAATGGAAAACATTATATGCAAAATGTATAGAAGTTACTGTGGACTAGTGATCATATGAACAAAAATCACAGCTACTGAGATAAAAACTAATTAGTTGACAAAAATAGTTGGGAAAACTGGAAAGCAGTCTGGAAGAAACTAGGTATATACCAACATCTCACATCTTATATCAGGATAAACTTCAGATAAATTTAGACATAACATATGATAACATAATGAGTTGGAAAAGCAAGGTGGAAACTATCTTTTTGAAAGATGAATCAGCACTTTTCAAGAGAAAAAAAGATTGACAGAAGGGGAAATGGCTAATTTTGATTGAATAAATTAAACAGGCTTACACAAATAAAACTATACATCTAAAATTAGAAAAGAAGCAAATATTTGCTAAAAATGCTAGTAAAACTGCAAATACTTTGGGAAAAATTATATTGTTAAGATTAAAAATAAGTAGATTATTTAGTAATAAAGTGTAATATCATAAGAAAATTAGGGGATTATGGAAAATTTTACCTGTAAGATCTATGAATAAGAGAAATACTTATGATCAAACAAGCAATAGATAGGATCATGAGAAGTATAATGAATAATTTTGATTGTATGACATTTAAAAAGCTTTTGCACAAACAAAATGCAACCAAAATTAGAAAGTTAGCAGGAAATTAGGAAAGAATTTTATAGGAAATTTCTCTAATAAATGCTGAATTTCTCAAATATGTAAGCAACTGAGATCAAAAAGTGCCATTCCCCAATTGATAAATGATCAAAGCATATGAATAGGTAATTTTCAGAAGCAGAAATCAAAAAAATCAACAAGCAAATTAAAAATGCTCTAAATTGCTATTGATTAGAAAAATGCAAAAAACAATTTTGAGATATTATCTCCCCCATGTATTGGCTAACATGGCATCAAAGGGAAATAACAAATTTTGGAAGGGATGTGGAAAAATTGAGACATTCATATACTATTGCTGGAATTCTGAACTGGTTCAATTATAATGGGAAGAATTTTGAACTAGGCCCAAAGGACTATCACACTGCACATATTCTTAACTCAACAATACCACTGATAATTTTGTATTCCAGAGGGATCAAAAAGAAAAGAAATTCTTTATAACAGCTTTTTGTGGTACCAAAGAATTAGAAACTGTGGGGATGGTCATTAATTGGGGAATGACTAAGTTGTTATATATAATTGTGATAGAATGTTCTTGTGCTATAAGAAATGATGAGTGTGATGGTTTCGAAAAAATCTGGAAAAATTTATTATGAACTGATGCAAAGTGAAGTAAGCAGGATGATAAATTATATACAGTAATATATAACAGTGTTCAACTATGAAAGACTAAGCAACTCTGATCAAGACAATGACCCAATCAAAGTACAAATGATGAAAAATTTTATGCACCTTCAAAAAAACTGATGAACTTTTAAGTATAAATTGATGTGTTGTTTTTTTCGATTTTCATTTTTGGCAACGTGGCCATTATATTTTGAATGATTTCACATACATATTGATAAATATTAGAAATAAATCATAAATTTGTTTGAAAAGACCAAAAAAAGGAAGACAGAAGTACTCTGTTTAACACAGTTCCAACAACGATGATTCTTGAGGCATAAGGACCAAGAGGACTGCCCCTCTCTGAATAGATGAAGCACTCTGGGGGGAATACTGAACCTTATTTTTGATTACATGATTGTTGCAGGAAAATATTTGGTTTAACAACACACATATATGTGTATGTGTGCATTTCTTATGAAGATTTTCTTTTTCAAAGCAGGAAAAAGGTTTGGAAACACAAAAGATGAAGTTTCATTATATCAAATTAAGGAAAACAACATAAAATTTTAAAATGTCAAAATATGTTTATATTTACTAAAAATGCATTTATAAGATATAAGAAACAGAAAAAGAGGGAAGGAAATGAAACAACCAGAAGCAAAACTTTTATTCATAATAAAAATAGGTTAAAACTCAAGGATGTATGAAATTAACATTCTAAAAAAGTATGAAATATAATTTATTTTAATGATTACTTTAAATAACTAGTTTCAATAATTGCTAATTATAAAAGATTGAGCTGGAATCCAGTTCTTCTGCATAATAAAAAAAAATGAGCAGAAAAAGAAAAATCAATTTCTATTTTTCATCCTTGATGTGAATGGCACAAGTTTTCTCATTAAAGAAATTGCCTAATAGGCAAATAAAGAAATTTTAAAATACACATTGCTTATAAAATTAATTTGTTATAAAAATATTTAGGTAGCTTAAAGCTAAAAATTTTCTTGCATATGTATTATGCAAAAAAATCAGGAGTGGTAAGAATGGCACATGAGAAAGTGAAATTCAAATTGAAAAATAAATGAAGAGAAAAGGAAGATATTATAGGCTTTCTGAATTAATCTATTCAATCATATTGGTTTAAAATTTAAAATGCAATATATATTCTTGGACTATTAATTTCAATTAAACCAAATTTATTAATTAGACATTAAAAATAATACACTGAAATTATCTGCCATAAAGAGGCACGAAAAATCTTTTACAGTAGAGAGGAAGAAAGGAAAGAGAGGGTAAGTTAGTGAACTTTATTCTTATTCTGGCTCAAAGAGGAAATAAAACACACACACACACACACACACACACACACTCAATATGTATATAGAAATTATTTTATCTTGGAGGAATGCAGGAGAGGAATGGAATATGGAAAGTGGGGGGGAGGGTGATAAAAGAGAAAGTATATTGGGGAAGGGAGGTCAGTAATAAACACTTTTGAGGAGAAGCAGAGTGAAAATGGGGGGGGGGAATACAGTTAGCACTAGTAATTGTAAAAAGAATTTTGAAGCAAGCTTCTCTGATAAGGCCTCATTTTTCAAATATAGAGAGAAAAATAATAGCTGTATCCCAGTTGACAAATGATCCAAATATATGATCGATGCCTAAAGGATTATAAATTAATGCATATACTTTGACCTAACAGTACCAATATAGGCATGAATCCCCAAAAAAGATGTTTTTAAGAAAAAGACCTATATGTACAAAAACATTTATAGTAGCACTCTTCTGAAGGAAATTATAAGGAAGGGAAAAGGACCCACATGTACAAAATTTTTTTGTAACAGTCATTTTTGTGGTAGCAAAGAATTGGAAAAGGAGTGGGTGCCCATCAATTGGGGAATGGCTGAACAAGCTGTGGTATAGGAAGGTAATGGAATATTATTATTCTATTAAAAATGATGGACAAGATGATTTTAGAAATGTCTCAAAAGATTTACATGAACTGATGCTGAGTGAAACAAGCAGAACCAGGAATACATTGTATACAATAACAACAAGAATGTGTGTTCAACTATGAAAGACTTGGTTGTACTCAGTAGTTCACTAATCCAAAGCAACCCCAATAGATTTTGGACAAAAAATGTCATCTGCATCCTGGAAAAAGATCTAAGGAGACTGAAGGTAAATCAACATGTGCTGTATTCACTTCTTTTTTATGTTTTTTTTTTTTTGTCTCTCCTATGGTTTTTCCCTTTTGTGCTGATTTTTCTCTCTCAATGTGATTCATAAAGCAACGTGTGTTAAAATAAATAAATTAATTTTTTTTAAAAAGGAAACAGTAGCACTTATCTTCCCTGAACATGAACTCCCTCTTCTTCATCTGAAAAAAACTTTTCCTCAGTATGTGTATTCAAGTGGTCTCAGTTACCCAAGTCTGAGAAATTTAAGTACACAAGACATTTTATGTTTGCAGATCCCAATACATGGGAATCTTTGTGCTTCTAGTCCAGAAAGTGGTATCAGGGAAATTGGGGCCAAGTAGTTTTCCTGGAAGGAAAAAGTGAGGGAGAAGACTGGTTTTATCACATTTCTCCTCCTGTTCAAATCACTCATTACTACTTATCCCAAACTGAGAAACAAGCTCAATAGCTTATTCCAATGAAGATTATAGAGCTAATTTAAATTTAAAATCCCCCCCCCAAAAAAACTAAGCTTTATAGATGAGAAAACAGATTTGCTCATGGTCATGTACTTAGTAAGCATCTAATAGAAAAAATTCAAGATCAAGTCTCTTCATTCCAAATCTAAATCTCTGTATTATATTGCTTCAACAATAACTGACATTTATGTTAATGCTTTTAAGATTGTAGAGAAATTTGCATGTTAGCAAATTTGATTCTTACAACACTTCTGCAACATTATTATCAAAATCAATAATACATAGTTAAAATACTATCTTATTTGTATTATTTAGTTTTGTTTATAAATTATATGATTATTAACATTAAAGTTTGCTTAAACAACATTTATTGCCTATGTAGTATGTTCTAGTTCCTTTACTATAGATGCTATTTATGCTTATTTCATAAATAAGAAAACCGAAGTTCAAAAATTTTAAAGATTTGCTACGTGTCTCACAACATTAAATGTCAGAAAAAAAGATCTCAATCTGGCTCTCTCTGTCCATGATCACCATTATTTCTTTTTGGGAAAAGTTTCACTGAGAGAATCAGGCCTGTCACATGATTAAAGTATTTATTGAAATGTAAGTACAAGTTAAATGATGATTTCATTATGAGTGATTAAACATCCATGGATGTTTTTAAAAAAAGACCAAGAATATTCTAAGTCCCCACAAGTAACCCTTCTCACATGTAGCAGTCTTTTATCTACTCTAAATGTAGCAGAGTTCTGTGTTAATAAGTGTACATTATACTAAGAGCTCCTGGAGATAAACACACAAAATTCAAAATCTTAGTTTACAATTAAAGTATTGCTTGAACAATTCTCTGACTAGATTCAAGTCTTACAAGGGATACGTTCTGGTATTATTTCATAAATTACTAATAATACATAATCTTTCTGAGCTTCCACCCACATTAGAATAAGGGAACATTTTCCTCTAAGTTTTTTCTCTTCTTTCAGTTTTAAATCCTATTCTCATAGATTTAAACAAACTCTAATGTTAATAGCCATATAATTTTTTTATTTAATGGCCTTTTATTTACAGGTTATATGTATGGGTAACTTTACAGCATTAACAATTGCCAAACCTCTTGTTCCAATTTTTCACCTCTTACCCCCTCACCCCCTCCCCCAGATGGCAGGATGACCAGTAGATGTTAAATATATTAAAATATAAATTAGATACACAATAAGTATACATGACCAAACCCTTATTTTGTTGTACAAAAAGAATCAGACTCTGAAATATTGTACAATTAGCTTGTGAAGGAAATCAAAAATGCAGGTGGGCATAAATATAGGGATTGGGAGTTCAATGTAATGATTTTTAGTCATCACCCAGAGTTCTTTCTCTGGGCGTAGCTGGTTCAGTTCATTACTGCTCCACTGGAAATGATTTGGTTGATCTCATTGCTGAGGATGGCCAGGTCCATCAGAACTGGTCATCATCTAGTATTGTTGTTGAAGTATATAATGATCTCCTGGTCCTGCTCATTTCACTCAGCATCAGTTCGTGTAAGTCTCTCCAGGCCTTTCTGAAATTATCCTGTTGGTCATTTCTTACAGAACATGTAAGAACATTTGCATTTCTCTGATTAATAATGACTTAGAGCATCTTTTCATATGACTAGAAATAGTTTCAATTTCTTCATCTGAGAATAGCCATATAATTTATAAAGAAAGCTTAATAATACAAATAAGATAGCATTTTAACTATCTGTTCACTATAGGAAAAGTCATAGCCAGTGTCAATTTTCACCACAGCTACTACTTTTAAGTCCTTTTATATACTGGAATCACAGTAAAACAATTTAGATATCTTCTGAAGACAATTAAAATCTTTCAGAAATTTTAAAAATATTACCTCTACAGAATAAGATTTAAATTCAGTTATCCCAATATGACTCTTCAAGATCACTCAGAAAAGATAGTTACCTCTTCAAGTTCTTCATAGCTTCTCTCTTGACAGATAACTATTTTTATCAATACTTTCTTCAAGACAATTAAATCTCCAAGTCACTTCAGAAATGACAGCTCTTTTCATTATCTTCTAATGTCTCACACAGATTCTTTCAAAGATGAAGTTAACAATCAATCCCTAAAATTTTATTTAATCTGTCTTAAAAGAATAGAAAAAATATCCATAATTGTCCTTTTCAAAAGGGGTAATTAAAGCTAGAATTACATAACAATTAGTAAATATTTCTCTCCTGATATACTAGAAATGCTTTTGCAATTTTCAATCTAATCCACCTCTCAATCATGTATAAACATTTATGAAATGCCAGTTATGTGCCAGGCCCTGTGCTAAGTCAAATTAATATTCTTTAAGTAAAAGCACAGATCTAATTCTCTTACTCCCCTGTTCAATAAGCTCTATTGATTTTCTCTTGTCTTTAGGAAAAAAGAAATGTATGTATGTATACACATTCACGTGTGTGTATGTGTGTGTGTGTGTGTGTGTGTGTGTGTGTGTGTGTGAGATGTTTCACAGAAACCTGGGAGCATTTCTATGAATCGATAGGGAGTGAAAGTAATAAAAATAGAGAACAATTACTAGTAACATAGTTTTTTTTAAAGCAACTGAGAAAGACTTAAGGATTTTGATTAATGCAATGACCCAGCACAATTCCAGAGAAGTCATAATAAAAGGGACTAACAAACAAATTTCCTTTAAACAAGTTCCACAGGGGAATTTGGAGGGGAGAAATATTTAGAATATTTGTTACCAAAGCTTTTTATTATATATTTAGGAGAGATGGTAGGAGAGAGAGTGTATAGAGTAAAGGGAGAGGGTATAATTCTACACCAATAAAAAGAATAAAGAAAGAAAATGCAAAAATTATTTTAATGTATAAAATAAGATGAAAAGGAGAAAGAATAACTGAGATGATGGATTTAGTCTGCAGAATATAGTGTATATTTATGTAGAATGAATGAGGGAATTTTGTTTTGTTTTCCTACACATTTATTACAGGGAATTTTTTTTTTCTGTTGGGTGGGTGGGTGGGTGGAAGTGAAAGAAAACAGATTTCTATGGTAATTTACAAAACATTTTAAACAGTTGGGTGCTACAGACATGGAATATTGTGTGCATGTTCTGATTAGGTAATTATATTGCTAATTTTGCTTATTTGTTTTACTTTGTTGTAAGAAAGCTCATGGGATGAGGGTAAATTGGAAATGTACGTAATATAAAAACAAAAACAAAGCTTTTTTATTGTTCTTTCAAAAACAGTTCCATATTAAATTTTTATATAAAATAAGATTCTCCAGTTGTTAAATGGTCAAAGGATATAAACTGACAATTTTCAGATGAAGAAATTAAAGCCATGTCTACACATATGAAAATGCTCTAAATCACTATTAATTAGAGAAATGCAAATTAAGACAATGCTGAAGTACCACTTCCCATCTTTCAGATTGACTGAGATGACAGGAAAAGATAATGATGAATGTTGGAGGGGAAGTGGGAAAGCTAACACACCAATACATTGTTGGTGGAAATTGTGAACAGATCCAATCATTCTGGAGAGCAATTTGGAACTATGTTTAAAACATTATCAACTGTGAATACTCTTTGATCTAGCAGTGTTTCTACTGGGCTTATATCCCAAAGAGATATTAAAGAAGGGAAAGGGACCCATGTGTGCAAGAATGTTTGTGGCAGCCCTTTTTGTAGTGGCTAGAAAATGGAAACTGACTGGATGCCCATCAGTTGGAGAATGGCTGAATAAATTATGGTATATGAATATTATGGAATATTATTGTTCTGTAAGAAATGACCAACAGGATGGTTTCATGGAGGCTTGGAGAGACTTACATGAACTGATGTTGAGTGAAATGAGCAGGACCAGGAGATCATTGTACATGGCAACAACAATATTATATGATGATCACTTCTGATGGTCATGGTTCTCTTCAACAATGAGATGACTGATGCCAGTTCCAATGATCGTGTCATGAAGAAAGTCATCTCCACCCTGAGAGAGGACTGTGGGAACTGAGTGTGGATCACAACATAGCATTTTTACTCTTAAAAAAATAATGAGCAAACTGATTTCAGAACAGGCTGGAAAGACTTACATGAACTGATGCTGAGTGAAGTGAGCAGAGTCAAGAGAACACTGTAAAAAAAAAACAAACAAACAAAAAAAGAGAACACTGTACACAGTAACAAAAAAATGATGTGATGATCAATTCTGATGGACTTGGCTCTTTTCAACAATGCAGTGATTTAAGACAATTCCAATAGACTTGAGATGGAGAGAGCCATCCACAACCAGAAAGATATGAAGACTGAATATGGATCAAATTATAATGTTTTCACCTTTTGTTGTTGTTGTTTGGTTGCTTCTTATTTTCTTTCTCATTTTTTCCTATTTGATATGCTTTTTCTTGTTCAGCATAACTATGGAAGTATGTTTAGAAGAATTGAATGTGTTTAATCCATATTAGATTGCTTGCTATTTTGGGAAGTGGGGTGGGGAGGAGAGAGAAAAAACTTCGGAACACAAAGTTTTGCAAAGGTGAATTTTGAAAACTATCTTTGTATGTATTTGGAAAAATAATATACTATTTTTAAAAAGATATTAGAACCCAAAATTTTCAAAATGGGCTTTTTGTGCTCCAAAAAAATTCTACTGTTTAATATTACTTTGAAAACATTTGTAAAAGTTAATAAAGGTTTATGTTGTCCTTTTTCTTAAAAAAATAAAATACTTTAAATGGGAAAAATAAAATAAAGAGTAAGCTGTACATAGTATTTATATACCATCCTATTTGTTCAATTAAGTATATAAAATGTCCATTTTATGTGGTGAGTATATGCAGAACATCATAATGGTCAGTTCTTTCAAGATGTATTAACTAGTTTCATGAATTGTTTTGGCCAAAACACTCATTGCCTCTTGGTCAACCAGATAATGAAGTTCTCTACATATAACTCAACTGCTTTTGTAATAAAGTACATCAGATCCTTGCCAGCTTGGTAGGAACTTCCAGGAGTTGAATTTCATTTTGAAAAGACTGTGAGAATCTAAGAAAATTTTCATTTCTAGGTTTAGCATAAGAGATACACTTTAGTGGAATTTTTGGTTATATAAACCTTTAACTGAAAAGCACATGTACCATTTGTCTGTAACAGTCTCTTAAATAGAAATGTAAATTTAACATCAGACTTTTATCTCATTTGATTTGAAACCTTGATTTTTTAAAGGAAGATACAGTAATAAGCTTCCAAGGTGTGCTCTGTTGTGAAGATTTCTATGCCTTAAAGTAGACTATTGAGTAAGAACAGGATAAATTGTATGGAATTTATTTGTAAATGGCAAATAACATGAATATAACTTCTTACATGATATAAAAAGCCTGAGTTGATAAATGTTTATTGTTCTTACTAATGTTTCAAACTGGACTAATGATTTTATCAGGAGCTTGAATGATTCCATACATTCTTTGTGCTCTGATTTCTGTAGCTATAAAGTATGAACTCATGATGTTTTAGACACTTACTGAAATGGTTAATTATTATTTAAAAACATGACTCTGATACCCATTTATAAGAATGGGGGGAGGTTGATTAAATGCTTTCTAAGGTCTCTTCCAACTTTTAATGTCTATGCAAATATTATTCAACACTAACAAGAACTGAAATTTCTATAGTCCTTAAAGTTTTGCAGATTGTTTTCCTTAAATTATTTCATTTGCCACAATAACTTTGTGTGGCAGATAGTTTTTAAAAAACTATATTTTACACATGAAAATAGTTGAGGCCTCCAAGAGGTTAAGTAAGTGGCCCATGGTCTTAGAAGGAATTGAAAGTGAAGTTTGAATTCAGATCTCTCTCCAGCACTTTTTCCATTTAAGTATCCTACCTTAAATTCTTCAAAATACTAAGAGACTCAGAATTTTTTTTAATGTCTCACCTAGGCAGAGATATTTTTTTCCCCCTAGGACACAAAAATGTCACATTATTATATAATGTTTAATTTTTCTCTGGAAGTGGAGTTGTGGTTTGTACTTCAGAAGGAAAGCAAAGAAAGATGAATTGCAGAAGGAAAAATAAAAGTGGAGGGTTGAACTTCAAAAATAGAGCTTCCAAGTACTGTCTTGCCTTTAAAACATCCCTTAAGAAGAGGAGGAGGATAAAAATAAAGACAATGCTTGATATTTCAAGCAGTTTACAAAATCATTTTAAGTAATACAATTTCAACACTGGCAATTTCCTTATTTTTTGAAAAACATTTGATTGAAGGTGAATCCAACAAATGCACTTTAATGCATTAAATGCTGTTTTGGTTTTTCAAAGAGACATCTAAATGACTAAGAACTCTATGGGACCTGGGGAGGAAGTAAGATAGTCCAAACACTCCCTCTGCTGTCAAAGCCAGGTTTTAGCTGTGAGTTCTACAAGTGTACTTCCCCCACCCCCACCCCCCTTTTCTCCAAACCATTATAATTTTGACATCTTTATGATTTTTTACAAGTATACTTCAGTTTATGTAATATATAAGTACTTGAAAACGTGCAAGAAAAGATTTTTTGGTAAATGAAATCACAACAATTTAGAATTCAAAGTAATCTTTTAACAGATACTTTTATAAAATGAAGAAAATTTTAATAAGTAATCACTTTCTGATTTATGTTTCACACTTTCAATTTTCACAATAGTGTGCTCAGTTTTCAAAAAGTGAGAAACAACTATAGTCAGATTAAGTTATTGCCATTAATGCATGGTAAAATGTATCTTTGATGAGTTGATTCAATTAAGCAGATGTTTTTCTGTCTCACAGGTATAGTCATGATCATCAAGAATAATTAACTCACTCATGTAAGGTAATTTTATGGGTTCTTCACAAAGATTCTCTGTTCTGTAAAAGAAAAATTATTAATCTGTGGCCTACATTTGTATTTTTATCCCATAAATTAACTGTTTGTAATCTGTGGACTATATTTGTACTTTTATTCTACAAATTAGCTCTTTGTAAAAGAGCTTTTCTAAAAATTTAGTAATTGCAGAAGCATTTGTTAGTTCTTACATTTTATAGCATGAATATGCTCACAGCTTTATAAAGTCAAATGATCTCAATAAAAAAAATTAGAAAGGAAATATAAAAAGTTAAATTCATGAATTTGCTAATTTTTCTTTTTTATTTTGCGTATTAGCTAGAATTCAATGTTTGTCACAATCTGCATCATAGATATATTTATTTGCACAGACATATATAAATAATTGTGCTCAACTATGTTCCAAGTTTGGCAAACAGTTTTCTCAGTTTAAAAAATGATTACATTTCAAAACATTTTCCACTCCATACTATATACGTTCCTATTTAGATATCCCAATAATTTATCTAGTAATAATCTTTGTATTTTAAATAATTTTACTGTGATTACATGTGCCTGTGAATTAAAAATCATATGTTAATGAACTTAAGTAATATTTGCATACTAAAACTCACTTAATCATAAAATTCATAATCAAGTCAGGAACATTTTTTTAAGTATAGCTGTAGTGAATGCATTTAATTATCTGTAATTTGCAAATGAGAGCTTTTAAATAATGATTTTTTAAAATTTCCCCTTTTAGTATGGAAAAACACTTATTATTCTCTTATGGTAACAGGAAAAAAAATCAGTTGTTCATATGATTGAATCATATACTTTCCTTAGTATCTCAAAGGATTATATTAAATCAATTCTCTTGACCCACTCTACCAGAAAATAACATTCATTTATTGCCAATATTAATTAGTCATACACTGTTGTGATTAATCCCTTTAGAATGATTTTTTAAAATATAGCTTCCAGTTAGAATCCATCTCATTTATTAAAAAAAATAATCAAGTGAAAAAGAAATCATGAAGAATAATACAATTTTAATTTACTGGAAAGGAGGTATAGTATTAGTATGTGTTTAATTGCAATTTATTTTGGTTTTAAAACTTTTTCAAAAAAATTTTAATTTTTTTATTAGGTTTAAATTAGGGAGTTTGAAATTTTTTTCAAAATTTTCCTTTTGAGAAAACTGTTAAGTCGTATTGTGAAATTTGCACATACTCTTCCTTATTGCGTGGATTTATTACATGTAATCATTGATAATGATTCTTTGTTGCTTTGGGGTTTACAGATTTATTAGAGTTTATAGTTAAAAATGATGTTCTTTCCTTTGGCTTCTCCCTCTAGTTGGATGTTTTCTCTCAGAACCTAAACTTAAGAAGAGTGCCCTCAAGCCAGCTATTTCTTCACTTCTCTCCACCCTACAATCAAGACTTCTTCATCCTGTCCCCCAGTGGGAAATCCTCCTCCTTACTGCCTCTTTCCACTTTCCTTCCTTTTATGTGTTATCATCATTCTATATTAGAATGCAAGCTCCTTAAGAGCAGGAACTGTCTTTCTCTTGGCTTGTATTTATACTTTCAGGGCTTAGCATATTGTCTGGTACATACTAAGTGATTTTTATAAATGCTTGTTGATTAAGGATTAATTAACCATCTAGAAAAGATTAGAATATTTAGTCCAACTGTGTCACTTTACACATGATGAAAATGACACTCAGGGAGATTAAAAAATTTGCCCCAAATCATAAGTTATAGAATTGATATTTCAACACACATCAAGGGCTCTTTTCAATATACTTTATTAGTGCAGACTAATGTAATGCAGACTAGTTGAAAGACTATAAGCTAGGAAAGGTAGGATCTAGGCCTATTTCATTTCCTCAGTACTTAGTTTTGCAATAAACTTTTAAAGCAAAGGTATATTTGAAGTTTCAACCTTATATTAATATTGGTATATCACTTACTCTGTGAATTATGCAATGTGGATCTTTTCTATGTAATGATTTTTTAAGGCATTCCATTTATAATTTACATTTTTCAAAAATGGACTGGACAAATGACAGCCTCATCAGTCATTATTTTCAGGATTCTGGGAAAGGAGGGAGAAAGAGACAGGTCGAAAACAGTGACTAGAAAAAAAAATTAATAGATTTAGTTTATTCCTGTTGAAATGTATGTAGCCCTGCAACTGAGACAAAATATATAATTTATAGAATTTCTGAGCCTTTCCCCAACTCTTTTTAATCAATCAACAAACATTTAAGTACTTCCTGTGTTTTAAGAACTACATTAGATACTAGGAATATAAATCCAAAATGAGATAGTCTCAGACTTAAAGAAGTTAACATTCCACTTACATTTTTTTTATGTTACATTCATAAACTCAGGAAATTCACATGTCAAAATCTCATGAGAATGGAGCTGTCCTTATGGATTTTGTGTTTACCTAATTTTCCTTGTTTACTTTAGAGTCTTCACATTAATTTGAGTCTATATAAGCTTTACTATTGTGACAAGCATACCAGTTAATGTGAATATATCACCTTCTCCCTCCCTCTGTGGGGAGTTGGGGAAGAGGGTAAATATGTTTCAAGATAGGTTACTGCTTTAAGGAATGTGGGACTAGGCAAGAATCCCACAGTCAGACTTTAAGGTGCAGACCTGAAATTTTGCTTCTCCATAGTGTGTTGGGTATCTGGAGTGAGTTGAGAATGGTTGAATTGGAGTTCTAAATATTTAAATTGTCTGATATTTCATGATTTTTTTATCTTCTGTTGTGCTTTTCCCTTATTTTTATAAGTCTAGTTTTAGTTACTCTCCTTCGGCACATAGCCTTCTTGGCAATTATATGATGCTTGAAGACTCTTCTTTTAGAGGATTTTATTCTCAGTACTTTTTTTTCTATTTTTTTTTTCTAATTACATGTGAAGCCAATTTTTGGCAATGATTTTTAACAAGATTTTCAGTTTCAAATTTTTCTTCCTCTATCCTTTCTCTCCCCTCCTCCTAAAACAATAGGCAATTTGCTATAGACTGAGTATGTTCTATCAGGTAAAGTATGTTTTCATTTTAGTCAAAGCTGTAAAAGTTTAAAAAACTCAAAAAAATAATGAAATAAATTTTAAAAATATGATTCCATCTGCATTCAAAATCCATCAGTTCTTTATCTGAATTTGGAAAGCATTTTCCTTAATGAGTCCTTTGTACTTGACTTGAATTATTCTATTAATGAGAAGAACTAGTCATTCATAGTTGATCACCATACAATGTTGCTGATACCATCAACAATGATTTCTTGATTCTGGTCATTTTGCTCTGCATCAGTTCATAGAAGTCTTTCCAGGTTTTTCTTAAAATCTGCCATTTCTATTTCACAGTAGTATTCTATTATATTCATATATCCCAAATTCTTCAGTCATTCCCCAATTGACAATGGGGAATCCTGCCATATCCAATATTTTGCCACAATAAGATCTTCTATAAATATTTTTGCACATGTAAGTTATTTCCCCATTTTGATGAGTTTTTGCAATCCATACCTAGTTGGGATATTGCTGAGTCAAAGGGTATGCACAGTTTGGTTGCTTTCTGGGAATAATTCCAAACTGCTTTCCAAAATGGTTGGACTAGTTCACAACTCCACCAACAATGCATTGGTATCCCAATTTTCATACATTTTCTGCAACATTTATTCTTTTCTTTTTTTATGGTTGTCTCCATCTGATATGTATGAGTTATTTTTATTTGCATTTCTCTCATTGAAAATTATTTAGAGCACTTCATATGCCATTAGATAACTGATTTTTTCATTTAAAAACTATCTTTTCATATCCTTTGACCATTTATCATTTGGCAATGACTTGTATTCTTATAAATGTAACTCAGTTCTCTCTATATATATTCTCTATATAATTAATGAGATCTTTTTCTGACATACTTGCTATAAAGTTTACTTCCCATTTTTCTGCTTTCCTTCCAATCTAGGTTTTGTTTGTGCAAAAGCTTTTTAATTTAATATAATTAAAGTTATCTCTTTTACATTTTGTAATGGTCCCTATCTTTTGTTTGATCATGAAACCACAACCCCCCCAACTTCTTTAAGAATTTGGATAGTATGGACTTTTCCTTAAAATAATCAGCAGCATCTATTTAAAACCATCAGTAAGCATCATATGTAATGGAGACAAACTGCAACCATTCCCAATAAGATCTGGAGTGAAACAAGGTTGCCCACTATCACCGTTACTATTTAATATTGTATTAGAAACGCTAGCTATAGCAATAAGAGCTGAGAAAGAGATTAAAGGAATAAGAATAGGCAATGAGGAAGCCAAATTATCACTCTTTGCCGATGACATGATGGTATACTTAGAGAACCCCAGAGATTCTGCTAAAAAGTTATTAGAAATAATCCACAACTTTAGCAAAGTTGCTGGTTATAAAATAAACCCACATAAGTCATCAGCATTCTTATATATCACTAACAAAATCCAACAGTCAGAGTTACAAAGAGAAATTCCATTTAAAGTAACTACTGATAATATAAAATATTTAGGAATCTATCTGCCAAGGAAAATCAGAAACTTTATGAGCAAAATTACAGACCACTTTTCACACAAATTAAGTCTGATCTAACCAATTGGAAAAATATTAAATGCTCTTGGATAGGGCGAGCAAATATAATAAAGATGACAATATTACCTAAACTAATCTATTTATTTAGCGCTATACCAATCAGACTCCCAAAAAACTATTTTAATGACCTAGAAAAAATAACAACAAAATTCATATGGAAAAACAAAAGGTCAAGAATTTCAAGGGAATTAATGAAAAAAAAATCAAATGATGGTGGCTTAGCTGTACCAGATCTAAAATTATATTATAGAGCAGCAGTTACCAAAACTATTTGGTATTGGCTAAGGAATAGATTAGTTGATCAGTGGAATAGATTAGGTTCAAGGGATAAAACAGTCAACAAATATAGCAACCTAGTCTTTGACAAACCCAAAGATCCCAGCTTTTGGGATAAGAACTTACTGTTTGATAAAAATTGCTGGGAAAATTGGAAACTAATATGGCAGAAACTAGGCATTGATCCATACTTAACGCCGTACACCAAGATAAGGTCAAAATGGGTTCATGACCTAGGCATAAAGAATGAAATTATTAATAAATTAGAGGAACATAGGATAATTTACCTCTCAGACCTGTGGAAGGGGAAGGTCTTTATGACCAAAGCAGAATTAGAGATCATTACTGATCACAAAATAGAAAATTTCGATTATACCAAACTGAAAAGTTTTTGTACAAACAAAACTAATGCAGACAAGATTAGAAGGGAAGCAATAAACTGGGAAAATATTTTTACAGTCAAAGGTTCTGATAAAGGCCTCATTTCCAAAATTTATAGAGAATTAACTTTAATTTATAAAAAATCAAGCCATTCTCCAATTGAAAAATGGTCAAAGGATATGAACAGACAATTCTCAGATGAAGAAATTGAAACTATTTCTAGTCATATGAAAAGATGCTCCAAGTCATTATTAATCAAAGAAATGCAAATTAAGACAACTCTAAGATACCACTACACACCTGTCAGATTGGCTAAGATGACAGGAAAAAATAATGATGATTGCTGGAGGGGATGCGGGAAAACTGGGACATTGATGCATTGTTGGTGGAGTTGTGAACGAATCCAACCATTTTGGAGAGTAGTTTGGAACTATGCTCAAAAAGTTATCAAACTGTGCATACCCTTTGATCCAGCAGTGTTACTACTGGGATTATATCCCAAAGAGATTATAAAGAAGGAAAGGGACCTGTATGTGCACGAATGTTTGTGGCAGCCCTTTTGTAGTGGCTAGAAACTGGAAACTGAATGGATGTCCATCAGTTGGAGAATGGCTGAATAAATTGTGGTATATGAAAATTATGGAATATTACTGTTCTGTAAGAAATGACCAACAGGATGATTTCAGAAAGGCCTGGAGAGACTTACACGAACTGATGCTGAGTGAAATGAGCAGGACCAGGAGATCATTATATACTTCAACAACAATACTAGATGATGACCAGTTCTGATGGATCAGGCCATCCTCAGCAACGAGATCAACCAAATCATTTCTAATGGAGCAGTAATGAACTGAACTAGCTATGCCCAGAAAAATAATTCTGGGAGATGACTAAAAACCATTACATTAAATTCCCAATCCCTATATTTATGCACACATGCATTTTTGATTTCCTTCACAAGCTAATTGTACAATAATTCAGAGCCTGATTCTTTTTGTACAGCAAAATAATGTTTTGGTCATGTATACTTATTGTGTATCTAAGTTCTATTTTAATATATTTAACATCTACTGGTCATCCTGCCATCTAGGGGAAGGGGTGGGGGGGGGGTAAGAGGTGAAAAATTGGAACAAGAGGTTTGGCAATTGTTAATGCTGTAAAGTTACCCATGTATATATCCTGTAAATAAAAGGCTATTAAAAAAAAAAAAAAAAAAAAAAAAGAATTTGGATAGTATACCACAATTGATGAATATATGTTTAGTACTGATATTACTTCATTGTCTATGATTCCTTTTAGGAAGATTTAGTTTTCTTATCTCTTTTAATTAGTTCTTCTTTTGTTTTTGCTTTGCCTGAGAACAGGATTGATATCCCTGTTTTTTTTTTAAAAACTTTAGCTGAAGCCTAATAGATTCTGCTTCAGACTCTTCCCTTTGTTCTATGTGTCTTTGCTTTGAATATGTGTCTCATAAAAAACATCTTGTAGGATTCTTGTTTTTTCTTTACTCTGTTATCCATTTCTTTTTTATGGGAGATTTCATCCCATTCACACTCACATTATGATTATTAACGGTATATTTCCCTCCATCCTATTTTTCTTCCTTTTCTTCTTTCCCCTCCTCTTTTTCTTTCTTGATCATATTTTCTTTCTGTCTACCACCTCCCCAAGTCTACTTTTCATCTGTCAGTTCCCTCCTCCTCCTTACCACCTTTGCTTAATCTCACTCGCTTCCTCTTTCCTCAGATATAACAGATTCAACTGAATGTGTACATTATTCCTTCTTTGAGCCAATACTGTTGAGAATAAGGTTCAATTGAGGCATATCTCCCACCCTTCCATCTTTGCCTCCACTATATAGATTTTTTCATCTCTTCAAGTGAAAATAATTTCAACATTTTGCCCTTCTCTTCATTCTTCACCCAATGTACTCTTTCTTACTCCTTAATTTTTTAATATTTCTTCAAATTCACTCTATATCCATGCCCTCTTGCCTATACATATTCATTCTAACTGTACTATTAGTGGTATAATTTTTAAGAATTACAAGTATCATCTCTGCATGTAGGGATGGAAACAGGCGAGTTCCATTGAAGCCCTTATGTTTTCTTTTCCCTTTTTACATTTTTAGGCTTCTTTTGGGTCTTTATATTAAAGTTCACATTTTTTATTCAATTCAGGTCTCCTTATGAGCTTGAAATCCTTCTATTTCAATGAAAGTCCATTTTTCCTCCTTGGATTATTATGCCTAATTTAGCTGGATAGCTTATTCTTCTCTGTAGTCCTAACTCCTTTGCCTTCCAGAATATTATTTTACATGACTTTTAATGTTGTAGTTTCCAGGTCCTATGTGATTCTGATTTTGACTCCCCAATATTTAAATTGCTTTTTATCTGACCACTTGCAGTAATTTTTCGTTTACCTTGATAGTTTTATTTTTTGACTATAACATTCCTTGGTATTTTTATTTTTGGATTTCTTTCATGGTATAATGAGTGGATGCATTCAATGCATATTTTGCATTGATATGCAAGATATCAAGGCAATTTTCTTTCTTTGTTATGTTAAAGTATATGTTAAAAATAATATATGTATAAATATTTATACAGTTATCTTCCTGCACAAGAAAAATCAGATCCAGAAAAAAAGTAAAAAAAAAAAAAAAAAAAAAAAAAAAAAAAAAAAAAAAAAAAAAAAAAAAAAAAACCTGAGAGGTAAAATAAAAATGCAAGCAAACAACAAAAGAAAGAGTGAAAATGCTATGTAGTGGTACACACTCATTTCCCATAGTTCTTTCGCTAGGTGTAGCTGGTTCTCTTTATTACTGAACAGTTGGAATTGTTTTGAATCATCTCATTGTTGAAGACAGTCATGTCTGTCAGAATTGATCAACACATAGTATTGTTGGTGAAGTGTATAATGATCTCCTGGTCCTGCTCATTTCACTCAGCATCAGTTCATGTAAGTCTCTTCAGGCCTCTCTGAAATACATTTCACTATACCTAGTGAAAAAAACTCTGGGAAATGAGTGTCAACCACTACATAGAATTCCCAATTCCTCTATTTTTGTCTGCCTGCCTTTTTCATTTCCTTCACAGGTTAATTGTACACTATTTCAAAATCCCATTCTTCTTGTACAATAAAATAACTGTATAGATATATATACATATATTATATTTAACATATACTTTAACATATTTAACATGCATTGGTCTACTTGCCCTCTGAGGGAGAGGGTGGGGGAAAGAAGGGGAAAAATTGGAAGAAAAAGTTTTGCAATCGTCAATGCTGAAAAATTACCCATGCATATATTTTATAAATAAAAAGCTATAATAAAAAATAATATTCCATAGCATCCATATACCATAACTTAGTCAGCCATTCTCCAATTGATGAGCATCCATTCAGTTTCCAGCTACTATGAAAAGGGCTGTCACAAACATTTTTGCATATACCGGTCCCTTTCCCTTCTTTCAGATCTCTTTGGGATATAAGCCCAATAGTGACACTACTGGATCAAAGGGTATGCACAAATTGCTCTCCAAAATGGTTGGATCCATTCACAACTCAACCAAAAGGTAGCAGTGACCCAGTTTTCCCACATCCCCTCCAGCATTCGTCATTATCTTTTCCTATCATCTTAGCCAATCTGAGAGGTGTGTAGTGGTATTTCAGAGTAGTCTTAATTTGCATTTCTCTAATCAATAGTGATTTGCAGCACCTTTTCATATGACTAGAAATAGTTTCAATTTCTTCAATCGAAAATTGTCTATTCATATCCTTTGACCATTTATCAATTGGAGAATGCCTTGATTTATTATAAATTTGAGACAAAATTTCTATATATTTGGAAATGAGACCTTTATCAGAATTGTTTGACTGTAAAAATGTTCTCCCAGTTTATTGCTTCCCTTCTAATCTTGTCTGCATTAGTTTTGTTTGTACAAAAACCTTTTAATATTTTTTTTTTTACTTTCAATTTTATTTTCTCCTTTTATTTTTAGAATTTCCAGTTTAGTATTTGATGGGGAGGGGGGGTTTAATTTGCTCTTTTTCTAGCTTTTTAAATTGCAAGCCCAATTCATTGATCTTTTTCTCTATTTTATGCAAGTAAGCCTCTAGAGATATGAAATTTCCCCTTATTACCACTTTGACTCTATCCCACAAATTTTGGTATGTTGTTTCATTATTATCATTCTCTTGGGTGAAATTTCACCCATTCATTCTTTAGGATGAGATTATTTAGCTTCCAATTAATTTTTGTTCTAATTTCCCCTGACTTTTTACTGAATGCAGTTTTTATTGATAGTGATCTGAAAAGAATGCATTTACTATTTCTGCCTTTCTGCGTTCAAATTTGAGGTCCTTATGTCCTAATATATGGTCAATAGGTAGAAGAAAATGTACTTCTTTCTGCCTCCATTCAGTTTTCTCCAAAGAACTATCATATCTAACTTTTCTAATATTCTTTTTACCTCTTTGATTTCTTTCTTATTTGTTTTGTGGTTTGATTTATCTAATTCTGAGAGTGCAAGGTTGAGATCTCCCACTATTATAGTTTTGCTGTCTCTTCTTGCAGATCTCTTAAATTCTCCTTTAGGAAGTTAGATACTATACCACTTGGTGAATATATATTTATTATTGATGTTGCTTCATTATATATGCTACCTTTTAGCAAGATATAGTTTCCTTCCTTATCTCTTTTAATTAGAACAATTTTTGCTTTTGCTTTTTTGCCTTCACCTGAAGCATAATAGATTTTGCTCCAGCCTATTACCTTTATTCTATATGTATCACACTGCTTTAAATATGTTTCCTGTAAACAACATATTGTAGTGTTCTTGTTGGTTTTCTGGAGGTTTTTGGACCAGCCCTCCTTTCAATTCAGTAATCATTATGAGAATAGCCACATGTTAAAGTCCAAATCCTTTATTATCTCCTTCACAATCTAGTTTCCTTGCCTGACGCCCAGGCCAGCTTTCTGGAGAGCCTTTCAGATGGGCCTTGGTCTCAGTGGGGTAAGTGCAGGAGGCCAGCCACCATGATGGTATGAGACGAAGTGAATCTCTCTGAGTCTGAGGGCTTGTGCTTCAGTCTCCAGCCACCATAAAGGTGGAGGATGAAATGAATATGTTTCAGTCCCACCCTGGATGAGTTTGTACCAGTTTATATGCTCTATTATAATTAGATCATTTACAGTATACTGAGTATAAACCAATCATTATATCACTAGGGAACCATTATTTGTTGTAAGATTAAATCAATCATACTGAACTACAGAACTATTAATCACCATGCTAAAGTAGATAACCTTTGTCTTATCAATTCCACCTTTTCCATTTCACATTTCAAGAAGTTATTTTCTTTTTCAAATCTTTATTTTAGAGAGTTATATACCTTATCCAGACCCTAATTTCTTCTATGAGAGCCTTGTGTGATGGGGACTAGGTTATATCCCCCTTTGGGGCTTTGTCTGGAGATAATCTGTTATTAGTCTCCTCAAGGTTTGAAATCTGTTCTCTTTCACTATAGAAGCTGTCTATAGTTAGAGCTCACTTTGCTTTTTTACTCATTTTTTTTAAAGTTGGGATCTGCCTTTAGGGCAAGGAGGTTCCAAGCTTCCTCTACAGACCAGGGATGGATAGTGCTGCTCTGTGACAGCAGTTGCACTATGATTGTGCTGAGTCACTCCAGGTGCTGAGTGGGTGTGGCCAGGTCCTGTGATACTCTGGTGTTTTGGGGTACTCTCCACCTTCTGGGCCCATATAACCTCTACTGCTCCACTACTTGCAACCAAAGCAGAGCAGCCAATACTGTGGTAGAGTCCTTTCCCCAAAGTCTCCACTCTATGAAGACCGCATCCCCTCCCCTAGTCCACTCAGCATATAGGCTAGCCTCAGTGTTCTGCCTCCCTGCCTGTGCTGGCCTCCTCCCACCCTATCAGGACAGACCTTTTCTGGCAATCTTCTAAGTTATCTTCAGTTGGTAATTTATTGTACTCCTGACATTCATGGATTCTACCAGTCAAGAACTATTTCTGAGGCTGAATTAGGTAATTAGTAAGTGAGGGTTCTAGAAGGGAGCTCGGAATTTAGCATGTGTCCTCTCTGACATCTTAACTCTGCCCCCCCCCCCCCAAGGCAATTTTCTTTACTAATTTCTTGACATATGATGTTCAGGTACTCTTTTTGATTAAAACCTGCAAATAGTCCAGTGATTCTAAGTGTCTTTAGTGGATTTATTTTCTAAGTCAGTTGCTTTTACCAATGAGACATTTTACATTTGCTTTTGTTTTACCTTGTCTTTTTTTTTTTTAATTTGATCAATTATTGATGTCAGAAAGAATCTTTGGCTTCCACTTGCCCTATTTTAATTTTTAAGGAGTTATTTTCCCAGTTAGCTGTTTTACTTACTTTTTCATTTGACCAATCACACTTTTTATGGAATTGTTTCTTCAGTGGATTCTTGTATCTTCTTTTCTATTTGTCCAATTCTACTTTTTAAAGCAGTTGGTTTTTTTTTTTCCCAAGCTGCTGAACTTTTTCATAATTCTCTTGCAACACTCCGATTTCTTTTCCCAGTTTTTCTTCTATCTCTCTTATATGATTTTGATGTTCTTATTTGAACTTTTTCATGAATTCTTTCTGAACTTCAGATCACTATCTGTTTTTTTTCAAGGTTTTGCCCACCTATGTTTTGACATCGTTGTTCTCTTCTGAGTTGTTGTCTTGGTCTTTCCTGTTACTATAATAACCTTTTGTAATCAGATTTTTTTGTATTTTTTTTTTTGCTCCTTTTAAAATCTTTTTTCCTTTCTGTTAAATTTAAATTAGAGCTTTGCTCCCAAAGTGCAAAGGGCACTGTCTCAAGCTTTTTTGTATCAGTGGCTACAGATATAAGATGTTTACTTGATGCTACAATGACACACAGGGGACCCTCAAATCTCCTGCTGTACTGAGGGGCAGGGTTGGGGATAGCAGGTGCTGCTAGAGGCTGTAGGGGTCTAGCAACTTACTTAGTGCTGAGGTGGCATTGTAGTGATGATGTCTGGTGTGCTGAGACCAGCAGGGAGTTCCTTTTGTTTATCTGGGGCTACATTGAAGAACCCTGTTTACCAAGGTTGTGCTAAAGCACATGAAGGTTTGGCCACTGGAAGATGCCTAACTGCTCTGGGATGTGCTAAAGCAAGAAGTGATTCTTTGAGCGGGAGTCTACTGGCTCCCCTGGCTATGCTGAGCTAGAAGGTGAGAGTCTTGGTTTTGCCTACCACTCTGCTCTACCACTCTGGAGCTCAAGATTTCCCTCTGATTTGTTGAGGTGGGGATTGATGCTGGCTTGCTGGGATGCTTCTTGTCCTGTACTGCAGCACTCTCTTTTATCTAATGTGACAGATCTTTCTGTCACATCTTCCAAGATTCCTGGGCTAAAAAGTTGTTTTACTCTGTCTTTATGCTGTTTTTTTTTTTTTTTTTCTGTTCCAGTATTTATTATAGAGTGTTATTTTATGGCTGCAAGGAAGTGAGTATGGAAGAGTTTCAGCAATTTACTGATTACTACATTATCTTGGCTCCTAGAAGACTATTCTCAGGATTTTAATTCTATTAGAAGCAGTGGGATAGAATAAGGAGCACTACATAAACTAAATCTTTGCAATAAGTTCTATTCTTTATCCTTTTTGCCTTTTGATTTCTTCCTTTTGATGTCATATCATCCTTCCTTTGAAACTACTTCCCTACTTTGACTCTGAATAGAGTTCAGAGGTGAGTTTACCTGGGATTTCAACCACTTCCTACTCACTTAAAGGAGATATTCCTGAGAAATTGACCCAAAGTTCGAGAATTTAATTTCCTAATGTGTTCAATACTAATCACATGCAATCAAATTCACTGCAAGATGTCTAATTTATACCTTCCCACTTTTCTTTTCTCACCAGAGGCTCTCATAACAGTCTCCTTTTGTTGGTAGGACCAAACTCCCACTTTTATCCTTGCTCTCCCATTATTCAAAAGTATTATGAGTAATTTATATCTCCTACTTATTTATTCTTTTAAGAACTAGCCATTAATTTCTTGGATATACCTGTCATACTCTTCCCCTCCCGGCATCCCAAGTGAAATCTTCCTTATCTTCTTACCAGTAATACTGATATACTGAGTGATTTTTTGTGTTGAAGCATTAAAATACTTCTTTCTCCTATTCTTTTCTTGATTTTTTCTACTTTATGTCATTTGCTCCTTATTTTGTCCATTGTTATTCTTTTTCTCTTCCATGTCCTACAGAATGTGACACATTTTTTAAAAAATGCTAAAAGATTCTTCATCTCATAATTATAAACTTTTCCAATTCCAAGCAAATGAAAACATGCATTATATTTATTAGTCTTTGATTATTATCTGAAAAATAATTATTTTCTTTAGTTCGATTAGTTTATATGTTGAATAGTCCACACATCTTTTTTTAGAAGTATTTAATTTTTCCTGTTTGTTGAGCTCTCATTTATTTTCTTTGATACATGTATTCAGCCAAACAGTTCATTGTGTTTAGTTGGACAGTGGAGATCAATCAATCATTGCTTTCTGGCATATCACAGAAAATTTTTCCTTCTAATTTCTTGTAAACTGAGAATAATTATGTTACACTGGCTTTTTCCTAGTAATGTAAGCGTTATTTTTCTTTTCACTTCTCCCACCCACCCACTACTCTGACAGATCTATTTGGTTTCATAATTCTAGGGTTTATGTATAATACTTCCTAATGATTTGAGCTTGATGATGATGATGGTGACGATGGTGACGATGCACTAAATTGTGCTCTCTTACCATTATTTCTGTGCAATTTTTCTCTGTGATTTTCTGTTTCATATTAGGTTTTCATTTGTTTTTCTGGAATATTTGTAATCTTTAGATCATTTCTTTGCACAAGTTTCTTTAATGTCAGTATTCATTTGTAATGTTCTTCTGTATTATAATAACTTATTTTATGCTATATAATTAATTTTCCTTCTACTTCCAGATTTTTTCATTACATTTTGTCATTCTCTTTTTTTCCAAGATATCTACTGTTTTAGAGAGTGATTTTTAATTACTCTTGATTATCTCATCTCATTAGACTTGATTCCTTCTTTAAAGATTTCCTATTTCTGCCCTTATTTCTTTGATATTTTCATTCAACTCTTTGCTCTTCTGAATCACTGAGAAATTTTTGGAATTTCTCTATTATCATTTCTAGGATCTTTGAAGAATTTTGTAATACTTTCATCTTCCTTAGAGAATTTTGTTTCACTCTCTTTGCTTCAAAGTACATTAATTGTTATGATTCTTTCATTTTATTATATTGCCTATTTTTTTCTCTATCATATTCTATCTTTTTTTAAAAATCATTTTGATGAGTTTTTCATGGTGTCCTTTCAATAAAGAGGCTTCTTTGAGTATTTGAGGAGAATGTGTTGTTTCTTCAACTCTGTGTTCATTTTACTCTTTTAAATATCTTTGAGACTGGCTCACCTCTGCTGTAGTCTGTCTTTTGTAGTGTATTTAATCTTTTGTCATAGCATAAAAGTTGGACAAAATAAGATGTGAGATGTGAGAATTACTAACTAGCATACTACTTTATGAAGATAGAAAGGCCAGCAGAGATGGTTCTATTTTCTACTTTTCTCAGGCTCACACATTTGGAGTTCATCTATTTCTCAGTTATTAATCTGCCCCAGTCTTTGGCTGAACCTCATGGAGGTGTGGTTAAGGATTTGGAAGATATATCTTTTTTAATAATCATAACTTTTTATTGACAGAACCCATGCCAGGGTAATTTTTTACAACATTATCCCTTGCACTCACTTCTGTTCCAACTTTTTTCCTCCCTCCCTCCCTCCACCCCCTCCCCCAGATGGCAAGCAGTCTTATACATGTTAAATATGTCACAGTATATCCTAGGTACAATATATGTGTGAAGAACCTAACAGTTCTCTTGTTGCATAGAAAGAATTGGCTTCAGAAGGTAAAAATAACCCAGGAAGAGAAGCAAAAATGCAAACAGTTTACATTCCTTTCCCAGTGTTCTTTCTTTGGGTGTAGCTGATTCTGTCCATCATTGATCAATTGAAACTGAGTTAGATTTCTTTGTCGAAGAAATCCACTTCCCTCAGAATACATCCTTATACAGTATCGTTGTTGAACTGTATAATGATCTCCTGGTCCTGCTCATTTCACTTAGCATCAGTTCATTTAAGTCTCCCCAAGCCTCTCTGTATTCATCCTGCTGGTCATTTCTTACAGAACAATAATATGGAAGATATATGTTAAGAAAACTTCTGAAAAAAAAATTCTATGGTGTCTTAGTATTTTTATTTCCCTTTTTAACCTTCGCTCACTCCTAAAGCTGCTGTTTTTCCACAGTTTTTTATATGTCCCCAGGAATCAGAATGAGAAACAGAATATAAAAGTTATAAAGATGCAAATTTAGGCTTTAATGTTGAGAAAGGAACTGTTTAAAAGTGGAATTGATTGCCTTGGAAGATGGTGGATTACCCTTTATTAGAGGTTTTAACACTAGTCTGAATGATCATTTGTCAGACATGTCATGGTCAGATTTCTTTCAGGCATGGGTTTACCTCAATAGTTAATGAAATCCTTTCAAAATCCAAAAGTTTTATAATTCCATTATCTGTGTATTGGCATTTAGCTAGAAAATGTCAGAACCAGGATGTAGAAATAAAAAAGATTTTTGTGACTCCAAGCATAGCAATGTATCCACTATGGCATATTTCCTTTCAAAACAATAAAAAAAATTCTAGGAGATGACTAGTGGGATAGCCAGAGTATAAATCCTAAACTAAAAGTGAGCATTCATTCTGTCACTGTGAACCTGCAGAGCCTTCTAACCAGCTAATAGTTATTGAGTTCAGTAATGTACTGAAAATAACAAGCAGAACAACCTGATATTCCTAATCTGGGGAAAGAATTTGCAATGCTTAGACAAGGAGGGCAGTAAAGCAAACTTTTCTCCACATCATATAGTTTTAAGAATACTAAAAGCTTGCACATTGCCACACTGAGTTGTGAAAGCATCATAAGGACATAAAAGGGTAGATCCTTAGAAAGAACATCCCCTTCAACAGTGTAGGGAGCCTAGCGCACCAAAAACTTCAAAGTCAAAAAGAAGGCTGGAAAAAATGAACAAACAAAAAAGTATCTCACCATAAAGAGTAATGATAACTGGGAAGCCCAAGACACATGAAAATCACATGAAGCTATCTACAACCAAATCTCAAAGAAAATGTAGCTTGAAAACAGGTTCAATAAGAATTCCTAGAAGAGTAATAGCAATATTTTGTTTTCTCTTTAAGGTTGCTTCTAAAGACTCTGCAACCTTACCATTCACATATCATTAACGAATAATAACATATAACATACAATAATGTTATCATAACAGAACCTATGTTTTCCAGAGTTACTAAGGATCCTTTTCTCAGTCTTCATGTTCTTTTCTCAATCTTCATCTTTTTTTATTTCTTTTCGGCATTTGACACTGTTAATTACATCTCCTGGTCTTTATACTTTCTGACTCTGCTCATTTCTACCTTCAAAACATCTCTCCTATGGTTACCATTTTCCATTCATTCTCTTAGCTTATATGATCATTATCCCTCTTGCCTAAATTTTTATATTTTCCATGACTCAAGTCTCTTCCCCCTTTCTGTACTCAGTTGCCAAAGATATTTTCCTAAATATTGATTTGATCATGCCAATTCCTCTCTTTTCTATTCAATAAAATCTTTTGATTTCTTATAAGATAAATTCTTTTATTGTCATTTAAAGCTTATCTCTTCTTATCTGTCCCATCTTCTTATATTTTACTCTCCATCACATAAGCTATGACCTAGATTAAATGGCCTTCCCATTGGCCACTTATTTTTCAAATGGAACAAAAGGCTTTGCAATTGTCAATGCTGTAAAATTATCCACTCATATATCTTGTAAATAAAAAGTTATAATAAAAAAAGATATCACATATTAGAATTTAGGTTAGGTCAGAATAGAGACATAATCATAAAGTAGCATAGAATCTTTGACCTGTCAAGTTTAAGTAGAATAGCTGGAAGCTAGAGTAAGAACCCCAAAGTTTATGTGGCTGGAAGTCAGGAGAATGAAGATGAGTTTCTGGACTTCTAAGTTGGATCTCTTGCAACAGAAGACACCAAATGAAATGAAAATGAGCTCCAACTTGAAAGCATATTCTGGAACTGCTTTTCTTTTTTTAATTTTTAATACTTTTTATTTACGTTATATGCATGTGTAATTTTACAGCATTGGACAATTGCCAAACCTTTTGTTCCAATTTTTCCCCTCCTTCCCCCCATCCCATCCCCTAGATGGCAGGATGACCAATACATGTTAAATATGTTAAAGTATAAATTAAATACAAAATAAGTATACATGTCCAAACTGTTATTTTGCTGTACAAAAAGAATCGGACTCTGAAATATTGTACAATTAGCCTGTGAAGGAAATCAAAAATGTAGATGGACAAAAATATAGGGATTGGGAATTCAATGTAATAGTTCTTAGTCATCTCCAAGAGTTCTTTCACTGGGTGTAGCTGGTTCAGTTCATTATTGCCCCATTGGAACTGATTTGGTTCATCTCATTGCTGAAGATGGCCAGGTCCATCAGAACTGATCATCATATAGTACTGTTGTTGAAGTATATAATGATCTCCTGGTCCTGCTCATTTCACTCAGCATCAGTTCATGTAAATCTCCCCAGGCCTTTCTGAAATCATCTTGTTGGTCATTTCTCACCAAATAATAATATTCCATAATATTTAT
This sequence comes from Sarcophilus harrisii, assembly GCF_902635505.1. Classification (NCBI taxonomy): domain Eukaryota; kingdom Metazoa; phylum Chordata; class Mammalia; order Dasyuromorphia; family Dasyuridae; genus Sarcophilus; species Sarcophilus harrisii. The sequence goes on from NC_045426.1 coordinate 196,700,669, forward strand.
GGACATCTACTCAGTTTCCAGTTTCTGGCCACTACAAAAAGGGCTGCCACAAACATGGAATTGCTTTTCTAATAATGAGCTCTTTTAGGGACTTTGGCAATTTCTATTTCTGTCCCTAGAATCTATAGCAGGGAAGGGCACTTAAATTCAATATTAAATTCAATATTCAATAAATGATTGTTGGTTAATTGGGAAGTATTGATTAGTTGAATTCAGTGATTTATTTACCTAATGATTCTTGATTTTACTATGTTTTTTTTGAAATTAAGAAGAGGGAGTCAATTGCTTATAGATAAAGAGAATAATGCAAGTCCACAATTAATGAGTTAACATTCCACATAAAGGCTGGGAAACAATAGACCAACCCACAGAATATTATTCAAGGGACACAGTGACTAAATCAAAAAGAGGGGAACTATCTCATTTATGTTTTTTCCTAACATATGAAACATAGAATATTTGTTATATTGGAGGGAGTTTGGTTTCCAGATTTTTTCCCCTTTATTTAATTGTTTTTTTTTTGTCCTTTATGTTTGAGAATAGGAATAGCCTGAAGATGTATTCTTTTGGCTGAAAAGTTATTTTCTCCCTCCCTCTATTTTTCTCTAGGCCATAACTGACAAATCAACATTTTGTATTTCACTGGTACATTTGCCTGAACAGACCAGCTGTTATTTCACTATCCCTCCCATGGTGGTAAAATTTCTATTTGTTGTGTGAAATGGCTTATAGTGTTTTATATTTTATGAATTATTAATATAATTCATTTTTATATGATTGTGTTAATATCATTTCTTTGTTGTATGACAATATTGGCATTGAGTTTTGTTGTGTACATATCCATTATGGTTTAGGATAAAAATAACACAACTTTCCAGTTATTGAAACATTAGTGTTCAGCAGTGGGATTAGATACTCATGTTTTAGACCCTGTTGATTTTGTGAAGGGGAAATAACATCAAAAGTGTTTTATGTAATGCTGGGAACAATTTAGGGGAATGTCAGGTATCTTACAAAGCAGAAAATGATGAGGACAAAGTATTATTTCTATTGTCTAAGTTTTCTGAACCAGTGTTATATACCTGCATCCCTGTAGAGATACAGATTGGAAAGAGTAAGTGAAAACTAGGTTAGGTTTCCCACTGAGAACAAAGAGATAGTAAGGAAGCTGGACCAAGGATAAGCTGAAGTAGCTGTTAGTAAGAAACACAACACTGAGCCTCATAACATTTGGAATTCTAAAGAGGCTTTAATCTTTGGAGCATAAATTTGAGAAGCCCACTACGTAAAAATAAGAAGTTTTCTATGGGAAACAGTCATATTTTTCTAGGAAGACTCCTTTAGTCTTGGATAGGAAATATTATAACATGAAAGAGAAAGCCTTTCAATAAAGAGTACTATTATTAACTGACTTCAAGACATGATTACCCATGAATGGGCCATTGATGCAAGGTGAGAAAACATCCTGAATCACTTACATGCAAAAACTAGAGCTCTGCTAAAGTCTTCTGAGAAATAAGTCACTGAACAGAACTATTACTCTGGAAATGTGGGATTAGAGGCTGAAAAAACCTGATGCAAGAACAATATCAATCATGGACACAAAGTCATATTCAATTACACTTATTTACAGTATTGATACATAAGTGCTAGATGCCCTCAAGAGAGAAATTTAAACTTGCTGTGGCAGAAGATGAATGGAACCAAACTAACATTAAAAAACAAGCATAGATTTGGGAGTGGAGCTCATTTTAAACCATAGAAAAATTAAGCTATGCCCCAACTAGTTTCTTTACACCCTAACTCAAAGGTATTTAAGTCACAGAAAAGTGAAAAGAGAAAATCTAGAGTATTTTGCTATTCAGGACAATGTAACTCAAGTGGTAACTATATTCTATTTATTTTATGAAAGGAGCTCACAAACTGTACCTCTTAATTCACTGTAAGAGTCAGGCCTTTGTGTTCTACTGAAAACAATTGCTCATAATTGGACTGTCTCAATATGAATGTGTTGGTTAAGCTTCAGATTTCATAAAAGAATTAGGATACACACAAAGCTGAATTAAAATGGAAAGTAATTTTATTTAAAGTAATAATGAAAAAATATGAAAATTCTCAAATAAAATATTAATATCATCCTGTCCTTGGGTTTGGATAGCCTTACAGCTCTCAGGCTCCAGGATTTCTGGATTCAGAGACAAATGATCCTTGTAAAATAAGTGTCTAACATTGTCACAATTAATGGGGAGCTGTGAGTTGAGAACTTAATTTATACTGTTTTAGGACAAGGATGGCTATCATGTACACATTATGTAATGCTAGATAATTTTGGATAAAAAATGGCTCTTATCCAGAAGCTATGAAAGGACTTTAAATCTTAGGGCAAAATTCATTTCATGCAGAGCTAGCTTGGGTTACCTTTATTCCCTTTTGTTCAGCATGCTCTTTTCCAAGCAGTTGATCACTAGCTTCATGCCACTTTTCTGTGTGAGGGAATTGAAATTTTAACCCACGATAGTGAGTTTGTTGTTCCCTAAAGAAGTGATAGGTATTAGACAAACATCTGTGGTGTGTCAGTAGCGATTAGAATGAACTTTAGCCAATTTAAAATAATACAAAAATATTGCTGGCAAGTGAGCTGGGACTTAATGTTTGGACAACTTGAAGATCCATGCCTTCTGTGCAGAAGCTTTCAAACAACAATAATTGTGATTACAAAAGTCAAAGATACCTTGGGAGCATTTATTATAAAAACAGAAATATTGAATTGGGTTAATTTTTCAGATTCTAAAAAACCAAAAGACCATTTAAAGAGTAAGAATAAAAAGATGGGCACAAAAGCACTAGGAATGATGGGAACTTACACATTACTGGTTCTATTCCCAGCCAATCCTTTTATAAGAAAGCACTTCTACAGAGATGAGATCAACAATCTCTACAAACTTTCAACTAACTACCATCCACAAAAAAAAAAAAAAAATGCAAAACAGTCTAGCTGAAGAAATAAGGCACCTGAAGGGAGACATTGAAGGCTGCATGTATCAGGTAAGTCAAATCATAACCATCTCCTCAACCAACCATCTCCCCTCAGACTGTAATGTAAATGTCTCAGGTTGCTGGGAATAGCAGGGCTTCCAGTCTGGTGCCTTCCTTCTTCATTCTGAAAAACAATTCTTAAAGAGCCACATTTAAATACTTAAATACTGCTCCTGCCTGTGCTCCAGCCATAGCTACTAAAGACTGAAAAAAGGGAGTTCTTGTAACCAAGGTCCTTGGCACTGTGAAATGATTCAACGTCAGAGACTGATTTAATTTTATCAGTGAAAATGGCATTAAAGGAGAAGCATTATCATCAGTTTTGCTGCTATGATGAAACAAACATTGGACTTTTTCATCTGATATAAAGATGAAACCTTCCATATGTATTAAATCCCATCATTTGATTCTAGTTCCTTTGGAGCAGTGATTGTAAACAACATTTAGAATAGCCCTTTTAACCTATTAAGTACTTAATACTTAAATTTTAACAGCTTCAGTTTTCTCATAAAAGACCTTCTATCACCATATCATCTATCAATCTTCTTTCATTTATTTTCAGCACCTACCTTATAGAATCAAATTAAATTTTACATGCATATATATGTATAAATATGTGTGTGTATTCATGTATAACCATACAAACAGTGAAACAAACAGAGAGACAGAGAGATAGAGATGTAGACACAGAGAAAGACAGAAACAGGGAGAGAGAACCAGATCTGTTACATTTACCCTCTTCACCCCATGTTCTTGGGTAGCTAGATTGCACAATGGCAGAGCTGAGTAACAGCTCTGAAATCAGGAAGCATCATCTTCCTGGATTCAAGTCTTACCCTAGTGTGATCTTGTGTGACTTAACCTCATTTGCCCCAGTTTGCTCATCTGTAAAAGGATCTAGAGAAAGAAAGGGCAAACCATTCCAGAATCTTTGCCAAGAAAACCCTGAATTGTGTCACAAAGAGGCAGACATGACTGAAACAGCTGAACAAGAGCAACAAAAAAAGCAGATTATATCTAGCCTGAGAGGACTGGAGAGTTTTAATACTATCGGCTAATGTCCTCTTGATTTTAAGGGACCAAAGGCTACTCTACAGTTTTATTTAACTATTTAATATCATTAACTTTTCAAAAAGAAAATTCATTTCAAAATTAAAGCAAGAGAAAACATATTGCCTTATGAATTGATTTAGTTCCTATATCATTAGTCCCACAAAGTTCAAGTCCACCCGTAAGTTAGTATCTCATACTATTGCCCTTCAAGACTTCCCTGCTGGGCTGTCAATAACATCTGGTTTCAAATCCTCATCTCCCAGATCAATCTGGTCTGAATTCCAGGTCAGGAGTAACTTTCTTGAATCTGGAAGGACAAAAGAATATCCTCCATAGAGAAGTTTTTTTTTTTTTTTTAATCCAATTATTAATTGTTGTTAGTTAAAAAAAAAAGTGTATAGATTCTGATGTGCACTGGGTGAGGTAGTACCCACTCAGATCACATAATGAATCCATTGAGGATTTTAAGCATATGTATAAACACATGAATATTTATAACGTGTGTCTACCTAGCTAAAAACAGAAGTGGGAAATAGTGATAGATAGGCATGTTAGTATGGGATAAATAGTAATTACATAGGAATCGGTAGAATGTCCAAAACATATTCTGACTTTAAAAGTAATGTTTTCTTTCTTTCTCTTTTTTTTTTTATTTAATAGCCTTTTATTTACAGGTTATATGCATGGGTAACTTTACAGCGTTAACAATTGCCAAACCTCTTGTTCCAATTTTTCACCTCTTACCCCCCCACCCCCTCCCCCAGATGGCAGGATAACCAGTAGATGTTAAATATATTAAAATATAAATTAGATACACAATAAGTATACATGTCCAAACCGTTATTTTGCTGTACAAAAAGAATCAGACTCTGAAATATTGTACAATTAACCTGTGAAGGAAATCCAAAATGCAGGCGGGCAAAAATATAGGGATTGGGAATTCAATGTAATGGTTTTTAGTCATCTCCCAGAGTTCTTTCTCTGGGCGTGGCTGGTTCAGTTCATTACTGCTCCACTGGAAATGATTTGGTTGATCTCATTGCTGAGGATGGCCAGGTCCATCAGAACTGGTCATCATATAGTATTGTTGTTGAAGTATATAATGATCTCCTGGTCCTGCTCATTTCACTCAGCATCAGTTCGTGTAAGTCTCTCTAGGCCTTTCTGAAATCATCCTGTTGGTCATTTCTTACAGAACAATAATATTCCATAATATTCATATACCACAATTTATTCAGCCATTCTCCAATTGATGGGTATCCACTCATTTTCCAGTTTCTGGCCACTACAAACAGGGCTGCCACAAACATTCGTGCACATACAGGTCCCTTTCCCTTCTTTATGACCTCTTTGGGATATAAGCCCAGTAGAAACACTGCTGGATCAAAGGGTATGCACAGTTTGATAACTTTTTGAGCATAGTTCCAAACTACTCTCCAAAATGGTTGGATTCGTTCACAACTCCACCAACAATGCATCAATGTCCCAGTTTTCCCACATCCCCTCCAACAATCATCATTATTTTTTCCTGTCATTTTAGCCAATCTGACAGGTGTGTAGTGGTATTTTAAAGTTGTCTTAATTTGCATTTCTCTGATTAATAATGACTCGGAGCATCTTTTCATATGACTAGAAATAGTTTCAATTTCTTCATCTGAGAATTGTCTGTTCATATCCTTTGACCATTTTTCAATTGGAGAATGGCTTGATTTTTTATAAATTAGAGTTAATTCTCTATATATTTTGGAAATGAGGCCTTTATCAGAACCTTTAAAAGTAATGTTTTCTAAGAGAAATGGCTGTTTTGTTCTAAAGGACAGTGGATTTGATTAATATAAAGGCTGCTATTTCATATATGAAAGAGAATTTTCCCAGAGTTAAAATAAAACTGACTTGAACTAACTGAAGGATACTACTGGAGAATTTGGAAAGAAAAAAATAACTTTGCAAGATGGAAATAGAGAATGGTGCATGGTCTTAAAACTTTAAACTTTAAACTTAAAAATTAAATTTCGCTGCACTAGAAACCTGAGAGATCCAGGTTCTCTCACTTACCACTTTTGTAACATAAGACAAGTAACTTGATCTCTGCACATTTCTTTACTCTAACTTCTAAAAAGCATTGGACTCACTCCTTCCCTAAAATTCTTCCATTAACTTTTTGTTAGTTTTTTAAAGTTGTTTTTAAGTACATATTGCTATATGAATCATGTTGGGAGAGTAAAATAAGAATAAAAGGGGAAAACCATGGGAGAGGAAAAAAAAACAGTAAAAAGAAGTAAATATAGCGTGTTGATTTACCTTCAATTTCCATAATTCTTTTTCTGGATACACATGGCATTTTCTATCCAAAGTCTATTGGGATTACCTTGGATCATCAAACCCCTGAAAAGAACCTAGTCTTTTCTAGTTCATCACTGCACATTTTTGCTGGTACTGTCCACAATGTATTCCTTTCTCCTGGTTTTGCTCAGAATCAGTTCTTTCTTTCCAAGTCTTTTTAAAATCAGCTTATTCATCATTTTTATACAACAATTATATTTCATTACTTTTATATACCACAACTTATTTATCCATTTCCTAATTGAGAGGCATCTACTCATTTTCCAATTCTTTGCCACCACAAAAAGAGCTGCTACACATTTGGATCCCTTTTCCCTCCTTTATGGTCTCCTTGGGGTACAGACCTAGTAATGGCATTACTGAGTCAAAGGGTATGCACTTTTATAGCCCTTTGGGCATAGTTCTATATTGTTCTCCAGAATGGTTGGATTATTTTACAATTCCACCAATAATGCATTAATAATGCATATGCCCTACAACATTTATCATTATCTTTTCTTGTCATCTTAGCAAGTGTGAAGTGTTTCTCAGAGATGTTTTAGTTTTCATTTCTCTAATCAGTAGTGATTTAAAGTATCTTTTCATATGACTATAGATGGCTTTAATTTCACCATCTGAAAATTAACCATGTCTCATTTGGGGAATGACTTGGATTCTTATAAATTTGACATAGTTCTTTTATATATTTTAGTAATGAGACCTTTATCATAAACATTGATTGTAATAATTTTCTCAGTTTTGTACTTCCCTTTTAATCTTGGTTGTGATGGTTTTGTTTGAGCAAAACTTTTTAATTTAATGTAATCAAAGTTATCCATTTTGCCTTTCATAATGATCTCTAGTTCTTCTTTGGTCAAAAATTCCTCTTTTCTCCAAAGATCTGATAGGTAAATTATTTCTTGCTCTCCTTATTTGCTTATGGTATCACTCTATTGGCCTAAATCAAGTACCCATTTTCACCTTACTTTGGTATGGGGTGTGAAATGTAGGTATAGGCTGAGTTTCTGACATTATTTTCCAGTTTTACCAGCAATTTTTGGTCAAATAAGTTCTTATTCCAGAAGCTGGAGTTTGAGGGTGTATCAGATACTAGATTACTATAGGCCTTGATTATTGTGTCATGCTTATCTAATCTATTCCATTAATCCACCACTCTATTTTTTAGCCAGTACCAAATGATTTTGATGAGTAATTTATAATATAGTTTTAAGTACTATTAAGCCACCAACCTTTTTTTTTTCCCATTAATTCCTTTGATATTCTTGACCTTTTATTGTTCATGATGAATTTTGCTATTTTTTTCTAGTTCTATGAAATAATTTTTAGTAGTTTGATTGGTATCTTCCATTCCCTTTTAAATTCTTTGTAATCTGTTTTTCATACTCACCATATATTTGGAATTGCTCTCTAATGTGATCACTTAGATCTCTTAATTGTTAAATCTATTTTTGTTCTCTTAATTGCCAAATCTATTTTTGAAGGGGGAAAGGGAATATTTCTCAAAAATGTCAATATAATGGATAGTTTCTTTTCCTTACATTTTAAATTTCATTTTAAATCTTTGTCTTAAGAATTAATTTGTTTGGTTGGAGTGAAAGCAGAATATATTGAAACACAGAGGCATTTAGATGATGTAATGCATAGGCAATTGGATTTGAAATCAGGAAGAGATAAATTCTAATCCTGCCTCAGAAACTAGCTGGGATTTTGGGCTTAACTTTTATTAGCTTCGGTTTCTTCATTTCTACTATGGAGATAGTATCACTTATCTCTTAAAGTTGCTGTGAGGATAAAGTAAGATAAACTATGTAAAATATCTTGTAAATTTTAAAGCCGTATTTAAATGTTAGCTATTATTATTCTATTTGATAATGAATATGATGTGAAAAGTATCAGCAAGAATAAATTAATTTTTAAAACATAGAATGATTTTGTAAAAAATAATTACAAGTTAGAGAATTTCTAAAGTCCTTTCCAACTCTAAAATTATGATTCTATGATCTTATGACAAAGTCAAATCTTTACCAAAGAATGATGACTTTGACACCGTTTCTGAAATGCTCTGGAGGAAAAAAATGATGTCAAAGAGATTACTATAATATAATAGTATTGCTATCATTAATTTATCATTAACTGACTAAACAGTTGCTGGAGGCAAGAAACATAATCCCCTCAGGTGGGAGGGTAAAGATTTAAATACAATTGACATTGATGGGAAAGTGGTAGGTAGCCTACTTAAAAAGTAGACTAACATTTATTTAGGGGTATCATTTTTAGTAGATATTGATGTTTGGGGTTTGTTGTTGTTATTGTTTACTAGCTATCTACAATTCAAACCTGGTCATTTATGAGATATAATAATTTTTCACCTAATTAGCTCAGTGCTTTGAAGAAATCATTTGTAAGAACGTATCTAGCTAAAAAAAATACTAAAGGGCTTATTTGCTTCTGAGTACATAGTGATTATTCCTGTAAGTGCCATTAATATTAATAGGAAAGCATATGAATATAAATCCCTGCTCATTAAGTAAAACTGCACACCTTACCATTTTTAGTCTTATGTCAGAAAAGTATATTTGCAAAGTTGACAATTTAAAAAAACCTTAGTTCATTTCTATATCTGTAGGAAATAGAAAAAAATCTTCTTGCAAATGATTCAATAGGAAAAATAATCTTTATATACACATATACATATATTTATATATTCTGTATTGTGAAGAATAAAGCAACAAAAAAGATTTTAGAAAATTATGTATTTTTAATTTTTTCAACAGATTTATCAGCTAGCATATAAAGTTTTACAAGTGGATTTCTACTTATATTAGAATTGACAGAGTATTTCTGATTAAGATATCTCTGGAAAAATGAAATTAGCAAATAAAATAGCAGACCATACATGTAGGATTAGTGCACTAAACCCATGAGAAATGAGAAAGCCCCTGGAGCTTGACTTCCTTAATTTCCACAGCATATGATAGGATAGATCCTCACAGCAACTTTAAGAGATAAGTGATACTATCTCCATAGTAGAAATGAAGAAACCGAAGCTAATAAAAGTTAAGAGTTCACATTTGGCGCCCAACGGTGGGAACCAAGGACTGAAGAAGTCTCCGGTGACCAGGAACTTGGGTGAGTATTGTTAATAGACAAATAAGGAACTTATTTTCTTAAAAACTAAACCAGTAATCTTTTTTTTTTTGGCTAAAATGGGACAAATGCTAGCTAAAGACTCTTCATCCCCGCCCCCAACCCCACCCAAGAGTGGTGCTATGGAAAGCATGATTAAGCTGACAGAAATACATGGGTTACTTATAACTTGGGAACAGATAGCGAGATTTGTGGGTATATTAAACTGCATCTCTCCTTGGATCGTAGAGGAGGAGCAGATCTCTCGAGATAACTGGTCCCGGGTTGGACAAGAGATGTTCATACATTTCAGAGAATATGGTCCTCATTCAATTTCCATGGAGGCATTTTATTTATACAATGTATTTCAGTTAGCACTAAGAATCCCTAGAAGAAAGAAAAACCCTTGGCTCCTTCCATCCTCCTCAAATTAGCCATGATATTAAGGAGAAGACTATGAAGAGATTAATGACCATATCCCCACAGGGCATGGAGACTTAAGTGAGCAAGGTGTGGTGACCTTTCCCTCAGGAGGGGCTTCAGCCCCACCCCAGGAGCAAGTGATTGACTCTCCTCCACCAACTCCACCCTCGGGATGGGAGGGAGGAGCAGTGGGGGCAGTGAGGGGACCAACCTTGAGCAGGCTTCAAGAGGCTTAATGAAGGCCAAAGAAAAGGGTGTGGACATCTGGGAGCTACAACCACTTATGTTTCCTGTAATTTCCAGTCTAATGCCTCAGGTCAACAAAGTCGAAGATATGCTCCTTTTAACTTAGAAATCATTAAAGATCTTAAAAGGCCTGCACTAATTATGGGCTACATCAGCTTATGTTAAGATGCTGTTACAGAATTTGGCTTCGAAGTCTTGACTCCTGATGACTGGAAATCTATAGCAAGGGTATGCCTAGAACCTGGACAAAATTACATGTGGCTTTCTGAATATAGTGAGCTCTGTAGGATACAAGCCAACAAAATAGTCAAATAGCTGTTCATGCTGGGATCACCTATGACCTACTACAAGGTATAGGTCCATATGCAGACGTCACAGCACAGGTTAATTATTCAGTAGCATATGAGCAAATTGCTGCTAATGCTATCAAAGCGTGGGATCTGATTCACAATAAAATGATAAAGGTGAGGCCTTCACAAAATAATCAAGGCCAGATGAGCCCTTTGCTGACTTTGTGGGATGTTTGCAGACTGCTATCACAAGAACTAATGGGGAAAATCCAACAACAGATGTTTTAATAAGGCAACTTGCTAAGGAAAATGCTAATGAGGTGTGCAGAAGGATTATACTAGGACTGCCCAAGGATGCTCCTTTAGAGGAGTTCATAAGATGCTGTGCCACAGTGGGCACAAATGCCTTTCATACCCAGGCTATGATGCAGACTTCCCAAGATCCCAACATGGGTAGACAGGGTCCCTTCCAGCAAGGGACTTCTAGAGAGACACGTCAATGCTTTCAGTGTGGTAAAGTAGGGCATCTGAAAGCTCAATGTTGGTATAGAGGCAGAGTGAGAAAGCAGGGTGGGAGAACAAGACCCAGTATCCCATGTCCAAAATGCAACAGAGGCTTCCATTGGGCCTCAGAATGTAGACAGGTTCAGGAAACGGATGAGGGGCCCAGCCCCAGGGCCCCAGGCAAAAAACACTTGGGGCATGATGGCAGCCAATGGTGCACCCAGAGAGTGCCTAGACGTCCAATACCCCAATATGACCAATCAGCCAGGAAGCCATATGATGGCAGAAAGGGATTACACAATCAATCAGCCAGGAAGCAACCTGATGAGAGAAAGGGATTACAATTAGGGAGAATAGAGTTGTATGCAGCTGAGACAACTGAGATACCCCCTGGAGAGGTGAAATCTGTTCCTCTCCAGCCTATGGATCCTTGCTCCAGGCACAGTAGAGTTGACCATTTTACCTCCTGAGAGTACGTACAAAACAGTGTCCATCCACATACTGATGTGGGAAACTGGGGAATTGTAGATAATATCCCAGTCACCAATACAGGCAGACAATGTGTGACTTATCACCCAGGAGAAATAGTAGCATCAGGTTTACTCATACAGAATCCTAATAAGCAGCCTGGTGATAGTCACCCAGATTCTGATTCCAGATCACAAAATCCAGCAATTTACTGGACAGTAGCTGTAACAACTGACCGACCTATGCTCACAATCTATATAAATGGCCTTCCATTGGAAGGATTGGTAGACACTGGTGCAGATCGGACGGTCATTAGAGGTGCCAGCTGGCCCAGTCACTGGCCAAAGATTAAAGCAGACACCTACATGTCTGGTGTAGGAGGATCAATAGCAGCTGAAGTTAGTACTGCCCCTATGAGATGGACTTTTGAAGGCAAAACAGGAGTTTTTACTCCTTTTATAGTTGAAAAAATCCCCATCAATCTGTGGGGAAGAGACGTTTACAGCAATTAGGGTTAAAATGAGTACTTGTTTTTAAGCAGGGCTGCTGTTGAAGGCCTGCCAACACTTTCACCTGTTCCTATCCAATGGAAAACTGATACACCAGTGTGGATAGAGCAGTGGCCCTTAAGTAAAGATAAAATTCAGGCCTTATTAGATATAGTACAGGAGTTATAGATATAGTACTCTTCTTGATATTCTTAGGTTTTCAAAACTCTGCTTCCCCTACTTCTTATTTGGTCTCTCTTTATTCTTCTTTGTAGGTTCATCATCTATATCATTCCTCCAGCTGTGGGTTTACTGAAGACATTTTCTCTTTCACATCTTACTTTCTAAGAGTCAGGATTTTGTCCAAACTGATTAATAATTGATTCTACATTTCCTCTGAAAAAATTTCTTTATCTGATAGTCCTGTCTGTATTTTCAATTACTTTGCCTGCATTGAACCAACCAAGATAGCATTAAAGTACAATGATGTAATGTAGATATATTTAATGATTTGGAGTGTTCCAGGCCCAGATGACTCTAAAGGTAACTTCACACCTTTAGCACTTAAGCCAGTGAACAACCATTTTTTAAGTGTTCAATATATTCCTGTCTTTGTGCTAAATTATAGGAATATACAGATTGAGTCAACTAGAATGCTCACAGACTCTTTACTGAATCGGTTGATTCACTAAACTCCCTGAGTTTATCCTTCATTGTGCAACTGCATTTACCAGGACTGCCAGCCTCTAGCTCAGTTGGATGTTCTTTTTTCAACTGACATGTTTGATTCCTTCATATCTTTGACTTTGGAGTTTTTCATCTTTAGGCAAGAAATGGAAGAGTTCTAACCTCCCTTATTCTAAAATATTTCCTGGCTCAGGTGAAGGTTTCTCCAATAGGACCTTATTTATGGGGCGAGGACCTTACTTATGGGGCCTGCTCCAATAATACTTTAAAGAGGAAAGTCTTCTTCAGATGAGTGGTTAAATTTTTTAAGTATAGAAGCAATATCTGTCCTGAGGCAATGTCACAATATTTGCTGTTCTTTAAATATACAGATGATCTATCCAAGTCTTCCAGTGTGAAATGCTTCCTTTAAATCTTAAAAACCCTACATTTCAGTCTGCTATTTTCCTTATGACTATTAGAATTAATCTAAAATGTGTATAACCACACATATGTGTATATTTGTGTATATCTATGTCTATGTAAATATGGGTATAGATATAGATATACATAAAATTAATACTGTAACAGTATGCTATACTATAATAAAATGCTTTTATATTATCTTTATAATGTGAAAATAATAGAGATATCCTCTAACAGTTAATATTTGTATATTAATAGCACTAAGATTATCATTATCATTTAAGAGCCTTAAAAAAGCATTCATTGGCTATTTTAATGAATACATTCATGTCAAAAATTTTGACCTAGTGATTGGAAAGGAAATTGAAAAAACAAATAACTCTGTTGAAAATATTTTAAAATGTACATAATAAAAGAAGCAAAACTTACAATACTACTTGGAACTATATCCCTCTTTACTATATACCACATTATATTTTTCATTTCTTTTATTGTGAGATGTCCCATCCTCATTTTATTCAATTTAAATAAATGTTTGTGAATGACTAAAAATAGACAAAAATAATTTAATTGAAACTGTGTATAATGTGCCAAATTATCTTTTTTTAACCTGTTTCCCTCTGTTCTCACTCAATTCTACTACAATGTTGTAGAAATATCAGTAAAGAAAGCAGATAGAGAACTATATGATGTCAAAGCATCAAAAGAAATGTATACATGAATGGTACTTTTGCCAATAATTATCAAGTTGATGACTTTTCAAGTTGTGAAATACTTTTAATCCTAAAAGAAAAACTCACATCTGATATACATCTCTAATTTACACATACAGTATCTCTACTCCTTCATCAACCTTTCATGATTATAATTAGTCATTTAATCATTATAATTAATATCGCTTGACTTGTCAGAATCTGTTTCATTAACCCTTTTTAATACAACTTCTGATAGATTGCTAATGCATAAAATATTCTGAAATTAAAATGATAATTTTATTATAATAGCTGTATTTTTCACATATATTTATTTCAAAGATCAAACATTAACTACCGGAATTCATAAGGCTATTTTGAACATATAGATAGCTGTATTACAGTAGAATAATTCCAACACTACAATAATAATATTTTCAATTCATATTTATTTGCATAGAACTTTTTTCAAAATGCTTCACATACATAATCTTATTTTGTTCCCTAATACTGCCTTACAATAATACTGAAGAAAATGATATGAGGATTACATACCTTGTTCAAGAGAACATAAATAACAAAAGAATCAGCACTTGAATAGAGCACCAAACTCCTAAATTTGCTCAACTTACAAATAGCTAAGAAGCTGTTACAAAACTTAGAAAAGCTAAGAAACAACTAGATATCTCAATACTCTTTTCTTTTTTATTTTAAATTAATTTTATTGATATCTTTCTTTTTATACTACCTTGTTTTCCCCCTTATACTTTCCTCTATCCCCTCCCACAGTCTTATATCTTTTTGTCCCCTTAAAAATTAAAGAGGAATTAGAAAAAAAAGTTATCAGGAAAATGAATTAATGTATTAAAAACATGATGTCCTTTCTTATTTTCTGGGGTGATACACTTGTTTAAAATTGTGCATTATTATTATTATTATTGCAAATTAAAATTTAGATTCAATTATTTTGTGGTTCTTTTCTAATTCATTTCAATATCCTAATCATTTTGTATAATTTTTCCTAGATCTGCTTACTTTTTTTTTTTTTTTGCTTTTAGCTGAGGTAATTGGGCTTAAGTGACTTGCCAAGGGTCACACAGCTAGGAAAGGTTAAGTGTCTGAGATCACATTTGAACTCAGGTCCTCCTGACTCAGGGCTGGTACTCTATCTACTATGCCACCTAGCTGCCCCTGCTTACTTTATTTTCCATCAAGGTACTTTTCAAGTTTTTCTCAGTTTGTTATTTCTTACAACTTTCATTTATTCATATGCCACAATTTGGAAAACTGTTTCCCAGTCGATTTGGTATCTCTTTTGTCTTTAATTCTCTTTTCATTAACCTCACTGTAATCAAATGCATATTGGTCTCTTGGTTCAGTTTATTGCATTCTCTATGAGTTTACATAAATATTCCAGCATTTCTATGGATTTTTCATTGACCATTTCTTCCTTCACACTAATATTACATTTATGTTCATTTATAAATTTATAAATTCTCCAATCAATGGACAGCTATTTTTTCTGTTTTCTATTTTTCTGCCAGAAAGAATTCATAGATACACACATATTTGTATACACCCACACACATATATAATAAATATGTCCACACATATCTATATATAAATTTATGACAATATTTTAATTTTTGAGGTATATTCCCAAAATTCAGATAACCAAGTTGCAAAGGATGCTTACTTTAGTCACTTTTTTCTTAGATTACTCTAAATTCATATTTAAAATGGTTACACTACTTCAGAACTCCATCAATATTATTTGTGTGCCTATCTTCTAAACTGCCTTCCTCCAAGCAGTGATTGTTCCAATTTTTATTCATCCTTGACAATTTGCATTTTTCTTATGTCTGGGTATTATTTTATTATTTATTGGAATTTTTATTTCTTCCTATTTCCATCTAAGAGAGAGAGGTAGACAGAAAGACTAAAAAAGGGATTTTGATGATTTCTCTTCTCCCTTTCTATCAAGGTTTATGAGAGAGCTCACACTCAATTGAGCATGAAGCCAAGCGATAGCACAGAAGGGAATAGATATCAATGCTGACATTCAGATTGATTGCTTCTTCTTCCATTTAATGTCTGCATTTTGGATTTCCTGCTCACCAATCAGGGACCTACCATAATCAAGGGCTATCTTTGGGGCCAGATTAACTAATACCATGCCAGCTAATGTCATCAAGCTTTGTTGTTGAGACTTTGAGGCTGTCCTATGAGCCTTTAGATGAATGGAAATATTTCATCCATTGTATTGGGATTTTGGGCCTGTCATGTAGGGTAGCTACTGTAACTCTCACCAAATTTGTGAGCTAGAGAAGACTGCCTGTTACTGCTATTTTCCTTATTTCCTTAATATCATTTGTTTGTTTTTAAAATATATTTTACTTGTTCCATTACTTGTTCCATTCTCCTAGTACATGTAAATGAATTTTATTATTTTTTTTAATTTTGAGTTTTAAATTCTCTGCCTCCCTCCCACCACTCCCTCACCCGTTGAGAAGGCAAGTAATATATCAATTATACATGTGAAATCGTGCAAAACATTGGCTCCATTTTTTTTATTTTCAATAAACTATGCTGCTACAAGTCTTGTAAGTGTGTGAGACCATGATGATAGAGAAGAACTGGACACTAGGTGGAACTCAGGAGCTATGGAGCTCATTTCAAAGAAATAATGCAAAACTGATCACCACCTGGTAGGAATCACAAAATTTACAAGATGAGCTCCAAATGATGACCAACTGAAATAACATCCATGGACCAAAGATTACTGAATAAGTGATTCAAGAAGAACTTGATCTGTTACACTCCCTTAAGAGAAAATTAACAAAATAATGTGTTAGCTTTTTGAAGGCTAAAGGAAGGTAACATAGAAGGCAGCTCAAAATGTTTATACTTTAATGTCACTACTTCAGTTCTCACAGAATCAAATAAAGGTACACAAGTATACTATTAAGACAGTGGATCATGTTTTCCAATATTCTTATGGTTTATTTTTTTGGAGATGGCTCTTTGGTAATATACATTTGTCACTTGCTAAATATCTGAAAATTTTTAAACAGCATTTGAAACAAATATTAAAATATTCTTTAATCATGAAATTCAAAAGTTTTGCTCAATGCAGGTATTTCATGCAAATTATACTGCAGCAACAAAGGATTATGTAGTATTAATATAATGTAGAAAAGAAAAAAGGTCAAATGCGGGTGTCCCTTGGATATTTAGTTACTTTTCATTTGCATTTAAAAATTATGCTATTATGAATTACTAAAAAAACACATATACCAGATCTCAAATTGTATTATAAAACTATAACCACCAAAACTATTTCATACTAAGAAATAGAATGATAGATTAAGTACACAAGGCACCATAGTAAATGACAATAGTATTCAAAGTTGATAAACCCAAAGATCCAAGGTTTTGGGATAGGAGTTAATTATGCAACAAAAACTTCTGAAGAAACTGGAAAATAGTATGGCAGAAACTAGGTACAGAATAGCATTACACTGTACATCAAAATAAGGTCAAAATTTATATTTGATTTAAACATAAAAGGTGATGCCATAAGCAAATTAAGAGAGCAAGGAATTGTTTGCCTGTCAGATCTATGAAAAAGGAAAGAATTTATGAGCAAACACAAGACAGAAAACATTACTATATGTAAAATGGATAGTATGAATTAATTCAAATTTAAAAGGTTTTGCACAAGCCAAAGAAAGCACATTAGAAAGTATTTTTACAATAACTATTTCTGATAAATGTATAGAGAAGTAAGTCAAATTTATAAGACTATAAATCATTCCCTAATTGGTAAATGATCAAAAGATATAAGCAGACCTTTTTCAGATGAAAAAATTAAAGCTGAACACTGCAATATGAAAAAAAAAATAGTGTAAACCACGATTGATTAGAGAAATGTAAATTCAAACAACTCTGAGCTACCACCTCACAGTATCTGAGTGACTAATATGACAGAAAGATAAAATAATCAATGATGGAGAAGATTTTGGAGAATTGAGACACTAATGCACTCTTAGTAAAACTGTGAATGGATGGAACCATTCTGCCAAGCAATTTCGAACTATGCCCAAAGATCTATAAAATTTGCATATTCTTTGATCCTGCAATCCAGCAACTGGTCTGTATCTCAAAGAACTGGCCTGTATCTCAAAGAACTGGTCTATATCTCAAGGAGATCAAAAGGTGGGATTTGTGCAAAAATCTTTATAGCAGTTTTTGTTTCTGGTGACAAAGAATTGAAAATTGAGAGAATGCCTATCAATTAGATAACAATTGAACAAGTTGTGAAATATGGATGTAATGGAATGCTATTATGCTATAAGGAATTATGAGCAGACTAATGATTTCAGAAAAACCAGGAAAGACTTACAAGGAATTACTGATGAAAAATGAATTGAGAATGACTAGGAGTACATTGTACTTAGTAACAGCAATATTATACAATGATCAACTGTGAATGACTTAGCTGTAATCAACAATATAATGATTAAAGACAATTCCAAAGAATTCATGATGAAAAATGTTATCAACTCCAAAGAAAGAACTGACAGAATCCAAAGGCAGATCAAAGAATAACATTTTTCTCTTTTTTTTCACATCTATTTTTTTCCTTTGGGTATGTGTTTTTTTCATGACATGACTAATATGGTCATATTTTTGCACAATTAAACATATATAATCTATATCAAACTTTTGTTTTATAAAGGGGGAGAATAGAGTGGAAGAAAATTTAGGACTCAAAATTTTTAAATGAATGTTTAAAAAGTGTCCATACATATAACAGGGAGAAATAAGATATTTTTAAAAGAAATTTTACCACTTTATAACTAAAAGCCTATATATTTGCATGAGGAAAAGTGTTTAACATGTACTTTTAATTGTACACATAACTTATCTGAGCATTTTGAATGCCGGTTTACAAAGTCATAAATATATTGTTATTTTCTTTTAGTCAAATACTTTATAAAACTGATATCCCCAATTATTTTTATCTCTTTATCTTGATTTCTGCAAGTTATCTTGCAAGAAAGAAAAATCCTGTTACTTTTTTTTTTTAGATTTCCATAAAAACAAAGAAGAAAACAAATTCCTTATAAAAATCTGTTTTATTATCAATATGCTGGCCTATTCCTTACTTGGCAATTTTTTAATTTCAGAGAATATTTTTTAAAAACTATAAGAAAAACCTATCTACAACTTAGATTAATTCATTTTTACTGATTATTCAGAAATAAATACTACAACTCAAGGCCAATAATTACAGTTTGCATAGTTATCATAAGGGATTATAAATTAAAATTATAATTGACATCTGTAGAAAAATAATAATCATAATCTACATAATTTCTTATATAGTATTCCTAACAAGTTTTTTTTTGTTTTGAACTAATGAATCAATTACTTTATATTTAATGTAACCTAGTTTTTTTCTTTATATGCTGAAGCAACTGTTAACAATGATTTAGTTGATAGAACTAACATTCATTTAAGCACAGCTACAATTCATTTTTTGCAGGTTAGCATTGATCTCATTTTTAAATTATACCTAATGAATTAATTCTTTTTATTTTTATGTTAAAGTATTCTTAAGAATCCACAAAGAATTCTTAAACAAAGGTTTCTGTAGATTTGTAGAAATCTCTTTAACATAAATAACCATCAAATTCTTGACATACATCTTTCAATCTTAGCTTTTCTGCCTATTCATCAATTTACATTAAAATTTAAGACAATTTCCCAAATTACATCTTGCATAAATCCATACTTAATTTAATCAAAATAAACAATCCTGAATATTTCAACATATTCCCTATCATTGTCACAATTTAAGAAAAATTGAATTTTTTGCAAGAAACTCCATCCTGAATCAATTCAAAAAATGTACACACATGCAGAAAAATAGCCTGGTTACTCCCTAGTGAAGATATTTCTAAATATTGGTTTTCTTGCTTATATTTTCATCACAGAAAAAGTAAGAATTTTGAAAATGGTTGAATATCTAGCTCCTGACATCTATATAGCTAGTTTCCTATAGCCATAATCTGATAAAACTTTGATATACAAAGGTCTTATCTAGCAATCAAACATGTATTAGGTTTCTACTATATGCCAGACACTTGCCTAGAAATTAGGATATAAAAGATCAAAATAAATCAATTCCTTCTTTTTAGGATCTCATATTCTATTAGGTAAAGAAAAATTCAGAAATTCAGAAATTCAGTTCAGAAATCCACTAATTGTTCATGTTTTTATATCTTAAGTATCAATATCCTAGATGAGTATAATAAGACATATAGTCTGATATTTCATATTTTAAATCTTTCATTCAATACACTTAGGAGATTTTGTGTCTGTTTGTGTGTATGTGTGTACCATAAGCATTTATTATATACAAAGGAAATAAAAAACTAGTCTATATATCCTATCTTCTTTGTACATTAAGTAGTGTTATTTTTAAGTAGAAACCCCATTTATTCCTTTTGGAATTACCCTAAACATTAGCCAAACTTAAAGTTAAAGTTATTTTTTCAGGTGTTCTTAGGTAAGGCTATAAAGAGCCAAATATAACAAAAAGAAGAATCTGACCTCTCTTTTGAGATATCAAGCTCTCCAGAGTTGGATTCAATATTAATATAAACTCAAAGCCAGTATCCTACCGTGGGAGAAAGCATCTCCACACCCCTGTGACAGTGATAGTTTGGTTTCATATATGTTAAGAAAATATGAAGTAACTTTAGAAAAGATAGAGCCAACTTGTCTTTGGAGGAATTCTAAAAAATCTTCAATAGAAAGTGACATTCCTCTCTGAGCTTTAACAACTATTAGGTGACTCATTAGTTCTGATATGTTTTGGCAAAGAATGTTCTCAACTTAAGATTTTCCTATAGTGACAAAATGACAGATCTTTTACATATAGCATTTTACATAGTGAACTTTTCCATTGGGCTACTGTGTTCTGCACAGTAAAATTGTAAACCTCTTGAAATAAAAAAGATGTTTGTATCATATTTCTTAATGTGTAAGCCTAAATTACCTACAAAGAGTCTGTATTCATGATAACTACTTCATAAATGTTATGTTAAGAATGGAAATACTATCCTGTACCCCATTCAATCAGAAGAATTTATAGTAAACATGTTTTCCAAGTTTCTCAGATACAAAGACAATTCTTTAACCAAGTTATAACCTAATGATATCAAGAAGTTCAATACTCTGACAATTTTAAAAAGTCTTTGTCTTTTTATACCTTCTCAAATGATTGTGTATGTTGATTCCTCATTTTCTCACATGCCTTCATATCGAATCTGTTGTCAAGTCCATTTGATTCTGTATTTGCTGCGTCTCTCTCATATACTCTCTTTCTCTCTGTTGACACAGCCTAATACAGCCTTTCATCACCTTTCATCTGAGCTATTTTAAAAGTTTTCTGATTGGTTTCTCTGCTTCAAGTCCCCCCCCCCCCTCCCCATTATAGTTCATCCTCTTTCCAGCTAAGAAAATAATCTTAAAGTGTATTTTAAAGGTGAAGCCAAGATGGCAGAGTAAAGGCAGAAACTTACCTGAACTCTCCTCCCCCAAACCCCTTTAAATACCATTAAACAAATTCTAGAGCAACAAAATCCACAAATAGACAGAGTGAAACAATTATCCAGCCCAAGAAAACTCAGAAGGCTGGCTGGAAAGTCTATTATGAGAGAGGAGTACAGCCCTTTCCAGAACAGAGCTGAATGCAGCAAACCAGGTAAAATCCTCAGGGTGACTGATTCAGTGGCTGTGGTTTCAGTTTCCAGATCTCTCATCACACTGATGGTAAGGCGATCAAAAAAATGTCAGAAGAAGATTTACAAGAGTCACTTTGCTATCACCAGGAGCAGGATTCTATTGTATTGCTTATATTTGGATCCAGGCATACTCCTAGTTTTAGTCCCAATGTGAAAAGGAGCACTAGCATAGCAGAGCTCATGGATACAAGGGATCAGGGACTCTTGTCACAGTTCTCCAGGACTGAAAGGAATGCTTGTGGTCTCTCACAAACCAGTGCAGGAGAGTAGTAAACACACTTCTCTCTAGATTATACCACCTTGGAAGAGCCAAAAAGTTACAGATGCTCAGAATTATTTCTGAAAACAGCTGCACAAAAAACCTGAAGCTTGGAGCAATATCCCTTCTCTTGGGAAGCAGGACCTTACTTGAGCACAGAGTTAAAATTCAAAAAATAGACTAGAAAAAAAAGCAAATAATAGGGGGGAAATTCTGACCAAAGAAAGTTACTATGTTAACAAGGAAGATCAAAACACATTGAGAAAACTATAAAGTCAAATTTCCTGCATTCAAAGACTCAAAGAAAAATATGAATTCATATTAAGTCATGAAAGAATTCAAATAGATTTTTATAATCAAAAAACATAGAGGAAAAATTGAGAAGACAAATGAGAATGATGGAGGAAAATCCAAAAAAAAAAAAAAAATAAGCCAATAGCTTGGTAAAAAAGGTAAAAAATATACTGAATAAAATAAGGCCAAGAGATTGAATAAGAGATTAGTGCCAAAAGAGGCACAGAAATTCAATGAAGAGAAGAATGCCTTGAATTGGTCAAATGATAAAAGATATGCAAAAATCCACTGAAATAATAACTCCTTAAAAAGTAGAATTGGCCAAATGAAAAAGGAAGTATAAAAACTCATTAAAGAAAATTTTTCTTAAAAGTTAGAAATGGGAAAGTAAAAGCTAATAATTTTATGAGACATCGAAAAATAATTTTAACAAAATCAAAAATAGAAGAGAATATGAAATACCTTATTGGATAATAGTTGATTTGGAAAATAGATCCAGGAAAAATAATTTAAGAATTATTGAACTACCTGAAAGACATGATTTTTTTAAAAAAAAGTCCCTACACATCCCTCTTCAAGAAATTTTTTTTAAATGCCCTGATATTCAAGAATCAGAGATAAAATAGAAATTTAAAGAATGCACCAATGACTTCCTAAAGAGATACCAAAATTAAACCATTCAAGATTATAGCCAAATTTCAAAACTAGATCAAGGAGAAACTACTTCAAGCAGCCAAAATAAACAAGTCAAATATTATGGAGCCACAGTGGGATAACACAAGTTTTAATAGCTTCTATAATTAAGGAATTGAAAGGTTTGGAACTTGATATTCAAAAGGGCAAATGAGCTTAGATTATAACCAAGAATCACTTATCCAGAAAAACTGAGTATAATTCTTCAAGAGAATAAAATTAATATTTCATGAAAAAGAGGACATCCAAGCATTTCTGATGAAAAGACTAGACCTGGATTGAAATTTTGACTTTCAAATATAAAATGCAAAAAAAAATATAAACCAAGAGAAATATTAAGGGAATCATTAAGTGAAGTCCCAAGTGAAGGAGATAGGACTTTGAAGGAGACAATAAAGGATTTAGACTTTAATAACTGGCTGCACTTGTGGTAATTATTGAACTGAAACAAAGGTTGCCTCCAGAGACCCCAAGAAAACCTCAGCAGAGAACATTACATTTTAGAGAGAACATTACAGAAATCAATCTTACCATACAGGAAATTAGGGATGGAAGGGATGATAAGGTAAGGCACTGATAGAATGAAGGACAGATTGGAAGAGATGAAAACCAGAATAAAATATATTTGATAATGGGCTGGGTAAAAGGTGGGAAAGAATAGGATAAACAGGGGGTGAAATAGTATATATAGTTGTAATCATTGTTGTGAAAAAATGTACAGTTAATTTCTCTGGTATAGTATTCATTTCTCGTACAGATAAAAAACTGAGTCAAATTTGTAGAAATAAGAACCATTCCTCAATTGATAAAGGGTGAAAGAACATGAACAAGCAGTTTTCAGAGTAATCAAAGCTACCTATAGCCATATGGAAAAATATACATTTCAATGCTTCAGGACCTCTACTACCTTCCAATAATGTCATAACATTGCTTTAACTAAAACTGCCTCCTTTTCCCTTTGAGGTTACAGATAAATGCTGTTACACTGGATGAGCTATTTTTATCTTATCCAAGGAATTTTTTTTTAATTTTCTGATTATTTTTTAAAAAGAATAGAAAAAATTCATAAAAGGAAAAAAAAATAAAACATTGTCTTGTGCCCAGAAGAACATCAGTGAAAATTCACAATAAATAAAAATAAATGTCTAGTTCAAGAAAGGATATATAATAATGGAAGAAATTATATTCATGACTATCCATCTTTTCTTATTGTACTTTTGTTTTCTACTATGTACTTTTTTTCACTTTATTCTATTTTTTCCCTTTCATCCCCTACGTCTTTTCCAAGCAGACTATAGTTAAGCACAGTTATATATGTAGATATACATGTACTCATATGTACATACACATGTACACATACATATATTTGCATCTACATTCACACTCACACACACACACACACATATATATATATATACACATATACATACAGCAACATGCAAACATGTGTATATATATATATATCTTCAGACACAAACATATATACATACATACATACACATTTACCCATATGTAAACATACATCTAAAATAATATTAGACAGATTGTATATAATATACAATGTAGATTATCCTTTTGATTGAATCTTTAAGTTTGATTTTGACTAAGGTCAATCATAATTAGTTGTACTTTTATTTTCTAATAAATTCTACTCTTGATCCTTGTTGTAGTATTTGTTTATATCTCTTCTTTCTTCTCTCTGGTAGTTCTTCTACTTTAATTCTTCTTAATTTTCCCTAGCTATTACTTAACCTCCCTACACCCAATGCTCCTTCCCTTGTCTTCTTCCCTCACCCTTGGCATGTCCTTCCTTCCATCCATCCCTCTTTCCTTATTTCTTTATTTATATAGAAATATATATACCCTTTATGGTATTTATATAGTGTTGTCTATTTAATCTATTCCCAATGGAAGTAGTTTTTCAGAACCATGCTCCCTCCTCCCCACCAATGCCTCTGTATCTATTCTTCCTCTGCACCACTTTTGTATAACATAATTAATATTTTAACCTTTTCCTAGGCAGTTTTGATTTTGAGTCAGATCATACCCAACTCTGCCCCAATCTTTCTTTTGAGTTACTCAATTGTTGATGTCAATTGTAAACATATGGTATATATTTCCATGTAAAAAACATAAACAATCTGTCCATATTAAGTATCTAACCTTTGATATTGGTTCTTATGTGTTAAATTTTCTATTGAGTTTGGGTTTGGGTGAAAGAAAATCCTAAAAATCTGTGCTTATTGAATGTCCATTTTTTTCCCATTCAATATTATGGATAATTTTGCTGTATATGCTATTTTTGGCCACAGGGCTAATTCTTTTGGTGACTGGTAGATATGATTCAAAAACTCGCATTTTTTTTTACTGTGGCTACAATTCTAGTTGTAGCTCCAGTGCATTTGAATTATTTTTTCTTGTTTTTTACAAAATGTTCTCTTTGTTTGGGTTTCTAAATTTGACAATAATATTCCTTTGTGTTTTCCATAAAGGATCTCTTTGAGATGGTGATCAGTGGATTTTTTTCTATTTCTACTCCCCCACCCCCCATTCAATAAATCTAGGACAATTTTCTTGGATTATTTTTTGCATTACAAGGTTCTTATTTTGGTCACAGCAATTATTCTTATATTTTTCTCTTCTTGATCTGTTCTTCAAATCTGTTGTTTTTCTTATCAGATGTTTCACATTCTGTTCTGTTTTTTTTTTTTTTTTTTTTCATTCTTTATATTCTATTTTGTGATTTCTTGGTCTCTTGACTCCACACACAGCCTGAGAGGTGAAAGTCTCTGTGGTTCCTCCAGAGGCTTCAGCCAAACCCAGCTCGCCCCAGGAGTTCCCACTTGGTGTTTCTGGATAATTAGTCCAGACATGATTGCATTTCACATAGGTTAACCTCTGGCCTGAAGGCTTTCTTCACATCCTCTTGAACTGTCTCAGGATGACCCCTATTCTGCCCCAAGTCTATGTTTTCCCTGAAGCACAAATTTGTTCTGTTTGTGGGGAAATCTGGAAAACCTGAAATTTACTGACCTACTCTGCCGTCTTTGCAAAACCCTTCCCTGGATGAGATTTAGATGGTTATATAGACTCAGGGATCAGTCTCTTCATAACAAAAAAGAGAAACTAAGTCATTGCTAAACTTTTTAATTACTGGACTTGGGATCTCCATGGGCAATCCCACTCCAGTTAAAACAAAAAAAGCCTCTGAAGATTAGGTTACAAAAGAGGTAGTAAATATTTGTCCATTAATTACTGAAGAGTTCAGAGATTTAGGATCTCCAATTTTTAAATTCTAAGCCTTTTCCTTTCTTTCAAGAAGGGAATGGGAGGGGGAAAAGCAAGAAAACAATTTTAAGCACAAAGGCAAGATCATTGCTACTTCCATTTGTTCTCTTTGGCCTTTTAATATGTAAATACTATCAGCCTGAGGCCTCAAAGGTATTTTTTTGACATACCCATATATCTATTTTTTAATATGTCTTAGCACTCCTATTAGATTATACATTCTTTAAGGATGGGGAATTGTATCTTGTTCATCTTTGTATCTTCATGAGGTACTCAATTCAACACATTTTATTACATCTATATTGTGCTAGGCCCTGCAGAAGATAAGATTAGCAAATATGGCTCCCCTGTCCTCAAAAGGTGGTAGTGATGTGTATTGGGGAGGAAGTGAAGATTGAAAAGGGCATAAAAATGGATATGATCAACAGTCAAAGATAAAGAAGAGATCATCTTTGCCAAAAGGAAGAGGAGCAAAGGAGAGGTGGAAAACTTTTGGTTATTGACTTTATTTAGAGTATTAGACTTTATAAAGTGATTAAAAAACAATACCTCATTTGTTCCTCATACAGCTAGTTCTCTAAGATTTGTACCCTCATATCAGTGTTTATGAAAGTTAGCCAAGGGGAAAATCATATGTTTAAGACAAACTAACAGAAATATATGACACAATATAAAAGGCATACTCAACAATAGTCAGACTTAGAATAACATTTCTGAAAAAGAATTACAGGTTAATTTAAGAATTGCACACTCAACTATATAAAATATTTTTCCAAATCACTAATATTATAAGAAATGCAGACAAAAACCCCAGTTAAGTATAATTTCATACCCAGAAAAGAGGCAAAAATGATGAAAGATAAAAAGATGTAATATTGGAGAGGTTATAGATAGAAAAATACTTTCATTTACTGTTAATAGAGCTATAAATTAATACAATCATTCTTGAAAACCATTTTGAATTATGCTGACAAAGATACCAAAATGTTTATACCTTTATTTCCAGAGATTCCACTATCTCCAACAAGATGTAAATATATGTAAATATATCAGAGATATAAATGAGGTTCCAATATACACCAAAATATTAATAGCAGTAATACCAAGTAACTTGAAACACAGGAAATGTCCTCTAGTTGGGGAAATATTAAATAATTTGTGCTTCATTCATTTAATGGTACACAATTATTGCGTCTTAAGAAATAATGAATATGAAAAATTAAGAGAAA
Organism: Sarcophilus harrisii; assembly: GCF_902635505.1. Taxonomy (NCBI): domain Eukaryota; kingdom Metazoa; phylum Chordata; class Mammalia; order Dasyuromorphia; family Dasyuridae; genus Sarcophilus; species Sarcophilus harrisii. The sequence goes on from NC_045426.1 coordinate 196,728,010, forward strand.
TATGAGGAGAGTACTTAAATTTAGGCAGAGTGAAGTAAGCCCAACAAAGAAAACCAGATGTTCCATAACTACAGAAGGGCAAACAGAAAGAAATAAACAGTAAAATAAAATTCAATGTTATTTAATTATAATAGGCAAATTTGACTCTGGAGAAGAATTAAGAATATCTATTCTCATTTCACAGGTTTAGAATATTATATGTATTATCTGATGGAACTGGTGTGTTGATTTGCTTCCCCTATTAATCTTTTCTTTTTTCTTTCCTTTTTTTTTTTTAAATTCTTCTAACAATCTTATGACAAGGCTTGAGCTCTCTGCTTTGTGTTCTACTGAAAGCCTTGGGAAGACTCCTACCTCAGGAAGACAGAAAATAGTTGCTAAATCAGAATTGGAGGAGAAAATTTTCTGCTATAGAAGCAACTTTTTAAAAAGTTTTAGAAAATGATGGAGAGAGTGATTGAAGGAAGAAAGTATATTTTTAGGACAGAGATGTCAGTGTTTGCCCCCAGCCCTATTAACAGTAATGTACTGACTTCATTTTTTGTCAAGCATTTTTGTAATAGAAGCTGAATAATTTCCTTCCTTAGATTCATGCTTCTGAGGAAATTTGAGAGGTAAAAACTAGAGAGGCAAAGGGGAAAATAATAAGACTTTTTTTTCTGTTTAGGGCCACTCATCCATCCAAAAGGAATGCTGGGGGAAGCGGGGAAGGAGGAATGATACATTGTGGGGAACTGGGAGGAACCAGTGGTTGACTTCATCCTATGCATTTCCTTCTATCTCTAATTGTGGTGTAAGGGCTTGAGACAGTTCTGGAAACATAGCACATAGTTACATAGTAGATTGTAACCTCCCTAGTGCAGGACTGGGATACCCAATCTCAGTCCATTATTAGTTTTATCTCTCTATAACTAGTCATTCATATTCATGATTACACTCCCAAGATAAAATTATCACAAATTTAGGTTTTTCAGTCTGTCCCCATCAAACTACAAGCCTAACCTGTTTTTCTGATACCAGTGTTGCAAACTTTTTCACAAGTAATAGCTTCCTGCACTGGGAAGGTCTCATAAATTCATAAATGAAGATAAAGGAAACACAAAAGATAGCAAGAAAATAGATTAAAGAGGAAATTATTTGGCCCATTGGTTGTCAGCCAGAATCTTTTGGCATCCAATATTTAGTACCATTAATTTATTGGTGATCCCTCTCACCTTGGTAGCTTATAGAATTTGATAAAAATGTATGTTTGTCAACATTTTTTGTCAAAATGTTGAACAGAAAAAAGCCAAGGATAAGTAATCTATTGAAATCCTACTGTTATGTAGTCATTAATTCATTATTTAGTATTCTTTGGGTGAAGTCATACAATGAATTTTAAGTCTTCCACACTCTAATATTGTTAAATCCACATCTCATTTTGTCTACAATGATATCATAAGGATGGTAAAAATGTCTTTCTGAAATCTAACCATACTTTGTAACATCATTTTCAAGATTTATAAATCCAATTCTGACATAAAAAAATGTGAAGTTAAGTTACTTTATATTACAGGTTATGGTCTTCTTTATCAATCAAAATGGTGGAGATTTACTCCTGGGCCAAAGGTTGTCTCTCTGACTCTCCCAAGGCAAAATCATAATTTTTAATTGGAGTCTATGGTCTATTTCTTTTGTCTCCCACAAATATGGAATAGAGAATCAAGAAGTTTTTTCACTACAAACCTCTCGATACACTTTGGGGAAGAGGAAATTGAGGTTAAGGGACCTGCTTAGGGTCACACAGCTAGTTTCTGAGATTGAATTTGATACAGGTCCTTCTGACTCCAGGGCTTGTGCTCTGACCACTGCATCACCTATCTGCTCCTTCAATTCGTTTTTAAATTATTTTTTAAACTAAAATTATGAGAATTAAACATTTTAAAAATATGAGAAAAATAAGGCTACCACTTCTACTTCAAAATTGCAGGTTGGAAGGAAGTAGGGAAGGGAAGAGGTAAAGAGATGGAGGGAGGCAGGAGAGGGAGGAAGGGGCCAGGGCAGCCAGGCCCACGGAACTCGGAACTCAGCAGCTGCTGTTTGCTCAAGCTCAGGCTCAGGCTTGCCCACAGCCCACCAGCCTCTGCAAGCTGTCCAGTCTCAGCTGCCAGCGCCTGGGACCACGCTGACCTTCCCAGGGCCCGGATCCCCCTTGAGAGGGCCGACTTTGATTGCTGCGGCTCCCGCTCTGGCTGAAGTAGCTGGCTGGGGGGGAGGTTCAGTCAGAGCCAAAGCTGCGGCGCCCCAAGACGAGGAGGCTGAGCCCGGGGCTCCACGGAGAGGATGTGAAGCGCAGGGCTCTGAAGGATGGAGGAGGTCTGACCATTTATCTCACAAGTTGGCAATCTCCCGGGTTTGTTTTAGATAGAGACATTATCCTATTATGATTCACAGGATGGCGTGTGCAAAGGGAGCAAAGGAGACTCGAAGATGAAATTAAAAGTCCATCCAACAGACAATGCAAGAAGGGAATTAATCATTTCAGAAGAGAAGAATTTATTTCTATATGAAAGATGTAGAGACAGAGATAGCTATTCTCTCTGAGCAGTATGAAACCTTATTTGACTGACATTAGAACAAAAAAGGAAAAATAAGCGAAACCAATGAATCTCTGAAAACCAAAATGTCTGAACTTCACCTCTACTGTGACCTCTTAATGCAGCAAGTTCTTACCGTCCAAAAATTCGTCCATCATAATGACAGGTATTCATCCCTACTGTAGAGAATATGAACAAAGCTTCTTCTCCACTTGGTGCCATATAAAACACATTCATCATCACACTGGAAGAATGCCATATTCAAACCAGGGATGTTTCACTTGCCTCATCCAGATCCTTTAGTTTCTCCAGTATCGCCTTCAAAATTCTATGATGAAACCCTTCATCAGTCATGCTGGTTCTTACAGCTCAAAGTCACATTGTAAAAGAACCAGGGCAAAGAACCAGGGCCTTCACTTTATTAAATCTCTCAGGAAAGAAGAAGAACCTACTCAGGTACAGAGTGCGTTGATATTCTTCCTGAAGACCCAAATAGATCTGTTCTCTGTTTAAAAAATATTCTCGGGTAGCTCGGTGGTACAGTGGAGAGAGTACCAGCCCTGAAGTCAGGAGGACCAAATAAATAAAATAAAAAAACAAAAGGATCAAAGCTTTTGACTGAAAATTAAAATTTTAGAAAACTTTTATAAACTATAAACTTGACAAAGTGAAGTCAGGAGGACCTGAGTTCAAATTTGGTCTCAGACACTTAATACTTCCTAGCTGTGTAACCTGGACAAGTCACTTAACCCCAATTGCCTCGCAAAAAAAATTATATATATAATGTATATGTATATACATATATATAATGTAAATGTATATATACTATATATATATACACATACACACACACATACATATATGTGTGTGTGTATGTGTGTGTAATCAACTGGTCACATACTCCTGCTGGACAGTGATCATATTGTCTTGAAGAAAAAAAATGCCTTGAATAAAAAAAGAACAATTAATATTTTAACATATCTTTATAGCCTTAATGTTAATTTTTATTAGACCTACACATGCAAGTTTCCATAATCCGACGAGTGTCCTTAAAACATATAAGTTTAAAAGAGCAGGTATCAGGCAGAGCCCAAGTGACATGGCATTTCAAGTATTTTTAAGTATTTTTTAAGACTGTTTTGCCTTCCAGATGTAGGTATGGCACTGCTGAATTGTTGATATGAAGTCATTTTCATTACTTCTTGCTGAATTAAAAGGAGAAGGTAACATTCTTATTCATTACCAATGAAATTTAAGCTGTACATTGTTATTTGTATTGTACCAGAAAAAGAGATAAATGGTGTAGTGAATTTGCTCATTTTAAGACAGAAAAATAAAATTATTTTTGTATGTGTGGGGAAAAAAAAATTCAGGTTGTGCCAATGCATCTTAATTGCATTAAGATCAGAGTAATCTTTGGATCATCTTTTTTAAAATTGTAATTCATGAGCTTTATGATTTTTACTTTCAATAGAAAGTTAGCTAATACAAATAGACCCCAAAAGAGAGTGGACTAAAATGGCACAGCAAGAACAAGAGCATAAAAACATTAACATTAACATAAACATGAAGTTTACTATCTTGACAATATACATAACATCAATGGAACAAGTGGACACAAGGATAGCATATGATAGTAGAAATGCAAATATACACACATAACTTATTGGCCAAGGACTTTACATTTGTGTCCTTGAAGGTTCCAATGTTTCCTCTCTCTTAGTGATGTTCTCATTTTTCACCTTCCAGACTCAATGTCTCTCCTAGCCAAGCCAGGATTCCTATTTGTTTCTTTCTGTAGCTTAACCCCTAAATTCCAAGATTTCTGACTACCAGAATTCTCCACAACAGAAGTCTACTCCTTATGTCAAACCTCTTATGGGAAAGTTCTTTACTTCAAGGAATAATTGCTGATGGGGGATTTAGATGAGAGTAAGTTTGTTCTCCTTTTATGTACTCTATTAAAAATGAAAAAGTGATCAAGAACTCAGATCTTCATGAGTTTTCTTCATTGCTAGAATATATATTCTTATAGCTTTGGGGGAGTAACTTCATATGTCCTAAAGTGTAATGTCAAAAGAAACTGAGCAAGAAGGAGATTAGAGACCAATTCAATAATTTATTAAATGGAGAGAAATACTGGGACCAATGGATCCCAGGGCTAGAGGAGACTATCATCTCAAAGGGAGAGTATCCGGACAGTAAACCTTTTATGGAATAACATTAACAATGACATAATGCAGAGACCTAGGTGGGGATAGCCTCATAGATGGAGGTTACTGATATTCTAATGACATTAAGGAATGTCTATAACACCTTTATCTCAACCATTAAGAGGGGACGGTCATAACCTTAAGGCAGAATACGAAATAAGACAAATGGAGGAACTGATCACCCCATTAAAAGTGACCTTTAACATTACAAAAGGAGCAACACTGTTACAAAATATTAAGGGGCCACTCACAGTGAAAACATCCTTTTAAAACTATGAATAGATCACCTTAAGGATGTGAGCCAGTGAAGATGTGTCCTTTACAAGGTTAAAAGCATCTACAAGAAATCTGAAGAGGACCCACCCTTTACAAGATGCAAATTAGACTTCTTTAACACCTCTTTTTTTTTTCTGTTACCAGATCAAGGAAACTGAGGGAAACTTAATTAATTAGAGATTTTCAAATAAATCTTTCCTGTTCCATACCCCAACCCATCCCTACTATTTAACAGGTTGCATTTGATAATTTGTAAATTCCATTCCAGTTTAATAATATATAATTTTAAAATGTACATTGAACTTCTGTTATCTACAAAATATTTCACATTGCTTATGTGAGATAAATAAATAGGTGGAGTTATATGCATATAATATAGGAAAGTAAGATTTAAAACTTTCAATAGACAATTATGATTATGAATGAAAAAGTCTTGCCATGAATATGTGTTTCCCTGAAAATAGAATATTATACTCTCTACTACAGCAGTGGAAATTCACATGACCTATTACATTTTACCTCACTTTGAGAATGTATTCAGTAATTAAGTCCCTTTAGGGTTTATGATAAATAAGCAAGTCAGCAAAGAATTCTTCTGATTCAAAATTTCTCAATTGTTTTCATTGCTGCCCATACATCATTTTCTTGTAAAGAACCAGAAAAGGTGAAAGTTTAATGAGATAATTATGGAGCATTTCACTTTTCTAGAGTAAAACTAAGACAAATTCCTACAGTTCCAACTAACCTATTTTATAGAGAAGGAGACTGACAGAAAGTAATTAAATGACTTGCTCAGGATTACAACTAGTTAGTATTTGATTCAGGAATGTAGTCAGACTTAGTTGACTCTGAGAAGAGCACTCTGCTGTCTGCATATGAGAAAAATGAGGTCTATAGAGGTGAAGTGATTTTTTTCAAATTCAAATAGTAAACATTAGTCAAAATTTTTCCTCTTACCAACTAACTCATAATCCAATACATTTACATAATTCAATACATTTACACTTTTTTTTTGGTATATATAAATAAAATTTCCAATAACCTTCCATTATCTTATAAACACATTCCAAAGAAAATTTTTATGCATAGAAGAGATAAAAAAAAATAATGCATTTTCAAAATATAAGGCAGGGCTTCTTAAACTTTTTCCACTAATGACGTCTTTTCTCCTGAGAAATATTTATAAAATTTTGGGTATATAGGTACATAAAATAGATATAGAAATCAAACATTACCCCCACATTCAGTTACAAGATTCCATATGGGATGGCAACCAATAGTTTAAGAAGCTTTGGTCTAAGGTACAATGAAAAGAGACATAAATTTGGAAAGAGTAAGATTTCAGTACAAGTCTTGGAACTTTGGTAGAGAGACCTTCAGCAAATTACTGAACTCCTTAATGCCATAGGTTAACTTTTTAAAACCTCACATGGATGTACCTTCACTACTGATCTGTAAAGTGTCATGGCCCCAGGGAGGCAATATCAGGTATTCCAAGTGATATGCCAATCAGTCAGTTGCAGGGTGGAAATTTGGAATATTTTTTCATCCTCCCCATCATAGCCAAAGAAAACTGTACCACTTCATTTTTTATCACTCTCTCTATATATCCTCTCTTTAATACTTCCCCAATCTGCATTCATCATTTTTCTTTTTGTCACCATGGACCTCTCATGACTTTACTATAAATATTGCTCCCCCAGGAAATTAGACCCTAGACAAAACCTAATGGCAGTTTTGCAACCCCAAATCTCTGTCTGCCACTCAATAAATCCACATTTCTCTCCCATAGTTATAGAAGATGTACATCAATAGGTAAATGTAACCTTAGACTATGACTAATAACTAATAGCCACATTCCTCTTCATTTTGTGTGGTGGGGTGAATTGCACAGAATAAATAAATTTGACCCCATATCAAACTAACCCCAATTCCAGTGCTCTTCTTCATACTAGTCTCTTCATATTTCATACTTCTACATACTAGATCAAATACTGAAGAAGGGGACAGTAGAAGATAAGAGGGAGATATAGTATCATGTCCGCAAAAAGCATGAGATTGTTCAGACTTTAGGAGAGAGTGAGAGTATAGAAGGGCCTGACATGCTATGATCCATGGGTTGACTAAAAATTGGACATGACTGAATGACTGAAAAACAACAACATAGATTTTATTACAAATCTCATTTCCTTCAAAGTTACACATAATTCCTCTACACTCACATAGATGCTTTACCTCAATGTTCAGCCCACAATGAAGGACTCAATAAATGTTGGTTGGTCCCCCTTAGTTCAGGATATCATAACCTAGACTATTATAATAGTTTTCTATTTTTTTCTCTACTTCAGGTCTCTCCCTACTCCAATACATCCTCAATATAGTTGCCAAAGTCATGTTTCTAAAGCTCAAGATAGTTCATATCAACATCTTCTTCAGTGTTGTCTTTAGAATTAAACATTATTTCATCTTTAATTTTTCTTCTTTTCCCACCCCAATTTCTTTTTATGTGTTATTCTTTCTTCCAAACAGAATGCATCAAGTTCCCTGTGAGGCAGGAATTGATTTTTTGTTTGTTTGTTTGTATTTATCTATTTTTCCAAAAATTAACACTATACCTGACACATAATAAATGTTCTATTTATCTGTGTCTATTGTAAATTATATTTTACATAACTTTTATAATATATGTAGTTATTAAAACAATAGTACTTTATGTAACTTGCAAGAAGAAAATATAAAATAGTACATTTATATAACTTAAAAGAAAATATAATTGAGTATGCTCATTTTGTGTAATTGATTAGGTATATAGTCAAAGAAAGCATTTGGCAATGAAATCATGTCTGATTAAAAAAAGAAAAAACAAAACTCTTAAGAGCCTCCTATAAATAATTTTTCTAGTTTATCAGCTACTAAACAATTTTCTATTATACTCTAGTAATACATGATGCTTGTCTGTTTACTGATCCCAAATGCCATGATATTCTTCTAGTTGATACTATAGAGCAATTCACTGATAAAATTTCTTAAAAGAATAGTGGGAGAAGAGTATTACAGAAACTCAAAGTTCAAAGGGACTCAGGGTTCATCTAATTCAACACAGACCTGAATAAGAATTTCTTTGTACCATCTCCTTGTTTGATTCAGTTGACTCACTTTAAGAAATCTTTAATTGAAAATCTTTTAATACATCAAAGTAAATTCTCCATATTTGCAATAGTACTGTTGGTATTTGTTCTGCTTCTCTGTGGCCAAGTAGTACAAGTCTTATTTGATTTCCATATGACTAAGTATATCAAATTCTTGGAGACAGTTATTTTGTCCTACTTAAGTTTTCTCTTCTCCAGTACAAATATTCCTATTTCCTGGAATCAATCTTCTGGTTCCCTCAGTTCCTTTACTCCCAGCCTTGGTTGTCTTTTTGCAAATGAAATCCAGTTTACCAGTTTGCTAAAATATGATAATCAGAACTGAATATGGTGGGAGAATAAGGAAAAGGCCAATGATCAAGAAGTTGACACTGATGTGAGCTTAGACATAAAACAGGAATCAGGCATGTGGATTGGAAGTGAAAGGCTCAGAAAAAGAAGATTCGATGCCATTTGTGAAGAATAGTAAAAAGGCCAGTTTGGCTAAAGTAGTAAGACTTTCAAAAGGAATAATTAATACCAAAGTCTAACAGAACAGATTAGAGCCAGGTTTTGAAGGACTTTAAAATTCCAGACAGGATTTTTTTTTTTGATCCTAAAGGAAATAGGAAGTTAATGGAATTTATTGGGTTTTAAGTGACATGGTTAACTCTGTGTTTTAGGGGTACCATTTTGGCAGTTGTATAAAGCAGCAATTTTTACTCCCAGGATCTTTACATACTCAAGTTGTTTTGAACCAAAGATTTTTGTTTATGGGGGTTATATCTGATAACATTCAAAATATGTATTGATCTATTTTAAGGTAACAATAATAAATCCATTGCATAGTGACAAAATAACATTTTATGAAAAATATATTTGCCAAAACAAAAAAGTGAAGATAGTGGCATTTCTTTATTGCAATTCTCTTTAATGTTTGGGTTAATTGGAGAAAGTCAGATTTTGCATTCTAGTCTATTGTATTAGAATATTTGGTTTAAAGTATAAGGGAAAAAAATCTGGCTTCACACAGAGGAGTACTTGATAAAGAAAAGATTATTTTAACAACATTTGCAGGTAATTTTCAATATTCTTCTTAGATACTACACCAACATCAACAATTAGTAGTTTTTTGAAGGTAAGATAAAATTTGAAATCTAAAATTATGTCAATAAATTCTTCATATTCTGCTACATTAAAAATCCATTGATTTATCTTGTAGTTTGAGTGAATTTCTTATCCACACAGGCTTGTGTAACATCATGTATTGGTCATTTGGAAAATATTGGTTTTCTATGTTATATAGATCTTTCTATATAACATGTTGACACATTTTACTATGCAATATTAAAAATCACAATTCCTAATATTATCTTTAATTTCATAAAAAAAATATTGAAATAAGGGGCAGCTAGTTGGTGTAGTGGATACAGCACCAGTCCTGAGTCAAATCTGGCTTCAGACACTTAATCCTTCCTAGCTATGTGTCCCTGGGCAGGTCACTCAATTCTAATTGCCTCAGAAAAAAAAAATACACACACACACACACACACACACACACACACATACACACACATATATATATGTGTGTGTGTATATATATATATATATATATATATATATATATATATACAGAGAGAGAGAGAGAGAGAGAGAGAGAGAGACTCTGTCAAGTTTATTTTTGTATTTGTCTTTCTTTTGCTGAGGCAATTGGAGTTAAGTGACTTGCTCAGGGTCACACAGGAAGTATTAAGTGTCTAAGACCAGATTTGAACTCAGGTTTTCCTGCCTTCACTCTATCAAGTTTATAGTGGAGGATAAAAGTTTTCTAAAATTTTAATTTTCAGTCAAAAGCTTGACTTTCATTCATTGGCAACAAAAATTCTCAGCTGCTTTCCCTAGTGATAAATGTACTTGGCTCATTTTTTTGAAAAAGCATCTTCTAAGTGTCCAACTCTGAATATCTATAGCCTTTCAGATGTTCTTTCAAGTTTGAGGAAAAAGAGCAACTTGTTCTGCTTGGAACTCAGCTATACAAATACTTTCTCTCAAGATAATCAATGTACTTCTTACTATAAACAAGAGACTTGAGGTACACGTACTTCCAATTTGCTTACCCCAAATAGCACAGAGTATGTATTCAAGGTCTCAGACTAAATTCAATTAGTATTTTACTTGGTGTATCATGGACAATATTAAATGAAACTGGCAAAAAAATTGCTGCAAGTGTGTGGCAGTGAAGAATATACTGACTTCTGGTACAGTTGGTGCCATTGATTGGTTCTACAATATTAACAATTTTGCCTACCATTACTTTTACCATCAGTGCAATATCAACCGAGTTCTGGGATAAATCATTAGATTTTGTATGTGTGTATGTGTGTGTGTGTGTGTGTGTGTATAGACACACAAATATACATATATATCTAAACACATACATATATACATATGTGCACGTATATGTATCTCTCTCTCTTTATATATATATATATACATATATATATATATATATATAAACATACATATAAATATAGATAAACACATACACATTCAATGCTTTGAGCATTTGTGTTTGTGGCCAAGAATTCATATTAAATAGGATCTTCTTTGATAATTACTTGGCACTAATGCTGAATAATAAAAGCAAAAAAACAAGTCTAGCCATGTCTGTAGCTTCATCCCTTTTATAAAACAAAAGTCCAATTATGCAGATGAGATATTAACTTAATCATCAAGTTTGCAGCTAAATCATTAATTCACAGGTCACATACTGTCTGGAAACCTCCACTGCACTTATGAAAGAATAAAAATCAAAAAGGTGATTTTTAGTATTATTATAAAAGTAGTTTTGTCATGTGGTCTCCCTAAAAATATGTTGGGGACTAACAGGGCTCCCTAGACCATATTTTGAAAACTATTAGTATAGAAGAGAAATTGAAAAACTTATGTTAAGAACAATCAAGACTTTTATCTTTCTCACTATTGATCTAGTTTTGAACACATCCTTCTCATTTTCTAAAAGCTTCAATAGCTCTTATCACCGTCTAAGTAAAGTTCAAAGTCATCTATCTGGCACTCCAGACCTCTGCCCATCTGGTACTTTCTTACCTTTCAAGCTTGATTGCATATTGTGGCCCTCTCTTTGTAAAGTATTGTAGAAAAAAAAAAACAGGTGTTACCAAAATATGTCCCCTACTTCCTTACATCCATGATTTTCTTATACTTTTCCATTTATCTGGGATGTTCTGTCTTTTTTTTTTTTCACTTAATGAATTGGTATTATTCATTTTAAAGTCAAATGTCACTATGAAGAAATATTAAGTACAATGCTAAATATATATATATATATATATATATATATATATATATATACATCTTCAATGTTCACAAATCAAGTAAATTATTAATCATGGATACACAAGCATGCATCTCACAAACTCTTCAGTCCTAATAAACAAGCAGAGCTTAACTGGGATGCATATATTCCTATTGATATAGACCACAGAGCTCTGGGTCCCTGCCCTTATATCTGATTATTATTGCTGGCCCTATTTAAAAAGACAATTCCAATAAACTTTGAATGAAAAAAAAGTCATCTCCTTGCAGAGAAAAAACCTATGGAGACTCAACATGGATCAAAATATATTATTTTTACATTTATTCTTTTGGATCTGAAAAAAGCTAAGTTTGCCATTGTTGATCATCCTACAATCTTGCAGTTGAGAAGGGAACATGAAGAGTAGTTAGTCAGAGGTTTGCACTGCATTTCTTCTTATTCATCACAAAGGAACAGTGACTAGGAAAGTTTACTAATTTAGAAAAAAGCCCCTTGTATTTCTTGCCTAAATGAAAATTACTAAACTTGTAACTGGGTACATAGGAAATCCCCATTATGTAGGCAAGACAATTAGTGGTTAAATATGGAGGCACTTCAAGAGACAGAGGAGCAGAGTTCAAAGCCAAAGCTCAAAAATGCATCAGAAATTTGGGATGGTGTATATGCCCCAAAAGCAGAGGACTCTAAAAGTCACCAAATAGTGGGGGGGAAGGAAAGAAAACAGAAAGAAAAGAGAGAAATAGAGGGAAACAAAAAGAAAACAACCTTGACTATAGAAAACTAGTATAATGATAGGGAAGACCAAAATGTCTATATACAAAAGCTCAACAAAGTGATATGAAGGGATCTCAAGCCCTAAGAGTCTTTTGGAAAACTTCATAAAGGATTTTAAAAGTCAAATAAGAGAGGTAGAAGAAAAATTGGGAAAAGAAATGAGATGTATGTAAGAAAGAGTCAACAACTTGGAAAATGAAGGACAAGAATTCACTGAAGAAAACAATTCCTTAAAAATTACATCTGAAAAAAATAACGTTTAAAAATAGAATTAATCAATTGGAAAAGAAGGTAAAAAAGTTACCTATAATCATATGAAAGAAATTCTCTATATTGATTAGAGGAATACAAAACAACCCTGAGATATGATTTCATACCTATCACATTAGCTAAAATGACAGGAAAAGAGAATACTAAATATTGGAGGAGATGTAGAAAAACTGGGATATTAATGCATTATTGATATAGTTGTGTATTAATCCAGCCATTCTGGAAAACATTTTTGAATTATGCCTATATATATATATATATATATATATATATAATTATGCATATTCTTAGATCCAACAGTGACAATTACAGGGTTTGTATCCCAAAAATATCATAAAAAAGGGAAAAGGACAAATATGCACAAAAATGTTTGTAGCAGCCCTTTTTGTAGTGACAAAGAATTGGAAAATGAGTAGATGTCAACTAATAGGGGAAAAACTGAATTAATAGGGCATATGAATATAAAACATACTATTACTTTATAAGAAATTATAAAAAACCAAATTTCAGAAAAGCCTGGAAAGATTTACATGAACTGATGCTGACTAAAATGAGCAGAACCAGGAAAACATTGTACACAGCAACAGCAAGATTGTGTGATGTTCAACAATGGTAAACTTTGGTTTTTTCAGTAAGTCAGTGATCCAAGACAATTCCAATAAACTCTGAATTGAAAAAGCCATCTACATGCAGAGGAAAAGCTATAGGCACTCAACAGGGATTAAAGCATACTATTTTTAGCTTTTTGTTTTTGTTCTTTCTTTCTTGTGATAGTTCCCTTTCCCAACATGACTGTTACGGAAATATGTTTAAAAAATGAATATACAATATAAACCTATATTAGATTGCTTGCTAGCATAGGAAGAGAGAGAGAGAAAAACATTTGAAACTCAAATTTTTTCAATTAAAAAAATAAAATATGTAGGCATTCCCATCTGTTACTGCCTAGCAGCAGGTCAATCCTCACAGTCACCTAAGTCTTCTTTCCTGATCCCTTGTTGTTAACAATTTTCCATCACACTGTACATGGCACTTTAGTTTTTTCCCTCTTAATATTCTTCTCATATGATATGACTAAGATACCTGAATACTATACTATATCCCTTGACCCCAATTTGATGGACACATCTCTTTTTTTACCTCTTTTATTTTCCTTTACATTTTCTTTTACATTTTATTCTTAATTAAGGTATACCATTTATCTTAGAATATCCAGGAGGAAAACCTTCAACACTTAATAAATAAAAATGTATTCTATGCATCATATGCAGTTCTCTGAGCTTTCCAAGTTATTAAAGAGCTTTACTTTCCTGAGTCACTTTCTATTCTTTTTTAAAATGTTTATTTTTTCCTAATAACAAATAAAAACAATTTTAATATTCATTTTTTAAAATATTGAATTCCAAATTTTCTCTTCCCTACTTCCTTTCTTTACTTATTGAGAAGGTAAACAATTTGATAAAGTTATATATGTGGTCATGCAAAACACATTTATATATCTAATATTAAATCAAATCATAGACTTTTGTATTGCCACTATTAGTCAAAGCATAAAAACTTCTTAACTAAGTCTTTTTTCCATTTAACAATAAATCCAACTTAAAGAACAACTTAAATAATACAGTTTTATTCTTTCAAAATATGTAGAATAATTGAAACTAGTTTAACAAAGTTTTGTCTATTAGAGGTCTTTGGGGACACTACCTTCAGTGTAGAGAAAAGAAGGCTTCACAATTAACAAAACAATTATAGGTAAATAAGTACATTCATTATTCCTGAAAGCTTGAGGGCACTTGAAATCAGTTTATTTTCTTAATTAGTTTAAACATTCCATTATTAATTTACTTAGCAAATTAATTTACTTTCCTTTTTAAAAAAAAAAAAAAAACATTTACTTTAGAACCTCTTTTAAAAATAGTTAATACAGAAGCTATATAGTCAACCAAATGGCTCATCAGAGCAAAAATCAGAATAAGTCAAGACCAAGAATTATTATTATAATGAGAAGGATGAGGCTTACAACTAAAGCAATATAACCTTGAGCTATTTAAACAAACAATTAATAACCAAAAATAGAACCCAAATAACAGAAATGTCATTGACATTTATGATAATTTTATTCAAAAGTTTCACTAATATGTTAAGTGTTATATTAAAGGAATCACATGTATGCTGGAAACCAGACTATCTTCACAGTGTTATGCTTCTTTACTCTTATTTGTCATCTCTTATCCAGTCACTTCAAGTTCTAATGATCACTGGTTTTGATAAGTGAATATCTACTATTTCCAGGCTGAACCCATACAAACCATTTCATCCTAAATGAGTTTCATTCCATTCTGCTGTATACATACCCCCTCTCTACTTTTGTATTCTACCTCTAGACAGAAGTATAAAATCAGTACTATCAAAATACTCCTCTCTGGCTAGCATTGCCAATTTATGTGTCTCCCACAGCAATAATAATTAACCTTTTTTATATGCGTCAAGAACAGCTGGATATTTTATAGTTATATCATTTGATCCTCACAACAACACGGAAAGATAAATGCTAATTTTATCCTTGTTTTCTGAGAAAGAAAACTGAGACATATAGAGGGACTTGCTGAGAGTCATACAAATAGTAAGTACTTCAGGCTGGATTTGAATTTAGGACTTCCTGACTGTAGGCCCATTGCTCTATTGACTGTACCACCAGTAGCATAAATGAATTGTGGGCAAGGACTGTCTTGCTTTCTTATATTTATAACTAGAACTAGAAGTCATAGAACTTGGCATGAAGTAAATTCTCAAATTCCTTTTTCTTTCATTCATTCAAAAAATTACAGAAAGCTATTAATTTAGCAAATATTTGAAATACTAGAGATTTTTGGAAAGGGGAGGGAAGGAAGTATCAAAGGCAATAACTTGTTAGACTATGAAAAATACTCAAGAAAAGATGATGATTACAAATAATTTGGTTCTTAAAGTTGAAAGAAATAGTAACAGGAAATTCCAATTCAAAGAAAGCTTCATAAGTTATTTAATGAAGCAAAGTATGAGTTAATAAATGAGTGAATGAATTAATTAATGTTATGAAGTATTTACCATGCATTAGGCAATGTGTTTAATGATGGGTAGGAATACAAATTCAAGGGATCAAAATAGTCTCATCATCATAGAAATTATATTATAATAGAGGAAGGCATCCTACTAGGAGAAATGGTTTGAATGGAGATATCCAAGGCAATAGTGACAGGAATCAAAAGGCAATTAATTAATGACAAATCCTTTCCAAGAATGGGAGTATTATCTAATCACTTTTTCTTAGAATTAGCGTTAGAAAGAGTGAGGGCTTGAATGTGATAGCATGCAAGGGAGATAGTTATTCCAAGAAGTGCTATGGTGCGTCTCAAAATATGTAAGAAAAGGGGAGTGTTAATCAATCAGCAGCAAAGTTCCTAGATAGTATGACATGGAGTTGGTCTTATAAGAAATTGTTGTAGCAATTGATTGGGTCTTAGAAAGAGTACAAGAAGATTAGAAAGTTAGGACGAGGTTAAATTATTAAAAATTTTAAAAGGGAAAGTTTTTATATTTGCTCTTGAAGAGAATAGGGAGCCACTGGAGGCAGTTGACTAAGGACTGACATTATCCAACCTGTGCTTTGCAGGGAAATCATCCAGCAGACTATTGTAATAGTCTAGGTGTGATACTGTAAGTTCAGGTACTAAGTGGTAGTATCAGAGGAAAGAAGAGTCCTATAGGAGAGATAATATGAAGGAAGAATTGATAGGATGCCATAACACATTGGATATGGATTTGGAGCAGAGTGTGAGGATTTAAGCATGATGTCTATGTTATAAACCTGGGTGAAGGGGAAGATGATTATGAAATTAGGAAAATTATGAAGAGAAGAGCTTTTGGGAGAAGGTAATTAATTTAGTTTTGTATATATTGAGTCTAAGATTTCTATGAGACATCTCATTTGAAATGTCTAGAAATATGAGAACAGAAGTCACCAGAGATATTAAAACTGGAAAAATAAGTGTGAGAATCCTCTGCATAAAAATAATAATTTAACTATGGCAGCTGATGAGATCACTTTTGGAATCCTAGTGTCAACTCAACTTGAAACAAGGTGAAAACTCAAGGGTGTTGTCAGGGTCCTGGTGTTAACTCAATAGAATTGATATAGTGCTTGTTGATTCACACCTTAGAGCAAATCCTTGCAGGGTGATGGGTTGCTAATACTGATAGACAATAATGCTTGTGTTCACACCTTTAGAGAGCTCATAGAAGCAAGAAATATTTAAGTACTCATTGGAGTTCATATGTTTGGAAGATTTCAGGGTTTAGAAAGAGATATCTGAATTCATACCTCCCTTAATCCCTGCCTCCAGAAGGCGGAGTCAATCTTTTACACTCAGCATAAATACAACTCCAGTAAGCCACTTGAGAGAGTTATTTGGGAACATTCCCAGGGGTCGGAGAGGAGCACTCTGGGAGGAAGCCCACAAGCCCTATCTTCGAGGCAAGAGAGATTCATTGCATCTTCCACCTTGGTGCTGGCTGGAGTTGGAAGGACAAACCTTTGGATTTGGAGACATTCGGGGGGAGCTCTTAGAACCAAGCACAGAGATAGGCCTCTGAGCTAACGGGGCTATATTGAAGGACACAAAAGATCTGAACTTTTACCAGCTGGCTGCGATTTTGGAGTAATTATTTACTTTCAACTGAGACTAAGGCTGCCTCCAGAAAACCTCCCCGAGAAACCTGCTTTCTCCCAGAGAGAGCTATTATTATTATTATAAAGAACAAAAACACCAACATTTTGGCGCCCGGACAAGAATGGTCAAGAAGTAATATCATGAGAAATTAATATCATGAAAAATAGTGAGAAGAGAATATCAAGTGTAATTATTATTGTCAAAAGCTGCACAAAAAGGCTGAGCTTTGAGAAAAAAGGACACTAAGTCAATAGTAATCTTTTGAACCTAGGAGACTAGAAATAGGGAAAAAATGAAAAAGGAATGGAATTTGGAAGAAAAATAATTGACTTCTATTTGGGCATGTTGAGTTTTAGATGTTTATGGCTTATTCTGTGTAAAATGTGTAATAGACCATTTTTAGTGTTGGAAAATATAAACTGACTGATGATAAATACCTGGGTCGTTAAGTATTCAGATAAATTGACTGATAATAAAAATCTGGGTCGTTAACTATTCAGATTAGACTATGTGCAATACTGTTGGCACACAACAATATAATCTAAATTAGATATTGATTTTTAAAAGAAAATATAATCTCATCCCCATTGATCTTCAATAAAATATGGAGTATAAAATCAGTAAAATAGTTTTCAGTTCTATAGACTTTATAAAACACCTGTCATATGGACAGAAATGTATTTGCGATAGAAAATAAAAGGATATTTAAGACAATCATTAAGATGTCTAAAAATACCATAAGGTATAAGGTATAAGTGCCAGTGATATGCCATTGCATATAAGAAACAAAAATGCAAGGTACATATGTTAAAAAAAAAATCATAGCATAAGATCAAATGGACTCATTTCAATTCAAAGCAAATGCAATGCTTTGAATGTTAAGTGGTAATTGAACGGGTGATTTTTCTTTTTTAAAATTATTAATAGATGCTTAAAGGTTGTCCCTGACTTTTAATGTCACTAAAGATCTTAATTATGAATTCAGTGCCCTCAACCATTATAATTTTCTCATGCATATCATAAAATGATAATTATAGATTTGATAATTTTACAAATCATCAAACAACTATCTATCAAATTCCTATTATGTGGCTCCACTAAGCACTCACTATGCTAGAGACTTGGGATGCACATACAAAAATAAGTCAGTTCCTATTGTAAAATAATTTATTTTCTACTGAGTAGATACATTGTTTACTCATAAGAAACCACAGAAGATATATAAAATAAATGCACAGTGGTTTGGAAAAAAGATACAAGAGGATTGTTTTTCAATTTAAAATAAATTCTTACCAAAATATTTTAGTTCAAGTCCTAAATTTCTATTATTGCAGATAGATGTGGTCCTGGAATCAGAAAGACCTGAATTAAAATCTGGCTTCAGATTCTTACTATCTGTATGACTTAGGCTAAATCACTTTACCTTTATTTGCCTCAGTTTCTTCAACTGCAAAAATGTGATAAAGGGTTTTTGAGGATTAAATGAGATAATAATCATAAAGCACTTAGCAGAGTACCTGCACATAGTAATTAATGTTAACCATTATTATTATTAATGATTCATGAGCTACCTTTCAAAAAAGTGAATTCTGGAGCACTTTGTCATTGGCAAAAATGAAGAGAGACAAAAGATGATCTAGAATTTGTTGGTTTCTAATGTATTCAGTTGCTCTCAAAGAAAAATTAACATGGAGGGAACAATATCCAATGTAAGGCTTCACAAAGGGTGGACTAGTTTTATTTTTGCTTTTTTCTTACAAGGCATTTTTAAATTTCTTGATTGAGTTAGTAAATGACTGCTTTATATAAAAACCATTATAAGAGACCCAGAGGAAGAAATTGGAAGCAGGCTGCATGGAACTTTAGATTATAAAGTGTTTTGAATTTCTGCAGGGTACCAACCTAGGGCTAAATTGGGTTCATCCATCAAATAGTGCCTCAGGAACCATCATACTCTTAGCCTAACAATAAGCTAGAAAATGAAAGCTGTCTCTACAGGAAATTTAGTGGGGAATCACCCATGCACTGTGGTATGACTGACCCCTTTCCTTTCTATGACCTTATTAATGGTCATATACTAGATAGTCTTGTTGAACATAGTTTTTAAAAAATCCTCTGCGCATGGTAGATCTTTTGGAGTAAGTGGAGTAAAGAACTCCAGACCTTGAGAAAAAACTACAATCTCTGACATAAAGAGGTAAGAACTTTACTACAGAAGCTCTAATCAGCTTCTCAGGAGGTTTATGATATATCTCAAATTTTGTATTTCATTCAGAAAATTTATTCTAAACTCTGAAATATAATTATATAATTCCTTGTTTTAATGCTTGATTTAATGTTAAATGACCTAGGTCATGATTTCAGTGTTTCCTGGACAAAACCCTTAACTTCCCTGAGTCTGTTTCCTTCTTTGCAATGAAGGAATTGATGCTATTTGATGACTTCTAAGGATCCATTCAGCTATTCATCTATGATCCTATGACCTAAGTTGTGGAGATAAGAACCTTAATGTAATAACCAATGAGTCATTTGATAAACCTACATAGTTAATATTGTTAATCCTAGAATAAACAAGATGAGATAGAATTGGGGGGATTTTTAAGTAACAAAATGAAAGATGAGAACCATGGGAAAGCTAATTTAGTCTTTTCTCATGTATGTAAAGGTAAAGTACTCAGAGACCTGGGAAATGGAGCAATTTGATCTTTGAGTCCTTAGCCAGTGACATACTCCAAGGCTGTATTTTATATAGCAATTCAACTGCTATCCCCATATCTTCCTATCTCTAATGACCAGTCAAAAGTGGTGATTCTCTATGAACGTTAGACATACTTTTACACCTCAAAACATTTATGAAGTCATAGACAGATTCTACCAGTTCAGTATGTAACTTCAAAATCTAGGTAGATGATTTTCAGGAAATGTTATGGTCAAAACTTCATAGCTAATGGCAAAAGCTTCTGGTGATTAGTCTCTTCACACTTAGATAATCTGGGCTTCAAATGATTTATATACAATTCATCACTTAGTTTATACTTAAAACTTTTGTTGCTTGATTGGATCTGCCTAAGCTTTTGCTCCATTGCAGTAGCCTTTGAAAATTCATGGTCACTCATGTCAAGATTAAGCAGTGGAATAATGCATTAATAGAAAAGACTGGAATATAATATTAATATATTACTTTGCAGAGATGAGGTAAAGTCACCCATCAAATCTTCTGCTACCATTTTATAGCCGGAGCAACAAACTGATCAGATTAAAATCTCCAGTCTCTGCTCATTTGCCTGTTTATTTAGGTGAAAAATGAACATTTATCAGAACTGGTGATTTATAATAACTAGAGCATCATACATCAGTGAATCAGGATGACTGATCACATATGAATGATAATGAAATTTCTTATTTTCTATTTTTTCTATTATTTACTTTCTATTACAGGAACATGTTTTTATTATTCTTTGCAAATATTGTTACATGTATATGTTTTTAACAAATTAAAGATTTATGGAAACTGTATCAGAAGCATTTTTTGGGGGGAGCGGAGCCAAGATGGCGGAGAAGACACACGCGACTTTCTAAGCTCTTCTCTTACCCTCTTTATCAATATTATATTGAGCCCCAAAAATAGTCTTGACTGCTACAATTCGTAAAGATAAGAAGTAGAACAACTCACTGGCCAAAGAAAATCTGCAGTCTCGCCAAAAAAAGGTTGGTTCCGGGGGCAGGTGGGAGATCAGCGCAGACAGCAAGAGAAATTAGGTTCTGAGGAAAGCCTCAAACCGAAAGGGAAAGCACAGATCTCAGCACAAGCGCGCAGCCCCAACCCGCAGTAAGGGGCTTTTCCTTGGGGCAGTTGTGATCCTGCATGGCAGGAGGACGCAGCCCGGCTTAGCCTCCAATCTGCGCAGTGGGGAGCTCAGCTTGGGGCCATAGAGCTTTTCCAGGGCCGATTTGATCGGCAGAGAGCCAGGATCTGGCGGTCTTGGTCTGCGGTCTGTGGTCTGTTCTGGGTCTGCAGTCTGCGTCTGCAGTCTGGTCTGAGGGCCCCAGTCCCAAAGAGGCTCTGGCCTGGGGCAGGACACTTTCACCCTTAGTCTCTAGCCGAGGGCAATCCAACCACTCAGCCCAACTGGGCACTTTGATAGCTCGCCAGTGCTGAATCCACTTCCTGTTGGGAAGGGAAGACTCTCCTCAAAGCACTCCCATACCTCAGAGCCGAAATCGGTTTACATCTCTCCCTGCTCTACAGAGAAGCTGGTAACCCCTTGCCTAGGAGACACCCAAAGGCTTTAAAATGAATAAAAGAAAAGAACGATTGACAGCTTCTGTGCAGAAAAAGAGCAGTTAGAAACCAGAAGAGACCTCAAACAGCAAAATGCATCAGACTGTCCTCACATGATGCTCTATGAGGACCATTAAAAGTCTCAAAAGAGGTTAGAAGATAAATTGGGAAAGGAAGAAGCCTACAAAGAGCAACAACTCAAATACAATTGGAAAAAGTAAAAACCAGGAAAGTAAGAATTGTGAATTGAAAAATAAAGAATTACTAGAAAGTAGGATTTGGAATTGGAAAAGACAAAGAACACAAGAAAGTAGGATCTTGAATTGGAAAAGAAAATAATTCACTAAAAAAATTAGTGAAATGGAAAAAATTCCACAGACCAAAACAATACATTTAAACCAATTGGACATATACAGAAAGAAGTGAAAAGTAATGAAGAAAATAATTTTTAAAAATTAGAACTGAACAAATAGAAACTAATGATTCATTGAGACAGCAAGAATCAGTCAACAAAAAAAAAAATGACAAACTGGAAAAAACCATGAATTATCTATTGCAAAAATGACAACTTGGAAAATAGATCTAGGAGAGTAACTGAGGATTATTGGACTTTCCGAAAACCATGATGAAAAAAAGAGCCTAGATACTATTTTAAAGAAATCATCAAAGAGAACTGCCAGATGTAAAATCAGAAGGTAAATAGGCATTGAAAGAATTCATCAACACCTTCTGAAAGAACCTAAAATAAAACCAAGGAATATTGTGGCCAAATTCAGACATCAGATTAAGGAAAAAATTTACAAGCGGCAAAAAAAAACCATTTAAATACCAAGGTGCCACAATAAGGATCACCCAAGATCTGGCTGCTCACATTAAAGGAAAGAAGGGCCTGGAATATGATATTCCAAAGGCACAAGAACTTGGGATGCAGCCAAGAATAAGCTACCCAGCTAAGCTGAGCATATTCTTCCAGGAAGAAGATGGACATTTAATGAAACAAATGAATTCCATTTGTTTCTGAAGAAAAAAACAGAACTAAACACAAATTTGATCTCCAACCATAGAACTCAAGAGATGCAGAAAAGGTAAAAATAACTCTTGAGAATTGTATTTCGTTGTGGATATACAAAAAGAATACATGATAATTTGATTGTACTGATATAACATAAAAAGGAAGTAGATATGGAAAGGATGATGGCAGAATAAGGTGGAAGGAGGGATAAAAGAGGAACCACATCCCACAAAGAGGCAAAAGAAAACTTATCATATCTGAGGGATTTAGAGAGGGGGAGGAACATTGTGTGAATCTTACTCTCATCAGAGTTGGCTCAAAGAAAAAATAATTGAATTTGTTTTAGAGAAAATTCTCTTTGCCTCATTAAAACGGGGAGAGGAAAGGAAAAGAAAGATAATAAGGAGGAAGGAAAAGACTCAAAGGGGGGAGGGATTATAAAGAGGGTAAGCATCATGATACAAGACGGTACAAAGTTTAAAGGGGAAAGAGGGTTCGGGAGGCAAAGAATAAGTAAAGCACAATCTGGGTTATTAGGATGGAAATACAGATTTAGTAATTCAACCGTAAATGTGGAATGGATGAACTCCATAAAGGAGGAGGAAAGCAGACTGGATCAAAAGTCAGAACCCTACAATATGTTGTTTACAAGAAACACATTTAAAGCAGGAGATACATATAGAGTAAAGGTAAAAGGCTGGAGCAAAATCTATTATCTTCAGGTGAAGTCAAAAAAGGGGGTAGCCATCCCTTATCTCAGATCAAGCAAAGTAAATTGATCTAATTAAAAGAGATAAGGAAGGAAACTACATCCTGCAAAGGGTAACATAAATAACAAAGCAATATCAATATTAAACATATATGCACCAAGTGGTATGCATCCAATCCAAAAGAGTTAAGAGAGTTGCAAGAAAAAAGACAACAAAACTGTAATAGAGGAGATCTCAACCTTGCACCTCAGAATTGACAAATCAAACCACAAAACAAATAAGAAAAAATTAAAGAAAGTAAAAGAATATTAGAAAAATTAGGTATTTGGATCTTTGGAAAAATTGAATTGAATAGAAAGAATTACTTTCTTCTCAAGTTCATGGAACCTATTCAAAAATTGCATATATTAGGACATAAAGACCTCAAAATTAAATGCAAAAGCAGAAATAGTAAATGCTTTTTTTCAATCATGATACAAAAACTACATTCAACAAAAAAGTTGGGGAAATAGACCAAAAGTAATTGGAAACTAAACAATCTCATCTTAAAGAATGATTGGTAAGCAAAAAACAATTAATAATTTCACTCAAGATAATGAAATGATGAGCATCACCAAAATTGTGGGATGCAGCCAAAGCGTAAAAGAGGAATTTTATATCCTTAGAGGTTACTTAATAAACAGAAAAGAAAAGATTAATGAATTGGGCTTAATTAAAAAAACTAAAAAAACAAATTAAAACCCCCAATCAAATACTAAATTGGAAATTTAAAATTAAAAGGAGAAATTAAAAATATTAAGTAAAAAACTATTGAACTAATTAATAAAACTAGTTGGTTCTATGAAAAAGCCAATAAAATAGATAAGCTTTAAATCTGATTAAAAAGGAGGAGGAAAATGAAATTAGTAGTCTTAAAATGAAAGGGAGAACTTTCCACCAATGAAGAAAGAGAAATAATAAGAGTTATTTTGTCAACTTTATACCAATAAATTAATAACCTAAATGAAATGGAACTTATCCCAAAATATAGACTTCCCAGACTAACGGGAGAAGTAATTCTTGAATAGTCCCATTTCAGAAAAAAGAAAAGACAAATTAAACAACTCCCTAAGAAAATCCAGGACCAGATGGATTTATATGAATTTACCAAACATTTAAAAGAACAATTGGCCCTAATGCTATATAAATTATTTATAAAATAGAATGAAGGAGTCCTACCAAATTCCTTCTATGACAGAACATGGTACTGATACCTAAACCAGGTAGGCTGAAAACGAGAAAGAAAATTATAGACCAATCTCTAATGAATATTGATGCTAAAATTAAATAAGATAATTAGCAAAAGACTACAGAAAATCATCTCCAAAATAATAATACAATTTATGATCAAGTAGATTTATACCAGGAATGCGAGCTGGTCAATATTAGGAAAACTATCAATTAACCATTTAAACCAAATTAAAAAACCATATGATCATCTCCAATAGATGCAAAAGCATTATAAAAACATCCATTCCTATTAAAAACACTTGAGAGTATGAAAAATGACTTTTCCTTAAAATAATCAGCAGCATCCATTCAAAACCATCATAAGCATCAATGTAAGAGACAAACTGCAACTTATTCCCAATAAGATCTGAGTAAAACAATTTCCACTATCACCGTTACTATTATATTGTATTAGAAACCTGAAGCACAAGAGCTGAGAAAGTTAAAGGAAAGAATACAATGAAACAATTACCTTTTGCCGATGACATGATTATACTTAAACCCCAGAGATTCTGCTGAAAAGTTTTAGAAAAATTCCACAACTTTAGCAAAGTTGCTGGTTAAAATAAACCCAATAAGTTCAATTTATATATCACAAAAATCCAACAGTCAAGTTACAAAGAGAAATTCCATTTAAAGTAACTAGTAATATAAATATTTAGAATCTATCTGCAGGAAAATCAAAACAGAGCAAATTACAGACCACTTTTCACAAAATTAAGTCTGATCTAACAATTGAAAATATTAAATCTCTGGATAGGGCACAAATATAATAAAGATGACAATTTATCACTAATCTATTTATTTAAGTATACAATCAAATCCCCAAAACTATTTTAAGACCTAGAAAAATAACAACAAATTCATATGGAAAAACAAAAGGTCAAAGAATTTCAAGGAATTAATGAAAAAAAAAAAAAATCAAATGAACTTAGCTGTACCAGATCTAAATTATATTATAGAGCAGTTACCAAACCATTTGAGCTAAGAAAGATTAATTATCAGTGAAAGGTTAGTTCAAGGATAAAACAGTCAACAAATATAGCAACCTAGTCTTTGACAAACCCAAAGACCCCAACTTTTGGGATAAGAACACTGTTTGATAAAATTGGAAAATTGAAACAATGGGAAACTAGCATTGGTCCATACTTAACACTACACCAAGATAAAGGTCAAAATGGTTCATACCTAAGAAAAAGAATAAATTATTAATAAATTAGAGGAACACAGGATAGTTTACCTTCAAGACCTGTGGAAGGGGAAGGTCTTTATGACCAAAGCAGACCTAGAATCATTACTGATCACAAAATAGAAAATTCTCGATTATACCAAAACGAAAGTTTTTGTACAAAAAAAAACAATGCAACAAGATTAGAAGGAAGCAATAAACTGGGAAAATATTTTTACAGTCAAAGGTTCCTGATAAAGGCCTCATTTCCAAAATATATAGAAATTAACTCTAATTATAAAAATCAAGCCATTCTCCAATTGAAAATGGTCAAAGATATGAACAGACACCTGATGAAGAAATTAAACTATTTCAGTCATATGAAAAGATGCTCCAAGTCTTTATTAATCAAAAATGCAAAGTAAGACAACTCTAAGATACCACACACCGTCAATTGGTAAGATGACAGGAAAAATAATGATGATTGTTGGAGGATGCGGGAAAACTGGGACATTGATGCATTTTGGTGGCGAACGAATCCAACCATTCTGGAGATTTGGAACATGCTCAAAAGTTATCAAACTGTGCATACCTTTGATCCAGCATTTCTCTGGATTATTCCAAAGAGATTAAAAAGGAAAGGACCATAGTGCACAAATGTTTGGCAGCTCTTTTAGTTAAAACTGAAACGAATGGATGTCCATCAGTTGGAGAAAGGCTGAATAAATTGGGTATATGAAATTATGGAATATTACTGTTCTGTGAAATGACCAACAGGATAATTTCAGAAAGGCCGGAAAGACTTACACGAACTGATCTGAGTGAAATGAGCCAGGACCAAGGAGATCATTATATACTTCAACAAACTATAGATGACCAGTCGATGGACCCCATCCTCAGCAAGAGATCAACCAAATCATTTCCAATGGAGCAGTAATGAACTGAACCACTCCCAGAAAAGAACCTGGGAGATGACTAAAACCCTACATTGAATTCTAACCTTATTACACACCCATTTTGATTTCCTTCACAAGCTAATTGTACAATATTCGAGTCAATTCTTTTAACAGCCAAATACGTTTGGTCATGTATACAGGTATCTAATTTATTTAATATATTTAACATCTACTGGTCACTACCATCTAGGAGGGTAAAGAGGAAAATTGGAACAAAGAGGTTTGGCAATTGTTAATGCTGTAAAGTTACCCATGTATATATCCTGTAAATAAAAGGCTATTAAATAAAAAATAAAATAAAATAAAATAAAAAAATAAAAAAAAATAAAAAAGAAGCATTTTTTTCAACAACATAGAATCATACTGTGTCTCTGTGTTACATTTTGATAATTCTTGCAATGTTTTATTTTTTCATTATTATTTTACCTGTTATGATGATCTGTGGTGAAAGATCTTTTATGTTTCTGTTGTAATTGTTTTGGAGAGCTATACATCATGTTTATATAAGGCAAAAAATTAAATTAACAAATGTGCATGTGTGTTCTGACTATTCTACTGACTGACCATCCCCCCTCACCCTCTCAGGCCTTTCCCTCCCAAAACACAATATTGAAATTAAGCCAACTAATAATTCTACAATAGCCTCTAAATATTCAAGTGAAAGAGTCAATCCATCCCAACTCACAGTAATAACCACCCTGATCAGTCAGCAGCCAACAATAATGAGTCAAAACTCTCCACCAGAAAAAATATAAAAGCTTGATTTACTGAAGGTTAAGATGATGGTTAACATTTTTAGCAAGAAAATATTTAATTAAAGTATGTACATTTTTAGACTTAATATTAGTTCAGTTAATAGTCTACAATATAGTATAAATGTAATTTTTATATGCACTGGGAAACCCCAAAATTTGTGTGACTTGCTTTATTGCACTATTTCCTTTACTGTGGTGTTCTGGAATTGAACTCAGAGAAACAATAAATTCATTAGATATTTTCTAATATCTTTACTTCAGGATTTTCTGTGACTTTAATGCTAGGGGAATGAATTGTTTCAAGACAAACTGCTTTGGAGCACTTCTAGAGAAGAAGCAAATAGAGCTAACAAATAGTCAAAGTTATAGGGTTTTTTAAACTCAGACAAAAGAAAGTTGACAGCTTAACTTGAAAGATCCAGGAACATGAAGAAAGAACAAAGAAGGGACAAGAATCCAATCAAGTCACAATAACTAGGGAGACAAGAATGCAATCAGATCTCCAAAAGAATCAAGATACATCCACATATTAGCTACTGCAACAATATAGACAAAAAAGAAATTGAATTTGATTCAGCATTCCAACAAGTCTGTTGATAGTCTTTACTCTCAGAAGAATATAATAGAAATGATGGTTAATGTGTTTTTGGATTTATATAGTTTCATATGAATCTTTTGAATACTTAATTTTCCTAAGGATCTACAAGGTATCCCAAAAGTCATAGTGCCATTTTAAAACATTACATTTTGAAAAGTTATTAGAATTTAAATAAATGATTGAGTTTTAAATAATCTATTGAAGCTTTGAGTAGCACTAAGATTTTGGAGCATCCTGTTATAAATCAGTCAACTTCCATTTCTTAAATATTATGTGCCAGGTAGCATGCCAAATACTAGAGACACAAAGAAAGGCAAACAAATAAAAAAAAATGTTTCCACTTTCTAAAAGCTTATAGTCTAATGGATGAAACAATGCACAGGCAACTATGTACAAAGTACATACACTATAAATTGGAAATAATCAACAACAGAACAGTCCTAGAATTAAAGGGTATTGGGGGAAATAATCTTGTAGAAAGCAAGACTTTAACTGATACTTGAAGCAAGGCAGGCAGTGAAAATGAACAGGGAAAGAATTCCAGACATGAAAGAAAGTCAGTAAAAATGCTTGGAATTGAGAGATGGATTGTCCTGTATGAGAAATAGTAGGGAAGACTGCCAGTGAATCAAAGATTACACTAAAAAGATAAGAAGGGGTTACCTAAGGTTCTAAAAGCCAAACAGTAGATTTTATATTTGATACTGAAGTCATAGGAAGCCATTGTGGGTAAGTGAATAGGGGGGTGACATAGTCAGAGTTAAGCTTTAGGAAAATTAATTTTACATTTGAGGAAAAGAAAGATTGGAATGGGGAAGAGACTTGAAGGGGAGAACCTATGTAGCAAATTTCTGCAATAGTCCAGGTGTGAGATTATGAGGGTAAGGATTAGAATCGTGGAAGTGTCAAAGAAGACAAGAAAGTTTATGTGAGAGGTATTACAAAAAACAGAATAGATAGTTTAACTATAGAGAGAATATTGAAAGAGACTGAAGAGGTAAAGACTTCACCTAAATTGAGAATCTGGGTGTCTGGTCAGCTAACAGTATAGAATGATAGGAAGAGGGGAGACTTTTTTTTTTTAGATATACTGAGTTTAAGGTGTCTTATAGGACATCAAGTTCAATGTGCCTATTAAGAAGTTGGAAATGAAAGAATGGAAGTTACAAGAAAGATTAAGGCTAGAAAAATAGATCTAAAAATAATGTTTATAGAGAAAATAATTGAATTTAGAAGCTGATAATATTACCAAACAAAATAGCAAAGAGAGAGAAAGAGAGAGAGAGAGAGAGAAAAGGGAGAGAGAGAGAGAGAGAGAAAGAACTATCACAGGCATACATGCACACATACACACACATATACATATGTACATGAAGAAGGAAGAAAGGAAGGCGGGAAGGAAGGAAAGAGGAAGGAAAACAAGGAAGGAAGGAAGGAAGGAAGGAAGGAAGGAAGGAAGGAAGGGAGGGAGGAAGAAAGGAAAGAAGGAAGGGAGGGAGGGAGGAAAAAAGGAAGGGAGGGAGGGAGGGAGGACAGAAGGGAGGAAGGGAGGAAGGAGGAAGGAAGGGGGAAGGAAGGAAGGAGGGAGGGAGGAAGGGGAAGGAAGGAAGGAAGGAAGGAAGGAAGGAAGGAAGGAAGGAAGGAAGGAAGGAAGGAAAGTGTAATAGTATAGAGGAAGGCCCAGGACAAAACCTTAAGGTACATCTACAATTAGCAGCTATAATCTCAATGAAAATCCAGCAGAGGAAATGGTCTTGAAAAGAGTGTTCTGACACAGTTAAGACTAACTAGTATAGCATCACAAAAGCAAAGAAAAACAAGAAAATGGTTGGTTGACAGTGGCAGACTGCAGAAAGATCAAGAATGATGAGGTTTATTAAAGGGCTATTAGATATGACTTTTACAAGGTCACTGGTTACTTTGCAGAGAGAAGTTTCATTTAAATGATGAGATCAAAAGTCAGACTGTAGAGACCCAAGAAGAATGTGAGAGAAACGATAGTGCAGGTAGTGATTATAGATGGAATCAAGGAATTTAGCCCCAAAAGAAAGGACAGATATGGGATGATAGCTAGTGCCCTTTAGTGGATCAAATGAGGAGCTTTCAAAGATGGCAGAAATGTGGTTTTGTTTGCAAGTAGTAGAAAAATATTCTGTAGGCAAGGAGAAATCTAAGATCTTCAGAAAATAGATGAGAGAGAGAGAGAGAGAGAGAGAGAGAGAGAGAGAAGATAATATATAGAGAAGAATGGAATAACTTATTCAGACAGAGGAGTCTGCCCTGACAACAAGGAGGTTCACTACTTTGGCTAACACAGGGATGAAGAGAGGCATAAAGTGTAAAAGCTATATGATATGAGAAAGAAGGGAAAAATAGTGATTCCTTTGTTTTTTTTGTTTGTTTGGTTGTTTGTTTTGTGAATTATAAGGCAAGATTTTTAGCTGAAAACATGCGTGTGTGTGCATGTGTGTGTGTGAGTCATGAAAGGCTTGAAGATGGTTGAAAATTTCTGAAGAGTCACTGTGGTGAGTAGAATATTAGGAATTATGTATCACTGTTATATTTTAAGTATATGACAAATGTATACTTACGCGTTTTTTGTATTTTATGTATTTATTTTCTGAACTAAGAAACAATACCCGATAACTGAGACTTAATACCTTTCATATGGAGTAGCTTTTCTAAAAACTATCCTGCCTAGGTCCCTTTTTGGGGAAGTTCTAGACATTAGTTCAACATAAACTCATACGATTTGGGTCAGAATTCCAGAGGAGAGAAATTATGAATCAGAGAATGTAAAACAAAAACCTGATTCTCTCTTTAAAAGTCAGGATCCCACAGGAATGAACCTGAATCCATTTGATCCTAGCACCAAAGCCCGATATGGGAGCCACATAAGATCCAAATCTTCTAGCTAACCAGGTATAAATAGCTTACACCCCTGGCAGTAGTCCTTTCTTCTGAAAATGGTATAGATGCTTCTGCATCATAGTAGCTTCTACTACTATTCCATACCCAAAAACTTTCAGTCTCTCAAATTCATAAGGTAACTCCCAAAACTGGATTGCTCTTTGGTTAGTTACCCTAAGGGAAAGTAACACAATTTAAAATGAGCACTTGTGGACTTGAGATACAATTTCAGTCTGATCTAAGAAAGCAGATGTTCTCAATACCATTTCTATGTAGCTGGTATACCTGCCACCAATTTGTAACTTCCATATCCCCTCCTCTGTCTCTTAGTATGTACAATGATGAGTTGTCAGAGTTCCAACTCACATGTTGGAAAGCAGAGAAGATAAATTTGGAGGGTTTTTTTTTTTTTTTTTAGAATTTTTCCTTTTAAAGTCTATGGAATAAGTAATGTTTCCTATCTAATTGACAATCATTTTAAACAAATCATCCCCCAATCCAAATTTATGGGAATTAAGGAAACAAAATAAGTCTAGAGAATATGTATCACTGGAACTAGTCCAAGTAAATATTTAGCCCCCACCATTTCTATTTCATAGGAAAGTATCCCCAAATTCTACAAATTTATGGAGTTCTTTAATCACATATTCAGTTGTCAGCTCAATATATAATTCTTTGGTTTAGTCACATCATTTTGTAGACAAAACATTCACATATACATATATGTGTACATATTTTAATTCTTTCTAATTTATTACTGATTCCTAACTCACCTTAAATAGTGATTTCAACAGAAACCATTTATTCTTTAACACCACTGAGAAAGATGTGATTTTTGTCTCTTCTGTGATTTACTAAATCTCTCCATCTTACCAAGTTTCACTCTTCTTCCCTCTCCCAGCAGGAACTTTGATTCCATTACATAAAATTTAGGTATGTTTTAGAAAACAACATAACCATGAATAAAATCTAGAGACTGAATTGGATACCAAATGCTATTATTCATTTTCCTAAGCAGATTTTCTCTTGGTGCTATCACTTTACAATTACTGTGTGATGCACCTGTTCACCAGCTGCTACAAATCCTTGATGCACCACAGAAGGAATAATGTAGGTCTTATGACCTTACATAGCACACTTTAAAATACAATTTCTTTCAGAGAAACTAGGAAAGACTGATGTATTTTAGAAATAATTTACTTATTAATTTTTTAAAGGATAGGGAAGGAGGGAAAACTATGTTTTTCCCTACCCAAGTTTTACACTCCCGTTTTTCTTCATATCTCATTACCAAGTATGAGTCTGTGCTTTTAAGATTTTAATCCAAAAGGAGGATTTTAAGGATATACACTAAGATCTGGACACACCTAGCAAAAAGATTTAAAATGCTTCTATCCCATGAAATTTAGCATTTCAATACATCAATATTTCCTAAAATATAGCTAGAATATTGTGATCTAAAAAGTCTCTAGTTTTTCAAATACCAATTTATTCAATTCAATTTAATTTTTTTTGTTATGTTTATTCTACATAAATATTGAATTAACCAGAAACAAAAAAAAATGAGTAATGTTTTTGTCCTCAAAGGACCTATACTCTACTGGAAATACACTTTGTATTTGTGTGTTGTGGCATGTATATACATACTGTGAGGAAAAAGAGAAGTTACAGTGAGACAGACCAATAAATGTTATGTGTAGGTGGAGGCATTTGAAGTGAGCCTTGAAAGAAGCCAAGGATTTGAAGAGGTTTCTGTAAAAAGGAAAAGTATTATGGGAAATGGGTCAGCCTATGCAATTTTAGGAGATGAAATACTGAGTTCAGGAAAAAACAAGTAGGTCATTTTCCCTGGTATGTAAAATACATGGAGAATAGGGGAAATAATATGACATTTTTGAAGATGTAGGCTGGAAAAACATCTAAAAAGGCTTATAAATGCTAAGCTAGGGAGTTTTAATTTTTAATCAGACAATTAGGAGCCATTAGAGTAGAGAGTGACATGGCCAGACCCCTGTGTTAGGAAAATGTCTAGACAATTATGTGGAGGATGGATTAAAAAAGAAAGAACAAATGGTCAAAGAATATGAACAGACAATTTTGAGATGGAGAAATTAAAACCATTGCTAAAGTTTCTATAAATCACTATTGATCACAAAACTGCAAATTAAGACAACTCTGACATACTACTACACACCTCTCTGATTGGCTAAGATGACAAGAAAAGATAATGACAAATTTTGGAGGGGAAATGGGAAGACTGGTACACTGATATATTGTTGGTGGAATTGTGAATACATCCAGCCATTCTGGAGAGCAGTTTGGAACTATGCTCAAAAAGTTATCAAACTGCATACCCTTTGATCCAGCAGTGTTACTACTGGGCTTATAGCCCAAAGAGATCTTAAAGAAGGGAAAGGGAGCTGTATGTGCACGAATGTTTGTGGCAGCCCTTTATGTAGTAGCTAGAAACTGAAAACTGAGTGGATGCCCATCAATCGGAGAATGGTTAAATAAGTTATGGTACATGAATATTATGGAATATTATTGTTCTCTAAGAACTGACCAGCAGGACGATTTTAGAGAAGCCTTGAGAGACTTACATGAACTGATGCTGAGTGAAATGAACAGAACCAGAAGATTATTATACATGGCAACAAGACTATACAATGATCTTTCCAACAGTGAGATGACTGATGCCAGCTCCAGTGATCTTGTGATGAAGAAAGCCATCTGCACCCAGAGAGAGGACTGTGGGAACTGAATGTGGATCACAACATAGCACTTTCACTCTTTCTGTTATTATTTGCTTGCATTTTGTTTTCTTACTCATTTTCTTTCCTTTTTGATCTGATTTTTCTTGTGCAGCAAAGAATTGATAAATATGTTTACACATATTGGATTTAACATGTATTTTTATATGTATAGCATATAAAAATTGCTTGCCATCCCTATAGGAGAGGGAATGGGGGAAAGAATGGGGAAATCTGAAACACAAAGCTATGCAAGGGTCGATATTGAAAAATTATCCGTACATATGTTTTGAAAATAAAAAGCTTTTTTAAAAAAAATTTTTAAAAGAAAAAACATAATTAGAAGGATAGTTCCGTCATCCAAATGAGTATTGTGGGCCTAAGTTAGAGTGGTGACTGTGAGTAGAGTGAGTAGAGTAGAGTAGAAATATGTAAAAGGAGGAGAAAATGTGGAATCAGAAAAGATAAGACCTGGCAGTGAACTGGATTTGGGTGGCAAGAGACACCCTCTGTACAGGGAGTCAAAGTTTCCAGTTAGTATGAAGGTTGGATCTTGTGTGCATCCTAGGCTTCCTCTTCTTAGTTCCTAATGGGATTCAATACTATAGACAGGATACATTTTTATTTCCAAGAGTAGGTAAGATAACTTTGTATAAGTCCATAAATGCTCTGGTGAAGAACTGCATTGTTGATGTTTGCAAAGCCCTATAATAGACTCTTCCAGTGAGATTGATAAGTGTTCCTTTTAAAGGCTTGGTCTTCTCAGTGAAGGTTGTGGCAAAAGAAAATCAGATAGTGAAAAAGATCATGATATCTGTTAGGGACCAAACAATATATTCTTTTAAAACCTGATTGTAGTTAATGTACTTTCATGTATAGATTGGATAATTGTCTGATATAGGATGCCATGAAATTTCCAGGTAGTATTTGGCCAATACAGTTTAATCAACATTATTATTTATTATTATTATTATTATTTAGATTGTAAATCTAAAAGGAGATAAAACACACAAAAGGAAACAGGAAAGGGTGGGTCATCAGGGGAAAACTTTTCCAAGGAGTTAAAAAAATCAGGCAGATCAACAAATGCAGAATATAGTGAACTGAAAGTCCCTTTTCTGCCCTCTATAAAGGAAGTTTTGAGGGGAATTTGGTACTGTACCTTCCAACCTTCCAATAAAAGGAGAAAGGAGGCTGAGGGAGATAGCGTCAATCAAGGCTTAGGTTCATAGAATGGTGGTGAGATTTGAAGTGATGATCTTATACCAGAAGAAGCATCTTGTTGTGTGGAATTGAAACTAAGCAAAGTAGCAGTTGCAGAATTGAATGGAGCTACACACACACACACACACACACACACACACACACACTATCTATTTATTTATAAATTAGAACAAGAGAAGGAATCAAGCCTTTTAAGCCCCTTTTATGAATAAAAATATTTGTTATCTTAGTTTCAAGAATTCCATTTTGTTATTCTATCACCTTTGCCAACTTAATGTAGTAGAGGCTGTGAGAAGACTGTGACATCTGGAAGCTATCGGTTTTCATGGTTATTTATTCTGCAAAATAGATGCTTCTTGATAGACAAAGGATATCAAATCTGAGAATAAATTCCTCTAAAAGTCTCATAGTAATAGTAGCTACATCTGCTTTATTAGAAAGAATACTTCAATTAATTCTAAATATTAGCAAAAAAAATTTAGTAATATATTTCAAAAGTACATCATTTGGCGTTATGTTAGGGGAAAAAATCAGATTTTATGTTTTAAAAAAAGTCCTTTGGGTCTTTCAATCTTTCCAATTTGTCTCACAGATAGGTCAACTTTAACAGCATGTTGGGCTGATAAAAGGAAATTCAAAGCCTCTAATGTGAACTATGTTTAAATCATAATTCTACCTTTGGTAAGGGTAAAGCAGCACTCTGAGAAAGGGATGGGACAAAAGTGTTCTGAAATCAGCAGCAGTTTTTTTAATTCCTTTGAGATGGTTCATAAATAAAGTGTTACTTGTTTTATTACTTTTGTGAAGACCATTTTCCTTTCCACTTTAGCATCTTTGAGCATAAAGGAAAACTAAGTTTCTAGAATATGCAATAATAGAAGAATAGATGAGCCTTACAAGAAAGTCATTTCACCTATATATATCATCATCAAATTAGTAATGTCAAATGACAATGCAACTTACCATAAAGCAATTATTTGCTGAAGTAGAAAATATCTATAAATATTAAACATTTCTGTATGTTTAGGACCTAAAGTCACAAATTAATCTCTCAGCATGAATGTTGAATCAACATTTTCTCAATGCTCAAGTAGTTCTGGAATGGCATTAAGGATTGGACCTCTATTTTCATCGGTATAGGGAATTATTAATAAGGAAATTTCTTCTACAAATGTAAGTCAACACTTTAGAAATTTGCTGGGAGCACTAAGAGGTTAAATGAGTTATTTAGGGTTTCAAAGATCCCAGGAAGAGATCAGTAAATTATTATTATTGTTATCATTATTATTATTATATGTACACATATAAAATCACTTCATATGCATATGTGCATATTACAAATATGTATATTGTATTAATACACAATATATGTGATTTTATGTGGTTTCTCATCACTAACTAAAGTAGACTGAACCTACCATTTAGATTTTAATGTATGAAGTAAATTAATAGGTTTGGGAAATGAAATTCTTTTTATAAATATCATGATAAAGAACTTAAACTAGTTTAAGTATTGTGACCAGCTAAGCTTGAGTAAACATTTGAAATAAGTCAGCCATATCAGATTGAGTAAGCATTGTAAAAGACTGGAATGTAAGGAACATTGTAACACTTTATTGCACTTTAACCATGGGTGAAACTGGAAACTGAGGACTTTTCAACACCAAGGATTTAATCTTTAGGCTCTGGGAAGAAGAACAAAGACTTTCCAAGAGAAAACATTTAAGAGATAACTGCTTAGAGAAGAATCTGACTATTTAATAGCCTGGAGATATTCAAGAAATAGTTAATCTCTATTTGTTGATCGAGAAAAGCCTGAGGTAAAACCAAGTCTTCTTAAATTATTTTAGAAAGCTCTAACTCCTCGGACTTAATTGATTATTAATCTTAGAAGCAGAACAGATTCTTTGTTTTTTGTTTTTGTTCTTGTTTTGAAACAGGTATTGCTTAACCAAGACCCTAGTACTACAAAAGCCCACCTATATTCCAGAGACAAATAAAGGAATAAAAGTCGAGTTTGCCAATGATTTTAGGAGGATTAACAGGGGATGGGTGAATAGTTTCTGCAATTTTTTTTTTCTTTGCCATTTAAATTATCTCTCAGCCTCTGTAAAAATTGGCCCTCCTCTCTCGGAAACTCCAGTGAGTGGACTGTCTGCTTCTCATGAGATTCTAATAATGCTTCTGTTCTTCACTTTGAGATATCTCTTGAGTATTTTGAATTAGGGGTTGTTATCCCACATATAATACCATTCATATCTTTCAAGAGATAAAATAGAGCATATGATCTAACAAGTAGGAAATTACTTCAAAAGGGAAAAACAAAACAACATAGAAATAAAGATCACATTTCTCCCTTCATAGAAGCATTTCCCTAACCTTTTCTGTCAATCTATATCTAATAGAAGCTTCTTTTAACACTTAGAGATTCTAGGTAGCATACAATTTCAGCATTTTTCCCTTGCTTTAATTGGTGATACATTAGCACAAACTTTTTAATAAAGATTAAAGATAGAATGTATTCAAAAGGCTAAATTTACAGTCCCAAAATATCTTACATCTCCCAGAAAATTCCACTGATTGAAATTTAGAGCAGGATATAGTTGTTACATCAAATAAAATGCAAGACATTGGAGTTTTTAGATCCATGATATGCAGTAATGTAACACTAAAATGCCTTCCATGTTCACTGAGTTCATAAAAAGTACTTTTATCTTTATCTTCTTTTCCTTTGGTATTACAAGGGAAACCTGTATTCCTATCATATGATCATTTATTCATGATACTTTTCGAAGAAAACAACAGTGAGAAAATGGAATTCACAATGACAAAAGAATGAGATTTCACAAATAATAATAATGGCTAAAATTGGTATATTTTAAGATATATAAAACACTTTCATTTTATTTGTAGAGCAACCCTTAGAAATATGTACTGTTATTCCATTTTACAAATGAGGAAATGAGGCTGAGAGGTTACATGACTAGTCTAGGGTGACACAGAAAAAAAAAATTGAAGCCTACTTAAAACCAAAAAGATATTAAGATTGGCCAAAGCCACATAATGTCTATAATGTTATGGGGACTGCATTGATCTAATAACATTCTCCTCAAGCCAACAAACAGTATCAGTGTAATCATTCTGCATTTCTATTTTAACATTAATCTTTAGAGAGAAAAGAGTCATTTAAAAATAATACCTGTGGATTCAAATTTGAAAGTCATGATGTTTAACAGGAGCTGGTCTGAAATACTTTGCAAGTTTATAGCATTTTATTTTCAGCGTATTTCTGGGTAATCATTTTTTTTAGCTGACTGGTATAGACCTTTTAGGCTTGAAAATGAACATCTCTAATCTATGATATAATGTCTTACAGTAACTGAAAAAAACACACAAAATAATCACATCTAAGCTGTAATAGTAGTTCACTGTTTCAATTTCCTAAACTTTTATAACTAAGACATAAAACGAGAGAATCTGTAGCATATTAATTTACAATATGGTTCATATCATAAGAAATATATACACATATACAACATATATGTCAAAATAAATATCTAATATCTATCCAGAGATCCAAATATTCAAAATCAATAATATGAATTTGATCATTGATAGCAAATAATTTAAAAGCAACAATTAAATTATTTCAATAATATTCCTTTGGTCACAAATAAAGAAATAAAAAGTTATCTGGATTTTCCTGTAAGTCACCTAGAGCTTCTCATTGAGTATTTGATGTTAGCATGTGTTGCAAATATGGTAAGAACTAAAGTCATGAACATTTGTTCCAAAACCCAATATTTATCATCTTCCCTGTTTACTTTTTGTCATATTCTTCATGTTAATAATTGCAGTATAAATGTTATATATCTTTTTTCTTTTTGTAAGAAGGTCACATTATGTAAGTGTCATTATTATAGACATTTAAAGGAGTACAGAAAGTAGAAAAGACAAAGAGAGCCAAATAACCTTAAAATAAAAAAGTCAATATCTAAAATCGCTCTCTTTAGCAAAATGTCAAGCATATAGTAGGTGCTTGATGATCGCTAGTTGACTAACTCATAAAGAAAATTTATTTTTAAAATGTACATCACCAATTACAGATACTTTCAGGTTGGTCAGAGATCTAAATGCATCACTCTCAATAAGGAAAATTATTTTGCAGTTATATGTTAAAAGAGATTTTTTATATGTTAAAAGAGATTTCATTTTATTCCAAAATAATAAATGATAATTCATAGTCTTCTCCTCTCATATTTAAGAAAAATGACTACAAATTCATTTTACATTATCTAAGTTTAATTCAAGCTGTGAGCAACATTCAAAATGCAGTTGTAATCAACTAAGATTTCAACAATATTGACTGCATTTATAAGAGGAGTTTCAATCTTGCTACATTAATAAATTTAGTCATAAAAAGAAATTTGTTTTTCTAAATCTAATCTCATGTTGAGAAAAAAATCAATTTTGTATTTTAATAAACCTGTTTTATAATTTTATTTATTTTCTATATTAAAGTCTAATTTATAAATTTTAAACATTAAATATACATGTGTATGCATATATATGTATATATGTGTATGTGTTTTTATATATGCATATATATAATATCTTTCAATAATGGGCTATGTAAGGTTGAGTTGAAATTTAGATTTCCCCTAAAATATTTTTTTTTGTTGTTATACTTATAATACAGTATTACTATGCATTGCTCAAAAAGTATAGCAATGATTAAAAAATTAATTTATAATACTATTTAAGTAACTTTTTACAATTTAATAACATTCTAAATATTCACAATTTTTGCAAGGTATTTTATTTGCAAAATCAGCACTAAATTACCATGGTAGTGATTCAAGTATCATAGGTTTGTTATGTATAGTAGAATATTGTTTGGACAGGTTCATATTCATACTTACAAAATTCATTTATACTTTTATAATATACATATATGTGCATATATATGTATATGTACATATATATACATATATATATATATATATATATAAAGCTGAATATTTTAAACAATTTTCTCAGGTTAAAATTCATTGAAGTTTTGTTTCTACATATATTTCCATAGAGGTTGACAATGTTTTTGTTTTTATCACATTGAAAATAGTTTCATGGGTATTTCTTGAGTTATAGTGAAGATTTGATAAGGTGTCTGACTTCAAAGATTTCTGCTTCTGTCTTTGTCTGTTTCTGTCTCTGTATATCTCTGTCTCTGTCTCTGTGTGTCCCCCCTTCCCTCCCTCTCTCCCTCTATCCCTTTCTCCTTCTCTATTGCTCTCTCTCTCCTTTTCCCATTGCATTGGGCATATATAACTCAAGACTCCTTGTCTTTCAATTTAAAATTTCACCCTAGGTATTTAAAAGTATAACATTCAAAACTTTGGAGTCAAGTTTTCCACTTTCTGTTTACATTCAAAGAAACAAATTCAGAAAAATAAAGACTGAGAAAGAAAAGCATTTCCTTGCATCCCTTGGCCTACTTATCTCCAAATTATATGCTAATCAAACAGGATAATGTGAAGGAGGAAGAGTTTTGTTTTTTTTTTCCCCCTTCATGTCTCATCAAATTAAAGGAAAATATTTTTTTTCTTGGTCCAAATACAATTTCAATCACATTTAAGAGAATGTGAAAGTTTCTGTTTCTTAAAACTTTACTCCAACTATATGATTTACTTGTGAATATTGTTCCCTTTTCATAAAATAGGTATGCTCTAATTCTCAGAGAAAGGATTTTCC
Organism: Sarcophilus harrisii; assembly: GCF_902635505.1. Lineage (NCBI taxonomy): Eukaryota > Metazoa > Chordata > Mammalia > Dasyuromorphia > Dasyuridae > Sarcophilus > Sarcophilus harrisii. Next base: position 196,768,678 of record NC_045426.1, read on the forward strand.
CCTTTATTCTTCTATCCCAGTATATAATTCTTTTGCATTGAATGCACTACTAGACTGGAAAGATAATGTGAATGACTCTCTAAATTAAGTTTGAGTACATTTAAGTGAAAACTCTCAATCCTTCCAAAATTGACCATGACTAATTTAAAAGCTGTTTACCATTCTTAATGGACTAATTACATAGATAAGGATTTCTGACCTCCCTCTTAAAAAAGGAAAAATACCCAACCACACAAAAATATTCACTTAGAAATCTCCTCTGTTGAGAGCCATTTCAGATTTTGAAATTCCTTCCCTGCTCTCCATCCTCAGAAATAGCTATAATTGTTTAGCTTCCTTTCACAGAAAGCTAAGTTTTTTAAATTATCCAGAGAATATTTTTTTGTTATGGTCACACACATGGGAATTGAAGTTTACTTTAGACTTAACTATCTCCAATGTGTTAGGAAAAAATTTGCTGTAATTTGAGGAAAAAATAGTCAATTTCTCTTTTCATCTCTCAGTTTTAGTTTTAGTATTTTTTTTCTCTTAAGACCACTTCTTTTAAAAGGAGGAACAGGTTCAACCGTGGAATTAGTGAGGAGGAAACCAGAATGAGACACACTACCTCAGCACAAACGGGTAATTATATACTAAGGTGAGAGTCTATCTCCCAGCCCCTAGATTTATGTGTCAAGGTGACACTCTGTCTTGTCGTATAAAAACTGTATTGCTGAAAATTCCATAGTCAATATGAAAAGGGAGTCCTGTAAGAGTTAGAAATTAATCAATCTAGAGAGTTATATCACTCAAAGACACATCCTACAGGGTCATATTTCTAGGGAGCATCTGTTCCATATCTCCTCTACCAAAAAAATAAATATCAAAGGTACATTTCCAAGCAGCAAAAAATGAGGGTTAAAGTTTGTTAAACCCTAGTGTGATTTCTGCTATTATTTACTGCATAAGACACTATTAAAGAATTTTTATCCTGAACCCCTTGGACTATTTTTGCTAACCTCTAAGAGGTTCTTGAACAACTAAGTGGGAATCACTCATTTAGAACTTTATTTTCATTAACCAAAATAGAACTTCCCGTTTTATTCCTCTAAAATCAGACAGACATGGAAAGAACTTATGAGAACTAAGGGGAAAAAAAAAGTGATGTGAAGTGAATAGAGAATCAGTCCTGAAGACAGGAGAGCCTGAGTTTGAACAAAACAGAAGACAGTTTCTAAAATGAAGTTATTTAAATAAGATTTTTCTTGCCTCCATGCCCTTCAATATGCAGTTACATGGACCACACATTATACAAAGAAAAGTTGTGGCAGAGAGAATTTATTCAAAGAAATAATATTCACAAGGTAACTAGTTGGTATAATGGATAGAGCACCGGCCCTGAAGTCAGGAGGACCTGAATCCAAATTTGACCTCAGTCACTTAACACTTCCTGGCTGTGTGACCCTGGGCAAGTCACTTAACCCCAATTGCCTCTAGGGCAGGGAGAGAAGCAATATTCACAAACAATGTTGACAGACTCTGCTGGAAGTTCAAATTCTATACTGCTTTTCTATGTGAAAAAAGTCCATTTTCCTATTGCATTTTCAGAATTCTCAATGACAGTCAAAGTTAAGAACATATTTTTAAATAACACTGCTAGTTTTACTGTCAGTAAATTTTCCACTGGTTTAATTACTATGTCTATACTGATGACTATTAGAACTATATTTCTGTTTCAGATGACTCATGGTAAGAAATGCTATCCATCTCTAAAGAGAAAAAATAATGAACTCAGCGCAATTGAAGTTTACTTTTCTCACTTTCTTTTTATTACTTTCTTCCTTCCTTTTTTTTTCTTTTCTTCCTTTCTTCTTAACTTCTTTCATTCCTTTCTTCCTTTCTTTCTTTTCAATATGGCTAATGTGGAAATATGTTAGGCATTACTTCATATGTATAACTGATATCATATTGTTTACCTTTCCAGTGGTTTGAGAAATGTTGAAAAGGAAAGAATTTGGAATACAGCTTTTTTAATATTAAAATTTGTAAAAAGAGTTATATATCTAGCCCAAGGATTTGTCTTGATTCTAGTCTCATATCACTAAATGTCTATTTAACATTTCATACTATATATCTCATAGACATCTCAAATTCAATAAGCCCATATGTGAACTTATTAATTTTTCCATGAAATCTATTTCCTTGTGAACTTCTCTTTTCTTTCCAGAGTAACCATAATTCATTTAGTCATTTAGTTCACAATCTCCATTTTATCCTAGACTCTTTACCTCACATATTAGTTCAATTATCAAAGCTTGCTTTTATCTTCACAATATCTCTCACATCTATCCTTTTATCATCACCTATACTCATCATACTAATCAAAATCCTCATTCACTTTTGCATGGATTATTATGTTATCTTCATAATTGTTCTTTTTACCTCAAGTTTCTCCCTTCATCTCCACATAGTTGTCAAGGTGATTTTACTAAAGAAAAAATAAATCTAGATAATTTTAATACCTCAGAAACAAAAAAGAAGTCATCTGAATATTAATAAAAACTCTTTGTAACATATCTCAACATATATTTTTAGGATTTTTTACTCTTCCCCCACACTATACTCTAGTTAAATTAACATTAGTATTCCTTATATGTGGCATCCCATCTCCCATTTCTGTGTTTGTCTTGCTTGTTCTTAATGCCCAAAATGCATTCTTTCCTTATTTTCATCTCTCAGAACTCTAGTATATTAGGTCTTTTCTGATCTCAATAGCTTTTCCCTTTTCCCTCTGATTTATTTGTATGTATTGTATCTGAATTTTACATGTATGTGTGTATGTGTATTTACAGCACCTAAGTGGCTCAATGGACAGAAAACTGGACTTGGAATCAAGAAGACATCTTCATAAATTCAAATCTGGTTTCAGGAGGAAAATTTCCTTATGGTATGTTTATGGTTGACAATTAATATTTGTCAAATAACTAATTATTTGACAAACACAAAGTGGTTCTGATGACCCTCACTCTCTTCATATGAGACAGTTTTCAATCTTTCTAGACCGGTATCACTGTCCAGAACCAAAGTTTTCTCTGATTTGTATAAGCAATGATGAGAGATGTGTGAAGCACATTTTAACAAAAAGTTGTTAAAAACTTCATCATGTGTCTTAACTCAGCGATCTCCAAATGTTGATCAGTTTTTCAGGATAGTTTATCCTTTTCTTATTCTTCTATTTTTGGATTTCCCCAAAGAAATGTTCATGAATATGATCATTGATAGAAATAATTCTTTTTTTTAATTTTAATATACTTTATTGAGAACTTTAATTTGGTATTGCCTAGATTTTTCCTTAATCTACTTCCAGAGAGTTGCATTTTTATCACTATTTCAGATAAAAATAAGAAGATAAAGAACAAAATAGATTAGTAACAAAAAAAAAATCCAACTTTATGTTCAATGTCTGTGAAAAATCCCCTATAAGAATAGTCTACTTCTAAAAAGTGATAGTTGGTCACTTCTCATTTTTTTTATTTAGAGAAAAAAATTTTAAAAAAAGAAATTTCACAATATTTTTTTTCTTTTTTTGGTTGTATTCTTCTTTGACATTGTTATACTTCTCCATATAGTTTTTATTTTTTATTTTTATTTATTTTAAAGCTTTTTTATTTTCAAAACAAATGCACGGGTAATTCTCAACATTGCATAGCCTTGTGTTTCAGATTTGCCCATTCTTCCTCCCATCCCCTTCCCTAGATGGCAAGCAATCCAATATATGTCATACATGTTAAAATATGTTAAATCCAATATGTGTAAACATTCTGCACAAGAAAAATTAGATCAAAAAGGAAAGAAAATGAATAAGAAAACATAATGCAAGCTAACAACATCAAAAAGTGTGAGGATGCTATGTTGTGATCCACACTCAGTTCCCACAGTCATCTCTCTGGGTGTAGATGGCTCTCTTCATCACAAAATCATTGGAACTGACATCAATCATGGAAAGATTGTTGGAAAGAGTCACATTCATCAGATTTTGTCATTGTATAATATTGATGTTGTGTTCAATGATCTCTTAGTTCTGCTCATTTCACTTCACATCAGTTCCTGTGAGTCTTTCCAGGCTTCTCTATAATCATCCTCCTGATCATTTCTTATAGAACAATAATATTCTATAACACTCATATACCATAACTCATTCAGCCATTCTCCAACTAATGGGCATTCACTCAGTTTCCAGTTTCTTGTCATTGCAAAAAGACCTACCACAAACATTTTTGCACATGTAGGTTCCTTTCCATTTTGTAAAATCTCTTTGGGACATAAGCCCAATAAAAACACTGCTCGATCAAAGAGTATGCACAGTGTGATAACTTTTTGAGCATAGTTCCAAATTGCTTTCCTGAATGGCTGGATTCATTCACAAGTCCACCAACAAAGAATTAGTGTTTCAGTTTTCCCACATCCCCTCCAACATTCATCATTTTCTTTTCCTGTCATCTTATTTAATCTCAGAGTTGTGTAATGGTGTCTCAGAATTGTCTTAATTTGCATTTCTCTGATCAATAGTAATTTAGAGCATCTTTTCACATGATTAGAAATGGTTTTAATTTCTTCATCTGCAAATTGTTCATATCCTTTAACTATCAAATGGAAAATGGCTTGAATTTGGATAAAGTTAAATCTATTTTCTATATATTTTAGAAATGAGGTCTTTTCTTAAATATAAAAATGATTTCCCAATTTATTGCTTCCCTTGTGATCTTGTCTGCATTAGTTTGGTTGTATAAAAACTTTTTTACTTAATATAATCAGAATTATCTATCTGGTGTTCAAGTGTGAGTTCCAGCTCTTCTTTGGACACAAATTCCTTCCTTCTCCACAAATCTGAGAAGAAATCTATCCTATGTTCCTCTAATTTGCTTATAAAATCACTCTCTATGTCTAAATCATGAGCCCATTTAGATCTTATCTTGATATGTGGTATTAGGTGTGGGGCAAATCCAAATTTCTTCCATACCAGTTTCCAATTTTTGGAGCAGTTTTTGTCAAATAATGAGTTCTTATCCCAAAAGTTGGGGTCTTTGGGTTTGTCTAACTATAGATTGCTGTAGTTGTTGACTGTTTTATCCTATGATCCTAATCTATTCTACTAAATGACAAAAAGTATTTCTTAGCTACTCTATTTCTTAGCTAGTGCCAAATGGTTTTGATGGCCACTGCTTTATTATAAAGTTTTAGGTCTGACACAACTAGGCCACCTTCATTGGCATTTTTTTTTTCATTAATTCCCTTGAAATCCCCTTTTGTTCTTCCAGATAAACTTTGTTATTTTTTCTAGGTCTGTAAAATAATTTCTTGGGAGTTTGATTGGTATGGCACTAAATAAGTAGGTTAATTTAGGTAGTGTTGTCATTTTTATGATATTTTCTTGGCCTACCGATGAGCACTTGATATTTTCCTGATTAGATGTGACTTTTATTTTTGTGGAAAGTGTTTGTAGTTGTGTTTATATAGTTCCCGACTTTCTCTTGGCAGATAGATTCCCAAATATTTTATACTATCAACAGTTATTTTGAATGGAATTTCTTTTTGTATCTCTTGCTGCTGAACTATGTTGGTAATATATAAAAATGCTAATGATTTATGTAGGTTTATTTTGTATCCTGCAACTTTGCTAAAGTTGAGAATTATTTCTAGTAGTTTTTTAGTTGATTGTCTAGGGTTTTCCAAGTATACCATCGTGTCATCTGCAAAGAGTAATAATTTGGTTTCCTCATCACCTACTCTTAATTCCTTTAATCTCTTTTTCTTCTCTTATTGCCAAAGCTAACATTTCTAATACAATATTGAATAGTAATGGTAATAGTGGGCAACCTTGTTACACTCCTGATCTTGTTGGGAATGGTTCTAGTTTGTCCCCATTACATAGGCTGCTTGTTGATGGTTTTAAATAGAGGCTACTGATCATTTTAAGGAAAAGTCCATTTATTCCTATATTCTCTAGTGTTTATAATAAAAATGGATTTTGGATTCTATCAAATGCTTTTTCTGCATCTATTGAGAAAATCATATAATTTTTGCTAGTTTGATTATTGATATAGTCAATTATGTTAATACTTTTCCTAATATTGAACCAGCCCTACATTCCTGGCATATATCTTACTTGGTCATAGTGTTTTATCCTGGGGTTGATTTTCTGTAATCTTTTTGCTAATGTTTTATTTAAAAATATTGCATCAATATTCATTAGGGAAATTGGTCTATGATTTTCTTTCTCTTTTCACACTACCTGGTTTATTTATCAGCACCTTATCTGTGTCATAAAAGGACTTTGGTAGGAAGTCTTTCCCCCTATTTTTTCAAATAGTTTATGTAATATTAGAATTAATTGTTCTTTAAATGTTTGGTAGAATTCAAATGTAAATCCATATGGCCCTGGAGATTTTTTTCTTAGGAAGTTGATTAGTAGCTTGTTTTATTTCTTTTTCTAAAATTTATTTACTGGACTATTTAAATAATTTATTTCCTCTTCTGCTAACTTGGCAATCCATATTTTTGTAGATATCCCTCCATTTCACTTACATTATTAAATTTATTGACATATAGTCGAGGATAGTAATAGTTCTTCACAAATCTCCTATTATAGCAATCTTAGGAAAATATTCAGTCCATGAGAGCAGGGGAGATTGGGATATAAACACTTGGTGGAGCATAATTATATTCTCTGAATCACTGTTAACTTCCTGATGAGAAACTATGTGGCTCCTATATTTGTGATAGATTCTGCAAAAGCATTTCTTGTCAAAGCCAGATCAACTCTTTCTTTTGCATAATATAGATTTCCAATGATTCCAAAACATACCCTTTCATAGTTTCAGCTCTCTATATCTCCCGCTTTCTTTTGTTTTAGAACACAGGTAGTCACGCCCTCTCTGAATTCTCAGGGAATTGAGAACCCCAAAAAGGAGTTGATCATGCTCTCCCTAACTTCTCAGGAAGGGAGATGAAAAACACCAAAGGGACGCAGGGAGTCAAGGTAGATATGGCTAGTGGGTTTCTAGGCTGAGGGTATTACTAGAAACCGGTATACACAAACCTATCAGCATGGGCGGTATTACACAAGCACATAGCAATAAAGTACAGGCTAGCAGTGATGACTCTCCCCACAGCCAGCACAGGCCCAATGTGGTGTAACAACCATGAATTGTACATGCAAGTAGTGATAAAACAAATAATATGAATCAGCCTGGTATTGTAAGAGATTTCCAGAAGTCCTAGAAGGAGGTTATATAAATAACAATCACACATATACCCTCCTTCCGCAACCAAGAGATAGTCCAAAACCAATCTATTGTCCATTACTTCACATGTCAGGAAATACAATGATTCCTGCAAGTTTTTGAAGTCCTGCAACAATCTTATATGTCTCAGGGATTCCAATGATTCCTGAGGGTTTTGAAGTTCTGCATCAGTCTCATTAATAATTTTTGATGTCCATGAGTCAATTGCCATAACTGCCATGCTTTTTCAGTGGTGTGCACAGTCAGAGATGGAACCATCAGATGTTTCTTGGGTCTTCTCCTTTGTTTAAAGGGTCTGCTCAGTCTCTCTCCAATGGAGAAGGCAAATACGTCTTCTTGGCACCCATCTGATTCCTTCTTCACCTGTAGAGATACAAGCAAACCCTCTCCCCAAGCAGTTAACCTATCTGGTCCCTTTCATTCATCACTTTCTGGGTCTCTCCACATCACTTGGCAATTATCTAAAGATAGTGGAGCTGCTTGCACTGGACACTGCCCTTGTGGTTGGTTATAAAACCTGTCTACCGGAGCCAGTGCATCTTTATAAAAAATAAATTAGTTAATTGTATGAAGAGCTAAATTTAGAGGTTTTAGGGTTATCTGTGGCTCCCCCTTTCTTTTGTTTTTGGAGGAGCGTCTTAATGTCTCTTTCTACTCTCTACTATAGCCTGTCCTTGAGGATTAAAAGGTATGCCAGTGGTGTATAAAATCTTATACTGTGTACAAAAGTGTGCAAAATGTTTAGAAGTATATGCAGGTCCATTTTCTGTTTTTATTGCTTGTGGCACACCCATAATGGCCAATGCTTGTGTGAGGAATTCAGTGACCACTTGGGCTGTCTCTTTTGCTGCTGGTATTGCAAAAGTGAATCCTGAAAAGGTGTCTACCACAACGTGGATAAAAGATAGACGACCAAAAGATTTATAATGGGTCACATCCACTTGCCAAATTTTATTGAGTCTCAAACCACAAGGGCTCTTTCCTGGAGAGAGCATAGGAGCATGGAAAGGAAGGCAAGCTGTACAGCCTTTTATTATGCTCCTAGCTTCCTCTTTTGTTATCCCAGATTGTAAATGTAAAGCTCAAGCAGCCTGATGATATTTAGAATGAGATTCTTGGGCTTTCTGAAATAAAGGACAACATGGTTAAAAGGCTATCTGCCTTCGAATTTCCATCCAAAATAGAATCTGGAAGTCCACTATGAGTGTGGATATGCAAGATATAAATCTTAACTGGATGCTTTCTCACTTGCTCTTGAAGTTCCTTAAAGAGCTGATATATATTAGAGGCTACAAATTTTATTTGGGCTGTGGCAATTCTTTGTACCACACCTACTGAATAGGCCAAATAAGATATTATATTTCTATCTCCTGGATAATAAGTAAGAGCTAGAATGATTGCATACAATTCATTCTGCTGAGTGGACTGAAAAGGAGTTCTGACTACTCTCTTAAGTTACAAGAGTATACAGCACAAATGTTATATTTGGATATATCTGTAAAGATAGTTGGTCCTTTAAGAGGAACTTTAGAAACCTTTTCTTCAAGAATCCATCACCAATTATGTAATAGTCTGGTTATCTTTAATGAAGACCTGTGTGTAAAATTTGGAGCCATGGCTAATAAAATTTGCCACTCTGGGATGGTTTCATACATTAATTTGGTATAAAAGGTGTATATCTTGTCAGGTCTTATCCCAGATAATTGTACTCCTTGCTTAATAAAATTTTATTTTTAATTTTTTAAAATTTTTTAATAAAATTCTAGCCACAAGAACTGGGTAAGGAGTGAGGCTTTGTTCTGGTTATGCTGGGAGGTTCCCTCACTCTGTCACACTGTCTCCTTGATGAAGAACTGTTGTGGGTGCTTCTTTTGCAGCAAAAACTGATATTTCCAAGATTTCTAAATAACTCTTTCAACCACATTGGATAAAGCCAGTTCAATTTCTCTCAGAGCCTCCTGAGCTTCTTTTGTAAGCTGATGTGGTGAGTTTAAAATACTGTCTCCCCTTAAAATGTCATATAGTGGTTGTAATTGATAGGTAGTCAAGCCTAATACTAGAAGCATCCACTGGATATCTTCTATTAATTTCAGAGTCATTTAAGGTGTTTAGCTTCTCGGTTCTTAAGGAAAGTTTTTGTACTGTAAGCACTTTAGGGTATACTTCATATTCTAAATATTGAAAAGCAGTATGTCTTTGAATTTTTTCTGCAGCTATATGCAATTTGTAGTTCCTTAGTGTTTCTATGGTCTTTTGTAGACATGCTTCTAACATTTGCTCCTCAGGTGCACATCCCAATATATCATCCATGTAATGTAATAATATTACTTTGGGAAATGCTTTTTTTACTGGAGTAAGACCAGCAGCAACATACATTTGACACATAGTAGGGCTATTTTTCATTCCCTGTGGCAAAACTGTCCATTCATATCTTTTATAAGGTTCAGCTAAGTTAGGGCATTGAAAAGGCAAATCTTTTCATATCCTCCTTATCTAGAGAGATAGAATACAAACAATCCTTAATGTCTATAACCCAAAAAGGCCATTCTCTAGGCAAGTGAGTAGGAGATGGAAGCCCAGGCTGAAGAGTTCCCATAGTTTCCACCTGTTCATTTACTTTTCTTAAATCAGTCAACATCCTTCATTTTCCAGATATCTTTTTTACAACAAATACAGGGGAATTCCAAGGACTTAGAGAAGATTGTAAGAATCCTTTGTCAAGTTGCTCCTGTACTATATCTAATAAGGCCAGTGGCTAAGTTCCACTGTTCAATCCACACTGCTGTATCAGTTTTCCATTGGATAGGAATAGGTGAGAGTGTTGTTAGGCCTTCAATAGCAGCCCTGCCTTAAAAAAAAAAAAAAAAAAACACAAAGTATTCATTTGTAATCCTAATTGTTGTAAGATGTCTCTTGCTCACAGATTGATGGGGATTTTTTCAATTATAAAAGGAGTAAAAACTCTTGTTATACCTTCAAATGTCCATCTCAAAGGGGTAGCACTAACTTCAGCTGCTATTGATCTTCCTACACCAGATGTAGATGTCTGCCTTAATCTTTGGCCAGTGAGTGGGCCAGTTGGCACCTCTAATGACTATGATCTGCACCAGTGTCTACCAATCCTTCTAATGGTATGCCATTTATATAGATAGTGAGCATAGGTCGGTCAGCTGTCGTAGCTACTGTTTAGTATATTCCTGGATTTTGTTGCTTGGAATCAGAATCTGGGTGACTATCACCAGATTACTTATTAGGAGTCTGTATTAGTAAACCTGATGCTATTACTTCTCCTGATTGATAAATCACACATTGTCTACCTGTATTAGTGATTGGGATATTATCTACACATTTCCCAGTTTCCCACATCAGTGGATGGACACTGTTTTGTACATACTCTCAGGAGGTGAAATGGTCAAGTCCACTGTGCCTGGAGGCAAGGGATCCATAGGTCAGACAGGGACAGATTTCACCTCTCCAGAGGGTATCTCAATAGCCCTAGCTGCATACAACTCTATTCTCCCTGATTGTAATTCCTTTCTCCCCTCATTTTGCTTCCTTGCTGATTGGTCATATCTGAGTACTGAACTTCTAAAGTCTCTCTAGGTGTAAACTCAGCTGCCATCATGCCCCAGGTGTTTTTTTGCATTGGGCCCTGGGTTTGGGTCCTGCATTTCATTTCCCTGAATCAATCTACATTTTTATGCCCAATGGAAACCACTGTTATATTTTGGATATAGGGTTTGGGGTCTTGTTCTCCCACCCTGTTTTCTCACTCTGTCTCTATGCCAACATTGAGCTTTCAGATGCCCTATTTTACCACATTGAAAGCATTGACGAGTCTCTCTGAAAGTCCCTTGACAAAAGGGACCCTGTCTTCCCAGTTTGGATCTTGGGAAGTCTGCATCATAACCTGGCTATATAAGGTATTTGTGCCCATTATGGCACAGCTTCTTATGATCTCCTCTAAAGGAGCATCCTTATGTAGTCATAATATAATTCTTCTACAAACCTCATTAGCATTTTCTTTAGCAAGTTGTCTTATCATAATTTCTGTGGCTGCATTTTCACCAATAGTTCATATTACAGCTGTCTGCAGACGTCCCACAAATCAGCAAAAGATTCATTTGGGCCTTGCTCTATTTCCCTGAAGATTTTCTCTCTATCTTGTCTTCCTGGGAGGGTGCCCCATGCCTTGATAGCAGCAGAAGCTATTTGCTCATATACTGCTAAAGAGTAATTAATCTGTGCTAAAATGTCTGCATAAGACCCTACACCTGTTAGTTGGTCACAGGTAATTGGTATATTAACTCCAGGGTGCCTGATTTATTGGACTTGCATCCTATAGAGTTCACTATATTCAGAAAGCCACTACAAGTTTTGTAGTCCAGGTTCTAAACATGTCCCTGCTATATATTTCCGATCACTAGGAGTTAAAATTTCAAAAGCCAAATTCTCTAATAACATTTTAACATAAAATGATGTAGACCTGTAAAGAGTGGAAGCCTTTTTCAGATCTTTGATAATTTCTAGATTAAAAGGAGTGTATCTTCTTTTTTCTTGACCTGAAGAGTTAAACTGGTCAATCACAGGATAAGTTTCTATTCTCAAATCAGCTGTATTCTGCCCTTCCTCTTTGGGTGGAGGTGGGGGGGGGGGAGGTGCTGGCGATATTACTGCTCTTCCCATTCCTCCTCCTCCCTCCACCAAGGAAGGTGAAATTGATGGTGAGGGTCAAGAGTCTCCAAGAGGTACTAGGCAGAGTTGAAGCTGGGCTGTGAGAGTGAGAATCACCACATCCTTTAAGTTCACTTAACTCTCCATGCCTTTTGGCCTTTTTTTTTTCATTACCCTCCCCCTTCTCCTCCTCTTTCTCCTCATGCTTCCTTGTTTGGTTGTTCTCCTTTTCTTTTCTTTTTTTTTTTTTTTTTTTTTTTTTTTTTTTTAGAACTTGTGGGATTCTTTAAGGCCAATTGTATTAAGTAGTATATATAGAATGTTTCCTTACCAATTGAATCAGGACCATTACCATTGTAATATTCACTTAGTTGTTCTCCTACTAGTTTCCAATTATCTGCCTCTATTTCTTCTTCCCTGGAGAACCAAGGGGACATGCATTCTAATGTTTCCAAGAGTCCACTAATCTGCTCCCAAGTTATGAGCAAACTTTGCCTCTTTATTAATCTAAGTATGCTTTCTATAGAGCTCCCTTAGGGTGGGGGTGAACTGGGGGAGGTGCTTTTCCTAATATCTGCCCCATTTCATCAAGAAAACAAAAGTTACTAGTTTATTCCTTAACAAAGTTTCTTGCTTGTCTATTTTAATACTCACCCTATTTCCTGGTCATAGGGACTTCTTCACTGAAATTACGGTCCTTAGTCCACATTAGGGTGCCAAATATAATGTCCGGGCTAGTTTCATTGAAGGCCTCAGGATCAGCCAGAGTCCTAAGTTTTTGGTATTTAGGGGAAGAAGTGAAGGAGGCAGGCAAGCTGCCACAGATCTCTCCTGGATTCTGGAGTCCAGAGTCTCCAGCCTCTCTCCTTCTCATCCTGCAGCCAAGTGACCCTGATTTCTCTCCCTCAGCCCTCCAATCCTTGCCTATCATTACCTCACCACCAAACATTCAGCAAGCACCAATGGTGAGGAGAGCCATCACATTACCATATCATATGTATATAGAGCCATTATCTCACATTGAATAAGTAATTAACCTTAAGTGCTCTACTGTCTAATTCAAGTACACGTTTTCAGAGTTTCAGCCCTCTACAAGTACCTAAGGAAAGTAACCTTTTAAAGGGATTAATTTACTAGTGATTAATTTTTTTCTATTGTGATTTTGCTCTTTTTTATTAAATAATTTTTCAGTCATGTCTAACTCTTTGCTATCCCAATTGGATTTTTCTTGGCAAAGATACTGTAATGCTTTACTCTTTGCTATTCTCTTTTCCAATTTATTTTTTCAGATGAAGACTTGAGGCAAAAAAGAATCAAGTGACCTCTCCAGTGTCACACAGCTAGTAAGTGTCTGAGGATGGATTTGAACTCATGAAGTTAAGTCAGATGTTAAGCACAGTGCTCTATCCATTTAGCCACTTAGCTGCCCTGTGATTTTTGCTAATGGTCACTAAAGCAGTGACTTGAAGAGACAACTGTCAATGTTCTTACCTTAATTGCATGTTGAGTGTTAGAAATGTTTTTTAAAAGTTATTCAAAATGGACAATATTTGTCAGAAACTCACTGACCCTGTAATACAGCAATATTTTGTACTGTCATAATTTCTATATTCATATAACACTGGTAAATCACAAGTTCCATGAGGACAGTAAGAATGCTGTAGTAAATTGCATTTTTCATAGTGCTTGTGTCACAAGAGACCCTTATTAAATGTTCTTTAATTTAGGGGGAAAAGAAGCTAATTTTCAAGTAAGTTAATAAATGGACAAATAAATAATCATCTGATATTAATTGAAACACTCTTTATGTGTCAGATAATCTATCTTTTAGTCAGATGATTTAAGAAAAATTCCCTTTATGTCCTCGTACTAGGAAAAACTTTAAAATTTTCAAAACATATATTTCATTTTCTCAAATTACTTTTCAAAAACAGCACTGCCAAGTGACTGTTAATGTAAATCCCTCAAGAAAAGCTGGTAGACAACCTGAAACAGACATCCCACTTGTTCCTTGTTGGCAGCATCTCCTCGCCAAAAGCTATTCAAGTTGTTTGCTTTAAAAAAAATTTTTTTTAAAAGAAATTAAAAAAGGGTAGACCTCTGACAGGAAGGCAGGTGTTTCAAGTGTGTTCTCATGCTCAAATAAATAATGCCTTTTCAATTTACAAGCTAAGCAACTACAATTCAATAAAAAATAGCAATGAACCATCCCTAATAACCAACCTTCTAGTTCCTTCTTTCACGTCACACTCTTAGCAGTAAAAAACAAAAACAAACAAATATGAACAGTTGTCCCCAAATATAAGAATCATATTTTCTCTTCTGTCTACCAAATGACTTTGAAAACACTCAAAATATCTGTACATGCTGCTTCAGATACACCCTGTAGGTCTTATTTTAAATTAAAAATAAATCACCTTGCAGAGATTACTTTTGTAACCTTCTATGGTGGAAACAGCTGAATTACAGATGAAATTATATGAAGCAGAAAAAAAACTTAATTCAGTAGGGATCTTAAGGAATCAACAGATGCAAAAATCTAATCAGAGCCAAAAGTAGGTTTAGTAAAACATTTGTATGATATTAGAATAACCTACATTCCTGGGAAAAATTCACCACATCCACCAAATGCCTATGGGATTAAAATGATTGAAATGTGACTTTTTACTTTGAGGCCTCCCAAGGTTCCTGATAATTTTCTGATGGAGGTACTTACAAAAGGATTGATTCCTGTCCCCATCCTCACTCCAACACATCCTTTGTTGTGACTGGTGAAGAGAGGCAGGACTGATCTAGTAGAATGGCCTTCCTGGGACTGAATATTGTATCCAATGGTTCTTGGGGCTCTTTATTTTGTCCTAAGTATCCAAAACTATTATAGGGATGAGATAACTTCCCAATGGTCTTTTCTGCCATCAAATAGCTTCCAGAAACTTTAGAGTAGGTATTGACTGTTCTTATTATTTATAACATTCCAGGTATTATTCCTAGCTTTTTTTTCCTACCCAATTGAATGCAAAATTATGTCATATGAATTGGACCCTATAATGGAAAATCACACACTATACCTATGATCAGGAAGTCTGCCAAAAAAAGATTTACACACACAAAAAACATTGATCAGTTAAATAACAATTATGCTTTTCCTGCCTATTTTTCCCTACTTTTACCCAACATATTCTGGTTCCTACATCCTAATAAGTGATGACTTATTAGGCATTTCAATTTGCAATGTATTGTGGTCATGCAAAACAGTACACAAATATAGGCTGGCCAGAATTGAACCATCAGGAGATTCTTAGGTGAATAGATTCAGTTGTGCTTGTGTTTTCAAACAGTATACATTGAAAGCTAAATTCAATACCTGAAAAAAAGTGTGATAGGACCTTCCCCATTACTCAAGTGCTGAGCTCTGTGACATATAACCCAAATATTATTATTTCTATGTACCTACTCAAAATTCCTGGACGCTCTTATTGCTACAAACTCATCTTTTTATCAACTATTAATAATTATTAACTATTTCTTTGTGTTGTGTTTGTCTCTCCTGTTTGAATATAACTTTTACATTATGGATATATTGATTATTACCATAGACTATGAGACAATGTCATAATGGCTTTTTCTTTTGTGTGTGTGACAATGGTCAATCTTTCATGAATTTATTTAGTATTTATCTGATTTTTTTATTGTTCTCATTATTTAGGATATTATTTGTAAATATGCATTTAGGTGAGTAACTTTTCCTTGTGTTCTCATCATAATTTTTTTGTTTTCATTATTATTTATAAAATATTTTTTGTTTCTGCTTTTTACATGTATTCATCATTTCTCTATGCTTCAAAGCATGATCTATTTTTATAAAGGTATGATGTGATCATGAGTATTGAAAATTCTTTAACATTTTCATTTTGAAAAGTCCATATGTCTTTCAGCTCATACACACACACACACACACACAATTTTGTTAGATTTGTTCAACTTTGAAAAAGTCTCCTAAAATTGTTGGAAAAGTATGTCTTTTAAAATTTCAATTATTTTTCCTTTATGGTTTTAGATTAAATAACATTTGGTGCACATATATTTAACATTATCATTTTTAATTTTTATCTTATCTAAGAGCATAATTTGAAATGCCACATGTTTTAATCAATGATGGATGCATAATAAATTTTATTCTAGCTTTTCATTTTCATTCTGCAAATAACATTATTTTTCAGATGTGTTTCATGTATGAGAAACATATGAAGAATTGTTTAATTCATTAGCTACTTTATTTCATTTTGTATCATTTAATATATTCATATTTAAAGTTATAATTGTTGTGAGTACATTTCCTTCTATTTCTTTCAAATTGATTTTTTTTTACTTTTTTAACTTAGTCTGCTGTCCATAATTAATTCTACTTAATTAGTTCTCACAAACTTCAACCTGCCCATTCCTCAATTCTGTTTACTTTCCCTCTCTTAGATCTCATTTCTTTGTTCATTCATTCCTTTCTTCCTCCTTCCCTTCCTTTTTTTCCCCCTTTGGTCCCTCCTTCTCTCCTTTTCTTTCTTCCCTTTTCCTTGCTTTTATCTACTTTTCATCTCTTTATTTTTTTACTTCTGTCTTTCTTTGCCAGTTAATTGAGGTGATGTAAGGTTAATTGAGTGATGTAAAGATTTCCCTTCCATTTACATTCCAACCTTTTATTTTTAGCAACATTCTTTTACTGCAGCTTTTTTCCAAGAAGTTTCCCTTTCTTTGATCTCCATTATTTCTCTTTTCTTCAAAGCTATTCTGAATTTTATTTTCCTAGTTGTAGGCATTTTTCCTCTTGCAAGTCTGTGTCTTTCACGAATATAACTTTTTTCAGAAGACCTTTATTTACTCATAACAGAAACAATACCTAGGTTTCATAGCCTTCAGATATTTAACAAGTTGATTTTCTTAATTATTATATTGATGTGGTATTTTTTTAGTTTGAAATTTTGATTTAATGTTTTTAGAATTTGTAAAGTAATTTTTTACATTTGTTTTTAAAACTTTGAGTTCCAGACTGTCCTCCTTTCTTCCCACCCTGCCTCTTTGAGAAGACACATGTGAAGTTATGCAAAACATTTCCATAAAAGTCATGTTATGGGAATAAGAAAACATAGATCTCTGCTCACACACACACACACAACCCTCAGGAAATAGGTAAAAAATAACAAAGTATGTTTCAATCTATATTCAGCTGCAAACAGTTCTTTCTCTAGATATGGATAGCATTATTCATCATAAGTCTTTCAGAGTAGTCTTGAATCATTATAATGTTAAGAATAGTAAAGTCATTCATGGTTGATCATCCCGCAACATTGCTACATAGTATATTTGTAGAAAAGTATACAGTACGTTTCATTTTGCTTGAGTTCACAGAGGATTTTCCAAGTTTTTCTGAGAGCATCCCGTTTATAATTTTTATTATACAACAATAATCTATCACAATCCCATACCACAATTTATTCAGCCATTTCCCCAATTGATGGATAGATATCCCCTCAATTTCCAATCTTTGCCATGAGAAAAGTGCAGCTAAATATTTTTGCACATATAAGTCCTTTTCCTTTAAAAAAAAAAAAAACTCTTTTGGGATCCATGCCCAGTGGTGATAATGTTAGGACAAAGGATATACATGATTTTATAGTCCGCTGGGCATGGTTCAAATCTTTTTATCATATATCAATTGAACAATGGCTCTTATTTTTTTTTATAAATTTGACTCAATTCCCTATACATTTAAGAAATGAGGACTTCATCAGAGACACTTGCTTCAAAATTTTTTTCACAATTAGTTTTGTTAACTGTATTCACATCTATTTGCTCTTCTTTCTCTCTCCTTTTAACCTGTCCCTCCTCAAAAGTGTTTTGCTTCTGATCAGTCCCTCCACCAATATGTCCTTTCTTTTATCACCTTTATGCCCTTCGCATATCCTATTGTTCTCCTACTTTCCTACAGGGTAGAAGAGATTTCTACATATACACACTATATTGAGTGTGTGTTATTTCCTCTTTGAGCCAACTCTGATGAGAATAAGGCTCACTCAACCTCCCTTCACTACCTTTCTTCCTGTCCACTGTAAAAGCTTTTTTTTTTGCCTCTTTTAGGGCAGATAATTTATGCTATTCCAACTCTCCCTATTCCTTTCTCCCAGTATATTCCTCTTTCATCCCTTAATTTCATTTTTCCTAAATTATGCCTTCATATTCAACTCACATCTGTGCCCTTTGAATATATATGTGTGTGTGTATGTGTATGTATATATATATATATATATATATATGTATATGTATATGTATATACACTATTTTTCTGCTCTAATAATGAGAAATTTCTTATGAGTTACAAGTATCATACTCCCATGTAGGAATGTAAACAGTTAAGCCTTATCAAGTTCCTTATAATGCTTCTCCCAAGTCCTGTATTTGAAAATCAGATTTTCTATTCAGCTCTGGTCTTTTCAAAACAAATACTTGAAAGGCCTTTATTTCATTAAATATTAACCTTTATCCCTAAAGGATTATCCTCAGTTTTGCTAGGTAGGTGATTCTTGGTTGTAATCCTAGTTCCACTGTTCTCCAGAATATCATATTCAAAGTCTTCCGATCCTTTAATGTAGTAGCTGTAGTAGTATTATCTTGACTGTAACTTCACTATACTTTAATTGTTTCTTTCTAGATAATTGCAATACTTTCTCCTTAGTTTAGAAGTTCCAGAATTTGGCTATAATATTCCTGGGAGTTTTCATCTGCGAATCTCTTTCAGAAGGTGATTGGTAGATTCTATCAATTTGTATTTTATCCTCTGGTTCTAGAATATCAGGACAATTTCCTTGACAGTTTCTTGAAAGATGATGTCCAACCTCTTTTTTGAATCATGACTTTCAGGTAGACTAATATTTTTGAAATTATCTCTCTTGGTTCTATTTTCCAGGTCAGTTGTTTTTGTTTGTTTGTTTTTCCAATAAAGTACTTCACAGTGTTCTAATTTTTGAAATCATTAGCTTCCATTCAATACAAATTTTTAAGGAATTACTTTTCTCAGTAAGGGAGACTTTGTACCTCTTTCTCCATTTGGCCAATTTTACTTTTAAAGGCATTCTTCTCTTCATTAGTTATTTTTAAATTTCCTTTTGCATCACTTTCATTTCTCTTCCCAATTTTTCCTCTACCTTGTCTTACTTGATTGTCAAAATCCTTTTTGAGTTACTCTATAGCCTGAGACAAATTCTTATTTTTGGGGAGGTTTTGGATGTTGAGCTTTGACTTTTTCTATCTTCTGAAGGTGTGTTTTGAACTCTTTTATCACCACAGCGGCTTTTTGTGTTCAGAATCTTTTTCTGGTTTTTGCTCATTTTTCTTAACTTTTAACTCTTTGTTAAAGTAAGGCTTTGTTTCCAGGGTGGAGGATTTTGTGCAACTGTTCTCAAAGATCTTTCTAGGTGTCATCTGTTATGATCCAAGAAGAAATGTTTTTGAGTGACCACAAGCACTCTTTCCTGCCCTGGAACTGTGAGGAGGGTCCCCATTCCACTTGTTCATAAGTTCTAGTGTGCTAAAGCAACAGAGCCCTTCCTCAATGTTAGCAGAGTAATCTCCTTTTGACCAGCTGTCTGACCATCTTACCCTTTAATCTGGGGGCTGAGACCTCCAGAAGTCACCACCATAGCTACCAATCAAA
The DNA here is from genome assembly GCF_902635505.1 of Sarcophilus harrisii. Classification (NCBI taxonomy): domain Eukaryota; kingdom Metazoa; phylum Chordata; class Mammalia; order Dasyuromorphia; family Dasyuridae; genus Sarcophilus; species Sarcophilus harrisii. The sequence goes on from NC_045426.1 coordinate 196,788,337, forward strand.
GCTGCCATAGCCACTGCTGCTTGCACTGCTGGCACAGCCACTGCTCTAGCAGCCTTTGCCAATCCCATGACTCCCAAGGCTGACTCCTGGTTTGCTGGTCTTGAAAAGCCCTCTCATTCCTAGGGAAACTAGTCTTTTTTGCTGATCCTCCAAATCAACTTTGATGTCTTTAGACGGAGAGATCTACAAACTACTGCCACTGATTCAGAGGTTTCAATGCCTGCTCCTGGTTTGCTAGAGTCAGAGCTGTAGTATCAGGGCCTGCACCAGAACTGCATTGGACATCCATTCTGATCCAACAGATCTTTCCTGCTAACCTTCTAAATTGTCTACAACTGGAAAAATGTTCCACTACATCTTTTTTTGGGTTCTGAGACTGATTTTGTGCAGAAATTTAAAGAATATGAAAAGATTTGGAGGGGAGCTCAGGTACATCCCTACCTTTACTCTGCCATCGTGGCTCCATCTCCCATGAGTGGAACATTTATGAAATGATACACTTGTTTGCAATAGTTAGCCTTTGTATTTCTTATCCCTTCTGCCCTGATTTCTGTTGGGATCCATCCTTAGAAATAGAAATTTATGAGGTAAGCAATAATGGATAAAAACTGTTTTGTAAATTTGAAGTCATTTTGGGTTCTAAAAATCTTATTTTTATCATTGGTTAATGACTTCAAATTTACAAAAGAGTTTTTATCATTGGTTTTACCATAATAAGTCCCTATTCCTAAAGTAATCTTTTCTTTTCATATTAAAATGAAGGAACAGGGAACTCTCTCCACCTGGAGAACTTCCACTTGGTCCTAGAAGGTCCTAGGAGCCAAGCAATCTGCTTGCACCAGACTGACAGCAGCTACCCAGCAGCAGAACAACTTACTTAGTCCTATTTGGTAGCTACTCTTTAGGAGTAGTTGGTCTGCTCAATATTATATAGCAATAATATCATCCCACAACAGCCTTCCAGGTCCTATCTAAGAACTACTTACTACCTAGGGAATGTCTGGACCAGAACAAAATTAGCATTCTGTTTATGAGTCAGCACAGGAAACATTTCCTAACCCTAATGCCTTTTCTCTGTTAAATATTTCCTGTTTATCTTATATTATAGATATTTGTATACATTTACTTGTTGGTTGTTTCCCCTCATTAAACTATGAAGTTCTCAAGGCCAGGGAGGCTCCTCTGCCTTTCTTTGTATCCCTAGAACTTAACACAGTGTTTAATGTTTAATAAATATTTAATATCTGACTTTCACAAATGAATCTTCCTTTGACTCAGCCCATCCAGACCTTAAGTTAAGCTCATCCAGATGAGATACAGCATCGGAAAAGGAAAAAGGTAAACTGAGTCATTAGTCCTGAGAACACACTGTAATCTGAGAAAAGCTATTTTTCTGGCACTGATGTCATGGCCTGAAACAAATGTCATGAAGGACCTCTGGAGAGAGAAAAGATATCAAGATCCTGCAGTTCCCACATGGTCAGTTCCTCAGTTGTATGGGTTTCCTTATAGTGTCTCATTATCATTGCACTTTGCTTGTATATCCATTCTTCCCTACTCTTAGATTTTGGTGTATTTGTGGGAAAGAGTCCTCCTAGTATTAATGGGTATGCTTTTAGCTTACTATTCTTCTATTTTTCCTATCCCATTTGAATAAACTTCTTTATTTAAGGATTTACTGAGCTTATTTGGTGAATTTTGAAGGAAAAGAATATTGATTGAGGGTTGTCAAGTGATATTTAGGAGGAAAACCATCTTTAATGTTATTCCTAAACCCCTGAAAGTAGTAGAAACTACTTTTCTGGGGATCAACCCTAACTCCAGGGAGATGGTGGTTGTTATATTGATAAATAAAATAATTTGGAAGAAAAAAAGAATATGGTCAATAAGAAGGATTAGGAAAATATTCTTATAGGAAATAGCAACTGAGTTGAAACTTTAGACAGCTAGGAATTCTAAGAAGAAAGTACATTTAAATGCATAGCAGTAGATATACTAGTTTGGTAGAATAGTAAATAAGCCAGTTTAGTTTTTAAAAAGTCATATGCTAGTAGATTACTAGTAAGACACAAGTTAACAAGATAGGAAGGAGTTTTAAATTCCTAACTGTAGACTCCACATTTTATTTTAAAGGAAATAAGAATCCATTGGAAACTTTAAAGCAGAGTAATAATATGTGTGTACTGCTGTTTTAGAAATATTAATTTATTATTACAGGATGGATTGGAGAAGAGAATGAAAGTAGAAAGAATAATTAGATGAAAGAGATTGAGGTCTTGAATTATATTAATTGTGAACAGACAAGAGGACAACTGAAAATAGTCTTTTACAATTGATTGAAGGCAAAAGATAAGGAAAAAGGAAGAAACAAGAAGTTAATCTGATTGAATGTAAGGAATAACAGTAATAGAAAGTTTGGGGAAAGGATATGTCTATGGGGAAAGATCATAAATTTATTTTTTAACAAATTGAGTTATACAAATTGAATTATAGATAAGCAAGACAATCAGGTAGAAATATCAGTCACACAGTGATATAAAAATTGAGTTCAGGAGAAATTTGGATTGCATATATATAGACTTCAGGGTCATCTGTACAGAGATGATATTGAACTCATGAGAGTAGATGAATTTTTTGAGGTAGAGACTGAGTACAGAAATAGGAAATAAGAAAACCTATGGCAGAACCTTGGAGCATACCCACACTGATACTTAGTACAGTGTCTGACATATAGTGCTTAACACATATTTGTTGATTGATTGGCTTATTGGGTGGAAGATTGATATTGCTACTACTGAGAAAGAATAATCACCAGTAGGAGGGTAAAAGGATGAAGAACAGTATCACAGAAGCATAAGGACAGAGAATACTTAGCTATAAAAAGAAAATGGAAATTTTGATCATAAATCATTGAAATATCACATTTAAGAGCAAAGATAAGATTAAAATAGGACCATTCTCATCAGTTGCTGATTTAGAATGAAGTTGAAGGTTATTGGAATTGAAGAAAACAATAGACTAGAAAGTTATTGTGTTCAAGGGAACCTTAACATGAATATTTAAGTAACTAAATATGAACGCAGGGATTGGGATTGAGAAGAAAGTTGATATGAATCTTTTATAAAGGAGAGATAATAATCTTGAGATTGATGGGTGACTAAAAGAAGGATCTGGACAGTGTGATAACAAATATCATGAAACTCAAAATAATAAGAGTAGCAAAGGACTTTACAATGAGGAACAAGGAACAAGCTTAGGCCTTGCCATCCTGTTCCAGTATATCTAGGATATTAGAGAAAGAAGACCAATTTGGAGAGTGGCCAGGCAGTCAGGAACTTCTAAAGAAAGCCAGATTTCCATTAGAGTTAGAAAATATAATGTATGAGGTATAATATTCTAGGATTTAGTGCAGTTTACTAACAGGAAAGGAGAAATTCCAGAGGACACAATAGAATTTGAGGAAGATATGGACTCTGTAGGTGGTGATGAAATTATAAAGTTATCCTAAAGAAGGCACTCTTGCCTGTGATTTTGACAAAGGGACAAAAATAGCAGGAATTTAGAATTTGTTTGTCATATGGATAAAGAATAAATATGTTATTAGTGGCCTCCAGTGGTAGGAAGTCCTATAGTACAAAACATGGCATTGGTACAGAAGTGCCAGCTGGTATCTGCTTCATGGTTAATCCTTCAAACCAGACCCATAATTAGCATGGAGGCAAACAGGATTTTACAACAGGGTACTGATGACATCTTTGGAGATGTGCTGGGGAGAACTGCTTCCTTTTAAAATTTAAAAAGTTAGAGAATAAATCTTTCCCAGTGACTCCCCTCCCCAAATCTTGTTTTACTGTCTTTCCTTAGACTTCAATGTCATGTGACACAACCACTGCCCAATCTATTCTCCCTGCATCACATCACCATAGTTCCCATCTTATGGACTCTCTGATCTCCAGAAGTCCACGTAGTCATAAACATTGGATAGCTCCATTTTTTAGTGCATGTGCATCTGTGGCTAAACCAATTTTTGCACCATATTGCCTTTTTCCCCACCTCAAACAAATTTTTTTTTGTTCCAAGAGAAATATTTCTAGTTTTTCATTTCTCTTCCAAATACAGGTGTGTAGAGTTATAAGTAAAACAGAAAAGAAGAAATTTGTCTATATATTTGCATCAGTAAAGAAATGGTTCAGAAAAAATAAAATTAGCAAATTTGATGACACAAAATAGGAAATAGTATGAAAAAAATCAAGAATAATGAAGTTAAAATTAGGAGAACACTTAAGGCAGAGGAGGGAACATTCTTTCCAGTAAATTTCTCTGATAAAGTTTTGATTCCCAAGAGAATACATAATTCATACAAACAAATATGAAGAAAGGTAACAATTTTCAGCAGACAAATGGATAAGTTATTAATAGAAATCAATCTAAGTTTTCAATAATCATATGATAAAAAAGGTAGTGGGAAGGCAAGTTGAAAGCACAAAAGATAGACAATTATGTCTCCTCCTTCCAAAGAGAAATAAAGAACAAAAGAAAGAAAGTGAAAGGAAACAAAGAAACAAAAAAGAAAGAAAAGATAGTATAGAAAGCAGTTTAATATAAAACAAAATGAACATAAAGAAAGCTGGAGGGAGACATGGATAAACAGGATAGCTTTGAAACTAGTATATTGAACTTAATACATACTTTGACAAAATCTAAGTTGTATATCCAATTCTCTTTCTCCACCTTTCTTCTTGTATTGCAAGTGTTTATGTTTGTTGGTGTTTATCAAATTCAGAGGGGAAAATGAAATTAATTTAAGATCTCCATTTCTATAAAGTTGGGGATTTTGTTTTCGTTTATCATTTCATTGATGCCTAAGGTACTGAGCACCACCTAGTGTTACATTTCCTTCCAGATATACTATATTTCAGATTCAATCTAAGACAAACCAATTGAAAAATGCTACTTTTTCAACATCTGCTCTTGATGCTTCAGAATGCAAAATACTAGCATGATAACTAGCAAATTTTCTAATTTATAAGCTAAAAGTAGACATTTGTATAGCAAATTTTCTAATTTATAAGCTAAAAGTAGACATTTGTATATGTTGCACTTTGTTGAATTGAAAACACAGTTTCTCTTAAAGACACAAGAGCCCTTTCCTTTAAAAGCCTTATTAAAAAATACCTCTTTAAATACATATACACACAAATGTGTGTATATGCACATACATATATCATACATACATACAAACATACATACAGTTTTTGGACCTTCCCCAAGTAAAGCTGTGATAATATTGATGATGATAATAGGAGGAGCAGAAGAAGGAAGAAAAGGAGGAGGAGGAAGAGGAATGGTGATGGTGATAGTTGTGATGGTGGTGGTAGTGGTAATGTTTTATAGTATATTACAAATGTTTAAAACTACCTATCTAAAAAGAAAGAGAAACTTAAATAACACTACAAGAACCAATGATCCTTTACAGTATAGAAAACTAGGTTTATTTGCACAAGAGATTTTAAGTATTTACTTTTAAAAATATAATACAGCCTTCTTTCTGCATTAGCCAAGTACCTATTTGTATTCGCATAAAGAGCACTAAAATTTTAAATGTATGTTTTTTTACAAAAATATTCACATACAATGAGGAAAGAAATAACTTGTTACCTAGACTGTTCATTTCACAGAAGCAGCTTGATTGTTAAAGCTTATAAATTCTACCATATCATATAGCAGAACACTATTGCAATGTTTTGGGAGTTAAGTAACAAATAGGCTAACTAACTACATTATGTACGGTCTTTAGCATGCCTAGTTGATATTTCTCAGAAGCTATAGTTTATTGTGGTATATTTCAGTCATACTATAATGGAGCTCTATTAATACAATATACCTCAATTTGCTAATCATTTCTACATTATCTTTATGCAAACATCTCATGCTGAAATATAACATAGGAAGAGAGAAAATTAGAGATAATAGCATAAATTTATATAGCACATTAAAGCTTAAAAAGATTTTTCATAACAACTCTTTGAGATAGGTAGACTCAGGATTGTTATACACATTTTCTAATGAGGAAACAGAGGCTCAGAAATACTTAAAGACTTATCTAAGCCATATAATTCATCGTTGTCTAAGCTAGAATTTGAATCCAGTTTTCTCTTTAATTAAGGTCTCATTCTTTTTATGAAACTGCATCACCTCTTACTTTTTTGTCACTGAACATGTACATACCTATTAGATTTTCTCAACCCAAGTATAAAATGTTGTGTCCTTAAAAAGTTCAAAGAAAAGATGATCATGTACCTTTTCACAAAAAGCTTGTTGGAACACACAAAAGACAAAATTGATGAATTTTCCATTATAAAGCTTTTGCATAAACAAAAACAAAATAGAAGTCATCATTTGGAAAAAAAATTGCATCAAATAACACTGAAAAGGGTTTGTTATCTCATAGAATTGCACTGGTTACAATCTTAGATTAAAGATTGTTCCATGAATTAAAAATAAGAGAAATAAAGTCAAAACATCTGTGAGCATATACCAAATAAATTTGAGAAAATGATCAAAAAATAAATATCATCCAGATTGAAGGGGCTAAGAAAATATTGGCATATCTAATACATTGCTGGTGTTATTGTATATTGCAGTCCACAATTTCTAGAAAAAAAATTTGGTCTTATATTAAAATGATTAAAATATCTACACTCTAAATATTAGAATTTCCACTTCTAGGCAAGAAGGACAAAAATTAAGAAAAGAAAGGTTCCATATATACTAAAATATTTTTGAGATAGAAAATATCAAAGAAACAAAACATTGAAAAATGGCAAAAAATAAAAAAGAAGAATATGGAACATTAATGTAGTGTGATATTACAGTGCCAAAAATAAATATAAAATATAGGAAGAAATATAAACTAATGTAGAGTGAAATAAACAAAGCCTGTAAAACAATACAAAAAGTGATTATAATTCAAATAGCATAAATAACAACTAAGAAATAAAAAGATGTAGTTGGTATCAGGTACCCTATAGGCTCATATAATATCTCCTGCTTGGCTCTTCTGCTCCCATATGGGAGAGAATTTCAGAGAAATAAACTGCAATCAGAAAAGTTTTCTTCTGTTCTTGAAGATTGTTAGATTTTTATTTAATTTTTGCTATCCACAGGCACCATAATCCAAGTAAACTAACACATGACGAATTATTTTATTCCTGGAAGAACTAATACCAGGTTCACCTACTACAGGAAAAGACAAGAACTGGATCAATTTCTTTTCTAACTTTCCTCCATTTTACTTAATGAACCTAAGAATTTTGAGTATTACAAGTTGTGAGAAACTGCAAGATATTTTGTGGGCCAGTAGTTCTCTCAAAAAAAAAATTTCTCAGAGATTTTAAAGTGTCAGAATACACAAAAAGACAGAATAGAATATTTGCCAGCCAAAGATAATTTAGAAGGTCAGCAGAAAAGGTCTGGAGCACTAGGGTGGGAGCCCAGCATGAAATTTTTGTGCAAGCCACACCACGGCAGCCCCAGTCCCAGCCCTGACCCTAAACCCAGCAAAGCACAAACTGGCCTAGGGACCTCTAAATCAGTGGAGATACTATTAGTTTGCAGACCTCTCAGCCCAAGACACCAGAGGACTTGGAAGGTCAATAGTAGAAGTTCAGCAGCAGGTGCAGCCCCAACCCCAGCTCCAGAAAAGAAGGACCTCATAATTAGCATCAGTACTGATGGTTTCTAGACCTCTTAGCCCCAAAACACCAAAGACAAAGATCAGTAGGAAAGATTTGTCAATAGGGTAAGAAGATCTTAGGAAACCCATACAACAAGAGTGGGCATAGGGAGCAGAGATGGAGGCAGCTTCCAGAAGTCTCAGCTCACAGGAGATATCTTTATTAATACTGAAGAAGGACTCTGTTACTTTAGCACCCTAAATCTTATAGCCACAGTGGGGCAGGGACACTCCTAACAATACCAGAGCAGAAAAGAGTACATGTGGTCAGGAACCTAGAAGAATCTCTAAAAATAACTGCACCCATCCACCCTGGAAACAAAGCCCTACTTTATCAAAGAGTTAAAAACCCAGTAATATGCTATGAAAATAGACAACAGAAAAAATATCTGACCATAGAAAATCACTATAATAACAAAAAGGATCAAAACACACACTCAGAAGAAGATAACAAAGTCAAAGCTCCTACATTCAAAGCCTCCAAGAAAAATAAGAATTGGGCTCAAGCTATGAAAGATTCAAAAGGAATTTCAAAAATCAAGCAAAAGAAGTGGAGGAAAAACTAGGAAAATAATTGAGAGTGGTGCAAAAGAAAAAACAAAAAGAGAAGAATGTTTTAAAAAAGCAAAATTGGTCAAATGAGGAAGGATATACAAAAGCTTACTGAGGAAAATAATTCTTTAAAAATAAAATTAAGAGAATGGAAGTTCATAACTTTATAAGAAATCAAGATACAATAAAGCTAAATCCCCCAAAAGGAAAAATAGGGGAAAATTATGTAATTTCTCACTGGAAAAACAACTGACTTGGAGAATAGATCCAGGAGAGATAATTTTAAAAGTATTGGTCTACCTGAAAGTCATGATGAAAAAATGAGTCTGCACCTCATCTTTCAAAAAATTATCAAGGAAAATGCCCTACTATTCTAGAATTAGAAGGTAAAATAGAAACTGAAAGAATCCACTGATCACCTCCTGAAAGAAATCTGAGAAAGAAAACTCCCAGGAATATTATAGCCAAATTCTGGAACTCCCAAATCAAGGAGAAAGTATTGCAAACATCCAAAAGAAATAATTCAAATATAGTGGAGTCACACTCAGGATAGCAGTTTCTACATTAAAGGACCTTGGAATATGATATTCTGGAGAGCAATGGAGTTAGGAGTACAACCAAGAATCACTTACCCAGCAAAACTAAGTGCAATTCTTCAGGGGAAAAAGGTGAAAATTCAGTGAAATAGAGGATTTTTCAAGTATTAGTGATGAAAAGATCAGAGCTGAATAGGAAATTTGATTTTCAAATACAGGACTGATGAGAAGCATAAGGAGGAAATCAGGAAAGTGATATCATAAGGGACTTAATGAGGTTTTTCTGTCTACATTCCTACATGGGAATATGATACTTCAAACTCATAAGAACTTCCTCATTATTTTGGCAGTTAGAAGCAATACATCAAGATAGAGAGCATGGATGTGAGTTGAATATGAAGGAATGATATCTTAAAAAATTGATGAAATTAAGGGGTGAAAGAGGAATGCTCTGAGAGAAATGGAAAAGTGGAATGATATAAATTATCTGCCATGAAAAGAAGCAAGCACAAAGTTTTATAGTGGAAGGGAAGAGGGAGAACAGAGGGGGAGTGAATGAACCTTACTCCCACGAGAATTGGCTCTAAGAGGAAATAATATACACATCCAAAATGGGTATAGAAATATATCTTATCTGCAGGAATGTAGGGGGAGAATAGGATACGGGAATGGGGAGGATGATAAAAGAGCATATTGAAGGAGGAAGTATCCAATAGTAAAATAATTTTGAGGAGAGAAAGGGTAAAAGAGAGACTATAACAAATAGGGGGAATATAGTTAGCAATAGCAATTGTAAAAAGAATTTTAAAGCAAATTTCTCTGATAAGGCTTCATTTCTCAAACATAGAAGGAACTGAGTAAAATTTATCAAAAAAAATAAAATAAGAGCTATGCCTCAATTGATAAATAATCAAAAGAAATTATCCATGTGCCAAGGGCTATAAATTCATGCATATCCTTTGACCTAACAATACCATAGTAGGCATGAATTCCAAGATTTTTTAAAAAGGAAAAGGACCTATATGTACAAAAATATTTATAGCAGCACTCTTCTTAGGGCAAAAAATTTGGAAACTGAGAGGCCATCCATCCATTGGTGAATGACTATAAATTGTTGTCTGTAATTATGATGCTATATTATTGTACTATGTGAAATGATAAACAGGATCTTCTCAGAAAAACATGGGAAATCTTTCATGAACTCAAAGTGAAATGTACTGTGTACAAAGTAATAGCAATGTTCTGGGATCATCAGATGTAAATGCCTTTGCTATTGTCAACAGTATAATGATCCACAACAACTCTGAAAGAGTTATGATGAAAAATCCATATCCAGATAAGGAATTTATTGCATCTTAATATAGATTGAAATATACTCTCTTTTTTCTATTCTATTTTTCTTGAGGATTTGATTTTTTGCTTTTGGGGGATTTTTTTTTAGGGTAAGAGTTTGTTTTTTTTCATAACATGATTTTATGCAAATGTTTTGCATAACTTCATATGGGGACTAAGGGTTAGGTATAAGTGAAAGAGAGTTTTGATTTCAAAAGTTTGAAAGACATGTTTTAAAATTATTTTAAATTTAATTGGGGAAAATAATTAACTAATTGATTGAATGACTGGTTTAAAAAAGAATAAAAGAAAGAAATCCAACAATGAAAAAAATTTTGTGAGCTTATACACATAACAAAACAGGCCTTTCCATATACATGCAGAACAGAAAAAAAGGAGTGTACATAAAACTACTAATCTCTTATCAACAGCTTATTTTTCTTTGTAAAAATATAATAAATTCAACCATGTAACTTTCAGAGCTGTCCTGCTTCTCTGGGATTCAAGTAGAGCTTTATAGGAACATAGATTTAAAGTTAAAAGGGAACTTAGAAGCCACCTAGTCCAATTTTTTCATTTTACAAATGTGAAACAGAGTACAAGAGGCTAAATCATTTGGTAGGCTAAATGTGGCCCAAGCTGGAATGGTAACTCTGGTTCAGTAATGAAATGAGACACTCAAAATCCACTTAATAATAGGAGCCAACATTACAAGAGTTTTCTATGTGCCAAGTGCTTTATAATTATTATCTCATTTCATCCTTACAACAACCTAGGTACTAGTATTATCCCCATTTGACAAATGGGGAAACTGAGTCAACAGTTTAAATAACTTACCCAGGGTCACACAGTAAGGAAGTATCTGAGGACAGATACTCTAGTTTTCCTGATTCCAGACCCACTACTCTACCTATCCTACCACCTAGGTGCCCCTTTAACAGTCAACAGAGAAGTCACTTAGTTATAGCAAAGGAAGAATATTCAGGATAAGAAATTGTATTCAATGAGGATAAAACATTAATCTTGTTGAATATAGCTTCTCACTGTGGGTTCATGCTGCTAGTCTGAAGTCAGAACCTTGATGAAGGAGTTCTTGTCCCTCTTATTCTGTTTTAGTATTTTGGCAACTAGGAAGCTACATCAATGGCTAGAGGCTACCTCCCTCAGCCAGTTAAATCTCTCGGACAGTTTTAACACCTTTTAAGTAGTGATCTCCAATTCACTACTATTTTCATATCTTTTATTTTTTAAAAAGGTTCAGGGATTTTCCCCCCATGAAATCTTTGTTCATTATTCTCATTCTCCATTGTTGCTTCTTCTTGTCTGAATGTATTTAAATGTAGGCATTTCAGAGAGCAGATATGCTATTTTTCTTCTTTTTTAAATTTTAAAATATTTACCACATTTAGTATTCTGAATTTAATCAAAATTACAATTCTGAAAAGAAAAATTCTAGCAGTTTAAGCTTTCCCAACCTTTCTCAGGGACTAGAGAAAGAAGCAAATTCAAGAACTTCTCTTAACAGATTGAAGATCCCATGAAAAAGAGGAAATTTTACTAAAGCATTTTAAATTCATCATTGCTGCACAATAATTAGTGCCTGCTGGCTGCCAGCCAAAACAAGTTACCTACAGTACTAGTCCACAGATTAAAGCAAGAAATGCTTTCTTGGATAACAGCTTTCATTACTTATGTGTGCAATGAGCAACAATATTACTTTCTTCCTTCTAACAATTCTGATGAGATTTTCAGAGTATAAGATTATGCAAGTCATAAATTTACAGTAGGGCAGCACCTATGGAACATATTTAGAAATGTGTCTATAGTTCCCTTCTCAAAGAACATGGCTTAATTCCTTCAGCAAATTTTGAAGACGCTAGGGAAATATATAGTTCAGCGTGGAATGGTTTAGAATGATGCAATAAATTCTTGGGAGCTTTGACTACTCACCTTCCCATGACAATCACTGTAAGGCAGCATACTGTTTCAAGTCTCTATCCTTTTTCTAATTTTCACCTGCTAGGAACAACTTGATTCTTCCAGGAAAGATGGGGGGAGAGACCACTCTTTCCCCCTCCCCATTCTGACTGGTCTTGTGTGGCTGTGAATGTTGAGAAGCTAAAGCATATGTTCTCCTTAAGAGAGGCTGAAAATGGATTGAAGAGACTCGACTGCCTCTTTGTTTTGGGATTTCTTTGTCTGATCATGTGAGATGGTATAGTAATCCTGAGATAGACATTTATAATTTTTTATTTTCACTTTGTGAGTTTGAAAAGTGTAATGTGTATTCTTTGGCTAATCTCTCAAGGGCAGATCTATCTCCTCTCAGGACACCCTAGATCCCTGAGCAAAAAGCGCTGAACTGGGTACAGAAAAATTTATAATAATCACAAGTATATCTTTATTATCGAAAGATTCTCTTTTTAATTTTTCCCTGTTAACTACCACATTTCCTGCAATGGCTGTTTCCAATTTTCTCTTCTCTTTACAAACCTCTCATAGCACTACCCATTATCTCCATGTTAGTAGAGAACATCACTAAAAATTTAATTGAGAAAAATGGGCATTTACCAGGACCTCTCTTCTCTCTTCCTTTATATGTCAAAACAAATCCTCATCATTTACCATTCTCTCATCCTTTACTCCAGTATCAGATGAAAAATATGTCGATCTCACTCTCTACTTGTATCATTAATTGCCAACTCTCTCATTTATTTTGAAAGACTACTCCCACAAGTATTTTTATTCTCTCTCTCTCTCTCTCTCTCTCTCTCTCTCTCTCTCTCTGTCTCTCTCTCTCTCTGTCTCTCTGTCTCTCTCTCTCTCATCAATTGCTTCTTCTCTCTTCACTCCTTTCCTATTGCCTACAGTCTTCCCTCCATAAATAAACTTTCACTTGATTCTATTACAACTTCAAGTTACTGTCTTATGTATTTTCAAACTTCTAGAAAATTTTTCTACCCTACCCACTGCCTGCCTTTACATTTCTAAATTTACTCTAATCTAGTTTTTCCCCCGCCTCTCATTGCTCAATTTATAATATTCTCTTTCATATCACCAAATTTCCAAATTTGATAGTCTTTTTTTTAACATTCATCTCTCCTTAGTTCTCTGCAGCACTTAACATTATTGCTCACCCAGCACCCAGATTTATGTTTTTTCAGATTGTTTGACCCTGCTCTGGTCTCTATCAGAAGCTCCAGAAGTCTAACAACATGGATGTTATTCATCTCTACTTAAATATTTCATGAACGTCTCCAACTTATATAGAACTGATATACAGAAAAATAGAACTCATGTTCTTTCCCTCAAAAAGCATCTCTCTTTCTAAGTTTACATTTCTGTTGATAGGAATATTGTTTTTGTAGTCATTTCTATTCTTAGTCTCAGTCATATTATATTTTTGCTCTCCCTCAATCATCATATTCACACATTTACCATGTCTGGCCAATTTTATCTAGGTATCCATCTTGATCTTTCTCTTCATTCCCACAGCTGTTGTAATTTTATCTCAGTCCCTCATTATCTTTTATTTGAATTGTTTAAGTAGTCTCCTAACTGGTATCCCTATTCAAGCCTGTCTTCTTCCTAATTCATCATCCATATATTCTAAAGTTATATTCCTAAAATTCAGGTATAACCATATACCTTCATTGCTCAGAATGTGATGGTAGCTTACAGTTGCTTCTAGGATAAAATAAAAACTCTCCTTTTTACTATGTAAAGTCCTTAACAGTCTGACTTGTCAAACATTACTACACTTCAAACTCAATCTTCCAAACAAATTGGTCTAGTTGCAGTTCTGCATATATAATATTCCATATCTAACCTTCCTGGTTTTACCCAGTCTCTCTCCTTCATAGGTGTAATGCAATTACAGATCACATAATCTTATTTTAAAGCTCAGTACAAGTGCAATCTCTTATAGGAGGTCTTTGCTTACACCCCCATTTGCTCCCTCCCTCTAAAAAGAAAAAAAAAGTATTTATTTATGTATCATGGCAATAGACTGAGTTTGTTTTCCAAGAACCAGCCTAAATGGGCATAAATTACTCATCTGTATGGTGGCCATTTGAATTCTCTGATCATGACAATCTAAAAAACAAAGAAACATACAAGATCATCCTCAATATAGTATGGCGTCCTTCTGTTTCTGAAATGCCAGTACCAGAGAAACAGAAAAAGGGAGAGAGAGTGATATGAATCAGACAGTTTTTGCAGCATTTGCACTCTTTGTCTATCAGCACTCTAAACATTAAATATTTGGCCAATGATATGTTACCAGAAAATCATTATATGAATTTTGATATTTTTGATAAAAATAAATTGAAAAAGAGAAGTTTCTCCTAAATGGGGAGAATATCTTAAAGTTCTTGGAGATTATTGGATTGACAGAAATGATTGGATCCTGTATCCAAAGTAACAAGAAATACCATTTTATGGGATAATTGGTCATTTTATAATCTTTTTTTTTATTTAATAGCCTTTTATTTACAGGATATATGCATGGGTAACTTTACATCATTAACAATTGCCAAACCTCTTGTTCCAATTTTTCATCTCTTACTCCTCACCCCCTCCCCCAGATGGCAGGATGACCAGTAGATGTTAAATATATTAAAATATAAATTAGATACACAATAAGTATACATGACCAAACTGTTATTTTGCTGTACAAAAAGAATCAGACTCTGAAATATTGTACAATTAGCTTGTGAAGGAAATCAAAAATGCAGGTGGGCATAAATATAGGGATTGGGAATTCAATGTAATGGTTTTTAGTCATCTCCCAGAGTTCTTTCTCTGGGCGTAGCTGGTTCAGTTCATTACTGCTCCACTGGAAATGATTTGGTTGATCTCATTGCTGAGGATGGCCAGGTCCATCAGAACTGGTATTTTATAATCTTAAGATATATTACCTAGGCAGAATTGTTTCATAATGTATAATAGGGCTTTTACCTTTTACAGGAGAAAGAGAAGAGAAATTTTCTAGCTAAATGGCTAAGACCCTAAAAAGTAAATAAGATAAATTTTGATATGCATTGACTTTAATGATGAAAGGGTGGAATTAGATAAGGTTGATAATAAAACCTGCCCCATCTTACCTATGGTGTCTTTTCTATGTTATTTATATTTTATTTATCCTGTATAAAGCTTGATATATGTGATAAATATACATATATATATTTATAATATAAAATTCTATCTGTTTGCATGTTATCTCCATAATTAGATTGTAAACACTTTGAGGGCAGGATCTATTTTTATGTTCTAAAGCTAGATATTAGCTTTAGCATAATGTCTGGTAAACATGTTGTTTGGCCAAAGGAAGGAGAAAAAACAAAGCATTGTGGAGCACATCTAAATCTTTTGTCTCTTGTCTCTATGCTGGATATAATAAACACTGAATAACATGCCTTTCTTCCTCTCTCTCTCTCTCTCTCTCTCTCTCTCTCTCTCTCTCTCTCTCTTTTTTTTCTCATATACACATACATATATATATATATACATAATATTTAAGCAAGCTGGAAAATATTTTTACCAATATATCAATCTTGAATCTGTCATCTATGTACAGTTAGACTTTTATATCAAGAGTTTCTAACCTAGGGCTGTGAACTTACTTTAAAAGTATTTTGTGGACTATTTTCAATATATATAGTTTTTTACTTAGTAATCATATGTATTTTATTTTATGCCTTTAAAAGTATGATTTAAATGCTGTATAGACACTATCAAACTTCCAGAGGAATCCATTGCACACACAAAAATATTTAAAATCCCTCATTTGTAGCAAAGTTCAAAATTAGCACAAAATAAAAGTGAGAAAAAAAAGATAGGGACATATGATAAAGATGAAAAACAAGAGATGAACAACACAAAGACTACCTTAATGTAAAATTTGAAGGAGGTCTCCAGCAACTAGAATAATCTTCCTTTGGCAAAATCTTGAGACAATATTGATAAAAGGTGCACAGGATTAGTAAGCAAGGCTGAATTGTGATCTCCACAATTGTGATCTGCATTATTGTTTCTCCTAATAGAATAAAGATTTTATAGAAGGTGCTATAGAGAGGAGGACTAAATCTTAAGTTTCCTGACTTTAGCAATTCATTTTTGTCTTTGTATTTTTATTTCCTAGCACAATGCCTGACACTTAGTAGGCCCTTCATAAATGCTCACTTTATGACTGAATAATTGATAATGTAACACAGAGAATATGTATGGCTGGGGAAAAGCATGGAAAGGCAAACATGAATTTTTGACATGTTTGCACACAGACAAGTGATATGATAGAGCTATGCTTGTTCTTAGGTAATAGCACCTTCTGTTATTCCCTGCCATCATCTGTTGGGACCAGGAGCTAATAAGATGCTCTCACAAAGAAGAGTAATTCCTTGAGTTCATACAGACTAATATCATGACAGCCATAACCAGGCATTGAGCAAAAACTTCAGCTGAGATTGTCTCCCTGTAGACTATCACTTGCTCTTACTCAAAAATCTTTGGGTCCTAGAAACAATCTGATTCGGGCTTTGAAAAAAATTTTTTAACTATTGTCAAATCTCAGATTATCAGTCTGAGTCCTAAAACCTTATGGGGGAATTCCACTCAATAAATTTTTAGGAAGCTAAGACAACAAAGCTTTCCTCATGTTCCCAGTAATTATGTTCTAGTGAATAAACTTGTAGCAGAGAACAAAGAATAAGTGAAGTTTGCCAGGCTTTTAATATCTACCTAATGAGTTTGAGTCTAAATTTCTTCTTTTATATTTCATATCTTGAATGTTGCTGAGTTTTATTTAGCATTCCTGACAAAGACAAACTTTGCAGGTCTCCAAACATTTTTAAAAAATATGTCAGAATTTTGTCAAGGCCATTATTTATTATCATCTTTTAGTGAAGAATTCTCCTGAGCTCCACAACAAACAGTGATTTCTCCCTCCTCAAAATTATTTTTCCATTGATCATATTCTTCCTTTTATTTATTTGCCCATCTTTTTCTATAATTAGATGGTAAGAGAAGTTGCCATGGCTTATTTTGTCTTTCTTAGAGGCTTAGTTTGCTTATATTAAGCATAGATCTACATGTTATCAACAGAGATGGAGGGAAAGCATATATAAACAGATTTGGCAATAATCATATAGGTCATATTGCTAGAATAATTCTCATGTACTGCTACATCAGGAAATGAATAAATAATATGTAAAATAAGTAGCAGAGCTCTGACAGCAGAAGATTCTATTATAGAGAAGAAAAGTGATTTACAAAATTATTTTAAACATGGTATGGAGGTAGCTAGGTGACCCAGTAGATAGAGCACTGGTCCTAGAGTCAGGAGAATCGAAGTAAAAAGCCAGCCTTAAACACTTGATATTTACTAGTTGTATGATCCTGAACAAGTCAATATCATTGATTGCCTTGTCCCCCCAAAAAAGAAAAATTGTAATATGCACATTTAGAAAAAGACTTGTATTCCATATCATTAGACCTGATATTTATATAGCATTTTAAAATTATTTATTTAAATTAATATTTATATGTACTGTATTATATATAATAACATATATTAAATTAAATATCAACAATATAAGACACTAAAGATCAGGACAAGGTTTTCACTGTTTTCAATATCATCCTTATCAAACAGAAATTTTAGGTCAAATCTAGTCAGTTAGGTGACCCATGGGTGTTTAGAATCAAAGACTCATCTTTCTGAATTCAAATCTGGCCTCAGACACTTACTAGATCTATGACTCACTTAACCCTATTTGCCTCAGTTCTACAATAAAATGAGCTAAAGAAGAATATAGCTAAATATTCCAGTATTTTGCCAAGAAAATCCTAAATGCTGTCACTAAATGTCATAGATGACTAAAATGACTGAACAAGTAACATTTGATACATATTTGAAAGATACATAATGAGAATGTTATTCTGTCAAAAGTCATATTTTACATTATGACACAATTCTGCCCAGGTAATAGGTATTAAGATTACAAAATAATGTTATATTATTTTATTTGTATTACTAACAGCCTTAAATAATAAATTCCATAGAAGTGAGTAAATGACCTGGAAACGAATTTAGGGAACTAAAAGTAATTAAAAACTATAGTACTCTTATCATTTAAAAAAATTCCATCAAATTTATTATCAGAGAAACCACTAATATATATATATATATATATATATATATATATATATATTGTCAAGTGGAACATAATTTTAAGAATTTATATAGTCATCAGGAATTAAGATTGTGCTCACATCACATATTCCATGTTTTACAGGTTTTTAGTAAGGATTTGTTTGTATATGGCCTCGTACTAGTCATATTAAGCCTTGGTACATTTTAGAACCTTCTAAATGAGGTACTTAAGCATTAAAACCATTTCAACTTTAACTATCCACATAGAAAAAATAAAATGAAATGAAATGAAATAAAAACTTAAGTGGATGAAAAATGTCTGGATTATGATGTGCAGATGAATGGACAGCAACTAGAGCTGGTCCTGAATGGCACTATGGGATAATGATAAAAGGGCTCAATTGGAGTCAAAAAGAAAAAAAGCCTTGGATTTGAATCTTAACCCTCTCATTAACTGTGAGACCAGGAGACTCTCTGAGCTTTTGTTTAATCATGTGTAAAAATGGAAGAAACAGTACCTATAATACTTACCTCATTGGAGTGTTGTAGATTCATATGATATACAATGAATGTAAAGTGCTTTGCAATCTTTATAATACTGTATAAGTGGCAGTTATTATCATGGAGGAAGGCAGCATGGTATAGTGAATAGAGAGCAATCCCCATTCCTATCCTATTATTATGTGACAAATATTTCAGCCAAGCAATGATCTGAGTACAGAAATGAAAAAAAAGAAGAAAAAAATGACCTGGATTGCATTTTTTAAATTGAGCATTATTTTCAAAGACCCCAAATTTTTCCCTGAAATGAAAGCCCACTTTTAAATTCTAATATTCTTCTAATGATGAGCATGGCTGAGAATATGACATATAACAACTATCTCTAAAGAATTAAACTTGTGGATTGCCCAAATGGTATATCAAGGATAAATAGCCTTCAGCATATCTCCAAAAAGAAATCATATACCACATATAGCATTACTGACATCAAAGTGAGGTATAATTTAGAAAAAAGATAGGAAAGTCATACAGCAAGAGCAAGAATAACAGGGGAAAAGATTCATCAGATATAAACTGGGCTGTCGGACAGTGGAAGTCTGGTAGGAATCCTTTTAGGAGACCCTGAACTGAAACAATTTCCATGGGAGGCTTTGGAGGATTGTCCATAAAAGTTAAGGGTTGCATTTCCTTGCTGTATTAGAGATAAATCTAACTGTCCAAACAATTGCCAATGAAATTTTTTTAACTCCAGGACTATTTCTAACAAATTTCCATTTGGGATTTTCTTGGCAAAGATACCGAACTGGTTTGTAATTTTCTTTTGGCTCATTTTATAGATGAGAAAACTGAGGCAAACGGGGGTCAGTGACTTGTCCAAAATCACATAGCTAATAAGTATCTAAGGTCATATTTGAATTCACAAAAATGTGTCTTCATGATTTCAAGCCTCTGATCACTCACTGATCATTTATTTATTCATTAATTTTAATTGGAATTTTAATTGGAGCTGTACCCAAATAAGCCAAAATGCTTCTAATGACCTTTTCTCAGTTCTCATCCTTCTTGATCTCTCTAGCCTTTAACACTATGAGTTATCCCCTTTTCCTTTTTTTCTACATTTTTCATAACACCATTCTCTCCACTGCTCCATTTAGCTGCTCCTGACTTTACTTGACTTACAACTAGTCATTGGGAAATCTGAAACTTGAAAATTTAGGCCTCCTGTGTCTCAGTTCATTTTCCACTACATTACACTGACTTTCTCATATATGAGGAAGAAAATATATTATTGCCTGTATTGTAACTTCTTTTCCTTATGAAGTTTCTTGTACATGATATCTACTGTCTTATTACAATTGGTCCATCCAAAAATAATTTTTTTAATTTACAAATTGGTAAACTGTCCTTATATTTTATTACAAATATTATCTTGGATTTTTCTGTCTTTTCTTCCCAGGTTGCTGCTAAAAGCACAGCTGGACTTTCTAAAGCTGGGTTTAGAGACATAGCTAATTCTGGACCCCCTGCTATCCTTCATTAATGAAGAAAATTGACCCTTGGTTGATGATACTCTTCCATTTCTGTCATTGAGCTTGATTCAGAATATCTCTCTGGTGATAATCTGTTTTTTTCTGAACTGGAGCCTGATTTAACTTTTGATTCTCTACATGTTTTCTTTATTTATTTACATAATTGTTTATTCATTTACTGATTATTTATTCATTCCTTAATTTTAAAATCTGAATTTTAATTGAAGCTGTACACAAGTAAGTCAAAATGTTTCTAATCACCTTTTCTCGGTCTTCATCCTTCTTGACCTCTCTAGCCTCTAACACAGTGAGTTACCCCCTTTTCCTTTTTTTCTACATTTTTCATAACACTACTTCCTATTTTTCCTTCTACCTATGTGACTAATTGCTCTCATGCACCTTTGCTGGATATTCATCCAGAGCCTGCCCACTAAGGACATGTATCCCCCAGAGTTCTGTTCTGGGACCTGTTCTCTTCCTTACCTATATT
The DNA here is from genome assembly GCF_902635505.1 of Sarcophilus harrisii. NCBI lineage: Eukaryota > Metazoa > Chordata > Mammalia > Dasyuromorphia > Dasyuridae > Sarcophilus > Sarcophilus harrisii. Next base: position 196,809,164 of record NC_045426.1, read on the forward strand.
TTCTCACAATTCAATTTATCTAGATCTTCTATTTCTACTGAGCTTCAATCTCACATTTCCAACTGTTTAATGTACATCTTGAATTAGATGTCTCTTAGAATTACCTAACTCAACAATTTTCCAAAGTGAACTGATTATCTTTCCTGGTAGCTATTGTCTACAGATTACACCCACTCCACCCCCAAAACCACCCCATCACAATCAAATCACTTTCCTTCCTCTACTTCATGAGTTTGATACCTGGATCACAATTTTTCTCTCTTCTATAACTCTTGTTCTCATACTAGGGGAATTGAAAATGTCTATTGATTCTCCCTCAAACATCTTTACTATTCAAGTCTTCAACCTACTCAATGCCCTTGAGCAATTCCTGCATGCCACCTCAGACAATTAAAAATGAAAAGAAATCTAGTATGACTCTTTCTAACTTCCTTTAACTACTGAGAATACTACCATTTTCCAGTCACCCAGACTTTTTGTCATTGCAACTTTTAATCTCTCAAACTCCATATCCAATTTGCTTCAAAATTCTGCCTATTTTACCTTTGAAACATATCTCTGATATACCACCACATTGGTACATGCTCTCAGCACCTCATGTCAAGACAATTGTAATAGCCTGCTGGTTGGTCTATCTCTCTCTAGTCTCTCTTCATTCCCGTCTATCCTTCATTCAGATGTTAAAATGATCTTTAAAGCATGAATCCAACCATGTCACTCTCCTGCTGAATAAACCCTAATGACTTCCTATCACCTCCCAGAATCAAATAAAAAAACCCAATTTAATATTCAACATTCTTCATATTCTGATTTGTTCCTATCTTTCTAATCTTCTTACACGCCACACCCAGCCAGCACATGGACAACTACTTGCTTGTCCTCACACAAAGCACTCCATCCTCTGACTGAACATTTTCCCTGGTTACACTCTTTTATTTAAAAAAAATATTTTTCCTCATCACTATTTCCTGTCTTCTCTGATTTTTCAAGTCCCATCTAAAAGCACACCTTCTATAGGAAGTCTTTTTTGTTTCCCTTTAATTATGGTGTCTTATCTCATTGACTATTTCCAATTTATCTTTAATATACCTTGTTTATATATCTTTTTACATGTTTTTTTTTCCCATATTATATTGTAAACTTCTTGAGAGCAGGGACTGGTTTTGCCTTTCTAAACCTAGTGCTCAGCAGAATGCCTCACATATGGAAGGCATTTAATATATACCACCCAATGCAAATCTTAGGAGCTGTTTTCTACAAACATCCCTACTTGAACTCTTCTTCCTGAATACCATGAGTTTAATATCTATATCATAATTTTTCTCTTATTCCCAATTCTTGCTTTCATACTAGGAAAACATACCTAGTGATTCTTCCTCAAATAACCATTCCTCAACCTACTCAGCTCATATTTACAATTCCTGCATCCCATCTCAGATATACCCCCCCCCAAGAAATGTCATTTTCTTGATCTTGCCATCATCTATAAATGTGCCACCTCTATCATCAAGAATTCTGAAATCTCTTTATATGATCATAATCTATTGGCTTCTTCTTCAACTCTGCCTTTTTTTTTTTTTACAAAAATCTTTTCTTTATCCAAAATATGATCTCTAGTCTTTTGACCTCTCAATTCTTTCCTAGTCATCTCTTTTACATTAGCCACTGTCTCCTCTTCTCTGTTTTGACCCCTTGGTGAACCAATTCAACTCTATGATGTCCTCCTCTCTTCAACTGTTAGACCCTTTATCACAATACCAGCTATACCCAGACAAGCCTCAGTCTTGGATCACTCCCACCATTTGTCGCATTCTCTCCCATATGTGTGCTGCTTGAAAAAGATGGAAAAAATTCACACAATTATTCTGATTGGGTCCACTACAAATTTATGTTATACAACTTCAATTAAGCCCTTTCTATCACTATACAATTCTTCTATACCTCCCTTATCATCCCATTAGCTCACTCTCTATAACATCTCTTTCAAATATTTTTCATCCCTCTTTCAAATTTCCAATGGAACTCCCTTCCCCTACTCTCTCAGGTGAGAATCTTGCCTAATATTTTACAGGAAAACAAATGAGATCATTAGCTGTAATTTTTTTTATCATCTCTTTCTATCTTCTATAACTCAAATGCTTTATGTCACTTTTTACTCTATCACTTTGTCTCCCATGATGAAGTGTCCTTACTCCTTATCAAGACTAACCCTTCTACTTATTCAGGCAATCCCATTCTATGACATTTTATCCAATAGATCACCTCTTCTATTATTTCCAGTCTTTCAATTATTTTCAGTCTGTTCCTCTCTACTGGCTATCAACGTGTACATATCTCCCCCATCTTGAAAAAAACATTACTTGGTTCTTCCATTCTATTAGCTATAGTCCTATATTTCTTCTCTGTCTGTTAGTAAACTCTTCAAAAAGGCCATCCATATTAGATTTCTCAACTTTTTTCCTCTCACTTTCTTCTTAACCTCTTACAATCGAACTTCAACTTTATCATCCCACAAAAACTGCTCTTTACACAGTTAACAATTTTCTCTAAGCTGCTAAATCCAAAGACTTTTAAAAAATCTTCATTGTCCTTGGTCTTTTTATAGCTTCCAACCCTATCGATCTTCATTTCCTCCTTGATACTATCTTTTTTCAATTTTCATAAATTCACTCTCTCTTTTTCCTACATATTCCTCTTGACTGCTCCTTCTGTCTCCTTTGCTGAAACTTTTTCCAGATCATGTAGTAGGTGTGCCTTAGGATTCTTTGAACCTCTTCTCTTCTTCTTCTATACTACTTCACTATAATCATTAACTATTATAAATTTAATTGACATCTTTATACCAATGATTCTCAAATCTACCTCTCCTATCCCAAACTCTTTGCTAGCCTCCTACCTTGTGTCTCTGTCTTTCAGATATCTCGAAATTGATGTCCATTAGATGTCTTAAATTTAATTATGTCCAAAATAGAACTCATTATTTCTCTCCCCACTTTCCTTACTACTGCAGAAGGCAACACCATTCTCTGAGTCCTTCATGTTTGCAAACTAGGAGTCATCTTGGACTCCTCACTTTCTCACCTTACATATCTAAGCTGATGTCAATATCTATTGATTTTACCACATCTCTCAAATATTCTATCATCACTCTATAAAGGCCTTCATCATCTCAATCCTGATTTTGCTCAATCTCAATTTGAAATAGCCTGCTTTGGGGCTCTGTCTGATTCAAATCTCTATAGGTCCAATCATGTCTCTCTACTATAAACTCTAGTGGTTTCTTTTTGCTTTCAGCATCACATTTAAAATTCTCTGTTTGCCACTTAAATTTCTTCTTTACCCATCTTCCTCATATTTTTCTAGTCTTCTTATTCCCCAATATATGCTATACCATGAACATATCTTGGCTCTGAAAATTTTCTCTGATTGTCCCCATATATGGAAAGTTTCTACTCTGACTTCCCTTTTTTCCTTAAGTCACAATTAAAATGTTACCTTCTACAGGAAACCCCTCCTAGCCCATCTTGATTTTAATGCCATTTTTCTATAAAATACACCCTATTTATCCTGTATTTAGCTTGCTTCATATATCTGTGTGTGTTTGCATATTTTCTTCTCCATTAGCCTATAAGCTCACTGAGCATAAGAACTGTCTTTGATATTTTTGTATCTCTAGTGTTTAAGCACAGTGCTCAGCACAGAGTAGATGCTTAACAAATTTTTTTTTGATTGAATACACATTTTGTTTCTTTTTTCAGAAGTCAAAACTAATTACAGCCCAGGAGGAAAACCTGGCTTCCTCAATTACCATCCCTCCTACCAGCCCTGGAACAGGGAAGACTGAGATAGGACAATCCCAACACCACAATAGCATAGCTGATTGTGATTAAACACAAGAATATAACATTCATTAAGTGAGAGAAAGAGCATGACTGCACTTTGTAACCAAGTTACAAAGGTCAACAGCTTTAATTATTGGAAGATTTTTATGCATGCCATTGGGAGAGACAATGTAGCAAAGTAGAGTAATTGGAACAAGCAAGACTGAAACCAGGACATGAAAGTAAAAATCAGGTATGGAAACCTACATGTTCAAAATCACAGAGAAATAATATTGTGTACTGGAAGCAGTAAATGAAAATACAAAATATGTGTGTGAGATTAAGATAGGAATTGGGACTGACACACCAATGAGAAAATTTCCTCTGCCATTACAGATAAATTCCAGCTCTAAATTTATGGTTGCAAAAATTTTCTTAAAACATTGACAAGTGAAATAAATTGCTAAGATCAAATAGCTGTGTTTAGAAAGATAGATTGGATCTGGATTGTCAAGCATTTTAAATGCCAAGCAGAGAAATCTGAAATTTATCTGAGAAGCAAAAGGGAGTTTCTTGAACTCTGTTAAATTGCATATCAAGAAGAACTCAAACTACAATATGAATTTTAGATGGAAATAGTATTCTTGGATCTCTAATTTGCCATATTTACCTTACTATGTTGAGAAATATGAAAATGAGCTTTTCTAGTCTCAAAAATGTTTAAACAGATAAGAAAAATTTTCAAAGGATTACATAACTTTAGGTTGTAAATATTACCTTTTCTAGTGTGTCAAGAAGTACAAATAAATAAGTCCTGGGGAAGATATCAAAATGACAGTTTGTATTTCTAGTCATATGAAAAGATGCTCCAAGTCATTATTAATCAGAGAAATGCAAATTAAGACAACTCTAAGATACCACTACACACCTGTCAGATTGGCTAAGATGACAGGAAAAATAATGATGATTGTTGGAGGGGATGTGGAAAATTGGGACATTGATGCATTGTTGGTGGAGTTGTGAACGAATCCAACCATTTTGGAGAGTAGTTTGGAACTATGCTCAAAAAGTTATCAAACTGTGCATACCCTTTGATCCAGCAGTGTTACTACTGGGATTATATCCCAAAGAGATTATAAAGAAGGGAAAGGGACCTGTATGTGCACGAATGTTTGTGGCAGCCCTTTTTGTAGTGGCTAAAAACTGGAAACTGAATGGATGTCCATCAGTTGGAGAATGGCTGAATAAATTGTGGTATATGAATATTATGGAATATTACTGTTCTGTAAGAAATGACCAACAGGATGATTTCAAAAAGGCCTGGAAGAGACTTACACGAACTGATGCTGAGTGAAATGAGCAGGACCAGGAGATCATTATATACTTCAACAACAATACTATATGATGACCAGTTCTGATGGACCAGGCCATTCTCAGCAACGAGATCAACCAAATCATTTCTAATGGAGCAGTAATGAACTGAACTAATACTCTATCCACTGTGTTACCTAGCTGCCCCATTTATAATTATGCCCCAAAATTAACTCATTAAAAAAAATTTGACTTCCCAATTTTCTTCCTCCCTACAATCCATCCCTCTCTTTGAGAAGGCATACAATTTAGTAGTGATTATTCATGTGAAGTAATAAACATCTCCATATTAGTTGTGTTTCAAAAGAAAACACAAACAAAATAAAATGAAAATAAAGTAAAAAGGTATGTTTTCCTTTGTATTCAAAGTTCATCAGTTTTATCTCTGAAAGACAATAACATTTTTCATCATGGGTTCTTTGGAATTGTCTTGGATCATTGTTTCTATCAAAGTAGATAAGTCTTAGTTGATCATTCTTACAATATTGTTATTTCTTTATGTTTTTCTCATCCTGTTCACTTCAGGTATGAATTCATATGAGTATTCCCAAGTTTGTCTGAAAGCTTCCTGCTCATCATTTCTTATATCATCAACAGTATTCTAGTATTCTCTAGTATCACAATTTATTCAGCCATTTTCCATTTATAAGGATCCCTTGATTCCCAATTCTTTGCCACCACAAAAAAGCTTCTATAAATACTTTTCCCCTCTATTTAAGGCAATGACTTCTTGAGATAACTGAGAAAGTTAACACTGCAATAACCATTAAAATGAGGAGGAGAAGGAAGAAGAGGAAGAGGAAAAGTTATTTCTAGTGTTCTACAATTTACAAAAAAAATTTTCACAAAACTGGGAAGTATTATGGTCCCTATTTTAAACAAGGAAACTGCAATTCCCATGGATAAATGACTTGTCTAAGTTTATACCAGGTACTCAGTAGAGCTGAGCAATTAGATCTCATTCTTTTGACTCCAAGTTCAGTGCTCAGTCCACCACATTGTGCTATTTCTAGTTTATTTATAGCTAAAGGATGTTGGTGATTTGGGTGGGTCAAAAGAACTTTGTCCTTCTGATGATGGATATGTCTGATCTTAATGAGGTGTATATTGTACAAAAGCCATGCTAAAGGCCCATGTGTCAAATATTGTCCCCTTATTGGTCATTAATTAAAGGAACATATTCTCTCACTGTGGCCTAACATTTGTAACAGATCAGGGGCAGTTGTAGGCCAACCAACTAAGCAGTATTTCAACACTTTCTTGACTATATTGTTTTTAAAAAGAATAAAATCTGTTGGGGACCAGGGAATCATTGTTAAATGAATAAACGGAGAAGGAATTTGTAATTTATTCAATAATCTAAGGTGCATCATAATAGGATTTTAGGATCAGGAATAATGGGATCATGCCTGTTAAAAAGATTAACATGACAAGAACGTGTACAATGAATTTTGCAGTGTACAGTGAATTTGGGGGCAATTTAAAGATTTAAAATAATAAGTATGTTGATAACAAACAAGTTGTGCTGTTTAATGTTTAATAACTAATTCTCTTGGGGCAGGGGAAGAAGGGAACCCTCTATTCATGATAAACTTTTAAGTTTAAACTACATGATTAACAGTTTTCTCCACTTTTTTTTTTAGGTTTAGATAATCAATGAAACAATCAATCAAGCATTTGCCAATTTTTGAAAAATACTTATAATGAACATTTCAAAATTTGCCCTTTCAAGATTCCCTTAGCTAACTCCTATATGATACTTTCTGGCAGAGAAGGAAGGTATGGATGATTTCAGGAGATAGAATCAATAAACCGTAGCAACTAATTGAATATGGGAAATGAGAGAGGAAAGAGTCAAAGATGACTGAGGTGATTAAGACAATAGTGACAAAATGAACAGAAGTAATATGATTCTTATGGATCATTGCTTTTTATAGTGAGTTAATGTTAACTAGATCATCTATATAAAAATGAATATTAAGTTTTACCTAGATTTTGATTTACTTATTTTTATATGAGAGAAGATTTATTTAAAAGATTGTTTACATTAAAACAAAGGATTTCTTCTAGTTTTCTTTATTATTCAGATGACACATTATACACATACATTGAACCACTGGTTATTATTTATTATATAAAATCGATTTGCTGAGCCAGTTGCCAAATAATAAACAATTTTATGTTAAAATTACTGTTTGGTCTAGCTCATCAAGGTTTCTACCTAGATCAAACTATTAGAAGCTCTCCAAATACTTGGTTCTCTCATCAGGGTTTTCCCATATTATTGGAAGCATAAGGTCACCCAACTTTTCTTTTTTATTATTAATATTATATTATTATTATTAGAATAATATTATTAATAAAGCTCTTTTTTCTATATTGTGGCAGTCATTGCCTTGATGCTCTCCACAATCTTCCAATTTATATATTCTAGTCATAATTGACCCATAATTCTAATCCATTCAATTTAATTCTGTGAAAATGTTATCAAATGCCTACCATCAGAAAGACCTTGAAATTCCAGAATGATAAATTCTTACCCAGTTTAGTAGATTCTGCACTACCACACAGTATTTTAATTTGTGCAATGGAATTCATAATTTACAAGATCAACCAGATTGCCTTTGCTCAAGCTATTAATCTAATGAATCATGGCTCAACACCAATTATATTCAGTCTCTTCAATACCCAAAAGGTAATAAACAAGGTGATATGTCTTAAAACTGATGAACAAAAGGTTAGAAAGATTATCCTCTAGAGTTTTTATTTATTGGTAAGTTCTGTCATTTGTTCTGTGTCATTTCATCATAAGTATAATAAAAAGCTCATTATTTTGTCATTAGTTTTAATTTTGACATTTGAAACTGAAGGCTATTCTCAATTTCAAAATCATTTTCTAATAACAAGTACTGATCTTAATAATGTCAATTATGTGAATGCATGTAATAACAATTCCCATAGATATTTCATGATATTATTGCCTTAGCTTCCCAAACCTTTAAAGTCTTTTCAACAATAGCAAAAATAGTATATGGAGCCTGCTTATGTGTAAACTACTTCTATTAGTAAATTGAGGGTTACAGGGTAAATGTAAAACATGATAGGCATTTGACCTCTTTTGTACCTCTCCTTCTTTGACATTCACATTGTCCAAATTTACCACCAATCTGGAGTCGTTATCTAATAATTCCCAGGATATTTTTCCTCCTTCTTTCATAGAATGATAAATATAAGGAACAGTCCCAATGTATATGAGTACAAGGAGAATCTATACCAAAGAAAACTCAGACTTTTCAAAGATCAAAGAGTCCATTACCTGACTCAAAGCTTTTCTTTCTATCCTAATTATTTCCTAATAATAGAGTACCTAATCATAATATTTGATATATAAATACACCTTTATATGTTCAATTCCTCAATGTACTCAGTTCTCATCTTCTATTTTGCATTCTACCTCATCTATATATAGACCTTTGATCTAACCATCAGCCCCAAAGATACTACTTCTAAATTCATGAAATCTGAAATTTCTTTATCTGGTCATAATTGTTGAAATTCTATCATTCCTTATGCCTTATGATTTCATAACCCTGTTCTTCATTCTTACCTTGTCTATCAATCTCTCAAACCATCAGTTCCCTTCCAGGATACTAATCCTGATCTGATTATACTCTCTTAGCTTTGCTTCTTAAAACAAAGGATTAATTCATTTACATGAATAAATGAATTATGGATGTCCAGACAGATAAATGAATAAATGTATATTTATCACCTTGTAGAGATCCTGATTTATGGTAGACATCTAATAAGTGCTTATTGATTGATTAAATCTCAGTTTTGAACTCTTGTTGAGCTATTTAGTTCTACATTATCTTTTACTTTTAAGCCTCTTAACCTTACTCAGTTATAGATAATGCTTTGCAAAATTCTGATTCTTCCTCCTCTATTGAATGGATAGAAACTGCTAAGACCACTAAAATTTTCTGCTGTCTGATATTTTGAGCCCTTACTAATTCCTTAGTAATTGGGGACAGAGCCAAGATGATAGAGAGTAGACACAGCTGTATCTGACCTCCTCCAAGCTTCTCCTCAAATCAACAGCTGATTAAGCTTCTGAACTGGTTTTGGAGTGACAGAACCTATAAATATTTTCAGTACAACAAATTTCAAAAAAAAAAAGATATTTTGGAAGAACTTCAGAAAATAAATATTTTCAGTACAACAAATTTCCAAAAGAAGATATTTTGGAAGAACTTCAGGAAATCTCAACAGGTTAGGGGGAGAGACTACCAAACCCATTCCACAGCCCAGGGAGCCCAGGGCAAGGAGCTGGGATGGGGAGTCTGGGTGTTATGGCATCCATGCATTGCACTGAGGAATCTACTGTGAGGCTCTTAGGGTATTCTGTTCTGGTTTCAAGGTGGTGATTTAGCAGATTTTTCTGTGAGACACCCAAAAGCAAATACAAAAGACAAACTGTAAGCCACTGATCCCTAAAAGAATGCAAGACCTGGCTGAAATTACACAGCACCAGAAGTCAGCCAGTTTGCCCTAGGGCAAACTAAAGTGCCCATCACCCCTTTGTCTTAAGAGTAGACCTCAACCCTTAAAAAAATGAGCAAAAAAGCAAAAAGAACTCTGACCATAGCCAGCTTTTAGAAAGAGAGAGAAGAACAGACCTCAAACCTGGAGTTTCCTATAAACAAATCAGCTACAGATAAAGCCTCAAAGGGTGATATGAGTTGATCCCCATTTCACAAGGCTCTCTTGGAAGAATTCAAAAAGGATCTTAAAAGAATACAAGAAAAATGGGGAAAGGCAATGAGACCTTTGCAAGAGGGTATGAAAAAGGAAAAACAGAAATTATCTGAAGAAAACTTCCTAGAAAATAGATTTGATGAAATGGAAAAAGCCTATAACTTATTCTTACAAAATAGTTATGAAAAAGAAACCAATTCCCTGAAAAACAGAATTTGTGAAATGGGAAAAAAAATGAAACAAATAAAACAACTCATTTAAAAATTCAATTGGCCAAATACAAAAGGAGATTAAAAAAAGTAAGTGAAGAAAATAATACACTAAAATTATAATTGAACAAATGGAAGGGAATAACTCAATGAGGCTTCAAGAATCAGTCAAAAAAAAAAAATGAAAAAAAATAGAAGAAAATGTAAAATACCTCATTGGAAAAACAACTGACCTGGAAAATAGACCTAGAGAGACAATCTAAGGATTATTGAACTTCTGAAATCCATGACAAAAATAAAAATAGCCTAGACATTATCTTTCAGGAAATCATCAAAGAAAACAGAAGGTAAAGTAGCCATTGAAAGAATTCACCTTTCACCTCCTGAAAGAGACCCCAAAATTAAAACTCCAAGGACTATCATAGCAAATTTCAGAAATATCAGATCAAGGAAAAAATATTGCAGGCAATATTCAAATATCAAGGAGACACAATCAGAATTATCCAAGACCTAGCATCTTCTACCTTCAAGGATCTAAGGACCTGGAATCTTATATTCCAAAAGGCAAAGGAACTTGGATTGCAGTCAAGAATTAACTATCTAGCTAAATTTAATATTATCTTTCAAGGAAGAAGATGGACATTCAATAATACAGGTGAATTTCATTTTTTTCTGATGAAAAGACCAGAGCTAAATAAAAAATTTGATCTCCAAATATAGAACTCAAGAGATTTCTATAAAAAGGTAAAAAGGAAAGAACCCTTGAGAACTATATTTCTGTTATGGGTATCCTTAGAGAGTGAGGGTATAATTTCATTTTATTAAGATAATGTGCAAAAGAAACTAGAGGTAGAAAGGGGATTGTATCAGAAAAAAAGATAAATGGATGTAAAGTGAAGGAAATTATATATCTCATAAAGAGGCAAAAAGACCTATTATAATTGAGGGAAAGAAGGCAGGGGGGTGAACACTGTGTGAATCTTACTCTCATCAGATTTGGCTCAAAGAGAGACTATCAGACACATTTGGTTTCACAGAGAAACTTCTCTTACCTTATAGCAGTGGAAGGGGAAAGGGGAAAAGAAAGGGGGAGGCTAATAGAAGGGAAACAAAAGTAGTAGGGGAAATATATAAGGGGAAGGGTCATAAAGTCAGAGGGCTGATTGAGGAAGGTGATGAAATATTGGGGAGGAGGGAAAGGGGGAAAAGAAAGAGAAAAGCATAACTTAGGGTAAATAAAATTACAGGAAATATAAAATTAGTTATTTTAACTATGAATGTGAATGGGATGAATTCTCCCATAAAATAGAAGCAGATAGCAGATTGAATTAAAAGTCAGAATCCTACAATATATTCTTTACAAGAAACACATTTAAAGCATAGTGATACATACAGAGTAAAGGTAAAAGGCTGAAGCAGAATTTATTATTCCTCAGGTGAAGTAAAAAAAAAAAAAAGCAGGAATAGTGATCCTGATCTCAGATCAAGCAAAAGCAAAAATATAATTAAAAGAGATAAGGAAGGAAACTATATCTTGTTAAAGGGTGCCGTAGATAATGAAGCAATATCAATACTAAACATATACCAAGTGTAGCATCCAAATTCCTAGAGAAGAAGTTAACAGAGCTGCAAGAAGAAATAGACAACAAAACTATGTTAATGGGGGATCTCAACATTGCTCTGTCAGAACTAGATAAATCAAACCACAAAATAAATAAGAAGTTAAGGAAGCAAATAAAAATTCATTACTAATTGATTATAACATTTACAAAGTATCTTTTCCAAATGCATCTCTTCTTCCACTCTCCTTACTCTTTCAATTAAGATTCATGCCTCACACTTCATCACATAAACAAGCAAAATAATTGAATCCATTTGCCAAGAGTTATATCTTTTTTTTCCCTTCTCGTCACTTCATATTCTCCCCACTATCTCCTCCTTTTCATAAGCAGGAGAGTATTTGAGGAGAGAGAGACAAACAGAGACAGAGAGAGGCAGACAGAGAAAGAAATAGAATAAAAATATATTAACTTATATAATAAACGTAACTAAGCCTTTGAGGCAAAAGTGAGCCAGGTACAGAAGGGGATATCTGTGTGTAGTAAGATAGGGAAATTTTATTGAGAAGTACAGGATGAACAGGGTTTGGTATATAATGTTTATAGCAGCTCTTTTTTGTAGTAGTAAATAATTAGAACCAAAGTGATGGCCATCAGTTGGGTAATATTATACAAATTATGGTATAGTACTGTGATGAAATGACATTTTGCTGTATGAAATTATGGAGAAAAGATCTGGGAAAATCTGTATCAACTGATACAAAGTGAAGTGAGCCAAACCAAAACAATGAATACAATAGCAGCTGTATGATAAACATAAACAACTTTGACAGAATTAGCAACTTTGGTCAATACAATAATCAACCAAAATTCTAAAGGAATCATAATGCTATATAATCCAACTACAGATGAAGTTGATTAATTCAGATTGTAGATTGATGCATATGTTCTTCTTTGTTTTTACTTTCCCTTTCCGTTCTGTCATTTTTTATTGTTGTGGAGGTGGGAAAAGATGTTATTATTTCATTAATTTATTTTGCATGATAATTTATTTATGATATGCCTTCTTAGTGTGTATGAAGAGAGATAATTTAAAACTGAAAATAAAATAAAATTGAATTTTAAATGCTTGCTATGTGCCAGGCACTGTGTTAAGCAAATAACAAATGTTATCTTATTTTATCTTCAAAACAATCCTGTTGAAAACCAAGTCAGACAGAGATTAAATGACTTGCCCAAAATCGCAGTTAGGAAGTATCTTAGATTGTATTTGAATTTAGGTTTTCCTTATTCTCAACTACAACATCAACTAGTTGCCTTATTTTATTGTCATAATAACCCATTTCATTGGAGAAAACAAAGTTATTATTATATGCAATAATGATTTACATCAAGACCCCTCAAAATTCAACTAAAATTTATGTTAAACAATAATCTCAATAAAGAATCAGGATATAATATAAATGCTTAAAATCACCCTATTTTTCAAAATCTAATTTAAATTATTTTTTCTACATTTTAAGCCATTCCTTTTTTAAAATTGAAATAGAAAAGGGTCAATTTCCTCACATATCTCCAAAAGAAGCAGAATTATTTTCAAATGAACATACCTATTCATATTCATTTCTCTGTGTTTAAAGCATCTATCTTATGCATCTGAGTGTGATAAACTTTTAAGCTCTTGCCTCTCCTTATAAAGTGAATTAAAACGATATAAAAAATGCACTAAGCTACACTGATGTGCTTTGCAATTGCGGCTGGGTGAAGACTTCTTTTTGACTTCTTGTCAGCTCCTCCAAATCCACCTACCTCCCCAGCACAGTATTTCCTTACTTCAAAAAAAAAGTCCAAATTCTAAATTCTAACTGATTCTGAATTCTATGCAGATCTATACTATTCTCCTCACTCCTGATCTTCCCTTGTACAAGAGGCATTACATTAGCATAATACAAATTAGAAAACAAATTAGGAAATGTGGTTTGTCCATTAGATGAATACAACAGCCTTAAAGTCTGTCAGGTATTGTCTAAAATGTTGGGTTTCTGTTTTGGATCTCTGAAATATGTAAGCCTAAAAGTAGCCCTTGTCTGAAACGAAACCATTGCTAATGGGGAGCCAGCAATTATTTTTTACTGGAACAAAGGAAACTGTTTCTACTGATTTAGCATCCAAAAGACACTGCTATCTCAAAGCCAAATTAAAAATATAGCGTTTCATTAGCTAAGAGTATCACTGAATGATAGCATCAGGACAACTAAGAAGCAGCCTTCTGGATCAGTACTTTTTTCCTCTTTAAATAGTGAAGCAGTTAGGAGGCATAGTGAATAAAATACTGGGCTTAGAATCAGGAATATCTAATGAAAACCAAACTTTGTGACTCAGGGCAAATAACAAATTTTGTCTGCCTCAGTTTCCTCTACTATAAAATGAGAACAGTAATATCACCGACCTCCCAGGAATGGTGTGAAGATCAAATGAGATATTTATCAAACACTTAATATAACACCTGGCTCATAGCAGGTACATAATAAATGCTTCTTTCTTTCCTAAAATTTAGTATAATTCTTGAATGTACTCATATTTTCTCCTTCCATCCCTATCTTACTGATTTTCTCTTTAATCTCTACTGTTCAAGCTGCTATCTGTTGACTTTTTCTGCTATTCCTGATAGCTTGTTATTGTAGCTCTATATTACAACCCAATTCCTAAAAGATAGGAGGTTTTACAGAATGCTTACACAGTTTTTGGTTGATTGTAGACTTCTTAACCTTTGAGAAGATAGGACTATCACATGCATTGAGCCTAGTAAGGCAGAATTCCACAAGTTTAAAAGCTTTTGAATGAATCTGTGATAGATTAGTCTGAATAGTCTCCCAGCAAGAGCAGCAATGCCAGGAATACCAACAAGTTTCTGAAGAAATTTTGAAGTCTTTCTTCCCATGTGGGCAACTAGGCATGACAGACTGGCCTCAGAGCAAACCTCTGTTTCATGAAAAAAAGAACACAAACTGAGCTTGTTAGGTGATTGCTCCTCTAAAAACTGAGGGAAATTGTGTAAATATTGTACATTTTAAACTTCTCTTTCCTTTCCATGGAAAGATTGTAGCTTATAAGTTGTCCATTTTCTGTATTCAAAAAAAAACACAAACGGTCTGTTAGGTGTTTATTCCTCTAAAAACTGAGGAAAATTGTGTAAATATTGTACATTTTTTACATCTTTTCTTTCCTTGGAAAGATTGTGGCTTATAAGTTGTCCATTTTCTGTATTCAATAGCTCCCTCTGGATAAAGATAAGAGTTGATCTCAATGGCTTTTAAGAAAAGTTTGGTCAAAACTAATGTGAATTCAAATAATGTGAAATTCAATTTAATGTGAATTATAAAAGGATGCTAGGTCACATTCAATGTATACTAAATTGAATTAATGTGATAATTATCACCTTAATTGAGGATTTTAACACACCAATACATAGTCTGTATTCACCTATAATACATGTATGTGATTTGCTGTTACATACACTTTTTTACCAAAGATGTTCTGGATTTTAAAATTTTTATTTATTTAAAATGAAACACAAAATAAGAAAGAACAAAATATAAAAAGAAAGACAGAAAAGGAAAATAAGCAAAACAAAACATTATATGTGCCCAGCAGAAGATCAGGAAGAATTAAAAATATTTAACAATAAAATTTCCATTTCAAAAAAGCATATTTGTGTATGTATGTGTGTATATGTGCATATATACATATATGTGAATATGGAAATATATTTACACTCACACCCACATTCATACATATATCTATATATACATATGCATATATATACACATGTGCATACATACACATATATACATGTGTGTTTATGCATATATCTAAAAGAGTATTAATATGGATAACAAAATATTTGATTGAATCCTAATACTTTTTTTTAAACTAATAAATTCTAATCCTGATTCTAGTTATAGTATGTATATATATATATATATAATTTTCTTTTCCTGCTAACTCTTCTACTTTAATTCTACTCCTTAACTCACATTGCTGTTATTTAACTTTCTCCCCTATATAAATCATTCCCTTATCTTCCACTCTTTCTCTCCCTCTTTATTCCATTCCAGTTGATCTACACATTTTATTCCACTCCCATTAATCTAAACACACTTCTGTATCCTGCCTTATCCTATATTATCCACCACCCCCTTTATTCCTTTCCCATTAATCTGCATACCTTGTCCCACTTCCATATATCTCCACATCCTTCTATATCCTACATTTTCCTAGTCCCTCCCCATTATTTGTTTTTAGATTTTGCAGGTTACTATAACCTTCCTGGTGTATATGTGTGTGTATATGTATGTGTGTGTATATACATATATAAGTGTGTGTATGTATATGTATATGTATATGTGTGTGTTATTCCTAATTTAATCCATTCTCAATGTGAATAGGTTGTTAGAACTACTAGCCTCCTCCTCCTAATGCCTCTGTCAGTTTTTCCTCTGCATCTCATTCTTATAACATAATTATTATTTTTATTTTTTCCTATGGGTCATATCATACTCGGCTCTGCCATAATTTTTTCTTTTGAACTACCTAATTATTAATGTCAATCTTAAATAAATGATTTACATTTCTGTGTAAAATCCATAAACAATTTGTGCTTGTTAAATTCCTTGAAAGTAAACTTTGATGTTTATTCTTATGTGTTAAATTTTCTATTGAGTTCTATTTCATTAAGACAAAGTCCTGAAAATCTATGAGATCATTTAATGTTTATTTTTTGATTCAATAATATGGTTAGTTTTGCAGGATATGATATTTTTGGTCACAGGTTTAGTTTTTCTGATTGACAATATATATATATATTCCAGGACCTGCAATCTTTAATTGTAATTGCTTATAAATCCTAACTGTATCTCCAGTATATTTGAATTGTTTTTCTGTTTGTCTCTTTAAGAATTTTCTCTTTGATTCTGGGGTTTTGAAATTTAGTAATAATATTTCTTTGTATTTTCCTTGTAGTATCTCTTTGAAGTAGTGATTTGTGGGTTTTTTCTCTTTTTATACTTTCCCCTCCTGTTTTCACTCCAGGAAATTTTCTTTGATTATTTTTTTGTATAGTTGTATCATAGCTTTTTAGTCATAGCTTTCAGGTAGCCCAATTATTCTTATGTTTTCTATTCTTGATCTCGTCTCCATATCTGTTCTTTTATAAGATGTTTCATATAATCTTCTTTTTTTTTCATTTTTTATTATTTTGTTCAGTTATCTCTTGGTCTCTTCGCTAGTTTCCTCTTGCCCAATTCTAATTTTCAAAGGATTAATCTCTTCTTTAAAATTCTGTATCTCCTTTTCTAGTTGGTTAACTTTTTAATATTATTCTTATTTTTCTTATAGTTCTTTTTTGTTTTCCTTCAATTTTTCTTTTTTTTTTTTTTACTTTTGAAGTCTTGAGTTCTTCTATAAATTCTTCTATTTTTTTAGATTCATTCTTTTTTTTTCCCAGTTCTTTTTTTTTTTAATAAGAACTATTAGTGAAAACACCTTTAATCCTGGGATGAGGGGATGATACCTGTAGCTTCATTTAACCTCTCCCCTCTTACCCAGAACCCCAAACCAAAAGCTCCACCCTCTTACAAGTGGCCTAAGCCAGCAGCATCCCTGCTTTACTGTTTCTGCACTCATTAGGTATGCTGGTTCCATTTACCCTAGGGTAGCATCTCAGCAGTACAGCTGGCCTGGCATTCCTGATCAATCGAGGTTCCCTTCGTCTTCCTGAACGCACCCTCAATACCCCATGCTGTCCAAAAAGATGAAAGTACTTGTTTTTTGGGCTGAGACTCCCTCAGAACCCAACTAGAGTTTAGGTCTCCCTGCTTGCTGTTTTTGCCCAGCTAGCTTAGAGGTGTTTATACTTCACAATCATTAAACTCTGGTCCTAGGGTCATTCTTGGGGTCTTCTCTTGTTGTCCCAGAAAGACCCTTGTTCTACACTAATTCTTATTTGTTTTTCACTGTTCTATGTTCACCCTAGGATACAATTTTGTTTTGTTTATGGCAGAAATATGGAAAGCTTGGAATTTTCTGATCTATTCTGACATCTTCCCAGAATCCTTCCCTCATGTTATATATATTTTAAGAATCTTTAACAAAAGGGACAAAGGGAGAAATACTTCCAATGGAAATACTGCCACTTCAAAATGAAATGAGGCTTTTATTATTTTAGAATAAATATGTGATGTAATAAAATGCTATAAAGTAATCTAGGTTCAATAACTAAAATCAAATGAGATATTGAAATAGCTGAACTCAAAATATGCAAAATTATAAAGCATATAGGTAAAATTTGAAAAACAATCAAAGTTGCATCAGCTTTTTGTGATTTTCAAATAACTACAAGGAGTAGAGTTGGTAAAATGAAAGAGATGGTAAGTCGTTTAGCTGTGTATATTCAAGATTGCAATAAAAGTGTATTCATTTTAGCAAAGCAACCTCATTCAGACAAAAGCTTCAGGTTTGAGACAAGAAAATAAAATGTAAAGGAAGTAGTGAAGAAACTTTTGCTGCAAACATTTGTTAGTTCAATAGTTTTTTAAATGACTAACTGTACAACTTTAAATTATTGAAATGATGACTGATGTAGATGAAGATTTGGTAGTTAAAATCTTGAAATTAGAAAAAAATCATTAAAGAAGTTTAAGACACTGATCAATAAATTTTAATGTAGATAAAATAGGCTGATTCTGGGAAAGAATGGCTTACAAAACTTACATTTTTAAGAAGAGGGAAAACAGATTTAAAATGTCTAAGAAATACTTAATTTTTTTTGAGGTAAAATACAGAAGGACATTTAAATTAAAAACCAGTACATGTTTGTTAATCTTGAAATCATCATGGTTCAAAAAGCTACATTCATTTATAGCTTCTGCTCTCTGATTGTCAAATAAGAATGTAAAGGTGAGAAGTAGAGCTAAAATGCAAAGTAAAGTCCGGACTCACCTAAGCCCTCTCTCAAACTTCTCCAAATAGTAATGACTCTAAAATTCTAGAGTGGCAGAAGCCACAAAAAGAGAGAGTAAAGAAGTATTCCAATCCCAGGAAACTTAAAAAAAATTAGCAGGAATGGTTTGTTGCTCTAGGATGAAAGAATATAAGACAATGCAGATTAGGCCCCAGCCAACCAGGGGCAGACCTGATTCAGTGGCAGCAATGGCAGTTATTTTCCAGACCACTCAGCCCACAAATGATAAGGGGATCAGACATGGGTCAAAAGGAAATTTTAGGGGTCCCTTAGCTGGCATCAAGGACCAGGATTCTATTGCATTGCCTATTCTTGGATCTGGGTCCCATTCCTGGATGTAAGTCCCAGTGAGGGGAAAAGCAGGAGCACAGCCAAGCTTGCAGCAAGGATCCTGTCATCGTTCCAGGGTTCAAAAGAGTGCTTGTGGTTTTTCACAAACGAATACACAGTACAGGAAAGGGAAAAATGAAGAGAATGAGAAAAAAGCACATAAACCTTACTCTGATTGAAACTGGTTCAAAGAGTGAATAATATACAAATTCAGTTGGGTTTAGAAATCTATCCTGCCATATGGGAAAATAGGAAGGGGATAAGTAAAGATGGAGGTGAGGGCAGAGATGATAGAAGAAAAGGCAATTTGGGGGATGTAAAAGTCAGAAACAAAACACTTTTAAGGATGGATAGGGCAAAAGGAGGGAGAGAATAGAATAAACAAAGGAGAAATAGAATGGAGGGAAAAAGCATGGGTGGTAATCATTACAATAAAAAAAAAATCAGTGACTTGCTTTGATATGGATTCAGTTTTTCACACAGATAGAAAATTGAGTCAAATTTGTAAAAATAAGAGAAATTGATAAATGGTCAAGGGATATAAAGTCTTCAGACAAAGTAATCAAAGCTATCTATAGTCATATAAAAATGTTATAAATCCCTATTGATGAGAGAAATAAAAATTAAAACAACTTTAAGCTACTACCCTAATATCAGATTGGTTCAGATTGGTTAATACGACAGAAAAGGAAAACGACAAATGGTGGAGGTGATATAGAAAAATAAAATGCTAATAGCCTATTGATGAAGTTGTATATTGATACAACAATTCTGGAGAGCAATTTGGAACCACGCTGAAAGGGCTATAAACTATACATGCTCTTTGACTGGGCAATAACACTCCTAGGTCTGTATTCCAAAGAGAAAAACAAACAAACACAAAGAAAAAGGATCTATGTGTGCAAAAGTAGTTATAGCAGCTCTTTTAGTGGTGATAAGGAATTAGAAATTGAGAGGATGTACATCAATTGAAAAATAACTGAACAAGTTGTTGAATGTGATTGTAATGAGATACCACTATGCTTTAAAGGATGAACAGAATGCTCTCAAAATTTTTCATGAACTCATGCAAAATGAAATGAGCAGATACTCTAGATAACACAGTAAGAGCAATATTGTATGATTATCTACTATGACTAAATTAGCTGTTTTCATCAATCTATGATCCAAGACAGTTCTGTAAAACATTTTATGAAAGATGCTGTTCATTTCCAAAGAAAAAACACATAGAGCTTTAATTCAGATAAAAAATATGTTTCTTTACTTTCTTTATTTTTGTTGTTGTTGTTGTTTTGTTGCTGTTTTCTTCCACAAAATGACTTACATGGAAAAGTATTTGTTTTGCATAATTACACATTTATAACCTATGTCAAATTTCTTGCTTTCTCAATGGAGAGGAAGTTGGATAGAAGGAGAGACTTTGGAATGAAAATTTCAGGGGAAAAGAATGTTAAAATTATTTTTACATGTGATTGGTCAAATAAATAAAATATTAAATAAGAAAAAATAATTTAGAGGTGATTTGGATTCTTTGCAAAAACTGCTTTCCAAATTATTTTAGCCTAGCTGATCAAACACATTGTGAAAGAAACAATGTCTTTTAAAAAAAATTATTGATACTGGTTTATACCCTCAGTCATCCAATTATACTGGGTTCACTATATAAGAATGTGAGCATTTCAAATTTGTGGAGATGTATTTAAAGTTATCTATATATGTCATCATATATATAAATATTTAAATAAAGAAAATACAGGTCTATTCTATTAAAATATTTTAAGTGACAATAGCATTGTTATCATATCATCAGGTAAGGTTATTTTTAGATAGGATGTTCAGGAAATTTTTACTTTTTAAAAATTTCCTATAACTACTCTTTTACATTACAATAAATTTGAATCAGAAATAACCTTTTCTCATCCTTTCCAGTTATATTATGCTAATACACAGATCAAATATTATTCCAAAAAAATTGCATATTTCCATTGTAATAAAAATGAATACCATTTTTATATATAATTATATCTTCAAATAAAGCAAATTCAAATAATAAGACCATTTTACAGAATTCATTATTTGTGCTAATTGGGACCTAGTTGTGCTCAGTCTCTACAAACAAGACAAAATCGAGGGAAATTAATGGTCACATTGAATATACAATTATTTAAATGAATCATGAGACTAATCTCCTTGTAATCAGGTTTTGATTCTGATCTGTGCTCTTCAAGCTGTGATGACTAAAAAATTACCTGTATTTTTAAGCCATGTAAAATTTAAGTAAAGAAACCCACGTGGGCTTGGGCCAGTTAGCTCCTAGGCTAAAACAATATACTTACCATTTATCTAGCTGGAAGTCTATTTAATTATTTACTAATTTATTTGTGTAGTCAAGTTTCTTTAAATGCGAAAACTCCAGAGAAAAGCTAGCACAGGAATGGGTTATAAAGGAAATACCTTTAAACAAAGGGAAGATTTATCTCTTGAGCTAGACAAGAGGAAAGACACAGGCAAAAATAGGGATTATCAGTTATATTCTATTTCTTTTGGGAAAAGGGAGAATCTTCTTCAGCCAAACTCTGGTCTTTGTAGAGATAACTGATTATTTGATCATTAATGTATCTTTTCTCTGTGGATAATTTCCAGTGATTTGTGGGATTTATCAACTTCTCCTCCAGGGTACTACTGATCAGTGCTCCTAAAATCTATCACTTCTGCAAGCAACTTCTTATGGCTCCAATCCAGTATCTGTATAGTTGTGCTGATAGTACTCAGGGGCTTCTATTTATTTGCTTGTTTTATCTTGTTTTTGTTTTGTTTTATTGTTCCAGATTCATAAACTTCTAA
Source organism: Sarcophilus harrisii (assembly GCF_902635505.1). Lineage (NCBI taxonomy): Eukaryota > Metazoa > Chordata > Mammalia > Dasyuromorphia > Dasyuridae > Sarcophilus > Sarcophilus harrisii. The sequence goes on from NC_045426.1 coordinate 196,831,077, forward strand.
AAAGCTCAGATGATATTTTTGAGTAATATAAAAATTCATCCTTAGTTATATTCTTCTGATATTCTTTTATAGAAACATGTATTTGCCACCTTTTTTAGTGAATTTGCTTAAAGCCTTCTATAGGGGGCAAGGAAGCAAACTTGGGTGACACTATTCAATGATATACTTAGCTTTCCGAAATAGAGTGCAGGATTACCAAGTCTCCTTTCCCTATATCCCATGGTGTCACAGCATAGATCAAAATTCATGATCTTTTTGTACCGAATTTTGAAATGTAAATGACTTATCAAGAGTCTCAAATTCCTTTTCCTATATGCTCTTCCTAGGCAATAAAAACATGTATGCAAATTAACATGCAGAAAAAGCCTTGGATGTCCAATAGTTCCCCTAATAACTAATATGAAAAATAACTAACAATTCTTGGTTATGTAATAGATGATGTTGAATTGAATGTGAAGTATGTAAAAAATGGATATCTTTTATTTTAAAATGCTTCTTATTTTCAAAGAAATACAATATCAAATGAGATTTGCTCTGGTATTTATGCCTTTGGTAATATCTTATATAATTATTTTCTGCTCTGAAGTTGATAATGAGAAGAAAGGTGGAGAAATAGTAATGAAAAAACATAAATGTAAAGAATCATTAATAATATTAATTAATTAATGATTAATATTAATAATAATATAGTATTAATATTAATAATATTAATACTCCTGACTTCAGAATATAACTAAAGATGAATTCTTACTCAAAAATATCATCTGAGCTTTTTAGAAGTTTATGAATCTGGAATAATTTTAAAAGCATTATTATTTTAAGCTATACCAATATTTTCTCTCTCTCTCTCTCTCTCTCTCTCTCTCTGTATATATATATATATATATATATATATATATATATATATATATATATATATACAGATATATATGTATAAAGAGCACTATAATGTACAAATAACTCTTTTCTATTGATTGTATCAGCTATTTGATTAACTCCCTGAGGAACTTTCTATTCTTGTCTTATCTTTTTGCCTTGGCTGTTGAACTATTCACAGTGCTTGCATGAGGGTGGTCAATAATCCTCTTATTCTGATGAGATGGAGGACCACACAGTTTTGCTACCTACCCTGTAAAACTGCATCCTAAGGTACTCCCTTTCCTGCCTCTGTGTCTGGAAACATCCCATTCCCTTGCTATTATCATATGATCTATTTGTGTAATCTAAAAATTTCTTGATCTTGCCAATCTCCCCATCACTATACTTTTAGCTCTTCCAGGGCCTTTTCCCTGCCCTAAAGCTGAATTGTTGTTCATGTACTGTTTCTACCAGTAAGAATATTTTTTTCCTGAGGCGATTGGGGTTAAGTGACTTGCCCATGGTCACACACTAGGGAGTGTTAAGTGTCTGAGACTAGATTTGAACTCAGATTCTCCCAACTTCAGGACTGGTGCTCTATCCACTGCACCACCTAACTGCCCCCAGAATATGAACTTCTTAAAAGCAATTTTCAGTGCTTAATAGAGTATTTGGCACATAATAAGTGTTTAATAAATACTTTTGCATATATTCATTTTTTTTAAAGAACACCATTAAAAACAATCAACTCCTATAGGGAAAAATAATAAATCCAATTGAGATAATGCACATGTGATAATTATTCATTTAAAAAATAATACTAACTTTAATAACCTCCATAAATATCTGAGATCTAGGGTCAAAGGAGAGTTAATGAAAAGTCTAAATATTATTTTGTATGTTTCTCAGAGAAAAAACTTTTAGGAACATGAAAAAAAGAAAACAAGCCAATGATAGAGAGCTGTATATAACAAAGAAAAAAGTTATTTCAGAGAATTTTATACATTAAAAAAAATGAATTTCAGTATGTTTTAAGTGCCTTTTTAGCCATACTTTGAAAAACCTGAATCTTCCTATCTATACATGAAGTTCTTTTTAACAAGTACTTGTTCAAACTGAATTTTGTGCCAATAAAATCTGACAAATGGATTATCACAAAAACAAAAACTACATATTCACTACCCAGGTATGATCTACATATTAAAACACACTGACTTAATTGGAAGATAGGAAATCTGAAATGATGATGCTTTAACTAAGCACAAAAGCATTCTAGATAAATAGATAGATATAATGTAACACTATATACCTTTGTCATATTTTGGTTCATTAAAAACAACAATTTCCTTTTAAAAAATTAAAATATCATTTTCTTATTAAGGATACTTTTAGTTAGCATAAATAGTCACTTATATTATATGATTTGAGGGTCAAAATGGAAGATACTGATCATTCCCAAATCTCACTCAAATTCTACTATTAGCAGCCCATTCAAAAAGATAATACCTTACTTATTTCTAAGATTCTTTCCAAATTCAGTGTGCAAATGATTCCATACAAATAACCATGGAATAAATTAGACACAAGACCATCATTTACATCAGTATAAATTCATCAACAAGATTTCTACCAAATATTTCTGGCTGAAAACAGAGTAAGAGCATTATCATGGCATGGTGATAAAGATAGTAAAGAAGGAAGGAATTGTTCTATTTTTTTTCCAATTTCCCTGAGACAGGCTCTGGTTTTCAGGAATTTTGTGGTTTAGATATATTTTATTAATCCTAACATACATTCACTGTAACCAATAATAGCAATAATAGCAACAACAACAAATATCTCTAACTTATGGCCCTTCATAGAAAACTATGCTGGAAAAGAAAAAATAGTTTAGGTCCCTGCTATTATGTAAGTTGTATGTATCTTAACAAATACATCATCACCAATATGATCATAGGATTATCAAGGTAAAATTGGAAAGGACCTTGGAAACTGAATTTGACTTACCCAAGATCACACAGATAAGTAGTAGAGGCAGATTTTGAATTAAGGATAGTGTTCCCTACATCCCAGTTTCTTAAACTGTGATTCATTACCCTATATGGGATGTCATAAATGAATGTAGAGGCCATGAAATAATGATTTATTACCAGCAATTGTTTTATTTGTATGACCATTTTATATACCTATATACCTGGGGTCACACAACAATTTCTCTGGGAAAAAAAATCACAGTAGAAAAAGTTTAAGAAGCTCTGCCCTACACTATACTGCCTTTCACTTGTAGAGATTGTTTTACAATTCTGAATACTGATACTACTGATTCCCTCTCTAAATCAGATTATAAAAAGACCCAGAAGAGCTAAATCACTTGATTAAATATTCCTGGAATTATATAATCTCATCTTCAATAAGGTTATTTTATATTCAGTACCCTTGCTCATAGAGTTATATCTTCAATAAAACTGCAATGGTTAGGGATGTGACTCCCCCATAAAATTTTTTGGCCTTCCCTTCATACCAGAGAAATCTGATTTCTTTCTCTTTTATGGGATGTTTACTATACCTTATCATAATATTGAATTTAGTATTTCATCTAGGTTCTGTGTTGTTTATTAGTTTTCAGTTCTCAGTTACTTTCAGTTCAGTTTTCAGTGCTTCTGCAAAACTCCCCCAAAATTCCCATTTTATTTTTTATGCCATTCTGTGATATAATGAAACCATGATGGAGAAAGTCATGATATGGAAGGAGTTGCTGTATTTCTCTTTCTCACTTATTACTTCCCACCCTTTGTTCAATAGGGCAGTAGTTTAATATAATTTCTGATCTACACTATGAAAGGTCATATAAGTTGACTGCCTTACTTTTCTACTCAGTATTCTTATGATTTCTCCAACCAAAACATCTTTCTCTGGCCAAAACTTCACTATATGTGCTGTCTACCCCTAAAAGAATGTTGACTCTTCTAGGTCACGGACCAACTTGTTTTTATACTTGTGTCTCCATTAATTAGTATACTACTTGACTTATAATAAACAGTATTTTTTTAAAATTCATTCAAGAGACAATAACTTTTTATACTGATTTTTATGGTAAACTGTCTTTTGTAGGAAATAGTTTTTTAAAAGAATCTTTTGAAGGTTTTTAAAACATTAAAGCATGTTATAGAAAAATTAGGGTGAATAAAGAGAAGGAAAAAAACAGGTTTAAAATTTCAATTTTTGTTATTTTTTATTAGCTTCTTGTATTTATTCTTTGTTCCACTCAGGCTGAACCTATATAACATTAATGAATGGTAATAACTTTAAAATTCAGTGAATTATTTGAATATTTCTAAATATCCATATTTGTTTCTATGTAAACATAGTTATCAGAGGCAACACAGTAAGCAAAAAGTACTAGTTTTAGAGTTAACAGATCTGGATTCAAATTCTGCCTCGATTGATTACTACTTGCAATACATTAAATATTCAATGTATTGCTGGGCTTCAGTTTCCTTTTTTGAAAAATGAATAGACTAAAAATTGTGATTAATTTTAAATCTAGATTTGTACCATATCACTGACTCAAAGGAGAGAAAAAAAAGGGAGAAGCAGAAAAAGAAAGTGGAAAAATAATCTTAACAGTATGTCATTCAATCAATAAAGTGTTAAAATTCTTGCTTGCAAACCTTCAAACCAGTGGTCTAAGGAAGCTGAAATAGGAGGTTAGCAAAGTTAGTAGCTCACTTGTCTATCACAATGTAATATTTATAGAACAATTTACATGCATCAGCATTAATTAGCATTTAGATAGAACATTGAACTTTTCACAGCTTTTCCAGTTACCATTATCTCATTTCATTCTGGACAACAATTATGATTGGTAGGCAAGTATGTTCGTCTCCATTTCACAAATGAGAAAACTGAGATATAGTGGCTTATCCATTGTAGAACCTTAATAAATCTGTGTTGAGTTGTGTTAGTCACAATTATAGGTAAGTAGTGATAGGACCACCACCAAAAAATGGAAATAGAAAATAAATAACACATAGCTGAAAACCATTTTTAACTCCTTAATATCTACTCTCTAGTCAGAATAATTCTATTTATAAAAAGATGTCTGAGAAGGAAAAGAAAAAGATAAAACTAAGAATTTGACCTGGATCTTTGCCTTATAAAGCAGCTAGAAAATTATCAAAGTCTTTCTTCTAGACTAAGATTCCATTTTCCTGATCTTTGGACAAATGGTCTTTTTAACCCTTGGTGACCTAACCCTAATCTTATAAGATTATTTCAACTTCATGTCATACATCTGTTTTCATTGCTACTACAGGAAGTTTTGTTTCATAAAGTGTTGTTGATCTGATAATATATCCAGCTATGAATATATAATTAGCTAGGAAACAAGAGTCTGGAAAATATAGTACTGTGGCCAGTCAAGGGTTTGAGAGGCTTTCTCCAGCTCATAGTGCTTGCTATCAGAACCTCCCATTCTTTTCAGAGTGAAGCAGCCAGCCTAATTGCTCCATGTTACCATGTTTGTTTGTTTTTTTTTGCCAACCCAAGAACTAATTATGTGACTAAGTTGCCAACTATTAGGAATAAAAACATTTGTCCTTCAAGCTGGTAGTATGCTATTTCACACCTGAATTCTAGATGAACCTCGGAGATAACTATCCTTCTCTCTACAATGAGAGAATGCATAGAAAAAGGGCAGGGGTGAGGAAGAAATAATTCAATTTGATCTATACATTGTCCTACCACAGAAATTTTCAAAATATTCGATAATTTAAAAAAGGTACAGACCAAACAAGTTTTTATACTCCAATGAAGATTCAATCTATGCCATTGAGAAGTAATGATTTTCTGAATTCTATACACTTGACTTCTCATTTGCTATCATACTGGTATAAAACTCACCATTGATTTACATGAAACTTCTTATTATGTGAAAGTACATAGTATACTTTTAGCCACATGTATATAACTATGAAAATAATTAGCTGTCTTGCTAGTGAACAGTTCTACAGGGTATCAATGTCATTTTTATTTAATCAGTATTTTTTAAACAAAAAGTTTAGAAAAGTCATAAGCACTCAGTAACTGAGCATTTGAGAGATAGTTATAAAATATCAACTGATTTGCAAAATATTGTACATTTACGACTGATTATAAGTTGCCAGTTTAAAACTGGCATAAAATAAGCCATTCCTATTTTACTAATTTAAATATTAGAAATATATGCAAATAAATTCCTATCAAGACCAGAAACATCAAACTGGCTGACTGGAATGAATAATTACTAGGTACCTCTCCTATCTGAGACATTGTACAAAATGCTTTAAAAATATTTCATTTGATCTTCACATTTCCTGTGAGCAAGATGCTATTATTAAGCCCATTTTATGTTTGAGAAAACTGAGAAAACTATTGTATTTAAACTCAGTCAGGTTTTCCTGACTCCAGAGCCAACACTATATCCACTGCTTCACCTAGCTAACATTTGCCCAGCTGTAGTTGAAGATCTATATTAAAAATTAGTCATTAATAAATATTAATTATCAATAGTCTGAGATCAGATACTTACTAATTATGTGATCTTGGGTCTGTCATGTAATTCTAACTGTCTTTAAAAATAATAAAACTAATGAGATATATTTAGTGGGGAAAAAAATCACAAATACAAAATGGGGAACACAGAGTCCCAGAGTGAATCTTCTGTTGAAAGGTTTGAAGAATTCACTTAATTTCAATTTTAGTATTGTCAGGCAAGAGAACCAACACAATCTTATGAAAGTGGTACAGTAGATAGATTCTTGGCTTTGGATATAGAAATATTCTAGTCATTTAATAAATTTTTATTAGACACTATTTTCCAGGCACTGTGCTAAGTGCCAAGGATACAAAGAAAAGCAAAAGATAGTTCCTGCTCTTGAGCAACTCACAATCTAATAAGGGAGATGATGTGAGAATAACTATGCACAAAGAAAATTGAAGATAATAGCAAAAAGAAGGCACTAGGATTAAAAGAAATTTAGGACAGGCTTTTCAAAGAAGGTAAAATTTTAACTGGAACTTGAAAGAAACTAGGGGAGTCAAGAGGCAGAGATGAAAAGAGAGTTTATTCCAGGAATTTGGAATAAATAAAAAAATGTTCAATCTAAAGATGGAATTACTACTGTGAAAAGCAGCAAGGAACCAGTGTACAGAATACATGAAAAGGAGTAAGCTGCAAGAAAACTAGAAAGATAGGAATAGACTAGATTGGGAAATGATGTAAATGTTAAATAGAATATTTTATAATTGTTTCTGAAGGTAATAGAGGGCCACTGGAGTTTATAAATGTGGGGGTTTGAGGGAGAGACATGGTCAGATCTGAATGTTAGAAATATCATGTCGATAGCTGAGTAGAAGATGAATTGGAATGGGTAGAGATTTTTAGTAAACTATGGTAATTATCCTGGCTGGTGTCAGAAGATGCCTACACTAGGGTGAGAGTAGCATACAAGGAGAGAAGATGTATAGTAGAGATGTCCCAAAGGAAAAATTTAGAGGACTTGGCAATGAAATGAGAGAAAGTGAGGAGTGAAGGATAACTACTAAGTTGTGAGCTTGGGGTGACTAAGAGGAGTTAATGGTGAAGTCATTGATAGCAAGAAGAAAATTTGGAAGATGGGAGAGTTTTGAGTGAAACATAAAAGTTTTGAACATGTTATGTGGAAAATACAATTTAAGGGGTTAGAACTGGATAGAAAGAACTGAATCCAAATTCTCTCTCAGATACTTATTAGTTGTGTGATGCTACCCAAGTCATATAACCCCTTTTAGCTCAGTATCTTCATCGGTAAAATAAATATAATAATAGAACCTAAATTGATGGATTGTAGTAAAGATCAAATGAGATAATATATGCAAAATGTAAGCTGTTGCATAAATGTTCACTACCATTATTATCAGACTGCTTTAAGAAAGCCATAGTTTTCAGGAATTAGAAAATTATAGGTTTGCTATAATCTGCCTTTGTCAGATCACATCTGCAGAGATGTGGTCAATTCTATGTGTTACAATTTAAGAAAAATACTGATAACAAGAAAATATCCAAAGGATTGCAAGCTTTTTTATGCATCCAAATATTTTGAACATATTTCCATATTAGTCATGTTGTGAAAGAAATGTCAAAACAAAAAAGGAAAATCACAAGAAAAAAAAATGAAAATAGTGTGCTTCTATCTACATTCAGTTTCCATAATTCTTCCTCTGCATATGGATAACATTTTCCATGCCAATTCTATTGATGTTGTCTTTGATCCCTGTATAGCTGAGAAGAGCAAAGTATATCACAGTTGATCATCACTCAATCTTGCTGTTACTATGTACCATGTTCTCCTGGTTTTGCTCACTTCACTCAATATCAGTTTGTATAATTCTTTCCAGGCTTTTCTGAAGTCAATCTGCTCCTCATTTCTTATAGAACAATAGTAGTCCATTACATTCATCTACCACAGTTTAATCAACCACTCTCTAATTAATGTGCATCCGCTCAATTTCCAATTCCTTGCTACCAAAAAAAAAATCTACTTACAAACATTTTTGCACTTGTGAGTCCTTTTCTCTCTTTTTTGATCTCTTTGGGATATAGACCTAGTACTGATACAGCTGGATCAAAGGGTGTGTATGCATAGTTTGATAGTCCTTTGGACATAGTTACAAATTGTTCCAAAATAGTTGGATCAGTTCATAAGTCCATCAAAAATGTATTAGTGTCCCAATTTTCCCATACTCCCTCTAACATTTATCATTTTCTTTTCCTATCACTTTGATTTGTATAGTATTTGATACTATACAATTTGATAGATATGAAGTGATATCTCAGAGCAACCAAGATTATTGAAGGAAGAAAGGAATAAGACAATGTCTCTTGGAATCATTGCAAGTTTAACCAAGTATCACTGATGGTCATTATCCTTCTTAATCATTTTCAGCAAGAAGGACCTGGAACTACTGAGCAGCTAGATAGAATAGTGGATAGAGTACTGATCCTGAAGTCAGCAGGATCTGAGTTCAATTGGCCTTAATAATTACTGTGTAACCCTGGGCAAGTCACTTAATCCCAATTGTCTCACCTTCCTTCTCCTCCAAAAAAGGACCCAGAACCAAAAGTCTCACACTCATTTTGTGATTGTGCACATCAATTCAGCTAGGTAAAAGTGATGACAAAATACTGAGCTCTCCGTGGTCCTCAGAGAATAATATAATCCCTGTCATCTCTGCTTCTCTTTCCAACATAGTATGCGATATCTTAAGTGTATGGATTATTGATTTACACATCCAGAATCTACTCTCAATTTCAGATATCTGGAAACTGCAATCCCCCAACCAACTTAATACATTTCAATGAGTACTGCTAATCACATAACCTTGGCACAATGGAGTTGCTTCCCTCAGTATGTGGATACAATTTGTTTTTATGGTGAACATTACATTCATTACAGGCATAGTTAATAGAAAAAAGTAAACAGTACATAATAACAATGAGACAATTCATATTATCACAACTAGAACTCAGCTCTGTCATAGCCTCTCCCAAATCCAGGCAATTTCCAGAAGGTATGCAAATCACTCAAGAATTCTAGGAAATGTGAAGTTCAATTGGTTTTTTATCCTTAACTTTCTCCTGTGGTTAGGTAAAGGAAGCTAGACTAAACAGAATTGTTCCAAATTATGTTCAATTCAGGTAGCCAACAAAGGTAGCCACTAAATAATGGAATTATGAACATGAGATTAGAACTCAGGAATTAGTACACAATGAACTTCTTAAAAGCTGGTATTTTTCCCAGTCTCAGCTGCCCTATTTTTGGCAGAGTCTTCATATTGCCAAGGAATATATTTAAAAGTAGAATCAGATGCTGAGAAAAATCTTTTTGTTGCTTTTGAAATCTTGTTTACTTTGTCTCACCCCCATAACTGACCTATAATCCTGAGGTTCTTGTTTTCTAGGACTTAGAGCTATGTAAGATATTTTAAACTATCTTCAATCATTTGGCTTTATGAGCAGTGGCAATCTGAAGCACAAAGCCAAATAGATAATTGGGTCCCCTGTGACAGAAAGATCTGTGGTTCTTTAGCCTGGAGAAGAAGAAACAAGAAGGATATAATAGTTGTCTTCAGGAATTTGAAACATGGCCATTAAACAAGAGATTCAAATTGTTCTTTTTGATTCCAGATGGTAGAACTCAGAACAATGGTTACACTTGATATAAGTAACATAGGAGTGGGGTTGATACCCTTACAGGTAAAATTTTCCAAAAAAGAATTTCCAGAATATAATCATCCCTTACTGACCGTCTTCAAGCCAAGACTAGATGATAATTTATCAAGTTTGCTAGAGAAGGTATTTATCAGGTAAGGATTAAACTAGATAATAAATAACATTTTAAAAACAACATTTAAATTGTACAAAGCCCTTTATGGATTTTTTTATATTTAAACATCATCACTATCCTTTAAGGTAGGGACCACAATTGTTATAATTTTCACTATAGAAAACTGATAGAGATCATGTGTCCAAAATGAAATTCATTAAAATTCCTCTCAATCTACTCCTCCAATTTCCATTTTGTTAAAGGTATTACCATTTTCCTAGAAATTGAGGATCACAATCTCAGAATAAATCTATTCTTATCATTGCTTTAATCTCTTCCCCCAAACATTTGCCAAAATTTTAATGCTCTACTTCCATAACATCTTTTGTCCATTCAAATGCTCACTTGCCTAATTCAGACATTTATCACCTATTATCTCTACTATTTTAATAGTCTCCTAATTGTTTTCATTGATTCTAGTCTCTTTTCTCTTCAACACATCCTCAAACAATAAACAAAGCAGACCTTCTTAAATATAGGTCTTGCCTCTAGGGAAAATATAGATTTCTGTTGGGTCCAGCATTCCAAAGCCAAGTGAACTCCAAGCCTTTCCCACCCCCAACCAAGAGGCAAAAAAGAAAACTGATATTGAATAAAGAGGCTGGGAACTCCAGTATGATTACAAAAGCCCTTTAATAATAATTTGGGCTACTTACATAAGAGCTATCTGGGGGTACCTGCCAGAAAGTTCAATGGACCTCTGGTCCCCACTATGCAGTCTGGGATGGCAGCTATACTAATCAGTGTATCTCCACAAAGATTCCCCCAAATCCCTATAGTAATTATTAAAATCAAACAAAGACAGGAAAAGCTGTATAGCATCATGAATACATTAATTATTGTTTGGTGATCATTTCGATTCACTGCTTAGAAACTGGGCCTAGTTCCAAAACCCAGGTACAAGGCCAATTCAGTTAGTTAGATGCTCAGACACTCAAGACTGTGTGCTAGTCAGTTTAAGCAAGTTCCCAGGTACACACAAGATTATTTGCTGGACACCATGTCCTTTTAATGGCTTTCAACCCCTTTATTATTCTTTCTTCCTGTGGATATTACCTAATTTCCTTAGTGGGAAATTTCCATCCTGGGAATCCTCTCCCTTCTCTATCCCTTTCCAAATATTTTGTTTTTTGTATTACTGATCTCTGGATCTTGTTTATATCAATTACCAAGTTCTAGTAATGGTGTCAATGTACTACCAATAAAACCTCCTGTAATTAATCTTGATTTTTTTCTTTCTGTAAGCATCTAGCTAAAACAGCTGGATAGCAATAAGCCTAACTTGGACCATGGATACCACCCTTTAGCTGAAGTTACACACCCAAGCTGACACTAAATTTCCTAACAGTTAAATCTCTGTGGAGTGAGATAGACAACCCTGATATTCTATGATCTCCAGAGAAAATAAGGGCTGGTCACTGAAGCTCTTACTTCAGTGTTAAGGAATTCCTTCCCTCTTAGACTGAAAAAAGAAAAAGGAAAACACCATTTGTTATATAGAGCAACAACTGACTGATCTGGATCCCAGAACATAGGGAAGAATCTCCAGTGGGGAGAAGTCCTCATTGCACAAAAATTTTAATGAGTTAAGTAAGGGAGTATATACCCTATTAGAATAATATCTAAAAGAAATGAGGGTCATACATCTAAGTTCCATACTTCTAGTATAAATCCACAAAGATGCTCATACACACACATGCCCCTCCCTACAGAAAATGTGTGTGTAAATATGTATATTTGTGTTTGTTCCTTCATTTTTGCTGTATATTCCAATTCCTAGCACAATGCTTGAATCACAGTAAATTCTTAATAAATGAAATGATGTTCTAAAAAATAAATAAATGGTTCTTCTTTTATTAATCTAGACAATTTATATTTTTGTAAATATTCATCCATTTCACTTTGATTATCCAATTTGTTGGCATAGTGTTGAGTAAAATAACTCCTGATTATAGCTTTAATTTCCTCTTCATTGGTGTTAAATTCACCCTTTGTATTTTTGCTACTGATGATTTTATTTTCTCCTTTTTAAAAAAAAATTACATTAACTAAATGTTTACTTATTTTGTTGTGTTTTTCCCCATAAAACCAGATTATAGGGGTTTTTTATTATTAGTTCAATAGTTCTCTTACTTTTGATTTGTTAATTTCTTTTTTGATTTTCAGAATTTATAATTGGTATTTAATAGGGGATTTTAAATTCTTTTCCCTAGCTTTTTTAGTTCCGTGTCCAATTCATTGATTTTCTCTTCCTCTTTTTTATTTATGTAAATATTTAGAGATAAAATTTCCCCTAAGAACTGCTTTGTCTGCATCTTATAAGTTTTGGTATGTGGCCTAATTATTGTTATACTCTTTGATGAAATTGTCAAACAACAAACTGATAATTTGTTGTTAGATCCAGTCATTCTTTAGGACTAGATTGTTTCATTTTCCAATTACTTTTTAGTCTATCTCTCCTTGACCCATTATCACACACAATTTTTAATGCAATATGATATTAAAAGTATACATTGACTATTTCTGCCTTTCAAAACTTAATCATGAAGTTTTTATAATCTTTTATAACCTAATGCATGGTCATTTTTTTGTATAGGTGCCATGTATCACTGAAAAAAAAGGATATTTCTCTGTATCCCCAGAGATGCCATGTCTAACTTTTCTAAAATTCTATTCACCTCCTAAACTTCTTTCTTGTTTATATTGTGGTTTTGTCTAGTATTGAGAGGGAGGGATTAAGGTCCCATATTAGTATGGATTTGCTGTCTATTTATTCCTGTAACATTTCCTGTAACATTTTACATTCCTGTAAGATTTTTTCCTTTACTATTTACCTTTTTATTTACCTCTTCAGTCTTGTATTTGAAGATCAGATTTTCTGTTCAGCTCTAGTATTTTCATCAAGAAAGCATGAAAGTTCTCTACTTCACTTGTCCATCTTTTCCCATGAAAGATTACTGTCAGTTTTTCTGGGTAGTTGAGTCTTGGTTGTAATCCAAACTCTGTTGCCTCCTGTAATATCAAATTTCAAGCCTTCCTATCATTTAGTATAGAAGCTGTTAAGTAAGAAGCAATCAATTTGTACTGCAGTTTTTGATATTTGAATTAATGACTTTCTTTATGACTATCTGCAGTGTTTCCTCTTTGATCTGGTAATTCTGGAATTTGCTAAAATATTCCTTGGAGTTTTCATTTGGAATCTCTTTTAGGAGGTGATTGGTGTATTCTTTCAATGACTACCTTACCCTCTGATTCTAGGATATATCAATATTTTCCTTGATAATTTTACAGTTTTTACTGATATTTAATTGAAAGATACTATCCTGACACTTTTTTGATCACGACTTTCAGATAGTCCTATAATTTTTAAAAGATTTCTCCTGGATTTATTTTCCAGGTCAGTTCTTTTTCCAATAAGTTATTTTACATTTACAATACTCCTATTTTTTCATTCTTTTAATTTGTTTTTACTGATTCTTGATGTTTACTAGAGTCATTAGCTTCCACTTCTTCAATTCTAATTTTTAAGGAATTGTTTTCTTCAGTTAGTTTTTGTATGTCCTTTTCCATTTGGCCAATTCTACTTTTCAAGGAATTATTTTCTTCAGTGTTTTTTTTCTTCTACTTGGCCAATTATATTCTTAAAGTTATGTTTTATTCAGACAATTTTTGTGCTTCCTTGTCTAAGCTGTTGACTCTTTTTTTTATAATTATCTTGTATAATTCTCATTTCTTTTTTCAATTTTTCTTCTAGCACTCTTACTTGATTTTTAAAATCCTTTTTGGATTTGATACCAATTCTTATTCTCCTTTGAGGGTTTATATATAGGTATTTTGATATTGTTGTCCTTGTCTGAGTTTGTGTTTTGATCTTCCCTGTCACCCACAGTGGCTTTCTATAGTCAGGGCTCTTTTCTGTTTTTTGCTTCTTTTGTAATTTTAATCTTTGCTCCTGGGGCATACTGTTCCAAGCTTCTTGTGATAGGGGCCAAAGGTCTGATTACTGGCTTTCTATGTCAAGGCCTCAGATGATTGTTGCTCGCCCACTCCCCTGAATTATTCATGCCTTTGTATCCAGGGCTTCAGGTGGTCAATTTGCCTTCTGCACTGGGGCTAAAGGCTCAGTGCTGACTTGCTGTGACAGTAGCCTGCTGAGCAAGGACGAAGGAGCCAGTTTCTGGTCTGTGCTATGGCCAAGAGCTTCCCACTGGCTTGCCCAGACACTTCCCTTTTACACAAGTGAGACAGACCCTGAAATCTCTGTTTCACTCCATCTTTTTGTGTGTTCTGTCACTCCAGGATCCATGTAGAGGTTTGATTTACTATTGTTTCCAATGGAAACTGGAAAGAGTCAGGCAACTTCATTGCTTCTCTTTGCCATTTTGACTTCTCTTTTTTAGATAATTTTCCTCTTCAGTGTATTTTTGTGTCTCTTTTACCTTTAAATCAATTCTGTTTTACAAAGTGGTTTTTTTCAGGTATTGTGAGTGTGTGCATGTGTATTTATGTGTGTATCTCTTTTACCATATTGTTCTCTTTTCATTATATTCATGTATCACTCTCCTTTACTCTCACAATTTTTCCTCTATTACTTTTATCTCTTCCTTTAGCTCTCCCAAGAATTCTTGCTTTCTATTAGCATTTTTCTTCAAGGCTTTGCTTGTACTTTTTTCTTCTTCTTATGAGTTTCTAAATTGATTTTCTCTATCATGATAGTAGCTTATTATGGTCAAGGTCTCTATTGTGTGCTTAGTTTTCCAACTTATTTCTTCACTTAGAATGTTATACAAGAGTTGGGATCTGCTCACCAGGAGTTGGAAAGGCCCTATATCCAGCTTCAGGCTTTTTAGTGTTGCTGTTTTCAGCTCTGGTTCTGGGAGTCTACATGGTTTTTGGTGCTTTCAAGGTAGTGTGATTTGGAGAAAGGTTTGGTCATTGTTCTGGGTCTGAGCTTTGGTCATTACCCAGAAAAGGCCCTTGGTTCTCCTGTAGTCACAAACACCAGCATTATTCTTGACCTCAGGACTGAAACCCTTTGACCCACCACAAGCACTTTTTCCCACTCTGGAACTATGGTCCACAACTGCTTATAAGCAATAGAGTTTCTAATCAGTACCAGCTGTGCTCAGTGCCAACAAATGGTTCCCCATCATTGAACTCTGTATAAGCCTCCACTCCAATGTCTCAAACTTGACTTCTTAATTTTTCTTAGGCTGAAAAATGTCTCACCTTAATCTTCTCTTGGCTTTGCTGCTCCATAATTTGATTTGAAGCTTTATTTTACATTTTTGGAGGGGGATGATGCCCCTAAAATACTGTCAGATGAGAGGATTTCTTGAAGATGGAGACAATTCATTTGTAAATGATGGCAAGTTGTAGGGTATGACTATATTTGTATGTATTGAAGTGGAGTGGAAGAGTGGCTTATGGGGACCTACTCTGTTAGGATGTTTGAGAGAACTGAAAATTTCCATTATAAAGGAAGGAATTTGGAAGGACAGAAACATTGAGAGCCTGCTACTGAACTTTGAAGAAGGAAGGGGAGTGACATGGAACTCTGTAGACAACTATCAGGATTTTAACTGAATGGAAAATTTGTCTTGTATAGATTGCAAAGTCATAAAGAATGGAGATTGTGGAAAAATCTGAAAGTGGCAACAGAGAGCAAGGACAATTCCCACACTCCTGTTTTGAACAGGATTTTGCAATATATATCTTAAGAACATGCATCTTCACAACATGATTAACAGGTATTCAAGTAATCTTTCTTTGAAGAGTTCTAGACCTAAAAGAATAAGAAAAACATCTTGAAATTGGAGGACCATCCCTTGTTTTGACCTTTAACATATCATTTTGATTTCTTAAAAAAAAGATGAAAGTTTCCTATTACTGTTCTAAACTCCAGTGATCCTAGAGTGAGGGGATATAAATGCTTGACATCCAAAAGGATTAAAAGATTTGCTTAAGGCTATAGGTAGAGAAGATGGAATTCAATCCCAGGATTCTTGACTCCCTTGTTGAATATTAGTTTTGAATGTGACTTATATAAATCAATTGTACTTAATAGTTGTGTATATATATAATATAAAACAACAATAAATTAAATTTTAATTAAATAAATTTTATTTACCATACTTTTTCAATTGAAAACAAAACATACTGTCTTTAGTTATATGATTCTTGTTATGCTATTTCCTTTGGAAAATCAATTTAGGCCAATCTAGCATTGTGAAATAAATACAATTTCACTTACAGTAAAAAGAACTATATTAAAATATATATAAATATATCATTTAGAAGATAGAAGTTTGGGATGCTATTCCATCATTCTATCATGCTATGTTTATTTGAATAAATATGAAAACCTTGAACAGAATACACTATTAAGTAGAACCCATACACTGAATTATGTCTTAAGAATTATGTAATTAGTTAAGTATTGCATTCCTATTAGCTAGGGTTCTGGGGTTTTATAGTTTCTCTAATTTAATTGGTAAACTAGGCAAGTGCTTTTAGAGCTTGATGTTTGTTTACTTTATGTTTATATAATATTATGTATGTCCAGTTACAGTTCTTTCTGTACTTAATGCATAACAAAATCTTAAAAGCAACAGTTAAATGTTCTGTGATATAATAGTTATTAAGAACAATATTCTTTTTTTTTCATAGAAAATGCTCAACTAGTAGGTAGTGGGTTTGAGAGGCAATTTTATAATGAAAAAATGTATTTTAAAATAACATGGCTTTACATGCTAACCCCTCAGGGAGAACTGAGGAGTGAGAGTAAGGACCTGAATTCCAACCACAAGTTCAGAGAGTCCTCAAAGACTGTGAATATTTAAAACTGGGTCCTTAAAACTGGGTCCTTGAATAATTTTCATCAACTGACATACTCTGTCCTCTATAGTACATGCTATTCCTTTGGCAGATTTGCTTTAGGCCCAGTCTTCATGTCTTCTTCAGGACCACAAGGTTACTAACTTGAGAAAATTCCTAATTTTGGCCCAGTGCAATGACTGCAATGTCATAAGTTAACCTAGGCCCTACCCACAGGTATTTCTCATTTAAATTATTGCATAAATGTCTCTGCTAGGCAAGCCTCCCCTGTTTATTTCAAAATTTATTCTCTTGACCAGTTCCTTTTTCTGTAGGCTGAAGGAAAAGGAAGTCTAGAGTTTATTCAGTTTCTATCTTGTACTCTCGATGAGATGTTTTTCAGTAATCAAATGGATGAGGTAATTTTTGGAATACTCTCAGAGTGGTCTCTCTTGGTTTAAGCTTTCCATCAATTATCATGTAATCAATCAGTTTTTTTACCTTTCTTTTCAATGCCTTGAACATAGTAGGGAAATATTTGTTGACTGACTGACTTTGTAATTCCATTATGATGTCTTTATTTTATTTTATGAAGTCACTCAACATCACTGACCTCTATGGTTTTTTAATACCCATAACAGTGATGTATTTCAAATTAATCATTCTTCATTTTCTTCAAGAGATGATTCTATGAATGTAGAACACAACTGCTAAATTAACTTTAAACATGTCTAACAGTAGTAATGGTAGAAAACATCTGGATGAAGAGGAGCACTAGCTAACCCTCTTGCCTCTGACTCCCACATTCATGTGAATGGGGGCATTTTTTCCTAATTTAATCCCTTCAAATTTTTACCTAATCAACATACTTAGCTCCACCTTGTGGAGGATAGAGAATTTTCTTTTAAATAAATGGGGAATAAAATAATGAGAAGAAAGAATTTCCTGAGACTACTTCTTTAGAAGGAACCCCCTTCTCCCACCAAAATACTGATTAATATGATTGAATCTGTTAGCTTTTTTTATTTTTGTTTCTTTGGGAGGGGATTGTCAGATTCACCTAATATTTTCCATTTTCCATGCTTTGGAGAAAATATAATAATAAATCAATACCAAGGAAGTTTCAATACAAATATCAGTATCGATTTCTGGTTCATCCTGACCCCCATCCCAGATGTTAATTTCTCTCTGACTCTCTCTGTGCATCTTTCTCTCTATCTCTCTGTCCCTGTTTCTCTCTTTTCCTTTAAGCAAGTGAAATTCAATTATATCTCATTAATAATACATATTGGTGTTATAGAAATTAATTGGTTCAGATTAGTCTCAATTATTTCAAATTTAGATCATGGAATTAAATGAAAAACGAAAAAAATCTGATGGTTAACAAAAGGAAATTCAAATAGCTATAACAGAGTAAAGATAATAGATTACACAAGGATATTTAGTGAGATTCCACATTCATTCAATCAAGTATATCTCATACCTCAATTCCTCCTGGCAGTCTTATGATAAAGCATCTTGGAGATTTGTTTATTATTATTCTTACTAATCATTCTGGCAATCATGAATGATGCCAATGGCCCAAGTCTTTAATCTCTTGAGTCAATTAAATCTTAGGAATAATTTTCTATATTTTTTAAGGAAAATGAACTAGCTTAGCCCAAAGAGCTGTGTATTTGTGTAAAAAATAAAACACTACTGCAATTAAAAAAAAAATATGGTAGCTCTCTTGATGTAATTCCAGATTTCTTTGCCGAATGACTAGATAAATTCTTAGCTCCGACAATAGTGCTCCAGTGCCCCTGTTTTTCCTCAACATTTCCAAAATTTATCATTTTTCTTTTTTATCTTTTTTAAGTTTGATAGATGTGATTAGAAACTTCAAAATTACTTTTCTTGCATTTCTCTAATTTTAATTATTTAGGGTACGTTTTTCATTTGACTCAGCTCAGATTTCTTCCTTTGAACACTGCCTGTTCTTATCCTTTTATCATTTAGTTACTGGGGAATCATTCTTAGTCTCATAATTTGAGTCAGTTTCTTATCTATCTTGGAAGTGATACTTATCAAAGAAATTTGTTTATTTTTTCTAGTTACCTGTTTTCCTTCTAAATCATTTCTGACTTTTTTCACATTACCATCTCACTTTTTGATAACATATGTTACACAATTTCTCCTTTAAAATTTTTCATTTATAATGTGTTTTAGTTTGCTTATGTCCATTAGAAGCCTCTTCGTTGCTCTTTGGAAGTTCCTGAACTTAAGATTTTTGGAAAGTCTAGAGCTCTATATCTCAGAACCAATGTCATGAGACCATTTGTATTAAAAAGATGGGCCTTTTGTTTCAAAAAAGTTTGACATTATTGGTAGAACTTTCCAGTTTCCAAAAGGAAATCCTTCCTTACTGTTCCCTCCCCCACACAAATACACAAAAATTCTATGTGTTGTCCACCAAAGGGTATATTATAGATCAATCAATGAGGTGTTTTATCACACAAAAAATTGCCACCACTCCTTATGCCCAAATACCCAGGCATTAAAGTAGTTTAAAATTTTACAAGTAATTTTCATTAAATGAAAATATATAAACTTTCTGATGTAAAACTTGAATATTATCAAGGAAAATAATTTTAAAGCAAAAAATAAAATGATATGTTAACAGTTATAAGTTAATAATAAGTAATAAGTAATAAGACAATAAGACAGTAATAAGACAATTATTCTCTGAAATAAATTACACTGTAATATTGAAATAGGTCTTTTATTTTCCCCCTAATTTTCTTGCCTATAAAGAGATTTATCACAAAATTTAGCTGTTTTTATATTCTAGATATGAAACTTAAAAGAAGTGTCTCTTCTAAAGGTCATAAAAGATCCAGGTAATTTCCCTCATAAATATATTTTTAAAATTTTCAGTCTCATGGGGGCAGCTAGGTGGCACAGTGGAGAAAGCACCAGCCCTGAAGTCAGCAGGACCTGAGTTCAAATTTGACCTCAGACACTTAACACGTCCTAGCTGTGTGACCTTGGGCCAGTCACTCAACCCCAATTGCCTCAGCAAAAAATAAAATAAAATAAAATAAATTTAAAAAATAAATTTTCACTATCATTCTAAAAAGTAAAAATATAATTACATATAGTATATATATATATATATATATATATGTATGGGGGATGAGAATATTTAAGGTATTTGTAGATGTGGAAAAAGCTTTTACAAGTTTGTTTTAGAGAATGTCATGGTGGATAGTTAGGTTGCCTTAGGCAACGTTCAATGGAAATAAGTCAGTTTAGTAACATTAAATTTTTATTTACCCAAAGATTCCTTAAGAAATTTAATACATGGGAAAATATATATAGCCAGTTCTTCCGCCATGCAAGGCTGTCCAGTCTGTAATTTTTTTTTTCTCAAGGTATCCTACTTCTTTAGTTTATTCACAGGTACACAGGTTCCAATAGCACTTAGCATTCCATAATCATCTCTTTTGGCTTTGTTTTCTCTGTTACTCCCATGCTTCCTTGATTTTCTGCCAACTCATAAACTTGGGCTAACCTTACCACTTACTTTCTCTATTTCTATTCCCAGCCTGAAGAATGTTTATTTAGGGAAAAAAAAAACAAAAACCTTGTTTGCTGCTGATGAAAGAGTCAATCCTAAAGATATGGTTTTGTATGATTGCAGATAATAAAGTTTAGTTAAAATAAGTAGGAAAGGGGATAAGAAACATGGATTTTAAGTAATAAAAACTGACTTTAAAACTTCCCTCATTTGACTTCTCTGTCCTCATCCTTTCCTAATGTCTAAGATAAAATGGTGGGATTTGCTAACCACTATTATCCTTTTCAATTATAATTCTGTTGAGATACAATCTAAATGTAACTTGGTTCTTACTGTGACAATTCAGTAACCTTTTTATTCATCTGCTACTTATTTCCTAGAACATTTTCCATAACATTATTTTAGATCTGTTAAGGTCTTAATCTCATTCATCTCCTCTTCTTTTGTTCTATTTACTAAGATGATCACACTCATTCTAAGATTGTTTACTCCCCAATGCACCCAAGTTTAATATGATTCAACATTTCTGCCTCTGTGTGTGTATTAGGTAGTAGAAAAATATAAAAATCAAATCTCACACATTTCGAGATTTATTTTTTCTATAACAAATTGATGATAAAATTAAAACAAATTAAAAGTGTTAATGTCTTCTAATGGATACCAAAGTAGAGAGCCAATTTTATAGGCAGACACTAAAAAATAGGTTCATACTGGGAATGAATGCCTTTTTAAAAGAATATCCTATAACGTATATTTATTCACCACACATTATTTCTTGGAGGTATCATGACATGCATAGGGCAACCATTTGCACAACATAAACTATCTATAGTAAAAAGAAAAAAAGGCACAGACAACATCAATGATGAAAGACTAGCACACTAGACATTATTTTCAATTTAGTCTATCATTTTAAGTACAAAATATGTTTAAGAAAAGAAAAACCTTGTAAAGAAATCTGAATGATTTTAATACTTTTAAATGGAAAATATATCTTTTAAAATGTAGCATAATAAACCAATGACATGGGATACAAAATCAATACATCAAAGGGTGACTTTTGATACAGGTTTACTATTAAATGTGATTCAGCTGGTATTGGATTAAAAGCATTTCAATTAGGATATAGGAAGCATCCTGAAAATTACACTTTCTTTTAATGTGAACCCATCATTCTTGTTTGTGATTTCCTTTCTTCTTTGAAACGCTTAAATAGAATATCTAAAGGGAAGATCTTACCTTCATTACTCTTACATGAAATCTCATGCAAATTGCAAACTAAATGATTGAAATACATAATAGCCTTTTATCATCAATGGATCTCTCCTTCAGACTGACTTCTTGATTTGCTTAATGCAGGGCAAGTGATAGTTATTTATTATACTTTGAGGAATGAACATGTGACAAATTAATAATGCTAACAATTCCTTTCTTCAAAAACCAGCAACAAACACCCAGGCAGAACGAACACACCAAATGGCATGTTTCATAAATTTCTATCTCCAGCAGCTTTTTAACCAGGATGTCTTTAGAACAATTTTATATAACAGCAGGAAAGGTACTTAGTTGTGATAAACAGCTTTCTTGCTCAGAATGAAGAGACATTTTTGCTAGACTAAGGAAACTGTATTATTTCACTATAGTCTATAACCTTAATATTTATTGCATCAGAGGATCTAGCAGAAGCTATTCTCTTTATACTAAATTCATTTGATGTACCTACTGTGCTATCCCTTTTTTAAACTCATAGTTACAGATGGTTTAGCAATTTTTTAAACATCTATATATTTTCCTTCCATTTTTCAGTATAAATACATGTAAACAAAAGTTCAATGTCCATTTGCATTAAATTCTCCTCATTTGTGGAGATGGATGACTCAATGCTCTATACCTACATGATAGATAAACTTATTGAAAACTTTAGGAAAAAATACAGAGCTTCTGGCTTCCACCTTGTAGAGAAAAGATAAACTGATCCAGATTCATTCCTTAAAGAAGATATTTTTATATGAAGGAGACATTTAAAAGAGCCAGCATCTTGGTCATGTTTTTATCCCCAGATTGTTAAAGTAGGCTCCAGGGAATTTTCCCTGCTATCTGATATCTTGGCTGAATTGAAATATCTAGCTTTCAGGAGGTGAGCACATTTACTCTGTATATGTCTGATATATTTCCAACTTTAAGCCTTCTTTGATTTATGTTTGGTATCGGTTTTAAAAAATGAGTTTACTTGCTATTGTTGCTTATTCTGGAACAAACATTTGATGAGAAAGGACCAAAACTTAGATACATTGCTCAGGGCAATTCTTTCTCATGGAAGAGTGTTAAGGAACTCAGTGTGAACCTACAAATTATTTCCCCAAAATTAACAATATTTAGGGAGACAGATCTAATTCTAACCTGATATTCTGACTGAGAACAAAATAATGGTCCACCTTGGTGAGAATTTTCTGCATCTTATGCTGGCAGGAATCCAAATTCCTTAAAGAAAGATGAGTGGAAGAGACTCTAGAGATATCTCTTCATGTTTCTCTGAAAGCCAAATGTAGACAAACCCATGGGAACACACATTACTTACATGCACAACGCATATTCACTATCCCATGTATATTTTGTAACACATATTCAATTTGTTCCCAATGAATTTATTTATTTTTCTACTGACTGATATTTGTGTTATGTTTAAAGCAGCACTAGAGATTTTCCTCTCCTTAAAAACAAAACAAAACTGAACATGTTTCAGGAAAATCATACAGATATAAAAATATTGTTATTAATATGTAAACTTCTTAGGAAGAGGAATAGTATCATTGATTGTATCTGTATCACTAGAGTACTTAGCATAATACCTGACACAATGTAAGTGTTTAATAAGTATTTGTTAACTGATTGATTTAAAAATATAATTATTATTCATCTATCATGCATCTAAGCATTAATATATTCCAAAAGTCTCCTAAATTGAACACATCTAAAATATCTTCAAATTATATTTTGTAATGCACATTATGCCCAATCACACAGTGCATATGAAGGTATCAGAACTCCTTCACCAATTTAGAGTTAAAATTATACATGTTTGCAAATTTAACTATTCAAATACCATGGGGGTGGGACAAGTGGGGGGATATTGGGGAACAGGATGGATAGAGATGATACAAAATAAGAAGAAAATAGAATCAATTAAATATTTTTAAAATCATACAATAGAAGTTAAATTCAAGCATGACAATGTTTTACTACTACATTAAAGTTTATATATTTATGTCTATATTTATATAGCTGAATATAATAAATTAATGTTTTTATAGGAAATCTCATTTTCTCGTTTTCTTTGTATATGGAAATCCTCATGTTTTTAGATTATTTCCTAGTTAATCATTTTAAACCTTGGGAATTTACAGGCACCTCAGGACAGTGCAACCCCACAGTAGGTGAGCAGAACTAAACTTTAACATAAAGTTGAAATTCAAAAAGTAGGCTAGAAAAATGTGAAAACAAAAAAGAAGTTGTTCATAAAAAGCTATTATCATGACAGGAAAGACCAAAAAATAAACTTAGAAGAAGACAACATAATGAAAAAAGATACAAGCAAAAGCTCAAAGAAAAATCCTAATTGGTTGAAAATTTAACAAGATTTCATGGAAGAATCAAAGAAAGAAATAATAGAGTAGAAGAAAAAATAAAGAAAATTAACAAATTTTAAAAGAGGCACCAAAAATGCTGAAGAAATTAATACTTTTTAAAAAATAGCAATCATGATCTGAATTGAAGCAAAAGCAAAAACATAAATAATTAAAAGAGATAATCAGCTACATTTTTCTTTTTAAAAAATCTACCATAGAAAATGACGTAGTATAAAAATTTTACAGAACTACAGCCAGATGGAAGAAGGAAACATAATTGATCAGGGCCCATCTCTAAAAAGGTATTGCTACTCTTTTTAGGGACACTGGGGCAATCCAAGTGGAAGGATGTTATGAGTTGTTACCCATGACATTTCTGAAGGAAGTTCTGAAGTGAAAAGGCAATCAATCATGTTGCAGAAAGAGAAATGTCAGAATGCAATTTGTGGACTATCAATTTCTCCCTCACTCTGTCCATATGACCAACCCAATTTTTTCCCAATAACACTCTTTTGTTGATGAAATGCTTTGCATCATTTCTCCTTCATGGGTCCCTCTTTGTAATGGCTTGTAACTTGATCACACCTATCACACCAAGGCATTGCTCCATTGCCTTTTAGGTGACTATCAAATTTAGATTTTTTGGAAACTTGCTCTGTAACTCACAACTAAATAAAACTACCTGAATATCAGCATGTGAAATCATTTTTAAAACTTTAGAATTTTTATTATTTTTATTTGAATAAATAAAATAATAATAATTAAAATTATTATTATTAAAAATATAAAAAATAAATAAAATAATATAAATTATTTTGATATGATTATGATATTGATTTTATTATTTTGATGTTTATTTTATTTGAAAGGTAATACTCTCTTATTCCTATTTGTTTAATTTCTTGATATTCTCAAGACCAAGCATCTATACATTCATATAAGAGTGCACTGAAGAATTAGCTCTATTAGTATCTTTTTGGCTATGTCTTTTTAAGACCTATTTACTCACACAAACTTCAGAACTTCCAGTTTTTCTTCTTCATTAGATCTGATTAGATTTATATCTTCAAAATTTCATACTTTGGCATTTGTCACTAAATCTGAAAATGTTTAGTCCTTGGAATCCTAACTCTTTCTTCAGAGACTTTTGAAAGGGTGAATTTCAGACTGATGAAATTTTCTTTTTCTTTTGATCATTGACTTTGAAATGGAGTAGTCACTTACCTCATAGTCCACATCATTTCTATCCTACTTTTACTTCCCCAAGGAGCATAGTCTTAGTTAAATGAATTTGCACTTGGACTCAGAGGTCATTTTTCTGTTTCATGCTTCTTTTGCAAAGTAGCCATCCAAAAATAGCTCTCAAGATATACTGATTCAAGCATGGAGATTACTTTATAAGCTTGAAGAGCCCAAAAGTCTTAAATCCATGGAGAAGTTACTTGAAGGGAAAAACTCTTTTACATCAGAAAGGTTGATTACCAACAAGAACATTGGCCCAAACTTGACCACTTAACCAAAAAATATTTATCAGGTTTTGTTTGGACAGTATCAAGCTGTGTTAAAAATACAGAATGTCAAATAGGTAGTTTTGCAAATTACTTTTTGTTCCAATAAGGCTTAAGTACCAAGCCTCTTTGCATTTTGTAACAAGAGTTGTTTCCTAAAGTTATTGAATCTTAGTTTTAAGTAAGTCTATTGATGCATATCTATTAGGTTTTTATGATTATCAATTTTATTGGCTGCAAGAATGTCTATCATATCTAACTCTTATCTTTTTTACTCTCTTTTACCCTCTCTATATCTCATTTGGAGAAAGCTTGAACTTGAACATGAACCTTTAATATAAATAAAATTATTCCTGGGGCAATAGAAAATTTAAGCAGCCAAGAGTATGAGTAAGGAGATTTTAGAATTCACAATCCTCAGAACTGAACCTAATCCAAACCACATGACTGGGAAAAATAACAGCAATCATAACAACAACAAAACAGGAAATGTTGAAGTTTCTCAAGGTCAGAGATAAATATATGCATGTTAATGTATATGTTGATCTACATATTTGGCATATATAACTACGTGAGTATGTATACATTCAGTACATACAGTATGTGTAAGAATATACATTATATATGTGTGTATATGTATGTGTATGTAGATACATAATCACATATATAGTGTTTAATTCTGGGAGCTACACAAGGATGCTGGCAAATTAGAACAAATACAAAGAAATATAGTCAAGATGGAAGATTTGAAGTCCCTTTATACAAAGAGCAAGTGAAAGAACTAAAGATACCCACCTTGGAAAAGAGAACACAGAGGAAGGAGTTTGCTAGAGCCTATTTGAAGCAGCTTGAAAGAGATAATTCTTTAATTTTCAATGTAAAAATCATCAAATTATACAAAGGCTTGATTTATTATCTTGTTGATGTAAGAGATAGATGGATAAAATGTTAATAATGCATACTAAACTTGAAAGAATATTATACAAATCTCTTTTTAGAAGTTTCTGTAAACATTTACTTGCACACACTGCTTCTTAGAGAGATTGTTAGCAATTGGAAATGAGATTGCTAAAGATGAAGGCATTCACTATTGGTTTGACAACTCAGAAGAAGCATATGATTCAGGTGACATTGACTATAATTCTGCTAGCAATATGAATGGCACATTCATTTCCTGAGCCACTGTTTTGGGGGTATAGAAAAAGTTTCAGTCATTTTGAGAATTGAAGCAATGTAAATTAGCCATTGAAATTCAACGTCATAGGTTTTCAACAAACTGGGCATTGAAGATTTCTATTATACAAGCATTTCAATGAGGCTATATGCCCATGTTATAGCTATTGAATATTGAAAAGAGAACCTAAGATGACAGAAGTGCTAGTTACCTAGTTATATATGAGGAATTACTGAGAATAATGGGGAGAAATGTAATCTCTCTCTGCTTTGCCACAAATTCATTGGAGAATACCATTGTTCTTCCATCTTTCTATGATTTCTCCCTCACCTGTTGATAACTGAGTATTTAGCAATACTCTTTGAGCATTTATATCATATCCTTAGAATTTGTGGGAAAAAATAAAGACATTTCTCAGTTTACCTATGCCAATTGCATTTTGATTCAGATACAAATCTCTTCCAAAAGGTCTTTGAAATGTCTCAGGGCTTGATGCACTCAGCTTATTGTTATCCACACACAGAAAAAAGCTCCTAGAATACCTAGAATATGTATCTATCAACAAGAGATTCCTCTTCTTGGATTCTATGATGGAAGTCCTTCCTAAGTGGCAAGCACTTTGGCAAGCATATGTCTGGTTTCTTGTCTTCTGTTATAGGACATTGAACAACGTCATTTTTCATATTTACACATTTTAAGAATCTTGAATTATTTCCATGTGTGAATTGGTGATACTTTGTTACAAAACAGACTGTATTTTGCTCTACTAAAGCAAATAACTTTTCACAATTAAAAACAAGTCAAATTTTATATCTTCTACACCTTTCAGATAATTGTGAAAACTGAACTTAAGTACACGATTTAATACCACTTAGGAAATCTTGCTTGTTCCTTACTATCCCTTCATTATATATTTCCCCAATTTCTGCATTAGATGATGCTCATAAAAATTTTATATAGAATGAAAAGTGATAAGTAATTATTGGTTTTCTCTGGTTTGCTTTAAAAAAAGATTTTTCCCACTGTTTAATTTTTCCTTCCTTCAGAAATTTTATATTTTGGTCCTTCAATGCTCTAACAATTATGTCATCTCTGATGTGACTATTCTATCATCTACTTGGTCCAATCTAACTGATTTTCTCATTTTTTCTTTCTAATTTGTACCATTTCTACCTCCCATATAAGTATAACCAGGAATGTAAATTTAGGTTCAAATGGTGATGATTCCACTGTCTTTGATGGATAAAACAATTTTAACAGGGATTATTTTACAATTATATTTCACTTTTTCAGAATTCTAGGTCAAATGATCAAGAAGGTGGTGAACTAAATACTTTCTCCATTCCTTATAACCTTTCAAACCTCTCCAAAACCAGAAATTATGCACCAAAGATAAAGCAACTTTAGTTATCTTTATGGTCTAGGAAACTCGAAATCCAAAAGGTTTTTGATCCAAGGACATAGCCTTACATCAAAAACCTAGTCTATTCCCAATTTATGCACATTCTCTGTTCCCTCTTTGCAGTGCCATCCAGAGTCTGGATCTAGGATATGGAAGTTTGTGAAGGCTTTGACAACCAGCTTGGCCATATCTCTTCAGGAGTAAAAGCCTGCCAGGTGCTGCAACCCAGAAGTAGCAATACTGCACAGCTCTGAACTACTAACGCCAGGAAAAACAAATCCTGAATTACCAAAACCAGAGAAGTGAAGAACAGAAGGAGTGGGACAGCTCACAGACAGGACACCTGAGTGGGAGGAGTTATGCAGCACTCAAACAATACTGAAGAAAAAACTCATCATCCAGCTGGATCAGTTGTGACCACTCAAAAGGCTGTTAGGGCAGAAACCTAGGCTTGTGAATCATGAATTGCTTAGTACAGGACGATGCTGAAATACTTTGAAATCTCAGTCTCAGAGAAATCACAATCAGAAAGGAGGGGGTCAGAAAGTGAACAATAAGGAAAATAAAGATAGGGAGAATACTAAAGTACCAAAGACTTCACGAAAAAGAAAATCCAAAGCCCTTAAATATAAACAGACAAATAAAAACATTAACAAGAAAAGGAAATGTAGCTTTCAGATTAGTAAATGAGTTCAAGTAACCGTAAATAAATACTGAAAAATAAAGGAAAGATATGACCCTTGATGAGACAGAGGACCCTGAAGAATTTAAGAGGAACATGAAATGACAACAGGCTATTTCCAAGTGGTTTAAAAGAAAAATGATAATAATGAGGCTATAATTTAAAGTCCTGCACAACAAAAATAATGAACACAATAGGAAAACTTGGCTCTGCAATGGCAAGCCTCACCGAAGAAACAAAAGAGGAAAGTAGATTTAACATGCAAATAAATATACGGAAGTAAGGAATAGTCTAAAAAAAGAAAAGCAGTTGTAAATAAAAGGCTATTAAATAAAAAAAATGAGAAAAAAAAAGAAAAGCAGAACATAACATTAAAAGAAAATATTTTCACAGTGAGGACAAAATACATTGAATTTGAGGATAGAATGAGTAGAGACAACTTAAGGATCATAGTTCTCCTAGAAGAATACAACAGTACAAAAAATCTGAACATGATAATCAAATAAACAATAAAAAGAATTATTCAGAACTATAAAATATAGAAAATGAAATTCCAATTTAAACAACTTATAGGTCATCTCAATTTTTTTAAAGTGAAAAACTGCTGCAAACTCCAATACCAATGAGTAAATTTAATAATTCAAATTCAGATATTTCTAAAATGTCTGCAAACAATCAGGAGAAAGGCCTTTAGAAACAAAGAAAAGGATATTTGACAACTACCCAAAAGGGATAGAATGGAACAAATGTGTTCAAAAAAGGAATGGAACTCAGTATGCTGTCCAAGGTGACCTATAAGGCAAATCCGAACTTAATCATATGAGATAAAGATAGATGCTCAGTAATAGAATTAGAAACATTATATTGGGAAAAAATCAGAATCAAAGAGATAATTTGCTCTTGAACATCTCAAACAAGAGAAATGTAAGCACAGTGAATGGAACAAACAAAGACAGCAACAACAATAAAGTGGAAACAAAGATAAGTAAAAGACTTCTTTCTGGATGTAAAGAATGTAAACATTGTAGAAGCAGACAGAAGGCACTCTGTACTGAAATTATTTACACTACCTACAAGTGAATGCCTTTTTGTGAGAATAAATTGCAACATGAAAAGATAGATGAAAGAAGGGAAACAGGGAGATAGAGGTGATTGAATGATAAACTGAAATCAAATTAAGAGTTAGCAATGACCTCTATGGTCTCAAAAAGAGAACATTTTATAAGATAGTTAATGAAGAGGAGGGAAAAATTAAAACGCATAGGAACGGAAGGAAGCTTTATATTGAAGGTGAAATGATGAATGTTGGAGATAATTAGTGAAGGGGAATTAGAACTTTACAGTGGATAAAGCATGGGGTATTTGGTACTTGAAAAGCCTATTTGTAGTACATTTGTGATACAAATAGAAGAAGAAAGGGAATGAGTTGAAATCCTTAGGAGCAAATTGGAACCTTGAAGAGAGGGAGAGCATTTGTTCAGGGAAGAAATGGAAAAAAAAGAAGTCAACAAGAGAGAGATGGAGAAATAATCAGTGGCATGATGAACAATTCAATTGTTTCAGTTGTGTGTGGCTCTTCATGACCAAATTTGGGGTTTTCCTGGCAAAAAATACTGGAGCAGTTTGCCATTTTCTTCTTAAGCTCCTTTTATACATGAGAAATCTAAGTGACTTGCACAGGATCATATACCTAGTAAGTATCTGAGGCTATATGTGAACCAAGGAAGCTAAGACTTCTTGATTTTAGGGTGGATACTTTGTCTACTGTGCCACGTAGCTGCTACAAAAGGGCTTTGCTAGGGAGCAATGTCTTCTCTGATACTAGGGAAACAATGGATAAGAAAAAGCCTTTATTCAGTCCAAAATATTTATAGCAGCACTTTATGATATGAATCCCTTTGATTCAAAATTGATACCTGCATTTAAATAATAATTCTTAATATCAAATGAGACAAGATATTAATGCTTTTCAAACTGTAAAGTGCTATTATTATTATTAGATATTTCATCATTAGGAATAATAATAGCACCATACAGTTTGAAAAGCATTTAGAAGATAGGAGGAAATCTATGATTTTCCCTTTACAGTTTAACAATTTTAACAATGAGTTAGATAAGGTTATATGTATTATAGTCATCAAATTTGCGATTGAAACAAATCTGGGAGGGATAGTTAATATATTGGATGACAGAGTTGGGATCCAAAAGGATCCTGACAGATTAAAGCATTCAGGTAAATATAATAAAATGAAATTTAATGATAACTGTGTAATCTTTCATTGGTAACAAAAGTTATCATTATAATACATAACAAATGAAGTATAGATTAATGATACCTGTTCTCCAAAAGATTTGGGAGTTTTTGTTAACTATTAAATAATGATATAGCAACCAAAAAAAGCTAATGTGATAATAGGTTGCATGAAGAGGAATATAGCTTCCAGGAATAAAACAGATGATAATTGCTTTATGTTTGCCCTAATTAGATTTTATTTGGAGTAATGTGTTCAGTTCTGCACATAGCTGATAAGAAGAATATTGGTAAACTGTCTGCAAGTGATGTGGGTTGCCTTGTTGGCCATTTCTTCCTCTTTGAAGATCTTCAAGCAGAAGCTGGACAATCACTTATTAAGCACATTATGGTGGGGATTCATTTTGTTTATGGATTAAAACTAATGATTGATAAAGTCCCTTCCAAATGTCAAATTCTCACACATGTGCATGGGTGGGGAGTATTGATTTTTCCAAGAAATTATTTTAGAAGTGGTCACATTATTCAAATTTGTACTCTATTTTTATTCATGGGGTAGAATCAATTACCATATTTTACATAATTATAATTTTGAACAGATTGGATCTATTTTAGATTGATAAATGTAGAAATGAAGCCCTGGAATTTCAAAAAATACAAAAAAAATTAATGTAGAAAATCTATTTAGTGATCTGAAACTAACGAGTTTTTGAGAAGTAACTTAGGTCCATTGTTACTTTTCTAGTATATATTCAAATAAACATTTTTTTCAAAGCTATAATCATGTAAGCTATGGTAACTGATTTCAGACTAATGAAAATATACAATGCAAATTTAGAAAATGTGGCTGTTTCATAGGATTCATCATTCACACTAATCAGGACCTAGCTATATGTATGAGGCAAGATATAAATCCAGATTTTGCTGATTCCAAGACTGACTCCCTGTTTCTTATCTCATACTGCTTTTTATCCATACAACTGTTTAAGTAAAGAGAAATTAAGCTTTTAAACATCATCCATTTTGTTGGCATTTGTCTTCTAGCTGGCCAACAGAAAGAATTTCAAGTACTTAGCAGTTCACTTTCATTTACATTTTTGGCTAAAAGTTTTTATACAGTAATCACTGATTACTTTGAATTTAAGCTAGTTTGGGACATCTTGTAATCTTTCTATAATTCCAGGTAAAACAAGAATATTTATTCAAAGTTCTACTTTATCATTAGAAATATTCATTACATTAAAAAATGTTTAATGCCTCGGAATATTATTGATCAACTATAGTTGTGTAAACAACCCTGTGGTACTATTTCCTCCTAGCTAGCTTATTTCATATTTATCTATGAAGTTTATAATTATGTGTAAAACTTACTGCTGCTATTACTTCCATCAATAAGAAAGTCATGGGACATTTTGGACAATATCTTCTTTTTGTAATTTTACTAAGACATTGTACAAATGGAAGATAAAAGTACCTTTCATCTTGTCAGAATCTAGTGTGCTTTGATGATAATGCATTTATTCATACCTATATATTTTATTCCATTGACATTTGCTTTCTCTCCTTATTTTCCATAATTTATCTAAAGAAATAGCAGTACAATTTGGTTTTTGATCCAACATTTTATTTATTTCTTTTTTAAATAGTAATTTTATTTTTTTTCCAAAATTCTTTCTCTTCCCTCCTTCTTCCCCCACCCAAAGGGAAGGAAAGAAAAACAACTCATTACAATTATGTACAGTCAGGGAAAACAAATTTTCCCATTAGCCATTTATTGTAGAAAAGCAAGAAACAGAAAATATTACATTTCAATCTGCACTAAATCAATTCTCCATGTGAAAATATATAACAGATATCATCAGGAATCCTTTGGAATTGTGGTGGGTTATTGTGTTGATCAGCTACAAAGTTTTCCAAGTTATTTATCATAACAATATTGCTATTATTGTGTAGATTGCTCTCCTGAATTCACTTTGCATTAGTATATATATATATATATATTTTTTTTTTATTTTATATTTTTATATTTTTGTTTTTTTTTATATATATATATATATATATATATATATATATATATATATGTCTTAACAGATTTTGCTGAAATCATTACCTTCATTATTTCTTAAAGCATAATAGTATTGGATCAAATTCAGATGCCACAATTTGTTTAATCATTTACCAACTAATGGGTATCCCTTCAATTTCCAATTCTTTACCAACACAAAAATAACTTTCATAAATATTTTTGTACTTATCAGTTCTTTTTGTCTTTCTTTACTTTGGAAGTGGTATTGATAGTTTAATAGATCTTTTTCTCATGGTTCCAAATTATTTTCTAGAAATGTGAACTAATTCACTGCTCCACCAATAATACATCAGAATATACTTGTTTTCCCACATCCTTTCCAGAATTTATAGTTGCAATATGGGAGCCACCTGCCAGTGGCTGCTAGAGGTCTAACTCAGACCTGTAGAATGAATCTCTTCATGTAAGAGGAGGATGATGATGATGATGATACAAGGAGATTGAGAGGCAGTTGTGTTCTCTGACCTCTCTCATCTTCCCTCTTGTCTCCAATTTATTTCATTCCCAATCCTCAAGGAACATCTGTGTTAATAAAGGCTGCTTTGCAATTCCTTCAAGTAATTATGATTCACAGTTGTGAAGGTTCTCAGAGTATTGGCCTGCCCTTTCATTTAGGCATGGTCCTTAACAATTTATAATTTTTCCTTTTTATTACATCATCCAATTTGATGGGTGTGAGGTAGTACCTCAGAGTTGTTTTAATTTGCATTTCTCTAGTTATTAATAACAGGAAACTTTTCTATAATTCTATTTTTAGCTTTGATTTTTTCCTCCGAAAAGTATTTATTCTTGTTGGTTGACTTTTTATCAATTAAGAAATTCCCCCCCCAAAAAAAGAAAGAAATTTCCCTTATTCTTGCAAATTTGCCTGAGTTCCTTATATATTTTAGAAATTACTTTTTATCAAAGACTTGATGCACAGATATTTTCCTACTTTCTTGCCTTTCTTCTAATTTTAGCTACATTATATTGTTTGTGCAAAATTTCTTAATTTTGTGTAATGAAAATCATCTTTTTAATTTCATGTAAGTCCCTATTGCTTGTTGGATTTTTACTTCACTAATTTACTTATAATATCACGCTTTATGAATGAATTCCTGGAAGAGATGAACAAAGAGTTTCTTTTAAGTATTTAAAATATTTTAATAAATGAAATTACAGTGCTAGAAGTAAATGGGTGAAAATGAAGTCTGAAGTGCTAATAATAACATGCAGCATTGTCTGAAGACTGAAATTGTTTTGGATTAGCTGAAAATGAGCTCTTCTTTCTTGAATATCCCCTCACATTTATGAAAAGAAAAACATTCTTTTACAAAACTTTTCCAATTAGATCAATAGGTGTGATTTTTACCTAGGCATTGCTCAAGAGTGAATGGCCCCTTTTAAACTGAGAACAAGAGAAAAGTAAAATTGCCTAATGCCAAATAAGGGAACTGTGCTTACAAAACTTCTTTTTTCCTTTATTAAATTGCTTGCTCCTGCCTTAGTTTTGCCTAGGGAAATTGGTTCTGATAAACATATAAGAACTGAACTTTTTTCTGTTTTTGAGGAGTTATAAAATTATTATAAAAATAAATCATATTCTCTGTCATTTAGTTCTCTAGAATAGCCCAAATATTTCTGAAAAAAAAACAACAGTATGTTCTCTTTTCCTTTTTCTCTCATCTATATACATTGTTATTTATTAGCTAGTTTCCCCTTCTTAATAATGAAACACAAATCAGAAAATTATATGATAGATTAGAAATTTATCTTGAATGGGTATTTTGTACTAACTAAACAGAAATATAAATAAGCTTTCAGGTACCTAGGTTTGGACTTAACATGATTCCCTCACCCTCAATAGAACAGAAGAAAGGGAGAAGGAGGAATTGAGGAGGGGATTTTTTTTTATAATCTCCATATCAGTTCTCTCAAAAGTTCATGATTCATGTTATTATTTTACACAAATCTGGTATAGTAAGGAGATGGTAACAAGCAGGATGCAGAAAGGGAACATGTACCTAAGTTAATTTTCTCTGGATCTAAGAATACTAATTTAGTAAATGAACGATTAATTCTTGATCACTATTGCCAACTCATTGAGAGGTAAACATTGGGAGATAACTCATAAAGTACCATACATTTTAAAAAATAGAAATTCTGATTATTCTATAGTTATATGCTTTATACTTCAGAAGACAGACTGTGGCAGCAATATAAACTACTAACTGGATAAAGAAAATTTGATTTCAGTGAGAAGATGCAAAGAAATGTACATAGATCATACTTTACTTATTTAAAAGATAGGTAAATATTTAGAAACCAGAGAGCACAAAATATAAAAGAGGTAGGATGATTTCTCCAATTATCTATAATTGTTTCCTCTGTTATTATTAGTAATTTTAGTGTATTTTTATTATTGTCTTGTAATAATATCGATGGTCCTCATTTTTTCATACCTTCTTATAAAGCTGAGCTTGTGATTTTCAAATTGGAAAATGTGGGAAACAGAAACTCCTTAAAATAAGGGAATGATCAACCATATTTTAAAGGAAAATTACTCCTCACATATAGATATTGACCTAAAACAATTAATATATTCTTAAAAATGGCTTCTGAATTTAAGAGATCCACAGATTAGAAATGTTGCATATAATTTCAAAAAAATACCCAGACACACACATATGTTTTATTGATTTTTCTCCCCTCCTTTACCATTTTTTCTATTATTTTTTAAAAATCCTTTGCTGAAGTGTCACTACTGGGCTTATATCCCAAAGAGATCTTAAAGAAGGGAAAGGGACTTATATGTGCAAGAATGTTTGTGGCAGCCCTCTTTGTAGTGGCCAGAAACTGGAAACTGAGTAGATACCCATCAATTGGAGAATGGCTGAATAAATTGTGGTATATGAATATTATGGAATATTATTGTTCTGTAAGAAATGACCAACAGGATGATTTCAGAAAGGCCTGGAGAGACTGACACGAACTGATGCTGAGTGAAATGAGCAGGACCAGGAGATTATTATATACTTCAACAGCAGTATTATATGATGATCAATTCTGATGAACATGACCATCTTCAACAATGAGATGAACCAAATCAGTTCCAATAGAGCAGTAATGAACTGAACCAGCTACGCCCAGTGAAAGAATTCTGAGAGATGACTAAGAACCATTACATTGAACTCCCAATCCCTATATTTTTGCCTGCCTACATTTTGGATTTCCTTCACAGGCTAATTGTACAATATTTCAGAGTCAAATTCTTTTTGTATAGCAAATTAATGGTTTGTTCATGTATACTTATTGTGTATCTAATTTATATTTCAATATATTTAACATGTATTGGTCAATCTGCCATTTAGGGGAGGGAGTAGGGGGAAGGAGGAGAAAAACTGGGACAAAAGGTTTTGCAATTGTCAATGCTGTAAAATTACCCATGCATATAACTTGTAAATAAAAAGCTATTAAAATTTTTTTAAAAATCCTTTGCTGAAAAAAATAAGTCTCTGTGAGAGGGAAATGGAAGAGATGAAGAGAATTTAAGCAACACTTCTACATCATATTAGACTTAATAAGCAATGAAATTGATTTTTTTAAGTTTCTCAATAATTTTCCTATTATTAGGATCTATGGTAGATGAAAGAAATTGAAAGGTAGATAATAGATGGACAAATAGCTTATTTCAAAGATTAAAAAGTTATAATGTAAATTCAATGAAAGCAAGACTTACTTTTTCTGCTTCTTCTGGAACAGTATTAGGCATATAGTATATACATGATTAATATGTGATTGTTAATGAATGATTGAATGAATGGTTAAAAAGTCGACATAAATCCTTATTTTATAGAGATACAAATGATGGCCCAGAGATGTGAAATGATTTTCCTAGGTAGTAAATAGCAGAATAAAATTAAGAATATAATCCTTAAGCATCACTGTATATTAGCTAGAATAACAGACTTGAAGATCTCATTGAAGATCAGGAAGATCTCATTTCAAATCTCACCTCAAACACTTACTAGTTACATGATTTAGCCAAATCACTTAACATCTTTTGTTTGCAGGATGTGATGCTGTACTTGCTCTATATCTATGATTCTATTATTCTCTGATTACAAAAAAGGGTTATTTTTACTGCATAATAATCCTCTTCATAAATTATCAGCAGAATCTCTTCAACATATCGAAAAGATTTATTGTGAATTTTTAAAGTATTTCAAGAAATCTAGCATAGAACTAATAATTCTTTGTTTCGCTCCTTGATTGGCCCACATATATGGTTATAAACATTAATGTCAATCTTGTGCAAATATATGAGATCACACATGGAATCTAGTCTTAGAAGGGAATACATACACCAAATAATCCAAGCCCCTTATTTATAGAAGTGGACCAAGATAAGTCATTAATAAAAATTAAAACAACTCTGATATTTCATCTCACCTCTCAGATTGTCAAAGATGGTTTAAACAAATGAAAATAGGCTTCTTAAAGGAGCT
Organism: Sarcophilus harrisii; assembly: GCF_902635505.1. NCBI lineage: Eukaryota > Metazoa > Chordata > Mammalia > Dasyuromorphia > Dasyuridae > Sarcophilus > Sarcophilus harrisii. Next base: position 196,868,930 of record NC_045426.1, read on the forward strand.
CTGAATTGGTCTATCCATATTAAAAGCAATTTGAAACTATATTTTGAAGTCTCTAAATGCCCTCTGACCCAGCAAATCTATTTCTGGGTACTTGAAGAGGAAAAAAAGGCAAGATCAGCAATATTTATAGTGCCACTTTTAGGGGATAGTAAAGTAGTAAAAATAAAATGAATGTGACTAAATTTCACCACTTAATTTTTTAGAACCTGCCTGCTCCTGGCTTAGTTTTGCCTAGAGAAACTGTTTCTGATAAACATATAAACATATAAGAATTGAACTTTTTTCCATTTTTGAGGGAGTTATAAAATTATTATAAAAATAAATCATATTGTCTATCATTTAGTTATAGCTCCATCTAGAATAGCCCCAACATGTCTGAAAAAAAAACCAGTATGTTCTCTTTTCCTTTTTCTCTCATCTATATACATTGCTATTCATTACCTAGTTTCCCCTCCACAAAAACCTCCACTTCTCTATTTAGGAGGAGAAAACAACAGTTGAAGTGAAAGGCATTGCACATTGTTGGGTAGTTATGATTGTGAGAAATCTTCTTTCATAAAACCTAAACTTGCATTGTCCAAGTGTTGTTTTAAACTGGAACAAAACATTTAAACTCTCATAACCACATTAGTCCTTGATATATTGGAAAGCAGTTATAAGATTGCCCCTTTATCTATCTCTTTGACAAAATAAGTATATTCAATCCCTTCAAAATAACTTCATATTTTAAGGAATGCCATCATATGTATATGTCACATGAATGTATCTTTCTTAAAGATAGGGACTATTTTTGCCTTCCTTCCTATCCCCAGCATTTAACACAATGTCTAAAATCTAACAAGAGCTTAACAACTACTCATTAATTGTTTGAACTTGATGCTCTTCAGTATCTCAATTTTTCTCTTTTGGACAACTTTTACCTTTTCAATTGTCCTTCTTAAAATGTATGTCTCTGAACTTAAAATGTATAAAAGTTTATAACCAGATAAAAGTAAATTAGAATGATCTTCTTGTTCTTAGAAGCCTTGCTTTCAGTAAAGCCAGTATTTCATGGTTTCTTCCTTAGTTACTATATCATATTTGAATACAATGTTGACTAATATCAAACTTGCAACCTACCAGCACTCTCAGATTTTTTATTTCAGGAAAACTCCCATTTACCCTAACTTGCCTAAGACTTAAGAATAAAAAAGAGAACTGGGTCAAGAACCAAGTCCCCCAACTCTCAGCCAAATTTTTTTCACTTAAATTTTTATGCATTTTTCTCTAATGCAAGTTTTCTACATACTTAATTCTCTTCCCTCCCTCTTTGTATAACCCCCTCTCACCTTGGGAAAAAATTATATTTCTCAGTAGATCACAAAGTCCCAAAATATTTTTTCAAGACAAGATATTACTCTGTGATTATTATTTCTTCTAGATGGTTTCTCCAACTCTTTCAACAACACTCTTTTAGCTGAAACACAGGATAATTTTTGACACTGAAAATTAGTGGGAATAAATATTGTGAAAGTATTTGCTCCTTTCATGATAATCTCTGAATATTGTAGAAGAATTTCAAAAGAACTGTTTATATGGTAAGAATGTCATTATCAAGTAAATTCATAGTTGCTTCTCTTTTCTGGAGTGAAAGTTGCTATATATTTTTAGATCTAAATAGTAATAAAAAAGACTTTGGATTGTTTCCATTGAATACAATTGTATAACTTGATATGAAAGGAACTACATAATACAGTGAATCGTGGGGCTTTTATAAGCACAAGTAATGGTTTAGAGATGTGTTAGGATTACCTATTGATTTTGCCTTTGTATCTTGTAATGGAGGCCATGTAAGTAATATATTATGCAAGTACTTATTTTCAGTTTTGCTCTCTGTAACCCAAATGGTCTAACAAGGTAGGTCAGTGAATAGAGTACCAGACCTGAAGTCAAGAAAATTAATCTTCCTGAATTCAAATCTGGCCTCAGACACTAAAAGTGTGATCCTGAGTAAATCATTTAACTCTATTTTTCTGAGTTTCCTTATCTGAAAATTGTGGGGGTGGGAAATGGCAAAACATTCTACTAGCTTAGTCAAGAAAACCCCAAATAGGTCACAGAGAGTGGGACATACATGAAAAAGACTGAAAATCTGTGACTAGACACAACAATTGCTCATCCACCATTCATTGAACATTCTTACTTGAAATAAATGAAACAAAGAATGATCATGAAGAAAAAAGAACATATATTATACACGACAAGGAAAGTCTGTTATTTATAAAATCTGGTCTCATGGCATGAGTCACTGATGACTGAAAATTTGAAAGCATGTCCTGTAAAATATTTTTCAGTTTGTTTCCTCATTTAGACATAATTGTATTCACAAAGAACAAATACCATTCAATTCAACAATAACAATTATGAAATTTCTTCTATGTATAAAGGGATAGCAATGTCCTTGATTATCGAAATGCAAGGATTGTTAACATCATGAAATGCTGCTTATTCATTTAATCTCTGGAATTTAAAAAATGATTACAGGGCTTTTAAAAAATATAATGTGCATGAATGAGCTGATAATAATCATTTTATGTCACTATGCAAATATTACCTGCTTTGTTCCCATCTGCCAGATAAAGCTTGGAGGAACCTATTTCTGGCTATAAGTGATTCAGGAGTTTGCATTGGAGAACTGGGGAAGCTGATGATTCAGGAAATATAAAAAGCAAGTTATAATATTCTGGAGTGCTCTCTTCCTTTCTGGTTGTAAACAATATGCAGTATTTTTTTATCCTTTCCTGAGATAAAGTAGAGGAAGGAGAAGCTGCTGTATCTCCTACCTGGTTTCTATGTTGTTTGTTTTTTTCCATATCTTAGGTGAATAACTATTCTGAAGTAGAAATGTTCAAGCGATTTTGGCAATTTTGAAAGGTCTGGAGATCTGCATGTGTGGCAGCAGTAGTATCTTGTGTCAGGGCAATACCAGAGGCATCAATCAGAATGGTTTGGCTGGGAAATATATATATATATATTTTACTATACCCTTAAGGTTATGAGTTAATTGAGTCTCCTAATTGTTCATGGAAAGAATAGTGGTGAAAGTTTTAGGAATATTGCCTCACAGGGATTCTTCTTATCTGAAGTAACAGTAGGTTCTCTGGGAACATGTTGGAGGCAGTCAAGAGACAGAGACAAAGAAAAAAATAGTGACAGAGAGATTCAAACTTAGAAAGAATATACATATATGTGTTTGCTTACTTTGGGAAATGCAAAGGCCTCTGACTGAATGTTATATGTAGTCTATATTATATAAAAGCAAAAATTTTGACTTCATTATCTTTAGGCTAAACTGAATAACATTAATGAGGCCATAGGGAATACATCATAATGTATTGCTGGGAAAAGTAAAACAAAGCTACCTTTTCTTAACTCTTCTTCCAGCACAGCTTTTGCTATTTTGTATAGAATAGGAAGTCTCCTTGGACTCAATTTTAAGTTTCCTAAATACATATGTATCAAACTTTTTTTTTCATTTGGGAAATTGAACTACTATCTGATTATAAGCGAAGTGATATGTGACCTATAGGGAAGATAGAAGGATAAAGCAGATGACAGAGAAATTGAAAGCTTGGTATAGAGAGAATTCAGAAGGAGAAAAACATTTAATATAAAAGACCCAAAGTGTATTCAAAGATCATTCTTAATTTCAGTTTATGACTTTGCACTAACATGAGGAAAAGGCAGTTTCACAATCATTGTCCAAAAATCTTACCTGAGAAGCTTGGTTGAGAATTATTAAATCAACCCATATGTATGTATTCCCTCTATATGCCCAGATATTTGCTTGACTCTGAAAACTCAGAGATAAAAACGGAACCTTATGTTCTGTTATAGCTTACACTGTATTGAAGAGAATGCCCACACACACACACACACCCCTTTGCAATTCACTGACAATGACCTCTGTGATGTACCTTAAGCATTTTACTGGCTTTTGTAAATGCTTGTAACTCTCTCTTCTTCCTCATCTCTACTTGCTAGCTTCCTTGATTTCCTTTAAATCCCACCTTCTATAAGAAATCTTTTCTAGTGTTCCTTCCCTTGAAATAATTTCCAACTTACTCTGTATCTATTTTATTTATGCATTGCTTGCTATTTTCAAGTTGTCTCCACCCTTAGACTGTAAGCTCCTTTGCCTTTAAAAAAAACTCTTGATATTTAGTATTTTTCCTGACAGCACATACTAAGTACTTAATAAAGCTAGTTGATTGACTGACTCAGGCCAGTCCAACAATAAAACATTTATGGAGCATAAAATACAATAAAAATAAAATATACAATGGAATAAAAACATATTATTACCAAAGGCCAATCCTGCTTCTTCTTTACCTCCTCATTTCAGAAGCACAGCAGTGCTAGGTCATAAAGATGACAAACTTCATTAAAATCAACTACTCATAGGTTGATTTTTTTCTGTTTGTTTATTTCTTGGCCTCTGAAATCTCTCCCCAAAAAATCCTGAGAATGGCTTCTTTGACTTCTTAAGGGAAACGATAAGCTTTGTAAAATGTTGTTCCTCTCACACTAGAGTAACTTATTGCCCCTTCCTTCAAAAACAAGAGGAGCCATATGGAACATGATAAAAATGATTTATTTAATGAGGATCTTAAGTTATACCTCTAAGGTTAAGTAGGGACTGGGTAATGAGGTAAAGGCCAAGAAATTTTAGTTTCTTATACCCTTATTCCGCATCTCTTATTGACATTAGAATATTAGTGCAAGCCTAATACAAGAAAGATAACTATCTCTCTTTAAAGTCTTGATTAGCATAAATAGGTAGCTTGGCTAACATTCACAATGTACAGTGGTTGATGTATTTAATTTATTCTATATTTAATTTTTATTGGAAGTAGTTGAATTGTGAAAGAATACATTTTAAAAAGAAATTTTTTCTAAAACTTCAAAAGAAATGACTATCATACTTATTGTATCTTTTCTGTGCAGTCATTCACTTTTTTTTCTTAAAAGACAAACAAAATCTTACTTTGACAGTCTAACACTTTTTATACCATTTGGTATCTCATCAACTTTTCATTCTACTAACCTATACTTTAGGCTCATAGATAGAAATCAATCTCAGAAATGAAAATGAGAACACTTGTTTGAGATGAAATTGGTCAGAGCTCTTAATCTGTTCCCTATTTTGAGAGGTTTAGTGTTTTCCATTTTGTCATCCAAAACTCAGTTGGAAGCTGGGCAAGCTTTGAACATTTGCTCTCCCTATTATTGTAAAATGATCAGTTATCTATCATATCCTTTTCTGAAGATCATTCCTGTTCAACAAAAGGGAAAAAATAAAGATGCAACTTAAGAACTGAACAAAGTCACTGTGTCAAAGACTAAAAAAAATACATGAAAAAATATGACAACTGAGTCCAAGATAGGAAAAAGGGGAAAGTCAACTTTGTTACTCTGTTCTAGCAATCTGAATGATTATTTCTGTAAACTTAAGGGTCATTAAGCCCTTAGCCTGTTGAGGCAAATTTAGAATTCCAAATTTACCATCATTCTGCCCTCAGAAGTATTATTATGAAATATGGATGTATTGTAACTGTGGTAAAGATAGATAGAAACTTAATTACAATCTGCTAGTGAATAAGATTCCAGCCCTGTTCTTAAAAAGTCACTTTCCTGAGTGATTCCCTGAACTATCCTACGGCATACTGACTGATGGAGATAGTCTAGTAACAATAAGAATTCAGCTACAGCTGACATCTATGTAATCTTTTAAGATTTGCAAAGTATTGTTTGTCCATTTGTAGTTATGTATGGGATATCCAAACAATATAATTTTGGTAATTAACTGCAAAAGATCAGTGTATGTTATTCTTTTCCCTAATTTACATTCCTTGGTCAGAAAGAGCAGAACTCTAGCTAAGCTTCCCATCCACAATCACTGCCAAGGCAATAATCTCTCTTTTTATTGAAGTTTTTTTTATTTTCAAAACACATAAATAGTTTTCAACATTCACCCTTGCAAAATCTTGTATTGCAAATTTTATTCTGCTCCCTTCTCCTCCATTCCCTCTTCTAGATGGCAAGCAATCCAATATATGTTAAACATATGCAATTCTCCCTTACTTATTTCCACAATTATCTTGCTGCACAAGAAAAATCAGATGAAAAAGGAAAAAAATGATAAAAAAAAAACAAAATGCAAGCAAATTACAACAGAAAATGTGAAAATTATGTTTTATGATCCACACTCAGTCCCCACAGTCCTCTCCCTGAGTGTAGATGGCTCTCCTCATCACAGGACCATTGGAACTGGCCTGAATCATCTCATTGAAAAGAGTTACAGCCATCAGAATTGATTGTCATACAATCTTTTATTTTTTTTTATTTTTTTTTTTTGCTGAGACAATTGAGCTTAAGTGACCTGGGCATGGGCACACAGATAGGAAGTGTTACGTGTCTGAGACCAGATTTGAACTCAGGTCCTCCTGACTTCATAGCTGGTGCTCTATCTACTGTACCACCTAGCTGCCCCAGATCGTCATATAATCTTACTGTTGCTATGTATAATGATCTCCTGGTTCTGGTACCTTAGCATGAGTTCATGTAAGTCTCTCCAGGTCTCTCTGAAATTATCCTGCTGGTCATTTCTTATAGAATAATAATGTTCCATAACATTCATATACCACAACTTATTCAGCCATTCTCCAACTGATGGGCGCCCACTCAGTTTCCAGTTTCTTGCCACTACAAAAAGGGCTGCCACAAACATTTTTGCACAAGTGAGTCCTTTTCCCTTTTTCATGATCTCTTTGGGATACAGGTCTAATAGAGACAATGCTGGATAAAAGGGTATACACAGTCTAATAGCCCTTTGGGCATATTTCCAAATTGCTCTCCAGAATGGCTGGATTACTTCACAACTCCACCAGCAATGCATCAGTGTCCCAGTTTTCCTACATTCCCTCCAACATTCATCATTATTTTTTCCTGTCATCTTAGCCGATCTAGGTTTGTAGGGATACCTCAGAGTTGTCTTAATTTGAATTTCTCTGATCGCTAGTGATTCAGAGCACTTTTCATGTGACTAGAAATAGTTTTAATTTCTTCATTTGAAAATTTCCTGTTCATATCCTTTGACCATTTATCAGTTGGAGAATGGCTTGTATTCTTATAAATATGAGTCAATTCTTTATATATTTTAGAAATGAGATTTTTTCCAGAATCCTTGGATGTAAAAAAGAAATTTCCCAATTTCCTGCTTCTCTTCTAATCTTATCTGCATTGGTTTAGTTTGTACAAAAACTTTTAATATAATCAAAATTATCTATTTTGTGACCAATAATGATCTCCACTTCTTTGGCCACAAATTCCTTTATTATCCACAGATCTGAGAGGTACACTATCCTTTGTTATTCTGATTTGCTTATAGTATCATTCTTTATGTCTAAATCATGAAACCATTTTAACCTTATCTTGGTATAGGGTGTTAGGTGTGGGTCAATGCCTTGTTTCTGTAATACTAATTCCCAATTTTGCCAGAAATTTTTATTAATAGTGAGTTCTTATTCTAGAAGCTAGGATCTTTGGATGTATCAAACATTACATTACTATAGTCATTGATTATTGTGTCTTGCAAACTTAACCCATCCCAGTAATTGACTACTTTTTAGCCATTCTTATTTCTTAGCCAGTACCAAATGGTTTTGATTATTGTTGCTTTATAATATAGTTTTAGGTCTGGTATAGGTAGGCCACTCTAATTTGTATTATTTTTCATTAATTTCATTAATCTCAAGGAACACAAGTGCAGTGTTTGATAGAATAAAAGAACTTGTTTGGAAATGGGAATAGGTAGCACCCAACTAGAATTAGTCTAGGGAAGAGCATAACAAATATCAGATCCCATATTTTTTTTGCCCAGAACTCTAATCACTTAAGGGAACATTCATTATTTTACATGTGAGCATGGGCACACATACACACACACACACATACACACACACAATCATACTTTATATGTTCCCCCTTTACTCTCATCTCTCTAGTCTCCCAAACAGTGAGGAAATGCTTTTTATCAACGGTCATATATTCCTACTCATTTGGAGCCACATCCTAGTAAAAACCATCTTAACATAAAAAAGTTAAGGAGATGAATAGAATTTAAGAAAAGTCATTTTGAAGAATATTGAATGGGAAAGAAAAGGAATAGACCTATTTCTGAGCTGGGCAACAAAAATTCACTATATTAGATGAAAAACCCACCAAAAATAAATGTAGAAAAGGAGACATGTTTAGAGTTATCTTTTTTTATTTATGATTCAATAGAAATTATATTTAATAAATGGTCTTTGAAGCACAAATTAAAAAGTATTTGGAAACTACATAGTTTAATCCCAAAGAATGGGACTCAGTTGTCATATTCTTTCATGAATGACATCATTTTATAGTCTTACACACAGTGACTTTTTTTAATTAAGTTGCATCTTTATTTGTCCTTTTTGTTAACCAGGAATGCTCTTCAGAAAAGAATATGCTAGATAGCTGACCATTTTGTAATAGGGAGAGCAAATGTTCAAAGCTTGCCCGGCTTCTCAGTTTGGGATGACAAAATAGAAAACACTTTTAATAGCTATTTCACTCCAACTATATGTCAATAAAATCAACAACCTAAATTAAATATTTGCAAATATAAAATATTAAGGATTAACAGAATAGAAAGTCAACTGGTCAAATAGCCCTATCTTAGAAAAAAAATTATTTATAAACAAGTCATAAATTAATTTCCAAAGGAAAAAAGACCAAAGATATTTACAAGCTAAATTTATTAAAATTTACAGAATAATTAATTCCAATATAAGGAAAACCCTTCCAAATTCCTTCTATAACATAAATATGTTCTTGATACCTAAATTAGGGAATCAAAATGAAGGAAGAAAACTATAGATCAATTTTCCTAATACATATGTTGATACAAAAATTTGAAATAAAATATTAGCCAGAAAACTACAAAAATATATCAGAAACATTATACATTATAACCAGGCTGGATTTATACCAGGAGTACCAGATTGGCTCAATATTGTAAAAACTATAAACATAACAGATCATATTAATAAGACAACAAATAAAACCACATAATTTTTCAATACATTCATAAAAACTTTTGACAACACAACACCCATTCCTATTAAAAATGCTAGGAAGCATATGAATAAATGGAGCATTACTTAAAATAATATGGTTGTTTCAATGATGTTTGGCTCTTTTTTATTCTATTTGGAGTTTTCTTGGCAAAGATGCTCAACTTGTTTGCCATTTTTAACTAGCTTGTTTCACAGATAAAGAAACTGGCTTAATTGATGCTAAAATCTTAAATAAAATATTAGCAAAAAGACTACAGAAAATCATCCCCAGGATAATTCACCATGATCAAGTGGTGAATATACCAGGAATGCAGGGCTGGTTCAATATTAGTAAAACTATCAGCATAATTGGCCATATTAATAACCAAATTAACAAAAACCATATGATCATCTCAGTAGATGCAGAAAAAGCATTTGATAAAATCCAACATCCATTCCTATTAAAAACATTTGAGAGTATAGGAATAAATGGACTTTTCCTTAAAATAATCAGTAGCATTTATTTAAAACCAGCAGTAAGCATCATATGTAATAGGGACAAACTGCAACCATTCCCAATAAGATCAGGAGTGAAACAAGGTTGCCCACTATCACCATTACTATTTAATATTGTATTAGAAATGCTAGCTTTGGCAATAAGAGCTGAGAAAGAGATTAAAGGGAATAAGAATAGGCAATGAGGAAGCCAAATTATCACTCTTTGCCGATGACATGATGGTATACTTAGAGAACCCCAGAGATTCTGCTAAAAAGTTATTAGAAATAATCCACAACTTTAGCAAAGTTGCTGGTTATAAAATAAACCCACATAAGTCATCAGCATTCTTATATATCACTAACAAAATCCAACAGTCAGAGTTACAAAGAGAAATTCCATTTAAAGTAACTACTGATAATATAAAATATTTAGGAATCTATCTGCCAAGGGAAAATCAGAAACTTTATGAGCAAAATTACAGACCACTTTTCACACAAATTAAGTCTGATCTAACCAATTGGGAAAATATCAAATGCTCTTGGATAGAGCGAGCAAATATAATAAAAATGACAATATTACCTAAACTAATCTATTTATTTAGCGCTATACCAATCAGACTCCCAAAAAACTATTTTAATGACCTAGAAAAAATAACAACAAAATTCATATGGAAAAAGAAAAGGTCAAGAATTTCAAGGGAATTAATGAAAAAAAAAATCAAATGAAGGTGGCTTACCTGTACCAGATCTAAAATTATATTATAGAGAGAGACAGAGAGAAATACAAGAGAGACAGACAGAGACAGAGACAGAGATAGAAACAGAGAGAGATAGAGAATCCAAATAATAAAAAACTTCAACAAATTTTCAGGATATAAAATAAAATCACACAAATCATTTACATTTCTGCATATCATCAAAAACAATCTGACAGGAAAAATAGAAAGAAAAATCCCTTTTCAATAACAATAGACTATTTGAAATATTTGGGGGTCTAGCTGCAAAGAAAGACAACTAAATAAATAATATGTCTTTAATTGTTTAGTTATATTTTTTACTTCCATGAAGACTGCTTTTGTGATTATGTTCATAAAGCTGTCTCAGTATTCCTTGTAATGGGCTGAGGCTTGAGTTGATGCACTGAGGTCCCAAGCATGTGAGGCTAAATAGTAATTGGGCTATACTCTATTAATATACATGATTGGATAAAGAATGGCCCCCGCCCACTCTGTGCAAGTCCTGTTGTGTATAGGAAATGACGATTTTGGTGGGTGAAGGCAGAGAGACAGGAAAAGAAGCTGGGAGAGATTGGGCCTGGGTTCTATGCTTGTAGTTGCTGGTCATGTGGCTGTTGATCTAGCTATCTTCTTGACTCAGCTGTACATATTGCTATTGCCGATTCCCTTCCACCTCCGATCTTTCTTCACTGAGAATAAAGATTGACGATTTTCCCCTAACCTGAATTCCTGACTCCAGCTGATTTTAAAATACGCGATCTTCACAATTCCTGAGTTCAAATCTGGCCTCTTACACTTAAACACTTAACTAGAGAAGGAAGTAGAAAATCACTCCAGTGTCTTTAACAAGAAAACCCCAAATGAGGTTACAAATGTTTGGAAATGACTGAGAATGACTGAGGGAAAAATCTGTATTCAAAAACTGTTATACAATCCAAAGCTACTGAGAAAGTCTCCAAAACAGATCACGGTGGAATGGAAGGGACAACATGAACACGGTGAATCACAAAAACTTTCCTATAAGAGCTGAGATTTTGGCTGGGACTTGAAGAATGTCAAGAAGGCCAGAAAATGAAAACAAAGTGAAAAATTTCAGTCATGTGGGACAAGGCAATGAAAATGCCTGGAATCTGGAGATGGAGTGAATCTGTTGTTCTAGGATTATTAAATAAATCAGTGTCACTGGATTACAGAGACTGGGATGAGGCATGAAGTGAGGGAGAGAGTAAAGTATTGGAGTAAGGGCTGGTTATGAAAAGGCTATAGGGAATATCTGAAAAACAATTGTTGACATATTCCAAAAGTTGTGGTAGTAACAAAAACAAATGTAGATTGGAGAGAGACTAATGCTTGTGTTTTTTTTTTTTTTAAACCCATAAGGTTTCCTTTGTGAGAAATTAATCAATGTAATTTTTTCTTATGTGATTACCTATGGAATTTATTTCCTTTTATTTTAAATAATTTACAGAAATCTCAGAGGAATGGTACAGAAGAAGGTGGGAATCCATGATCCGTAGTTTAGTATCAAATAGTATTGAAAAACAGTTTCTAGGAAATGGATCAAGATAGCAGAGAACAGACAGCAATTCATCTGAATTCTCTCAACATTTTCCTCCAAACAACTTTAAAATTAGACCTCAAATCAAATTTTGGAGTGGTAAAATCAATAAAAGAGCAGGATTAGCACGTTTCCAGTCAAAGATGAGTCCTCAAAGCAATAGGCCTGGGAGAAGGTTACAGTAATGAGAGCAGCAGCTTCAGGAGCTCTCAACTCAGAAATGTTAGGGAACAAATGGTCAGAAAGAAATTACTCTTTGCAGGCAGTTAGTGCTGGATTTTATTGCTTTGCCAATGTCCAGTACAAAAAGGAGAATTAGCATTTGAGTCTAGAGGGAAGCAAGGGCCCTGGAAAATATTGCTTGCAGTCACTGAAGAGTAGGGATTTTGATCACAATTCCAGGGCAAGAAGGAGTATTAGAGCAATCACAGAAGAGCAGGAAATGTGGCAATTCCAGGACTAAAAAAGAACTAGCAGTTATAGCTAGAGGGGATCAAGATCACTTCTTGCATAAAGACTGGAGCAAAAGTGGAGAGAGAAGTAAATACACCTCTTTGGATCATACCACTTTGGAAGAATCAAAAGGTCATAGATACCCAAAACTAGCTCTGAAAATAGCAGCATAAAATCCAAAATCTTGGGAGCGTGCCCCTGCCACCCTCAGAGCAGAGTTCTATTTTAAGATAAAGTTAAAAGTCAAGACATAGATTGGAAAAATAAGCAAAGAGTAACAACACACTCCAAAAAAACAAGCCTGACCATAAAAATCAATCATAATGACAGGACAAAATCAAGACATAAATTCAGAAGAAAATATTGATATTGAAAAAATTAAAGGCAAAGCCTCCAGGATAAATGCTAACTGGTCAAAAACCCATCAAAAATTCCTGGAAGAGAGCCAAAAAATGTTTTAAAAATCAAATTATAGAGGTAAAGAAAAAATTGACAAAATAAAAGTTAAGCAAGAAAATTATAAAAAGATTCATAGATTGGTTGTTATCCTTTTTTCTTGAAGAGGATTAAAATGTATCACTATGTTCACCTGTGACTGATCAAACTAATATGAGTTTAATATAGAAAGCTCTACCAGAGGCCAGGTACAAAAAGTCTATGTGAACATTTTAAATGGAGATATTTTTAAATTTGAATCTCTCACATTTTTTGATCTACTCTGCTTCAGTCACAGACTATAATGCCTTGATCTTTGTCAGTATCTTCCGTGTCATTCAATTGATTCCAAAGTACTTCAGAGAAACCTTGAAAGTGTCCTTGTATCACTTCTTCTGACTTCTATGTGAATACCTGTCAAATAGTATTTTAAGTAAAAATATGTTTGACATTCAAACAACCTGACCAACCCATCAGAGTCACGTTCTCTGCAGTAGAGTTTGAATGCTTGGCAGTTTAACAAAAGACCCCCATGTCCAGTAGTACATTATGTCTCCTGGGCTTCTTCAGAAATTTCTTAATACAATTCAAAGGGAAGTAATTCAGTTTCTTGGCATGTCACTGGTATACCGTTCAAAATTTACAGACATACAACAATGAAGTCAGCACAATGGCTCAGTAAACTTTCAGTTTCTTAAGCAGCCTAATGCCTTCTCTCTCTCATACTTTCCTTGCAAGTCTCTCAAATAATGAGCTCACTCTGGCAATGTGTGTATTAACCTCATTATCTAAGCATGTTACCTGGAAAGTAGACTGTGGAATATGACATTCAGAAGGCAAAGAAGCTAGAATTATAACCAAGAATAACTAATCAAAATAGAATTTTTACAGAGGACAGTGAAGGAGTGGTGGTGGGATACAACATTTAAACTTCACTTTCAATTCAATTGGCTCAAAAAAAGGAATAATATACATTCTCAATTGACTATAGAAATCTATCTCACTAAACAAAAAAATAGGAGAGGAAGGTGATAAAGTAGTAGAAGTGAGGGTATGTAGAGAAGGTAGGAAAATGATAAAAGGGAAGGTAAATTAAGGGAGGCATTAGTTAGAAAGAATTAAGAGTTTTAAGGAGACATGGGGTAAAAAGGGAGAAAGAAGAATAAACAGGGAAAAAATAGGATGAAGAGAAATACACAGTAATCATAATCAAGACTATGAATAAGATGAAGACACCCATAAAAAGGAAGTGGAAAGCTGAAAGGATTAAAAAACCGAATCCAACAATGTGGTGTGTTCAAAAACAGTTTCTAAAGTTATTCACCAGAAACTATACTTGGCTTTTGAAAGTTAATCAGTCCAGCTTATCTTGGTCAATTCTTCTCTTCCCCCAGGTTAGCTATTTCCATTACTTTTTACAGTGGAGCTAATTAGTTGACTCCCAACTATCTTTCTGTATCAAATATACTATGATTTATATGATAGATTTCCATAAAAATGAAGTAAGCAGGGGATAGGAGAGAGGGAGAGAAAGAAAGAGAGAGAGACAGAGTGACAGAGACAAAGAGACACAGTGAGACAGAGACAGAGACAGAGGGAAGGGGGAAAAAGGAGAAAGGGAGGGAGAGAGAGGGAGAGAGAGATAAGCCTTGGACATAAGGTAGTGCTTAGTTTTATGGTCAAATAAAATTTACTTGATTGCCTATTCTTTTTCCCCCTTAGAGAGATTTCTCAAATATTGACACTGATAGTGTTAATATGAGGAAGTAAATCTTTCCATAACAGAAATCCTCTTGAACTTATCACTTTAGTCTAGAAGATACACTAAAATATCTCCTTTTGGTTCAGCAAAAAAGAAAATCATTTAAAAAATAATACATGAAATCCTATCAAAGTATGTTCTGATGGAACAAAAGTTAATGATCATGGAATAATAATAAACTCTTACTATATCCAGTTCTATTCATATGACCAAATCATATGTGCTTTAGTTTTTTTAGTTTGTAGGATAGATAACAGAATCTAAGAGCTGGAGGGATTCTGAGGCCATTTATTCCAACTTCTACCTAAATGAAAATGACTTCGATAGCACTACCTGATAGAAGACATTTAGTCAGAGTAAACCACTACTATTACTTCTTGAAAGACATAATTGCCTGCAGCCTATTTTTATAGGAAACCTAAATCTGCCTCTCTAAAACTTCTCTTCCTTACTAATAATCCTCCTTGCTGGGCTTAAGTATATGAACTACAATTGCTCTTCCACCTGACTGAAAGTTTTTTTAGTTTTTGAGGACTGCTATCATGTCTTCCCTAAATTTTGTCTTCTTTAAGCTAAATATATATAATCTTTTAGCTGTTCATTGTTTAGTTTCAGAGTTTAGTTTTTAGAAAATGCTTAATTTTGCCTAGAAGGAGCCCCTTCCCTTATTATACTTGTATGACATAATTCCCTATACATGATCATCCTGCAGTCCTTCTGGATATTTTCCTATTTATATTTATTCTCCATTTTCCTAAAATGGAGTCCTTTGAACTGAAAATAGGGCTACAAAACAACTTTACCCAGCGTAGAGTATGGCAAAGCTATTCTGTAATCTATAGTTTTTTTATTCTTATCAGCAGGTGGTGCAGAGCATGGAGCACTAGGCCTGGATTCAGAAAGACCTGAGTTCAAATACTGCCTCAGATACTTACTAATTGGAAAAAAGCACTCAATTTCTGCCTCAATTTTGTCAATAGATAATCAAAACACCAAGAGACATGTGAAAATTAGCTTTATTATAGGAGAATTGAATATGTCTGTGGAGCAAGGTGCTGGTAAAAGCCACATTTTATGAAGATAGGCGGAACCACTTATCTGTTAAGGTCCCCAACTGCACAACTGTTACCACAAATTAATAAAGAGTGGCTGGTCCCTACCTTGACTTTCAAGAACACACAGGGAATCCTGCATGGGCTACAACAACAAATCATGTTAGCTCAGAGGGAACTTAATCCCTGACAAATTCATGACCTTCTGCATGCTTCTGGAAAATATGGAAACTCAAAAAGACAATTCCAGGGAACCCCCTAATATACCTTAACTCTTTCCTCAACTGCAAAATTGAGATAATAATAATAGTATTTACTTTCCAGAATTGTTTTGAGGATAACATGAGATAATATTGTAAAATGCATATTACAATGCATGACAAATATTAGGAACTTAATAAATTCTTGTTTGCTTTCTTCCCATTTTTATTAAATAGCTTTTTATTTCCCCAAATATATGTAAAAATGATTTTCAACATTCACTTTTGCAAAGCCTTGTGTTCCAAATTTTCCTCCCTGCCTTCCCCCAAACCCCTTCTCCCAGAGAGCAACCAATCTAATATAGATTAAACTTAGAAAATTCTTCTAAAAAAAGTTCCATGTTCATCATGCTGCATAAGAAAAATCTGATCAAAAGGAAAAAAAACAGTTTAAAAACAAGCAAATAAGCAGCAACAACAAAAAGGTGAAAAAACTGCTATTTGATCCCACATTTAGTTTCCAGAATTCTCTCTACAGATGCAGATAGCTCTAGCACAAATCTATTAGAATTGTCTTGAATCACCTCATTGTTGAAAAGAGCCAAGTCCAATACAATTAATCAACACATAATCTTGTTGTTGCTGGGTATAGTTTCTTGGTTCTACTCAATTCACTTAGCACCAATTCATGGAAGTCTTTGCAGGCTTTTCTAAGATCAGCTTGCACATCATGTCCTACAGAACAATAATATTTTATAATATTCAATTACCATAACTTATTCAGCCATTCTCCAACTAATGGGCATCCCACTCAATTTCCAGTTCTACGCCAGTACAAAAAGGACTGCCACAAACATTTGGCAACATATCTGTCCCTTTCTCTCCTTTAAGACTTCTTTGGATATAAACTCAGTAGAAACACTACTAGATCAAAGGGTATGCACAGTTTGATATCCCTTTGGGCATAGTTCCACATTGCTCTCCAAAATGCTTGGATCAGTTCACAACTCTAGCAACAATGTATTAGGGTTCCAGTTTTCCCACATTCCCTCCAACAATTATCATTATCTTTTCCTGTCATCTTACTCAAGTTGAGGGGTATTAAGTGATACCTCAGAGTTATCTGAATTTGCATTTTTCTAATAGTGATTTAAAGCATTTTTCATATGATTAGAAATGGCTTTAATTTCTTCATCTGAAAATTGTCTGTTCATATGCGTTGACAATTTATTGATTGAGGAATGACTCATATTCTTATAAATTTGAATCAGTCTCTATATATTTTAAAAATGAGGACTTTTTAGAAACATTGAATGTAAAAGGTTTTTTCCCCCAAGTTTCTGCTTTCTTTCTAAACTTGATCATACTTGTTTTGTTTGTACATGTTTTTAATTTAATGCAATCAAATTTATTCATTTTACATTTTGTAATGTTCTCTAGTTCTTCTTTGGCCACATATCTGAGAGATAGACTATCTCTCGTTTTCCTAATTTGTTTATACTATCACCTTTTATATCTAAATCATGAACCCATTTCATTAAGTTGGTATTGGGTGTTTTAAGCTGGTCAATGCCTAGTTTCTACCATACTATTTTCCAGTTTTCCCAACAATTTTTGTCAAATAATGAGTTCTTATTGCAGAAGCTGAAGTCTTAGAATTTATCAAACACAAAATTACTATAATCATTGTATCTTTAGGAATCTACTTTGTAAACCTAATCTAATATGTCTTGTGAACCTAACTTGTTTCACTGATGAAATACTCTATTTCTTAGATAATACCAAATTTTTTGATGACTGACACTTTAAAATGTAGTTTAGTTTTAGAACTATAATGTAGTTAGGCCAACCTGCTTTTAATTTTTTTCATTAAATTCCTTGTTGTTCTTTTGTTCTTCCAGATCAAGTTCATTATTATTTTTTTCTAGCTCTATAAAGTAATTTCTTGAGAGTTTGAATGAGAAGGAAATGAATAAATAGATTAATTTAGAGAGAATTGCCATTTTTATTATATTAGCTCAGCCTAGCCAAAAGCAGTTGCTATTCTGCCAATTGTTTAGATCTAATCTTATTTTTCTGAAAAGTGTTTTGTAGCTGTGTTCATAAAATTCTTAGCTTTGTCTTGGCAGATTGTCTATAGTTATTTTAAATGAGTTTTCTCTTTCTATCTTTTGCTGCTGGACTTTTTTGGTAACATATAGAAATGCTGGTGATTTATGTGGGTTTATTTTATATACTGTAACTTTGCTAAAGTTGTTAATTGTTTTTAGTAATTTTTAGTTGATTCACTATAATTCTCTAAATATACCATTGTATCATCTACAAAAAGTGATTTTTTTCCCTTATTACCTACTCTAATTGCTTCAACTGCTTTTTCATCTCTTATTGTTAAAGCTAATATTTCTTGTAAGAATTAAATTCTAGTGATGATAATAGGCTACCTTGTTTCACCTCTGATCTTATTGGAAATGCTTCCAGTATATATATATATATATATATATATATATATATATATAATACTTGCTAATGGTGTTATATAGATGTTACTTGCCATTTTTTAGGAAAACCTCATTTATTCTTATGCTCTCTGATGTTTTTAATAGGAATGGGACTTGTTTTTCATCAAATGCTTTTATTTTGCACCTATTGAGATAATCATATGATTTCTGTTAGTTTGGTTATTTATATGGTCAGTTATACTGATGGTTTTCTCAATATTGAACCATCCCGGTATTCCTGATATAAATCCTTCTTGGTCATAGTGATTTGTTGTTTAATTGGTCCATTCATTCTTTAAGATTAGATTATTTAGTTTTCATTCATTCTTGTTTTATTTTTCCATAGCCCTTATTACACATAATTTTATTGCACCATGATCTGAAAAGGATTAATTGAATATTTCTGCCTTTCTACATTTGATTTTGAGGATTTTATGCCCTAGTGCATAGTTTATTTTTATGGAGGTGCCATGAATTGCTGAGAAAATATATATTCCTTTCTATCCCCATTCAATTTTTTATAAATGATTATCATATCTAACTTTTCTAAAATTCTATTCACTTCTTAACTTTTTTCTTGTTTATTTTGTGGTTAGATTTATCTATTTCTGACAGAATTTCACTAGGATAGTTTTGCTATTTCTTCTTGCAACTCATTTAACTTCTCTAATTATTTGGATGTTATATCATTTAGACCATATTTATTTAGTATTGCTATTACCATTATTTATGGTACCCTTTAACAAGATGTAATTTCCTTCCTTATCTCTTTTAATTATATGTATGTTTGCTTTTGCTTGATCTGAGATTAGGATTGCTATCCCCTGCTTTTATTACTTCAGCTGAAACATAATAGGTTCTACTCCAGCCTTTAACTTTTGCTGCTTCAAATGTGTTTCTTGTAAACAGCAAATTATAGAATTCTGGCTTCTAATCCATTCTGTTATCCATTTCCACTTTATGGGAGAGTTCATCCCATTCCCATTTAAAATGTTAAGTTAAGATGACTAACTCTGTATTTCCTGCCATTTTGTTTTTCCCAAATTATACTTTTCTCTCTCCTTTTACTCTTTTCATCCTCACCAGTGTTTAGCTTCTGACCACCACCACCCTCCATCTGCCTTCCCTTTTTTCAGTTCCCTTCCCTTTATTTCTTTTCCCTTTTACTTCTGTCCTTCCTTCTATTAGCCTTTCCCTTTCACCTCCCACTTCCCTATAGAGTGTGACAAATTTCTATACAAACTAAGTGTGTATGTTATTCCCTCTTTGAGCCAAATCTGATGAGATTAATGTTTAAACCCTGCTCATCTCCCTTCCTTCTTTCCCCCAAATGTAATGTCTCCTGACTCTTCACATGACATCATTTACTTTATTTGATCTTTCCTTTCCTCTTCTCCCAATGCAATACTTTTTCCAGGCCTAAAGTCACATTAAAGTCAACTTATACCTACATCTTTAGTCATTTACTCCTAACTTCCTTGACAAAAATACAATTCTTAAGAGTTACACGTATCAGTTCTTCAAAGTTACACAAGTAAAAATGTAGGGAAGTAAACATTTTAATCTTTAAAAAACATAGTTTTCTCCTTTTGAACATTTTTTATGCTTTTCTTGAGTCTTATATTTGAAAATCAAATTTTCTATTCAACTCTGGTCTTTTCATCAAAAATGACTGAAAATCTCCTATTTCATTGATTGATCATCTTTTCCCCTAAAACATAATGCTTAGTTTTATTGGGTAGTTGATTCTTGGTTGTAATTCAAGCTCTGTTGACTTCCAAAATACCATATTCTAGGCCCTTCAATCCTTTAAGCTGGAAGTTTCTATCTTGTGGAAAGTCCTGATTGTGACTCCTCAATATTTGAATTGTTTCTTTTTGGCTGCTTGCAAAATTTTTTCCTTGATCTGATAATTCTAGAATTCAGCTACAATATTTCTTGGAGTTTTCATTTTGGAGACTCAAGAGGTGATTGGTGGATTCTTTCAATGACTATTTTACCCTCTGCTTCTAGGATATGAGGGCAGAATTTTTTTTTAATGATTTCTTGAAAGATGTCCAGATTCTATTTTTCATCATGGCATTCAGGTAGTCCAATAATTCTTAGATTGTCTCTCCTGGATCTATTTTCTGGATAAATTGCTTTCCCAATGGGGTATTTTTTTTAGCCTTTTTCATTTTTTCTGGTTCTATTTGACCAATTCTTGATGTCTCATAAAGTTATTCAATTCCATTTATTCAATTCTAATTTTTAGTTAATCATATTCTTCAGTTTTTTTTTAATCTCCTTTTTCATTTGGCCAATTATACTTTTAAAGGAGTTTTTCTATTCAGGGGATTTTTTTTTTCCATTTCACCAATTCTAGTTTTTCAAGGACTTGCTTTCTTTTTCCATTTTGCCAAATTTATTTTTAAGAAGTTGTTTTCTTCAGACAATTTCAGTGATTTCTTTTCAAAGCTGTTGTCTTTTCCCAAAAAACTTTCATAATTTTCCTGCTCTAATTTCTTTTTCTTTTTTCTTCTATCCCTATTTTAAGATCTTTTTAAAATTTTTCCAAAAAAAGACTTTTGAGCTGCACATGAGTTCATATCCCCCTTTGAGGCTTCACCTGAAGGCATTTTACCTTTGCCTGAATGCCTTTCCCACAAATTTAATCAATAAATAAAATATATAGAAGCATAAAATCTTAGCATAGTTGAATGCTCAAAACATGGTAACACCTCACTTTTCTCTTTTTCAGCAAAAGATTTTATTGTTAAATTAAATTATTATTTTATTATTTATTGCTATTTTTATTTATCAAATTAAATTATTATTAAGATTATTACTTCGAAAATGATGAAAAATTCCATTCATTAATAGCTCTTTTACCTCTCTTAATCCATACCCCTAAATCTCAATGCATGAAGTAGTCTTTCATTTGATTACAATTAATCTTTCTTTTTGTATCCTTCAGTCAGTCAGTAAGTCAAAATTCATTTGCTAATTGATTATTATATGTAATATTCTCTCTAAAAAGTAATTTTCTTTGTTGAGGTTTTCTTGGGGTCTCTGGGAGCAGCCTTCTTTTCAGTTCAGTAATCACTATAAGTGCAGCCAGGTGTTAAAGTCCAAATCCTTTATTATCTCTTTCAAAGTCTTGTCTCCTTTCCTGGGGCTGGTTAGCTTTCTTAGAGGCCTATATCTCTCCTTGGTTCCAAGAGCTTGAGCTCCTGCCTCCTTCTCTGCCTTCTGAATCTCTCCGAATCCAAAGGTTTGTGCTTCAGCCTCCAACCACTACAAAGGTAGACGATGGAATGAAGCTGTCTCAGCCTCCGAGAGCTTCTAGTGGGGTTGTCTTTTCTGGCCCTGAGAGCTTCTCACTTATATGTTCCACACTGAATATACACTGATCATTATATCACTAGGAAACCATTATTTTTTATAGGATTAAATCAACTAATTAAACCAGATTTAAGCATTGTCTCCTCAATTCTACTTAGTACCTTGTTTCAAGTTCTGGCTCATAACATCTCCTTGTAGTATTAAATCCATCATACTGAACCATGCTAAATTAGATAACTATTGTCTCTATCAATTCCACTGACTTAGTACCTTGTAAGAATCCTTTGTTTCAAGTTCAGAGTTCTGGCCCATAACAATTATATGCTAAGCATTGTGCTGAGTTTTGCCTTTTACAGAAAAAGACAAGACAGACCTTAACCTGTTCATTTAACAGTGTCTTCTTTACACTGGCATTTTAAATCATCTTAATATATGCTTTTGAAACTGTAAAGTTGACGATTTGGATAATAACCAATTTTTTTTAATCTTATACAATTAACTAAACAAGGTCTACTATTCTAAGACAGTCCTAGAAAGATTTAAGAACCTCCCTCAAAAAAGAGGGAGAGTATAACCAAACTTCTCAGAGATCAAAAACTTATAGAAATACTTGTTGGGACAAATAGAAATCACTCTACTGAGTAAAGATTGATGATAGGTATGTGCCCTTGGATTTGTTGAACAAAATTGAAAGTGCATTAGGTCTCATAAGTTTCAGTTTCATAGACATCAAATGAAAGCTATGAAATGGCTGAGAGCCAAAAGTGGAATATAGGGTTCTCTTGTTGACATTCACATATACTCAGTCAGCTATAGGTCGACAATTAAATACCAGTAAAATAAATGTCTGTCATATGGATTTATTTCTAGAAATGAACACATTTAGGAAAGCAATTTTGGAGCAGTTCATTGTCAAAAATTACAGATGGAGCCCAGACTAAGTGATCAAATCAAATTTTGCAAAGAAAATGGAAGAAACTGTACAATATATGTCTATAAACTATAAAAACTAACACTTTGGAATCATTTACAAATTAACAAATGATAAATAATCATATTATAAGTGTATGCTCCAAGTTATTCTTGAGAATTCAAACAATGAATGGTACTAGAATTAGTGCTTCATCACAAATAGAACTGTTGATTCAATCATTGGAAAAACATTGGTTCATAAAAATTTAAATACATTTTGAATATGTCAGATAATGTATATTCGTAATTTCAAAAGTACAGGAAATTAAAATCTTTAAAAATAAAGACGTAGTGGAAGAAATCAAATTCATGTGGAAGGGAACATGTTGAAATACTATACATGTTACACCTATCATTTTCTTTGTATTGGAGTTTTTGCAAAGGTGTTTTCTGTGAAGTTATAGAAAATGAGCTTGTATCACAGCATACATATTCAATTACAAAAAGCAGTCATTTTTTTCTACCTGTAGAAGTTTGCCAAACACTACATATAAAGGAACATAATAACAAAATGATGACTTGAATCAGGACTATTTCTATCTGAAATTTATCAAAAAAAATGAGACTATGATAACAAAACTAAGAAGCAGTGAACAAGCATATGAGTTGTGAAGATTTATTTATAGAAAAAGAAGGATTTATGAGACCAAGACAAAACTAGGTCATGGTTATCACTAACTACAAAAAAAAAAAGCCATTTTTATGCGTCTAGACTTACTGATAAAAGTAGATTTTTTTTCAGTGAATGACAAAAGCTCTTTCACATATTACAGCAGGTACCAAATACCTAGAAAGACACAATGAACTGGTCCAAATTTTATAGTCATATAAAGAAACAGACTCAGAAAAGTTGAGGGACTTGACCAAAGACACACATCTAGGAAGTCTGTGGATCAGAATTTAGGCAATTTGTCCTGACTCCAAGTCTACTACTTTATCCATTCTTCCAAATAACATTACTTTGGCAAGTCAGTAGTTTTTATATTGCTTGCATGTACTCTTAAAGAAGGTAAATGTGGTTTGATGGAGAGAGAGACAATTTTGTTTCTGTTATATACTGACCATGTGAGTCTAAGAAAGTCATTTATTGTCTGAATATTCTAGGTAAGCTGTAGACAAGGTATTGACTTACGCCAGTAAAGAAAATTTCCTCACCTAGGATTTCCCTGTACCAATGAAATAAAAGGTTCATCTATTATAATATGGAATTTCTAAAACAATGGTTTTTGCTCTTCTAGAGATATAATTTCCAAAAGAAAGAATTTAAGCTTCAATTAAAATTATTTTGTAAAGTTTAACATATTTGTAGATCTACTTATAAAATATTCAGAGAACTCACTGCTCCATAGAAAATTTCAGTTAGGGAAGACATTAATAAGCATGATTTTGCTCTGCTTGTAGGATAAGCAAATCCTACACTGCTCCTACAAATACCAGTGTAACCTGGATTACTTGGTATGGCACATCTGTTTTCCATGACTGATTTCTGGTTGAAGTAAACAAAAACTGCAACAAAAATGCATTAAAATTAATACTTGACACTCTTAAGAAGAAAAATGAGAATACTGTTTCATGGATTATTATATATTAGGATTAATGATTTAAAATCCTGTTTCTCATCCTTTAAAAAATAAGCAGCAGAAAAAAAACTTGTCTTTTTCTCATTCTCTGAAATAACATGGAAACTTGAAGAAACTATGAATGCAAGCCTCTGTATGATCTACTTGGAATTTTAAAAGTATTTCTTAGCTGAATTGATTGTTCCTAGTTTTCTGTAGCATAGAA
Organism: Sarcophilus harrisii; assembly: GCF_902635505.1. Classification (NCBI taxonomy): domain Eukaryota; kingdom Metazoa; phylum Chordata; class Mammalia; order Dasyuromorphia; family Dasyuridae; genus Sarcophilus; species Sarcophilus harrisii. The sequence goes on from NC_045426.1 coordinate 196,893,326, forward strand.
ATAAGTCCAAGAAGATTTGTAAGACTTCATTGTCAGAAATTCACATAATCTCATCAATGATTTAGAAAATCAATGAGCTCAATATTGCTCTGAATTGACTGTCATTCTTCCTTCCTAAGAAAGCATGGGCAGGAATAATGATTCATAAGACATGGAAAGTTATTTAATGAAAGATTTCTTGAATGATGGCAATGGACAGAAAACTCTGCTTCCATGAAGCACTCATATCTGTCCTTGGATGTCCTCGATATCCTTCATATAATCACAGCAGAGGGAACAGACAAATTGCATTTATTACATTTCAATTTTTATCTTCTTTCTCTTTAACAATGTATTTTCTTCTTAATTCTTTCAATATTGCTGCCTAGGCAGTTGATGACACATCTGTGGTCATTTTTACCCAAGCATATCTATGCTATGCACTCATTACCATAATTCTTATTCACAGTTTTAGTATTACTTTCTGTGAAGTGCTTCACGCCAAAAGTGTAGATTCAATCCCAGAATATAAGAGAAATAAAGTTCCAATAAAACAAACCTCTAGATAACTGGGTAACTCCACCATGAAAAATGCTTTTAAGTAGCAACTATAAAGGCCATATTTCAAAAGGCCAAATCACACCCATGTCCCAATTGCAGATCAAACCCAATAGGAGAATATGGGAGGGGGCAAAAGGGGCAACTCTAGTTGAAGGCCAAGCCTAGTAACAAATGATGATTTATCTGTCTCTTATTCTCTCTTTACCACCAACCTCTTACTTCTTTTATCACTTTACTTAGAGATGTAGGTACAAATATTTTCTTTTCTCTCTCCTTCTGTACTCTCTTATCCAGTTCAGGCTCACCATCTATCTAAGGGAACCCCCATGTATACTCCTTCTGCTAATCCTTCCCACAGAGCTTTATGGAGCCCCTTTTTTATTTAAAGCAAGTTCCTTATAACCTAAACTCTGCTCCTAAATATTGTCCAGTCTCCTAAATGAAACCCACCTTTCTCCAGACAGTTACTGTCCCTGAAATGTATTTCCTTTTCTTCTCTGTGATTCATTGGGAGTGAAGGTGGAATTAGCCTGTATCCTACTCCCTCCTTCTCCATATGATAATAATTTTTAAATTTCAAAAGACTTTAGATATAATCTAATCTAACTCCCCAAGTCATACATGAATATCCTCATATCTAACAGATGTTTACTTAGCTTCTATTTAGATAATTCTTGTGATAGGAGATCCAATATATAATTCATCCGTTTTTGTAACAACTCCTGCTGATATAAAGCTTTTAATCAAACAGAAACGTACTCCCATAACTCCCACTTATTAGTAAATCAGTATATTAGATTTGGTGGCAGGAAGATGTGGTTTCTAATCTTATCTTGACTGGTAAATTATGTCAAGGCAAATTACTTAACTTTACCACTTACTTCACAGGGTTTTTGTCAAATTGCACATACAAATATACATGCATATATATGCATATGCACACAAACATATACATTTGTATATATTCATATGTATATGCATATAATTAATATTATATACAGACATATTACAAATCTCTCTATAAATGATAGTGATGATGATAAGCATCTAGATTGACACAGAGAAAGTCTAATGTGACTTAAATCCTTGAAGAGTTGTCATCTCTCTCCTGTCTTATCTTTATCTAAACCTCTATTCAATTTTTTCAAGCTCTGAATAGCTGCATGATATCTATCATCTTTTCTCTCAGAGCTTCCCCTAGTAATGATTCAGCCAGATCTGCCTCCTCGGTACCCAGAAGTTTATCATATTTCCTACATCAGGTAGTCTTGGTGGATATTAAGAAACATGAGAAGACAGAGGTCTCCTAAAGTGCTCAACCTGCTCCAAAACTATAGGAAATAAAAAGGGAAAGGATTTATGATAAGAAGTGAGATGGGGGTCAATCCCCTCCCACTCAGAGAAATGCTTCAAAGAGAGAAATGAGAGGCAACTTAACATTCAATGATCCCATCATATTCTCCCTTATCTGCAATGACAAGATAGAGAGTCTTTGAACAATGTGTCATAGGGTAATAATTAAATAAATTTAACTTGCTGTTAATGCTCTAAGTTTCAGTACTACAGACCTTACCTTACTGCCAGTCCTCAGGGTTATACTAGAAAAATCTCAGAGAGGAGAAAAGAACCTATAAAAGTGATACTCCAAATGACAGAAAAATGGTCATGTTAACAGTGACCTCCCAAAATATATTTGGAGCAGTGGCCATAGGGCCAGACTCACTACTTAAGAGCTGAGAGGCTTTGAAAGGAAGCAAGAGCTAGGGGAGGAGTAAATCAATACTTGGCCAACAGAATGGGAGAAACATATGAAAGGCAAGGCCAGCATAGAAAAATCAACAGAATGAAATGAATAGATAAACACTGATTGCAAAGGAGAAAAGAACAAATATTTGTTGGGGGAAAAGCATACCAATGAATATATTTTTTTCATAACAAAGGAAATTGAATCAAAATACTCTGATTTCTGTTTCTCTCAGATAAGAAAGAGTAGAGTGGAACTACTAGTAAGTATGATATGTTCTTAAAGAAATTGGTCTGTTGAAGCATCAGTAGAAGCATCAATTGACTTCTTGCTGTTTGGGGTCCCTTCACAATGCTGCCAAAGTTCACTTTCTTTCCATCAAGTTCAACTCCTATTCTTTTGTTTTCATCTTTCCCTCATTCTGCTTTCCTTATTTTCTCACCAGATAGAGGAAAGAAAATGAAATCCTTACATTTTCTTCTCCTTAGTCATGACTAATATTTTCCAAGACACTCCAACTGAAAGTAGAACCAGCAAGACCAACATTCAAATGCTGCTTCTGACACTACATAGTTGTCTGAGTGTGGATGAGAAACTTAATTTTTGTGGGGCTTTCCTCTATTAAAAAAAAGAGAGAGAGATGGGGGATGGTTGTACTCCATGACCTCTGAGGGCTGTTCTAATTTTAAATTTGTGAGAAAGAATACCCTTCTCCCTCTGATATTCACTTGTATTATTCCATCACTGATATTAATTTTGTAATGAATTATGCGATGAGATTTTGTCTCTAATAAATTTTTCAATTACATATTTTGCCCTTTAGATTCCTCAGCGCATTGACACTATCTTTGTTTTCCCAATGTCTCTCAGTCAACAAGAATTTATTAAGAATTTATTTGGGTGGCAAATTCTATCCCAGTGGATAGAATACTGGCTCTGAAGTCAAGTACTCCGAAGTTCAAATCTTTCCTCAGATACTTAACACTGACTAACAATGTGAACCTGGAAAAATCATTTAATGCCAGGTACACACACACAGAGAGAGAGAGAGAGAGAGAGAGAGAGAGAGAGAGAGAGAGAGAGAGAGAATTGATTTGATTAATAGCAGCTTTAAATATAGACAATTGAGGGGATGCTCATCAATCAGGGAATGGCTGAACCAGTTGTGGTACATGAAAGTTATGGAATACTCTTGTGAAATAAGAAATGAGAAGGAAAAATTCAGAAAAATATCTGGAAGGACTGATATAAACTGATACAATGTGAAATATTCTGAACCAAGAAAACCTTATATATGACATCAACAACATTGTATGTACATTGTAACAACAACAACATTCTAAGATATTTACGTTTGTACAAAGGCAAAGAAGTGGAAATTGTAAGGATGTTGATTTATTAGGGAATGGCTAAGTAAATTGTGATATATGATCATGATGAAATACTACTGTGCTATAAAAAAATGAAAAACTCAATGATTTTAGGAAAACATGGATATACTTGAATGAAATAATGAAGAGCAAAATGAACAGAACCAAGAAAATGTTGTACAAGCAACAGCAATGTGAATTTAATAACACCTTTAAGTAAAAAAGTCATTTTGACTATTATAAGTACCAAAGGAAAATTACAAAATAACTATTATACATTTGAAATGAATACCAGTTGTTCATAATGGATTAGCAGTTTCATGTGCAATCATCTTTTTTTCATATTATGTTACATAAATACTTGTTTTATTCCACAAATTAAAATAAAAATAAATTTTTAAAAGTATTTAGTATATTTCAAATAGTTCCTAAACATTTTACATATTCTGTAATTACTTTGAATGGAATTTCTCTTTCTCTTTCTTCCTCCTAGATTTTATATCTGATATACAGAAAAGTTAATGTTTTCTGTGCCTAATTCCTCTTTGTAAAAATTCATATTTAGTCTTTGTCCTGTGTCTTTATACTAAATTGATCCCAGCCTTCTTATTCTGATCTGTACTTCATTCCTTGATTGTTATTCTCTCCCTCTCTTTTTCTTCCTATACTTTTTCTCTTTATCTATTTCTGTATGTGTACATACATACACATACACACACATACACACATGCTTACATACATATATTTTAGAAATTTAATGACATCTGTTATAAAAAAATTTAAACCTTCAAATGTAAGTATTAAAAACTCATGTATGAATTCATTAAATTTTATTCAATTTTAGAGATGGAATTGATAACACAAATAAATTTAATGAAACCAAAAACGACTAAACTAAAGAAACATGGAAAGGTAAATGAGTATTTGGAACAAAGTCTTTTATGGATTGATTGATTTTAAAAAAGTTGCAATCATGATTTAACTAAAATGGATGTATAACAGTTGAAGAATGGCTGAAAAGTGATATATATATATATATATATAAATGTAATAAAATATTAATCTGTAATAATACATGTTCAATATATTCCAGAGTAAGATTTAATATTTATTAGAACTGATATGTGATAAAATTAGTCAAATTCAAATAACAATGTACACAATGATGACATGTAAATGGAAAAATCACTAACAGAAACTAAATTCTGTGCATGTCAAAAAACAGTTATGATTCTGGAGAAGAGAAAATTTTTTAAAAAATGAAAAATTAGAACAGAATAGTGTCTGTATCTACATATGTACATATACATACATACACACAATACAGATATACATGTACGTAATGTACATGTATATCTGTATTTTGTGTGTGTTAGCATATAATCAAAAAGTTGTTTTTCTTTCCTTACACTAGAGGACTTCAAGTTGAGAGAGAAATGGAGGGATTTTTATTGTTTTCTTTCCAGAAATGATTGTGACTTAAAAACACATAGGCTACCAATAAAATATCATTGCAGAACAGAGCAAGAGCAACAGAGAGAGTGCGAGAGGAAGTGAGAGACAAAGAGAGAGACAAAAAGAGAAAGAGAGCGAGAAGGACAGAGAGACAAAATATGAATGTCAAAGATGGAATAGGACCATGATTCATGGCAGTTAACACTATCAAACAAGAGTGAGAAGACAAAGAATTTTAGAATTTTTTCTTCTTTTTTCTTTATAAACTGGAAGAGGAAAAACAAATATGGCTACTAGAGTTAATTTATTGACAGTAATCATTAGCAGAAGTATTTCATATTTTTCTTATGAAAAGATATTATAGCAAACAGAAATTATTCCATGCATTTCTTGTAAAAAAAAAAATTGAGAGACACTCTTTAGATAAGAATACACTTAGGTAGAGTCAGAACTTGTTGACTATTCAGATATATCATTTTGGAAGGATGACACTAGTAGAATGACCAGGCATATGTCTTTGATTTTACTATATTAACATTGTTGGCAGTTTGATTGTTATGGCACTGAATAAGTAGATTAATTTAAGTAGTATTGTAATTGTATTACATAAGCTCAGCCTACCCATAAGCAATTGATATTTTCCAATTGTTTAAATCTGACTTTCTGTGAAAATTTTTTGTAAATATGTTCATATAGTTCTTGAGTTTGTATTGTCAGGTAAACTCTCAAATATTTTGTACTGTCTATAGTTATTTTAAATGCAATTTATCTTTCTCTCACTTGCAGCAAGAAATGATTTACATAAGTATAGATTGCTAACATTGTAAGGGCAAGTAGTTTTTTAATTGACTCTCTAGGATTCTCTAAATATAAGATATATCATCTTCAAAGAGTGATAGTTTCATTTCCCCTCTAACTATTCTAATTCCTTCCATTTTTTCTTCTGTTATTTCAAAAGCAAATATTTATAGTATAGTATTGAATAATAATGGTGATAATGGGCATCTTTGTTTTACCCAGATCTTATTGGAAAGTCTTCTAGCTTTTAGACGTAATACATGGTGATTGCTTTTGATAAATGCTGCTTATCAACTCCATTTATCACTATGCTCTCTGTTTTGGCTCTTTCTGATTTAGGTATCAGCATGATATTTGTGTCATAAAAGGAATTTTACAAAACACCTTCTTCATCTATTTTCCAAATAGTTTAAATAATATTGGAATAATTTGTTCTTTGATTGTTTGGTAGAATTCACTTGTAAATCCTTCTAGCCTCAAAAAGTTTTTCTTAGGGAGTTCATTGATGGGTTGTTCAATCTCTTTTTTCTAAAATAGGACTATTTAATTATTTTATTTCCTCTTCTGTTAAACTGAGCAATTTATATTTTTGAAATATTCATCCATTTCAATTAGATTCTCAGATTCATTGGCACACAGATGGACAAATTAGCTCCTAATTATTTCTTTAATTTCTTCTTCTTTGGTGGCAAATTCACCATTTTAATTTTTGATAGTGGTAATTTTGTTTTCTTCTTTTTTATAATCAAATTAACCAGAGATTTATCTATTTTATTAGGTTTTTCATAAAAACCATTCTTAGTTTTAATAGTTGAATAGTTTTCTTTCAGTTTAATAATCTCACCATTGATTTTTCAGAATTCTAATTTGGTTTTTAATTCAGAATTTTTAATTTGCTCTTTTTTCTAGGTTTTTTTTTTAGTTTCATACTCAATTAATTGATCTCCTCTTTCTCTATTTTATTTGTATAACAGTTAAACAGTTAACTGTTTACAGTTAAAATTTCCCCTAAGAACTGCTTTAGTTGCTTTCCATAAGTTTTGGCATGTTGTCTCATTATTGTTGTTGTCTTTCATGAAATTATTGATTGTTTCTATGATTTATTTTTTGACCAAGCCATTCTTTAGGCTTAGATTATTTGTTTTCCAATTAATTCTGGTCTATCTTTCCATGCCTCTTTATTATACATAATGTTTATTGCATTATGTTCTAAAAATGAATTTAATATTTCTGCCTTCCTGCATTTGATTGTGAAGTTTATATGCCCTAATATATGGTCATTTTTCTTCACACATGTCATGTGTCACTGAGAAAAGGGTATATTACTTTCTATACCTACTCAATTTCTCCAAAGGTCTATCATATGTAACTTTTCTAAAATTCCATTCACCTTCGTAACTTCTTGCTTATTTTGTTTTTAGATTTATCTAGGTCTGAAAGAGAAAGGTTGAGGTCCCCTACTATTACAATTTTGCAATCTATTTCTCTCTTAAATTCAACTTTTCTAGGAATTTGGATGGTATATTACTTGATACATATATGTTTAGTATTGATATTACTCCACTGTATCATACTCTCTAGAAAGATGTACTTTCCATTTTGATCTCTTAATTAGATATATGTTTGCTTTTGCTTTGTCTTAGCTCAGGATTGACACTCCTGCCTTTTTAGAGGTGGAATTGAGGAGTGGTCTAGTATGCATCTCATTATTGTCTCAGAAACTTTGTTATTACTGACCAACAAATTGTCATCCGATAGCCAGTATTGTTTGTGGAACTACAACATTCCGAAGGCCAGGTTGTCTTAGGGTTAAGACCATGTAGCCTTAGGGTTACTGCCACATCTCCCCTAGAAACTGCATCCCAACATTCCCTCTCTCAAGCAGTTGGAACCCAAATTCATTTGGTGCAAAGAGATGAAGATCTTATTTTCATCTGAAACTGCTTCAGGCTGATAAGATATGTGGAGTGGGCCCTGCCTAGTAGGGTCCAGACTAAGGAAGGGTGGTTCTACTTTTAAAGAAGTTATTTTCTTCAGTGTATTTTTTTTTTTTTTTTGCATTTTGAAATTCTATTTTTTAAGGAATTGTTTTCTTTGGTGGAATTTTGTGCTTCATTTTCTAAGCTGTTAATTCTTTTTTCATAATTCTCCTGCATAACTCGCATCTCTTCTCAATTTTTCTTCTACCTATCTTATTTTACTTTTAAATACTTTTTTTAGCTCTTCCAAGAGAAATTTTTGAGCTTGAAACCAATTCAAATTTCCCTTTGAGACTTTACCTGTAGGCATTTTGCCATTGCTGTCTTCTTCTGAGTTTGCATTCTGATCTTGCCTATCACCAAAATAGCTTTCAGTGGTCAAGGTTCTTTTTCATCTTTTGCTCATTTTAAAAAGTTAAGTTCTACTCCTAGGCCATGGAGGATACTGCCCCAAGCTTCTGTTGTGGAAGATCAGGGCTCTCATTATTGGCTTTCACCACTGGGGTTATAAGTTCTGGCAGTTGCCCACTGTGCTGGGTTGGTCCACTCTAGTTGCACCTGTTGTGTTGAGTTCCAGGCTCACAATTTGCATTCTGCACTGAGGCGGGAGACCTCACAGCTGGCCTACTCTGCCACTGACATGCTGATTCAGGACTGGGACCTAAGCTATTGCTCTATGCTGTGGCTAAGAACCTCCTGCTAAGATTGCCCACACTGTCTGTCTGAGCTGTACTCTATTGGTATCCAAATGAGAGAGCTTTCTTTAAATTATTTTAAGTTATCTTAAACTGAAAAATTGTTGCACTCCACTTTTCTATGTGTTCTGTCACTCCAGAATACATTTAGAAAATTGATTTAGAATTGTTTTCAAGGAAAACTGAGAACTTAAGCAAGTTCCTGGCTTCTCTGCCATCCTGACTTTGACCTAAATAAATATTTTTATAAATTGGATTTTTAAGGAAAAAATCCTTCAAAAAAAAAGTCCTTGGGAAGCCTAACATAGAAAAAATCCATAAAAAGCTTTAATAAAAAAAAATAATTTTCCCTCCCAGATTTATTTTTTCAGTTGTTTATAAAACAACAATAACTTCCTTTAAGATCTCTTTGGGATGTAAGGCCAGTAGATACACTGCTGGGTCAAAGGGTAGGCACAGTTTGATAACTAAGGAAGGAATGGGACTCACATGTGCAATGGCAGAACTTTTTGTAGTGGCAAGAAACTGGAAACTGAATGGATGTCCATCAGTTGGAGAATGGCTGAATAAATTAGGGTATATGAATGCTACAGAATATTATTGTTCTATAAGAATGATCAGAAGGACGATTTTAGAGAGGTCTGGAGAGACTTACATGAACTAATGCTAAGTGAAATGAGCAGAACCAGGAGACTGTTATACGTAGTAACAACAAGTCTATACAATGTTCAATTTTGATGGATGTGGCTCTCTTCAAAAATGGGATGATTCAAACCAGTTCCAATTGTTCAGTGATGAAGAGAGCCAAATACACCCAGAGAGAGGACTATGAGTGTGGACCACAACATAGCATTTTCACTCTTTCTGTTGTTGTTTGCATGCATTTTGTTTGCAGGAAGTAGCTTTACCTGCTCTTTCCAGGAAGCAGCCTGGTTTCCCAGAATTTGCCTTCTGATCTGGTACTTGGGGTTTCTCCACTGGTCTGCTACTTTACTAAACCCGGACCAATGGTCTCAGTTGCTGTTCTGCTTTGATTAAGAGCCTCTCACTGGCTTTCCCAGACCCTGTCTAAGCTGGGCTGAACACCCCTTTCATCCCAGTGAGACTGATTTTTCTTAAAGTCCTTGCAATCAATCTTGAGCTGGAGAGGGGTTTCATTCCTTCAGACTCTGTTGAGGGGATTGATTTCATGTGATTTTTGAGGGAAACAGAGGAAGTTCTAGCAGTTTCCTGGCTTCACTCTGCTCTCCTGACTCCATCCCCGGAATTTTGGCATTAATTTTTTTAAAAATATTTTTTATGTAGCACGTGCTCTATAAATATTCTCCAGTCACCAACTAGAATATTTCAAGTTGGTTCTCCAGAGAGGAACTTCAATATTTCCATTCAGGAGGAGCTCATTTACAGAGGGTGTTTTCTGTGTTTGGGGTTCATGAGCTATGGTACTAATTGGGAGAATATCAATTGATATCAGTTATCTAGCTAAGTTTAATTAGATGTTACAAATAGGTATTTAATAAGTAGTATAGAAAGAAAAGTTGATATAAACACTTCCCTCTATGTCATATTATTCAAAAAGTTAAGGAGTTTAAAGTAAAGTTGGCTCAAGGTTAGGGCTCTGAGGCTGCAAAGTGTTAATTCAGTTTCCTCAAGTCATTTTGCTAGAAGTCCCCTTCTCCCCTTCAAAGAAATCTCATGATCTTGCCTTAGGCACTGTGTAGTTGTCTGCCTGATACCTTAGGGAAGTGTTACTGCTTGCTGGGACACAGATAGTCTAACTCCAAACAATAATTTTGTACCAGGTTCCTTAAGAAATGTGTCTTCTTCAACATGTCTAAGTTGTTCTTGGTTCCCAATGTATTTGCTACCAGTACCATTGCTGGTGTTCCCTCTTCTGCCTTGTCCCCCTGTCACCTTATGTATTCTGCCCGTATCCCCTCCTTAATCTCCAATTTTCATGAAGATGTGGTTGTTCTCTTTGCCAAGACAAAATTGACAAGTGATCCCTTTCCATCCTGTCCTTTCCAGAAGATTGGCTTCTCTATCATTTCTACTTTTTGCTAATATTCAATGGCTTCCTATCTACTGGCTGCTTCTTTACTGTTTACAATCCTTCACATACTTCCACTATCCTTAAAAGCTCTCCATTTGATCCTTCCATTCATAATAGCCATTAATCTGTATCTAATTGAACTGTCTTTTGTAGCAAATGTCCTTGAGATCAGGTATAAGAGGTACTTTCCTATCACTCCTTAACTGAAGGTCTGACTTCCATCCTTGCTACTCAACCCAAACAACCCTCTTTAAATTTATTTCTTTATTGTCTTTTAATTTATCCTCTGATTTTTGTCATTTTCATTGGCTATTTATCATGTATAGAATAGTACCCCTCCTCATCTACTCCTGTCTTTCTTGGTTTCCCTGAATTCCTTCAAGTCCTACTTAAAATTCTACCTTTTATAGGGAAATATTTCCTGATACACCTTAATTTATGTGCCCTTCATTTATTATATCTAATTTTTCCTTATTTGTACATGGTTGGATTAATGTTCTCTTCCTAACTTTATTGTGAGCTTTTCAAGATAAGAAACTGCATTTCCCTTTCTTTGTATCCTTAGCACTTATCTTTAGTACAGTACCTGGAATATAGTACACACTTAATAAACACACTTAATAAAACTTATTGCCTGATTTATTGGCAAGCATCTAATAGGTATTTAATAAATGATATTTAACTGACTAGGCATCTTCTAGGAAGAAGGCCAAAATCTCTGACCCTCAAAAAGTCATAAGATATCCTCTACTGGAATGAAGGACAGAAGCTCAGTTGCTCATCTTCATCAAATAATTCTCTCACAGAATTGACTGGAACTGTACTCTACTAAGCTTCCAGACAATAGGACACTGGTTTCTTAACTGGCTTCCTATTTCATAGAAGAAACATAAGATGTAAAAGGATATAAATTGATTTAATGTCTTTGGCTGATTTATTAATTCAGTAGAGATTGTAGGGCAGTTAGGCAATATAGTAGATCAAGCATTGGACCTAGGGTAATGAAGACCTAAGTTGAAATGTCACCTTCAACACTATAAACTGAAATTCTGAGTAAGTCACTTAACACTGTTTGCCTCAGTTTCCTCATCTATAAAATAAGTTGGAGAAGGAAATGGCAAACCAATCCAGTATTTTTGCCAAGAAAATCCCAAATTGAGTCATGAAGAGTTGGACACAACTGAAACAAATGAACAAGAAAAATAGATCTTCTAATCTGATAAAAGGATTAAGTATTGAATATGATTGATTCAGTTGACTCCCACAAACAAATTTTGGATCCCCAAAAGAATTTAATCTTTTGCCATCTTACATACTATTAATAAATGTTTAGCAAATGATTGTTAACAAAAGTCATAAATAAGATTCTGATTTCTAGAGCATCACAAAAAGGGAAAGATATAATGAACCAAATGAATTCATAATGATAATAGATAAATTATTAGAAAAGATATCTTTTGATGACAATTGTTTAAACTAAGATGTCAAATGATTGAAGATGACATCAAGAAATCTGTGGAACACATTTAGGTGATCTAGGAAAGAAAATTTAAAAGAAGGATAGGAAAGGAAATAAGAGAAAAAAAGGAAAGGAAAGGAAAAGAAAGGAAACAAAATAAAGGGAGACAGAAATAGGGACAGAGTCAGACAAAGAAGCAATACCTTAGAAAAGAGAAGGAAAGAGTGTGAAAAAACATTATTTCTTACAATTGTGATGATATTAAAAATGTAATTAAAATATAGACACCAGAGGTTGAAATAGAGAGTGGGAATCTCCATTCTTAAATGGGCAAGAAAAAAATGATCAAAGTAACAAATAAAATAAAGTGGTTTGGAAAAAAGCAAAGAGAAGAATTTGCATAAGTAGAATTAGGATATTGACTGAGAAAAGACAAGATATAAATACAAAGGGCTTATTATGGGAAGGAAGATCTTTCCTTTTTAAAAGTTACTTATTACTTATTATTACTTATTCTTTGACTGCTTATTATTTAGGGAATTATTAAATTATTATTTAAATTATTTAAAATATCTACCTAGTCTTCTATTTGTTTAGATATTTTGTACTTTATATTTTGAAGCTATTCCCCTATTTCTCTTGAATATACATTCTATATTTTTAGAGAGAGAAGGAAATTAAAAAACATATAAAATAACAAATCTGAAATAATTTTTGTGGAAAAAGCAATAAAAAAGGAAAAATTCAAAAAAGTCTTATTAAGAAGTGGAATTTGAAATAAGCTTTATAGGATTAGGAATCTGGGAATCTAGGGAGTCCAAGAAACAGAGGTAAGAAAATGAAGCAATTCAAACATAGGAAATAGCTTGTAGGAGATCAGAGAAAAAATATTGTTTAGTCTGGTTTGCCTGGAATATAGACTATGTGAGAGAAAGAATGGTACCATCCATCTAAAAAGAAAGACTGGAGGCAGATAAAGATTGCTATATGCTAGGCATTCTGCTAAGTGCCAAGAACACACACACACACACACACACACACACACACAATACTTACCCAGACTTCAAAGGGGTAAAATTCCAATTCAAGAGACAACATGAAAGCAATTATATTCTTGTGAGATACATGAATGGAAGCTACTTCCATAAGTAAGGCACTGAAGGTTAGAGCAAAGCTTTTTTTAAAAAGATAAGATTTTAATCTGAGTCTTGAAGTAAACTAGAGAGTACAAGGCATGTAGGTGAGGAGAAAAAGTATTTCAGGTATCCTCCGGTACAAATTCATGGAATCAGGAGATGCCATGTTGTATAGGGAAAAAGAAGGTACCAAAGTTGGAACATAGCTCTTGATGGATAGTAAAGTGCAAGAAAACAGGAAATAGAAGGAGGAGTGTAAGTATTTGTAAAATGCCTACTATGTGCCAATCACTACGTAAAGTATTTTACAAATATTATCTCAGTTTATCTTCAGAATAAACATGTAACTATCATCTATATTTTACAGTTGAGGAAGTTGAAGAAAACAAAGATTAAGTAGCTAGTAAGAGTATTGTGCAGAATTTGAACTCAGGCTTCCTGACTCTAGGGCAAACACCAAAATGTCACCTAGTTGCCTCAAAGGTAGAAACAATATGGGTAATAAAGAATTTTAAAAGTTATTATTATTAGCATGGGACTCCAAGAACAGACTGAAGAGATTCATCCTGGGAAATATCTGCGTAATGAATGAGAGAAAAGGGCTTCCAACCTGGATCTGTGAATAAACTGTGAAATGCATCAGATAGATTACAAGTTAAATATTGATGATGTTTATCAGGTGCTAATTGTACCAGACAATTCTGAATGTTTCTGGTTGCAACTTTTCAGTTTATGTTCTGAGTGAAAGTGTTAGATTGCGGATGTTAAATAAATTAACACCTTTTTTGCCAAACACCACTAAAGTGCCTTTAAATAACTCTAAATTCCCAGAAATACAAAACAAAACAACTTTCTTTCCTGGTTCAGCCTTTTCTCTTAAAGAGGGAAAACCTAGAAGACTAGCATGTCAAGCTATTCCACATCAGCACATTCATGGCTTATCCCTTTTACCTAGGATACAAACCTACTTTTCTTTTTATGTTTTTTTTAAAGATATATGACTTTTACCACCTGCAAATTTTAAAATAAAACAAAATGGGGGCCTGAGATCATTAAACAAATTCATTCTTTTCTTAGTTTAATTGAAAAATAAATATATTTCCAGGAAAGAGGAATTCCTACACAGCAAAGACTAAGCAGCATTTTATACCCACTCTAATTCTTAATGGTATAAGAATTTTTTTAAACCCGGTATCTATAAGCAATGATGAAATTTAGTATTTCATGATGACATTAGGGATGGAATACTTGTTACAATTTAAGAGAGGTGATAAGCCCTATAACATAATTAATGGTGATCAAAAATCATAATATTCAATCTAAAGTGAGCTATGAGACAGTTGCACTCAACCTTAGTATTTGATGCTGAAGCTTGCATATCTTAATGCAATGGACTTAAAAAACCTCTTATCTTCCAAACACATGCATTGCTTTTATTTAAAAAGATGACACAGACATACGCTTTGAGGATGATAATCAAGGCCAAGCTGCATTCTGATGTTAAAATGCTACTTCCTTGACTGCTCATGGAAGACAGTCTGAAATAAAAATAATAGTGATGAGTGGTTCATCTAAATTTTTCATAGGTGGAAAACTGGACAAGTGGAGTTGAGAGTGAGAAGAAAGATTGGAGAAACAGTACTGGAAAGACCTCATGCTCTCAGAGATGTGGTAATACATCCCTGATTTGCCTGGGAAAACATATTTTCTGATAATAACCCTGCATTCTGTAGTATGGAAAACATAAAACTGAGCAGCAAGGATGGATGACATGTTGGATCCAGAAGGAGAAAGGGAGCTAGCTGTTGTCCTTGAAGAATATCTCATTTATCTGTTTTCCTATTTTTGATAACCAGTAATTTATATACTTGTCTTTGATATAAACTTCCTCTTCTAAAGTAAATCACTTTCTATTTTAATTTTGTAAAATAAATACACTCTCTTGTTTTCAAGGATGGGTCTGGGAGAAGTTGGGTAGAATTACCAAGATTCAACATTATAAAAGTCACCGAAAGCTAGCTCTAGAGGTAGAAAGTACTGTGGAGGCCTTTCAGTCCAACACTATTATTTTACAGATGAGGAAAGTTAAACTGTTGTCTAAGAATTTGAATTCACAGAATAGAGCAGAGATTTCAACTGAAAGTTTTTCAAATCCAGGCTCTTTCAAACACATTATGCTGCCTCAATTCATGAGGCTCTTGAAGTAGGTTTCCATAGAAAGAGCAATACTAAAATTATCAACTAACAGGAGGGTAATTTCTTAAAATCATCTCACTTGATGGAGAAAGCTCTTCATGGATTATGCACTTCAAAATGTTGCCCACTAATTAAATTTAAAGCACTCATTATGAGAGTGAAATATGTTCCTGAATGATGAGTGTTGATCGGAAAAATCACTTTATTACCTATCTTTGTCTAGACAACAGAGATCATCTTTTGTAATGAGCCTTGCCAATAGAAGCAACTTTTATGAATAGCAATTTCTGATTAAAATGATTTCTTCAACTTTGGAACATAAATACCTTGGCCATATATATAACATTCTCAAAGAAACTTCATTATGAAAGATATCGAAGATATGTGTTCATAAGGATAAGTGATTGAATATGTTGACAGTATTGACTAGCCAAATTGGTTAAATGATTCAAGCTCAGAGCACAATTCTATTTTCTATATAGACAGTATGTCACAGATATATATATATGGCCTTTGCAAACCCTCCAGAAATTAGCACATTAACTTAGTATGTGTTTTATAAAAATAGGGTGACTAACGTTTTTCATTAAAATATAGCACTAAACCTTTTTTTTTTTTTTTTTTTAGCAACGAATAAATTTATAAAAGGTGTTAGGTGGGTAGAGAACACTGACCTTACCCATTTAACTTACCTTTTGTTCTGAATCAAATTTATTTGCAGCTAGCCAGAGAAGATCTTGGGAATATCTAAAAATATTAGGACTCAAAATTAAATACTTAACTGTTATAAAAGACTTTCCTCTTCACCAGAGGTTAACATTTTAGGATGTATCATGGTTTCCTTTGACAAGCTAGCTTCCTCTTCTTGCAATGCCTTGAAATTCATGAGATAAAATACATAGGATTACAAAGAAAATCACTTGTACAGAAATTCAGTTACAAAAAAAGGATAATGAATCCTTGTTAAGAAGTACTTATAGATATCAAAAAGAAAAGAAATCTCAGCCTGGAGGTACAGAATTTGACTTTTATTGTTGTTTTTAAGCTGTATGGTGTCTATGCCTAGAAAATTTTTAGTTTGACTTTGCTAGGAGAAATTTTTATCACTATGAGGTTGATGAGTTGAATTGGCTAGCCCTGGGAAAATAAACCTAATAGAATAACATATTAGTTGAGGTATATGATGAAAACAAGAGCCTACAAAGTCCACTGGAGCAACACAGCCAGCTAAAATGCCAGACTCAGACCAAGGAAAGCAGAATGATTACCAAAAGAAATATGGAAACTGAGAATTTGCTTTCCTGGATTATATTTCAGTGTAACACATGTAATTATGTATGTTGATTCTTCTCACTTTTAGTGTACATAATTATGGGATAGTACGTCATAGGTATATATGCTTATTATTTGCTGCAATTTTTTTTAATTTCTGTTTCATTAAATGCCTTTGCTTTTAAATGATTTTATACATACTAATGGTAGATCCTGAGCTAGCTTTTCCAGTGGTTATGGACTCACCAAGTATCTTAAATCTGGGCTAACTATTCTGGTGGTTCCATTTGTGAGAGGCAGGTATTCCAGATGCTATAGATATTTTGAATTTATTTATATGTATGATGACATTTGACAAAATGTTAGCCCCTTGAGGATAGGAACTATTTAACTTTTCAAAATTTATTTCTGGGATCTATAAAGTGTGTGACATTACTGGAACTAGGTACTATTTTTAAGTGTATCAGTAAAAAAAGTCAAAACTTGAATAAAAATTCAGATATTGCTTTGCATCAGAAAATGAGATTAGCTGTGGAGAGCAAACTGGATTTGGAATTCAAGGACCTGAGTTTTAATCCCAGATTTCTTTTGTAAAAACTTAGTCAAGTAGCAAATTTTCCTGAACATAGCTTTCTCATAAATAAAACAATAGAGAAAAAAATGAATAATCACAAAATTCCCACCTGTCTCTGAATTATACAATTCTCTACTGGCATCCAAAAGCTTAGCTGATTCATAAATAGGTATTTAGCCTATTCTGTTTCTTATATTCAATTATACCATCATAAATAGAAGAGAAAAGAAGACTCTTCAGAATGAGAGGAGTGCTTAAGCGTTCATTTACATGAAAACAGAAAAATGAAATGCTTGGATTTATTTTAATTTAATAATTAAAAATAATAAAGGTCATATCTGACACTTCTGTAAATTTTTTACAAAATCAGTTTGTTTCAAAATTTAAGTCAACAAGGAAATATTTTCAGGATATTAAATAACTTTTCAGCAGAAGGCCAAGGTTGACATATCACTGGAGCTGTTTTAGTTATAAAATATAGCATACAAAAGATTTGTCATTCAATCTGCTTAATTTAAAAATCCTTGAGGATATAACATGATATAACAGGAAGAGAATTGGTTTGGTTGATCAATCAACATGCAAAATGTAAAAAGAAAATTTATTGATAACCTATTGTTGTTATATCACCACATTTCCTGTCACATCAGCATCCACACTCCTCCCAAAAGCCATCTCTCATAATAAAGAAAAGAAGAAAGTTCATCAGAACTAATTAACATTGAAAAAGTTTAATATTATATGAAATGTTCTAAACTCATGATTTCCCCATCTCAGCAAAGAATCAGGGTAAGGAGTCTTTATTGGGGTAAAACTGCACAAGTCATTTACATGCCTGGTATATTTAAGTGTCAAGCATTATGCTGGTGATACAAAGGAAATAATTAAATCTTTTACTTCGGACACTTATAGTCTATTGGGAAAAAAGTGTGTATTTTTCAAATGTAAATCAAGTACACTAGGGCAGGGCTTCCAAAACTTTTTCCACTTGCCACCCCTTTTCACCCAAGAAATTTTTACATGACTTCACATATATTAGTATATAAAATAGGTATACAAATCAAACATTTACTTACAGTCATAATCTTAAGATCTCCACATTCAGTTAAGAGACCCCATATGGGGTCACAAACCATAATTTAAGAAGCTGACTATTAGGGGAGGTGAAGAAGACTCAATAGGTGGGGAATGGGAAAAATAAGGAAAGGTTTCATTTAGAAAGTGAAACTTCACGTGAACTTTTAAAGGATTTTAAGATCTGGAAATGAGGAATTAGTGTATTCCAGGCATGGAGAATAGTCTGTGAATAGAGATAAGATATACATTGCTTGTGGAATACTGAATCACTATAGAATGCAAAAAAAAAAAAAAAAAAAAAAAAAAGAAGAAGAAGAAGAAGTAATGTATAACAAAGTTTAGACAAATAGGTTGTGGACAGATTATGAAGGGATTTTAAAGCCTAAAAGAGAAATACATTTGATCCTAGGCTATAGGGACTTGATAATTAGACTTTATTTAATAGGTCAGTGACATAGTCCTCAGGAACCCCTAGTTCTAGTCTCAGTTCTACATTAACAAACTGGATTAATTTGGGCAACATAGGAGTAGAATAAGGGAAATTTCCATTTTGTTATACAATACTCTGGTCAACCCTCATTTGAAATATTCCAAGTAATTTTGAGACCATATTTTGAGTATGTTTAGACATAAGATAATGATTATAAGATAAGACATACAGGATATATACATGTACATGTACAGGATATAGATAGATACATATATATGTATATATGTATGTATAGACATATATGCACATATGAATTATAAAATAATTATATATGTACAGACAAAGATTACTGGGATGATAAGGAGAAAGAAGACCACATCATAGAAGGACAAATGGATATGACTGGAAATATTGAGTTTAATGTAGAAAAAAACTTAACAGAACATCGTAGGTGCATTCTAGTATTTGAAGGGCTTGCTTGTGAAAGAATGATTTAAATGTGTTCTGCTTGGCTCCTGAAGAAAAATGGGGATTTCAGAGAAGGCTGGTTTTAGTGATGTAAAAGTAAAATGGGATTTTTATGAAAATATGCAAGCAGATGCTGCAGGAACATTGATCAAGATTACCATAGGAGGGATTTTTGCTTGATTTTGAGATGCTTTCTGTGTTCTCTTCCACCTGTTAGACTCAGTGATCTGTTAAATAATTTTGACATTCTGAAACTCTGTTTCCTTCTCTGGAAAATCAATTAGTTAATCAAAACTTTTATTTATTTATAAGCACTTTCTATGTAACACACTCTGCTAAATTATGAAGATACAAAGAGACAACAAATCCCAGATCTCAAAGAGCTCACAGTTTAAGCAAGGAGACAATGTGCAAAGAACTAAGGCCAAATCAGTATGAGATAAACTGGAGAAAATTAGAAAGATTCGAATAAGAATGATCATTAAAGACTTCCTGTAGAAAGAATTTTAGCTGAGATTTAAAAGAAACCAGGGAAGCCATTGGGAAGAGACTGAGCAGAAAGAGGATTCCAGAAATGTGAGTCAATGAAAATGCTTGGAATCAAGAGATGTGCCATGTTCTAAGAAAAGTCAGAAAACCAGTGTCTCTGGATCAGAGAACACATAGAATGACGATAAGGAATAAAAAGGTGGTAAAGGTAAAAGAAAGTCAGACCATACACTTTAAATGTCAAATAAAGGCTTTTTTTTTTTTATTTAATAGCCTTTTATTTACAGGATATATACATGGGTAACTTTACAGCATTAACAATTGCCAAACCTCTTGTTCCAATTTTTCACCTCTTACCCCCCCCACCCCCTCCCCTAAATGGCAGGATGACCAGTAGATGTTAAATATATTAAAATATAACTTAGATACACAATAAGTATACATGACCAAAACATTATTTTGCTGTACAAAAAGAATCAGACTCTGAATTATTGTACAATTAGCTTGTGAAGGAAATCAAAGATGCAGGTGTACATAAATATAGGGATTGGGAATTCAATGTAATGGTTTTTAGTCATCCCCCAGAGTTCTTTTTCTGGGTATAGCTAGTTCAGTTCATTACTGCTCCATTAGAAATGATTTGGTTGATCTCGTTGCTGAGGATGGCCTGATCCATCAGAACTGGTCATCATCTAGTATTGTTGTTGAAGTATATAATGATCTCCTGGTCCTGCTCATTTCACTCAGCATCAGTTCGTGTAAGTCTCTCCAGGCCTTTCTGAAATCATCCTGTTGGTCATTTCTTACAGAACAGTAATATTCCATAATTTTCATATACCACAATTTATTCAGCCATTCTCCAACTGATGGACATCCATTCAGTTTCCAGTTTCTAGCCACTACAAAAAGGGCTGCCACAAACATTCGTGCACATACAGGTCCCTTTCCCTTCTTTATAATCTCTTTGGGATATAATCCCAGTAGTAACACTGCTGGATCAAAGGGTATGCACAGTTTGATAACTTTTTGAGCATAGTTCCAAATTACTCTCCAAAATGGTTGGATTCGTTCACAACTCCACCAACAATGAATCAATGTCCCAGTTTTCCCACATCCCCTCCAACAATCATCATTATTTTTTCCTGTCATCTTAGCCAATCTGACAGGTGTGTAGTGGTATCTTAGAGTTGTCTTAATTTGCATTTCTCTGATTAATAATGACTTGGAGCATCTTTTCATATGACTAGAAATAGTTTCAATTTCTTCATCTGAGAATTGTCTGTTCATATCCTTTGACCATTTTTCAATTAGAGAATGGCTTGATTTTTTATAAATTAGAGTTAATTCTCTATATATTTTGGAGAATAAAGGCTTTTGTATTTGATTTTAGAGGTTATAGGAAATCACTGGAAATTATTAAGTAGAGGTAATAATACAGACAGACATGTTAAGAAGATCAGTTTATCAACCAAATGAAAAATGATTTGTGGTAAGGGAATACATTTTAAAAAAATAATAGTATTTTATTTTTCCAAATACATATAAAGATATTTTTCAACATCCATCTTTGCAAAACCTTGTGCTCCAAATTTTTCTTCTTTCCCCTTTCTCCCCTAGACAGTAAGCAATCCAATATGAGTTAACATGTGCAATTGTTCTAAACATATTTCCATATTCCCCATGCCGTGCAAGAAAAATCAGATCAAAAGGAAAAAAGAAAACATGAAAAAGAAAAAAAACCAAACAAACAATAACAAAAAGGTGAAAATACTATGCTTTGATCCACATACATTCTCTGGTTCTCTCTCTAGATGTGGATGGCTCTATCCACCACAAATTCATTGGAATTTCCTTGAATCACCTCATTGTTGAAAAGTTCCAAGTCTATCACAATTGAACATCACATAATCTTGCTGTGTACAATATTCTCTTGGTTCTGCAATAGTTCATGTAAATCTTTTCAGGCCTTTCTGAAATCAACCTGCTCATCATTTCTTCTAGAACAATAATATTCCATTACCTTCATATACTACAACTTATTCAGCTATTACTCAATTGATGGGCATCCACTCAATTTCCAGTTCCTTTCCACTACAAAAAGTGCTGAGTAGGGAAATACTAGAGGCAGAGAGATCAATCAGAAGGTTTTTGCAATAGTCTAAGCAAGCAGATGAAGGCCTGTACCAGGATGATACTTGGGTAAAAGGAGAGAAAAGGCAGTATACAAAAGTAAAACCAAAATGATTTGACAATAGGCTGGATAAGGGATGAAAGAATGAGTGATTTAGAATGAACCTGGTGACTAGGAGAATGGTAAAAAAAAAAAAAAAAAAAAAAAAAAGTAAGTTAGGAAGAGGGGAGAATTTTGGGAGAAAGATCAAATTTATGGATATGTCAAATTTAAGGTGTCTGTGGAACATACAGTTTGAGATATTCCATAAATGTTAGAACACAGTTTAGGGCTAGATATCTGGGAATCAGTTTAAGGAAAATAATTAAACCTATGGAAACTGATAAGTTTACTGAACAAAATATAATAGAAATAGAAAAGAAAGTCCAGGATTAAGCTTTAGTAGATACCCACAGTTAGTGAGCATGATCTGGATGAAGAGTTTGAGAGGGATCATTCACATTGGTTGGGTGGGCAGGAAGAGAGAGAAAGAGACAAAGACACAAAGACAAAGAGGCAGAAGCAGAGACAGAGACAGAGATAGAGACTCAAGCCAAGATTGCCACATCCCTTTAGATTTTAATATTATGTGACTTATTTTAACACAAAAAATGTTTCCTCATTTTTCAAGTATAAGGAAAATAATAAAGAATTAGCAGTGGGTTAAGTGCCTGGATTAAATTATTTCATCCTCAATGCACAAGGATATATCAAATCTGTAAATAATTTATCCTAAAAATTTAACTCACAAAGTACATTTATTGACTCTGGAACAAATAACTATTATCATTACCTCTCTATTTGATTTGGCAATGACTCTCAAATGTTAGTTTGTTCTTATTGGAAGTTGTTGCAGTCCTAGAAGTCCTTATATTTTTAGGGTTAATATTATTACAAATAGAATATAAATAAGCTCCTTGGGCATAAGAACTGTTTCTTCTTTTTCGGTGATTTGCCAGAACCTACCACAGTACCTAAGACATCGTAGGCATTGAATAAAATGTGAGTTAATTGATCAATGCTATTATTATTTTCCTTGCTCAAACAAATCTAATTCATAAGAACTAGAGAAATAGTTTAATAACGATATGAGAAAGAAATCAATGTGTAATTGTGGATTTTTATAGTACAAAAGACGATTTTCCACGTGATACTACCCAGATTTGCTAAGACTAAACTGTTTAACACATACCAGTTGTAAATAAAAGTCCTTCTTTGAAACTCACTTTTTATATCTCTCTACTTCAATCCCAAGTAACAGATAGATCAACATTTCTGTGTGCTTGAATTCCTTGAACTTATTTCACTGAAATCCACATGCTAGGAGATATCTGACAGTAATAAAAATGGAATTGTATTAAAATTCCCTCATGGTTCAATGCTTCATATTATGTGAGACAAGAAAGACCCCTGCAAAGACTAAGCTGAGAGTTTTATCTGTGGTATTCCTTTTGTAGCAAGGGAGCTGTCAAAATAAGGCAACAAAAGTGAAGTGTTTACTTTATTGAATGAGCATAACTAATCATTTACATGAGCCCTTTCAAACTCAAAGTATTTCATGATGATAAATGTAAAAGAAACAGAGATATGGAAAGCCGTGGCCTCATAATTTCACGAGGAGAGCAATTTGAATGCCTATTTAAACTTGATTTATTTGCAGGTCACATAATGACGCTAGTAAGCAGATAATTGACATATTCGAGAAAGATAATAAAGGAGATATTATGCATAAGATCTGGATTATTGGACTCCTTTTTAAGGAATGATGAAGGGAAGAGTGTTTTTATACTTTTAAAATATTTATTAAGATTAGAAGAAAAATTAGGAGTATACAATAGGTCTTTAAATGCCTTTTGAAGAGAATATTTGACAAATTGATTTCCACCAAATTACCAGTTTCTAAATAGATGAGTTACTGTTTCTAAAGATGTTGGTTTACTTTTTTAATCATTGTAGAATCACTAATATAATACTTTTTAAGGTAAGCAAAATTTTAAAACTACTTTAGATAAATTCACAAAGAAGATTTTTAAAATAATTGATAACATTTTCAAATGAAAATTCACTGATGTGCTCATATGATTGAAATATTCTATAAATAATTCTTGAAATGCCATGTCCAACTTCTCTTCTGGTCTTGTGTCTCTATGACACTTATAGGCTATCTTTGTGTGCAGCAATTTATTGGTAATATACTATGCCTGCTATTTATCTCTATAAAGTTAACAAAAATGAAATAAAATTAAGTAATAGAATTGGAAAGCTAGAAGATATTTTTAAATATTGTTCAATCAGGAGTGGAGTCGGATGAAGGAATAGAGAAAGCAGCATTATTAACATTCCCCTTCAAAAAACTTTAAAATAATGCTTCAATCAATCCTGGAGAGGAAACGTCAATAAAATATTGAACTGAAATATTTTCTAGTTCAAAACAACTTAGGAGGTTGAAAAGAGACTTCTCTGACAATAGGATCAGTACCAATCCAGAATGCATCAGAAAGCTCAGCTCTGAGCCTTGGAGTGATTCTGAAAGTGGTTTAAAAAAAAGCTGTTTCAGGAGCTCTCAAAGTCAAAATGAGCAAATAATTTTTTTTTTAGTTATTTTCTTTTTTTCTTTTTTTTTATTTAATAGCCTTTTATTTACAGGATATATGCATGGGTAACTTTACAGCATTAACAATTGCCAAACCTCTTGTTCCAATTTTTCACCTCTTACCCCCCCCCACCCCCTCCTCCAGATGGCAGGATGACCAGTAGATGTTAAGTACATTAAAACATAAATTAGATACACAATAAGTATACATGACCAAAACGTTATTTTGCTGTACAAAAAGAATCAGACTCTGAAATATTGTACAATTAGCTTGTGAAGGAAATCAAAAATGCAGGTGGGCATACATACAGGGATTGGGAATTCAATGTAATGGTTTTTAGTCATCTCCCAGAGTTCTTTCTCTGGGCGTAGCTGGTTCAGTTCATTGCTGCTCCATTGGAAATGATTTGGTTGATCTCGTTGCTGAGGATGGCCTGGTCCATCAGAACTGGTCATCATATAGTATTGTTGTTGAAGTATATAATGATCTCTTGGTCCTGCTCATTTCACTCAGCATCAGTTCGTTAAGTCTCTCCAGGCCTTTCTAGAAATCATCCTGTTGGTCATTTTTACAGAACAATAATATTCCACAATATTCATATACCACAATTTATTCAGCCATTCTCCAACTGATGGACATCATTCAGTTTCAGTTTCTAGCTACAAAATGGGCTGCCAAAAACATTTGTGCATACAGGTCCCTTTCCCTTCTTTATAATCTCTTTGGGATATAATCCCAGTAAGTAACCTGCTGGATCAAAGGGTATCACAGTTTGATAACTTTTTAAGCATTTTCCAAACTACTCTCCAAAATGGTTGGATTCTTCACAACTCCACCAACAATGCATCAATGTCGTTTTCCCCATCCCCTCCAACAATCATCATTATTTTGTCCTGTCATCTTAGCCAATCTGACAGGTGTGTAGTGGTATCTTAGAGTTGTCTTAATTTGCATTTCTCTGATTAATAATGACTTGGAGCATCGTTTCATATGACTAGAAATACTTTCAATTTCTTCATCTGAGTGTCTTTCATATCCTTTGACCATTTTCAATTAGGAATGGCTTGATTTTTATAAATTAGAGTTAATTCTCTATATATTTTGAAATAAGGCCTTTATCAGAACCTTTGACTGTAAAAATATTTTCCCACTTTATCCCTTCTAATCTTGTCTGCATTAGTTTTGTTTGTACAAAAACTTTTCAAGTTTGTATAATCGAAATTTTCTATTTTTGTGATCAGTATCTCTAGTTCTTCTTTGGTCATAAAAGACCTTCCCCTTCCGGTCTGAGAGGTAAACTGTCCTGTGTTCCTCTAATTTAAATAATTTCATTCTTTATCCTAGGTCATAACCAAATTTTGACCTTATCTTGGTGTACGGTGTTAAGTATGGACCAATCCTAGTTTCTGCCATATTAGTTTCCAATTTTCCAGCAATTTTTATCAAACGGTAAGTTCTTATCCCAAAAGCTGGGGTCTTTGGGTTATCAAAGACTAGGTTGCTATATTTGTTGACTGTTTTATCCCTTGAACCTAACCTATTCCACTGATCAACTAATCTATTCCTTAGCCAATACAAATGGTTTTTAACTGCTGTCATAATATAATTTTAGATCTTAATTTGCTAAACCCCTTCATTTGATTTTTTTCATTAATTCCCTTGAATTCTTGACCTTTTGTTTTTCCATATGAATTTTGTTGTTATTTTTCTAGGTCATTAAAATAGTTTTTGGAGTCTGATTGGTATAGCCTAAATAAATAGATTAGTTTAGGTAATATTGTCATCTTTATTATATTTGTCGCCCTATCAAGAGCATTTAATATTTTCAATTGTTAGATCAGACTTAATTTGTGTGAAAAGTGGTCTGTAATTTTGCTCATAAAGTTTCTGATTTTCCCTTGGCAGATAGATTCCTAAATATTTTATATTATCAGTAGTTACTTTAAATGGAATTTCTCTTTGTAACTCTGACTGTTGGATTTTTTTTAGTGATATATAAGAATGTTGATGACTTATGTGGGTTTATTTTATAAACCAGCAACTTTGCTAAAGTTGTGGATTATTTCTAATAACTTTTTAGTAGAATCTCTGGGATTCTCTAAGTATACCATCATGTCATCGGCAAAGAGTGATAATTTGGTTTCCCCATTGCCTATTCTTATTCCTTTAATCTCTTTCTCAGCTCTTATTGCCAAAGCTAGCATGTCTAATACAATATTAAATAGTAACGGTGATAGTGGCAACCTTGTTTCCTCAGATCTTATTGGAATGGTTTGCAGTTTGTCTCCATTACATATGATGCTTACTGATGGTTTAAATAGATGCTGCTGATTATTTTAAGGAAAAGTTCATTTATTCCTATACTCCAAGTGTTTTTAATAGGAATGGATGTTGGATTTTATCAAATGCTTTTCTGCATCTATTGAGATGATCATATGTTTTTTTAATTTGGTTATTAACATGGCCAATTATATTGATAGTTTCCTAATTTGAACCAGCCCTGCATTCCTGGTATAAATCCTACTTGATCATAATGTATTATCCTGGAGATGATTTTCTGTAGTCTTTTGCTAATATCTTATTTAAGATTTTAGCATCAATATTCGATAGGGAGATTGGTCTATAATTTTCTTTCTCTGTTTCAACCTACCTGGTTTGAGTATCAATTACCATGTCTGTGTCATAGAAGGAATTTGGTAGGACTCCTTCATTCCCTATTTTATCAAATAATTTATATAGCATTAGGGCCAATTGTTCTTTAAATGTTTGGTAGAATTCACATGTAAATCCATCTGGTCCTGGGGATTTTGTCTTGAGTTGTTTAATTGCCTGTTCTATTTCTTTTTCTGAAATGGGACTATTCAAACAATTTACTTCCTCCTCTTTAGTCTGGGAAGTCTATATTTTGGAGGTAGTCATCCATTTCATTAGGTTATCAAATTTTTGGCATAAAGTTGAGCAAAATAACTCATTATTTCTCTAATTTCCTCTTCATTGGTGGAAAGTTCTCCCTTTTCATTTTTAAGTCTACTAATTCATTTTCCTCCCTCCTTTTTCTAATCAGATTTACCAATAACTTATCTATTTTATTGGCTTTTCATGAACCAACTCTTAGTTTTATTAATTAGTTCAATAGTTTTTTTACTTTCAATATTTTAATTTCTCCTTTTAATTTTAAATTTCCAATTTAGTATTTGATTGGGGTTTTAATTTGGTCTTTTTAGTTTTTGTAGTTGCAAGCCAATTCATTAATCTTTTCTTTCTCTGTTTTATTCAAGTAACCCTCTAAGGATATAAAATTCCCTCTTATTACCCTTTGGTGCATCCCACAAATTTTGGTATGACGTCTCATCATTGTCATTATCTTGAGTGAAATTATTAATTGTATCTATAATTTGCTCTTCACCAATCATTCTTTAAGATGAGATTGTTTAGTTTCAGTTAATTTTTGGTCTTTTCCCCTAACTTTTGTTGAATGTAGTTTTTATTGCATCATGATCTGAAAGAAAGCATTTACTATTTCTGCTTCCTTGCATTTAATTTTGAGGTCTTTATGTCCTAATATATGGTCAATTTTGAATAGGTTCCATGAACTGCTGAGGAAGAAAGTATATTCCTTTCTATCTCCATTCAATTTTCTCCAAAGATCTAACATACCTAATTTTCTAATATTCTATTTACTTCTTTAATTTCTTTCTTATTTGTTTTGTGGTTTGATTTGTCTAATTCTGAGGTGCAAGGTTGAGATCTCCACTATTACAGTTTTGTTGTCTATTTCTTCTTGCAACTCTCTTAACTTCTCCTTTAGGAAGTTGGATGCCATACTCTTGGTGCATATATGTTTTAATATTGATATTGCTTCGTTGTTTATGCTCCCTTTAGCAGGATGTAGTTACCTTCCTTATCTCTTTTAATCAGATCAATTTTTGCTTTTGCTTGATCTGAGATAAGGATAAGCTCCCTATTTTTTGACTTCACCTGAAGCATAATAGATTTTGCTCCAGCCTTTTACCTTTACCTCTATATGTATTTCCCTGCTTTAAATGTTTTCTTGTAAACAACATATTGTAGGGTTCTGACTTTTGATCCAGTCTGCTATCTGCCTCCTCTTTATGGGGAGTTTATCCATTCACATTTACGGTTAGAATTACTAAATCTGTATTTCCTGCCATCCTAATAACCCCAGATTATGCTTTACTTATTCTCCTCCCCAACCCTCTTTCCCCTTTTAAACTTCTGTACCCCTCTTGTATCGATGCTTACCTTCTTTATTCCCTCCCTGCCCCCCTTTGGTCTTTCCCCTTCCTTCCCTTATTACTCTTTTTCTTTTCCCTTTTCCTCCCCCGCTTTTAATGAGGCGAGAAATTTCTCTAAAACAAATGTCAATTATTTTTCTTTGAGGCCAACTCTGATGAGAGTAAGATTCCACAATGTTCCTCCCCTCTTAAATTCCCTCAGATATGATAAGTTTCCTTTGCCTCTTCGTGGGATGTGGTTTCCCTCTTTTTATCCCTCCTTCCCACCTTATTCTGCCATCATCCCTTTTCCAAATCTACTTCCTTTTTTATGTTATATCAGTAAAATCAAATTATACATGTATTGTTTTTGTATATTCACAACAGAAATACAATTCTCAAGAGTTATTTTTACCTTTTCTGCATCTCTTGAGTTCTATTCTTGGAGATCAAATTTTGTGTTTAGTTCTGGTTTTTTCCTTAGAAACAAATGGAATTCGTTTGTTTCATTAAATGTCCATCTTCTTCCCTGGAAGAAAATGCTCAGTTTAGCTGGGTAATTTATTCTTGGCTGCATCTCAAGTTCTTTTGCCTTTCAGAATATCGGATTCCAGGCCCTTCGGTCCTTTAATGTGGAGGCAGATCTTGGGTAATCCTTATTGTGGCACCTCGGTATTTAAATTGTTTTTTTTTTTTTTTTTGGCTGCTTGTAAAATTTTTTCCTTAATCTGATAGTTCTGAAATTTGGCCACAATATTCCTTGGGGGTTTTATTTTAGGGTTTCTTTCAGAAGGTGTTCGATGAATTCTTTCAATGCCTATTTTACCTTCTGATTCTATTACATCTGGCAGTTCTCTTTGATGATTTCTTGCAAAATAGTATCTAGGCTCTTTTTTTCATCATAGTTTTCGGAAAGTCCAATAATCCTCAGATTATCTCTCCTAGATCTATTTTCCAAGTCTGTCGTTTTGCAAGTAATAATTCATGGTTTTTCAGTTTGTCATTTTGTTTTGCTTGACTGATTCTTGCTGTCTCAATGAATCATTAGTTTCTATTTGTTCAGTTCTAAGTTTTAAAATTATTTTCTTCATTAGCTTTTTTACTTCTTTCTGTATATGTCCAATTGAGGTTTTTAAATGTATTTTTTGGTCTGTGGAATTTTTTCCATTTCACTAATTTTTTAGTGAATTATTTTCTTTTCAATTCATAGATCCTACTTTCTTGAGTGTTCTTTGTCTTTTCAATTCACGATCCTACTTTCTTTAAGTTCTTTGTCTTTCCAATTCACAAATCCTACTTTCTAGTGAATTCTTTATTTTCAATTCACAATTCTTACTTTCCTGGATTTTTTACTTTTTCAATTCTATTTCAGGAAGTTGTTGCTCTCTTGTAAGGCTTCTCTTTCCTTTCCCCATTTTTCTTCTAACTCTCATTTGAGACTTTTAATGGTCTCTTCTTGAGAGCATCATGTAAGGAGGACAGTCTGATGCATTTTGCTGTTTGAGGTCTCTGGTTTGCTGACCTGCTCTTTTTCTGCATAGAAGCTGTCGATAATTCTTTTCGTCTTTTTATTCATGTTTTCAAGCCTTTAGGGTAGGTCTCCTAGGCAAGGGGGTTACCAGCTTCCTCTGCAGAGCAGGGAGAGATGTAAACCGATTTCTGGCTCTGAGGTATAGGAGTGCTCTGAGTGAGAGTCTTCCCTTCCCCAACAGGAAGTGGATTCAGCACTGGCCGAGCTATTGAAGTGCCCAGTTGGGCTGTGTGGGTTAGCAATTGCCCTAGGCTAGAGACTAAGGGGTGAAAGTGTCACTGCCCCAGGCCGGAGCCTCTTGTGGGACTGTGAGTATTAGCAGCTCACCACTGACCCCCGATTCTATCGAACTCTGCCCAGAGCTCTGCCCCAGCGTCTCTGCCTGATGCAAATCGGACCTGGGAAAGCTCTATGGCCCCAAGCTGAGCCCCCCACTGTGCAGATTGGAAGCTAACCCGGGCTGTGTCCTCCTGCCGTGCAGGATCGCAACTGCCCCAAGGAAAAGCCCCATACTGTGGGTTGGGGCTGGGAGCTTGTGCTGAGATCTGTGCTTTCTCTTTCGGTTTGAGGCTCTCCTCGGGACCTAATTTCTCTCCCAGTCTGCGCTGATCTCCCCCCTGGCCCCGGAACCAACCTTTTTTGGCGTGTCTGCAGATTTTCTTCGGCTGGTGAGTTGTTCTACTTCTTATCTTTACGAATTGTAGCAGTCAAGACTATTTTTGAGGCTCGATATAATATTGATAAAGAGGGTAAGAGAAGAGCTTAGAAAGTCGCGTGTGCCTTCTCTGCCATCTTGGCTCCGCCCCAAAATGAGCAAATAATAAAAAAAGAAAAAGAAGAGAAAAAAAAGACACAACCTGAACATAAAAAGCTGCTTATGGTGAGTGGGAAGGACAAGACATGAACTAAGAGGAAAGCATATATGTCAGAAGAGTTACAAGCAAAGTAAAAGAAAAAAGTGAATTGGATAGAAGTCAAACAAGAATTCCTAGAAGAGCAAAAAAATTATTTAAATAAAGAGTAGTTGAAGAAAAATTGGAAAATAAAATGAAAACAATACAATAAAATTGCAAAAATATAATTAACAGCTTGGTAAAATTTGGAGGGAAAATGGGGAAGGAATAATAAGATTTTATTTATTGCCTTAAAGTCACTATTAAAGAAAGAGCCTCAACATAACAAGAAATTATAAAGGAAAAAGAGAGAAAAGATGCAGGTAAATGCATACTTAATAACTATAACTGTGAATGTGAATGAGATGAATTCACCCATTAAATGGAAGCAGATAGAAGAATGGATAGGAAATTAAAATCCAGCAAATAAGAAATAGAGTTAAAAATAAGGACCTACTCCAGAATCTATTTTGTTTCAGCTGAAGTTAAAAAGGCAAGGGAAGAAAGAAAGAAAGAAAGAAAGAAAGAAAGAAAGAAAGAGAGAGAGAGAGAGAGAGAGAGAGAAAGAAAGAAGAAAGAAAGAAAGAAAGAAAGAAAGAAAAGAAGGAAGGAAGAAAGGAAGGAAGGAAGGAAGGAAGGAAAGAAGAAAGAAAGGAAGGAAGGAAAGAAGAAAGGAAGGAAGGAAGGAAGGAAAGAAGGAAGGGAGGAAGGAAGGAAGAAAAGAGAGAGAGAAAGAAAAAAAAGAGAGAAAGAAAATCAACAAGAAACAGAAAAGAATTTTTAACCATTAAAAGCTATTATGGTGACAGGGAAGAGCAAAACGCCAACTCAGAAGAGGACAAAATGCCCACATGTGTTTTTTAATCCACTCTATTATTCCCTTCTGTTTTCTGGAAGAGTTCATCCCATTCACATTTACAGTTATGATTACCAGCTCACTATTTCCCTCCATCCTATTTTCTCCCCTGTATACACTTTTGTTCTCCCATTCCACTCTGTCCTTCCTTGGTAGTGTTTTGTGTTTACCCACCCTGCCCTCTACCTGCTCTCTTTTTTATCACCTTCCTCCAATCTCTTATCTTTTTCTTTGGTGTTTCTGCCCTCCCTTCTATCCAGCCCCTCCCTTTTCTTTCCTCTTTCTCCTCATACTTCCTTATAAGGTGAGGTAAATTTCTATCCCCAATTGAGGGTTTATGTTATTCCCTTTTAGAGCCAAAACTGATGAGATCAAGCTTCAGACAACACTCATCCTCCTCCCTTCTTTCCCTTGATTGTAATAGGTCTTTTGCACCTCTTCATGTAAACTAATTGTCCCATTATACCTCCCCTTTCCTCTTTTCCCAGTACAGACTTTTTCCCACCCCTTAATATCTTTTTCTTTGATGTCATCACATCAGAGTCCATTCACAACTATATCCTCCATGTGATGCCCTCCTGTCTGTTCCAATAACAGATACAGTCTTCAAGAGATACAGATATCATTTTCCCATGGAGAAATGTAAACAGTTTAACCTTTACATTTTATATATACATTTTCCCCTATTTGCCTTTCTATATTTTTCTTGAGTTTTGTGTTTGAAAATCAGATTTTCTGCTTAGTTCTGGCTTTTTCAATAGAAATCATTGAAAGTCTCTTACTTCATTGAAGATCCATTTCCTCCTCTAAAAGATGAATGCTTGCTGAGTAGTTAATTGTTGGTTGTAATTCTATATCCTTTGGCTTTGGAATATGATATTTTAGGCCCACTGATCCTTTACTATGGAAGCTTCCAAATTCTCAATAATCCTGACTGTGGCTCCTTCATACTTTAATTGTTTTTGACTGGCAGCTTGCAGTAATTTTTCCTTGAAATTATAGTTGTGGAGTTTTGCAACAATTCTCCTTGGGGTTTTCCTTGTGGGATCTCTTTCTGGAGACTGATGACTTCTTTCAATGACTATTTTGTCCTCTTATTTTTTATTATATCAGGGCAGTGTTCCTTGATGATCTCTCAAAAAATATTGTCCAGACTCTTATTTTGCTCGAGGTCTTCAGTTAGACCAATATTTTTTAACTTGTCTCACCTGGATCTGTTTTCCAGATTAGATGTTTTCCAATGAAATATTTTACATTTTCTTCCATTTTTCATTCTTGTTAGTTTGTTTGGTTGATTCTTGATGTCTAATGGAGTCAGCTTCTATTTGCCCCATTATAGTTTTTAACTTGTGATTTTTTTCAGTTAGCTTTTATCTGTTTTTCCATTTGCTTAATTCTGCTTTTCCAGGGTATTTGGGAGGGGAGGAATTTTTCTAATTGTTTTTTTAAGGAATTGTTTTTTTCAGTCAATTTTTGTCCTTCCTTTTCCAAGCTCTCTTGCATACTTCTCATTTCTTTTCCCAATTTTTCTCCTACCTCTTTTATTTGATTTTGAATATCCTTAGTGAGTACTTCCAAAAACCCTCTTTGGGCTTGAGACCAATTCTTATTACTCTTTCAGTTTTCCCCTGTGGATATCTTGTCCTCATCTGAGTTGGTGTTTTGGTCTTTCCTGACACCATATAAGTTCTCTATGGCCAAAGTTTTTTTCTGTTTCTTCTTATTTTCTTTCCTTCCTTTTTTTAAATCTTATTTTTACTTTTATGGTCAACCTCCACTCCTGGAGCAAAGGAAGTGCTGTCCCAAGCTTCCTATGCAGCTCTGAGCCTTGTTTTTGAGCAGAGGGACCTCTTCTGTTAAACAATTTTGCTTACGCAGGGGTAGCTTTACCTGCTCTTTCCAGGAAACATCTGGTTTGCCATAATTTGCCTTCAGAACTAGGACTGCCCCATTGGTCTGTTTCTCTACTGAGCCAGGACCAAGAGTTTCAGTTGCTGACCTCCTGTGATTAAGATCCTCTCATTGGTTTTCCTGGACATCGTCTGAGCAGGGTTGAACACCTCTTTCATCTCAGTGAAATTGATCTTTCTTGAAGTCTTTCTAATCTATCTCAAGCTGGAGAAGGGTTTCATTCCATCAGACTCTATTCAGAGGTTTGGTTTCATGTAGGATAACTTGAGCAGCTTTCTGCCTTCACTCTGCCTTCTTAACTTTACTCCCAAAACTACCTCCAGAAATGTTTTTAATAAAGGCCTCACTTTTCAAATATATAGGCCAATATAAGCCAAATTGATAAAAAATTAATGCCATTTAGCAACTGATAAATTGTCAAAGGATAGCAACAAACAGTCTTTAGAAGAAATCAAAGCCATAATACAAATTTCATACAAATAAAGCTCTAAATCATTATTGATTAGAGAAATTCAAACAAATAATTCTAAGGTATTTTAGACACAATTAGAATTTCTAACATGAAAGAAAGAAAAAACAATAAAAGCAAGTTATGGGGAAAATAGAAACACTAATGTATTGTTGGTGGACTTGTAAATTAATCCAATCATTCTGAAGAACAATTTGGAACTATGCCCAAGAGCTATAAAACTGTGCTTACCTCTTGATCCAGCAATATTATTAGTAGGTCTGTATTCCAAAGAAATCAAATAAAAAGGAAAAAATTTGTACGTACAAAACTGGTTAGAGCAGTTCTTCTTGTGCTGGTAAAGAATATGGAAATCAAGGGAATGTCCATCAAGTGGGGAATTGTTGAACAAGTTGAGTTACATAATTGTGATTAGAATATGATTATGCTATAATTAATGATGAGTTGAATGGTTACAGAAAAATCTGAGAAGTCATATGGACTGCTGCAAAGAACATTGTATATGGTAACATCAATATTGTAAGAATGACCAGCTAGAAGATTTAGCTACTCCATTCAATGAATTGATCCAAGATATTTCCAAAGGACTCACAATGAAAACTGCTTCCCATCTACTAAGAAAGAGCTTGTTGAACTCAATGAAAATTAAACTATATATTTTTTCTCTCTCTTTGATTTTCTTCCTTTTTTTGCAATATGAATAGTATGGAAATATGCTTCACATGACTTCACATGTATAATTAATTTCATATTGCTTGCCTTTTCAATGGGTGATGGAAGGAGGGAAATAATTTGAAAATTATTTTTAACTGAATGTTTAAAGAAAAATAAATAAATTAAAATGTAGTTCAATCATTTCAATTTACAAATTGGGAAACTGAGATATAGTAATGATTTTTTTTCAGGATTACCTAGCTACTTTGTGGCAAGATTAAGAATATAGTCTCCCAGGATATTATTTATTTGCTTGTTTATTTTTTGCACTTATGTTTTCACATAACAATTTAGGGAAATATGTCTATAAAGTAAAGCAATGTTGATGACACTGATTATTTAAGTGTTATGTAAACAGATAAAATGGAAAAAGAATAAAAAATATAACTTCTTGTCTTAAATTAATTTGAGATATATAATAATGTATACATACTTTTATTGAAGTGTAATTAGCAGATTTTTACAAAGAACCAGCTCTTCTGCTTGATGGCTGAGACACATTACTTTTGGTTGCTTTAGCCATTAGTAAAATAGGATAGCAGACTGTACTTCATCCTCAAAGTGATGGGATATACATTTCATCCTCTTTAAGTATTACTAATAATGTAACAGGATAAAAATTAATACTTATCTTCCTATTTTCTCAAATAAATATTCAGAGACAAAATATCTCCATCTCATCTAAGCTATTTGACTTAGAGCTAAAAAACAAAAGACATCTTTACCCCCCTTGGAAATCAATCATTTTATCCCTCAAAGATATCAGTTGCCCACCCCCCTTTGTCCAGTACTTGGAATAGATGACAATATTAAAATTTCACCACAAACAGATCAAGGGTCTGTAACTGAATACTCAAAATAATTTAAATTTTAACTAATTAACCCACAAGCACAATTGCCATTTTGAGAAATTTAATAAGAGCGCAGAATAACTTCTCTGTGAACAGGTGACTCTAATTTGAGACCACAATCCTCAGGTAGCACATATTCAATTCTACAAGTATTTCCCATTTGCTAAATATAACCCTATTTTCTATACCAGTACCCATTTCGCTGAGAAGAAAATAAATCACTTTTTTATTTTTCTAGGTTATAGAAAAAAGTCCATTTTTTAAGTTTTCTGTTTGGAGATTGGTGATTATTTTTCCAATGGTATTGATTTTCATTCCGTGACTTCTTGCTCCATATCTTACTGTCTTCTGACTCTGATCTATTATCTCTGACCATTCTTTCACACACTTGACATTAAATTACCAATAATGTTCTAAACCAAAGCTGAATTGCCAGATATACTGTGAAGCAAATTTAAGAGAGTCTTGGAAGTGAGCCAAAAAGAAAGCAAAGTTATTGAACATAGACAGTATAATAGCAGCAGTGAGCTTAATGTAAGGATGAGTTACTTATTGGAAATTCTTTAGGTTTGAAAGATAGATGGTTAAGAGCAAATGCAGCTTGTAATAGAGTAACTAGGAAAAGGTTATCAGGGCTAGTATGGGGATCAATTTTGCTCACTTTCCCGTCTGTAACCAAGAATATGTATGCAATTTAGGGTAAAAAAAAAGATTATTTTTCAAGTGTCTCACACATGCCAATCAATCCAGATAAGAGGGGAAAGAACATTTGGAGTGATTTGGCAGATGAAGAACACAAGATTATACACACCACTGTGTGAGTAGCAAACATCAAGCAGAAGCATTTTACAACACAAAGGGGAATAATAGAAGTCTCTTTACTGACCCATTCTCTTAGATGAATTCCAATCTCACATCTCCAACTACTTTTCAGATATTTTAAACTGCATGTCCAATAAACATCTTGAACTCAACATATCCAAAAGGAAACCTGTTATCTTTCTTCCTAAACTCTCTGATACTCCTACATTCCCTATTATTAAGAGGGCAACATCGTCTTTTCAGTCCCAAAGACTTACAATCTAGGAGTTGTCCTGAAGCCTTCATTAACTATCAATCCCAAATTCAAACTGTTGTCAAAGTTTATTGATTTCACTTTTGCAACATCTCTTAAATACTTCATCTTCTGAAACTGCTCTACTGCAGACTATCACCTCACCTTGATTATTACAATAACCTGTTGGTCTACCTCCCAACTCTCTCCTGACTCCAATTCATCCTCCGTAGAGCCACTAAAATGATTTTCCTAAAGCAAAGGTCTGACAGATCACTGCCCACCCATCTTTGCCACTCCTCCAATAGTCCCTACTCAGTTGGCTTCCTTTTTTCTCCAGGAGCAAATACAAAATGATCTATTTGGCATTCAAATCCCTTCATAACCTAGCCCCGATCTACCTTTCCCGTCTTCTACTTTCTCCATCCCCCTTTTGACTCAATTACATTGGTCTTCCAGATGTTCCATGAAAACACATTCCAACTTTCATTTTTAAGCATTGTCTCTGACTGTCCCCCAGATCTGTAATGCTATCCCTTTTCTACTCTGACTGCTGACATCCCTTTAATCCCCAACTCAATTCCAACTCTCATTAAGAATACTTTTCTAACCCCTCTTACTTCAGTGCCTTCCTTCTTTTAATTATTCCTTATTTAGTTTTATATAACCTGTTTTATATATTTTTGTTTGTTTGTTATCTCCTATATTAGATTAGGATAAGAACTATCTTTTGTCTCTTTTTGCATCCCCAGTAGGTATAAATTGATTGATTACCCTAATGTGTGTTAGGGGAGAGAAAATCATCTTAAGCCAAGTTCCCATTATTTTGTGGTCCAAGCAGAGCTCTAGAATGCCACCAGAATTTTTCAAGACCAAAATGTTGATTTTGTTTTACTGTTTCCTTTTGAGAAAGACCTAAAAGTAGGTGATGTCTTGCCTATAGGTCACTAAACAAATGGCCAATTGTGCTCAGGGTTAGGTAAGGATAGACAATAAAAGTGCAATAGCTAAAACTGTGAAATAAGAATAATCCAACTATTTCACTATTGTTGTATGGAATCTGTATAAATGGTAGAATTTCTGCCTTTACTAAAGGATTGTAAAGTTTTTATGCCCAGTATGATAACCTAAGCACCAAGTTGAATTATTAACCATTATTAGTTTGACTAGGAAGAATCAATAATTCTAGGATGGATGTGATTTGAGATTATTGCTTCATCTTGCAATTGGTTAGACCAAAAATACCATGTGGCCTTAACTCTGATAAAAACAAATGAAACTTTTGCTTTCATTCCTTTCTCAGATTAAGAAAAATCAATGTTTAAGTGCCTTCTGCTTTAATTTTTCTGTTGATAAATCAATTTTTTTTTTGCTATAACTGGCCAAGATTTCTACATCCAAAATAATGCTTTTATTCATTTTGAAAAATTCCAGTTGAAGTTTTTGCAATTTCTGGTCATTTGCATAAAGGCTATCAAGATATTCTTAGGTTAAAAGGCTCAAGTAAACATGCAGATTCTACAGAGTCTAGGAGTGATTATAAAAAGTCCCTCTGCTCACACACCATAACCCTCATGAGCTTTTATACAACTCCCAACTTTGATCTGAATTCTCTTTCCTGGATTATTTTCTGACACTAAATCCTTCCTTTTCCCTCTTCCTACTTACCACTAATATCCCCTCAAAATTGATTTTTCCCCGGGACCCCAATTGTGCTAATTTCTTTTTTCACTTCCATTATTGTACTGCCAGTAAAATCTTTTACTCCATTTGTGAGAACTTAACTATCTTTTACCCAGTGCATTTAAGAAAAAGACACAGAATCTTTGAGCTACTGGAGAATGTTTTTTGTGCTATATCCCACCTCTAGGACAGGACAATTGGTCTTATTCAAATCATGATTAATATAAAAGAATGCTATGATCTAGAACTGCAACTACAATGCTACCATGCTGCTCTTGATGTATTACGATACAACTGGAGAATCAATATTAACTATGTCTTTATGATTTTTATAATCCTATTAAAAAAGGTGTACTACAACTAACATCTCATTGAATAATTCCTATTCACACATACACACATGCATACAATCCCTTAATCTAAAATAAACATCTTCACTTTTCAAATTTAATCATAAAAAGTAAGAATATATTTATAAAAAACAAATTTAAATAAGGTAGCAAATAAAAAATTATTTAAATGCTATTGGTGATTTACTTGGGGCTGAAAATAACTGAATTATATAAGCCATTAAAGTAAATTTACTTTCTAGCCCCAACTTTATTATAAATGCAACACTATCAAGTATTTCAGTTTATATTTAATGTGATCAATAACTACTGAATAATATAAAGGATTCAATTAAGTCTCTATACACAACTTAAACACAATCAGTGGTCTATAGTAGCTACTTACATAATTTGTCATCTGCCTAGAAACACAGAATGTGTGTTTGTTTTGTTTGTGTGACTAACCACCAGTTGCTGAGATTAGGCTAAAATAGGAATCAGGATATAACAGAAATCTCTCCAGGAATATATTGTTAATTTAACCATGATGGCACCTCCTTTTGGTGGCAAAAAATCAAATGCTTTTAGCATTTTTACAAAATGAAGGTGAATAATATCAGCATCAATGGAATTTTATTTTTGTTTGTTTATTTGTACATATGAGGAGGAGCTGACCCATAATTTCATTGATATAAATACTTCTACTTTCAAAATGTTCTTTATTAGTGCATATTGACAACTAGATGGCTTCCAAAAAACCCCCAATTCTAGATCTGTGACCTAAACTTGACTGTAATTTATTATATTATAAAGTTGGCTGGAACAGTAAGATATAAAATGACTATTTCTTGATCAACATGGTGCCAAACACCCTTTCCAGTACTGACTGTACCTTCACCCATGGCTCAATGGAATTGGAATATTCCTTGTTCCCCATTTCTACTTCAAGATTCTTCTTATTCCTCCATTACTCAATAATTTCTCTTCCTTTAAAATTCATGCCATTCATATCTACCACCCCTGAATTCAATTCCTTGTATCTGTTGAAAGTAAGAGTTTACAGACAAACTCTTAGATCATGCCTCTTTCTTCCTTAATTAGTTCAATACTTGGCTTGCAGGTTTTTTTCTTCTTAATTCTTGCTTTCATCATAGGGGCTTCAACATACTTTCACACAAATACCCTAAACATTAAATTCCTCAATCTATTTACCTCCCATGAGATACTCTTCCATTTCCTCCTCAGTCATCCATATATTTGGCTATTTGG
The DNA here is from genome assembly GCF_902635505.1 of Sarcophilus harrisii. NCBI lineage: Eukaryota > Metazoa > Chordata > Mammalia > Dasyuromorphia > Dasyuridae > Sarcophilus > Sarcophilus harrisii. The sequence continues at coordinate 196,933,620 of NC_045426.1, forward strand.
TCTTATCATGACCCATAAATATACTTCCATATGTTTTAAAATTCCAAAAAAAACTCTTTATCTGACCTTAATTATTGGCTCTTTACCTCTCCTTGGGTTTTCCCTTATGAAACCTTTGTTTTAATCACATTGCAAATTCTAATTTCTTGATCTTTCAATTTTTCAATTTTCTCCCATCTCTCCTACACTAGCCACTTTCTACTCTTCTTCCCACCTTGACCCATTGCTGAGCTAATGACTCTACATTTTCCTCCTCTATTGAACCTTTGCCTCCTTATCCCATCACTAGTTATATCTCACCCAGCTTGAGTCTTGAATCATTCCCACCATTCTTTGCCTTTACTTCCATACATATGCTGCTAAATGAAGGTAGAAAAATATCATACAACTGTTTGATTGGGTTCATTACAAATTGATTTTATGCAATCTCAACTGGGCCCTCGCTTCTGCTTTGCAGACTCACTACAACAATCCCTCCAAACCCTTTCATTTTCTTCCAACTGCCCATGACTACCCCTCCTCCCGCTCTGTCAGCTGAGAACTTTGCCTTATATTTCACAGGAAAAAAATGAGGCCATTCACTGTTAGCTTCTATTCTCTCCCTTCTTTACCTCCTATCCCTCATGCCTTCTACCTATTGTTTTCCTTCCCTCCTTTCTAATAAAAAGTGGCCTTACTCTATCAAAGTTAATCCTTCTACTTTTTCAATGATTCCATTCCATCTTCATCTCCTTCAACAAACTGCCTTTCTCTCATCCCCACTCTTTTAGTCATTTTTAATCTCTCCATAACTACAGCTCATTCTCTACTGTCTAAAACTGTGCCCATATCTCCACTGTCCTGAAGAAAAAAAAATACCCTACTGTTCTTCTTTATCTTCCTTTATCCCTTTTGCACTTTGAAGCAAAACTCCTGAAAAAAGGCTATCTACAATAGGTATCACCATTTTCTTTCCTCTTATTCTCTTCTTAACCCTCTATAATCTGACTTAATTACACCAAAACTATTCTCTCCAAAGTTAGTAATGATTTCTCAATTGCCACATTAAATGACATTTTCTCTCTATTCACCTCTTTAAAATCTTCAAGACTGTTGATCACTCTCTCCTCACTAACACTGTCATTTCTCTAGCTTTTCAAGACAGCTCTCTCTTGATTATCCAACTCTCCCTATATAATGTCTCCTTAGTCTCCTTTGCTAGATCCTTTCCCAGATCACACTCTTTAACCATAGGTGACTCTCAGAGTTTTGTTTTGGGGTTTTTTCTATTCACTTGGTAATCTGCTCCAGTGGATTTAAGTACCTTTTCTCAGCTGATGATTCTCATCTCTAATCTTTCCTTCCCCAATATCTCTGCTGACTTTCAATCTCACATCTCCAGTTGCCTTTCTGATATCTCTAACTGAAGTCAGTCGATACCTTAAGCTCAATATATCCAAACAGAACTTGTTATTTTTCCCTTCCTTTCCTCTAGGTTCCCTATTACTTAAGAAGGCAATACCATCCTCCCAAAACAACCTTTAGAGGGCTTGCAACCTAACAGCATCCTGGATTTTTTTTCACTCCCATGACCCATACCTGAGCTGTTGTCAAGGGTTGTTGGTTTCATGTTCACAATGTCAACCTGAAATAAAGAAGATTACCAAAGTAGCAAAAACTAAGGCCTTTGAGGTCTAATTGAGGCAAAGGAAATGTCATTCGCCATATCACATAACACCTAAGTCCTGGAGTACCCACAAGAGGCAGAAGGGGAAAGATCTATTTACATTTCAACAGGGAGTAAGTCTTATGGAAGGCACGCCACCTAAAGCTGCTGCATAAGTTATTTTGCTAACAACTGAGAAGATTGGGGAGACTCAGGGACTGGTGATATCTGATCCAAACTGTGGGCTCCAGGTACAGTAACAGTAAGTCTCACAAGCCTGGCTCCAATTGGTTTGGACCTACTCCAACTATGACATCTGTGGGATCAAGGTCAGGTAGATTAATTAATTAATTAATTAATTGCATTCAATTTCCCCTTTCTGATCAAGATGAGTTCCATTACTGGCCAAGGGAAATATTGAGGAGTTTTATGTGCTGCTGAATTTTGGTTCCAAAGATAGAGGATATTTAAAGAGAAGAAAGAGCAGAAGTAAAATAAGAATTGGGATGAGGATAGCCCGGAAAATTGGACGCTTAAAACACAAGACCAGCTTGTGGGTCCCCACAAGAGATCCAAGAGAATAGGTCCCCAGTGCATCAGGGATGAGAGAATTAATTCAGACTGAGAGCAATCTTGTGGTGTGCCAATTCTCATTGTCTTGAAGATAATAATAGGTTTTGAGGCTCTTTCAAAATACTATTTCCTTTTTACAGTATCTCTATTTAAGGTGAAAGTTAGGAAGACCAGAGACCCAAGTATCTATGGTAGTTAGCTCCAAAGTAATGCCCAGGCTAGAGATATAAACCTGAAAACAATATACATACCATTTCTCAGGGAGCTAAATCTATAACCAAATTCTCAAAAAGGACAGATGAATACTTGTGGGACTCTTTAGGCATCTTGTATGTGTATATATGGGGGTATGTATATATGGGGGTACGTATATATGGGGGTGGGGGTTGTGTATATACATATGTATAAAAAAAGGTTATCAAAGTTCAATAACCTGGCAATGAAACAAAATATTAATGGAATAAATATAAAGGTGTTTTAAAACAAAATAACAAATAGTAGTAAAACACAATGTAATTAAATATCCTAATGTGAAGCAAAACCATCTTATTACACATACTTTTATACCCTTCTAAGAACACAATAATTAATTTGCAATACTCTTTCCTTCTATTATTTTAATTTTTTGTTTTTAATAAAAGATATTACATCATACCAAGGTGCTTGCTCAAGGACATAAGAATAGAAAAGTATTAAGTAAATTCACAAAGTTATCATATTTGAATGTCAAGAGTATGAAAATTCAAAGTATCTATAAAGCTTGCAGGGAAAAAAAAGCCAATTCATTACCCCTTAGGAAGATTAGGTACTACTAAGGATCTAATAACAATACCCTTTGTACATAGGTGACTTCTGTGACAAAATTTAGTGGCTACATAAATTACACAATATGCTTATTTTATTCCTCTTATAACAAAAGATTATGATGCTTATTTGGCTAGACTGAGTAAATAATTCTGGATTGTATCAAGTGGGTTATCTATAGTAAAATATGTTTACCCCGCAGATCATGCTCTACACATAGGTGTTATTTCCCCATTAAATAATAAATCTAAATAAAATCAAATTTCCTATTAAGATAATACAAGAAAGCCCATAAGTTACTTTCCCCTATGATAGCTAATTGCTCTAAACCTATCTTGCTTAAAACAAAAACAAAAGAGGTTCATGACTTGAACCTCACAAATTAATAGATTTACATCTTTGTTTCACAAGATCCTTCATCTTGTCTGATTATTCTCATATTATTCTGAAAGAATGAGATACTTCAGGGGGGACTTAATCTTATACATATTACAAGTATAAGCATTAATTTAACTCTTGCTCAAGATATGGAATGAGTATAAATTCAGATTAAAAACAACAAAATCTTTCTCATTTCAGTAATTAAGATGCCTTAGTATTATTTTTTTGTAACTAATAGATTCAGTGTTTCCATGACAAACTTCTACTGTTTATCTGTTCTGAAACTGGCTATGAGGGGAAAAATCAGGGATATGATAATAACAGCATTGAAACTACTCCTCGAGGCCCAAGACTAAAGGCACAGAATAATTCAAGTACACTAGAACAAAGCATCCTTAACTCTTTTTGAGTTCAGCTAAGAGTTATTTTCTGGAGCAGCCAAAATCTATTGCCTTCAGTTTATTCTTATTTCTCTATAACTTTTCTCTATTTACATTCAAATCAAGCCACAACTGTTATTACTGCAGTTTTCATAAAATAAATACATAAAACTTAAACATCAAATAATAATTAGCTTCTGGTGTATTATTCAGAGAAATAACATGAAGCAATTATTCAAATAATTTTCATGTAAATTTCAAATTGTTTTCTTAAATAAGCTTCTCTTTTGGCAATAAGCAAAGCAGTTTTTTAAAATTCAAATATATAATCTATTATAAAAATGAGTAGGAGTTTCATATAACTCATAGCAAAATTACTAAGTTCAAAATACTCATTTAATTTGTAAAACTTCCAAATATTCAATTAGATTTCCTAATTAAATCCTATTTACCTTTTGGTTCCTAAATCACACAAACTGAGCCAAGATGGCAGAGCGAAGCCAGGAAACTGCTCAAGTTTCCCTCAAAAACTACATGAAACCAAGCTTCTGAACAGAGGCTGATGGAATGAAACCACTCTCCTGCTCAAGATAGATTTGAAAAATTTAAAGAAAGGTCAGTTTCACAGGGCTGAAAAGGGTTAAAGTTTAAAAAAGCCAGTGAGAGGGTCTTTTCACAGCAGATTAGTAACTAAACCCCTCAGTCCTGGCTCAGTAGAGGAGTAGACAATAGGGAAATCTCCAGTCCCAGCTCAGAAGGCAAATTCTGGGAAACCAGGCTGTTTCCTGGAAAGAGCAGAAAAAGGTACCCCCTTGCAAACACTAGGAACCCCTGGGCTCAAAGCCAAGGTTCAGAGCTGCACAGGAAGATTGGGACAGCACCCCCATTTAGCCCAAGAATAGAGCTTAGCCATAAAAATAAAAAAAAGAGGCAAGACCAAAAGAAAAGGAAAGAAAATGAGCAAGAAACAAAAAAGAATCTTGACCATAGAAAGCTATCAAGGTGACAGGGAAGACCAATACACCAACACAGACAAGGACAAAATGTCCACATGGGAAATCTCAAAGAGTGATATGAATTGATCTCAAGCCCAAAAAGTCTTCTTGAAAGTGCTCATAAAAGACTTTAAAAGGCAAATCAGAGAGGAAGAAAATAAAATGAGAAAAGAAATGAAAGATATTTAAGAGAGCATCAACAGCTTGGAAAAGAAAGGCACTTCCTTAAAAAAAAAAAAATACAATCGGCCAAATGCAAAAAAAAAAATCCACTAAAGAAAACACCTACAGAAATAAAATTAATCAAATGGAAAAAGAGACACAAAAGCTAAATGAAGAAAATCACACATTAAAAACTAGAACAGGGCAAATGGAAGCTAATGACTCTATAAGACATCAAGAATCAGTCAAACTAAAAAGAATGAAAAAATGGAAGAAAATGTAAAATACCTCAATGGAAAAACCAAAAATTACCAAAAATAAAAGCATCTGCATAGCATTCTTGAAAAGAATAAGAAAAACTATCCCAATACTCTAGAAACTCTAGGAAATAGTCACTGAAAGAATCTACTGATCACCTCTAAAAAGAGATCCCATAAGGAAAACCTCAAGGAACATTGCTGTAAAACTCCAGAACTATAATCTGAAGGAAAAAAAATATTGCAAGCTGCCAGAAAAAAAATTCAAATATCAAGGAGCAGCACTCAGAATTACCCAGGATCTGACAGCTTCTACAATAAAGAATGAGTGATTCTGGAATACCATATTCCAGAAGATGACTAAGAATTAATTACTCAGCAAGAGTGAGCATCATCTTTCAGGGAAGATAATGGATCTTCAATAAAATAAGAGACTTTCAATTGTTTCTATTGAAAAAATCAGAACTAAATGGAAAAGTTAATCTTCCAACACAAGACTCAAGAGAAGCATAGAAAGATAAACAGGTAGGGAAATATATATTATTTAAAGGTTAATTGGTTACATCCCTAGATGGTAAAATGATAATCTGTAACACTTGAGAATTTTATCTGTTACTGAGAAAGACAGAAGGGGGCATCAGATAGACTGAGGATGTGATTGTAAATGGACTCTGATGTGATGATACCGAAGAAAAAGAAATTAAGGGATGGAAAAAGCACTGTATTGGGAGAAGAGGAAAGGGAAGACATAATAGGATAAATTTATGCCTCCCATAAGGAGGCATAAAATACCTATTATAATCAAGGGAAAGAAGAGAGAGAACAAACATTTTCTGAAGCTTGATCTCCTCAATTTTGGCTCAAAGAGGAATAACTTGATCATTCAATTGGGTATTAAAAATGATTTAAATCTATAATGAATTATGAAGAGAAAGAGGAAAGAAAAGGAAAGGGCAAGATAGAAGGAAAGGCAGAAACACTAGAAAAAAAAGAAAGAGGAGGAGAGGGTGATAGAAGATAAGGTAGTGGGTGGGGTGGGTGGAAAAAAAAGTAACATTACTAAAGCACAAAGTGCAAAGAGAACAAAAGGGGTGGAAATAGGATAGAGGAAAATACAGACATGGTAATCATAACTGTGAATGTGATTGGGACAAACTCTCCCACAAAACAAAATATCAGAGTGGATTTAAAATAACAGAAATCTATAATATATTGTTTACAAGAAATGTGTTTGACACAGAGAGATACCGGCAGAGTAAACATAAAAGACTGGAGAAGAATTTATGATTTTTTACTTAAGCTGATGTAAAAAAAAAAAAAAAAGGAGGGGTTACAATTCTGATCACAGATAAAGCAAAAGTAAAAACAGATCCAATTCAAAGTAATAAAGAAGGAAATTACATCTTGTTAAAGGGTACCATAAACAATGAAGTAATAAGTAATACTTACAGTAATACTTAGTATAGTAACATTAAGTGTATATGCAACAAGTAGTAGAACATATAAAGTCCTAGAGAAGGTATTAAGACAGTTATAGGAAGAGATAGACAGCAAAACTATATTAGTGGGGGGATCTCAACCTTCTCCTCTCAGAATCAGACAAATCTAAGCACAAAACAAACAAGAAACTAGTAAGATTAATAGAATCCTAGAAAACCTAAATATGATATGAAAATGTTGAGAAGGCTCCCACCATGATAGACCCTTAATTCACACCAACTTTTCCATTTTTTCATGATCAAGGACTTCAATCTTAATCCATCAGTGTCTCTATTGAGCCTGTATCCTAAAGAAATTTTTTAAAAGGGAAAAGGGCCCACATGTGCAAAAATATTTGTAGCAGCCTTTTTTGTATTCTCAAGGAATTGGAAACTGAGTGGATGCCCATCAGCTGAAGAATGGCTGAACAAGTTATGGTATGTGAATATTATGGAATATTATTGTTCTATAAGAAACGATCAGCAGGATGATTTCCAAGAGTCCTGAAGAGACTTGCATAAACTAATGCTAAATGAATGAGTAGAACAAAGAGAACATTGTACTCAGCAACAAGGTTATATGATGATCAGCTGTGATGAACATGGCTCTTTTCAAGAGTGAGGTGATTCAGGCCAATTCCTATAATCTCATAATAGAGAGAGCTATCTTCACCCAGAGAAAGACTGTGGGGACTGATTATGGATCACAATGCAAGGATCACCTTTTTGTTGTTGTCTGCTTGCATTTTGCTTTTGCTTCTCACTTTTTTCCTTTTTGATCTGATTCAGGGGAAGGGGATGGGGGCAGCATGATAATTGTGGAAATATGTATAGAAGAATTGCACATGTTTAACATATATTGGATTATTTGCAGTTTAGAGGAGGTGGTGGGGAAAGGGAGAAAAAATTTGGAGCCACAAGATTTTGCAAGGATGAATGTTGAAAACTTTTTGCCTATATTTTTAAAATAATAATAATAACTTATGTACTCAAATGAAAATCTCCTTTTTAAAAAGTCAAAATGACCAAAGTAGCAAATTAAGATCTTTAATTGAGGCAGGGGAATTGCAATATGGGATATAATGCTAGACCAAAATGTCTCATGGAAAGCATAGCCTCCCAAGGTGTTACATAAGTTACTTTGCATAAGAACTGAAAGTCCATAGACTGGGGAGGCTTAGAAGTGGTGATATCTGGTCAGAACAGTATGCTTCAGATACAGCAATGGGGAATTTCCATGACAGGTTACAGCCAGTTTAGACTCACGCCAACCCAGAGATCAACAGTCAGGATCAGGTAGCCCTTGCTACCTGCATTCAACATTAATATTCTCTCACACACTTCCTTCTCTTCTCTGTCTGCCAGCAAACTAAAGCAAGCGCTAACTACCTGGCTCTTTGATTATTTCAATAACTTACTAGTGGGTCTCTCTGCTTCAAGTCTCTCCACACTTCAATTCATTGTTTATCCATTCACTAAAATTATTTTCCTAAATCACCGGTATGATGTCATTACCCCTTCTGCCTCTTGCCACTCAATAAAACTCTAGTAGTTTTCTATTGCTTCCAAGACCAGATTCAAAGTGATCTGTTTGGCACTCAAAGTCCTTCATAACTGTTTTTTCTTCTTACACTTTATTCCCCAACATGTCTTCTTCAATTCAATGATACTGTCATCCTGGATGCTCCATAAATAAAAGACTCCATGTCTCAGTTCTCAACATTTTCCCTAGCTGTTTCTTGTGTCTGGAACACTGCCTCCTTCTCTCTGACTACTAACTTCTTTGAGCTCCTTTAATCCTGAACTACAATTTCAGGATTCTACAATTTCTTTCTTCTACAATTTCCTTTTTCAACTCCTCTTAATTCTACTTCCTTCCTTCTGTTATTTCTATTCCTATTTATTCGATGTATAGCTTACTTTGTATATATTTGTTTGCATGTTGTCTCCTGGATAAAATTGTAAATTCCTTGAGTACAGAGATTGTCTTTGTCTCTTTTTATATTCCTAGGGCTTAGTCCAGTGTCTGGCACACAATAGGTATTTAATATATGTTTATTGATCTATTGGTTTTCAAATTATAATTAACTCTATTCTATTTTATACAATAAAGAATTTAATAAGCATTTTGGTAATATACTATAGGGAGAAATTATTAATATCATTAATCTTTTCCATTTTTGGTTCAAAATTTCCTATTAGAAGGAAAAAAGAAAATAGTAGATAACTCTTTTCAGAGTTATCTGAAAGAATATCTAAGGAATTTACCTTAGAGTTTAAAATTGTCTAACAGGATTTGGTGAGAGAAATGCAAATTAAAATATGATAATGACCTTAAGGGATAGAAGTTGCCCATTTTTAAAACTATCAAATCAACTGAAACACAATTAACTTTCTAAGCCATCAAAAATCTAAGTTGGTGATTGATGTAATTTATGATATGGAGTTTGGAACCAAATGATGTGATTCAAGGACTAACATGATCTGGTTGATGTAGATACCAGATGATGGTAGGCACCAAACATTTGGGGTCTATCATGTAAAGAATTCACAATGGTCATTCGCTTTGGCAAAAAGTAGATTTATTTAGAAAAGAAGTTACAGACAAAATGAAGGGATACAACAGACACCAGGAATGGTCAATATGAAATAGAGTTGGAAGAGCATAAAAAGGGGTTTTAATAATTAATAGTGGAAAGACAGCCAAAGTGAAAATAAGGGGAAATTTTATATCTCTAGATGCTTACTTGCATAAAGTAGAGAAAGATCAGTTCAATGAATTGGGCTTGCAACTAAAAAAGCTAGAAAAAGAACAAATTAAAAACCCCAATCAAATACCAAACATGAAATTCTAAAAATAAAAGTCAATCAATAAAATAGAAACTAAAAAAATTATTGAAGGAATAAATAAAACTAAGAGTTGGTTTTATGAAAAAAAACAAAATAAATAAATCTTTAGTTAATTTGATTAGAAAAAAGGAAATAGTAAAATCAAATTGTTATTCTCAAAAATGAAAAAGGACAACTATCCACCAAAGAAGAGGAAATTAGAGCAAATATTAGGAGTTACTTTGCCCAACTTCATGCCAATAAATTTGAAAACCTAAGTGAAATGGAGGAATACCTTAAAAAATGTAGATTACCCAGATTAACAGAGAAGGAAGTAAATTACTTAAATAGTCCCATTTTAGAAAAAAAAATAGAACAAGCTATTAGTTAATTCCCTAAGAAAAAATCCCCAGGACCAGATGGATTTAAATGTGAAAACATTTAAAGAAAAATTAACTTCAATGTTATATAAACTATTTGAAAAAATAGAGATTGAAGGAGTCCTACCAAATTCCTTTTATGACACAGACATGGTACTGATACCTAAACCAGGCAGATTGAAAAATAGAGAAAGAAAAATTATAGCCCAATCTCCCTAATTCAAAAATCTTAAATAAAATATTATCAAAGAAATTACAGAAAATTATCCCCAGGATAATACACAATGACCAAGTAAGATTTATACCAAGAATGCAGGACTGGTTTAATATTAGGAAAACCTATTAGCATAATTAGCTATATCAATAACCAAATTAACAAAAACTATATGATTATCTCAATAGATGCAGAAAAAGCAATTGATAATATCCAACACCAATTCCTAATAAAAACACTAGAGAGTATAGGAATAAATGGACTTTTCCTTACAATAGTCAGTAGCATATATTTAAAACCATCAGCAAGCATTATATGTAATGGAGATAAACTGGAACCATTCCCAATATCAGGAGTGAAATAAGGTTGCCCACTATCACTATTACTATTCAATATTGTATTAAAAATGCTAGCTTTCACAATAAAGAATTAGACTAGGTAAGGAGGAAAACAAATTATCACTCTTTGCAAATGATATGATGGTATATTTAGAGAACCCTAGAGAATCAACTAAAAAACTATTAGGAATAATCCACAACTTTAGCAAAGTTGCAGGATACAAAATAAATCCATATAAATCATCAGCATTCTTATATATCACTAACAAAATCCAAAAGCAAGAGATGCAAAGAGAAATTCCATTTAAAATAACTGTCAATAGAATAAAATATTTGGGGATCTATCAGCCAAGGGAAAGGCAGGAACTATATGAACAAAACTACAAAATGCTTTCCAGACAAATACAATCATATTTAAGCAACTGGAAAAATATCAAATGATCTTGGATAGGTCAAGTGAATATACAAAACTCGCAAGAAACTATTTTACTGACCTAGAAAAATAACAACCAAATTCATCTAGAAGAACAAAAGGTCAAGAATTTCAAAGGAATTAATGAAGAGAAAAGCAAATGAAGGCGACCTAGCTGTACCAGATATAAAACTATATTATAAAGCAGTGGTCATCAAAACCTTTTGGCACTGCCTAAGAAATAGATATGTTGATCAGTAGAATAGGTTAGGTTCACAGAACAAAATAATCAATGACTATAACAATCTAGTATTTGACAAACTTAAAGGCTCCAGCTTTTGGGTTAAGAATACACTTTTTGAACTCTGGGAGATGACTAAAAACCATTACATTGAATTCCCAATCCTTATATTTTTGCCCACCTGCATTTCTGATTTCCTTCACAAGCTAATTGTACAATATTTCAGAGTCTGATTCTATTTGTACAGCAAAATAACGGTTTAGTCATGAATACTTATTGCGTATCTAATTTATATTTTAATATATTTAACATCTACTGGTCATCCTGCCATCTGGGGGAGGGGGTAGGGGGTAAGAGGGGAAAAATTGGAACAAGAGGTTTGGCAATTGTCAATGCTGTAAAGTTACCCATACATATAACCTGTAAATAAAAGGCTATTAAATTAAAAAAAAAAAAAAAAGAATACACTTTTTGACAAATTGAAAACTAGTATGGCAGAAAGTAGGAATAGACCCACACCTAATACCATATACCAAGATAAAGTCAAAATGGATTCATGATCTAAACATAAAAATGATATTATAATCAAATTAGAAGAACATAGGATAGTTTACCTCTCAGATCTGTGGAGGAGGAAGGATTTGTTACTAAAGAAGAACTAGCGATCATTATTGATCACAAAATAAATCATTTTGATTGGACTAAGTTAAAAAGTTTTTGTGCAAACAAAACTAATGCAGACAAGATAATAAGGGAAGCAATAAACTGGGAAAACATTTTTACATCCAAAGGATCTAAAATATATAGAGAATTGATTCAAATTTATAATAGTTCAAGCCATTCTCCAGTTGATAAATCATCAAAGAATACGAATAGAAAATTTTCAGATGAAGAAAATGAAACTATTTGTAGTCACATGAAAAGGTGCTCTAAATCACTATTGATCAGCTACTCTAGATATTCTAATAATTTACTAGAAGAATCACCAGATTATTGTCTTCTGTGCTCCCTTTAAAGAGGATCCTAAACCAGCCTCTTTATTTCCCACCAGCGACACTTTGTGTGTGTGGACTCCACCATAAATATGCTTCAAAAAAATCTCTTCACCAGTAAATTCATTCAATATTGTATTACTTTTGTTATTGACATCTCATTAATACCTTTGGTATCCTCTGCCCCTCTGTAGGATTAGGAGTAAAGTAAATTCCTCCCAAAGCCTCCATTTAAAATGGTTTGCAGGAGAGTTAAATCTTTATATCCCACTAGATATAGTCCTTATACTGGACTCCATTATGTTCCCTGTGCAAGCCTCTTTTGAGCAAGGAATCTTTTTCTCATCTGTATCCCCAGCACTTAGCAGGGTGCATGGTATATCATAAGCACTTAACAAATATTTATTGACAGTTGTAAAAGTCTGTCAGAAGCATTCAAATAACTGATCCCTTTGTGAAGGCAACACCCACATCAGTGATCAATCAGTCAACGTATAAGCATTTATTAAGAACTTAAGCATTAGTGTCTCCCAAAGCTAGATTCTGGCTGCAAAAGAAGTAAATCTTATAAATACATTGTGGCAATAATGATGTCTACTAAAACATTTTTAGTAGATAAGTAAAACATATCACTCTTTAGCAAACAAGACTAAACTCATCCAGATAAAAATGGTATAAGTACATATTTTCTCTTCATAACTATTACATTTTTATTTACATGGCACTTTCATAATCCCACTTGATCAATTATACTCTAAATTTGACCCCATTATTATCATATCCTGAACACTTAAATTTTTCAGATGAAAATTATCATGAAATCATAGAAATACAAGTTTATTTATTTTTATTGTTTATTATTGTTATTTTACTTTAAAAGTAAAAAAAGTATCATTCTTTAAAGTAACTTTCTATTTATTTTACTCTTAAGTCTTTCATAATTCTATCTTAATGCAATTCTGGGAAATATCTCTTGTTAGTATGTTATTTTCCTATTTAAAATCTAAAAGAATAATCTACTATGGAATTTTCTTTAAGAACAAAGCTGTAAGGATCCCTAATTTTCACATGAATAATAAAAAAATTCACCAGTTCTTCATTAGATAGCTATAACATAAGTTTAGCTTTAGCAAATAACCATCATGACATAATGAAAACTTAAAAACAGAGAAACCCCCTGTCCCCATGATTGTCACAGAATAACCTATTTCCTTTTCCTTTATAGAGATGGACAATAGAGGCATCCTTGAACTCCTGGGGGATAACTATCTCTTACCATATAACCCAGAATATTTTAGTCACTTTTTATGACCTGTAGACTCCCTGCCTTACAAATCTCAGATGAAATAGAATCAATACCAGGTGCTTTGCCATGAAGAAAAGCCATTAAAATATAGAAAATATCAAAAAATATCAAATAAAAATATCAGAAATAACAAAATTAAAACATTTAAAAATAAATAAATAAAAAAGAATGACTTTTCAAATAATATCAAGATAACACTTATAAATAATATAAATAATGATATCTTTACAGCCCAACCCAATGTCTATTTTGATAGTGGAGGAGATGGCAAAGTAGAGAAATGCCTGCTAGACAGAGGTACAATAGATACTAATTGTTTCTCAAGGCCTCTTCAGTATCTATGAAAGCCTGACATGAATCCTGAAAGGCTAGACAAATGGATTCTGGAATTAACTCTGAATTAGTTAATAGCCCAGCCGTGTGATGAAATAGTTTTTTTGAATGTATGAAAAAGATGGATTAGGATATTGTTGTAGGCTGTCCTTAGTGAGAACCATTATGTTGATACAGCTTGATTCAAAGGACAACTGAGGAAATGATGACTCTTCATAACCTGGAACCAAAAGAAGACAAGATATTGAAGGCTATCTTTCTAGTCCCAATGCTGTTTGTGTTAGTGTGTGTGTGTGTGTGTGTGTGTGTGTGTAAGAAAAAAAGAGACTATTAACTGTGTAATCCTGAGCAAGTGATTTAGCCCCACTTGCCTCAGCTAATCATCTGTAAAATGAGCTAGAGAAGTAAATGGCAGAACTATTCCAGTATGTTTGCCAAAGAAAACTCCAAAATGGAATCACAAAGAGTCAGACACAACTGAAACAGTTGACCAACAATAAAATTTTATAAAACCCTTTATATTTGCTATCTTATTTGTGTCATCTTCAAAGTTGATAAGTATGTCATCTGTTAAAGAGAGGAGAAGAATCCTTGATCAAAGTGACTATTAATTAAACTGATGAGATTGCAAAGAATTGGTCATTGGATAAAGGCAATTGGTAAGAAAGAAATAACTCCAAGTTATTGGCTATCTGAGGATCATCCTCACCCTATCATGGTCTATAAAAGAAAATTGACTTTCCTCTGCTTGCAGTGTTCAGGTCTTGAGAGCTCACTCTTCCAACCCCATTACTGCTAGAAGCAGTAATGATAATTTAGGGAAGCAAATGGCAGTTGCTTGCAAAGAGTCTGAGACAAGAATCCAAGTATGTTATTCCTGAGCCAAAACTGTCAATATAAAAGAGTTTACAGATTTTGAATTCCCTAGTTATTATGGGCTTGGTACCTAACCTTTCAGCAAAGAAGGAAATTTTCCTGGCATTGTCTTGTGCATAATTTAAAATTAAAGACTTAGAACACCATATAATTGGGTCCTAGATCTAGATAAATTAGATTTCATGATCCATTTTGCTCCTGGGAGAAAAAAAAGACTATCCACATAGCTCTTGGATGGCATCACAGAGAAATCAAAGATTAAGAACATTCCAGGTTCACTGTAAAGGGATTTACTTGTTCACAAAACCTAAAACATATATACCTATCAGGGAGTTCACACTACAAGATCATACTTGGAAAGATTGAGTAAAGAACTCTGTGGGAGAAAAGTGACTCACAAGATTGACAGAAGTTTGCCCTGTTAAGAACCCCAAGTTTACTTCTTGAGGTCTACAAATATAATGGGATAATTCATCAAGTAGGACAAAGTAGAAAATGTTTCATTGGTTGCAAAATTGCTTTATGTTCTGATGCAGCTTAAATATTAGCCTCCTGATTTTTTGTAACCATAGTTATAAATTGTCATTAAATTTCCTTTTAGGCATTATGCTAAAGCATGCTGTGAATCTTTTATGCCTCACATTTTCTTTTTTGTGAATAGTGCTTACCATATACAAATATTTAATAAATGCTTGACTGATTGACTGAATAAATTACCTTTCCAAGAGCACAAATCATATTGTACATTGAGTACCTTTATTGTTTTCTTTTTTGAGGGGAAATCCAGGATACAAGAACTGTAAACTTTTACTATAATTAACATAATCCCAAAGGTCACTAGGACTGGAAATATTGTCAACCTAGGAGTATGAGAAAAGAAAACTCTCTTTTCAGAAGCCAAGTTCTTTAGGACTGAACACAGCAAAACTGCATGGCATGGTAGGACCTGGAAAAACTAGTTCCCTAATCCCGATGCACTCAGTCAAATGGTCTTTCAATTTTACATGTGGGACCTTCTTTCCTTATATTTAAGATGGATACCACCATGAACCATGAGAAGAATACTCTTTTACATATGGTTGAAAATTAATGTTGTTTTTTTTCTTTCTATGTAACTTTATCTGTTATTATTGGGCCATTTATGATATATACATTTGAAGATCATCTTAATTATTTTACATGGAATTATAAATGACTATTTTCAATTTTAACTGATCCTTGCTTTAGATTTTGCTGCTGTTGAATTGAAGAAATTTTAACCCATTTATTTTCTGGTGTTTTGCATCTCAGCCATTTGGTTTTAAGTATTTTGGTTCCTATTTGATATTTTCCTCAGTGAGATTATAAATCTCATTTTGGATTTTGTGTTCTTTAATGTTTTGCTTGGTTTTGTCTTAATGACTTAATTAATTAATGACTTTTTTTTTCAATTCCCACTCTAAAGAGGATATTTGATTTTAGCTGTTCTCTTCTGAGATTGTATTTTTTCCTTCTTGTTCCTTTTGCCTATAGACTTCATAATATAAAACAAATTCCTGAATAAATTTAATGAATCAGCAGTGACTGAATATATATACTTCACTTTCTGTTTCCCAAATGACTACAGGGTGTTTTTAGTAAGTGGATCCAAATATTACATTCTCATGAAAAATAAAATAATAAGGAAAGCCCAAGTAATCAAGTAAGTAAACAGAATATCATTTTATATAAAAGTTAGTTTACTTAAAAATAACTTCATTCTTTTGAACAATAATACCTGTAAAAAAGTAATCTTTTTGCTCAATTGTAAGAATAATTAAATGAAATAGGGGCACTCCTCTATTTTGTGAAATTCTTTAGACATGACTTTCTTAGAAGAGAATAAGGATTTTTTTATCATTTTATTTATTTATTTTTAATTCAATTGCTTTATGGATCATGTTGGGAGAGAAAAATAGATCAAGAAGGAAAACCCATGGAGAGAAAAAAAAGCAGAAAAAAAAGATGTGAACATAGCATGTGTTGATTTACATTCATTCTCCATAGTTCTTTTTCTGGAAGCAGATGGGGTTTTCTAACCAAAGTTCTAATCAAATCTTTCATAGTTGATCATCACATATACATCACAGTACAATGTATTCAATGTATAAATTGATTAGAAAAAAAATTGGGAAAAGAAATGAAGGGGAAATGCTTAAATGGGAAAAAATCCACTGAAGAAAACATTTCCTTAAAGAATAGAATTGGACAAATGGAAAAGGAGGTTCAAAAGCTTACTAAAGAAAATAATTCCTTAAAAATTAGAACTAGGAAGTAAAAGTGAATGATTCTATGAAACATCAAGAAGTAGTCAAATAAAATCAAAAGAATGAAAAAATAAAAAAAATGAAAAATGCCATATTGGGGAAAAAAATTTAACCAGGAAAATAGATCTAGGAGAGATAATTTAAGAATTTTGAGGCTACCTGAAAGCTATGACCAAAAAGAGCATGGACAACATCTTTCAAAAAATTATCATGGAAAACCCTTGAACTTTAAAATCTGGGCAAAATAGTAATTGAAAGACCCCACCAATCACTCCTGAAAAGGATACCAAAATCAAAACAACTAGAAAAATATCAATTGCTTATAAGTAGACCAACTTAATATAATAAAAATGAAAATGTTATCTAAATTAATTTGTTCAATGTCATATCAATCAAACTGCCAAAAACTTATTTTGTAAAGCTAGAAAAAAATAATAAAATTCATCTGGGAAGAACAAAAGATCAAGAAGATCAAGGAAATTAATGAAAAAAAATGCAAAGTAAGATGACCTAAAAATACCATATTTCAAACTATGTTATATAGTGGCAATCATCAAAACTATTTGATATTTGCTGAGATATCGAGTTGTGGATCAATGGAATAGCTTCAGTACACAAGACAGTAGAGTAAATGATTATAGTAATCTATTTTTTGATAATCCAAAGACTCTAGCTTCTATTTGGCAAAAACTACTGAGAAAACCAGAAAATACCAGGGCAGAAACTAGGTATAGCTCAATATCTCACATCTTATACCAAGATAAGATCAAAATGGATACATGATTTAAATAAAGGTTAATATCACAAGCAAGTTGGGAGAATAAAGGGTGGCTTACCTGTCAGATATATGGGAAAGAGAAGATTTTATGATCAAATCCAAGAGACAATTATGAGATGCAAAATGAATAATTTTGATTATATTAAATTTAAAAGGTTTTCCACAAACAAAGCCAATTATAACCAAGATTAGAAGGAAAGCAGAAAACTAAGAAACAATTTTTGCAATCAGTGTTTCTTATAAAGGCCTCATTTCTCAAATGTATATGGAGGAATGAGTCAAGTTTATAAGAATCCAAATCATTCCCTAATTGATAAATGGTCAAAGATTATAAAAAGTTTTCAGATAAAGAAATTAAAATCATTTGTAGTCATATAAAAAAAGCTTTAAATCACTATTGATTAGAGGAATGCAAATCAAAACAATTCTGAAATACCACCTCATACCTTTCAGTTTGGCCAATATGCCAGAAAAGGAAAATGATAAATGTTGAAGTGATGTGGAAAAATAAAAATACTAACATATTATTGGTGGAGTTGTGAACTGATTCAGTCATTCTGGAGAATAATTTGGAACTATAACTCTACTGTTTTTATCCAGCAATACCATTACTAGATTTGTATCCCAGAAAGATCATAAAAGAACCAACACATACAAAAATATTTATAGCAATTCTTTTGGTGGTGACAAAGAATTGGAAATTTGAGGGGATGCCCATCAACTGGGGAATTACTAAAAAAAAGTTGTGGTATACAAATTCATAAATGAAGATCAGGAGAATTTCAGAAAAACCTGGAAAGACATGAACTAATGCTGAATGAAGTGAGCACAGAATATTGTGCACAGTAACAGCAACATTGTGTGATGATTAACTATGATGGGCTTAGCTCTTAACAGTGCAGTGATCCAAGACAATTCCAAAAGGCTCATAATAAAAAATACTGTCCACATACAAAGAATTTTGAAGTATGAATGCATATCAAAACATCCTAGTTTCACTTTTTGTTGTCTTTTTGTTGTGGCTTTTCCCTTTAGTTTTGATTCTTTGACAACATGATTAATGTGAAAATATTAATATGATTATACATGTATAATCTATTTTAGGTTGCTTGCTGTCTTAAGAAGGGGAAAAGGAGGAAAGGAAAGAGAAAAAATTAGAACTCAGTATCTTACAAAAGTAAATGTTGAAAACTAAAAAAAAAATATTTTTTAAAAAGAGATACCTTAAAATAATATTGTAGCAGATATAATTTTTCTCACCTTCTCCGACTCTTTTATCTGTAGACAGAATATGACATAATTCTTTCCCTTAATTCATACCTTGGTTATAATATCCTCAAAAGTCATCAAACTTACTGGTAACAGTTTCTTTCTTTGATAAAAAAAAAAAGAGTTATCAAGAAAAATGGAAAATTGTAATGTTAACACTAAATTTTAGATAGACACTAGGTGTACAATAGCCATCTTCTCATCTTGTGTATGTTAAGAAACATACACAAGCTTATGGCTGAAAAACTACAAAAGATGTAGGCCTTAAATATAGCAGTAACAAATTTCAAATCATTTCTGCCACAGAAAATTACCACCCTAAAACAACAACAAAGTCACATAACCAGTTTAAAAAAGGCAAAACACTATTCATAGGCACAATATTAATTATGTTAATACTAATAGCATTTATATAATGCTTTAAAGTTTGTGAAGTAATTTACAATAATCTCATTTTATCTTCAAAAGTATTACGGGAAGTAGGTGTTATTATTGCCCTCATTTTACAAAATAGGCAACTGCTTCAGAGCAAGATCAAGTAATGTGCCCAAAGTCACACAGTAAGTTCTTGAAATTAAATTTTACCTCAGGCATTCCTGGCACCAGGTTCTACTCTCTATCATTATACCACCCAGCTCTTTAGTTACTTTTCCTTTTGCCATATATATTTCCAACTATTATATAAATTTAGCATATTGTTGCTATTATAGCAGTAATTACTCTAGTGCTAACCCTGGCTCTGTTACATTCCATCCCTTTGCCAAGTTTTACAGTACATTCTGGTACACTACATGCCAAGTGTGGGATGTCTCCAGACTCTCTACCTTTGATTTAAGAATTTACAGGTAGAGTAAAGGCAGGGACCAACTTGAGCTCTCCCTCAAACCCTTCAAAATATCTTTAAGTAATAACTTTGAATAAATTCTAGAGCAAAAGAATTCACAAATGGTGAACAAAACAATTTTCCATCCCAGGACAACTTGTAAGGTTGGCAAGAAAGGTCTGTCACAACAGAGTGAGTGGAGCACAGTGCTGTGCAGGCTGTGTCAGCAGATGGTAATGGGTCGAACAACTGGTCAGGAGATTACAGGCATCTATTTGCCAGCAGTGAGGCAGGATTCAGGTTTTGGTCACAAAACTGTGGGGCAGTCCCTGAGTGAGGAGAAGCATTAGCATACCAGAGCTGGTGGAGACAGTGAAAGGGGGACCCTCTTTACAATTCCAGGAATGGAAAAGAATGCTTCTGGACACTCAAAGACAGAGCACAGGCCTGGAGAGTAGTAAATATACCTCTTCTTGTATCATACCACCTTGGAAGAACTGAAAAATTACAAGTCCCTAGAGAGCTCTGAAAACAGCTACAGAAAAAACCTGAAGCTTGGGAGAGTGTACCTTCTACTCTGGAAATGGAGACCTACTTTAACATATAATCAAAAGTCAAGTGAAAGGCTAAGAAAATGAATAATTAACAGAAAAGGATTCTAACCATAGAAAGTTTCTATGATGACAAGGAAGATCAAAATATACATTCAGAATTTAACAAAATCAAAGCTCTTATATCTAAAGCATCCAAGAAAAAATATAAATTGGTCTCAGACTTTGAAAGAGCTCAGAAAAGATTTTGAAAATCAAATAAGAGAGGCAGAGAAAAAATTGAGAAGAGAAATGAGAGTGATGCAAGAAAATCATGAAAAATATCAACAATTTGGTAGAAGAGACCAAAAAATGCTAAAGAAAATAACAACTTAAAAACAGACTAGACGAAATAGTAAAGGAAGTACAAAAGTCACTGAGGAGATTTGGCCAAATGGAAAGAGAAGAACAAAAATTCACTGAAAAAAACAACTCCTTTAAAAGTAAAATTGGACAAATGGAAAAGCAGGTGCAAAAGTTAAGGGAAGAAAATAATTCCTCACAAATTAGAATTGAGAAAAGGGAAGCTAATGATTTTATGAGAAATCAAGAAATGGGGCAGCCAGTTGGGTGAAGTGGATAGAGCATCAGCCCTAAAGTCAGGAGACCCTGAATTCAAATCTGGCCTCAGACACTTAACACTTCCTGGCTGTGTGATCCTGGGCAAGTTACTTATCCCCAATTACCTCAGCAAAAAATAAATTAAAATTTAATTTAAAAAGGAAATCAATAAACAATAAAACAAAACCAAAATATGAAAAACTAGAAGGCAATGTGAAATATTTCATTGAAAAAAAACAAAGAACCTGAAAAATAGATCCAGAAGAGCAAATTTGAAAATAATTAGACTACATGAAAGTCATGATCAAAAAAAAAAGAGTAGATATCATCTTTCCAAAAATTGTCATGGAAAACTGTCCTGATATTCTAGAATCAGAGGATAAAATAAAAATTGAAAGAATTACCTATCACCATCTGAAAGAGATTCAAAATGGAAACTCCCAAAAATATTATAGCTGAATTCCAGAGCTCCCAGTTCAAGGAGAAAAATATTGGAAATAGAAAGAAACAAGTCAAATATAATGGAGTCACAGGACAACACAAGAGTTGGTAGCTTTTATATTAAAGGATCAAAGGGTATGGAATACTATATTCTGGAGGGCAAAGAAGCTAATATTACAACTAAAACCACCTACTCAAAAAAACTGATTATAATCCATCAGGGGAAAGAATTAATATTCAATGAAATAGAGGAATGTCAAGCATTCTTGATGAAAAAACAAAAACTGAATAGAAACTTTGTCTTTCAAATACAAGGCTCAAGTATAAAAAGGTAAACAGGAAAGGGAAATCATAAAAGATTTTATATGGTTAAACTGTTTATATTTCTACATAGGAAGATGATACAAGTAACTCATGAGAACTTTCTCCCTGTTAAGGCAATTTGAAGTATATATAAACAAAGGGCACAGGTGTTAGTTGAATGTGAAGGGATGATATCTAAAATAATAAAAGTAAGGGATGAGGAGGGAACTTACTGGGAGAAAGGGAAAGGGAGAGGTAGAATGGAAAATTTCAACACATAAAAGAGGCAAGAAAAAGTTTTTCAAGTAGAAAAGAAGGGGGGGAGATATGGGGAAGTGACCCACTTACAAATTTCTTATCTGAATTGATTCAAAAAGGTAACATACATGCCCACCTGAGTTTATAATTTTATTTTATCCTTTTTTATCCTACAGGATAATAAGATGTAAAAGAAATGGGGGTGGGAGTGGTAGAAAGGAAGGAAGATTGGGGAGGGGTAATCATAAGTGAAACACTTTTGAGGAGAGACAGGATGAAAGGAGAAAAAGAATAGAATAAATAGGGAAGAATACAGTTAGCAAAAATAATTGTGAAAAAATTGAAGCGAATTTGTTTGATCAGGGCTTCCTTTCTCAAGCATATAGAGAATGACATTTTTAAAAATATTTAATTAAATTTGTTAAAATTTATTAAAATATTAAAATAGTAATGAAATGTATTAAATTAATTTATTAAAATAAGTTATTACCTAATTGATAAATGATCAAAAGATAAAATCATTTTCAGATAAAGTAATCATAGCTATCTATAATCATGAAAAAAGTCTGAAATACATCCTCTTAGACTGACTAATAGGATAAAAAAGATAAATAACAAATGTTTGAAGGGGTATGAAAAAATGAGACATTAATATTGTTAGTGGAAGTGTGAACTGATTTAATCACTCTATATAGCTTGAAGGGTTATAAAAGCATGTATACTCTTAGACCTAGCAATACTATTACTAGATCTATATCCCAAAAGAGATAAAAAACAAAAAGTACAAAGATCTATGTGTACAAAAAAACATTTATAGCAACTCTTTTCTAGAGTCAAAGAATTAGAAATTGAGTGGATGCCTATCAATTGGGGAATGGCTGAATTCATTGTGGTATGTGATTATCATAGAAAATTATTGAGCTTTAATAAATGATGAGCAGGTTACTATCAGAAAAAGACTTCTATGAGCTAATGCAAAGTAAAATGTACTGTGTACAAAGTAACAATATTGTAAAATGACTAGCTATGAATGTTATAACTATTCTCATCAATACATTGATCAAAGACAATCCATACTCTGAGAAAAGAACTGATGGTGTCTGAATGCAAATCGAAGCATACTTTTTTTAAGTGTCTTTATTTTCTTGAGGGTTTTTGGTCTACATTTCTTTCACAATATGATTATTCAGAAATGTTGTGTTTGACTAAAAGTAACACCCACAGATTGTATTCCCTCAATTTAGTGGGTTCCCCAGAAACTCAAATCCATTTATCCATTTAATAGCCAGAGAAGCTTTTACAAGGGCTTATTTACTTCAAAGGTAGAGTAAGAATAAACAAATCTACATTATCTCATATACCTGAGGACATAAGGAAATTACTAATGAAATTCCCAATCTGGTAGTTTGAAAAGTATTACCACCATGCAGCCAGTTAGAAACAGGCAGCTCACACCCACATGAGAAAGAAACACATAACATTTTCAGAAGTGGGTCCCTGCGGTGTCCTACCTGATACCATCATCTCAGGTGATCAAGGTAAGAGCATCATTACACTACCATACTTATTAGTTTGCAAATTGGGGATTTAGTTAAATCAAGAATCAAATTAATGGTTTTGTCAATGAACTATTTTACAGCATTAAAGAAATTGATATAGGTCTATTTGAATAACTGAGGTTTAGAATAATTTGGCAGTAGGCACTTAAGGTTTATGAACTTGCTGCAAAACTATTTTTACATGACCATCAATTCTATTGACAAAAAACATCCACAGTGAGGTCTGCCCACTCGTCAATTAGTTCTGCATGACTAGTTAATCGTAGAGGTTAAAGAAAACAAATCAGAAAGAATAGAAACTTACCAAAATAATGGGGTATTCCTAATATTACTAAAAAGAAGCATATTTCATTTCCTGAAATTGAACCACAATTCTCTGAGGTGCTTTTTTTCCCTTGAAAAACCAATATTAATATTCATTCTTTTCTTTTTTTAATTGATTGCTCTCCATTTGTAATAGCATTTGATTTGTGATTTAGAAGCAGCACAGTTGTCAAAGTCCTTATTAACTTACTTTGACAACTTTTGCTTTTATTTATTTCATTTCTCCTATTTCAACATATTTATTTATAGCCTTTGTAACATTTCTTAAGTTATTTCTCATTGACAGTATCTCGAAGAAACAGAAAATATTGAAGGAAAAAAATAACCTTAGAGATCACTCAAATCTTTTTTATATGAGCATTAGAGAGGTCAAGCAAATTGCCTTTGATCATATATTCTGTAATCAGTAGAAGCAGGATTCAAATTCAGAATAAAGGATTACAAATCTATTGTTCTTTTTATTATATCACATTATTCCTAACTCTAAACACAAAAGAGGACTTGCTAAATAAGAATATGGACTGTCTATTAAAATAGCCATATAATATCCCATATCTACTAATAGAAAATTTTCAAAGAAAAACATCTCCCTCTTTCTCATTTTCTCTTACAAAAAAAGATATGCCCATTTTATGAATAAATAAGGAAATCAAGACAGGAAATATAGCATCTAAGATAAATACATTTTCCACATATGAATAAAAACAGCTTTCTGATTAGTTCTAATAATAATCAGATTCAAAAGCTTGAGTCCCTTTATCATATATTATTAATAGAAAAGTACAGCCCAGATACAGAACTAGGAACTCAGAGTTGGAAAGTACCTCAAGGTCTTATTTCTAGCCCAATACATATCTGATCTGGGATTCTTTCTACAGCATCTATTCCACCCCCTCAAAAAGTGTTTATATATTCTTGCCTTAATGACCTTTGGTAAAATACATCATCTTCTGAGACAGCCCATTTGTTTCCAATATCCTATAAAATAGTTAAAAAGAGCTGATATTCTCTGTGCAATATTCTTACGCTTAAGACTTCACTAACCTAAATTTCTTTACAGGAATATCTATTTCAATGTCATGATACAATTATTTTCAGATCTCTAGGATTCTAAAAGTAAAATTTAATTTTTTCTTTTTTTCTTATAAAGCAACATATCGAAATTCATAGGAATTTAGAACAGGCCAAAACAAATTGTAATTTCAAGGTGGACTCGTTTATCTGTGTGTGTGTGTGTGTGTGTGTGAACTTAGATTTATAGGTTACTTGTGATTATTTTATTCCTTGAGTTACAGTTCCAAAAATCTAACCATCTCTATCAAGCCAACATTTTTGTGTATATGCCATATTCCACCTACTCTTTTAAATTCTAAAAGTACACCATATTTGAAGATTAAATCTTTTTTTTTTCTGGTGGGGAAATGGGGGTAACTGACTTGCTCCGAGGTCACACATAGTAAGTGTCAAGTGTCTGATGCTGAATTTGAACTCAGGTTCTCCTGACTTTAGGGCTAGTGCTTTCTCCACACTGTATCACCTAGCTGCCATTAATATCTAAACTTATTGTTCCATGCAGTGTTAACCACATCCTAGACTCTTAATAAAATAAATGTTTATGAAATTGAATTGAGCAAAATCACTTATTATATTCCATTTAGTTTGGATAAAGTTCATACTTTTTATCCTGACAATCATAGGTCCAACACAACTGATTACAAATCTTCTCTATCTAGACATATCTACAGTGTTACATTTCTTATATCTTATGATCTAACTATACCACTCTACATGAAATTTTCTAAGTAATTTTTTTCCTTTCCTCTTTCTGTGGCTTTGCCCCTAGTTTATCCTGTACCTGGAATTTCTTTCACCCATTTATACCAGTTATTTATTTTTTAATGGTAGGAGTAATATAGATTACAGGGCCCCTACCATGTAATTATATACAAGTTATTACAATAAATATTATTGCAACATTATAATAAATATTATAATACGATAAATATTTGGTGAGTTATAAAAGAGGGAAATATATGCTCATCAAAGGTATTTTCCAATGTGATGAAGACTTAATTGGAAATCCTCAAGTCTTCATTGGTCCATGGTACTATACTTTTAATCATAGATTTTGCTTCCAGGATCCCTAAGTACATGAACAAGAAAGAATTGGGGATTTACTCAAACTTGACAAGATCTTCTAGACAGGCATGTTATTATGACAAATGCAGAAGTAGGGAGACTACCCCAATTAAAGGCTGTATCTTAAAATACAGGATGAATGCATATGATTCTTAAGTAAATATCCTTTAAAAAATAATAGTTTTATTTTTGTCTCATTTTCCAGTCATACATATAAATCATCAGATTGAGTCAGGTCTAGGCCAGAAAATGTGTTCATTTTTCAAGTCTTTGATCATTTACCAACCTATAGTTTCCATTTAAACTTCATTCTTCATTCAGTAAGTCAATAAAGCCTTCACTTATCCTTGTCCCTCCCAAGCTGCACTCACACAGAATTGATTCCTCCCTCCAGGGAAATCTCACAGTAATTTGTACTCACCTTGCACCTTACATAGTGTATTGTAATTATTTACATACATCTCATTTCTGTCACTAGATTGTAAGCTTTTTGATGCCACGGGCTATATCTTATATTTCTTTATATCCATATAATATAGGATTTAATAGGTACTCAGTCAGTATTTCTGAATTAGACTTCATGCATTCAAATAAAATGAATTTTGAATGCAAAGGGAAGGATGATATAATGTAAGACAGAGTAGTTCCTGTGATTGGAGTCACTGGGTTGTGAAACAAGGTTTATTGAAAAATACCTCTTCAATAAAAGTTTCATTTTGTGTCCTATCTTCAACTTTAAAATATTCAACTTATTAATATTTCACTAATAATATGTAATATTTTGTGGGAGAAGAAGATTCCTCATGTTTTATATAGGTTTCAGTTTTTTATTCAGGTTTTTTCAACTACAGTATGGAAATTACTTGTACTTAATCAAGCTGGCAGTTATTCACATTCTGAAATGCAATCATGTCCACCTGTTTTACTAGTAGTGGCAACATGACATGATAGGAATTCAATTCAATTTAAAATACATTTACTAAACACCTACTATACATAAGAGACTGTGCCTCATTCTCATGATACAAAAAAAGAATGAAGCAATTTCTACCTTCAAGGCCCTTAAATTCTCCTGAGAAGGATACAGAATGTTCATAGAGATCTATAGGCTTATAAACGTTTATGGAATATTTGAATTTGTAAAGAAAAATATCTGATAAAGGAGAACTGGAAGAGAACCAGAATGAAAAGAGTCCATGAAGGTGAATTGGAAATTTTGGAATCAAGAAGTCCAAAGATTGAATTTGATGGTGTCAAATGGAGAATAACATGAGGTTTAAAGAGAAGATAGATGAAATTATATGGTCCTGGTTAAAAAATATCCTAGCTCTCCCTTTGGACTGACTATATCAATTTCCATTCACGTTAGGTGCATAGAGGGCAGCTTACTTTCCTTTGGTTGGAAAATGCTGAGGAGGTGGGATTTTTAATCCTATTAATATTGATTCTCTTAATATTCCTAACATCAATTAGATTTTCCAAAGGGTTATTTTCTGAGGAGTTATAATAAGGATACAAATTATATTTCAATATTCCCTCTAACTAGGGGCATTTTCCCCTTTGGGGAAAATGGACTCAAGCTCAAAGTAGAAATTACAAAACATTTCTTCCTCAACCCAGGAGTTAATATTTTCTCCTACACATGCACAAAAGTTCTGTGGGGAAAATGGGTTTAAACTTGAAACAAAAAGTTACATATAGGAAATGTGTTGTATCTACAACTATCTTGGATTCCTGGCCCTGGGTATTCCTGCTTAAGGTACAACACCTATGATAAATGAGTTGCTTCCTTGCCCATTGAAATTAATTTTATTTTAAGTCATGGTGTCTTAATAAACTGATTAGTTCCCTGCTGCACTAGATCAGGTAGGTTGTTGCTCAGTGACAGTTCTCTGGATTTAGATATTCCTACTACCAACTCCAATTGCTTAAATATGTATGATGACTTTTCACATCTTATGAGGCATTCTGAATACTCATTCATCTTAGAATGGAAATAGCAAACACCAGAAACAAGGACGGGACTCTGCCCCCTGCCTCCATCCTGAGACTAAAAGCACTTTTTTCCTCAGTCAGAAGGTACTAGGGAAAAGTGAAGCTCAAAGAAGTCCAAAATGTGTATGTGGTAGGGATTAGAGGGGTGGGAGGCAATCATTTTCTTTGCCAAATCATTTCTAGCTCTTTTAACAGTCCTGACTCTGAAACTAATCAATAAACTCCTAGATACTACATAGCCCCAGACTCTCAGTCATTCATGATGAAAAGGTTAACCAAGCTCAATCAATTAGCTTGAAAGCAAGCAGTTAATATTGTACATGTTCTGTATAACATGCCAGAAAAGGCAGATCTGCTCCAATAATGTGGCTATCATTGGCTAGTACTTCATTATAACAGTCAAGTGTAATAATGGAACAAATCAGATAGGAAAATTCAAAAATAACTGCATTCTATAATAGAGTGTACAGTAAATTCCAAGACATAAATTATGTTGGAAAGAATTCTCTATAACAAAAATTATTGGGAAAAGAAGAAAACAATCTGGCAAAAATTAGGATTAAACCAACATCTTACCACGTATTAATAAATTACAAATGGATATGTTATAGATTATAAAAATCACACAACTAAAAAAACAGAAGGGAACTGGATCACTTTTGATAATTCAGGACAAATTCTTAATGAAAAGAAAGAGATCACAAAAGATAAAAATATAATTCTGATAACATGGAATTGAAAAGCTTTTTCAACAATAAATATTCATTCAATTTGGATAAAATAAGTTAATTGAAAATAAATAAATGTTTCTAGTAATATATAAGATTCTAATATCACACACACACACACACACACACACACACACACTCATATACACATAAAAAGAGAAAGCCAGAGAGAGGAGGAGAGAGAACTTTGATAATGTTAGTATTTACAAAGATTTGTCTGATTCAGCTTCTTTTCCCCAACTCCCTATATGAGAAAGCCTCTCATCAAGGAATGAGAAGAGGAAATCAAATATGTTTCCTTGAAGAAGAAAGGGACTTCCAAAGAAGCTAAATTCCACTACATCTTTGCATAACTATGCTATATTAAGACAACTTGGAACTTCTTTTTGTTAACTGCTCAATGACTCTCCAGCACTTCCATTTCTTCCCAATATTGAACACAAATTAAGAGTCTTATGTTAAGAATACTTTGCGCTCCAACAAAATCTGACAATAATATATGACCAAAAAAACCTCTATAGCTTAGTAGTTAAATGATATGAATAAATAGTTCTTAAAATAATTGTTTACTATTGAAAAATATGAAAAGTTGGTCCAAATCAATACTAACAATAAAAACTCAAATCAAACCAAATTTGAATTTTTATCTTATACCCAAAAAATGACCAGGATGACAAAGGGTAATCAGTATTGGAGAAGTTATAAACGGTTATAAACACTGAAGCACTTGGTAAACTTAGGTATTAATCAAGCCATTCTAAAAAACATTTATAATTATGCTAAGAAAAAGACTAAAATGTCCAAGTCTTTCTACTCAAAGACTCTTCTGATAAAGACATAGCTCAAGGATTTTAACCATGAAAAATAAATAAATACCTAAGGAACAAAATATTTATAGCAGCACTTTTATAAATAATAAAAACATTAGAAACAAAGTTGATGTCATCAACTGAAGAATGGCCACACAATTGTGGTATATGAATATAATGGAATGTTACTGAGATATAAAAAAATGATGAATGTTATAAAAGAAAAAAGGGGAAATATGAACGGAAGCAAGGCAAAGTAAACAGAAAAAGGAAATCAATATATACAATTAAAACAATATGAACTGAAACAACAATAATTAAAATTGAATGCTGTGACATCATATGATCAAGTTGACCCCAAAGAAAAGAGATGAGGAAAGCAACCTCTTTAGCTTCTTTGCAAAGCTGGAGGACTGTTGATATGAAACACTGCATATAAAGTTAGACTTTAGTGACTTGGTTACTTTTTCTTAATTTATTTTCTTCTTTGTTATAAGTGGTGGTACTCTGGACAGGGAGAGAGATGCATTGGGGAATGTAAGAAATATAAAAATAAAACGTGTGACTAAATATCTTTGTATTAAAGAAGAAGAAGAAGAAGAAAGAAAGAAAGAAAGAAAGAAAGAAAGAAAGAAAGAAAGAAAGAAAGAAAGAAAGAAAGAAAGAAAGAAAGAAAAGAAAGAAAGAAAGAAAGAAAGAAAGAAAGAAAGAAAGAAAGAAAGAAAGAAAGAAAGAAAGAAAGAAAGAAAGAAAGAAGGAAGGAAGGAAGGAAGGAAGGAAGGAAGGAAGGAAGGAAGGAAGGAAGGAAGGAAGGAAGGGAGGGAGGAAGAGAGTTGAAAGGAAGGAGCTCAATATGAAGGAGAAAGATTTAAGAGGAAAAAACCTGAGAAAATAAAGCATTAAAGTAAACTTACAAGGTGGCAAGTAAATTGGCAAGGAAACTTAATAGTTTAGTAAGAGAAGGGAAAGGAAACTATATGTGGATGACAAGTTGGTAGGAAGTGCTAAAAAAAAAAATCTTTAAATGTGTTAAAAAGGTTGAAAGCTAATCAAACAGTGTGAAAAGTACAAGACTTAGAATCTCAGTTCTAATAAGTATGGAAAATAAAAAGAAACATATAATGATTTATACTGAATATGACAATGCTTACATTTCTGCTATAGCCAAGGAGAGGGAAAAGAAAAAGCATTTAGTATCACCTACTATGTGATGATACATTAAGCATTTTTAATAAAGATTATTTCATTTGATCATCATAACAATCCTTCAATGTGGATGCTATTATTGTTCCCATTTTATAGTTAAAGTGAAGAAGAAGTTAATAGATTTGCTAGTGGATGTCTAAGACTGGATTTTAACTGAATTCATGCCCAGTGCTCTATTTACTATACCATTAACTGCCTGGGATGTGCTATCTATATTCAAAGTTAAGGTTGATTATCTTCTAAAAAGAAAAGGTTTAGGGGTTCAAATACTTCTCAACACCCTAACTGGGGGTAATAAAGTTTTCCTTGAAAAGAAGAAGAACTTAATGTTAAAAGAGAAAATAAAGAAGAAAAGGTAGCCTTATGGGAGGAAGTTGGAGACTGAAGGAAGAAAAAGCCTAGGGGGAAAAAATTAGTTTCTTGCTAAAGAGTAAAAGGCTGGATGTTCTAAAAATGAAGAAGTTGCTTATCTTCCTCGGAATAACGAATTAGATTCACAGACACTCCTAAGAGAAAAATCATCTAATAAGAGATAGAAGAACAAAAAGCAGTAGTGACTGGTGGCTTGCTTTTGAAGGGTACTGACATAGTTATTTGTCAACTACTATTTGTTAACTGCAATAGAGATATATGCTGTCTTCTTGGGATATGTTCTCACTATAAAAAAGGACCTAGCATTTGTCACACTGCATAAATGTTGAGAGACCAAGAAAGACATCAGTTGGAATGTTTGTGAATTAAATTTTTTTTCAGAGTTTTCTCTTGTTCTTTCAACCTTTCCTCAATATTTTCTATTGTTTACCTCTGATTTCCTTTCTCACTTTTTGATACTTCTCCTTTTGAATGATGTACAGATACCTCCCAAAGTTAGCCTTCTCTCACTTGAAGCCTGCCCTTAAATAAACTCTAGGGCTCAGGAGGGATCCTTTTTCTTCTGAATAAAGAAAACTCTTTAAGGCTCTCTAGGTGACTCTCTAACTATCCTCTGTGCTGTCTGTGTCTTCTGCCCTACTCATTTAGAAGTATCCATTCCAAGATATCCACTTGGATATCTTCTTGCTGTCTTATCTTCTTCATAAATTCACTGAATGATGGTTTTGTCATCCAGAGATGATACACAGGGAGATTTAATGAACCCAACTTTGAAATTCCTGAGTCAAGGACTTATGCTGTTGTGATTGATTATTGCATAAGAACAAGTTTACATAGCCCACAACATATATATACACACACACACACACACACACACACACACACACACACATATGTGTGTGTAGCCATCACCATGCTTTAACAAACAATGCATTCAACCATTTATTTCCCATCTGCTCTACAACTGTACAGATGCCTTTTCCTCTGAGAACAGTAATCAAACATATGCTATTCACTGTTTCAAGAAAGGAACTCCACCATAGCTCTACCCACCATCTCTGAAATTTCTTCAATCAAAATTCTTCCCTTTGGACACCACTTTCCATATGTGTGGTCTAATCCAATTAGAATGTAATATCCTTGAGACAATGAACCTACATGATTTTGAATTTGCATCCCTGGTGCTTACTTAGCATATTGTTTGCCAATAATAAAGGATAGATAGATAGATAAAAGCATTTTCATTCATTTATTCATTCATTAAAGCATATAAACTAACATAGAAACCAAAAAGATTGAAGAAAATAGAAGCCGAATTTTTTAAAAATAGAAGGCCACATATATTACACTGTAAAGAAAAAATGAATCAAAGTTACTCATTCAAAAAGAGAATTCAGTCCACATCATGGATAAAGAGTTATAAATTTGATCATAGTCTAAAGAGGCAGCAGAAAGGAATTTGAATTAATCTAAAACTAGAAAGGCTAAGATAAGGAAGATATTTAACAATAAGCTTATTAAATAATATGATGTTAACACAAAAGAAAGGCATAATCAACAATAATAAAGTGGAAAAAAGATTGAATTTACTCAGTACATGGTAAATCCAATTAATCCGACTTTTCAAATGGTAGAGAAAAGGAAAAACTGTTGCTTTAGTTTCATTAAACTAGAAATCATAAAAAGTAGTTATCATGTCAGATGATGAATAGTGATTGAGTGACCCAGAAGTTCCCAGAAGACAAAATCCTAGAAAGGAACTTGTAATAAAACTTATGGCCACAAATGTAGGTACCCAGATTACAATATATATAAAGTAAGCAAAATGAACAAAAAGGTCTATCATAAGGAGGTAAACTTGACTTCATAGGTAACACTGAGCTATATCAGGATGAGACTCATGGCTATAATATGCATTCTAGTCTAGGTGGTCATAAATGGTAAGAAACTGAGCCTATGATGTCACTGATTTGGGAACTTCTGGGCTTGCCTAAGGTCATATAGCCAGTATGTGTTAAAGCTAAGATTAGAACTCAGTTCTTCCTAGATACAAAGGCAACCTCTACCAATTATGCAAACTGCTTCTTTCTGCAAAGGTACACCATATTCAAAACTAAAAAAAGATGGGTAAAAGCGGGGAATATGGAGTAGCATCTTATGCTCATAAAAGAGAGAAAATCTAGGAAACAGAGAAGTTAGCATGATGAAAAACATTTAACTGAAGAATAATGAAAGCAGTAACTGAATCAATTTTGTCAATGCACCATAAGAACAGGGACAAAAAGAGCAAAGAAATGAGCTGATATTTGTAAATTAATCATAAATCTAGCCCAAAAGCATAAGTAATAATAAGGGACTTAAATTATCCAGCTATCTACTCAACTTCTATAATGGCATATTCCGAAAAAGAAGAGAAAATCTATTTTGAATCTACCAAAAGAGTGGGAGAACTGTTTGCTATAGTGGAAATGATAGGAAACTTCTTAAGCTTTGTAATAGAGGAAAATAATAGAGGACATAATTTCATATGCACTGTAAATTTTAGAAGAAGGATGGATAGGGATGGAGAGGGAAAATTCCAAGTACTAAAATTCTATAGGGCAAGTCAATTCAGAAAACCACAACAGCCAAAATTGTAAAACCATGAAAAGAAATATTTCTGACAAGAAAAAAAAGCATGTTTTCTGAAAAAAAAAAAAAGGCCAAAATGGATGTAGAAGAAACTTAGGTTTTTTTTTTTGTTTTTTTTTTTTAATTTAATAGCCTTTTATTTACAGGTTATATGTATGGGTAACTTTACAGCATTAACAATTGCCAAACCTCTTGTTCCAATTTTTCACCTCTTACGCCCCACCCCCTCCCCTAGATGGCAGGATGACCAGTAGATGTTAAATATATTAAAATATAAATTAGATACACAATAAGTATGCATGACCAGACTGTTATTTTGCTGTACAAAAAGAATCAGACTCTGAAATATTGTACAATTAGCTTGTGAAGGAAATCAAAAATGCAGGTGGGCAAAAATATAGGGATTGGGAATTCAATGTAATGGTTTTTAGTCATCTCCCAGAGTTCTTTCTCTGGGCGTAGTTGATTCAGTTCATTACTGCTCCATTGGAAATGATTTGGTTGATCTCATTGCTGAGGATGGCCAGGACCATCAGAACTGGTTATCATATAGTATTGTTGTTGAAGTATATAATGATCTCCTGGTCCTGCTCATTTCACTCAGCATCAGTTCGTGTAAGTCTCTCCAGGCCTTTCTGAAATCATCCTGTTGGTCATTTCTTACAGAACAGTAATATTCCATAATATTCATATACCACAATTTATTCAGCCATTCTCCAACTGATGGGCATCCACTCAGTTTCCAGCTTCTGGCCACTACAAAGAGGGCTGCCACAAACATTCATGCACATACAGGTCCCTTTCCCTTCTTTATGATCTCTTTGGGATATAAGCCCAGTAGTAACACTGCTGGATCAAAGGGTATGCACAGTTTGATAACTTTTTGAGCATAGTTCCAAACTACTCTCCAGAACGGTTGGATTCGTTCACAACTCCACCAGCAATGCATCAATGTCCCAGTTTTCCTGCATCCCCTCCAACAATCATCATTATTTTTTCCTGTCATCTTAGCCAATCTGACAGGTGTGTAGTGGTATCTTAGAGTTGTCTTAATTTGCATTTCTCTGATTAATAATGACTTGGAGGATCTTTTCATATGACTAGAAATAGTTTCAATTTCTTCATCTGAGAATTGTCTGTTCATATCCTTTGACCATTTTTCAATTGGAGAATGGCTTGATTTCTTATAAATTAGAGTCAATTTTCTATATATTTTGGAAATGAGGCCTTTATCAGAACCTTTGACTGTAAAAATATTTTCCCAGTTTATTGCTTCCCTTCTAATCTTGTCTGCATTAGTTTTGTTTGTACAAAAACTTTTCAGTTTGGTATAGTTGAAATTTTCTATTTTTTGATCAGTAATGATCTCTAGTTCTTCTTTGGTCATAAATTCCTTCCCCTTCCACAGGTCTGAGAGGTAAACTATCCTGTGTCCCATTAATTTATTTATAATTTCATTCTTTATGCCTAGGTCATGAACCCATTTTGACCTTATCTTGGTGCACGGTGTTAAGTGTGGATCAATGCCTAGTTTCTGCCATATTAGTTTCCAATTTTTCCAGCAATTTTTGTCAAACAGTAAGTTCTTATCCCAAAAGCTGGGGTCTTTGGGTTTGTCAGAGACTAGGTTGCTATAGTTGTTGACTGAAACTTAGGTTTTTAAAAGATATATCTCAAAAATAGAAGCAAAGACAGCTGATAAATGATTAATTTTAAAAATTGGAGAATTTTTAAAAAGTATGTATTGCATTAGATAATTATTGAGGTCTGTCCAAACTTTGAAATTCTTTGGTTCTGTGAGTCTATGAATAATGAAACTGTATGAATAAACTTGGATCATATAAAAACAACACAAAACAAAAAAGTGAATCATATACACTTATTAACAGAATGCATTATTTTGAATTATTATCAATATTTTATATATTATTATATATAATTATTTCATTATCAATTAAGTGGCACAAGTAATAAAACACTGGTCCTAGAGTCAGGAAGACTCATCTTTGGGACTTCAGATATGACCTCAGACATTAACTATTAACTAGCTGTGGATTCCTGGAAAAGTCACTTAATTCTGTTTGCCTCAATTTTATCATCTATAAAAAATGAGCCAAAAAAGGGAAATAAATTACTACAGCATCTTTAACAAGAAAATTCTAAATGAGGTAACAAAGAGTCTGACATGACCAAAAACAACTCAACAAAAACAAACTCTGTTAGATTCTGAATTTTTGAATTCATTGTCCATTAAGAAATCAATATGAATAATATGCCAATAATTACTCTGCATTGATTATACAGTACTGTAATGCCCTCTCCTTATGTAGGCTGTCAAATGTAGAATGATGAAAAATACTTCAGTCTTTAGGATCCACTGAAGCCAATTTCATGTTTAAAGTGGTAAAGCATAATTGTGTTGATTAAGCCACTATTTGTATTGATCATAAAAAAAAATTACACTAATAGCCTGAATAGGTGGACAATTGAGTGTTTATGTGTAAATACACATTATATGTATGTTTCTATTCTATTCTAAAAATTGCTATTTTTTAATCATAGTTAAAGAGCAATAATATAATTGCAGCAAAATAATAATCAGTGAATTACTAAAAAATATAGTTATAACAATAAAAGACTTTCTCTAAGAAAGATATAAATGAGTAAAACATAATAAAATAAAAATAAAAAAACAAAAATATATATGAAATAAATGAAGGTATGATATAAATAAGCAATAAAAGTCTATCTATCAAGGGTAACATAATTACAAAAAATATTTTAAGAGGAAGCCACAATTAATTCCTGTCCATAGGTTCTATCTACCCTTAGGGTCATTTGTCAGCTTGGCAACTGAAAAACTTTCATGAATTTCCAGCCATATCTCCTATTTAAGGAAACAAAATAAATATTTTGTCCCTACAACTAAAACCTTACCAATGGCATTAAGTGGTTAATGAAAAAAACACCAAATGCCAAGAACTAGAATACATTAAAGATAATGTTCCCTAAGGGAATTATTTCCAGGATTCTAATTCTATTTTTGTTGTTACACTGAGCTTGATTAACATCAACAAACATGATCACTTCCATATACAAAGAGTAATAGAAAAAACAATGTTTATGAATATATTATGTGCAAGTTTTTAAAAATAAATGTAAGTTCAGCACATTAGTTTAAAGAGGGTTATTCTTATTTGTATCTCTCTATGTAGTTCCTTCTTTTGTCTTCTATTAATTTTTACACTTTTAATTGAGATTCCTTTTTATATATATCACTATCATGAGCTTTCCTATAACCCCAAAACAATGAGTATCCCCAAAAGCCCTGTCTTTTAACAAATAAATGTAGTTCAAAGAAAACAAATAAACACATGGGTTACATCTGAAAGAATATGCATCATTAATTACCACCAGCCCTTCATCTCTTTGTCAAAAATTGAGAAGAATGCTTTAAAATCATTGGCCTTCTGTACCTGCGTCATTGTATACAACATTGGATAAACCGGATCTTATGTCTTTTGAAGTTGTTTGCAGTGCTGTAATCATTATATGCATTTTTTCTTGTTACTTGGATCATTTTACTCATTTAGTTCACTGAAATCTTCTGAGGTTCCTTTGAATCCACTTTTCATCATGAATTACGATGTATTAATCAATTTTCTATCTATATAGAATTCTATCAAACTCAATCCATATGCAATAATTTATACATATATACATAAATATATATGTATAATATATATAAATGATAAGTACTTTCTTAGTTTCCAGTTCTTTCCTATAACAAAAAATGCTGTAATACAAATATGTATATATGTGTGTATACATACATATATGCATATATATGAATGTCTGTGTATATTTGAACAACTAAGTATTTTCCAATTTTTTTTATTGCTTCCAGGTATATTCCTGGTAGAGATATCATTGGGTTAGGGAACATTACATTTTAATGACTTTTGGGAGTGAAATTCTAAATTGCTTTCCTAAATGACTTATCTACCCACAGTTCCTCCAACATTTGTTATTTCCACTATTCCTACCTAAAACAAACTCATATAAATGAGGTAGAAACTAAAAGTAGTTTTAATGTGCATTCCTCCTATTAGTAATGATTTTTAAAGCATTTTATATGGTTGTGAACAAATTTATTTGTTGATATGTAAAAATAGGGGCTTCTACTCCCAAGCCAATTAATATAATCCAAAGAAAATCTAGACATTTAAATCAGTCAATGGTGTCAATTGGTTGTGAATCTTAATCAGTTTGAAAGGACAAAAAGAATTTAATCATTCCATGAAAGCTAACAAAGGCCACCAGGGAAATACCTTCTTATTGGTTGAAGATATTTAGCTATGCCCTATGACTTATAATGTTTAAAAAAAAAAGGGCAAATCAGTTCAGGAATTCACACATTCCAGAAACAAATCAGTTGAGCGGTAGACAAATACATAATGAAAAATTCCTGAAAATGAATTGTTTTTGTAGTGGAAGTAGCATCTGTGAGTCTCTGTCTTGCCTTTCTCTAATACACTGATCATGTAATGACATCAAGAATCTTTAAAAAAAAAAGTTGAGTTCTTATTAAGATGAAAGCAATATTCATGAAGCACTAGTGGCTTATGGCAATGAAGGCACTGGGAATTGAATAGTTTACCAAAAAGATACCATAAAGAAAAAATAGATGCAAGGATAGCAATCATGATTTCAGATAAAGTAAAAGCAAAAACTGTATCTAATTAAAAGAGAAAGTAGATAAATTATTTTTGCTAAGAGGTACCATAGACCTCTTATCAGTACTAAATATATGTGCACCAAATGGTATAACATCCAAATTACATTAATCAATTAAAAAGATTTTGTGCAAACAAAACCAATGAAGCCAAGAACAGAAGGAAAGTAAAGAAGTCGGAAAAAAAATTATGGCAAGTGTTCCTGATAAAGGCCTTGTTTCTCAAATATATAGAGAACAGAGTTAGATGTTATAAATTCAATCAAATGAGCAAAGAATATGAACAGATTTTTTAAAAAGTGTTATTTATAGTCATGTAAAAATGCTCTAAATCATTATTGGTTAGAGAAATGCAAATTAAAATGCAATTTTTTAAAAAAAAGGTACCATTTCATACTTATAAGATTCCTTTATATGACAAAAAAGGAAAATGACAAATGTTGGAGGGAAGATGGGAAATCCGGGAAACTAATGTATGGTTCATGGAGTTGTGAACTAATCCAATCCTTTTGGAGAACAATTTGTAAATATGTCCAAAAGGTTATAAAATTGTGCTTATCTTTTGGTACAATATTGAAGGGATGTCCATCAATTGAGGAATGACTGAACAAATTGTGATATAAGATTGTAATGGAACACTATTATGTTACAAAAAAATTATGAGCAAAATGCTTTCCAAAAATACTGGAAAGACATAAATGAACTGATACATAGTGAAGCCAAGAAAACCAGGAGAACATTTTACACAGTAACATCAATAATGTACAATGTTTACCTGTGAATGAAACCTATTCTCAGGAGTAAAATGATCAAAGATAATTCTGAAGGACTTTTTAATGAAAAATTCTATCTCCCTCCAGAGAAAGAACTAATAGAGTCTGAATGCAGATCAAAGCATTCTTTTTTAAATTTTTTGGGGGGTTCTTTGTGTTTTCTTTCATAATATGACTAATATAAAAATATATTTTTGGTAGCTCTACATTATCCAAAATATATTTCATATTAGTCATATTGTATAACCTGTATCAAATTGCTTGTGTTCTTAAGGAAAGAAGGAAGGAGAGAATTAGGATTCAAAAAATTTTTAAATGAATGATAAACATTGTTTTTACATGTAATTGGAAAAAATAAAAATATTTAATGTTCTATTATGTGTGTAAACAGAAATGTAAAGAATTGAAATACATAATATCAGAAAAGACAGGTGAATGAATTGGGGGAAAAAAAAGAAAAGGTAGTTTCAGAATTCTATAGGAACTGAAAACTAACCCTTGGAAACTAGCAAAACTATATACCTAAGGGGAATTTTATAAGGACATCAGGAAAGAAGCAACATAATTTCAATAAAGAACTTTGGCTTTACTCTTTCATCAAATATGTTCTGTTTCTCCTTGGGACCTTGTGTAAGAAAGGGAAGGTTGTACTTTCAGTTTGGAGGATATTTTTGTAGCAATTGTACTTGATAGATAGCATGATTTATTGAATACTAAACTTGAAGTCATAGAGATCTAAGTTTGAATTATGTCTCCAAATACTTACTAGCTAAATGACCCTGAACAAGTCGCTTAACCCAGCAGTACCTTAGTTTTCCCATCATTAAAATCAAAAGATTAAACCTGATAGCCTCCAATGTTCTTTTTAGCTCTAAATCTATGTTCCTCTGACTTTATTCTATTCCTGCATAGCAAATCCTTTTTCTTTCTTCAATGCTTCCTATTTCTGAATGATAATTAATAGGTAGCACACTAAAAATGACTTACGAAAGACTGTACTAAAAATTCCAGACTAATAGTTAAGAGCACTCTGGGGCCCAGGCCACCAATTTGAGTGATAGTCTGGAGAAGTAGACCTAGGGGGTTTATTAGAAGGTAATTTGGCCATTAAACCAATCAATTTGGAAATTGTCCCTATTCTTCTATACGTTAATTTTCCAGTTATTGTGTTTATCAGACTTTTCAGAAAATTTGCTGTGGAATCAACTATTTCCCTTCTAATTTTAACTGCAAAAAAAATTGCACAAATTATTTTCAATGCTATATGATCAGAATTGTCCATTTTGTCTCCTGTGATACTCTTTATTTGTTGTGTAGTAAAGTACTTGTCCTCTTTTTTTTATAATGTGACCTTTTATATTTGACACAGATATGTGCATCCATTTGGAGCTTGTTGTCTTGTATGGCATGAGATTTTAGTCTAAACATAATTTTTGTTACATTACTTTTCAGGTTTTTTTTTATCAATTTTATCTTTATCATACAAAGGAATTTTCAGGTTCATCAGACATTTTGCTACCATGTTTATTTATTTTTAGATTTTTTGAATAACTGATCTATATTGTTAATCAACATTTCTATCCAATAGCAAATAATTTTCATGATTACTATTTTGCAATATAGTTGAATATATGGTACTGGCAAGCCACATTTATTTTTTCCCTTTTTTCTCCTTCATTTTTTTGTATATTCTTGCCCTTTTGCTTTTCTAGGTGAATTTTTTCCTATCTTTATAAGTTATTCTTTTGGTAATTTTCTGGTATGCTCTTGAATATGCAAAATAATTTCTTTTTTATTCCTTTTGGCTAAATAAAGAAGAAAAACTTCAATCAAACTGTCCAGTAGAGATAGTTTTGTTATGGTGCTCATGTGACTCCACTTCATTGCTTCCTTCCTGAATATATAGAGAAATCCTTTTGCACAGGTGAGGCCATGGACTTCTTAGCTTATGACTCAAGGAAAGACAAAGAGATATGTGAAATTTGACAAGGAATACCGATATTCCAAAGGTGCAGAACTGAAGAGAAATGAGAATTCCTTTCCATCTCCAGTTGTGTATTCCAGCAATTGAGCTTCCCCATCTTATATAAATAACCTTCACAAGAACACAACTAAATGTTCTTGCCTTAAATAGCTAGGTAATTTTTACTTTTTTCCTATTTCTGATTTGCTTTATTTGTCATTCCTGTCCCCAACTTTGCTTTTTACAGTAGAAGGGAAATATTGTTGATCAGATATTTATTATAGTAAAACTCTTACTTAGATATTCCATCAGTTTACCTATAATTTAGATAGCAGCAGAATGGAGATAAGTGCCAGCTTCAGAGAAATATGGGCTCCTTAAAATTTTCCCTCCTTCACCTTTGGTACTTTTTTATGGTACAAGATTCAATACATCATCATGCTATCAAACAGCATGTCATGAAGCTATTTGTTTTGCTTTCTTCCACTGTCATATTTAATCAAAATATATGATTTAGGCCTTCTTTTCCTGGTACATGTTTATCAATGTTTTCAGTCAAAAGAATTGTCCCCAGTACTCACAGAGTGCTTGAGGGGAACACAGTACATTCTGTCTTTCATAAATCCAAACACACACTAGCACCAATTTTGGTTCCATTATATTTCATTATTTCCTCTATGCTTACAAGCATTATTTCATGTTTCAAAGAACTTCTTTTAGTCTATTCGTATATTTTGACAAATGAGAATTGTATCTAAATTTAATCTTTCAAATAGGCTTCTAATATTTCTTATTTTAGCATACCTCCTTTTGAACCAATATCCAGTTCCCAGACAAGGTATCTTGATTAAAAGTCACATATTTTATTGCACATCTCTATTATTCTGGTGGCGGGAGTTCTCTGTAAAATCATTATCTACAGTCGGTATCAGTGAAATATCAGCAGGCCAAAATATTCTGCAGCTATTTTAAAATACATCTCTCTCTGTCTCTTTTTTTATCTCTAGCATTTACTTTTTGGCTGACTCTCTCAAAGCTAGGGATACTATATCATATCCCTACCCCTTCCTCCCAGTTCCTAGGATTCCTAACAGACTTGGGTGGTAGGTATTCCCTACGGTATTGCCATGTGCTTAAGCCCCTACTAGGCTATATCTGCATGTATGTATATAGCCTCTGGGCATTTTCTCTAGTTATCCTCCATGCCTGGAATGTGATCTCCCCTCATCTCCACCTCTTGCTTTCCCTGGCTTCCTTCAAGTGCCATTTCATCCTCTGTACTTAGCACAGTGCCCGGTACATAGGAGATGCTATATGCATACTATGTGGCCTTTTTCTTGAAGAATTTCTAGATTATTAGGGCTCTTGGGCTATACAGGGATAGCTTTTGTTTCGGGAACATCAAGACCCACAGCATCTTTGGATTGAAATACATGGAGAGTATGTTTAAAAAAAAAAAAAAAACCAAAAACAAAAACAAAAGCCTGGAAAATAACTACTCTGAAAGACTTTTGATGAAAAACATTGTCCGTACCCAGAGAAAGAACTGATTATGTTTGAATACAGATTGAAGCATATTATTTTTGTCTTTTTTAAACTTTATTTTCCTTAAGAGATTTTTTTGGAGAGGTAGAGATCTATGTTATTTTTCACAACATGACTTTTTTAGAAATGTTTTGCCTAACTTCACATCTGCTTTTTTTTAATGGGGATAGGGGTAGAGAGGAAGTAAGAGAATTTGAACTCAACTTTTCAAAAGTAAATGTCAAAAAACTGTTTAAATGTAAGTTGGGGAAATAAAATTATTAAATAAAATTGTTTTTACATGCAAAAAAAGAAAATGAAGGATCACCAACAACAGAAAAAAAAGATTGTAAAGATAATCAAGAGGCAGGAAGTTAGGGTTGAGAAGATGCTTGGCTATGAAGGGCTCTGAACACTTGGAAGTAATAGGGAACATACTTTTGGTCATACCTACACTTTAGAAAAATCACATTGGCAGCTGATGCAGGATAAGAGTGGAAAGAGATTTGTTTCAGACACCTACCTCTACCAGCAAACTATTGCAATAGTCCAGAAATAGATTTTGAATCTGCTGTTAGAAAGACAGTCTAGTTAGGTTTACAAAAGCACAACAACAAAAACTTAGCCACTAAGAATTGTCCCTTAAGCCACTTATACAGTGATAGTGGTTAAAATCTGTAACAGTAGTCAAGGTTTGAAATCTCTGGTTGTTCAAATATTGAAAAATAGAAATAGTAAATTATATGTAATTATGCAAAAGTATGTTTTACAAATCTAACTTTCAAATGGAAATGTACAAATTGTTTCTCTCTTAAACAAAGAAAAATATTACTTGGTCCTGGTAAGCCCTTTCCCATTTCTTTGGCATTGCTAATTCCTGTGCCTCCCTTGTTTTATTCAATATACAACAAATTTAAAAGTTAAAATATTTTAAAATTATTCCATAGATAGATAGTCATTGTAGAGACATAAAATAATGTAATATATATAGAAGATGACCTTATAATCAGGAAAATCTTGCCATCTCAAGCAGTATTGATTTGGGATTCTAAGGCAAAGATCATGGCTCAGAATGGAATCTGAAATGAGTCTAAAATAATCTCTATAACCCATGCATTCTCTCAATTCCAGGAGGAATAATTAAGATCCCTTGGTAAGTAAAGCCTTGCTTCACTGCCACAACCCTAGATTAATAATTTTAATATCAAATATTTAGGCAGTGTTCACTATGTGTCAGTCATTATATTAAGTGCTTTACAAATTTTATTTAATTTGATTCTCAAAACAACCCTTGTGGTAGGTAAAATTATTATCCCTATCTTACAAATAAGGAAAATGATTCAAACAGAAGTCAAGTGACTTCCAGGGTCACATATTTAATAATGGTCTTAGATCAGATTGAACTCAGGTCTTCCTTACTGCCTTTATCTCTTGCACCACCAACTGCCTCAATAACAGTTCTACCCAAACTATTCTATATGCAAAGTCTCCGATGGTATAGATTAGCCTGTGCCCTAAATCCTAGATTATAAAACTGTATTGTATCTAACTTCTAGCTTCACAATTCCACTGGGATCCTGAATAAGGTCAGATACTGTCACCTGTTGTAGTCTTATTTGTTTTGAAGATATTGGGGATGGAGAAGTCCTAGATATAGAACCTGAGGTAAATGCCTCATTCTTTGTGTCCTGCCCCTTTTAATATTTTTTTAATATATTTTTTTTTATTTAATAGCCTTTTATTTACAGGTTATATGCATGGATAACTTTACAGCGTTAACAATTGCCAAACCTTTTGTTCCAATTTTTCACCTCTTACCCCCCAGCCCCTCCCCTAGATGGCAGGATGACCAGTAGATGTTAAATACATTAAAATATAAATTAGATACACAATAAGTATGCATGACCAAAACGTTATTTTGCTGTATAAAAAGAATCAGACTCTGAAATATTGTACAATTAGCTTGTGAAGGAAATCAAAAATGCAGGTGGGCATAAATATAGGGATTGGGAATTTAATGTAATGGTTTTTAGTTATCTCCCAAAGTTCTTTCTCTGGGCATAGTTGGTTCAGTTCATTACTGCTCCATTGGAAATGATTTGGTTGATCTCGTTGCTGAGGATGGCCAGGTCCATCAGAACTGATCATCATATAG
Organism: Sarcophilus harrisii; assembly: GCF_902635505.1. Taxonomy (NCBI): domain Eukaryota; kingdom Metazoa; phylum Chordata; class Mammalia; order Dasyuromorphia; family Dasyuridae; genus Sarcophilus; species Sarcophilus harrisii. The sequence goes on from NC_045426.1 coordinate 196,978,437, forward strand.
TATTGTTGTTGAAGTATATAATGATCTCTTGGTCCTGCTCATTTCACTCAGCATCAGTTCGTGTAAGTCTCTCCAGGCCTTTCTGAAATCATCCTGTTGGTCATTTCTTACAGAACAGTAATATTCCATAATATTCATATACCACAATTTATTCAGCCATTCTCCAACTGATGGACATCCATTCAGTTTCCAGTTTCTAGCCACTACAAAAAGGGCTGCCACAAACATTCGTGCACCTACAGGTCCCTTTCCCTTCTTTATAATCTCTTTGGGATATAATCCCAGTAGTAACACTGCTGGATCAAAGGGTATGCACAGTTTGATAACTTTTTGAGCATAGTTCCAAACTACTCTCCAAAATGGTTGGATTCGTTCACAACTCCACCAACAATGCATCAATGTCCCAGTTTTCCCGCATCCCCTCCAACAATCATCATTATTTTTTCCTGTCATCTTAGCCAATCTGACAGGTGTGTAGTGGTATCTTAGAGTTGTCTTAATTTGCATTTCTCTGATTAATAATGACTTGGAGCATCTTTTCATATGACTAGAAATAGTTTCAATTTCTTCATCTGAGAATTGTCTGTTCATATCCTTTGACCATTTTTCAATTGGAGAATGGCTTGATTTTTTATAAATTAGAGTTAATTCTCTATATATTTTGGAAATGAGGCCTTTATCAGAACCTTTGACTGTAAAAATATTTTCCCAGTTTATTGCTTCCCTTCTAATCTTGTCTGCATTAGTTTTGTTTGTACAAAAACTTTTCAGTTTGGTATAATCGAAATTTTCTATTTTGTGATCAGTAATGATCTCTAGTTCTGCTTTGGTCATAAAGACCTTCCCCTTCCACAGGTCTGAGAGGTAAACTATCCTATGTTCCTCTAATTTATTAATAATTTCATTCTTTATGCCTAGGTCATGAACCCATTTTGACCTTATCTTGGTGTACGGCGTTAAGTATGGATCAATGCCTAGTTTCTGCCATATTAGTTTCATTTTCCCAGCAATTTTTATCAAACAGTAAGTTCTTATCCCAAAAGCTGGGGTCTTTGGGTTTGTCAAAGACTAGGTTGCTATATTTGTTGACTGTTTTATCCCTTGAACCTAACCTATTCCACTGATCAACTAATCTATTCCTTAGCCAATACCAAATGGTTTTGGTAACTGCTGCTCTATAATATAGTTTTAGATCTGGTACAGCTAAGCCACCTTCATTTGATTTTTTTTTCATTAATTCCCTTGAAATTCTTGACCTTTTGTTTTTCCATATGAATTTTGTTGTTATTTTTTCTAGGTCATTAAAGTAGTTTTTTGGGAGTCTGATTGGTATAGCGCTAAATAAATAGATTAGTTTAGGTAATATTGTCATCTGTCCTTTTAATATTTTTAAATGAAGCTACTAAGAAGCAAGATTAGTGCTTCCTTGCTACTATCTCACTTTTAGACCTTGTAAGGGTCTAAAAAGGATCTGGTCCTTTGTTATGGATTATTTTTTTTAATTTTTATTTTAGTTTATTTCATTTTATGCATATTTATTTTGTTCCATTCTGAGTTTCTATTTCTGGGACTGGTTTTTGTGTTTGCCTAGCCCCTGCTTAATTTGTCAATACTTTTTTTAAAAATGGTCTTCATGTAACCTGGGTTTAAACAGAACCTATCAATTTGCTATCTTTTCTAAGAGTTTCTTCAGTTCTTTTTTCTAAATTAGTAGATGTGCTTTTTCTCATATATTATTCTAGATTAATAGATGCAATTGAAACACCCTCATTTGATATCTCTCTATAAGAGAATAACCCTAATTACTACTTCACAGGAACATCAGTTTCCATGATGAATTAGCATTGGAGGATGACGATATTCCAGAAGGGGACAGTAGTTGCCCATCTCTTTAATTGCTGGAATGCTTATTCATTTTTTTATCCCTGGCCTGTCATTTAGTATAGAGTTTTCAGGCACAAATATGACTAGTAATGAACCCTGAAAACCCAGAAATTACTGTACATATTTTATGTTCCTGAGAGTATTATAGTATAATACAAATCAAACTACTATGGGTTTGCTTAATAGAACTAGGGGGGAAAATTACAAAATTCATCTAGACAGACATAAGTTCTAGAATCTCTTGGGAAACAGTGGGGAAAAAGTAGAAATGAAAGGGAATAGAATTTCAAGATTTCAAGCTATATCTTAAGGCAGTAAACAACAAAACTATTTGTTACTGGCTTAAAAAAAAAAATAGAAAAGGGAGAAAGGCTATATAAACAAGACCTAAAGCAATCCAGTACAGTAACTAAGTATTTGATAAAGCCCCAAATACAAACTATTGGTAAAAGGACTTCCTATTCATCATAGATTGTTGGGAAAACTGGAAAGCAATTTCACCTCTTAACACTATATATCACGCTAAGTTCCAAATAGAGAAACAATCCGTGTTTAGAATAATACCTTACAAACTAGGCTTACAATTAGAACTGGAAAAGAATTGTTAATGAAAGATGAAAATGATCATATAAATAAAAGCTTTCAGTTTCATAAAATTTAGAAGATTTTGCATGAACAAATCAAAGAATCTAGAATAAGAAAAGAATAATTCCCCAATAAATTGATGGCCAAAGGATTTAAACAGCTATCAAGAGAAAACAACAAATTATAAGTAACTGTATGGAAAAAAAAAGAGAAATGAATATTAAAACAGCTTTTGTCTCATATTTATTAAATTGATCCAAATGATAAATGATAAGAATAGTCAGTGTTAAATGAAATAGCAACTTTTTGGTTCAGCTGTGAATTGCTCCAAGTCTTCTGGAAAACAATATCAAACTGTATGAGAAAATATGCTAATTTCTTCATATATATTTTGACTCAAAAATCCCACTACTGGGCATAGACACTATAGATGTCTAAGAAAAAAAAAAGTTTTACTACCAAAAAAATATTTATAGAAGTACTTTTTGTGTTGATTAAAAAAATAAAATAAGGCCCTGTTGACTGGGAAATGGATGGGAGAAAAATCATAGTATAGCAATGTGATAAACTTTATTATGCTATAAATAATAATGAATATGATGAATTCAAAAACTATATAAGAAGACTTGTATGAACTAAAACAATGATTTAACAAATTGAATACTTTCAATGAGTATCATAATAAAGTAAAAACAACAATAAAAGGAAACCAAATCCTGATTAATTTTAAGGAGTAGTCTTGATACAATAGAAAAACATGATAAAAAATGTACCTCTCTTCTTTCAACTAAAAGGTTGGAAATAATAGTTGTTCAATATTTCATATATTGCCAAGTGAATTAATTTGATTTTAGTCAGCTATTAGTTTTGTTTATTTTTCTTTGTTATAAGAGAAAGCTGTAAGGGTGGGGTAGAGGAAAGAGGTTAAAGTCAAGGATTATTCTTTTTTAAAAATCATCATTAAAATTTACTCTCAAATAACCACGAGGATATAATCTTCAAGCATAAACCAAGTCCCTATATCCACAGGATCAGATACATGGTTGGAGTAAGTATATCCTCTCATTTGCATTCTGTACACTGCCCCAAAGTAGCTCCCTCATGATTCTTTTGCACCCTGTAATTATACCTCATCAGCTGCATAATCATATGATCAAGTTGTTATGAATATTTGAGTTCTTGAATCACCAGTGCCAGATTGTTTGAAAACTAGGTTCACTGGGTGCCCACATTACAAGTCATTTTGAAACCATCATGGATCATTACAATCTGCATAAACAAACCTTATATGCCTCTCATTGTTGCATTAAGACTGTTTTCTGAGTTAAACTTAATCTACTTATTCCTACTATTCTTCTGTTTAGAGAGTTTTTCAAATAAACTATTAGCTGGCAGCATTGGTTAGGTATTCAGTAGAGTTTCTGTGAAACTATAACTGGAATGCCAGTGGTAGAAGGAAAGAAAGTCACATCTGAATAGTTTCCTTACAAAGGTAAATTTTTGTGTTTGTGTGTGTGTATACATTGTTAAAATTGAAACAATAAATTCAATTGAGGTCTAAATGCATTTGGAATTTAATACAGTGCTTTTCACTACCAAGTACAGAAGGAAATATTTTATTTTGTAACAGTTCATTTTTTCCATTGATTAGGTGACTAAAAATTTAAAATGATGTAATTTCCATCTTTCACAAGAGAGCTTATAAAATTTTTCTACCATTTCTACATCATAACTATGTGCATAAGCATTTTCACTTTATTGTTTAAAGTGAATTATAGAAATGAACTTAATGAGGAACTAGATTTTAGATTGCTTGTCTGGTATTGAGACAAATATGACAAAATTTTGCTTTAATAAAAAATGTATAACATCAAAATTAATTTTATGTGATTATTATATCACATTAAACATCTAAGTTGTAACTTGTTTCATTAAAATATTATTTATATTCAATAATTTATAAAACAAACATACTTAATATGAAACCTTAAAATAATAGTAACCATATAGATGCTAGTTGGATTCTCACATTTTAATTCTCACATAAAACTTCAATAAAATATTCATAATTATCTCATAATGAGTTTTATAATTTTATATTTATAGTTTTAATTGTACAAAGAATAAAATTATGTATTTCATAATGATCATTATCATTCAATAATAAATAATATATATTTTAATCTAGAACTTTTGGGGGCAAAGTTATCATTGGAATTACTATAAATACCTGATGAAATATAAAAGAGTATTATAAGTAGTATATGCAATTACCATGGGAAGTCATGATATATCTTTGTTGTCATTGCTGAAATGTCTTTGCAGAACAAAAATGAAATGAAACATTGGTTTGTTACCAGCAAAATTACAGGTCTGGAAATAAACAAAAATAACCCTAGATTTAAAATCCTAGTATTTTGGCTAATTATTCATGTGGCTTTTAGCAAGTCACTTAATTTCTTTGTTCCTTATCTATAAATTGAAAGAAGGTGATTGGATTATATTTAAGGTTCCTTCCTTAATTCTGCTATCCAAATACAAGTTACCAACTTGACTAATATGTGCTTAAAGTACTTTACTTTAAATGGTTTCACTAAGACAATTAATTGGACTTTCCATATATACTAGTCAAAGGAGATAACTATTGAATTCCTCTTTTACTTTGTTTTAAGCTATTACAACACCAAGCTGACAGGGAATATGAATAAAACATTTGTAAATAAATTATCATTTTTGGATCCTGTCATTCCAACCCCCATATGTTAAGGGATGTTGAAAAAAAATCTCCTCTCTGGAGATTCTAAGGGATGAAAAATTATCTTTTGTGTCTATTTTGGGTGAAATACTAAACAGAAATGACATACACACACACACACACAAACAGAAATGACATACACACACACACACACACACACACACACACAAAACATCATCTTTGTGTGTGATCTTTCACTGTTTTTATAGTTAATGGAAAATCCGCTTTTTGAAATATCCCTTAGGGACTTCAGTTTATATCTCTGTCAATACCCTGCCAAGACCCATCCCTCTCTTTTTACTCTCTATTTAATATTAGGAGATACCTTGTTTTCCAGAGCAAAGACCCAGAAAGCAAACTATGCCCCTAAGCTTGGCATAACAACAATCCTTTGCATTCATCTTTTGCATGAACTCAGCTGCAGCAAAATCCCAGAACTATTTCACACCAGCCCCAGATGGTCCCTGAGCTCAGACATGAACCTTCAAGGCCCAGGTTCCAGTGAGGAAGCCCTGACAGAATCAAAATTGTCCCACTGTTCTTCGTTACCCCTCATTGTCAGGGCTTTAACTCATGGAATAGTCATTGTGGTATAGAAATAGAGATAGAGATGGGGGGAGAAAGAGAGAGAGAGAGATGATAGAAAGAGAGACAGAGTGAGAGAGAGACAGAGAGACAGACAGAGAGACAGAAACAGAGAGGATAGAGACAAAGATGATAGAGACAGAGAGAGAGATGATAGAGATACAGAAAGAGAAAGAAGATAGAGATACAGACAGAGATAGAGATGACAGAGATAGAGACATACACAGAGGGAAGGAGGGAGGGAGGGAGAGAGAGAGAGAGAGAGAAAGAGAGAGAAAAGGAGGGAAGGAGAGAGAGAGAGAAAGAGAGAGAGACAGAGAGAGACAGAGACAGAGACAGAGAGAAGATAGAGACAGAGATGATAGAGACAGAGATAGATGATAGAGACAGAGACAGAGATAGATGATAGAGACAGAGATAATAGAGATACAGAGAGAGAGAAGATAGAGATACAGGCAGAGATAGAGATGATAGAGACAGAGACACACACAGAGAGAGGTGGGCGAAGAGAGAGAGAGACAGAGAGAGAGAGAGAGAGAGAGAGAGAGAGAGAGGAGAGAGAGAGAAGATGGAGATAGAGATAAAGATAGAGATGATAGAGACAGCGAGAGAGAGAGAGAAGAGACAGAGAGAAATGATAGAGACAGAGATACAGAGAAAGAAGATAGAGATAGAGACAGATAGAGATGATAGAGACAGAGACACACAGAGAGAGAGAGAGAAGATAGAGATAGAGACAGAAATAGAGATGATAAAGACAGAAAGATAGAAGATAGAGAGATGATAGATGATAGATGGGTAGATAGATGATAGATAAATAGATATATGGATAGATAGATAATTGATAGTAGATAAATGGATAGATATTATTGAATAGTCAATTTTGCTAGTGTGCTATCAGTCTTAATAGGCATATATAATGGCAAATCTATTTTATAATTGAACCACACATTCCAGTAGAGATCAGAAATGGTGAGTTTTTCTGCTCATCACTTTAAAATACACATACATGTCTGTGTGTATATGTGTATGTGTGTATTTATATATACACATGCATATATGTGTGTATGTATATATATATATATATATAATTTTTTGTCTTCATGTCTTATTTGTGTTGAGGGGAACATTAAGGAATTCTTTCTTTCTTTTGAATGAAGCTGAAAAATATGCCCCCTTCTCAAATACAATACCATTCATACCACCTCCTCTCAAACTGCCTATAATAGGACCACTGGTTTCCTGATGCAGCTCCCCTAACTTCCTGATGTAGCTTCCTCTTTCTATTCAAATTGATTGGCCTCTGCTTCCCTGATGCAACTGCCTGGTCTGGTGGAATAAAAGGAACCAGGAAGGTCTTGATGGGTGCTTGAGGCTCCAGGAGTCACCATACCCTATTGACTGATTGACCAAATGCATTTCCAGATGGAGATGAGGGAAAAAATTAAGTACAGTTGTATCCTTGTTGCACATCCTTGCTTTGTGTGTTTTGTACTATTCCTTTTGAACACCAGCCCATTTCTTTCTAGCCAGTGGAGTAAGTAAATGTATTAGTCACTATAAAGTAACAAATAGCAAGAAGATTGCAAGGGGAAACCTAAAAGTCACATACAGACCATCCCAAAAACTCTATTATATATTAATCAAAAATCACCTTCTGAAAATGTGGTATATCAGGAGAAGCCATCAAGACCTTTCTGTCAGTATCTTTTAATCTCAGATAAGTTTCAGATATCCATGGGAAGACCATAGAAAACAAATATTGCTTATAACTTTGAGACAACTTGATTATGTTAATGAATTAACTTCAAGGTACCATGAATAATTCTTAGTCTGCCCCCCACAAAAACCTTGTAAATAGGAGAGCTCAAACTCCCACCCAACTGAGAGCACTCCTCCATCTCCACTTGAATCCATCCATACAGCTTGACTGCTCCCAACTCTAATGCATAGTTATATGAGTTACTCTCTATAACTTTCCCTTAACTATTCTTTTCACCGTGCTATCTGTATTCCTTTACCACCCTATCCCTATTCCCACAACAGCTATCTCTGTATCTAAGAAAAAAAAAATTGCTCTGGAGTACAAAATACAAATGTAATTTCTGTGCCATTTACCCCCACAATATCTGTTCCTTATTAAAGTGCAATTAAAGTGTTACTCCCCAGTGTCATTTTGGTCTTTCCCAGGAGTACCTAAAGAACTGAGCATTTCTGCCCTATTTTATAATTCCCTAAATTATTTACAATTCACAATATTAAAGCAAAGAAAATCTCCTCCTTTTTTCAATATACACTTGGAAATGTCTCATCAAACCTGAATAAAGAAGGTGCTAGTTTTAGAGTCATTCCTACTCTAGCCTCTAATCCCAAGGTATAAGGAATCATTATTTTAGAATGCCTTAATCACTGCTAGAAATACTGGCACTAAACTTGAAGATCAGATTCTTGGAATAGGTAGGGACATCTCTGTTCCACCTTCCCAATCTCAGTTCCTGCTACTGTCTAGATAGGGAAACAGGCCAAGAAAGATTAAATAGTCAAAATGACTCAAGAAGGAAGTGATAGAGTAAGGATTTGAACTCAATCTCGAATTGCAAAGTCTCTTTCCAAGGGGAATAATTTTTATTTCTTTATGAAATCAACACAGATTCTGCTAAAAAAAACAAACCAGGTACTTATTTAATAGGAATGAGTCTTAAAATTACAAAGAAAGAAAGCATTTATACTTCACTGAAATAGGACAACTTCATTTTTTTAGGTCAAACAAGGAAAAAAATCAGTCAGGAAGCTTATTGACTTATCTTAACAAAAAGATTAGAATCTAGACTAAAATCAACTAGTCAAGTGGAATATTTTTGCTAGTGTACTATCATGTGACCTTAAACAATTCTCCCTCACTTAAATTCAATTTACTTGCATCACCTCCCTGATGCCATGGTCCTCTTCCAGGATGAAGGACAAACAACAATTAAAAACAAATATCAGCTTTCCTCTGGTTTTACAAGATAACTCTGGGTATATGATCAAGGAGAATGTCAAGAAAGAACAAGACCCTAATCTCCACATTATTTTAGGAATGATAAATGGTGTCTATACCTATTATTGGAAACTCTCTGGCTTAAAACATCTTGGGCCACAAATGGACTACATCTCTAGGTATCAGAATAGGGAGATGTGAATGCTGAGTTTTTAGAGATATTTGAAACATAGAAGAACACACAAAAGGTATCAAAGGATTGGGGAAAGTTAAAAATTGTTCTATTTTTCAAGAAAGAGAAGAAAACAATATGCAAATTATTGGTCAGTCAATAAATATTTATTAAGTATCTACTATGTGCCAGGAATAGTGCTCAGTGATGAAAATACAAAAATGTAAAAAAAAAAAAAATCTCTGCCTCAAAGAGTCCATAGGATAAATAAGAAATAATTATCAGAGACAAGGTACTAGGAAGGACTTACTTTAGAAGATGGGATTTTAGTTGGGACTTAAAGGAAACCAAAAAAGTAGAAAAAGATGAGGAGGAAGAATATCCAGAAATTGCAAACAACCAGAGAAAATGCAAAGTTAAGAGATAAAAGTATCTTGTTGATGGAATTAGAAGGACAGTATAACTGGATCAGAGAATACATGACAGTAAGTAAGTATAAGTAAGTATAAAAAGACTGAAAAAGTCAGAGCAGGCTATGTTATAAAGGATTTTAATATTGATCAGAGTTGTCACCGTGCCAGAGGAAAGAAGGAGGCTCATTGTAGAGATATCAAAAAGGTGAAATGGACAGACCTTACCAACAGATTAGATATAAGAGAAAGTAAATTAGTGAAGCGTTAAGAATGATACCTAAGTCTGAGGGACAGGGGAAACAATATTCTCCTCTACAGTAATAGAGAAGATAAAAGGTGGGGAGCATTTAGGAAGAAAGATAAAAATTTCTGCTTTGGACTTGAGTTTAATCTGTCTACTGAACATTCAAATTCAATATATCTGTAAAATAACTGGAGATATGAGATTAAAGGTCAGCAGATGGGACAGATGGGTAGATTTAAGAGTCATCAGCATAGAGATGGTAATTAAATCCATGGTAAACTGGTCAGATCACCAAGTGAAGTAAAAAGAAGGGAAAAGAGAAGAGGCCCTTGGGGGATCCTATCATTATTGGGCATGATTTGGGTAAAAATCCTCTAAAGGAGACTGGAAAGGAGCAGTCAATTAGTAGGAAAATGAAGAGAAAGTGGTATCCTGAAAATCTAAAGAAAAGAGAGACACAGAAGAAGTGATTAAAAGTGCCAAAGGCCACAGAGAGATCAAAGAAAATAGGCTTTAATAAAAAGAGCATTAGATTTTGCAATTAAGAGTTCATTAACTTAAGTCAGGAAGACCTAAATTCACATCCCATCTGGGACACTTAACACTTACTATCTGTGTACCCTGGGCCACTCAACCTCAATTTGCCCCCCAAAAAAGAGTTCATTAGTTTCATTGCAGAGATAAGTCTTGGTAGAATAATGATGTTGGAATCAGGATCACAAAGGGTTAAGAGAGTATTATGAAAGAAAATAAAAGCATTTATTGTAAATGGCTTTTTCAAGAAGTTTAGCTGCAAAGGGAAAAGGAGATATATAGCGATAGGGATGAAAGGATAAAATAAGGATTTTTCAAGATGGGAGAGATTTGGCCATGTTTGTAGAGAGTTGGGAATAAGTCAGTAAGTTGGGAAAGATTTAATTTAAAATACAGGATGAAGTGATAGAGGGTGTTTGAGGAAGAATCAATATGTGTGTTGGAGTCTGATAAGGGCAAGAGTTAGGGGGAAGAAAAAAATTGTGAGCCTGGTATTAAAGTCTTTGAGAAAGCAAAAGGAATGATTTGGAAGTTTTTAAGTAATAGCCTCTAAGATTTTGATTAGGTAGTAGAGATGAATACTATAAACTTCAAAGGAGAAGAGTGAGTGGTAAAGATAGAGAGAGAAACTGAAAAGGGCAATAAGGAGGAAAGAATAATCCAATTCTTCCACCTCAATCATTGAGCTGAGAGGATGAGTGAAGGTACAGCCAGTAATGGAAAGGGGAGCCATGAAGTTGTGTAATTTGGGAAGAGTAAAGCTTTAGTAATACCTAGAAGATAGAAGAGTAAAAAATATTTAGGTTGAAAGAAATTTTCATTTCAGAAAGCAAAATGCAAGAAGAGATTGGTATTTGGTTAGAACTTTGAGATGAAAAGGTTAATTAGAATGAGAATAAGGAATTGAGTAGCAAAGGAAGGAAAAGGGCCTTCATGCCCCACCCCCCCTTTTCAATACTGGCTGTACCTTTACATACTCTCTGTTCAACGGCTGAGATGGAAGAGTTGGATTATTCTTTCCTTCCTATTGCCATTTTCAGTTTATCTCTTTCACTCACTCTTCTCCTTTGAAGTTCATCGTATTCATCTCTCTTACCTAATCAAAATCTGAACTTCAGGGGTTTCGAATCATTGTAATATATAGTGTATGCTGGATCTAAGAATATTCATCAGAAAGCATCCCTCCTTTCCCCAAAAAAGGCTAGAGATTGGGCAGAAGACAAATGCAACATGAGAAGGAAGGCCCATATTAAGATGAGTATTTTTTTTCACTATACCTTTTCCCTCAAAAGGCTAAAGATTAGTTAGTAAATGTCACAACACGAAGCGGAAGATTCTTGTCTGCAGACTTTTCTCTTCTTCTCCCATCAAGAGACATGCACAGCATGAGATGGAATGCCTAAAATCAGAGGGAAAGTTACACCCTTTCTTCAATTTCTCCACATTTCAGTTTGAAAAGCAGGCTACTAGTATGATGAAGGAGTTGCCTTAAACTAGCATATATGCATATCAGCCTGGCCTAATCCCTTGCTGCCTTCCTCAGGGATTTGTGCAGCAGCAGATGGAAGGTATATGATCAGTGAAAAGAGAATCATTAAAAAGATGGTTAGTGAACATCTAGAGAACGAAGTGTTTATTAAAAAAAAAAAAAAAAAGAGCCAGAAGGACTTCACAAATAATAGGACATCATGAGTAGCCTTATTTCCTTTTCTAAGAGAACTGCTATCCTGGTATATCAAGGAATGCTGTAGATAAAGTTTACTTAAATTTTTAGCAAAACATTTCATAAAGTGTTTCATATTGTTCTGAAGAGAAAGATGGGGACAGGTGGAATTTGATTATAATGATGAGAAAAATCTAAATGAAACTAGATGAAAAAAAATGTTGTTAATTGTTCAATGACAACTTTTAAATAAATCTCCATTGGAGATTTATAAATCTATAGATCACTATAGAGATCACTAGTGATCTCTATAGTGATCTATAGATTTAGATATAGATTTATAAATAAATCTCCATTGGAATTGTCTCGTGGATCTGCATTATTTAAGTTTCTTTTCTTTAACTTGGAAAAAGGCATAGATGTGTTAATGATTCAAAGCCAGGAGGGATGGTCAGCCCACAACATGAGAGAGTCAAAATTCAAAAAGTTTTTTTCTTATAGCACATGGTTGAATCTAATAATAATTTTCTGCACTGTCGTTCTTCTGTAGCCACTTTGTCCTTCACAAAAATACTAATAGAAACCTTGCTCAAGAAAAGCTAAAGCTACTTGACTCTGCACTCCCTTTAGTTCATAGTTTCATTTTCATCCCATAAATTTTCCATCCTTCCAAATTATGTGCTCCTCACCCCCTCCCTATACTACCTCTTGCTTTGAGAACTGTAATAAAATCATCATTATTTTGTTTCTGGAAAGGTCATGATAGTTTACTGTCCCATTGTTAAGTTATCTTTTTGCTTCCAAATCCAAAACTATCTTCCCTAACTGTCATTCCTCTATGTAGGTTGTGTCTCTCAAAATGTGTCTTGAGGGAAAGGATTGTCTTCCTTTTGTATTTTCATTCCCAACTCTTTAGCATAATATTTGGCATATAAGAAATAACTTTTTATAAAAAATACTTTTCATCCATTTATGGTAAAGTGCAAGTCAATATAGATTAATCTAAAATCTTACATTTGGGTTAAAAAAAATCTCACAAGTTTAGCATAGGGAAATCATGGTTAGCTAGTAATTTTATGAAAAAAGTTTTAAAAGATTGTAACTTCCATACTACTCAACAGTGTGATGTGGCAAAATACATTAAGAAGAAACACAATTTCCAAAAATGGCAATTCTTCATTACTTTTTCTTTATCAGACCACATATGGAATAATGTTTTTCATTCCAGGTAAGACAAGAGTAAGGACTTCAGTAAACTGGAAAAAAAATCAGAAGGCAAACAGAACAGTTAAAGGCCTTAATGTCCATGTCACTTGAGGATCATTTAAAGGAACTAAGGATTATTAGGTCAAAGAAGAGAAAACTAATGTTGACATGATAACTGTCTTCAGTTATTTGAAGGGTAGTTCCTATGAAAGTGAAATTCAAGCTATTCTATTTGATCCTAGAGGGAAGAATTAGTAGCACTTCATGAAAATTAAAGAGGCTGATTTAAGCTTGATTGGGGGAAGAGGGAAAGAAAGAAAGATTTCTAAAAATCAGTGCAGTACAGAAGAGAAATGGGCTGATACCATAGGAGTCTTCTTTTCTTTGGAGGTCTTCATGAAGAACTTGATGATGCTCTATTGGGCATTTTATAGTACAACTTCTCTTCTGGGTATAGTTTTGGACTAAATAGCTGCTGAGATCCCATCCAACTCTGAAATATTGTCATCTTATAACTCTGATTTTTATTTGCTCATCCTAACTTGTAGAGGTGAAAAGAGGAGAAAAGAGAAAAAAAGTCCTCAGCAAATGGAATAAGATGCTCAACAAATGAAATCCTGGCCACTGGAGCTATCCACATGTATCTTTTCAAGGGAAATAAGGTAGAAAGACAAAATGACCTGAAAGCAACCTATGACTGCCCCTCGCCTCTTTTCTATGATAAGACATTAGTAATAAAAACTAGACTCTTGAGTTTGAGTACTCAAAAGCAAGTAGTGAACATACATACATATATATATATATACACACACACACACACACACACACACACACACATAATTATAAAAAGGTAGAGGCTCAGTCAGGACAAAAGACCTAACATCTAACAATAGACAGAGATGGACTGGGGATTCGTATTTGATTCAAATTGTTAAGGAAATTGAGCAACTGAGTAATATTCTAGCTTAAATTTTCTTTGAGGAAGAAGCAAAAACCAGCCTTAAGGCATCAGTAGGTAAAGTTTTTCAGTGCCCAACCTAGCTCCAGGAACCTATAATTGGCTAATGCTTTTCCTTTCCTGAAGCAGTGAGAGAGAAATGTTTAAATCTGAGCATCAGAACCATGGTAATATGTTGCCTGCAGAAAAGCAAAGATGGAGAGAGTAATTTTGAGGAGGAGCTGTAGGTATCTAGCTCAAGATGCCTTGGTTTTATTCCATTATTCCTTATCTTCTATTATTATGATTAAGGAACTGCATATAGTATGACAGGATGCCATGCTCATGTGAGTAACCTCTATTGAAATGTGCCAGGTTGGAAAAAACAAAGAATGGTTTACTCCTATTCCAGCATAGAGAAGCATTATGATCCCTGCAGGAGTCTGATTGGAAAAATCCTGGTACCCCAACCTCATTAGTCTAATGGGACGTGTGCTACCATTCAAAAGAGTGAAGCTAAGTTGTCAGCTCTCTGACAGCCAGAAAGATATTTGTATAACTCCCCAAACCACCTTCTGATGTTATGCGGTATACATTACTACTAGGAATGAGTCTATGACTGACAATATTTGGTCCTGATCATGGTACAGATCAAGGCAATTGATTACAAGTGTCTTTTGATAAAATAACATCAATATTTCTCCTTGAATTTCATGGATAACCAACTTAGAAACTTTATTTCTCTACTTTATTTGAGCAGCTCCCAGAGATATATCCCAGACAGATTTAAGCAAATTCTGGAACTGATAGATTCATCAGTTATTTGAGAACCACCATATATTTATTCAAGGTTTTAGAAGTGGGAAAATGAGGGAGAAAGATTACTTTTGATCATTGAAAATCGATTATCCCTTCTCCTGAACTAGCGCCAGTTCTTGAAGTATTAGCCTTATTTTTTTGTTCCATTATACTTCCCAAAGCCGACAGTCATTTAGAGGCAGCCGTGGAATAGTTAGATTTCAATTCAATTACCACAAACTTAGTTTCTTCTATGTGTTAAATGCTAGAAAAAAAACTAAATTAAATGCCACAGACCTGCCTTCATTAAGCTTACAGGATATTAGAAAATTCAAGCAGCAGGTTAATGATTAGAGAAAAGAAACTATTTTATGTTCTTGTTATTATGGTTTTTTATTATTATTAATTACATTGGTCATATATTCTATACAAATGGGAAAATAGGAAACTTAGAAATATAACAACATCAACTATAATAGTTCACACTTATACAGTTCCTTTATATAGTTGAGAAGCTCCAAAGGAAGAACATTTGATATAATTAATGTCATTATCAAAGATACAAGACACTTTTCTGATTTTTTTATAACTGGAGAATAATTTTCAGTGAAAAGGAATATTAAATTCTCAGGATAATGGGAGCTTTAAAGATTTTTTTAACAACAAAAAAAAATGTTAGCTAAGAGAACATAAAGAACTCCCATCAAGAAAATTGTTTCTTGTAAAGGTAATGACACAAGCTAAAATCAAATCTTTGGTTCAAAAAGAAAAAAGAAATTGGTCAATGGAATGATGTGTTTCATTAAGGGATTAACCTTAACCACTGACCAATCATATAAAGAATTTTTACCAATGCAAGATGAGTAAGTTTAGAAGATGACAAAAAGAAAGCAAGTAAAAGCTTAAACAAAGATTAGGAGGAAGAATATAAAGAACAATGCCATAAAATGAGGATAGATTATAGTAAATGTTGTATAAGTCAGAAAATTTTACCTCAGAAAGACAGCTGAATATAAGCAGAACCTTGAGAAAGGATCAATATTTAGCTAAGGCAAATAAAAGGCAAGCACAGAAAAAAATTGTAGTTCCAGTATGGACTGCCAATGAGTAACAGTATTTGTGAAAAATATTGTAACTTATATGTTTCTTGAATACATGTAAAATGTTAAATATGATATATCAGTTTTGAAGATATTACACATTTGGTAGTTAAATTGATACAAAATGGAAAATACTTAGGAAAGGATAAGATTCATCTCAAAAATCTTAAGGCAAAGTAGAGATGTACTATATTGATTTATTATTTTCTATGTGTGCATTTCCCCTAGGCTTGTGAAATAGTAAGGACCTTCCCAAAGAAAAATAATCAGGAATATCTCAAAAATTATCAACACTCTGGTCTCAATAATCTACAAACACTTCCTGTGAATCTTACTTTTCTTTATCAAGAAGGAACTAGAATTTTGTGCTTGTCTTTCAGTCCCTAATCACACCCCACTAAAATTCTAATTCTAGGCCTCCTTCTGTTGTAATGACTCACTTTGTTATAGAGCTTACCCTAAATTCTCAAGAACTATCCAGCTCTGTATGTGCTCTGATAGGTCCTATCAGGCAGGAAGACTTCAAATATAAATTTGGTGATAAATTGTATATCTGATGTCCAAAAATCAGCCCACCTAAATATGGGAGGAAATAAGAATTTATCTAGTGTCTATTATGTTCCAGTCAGTGTGCTGTGTGTGTATGTATGTTTTTAACAAATATTATCCCATTTGATCTTCATAACTCTTCAAAGTAGATACTAGAATTATCCCCATTTTACAGTTGAGGAAACTAATGAAACATGAAAAAGAAGACCTTAAATCACAGATTGCTCAAGGTTACACATCTAGGAAGAGTTGGAAGTCAGATAGGAACTCATCTTCCTGATTCAAGACCAAGCTCTTTATCAACTATGGCAGTATCTGAATATTACAAGTTTATTTTTGACCAATGAATTTCTCAACCACAACAACCCCTTGGATATCATCTATTATGCGCTCTCTCTCTCTCTCTCTCTCTCTCTCTCTCTCTCTATCTCTCTATCTCTATCTCTCTGTATATAATATATATACTCTACATAAATTAAAGGGATACCCACATTAGCAAAACAACAGACCCTTAAAATATTGGAATATAGAATCACAAATATTTACTTTGACAACTTTCAGAAAAACAAGTATTGATTCTCTACATAGAGTGAAATTGTGTGCCCCAAGAGGTCCATATCAATAGAAATAACATGAATATTGAAGTGAATCCAATATCATCTTTGAAAATATAAACAGAATAGAATATATCATTGAATTTAAGCTTTTTATAGAACTGTGCTAATTGATGAAGTGCACAAAGAAGTTTGTCAAAGTTCTACACTTTCTAAAAATGATTTCCAGTTATCTTGGAGGTTTTAGTCTGTCACCTTGACTAGGAAAACAACCATAATTTGTGGAGTAAAAGCTTGCATGTTGGATTTATATATGTAATTGTATCTTATTTTTAAGTGCCATCTGAGAATTTTTTTTTAATTTAGAACAGTTTCAGAAAATCTCTAAGTAATCAATGGGTTGACCAAAAAAATTATTAAGTACTTTCTGTGGAAAGAGAAAAATGATAGGTGCTTGAGGAATACCTAAGTAAAACTTAGAAAAAACATGATCTCTGCTTTCATGGAACTTATAATTTAAGGGAAATAAAATATACAGATGTGATGGCTACTACAAAACACTTAATGTCTAGAGTACAGTAAGTGATATATAAATGTTATCTCTATACAAATAACTATAATTCACAACAATATTTGATAATGGTAAAATGTTGTGATAAATGGGTAAAAATGAATGCTATGTCTGGGTCCTTCAACTTCTGACCAGAAGGATACCATGAGGTATGAGTTTTTTTTTTTTTTTATTCTAAACTTAAGAAATAAAACAAACATTTCCAGACATAGTAGAATAGAATTTTTTAAAAGATGTTAGTACACAAAATAGCAAATCTATTATGAACAACTTGATATTCTTTTTAAATATATAATAAAGTTATCATGTAATTTTTTTCTTCATTCCCTCCCTATTACCCTAAAAATGGCTACCATTAAATACATGTGTATATGTAAAACCATTCTATACATACTGATATTTATCAATTCTTTCTCTTGATGCTAATAGACTCTCCCTTCATATGTCCTTTGTAGTTAATTTGGATATTTTGTAACAGTCAAAATGGCTCAATTTTTTTCTTAAAACAATAATATTCTTTTAATTCTGCTAATTTCATTCTATTATTTTATGCAAGTCAATTCATATTTTTCTAAGATCATTGAGTTCACCATTTCTTATAACAGAATAGTAGTCCATCACAATCATATATCACAACTTGTTCAGTCATTCTCCAATTGACAGGCATCCCTACAAGTTCCATTTCTTTGCCACCACAAAGAAAGTTGCTATAAAAATTTTAGAACATATACTTTCTTTTCTTTTTCACTACTCATCTTGGGAATACATCTAATAGTGGCATTTGGGAGTCAAAGAATATACACAATTTTATAATTCTTAGGTGTTATCCCAGGTGGCTCTCCAAAATGGTTGGATCATTCACATTTCCAGTTTTTCCACATCATCTCCAACATTTGTCATTTTCCCTTTTAATTATTTTAGTCAATCTGATAGGTATAAAATGATATGTCAATGTAGTTTTAATTAGCATTTTTCTAATCAACAATGATTTAGAACTTTTTTCATAATATTATAAATGTTTTTATTTCTTTATCTGAAAACTATCTTTTAGCTATCTATCAACCAGGAAATTACTAATTCTTAAAGATTTGACAAAGTTCTTTATAAATTTGAGATATAAGACCTTTATCTGAGAATCTAGCTATAAATTATTTTTTCTGTTTTCCTTCTGATCTTGCCTATGTTTGTTTTATTTGTACAAAATCTTATTAATTTAATGCAATCAAAATTATCCATTTTACTCCTCACCTTGCTTTCTATCATTTGTTTATTCATAAATTGTTCACTTATGCATAAGTTCAATAGGTAATATATTCTATATTCTTCAGGGTTTTTTTAGATATCTCTTTTTAGGGGCAGTTAGATGGCACAATTGATAAAGCACCAGCCCTAAGGTCAGGAGTTCAAGTTCAAATCTGGTATCTTAACACTTCCTAGCTATGTGACCCTAGACAAGTTACTTAACCCCAGTTGCCTCAGAAAAAAAAAAGGAAGAAGAAGAGGAAAAGAAGAGGAAGAAGAGGAAGAAGAGGAAGAAGAGGAAGAAGAGGAAGAGGAAGAAGAGGAAGAGGAAGAAAAGGAAGAAGAAGAAGAAGAAGAAGAAGAAGAAGAAGAAGAAGAAGAAGAAGAAGAAGGAAGAAGAAGAAGAAGAAGAAGAAGAAGAAGAAGAAGAAGAAGAAGAAGAAGAAGAAGAAGAAGAAGAAGAAAGAAGAAGAAGAAAGATTATACTAAAAACTCATAGAATGAATCCTGAATTTGGAGTCAGAGGACCTTGTTTCAAATTCCTATTCTTCCATTTACTAGTAATATGATGTTGGACATTCAACACGTCTGTAAATAAATTCCTTCATTCATTCATGAAGTGGTTCAGGTCTAAATTTATGATCTTATGGTCCATATCTATTAATTTCATCTGACATCTCATATTCACCTACCTAATCCACAATTTCTCTGAAGAGAATTATACAAATGCTTTGCCTAAAAAGAAGCTATTCCATTTCATTCTTTCTGCTTCCTTTAGGTAATCTCTCTATAGTTCCAATGATAGAAGCTCCAAAATAAATATCTAGAATCATCTAGTTGCTCCCATTAGCCATAAATCAATGAAAAAATCCATTACATATGTCACTTTCCCCCCTTTATTCCATTCTGTGATTCATTTTATCCACTATGCCCACAGATTAATGTAGTCATGGAGAGAATTATGGAAGAAATGGTATATAAATTTTACTGTAAAGGATAGTTATAAGTTCTACAAATTTCAAGGCAGAGATGCAGATAGGCATTCCAAGTACAATTAATAGGATGAAAAAAGTTATAAAATCATAGGACCTAAATGAGGAATAGTAAGTAGTATAATTAGACGGTGCATAGAGCATATGATGGGAGGAATTATGAAATGAGGCCAGAAAGGGAAAATGATATCAGGATGTGGAAGATGAACAGAAGGTAATAAAATTGAAATTAACTTGATATTCAATAGGAAGTAACTAAAGGACTTTAAGCAGAAGAATACCTGAGACAGATCAATAAGGAGGATGAGTCTGGCAGAAGAATAAAAGACAACTTGAAGGGAAGAGAGGGGAGATATAAGAAGAACTATCAAGATGCAATTTTAGTAATAACAAGTTTGTAGAATTGAGGATTTAAATGAGAATGGTAGCAGAGGTAGATCTCTAGAATATTATAACTCATCATGAGAGGTCGGGAAAAGGAAAGAAGCAAAAATAAAGCAAAATTTTAATATGGGAAAGGAACTAATACTATGATAAAAATAGTTGTCAGAAGGAAAATCAAATTTTAAAGGAGATAGAAGTTTGTTTGGGAACATTCTATTCTGGGGACCAATGAAACATGCATGCTTAGATGACCTGAAAAATATGTATATGTATATATTTATATGTGTATATATATTCACTTATGTATAAGAAGAGCTTTTCTCTATTTATATATTTCCATGAAACCATATAGCATATCTTGATGTATGACTGAAAGAAAATGGAGATATAGATACAGATATATATATACATATATATATATGTATATATATATATTTATTTTATTGATGGGTGGGTGTGTTTCATTCAACTAGAAATAGATGTAGACTTGGGGGAAGTGAGGATATGAATAAGTTACCGAAGAGAAAATATATATATAGAAAGAGACAGATCAAGTACAGAATCTTGCAGGGGCAGGGTGGGGGAGAATCACAAGATTGGAGAGGACCTGTTTATATGTTTAGACAGATCAAAAATTACTAAGTAAGAAGTTACATTACTCCATAAAAAGAAAAATGATTGGATTTAGAGTTGGGAAATTTTATTTCAAATTTTTGCACTTGGACTCAAGTAATTCATTTAAATTGACCAAATCTCCATTTCCTCTTCCATGAAAAACAATCAAAAACTTGCAGAACTTTGATAGAGACAAATACAATACTCTTTTTAGTCCCAGCAAAACTGATTCATAATCCACGTTCTGTGCCTGATCCATGAATACCATGGTATTCTATTCTTGAAACATTTTTCCTTCATGATTTCATTCACTCCCTTTAATTCAATTATTATCTCTATGAAGTTGATTCCAAATTGTTTATACTCTTTCTCTGGTTCTAGCTATGACTCTACTCTCTGACTCTATCTCTGCCTCTTTCTTTTTTGTATCTATCTAACATCTATCTAATTCATCCTTATTAGAATTCATTATCTTTAAACCTTAGCTAAAGAATTAAGAATATTTTAAAAATAGGAAGGAAGGAAGGAAGGAAGGAAGGAAGGAATGAAGGAAGGAAGGAAGGAAGGAAGGAAGGAAAGAAGGAAGGATGGAAAGAAGGAAATAGAAATATACAGAAGATGAAAGCAAGTCCAGATAACAGACTATGACTATCAGAACTCAGTGTTGTCCTGCATAGAGTATCAGGAATTCTAAAACTCAAAATGCCCTAGGGCTAATAAGGGATGGAAGGATGATGAGAAAGGGCTTCTTCTTTTTGTTGTTCTTGCTATTTTTTAACTATGTTGAAAGAAAGAGGAAGATCAAAGAACATTATAATTATAATTACTGACAAAGATAATAAAGCTGCTCATTTCATATTTTCTTCTGTTTTCCCTGAAAGGGAGAATAAACTTTCACTATCCATGATAGAATAAAATAACAAAATAACTAAAAGAAAAATAATCACAATTTTCAGGAATAGACAAAGCAAGTTTCCCCACCTTCCTCCCTTAAAAGAAAGGGAGGAGAGGAAAGCTGGGAGGTTTGGAAAGAGGGAAGGAAGGAAGGAAGGAAAGAAGGAAGGAAGGAAGGAAGGAAGAGTTAAAAGAAGGGAGAGAGAGGGGAAAAGAAGGGAGAGAGGAAGGGAGGGAAGGGGGGGGGGGCAAAAGAAATAAAATTCTCCAAACAGATCTAGAAAATGTGCTAAAATTCCAAGAAAAAAAAATCAAAGTGAATCATTTTTTCAGTCCAGGTCAACATAGGGAAACAGAGAAGATTGTAGATACAATCTAGTGCTCAGTTCCAACCTCTAACCCAATCAGAGTCTACAGAAGAATAATTAAAGCACAATTCTCAGATGAAATGGAAACAATTTTATTGTTTTATGACTGAATCAGCAGAGATTTGATTGATAGTGACTAAATCTAAAAGCAAACTATTGTTGGTCAGATCAAGAATTTGCAAAACTCAAACAATAAGGGCACTAATCCTATTTTGCCTTGGATTAGACTACTTTGGAAGCAATGAAAGCTTACAGATCCCAGCCTGAGCTGTACCTGAAAATCTGAAATAATAGGACACTCAGTTACTGCAGGAAAAAGTTAAAGAAGTAGAGCTTCACTGGAAAAAGTGCATGAACTCTGATTCTAACATAAAGTCCAAAGTCAAGAAGCAATCTGGAAGAACAAACAAATAAACAAAGATAAAATAAACTAAAAACCTAATAAAAAGAAATACTCTCATGAAAAGAATGCTGAAGACACAATCCTAGAAGAAAGCAATAACCCCAGAAAAATATGAAGAGGGGGGATTTTATTAATGAAATGAATGTTAGAGGAAAAAACTGGAGGTGAAGGGAGGAGAACTATGGAAGGAACAATCAAAAAGTGAATTATCAAGTTGACACAAAACATTTCAAAAAGAAAACATATATAAGTATTGGAGAGGAACAATTAGAATCACTCCTAATTTAGCAGCTAACTCTCTAAAGAAAAAAAGAACTTGTTATAAATATTCCTGAAGGAATATGACATATGTTTACAGACAAGAGTAATTTACCCAGCAAAACTGAGTATAATCATATAGCGGGAAATTGAGCTTTAATGAAATAAAGGACTTTAGACATTACTAATGAAAAGACAAGAGCTGAATAGACTTTAAGGTTCAAATAGAAATGAAAAGAAATATTAATAGGTAAATAATGATAAACAATAAGACTAAACAAACATAAGCTGCTTATTTTCAAATATGGGGAGATGATACCTGTGTCACTGCTAAGTCTTAAGTGCTAGACTTTGGAGATAAAAATATAGAAGCCAGTTCCAAAGCAGTTTACCTACATTTCATCAAGGAAAAGAATACAAATAAGAGAACAGTGGTCAGAGAAAGGTGTTTTGGTTTAAGAAATCACAGAGCTTGTAAGTGAGGGCAGAGGACAGGCGATAGGCGGGGGCTTTTCCAAAAGTAAACGAGAATACTGATTTGGTTATTTTTCCCAGAAAAAGAAATAGATAATAGAGGACCAAAGAATGATATCAAGAGGTAGCAGAGTAGATAGTAAGAAGATGACTGAAATGTATAGGAAAAATCAGTAACAGGGCAAGACAAAGAAGGAGCTTCCTATAGGGACTATAGTACTTCTGAGTTTGTGCAATCTGGAGGAAAAACTGAGGTAGGTGACCTTGCCCAGCCCTCCCTCACTGAAATCCAAATCACTTGCATGTCGTGACATCACTTCCCTGATGTCATGGTCCTTTTCTTGTATGAAGGACAAATAACATTTATGGAAATCCTTCAATGTTGGAGTGACTTTGGGAACTGTGCACAGGAGATATTGGTTGGGAATCCTCCAAACTGGGATCTAATAACCTGGATTATTTGAATAGGATAGAAAGCAGAGCAGGATCATAGGTTCTGGTATTTGGCAAAACTGAATTATCATTCTGATGATATTTGAATATAATTATGAATAACAGAAACCATAGAAAGGAGCATAAGACCGTGGACTTCCATTTTTCATCCTATCATTCCCAATAGAAAATTCCCTAATGCTGCTTATTGGGAGCCATCTAGACTTGCTAGCTGAAGCTCTTTGACATGTAACAAAATGAAACTTCCTTGCATTTTTTTTATTTTCATGGGATGCCTAAGATGTCCATCTTCTTAGCAGATTCCACACCACACATACACTAAAAAATAGCCCAGACAAAATTTCTGAACAGGCCATTTGTCTTAAATCTTTCCATTTCCAGGGATTCCACACCACACACCTTTCCATACTTTTGTCATTCACTGTTATCATGCTACTCTCTATTTGCCCCAAAACCCAGGAGGCCTGCCATCCCCCAAAGTTCCACGGACTTCAAAAGTTTGGGGCCACATAAAAATGCTCCACCATTACCCTTGTTTCGCTGAACTACCAATTAGCATTAAGCCAGTATTTGATGGTTGTTGATGAATTCTTGGCTGAACTAATACTGATTAATTTATTCAGCTAGTGACAAAGAAATTAGGAACAGAGTGAAAAAATTGCATAATTTCTTCTCTCTCTCCACTGTGGGTTCAATATAAGAAGAATGTTTCAGATAACCTAAGAATTCAGAGCATTTGTTATTATTAAGTAACTGTGAAACTTTGAAAATTTTTGGAGCTTTAAAAGATATCTTAAATTCTCAGATCCTTATTTAGTATCTTTATCAATGTATTATAATAAAATGACTGGGTCATCTTTTAGATGGGATGCAATCATTCTTAAATAAGGATATACCTATAAGGCTCCTGTATGTTAATAGCCACGCTGCTAAAAAGTCATTTTCAGAAATTTGTCGTGACTTTATAATTTGTTTGAAGAGAAAAGTTTGCCCATTGAAAGTGGCACAGTGCTTTATTTAATATATAAATGAGAAAATGTTTTATTTAGTGTGATGAACACATGGCATGCTGCTGTGCTGTGAAGGCCTTTTGTTTATGCTATTATAAAATACAAAATACTACCAGCAGGGGTATAATGTTTTAACTAAATTAATCTCATTATTCATCTAATTGGGGAGGGGGAAGTGATAAAGTTCTAGTAGCACCATATAAGCTTGTTACTTTTATCCAGTTAGATATGTCTCTTTTACAAGTATGCCTATAGAACACACCTAAAAATGATTCAAGGCAATTCCAATAGATTTGCAGTAGGAAAAAAAAAATCTGCATCCAGAGAGAGAACTATAGAGACTGAATGTGAATCAAAACATAGTATTTTCACATTTTTATTATTGTTTGCTTGCTTGTTTTTTTTTCCCCTTTTGATCTGATTTTTCTTGCCTAGCAAGATGACTGTGGAAATATGCTTAGAAGAATTGCACATGTTTAACTTGTATCAGACTACTTGCTGTCTGAGGTGGGGATGGGTGAGCAGAGGGAGGACAGAGGGATAAAATTTGAAACACAAGATTTTGCAAAGATGAATGCTGAAAACTATCTTTGCATGTATCTAGAAAAATTTAAAGCTATAAAAATGGACTTAAAAAGAATAATTTCTGTGTTTAGACATTTTTCTTTATTGAGAGAAAAGTCTGTTTAAAAAAAAGTATTCATTAAGGTGCTTTGAACCCTGATATAAATAATAAAAAGAGGACCTGATTATAAGATAATGTGTTAAAAATTCAAGTGAGTAAAATTAAGGTTAATAGTCCTTAAGCTTGTGCCTATTTGCAAACAGGCTTAATGTAAATCTTATTATCAGAAAAATGACAGAATGTTTACATTTGAAGAGTTCTTCAAATAGATAGGAACATCTATCTAACCCTCCACACCTAAAAAAAATGCCCACTATAATGTCCACAAATAATCAATCAGCCTCTGTCTGCAGACCTCTTATAGTAAAAGTATAAGAAGAATTTGCAGAGGTAGAACATTTAACTTTCGGATAGCTTTAATTTTGAGGAATTATTTTTCCTAGTAACAGGTATAATTTTGCTTTTCCAAATTCTGTCAAGTACTCCTGGTTCCTGTCTTTTGGGGATAAACAAAATAAATTTCATTCTTCCATTATGATAGCCTTTCATCTACTTTGAAGATAGCCATCCTGTTCCCTTCTTCAGTTTCAATATCCCTACTTCAGTCAATTCCACCTCCATATGTCCTTAAAGATGTTTATCATCTTTTTATCATCCAACTTTTTCCATTCTTTTGTCATTGTGATGTTGAGAACAAACCATGATATTTCAAATGTGGTTTGCCCAAGGCAGAGGATATGAGAATCAAAATCTTTCGATTCCTGGAAACTGATTTTAAATTATTGCAATCTTAAACTGAGTTATCAATTAACTTTTAAATAATAAGATTATGTTTACTTTAAAATAGATTTCTGCAGTTTTAATATTTGAATGAATTGGTATTTAAATAAAATTTGGTATTTGAACTTCCTATATTGTATATACAGAAAATATTTTTTTAAGAAATGTAACCAACTCCTGAGTTTTCAGAATGCCCTGTCCTATTCCCACTTTGGGATTCCTTAATCTTAAATTTCCAAGTGCCAAGTGCCTTTAGATGCTTTTGGCATCCAACTCTAAAAGGGAAAATAGAAGAGTCCAACGCCATTTCTGATTGCTAAAGGAAAAGACTTTGGAAAGACATAAAAGTAGCTGGCAACCTCTGTCATATCTTCATCCTGAGTTCGACACACTAAAGACTCTGTGGAGTTTCCCTTTGTTTGAGATTCAGGATCCTATCTCTTGGTTGAGTTGTAACCTCAATCCTAATGAAAGAGCTTTTCCAAATTATTCTATCTAGTGTACATCCTTCTATGTGTACCTTCTCTGCTTTCTATTTTGTTTTGATTTGAGTAAATGAGTTTCTTTACTATTCTTTATGTGTGCTCACTATATCATGAGAGGAAAAGGTCAAGTTTTGAGGTCCTCCCCCCACAAAAAATGATAAAATTATCAGAAATTAATTTAAACCCAATAATATCCCTCAAATAAATAATATTTAAGGAAGTAGACAGATATAATTCTAGCTAAAGATGTTGTGCAATCATGTCTTCTTCTTTGTGACTCTTCAGGGTTTTCTTGGCAAAGAGATATTAATATGGTTTGCCATTTACTTCTCCACCTCATTTTTATAGAGGAGGAAACTGAGACAAATAGGGTTAAGTGACTGTCCAGTGTCACACAACTAGTGTCTGAGGCCAAATTTAAACTTGGGACAATGACTAGACCTAGCTGTCTATCTACTGTGGCACCCAGCTTCCCTTAGCTATGGATAGATATACTTCAACGAGAAAAACAATAGACCATCTCTCTGAAGAAAGCGATTTTGTTATTTAATATAGTAATCATTTGGTAATTTGTCTGATAATATTAATTTTATAATTTTATGTGAGTAGCATTATTCTGATGTATTGCTATGTTTAATAATGGACAACAAGCAAAAGAATAATTCCATTCTGTTGTTTCTATAAAAGATATCTTTAAATTGTAACATATAAAGCCCTAAAAATGTCTTGGTAAATTGATTCCTAGATATTTTGTTCCTTTTGTAGTTATTTTGAAAGCAATATATTTTTCTGGGTTTTTTCTAATATATTTTGTTGGTATTATGCAGAAAGACTGGTGATTTTTTATGCATTGAATTTCTAGCCTGCAATTTTAATTGTATTGATTGGTTTTTCCTTAAACTTCAGGGATTCCATAATTAAACTAGTACATTGTCCATAAATAGAAAGAATCTTTCTTTCTTCTTGCATATTCCCTACATTTGGTTTTTTTCCCTCTTTTATTGCTATAGCTATCATTTCTAGAACTATATTAAATAATGGTGAAAAAAAATTTGCTTTATCCATCATCTTATTAGAAAACCATTTGTTCTTTACAAATAATATTGGCTCTTTGTACAGATTATACTCTTTGAGGAAAGAAATTTATATCTATGCTTTTTAGTGTTTAAACACAAATGAATGGTTTAATTTTTTAAATCCGATTTTTTTGTTTATTTATATTTACACTTTTTGAAACACTGAAGCAACCCTAAATCCCATGTATAAATACAAATGAGTGAGGATATATAAATTTCAAAAACATTGCTGGAAGCTTTTTCTTAATATTGTATTCTAAATGTCTGGTTTTAATTTAATTTTTTGAGATATATGCGTCGTTTTCTTTCTCTTGTTTTATTTCTTTCTAGTTTCTAGTATCAGAAACACATGTTTAAATTCTTTATTTAACATTTCTCACAGTTACATTTGAAACAAATTTTTATATTTGTTTTTAAAACTTTGAATCCCGGATTCTCTCCCTCATTCCCACCCCCAAGCTCCATTAAGAAAGCACATGTAAAGCTATGCAAAACATTTCCATAAAAGTCATGTTGTGACAGAAACATGTCTCCCCTTACAAAAAACTTTCAAGAAAATTCAAGGAAGAGGCGGGAAGGGAGGAAGGAAAAAGGGGAGGGAAAGAGATGGAGAGGGAGAGAGGGAGAGGAAGGGAAGGAGGAGAGAGAGCAGAGGGAGGGAGGGAGAGAGAGCTCACAAAATCATTCACAGTTGATCATCCCAGAACATTACTGTTTCTTTGTACACAATACATTTCACTTTGATTGAATTCATGGAGGACTTTCCAGATTTTTCTAGAGTATCCTGCTCATCATTTCCCACAGAAGAAGAATATTTTATCATAATCACATACCACAGTTTGTTCAGCCATTCCCCAATTAATGAGTATCCCCTCAATTTAATTTTTTTCCCCTGAGAAGACAGCTGCTGCAAATATTTTTGCACAAATACATTCTTTTCCTCTTTTTTAAAAAGTTTCTTTTGGGATTCATGCCCAGTAGTGCTATATTGTTAAGTCAAAGGATATGTATTATTTTATAGCCCTTTGGGCATAGTTCATGTCTTTTGATCATTTATCAATTAGGACATGGTTCTTATTTTTTACAAATTTGACTTAGTTCCCTCTGTTTGAGAAATGAAGTCTTATCAGAGAAACTTGCTTCAAAATTATTTTCCCAGTTACTATTACTAACTATATTTCCCCTCCCCCATTTATTCTCTCTCTCTCTCTCTCTCTCTCTCTCTCTCTCTCTCTCTCTCTCTCCTTTATTCTGTCCCTCTTCAAAAATGTTTTGCTCCTTCACCCAATATGTCCTCTTTTTTATCACTCTCCCCCCTTCTCAAATCCCATTCCCCTCCTATTTTCCTGCAGGATAAAATAGTTTTCTGTAACCCATACATATTTTTTGTATGTTATTTCTTCTTTGAGTCAATTCTGATGAGAGGAAAGCAGGACCATATTTCTTTCACAGAAAAAAATAAATAAGTAACCTTCTAACTCTACATTTACATTTTTTTAAATATGAGATAATGATTAATTGAATGATTGATAGAATTTGCTTTTTAAGTCTATTTTGCATTATTTGAAAATTCCTTTCTGGATTCTTTAATTTTTCTTCCTATGATTAGGTTCTTTAAATTCTTTATATATTTTCTGCAAATCTAATTGAGTATTTTTGTATATTTATTATTTTTAGTTTTACTGGCATTTAATTGAACATAACAGTACCTGATATTTCCTTTTTTTCTCTAAAATAATAATAATTATTACACTTATCATTTATATAACACCTCATACATGCCAGGCACTATATTAAGCATTTTACAAATATTATCTCATTTAATCTTCATAAAAATTTATGTGTGGTATTATTATCCCCATTGTAAAGTTGGGGAAATTGAGGAAGGCAGAAGTTAGATGACTTGCCCAGGGTCACCCAATTAATAACTGTTTAAAGTCACATTTGAACTCAGATCTTTCAGATCCAGCAACTCTTTATCCACTACATCATGTAGTAAGTAGCCTTTACATTTTTTGTGTATTCTCCCTTTTCATTTTAATCTCTCTCTGCTTAGCTAATGATTTATATGCGTGTGTGTGTGTGTGTGTGTGTGTGTGTGTGTGTGTTAGGTACTGTCCTCTCTTTACATGAATATTTTATTTACTGAAAGAGGCAAAAAAAAAATTTATGTGAGAAAAGTGCCTTGAAACAGTTCTGAGAACCAAACAACCCACCACATATTTGAAAACAGCTCAGCGGCAAGAACACTGCTGGATATAAATATACCTGCAATGCAGTTATTTCCCAGTGGTTAATTGGAATATGGCTGTTTGTAAGACTTTTAGGTTTATTGATGAGGAATTCTACATCAAAGAACTGTTTACAGACTATGATATTATTATTTAATAATTATTTGCATTATACCCGATAGAAATGTGAATTTGACTTTCTTCATATAAGGCAGATCAACCTAGTAACACAATTACTTTGAAGAAAAGTCAGAGAACAGAAACTGTCTGAGAAGAAAGAACAAGAGAAACTACATACAAGAATCCTTAAGAAAAAGTAGAACAAAGAGAGAGAGGGAGGGTGAGAGAATCACAACATAATGGAGAACTAAGCAAAGGATTGAAATAGACTGGAACACTTGTGGACCATCTAACAATTAACAAAAGTTTACTTGACAATAGCATGGAAAGACTATTCATCAAGTGTACAGCACTGATACAGCACTAGACAGAGTTATCCTTATCTCCATAAGGAATTGCTTTTAGTCAGAAATGTATATAGATTTACCTAACAGTCAAGTACCCCTGCATCCTAAGAGGGCCCAGTTTTTTCAAGAAATAGAAATTTTATACCTAATGTAATGAGAAAGTCATCCTAACAATTTGAACCCCAGTGCCTTGGACTAATCAAAAATAAGAGATGTTTTTCCTCCTTTTGGGGAACAAATTAGCACAGGTTTTTGTTGTTCCTACCATATTCCCAATGCTCTCAGAATTCTGCTTGTAATTATTGTACAAAGATTTCCTCCTGGAGTTTTATGAAAGGGTTCTCTTAATCCTTAATATTTCTTTATTCTATTAGGGAGGTACCAGAAGTATGTGCTATTACCTTCCTTTCTTTACTAACCTACCTGCCTCTCAGAACCCAATGGCCAATGGAAGGCCTAGACTTAAACACCTCATATTCCTGATTTTCTCTGTTTTCAATGTTTATTTTAATATAAGAATCTGTAATGCTGGAGAAACTGAGGCAAGATAGAGATTAGAGAATATTTAATAACTTATTTAAAAGGGAGAGATTTACTGGGACCAAATGGATCTATGGTTTGGTCCCAGGATTGAATGAGACTATTGTCTCCAAGAATCCAGCAACAATGTGAGTTCTTAATGACCTATATACACATGGCTCAGACTCAGGGGGTAGATTGAGATAGGGGCAGAATCAGGATGCTGAGAGCGGGAATGGGACTCTGACAGGATGGGGTGAACCTCTATAGAGGGGGAAGACATAGTACCCTGGAGATGGGAAGAGGTATCTTGATAAGACGGTATCTGATATTCTGATATCTTGGGATGGAGAGAGACATGCTGATATTCTAAAATATAAGATCTTTTATCCTTATCAAATATTCTGATGAATAAGAGGGAGGGATGATTTTGTTGGATTTAGCAGAACAATTATAAACCGAGGCAGAACAATTAGGGAAACCAAGGCAGGACAATTAGGGAAACTGAGTCAGGATAATTAAGGAAACTGAGTCAGGACAATAAAAGAAAACTGTGACATAACAAATCTATCTTTTAAAAAAGAATTCAAGCTGAAGTTACTGCTTCTTCATAAGGAAACTGAACCTCCATTTCTTTGTATCTCACTAACAGGAAAAGAGTTCCTGTAATCAAGCAGACTACAAGATCAAAGAGCATGTTTGTATTGTAGAGATTAACTCTTCTGTCATGACATTTTATTGTTCTCTGCTAGACTCAATTCATCTGTGTAGCAAGAACCTTTGTGATCAAAAACTAATAAGGGGCCAGCATGGTATTGTAGAAGAAGAAGAAAAAAATAGTAATTAAGGTAGAGTCTATATTCATCAAGTGAAAAAACAGAACTAGAAAAGAGAAAGGCAGAGACTGAGGAAAAATATAAAGACAGAGATAAAGAGAAAGAAAGAGAAAAAAGTCTAAACTATAGGATGAGTTGTGATTTATAGTTTTCATGATAAGTTTAAGGACAACCATCATCCTATTTAAGCATATTCATCCACATACATTTTGTCGAATAAATGCTTTAAATATTTCCAAGTTTCTAGCAAGCTTTAATATTTAGAAAAAGAATTCATGTTAAATCCTTTCCCACTACCTGTATAATTATTTTCTTTGTTCAGAAATGTTAAGGTCCCTAAAGTGGTTTTCAAGTACAATGGAAAAGCAAATAAACATGGGAAACATTTGTTGAAAAGAATTTCTTCATGTATTATAAAACAGATCACTTGAAAATATTTGACATTTAAATATCAGATTAATATGTGGGATAACTTTTTCGCTTTACTTGTATACATTTGAATATATCTTATCTTTGCTCAAAGATATTTACAGACATAGGAAGCAGCATTGGGAAAGGCTAAACAAGGACAACAAAGGACTCTAAGAAAAGAGATAAAGTGTCAGTTCTTCTGTGAACAAAATACATGACCTTAGTGAAATTATTAGCTATCTCTGAGTTTCCCTTGTTAAGAAAGATAGTTATATTAACTTTCTTTCCATTGTAAAATTCAGTAATTTATTAGCACACACATAATTTAAAAAAAAAAAGTTTATCTCTTACTTGTCACTGACACTGGAAAGAAATATGTATATATGCAGTAGAAAAAATTATAACCTAATCCAACTGGTCAGTGGTGGAACTACCTGCCTCCCGTCTCTCCCCATTCTAATTCATCCACCACTGTGATTTTCCTAAAGCACAGGTCTCATCATGTAATCCCTCAACCCCATAAATTCCATTGGCTCCCATGGCTTCCAAAATCAAATTCAAAATGCTTTTGTTGGAATTCAAAACACCTCATGACCTAGACTCCTTCTATCTTTCCAGTCTTCTTATACCTTACTATCTGCCACATAATCTTCAATTCATTGATACCAGCTTCCTGGATATTCCATGAATAAGAAGCTCCATCACTCAGCTCTGAGGATTTTCTGACTGTCTTCTATGGTCTGAATACTCTCCTTCTTCTTCCCTGACTACTGACCTCCCCCTGGCTTCTTTTAAATCCCAACAAAAATTCCATTTTTTGCTGGAAGCCTTCTCCAGCTCCCTTAAATCTAATGCTTTCCTTCTATTATTTCCTATTTATCCTGTGAAAGGCTTTTTTTGTGTGTATATTTGTTTGTATGTTGTCTTACTCATTCAAATGTAAGCTTCTTAAGGGCAGGAACTGTTCTTTTGCCTCTTTTTATTCCTTCAGCACTTAACACAGTACCTGATACATAATAGACATTTAATAAATGTTTTTTGATTGATTGATAGCAAACTATTTTAGCTATTAGACCGAAACACACTTTGGCTGAATGCCCCTCAAAAAAAGACAAAAAAAAAAACTCTAAAATGATTCATGGGTAAGAGGCTACAAACAAGAGTTCAATATTCATATGTAGGATTTGATGAAGAGCATTCACAGAAGAACTGAATCACAGAATATGAAAGTTGCAGGGAACCTAGATGGCATCAAGTTTACTTCATACATAAAAGGAATCCCCCTTGTACTTGAAGATTTCTTCCCCTTGAGACAATTTTGGGGATCTCAGTTCAAATCTTACTAGCTATATATTCTTAGAAAATCATAGCATTTCTCAATCTCAGATTCTTCATCTGTAAAATGGAGATAATAAAAGCATCTGCCTGGATATAATAACATAACATATATAAAGTGTTATGCAAATTTTAAAGTATTATGTAAATATTAGATGATTATTGTGGTAATTATTTGAATGCTTTTGGGACCAAAAGAAATAAGGTTCATCTCTGCTTTATATGACAACCTTCAAATAGTTGCAGAGAGCCATACTGTCCCCTGAGTAATATTTGATGATATTGTAGGGGTACAAGGCAGTGTTGGGCACTGGGGCCTAACAATGGGCATCAGTACAGAATAGCTGCTGTCTGTATATGATAATGTCTAGATGAAAAAGATAATTCTACAGGGTCAGTTTGCTCTTCACTGGGGCCCACTCAGATGCTAGGTAAGGATTTTGCTGGGGCCCATTCACCCTATCAGACTCAAGTATTTTCCTTTTCTGATTGCCTGCTATAGATACTCTACTTTATAAATCTCCTTCTAAAAACAATAGTGATTAAAAATGAACACAATACTCCAGGTGAGGAATCCAGCAAAAAGGGCAGAGTATAATGAAGATGTCACCTCCATGATCCTGGTACCTATGTCCTTCTTAATGCAGCTCAAGATCATGTTAGCTTTCCTTGGCTGTCACATCACACTACTTATACATATTGAGTTTGAAGTTCACTAAGCATCAAAATTATTTTCAAAACAACTGCTATCTATCCAGGTCCCTCTTATCTTATCCTTATGAAGATTTATGTGGAACTCAGTGCCAGATTTTATATTTATCCCTATTAAATCTCATCTTTTTAGATTTAACCTATTGTTCTAGTCTGCCAAGGTGCTTATGAATCTTGACTATCATGCATTGTATTAACCATCCCTCCCAGCTTTGTCTTATCTACATATCTGATAATCATTACAGGTAGGCCTGTCTCCAAATCTTATTAAAAATGTTAAGAACAGATTATCTGAAGTAACCAGACACTGAACTTTCACAAACTGTTTTCTTAGTCTCACTTACAACCAGTCTTGAATACATCTGATTATATATGTAATTGATCCATACCTCTACAATTTCTCTATGAGATTCTTTTTTAAAACTTTACAAGTTTAGGATTCTTGTTAAAAAAAAAAAAAAAAAGAAGTGGTTGAAACTGTCAAGAATTGCTCTTAATAAAGCTTTGTAATCACTGCAAATCTTTTTAAATGATTACCAATTGTTTATTGATCCATTCTAGAATTTTCCCAGGAATGCAATTCAAGCTCTGTCCATCAATTTGTATAATTTTTTCTTCCCTTTTAAAAAATTGACTTTCTCTACTCTTGTGGAACTTCTCCCATTTCCTGTGATATTTCAAATATCAGTGATAATGGCTCAGCAATAACATCTGCCTATTCTTTCACAACCTCAGGGTATAGTTCATCTAGGCCAGATGAATGGAATTCATCAAGAGCAAATAGCTGTTTTTTACTATTTTCTAATTTATCTGAACAATCATCACTCTATCAGTAATTTCCCACACCAAGGTCATTCTCCTTTGAGAGAATAGTAACAAAATGTAAATTGAGTGACTATTTCTGCTATTGTTGTTGTTGAATAATTTGTCATCTTGTCCAGCTCTTTAAAACTTCATTTAGAGTTCTCATGGCAAATATATTGGAATAGTTTGCTATTTCCTTTTCTACTATGTCCCCATTTTACAGATGAGAAAACTGAGACAAAGAGTTAAGGGATTTGCCCAGGGTAATACAAGTGTAAAGAGTTGAGATTTGAACTCAGATGCTCCAGAAATCCAAGACCAGTATTTTATCCAGTATTCACCTAGGTGTCCTCTTTATTGTATATTATGTTATTTGTCCCAACAAAAAGTTGTATCCTTCCTTTTCTCCTCCTTTTTCTCACAATGTAGCTAAAACATGATTTTTTGGGAGGAAAGGGGAAGAAGGGATACCTTTCCTCTATAATCTCAATTCCTTTTGAGTTTAAGAATTCCTGATGCTTTTAGAAAAACATGGAAAGACTTGTATGAAATAATGGGGTGAATTGAGCAAAGTTAAGAAAACATTGTATAGTAGCACTGGTATTATTCAAAGAGCAACTATGAATAACTAAGCTGTTATGAGTATATGAATATTCAAATCAACTACAAAGGACATAAGTCCTTATGAGGAAGATGCTATCTACCCCAGAACAAGCAATGATATATGGAAGAATGTATTATTATATGGTTTCACATATATAGATGAGTCAAACATTAGTCTTCTCTATCACAGATTTGGAAGGGAAGGAGGGAGACAGTTTGAAAATTCAAAATGTAACATACACTACTCTACCATCCAAAAAAAAAAGAAAAAATCTTGGAATTAGTTACATGGTAAATGGAAATTAAAGTTATCACCATATTCTGGAAAAAGTCATGGATTTGAAGTAAGAATTTAGTCCTGGAAGGGGTTTAGATATTATTTAGTTCAATCTTCTAATTTTAAAAATGAGGAAACTAAGCTCCAGAAAGAATAAATGGTTTCATAAAATATCATAAATCTAGAGCCTTAAGGGACTTTAGAAGTTATCTAAATCAATTCCCCCATAGGAGGACCTATTTCAGGTTCAGAGAGGTGAGTATATCTTCCCAACATCACACAGGTTCTAAGTGGAAGAATCAGGACTTGAACCCAAATACTCTGAAATTAAGTCCAGCTGTCTTCCTCCCCATCTTAACATTCTTCAACTACTTGATTGTCTTGATATCTCTGGACTCTAAAATGAATTAATTTTGTTGTTGTTAAGAATGTTCTCTGGTAGGGCTTGGGAACTGGAAAATATAAGCTATATGGAAACAAAAATCAATAAAATATATTTGAGATGCAAAAAAAAATTATAGTACCATGTTTATATTTGTCTTTTGTTACCTGACTTCCCTTGCCAAGTTGATTGGCAAAGTTCCCTGTATACCCATTTGTGTTCTTTATACAAATCCCATGTTTCCTTTTCATAGGAATTATTTCCCTCTGTGTCTTTAGAATTTTATTCTTGAGCATTCCCCATCCCTCCTGAGTTTCCTCTCCTCT
Source organism: Sarcophilus harrisii (assembly GCF_902635505.1). NCBI lineage: Eukaryota > Metazoa > Chordata > Mammalia > Dasyuromorphia > Dasyuridae > Sarcophilus > Sarcophilus harrisii. Next base: position 197,014,928 of record NC_045426.1, read on the forward strand.
AAAGCATTTTAGTCCATGGGATCCCATCTATTTTTCCTCTAAACTTTGTGAAATCTGCTTTTCAAAAATCTAGGCTCCATTTCAGACTATGCCCCGATTTCATCTCCTTTTGTATTAGAAACTATGCATCTAGAAACTTTTCCACAATGATCTCATCTCTGTCTTATCCCTCACAACCAGTTCTTCTCTATAAGTAAGAATCAGAACTAAAATAGATTTCTACCTTCTTAAAGAATGAATTTTTTACTAAGACAAAATGAAAAAATATATTAGTTATTCTGATTTATCAGAGAGGGAACAGAGACAAGCAGACAGAAACAAAAACAGAGAGAGAGAGAGAGAGAGAGAGAGAGAGAGAGAGAGAGAGAGAGAGAGAGAGAGAGAGAGAAACTCTAGAAAATATCTGGATGTTTCCAAGTCATACTTTATCACACCTATTTACCAGTCTTGTAATCTGTTTTCTCAAGTATTCTACCAACCCTGTTTGTTCAGCTGATCTGTAATTTACTCCATTGTAAAAGTCATTGTTGTATAAACCCCTCCACATTATTGTCACCAGATCAATTAATAGTCAAGTCACTATTTCTGAGCAGAAAATCTCTATTACTCGTCTTTTCTTCTTCTTCTAACTCTATGGATAATGAATTGTACTGAATTGTACAATGGGGAGGAAAAAAAGCATCACCATCTTTAGAAAATCTAGTTCTTTCCTATGAAGGAAGAGTCTCAAATATATTCTTAAATTCTAATTGTATAGCTATGGAAAAAAATTGAATAGTTTCTTTTTTATCTTAAATTTAAGAACACCAAATAAGATGAGCATTTTTATGTATATTATGTAATAGGAGAGAATTGTGCATAGAATTATGAATCTCTATTGTGTAATATAAAAGACTTAACATGTAACTCTCAAAGCTATCCTGATTAATCGATTCATCCTGAGCTTCCTTCTTTCCTATTCTCATTGTAGGGTGAGATAGAGGAAGGTGACAAGACAGAAACTTATCATTAACCTTCTTCTCTCTTCCATTTTGCCTCCTCATTAAAAAAAAAAAAAAGGAAAGACAAAAGCTTGTTATTGTTGTCTTTCTTTTATTTTCTTTCTCTACTGTGTTATCAATCTGTTTTCTATCATTATGACTCAATACTTTTCTCTACTTCAGAACCTATCCCAGTCCCTTCTCACTCCATTAAAGCTTTCATCCTATTTCCTTTAAAAATCCTTTATTTTCCCCTAAGAATCTGGAGTGCAGAAATTCATTTTGTCCTAATTTCAGAAAATGAAGCTTGTTAAACAGAAAATGATAAAAAGAAATACAAATATCACATGATCAGTGGTCAGACACTCATATATACATAATTCCCAAAAATATTTGAGATTTTTGCCTTGATTCTTGAAACTATTAGGGGTCTCCATTCTAAACACCTGGATAAAAATTTTATAGCTAATAATCGCCTTTAAAAATTTGACAATTTGAACTGATCCAACCATTCTGGAGAGCAATTTGGAACTATCCCTAAAAGGCTATAAAATTGTTCATTTCCTTTAATCCAGCAATATCACTACTAAATCTTGTATCCCAAAGGGGAAGGGACCCACAAATACAAAAATACTTATAACATTATAGTACCTCTTTGTGGTGGCAAAGAATTAGAAATCAAAGGAATGCCCATCAATTAGGGAGTGGCTGACTAAATTGAAGTATTAGGAATATAATGAAATACTTCTGTTTTATAAGAAATGATGAGCAGGCAAATTTTGGAAAAACCTGGACTTAGATGAATTGAGGCTGAGTGAAATGAGAGCAGAACCAGAGATTCTGTACATAGTAAAAGCAACATTGTATGATGATACTTGATAGATTTAGTTTTTCTCAGGACTACAATGATATCATATAATTTCAAAAGACTCATTTTGGAAAATGTTATCCACATCCACATCCAGAAAAAAGAACTAGGGAGTCTAAATGGAGACTGAAACATGCTATTTTCATTTTTTTCTTTCCCTCGATTTTCCTCTTCTGTTCTGATTCTTCTTTCACAATAAGACTAATGTGGAAATATATTTAATATGATTGTACTTGTATAACCTGTATCAGATTGCTTGCCATCTTGGGGGAGGGGAGAGTAGGGGGAAAAGGAAAAAAATGGAGATCAAAATATTATTAAAATAAATGTGGAAAGCTATCTTTACATGTAATTGGAAGAATTTATTTTGAGGAAAAAATAACTTGACAACTCCACTCAAATGCCTTTCTTTATGTCAACAACTTCATAGCTGAAGCTGTACTCACTTTTCCTTCAACCTTCTGCCAATATCCTAGGTGTTCCACCAATTTTCCCCACTCATTAATCTAATCTATTAATTTGCTTAACTCTCTAATTATCCTGGTTTACCTTTTCTTCCTTACTTTACCTAATCTTAATAGCTCTAAGTACCTAATTCTTAAGGCTAAGTAACTCTGAGTTCTGCTTCCTAATCCCACTTGATCCTCCTAAATCCTTTTATATTCTCCTTAATTACCTATGATTCTGTTTTTCTTAAAAGGATAAGTAAGAGGGATACAAAATTTAATCCTTATACTTCAAGATTTGCTTGATTTCTCTCAAATTTGCCAAGTTTTTCCTCTTTAAATTCAATTTCTTATCAACTTTATTAATCCAAACACCTTCAGGTCACATTCAGTTTTCTTCTTTTTTTAACTGAAGCTTTCTGTTTTCTTTCATCCTCTTCTCATAAACTTTTCATATAACAAATAAAATGACTATGAAGTTGAATTTCTTATAGAGTTTGGATATACAATGAAACCAACTTCTCAGTTTGTCTTTCTAAGGAGAGTCTATGAACTGGCAAACTTTTGTACGTTACAATATTGTCAATCCAAAGAATCAAAGTTGTAGAGGACTCAAACGACAATGAAGAGATGTATGGGGATCTTTTATAGATAACTTCATATTTACAATTTATTTAATTCCATTAAGAAATTCCATTCAATTCCATTAAGAAAAATGTATAGTCAGAAAAGGATAAGAAAGGAAATGATGATAGGTAATACACTATTGCTTCCCAAGAAATAGAATCTATTAATGGAAATCTATGTTAAGATGAATAGATGCTCTGTAAAGGAATGGACAAGAATCCCAACGGCATAGACAACTGGCAATCTTTTATGATGGACAGAATACTGATATAGAACAAATCATAGGTGCTTTGAAGTATTAAAATATATTAAAGAGATTTTTATCTACATATTGCTTATAAAAGACAATAGGTAGAAACACGCACACACACACACACACACACACATACACATTCATCTTTTAAATTAAACATATATAGACCCAGTTCACCCATCTAAGGAGTTTATCTGTGATAGTTGAATAAATTTTTACCCACATAAACAATAAAATCTTGAATTTAGTTTTTTATAATAACTTTTTATTGACAGAACCCATGCCAGGGTAATTTTTTACAACATTATCCCTTGCACTCACTTCTGTTCCAATTTTTCCCCTCTCTCCCTCCACCCTCTCCCCCAGATGGCAAGCAGTCCTATATATGTTGAATATGTCACAATATACCATAGATACAATATATGTGTGCAGAACCAAACAGTTCTCTTGTTACTCAGGGAGAATTGGATTCAGAAGGTGAAAATAACCCGGGAAGAAAAACAAAAATGCAAACAGTTTACATTCCTTTCCCAGTGTTCTTTCTTTGGGTGTAGCTGCTTCTGTCCATCATTGATCAATTGAAACTGAGCTAGATCTTCTCTTTGTCAAAGAAATCCACTTCCATCAGAATAAATCCTCATACAGTATCATTGTTGAGGTATATAATGATCTCTTGGCCCTGCTTGTTTCACTCAGCATCGGTTCATGTAAGTCTCTCCAAGCCTCTCTGTATTCATCCTGCTGGTCATTTCTTACAGAACAATAATATTCCATAACATTTATATACCACAATTTACCCAACCATTCTCCAATTGAAGGGCATCCATTCATTTTCCAGTTTCTAGTCACTACAAACAGGGCTGCCACAAACATTTTGGCACATACAGGTCCCTTTCCCTTCTTTAGTATCTCTTTGGGGTATAAGCCCAGTAATAACACTGCTGGGTCAAAGGGTATGCACAGTTTGATAACTTTTTGGGCATAATTCCAGATTGCTCTCCAGAATGGTTGGATTCGTTCACAACTCCACCAACAATGTATTAGTGTCCCAGTTTTCCCGCATCCCCTCCAACAGTCATCATTATTTTTTCCTGTCATCTTAGCCAATCTGACAGGTGTGTAGTGGTATCTCAGAGTTGTCTTAATTTGCATTTCTCTGATTAATAGTGATTTGGAGCATTCTTTCATATGAGTGGTAATAGTTCTTGAATTTAATTTTGACAGCTCTGAGAAAAAAAAAACAGATTGGTTCCCCCTATAAACCCCTTGCAAGATTAGGGAACAGTTTGGTGAGTTGCTCATGCAACCTTGAGAAAATACGGGTTAAAGTAATGGTCAGAGATTTTCCACCAAGTTTCTAACACCTTTCTTTCCCCTTTTCTTTTAATTTGCTGAGCCTGCATGTTACTCTCAGTTTTGTCCAAAGTTCTAGTTATTACTGCTGCCATTTTATCCTGAAGCACTGGTGCTACAGCTGCTAAATATGAGGCAGATTTCTGTTAGAAGTCACTATATCTGAGAGTTATCCCATCTACTACAGAAGTGTGTGAGTAAGCCCTATGCCTTATTTACATAGCCCTTACTTAAATAATCTTTCTGCCAACTTACTTATATGAAAGGCTGTTCATCTTCACATTCCTTTATGCGAAACAAAATTAACCATTTTTATGTGAATCAAAGAAGATAACCTCAATCAGTCAAGGAAACATTGAACATCACACTCTCTATTTTAACACCTCAATGTCTTGAAAAGAGTAGTAGATTCAAACTTAGCTTAGTTCCTTATAGATCATTGATCTTACCAAAACCATTCCTCAGGAGTCATAAGAATATTTCCTACTTCTTTTGTAACTTGTTGTTATTCATCCTTTCTTTTCAAAACAAAAATGACAGCATGAGGTGATATCTTGACTTGCAGGTGAATTGGATTTAAATTAGGCAGAATTACTCTCTTCCAGAGAAATCAGAGTCCAGTGGCAAGAAAAAAGTCAAGATTAGTGGCAATGATCCACCTTGGTGTCTTCAGTGTCTGACCAAGTTCTAAGGGCTCAAAGGAAGGAAGGAAGGAAGGAAGGAAGGAAGGAAGGAAGGAAGGAAGGAAGGAAGGAAGGAAGGAAGGAAGGAAGGAAGGAAGAAGGAAGGAAGGAAGGAAGGAAGGAAGGAAGGAAGGAAGGAAGGAAGGAAGGAAGGAAGGAAGGAAAGAAGGAAGGAAGGAAGGAAGGAAGGAAAGGAAGGAAAGGAAGGAAGGAAAGGAAAGGAAGGAAGGAAAGAAAGGAAGGAAGGAAAGGAAAGGAAGGAAGGAAAGAAGGAAAGGAAGGAAAGAAGGAAAGGAAGGAAAGAAGGAAAGGAAAGAAGAAAGGAAGGAAGGAAGGAAGGAAGGAAGGAAGGAAGGAAGGAAGGAAGGAAGGAAGGAAGGAAGGAAGGAAAGAAGGAAGGAAGGAAGGAAGGAAGAAAAGGAAAGGAAGGAAGCAAAGGAAAGGAGGGAAGGAAAGAAAGGAAGGAAGGAAAGGAAAGGAAGGAAGGAAAGAAAGGAAGGAAGGAAAGGAAAGGAAGGAAGGAAAGAAGGAAAGGAAGGAAAGAAGGAAAGGAAAGAAGAAAGGAAGGAAGAAAGGAAGGAAGGAAGGAAGGAAGGAAGGAAGGAAGGAAGGAAGGAAGGAAGGAAGAAAAGGAAGAAAAGGAAAGGAAGGAAGCAAAGGAAAGGAGGGAAGGAAAGAAAGGAAGGAAGGAAAGGAAAGGAAGGAAGGAAAGGAAGGAAAGAAGGGAAGGAAGGAAGGAAGGAAGGAAGGAAGGAAGGAAGGAAGGAAGGAAGGAAAGGAAAGGAAAGAAGGAAAGGAAAGGAAGGAAGGAAAGGAAAGAAAGAAGGAAAGAAGGAAGAAAAGAAGGAAGGGAGGAAGGAAGGAAGGAAGGAAGGAAGGAAGGAAGAAAAGGAAAGGAAGGAAGCAAAGGAAAGGAGGGAAGGAAAGAAAGGAAGGAAGGAAGGAAAGGAAGGAAAGAAGGAAGGAAGGAAGGAAGGAAGGAAGGAAGGAAGGAAGGAAGGAAGGAAGGAAGAAAGGAAAGGAAAGAAGGAAAGGAAAGGAAGGAAGGAAAGGAAAGAAAGAAGGAAGGAAAGAAGGAAGAAAAGAAGGAAGGAAGAAAGGAAGGAAGGAAGGAAGGAAGGAAGGAAGGAAGGAAGGAAGGAAGGAAGGAAGGAAGGAAGGAAGGAAGGAAGGAAGGAAGGAGCCACGCTTGCTTCAGCTACTTTCATGGATGCTTGAACAAATTTTTTCTCGTTCATCCATTCCATTGGAGAGTCTTCATATGCTTGTAACCATTCTCCTAGATCATGGGCAAGTTTTAGCTTGTAGAAATTTTTGCCTTCACTCTTCTGCTGAGATAGTTCTACTGAGCTGTGATTGCTGCACATGCTACAGCTTCTTGGAACCACAGGTAAGAGTTGGGTGACAGGTGAATAGCAGCATTGGAGAGGCTAAGCTGAGTCTCAGAGGTTTAACATAGTGCCTGGCACAGAGTATTGAACTTAACAAATGTTAATTAACTGACTGAATGAGGTAAGGAGAAGAAAAGTAGAGATTTGAGAAACAGAGTCTTTGTTAATAAATCTATGACTAAACAAAAAAATTATTTAATCATGTAGTTAGCTAACAAGATCCAGTTACAGAATTTAAATGTATGTTTCAATGTCTCTACTAAACATTTCTATGCCATTCCAGAAGTAGGCTCCTCAGCTTCTCAAGTGGGAAAATGCTGTCAGAGGTACTGAACTGTGAAGAAAATCGACTACTTTGAGACAAATATGAGAAAAAAGTGCTCTCCAGACATGGATGATAAACAGAATAAAGTAAAAAATAATATGCATATTATATATATATATATATGTGTGTTGTGGACTACCATATGCATACAGGTAATTAATACACAAAATAACTTGAAAGTTTGATTGGGCTCATATTACAAAGATCTACAAGTTCCAAGAGAGAAATTTCTGTTTCATACTGGAGGCAGTAGTGAGCCACTGAAGCATTTTGAGTAAGTAAATGACATGAAAAAAATGTGCAATAAAAAGTTTGACAGCGTTTAATGATTAAAGAGGGAGAGACTTGAAGCAAGAAAACTAATTAGGAAACAGTATTGCAATACTTCAGGCCAAAGATAATGAGGACCTAAACCTAAAGTGATGGTTGTGTAAATGGAGAAAAGAAACAAGGTGTGAAAAATGCTGTGGGAATTTTCAAGACGACTAATGGGTCTGATATCTTTACTTTAACACATGTACTTAAAACACTGTTTATATCTACAATGTCACTGAAATTAAATCCACTTCAAAAGGTTTACCAGCCAGGTTTAGTGGTCATTTTATTTATTCCAATAGTTAACATAACTAAATTCAGTTCAATGTGGTTATCTTTTTATTATCATATTTATGTGGAAAGAAGGAAGATCTTTATGCTGTTTTTAGCTTATAAACTCCTGTGAGGTATGGACGATATCGGATACTGCCTTTGTAGCACCTTACATTTTTCTGTAGCACAATGACCTGTCTATAATGCTTACTGATATTAGAAAAAGGATAATCAAAGGGTTTAGGAGAATGGGCACTTTTAACATATATCTAAAGAACTTGCCTTTTGGAGCAGTAATTATAGGTACTTCATTATGAATTGTTGTCCTTCCATTTACACTGTCTAGCAAGAGGCAATTAGTCCTTTTCATCTTTCTAATCCACTTCTAAAAGCAAGAAGCACAGCTGGTGAGGCTGCAAGGAAGATAATAACTATGTTTTTTTTCCTATTATTTAGCTTTGCTATATATACAAATGTGTTTTAAAATTGCTTATTAGCTAACTCTCACAGCACTCATTTCCATCCATTTATTTTTAGAGTCTGTGCTTAAGAAGCATTTAATACAAACACTCGCTAGCCCCATTTTACAGACAGAATTCCTGGAAAACCCCTGTGACAACCATGATATTGTCACCCCATGGAAGAAGTCTGGTAATAAGTGCTGGCCTCTGTTTAGTGGAAGAGAGAAAAGAGTGGGCCAGGGAAAGGAAAAATTACTATTTGTTTTTATCATTGCTAAAGAAAATAATCTTTTTTGATTAAGAACATTTTAGTTAAAAACAATCTGGTCTGTACTTATATAAAGTGCCTGAATAAGGAAAACAATTAACATTTTCAGAGACATGTATATGCAAAACATTATAAAGGACACTGTAGTGAGTTAAGTGTTTTTGAGAGAATTTAGATCTAAACCTCAAAGAGCATATTATTGAATCATGGACTGAGGTAAAATTATCTTTTGCTAGACTGATCCTCATGAAGTTGTATAAAGTCTCTTTATATGCAGAAATAAGTCTTCAGTCTAGAGAAAATCAATTATGCAAATATAAATGAATAGATTCAGGCCCAGACCTCGCTAGATATGAAGTTTATAGTCTACAGAATGGTAAGGGAGTTCATATTTGAAAGAAGGTATTTGTATTCTGCATTTTTTCAGTTTTTTTTAAACAAGAAATTTGTAATCTTTACCTGATATAAATATTATTTGTGGTTTCAACAAGAGTTTTTCATTATGTGACCTTAATAATATCACCTAACCTCTTTATCTGCTTAGTAAATTTCCCTGTCTATAAATCAAATGATATACTTGACTTTGTCTGCCAATCCTCAAGAAACTTATAAGTTGAAGAAAAAAGACTCATTAATTCTCTATGTTTATACACTATAAGATCATTATAAAAATAAAGGAGCAAATTCAACAAGAAGATTGTATTTTGAATAGGGCCTTTTTTATAGGAAGTTCACATTTAAAAGAATACTTCATTGTTCTCTCCTATCTTATTCTGTAACAAGGAAGACTTGTAAACTAAGATAGAGTATAGAATTAAATCAAGCTTGGAATAATCAAGAAACAAATAATAAAAATAAAAGTTCTAATGAGGTACCCAAATACCTTATCTTTTTATAACATAATCGTTAGCTGTAAAGAAAAAAAAAAGGCATTCTTACAGAGAAAAAGCATAATTCAAGTCTAGTATTTTATCTCACACACTAAGTTTCTTCTCTTTTCATTTCATTTTATAGAAAGGAAAACTAAGATCCTAAAAGGCAAAGTGATTTGCTCAGGTCTTTCACCTTCTAAGATCCTTTTCTAGTCTATCATTCTGGAAAATCTCATTTATGAAATGCAACATGCCAACATGAAGGACAACACCCCTACAGTGAGTGCCTTTTTTCTCTTCTCATAAATACAAAGCCCAATCAAAACACTTTGAGCTCTGTGGGTAATAGTTTAATAAATAACAGATAGTATTGTTGTTGTTGTTGTTGTTGTTGTTATGAATCATGTTTTTCAAGCTGAATTTCAAGTGATGTAGTTAATCCAAAACCCATACATACAAGAAAAGATGAACAAAAAGGCAGTGCTATTCTTAAATGAGCATGAGGGTAAATCACAGGAAATTTTGGATATTTTGGACTCTGAAATCCTGTTCTACTTGGTTTCCAACTGTTCTATGCAAGTACTTGCTTTTCAGAGTAAGTTATTATACACAGCAGGAAAGCTAGCCAAAGAGGGATTTAATAATCCCAAATGGCCTAACATTCAAGAAGACTGTATCCTGCAAGCACTGGAAACAATCACAGTACATACCCTAGGTTTTTTATCTGCTTACTCTGAGCTCTTAAAAACATTTGTTTGAAGAGTAGTCCTTAATGACTAATTTCTTACCAATCATAAGGCACACAACTCAGGAATTCAGAATGAGTTTTTAGCCATTCTTAGTATTGTTTTCTGGTGGGAATGCTGAAAGAGTCATCCACGTCACTATTAAGTATACAAAATAGTTTTGGAAACACGAGCTTTTGTTTCATGCAACCACCATTTCTTTAATAGTTTTATAAAAAAAATACATTACAAATGAACATATTTGTCTTCCCTATTCCCATTGTTTTTTGTGTACCTGCAAGAATATATGTAGAGGAAAAGTGGAAATATGAAAAATAAATATCTCTGTACCTGCAAAATACCCTGGGGAACTACAAATTTCATAATTATTCACACTTTGTTTTATAGATACTAAATATAGTGCATATAATTGCAGAAATTGAAAAATACCAGTAATGTTAAACTGAAATAAAAAGCTGCTTCTTATGGGGGATGGAAGGGAGAGAGAAAAAGAGAAAGACAAGAGGAGACAGAGACAGAGCAATACAGAGACAGTGAAAGACAGAGAGACAAAGAGGGAGGAAGGAAGGAAGGAAGGAAGGAAGGAAGGAAGGAAGGAAGGAAGGAAGGAAGGAAGGAAGAAAGGAAGAAAGGGAAAGATTATAAAGGGAGGGAGAGAGAAGAAGGAAGGAAGTAGGAAAGCAGGCAGGAAGGAAGGGAGAAAGGAAGGAAGAAAGGAAGAAAGGGAGGAAGAAGGAAGAAAAGAGGAAGGGAAAGAGGGGAGAGAGGAAGGGAAGGAGGAAGGAAGGAAATAAGAAAGGAGGGAAGGAAGAAAGGAATTAAGGAGGGAAGGAAGAAAAGAAGGAAGAAACAAAGAAAAAAGAAAACGAAGAAAAAAATTTAAAAGGGAGGGAGAGGGCAGAGGAAGGGAAGGAGTAGAAGGAAGGTGAAGAAGGAGAGAAGGAGAAAGGCAGATAGAAAGGAAGGAAATAGAGAGGGAAGGAAGGAAGGAAGGAAGGAAGGAAGGAAGGAAGGAAGGAAGGAAGGAAGGAAGGAAGGAAGGGAGAGAGGGAGGAGAAAGGAAGGGAGAACCACAGATTTAGACTGCTGTCTTTAGTGTTCTCTGAACCCTGGGGCTGGCTGCAAGAGTTGTGCCCAGGGAGTGAGAGTTTCTGGCCTCCTCTGCCCAGAATGAAGAGCACATTGATCCCACAGAGTAGATTCAGCTTTTCAGATTCAGCAATGATGTCATGAATTGGAACTGAATGTATTCCTCTGCTTCTTTGGTGAATTAAATGTAGAGTTGACTGGAGGAACCTTTATTGGGAAGCTGAAAAAAAACCATGTAAAGCACTTTGCAAAATTTAATGCTCTCTGTAAGTTGCTTATCATCATCATCATAATCATCATCATCATCATCAACAAGCTGTAGGTTATAGGTCATGAGACCTCTAACTCGGTGATTTCATTCCCTGAGTCTAGCACTGCTAGAGCCCCCTACTAAGTTCAAGCAATGTTTATAGAGACATACAGGGATGTGCTGATAAATGTTTAACAGCCACTTGGGAGAGGGAGAGTGTGGATGTATACATACACATTTTTTGAAATTTACTCTGCAAGACTAGACCATCCAAAAAAATAATAAATCAGGTCCTGATTTCTAGCCAGTGCAGATTTCTGCAGCTTAAATCCTAGCACTGAAAATTTTAACTCTGCCCAGGTAGAGTTAGCTCTAGTTCACCTATGACTAGGAGTGAGAAAAAAGTCATTTGAGAAGGAATACAGAAAACATTTAGTACATGATTCAATCTCTTGCCATTTTCCTCATTGATATTTTGTTTCAAAATATAGCCATTTGCTTCATAGTTTACATGACAGTTTTCATAGTCTAGCACAGGAATATCCTTATTTGAATTTGAGCCATGATTTTTAATATGATTCCATTAGAGGGGTACTGCAAGGAGAAAAAGTCAATAGTAGAAAGATTGTAGGATTATAGGCACACTAATAGTTGAGTTATGTCCCAATCTTTCTAGAAAACCATTTTCTATGTAATATAATTACACAAGAAAAGTTCCTAAACTCTTCATATCTTTCCAGAAATTCATCAACTGGCTTCATATCTAAAAGAAGTTAATTATATAAAGAAACATCTCATTTGTACTAACATATTCATAGAAGCACTATTTATAATTGTAAAAACTGGAAACATAGTATGTCTCCAATAATTGAGGGAAAAAAATGAACCAATTGTAAAAAAAAAATGAATGCATAATGAATATGAAAAATTCAGAGAAACATAGACTTAAGTGACAAAGGAGAGAAAGGCAGAGTCAAAAGAAAATATGCCCAAATTTCAATAACATAAGTAAGTAGATCATTAAGGACAACAGAATTAATATCAAAGCCATTATATGATACTAGTTCCAGAAGCCTGAGATTAAAATATACTTTCTTCCTTGTTATTATGAAATAAAAAATTATAACAGTAGAAGATTATGTGTGTTATCATTCAATATCACTGCATCTGACCATTTTGCTTTTCTGTTTTTGTTGTTTTTGGATTAGACCTGTATTTTAGTTGGCAAAGGATATGACTCTCAGGGAGGAAGGGCCATATATCAATATAGATTGGCACCTGCTCAGAGACTTTAAAAATTCCTTGAGTCACCACAAAGTTAAATGAACTGTCCAAGTTCCCATAAACAATGTGTCCAGAGAAAGGACTTAAATCCAAGATTTTACTCCAAGCAGCTCTGATACCAGGAGACTTCTGAATTTGTTTTAAGTGGGAAAATCCTGTGATGGAGGGGAGCAGTATTTGGGGGGATAGGTTGATGTGTTAATGTAATATATTATCTTTTTTTAAAAACAAGTTTGAGATTTCCAGTTACGAATGCACAGAGAGACCCCAATCTTTCCCACATACCCCAGAAAATATCTGAAATAGAGCAATGATAAAGAAAATCAAAGAGAACCAGAAATAGGCACCAAGCCAAGAATTTCACAAAAAGAAGACCAGATACAGCTCAGGGTGGGAGATGGATTGGATGAAGGAAATCAGTACAGGCTTTGAAAAATAGGCCTGAAGCCTGCAAGTGCTCTGAACTAAGATCATCAATTAAACATTAAAAATATATATACAGAAGAGAGAAGAAGAAAAATTCATAAGTGGACACAGACAAGAGAGGTACTATTGGAACTATCATGTTAAATGAAATGTGTACTTTAAAAAATAGACTTCCCTAATCATAAAGATTCAGTGTCACAGGTGATTTTTTTGTGTGTTCTTTGGATAAGAAAGCGTTCATATTTGTGTCTGTCAGATTCATGACATTAAAATAACATTTTTAAATAGTTTATAGTGTTTTTTTTTTCATTAAATAAAATTGGAATGACAAGATTTGAGCTTTCAGAACTGAATAGTAGTAAATCTTAAGTACAAGGCAGGTAGATGATGAATAAGAATCCAACTTCTGGGGAGAAAACCACTTATGCATGATTTAATTCTAATTAAATTAAATTTTACTAAATTTTTTATTAATTAAACTAAATAAAAAGCAAATATAAAGACATTCTAGTTTGGGGGTTCATATGGCAATAGAGGAAAAGAGAACAAAGCTAACTGTTTCTGTGTAGTCAACTACCATTAAGATAACAAATCCAGAGCCAGAGTCAGAGCTCAGTGTCCATCTAGTTCTTCTACTCTATTTTAGGATTGAGGAAACTGAGGTCACTAAGATGATTGTACATGAAACTCCAAATATATTATGTACAATTTGCTATTCATTTTAAATATATAGTCCTAATTCCAATATATTTTCCAGTGTATGACTCTAGGGTATTGATTTCAGTGTATCCAGCATACCAGAAGTATAGGTCAAACTAATTATCAAGATGATTTTAGAAGGTAAGGCTGGATTGAAATTGATCCCTAACTCATATATTTCTTTGACTACTAGGATTCCAAGCATCACACTTAAAACAATGTGCTAAACACTTAGTAGTACTAGTAGGTTCTACCATTCATAAAGTCATGTAGGTGGTATAAAATGATATAAAATGGAAAAAGTGATGGGCCTAAAATCAGGAAGTCTCATCTTCCTGAGTTCAAATCTGGCCTTACACCTTTACTGGCTGTGTGAGCCTGGAAAAATCACTTACTGTTTGTCTGTTTCCTCATCTATAAAATGAGCTGGAAAAATAAATAGAAAAACACTCTGGTATCTTTGTCAAGAAAACACCAAATGACATCATAAAGACTCAAACATGACTGGAAACAATTGAACCACAATAACAATCACAAGCAAGCCTGAGGAAGAACGAGACCCTATTATATTTCACCTGGCTATCACTTCCCTATTCTCATATTACATGGATTATAGGTTTAATTATGAAGAGTTTATTAATAATTATTGTTGTTGTTACAGCTACTAATATCTCATTCTTCTCATCTTTTTATGTAACTCAGAAATGGTATGAAGACATTCACTGTGCTGATTCTAGTTGTATATTATGTTTTGCTAACAACTGTGCAGATGATTAAAAATGACTGAAATTTGTAATTAAATTAGAGTTTGAGATACTAGTTGCTGATACTAGTTGTTCATTTATTATGTTTTATAAACAACTATACAGATGAATAAAAATAACTGAATTTTGTGATTAAATAAGAGTATTGGGATGTACTGTCATCTTCTCTAGATATACTGAAAGCACGCAGGACAATGTTGTCAAAAACAGGATGACAAAAATAACATGTACCTCATTCTGTTTTTATGTAAGCTTTATTTTTTCTGCTACTCTCTCTCTCCCACACATACATAATCGTTCATAAATGCTTTATGTTCCACGTAGATTTGAAATCAATATTTAGCTTATTGGAAAAATATCTATATTTTTAAAAATTCTTATTTTTTATTTTTTTATTTTTTATGTTTCAGTGTTATGTCCAGACATTCTTGGATCATGAGGTATTCCTGTAATAATTCTATGATTCCAATAGAATAAATTAGAGGTAATCTCCTTGAGAAGACACTGATACTCAATGATGGAAGAAAAAGCACACTGCTTGAGGCAGCTAGATAGTATGTGGATAGAACACTAGCCCTGGAGTCAGAAAAAGCATACTGCTGGGTTGCGGTACCAAGTGAGTTCCAGTGAGCCAAAAGCAGAGTTCAGAGAAGAGTAAAGGAGTGAAAAGAAATATTTGGCAACATATAACAAATAACTACTAAGAGCTTAAAGAAAGGAAGTCAAAGAAATGTTTGAGTGGAAAAATTAAAATTGTGCTGGCATGTGGTAAAAATAAACTGTGAATTCCAGTTGGTATACTTGTAGCATCAAGAAAAAGCAAGGGAAGCTCACCACACATTGGTAAACAGACCCTTTGCAGTGAACTTGTAGAAAGACATGAACATCACAGAATGGCCAGGCAGATGGGATATGATTTCCATTGCTGGAGGAATTGTCCACATGAATAGAATTGTAGACTCAGTTGAGAAGGAGAAACACAAGGAAGATTTTTCTGTTGTCTCACATAGCCCCTCTTTGATTCAAACCCTCATCACTTCTTACCTGAATTATCACAACAGTCTCCTCTTTGGTCTTCAGGATTCTAATCTTTCTTTTTCCAATCTAACCTCCAAACAACTGATAAATGATATTTGTAAAGACTACATAGATATTTACTATGTCATTGCACTTCAGAGAAATATCAGTAGTTCTATATTTTCTCTAAGGTAAAATATGTAAAATAAAATTCCTCTATTTCACATTTAAAGCCCTTCACTATCCATATTTAGCTTATTTTTTCACTCATTTGTTTATTCATCATTCAATAAGCCATCATGCAGTATGAAACTAAATGGAGACAGAAACAAAGTATGCAGAAAAAAGCACAATGAAGGAATACATACCAAATAGAAGCCCAAAATGCTATGTCTCAGACTCTTTTTATACTTGCCATGTGCTACAGCTGTCATTACAGGGAGAACACATCATGGATACTTGATTTGAAACAAAGAACAGGCCTCCAGAGATAGTTGTTTTCCAATGGACATTAGCTAGTTAAGTATATTTTCTTGTTGGTGGTTTACTGTTTTGAGCTAGTGAGGTAAAGCATGCAATCTTGATCCCACTTTGCCATGCTTATGGAATTTAGAAATATAAAAATACTAAAGAACAGTTGAACTATTTTAGACCTTCTGTGTTGGATCTCTTTGGTTACAATAGACAAAACTACAATTATCATTAATACAATCATTTCAAATATCAAACAGAGCGGCTAATTTCTTTCCAGAAGTGAAAGTGTGGCCAGAGAATCAAAGATTGAATCTTTGTACAAAGAATAAATGCACTTGGCATATACAAAGTTTCAAGAACAATCTCTATACAAATGTATTTATAGATAGTATATGTTCTCATTTCAACTATTCATAAAATTTTACACCTTCAAGCAGAGGTAAAAATTCCACTGTGATTATTTTTCTCTATGAGAAGTGAAATATTTTCTGCCAAGTTCCAGAAACCAATCTCTAAAGTAATTATTAAAATTCAAACATAAATAGTGAACTCCCTAACTTTCCTTCCATCTCAAAATGTTCTTGAAGTCACACCTGGCTTACTATTTCCAAATTTCTCTATTTTTTCACTTGTTGCTTTCCTTGTTTCAGATAATGAAATGATTCCCCATCCTTCCAAAGCTAATCCTTTCATATGTACTATCATCCTTTTCCTTCTTATGTTTTCTTATTCCCACTAAGCTATTATTTTACATCTTTACACATATAGTGGATTGAGAAGGAGACAGCAAAAAAGTAGTGGAATTAAGAAAGGCTTTTTTTATGAACACTTGAACACAAAAAGGGTGTTAGAGTTTCCAAAAGACTGAGGCCAGGAAAGAGAGCCTTCCAAGCATGCTAAATGGTTACACACACACACACACACACACACACACACACACAAAGGAATCAGAAGATGGAATGTGTAGACAAGAAACAGCTATCAGGCCAATTTGACTAGAGACAAAATGCATTAAAAGAAATAATCAACTGCCTGGAAAGACTGGGCTGCTATATGAGCAAATACAAGATACTTTCAGGATCACAATTCAGCAGCTGAGGAAATCAAGAAAGGCTTCATATAGGAAGTGGCCTTTAAGTTAAGTTTTGGAGAAAGCTAAAAATTCTAAGATATAATTCACATTGTCTAGGTCTAAAATCAAACTCATTAACTGAATGGATGCTCATCAATTGGAGAATGGCTGAATAAGTTATAGTATATGAATATTATGGAATACTATTGTTCTATAAGAAACGACCAATAGGATGATTTCAGAGAGGCCTGGAGAGACTTACATGAACTGATGCTGAGTGAAATGAGCAAGACCAGGAGATCACTATACATGGCAACAAGAAGATTATATATTGGTCAATTCTGATGCATGTGGCTCTCTTCAACAATGAGATGATTCAAACTAGTTCCAATTGTTCAGTGATGAAGAGAGCTATCTCCTGTGGGAGCTGAGTGTGGTTCACAACATAGCATTTTTCACTCTTTTTGTTGTTGTTTGATTGCATTTTATTTTGCTTCTTTTTTTTTCTTGTGCAGCACGATAATTGTATAAATATATATACATATATTGGATTTAACATATTTCTACCATATTTAACATATATTAGATTACTTGCCATCTAGGGGAGGGCATGGGGAAGGGGGTAAATTGGACCACAGTGTTTTGCAAGGGCTAATGTTGAAAATTGTCCATGCAGATGTTATGAAAAATAAAAAGCTTTAATTAAAAAAAATCAAACTCATTGATTTTACCTCTAAGCCTTCCCTTTCACTTAACTTCCATTCTTCTGACTAGAATACCACCATTTTTCAGTTTTTAAGGTTCACAACCTTGTAATCACTTGTTTTTACTAATCCATATTCAAACAGCTTCAAAGTCTCATTGCTCACATACCTTCCTCTTTGATTCAAATCCTTATCACTTCTTACCTGAATTATCACAATAGTCTTGTTGGTCTTCTGTATTCTAATCTTTCTTTTTTTCCCCATACTAACCTACAAACACCTGGTAAATGATATTTGTAAAGAATACATATTTACCCTATCATTGCCCTTCAGAGAAATATCAGAAATTTCTCTGAGGTAAATTATATAAAATAAAACTCTAATTTGCATTTAAAGCCCTTCATAATCCAGATTTAGCTTATTTTTTCATTCATTTATTCATTCATCATTCAATAAGCATTTATTAAATTTCTTTATATGCAAAAAAGTTATCTGCCTAGCCATTTTTAGGGGGAGAGTGAAATTAATAAGTTTTAAGGTTTTGTTTTTGTTTTTGTTTTTGTTTTAGTATCTTCTTTTTTAGATACTGTATAAATTGATTCCTCAATATAATCACAACTGCATCACCTCCAGGGCAGATATTTTCTATGAATAATTAGTTGACTTCAACTAATCTTTCTGCTTATGTATTCTTTAGTGTCATTTCTACCTCTTCTATATGTATAAGCATATTCAAGATTATTAAGCTAGTATTTGAATGTAGTGGCCTCAATTTTTTTTTGACAGTTAAAATAATTTCTTATAAAAATCTCTGTAGAACTTCTTTTATTCTTCTGTTTGTTATCCTTCGAGTTTCATCTTCACGTTTAAGATGATTTTGCTTAGTCTTCTGATTCTTATTCTTCAAGTTCCATCTTCACATGTTTAAGATGATTTTGCTTAGTCTTCTGATTCTTATTCTTCAAGCTTCATCTTCACATGTTTAAGGTGATTTTGCTTTGGGTTTCTCTCTAAGATATCTTTAAATTGGTTTTTACCCTCCACTGCCTCGCTATGTTTTATGAGATGATGCTATTTATAATCTTTTATCATCTTTCTCCATAAGATTTTATAAATAAATTTATATTGTAAACTGGTTTTACTCTTCCCAGCTATACTTTTCATAC
The DNA here is from genome assembly GCF_902635505.1 of Sarcophilus harrisii. Lineage (NCBI taxonomy): Eukaryota > Metazoa > Chordata > Mammalia > Dasyuromorphia > Dasyuridae > Sarcophilus > Sarcophilus harrisii. Next base: position 197,033,734 of record NC_045426.1, read on the forward strand.
TATTACCTCAAGTATTTGCTAAATAAGGCAATTTAAAAATTTTTTAGGATCCTTATTATAGTAAATGATGTCCATATTTAATACATCAATAATATCTCTCTTTTCTATCCTCTACCAACTTTTTCTTATATAGTAATTTGAAAAGATCAGAATTAATTTTTTTCTACTGTATGCCATATCTTCTTCATATGTATTCTTTCTTTTGCAGCAGAACTGTATAATTTTCATCTGAACTCTTGAATTGGTAGATTGACTATTCACAAGGCAATTGATTCAGGAATCACTCCCACCTCAGTATTGAGTTATTTCTTGTCCATTAATTTGCTCAATTGCATTCTCTTTAACTTTATTTGGAATTCACTATGATCCACTTTCTACTGATTATGAAGTTTTTGTGTAGTCTAAAAATATTTGACCTCTCATTCTTTACTCCACTATATTTCCCAACATATTTTTTACAATCTCATTTTTTCCATCTTCACATTAAAGTTACAAATATCAAAAGGTATATTGATTTAATTCAGAGTGTATAATCAAGTTCTTCATAAACTATCAATCAATAAATGAATCACAAAGTATTTATTAAATGTTTATTGTGTATCAGGCCTTATACTAGGGACTGGAACTACAAAGAAAAAATGAAAGAATCTATCTTTACTTTCTATCTGGAAGATAATATGGATACACATTGGTTGTTGTGAGGGCCAAAATGGCATTACTATGTTAGAGTCAAGCTAGTGTGTTTGACTATGGCTAATCAGCCCAATAAGCCAGAAATCTCTGCCACAAGCTGAGCACAAATAGTCCATATAAACTTTGAATCAGATTCTCTTACTCTGCTGATCTTGCATTTCTTCTGAGCTAATTCAATTCCACTTTTCTCATTGAGTACAATACTTTCTCTGATGAGAACACACCATGTTGGACAGTTTGTGCCAGTGTTTCCCATGCCATACAATCAATTCTAAAGTTTTTAAAGGGATCTTGAGAGTGTCCTTGTATCTCTTTTTCTGATCACCTTGTGAGCGCTTGTCCTGTGTGAGTTCTGAATAAAATAGTTTTTTTTTGGCAAGTGTACATTTAACACTGAACAACAAAATTGTACATTCTTCAATAGAGTTTGAATGCTTGACAATTTAGTTTGAGAAAGAACTTGAGCATCTCGTATCTTATCCTGCTGAGTGATCTTCAGAATCTTCCTAAGATAATTAAAATGGAAGTGATTCAGTTTCCTGGCATGGTGCTGGTATACGGTTCAGGTTTCACAGGCATACAAGAATGAGGTCAGGACAATGGCTCTGTAGACCTCCAGTTTGGTAGTCAGTCTAATACCTCTCCTATCTCATACTTTCCTTTGGAGCCTCCCAAATAATGAGCTAGTTCTGGCAATTCATTTGTCAATCTCATTATCAAGGTAAACATCTCTGTAAAGTATATTGCCAAGGTAAGTAAACTTATCCACAACATTCAGAACTTCTCCATTTGCTGTAACTAATGTATCCACATATAGCTGGTATGGGACTGGCTAATGTACTTCTGTTCTCTTGATGTTAATTGTTAGGTCAAAATTAGCACAAGCAGCAGAGTATCAGTGCATACTTTGTTGCATCTCAGCTTTGGAAACTCACCTGCAAGCAAAAAATAAAGCACCAACACTCTCTCCAATTTATTTTTAGCTTGTATCCTTTTCAGGTTGAAGAATTTATCCCCAGTGCAGTAACAGTAACTCAGTGCAGTCTTTATTGAAGGTGTTTAACAAGCTGGCTGAAAACACCGTGCTAAAAAGCTTGGGAGCAAGCACGCAGCCTTGATTCACTCCACTGGTGACTGGGAAAGCTCAAGAGCATTGTCCATTGTCCAGAAATTGATATGATACCCTGATGTTTCTGGGCAACTGAAATTTGACTTCAATTTCCATAAGCCTTCATGATAGACAGTGTCAAAGACCTTGGTCAAATCTACAAAAGTCGTATACAGACCTGTGGTCTTCCCTGGCATTTCTTCTGGAGATGTCAAACATCAAACACCATTTACCAGCTATTCCTCAGCCCCTTCTGAAGCCTTCTCTAGATGACCTTCTTCCAACTGAAGGATCAGCCTATTAAGGAGAACTCTGGCAAGAATCTTGCCAGCAGTGACTAGGAGAGAGACCCCCTTGTGATTGTCACAGGGTGATCTATTCCCTTCCGCTTTTTAGAGATGGACAGTGGAAGCATCCTTGAACTCCTGGAGCATCCTCTCCTCTTGCCCTATAATCTGGAAAATTTCAATCAGTTTTTATATGAACAATGGACCCCACACACATACCTTGTAAATCTCAGCTGAAATAGAATTAGCTCCAGATACTTTGCCACACAAAAGTAGTTTAATTGAATTCAAAACCTCTTCTTCAGCTGACACTTCAGCTAGGGAGTGACAGATTTCAACTTGAGATAAATAGTTAAGAGCTACAGCATTTATTAATGTCAGTCTGTTGAGAATACTACAGAAGTGTTCAGCCCATCTCTCCAGGATCATGTCCTTACTAATAAAATCAATGTGGCTCCATCAGCACCGAATAGTTGAGATGTACCATAGGTCTTTGGCCCATAAATACCCTTCAGTACATCATAAAAGTACTTTGGACTGTTACTATCAGCATAAAACTGCATTTCATCTGCCTTCTTACCGAGTCAAGAATCTGCATCTCTCTAAGTTCCTATTGTACTTTATTTTTGATAAAATTGAATTCTACTTTCTTAGACATGGATCAACTACCCTGGTGGTACACTCTGTGGAGTTCTTTTTCATTTAGCAGCTTCTGAGTTTTCTCATTATTTTCATCAAACTAGTTTTGATATTTGCAAGTGTTCTGACCCAGATGAATTCTATACACAAAAATTCTGAAATCTGCTCATTCCTTTTCTGCTCTACTACTGCCAACTGTGTGTTGGCTCAACTTAACCCCCTCCAAGTTAACAACAAACTGCACTCTAAACTGTTAGCACTAATTTTTCTGGTAGTCTCTTTGCCTTGGGGACACCACTTTTGTTGAATGCTTTGTTAAATGTTGAATTTTATTTTTGTTGAATGAATATTCATCTTGGATAGAATAAGTCTATGATCAACCACACATTGCCTTCGTCTGGCTCTTCTCCTTACAATCATATAATCTATTAAAAGCTAATGTTTGTGCAAGGACATCCAGGAAGTATTATTGCATTAAGGTAAATGGAATAAAGTGTTGGTGATGAGAAGGTCATGAAATACACAAGTCTTCAGTAGTAAGTGAACATTACTGATGCTATTTCTAATTCCATCCCTCCCAAGGACTCCTTACCATATCTCCTAATTTGAATCTACTCTAGCATTAAAGTTACTCAGAATTATAAACTGATCCATTTTGGGAACATTGATGATAAGGATCTCCAGGTTTTCATAAAATTTTTCTTTGACCTCATCAGGGTTTGTCATGGTGATACCATAAGTACTGATGATGGTGGTATGGTATGGTCCTGCAAGTTGTCTTGGGCATATGAGTTTGTTTACTAGATTTGGTTTGATTGCAAAACCTACACCAGCTTCACAGTGATCTAGTTGGCATTACTTCATCAACCTTGTTTCACTCAGGACTCTTATTTGGATGCAATACTTGTTGAGTCCTCTCACAACAAGATCTGTTAGTCTTTCAGATTTTGACTGGATTTTGTATTATCTATGAGCAGGCACACTTTCCATATCTTGATGGTGAGTGGAATCAACTTTGCAGATGTTTTCATACATTTTTAGTGCTTTGACCACAAGGTGGGATCCCTATCTGCTGCAGAAGTCAGGTCAGGACTGGGTAAGCAGACAATTTTTAGGGCACCTTTTCTAACCCGATCCTTATAGCTGGAGATAAGCAGTACTATCCTTAAAAGGATGCTCAGATTCCCAGCCAAATCTGGGAGTGAGTCTGCCAAATCTCTGTGGTTTGTAGTGAGAAGACAATGCTATAGTCTGGGCTGTTGGTGTTCAGGGTTGTGACGACAGCTTCAGTTGTCTACACCTGCTACTTCATCACTTGTCCATTACACAGGTCTTTGAGAGAGGTAGAAATAATAAAATGATATGCTGATGTCTTTTGAATCATTTATAAATTGGATTTAAGTAAGTCAGAGTTGCACTAAATCATTGATCACACTCTCTCTTCCAATGGCACTGTCCAATGGCAAGACAGAGTTTAGATGACTAGTGATGGATTCAAAATTCTCATTTCCCTTCTCAATTTCTACATAGGAGTGCTATAAAAAAGTATAGAACTTCTCATACCTGTGCCAACATTCAGAAGTCCAGCCAGAGATATAAAAGCAGGGATCTGCTTCAGAGCACTGAAATTTAGAAGGCAAAAAATTAACTTTTCATTGCTTCAGCAACTTAGAAACCTCTGCAAAAATGATGTTAACTACCAAAAAAAAAAAAAAGAGGTCCACTAAACTATACATAAGGATCCCTGTGAACCACATATTGACTTAGAAACTACACAATAGCATTTTCAATGTTCTATTATGTTTTCAGTTATTTCCCAATTATTTCCTAATTACTAATTATATTTCAGCCTAGTTTAGGAGTATTAAAAATGAGTGTTTATCACCTCTGCTATACATTAATGCTATATATCAATGGATGACCTTGATATCTTTGATGTCTTATCAAGCTCTAAGGTCTCCAGAACCCCTACTTCAGCTGCTTTCATAGCCATTGGAAAAATTGTTCTCATCTGCCCATTCCACCGGAGCAAGTCTTCATATCTTTGGGACAGACACCCTCCTAACTTACCACAGGGTTTGAGACCCCTTGGTTATTATCAACCTGGTTTAGCCAATCTGCCAAAATAGTTTACCAGGCTGTGGCCATTGTGCAAGCTACAGCTTCTTGGATCCACAAATAAGAGTAGGGTGGATCAGGGGATACCAAAGGTCTCTGCAGCCCTCATCACAGAGGTATTTGTCACAGTATTTATAAGGATTCATATAATCATAGGAATAAGCAAATAACAAATACATAGAAAGGAAATAAAAGGTAATTTAGTGAGGGAAGGGAAACACTAAAATCTGGGAGGTAGGGGAATCAGAAAAGGCCTTGTAGAACTAAGATTAAAAGAAAAAAGAATTATAAGAGTTAAAGATGAAGAGGGAATACAGGAGACCATGTGTAAGGTACAGCAAAAATCATCCTCTACAACCAATGTTGGTCCACAGAATGAAATTATTTTTATACTGATATTTTGCAAATATTGTGAGCACTGCAATAAGATGACTAAATATTCCATGAAATTATGCTTCATGGCTCCTTTGGATACACAATAAAACTAACTGCTCCAACATTTTTATTTGCCTTTCTAAGAAGAGAGGTATCATTCCATTTAGCTGCAACTTCCTCTTCTGTTTTGTTCAGTTTATAGGGAAATATTAAGACTGAAATGATTTGACTCCTCAAATATGTAGACTGATTACTGGATCCTAAAATTAAACTTATCAATATTTACATTAATGGTTAGAAGTGGTCTAAAAGCTTTACCTAAAAAGCTAAAAAACTAAAAGCTAAAAAAAGAGGAAAAGCTGCCCTTTTCCCATAATTTGGCCACTCAAACTACTGATATAGAAAGTGGCTTCACAAAACTGAGGATCATTTTTATTTGTTTGGTTAATAAGTTATTATGTTCAAAGAATTCAAACTCAAATGATCTGGAGTTCTCTAACTTACTTGGATCGTCCCTGTGAAAGAGGGTTCATTTGTTTTTAAGACCATATTCTGACAAGATTGACTATGTTCTGTTAAGTCAAATCAGCAAAAGGGGAAACAGTATGCTGAACATTCTGAGACATTATGAATAAAGCATTATTCATATTAAAAGACAGATATGTTCTCTGACTGCAAGAAGGTTATATTCTTATGAAAGTCTAAAAATTGCGGGTGCTAATGGTAGTGACAATATTCACAGTAACAATATTTACATTATTTACATAATTTACTATATTTACATAATTCACCTGAAGAAAGCCCTTTAGCAAATTATACATTGTACGCTTCACAAGCCAATTTCTTCATGTTTACAAACATAAATGAGGAGATTGAAATAGTAAAAATCTAATATCTGGGGGCAGCTAAGTAGTACAATGGATAAAGCACCTGCTCTAAAATCAGGAAGAACCCAAGTTCAAATATGGTCTTAGATACTTACTAGCTGTGTGGTCCTGACAAATAGTTCCTTAACTTCAATTGCCTTCCAAAACAACAATAAGTCTAATGTCCGATTGGAAGAGGAACATTTAACTAACTATGAGAGTGAGTCCATCTTTCACAGGATGAGCAGAGATAATAAACAACAATGTGGGCCATTGCTGCCACCTAGTTTTACAGGAAACAGGGAATCTAAGAGCACTTGAAAATATAAAAGATAGCACTTGCTGTATCAGTGAGTATTCTGTCTGACCCACACAAAATAGAAAGGAGAGGCAGGATGGGAGAGATACTATTTCATATTTTTAGCCTACTTTCAATGAAAAGGGGGAAAGATTGCAAACTGACACAGAGATTGTACGTTATGCTGAATCTGGTAAAAACCAAATATCTAAAGGTTAGGGAGAAATAAGGTATCAGCACAGATTTGTTGCCCTTATGCCATATATATATATATATATATATATATATATATATATATATATATGTCAATATGTTTAAGAGGGATGGGAGTATGTATTGATGACATAGCTATTATTGTGTCAAACATACACTATGCATTCAAAATTCTCATTTCCCTTCTCAGACAATTTCTGCACAAGACTGCTATAAAATAGTATAGAACTTCTCACACCTGTGCCAACATTCAGAAGTCCAGCTAGAGATGTAAAAGCAGGGATCTGCTTCAGAGCACTGAAATTTAGAAGGCACAAAATTAACTTTTCATTCCTTCAGCAACTTAGAAACCTCTGCAACAATGATGTTAACTACCCTGTGAACCACACATTGACTTAGAAAACTACACATTAGCATTTTCAATATTCTATTATATTTTCAGTTATTTTGTTAAATATTTCCCAATTATATTTCAGCCTAGTTTAGAAATGAGTGTTTATCACCTCTGCTATACAATAAATAATGCGTTTTCCTCTTACTTGAATTTTTCTTGATTTGTTCTTAATACTGTACATTACAATGTTCATTTGAGAGGTTTTAGACTGCTTAGCCCAAGGATGTTTTTCTTTTGCTTAGCTTATAAGTCACATTTACTAGTTAAAGATCTGAAGGGCATAAGTCTTGATTTCTGTTTAAACTAGTAGATCACAAAGCTATTAGTTGTTATACCAAGCAGTACCAAAACTTCTTATTTGATACATAACCCAGATTGATATGGTTGTCTCTTGTTGCTTTGTCTCTTTACAATACATGTCATCTAAAACTAATTCTTGCATTTTAACAAGAATAATTTTGAACTTTCAACCAGGTAGACTGGCCCAATGGCTTAATATAAAGAACATTTAACATAAAGAGGACTTTTCATCCAAAAACCACAATTCATAGCTAATTGAATATGAAAGAAAGAATTTTCCAGCCTCTCTTGAAAGAAATGACCTAAATAAGGAAGAATTTGGATTTTATGGTGGAGTTGTGAACGAGTCCAACCATTTTGGAGAGTAGTTTGGAACTATGTTCAAAAAGTTATCAAACTGTGCATACCCTTTGATCCAGCAGTGTTACTACTGGGATTATATCCCAAAGAGATTATAAAGAAGGGAAAGGGACCTGTATGTGCACGAATGTTTGTGGCAGCCCTTTTTGTAGTGGCTAAAAACTGGAAACTGAATGGATGTCCATCAGTTGGAGAATGGTTGAATAAATTGTGGTATATGAAAATTATGGAATATTACTGTTCTGTAAGAAATGACCAACAGGATGATTTCAGAAAGGCCTGGAGAGACTTACACGAACTGATGCTGAGTGAAATGAGCAGGACCAGGAGATCATTATATACTTCAACAACAATACTAGATGATGACCAGTTCTGATGGATCAGGCCATCCTCAGCAACGAGATCAACCAAATCATTTCTAATGGAGCAGTAATGAACTGAACTAGCTATGCCCAGAAAAAGAACTCTGGGAGATGACAAAACCATTACATTGAATTCCCAATCCCTATATTTATGCCCACCTGCATTTTTGATTTCCTTCACAAGCTAATTGTACAATATTTCAGAGTCTGATTCTTTTTCTACAGCAAAATAACGTTTTGGTCAGGTATACTTATTGTGTATCTAATTTATATTTTAATATATTTAACATCTACTGGTCATCCTGCCATCTAGGGGAGGGGGTGGGGGGGGGGTAAGAGGTGAAAAATTGGAACAAGAGGTTTGGCAATTGTTAATGCTGTAAAGTTACCCATGTATATATCCTGTAAATAAAAGGCTATTAAATAAAAAAAAAAGAATTTGGATTTTAAACCTAAATTTATGATCTTGGTACTAATATGCCACTTTGGCTACTATTCATGACCATTTCTTTATCTGAAATGCTAATGAAAATGTGTAAGCAGAACAATTTGTCAAGCAGCTGAGATAATTTTAGTAACTTCTAAACATTTTAGGATGATGCTTGGGAACCAAAGAAACATTACAATACAGGGAGGATATTCTTAAACATATCTTCAAAGAAAGACTAAAATGATTTAGAGAGGATCATTTCTTCAGGTACAGGTTGAAAGTCTCTATGATTCCTTCCAGTTTAATATTCTATGATTCTGAAATAGATACATTCATTTATTCTATCATGAAAATCCATAGACTAATAGAGTATCAAAGCTAGAAGGGAAATCAGAGGCATTTCATTGCATATAATTTTTCAAATACAACCAAGTGCCTGATAAAAATACTCAGACATTTTCCTTAATCTTTTTGTATATCAAGTCCATCCTCATCACTTACCTACTGAGAGATAAGAAATATATGCAATAAATGATGGAGAAAGTTTCCCACTACTAGTGAAATTTCAGCCTGTTCAGTTTTGTATATGCACTCCATACTTTGACCATTAAATAAACCCCAAACATTCATAATGCTTAAAGTGATTAAAGTGATTTTGCATCATCATTACTATGATTTAGTACTATTCTTACTTCCTCTTCTTATTGAATATTTGACATAGGGAAGATAAGTCCCATATTTAAGATTCTATGTTCACTCTGTAAGGTAGAATAAAATCTTTTCTCATGTGTGTTGGGAGTACAAGAGTGGAACATGGCAATGAAGGAAAGTATATTGTTTTTATATGGCCAAATTAACCCTAATAAGAGATGGTAAAGCCACCATTTCAGAAATGGAAGCAGTTTAAGGATGGGTCTTCCTGAATCAAGGCCATTAATTTCCTAGAATATCCCAAAGACAGAGGAAAATTGCCTTTCAAACTAAAGCATCAGCTTCCTCTTCCATACATAGAAAAAACCTTGGACAAATGAAGACTCTCAGAATAATTATTAGTGTAAGGGACTGTATAACACCTCTTTTATGGATGGTTTGAATGGGAATAGACTAACTGAATAAAAAAGGAGGACAGATTTCATGAGAAAAGCAACAAAACACACAATGAAACTGACCTATTTCATCAATTTTACAGGTTCCATCTTTCTAGAATAGACCTAGGGAATTAAATGAGAAATATATAGCAAAAGGGATTTTAGCAACAGAAAAGCAGAAGCAAGAAATCCAAAGATTATCCAAGCTAAATTAACATGCCCCATGATTAACATTAATTATGCTTGAGGGATAGCCATAGGTGGTTTGCAACATCAATTTCCCACAAAGCTAAGGGAATAATATGTGGGTGATGAATTTTTTTTAGAACTCTAACCTTTATATGAATGAAAAGCATCTAAAATGTGCCATGATTTTCTGTGTTTAAATTTGCATTTTTTGCCTCGAATCAATGTCATTTTTGCCCTTGATTTGTATTCAGGAGAATAAAAAAGCAAGAGTCTACAATAAAACGAAGAAATTTTATCAGACAATTTCACAATAGTAAATAGGAACCTTGATATTATTCTCATGTCTCTATTATGTAAGGTGTTAATAAAATGATATTTTAACTGAAGTTTAGAATCCTAAATAAATGCATATAGTTTGATTATCACATATAATCAACAAAAAAAAAGCTTTAGGAAAATAATATGCACATCTTTATTTGGAAAATTCATATAATTTTTTTTTACAGTTTAAAAAATCCAGGTTAACATTGCCCTCTTCTGGTTTGATATTTGAATCTTCATACTCTAAATAAAATTTCAGATGGTACATTATAAGCAATTTCTTATAAACTTTAATGTTCTATACTGTGTATTACAAAACATTGGCAGCATAGCATTTATAACCTGATCCATTCAGAACCATTCTCTTCAGTCTGAGGGTGTCCAACATGTTGACTTTCTAAAGACATGGGTAGTAAAATAATAGTATTTGAGGACAAAGAAGCTCTCTAGTCACTCGTGCCATTTGTCTTTGAAGAGACAACTCTCTTCAGGAAACTCCAACAGACTATTTCAGAGGGAAAAAGACAAAAATATGGATAAAAAGACAATGTGAATAAATATTTGTAGCTGGCCCCAGACCAACCAACTTTCTCCTGGTCATCCTTTTTCCCTCCATCTAATTCATCATACTGTCCAAACTGGACCTATAAAGACCATTACCTGGAAGAGCTGGCTCAGCCTTGGAACTTTTATCTTGGAGAGTGCTATATTAATTGGTGAGACTAGTATAGTTAGTTGACTCCAAATAGATTATATTTAATTCCAGACTTATTCCCATCATTTGTTCACATGACGTGTATTCTTCTTCTCACCTGTTCCCCTTCTTGTTCTGGGAACAATAATCAAATCAATATGACTATTGGTTTGGGTAAGAGCATTATCAATCCTTCCTTGTGGCTCTACTCACCAATCCTGTGATTTTCCCAAACTAATATACCGCTCTCTACCTACTGCTAACTCATAGGTGTTGCTTCCTATTAGTATGCAAGTTCTTGTCTCTGTGACAAATAGCAATCATGATAATGAAATAAATTTAAATAGCATCCTTTTTTTCTTATATTCTCTCTCTTCCCACTTCACATAAAGCCCAGAAGAAATAGTTTCAATAACTTCTACAGAAAGACTGGACAAATTCCCTAAAATCTTTTTTTCCACTTCATTTTTTTCATAATTTGTTCTTTTTTTTTTTCCTTTTGGGTCTTTTTTCACAACTGTGACTAATATAGAAATGTTTTACATTATAGTACATGTATAATCTATATCAAATTGCCTACCATTTTCAGAAGAGGGGAGGATGGGGAGGGATAGAGAAAATTCTGGAATTTGAAATCTTATAAAAATGAATGCTAAAAATTGTCTTGACATATAATTAGGATAAAATAAAATAACGTTTTTTAAAGAGTGCTGGAAATGTCAGACCTGCTTCAGTGCATTAAATCTAAACCTCAGAATTTGTTCTCCTCACCTCCTCACCCCAATCTCCCTCTGCAGTCTCTCACACAATGACTTTGATTGATTCAAGGCAGTTCACAGATCCTGTTGACACTCAATTTTGATTATTTGATTCAAATAAAAAAAATGTTTTACCTAGTTAAAATGCCAGGAAGAAAATGACCTGGTTTCAACTAAACGCTTCACAGGGAAATGTCTTGAAAGACTATTAACTTGAAAGACTATTAACTTCACTAAACAGAGCCAAACCTGAAGTCAAAAAGAACTTGAGTTCTTAGTTGCTATTAACTTAACTTTGTAACAATTACTGTCTAACATTTAACTTCTGTTTGTCTCAGTTTCTTCATCTGTAAAATGGGAAAAATAATAGACCAATCCCCCCACACCTCCCCAGCATTATTGTGAGGATCAAATGAGATAATAGCTGAGAAGTGCTTGGCAAAGTGCCAAGGACAATATAAATGTCAGTTATTATCACTATTCCTTATAAGTGGCCACGTGAATGATTTAAGCCTCAAAGGCAATTTCTGGATCACTCAGTCAAACAACATGAGTAGGTTCCCTATTCACTTTTTTATGAGTAGGGACAAGAGAAGTGGGACACTTAGAAATTAGATCAGAAGTAGTAATAGAAGAAATAGTAGTAGGGATAGTGGTGATAGTAATAACAACTATAACAATAATAGCTAATATTTACATAGTCCCTTAAAGTTATTATCAAATGAGATAATAATTGCAAAACATAGTGTCTCTTACATATAAATGTTAGCTAACATTATCATCATCATTATTATTATAATTACTTTAACAAATGAAACTCTACAGAGATTTTTGGGATACCCTGTATAGCAACAGGGTCCTTTTAAATGAGGTTCTTTTAAAATATATATGTGTGTTATTCCTAATTTACAGAGGCTTTTGTTTGCTTGCTTCCTTTTGGAGGGGGTTATATTTAACCATTTCTTAATACTTTTTCACATGACTTTGATTTTGGGGTGAAACCTGTGCACTCCTCAAAAAACTGCTTTTAAATTCATAAAATAAAACACAGAGAATTACAAAAGAAAGAAATACAGTTATTGACATTTTAATTTCATGGATCCCAAGCTAAAAACTCCTACAATGATACAGTGAGGAAATACTATCTACAAGTGCAAATAGATAACTAAGCTACAATTTGTCTTAAACAGTTGTATGTCATTGGGATGTTACATGATTTCACATAGAATATGTCAAAGTTAGAACGATAACCCTTCTCTTTCTTGATCTGAGTGGGTAGGCTGTCTTCAAAACAAACAGAAAGCATAATAAAAAGCTTGGTACACAAGGCATAAATTAGCAGATGCAACCCTAAACACCTATATGCATATCCATGGATATAATCTAGCTGCTCACATTTGTTTTCATTTGGCATTTATTGTTGCAAGAGAGCAGCACTAGGTTCCTTTTGTCCTAAGCAAGTTTCCACATTATCAGTCTTGATTATTAAAAAAAAAAAAAAAAAAAAGGTGTGCATTTCCTCTACACACTGTGCATTTAGTAAAGGAAAATAATAAAGGATTCCCCTTTACTAATTGCATAATGTGTATATTCCTGATTTTCTTAGTCAGCATTCAAAATCCCAGATGGTCCTTGCATGGGATACTGTCCATAACAGTCTGAGGAGGCCAAAAAAGCTAAAAGCAAAAGATGTTTTTGCTTTAGTGCCCAAATGATTCCCCAAAAATAGACTCCTAAGTTGATTGAGACTTCCCAAGGGGATTCAACAGCACTTTTTTTTAAACAGATGGAAAGTCATTGGTCATTCTTCCTTAGTTTCCTATTCCACTGCATACTATGATACATAACAGTTTCTAGGGGCACAGTTGATGAAGCACTTAACTGAAGGGGACTTAAAAATGCTACACTTGGATCGCAACACATATCAATTAGCCAGTAGCAATTTTTCTGCTCCCAGTGGTCTGGGATCATTATAGACTAAATCCCTTTAGGACACCATCCATTTTCTATGCATACAACAGCCAAATCTAAAAATATGGAATGAAATAACAGCCCAGAATCTTCTCTACTTTGGCTACTAAGAAGAGGAAAAACAATTACGGCTCCAGGAAAAAGCATCTTGGTAGGTAATCAATCAGTTTTGTTTTTTTCCAGGAAAAAAAGGGATTTCACAATATATTGAATCACATATTATGTTGGTTGTCTCTGAAGGAAATAATATACAAAGAAAAAAGCATAAGACATACAATAGGTAATGGGAATGTGTCATTCTTCTACATTGAACAGACAGATTATTACATTTTATACTCATTGCAATGGGATTTAATTCCCAGTGAAAACTCCCATTTTGTTGTAGTAATTGCTTCTATTTTCCCCACAAAGAATACAAAAAATAGACTGTAACCCATAGCAAAATTCACTTCTTCAGCAACAACTGACTAAAATTATTAATAAAATAGATTAGATGCACTAAAACTGTGATGTTTTGGTAAAACAGGGGCCATTTGTGTTGCACAGGTTTTCAGTAAATAGGCAAAAACAAATATGCCTTTTGTATAGCTATAATTTATTACTGTAAAAGCTATCTACTATAACATATAACTACCAGATTTCAAAAGATACAAAGCAACAAGGAATTTTAAAAAATAGATTAAAACATGCACCAGAGCCTCGACACATAATAAGGTGTTGTTAGAGATCTTAGATATTATCCAATATGAACATCCTTATTTTGTGAAAAACAAGAGATTAGGGGTTTTGTTCAAATGATAAAACAAAGATTTGAACTCAGACCTCCCCAAAACAAAGCTAGTGTTTGTCCTACTATACTATTTTGCTGCCAATAATGTGATAATTATTCTCATGAATCACAGTGTTAAATGATCTACATGTAAATTATGTGTAGACAAGTTAGTGTTCCAAAAAGTTAATTTTTTGTAATAATTCTCACAAAGAAGGTGAAAGATAATATGTTTTTTAAAAGTAATATGATTCTTAAACTCATTTTTAAGATGAAAAAAGTGCAGATTTAAGAAGAGCTAACTAAAAACTAAATGGTGAAAATTATTCAGTTTAAATCTATGTAGACCTGCTTCAAGGGAAAAAATTGTTTCTATGTGGAAAAAGTGCCTGAAAAACAAATATACCAGATCAGTAGAGGAGAGGATTCTGGGGAGATAGTGGAGTAAATCAGAAATTTCCAAGCTCTCCAGATTTCCCCCCAAAACAAGACAAAATAGTACCTCAAGGCAACCAAGTCTGCCAGTAAGGGTTGTCAAGTCTAGCTGTGGAAGAAAAGGTGTGGGAGAAAAGGAAACAACACCCTCTGAGTGAGTGCAGAAGCAGTGGGGCAGGGAAGCAGCTCGCTGTGGGCACTGGCAGGTTTTCTTGATTTTGGTTTCAGACTAGATCAAAAAAATGAAGGAGAACCTGAAGCCAAAGGCATTATCCTCTATACCCCAGGATTAGAGGCTACAAACTCCTATTTAAAAAAAAAAATGAGCAGGCAAAGGAGAAAAAAAAATCCAACCACATAAAGTTGTGGAATAGTGGGAATATGGAATAAAGATGGGGATTTATCTTCAAAGGAGGATATTGAAGCAAAAAAAAAAAAAGTCTCTTCTACCCCAAAGTGTAAATTAAATAGTTATATGTCCAAAAAGAATCCTTAGAAGAATTGAAAAAAATACATTAACAATCAAATGAGAGAGATTCAGGAATTGTTTTTAATAAGAACAATTGAAGTAAAATAAGATTATGAAAAAGAAAGACAAGCAACTGGAAAAGGAAATTCAGAATCTCAAGAAAACAATTCCTTGAAAATTAGAATCAGGCAAGATGAAGCCAGCAAAGTTATGAGACCAAGAAATAATAAAACAAAATGTAAAGAATGAAAAAACAGAAGAGAATCTATGAATCTCATAAATAAAATTTTAAAATCTAGAAATCAGATCAAGAAGAGAAAATATAAGAATAATTGAACTAGCTGAAACTACATCAAAAATAAGAATCTTGATACAATAATACAAGAGATAATTTTTAAAAATTGTTCCAAACTGTTAAAACAAGAGAAAAACAGAAATAGAAAAAAAAAAAAAAAAAAACAATCAACCAATCACCACCTGAAATAGATCCTATAAGAAAAACCTACAGAACATCACAGCCAAATTCTGAACTCCCCAGTCAAGGGTAACAACAATGAGGGGTAAAAAGCAATTCATATTTATGCATGTATTTTAATTATAGATGAGCTTCATATTATAATAAGACTGGAAATCAGTTTTGTCCTAAAAGTGATACCAAAGTGAATCTTGGGATTTGGCAACTTTAATCAGAGTTTTACTAACTGGATATTGATAAGGTAAGCTATATACTGTGGAAAGAATAATGCATGTGTAAGAAGACCTGGTTTAGTTTCTACTGTGTCACTAAAAAGCTGTATGGTCTTTTTCAAAATCATACAGTCTCTCAGAGGCTCAATTTCTTTATGTTTACATGACACAATTAGATTAGATGGTCCCAAACTAAAATCATTTCTAGTTTTAAGATTATTTCATTCATCAAAGCTGAGTAAATTAATAATTTCAACACATTTTACTGAGTTCGCCAACAAAATTGTCATGATAATGACTTTAACTCTGTATTGTGCCTTATATGTTCCAAGGTTCATTTGAAATTGTTATCTTATCTAGTCCCCACTACAACCTCTATGGTTGGGAGAGCAGAGTTTATTATCCAATTTTACCAATAAAAATAGAGGTTTTGGATATTAAGATGATTTTACTAGGGTATTGCAATTTCTAAGTCCGAACAAAAACTAAGATTCAAATCTGTCTCCTCCAAGTTCAGAAGAATTAATATTCATATATAATACACATTTGTAATTTTCTAATTCATCTTAGAAAAAAAATAAGTATATTCCTTACTGAAGTATCTAGACAGGCAAATCTCAAAATCTCAGACAAGTCTCTAAAACTTTAAGTTTCAGAGAGTTCTGATCATCATTTGAGAAAATTCCTTCCTGGGAGCTCCTCCATGTGATGAAACTATAGGACAATAGAAAATAATAATAATAATAAAATCTTAACTGAAAATCTCAAATTTAGAAATAAAATTTACCCCCAAATCTGAAATTAAAAACTTTAGATTATTTTCATTCAAAATTTAGGAGAAAACTCACTAAGTCTTTTTGTTTGCTGATTTGGGCAATTATTTTAATCCCAGTTCACTAATTTGCAAAATTAGTTTAAATTATATTCTATTAGGTACTGACCAGTATTATCTCAAGATGTTAAATCTTCCTTTTTAACTTTCTTACCAATGTTAGCGTCTTTTAGTGTAATCATCAAAACGATTACCACTTTTCTAGCTCCCACTATTTTCTATTCTCAATGTGCTTTCTTAGCTTTCCTGGATCCCCCTTCCTTTCAGTTCTACACACATACACACACACACACACACACACACACACACACACACACACAGCCCTGACTTCCTATTCCTTTTACATCCCATGCCTTTGCTCAAATGCCTCTCCAGCCAATATTTAAAGTATTCTCCTTGACATTGTCTTGACAATTTGACAAGCCAAATTGGCCAACTAGTTGTTCTTTTAATTTAACATTCAATTTTCTAGCTCTACAAATTCATATAGGCTAACAACGACCATGCTCTCATCATTATCACCAACCACTCATCATCTGAGTCCTAAAAATAAGATAAGGATTCAGATTTTGGGGTAGTCTTTCGTAAGGATATCTGATGTCCCATATCTATTTCAAATTAATCATGTACAAAACACTCATAATCTCTCCTAAACTCTCCTCTTAACATGTTTCTATGAAAGGAATTATCATTCATAGCCTAGGAGTCATCACTTTACTCCTAATAATTTTTCAGGTCTTAAAGATTATACCGCTTGAACATCTCTTATATTCATCTACTCAAAATTCAAATCAGAACCACAATAATCCAGATTTTCATCACCTCTCATCTGGACTATTGCAATAGACTTGTTGATCTCCTTTTATTGAGTTTTTCATCTCCTCTTCATTTATACATACCTAAAGCATATGACTGATCATGCTGCTCCTCTGCTTAAAAAAGTTAAGTGGTTGTTAATTTTAAGATAAAGTAAAATGTCCTTGTTTGGAATTTGAACCCCATTCACCATCTGGTTTCAGCCCATTTTTCCAGACTGATTATTTATTTATTCCCATTCATGTACTCTGTCAGACTGACCTATTTGCTTTGTCCTGTACATGATTTGTCATTTCCCATCATCATTCAGGGCTAAAATGCTCATGTTCCTCTCCTTTTTTTTTTTTTTTTTGGAATCCCTAACTCTGGGTGGGGAGGGTCGAACCAAGATGGTGGAGTAAATCCAGGAAGCTACTTGAGCTTTCCCAGTTTCCCTGTAAAATCATATGAAAGGAAGACTAGAATTTTGGGGTTGTTCTTTTTCATTCCCAAAAAGAGCCATGATATCAGGGAGGGGATGCCAGGACATGCAAGTGAATTGGATTTAAGTGAGGGTGGGCTAAGCAAAGTCACCAGTCTCACTTTCTCTTTCAGAACCTTTTGGATCCAGTGGGCAAATACAGATCAGAATATCATCAGCATTGTCCATGAAATTTTATCAGTAAAGATTCTAGAGTGGTTTGCCATGTCCTTCTCCAGTAGATTGAGGCAAACAAAATTGAACGAATTGCCCAGATCACAGAGCTAGTGAATATCTCAGATCAGATTTGAATACAGATCTTCCTGACTCCAGGTCCAGTGTTTTATCTCCCAAGTCTTCTAACTGCCTTGAATGCATAACTAAATGGATTCCCAACTGATTGGATGGACAGACCCAGAATAACCATAATGATTATCAATATAACCATTAATCAATCTATGTCATTGTGTCAGGAGTTGTCCAGCAAGGTGCCCCTAAAATGTTTGTGATCCTTGGCTATTTAATGGGGTTTTCATTGTTAGGGTTTTTTTTGGCAGGGGATTAGATTGAGAGGGGAGGTGTTTTTGGTCAGTGACTTGGCTAAATGCATAAATAGCACGCTCTTCAAATTTGAATATCATATAAAGCTTGAATGGTTAATCAACTGGAAAATTGAATCAGGAACCAAAAAGCTCTTGACATGATAAAACACTGAGCCGAATCTAACAAGACAGACTTAATTAGGACTAATGTGAATTCTTACACACACACACACACACACACACACACACACACACACACAAAGTCAGCCTCACAAGTTCATGTGAGAAAAATGTTTGCGGTTTGTCTGAAAAAGATCTGGGATTTTTTAGTGGTTGACAAGCTCAGTATGAGTAGTCAGGATGACATGGAAATATATTTTTAAAAAAAAGAGCTTATAGAAACTTTGGCTATTTTTAAAGATAGCTTCCAGGAATAAAGAAGTAAACAGTTCCAGTATACTCTACTCTCATCCGATCTCATCTAATGCATTGGGTTGAATCCTTGAACAACAGATTAAGGACTTTGGTATTCTGGGACAATGATTCAGGATCATTTAAAATAGTTGGGTCTGTTAGCCTAGAGAAGACAAAACTCAGTAAAAGCATGTGGAGGTGAAGGGTTTTCATGACAGCTGCCTTCAAGTATTTGAGGGGCTGTCACATGGAGAAAGAATTAAACTTGTTCTATTTGGGCTCTTGGGGCAGAACCAATATCATTAAGTAGAAGAGGCAAAGAGGCTGATATCCTGATAATTAAAGGTATTCAAAAGTGAGGTAGATTCCTTCTCTCCAATCCCACCCTCTACAAATATTGTAATTCTTCACAAAGGCTGAACTTGTTAGACAAATTGTAGTTGGGATTCTTTTTACTTATAGGTTGAATGAGATGTCCATTGAGATCCTTTTCAACTGTTGGATTCTGTAGTATTGTATTTCTATGAGTGAACTAAGTTTAAGCAAAGGGAAATAGAATAGAAAAAAATAGATTTTAAATCAATATATAAAAGACTTTCCCAAAGTTCTAGTGCAATATCTTATTGTAGAGTGGAGTTCCTGTGTTCTTGAATGATATAGAAGAGAAATATAATCAGATCTTGCCACAATACAAAGACTTTTAATATGATTCAGAAATAAACTATATTTATCTTCTCAGGAATAATCTGGTTAAATTCAGGAAGATCATTATCATAATGATAATCCCTGGATGAGGAATATTTTTAGACAGATCTCAAAGAAAATATTTTTAAGCTACGTGGGTCTAGCACTTTCAGTGTTGGAGGAAGTACTCACAACCAATGAAATAAAAGATTTTTGAAACATGGAGTAAATACAAAAGTGAATTAGTTTCCTAATTTATGAATTGCAATTTCCCACTTGCTCTTTAAAGAATCCAGTGGTTTATTTCCTAAATAGCTACACTCCAATTATAAACTAAAGAGAGGGAGGAAGAAAAGAAGTATGACAATATCAAAATAATATTTTCTAAGAGTCTTTCTATAACAATTAAAATTTACTCAGAACACATTTGTGAAGAAGACATCATTTTTGAAATAGAAAACCTATATTTAAAATGTTTTCATATGGATTAAGATTAATAAAGAACAATGTAATCAATGAGAGTCAGAATCTTATGTCATTTTGATAACATTAACCACCAATATAATTTTATTATAAATATTTTCAACTAATAATGTGAATTATTTTGTAGAATATACTGCAAAGTTATAATAAACCCATTTAAATCATGTAACTAAAATTTCAGCTCAAAAATATGTAGAATTTCACATTTCATAAACAAATAGTAATATCATCAGTGAATTTTACAATGCTATGTGAACCGATATACTGAGTAAATAGGAGTGATCTAACTGGTCTCACTGATTTGAGTAGCACCTTCAATGTGAAACCCACCCATTCTTACCTGCCACATCCCATTAATATGCCATCTCATAAATCTTTATAATAAGTTCAACTAAAGGTCCTAGAAACCTTTCTCTTTATATACAGAGCTGTTCCATTAAAGAGGGCCTTTTAAATTCACAGTAGATACTTGCAAATGCTCCCTGGAATAAGCAGGAGTTGGAGACTAGTTTATTCTATTAAGGACAACTGGATCTTCTTTTAATGAGTTTTCCTCTCTTGTTCTATTAATCAAGAAGAACTCTCTAGATTTTAAGTCAAAAGTCCTGTATTGAAACCCATATTAGCTGTGTGACTTAGGGTACTGATGTGTATTCCATTTAGAGTCCAAAAATTAGTTCTAAATCAGCAGAAGATGCAGGGGGGAAGGGAGAATAAAGGTTTACTGCTTAAATTAAGAAAATGTTTTTTCATCACTATGATAAATTAATTAAATATACATTTATGAAATGTTCACCAGCTACAAAATCCTATAATAATTATAGCTCATATTTATTCAACATTTTAGTGTTATTAAATGTTATACATGAATATCTCATTTAAACTTCACAATAATTCTCTGAGGCATATAGTATAAATCATATTAAATCCACTTAATACAGGAAGGCTTTGAAACTCAGATATATTAAATCATTTCCCAAAGGACACAAAAATAATCAATACTAGAAACCATACTAAAACAGAACACAGTTCTCTTGGTTACAAGGTCAATTTTCCCCTATGATTTATGGTAACTGGTGAATTGTTAACATATCTGTTGTAGACCTTACACTAATTATATAAATAAGAAAATTCTAGGTTCCCTTCTAAAAATGATGAGTGTCTTAGAAGAGCTACAGGTGTGTGGAAGAAGCAAAAAAGATGTTAAAGAAACTCATTTAAGGACATCAGAGGCTCTGCAGGATCAGAAGTTTGAATTGCTCTACCTTCGTGTGCATCCTTCACACATGTACTCTCACATATAAGTTCGGGATGTATGTAATTCTTCCTGTGTGTTTCCTTAACACCAGTATCTCTCTTCTCTAAATAGACTATCTCTTCTCTCTGATCCTATATGCTTTCTTTTTTGTCATCTTTGTTATTTTTAAAATTTTTATTAAAGCTTTTTATTTACAAAACATATGCATGGATAATTTTTCAACATTAACCCTTGAGTTCCAATTTTCCCCCTTCCCCCAACCCTCTCCCCTAGATGGCAAGTAATCCAATATATGTTTAACATGGTAAAAATATATGTTAAATCCAATATATGCATACATACTTATAAAATTATAATCTGCACAAGAAAAATCAAATCAAAAAGGGAAAAATGAGAAAAAATAAAATGCAAGCAAACAACAAGAAGAGTGAAAATGCTATATTGTGATCCACCCTCAGTCCCCATAGTCCTCTCTCTGGGTGTAGATGTCTCTCTTCATCACAAAGTCATTGGAACTGGTCTGAATCATCTCATTGTTGAAGAGAGCCACGTCCATCAGAATTGACCATCATATCATATGTGTTTTCTATGTGTTGAATATCCATGCATGCTCCCTGATTATGTGCTCTCTGCAAATATACCCTTTCCTACTCTTTTTAAAAGAGAGAATGAAAATAATAAACAGAATTAACATTCACATTTTTTCTTTTAAAAAATCTGTGTTTTCAGGTTTACAGTATGGGTTGTGTTGTCCTTTCCCTCTTTTCATGCACCGTTTGCCACATCAGCTTTTGCTTTAGATTTCATGCTAAGAAAATAATCCACTTGCCTTACAACAATAAAGGAGCAGCACATGCTCTCTTCCAGGTACTAGTAGATTGCCAAATTTCTGCTTCCCATAGCAGATGTTATTCAGTTTATGAAATGTAACTTTAGTGGACTGTTTGGGCCTATATTTTCTTAAGGATAATGAATATACATATTCCACCTAGAACAGATTCTTAGCATCTAATAGAAAAAATGTAGAGCGAAGTATTCTTGTGACAAATATAAAGCCATCACATTAGGATGCATAAACAGCATTAGTAAATTGACTTTTTAGACTTATCCATGAATTGTAGGAGAGTGGACAAAACTACACTTCTCAGATGACTTTCAAAGACTGAATTATCTTGACAGCTGTAAATAAACTTCCTCATTACCCTCTTCTTAATTTCACTTATCAACCCCGCCTCCATTATCACACCATGAACTTCTCTGAAATGTTTGTGTAACTCAGATCTTTCCTTCCTTGGAACCAGTCTGCTTTAAGTTATACTGACTCCATCTTGTAAGTGACCCCAATGAACTACAGTAACACCTATTAGTTAGTGTCTCTCAGTGTTTCCTTTTTGCATCTTAAGTATATAAAAAGACATTGATGTGGGGGATTCCAGAGTATAAGGAAAAGTTGCCTTCTCAGTCTGACCCAATGGGCAGATTTCTTTGATTTAGTGATACTAACTCTACTCAAATGATAATTCCCTTATCAAATTCTTATAACTAATAATCTACTTTTTTCTCCAATAAGAATGATTTTTATATAATTATCTATATTTAATAGCCATCTTTCTTTTCATTGTTTCACACAATGTTAAACTAAATAACATCTAGCTTATGAACCTCTTCAATCAAGACATTGTAGATATTTTCTCTCTTGATATCTATTCCAACCTGACAGAATAAATTACTTATTACTTCACTCTTAATCCACTCCTTACTGCTATTATCTGACCCTAGTCTCCAGAGCCTAGACTGATGAGTACTGACCTTCTTGTCTCCTCCCAAAAAAAAAAAAAAATACATCTGGCATCTTAAAATACTAAACCTTGAAAGGTGTAAAAAAGAAAGAAAAACTTGTAACACATTAAAAGTTCTCAACAATTTTTCCATGTGATTCAATATAAGAGGTTAGTGGTAAGTCATGAAATGTAATTTCAACCTCAAACATCTGGACTTTGTATTAATTATTTGGTATCCAAAAGTATAAGATTGATTCATATTAGCAATAAACAAATAATTTCTGTTGGTCTTATTGAATGGAATGCTTCTTAGACAATAAGCTCCTTGATAGGGGAAGTCCTATTAAATTTGTTATTACCCAAAACACCTAGCACAATACTCTGTAACTAATAATTACTGAATTGCTAAAAGTGATACATAACAAAATCAGTGAGAAAAAAATTTTTGAAACAGGTCTTTTCATTTTGCTCCCTCACATCACCCAATAATATATTAGATAATACACAGAAATGATTAGATTATGTATATTCCAATTATTTTAGCAAACTCTTACTATCAGAACAAAACCATTATACTGGAAACCCAAAATGCAGTTTTCCCTCTTCTTTTAAAGCACAGTTGACAATCCTGAAGTATTAAAGGCATTAATAAACGATAAGCACTAAAAATGCTGTGAACCAGATGTGTAATTTAGCACAAACTCCGCTGAATGGAATAAATGGAAGAATATTTCACTTCACAATGCATCAAACCACCCTCATGCCCATCACTATAGTCATTATGTGACCTTGTAAAGCTAAGCCTCTATCCTCTCTCTAAGTGAGGCACAACACAGCTCAACTGTACTCTCATTTATAGAATCCATTTATCAATTCTCTACTAAGGACAAATTAAAAATACAAACAAAAAAAATTCATGTTTTAGGAATGCAGTTGCTATTAAAGCCTAAAAAAATTTATTATTGCCTGAAATGTTATTGCTGTTATAAAAAATGTTATTATAGCCTGAAAAATCAACTTGGATTTGAATATAAACCAAAAATATATAAACAGCCCTTTAATAATTCAAAACATTTTGTTGTTGATTACTATGATGATGAAGTTCTATTGTTAGGTTTCCAGTTTCTTCATTATCTTATAACCATATTTCCCTCATAAAATTCTCCATTCTTAAGCTTAATTTGATATTCTGAGCATTTGGCAATAAGCAGAAAGTTCATGTAAGGATGCTTACTAGAGAGATTCAAATTGGATATGGATAACTGTACAATTTTAAAAAGGTGTGAATAAAAGTTAGTCCCAAGTCAAGGATGGAGTACAGCACAGCTCAAAATAAGAGAGCTTTCCCATTTGTCTTGATATAAAGTCATTCTTTCTAAGTTAGGATTGATGGCTGCCTTGCCAGCATTTCCAGAAATGGGACTATGGAAACAACTATTTTGGCTTTCCATCTGTATAACTTAATTCTAAGTGTAAGCATGTTCAAGGGCATAACTAGCTCATTTTGGAGTATGATGAAGTGGTAAATGACTCTTGAACTTGGTCAAGTTGACAAACTTCAACACAAAACTCTGAGACGAGAAAAAGGATAAGAAATTGTTTCAGAGAATAAGATGAAAAATATCTAATCTAATGAACAAACATATTACCTGGCATGCAATGTCTGCTCAGGACTTTTTTGTTTCTAAGCATAGTAATTGCAAAGAAACTAAGAGACAAGGAAAAAAATGAAAATTGAAAAAAGCTTTCTAACCAGCCTATATAGTCTGTATCTCATTAAATATGTCCTAAATCATATGGTCAGATTAATATTCCTAAAGCATGATATTTACTCTGCCATTCCTCTAATAAAAAAGTCCAATGGTCACATTCCCTATAGAGTAAAAATTCAAAATCCTTAGCTTGACTTTCAAGGACCTTCACAACCTGACCTAAATCTCTCTTTCCAAAATTATTTACTCTCCTATATTTGAATCATACTGATTTCCTCAAAGTCTCTTTAAGCATTCTCATCTCTATACCTGTCCTGAAACCATAATCCCAGACTGGAATATATGGAGTTCACTGAAAGTCTGGAGGAAAATATGTTGTTTTCTCAAGTGATTTCACTATAATTTTTTTTCACAGGTGTTTTAAAACATCCAAAACCTGAATATTAGAAATGCTGACACTTAAGAATTGTGTGAACAGAACCAGAAGAACATTGTACAAAGAAACACCAATATTGTTAAATGAAGATTTAAACTCAGGGAAATGAGTCTCCTTCATTGCAGGCCCAGTACTCTATGTATTATGCTAACTAGCTGATCTATCCATGTTTTCCTGAAGAGGAAACCTGAGGCTGAGAGGAATTAAGTGGCTTATCCAAAGTGATCCAATGTCAGAGGCAAGTTTCAAAACCCAGGTTTCTTTTGATTCCAACATCAGTATTCTTTCTATCACATCAAACTGCTTCTCGGTGACTTTGGTTAAATATCAATGAATATGAAGGAAGATAATGCTTGAATCCTAGAGAAAGGGCTGAGCAAAGAAATGGACCTTCAATTGATTCTTTGTGACATGAATACAAAGACATACACCCTTAAGCTCAGTCAATGATCCAAGACTCCCAAGGGACTAAATAATGAAGAATATTATCTACCTCAAAAGAAAAAACTTATATTAATTGAATATAGACTGAAGCATGCTATTTTTCACTTTCTTTTTTTCTTACCTTCAAGTCTTCTTGTATAATATGGTAATGTTTTATATAATTGAACAAAAAATAATTGGGTGATTTCAGTCAAGTTATTTCATTTCTCTTAGTCTTTATCTATAAAATGAGGATAATGATAAGTTTTCATATACATAATAAGAGTGTTCTTAGGGCAGAATGTGTTAAGCTATATAAAGTTACCTCTAGATGGGAGCATTTCTGGATCAGCAGCCTCCATCCAGATATATGGCTAATTTATTGTAACTAAATTCAAAGTGTATTTTTTGAATTAAAAGAAAGAAAAAAGTTAGATCATAGGCAACTGATGGAATGGAATGGATTGTTTAGCTCTATAATAACAGAAAAAGAGAAAGGAGGAGTAGAAAGTGAAGGAGAGGGAAGAAAAGGGGGAGATGAAGGAAAAAAGGATGATGATGATGATGATGATATAGAAGAAAACTGAAAAGATGGGAGCCTGATTGAACAGAATTTTAAATGTCAGGTTAATGGTTTTGTATTTTATCAAAGACTTAATGACAAGAAATTGAAGATTTTTAAGATGGGAAAGGGAAGTGTGATAGAGTCAAATATATGTTTAAGGAAAATGTCAGATATGCAAATGTCGGTAAAGAGATGTTTGGACAATGAATTTAGAAAGTTGAAAGACTAGAGACAGGGAGATGAATTAGGAAGCTAATACTCAAAATTCTTTAAATTCAAATAGTCTATGTGAATAGAAAGAAGTGGATAGATATGAGAAATATTGTCATTAATAAGACAACAAGTGATTGTATAAGAAAATGGCAAACAGTTCCAGTGTCTCTGACAAGAAGGCTCCAAGTAGGGTAATGAAAAACTGTACATAACTAAAATGACAGAACAACAATGAAAAAGATTGGATGGAGAGATTGAAGGCAAAAAATGAGTCAAAGATTCTCCAAAACTGAGAATTTAGTTGACTACAAGGATACATAAGCAGTAATGTGGAAGTTTTTAAAAGCATGCACTTCAGAAGAAATATGACCTAAAGAATGTGAAATTGCCATGGGTTATCTAAATAAGGATGGCTAGTTATATAGTTGTTTCAATTGTGTCAGACTCTTTTGATCATATTTGGAGTTTTCATGGCAAAGATACTGGAGAAGTATGCCATTTTCTTCTCCAGCTCATTTTTATGGATAAGAAACTGAGGCAAATGGGTTGAAGTAATTTGCCTGAAGTCACAGAGATAGGTGGGATTGTCAACAAATTCAAAGACTGCAAGGGAAGGGAAGAGAAGTGAAAGTCAATATAAGACCATTTCACATAATATTATTTTTAAATTCATAGTGTTCAAAAGCAAAAAGTTAACATTTTCCCTAAATAGTGAATCGAATCTTATGGCAGTATGCCTGTTACATGATATATAGAGATGAGTTTTGTGTCCTAGAAAAAAATGTGTTTTTACTATTCTATCGACTTTATAATCAAGACAGTTGTTTGGGTTAAAATTGTACTGTCTTCATTTAATTTAGGAAAAGTGTGCTGACATATTTCAGCTTTATAGAATCTATATCTTAGAATGAGTGACAACTATGTTGAGAAATATATCCTCAAAAATCCTTACCAGTCTGGTGCAGAATGTTAGTAATAAATATTTTCTGATTTCTGTTGTTGTGTGCTATATTGCTCACTGCTGTTGGATTTATTTTGTCCTGATTGCTTTTCAAACTTGTGGTAAAATCCATTAGAAAAGAAAGAATAAATTGTTTTTCATGAGTAATTATCCATTTCATTTAAGAAACAGAATTAGAGAAAATAAGATCATTTTCAATATTAACTTGAACTGGGTTTATCTGAAAAGCTCATCAATTGCAGGATTTGGCTAGGTGGCTACATTTAGGGTTGAAAAGATGTTTTGGAACATCTAATCTGACACCCTTTTAAAGAAATAAAATCCTAGAGTGTTTAAATAACTTACTTATGATCCTCTGAGAATCCAACTCAGATCTGACTACAAATCCAGAATTTAATTCACTACACCACAAATTATTTCCTCGATTACAAGTCTGCCAAAACAGCAAAGTTTATTCAAACAAGCTTGGTACGGTAGAGTTTGTCATCAATGATAGGGATAAGAATTTGGGGAAAAGAGACTAAATGGCAATATATGATTAGAATGGCCTGCTTAAAACAGAAAAAAAAGGGATCATCTTAAGATGAAGTAACAAATAAGAATTTAAAATAGTCTTCAAAATATTATGGAACAAAGATGACACCAAATAAAACGAGTTGAATTATTTTTAAATATTGAAAAGTAGAAAAATTGAATGAATATCAAAAATATGATCTTATTTTTTAAAAAGAGTTAGAAGAAAATTTCTTCCAAAAGACATCTTCACCAATAAGATGCTCAAACTGAAAAGAAAAAGAGAAAATAATTCCAAAGGGAACAGTGTTATCAAAGGGTTGTATATCCAGTTCCCCACTATTCAAGCCTTCATACCCAAAGGACACAAACTTGAAAAAAATTTCATGTTCCTAAACATAGTTCTTTTGTTTTTCCCTCAATAGTATTTTATTTTTCCAATTACATGTAAAGATAGCTTTCAATATTCATTTTTATAAGATTTTGAGTTCCAAATTTTTCTCCCTTACCTCCACTCTCCCCAAGACAGCAAGCAATCTGGCATAGTTTATACATGTACAATCATTTCAACATATTACCATATTAATCATGCTAAACATAATTTCTACTATCAGTGATGTAGATGAACGAAAAAGGCTGAACATTTGCCTCAAGTAAAAAACAAGTCTAAAAATACCAGGGATCTCTTTAGTCTACAGCATAGTGCCTCCTTATCTCAGAACCCCTGATCCTCTGATTGAGCACTGATTGGTGAGTTTTCATTTTATCTACCCTGGTTAAGGACCATCACTGGAGTTCCTGGCCATTTTCAAACTACGGTGCCCTTCTCCCAAATCTGCCTTTCTCCATTTCCTTTCCTCCATACTGACTCCCACTCTTTCATATATGCCCTCTTCCTTATTACAATATAAGGTCCTTGAGAAAAAGGACTGTATTACTTCCTAGTACTTGTTGCCCCATTGTCTCACCTTTCATTTAAAAAAAGTATTTGACAAATTTCTTTATGAATGAAGCTTCCCTAACAACTTACTTCCCTCCCACTTCATGGAGGTTTTAGAATCAGTTTGCCAAATAGTTGCTCCTGATGAGTTCACTCTTTCTGATTTAATCAGCTTATTTTTTTATTTTTAACTAAGAGTGTCTGGGTCTTGATTCTTTTACAAGACTTCTAAAAGTCAAGTAGTGAGTGATATCTCCACTTTTCCACAATGGCTACAGTTATCAGATTCAACCATGTTAATCTGAATCAAATATCTCATCCCTAAAATAAGGAATATTCTCTCCTATCTTCTTAACAATGCTCAAAAATACCCCCCCCCTTTTCTCTTTCAGCAATGGCTATTATCCTGCAAACCCTTATGTCAGCACTATTACCATAGCCGCGTCACCAGCGTACCCCACTTTAGTCTATCCTTCACTCAATTACCAAAGTGATCTTTGTCAAGCCCTGGTCTTACCATGTTGACCCACATTCAATAAGTTCATTGGCTCTCTATCACTTTTCAGATTAAATATAAAATCTTCTGATTGGCATTCATAACTTTTCCCTTTCCCACTTTTGCTCTCTACTTGTTCCTTTCTCCTCCCCTCCTTCATATATTCTATGATCAAGAGACACTGTTCTTTCCATTTCTCTTCCAAAACACTTCCTTTTCTTACTATATATTTCCACTGCTCATCAACCTGTGTCTAGATTGTTTTCTTCTTATGTCCATGTCCTGGCTTCTCTGTTTCCTTCAAGCCCTAGCTAAAACCCTGCCAACTACAAAAAGCCTTTCTTCTCAGATGCTCCTTAAGCAATTTCCTGATCCTTCTTATAAATCCCTTACTGAAAGGCTTGTGAGCTGGTTTACCTTCTATGCAGAGGGGATCAAGTTCTTTGCTGCAGGTTTTTGTATTCCTATGACAAAGAAATGCTATAGAGATAGTTAGGAATGGATTGAGCAGGAGCTGTTACCATGTAAAGAAAATTTAGTAGCTAAGCTGCAATTATAATTCCAGTCTAGTTTTTCATCTACTCTTCTAATTCATGAAATTCCAGCTTTTACATATAGATACACACATACATATGTATATGAAATATACATATATATCATATTTATGTAATATAGATGAATGGAAGGATAAACCATTGGTTTCTATTTAACTGTATTTTAAAGTATTTGTTCTTTAAAAAAGGGTTTTAACACTTTAATCATTAAAAGCATGTCTAGAAGTAAGCTGGGTACTTGTTAAGTCATTAATAAAAGATAATGCAACAGATGTTAAAGAGACTCATTTCATGTTTATTTTAGAGACATAAGGCGGGGAAAGGGAGAACATAGAGCAACTTGGAAGTTAGCTGATAAAGAAAATAATGACTGGAAATAAAATAATGTCATACCGAGTCACAATTATGAGCCTGTATTTGGCATAATACTACCTTTGAATTTCACCATGAGATGAAAGAAAGTGGAACTTAAAAGAACAAAGGCAGCCATTTCTAAAAGAAAAAAAAATCATTTCTTTCACTCTAGAATTATTTCTTCCACCATAGAAAGAAGATTAAAAAAAACTAGAGAAAACCTTTTGCAAAGACTTTTAATGCCTAGATTCCCTGACTCTTCAAAGTGTCAGAGTAAAAGTTATGTATATGTGTCTTGAAGTGTTTTTAACTAAAAAATGTTGACAGTAAGTTAAGATGCTGTCTGTTAGCACTGAAGAAACGATCAGGATTAGATTAAATAATGATTGATCACTCAACTCAACTCAGAAAGCAATTATTAAATACTTACTATATGCTAGGTATAAATATAATCTGAAACCAGTGCAAAACATTAGTTTTGCTTAATTTTTCATTAAGTGATTAAATTCTTTTTTTTTGTGCCATGGTCTTATTTTTTTCATTTTGCCATGAAATTGCTATTCATTTTCCTTTCCTTCATTGTAAGCAAACAACTTATGCCAGTTTTTCTATCCAGGTAATCTGTCTTCAAATTTTGTTGACATTGGAATCTTTTCTGAGCCCTATGTACTTTCTGACAAAATATTACATTATATCTGTTTTTCATATTGTCTAGCACCTTCTCTAAAAATAATGGGAGGCTTCACTAACTTCTAACCTCTCTTTTTGCCTTCTAAGTAGATAAAGTTGGATGCAGCATCTGCTCAATTAAGATAGACCAAACTAGAAACTGAATATATTGTGTTTATCAATATACTTTAAAAGTGACCCAAATTTTCATCAAAATCATCTAAATACTTTAAAATATCATTAAATTAACAAATGCAAGTTGACAATGTATGAAGTGAAACAGAGAATTTATTTTGTATAGTTAATGAGAATACATGTTCCATGAGAATTTTGTTTTTCCTTTGATGTTTGGACATATTTTATTTCCCTGTACATGTTTGTGATTCTTTGAACTTACCTTCACTCATTGAATTTTTTTTTTAACTTTACGTACTTGAAATGGACAATTTAACCATACTACTTTGAAGGGGTAACTTAAACATTCACACACACACACACACACACAGCACCCAAATCAGTTATTAATCTAAAAAAAAATTTTAAATAGATATTTCTGTTGTGTCCAACATTTCATAATCCCATTTGGGTTTTCCAAAGGTATTGGAAAGATCTGCAATTTCCCATTTCAGTTCATTTTACTAGTGAGGAAACTGAGGCAAAAAACGGTTAAGTGACTTGCCCAGATGGTTAAATAAGTGTCTGATAAAAAACTGGAAAGTCCTTCTTGAACTCAAAGTGTAAATGTATTGTGTACAAAGCAGTAGCAATGTTCTGGGATGACCAGCAATGAATGATTTTGCTATTCTCAGCAGTACAATTACCCACAACTATTCTGAAGGACCTTTGATAAAACATCTCTACATACCCAGAGAAAGATTGATTGTGTCTGAATACAGATTGAAGCATATACTTTCTTTATAAAAATGTTTTATTTAACTTCACATGTGCTTTCTTAATGGGGGCTGGGGATAGGAATAAGGGAGAGACTCTAGAACTCAAAGTTTTAAAAACAGATGTTAAAAAAATGTTTTAAATTAACCAAGGAAAAATGAAAAGTATTAAACAACCAAAAAATTTGTCTGAGGCTGTATTTAAACTCAAATCTTCCTGACTCTATGGCCTGCATTCTATCCTTGCTGCCCTAAATAGAAGTTAATAAGTGTTTAATAGTTGTTGAGTTACATTCAATATACCCTACACATCAAATTTCATTCAAATGCACAGAGAAATTATAGAAAATATACTTGAAATATTTATTCATTTTTTAAATGTGGCAGACAAAAACAAACCAAATTTAAGGTGTATCTTTTTTTATCATGTAGTAGTTACCAAATTTTATTCAAATCAATCAGCTTCTTCAAAAGCTGTCATGCAACAAAGAATCAAGAAATAAATACAACTGAAATAAAATATAAAATACATTGAAAAAATAATTTATACAGTAATATCACTAAGACTTGAAATCAGAAGACTTGGATCTGACTTTCTTTTCCTAATTGAGGAGGTACAAACTCCTATGTGAGCTTATAAAAATCACTTAAAATCTCTGAGCCTCAATTTCCTCAACTATAAAATGAAGGGGTTGAACTAAGTGATTACTAAGGCCTCATCTAGCTCCAAATCTTGTAAAAATTATATAAAATAAAATAAATCTCTCAATTATATTTCTAAGAATTAATCACAGACCTCAGAAATTACCCATACCATATGCATAAATAATTACACTAAATGGATCATGGCACAACAATTTAGGGAATAAGCAACAGTGACAGGTGTGAGTCCAAGCCTCCACAAAATCCATAAATCAGCTCTCTTTTTAACATACCATAAAGTTTCTTAAAAGAAAGGACTAGCAAAAAAGTCCTAAAAATGTCAGATTTACTCAGAATATTTTTTTGGTAATTGTACATCTGAGAAAGCATCCTGATGTCATCAGAATTATGATAAAAGTGTATTAACTCTTGAATGAATTCACAAAGTTCATAACACCAGAGGAATTCTAGAAGATCCCATTGTAAGGAAAAAGAAGAATGAATTAGAACAAAATATTGACAGATGACATGCCATAGTATTATTCAATAGCAATAACATTAAGCATGTGTCTGCAACATGACACCCTAATTTCAAACCCCACAGTGAGACTGTGCAATGGGCAGTCATTTGCTATTAGTTGTGCTAACAAATTCATTGCCTAAAGGGCAGGGTTTGGGGTGAAGTGAAAGTGTGGACATAATCATAGATTTATAACAATTCCTCTAACCTTTAAGTCTGTGTTTTATTACTAGTAGCACCATAGAAAGTGCTTATGGATTATGCAAAAAAAAAATAAGAATCCTTTTATAGCAAAAAAATATGCAAATTGTGAAGGCATAAACTATATTCAAACAACCCAAATTTAAATGAGAACATGTCCATGCATAACATAGCTACAGTGGTATGTCATAAAAATAATTTATAGTACAACAAGAGTTATTTTATTTTCTAATTTCCGTCTTCTAAATGCTGATTGTTTCCCTAAATCACAGCTTTTAGCACCAAGTCTAGAAAGCACTGTCAGCATGTTTATTGCCTTTATGATCTTACTAACTAGAAAAATGTGGTTAACCAGAGGTTTGTGAGAACTTTTCTCAGAAACAACAGAATGTGGTAGCACAACTGCTGAATAAATTGCCTAAGTGAGGCTATGTGCCCAGGGAGTGCTCAGTCTAATCTTTAGTTCATGTTTCTCTTATTACCTCCACATGGAGCTACTCAATACTGCAGCCTCCTGGATATAATTATTCAAATACCTCCATTTAACATTTTAATTATAAAAGAAATTCCAAAACATAATCATTGGTATGGAATCCTGTAATATTGTTTATCAAAATTTGAATCATAGATTCTATAACTTTTTATGAAAAACTTTTTAAAACAATAATGGTATTTTTTTCTTCCAGTCAACATTATAAACTGACTATTATGTGCAAGGCATAAAGCAGAATCTGTGCTACTCAAGATTTTTCTATTAGTTGTAAAGACAGCTCTAAGCTATAGAGAAGACATTTTTAAACTGGGACTAATCAATTTGTATGAGGTTTTCTTTCCCCCGATATCTTGATAATTATATCACTATAATTGAATTCTTTTGTGTTCTGGTGTGTACATTATTTTATGTACTTTAAAATATCATTTTAAGAAGTGTCCCCTAGAATTCATCATTATGTGACAAACAAGGTTAAGAATTCCTGCCTTAAAGGTTGTTCTTTTTGTTTTCCTGGCAATAAATTAATTTAAAATAAAGGAATTTTTAAAAGGGAAAATAAGTTGCAATTTCTAGTCTCACTTAATCTTTTTGATTTCAGCTTTCCAAGATCCATTCATTTACATGAAAGATCATAGGATTGGGGCAAGTGGAGCAAGAGGGGGTGTTTTGAAAAAAAGATGGTGATTTTTTTGGATGTGGATTCCTTTGGTAGAAGAAAGCTTTCAAAATGGTTTTGAGTGAAAACAATTTCTAGTAAACAACCCAGAGAACTTTCTAACCCTAAGTCAAATACAAGCCTAGAACAAAGAGCCTAAAAGCAAGGAAAAGGAAGTTTGGGTTCTAACTAGTAGACTGACTGATCTATGGTTCAAAAGAGTTTGATACCAAAAACTAAGTCCCCTTAAATATGTGCTGGATATATCAATTTATATTAACTAGGTCCCATAAATCCTCTTCTCCTTATAGGAAAAAAATTCTTCCCTAAAATTGTAAGGGTCTTCCCTTTTCTCGCTAAAAGAAAAGTTAGAGATTAGCTGAGGACTATAACTAAGTTTCAATAGGTGGCAAAGGACAGAAAAGTCCAATGGGGATGGG
The DNA here is from genome assembly GCF_902635505.1 of Sarcophilus harrisii. NCBI lineage: Eukaryota > Metazoa > Chordata > Mammalia > Dasyuromorphia > Dasyuridae > Sarcophilus > Sarcophilus harrisii. The sequence goes on from NC_045426.1 coordinate 197,068,505, forward strand.
GTAGGAGGAATCAGGAGACAGAAAAACTAGATAGAAATAGAAAATTTAAAAAGTTGAGATGTCTCACCTAATAAGGACTAATAGAAATGATGTTTGGAAGGAAACAATGGACTCTCAGCCTCAATTTCCTTGTTTATAAAATGAGAATAAAAGTATTTACACTCTATATTACAGTGTAAACATAAGGAAAACACTATACAAATATTATTTGTTAATAAAAGAAAAACATTAGAGGAAGAAGGAATAGTTGAGACATATTAATCCACATGCTTAATGAGAAAGGACTGAACTACTACAGAGGTAGGAGGAAGACAGGATGGAATGGATAAGAGGTTTTTGAGGGGAGGAAAATGATAAAACTTAATGACTTAATAGTTATAAAAAATGAAAGAGAGACATGAGGTAGATATACCTCTGAGTTTTCAAGCCTGGGTAACTGTGAGAATGGTGATGCCATTTATAGACAGGGAAATTAGGAGGGGAAGTGGTTTGGCAGGAAATGACCTGCTCTTTCTATAGAGGAGGTGAATATAGTGCATTCTATTTGCCTAGGTACTTAGATGTTTGTCTTATAGATATAAATTTAGGTCTATTACAGAAAAATCCAACACATACTTACATTTAGAAGTCCAAGAGTCTTGCATTACCTTCTTGCTGGTTTTGCAGGATTCATGAAGGATAAATGTCAGAGGAACTGATTCATGGAGAAAACAATAGGAATCAGAAGGGAGGACTTAGAGGTGGGGAAAATCTTGAGACAGTTCAACTAATCACATGTTTTAAAAAGATAAGGACAAGAGAAAGGGAAATGATTGGAAGAACTCATTAAAAGAAGTAAAGTAGCATCTGCTATTCTATTTCAAGCACCACCCCGAAAAAAATTTATTTTTAAAATTTGATGTTTATCAATCAAAAGATCTCTATCTCCTATTTTCTCCAAGTTGAAAAACTGACAAAAGAAAGATCATATCTGGAACACAGAAAGCTTCTATATGACAGAAGACAGACAAATGCAAAACAAACAAAAGTTTGCTTGTGATGACAATTACTTAAAAAAAAATTTTCAGGAATCAAATACAATTTGAAGGTGGTATTAGAAATGATAGGAAAAAATGTATGCTTGTTGAATTGTTGATGAGCCAGTCTCCTTCCCTATTTCATCAACAATTAAGTGGCACAGTGTCAACAGATCTGAGTGTGTCATCAAGAAGATCTGAGTTCAAATCAAATCTCAGACAATTATAAGTGACTTGGGCATGTCCCTTAAACTTAGTCTGATTTAATTTTTTCATCTTAAAAATAGCATCTAGCTCCTGGAATTATTATGACAAGTAAAAAGATAATATTTGTAAAGTATTTTGCAAGCCAAAGTTTAGCTGAAGAATAGGAGGAAGTTGGGGATGGATGAATAACATCAAACATTTTAAAGATTAGTAGTTTTGTTAAACATCAGAATTCAATCAAACTACTCCATATTTAGTGTTTTTTTTCCATCATCATCAAATATGCTTTAAATATGCAGTCATATATGTACTCCTGACAGAGTGGAATCTCAGCAGGCAAAGTTCCTACTTGTACTAAATTCCCCCAAAAAGATTTTGTAGCGATAAACAAAGCATATGAGTCCTTCACATACTCATATTTACTGACAAAAAAAAAAATGTTTACCACAGGGAAAGGCATATAAATAATTTGTAGTGCACCTCAAAATATGCTTTCAATAGGATATTTCATGAAGTATTTATATAGCACTGTTGCAGATTCCAATGAGCCATAAATCAGACCACTCTTCAATACCACAAGTAATTCTAAAAAAAATGAACTCTATACTCATGGAAACATGTCCAGTATGCTAAATTTCTATTGTTTTCTGAGCCTGATTTCTCCTTGTTCACTTGGATGTCACAGTAGCTATACACTTGGAACATTTTTAAAAGTCTCCTGTATTCCATGATTAAGCTGGCTCAATGTGCTAGCCTTAAAAAATCTGCTTTGTTATTCTACACAGAAGGCTAAGGTTATGTTTTCAGCATAATAGGGAGCTGAAGTGACTACAGTAATGGACATAGAGCAAAGCTCCTCATTTTCTTTGTAATTTTCAAAATTTTCTGTGCTACATGGGAACAATTAGGCAAAAATAGCAAAATACTAGTGATACTGGAGGCATGGTGGAAGAAGGTATGTCTGTCTTTAAAAACCACCTATTTCTATTTCTAGAAAAAATATGCTTTATTCCAATAAGGGAAAAAAATAGAAGGGAAGAAAGATAATGGTTCCTTTACTTCCTGTCAAATAAGAAGTTGTGTTATCTTAAATTGTAAGAGCAGAGGAAATTATGGAATTTTAGAGTTGTAATATTCCTCCTAGGTAGAATGGTTCAGCTCATGACTACATTATTCCATCTACATCTCTCAAATCCTCAAATGGATTTGAAATCTCACTGATAGTGCCATTCCCTCCAAAGATACATATGACTCTTACCTATGCCCTTCAAATGATTGCCATGGGGATATACCCAACTAGATGAGCACCTTCTCTGTTTTCTCTTTACATGACAAATATATCAGTGTCACACACAGGCCATCCAATAATTATTCCCTGATCTTGTCACATGGTCATTTCATTTTAAAATCATATCTTTCTTTGACATTTTGCTCCACTTGTCCATCAGAGTTCTTCCTTTTTTAAGTGTTTCAGTACATGCATGCCTACTGCCTCTCCATTATCAATAGAGAGGCTAGTCATTATCAATAGACTAGCACACAAATTAACTTTTTTGAAACTATAGTGTCCCATGATTCATAATCATGCAGTAATAACAGCATATTACTAATTTTTTTTAAAATGGCCATTTCAAGGATAAATTTGGGATTATTAAAAGAGTTCTGCAATTTTCCAAAAATAATGTAGTTTTAGCTTTTAAGTTTTTTTTTTTCCATTTAATTCAGGGCTCAACTCAACAAGGTACATATTCTGATTAATGACGTCTACACATTGCATATATAACTATTTTTCATTGTCTAAACATTAAGCATTTTTAATGACTTAGTTTTTCTTATGCAAATTGTTAAGCCAAATAGTTTTTCATAGTTGTAGATTCCATGTAGGAGACCATATAATAATGTTTATTATTCCTGTATTTGATGTTCTTGGATTTGATGCAGTGAACACGTCATCTGAAAATGGATAGGTTTGGAAAACTTTACCTTCTACAGGGAATCTCTCTTCAACTGGAACTCCAAGCTAGATACCTATGTTATAATAGTAAACATCTCAGAAAATATCCACTCTCCTAAAATATCCCTGATAATTGGTCCTCTGGTCTCAAAATTTAAATTCCTCTATTGACAGGGAACTCAGGCAGCTCCATATATGAGTTCTCCAGAAAAGGGTAAGCAGAGGCAGAAGATCACAAGGTACGCTGGGTGGAAGTTATTAATGGCATGGAACTAGATACCTTTGTTTTTCTTATAGAAAATACATATTAAGTATTTGTCAAATGTTTACAAGAATGAGTAATAGGAATAGGTCAAACTGACTTATCTTGATATGCAAATGTAGAAGTTTTCACAGCAGCAGCATCTGATTCACTGTTATATTAGAATTTGGTAGATCTTTTCTTTATTATACCGCATTTGCTTTCATAAACAAAAACAAAATTAGAGAAAATATGATAAAAATAGAAAAAAATCATTGTCTGCAGAAGCAGTTAACTCATATTAATAGCCTGATAGTAATAGGAACTAGTTTGGGCTGAACTTGTTGAGGGCTGAAGCTATTTTTATTTTTATCACAAAATCTTGACTGATTTCTCCAAATGTTGTTTCTAAAAAACATTGAAATTTTTCTCATCAGCATTCCATGCAGGTGGAATAATACAGGCTATATTCTTCATGAAATGTCCTTTAGAATTCAGTTTTGAAGAAATGGTTTTTAAAAGCTGGAAGCAATAAATAACAAGAGAATGACAAAGTTGCCTTATCTACTATCTCCAAGAAAAGGCAAAGTATGAGGTTGAGTTAACCGAGTCTCAAAATTCCAGCCTCAGCAAAATCACTTTCTTTTTGGGGGCAACCTAAGCTTAGGAGGTTTTAAATAATTAATCTAAGTGATCGAATGTTCATATTTATTAAGCCTCCATAATGGACTATGTTTACACACTTACATTCTAAGGAGACAACATGGAAATATCATTGCTTTCTCAACTCCTATTCACTTTGGAAGACTGGGCTGTTACATTTCCCTATAGGGTTTTGGGGGTGATTTTGAGAAGTTTGAGGATGGTTTTCTACTGCTACAGTTTTTTAACCCATACCATGTGTTTCTTCCTTATGGTGATCAGTTGGTATCAATTAATAAATCAAATTAAAACAACTTTGAGACTCAAAGTGGTTATTTGCTAATATGGGAAAGTAAAATCAGTTGGTACAAAACATCCCTTGGAATCTGTGATAACTCTCCCATAAGTACATACAAAATCCAAGGGGAAGTAGTCTCATTATTTGAGAATATTAAACGAGTAACATAACTTCTCAATGTTAGAAGTCTTTTTTTTTGTTTTTTGTTTTTTTACCATTTGTAGAGTATGGGATTCAAGTGAAATATGTTGGAGTTTTCAGACAGGACTTTGTAAAATCTTAAAGTTGTCTTTCTTTTGTTTATCTAGTTCATCCTTACCTCCCAATAGAGACATTTCTATGAAGGGGCAGCTGCTACTTGCCCTGGGGATGCTGCTAGGTCACTTCTGAGAATTCCATATTTCTGAGCTTCCAAGTTTACAAGGTCACTTTAAGATTCACTTAAGATTCAGCTCTTTTTTTTTTTAATTTAATAGCCTTTTATTTACAGGATATATACATGGGTAACTTTACAGCATTAACAATTGCCAAACCTCTTGTTCCAATTTTTCACCTCTTACCCCCCCCCACCCCTTCCCCTAGATGGCAGGATGACCAGTAGATGTTAAATATATTAAAATATAAATTAAATACACAATAAGTATACATGACCAAAACGTTATTTTGCTGTATAAAAATAATCAGACTCTGAAATATTGTATAATTAGCTTGTGAAGGAAATCAAAAATGCAGGTGGGCATAAATATAGGGATTGGGAATTCAATGTAATGGTTTTTACTCATCTCCCAGAGTTCTTTTTCTGGGCATAGCTGGTTCAGTTCATTTACTGCTCCATTAGAAATGATTTGGTTGATCTCGTTGCTGAGGATGGCCTGATCCATCAGAACTGGTCATCATCTAGTATTGTTGTTGAAGTATATAATGATCTCCTGGTCCTGCTCATTTCACTCAGCATCAGTTCGTGTAAGTCTCTCCAGGCCTTTCTGAAATCATCCTGTTGGTCATTTCTTACAGAACAGTAATATTCCATAATTTTCATATACCACAATTTATTCAGCCATTCTCCAACTGATGGACATCCATTCAGTTTCCAGTTTCTAGCCACTACAAAAAGGGCTGCCACAAACATTCGTGCACATACAGGTCCCTTTCCCTTCTTTATAATCTCTTTGGGATATAATCCCAGTAGTAACACTGCTGGATCAAAGGGTATGCACAGTTTGATAACTTTTTGAGCATAGTTCCAAACTACTCTCCAAAATGGTTGGATTCGTTCACAACTCCACCAACAATGCATCAATGTCCCAGTTTTCCCGCATCCCCTCCAACAATCATCATTATTTTTTCCTGTCATCTTAGCCAATCTGACAGGTGTGTAGTGGTATCTTAGAGTTGTCTTAATTTGCATTTCTCTGATTAATAATGACTTGGAGCATCTTTTCATATGACTAGAAATAGTTTCAATTTCTTCATCTGAGAATTGTCTGTTCATATCCTTTGACCATTTTTCAATTGGAGAATGGCTTGATTTTTTATAAATTAGAGTTAATTCTCTATATATTTTGGAAATGAGGCCTTTATCAGAACCTTTGACTGTAAAAATATTTTCCCAGTTTATTGCTTCCCTTCTAATCTTGTCTGCATTAGTTTTGTTTGTACAAAAACTTTTCAGTTTGGTATAATCGAAATTTTCTATTTTGTGATCAGTAATGATCTCTAGTTCTGCTTTGGTCATAAAGACCTTCCCCTTCCACAGGTCTGAGAGGTAAACTATCCTATGTTCCTCTAATTTATTAATAATTTCATTCTTTATGCCTAGGTCATGAACCCATTTTGACCTTATCTTGGTGTACGGCGTTAAGTATGGATCAATGCCTAGTTTCTGCCATATTAGTTTCCAATTTTCCCAGCAATTTTTATCAAACAGTAAGTTCTTATCCCAAAAGCTGGGATCTTTGGGTTTGTCAAAGACTAGGTTGCTATATTTGTTGACTGTTTTATCCCTTGAACCTAATCTATTCCACTGATCAACTAATCTATTCCTTAGCCAATACCAAATAGTTTTGGTAACTGCTGCTCTATAATATAATTTTAGATCTGGTACAGCTAAGCCACCATCATTTGATTTTTTTTTCATTAATTCCCTTGAAATTCTTGACCTTTTGTTTTTCCATATGAACTTTGTTGTTATTTTTTCTAGGTCATTAAAATAGTTTTTTGGGAGTCTGATTGGTATAGCGCTAAATAAATAGATTAGTTTAGGTAATATTGTCATCTTTATTATATTTGCTCGCCCTATCCAAGAGCATTTAATATTTTTCCAATTGGTTAGATCAGACTTAATTTGTGTGAAAAGTGGTCTGTAATTTTGCTCATAAAGTTTCTGATTTTCCCTTGGCAGATAGATTCCTAAATATTTTATATTATCAGTAGTTACTTTAAATGGAATTTCTCTTTGTAACTCTGACTGTTGGATTTTGTTAGTGATATATAAGAATGCTGATGACTTATGTGGGTTTATTTTATAACCAGCAACTTTGCTAAAGTTGTGGATTATTTCTAATAACTTTTTAGCAGAATCTCTGGGGTTCTCTAAGTATACCATCATGTCATCGGCAAAGAGTGATAATTTGGCTTCCTCATTGCCTATTCTTATTCCTTTAATCTCTTTCTCAGCTCTTATTGCTATAGCTAGCGTTTCTAATACAATATTAAATAGTAACGGTGATAGTGGGCAACCTTGTTTCACTCCAGATCTTATTGGGAATGGTTGCAGTTTGTCTCCATTACATATGATGCTTACTGATGGTTTTAAATAGATGCTGCTGATTATTTTAAGGAAAAGTCCATTTATTCCTATACTCTCAAGTGTTTTTAATAGGAATGGATGTTGGATTTTATCAAATGCTTTTTCTGCATCTATTGAGATGATCATATGGTTTTTGTTAATTTGGTTATTAACATGGCCAATTATATTGATAGTTTTCCTAATATTGAACCAGCCCTGCATTCCTGGTATAAATCCTACTTGATCATAGTGTATTATCTTGGAGATGATTTTCTGTAGTCTTTTTGCTAATATCTTATTTAAGATTTTAGCATCAATATTCATTAGGGAGATTGGTCTATAATTTTCTTTCTCTGTTTTCAGCCTACCTGGTTTAGGTATCAGTACCATGTCTGTGTCATAGAAGGAATTTGGTAGGACTCCTTCATTCCCTATTTTATCAAATAATTTATATAGCATTATATAGCATATATAGTTCTTTAAATGTTTGGTAAAATTCACATGTAAATCCATCTGGTCCTGGGGATTTTTTCTTAGGGAGTTGTTTAATTGCCTGTTCTATTTCTTTTTCTGAAATGGGACTATTCAAGCAATTTACTTCCTCCTCTGTTAGTCTGGGAAGTCTATATTTGGAGGTAGTCATCCATTTCACTTAGGTTATCAAATTTATTGGCATAAAGTTGAGCAAAATAACTCCTTATTATTTCTCTAATTTCCTCTTCATTGGTGGAAAGTTCTCCCTTTAAGATTCAGCTCTTTTAATCCTAAACTATTCCCTTCCTCTCAAGTGATTAGCAGGAACTGCTCTCTGTAGGCTCACCACTGAAATTTCCTGGATTCTGAAATTGTCTGCTATTTTATATGAAATCCACAGAAGTTTCTTCAGCCAAATGCATTTCCTTGTATTGATGCATCACTGAACTTTATTCAGTGGCCTTCATTCTTTCCAAGTTGATAAAGGACTTTTCCTCAAATAGTAAAATGTTTTTGACTAATTGATTCAAAGATGATTAGGCCTTATTGGTTAAATAGATAAGTCTTGGTTCTATATAATTATTGAATCTCTTATATGAAAATCTTTAATTGCTTTTTCTTCTAGTTTCATAGTAATAACATAAGGAGCACAAATAGAACAAAACTTTGATGTGTACTGTTAGAATAAATTACTACATATAAATTTCATACTATGCTTTAAATACACAAAAGATTTTCAAGCAAGAGATAACAATATTTTTTAAAAAGAAAGAAAAATGGAAAATATTTCTATTGTTATTTCAGCCATGAAATATGGTAAAATTTTCTATAGGAGTCAAAAGAAAGGCTTCAATAGAGTTATAATATCCCATCTTTAGAATTGAAAGGGAAGTAAGAGGCCAACTAATACTCTTTAGAGATGAGAAAATTGAGATCCAGAATAATCAGTTTTCCTAAAGGTATACCATTATTAACTGGCAAACCTTGATTTCAAATATTGATTCTCTAATTCTAATAAAACACCCTCTCTATAAAACCATAAGTCAAAGATGTCAAAATTAATCTTGTGATTATGAATAATCTTTAAAATGCTCATCATAATTTAAATGATTGTCAATAGGTTAAGAATCAGTCCTGTATATAATGACTTAAGGAGTAATACAGACTATCCTAAAATTTGCATTAGAGCCAAAAATGTCACATTTGAAATGAGGTCTTTGAATCAGTAAAGTATAAAATGACATGAAATAAAATAAGCTGAAGCCCTATTACTAAAAAAAAATTATTATAGCACAGCTACACTATTACAATTACTATAGTACTGTAAGTACTAGTCATTTACCAACATATACATTATACTAATAATGGAATTTCTCAGCCTAATTGTGAGTTAGAAGAGACAAAAATTAAAATATTTCCTCCTCTTTTTAAAATTATCAGTATTAACTGTAGGGAAAAAGACTAGATATACTTTGGTTCAGAAGGTATCATTTTCTCTTTATGGATAAACTCTAAGCATGTAATGTGACATAGAAGAAACATCATTTGATTTGGAGTTCAAAATTCTGATTTGAAATCTGAGTGTTGTTGTGGAATTGCTATATAACCTGAGGGGAATCAGTAATTTCTCTGAACCTTAGCTTCCCCATATGTAAACTGAAGGAATTGAAGGAGGCAAACTGGGTGACAATTAGTAAGATCCATTTCAACTCTAGATCTTATAAACTTCTATGGATAAATAATCACTGTCATCTAAACTGTGAATTACCAGAAAATTTAGCTTTTTAGGTAAATGGTATATCTGATAGCAAGTCAGTCAACAAACACTCATAAAGTATTTATTATGTGCTTAGCATTAGAAATATAAAGAAAGGGGGATGGAAAGTTCATACTTTCAAGGGGTTTACTGACTGTCTTATTAGGGGAGATTACATGCAAAAAATATATATATAAACAAAATATTTACAGAATTTACAGAAATAAATTGGAAGTAATCTTATAGGAAAGTCAATGCAAAGTAGGGTTTTAAATGAGACTTTAATGAAGTCAGAGAAGTCAGATGATGGAAGTGAGGACACAAAGCATCCCAAGTTTGAGGACAGTATTGGAAAATGAAGAGTTATATAAAAGGAACAGCAAGGAGACCAATGACATTGAATTGTAATTTACACAAAGAGGCATAAAGTATAAGACTGAAAAGTTAGAGACTACAGGACTTTAAATTCCAAACAAAGGCACTTATAGTTGATCACTGAAGTAATATAGAACCACTAACGTTTATTAAGCAGAGGTATAACATAGTCGGATATCTGCTTTAGAAATATCACTTTGACAGGTGGGTAGAGGTAGACTGGAGTGGGGAGAGATTTATGTCAGATACCAACCAACAGACTTTACAAGCATGAGATGACAAAGGGCTGCATTAGGTTAGTGTCAGAGAACATAAGGGAGCATATATGGTAAATGATTTGAAGATGAAAATGGGCAGGATTTGGAAACAGATAATTGGATTGTAGAAGGTAAGAGTACAAAACTGAGGATCACATCCAAGCTGAAAGCCTGGATAACTGAAGGAAAATGGTATCAGTAATAAAGTAAGTTAATAAGTAATAAAGTAATAAAGAAATTAGGAAGACAGGTGGCTTTGAAGAGAAATATGATGAGTTCAGTTTTGAACATGGTGAATTTAAGTTCACAGGTCATCCAGTTTGAAATGTTTAAGAGGCAGTTGGAATTGCAAGATCAGACATCAGAAAAGATATAAGGGCTTTCATATGAGAATCGTCGGCATGGAGATGATCATTGAGTCCATGGAAGCTGATGAGATCACCAAGTGAAGTAGTATAAAAGGAGAAGAGAAAAGGACCTGGAGCACACTGTCTGTTAACAGGAACAACTTGGATGAAGATCCAGAAGAGACAGAAAATGATCAGCCAGGTAGGAGGAGAAAAGAAGAAGAGAATAATGTTAGAAATTTATAAAGAGAAAAGAGTATCAAGGAGAAGAGAGTGACTGACAGTGACAAATGCTACAAACAAGTCAAGAAGGATGAGGACTGAGAAAAGAACTGGCCATGTTGGAAATCAATGATAAATTTGTAGAGAGCAGTTTCCATTAAATTATAAAAGCCAGAAGTCAGACTATGAATTTAGGAATTTAGGAAGTCAGGCACAATTTAGAAGAGGAGAAAAAAAGGAAGGAAGTGAAAGACCAATTTTAGATATTTTTTTCAAGGAATTTAGCCATAACATGGAGGAGAAAGGATAATTAGAGGGAAAGTCCAAGGGGGGAAATAACATTTTGGTTTTGTTTTTTTTTAAGATTGAGGGAGATATTGGCATGTTTTTATACAGGAAAGAGTCAGTTAGACAAGGAAAGATGAAACTTTACTGAGAGATTAAGAATGATAGAAGGCAGATGGCACAGTAGATACAATGCCAGACTTGAATTAAGGAAGACTAATCTTGCTGTGTGACCTTGAGCAAACCACTTAACCCTGTTTATTTGTTTCTCATCTATAAAATGAGTTGAAGAAGAAAATGGCAAATTAATCTATAACCTTTGCCAAGAAAAAGTACCCAAAAGGGTCACAAAGAGTCAAGTATAACTAAAAAATGACTGAAAGGGATAATAGAGAAGACAAATTTGGGCGATGTAATTAAGAGTTCATGTAGATCATTAAGAGTATATATGGCAATGAGAAGGGCAAGTAGCCAACTTCAGGGCACTGACATGTAGTACACTTATAGTGTAACTACATGTTTAAGTTGAAACTGTATAGCTTGGTCTTTTTTCTCAAAGCCTAATATTATATAAATACATTAAAAAAATAAAGTTGATAGACAAATAAAAATACATGTGATCATAAGAAAGTCATATAGCCTCCATGAATCTCAGTTTCTTCACATGTAAAAGTGAGATGGTTTGATTAGATAGTCCCTAAAATGCATTCCTGTTATATGCATGTGTGCTATGTATTATTATATACTTCACTTTCTTCCATGACATCATCTATGGATGGAATAACCACTGAAATTTATCTTCATTTGTTGTTCAATTGGTTCAATCACATCTAACTCTTTGTGATTCCATTTGGGGTTTCCTTGACAAAGATAATGGAATGGTTTGTCATTTGCTTCTCCAGCTTCCAGATAAGAAACTGAGGCAAACAGGGCTAAGTGATCTGTCCAAGATCACACAGCTGATACCAGATTTTTATTCATGAAGATGAGTCTTCCTATTCAATGTCCATTACACTATTCTCTGTGCCACCCAGGTGCCCATACTGTATCTTTAGGAGGATAACAATAATAGAATCCTTCTTGGTAACTAATTTTTTAAAAATTGAACGTTTTCAATAATCAAAGGTTGGATCCTATTCTGATTACGTAAAAATTTTGCAGCTCAATAAACTTCAATTAACTAGCACTACAACTCCCTATACTCCAGGATAAAAATAATTTATCTTAATTAGACTCTTTAACCATTAATGACTTTATCAAGTTTTATTTGTTTATCACATGTTCATCATATCTTATCATAAGCCACAATTTGTCAAAAAAATCCAAAAATAATCTATTAATGTTGCCATTGACTATTTTTTTCAAACACCCAATAAGATAGCAAGGATCTTGTGCTGATCCATATTCTATTTAGGGGAGAATGAACTATATGTGAAATGTCATTACTTAGAATTTGTTATAAATAATATATTAATCCACTGCTTAATCATAATAAGCAAATTTGTTCACAGTAACAACTCATTCAATCCTATACGAGATCATTTTGCATATCTCAAGACACTTCAGGTAAGAATGAAGTAGAAGGCATATACAATTATTCCTTGTTTAATAATGGAATTGGCCATACTTTGGATGCCCTGATAAAGGTTAGCATCTTCTACAATGTAATGCAATGTCATCAAATTAACTGAAACATCTGACAGATGTGCCATGTGGTGATTCATGCAAGGGCAGAAACTCAAGTAGCAGCTATTTATATGTTAATTAACAATATGACATACTGATAGATTTCATCAGTCTATGCACATAATCTATTGCTATTTTTTATTTTCTCCATATTTGAGAAAGAAGAATTGCCCTTTCTGGCCCTCTTTTTAGTATAGTCACACAAATTTATACCATTCCATGATCTCATTAATGAGGAAGCATCATTGATGCCAAGAATAAAGATTTGTTTTATTTTATAGTATAATAGTAATCACATAATTTATCATCAGTGTCTTGTGAAGATGTGATTTGGAACCATTTTGAAATAGGGCTCACTGTATTTACAATTTGGGTGAAATAGATAGACCCAATCTCAAAGGGTAGATGACAGATAATTACATACACATATACATACATATAGACAACAGAAAACAACATACCAAAATCTGAGGGACATATCCAAAGCAGTCCTTATGAAAAAATAGACATTTCTAAATGCTTTAATTAACAAAAAAATGAAAATCAAGTAACATCTTCAGATGTTACCAAAAATATGAAAAAATACTTCATTTAAAACTTAATTATATCTTAAATTAAATTTTAAAACTTTAAATATTAGATAAAAACTATTTAAATCAAAAATGAAAATCAATAAACACAGTGATGAGCTTTCAAAAAAGCAATAAGATAGAAAAGTCATCAAGTAATTTAATTTTTTTTTTTAAAGAGGAACAAGAATTTCAAGTATTAAAGAAAATAATTCACAGCAAATGAATAACTAATAGAGAACATTACGGTTACTTTGTCCAATTATAGGCTAATAAAATCTACTACTTAAAAATTAGATGAATATTCACAAATTATATAATACCCATATAAACAGAACAAGAATCAGAAATTTTAAACAACTCAGTCTCAGAAGAAAAAATAAGTACAAATTAACTCCCAAAGGAGAATAGGGAAAAAAAAAAACCTGAGAATAGCTTATAAGCAAATTCTATCAAAATTCAAAGAAAAACCAATTCTACTATTAAAAATGTTTCATAACTAAAAAGAGCTTCTACTAAATTTCTGCTGAGATACAAATATTTCTTTGATACTAAACCAGGGAAAGTCAAAACAACAACAGAAAAATATAAACTAGTGTCCTTAATGAACTTCAACTGTTTTTTTTTTGTTGTTGTTGTTGTTGTTGTTGTTGTTGTTGCTTAATGACAAATAAACTATATCAATAGATCAAAAGATTATATGGCTTTGTAGTAGGAATACAGGCTTGGTTCAATATTAGAAAAGTGATAAACATTAAGCTTTGTATATTATGAATTCTAATTTCAGAGCCCAAAATAGGACACAGTCCTTTAGAAATGATTTATGTAGGGCCAGATATAGAGGAACTATTGTCTTTTTGTGCCTGGAAGCTATGCTTTTTTGTTGTTGTTGCAATATCATATAACTGACATACTGAGATTTCAGACCACTAAAATCTTCAGATATAGTTTAATCAGCTGTCTTATCTAAAATTATTTTAGATTACTCTTCTGAGGTTGATTTTTGTTAATCCATATATACAATTTTACATTTATGACTACTGCATTTCATTTTATTTAGCCCAATGATCTACCCCATCATGACTTTTTTGGATCTTGACTCATACTTCCCTATCAGATTGTGAAAAAAAAATTGATTTGTATGTAATTTAAGCTTTAAATAATAAAATACTAGTCCCAAAAATATTAAAACTTCCTTTCACCAAAGGATAATGGTAAACTGCATGGTGAGAGTGAGTAGCCTACCCATCTTCATTAATAGAGGAAATATCCATGTCAGTGAGATCACAGATTCCTTTGATTTGAACTATATAATTTGTGAGTAACGTTGAGATCTAATATTTTATAATCCTCTATCCCCAGTTCAAAACTTCCTTCAACACTCAATTCAAAGTTATTTACTCTGAGAAATATTCCTTTAATGATTGATCTCATCTCACTCTGGTCATTCCGTTGTTTAATGGTTCGTTAATACTTACATTTATTTCACTCTTACCATGTTTTTGTTTTTCTTTTACAGTTTTTTTTTGTCATTTTATTTATATCTAGTCTATCCATTTAATTTCAAGCTTTTGTTATGGCTTCTCTTTTTTTTTCTTCTCATTCTATTCTATCACTTCAGGGCTACCTACTACAATTCTTTTCACATAATTGACATTAAATAAATGGTTGCTTTCTGAGAGGAGAACATGGTTTGGGCTACTAAGAAGGAGCACAAGCACTCAAATACATCAAGCAGTTTATTCAGAAACATACAAGGATATGATTCCTCGGCTATTCACTCCCATGGAAAAGTATGGCCACTCAGACACATTGTGCAATGTACTTTAGTCAGGAGCCCAGAACTTTCTCCTTATATCTATAGTAAATTCTCAGTAGCCAAATGAAATGAGACCCTTTAGGACATCAATTAGTAGGCAGCCCAACTTCAACAACTCTTTATAAACCACAAAAGAATCATTATTAAAGGAGCACTTGAATACTTTCCATACCTATCTTTATGAAGCTGTCTGAACCAGTTTATATATATATATATATATATATATATATATATATATATATATATATATATATTTCTAATTTATATAGTTTCTAATATATAAACAAATCAATTAATGGTCAAACTTGGAGTCACTTCTATTACTTAAGACCTAATAACAGGCCAATTCTCACACTTTCTAATAAGCACATTAAAATTTATATGTACATAGAAAGTATTTGGACATTTGTTCTAATATAAATGTTACCATTTTTAATGAGGTTCTTTTAACTCGCCTTTGCCTTCTATTTGTAAAAATGAACAGAATTATGTTGTATTGGTCATATACCTTGTAGAAATCTTTAAAATAGCAAAAATCCATAAAATATCAATAAAAAATCAATAAAACATCAATAAAAATATCAAAAATATCAATAATGATCTTTAAATATCCATTTCATGAATATGGAAGCAGCATGGCTTCATGATTAGGAAGACAAACCCTATCTTTGACACTAAGTAATTCTTAGATTAAGGTAATTCTCAATGAGTGGCAGCATGTATCAATTTGCATTTATCAAGGAAGTTTCCTTTTTGGGAATTCCTTATACCTTTAAAATAGAAGTCGAAATAGCCTTTAATCCTTGAATATTTTTTTTAAATATCTAATCATTTGGACCCTTGAAAGGTACATGATTTTCTGGAAAGAACACTGGATTCTGAAATGAGATCCTCACTTCAAATCTTCAGTAAGCCATTTATGACATGTGACTACAGATAAATCTCTTTACCTCAGTTTAATTATTAATAAAATAAAGGTTTAAATAGATGAGTTTCAAAGTTTCTTGTAGCCCTAAATCCTAACACCTCAGTAAAAGGGTAGGAATCCCCACCCCCAGATAATCACTAAATGCTCAAATTTGAATCAATCAGTCCAAAGTAAACTAAGTATAAATACAAAACAGTATAAACAAATACCCAAAAATGAATGAATGAATTGAAAGAACAAATGTGAAAGAATTTCAAGCATTGGGGGTCATTGAATGAAAGCAAATGATTCCACTCTTAAAATATTGTTAGTTGAAGAAAATAAACTATATTTTATGTGAACATATATAAAAAAGGAAACCAGTCTGGAAGTTGAAATTCAACATTAGGCCAGTGTAACAGTAAGGGAATTCCATAAACCCAAGTGGGAATTGCTTAGGGAAAGGTAAGACTTATTCACCTTATCCCACCCTTCAGAAAATTATGAGTTTGAATGGACCTTCAAAGGTTCCATTGGCTAGATGATGCAATAGATGCATCTACTGCTTCAATGTGAAGTCAAGAAGACCTGAATTCAAATCAACCTCAGATACTTAACATTTAACTAGCTAAAAACATCACCAAAAAAATGAACCTGTTAAATAATAAACACATGTTAAATAATAAATAATAAGCATGTAAATATAAGCCATTATGACTGTTGTTGTTATAGTATCCATTAGAACAATATTGATTAAGAAAGAAAGAAATATGGTAATAACAATAGCATCCAAAAATGAGACTTTATTTTGGAGAGAATGACAGTTATAGACTCTAAAAAGGCACAACTTCTAGGGAACCAATCAAAAAAATAAAAGCTATACCTAAGACAAATAACACAGGGCCTCTACAAAGGGAGAAAAGGGACTTCTAGTAAACAAGCGTTATGAAGTACATTTGTAAGGTGTTCTCTACTTTTGTGTCTCATTACCATCATATTAAGTTTGAACATGCTCTTCCATGACCAATTATGTATCTTGTTTTGAGGATACTGTTTTTGCAACACTATCCTTGTTCTATCTTTTTAATAATTTTTTTTCTAAAACAAATTAAATTCATATAATAATCAGATCACACTAGTGGGGGACCATGACTAATAGTAATAGAACCTACAATCTTTAGGGTTTACTCAGGATCTGTAGGAAAGCATTCAACCTTCTCCTGGTTACTTACCCAGCCACTATGGAAAGGAAAATGGTGTTTTGGGACCTGAGTGAGGTATAGGGGAGAATAGAAGAAAAAAATGAGCTAACCTAGGAAACATGAATCAATAACTTTAACAAAAACAAGAAGACATTTGATACTTTCCTGCATCTAGGAAGGTCTGGATTAAAACCACATAAGCAATAATGTAAAAAACATAATTTATTCATGGCTTGGACTACATGCTGAGTCTGTTTTTTAGTCACCCTAGGCTCTTTAGAATTTCCCTCTTTAAAAAACAATATCCTGAATATATTACTGCTCATCCACCATGCACATAAAAGGTTTTTTTTAATTTTCCATTTAACTCAGTGTACAAGGAATAAGGTTTATATTTTTTAACAAAGTTTCATTGCAGAGAAGTCGATTAGACATTAATATGGCTCATTTACCAATAAAATTATACTTTATAAATATAGCAAAAAGTGATTTTCACTTAAAGTCTTTTGTAAATCATCAAAAAAGCTTCCTTGCAGCTATAAATTATAGATCTAATTGAAAGAGTAGAAATGTGTTGATAGAGACATCATTGGTCCATTTTAAAAAAAAAGATATACGTGTATATAAACATTTTTGCTAGAACTAATACCAGATAAAATAATACATATCCACTTTTAAAAGAAAGGGATAAAATAAGAATGAAATAAGAGAGAAAAAAGTTTGGTTCCTCTCTTACAGCTTGGTGTTAAAGGTCTGGAAAATTTTTTGGAAATGTAATAATGGGAGAATCCTTTGAATGACAAGATAGTGCAATTGACATTTTCTAAATATAGAGTAACAAAAACTGACTATATAAGAAGCCAGAAATACTGCCTAAAATCAAAACTTCATGAAATACTATAGAATAACTGAGCTATTTAGAGCTCTTGTTCAGCATCTTGACTCCAAACCCATGCTACCAACAAGCATCTTTACAGGCTAGTGTTTCATGAGCAAACTATGTGGGGCCCTGTCCTTATATCTCACAAGTATTAAAAGAAAATGATCCTTGCTCAAGATGGAAAGGAAGACAGAAAAAAAAATTAAGGGTAATGTCTGGGCTAGCTCTCTGGAAGACATTGGGATCAGCCCAAGTCCTTAGTCTTAGTGGAGGAGTGAAGCAGGCAGGAGACCCACGTGGCTGATCAAATATGGAGTCGCGTCTAAAGTCTTAGTGTCTATGGCTGAGAGAGTCCTTCTGTGTCTGAGACTCCCTTAAATACCTCAGTACTAAGTATATACTTAACTGTAAATACCTTATTGACCTAGATTCAGGTACACCTTTTCAGAGTTCTGGCCCTCTGCACATGACCTAAACATAAAAGGAGATATCTCAAGAAAATTATAAGACTTCTGGGAATCAAGATGATAAATAGTAAATCAATGTAACTCTTCCATATTCACCTCCACAACTCTACAAAATAATTCCACCAAAAAAAAATCATGAAATAGCATAATCAGAAAAAAAAGACAGGTAGAAATAATCTTTTAGCCCAAGAAAGTTGGAAAATCAGTGAGTTCTGTCTCACTTGGACAAGTCAGGACAAGAAACCTCCCAGTCAGCCAAAAGAAAGCCCCACCACAGTAAACTAATGAAAGTCCTGAGCCTCAGTGCAGTGGAGCAGACAGAAACCAACATCAGGCCCCCCACATGCCTCAGCATAGCCAAAGGAACTAGCAGATCCCAACTCCAAGAACCACCATACGCTTCAGCAAAGCCCTGAGCATTCAGTAAACCACAGTGGCCAGACTGCCTTATGCTTCCCTATAGCACAGGGAAGCACAGAAACACCCCAACAGCCTTAGTAGATGCTGGACACTATCACTAGGACCCCAGCTCAGCACCTGGTAAGCTGTCAGACCCCCATGCCCTCCATCACTGCCATACAGCCACCAGTCTACTTCCTCAGCACAGAACCTGACATGAGGATCCCCACGAGCCTCCATAGCTTCAAATAAAGACTTGGAACCTAATACCCTTAGCACAAGAAGCCTGAGACAATGCCCTTTATAAATGAGAAGCAAAGTTCAAATTTAAAAGAAAGGGAAAGAAAAAGAATCTGACCATAAAATGTTATTGTAGTAAAAAGGAAGATTGAGACAAAATCAGAAGAAAACAATGGAAAACAACTATGGGCAAAACACCAAAGAAAAATGGGAAGTGACCTCAATACCAGAAAGAAACAATGGAAGAGATCCAAAAGGTTCTTAAAATCATATAAAAAGTAGGGGCGAAATTGAAAAAGAAATGAGAATATGCCAGAGAGTTATGAAAAAACTCAGCCATTTAGGAAAAAAAAAATTGCCTAAAAAGTAGAATTGGAGAAGTGGAAAGGGAAGCACAAAAGCTAATGGATTAAAACAACTCCTAAAAGTGTTAGAATCAGGCAAGTGGAAGCTAATGATTCTGTGAGAAATGAAAAACCAATCAAAAAATTCAAAAGATTTAAAATCTAGAAGAAAACATAAAATATCTCACTGGAAAAACAACTGACCTAGAAAATAGATTCAGGAGAAACAATATCAAAATTATTGGATTACCTGATAGTCATAATCAAAAGGAGGATCTGGACAGCATTTTTCAAAAAATTATAAAAGAAAGCTCCTCTGATCAGAACACAGAGGCCAAAATAAGCCTTGAAAAAAAATCCACCAATCACCTCAGGAAAGATATTCCAAAATAAAAACTTCAAGAAATACCATAGCCAAATTTTAGAACTATCAGGACAAGGAAAAAATACTACAAGTGTCAAGAAAGAAACTATTCAATTATCAGAGCCACAATCAGGATTATTCAGGATTTGTCAACTGAAACATTAGGGGAGGAGAGATCATGGAACATGATATTCTGGAAAACAAAAGAGCTAGGATTGCAACCAAGAATCATTTATACCATGAAATTAAATGTAAAATTTCAAAGGGAAAAAATGGTCATTCAATAAAATAGAAGGATTTCATAAGAAGACCAGAATTGAATAAAAAATGTGATCTCCAATGTCAAGACCCAAGAGAAGTCTAAAAAGGAAAAGAAAATATAAGATCCAAAGCAGTTGAAATATTTGTAGCTCTTGTTTATCTTAGGAAAACAAGGAAAGAGTTGCATGAAATAAGGAAGAAAGAAATAAGCAGAACCAAGAAAACATTGTATATAGTAATAACAATGTTGTTCAGAACAACTTTGTGCAATTAACTTGTTCTATTATAAAAACCCAAATTAACTATAAAGGACTTATGAAAAAAATGTTAACTGCATCCTGAGAAAAAACTGATAAACAGAAGTATGTATAAAATAATGTGTGTGTGTAATGGTGGCCATTTCTAGGGCAGGATAAGAAAGAGAAAAAAATGAAATTTACATGATAACTGGTATATATTTTAAAGGAATATCAAATCATTCATAATGGATTTCAATTTCCTCTGTAATCATTTTTTTATCACACCATGTAATGGAACTTCTTGTTTTATTCCATAAATTAACAATAAAAATAATTTAAAAAAAACTCTTTGTTGCTTTAAAGCATGTTCTTTACCAGCAATCCCCTTGGTCATTTAAGCCTTTCCTGGGCAAGAACTGGACTGTGATCACTGGGTGCTACACTCACAGAAATAAAGGGTCAATTAGCTTTACACTATTGTAATTAATGGGATATTTTGGCTTCACCTTTTGCCACTAGAAGCCAGTAACTACTCTTCTGTGATTGTACTTTGGGAAATGATGTGCTGCCTGCTATTTCTGGGGCATAAGTCTCTGCCCAGGGAATTCATTTGGATCAAAGTACATAAAGGATGAAGGACATGTTTCTGGTCTGCTTTGGGATTATCAAAGTTATTGCAAGAACAACATTGAAGTGAGGTAGGGATTTCCTCCTTTTCTCTATTTTCTCTATGAGGATTTTGTAATCATGCATCAAGAAGTTCTCTACTGAACAGTTTCTTAGTGCTTATAGGGTCTGTATTTTCCAACCATATTTCCTGATTTTTGTTACCACAAAAAAAGTACTACATATATTTAGTGCTCTATATATTTAGGTCTTTCTGTCTAACATTCTTTTTAATTTTTTTTTTAATTTTCAAAATATATGCATGGATAATTTTTCAACATTAACCCTTGCAAAATCTTGTGTTCCAATTTTTCCCTGCCTCCCCCATCCCTTCCCTAGATGGCAAGTAATCCAATATATGTTAAATATTATAAAAGTATATGTTAAGTCCAAAATATGCATACATATTTATACATTTATCTTGCTGCATCAGTTCATTTAAGTCTCTCCCTGCCTAAAATTCTTGAGATATAGGCCTAGCAGTGGGATTTCTTGGTAAAAGAATTTGAACATTTTAGTTACTCTATTACTATAATTTCACGTTGCTTTCTGCAATGGTTGGATCAATCCATAGTATACTATGATTTTCCACAGACCTTCCAACATTATTTCCATACTGGTCATCATTGTCATTTTGCTAAATATGAAGTAAAATCTCAGAATTGTTTAGATATGCATTTATTTTCTTATTCTGTGACCTTTATTATAATTGTTAATAGTAAAAAAAAAAATCTTTGCACCAGTTATTCACTAGGGAATTCCAACTTGTATTATATATATATATATATGTGGCATTTCCTAAGGCTTCTTTACCAACTTGTATTAGCATTCTTAGTTTGGGTACTCAGAAGCTATTGCCACTTTAGGTTTTAAAAATAATCATGTTATATATTGGATTACTTGCCACCTAGGGGAAAGTGTAGGGGAAGAGAGGAAAAATTGGGACACAAGGTTTTGCAAGGGCAAATGTTAAAGAATTGTCCATGCATATGTTTTAAAAAATAAAAAGCTTTAATAAAAAAAATCATGTTAGTCTATAATATAGCTCATGAGTCTGCATTATTGTATTTCCCTTGAATAATTTGTCACTAAACACAACTAATTATTGAAAAGGTATTTACTAAGAAAGCATCATAAAAATTATAGCTCAAAAAAATACTTCCTCCAGAAAGGGACCCACATGTGCAAAACACTGTTTGTGGCAGCCCTTTTTGTAGTAGCAAGAAACTGGAAACTGAGTGGATGCCCATCAGTTGGAGAATGGCTGAATAAGTTATGATATATGAATGTTATGGAATATTATTGTTCTATAAGAAACGACCAGCAGGATGATTTTAGAGACTTACATAAACTGATGCTAAGTGAAATGAGCAGAACCAGGAGATCATTGTACATGGCAACAAGAAGATTATATGATGATCAATTCTGATAGACATGACTCTCTTCAGCAATGAGATGATTCAGACCAGTTCCAATGATCTTGTGATGAAGAGAGCCATTTCCACCCAGAGAAAGGTCTATGGGAACTGAATGTGGATCACAACATAACATTCTTCCTCTTTTTGTTGTTGTTTGCTTGGATTTTGTTTTCTTTCTCATTTTTTTCCTTTGTGATCTGATTTTTCTTGTTGAACATGATAATTGTATAAATGGTTATACATATATTGAGTTTAATATATTTTAACATGTTTATCATATATTGGATTACTTGCCATCTAGGGGAAGGGATGGGGGGAAGGAGGGGAAAATCTGAAAAACAAGGCTATGCAACAGTCAATGTTGAAAAATTAAAGTTTTGAGATCTTTTTTTTCTATAGAATCCTCAAATAGCTCCCTTTATGTGTAGTGTTGTCCTTGTGTGAGGTAGTCATGTTGACTTCTTGGATCATATCTCTCTTCATCTTGATGATTGATTGCTATTTCCTTACAGCTGCTTTCTCCATTAACTGTCTCTTTGTCTCTATTATTTGTTTGTCATTTACATCTCTCATACTCTTTGTTAAATGATGTATTTCCAACTGGTAAATTCACTCTATGACTTATGGGAGATAGAGAGGAGGATTTTATAGACATAAAGGAGTATTATATTAAAAAATCCATTTCATAGTGACCTACACGGGCTAATACTTTTTATTTACACAGTATCTACTCTGAAGTACTCAAAGCTCTTAACCTCCACAATAATATTGCCTTTTTTCCTGCTGTTTAACTCCAATTTATCCTATATTTATCTTATTTATACATAGTTACTTGCATGTTTTCTCCTCCCTTTGACTATGAGTTCCTTGAGAGAAGGGACTACCTTTCTCACAATTCTTTGTGATAACATTTTTGGAATTTCTATAACATCAACTGTATCGGAAAATAGTAACCCATGTTTCATATATATTCATGTTAATTCCTCATTTATCTCAGCTATAAGATCTTTATGTCCTTAAAGTTATCTATAGCATAGTGAGCAAATTTATCTGTCATTAAAACCTAGAAGTTCTGAGATTGATTATTTTCTTAGACACACACTTTTTGTCTGATCCTGGGCTTGAGGAGTTTCCTCATCAAGGATTTACTGATTCTAATGAAATCATGGGTACAATTCACATAATCATTCAACCTTTATCAAAGATTCAAAGATTATTTTTCCAGTTCATAAATATTTTTCTTATTCTATTTATACTAATTTTGCTCACACAAAAGGTTTTCAATTTCATGTGATTGAAATTACATAATTTATCTTTTTTAAAAAAAATTTCTATTCTGTTTTTAGTTAAGAATCCTGGCCATACCTCATTTCCAAAATATATAGAGAATTGACTCTAATTTATAAGAAATCAAGCCATTCTCCAATTGATAAATGGTCAAAGGATATGAACAGACAATTCTCAGACAAAGAAATTAAAACTATTTCTAGCCATATGAAAATATGCTCCAAATCATTATTAATCAGAGAAATGCAAATTAAGACAACTCTGAGATACCACTTACACACCTGTCAGACTAGCTAGAATGACAGGGAAAGATAATGCGGAATGTTGGAGGGGATATGGGAAAACTGGGACACTAATACATTGTTGGTGTAATTGTGAACACATCCAGCCATTCTGGAGAGCAATTTGGAACTATGCTCAAAAAGTTATCAAATTGGGCACACCCTTTGATCCAGCAATGTTACTACTGGGCTTATATCCCAAAGAAATACTAAAGAAGGGAAAGGGACCTGTATGTGCCAAAATGTTTGTGGCAGCCCTGTTTGTAGTGGCTAGAAACTGGAAAATGAATGGATGTCCATCAATTGGAGAATGGCTGAATAAATTGTAGTATATGAATATTACAGAATATTATTGTTCTGTAAGGAATGACCAGCAGGATGAATACAGAGCGGATTGGCAAGACTTACATGAACTGATGCTGAGTGAAATGAGCAGAACCAGGGGATCATTATAAACCTCAACAATGATACTGTATGAGGATGTATTCTAATGGAAGTGTATTTCTTCGACAAAGAGATGTAACTCAGTTTCAATTGATCAAGGATGGACAGAAGCAGCTACACCCAAAGAAAGAACACTGGGAAATGAATATAAACTGTTTGCATTTTTGTTTTTCCTCCCGGGTTATTTATACCTTCTGAATCCAATTCTCCCTGAGCAACAAGAGAACTGTTCGGTTCTGCACACATATATTGTATCTAAGATATACTGTAACCTTTTTAACATGTATAGAACTGCTTGCCATCTGGGGGAGGGGCTGGAGGGAGCGAGGGGAAAAATCGGAACAGAAGTGAGTGCAAGGGATAATGTTGTAAACAATTACCCTGGCATGGATTCTGGCAATAAAAAGTTATTTAAAAAAAAAAAGAATCCTGGCCATAGCTGGGAAAAATAAATCATCTTGTCCTAGGCAATTTTTTATGATATAACTTTTTATTTTCAAGTAAAATATCTGTGAGTTTATTATGAAATATGGCACAAAATACTTATCTATATTTAAGTTCTGTTCAATTGACTTCTAGTTTTTCTAAATGTAATGTCAAAATCGTTCTTCCCTCAATTAGTTTAAGTTCTTGCCTTTATCAAATACCAGATTACTGAGCCAAATTGTTTCTAATACTTCCTTTTCTAGTCTGTACCTTATTTTTATCAGCTTCAAATTGTACTATTACCCAATTCACTCAATGGTACAGCATCGCCCCAATGGTAAAAGATTCAACTTAAAACTAAAAATTTTTGCCACCTTCCTCTCTCACTTAGCCTCCAATTCCCAAAATCCCGACCACAAAAGATAAATCAATATATTCCTCTGTTTTAGTCTTCCAATGTTTTATAATTTCATTTCATTTAAAAAGGTCACATAAACGATTCCTTCTACAAACTTGCAGTTTTCCTAGAGTCAATCCTAAAAAATAATTTTGTCCTCAACCTCTATTATACTGATTTATAGTATATTACTAGATATTTGAAAATCATTTACTGGTAGCCATGACAACAAATATCCCTTCAATTAAAACCTCCTAATTGAAACTGTTTTTGCTGATTCAAAATAATGTTGACACATTGATGGAGGCATGTTAAAATTACTTGTTTTAGTTCATTATAATTATTAAGAAATAAATATTTCTCCAGTGTAGCATCATTTCTAGACTCACCTAAATGAAAGAAACTAATAATAATTGTTGAGCACTTTAGGAAAATATTTTCTATTAAAATCTCCCTCTTTTCCTTTCTTTTAGGTGTGATGCTATAGTATAAGATTTTTCATGCACAAAAAGCCTGCTAAATTGATATTACATATTTGAATAAGAGGCAAAGTTAGCAAAAGAGCTTGGAACAGGAAAGACCTTCTTTGTGATTCTTGCTATAAGAGATTGCATGGAGTTAATTTTTTTCAGGAGACTTAAGGAAAGACTGAAAAATTTTAAAAGGAAGAAGCTGATATGAAGAAACCAGGACTTGAACATGTCTCTGATTTCCAGTCTACTTCACTAAAGTCTTGAGATTTTCCCTGGGATAAAATTAGAAAACTAATTCTCTAAGATTATGGGATTGTTTTTACTTTTCCCAGTGTAACTATATTTTTCACTTGATGAAATTTTCTTCTTCCAAGATTCCTGGCCTACAGATAGTACTTTACAATATATTTTATGAAAAGAGATGCCTAAGAGCATTATGAGATCCTTTTAGTTTACAGATATCTCTCCCTTGTATCTGAAACCTCCTGAATGTATTGTTTTCCATTAATAAAATGTGAACAACTTGAATCCATCAGGGATTATCTTGGATTTTATGTTTCTATACCCAGCACTTAGAACAATGGCTGGCACAAAATAAGCTCTTAATAAATGGGTTTTTTTCCCCAATCATTTATTCATGTAGAGATTAAGATTTAAAATTATACATTGTTGGTGAAATTGTGAAAACATCCAGCCATTCTGGAGAGCAATTTGGAACTATGCTCAAAAGTTATCAAACTGTGCATACCCTTTAACTCAGCAATGCTACTATTGGACTTATATCCCAAAGAGATCTTAAAGAAGGGAAAGGGAGCTGTGTGTGCATGAATATTTGTGGCAGCCCTGTTTGTAGTGGCCAGAAACTGGAAAGTGAGTGGATGCCCATCAGTTGGAGAATGGCTGAATAAATTGTAGTACATGAATATTATGGAATATTGTTATTCGGTAAGAAATGACCAACAGGAAGATTTCAGAAAGGCCTAGAGAGACTTACATGAACTGATCCTGAGTGAAATGAGCAGGACCAGAAGATCATTATATACTTGAACAACAATACTATAGGATGATCAATTCTGATGGATGTGGCCATCTTCAGTAATGAGATGAACCAAATCAGTTCCAATAGAGCTGTAGTGAACTGAACCAGCTATACCTAGTAAAAGAATTCTGGGAGATGACTATGAACTATTACATAGAATACTCAATGCCTCTATTTTTGTCCTCCTGCATTTTTGATTTCCTTCACAGGCTAATAGTACACTATTTCAAACTCTGATTCTTTTTGTACAGCAAAATAACTGCTTTATATGCTTTAACATTCTTAACATGTATTGGTCAACCTGCCATCGGGAGGAAGGGATGAGGGAAAAGAGGGGAAAAATTGGAACAAAAGGTTTGACAATTGTCATTGCTGTAAAATTACCCATGCATATAACTTGTAAATAAAAAGCTGTAATTTAAAAAAAAGAAAGAAAAAAAAAAGATTTAAAATTATAATGAATTAACAACAAATATCTTTTGTCTACAATTGGAATATAATATTAAACATTTTATATTTTATATACCTTAAAATTCATCCCCTGTGATGTATACACATTTTGTGGGAACATAATAATTCACAAACAAAACTCGGGCTTTATATAAAAAAGTAAAGAGGAAATAGGAGGAATATCATCAACACCTGTAAGTCATTTTTTTTCTTTTTTTTTTTTTAATTATAGCTTTTTATTTACAAGTTATAAGCATGGGTAATTTTTCAGCATTGACAACTGCCAAACCTTTTGTTTCAATTTTTCCCCTCCTTTCCCCCCATCCCCTTTCCTAGATGGCAGGATGACCAATATATGTTAAATATGTTGAAGTATAAATTAAATACAAAAAATTAGTATACATGTCCAAACAGTTATTTTGCTGTACAAAAAGAATCGGACTCTGAAATATTGTACAATTAGCCTGTGAAGGAAATAAAAAATGCAGGTGAGCAAAAATATAGGGATTGGGAATTCTATGTAATGGTTCTTAGTCATCTCCCAGAGTTCTTTCATTGGGTGTAGCTAGTTCAGTTCATTACTGCTCTATTGGAACTGATTTGGTTCATCTCATTGCTGAAGATGGCCAGGTCCATCAGAATTGATCATCCTATAGTATTGTTGTTGAAATATATAATTATCTCCTGGTCCTGCTCATTTCACTCAGCATGAGTTCATGTAAGTCTCTCCAGGCCTTTCTGAAATCATCCTGTTGGTCATTTCTTACCGAACAATAATATTCCATAATATTCATATACCACAATTTATTCAGCCATTCTCCAACTGATGGGCATCCACTCAGTTTCCAGTTTCTGGCCACTACAAAGAGACCTGCCACAAACATTCATGCACATACAGGCCTCTTTCCCTTCTTTAAGATTTCTTTGGGATATAAGCCCAGTAGTAACATGGCTGGATCAAAGGGTATGCAGTTTGGTAACTTTTTGAGCATAGTTCCAAATTGCTCTCCAGAATGGCTGCATGTATTCACAATTCCACCAACAATGTATTAATGTCCCTGCTTTCCCACATCCCCTCCAACATTCCGCATTATTTTTCTCTGTCATTCTGGCCAATCTGACAGGTGTGTAGTGGTATCTCAGAGTTGTCTTAATTTGCATTTCTCTGATTAATAATGATTTGGAGTACCTTTTCATATGGCTAGAAATAGTTTCAACTGTAAGTCATTTTAAAATGCAACAGTTACTGAAGTAAGGATTTAACACTTGGAGAAATGCTTAAAACAAGACAAAAACCCTGTTATCAATTTCCTCACCACAGAAATAAAATAATAAAAAAGTTCTTGTAATAATCAGATTCTGTTTCTATAATTCACTTAGTAAAGCTGGAGGATTAAATAGGACCTTGTTTATTACTTTAATATTCTTTTGTCAAATAAATTACATAAATTACAATCTCCTTAAGAAAGGAGATGAAATGCTAATTAAGAAGCAAGAAATAAGTTTATCAAAGATTCATTAACTTAGTAATTCCTTAGGGACTACAGAATGAGGGGCAGCTAGGTGGCAAATAGGATGGAACATGAATCCTGCAGTCAGGAGGACATGAGCTCAAATCTGGCCTCAGAAACTTCTAGCTGTGTAACTTTATGCTGATTGTCTCAAATTTTAAAAAAAGCTCATGGGCATTAAAATGGAGAGCATAGACATTAAAACTGAATATACCAAGATGCATTTAAAAAGAGTCTTTGGACAATCTATAGGAACAAGAACTCCTGGTGCTAGTTTCTAGATTGACTACTGACTATTTCAGTATGCTTTTCTTTAAGAAAAGTCTCCCTTTCTATAAACCCCAGAGACTTGATTATATATGTATTAAAAAATTAATTGCATAGTGACTTGGACATATTAGTCACTTTGGCTATTTAATGACTTTGATAATGGCATGTAATAGGAGGAAGACAGATTTAATGAAAAAATATAAGGAACTAGTGTTCTGCCCAGTCTACTAAATACAGAAGCCCCAAGGAAGCTCAAAAAATCTTGAATTAACTTGGCAGAGGAGGATGAGAAGTAATAGCATAAATTCTCTTTCTCAACAGCAGGGTCAAACAATTCCTCCTGCACCTTCTCTTATTTGGCTTCTCTTTGTCGTGAATGGGCACTGGTCCAGAATTCCTTTTCCTAATACTAATTCCTTCTAGACCCAGATAAAAACCCTATTAAAAAACCTGTCAGAGATTGAAAAAAGAGAAAAGTACCCACATGTGCAAAAATGTTTGTGGCATCCCTTTTTATGGTGGCAAGGAACTGGAAATTGAGTGAATGTCCATCAGTTGGAGAATGGCTAAATAAATTATGGTATATAAATGTTACGGAATACTATGTTTTGTAAGAAACGATCAGCAGGATGATTTCAGAGAGACCTGGGGAGACTTATATGAACTGATATGAAATGATGTAATGTAATTGAAGTGAGTAGAACCAAGAGAATACTGCATACAGCAATGACAAAATTATGTGATGATCAACTTGGATAAACGTAACTCTTTTCCACAGTGAGGTGATTCAGGCCAGTTCCAATAGACTTGTGACAGAGTCTTCTGCATCCAGAGACTGTGGAGACTGAGTGTAGTTCACAACATAGAATTTTCATCTTTTTGTTGTTGTTTGTTTGATTTCCTTTTTCATTCTTTCTCGTTTTCTTTTCTTTTTTATCTGATTTTTCTTGTGCAGCATGATAAATGTGGAAATATGTATAAAGAATTGCACATTTAACATATATTGGATTACTTTCTGTCTAAAGGAAGGAGGTGGTGGGAAGGGAAGGAGAAAAAATTGAAACACAAGATTTTGCAAGGGTGAATGCTGAAAACTATCTTTGCATGTATTTTGAAAATTAAAAGCTATTATTATTAATACTTTTAAAAAACTGTAAGACTTTACTAGTTGAGGAGAGTCCTCCAATCTCTATATATCCCAATGATGTACCCAGTTCTACACAGGGACCAACAGATCTGACTTATTTCCAACATCTTCCCTCACTGTTTTTCATATTGCAATAATGTTCCCTCAATAAAGCTTGATTGCTTTCTTGTCTTGCTGTGTTCTCCATGTTTCTTTGTACTGGATTTTGGAATTCCAAAACTCTCTAAATCTTCATTTAAAAAAATCTTTATATTAGAGACTTTGGTTAAGTCTTTTTAGTTTTCAGAACTTCAGTTTCTTTATTCTATAAAATGAAGGAGTAGCAATAGATGACTTCTCAGATCTCATAAATGCATCATTGTGGGGTTAAATAGACTGAAATGCTTACTGATAAACTTTACAGACAATTCACCCATAACTAAGTAAACTTGATACTTTAATTATAGTCTACTATGTAGTTATTATAACCATGGGATCATAACTGTTATAAAAATTAATGAAGTTGAACTCAAAACAGCATCCTGAATTCTATAAAAGAAAGTAGGAGATTTTTCTCTATGATAGTAGAGAGAGTAAAACTTATTTCAACTACTTTTTAATCCCATAGTTGACTTTTCTCTGTAGAAACCCCTTCTCACATGCAAATTCAAGATCAATTTTTATTAAAAATCATCAAATGTGTTATTGATTATATAAAGGTCACTTGTCATAGATATTTCTCTAATCTAACTGGATACTATTATTTCTCATTATTCAGCCATTTCTATTTCAGGAACTAAAAGTCTCACAATAAATATAATAATCACTTATGGCATTGATTTAAGATTTACCAAGTGATTTCCTCATGTGTCAATGAAATAGATAGTGCAAGTATCATTAGTTCCACTTTACTCATGATGAAATTTGCATTCCAAGAAATAAAGCAAATTGTCCAGGTCCATACAACAACTGGCATTAACGTTTACAAAGAGCTCTACAAATATTATCTGATTTTATGCTCTCAAAACTTTGGCCAGATGAAGTGAGAAGTGACTCAGATAAGGATCTGAGAAGGGACCTTGAGCCTTGAAGCATTTGAAATGAAAGTTAAATTGTGGCCAAGAAAGATGACCTGAAAAGCTACTAGATTCAAGGCAAAGGCATTGAGAGGGAGCTACCTCAAGTCCAGGTCACAGTCAGTCAGGGACATGCGAGGGGCTCCCTTACTGTGGAGCTTCAGGCCCAGACTTGAGGATCCACATCAGATCTTTATAAAAGATGCTATATTCTTTTAACTGAACTATGGAAATAGCCACATAGGGAAAGGATGGGGTTGAATCTGATCACATATTCTCTGGCTGAAAATAAAGGTTACATCCCAGCAGGAATAATCTACATTAAAAGCATTAAAATCAAAGTGTATAGTACCTAAATAAAAGTAATAAACACCTATAAGGGACATCACTGACAATATCACACCTATTTGGGACAAATACACAGTGATAATTCTTTAAAAAACCCAGAGGAATGGAAAAAGAATGAAAAATAGCAAAAAAGGAAACAGCTTCTCTAGTGAAGTAGCTTGCTTCATCCCATCATGATTTGCCAATATTGGGGAGCATTTTGTTTTCCCCCAATGAGACTAATAGCCAAGGTAGCAGCCTGTCTTTACACAAATACTGTATTCCAATAACTGGTCAGAATCCCAGCATAAGAGTATAACCATCCATGACACTCTCTCTCTCTCTCTCTCTCTCTCTCTCTCTCTCTCTCTCTCTCAAACACACACACACATTCTCTCTTTTTCTCTCTCATTCTCCCTCTCTCTTTCCTCTCTATCTCTCTTTCATCTCTTTCTTTCTCCTCTCTCTCTCTGTGTATACATATGTTTTATATATATATATATAACTGGTTTCTCAAGACCAGCATAATTCCTGAGTCCCTTTCAGTGATCTGTGAAGGGAAATTCATGACAATCCAAACATAGGAACAACACTTGTGCATATTTGTGGTAAATATTATGTACTGTTCCTTGTCTTCGCCTTGGCTCAAAGTTCTGTTATAAGGAGTTGGTGGAAAACAGGTAATTGATGCCAGATATAGGAGAGAGCATTCCCAATTTGACTCAAATGGTAGAAAAGTTTTGGGGGTCATGTATTAATTCCAAACTTCAAGGAAGTTCAAATAAAGAGCATTTTTCTTTTTTTAATAGAGAACACAAACTGGTGGAAGGATCTAAACAATTTTTTAAAGCAGCAGAAAGAAAATGACTCAAGATTGCTGCAAAAGGTCGAGTTAAACCAATCAAAAGCTACAAGCCTTATCCATTTCACACACAATTAACAATGGAAAAATACGACCTGTTTTGCCCATATGTTTATATGAACATTAGGACCACTTAGCCTAAGCAATTCTATATTGGAGTCCTATTCTTATTAATATAATATCAAATAATATAAAGTTTATAATTATCACAAAGAGAAATTTTCTCTTTGGTCCATAAAGTCAGAACTGGAGATGATAGATTGAAGTTGAAAAGAGACAATTTTGGCTTGTATAGTTTGTGCTATACAAAATGAATGGATAGCTTCAGAAGGTAATCAATTTCCCTTCCTTAGAGGTCTTCAGATGAAGACTAGGTGATTACTTATCTGATATACTGTTTTTTAAAAAAAGATTCTTTTAGAAGTATGGTTTGGTCTCAGGATTCACTGAGATCCTACAAAATCTAAGAATTTGTGATACTCTAACCCAGAAGAAGCATGCTAGTCATCCTATGATTCACTATAAAATGTCAAGTCCAATAAGTCAACAAGTATTGATTAAACATTTACTCTGGATGAGATATTATGATAAATTCTAGAAATAAAAAAGGCAAAAATAGTCTCTGCCTTTAATGAACCTTCTATTGGAGACAACATGTAAAATTATTATGTGTATAGATATGACATATTTACAAGATAAATTGGGGGTAATTTCAGAGTGAAGACTTTAACTTTAGGGCTAGGAAAGACTTCTTGCAGGAAGCAATGATGAGGAGAGAGATCATTCTAGATATGGTGAATTTCTTACACAAAAAGAAAAGGAAAGGGGAATGAAAAAAAAGGTTTTAAATTGTTCCTTACTATGTGCCAGGCACCAGGATAAATACTTTACAGATATTTCATTTGATCCTCAAAACAACCCAGCAAAGCAAGTGATGTTATTATATTTAAAAAAAACAGCAAGAAGTTCAGTGTCACTGGTTTGCATAATATATATGTTGAGCTGAGTAAAGTGCAAAAAAAAAACTAAGAAAAGTAGCAAAGTACTAGAAGTTAAAGGTCTTCAGAAAGGTAAAATAAAAGATTCTATATCTGATCCTAGAAATAATAAGGAAGCAATGGAATTTATTGAGCAGTAGGGTGATATGGTCCAATCTGATGTTTAAGAAAATCATTGCAGAGTGAGAGATGGAATAGATTTGAGGAAGGAAATACAATCTATAAGCTAGATATGATGTGATAAAGACCTGGGCTAGGTTGGCTATTGAGTGTGTTGTGAGAATGGTTTATGAATAATATGAAGTTTATAATTATCACTAATAGGAATTTTTCTCTTTGGCCCATAAGGACAGAATTGGGGAGGGATGCTCTGAAAAAGATGTTCTGAAAGCAGAAATAACAGGATTTGATAATGGATTTGATATGAGGAATGAGTGTGAATGAGGAGTTTAGGATGACATTAAAATTATGAGCCTGGTTGACTAGGAAGATGGTGGTGCCTTTGATAATAATAATAGGGAAGTCTGGAAAAGAGAGGGGCTGAGGGAAAAGATATAAAAAGCTCAGTTTTGAATATGTCACGCTTAAGATGTCAATGGAACTTCCAGATCTATATTTCAACAGGCATTTGAATATGTGAGACTCCAGGTTAGGAATGAAGTTAAGGTAGTTCTAATATGGTGTCATATGAGATGGTATAACGATAACTGAAGACCAAAGACAAAACCTTGGTGGAATTATTACCTGTATTAACAACCAGCAAAGGACATAGAAAAGGAATAGCCAGACAAGAAGGAGGAAAAGCAAGAGAGACCAAAGTTATAAATACCTAGAGAGGATAGACAGATATATAGATAAAATTTCCCTATTATCCCACAATTAAAGTGAAGGATTCAAGGTAGTTTCTGAAATATCCATAAAATTTCCAGTTTGGACAAATAAAGGCCTAGAACAAGTGAGGGCTAGGATTCTATAGCAAAACATATAGCAATAAACATTTCTTTGGGCTATAACTGTAAAGGTTTTTTTGCAACCATAAAAAACTCCTATCCTTGTACCAATGTCCCAAGAGGAGACACTGGAGGATTGAGGAGGACTGAGAAGTTTATATATGCAAAGTACTGGGATATATCTTAAGTAATGGTCTTATATGAAAACAAAATATTTTCAATATTATAGAAACCATCCCATCATTTTGACTTTTTTTACAATGGCTTCCAATATGCACTTATAATATCTTTCATTTTATTTATATTTCTCATTAGTAGCAGCAGAGCTAATGATTTTCAAATAGTATTATTTTGATTTAAATTTTTATTATTACCTGGTCAACTGACTCAATAAAGTTTATAACTAAAACAGTTATAGCTATAAAAATTCACTCCCTTCTTTCTCCCTAGTCTCTTCCCCACCATCCTCCTGCTGGAAAAATAAGAAAATGCATCTGGCAGGAGAGGTGACCTCACAAAATATTTTGGAATAACTTCAAAATGTCATCAGATCCATACCAGTATTTTTATAGCAGCTTGCAATATCATGACTCAAAGTTACTACCTATTTCCTTTCTATATAATTTATAATGCTGGCCATATTACATAGAGAAGTACCAAGAGTATGCAATGTATTGCCACAAAGATTTCCGAAGAAATATTTATAGTTGCCTAGGAGAATATGGGCATAGATTTCTAAATTTCAGAGCTTATAATTCATACTCTATATTTTAAATCACAGAGATATATACCACATTATAGAATAAAACAACAACAAAATAGAGACAATTGAAAACTGAAATTCCCTCTTGGGAGTTATTTTTAATGTACAGGACTGAAAGAGGAATAAATGAAATGGATTAAAATATGAATTTCTTACTGAGAAAATATCTGTTAAATAGCTCTATCCTTTTCATTAATTTTTATGGTCATCAGAAACTTTCTGTTCCATTTTAGGTCCAAAAGAAATGCAGAAATTTATCATGAATCTTTCTCTTTTTTTTCTTTGTCTCAAGTTCAATCACATTTTGGGGGCTCCTAGCAAAGTGAAGACTATTCATCAACTGACTATTTCAAATGGGCACATAAGTCTAGTATTTGTGAATCACTACTGTACTAATTCATGGTATACAGTGGCACTTCTATTTTCTAAACATCTATATTTCTACTATGTTGCTCTATAATGTCTCCAGCTTTGATTGAGTTTGTTTGCTAATTTTATAACTTTCATTTTATTGATATTATATTTTTTGAATAGGATAAATGACAGAGAAGGGGATTACATATTGTGGTGGCAAATAATTTGATGATATAGCAAGTAAAATGTTAGGAATTATCTTCAAATTATAATCTACTAAGTAATATACCAAATATAGCAAATATATTGAAATATATACCAAAGGCAATTCAGAGACTCAGTTTTGATAATAGGTCATCTCTTCTTATTTTACAAAAATTTTATGTGATCTATTGTATAGATGTTATCCCTAACTAACTAGAAATGAAAGTAAATAGCCCTCCTCTGGATAGTGTTGCCACCACAACCATCACCTAGGAAAAAATAAGACAAAATAAAACACAAGATTTCCATTCTATCTACCTTCTCCCACTGTCTAGTTTGCTTTTTAAACCAGAAAGGAGATTTTAGTGCTTATTTGGAATAGCTAGTTTATGCATAACTAAAAGGAACTGTGTGTATGTGTGTGTGCACTCATGCTTGTTTGTATTGTCCATCTCAGAACCATTATAAATGCATAGTATAGCAAAAATCACACTGTACTTGGTAGTCACAAAAGAATAGAATTATAGAGCTGAAAAGGAAATCTGGGTACCCATCTATTACAACAATTCCCTAACAGTATACTCTTCATGACATACCTGATAAGTAGTCGTCTATCCTTGGCCTGAATAGTCCCACTTATGAGCTATCACTTTTGGATAGCTTTAATTATTAGCAAGCTGTTCCTTACAGGTAACCAACATTTGACTCTCTGCCACTTCCAATGTGGCTTCTAAGTTTTACTTTGGGGGTTAAACAAAATAAGTTTAATCCCTCATCCATTTAAAATACTTAATGATTGCTGTTATTCCCCATCCATCCCTGTCTGTTTTCTTCTTCCCCCCAAAATAAATTTCTACTTTAACTATCCCCCGTTCCCTCAAGTGGTCTTTTTAAAGAATGAACTTGATGTGCTTCCCCATTCTGGTTGTACTCTTTTTGACATTTCACTTTATCAATGTTCTTCCTAACTTGTACCCAAAACTGAACACAATAATCCAGAACACAATAGCACACAATAATTCCCCTAATTGGAGAAGAATACTTGGAATTATGACTTCTTTAATTTTAGAAATTGGTACCCTCTTAATGGAAACCAAGATCATATTATGTTTTGGCTAGTATATTGTACCATGGAATCATATCAAACTAGAATTTCATCAAAGCTCCACAATTATTTAAGAAAATCTATAATTTGCCTATAGATCCCTTCATCTATGTACTATCATTGCCCATAACCTACTCTAGTCTTCCATTGAGTGTCCTATAAAATGTGTATTCTATTAGTAAGTCAGTGAGCTAAGTCTTTTTATCACCATCATTTCTACAGTCAAGGAAACCTGATTCCCCAAAGAAGAAATTTCATCTCTGGTCATATTATCCAGTACTATATTTACCTTTTACCTTTTCTTTTCCTCTTTCTTCACCACACTCAATCCTAGATCACTACCATTATCTGTGTTTTCTTCTACTCACACATAGCTGAATTCTGAAGGAGAGAAGCATATAACTATGCTGCTTGGACCTACTACAGATCAATGTTACATAATCTACATTAGGTCACTATTGTTATTTATCAAACATTTTATTTTTATGGATTTGTGTCACATTTAACATATATTCAAAACTCTTGTACTCTTCTCAAGGCAGTCTTTCTAGAGGATCTCACCTGAACATTCACTGAAAGCTTGAGGCAACCTGTGATGAATTTCCTCTGCTCTCTAATTGTGCATCTGAATATTCTCTCTCTCTCTCTCTCTCTCTCTCTCTCTCTCTCTCTCTCTCTGTTTCTCTGTCTCTGTGTGTGTGTGTGTGTCTCTGTTTCTCTGTCTCTCTCTCTGTCTCTGTCTCTGTCTCTCTGTCTCTCTCTCTCTGTCTCTCTGTCTCTCTCTCTCTGTCTCTCTCTGTTTGTCTATCTATTGGTCTCTCACTCTCTCTCTCTCTCTCTCCCTGTCCCCTCTCTCTATTTTTTCCCAATCCCTCATGCTCAAACAGAAAAGGTTTTTCTTCTGTTAGATAATCTACAATGATAGTTCCCTTTTTTCCTTACCAAATCTAACCTCTCTCCTACTGCCCATAGTTCCCACTTTATGTTATACATTTATATACTCAAAATTCTCTGAAAGTTTTCCCCTTTGATCATCTCTTTTCTACAATTTGAACATCTCCTTGCTCATTGATTTCTTCCCTGTTGTCTATAAATATGCTAAGATTCACAAACCACCCCATCTTAAAACAGAAGACAACTCTTTGCTTGATTATATAATCTCCTCAAGCTATTATCCTTTATCTTTCCTTGTTTTCACTGTGAAACTCTTAGGAGTTATCTATGCTCACTGCCTACAAATTTTCACCCTTCCTCATTCCTCAACACTTTTCAATATGATTCCCATTCCCATCACTCAACTAAAACTACTTTCACTAAAATGATCAGTGATCTCTAAATTGCAAAAGTGAATAGTGTTTTCCCACTTCTCTTCCTTCTTAAACTCTCTATAGCACTTAAGTCATAACTGACCTCTCTTTTCAAATAATTCTCTTCCTCCTGGATTTTTGTTCTTATTTGGTTGGTCCAACTCAGTATTTCTTTTATAATTATTATCCACGCCCCATCATTATTCTTTTTTCTTCCCATTTCTCTTCTTCCTTCACATTCTCCTCCTTTCTCCTCTTCCTCCTCCTGCTCTTCTTCCTTCTTTCTTCTTCTTCTTTTCTCCTTTCTTTTTTTCTGCTTTTTCCTGCTCCTTCTCCTCCTTCTTCTTCTCCTTTATTTTTTCTTTTACTTCTCTTTCTTCTTCTTCATTCTTCTTCTCCTCCTCTGATCCTATGTCAGGCCATCATCGTCTCTGACTTATACCCTTGTCAAAGCCTCCTAAATGATTTTTTTGCATTTATCTATTCCTCTCTTCAATCTATTCCTAAATAACTGCCAAATTTTTGCCATTTACTTTATTTTTATTGAAGCTTTTTATTTTTAAAACATGCAAAGACAATTTTTCAACATTGACCCTAACAAAACCTTGCATACCAATTCCCCCCCTTCTCTTCACCCCCAAATGGCAAATAATCCAATATATGTTAAGCATGGTAAAAATATATGTAAATCCAATATAGGCATTCATATTTATGCAGTTATCATGTTCAACAAGAAAAATCAGATCAAAAAGAAAAAAATGAGAAAGAAAATTAAATTCAGCAAACAACAAAAGTGAAAATGCTATGTTGTGATTCACACTCACTTCCCACAATCCTCCTTGATTCTTAACTCACATTAACCACATACATATTCAATTCTTCCAAGTCACAATATACACTCTCCATGATTTTCTATATACTTTGTAATCTCATCATCTCCTGTGGATTCAATTACTTTCTCTATGAAAATTATTTATTCAGTACTAATTTCATTCTTGACCTCTAGTCTTACATCACCAACTGCCTATTGGACATTTTGAACTAAAAGCCCCTAGGCTTTTAAAACTCTACATGTCCAAAATAGTACTCATTGTCTTACCCTCTTCTAAGCAAGGTCTATTTCAATCAGGCACAGAGGGAGGTGGGCAATCACAGGCAGCCTAACACATGCAGTGCACAGACCCAGGGCAGTGTGGTGACAACGTCAACGTCCTCCTTGATTCTTGACTCACACTATCACATACATATTCAATTCTTCCAAGTCACAATATTTCTCTTATATGTCCCTATTCTCCCCATTTATACAGCTACCACCCTAGTGCATGCCCTAATTTTCTCATGCTTTGACTACTGCCGTAGCTTGTTGATTGGTCTCCCCAGCTCAAGTGTCTTTCTACTCAGGAGCTAAAATTATCCTCCTAAAGTAAAAGTCCGACCATGTCAAACTCTTGTTTAAAAAACTCTGGTGGTTCCCTATTACCATAAAAACCAACTGTAAAATCCTCTGTTTTGCTTTTGTAGATCTTTAAAATCTGGCCTTTTCCTGCCTTTCCATTCTTTTTATATTTTACTCCCTTTCACATACTCTGCAATCTCCCAATTTCCTTTTTTCCCATTAGCTCCTCCTCATGCTTAGAACTCTCTCCCTCCTCATTTAAGCCTATTAATTTTCCTGGCTTCCTCAATCTGCTCACATCCTCCCTCTGTAAGAAGTCTTTCCAGTCCCTCACCTCTTCTCCATTGCCAGTGTCTTCTATTTGAGATCGACTTCAACTTACGGTACATATATCATGTTTGTGCATAATTTCTGTCATAGCATCTTCCTATTATACTATAAGTTCCCTGAGAGAAAGGACTGTTTTTGCCTTTTTATTTATCTTCAGTCTGACTGAGTATATAAGAGTCAATTTTGTTGAAAATGGTGATGGTGATAGTGATGGTGATGGTGATGGTGATGATGATGACGATGATGATACAGGCATTAAGCAGTCATTTGGTTTCAGTATAAAACCAAAGTATAAAATTTAATATTAGGTAGTTAGGTGGACAAAACCAGGAGGACTTGAGTTCAAATCCAACCACAGACTTTTATTTGTTATCCTCAGCAAATCACTTAGCCCTATTTGTTTCAATTTCCTCATCTATAAAATGGGAGAAGGAAATTGCAAATTACTCCAGCATCTTTGCCAACATAATTCCATATAAAGTCACAAAGAGTTACACACAATTTAAATGATTATACGATAGCAAAAGTATTAGAGAAAGTTGGACTTGGACTTAAGAGAATTGGATTCTATATCCATTCTAATATTGCTACATTTTTATTTCATTTTGATCAAGTCGCTTCATTTTTCTAAACTCAGTTTCCTCCTCTGTAAAATAGGGGAGATAGAGTACATATTCCCATTTATATTTATAAATTAGGTATATGTATCCAGATTGTGCTTACAATGAACTCTTTGACCTGAAAAAAAAATCAATCTTTCTGTCCTCACTAGCACTACTTACTTTTGCATACCTAAAGATAGATTTTTCTACCAAAAGAATATTAAAAGTATCCAGAAAATTCCATTTTATTTCAGTCAACCAAGGATGCTTTAAGACCTTGACTACAACTTTAGCATTGGCATATGTAGCAGAAAATGTGTTTCTGTGATGACATAAAATATGTCAAGAGTTATAGAGTGGATCATCCCCTTGATATATGCCATCCTTTGGGGTATAAAACTATCAAGAGCAAGCTGATGTAAAGCCCTATGGCTACAGTAAGCTACACATTTATTCTCTCTCTCTTTTTTTTAAGAAAATAATATCATTTATATTAGAGTAAGTGAACTGCTAAGGACTAAGAGTGCAACTCAGGTTTGAAGTGAAAGTTAAGCTGCATATTGTGTCTAAGGCTTACCAAATCTTCATGCTGAAAGAAAAATTGGTGAGCATCTAGATCAACCCTTTATTTTAGAGAGAAGGAAACTGAGGCTCATATAGGGGAAGTGAGCATCAAAGTCAAGAGAACAAGTAGCAATAATCATTACAATTTGAATGGTTATGAGTATATGATTCCCCTGACTCCAAGTCCAACTTTTCCCACTATATTGTTACCCCATTTAAGCCAAATGACCCTATAATATTTATTTACACAGCATAAATTCCTCTTCATATTTGGGCTTCCAGGAAAACTGTCCCAGATTTTCAACATAATGTATGAATCCATATCTAATTTTAAAAAATGATCATGAGCCCATATCAAAGAATTTCTTTTTTTTCCTAGGTGGTAAAAGATATAATTCAAAGAAAAGACATTTAATGGACTATTGAAGGATGGAGATAATGGAATATTCTCCTGCTATAAACCTGGGAAATCCTCTCCCCTTAGCAGACCAACCATCAGAAGAAGAGTGGAAATACATAAGGATCATTTCAGGGGGATAGAGGTGGAAAGGTACTTTTTGAATAGGAAAGAACTCTGACCAGCATATACATAGAGAGGGCCTGCAAATAAAGAATACATGCCATCAAGTTGCTATGAAGAGACATATATCATCCATGTGGCCAGAATAACACATAGAGGAAAAATTCACAACTCCAATGCTGCAGGACTGATGATTTCTTTTGACAATGCCATTGTGCCATTTTGCTAAGTATGCTATTTCCTGGGCTCTGCTTCCCAGTGGTAACACTTCCTCTGATTTCTTCTATTGTCTTTTAGGTTATAAATAACTTTTTCTTCACAGATAGAAGAGTCAATAAACTTCCAGAATCTTAGCCTCTTTATTACAACTGTTCTTTTTCTATGTTTTAAGTTCCAATTTGTATCAATAGAAGGACTACCCTCGGTGATGAATACAAATTGTAAAAATATTACAATGTTATATTCCAACAATCGATCACAGTGAATTTACTGTGGGAGAGAATAAATTTAAACCAGAGTGATTCATTTTTCATATATCATATATATCCATGATTTAGTGTCTTTGGAAAGATATAGAATTCACATAGAATTCAACTAGAACCAGAATTTCAAGCACTTTTCCTTGGAAAGATTTAGAATTCACATAGAATTCAACTAGAACCAGAATTTTAAGCACTTTTCCAACTAATCCACTATCTTTTTATTTTTATTTTTTGATAGTTTTATTTAAAATTTTGTTTTTTTCTCAATTACATTTAAAAAACATTTTAGTAATTGTTTTTAATTTTGAATTCCAAATTCTTTACCTTCATCTATCTCCTCCCCCTCATAATTGGATATGTTATATATGTAAAATCACGCAAAACAGACTTCCATATTAATTATGATGTGAAAGAAAACACAAACAAAAACAAGGAAAATAAAGAAATAAATTTAAATAGGCTGTGATCCACTGTCAGACTCAATTTGTTCTTTCTCTGGAGATGGATAGTATTTTTTCATGATGAGAATTGTCTTGGATCATTGTATTGCTGAAAAAAGCTAAGACACTGCTCTGTATAATGTTCTCTTGGTTCTGCTCATTTCACTTGAATTAGTTCATGTAAGTCCTTCCAGGTTTTTCTGAAATCATACTGCTTGTTATTTCATTTAGTACAATTGTATTCTATCACAGTTATATAAAACAATATGTTCAGCCATTCCACAATTTCAATCCCCTCAATTTCCAATTCTTTGCCATCACTAAAAGAACTTCCACAAATACTCTTGCAATATATCTTCTTTTCCTTTTTGTTTTTTTTTTCTTTAGGATATAGATATAGCAGTGGTAGGGCCAGGTAAAAGTGGGTGATTATTTTATCGCTTTTTGGATATAGTTCCAAATTGCTCTCCAAAATAGTTGAATCAGTTTACAAATTTTCAATCCCCTCAATTTCCAATTCCTTGCCATCAATAAAAGAACTTCCACAAATACTCTTGCAATATATCTTCTTTTCCTTTTTGTTTTTTTTCTTTAGGATATAGATATAGAAATGGTAGTGCCAGGTAAAAGTGGGTGATTATTTTATAGCTTTTTGGATATAGTTCCAAATTGCTCTCCAAAATAGTTGAATCAGTTTACAAATCCACCAGTAGTATATTAGTGTCTTCAATTTTGTCATTTTCCTTTTCTGTCATATTAACCATACTTATAGGTGTGGGAT
Source organism: Sarcophilus harrisii (assembly GCF_902635505.1). Lineage (NCBI taxonomy): Eukaryota > Metazoa > Chordata > Mammalia > Dasyuromorphia > Dasyuridae > Sarcophilus > Sarcophilus harrisii. The sequence goes on from NC_045426.1 coordinate 197,111,593, forward strand.
CAGAGCTGTTTTAATTTGTATTTTTCTAATCAATAGTAATTTAAAACATTTTTTTCATATGATTATAGTTTTAATTACTTTATCTGAAAACTGCTTGTTCTTATCCTTCAACCACTGATAATTTAGGGGATTGTTCTTACTTTTATAAATTTGACTCGGTTCTCATTTAAAAAGTAAAAAAAAAAATCAGAGAAACTTGCTATGAAGACTTTTTTCACAGTTATGATTGTGAACTGTATATTTCACTCCATCCTATGGAAGAAAAAGTAAAAGCAGAGAAGAGTAGCAGGATTGTTGGGAAAGCTGAGGGTACAGTAAGTAGAGCTCTGGCTCAAAGTTAAGAACATATAAGTTCAAATGTAGCCTCTGACACTTAGTTTCTCTGTGACCTGGAACAACTAACTCAACCTTTGTATGCTTCAGTTTACACATCTGCAAAATGTAAATAATAACAATACCTAGCTAACATGCTTGTCATGAGGATCAAATGAAATAATAATTATAAAGTGCCTGGAACACTACATAAATGTTAACTATAATTATTAAAGAAGAATTCAACAATATGTTGTTTACAAGCAGTAAATTTGATGCATAAATATTCATATAGAAACAAAATGAAAAGCTGGAGCAAAATTTATATATCTCAGGTAAATTCAAAAAGCAAAGGAGAAGACATGATTTCAGACAAGGTAGAAGTAGACATAGTTAAAAGAGAAAAGCAGAGAAAATACATTGGATTTGTGGTATAAGAAATAAATAAAAACTAAGTATGACATCAAGATTTTGAACTTAAAAGATGGTAAGGATTATGGTACCTTTTGAAATAATGAGGAAGTTGAGGAAAAGGGTGAAATTGGGAGATTTTCAGATAATAAATTTTGTTTTGGACATGATGGATTTCAGATATCCATGAGATAATCTAGTTTAAAATACCCAATATACATTTGATGATCTATAAGAAAGACATAACAAAATTATAAAAATAAGAGAATTCACATTAGGGCAAATCTACTAAAAAGATAAAAGAGTACAGTAGAATATGACCAGGTTTTTAGTCAAATTAGATATGACTGATGAATAAGCACCAAAGGTAGTATACATATTTCTGAGATGTTTATGTTTACAAAAACTGATCATATAAGAGGGCATAAAACACCTTAAAAATACAAGAAAAGAAAATGTAAAATTAAATGGAAATTAATTGTTTAATTTTAAGAAACTGGTGTGTCAAAGAATAAATCTTTAAAATAATAGATAATTTCATCAAAGAATATGACAAAATACCAAAATGTTTGAGATTTGATCAAAGCATACCTTAAAGGAAATTTTATATTTCTCAACATTCTCAACAAAAGAGAAAAAGAACTATTTGTGAATTAAACAAGAATTTAGAAAAATAATAAATCAAAATTTCCAACTAATCACAAATATGGACATTCTTAAAAATCAAAGAAATGGCAACATAACAAAATGCTCGAAGAAATGATCGAAGAAAACCTTAAAGAAAATTTTATATTTCTCAATATTTTGATCAACAAAAGCAATGACATACAAATTCTGAAAAGTCACTCTTCTTGATGATGAACTGGTTGTTATTCCAAAGTTTACAGGTTCTCTTGATTGACCATGGACAAATAAGAAACTTTTAAGGGTAGTGAGGTAAAAGATGGGAACAAATATGAGAGAAATGTTTGTGGAGATATAAATGATAATATCTAACAAATGATTTGATATTTTGGATGAAGTAATCCCTACAACTTCCAATGCGCCAAACTTTTATATTTTTGTTGAGGGCATAAATATTCTCCTACTCACAATAAGGTTTATAAACTCAAAGACAACTTTACCTCATTCATTTAATGTGCGTGTACACACATATTTATGCTTATACACACATATATATACATATGTATACATACATACTTAAGAGTGTTTCCACAGATGCATATTATATGTATATGTGTGCAAATAGTGTTTTATTTTTTCTTTGTAGTGTTAGATCCTAAATCTGCTCTTGACACATAGCAAAGCATTTAATAAACTTTTTATTGATTATGTCTGAAGAGATGAAACTTAAAACCCAAGGGAGTGGGTGAAATTTCAAGAGAGATAAAAAGGATAGAGATATACTAAACATAGAACCCAAGCATCTAGGTTTGGTTCTGTCTGTGACATTAACCATTTTGTCTGATTTTTACAAAATACCATTCCTCTGGGTATCAGTTTCCTCGTTTTTAACTTAAAGTGGTAGACTAGATGGTCTTCAATTTCCTTTCCAGTTCAAAAGCTATAATGAAATCATCTTTTGAGGTCAGAGTCCTGGAGAACACTTATACATTAGGTTAATACCCAAGTGCAGAAGGATAATCCTCAAGGTGAATCATGTCAAAAGGATAATGAGTGAAAAATGAAAAGCTGGACCAGGGTGGTACCAACAAGTTGGCAGAACCTAAAATCTTAAGGGGCTCAGAAGGGCTGAAAAACTCACTGAATAGATTGAGTCTGGAGTGGTCACAAATTGATCAGGAAGTAAAAGATAGTAAAACTGTTTGTGAGACTTGCTCCATCAGGTGCTTCAGTGCATTGTTCTATTTATGCAGAATGTGTTATTTTGCTCAGAGTGGAAATCATACTTTCCTTAAATTGGCTATGCAATTAAACTATGATTCATGTGTGCATTAAACTACTAATCAACAGATTTCTTGCATTCCTGAGGACAAATTGTGACAAATCTGCTTGGAATGGACACACCAGAAATGTCTTTGATGAATATGAGAAATTTCAATTTTCCTTAATGTTCTTCAAATAAAACTGTCTTCCAGACATAAAAGTAGAATTGTAAATGGCCTTAAAAGACAGTTTATGAGACGGAAGTTGAAGTAAAACTTGATAAAATACAAACCAAAAATACTATGCTTTAGCAACAAAGAATAGTGTGTTAATTTTATTTTGTTAATAAAAATGACTTTCTCTCATTGAAAAGTAAAGTACCATATATTGGTCCTGTCCAGAATATTAAGTCAACCAGTTCAAATTATGTTTTATTGCTTGGTAAAGGAGAAAGTCAAGGTTTCTATAACACTTACAGAGAAAGTTAGAGGTTTATTGTCATGCTGCTCTTTTGCACTCCAATAATTTTCAGTACTTGTCTAAACAAAAACACTCTCTTCAGTTGGATATGCCTGACTTGACAGAATAATCCTTCTCTCTATAACAATCAAGCTGGAGTTTGATTTCATCATTTAAGTGAAAATTGGTTTCCCAATGGGGAAATGCATCATAATTGTGTCAATATAATTCCTGAAAAATGTCATTTAAAATGCAAGATTTGACACCAACTTTTCTCTCTATAAATTTTTTGCCAGCAAACTAACTAGTTTGTTCTTATTTTCCTTCTTCCTGTTGCTATTATCTTGGTTTTTCATATTTAAAATTCAAGCAGTAGCACTTGATAAAAATGAATGTGAATATCACTGATTTATTTTTTTAATCCTCCTCTTGGGAAAATAACAGTTTCTACTTTCTAGCATGAAAAAGGACATCTTGCCTCCAGCTGAATCACAGCAGTAATACCCAATAGCCAAGGTCATTAGTACCTACAGAGTTCCCTCAGGACACATTACATAAATGTTTTTCTTTTTTCTTTTCATATTTCAGTTCTTATGATAGGACAAATTCAATATTTCAAAGAGGTATTAGATAAGGCAGAGAATTTTTTAAATCTTCAAAAATCAAATTAGTCATCTTTTTATAATCCCAAAGTCACATCAGATAAGTATGTGCCTTCCTGACTCAGGTGTCACCTTGAAATACTGAGGATAAAATATGTCTAGCTAATCAATTCTAAATTCAAGCATTATTAAACAATTACTTGTGAAAGCAAATACTTTACAAAAAAAAGGCAAAAAAAAAAAACAGAGAACAATACAACAATGAAAGTTGGTGTTAACAAAGGTTCAAAAATTGTTTCTGGGGCATCTATAATTCTTAATAAAAATTACTTAAAGTCCAGTTGCTTCAGGAGAGCATGAAATGTCATGAGGAAAGTAATTCTTGTAAACTGTGACCAAGTAGGAGATACCTGGCTTAAAAGCAGTTTATGTTAAAATGATTTGGGATTTTAGTTATCAGAAATATGAAAAATAGCCAAGTGTTACTACAAATATCTAATGAAATCTTAGGATACACTTTGGGAAATCCCATTTGATTTTGACATAATATTTTGAGTTTTTAAAATATGCTTGTATTAATATTTTTATTACTTTAATCACTGAGGTTTCACATACTTTCTGCAACATCTTATAACAAAGTTTTCAAAGAAAAAAAAGAGAAAGAAAAAAATTGCAAAACTGTTCAATAGATTGAAAAATATCTGAAATTTTATGCAATGTTCCACATTTATTGACTTCATACAACTTCTCAAGAGGTCTAGAAAGAATAAAATCAAGAAAAACCAATTAGGACACTTTAAGTACTAAGATTCAGAAGGATAAAAAATGATCAGGGAGTTGAATTGGAAATAAAAACAAAAAGCAACAAAAGATAGCTGGCAAAGTGAGCTAAGGCAAGAAAGAAAATACAAGTAAAAGAATTAGGAAGTAAAGCAAATTGATAAAGTGTATTGGTAGGAGAAAGACAAATTGATTTTTAAAACTATTTTAGAGATTGGATAGAAGAATGGAAGGGAGATAAATATGACCGTGGAGATTTGGTTGTGTTTTGTTTTTTTAAAACTAAGGAAAGTAAGTTGAGTGAGGCTACTATTAAGTAGTGATAAATTAACTGAAAAAGTTTTAGCCAGCTACCTTGGATTGAGCTGAAAACACAAATAGTTCAAAAAATAAAAAGCTAAAAATTTCTACGAATATAGACAATAAGGAAAAATGTGAGTTGATTTTTGTGTTTGATGTTTCTATTTGTGTCACAGCTCAACGAATATAATTTATATTCAAAGTATAGGTACATCTCCCTCCTGGAGAAGAGACACAACCAATTGCTGCCCTCAAAGTTCTTAGGGAGAATAGAGTTATCCTAAAGCAGGAGTTCTTTGGAACGCATAACTTTTTAACATTTTAATCATTGTATTTTAATAAAATTTGTTTCTTTTGTAGTCCTACATGTTTAATATAATGCATTTTAAAATTATTCTGAGTCCATAAAGACAAAAACAAAATTAAAGCCATCCATGGTCATATGAAAAAATGCTTTAAATCACTATTGATTAGAGAAATGGAAATTAAAACAACTCTGAGGTACCATCTCACACCTTTCAGATTGGCTAAGAAAAGATAATTATAAATTATAAATTATAAATAAAATATCAAGAAAAGATAATTATAAATGTTGGAGGGAATGTGGGAAAACTAGAATACAAATGCTTTGTTGGTGAAATTGTGAAATGATCCAACCATTCTGGAGAGCAATTTGGAACTATGCCCAGCAGTGCCAATACTGGATCTGGATCCCAAGGAAATCATAAAAATGGGAAAAGGACTCACATGTGCAAAAATATTTGTAGCAGCTTTTTTTGTGGTAGCAAAGAATTGGAAAATTTGTGGAAGCCCATCAACTTGGGAATAGCTGAATAAGTTGCAATATATGAAAGTAATAGAATAGTATTGTTCTGTATAAAAAATTTATGAACAAGCTGATTTTAGAAAGGCCTGCTAAGATTTACATAAACCAATGCTAAGCAAAAAAAGCAGAACTAAGCATACATTTTGCACAATAACAGCAAGAATGTATGATAATCAACTATGAAAGACTTGGTTCTTCTCAGTAATTCAGTGATTTGGATAAAATCAGCACATGCTATGTTCACTTCTTTTTCTGTTTTTATTTCCTCTCCCATAGTTTTTCCCTTTTGTTTTGATTTTTCTCTCTCAACATGATTCATAAAGCAAATGTGCAATAAAAATAAAAAATGAATTAGCTAATAAATTATTTTTTTAATAGGAACTGAAAACTCTGAGGAGGAAGAAGCTTCTTGTCCTACAAAGTATGGCATCAAAAAAATATAGAAGCTACCCAAAGAGAGGTGATCCAGTAAGGAACAAAGTGAAAAAAAGAAAAGTAATGGCCATTGCTGATTCCTTTCTCAGTGCTAATGAGAGTATTTGTCTGTCTGATGGCAATAGAAAGATTTGTGTTTTTTCAAGACTTGAATCCAAGATGTTGTAGAGTCCCTCCTAAGAGTTTCAAAATGTATTCTACCAATTTACTTATAATGAATTGCATGACAGCAAATGAAATTCTCAAAAAGAAGGTCTTAAAAGGTATTGCTAACAATTATAAAGTCTTGGATGAGAAAGTGTTTAACATGGGAGTACAACTTCCACTTTTCTCCATGGAAGGTAAAGGATATAGAAGACTTCAAGTGCCCAGAAGCCACAATTAGGATCACATACAGTGTAGTAATTTACAGCATAACACAGTGGAAAACATGCAATACAATATCCAAAAAGCAAATATTAGCTATCTAAATCCAAGAATAACACCCAGAAAAACTAAGTACAACAAAACAGGATAGAGATAGATGGGGGGATTTGATTTGAATTTTTAAAAGAAAGAAGAAAATGTCACTAATATCAAAATAAAAAAGGAGAATTCACAATGAATGAAAAAGAAATGGGATTATTAGAAATTATTTCAACCAGTTAATAATCTAGATGAAATGATTGGATATTTATAAAAATATAGGTTCTTAAGGACCCTAAATCTCTCTCTCTCTCTCTTTCTCTCTCTCTCTCCCTTCCTCCTCCTTCTCTCCCTCCCTCCCTCCCTTTCTTCTTCTATCTCCCTCCCTCCCTGCATCTTCCTCTCCCTTGATTTATTTGGCATATCAAACTTTGACAAGTGTAAAACACTTCAAAATGACTTCCAAAGATTTCTATAGGCCTAACTGGTCTTGCCTTTGTCCTCATCACTGAATTTTTTAAAGCTCTCGTCCTTTGGAAATCTCCCATAAGACATGACCTCTTCCTCTCTTAGTCAGTTTTAGCTGAAGCAAATTAACTAGTCCATTTTTAATTTGTTTCAGTCTTTTTATAAAATATTACTTCTTTATTTCTTGTTCTGAGATAATTTCTGGGGGAATTTCCCATCTAAAGATCCATATACTTCATTGACTATATGGCCTAGATGGCAGTAGCTATTATTCCTTAAAATTTGTAAGAATTATATTCATTTCTTCCCAAGGCTTTCAGCAGGGTGACTTTTATTTCTCTTTCAAAAGCCTGAATTCTCAGTTAGCTCTCCCACTAAGTTCCCAAGGGCTGGCTATTTTACAGAACTGTGAGGATTATACTAAAGAGATCACTGGAATATGCTATTCAATTTTATCTTTTTATTCAAGTATAATTTATAATTGTTACTAAAAATCAGTCTGTACAACTGATCAATTCTAACTTCTACTCCAGCTTAATTAACTTATTAATTACTTCTCTAATATATTTTATCTGTATTCACTGTTAGCATCCAAGAAAGCATATATTCTGGTCACTGAATCTTTGTTTGACAAGAAACTGTATGAGTCCTTTCCATCTAAGGCACTATTTGACTTGAAGATTCCCTTTTTTCTGGAGCCACAAATCATGTGACCCAACTGCTGATCTGGCCTTTAACTCATGGTTGTTTTAAATGAAGTTTATCTGGATACCCTTGATATTTTACTTCTCTACCTCAACCTCTGATTTCTAAACATCCCTTTGATGCTGTTTGGGACCTGATAATAGACCCAGCACTTTATGTTAGATTCCACTTTCTATGTATTTCCTTGAGTTTGGATATGATTTATCTCCTACTTATCATTCCTAGTCTCAACTCTGTCTTAGCTTCCAGATTCTCAATAAAAATAAAGTTTGTTAGTGGTGCAGTTTAAGTCACAAAAACTAGGATTCAAACTCCACCTCTGAAACTATTTACAACTGTGTGACCAAGTACAGCCTACTTAATCTATTTTATCTTTAGTTTCTTTATTTGAAAATGGAATTTCAACAAAATTTGTCATCTATTAAACACCTACTCTATTCAAGGCACTATTTTATGCTTTGAGAACAAAAGAAAAAATTTAAATGGTCCCTACCCTCATAGAATTTCTATTCAATGGAGATGATACATATATGCAAGTATATGCAAAGTAATATAAAGCAATTTTGGGAGAGAATGTTACTATCTTGGATAAGGGGGAATGATTCATGGAGATGGAGTACCTGAGCTTTGTATTGAAGGAAAAAATTTAATTCTATAAAGCAAAGGTGAGAAAAGAATGCATCTCAAACATGAGGGACAAATAGAATTTCTTATAGGGGAAAAAATAAGACCAGTTTTATGGAAGTTGGTGAGGCTCAGGTTGTAATAGAATTCAAGCATCAGACCAAATATTTTTCAATATTATCCTAGGAAAAAAAATAGATGTCAATGGATACTCTTGAATAGGAGCACTATAAATTCTGTGAAGAATGGATTAGGGAGGAGAGAGAATTGAAGCTAGATTAACTGACATACTGGAGTTCAGAAACTCCATGAGTGGAGAAAAGTATAATGATAGAAGAGATGTTGCATAAGGAAGATCTCTATTTGATTTTCTATCACATTACTTATAGTATTTATTCTTATTGTCATTCAGTTATTCAGTCATATCTGACTCTTCATTATTCCATTTACCATAGCATGAGTCTATTGATTGCATTATACTATTCATCTCATACTCTGCCATTCTTTTTTTTTTTTTGCCTTCAATCTTTCCCAGAATAAGGGTTTAGTAGAAGCAGCAAAGAACCAACCAAGAGACTTATACAGGATCTGAGCAGTCACAGACTTTGAAACTCATCCAATAATCTTTTAAATTTATACCAGTTTAATCCCCAGAGTGAACTAACAAAGTACAAAAGAAAATCAAATAATATGAACAATATATAGGAATATTAAATTTACCTATAAGCATATTAAATGGCCATGCTCAGTATGATATGAGAATGATGTCATTCCTTAGTTATTCCTCATAATAATTATTTTTACAGTCTCAGAAAGACATCTTTGTGTGTTTTCTCCCTATGTAGTTCATTGCTTTATCCTATATTTCTATTACTTTTTTACTAAAAAAAATCTGTCCTGTCCCTGTCCCAGATAACAATGAATTTCATAAGATTTCCCTACTCTCCATTATTACATTCCTGTAGTGGCCAAAAAACTCTTGTGATGCCTTAGTACCAATAAAATAATAAGTTCTTTCTGCTTCTCTTCTTAAAAGGATTTCTTAATATCAATTCTTTTAAAAATATTTTCCCTTGTTGGCAAAGGGTAGACCAAGTATAAGTGTGGAGAAGGAAAAGATGAGAGAGATACTGCAGAAATAGAATAGACTAGTCTTGTTTGCAGTATTTGATATGAGAGGGTAAGGAGAATAATGAAGGAAAAATGGTTCTAAGATTTTGAACTTAAGTAACTGGAAGAATGATTATCACATTTGGAAAGGTGACACATTTGGGAGAAATGTAGCTAGTTTCATTCTGAATGTGTTCCATTTGAAATGTCTGCATGACACCTATGTAAAGATGTCTAACAACAAGTTTATAATGCAACAGTGAAGGTATGGAATTGAGATTAAGGTTTATTTTATAGCTTTCAGATTCATGAGCATTGAGATTAAAATTAATCCATAGGAGCTCTCTAAAAAATAAATAGATAATCAACATAACTATATGACAAACATTATTAGCTAATATGTCAGGTAAAATCTTGTGTATCCATCTGTGCTGAAAGCTGTTGAATGTCTTTGGCACAGAGTATATGAAAGTAGTATTTAACCATCCTTTCTCAGTCCTTCCTGATTCTCCTAGAAATGCAGGTGTTAGTGATCATAGGATTCTGACAGAAACCTTGTCTCATTTAATTTTTTTATCATAGTAACAAAATTATTGTAATGACAATCAGCTATGAAAAGCTTAGCTACTCTAATCAATACAATGATCCATGACAATTCCAAAAGACTCAAAATGAAAAATGTCATCCACCATCAGAAAGAGAACTGATGAGCTCTGAGTGAAAACTGAAGCATATTTTTTTACTTCAGTTTTCTCACTTTTCCCTACAACTTGGTGTAAATGTTTGCATGACTTCATATGTATGATGATTATTCTATTTCTTGCCTTCTCAATGTATAGGAGAGGGGTTGTTAATAAGAGAAAGAGAATCTGAAATTGATGATAATTTTTTTATATATTTCCAGAAAAACCTTCCCAGTAACCAACATTTCAAATAGGTACCTAATATTTTTAGTGTTGTTGAATAAATTCTGCTTGAAATATTGAAAAATGAGATTTTATGCATTCTGCAATATTTGTTGGACCTGTGAGCACCTAAGAAGAAGGATGGCTAGACTGGGAAATGCTAGTAAAAAGAAAGAGTAGTGATTAGAGCTGTTTCCTGCATTAAAGAGAATAAATTGTGATGGCATGAAAGAGTATAAATTATAATTATAATGATTCCTCTTTTTATTTCTCCTTTCTATTATCCTTATTTTGGCTTTGATGGGTTCCTATTCCTATATGCCACAAGCCATAAAACCAAAAAAAACTTTCAGAAATTTATACCATTATGAATTATTCATACATATTAATATTATACATTTTACCATGACTTCTTTGCTGTACATTACTATGATCACCTCATTAGTGACTTCTGACCTCAGATATGCGATTTTTAATTCAATGTTTATATTCTATATTTTATTTACTTCATGCACAAGAGAGAGGTCCAGCCTCTTTCAGCAAACTTTCCAAATGAAAAAACAGCAGAGGTCATGAAGAAATAGTAACATTGTCATTCAATATTTATGCAGCACTTTATAGTACAAGAATATTTTATGATCCTTTTTTTATTATCAGTTACTCTTTCACTTAGCCTTAAAAGAGATCAGCTAATGTTCCTTTTCTCACAAATGAGGAAACAAAGACTTAGATTAAATGACCTTTTGAAAGTCACAAATGAATACAATTCATCAATAAGCATTAATTTAGTGCCAAATATTTCTCAGGTAATTTTTTTACTAGATAATGAGAACAAAAAGACAAAAACTAAGCAATCCTTGTCCTCAGAGAGTCCACATTGGAAGGAAGTAATATATACACAGAAAAGAATTTTTAATGCAAAGTGGCTATAAGGTAATAAGGAATATCACTAATAATCACTTGATCAATAAGCATTTGTGGTGACCTCCAGAAAAGAGCATTTTCAAAGTTCCTGAAACAGCTGGATTTTCCATATTCCCTCTAACAACGTTCTAAAAATGCACCAGAAGGAACTGTAATAAACAAAATTAAAAGAGAAATAGCAATGTAAAATGGAATTGTCTAAATCCATCAAATCATCCCACCACAGTTAAGATGTGCTAATATGTCCCAATATCCAAATGAGGTGAAAAAAATGTCAATCAAGCATGAAAGTATGACATAAAATATGAATGTGACACTTGAAAAGTTCTTGGTCAACCTGAAATGATATTGCTACAGGAAGTATTCAGACTGACTGAGGAAGAATAGTTACTTCTGATGAACTATCTATCAAACTGAACACCATTTCAAGATTCAAGTCATTCTAGTGTCTAGCCAAGACTTGTATTCCAGAAAGTAGCAAATAGAGGGAAAATATTCTAGTTTTGTTTATTGTTGTTCTTTGTGCTCAGAGGACCAAAATAGCATCACCATTCTGGGGTCAAGGTATAGTGTGTTTGACTGTGGCTAATCAGACCAGAATGAACTTGGAAGGCTCTACCACAAATCAAGCACAAATATTCCTTAAGAACATTTGAAATGATTTAATCTTTAATAAGGGATGAACAGTTTAACTAAGAGAAAGAATCTCTTGAGAATAGAGAAATCAAGGCTGAAGTCAAAATGTTTCTCTTAACTCCCAGCTTAGCCAGAGAAAAACCTTTTGTAATTTAAAAGGTCCAAGGGCTTTTGAACTTCCAATCTTACCACTGCTATCCTAGTATCAGTTTCTAGAATATATATAAGATGGCAGCACTATCTATGAAGGAGGGACTGAATGTGGAAAAGCATAAAGAACAGACTGTAGTTTTGCAAAAAACTTCACATCTCTATAAAAAGTTCAGCACATAACCTATACCATGACTAAGGGGAAATACAATCAGAGAGGGAAAGGACTTTCAGAATCCAGGAGCTATAATTTTACCCTTTTTTGTCTCTAAATTTAATCCAACTTTCTCCAGAATGCTGTATATACTTTTGGAAGAGTGTGTCACAAAATCTGAGGTGGCAATCATCAAGTATTTATGCAATAACTTTTCTAAAAGCTACCTATGTTAGGCTAACAACTATTTCTCAACTGAAATTTTGGTTGGGAAGTATATTGTCAAAGAGATTGTGAGATATATCACTTGAAATATAACCTTCTAAATTCTGAGAGATACCTATATAGAATGTACTAGCCAAGATCTAGGCTTTGACTCATTGGAGATAAGTTGGGATAAGAGGCTCAGAAAAATACATTGTATTGCCAGAACTCAGAGCTAAATTTGTGTTCCAGCCATCACTAGTGTACTAGCTTGCATTAACATATAAATTTTACTTAAGTAATATTTCTAAATGTGACATTAACCTGGTGTTGAACTGCTGGATATTGTGAAACTAGAATGCTTGTGGGATCATTGCTGTTGATTTATATATTTGCCTTGCTATTACAAGATACTTAGCTGTTTTCTTAGAGTACTGCTTATAATATGACTACTTATCATCATTTTCTTCAGTGATTAATTGATTATTAGTACCATGAATCAGTATTGTGAAAATATGAATGTATCACTTGAAAATACTGTCATCACTCTTGTGTCCATGGATGATTACTGATATTTGGAGTTTTCATTTGCATGTAAAGATATTGTAGAAGTCTTGAAAGATAAAGGAAAGGGGCTAGAGGACTGTAAAATAATCTATTTAGATTAGGACAATATCTAATAAATATGTTCTCTGTGATTTATTCCACCAAGCTGACCACTCATAAATCCTTAACAAGATTGAAAAAAGGAGTGCTAGTGGGAAATTGGCTTGTAATTCCCTCCCAGAAGTGTTATGAGTCTGTAACAAATCTGGAACATCAGATAGTAAAGATCGGTGATATCAACTCAGTAACTGAAGTACAGATTCGAATATGCACTTCAGTTTCGTTCTGCTTGGGAAGCTGAGGTAATATTCTTATATTCAGAACTAGACAGCTCTATGCTGTGAACTGATTCCTCATTCACTATCACAAAGATAAAAAAAGTTCTCTCTGCCCCTTAGCTGTACCAATACAAAAAAAATGGCAATACTTCCTAAATTAATTTTAAAATTTAGTGTAATAGCCGACACACTACTAATAACATACTTTAGAGAGTTAAAGAAAACAATAGCAAGATTCACTTGGAAGAACAAAAAATACAATAAAAACTGCATGACTTTCTTGCTGAAACTTAGTTTCTAGACATCATAATTGGTAAATTTGCCTCTTTGAGCCTTTAAAGGAACTGCAGAAACCCAAAAGACCAATATATTTACCATAAATATAAGTTTTTGCCATGGATTCCAGTTGAACTACATCAAATATGAACATGAGTTTAGTGGCTAAATCCTATGAATATATCATTACTGAATTTATGAGATGATGATTTATGAGATAATCTTCTATAACTACTGAAGAGGTTAGAATAGAAAATATGTAGTTTTGAAAAATAAAAGAACCTTATTAAACAATGTATTTTTATTTGCAAAAAAAAAAGAATGAATATAACTATAAGGTCACAAAGTAAATTTAGTGGGTATGAAAGAATGGAAGAAATAGAATGAAAGGTGTTTGTAGTTAAAGAACACTGTGTAGTTCTCTAATGTAAATCTCTAAATGAAACAGATAGCCTTCCTGTGTCTTATCTTTTCAATAATTTCTTTTCCTTATACATTTACATCTAACGACCAAATTTGTGGTAACAGTGCATCTTCAACGTCCAAATAATTCAAGTTTTTCTTGCATTTAGATGTGTAATGAAGCTTGAAATAATGCACTCTAATATAATTTTTTAATTCTTATAATTTTAGTGTAGAGAACATTTCGTTGTTCTCCATTCTCAAAGAGGATCAAAATGACATCACTATGTTAGAGTCAAGGTACAATGTGTTCAACTATGGCTAATGGACTAATATGAATTTAGAGTGTTCTACTACAAGCCAAGCACAAATATTACAAATGAACTTTAGGGTTGAATTCTTAAAATATGTGCATCGCACAGTTTTGGGGGGGGAGAAGGGTGTGTTAGAGCTAAGTCAGTTCTGCTTTGTTGATACACAGCAATTTCTCGGATAAGGGCACGCCATGCTGTAGACATCATGTAGACATCAAAGCTGGAAAGCAGTCCAGAAATGGTTTCTGCAGCCCTTACACCAGAGGTACTATCTTTCCTGAACACATCCTACACCCTACTATAGGTATTAATATATTATTTAAGTTAATGTAGTAATTAATATGAGCTTAATTTCCTTCATATTTCTCTTGAAAGAAAGTGAAGAAAAATGCTTCCTGATTTTTATGAGTTATTGCTCCTCACTTGTAGTTAGGTCCTGAAATATGTCAAGTAGAATCAATCTTTTAGGCACTTTGTTTTCTATAACCTGGTCTGGCTTCAATTTGCAGTTTTCCTATAACTTTTTAGATTGACTTTGAAAAATCTTTGAGAGAAAATCATTTAACTTAGATAATTTGGTTCATAAAACACATTAATAACTCTACTACAGTAAAAACCAACTTCCATTCAAGAAATGCAAAACCCATATTAATGAATAGCCCAAGTGAAAATGAGGTAGAAAAAAAGTGGAAACATAAAAGAGGAAATCATGAGCAGCAGAGATAGGTTGGAAATAGGTTGGAAATTAAGCCTACCAAGTTATCATCATTTGGAACATTGTATTTTAATGGATCTACAATTTCATCTATCCTTCCACTGATAGAGATCACAGCCAATTTAATCTTTTAAAAATATTTTTCCACTACCTGAAAGGATCAAGAAAGGTACCAGATGAAAGGTGATATGTCACCTAGTAAGGATGGTACTTATGAATTCCAAAAGACAAACTTGATGAGAGTGAACTTTTAAGACAATGAAAGACAGATTGTTCAAGGAAATAGTAGATGACCTATTACCTCTGCAAAACTACAAGAAGACTAGTTTGGCTATGCTGTAGATTATAAGAAATGGAGTGATACGCAATTGTTCTAAAAAGATGCACTAAACCCAAAATGGGAAAGGCTTTAAATGAAGAGAAAGGAGTTTTTATTTTATGTAAGAGGCAATAAAAAGCCACTAACACTTCCTGAACAAGGAAGTAATGTGATCAAACTTAAACTTTAGAAATAACCACTCTTGCCGCTAAGAAGATGGATGAGAAAGGGGGGAAATTAGAAACAAAAAAAAAACCAATTAGGAAATTTTTGTAATGGTGCAGACAAGAGTTGATAAGAGTAGGAAAATGGTCATGTGGTTGAAGAAAAGGATATAAATATGAGAGATATTTTGAAAGTATGAAGAATAACACTTTATACCTGACTAGATTTGGGGAAGAAAGAGCCAAAATTAGAAGTCCCACTGAGGTTACAAACCTGGGAAACTGGAATGATGGTTATATTCTCAAGGAAAATATTGAAATTAAGAAGAGGGATAAAAAGATGAGTTTAATTTTGCATATATTAAATTATTATGCCTAAAAATGGATGAAAATAGATAATGTAGTATAAGATTATTAATGTTAGGGGAGAACCAGATATTCTGGAATTAATCCCTATGGAAACAATTGGACCCATGGAAACTGATTAGATCATTAAGAGAGAATATTAAAAGAGAAAAGAAACGAACGCAGGGTGATATCTTGAAAGATAGCTAGGGAATGGGAAATTATATATAGAGAGATATATATGAAATAGATTATGATAATACAGCAAAAGAGCAGTCAGAGAAAGAGGAGAACCAAAAGAGAGTAGTAACACAAAAACTCAGAGTAATAAAAATCCATCATAACTGGTGATTAAGGAGTCATTATATTAATTTTCAAAACAGTAGAGTAATGAGATTGAACAATTGGTAGGAAGTTGTGGCAAGAGATACAGATGTTGTTTGTAGGCATTTTATTATATGAAGGAAAAGACAAATTGTGGGAAAATGGTCAGCTCTGATCAATGTACCTTCTGAACTTAAGTATACCTGTTATGGCACAATATAAAGATAGATAAGAATAAATTATGTTATATTAGTCTTTCCATGATAGTTTTATTATAAATTCTTTTTACCCACAGAAATAAAATACTAATGATGAAATTTCAGGCATCAATGACGCTATTAAGAGTAAGACTTTGAATAAAAATCCCTTTATGTTTTGTTTGAGGTTTTGGAGGCTTCAGAGTTAAGTGACTTGCCCAGGATCACACAGCTTGTGAGTGTCTGAAACAAGATTTGAACTCAGGTCCCCACGATTCCAGGCCCAGAGTTCTATCCACTATACCTAGCTATCCCAACAATTCATTTACGTATATTTATCATACCAGTAATTTCTGGGACTGAATTGAAACTACAGTAAATCAAAACTGGAGATGATCTTATGTTTGGGGGGGGTTTTGCATCTCTATCATTACTGAATAATTTGCTCCCCTCCAAGCAGCAGGAGCTTTATCTTGTCACAAACAAATATGATCAAACAGCTAAATATTTTTAACATAATTGGCAACCTTTAATTTGTATACTATTTACTTTATCTTCTAATTTATCTATATGAATTTTTTATGGCTAGATAATTTATCCATTTGGAGCTTATTGTGTAAAATGGTATAAAATACTATGTTACACCCAATTTCTACCAAACTACTCTCTATTTTTCTCATAAGTTTTTGTTAAATAATAAGTTTGTGCAGAAATTATTGGTATCTTTGAGTTTATTGAACACTCTACTATGATTATCAATGTTTCTGGTGTGTGTTTTTTAAACCTAACCTGTTCCATTGATCATTTTTTCTATTTTTTTTTAATTTGTAGTTATATAGTTATGATGATTGCTGATTTTTAGAATAATTTGGAATATTAATGGTAGGTCCTTATGTATCTACTGTTTTTATAATTTTCTTTGAAATCTTCCCAATTAATCTTACTGTTCTTAAGATCTAGAAAGTAACTCTCCAGTATTGCTATATGCCACTAATATGTAAAAGAATTTAGGTTGTATATTCTATTGGCCTGACTCAACCATAAAAAAAATTAATTTCTCTCTTTCCATGATTCTTTTACTCTTATTTTTAAATTACATTTGCATTTATAAAAATCTGAAGTGTTTCTTGGGAAGTCAACTCCCTAGTATTTTGTAGCTATTTTAAATTAACTTCTTTTTATCTCTCCTCTTCCTAGATTTTATTTCCATATAAAGCAAAGCTGATAATTATAGCTGATATTTTAAAAATTGATACTTTACTGTAGGTATTGTTTTAGGGTATTTTTACTTCAGTTTCTCTGCTCTAAATGAATGATATATCAGGCACCAATAGTGAAAATTTTGTTTCATCTTTGCCTGTGTTATTTTCCCAATTTCTCTTCCTTATCTTATTGCTATAGCTGACATTTTTAGGACTATACAAAATAAATGATTCAATTTTTTCTCAGACATTTCCAATCTTCTGTGGTAACTCCAAGGTTAGGGCCTTGGACAGAAATGTTTAATCCCTCAAATTTCCTATTGGTCATTGACACAAAGATACCAGAAATGAATAAAACACTATTACTAAATATGTTAGAAGTCTTAATAATAGCATATGTTTCTGGACCAAATGTGACCTCTTATGACAGGGAAGCTTTGGCCCAGGATATTACCAGATAGATACATAATAGTTGCTAAATCAGTGGAAGACATGCAGATAGAGTTGGAAAACAAACTCTTAAAATCTATTACTTGTGATCTAAGTTTTGTCTAGTAGGCAACCAGGGACTTTGAATCAGGAATACCTGAGTTCAAATCCAGCCTTAGATACCTATATGACCCTAGGTAAGTCATTTAACCCTGTTTGCCTCAATTTCCTCATCTATAAAATAAAATGGAAAAGGAAATAACACACCACTCCAGTATTTTTGCCAAGAAAACACTAAATGGGATCATGAAGACTTGTACATTACTAAAAATAACTGAATAATAATAAATCGGTATCTATATGAAGCCAATAAGACATATAACTTGAATATGATTTTTTCCAAACTACTATTATAGCTAAGGAGTAAAGGATTATATTAATCCAATTCAAGAAGACATCTGGATCTTCAAGAATGAAGGACCTATACCTCTCTTCTTTTCATCATCAAACTTCTTTTTTCTTTATACTCTGACTTTGGTAGCCTTATCTAATCTCATATTTTCATCAGTTAATTTTGTAAATCATATACTCAAATCATCCCTCTACCACAAAATAAGCTCATTGAGGTCAGCAATAAAGTCTTACCTTTGTAAGAGGAACTTGAATGAATAGAGACCTGGATTTCTCTGAGTGATACTTCTCAATCATTTTCCCTGCTGGGTTACTTTCCATAAGTTTTCATTTTCTCTTTCCTCCTGGGACGCTGAGCACCTAGACTCTGAAGACCACATATATTTTTTTTATTAAGAAAAACTATTATTTTCCCATTAAGGACTTTTTTCAGTCATTTTTCAGTCATAATCAGCTCTTTATGACCCTATTTGGAGTTTCCTTGACAAAGGTAATGGGGCAGGTTTCAATTTTCTTCTCCAGGTCATTTTACAGATGAGGAACTGAGGCAAACAGGGTTAAGTGATTTGCCCTAAGAAGTATCTAAAGCCAGATTTGAACTCAGAAAGATGATTGTTCCTGGCTCTAGGTCCAGCCCTTTATCCACTGCACCACCTAGCTGCCCAAAGACAATGTTACCTCTTAACTTCAAGAGAGATTTTTAGTTACTGAAAGCCATCTCCAGTCCCCCTGGTCTATGTCTTTCCACCAGGTGGTTTTGGAAGAGAAAGTAAAGTTGGTGACCTTGCCCAGCCCTCTTTTGCTGAAATCCAATTCACTTGCATGTCCCAGCATCAGCGCCCTGATCTCATGGTCCTCAACAAGAATGAAGGACAGACAACAATCTCTTTGTAGAACTGCTCCACTGAGAACCCAGCCAGAAATGGTCGGTTGGACACTTCCTTTCCTTGCCTTTCCTTCGGTCTACCTCATCTGTAGGTCCACCTCTTCTCAAAGGAAAGTAATTTTTCTTTTCTGATTGCTGAAATCTCCCAAGACATCTTGAGATTTACCAGCTAGATCCCTTTCTTAAGGACCATGTCTTAAACCCAAAGCACTCTGGCTCTGATTGCTTGGCCACCAACAGATCCCAGGCCAAGCCCCAACTGCTCATTGCTGGAGCCCTGAATGACTCAGAAATCCTAAAGGTCTTCCCCTCCCCTTAATTTTTTAGCTAAGTAAAAGAGACTATATTACCTCAATCAAAGTGAGACCAGTCAAAGACCTTAAGCTTAAAATGCCAAGGTCTTCCACTGCATCCAGTATTTCGTCACTGGATCTAAATAGCATTGGAGGAGAAGGTGAGGCTATTGACTTTCCGCAAACCTCCCTCACTTAAATACAAATTGCCTTGCCTCTCCAACATCAAGGTCTTCCTCAAAACCGAAGAACAAACAAGGGGAAAAGGCCCATTTATTCCTATGATATTTATTGTCAATGTGAGCAACAAGACTTTGGACTGGACATTTTTCTGGACATTTCTAAAACAGAAATCATGTGCCAAAGTGACTCTGGCTATCTTCATGGTCTAAGACACCTACATTCCAAAATATGGTTTAAAAAAAAGATGCAGAACCTGATTCTCACTGACCCTGACCTCACTCAGCATCCCTCCCCTACCTTGTATATCAACAACAAGTCAACCCAAAGACAAAACCCACCACTATACCACATGTCCTCCCTCCTTTCCAGGGCCAAGGAAATCCCACCTTCAGACTGGGAAAGTTTGCTTGAGTTTTATCATCAGGCTTGGCCATAGCCCTTCAGAAACAAACCCCTGCTGGGGATGGCCACCTGGATGTTTTGCAAGGTTCTAAATTTTTAGTGTAACACCAAATGAGTTCTGACCACCCAAAAGTCAAGTAGGGCAGAGACCTAAGATGGTGAACAATAAATTGTGCAATGTGGGAGAAGAGTAAAGAGTTTTAAGATCAAGTCACCACAGAAACCATAATCAGAGAGAAAAGTGTCAGGAAGTGAGTGATAAGGAAAATAAGGGGAGGAAAAAAGACAAAGTACCAAAGATTTCAAGAAGAAAACTCAAACACCTTGAACATAAATAGATAAATAAACAGAAAAAAAGCTAACAGAAAAAAATACAGCTTCCAGATCTAGAAACAGAGTTCAAGCATCAAGGAGTAAACACTGCAAAGCAAGAGAAAGTGATTTAAAACTTGAAAAGTCAGAAGACCCTGGGAAATTTGAAAACATGAAATCACAACACTATTCTTGAGTGGTTTTTTAAAAAATGAGAATTGGGGCAAACTAGTTGGTGTAGTGGATAGAGCATCTGAAGTCAAATCTGGCTTCAGACAATTAACACTTCCTAGCTGTGTGACCTTGGGCAAGTCATTTAACCCCAATTGCTTCAGCAAAAAGAGAGAGAGAGAGAAAGAGAGAGAATTATGAAAACAGAATGTATGTCTTTTGTTATGATATATTAATTATAATTTTATATTTAATCATATATAAACATGCTTTATATTTATATGATGATAATAATAAATTAATATATATTTTAATGAAAAGAAAAGAAAAACTTGAATGGCAAGCCTCACTAAAAGAAGCAAAAAGGAGAGAAACATACTAGGAACAAAAATACACAGAAGTGAAGGAAAACCTAGAAAAGAAACAAAACTAAAAAAAAAAAAGAAAGGAATAACATTCAAAGAAAATAAGCTCACTATGCAAGCAAAACATGTGGAAATTGAAGACAAGATATATGGAGTCCATCAAAAGGTCATGAGAACCTCCCAAAAAAAATGATTGGACAAAAAGCCTGAACACCATGATGTTTACTATCTTTGATGCTCTGAATAAATACTATATTTTGTCAAAAGTTTTTTCTTCATTTATAAAACCATGTGATTTTTAACTTTTACTAATATGATCTATTATGTCTCTAGGTTTCTTGATATTGAACCTAAGATGTATTCTTTTTTTTTAATTTAATTTAATTTTTTTTATTTTTAATTAACTTTCTATTTACACGTTATATGTGTGGGTAATTTTACAGCATTGACAATTGCCAACCTTTTGTTCCAATTTTTCCCCTCCTTCCCCCAACCCCTCCCCTAGATGACAGGATGACCAATACACAAACATGTATTCTTAATATAAATCCAAACTTATTGTAATGAATAAACTTTAAAGTATTATAACTTCGTTGTCAATATTTTAATCAATACTTATGATTATTTGATGATATTTTCTTTCTCTGCTTGTCAAATATCAGGACTGCATCTATGTTATATAAAGAGTTAAGTAAGATGACTTTTCTATATTTATAAATAACATGTAATATTAGAATTATTTGTTCTTTATTTGTAAACAACTTTTGTCATATTGTCATAATGTTGTTAGTTGATATAATTTACTTAAAAATTATGTTTTAATATGAGGATTTGTTTTCTGTAAGATTGCATTTATGGGACATTGAATGTCTTTTTTCTGAGACTAATTTAATTTTTTTTCTATTAATTTAGTACTACTATATTTTTTAATGTAATCCATCTATTTCGCATTGAATTATCAGATTCCTTAGTGCATAATTGGGCAATACAGTTGTTACCAATTTATTTTATTCCACCTTATTCCTTCTGTAATCTCTTTTGTCTTTGATTTTGGGCAATTTGGTTTTCCTCTTCTTTTTTGATCAAGTTACATAATGGTAACCTACTTCATTCATGATTTAGGAAAGACTGCTCCTGGTTTTATTTATTGACAATGGATTTTTTAGTTTTCATTTTTTAAATTTAATCTCCAATTTTTTTTCATTTGTTGGAATTGGATTGGATTTGTTGCTTTCAAAAGCTTTTTATAGTTAATATCCAAATCACAGTTTTTTTTTCTCTTTTGTTGATGAAAATATTTAGAGATATAAATTGTTTCACTTGTCATTTTCTTTGACAATTTTTTTATTATTTTATTGTTTTGGATCTCTTTTTGGATTCTTTTGGATTATATTATTTAATCTCCATTTAAATCTGAATCCAATCTTCAAAGTTTCCTTATTCATTATAATAGTTACTTTGTTGTAAACAGTAAAAGATATGTTAAATATTTCTCCTGTTCTGCGCTGCTAATGAGACTCAACTTTTTTTACAATTGCCCAACAAAAAGCTAGGTCAGCTCTTTCTCAAAAATATTATCATGTACTTAGCATCTATTCCATGTGATATGAATAAAAATCAGATTTCATAAGCATATAAATAAAGTTTTAGACCAAATTCATCTTTTCTTTGACTTGTGGGGGAGGAGTAAAACTTTTGATTCAGAGGGAAATTTTAGTGAGAAAGATTTTCCTATAACAGCAGATCTTTAATTGCTCCAAAATTTATATCCTCAAGATTATGTGAGGTCCAAGTAACTTTTCTTAGGTTATACAGGCAGTAGGTATCAAAGCAAGATTTAAATTCACATCTTTCAGAATCTGAAGCTGATTCTTCATCTACCACATTTCACCATTTTATCCTTTGTTTAAATATCTATCCATATCGAATCAATTTTTATTTTTCCTTCAACAGAGCCCAGTGAAACCTTTTCAACCCAAGAGTCCATGTAAATGTAAATTACAATATGCAGTTTATTCTTTATACATCACATTCACAGAGTGTAGAGGTTGGATTTATGAGTAGTATCTGTTCCCTAACATTAATGAGGAATTATTAAATGTCTTTCTCATAACAAGAGAGACATATTCATAATGATTCTGCATTGAAAATTAAGCACATGGCAGACTGAATACTGTTCTACTGTTAATTATTCTTTTAAAAGTGATCTCACTTTATTCTGGACAAATGTTGGTGAACACCTCATTGTGAAAATTATGAGATGCTCAACTTTGACTCTCAAAGAAAATATCTGTGTCAAGCAATGTTACCTGCTGTGTGAGGCTGAATTAGAATGATAAATGTGTTTTGGCAAGAAATGTTGATATTTCTGTTCCTGATGATCTAATTTCTGCATTCAGAACTAATTAATTCTTACAAGTTTATCTTGACAAGAACAGAAAAACAATCTATTGTCATAACAAAAGCAGGGAAGAAAAATAGGTGAATGATACATGTCATATATCAGACTTGGGATAAAACTCTCGTGCCAGTGCATCAACTTCAATCCTGAATTCTCAATTCTTTTTTTTTTTAATTTTACAATTCTTAAAGTTGTGTGCAACTTTGGAGGTTTTCTCTTCCTTTCTAAGTTGGGTTTATCATATTGTAGTAGAAAATGGCATTCCATAAACTTTTTGTTGTTGAGTTTTTAAATAAGAAGAATTCTATATATGTGTTGACAATTTTTTCTCTTTTCTATTATCCTCACATGAGCTAACTCCACAAAGTCAGAAAGAGCTAGGAAATAGGCTATGTAAAACTACTTTATGAGAAATAAAATATTCAAACTAGCAAAATAACTTTAAGGTCTCAAGTTCTGTCTTAGAAGAGAGTATTTATTAGAAAAAGATAATCTGGTGAGTTTGAAAAAGTTTATGTAAAAGTAATTTATTGGACCTTATCCTTTCTCACCATCACTTCATTTTTTGGCTGTTTGTATTATTTATCACTAGTAGTCACCCAATGTTAGACAATTAGATTTTTTTTGGATTCTTTTTTTACCTGACACATGCCTTCCTTGTCAATGCAGATCAGCAAATGTTCTGTAATTTATTAACTAAAAGAATTGTCTAGGACACTGAGCATGATAAGTAAGGTCATGCAGATAAGTAAGAGTTAAAGGTGAGAGTGAAACCCAGGTCTTCTTTACTCTGAGAACAGTCCTCTATCCTCTATGGAAAAACCTGCTCTTGGATTATTTATTATTAATATTAATTACTATATTTTTTTATTCCTAAGATGGAAAAAATAAGGTCGAGGGAAAAATATTGAGGTAGCACAGTGGACTGAAGGATGTACTTGGACTCAATGCTTGCCTCAGATACTGATTAACTGTATAACCCAAGGCAAGGTCCTTAACCTCACAGGCTATTTCCTCTCCTGTAAAATGAAGATAAAAATAGCACTGACATCACATGATTGTTCTAAAGATCCAATAACATAGCATTTTGTAAACTTTAAAGTTATGTAAGTGCTTATTATTATATTAATGATTTTATTATTGTTATTGTTTATTAATATAACCAGAACTATGTCTAATGTGATACTCTAAAGCATCACTTAGCTTCTCAATGCTTCTAGGCAATTCCCTAAGAGTTTAATTTATAGAGTACTTCTTGACCTATATTGGCAGGAAGAGTTTACTCACTGGATGTTCCCTGCACCAATGACCTCGAAAGTCTGGAACATAATAGATTAAAGCAGAGAGAGATAAATATACAAATATGTATCATTAATTATATATATGCACATATATATAAATTCTAAATAGCAATAAACTGACTGCTTTGAAGAAAATAGTTTTAGTGTTTTCCTATAACATAATTCACAAAGTATTGATTTCTTTTTCCATTTAGAGCAAGCTGTAAAATTGTCTTCATTAAAGCAGAGGTGTACTCTAAGGACTGCATTTACACAGCTTATATTGGACAAAATTAGTTTTTAATAACTCTAGAGAAAAGCATCATGTTCAACAATTTTTAACATACAAACTTGCTATATTTGATAGCTATTCTTGTACTCCTCTTAATAAGTGTCATGCTGACCTATAATTTTCTGCCTCACTTTCAAGTGCCTATTATGTAATATATACTATATATTTTTATAATATAGTTACATTCATTAATGTATATTGTAGGTAATATTCATATATTATAATATATAATTACACTAAACAATGTCTAGTATATGCATGTAATAAAATATATTGAATATAAAAAGATAGAAAAAAGATAGAAAAAATGATCCTTATTAAGGTTAAAAAGTTAGGAAATTGCTGGACTTGATTCCTCTTTTTCTAGGTTTATTGAAGAACAATTTTGTCCAATGTAAGCTAAGTAAATGCAGTCCTTAGAGTCCATCGCTGCTTTAATGAAGACAATTTTACTGTTTGCTCTAATGAAAGAAAAAATCAGTACTTTGTGAATTATGTTATAGGAAAACACTAAAGCATTATTTGTATTTTCTTCATAATGTTATATTATTGCTTTCTTCAAGACAAGTGATGAAATGAGATAATATTAAAAAAAATACCTAAAGGAGCAAAAAGGAATAATCAAAAGGAGAATAGGCAATACAGAACACTAAAGCAAATTGACATCATGAGCATGGCAAATTTCCACTTAGGTTTGTTAAGTGCTAACTGGGAAATTTTGAAGAAAATCTACAAGAAAAAAAGAAAGATTAAAAGTAGGAAAGGGGAACTTAAAAGGCAATCAGCATGGGTGCTTTCTGTTGGTATCATGAAGATAAGGTCAAAATTAATCAATCCTGCAATAAACTTTTATTAAGTGCCTACTATGTGTCAGGCATTGTGCTAAGTATTTGACAGAAGCATAATGTGATTAGTTATTTCTCATTGGATATAGTGTGAGTTCATATGACACTGAGGGTATCATAATGTAATTATTTTGTTAAAAAAAAATCAGGTTTCACTCCATTTTGAGAGTTTTCATAGGTTTTGCAGGAAAAGGCAAAGATTTGTATCAACAAGATAAGAAGATGAACACCATTTTTGATCTTCATGTGATTTTCCTCATGGTGAAGAATCTGTAGCATGAAAGACAGAAGCTGTCTTCAGATTGGTAGTGTGGATTTATCTTATATTAGCATCTTATATTTATCTTATATATATAATATATCCCATTAATTATATAAATTATAAAATATATAATATTGTATAAATATTTAATAGGATATATTTATCTTATATTAGCATCAACCCCAACTCAGAGACTAAACAGCAAAGCCTGAATCACTAAAGAATTTTAATAACAGTTGTCTCTGTAATACTACTTCTATATTGACTTCTATTTATTCATTGTGTTATCAATCCCTTTCAGAAATAAAGTCCCCCTGAAGTCACCTGAGATCCACTGTTTTCCAAATGGCTCACCATTTCTAAGGACTTTCTACAATATTTGCTGCCTCTTGAACAAGGTTTCTAAGTAAGTAGTTATATTCTTTATTATCCTCATCCTCATAGCTTTTATTTATATTGCTATTATATGTGACTGTACTAATCTGTATTATATTTATAAGTGCACGTTTTTATATAATGTAAAATTTGTCCAACTAAAGATAAACATCTGGAGGCATCATATCTTCTGATTTCTTTTTTGAAGAGTTGACTTCTTTCTCAAACTCTGGACTCATGAACTCCTTTTAAAAAACATTAATAAAATATTGCTGAGAAGCTTAATAATATGTATTTACTACCTTCCTTTTAAAGAAGTAGGAGTCATCCATCATTTGGTTTGAATTAGATTGGAAAATATGTATATGTGTGTATATAAATTTATATGTGTACATATGTATATATATATATATATATTTTATATACACAAGCTATACATATGTACCTACATACTTTATATATGGGTACAGATACTTTAAATAATAATGGAATTCCTGAAGTCTTCAGGAGAGCCAAGTTTTTCTGGTCCATTTCCTCTCATTATTTGGATAGCTTTATTTTTCAGTTTTAAAAAATGAAAAAACTTTTGAGGGTTTTATATCATCTTAAATATTTGCTATTTGGCTGCAACACTATTTGTGATATATTAGATTTTCTCAGCTTTCTTATTGTGGATTTTGGAAACTCTTCTCATGTCAGGACTGGGAATATTAGCTGAATGGAGTGTCCAACAGATCCCAGTCTGCCTATCCCAACACATTAAATATCTTCTACCTGGTCCATCATTCTGTTTACGTGGGACTAGGATCTTTAGTGGGATTCTGTGGAGGAGGGATCACAACCAAGAGTTTCTAAGCTAGTGAATATTTGGCAAAGCTGGATCTTGTTATTTCAATACCCAAGATTTCTGAATCGAGATAATGGAATACAGATATAAGGTATCTTATTGGGCAGCATACTTGTGTTCTTTCTATAGCTCTGTTATTCGTAAGGTTTTCTCGATGAGATCAGAATGAAGGGGGATCCCTAAACTCTAAAAATCCTTGAAGAAGATCTCCTTCAACTCTGACTCAATTAAATGGTCAAAGGATATGAACAGACAATTCTCAGATGAAGAAATTGAAACTATTTCTAGCCATATGCAAAGATGCTCCAATTCATTATTAATCATAGTAATGCAAATAAGACAACTCTGAGATACCACTACACACCTGTCACCTGTCAGATTGGCTAGAATGGCAGGGAAAGATAATGCAGAATGTTGGAGGGGATGTGGGAAAACTGGGACACTGATGCATTGTAGGTGGAACTGTGAGTACATCCAACCATTCTGGAAAGTAATTTGATACTATGCTCAAAAAGCTATCAAACTGTGCATACCCTTTGATTCAGCAGTGTTTCTATTGGGCTTATATCCCAAAGAGATCATAAAGAAGGGAAAGGGACCTGTATGTGCACGAATGTTTGTGGCAGCCCTCTTTGTAGTGGCTAGAAACTGGAAACTGAGTGGATGTCCATCAGTTGGAGAATGGCTGAATAAATTGTTGTATATGAATGTTATGGAATATTATTGTTCTGTAAGAAATGACCAAGAGGATGATTTCAGAAAGGCCTGGAGAAACTTACATGAACTGATGCTGAGTGAAAAGAGCAGGACCAGGAGATCATTATATACTTCAACAACAATACTATATGATGACCAGTTCTGATGGACTTGGCCAACCTCAACAATGAGATCAACCAAATCATTTCCATGGAGCAGTAATGAACTGAACCAGCTATACCCAGCGAAAGAACTCTGGGAGATGACTAAAAACCATTACATTGAATTCCCAATCCCTATATTTATGCCCACCTCCATTTTGGATTTCCTTCACAGGCTAATTGTACAATATTTCAGAGTTCGATTCTTTTTGTACAGCAAAATAACGGTTTGGTCATGTATGCTTATTGTGTATCTAATTTATATTTTAATATATTTAACATCTACTGGTCATCCTGCCATCTGGGGGAGGGGGTGGGGGGAAGGAGGGGAAAAATTGGAACAAGAGGTTTGGCAATTGTCAATGCTGTAAAATTACCCATACATATAACCTGTAAATAAAAGGCTATTAAATTTTTTAAAAAGTTAATATGCATGTGCAACCAGAAAAAAATAAAACAATTGACATGCTATTAAAGTTTTAAAAAAAATTTCAGGTCTTTCTGCAATAAAATCCTGAAAGTCTGAATATCCTTTTTTTTTGTTCATTCAGGATTAGGCTTTTTTTGTTGGATATGATATTTTTGACACAATTCTGGTTCTTAACTTTTCGATACATACTATTCCAAGACCTGAAGTTTTTTAAGGTAGCTGCTGCTATGTCTTGTGTGATTCTAGTTATGGCTCTGCCATGTCTGAATTATTTTTTTCTTGTTTCTCATAATATTTTGTCCTTGCCCTGGGGGTTTCGGAAATTGGCTATGATTTCCTTTGAGTTTTCCTTATAGGATCTCTTTCAGATGGATTTTTTTTCTATTTTTAATTTCCCTTCATGTTCTAATACTTCAGGAGAATTTTTAAAATTATTTCATATATTATTATATCAAGATTCTTTTTTGCTGATAGCTTTCAGGTAATCCAATTATTCTTATATTTTCTCTATTTGATCCATTCTCCAGATCAGTTGTTTTTCTTATGAGATATCATGCATTCTTTTCTATTTTTGCACTCTTTATATTTTGTTTTATTATTTCTCAGTCTCTTTGCTGGCTTTTCCAAACCCTATTCTAATTTTCAAAAAAAAGTATTTTTCCTTAAGATTATGTATCTTCTTTTCCAGTTTATTGACTTTCTTTTCTTAATTTTCTTGTTTTTCTTGAATTTTTCTCTTTTTATATATTTTTCTGAATTTCTCTTGTAATTTTAAAAGTCTTTTTAAAGTTGTTCTATTAATTCTTTTAGGGTAGGTGACTACTTGACACTAGTCTTTGGAATAGAAAAGGCTTTTTTTGCTTCAGTACTCTCTCTAAAAATGAACCCCAGTCTTTTTTATTCCCATAGTTTTTTAAGGTTTTTAAGATTAAGTTCTTTTTTTCTTTACCTGCTGATTTTTTTAATAGGAGCTTCCCTTAGTGTAATCATCTCTAATCTTAGAATGGGGAGGATAGTGTCTCTGATCTCAAGTATTAGTCATTTTTCTACTCTGATTTAGAACTGAAATCAAGAACTCCATCTTCCTGCAATATTCCTGCCCTACTATGTGCTGGTTTCTTCTCTCCAGTGCCGTTATCTTGGCAGAACAGCTAGATCTGGTATCCATTATCAGCAGAGGTTCCTAATCTTTCTCAACTTAGACTCTGGACTCTGCACAGTGTCCTAGAGGTGAAAATTCCTGTGGCCAGAGCCAGGGGTATCTCCAAACCCACCTAGTCACCAGGCCTTCTGCTCTTTCAAGAGAAATAGTCTGGAGATGTTTATACTTCAGCTGGACCAAACTTCTACCTGCTATCTTTCTTCAGATCTTTTCCCATTGACCCAGGAAGTAGTTCTGCCCCAACTCTCGTTTATTTTTACTCCTCTATGTTGGCCTTAAAGTACTATTTTGTACTGTTTGTGGGGGAGATCTGAAGAGCTTGGAATTTTCTGACCCCTTCACCATCTTCCCATAATCCCCTCAACTAATTTTTTGGCTTTTTAAAAATCAAAATCTTGTTCTCTTTCTTCAATTTAGTGTCGAAGTGGCCTGAATTCAGGCAATTTATGCTTTGCATATTGGCCCTGTTAGAAACTGTCAGGTTTTTGTAGAACAAACTGATTGAATATGGAGTGAATAATCCCAAGAAGCTGACCACTATGTGATGAAACTACTTACTGTCTCATAGTGATTCATAAAAACATGTACTTTCTTATGTCTCAGATCTATAATTTTACCAATATGGGTACTTCTTTTATCATTGAAAATAATAGCTCCCTATTATTTAGTAAATGGTCTTTGAGAATTTCTGGGGATGAAAAATGTTTCCTCGTAATATTAACCTGGTGACAAAACTCTGAATTTAGACTGGTCTGTGAACAAAACAGTCATACAGCTTTTCATACAGCCTGACCTGAGGTTTATTAAACTTGTTTTCTATGTATGCTACTGCTTTAGCCAGAGTAACTTCCACTTCATAATTAAGCAAAAGTTCAGAACTTTGGTGAAGGTAATGAAGATATTCTTGGTAAATTATTAAAAACAAAAAACTCATCTAGACCAATTTCTTGATCAAATAAGAAATATATCATTGCATGATATCCAGAACAAAAGAAATAATAACTTCAAGTCACATCTATGCTACTGTATATAGCTTGAAGACATTTTGTAGGAGGACTTTGCCAAGCTTTAGTATATTCAGGGGAAGTTATATTTTGGGGCTCAAAGATCATTTCAAACAGTGATGTAACCATGAAATTAAAAAAAGTTTGTTCCTTGGAAGGAAAGTTATGGAAAATCTGGACAGCATACTAAAAAATAGTATTACCTTATTATTGTATACAGCTATGTATGACTATGAGAATTAGGTTATTATGAAAGTTGTGTGCCACAGAATTGATGCTTCTGAGTCATACTGGAAAAACTTTTTAGAGTCCCTTAGACAGCAAGGAGATAAAATCAGTCAACACTGATGGAAATTTAAATCAGAGAATATTCACTGGAAGGTCAAATACTAAAGCTCAAACTTAAATATTTTGGCCACATTAAAAAAAAAAGGTAGGACTCATTGGAAAAGACCCTGATGTTGATAAAGATTGAAGAAAATAAAGAAAATGAGATATCAGGGGATAAGATAAATTTATAGTGTTATGGAAACAATAACCATGAACTCAGACAAACTTCAGAAGATTGTGGAGATACAATGGCATGGTATGCTATGGTCCAAAGAAGTCACAAAAAGTCAGACATAACTGAAAAACTGAACACAATAACAACAAATCAGGATGGTAAGACAACCAAATCAATTGTCTATTAAAGGAAACTGGGACTGAAAGCTTGGAGAAAGAATTTGGGGTGCAGGGAAAAGAGAATTTTGACATATTGACTATGTTTAAGAATTTGAAGAGGCATCGTGTGAATATTAAGTAATTATAATTAGATAATTATAATTTGTGTTTGTATAGTGTTTTAAGATTTGGAAAGTGCTTTAATATTTTTCTCATTATTTTCTCATTATATATATTCTCATTTTCTCATGTTTTCTCATTATATATAAAATATGTGTTAAAGATCAATATGTGGAGAGGCAGTTATTGGCTTAATAAGGAATAATTTTCTCAATTATTACAAATATTGAATAATAATAGTCAGATGACCATTTACCAGAAATGTTGTGGCAGAAATTGCAACCCATTTTGGAATTGTATTAGATTATTTCTTAGGTTTGTCCAACTCTAAAATTCTATCATTTTTATTACTTATGTCCCTTATCTTAAGTCATCCCTAAAGTGAATATAAACCAGATCATAGAGGTGCTACTGCATACTTATGCATTCATTGAACCTATAATATTCACAAGTAACAAGAAACAAGCAAACTCTTGCTGAATTGCTTTTTTAATATTCTTTAAGATAATGTTTAAATAGTTTTGTTTGCATGTTATTCAAATATGGTGACATTTCCAGGACTTTCATTAGTGGAAGATGTGATCAAAGAATTGTTTTTTTAGCATGTTTCATTTTATCATGTTAATTGTTTCTCATTAAAAAGAGATGTCCTCCAGTTCAATTCTACATAAACCTATTTTGTGTCAGGCATTAAACTTGAGATGCAAAGACAAACAGTGGCTGCCCTCAATGAACTTCTACAGAGGGAAACAACATGTATACAGGTAAGTACTTATAAAATGAATATAGAATAAATGAAAAGTAATCTGGGGAAATGAGAGAGCACAAAGAACTGAAGATAGCTTCTGGAAAGGAACTGCAATAAGAGCTGTATGTCGGAGTCATGTATAGGAGTCACAAGTAAGCTTCCACATTAAAGGCTCGTGAACAAGCTTACTTATTATCACACAGAGGGATTTCTTTTTAATTTTTTAGTTATAAAATAACTTGAGATCCCTTTCCTTCTCATATTATTAAACAGCCAAACTGTAAAAATATGTAATACTTTTATATGTTAATGAAAACAGACAATATTTTTTAAATAGTACTACTTTTGTTTTCATCATAACAGCTTATGATCTGTTCTCTAGGACCATGTCATGTTTTTTTTCTTATTTTTAATACGTTTACTAAGCTGGGTGTGTCAAAGATATATGCTCCCCACCAAGAAAGTGCCTGAAGAACACAAAATTGTCTCCATAAGAATATGAAGGCTATTTAAGCCTCATTAAGTAGAAAAAATTCTGCTTCATATTATAAACATATTTCTTCTCTCTTTCACCTTGTATCTGCCAGAAGGCTATTATTGTTCAATGTTTCAGTGGTGCTGAATATTAGTATTCGTAATATAAATTGCAACTATTTTGAAGAGTTGTGTATCATTACAACCACTTGTGCTACTTATTTCCTTATTGAATAGAACAGCCCAGTGTTATTCACAGTTATCACAAACATTTAGAATAGCATTCAGAAAGCTATAGTTATGTTCCTTTCATAAAAACAAATAAAGTTAAGCTAAGGAACGATAAATTTTATTATTGTTTGATGGTCCTAGAAATCTCTTTCTATTTTGGTAATTCACCAGCAATCTGGTACTCCAACTTCTCCTTTCATTTAATCTCTCCTATTATCAGGTCAGTACTATTTAAAGTCTATTAGAAGTACACATGCTTTCTTACAAAGTCAGATTTTCAAGGCAATTCTGCAAGGAGGAGTTAAAAGAATACTTATATTCTATTATGCTATATTAATGCTATGTTAATATTGAACTATATTAAATTGCTACATATTTGATCAGGGAATTTATTTGCCCAAAAATACAGAGGCTTTCAAAAAAGTTCTCTCATATAAGAGACAAATTTAAAAATTTTGTGTCTGAAAAGTCAGGCAGTAGGAACTATGATGTTCATGCACATTTGACCCAGGTAAGACTTCTGTCAAGTTCACCATTGTGAAATCCATGTGCTAACTTCCTGCTGACTGTATAGTCACACAGAATCATTGATTTTCAATGTGGAATTTAAGAATTTCAATTTGGAAGGAACCTCAGCTGTCCTCTAGTACAAAACTTCTTAAACTGTGGGTTTATGGAGTCTCATAAATGAATATTAGAGTCACAAAATTATGATTTGTTATCAGCATATATACAGATTTCATATCCCTACATACTTGGGGTCATGTAAAAATTTCTAGGGTGAAAAGGAGTCACAAATGAAAAAAATTTAAAGAATTTTCACATTTAATAAGTGGTTATTTAGGCACTGCTTTATATATAATCAGTGAGGGCAGAACCCAGTGATACAATGGAAAGAGGAATGTCTCAGGAGTCCATGGATTTATATTCTTATTTTGCCTCTGACTCTGTCTGATCTTGGGAAAGTCATTTAAGTGGTTTTAGATTTCTCTTCTGTAAGTGAATAAGCTACTGAATTACCTTCTTTTTGAATGACTATGATCCTATGAACTCTCAAAGGAAACAAATCAAGAAGCTCTAATTTTTAAGAAGTTTATCCTAATACAAAGCTAAAATTTGCAAAAGATGAGAAAGAAAATCTCTACCTGTTGCTGCTAGTTCTGCCTTCTGGATTTAAACAAAACAATCTTATCCATTTTCTATATGACAACCCTCCACATTCAAACAGAGTTATCATGTCCCCACTAAGTTTTCTCCAATTTGTTACTATCAATATTATTATTAATATTAATATTATTATCATACATTTCCATTTCCTTCAACTGATCCCCATCAAACACAGATTCAAGGCCCTTCATTAATCAAGTTGCCCTCTTCTAAACACTTTCTAGTTTGTCAATGTTTTTTAAAATGTTATATTATTCCAATAACTTTACCTCTGGATTCTATACTTAGAAACACCAGCTTTGTCTATTCACATACCTGTTAATGTTATAAGACATTTAGGGAACGTTTTTTTTTTCCCAGAGTACTCAACTGAACCTTTATGACTTCCATTTCCTAGCATCATTTTATTTCCCCTTTCAAGATGTCAAGTAATGTACTTTTATTTAGAGGTTTACAAGGAGCTTGGGTGGGGAAGATGTCTGAGTAGGAAATGCTTAATGTGGAAATTCACTCTACCAGAACTTGAATGATTTGTCCATGGTTACACAATTTGTGACACAATGTATACACAATTTGTCACACAATGTGTGACAAAAGAATCCATGTTACTCTGATTGCAAAACTGACCCCCTGACCATTATGCCTTGCTGTCTCTGACTTTCTTTTCTACTCTGTAAAATTTTGAGGAAAAAAGTTCCTATTAGCTAGTGATTTAATAATATTATTTGGTGAGATCTGATATTATTTAACCCTTCCTAGACCAGATTCTAAAATGATTCTCCAATAAAGAAGACTAATGAAAAAGTAGAACTAAAAATAAAGCAAACCAGCTTATAAAAATTTTCTAGAATAAAGTATACTTGTGCTTAATAATACACATTTTAGTTTTTGTCCAAATTCACCAAAGCATAATTTTATTTTATTTTTATCCAATTCCTTTAAAGAGTGATTAAAAAATCACTCTTCCTACAAGCATTATTGATTTTTATAGATGGTATTGGTGGCAAAAGTATGATGACTAAAAGTATGGTGACTTGACAAGGTTAAGGTAAGGAGCTACATGTCTGATGGCCCAGCCTCACAAAATTATATTTTGCCAGATCCAAGGTCACCATTGATTAGTTTTCCTTTTACAAAGATAGACCTTAACATAACATGATAGAGAATCTGTACTTGCAGCTGAACAATTCTATGTTTATCTCTAATAAAAGGCAGAATATTTCTTCCATTTAAATAAAACTGTTTAATCTTTTTTTTCAGTGTAATCTCTTCATGATTTCTTGGAAACTTGGGTTACTTATAGTGATGTTACTACGCTATAAACTTTCATAATAGAGTTCAATAAAGTTACAAGTAAAATAACAATAATAACCATATATCAGTGGAAGACTGAATGAATGTGCTGTACTCATCAATAGGTTATTTTTTTCCACCATTGCCCCCTGTAGTGATGCTCATTATATAGTATTTCCATTTTGCTGCAGCCACCAAGGAAATAGTGTAATTTGCAAATTTCTTTCTTTTTTTCAATTATCTGAGCAATTTAATTTTATCCTTGCTTCTCTTTTCTTAAACTGCACCAGAGATTATTGCAGCTATAAGTCTTCTTATCATAAATCCAAGTTTCTCTGGGCATCTGCCAATCAAAACATTAAGCCAAGGTTCAGTAGTCCTGTGTTAAAAATTTTTCCCAGTACACAGTTTCTCAGCTTAATTATATAGTGTGTGGTTCATTTAAAATTGACAAATGGAACAGATGAATTTGCTTTTCCCAGTCACATAATTTAAATTGTTTTATTGTTATTTACTTGACACAAGATGTTCTAGTGCGAACTAATCTCACGTGAAATATTTAAATTGAATTGAATGTTTATAAATTCCTTCAATCTTGCAGTGTTAGCTGGCTCAAAGATTTATATTCAGTTTTGCAAAGGGTTAATGATCATAAAAATAACTGATCCTAGACAAAATTATGTAGAATTTAGAATTAAAATAATATAATTTTTAGAACTGGGTGCTATTTAGAATATTTTGCAAAAAGGGAGAAGCTAATAGAAATTAATTTTGTGATTGTTATTAGCTTATGATGACATAGTAATCCTCAGCCTGCTTCCTGGCAATGCAACAGTTCTCATTATGGCCCAGTGTTCACACCTGATTTCTCTGGGCAACCCCTCAACCCACACTTTGGGATCATATTTCCTACTTTATTGACTCCCAAGTAACATCCTCCACTATCAAATTATTGCCTATCACACTGGATAAAATTTGACAAACTAAGTCTACCAGAGGGGTTAATTAGAGATAATTACTTAATATTTTATCTCTTTCAGGCATTTTCACATTTTACCAAAGAAATGACACAATGTTGCATATTATATTATGTAATATCTATATAGTATTATATAAACATATATATATATATTATAATTATATCTATAATTTAAAAGTCTTATGTAAAAGGCTTAATGCCTTTCTACAGTTCTCATTTTTTAATTAAGCAAAGTGAGGTCTCAAGAGTTTATATGATTTGCCCTGATCATGGAGATACTAAGTGAAAGTGTTTACTAAATGTGAGGTTAGCATTGTTCAACTACACTATGTTCAGGCAATTTTAGGTTTCAACAACAAGCCTGTAGGGAAGCATTTAAAAGACTTAAAGATTTACCTGGGGCTGCTGTAAGCATACTGCATAGTTAATCTAGTATGTGAACACATTTAAGGCTGGTTCCACTGATAAATAAAATAAATTGAGATTGCCACCTTCAGCCATACAGAAGTGAAGATGTAGCAACATTCAGAAGAATAATTTAGGATTCTAGAATCAGTACTTATATTGCCAATATGTGGCTACCATTGAATGATTTTTAAAGAAAGGAAGATCTTAAAAAAGATGAATTTTTATTTGAATTCAAATCACCTCCATGGAAATAGACTAATGACCAAAATCTATGCTGTTGATATGTGAAACCTTTGCAGACATGGCAAATCTACACAATCAAAGTAAAGTGAAGGATAAAAGTACTCTCACTAATAACCCAAATAAGAAAGACTAATTTTGTCAGGCAATTAATTCAGTGATGAGTTATGTAGCTCTATCTTCAAATGACATAATTTTGTCATAAAAAGAGAAATTAAAATAACAACATTTAGGCTAAAGAAGGCTTGGGGATGTAATCATTCTGTATCTTATTTACCTTTGTAAAATTTTTATTTTATTTAGAAATAAGGGAGAGATAGTTTGCTTATTTTGTGTAGTTCCAAAGGGAAAAAAGTAGGATCCACAGGAGGAGGTTACCTAGAGACAGATTTCATTCAGCACAATATAAAGATACATGATTAGAACTGATCAATATTGGAATAGCCTATGAAAACAAGTTGTAAGCTCCTTCTCACTTAGTGGAAGAGTTTAAATAAAAGGAGGCTGATTCACTTCAGAGAAGTTATAAAGGGAATTCCTTCATAGGATAACTTTTGAATTCAAGATCCCTTTCAACACTAAGATTCATGTTCTATCAGAAAAAGATAATGATAAATGTTGGAGGGAATATGAGAGAACTAATGCACTATTGATGCAATGGTGAAATGATCCAAACATTCTGGAGAGCAATTTGAAACTATGTCCTTTAAAACTGCAAACTCTGTGATCCAGAAGTGCCATTACTGAGTCTGTATCCCAAGAAAATCATAAAGAAAAGGAAAGGACCCACATGTGCAAAAATGTTTGTAGCAGCTCTTTTTGTGGTAGCAAAGAATTAGAAAATGAATAGATATCCATCAGTTGGGGAATGGATGAATAGGTTGTGCTATATGAAGATAATGGAATATAATTGTTCTATAAAAATGATGAACAAGCTAATTTTAGAAAGACTTGGAAAGATTTACATGAACTGATGCTGAGCAAAACAAGCAGAATCAGGAATACATTGTACAAAATAACAGCAAGAATGTGTAATGACCAACTATGAGAGGTTTGATTCTTCTCAGTGGTTCAGTGATCCAAAGCAATCCCAATAGACTTTGGACTTAAAATGCCATCTGCATCCAGAAAAAGAAGTAAGGAGACTGAATGTAAATTAACACATGCTTTGTTCACTTCTTTTTGCTGTTTTTTTTTTTTAATCTCTCCCATGTTTTTTTTGCTCTTTTGCTTTGATTTTTCTCTCCCAACATGATTCATAAAGCAATGTGTATTAAAAATAAATTAATTTTTAAAAAGAGTTTATATCATATATTAACATCTTCTATTTGTAGGCTTTTTTCACAATGCTTTCATGTTCACTATCTTATATGATTAATGAACAATTCAGGTACATGGATGCAGCTTCTGAACTGAGAGATCAACTATGGTGAAGAAGCATTCAAACAGACACTACCTAAAGTTTACCAACTGGTGACTTTGAATGTCTATTTCTAGAATTGTGCCTTTGGAGACTTTTGGGAAAGGATCAAAAGCATGATTGACTTTCTATCATTCTTATTCCTTATCAGCAAAAGGAATATAGAGTGTAAGACACATAATCATCAGATCGTAACTTCTGTACTCCTTTCTCTGAAAGTCTGTGCATTCTTGTCATAAACAACAGGAATCAGAAACTGAGGCTCAAATGTTTCCATCCTGCACACACACTAACATACACGTTCAAATTCATTAACGTTGTGGGTAAATGGCAGCTACTTGTCCCAGACTTTTCCTGTCATTTTTCATGTCCCTATTAAACAGGTGACAATTTCTTAACACCTCAGCAGTACTGCAAATGCAGATGTTACATATAATAGGCTTTTTAGCAGTGGAAAAAACCTGCAGTTCAAGAGATTTAAGTGATAGACTCAAGGAAATTTAGCAATTTAGATAGACTTCCATTGCACAAAGTTGCTTCTTTTACAAATTTTTGTTCCAATCATTTATTATTGTACTCTATGGAATCCCCTCCCAAGCAAAGAAGATATTAACTCAACATGAAAGAAAAATTTTCATATGGAAACATCAAAAAAAGATGATAATGAGGTATTCCAATTAACACTTTGCAAACAATTATCTTGACAATCAATCAGGTTTAGCCTGCTTCCCTTTAGGGCCCAGCATCTTTCTCTTGTTCACAGAAAAGACACCTATAATTAAGCTTGAAGTCACCAATTACCTGCAGTTTCAACCTTTTCTCCCAACTGCCCGAAACCTAACTCAACATTACATTTTTGACAACACTAACGATAAATAATCACCATTTAATCTCCCATAGACAATTTTAATATGCTTATCAGAACTTTATACATTTTCACTGACAGTCATGACAATTCCACTCAGAGCAAATAGCCGGTATCAAAAGAAGACTTTGTCATTTTCTTTTCCATTAGCAATAAAGGAAAAGAATTACAATTAATTTATCATTTTGTATAAAGTTCCCCCTGAGTGCCTCACTATGGCACCATGATGGTAACTCTAACTGTGCTATGAAACATAAGCTCTGAGAAGTCCTACAAAGCTGCAAGAGAGCTTCAATAGTCTATATTTATTTTATATATCTGGCACTCCTCCTTTCTAGATTTATAAGAAGAGAACGTAATGAACCAAATAATTCACACAAACATGCACTAGAAGCAGCAGCAACCAGCACTATTGTGAAGAGCACTGAAGGTACCTGTACTATTAACTTAAAAAAAACTTTTTGGGGTAACCAGGTGGTGGGTGCAGTGGATAGAGCACCAGTCCTGAAGTCAGGAGGAGCTAAATTCAAATCTGCCCTCAGACACTTAACACTTCCTAGCTGTGTATTCCTGGGTGAGTCACAACCTCAATTGCCTCAAGGGGGAAAAAAAACTTTTCAATTTTATGTATTTTTTGATTTATGTTCAAATTCAAGTCATATATTTAACAAATATTGAACATATGACTTTAGGTAAGTCACTTAATGTTAAATTTCCCTAAGCAATTTTCTAAAACTATTAGGTGCAAGGATACCTGCCTGCATTGGTAGAGGAAATCAAGATCTCCCTAAACAAATGAAATCACAACTCCAGTCCATCTCTCACTCTTTATGATCTTTATATTTCTTTTAGTTCAGGCTTGACTCAGATTTCTTAAGAACTTTCGATTTTAGCATGCCTCAGAGCCCAAACATCTTTGCAATGAGAATTTATGCTTAGGTGATCAGGAAGCAACACTGATGGATTAAACCTTGGTTCCCTGTAAGAATCAGTGACAGCTTCATTACTGTTTAGGAAAAACTAGCAGTCTTCAGGGAGTAGATAATCACATCCCTTGGTGGCAAGGTCCAGGTTTCACAGATGTACAACAATAAGGTTGGTACAATGGATCTCTGTGAAAAAGTCATACACTAATTTTCCCTCCACTTCAGTCTTGGCTTGTAGCCTTTTCAAATTAAACAATTTACCATTGATGCAGTAGCTGACCTTGATGCTATTTTTGGCTAATTCAGGCATCTGAAAGCATCCTGGAAAATATTATTCTAAAATGCTTTGGAGTGCTTAAGTCCCTGCTTGGAAGCAAGTTCTGGCTCATGCTGAGAAAGTATGAGAGCATTGTCCTTTATAAACAGACTAATGAACTGCTCAGGGCAACCAATTTTTGCCATGATCCTTGACAAGCCCTTATAACTGACATTATCAAGGCCTTGATCAGAACAATGAACATTGTGTGCAGACCTCAGTTCTGCTCCTGGTATATTTTCTGGAATTGTTGGGCAGGAAACACCATATACACTGTTCCTCACTCCTTGGCTCTCAGGTAGAAGATGGGCTTCCACGTGGAGGAATAGCTGAGTAAGGAGGAATCTGGAAAAATCTTGCTGGAGGAGCAGCTCGGTGGAGGCAGTGGATAGCATCAGCCCTGAAGTCAGGAGGACCTGAGTTCAAATCTGGCCTTAGACATTTAATACTTCCTAGTTGTGTGATCTTGGGCAATTCACTTAACCCCAATTGCCTCAAAAAAAAAAAAAGAAAGGAAAAAAAATCTTGCTAGAAATGACTAAGAGAAAGAAAACCCCCTGTGGTTGTCAATGGACATTCTATTTCCTTTTCCTTTATAGAAATGGACAATGGAGGCATCTCTGATCTCTTTGGGAATAATCTCCTTTTGGCCAAGATTTCAGTCATCTTCTGTATGAGCCATACACCCCCTACCTTATAGATTTCTGCTGGGATAGAATGAGAGCCAAACATTTTGTCCCATAAGAACAGCCTATTGGAATTCAATATTTTTTCTTCCTTTGGAAGTTTTATTGGAGAGGAATTAACTTCAATGTGAGGTAGATAGTCTGTTGAGAACCTTATGGGATTATTCAGCCCACTCATCAGTATGGCTCCATCAATTTATTCTCTTTTGGCACATGGATGATAACAGGTCTTCATAAATTACTTTCTTTGATCTCATCAGGATTTGTTATAGTGGAAGTTTATGCACTGACCGTGACATGACACTTTCCTACAAGAGGAAACTGCATTGTCATAAGCCCTCCTTTTGGTAGGCCCAGAAGCTTGATAACTAGATTAGATCTGATTGTGAAATCTATGTCATCTCCACAATGCTCCTTATCATAGAGGCCATACCAGAAAAAATGTATATTCAGCTCCAACTTCATTTGCCAGTCTTTTTTCACTCACTTATTTAGATGTACTACCTCTGCTGACTTCTCTCACAACAGGAGCTGTTCATCTTTCAGATCTATTGGATTTCACGTTGTCCGTGAGTATGCACACATTCCCTGTGCCAGTGGTAAATGGAATCATCTTTGCAAAGATGTTTGTACTTTTCTTTATTTTTCTTTTTTTTTCATTTTGATCAAGAGATGAGATCCCCACCTGCTGTGGTAAGCAGGCCAGGATTAGGTAACTAAAAACATAATTTTTAGCACCATTGTAATGTGAGTATTGTAAATTTTTTTAAAGCTGCTCAGACATCCAGGGGACTGCTGAATCCCACTTCAATCCAGTGAGATCATTCTATGCTCTGGGCTATCTATATGCAGGGTTGTTACTATAACTCTCAGTGTATCCACACCTGCTGTTTCATCACTTATTCAGTTGCCATGAGACTTCAAGATAGGTGAAATAAGAAAATGGGAAGATAGTAAAAAAGAAAAAAAACAACAACCTGGTAAAGTTACAAAATAGTAAAATAATAAAATAGTCTAATAATGGGTGGTGGGTAATGTCAATTTAAGCATGAATGGGATTTGTGAGGTAGAGTAGCACAGTCATCAGCCTCACTTTTTCTTCCCTAGTCATCAAAGTCCAGTGTCAAGACAAAAGCCAAGATGATTGCTAATGGCCCATTAATTATACTCCATCTGGTTCAGTCTATTGACCAAGACAATTTTACCAAGATCTGGCCACTGAACAAGCCACAGCTTCTTGGAGCCACAGGGGAGAGTTGAGGGACAGGTGGACAACAAAAGTGGATGAACAGCCCTGAAAAAGTTCCTCACACCAGAGGTATTAGTCTTCTCTGAACCCTCCATTCTTCTATCAAATTATATCTATCAACTTGTATTGTATATTGCATTGTATCATATTACATCATATCAAATCATATCATATTATATATCATTATATAAATTCAGCAAACTACATTTTATATTTCTTGTTGCCTTCAGAACAAAGTTCCTAAACTTAGGGCATATTCATAGCTGTCTCTTGTTCCTGAATGCATATGGACAGCCTACTTTCTAATTCCATTAGATCAGTGGGATCTCTCTTCATGACCTATTGAGAAGCTTAAGGTGTATAGCCAAAAGCAAAATATAAAATCTGGCCTATAATTGATGCTTTATAAATGCTAGTTTTTATTAAGGCATTCAATCACTTATAATTGTCTTTCTTTAATATTGTCTTCTCTTCCCCCAAGTCAGTTGTAAGGTCATCTTAGCCCTACCTTTCCATCAATACCAAATATTCTGGGTCAGGATTGACTCATGCCAGTCTATTGATTCAGGCTTGGGATTAGAATAAAATGAAAAACTCACTTTTCATTAAAGAAAAATCTATTTAACAATAGCTCAAAAATAATATTTAGCAAAAAGAATTTCATTGATTCAGTTGAACATAATGTCCCTGTTTCAAAAGATCTAAACAGAAGCAAGGAGTCCATCAAGAACAAAGAGACTTAATTCCTTGCATGGGTCTTTGTACTTAAGCAGCAAGGAAACAAACTACATCAACTAAATCTCACAGCCTATTTTATAGCAAAACCTGAAGCTTGATATGTGTATATGCAAATATACCATAACTGTCTAGCATGAAGAACTGAAGGTTTTAAACAGAGGCAAATTATACTTCATAATTTTTTTAAGAGTTGATAAAAAAAAAAAACTCCCAATACTAGCATATGTTTTAGAGCATTTAACTGATCCAAAAGAAACAGGATATGTGAAAGATTAGGGATAATGATGTAAATTTAAAATGTATATCCAAGTAAACAAGCTATAGAATTTAAAGGTGAAAATTTGATGGCAACTGGGTGAAGGATAATGGAGGCATAAAGAGAAACGATATTTTAAGTGGAATATATTGTAGAGCATAGAGCACCTAAGTATGAAGAGGAAATAAAAGAGAAACTCAAAAAAAAAATCTTCCTAGCACAAAAGTATGACATAGTGATGAATCTGATGAAGATCTCTCTACCACAGGCCAAAAAGTTAATATATGTTTTACCTCCCTCAATGATGTAATTCTCCTAAAGGTAAACAAAAAAGGGAAGTTGTATGCTAGATCCTTAACAAGGAGAAGGAGTTTTTAATGGAGTGAAAATGATGGTTTTAAAAGAATTTTCAAGGTCCTTACTAGCCATTGAATAAGCCAGCAAAAGACACAAAGAAACAAGTATGTTGCAGTCTATTTATCCACTATTATATGCACCACCCAGGTAATGGACAGGTTTGTTGGGGCTGCAAGGAAGCAGTGTGGTGATTTCTTGGAATCATTAAAAGTTGCAAAGTTTCTTTTGTAATTATAAAATAATTGGGGGGAAGACGTTATTACAGTATATTCAATGTCACACAGGGGAAAAAAAGAAATATAAGCAAACAGAGCAAAAAAACGAAATTAGTCATATTCTCCCCAAAATCTTTTTTTGACAATAATAACATGGGAAGGGATGACAGATTGGTGTGGAAAGTGACCACCTTAGAGATCATAATGGAGAAAAGGGAATTTGGGTCTGACCTGTATCCCAAATTTTAAGAGAACAGATTTCAAAGGGATAAGAAGAAAGAAGCATAGACCACAGACCAAAATACTTCAGGTGAGGTCAGCCCAGGATGAATGAGAAGCCCTCAAGACACAAAACTGAAGATACAAAGAGAAATAGTTCTTTTGAGTTCTGAGAAAAAAGTTTTCTAAAGAGATTAAGATAGAAGCAAAAGGAATTTGCCATTCAATTTATATTTTTAAGATATGTACTAGAGATGAAAGGAAGGGCATGTAATAGGATGAATACAAAATACAAAAGTGGCAGGATCCTGTGAGAATTGTGTGAAGAGTGCTAGTGCTGAGTGAGTTTATGCTGTCCAGGCAAGCTAAAGACAAC
The DNA here is from genome assembly GCF_902635505.1 of Sarcophilus harrisii. Taxonomy (NCBI): domain Eukaryota; kingdom Metazoa; phylum Chordata; class Mammalia; order Dasyuromorphia; family Dasyuridae; genus Sarcophilus; species Sarcophilus harrisii. The sequence goes on from NC_045426.1 coordinate 197,156,185, forward strand.
ACAGATTGCTTTTCAAATCAAATTGTAAAAACGAGCAAAGCAAGAATAAGACAGTTACTTAGGATGGTGGCAGCTAGGGAGAAGGCAGATAGTCTAATTTTGCTGCTATTTATTCTGATGAAGAGAATGATCTCTTGAGGATAAATGACAGAACAAATATGGCTAACAAGAAATTGATCCTCAAAATGTGTAAGGAGATAATAAGAGAATATATAACTGTCCTTGATGAGTTTAAGTTACCTAACCTTGATGTTTTATCTCCTCAGAACTTAATATCTGCATACTCAATGCATAATACATATATATATACATATATGTGTATATATATAATATATTTCATTAATTTTTTTTCAAAATTAAGAGGGTGACAGCAATTAAGTGAGCTACATAAAATATATGCAATAATATATTATATTACATATAAGATATAAATTATACATAATATACAGTATTATTTTATAGCATATTAAATATTATTATACATTACATCATAATTGTCATTACATTGTCATATAAATTAATTTTTATATGTTGTTATATTATGTATTTATACAATTTGTTGCTTATATTATATCAATTATATGTCACATTATATATTGGAAATTAGAACCATCTAAAAGTACCATAGTTCAGGAAGTAAGGGGTCCCTCTAATTGAAGGTCTCCAAGCAAAAGCTATTAGCATCACTGGATAGATACATAGTAGAGAACTTTTTTTTCATATATGGATTGAATTACATAGCTAATTGGATTACATTCAAATTATTTAATTCTGTAGTTCTTTCAGTAGAAGACCCTGACCTTGAATACTGGTCCCTATTTCTGAGTTATCATCTTAGGGAAAAAATATTGCAATAAAGTTCACCATCAATTCTTCTAGTCTTTTGGATTCCTTTGTGCTACCCAAGCTATGTATGGTTATGACGGAGAGAATCTATAAGAGAGTATAGAGTTGTGTGGGAATTTTAAGTAATAGGGTGACACGAAAGAAGAAAAGAAAGAATGTACTGATAGAACATTTTTTAAAAATACAAACTAGAATGAAAGTCAAAAGGGGGAACAGATAACCAGAGCAATCTTGTTACTACATAGTATACACTTTTAAAGTGTACATGATATTATAGTTCACAACTGAACATATCATTTTCTTTTTCTTGTCTGCTTTGTAGATTGAAATTTTCATGATTTTGATTTTTTAAGCTCACAATTTTTCAAAAAGATAATTTAATTATATAAAGTATTTTGGGGCTCCATTTTTCTTCCATTTATACTGTGACCAGATTACTGCATCAGTTTTCTAGCCAACTTTCCCTAATTCCAGATGTGCCAATCCTGCATACTGTCACTACATAGATCTTTGTAAAACACTATTTTTATCATGTCCTTCCCTTGTTCATACTGTTCTCTCACTTTTTCGCATCTTGCCTCATCAATGAAATTGAACATAAATTTCTGTATTTTCTTTGTGTCCCCAGAGAGGCTTGCATCATACAAAGAAAAAGATGGCAATCAGCATGTGTTTGCTGAATTAAATGAAGTAACCATTTTATATTGATTGTTCAAAATCCATTTAATTCTATTTGATACCACTTTCACTAATTATAAAGCTTAATGAGTTTTACATTCCTAAATACTTTTAAATTATTTTCTAAGTATGTTTTATTATTTATTGATAACAACTGGGAATAGATTATGTACTATAACTATAATCACACAGAGATATACAGACATACAACCGGCATGTGGATACACAACCACAGATACACTCACAAAAAAATTAATGAGACCCTCCTCAAATACTACTTAGGGGGAAAAAAATCTTATTAAAGCACAGCTATTAGAAATTGGGCACACTGGAGTGTTGTGTCTATTCTCACTAAACTTGCAGATTTTTTCCCCCAATAATAAACAAATATTCTTTACAATACTTTTTTGAAGCAAAGAACTGGAGACAAAAGGAATGATCATCAATTGAGGAACAGATAAACCATGGTATATAAATGTAATAGAGTATTTCTTCACCATAATAAATCACCAAAAAGTACAGGTTCAGAGAATCCTGGAAAGATTAAATAGACTGATTCAGAATCAAATGACCAAACCATGATATATTTATTCAATGAACACAAAAAATGTTAAATAAAACAATTTAGAAAGACAGAATTATGATCAATGCAGTTATCAGTCATGATCATAGAAGGGTAATGATGAAGCATCCCTCCTAATTTTTGTCAGAGAAATCATGGATTAAATGGAAGAATGAGATATACATATTCAGATATGGCCAATGTGTTGACATATTATGTTTTATTTATCATAAGGGAAATCATCAAAATTAATTGGGGAAGGGGTAAGTTAGAGGGTAATGATAGAGGTGTTGTTTCTTTTTTAAAAAAATACAAGATATGTCTACTTATCACCAAAGAGAATTTCAAAATTTTTCTCAAGTTAAAAAGTAATAATAAGGTAATGAGCAAAGTCAATCTGAGCATATGTAACATAGGTGACAATAGTGTTATCATTCTGGACCTGGCCATCCTCAGCAACGAGATCAACCAAATCATTTCCAATGGAGCAGTAATGAACTGAACCAGCTACGCCCAGAGAAAGAACTCTGGGAGATGACTAAAAACCATTACATTGAATTCCCAATCCCTATATCTATGCCCACCTGCATTTTTGATTTCCTTCACAAGCTAATTGTACAATATTTCAGAGTCTGATTCTTTTTGTACAGCAAAATAACAGTTTGGTCATGTATACTTATTGTGTATCTAATTTATATTTTAATGTATTTAACATCTACTGGTCATCCTGCCATCTAGGGGAGGGGGTGGAGGGGTAAGAAGTGAAAAATTGGAACAAGAGGTTTGGCAATTGTCAATGCTGTAAAGTTACCCATGCATATAACCTGTAAATAAAAGGCTATTAAATAAAAAAAAAAATAGTGTTATCATTCTTATTATCAGAGATGGTGTCTATCTAGAAACAAGCAAAATTCTGTCAAGAAATTTATACTGAAAACAAAATAAATTACCTGGAAAGAAAAAAAAATACAAGATAATAAAAGTATTTTCACTTTAATTTTTTTTCAATTAAAAAGTTTTATTTTCTCTCTTACTCATTTCCCATTCACCAACTGAAAAAAAAGAAAAGATAAGAAAAAACAGAACCCCAATGACAAAATGTATAGTCAAACAAGACAATTAAACAACACAAATTCCCACGTTGGACATATCCAAAAAGCAATGTTTCTTTCTACATTCTGAGTTCATCACCTCTCTGTCGGGTGGTAGATAATATTCTTCATCATTGGTATTCTTGAATCATGGTTGGTTATTTATGTTGATTAGAGTCCTGAAGTCTTACAAAATTGTTCATTTCTACCATGTTGTTATTATATAAGTTGTTCTTAGTTCTACTCACTTCACTGTTTTAATTTTTTTTGATTAATGAATACTATCTCCCCCTCACTGAAAAAAGAAAGAAAAACAAAATTTTTGTAACAAATATACACAGTCAAGCAAAACAAATTTCCCCATTGGCCATTTCCAAATATAAAATATTAGTCTCAATATTTAACTGAAAGAAAATAAAAGTTTAGGAAGTACAGAAAAGAAAATTCAAAAAGGCACATCAGGTAATTTTATCACTAACGTTAAATTTAATATATATATATATAACCTCTAAGTTACTTTATATTATATATAATATATACATTTTTAAGAAAACTGCAACAGAAGTTCACCATTTCTTATACCTTTTTTGGTTACTGAAATATCTAGTTTGCTTGTGATTTTTATGAAAACACAAAACAACAAAATTGAAGATAAATTTTAAAAAGGAATAAATAGTGCCTACAACAATGAATTCTTTAAGACCAATGTTTTTCTGAGCAGGATTAAATTCTTGGATTTTGTCTACGTGCATGAATAGCTGCTTTCTTTAAGACTGGCCTAAATATAGATTTTTATTAATCTACAAGAAACACTAAAAAAAAGTTCAAGGATCAATAATGGAAAAAGTATATTTTAAAGGTAAAATTACAATATGGATGCTCCTAAGAGTTTATGATTGTTGTTGTTTTACATAGATCTGAATCTCCCAACAACTTTTTGGGGTAGATAATTATCATCATCATCATCATCATCAGTTTACAGATGAGGGAGCTGAGTTTCAGCAAGGTTGCACATAGTCATATAACTAAGTATTCTAAGAATATAATCAATTTTTTCCGACTCTAGGTCCATTCATACCACATTGCCTCTGGGTTTTATTTTGCAACAGTTTTAAAAGAAGAGTATAAGGCAATTTGTTTTCTTTTAAAATATGATCATTCTAAATGCATCCATATTTTGTTTCAAAAATCTGCCTCTCCTAAGCCAGATGGAGGCATTGCTTACAGCTTGATTTCTGTCAAGACCTTAAAAGAACCACTAAGGCTAGTGCGTTTTTTGCTGTTATTTTTGTTTGTTTTAAGAATACACATTGTATGACTACTCTTATAGCTTCTAGCCAAATAATAAAAGCACTTGTCTGAAGACTTGGATCTTTTAATAATTCACTTTTCACACAGTGCTTTAGGTTACAAAGAGCTTTCCTAACAGTAACCTAACAATAATTCTAACAATAATTTTTCAATAAATAGATCAGAATTAGGGGGAGACTCCAAAATAGAAAGAAAATTTTGCAAATTATTTTCCATACAGGGTCTTATTTGCTCCTCAGAACCACTTTCAGATGTTATTAGAGATGAGGAAACCAAGACTTCAGCGAGGTTGAGTGACTTGTTCAAGATCATACATACAAGTCCAAGAAAGAATTTGAAATTACACTTCCTGGTGACAAATGCTTACTTCTTGCCCTGTGCAAACTCCTTACTGTCTCAAATCCGGTTCCCTCTTCTATAAAATGAGAGACTTGGACTATATGACTCTTAATACCTCTTCCAGCTCTGGGTCTATGATCTTATGATGCTAAATATCATTCAAGCAAAAAAAAATTGAAATAAGCCCCCCACACTTTTAAATATAATTTTATATTCCCAAATTATTTTTCCTTTCCACAAAGAAGAAAGGAGCTTTATAAAAAACATTGATTGACATATCTATAAAACAAGAGAATTTATCTTGAAACAGATTCTGAAAAAAAAAAACTACCTGATAAAACTGTTTTCTTCTGTGTATCAACATGCCATATTGTGAACTCAAAGAAAATAAATCAAAAAATGTCTCTTGTTTGTTTCTCACCACCACCCCCAAAGCTGATTAACTATATATGAAAGTTGTGGTCATCATCTAATAACTGCCACTAAAGAATGATAACCTTCAACATCCTCCAGTTGAAAAGGAAGAAAAGAAAAGGGAAAAAGTGGAATAAGTTGTTAGGTGAGAAACTATAAAAATCTTGCACAGAGTGACTCCACTATAACTGGAGGTGACCTATCTGGAAAACTACAGCTATGCCCATTAATGCCATTTAAGGGCATGTTCCTATTGCATTATCAAGTATCTATTTAGAGTGGTTCTGTTATTGCTTCAATCCATTGAACTAAGAACAAGAAAAGATAATACCTATTTGATAGCATTTGAATTATCACAATGCCATCTTGTGGTGACAATAAAGAGAAAGGAAAGAGACATATAAAAGCTAAAAATTATTGTTCATCTGTGCTCTGAAGCATCCTCCTATACTTTGATTGACATGTGTAAAGAATATAAATTCCCATTTTATTAGTTGTCTGAGTATGTTAGGGGAAAAAGAAGTGTTTCAATGGAGTGAGGGAGATCTATGTCATCAAACATGTTTATTACTCTTTTGCAGAGTATAAGTTGAAGAGGGCTTTCCTAACTATTAGGAATTCTTAATCTGAGGTCAACAAAGAGATATTAATTCCCATGAGCTTGAACAGGAATTTTTTTTTAATTTTCAATATCTCTAAATGAAATTTATCATCTTTTTTGTTATGAATGTAAACAACAGCATATATAATAACATATAGCATCAATTTGTTTACTGTCTCAGGTAAGAGTAGGTGAGGAAAGGAGAAGAATCTAAAATTTTTTTAATGAATGTCAAACACTGTCTTTATATGTATTTTTTAATTATGTAAATAATGAATGTATATAAAATTATTATCCTGAGAAGGGACCCATGAGACAAAAAAAATATTAAAGAACCTCTATGATAGATAGTAAGATCTTTCAAAGGGTCCCTTTGTATGTGAATAAATGCTAAAACATTAATAATGTACATGTTCTTGCTTTTTTATACAAATAGAAAAATATCACTTCCTGTTTTCAATTGGTTCACATGCCAATAGGGAAGACAATACATATCAAATCAGGTCAACAAATGTTTATTATGTGCCTACTGGAGACACCGAAAAAGAAGGGGAAAAAAAGTCATTACTCTCAAGGAACTTAGTCTAATGGAGAAGGCAACATACAATACACACATATACATATACATATACCTGCATACTTACCTATGTAAGCATTTTTATGTGCTTGAAAAGCACACGATATTTTACCAAATATTTCAAAGTTGGTGGGGAAGGAGATGCCCCCAAAAATAACCTGGGATTGGGGAGGAGCATCTGACTTCAATGGACAAAGAATGTACCTTTTGTCCTGTTCCACTTCCACTTGCATTCCCTTCCAATATTCTGTTTTGTTCAATCCCTTCACCTCCAGAATATTGGAGTTCTATTTTCCTAAGTTCTTGGATTGAGGAGATAAGGTCAAGACTACTGTTTCAATATCATGAATTTTTTTTTCTTCCAGTGGCTGGGGGGAACAGGAAGAGCAATTGGAAGAAGTTACCAAGTACCATATAGCTACTTTAATTGTCTTAATGGTAGCAGAGTCCCCATCATCATGAACTCCAAGTGGGGATAGTGAGACGTGTCCACAGAAGGTGGAATGGATTTGATTCCCTCCCCTGGAATCTCCTTTGGGCAGGGATACCTACAATGAGTGAACAAGAAAAGATACTGGCTCTTTGCTCTAAACCTCAGAGATTACAAATCGTCAGTGACCAGGAGGTTGTTGCCTCCTACACAGAAAGTAAGGTCATTTCATGGGTACTGGGGATCAGGCCATGAGCCATCTGTGGGAATCTGGCTAGTCTTTTTTCTCCATCTTTACCTTCTCTGGTGTACATATGCACATTAGATAGATAGATAGATAGATAGATGGATAAATGCATGCATAGATGATTGGATGTATTAGAGATAAATTTTAAATAATCTCAGAGGAAAGGTAGTAACATTAATAAGGATCAGACAAGGATTTACAGTAGGGATATAAGTTGATACTAGAATTAATATAAGACATGAGGAAGAAGTAAGGAAAGAGAATTCCAGGCATTGGGAATAATCAGTAAAAATACACAAATTCAGGGAATGGAGTGTAAGGAATAGAAATGAGACTATTTAGAATTAAGGTGTAAGAAGACTAGACAGGTAGGAGAAGACTAGATTGGGAAGGACATTATAGGTTTCCGCTACAAATCAGATGCAAAGGTCCTTTGGGCTTTGGGTACAACTGGTACACCAGCCAAGCTGATAGAAGGTGATGCATCATTGTTAAATGCTTTTCCATTGACAAAATAATTTTAGTTTCCAAATTTGAACCATTGGACAATGCGAAAGACTTTGATGGCAAGAACTTTCTTCTTTGGATCTTCAGTAATTGTGGTTAAAGCCCTTACAAAGCATTTGTCACATGAGATCTTCACAGGACTTACTTTCCAGGATGATGATTCAAAGGGATGGTCTAGAAAGATCATTAGAAAGGATGCTTTGACTTACGAAGCTCTTAAACTTATCTACCCATTGGAAATAATTGATCAGCAGTCAATTTTTGCCTTCTTCACAGGGACTTATCTTTTCAATGAATGACTGTGGGGGATCCAGGATTGAAGGAGGACCAGAGGTCTGCAAGTGGGATAAAATAAGCTGCTATTTCCAAAACTCTTGAGAGCACTCAGAGATAAACTGCATTGAAAAAAGCCATGTCAATAAAGAATATTCCCATTTCTGTCCAAACAGCTGGATACACACTGATAGATCATCTATGAACACATATACTTTGGACAAATACTATGAAAGAAAAATGAACCTATAACTGAAAGAGAAAAAGACTAAGCAATGCTTTTAATGAATTAAGTTAAAACTCCATGCAGGATTCTACAAGTCATGGAAGTTCACTATCTCTAGAAATAAAAATTGTTGGTCAACCAAAAATTGTGGGATATGAGGAGACTGCAACATGTTATCAACCATCAATCAACTCCAAAAGAAAAGAAGCCTAAAAGATTGATTTTATATGCATATGTGACTTCTAACCATAGGAATAAAAAGTATTCTTATGGATTTAGTCTGTCAATGAGCATTTATTAAGGACCTACTAATGTGCAAGGAAGCCTGGAAAGGATGTTAAGTTAGTCTGCATGAGTATGTCCTCATTGAAAACAGAAAATCTTTTGCTTCTACCTGTAAAATCTTCCAGAAAAGATTGTAGAAAGAATTAAAGAAATGTACTCTTTTTGCTTTATCCCTTCAATAGTCTCTGACCTTCCAAGAGGACTTAAATAGTGATGAAAAAATAAATATTTCCAAAGAAGGCACATTAAAATAAATGTATTTATAATTTTATAGTATTCTTACAATAACAAAATCCTTTATTAATGACATTTCTCATGATTAATTACAATTAAGTTAGAAGTAGTTCTTGTTTATATTTTGGGTCACCGATTTATCTTACTCTGTCGTTAATCCTTTTAAAATGCCTGCATTCTTTTTTGTTATTACTAAAATATTATTTTCTGCCTCCTTTCAATCTTAATTTATTTTCTTTTTGAAAAGTGTTCATTTGGGGCAGAGCAAAGGTGAAGAAAAAATAGGTGCTCTCCCCCAAACCCCTCCACACAACTTTAAATAATACCTTAAAATAAATTCCAGAGCAGCAGAACCCACAAAAGGATGAAGTGAAAAATTTTTCCAGCTTAAGACAATTTAGGAGGTTCACAAGAAAGGTCTGTTGCACCAAGGTTCGAGCAAAGTGCAGATCAAAGCAAGAAGGCAGAAGGCAAATTACAATAGTCACTTTGATGACCCTGGGAACAATACTCTACCACCTCATATTTAGATCTCAGTTGTGGGCCTGCATGTCAGTCCAAGAGCAAAAAGGAGCTCCAGAGTTTGTGACAGCAAGAGAGCAAGAATGCTGGTCATAGTTCCAGAACAGGAAAGTGCTTGTGGTCACCCAGACCCTGGAGCACAGACCAAGAAAGTAAGAAACAGACCTCTCTCTAGATCATAGAGATTCCTAGAACTATTTCTGAAAATAGTTTTCAAAAAAACCTGCAAGTTGGAACAGTATTCCTTTCACTCGGGAAGCAGAACTCCACTTTAATATAAAGGTAAAAGTCAAAAATAGGCTGGGAAAATGAGAAAACTGTAGGAAGAGAAATGAGAATGATAGAAAATTATGAAAAAAAAAGTCAACATTTTAGTAAAGGAGGTACAAAAAATTATTGAAGAAAATATCACCTTAAAAAGTAGAATGTGCCAAATTGCAAAAGAGGCACAGAAATCCAATAAAGAGAAGAATGCATTGAGAAGCAGAATTAGCCAAAGGGAAAAAGATATAAAAAAAAAATTCACTAAAGAGAAAAACTCCTTAAAAAACAGAATTGATCAAATGGACACAGAAGCATAAAGGCTCACTGAAGAAAATAATTCCTTAAAAATTAGAATTGACCAAGAGAAAACTAATAACTTTATGAGACATCAAAAAAAGCCAAAATCTAAATAATGAAAAAATAGAAGAAAATATGGAATATGTCATTAGAAAAAAATAATTGACCTGAAAAATAGATCCAGGAGAGATAATTTAAAAATTATTAGACTATCTAAAAGCCATAATCAAAAAAGAGACTAGACATCATCTTTCAAGAAATTATTAAGAAAAACTACCTTGGGGCAGCTATATGGGGCAGTGGATAGAGTGCTGGCCCTGAAGTCAGGAGGACCTAAATTCAAATCCAGACTCAGACACTTAATACTTTCTAGCTGTGTGATCCTGGGCAAGTCACTTAATCCCAATTGCCAAGAAAGAAAGAAAAACTACCCTGATATTCCAGAATAAGAGGAGACAATATAAATTGTAAAGACCTACTGATCACCTCTTGAAAGATATTCCAAAATGAAAACTGTCAGAAATACCATGGCCAAATTCCAGAACTTAAGGTCAAGAAGAAAATATCAAAATAATCAAAACAAAATGAAATATCATTGATCCACAGTCAGAATAACACAACATTTAATGGTTTCTACATTAAAAATAACAAGGTTTAAAATATGATATTCTAAACAATAGAACTAGAATTAGTACCAAGAATCACCCACCCAGCAAAACCGAGCATAACCCCTCAATGGAAAAAATGGATATTCAATGAAATAATAAATTTCAAATATTCTTGATGAAAGACCAGAGCTAAATAGGAAATCTGGCTTTCAAATACAAGACTCAAGAGAAGCATAAAAAGATAATCATGAAAAAGAAATCATAAATGATTCAATAAGGTTAAACTATTTGCATTCTTATATGGAAAAAATAATGCTTGTAACTCCTAAAAAAAAACTTTGTCATTATTTGGAGAGTTAGAAGGAGTATATATACATACAGAGCTTCAAATAGACAGAGAGATCACAAGTATGAGTTGAATATGAGGAGATAAGTATATCAAAAATTAAATTTAAAAAATAAGAAAGGAATGCACTAGGAGAAGGAGAGAGGGAAAGTTAGAAGGGTGCAAATTATCTAACAGAGGCACAAAAGAACTTTTACAGTAAAGGAGAAGATAGGAAAAGTTGGGGAAAATGAAAGCACATGAACCTTTCTCACATCAGAATTGATGTGTAATCAAAGTGTAAATAACAAAAATACTCAGTTGGAAATCTATACATAGATTAAAAGAAAATAAGAGAAAAGTAGATAAGAGGAGATAGGGGTGGTAATAGAAGGAAAAGTGAACTGGGAGAGATGTCAGCAGTAAAACAGTTTTGAGAAAGAACAAGTTAAAAGGAGAGAGAAGGGGATGGAGAGTAGCATAAACAGGAGGAAAAAAGATGGGGCTAAATATGTGGTAGTTGTAACTGAAAAAAAAATTAATAGCAAGTTTCTCAGATAAAGTCCTTCTTTCTCAAATATATAGAAAACTGAATTAAATTTCTAAGAATACAAGTCATTCTCCACCTGATAAATAGTCAAAGGATATGAACAAACATTATTCAGATGAAGTAACAAAATTTATATTCATATGAAAAAAGTTTTAAATCACTATTAACTAAATAAATATGGATTAAAATAACTCTAAGCTACCATCACACCTCTATCAAATTGGCTAATGTACTAGAAAAGGAAAATAACAAATGTTGGAGGGGATATGGGAAAATTGAGATGCTAATGCTCTGTTGGTGAAGTGGGACACTGATTCAACCATTCAGCTACCATTCAGCAATTTGAAACTATACCCAAAGAGTTATAAAACCATGGATATTCTTTGACGGAGCAATACCAGTACTAGATCTACATCCCAAAGAGATTTTATTTGAAAAGGGAAAACAATCTCTAATGTACAAAAATATTTATAGCAGCTCCTTTAGTGATGGCAAAGAATTAGAAATTCAGGGAATGTTTGTCAGTTGGGGAATGGCTGGTCAAGTGTTCAATATGATTGTGATGAAATGGTATTTTGCTATAAAGCAATGATAAACAGATTGCTTTCCGAAATATCTGGAAAAACATACATGAATTGATAGAAAGTGAAATGAGCAGGAGAACACTATAAACAAAAACAGCAATGTTATATGATGATCAATTATGAATCATTTAGCTACTCTCAGCAATACAATGATACAAGACAATTCTAAAGAACTTATGAAGGAAAATGCTGTTCATCTCCAGAAAAAGAACTGCCAGAATCTGAATATAGATTGAAGCATTCTTTTTCTTTACTTTATATTTTTTGTTTGTTTTTTGTCTGTGTTTTCTTTCACAATATGACTAACATGGAAATATGTTTTACATGACTATATATGTGCAACCTATATCAAATTCCTTGTCTTATTAATGAGCAAAGGGAAAGAAGAAAGGGAGAAAGAAAATTTCGAACTCAAATATTTTAGGAAATTATTGTTATTGAAAACAAAAATTAAATTCAAATTAATTTTAAAGCTTTATTTAACATTTTTTGAACATTGTCCTTATTTCTCAACCTCATTGTTCTGTCTCTCATCCTGGGTAACTGCTGCCCCTTCCCTTTTGCCCTTAAAAAAGAAGTATAATTAGGTGGAACAAACTAATATATAGATTACATTTAATATCAATTACTTAAGAGGATGGATATAAGCTTTGTTATTAATCTTCTAGCATTGATTGGCCATGACGTTGTTATGAATCCTAGTGTTTCATACTGTTTCTTTTTACACCATTGAAATTATGATGTACATTTTTCTTTTGATCTGTACACTTTACACTGTTCAGTTCTTTCCATTCCTATTACATTTCAACTAAAACCACATGGAAAGGTCTCAATAAATCTTTTAAACATAGCATTATAAAAGATTAAATCAATTACACTAAAACAACCAGTCTAGAAGTCTATAAATTCTGAGATCAGAAAGTCAAAATTCAAGAGCTTATAGTGACACAGTTCAGATGATTAGATCCTCCTCCCTGCTATAGGGACAGAGTTGTGTTGTGGGAAACATGTTGGCACAACACTAGTAACTATTTTAGAGTTAATAATAATAATCAGTAAATATATATATATATAATGCTAAATATTTACATTATGGTTTAAGATTTGCAATGCACTTTACTTTAATTATCTCATTTGATACTTGCATTAGCAATTAGGATAACCTTGAAAAGTAAAGCAATATGTTAGTTTACCTAATTGTACTTCAAAAAGGCTAAATAACTCAATGCTGATTTTAATTTTGTTAAATATATATGAACATACCAAATATGCCTCCCTTCCTTTAAATTTTGTGATAAAATTTTAAAGAAGGTGACAGTGGAGACCACAGAAGGGAAGGCCAGAATGTAAGCAATTTATTCAAATCATAGGGTTAAACTAAATAAAGACACAGAGACAACCGTAGGAAAGTATATTTGAACGATGAGTGTGATTTTATTTTTTACAACTAACAAAGCCTTAAAGCTACCAAGCCATCAAGAACTTCAAAACACAAATGCTAAATATTTAATTTAGTTTGAAACTGTGAAGATGATTTATGTTTCAAGTGAATCATTTGACTTTTATTTTATCTCAAAGAATGAGCTCAGCTATCTTGAATTGATAAGGTGAGAAAAATGACTATATAAACTAGATCTTATTACTGTGACTTCTCCCTATCTATTTATCTTTGGAATGATGCCTGTTTGCCATAACACCTGAAATGAGTATTTTTTTCCTCCTTTGATACAACTGTCAGTACTGGATTCAATATAACTTGAGAAAAGCACATTGTATACTAATCTGTCTCATGCATCAGCAAAATTGCCAACTAAATTCAGATCCTAGAGTTTTTTTTATTGTTGGTGATGATGGATGAAGTACAAAGCAGCATAGCTTGATTGCCTGAACAACAGTTGAGTTTCAGTGCACAGTTGGAAAGAAAAAAAAAAAGTAGTGTTTTATTTAGCAGCAAATTTGATAAGAAAGTCATTGAAAGTTAATAAATATGATGCATCAAGTAGCTCAAGAGGATTCTACTTTTTTTTTTTTTTAACAATTCTTAGAGTAGAACTGTTGGGCCAATTTCCAAAATGAAAGCACGATTCCCTCCAGATGATATCTTTGTGACAAAGAGACAGAGTAAAAGAGACATTGGTTATATTTACCATTTTTTGCTTTCATTAAGAATTCTAGGATCACAAGATGAGCAGCATCAGGGTATTGAGAGACATGGAGTCACAACCTGAACAGCAAGTTCTAATCAGAGAGTACAAGAAGTATGACAATATTAGGGATGTTCACATTCTGAGAAGACTGTGTCCTTCTATGAATCTTACCAGCTCTTATTATGCATAAATCATGGAGGGAGTTGACTTCCTGGCTTCCTTTAGTTATTGTCATGGAAGACTAAGAATCCTATTCTTTTTTTTACAAGTGTCAGGAAACTTTTCCATAGGCTAAAAAGGATCAGGAAGAAAAAGGAGCTTGAAAGAAGAAAAGAGATAGAAGTGATTTCCTTATTGGAAATAGGACAGTTTTGCATGTTTTCATAATATTCTAATATTCTATAAGCTACAGAGATTACCTGCTAGGAATTTAAATCAATATGGCTACAGAGCAAAGTGACTAAAAGGTGAATATTTCAAGAGAGAAAAGTTAAGTCAAAATTTAGTTGCAACAATTTGTATATTTTAGTATTTCATCTGCACTCCTAGGTTAAGATTCAAATTTGTAGCATTTCAAGAAGGTAGAAATCTTCTGACTCCAAAGTGAAATGCAAGGATATATACATATATACATACATACATATACACACACATAATGTATATTTTATATATATACAGATTATATTCCTAGTGAAAAACATAGGACCTATGTATTTAATCAATAGCAATTGATTGAAATCAGTTCCATTGTGAGCACTGTTCAATGATATCTTCTATCATATGGAGAGGGGATCTTACAACTTAAAAGCCAATCAACCCCACAACAGACAGGGAAGAACAGCTTCAGTAAGTGACACTTTATGATTCATTCATTCATTTGTTCCTAGCTGATTGACTTTCTACAGCTAAAATTGGTTTTTTTATTATTATTATTCTGACTACAATTCACTGAAATAAGATAAATATGTACCAGAGCTTAAATAAAAACTCTAACAAGAATGATGTGTGTATGTATGCATGAGAGACAGAGAGACAGAGAGACAGAGAGACAGAGACAGTGAGAGAGACAGAGACAGCGAGAGAGACAGATACAGAGAGACAAAGAGATACAGAGAGAGAAAGAGACAAAGACAGAGAGATAGAAAAACAGAGACAGAGAGAGAAGGAAGGGAGGGAGGGAAGGAGAAAAAAGAAGAAGGGAAGAAGGGATAGAAGAGAAGGAGGAAGGAAGGAAAGAGAGGGAGAGGGAGCAAGAGAATCTGAGACAGAGACAGAGAGGCAGAGACAGCGACAGAGAGAAGGGAAGAGAAGGAAAGAAGAGAGGGAGACAGAGAATCAGAGACAGAGAGTCAGAGACAGAGATGGAAGCTCAGTGAATCACCTCAACAAAAGATTGGGTTCAAGTCTTGTTTAAGTCACAAAAATTGGCAATGGGACCCTCAATAAGTCACTCAGTCTCTCTTTAAAACTTTGTAAGATTGCTTTTCTGTATCAGAAGAGAGAATTCCCTTAGGAGAATCTCTCTATACAGTGAAATATATGATCCTGACAAAATAAAATGATTTTTGCAAGGTGAAAACCCTAGATCAATTACAAGAAGCTTAGAGAAATAATGGCCTAAAATCACTAAAATAATTGTTGCTATGCCTCAATGGAGGGAGTGAGTATTCTCAGCAGGAGTTCCCTGGAACCAGGGAAATGACAGATCCAAATAATAGTACTGATGGTTACAAAAACAACAATAACCAATCTTTACATAGCATTCTCAGATTGCAAAGAACTTTATATAGCATTTTAAAATTATACAGAAGAAAACAAAAAAATTCAAAAGGTGATACAAGCAAGGAAAAAAAATTGATTACGTATAATTTAATACAGGCTTTAAAATATTGTTTTCCAGCAGTTCACAGTTTTGTTAACAATCCTTTTGTTGTTGTTCTTTGAATTTTGAAATACTTGATTCTTGATGACTGTTGAGCTCATTATGAGGAAAAAAGAAAATTTTTAAAAACTAAAGAATTTAATATAAATCTTTTCAACTGATTTTCAGAAAAAAGCAATGTAAAGTAGATATAATAGATATTATTATCTGTATTTTGCTGGTGAAGGAACTGAAGCTCAAAGAGGTTAAGTGATTTGCCTTTAGTAACACAGTTAATAAGCACCAGAAGTAAGATGTAGCAGAAGTTGATTTGCCACAGTTTAGTCCTTCCAGGAGTTCCATGAATAGGAAGAGTGCCTTTAAGTTCATTGAGAAGTCTGGATGAAATAAAAAGCCCTAGTCAAACTATAATGGGTCAACAAACCCAGACCTTATGAGCATTGAAAGAATGTGTCCACATGTTCAATTGCTGCAATTTCCCACATAGAGAGTCATGATGACATATAATAAAAATGACTTTAAAATACTTTGGAGGTTGAAATAAATATTCCATAACTGGTTCCCATTGGCTATCCATATGGCAGACAACAGTCTGTTTAATTGATACAATTGCACACCTAGAATTGGAGAAACCTTCAAAAGACCATAGTTGACTCCTGTGTTCTCCTTGCTTGGCCCTCTGTTCTTGGTTTGACTTCTTAAATGAGACCATCCAGTGAGAGATAATATTATTATTATCTTCTAATGTCAACATGTGACCTTATGAATATAGACCTGGTTTCTTTACCTACCTTGGCATTTGTTCTTTCATTTCAATACAGAAATTCGTGACTATGACCTTGAAATTTTGAAAAGTAAATTAGAGTGAGCTGGCTAGGAATCTGAGTTGTCCAGGAGTCTGGCAGTAGAATAGATGTTGAGTTTTTGCAATTAGCCTGCTTCAAGCTCAAGGAGTGACCTTTGGTACCCAGACCAGCCGTCAATGAGAAGATGTTGAAAGGAAATTGTGTACTTCTATTTTTAACCTATCTTTTTCTAAAACTAATTGATTTTTTATTGGTTTAATGGAATCTGGTGGTAGTCACTAGTGGTTAACAATTGGCATAGGGGAAAAATACTCAAAATGGAACCTCAAATTAATGGAACAATATTCCATTTCTTTAGAATTATCTCTAGAACTCTGAGAAGATGGAGATGAATTTTCTCTGGAATAGTGAGGGTGAATCCCAGACTCTCAGAGTTGGCAGGGGTCACAAAAGCCATCAAATCCAATCTACACCTCAAAAGGAATCTCTCCCAATAAATGGTCATATGGCTTCTACTTAAGAATGTCCACTAAAGGAAACTGTATTATCTTTCAAAATAGTCTATCCTATTTTTGTTGCCTGCCAACTATTTAGAAATTTTTAAGCCAAAATATGCGACTGCCATTGTTCCTCTAAAACTGAAGAAAAGACTCATTCTTCTAAATTAGTTACTTATTCCTTCCACATCATGAACTTAGGGGTGAAATACCCCCACAAGCTGGAAAATCTGCATAAATTTTTTGACCCTCTCTTAGTGTAAGAGAAAAAGTTTGAATTATTATGGCATTAAAAAAACAAAATACATTGATATTATTTTTACATATATACATACTATAAATATATTTTATGTATTTCTGAGTTTCTAAATTTTTTATATGTTGTCTGTGGCTTCTATAAAACTCTCCCAAAATTCTCATTTAATTTTTTATCCCAACCCATAATATATTGAGACTTTTTCTATTAGTTCATCATCTCAGAAAGCTATGTGGGGCACTGAGAGGTTAACTTATTTGTTCTGGATCACACAAGGAATGTGTAGCATATATAAGGTAGAATTTAAACCCCAACTCTGAAGACAATTCTATATCCACTAGACTGCACTAGCTCTCATTCTGAATTCTATACATGTTTTCATGCTGTTTATGAATTCAGCTCAATAAACTTTTAAACATATCTATTACACACATGACATTTCCCTTGGCAATGGAGATTAAAAACATAAAATCAAAAAAATCTCTGCTTTCAAAGAACACATATATTTGGTATATGACATGCTCACAAGTAAATTCAAAATACACACAAAGTGATACACTTCTATTGCTTTGCATTTATTTTTCAAGCTAATAACTATAAAGGATAAAGATTCAAGGAAGGCTTCCTGGAATAGATGTTACTTGAGTTGAAGATTGCATTTCTTGTCACATGTCGTATTATTGATGCATGTTAGGTTTGCCATTCCCTAAAACCCCCAGATATCTTTTACATGAACTCTCATGTACTCCATTACATTAAATCTCAATTCTATATTTGCATAGTCTATGTGTCTATATGATCTATATATTATGTATGTATATATATATACAAGCTATATATGTGTGTATATATATGTGTGTGTGTACCTATATAATTTCAGTGAAATATTAATAAATCCATACCAAGGTATGGGAGAAAGGGGGAGGGGAAGGAAGGAGGTTTCTGTTTGTAATCATAGTAAATGTAGCAAAGAATCAGCTGTTTATTCTATCATCATTTTCTCCCTCCTTGAATAATCTCCATTTGCTGATTTAGCAAAACTTTTGTTTAAAGCATGACAATTTTTGTCTCAAGTTGTCAGTTTCCTTTTAAAAATAAAATTTTATGCCTTTATTTTTACATCATAGTCATTTGCAGATATAAAATATGACACCCACTCACCCTTATAAGTATTTTCCCTTATACCAAAAAAAAAAAATTATTAAACAAAATGAATATCCCAGTGACTAAATCTAACAGTTTCACCTTTCACTTAAAAAAATTGCTAAAAATTAATAAATTAGAGGAACATAGGATAGTTTACCTCTCAGACCTGTGGAAGGGGAAGGTTTTTATGACCAAAGCAGAACTAGAGATCATTACTGATCACAAAATAGAAAATTTCGATTATACCAAACTGAAAAGTTTTTGTACAAACAAAACTAATGCAGACAAGATTAGAAGGGAAGCAATAAACTGGGAAAATATTTTTACAGTCAAAGGTTCTGATAAAGGCCTCATTTCCAAAATATATAGAGAATTAACTCTAATTTATAAAAAATCAAGCCATTCTCCAATTGAAAAATGGTCAAAGGATATGAACAGACAATTCTCAGATGAAGAAATTGAAACTATTTCTAGTCATATGAAAAGATGCTCCAAGTCATTATTAATCAGAGAAATGCAAATTAAGACAACTCTAAGATACCACTATACACCTGTCAGATTGGCTAAGATGACAGGAAAAATAATGATGATTGTTGGAGGGGATGGGAAAACTGGGACATTGATTCATTGTTGGTGGAGTTGTGAACGAATCCAACCATTTTGGAGAGTAGTTGGAACTATGCTCAAAAAGTTATCAAACTGTGCATACCCTTTGATCCAGCAGTGTTACTACTGGGATTATATCCCAAAGAGATTATAAAGAAGGGAAAGGGACCTGTATGTGCACGAATGTTTGTGGCAGCCCTTTTGTAGTGGCTAGAAACTGAAACTGAATGGATGTCCATCAGTTGGAGAATGGCTGAATAAATTGTGGTATATGAAAATTATGGAATATTACTGTTCTGTAAGAAATGACCAACAGGATGATTTCAGAAAGGCCTGGAGAGACTTACACGAACTGATGCTAAGTGAAATGAGCAGGACCAGGAGATCATTATATACTTCAACAACAAGACTAGATGATGACCAGTCCTGATGGATCAGGCCATCCTCAGCAAGAAGATCAACCAAATCATTTCTAATGGAGCAGTAATGAACTGAACTAACTATACCCAGAAAAAGAACTCTGGGAGATGACTAAAACCATTACATTGAATTCCCAGTCCCTATATTTATGCACACCTGCATCTTTGATTTCCTTCACAAGCTAATTGTACAATAATTCAGAGTCTGATTCTTTTTGTACAGCAAAATAATGTTTTGGTCATGTATACTTATTGTGTATCTAAGTTATATTTTAATATATTTAACATCTACTGGTCATCCTGCCATTTAGGGGAGGGGGTGGGGGGGGGTAAGAGGTGAAAAATTGGAACAAGAGGTTTGGCAATTGTTAATGCTGTAAAGTTACCAATGTATATATCCTGTAAATTAAAGGCTATTAAATAAAAAAAAAAAAAATTGCTAAAAATAATACAAAATGACAATAGGCAATGTTAAAAGAACTGTGGAAAGATGGGTACACCAATACATTGTTGATGAAATTGTGCAATGGTACAACTCTTTTGGAAAGCAATTTGAAATTATGCAAATAAAATGACCATACTCTGTGAAGACCGAGTTAGCACCCAAGATACCTTAGAATCAGCCAGAGACAGCATAAGCAAAAGTCCTTGGTCTTTATTCTTGATCTTTAGGGGTAGAAGTGAAGGGGATGGATGCAGGACCTTCCTTCTTTTCCTCTACCGCCAAAGTGACTCTGGCTTGTCTTACTCCACCCGCTAATCCTTCCCACAATTCTCTGTATACACCAAAAGATTGAACCAGCATAGAATAGTAAGAAGAGCCATTTTCTAAGCATATGCTAATAGAGTATTGTCCAATCGCAAGTTAGCCTTACGTGCTCGGTTGCCAATCCTCAGTGTATCAACTCAGAGTTTCAGCCCTTTACAATACTCTTTGAACATAAGAAACCTTATGTGTTATATTTCAATAAGGAAAAAAAGTCTGCATACATACAAAAAAACTTATAGCAATGCTTTTTGTGATAGTTAAGATTTGAAAACAAAGTACATGCCCATTAATTGGGGAATAGATAAACAAATTGTGGTATATTATAGAGCTATAAGAAATAATGTGTGTAATGAATAAGGGAAAATGTGAAAAGATCTATATGAACTGATACAAGGTAAAAAAGGCCCAAAAAGACAATATACATAGCGACCATAATAATATAAATGGAAAGAAAACTGCACACCAAAAACATCAAAAGTACATAGGACAAAATTATATAGATCAAGCAGGACCAGAAAAAAAAGAGATACGACAACATCCCAAATCTACTTCTTCATAGTAGTGGTGATGAGGTTTAGACTTAGGGAACCAAAATGAGATTAGGGTTTCTGGTGGTCAGGGAGTTAAATGATAAGGTCTAGTGGCAGGTTCAGGGTTCAGGGAACCAAATGGAGAGGTTTGGCTCCCCTGCAACCCCTTGGGATTCGGTACAAGGGGAGGGAGTTTTGGGGACTCCCTTCTGGAGGCATGGAGGATCTCTGTAAAGCAATTTACAGACCTGAAAACCTAGATTGATAAAGGGTTTATTATGGGGATTGGAAGTAAGGGATTTCTAACCTTAAAGTCTGGTTAGGAAATAGGTGAGGGTAAAGAGAGGATGGCACTGGAAAGAGTATTCCAGTGGACAGAGGCCCTTGGCATAGCATAGCTGGCATATTTGGAACCTCTGCCAAGACAGGCATTTAGTTTGGCTGTTTTATAATGAGAGCTTTGGCTCAAGCTGAAGAGGGCTTGTGGGTGAAGTCCCAAGTTGGCTCTTGGCTGGGTTTCAGCTTGAGCTAGAATTTGAATTGAATTCAATGAGTTTCAGGACAGAGCCAACCCCACTCAGATAACAAGGATGAAACTGTTTGTCCCTTGGGGGAGGGTCCCTCATTGAGGCAGAGTTGAAGGAGATTTTCTATTTTAAGGATTTTCAGAGTTTGGGGTCTCCTCTTCAGTGGGAGGTCTACAGTTATCACTCATTGCACACATGTTCAAACTTTTTCAATATGTCAATCAGTTTCCCTGACCTTTTTTTCTTGTCTTAAAATGGCCATTTTTTAATATGAGATGGCTCTCTGGGAGGGAAAGGGAATTGTTATAACTAATTATAATGATGTAAGGAACAAAAAATGTCAATAAATATTTTTAAAAAAACAATTTAATGGACTTTTTTGAAACATTAAGTTGAATACCTGCTATATTAAATTAATTTTTTTGACTCATCTATCTAAAGAGTAAGATCATAGAGCTAGACAAATCCAATCTTATCCACAAAATGTGATCTGTGATGTGGTATTTACCATGTAGTTGGTTTGTATCCTTATAAAAGAAATCTAAAACAAGAATTAGCATTATTCTAAAAAGTGGAAGAAAAAATAATAGTTTATACAATTAACAGAATGCTTTCATCTATAATATCTCATTCCTGACAACCTATCAGGTAAACAAGACAAGTTTATATATATGTTATATATATATATATATATATATATATAGTTATATATATAGTTATATATATAGTTGTATATAAGACATGTTATATATAAGAAAATATATTCTCACATAAATTGATCAACCAAAATTAAATAATAACCCAAGAAATATGCAATACTTCTAAGCTATCGGTCTCTCCACTTAACATCAAAGGTTATGCTTTGGTGAGTTCTGCTAGAACTTTTTAAGTGGAACAGGACTGTGTTCCTCCAACTTTTGTGGGCTTTGTGTTTGGAGCAAGTTCTCTTCAGATGTTTTTCCTTTGGTTCAACTGGGAGGATCATTTGGGGATGTCATCATACCACTAGAAGATGATCATTAGGGAAGGTAAGAATTCCACTCTATGGTTCAATAACTGACTCATCAGGAGGATGCACAGAAGAGAAGGTAGATGCACATGCTGCCAGGCAGCAGGCTTACCTGGTTAGGAGATGAAACTCACTATCCCTCTTATGAGGAGAAGGCGAGTGAGGTATTGTGAGAATATTTACCTCCACCTTGTGTTTCAAACTGGAGTTTTGAGGGGCTTCCCTAGAAAAGCCTTTGGGCACTTCTGTAAAAGTAAACACTACAGAGAGGATGGCAAAAGTAAAAATAATAATAATAATAACTGATAAGATAAAGGAAAGAGGGGTATATGATGGAATCAAAAGTTCAGGTCTTAACACCTTAATCAGAGTGACTGCTAGCTGTTTAGAAGTTTAACTTCTTTTCTTTTTCATTACTTAAAAATCCATTCAATCTATATGTGTGAATAGTTCTCTGTATCATGCTGAGAAGGAAAAGCAAGACATAGGTTCCAGTGGAGTGTGACTGAAAATGATCCAAACAAAGTATGAATTGTAATAGAAATAAACTCTAAGATATTAGTCCTTAAGCTTTTCATGTTATGGACTCCTTTGGCAGCATGTTGAGACATTTGACCCCTTCTTATAATAATGTTTTTAAATGCATAAAATAAAATACATAAAATGGCAAAGGACTTTAATTATTTTGAAATACATGATTTTTTTTTTAAATTCACAAACCTCAGGTAAGGAAGCTCTGAAAGTTCAGAGAGAATTGAGAGAAAGAATTCAACTAAAGAGGCATAGGGTATGGTGCTAAATAAATCTATCATTAAGTGGCTGATTTGGGATCTCGGAACTGGATACTTCTGATTCCTTCTTAATAATGGGCAACTCGGGCTGATCAACTCAAGCTTAGAGTGTCACATGGAAGTTTTCATAAATATAGGATTCTAGGTACTTGCCATATTCACAATCCTAAAAAAACATGTAAATCACTGACCCTGTTCATGAAGTCAAGTGCTTTACATACAAATAAAGAAACAAAGTTCAAAGATGAATAGTTACTTGCCCAGAGACTTCCTGTGGGTAAGTTGTAAGAGGAACCTCTAAATTCAGAATTCTGATTCCTACCCAAGACTATTTCACAAAGGATCAAGCTAGAGCATCAGTTCCGGACTTCAGACTTCATTTCAAGGGCACTTTCCAATTCACCAGTATTGCCACTCAAATGCAAAGGAGAGCATCACCTTGAGTGCTTTCTTTTTTTCTCTCTTATGCAAATTCACTCTTGTGATTCAAGATCAGTTCTTTCTTCGTTGTATTGAATTTATAATCTATCCTTTCCCTTCTATTGTTGCAGCTAAAATTCTTCATCTTTTTTTATTCTTTTCTTACCTCAATTATTACCACTTGCTTTTCACTGCTCTATTCAATCACTTTATTCAGACAGCTTTTTCAAAATAATCTTTCTCATATAACTATAGAAAGTAAAATCAAGAATACATAAAATTTTGCCTCAATCATTTTGTTAAACGTTTCGAAGGAATATTCTTTTTTTACTAAAAGAAATAGTGGCTATAATTGCTGTATTTCTCAAAATATACAAATATTGCCATTTTAGAGAAATACACTTTTCTTGAAGAAACTCCAGAATAAACAGATTCAGAGGAGCATCTAAATAGATGGCAATTTATATATATAAAGTCCTTTCATTTTTTCAGTAAAAAGAGAATTAGTGATAGGAAGGAGTTCAGAGAATGCTAACAATCAAAATATTTTTTAATATTTATAAACATTAATTTAATATCTGTTACCTTATGTGTGATGTTATCATTCTTCAAGATCAGTTTGATTTGCTTTTTTGTGTGTGTGCCTAGAAATCTAAACTAGGAACAATGAAAGCTAGAAATAGAGATGTTTAGTCTTGGGTAAGAAAAAATATCCTTTCAATTAGAGTTATTCAAAAGTGCAATAGACTTTCTTAAGCAATGGTAGGTTGCTTCTTGATGGGTTTCTACAAACAAATTCTAAATGATCACTGATCAGATGTATTACAGAGGATGTGGGTTGGGCAAACTGGCTACCAAGTTTCTTTCCAGTGCTAAAATTGTTAAAATTCAGTGATTCTTATGAATAATTGTATGAAATATATCAATATTAACATTTTTGCAGATTATCAAACCAGAAGACAAATACAATTTATAGTAAAAAGGGAAGAATGGCCCATATATTCTCTTGAAAGGGAAATGAAGGCACTGGAAGAGTTAGTTATATCTTCTATCCAAAAGCAACAAGGAATATGATTATTAAGGAAAGGCTTGTTTCATATGCATTAGCACAATTGTAGCTTATGTGTCATTATTGCTGAGCATAAAAAGACAGATATATTTTTAAAAGAACTTAATAAGACTCTCCAAATTAAGTATGTGTGTGTGTTTTAACTTTTAAGGATTTCAATTCAAAAAATATGTATGGAGAGGTTGTTGAAAAAAAAAAGATGTGAGAAACATGGTTCAAGAATAAGAAATGAGGGTAAGCTCATTTCAAATAGAAATTCATTTGTAAAACTTTTGCAGTACAATATCATAGAAAATTATGGAGAGTATTACCTCATAAAACATAGAAAAGCAGTGAAAAAAGAAACAAGTTTACAGAAAACTCTGAGAGACCAAGCACGCATTTTAACTCTAATTTCACAGTCCTTTATTTGCTGAATAAGCAAATAGAAATGAAGAAAACAAAGCAGAAAGAGAATTTAGATTAAACTACCAATCATATAGTATATGAAAGAGGTCCTTCCTGGAGGTAATAGAATTTTAATGTTAAGAACATAGATAAACTGATATTTAATGGAGCTTAAAGATGGGAAGGGGCAACTAGGTGTACAGTAGATAAAGTGCTGAACCTAAAATCAGGAAGATTCATCTTCCTGAGTTCAACTGTGGCTTTAGACACTTGCTCTCTATGTGACTCCCTGAGCAAATCACTTGTTTCCTCATCTATAAAATGAACTGGAGAAGAAAATGATAAACCACTCTAGTATCTTTGCCAAATAAACCCCAAATGGGATCAGAAACAGTTGGACAAGATTGAAATGGCAATTACAACCACAACAGACAGGAGGAAATAAAACATGAAAAAAAAATCACAGATGTTGTTATTATTCTCTTCCTCCACCAAAAAAAGAAAAAGAAAGAAAAGAAAAAAGAAAAAGAGAAATCCGACAACTTAGAGAATAATCTACATACTTGATTTCCTTATTGAATAGTAAGAAGTGTTACTTAAAATTGCCCCACTAAGAACCTGTTTTTTCATAAATATCTAAATTATACAAGATTCCATGAAAGATGTAACAAAGATAATTTTAATCGATAATTCTATCAAGAAAGGAATAAAACAGGGAGGCGTATGCTTGCCAAAAAAAAAATAAAAAAATCATAGGATCATAGCACTAGAACTAGAAAACACTTCATAAGCTATTTGGTACAGCCCCAAATTCATTTTAAAGATGAAGAAACTGGGACCCAAGGCTAATATGTGATTTACACAAAAGCACAATAGCTGGCAAATGTGGAAAACTTTTCCTGGATTGGAAAAGATAGCTTAAATCCCAATACTAAAGAAAGGCAATGCTAAAGAATTTTCAGTTTACAGTTACACTCATTTCACACTCCTGCAAGATTTGAGGGTTAGCCTTCAATAAAAAATGAATCAAGAATTACCAAAAGATTAAGCTGATTTTTCAAGAGGCAGAGGAGCCAGAGACCAAATTGCCAACATTCACTGGATTATGGAGAAATAAGTAAGTTCTACTTCTGCTTCTTTGACTACACTACAGCCTTTGACTGTGTGGACCCCAATGAAATGCGGCAAATCTTCAAAAGATGATAATGATGAGGTTTAGATTTGAGGAACTCAGATGAAATTAGGGTTTCTGTTGGTCAGGGAGTTAAATGAGGTCTGGTGGCAGGTTTGGGGTTCAGGGAATCAAATGGAGGGGTTTGTCTCCCCTACAACTCCTTGAGATTTGGCACAAGCATTAGGTTCTCTGTAAAGGAATTTACAAACCCAAAAATCTAAACTGATAAAAGATTTTTATTATGGGGATTGGAAGTAAGGTTAAAGTCTGGTTAAGGAAATAGGTGAGGAAAAGAGAGGATGGCACTGGAAAAGAGTATACCAGTGGGCAGAGGCTCCTTGGGATGCCGACCATGGTGCTGGCATGTTTGGAACCTCTGCAAAGAGAGGATTTTAGTTTGGCTGTTTTATAATGAGAGATTTAGCTAGAGGGGTCCGTGGGTAGAGTCCCAAGTTGGCTGGCTCCTCATTGGGTTTCAGTGAGGGCTAGAATTTGCTTGGTGGGGGTTGGGAAACCCTCCCACCTCCTCACCCCCCCCCCCAGAGGATCATCAAAATGGGGGCTGGGACAGCCCAAGTTGGCTCAGATCCACTGGGGGCTGGGACAGACCTGGATCTTCTATTGGAATTCAAAGAGATGCTTTTGACCAGGATTTGTGAATCAAAGGCCCTGAACTGATAATGCCTCAGCCAGGAGGGGCTGGGAGTAATCTTAAAGAAATCACAAATCAACTCACTCTGGAAAGACCTAACTTAATTACCTGGGAGGTTCAATGAAGTTTGTTAAAATGCTGATGCTTTCTCAAGGCCTATTCAGAATGATCATGCATTTCTGACAGTTAAACTAATGCACTAATAGACTAATCCATAAAAAAGGTTTCATTTAATTGTCAAGTGTATCCTTTTTGAAGAGGAAGCCCTGAGTTTTAAGAAACACACTCACTTAGATCCTGATTTCAAAATCATGGATATTCTTTCCATAGATCTAGATGCTCTGTATCTTATCAAACTTGTTGTGGTTTCAAAAAATTGACTAGTGAGAAAAAATTCCCAAATTTATCCAGAATGATGTTGGCATGATATATCTATAGTATTGGATCAAACTTTAAAGCTTTTCTATATTGGTAGGTCCTGCTGGCAATGCCTTCAAGAAGTTGTAGGACAAAATGAACTTTTTGATTAGGACTTATGTAAAATGGGATAAAGGGGTTCTATTTCCTTTTGCTTTGCCTGAAATGATGATTGTTGTCATTGTTTGTTTTTTTACTTCAGCAAAATTTTATTTTTTATTATTTTACCTCATCCTTTATTTTAACATTTGTGTATCTTCTGTTTCAAGTGAGTCTCTAATAAACAACAAATTATTTAATTAAAAAAAAAAAAGAAGAAATCACAAATCAATCTGAAAGGAATCACAAATACAGTTACTTGAAGGGACCACAACCCACTTCAATAACAGATTATCTTACTTGTCTCCTAAGGAACCTGTATGCAGGCCAAGAAGCAACAGTAAGAATTGAACATGAAACAACAGTTTGGTTTAAGATTAGGAAAGAAACACAGTTAGATTGTATTTATTTATTTAACTAATTAGCTCGTTGTACTTATTTTCAAATTTTGTTAATTAACTTATTAAGTTATTATTTATTTATTTAATTTATAAGCAGAGTACATCATGTGAAATGTGAGACTAGATAAATCAAAAATTAGAATTAAGGTTGCCAGGAGAAATCTAATAATTTCAGATACATAGTCAAAGCCACTTTGGTGGCAAAAAGTGAAAAATAAAGAAGGCTCTTGTGAGAATTAAAGAGGAAAGTATAAAAGCTGACTTGAAGTTTAACGTTAAGAAAAAAAAAAGAAATAACCTAATGTTATGCCAAAGTTCCCTTTTAATGTTGTGACCCAGTTTCTCTAATGGTCCTATTTAGTTATTCTAGTTATTCTGCCTTAGGTTATAACCATTCCCTCTTAATGTTTGAGATAAAGGTTTTATAGACATTTCTTAATGTTTGGCAAGATAAAGATTTATCCATTTTAGATGTCATTAGAATATCAGTAACCTCCCTCTATTAGGTTATCCCCCACTTAGGTCCCTCCATTATGTCACTGTTCTTGTTAGTTCATAAAAAGCTTGCTGCTCTGATACTCAGGGCTAGACTCTTTGAGATGATAGTCTCGTCTAGTCCTGGGATCAATATGGATCCATTGGTCCCAGTTTTCTCCATTTAATAAACTATTGAATTGGTCTCTAATCTCTGTCTTGCTCAGTTTCTTCGGTATTACACTAAAATCATGGCAACTGGCCTATCATTTGGCAAATAGAAGAAGTAAAAGCAGTGTCATATTTCATAATCTGGGGTTCAAAAATCATTTCAGAGGCTACTGGAGCCATGAAATTAAAAGAAGTTTGGGGAAAAAAAGCTATGGGAAATCTGAACAGCATACTAAAAACATCATTTTGCAAACAAAACTTTGAATAGTCAAAGCTATGGGGTTTTTTCAGTAATAATATATGGATCTGAGAATTTGACTGTAAGGAAAACTGAGTGCTTCAAATTGTCTTGCTGAAAAAGACTTTTAAGAGTCACGTAGACAGCAAAGAGATCACACCAGTCAATACTTAAAGAAATTAATTCAGACTATTCACTTGAAGGATAAATACTGAAGTTGCATCTTAAATATTCTGGCCGCATAATAAGAAAACAAGACTCACTGGAGAAAAAAAAATTGATGTTGGAAAATATTGCAGGTAAAAGGAAAAGGGGACTGCAGAGTATGAGACAGATAAATAGTGTCCCAGAAACAATAAACCTGAATTTGGACAGACTTCAGGAAATAGTGAAGGATAGAAGGGCCTGAATTGTTATGATCTATGAAGAGGTAGACTAGAGAAAAAATTATTTTTGAAGCAAGTTTTTCTAATCAAGGTCTAATTTTCAAAAATGAAATAAAGAATGAAATGCTTCCAGAAAAACCTGTGAACACTCCATAAAATGAGTTAGTAAAAAGTGATCAAAACCAGAAGAACAATTTATACTATATCAACACTGTAAAAATGAAGAATTTTGAAAAACAAGAAGTCTGATCAACTTAATGATTAAACATCATCCCAGAGGATTTAAATGCATAAAATGATACATTTTTTTGAAGATGAAGCAGAATAAAGAAAATCATTGAAAAGATGAATGACTAGAAAAGGGACAAAGTGACAAAAGGCCTTTAAGCTAAATAAGTCTAGATTCAAATTGTAGGGAATAAGAAATTATTTCAGATAGTTGAGCAAGAATGTGGCATAATGAAGTCCATGCTTTAGGAAGGTTTAACTTTTATATATAAAAGAAATTATTTTGTAAAGAAGTAGAGAAATTAAAAAATAAACACACTATAATTCTTATTAACAAAACTAAAGAAATTAAAAAATAACCCTCTAACAATCATCTAAGCTGATAGAACAATGCTGTCTTCCCAGTACCTCAGACTCACAACCTAATAGTTATCCTGGGCTCTTCACCATTCCTCAACCCCCATAACCAAGCTATAACCAAGACTTAACAGTTTCATCTTTGCTGTATTTTTCTCATATGCTCTTTTCTCTCCAACACAATAGTGTTCATACACACAGTAGTGATTATTCACTAGCCTGCTGGAAGATTCCCCTGCCTAAAGTCTCTACTCACTCCATCCATTCTCCATTCAGTCAATAAAATATTTTTTCCTAAAACACAGACTCAATCAAGTCACCTATTCAATAAACTCCCTGTTGCTTCCAGAAGAAAATTAAAAATCCTCTGTTTAGTATTCAGAGCTCTTCATAATCTAGTCCCCTCTTACTTTTCCAACTTTCTTCTATCTTATTCCTGAAGTAACACTGAATTCTTGGATGTTCCACAAACAAAACAGTTCATTTCTTTCCTCTTAGCATTTTTTCTTGTCCCTCCCCTCCCCTCTATGCTTCCTCCAGTGACTACTGACCTTCCTTGTTTGCTTTAAGTCCCAACTAAAATTTTATCTTCTACAGAAAGCCTTCACTAACTCTGTTTAATTCTAGTACTTTTCCTCTTTCAATTATTTCCAATTTATCCTATATATAGCTCACTTTGTATATATTTGTTTGCATGTTTTCTCCCCCATATAACTGTAAGATCCTTGAGGCCAAGGGCTTTTATTTTTGCCTCTTTTTGTATCCCTAGTGTTTAGCAGAGTGTCTGGCACTTAGAAAGTGCTTAATAAATGTTTATTGACTGATTGATTGAAAGCACAAAATACCCAAACTAACAAACAATAAATGAACAGCAGAAAACATCATAAAACTAAATCAAGCGAGCCATCAATCAGTTTCCAAAGAGGAGGCAGAGAAGGAGTGGAGGCAAAAAAAAATGGCCTAGATAAATTTATAAATAAATTCTTTTTTTGTATTTCAATAGTATCCAACCCTTTATGAATTCATTTGGGATTTTCTTAGGAAAGACATTGGAGTGTTTTGCCACTTTCTTCTCAAGTTCATTTTACAGATGAGAAAACTAAACAGGGTTTAGTGACTTTTAGTCACTTTTAGTGACAGGGTTTAGTGAAAAGAGTTAACTCTTTTTTTTTTTTTAACTTGACAAGAGTCATATAGCTAGCAAAAATCTGAAGTCAATTTTGAACTCAGATCCAACACTATTCATTGCACCTCCAAGCTGAAGTAAATTCTATCATTTAATGAGCAATAATAACTATCCCAAAAAATTATTTTCAAAAATATAGAAAAAGGCTTCCTTCCTTTTGCAATGAGATAAATATGGCCTACATATTTTGGCAAAACTAGAAGCAGAAAAAGAAAACCAATTTCACTAAGAAGTATTGATGGGAAAAAAAATTAATAGTAGAGAAACACGAGAAAGTTTTACAGGAAATAAATATATGTCTATCAATTGGGAAACCACTCATCAAATTGTGGTACACGACTGCAAAAGAATATTACTATGTTGTGAGGAAAGATAAAATTAATAAAATTCAGAAAAGTGTTGAAAAATCGTATCAATTATCACCTGGTAATTTCACCATCTCCCATGGGTTTAATTATCATCTCTATACAGGTAATTCCTTCCTCTATCTATTCAGTCCTAATCTTTCTTCTGAGTTAATATCCTGCATTCACCTTTCAGATATTTCAAAGCATATAACTAACTCATAGAAATCTAAAACTCAATGTGTTCAAAAGAAAATTCATTATCTTTTACCTGAATGCTTCTTTCTACCTTCCAGGTACTTCCACATCTAGGTGATCTAAAAACAAAGAAATGAAAAAAAAAAGATCAATAAAAATTTATTTTTAAAAGAGAATCATAGCACAAAAAATATTAAAATATGAATGCTACCTTCCCTGCTATTATTTTATATGGTTCTAGAAAAATTATAAAACACTCAATAAAAATAAAGGGGGACTTAAATTATGGGAGAATCGGTTATATTTTTATAATTAGTTGTGCTAATATAACAGAAAGGCAATATAACAATAACCAATTTATATATTTAATGATATACAATATAGCAATAACCAACTGATATATTTAATGATATACAATATTATTCAGTGGATATCTTTATGAACAGAAAAATCATTTTACAGAAAGAAATGTCCAGAATGTCAAAAATGCTTTTTTAAAGTTTCTGTTAGTTTATTCTGATGAGGGGAATATAATAAAAGAAGAAAACATGGAAAAAATTAACCCAAGTTTTATTTTAAGATAGTAATCTTCAAAAGCATTTGATAAGGACAGCTAATGGCACAGAGGATAGAGCACCAGCCCTAAAGTCAGGAAGACCTGAGTTCAAATCTGGTCTCAGACACTTAACATTTCAAGTAGCTGTATGACCTGGGCAAGTCACTTAACCCCAATGATCTCAGAAAAAAAAAGGCATTTGCCAATAGTAAAAAAAACAGAAAAGATTATTAATCAGTAAATATATATTTAGCATTTACTATGTGGCAATCACTGGGCTAGATACAGAGAATACAAAAACAAAAAATAAAATTCTCTTTTCTCAAGGAGTTTGCATTTTAATAGGAGAGAGGAGTACATATATAAGTATATTCAAAAATGTACAAAGATAATAAATACAAATATAAATAGTCGAATACAAGGTGGTTAGAGAAGGAAAACTAATAGGTAGGTGATACTTTGGAAGGAAAAGAGGGATTCTCTGAGGCAAAAATAAAGAGGGATTCATAAAATTAATGAAAGAAGTAGATATACGGCTAGGCAACACAGTGGATATAGTGACAAGTCTGAAGTCAAGAAAATTCATCTTCCTGAGTTCAAAGCTGGCCTCAGACACTTTCCAACTGCAGAAATTCACTTGACACAGCTTCAGCTCCTTAAGTTAAATTAACTTAAAATGAGATGGAGAAGGAAAAGGCCAACCACTCCAGTATCTTTGCCAAGAAAATCCCCATTAAAGGGTCATGACTGAACAAAAATAATGAAGGAATGCATTCTAAGCATGAAGGATAATGGATGTAAAAACATGAAAATGGGTCATAGTGTGTTGGGGGCAAAAAAAATGTTTAGAAGAGTTAAAAGATATACTATGACTTGATTACAAAAGTGTTTAAATACTAAGCAGAGGTTTTAAAACTTATAAGTAATAAGAAGCTACTGGAGTATATTTAAATATGAAAAAGACAATTAGATCTGAGCTTAAAGGAAAATTATTTAGGAAGCAGGGTATAGGATAGACAAAGGTAGAATGAGGCTTGGGGAAATGAGACCAGTTAGGAGTCTTTGGCAATCATCTGAATAAAAGGTAGCAAAGTCTGAATTAAAATGTTAATGTGCGAGTAGAGAAAAGACATCTTCTGTGAAAGGTTTGGAGGAGGAAGAAATGGTAAGATTTTTGATATTGACTGAATTTGTGGGCTGAGACTGGTATTCATGATAAAATCTGGGAGACTAGAAGAATACTAGTACCTTTGAGGGGAAAAAATAGAGAAGTTTGGGGAAAAGGTTGAGTTTAAATGGAAAGGTATGTTTCTGGATATGTTTTACATATGTTTATCTTGAAATATCTGTAGAGCATTTGATTTGAAATGTCGAATAGGAATTAGTAAAGTAATACTGAAGTTTAGATGAAAAATAGTAGCTGAATATATAAATCTTTGTGTTATATGCACAGAGATGGACAAACCCATGGGAGCTAATGGTGTCACCAGGAGAGAGACTTAAAGAGCCCAAGACAGAGCTATGGGGAGTACCCACCATTCGGACTTATTAGAGTCACACAGGTGAGCTGTCAGATCAAGAACTCTCTACAATATCCATTTTAATAGTCATCATTGCATCTAGGTTTCTCTTTCATATCAGCTTCTGAAGCTTCTGTCTAGAACACACATGCTCTTATTCTGAGCACATTACTCTACATCTACATAATTCCAAGATCAAAGCATCCATATTGAATATTTTCATTACCCTATGAAAAGAAAGTATACCTAAGAAACTATGTGATTAGTCATAAAAGGTTGTCCAAAAGAAACCATCATCAACTTAAAAGGACACTATCAAAATTCTATTGATATATCTAGAATTGGGCTTCTAAACTACTCAAACTAGAGACATCACCAAAACCATTCCCAACCTCATTTCTGAGCCAGTAAACCATCTACATATTTGAGAAACAATCAGAATAAGGCCATTTAGGGTAATGTCTGAAGTTTCCTCAAGTTTAGGGTCTTCTAACTATAGCACCATGAAGAAATAACATATGGCGTTCAGTGATGGGGGAAACATCATAAAGGCCAGTTAAGTTACTATTAAGCCATTGGTTTCCCAGGAAAACTCTTTTTTCTATCAAAGGCTTTGCCAATCAGTCAACAAGCATTTATTATGTACCAGAGATTTTGATAAACATTGGGGATGAGTGGAAGACCCCTACCTGACAGTTGTAACAGAAAATTAATGGTGTTGTCATGGACATGAATAATATGAGTTCTTGGAAGTTTTTATACAGACCATCTGTCATTCTTTTTACTTTTCTATCATTCCTCTCTAAAACTTTTCATCTCCCTTTTTTGTATTCTCTTCCCCCCTTAGAAAGTAAACCTCAAGAGCATGGACTGCCTTTTTCTTCCTTTGTTGTGTCCTTTCTTCCTTCTTCTATTTCTTCTTTCCTTTCTTCCTTAATTTTTGCTTATTTTCATATACCCATTGTTTAGTAAGAGATCTGATGCATAGCACATAGTCTTACACAAAGCTAAATAAATGCTTCTTGATTTGACTTGATATGTATAAGTACATAGAAAAGATGTTATTGTATTATTGCCAGTCAAATGGAAGTACTTGGAATAATCTTAACTTCTACAACTAGTCTATATTAAATAATATCAGGGTCCAATCAGAGTAAAAGATCCTCCTACATGAAGAATGAAGTAATTCACTACACAAACTCTACTTACAATACTATGTGTCTTATAGGAATAGTATATCTGTATACTTATAATAAATTACTTAGAACTGAATAAAATTATTAATCCTATTATTGCAATCATTTCTAACTTGTCAATATAGAAAACCAAGTATCCCAGGCACCTAGAAAGTGGTAGGGAATTGCTGATATTGACAGTACTTTTTTAACTATTTCCATGGCTGAGACTAGTGAGAAGCAGTATGAAGCATGCAATGACTATTCTTTCTCAGGTTTACTTGAATTTTTCATATTGCCACAATTTGGTATGTAGAGACCTAAAATCAAGAGGTGAAACAAACACCAAAACATCAGCAATGGGGCATTATTGTGTCTCTATTTGATTCAAACACTGACAAATAAAAATGCAGTCATCTATGAGTTGCTTTAGTTATATGATACCACACCACTTAAACAGATTTTTCCAGTGACTTGATTTTTTGGATTGAAGTGACTGATTGATTTCTTATCATGTAAACACAGCATATGGCTTAGTACTCAGATCTCTTAAAAGTGAGAGTGCCGCTGGCCCAGTCTCCCTCTTTAATGAATTCTGTGGTGTTTATACCCAAGAGCATGAAATTTGCTCAGTCCTTTGCTCTGCATAGCTAAGAAATGTATGGACTATGCAGGAGAGGTTAAGTTCAGGGCACATTTCACTATGCATTATAAAATACTTATAGGATAATAACCATTTTCAATTATATCTAGTCAAGCAGCAATATTCCAAAGCAATTTTAGCAAAGCCTAATCCCCACTCTTCAAAATAAGCAATATTTTCTCTCTAAGTCAGTTTTTTTCAAAATAAAATGATAACTCTCTAGGGGTCTATAGGGCCACCAGAAACTGTTAAGTAGGGAACTTCTCATTTTCAACATCCACCCAACCTCTAAACAAAAGCAAAACCTTACTCCACAGGGCCTTGTCTACACTAATAAAACCTCCCTTCTCTCCTTGTGTCCTCCATATGGAATTTTACTTGGACTATCTCATCTTTCATTATACCTACTTTCCTTCCAGTCTCTTACTGCTTTCATCTCCTCATTTATGGCACTAGTTCTCCTTCCTCCTTTGTTTCTCTGTATCTAGAGGATGTTAGATCAATTGATCACAAAGTGATTTCAAGGGCACTTGCAAGATTTCCCCATTCTGGTCAGCCAAGATATTTCATTTTCTACTGGTTTTCTTGAAATTCCAACATTAGATATTCATTATTTAATCTTAAAGTTGTGCCCATATTAAATCCATACAAACCTGGGAGGAAAAATTATTTTGCTAATTTACTGGGAAAGTGAAACCATTAAGAAATGTAAGTGGAGCATAAGAAAGGAAGACAGGAGCTTATGAATACTGTTTAGCTGATTTTCTTCCTAAGACCATGCTTGTAAAAAACTCAATTGATAAATAGAGCATTTCTGAAAGGTATTAGCAAAAGCAAAAAGGCCACATTAGTTTTCCTCTTTTCAAAAGCACAAATAATCTTTTAACAATTTGATCTTTGACAGAAATATTATTTTCCAAATAGGGAGCATGATTGACTTTGCAAAGATTAATAAATATTGTTTTGACCCTTCTATTTCAACTAGGTTAGGAGTAGTATATTTTGAGAGACACACAATTCTCAGTCTTATAGAAGATAACGCATAGGTTTGTTTTGTTTGTTTTTTTAAACTATAATCCTACTCCAGTGTCTCATTGGGGTATGAAAATGACCTTGGGTTTTCAAATGCTGTGTTAAGGAAACAGAGACTCCAACAGGACTGTCGGGCTAAAAAGGGCATCAGGTCTTCAGTCAAAGGACATATGTTTTTCACCTGAAAACCTACCTAGCTATGCTTTAGAGAAATCCATTATCTCAAGACTGACAACCTTTTTGAAGTCAAAATTTAGGAAATCATAGGGGGAAGAAAAAGCACAAGTATGAAGCCCTCAATCTTGAAAGTATAGATTTTTTAAAAATATATTTTACTGTACAATTAATCAAATAAAAAATGCCAAGATCTTAGTAAAAAATCTTAATTTTATACAAAAATAAAAAAAGTTTTTATTCATTTTCCAAAAGAATCCTTCACTTTCCAAAAGGATTCTTCAAGAACTTTGGAATTCTGATTAAAACTACAAGTCAAAAGGATTAAAGATGAATTATGCCATCTCCTGTCAAAAAGGTGATGGATTTAAATTTAAATATAAAATATTTTTAAAATATATAAAATATAAAATAAAATATGTATTTTAAAGCATAACTAATATGAGAATTTGTCTCACTTAACCATGTGTGTTTGCTAAGATTATTTCAAAATTCAAAAAATGATACATATAACCAAAAAAAAAATTCCCCCAAAGATTCTGTTAAATGATAAATTTGCTTTGTGCATTTAAAATGTTATTTTATTTATAGAACTATTTAGAAAGCTCTGAAAGGAAAAGAATACCTATATATAGAAGATAGTGGCAAGCTGTGTTCTATTATAATTAAAACCAGAAGAGGGAAAAATATTAGTAAACTAGCACTAGATATTTAACTTGGATTTGCTAGCAAGAAACTTTAAAAATCATCTAGTCCTATCTTCTAGCTGAACACAAGAGAAAGCTAAAACCATATGATGTTTCATGACTTGTATAAGATGACAGATATAAGAAGTTGGCGAACCCAAGATTTAAAATCAGAAACTCAGATTCAAAATCAGAATGTGTTATTCCATGGAACCACTCTGCCTCTTTCATTAGAACGGTTATTTTATTGATAAAATCTCCTTCTATTTAGAGATTCAAAAGAATGATGCTTCTGACGTAATCACAGAAAAGTCAGGATGTGACTACCAAGTAAGCAGCATGTTATAGTCACCACACTGTCACTTCCTAGCTGGCAACATCAACAAGGCTGAAAGGAAGTCCCCTGAAAAATAAAATAGGGGGGAAAAGTTCAGCACTACCCAACACAATTGTTGTGAAGAAAATATCCTATGAATCTCTAAGCACTTTTTAAAATATGCAGTACTATTATTACTCTGAAATCTGTGCTATTGAATGTCTAACCAACTTTGTGACCTTACAGTTTCATCAGAATGTGGTGGACGATTTAATTCAATTCAATAAGCATTTATCAAATATCCATTGTGGCTCTAATATTATGCTAACTGCTGGGATTACAAATACGAAACTTAAATCATTTTGTGATAATCAACTCTGATCGTCTTGGCTCTTTTCAACAATGAAGTGATTCAGGCTAATTCCAATAGACATGTGATGGAGAGAACCATCTCCATCCAGACAGAGGACTAAGGGGACTGAATGTGTATCACAATATAGTATTTTCACCTTTTTTGTTGTTGCTTGCTTGCCTTTTTTCTCTTTCTCATTTTTTTCCTTTTTGATCTGATTATTTTTGTGTGGCATGATAAATGTAGAAATATGTTAAGAATTGCACATGTTTAACCTGTATTGGATTATTTGTTGTCTGGGGGAGAGGAGAGGAAGGAAAGGAGAAAATTGGATTGCAGAGTTTTGCAAGGATGAATGTTGAAAACTATCCTTTCATGTATTTTGAAAATAAAAAGCCATTATTTAAAAAAACCCTTAAATTATCCCTGCCCTCAAGGAGCTTGCATTCTACTGGAAGGAAGCAGCATATACATTGACAAGTACATTAAAGATGGATGCAAAATAGTATATAAAAGTAATCACAGCACTTTGTCTAAGCAGAACAAAAAGAAACTCAGGAATGCAAGGAAACCCTAAATTAATGCCCAGATTTTAAGTAACATTTCCAAAATCATATAGTGAAAGAAATTTGAGAAGTACAGAACTCTTGCTCCATTCCCTGCAATAGGACCTTGAGAAATTTAAGAAAACTTTTTTTTTCCAAAAAGCTGTTCTTCATTGATTTATCTCCTACTGCCTTTGGGCTCAGAATATGAATAATTTATCTTGGCATCTAGGGAGAGAGAGGAGAAAAGGATTTGTGTGTCCTATTATATTGGACTGTTTCATACAGATAGTATACAGGTTAAATGGGAATATATTAAACTGGGAGCATGTTAAGGAGATAGGATACAAAGAATTCTTTCAATAATGAGGTGATGCTAAAATAACAGCTATTTGTAATTCATTCCAAAATAAATAGCTTAGTTTCTAAATATGAATCTATAAAATATCTTTTCTTAGAAGGGGACATTTATAGAGTTATATGTGTGTGTGTGTGTGTGTGTGTGTGTGTGTGTGTATTAAGATGCTGGATCCCCCATGCTACAGTTCCATTTGTTTTTTCAAGTTCCAGTTAAGGAACATCTGCAGGGCAGCTAGACAATACAGTAGAACTGTACTCAGGAAGTCTCTGAGGTCAACTCTGACCTCAGACACTTATTGGCTGTGTGACCCTGAGCAAGTCACTTAATTGTTTGTCTCAATATCCTCATCTGTAAAATGAGTTGAAGAAATACATGCCAAACGAATCCATATTTTTTCCAAGAAAACCCCACAAAAGGTAACAGACATGACTGAAACAACTAAACAACAATATACATCTTTTTTTAGGTAATTTAGGTTTTAGGATTATAAATATAGGTTTGAAGAAATTTAAGGAGCAATCTAATCCAATCCCTTTATTTTACAGATTAGGAAACCTTTGACAGCGAGGGTAGTTAAGTAACTTGATTAGGTCATGCATGTACTAAACACTAGATGTGGATTTTAAGCTCTTTGACCCACATCATGCTAATCAGAAATATAACTCTACATAAATAAGATAAAATAATTTTATATATTTAGCATGATTTTATAAATTATAATCTGCCCTTGGCAAGCCCTCTCATTCTTTGTTATTTAACCTTTTTTTTTTTAGTTCTGAGACAAAGATATATTTTAAAATATGAAATGTATACTCTTTCTCATTAATCAATTAGTTCATAGCCTCCCAGTCAATTTCATAAATATTAAATATTAAATCCTCCTGATCCAAATCAGTTCCAATTGATCAGTGATGAACAGAACCAGCTACACCCAGTGAAAGAATACTGGAAAATTAGTATGGACCACAACATAGCATTTGCATTCTTTCTGTTGTTGTTTGCTTGCATTTTTGCTTTTCTTTTCAGGCTATTTTTACTTTCTTTCTAAATCTGATTTTTCTTGTGCAACAAGATTTATTTATATAGATAGATAGGTAGATAGATAGATAGATAGATATAGATATAGACAGATAGATATAGTATTTTAACATATACTTTAATGTGTTTAACATGTATGGGACTGCCTGCCCTCTAAGGGAATGGATGGAAGGAGGGGAAAAGTTGGAACAGAAGTTTTTGTAAGGGTCAATGTTGAAAAATTACCATGCATATGTTTTGTCAATAAAAATCTATAATAATTTAAAAATATATTAAATCCTCCTGATATCAAAGGCTTAA
Organism: Sarcophilus harrisii; assembly: GCF_902635505.1. NCBI lineage: Eukaryota > Metazoa > Chordata > Mammalia > Dasyuromorphia > Dasyuridae > Sarcophilus > Sarcophilus harrisii. The sequence goes on from NC_045426.1 coordinate 197,196,240, forward strand.
ATAAACTTCAACAATGTATTTCAGTGAGAAAGAGCACAAGCCAGGGTTACTCCTAGCCATCAACTTAAATTATTGATTTTTCAACTCTGAAGAGACAATCCTACCATTTGGTTCTCAAGATGATAGTTATAATCTCTTTTCAGTAATTCTCTACATAATGTTTCTTTATTTTGATAAGTCAGTCTCTCAGGAAATATGTTCTCTTAGTCTGCTTAGTTTCTACACTTTGTCTCTTCCTTCCTTCATGACAATTAACAATCTACCCAGAATAACAGTTAAACTCAGTCTCTCAAGATTATAATAAAATTGTAATTTCACAACTTCATATTCCTTCTTAAGGACATAATAAAATATGCTCAGTCATGGTGGTAAAAATCATTGAAGCTGTAGTTTTATATCCTATATCTTTACTCAAATCCAGTATTCAGAACATAAACACTTTTGGCTTTTTTTAAATAAAAAATTTTAAAGATTTTATTTTTTTCTTTCAATAGTATTTTATTTTTCTAAATACATGTAAAGATATTTTAATATTTATTTTTGTAAGATTTTGTGTTCCAAATTTTTTCTCCCTTCTTTCTTTATCTCTTCCTTCCCCAAGACAGCAAGTAATCTGTGATAAATTAAACATGTACAATTCTTTTTTAAATTATTATAGCTTTTTATTTACAAGATATATGCCTACGTAATTTTTCAGCATTGACAATTGCAAAACCTTTTGTCCCAATTTTTCCCCTCCTTCCTCCACCCTCTCCCCCAGATGGCAGGTAGACGAATCATATACAATCCTTTTAAACATATTTCCACATTTGTATTGATGTGCAAGTAGAATCAAAACAAAAGGAGAAAACCACAGGAAAGATAAAACAAGAAAAAAAGTGAAAATACTATACTTCAAACCACATTCAATCTCCATAGTTCTCTCTTTGGATGTAGGTGACATTTTCCATCCCAAATCTATTGGAATTATCTTGGATTACCATATTGGTGAGAAGAGCAAAATCTTTCATAGTTGATCATCACATAATTTTACTGTTACAATGTACAATGTTCTCTTAGTTCTGCTCACTTCACTCAGCCTTAATTTATGTAAATCTTTCCAGGCTTTTCTGAAATTAGCCAGCTAATCATTTCTTACAGAGCAATAATATTCCAATACATTCATTAGCCATAACTTATTCAGCTATTCCCCAATTGATAGATATTCACTCAATTTCTAATTTTTTACCAACACAAAAAGAGCTACTATAAAAATTTTTGTATATGTGGGTCCTTTTTTGTTATTAATCATCTCTTTGAGATGCAAACTCAGTAGTGACACTGCTAGATCAAAGGGTATATATATATATATATATATATATATATATATATATATATATAGTTTGATAACCCTTTGGACATAGTTCCAAATTGTTCTCCAGAATGGTTGTCATTTCACAATTCCTCCACAATGTATTAGTGTTCCAGTTTTCCCACATCCCCTCCAACATTTATCATTATCTTTTATATCATTTTAGCTAGCTTAGCAAAAATATCTATTTTACTTGCTATAATTCACTCTCTATTGTTTAGTCATGAACTCTTCCATTATCCATAGATTTGAGAGATACATTATTCCATGTTAATCTAATTTATTTGTAGTAGTATCACTCTTTTTGGCTTAATAATTAATTTATTTAAAATAATTAATTTATTTTAAACTTGGTATATTGTTAAGATTCTTATAAGGTACTAAGAGAGTGGAATTGATAGAGACAATAATTATATAATTTAGCATGGTTCAGTGTGATTGATCTGATCCTACAAGGAGATGTTATGGGCCAGAACTTGAAACAAGTTACTAAATGGAATTGAGGAGATAATGTTTAAATCTAGTTTAGAATTGATTTAATCCTACAATAAATAATGGTTTCTCAGTGATATAATGATTTGTGTGTACTCAATGTACAGCATTCAAGCAAGAAGCTCTTAGGGCCAGATACACAAGCCCACTCTAGGAGGTGGAAACAGATTCATTCCATCTTCCACCTTTGTGCTAGCTGGAGCCTGAAGCTAACAGAAGCAAAGGACTAGCAGCAGGAGCTCTCAGAACCAAGGAGAGAGACAGGTCTCTATTAAAGCTAACTGGACCCCAGGAAAAGAGACAAGACTTTGAAGGAAACACTAAAGGATGTGGACTTTAATCCCTGGCTGCATTTGAGGTGATTTTCAGTCTATGAACTGAAACTAAGGCTGCCTCCAGAAGCCCCCCCCCCCCCCAAGAAACCTGCTCCCAGAGAACATTAAATTTTAGAGAAGAACATTACATTTCTAGCCCTACTGAACATTACAAATGCTAACCTCTGGTGACTAGAAATCCATAGCAAGAACACGGTTAGAACCTGGACAAAACTTGTTGTGGCTTTAGGAATATCATGAATTATATAGGATTCAAGCCCAAAAAAATAGGCAAACAGGAGTTAATGTACAAATCACTTTTGACCAACTAGCAGGTGAAAGTCAGTATGGAGAGAATTCAGAACAGATTAATCATCCCATAACTGTATGAGCAAATTTCTAAGGCTGCAATAAAAGCTTGGGGTTCCCTCCCCAGACAGAAAGATGGAGGTAAAGCCTTCACAAAAATATAGCAAGGTCCCAATGAACCCTTTGTGGATTTTGTGGGACGTTTGCAAACAGTTGTCACAAGAACTACTGGAGAAAATGCAGGTACAAGAATAATGATCAGACTACTGGCTAAGGAAAATGCCAATGAGGTTTGCAGAAGAATTATATGGGGACTACACAAAGATGCTCCTTTAGAGGAGATCATAAGACGCTGTGCCACAGTGGGCACAAGTGCTTATCATACACAGACTATGATGAACATGGGAAAACAGGGTCCCTCTTGGCAAAGGACTTCTAGAGAAAACTGTCGATGTTTTCAACATAGAAAAATAGGACATCTGAGAGTTCAGTTTAGATACAGAGATAGAGTGAGAGGAGAGGGTGAGAGAATAAAACCCAAAACCCTATGTCCAAAATGCAACCAAGGTTTCCACTGAGCCTCAGAATGTAGATTGACCCAGGGAAATGAGAGGCAGGGCCTAGCCCCAAGATATCATATAAAAAACGCATGATGGGCAAAAGGGCATGATGGTAGCTGAGTTTACACCCAAAGAGTCTTTAGAAGTTCAATACTCTGATGTGATCTTTCAGCCAAAAAGCAATCACATGACAGAAAAGGATTACATGATCAGTCATTCAAAAAGCAATCAGATAGCAGAAAGGGATTATAATTGGGGAGATTACAGGCTTTTTAAACCAACAGGGCAATGTCCAGTGCAAACAGCTCCAAAGTAATTGCCAGATGATGAGGAGAGATTTAGAAAGTGGTAAATAGAAGGGACTAGATAGGTTAACTGCCTGGGGGTTTGCTTGTATTCCTACAAACAGAGAGGGAAACAGATGGAGAAGGAAACATATGGATGACAATAAGCACCTGAAGAGAGACAGAAAAGGAGAAAAACCTCAGAAAAGGAGATCTAAGAAACATCTGACACTGAAAGAGCATGGCTGATAATGAGACTGTTGCAGGACTTGAAAATCAGCAGGAATCATTGGATTCCTTGAGATGAAAAATTGTTGATGAGAAAACTTGCAGAAATTATTGGATTCCTGGCACATGAAGTAATGGACAATATATTCCTTTTGGACTATTTCTAGGACTTATGGACATGTATAATTCCTCATGTTGATTCATGTTATTTGTTACATCACTACTAGCCTGTGTTATATTGCTATGTGCTTAAGTAATTATGTGTAATGCCTCCCATATTGATGGATTTATATATTCCTGTTTTAAGAGTGAGACCCTTCAGAAACCCACTAATCTGATTTGATTTCCCATTTCCTTTGGTGTTTTCATCTCCCTTCCTGAGCAGTCAGGAAGGGTGTGATCACCTCTTTTTATGGTGTTTTCACTCCTTTTTTGAGCAGTCAGGGAAGGTGTGATCACCTTCTTTTTGGGGGTTCTCACCTCCTTGAGAAGTCAGGGAGGTCATGACCACCTATGTTCTAAATCAAAAGAAAGTAGGAGATGTTAGAATTCTTACAAGGTGCTAAATAGACACAAAGGTTGTTTAGCAGGGTGCTTAACAGCTCTCTAGATGTACGTAGTACTTACTACAGTTCCACAAGATTTACACCTTTAAGAGAGCATATATAAGCTAGGAGCCTCAACCAGGATAGACTCTGGGAGATTCAGAAGCCACGATTTAGTCAAGGAGATTCAGAAGCCAGAGAAGTAGTTGGGCAGAATGAAGGAAGACAGAGAAGTGGGGGCAGACTGTCCTGTGGAGAACCCTGAAATCAAGGCCTCCAGAAAACTAGCCTAGCTTCAAGTGAAGGAGACAATAAAGGATTTGGACTTTAACTCCTGGCTGCATTCGGGGTGATTACTTTGAACTGAAACTAAGGCTGCTTCCAGAAGCCCCCCAAGAAACCTCCTCCCAGAGAATATTAAATTTTAGAGAAGAACATTACAGTATATTGTGTGAAATTTTGACCTAATACTACTTTCTGCCATACTGCTCTACAATTTTCTTAGCAATTTTTGGAAAGTTAAGTTCTTACCCCAAAAGCTTAGATCTTTGGATTTATCACACATACAAGACTATTTACAGTCATTTATTATTGTGTATTAGGTATATACATGATATATTCCATTGCTCCACAACTACATTTTTTAGCCACTACTATTTTTATAATTACCACTTTGCAACATTGTTTAAAATCTGGAATTGTGAGACCACTTCCTTAACATTTTTAACACTTTTTAAAAATTTATTCCATTGAATGCCCATCAATTGGAGAATGGCTGAATAAATTGTGGTATATGAATATCATGGAATATTATTGTTCTGTAAGAAATGACCAACAGGATGATTTCAGAAAGGCCTGGAGAGACTTACATGAACTGATGCTGAGTGAAATGAGCAGGGCCAAGAGATCATTATATACTTCAACAACAATACTATATGGCGACCAATTCTGATGGACTTGGCATCCTCAGCAATGAGATGAACCAAATCAGTTCTGATGAACTGAACCAGCTACACCCAGTGAAAGAACTCTGGGAGATGACTAAAAACCATTACATTGAATTCCCAATCCCTATATTTTTGCCCACCTGCATTTTGGATTTCCTTCACAGGCTAATTGTACAATATTTCAGAGTCAGATTCTTTTTGTACAGCAAAATAACATTTTGGTCATGTATACTTATTGTGTATCTAATTTATATTTTAATATATTTAACATCTACTGGTCATCCTGTCATCTGGGGGAGGGGGTGGGGGGAAAGAGGGGAAAAATTGGAACAAGAGGTTTGGCAATTGTCAATGCTGTAAAGTTACCCATACATATAACCTGTAAATAAAAATTAAATAAATAAAAAAAAGAAAAAAAAATTTATTCCATTAGTATTATTGACTTTTGTTGTCCCAGATGAATTTTGTTACTATGTTTAACAGTTGTTTAAAATAATCATTTGATATTTGGTTTTTACAACACTGATGAACTAAATTAGCCCTCTAACATTTATCATTATCTTTTATGTCATCTTAGCCAATGTGACAGGTGAAGCACTTTAAAAACGTGGTCCAGCATACCATGGAGTTCATTGTGAATTTCCTTGAGGTTTATCATAGATTCCATTAGAATAATATCATTTTCATACAAAAAGAATGTAACTCAGAGATCTTGAGAACAGCATTAACAAAGCTTCAAAATTCTTACCATTTTGAACACTCATCACCATTTTAAACAATAGTATTTAAACTACATATACTAATATTTAGTATAATCATAGCATTTTACATTATGGAACAGAAATATTTCCAGTGGATGAAATGACAACTAATTTAAATGTCAAAATAGAACCTTTTTCTTTCTCTCTTTTTATCTCCCTTTTCTGTAGCCTAGATTCCAGGCACTAGGAAAACTGAGCTACAGAGATGGAGGGCCACATATGGGCTCCTTTAGAACCTCCACAGTGAAGGAAGATATTCCTCAAGGCAGAATAGAGCACTTAGGCCCTCAGTGATCTTTCATGTGAATCTAGAAGCCAAAAGCAAAGATGTAATAAATAAACTGAAGGTTAGTGCTTGAATGGTAGTTATTAGTTATTTGATCTAATCTCAGTTTATAGAAAAGGAAAATAAGGATTAGAGAGATAAAGTACTCTGATTAGGAGAAAATTTTAAACCATCCAAATGTCACACACCAAGCTAAATTTTAGTTAACTGTTTCTGTCTCAGTGACTTCAGAACAGTTTGTGAACTTGGAATCCACTGTGAACTGGAATTATTTAAAACTAGTGCTTTGGGTTTTCTAACCCTAGCAGGAATCTCCAACTTTTTCTGGCATAGATCTATTTATCTTTTATGAATCCTAAGAAGTCTAGACAAGAGAAGGCCAGATTCAGAGAGAAATTTTCTTCACTTCTATTCATCTCCTATATCTCCTGCCCTACTTGAGTAGGGCACCTCTTGCTACTGAGCTGCATTACTTCCTAAAGCACTTCATCATTTGTTTCCCCTTCAGAAGCTGAATTTTGCCATTGGTCTTTATCCCAGTACTCCATGGTTAGGAAATTTTGGTGAGGGTTGCATGATGCTATTATATTTTTAAGATTTTAAAGTCATTTTGAAGTTGATTCCCTTTAAAAAAGGAATGGGTAATATGTTTGGCTTACCTAAATCAGAATATCTTTGAAAGTTGTGGGCTCTCTGAGCAGAAATCTTTCCAAAGTCACACAACCCCTTTTACCATTGATAATTTTTTTTTGAGTTCAACTTTTATTATATAAGAGAGTAGACTTATAGCTGATTCTATTGCTAGAAATACACAAACATAAAAGAATGTTTCACTGAGAGGAAATTATTATAGATTTGAAAAAATACTTGAAAATTCAGAACCTTCTAAGTGAACACCAAATAGGGACCATGTTTGAATAAATTATCCACTTGGGTCTAAAGCTATTCTAAAAAGAAGGATGTTGTAGCATAAAAGGCTAGTGACTAATGTATATCCTCAGCTACCAGAGTGACGACATTAAATCAGATTTTCAATTTATGTCGAAAAACAAAGACAGAGAGGAAGATTTATGAAAGGCAGCAAACATTGCTATTCTTTCTCTTTCTCATAAGTTCTCATGCACAGGTAATTTCCTCTGTCACATTATCAAGGACTAAATTTTGCTGTTTAATGAATCACTCAATTACCCTGATAGGAGGAAAAGGTTCATGCTTGAACAAATTATCTTACAACCATTTGGGAATGCTACAACACTAACTATTTTGTTGTTGTTAATGGAAATTTAGTTACTCTAGCTTCTGACAATAAAGAGAGAAAAGGAGAGAGAAAAAGAGATTATTCTTAACACATCTATGCACTATAACCAATAAAATTTGCAAATTATACCTGATAGTTCATGTAATTGTCTAAAACATTTTCTGGACAAGGAGAAATTAGTTTTAAGTAGTGCTATTAGTTTAATTTTTATTGATTTATGCTATTTATAGCCTCCAGGTTTTATAGTAATGCTTTCCTTTTTGTAAGAGAAAGTGAATCAAATATACTGCTTTTTAAAAGTTATTCTATATGGAGAGTTTTAGTCTTTTAAAATTTGTAACTATTGAAATTCATTATGAATTTATCCAAAAAATAGGAGCAGAGAAAAAGCACAATTCTACAGTTGTTCATTTTATTAAAAACAATGAGACAAGATTTTAATTTCAAATGTTTGCCTTATATGTAATGAATCTATGAAATGGCTATATGACCTATACTCTAATAAATCATTATTAAAGTTTTCAAATAATAAAGTGTCATAAAGAAGCATGTAAGTCTATGGCTATATTATCATTTCAGTAATTTTATTTTCATAACAACTTACTTCCATTTCTGAATTTCAATAATATTTGACCCTGACAATATAACTTATTGCTAACAGTCTTAAACAAATTTGTTTCTTCATCAATTTAAAATACTAAAATAGGATCTATCTCCTCTCATCATCTTTAAAAAATTATTTGCTGCTTTTTACAAACCTTATAGCCATTTATATATTATACTGTATATAGTAATGTAAAATTTTATGGTCATTTCAGAAAAAGAGAGAGAGAGAGAGATAAAGTTAAATAAAGCCAATTGGCAAAGAAGCTACATCTGGCAGTGCTGATGACATTCTCCTCCTAAATCCACCTAAAATCTCAAAAAAAAAAAAAAAAAAATCACTGCCAGTGCTGTTTGTAGTGGCTAGAAACTGGAAAATGAATGGATGCCCATCAATTGGAGAATGGTTGAGTAAATTATGGTATATGAATGTTATGGAATATTATTGTTCTGTAAGAAATGACCAGCAGGATGAATACAGAGAAGATTGGCGAAACTTACATGAACTGATGCTGAGTAAAAGGAGCAGAACCAGGAGATCATTATATACCTCAACAATGATACTGTATGAGGATGTGTTCTGATGGAAGTGGATTTCTTTGACAAAGAGAAGATCTAATTCAGTTTTAATTGATCAATGATGGACAGAAAGAACACTGGGAAATGAATGTAAACTGTTCGCATTTTTGTTTTTCTTTCTGGGTAATTTCTACTTTCTGACTCCAATTCTTCCTGTGAAATAAGAGAACTGTTTGGTCCTGCACACATATATTGTATCTAGGATATACTGTGACATATTTAACATGTATAGGACTGCTTGTCATTTGGGGGAGAGGGTGGAAGGAGGGAGGGGAAAAATCGGAACAGAAGTGAGTGCAAGGGATAATGTTGTAAAAAATTACCCTGGCATGGGTTCTGTCAATAAAAAGTTATTTAAAAAAAATAAAAAATCACTGCCAGATGAGTTCTGCCACTATGGCTGGATCTCCAAGATTGGTCTTCAGACCAATTTGACTCCTAGAGTCCCACACACACACTTCTGGATTCTTGTACTATATAGGCCTCCTCAGAGCTTCTAGGTTTCTTTGAAACAAACAAAACCAGAGCTTCCTAATTTCCTTCACCTAAAATGAGAAAAAAATAAAAAACCTTACTTCAGAAAGCAAATAACTATAGCCCATATTCATAGGACCAGATGTTAACTTTGGAGCAGAGAAAGGGACCTAAGTAATTTTATCTCACCAGATTATGCCATCACCAAAGGAATCAAAAACCAGAAAGATTCAGAAAGAGAGAAATAAGGACAGAGAACAAGTACTTAGCAGTATTAAAGTATTTTGGATATGCTCCCAGTTAGCTAGATCAAAACCCGTAGCCGATCAAAAAAAATGCTGACCACATAGAAAAACTATACAGATTGTGTGTATGTGTCACAACAACAATAACAATCTTACATCCTAAGGGGCTGCAGAATTAGGCTAGAAATCTCATTAAGTATGACATATATATGTTTTGCATAATTTCACATGTGCCTTCTTAAAGAGGCTGGGGCTAGGAGAGTAAGAATCTGAAACTCAAAGTTTTAAAATCAAATGTAAAAAAAGTTTTATATATAACTGGGAAAAATAAAAATATTAAATATAAAAAAGAAGAAAAAAGAATATGTTGTGTATTCTAAAAACTCTCAAAGTATGAGAGCAATATCATAACTTTTTCCTCATGTAAGTTTGGCTAATTTTTCCTTAAATGTACTGAGAATATCTTTGAATCTTAGTTGACGCAAAGCTGTTGATAAGATTTCTGGGACACCTAAATGCATAGCAGCCACAAAGAGATCAAGAGATTCATCATATTATACTATGATAGTAATTCAGCAAGGGAGTCTCACTCTACTGAATCAATTTGAAGTATTCTCAGTGCCTATCCAATCCCTAGGGTCTTTTTCAGTTATGGCTAAATAATTTTTTGTTAATTGCTAAATTAGCTATATGTCTTTTTTTTATACCAATATTGGAACTACCATGGATTAGGTCCCAGTCCAGAACACCAAGGCACTTTCCTCACATATCACTGCAACTCTTCCAGTCTCTTCCTCATGGGAAGTAACCTCAAAGATGATGTACATATTTATCAGTCCCAATTCAATTTTTGCTTAACTGTTTTTTTTCTTTATTTTAGTTCTTGTAAAAGTGATGATTCTACTATCTGGGTGGGAAAGGGATAAAGAACATATTAGAGGACAAAACTAATGTAAAAACATGACAGCAAAAGGAAAAATTTTAGATCAATTACCTCAATTGTCCCAGTTTTAGTTATTGAGTTCAAAAATGTGTTGTGAATACATGTAAATCATCATTTCAATGTAGTTTAAGATATTGAACAATATCATTTGTCTAAAATTACATCTTCTTCATAGGGGCAGATCTGAATTCTGTACTTTATAATGTAAACTGGTTCTGTGATTTCATTGCTATAAAGCACTCTTAAATGAAGAAACTATTTCTAATAGTGCAGGCTGGCACCTTTTCCTGCAATTTTAAGACTTAAAAAATTATTTAGAACACTAAAACAAAAAAATGCTGATGTAGTATCCATTATTTTGATTCAAAAGTTAATCATCAAATCAGGGCTTGTCTTAGTGACTAGAGGTTTTGTGACTGGAGAAAATACAGTACCTTCTACAAGGCTGAATAAAAATCCAATAACTCAGAGAGGAAGAAAAAGCACTTTCCTTCTTTCAAAAAAAAAAAATCAGCCATCAGTTCATTATTTCCAATGATAATATTTCAGCAGTATAATGAAGTCTTTTTCCTTCATTAGTTTAGCTTTACAACTTTGGCATATCCAGTTATTAAATGAATTCAATAACAATTTAATGAATTACTTCCCATTGTCTCTACATAGCAGCTTGAACCTGCTGATGGATAAAGGAAGGAAAAGAGAGTTTACATTTCAAAGGACTTTCTTTTTCCTTAGGCACAGATCTTTGATTTTCTAGGACATATTAAACATAAAACTCCAATTCATGAGTGATGAAATCTATATCAAATGAATTCAGATTTTTTGATCAGTCCTGCTTAGTGTCATGTAAAAATCATACTGCTGCCATCCTTTATACTTCCAGGTTGATATGAATTCAAGATTATACTTCTGAGCAACAAAAAGTTGCTATTTCTGTTTCTTCCTTTGCTATTTATGTTACAAGAAAGAAGGAAGGAAGGAAAAAAAAAGGAAGGAAGAAAGGAGGGAAAGAAGAAAAGAAGGAAGGAAAGAAAGAAGAGAAGGAGGGAGGAAGGACCTGAGCAAAAATCATTGGCTTCTTCAATGAGACAAGACTACCATTTATTTATAACCTGGTAATTATTCTGCCAATGTACCTCTATAACAAATCTACTTTTATTGCCTGATTATTTACTTTTCAACATCTACTCTAGCATCATATATAAAATGTAAACATTATTACAGCATATTCCTTAATTTTCCAGCTACCAAGTTGTCCTATTCAGATAATTTCCCAGAAAAATTTAAAGACCAAATATGTATTAATGTAGACAAAAACTATATCAATTCAATGCAATTGAACAATAAAATTAAATAAATTAATTGGATTAAGTGATTTCTAAGGTTCCTTTTGTTTAGGGGTGAGATACCCTAAACAGTGATAGGAATCCCCAGGCTGGTGAATTCACACTCCCAGTCTCCAAGCAAGGTTTGACAGAAAATGGGTTTATTTTCACTGAGAAGTCTCAGTGGGCTAGTTCCTGAATAGGAAGTTAGCAAAGATTTGGGATACAGATCCTTGATTTTATTTAGCTTTCTATGGCCCAGGGCTAATTTCCAGGTCAATAATGGGTGGTGATTATGCCCCAGGCCAAGATCTCCAAATGAATTGAAGGTGAGGATTATTGTAGAAGTTTCCCCCTGGGAACCAAGGAGAAGGAAGGGAATGCTCCAGAGGCCAAGGTTGAGATTCAGAGATTTTCCAACCCAGACCCACCCTCCACAAAGATCAGGGGGACACAGAGTGCTATTACATCATTCCCTCCACAAAGATCAGGGGGACACAGAGTGCTATTACATCACTTTCAGCTCAGACATTTTTGTAATCTTAAAGAAAAGATAAAATATTCATAAAAATACAATTTTTTTTTTTTTTTGACTAAGACAACCAAATTAGATCAAGGCACTGGAATTTAATAGAACAAGTTTATAATCAAGGATCAATTTCCATTAAACTGCTTTTCTAGAAACTTTTTTTTTTTATCTGAAAAAATGAACTAAGTTTTGTGCATTAGAAAACAGTTTTGGGTGAGATGAAAACATGTCAAAATTCAAACAAAATAAAGGTGCAAAATCAAACTTCTCCCTACTGGAGTCCATTTTACACTCAGCTGTCCAACTGATATTATTATTAAATAATATTATTAAAACCAAAATTGTCACTCTCCTATTTAATAAAGCCAACGATTCCCATACATCACTTCTATAATGCCAAAGAAACTGAGCAAGATAGAAATTAGAGAACAATTTAATAATTTATTTGAAAGGGAGAGATTTACTGGGACCAAATGGATCCATGGTTTGGTCCCAGAACTGAATGAGACTATCGTCTCAAAGAATTCAGCAGTGAATGTCAGATACAAGATTCTTTTATAGGGTAACAAGAACAATAACATAATGGGAGAGGTACCTGGATGGAGATAATAACCTAATGGGGGGAGGCACCTAGGATGACATAATGGGAGGTACTGGAGAGGCTCCTGATATTCTAATGATGTCTAAAATGGATAAAGACCTTTATCCCATCAAACATTAGGAGGGAATGATTATAACCTAAGGTCTAAGATATAAGAATTTTATCCTAACATTAAGAGGGAATAGTTATAACCTGAGGCAGAGTAACTGAATAGGACAATTAGGGAAACTGGATCAGGACATTAAAAGGGAACTGTGGCACAACACTTCCAAGATCAAATATAAAATCCTATTTGACATTCAAATCCCTTTGCAACCTGATCCCCTCCTACTCTCGAGTTGTTTTTAGAAATTGCTCCCTGATGTATCCTGCCCCATGTCTCTTCAACAAAGGAATACTGGTCTTCTTGATACTCCTCAAACAAGATACTCCTTCTCCAGACTGAGAATTTTCACTGACTGTTTCCCATATCTGAAACACTTTCCGTCTGTCTCTTCCTCCTGTAATACCAGAAAAATTGAGGCAAGACAGAGATTGGGTTTTAATCTTTTAATGTGGAGTTTTAGACTAGCCAGCCATATGGGACTCTTGTCCAAAGTATTTGGCACAAATAAACTGAGAAAGGGAACTTATATAGAGTTTTAGCTGACTAGGGTTTGCAAACAGAATACATAACCTGAGTATACAATCTCATAGGGGAAACAAAGGCAGGTAAGGGGAGCAAGGACACTGGGTGGGCAGACAAGCCATAATTCCAGGAAAGGATCATAATTTAATCCCGTCAGGATAAGGGTCAAACTAAGAAGGTGAAGGACAGGAGACAGCAAGGGAGAGGCAATACTCAACAGAGGGGGAATTATCCTAGCAAGGATCAAAATAATGCACCTAGATTTTGTGATACAATGGTATGTAAAGGTGATCCAGCTATATCTCTTCCTCCAGACTTCAGAAGAACTTCTAACCTCTTCCTCTTTTTTCCATGATTTTAATAATAGAAACAAAGGAATTAGATTCCCTTTTCACAATATCTAAGAACATATTTTCTTTCCCTAAAGGAAAAGGGACCTAAAATATCATCTGATTTAAAGCTGATTTTCCCCAAGGAGCAATTCAATTCTTCTACGGGATAATGAGGCATATTATACACAGGTATTAATGGTAATTAGTTAAGGAGACATTCATTTGCAAGAAATGCCAACATTCCAATGAACTGAAAGCAAGTCTTTTTAGGCCCAAGTAATTCAAAGAAAGGTTTAAGAAAATGGTCCCTGGATCATATTCTCTCATCACCTGAAGAAATCTTAATTTTAGAAATCCGTGGGGCTTTGAGCCTAATAAAAGGGATATGAATGAGTTTGAAAAAATACTGAGTTCAGCTTGATAAATCTAAGCCAGTACTTCTCAAACTTTTTGATCTCAAAAATCTTATTGTGCTAATAAAAATTAGCAATAATTCCCAAAGAGCTTTGTTTATGTGGGTTTTATCTCTCAATATTTGCCATATTAAAAATTAAAATATCTTAACATTATTATTTTTAAAACTGCTGAAATAATGCAAGTACCCTTTCCAAATGTCCCTGGATCATACTTTGAGAACTGCTACTCTAATCCATAGTTTCTTCTCTCTTCTAATTGTCACACAATGTACAAATATATACCAGGCATGAAAAAAATGAGCTCCATCATTAAGGGTTGTGGGAGGAGGGGATGAGAGGAGGAAGGAGAAGGAATAAGCTTATTTGCTATAAGAGATCCATAAAACATTGCAAATGAAGGTCATTCGCTTTAACTAGAATGAAACACAATAGCAATGTAATTTTCTTAATCTCCTGTATGACTTTCCTTGCATGCATTACATTTCCATCCCTCATTTCTTTTGTCTCATTTCATGTCTTCTATTATAATGGTTTTAATATGCTTATCCTCCAGTCTCTCATTGGCATTGCTTCAATTCACTAACTGTAGGTAATTAGCCTTAGGGTTTCTGAGCCTCTGTTATTTCAGTCAGTTGTTTGAGGCTTAGTTGTTTTTTTGTTTTTGTTTTTGTTTTTAACCAGTTCTTTCCTTAATTTGCAATTTAAAAGTCAGAATAAGGTCAATGTCAACCAAGGTCAAGATGGCTTAGTTTGGCCGTAATTTGAAGTAACTAATTATTCTGCTTCAGTCTTTTCATTAAAGATACATAGCCAATGTCAGATACCTTATTTAAAAAGATGGATGATTCATGAAACTAAAATAAAGTGGGGTTCATCATACAGATAACCTTCAAATCTAAACAGCTAGTACTCTTCAACCACAAAGCTACACAGAATCAAAATGCTCTGCATTCTTCAGAAGGACAGAGCTAAGAAAATTGGTGGGATTACTATAATCGTTGAAAACTGTGTGATTTCTTCTAAAGAAGCAAATGAATTCCACTCAACTAAGAAAAGATTCAGTAAATTTCTATGTTCATGGTATTGTACTAGGCCCTTGGGAAGATACAATTGCAAAAAAATAATATAAACTATATTCCCAAAAGGAATTTATAATCTAGTGTGGAAAAATAGAGACCAAACTATGAAAAGATTCACGATTTTCTCCTTTTATGGAACTCCAAGTGTGAGAATTCCCTTCATAAAACAGATCTATTTCATCTAGGACTTAGTCATAATGACAAAGCTGTGATTTAGGATGTTGTCTGAGACTCAGATCTGTTAAATCATGTATGCCAGGATTACACAGAAGCAGATTCAGTCGAATTCTAGAGACCCTGACTCTGAATGGGGTGGAAAAGACATTATATGTACTAAAACAACTCAAATACAAAACAAAGAATTGTCAATGTGTTGTAGAGGTACAAAGAAAAGGAAGAGAAATTCTGATGAGAGAATGTAATGCTGGAGAAACTGAGGCAGGATAGAGATTAGAGAACATTTTAATAATTTATTTAATGGAGAGATTTACTGGGACCAAATGGATCCATGGTTTGGTCCCAGGGCTGAATGAGACTATCGTCTCCAAGAATCCAGCCAACAATGTGAGTTCTCAATGACCTATATACACATGGCTCAGACACAGAGGGTAGACTGAGGCAGGGGTGCAGTCAGGGTGCTGAGAGAGGGAACGGGACTCTGGCAGGGTGGGGTGAACCTCCTGAGATGAGATGGCATAATCAGGAGAAGGCACCTCAGACATGGGGAGAGGCATATTGATAAGACAGTATCAGACATTCAGATAGCTTGGGATGGGGAGAAGCATTCTGATATTCTAAAACATAAGATCTTTTATCCTTATCTTTTATCCTTTATTCTGATAAAGAGGGAGGGAAGGTTTTGCAGAACTGAGAAGCAGGGAAACCAAGGCAGGACTGAGTCAGAATAATTAGGGAAACTGAGTCAGGACAATAAAAGAGAACTGTGGCGTAACAAGAGATCTTTCAAAGAAACTACATCTTGCTAAAGGATATCATAGATAATGAAGTAATATCAATACTAAGCATATATATACCAAGTGAGATAGCATCCAGATTCCTACAGAAGTTAAGAGAGCTGCAAGAAGAATTAAACAACTATACTAATTGGGGATCTCAGCTTTGCTCTCTCAGAACTAGATAAATCAAATCACAAAATAAATAAGTTAAAGAGGTAAAAAGATTTTTAGAAAACTTAGATGTGATAGACCTTTGGAGAAAATTGAATGGAGACAGAAAGGAATATACTTTTTTCTCATCAGAACATGGAATCTATACAAAAATTGACCACGTATCAAGGCATAAAAAACCTCAAAATCAAATAAGAAAGACAAAAATAGTAAATACACTTTTTTCAGATCATGATGCAATAAAAATTACATGAAATAAAAGACAAGGAGAAAATACACGAAAAATCAATTGGAAACTAAATAATCTAATTCTAAAGAATAAGTGGGTAAAACAACAAATCATAGACATAATCAAAATTTCATCCAAGAGAATGACAATAATGAGACAACATACCAAAATTTATTGGATGCAGTCAAAGAAAATTCTTAGGTGAAATTTTATATCTTTATAAACTTTCTTGCATAAAATAGAGAAAGAGAAAATCAATGAATTGGTCGTGCAACTAAAAAAGTTAAAAAATAAAAAAAGAACAAACTAAAAATCCCCAATTAAATGCCAAATTTGAAATTCTGAGAAAAGGAATTAATAAAATTGAAAGTAAGAAAACTATTGCACTAATAAACAAAACTAAGAATTGGTTTTATGAAAAAAACAATGAAATAGATAAATCTTTGTTAATTTGATTAGGAAAAGGAAAGAAAATCAAATTACTAATATCAAAAGTGAAAAGTGTGAACTTTCCACCAAAGAAGAGAAAATCAAAGTAATAATTTTACCTAACTGTACCCAACTTTGCCCAGCTTTACCCAACTATTCCAATAAATCTGATAATCTAAGTAAAATGGATGAATACTTATAAAAATATAGTTTGCTCAGATTAACAGATGATGAAATAGATTAAATAATCCCATTTCAGAAAAAGAAATTGAGCAAGCTATTAATCAACTCCCTAAGAAAAAATTTCCAGAGTCCAATGGATTTAAAAGTGAATTTTACCAAATATTTAAAGAACAATTAATTCTAATACTACACAAACTATTTGGAAAAATAGGGAAAGAAGGAGTCCTACCAAATTCCTTTTATGACACAGATATGGTGCTGATACCTATACTAGGTAGGGTCAAAAAAGATAAATAAAATTATAGATCAATTTTCCTAATGAATATTGATGCAAAAATCTTAAATAAAATATTAGCAAAGAGATTACAGCAAGTTATCACCAGGATAATACACCATGGCCAAATAGGATTTGTACCAAGAATGAAGGGTTGATTCAATATTAAGAAACCTATTAGCATAAATGACAATAGCAATAACCAAAACAACAGTAATCACAATCACAATCAATATTGTATGAGAAATGTCAGCTTTAGCAATAAGAGAAGAAAATGAAATTAAAGGAATTAGAGTAAGTAATGATGAAACCAAATTATCACTCTTTGCAGATGATATGATGGTATACTTACATCAAGAAACAATTAACAACTTTAACAAAGTTGCAGTATACAAAATAAATGAGCATTTCTATATGTTACTAACAAAGTTCAGCAGCAAGAAATACAAAGATAAATTCCATTTAAAGTGACTATAGATAACATAAAATATTTGGGAATCTACTTGCTAAGACATAGTGAAGAACTGTAAGAATACAGTTACAAAACTCTTTCCACACAAATAAAGTCAGATAAAAACAATTAGAAAAATATCAAGTGCTCATGGATAAGCTAAGCTAATATTAAAAAATGACAATTCTACCAAAATTAATCTACTTATTTAGTGCCATATCAACCAAACTGCCAAGAAATTACAGAGAAAAAATAATAATAAAGTTCATCTAAAAGAACAAAAGATCGAGAATTTCAAGAGAATTAATGAAAAAAATGCAAATGAAGGTGGCCTAGCTGTACCAAATCTAAAGCTGTATTATAAAGCAACCATCATCAAAACTTTTTGGTATTAGCTAAGAAATAGAATAGTCAATCAGTGGAACAGGTTAGTTTCACAAAACACAATACTCAATGACTATAGTAATCTAGTGTTTGATAAACCCAAAGACTCCAGCTTCTTAGATAACTATTTGACAAAAATTGCTTGGAAAAGTGGAAAATAGTATGGCAAAAACTAGGCATTGACCAAAACCTAACACCTTATACTAAGATAAGGTTGAAATTAGTTCATGATTTAAACATAAAGAGTGATGCTATAAGCAAATTAGAAATACAAAGGATAGTCTATCTCTCAGATCTGTGAAGGAAAGAATTTGTGGACAAAGAACTAGAGTACATTATGAAATGCAAAATGGATAATTTTTATTATGTTAAATTAAAAGGTTTTTGAACAAACAAAACTAATGCCAACAAGATTAGAAGGAAAGCAGAAAACAAAGAAAAAAAATCTTACAATCAAGGGTTCTGATAAAGACCTCATTTCTGAAATATATAGAGAATTGACTCAAATTTATAAGAATACAAGCCATTCTCCAATTGATAAATGACAAAGGAGATAAACAGACAATTGAAGAAATTGAAACCATTTTTAATCATATGAAAAAATGCTTTAAATCACTATTGATTAAAGAAATTAAGGCAACTTTAAGGTATCATTACACACCTCTCAAACTGGCAAAGATGATAGGAAAACATAATGATAAATGTTGAAGGGGATGTGGGAAAATTGGACACTAATACATTGTTGGTGGAGTTGTGAACTGATCCATTCTGGAGAACAATTTTGAACTATGCCCAAAAAGTTATCAAACTGTGCGTACCCTTTGATCCAGGAGTGTCTCTACTAGGTTTGCATCCCAAAAAGATCATAAAATAGGGAAAAGGAGCCACATGTAAAAAAATATTTATAGCAGCTCTTTTTGTAGTGGCAAGAAACTGGAAACTGAGTGGTTGCCCATCAGTTGAAGAATGACTGAATAAGTTATGGTATATGAATGCTATGGAATATTATTGCTTTGTAAGAAACAATCAGCAGGATAATTTCAGAGAGGCTTGGAGAGACTTACATGAACTGATGATTAGTAAAATGAGCAGAATCAGGAGATCATTATACATGGCAACAACAAGACCATACGATGATCAATTCTGATGGATGTGACTCTTTCCAACAATGAAATGATTCAGGCCAATTTCAATGATATGTGATGGAGAGAGCCATCTACGCCCAGAGAGAGCCACTGTGGAAAATGAGTATAGATTACAACACAGCATTTTTGCTATTGTTTGCTTGCTTTTTGTTTTCTCATTTTTTTTCCTTTTTTGAGTTGATTTTTCTTGTGCAACATGGTAAATGTGAAAATACATATAGAAGAATTGCACATGTTTAACATATATTGAATTACTTGCTGCCTAAGGGAGGGATGCGGAGAAGGGAGGGAGGAAAAATTAAGAACACAAGGTTTTGTAAACGTGAGTATTGAAAACCATCTATGTACATATTTTAAAAATAAAAAGTTGAAAAAAATATCAAGAAAAACTTCCTTGATGGCCTAAAAATAAAGTGGGAGGAGAAATTAAAAGAGTCTACTTATCATCTACTGAAAGAGATCCCAAAATGAAAACTTCCAAGAATATTATAGCCAAATTTCAAAACTCCCACGTCAAGGAGAGAATATTGCAAACAATCATAAAGAAACAATACAAATATGGTGAAGTTACAGTCAGATTAACACAAGATTTAGCAGTTTCTACATTAAAGGATTTGAAGGCTTGGAATATGATATTCCAGAGTACAAAAGATTTAGGATTACAATCAATAATCACCTATCCAACAAAACTGAGCATAATATTTCAGGGAAAATAGATATTTATTGAAATAAAAAATTTTCAAGCATTCTTGATGAAAAGACTACAATAGAATAAAACATTTTACTTGCAAATACAAGACTCAAGAGAAGCACAAATTGGTAAACAACAAAAGAAATCCATAAGGAATTCATTAAAGTTGAACTATTTATATTCATGCATGGGAAAATAACACATGTAAGGCCCAAAAGCTTTCTCATTACTAGGGCAATTAGGAGGAATATACATAGATAAGGCATGAGGGTAAGTTGATTGTGATGGGATGTTTATCTAAAAAAAATAAAATTAAGGATTAAAGAAGATGAATGCATTGGGAGGAAGGAAAAGGGAGAGAGAGAATGGGATAAATTATCTGACGTAAAAGAGGCAAGAAACAGCTTTTACAATGGAGAAGAAGATTAAGGATATGGGAGTTTCAGGGGATAGGAGTAAGAAGGAAAGGAAACAAAGAGGGAAGGGAAGAAGCCAATGAGAACTGGCTCAAAAATGGAATAACATAATGGTTAGTTGGGATAGAAATCTATTTTATTATACAGGCAAGTGAAAGGGGACAGGAATGAGGTGGAAGGCAGAACTTTTATAAGGTAGGCTATAGGTTGAGGAAGGTAAAAGTTACAAGTAAAACATTTTTGACAATGAACAGGGTGAAAGGAAGGAGAGTAGGAAAAACAAGGGGGAAATACATAGTTAGTAAACATAACTGTGAAAAAAAATTACAGCAAGTTTCACTTATAAAAATCCCATCTCTGAAATACATGGAGAACTGAGTCAAATTTATAGAAATAAGAGCAATTCCTCAATTGATAAATGGTCAAAGTATATAAGCAGGAGATTTTCAGATGAAGTAACTAAATCTATCTAGAGTCTTATGAAAAAAAAATTCTAAATCACTATTGACTAAAGAAATCCAAATTAAAACAACTTTGAGCTACCTTACCACATCTATCAAGATAGGCTAATATGACTAGGAAAATGAAAATTGTTGAGAGAATGTAGGAAATTGAGACACTAAAATTGAGATACAAGTGTTCATAAAGTTGTATACTGAGTCAACCATTCTCTACAGTGATTTAGAATTAAGTCCAAAGAACTATAAAACTATGCATATCCTCTCACCAAGTAATACCACTACTCGATCTATATTCCAAAGAGATTTTTTTTTAAAAGGAAAAGGACCTATATGTACAAAAATATTTATAGCAGCACTTTTAGTGGTGGAAAAAAAAATTGGAAATTGAAGGATGTCCATCAACTGGGGAATGGCTGAATAAGTTGCTGTATATGATTGTGATGGAATACTATTACATCATAAGAAATAATAATAAGGATATTCTCAGAAAAACCTGAAATCCATCTCCAAAGAAATAGCTGGTGAAATATGAATGCAAATTGAAGTATATTTTTTCTTTATTTTTCTTGGGATTTTTGTCTATTTTTTTTCATAACACAACGAACATGGGAATATGTTTTACATGACTGCACATCTATTAACATCAAATTGCTTGCCTTCTCAATGAATGAGGAGAGAAGAGAGAGAGAGGGAGAGGAATAGGATTTGGAACAGAAAAAAAAATTTAAATGAATGTTAATTTTTACATGTAATGGGAGGAAATAAAACACATTTTAAAATAAATCTATCCCAGAGGTTCTCATATTTTTTGTTCTAATGAACTCTTTACACTATCAAGAACTATTGAGCCCCACCCCATTCCCTATAAAAAAAAAGCCATTAGGGTTTCATTCTGTTCATGACACCCTAAACAGAATGATGATATGCTTCTTTCAAAAGAGATCTTTGAAAACACAAATGGGGCAACTAGGTGGTATAGTGCATAGAGCACAACCCTGGAATCAGGAGGACCTGAGTTCAAATCTGACCTCAGACACTTAACACTTCCTAGCTGTGTGACCCTGGGCAAGTCACTTAACCTCAATTGCCTCAGGAAAAAAAAATAGAAAACACAAATGTTTCCTTTAGAATTTTATATACTCATTATATATTATAATACCTGGCACAAATCAGGTGCTTAATAAATAAATAACTGTTGATTGACATATATGGGAAAGAAATGGCAAAAGACATGCATTGCTAAACAATCTTTTTGATAGGAAGGTCATATCTCTAAATATGGACTTCTTTCATCACTTTTTGAGCACAGATTGTGGCTAATTGACTCTCAAAATAGGTAGAAGTGGAGAGGATAGAAAGGGAGAGTATTCAAGGACAATCCATCATGTAAGTTAATACAATCAATCAGTCACTATACTCTTCTTAAGCACCTATTATGGGACTAACCACTATGCAAAGTAATGAAGATGTAAAACAAAAAATAGCCCCCCCAAAAAAATCCCTGCCCTCAAGTAACTCTGAGACAACTGGAGGAAATCATGTGATCTACTTATGCATATAGGTATGTGTTAATACACACACACACATAACACAAATATTGTTTAAATATATTATACTATATATTGTGTAGATAGATAGATAATCTTTGATAAAGACACTAAAATTTAGGAGGATTGTAAGGGGGTTCTTACAGAGAGTGAGATTTAAGTTGAAACCAGAAGGAAGCCAGGGAAGCCTGGATATAGAGTCAAGGAAAGAAAATATTCTAGGAATTGAATATAGCCAGTGAAAAGGCTTTGAATTGTAAGATGCAATGTCATGCTCAGAGTAAAGGGGAGAGGGGAAGGAGAAGGGGGGAAGAGTATGAAATGAAAGAAAAATGGGTAGGAAAAGGCCAGGTTATGAAAACTTTAAAAGAAAAACAGGGAACTTTATATTTGATCCTGGAAGTAATAGGAAATAACTGGAGTTTACTGAATAAGTTTGTGATAGTTTTGTGAATAGGGTTAGTCATCTAAGGTAAATCAATTTGATGTCCGAGTTAAGGATCAATTGAAATAGACTCATTACCCCAAACATTTCTAGTAGGAACATGGATATTTTACCATCTCATACAAATTGTCCAGATCTTACATACTTACCTAGACTTCTTCTGTCAATAGTTTTTATATAA
Source organism: Sarcophilus harrisii (assembly GCF_902635505.1). Classification (NCBI taxonomy): domain Eukaryota; kingdom Metazoa; phylum Chordata; class Mammalia; order Dasyuromorphia; family Dasyuridae; genus Sarcophilus; species Sarcophilus harrisii. The sequence continues at coordinate 197,219,292 of NC_045426.1, forward strand.
GTCTAGATAAAAGAGTGAGTTTAATCAATCAAAAATTAATGTTTTTCCAACTCCCGGCCTTTGCATTGTCTTGTTCATAACTTTTATTTTTCTGCAGAAGAACACTTAACAGCTTTTAAAAATAACAACTGGTTTCTTACTGTTCTTGTTGATGATATTGATGATATATAGTTGAATATATATCTCTTACAGGTCATGATAAAAAAAATCTTTGACTCCAATCTGATGTTAAAACTTTTGTGGAAAAAGTCATATCTCTAGGTTCCTATATTTCATTCCTATATTGACAGGAATTATACCAATTCTGGCTTACATTGAATTGGGGAAAATCCAATTAAATGCTAGTTAGGATATAGAACCAAAAATTATAGTTAACTCTTTCAGTAAGTTGTTTTGAATGAATATTCTCTTTTGTGCATTATCCATAAATAGATAACATGCCACATTAAAATGCACAGTTCTTTAACTCTTTTAGCAATTAATCATATATTGCCTTGTAATATCTCTTTTAATGAACTGTCATTCTATTGAACTACTGTATTGAACCATTATTTGAATGTGTTATTACTTTATTTTTCAGTTAATTTATTTAAGTAAATTATAATCTACTTGAGATCAAGGACCAGATCTCATTCAAGCATATTGTCAATAAATATTAAAATAAAATCAAAATCAATTTGTTCAGCCATATAACCGACCCCTTGTAATATAAGTATACTTAAACATTAACCAAAATAAATTAAGAAAGTAAAATCTTAGTTGTGGAAAGTCATACAAAAGGAAAAAGGATCATAGCATCATAAATTTATCCATCCTACTCATTTTCTGGAGAACACAGAAACCCACAAAGGTTAAGTGATCGCCTAAGATTATAGCAGGTAGAATTTGAATCCAGCTTCTCAAACTCTAGAGATTTAGCATTTTAAGGCATTTAAAGAAGCTAGGTGGTATGGTAAATAGAGAGTTAGGCTTCTGCAAGCTCTCCAAATTCTGTTTGCTCCAGTTCCTCATAAAATGAGCTAGAGAAAGGAATGACAAACCACTCAAATATCTTTCCCAAAAAAATCTCAAATGGGGTCACAAAGAATTAGATATGATTGAAATGACTCCACATCAATAATAACAACAAAAATACAGGAGCTAGTAAGCTCTGCCAAGACTTAAGACTGCCTAGAATGGTTCCTGAACATTGGGGCTTTCATTTTATATGTGAGAGAACAAATTAATCAATCACCAAACATTTGTTAAGTACTTCTTATGGTAGGCACTTGGTCCCTGCCCTCAAAAGGCTTACATTGCCCACCATATTGGAAGAGTAGAGAACTATCTATTCCCAAGCCCTATCAAGGACCTTCTATTGGCTGAAGACAAAATTATTGTCACTATTTTCTTGTTCCTCTCCTTCAAGGAAAACAGTAGAAGAATATTAGAGTGACTAAGGCCTTACACACACACACACACACACACACACACACCCCCCCCCCCCCCCCCGGCCATTGCTCAACAACATAATATTTTTGTTGTTTCAATATTTGCATTGTTGAAGTCATGTGTATGGTTTTCCTGTTTCTGCTGACTTCCTCTTAATTAGTTAATATATTATCTCATTCTTCTCTGAATTCATTATATTCACAATTTTTTATCCTTTAGTAATATGCCATTATATTCATATACTGTAAATTCTTTTTAGCCATTAAACAATCAATTGGTATCTACTTTGCTTCTAGAATCAGGGTGTTTTTGTGTTCTCTTGCTTTTGGTTTTCATACTATAAATACTGTATTATGACTATATTAAAGAAAATTAGAAATTTCTATCTTGGATTTCTTTCTACAATTATTCCAAAATTAACTATTCTCATCTTTGGTATGTTTACCAGTTTTCTAGGTATAAAGAAAATCTCAGAGTTGTTTTGATTGATGTTTCCCTCATTATTTTTGACTTGAAAAAGTGTTTCACTGGGAAAATATTTTTACAGTCAAAGGTTCTGATAAAGGCCTCATTTCCAAAATATATAGAGAATTTACTCTAATTTATAAGAAATCAAGCTATTCTCCAATTGATAAATGGTCAAAGGATATGAACAGACAATTCTCAGATGAAGAAATTGAAACTATTTCTAGCCATATGAAAAGATGCTCCAAGTCATTATTAATCAGAGAAATGCAAATTAAGACAACTCTGAGATACCACTACATACCTGTCAGATTGGCTAGAATGACAGGGAAAGATAATGTGGAATGTTGGAGGGGATATGGGAAAACAGGGACACTGATACATTGTTGGTGGAATACATACATAAATACATATATATATGTGTGTATATATAAATTTTCTATATATCTTAATTATCAAATCCTTATCAGAAATAACAAGATTTTTTTTCCTCAAAAAAAATAGTTTCCCTTTTTTTGCTACTTACATTAATTTTTGTTTAGGTAAACCTTTTCAATTTAATGTAATCAAATTTATCTATTTTATGTTTTTAATTGCCTATCATCCTCATTTTTAAGAACTCTTTCTGCCTTGTATTAGTTCTGAAAGATCCTTGACCTAGTTCTCTGCTAAAAAAAATTTTCATGACAATTTGGCTTCTAATTCTACCATTCAATCCAAATGTCTTTCTCCAAGGTTAGCTAACTATCTTTTAATTTCTAAGTCTAAAGACACAAACTCTGTTCTCACTCCTCTTGATTTTCTCTGCAACTTTTAACACCACTAATTACTCCCTCCCTTTACATGCTTTCTCTTATACTAGCTTTCATGACAATATTCTCTCATATCTCCTGTGTTATTTTTCAGTCTTCGTTTCAGGTTACTCATCCATAACTTATCCACAAAGTATAAATGAATCATGGGGTATATTCTAGGCCCCCTTCTTTCTATATCATCTTTTTTATGCATTCTTATAGGTTCAATTAGTGTTTCTCTGCTGATTACTCCCAAATATCCATATTTCCCTACTGAGTTGCAGTTCTATTTCAAAGGTCTGCTAGACAGCATTTCAATTTAATTCTAAAACAAAACTCATTGAACCATTTGACAAGTGCCATGGACTTTGGTAGAGAGAACTCTCCTTTCCCTCCAAACCAGCCCCTCCTTCAAATACACCTGCTTCTGTTGAGAATATTTTCAACTTTTCCACTTTAAATTTTCCATCCACTCAGTTTGACAATCTCAATGTCAACTTTGTCTCTTTCCTCTCTTTCAGGTCTCATAGCCAAGCCATTGTCAATTCTTCTTGCACATTATTTTTTCATCTGTCCTTTTCTTTTATTCATGTGATCATTGCCCTAATTCAGGTCTTTATCACCTAACACCAATACTACTGTAATACCCTCTTGATTAATCTCCCTGATTCAGTTCTCCTGGATTCTCCATAGAAATGCCAAAATCATTTCCTAAAGCACAGGTCCAGCCTTCTCATTCTCCCTTTTGCTTTAAGGGTAAAAGACAAACTCCTTTATTTGGTATGTAAAAACTATTTGGTTCTGGCCAATGTCCTTAGTTTTACTTCATATCATTCTCTTTGTGAACTTTATATACTAGCCAAACTTTCCTATGTGCTGTTCCTTATATGCAACATCACATTCTCCACCTCTGTGCCTTAAACAAGTTGCTCCTCATGTTTGGAATATGTCTTACCTCAGCTTCTTGGAATCTCTAGCTTTCTCCAAAACTCAAGTGCCATCTTCTTCATCATTCCAGATATCTACACTAGTGTGTTTGATTTTTCTCTTCCCCTTAATTTGCTTTATAATTACTTTTTATTTACTTATCTCTGTATAAATGTTGGATAAACAGTTTGAAAAGAATATGTTTTTGTCTTTGTGCAATTTCAGGTAAATAATTTTTCAAAAAGTTTATTGAGCATTTGCTATATTACAAACACTGTGCTAAATACTCTAAATACAAATAAAAACAAAAAGATATATTCCCTGCCCTCAGCAGCTTACATTCTAATGGAGGAAGGCAATACGTGAAAGAGACTTGAAAAGGATAAGGTGGGAGAAGAGCTGATTAAGTCCAGGATGTTAGAAGCAGATCTAGGACTAGAATGGAGGATGATTGCTCTGGGGATTCCTCAAAGTGAAAGTTGGGAGAAATTTACTAATGGGGTCTACAAAGAAAGAGAAATGTTCCAGGGGAAGAAGGCAACTGAAATGTGATGCTCAAATCCAGAGTCAGCAGCAGAGTTGGAAAGAATGAATAACTCCAGACAGCACATGCTTATTAAATATAAGATGAATTTAATTTTAATAATCTTTGAAATGTGAAAAGGACTTTGATGAATGATAAAGTATACAAAGAATCCCAATTTCTCATGTGAAAAAATATGATTTTATTAAAGAATCAGAATTATATTTCTTATTATCTCAGGATTTCTGAGTGTGTGTTTGTGTGTGTGTGTGTGTGTGTGTGTGTGTGTGTGTGTGTGTGTCTGGGAATGAACACAAACTATGGATCCTAAAGTTTTTGCTTTTCTAAAAAAGCAATGTGACTGTTAGAAAAAACAACAGAGCCACCTGTTGGTTAAGCAAAGAAAATGACCCCTACAAAGCATCTGGAAGGATTGAACTGTTTTTTTCAATCAGAATTTGCCACTCTTTTCTAAGCAGCAATTTTGGGGATTTTTAAAAGATGATAAAATTCAAGGTAATCTTATCCCTCTCTCCCCCACCTGCCATTACCACTAAGATGAAACACTGTTTGAAAAAGGTATGTCTCTTGCAATCTGGTCTTTTCTACCTTCTTTTCTTCTTTCTCCTCTCTATACTCCTCCCCATTTCTTCCTCTCCTTTTTCTCCTTCCCTCCTCTTACCTCTCCTCCTCTTCTTTCTCCTCTACTTTCTTTTTTCTCTTCATCCTCCTCCTCCTCTTCTTTCTCCTCTTCCATCTAGAACTCTGAATGATGAGTTTTCATTTTCTTTTGACAGGCCTGGGCCCACTATACCAATTTCCAGATATCTCTAAACCATGAAACTGAAAACCTTAATTTATCTTCCCTCCATATATTATCTCCTTCTATTAGAATATAAGCTCCTTAACAGCAGGGACTATTTGTTGCCTTATATTTTCTATAACCAAAGCTTAACACAGTGACTAGTACACTGTAAGTGCTTTAATAAATGCTTTTTAAATTAAGTCATTTATTCATTTTATGAAGACTAAAAAGTATATTGACTCTGGGGAATTTCTAACTTAGTACAAACATATGAGTCCATAAAAATGACTTCTACAAAATTTAGAGTACAATTCTTAACAGTGCTCTTTAAAAATAGAAGAGGCAAACATTTTTGCAAATACAATGGAATTTGATTATTTGCTGTCTTTAACTTGAGGTTACTTATATTTTAGTATCATGAGTCAAGGGGAAGGAAACATATCAATAGGGTAGTCAGCTGACATTTCTCTTTCTGAAGCAATTTAGGGTTGGGGGTATTTATTAGGTTTCTATAACAAGAACAAGAAGTAAAAACAGAGCGGGGCGTGGAGACCTATGAAAAACATGGTCAGCTGTCTGGGGCTGGCTATATAGGATAAGCTCTCATTCTAAGGGCAGAATAGTCTCATGTTGGGAGCTAAAAATTCAGAGCTTAGCAAATGGCCTGGCACATAACAGATAATCATTAGAGGCTTATGACTGAGTTACTGGAGGAACCAACTTATGATAGAGAAATAAACCAGTAGTCTATTTAAATAGTCCTGATATGGCCTGAACCAAGACGATGGGAGTGTCACAGGATAAAGGTGGCATATACAAGAGATATCATGAAAATAAAATTAATAGACCATGGGAACAAATTGGATATGGGAGGAGGACTGTGATAGAGACTGAGGAGTCAAAAATAATTACATAGGTTTTGGGCCTGTGTGGCTAATGGTACCCTTAACAATAATGGAGAAGCTAGGGGAAAGTAAGTGTTTTTAGGGGGCAGATGGAGTCCACATTTAAACATGTTGTCTATAAGATATCCAATTTGAGATATCCAAGAGGCAACTGGAGATGTGAGACTGGAGACAAGAAGTAGATAAATAGATTTAAGAAACATCAGCATAGTGATGATCATTGAATTCATACGAGCTGTTAAGAGAAGAGGGCTCAGGACAGAGCCTTGAGAGAGATCCATGGATAGAAGATGTAACCTGGATGAAGATCCAGAAAAGGAGACTGGAGAGTGGACAGATACATACAAGTAAAAATAATGTCAAAAAAAAAAAAAAAAAAAAAAAAAAAAACCTAGGGAGAAATGAATGCTAAAGTGTCAAATGCAGCAGGGAGGTCAAAGATGATTATTGAATAAAGACTATTAGATTTGGTAATTAGGGCATCATTATTAACTTTGCAGACAAGAGTCTCATTTGAATAATAATATCACAAGCCAGATTTTAGAGAACTACCACAATTTTGAGTGGGTAGTAAACATGGATTGAGTAAATCTTCAAGAAGGAAAGATTACTTGAGTGAAAGAATTGGAATGAGAGCCTGGAAAAGGCAGTGGGGAGCAAGGAATATGCCAGATCAGCACTTTGATCAGTGAGTGAGTCAGGAAGGATCAATAGAGGTGCTAAAAAGCGTGTTCAGAGAGGCTGTGTCATCAGGGAGGAGCTAGGTCTCAGTGAGAGCCAAAAGATGAAAGGAGTGGAAAAGAAAAAGATCTTGGATGAAAGCACATATTCCAGACAGCACTGCTTTAGTGGGTCATTGAGGGGTTGGAAAGCAAGGAGGATGGAATTAAGAAATTAGATGGAAAAGGGGGGAGTTATGAAGAATGAAGTTTGTATAAGGATAACTGGGATAACATCACTAGAAGGTTCAGCTTTAGAAGGAAACTCTCAGAGTTTTAATGAATAGCACTACATAATGTACATATTATGTATGTATGTATTATGTATTCACATAATCTCAAGCAAGGTGACCAGTGTAGGAAATAAAAATATCAATTAGCTGACCCTTCCTTGCTTCCAATAGAATGAATTAATATTCATTCCACAGGACTCTTTATTCCTTTCCCAAAATACCTGGTCATACCAAACCCATGTAAGAACTCTATGAAGAGCCAGAAGACTTTACTGGTTTAGAAGAATAGTAACCCATTATAATAGGTAAAATATTAATAATAATAGCATTTATATAGTGTCTATTCTGTTTATCTCATTCAATCCTTACAACCTTATGAGATAGGCAATTTTATTACGTCCATTTTAGTGTCAAGGAAACTGAAGCACACAAGTTAAGTGACTTGCCCAAGCTCAAAAAGCTAGAAAGTATCTGAGGTCAGATTTGAACTCAGATTTCCCTGACTCCAAAGTTAATGATTTATTTTCTCTATGGTCTCAATGGGGACATGGAACTCAATCCAGGACCCCACAGATTCTGTGCTCATCTTTCTATACTGCTCCGTGATCTTATTTCCATGTAAAACTGGCTTGCTTTATTATTTTGTTCTGTGCTTGTACATGATTGTACATGATTTGTTTTATAATTACTTAGGTTTTATATTTCCAAAAGCAGAAGGGAGGAAAACCCAGTGAATTGGATTAAAGAAAAGAAAATATGAGGGAAAGGAAGGGTCTATGCCTCAAGATATAGTTTAAATTATCTATGATAACATTTTATTCATACCAAGAATTCAAGAATAAATGAAAAACATATTAGTATATACCACACACCAAGCTAAGAAGTACTAACCAGAACTGGTAAAGGAAATTGCCTTACCTGTGATTTCCCTATGCCAATTAAATAATAGGTCTAGTTCCTATCCTTACCCACACTTAGGTTGTTCCTACCCACTCATTCACCCTCAAAGCAAAAAATATTTCATTTTTGTGTGTGTCCCCAGCACCATGTATAGTGAATTGAACTGAGTTGATCAGAGGATCAACTTATCAAAATTTCAAGTCTCATCAACAGAAGATTGGCTAGCATGAAGTAACAATAAATTTTAAAACATAGTTGTAATCTGCATCAATAGAGGAAGTGCTTATCCTGATTCAGTGAGATCTTTTGAAGTTCTACAGCACTAAATGACATATAGGTAAGAAATTTTCTTATTGTAAAATGTCTGAGCTTCCTAATTATATGAATAAATTGTTCATCCTCATAAGAATTCACCTTTCAGCAAGATATTTCTTTCTTTATCTTTTTTAATTAATTCTATTTTTTCTTTTGCTTTATCTGAGATCATGATCGTTACCCTTGTTTTTTCTTTGTTTGTTTCACTGGAAGTATAATAGATTTTAATACATCTTTATTTTGTGTATCTCTGCAGTTCAGATGTGTTTCTTGTAAACAATGTAGGATTCTGGTTTTTAATTCATTCTGCTAGCTACTTCCATTTTATGGGTAAGTTCATCCATTCACATTTATAATTATAACTGTATATTTCCCTCTAAGTTATTTTTTCCTGGTTGTCCTACTCTCTCTCTCACCTTCATCCTGTCCCTTCTCACAAGTGTTTTACTTCTGAACACCACTCCCTCCAATCTGTCCTCCTTTCCATCAGTAATTCTTCCACCAGATATAAACTGAAGCATACTTTAACTTTTTTCAGTTTCCTTTTTTTGTTCAAGTCTCCTTGTACAAAATTAATAATGTGATATGATTTCATATAAAAAGTTAAAAAAGGTGCAGGACTGCTTTTTCTGGGTTGTAGAAAGCCCACAGTTAAGGTACACAGTAGTAAAACAAATTTTTAGAGTTTTGCTTTTGTTCAGGTTGGTTCTTCAGGTCCTCTTTAAACATTCAATTCTTACCTTGAAAACAGTTTCCTCTCTTAGGCTGCATTTCTCCTTTTTACTGAGTTACTGGACCATTGTGCTAATTATTCTCTGGTATCAATACATCATTACTTCCCTTAAATTAAAAATATTTTTTACATTGTCCTTTAGTAATATAGTGCCATAATCTCTTTAAATTGTAGAAAATGCAATGAATAGCACTATATTCCAGATCATGCATATCCAGAACTGAGAAGAAACTATCCAAATCACATAACTTTTTTTCTAGTTTGAACACTGAGAGGAATTTCTTTTTCATACCTCTCAAATGAGTTTATTTATTTTTTATACTTTTTTATTTTTACAATTTTATGTAGAAATAATTTTAACTTTTTTTAATTTTTCACTTCTAAATTCTATCCCTCCCTCCCATCATTCCTCTCTTTCTAAGACGGCAGGTAATTTGATATAAATTATTCATAAGCAACCATGTAAAATATTTCCATGTTGGTCATTTTGTAAAAGAAAACATAGATCAAAACTTTAAAAATACTATGTTTCAATCCATCAATTCAGACTCCATCATTACTTTCTGTGGAGATGGATAGTATTTTTCATCATAAATCTTCATCTTAGATTTTTGCATTGCTAAGAATAGCTATTCACAGTTAATCATTATACAACATTCCTTCAACTAAATACAATATATACATTTTCCTGATTCTGCTCACTTCATTTTGCTTCTAAGTCTTAGATTTTTCTGAAAGGAGCCTACTCTTCATTTTTAATAGCACAATAGTATTTATTACAATCATAGATGACAGCTTGTTCAGCCATTTGTCAATTGATGGGAACTGCCTCAATTTCCAATTCTTTGCCATCACAAAAAAAAAAAACTGCTCTAATTATTTTTGTACATCTGAGTCTTTTTCTTTATTGTTTTATCTCTTTGGGATAAAGATCTAGGAATGCTATTGCTACATCAAAGGCTCCACAGGAGATGGAGATAAGATAGCAGTGTAAAGGTGGAGACTCACTGGAGCTCTTGGCCCAACCCATTCCCATATCTTTATATAATGACTCTAAACAGATTCTAAAGCAGTAGAATCCTTAAAAAGACAGAGTGAGACAATTTCCCAGCTCAGGACAACTTGGAAGGTCAGCAGGAAAGGTCCTGTTGCATGAGAGTAGAGCACTGTTTGGTGCAAGCCTTGCCCGCAGTGGCTTTAGTGATGGTGTCCAGCCCTTTCAGCCCACAGATAGTATGGGGATCACACAACAAGTTAGAAGCTTCCTATTTCTCTGTCTACACTCAGATCCTGGTCACAGTGCTGGGGGCAAACAGCCAGGATGAGAAGGAGAACTTGCACATCACAGCCTGCATCCATAGTGGAAGAGGGAGCATCCTCACAGTTCTAGGGCAGAAAAGAACACAGGCCTCTCCTTAGATCACACTAACTTGGAAGAACTGAAAACTTACAGGTCCCTAAAAGAATCTCTGAAAAATGCTGCCAAAAAAACCCTGAAGCTTGGGCCAGTGCACGCTTCTCCCTGGAAGCAGGACCCTACTTTAACAAAGAGTCAAAAGTCAAGTAATAGCAGGATATAAAATAAACCTACGTAAGTCATCAACATTCTTATATATCACTAACAAAATCCAACAGTTAGAGTTACAAAGAGAAATTCCATTTAAAGTAACTACTGACAGTATAAAATATTTGGGAATCTATCTGCCAAGGAAAATCAGAAACTATATGAGCAAAACTACAAAACTCTTTCCACACAAATCAGATCTAACCAATTAGAAAAATATTAAATGCTCTTGAATTGAGCAAATATAATCAAGATGACAATACCACCTAATCTATTTATTTAGCACTATACAATCAGACTCCCAAAAAACTATTTTAATGACCTAGAAAAAATAACAACAAAATTCATATGGAAAAACAAAAGGTCAAGAATTTCAAGGGAATTAATGAAAAAAAAATCAAATGAAGGTGGCCTAGCTGTACCAGATCTAAAATTATTTTATAAAGCAGTGGTTACCAAAACCATTTGGTATTGGCTAAGAAATAGACTAGTTGATCAATGGAATAGGTTAGATTCAAAGGACAAAAACAGCCAATAACTTTAATAATCTAGTGTTTGACAAACCCAAAGATCCCAGTTTTGGGGATAAGAACTCACTGTTTGACAAAAATTGCTAGGAAAATTGGAAACTAGTATGGCAGAAACTAGGCAGTAACCCACACTTAACACTGTACACCAAGATAAGGTCAAAATGGGTTCATGACCTAGGCATAAAGAATGAGATTATAAATAAATTGGAAGAGCAATGGGATAGTTTACCTCTCAGACCTGTGCAAGAGGAAGGAATTTATGACCAAAGAAGAACGAGAGATCATTATTGATCACAAAATAGAAAATTTTTATTATATCAAATTGAAAAGGTTTTCTACAAACAAAACTAATGCAGACAAGATTAGAAGGGAAGCAATAAACTGGGAAAACATTTTTACAGTCAAAGGTTCTGATTAATGTCTCATTTCCAAAATATATAGAGAATTGACTCTAATTTATAAGAAATCAAGCCATTCTCCAATTGATTAAATGGTCAAAGGATATGAACAGACAATTTTCAGACGAAGAAATTGAGATATCACTACATACCTGTCAGATTGGCTAGAATGATGGATAATATTTTTCATCATAAATCTTCATCTTAGATTTTTGCATTGCTAAGAATAGCTATTCACAGTTAATCATTATACAACATTCCTTCAACTAAATACAATATATACATTTTCCTGATTCTGCTCACTTCATTTTGCTTCTAAGTCTTAGATTTTTCTGAAAGGAGCCTACTCTTCATTTTTAATAGCACAATAGTATTTATTACAATCATAGATGACAGCTTGTTCAGCCATTTGTCAATTGATGGGAACTGCCTCAATTTTGCAAGACAATGCGGAATGCTGGAGGGGATGTGGGAAAACTGGGACACTGATACATTGTTGGTGTAATTGTGAATACATCCAGCCATTCTGGAGAGTGATTTGGAACTATGCTCAAAAAGCTATCAAACTGTGCATACCCTTTGACCCAGCAGTGTTACTACTGGGCTTATATCCGAAAGAGATTTTAAAGAAGGGAAAGGGACTTGTATGTGCAAGAATGTTTGTGGCAGCCTTCTTTGTAGTGGCCAGAAACTGGAAACTGAGTGGATGCCCATCAATTGGAAAATAGCTGAAGAAATTGTGGTATATGAATATTATGGAATATTATTGTTCTGTAAGAAATGACCAGCAGACACCCAAAGAAAGAACACTGGGAAATGGATATAAACTGTTTGCATTTTTGTTTTTCTTCCTGGGTTATTTTTACCTTCTGAATACAATTCTTCCTGTGCAACAAGAAAACTGTTCAGTTCTGCACACATATATTGTATCTAGGATACACTGTGACATATTTAACTTGTATAGGACTGCTTGCCATCTGTGGGAGGGGATGAAGGGAGGGAGGGGAAAAGTTGGAACAGAAGTGAGTGCAAGGGATAATGTTGTACCCAGACATGGGCTTTGTCAATAAAAAGTTATAATAATTAAAAAAAAGAAATAAATTTTTTTTAAAAAATTGACCAGCAGAATGATTTCAGAAAGGCCTGGAGAGACTTATATGAACTGATTCTGAGTGAAATGAGCAGGACCAGAAGATCATTTTATATACTTCAACAACAATACTATATGATGATCAATTCTGATGGACATGGCCCTCTTTCACAATGAGATGAACCAATCAGTTCCAATGGAGCAGTAATGAACTGAACCAGCTACACCCAGTAAAAGAACTCTGGGAGATGACTATGAACCATTACATAGAATTCCCAATCCTTCTATTTTTGTCCACCTGCATTTTTGATTTCTTTCCCAGGTTAATTGCACACTATTTCAAAGTCTGACTCTTTTTATACAGCAAAATAACTGTTTGGACATGTATACATATATTATATTTAACTTATACTTTAACATATTTAACATGTATTGGTCAACCTGCCATCTGGGGGAATGGGTGGGGAAAAGACGGAAAAAAGTTGGAACAAAAGGATTTGCAACTGTGAATGCTAAAAAATTATCTATGCATACATCTTGTAAATAAAAAGCTATAATAATAAAAACAAAACAAATAAATAAAGTATAGACTAAAAAAAAGTCAAGTAATAGGCTAGGAAAATGAGCAAACAGAAAGATTCTGATCATAGAAAGTAACTGTGGAAGATCAAAATACACACATAAAAGACAACAAAGTCAAATCTCCTACAACAAAAATCTCCAAGAAAAATACAAATTGGCCTCAGGCCTTGGAACAGCTCAAAAAGGATTTTGAAAATCAAGTAAAAGAAGTAGAAAAAAATGGGAAAGAGAAATGAAAGTGATTCAAGAAATCATGAAAAACACATCTCAACTTGATAAAAGAGACAAATACTGAAGGACAGCTTGAAAAATAATATAGGCAAAATGGTAAAGGAAGTACAAAAAAAAAAAAAAAAAAAAAGCAGTGAGGAGAAAGAATGGCTTAAAAAATCCGAATTGGCCACATGGAAAGAGAGCCACAAATATTCAATAAAGAAGAAAAACAAAAACCTCCTTAAAAAGCAGAATTGGCCAAATGAGCAGAAAAAAAAAATTCACTGAAGAAAACAACTTCTTTAAAAATAGAATTGGAGGGGCAGTTAGCAGTGAATAGAGCACTGGCCCTGAAGGCAAGAGGACCCGAGTTCAAATTTGTTCTCAGATACTTAACACTTCCTAGCTGTGTGACCTATGCAAGTTACTTAGCCCAATTGCCTCAGCAAAAATAATAAATCAATCAATAAATAAATAAATAAAATAATATAATAAAATAAATAAATAAAAGTAGAATTGGACACATGGAAAAGGAGATACAAAAGCTCATTGAAGAAAATAATTCTTTAAAAATTAGAATTGAGTGAATTGGAGCTAATGACTATATGAGAAATCAAGAAACAATAAAAACAAAACCAAAAGAATAAAAAAAAAAGGCAATTGTGAAATATTTCATTAGAAAAAATAACTGACCTGAAAAATAGATCCAGGAGAGATAATTTAAAAGTTATTGAAATACCTGAAAGCCATGATCAAAAAGAGCCTAGACATCATCTTTCAAGAAATTGTCAAAGAAATCTGTCCTGATAGTAGAACTAGAGGGTAAATAAAGAATCCACTAATCACCACCTGAAAGAGATATCAAAATGAAAACTCCTAGCAATTATAACCAGAATCCAAAATTTCCATGTCAAAGAGAAAATATTTCAAGCAGCCAGAAAGAAACATTGTGTTGTCACAGTCAGAATAATACAGTTCTACATTAAATGATCTGAAAACTTGGCATATGATATTCCGGGGGGCAAAAGAGCTAATATTACAACCAAAAATCACATACTCAGCAAAATCGAGCATAATCTTCCAGGGTGGGGAATAGAAATTCAATGAAATAAAGGACTTTAAAGCATTCTTGATTTAAAACAAAAGTGAATAAAAAATTTGATCTTCAAATGCAAGACTTTAAAAAAACATTCAGAAAAATGTGGAAAGAGAAACAGAAAAGGGAAATCTTAAGAGACTCAATCAGGTTAAACTGTTTCTATTCCTACATAGGAAGATGATGATGTTATGATAACTCAAGAACTTTCTCATTATTAGGGGAGTAAAAAAGATTATATATAGGCAGAGGGTTCAGGTGTTAATTGAATGTGAAGGGATGATATCTAAAAAAAATAAAATTAAAGGGTAAGAAAAAATGTACTGGGAGAAAAAGAAAGTGGGAAGTAAAATGGGAATAAACACATAAAAGAGAAGAAAAAACTCTTACAGTATGAAGGGAAAAGATTAAGGGGCAGTAAGTAAACCTTACTCTCATCAGAATTGGCTCAAAAAGGGAATACTATACACACTCAGTTGGGTATGGAAATCTGTCTTACCCTACAAAATGTTAGGAAGGGAAGAGAAGAAAAGGATGTGATAGAAAGGAGGCATGGGGGGAGAGATTACTCAAAAGTAAAACACTCAAGGAGAGGCAGATGAAAAAAAGAGAACAGTATAAATGGAGGTGAAGAAAACTACAGTTAACAGTAATTTTTTGGCGGGGGGGGGGGGTAAGAATTGAGCAAATTTCTCTAAAAAAGGCCTCATTTCTCAAACATATAGAGAACTGAGTCAAATTTATAAAAATAAGAGTGATTTCCCAATTGATAAATGATCGAAAAACATGAACCATTTTATTTTTTTTAATTAAACCTTTTTATTTTTCAAAGCATATGCATGGACAATTCAACATTAGCCCTTGCAAAACCCTGTGTTCCAATTTTTCCCTACTTCCCCCCACATCCTCCCCTAGATGACAAGTAGTCCAGTATATGTTAAACATGGTAGAAATGTGTTAAATCCAATAAATGTATACATATTTATACAATTATCATGATGCACAAAAAAAAGCAAAATAAAATGCAATCAAACAATAAGAATGAAAAATGTTATGAACCACACTCAGTTCCCACAGTCCTCTCACTGGGTGTAGATGGCTCCCTTCATCACTGAACAAGTGACACTGGTTTGAATCACCTCATTGTTGAAGAGAACCATGTCCATCTTGTTTCTGTGTACAATGATCTCCTAGTTCTGCTTATTTCACTCGGCATCAGTTCAACGTGAACAATTTTCAGAAGTAACCATGGCAATCTATAGCCATATGGAAAAATATTCTCATTATTGTAAAAAAGCAAATTAAAGCATTTCTGAAGTACTACCACATAACTATGAGATCAGCTAATAGTACAGAAAAAGAAACTGATTAAATTTTGAGAGGATATGGAGAAAATAAGACATTATACATACCCTTTGACATAGCAATACTACTATTAGGTCTGAATGCCAGGAAATTAAAAAAAGAAAAGAAAAAGGACTCATGTTCAAATGAAAAATATTTATAAGCAAGTCTTTTGTGGTGGCAAAGAATTGGAAAGGAAAGGAATGTCCATCAATCGGGAATTCATTGTGGTGTTATTGGGAATAAATTGTGGTGTGTTATTACAGTGGAATACCATTGTGCTCTAAAAAATGAGCAGGATGCCTTCAGAAAAATGTGAAAAGAGCCGATACAAAGTGACATGTACTGTGTACAAAGAAATAGCAATATTGTAAGATGATCCACTGTGAATGACACAATTATTTTCTGCAATACAATGATCCAAAACAACTTTAAAGGAGTTATGATGAAAAATGCGATCCATTTCCAGAGCAAGTGCTATTGGGCTCTGAATGCAGACTGAAGCATATTTTAATTTTTCTTGAGGGTTTTTGGAGAGACTCTGTCTTCTTTCATAGCATGACTATGATGGAAATGTTTTGCACGACTATACTTGTATAACCTATATTGAATTGCTTGCATTCTGAATGGGGGAAGGTAGAAGGGAAGATGGAAAAGAATCTGGGGGAAAAAAAGGTAAAAACCCTGTTTTGTTTTTTTTTGTACCTGGGGTGAGGGGAGGAAATACTAAAGAAAAAAGGGAACACAGGGAGGAGTGTGCAGTTTTATATTTTGGAGACATAGTTTCAAATTACTCTCCAGAGTGGTTACAATCAGTTCACAACTCCATTTTTTCTTACAACTCCTCCAACATTTATTTTCTGTCATATTAGCCAATCTGATAAGTATGAAATATCATTTTTTATATGACTATATAAATAACTTTGATTTCATCTGAAAATTGACTGGTCATATCCTTTGATCATTTATCAAATGAAGAATTACTCTTAAATTTGACTCAGTTCCTCATATATTTGAAAAATAAGGCTTTATCAGAGAAACTTGTAAATTTTTTGTTGCTTGCTTTCCTTCTAATTTTGGCTGAACTGATTTTTGTGCAAAAATTTTATCAAAATTATCCATTTAACAACTCATAACACTTTCATTTGGTCTTATTTCTTCCACTATCCACAGATCTGACAAGTAAACTATTTTATGCATCTATAATTTGCTTATGGTTTCACTATGTCTAAATCATGTATCCTTTTTAAACTTATTTTGGTATATGTTATGGGATGTTGCTCTACATTCAATTTCTGCCAAACTGCATTTTCCCCCCCCAAGAATTTATTTCAGATGTTAAGTTCTTGTCACAAAAGCTGGGATCTTCTCATTTATCAAACACTATATTACTATAGCCTTTTACTACTGTGTATACTCATTTATTCCACTAGTGCACCTCTCTATGACATGTAAATGTCCCAAATTCTTGAATATTTGTTTACAAGTGATTGTATTGTTTTGATTAAATTGTAATACAGACAACAATACCAAAATACATACATTTTTTCTAAAGTTTATTGCTCTGAAATAAATTGTCCTTTACAGTTTTGAGATAAGTCAAATATTGCTTAATTTTCATGATTCACAGACAAAACAAAAAGCAATAGAGAAAGAGTAATTTTTGTGATCATGACTTTAGGGAGTTTATTTTAAAAGGGTCATTTTCAGAAATAATAACAGTAATTACAGTTGTCGAAGGATTAAGCAATTTAAGGATCATATTCCTTAGTAATTTAGAAGTGAACATTTCTGAGTATAGTTTGTAGTAGTTTAGGGAAAATGTGTCTGTCAGACATACAGTATAAGTATGCAAGTCCAGACTAGAACGTCTGCATACTTAATATGCAGATTCCTTACATTTTTAGAAATACCTTGTGCAGTATCCATATTTAAAATTTTGTATTCAATTTACTACAGTTATACACAAGACAAAAGTTACATCTAACAGAGGAATCAGACATTAATGATTCAAGACATTTATGTCCACTTCATCTATAATTTAAAAAAAAAAAACTTCCTCCCTCTATGTAATTAGGGACTTTTTGCCTTCACAGAAATAACAGAGTTGAACTATCACACACACACACAAAAAAAAAAAAAAAAAACCCTAAATCTCATAAAAACAAGCATGTTAGCTAAAAATATTTATATAAAATTATGTATTTTGTGCGAATTTATAACAGCTAAATAAATTCTCAAATTTAATTGGAATATTGCTGTCATAAAGGATTCAGAACAGTATGTGATGACATGACAATGAAGGAAATAAATTAAAATTTGTAAAACTATAGATAATGACAATGATGTAAATGGGGGGGGAGTAAAATTAAATTGACCACTGTGCAGTTATAATGACCAAACTTGGCCTTGGAAAAGAGCTGAGAAAATGGACCTCCTTTCTTTCTTGGAAAAGACAGAGGACTATATTTTCTTCATATTGCATATGATTAATATTGCACATGCTCTCCATCATGGTTGATGTGTTGATTTTACCAAACTGTTCTTCCACATCCCTTTTTTAACTTCTCAGAAATAGCTTCCTTTGTAAAGTTACATTCAGAAATTATGATGTGCAAACAAAATGTATCAATAAAAATAGGATTTACCAAAAAAAAAAAAAAAAAAAAAAAAAAAAAAAAATCCTTGGTTGCATAGCCCATTTCCTGCAGTGACTGCTATCCACTTTGATTGTTCCTTATCCTGGCTGTCTCTCGTGAGTTTTATAGACATTAAATTTAAACTAAAGTTCAAAACTTAATGTTTTCCTCTATAGATTAAATATGAATGACTTAGCAATTGTTCAGTAAAATATTTTTAAAGTGCATTGTGCTAGGCATTGGTGATTCAGAGAGAAAAACAATCCCTGGCTTCAAGAAATTTACATTCTATTGATTAATACAAAATGTAGATGAAAAAGCCAAAAGTAGTCATTGTTGTGGACATCAAAAAAGGCTTCCCAAAGAAGAGTATATTCTACCTTGAAGGAAGCTAGGAATCCTGTGAAATGAGGATGAGAATGAAGTGAATTTTAGGAAAGGAGGGAATTTTAGGAAAGGTATCAAGGCAGAAATATTAGGAAAATGACAGCTGGAATGAAGAAATTATGAAGGGGTATAGTGTAAAATAAGTCTAGAAAATTAAGTTGAAACTTTTCATATCAATATAATAGAAAAGTGAATGCACACCAATTGGGGAATGAGCAAACATTGATACATATGTGAAAATATTATTTCATCAGAAGTGATGGACATTTAGAAAATCTTATGTAAACTGAGTTATATAATCCAATGCAGAGCAAAGTAAGCACAGGAGGGAAGGAAGGAAAAAGAGGGAAGGAAAAGAAGGGAGGGGAGAGAAGGGAGGGAAGGGAAGGAAAGGAAGGAAGGAAAGGGAGGGAATAAAAGGAAGGAAGAAATCAAAGGAGGGAAGAGAGAAAGGAAGGTTTAAGGGAGGGAGGGATATTCAGAGGAAGGAGGAAAGAAAGGAAGAAAGATAATAAAAATATTATGCTAATAGAACTGCCAAGACTTGGCAATTGACTGTATACACTGTGACACAGAAAAGAACAAAAAGTCCAAAAGTGCAAAACAAAGTCAATGGGAAGATATTGGTACTTCAATTGAAATAGGAAGTTTTGAGACTGGGAAGGTTTAAAGGGGAAGTTAATGAGTTCTGGTTTGGACATTCTAAAGTGGCCCAAGTACTTGGTATAAATATTAAATTGAGTTTTCTGGTTAAAATGTTAAATAATATATAATGACCAACTCTGATGAAGATGGCTGTTTTCAATAATGAGGTGATTCAGGCCAATTCCAATAGACTTGTGATGGAGAGGGCAATCTGAATCCAGAAAGAGGATTGTAGGAACTGAATGTGGATCACAACATAGTATTTTTATCTTTTATATTGTTTGTTTCCTTTTTGTTTCTTTTTTTTCTTTTTGATCTGATTTTTTTATGCAGCATGACAAATGTAAAAATATGTTAAGGATTACACATGTTTACCCTACACTGGAATACTTGCTGTCTGGGGGAAAAGGGAGGAAAGGAGAAAAATTTGGAACACAAGGTTTTCCAAAGATAAATATTGAAAACTATTTTTGCATGTTTTTTTAAAAATTAAAAGCTATTATTAACAATTTCATAAAATATGATTCTTGTTGATATAAAAATTATTTTTCTATAGGAGATTATTTTTTCTGGATCCATTGTTTGTTGAAAAAAATAATTTATCTCAATTTCACATTTTTAATTAACTAATATAATTATAAGTATATTGATTTTTCCATTGAACTCTAAAAGTATTTATTAAGTTTAGTACATTTGCTAACATATCAAACAACCACTAAATGTATCAAATGATTTCCAAAGTAAAAATAATTTTTCAATTTGTAAAAAAATAAATTTATATTTATAAAAAATCTTAATTAAATTTTAATATAAATTTCAAGTAGACAAAAGAAATTTAAATAGTTGATTTTAAATACCACTACAATACAACCCTGCTGAATTAATCAAGATATCAAACACTTATCTTAATATATAATAAAACACAAAATTTTACTGTTCCTAAATATTTATAATTTTATATTATTGGCGTAGCCATCATAATTGCACATAATTTGTGCATATTAATTTTACATTTATATATTATAAACATTGCCTCAATACTCAAAAGTCTATATAATTACACCAATACTGCACAATTATATTCAAAAATAACTTGTGGGCAACTTCTGCCTTGAAGTTTCTCATAAATAGATGAGAAAATTTTTCTTTTAAAAGTAGCATATGCAAACCATTTACTGAACATAATGAACATATTCTAAAACATAGCTTGCAATTCGCATCATTAGAAGGAATTTTTGAATTGAGTATCTTAAAAATTTATCTGATTATTTGAGTATTAACACTGCATTCATCAAACATCACTGAAGAATGAAGTGTTTCACATAAATGAACTTTCCAGACAACATAAGCTTTCTCTTTTAAACAGTGTACATGTGTACTGGTAGTACAGCAAGAAAAACATTTTTGCTTTCTAATATATACTAAATATCTTTGTTTTATGAAAATATATACTGATGCAATTAAACATTTCTTGTGGATTTGGAGTCTTCACTGTTCTTCAAACAGTTAATGAACTGTGATACAAGACAGTGATGTTCTGCTAAAGTATTGAGATATAGTGACATTTGCCCCAAACAAAAATGGTCCCAGACTTTTGCACATTTAGTTTTTCCATTTTTGTTGCTTTTGTTTTTAAATCACATTGCTCTCAGAATTTCTGTCAAGATCTGTCTTTATTTTCCCCTTATATACTTTGCCTCAACATGTACAGCTTTTCCCATGCTTCTACCTTAGATGTACTAAATTCTTTGAATGCTCTCAACTCCAGTAGGCATCAAAGATCAAGTAGTATTTTGGCATTTACCACGTTTTCAAATTCTCCTTGGTACAATGCCTCTGTGTTTTCCAGCTTCCCTTGTCCTGGCACTTGTCCTGGGTCCTATAAATCTACATCCTACTTGGTATCCATGATCTTTTTTCTCTCTTTCATCCTCCACTGTTTTGTGGTCTTATATGACCTGACTGTGGTGTGCTTTTATGGTTCCTAACCTTTTACTAACTGCTCTCTAGCATCTCCATATACTTTAATTTCGGCTATTCTGACTGGTGTTTGACTCTTGGTTCATTTGATCTGTGCTCTCTTCTGGAATCCAAAATCATTGGTGGACTTTAAGACAGCCTGGTTGGAAACTATCAACACTGCTAATTCCCTATTCCAGCATATGACCAGTGGCCTGGTACTGCATTAATTTTATAATCGCTGCACTCCATAGTTCCACGGCCACCAATGTTTGCTCCTAGAAACTCTCCACTAACTTTTAATAAGAATACTGAACATCAGAGATGTCAAACTCGCTTTGTTGGGCTTCTTAAGTGTTGCTGAAACCAGATTAAAATGTAATTGGGAAATGTTTTCACAAAATAAAATATAACACAATACAACATAGATGTTAATTTGTGACTTTTTAAATCAAGATATGACCCACAGGGATCCATTTCTATTTGTTTTGACACCACTGCTGCACATTATTGTTTATTAAAAAACAAAAAGTAGTAGGGATGGTAAAAATTATTAATCAGTAGTATTATTGTACATATAATTCTCAGTCAATAGGCTCCATAAAAGGTATTGAGATTGGCTCTACACCTTAACTATGGAGTTTGTACATAATAATGATAGTTTTGACTTTAAGTTAGGAGAGAAAGTGAAATGTACAAAGCCTTTATAAAATGGATTGATATTTCACTAATCCTCTGCTAACAGTATCAATTATCTTTGTTAATAACATTTAGTATGGAATTTAGTTTACAGGCATTTTTTTTGTTTTTATGTTTAGTTTGGAAATTAAAAATGAATATACAAATTTTATATTCCAGGTCTTGGAGTCTTTCAGTGAAACTTAAAAACACATTTTCTGCTTTCTTACTTTTGAAGCTGCAAAAGTAAACATTCATTAACACCTGAAAAATTGAATTCAGTTGTTAACTCTTCACCACACCAAAAGTGTGATTTTTCCATTTGGTATGGATAATGCTGCAATGGCAATTTACAATTCTTAAAAAAATTGTCATTTCACTGTTGGAACATTCTCTTCTTGTCTCTTTTATCCATCATGCCTTGTTTTGCTGTGATCAGATTCTACTGGGACAGAAGCCACAACTACATTATCACTCTCAAATGTGACATTTGTGCCAGAAGGAGGAGGTTTATACAAGAAGATTGCAAGACCATTGAAGATGATTGTTAGTACTTTACAACCAACACCTGAAAATAAACAAAAAAATAAAACCATAGATTTCAGTAACTTAGAACAAAAGTATAATCATTATAAATAATCAAGGATCTTAATAGTTAAAAAGTTACACTTAAAAAACTCAACAAAGGAGAAAAATAAGTGCAGTGAAATATATTGTATGCATCAAAAATAATAGGAATATCAACATTTGCAAATTCTAATAAAGAATGGAATGCACATTTATTAACATTTATCTACTATACACCAGGCACTTTACCTTTAGGCATTTTACAAATATCATAATTGACCTAGTTCTCAAATTTTGCCCAATACAACTAAATGAACTTGACCTCCAATGTCATCTGAATTAGTGGTAGAATCAATTATCACAATTATTTCCTATTGTACAAATGTGTTTGCATATGTGTGTGTATGTATATATATATATATATATATATATATATATATATACTATGTGTGTATATATATATATATATATATACACACACACATATATACATTATATACATACATATATACAAGTAATGTTTTCATGGAAAAAAAGAGGAAATATTGTTTGGGTAAATGGCTAGCTAATTAAGTAGTTTGCTACATATGCAAATATAAAAAGGTAAAGCTTTACATAAAATATAAACACTCGCATCTCTATTGATATCAATTTTTTTTTAAAGATCTGTGATTTTATCACATTTGGTGGGGGAAAATTCCTACATAAATATATCAAATTGAACATCTAAGCTTCCACTTAGGAATGTGGGAAATTAAGGCATAAGTTCCATAGAAGTACTAAAATGAAATTCCTAAAGATAAGATCTCACCATAGTATCATATCTCCCAACATAACCACATTGACATCCCTTTATTTGTATAAGATAAAATACAAAATACTCAGCCCAGGATTTAAAAATTTAACAATCTAGTTCCCAATCTGACTTTCTAAGCTTTTATTTCTCTTCTTTTATTCTCCATTCAAGTCAAATTCCCCTACAAATTCTCTATGAACACAAACAATTCCCCATATTTTGAGTACCCTCTTTTTTCACCTGAGATTCATAAATCCATTAGCTTCTTTCAAAGAACATAAGGCTTTTTCTGATTCCCCATTTTTTTTCCACTTGAAATTACTTCATGTAACTTCATATTTTGAAAGATGGGGTAAAAGTAATACTTAGGGACAAGTCTCACAGAAACAATTTTATTTAATTTAGCATTCATCTAATATTCAAGCTATCTCTGGCTGAGAGAGACAGATAAAACAAAGAGAAAAACAGAGAGATCCAAAATGGCAATTCTCCATACTTTCCAATACATGTCTTTCTACCTCAATATAATTTGAAGTAACATTTTTAGGACTCAAACAACAAAAATCACAGCATATAAAAATACAGTTTTGAATTAACTTTTCAAAATGATATTTACTATAGCATTACATAACTGACAATTTCTTCCTGTGTTCTCTGAGAGTAAACAAAAAAAATTCTTCCCTATGATGAATATCTCAATCTGTTCTCAAAGGAGAAGGAGTAGGTCACATTTCCATCAAAGAAAGTAAAAGAAGAGACAACCCTTAGATAGATTTATTGCCTAATTACTTAAGACAATATCCTTAACAACAGGTTCTCATCCTTAATGCATTTCTCTAAGACCAGCCTTTCATCCTCCACTTAACCCACTTTCAAACAAAAGTCTGGAAGGGTTATTTTTTAGACCAGAGAAATATTACAATTTAATAGTTCTAAAGAAATTTATAAAGGAGGTTTTTAATATGCTTTCACAGCATATACTTTGTACTTAACTTTTAGAGATAACATCTCTTCCCCAATGTGCCCTAGAATATAACTTCTTGGAAGGGTGGGATTACTTTTTTTGAACATGTTTTACATTTACTTCACATAATTCCTTGTACATAGTAGGCCCCAAATTAAAAATATATGTGTTGGCCAAATAGTATGTGTACAACAAATACTGTGTGAACAATATGACAGAACAGATAGTTTTAGCAATAACTTGTTTTCTACATCATCACATTTTTATCACATTAAGCATAAAACCCCATATTAAAAAATGAGTAATTTCATCTTTTATAACATAATGGTTTTCTAGAGATCATTCATTTTTTAATTTTAACAATAACTTTACATTTCTAAGTTTCTTGTATCTTACCTGTTATAAACTATTTCTATAATCTAATGTGGCAACTGTATGATGTATATAAACAGATTAAAAGTAGAAATGAAAAAAACACACAGAAAATAGAATTAGGGAAACATTAAACCAAGTTACTATATTTTTATTTTTCTGAAAGAGTTTAACTTAATTAAAATCCTAATATTGAAGGAAAGAATAACTATCCCCTATCCTCTCTTCACCCTTCTACTCAATTTTGACTTCTTCAATCATGTTAGCTATCTTATAGGAAATATAAATAATATGCAACATTTGGTTTGTGGAGACATAGTGTGATCTCTAATATAATTAAATGAGTAAGTACAGATAATGATTTCATATCATATCATTCTATTAAATTTGAAACAATATACTATTCAAAATTCTTCAATAGGCATCAATAACATTACAGAGTTTCCCTATTTAGCTGGTATCAAACTTATCTTTTTAGTGCAGGGTTCATTGACAGTTCTTTCACACAATTACATTTTGACTCTTTTCTGATATTTTAATGAGGATGTTACAGTTCATCAAATAAAATTCTTCTTATTTTATCCTTACTTTTATACTCCTACACACATCAAGATATTCGTTAAATCTTCACTGGCACAAATATCTTAATAGAATCTCTACTGCTCAGTTAGCAGTATGTTCTTTCTGTGTCTATTAAATACAAAATACAACTCTGGTAGTAATCAGCACCCGATGACACAGTCTATATACTATATACAAATTTGCTTTATATTAAAACATATGGATGCTCTATTGTTACTATAAAAAACACCACATTGAAAATTGCTCATTCATAATTACCACAAACAAATCAACTTACTTTATGTTCAAAGATATCATTACTTACTTATTCCTACCAGCATGAAGGCCATTTTGATGTTGTCATATATCCAGCAAGCTCCTCTAATTCCACATTGGTTAATGTCCCAAAGAGTACAAGAACTATCTATTGCAAAGCCGAACACAATTGGTCCAGGAATTGTACCTATATATGATAATTGTATATGAAGAATAGGGATAATATGAAAGTAGTAATTAATATTTTTATTTATATGTGTATAACATATTATATACATTTTACACAATGCACCAACCAGTACTTTCACACAGTGACTTATAATTTCTTCATCTTGAAATATTTTATTCCTTTCATCTATTTCAAAAGATAATATCTTTGATTCCCCAATTGAAAATTATCTTTCGTTTTTTCTATCCTTACAAAGAACAATTTATCAGTATTATACTCTTTTTTATGTATTAGATATTGCATATTCATTTTCTATCTCACACAATAGAGTACAAACTACGGAAAAACTATTTATTTTCTTTGTAACTACCCCAGCCCATATGACAAAGATTCACAGGTAGTGACAACTTAATAATTAATAGACTTCTTAATTGACCTGCAGCTTGAAAGAGGTCCAACCAAATTAACAATAGTTAATTTTTTTAAAAATTCAATTGAACAAAAATACGATAAAAAAAAATTTGCTTCTTTGAGTTAAGGTCAGTAAACTATACAAATAGGAAGTTATTTTCATCAGTAAGAGTGTTGTTTTTTAAATTCACTTTCCAATTGAACAAATTAAACATCATTAAAATTAACATCATTCTTAAGAAACTGATCCTATATGTTTTGTGAATTTTTTTCCCTTCCCTTTTTTTCTTTAGAAGCTATATATCATATGGAAATAGAAGAATTGCACATGCATTACTTACTGTCTAGGGGAGGGAAAGAGAGGGAGAAAAATTTGGAACACAAGTTTTGCAAGGATGGATATTGAAAACTATCTTAGCATGTATTTTGAAGAACAAAAATCTACTAATACCTTTTTTTTTAAAAGAAGCAATATACCATTAGAGACATAGTTTCAATCATTCTATATCTTATTTTTCCTATGCCTAGCCTGAAGAAAGTTTAAAAAAAATTATCACCTCAAGAATGTTTTAATTATGTAGTTATCATCTAAAATTTGTTTTAGAGATGCAAAGGCTTTGCCACAGATTTTTGATGAGGAAATCTGTCCTTAGAAGGTGTTGATGGCCTCCTCTGCTCTATAGATGTCTTTGCTTTTATCCTGTGACCTGAATTCAGGAATGCTGTTCTGTACAAAAGAATTGGGGCCAGAAGTGCATTTACTATTTTCATTAGCTAAACACTATTTAAAGGCATATAACTAACTAGAGTCTTCATTTTAAAATGTCTGCACAAATAATGTTTGTAGCAGCCCTCTTTGTAGTGGCCAGAAACTGGAAACTGAGTGGATGCCCATCAATTGGAGAATGGCTGAATAAATTGTGATATATGAATGTTATGGAATATTATTTTTCTGTAAGAAATGACCAGCAGGATGATTTCAGAAAGGCCTGGAGAGACTGACATGAACTGATGCTGAGTGAAATGAGCAGGACCAAGAGATCATTATGCACTTCAACAACAATACTATATGATGATCAATTCTGATGGACGTGGCCATCTTCAACAAGGAGATGAAGCAAATCAGTTCCAATAGAGCAGTAATGAACTGAACCAGCAACACCCAGGGAAAGAACTCTGGGAGATGACTATGAACCACTACATAGAATTCCCAAACCCTCTATTTTTGTCCACCTGCATTTTTGATTTCCTTCACAGGCTAATTGTTCCCTATTTCAAAGTCCGATTCTTTTTGTACAGTAAAATAACTATATGGACATGTATACTTATATTGTATTTAACTTATACTTCAACATAGTTAACATGTATTGGTCAACCTGCTATCTGGGGGAAGGCATGGGAGGGGGAAGAAGGGGAAAACTTGGAACAAAAGGTCTTGCAATTGTCAATGCTGAAAAATTACCCATGCATATATCTTGTAAATAAAAAGCTATAAAAAAAAAAAAAGAAAGAAAGAAAGAAAGAAAAGTCTTCACAAAGCTGATCAGTTTTCTACCACTCATGTTACAGATGATATGAAATTTTCTATGATGTGGCTTTAACCCGAGTGGTCTTTGAAGTATTAATATAATTTTAAAAAACAAATAAGATTAGTAAATTTTATACAGATTGCCACAGCAAATGTTTTTATATCTTTTCATTTTTCCACAACCTTTTAAAAATACCAATTTATTTTGTTTTCTTTTGTTTTTATTTTTGGTATAGAGGCTGTCTCAAAAGTTATTCAGCAAGGAAATCAGACATTAGACAATCAAAGATAGCTAGGATTTGGAGTTTCTTTCATATGAAATATTCAAATATATTCCAATCTGTATTGTATATCTTTTTAAACTTTTTAAAAATATATATTAATAGTCCTCAAAAAAATTAATATCATTTTTTTAAATTCTTAATATTTTGTTGACACTAATGCAAGTGCTATTTGCCAAAATACCATATGCAACTGCTAATCTTTGAGCAGCTTCCAGGGGACACTAGCATCTTAACAGATGTAAGGTATTTATACCCTGGAGCTGGAGTCCTGTCAGCTAAGCCAGTTTCATATAGAGAGCTCTCCTTACAAACCATCTAGAAAACTTTTTCTAGTTTTTCTCTCTTTTTTTTCTCTTTTGTCCACTTTACATGTATATCCTACACTTCAGCTAATTTCAAATAGGGACAAGATAGGAGTGGGGAGGTGTGGGGGGAATGATAAGGAAACTACCTCAGAGCACTTGCTCAGCAACTTTTGGCGGTTTTCAGAGTTATCTAGAACTCTAAAGGAATAACTGGGGTTAGCTTAGGGTTACCTAAGGTTACCTAGCCAATGGGTGTCAGACTCAGGACTTGAACCCAGTTCTCCTGCCTTCAAGGTGAGCTCTCTGTAAGCTATATCACCCTGTGACTCTTTTTTTAAAAATGAAAAATCAACTATCTTTTCCATACCCCACAATTAATTCATATTTAAAGTATCATTGTATAAAGGAAAGGATTATTAGAAAGTGAATTAAAATAGTCCATATAATCCTCTGGGATACTTAACATTTTATATAAATAGCTTGAAAATGCCATTTAAGACTTTTTTTCATCATCTTCAATTAATACATAGACATTTTTCATACATTTCCTTTTACTGTATCATAAAAAATTTAAAAATTTGTACACATACATGAACATTTATCAGACCTTTCTTAAACTCGCTTTAGATTAATTAATTAGTGGTAAAATTATTCTAAATATTCTGATATTTTCTATTATGAAAGATTATTAATTCTTGAATTTTGATATCATCAATTTAAAACATCATCCAAAATCCATCAAAATCCAAAAAAAAAAAAAAAAACAAAAAAAACTGGACCAAAATTATGTATTTTTTACTAAATAAGTTCTTTGGTTAATTTTTTCCTTGGTACTTCAGAGAATTATAAACTAATATATTTAACACATTAGTAATCTTCCAAAGAATTAATGATATGCATACCGAGTAACCGGACCAAAACAAACTGTACACCAAGGGCTAGGGAGCGTTGGTGGTTATTCACACACCTAAAAGTAATAGTTATTGGTAAATATTTATAACAACATTGTTAAATGAGAATTATAAATTGTAAACAGAAATCATTCTTTAAATTCGACATCACTTTTACTCATGAATCATTTTCTTCATGTCAAATTGAATATTTTTTTAAAAGAAGTGAAAATGAACAAAACAGTTGTGAATTGATTTCTATTTTGACATATCTGAATCAATAAAAGAAATTAGTGCTTTTTTAGTTCATATTTTTAATAATTTAAATTTACAAAATCAATTTTTAGAAGAACCTACAGATAGATTGCTATATTTTATTTTCATGGCCCATTATTTCCAGAACAAATCTGTTGATTTCTTAAAAGCTGTTGAGATCATCAAAAAAAAAAGAAAAACACATTAACCATAGTTTGTTTACACTCTACCTAAAGCAATGCTGAATGCTCACTTTCAGTATTTTATACCCCAAATTTTTTCCATTTCTTAAACATTCTCAAATTTCATAAAGCTATTGTCATTATTATATAACATGATTTAAAAGCTCCTGAAATCTAAAAATTATCCAAAAGTCTAAACCAAATGTTGTTTGAAGGAAGAGAGAGAAGGAGGAAGAGAGGGAAGAGAAGGAAGGAAAAAAGGAAGGAGGGAGGGAGAAAGGGGGGGAAGGAGGAAAGAAAGGAGGGAAGAAAAGGAAGGGAAGGAAGGAAGGAGAGAAGGAAGGAAGGAGAAAAGGAAGGAAGGAAGGAAGGAGGGAGTTACTATCATAACTGTCCTAAAAGTATCATTCCTCCCCCACCTCACTTCCCCAAAAGAGGTGGCAGTACAGATCCAAAATGCTAAATGGAACATTTGGACTTGGTAGGTAACCTTGCAGAGGACTATGACAGCAACAAGAATAGGGAGGGGCTGACTGATGAGAAGACGAGAATGTGCAGCATACCCCTTAACCATCTCATGCTTTTCCTGGTTCTGGGTGTTGCTGTAGCAAAGATGCAATGGGGGCAACATTGTTTTTCCTCCCTTCTGATTTTAACCAACACAAATTTACCTATTTCCTTATACATATATAACATATACATATACATACATATAATTTACATACATAAGCCAAATTGTAATTTGGCTTCAGTTTTCAGGAAAAATTTCATACAGGGTAGTATAGTATAAGAAAAAATACATACCGAAGAATAGCTACAGTAATTGGAGTACTAGCCATAAAAGTAAAAATAACAGTAATAAAAAAAAAGCCAAGGAATATAGGCATATTTGTACAGCCGATTTCACACTTCCCAGCTTTAGCCTCAGTGCTTTCTGCAAAAGGTATTTGTTTTGTCCTCCCAATACAGGAACAGTTGTAGTATACCTGTGAATATCGTAAACAAAAACAGTTTTTCAAAACATGAAAAGATAACTGCAAATTTATATTTTTAAAAAATAATTGCAACATTTTTTAAAATTACAGTCCAATTAACTTACTAACTTGAAAGATCATCTTTATACCAAATGATTCATTTAGAAAATTGGCAATATTAAAATTGTATAAGGAAAATATACCAATTTTCAGAGAAGAAAAATAATAATCTGCCAACTAAATATGAGCTTGATTTTTTTTTCTGTGAAAACACTAAAATATATGATTAAATTTATGAGAAAGTGGATATCTAACAAAAAAACGGAGGGGAATTACAAAGAAGCATTATAGTTTCTTCAACAATACATCAGGTTTACATTATTTTTTTGGCTAAGTAGCTAAATTAACAGGTCAGGAAGATGCCATAAATATAATATAGTGGTGGTAGTAGTGGTGGTGGTGGTGGTGGTGGTAGTAGTAATAATAGTAGTAGTAGTAGTAGTAGTAGTAGTAGTAGTAGTAGTAATTACCATTTTATAGAACTTATTGTGGTCCAGATACTGTGCTAAATTGCTTTACAATGACTCTCTCATTTGATTCTTATAACCACATTGGGAATTAGGTGATATACCCATTTTACAGATGAGGAAATTAAGTTAAATGGAGGCTAAATGATTTGCCCAGAGATACACAGCTAGGAAGGCCATATTTGAAATAAGCTCTTATAATCTCCAGGCCTGTTGCCAAATTACCTAAATTTTAGCCAAATATTTGAAAAATGATTTCACACTAATCTCATGAAAAATATGGGATATATAAATTACAAGAAAATTTAAGATTTTAAAATGATTGAATGGACAGATTCAAAGAATGGTGGAATGCTATTTAACATTTTTATCAACGATGTAAATGCAAAGGATAAATAATATGTTTAGCAGATTTGTATATAATACAAAACTAAGAGGGATAACTAACATGCTGGAGAAGAGAGGTAGGGTCCCAAAGATCTTTATAGAATGGGGCTCAATGAGAAGAAATTAAGTAGAGAGAATATGTCTTATAATTATCTGCTTATAAGCATACCCACTCTTAAAAAAAAAAAAAAGTAACCATTATATACCATCCCCCACTAGCTGTCATGCTTTAGCTCCCTTCTCTGCTCGACTTTTTGAGAATACCATATATATTAAGTATTCCTACTCCTCTTATCTTCTTCCAAACACTCAGCATTATGAATTTCTATCTTATCATTTAAGTGAAATTGTTTTCTCCAAAATTACCAGTGATTTCTTAATTGTCTGATCTAATGATTTTTTTCTCAATTCTTCTCATGTCTTTATATTTCTACAAAATCTGATATTGCTGATCACTTTCTTCTCCTGATAGGTTAACATGACATAATCTCTCCAAGTTTTCTTTCTATATCTGCCATTTCTTTTTCTTTTTAATATATATGAAATAAATATTTTATAATACATTTGAAATTCAAATGGCATATTATCTTCCGTCCTGTCATATTGTTACAATATGAAAAAAAGTTTCAATATCTCCACTATGTAATCCACCATCTAATCCCAATTCTAAAGGGAAATTTTGCATGATTTTTTAATTATTGAAAACTGCTGAATATTACACAAAGAATCTATTTAGCATTACAAACATACTAGAAAAGTGGTTATTTTTGTACATGATCTTGGTTTGTGTATGGATATATTCTAATGTTAGCTTTTCACATACATGGTAAATTATCTTAGACAATCAGAAGTGATGACTTAAACATGCATCTGTCACTTCTTAAGCATTTTTTGTTGGTATATGTCATGCTCAAAAAACATAGGTGTCCTCCCAAGCTCTGTCCTTGTCCCTTCTTTGTTTTATATCTTGCTAACCTCATTAGTACCTTAGGTTCAATGATCATCCCTATATAGATGATTATTAGACTTACATATCCAATTATACTCTTTCTCCCAAACTAGTTTAAAATTGTCTTTAAGACATCTCAGATTAGATATCTTCCAAGCATCTTAAACTCAAAAGGACCAAAAGAAACCTCAATATCTTGATTCCTCAAACCTGTCCTCTTGCCATCTTCCAAATTATTATCAAGAACATTATTATCCTCCCATTCATCCAAACTTACAAGGCCACATTTGAACTCAGATCCTCTTGACATAAGGGCTAATGCTATCTAGCTCCCCCAAAGACAAGATTTAAAATATGTTATAAGGGTGAAGTAAATGTAAGTCAAGAGATTAGGATGGCAATAAGATTGTAAAGCTAGCTAACTGGGAAAATGGTACTGGTCTTTACAGTAATAGAGAAATTGGAAAGAGGGGAAGATTTGTGGATACAAATACTGAATTCTATTTACATATTTCATTACAAAATGGGGGAAAGTGCAATATATTTGACCAATAATTTACTTAACCCAGCTATAAAATTTTAACCTACCTATCACAATCTCATCACAGTCTCAATTCTTTTTAAACATTTAAACAAACAAAGACGGCATTAAAGTGAGAAAACATTTCAGAAAAATCAAAAAGAAGTGCTGATTTCATTACTTCAAAGGGAAAGGATTTTTGTGTTTGTTTTAAGTCAAGCCAGAGTTCATTTAATAAAGACATTGCATTACCACTAATGTGTTTATCCAACCACTGACTCCAGCTGGCACTAATGCAATAAGATCCAGCCAAGTGTCTAAGTGGTTATAATCAATCTTCATTATTGAAAAATATTGTGTAATGATAAAAATAAAATAACATTGAGAAAATCCAATTTTGTTTATACTTTAAATGGAAAAACATGATAAACACTAAATTCTTCTTTACAGTTCTCCCAAAGCAAGAGAAAGTGGTCATCCTCCAATTTTCTACAACTACCATAAAATTACTTTGCTGAAATGGATTCCACAGTAGAAAGAGTAGGATAGAAAATTATATGATTAAGCTTCTCTTTATTAGACTAGCTGAATTTTCCAAAAGGAAGAAAAAAATTGCAAAGTTAAGATCTCATTTTTTAAAAAGTATCCACTGACAAAAATAATTAGCACATTTACACTGACATTAGCAACAATAAAATAAAAATATTATTAATCCTTCAAATGAAATGAGTTTGGGCTTTTTCTAGCAAATCTAAAGATGTGTCTCTCTTTTTAAATTTAAAAATTGTTATAAAATGCAATTCAATAGAATTGATTTTTTCCCCTTAAAGAATTCCATCTTATCTAATTCTATTTTATTGAATCCCAAACTTGCTTTTCATGCAGAGAGGACATCCAGTATAGCAGTCAGAGAACTGTGTCAAAGCCAGAAGAACCTGGCCTCTGACAATGCACCGTATTCTGAACAATTCCCTAAATTGAAGAGATGGCATAAACACAAATATACAATATCTCTCATTAGGCTT
The DNA here is from genome assembly GCF_902635505.1 of Sarcophilus harrisii. NCBI lineage: Eukaryota > Metazoa > Chordata > Mammalia > Dasyuromorphia > Dasyuridae > Sarcophilus > Sarcophilus harrisii. Next base: position 197,253,109 of record NC_045426.1, read on the forward strand.
GTAATCACTTAATAACTCAGCTACATCTCATCACCTTTCCCTATACCGGTATCATAGACTCACTCTCTACAGCAAGATCTTTTTGTGAAACCTATAATTTAATCCTTTCAAAACACTCTCCCCATGTGTAGACAGCAGCTTCTTTACAAGCTCTATTTGGGTCCCTGAGAAGCTGGGATGTGCAATTAGCAGAGGAAGCCCTGGCACCACATCCTGAATCCAAGACTACATTTCTTCCTACACTCTATGCTCAGTGCCCCATTGGGTTAAGGTCAGTTGAAACTATAAATCCCCATCCATAAGGAATAGACTGAATACTTCCTTCCTTCTTTTGGAGTCCAGTGTTCAGCACAGTGCCTGGCACATAGTAGGCACTTAATAAATGTTGGTTGATTGTTGCATTGGGGTGGAATGTGGAGGACGGGAGAATAAGATTTTTTTAAAAAACTAAAATAAAAGCAAAAAAATATGGACAGGTTGAAGGTGAACTGATAATATACTATGGGATCATCTACTTCTGGGTCTAATTGTAGGACAGGTTCCTAAGATAATTGCAGAGGTTCAATGGTGGCAAATGCCTATACTCTCAATTTCAAAGGGACTTTTAAAATATAAGACTATACAGTTTTAGAGATGACATTTCAAGGATCTGCATCTTTTTATCAGTTCTCTTCTGCTTGTCCTTTCAGCTACTTTTGATCCTCTCTCCATAAACTGCATTTTCTTAATGCTTCATCCTTCCTCTACTTAACTGATACTCCTTCTGGTTCTTCTCTTACCTTTCTAACCACCCCTTCCCTTGCTTAGGTAAAGGCTCTCAGCTCTGCACTTCTTATGATGAGAAGTAGAGAGCCTTTACCTCTATTTTTAAGGAATATCATGGGCTTCCAAATGTTCCAAGGATCGCCTTTCCCCCCAGGATTTGCTGCAGATTACCTCATCCAACCCAATATACCTATAACCAAAAATCCAATCACATCACATTTCTATCCAACAGTTTGTTCAAGCCAACTTGCCATTTGACCTTTTACTCTGCACAAACTTCCTCCCCTTCTTCCCAGTCACCTTTATGCCTCCAGTTCTGGGAGCAATAATTAAATTAACATCTTTGCTTCTGAAAAGTATGTGTCAGTTGCAAGTACATATAATCACACAAAAGGCCAGAACATTTTTTCCTTAAAAATCTCCAAAATCTTCTTTTTGAGGTTTCTTAATAGACCTTTGTTGAACCTATCTTAAGGTGATAATGCTAAGCTCTATATTATTAGGCTTAATTTCAGATATATTTATCTATAAATTTTTAAGCACCGTACAATTTTTAACACATCAAAAAAAGTTCTTAAACTATCTTAATTGTTCTATCATTGTAGGTAATTAATATAAGTATCCTATTAAGAGAAAAACAAAGGAATAGAATGTGGAAGAAGAAAAACCTGAAAAGGTCTCTACTGCATAAGGAAGCTAGTTTTTGTTTTGGGTTTTTTTTTTTTTCGGGGGGGGGGGAGGAGGGATTCTTTCAGAAAAGGAAAGAATACTGTCTAAGAATTAACTGGTTCAAGGAACTAAGTAAGACTAAGCAACATATATTGACATAATTTCTAGTAATCTAAGAGTCCTCATCACTGGCACAAGAGCCATACTATGATTTTCAAAAGAACAATTTCTTTAATTTCTTAGACACTATGGGTAGGCTGATTGATTTTTAGTCGTTGGGGTATATTGCACTTTAGAATATGAAACATGAAAATGTGAAAATGATCTCTGCCAACAAATAAATATTTTCTCCACAAAATAGAAAGTATTTTTTGGATTTTCTTTTCTCCCTTTATGAAAATAGGCTAGTCTTTCTTTCAAATACACCCTTCCCTTATGTATATATATATATATTGTATTTAACATATACTTTAACATATTTAACATGTATTGGTCTACCTGCCATCTTGGGGAGCAGGTAAGGGAAAGGAGGGGAAAAATTGGAACAAAAGGTTTTGCAATTGTGAGTGCTGAAAAATTACCCATGCATATATCTTGTAAATAAAAAGCTATAATAAAAAAAAAGAAATACACCCTTCCTTTTTAGTTTTTCTTTTAAAATTTCCTGATAACCTAAGGGGATAACCTATATTTAATATATGCTTATTACTAGTCACATCAATGTGTGAAAAAGCAGAGACAAGGGAACTAACAACTGAACCCATGAAGCATCATCACTGATCATCAGCACTAGCTTTTCCATAAAAAATAATGCAATTGCCCTTGAGACTTAAATGATCCATAGGACTAAGGTGTGAAAAATTGACAAAGCCTCTTCATTAGGCAAGTAAAATAGCATTACATTCTTAGTAACATGTTTTTGTTTTTTAAGTATCAGATGATCTACAAGTCTTATTTCATTCCAGTTTGAAATCTGAATGAAGAGATTTATATGAATCTAGAAGGCATATCAACTATGACTTAATGATATTCAGAAGAAGCCTTCTGCTAACATTTTAAAGCATATATATTCTTTTAAGTTTTTTCAAGATAATGAAGTCTCAGGACAGAGCAAAGATGTCAGGAAAAAATGGTAAGGACTTTCTTTTTGCCCTAGAGAGCAATGAACTGGCAACAGTGACTTTCAGAGCTCTGATAAAGAGGTCAGACAACTTGTGAGGAGATATAAAGGGTTCCTTTATTGGCACAAGGTGCAGGACTCTGTTGCATTGCCAATACACAGATCGGAAATTCAGTCCCAGAAGGACTATACTAGGAGTCAGAACAAAGCATGTGAGAGTAGCAACTGTGGTCACAATTCCAGGACAGAAAAGAATGCTTGTAACTGTTCACCTTTCTTTAAATCATACCATCCTGGAAGAACCAAACACTTACAAATGTCCAGCACTAGCTTTGAAGGGAAAAAAGCCGTTTTAAAAAACCTGAATCTTGTCTCCCCTACATCGGGAGCACAGCCCAACATTAACATAAAATTAAAAGTGCAAAATGAGGATGGAAAATGAGCAAACAACAAAAAATAATAATCTGATAGAAAGCTGCTATAGTAACAGGGAAGATTAAAACACAAAGTCAAAAGAAGTCAAAAGAAGACCAAATAAAAGTCAAAACTACAACATTGAAAGCCTCACAGAAAAATGTGAATTGGTTTCATATGCAAAAAGAATTCCTGAAACTCCTTCAAAAAGATTTTAAAAATCATATAAGAGGTAAAAGAAAAAATGGAGAAAGAAATGAGAATGATACAAGAAAATCATGGGGGGAAAAAAGAACTTGGCAAAGGAGGCACAAAAAAATACTGAAAAAAATAAACTCCTAAAAAAACATAATAGACCAAATGGTAAAAGGACGTACAAAAATCCAGTAAAGAGAAAAATTCCCTAAAAAGTACTGTCTCTACTGAGCTTGTCCCAAAGAGATCTTATAGGAGGGAAAGGGACTCACATGTACAAATATGTTTGTGGCAGCCCCTTTTGTAGAGGCAAGAAACTGGAAACTGAGTGGATGCCCATCAGTTGGAGAAAGATTGAATACTTTATGGTATATTAATGTTATAGAATATTATTGTTCTACAGGAAATAATCCACTTAACCCCAATTGCCTCAGCAAAAAAAAAAAAGAGAGAGAGAGAGAGAGAGAGAGAGAGAAACAATCAGCAGGATGATTTTAGGGAGGCCTGGAGAAACTTATAGAAACTGATGCTGAATGAAATAAACAGAACCAGGAGATCATTGTATATCACAACAATAAGATTATGTGATGATCAACTATGATAGAATTAGCTCTTCTCAGCAATACAGTGATCCAAGACAATTCCAATAGACTTAGGATAGAAAATGACATCCTCATCCAGGGAAAGAAATACAAAAACTAAAGATAAAAACATACTATTTTCACCTGTTTTATCTGTGTGTTTTTTCCTTCTAGTGGTTTTCTCTTGTGTTCTGATTTATTTCCCCACAACATAACAAATGTGGAAATATGTTTTAAATGACTGAATATATATAAAATCAATATCAGATTTGCTGTCTTGGAAAGGAGGGGGAAAAAATCTTTCAAAAATGAATGTTGTTGACAAATATGTAAATCTGTTTAAAAGAATAGCACATATCTAACCTATATCAGGTTGCTTGATGTCTTGGGGATGAGGAAAGCAAGAAAGGGAAAGAGAAAAATTTAGAATAAAGTTTTGAAAAGTATGTTTACATGTATTTAGGAAAATCAAATACTATCAAAAATATATTTAGGAAAATCAAATACTATCAAAAACAAACAAAAAAAGAATATTGAAAACTATCTTCACTTGTAATTGGAAAATTAAAATACAATTGAGAAAATAAGAAAACTGCTATCTATCTATCCACCCCAAAAAAAAGTGATAAGAGTATGAATGCAGATCAAAGTCCACTTTTTTAAAAACTTTTTTTGTTATTTGGGAGTTTTTTGATCTGCATTTTTCTACAATAGGACTGTACATGTTTAACCTACAATCAATTATTTGCCATCTCACTGAGATCAGAGGGGAAATAAGAACATTTGGAACTCAAAATTTTAAACAAATATTAAAAATAGTTTTTATATATGTAATTAAGAATACAATATTAATCATAGAAATATGCTATTTTGAAAAAAAAAGATACTGAAGGCTCTAAGCATTTCTTTTAACTTGTCCCCCCCCAAATAAAATACTACATTTGTACATAGATAAATAGAAAAATAAGAGAGAATAGATAGAATGAAAGACCAGATGCACACAGAGGACTTGTATTTATCTCTTTGTGGAAGTAAAATTCCATTCCATTAATGCCTACTTTAAATGCAAAAGATTTCATTGTTATTTATGAGTCTCTCAGGCTTTGACTATATGCTCTTGTACTATAATACACATTTTATTCAGTTTTTCTCTAGATTTATATGTTGTTCTGTACTAAGGTTTGGAACTATGAACATCTCTCTTCTAGGACTCTGTAATTAAACATAATGGACCATTAACCATCCTCCTATTCATGATTTCAAATAGTGACAACTCCATGGTACATGTAAAAAGCAGATAAGATAATACATCATACCAAACACCTGGATAGTTATCAGCATATATCTTGAACATTCTTTGCAGGGTAGCATTAAATCTTTTCTATTAGGGTGAATAAGCTATGATCATGATACCATTTTAAACATCAATAGGTACTCCATCACCTATCAAAGGGAAGATAATAACCCAAAAAGTACACAAGATAAATGGGGGAAAAATATATATGCACATGTGCACAAGCATGCAAAAGTCCTCAGTTATTCTCTGGGTATCAACAAAGAGTGTCAGGAGTTATTGACCCAGAGGACCCTATACAAGAGTCAACTTCAAGGATATTATATGTATTTTTTTCTTGCTACTAGTTTTAAAAGAAGCATATTACATTTATTTAAAAATATAAATTACCACTTTACAAAAAACCTTTCCCAATAAGGGGCAGAGGTAGCAGGGCTCAAGTTTGGTGACCTCTCTTCTCCACTCTGTCACATCTTCAAAGACTTTTTATAAATTGTCATTCATTACAAACTTCAATTGGCAAAGGCATAGCAATGACAATCATCTGATGAAATAACTGAAATAACCCACTCAAGATCACCAATTCTAGACAAACACAGTATAACTTTTAAAAGCAATTTCTTTAATTTATTGGATACTCTAGATAGGGATCCTGGAGTCATGCTGCACTTTAAGACACTGAAACTTGAAAACATGAAAATTATCTCGGTCTCCAAATAATAAATTTTCCCCGTAAAATGAGGAACTCAAGTATCTTTTCAATTTTTCTCTGTATCAAAAGAGGCTATTCTTTGAGATATAGCCTTCCTTTTCTTTTCCTTAAAAAAAAAAAATTCCCCTGATAATCTAAGGAGATTTAAGAAAAAAATCCTCTCTGCATTATAACAGGTTATAATTGGGACATGGTAGTACATGTTTCTCCTTGCTACTGAGGATACTGAAGTTAGTGGATCACTTGAGTTGAGCTGTTCCTGCTTTCTGCAGGTCGGAACACCTGCAGAAAACTAAATGGATGTTTGTATTAAGTGTGGCACAAATATGGTAAGCCTACAGGAGCAGGGGACTACCCTAAAGATGGGAAACTGCCCTAATTTGGAAACAAACAGAACTGTTCAAAGCCAATTGCCAATGAGCAATGGAATCAGGCCTGTGAGCAGTCACTGCCTTTTCAAGAGCATTCAGAGATAGGTGGGGCAGGGGCAGCTGCTAGCTATGGGCATTTTCAAGGGGGTGGAACTCTTTGTTTGGGGTTCTTGGTAGAGAGGAGGGCTGAAGGGAAGCTTGAGGCACCATTCCCCACCCCACAATCAGAAATGCTTACCCTAATACTTTTTATTTTTAAAAAAAATTTTTTAAAGAGGGAAGGCAGGGGAAAATTTAGAACACAAGGTTTTGCAAGGATCACTGTTGAAAAATTAACCATGCATGTTTTAAAAATAAAAAAACTAATGAAAAATAATAAAATTTTAAAAATTAAAATTAAAAAAATGAACTGGCAAAGAAGAAAAAATTCCACCATGAAACATATTATGGGAACAGGGAAGACCAGGGTTCATCTCCAAAGGAGGACACTTAATTTAAAAAAAAAAAGAAAGAAAAAAAAAAGGCTTCTATCTCAAAGAGTAATATGAAATGGCTGCCTGCCCAGACAGAATTTATAGAATTTAAAAATCAAATGAGAAACATTAAGGAAAAACTAAAAATAAAATAAAAATAAAAACCATCCAAGACAAAACAAGAAGATTATGAAAAGAAAGTTAACCAACTAGAAAAAAAGGTACAGAGTCTCAAAGATGAAAATAATTCTTTGAAAATTAGAATTGGGCAAGGGGAAGCCAGTGAAGTTATGGAAAATCAAGAAATAACAAAAGAGATTATAAAGAATGAGAAAATAGAACAGAATGTGAAACATAACAAAATTGACAGAAACTGGAGAACAGATCAAGAAGAGAAAATATAAGAATAATTGGACTGTCAGAAAGTTGTAAAAACCTTGACACAATAATGCAGAAAATAATCCAATAGAAAAATTCCACCCATCATCTCCTCAAAGAGATCCTGTGTGGAAAACATACAGGAATATTATTACCAAATTTTGAAACTCCTAAATCAAAATAAAAATTTTACAAGAAACAAGAAAAAAAATGTGAAAAAATTTTAAGTCCCAGTTTTACACCAAAAAAGAAAAAGAAAAGAAACTACTAAATGAGCAAATATAATTAGATAATTAATTTAAAGGCTTAGATCTTTCTTCCTTTTTTTGTACTTGAAATGTTTTTGTTTATTGATGATTGCTACACACAGTAAAATATTATAGCAGACTAAAGAATGGCTCTCTTCCAGAAGCCTCTAAAATGTCCTAGAATTTGATGTAATGACCACAGTATCATATTCACTTTAAACTGGATCATCAGGAAAGGCATTACAGAAGAAACAACAAATGAGTTGGAGCCAAGATGAACAGAATTTAGACAGAAGTGGAGAAGATATTTTATAGTCATGATTTTAAAAAAAACCTAACATACTATATCTAAATATCCCTTATTATACATAAAGTCATAAAAATAAGCTACCTTTGGCCGACTTTCGGGAACTGAATTTTTGCAGCCAGCAATGCAGGGAGAAAAATACTGGATACCATCTCTTCCACAGACAGGATAGTAAAATGAATTCAGGCAGTTGCAATTAGCATTACAAGGGGCTGTCAAGTTTCCCAACATTCCTGTCCTGTAAGAAACAAATTAATATAACCATGAGTCTATTTATAAAAACTAATGAACAGTTAAAAATTAATCTTTCATTCTAGCCATTGCTAGAATCAGGCCTATAGGACTTTGTGCTAAATAATGGACGAACTGGCATGAATCTTATCAAAGGGAGCTCAATATTTATGCTTTTACTCAGCTAGTGATGTTTTGTACATATAATGAAAGGCTTTATATCATATAACTAATCTATTCCTAGACATTAGATGGGTCTATTAATAAAACAACAACACCCATCTATCAAGTACCTTTTATGTGCTATACATTTTTAGGCACACAAGTTATATAAAGACAAATCTTTGTTGTAAAATAACATATTACTGGGAAAAGCAGAGAAAAGCTATCAGTGTTTAATCTGCTTTTCTAATATACCAACTGTATTTTTTTATTGGTTAGGCCATTATTGAAATCAAGAAGCCAATTATTTTGGTATATCTAATTCATTACCCATTCAGAAGTGCTTAGAAAGTTTTTAATAAGAAAAATGATGAGAAAAAAAGTAGGATTAGGAGGGAATTCAAAAATTAAAACTATAACATAACTGTATTCAATTAATATAATTTATCATACAGGCTTTAGAAATACTATTGGCCTTGAAGTCAAAGACCTAAATTCAATAATTTCATCCATTGGCAAATCACTTAACTTCTAAAGACAGGCTGATTGCAACAACTACTTTACCGGTTTAAGAATGAGATAATTTACACAAAATGGTAATAGTCAAGCTAAATAACATAGATTTTTCTAAAAGTTTTAGATATCCATTTGTAGAAGCTTTAGAAAGTAAAATGAAGCATTTCTACAAAATTCAGTAGCTAGGCTCACTCGCCCATGTGAGAAATTCAGAATGATATGAAAAGTTGACTGATGAATGCTGAAGATATCAACCAATTAATATTCATTAAGTGCTTACTATATGCTAGGCACTGTATAAAATGATGTGAATTAAAAAAAAGAAGAAGAAGGCAAAAGCTCTTGCTAGTCAAGGAGTTTACAATCAAATGGAGCAGCTTAGATTTAAAGCTGGAGGAGACTTAAGACATCACCAACAGATAAGCCAGCAAATAGCTCACTTCTATCTATCTATGAATTATTATGATACTAACACATTTGTCTACTGCACAAAAAAAGATCACACTAAAAAGTGAACGTATATTAGGATATATACTAACAACTAGAATTTTCTCAAACTCGTAAAAAACTTTTTATTTACTAAGTATCTACAACACACCTAGCACACAATATACTTCCAAATGAATGTCAAAATAAGAAATGGTCTCTACCTTAAACAAATTTACAATCTAGCTTATTCGTGAATCATACACTACAAAAAGAACCCGATTTCTATTACTCAAATGGATCTGTGAGAAAGAATCTGAATAGGATTCTGAATTAATCTTTTTTAATGAACTAATCAGAAAATGTAGAAAAAAGATACACAAGATGATTAGTCAGTGATGGGTTGAGATATGCTTTGTTGGCAAAGATGCCACCTAAATTTATGAGATCACAAATCCATTTGGGTTTTGGTAGTTGGCCTTAATAAAAACTGTCACTGGTCCAAGTCTTTGTTCACTAAGCCAATTAGGTCTGAGGAGTGAATTCAGTATCCTTTAATAAAAACTAGCCACAAAAGGTATTTGGAAAAACAAAAATGAGATCATAATTTATTTGGGAAAGGACTCCCTCTTTAACAAGAATTGCAGATAACACTGGAAAGTAGTTTGGCAAAAAGTACATTAAGACCAAATCTTAGATCACCTATCACATAAGCCAAAAATGAATGAGAAGAGAATGTGAATATCATGTCATTTTTAAAAATTAGTAAAAAATGAGGTACCTTTTAAAGATAGTTTTTTAAAGCTACAGTTTTTAATAAAACAATAATGGATATAAAAATGACAAAATAAACAATCTCAGTGCAAGCTAGCCACTCTAAGAAGTGGAGAAGGGAATACATTCTAAGCATGCAGTTAGAAAATAGAATGCTATCTACAGGGTCTATAAAGTGACAAAATCTGGTTGGACTAGAGAATGCAGGAAGATTAATGCATGATAAACCTGGAAAGACAAACTTGTGTCAAGTAGTGACTTTGGAAGCCAAAAATGAGGTCACATTTCATCACACAGGCAATTTGGAGTCACTCTGTATGACTGATAGGGGCTGATATAATTAGATCTAACTGATATAGTTAGTCCTAGAATCTTAGTTTGGAAGGGAAATCAATTAAGAAGTTATTCTAATAATGTAAAGGAACCTAAAGTAGAGTGATGGACATAGGGATGGAGAGAAGGAAAAGGTTTTGAGAGATGCTAGATAGGTAGAATTGGAGAGGCTAGGCAATTGTTAAATAATAGAGGGAAGGAGTGGTCAAAGAGAAGGAATATTAGAAAATGATTATTGAATTTATTCTGTCACAAAATATGTTGGGAAAGGAGTGGTATTAAGCCTTTTTTAAAAACTAAAAACCAAGTAGATTATTCTCATAGAATATTCAACTCCCCTTTGAAAATGAACTGGTAAGAGGTAATCAACGATCAGTATATATATATATAATAAATAGGACTTGCTTCATCTCAGTTTTTCTCTTTGCCAGTATTCAGCATACCCAGTGGAGAATTATTTATTTATTTGTTTCTTTGTCTAGATTTCCTGCTGTGATGATTTCTCCAGTCTTCTCCAGTTAGAGGACTAGGGAAAATCCGTACTTCAATGGCTTATGCAGATCATAGAGTTGACTTTGGTCTGTAGATTCTCAAAAGCTATGTAATGTAAATGTAATCATCAGCTTGCCTAAATCTAATTCAGCTGCAAAGATTAATCTGCGTGAAAGAAATTCTAACCTAACTAAAACAAAGGAGAGTTAACTATCAAAGAGTTAACTATCAAGACCTTATACTTAAAGGAAATGTGATTTCCTTTGTCAAGAGAGAATCACCATGCTGAAATTACAAATTCTTGAAGTGTCAAATAAGAAAATACCTCCAACTTTCTAAAGGATACATTGGGAGAATAATTCTTTGTAAAGGATTTCTCCTCTTTTGAGGAGAAAATATTTCACCAATTTAAAATTATGAATTCCCTGACCATTTTGCTTTGTCATTTAATATATAAAGTATATTTTATATAAATACATGTAATTTGAGGTTTGGGCAGTGAACCAAAAAAAAATTAAATGATACTTACCCATTATATGCTTCAGAGACACCAGCAAATGGCTCATTTCCACATTTAGCAAAAATAAATATGAAACTCAATATAAGGGCCATTACTGCCATCAACAGTGAAAACTTCATGATATTTTTGCAAGCCATTTTGAATTTAGACACAATGATGCCACCCAAAATTTGCCCCACTGCTGCCCCTGGAATTAAAACAACTCCTGCAGATAAATATGATATCAATAGTTAGAAAAGAAAACATTAATATACCAAATAATTAATGCTAATAATTGGGAAATATCAAAACAACTGAAAATATGTCCTAATATGCTTTCAAAGAATAGGAATTCACTTATGCATAGGCTGTATAATAGTTTATGTTGTTTTTGTTGCTACATAATTATTGTGTAATGTCCATATGTATTGTGGGCCTAAATAATATAGCGTCTAATGATCAGACACTTTTATTTATGGTAGGCTCTTTTTGTCCTAGAAAAGCTATGTCCATGACTTTAATCTATATAACCTATAATGTGTCAAGACTCATATACCTAAAAGTTATACCACATATATAACAAAAAGAAAAATGAACTAACTGATGTTATTTAGAAAAGTAAATAAAGAATAAAGAAGAAACAGTACCTCCCAGTGTAGCTGCAAAGCTGGATGATAATCCAAATTGATTTTCTATAAATTTAGGCAAAAATGTAGCAAAGCCAGTAGTAATTAAAGCTTCTGTACTAGTAGATAGAGCTAAACACAGAAATACAGGATTTTTCAGCAAAATCTAAAGAAAAAAAGTAAAAGTTAGAATGTAATAAAAGAAAGCATTGCAATAAACAGAAAACTTTAAAAAGTAGCACTGTGAAATGGCAGTTCTAAACAAGCATATGCTAACAAATTCATGAAAACTAAGATTAATCCTCTTGCTTTAAACACAAATATATACAAACAAATAACCAATTTTTGTGCACTCATACAAATGATCTAGACTGAATTTCTTGAAGTCTCATCAGGTCACAGAGCTTAGAATGAAGTATCTAAGGCCACATGTCAATTCAGGTTTTCCCAAGTCTTCCTGACTATAGGCCCAGGGCTCTATCCACCACACCATGTAGCTGCCCCTACATGGAGCCCTTAAATTGCAATTCCATCCCATCAACTATAGGAGATTGCCCCATTCTCTTTTTTTTCTTTGAAAAAAAATTTTTTTTAACTCACTTAATTCTACTTCCCTCCACAAATGATCTTCCCATATCTCTCCTCCCTTTTCTGGAGAAAGCCTCCTCTTCTCCCACTTGCTTCTAAACATTCTACAATCTGGCTTCCGACTTCAGTATTCAGTTGAAACTATTCTTTCCAAAGTTACCAATGATCTCTTATTTGCCAAATCTCCTTTTCTCATCCTTCTTGACCTCTGTGCCCCATTTGTCCTTGTTGATCACTTTTTGCTCCAGGACACCCTTTTTTATCTCTAAGTTTTCATGACCCTGCTGCTCTCTTGGTTTTCCTCCAATGGATTCGAGCCCTCCAGATAATACAACGGATAACACTGAGCCTAGAGACAGGAAGATGAGCTCAAGTCTGGCTTCAGACACTTCCTAGCTGTGTGACCCTGAGCAAATCAATAAACCTCTATTTGCCTCAGTTTTTCAATTGAAAACAATAAAATTGAAGTAATAACAGCACCTCGCTCACAGGGTGAACATGAAGATAAAATGAAACATTTGTGAAAGTGCTGGGTTCAGTGCCTGGCACAGATCAGGTCCTATATAAAGGCCTGGTCTATTCCTGTGTCTTTACTGAACACTCCTCCAGTTCCGTCCCACGAGTTTCTGCAACTCTTGGCCATCTCCCCTTGTCCCTCTATACTGTCTTACTTAGAGACTCCCTCATTTCCAATGGGTTAAATTATCATGTCTCTGCAAATGATTCTCAGACCTATTTATTCGGTCCCTACGTCTTTCCTGCCATCACCCTCCTATTTAACATCTCAAATTAGCAGAGCCATAGATATCTGAAACTATGCATATACCATGCTCATTACTACCAAGCCTCTCCTTATAGCTTCCCTATTCCTGCCAAGCATCTCACCATCTTCCCAGTCACCTGGATGCACAACCAGACTCAACTTTAGTTCATATTTCAGTAGTTCTGTATTATCAAGCAGCAAATAGAAAATCTTCTTTAAATCTTTCCCAACCTGGACCCTTCCTACTTTTTCTTACATTTTCCTCTATTCCCAAATTCTGTGATGCAGAAACAATGAAGTTTTTGCTCTCTCTCATTTCATCTATCAGACTGATATACTTAAACCAGTTGCCAATCATAATTGGAATATTCTCTCTCCTCATTTCTGCCACAACTTCTTTTAAGACTCAACTCAATAGATGTCCATCAGTTAGAGAATGGCTGAATAAGTTATGGTACATGGATGTAATAGTATTTTTTTTCCTCATTTTTTCCCTTTTCATCTGATTTTTCTTGCAAAGAATGACAAATGTGGAAATATATTTAGAAGAATTGTACATGTTTAATCTGTCTTGGATTACTCACTATCTAGGGTTGAGGGTAAGGAGGGAAGAAGAAAAATTTGAAAGATTTTGCAAGGGCAAATGCTGAAAACTATTTTTGCATGTATTTTGAAAAATAAAAGGCTATAATTTTAGAAAAAAAAAAAGAAAGAAATGATGAGCAAGCTGATTTCAGAAAAGCCTGGAAAGACTTGACACAAACTGATGACGCTAAGTAAAATGAGCAGAAGAGAACACTGTACACAGTAACAAGATGATTATGTGAGCATCAATTGTAGTGGACTTGGCTATTTCTCAACAATGGAGTGATTCAAGGCAATTCCAATAAACTTGTGATGGAAAGTACCACCCACAACCAGAGAAAGAATTATGGAGATGAATATGAATTGAAGCATAGTATTTTCACCTTTTTGTTGTTGCTCTTCCTTCTTCACTTGGCCGTTTTATTCTTTCTTGTATTTTTTTATTTTTTGATCTGATTTTTTTGTGCAACATGAAAATATGTAAATGTGTTTAAAAGAATTGCACATGTTTAACTTGTATCTAATTGTTTGCTGTCTTGGGAAGGGAAGAGGGGAAAGGAAAGGTACAAAAAATTGAACAACCAAGTTTTGCAAAGGTGAATGTTGAAAACTATCTTTGTAAGTATTTGAAAAAATAAAATACTATTAAGAACAAAACAAAATAAAAAAGGCAGTTTAAATGCCACCTTGGGAAAAAATACTTTCTTGGTACCTTCTTTTCCCTCAAACATTAGTGCTTCTTCTGAAAGTACTTTCCATTTACATGGCATATACCTTGCATGTATATAGTCCTGTCATGTTTTCTCCTCTCCACTAGAATACTATATCTTTAAGAGCAAAGAACCTTTCTAGCAGTTAGCATTGTGTCTGGCACATAATCAGTATTTAATAAATAAGCTTGTTGACTAGTTCCTCCAATACATTTCATTCAAACATTTGCAAAAATAACCTTTTTAAGGTACAAGTATGACCACGTCATTACTCTATTGCAAAACCTACATTGTTTTCTTTATATTTCCATACCTGGATGGATATATGTTCTCACTAATGTGGTTACTTCCTCCATTCATACAATAGGATTCTGTCCATATTTTTACATATATTTTCCATTACAAATGCTCTGGAGATCTTTCTCTAGTTCATCAATTCATAAATTTCAGTGCAAAATTCTCCATGTCCATCTGTTATAACTTAATTCATCCTATGTAAGGTTTTTTGTTTTGGTTTTGGTTTTTTTTTTTTTGATACTGCCATCCCTGGTAAAAATGCTGCAGCTTATTTAATTTTTTTTTTAATTTTACTTCCTTATCTCATTTGCAATTTTGATTTTTCAAAAACCATGACATAGGAATAACAATTCCCTTCTATATAGTTTAGAAAGCACTTTCCTCTGAGCAGCTTTGTTAAGGTGAGACAAGTAATTTTTTTCTGATTGTTTCTGCTCTACTAGTAGAATCAACTTGGGGAATTTCCAGTATTGAAGCTTCTAATGATATACATAAATATATATAGATATATATATGATAGCAGACAAGCTGCCAATCTACAGAGATACATAGACACATCAGTTATAAACTCATGCATATAACCTATGTGTATGCATATACACACACATAGTGAGTATGCATATAAGTTTATGTGAGAGAGAAAGAGACAGAGAGACAGAGAGAGGCAGAAAGAGAGACAGACAGAGAGAGAGAGAAAGAGACAGAGACAGACAGAGGCAGAGACAGAGATAACCAACTACTCCAAATGGACACTGAATTGGGCCAGAACAGTTTGCAAAGTTCTTTTAGAGAAGATAAGTTATGTAAATTTTCAGTTTACCTTAAGAGCAGTTGGAAAATCCTTAATGCTTTTCCCAAAATTCTTGTCTGTAGTTTGTGTGGCATTTTCATTATGATGGGCTTGAGAAATTTTTCCAGCCTGTGTTTCTGCTGTGCCTGCATAATCAGAAATGTATTTTTGTACCATATATATGAATGGCATATAGCTTTATTCTTTTTGCACATCATTTAGTTTAAAATAATATACCTTATAACAAATGATTAATTTTCTATTAAGTGATCAGATAATTTGGAATAATCCACAGTTCCAACAAAATAAGTGGTATGTATCATCTAGGTATTTTGTCGCTCATTCACATCTGACTCTTCATGACCCCATTTGGAATTTTCTTGGCAAAGATGATAAAGTGGTTTGCCATTACTTTCTCCAACTCATTTTACAGATAAAGAAACTGAGGCAAACATGATTTGCCCAGGGACACACAGCTAGTAGGTATCTGAGGCCACATTTGAACTCAGCAAGATGAATTTTCCTGACTCCAGGGCAGATACTTTATCCACTAAACTACCTAACTGCCCCATATACCATCTAAACAATACTGGAGGTCATGCTTTGCTTTGTGTATACCTATACTTTAGACCTACTAGGAGATGGCCTTTAAAATTGCCATCCATGACACTTTGTTCAGATGCTCATGTAGTCTGAAAGTGTCATAGATCTAAAGCTGAAAATCATCCAGCCCAATCCCATTAGTTTAGAGACAAGGAAACTGTCCCCAAAAGTTTAAATGACTTGCCCAAGATAACACAAATGTGAAATTAGAGCATCATATGGAACCCTCATCATCCCATATGTACTCAGTCTTAAATACTCTTTTATTCTTTTTTATTCTTTTTTATTCTTTTTCCAAATATCTTTTCCTCTCTTTTTAAATGTATCTACAGAAGAATATACAATTTCAACAGTTTTTACCTTTCCTTTTTGAATTCCAATACTGGATTTGGAAAATTTTAATAAATTAATAAAAAAATTAATTAAATTAATAAATTAATAAAGTTTTCATTAAAAATAAAGTTTTCTCTTCTTATTCCAAGTTGTCTTTAGAGTTTAGAGAATACTGTATTTTATCAGGCATTGAGTTAACTTTCTTCTTAGAATATCTGTTTTAAAAAGTTTTTTTTTACTGTCATTGAGGTCATCTTTTCTTATTTTAATATTTTTATTATTTTCTGATTTTAGCCTCCTCCATGTTGATTTTTATTCTGAGGCTTTTACTCTTAATTTTTTAAAAGTTTTCACCTTTAAAAAAAAAGTCTTCTCTCACTTTCTGGTCCCACCTTTTTTCCAGGTGGATATTCCTGCAAGACTATGTTTTAAAGCTGCTGTGGCCTTGTATTAGAGAACATACAGTTAACAGGCCTAGGTCCCTGTCCTAACGATCCTCAGCAAGGTCAGCCCTGACCTCAACTGGATTCCAGTCTACCTTTCTTCAGCAAAGACATAGCTGCCTATGTTGGTTTACAAACCCAATTTCTCCTTCTGCTTTTCTCATCTTGAACAGACTGAAACAGAACTTGGCCCTCAAAAAAGACTAAGAGAAGAATTTCTGAAGTCTTAGCAGTCCCTAACCTTTACTGAGCCCTATTTGAAAGGTAATATATTTTAATCCTTTTCTACATTACTTATACTTTATGCGGCTAGGAAAAGTTGGTGTTAAAGTTTGTTAAGGGATGGAGATTCTGCCAAAATCTTCACAGCAGCAAGAGACCTCAACATCTCCCCCTCTTCCACTTCACACCTACCTGTGAGTTTTCTAGTTCCTCTGCCTCTGGCAAATGGAGACTGGATAAAGAGTACTAAGTGAGCACTTTAAAAAGTAAGAGTTTTTGGAAGTGTAGAAAGAAGCCAAAAGGAAAAGTACAGACAGCAACCCAACTGAACTCCCTCAACATGTCCCTCCAAGTAAATATCTCAATTCAAAGCAATCCTAGTAGACTTTGGGAAATGTCATCTGTATCCAGAAAAAGAACTAAGGAGACGAACGTAAAACAACACATGCTATGTTTACTTCTTTTTTAAAAATTGTCTCCCATTTTTTTTTCCTTTCTCTGATTTTTCTCTCCCAACATAAATCATAAAGCAATGTGTTAAAAAAAAAAAAAGAAAGAAAGAAAATTAAATTTTCAAGTTAAATTTTAGAATGACAGAACAAGTTGTGGCATATTGTTAGGATGGAGTACTATTGTGCTGTAAGAAATGATGAGAGGGATGGTTTCAGGAAAACAAAAACAAAAACATGGCAAGACCTATATGAACTGATGCAAAGTTTAAACCTTGAGATCAATATGCACAGTAATAGCAAAACTGTTTGATGACCAATTGGGTATTTTTGTTCATTTCTTTTTTTTTTTAATTATTATAACTTTTTATTGACAGAACATATGCCAGGATATTTTTTACAACATTATCCCTTGCACTCACTTCTGTTTCAACTTTTCCCTTCCCTCCCTCCACCCCCTTCCCTAGATGGCAGGCAGTCCTACACATGTTAAATATGTCATAGTATATCCTAGATACAATATATGTGTGCAGAACAGAATAGTTCTCTTATTGCACAGGAAGAATTGGATTCTTCTGGGAAGAAAAACAAAAATGCAAGTAGTCCACATTCATTTACCAGTGTTCCTTCTCTGATCAATTATGGACAGAATTGGCTACACCCAGAGATCTTCTCTTTGTCGAAGATATCCACTTGCATCAGAATACATCCTCACATAGTATTGTTGTTAAAATGTATAATGATCTCCTGGTTCTGCTCATTTCACTTAGCATCAGTTCATGTAAGTCTTTCCAAGCCTCTCTATATTTATCCTGCTGGTCATTTCTTACCAAACAATAATATTCCATAATATTCATATACCACAATTTATTCAGCCATTCTCCAATTAATGGGCATCCACCCAGTTTCTCGTTTCTGTCCACTACAAAGAGGGCTGCCACAAACATTCTTGCACATACAGGTCCCTTTCCCTTCTTTAGTATCTCTTTGGGATATAAGACCAGTAGAAACACTGCTGGATCAAAGGGTATGCACAGTTTGATAACTTTTTGGGTATAATTCTACTATGATGACCAGTTGTGAAAGATTTGATTACTCTGATCAATACAATGATCCAAGACAATTTCAAAGGACTCATGATGAAAAAATGCTATCCATATCCAGAGAGAAAACTCTGTGAAACTGAAGTGAAAACTGAAATATAACTTTCTGACTTTCTTATTGTTGAGTTTGCTTTTTTTTTTTAATTTTGTTTTGTTTTGATTGTTAGCTGGGGGTACAGTAGTAATATGGCTAATATAATTTATATCATTTTTCTTGCCTTCTCAATAGGAGGGGGGTGGGATGAAGGGAGAATTAGGAAACTCAAAATTTTAAAAGATATGGTTAAAAAATAAACACATAGAACGAATCCAACCATTTTGGAGAGTAGTTTGGAACTATGCTCAAAAAGTTATCAAACTGTGCATACCCTTTGATCCAGCAGTGTTACTACTGGGATTATATCCCAAAGAGATTATAAATAAGGGAAAAGGGACCTGTATGTGCACGAATGTTTGTGGCAGCCCTTTTTGTAGTGGCTAAAAACTGGAAACTGAATGGATGTCCATCAGTTGGAGAATGGCTGAATAAATTGTGGTATATGAATATTATGGAATATTACTGTTCTGTAAGAAATGATTTCAGGATGATTTCAGAAAGGCCTGGAGAGACTTACACGAACTGATGCCGAGTGAAATGAGCAGGACCAGGAGATCATTATATACTTCAACAACAATACTATATGATGACCAGTTCTGATGGACCAGGCCATCCTCAGCAACGAGATCAACCAAATCATTTCCAATGGAGCACCAATGAACTGAACCAGCTATGCCCAGAACTCTAGGAGATGACTAAAAACCATTAAATTGAATTCCCAATCCCTATATTTATGCACACCTGCATTTTTGATTTCCTTCACAAGCTAATTGTACAATATTTCAGAGTCTGA
The DNA here is from genome assembly GCF_902635505.1 of Sarcophilus harrisii. Taxonomy (NCBI): domain Eukaryota; kingdom Metazoa; phylum Chordata; class Mammalia; order Dasyuromorphia; family Dasyuridae; genus Sarcophilus; species Sarcophilus harrisii. The sequence continues at coordinate 197,272,471 of NC_045426.1, forward strand.
TTCTTTTTGTACAGCAAAATAACGTTTTGGTCATGTATACTTATTGTGTATCTAATTTATATTTTAATATATTTAACATCTACTGGTCATCCTGCCATCTAGGGGAGGGGGTGGGGGGGTAAGAGGTGAAAAATTGGAACAAGAGGTTTGGCAATTGTTAATGCTGTAAAGTTACCCATGCATATGTCCTGTAAATAAAAAGCTATTAAATAAAAAAATAAAATAAAATAAAAAAAATAAACACATATTAAAAATAAAAAAGCATTAGATTTCTTCAAATGCTAATTCATAGAAGTTTTTTTCTTTTTTTACTATGTGACAAGTTTGTCTTCATACTACTGTTGATTTAACTGTTTTACATTTAGTGCATCTTTTTTTTCTCTTTTTTCTTCTTTAGTAGAAAGAGATGAAGTAGTTTGGAGAAAGTAATTCATCATTTTACTAGATATACAACATTGTATTTATATTCACTTCAATTTGTTGAATAGAGTTGGGAGGTACAGCTAGAAAAAAAATGAGGTCTAAAGAGCTGGTTGGTAGAGATTTTCAAATGGTTGCTATATCTTGCTCCTTGAACCCTTCTGCAGAGTGCTAAGAGGGGACCTCCCCTAGCTGAGATCATTTCCTCTTTCCTGGCTTGAACTGAAATTTTTTTCTCACTCTGAATTCAAGAAATCATTTAATCTTATATATTCTGTTTTATTCTAACTTGTAGAACTTCTCTGATTTGTCTTTGCCCTTTTGCAAAGATGAATAGATTTGCTCACTGTTTGATGTGCATGATGGGCTTTTGTATAGATGTTGAGTGAGAAAAGGACAAACTGACAAATGTCAATTAAAGGCTAACTAACCCACATTTATCAGGGAAGTTGCTTTTTGTTCTGAACCCCTTAACTTCAGACTTGTAGTAAAGAAGTAATTGAATAGGTGGTATGTAAACCTAATATTCCTCCTGGAGATAAAAGGAACCTGCACCACAGCTGACCTGGATTCTTCACCAAAGCAGTCCTGGATTCTATCTGCTCCTCTCCCCAGCTAAGTATACATGGTATATGTATAAACTGCTTTCCCACTTTCCATAAGAATGATCTGATCTCAGATTGTATCTTCAAGCCACCCACAGCTGGCATATTTTACTATCCTACCTTTCCACCCATTTGCCTTCACCACACATGCACACATTCAGGATACCAGGGTTTCAGCATGGAAGGAAGAATGAATTTTCCAATTTGTACAGTAGCTAATGGGCCAGACTCAAAGTCAGGAAGATCAGAATTTCAAATTCTACCTGTGACACATATGGTCAAGGCACTTCTCTCCACCAGCAATTTTCTACATCTGGAAATTATGAGAATCTATATTGACAGGTATAGCTTCTTCATCCAGAAATTTCTTATACCAATGAAGTTAGAAGATCTACTTCTTATTCTTGTACTTAAATAAATATAACAAATCAGGAAAACTTCCCTTAGTTTAATGAACCATCTTTGAGTACTTACCTGGCAAATGCTTTGGAAAGCAAGAAAAAGGCATAATCAAGGACCATGCCAGGAACCAGGACAAAATAAATCCAATCCACCAAGCACCCAGCCAGCGAGGATCATCTTCATTCATAAAAATGCTTTAATGATGAAAAAAATAATTATTTCTTGTTTCTTATTAGAAAGATAATTAGTTGAAAAAAGAAATAATTAGTATAATCACAGTTTTACAATATCTTGCAGAGTAAAAAGACTATGATAAAATTATTCAAAGAGAAAAGGCTAAAACATTTTTTTTAATTTTCCAAAAATAAAGAGTATAAAGCTCTTTAAATATTGGAATCTTAATGGCAGAATTGTATAAAAGTAAAATATCACAAGAGAGATAATATATTGACCTGAAAGTAGAATGAATTTTCTCCCAATACAGTCTATAAAAAAACTTGTGTTTTATTAAAGGTTCATCACCAATATTATGACTACTCAGGATCAAACCATGTTCATTGAAAGTAATCTTAATCATATACTAAAATCCATGTGAAGATTGAAATCTCCATTAAAATACATCCAATAAGTGGTCATTCAACATCTGTTTGAATACCTCCATAAAAAAAAGAAACCCACTATCTCTAAAAGGAGCCAATTCATTTCTGCGCATTTATAATTGTTAGCAAATCTGTTCGGACATCTGATGCTCTTTGAAAATTCTATTCATCATTCTTGGATGCCAAACAGAACAAATCCAGTCCCTTCTTCTACAAACAACTCTTCAAATGTGAAAAATTTGCTATCATATTCCCACTGCCTTTTCTTCTAAAGGCTAAAAACACCCATTCCTTCAATCATTCCTCATTTGACCTAGGATCAAGGCACTTCATAATTCTGGTTTTGCTCTTCTGACACTGCTTATCAAAGTGTTTCTTTAACCAAGACATCCTGAAGCAAACATAATATGACAGATGAGGGCAGAGTAAAATAGGACCCACGTCTTTATATCTGGAAACTATGCCTTTCTTAATATAGTCCAAGATCGCATTTAATTTTTATGATAGCCATAATCAAACTATTCATTTTTATTGGGCTTTAGTCCACTAAAAGACTAAAGAGATCTTTTTAACAATAACTGTTGTCTATCCTTCCCAGCCTTGGGTCATATACAAATTAGTCTAACAAGTTTAAGACTGGGAAAAGGGAAAGGGAAATGAAAAACCTGTAAGGGAAAGATTTCTTCTCAAATAATTATTAGTGAAGACAAAGAGGCATTCCATCATCTTATTACAACATCTGTGATCTGATCTATGTAGGCATCCTTTCTCATGGTCCAAATCATAACTTACCTAGCTTTCTCATCTTGGGTGACATCTCCATGTATTCCTATAAATGCTTCTTGACATTAAATGAATACTGGTAGTATATATAAGTTATCCATTGCTTATTTCTAACTCTGCTAATACCTGCCCACCTCTTTTCCTCATAATACATCTGTCAAATGATATTCACAGATCATCCTGCAACCTCATTAATAGTAAATTTGATCCTTCTAACCCCAGAAATGCACCCCTCCATTGCCTTTTGAATAATCTATAATGTTAATTCATTAGAGACTATATTCTATGACTCACAGCTAGAACAATACCAAAAAAAAAAAAAATTACTGATGTAATATGGGCTTTATTTTCAAAGGAAAAAAAATTTGAGTCATTAAACTATTAATCTAACACATCAATCATAGTAACAAGAGAATAATATTGATCCAAGAAGAGAAACTCAAAAGTATTGGGGAAACTGATAAAAAGAGAAAGCAGTGTAATGGAAGTCTTAAGAGTGTATCCAATAGAAAGGGGAGACGAGATGATAATGTCAAGAGTTACACAGAAGTCAAATACAAAAAGACTTAGAAAAGATTTTATCAGTAAAACAGCGATGAATGCTTAGAGTAGAAGAAAGTTCGAAAGAAACTGAAAAGTAAATGGGAAATTTTGAAATTGAAACAACAAATATAGAAAACCCTTTTGAGGAGGAGGGCTAAATCAGAAACACATATTAAAAACTGGAGATATTGTGAGAAGAATAGCACACTAATGGATGAGACTTGAATAACATGCTAATTGATATTAGTCTGAAATAACTATTCTGGAAAATAAGTAGAATTAACAAAATTTCCTAATCCATACATACATATCCTTTAATCTAGCGGCACCACTACTTGTATATGTAATTTGTCAAAAACAGAGAAAAAATTCACATGGGTACAGAAGTACAAAAGTAAAGCAGTACTAGCTTTAGCAATAGCAAAAGCCTGGAAACAAAATGGTTGTCCATTGCTTGAGTATAATTAATATTAATGCAACATAAAAAATCACAAGTATGGAGAATTTAGGAAAGCTTGATAAATAATTTACACAGAGTCCACAATAATGTAAAGGAAACAAACATTAAAAGAAGTGGCAGTAACCCTAAGGCACCTGGCTGTCAGATAACAACCTGTTGGTCAGTAAATACAAAGTTTCAGAGACAATAATGAGGTGCATACCAGACTACTCCTCAATTCTACCTCTAAGCTATAAAATAAGCATTATCAGTGACATAAGTACCTGATCTCTTTTTCCCATAAATTTATCTTCTTGCTCCTGGTAGTTAGCTAAATTTTTTTGGAGCTTAGCCCACTTCAATAGACTTTGCCCCCTTGACTTGGGGATTGGTTCAAGCCTGCAACTTCTTTTGAGACACTTCATGATACTGGTCTGAAACTTCAATTGTTTGAGGGTCTCCTTTGAACCTCAACATTCTTATCAAGGCGGTGATTAAATATGATTTAAGACTTCGGTTGATAAAGCAATTTCTGAGCTTTCTCTCAGATATTGCCAATAAATTTGTTTTTGTTTATCTATACTTTTTAGTTTATGTGAGAAAGTTTTATGTAGAAAAGGAATTATTGAGAAGTGTTTTTTAAAAGCCACAATAATTTTTTACTTTTAAATAGCAACTTGAGAACTATAGGATAAAACTGCAAAGGGTCATGTGATTTTTCTTTGTTGTGTTTGTTTTAAAGGGTGGAAGAGAACCTGGAATGTTTGTAATAATAATGACAAAAGAAATGATCCTAGAAGAGAAAGGAACTACCTGCCATCAAAGACTACCTTAAAAGAGGAGAAAATCAAGGACCCTAAGGAAGGATTTTGAGAAATAGAGCAATGAAGAAGGAGTTCACAAAAATGGTCACTATTTAGCCAATAAATGGATAGCGGAAGTCTTTTCTTGAATTTGGTAAGGTAGTATATAAAAAAAGAAGAAACACAAAGTCGATCAGGAAATAATAAAAGAATTGTTATATAGCAATGAGGGTCAAATTAAGATTACATAGCCTAAATTTATATTGACCACAGAACAGTTACATGACTTTCTCCAGCAGCATTCATTAGGAACTAAATAAAAATGGAGATGATGGGGGAAATCCAAAATAAATGATGGGGGTATAAGGCAGGCCTAGGATTTGACAAAGTGGCATGGCCTTTAAACCCAAGAGAAGGGATTCGAGGAAAGGTGATAGTATAAGAAACTACTGACCAATAAGCTGAGAGAAAAGGGACACATAAAAGAACATGAAAATCTTTCTAAGGATAAAGAGTAAGTTTTCAAGAAGTGAGGTCAATGAAGAGAATAAAAGACAGGAAGTTTAGAGAAGAGAAAATTCAGAATTCTTAAGTATAGAGATGAGAGTTGTAAGTGATGATTAGGTGTCTGTGGGTGGTTGAGGCAGAGTAAAGTAAAAAAAGTAAAAAAAAAAAAAAAAAAAACAAAAAAAAAAAAACGATTATAGGAGCTGGGGCAGCGAGAGGGCACAGTCTGGGTCCTAAAGTCAAGAGAACCTGCCTCAGACACTTAACACTTTCTAGTTGTGTGACCCTGGGCAGGTCACTTATCTCCACTTGCCTCATCAATGCAAATAAATAAGTGCTGACTGATTATATGATTTAAAAAAAAAACTAACCATTAAACTGAGAATAATAACAAACTTGGAGCTCAGGGTATTTGAGGGGACATGGGCATATATAATACTAAGTCTCAAAGTATATAAAAAAAAGGACAAAATTGGATAGGAAGGCTGTGCACCTACATTTATAGAGAACAGAAACTGGACTCACTCCATTTTATATCTCATTCCCAGCATCCTTTCAACATCAAGAAAACAGATGCTCCTCTCAAGACAAGCTCCTCACTTCTAAACTCACCACCAAGTTGCTAATTTAAGTTTTTATAGATTCCACTTCACTCAGCCTCTTCTCCCTTTGGTTTGGTCCCAATGCCTTTCTTTAAAGAGGACATGAACTACATTCAGACATCATTCTTGCATTTGCTACCAGGAGTGCTTTCAACTTCACTGAACAAGATGCCCCCAAGTACTCCATCTTCCTCCTCCATTTCTTACCTCTTTTGTAGTATCCCCTCTCCTTACATTGTAAATTCCTTTAAGGGCAGAAATTAGCTTGATTTTTTTAATTAATTGTACCTTTAGCACTTAGTGCCAAATCCATTGGACTGTATTGGATTAGAAGTTAAGGGATAATTGGAAAGAAAGGATTCAGCCTTCCTGGAGAGCCAGGTTATCAGTTAGTATTAGAAAATAGAAAAGTTGTAAAATGAAGAATGAAAAACAAAGGGGGGGGGGGAAGAGTTTCAATAGAAGGGGAGAACAGAGAAGAGAATAGAGAATAAAAGTGGGAGGGGGAGAATGAAAAGGAAAAGAAGCTTTAAGGAAAGCAGGAACAGAGAAATCATCTATCATTGAATAAGAACCAGTTGATAAAGTTCCTTAAGTACCACCTTGCAAAGCCTGGTTCACCTCCCCATCCCACCCCAAGAATGTTCTGTGAAAAGATATAAACCCCGAGTACTTGATATTTGAATCTCTAAAAGCCAATCTTCATCCTTTCACCACCACTCCCAATTCTCCTATCCACCCCCTCCTCCCCCCACCCCTGCTATCTTTCCATCACCATCTAAAAATGAGACAGAATCTATTGTCCTGGGAAAGAGAGACTAAGGCCTCAGGTACCACTCTTCCCTACATAGGAGGACCCCTGTTCTCCCCTGTACCTAGAGGTATTATTCTAGTCTGAGAAATTCTTCACACACCAGGTTTTTCCCAAATAGAAAGTTAAGCTGAATTCTCCCTCCCTCCCCCCCAGTAATTACATATCCCATTTAGAATGTTTTTAAAATTCTGAGACTTGATGCAAACAGCACAATGTCATTAAGAAATAGGTACATCTGGAGAATGTACCTTCTTTAAGTAACTCTTCTTCAATTAATCAACTCAGCTAGATTTCTTCCATGAAAGCAGCAAATACTGCTTATAGCTACATCTATCTCCCCATCATATCTCTCACATGATATGACAACAGGGAATTGTCAGTTATCTCTGTTGTTAGATACTTCAAAGAATCTTGTGAAACTTGGACACATATAAAAAGAAAAAATTTTTTGGTATTGGTCCGCTGATTCTAATATTTTTCTATAATGAATAAACAATAGGCATAGTGAAATCTCATATTCTTTATAGCTCTCAATCAATTATGTGACTAACATGACATGGTTTATTGTAGGATATTGTTTAAAGACCTTACAAGAATAAGGTAGATTAAAAGTTTTTAACTCATATGACAAGAACAGCAAGAGGAAGAAAACCTGGGAACAAGAGCCAGATCATCTCAAGAGCAGTCAAGGATAAAGATGAAAAGAGTACAAACACAGGAGAGAAAAAAGACCTATTTAGGTTTCCATAACAACCTTTTTTCTCTATTGATAGCAATGGAGCCAACACCTTTAGATTCCAAGATTACTTTCCAACATACTGCATAAGGAAATAGAAATGGCATCCAGACAAACAAAGATGCATAGCGGAAATGGGCAGTTTTCAGCAACAAGAAGCTTATGCTTGAAACCAAAACTCATCATTTTAAAACCTATAATCTTTATGGTAATGTTATATAGCACCAAATCATGAAAAATCACAATTTCAGAATAATCAAAACTGCAAGTCACAAAGTGATAATCAAAGGAACTTGGTGAATGCAAATAAACTTCACAATATTATCAATGACAAATTATGAACAAGAATGGCATAAAATATCATAAAGTTGCATTAAAGGAAAAGTGGGTGGATTGATTGTGTAGTGAGAACAAGGTTGAGCAGATCAGCATTTTGTACTAGAATTCACCTAATGATTAACAACCTAGATAAATGATCTTAGCATGCTGGGAAGATACTTTGCAAAAGGAACACTTAGGGGACAACATGCATAAAAGTCCCACAAGAACATTTGAATGGGCCAAAAAAAAAAAATCAAATGAGAAAATGAGGGTTGATGATATCAAAACTTATAGAGACATAAACATTAAAACAATTTTAAAAATACATTGCTTGGCTTGCCTTTTTTTCATATTAACATCTATATAGATTTTTAGCAGCTGTCCTCCCAAAACATAGCCAATAGCAGGACCTAGGACTGACATAGAAAATCCAATTCCTATAAGAAAAGAAAAAATAGAACATGAAAATATGCCTAACATTTCTTTCAAAATGCATAATAACGTGAAGAAATTGTATGGTACAACACATTTGAAATTGCACGAGCATTACAAAAAAAAAAAATGGGTTTATTTTTACATTCATTAAAACATTTATTTGTTCAATAAGCAAATTAAGTTGTAGACATAAAGCCAAAGTAACTAGGAGATGTAAATGTATCTGATACTTATAATTTCGAAAATTAAACACATATCTTTACATATGCCCATAAATCTAAGATATTATTATGAATAATGATTACTTTCCTTGTTCAGCTAAGTTTGATTCTACATTTATATCTATGCTGATAGACATATACCTATCTACCTGGTCACATGTATGGATAAAGATAAAGAGATCAATATAGATATTTAAAGCTTCTGTTTACAGAGCCTAGAGGAGAAAGACTGGAAGGTCCAATAGTCCATTAACAACCCAGGGAAGAGAAATGGAGATGGAAGTGGTAAAGCAAAGATAAGAAAAGATAACTAGAGACTCATACTTCCTGATAGCCTAGCTGGTGAGAACCTTATATATAACCTTCTGTCTGCCCTACTAAGGCTAAAATACATCTTTATTAGAGAAGTCCCACAAACAGATGTAACTTTTTTTTTTTCAAAATAAACAAAAAATATGTAAGGGTATTTGGAAAATTGTAATACAGGCAAGAATACTATATACTAAGGGATATTGTGATACTCTTAAATTAAACTCTGAGGTACCTTCCATCATTATATCAATGATGTCCATCATCTTTTAACATAAGTAGAATTCAATGGATTTTATATTAACTAAGTATAGCTTAATATCTTTATGTAATGAAAATGCATAAATTGTAAATAACTATGCAAATGTGGTTTAATGGAAAATATCTGCCTGAAATATTACTACCTTTTTTTCCCCTTCCTACTTATCTGTTGCTTTGTTAAAAACGCAAAGCAAAAAATACCACAATGGGTCAATTATATTAGAACACACATTTACCTATATAAAGAGATGACTTATGCGTAGCCACACTGTCATCAATAAAAGCTGTCCCTAGTGTGTAAAGAGGAGTTCCTCCTACTCCCAGAAAGAGTTGTCCCAAGATGAACACATAAAGGTAGCTAGAAAGCTTGGAGGAAGCATCCCTGCAACTGGTAGTGTTTCCCATCGCTGGGCAAGTGTCTGAAAAAAAGGAAAGAAAAAGAAATTGTGATTTGCAGAAACTTGGCACAAGGTGTTCATTTAAAACCTATATTTTTTGAGAATTTTTAAAAGTCTTTATTTCTCATAGTAAAATTAAATTGGCAGTATTCAACTCTAATTTCAAAAAACATCATGATGGAAAGAATCCTGGCCTTAGAGTTAGAAAAACAATCAAAACCAGCCATTAATATTTAGCTGCATGATTATGTAAAAGACAAGTAATATTTCTGAACCTGTTGTTCTTTTATAAAATGGGGATGATACCTGAAGTACTTACCTGTGAGATTAGATGTAAGGATCAAAAAATTGTGTGTGTGTGTGTGTGTGTGTCTGTGTGTATGATACTTTGCAAACTTTAAATACACACACACATACACAGACATACACACACACACACACACACACACACACACATATATATATATACACATTTTATTATTTATTTTAATACAGATTTAAAACTGCACTAAGAATTACAGGGCATCCCAAATATCTGCCAATGTAACTATATTAAGAAATGCCATTTCTTAAAAGAAAATTCAACAAATATTTTGCCATAAAATTTCTAAAATACAGAATAAAATTGAAACATTTTAATTAAAGAATGAGGTGATTTTGATTGTCAGTGCCATCTTGGCTCTCCATTTATCATCTTAAGAGCAAATAAGGCTATGTGACTAACCTTGATGGTTTCCAAAATTTTTTTTAAAAAACTTAAAAAGCAAAAGTTCCTGCTGAACCTAAATAGTGGTGAAAATAAAGGGAAGTTTGTCCCAGGTGATGAAATACCTATGGAGCTAATATTATTGTTGGTTTTGGTTTTGTTCTTAAACAATGAGCAAGAAATATATTGAATAAGTTACAGAGAGATTGAAATTGACAATCTCCTTTAAGGATTTAACACCCAATTCAGATCCTGGTGGCTGCTACCTCTATCAGTCTTCCAAGATATTCTTCCTTTCTCAAGGAAATCAGTGCATGGCTTAGAGCATTTCCTCTCCATCTTTTTCCCTGACATTATGGGGTTCCATTAAACATAGAGTTTATTTGACTTAAACTATTAAAGTTTGAAATAGCACTGACTTTTGGAACAACATGAATACTGTCCTAGTTTTAGAGTTCCTCTATCTACTCAGTTGCAATAACTTACTCTTCAGTTGCAGACAAGATAATTTTGGAACTATCATGTCAAAGTCATTATATGCTTTTAAAAAAAATAAAGCTATACATAATAAAAATTAATGGATTAACAAAAAAATCTATCCTTTCTTGCATAAAGGTCAAGTTTATTTATATTAGTTAAGTTTACAATAATAAAAATAAAGTTTAAAACAAAAGAAAATAAGATCTAAAAATGGGAAGAAAACAAAAGGAAGTAAGAAAATACCAAAGATAATCTCCATCTTTACAACTTCCCATCACCATGACACCACTATTCCCATCCCACAACCCCCAGTAACCAGGCAGCAGTCTGTAGTGCAAAATAGATATATTTGGAGTCAAAGGACCTGAGGTCAATCTCTGCTATTTTATATTTTGTAGTATGAATAAAGAAGCACTTATCATAACTTCTTACATACCAGACACTAAACTTGGTGCTGGTGATGCAAAGACAAAGTAAAACAATTTTTGTTTTCATGGTTCTCATGGAGTTTATGTTCCAAGTATGGGCATAGTAGTAAAGGAAAAAGCAAACAATTAGAAGTTTAAAAGAAATCCTTCCACTCCAGTTTATACCACTGAACAGTCACTGACAAATCACTTCCATGGTCCTAGGTTATCTCACTAGTAATAGGCCTAGAACAAGGTAATCCTAAAATTCTTTTCATCTCTTAATCTATGAATAAGGGGAGAAAGTACTAATCAGAGAGTAGTAGGAAGGGGAAAAAAGTTTCTGCTAGGTAATAGGGATAATAAAGTCAATTTTCATGCTTTTTCCAGAATTTCCATTCCCAGAGTAAGAAACTGAAAAGGAGAGGAAGATTAAACAGTACAAATGTATGAAACGCTGTCCTAAGATATCCTAGGTAGATGGATTTTAGCTTGTATGGGGGACCCAATTTTTCACTGGCTCACCTGTCCAATCAAACGCAAGGTCAAGTTTTAAATTGAGTAGAATTGAGTAGTAAGGGAAGAAGGCATGGTCTCTGGTCTAGATGGGGCTGCTCATGTTGGAGGATGAAGAGATGGAGGTGGAAGTGGAAGGGTCAGGCCCCAGAAATCAACTAACTATGAAGTACTTCAATAATGTTACCTGTCAGGTATAAAGATTAGACCTGATGATCTCCTAAGGTCCCTTAGGACTATCACAGAAGCTATCAACAACCATATTCAGGGTTAGGAAGAAGTGTAAAGAAGCAAATGAAATAGTAAGCAATGGGAACCCAATATTAAGAATGCACAGAGGCATTAAGAGGTAGTAAAATATGAAGAATGGGAATGTGTGGCTCAGAATGATGAGTGACCACCATATAATAAAAAAAGTTGGAGATATCTCTAGAAGTAAAAAAAAAAAAGGTTTATCTAGTCCCTCCAAGCAAGGGAAGGAAGGAGACACCTTGGAGACAGGTTTAACAGTTTAAATAGTCCCGAAAGCAAAAATCCCTCCTACCACTGACTGTAATGGCCCAGAATTCTAGAGAAATTCTTACAACAAGGTGTTAAAACTCAGTGGAATTGATAATACGATGGTTATCTAGTTTAGCAACATGATTAATAATCAGTATGATTGATTTAATCTTACAACAAATAATGATTCCCTACAGATATAATGATTGGCTTATACTCAGTATGATGAATGGATTTAATTGTAATAGAGTATTTAAGAGGTCAGAGTCAGACCTAAAGGAGAGACTAGAACAGATGGGAGACAGATTTGGACAAGACAGAGGACTAGAGGCGGGATCAAGCTCTTGGAACCAAGAAGAGACATTCCATCTTCATCAGCCTGGCCTCCTGCTTCCCCCACTGAGACTAAGGCCTGTCTGTACTTAGTACTTAATATAGTTCTACAAGAATGACACCTATACTAAGTACATGTACTGAACTAGAGAACTATTAATCACCATGCTAAACTAGATAACCATTCTCTTATCAATTCCACTGAGTTAGCACCTTTCTCCAGAATTCTGGCCCATTACAACTGATCCTCATCCTCATTGGCTGAGGGTCTTGTATTCTAAATATGAGAAGTACCTGGGAAATTGAACTTTGGCCAATAAGTACATAGCTGCCCATATTTGATCTAGGCAGGAAGAAAATGTCAGGAGACAACAGCAGGAAGGGGAAGTAAGTATGTCCTTGGTTCAATGCCCAAGAATCTTCAGGCCTACTGCAACTCTGGAACAGATGAAACCTAACTCGATTTTCACAACTATCTTTTAGAGATTTCACTCCATCTCGTTCAGGAAGATTCATTCTAATGCTGATAAATTAAATTAGGTTGGTGCACTGCTTCCCTTTAGGTGAATTCAAATTATTCACCAGAGGAATACCCAATGATCCTTTATAAAGCATGGAAAAATACCACTGCATTGCTAGATCATAGTTTGGGTAAGGAAGGGTCTTTTTTAAAAGAGATCTTTTACCAGACAGTCTTAGCTTCAGTTTCTAATTTCTTTCTTTCAGATTTTAGCAGATTTCAGATTCAGATATAAGGGTCAGAGGCAAAGTCAGTAAGTATTTATTAATTGTTTGATGTACACTAATTCAAAAAAAGGTATAAAATAGTCCTTGCCCTTAAAGAGTTTACAGTCTAAAAAAAATCAAAACTTGAAGGCACATTGACTAGAACACCACAAGGAATTTAATAGGAAATGAATAATGTTTACCATCAAATCTGTGTTACATAAGAAAGATAAACAAAAGGTTTACTGGATCTTACCTACAAATATTTCCTCTTTTAAACTCAAAAGTTGCTACTATAATTCTCACTTAACTTCATTTCCTCATATAAATAGAAAGAATGCAACTTTTCCCCCAGGTAACAATACAAAACTCTTTGCACTGTTAAAACTTAGTTTTTTTTTTTCCCTACATAAATTAAACCAGATGTTCTTAGATAAGTTACCAGATGCTTGTTGATATGTGAAGTACATTAGTTCACTACAGTACTTCTGTTGGCAAATGTTTTAAAGTTTTGTAAAATACACCAAACACAAAAATTCAAGTATTTCCTAAATAGGTCCAAAAGAGGTATGCCTTTAAAAGAAATAGATCTCTTCCTGAAAAGAGATTTGTAAATATTTTTCCCCAGTAGAATCATTTCCTGAAAGACACATTTAGAATCATTCCAATTAAATAGCTCATTTTAGAGATGAGTCAACAGACTCAAGACAAGCTAAGTAATTCACCTGTGTAACCCAGTTTCAGCTTTGTTATAGTTTGTTTTGTTTTGTTTTGTTTTGGTCTACTCATTCCAATCTAATTAATTCACTATGCTATTTAAAGTATAACTATTTCTTTAAAATAATTTTATGATGAATCATTCTACTATAAAGGCAAAATACTTTTTGCAAAGTACTTAATATTTAATTACATATGCTTTGCAAATATGGATTTTCAAAAGTCAAACTCATTGAAAGTCAGATGTTCCTATACTAAATACATATGTTATATATATGCATATATACATATGTATATAAACACAAAATCTTGATTCAAGTTATCTTGATTACTATACGCATACATATAACAAGTAATCTTGATTATACACACGTATCAAGATACTACATCTGTTCTAGAAGAGCTCTTCAGTTTTTTTGTAATGCCTGCTTTTTCCTGGGTTACTATATTCCTATAAACGTCCCTAAAAAATATCAAAAACAATACAACTAAATTTGATTTTTTTTTATTCTTAAATGGAATTTAAAAGATTTGGGAGTTTTTTGGATGAATTTAACAATGTTTTTTATTTAAGCTAATATTAGAACAGGCTTTCACAATGCAACAATAAAATTGAAAAGAGATTAAGTACTAATTGACATTGCTTAAGGATTTACTGATTCACAAAAGCAATTATAGTTTTTGAAAGTGTTATAAGCGTGCATCTAGATTTGTGAATATGCACACATATGCTTCCGTGTTTATGCAAATACACAGATTTAAATGGGTTATTACAAATATCTTCAAAGACATAATAAAAAATACTTAATACTTATGTCATTCTATTCTCCCTGATTGCCCTTCCTTCTAATAATCCACATGTATGTAAATATATTCACACATATACGGATAATATAAACATATATATTTAATTTCTCATGTGCAGAAGCTTAAAACATGATTGACCACAAGAGGGAGCTCCCACTTTTTTTAAAACATAATGTTTAAATCCAAGATTTAGACAGTTTCTGTGTATGTAAATATTATCAATAAGGAAGAGCCACAAAAAAATAATGTTGGGTATTTATACTTTAAGTATGTTTATAACTTCAGTTTCATTTGAAATGTGCCTTTATTTTCCTACTTAAACTATTCAGTTAAATTCTCCCACTTGTTATACTATCCACCTTAAATTGTACTAATGCAGATAGTGAACCCAAATCTATTCCCCAAAGTTAGAAATGTTTTAAAGAAAAGATTTACTGCTTTTAAGAAATACCAAATTGAAATAAGAATATTCCTTTCCCAAGAGATCATTATATACTTCAACAACAATACTATATGATGACCAATTCTGATGGATCAGGCCATCCTCAGCAATGAGATCAACCAAATCATTTCCAATGGAACAGTAATGAACTGAACCAGCTATGCCCAGAGAAAGAACTCTGGGAGATGACTAAAAACCATTACATTGAATTCCCAATCTTTATATTTTTTCCTGCCAGCATTTTGGATTTCCTTCACAGGCTAATTGTACAATATTTCAGAGTCCAATTCTTTTTGTACAGCAAAATAACGGTTTGGTCATGTATACTTATTGTGTATCTAATTTATATTTTAATATATTTAACATCTAATGGTCATCCTGCAATCTTGGGGAGGGGGTGGGGGGAAAGAGGTGAAAAATTGGAACAAGAGGTTTGGCAATTGTTAATGCTGTAAAGTCACCCATGCATATAACCTGTAAATAAAAGGCTATTAAATATAAAAACAAAAAAAAAATATGCCTTTCCTCTCTCCCACTTCCTCCCCAACTAAAGAAGAAAGTATGTACTTTCTCAAAAAAAAAATTACTTTTTAAAAATCCTTTATATTTTTCTAGGAACATTTTGATTTTAACACAAGTACAAGGAAAAGTCTTTTAATGGAATGGCATACGACAAAAGGTTTAAAAAAAAAAAGTCCTTTCTTTGGGCGAATTGGATTAAGGATAATAACCTTAAAAAAATTTTTTTTAATTATTCCTAGCCTAACCAAGAATCTAGCCTTTTCCCATACTAGTAAATGACCAGGATTTGAACTAAATGTAATCTCCTTCCTTTATTCCTCGAAGAAGCTTAGATTAGGGCTAACCAAAGAACTTTCTTCCCTCTTGTTTTTTTTAATTCTATCCAGAAGCTAGGTGACAGAGAGGAAAGAATAGGACCAGTATTTAGACTCAACAAACAGAACTCAACAATAATCTCCTACCAGAATTTCACATCCCAAACTCCATTAAGTTGTTGTTCGGTCATAGTCATGATTTTTGTGATCCCCACTAGGGGTTTTCTTAGCAAACACACTGGGGTAAGTTACCAATTCCTGCTCCAATTCATTTTACACAAGAGATCTGATACAGAGCAGGTAAGTGATTTGTCCCTGCTCACACAGCTAGTAAGAGCCTTCCTAACCCCAGATTCATTATAGGTCATTATAGTATTATTTCACTTGAGGATCTGAATTCTCAGGGAATCAGTGATTCTCAGATTCACTTATTTAACTCTAAATTCTTTGCTAATCTCCAGACTTGGATCTTTAGTTGTGTATTAAACATTTCAAACTCAAATTACATCTGAAATTCATCATGTCCACAACTAATTCTTCCCCAAAAATCTTTTCCTCTTCCTAACTTTCCAATCACCTGAGCTCTCAAATTCTCGCATGCAATTTCTGTCAAGGCCTGCGGATTACACCTGTGTTACATCTCTCACATTTAACCTCTCTGGCTGACTAGGCCTCTGATGTTGGCCCCCACTGCCTCTGGCCTAGGTTATTAAGTCTTCTGGTTATGAGTCTATCCCCACTCCAATCTATCCTCTACTCAGCTATCAAAGGTACTTCCCTAAAGTACCGGTGTGTCATACTTTTCACTGATTAAGCTCTAGTAGTTCCAGAATGACCAGGTGAAGATTTCTCAAAAAGTCTAAGAGACCAGACTCTAGGCCTGCAGGCCTGTCACGTGATCCCTATTCCCAGAGGTCTGTAAGACAGGAAGGTCAGGCCCTAGGCATAAATTGCAGAGTCAAGTGATCTCAGGCCTGGAGGGTAGTAAGCGACATGACCCACAGGAAGTAGACAACATTGCTGACCATTGGTCAATGGTTTTTCAATCTATTCAATGAAGACTTTTGCTATTTAACCAAATTCATTGGTTGAGCCAGCTATTTCTGGCTCACTAGGCTGGGAGATAGATGCTGAGAGGCTCCAAGTTTGCTCAGCTGGAGTGCTTGGGCCTCTCTACAAGTACCAAATGAATGCTTCCTCTGTATGTGAATATGTCTCTAAGTAGCTAATTTGGGTAAAGGGGTCTAATACCCATCACCCATACTCGGATTCACCTCCATAATCAAAATAAAATGCTTTCTTTGTCATTCAAAGCCTTTTACAATCCTCTTCCACATCTTTATAGTCTTCTAATGCTCACTCCCCTCTAAAATATTCCTACTTTCCCTTCTTACAGGGACCTCTAACCACTTAGTAAAAGAATTTCACAATTTAAAGATGTAGAAATTGAGGTCTAGAGAGTTAAGTGACTTACTTAAATGCAGGCAAATTTTTTTCTAACATGTTACTGGTACACAAGAATACACAACAAACAATACAGTGGCAGAGGGATCAATAAACCCAACACAAACTATTAGGGCAAGGATTCAATAATTAATTGAAAATATTTCTAGGAAAAGAAAGGTAATCAAGAAGAAATGAGACTTAAATTAACCTGCCATATCAGATACAACAAAAAGCTTTAAAAAAAAATCATATAGTAGACTACTACTAACGAGGAGAATGAAAGGCGATACCTTTCATAATTATGCTGTTGCTGTTCAGGCATTTCAATGGTATCTGAAAATCTTCATGACCTCATTTGGAGTTTTCTTGACAAGACACTAGAAGTAGTTTGCCATTCTTTCTTTGGCTCATTTTTCAGATGAGAAACTGAAGCAAACAGGGTTTATTGACTTGCCAGGCTAAGTATCTGAGACAGGATTTGAACTCGGGTCCTCCTGACTCCAGGCCCGTCGTTTTATCCCCTGTGCCTATTTTCACACCTATGGAGAGGGGAAATGTGTTTAACCTAATGAGGAACAGAAATGATGAAAGTCAAATGGACAATGTTGATTTGATTATATAAAGTTGAACATGTAGACAACTATGTTCATACAAAACAAAAACCAGATAAATTGGAAATAACCAAAAAGAGGCTTGGAATAACATCCTGAAGAAGGTGGGATTTTAAGTGGGACTTGGAGGAAGCCAAGAAGTAGAAAAGAGTCTTGAATGAGGACAACTAATGAAAAAGTCTGGAATCATAGATAGATGAATGAATGGAAAGGAGGAGCTTTTATTAAACACCCACTATTATAAATGCACTATGCTAAGTGCTTTACAAATATTATTATTTCACTTAATTCTCACAGCAAACCTAGGAATTACTTAACCATTTTACAGTTGAAGAAACTAAGGTGGGGTTTAAAATGAATGGCCATCGAGAGGAAGTCTCTGAGATCAGATTGAACTCCGGGTTTTTTCCGATTTTGATTCCCAATATCAGGCTCAGTGATATTCCCTGCACCATTTAGCTGCCCTTAAAAATAGAGTGCCTTGCTCAAGGAGTGACTGCACTCCTTGAAGCCAATGTTACTAGAAAACAGAATATGTTAGGTAGTAACATAGGTAGTAAAGGTGGAGATATAAGAAGTTGGGAAGAGAGGATTATGAAGGGCTTTGAATACCTAAGAGAGGATTTTTTTATTTGAACAGGGAGCCACTGGAGGGAGAGGTCTTTATATATCTAATCAGATCTGAACTTTAGGAATATTACTTTTTACAGATCAGTATGGGGAGAGACTTGAGGAAGGAGCCCAACCAGAATAGAGCTACTGCAAAAATATTAAGAGAAAAACATTAATGGCTCGGGGAATAACTATATCAGAGAATGGAAAGTTGGTACAGTTAAAAATAAAGAATTCAAGATGACACCTAAGTTTCAAGACTGAGTGTCGGAGAGGTACCCTCAATAGTAAGAAGGAAATTAGGAAAAGGAGGTCATTTTACAGAAAGAAATGAATGGGTTCAGTTTGGAATGTGCTAAGTTTCAGAAGTCTATGGGACAGTCACACTTTGAGATAACACAACAAAGCAACTGGAGAAATGAGACTGATCAGTGCTAAATAAATCTGAGAACCTTCTGTGTAGAGATTAGTGCTGAATCTACAGGAGCTAATGTGATCACTAAGCAAAACAGAAGAGAGTTCAGAACAAATCCTTGCAGAACATCCAAATTTGATTGTCAGATAGACAGAAAGTGAATAAAATATTGTCATGAAAACTTAGAAAGAAGAGCAAAAAAATCCCTCATAGGGTTCAGGTCAGAAAAGATGAGGCCTGAGAATTCTATTCGATTTGGCAATTAAGAGGTGACTGCTAACTTTAGAAAGAGTCATTATGACACAAAGAAGGGGAGAAAAGGAAATAGAGGACTCAATTATCAATGGCCTCAAGTGCATAAGAAAGTAAAGATATTACATGCTAAACAGGAGAAAGGAATAAATCAAGGAAGGGGTTTGTTGAGAATATGGTAGACATAGGCACGTTTGTAAGTATGGAAGCAGCTGTACATAGGGAATAATTGAAGATAAATGAGAAAGTAGGGATGATAAAGGACACAATCCATTGAGAATGATAGAAGGGAACAGGGTCACTTGTGTAAATGGGATAGGGTCTGCCATGGTCAGGAAAAAGTCTTCACATGAAGCAGCACGAAGAAGACAATAGCCTAAGGTAAATAAGGAGAAAAAGAGAAGGGAGTCTTGGTAAATTGCCTCAATTTTTTCACCAAAAGGGTCAAAACTCTCAAAGGAAAGTCAAGGGAGATATAAAGATGGTTAAAAAGGTTTGGAAAAACACTTTCATGAAGAGGATAGTGTATTGATTCATATGAGTAAGAATCAAGGTAGGTGGGAGTAATCCAAGACTAAGGCATGGCAACAAGGCAATATCAGTGACAGTAAGGGGACAAGGGACTGGAAAGAACAATGTAAAACTGGCACACCAGAGTGGTGGCGGCGTCAGAGGAGATAAGGGAGCATATTTGAAAGATGTTGCAAAAATAAAATTAACAGGCTTGGCAGGTCAGGGAAGGTTTGCAAGCTCAGGAAAGCTTTGTCATCCAGAGGGAGCCAGAACAGGGTACAAGAAAATGGAGGAAGTAACAAAGGAAAAGATTTAGGATAAAAGCTAGTTTTTGTTTGTTTTGTTTTGTTTTTACCTATGGAACACAGTAGAAGAGATATTGAGGACTTAATTGACTTGTCTGAAGTCATTATATATATGAGGCAGGATCCTATCTCAGACCCAAACTCCAAATCCACTTTATCACAATAACATTTTTTTCAAATCCTTCATTTTAAATGTCATTGATTATGTATGCAATAAAAGAAAGTTTAGAGACGATCTGGTACCCCTGCATTTTACATGAAGAAACTAAAACTGAATGAATGTGTTCACAAGTACTTGTTAAGGATCAGACTGCAAGCAATAAAGAAATAATCTGAATCTAGACCATGATAATTAGTATTTATTGCAAAGGACAGCATACTTGACGCTACATGTAAGAAGATATGCATGAAATGGTCATGATAAGATGCCAAATACAATGGTATCTTGTAAATGCAAATTTGCTTAATAACAAATGGCACCATTTGGCTTTGCTGGTGATGAAACAAAAGTGAACATAAAAATGCCAAAAACAATTTTCTGCAACTAGTTCTGTAACATGAAACATGTTATTGGACTTCTTATTAAAATAATAAAGATAGTAAAGGTAAAAGGCTGGAGCATAATCTATTATGCTTCAGGTGAAGCATTTTTTTTTAATATTTGTTATGTAGGACAGCTCTCTGACAGCGGAAGAAGGATAATGGGGAAAACTATGGTGATATGAACAACACATCACCAAAGAGTGGAAGAAAGGGGTTAGAATAAGTCTAAGCATGCCTAGGTAATTCTAGAAACAAAGATACCTAATAGTGTCCAAATTAAACAAGTGTAGAATCCTTTAGTAGACTGATGATGATGATGATGATGATAAGATAGATAGTATTTATACAGTACTCTAAGAATTGCGAAGCATTTTACAAAGTGACTACTTATTTTAAATTAACAATAATTATTTTATTTTCATAACAATCCTGGTTAAGTGCATTATTATCTTCATTTTATAAACAAGGAACATGAGGCAGTCAAGAGGTTAAGTTGCCCAAGCTAACTAACTGCTTACAACTAGTTAAAGGTCTTAGGTAGGATTTGAACTTAGTACTTCCTAACAATGCTCTAACAATTCTCCATCTGCCTGGTTAATAAAAGCTATAGTAAATGAAATAAGTTTTTAAAAAACTATAGTAAATGAAATAAGTTAAAATGAACTTGCCTGCTTTTGGCATGTCTACTCTATGTCCATTTTCCTCTAGAAACAAATTAGTCATTTTTTTGACTATACTTTTTCTGAGCATAAAAAAAATATTACTTTGTACCTGTATATATTTGCATAGCACTCTATAGTGAGAAACTAGGGCTCAGAAAAGTTGGGTGACTTGCTAAAAGTAATTCAGGTGGCAGTTGTAGCATAATCAAAGATGTCTCTGACTTCTTGTGAAGTTTTTCTTCTACTACAATACATATATTGTACGCAGATATTATATCATTGGAAATCATCTCCTGAAAGAGATTGAAGAGTAGACTTACAATTTTGTAAATTCCTTTATAATCAAAATAGAGTAGTATTAAATAATCACGTTTCAGAGAGCTATCTATGGACTATTGCTATTTGTTTTAAATAATTTCCACTATTTCCCTTTAAGATTCATCAACCTTACTCTTTTCTCTCCAAATACTGTCAAAACTAAATGTCCACTTTTAGAACTTTAATCATCATTTGTATTAGAAAAAGGTTACTAGGGGTTGCTAGATGGCACAGTGGATAGAGTACTGACTCTGAAGTCAGGAAGACTAGAGTTCAAATCCAGCCTCAGACACTTAATACTTCCTTTCTATGTTCCCTGAGCAAGTTATTTAACCCCAATTGCCTCAGGAAAAAAAAAATGTAGGTGACTCCCAAATCCATGTTCCAGGCTTTATATATTAGACCTTTCCTGCACTGTTGCTTCAAATTCAAAATACCTACAATTAAATTTGTAACAACTTCCTCAAAACTCTGACTTCTTTATTATTGGTACCCTAATTGTTCTAGGCAACCAAATTTAAAACTTCAGAGTGATCAATGACTCCTGAGTAAACCTATAGTAACCAAGTTCTATTCTCCTTTGCAATAGTATTTCTGGCAAACATTCTTTTTATCTCCATTTCCACTGCCACTGCCCAGGTTTAGAACCTTAAACCCTCACTCTTGGAATATTTATTCCAAGTTATACAGTTATTACTTCTTCACTTCTTACATTCCCCTCTCTTTTCCAGTCTATCCTACATGTAGCAATCAAATAGATCTTCAATCACTGTTTTCCTGCTCAAAATCTATAAAGGGGGCTTCATTGTCTATGAAATAAAAGTTCAACTTTCTTATACTAATATTTAAGGTTCAACTTACCTAATCAGCTTTATTTGACATTAATACCCTGAAGGAATTATCTATTTCAATCACACTTTTAAGGTCCATAGAAAATACCCTTACTGAAAACTTTTTTGTTGTTGACTCATTTTTCCATTTTCATGGCTGACCTTCCATGACCGTCACATTTGGAGTTTTCTTGGCACACACTGAAGCCATTTTCCATTTCCTCTTCTAGCTCATTTTACAAAGGATTAACAAATAGGATTAAGTGAGTTGCCCTGAACCACATAGTTAATAAGTGTCTGAGGTCACATTTGAACTTAGGTCTTCCCGACTTGAAGCCTTGTATGATATCCACTATATCACCTAGCTGCCCTATTGCTGAAAACTTATCTTTTTCAACATACATCTTAAATCCCATCATTATTGTAAAAGTTTTCCTGACCTTCGCTCAGTCCAAAGTAATACTTCCCTTTAGCACCCATTGTACTCAATCTTTTTCATTGGTAATGTGAACTTGAAGAGAGGAATGATATTCTCTAAGAGGGTCTAACAAGTAATTTTGCAGATAATGGACACTCAATATATAATTACTAATTATCCTATAATTAATTCAATTGGTCCAAAAATTCCATTTATAACACAAATTTTTTTTTAAATATTAAACAAAAAAATTAGCTGCAAATACGTTTTCATGACCTTTCCACTGTCAATAAATTTAATTTACTTTGGCAAGACATTATTCTCAGTACTAAATACATAAAGATAACAACATGGTTTTTGCTCTAGAGGAATTTACTATTGAACAGACAGCATCTGCTAAGCAAACAATGAAACCATTTTTTTTGTACCTCTTTAGAAAGTACTGGGGGAAATTGCAGAAGGAGAACTTTCATGCAATCTGACAATCAGATGTGAGCTTGATTCCAAGAACTTCAGTGAGAAGGCACATATTAAACATAACAGCTTTTCTTAAAGATTAAAACTCTTATTTCTTCCCTACTTTCAAAAACTTTCAAAACCCTACTTTCAAAAAAACAGAACAAAAACTTTTGTTTTTGAAAATTATCTCAGAATACTTAAAATGAATGATCTTCAGCACCACTAGAAATCAGATATTTGTTTTGGTCACTAGAAAATGGTGTAAATTGAGTACCCTAAATCAGAAAGATTTATAAGCAGAAAGGATGGGAGAAAAGCAAGGGGCAATTACATATCTGACAAACAAGTTCAAATAGGTACAAAGATAAGACACTGTCAATGGCAGAATTAAGTAGATTCCTAATATATTCATTAGTAGTCGAGTTTGATTCTAAATAGAATGATTTAGTAGTGGTTCATTTTTTAAAGTCTCTAAGCTGAACTAGTCCAGCCTATGGATCAAGTTTCAGGAGGAAAGCAAAATAATTCAGAATTGAGAGAATACTTCTTCCTTAAAATTTGAAAAGATTTGAATTGAAATTGAAAAGAATTTTGAAAGGAACATTGACCCTTGCAAAACCTTCTATTCAAACTTTTCCCCTTTTCCCCCCACCCCCTGCCCTAGATGGCAGATAGTCCAATACATGTTAAATATGTTAAAGTATATATAAAATACAATATATGTATACTTATTTATATAGTTATCTTGTTGCACAGGAAAGATTGGATTTAGAAAGAAGGTAAAAAAACCTGAGATTTCATTTTCAAGTATAGAAAGGCTTGCATAGGTTTTAGTAGTTTTCAACGGGCAAAGAAATAGTAGAGAGATCAATAATACTTGGAGAATGAAGTTTCATTGCCAGAGATTAAGAAGTAGGAGAGGAGAAAGGAGAAGAAAGAACTGGTAGCTTTTTCTTAAGAGTTTACTGTGAAAGGGAAGATAGATATAGGATAATAACTTAAGGGTCAAGTAAAGCTTCTTCCAAGAAGGGAGAGATCTGAGCATGTTTGGAGGCATTAACAAAGAATTCCCCTGATAAAGAGAAATAAAAGATTATAGAGAAGGAAGGGATAAGCAAAGGAGCAAAATGAAAGAAGGGGAGGAAGAAAAGAGAGAAACATAAAATATTGGCCTTTACAAGGAAAAGAACCCTTCTTCTGACACTGACACTGACACTGACTTCTGACACTGGTCCAAAAAGAGAGAATTGGGCAAAATGATAGGCAGATTTAAAATAAGAATTGAAAACATAAACATCATAGAGGCCCTCAATTTTCAAGTTCCTCTAGTAAGAGACTTGGAGAAGAGAAAATTAGGGAAAAAGTGATAGAATCATTCAGAGAAGAGGAAAAGGATTAATGTACAATACAGAGCACGTTAAGATTAAAGAATCTAAATTTACAGTAGACAACATATGGGGTTATATGTCTACCTTCAAAGGCATTCAGCACAAAAGCAGGAGATGAGTGGATAATTCAGGGCATATAGTTTGAAAAGGATGGTTTGCCTACAGAGTAGATATGTAAAGTGAATATAGGAGAAATGAAGAGGACAGGATAATATCAAGGTTGCAAGCTTATGTGACTGGGAGTTCTCAATAGTAACAGGGATGCTAAGAAGATAGGGATTTTGGAGAAAAATAATGACATATTTTGGACATGTTGAATTTCAGCTGTTTATCTAGTTTAAGATATCTAATTGTCAGTTTGTGATATAACACTGAAGATTAGCAGAAGGGTTATAGGTGGGGTAAATAAATGAGAATTATCTACATAGAACTGCTAATTGAATGCATGGGAAATGAAGAGGTTATCAAGCAAGAGAGCAGGAAAAAAGCAGAAATCTCCAGTACGGAACTAAGTTGAAAATTGGGAAAAGGGGAAAGGACACCCCAAATTTGCTGGTATTACTTCACTAAAGATCCAGCAAAGAAAACTATTTAACTATTCAAAATAAATCCCAGGATTAAATGTCAACTTCTCGTTTTTAAGTCCTTTATGAACTAGACTTACCATTCTCTTTATTATATATTCCATCATTTACAGTGAATTGTCTGGCCATATTAGCTTCATATATGACACCCCATCTATCTTCTCCATAGTTTTCTGCGCACTGAAATTGTACCAGATTGCATCAGCAATCTGCATTCCCGCCCCCCTTTCTCTCTCCCTTACTTCCTTCTTTTCTTTCTTTCATTTTTGTTTATCGTTCTCTGTGGTATTATTGGCCAATTCCATCTCTTAAAAAACTAACACTTTTTATGACAGGACATCCTATAACAACAGCAGAAAAACAATTGCTTACAAATTAAACATAAACCTTATAAATCACATTCTTCATAAAATTAGGTGGGTAATATAAATATTATCCTAATATTACAGATGAGAAAAGTAAAGATGAAAGTTAAGTGACTTGCCACGTTACCCAGCCAATGGTGAGAACTAGAACTTGAACTTGGTCTCCTGTCTCTTAGCCTAGTGTTTCTTTTTTTTTTAATTCAATTTTATTTTCAATGCCACATTCTTTCCTTCCCCCACCTCCTTTTACATTTTTTGATAAGCCAAAAACATAAAACTTATCACAAATATAAAGTCATACAAATATAAAGTCATACAAAATAAATTTCTACATTAAGCCAAGCTCTAAGGGGGGGGGGGGGGGAAACAAAAAAGAAAGGGAAAAAAATGCATCAGTTTGCATTCTGAGTCCATCAGTTCTCTATCTGGTAGTAGATAGCATCTTTCAACATGAATCCTTTGGGATTATAGTGGATCATTGTGTTGATCAGAATTATTATTTTTATCCATCTGAGGCAATTGTGGTTAAGTGACTTACCCAGGATCACACAACTATTATGAAGTGTTTGAGACCAGATTTGAACTCGTCTCCTTCTGACTTCAGGGCTGGTGTTCTAACCACTGCACCACCTAGCTGCCCCTCAGAATTACTTTCTTTCATAACTGATTATCTTTACAATTTTGCTATTACTATAGAAATTATTACAGTTCTGTTCCTGTCATCTTGCAAAAGTTCATGAGTCTTCCTAGATGTTTTATTATAATACCATTCCCTTTACCTTTCCTTACACATAGCACACAATAATATTCTGTCATATTCATACACCAATTAATAGACATCTCCTCTGTTTTTAATTTTTGGCTCTGTGTCCCCAGTACCTACCTAACAAGTCCCTGGTCATAGTGAATGATTGTTGATGGATTAAATCATAGGATTTGCAGAGGAGGGTATATATTACCCCCAGGCCACTAAACTACCAGACTCTTCCAAGAAAAGAGTAGCAATACTAGGAACCAGCTAAAAGGCTGATTTGATTTTTTCCCCTCAGTTGCAGGGAAAGTGTGTCTAAAGTTCATTTCATAGTTGGAGTTCATAAGTTGGAGCAGCCAAGCACCTGAGGTCATGATAACTGAGTCCTGATCGACTATGCCTGAGATTGGTTTATTCATTAATCGTTACTCAAAATCAAAGTCTCAATTCAGATAATTTTCCCTATGAGGGAGAGAAGTGAAAAGGAAAGAGAAGGCCAACTTTATTCTTAAGCTATTCCAGGTAGCCAGATGTTCACTCTAGGTCTCTAAATATGAAAAACCATTTGACAGCCATTTTAACCAGTCTGCCTTTTGAATGGGCAGCCACAACTACTTACAAAGTAAAATTTCAGTGACAATAAAAGGTACTGTTTGTCCATGAGACAATTGTACATCCCAAAGCATGTGTGCATATTCTGCAACTATTTCTACTTGGTCTACTACTTGGTTGGATAGAGAAAGCCTTTTTATTCAAATATCTTCAAATGGGCCTGGGTTACTATCAGCAACATTCTCATCTGAAAGAGTAAAATAACTATTAAAGCCTTCATATGAGAGAACTGTGCTTTAAGAATAGCCATAGTAACTTCCACAGCATCACTGACTTATCTGAAGTTACATGGTACTCTTGAGAAGCAAGTCAATCTTTGACCTTTTTATTCATTCTTTTCTGTTCTAAGAGAAGGAAGTGGAATCCAATGTGGGCAAAGAGCATAAACTACAGAAATTCATGAATCCATGATGGAAACTATAGCCAGTTTTAAAAACAACAATTTAAAGAGAAAAGATCTGGGACTCTAATCCAGCAGAAGCCAGTAGCTAAACTGCCTCTGGATGCCAACTTGGTAGAATCAGTGCAATGTATAAATCAAGCTAAATTGAGAGCTTACTCCTCCCCAGCCTCCAACATCTCCCGGAGATGTTGGGGAAAATGCTTGTACTTTGTTCTGACTATATCTTTGAAGTAAATATTTTTTAAAAGTTATTTGATATTAAGTGATTAAATGTAACTGGGGAATGTCTTTTATTATGCCTTTAAAATAGAGTAAACACAGCTGTGGGGCAGGGAGGCTCAAAGAAAGGTATAAAACCCTTCTTGGTGCCCTAAAACCAAGGAAATTGGAGATGTTTAACAGGTCAAGCCTTGACAGAGTGAGAATATTATAACACATACATACACACATATGTGTATTTGTATGTGTGTGTACACATACAAACACATGCACATACTAAGCAGTGTTCTGTTTGGCTCACATGCCAAAAAAGTAAATATTATGAATTGAAACATGAGTCCATTCCACTTTCCATTGATCTAGTTCTAGGCCTTCTCCTGGCCCATCTCTTACAAACTTAAGTATCTCAGAATCACAGGTCCTAATAGGTCTTGGTCTTCTGGTTCAATCCCTTTATTTTATAAATAAGGAAATTTAACACAGTGGCCAGTAGTCATACACGGGTCATTTGTCAATATTCTCAGGGGAAGCTAGGTGCCACAGTGGATAGAGCATTAACCCTGAAGTCAGGAGGACCCGAGTTCAAATAAGACCTCAGACACTTAACACTTCCTAGCTGTGACCCTGGGCAAGTCACTTAAGCCCAATTGCCTCTTAAAAAAAAAAGATACTATATTCTTTCTCTCCCTAAAAGATCATGCCAATGCTGGGGGAAAAGAGGGGAGGATGGAGCAAATTCAAATTCTGGATGGGAGGAATGACCTTGACCTACATAGACAACTTGCATTTTGAGTTTTCACTCATCTCATAAGGGAAAGAAATATTGCAGAGTTTAGGAATGGGGGCAGAAATAAAGGGAGTGAGAAACTTCCTCAGGGGCCACCTGTACCTGAAAAGCTGAAGAGATGAGCTTTGTCCTCCCAGGTCCACAGTAAAAAAGTAAAGGCCAGAAGGGGGAGAAACAGCAAGATATAAACCTGTTTTAGTTTTTTTTTTTTTTTCTTCTTCCCATAGTCATTCATTCATGTGGGTAGAACAGGGGCAAAAGCATATTTATTGCAGTGAATACAGAAAAATAGTCAGTCCCTTTTCCCTACTTCAACTAAGGATGGATGACAGATGCCTAGTGTCAAATTTGTTCATTTATTTTGATACTATGTTATTTGGTTTTTCGGTTTTTTTGACCTAGTTTCATTCATACACAAGTAAATCAACTCAAATTTGTGCTTTTACTTGTGTTTCTTTGTTCATGATCTGAGAGCATACAGTAGAACAGTTACACAACAACTGACTACAGTTTTTTCATCCTGGTTTTAAGCCAGGAATGCCAATTCCTAGTCCATCATGAAAGCCTCTCTAAGTGAGAGAGAGAGAGCGAGAGACAAAGTGACTGAGCCATTAATCCAGCATTTCCACTAATTATAAACTCCCCAAAGCAAAAATTAAAAAGGGACATAAGGAACATTCAACTCCTAAGACTTCTGAGTTTGACTCGCCCATTAATGTGTGATATCTTGCTGTACGGTGACCCCTAGTGTTTTTCATAAACATGTCTTTTCATAAATCCCCAAAAGAATACAAAAAGTTTGAGGACTTCTTTTAATAAGTGCCTGTAAGAGAGAAAATCGACCAATGAATGATCATTGGGGTCTCAATCCCTTCACATACCATAGTTACTATCCCAGACTCTTCCAGACTTCCATCTCCAATCTACTCCCCTGTAATGTACTGATTTTATTGTCCTTATTCACTGCAACAATGCTATAGTTGTCCACAGACACTGACCTAGAACTGAGAGAGGCTTTCATAGTTGTACTGAAACTAGGGAAAGACTAGAGTCAGATAAAAGATTTTTTATTGTTAATGCCTCATCAATGAATAGAGTTCAGTCTCTCCTACCTCACTACCACTCTAGTAAAGTTCTCCACATTCTAGTTAACAAACTCTTAAGGGTATTATTTATGCAAAGTAAAAATTCCTAAAATGCAGCTAGCAAATTCCCACCTAGAAGAAAAGGGATTTTGCAATCTTAGTCATTTTGCTTCCACAAATGCCCTTGAGGAAGGATAAATACCCCGGGAAATGTGATAAAGTTTGCCTCTTGGACAAGGAAGGATTGGGAGAGAAGAAATGTGACCAGTAGCACAAGTACTCAAAGAACCAAAGGAAGAAATAATCTAGTCTCATTTTGCTTAAAATTGAGTATATTGCATACTTTATTAAAAGAGAATGATAACCTGGAAAGGATCCTGACCAATCAGGAAAAAGGGCTTACTAATTAAACCCCATAAAAAAGCTTGATCTCAGAAGACAGCTAAGTGACCAAGTGGATAGAGAACCAGACCTGAAGTCAGGAGGACCCGAGTTCAAATCTGGACTCAGACATTTAACACTTCCTAGCTGTATGACCCTAGGCAAATCACTTAACCCGAAGGGCCTCAGCAAAAAAAAAAAAAAAAAAAAAAAAAAGAAAAAGAAAAAGACCCGGCCTATGTAACTGTGTTCCATTCCATAAAATATTGTGTACACTCATTCTTGCAAGAATATAAAATAAAATCTTTCCTGCATTCATCATTGTGTCAGTGGAGTTCTTGCTAATATATTTTGTTTCTTAAATTGCTTCTTCCCCTACTAAATAAAGCACCTCAAATGATGTAATCCAAGATAACACCACCCTTCACCACTACCTATCCCTTTTCTCTCATCTCTTTCTCTTAAACCTGTCCCTCCCCCAAGTTCCTGTGAAAAAACACCTTAGTATTCATTGTGCTTTTTGGAATTCAAATTCTATTTTTGAAAACTTCCTTTGATGCTAGATATTTTCTCCTCCATTCCTTCCATCTACTGGCACATATGGATATCTGACTCCCCACAAAAATAATGCATTCTCAGGCACTCTCTCAACCTTCTCTCCCACTTGCCATCCCAGATGAAGAGAGGGAGTAGGTTCCTGCTATTCTTTCCATAGACATTACAGAGATGCTCCATAGCTCAATAATTTTCAAAGTTTGCTGTATCCAGATGTATCATTATCCAGTACATGCAATGGATGGTACAGTGGCAAAAGAACTGATATAAAGAAAAATATTGAGTTCAAATCCAGCTTCTAACACTTATTTCCTAGCCCCTAGCTAGGGCAAGTATGTGACTTTCATGTTTCCCCAACTGTGAAATGGGAATAATAGTACCTATCTCCCAGGTCAGTGTAAGGATCAAATGAGATCATAATTGCAAAGTATGTATCACAGTATTTGTAACATAGTCTTACTAAATGGCCTGCCTGAATGTCATTATCTATTAGACCCCAAAATTCTGTCCTTATACCTAGTAACTTCAATTTATATATGGATGGTACCTCAAAAACCCTGATGATTAAACTAATCAACCCATGACTTATAATTCTGAAGTCCACGACCTACCCCACCTCCACTCTGACTCAGTCTCCCAGGCAAAATCATGTTTCACTTATGGATGTTCCACTGGATGGATGTTTAACAAGCACAATGAAATTCTTTTGACTATAACCTCCTATCGATCCATCTCTTCCTGGATGTCACTCCTTCTCAAATAAGAGCTGGACAGTCCAACTAGTTTCTCTGAGAGAGAGAGAGATACACACATACACACAGAGAGAATTTGGCAGAAAGGGACTAGGCTAGATCCTATCTGGCAAAAAGTTCAGTACTTACAACAACCTTATTGATTGCAGCAAAAGCCCTTCTTGTCCCTATTCACTGGAATAATGACTCTCCATTGCCACTGAACTAGGCCTGGGCAGAACTTCCATTGTGGACTGAAACCAGGCCCAAACAAAGATATAAACATAAGATCTCTGGTCGTGAAGTCCCTAAAATTCTTCTCCAAGTCCCAAAATAAGAAACATTTGAATTAATTGATTCATCATTTCCAGAAGATTATGTTAAAAGTATATGTTATTTGGGAGAGAGAAAAGACTTTAAAAATCAACTGTAAACTCTCATTAAAATCAACTATCTTAGCAGATCAGGTAACTAATTATGTCCTACAAAGATTCAGGGTGCTTACATACTTTATGGAATGTAGCATATTTTAATGAGGGAAGAATGGTACCAAAAATTACTAACAGCCATAAAGCAAAAAGAGATGGTAGCACATGAAAGGAATGGATAAGAGTGATTAAAGACAAACTTCTCAATTTACAGCCTGTCCAAGTCTTACCTATACCATTAATACCATTAATAATTTCCTTTTTCCAAAAAGCTTCTCACATTTTCCCCTATTATCTAGCAGACAACTGATGTGAAAAATGTTTACTTAAATACATTCTCAATTACAAATATCAAGTTCTTTAAGCATTAGTTGATTTAGTAGATATGTGAACTCTGTGTAAATTTGTACAATTTGTACTACCTTTCTCACTTTATAGAAGTTATATGAGAAGAAGCTCTCAAATTAAATCTTCTGTTGTAATCTTTGCATTTTTCCTGGACAGGGGGGAATGGGCAGGAATCTCACAAAACAAATAACTAAAAGGATCAAGATTTGGGTTTAGGATTAGAGTTTTGGTTTTTCATTCCAAACCTTTTAAAATATGTGAGACTTCTTAAACTTGAACCTTCTAACTATCCCCCCCCCCTTTTTTTTAAACAAATTGGACTTTATTAATATATTACAATGAAACTCATTTATTCTTTTAACAGGTTTTTTGTTGTGGTTATTGTTATCATAATGTTGTTCCCTTGAGGAAAGAGAATGGCACTAACAAATCTTTAGTTTACCAAATACATAAGGGTAAACGTAGTAAATCAATCCTAATTTTAAAATAAAATTTCTTAATTTCAGTAACAGAAAACAAATGGTTATTTTAAGTAACATCCAGTGATGTGCAGGAGAAAAATAATTCCATATATTTCTATGAATCTCCCATTTAGATGCCTTGGAAAAATTA
Source organism: Sarcophilus harrisii (assembly GCF_902635505.1). Classification (NCBI taxonomy): domain Eukaryota; kingdom Metazoa; phylum Chordata; class Mammalia; order Dasyuromorphia; family Dasyuridae; genus Sarcophilus; species Sarcophilus harrisii. The sequence goes on from NC_045426.1 coordinate 197,304,773, forward strand.
AAATCTTAACCTTAAATAGCTTTAAAAGCACAGAGTGAAATGGGTGAGAAAAATATCTTCAAAGTTAGATTCCAGTATTTTTCTTCCTGAAATAGAATCCTCAGATTAAACATGTTTTCTTGAACTACAAGAAAAGTAGAAAGGTTACAAATAAAAAACAGGGAGACAGAATGCATTTCCTAATACCTTGGATATATCAGCTATTCCCACAGTCTTCTAGTTGATACTCTCATCAAACTCCAGTATCTTTACCAAGAAAATCCATGGACACTTGATCTATGGGTTCAGTGAAGAATTAGACAAAACTGAATGACTGAGCATTAAAAGAGACAATGGATAGAAAACTTGTTTCAGAGACAGGTGTGACTCTGGGTGAGCTACCTAAACTTCTTAGTTTCTTTCTTAGCAACTTTCTAAGCTTAAAAATGTTAGTAAAGATCTTCATTGATAATAGTAATTCCTCATCAGAAGATTCTCTATACCTATAAAAGCATGTCTGACTTTTTTTAAAAAACAAAAGTATTCAAAATACGCCATATTTTATACCATGTGAGTTTGAACGTGCTCACTATAACAAAGAATTCAACTCTGAAGATTTTAAGTGAAACAAATTCTCTAATAAAAAAGTTATTTGAAGATACTATTGCAAAGAATATGTAGATTTCAAATCAATTGCTATCTGTAATGAAAAGATCTTCATTTGTAAAAAAAAAAAAATCAAAATAATGTTAAATAAGAATCACTAAACTAGCACATAATAGCATAGTTTGATAATTTTTCCCCTTAGTTTGTCAGTTAAAAAACAAATCTTAAAAAAAGGAGTTCCTCTGTGAATACATCCAGCCATTCTGGAGAGCAATTTGGAACCATGCGCAAAAAGTTATCAAACTGTGCATACCCTTTGATCCAGCAGTGTTACTACTGGGCTTATATCCCAAAGAGATCTTAAAGAAGGGAAAGGGACCTGTATGTGCCAAAATGTTTGTGGCAGGTCTCTTTGTAGTGGCTAGAAACTGGAAATTGAATGGATGCCCATCAGTTGGAGAATGGCACATAAGTTGTGGTATATGAATGTTATGGAATGCTATTGTTCTGTAAGAAATGACCAGCAGGAAGATTTCAGAAAGGCCTGGAGAGACATGAACTGAAGATGAGTGAAATGAGCAGGACTAGGAGATATACTGAAGATATACTTGAACAACAATACTATATGATGATCAGTTGTGATGGACGTGGCTCTCTTCAACAATGAGATGAACCAAATCAGTTCCAATGGAGCAGTAATGAACTGAACCAGCTACACCCAGCGAAAGAACTCTGGGAGATGACTATGAACCACTACATAGAATTCCCAATCTCTCTGTTTTTGTCCGCCTACATTTTTGATTTTCTTCTCTCAGATTAATTTTACATTATTTCAAAGTCCGATTCTTCTTGTGCAGCAAAATAACTGTATGGACATGCATACATATATTGTATTTAACATATACTTTAACATATTTAACATGTATTGGTCTACCTGCCATCTGGGGGAGGGGGTGGGGGGAAGGAGGGGAAAAGTTGGAACAGAACATTTTGCAAGGGTCAATGCTGAAAAATTACCCATGCATATATCTTGTAAATAAATATAGATGGTCCTCTCTACTGCGGCAGTAGTCCTTGAATAACAGACATGGTTACTTCAGCTCTGTAATTTTGACCTTGGTCACCTCTTTTTAATCTTTTTCTTGAACAGGGAAAAAAGAAAAAATGAGTTCCTCATTTCTTCTTTCTTCCAATGCACATTTCTAGAAGCCCTTTTTCAAAAACTTAACAGTTATTTAAACATCATTTCACATTATTTTACATCTATTTAAGTATGTTTGTCTGAATTCATGCCTACATTCCTACCAATGTGGCCTAATGGCTGTTACCTATATATGAAATGATTCCATCAAATCATTTCTCCTCACAGTGCATTTACAAAGTCTCTCCCCATGCTTGGAAACTTCTTCCTCCTACTTCATATAAGCTATATCTTTCTTCAAGGTTCAACTTAACAAGTGGAACCAAGATGGTAAAGGCAGGAACTTGCCCAACCTCTCCCCCAAACTACTCCAAATTCCTTTAAATGATGACTCTAAACAAATTTTAGAGCATAAGAATGTTTTCCAGGTGAAGGCAACTTAGAAACTTAGAAAATGTGTGTGACATCAGGTGGGAGTCCAATTGTGTAGTCCTGGTGCACACCAGCACCGGACCAGCCTATGCCCCTGCCCCTGCCCTGGCCCAGCATCTGAATTAGTGGCAATACAAGGTTCAACTTAAGCATTCTTTCCCATATAGGGCCTTATTCTGACCCTGCTCTCCCCAGTTGTTGTTGCCTTCCTTCCTCCCCCAAAAAGCATTTTATATTTACCTCATATATTTTGCGCTTATTCATCTGTATTCACAATACTCTCCAAGACAATCATGTTCAGTAAGGGCAGGTATTGTTTCATTTTTGATTTTCTATCTATAACACTTTACAAAATATCAGAACATAGTAGCCACTAACCATTTATTGAATAAATATATAAACCAGTATGTAGTTTTGTTAGAAAGCAAAAATAAAGTAGTTAACTACCAAATTCTCTTTCCAGATCACCCAAGATATACTTTAAACAGTTGAATATATTTTTGAGATAAAGGGAAATAATTCACAACCCTAGAAGCAAAATAAAATATCACTGGGGCTGTTTTTAGATATGTTTCTCATTTTCACTTCCTCATTTAAATAAATTTGACAGATGACAAAATCTTATCTGATATTCACAACTGAACAGCCCAAGTGACTAATGCTGTTGGTTTACATATCCTTTCCCAAATGTGTCCAAATTATGTCAATAGAATCTAATATGTCTATGAAAACCCTTAAAGGAAGTGATACTTGCCAGAACCCTAACTGTCAGGCCTTTCATCACCAGTGCTGCTTACTGATATATAAAAAATTGTCGGTAACATCTCATTCCTAGAAGAGGTACCAACACTATAATTGCCACTCAGCTACTAAAATAAAGGCTTTGTTTTCAAAAGGGAGACTTGGATGCACCTGGTTTTTACATAAGTCAATTATGATTGAATTACTTCTGACCTTCCAGGAAAAAACATTTTGCACTATAGAATTGCGTGTGATTTCACTGATCATGCCCTCTCACTTTTTTTTTTTTCAGTTCCTTCCCCAAAGAGTTCCCCTTTACATTTCAAAAGTTTGGGTTAGTTCAAGTTTCAACAAAAGGAATTAAAGCATCTAAGATTATAAGTCAGTTATGAAACATATCTTAAGTAATGAAAAAAAAGCTTAAAGCAAGGTTTCTTAATTTGTTTTGTGTCAAATCTAGTAAAGCTTCTGGGACAATTCTCAGCATGTTTTTTAAATGAATAAAAGAAAATAGGCAAGATTACAAAGGAAACCATTTATACTGAAATACAGTTAACAAAATGTTCATGGACTCTAGATTGAGTGAGAATGCCTTGCCTAAAAAGTGAAATCTTTAAGATTAAGCAGAAACCTAGCTGAATAAATTTTGATATGAAGCAAGAGATGACAAAGCAATTACAGAGGTAGGGTATGTTTGCTTAGAATCTTGACTATTTTTAAAAATTCATTTCTATTTTAGCATTGACTAAAGACATTCCTACATGTAGCTTCTCTGTTGTTTACAAGAAACAAATACAATAATGGAAATAAAACTTAAAGGACCCTTACAAAGGAGAAGAAACTGGGCAAGTTTCCTGATAGGAGAGACAGAGGCAAATGGATTAAGATAAAGGGATTCTGTTTTAAGAAGATATTTATAAATTATAGGCACCAGGCATCAAGATTTAGTAGAGTAGACAGAGCACTCAACTTTGGGGCAGAAAGATCTGAGTTCAAATCTAGATTCACTTACTGTGTGGCCCTGGCCAAATCATTTAACTTTTATTTGCTTTAGGCCCCATATCTGTAAAATGGGGATAATAACAGTATCTGCCTCCTAGGATTATTTTAAGAAGCAAATAAGATCATATTTATAAACTATTATGTAAATCTTGAAACACTATTTAAATACTAGATCTTATTATTATTATGAAACAAATTTAGTGAGATCTGTCTTTATATTTGCCAGATTTTCACTGTAATTAGTTAATAACAGTCTACATTTACAAAGTACCTCCCATGCATCAGCTACTGTGTTGAGCACTAGGAATATAAATATATATACATTTTTAAAAAGCAATCTCTGTCCACAAGGAACTTACAATATAATGTAAGAAGGGGAATAAAACAGGGAGGATGGAGTGGGAGTCACAGAAGTCATACAACCAGGTAAGAATTGAGAAGTCAGAGCTAAGCTTTCTCTTCCAGTATAGGGTAGTGATGAGCTTGGGAAAAAATGATGAGATCTTACGAGATGAGGCGATTAATTGAATAATTAGCTTCTTAGGGCATGGTAGAGAAATCAAGAGAGATCTTAAAAGTAGTTCAGTCAGGTAAGAAATGAAAAATTCTGAACTAGCATTGTTAATATTGCCCATATAATCAATGAAATGCATAAAACCATACCACTTAGTTTCATCCAAGTTTGAGTGTATTTTAATATTTTCATGTCTTATAACTTACTGTTTTCAGTTTATAAAGATATATAAAATATATCATATAATGATATATAAATGATATATATAATGATATATAAATATTATATATATAAAATATATCATTATATATTATATATAAATAAATATTATATATATATAAAATATAAAGAAAAAAATTCAGTTTATAAAGATAGAGCTGGAAGGGACCTCAGATCTATCATCTCACCTAACCTTTCCATTTTATAAATGATAAAGACAAGATTTAGGAAGAAGACAAAGTGAGCGACTAAGTCATGCAGGGTTAGTTAGTGGCTGAATTTGAACTCAAAGACAGCTTTCTGAAACCTAATTTGATGCTCTTTTCAGTATAAGATACATGACTTCCTTTCCAAGTACAAGTCAGATAATGTCATTCAGGGCTTTTCACTCAATATAGTGAATTTTAATTGCTCCAAGACAAGCTCCTCTGGTTCCTTCCTAATCTAATTAGTCAGGCAATAAATATTTGTTAAGTGTCAGTCACTGTGATAATAAACATTGAGGAAAATACTTTAAGGCAAAAGACAGTCCCTGCCCTGAGAGCTCAAAATCTTTCTCACATCATTTGCTACTTCCTTTCCCTTATTCTAGGCACTAACCAACCCAGCCTTCTTGCTATTCTTCACAGACAATACCCCATGTCCCATTTTAATACTTTAGCATTAGACATCTCTATCTCACTTCACACCTCTTAAAATCTCTAGATTCCTTCAAATTTTTGCTCAAGTATCATTCTACAATAAGCCTTTATGACTTATTATCTGGCAATATTAGTATTGAGTTATATTTGAGTACAGTAATTCAAGAGATGTACCAAAACAGTAGATGATAGACAAATAAGTGGTATGAATAAGTGAATGGTATCAATAAGTAAAAACATAAAATGACTCAGTTTTTGTTCACCTTGTCCATACTGATGGGTTCCAAGTCCTTGTCCCTAGAATTTCCCTCCCCAAAAGACAGAAAGGAGGGAGATGATAGCTCAGAGCAGAGGGTCTACTCAAAACTGCCCCCCCTCAGTAAGGAATAAGAGGTTTTATTGCTCCATATCTGTTCCTCTTTATTTGTCCTCTGCACACAAAGCCATACAGTCTAATTGACAATACCTTCCTAAAAGATAATCTATCTCCTTATCTGACTTTTCTTTATCTTTTCCATATTTTGCAGCCTTGTAGGGTATTAGCTGGCTAGCTAAGTCCCAAATAACAACAAAATTCACTAAAGGCCAAGTAAGTCAAAGCATACAAAAAATTTTAAGAAGTCCAGTCCCAGCCCTCCAATAGAAACTCAAACAAAAATAATATTTTTCAAAAGAGAGTGACATTGAATGACTTTAGCAGAGATCCTTACCATACTTTGCTCTGGTTAATTAATAATAGCTAATATCGATATGGTGCTTCAAAGTTTGCAAAGTGCTTTACCTATATTGGCTCATTTGATCCTCACAACAATCCTATAAGGTAGTGTTATTTACCCCTCCAATTTACAGAGAGGAAACCAATGGCTGCCAAAGGTTAAGCAATTTGCTCATCATCACATAACTCCTAAGTACCTAAGGCAGGATTTTAAGTATAGGCCATCCTTATTCCTAGGGCAATTAGATGGCCCAATAAGTAAAGCACTGGGCTTAGAATCAGAAAGACTCATCTTCATGAATTCAAATCTAATCCTGGGTTAAGTTATTTAACCGTTTGCCTCTGTTTCCTCCTCTACAAAATGAGCTGGAAAAGGAAATGTAAACTACTACGGTAATTTTACCAAGAAAATACCAAATGGGCCAGATATAACAACTGAAAAATGTCTCTACAACAAAGACATCCAGCCCCATCTACACCATGTAGCTGCTGACTCTTACAACTTTGTATTCCATTCTAAGTAACACAATTCACAATGATAAACTGGAAGACATCCTGAAAACAGTGAACAGGATAGTGTAAGGACTAGAAACAATGCTATTAAAAACAAACAAAAAAACTTGTTTGATTCTAGAAGGCAACTAGTAAAAATATGTGAAAGTTGAAGAAAGTTTCTTAAAGTTTGAGGTGTGCAGAAGAGAAAGGGATGTATAAGAAATGGGATTTTGCAATCTTAGTCATTTTGCTTTCATGTGTGTCCTTGAGGAAGGATAAATACCTCAGAGAATGTGATAAGAAAGGATAATTTGTCTCTTAGATGAGAAATGATTGGAAGAATGAAAATGTGACCAACAGCATAAGCTCAAAGAAACAAAGAACTGTTCTGATCACATTTTGCTTAAAATTGAGTGTACTACCTATCTTATAAGGGAAAATGGTAACCTTGAAAGGATTCTGACCAATCAGGATCCTAAAGAAGGAAGGAGGGCTAACTAAACCCCCAAAAAAAGCTTGACCTGGCCTTTATAAGTGTGTTCCCATTCTATGGAATTGGGGTATGCATTCTTGCAAGAATGTAAAATAAAATCTTTCCTGCATTCATCAGTGAGTCAGTGAAGTTCCTGTTAAGATATTTTGTTTTGTACAGGCTGTTTAAGGAGATTTTGTATTTTGGATTCTACATAACCCATGAATAAGAACACATCGTTTATTGACTTTTTAAGGGGGAAAAAGACTGAAATTGTTGTAGTAGCTTCCCATTTGCCAAAGGCATAAAAGCCCAATACATAAATATTCAATGTTCCTTAAGTTCCATTGCCATCCCACAACTCAGTATGAATCAACGTACCCTTCTGACCAGAGGTGCTATCATGGCAAAAAAGAATGGAGATCTGCTCAAATTAATCAGAATACCTTTGTTTAATATCCTTTCCCTGTTATCATTAATCAAACTAAGTTTCTCATTTTGTTCAAATCCCAAATCTGACTCCCTCCACCCAAGCATCCAGACCACCCTGTGTCAGGCCTGCCCCAGAAGGGTGGGCTTCTCATTAGAGAACTTCAAAAAGAATCTAAGTGACCTATTGGTGGATTCTTACTTATGCATGCTTTGAATCAAATGACATCAGAATTTCCTTGAAACTAATTGTGAGATTCTAAAATTTTGAATTAAGCTTATCACCTTTTAAAATACCACATTCCAGAAGTAGCTAAAACTCTTAACTTTAATACCTAGGGTTTTTTCCTCATTCACCATCTTTAACCAAAATTTTCTTTTACTGTTTTTATGCCTCCATTTAAGTTACATAACAAGGTTTTGAATTTTTTTTCTTTATTTTTTTACAATTATATAAGTAGTTTCTCTCTGTGGGAAATATTTTCCAATCTACTTAAATGTTCTTTCTCCTTTATAAAAGAGAATTCAAGCTGTACTTTCTATCACCTTTATTTAACTGAATCTCCAGTATAATTCTCACCCTTTTGGATTTGTAGGAGATTAATCATATTCAGAGTACTTTGTTTTCTTCTGCACACTGTATATATTAAATTACCTTAATCTTCTCATAAATCATCCCATCCAAATCTATTTATCTTTGTCTCTCCTCCTTTAGTTTCCCTCTCATTCAAAGAAGGACAAATAAAAAAAATCACTTAAACCTATATACACATTTCCTAACTACGAATTTCAAATCAAACAATATAGATGATGTCACGAATTTCTCAACAGCACTTCACCTCTTAAGCACAAGCTCACTTTCTGATTCTTTGGCAAATATCCATATAGAAAGAAAGGAAACCCAGTTAAAATTTCAGAGGCTTAATACATAGTTGAATTTCTACTCGACTTTTTATTCCTGCCATAAAATGATTTACTAAATTTTCATTAATCAAATAATGAAATGTTTTGTATTTTTTTTATCTGCTATTGCAATACTTTTAATAAATTGTACAACACTGTAAAGCCAAATATATTATGAGAAACTATATCAGTTAAAAACATATACTGATTTTACAATATGCTGAGGCTCCACTAGCTGAGGTGAAGTGATTTGTATAAGATCACAGAACTAGTAATAGAAATAAGACTGAAAACAAGGACTTTCTGACTCCCTAACCAGTATTCTTTGGCACTGCCTTTCATCAATAACAGTGTTCCCAATTCAACTTTCAACACAGAATGTTTAAAAAAAAAAAAAGCAGTTAAAATATATTTATTAACGCAATCACAAAGTGCACATCAATGAGAGAAATGATCTGCTTGAGTCTTGGATAAAGTGATGTTACTTATTCAAATCTGAAAATAACTTAAAAGTGAGGGGAATGACTAACACATTTCATAGATCAGTAAAGTAAGGCCCAAAGGATAACTCTAGCTCATAGCTCATTTTTATGTAGTTCCCAATTAAGATGGCTTTCACATTTTAAAATACAAATAACTATTTTAAAATGAAAAAACAATTCTTAGCTCTAGGCCATAGAAGTAAGCAGCCTGCTGAATCATAATTTACTATTCCATCTAACAGTTAAGGAAATCAAAAAAACGATGGGTCAAAAAATATGAAATTTAATGGAAATAAAGGAGCAATTCTATTCTTAGGTTCAAAAATTCACTAAAGAATTTAAATAGTTTGTATGAAAACAATCAGGTAATTTTAGCAGAGTGTAAGTTCAATGAATCACACTATCATGACAGGCAAAGGGAACAATAGCTAAATCACATTATGGTCACACTATTTTTCCTGAGTCAGACTACGTCTAGAATATCATACATAGCATTGTTTTCAACACTTTAAAAAAGTTATCAACAAATATCAAGTCCCAGAAACTAAAGAGCCTACTTCTTAAAATAATCTCTTAGAGATTTGCCTAACTATTCACATAGAAAAAAACCAAGTGAATAAAATATATCTATTGTCCATAATATGATGTGCAATTTAATGAATAACCAATAAAAAGGGATCCATTAGTGTGTATGTACTTATAATACACATATATGTATACATATATATGTATATGTAAGTATATATATATGTAAGTGTTTAAGAGTGTAGCTGTAAATCAGAAAGACCTGAATTCAAATCCTATATTAAATATTTCCTGGCTATGAGACCCTGGGCATATCACTTCAACTCTATGAGCCTTATTCCTCATCTGTGAAATGAGAGGTTTGGCTTATAAAGTCCCTTCCAGTTCTAAAGCTCTGATCCTGTGAGCCTATGACAGATACTGTAAATGGACAATGAGATGGGTCCAGAATTGAATAAGATTCTCAGAGGATAGGCTGAATTATCTTTAGGAAACTATCTCTCCTTTTGTTTGCATTTCGATTCCTAGTATAGTATCTGGCATTTAGGAAGTACCTAATAAATGCTTGTCAACTAAATAGATTCAAGTACACTGAGTGATTCCCTTATGGAGTATTCATGGAAGAGCATGGATAAGGGCAACAAGGGACGAGAGGGCATGTATAGTTTGTAAACAGTATAGTTGAAGACAATATTTGCATGAATAACATCACAAATTCATAAAGCAAAAAAACATCAAGAACTGGAACTTAAGGAACACCTTAACTGGGGATGGGAGTGGGGGAAGTGACTAGAAATCTTGCTATTCAAGAATTCATTCAAGGAAGTAAAGATATTTAATCTGACAAAAAAGTTTAGCCAAGGTAGAATAGCTGCATTCAAGTACTGAAGGATTGTCACAATTAAAAAAAAAAAAAAAAAGATTTGATTACTTCAGCTTGTTCCAAGAAGCCAGAAGGAAGAATAACAAAAATTGCAAAGAAGCAGACTTAGGTTTAGTGTAAATATACAGAGAAAAGTGTTAATAATTAAAACTATCCAAAAGCAAAATGGACAACCTTTGCTGTTATTAAATTCTCAATAAGTTTAAGCTCTTCAAGTGGAAGCTAGATGACTTCTTGATTAGGATCTTGTAGAGGGAATTTCTGTTTAAGTATAGGTTGGAATAAATAACCCCCGATACTCTTCCAACTCAGATTCCAAGTCTTTACATTCCATGTAAATAGATACTTATTTGCATCATAGTTAATTCATAAAAGTTCATAAACAGACCATAAAAGTCTGTTTAATCCATAATTTTACCATATATGTTATATGTAACAAGAACAACAAAGTAGAAAAGAATACTAGTATCAGTCTCGGAAAGGGACTGGAAATGTTTAAAAGAATTATTTATACTTTTATCATATTGGTTGGGGAGGGAGGAGACAACAGGTAAGCATAGGAGACCACGATAATACAAGTGGATTCATTTCAAAGATTAAATCACTCTGGGGAGAAATACATGATTACCTCTTCTTGTACTTGTCTAAAGCCAAATATTTAGTCTAAAGTTAGATATCTTATATTAAAAATAACAGACATTTGACACTTAAAATTAATCTCTCCTAAGCCAAAGATTCTGAAACACTGCTAAAATATCATATTAATATTCCACACTGACATCTATCATTTATCTTCCAGCTTCTTAAACTGTGAGCTGGAATCCCATATGGGTCTCATAACTGAATGCAGGGGTCCCAAAATTAAGATTTGTCTTGCAAATGTTTCAGTTGTGTACCTATTTTATATACCTATATACTCAGAGTCAAATAAAAATTTCTCAAGTGAAAAGTAGTTACAAGTGGAAAAGTTAAAGAAGCCTATACTTGCAAGCAGGATGACAATTTCATCATTTTTGGCATTATTAACTAATCCATGATTGAAAGTGACAAAATTTCTAGCCATCTCAAGAGTTTCATTTTGTCGTCCTCATATTTATAGCTTTAATTTTTTTTTCTTTCCTGCAGACTGGATTCCTATCTATGCTCAAAGTGCAATAACTGTGAACAGCCACCAGATTCCATTGCTGTTTTCACAGGGAGTGGTGACCTGCATTTCTGTCTGACTTGGGCTGATTTGCCCTCTTAGGTAGCTTGGGGATTCCCTATCCTCTCCTTTTAAAAAATGATCACATACAATTTTTCTTGAACAATATGACAAGTATGAATATGTTTTTGCTTTTTTGCTGAGGCTATCTATTGGAGTTAAGTGACATGCCCAGGGTCACACAGCCAGGAAGTGTTAAATATCTGAGTGTAGATTTGAACTCAGGTCCTCCTGACTTCAGGGCTGGTGCTCTATTCACTAAGCCACCTAGCAGCACCGGAAATGTTTAAAAGGATTATTTATACTTAATCTTTATCAGATTGCTTAGGAAGGAAGGAGATAACAGGAGGAAGGGAGAAAAATCTGGAACACAAAGTCTTACAAAAATGAATGCTAAAAACCATCTTTATAAATATTTGGAAAAATAAAATACTATTGAAAATAAGAGAAAGGGAACCATATTGGAACCAGACTTAGTTCTGATACCTAATTGACTTTGACCCTAACTGAAGCTCAGAATTCCTGATCTCAAATAATTTACCAACCTTACCTTCCTTAAATAGTAGAGATTTCTATTCTGTGATTATCACCTACACTACACCTATATTTGTTTTTCCCATGCTTAAATGCTACAGCCCTGTTGGAATTCATCTTACCAATTCCAAAATTGCAGAAAATTTGCTCTAAAATGCAAGATGTACTACATCCTTGATCAAAAGTCCATATTCCAAGGCAGCTAGGTGGTGTACTAGCGCAGAAGTAAGGAGGACCTGAGTTCAAACACTTCCTAACTGTGTGAATCACTGAACTCTAATTGCCTCAAGGGAAAAAAAGTCCATATTCACGTCTCTAATTGTAGTCATTGTTTTTCTGTCAGTCTGACTCTTAGTGATTTCCATCTGGGGCTATCTTGGCAAAGATACTGGAGCTGTTTGCCATTTCCTTTTCTAGCTCATTTTACAAATGAGAAACTGAGGTAAATAAGATTAAGTGATAAACCCAGAACAAACAGCTAGTAAAGGTCTTAAGATAAGATCTGAACTCAAAAGATTAATCTTCCTGATACTAAGCCTAGGATTCTATCCATTAGTCACCCAGCAGTCTCAAACTGTGTTCATGTAAATATCCTTATTTTCTTGCATAAAAATGTGTATATTGGATTCCAGAACAGCAAGTTAACAGTCATTATCCTGACCAGTTCTGATGGACCTGGCCATCCTCAGCAATGAGATCAACCAAATCATTTCCAATGGAGCAGTAATGAACTGAACCAGCTACGCCCAGAGAAAGAACTCTGGGAGATGACTAAAAACCATTACATTGAATTCCCAATCCCTATATTTATGCACACCTGCATTTTTGATTTCCTTCACAAGCTAATTGTACAATATTTCAGAGTCTGATTCTTTTTATACAGCAAAATAACGGTTTGGTCATGTATACTTATTGTGTATCTAATTTATATTTTAATATATTTAACATCTACTGGTCATCCTGCATTTTTGATTTCCTTCACAAGCTAATTGTACAATATTTCAGAGTCTGATTCTTTTTATACAGCAAAATAACGGTTTGGTCATGTATACTTATTGTGTATCTAATTTATATTTTAATATATTTAACATCTACTGGTCATCCTGCCATCTAGGGGAGGGGGTGGGGGGTAAGAGGTGAAAAATTGGAACAAGAGGTTTGGCGATTGTTAATGCTGTAAAGTTATCCATGCATATAACCTGTAAATAAAAGGTTATTAAATAAAAAAAGAAAAAAAAAACAGTAGTTATCCTACAATGCCCATCACAGTGTTCCTTTTAGCTTTCTAGTTCTAAGATACTCTAAATTTTAATTTTTACTATTCTGAAAACCTCAAATTCCCTTATCCCATGTTAGGTTATGTATGGGGCAACGAGATGGCACAGTGGATAGAGCAGCAGAAGCCCTGAAGTCTAGAGTTCAAATCCGAATTCAGACACTTAACACTTAATAGCTGTGTGACCCTGGGCAAGTTACTTAAACTTAATTGCCTCAGCAACATTGTATTTCAAAGAAGCCTAGAAGACTGGCATAATAATTAGCACAAAAACTCATCGTGCCTTGCAAAACTCCCAAACCTTTGAAGAAATTTTTATAAGTCTAAGAAGCAGAAACATGTCTTAAGTATAATTTTTTTTTCCAATGAAAGTTTAGGGACCTTTGTAATTTGGACTCCAGCTTAAGATACCCCCTCCTAGATACTTATACAAAATAATTACACTTGATCTGGTCAGTGGAAAATAGATGTAATGAACTAATTTTATAACAATTTCAAAACTTTTAAATTGGATATTATTTTATCTATTTTTTTTTAAACAAGGAGCACTTACCTTCAAATTTAGATCCAAAATGATATTCTCCACTTGTAAAGTGTGGCAAAGAATATACAAGAGATCCTAGTCCCATCATAAAAGATGCAAAAGCAAGCCATCTTGGTTTATGACCTTTTTCTCCAAAGAATGACACAAATAAGGACAATAAACAGAATGAAATGTCATAGCTTGATGATACCAGGCCGGTCAAGGAACTCTTCAATTCATAGCGCTTTTCAATAGTAGATATACTAATATTTACTAGGCCATTTACTACAATACCTACAAGGAAAAAAGAATAACAAATGTGCACTTTAGAACTATAAATCTCTACTGATGACCATTATGAAAGCATACCAGAACTGTATTTATTCATGTCTTTTAAATTTAATTTGCATAGAACACAATTTAAAGATACTATAGCCTTTCACAAATACATATTATAACAATGTGCCTATTTTTGCTGACAAATATTAATTCACTACAAAATATTAGATCTTGGAAAATATTTTAGCTTGGTTATTGTTTTTAACATGACAAATTACATGCTAAATCAAAATTCATCTTTTATTCAATTTTTTTCCAAATATGTTTGTGTTTAATCCACCTAACCAGGCAAAATCCCATGATACTATGTCAATAGGGAACTTTCTAGGGTAGCCATCCACTGCTTACTTACACTCTCTCCATGGAAGAGTTCAAAATGTATGGGATATCCTAGACTACGGAAGGGGGGAAATCATCACTAACTGAAACTGGAAAATCACTTCAATTTATTTCATAGAGACTAACAAAGAACAAAATGTAAATGGTCTAGAGACAATTTCTTCCTAGAAAAGGTTCAAAGCAGCAGTAAACATTAGCAAAGAGTCTTTTAAGTACAACATCCAAGAAGGAAAACAAAAATGTGCTCAAATGTCAGCTACCTTAGCCATCATCACCTGTCACGAATTTTATTTTTTAAAATAAACATTTTTTAAAAAGTGGAAGTTTTATTTTTTTTTAATTATTTAGTTCGTTATGGACTAATCAAATTTTTCTTTTCAGGATAATTTAAACAAAGTTTTGACTGACAAGATCTAGAGTAAATTTATCTCCTATTAAGTGCAATAAGTGTTATCTCATTGAAATAAGGATGGAAACACTCACTACAACAAAGGCGTTAATTTAGAAAATAAGTACCAAGTAATTAAACCTTTAAAGGTAAATAGGTTTGGGGTTTGTTTTTAAGTACTAGATAGTTCTCCATCTAAAGTTACCCAGCTAGTTATTACCCTAAGAGGTTGACCTGATTTTTGAATTTTAGTAGTCTTCTCCACTTTTTACTTTGAAAAAAGAAAAATGTCCCCATACCTATGCTTGACAAAAAGTGTCTTTTTTGTGAAATATAAAAATATTCTTTAGTAAACTGCTATCAATCATCTATATCAGTATGAATTAAGGTATCAGATTCGTCTCCGACAATCTATTTTCATTGTCAGACAATAAATTTTCATTGAAGGCGAAGGAAATTGAATGGGAGGCAATTGTGAAATTGATAGTTGGGGGGGTGGGGTTTCTAAATCAAAAATAAGGGCGCTTTGTCTGGATGGTCTCCTTTTACCCTTTAACATTTCCTGAGATTCACATCATCGATAATTTGATTCTGATTAACATAAAAAGGTAGCTAAAAATTATCTAACTGCTGTAATCCCCAAAAATCCCACGGAAACAGAAATCTAAACCTCAGAAACGTAATTCAGATGAAATCTACCGTTTCAATTGTAACTTTCTTTAAGGTTTGTTCTTTAAAAAGATAGATTAACAAACAACAGAAAACCTTGAGGTTTCCAACGTATCCGTACGTGCGTACGTGGTTGTTTGGGATCTAAATCCCCAAAGCAATCCCAGGGCTTTTCATTTTGTAAAGAATCGCCAGGAAAACCGCAGTGTTGCGGTTTTAAAACTTTCTACCACAAGCGGTGTGGATGGCTTAGGTCTGCTACTTACAAAGCACAGATAATAAAAGGACCTACGGGGTAGTGACATATTCTTTTAAAGAGCTGAGGCCAAAATGTCTAGCTCGGGTTGTAATTATCCGAAGGAAGGACGCGGGCTTTCTCAAGGCGTGAAACTCCGCCTTGCCCCATGCTCAGCCCCCCCAGCCCGGCTCAGTCGCGTTCCCCACCTCCGCTCTGCCCACGGTGCCGAGTTGTGGAGCTCCCCGCGGGACCAGGAGCCAGAACCCGAGCCTGCGGTTACCTTGGATGAGGGCCAGGAGGCAGTAGTGAAACAGAAAGCCCTTGGGGTTGTTGCAGCGCTGCAGACAGGCGGGAGTGAAGCGTCCCCAGCCACAGGGACCCTCCTCCAGGAGCTCCGGGGGCGGCTGCACGGGCTGCGGCGGCGGGGGCAGCGTCTGTTCCTCGGCGCTGGTCGAGACGGAGACCTCCACTTCAGCGGGAGATGCCGGCAAACGGCGATTGGGGCCAGGGCTGGACGGGACGAAAGCCAAGTTGTCTACGCCTCCCGCTCCCTCCATGGTGAGATGAGTTCTCCGCGCTCTCTTTGGGAGCCTTCGAAGTAATTCCAAGTCGCCCCCCTCTCCAGCAGCTCGTCGCGGGGCACGGTTTGGGCAGCCCTCTGCTCCGCTTCGTGTTGCTTGCCCCACCTGGGCGGCCAGGCGAGTTAGACGGGAGTCTCACCTGTCAGCCGCGGACTCCGCTCGCTCCTCTTCTGTGCGGAAAGACCCCTCGAGGGTAGGCTGGCCATGAACGAAAGCGTAAGCCAGCCCTTCCCACCCACCAATGCCTCTGACCTTGACTTTGACCTCGTTCTTCAGTGGCTACCCAGATTCCACTCAAGCCCCGGGTCTCCGGAGGACCGCGCTAACCAACACCTGAGGATGAAGAAGAGGAGTTGTTGGAGGAGGAGGAGAAGGAGGAGGAGGAGAAAAAGGAGGAGGAGGAGACAGCTGCAGTAGCTGTGATGCAACTTCTTCTTTATTGCCTTTAATCAGACGGAGTTGAGGAACAGAGGTAACGGGAAACTCTCCCCAAAGGTAAGAACGTCCCCTCAGCCTGTGGTATTTCTCCCTCGGGACTGAAGGTGTGATATTCATGTTAGCTGGACCCCGTGGGGGTTAACACTGAAGGAATAAACACAGTTGTTACTTCTGGACCACATTCTGCAAGGTTTGTTTGTTTCCCCTTTCCCCTCCTCCTCCTTTCCTTTGTTATCAAAAAGAAACTAGTCCTGGACTCCCAGAGGAGTGAGTGCGCATTCATTTGGGATCATCAGAACATCACAAAAACCTGACCCTTTCCCTCCAATATTCTTTCGAAATTGTTTTCTTTTGTACTTCCAATAGAATTATGAAATATGAATTAAGAAATCATTTCAAAACAGTATTATATCACTGATGCAATTTATATGTGTAGCAAAGATTCAACTTGGTTATTGTCAAGTATTTTCTATTTTTGAGATAAAAGAGTTAATCAAAAATGAAACTTTTTGTCTAGACCTGTGATGTCAATATAAAGATCTCCTAGACTTGGAAATTCCTATGCCAAAACACAGCAGCAACTTTTATGTAATTTAAAGAATGATTTGAAGCCTTTAGATGTTAAGTTATGTTAGAGGCAGAACTTGACCCCTTCTTGACCACTCTGGGGATGACCCTTTTTTCAGTAATAACCTGGTATTAGTGCCTTAGGGAGGAAAGTATTGTTTCTGATGACACCTTTGTTGGCAACAGTCACTGTGGATCCACAGTATATTCCATTATGGAATCTTGCTCTTCACTTCACTTCCTGCACACCTCTTTGTCAGTTACTTCTCATTCTTTGGTGTTCTCTCCATCCATCATATATCATAGTATATCTTCTAACCATTCATCAATCTAATCACCAGATATTACTATGCATCTTTGTGCCCAGGTACTGTGCTAGGTGATGTGGTTACAAAAACAAAAGAGAAACCCTGAAACAGCGGTTCTGAATGAACCTTTGATATAGTTGATGGAAACAGAAAGGAAATATTTAAGTAGAAATAAGTAAAAAGGTACCAATAGGTACAAGGTGATTTTGAGAGAGTGAACCCCAGAAGTATGTGGAAGAAGAGGATACAAAGAAGGAAAAATCCGTAAAGAATGTGAGTGATGTGGACTGAATTTTGAAACTAATTTAAATGTTTTGAGAGTTAAGAAAAGGAGTTCGTTCTAGACATACAGGATAGCCAATGCATTCAAAGGAATGGAATCAGAAGATGGACTCTTATCCAGTCCAAGGTGGAACATAAGGGCAGTTAGTCTGGATTATGGTGGGTAAAGAGTAAAGTACTGCCAAGATTTAAGAGGTAGGTTAAGACAAGATCATAAAGTTCTTTAAATACCACACAAGGGAGTTTATTTAATTCTGTAGATAACAGGGAACTACTAGAGTTTTTTTAAGTAAGGGAATGGCATGGTAAAACTTGAGTTTTAGGAAAATCAGATTGATACCTATAGAGAGGATAGATTGAATCAGGAAAGAAAAAGGCAGTGGGACAAATGAGATCATCATGATAGTTTCAATCAAGTGATAGTATAATGAGGGCTTGAACTAGGATAGTAGTGTAAGCAAAGGGAACAAAAGCAGAAATAAGATTTAGAAACATTGGGAGGGCATGATTGGGATGAAAGTCAATGACAATATTGGAGTTTAGATTGGATTTGCCTTACAAGGAAGGTTGAAAATGTTTTTGGAAAAATAAAATAGTTGATTTAAAAAAAAAAAAAAAAGAACGTGGGTGACTAGGAGTGTGTTGAACCCTCTTCTTTAAACAAGTTTTGGAGGAAAGAGTTCGGTTTAGGACATGAGTTTGAGATATCTCTACAAGGCCTTCAGTTCAAATAAATAGTAAGGTACAGAGAAAGAACAAAGGTAAATAGAGTTTTAAATTGAGATCTGAGTTATCAAATAGAAATTAACATTTGTGAGCCCACTGCTTCTCACTGTCCTCCAAGTGCCTGATATAAATGTTAAAGATTGATATGATAAAGATGTTAAAGTTGATATGCTTATATCCAAGACAGAACTCATTATCTTTTCCTTTAAACCCACTCCTCCTAATATCACAATTTATCTTAGGATTTTAAAAAATAATAATAATAGCTTTTTATTTTTCAAAATACATGCAAAGTTGGTTTTCAGCATTCACTTTCGTGAACACATTTGTGTTTCAAATTTTTCTTTCTCCTTCCCCATCTTCCCCTCCTCTGGACAATAAGTAATCCAATATAGGTTAAACATGTACAGTTCTTTTTTTTTTTTTAATAATAGCTTTTTACTTTCAAAATATATGCAAAGATATTTTTCAATGTTCACCCTTGTAAAACTTTGTATAACAATTTTTTTCCCTCCCCTTCTCTCCATTCTCTCCCCTAGACAGCAAATATATGTTAAACATGTGCTATTCTTCTATGCATACTTCCACATTTATCATGCTGCATAAGAAAAATCAGATCAAAAAGGAAAAAAAAAGAGAAAAAAAAACAAAAAACAAGCATTCCACAAAAATGGTGAAATGTGATCCACATTCAGTCTGCTTAGTCTTCTCTCTGGATGTGGATGGCTCTTTCTATTCCAAATTTATCGGAACTTCCTTGAATCACTTCATTGTTGAAAAAAGCCCCATCCATAGCAATTATCACACAATCTTGCTGCTTCTTTATATAATGTTCTCTTGGTTCTATTCACCTTACTTAGCCTTTCTGAAATCAGCCTGCTGATCATTTCTTATAGAACAATAATATTTCATTATATTCATATACAATAACTTATTCAGCCATTCCCCAATTGCCATTTCTCTGGATTTTTCATCGCCCAATTTCTCCTCTTCATTCTTCCCATCATTCAAGATTATAACCTAAGAATCATCACCATTTCTTTTCTCTCTCACAGCCTAAATACAATCAATTGCCCAGTCTCTTTTAATCTTCCAACTAAATTTTAGGAAATCTCTTTGGAGATAACATAATCCCTCCAGTCCTGGCCCTTATTGGCATTCATCTGAACTATTTCAATAGGCTTATAGCTAGTATCCTGCATAAGTTTCTTTTCTCTGATTCTAAGCTTTCACATGGCTTTCAAATTCATATTTTAAAGATCTAACCACACCATTCTTCTGCTCAAGAAGCTTCAGTAATTCCCCACTGCCTATAATATAAAATGTAAACACTTCTTCTACTTGGCATTTTTGAGCCTTTTAAACTTTGGCTCAAAAAAATCATCTTTCTAAATTGGCACATTCCTTCTTACTCATGCCTTCTTGATCCAACCCAATAAATGGCCTGTGTTTATTACTCTGCTAATCACTTCATCTGGCACATGGTGTAATTACTTGTTTATGGATATATAATAGAAATTAAAGTCCAGGAGAATAGAAAAAAAAATTTAATGTATTATTTCTTTTTGGTGCTTGAAAAATAATACTTGCAAAGCACTTAGTTCAGTACAAGGTACATAGTAGGCCCTTAATAAATTCTTATTTCTTCCCTTCTCTCTCCTTTGCTTGCCACAGCTCATGTCACGTAGAAGGCCCTTAATAAGTTCATTCAAAAAAAAAAAATTCTCAAACCTCGAGAGAAATATTTGTGTATTATATACATTTAACAGATATCAAAGTTGGTATTGGGATGGAGGGAAGGATGGTGTGTACGTGTAATCCAAATTTCTAGCCAAACCTGAAACATTTTGCCTGGGATTCACTTTTTTAGTAGATAAAATGCTGCCTTGATGCTGCATACCTGCATGTGGGGCAGATTTGGTTCCAGTTTTGAATAAATACCTTCTTTAAGACATAAGTGGTTTCTAACTTCTTTGGGATTTTATCCAGGAAGGGGAAAAAGAAAAACTCTTGGGCGTGTCTAAGTTTCCAGTTTGCTTACCTAGATATTTTGGGATATTTCCCCTTCTGTGAATGACCTGGATCTTTCTCTTGGTTGAGTTGGGATAGCTCACTTCTAGAAGGAGAACCCAACTGATAAAGTACCAGGTTCTGGGGAAATGGTCAGAATGTGAAAAACTCACAAAAGGTGTAATTGCCCTTATAATGACCCTTTTACTTTATTAAAGATACACAGACTAATCAAAATGACCTAGCAGCTGGCTGTGAAGGACAGGACATCATTTAAAGGGAAGTTAAGTATTTAAAGGGTCTAGAGAGTTAGGAAAGGGCCTAGTAGAGAGAAAAATTGCATGCACATTGTCTTTGTCAGCTACTGCATGGTAGGTACATAGCAAGTGGGATATATTTATTTATATATACAGGATAATACTTTGGTCACTAAGAGCAACAATATTTCCAGTACACCTGCTCTGAGGAAGGAATAGTCTTTTATGTGCAGGATTTTTACTGATTTGGTGGTTTGAACAAACTTTGGTCATCCCAAAGAGATAAGAACAGTTCCAGGAATATGGCTTCCCTTGTGTGTAATGAGGATAGAACAATTTTTTAGATATTTTTAGGTAAAAAGCCATATCAAGTAGCTTTTGGCTATATATATAGGAGCTTATCTGTAGGAATATTTCAATACTTCCTAGTTGTCTAATTTGGTGAGGGGAACTTAAAAAATGCTTTTTTTTAGTTTTAAAAAAATGGAAGAAAAAAATACCCTTGATTTCAGGACCCTTGTATTTGCATGTATACAATATATGCATGTATACAATAAATTTTAGGTAATGTACCCAAAAAAAGGCACTAGGTAATGTAACTTTTAAGTTTGTAAGTTGGATTTTTTTCTTTTTTTTTCTCTTTTCAAACTAAAAACTTATGAGTTTATAATTTGTTTTTCATACTTCTTGTTTTTCTGATTGCTACTTTAAAAGAAAGCTCCATCAACCTTTTTTTTTTTAAACCTTTTATAACACTTTTCTTTCATGTTATCCCTCTGAAATTACCCCTGAAAATAATGTGGTTTGGAAGGAAAGATAATAATGATTTCATTTTTGTTCATATTGGATTTAAGGTATCAGATATGGACTGGAACACAAAAACCAGACAATTCCCTATGGATGTATTGCACTGGATTTACAGGACTTTGTATAGAGGTAAAAATTTACAATTTGATCTGCAATCCTATTCTAGAATATGGATCTCTGCCATCATTTTCTAGTATTTTTATAACATGTGAGAGGGAAAGAAAAACCTTTAAATCCTCTTACAGAGTTCAGATTTGTTGGGTTCATCAAGAAGGCTTATTGATGATATACAAAGATGAGCTTGAAATTGCCTTAATGAAGTTGTTGGAATCAACAGAAAATTAAATTTTTTTTTTTATGTCTCAAGTATGTCTAGACCTTCTAGCACTCATAGGAATGTAAACATTGATTGGAACTAGTTCTAGCAGGATGCTTCAATAAAAAAACCAGGACAAGACTGTACAGAGGCTTATGAGAGGAGACAAGTGGCAGTGATATCATTGAAACCCTACCTATTTAAACTTTCATTTGGATCCTGAGGTATTTGACTTTGGAGACTCTTCATTAACAAAAGAGTAGAAGGAAATGTTGAGACTGAATCTCAGCAAGAGAACAGGTGTGTTCCTGCTGAATTAATAGGATGTAGGATGTGCTTGAGATATAACCCATCAAATCCAGCTTACTGATACATAACTGTTAAAGAAAGATGATGTAGTCATCTGAAGAGGTTTGGGAGAGCAAAGATGAGGCACAAAGATGTGAAAAATTATAGTGAGGTATTCTTCCTGCCAAAAGGTACCTTTTTAATGAGTTAAAGTTCACAGACATAATCCAAATAGGATTTTGTGCCATACTTTAGACTGAAAGAAGAGAGAAGAAATCCATAGAGTTTGGGGAGATAAGGGATTTGAAGGAATGTGGGAGGAATTGGGGAGATTCTTAAAGGATAAAGTTGGGGCGATAAAATCAGGGAGGAGTGGGTTGGGAATGCTTGAAAGATAAAATCAAGGAGGAGTTGGGGAAATGCTTGAAGTAATAAGGACAAAGTCTGGGAGAATTGGAATAATATTTGAAGGACAAAATCAAAAAAAAAATTTGGGGAGAGATTAGGACAGATTAAGGAATGGGAGAAGACAAGCTAGAGATGGACTCAGACTCTTCTTGTACATGGCCACCAAATGATGGCATATGGAGTGGATATATAAGGAACAGAGTAGATTCCCAGATCTGCTAAATGAAGAAATTCAAGATAGAAAAAGAAGACTAATGGGAAGTTGTCACCCAGTCACCCAGAACACAAAGCCTATATAGAACATGAACATGAGTTCCCATCAAAATGATTCCTCTGTGGTGGAAGCACTCAGAAACTATCTCAAAGAAATATTAGTTAACAGTGTCACCTCAAAATCCAGTGACTTTTTAAAATTTATCACGAATAAGTAGTTGTATTGGGGTACAGGGGAGCAGTGAGGAAGTAGGGAGGGAGAGGTAAACCGCTAGATGATACAATAGCTAAAATACTGTCCTAGAGTCTGGAAGACTTGAATTCAATGTTGACTCAAAAATTTAACTAGTTGGTGTGATCTTAAACAATTTTTTTGACTTTTTCCTGCCACAATTTCCTTTTCTATAGATGGTTGTGAAGATAAAATGAGATAGTATGTAAAAAGCATTTTTCAAACCTTGAGATAGTATGTAAAAAGCACTTCATAAAATATTAGCTAATATTATTTCATATGGGAAAAGGGAATATGTATTTATGTAGCACCTACTATGTGTAGGATATTTCACTAAGCACTTTACAGAATTATCTCATTTGATCCTCACAACAATCCTGCTAATTAGTTAGGTGCTGTTAATGTCCCCATTTTTTTTAAATGTAGCTTTTTATTTACAAGATATATGCATGGGTAATTTTTTTCAGCATTGACAATTGCCAAACCTTTTGTTCCAACTTTTCCCCTCCTCATTCCCAACCCTTCTCCCAGATGGCAAGTAGACCAATACTTGGTTATTAAAGTAAATGTTAAATACAATATATGTATACATATCCATACAGTTATTTTGCTGCACAAGGAGAATCGGACTTTGAAATAGTGTACAATTAACCTGTGAAGGAGATAAAAAATGCAAGCGGACAAAAACAGAAGGATTGGAAATGCTGTGTAGTGGTTCACAATCATTTCTCAGAGTTCTTTCGCTGGGTGTAGCTGGTTCTATTCATTATGAACAAATGGAACTGATTTGGTTCATCTCATTGTTGAAGAAAGCCACGTCCATTCGAATTGATCATCATATAATATTGTTGTTGAATTTGTAATGATCTCCTGGTCCTGCTCATTTCACTCATCTTCAGTTCATGTAAGTCTCTCCAGGTCTTTCTGAAATCATCCTGCTGGTCATTTCTTACAGAACAATAATATTCCATAACATTCATATATCATAACATTCATTATTCAGCCTTTCTCCAATTGATGGGCATCCACTCAATTTCCAGTTTTTGGCCACTACAAAGAGGGCTGCCACAAACATTCTTGCACATACAGGTCCCTTTTCCTTCTTTAAGATCTCTTTGGGGTATAAGCCCAGTAGTAACACTGCTGGATCAAAGGGTATGCACAGTTTAATAACTTTTTGAGCATAGTTCCAAATTGCTCTCCAGAATGGCTGGATGTATTCACAATTCCACCAACAATATATCAATGTCCCAGTTTTCACATCCCCTCCAACATTCAGCACTATCTTTCCCTGTCATCCTAGCCAATCTGTAATGTCCCCATTTTTATAGTTGAGGAAGTGAAACTACAGCAAACAGAGGTTAAGTAATTTGCAAAATGCTATTAAGGTTCTGAGATCATATTTGAACTCGGGGCTTTCTGATTCCAAAATACTACTTTTGTTATTCTTTACTCAATGGTCACTCAGAAATACAGTCAACTGTGCTATAATGAAACTTATAACACACTAAAAATCAACACGCTATGTATAATCACACAAATTTATCAGTGACATTTTTAAAAAAGAAATCTCATCATAATGGTAGCATGGTTTTATTGCATGTGTTAAGAAATCATAAATACTACAATACATAGACGTGATACCAAAACAAGTGTTATAGGAGAAGTAACTGTACAGCATGTCCCCAAAGTCTTAGGAACTAAGACTTTGGCACACTCCATATTTCTTCTTTTGTAGAACTCTCTCTCGGGCAGTGAAAATCTGCTAATTAAAATCAATGGATACTTCCATCTTCCTAGAATCTATGACATCTCTATTAGGAGGAGGGAAATGTGGTTTATTTTCTGACTTCTAGAATAAAGCCGGACAATTGCCTTTAATCTGAGTTCAGCTATTTTTAGTATGCTTCCTTTATATTACAGTAATTTGTGTGTGTGAGAGACAGTAACCTTTACCCAAATTAAAATCAGAGACTCTCAAGGTAAAAAGCAAAAAAAGGATTTAGTCTGATCTTTCAAGAAAGGGCTATTCCCAACAGAGAGGAGTGCAAAACACAAACTGCAAAATGTAAGAGAAGCCCCTTTTTCCCATTGGCTAGGGAGTCCTGGCTTATATTCTATTTTAAATATCTACCCCAGAAACAAAGAATACTAGTCAATAACATAATCTTTACTGTATTTAGTGCTTAAATATTAATGAAATGGTCAGGGGGAGATAGGAGGGAAATGTAAGTTTATCTAAGATAATTGAACACCTACAACTTTTATAGCACAACTTGTTATTGCAAAGTCTCAGGTCACAATTAGGTATAGGTCAAGACCACATTGTTATGAGAGGTCTTCACTGGGGTCATCCCATTCATTTTAAAGTATTGTTTTCAAAATTTTTGTTTTCTTAGCTCTGTATCAAATCATACAGTTGTTTCCTTGTTTTTTTGAGTTCCTCAGATATCTATGATAATGTAAATACACTTTTATAAATGTCATTTCTGACAAAGTAATAATATTCCTTTACAAATATACTTGTCTTAATGGAGAGCATGCTAGACATAGTATAAAAAAAATAAATTTGAACCATGTCTTATTGAGTTGTGTGAATCTGAGCAAACCAAATAACTACTCTGTCTTCTGTTTTTTCATTTAGGAAATTGCCCCTTCTTTATAAAACTTGTGAAAAAATAAAAAAAAAAAACAGAATATGTAGTTCACTAATGTTAAGTTGATAGATAAATATTAGTTATTACTATTGTACTTTTCAGTGGTTCCCCAATTGTTGTGTTCACTTTTTCCAGTTTTTAATTACATTTTAAAATATTTTATAATTATGACTTTCCAAAATCAAGAGTTAAGATTTTAATCAAGCTGTTATGAGAGGTTATATTCTTGCATTGTGATTTTTAATTGACTCTGTCTACAAAAAGCATCTTCCATTTTTGGATGCTAGCAGATAATACTTTTCTAAAGAAAAGCCTCTGGACTGTTACTTCATTTTGAATATTGCATCTTTCTTAAAACTGCAGTCAATGAGATTTCCATGTCCTTTTGTGATTCTTTATTTTGTTATATGCAAATTATGTTATTTGTACATATACAAGCTCAGAATGCTATTTGGTATAATGAATCATTCAAAATCTGAGAACTCAGATAAACATTACCTTTTCTCTAACCACAAGGTAAAAGATAATCCATTTAAGAGGAAAAAGCAATCCAGGAAAGCAAAAGCTGCTAGTATAAGAAATAAGCAGTTACCAAGGAAGTTCCCTAGAGTCCCAGGAGCTTTCCTCAAAGTCCTAAAAGTGTTTTTATATTCTTATTGCCCAAAGGGCCCGGAGCTGAAGTCCAAAAATCAATCCACTTGGGGGCAAAATTAACTCTGGGTCTTCTCTAGTGCATTTTGATTCAAAACAACGTTTGTTATTATGGGAGTGTGTCTAAGGGGGTAGAAGAGAGGAGTTTGAGGGGAAACTCAAGCCTCCTCAGTTCCAAAAGTGTCCTGCCCCACAATATTCCACTTCTAGCCTAGCCACCAATAACCCGAGCCCAAGAGCATCCAATCCTCAGAAAAGCCAATGGTCCCATCCAAACAGCAACAGAATGCCTAAATGACCTCAGCTGAGTAGAAACTATCTCCTGTTTTCTTTTCTTTTCTTTTTCAAAATACATGCTAAAATAATTTTCAATAAAAACCTTGTATTCAAATTTTTCTCCTTCCCTTCCTTCTCTCTCATCTCCTAGATAGCAAACATTCCAATATACTACTACCTTCTGTTTTCAAAACTGCTTCTCACCCTTATGGCCATTATAAACACTCTTTAACCTTCCAATTCATTAGCATCCTTAAATATTGTAACTCCTTTTATTCCATCTCAGGTACCCATAGGGAATATTGTAGGTTAGATCTGGCCACAAATGCTCCAGTTTGCTAATTACAATCTAACATTCTCCTGTGTGCCTCTAACCGCCTATTTTTCCTCTTTCCCTATGCCTCAGAACCTGTTTGTTCTTCACCCTCACTGCTTCCTCTAATCCCTCTAACCCTTAGTGTTTTCTCAGACTTTTATTCCTGCCTGATTTAACACTTGAGGCACCACCTTCAGTTCTGAAGCTACTTAACCTATAGCCTGCATTTCATACTGTTAGTGGATGTTGACCACACTCTTCTGGGATACTATTTCCTCCCTGGGTTTTGTGATTGTGTTTTCTTTGTCCACTCCATACTTCTGATTTCTGTTTCTCAATCTATTTTGTTTGAACATGATCCATAGCCTGTTCATTCTGGATGCTCCCCAAGATTCTTTCCTTGGCCCTTTCCCCCTCTTCATCTCTTCCCTCTTGTCAACCACGTTCGCTCCTGTGAATCTAACTAAGAACTCTATCCAGAGGACTTTCAGACCCAAATGTTCAGCCCCAGTTTCTCTACTGAACTTTAGGCCAGGATCCCCAATCACATATCGGACTTTTCAATCTGAATGTCCCAGAATCATCTCAAATCGAACATGTCCAAAACTGAACTTATTATCTTTCCTCCTAAAATCCCCTTCTTCCAGACTTCTCTACCTACCAGCTTAGTTCAGGTTCCTCATTACCTTTCATTAGATTGTTGCAAGTATTGTCTCTTAATTAGTGGTAATTAATCTCCCTCCCTCAAAATTCTCCCTGACTCCAGTTAATCTTATGCAGTGCTGCCCAAAAAATTTTTCTTAAGCCCCAATATGACGGTATGACTTCTCTCCTTTACTTCTATACAAAAAGGAGTTTTGTGGTACAGTGCAGAGTGTGGGCATTTGAGTTAGAGCACAAAGTTCAAATCCTAATATTGCCACTTAGACTTTTGTGGCATTATTTCTCTGCTTTTAACTGAAGGGACGTCTAATGTTTTTCTGTCTTAATGTGATTCTAAAGTTTTTTATAATTTTATGTTTATATATATTTTATAATTGTGTGTATATATTTCTATTTTAATTAATATAAAATTTAAAATAAGAATAAATTAATAAAATATAAAATAATCATAAAAATTATATGTATAACTTTATAATTAACAAGCAGACAAGATGCATTTCCATTTTTAAAGATCAACAGGAAATCCAGTGGTATGGTATTTAGTAATCTACTTTTATTATTAATAAACAGGACCCTATGATAAAAGCAGCTAAGAAAATATTGATAGATGGACTAGACTGCAACATCACATGAACATGCAATCCACTAAAATATCTAAATCATCTTCATATAGTGTAATATTCTTTTTTTTAAGGTTAAAAATTTGTCAAAGAAATATACAAATAAAATTAAATATAATACAAAGAATTATTAATTCATGCATTCTGCATAGTTTCCAAGTTTCTATCATATTTCTAAAGCATTCACAGGCTATTCAGGTCATTACCATTCTCTCCACAGGTTTTTACCATGATTTGAGAATCATTCAACTTCTTGATGCCTTAAGAATTCCTAAGATGTCCTTTTTCTCCCTTCTCCCTACACTCCAGGTTTTCAGAAATCCTGCCTGATGGTTTTCTTTGTTTGCCTCCCCATGCTGTTGCTTGATTTGGAAGATTTCATTTTCTAGCTGTACAATAGTGTGTTCAATCTCATAATTTTTACTGACAAGTGAGGACCAAATTGACTCCATTTCTCGTAATTTAGATCCAGCAGTGAGTTGCATGTTCTTCCTGAATATGTTTTCTTGATTTCTGCAGTTTCTTCTGGGCTTGTTTTCATTATATACTTTCCAGGCATTGCAACTGTGTTGTGACATCAACGCAAGGTTTTCAGTGCGAACTGCCTGATGCTCCAGTTGGGCCATGGAATTGTTTACACGTTCCTGCCATGCAGTGATATCATTCTTCTGCCCAGAAGAGGGAGGTGGAAGTTCATGTCGTTTCATGCTAAGCAATTCAATTGGTTGTCGGGCAGCCAGTCTTGCAAATTCATTTCTCATAATGTCAATCTCAAAGGCTGAGTACTCCGGGACCGGTAGGTAGCTCAGATAGTTCTTGGTAGGCCGGTACCTACGCATTTCTTCCTCTACCAAGGCAACAGCAGCCTCCCTCATGCCAGGCGCTTCGTAACCCTGATCGAAGTAACCACTGCCTCCCCAGCGACTAGACCAGTACCCGCCATCCTGTGGGTAATATAATATTCTCTTCTCTAAAATATAAAGTTCTCTGGGAGAAGGTTTCTTAGGGGGCTTCTGGAGGCAGCCTTAGTTTCAGTTCAGAGTAATAATCACCCCAAGTGCAGCCAGGAGTTAAAGTCCAAATCGTTTATTGTCTCCTTCAAAATATCCCGGTTAGCTTTCTTAGGGGCCTATCTCTCTCCTTGGTTCTGAGAGCTCTTGCCACTAGTTCTTTGCCTCTGCCAGCTTCAGCCTCTAGCTCCCTCTGAATCCAAAGCCTCCAGCCAGCACAAAGGTGGAAGTTGGAATGACTCTGGCTCCTCCTCCCAGAGAGTGGGCTTGTGGGTTTCTGACTTGTGAATCTCCCAAAGTCAATCCTAGTTGAGATGTGAACTCTAATGTGTGAACTCTCTTAAAGGTGTGAACTCTCTTAAAGGTGTGAACTCTAATGTGTAAACTCTCTTAAAGGTGTGAACTAAGTACTATCAAAGAGACTTCTGTCATGGCAACACAAAAAGTCTACAACTCTCAACTGGAAATTATTCAAGGAGGAGAGAGATAGGGCTGAGCCCAACACCCACAATAAAATTCCAATGGAAAGTGTGACATATAAGGGATTATGGCTGGCTTTGATAATAAAATCTAATTCCTGCAACAGAACTTCAGTGGCAGGTGGCATCCAGACTATAGAGGGGACAGGTGCAAACAGGGCCTGTCTACCTAATACAAGAGCCTGGAAAAGGATATTATTTAATTCTGGCACAAAGTCCTAATCTAGGAATCAATACTGGAGATATGAATAAACAGAAGAAAATTACAAATAAAATGGGGGGAAAAAACTGCAGATTAATAGAAGTCTAAAACATAAATCCAGAAGAAGAGAATAATTCTCATATCAATGCAATAAAAATTGGTTATTAAAATTAAGGGACCACAGAAACAATAAAACTAATTGGAGACACTAAGCAATCTTAAAGAATGAGTAGGTTAAAGAATAGCTTTTAGTGCTTTTATCTCTTAGTAAAATAAAGAACAAATCAATGAATTGGGTATGCAATTAAAAAAAAAAAAACTAGAGAAAGCAAACTAAAAATCCCCAATTAAATACTAAATTGGAAATCCTAAAAATTTAAGGGGAAGATTAACAAAATTAAGTGTAAGAAAACCATTGAATTAATAAGTAAAAAATAGTTGGTTTTATGGGGGGGAAAATAAAATAAATTAACTATCAGTTAATATGATTAAAAAGACAGAGAAGAAAACCAAACTACAAGTATTAAAAGTGAAAAGGTTGAATATACCACTAACAGGAAATTAAAGCAATTATAAGGAGTTATTTTGCCCAGTTATATGCCAATAAATATAGTAATTTAAATGAAATAGAACATTTGCAAAAAAATAACTTATTTATATTAACAGAAGAGGAAACAGAATAACTGAATAGACCTAGAGTAGAAAAAAAAATGTGAACAGGTCATAGAAAAACTTTCAAAGGGAAAAAAAAACACACCAGGATCAGATGGATTTACAAGAAAATTCTATTAGACATTTAAAAACCAACTAAATCTGACATTAATTACATTATTTGGAGTAATATGCAAAGAAGTGGTCCTACCAAACTCCTTTTATGAAATAAATGATACTGATATCTAAACTAGAAAGAATAAAAGCAGAAAGAAAACTATAACCCAATTTTATTAATGAATATGGATGCAACAGTCCTAAATAAAATATTACTAGGAGATTACAAGATATTACAAAGATTATGACCAAATGGGATTTATATCAGGAATAAAGAGATAGTTTGACATAAGGAAAACTATTAATGAAATTGATTAGATCAACAATAAAAGAAACAAAAAAATCATATGACTATGTCAATAGATAAAAAAAAACTTTTTGATAAAATGTAAAACTCATTTCTATTAAAAAATATTGGAAAATATGGGCACAGATGGATTTTTTCTTGAAAAAAAATATGTAAAACCTTCAGAAAGCATTATTTTTAATGGAGATTTTACTGGCTTCCCAGTAAAGATCAGATGTGAAACAACAATAACCATAATCACCAATATTATTCAGTATTGCATTGAAAAACCTAGCAATAGCAATAAGAGAAGAAAAAGAAATAGGATTTAGAATGGGAAATGAGATAATAAAACTGTCCCTTTCTGTAGACAATATGATAAGTACACTTGGAAAATCCCTAAGACTCGAGTTCAGAATAAAATTATATATTTTTAATAATAGCTTTTTATTTTCAAAATAACATGCTAAGATAGTTTTCTACATTCACCATTGCAAAACTTTGTGTTCCAAATTTTTCTCCCTCCCCTCGACAGCAAGTAATCCGATATGAGCAATTCTTTTAAACATTTCCACACAGAATAAAATTTTTAAAAGAAAGAAAAGAAATGAAGCTAAATGTAAAAGATGAAATTAGAATTCATGAGAGAACAATTTGAAAGGAAAATTATACATACATACTTTCTATTGAAGTTTGAAAGTTTGAAAACACTGGCTTAAAAGGTAAGAGGGAAAATCTTATTTTTATCTGAAAATAAACTTTATCTGAAGTTATCTGAAAAATAAACTATATCCAACATAACTCAGTGATCCATGAGCACAAAAACAAAAATTTGAAGAACAAGTATTTATTCCCCAAAAAAAATTGACCTGGAAAACAGACTGAGGAACGGAAATTTCTAGATTCTTGGAGCAAACAAAAATCCTAGCTGCCGGATTTGAAGAAATCATAATTTGTTAAGATGTATCAGAACTGGAGTGAAGTGAAGTGAAAACTGAAAAAATCCAATGGTCACCCCCAAAAAAGTCCCAAGTTGAAAATACCTAGCTTGATATATCATGGCCATAGTTTTCTCATCAGAAAAAAAAAAATACTGAAATTGGGCATTAAGAACCAAAAAACCCCATGCCTTAAGAAACATATGTACATATGTATATTGAATAAACTTTACTGTAACAGACTCCAATAACTTAAAAATATTTTTTCATATAAGTTTCTAAAAACAGCCGTGGGTTTTTTAGTATTACAAACAAAAACCCTGAAATTAAATGACTTGTTAAATTTAATAGATGATTGAAATGATTTGGGAATGATGACTGGGAATTGAGACCTGGTTCTTGATAAGGTAAGATAAAATCTCACCTATCAGAGCCCAAGATTCTGAGAAAGATTAGGGATAGTGGGGGGTGAGGAAAAGATTGAAGATGAAGCATGATGTGGAAATAGTAGCTGGGAAGTTTGTAATAGTAAATATTATACAGAAATCACTGCTCTTCAATAATTACTAGAAGAGGTGCTAAAAATCCTGTTTTGTGCTAGGAGATATTATCCCGAAGGAAAAGACATTTATAGTGATTTGTGTCAGATTCATTTGACATCACATTCAGTGTTTTGTTTTGTTTTTTTTAGAAAAGATTATTGCTTTTAGCAAGAAACTTTATAGCTGACAGTTTGTACAAGCAAAATGATTAATACAGAATCTTTTTCTCCAAATACTCAGGTACAATGATAATGAATGGGACTGATAAAATGAAGCTTAATCAGTAATGTGACTGAGTCAAATGATCCCTATTCCCAGTCTTGAACCCTGGTTTACAGAGAGTCATGTGGTCTCTAAAGGTCAGACCCTCAAGAAGTGATGGAACCCACAAGAATCAGACAACATTGGTCAAGAATGGTTATGTCCTTTTAGTCTATCCAATGAAAAGGCTCAGGTCTTTTGCTTTGGAAATCTTGGACAAACCAGAAGCTGATTAGGTTCTAGAGGCATATGGCAGGAGCTGGGATGGCTCCCAGGTGTGTATCTGGGCCTCTACCTGAAGATGTCTCTCATCAGTTAATTTGGGAAAGCTCTTCTAGCACTTGTCCCACATAGTAGTTCCTGATTATGTTGAACAACTGTTGTAAAGATTTTAAAATACTCTTTGTAATATTAAAAAAAAAATCCCAAGCTCACATTTTCATGTGTTGCTTTACTTTTATTTGTAAAAATAGCTCTTTTAACTTTCAGATTGAGAATCTAGTTCTATGTTGGATCTCAAAGATGACTTGATTAAAATTCTTTTTCTTTTTTTTAAATTTCATTTTAGTTTTTCTATTTTTTTACTTTGTTTCTTAAAAGAATTTTTATTTAAAACTAAATGCAAAGTAAAAAAAAGAAAAAGAGAAAAAAAAAAACATTGTCATGTGTCCAGCAGAAAATCAGGGAACATTCAAAATATGTAACAAGAAATTTCCATTTTAAGAAAGTACATATAAAAATAGAAAAGATTATATTTATGACTGTCCATCTTTGCTCTCCTGCACGTTATTCTTTTGTTCTCTGCTATGCACTTTTTATCTTATTCTTTTTTCCCCCTTTCATTCTTCACTCACTTCCCCTAAACAGGCTACTGTTAAGCCTTGAGCTCCCTGCTTGCGTTTTTTACAGTTAGTCTTGAGTGTTTCTTAGGGTCTTCTCAGATTGTGATTCAATGACCCATATTCTGCCCCAAATCTTACTTGTTTTTCACCAGTCTGCTTATACCTTGAGGTATAGTTTTGTTTTGTTTGTGGGAGAAATCTGGAGAGCTTGGAATTTTGTACCTATTCTGCCATCTTCCCCCAAAATATATATATATATATATATATATATATATATATATATATATATATTTTTTTTTTTACTAGCAATGTAATTTTAAGTGAATTACTCAAGTATTCAAATTCCTCCTTTATAAAATTGAGGAATGGATTTAATGAAGCCTAAGGACTCATCCAACTGTAATCTTATTTTAAATATAACTCTAGTGGTTTAGGGTGTGACTGGGGAGAGGGTACACTGTCCCCTCTCTATCCCCCTTGTTTCTAATTTAATCAACCACAACCTATTTTTTGTTTCTTAGCTTAAAGCTGGGGTGAAGAAGTACAGCCTAAGGCTGTGAAATTATTTGCACAACTGCTGAAAGTTAGGTAGAACAACTAAACTCATGATTTTGTATACCCCAAAATGATGTTATAAATAACCAAGTGACTCAGGGCAGAAAAAAAAAAAGGTTCCCCACCTCTGGCCTAAAGGAAATATGATTCTAAGGAGTCCTATAATCCTTTTTTTTTTTTTTTTTTTTTTTGCTCCTTCAAGGAATTTACACATTGAAATTTAGAAATACAAACACAGTAGCTTTTGAGTGTCTTGTAGGAAAATGATTAACACAGACATTTGCTTAGCTCTAACTCCTAATTTGAAATTATATAACTTCTAATCTCTTTATTGTTGAGACAAAAATTCAGGTCACCTGGATTTTGTGTTGAGTTAAAAAAAAAAATAAGTATTGTAAGTTACAATATCTGCTAATAAACAACCATGGGTTGAAAAGATGGGGGGTGGAAAGAGCAAATCCTCCTGTCTTGGAACTTTCTTCTGTCTAGGTAGAAGTAGATAAGAACTGCTAGCTTCAGGCAAAGAATTTCTGTTCAGAAATCTAGCGTGAGGGCTAGTGGTTCTCCTCAGTCTCTCACTTCTCTGTCACTGCTCAATCCTATTATTCCTTTCTCATTTCCTGCAATAGAAGATTTATTCTTAGCTCAGTTTTTGAGACCATCCTCCTTTCTCTTAGATTCTCAAAGACTATTTCTTGGAAAGAAAAAACAAAACTCTAGCATGTCACTCAACTTCACTGTTAAGGGAAATTATAACACTACTTGCAAACCATTCTCTCTCTTTTAAAAAATGTAATAGCTTTTTATTTTTCAAAATACATGCAAAGATAGTTTTCAACATTCACAATTGCAATACTTTGTATTCCAAATTTCTCTCTCCTCTAGATAGCAAGTAATCTAATATAGGTTAAACATGTGCAGTTCTTCTATACATATTTCCATGTTTATCATGCACAAGAAAAAAGCAGATCAAAAGTAGGAAAATATGAGAAAAGAAAAAACAAACAAGTAAATAACAATGAAAGGTGAAAATACTACATTGTGATCTACATTCAGTCCCCATAGTCCTCTCTCTGAATGGGGATGGCTCTCTCCAACACAAATCTATTGGAATTAATCTGAATCACCCGATTGTTGAAAAGAGCCAAGTCCATCACAGTTGGTCACATAATCTTGTTGCTATGTAAAATATTCTCTTGGTTCTATTCACTTCACTTAGTACCACTTCATGTGTTTCCAGGTCTCTCTGAAATTTGCCAGCTGATCATTTCTTTTTTTTTCTTTTTTTGCAATAAAAACAACTTCATTAACAAAAGATTAGAAAATTACAACTTCAACATTAAAAGAAAATAAAAAACTCTTCCCCTCCATAGTCAATTTACCATCCAGTCAGCTCGGTACGGCAAGCATCTTTCTCAAAACAGAAAGTGATCTGATGAAAAAAAAATTATCTTAAAATTATTTTTAATTAAAGCTTTTATTTTCAAAACAAATGCATAGATAATTTTCACCATTCACCCTTGCAAAATCTTGTGTTCCAAATTTTTTTCTCCTTTTCCTTCCACTCCTTCCCCTAGATGGCAAGTAATCCAATATATGTTAAACATACACAATTTTTCTATATATATTTCCACAATTGTCATGCTGCAAAGAAAAATCAGATCAAAAAGGAAAAAAATAAGAAAAAATGCAAGCAAACAACAACAACAAAAAAAAAAGTGGAAATACTATGTTGTGATCCACACTCCGTACCCACAGTCCTCTTTCTAGGTGCAGATGGCTCTTTCTCCATCATAAGACCATTGGAACTGACTTGAATCATATTATTATTGAAAAGAGCTAAATGCAAAAGACTTCATCATTGTATAATCTTGTTGCTGTGTGATGTTCTGATTCTACTCATTTCACTTAGCACCAATTTATGTAAGTCTCTCCAGACCTCTCTCAGATCATCCTGCTGATCTTTTCTTACAGAACAATAATATTTCATGACATTCATGTACCTTAACTTATTCAGCTATTTCCCAACTGATGGGCATCCACTCAGTTTCCAATTCCTTGCTTGGTTGTATTATTATAAATTTGAGTCAATTCTCTCTATATATTAGGAAATGAGGCCTTTATCAAAAACCTCGGATGTAAAAATTTTTCTCCCAATTTTTTGCTTCCCTTCTAATCTTGGCTGCATTTGGTACAAACCATTCTGGAATGGTTGACTTTCTAAAGTACAAATTCCTAATGCCAGTCTATTTTGAAACTCCTATTAGACTAAAAAAAAAAATCCCGAAGGAAATTCATTTTTTCTGACCCCTTTAAGTTTTAGGGGCATTGATTCAAAAAACAACCTGAGCCACAGACTTTGCCAATAATGACCCAAATGATTTATTTTATCTTCTCGGTTTTAAGAAAGAAAAAGAAAGCAAAAAGATAGAAAAGTATTCTTTGGGAAGAAATGGGGAAAATTTTACTGTATCTCATTCTTGCTATCCAAAAGATTATACAAATATGGAGGAGAAGGTGAGGGAAAGGACATCTTGGGAGCTTCAGTCTTATTTGAACTGGACAGAAGTAAAGTGAACACACACCCACATTTATTGTTGGGGAATTCTTAAATGAAGGTCAATAAATCTAGAGGCAAGGCTAGTAAAAAAAAAAAAAAAAAAAAAAAGTAAACATTAACTGATGGTCATTAGGTGTATAACAATGTCTGAATAACAGGAGATATGCTCTCATATAAATTTTGGTTTTTTTTTTTTCCCCTGAGGCAATTGGAATTAAGTGACTTACTTAGGGTCACACAGCTAGGAAGTGTTAAGTGTCTGAAGTCATATTTGAACTCGGGTCCTCCTGACTTCAAGGCTGGTGCTCTAACCACTGAGTCAGTTTAAACAGTCTTAGGTTGACATTACAAAAGGGCAAAAACCATCAAAGTGAGCCATTTTTCTTACATCAAAGGTTGGATATCAGATGGTTTGAGAGAGACTGTGTCAACCTTGGAAGTTAGAATAAGCTAACTTTGACAAAGATCAGGTTTGCTCCAGTGGGATAATAGTAATGTAGTTAATCTCAACAAAATATTCTGGTTTGAAGGGAAATCTCTAAGATTGAGGAGGCCTCCTTCAAGACAGAGAAAGTCAGACTCATCCTTATAGTCTTGAGGGTCTCTATTTACACAAATAGACTGATTCTTTGACCCCTGCTTTTAGTTTTTCTGAGGAGTAAATGTTTTCCCCAGACTCACAGCACACAATTTTAATCTCTTCTTCCATAGTGTGTAGATACAGTAAATTTCATAGCAAAACACATGAGCATAGAAATAAAGAAGGAAGAAGGGTTTAGGAGGGTGAAATTAGAAATGGAATATTCCTAAGCAAAACAATATTCAATTTTGTAGAGGGCATATGAAACAGGCGATTAAAAGAACAAAATACAAGTAAAAATTGATGATCATAGTCTGGTCAGGACACTTCAATTCCAGAGAACTGGTGTTGACTAATTTGAAATAATAAGATAATTTGGAAAGGAATGGCTAGGGGACAAAAAGAGGTTAAGTTTAAAAGGATATAGGTAGCTATAAGACTTAGGATAGAGTGCCTAGACTGGATCAGGAAGACTCATCATTGTGAATTCAAATAACACATAACTTTGTGTTATTCAAAATAACTGTTGGATCCTGGACAAGTCACTCAACCTAGTTTGCCGCAGTATTTTTTCTGTAATAGGAGCTAGAGAAGGAAATGATAAACTTCTGGTTTCTTTGCCAAGAAAACCCCAAATGGTGTTGCAGAGAGTTGAGCAAGACTCAACAACAATAATAAAAAGATGTAATAGAATTGTTAACATAAACAATCACATGTATGAACCTGAGTAGGAGGATAGAAGAATAAATAGTAGATAATAGAATTCAGCAGTACTTTTCCTAGCTATTGGCTCAGGTTAAACAAAACAGAATTGTCATATTTTCATAGCTTCCAAAAAGCAGAGGAGAACCAAAACCATTTCAAACTAATACCCAGACACAGTCAAGGTTTGGAGGGAAATGACTGTAACTACTAGTTAACTTTTCCTGGGTAATTGCCTCAGATACCTTCCTTTTGCTGTTGTTGCTGCCTGTTGACAGTTTTAAAAGGAAAAATATTCCCAAAGTCAGGAGCCTAGGGAGTGACCAGAGAGAAAATATTTATCCCAAGGGGAGGCTGAGGAAGAGCTGAGAAGAAGTGATATTAACCACAGAAAGGAGGGTACCAGAAACAGGGAGTATCTTACTCACTTACACAACATACTACTAATACACAAATAACTACTTGCACTGTTAGGAAAAAAAAGACAATGGAATTGACACAAAGAAATAGAAACTATTTTAATAACAATATCAAATCCATTTTATCTTTGATCATCATGTTCTTTAATTTTATGAAAAATAGGTGTAAAAAAACAATGTACCATATTCAAAAATGAAAAAAAATTCATAAAGGATGAAGAGGAAAAAAGGTAATTATTAGGAAGCATTTTCAACTAATTATATATAATTTCAGGTTGCTGAAGGAAAAGACTGAGTAGACATTATAGACATTAGAGGACTAGGCACCTTTCCCCTTGTCTCTCCCAGATTGCTACATTTAGAACATTTGGAGAACTTCCCTTTGAGCAAGATTTAGTTCAACCAACTCCCTTGGTTGAACCAAGTTAAGTTACTTCTCTCCAAAATGTGAGAACTGCTTCACTCTCTATATAAAATCTCTTTTGTATATTTTCTCTAATTTCTATTTTGATATGATTTTGATAAATTGGTTTCTGTGATAATTGCTGTATGTATTCATTGTGGAACTGGTATTTGGTAAAGAAGGAAGTTAAATACAAAGCTTAGGATCCATTTTTCCTTCAAAAATTGAAATTGCTAAAAAGTTAACTTGAATCTGAAAATAACATTCCATAGAAGTGCCTTCCCCGCCTCTCTTTTGCTTCCCTTCAAACCACACAATGAATCCCCCATATTACATGTGTGGAGACAGTAAAAAATAAAATAAAATAAAATAAAAAAATAAAAAAGAATTCCCAGTGAGAAGTAGTATGAATCAGGTAGAAATACAAATGTAGATTAGCATACAAAGAATGATTAACATCAATATTACATAAAATGGATTTTGATACAAATAGATGAAGGAGACATCCTACCAGCTCTTTCTATCAATCAATAAGCATTTTTTAAGCACTTTCTTTATGCAGGTACCATCCTATGTACTGGGGATACAAAGAAAAGCAAAATACAGTCTGATCTCATAGTCTAATCAGAAAAACAACAGAAATAATCAACAGAGAGAGGGGGAATAAAATTTAGGATAGATTAGGAAAGGCTTCCTGTAGAAAGTGGAATTTTGGCTTCTACTTAAAGGAAGCCACGAAAGTCAAGAATTTGACATGAGAGAAAGCATTCCAGACATGGGGCCAACTGGTGAAAATACCTAGAGTCAGGGGTGTTTTGTCTGAATAACAGTAAAGAAGCCAGAGTCAGTGCATCACAGAATAAATGGGGGAAGGAGAATCTAAAGTATAAAGGACTGCAAAGGGAGGAATGGGACTATAAAAACATTTGAAAGGCAAACATTTTCTATTTTATCCTGGAAGTGATAGGAAGCCACTAGAATTTATTGAGGAAAGAGTAACATGGTCCTACCTAAGATCACTTTGACAAAGCAAGGAGACCAACCTGCAGGCTATTGCAGTAGTCGGTTCATAAGGTATTGAGGTCTACAGAGGATGATCACAGAAGAAAGCATCAGAAGAAAGAAATTTTGAGGAGAAGTGTTGTAAAGGGAAATTAACAGACTGTTGGCTTTTCTATGAGGCATATATGGTCCTCTTACCCAAAAGATGGAGAAAGAAAATTATAGATCAACACATTCAATATATATTGACACAAAAAATATTAATCTCAAATATTAGCAAAGGGGATACAGCAACACCTTAAAATAATCACTATGAGCATATTGAATTTGTACTAGAAGTGCATAGTTGTTTCAATATTAGGAAAATTATAAACATTACAGACCATATTGATAGCAAAAACTATGATTCTATCAAAAGAAACAGAAAAAGGTTTTGATAAAATTAAACAGCCATTTGTGGGGGAAAATAAAACAGAATTAATGTTTCCTTAATATGATAAATAATAACTATCAAAACCAAGATTTACCAAAGATAGAAAATGAGGCAATAATAACACCTAGCAAGTAATTAGTATTGTAAGATTTGAGCACCATTTTACAGAAATTATATCATGACACTTGTAGATCTACCACTTCCTGCTGTTATCTGATTTCCAGCCTTCTCAGGTGAGTCAGGGTCTTTCTTGCCTGTGTGCACTTGTACCTTCCATTTCCTGGGTACAGCATACCCCTTGGTGGAAGACAAGCAAAAGGCCTGGTAAGGCATCTTCCATCTGCACA
Source organism: Sarcophilus harrisii (assembly GCF_902635505.1). Classification (NCBI taxonomy): domain Eukaryota; kingdom Metazoa; phylum Chordata; class Mammalia; order Dasyuromorphia; family Dasyuridae; genus Sarcophilus; species Sarcophilus harrisii. The sequence goes on from NC_045426.1 coordinate 197,345,407, forward strand.
AGGCAACTTCTACCTCTGGCTGCCTGCCAGATTTCACAATCAGGAAGTGAAGAAATTCCAGTGTTAAGAGATGCAACCTTCCTTTTGAGCTCAGGTCTTCCATCTGCCCCACCCTTTCCTGAAAGATGTGAGACCTCCTATGTGATCATGAGTCTCCCATCTCATATCTCACTGCCTCTAGCTTAATCACCAGCTTCTTTATGAAGTAGAGTGCTACCCACTCCTCAATGGTAAACGTTCTCAAGCTTGGTCATTCCCTTGCCTTCGTATCTGGCTCATCATCCAAACCCCATTCCCCACCCCACCTCCTGATACTTCCCATCTCTCTCAACTCTGGGATCCCAAGTTTTAAAGGAACAATACCCTTTCTGTGTTGCTCTCTAGAATTGCAACAAATTTCCCTTCGTCCTAACTCTTTTCCTTTCCTACTTCTGTCTTTTATCTTATTACTGAAATTTAGCTCCCTCTGATGACATAGCCTCCCTAGCCATGCTTTCCAGTGTTGGTCACACCTTCACTAATTCCCCTCAGCACACTTGTTGAGATTGTGACTTCTAGATTTTCCCCATACTCCCATTCTCTCTCCTCTTTTGAGGTTCATAGTATAATTACAATTAAATTAATTAAATTCTAATTAAAATTCTTTAAAAAAAATAGTTTAGTATATGGCTTACAAGTTCTAGATTACTCCCCTGCTTCCCTCAATAATTTGGTACATGGCTCACAAGTTTTCTCTCCTCCCCAATTCCTCTCATACTTAGGGACTTCAAAATATATATTGAATATTAACTCCTTCGAGCACCCTAATCCTCAGATCTCCTCCCATGAACCACTCTTTCATCCCAATTCAGTGACACATGGAGATAATCATAGCCTTGGATCTTCCATGTTCAACAATTCTGAAATCCCCTTATCCCAACATAATCTAATGACTGTTCAACTCACCCTTTGTCTTCCCTTATAACACTTTACCTTCATCCATCCATGACCTCCAATCCCTTGACTCCTCAATTCTCTTTCATGTCATCTCCCCTTAACTAGCCACTTTCTCTTCTTTTCCTCATCTTTTTGTCTTGATGAGCAAATTCAACTTCACAAGATCTTCTTCTCTTAAACTCCTAACCCTCTTATTATTTCAATACTTCTGCTCTGCCAGTCCTCCAGCCTGAGTCACCTTTTGTCCCATTTGTCATCTTTGCTCTTGAATATATGTGCTGCTGGGATGATTTCAGAGAGGCCTGGAGAGACTTACATGAACTGAGACTAAGTGAAGTAGAACCAAAAGAACATTGTAAACAGCAACAAGAAGATTATACGAGGATCAATTCTAATGGACACGGCTCTCTTCAACATTGAGATGATTCAAACTAGTTCCAATTGTTCAGTGATGAAAAGAATCAGCTACACCCAGAGAGAGAGAACTGTGGGAACTGAGTGTGGTTCACAACATAGCATTTTCACTTTTTTGATTGTTTGCTTGCACTTTGTTTTTTTTCTTATTCTTTTTTCCTTTTTGATCTGATTTTTTCCTTCTGCAGCAAGATAATTGTATAAATAGGTATACATATATTGGATTTAACATATATTTTAACATGTTTATACTATATTGGATTACTTGCCATCTAGGGGAGGGAGTGGGGGGAAGGAGGCAAAAATTTGGAACACAAGATTTTGCAAGAACCAATGCTGAAAAATTATCCATGGATATTTTTTGAAAATAAAAAGCTTTAATAAAAAATATGTATTTATGCTGCTGAATGAAGGTAGAGAATAGCAATGCAATCATTCATATAGGGTCAACTACAAATCTGTGTAACACAATTTCAACTGAGCCTTCCCTTCTGCTAAGAATCCTTCTATACCTGCCAACTCATTATCTTATTCTCCACAATAACTGTTCTAAACCTTTTCATACCTCCTCAAACCTCCCATGGCTGCTTCTCCATACTATTAATTGAGAACCTTGCCTCATGTTTTACACCCTCCACCCCCTCAAAATGAAGATATTTAGTCATGAGCTCCCTTTTCTCTCTTCTTCCTCATTTCCTGTCACTCAGATACCCTTCTGCCTTCTGCATCTATCTTTTCCTTCATCTCCATCTCAAATCATGAGGTGAGCTACTTTGCCAATACTAACCTTTATAACTGCTCCAAAGCTCCCATTCCATCCTTATCTCCTTCAAAAGATTTTCCCCTCTGTCATCCTCACTCTATCACTTCTCTCTGTTTACTGGCTCATTCCCTATAGCCTATTCCCTACTCCTTAAGTTCTTGTCTTCCTTATTCTGTTTTTTTGAAGGCAATCAGTTAAGTGACCTGCTCAAGGTCACACAGATAACAAGTGTCTGAAGGCAATTTTGACCTTAGGCCCTTACTCCAAGGCTGGTATTCTATTATCTAATTGTCTATATGTCTTCCTCATTTTTTTTTCTTTTTTCTGAGGCAATTGTGATTTGCCTAAGGTCACACATCTAGGAATTTTTAAATTAAGTGTCTGAGGCCAAATTTGAACTCAGATCCTCCTGAATTCAGGGCTAGTACTCTATCCACTGCACCACCTAACCACCCCCCCCCAAGACTCTCTCATTTTCAAAAAACACTCATATGATCCTTCTCTACCAACTATTTTATATTCCTTCTGCCCTTTACTAAACTTCTCAAAAAAAAAAAAAGCCATCTGCAATACTTTCACTCTCTTCTTAACATCTGCTTCTGACTTTCTTTTCTGTTTGTTTTTGGGGGGTTTTCTTTTTTTATTTATTTTGGCACACATTGCTTTGTGAATCATGTTGGGAGAGAAAAATCAGGACAAAAGAGAAAAATCTTGGAAGAGGAGGAAAAAAAAAACAACATAAAAAAGACATGAACATAGCATTTGTTGATATACATTCAAAATCCATAGTTTTTTCGTTTGTTTATTTGTTTTTGGATGCAGATGGCTTTTTCTGTCCAAAGTCTATAAGATCACTGAATCACTGAAAAGAACCAAGTCTTTCCTACTTGATCATCACACTTTATTGCTGTTATTGACTATAATGTATTCCTGATTTAGCTTGTTTTGCTTATCAACAATTCATGTAAATCTTTCCAGGTTTTTCTAAAATCAGCTTGTTCATCATTTTTTATTCAACAATAATATTCTATTACCTTCATGTACCACAGCCATTCCACAAGTTATGAACATATCCTCATTTTCCAATTCTTCATTAACACAAAATGACTATCATCACACTGCAACTGCTATCTCCAAAGTTTCAGTGATTTCTATGTTGCCAAATCCAATGGCCTTTTCTTAATCCTCACTCTCCTTGACATCTCTGCAGCCTTTGACACTACTGGTCACCTTTCCTTCTTTGATTCTTTCTTCTCTAGATTTTCAGGATAGCCCTGCCACTTGATTGTTCCTCTCCTGGATCCTTATGCAGATCAAGCCATCTAACTCTAAATGATCCACAGGATTCTGTCCTGGGCTGCCTCTCTTCTTTCTATATACTTTTCATTTGGTGATCTCACCAGCTTCCATTAATTAATTATCATGTCTCTGCAAACATCCCTCAAATGTGCCTATCCCACCCCAACTTCTCTGCTTCAATTCTGCACTAACTGCCTTTTAGCCATCTTTAATTAGATTTCCAATAGACATCTTAAATTTGCTATGTCCAAAACAGAACTCTTTATCTTTCCTTCTAAAACCTCTCCATGTTTTATCTTCCCCAATATTTATGAGGGATCACCTTCCTTAGGTCCCTCCGGATCATCATCTGAGAGTAATATTCCACTAGTCATTTTCTCTCACCTCTATATCCAATCTATTACCAAGGCTGTCAATTTTACTTTTACAAATATGCCCCTTCTTCTGATACTACCTACATTCTTGTACAGTACAGTACAATCTCATTCCTGGATTATTGCAATAATAATACATGGCTCTGCCTGACTCAAGTTTCTCCCCACTCTAAACCATCCTTCATTCAGCTACTAAAGTGATTTTTCTTTTTCTTTTTTTTAAAATAGGATCTGATTTTTCCAAATACATCTAAAGATAATTGTGAACATACTTTGTTTTTTAATTTTTGTGTTCTATGGCAACAGCAAGATTATATGATGATCAATTCTGATGGACATGACTCTTTTCAACAATGAGGTGATTCAGGTCAGTTCCAATGGTTTTGTAATGAAGAGAGTCATCTACACCCAGAGAGAAAACTCTGGGAACTGAGTGTAGATTACAATATAGCATTTTAATTTCTTTTGTTGTTGTTTGCTCGAATTTTATTTTCTTTCTCATTTTGTCCCCTTTTGATCTTATTTTTCTTGTGCAGCAAGATAATTGTGTAAATATGAATATATATATCGATATTGGATTTAACATATATATTTTAACATGTTTAACATATTTGCCATCTAGGGGAGGGGATGGGACAAAAGGGGAGAAATCTGGAACACAAGGTTTTGCAAGGGTCAGTATTGAAAAATTATCCATGTATATATTTTGAAAATAAAAAACTTTACAATAAACTGGGAAAACATTTTTATAGTCAAAGGTTCTGATAAAGGCCTCATTTCCAAAGTATATATACAGAATTGAATCAGATTTATAAGAAATCAAGTTATTCTCCAATTGATAAATTTGGTCAAAGGATATGAACAGACAATTCTCAGATGAAGAAATTGAAACTATTTCTAGTCATATGAAAGGGTGTTCCATACTACACACCTCTCAGATTGGCTAGGATGACAGGAAAAGATAATACTGAATGTTAGAGAGGATATGGGAAAACTGAGACACTGATACATTGTTGATAGAGTTGTGAACACATCCAGCCATTCTGGAGAGCAGTTTGGAACTATGCTCAAAAAGTTATCAATCTGTGCATACCCTTTGATCCAGCAGTGTTACTACTGGGCTTATATCCCAAAGAGATACTAAAGAAGGGAAAGGGACCTGTATGTGCAAGAATGTTTGTGGCAACCCTCTTTGTAGTGGCCAGAAACTGGAAACTGAGTGGATGCCCATCAGTTGGAGAATGGCTGAATAAATTGTGGTATATGAATATTATGGAATATTATCGTTGGGTAAGAAATGGCTAACAGGAGGATTTCAGAAAGTGACCTTAAAGGAGGGAAAGGGACCTGTATGTGCACGAATGTTTGTGGCAGCCCTCTTTGTAATGGCCAGAAACTGGAAACTGAGTGGTGGATGGCCATCAGTTGGAGAATGGCTAAATAAATTGTGGTATATGAATATTATGGAATATTATTGTTCGATAAGAAATGATCAATAGGATGATTTCAGCAAGGCCTGGAGAGACTTACATGAACTGATGGTAAGGAAATGAGCAGAACCAGGAGATCTATACCTGGCAACAACAGTACTATAAGACAATCAATTCTGATAGATGTGGCTCTCTTCAACAATGAGATGATTCAAACCAGTTCCAACTGTTCAATAATGAAGAGAATCAGCTACACCCAGAAAGAGAAATATGGGAAATGAGTATGGACCATAACAGCATTTCCACTCTTTCTGTTATTGTTTGCTTGCATTTTTTTCCTTCTCAGGTTTTTTTTAACCTTCTTTCGAGATTCGATTTTTCTTGTGCAGCAAAATAACTGTATAGATATGTATGCATATGTTGGATTTAACATATACTTTAACATATTTAACATGTATTGCACTACTTGCCATCTAGGGGAGGGAGTGGGTGGAAGAAGGGGAAAAGTTGGAACAGAAAGTTTTACAAGGGTCAATGTTGAAAAGTTACCCATGCATATGTTTTGTGAATAAAAAGCCATAATAATAAAAATAAATTAAAATAAAAAAATAAAAAGCTTTAAGTTTAAAAAAAAAAAAAGGCTGTGTTCTAAAATTTTCTCTCTCCCTCTTTACTCCATCCCTCCTCAAGACAGCAAGCAAACTGATATAGGTTAAATATGTGAAATCCTTGTAAACATATTTCCATATTTGTCATGTTATGCAAGAAAAAAATTACAAAAGAGAAAAAACACAAGAAAGAAAACAATGAAACAATCAAAAAGGTGAAAAATACTATACTTCAAAGCACATTCAGCATCCATAGTTCTCTCTCTGGATATGATTGGCATTTTCCATTCCAAGTTTATTGGAATTGCCTTGAATCACCTCACTGTTGAAAAGAGCCAAGTCCATCACAGTTGATCATCACATAATCTCATTGTTACTGTGTTCAGTGTTCTGGTTCTGCTTATAAAGTGATTTTTCTAAACTGCAGGTCAGACCCTGCTGCCACCCTGCTCACCAAAGTCCAGTAGAATACAGCACAGGAATGTGACCTTAGGCCTCACATTACTGTTAATAACAAAACCTCTCCAATCCATGGGGAAAACTTGCATTTGATCAGGGACATCTTTTTGGCGTGAGGCTTCTTTGTTCTGTCCCTTTACGTCAGGCTCCCCTGGGTGTGGCACAGAGATGGATGATGCTGCCAGCTCCAGCCTCCTAAGTAAGCTCCAGTAAAACTTATTGACTTGCTTCAGGGTCTCAGGGCCTTTTCTTTATATAAGACAATTCATCTAGGTCTGCCTCTGGACAAGTGATTTCCTGTCACCTCCAGGACCTCATAACCCAGCCGCATCTCTCTTTCTGCTGTCTGACAGGTACTTGCTGTCCACAAGGAAGATGCACCATTTCTAAGCTCTGTTGCCTGGAATGCTCTTCTTCCTACTGATCTCCCTGGCTAAAATACCATCTTCCTGAGGAAACTTTTATAACCCTTCTTAACTCTAATGCCTTCCCTCTGTTAATTATTTTTTGATTTATCCTGTTAGAGCCAAGGGCGAAGTTGTGAATGGACAAGTTCACTTACCTAGGCAGTGTACTTTCCAGGGATATCCACCTTGCTAATGACATGGACACACCCATTGCTAGAGCTAGCTCAGTGTTTGGGAGGCTCTGAAGGAAAAATGTGAGAGGAGAGGTATTGGACTGACCCCCCACTGAAGGTCTGCGGAGCCCTTTTAGTGTGTGGGAGACCTGGACAGTTACCAGCTCCAAGCCACAAAGCTGAATTGCTTCCATTTGAATTGTCTTGGGAAGGTTCTGTAGATCACCCGGCAGGATCAGGTACTGGACACCGAGGTCCTTTCTAGACCTAAATTGCCAAACATCCAACTCTACTGCAGAGACCACAACTGTTGGGCTGGTCACATTGTTCTAATGATAAATGTATGCCTGCAAAAAAAAGAGTGTTTTATGGGCAACTCACACAGGGCAAGTGCTCACAAGGTGGTCAGAAAAAGCGATACAAGGATATTCTCACAGTCTCGCTTAAGAACTTCAGAATTAATGGAAGACACTCACACAGGACCGCCCAGCATGGCGTGCCCTCATCAGAGAAGGTGCTGTGTTCTATGAACAAAGCAGAACTGAATTAGCTCAGAAGAAACATAAGATGGACAAAGTTAGAGAAGCTATTCCAAATGTTCAGAGGGACTATTTGTGTTTGACCTGGGGCAGAGCATTTCGAGCTCATATCAGCCACAGTCAGACACTCTGTAACTCGATTCTTAACATAGTGATGTCATTTTGGTGCTCTTCAAGAGTGAAGGACCAAAAATAATAATAATAGTAACCAATTTATCCTGTATATAACTTGTTTATTTCTGTTTGTTTTCTCCCTCATTAAATTGAGAGTTTCTCTGATCAGAGACTGTCTTTTGTCTCTATTTTGTTGTTCCAGAGCTTAATACAATACCTGGCACATACAATAAATAATAAATATTTATTGATTAATTGATTAAAGTAGATACTATCATGATCTTCATTTTATGTTCTGATTCATACCCAGCGCTTCTCTTGTAAACCTGTTTAAATGTTTCTTTTGAAATATTTTTAAAAGGAAAAGTTTAAAGTGTGACTCAGGTTAAGCAACTTGCCCAGAATCACATAGTGAGGAAGTATCTGAGACACATTTTGAACTCAGGGCCTCCTAACTACAAGCCCATTATTCTCGGTACTGTGCCTCCTAATTTGGTTAATTGTAGGCAAAGAGGAAACATAAAAAATAAAATTAATTTTTATACAGATAATATTATTATGGGAGAAATCTTTTTTGGGATTTCATGTGGTGAGTAAATGCTGCCAATTCTATATTAACCACAATCCAGAAACTATGGAGGTAAAAACTTAGTAGATATTATGATGTTTTGCCATAGGGTTAGGCCTCTGAGAAAACCTGAACAATCACAAGGATTTTGAGAAGACTTCTTATAGGTAAAATTATGTAAGAGTGACCAAGAAATAATTCATGTACATGTTGCAATCTTACAGATTTACCTTAAGACACGAAATTAAAAAAAAAAATAGATCTATAATCCCATACTTCCTTCAATATCATAAAAGTTTAACAAACTTGGTTAAAATGAATCATAATTTTATATATCACTTAAGGAAACAGATCTCATTAAACTTTATAGTTTTATATATATATATACTATATAACTATAGTTTATTGTTAAACTATATACTTATAGTTATGTCATATTACAGATTAAAAAGTCTTCCTCTGTATTCTTATATAAAAGAATGCTTAAAGTTCTTAAGATAAATTTTTATATCCCATGGGACAGCTTTTGCTCAGATGAGGTTGATACTAAAACAGATTTTTAGTTAATTAAAAACTGCCAGAGGAATGGTTCTGAGTCCCAAATAATAAAAAGAAATGAAAAATTCCAATAACAATATTATGGTTAATCCAGAAAATCCTGGATACTTAACTAAAAGTAATTGAAAAAAAATTAGAATTTCAGCAAAGAATCATAATAATGAACCCACAAAACATTCTGTATATTACCAACAAAACCCAACAGATGGAATAAATTCCATTCCAAGTTATTACAAAATGTATAAAAGATTTGGAAGTCTTAACTATCAAGATACAAACATTAATTATATGATTATGATTACCAAATATTCTTTACAGAAATCCTCAAAGGCTTAAATAATTGGATAGATATTATAAATGACAATCTAATACAAAATTTTAATACCCCTAGCATTTAGGTCTCTGCCCTTCAGGAACCTAGGCTTTGTTAATTGAGCTTTTATAAAATTGTACTTAATTTGCCCAGCAATTTCTACAACCATATCTCTGCCAGTGTCTTCCCCACAACCTTCCAGTTATCTTTTACCTATTTTCTTCTGTTTTTCAATATCACCTTATTGAGAGCAGGGATTGTATCATTTATTTATATCTCTAGTACTTAACACAGTAAGCACAAGTTATATGTTTAATAAGAAATTTCCTTAAATGACTTGCTAAAATCACATCCATAGAATTCCCTTGATTATCAAATTGGACTATCAAAAAACAAAACAAGGTTATGTTCTTGATTGAAGGATTATAAATTTAAAGCTCAAAAGCATATTAAATGTCAATGAGTCCAACACTCTCATTTTACAATGAGGACACTGAGTTTAAGAGATTAAGCTACTTGCTTAGCTTGTTTCTGAGGCAGGAACTGAATCCAGAATTTTGTGCACTGCACTACCTAGTTACCTTGTAAATAAAAATTTTAATTATCATTATTTTCCTTTCTAAAATCTTACAAATCATCCTTTGATAATATGCTCTAAAGTCATTTTGAAATCAAAGTCAAGTTAATTCACCCATCTTTAGCAAACTCCACTCTTCCTTTTTCGAGAAATATGAACCTTCACCTTTCTCCAATTCTGACATTTTTCTCTTTCTATACTCTTTAAAAGTTCATTTAAATTTGTTTTAGCAATCAGATTTACCAAGTATCAGTATCCTAAAACAATCCAATCAATGTATCCCTATCAAAAAAAAATTTATACATGCATCCTCAATTTTTGTCTATTTATATATATAATATACATGTAATACTATATTAGTAATTTGTATAATACATACATATAATAGTGTATTCCTAATTATTTTCATAATAAAACAAAATAGAAAATTTTAAAGTATAGATAAAGATGAAATAATATGTTATCTTAGAGTCAGTAGGGAGCCATTGAAGTTTATTGAGAAGAGTACTGACATGTTAAAATCCAAGTTTTAGGAAAATCTGTTTGCAGCTATGTGAAGGATAGATTGCAGAGCAGAGAGAATAATTTTCAGAGCAGTAGAGTAAATTTCTAATTGGTATCACTCCCTCAAGTCATTCCTCATTTGCCTGAGTTATATCCTCCACTAAGTTGCCAAAGGGATCTTTCTAAAATATAGGTCTGATTATGTCATCCTCACTCCTCCATAAACTCCAGTGCCCCCTCTTTACCCCCAGCATCAAATATAAGCCTTGTTTGGCATTTAAAGCCTTCACTACCTGTCCTCTCTCTACCTTTCTAGTGTTCTAGCACTTTACTACAACTCCATGAAGTTTTAACATCCAGACTTCTTGCTGTTTCTCATGTAAGACTGTCCCTTTGCATTGGCTGTTCCCCATAGCTAGAATTCTTACCTCTTCATTGCAGCATCAGGCCTTCCTAGCTTCCTTCAAAATTCAGCTCAAATCACATCTTGTGCAGGAGGCATTTCCTGGTCCCTTTCATTGCTCTAGCCTTCCCAGTGACATTGCCTTCCAATTTACAGTGTGTGTATATGTACATATATACATGTATATATATATATATATATATATATATATATATATCTTATACCATTTTATTGTTGAATCCTTTTTTAGTTATGTCCAAATCCTCATGAAATTTCATTTGAAATTTTCTTGGCAAACATACTGGAGTGGTTGGCCATTACCTTCTCATTTTAGAGATGAGAAAATTGAGGCAAACAGGATTGAGTGAGTTGTCCAAGATCACACAACTACTAAGGGTCTGATACTGGATTTGAACTCAGGCCTTCATGATTCCAGGCCCTGCATTCTGTCCTCTTTTACCACCCAACAACCCATCTTATATATACCTCGTTGTTTGAAAGTGGTCTCTGAGGTGTACAAACTGTTAAGAGAAGATTAGTTCCTCAGGGGTAAGGGCTGCTCACACATCTTTAGTGTCTGTCATCCAACTCTCACTTGTGGCTCCAAGAAACTATAGCACATGGAGCATCTGTAGCACATAAAGCATCCATATCCCAGCAAAACTATTTTTATGGATGGGCTAAAGCAGGGTAATCAATGGGCTTCAAATGCTTCCCAAAGATTATGAAGATTTTCCTAGCAGAACAGATGAATGTGAACAACTTATTCCAACAAACTGGCCATAAAAGTGGTTGGCACAGGCAATATGAACTGCTTAGAGTTTGATCAGACATCAAAGCTGCATCCCCAGTGACTTTGGTCTTGCTCTTGAACTTCAGTGACCCTGGAAAAAAGAATGAGGCTAAAGGCTTTGCACATTTCAGCCTCACTTAAATCCAATTTAGGTGAAAATCAGAAGACACCATCCAAACTATTTTATCATTTTTACTTATCTCAAAGTCCTGTGGCAACGGACAAGTGATGAAGAAGCAGGTGCAAATAAACTGAGAGCTGTAGTCACAACCCTGTTCACAGGTGGGCCAAGTCATGGTCATCTCTCACTAGCCAGAAACATCAGTGGGATTCAGCAGCCTCCCATGGTATCTAAGCAGCCTCTTTAAGGACCCCAGTGCTTACCTCTTAACATGAAGAAGGGGCTAGAAAAGGTGCTCTAAAAATTGTCTGCTTCACTTAACTTGGACCTGCTTACTCCAGCAGGTAAGAATCCTACCTTGTGGTTGAAACAAACAAACAAAAAGGTGGAAAAGCTTTTGTGAAGACAATTCCACTCACCATTATGCTCATTCCACATGTTTATGGACAAAATTAAATCCAGTAAATCTGAAAGATGAAAGTTCTTCTTGCAGAGAATTCAGCATGTATTGCATCCAAATAACAGCCCTGAAGTTGGAGCTGGACACGTTTTTCCCTGCAATGTTAACTGTTGTAGAAAGCATATTGAAGCCAGCATAAGGTTTTGCAATCAAATCTATTCTAGTAAACAAGTTTGTATGCCTCCAAAAAGCAGTGAATTATATAAACTCATGACTGTGTGATTGTTCCTTACAGGAAAGTGCCATACCAGCATCATTTTCATATGCTCCCACCATAACAAACCCTGATGAGATAAAAACCTATTTTATGAATACCTGGACATCCTCATCATCAGTGTGCTAAAAGCGAACAAGCTTATAATTTATGTCAAAGTAGACACAGGTCATCAGATATGGCAGGGAATGCTTGGGGAAAAAATGGAGTTGAAACAGCAACAACTGTTGGCTACTGAAGAGTCCTAATTCTCATGACCTCATCACCAACACTGGCTTTTGCTTACCTAAATACAATAAAATTTCATGGATGCATCCACAGCAAACGCTGGCATTTAATTGTTATTGTAAGGAAAAGACAGGCAGGAGGTGAGAGTGATGAAGGCACTGTATGGTAGAGTGCTAGAGTAAGCATAGACATCTCTCTGAGCTAAATACTCTCATTCAACAAAGCTGGTGCTCCAAGGCAAGATGACTACCAGAAGACTTAAAGTCAAAGATTAGAGAGCTTCTCCTTGCATGAATAGTTTGTGGCTAATTCGGAGGGAAAGCTAAGCCAACATACGCTTAGCAGAAAAGGAATGAGCAGCTTCCAGAGATTTGGACAACAGCACTACATTTACTCATATGGGTTAGAACATTCACAAACATCAGTTGGATAAAAATGATAGAGAAATTCAGAAGTTAGTAAAAATGAAACATCTGCAAGTCTTACCAGTAGGATAGTTCATGTATCTCTAAGAATACAGTATTTAACTCCATCAAAAATAAAGTACAAAATTAGAAGAACAAAGGATAGTTTACCTCTCAGATCTGTAGAGAAGGAAGGAATTTGTGGCCAAAGAACTTGAGTACATTATTGAATGCAAAGTGGATAATTTAAATTATGTTAAGCTAAAAAGTTTTCATATAAACAAAACCAATGCAGGCAATATTAGAAGGGAAGCAATAAACTAGGGGGAAAAATTTTTACATTCAAGGGTTTTGATAAAGGCCTCATTTCTAAAATATATAGAGAATTGACTCAGATTTATAAGAATTCTAGCCATTCCAGCCCTTTTTGTAGTTGCTAGAAACTGGAAATTGAATGGATGCCCATCAATTGGAGAATGGCTGAATATGCTGTGGGATATGAATGTTATGGAATATTATTGTTCTGTAAGAAATGACCAACAGGATAATTTCAGAGAGGCCTGGAGACACTTACATGAACTGATGCTGAGTGAAATGAGCAGAACCAGGAGATCATTACAAACCATTATATACTTCAACAACAATACTATATGATGACCAGTTCTGATGGACCTGGCCATCTTCAACAATGAGATGAACCAAATCAGTTTAAATTGTTCAATAATGAAGAGAACCAACTACACTCAGTGAAAGAACTATGGGAAATGAGGGTAGACCACAAGCATTTCTACTCCTTCTGTTTTGTCTGCTTGCATTTTTGTTTTCCTTCTCAGGTTATTTTTACCTTATTTTTAAATCCGATTTTTCTTGTGTAGCAAGATAATTGTATAAATATGTATACATATTTTGTATTTAACATATACTTTAACGTATTTAACATGTATTGGTCTACCTGCCATCTAGGGGAGGTGGTGGGGGGAAGGAGGGGAAAAATTGGAACAGAATGTTTTGCAAGGGTCATTGACCCTATGTAAGGAATTATCCATGCACATGTCTTGTAAATAAAAAGCTATAATAATAAAAAAGAAAATGCAACTGAAAGAAAAAAAAAGAAAAAAAATAATTCCAAGCCATTCTCCAATTGACAAATGGTCAAAGGATATGAACAATTTTCAGATGAAGAAATTAAAACCATTTCTAGTCATATGAAAAGGTGCACTAAATCATTATTGATCAGAGAAATGCAAATTAAGACAACTCTGAGGTACCACTACACACCTCTCAGATTGGCTAAAATGACAGGAAAAAGATAATACTGAATGTTGGGGGGATGTGGGGAAACTAGGACACTAACACATTATTGGTAGAATTATGAATGGATCCAACCATTCTAGAGAGCAGTTTGGAACTATGCCCAAAATGTCCATATCCTTTGACCCAGCAGTGTTTCTACTGGGTTTATTCCCAGAGATCTTAAAGAAGGGAAAAAGACCCATATGTGCAAAAATGTGCAAAAAATTATAGCAGCCCTTTTTGTAATGGCAAGGAACTAGAAACTGAATGGATGCTGAATAAGTTAGTTATGGTATGTGAATATTATGGAATATTATTATTCTATAAGAAATGATCAGTGGGATGATCTCAGAGAGGACAGGAGAGACTTACATGAATTTATGTGAAGTGAGCAGAACCAGGAGATCATTATATACGGCAACAAGAAGACTATACGATGATCAATTCTAATGGATGTGGCTCTCTTCAACAGTGAGATGATTCAAACCAGATCCACAGAGAGAATTATGGAACTGAGTGTGGACCACAACATAGCATTTCCACTCTTTTTATTGTTGTTTGCTTGCATTTTATTTTCTTTTTCATTTTTTTTCCTTTTTGATATGATTTTTCTTGTGCAGCAAGACATTTGTGCAAATATGTATAGAGGAATCGCACATGTTTAACATGTATTGGATTACTTGCTGACTGGGAAAGGAGATGGGGGGAAGAGAGGGAAAAATTAAAACACAGGGTTTTGTATGGATGAATGTTGAAAATTATTTTTCTATATATTCTGAAAATAAAAAGCTTCAACAATAACAACAACAAAAAAAAAAAGATCAAGCAAAGCTTAGAGAAATGAAGGATTAGAGTTCAGGGGTAGAGCCCAGATGGGGAGTGAAGCCAGGAAGCTGCTCAAGCACTCCCATTTTCCCTCAAAAACCACATGAAACTAAGAATCTGAAGAGAGTCTGATGGAATGGAACCCCTCTCCAGCTCAAGATAGTTTGGAAGGACTTCAAGAAAGGCCAGTCTCTGGGGCAGGTAGGTGGTGCAGTGCATAGAGCACCAGCCCTGAAGTCAGGAGGACCTGAGTTCAAATTTGGCTTTAGATACTTGACACTTCCTGGCTGTATGAGCCTGGGCAAATTACTTAACATCAATAGCCTAAGAGGAAAAAAAAAAGGTCAATCTCACCAAACACAAGGATCCCTGGCTTAAAGCCAGGGCTCAGAGCTGCAAAAGAAGCTTGGAACAGCACCTCCTGTACCCCAAGAACAGAGCTAGAGCAAAAAAAAAGAATCACAAAATAGGAAGGGGGTGGGAAGAAGAGAGAGAGGAAAAAATGAGCAAGAAAAAGAGAACAACCTTAAGCATAGAAAGCTACTGTGGTGACAGAGAAGAACAAAACACTAACTCAGATGAGGAAAAAATACCCACAGAGGAAAATTTTTTTAAATTATTATTATTATTATAGCATTTTATTTACAGGATATATGCATGGGTAATTTTTTAGCATTGACAATTGCAAGACCTTTTGTTCCAACTTTTCCCCTCCTTCCCCCCATCCCTTCCCCCAGATGGCAGGTTGACCAATACATGTTAAATATGTTAAAGTATAAGTTAAATACAATATATGTATACATGTCCATACAGTTATTTTGCTGTACAAAAAGAGCCAGATTTTGAAATAGTGTACAATTGGCCTGTGAAGGAAATCAAAAATGCAGGTGGGCAAAAATATGGGGATTGGGAATTCTATGTAATGGTTCATAGTCATCTCCCAGAGTTCTTTCACTGGGTGTAGCTGGTTCAGTTCATTACTGCTCTATTGAAACTGATTTGGTTCATCTCATTGCTGGAGATGGCCACGTCCATCAGAATTGATCATTATATAGTATTGTTGGTGAAGTATTTGATGATCTCCTGGTCCTGCTCATTTCACTCAGCATCAGTTCTTGTAAGTCTCTCCAGGCCTTTCTGAAATCATCCTGTTGGTCATTTCTTACAGAACAATAATATTCCATAATATTCACATACCACAGTTTATTCAGCCATTCTCCAACTGATGGGCATCCACTCAGTTTCCAGTTTCTGGCCACTACAAAGAGACCTGCCACAAACATTCTTGCACTTACAGGTCCCTTTCCCTTCTTTTAAGATCTCTTTGGGATGGATATAAGCCCAATAACACTGCTGGATCAAAGGGTATCCACAGTTTGATAACTTTTTGAGCATAGTTCCAAATTACTCTCCAGAATGGTTGGATGTATTCACAATTCCACCAACAATGTATTAATGTCCCTGTTTTCCCACCTTGCCTCCAACATTCCGCATTATCTTTCTCTGTCATTTAGCCAATCTGACAGGTGTGTATTGGTATCTCAAAGTTGTCTTAATTTGCATTTCTCTGATTAATAATGACTTGGAGCATCTTTTCATATGACTAGAAATAGTTTCAATTTCTTTGTCTGGGAATTGTCTGTTCATATCCTTTGACCATTTATCTATTGGAGAATGACAGAGGAAATTTCAAAGAGTTATATTAATCGGTTTCAAGCCCAAAGAGGTTTCTCAGATGTTCTCATAAAAGATTTTAAAGAAGAAAAATTGGGAAAAGAAACAAGAATTATGCAAGAGAAAGCCAACAATTTGGAAAAGGAAGAACTAAAATTAAGGAAAACAATTCCTTAAAAAATACAACTGGCCAAATGCAAAAAAAAAAAAAAAGAATCCACTGAAGAAATCAGTTGAGACCAGCTCAAGACCAGCCTCATAAAGGAGAAAGTATGATACAGAGCAGGCAGGTACTTCAGCAAAGAAGTCC
The DNA here is from genome assembly GCF_902635505.1 of Sarcophilus harrisii. Classification (NCBI taxonomy): domain Eukaryota; kingdom Metazoa; phylum Chordata; class Mammalia; order Dasyuromorphia; family Dasyuridae; genus Sarcophilus; species Sarcophilus harrisii. The sequence continues at coordinate 197,362,168 of NC_045426.1, forward strand.
TTTTATTGACCTGAAGGTAAGGGTTTTTATATCTTTATATATAACTATAATAAGCAACTTTCCCATGAGAACTTTTCCCTGGCAGTTTCCTAGCTTCCTTGTTATCAAAAAGATAATCTGATTTTCAAGAGACAGAGTGGAGGAGTAGTGAGGCAACATTCCTGAGTTTACATAGCCTTCAACTTCAGGAAAGCAACAGGGAACATCTGGGCTGACCTGAAGCCTCTGAATCCTCAAAGCTGGCCCTCAACAATCAATTATTTAAAACATACTATTGGCCAAATGCAAAAAAAAAAAAAAATCCACTGAAGAAAATAACACCTTGAAAAGTAAAATTAATCAAATGGAAAAAGAGAAATAAATAAAGGATTCTTGACTCAGTAAGAAGGCAGATGATTATGCTGATAAAAATTCAAAGTATTTTATGATTCCCTGAAGAACCATGGGTCAAAGTCCAATGAGCATCTCAACTACTCAGCATAATGGAGCTATATTGATAGGCAATAAGGACATGATTCTCTCTTTTTTTAAATTTATGTATAGATAACTTCTTTTTATTAATCTTTTTATTTTCAAAATATATGCATGGATAATTTTTCAATATTTTTCAACATTAACCCTTGCAAAACCTTGTGTTCCAAATTTTCTCCTCCTTCCCCCTCCACCCTCTCCCCTTGATAGCAAGTAATCCAATATATGTTAAACGTGGTAGAAATATATTTTAAATCCAATATATACATACAATTATCTTGCTGTACAAGAAAAATCAAACAGGAAAAAAAATGAGAAAAAACAAAATGCAGTCAGAGTAGGACACATTGCACCTTGACCCCAAAAAGTGATGTCATTTTGGTCATCTCTGAGAATGAAAGACAACCACATATATTATCTGTGAAAGAACACACATGTCTATTACTGCTGTTGTATGTCATAGTCTTGAGAAAATAAATAAATTTCAGTGTATCTGTCTTTTTGTAACCTGTGCTTGCTTATTCATTCACTGGTTAATAGCAACTTTGAAAATTCTTAGTGCAATAGCATATAAATGGATGCAATAGATATATATTTGTATGTACAGGCTTTTTTTTTTTTAACTACTGGATATTTGTTTGAGATAATGTATTCAAATTAATGATCCTCCAAATCTCAATCTGAATTCTGTCCACCTAGATGAATATTAATTGATAGGAATTAGAGTAAAATTTCATCATAGTGATAAAATGGTAATTGACTTTAAAATTGAAAAGCAAAATGAATAATAGAAAAATATCAATGGATATACATGGCCTCACATCCCCTTTCTCCTGTGTGCGCTGGAGACAATCCTAACCAGCTCTTGAGAACTGATTTTAAATTTGCAGTGTGAGCATTTACCTTCAGAAATTAAAAAAAAATTAGTGTTTTTTAAAAACTGTTTTGTTGGAGACTTTAAAATGGGTAGAAGTGGCAACAATAAGATTATCTGATAATCAATTCTGATGGACATGGCTCTCTTCAACAATGATCCAGTCCATTCCAATGATCTTGTGAAAGAGAGCCATCTACACCCAGAGAAAGAACTGTGGGAACTGAGTGTAGTTCACAACATAACATTTTCACTATTTTTGTTGTTTCCTTTCATTTTATTTTCTTTCTCATTTTTTCCCGGTTTTATTTGATTTTTCTTGTGTAGCAAGATAATTGTATAAATATGTATGCATATATTGGATTTAATATATATTTCTACCATGTTTAACATAGGACTACTTGCCATCTAGAGGATGGAGTGGAGGATGGGGGGGGGGGGGGGGAACTGGAACACAAGGTTTTGCAAGGGTTAATGTTGAAGAATTATCCATGCATATGTTTTGAAAAATAAAAAGGTTTAATAAAAATAAAATAAGTGGGAAATTTCAATAACAAATTCAAATTTTAAAATAAATTTGTTTAACTTTTTAAAAATTTTGAGTTCTAAATTCTCCCCTTTTTCTCCAGTTTCTTTCCTACCTATTGAGAAGGCAAGAATTATGTTATAACTTATATACACACAAAATCATGCAAAATGTATTTTCATATATTTTTGCAAATTAAATTTAAAAGTATTTCATGTGTATATTTTTTTTCTGAAGAACTTCTACTTGTTAAAACTTTTATCAGCATACTCCTGCCCTTTTCTTTCCCCTTTCCAATTTTCTATTTTACAAATTCTGAAATGGAAGGTCACAAATTCAATCTCTTTCCATTTCCCTTCCTGGAGTGCAAGAAACTCAGGTAGCTTCTAACCTACAGCAGAGCAAATTTCTCAATTAGAGAGCCAATAGTTGTATAGCCAATAGTTTAACCCTTTTTGAAAATGGCTTTGGACTGCTCTAATTCTTCCAAGCACCCTGGGAACATTTGCATTAAAATTTAAAGTTCCATTCAGATGATAAGGCAAAAAGTTAAGGTCTCTAGGCACCTTCAAAGAAAAAGGAAAAAAAAAATTAGTTTTTACTTCGAAACAAGAGTCCAACTCAAGCTAATTTATATATGTCTAAATTAAGCAAATTCCTTTAGCACAACTAATATTACTAGATATCTAAAATAAATTCACTTATAAACCAGAATCAAATGGACTATTCTCCCATTCCACTGGGAGAGTCTTCTAGAGCAAAGGTGTCTGTCTAGCAGTTCCTGAGAACAAAAACGACTCATATGGCATACTTTATAACAGCCATAAACTAAAGGGCAATTATTCCTTAATCACTTATAGTTGGCATGGAACACATTATTCATTACATCTTTTTCTAGATGAGTAACTTCATCTTCTAACATACAAACAAGTAATAAAGATTTGAAGTTAGTTTTGTGGATTGAAACTATTTCTTCATATTTTTTTTTAGTTTATCAAACTGAATTTTTTTGTTTTTTATGATACGATATATGTTTTATTTATATATCTATCTCTATAAATAGAGATAGAGATATAGCAATAAGATATGGATATGAAGGCCTTTACTTGATGTGGAATTATTAAGAGCAAGAAGCATTTACTATGTCATACTTCAATAAAAATTCAGAGATACATATAACTTATATGGGTCTGTGAACAAATTTAACAAAGAGCAGAGGGCTTCTCCTAAAAGTTATAGGTTGATCAGAAACCCAGTATTTAATGGATTTTGTGAAACTACTGGCAACAGCAGAGCAAGTATGGATATGGCAGAACACAAATTTGAAAACCCTAGAAGTCCAAAGAATAGACCTGGGGAATCTAGAGCTCTCAATCTCAAGAAAAGAAAGGAAAATGCCTCTAATCTAAGAAGGCACCCCTCAACTGAAAATTTGTGGCATATGATCATAATAGAATATTATTAATGTACCATAAGAAATTATGGCTTTCCAGATTAGTTGGTTGTTTCAGAGAGCACCAGCATGAGTCAACATCCACCACAAGGATAAACCAGGAGCTACTGATGAATTATACTGGTTCCTGGCCCACAGAACCAACTTGACTTTCAATGAGGTTGTCCTGAAAAAGCTGTCCATGAGTGGACCAGCTGACCCTCCTCCTCTTCCCCTCAGTGCTCCCCAAGTCCACCTCACTCACCCCTTCCCAGGGTGATCAGGAAAATGGAGCTACCAATCAAGGAAAAGAAGACAACGGAAATGTTGGAACCACAACAGGTGATGTAAGGATCTGGGATGTCCCCAAGCTGAAAGTCGTTTACCCTTCATGTTACCTGCAGTGCCCAGAATTGAATCCTCAAGACTGCTAGGAAGATGCTGATCTTTTATCTACTGGTCAGGAGCTCACTGGGACACTTTCCTAATGTTTGGTCTCTGGAAGGGCCTTGAGGTGTATAGATATTTTGGGAAAACACGGAGCACTATTTTGATAACACAAAGAAAAGAAATTAAGAAAATATACATAAAATGTAAAGGGCTGGAACTCTGAAAAGGTATATTTGAATCTAAGACAGCAGAACACTTAAGACTAATTACCTATTCAATGTGTGATAATGATTCTATAAGCATATGGTGATGTGATGGCCCTCCTCACAATTGGAGCTTGCTGAATGTGTTGTGATGAGGTAATCAAAGGCAAGGATTGGAAGTGGAGGGAGAGGGTCAGACACTCCTGCTGCAGCATGCTGAGGAGAGAGAACTTCTGGCTTGAGACTCCAGAGTCCAGGATTCATCTTTGATAAGCCCTGTAGCAGCTTGCCTGCCTTCTTCACTTCTCCTCCTTAAGACCAAGGACTTTGCTGAGCCTGACTCTGGCTGACCCTGAGGCCCTCCAGAGAGCTAGCCTGGACATTGTATATTGGCGCCTAACATGGACTAAGGACCTGCACATAGCTCGATTGTAATTTCAGTGTAGAAGTCCTTGTGACTTGGGAATAGGGTGAGTATTAAAATAGACAAGCAGGAAACTTTGTTAAGGGCTAAACTAGTCACTTTTGCTTTCTAGCTGAAATGGGGCAGATACTAAGAGTCTCCCTCACCCCCATGTAAACAGAGGTCTATAGACAGCATACTTAGGTTAATGAAGAGGCAAGATTTGCTTGTAACTTGGGAGCAGATTGATGGACTCTTAGAAACATTAGAATGCATGTTCCCTTGGTTCTTTAAGGAAGAATTAGAGGGTGATAAATGGAAACTAGTGGGAGAGCAATTAATTGAATATTACAATGGTAATGGTCCTGATTCAATTTCTAAGGAAATATTCTATATATACAACATAATACAATTGACCTTAAAGAATCCCACAAGTTCTAAAAAAAAGAAAAGTTTTAAGGAGAACAGCCAGACAAGAAAGTGTGAGGAGAAAGAGGAGGAGAAGGGGGAGAGTAGTGAAAAAAAAATAGCTGAAAGGCATGGAGAGTTGAATGAACTTAAAGGGTGTGGTGATTCTCACTCTCACAGCTTAGTTTCACCTCCACCTCCACCTGAGGAGGCTCTTGACCCTCCCCCATCAATTTCACCTTCCTGGGTGGAGGGAGGAGGAGGAGTGGGAAGGGCTGTGACATCACCAACACCTCCCCCTCCCCAACAACCCCCCCATGATTCAATTACAAAAGGCACTACTTAAAACCCAAGAAGAAGAACAGAATATATCTGATTTAATAATAGAAGCATATCCTGTGATTGAATAGCTTAACTCTTCAGGTCAAGAAAAAAAGATCACTCCTTTTAATCTAGAAATTATAAGATATGTTTAGAACCTGGACAAAACTAGTTGTGGTTTTCGGAGTATAGTGAACTCTGTAGGATACAAGCCCAATGAAATGGGCAACCTGGAGTTAATATATGAATTGCCTTTGATCAACTAGCAGGTAAAGGTCAGTATGCAGATGCTTTAGCACAGATTAATTACCCTTCCACAGCATATGAGCAAATTGATGCTGCTGCTATCAAAGCCTGAGTCACACTCCCAGGAAGGCAAGATAGAGAGGAAGCCTTCACAAAAATAGAGTAAGGTCCAAATGAACCTTTTGCTGATTTTGTGGGACATCTGCAGACAGTTGTTATATGAACTATTGGTGAAAATGCAGCAACAGGAATAATGATAAAATAACTTGCTAAAGAAAATGCTAATGAGGTTTGCAGAAGAATTATACTAGGACTACACAAAGACGCTCCTTTAGAGGAGATCATAAGATGCTGTGCTACAGTGGACACAAATACCTTTTATACCCAGGCTATGATACAGAACATGAGAAGACAGGATCCCTCTTGGCAAGGGACTCCAGAGATACTCATCAATGCTTTCAATGTGGTAAAGTAGGACATCTGAAATGAAAGCTCAATGTTGGCATAGACAGAGTGAGATAACAGGTGGAAGAACAAGACCCCAAACCCCATGTCCAAAATGCAACAAAGGCTTCCATTGGACCTCAGAATGTAGACTGATTCAGGGAAACAGGATGGGGAGCCCAGCCCCAAGGCCCAAAGCAAAAAACACTTGGGGCATGATGGCAGCTGATGCTACACCCAGAGAGCCTTTAGAAGTTCAATACCCAGACATGACCAATCAGCCAGGAAGCAACCTGATGGGAGAAAGGGATTACAATTGGGAAGAATAGAGTTGTATGCAGCTGGGACAACTGAGATACCCTGTGGAGGTGAAATCTATTCCTCTCTGGCCTATGGATCCCTTCCCTCCAGGCACAGTAGGCTTGACCATTTCACCTCCTGAGAATGCTTACAAAACAGTGTCCATCCATACACTGATGTGGGAAACTGGGGACTGTGTAGATAATATCCCAGTCACTAATATAGGTAGATAATGTGTGACATCACCCAGGAGAAGTAGTAGCATCAGGTTTACTGATACAGAATGCTAATAAGCAACCTGGTGATAGTTGCCCAGAGTCCGACTCCAAGCCACAAAATTCAGGAATATACTGGACAGCAGCTGTAACAGCTGACTGACCTATGCTCACGATCTATATAAATGGCATACCATTAGAAGGGTTGGTAGACATGAGTGCAGATTGTACAATCATTAGAGGTTCCAACTGGCCCAGTCACTGGGCAAAGATTAAGGCAGACACTTACATCTCTGGTGTAGGAGGATCAATAGCAGCTGAAGTTAATGCTACCCCTTTGAGATGGATATTTGAAGGTGAAACGGGAGTTTTTACTTCATTTGTATTTGAAAAAATTCCCATCAATCTGTGGGGAAGAGACATTTTACAACAATTAGGATTACAAATGAGTACTTCAGCTTTTTAGGCAGGGTTGCTGTTGAAGGTTGCTAGCACTCTCACCTGTTCCTATCCAATGGAAAACTGATACACCAGTATGGATAGAACAGTGGCCCTTAGGTAGCAATAAAATTCAGGCCTTATTAGATCAAGTACTGGAGCAACTTGACCAAGGACACTTACAACCTTCTCTAAGCCTTGGAATTCCCCAGTGTTTGTGGTAAGAAAGAAATCTGGAAAATGGATAATGTTGACTGATTTAAGAAAAGTAAATGAAGAAATGGAAACTATGGGAACTCTTCAGCCTGGGCTTCCATCTCCTACTCACTTGCCTAGAGAATGGCCTCTTTGGGTTATAGACATTAAAGATTGTTCCTATTCTATCCCTCTGGATAAGGAGGATATGAAAAGATTTGCCTTTTCAGTGCCCACTGTTAACTTAGCTGAGCCTTATAAAAGATATGAATGGACAGTTTTGCCACAGGGGATGAAAAACAGCCTTACTATGTGCCAAATGTATGTTGCTGCTGCTCTTACTCCAGTAAGAAAAGCATTTCCAAAAGTTATGTTGTTACATTATGTGGATAATATCTTGGGGTGTGCACCTGAGGAGCAAATGTTAGAAGCATGTTTACAAAATGCCATAGAAACACTAAGGAACTACAAATTGCATATAGCTCCAGAATAAATTCAAAGGCATGCTTCTTTTCAGTGTTTAGGATATAAAGTATAAATCAAGATGCTTACAGTACAAAAGCTTTCTTTAAGAACAGAGAAGTTGAACACCTTAAATGACTTTCAGAAATTGATAGGCAATATCTAATGGATGCATCTGGTTTTAGGCTTGACTACCTATCAGTTACCACCATTATGTGACATTTTAAGGGGAGACATTGCTTTAAGCTCACCATGACAGCTTGCAAAAGAAGCTCAAGAGGCTTTAAGAGAAGTTGAACTGGCTTTATCTAATGTGGTTGAAAGAGTCACTCAGAAACCCTTGGAAATATCAATTTTTGCTACAAAAGAGGTACCCACAGCAGCCCTTCATCAAGGAGGCAGTATTATAGAGTAGGTGAACCTCCCAGTCCAATCAGAACAAAGCCTTATTCTTTACCCAGTGCTTGTGGCTACAATTTTATTAAAGGCCATTGAGCGAGCAGTACAATTATCTGGGATAAGACCTGACAAGATATACACATTTTATACTAATGCACAAATTAATGTATGCTATGAAACCATCCCAGAGTGGCAAATTTTATCGGCCATGGCTCCAAATTTTACACATGGGTCTCTATTAAAGATATCCAGACTATTACATAATTGGCAATGGATTCTTGAAGAAAAGGTTTCTAAAGTTCTAGTTAGAACTCCTTTTCAGTCCACTCAGCAGAATGAATTGTTTGCAATCATTCTAGCTCTTGATTATTATCCAGGAGATGTAAATAGAGTATCTGATTCAGCCTATTCAGTAGGTATGGTGCAAAGAATTGCCATAGCCCAAATAAAATTTGTAGTTTCTAATATATACATCAGCTCTTTAAGGAACTTCAAGAGCAAGTGAGAAAGCATCCAGTTAAGATTTATATCTTGCATGTCCACTCTCATGGTGGACTTCCAGGTCCTATTTTTGATGGTAATTCAAAGGCAGATAGCCTTCTAACTATGTTGGCCAATACTCCTTTATTTCAAGAAGCCCAAGAATCTCATTCTAAATATCATCAGGCTGCTCAAGCTTTACGTTTGCAATTTGGGATAACAAAAGAGGAAGCCTGTTTTATTCTAAATTCTAAATAAAAATATTTAGAAATAGTAAAGCCTGTACAGCTTGCCTTTTTTTCCCACATTCCTATGTTCCCTCCAGGGAAGAACCCTCGTTGTTTGAAACCAATGAAATTTGGCAAATGGATGTGACCCATTATAAATCTTTTGGTTGTCTTTTATCCACGTTGTGGTAGACACTTTTTCAGGATTCACCTTTTCAATACCAGCAGCAAAAGAGACAGCCTGAGTGGTTACTGAATTCCTTATCCAAGCATTTGCAATTATGGGTGTGCCGCAAGCAATAAAAACAGATAATGGGCCTGCATATACTTCTAAACATTTTGCACACTTTTGTGCCCAGTATAAACTCTCAGGAATCATTGGATTCCCTGAGACATGATAAGATTGTTGTAGGACTTCAAAATCTACAGGAATCATTGGATTCCCTAACACATAAAAAGACAATTGACTTCAAAAACTTGCATTGGATTCCCTGACACATGAAGTAATGGACAACAGATTGGTTTTGGACTATCTCTTGGCTGCTGAAGCAGGCATATGTGTGACTATTGTTTACATACCCTCCTTCTAGGACTTCTGGAAATCTTTTACAACACCATGTTGATTTATATTGTTTGTTATATCACTACTTGCATATACAATTCATGTTTGTTTCACCACATTGAGCCTGCACCGGCTGTGGGGAAGAGTCATCACTAATAGCCTCTGCAGTATTGCTATGTGCTTGTGTAATGCCTCCCATCCTGATGGTGTTGTGCATACCTGTTTCTAGTAAAACCCTTCAGCCCAGAAACCTGTTAACAATATCTGGTTTTACTCCCCGCTTCCCTTTGGTGTTTTTCATCTCTCTTCCTGAGAAGTCAGGGAAGGCATGATCACCTCCTTTTTAGTCTTTTCACCTCTTTTTTTTTTTTTTTTTGAGAAGTCAGGAAGGGCATGACCACCTGTGTTCTAAAACAAAAGAAAGCAGGAAATGTAGAGGGCTGAAACTCTGAAAAGGTGTATTTAAATCTAAGACAGCAGAACACTTAAGGCTAATTACTTAGTCAATGTGTATAATGGTTCTATTAGCATATGGTGATATGATGGCTCCATGATTGGCCCTTGCTGAGTGTGTTGTGATGAGATAATCAGAGGCAAGGATTGGAGGGTGGAGGGAGAGGGTCAGATACTCCTGCTGCAGCATGCTGAGGAGAGAAGACTTCAGGCTTGAGACTCCAGAGTCCAGGATTCATCTTTAATAAGTCCCATATCAGCTTGCCTGACTTCTTCACTTCTCCTCCTAAAGACCAAGGACTTTGACTGATCCTGATTCTGGCTGACCCTGAGGCCCTCCAGAGAGCTAGCCTGGACACTATGATAAAAAATATAAAATTTGGTTTTAAATCACAGAATACTTTTATATTTTATTTTAGAGACAAAAAGGAGCAATCAGACTTCTTGGTCCTCATCATCTTCTATCCATTAATCCCGCAGGGTTTTTTGGGTTTGGTATTTTTTTGTTTTTGTTTTTGTTTTGCCATGGGATCAAAACCTCTACACTGTCTTCTCAAGACCCTTGACCTCCCAGTCCCATGTTCTTGGTTTTATTAGTCCCTTCCACCTGTCACCTTTGTTCTTTCTATCCATGTGCTGCTAAACGAAACTGGAGAAAATCACAAAACAGCACTAACTGGGATCACTATAAATTATGGTATCTAATCTCAATTGGGCCTTCACTGTGGCAAGTCTTATCCTTTTGCACCCCTCTAATGTAGTCTATCTCAGTGTCCAAAGTGGCTTTTCAAAACCTTTTCATTCCTCCTCAAACTTTCCATGGCTCTTAACTTTTCACTTTCTCAGCTGAGAACTTTGCCTTATATTTCTTTCTTTCTTTCTTTCTTTCTTTCTTTTTTTTTTCTTGTTGCCCAGGAAGAATTGGATTCAGAAGGTAAAAATAACCCGGGAAGAAAAACCAAAATGCAAACAGTTTACACTCATTTCCCTGTGTTCTTTCTTTGGGTGTAGCTGCTTCTGTCCATCATTGATCAATTGAAGCTGATTTAGATCTTCTTTTTGTCAAAGAAATCCACTTCCATCAGAATACATCCACATACAGTATCATTGTTGAAGTATATAATGATCTCCTGTTTTTGCTTATTTCACTTAGCATCAGTTCATGTAAGTCTCTCCAAGCCTCTCTGTATTCATCCTGCTGGTCATTTCTGTCCTAAGGCAAGTCATCACCTTGCAACTATACTACTTACAGTAAAAAAAAAAAAAAATGTAAAAAGTACAGTCTTCAGACTCTCTGTTTCATGGGTACCCACTCCAGTCCATACTGTCAAATTAATGTTTTTAAAGTTTGATGTCTGATCACATCATCCTTCTTCTTTTCATATGCTCCAATAACTTCCTATCACCACAGGAATAAAACTATAAAATCCTATTTGATATTCAATCCCCTTAATAAACTAGCTCTTTCCTCTATTTCTAGTATTTTTAACACCACCACCTCCTCCTTTTCATAAACTCCAATAACTCCCAATCATCATAAGAATAAAATTATAAAATCCTATTTGATCTTCAAACCCCTTAATAAACTGGCTCTTCACTCTATTTCCAGTATTATTAGACCTTATCCTCCCTCTTTCCATATACTCTAATAATTCCCTATTGCCACAGGAATAAAATTTAAAAAATTATAAAAAATATAAAATTATAAAATCCTATTTGATTCAAACCCCTTAATAAGTTGGCTCTTGCCTCTATTTCTAGTGTCTTTGAACTTAGCTTTACATACAAAGTCTTTGAAATGATGACACTGCTCTCTTTGCTGTCCTTACACAAGATATTTCATTTCCCAACTGGGTATTTTCCCTGACTATCCATCATACCTGAGATTCTCTCCCTCCTCACCTACCTCCTCACTTCCCCAACTTCCTTTAAGAGCCAATTAAAATTCTGCTTTCTATAAGAATCCTCTCCTGTTTCTTTTAATGTTTTTATTGCCTTCCCTCTGTTGATTATGTCCAATTCCTCCTGTATGTAGTTTGTATGTAATTATTTACATGTTATCTCCCTCATTAGACTAAGTTCATTGGGAGCAGTTACTGTTTCTTGTCCTTCTTTGTGTGTTAGCACTTAGTAGAGTGCCTGGCCAACAGTAAGCACTTTAAATACTAGTTTTATGTAGTTTTATTAGCTACTTAAAGTTATCCCTTACTTTTTATTACCTTCTTGTGGACATATATCAGTACTGCATTGCTTGGAACATAGGTTGACTCTTCAATAAATAAGGTACTAGGGACCAAAATGGGATATGGTTGTTCAGTCATGTCCAACTCTTCGTAATTCCATTTGGTCAAACCCCATTTCTTGGTAAAGATAATGGAATAGTTTGTCTTTTTCTTTTCCGGTTTATTTTACAGATGAGGAAACAAACAAACAGGGTTAAATTACTTGCCCACAGTTGCAGTTAGTGAATATCTGAGTTCATATTTGAACTTTACTTCCATAAAAAGGTTTATTTAATCAGACAACCTTCTGTCTTCCAAACATTTGCAATATTCGTATGGCTCCATACATTTTTCTCAGACTTTTTTTCTTATATGTGAAATGCTCTTATTTCTCCTACTGAATTGTTGTTTCCTAAATATCTATTATTAAACTTAATTTTTTTTTTGTTTTTCTTTTTTCATGATTAAAAAAAAGAAGTGATTCATCACTTACATGATGGAGTCTAGACTTCTCAGATTTTGAGTGTCTAAGACCTGGGGACCTAGCATGCTCTGCTATATTTCCATATGGAGATGAAAGAGTAGGCATCTAGAGAAATTGAGTGCCAGTATATTTGCTTTGTTGTTTCTCCTTGCAAAGTAAACATTCAATGATAAGTGTCCAATTTGTCCCTAAATTGATTTGGTTTCATTTTCTTCATTGATAATTGGGATGACAATAAAAACTATAATAACTATTGTTGTGAGGATCCATCAAATGAGATAAATATGAAAGTGCTTTGCAAAATTAAAAATGCTATATGAATGCTAGCTATTATTATTACTGCTTATTTGGATATCATAGCCCTCACTTTGAAACTCTAACTGCTCAAGTTTGCCTCAGATACTTATAAGCTATATGACCCTGGGCAAATCACTTAACTCTAATTTCCTCCAAAAAAAATTTACTTGTAATTCATGTGATCCTGATGTTTTTTTTCTGGGAAGCTCACTTATGGTTTGTAAATTTCTTTTTATTTAGATAATCCATTTCCTTTTCTGTTGATATAAACATTTTTTAAAAATTTTAAAAATTTCCATTGTTAAATTTACTGGCATACAATTGGGAAAAATGACTTATAATAATTGCTTTAATTTCATCCTCATTAGTAGCAAATTGTACTCTTTTCCTTCTTGATATTAGTGATTTGATTTTCTTCTCTCTCTTTTTTAATCCTATTAACCAAGGATTTATTTGTTTTATTGGCTTTTAATAAAACCAACTTGTAGTTCTATTTACTAGTTCAATGTTTTCTTACATTCAGTTTTAATAATCTCACCTTAAATTTTCAGGATTTCCAGCATGGCATTTAATTGGGAATTTTTAATCAATGCTTTTTATAGTTTTTAAAAATTACATATAGAGGTATAAATTTTCTTCTGATTACTACTTTTGCTGTATTCCATAAATTTTAGTATGTTTTCTCATTATCATTATTCTCTTTATTGAAATTATTTATTGTTTCTATAATTTATTCTTTGACTCATTCATTCTATAAGTTACTTAGTCTCTAATTAATTTTTAACTTGTGTTTCCATTGTCCTTTATTAAATGTAATTGTTATTGTATTATGATCTGGAAAAATGCATTTAATATTTCTGCTTTTCTGCATCTGACTATAAAGTTTTTATGTCATAATATCTGTTCAGTTTTTGTAAATTTGACATACTGTTGAGAAAAAGATATATTTCTATTTCCATTTAATTCTTTCAGATATCTCAAATTTATTAATTTTTTATTTTTCTTATTTTTTTTTGGTTAGATTTATCTAGTTCTAAAAAAGGAAAGTTGATGTACCCCACTATTGTGGGTTTGCTATCTATTTCTACCTGTAATTCATTTATCTTTTCCTTTGTAAGTTTGAATGCTATAGCATTTGGTACATATGTTTTTAGTGTTGATATTACTTCATTATCTATGGCACCGTTTAACACAATGTAATTTCTTTATTTATCTTTGAAAATTAAATCTATTTTAGCTTTAATTTTGAGATCATTATTGCTACTCCTGCTTTATATATAATATTATATAATTATATATATATATATTACACACACATATATATGTATTTATATATCTATATTGTCTTTCATTTTTAAGTGTTTTTTGTCAACAACATATAGTTGAATTCTGGTTTTTAATTCATTCTGCTATCATTCATTTTCATTTTATGGGTGAGTTCTTCCCATTCACATTCAAAGTTACAATGATTAGTTGTATATTTCCTTCCATTCTATTTCCCCCTACTGTTTATTTTTCCTTACTCTTTTTTTTTTACCCTATCCCTGGCCTCAGAAGTCTAATTTGCTTTTCTGATTCCCTCCCTTAATTTATCTCCTTCCCCTTCTATTTTTTAATCCACACATCCTCTTAGAAGTCTTTCTGTTATTCTATCTCCTTAGCCACCTATTTCTCTGTAAATTAAGAAGACTTTTATACCCAACTAAATGTAAATATTATTCCTTCTTTGACTCAGTTCTCATCAAAATAAGTTTCCCATGTTGCATACCCTTCACCCTAAGCTCTCCTAAAAGTTCTTCCATTCATGCCTCTTTTGTATGAGATAATTTCTTCCATTTTACCTTTGCTTTTTCAACTTATGTTTTAGGGTCATCCTATCATAGTCAACTTAAACCCAGGCCCTCTATCTCTATCTCTTTTTAAACTATCCTATAATGTATGACATTTTTAAGATTTATAAATATCATTTGCCTATATGATAGGAAACAGGTTAACCTTATTAAATCCCTTTTAATTAGTTTTCATGTTTACCTCCTTATGTTTCTCCTGATTCTAATAGTTGAAAATCAAATTTTTTGTTCATGTTTGGTATTTTCCTCAAGAATGTCTGAATATTGTTTAACTCATTAAATATCCATTGCTTTCTCTATCAGGATTATAGTCACCTTTGCTGTGTGTATACTGGATTGCAAACCTAGCTTTTTTGCACTTGGGATATTATATTTTGTGCCCTTTGGTTTTTTAATGTAGAACTTGCTAAGTCTTGGGTTATTCTGATTGTAACTCCACATATTTGAATTGTTTCTTTCTAATTGCTTGTAATATTTCCTCATTGACTTGGAAGCTTTGATAATTACCTACAATGTTCCTGTGAGTTTTCATTTGGGGATCTCTTTCAGGCAGTGATTGATAGATTTTTTTCTCTATTTCTATTTTACCCTCTAGTTTTGAAACTTCAAGGGAATTTTCCTTAGTAGTTTCTTGAAGTATAATGTCTAAACTAATTTTTTTTAATTGAAGTTTTTATTTTCAAAATAGGATTTTTTTAACATTGACCTAAAAAAACCTTATGTTCCAATTTTTCTCCCCTTCCCCCCACCACCTCCCTTAGATGACAAGTAATCCAATACACTATGGTAAAAATAAACTCATTTTTTTTATTATGACTTTTAACTAGTCCAAGAGTTTTTTATATTAACTTGTTGAAGACCACACCTAGGTGTGATAACCAGAAAGCCTGTAAAGGGTTAAAAGGGACTGTACCATTAAGGGGTGGGTTGGTTCTCCGAAAGCCCCCCACAATTGTGAATCATAACACACTTAAAGGAATTGCAAAGCAGCTTTTACTGACCCAGATGGTGCTTATGAATTGTGGATGAAATAAATCAGAGACAAGAGAAAGAAAAGAGAGGTCAGAAGAATGCACCTGCCTTTCAGTCTTATCATCCTCTCACATGAAGGGATCTCTTCTGCTGGTCAGATTTATATCTCCAGCAACCACTAGCAAGTGGCTCCTGTAATATTATCTCTTCAATTTGTTTTCCAAATCAGTTGCTTTTCCAACCAGATACTTCATATTTTCTTCTATTTTTCATTCTTTTCGTTTTGTTTTTATTATTTCTTGATTTCTTGTGAAGTCATTTAACTTCCCCTTGGCTAGTTCTAATTTTTAGGGAGTTATTTTCTTCAGTAAGTTTTTGTTTAATTTCTTTTTCCAATTGGTTAACTTTCTTTTCATAATTTTCTTGATTATCTTATACTTCTCTTTTCCTTTTCCTAATTTTCCCTCTACTTCTCTTATTTGATTTTAAAAGTCCTTTTTAAACTCTTGAACCCCGATTCTCTCTATCATCACAGTAACTATCTATGGTTAGGTTTCTTTTTTTGTTGATTCTTTGTTTTTTAATGACCTTTTTCTTGACTGTTCACTTTATGTGGGGGTCAAGCTTTGCTGCTAGAGTAGCAGGGATAATGTCTCAGGGTTCAGGTTTTAATATTGTTTTATAGTCTTATCTGGGGGGGAAGTCTTTGATTTGTTGGTTCTCCCATTGTGTTATGATCCAAGGCCAGGTTTATAAATGACCTTCAAGCCAAGATTAGGCCCTTTCACCCCCACCACTGTCACCACAAACCCTCTCACTCCCTGTATTATTGGTCTCCCTTCTATCACCACCACAAGGATCCAAAACCAAGGATTTGGATCTCCTAAAAGTGACCTTCACCGACAGTCCTCTCAGTTTTGGAAACACAAGCAGTGCTCCCACCTTTTGCTACTACACTTACAGACAACTGCTCACTCCTATTTGTCCTTAGCCTTAGCCTGGGACTGTCTAGTCAGTGGCAGCAGAGAACACCCTCAATCTATGCCTGGTCAGCCACCTGACCCCCACCCCCACCATTAAGTCAGGTCTTCTTAAGTTATCTTCAGCTGAGTGACTACTTTACCCCAATTTTATTATTATTATTATTTCTGCCACTCTAAAACTCAATTCAAAGCATTATTTTAAGTTATCTGGAGGAAACGTGGAAGGACCAGATAATTTTCTGTTTCATTCCACAATCTTTCCACAGTCCTCTTCATAGAGTAATACTGTCTTAAAATTCACCTAGTTTTTTAAAGTTTGCTTAAAATTCCTCTTTTGTTTAGTACTAATATAGGAATAAAGTCTTATCACTTAAAACTGTTATGATTTGTGAGTTTTGTGAATCCTTAGGAACTCCAAAACCAGTTGGGACATAGTATATGTGATAGTAGTGAAAGGCACAGAGGTTCAGTCTCTGTATAATCACCAGGATGTCAGAAAGGAACACAAAAGTAAAATTAATCTTATTCATATTGATTTCCTCTATTACAAATCTCCGAAAGGGAGGCAAATATGGAGCCAGGTTTTCTGCTTGACATCAGAATAACAGTAGCTTTATAGTAGGGAGTTGGAAGACAAGAGAAATTGGTTGAGTACTATTGAATCATTTTCTCTTCACTTCATTGTTTTTTCCTTCCATGTATGCTCACAAAAGTCTTTCTTTGGGAGGTGTGAACTGGGACAGTAACTATAGAGTAATTTAGGATTGATGGAAGAAAAAAAGACGCTTGGAAAGAACAAGTTAAACCCATATTCCTAATGTGGGGTCAGAGATTTCTGTTGCTCCCTCTGAAGCAGCTCAAAAAAAATTGATTTAAAAAAAACTTGAATAAATAAAACTCGGCAAAACCTGCTTTCACAAGGAAATCTCTTTAATTAATAAAAAACAAACTTTTTTTTTCCTTTTCTGCTTTGGAAAATTAAATATCAATTTTTTTCTTTTGCTTTTTTTATAGTAAAATTTCATCCTAGATTTCATTATATCAATATATTACATATACTCTCTATATATGCATTGGAGATATTAGAAACATTTTTTAATTTTTATTTTTTTCTTCTAAACATTGGTTAATGTGTCTGCCCAACATAAGACTAATCAGTTCAACTTCCTTTATTGGTTGATTATTAATTACCCAGAAACTCTGTCTCTTGGATTTTTCATTCCTCTCATCTCTTTTCTTCCTATTTACCTATTAAATGAAATGTTATTTCTGTATCCATCTGCATTAGTATTTGTATGTGTGTATCTACATTTTTTCCTTTATGCAAATCAGATGAGAAGTTGAAGTTTCATCTGTTCTGTCCCATTCCATCCCTTGTTTGGATGCTTGTGGTGGTGATAGAAGGGAGACCAATGATACAGGGAGTGAGAGGGTTTGTGGTGACAGTGGTGGGGGTGAAAGGGCCTAAGTATAAATGGATACTTGTATAACCTGACCATGTGAGATGATTTTCCTTACCCTTTCTTTCCCTCCTCCCATCCCAATGTGTTTCTTTTCTTCTCTCTTTCTGTTCTCTTAAAATCAAGAAATAGCAGAACCAATCTCAGGCCCTACCTAATTAGACTCCTTTTATAATTCTGGTTATGATAGAACTCAAGGAGGACACATACATCAACTTTCCATAATAGAATGTAAGCAATTCATATTGGATTAGTCAACTATCATTCTTTGTTAATGTTTATTGTTTCTCATCTCTTTTATTTAAACTTCAAAGTTTTGTTTTTTTAATTAAAGTTTTTATTTTCTTTTTTAAAAACTTTTTTCATTAACTATTATTTTTTTATTATAGCTTTTTATTTACAAGATATATGCATGGGTAATTTTTCAGCATTGACAACTGCAAAACCTTTTGTTCCAACTTTTCCCCTCCTTTCCCTCACCCCTCCCCCAGATGGCAGATTGACCAATACATGTTAAATATGTTAAAGTATAAGTTAAATACAATATATGTATACATGTCCATACAGTTATTTTAAAGCTTTTTTACTTTCAAAACATATGCATAGATAATTTTCAACATTCACCCTTGCAAAACCTTATATTCCAAATTTCCCCTAGAAGGCAAGTAATCCAATATGTGTTAAACATATGCAATTCTTCTATACATATTTCTACAATTATCATGTTGGACAAGAAAAATCAGATCAAAAAGGGGAAAAATGAGAAAGAAAACAAAAATTCAAGCAAACAATAACCAAAAAAATGTAAATACTATGTTGTGATCCACACTCAGTTCCCATAGTCCTCTCCCTGGATATAGATGGCTCTCTTCATCACTGAACAATTGGGACTGGCCTGAATCATCTCATTGTTGAAGAGAGCCACATCCATCAGAATTGATCAAAGTATAATCTTATTGTTGCCATGCAAAATGATCTCCTGATTCTGCTCATCTCACTTAGCATCAGTTCATGTAGGTCTCTCCAGGCCTCTCTGAAATTATCCTGCTGATCTAAACTTCAAAGTTTGTACACAATTCTGGTCCTTTTATCAGAAATGCTTTGAAGGTCTTTATTTCTTTTAAAAATCTCATTTTTCTCCCATAGTATTTTATTCAGTATTTCTGGATAAATTATTCTTTGTTGTAAGTTCATATTCTTTGCCCTCTATAACATCATATTGTAAGTTCTCCACTCCTTTGGAGTGGTGGCTATTAAATCATGTTGTTATTTTTGGGCAAGTCACTTAACCCCAATTTCCTCAGCAAAGAAAGAAAGAAAGAAAAAAGAAATGTTCAAGCTTTTGGGGGGGGATTATAGAAGTAAGAAAATCCAAAGATTCTTAGTTTTTTGTCCTTAAAATGTTAAGCTCAGTTATTTACCTTCATTATTTAGAATGTATTCTACCTTTTTTCAGATTAAAAAAAAACCCTCCAATTTTAAAACAACAAAACAATCTTTCGTTGTTCATTCTGTTTTTGTTTTCCTTTATATAAATGAAAAGCAACCTGTTTTTAGGGTCCACAAGTTTAGAAAAGACCTTAAAAATACAGATTCTGATCATCTCATGACCAATGTAAAAACAATACCTAGAGAAGCCAAGTGACTTGCCTAAGATCACACAAGTATTTAACAAGGTCAGTACTAGAATCCAGCGATTCTGAATCCAAGTCCAATTCATTTCCCAATTTGTTCTTAAATAAAAATATTAGGAAGGCTGTGCTATTGGTGAAATAGTAGGAGGGAAATAACCATTTATACTGCATCTGCGCTGGGCCAGGCACTTGGCTAAGTGCTTTATAAATCTTTTCACTTCACCAGCAGGAAGCAGGGCAATTGAGCTGAAGTAGACAACTCCCCTTGGCAGATTTAGAAAAATCACCAATCCAAATCCTGACTGGAAAGACAGAAAGATCAGAAAGTCTGTCCTGTCCATTAGAACAAGAACAAGTTGCACAGAGAATACTCCAGTACCCAGGAAAAGTCTGTGCATCAGACAAGAGATCCTGGACACAAACCAAGGTCCCACCCTTTCCCCAACCATATCAGATTACAGGGATGGAGACAGGTGCCTACTGGAAGCTTTTTTAATGACTTCCAGTTCTCGGGAGTGACTTTTCTGGCTAGGAAGGCCCTGAATGGTTTTCCAAGAAAGGAAAAAATTCAGAAGCTAGTAAGAGAAGTTGCTTTTCATTGATATAAGGGAAAACAAAAGCAGTATGTACAAGTAAAGATTGTTTTGTTGTTGTTTTAAAGTTGAAGTTTTTAAATCTGAAAAAGATAGAATACATTCTAAAATATCAATAACTCCACTAATTCAATGATGAATGCGGGAAAATATTTATTTTACATTTTTGCATGTACCCCAGTTCCCTAGAATAAAAACACATCTACAGAGACCAGATCAAGCCTTTTTTGTGGGGTTTAGTTAGCCCTGTTTCTTACTTCAGGATCCTGATTGGTCAGAATTCTTTCCAGGTTACCATTCTCCCTTATAAGGTATATAATATACTCAATTTTTTTTCATTAAAGCTTTTTATTTACAAAGCCTATGCATGGGTAATTTTTCCAACATTGTCCCTTGCATAACCTTTTTTCCAAATTTCCCTTTCCTTCCCCCCATTCCCTTCCCTAGCTGGCAGGTATAATATACTCAATTTTAAGCAAAATGTGACCAGAGCAGTTTTTCCTTTGGTTCTTTGAGCTTGTGTCATTGGTTATATCTCCACTCTTTCCAAATCTTTTTTGTCTTAGAGGTAAACTCCCCCTCCTTGGGGGGTATTTATCCTTCCTCAAAGACATCTGTGAAAGCAAAATGCTTTCCATTTCTTACAGAAGTGAAACAAATAAGCTAAAGATGGAGAGAACAACTGATTTAGAAGCTGAAACCTGAGAAAATTATTTGGATTTCAAGACTATTGTAAAGATAATGAAAAAAGAGAGTAAGAGAAAAGTGTCTCTATATATAGTAAGCTAGGTATCCATCTAAAACAAGCTAAAAGAAAGGAGGAAGAATAAAAAGAGTTAAATAAGACCAAAGTATTGTGAACATGATTTGAAGAGTTTTGGAACTGTAAAAAAACATTGAATTTGGCAAGAATTTTAGAAGAAATTGAGAAGTTGGAGAACGAATAAGAGCTGAAGGAGGAAAATTTGCTGTAATCAAGGAAAAGAGTCTGAGGAGAAGTAAGAAAAAATCAGAAAAGAAGTTAAAAAAAAGAAGGATATGAACTGAAGAAGGAGTAGCAGGAGGAAGATAACAAGGAGAAGATAGGTAGTAAGAAAAGGTAAGAAAAATAAGAGAAAGTCAAACCAATTAATTGGTAAAATAATAAGAGATTTGTAAGTGAAGGGAAAAAAGTTGAAGCATCTAACCAAATTTCTTTTATGAAACAAATATCTGCTACTTGCAGAAAAATAAAACAGAGGGAGAAACCAATTTCTTTAATGGATTTTTATGCAAAAATAATGAATAAATATTTGGCTAATAATTATAGCTAGCATCGATACAGCACTTTAAGATTTATAAAGCACTTTATAAAAGTTGTTCATCCTTCATTTTCTAAAAGAACCAAGGGCTTCATGAGGAGATGTCTTGATTTGTTCATAAGTTAGATTTAAGTGAGGCAGAGTTGCCCAATGTTGTCACCCCCACTTTTTCTTCCAGTCATCAAAATCCAGAGGCAAGACAAAAATCACTCAATTATATAGAAAGGAAAAAGGAGAGAGGAAGGGAGGAAGGGAGGAAGGAAGAGAGGGAGAGAGGGAGGGAAGGAAGAAGAAAGGAAGAAAGTCAGGGAAGAAGGAAGGGAGGGAAAGAGGGAAAAAGAAGTGAGGGAGGGAGGGAAGGAAGGAGATATAGAAAAGGGAAAGGAGGGAAGGGAGAAGGAAGGGAGGAAGTGAGGGAAGGTAGAAGAAAGGGAGAGGAAAAAAGGGAGGGAAGAAAAAAGGTGTGTATATATACATGTGTGTATATATGCATGTGTGTGAATATGGTATACATGTAGACACATGTGGGTTTGTGTGAATATGTCTGTGTGTGTGTGAGTAAATGTAAATATGTTCATACTTAACCATAGTCTTCTTGGGGAATTGGGGGGGGGGTGAAAGGGGAAAAATTTTAATAAAGTAAAAAGTGCAAAACAGGAAAAAAAGAAGCCTATAAGGAATCAAAGAAAAGATGGACAGTCATGAATATAATCCCTTCTATTATTATATATGCTTTTTTGAAATGAAAATTTATTACATATTATCAATACTTCCTGATGTTCTACTGGGCACATGACAATGTTTTGTTTTTGTTTTTTATTTTCCTTTTCTGTCTGTCTTTTCTAATTTTGTATTAATCTAATTTTTAAAAAAGTTTGTTTTTTACAAAAAAGGTCTTTAAAAAAAATTATATGTAAAGAGTTTCACCATTTCTTAGGCAGTCACTTCCCTCTTCTTGATATGTTGAAATACTTGTATTTATTCATGGCTGTTACATTCACTCTATATTTTATATTTTAAAAAAGTTGAGCAGGGGTGTAAAGAAGTTTAACTGGGAGCCAACATGGCAAGATGAATATTAACTGTGGAATTGTAGTCAATTCAATCAGTTGTCCAGAGCAATTCTACTGCAAAGAAAGAAAAAGCATGAAGATCTCCTGTGTGGTAAGTATGGAAAGTAAAGAAAATTTTGCAAGAATTCACTGAATATACAGTGCTTGTATTTCTTCCATGGACAAATGATTGCTATGTAAACTCAAAGCACAGATTGATCTTTTCTTTTCTTTTTTTAAAATAAAGATAGTGAAATAGTTGGAATAACTATTCTTCAGGTTATCTGGGACAGTTACTAATATTCCCCCCTCCCCAAAAAAAAGTAAATAAAAACCCAAAAATCACAACCCTGGAAGGAGAGTTTTAGATTAAGAATCAATAAGAAGGCAGCTTTGAAGAGGCTTGAAATCCTGATCTTTGTCAGGAGGTTTGACATTGAGGAAGAAGGGAAGAAGAAAGACTTTTATTAAACATTTGGAGTTAAGAAACAAATTATATATTTTAATATATTTAACATCTACTGGTCATCCTGCCATCTGGGGGAGGGGATAGGGGGAAGGAGGGGAAAAATTGGAACAAGAGGTTTGGCAATTGTCAATGCTGTAAAGTTACTCATACATATAACCTGTAAATAAAAGGCTATTAAATAAATAAAGAAAGAAACAAATTAAAGGTTTTTCCTGAAGTGGGAGCTGATTGATAAGGTTGTCCCAACAGGCCAGTCTGTTACTTAAAAAACTATCCAGTGAGGGTTAGCAAAAAGAATAGTAGTTGTGTTTTATAATTTCCTGCCAAAGGGTACTAAGTTCATTATAATATATAGATAATAGATATAACAGATAGATAATAATAGAGTTGTGCTATGTGAGAAATGAATATTGAGCTCATATTTAATAACTACTGTATTAGGACCAAGATTTTCCCCCCTTTCTATTTATTGATTCAGAAACCAAGCAGTGTGGGAAATTTCTCTTAGAGATTTAGTCAGCTCAAGATCTAGTCAGACAGTGAAAGAAGTTCTAAGTTTAGGCTAATGAATATATTCCTGCTCATTGTGTTTGCTCAGACATGTCCTGGGAAAAAATGTTGATGTCCCCTATTATCAAGACAGGTGATATGGAAATTGATGTTTCTTTGACCAAGATTTGTGTGACCTAAGACACAAGTACCACAAGCTAGCCCGCTTCCCATTTGATTAATCAATCAGAGATGATCCTCTAGAACAACTTCTCTTGCAAAGAGAATATAAACTGTCATTTTGATCCTACTGTCATTAGAGATCTTTGGTCTAAGAGAGAGGACCAAATGACCAGCCTTTATTTAAAAACCAGCTGGACTAATTAATAAAATAAATTACCCAGAAGCTATATATCTCAAACTTTTTAAATGTTAAAATTGCTTCTCAGGGCATGTTAACATGAGATTTGACAAAACAGATGACTTACATCTTGTGATACACATCAGCACAAATGATGCTGCCAAAATAAGCCTAAAAAACATTTTCAGAAATGATGGAGTCTTTGGCAATAAAATGAAAAGATAACAAAGATTTTGTCCTTATCGGTTCCCATTAAAAGCAAAGGATATGCTTTGGGAAGTAAATGTTTGATTGAGATGTGTGAATCAAGATTTAGCTTTCTGAACCAGACTTTAAAATATATAATGACAATGTTTTTGCAAGAAATGGATTATAATGTCTACTAGGGGCTGGTAAGTGCATTTGCCCAATGTTTTT
Organism: Sarcophilus harrisii; assembly: GCF_902635505.1. NCBI lineage: Eukaryota > Metazoa > Chordata > Mammalia > Dasyuromorphia > Dasyuridae > Sarcophilus > Sarcophilus harrisii. Next base: position 197,386,201 of record NC_045426.1, read on the forward strand.
CATATAAAATCAAAAGAATTTTACACTAAAAAAAGAAAGGGAAGGAAGCAAGTTGCTACAATGAGGGAAGAAAAAATGCCTCTTATGACACAAAAATTAATAGGAAACAAAATCCATAGTCTCAAGTATCTATACACAAATGTACAGTGTATGGCTAGTAAGCAAAAAATAGAGATGATAACACAAGGAGGCAAACTTGACTTCATAGGTATTATTGAGACTTGTTAGGATAAGATCAAACACCAGAATGTAGATCAAGAAAAGTAAACTTTATTCAAATAATCAGAAATAAAGTGGGAGGAAATTGGACTACGTCTTCAGAAGATATTCTCATGTGAGAGCATACAGGAACTAGAATGAAGGAAATAAAATGGAGAATATTTGGGTAAGGATAAATGAAATCAGAAACAAATGATATCAGAATAGGCTAGATAACTACAAAAAGGGGCAAAAGTTGATGGATCTGGGAATAGCAAAAAAAGACAAAAAAAGTAACAAACCCTGACTGAAACAGAAAGGAACAGAGGCCAGAACTTAATCCCAGATCTTAACAATTTGCTCCATGTGGTGCTAAGTAGTGCAAGTTTTGACATTTTACAGTGGGTCTACTATAGTAAGACAGGGATAGCTAACAAGAACACAAGAAACATTAAGCAGACAATAGCATTTTCTGCATGTTTACTGATCTTCATCATGGCTTAGGATCCTGTGTTCTAATGAGAAGTCACCACTGTCTTGCAAGCAGTTTGTCCCTATACCTATAATGAAATTTGACCTGTTAGTGTTGTTGAGCCATAAGCTAGGGCATCTCTCCAGGGGAGTCCCAGGGTAGGTATTGGGAAAAGATATCAAATCTTTGCCACTTTAGGGGGTTTTGCTGAGGGGTTGCCCCCTTATGTTGTGGGAACTCGTGGAATACTCTCCCATACCTTCATCTTGAACCAAAGTTGTGCAAAGGTAGTTTTATCTCTACTATAATACAGACCAAAAGACCTCTCAATAATTCCACCACTGCTCTCTCAAGCTCTTTCTGGAAAGGAGTTGTCCAAACTATGCTGAGGGGAAAAGAAACGTAACAATTGAAGTAGCCTTGAGTTATTTCCCTAAGATATTTTTGCCTCTGAAGAAGCAAAGTCGTGAGTGTGCAGGGAATGCTGTGCCAGAGGTAAAATAAAGAGGGTCTAGAAAAGATCAAATGGAACTGTACAAAAGCATTCCCTTATAAGTGGTTATACCTTTCTGGAGGCTGTTTCTGAGAAATCACCAGGCTGGAAAGTTCTGCTTCTTAGCTAGTATCCATTCATCGTAGACATAGCTTCTGGAAGGTGAGATGCTGACTCTGATAGGGGCTTGATAAAAAAAACTACTGTTTATCAGGGACTAAACTGTAGCTTTTAGATAAGTGAAGAGGGCCAGGTTGCTATTTTGGAATAGATGAAGGACTTTGCAAGGTATTTGGATGATTGCAGGTCTGATCATATCACCTCACTATTTAATAAATTTTGGTAGCTCCTTGTTGGCTCCCGAATCAAATGCAAAATACTCTGCTTGACATTCAGAACCTTATCCCATTCCACTTTTCCCAGTCTTCTTATACCTTATTCCCTGACATTTATTCTTTGATCCAGTGATACTGGCCTCCTGATGGTTCCATGAAAAAAGGTACTAATCCATCTCTCAACTTGGGCATTTTCACAGGCTCTCTCCCTCTTGTCTGGAATGCTCTCCCACCTATTGACCTCCCTTTAAGTCCCAGTGAAATACTGGAAGCTTTTCCTAAATCTTAATTCTAGTGTCTTCCTTTTGTTAATTATATAATATATATATATTCCAATATATATAGTTTGTTTTATATATATTTGCATGTTGTCTCTCCCATTAGATTTTAAGCTTCTGAAAGGCATGTACTATTTTTTGTACCTTTTTATCCTTAGTGTTTAGCACAGTATCTAGCACATAGTAGATTCTTAATAAATATTTATAGATTGATCGATTAACATGAAGATCGAAATAGCACTGTTATAAACTTGGAAAAAAAATATGAAATCTGTAATTGTAAAAATGCAACCTAATAAAAGTCCCAAGTCTAAAAGTAATCTCAAGCAGGTATTTTCCTTTTTTCTGGAAACCATTTGCTAAGCTAGATTTGCTAAGCTATGCTCTATGCTCCCTGTGAAACTCTAGAACTCTCAGATCTTTTTTGATGAATTGCTATGATGAAGCATGATGTGGATCATTTCCTGTTTTATTTTTTTGGAGTACCTTTTCAAATTTATCCTAATCAATGAATATCTAGTCTGGATATAAGTGGAAACATTTATTATGAGTTAAGTCATTTAATGGCCAAGATTCCATTTCATCAAGACGTTTTCTTTTGTTGAATTCAATAATACCTTATAATAGGCCTAGACTATTCCAGTTTTAAATATTTTTAGGTCCAATTAAGATTTTTCTCCTTCTCTTAACTGACAGGAAGCATTTCCTTTATAGAACATTTATAGAAAGAAAAGAACTTCCTTTCTTGGACAAAATTGAATTTTAAAGCACCTGATGTATTAATGATAATAGTAAGGCTCTAGGAATGCCTTGAATGAAAGTTGATTTTCTGTCTTTCTGTGGAATGGTTTCCATTTAGAATAAAAACATTTTTCCTGTAAAGCCCTGATCTACCTTTAGAGAAAAACAAGATATTGAACTTTTATTCATTTACATTTTGGTCAATAGCAACACTGGGGCATTTGAGTCTTACCCTAGATGTCAAAACACAGCCTTTAAGAACAGTATTGGAAAACTTTCAAGAAAATCCTTATATAATCTACTGGAATCAAGCAATATCTTCAATTCTTTGCTATATTCCTGGACAAAGGGATTTTTGCTATAATCCTCATGGTTCAGTACTTATTGCTTATGATTCATATCTACTCAATAAACTGCTATTATGACAGAAAGCAAAGAGATTTAATGTGGGCATTTAAGATTTTTTTTATCCAATAGAACCAGAGCAAATCTACCTATTTTTACTGAAGAACACATTTTTGAAAAGGATAAGCACATTAAAGCTGGAATAAAGAGACAAGAGATTCAGTGTTTCAATTGGTATAAGGAACATCAATTCTATGGATAAGACTAGTACCAGAAGGAAGGATGGTATGATCACTTTTTGTTTTTTGTAGTATATTTTCAATTTGTCCTGAGTAATCAAAGAATAAATAGTCTAGTTAAAAAGGGAAATTATTTGTTACTCGCGAGATAAGCCACTTAGTAGGCAAGATTGCATTTCATCAAGATGTTTTCTTTCATTGAATTCAGTAACACATTATAATAGACCTCGACTGTTTCACTTTTGAGTATTTTGGGCCCAATTAAGACTTCTCTTCCTCTTAAAGGCCAAAAGTTTTTTTGTTTTTTTTTTTTTAATAGAACATTTCCTGAAAGAGAAGCCTTTCTTGGGCACAGAAAACCTGATGGAACCTTAATGGACTTGATGCATTGATAGTCGTGAAGATCTAGGAAATCAAATAAATGCCCTGAATGAGACAGAAAAGGGGAAGTTATAGGAGAAGGGAAAAGGATCAAGGGAGGAGAAATGTGATGGCAAAAGCAGCATTTTTTCACATGGGAACTGCTAGACCATGAAGATAGGATGGTCTGCTTATCTACAAGGGTCGCACCTGCACAAAACAGTTTCTCAGTCTGGTGCAGACTGACTGGCACTTGTCAACTCCCAAGGAATCACAGGGATTTAGTGCAAACAAGTTATGTCAGCTGGGGATATGTCAGCTGGGGAGGACAGAGAGGGAAGCAACTCTGTCCTTGACATGTCCAGGGCCTCCTGGGTCCGGTGTATCTGAAAAGTATGGCAACTCAAGAAGAAAAGTTCAGGGGCCTCCGAATGACCTAGATATCAAAATACACCCTTTAAAAGCAATGTTGGAAATCTTTTAAGAGAATCCCTATTAAATCTACTGGAATCAAACAATGGCTTCAGTGCCTTGGAATATTCCTTGACAAAAGGGACTTTTGCTGTAATCCTTAAGGTTCAGTTTCTGTTGCTTGGGATTCACTAATATTTAACAAACTGTGGTCATTGCACAGAAATCAAGGAGATCTTAACATGGGTGTTCAGATTCTTTACCCAATAAAATCATAGCAAATCCATTTGTTATCGATTGATGACAGGTGTTTGGGCCAGGCAACTTTAAATGGCAACAGATACTGCTGTTCCTGATCTCACTGGCCATGGCTTTAGTGCAAGAGCTTTATTTCCATATAGGAGAGACTAAGAAATGCTGTTTCATCAAGGAAATCCACTGAGACCATTATTATTGGTTAGTAATGGAGTGGGAGGCAGTCAATTACCATCTACTTCAGTACAGGCCCAGATTTCGATCCCAGCTCTGACCTTCTGATATCCCCCAAAATAAAAATAAGCAATCCTTGGCAATGGCTCCAGCTCTTGATTGATTTCCTTCTTTATCTCTCCATGCTCCCCTATCTCAGCCCAGAATTGGGCTAAATGCAGCCCCTTCTGATCCTCAAACATACCTCCTTGGGGGTGGCCTAGAATGTTAAGTTGGCCCCCAAATGGAGCCTTTCTCTAAGCTTGCCAAGAATCGATGGAAACCAAGCTCCCCTCCCATCCTTACCTCTTCTGTAGCATTAAGCCCCTATGGGAAAGATATCCTAGGGGACTTGCCTATATAAGATCTTCCTTGCAAGGAATCAGCTAAGGGAAAGCAGACAAATTCCACCCCCAGGTCTGGAGATGCAAATGGAAGTAAAGAATCCAGCTGGAAAGGGGGTATTATCCCCACAGGAAGATTCAGAAGACTGATTCACCTTCATCTCCCACATCCAGGGTACTAACCAGATCTGCCTGCAGTCCAATTCACCATCTCTGGATATCTAGATAAAAAGATTGGCAAACACACCAACAACCACCCTGAAACTGCAGCCAGAGATAAGTGAGCAGAGTTACAATCCCATAATTGCCAGTTGCTCAATCGGGTAGAATACATCCAAAAGCAACAGAACTACCAGCGGTATCAGGAGGAACACTTCTGTACAATGCAAAAGCACGAACCGGAGAGTGCTATAGTGGTCCCTTACTCAGACTGTCATCCTCTTCCTCAACGGCAATGTCCACATCTGGCAGATGTGACATCTCAAGAGTCAAAAAATTGTGTGACATTTTCCCTCTACAACCACTTTCCTTTCATCCCAGTAACTTAATATTTCCCTTCTATCACACCCTGACTACTTGGCTTGTGAATTAAAAAAAAAAAAAAAAAACAACAAACCCTGAGAAGATCTGCTCTTTTGTTTCCATGGCAGCCACACCAGTCAGATTGTGGTTAGTAGCACTGGGAGCCATTTCTGTCCCCTTCCCCTAAATGCTCTTCCTCCTTCCCGCTTCCTCTCCCTCCCACAAAGGCTACAGGATAAATAAAGTTGCTTTGTTTGTAAAATAAATAAATAAAACATACTCTGGGGGAGAGCTTGCACTCAGTAGGGACACAGCCTTGATTTCATGTCCACTCATCTCTTCTAGCTCTTTGATTAAGTAAATGAGAGAAGGTCACTCATCTACTCCCCTAATTTCTGATTTTCTTTTACCATGTCCATGTTGTTTGTGACTGATGTGCCAGGAATAGGACACTCTAGCCTTACACCTGTCCAATTAGTCCTGGCTTCCCTGAGATGATCTGTGACTATAAACAAAGTGACAAGTCTTGGATATCAAGGGAATGAGATTTTTTTATATAACAAATATTTTTTATTTTATATATATATAAAGTGGTTGTACATACCTATGTAAACATGGTTGAAAGATCAATGGAAAACTGATAATTTTCATCATCATCTATGGTTACTTTTTTGGGTAACTTCTGTGGCAACTCTCAGACTCTTCAATGAAAGTTCTAGAAGTTAGGGATTCAAACAGACATTTCAGTCTATTTTAGAAAGGCCCCTTTGGGATATTAAGGGTGTATGAATTTAAGGTAGTGTGGAATGGGCAGTTGGAGGTAGTCAATTTTCTTCCCTTCCTCTCTCTTCCTCACAGGGCTGCGGTTAAATTTTATTTAAGATGTGGTAAATATTTTATCCATGGGTCTGAAGTTCAGTCCTTTGTATGGATTTTCTAGTGAAATAAAATCTGTTCTGCTAACTTGTGATGCTTGAGATGAAATAAAGGTTCTTACCAAACCAGAAACAAAGCAAAATAGTAAAGCAAACTTGATATGAAATAACTCTAAGTTCACTTGGAGTTTATCTTAGATCTCTTGAGGCCCTCTCATCTTAGAACAAACACACCTTAAGGACTCAATTAGAATTAGGACAGCATTCAAGGGACAGGGGAATTAGGTATTTGCCTGCGCAGTTTCCTCAGTTTTAAGATCATTCTGGGCAGACCTTAGCATACCTCCATCCTAAAATATTCATTATTTGTCCTATTTCATATATTTGAGATAGAGTAGATTTGTGGGTTATATAATTCATGACTCAATAGTTGTGTTTTAGAGATGACAATAAATACTCAAATATTGTTCATACATAGCACGCCTCCTTCATCCTAGAATACTCATTATTTGTTCTGTTTAAGATATTGAGATAAGGTAGATTTGTGGGTCATATATTCATGACTCTAGATAGTTGTATTTTAAAGAAAACAAATACTCTAATATTGTTCTCAGATATCATGAATTCAAGTGAACTTTACTTATCCTGGCTTTTTGCAAAGAGGGGGAATTACTAGTTAAATGGTAGGAGCAGGGTTAGACCAGTTTCCCAAGTAATGTCATGATGCTGTGATGAACTATATAGATTGGACATTTCATGACAATCCATTACTTTACTGTAGGTACTGATCATTCTAGTTTCATTGGGTCTATCAGACCTATGAACTTTGGGAAATCAGGTTAAACACCATGCTAGTAAGGGATTGGAATCTAACTTTTAAGAATAATCTTGTGAATGTTTAATATACAACAGTGAATGTGGGGCTTAGAGAGCTAGGTCATTAAGGAGGAGGGAGAGATATCTCTATCCTGATATTTTTGCATCTATTTTACAGGAATGTCATAGATTGTCAAAGACTAGAAAAGAGAATATCCTACTGAATATTCAGATTTTCCCAGAAGCTTGAACAACATAGTTTTCCCAACAGTTCCTTTACCCTGATTTTTTGCTCCATTTACTTAACCTATCTGTGTTGTTCACACACCTCGAAATTACATTCTTTTCACGGTCCATGAAAAGTCTGGTTCAATTGTTTCTTCTGGGGCTTTTCCTGTCTACCTTTTACTTTAGACTCCTATTGAGCTATCTATTCACTGCAATTATTTTATTTTGCTTTTACTTCATTCTGAACCTAACTTAGGAAGAGGGGCCGGGCTTTTAACTATATCCTTCCATCTCAGGTAATTATTTCCATTCATTCAGTCCCCTAGTCCGGCTGGCCCAGTCCAGTCAGCTTTGCATGCTCTTTTGTTGTCAAAAATCCAATCACAACCCATAATCCCCACACTCTTACAGTTCTGAGACACCACAGTAATCATAGATAGCATGTGACTAATATTTAGGGTTTACAAAAGGTTTCACATGATCATCTCAGAAAGACTGGCAAGGGATGTGTTTCTTTGGCAGCTGGTAAGAGACTGCTGGAATCAGGAAAACTGGAATTCAAATTCAGTCTTAGACACTTTCTAATTGTGTGACACTGGGCTGTTGTGAGAATCAAATGAAATAATATTTGTAAAGGGCTTGACACAGTGCCTAGGGAACATAGTAGGTACTTCATAAATACTTATTTCCTTCTTTCCTGTGGTAGCAACAGAGAATACTCACAGATATCTATTTGTTCTCTAACAATTTCAGATAAGCAGGGGAAGGTACATTGTTTTCCCATCATGGCATTAGTTGAATGAAAAAAAGTGGAAAATAACATAAATTAGAGAAATAAGGATGAAAATAACTTTCATATTTGTGGATCTGTTATTTCTGATAGCAGATGAAACAAAACATTGAGTTCTGTTATTTTATTCCAGCCTAAATGTGCTTACTCTTTTTAAGTATATTTTCCTCAATAAAAACAGATAGATTTGTGATGATTCTATTGTGTAAAGGATTATGAATGCCAACATTAAATCATCTTGCTTTCTATGTAAAGAGCAGTCTACTGAATTGAGTCACAAGCAAATGGGCAGTTAGGTACATAGAGAGAGTGCCAAGTCTAGAGTAAGGAAGACCCATCTTCTAGCTTCAGACACTCACTAGCACTTAACACTGCTTCAGTTTCCTCATCTGTAAAATGAACTAGAAAAAAAAAATGGCAGTATCTTTGTCAAGAAAAAACTCCTCAAAATAATGCCAAAGACACCTGAAACAACTAAATAGCAAAAACATCAACACAAGTAATATGTTCTGAACCATGAGGATTAAAGCAAAAGTCACTTTATCAGAATATATACTAAGGCACTTAAACCATTGCTTAATTCCTAAAGATGACATAAGGATTTTCTTGAAAGCTTTCCAACATTATTATTAAAAGTTATTATTGTGTATCTAATTTATATTTTAATATATTTAACATCTACTGGTCATCCTGCCATCTCGGGGAGAGGGTGAGGGGAAGGAGGGGAAAAATTGGAACAAGAGGTTTGGCAATTGTCAATGCTGTAAAGTTACCCATACATGTAACCTGTAAATAAAAGACTATTAAAAAATTATTAAAAGTTATGTCATTTTACATAGGATAAGAACTGCCTGCCCAATATTCTACTAGGCTCAATGAAAATTAATGGTAGTTTTATATCTTCCTTCCCTGTAAAATTGGGTAGGACTCTACAGGGAAAATATGTTTCCATGTCAATGAAAATGACTCCATAGCGAAGAGAATCTCTTGTGATTTAGGGCTTTTTTTTTTTTTTTTTTTTTTTTTTTACTTTACATAGAATGCTATTATCACCAAAGCAGTAAGTTCATTAGGGTATGTTTGACCAGGAAAGGGTTCTTTTCCTACTGTAACTATTCTACACAAAAGAAATACTTCTTGCCAATTGATAGAAAGAGAAGAAAGCTTAAGAGAGAAAATACAACTGGAAGAACTGAAGCTTATTACAATATAGTGAATTCAAATAAAGAAAATTGTTCCTTCTTAATTGTTTCTCAAAGAGTCCAAATTTTTCACCAGGGGTTAGTTTCCTTTTCCTATGTATTTTTATATACATCTTTCTCCCTTTTTTTTCCTTCTGTACTTTCCTCTTTAAAATATCATCTAGGAGCAGTTTTTTTTTTTTTTTAATGGGAGAACATATGCTATTTTATGAACCAAGTACCCTGGTTCTTAACATGATTAATGTCTTTTCTAAACATAATGACATTCCTATCTTTGGCTCTGTGTTCCTCCCCCATTCACCACTGTGGATACAACTTATACCCAGAAACTAAGATATACCTTATTCTGGAGTGGAATGTTGCCCATAGATGTACTGTCTTAGAGAATGTAGTCTCTCAATGTACAAACTTTCTCCCATTCCTAGACTAAATCTACCAGCCCAACATAGACACTCTGCATAACAGTCATTCTTCAATGGATTCCTTCACCCCTGATATAAGAATCCCCCTCTGTTCCACTTCTAGTTCTCTGGTTTTAACCCTTTCCCTCTGTTATCTCCCTCCCATTCTCCTGGATTAACTTCTCCAGAAACTATAAGAATCAATATATATCTCCACTATTTGTCTATGGACTTTATAAGGGTAAAGAACACATTCCCTTCTATCTTTTATTTCCTTTCTTTTCATTTATAAAATTCCTTTTCAAAAAACCCCTTAACAACTCTACAATCTTTCCAAAAAAAAATACATTGATTTCCTTTGAAGATTAGTGCATTTAGCCCATATATATCAATTTAACTCTTTCACTTTCATTTCTCTGCGTTCTTTACATTCTTCCCTGGATCTTTGGCTTTCATATATTTTTTATCCCTTGATGATCCTTTTAATTCTGTGGAATTGAACATTGATATCCCACTTTATTTTGTATTATTTTATTAAAGTTTAATCAATTTAATATGTATGAATGATGCATAACTCTCCCTTAGTATGCGAACTTGAACTTCCTCTGAATTTAAGCCTGAAGCTACAAGATTCATATTTGTACCACAAGCCATCCTCCACCATAATTATTACATATTATATTATCATTATCATATTATAAATTGCTAGATATATATTCATATATATTTTCCTATTATACACTGCTAACCAAACCATCCTGTTATCATTACACATGAATTTGCCTGTTATATATTATAATAACTACAAGGACAAACAACTTGACCCTGTCTTACAGTTTTCCTGATACCAAGAAAACAGCCCTGTATGAGAGTTCCTTTTTCTGAACTACTTTTGCCCACAGAAATCCAATTTAATCAGGAATTAATCATATGCCTCCTTGGAAAATGTCAACCAGAATGCAAGGTCCCTTTCTCCCTTAGAAAGTGCCACTTGTGAGACTTTCCAGAAGATGTTGGTCTAACTGTGTACCACCTAGTGATATAATTTGGGGTTAGCAATCTCAGCAGTGAGCAATCAGAAGTGAAATACACCTATGTTGCCCAAGATTGTGTAGGCTGATTAGTTCCTCTTAACTGACTATAAAAGAGCTGCCATGACTGTCAGGTGCATTCTTGATTGACTATTGGGTCAGCCTTGGATACAATTTATTGGCTTTGCTAATAAATTGATCATGCATGGAATTCTGTGCCTCAGTTTCTCTTTACTGCAGATTTTGATTGCAATAATTATTTCTTTTGCCCTAAACATCAATCTTTTTCTGTTTTCTTTGTTAAAACATTAACTTCCAGTGAGCTACAGAGCAATTTTATGAAATGGGTGCTATTATTCTAGTTTTACAGATAAGGAAATAATGGGCTAATCCTACATTGAATAACTTCCCCAGGGTAACACATGAAATAAGCATCTGAGTCAAAATTTTAATCCAAGTGTTCCCGCCTCTAAGTCAATCAATGTATCTACTATGCAGTATTGTCTCCAATAATACATGCTTCACAGAATTGTGAAGTTCAAATATGATACTGAGTCCAAGATTTTTTATAATAGCTTTTTATTTTTCAAAATACATGCAAATTTAGTTTTCTTTTATTTATTGAAGTTTTTATTTTCAAAACATATGCAAGGATAATTTTTTCAACATTGACCCTTGAAAAACCTTGTGTTCCAATGTTTCTCCCTTCCCCCCCCCCACCCTCTCCCCTAAATGGCAAGTAATGTAATACATAGCAAACATGGTAAAAATATATATTAAATCCAATAAGTATAAACATAGTTATACAATTATCTTGCTGCACAACAAAAATCAGATCAAAAGGGGAGGAAAATGAGAAAGAAAATAAAAATTCAAACAAACCACAATAAAAAGAGTGAAAATGTTATGTTGTGATGCACATGCAATTCCCACAGTCCTCTCTCTGGGTGGAGATGGCTCTCTCCATCACAAGACCATTGGAACTGGCCTGAATATCTCATTGTTGAAGAGAGCCGTCTCCATCAGAACTGATCATTGTATAATCTTGTTGCCGCGTACAATGATCTCCTGGTTCTGCTCACTTCACTTAGCATCATTTCATGTAGGTCTCTCCAAGCCTCTCTGAAATCATCCTGGTGGTCATTTCTTACAGAACAATAATATTCCATAACATTCATATCCCATAACCTATTCAGCCATTCCCCAAGTGATGGGCATCCATCCACTCAGTTTCCAGTTTTTTGAATGCAAAAATTTTTGAACATTTATAGTACAGGTTTTAGACAACAGATAAAATACTTCAGGTAAATTTCCAGACCTGTATTCAAAACTTTACTATCTTAAATGGAGCTATTAGAACTTTCCTTTTACTGGCATTATTTTTAAGAATTCATGTTCATATGCTATTTTATATATTATATGCTATGCTATATGATAGTCCAAAGCACTATCAAACTGTGCATATCCTTTGATCCAGCAGTGTCTCTTCTGGACCTGTATCCCCAAGAGATCATAAAAAAGGGAAAAGGACCACTATATACAAAAATGTTTGTGGCAGCCTTTTTTGTAGTGGCAAGGAACTGGAAATTGAGTGGATACCCATCAATTGGAGAATGGCTGAATATATGAATATTGTTGTTCTATAAGAAACGACTAGCAGGATGATTTTGGAGAAGTATGGAGAGACTTACGTGATCTAATGCTGAGTGAAATGAGCAAGACCAGGAGATCATTATAGACGGCAACAAGAAAACTATACGATGATCAATTCTGATGGATGTGGCTCTTTTCAACAATAAGATGATCCAGGACAGTTCCATTGGCCTTGGGATGGAGAGAATTATCTGCACTCAGAGAAAGAATTGTGGGAACTGAGTGTGGTTCGCAACATAGCATTTTTACCTTTTTTTGTTGTTTGCTTGCTTTTATCTTTCTCTGTTTTTCCCTTTTTGACCTGATTTTTCCTTGTGCAACATGATAATTGTGGAAATATGTATAGAAGAACTGCACGTGTTTAACATGTGTTGGATTACTTGTCATCTGGAGGAGGGGTGGGAGAAAGGAGGAAGAAAAATTAGAACACAAGGTTTTGCAGGGGTAAATGTTGAAAACTATCTATGCCTATGTTTTGAAAATAAAAAAAGTTATTATTAAAAAAAAAAACTCATGTTCACCTTCATGTCAAGGTGCAGCATTGAAACAGGACTAAAATAGGAATACATATTAATGCAAATTTCTATTGAAAGAGAACTTTTCCATGCTCAGTTTTGCTATGGCATATTATTCAGGTAAGGAGATTGCAAACAGTAATTACAGAAACCAAAATACAAGCAATAACCAACACAATCAGGCTTATTCGGCAATATTTAGATTGCTTCCATTGTCGTTCTTTCTTTTTCAACAAGGCGTCATATCCAGGTGTGTATGTGTCCCCCAACCAAAACCGTAGATCATTAGGGTTTTCCTAAAAGAAAAATTGTAAAATCATTATAATCTAAAGTAATTATTTTGAATTATTATATAATAGAAAATTCATTAATTAATAGGACTACATCTTGAAACATTTGAAGGTAGAGTAAATAGTAAATCTGTTTTTGTGGTAGCCCAGAGCTGTTAAATTCTAGACATTACCTGAATGATCTAGAGAAGTCAATAGTGAAAAACAGTTAACTATTGATAGTTGGATGCTAAAGTTGGTGAGGGGGAAAGTGAGGTTATTAGATAACAACAATTATATCTTACATATTAAAACCACACCTGCTTTTTCTATTTAAGTAAATTTTCCATTATTTGTAAACTTCAAAGTGCTATGAAATATTATTTTTGTAGGAATGAGTTATTCAACATCTCTGAGTCCCAGTCTCTGCATCAGTAGCAAAAGGAAGATTAAGGAAAGTAGAGGTTAAAAGTAAAACAAATTTTACAAAGAACAGGAGACACACACACACACACACACACACACACACACACACACACACACTCACACCACACAGAGAGGGAGACAAATAGAGAGAAACAGAGAGATGGAGACAGAGAAGGATGAATACAGGTCAAATAGGGGCAGTTAGGTGGCTTAGTGGATAGAGGACCAGCCCTAGTCAGGAGGACCTGAGTTCAAATCTGGCCTCAGTCACTTAACACTTCCTAGCTTTGTGAACCTGGACACTTAATCCCAATTGCCTTAGCAAAACATATATATATGAAAAATAAGATGGAGGGAAAAACAGTAATTATAACTTTCATAAAGAGAGTTCTTCTTAAATTTCAAAGTGATATGTAAACCTGATAATATTATCAAAGACTGATTACAAAGAGTCCATATTTGAAAAATCTATATTAGCATTATTTGTTTAAAATTTTATAATATATTTTAAAGTGCAGATATATAGAAATACAAAAGCTAGGAATGTTTGTCACTATTGTAACTATCTTACTTTTCAGGGCTGTAAATGTAATAGGATGAATTATAGATATTAAGCTTAGAGAAGATAAGGGATATTAGATATTTAATAAATGTTTGATTGGTTAATAATGAGGGATGGAAGAGAATGCATGAAGAAGAAAATAATAAAATAGGACTCGAAAGTTAAATCATAAATATAATGTGAATGGCTATAAATTATACAACGAGGAATATGTATTTTAGAGGAAATAGGTAATTATTTGAAATGTTTGAGTAAGAGAATAATATTTTTAGACCTATTCCTTAGGAAGATTACATTTGTCTTTGTGGAAATAGTGGAGAGAAGATGGACATAAGAGATATTAGAGGGGAGTTTAATTTGGCAAATCTAAACAATAAATTGGTATGTAGTGAGATGAAGGAGAAAAGTTCAGAAGAGATTTCAGGATTACAAATTTGGGTGGTTAGGAGTATGGTGATGACTTTAATAGAGATAAGAAAATTTGGAGATGAGACCTATTTAAGGGAGAAAATGCATGAGAGTGTTGATGATTTCTGGAGTAATTCCTAAAATGTGGGAAGGGATAAATCAAGCAAGCCTCAGAAAGAAGTGGGTATTGTACTTCATTGACACAAGAAGGATGGAATAGTGAATGTGTAATGATTCTAAAATGGTTTCACTTATTGAGAGACTTCCTTTTCGATAATCGAAATATTCTGAATTATACCATTGTCAAATCAAGACAAAAAGCATGTATTTGCTTACTATGTGCCAAGCATTGTACTAAGCACTGGGAACATAAATATAGGTAGAAAGATAAACCTTGTCTTCAAAAAGAAAAGTGAAAATCGTGTGTATTTTTATGTGTGTGGTAGTGGGGTGAGAAAGGGTTGCTAAGAAATGAAGAAGATACCAGAGAGACCGAGGGGCAGAAAGTCCAGGACACACACAGGTGTTTCTCTGAAACAGGAACATTCTGAAGTCTTCCTCTGGAGAGGAAGGAAGACATAGCTGGCCAGCGTTTACTGTGGCCATCATACTCTTACTCCACACTTACTTACATGATGATGGGTGGAGGGGAGGAAGTCTCACAACACACAAGGACAAGGTTTATTAAAAGTGTGCTACCTAATTTCAACTAAGTCCTCCCTTTAGCAAGACAATCAGTCTTACTCTTTCATATTTGATTCTTTGTCCTTCTCCCAAGTATCTTTTCTTCATAGGCTACTTCACCTTATATCTTTCTTAGAAAATTAAGCTTATTAGCTAGCAGTTCTTTCTTTGTATCTTTCAACCCCTTCACCCCCCTCTCTACTCTCTACTTCAGGGGTCCTCAAACTACGGCCCACGGGCCAGATGCAGCAGCTGAAGACTTTTATCCCCCTCACCCAGGGCTATGAAGTTTCTTTATTTAAAGGCCCACAAAACAAAGTTTTTGTTTTTACTATAGTCCAGCCCTCCAACAGTCTGAGGGACAGTGAACTGGCCCCCTATTTAAAAAGTTTGAGGACCTGTTATTCCAATCAGTGATGAAGAGGTGATTCCTTGCTTTGACAACTCTAACCCTTCTCTATAAAACCATGACTCCGTCTCCTCCCATCTTCTCTAGCAAATTGTTGCAACAATCATTGTGTTCTTCCAACTCTCAACTATCCCTATGTATTGGTTCTATTCTTGCTCCCTGAAAAAAAAAAGGCAAAAATATTTATATAATGATTTTGATTGTGAAGCTTTTTTTATATATGTAATCACATTTAAACTTCACAACTCTGAGGCAGATGAACAAACTGAGGTACAGAGCCATCAAGTGTCTTGCCTAAGATCACATAACTAAAAGTGCTTGAGAAAGGATTTGAAGTCAACTCTTCCTTACATACACACATACACATATATATCATATGCAATATACCATATTTTATGATGAACATATATAGGTATCATATGTAATATATATTAATTAAAACATTATTTCTTCTAATTTTTATTATATATATAAATATATAACCATGTATGTAATATGTATTTATACATAGCCATATACATTACATGTATATATATGCACAAACTACATATACACACATATAAAGTTATCATATATATATACCCATACATATATAGTACATATACCAGCTTCTTAAACTGAACTTAGTGACCCCATGAGGCAGTTCATAACTTAAAATGGGAATTATAAAAGTATGGCTTATTATCAGTAAATATTTGATTTTCATATTTATTTTATTTTATATTTTATGTATACTCATATTTATATATTTGTGTTTGTTTGTTTACCTATTTATTTATATTTTATTTTATATACCTATGTATCCAGGGTTATGTAAATGTTTCTTAGGCACAAAGAGGTCCTGAGTGAAAAAAAGTTTTGAGTCCTGTTATATATAATATACACATATATACCTACCATAAAACTGTCACTGCATCTTATCAAAACTGTCACTATATCTTACCATATGTATATGTCTGTATCTTTGTATGCATATGTGGATATATATATATATATATATATATATATATATATACATACATATACATGGATGGTGTCTATGGATATATGTACACATATATACATGCATATATATTCTGTGGATATATACATATACACACATATGCATGCATAACTATGAACTGGAAATGTGTAAAGCTCCCTTTCTCAGTTTTAACAATTGCTAGCTCGAAGATAGATGGTAGGATGATAACAAAGTCTCTGCTGCTTCTATGCCTAAATAACTCAGAGCTGCTGGATTTTTTGTGTTTTGAGATAATATGCTAATAATCACTAAGCAAGAAAAGCTAATGACTCTGGACTTTTAAAAGGAAAATAAATATGATTACTTAGTCCTTCCTTCACCTCTTTCTGCTTAATGGTTAAGAAGGGGATTGCTTCATAATTTTAAAGGACAAGAGTACTTCAGGGCTAAAGTATACATGACCAGAATCAGATTGGTGTTTCATCATCTCCAAAGCACCCCAAAACTGACTTATCACATCTAGTTAATCAGAATCAAGGGCAGTTTTGTGCTTCCCCTATCAAACCTCCAATTACATGTAAAAATAAAGACAAAATGATTTATGGATGATAGGAAAGCTTTAATAATTGGTAGAATATGTAAAGGCCTTTTGTGATTGATAAAGAGTAATAATAAGCATTTACATTATATATGGAATCATATATGTATAACATATAGTATCATATATATATATAGTACTTTAAGATTTTAAAAGTATTTAAAAAAATTATTTCATTTTATCTGAACAAAGACCCTAGGATATAGATGCTATTTTACATTTTATGGCTGAGGAAACTGGCAAACAAAGCTTAAGGTTACCCAGAGTTACATAACTAATAATTATCTAAAGCTGGATTTGAATTTAGATCTTTCTTATACTATGTACAAAGTTCTATGCATTGTATCACCTGGCTGCTTAGCTTAAACTTAAACAGAATAAGAAGTTCTAAGTGGTGGAAGTGAAAAAGGAGAGCACCCCAGGTAGGGGTTTAATATAGGCCAAAAAATAATAATAATCTAGAAGCTTATTATGTACTTTTCCTTTGTTCAAATTACTCTTTTAGTTATTGCTGTCATTAAGACACAAAGGGCTAATTGTGATATAAACTTTCCACCTTAAGTTTATCATTGAGTTTATAATGTAATCATGTAATAAGTTATCAGCTATCATTTTCACAGTAATGAAGGATTAAAGATGATGCAAGGATAGAGCACCAGAGAGCAGGACCAGGAGATCATTATTTACATCAACAACAATACTACATAATGATCAATTCTGATGGACGTGGTCATCTCCAGCAATGAGATGAACCAAATCAGTTCTAATAGAGCAGTAATGAATCGAATCAGCTACACCCAGCGAAAGAACTCTGGGAGATGAGTATGAACCACTATGTGGAATTTCCAGTCCCTCTACTTTTGTCCACCTGCATTTTTGATTTCCTTCACAGGCTAATAGTACACTATTTCAAAGTCCGATTCTTTTTGTACAGCAAAATAATTGTTTGGACATGTATACTTATATTGTATTTAATTTATACTTTAACATATTTAACATGTATTGGTCAACCTGCCATCTGGGGGAGAGGAGGAGGAAGGAGGGGAAAAATTGGAACAAAAGGTTTGGCAATTGTCAATGCTGTAAAATTACCCATGCATGTAACTTGTAAATAAAAAGCTATAATTTAAAAAAAAAAAAGGATAGAGCACCAGATCTGGAGTCAAGAAGACTCATCTTCCTGAAGTCAAATATAGCTTCAAATAATTACTAGCTTTGTGATCCTGGGCAAATCACCTACCCGGGTTTGTCTCAGTTTCCACATCTGTAAAATACGCTGGAGAAGGAAATGTCAAGAAAACACTAAATGGGGTCATAAAGAATCAGACACAACTGAATAACAACAACATTTAATATAACTTCTTAATTCCTCTCATTAATTCTAATCTTCACCCCTCCAAGAAATCTTTTTGTTTCAGCCACAAATATGATAGATTTCTGTGCCAAATTTATTTTATCTTTTTCTGCACCATCTGAAGTTGGTTCTGAAACAGAAAACAAGCCAAAAGGCTTATATGAAGAACCAAAGCCCTTAGAGCTTAAGTCTTCCTTTGATATCTGAGATATTAATTGTGCACTTTAGGAAATGGATTTTATTGATTATCGTACCTTCAAATAGCCAGAGAGGTTACATTGCAAAGAATTCTTATCATAGTCTTGGACAGTCCAAGAAGGGCTCTGTTTTCTTTCTTCCATGGCTTCTTCTAGCCTTATGTCCCCATATAAAGGATTATTCTTCAGTTTGAAAGTAGACGTACTCTGTCCACCCAGAATACAATTGATAATCATTGGGTCTTTCATATTTGATTTGCCACCAAGCTGCTCAGCAACATTTCGCTTTTCTCTCTGTAAAAAATTTAAGGAAGAAGACTTTTATAATTTATTTAGCAGGCTACTCCAATGCTGTTACTTTTTAATTCAGAAGATAAATATTGAATAAAACTTTAACCTAGGAATTATGGTTGATACCTGAAAACCAAGGTTTAACTCCCAATTAAGGGGAGAAAAAATTAAATGGAAATGTCAGCTTCTAGGATGGCTTGC
This sequence comes from Sarcophilus harrisii, assembly GCF_902635505.1. NCBI lineage: Eukaryota > Metazoa > Chordata > Mammalia > Dasyuromorphia > Dasyuridae > Sarcophilus > Sarcophilus harrisii. The sequence continues at coordinate 197,405,281 of NC_045426.1, forward strand.
CATTTGACACCATGTAAATATAGTTTGGGTAGCTAGATGGTGCAGGGGATAAAGTACTGGAAATGGAGTCAGAAAGACCTGAGTTTAAAAAGTATCTCACAAACTTACTGGCAACGTGATGGGGCAAATCACTTAAACCTGTTTGCTCAGGTCCTCATGTGGAAAATGAGCTGGAGAAGGAAATGGCAAACCACTCCACTTCCAAGAAAACCCCAAATGGGGTGATGAAAAATGGGGCACTCCTGAAACAACTGAACAGCTTGAGTTTCTTTCTCATTCTGTAGTTATGATATACCTCAAAGGTGTTTAATGTGTGAAACTCAGAAATTATTAGGAGAGTTAGAAATCATTTATTAACAGTTGAACCCTCAAGTCCCTTATTAAAGAGGCCATGGAATCTGAGATGGTCACACTTTGCAGGACAAAAAAGGCTAATGAATAAATAAACTTTTAAAGTTCCTTCCTCATTCACAAGATTTTATTAAACTATTACAGTGGTGTATTACCTGGGACAGTGACAATTTTATACAATTTAATTTTATTAAAGTAGTTATTATACTTTGTTCTACTGCTACTAGGCTGATTCAGAGCTTCTGGATTTGACTACATGACTCTGAATTGAACTGGTTTTCACCTACTTTTTGTTTGGTTATTTAATGAATTTCATGCCATTCACGTTTCTATGCTCATTTTTCTTCTTTTTTGATCTGTCATTTAAAGAAATATCTATTACTCCAAGGAAAAGGAAAAGGTTATAGGTCTAAAAGAACTTTGTAAAAATTCTTAAAAATGTTATTGTGACTGTTGTAGGAAAGTAAGGCATTTTTTTTTCAAAGATTACCCTGCATGTCTGTGATTTCTTCTGGATGTCTGTCTTTCTCTTGCATTTCAAAAACATTATAATGGCCTTTTTTTCTCTCTCCTTGCTTTAATTTCTCTCTCTGTCTCTGTCTCTGTCTCTGTCTCTCTCTGTCTCTCTCTCTCTCTCTCTGTCTCTCTCTATCTCTCTCTCTCTCTCCCAAGCTCTGCCTTTGAAAAAGGGGGAAGGAAACCAAAATTTTTGTAAAAATTATATATAATAAAGAAAACCAAATTTCTACATTGGTAATGTCTAAATATATTTGTTTTATTCAGTAATTTGAATATATAACCTTTCTATAAGTGGCTAATATATATCATCACCATCATCATCATCATCATCAGTACTCTGGAATCATGATTGGGCATTGCATTAATCAGAGTTCTTAAGTCTTTCAAAATTGTTGAAAAATTTTTCATCTATTTCTACTTATTAATTCTTCATAAGTTTGTCCCATTCTGTTTCAATCTTCCCAAGTTTGTACATTTTTTTGCTGTGGAATGATACCCACATTATATTTGTATATTATAATCTGCTCATTCTCCAATTATTTGCTACAATCTATAGAGCTGTCATAAACATTTAAATACATTGCTTCTTTTGTTATTCCTCTGTTCTTTTTGACATATAGGCTATGATGATTTAAAAATTCCAAGACATAATTTCTGAATAACTTAATTGGTTTATTAATAAGATCAAGATGTTATTAATAAAAGGATGATTATTTCATTGTCTCTCTCAGACCCAGGACCCCTCATGGCAGTGGGCTCACCCTTTCCATGTCCTTCAAAGAGTAGGTATTCCCTAGGGGTGCCAATCAACTCTGAATGGTTAATATAATGGATGAGCTATCTTAAAGTGAGGGTTTTGGGTACATGACGTAGGTCACCCAAAAATCTTGATCAGAGAGACATCAATTTCTTACCACGGTCTTGAAAGAATGCATATCCCCATACCTGTCTTAGCAAGCACAAAGAACAGGAATATATCCATTAACCCAAACTTAGAATTTCTTTTCTTTTATTGTCTGATTAGATCTTGGCCCGGTAAATCTCTGATAGATTTTTCACACTGTTTGGTTTTTGAGTGTGGAAGCAGAAAAGAGGAAATACCTAGTCCTAATACAATCATTAGTTATTAAATATAAGAGAGTAATAAATAATTTCTCACAAAATCCAGTAATTCTATCAGTAGGCCAAAGAGTATGCATAGATTAGTTACTTTTTGGTTGATGGCTCCAAATTCTTTTCTGGAATGGCTGGATAAATTCACAACTCCTCCAACATTACATTAATGTGCTCTCCCCATAGTTCAATATCTGTCTTTCTCTATTTTTATAGTCTTAGTCAATTTGGGGGATGTCAAATGGAACCTCAGAGTTGCCTTAAAATACATTTCTCTAATAATTAGTCACTAGATGAATTTCTTCAAATGCTTGATAGCATACATTTTTTACCTTTTAAAATCACCTATTCATAACTTCTATATTTCATACAGAATGTATCTTGTTCTTTCCAACTTAAATCCATTATCTGAATATGGGAAATTTATCTGAGAAAATACCTGCTAAACTTTTTTTTTCAATTAATAGTTTTCCTTTTACTTACATTAGATTTGCATGTGCAAAAACTTAACGTAATAAAATTATTTATTTTATTATGTGTGGCCTTCTCTATCCTTTATTTGATTTTTAACTTCTCATTTCTGTGTTTTTAAAGATAGCTTCTTATTACTCCTCTCATACATTTTCAATGTGACCCTTCATATCTAACTAATGTATATATCTGATATAAGATATTGGTCTATACCTAATTCCTGCCAGACTGTATTTCAGTTTTCTCAGCAAATTTTATTTTAAAAAACGCTCTTAACCCAGGAGATAGGTATTTTCTGTTTATCAAATATTCTTCCACAATATTTATTCCTTTCAATTTTGTTGCATACTTAATCTCTTCTGTTGATTAATCTCTGTATGTATTAACAAGTAACAAAAAGTTTTGATGCTGATTTTTGTAGTCTACTTTGAGATGTAGTAGTGTCAGGACTCCCCTTCCTATTCTTTTTTTTTATTATTTCTTTTAATATTCTTAACCTAAGCATTTATAGAATATATACTATACACTGGACAAAGTCTCCCACTGCATCCAGGGCCACCTTCAGTCATTCTGATCTCTATCTGGCCACTGGCCACTGGATCTGGCTCTGGAGGGGAGGGTGAGGCAGGTGACCTTGCCCAGCCTCCCTCACTTAAATCTAATTGCCTTGCCTGTCATTGCATCCCTCCCTGATGTCATGTCAGAAGGAAGGACAAATAACAACAACCCAAGCTTATGTAGATGTAATTCCTGAGAAGAGTAAAGTACAAGTGTTGGCCATCATTCACCAACATTGCCCTCTAAAAACCCTTTCTTGTGGGCCCTTTTTATGTGAGATAATTTTCCCCATTTTACTTCTCCCTTCCCTCTTCTCCCAGGGTATTCCTCTTTCTTACCCCTTTATTTATTTTGTTTTTGAAATTAAGCTATTGAGCTCACACTTCTTTCTTTTTTTTTAATAAGATAATTTCCCCCATTATTTCTTTTCATTCCCACTTTTTCTGATACAGCTCTTTCTTGCCCTTTTAATTTTACATTAAATTTGGGCTCTGCTCCCAGAGTGGAGGGGTCACTGTCCCAAACTTCAGCTTTTTCTTGTTGTCTTCAGAGCTCGATCTGGGGGTCTGTAAGCTTTTGGTGAGATCCAAGGGAAAGTAAGACCATGCTCTCCTGGACTGTACTCTGAGCAGAAAATGGCCCTTGTTCCCTTTCAGGCACAAGAGCTGGTGTTCTTCACCCTGGAACTGGGATATGAAACTGGACATGGACACTACAACAGGACCCAAACCCACTGTCAGCGAAGGGCACCCTGTAATATCTTTCTGACCGGTTGCCTGACCCCTGACCCATTTGGACTCAAAGCTCCCCAAGCTGCAGCTGCCTCAGTTCCAAGGCCTCCAGCTGATATTATGGTATTACAGTGACCTCTGCTGAGCTCTAGGCCAATTGACAGATTTTTCCTGTTAACCTCCCAAGTTGTCTTGGGCTAGAAAAATGTCTCACCTTTGTTGTCTCTGTCACTCCTGAATCTGATTCGAGATACTATTTTTAAATTGTTTGGAAAGAAATAATAGAAGAATAATAGAAGAGTTAAGCTGAATTACTGCCTTGTTCTTTTTACCCCCTAACTCTATGATATTTTCATCATTGGACTTCTATGGCACTGAATAAAGAGTGTAATTTAGCAATATTATCATATTTATTATATTGGCATAATCTAACCATGGAAAATTGGTATTTTTCTAATTATTTAAGCATGTCTTTATTCTTACAAAGAACATTTTATGGTTGTATTCTTAAAGCTCTTGTGAGTCCTTCTGTATTGTAAATATTTAATACAATCTATAGGTTTTTAAAATGAAATTTCCTTTTAACTCTTTTTATTGGGGTTCCTTGATAATATATAGAAGTGCTGATGATTTCTGTGCACTTATTTCCTTAAATTTTTTAAAATTAATTTAATTTTAAGGAAATAAATTTTTTTAATTAAAAATTTTTGAGTGAACAAAAATTAATTTTCTCACCCTCCAATTTCTTTCGGCAAAACTTAATCAAACAACACAAATTTCTGTATTTCCTCTATCCAAAATCTCATTTTGTATCCAAAGTCCATAGGATCTATAAACATGAGAATTCTGTTTCATTTTCAACTAGGCTTATTTGTTGCATTGCTTTTTCCTGTTACAATTTTACAGTTAGGATTTCCAGAGCTATATATAATCTAGGCTCATGTATATGAGGTAGATTTATTTTTAGATTCAGTGATTGTAGTTTTGGAAGGGTAGTTATGAAATGGCTTGCACTTAAGTTGCAACTAAATAGCAAAGCTCTCTACTGGTATTTCTCTGGGTGTTCTTCTCTCCTGTGTGTCTCGACCTCATGCTACAAACAAAAGGGTACCCAGCAACCTATAAGGGTAGAATTTACTACAGTTTATCAAAAGCCAAGCCTTTCAAAGTTATTTTTCCTCTATAATGGTGTCATTTCATAGTTATGTTTATTTTTTTGACTTCAAGTCAGAGAGATCTTCCTGGTTTCCTCCAAAGTCACATTCGGGAGGTGAATTCCTCTTACACCTGTGACTCTGGGGCCTCTAGTTAGTCATTCAAAATTGCCACTCAGTAAACCTTTTTTTTTTTTTTTTAATGATTACTTTTTTTTTTCAATGCATTTATTTTTATTATAAAAAACTTTTGATTCAGGAAAATACTTTTTTTAATGTTAAATATGGTAGAAATTTGTTAAAATCAATAAAAACATATGAATGGAATTGATTGGATGAAATATTTCTCAGTATTGAGTCACATGATCCCTGTTCCTAGAACTGGGACCCTGCAGAGGTCTGGATGGATGAACTTTGAACCCTAAGATACAGGAAGTTGCCAGAAGTAATGTAACCTGTGGGGACAGCCAACATTGGTGACCATTGGTCAAGAATGGTTATGTCCTGTTAGTCTATCCTATGAGAAGGCTCGAGTCTTTTGCTTTTAAACTCTGGACGAGTGGGAAGCAGGCCAGGTTCTAGGTGCATATGGCGGAGTTGGGATGGCTCCCAGGTGTGTCTGGGACGCTTTCTCTTTGTACCTGATGATGTCTCTGATTACTTAATTGGGAAGGGGGTCTTGCACTCCACCTGCTTCCCCCCCCCCACATATTTATACAATTAACTTGCTGCACAAGAAAAAGCAAATCAAACCAGAAAAAAAAAAATGAGAAAGAAAATAAAATGCAAGCAAACAGCAAAAAAGAGTGAAAATGCTATGTTGTGAACCACATTCAATTTCCATAGTTCTCTCTCATTCAGTAAACTCTTATGCAACCTCAAGTACACCTTCGGTTCTCTACCTGGATGCCAGTCTGGAAGGTGGGAGCCTCCTGTACTGAGAAAGACAGAGTCACTAAAGATCAGTTGCCTTCACCAGCAGAAACTTGACTACACCTCTATTATACTATTATATCTATCTATCTATCTAATATTATACTATGTATAATACACTAAATATGGTATTTACTTTATGTAACTTGACCTTAAGTCTAGTTATTCATCTGCCAGCCTGAGTTCTTGTTTTGGAAGTGAGCTCTCACTGAGAAGTTTAAAAACAATATAGAGGAAGCAGAATTCTAAGAGTAGCCTGACAACAATCCATTCACCTATTCCAAATTAGTGCTAAATTTGCTTCCAGAGATGGGTAGCAACTCTAGCAATTATGAGTTCAGCATGTGCTAAAGGCTTGGGAAGACTAATGTAAAATGTGGATAACAGAGAAAGCTAAAAAAATTCTATTTTGAAAAAAAAAAAAGAAATTTCATTTTGTTGGTCGTTCTAGCATTTGACCTGGTTTGTATTGTAACACACATCTCCGAGCCTTCCCTTTCTCCTGATCCTGCCCATATGTGACCTTTTTTTAATGTGGAAATAGATAAGAACAGTCCTATCAAAGTGGGATTACAAGAGATAACTAATCTAAAGGAGTGCCTTTTTTATTACTGGCTCTGTCCAATCGAGATGCCACATCTCCTATTTATACCAAGTCCCCAGGTAATAGGCCTAGCCCAAATTCACCTTCCTAAATTGAAATCTATATAAATTTTGTTTTTCCTTTGAAGAGCCTCTGTCTATGCAGGTCTTGCTTTCTTGCTGGCTAATTAAATTAAATCCTCACTGGTTCCTAAAGTTTTGGTTTGGTACTGACAATTTTACCCAACAAGTAGTGAAACTTGTGAAATTCCTAAATGGGTGGACTCTTGGAATTCTACTGGGAATCTGGTACTTATAATGTTGTGCCATAGTTCTCTTTTAATGTCCTGATTCAGTTTCCCTAATTATCCTATTTAGTTACTTTGCCTCAGGTTATAACCATTCCCTCTTAATGTTTAATGGGATAAAGGTCTTTATCCATTTTAGACATCATTAGAATATCAGGAGCCTCTCCAGCACCTCCCATTATGTCATCCTAAGTGCCTCCCCCCATTAGATCATCCCCATCCAGGTACCTCTCCCATTATGTCATTGTTCTTGTTACCTTATAAAAGAACTTTGTTATCTGATATTCAGGGCTGGATTCTTTGAGAGGTCTCCTTCAGCCCTGGGACCAAACATGGATCATTTGGTCCCAGTAAAACTCTCCATTTAATAAACTATTAAATTGTTCTCTAATCTCTGTCTTGCTCAGTTTCTCCAGCATTACAATTAGGTGAGAATCAGCCACGGCCCCCCCATCAACCATTCTGTAGAATTTGTCTTAAGAAAAACAAGAATAAAATTTTGTGAATGTTACATGGAAATAGTACTTAGACCTTTTTACAATCTTTCCTTGCAAAGTAAGAGATTTATTGTTTTAGTGCAAAGAAGGATGGTTTTTTCACTCACCAAAGAGGGAGGTAAAGGAACTAAATAAAGCTAGTTTGAAAGTATTATGACACACACAAAAATAGATTTGCTGTTGAATTTATACTTTAAAAAAATGGAAGCGTATTTAAATCAATGAGAAATTTGAATTATAAGTAAAATTTAACTTGGGAAAATTCTTGGTGTTACCACTGTTATCTTCTCCTGTGAAATAATAGAATGAAATAACAGATTTTAGATGGGGCAGCGACGTAGAATAGTGGATAGAGTTCAAATCTGAATTCAGATACTTCCTGGCTGTGTGACCCTGGACAAGTCATTTAATCCTGTATGTCTCAGTTTTCTCATGTGCAAAAGGAAAGGGCAAAGGAAATGGCAAACCATTCCAATATCTTTGCAAGAAAACCCTAAATAGGATAAAAAAAAGATGGATATGACTGAAAAAATGACTAAACTAGAAGTGTTTAGATAAACTTGAAGCAAATTCACTTAAAAGTTTTGGAATGGACAATGCATTTGTCCTCAAAATAAAAGTATTGCAATTAATTGATATGTACAAAAAATAGGTGTCGTGCTAAATTGTAAAGAAGAATTCAATAGTCTGGAATATGATTGAGAAATAAAGACTAAAGGAATTATAAAGCAAATATAAGAAAGAGGTATAGGTTCAGAATATCAAAAAGAAACAAAGTCCTGTTTTGAAAGGCTTTAATCAAAATTCACTGAAAAGCTATAAGGAAAGGATGAGAAAAAGTTTAAGCAAGTAGAGATGAGAGAAAAACAGGTAGAAAATTGAAGAAAATTGGAGTCTATCTGTACTGAGGAGGATTTAAAAGCAAAGGATTGAAGTTTTTGGGAAAAGAGTTTTGAGGAAAGTTTTTTATTTTATTGAGATGAGAAGGATATGAGAAATATTATATGTTTTTTTAATGATATGAAAAATATGGAAATAGATTCATAACATGGAATTATTTGAATATAGTTGTCTGTCTATCCTTGAAGGGGAGTCTATTTTAGTCATTATGTGAATAATGTAAAATCTTAATGTACCCTAAAAGAGAGGGAAGCATACAAGCCTATCTCTTTAAATCTTTGGCAGTGGATTACTGAAAGGAGCAAGCCTATACATTGAAATGCTAGCTAGACCTTTGGGAAAACTGAGATTCTGTATGATATTATTTGTACATATACATGTATACTGAACATGTGATTGAATTCGAGTTTTATTTTAAGTGAAATGCATTTTTCTATTAGCATAACTGTATTGCCTGACCCTTTACAAGTAAATCAGGCCTTAATAGGAAAAAAGGAAAAAAAAAAAAAAAAACAACAATAAAGCTTAATGCTTAGTATTAAGATAATCTGAAAAAACAAGCTTGGTTGAAAATATAATTGTATTCAAATTACTTTATATTGATTAGTATAGAATGCCAAAAAGGATAAAATAAATAAAATAATTTTTCTATGTAAGATAATTCAAAGATACATTCAATTGAATTAATGTCATTTGGCAGGCAATAAGTTTTGTTTCAATGTTTATATATTATTATTGTGTTTATAATTTTTTTCATATTGTGAATTTTGGAAAACCACTGTATAAAGAAATGCTCTTAAGAAGATGTAGCAACTATTTCATTGCATCACAACTCCCTTTGATCTGGATGTTGTGAAAATATCATATTAGAGACTATTGTTATAATGTCAAAAGTATTTGATTGGGTATGTTTTAAAAGAAGATTATAATTATTTATTATGTGGGGAAAAAAACCTTGTAAAATTTCCCTGTCATCTGTAAACTTCTCAGATTGCTTCCATCTGCTTAGGTAAAGTCACAAAATTTTATTGACTTTGTGACAGACATTTCTAATTGTTATGAAATCCTTAAATAATGAAATGATTTTCTAAGAAAATAGGATCCCCCTTTCATCACAAACATTCACTGACAATGTGGAAAGGTAATATATGTTTGTTTATAACATAGAAATGATTTTATGATGATTTGTGATAGTGAAAATTATGAGATTATAGCTTAAAATAGCTAGAGTTGCTTTAGGTTTTGAGTTATATATTCACTATTGATATGGAATTCCAGAATGTGATTTTTTTTTTTTTAGTTTCTAATGATTGCTTTTTACAACACACCGATATAACTCAACAAAGAAAAAAATAAAAGGATATTGGCTGAACTTTTTTGGAAAGGACTGGTAAATTTTTAGTATTAACTGCTATTGCAATAACATGAAAAATAATAATAACTGTAACTAACCATAAGCTATGACTAGTGAAACTTACTACTTGAGGTAAAATTTCTAGGGACTATAATTTGATATACTTCTGTGTTTGAATTTAGGTATAAATATCTGAATTATCATTAAATCAAAAATATTTTACCTTTTGAGGAAAATGCCAAGAGCTGCTCAAAGGGAGCATCATCCAAGAACTGCTACCCTTGGAAGAGTGGCTATGAAAGTGGAGGGATGACTTTTCAGATGCAAAGGTAAGATCTTTTGAACTCACTTTCAGCTCCCTGGAGGCCTCAGAATCAGCCAGAGGCAGGATAAGCAAAAGTCCTTGGTCTTTAGGAAATGAAGTGAAGGAGAAGGACAAAACTGCCAGGAGTTTTGCCAAAGATCTTTCCTTGATTCTGGAGTTCAGAATCTCCACACTTTTCTCCTCCTCATCCTGAGGCCAAATTAAGTTCTCTAACCTCTTTCACTCCACCCCCTAATCCCTCCTATGATTATCAAAAGATCAGCCAACACAGAATGGTGAGAAGGCCCATTTTTCCAAGCATATTCTAATAGAGCCCAATAGGTAATTAAGTGCTTGGTTGTCTGATTCAAGTTTCCCTATTTTATTATTTCCTTTTAAAAAGGAATGTTTTTGGAAAAACATTTTTACATTCAAAGGTTCTAATAAAGGTCTCATTTTTATGGAGAATTCATTCATATAGAGAATTGACTCAAATTTATAAGAATTTGAGCCATTCTCCAATTGATAAATGGTCAAAGGATATGAAACAGACAATTTTCAGATGAAGAAATTGAAACCACTTCTAATCATATGAGAGGATGCTCTAAATCACTATTGATCAGCGAAATACAAATTAAGACAACTGAAATACCACTACAAACCTCTCAGACTGACTAAGATGAGAGAAAAAGATAATGACAAATGTTGGAGGGGATGTGGGAAAAATGGGACACTGATACATTGTTGGTGGAACTGTGAACAGATCTAGTCATTCTGAAGAACAATTTGGAACTATGCCCAAAAAGTTATCAAACTGTACATACCTTTGACCCAGCAGTGTTACTACTGGGCTTATATCCCAAACAGATACTAAAGAAGGGAAAGGGACCCGGATGTGCCAAAATGTTTGTGGCAGCTCTTACTCTTGCTGTGGTGGCTAGAAACTGGAAACTGAAGGGATGCCCATCAGTTGGGGAGTGGCTGAATAAATTATAGTATGTGAATGTTATGGAATATTATTGTTCTATAAGAAAGGATCAACAGGATGATTTCAGGGAAGCTTGGAGAGACTTACATGAACTGATACTGAATGAAATGAGTAGAACCAAGAAAATATTATACATGGCAATAGCAATCAATTCTGATGGACATGGCTCTCTTCAACAATGAGATGATTCAGACCAGTTCCAATGATGTGATGAAGAGAGCCATTTCCACCCAGAGAGAGGACTATGGGAACTGAGTGTGGATCACAACATAGCATTTTCACTTTTTTTTTGTTGTTTGCTTGCATTTTATTTTCTTTCTCATTTTTTTTCAGGTTTGATTTGATTTGTACGGCAAGATAATTATACAAATATCTATTTCTACTATGTTTAACATATATTAGATTACTTACTATCTAGGAGAGGGGTGGAGGAAGGAGGGAGAAATTGGAACACAAGGTTTTGCAAGGTTTAATGTAAAAGAATTTTCCATGTATATGTTTTGAAAAATAAAAAACTTTAATAAAAAATAAAAATAAATAAAAAGGAATGTTTCTCATCTGTTTAATTCTGAACATGGATATGATGCAATGTGAATAATGTGGAACTTTGTTTATGTTATTGGCTATTCCAAAAAGCAAATTGTGGCTCTTACCTGAAATGAGAACAAGTATTACCTTCTTCCCTTCATAAAAAATTTCTCTAGCCACAGCAGATAAAATTATATTTTTAAAAATAATGAATCTTGTTATTGCAATACCCAAGATTTCTGAATTGAGATAATGGAATACAGATATAAGGTATCTTATTGGGCAGCATACTTGTGTTCTTTCTATAGCTCTGTTGTTCATAAGGTTTTCTCGATGAGATCAGAATGAAGAGGGGATCCCCAAACTCTGAAAATCCTTGAAGATCTCCTTCAACTCTGCCTCAATTAAATGGTCAGACAATTCTCAGATGAAGAAATTGAAACTATTTCTAGCTATATGAAAAGATGCTCCAAGTCATTATTAATCAGAGAAATGCAAATTAAAACAACTCTAAGATACCACTACACACCTGTCAGACTGGCTAGAATGACAGGGAAAGATAATGTGGAATATTGGAGGGGATGTGGGAAAACTGGGACACTGGTGCATTGTTGGTGGAATTATAAATACATCCAGCCATTCTGGAGAGCAATTTGGAACTATGCTCAAAAAGTTATCAAACTGTGCATACCCTTTGATCCAACAGTGTTACTACTGGGCTTATATCCCAAAGAGATACTAAAGAAGGGAAAGGGGCCTGTATGTGCAAGAATGTTTGTGGCAGCCCTCTTTGTAGCGGCTAGAAACTGGAAACTGAGTGGATGCCCATCAATTGGAGAATGGCTGAATAAATTGTGGCATATGAATGTTATGGAATATTATTATTCTGTAAGAAATGACCAGCAGGATGATTCAGAAAGGCCTGGAGAGACTTACATGAACTGATGCTGAGTGAAACGAGCAGGGTCAGGAGATCATTATATACTTCAACAACAATACTATATGATGATCAATTCTGATGGACGAGGCTCTCTTCAACAATGAGATGAGCCAAATCAGTTCCAATAGTGCAATAATGAACTGAACCAGCTACACCCAGTGAAAGAACTCTGGAGATGACTATGAATTACTACACAGAGTTTCCAATCCCTCTATTTTTGTCTGCCTGCATTTTTGATTTCCTTCATAGGTTAATTGTACAGTATTTCAAAGTCCGATCTTTTTGTACAGCAAAATAACTGTATGGACATATATACATATATTGTATTTAATTTATACTTTAACATATTTAACATGTATTGGTCAACCTGCCATCTGGGGGAGGGGATGGGGGGAAGGAGGGGAAAAATTGGAACAAAAGATTTGGCAATTGTCAATGCTGTAAAATTACCCGTACATATAACTTGTAAATAAAAAAACCCAACAAAAAAAAACTTTGCCTCAGTAAGGGACCCTGCCCCGAGGGACAAACAGTTTCATCCTTATTATCTGAATGGGTTGGCTCAATCCTGAAACTCACTGAATTCAATTCAAATTCCAGCTCAAGCTGAAACCCAGCAATGAGCCAACTTGGGACTCCACCCACAAGCCCTCTTCAGCTTGTAGCCAAAGCTCTCATTATAAAACAGACCAACTAAAACCCTCTCTTTGCAGAGGTTCCAAACATGCCAGCTCTATGCTTGGCATGCCAAGGGCCTCTGTTCACTGGAATGCTCTTTCCAGTGCCATCCTCTCTTTACCCTCACCTATTTCCTAACCAGACTTCTTGTGCCACAGTTCCCTTTTAATGTCCCTTTTAAGTCTAATTGTCCTATTTAGTTACTCTGCTTCAGATTATAACCTTTTCCTTTTAATGGTTGATGAGATAAAGGTTTTATATCTTTAGGCTATAATCATTCCTTCTTAAGGTTTGACAGGATAAAGGTCTATCCATTTTAGACATCATTAGAATATCAGTAACCTCTCCAGTACCTCCTCCCATTTTGTCATCCTAGGTGCCTCCCCCCAATTAGGTTATCCCCATTCAGGTACCTCCTCCATTATGCCATTGTTATTGTTATCCTATAAAAGAGTCTTGCTGTCCCAATACTCAGGGCTGGATTCTTTGAGACAATAAGTCTCATTCAGCCCTGGGGCCAAACATGGATCATTTGGTCCCAGTAAATGTCTCCATTTAATAAACTATTAAATTGTTCTCTAATTTTTTTCCTGCCTCAATTTCTCCAGCATTACAGACTTTATGTCTCTCTGTCAGGATTTCTAATCCCCATAATAAACCTCTTTATCAATCTAGGTTTTCAAGTCTGTAAAGTCTTTTACAGAGAACCTTTTTGCCGCCAGAAGGGAATCCCTAAAACTCCCTACCCTTGTGCCAAATCCCAACAGGTTGCGGGGAGCCAAACCTCTCCATTTGGTTCCCTGAACCCTGAACCTGCCACTAGACCTTATCGTTTAACTCCTTGACCACCAGAAACCCTAATTTCATTTTGGTTCCCTAAACCTAAATCTCATCAAGAATTGGTTCATACCACATGAACAAAATGCTAGAAGTTCAATCTGATTAGATTTTGACAGATCTTTAATTATGGTGGTTTATCACTAGCAGGCAGGTGGTCCATTAGATAGAGTGTCAGAACCTGAATCATGAAGAGCCTGAATTAAAATGTACCATCAGACACTAGTTGGGTGATCCTAAGCAAGTCACTTAACTTTGTTTACCTCAGTTTCCTTATTTGAAAAATGAAGAAGGGGATGGCAGACCACTCCAGTCTTTGCCCAAAAAAACCCAAATGGATCAGACAAAACTGAAATTACTAAACAACAAAAATCATTAGTAGGTTTTAGCAACATTAGCTAGAGAATCTTCACAAGTGACCTGTAATCTGGAACTGGTCAAGGAAATACCTTCACAAACCTGCTCTGATACACACACAGATGCTTGAGAAATACCATGGAGGTGATTGCCAGACACCTGAAGATCGTGGACACTGCCAAAGGTCTCAACAACTCTAAAGATACAACTATACTGGATTTTTTCACTTATTCTACTGAAATTTTGCTTATTCTATGTATAGCATGGATTTGTAACCTATTCCATGAGCTGCTTATTATTTATGCTTGGATCAATACTGATTTGGGAATTTTTTCATTTTAATGTGAGACTATTATAGTTTCAAAGGGAGAAATATGGGTAAGAAAGAAAGATAAAGCAACTCCATTTTGTCTGCAGTTTCTTTAACTTGAACTGGACCTATTTGCATTGCAGCCCCCACCCTGTCTGCTGTGACTTTTTTTTTTTTTTTTAATGCTAAAACAGCCAAAGACAGTCCTATCTATAAGGTTGAGGTTACAAGAGCCAGTTTAATATTAAGAAAATCCTTTCTTATTACTACCCCCACCAACTGCCCTGTCCAATCAAGGAATATCACATTCCCTATTTCTATTCCATAAGCTCCCAGCATAAGACCTTAACCAGTAGCCCAAACTCAATTTACCTCTGCCTAAATTGAAAGTGATATAAACTTTATCCTTTTGTTCCTTGGGAGAACTTCTGGTTAATTCAATAAACCTTCCCTGGTTTTAAACTTTTAGTTTGGAATTTTGGTTTAAGTTTAGTATTTGTTCCAGCACTAACAATTTTACCACAAAAGCAAAAAAATCTATTCAGCATTTCATATAACACTGCAAGTAGTTTTTAAAGATTATTTATTTAGTATTTTTTTTCTCTAATTACATGTTAAAATGTTTAACATTCATTTTTTAAAATCTTGAATTTCAAATTCCCTCCCTTCTACCCTTTCCCCTCACTGAGAAAGCAAGTAATTGGATATAGGTTATACATGCTCAATCATGCAAATATTTCCACATTAGTCATGTGGCTAACAGTAAAGTTGTAGTGATACTTGAAGAAAGTTATCTATGATACCTATGGAGCTGAGTGGAAGTGCAATTGAGAACTTGGGACTTCCACTAGACAATATGCCAAATGCATATGTTAACCTTGTTTCATTGAACCAATCTTCCTTGCCTGAGTTGTCTCACTAGTAATGAGAACAGATGGCTAATGAAGGATTAAGAAAAGTAATAAAAGCCAAAAAAGCAAGGAATTGATCCTAAAATTCTTATAATCAAGTCAACAGAAGGCATTTTATTCCTGAGACAACACAAGAAGTTGGAACATTGCATCAGATTATAAATGATTCCATGCACTGAACTAGAAAGTAGCTATGCTATCCAATATATACATACTACCCAATAGTCCTGAATGCTTTATGAAAATTATGCTTTGGGAAAGAGAGGAACTTCTGGCAAGTAAGAAAAGAGATTGTATTGGCCCAAGATAACTGCACATATCACCAAGAAGTGTGAAATTAGTGACATGTGTACACAAAGAAAAGCACTATCAATTTATGCTTTGTATTTGGAGACTCTAAATATGAATATGTTATTAGTATTTGTATCAATTTTTTATCTCTAGAAGATATAGAGATTAAAATTATCACATCTCCAACAAGAGAGACTGAGGCAAAAGTTAAATACAATATATACATATATACATATATACATATATATAAATATATATATATATATATATACACACACACACACACACACACACACACACACATACACACATAACATATCCATACAGTTATTTTGCTGCACAAGAAAAATCGGATTTAGAAATAAGGTAAAAATAACCTGAGAAGGAAAACAAAAATGCAAATGGACAAAAACAGAAGAAGTAGAAATGCTATGTTGTGGTCCACACTCATTTCCCATAGTTCTTTCACTGGATGTAGCTGGTTCAATTCATTACTGCTCTATTGGAACTGATTTGGTTCATCTCATTGTTGAAGATGGCCACGTCCATCAGAATTGGTCATCATATAGTATTGTTGTTGAAGTATATAATGATCTCCTGGCTCTGCTCATTTCACTTGGCATCAGTTCATGTAAGTCTCTCCAGGCCTTTCTGAAATCATCCTGCTGGTCATTTCTTACAGAACAATAATATTCATATACCACAATTTATTCAGCCATTCTCCAATTGATGGGCATCCATTCAGTTTCCAGTTTTTAGCCACTACAAAAAGGGCTGCTACAAATATTTTTGCACATGTGGGTCCCTTTCCCTTCTTTAATATCTATTTGGGGTATAAGCCCAGTAGAGACACTGCTGGATCAAAGGGTATGCACAGTTTGATAACTTTTTGAGCATAGTTCCAAATTGCTCTCCAGAATGGCTGGATGTGTTCACAACTCTATCAACAATGTATCAGTGTCTCAGTTTTCCCATATCCCCTCTAACATTCAGGGAACAAGGGACATTTATGTAACATTTTAATGTTTACAAAAGGTTTTGCATCTATTATCCTATTTGATTTTTAACCCTGTCACTACTATTTTCTCTATTGACTTAAGGATTTTCCCAAAGTCAAGTAACTAGTGAGTGTCTGAGACAGAATTAGGATGAAATTCTTTTGTTCTATAAAAATAAGGCTAGTTAGTGTAGAAAGCATCTGTAGTTTATAGAAAGAGACCCTTCAAAAAAAGTTACTTCAAAGATCAATATTTCACATTCCATTTAAGGCCACAGGCTTCAGAGACAGAATTGATAATAAAGATAGAGAAAAAGAAGCACCCCTTAACTTTATATATCTCTGTATCTTACCTGTGAGTAGACCAGATTATCCCAGTGCTGCACAACTGGATAATTGCCACCTGGTAATAATGGGAAATTAGCTTGAGGAAGTGCAGAGTTGTTTACCAAAGATTTCACTTCAAGTTGCAGGAATTTGTCAGGGTGATTGTTATTTGGCAAAACTGAAAGATCCATGTCTTTCTGTGCGGTGAATACAACCTGGACAGTGGCTGTAAGGCTTTTCCATTATTGATGTCCCAGAGAAGGATCTCATGGTTACCTGTAACAATACCTGCCCAGTGTTCAGTTGCGGACTGCTGAGGAAAATCAATCCATATATTAGATGTCAGGTTAGATAAGCAGAGGAAACAAACCATATTGCCTAAAGGTTCAAGTTTGGTACTGTCGGGAACTTATTAATATTTACATATACTAAAAGATGGTGAATTAGAAAATTTTCCTCCAAGTCTTGTTCCTTATTTCGATTGGAATTAAATCAATGAGTTGTTACATATTTAATTCCAACCTCAATATGCTTAGCCAGTTCAAGAATGTTTTCTATTTCTATTGGTTTAAGGATTACGAATGCCCATATTAAATCTCCTTTCTTTCCATATAACCCCAGTCCATTCAACTGAGTTGAGCCTCTCTGTAACTACAGGTACTCAACCAAGATGATTATAACCAAAGTTCATTTGTCAAGGTACTGAAGCCATTGCTTGATTCCAGTAGAAAACATAGAGATCTTCTTGAAAAATGTTCAACATCAATTTTTTATTATATTTTTTTATCCACAGAACATATACATGGGTAGTTTTTCAACATTGTCCCTTGCAATCAATTCTGTTTCAACTTTTCCCTTCCTTCCCTTCACTCCCTCCCCTAGATGGCAGGCAGTCTCATACATGTTAAACATTCAACATCAATTTTAAAAGTTGTAACTCACCTGCATTTGGCTCAATGTAAATGAATGAGACTTCTTTATCTTGCTTCTTTCTAAAGCTAGGCCAAGATTCTACAGTAATAAAAGGTTTCCCAGTAAATAAAAATCATTCCAAAGAGAGGCAAAAAATTTGCTGGTTCAGATAATTTATTTGAATTCATTTATCTTCTCATTATCATCAATGGATCAAGTCCAATTAGGTTCAATTTGTGTGTTTGACAAAGAAAGAGGTCTTCTCCTTCAATTATTGTTTAACAAAGAAGGAAATTCTTTCTGTCTATTAATGGAGAGAGAAAATTCTTAACTGGCCCCAAACTACTCACAAGGGTTAAAAAGTTTAGTCCACTTGTAATTGAAGTGGGAGGGAAGCTGTTCCCTTTACTGAAGTTGTGTTCCCTTTAAGAAACTATTTCTTGTGATCCCTTTGGAGTCTTAACCCCTCCTGGGGAAGGCATATCCCCCAGATAAGTTATCTTTCCAGGATGCCAGAGCCTTTGATTCAATTAGAAATCCTGGTCAAAAAGCATCCCTTTGAAATGTTGTTAATTCCAATAGTAGATCTTGGTTGAAAATTGATAAGCATCTAAGCCTGGGAAGCTGAGTTCTGAAGCCCCAGGACTCCTTAAAAAGGGCAGTATCTGGACTTGCTCTTTGCAAAAGAGGTCCAAGCAACTTGCTAGGACCCTTTTTGCCCACTGAGCATTCTCAGTGTAAAATTCCATTTCCCCAGTAGGTTTTTGCCACTATAGAAGTCAATCCCTTAGCAAACTGATTTCTATCCAACAATAAACTTCCATTTTGCAATTAATAATTTGGGAATAAATGAATTCTTTCACTTTTAAATCTGTGGTCAATTAAAGGGGATATTTTAACAACTTTCTTATTGCCACTAACCTCATGACCACTAGGAAATGAGGGGATTCAAACCTCATCATAATGAATTCACAAAGAGAAAATAAGTCTTGATGAAATACAATCAGACCCACTAAATGGCTTATCTTATTACAAATTGT
Organism: Sarcophilus harrisii; assembly: GCF_902635505.1. Lineage (NCBI taxonomy): Eukaryota > Metazoa > Chordata > Mammalia > Dasyuromorphia > Dasyuridae > Sarcophilus > Sarcophilus harrisii. The sequence continues at coordinate 197,424,172 of NC_045426.1, forward strand.
ATCTACAATACATATCCATTTGTTAAACAGGACAAATTGAAAAGGTCCTCCAATAAAACAGGAGGTATCCCATACCGTCCTTCCCTGTACTGGTCTTGTCTATGCAGATGTTCCTTAAATGGAACTAAAATCATTGAGTTACACTTCAGATGGATTTCTGAAGATTCTATTGGATATCGAATCATGAACACCAATGTTAATTCTCTTTGCTATCTAAGTAATGAATACATCCCACAGAACTGAGTCACAAGTAATTTGTATCAAATCACAAGGATTATAGAAAAAGTCCCTTTATCAAGGATATTCTTAGGCACTGAAGCCATATTTTTATTCTAGTAGAATATACAGAGATCTTGAAAACTTTCCAATATTCTATTTAAAGGCTGCATTATTGTCTTTAAGTAATACTAATCTATACCAATATTGCATTGGGCTTAATGTAAATGAAGGGGAGTTCTGTGTTTTGTTTCCCTCTAAAGCTATGCCAGAGCTTACTGCTTTCCCAGTAAATGGAAACCATTTCACCGATACTCCGAGAACTTGCTGTGATGCAGGGCATTTATTTGACATCATAAAGGTCCAATTATCATCAGTGCTTCAAGTACATTAAGATTCCATTTGTTTCTTTGCAAGAGTTCCTCTCCATCATTACATGTCTGGTACAAAGGAAATACTTTTTGCCCATTAATTTAGAGAGAAAATCTATATTGAACTCAAAATACAACTAGAAGAGTTTAGATTTACTACAATGTGCTGAATTCACAGAAAGAAAATGAGTCTTGATAAAATACAATTTTACCCAGAGATTTATCTCATTTCAAACGGTTTCTTCTTGTATCTACAACTAATATTTGTTAATTAGGAAAAATTGATAAGGTCCTCAAACAAAAGAAGTATCCCAAATTATCCTTTCTTGCAGCAAAAATCATCCCCACCATCCATATGTAGGATCTTTGGTTACAGCAAATGGTGACGTTTTGAATGTTGTGGACAAGTTCACTTACTTGGCAGTATGCTTTCCTGGGATATCCACATTGATAATGAGGTTGACACACTTGTTTCCAAAGCTAGCTCAGTGTTTGGGAGGCTCCAAAGGAAAGTGTGGAAGAGAAGAGGTATTGGACTGACCCCCAAACTAAAGTTCTGCAGAGCCCTTGTGCTGCCTTATTGTTGTGTGCTTGTAAAACCTGCACAGCACACCAGCTCCACGCCAGGAAACTGAATCACTTTCATTTGCATTGTCTTGGGAAGGTTCTGAAGATCACCTGGCAGGATCAGGTACTGGACACAGAGGTCCTTTCTAGATCTAAACTGCCAAACATCCAACTTACTGCAGAGACCACAACTGCTGGGCTGGTCACATTGTTCTAATGATAAATGTATGCCTGCAAAAAAAGACTTTTATGAGCAACTCACACAGGGCAAGCGCTCACAAGGTGGTCAGAAAAAGCAAGATAAGGATGTTCTCAAGGTCTCTTTAGGATTGTATGACATGGAAGACACACAGGACCGCCCAGCATGGTGTGCCCTAATCTGAGAAAGCGCTGTGCTCTATGAGCAAAGCAGAATTGAATTAGCCCAGAAAAAAAGGTGAGATAGGGACTAAACAAACCTGTCTGACCTGAAGCAAAATATTCTGAGCTCATCTTAGTCTGATCAGACAGTCAGACACACTGTAACTCAACTCTGACACAGTCCTCTTTGAGAACAAAGGACAAAGGATGTTTGTTGCTTATTGCCATTGGAAAGCAACTAATTTGTTCCGTGTTAATTACTTTATTTCATCCTGAATGTGCTTATCCTTTTCAAGAATGTGTTCCTCAATAAAAATAGGTAGATTGACTATTGGTTCTATTGAGTAAAGGATGATAGAAATCCAAATTAAGATGTTCTTGTTTTCTATGTTATGGCCAATGTCCAATAATTTGAAGTCACAAGCAAAATGCACTGTACCATGAGGATTACAGCAAAAGTTCCTTTTTCAAGGAATATTCAAAAGCATTAAAGCCACTGTTTGATTCCACTAAAGTAGATGGGAATCTTCTTAAAAGTTTTCCAACATTCTTCTAAAAAACGACATTGTAACATATGGGGACTCATTTACTCCATATTGGATTGTGTTCACTGTAAATGAATGGAAGTTCTGTAACATACGGGGACTCATTTACTGCATATTGGATTGTGTTCATTGTAAATGAATGGAAGTTCTGTAGTTTTTGTTTTCCACTATAGATAGGCTAATGATCGATAAGGACATATAAGTTTCTCCTTGTAAACAGAAACCATTCCAGAAGCAGAGAATCTGCTGTGATTCAGAGCACTTATATGACTTCAAATATCTCCCCCCATTATATAAGTCCATTAAGTTTCCATTATAGTTTTTTTTACCCAGAAAGAGTTCTCATTCAATATAAATCCCCATTGCAACAAATATTTCCTGCCTATTAATGGAAAGAAAAATGTCTTAATTAGACTAAAAATACTGATCAATGAAATGACCATGATTACTTCCTGATAAAAAAAAGTAACAGATTGAGTATGACAAATGAGACCTACAGTTTGGACATAGCCAAATCAAAAATTTGTTTTACTTAACTTCTCTTTCATATGTGTGTATGTGTGTGTGTGTGTATTTGCTTTACAAAGATTCAGTTTTTCAACGGGGATGACTGGGGATTTAAAATGAGAAAAAAAATGCTTGTTAATTGAAAATTTTTTTTAAAAATTATAGTCAGAGCAATAAAAGGAAAACTGGAGATATAAATAGCAGCATTCAGGAGATAGAATTATCTTGATTTGCATAGGTTTTTACTTAGAAAAATCCAGCAAATCAGTGAAGAAACTTAATGAGAAGATTAAGGGCTTCAATAAAGTAGCAGGGCAGAGGAAAATCACAAGAATCACTGATATTTCTATGCAGAAATAACAAAAAAGCTAGAGGAAATGTTAAGAGAAATATCATTCACAATAACTACAAAATGCATAGAATATCTGAGAGTTAACTTATCAAGACAAAACACTGCCTGGAAAAGTAAATAGAAGACATGTCTTGTGGTTCCTCTCAGTGGCTCAAGCAAGTAAGATAATGTATTATGAAGTTGCCAGTCACCAAGTAGATAGGAAATTTCTATCAGGGGAGTTCCCTATACTGTGATGTGAAATCACAAGTCTGGACAAAAAATAAAATATAATATAAAGAATGATGTCATTTATTTAGTGTTTACTACATGTTAGACATCAAGGATTTATATAAAGTAAACTACAAAACACTTTTTAGAATAAGGACTTACATAATTGGAGATATTCAATGCTCATGATTGAGTCCTGCCAATACAATAAAAATATTATACTACCTAAATTAACTTACATATTTATAAATTTTTATATTTATTACTTAAATTAATTTACAGATTTAGTGCCATACCAAATTCCCAGATGACTTTATAGTACAGGACAAAACACCAAAATACATTTTTTAAGGAACAAAAAGTTTTTAATTCCAAAGGTAACAATTTTTAGAAGTAGCAAAAAAAGGTGCACAGCATAACCAAACCTCAAATTATATTTTAAAGCAATCATCATCAAAAAGCTTTGGTCCTGGTGAAAACAAACCAGAAAAGTATATTGGTGGTACAGACAAGATAAGAAACAGAAGCAATTAAAAGCAATGCCCAGCATTTGATAAATATAAAAACATAAATCACCAGGGGAAGGACTCACTTGATAACATTTATTGAGAAATCTGGAAAGTAGCTTGACATTAGCATTTTATGCCATATACCCCAATAATCTCTGAACATATGTGCAACCTAAATACAAAAAGATACATCATTTTAAAAATGAAGGAAATACATTTTAGTGCTACAGTTAGGGAAAGAATCCTTAATCACACAAGGGATAGATATAACATTAAAATATCTTGCACAAAGGAAATCAATTCAGACAGAATAAAGAAAAATTAGATGGAGGGAAAAAATTTTTTGCATCAAATATCTCTAATCTGTTTGATATATAAGCCATATAGGAAACTGATGTAAACATTATTCCCCAGTGGATGACTGGTTATAAAACATGGGTACAGGTAATGAAATATAGCTCCTTTTTCAGTAGAAATGCAGAACAAAAACTACAAGAAGTAAAATGTTGCAGAAAGTCAGATGCTCGTTGTATCAGTTGTTTATATTTAAAGCTTTTGTCTTCCTTTCTTACCAATTGCCCAAACAGAGCTCATTGTCTTTGCTCACTAACTCTAAGCTGCTTCTAAACTTTCCTATTTTGACTAAAGCCAACCAACACTTTTTCAGTCTGACAATACAGGTTCATGAGCTCAACTTCTTGCTCTTATTTCCCATATGCAATCAGTTGCCAGCTCTTATTTTTACTTACACATTATCTCACACATTTGACTTTTTTCTCTTTAATAGTATTTATCACTTTAGTACAATGCCTGCAACCTTCAGAGTGGTTTTCTTGCCTCAAGTGTTTCCATACTCCAGTAGGTCCTCAGAGTATTTTTATTCCATTAACTGCAGTGGCTCCTTAAATTTCCGTTGGACTTCTACAGCCCTTTACAACTTAATCCCAAACTGTCTTTTTGGTACTTCCTTTCTCATACTTTAATGGTCTATTAAAATTATATTGTTTTCTACTGGTCACACTGCACTCCACTGCTTTTCCACTGGCCATTTGCCATGCCTAAAATTAATTTCCTCTTTACTCCTGCCTCATAGAATCTTTTTTTCTTTTAAGACAGTCTAAGTACCACTTTCTTCATGAAACCTTTCTTGATTCCTAAATATATTAGTGTTCTCTTTATATATTTTTATATTATTTCTTGTCTCCCCTGCTAAAATATAAGTTCCTTGAGAGTTGGAATTATTTTGCTTTTATTTTTAACCCTAGTGTCTGAGATGGAGTGGGCTCTTAATAAATGCTTGCTGAATGACTAACCCAAATAAGAAAAGCAATTGTTGGCATGATGAATTAGAAAGAGTACAGGATTTGTAATAATATATTTTCCCAGCTCTATTACTTAGGACTTTTCTTGTCTTTAACCTTCCTGTATGTGACATGATAGGTTTAGTTTCCATGATCTCTAAGGTCTTAGTCTGAAATGCTAAAATCCTTGCTCCAAAAAGAATGTATCTAATGTAGAGTTTGATTATAGAAGCAGTGTTAAACTCAAATAGAAACAGGAGTATGAAACCCTACATTAGGATCCCTGAAGTCCATATATTTGGGAACTCTAAGTAACTTGTCCTCTCCCTAACGCTGAAATTCCTGAATCCACTCTAAGACCATCTGTCAAACTCTCCCTGATTTTGCCTTTCAAAATATCCTTTATCTCCCCAACTCTTTCTTGCTTTCTTTCTCCTTCCTTCTGTTTATAAAAATTACCCCTTTCCAAGGTGTGAGAATCATATTTGGATTTTGTCTGTGACTTTCTCATCAGTAAGTTTCAGCAGGGGAAAATGCCTCATAGTTATTTGTCATAATCTTTTCGAATAATTGCTCTCCTAAAACTTAATCTGACATTATCTTGACTTAGAAAAGCTCATATTAACATTTTGTACTACTGTACTTTTATTTCATTAAATACTTTCCAATTACATATTAATCTGGTTCAGGCATCACTGGGCACAAGGCAGTGTTACAGAACTAATGACAAATAGTGAACTCCAGATAAGATTTTTTTTTTAGATTGAGTGAAGGAACTAAAAGCAAACATGGTTGATTTAAAGACTGTCTAGATACTTTTGAAAATGAAACATTATGCATATGTTTTGTAAATAAAAAGTTTTAATAAAAAATGAAACATTGAAGAAATGCATGGGATAAAATCAATTACATGTGTAAAATTGGGAATTTAAAGAAATTCTCTGCTTTGAGTGGATTTCCATTCCAGTTTGGTTATTTGCCCAAATCCAATGGCAGCACCAATAATTCCAAATAACAAATAGTTTGAGAGTGAGGCATCCAAGAACATTAAATAAGATTTATTTTTCCACTCCAATAACCAGAACCTAATAAATTCAGGCCCTCTTCTCATCTAGACTAGGGCAACAACCTTCCCTCTGGTCTCCCTGCCTCCAACCTCACACCATTCCCATCTATCGTCCACATATTTGATAAAGTGATTTCCCAAAAGCATGGCCTACTCATGTCAAACTCTACCCCCTCAATAAACTCCAGTGGTTCCCTATTGTTTCAAGAATCAAATAAAAATTCTTTTGCTCGACAATATAGAACTGTACAATTCAGCCTCAGCTCCTTACTACCTTATTCCCATTTCTTTGCTCTTCAATAATCAAGACTAACCTACTTGCTCCATTTCCTATCTCCATACCTTTATACTCTCTCTCACTCCCAGAATTCACTTCTTTCTCATCTCCATATACTTCCTGATTTCCTTTAAGGCTCAGTCCAAACACCATCTTCATGAGGTCTTTCCTGATCCCTCCAGCAGTTTATCACAGCCTCTCTAAAACTGCCTTGTATTCATTATGTATTTCGTGTGTGTGTATGTAGGTATGTGTATATGCATACATCCCTTGAGGGTTAAGGATTTGTTTCAATTTTTGTCTTTGTATTTCCATTAAGTTTAGTAGTGAATGCTTAATAAATGCATACTGATTAACTGTTCCAAAGAATAAAGAGTACCAATACTCTTCATCCTGTATGCTGTACCCCAACACTCCTTATTCCAAACTGGCCCTTTATCCACTTGCCACATTGCTTCTCAACACATTTCTAAAAATTAAAAAAAAAAAATCTTTTTTTTTTTTTTGGCTGAGGCAATTGGGGACTTACCCAGGGTCACATAGTTATAAGTGTTAAGTGTCTGAGGTCACATTTGAACTCAGATTCTCCTGACTTCAGGGCTGGTGCTCTACCCACTGCACCATCTAGAGTGCTTACAACAAAAAATAAATGGGAATGTAAAGCTACACTAAGAAATGGACTAATCCAGGACTAGCAACACGATAGTCCCACCATCTAGAGCATTGCATTCATGTACAGGTACCACATTTTAGAAAGCAGGAGAGCATTCAGAAATGGGCAAGTCAAATAATGAAGAGCCTCAAAATTATACCATATAAGAAACAACATATATTTAGCCTGTAAAAGCCTTAAGGGGATTAAGATAGCCTTCCTATGGAAGAATAAAACCAGTTGCTGTTTTTTGACCACGGAGGACAAAGCTAGAAGCAAGAGGTGAAAATTTTCAGCTAGACTTAGGAACAACATTATCAGGAAAAACTTCCTAACAAATAGATCCAAAAGTGAAAGGGTGTATGGGGCGTTAAGGGAGGGAAAATATGATCTGGGGTCATCTTCAGTAGTGCAGACCCATGTATAGCCACTAGACTCAAATGACCCTGGAAAAAAGAATAAAGCTGATGACTTTGCACAACCCTGCTTCATTTAAATCCTATTCACTTCCATCGTGGGTTCTCTTTGAGAACAATGGCCAGTCTTTCTGATTATATTTGCTTAAAGATATATTAAAACAATTTGGACTTCCTGAGGACACTATAAATTAAAGAGTCCTTCTAATTGTATACTTCTGGCTGCAAATCAAAGTTTAACTGGAGTAGAGGTAGGAAATAGCAATCATTTTTAAAGTTCTCATTTAAATTTCCCTTAACAATTTAAACAAGTAATAAAGCCACAAAGCTTTTTCCAATCCCTCATATACCCTGCATCTTCAAAAGAAAATTAAGATAAATCTTAAATATTCTTCAGTGGGGGCATTAGAGGCCAAATGCTTTCCCTATTTAGAATACTTAGGAATCTGTGGAATTCCAGGGATTGCTTTCTCTCAAATCTTACCTAAAGTAAACACTTAAGCCCGTCCGCAAGATTAAAAAAAAAAAAAATTTGGTTTCCTTTCCCATCCATGATACAAATACCGCAAATTAAATAGATCTGAGCAGAAAAGCAACAGGTTGGAGAGAAAGTGCTAACTTTCCCTCCATAACAATATATATACTGATCTCTAACACAGAATGACAAAGCTAAAGTCAAATAAAAGTCCCTTCTTTCCACCCACACCTATTTCCTCTCGCTCTCTTCTTTGAACTCTACATAAGCCCTCCTTTCCCTTTTCTGGAGGAAAGCCGGACAGGTGCGGCGAGAAGAAAAGATTGGGGGCAGGGAGGAGGGGATAGAAGAGCTAGAAGGTAAGGAGAAAGGGAGTAAAACAAGACAACAGAGAAGTGGAGGGCGAATAGGAGAAAATATGGGAAAGAATAGGAAAAAAAAGAAAAAAATGGGGGAAAGAGGTGAAATGGGGAAAAGGCGGGAAATGGAGAAAAGAAAGGGAGAAACAGGAAGAGGAGTAAAAGAGAAGGAGGTTAAAAGGAATGAAAAAAGGAGTGAGGCACGGGGGCGCCCAGCTATCCGCTCACTCCCCATTCCCCCCTTTTCCCCAGCCGAGATCTAACGGCGAGCCTGATCAGGCACCACGGCATTAGTAGCCCCGAGCGTCCTCCGGTTCCTCAGGGGGTTCGGATACAAGTGTCTGTAGGGAGGCTGAGGAGTCTAGCTGAGAAACCTCGGGGATCCGACGCCGCCGCCTCCTTCACCTTCACGAAAAGCAGTCCTCGAACCAAAACGGCCCCGTTGCCCAGCCATCCCACCGCGGCAGTGCCCCGAGCGTTCGGCATCAGCGTTGGGACTGTAAGGCCTCCGGTCCTCCTCTCCTCCGCCCGCGGCAAGCCCGGTGGGTCTGCCATCAGAAAAGGTGGGCGGGTAGGAGAGAGAGAAAGGGTCTCCCTTTTCTGGGAGGCCCCGCTTCGCTTTCCTTTATGATTGCCTGGGGAAATTGCCCCATACCTGCCTGAAAACCTTTTAAATGTTAATGTTGCAAGGTGGGCAGCCCCCGGGGCTGTTGAGAGTTGTAGGAGACAGTGTGCATGGAAGCGATACCTTCTCTTCAGTTTCTCAACGGCTCTAAAAGTACAACGGCGTCTACTGGGAAATGTGGTGCAGCCTCCCTGGAGATTATTCCTCTTTCCGTTCCAAAGGGGAAAAGCTCCAATAAAACTTTCCTTCTAGAGTGTTTGCGGCAAAGGACATTCCAAACCGTTTAAGCTGGGAAGAAGAGGGTAAAAGATGTTGAAGCAGATATAAAGAAAATAAGATGTTAACTGCTAAATCAGTGTTATCATTGCATTACCCACCTGGTTCCATGTTGAGGTTCTTTATGGTTAACTCTTTTGAGAATTAGAGGGTAGAAATACGTCAAGCCCACGTCACCTTTAATTTTGTTTCCGTTGTAAGCAAATGTCCATTCTAGACGATTATCAAACTATAGGTATTAAGTGAAATCGAATAGTTTTAAAATTGCAATCAAATAAAACAGAATCAATTCAATTCACATTTAATGATATACATTGTTACCTTTACATAGATACATAATGTCTCCCTCTTATCTTAGTTCCTCTATATCGTTTCATATCATAGACTGTCTGAACTGAAAGAGATCTTAGTCCACCTAAGGAGCAAAAAAGAGGAAGTAGTTTGCTTAAAGTCATGTTGTTATTTAGTCATTGAAGTCGTTGTATCCTTCAGCCTTGCCCCTATCCCCGGCCATAGTTCTTTCCTCTGCACAGCACTAAAATCCCAAGATGATAATGTGACTTTTCCTAATAGGGAAGGGCTGGCCAGATTTGAAGTCAGGAAAACTTGGATTCAAGTCCTACCACTGGCACATACTAGCTGGGTAATCCTGAGGGAAGCACTTTAACCTCTGAAGTTTTGTTTTTCTGAGGTGGGAGAAAGTTGAAAAAGCAATGAAATAGACAAAAAGGGGAAATGTCATTCCTTCCACTTCCACACCACCCTGCAAATATAACTGCCATCAACAGCTAGTCAGACATGAAGCTCGTAAAACTGAGGTCAGTGGAAGAAGACTGATGCTGAGCAAAATGTCTCCCATTTTAAATTTAGTCCGTTTCTTCAGGAGTGAGACCAAACCAGTGGGTAGTCACAAATGGATAATAATCCCCAATCCTGGAAACCTGTTATGATTATTACAAAATCAACAGCAACAGGACAGAATTATGAAAGAAAAGCTTAGTGGAGAGGGCAATATATCCATCTACCTATCAAGAAACCATTAACTGCCTATACTCACCAGATTCCATGCTAAGCACCAAAGGTATTAAGACAGTCTGGGACTTTAGGTAGTTTACATTCCAATTGGAGGAAAAATGTGATTTTATAGGTATATAAAAGGTACAGACAAATCAAAGGTAAAGTACTTTGGAGAAGAAACTGAGGAGACCAGGAAAGTATAATCTAAGTGGTCAGGCAAGACCCAGGAAAATCATCAAAGCAACACACTGGAATATGACTACTTATGCTAGAACTGGGACTGGTTGTCTTCTGCCCTGTTAGTAACAGGATCTTAAAGAGTGCCTGTGGCTAGCAGAGACAAAGTCTTCAAGTGAACAGCTGCTCAGTTGAAACATCATTGTCCTTATATTATCAAAGGATGAAAAAGAGAGACTCTTTTCTTTTCAATGTGTAGAAGGTATGTTGAAGTTATTCTCTTGGATTCATTGTGGAGAATCAAGTTATGTAAAAAAAATAGTTCCTATTTGGAGGATACTAAATAAATCTTAAACAGCATATCAAATGTAATCATGAAGATAACTTTGTTCAGGTAGGGCATTTATATAATACATATTATATGCCATGCACTGTGCTAATATTACAAATATTCATTAAATACTTACAACATATAGTTGAAGAAACTGAGGTAAAATAGTAAGTAGGTGATTTGTCCAGGGTCACACAGTTTGAGATCAAATTGGAATTCAAATGTTGCTGACTCTAGACTTAATTCTCTTATCTACTGAACTGCCTTACTCTCCTCCAAACATTGTTATAGTCCTATAAGGACCTCAAGATTAAGCTTCCCATAAGCAATAAACTGGGAAAACATTTTTACAATCAAAGGTTCTGATAAAGGCCTCATTTCTAAAATATATAGAGAATTAACTCAAATTTATAAGAATTCAAGTCATTCTCCAATTGATAAATGGTCAAAGGATATGAACAATTTTCAGATGAAGAAATTGAAACTATTTCTAGTCATATGAAAAGGTGCTCTAAATCACTATTGATCAGAGATTGATCAGAGATCACAGAATTCTGAGAGGTCATTAAGACAACTGAGAGATAACACACCTCTCAGATTGGCTAAGATGAGAGGAAAAGATGACAAATGGTGGAGGGGATGTGGGAAAACTGAGACACTGATACATTGTTGATGGAGTTATGAACGGATCCAGCCATTCTGGAGGGCAATTTGGAACTATGCTCAAAGGGCTATCAAACTGTGCATACCCTTTGATCCAGCAGTGTTTCTACTAGGCCTATATCCCAGAGAGATCTTAAAGGAGGGAAAGGGACCCACATGTGCAAAAATGTTTGTGGCAGTTCTTTTTATAGTGTCAAGGAACTGGAAGCTGAGTAGATGCCCATCAGTTGGAGAATGGCTGAATAAATTGTGTATAAGAATGTTATAGAATATTATTGTTCTGTAGAAATGACCAATAGGATGATTTCAGAGACACCTGGAGAGACTTACATGAACTGATGCTAAGTGAAATGAGCAGAACCAGTAGATCATTGTACATGGCAATAGCAATATTATACAATGATCAATTCTGATGGACATGGCTCTCTTCAATAGTGAGATGATTCAAACCAGTTCCAATAGTTCAGTGATGAAGAGAGCCATCTACACCCAGAGAGCGGACTGTGGGAACTGAATGTGGACCACAACATAGCATTATCACGCTTTCTGTTATTGTTTGCTTGCCTTTTGTTTTCCTTCTCAGGTTTTTTTTTTTTCTCTAGATCCTATTTTTCTTGTGCAGCAAGATAACTATGCAAATATGTATACATATATTGGATTTAACATATATTTTAAAGATATTTAACATGTATTGGACTACCTGCCATCTAGGGGAAGGAATGGGGAAAGAGGGAAAAATTTGGAACAGAAAGTTTTGCAAGGCTCAGTGTTGAAAAATTAACCATGCATATGTTTTGTAAATAAAAAGCTTAATAAAAAAATTAATATAAAAAAGAATAATATTCAAGGTACTCTCTGGGTGCCAATCCATTCAAAATCATTACTCACAAGCACTCACTGATGCATTTATTTACTTCTCAAGTGAGCCAGAAAACACAATGAGGATGCAAATATATTTAATGAAATAGCATAGTAGAAAGTTTTCAAGAGAAATTCCTCCCACAAACCTATGGCACATTCTCCCCAAACTACATATGACAGAATCTGGCAACTTCTGCTGGGAGCAATATCTGGCAATACTTGCTGGAAGCAAGTGGAAACTGAGAGGAAGAACCTGACTGTCTTTTGCCTTGAATATAGGGAGACCTTTCAGGGATGTATTACACATCCATTTATCTAGATTTCCTGGGTGAGACTTGTGAAGCTGAGACAGTGAGACCTCAAATTTTACTGGGTCTTTCATGTTACGGCAATTTCTGAAGATAAGGGTAAAAGATGGTAGGTCAAATATATGTAATGACACTTTCCTGTTCCCATTCATGTTTTATTTATTTATGTTTTTGACTTGCTCAGGACCACATAGCTAGGAAGTATTAAGTATCTGAAGCTGGATTTGAACTCAGGTTCTTCTGATTCCAGAGCCAGTACTCTATCCACTGCACTATCTAGCCGTCCCTTGGTATTTCTTTTGTGGGAAAAAGTAATAAAGTTAACATATATTTTTTGATAATTTCATCATAAGATTTCCATATCTGTGACTGATTTCATATATATATAAAACATATACACATATATGTATACATATATATGTATTGACACACACACATTACAGAATTGTTGTCCTAGAGACTCCATTATTACTTCCAAAATCAGATACTAGCACATTATTTGACATTTTTCAATTTTGTCATGTCTGACTGAAGAGAATCAGTTCTCAAAAGGCACAATAACATCAATGACAATGGCAGTTTTTACCATCTAGAACTGGTAGGAGTAGGCGCAGCTAGATGGTACGAGGGTTAGAACATTGGCTTGGCCTTAGGAGGACCTGAGTTCAAATCTGGCCTCAGACATTCAATACTTCCTAGCTGTGTGACCCTGGGCAAGTCACTTAACCCCAATTGCCTCTAAATAAAAAGGCAAAAAATAAAAAAAATTATTAGGTCTAGTTCTTGTGTCTCTCAATATGGAAGTCAAATTCATGCAAATCTTGGTGGTTTCTAGCATTTTGTCCTTTATTAATCTATTTAGAATCTTGGTGGTTTCTGGCATTTTGTTGTCTTTTATTAATCTATTTAGGATAGGACTGTGCCGCCAGGTAAAGGTCCAGCTCAAATAAAAATTGTAGTGGAAGGAAGAGTATTTAATTCAGTTTTAGTAATGACAGTGCTAGTCTCTAGAGTCAAATCTCCCAGTCCATCATTTATCCCTCACTGTTAGCTATGAATGAATTTATTGGTATACCACTCACCACAAAATATTTTGCAGATCTTTTCATCCCTCTTCAAATTTTCCATGGCTTCCCTTCCTTCACTCTCTTATCTGAAGATTTTGCCTCATATTTCAATGAAAAAATTAAGGTCACTTGCTGAAAACTTCCTCTTCTATACTTATCTCACATCATTAATATGCCTTCAACCACTACCTCCTCCTTCACCTGTTTGCACGAAGATGTGGCACCCATGATACCATTACATCCTGCTTTTTCTAAACAGATTGTCCTTAATTTTTTTAATCATCCAAAACTGTCACTCATCTTAAAATTCTCTTTGTCAACTGACTGCTTTCCTGTTGTCTACAAATATACCTTCAATGTTCACAAAAATCCTTACTTTATCCCTCCATTTCCAGTAAATATCTTTATCTCTACTCTCTTTCATTAATTTTGAGAAGGGTATCTAAAAGTCACTGGGTCCATTTCTAGTCCTCTTACTCTTCTTAATGATTTGCATTCTTCAATTAAGTAAAACTTTCTCCAAAAAGTTACCATAGATGTAATGACAAAATCTAATGACCTTATCTCAAGTTGCATCTTTATGAAGTTATCTGAACCTTTTGACATTGACATTGTTGATTACTCTTCTTTTTTAGGCTTTTGTGACTTCTCTTTCTGGTTCTCCTATCTGACTGGTTGCTCCTCAGTTTCCTTTGCTGTGTCTTCAAGATTGTGCTAACTCTTATTTCCTAAGGTTCTGTCCCAAGCCTCTTCTCTTTTTCCTCTGTATTATTTTGTTTGGTGAGCTCATTACCTCTATGCAGATATCCAGCCCTACCCTTTTTCCTGTTCTCCAGTCTTATATCAGTGACTACCAGACTATCAGTTGGATATCTGACAGACATCTTCAACAACGGAACTTATTCTTTTCCCCAAACCTCAATTTCTTCCAGAGCTTTGTCCAATGAAAGGTCCCATATCCTATGGATGGTTTTACCCTTTTCTAGAGATATTATTCCAAAGCAACATGGGCCAAGAATCTTGTAAATAAATCCATACCATGGGCCAGAGATTGATAAACTATAGCCTGAAGGCCAAATTTTGCTAGGCTTAAAAGTTAAGAATATTTTTTTACATTTTTAACTTCAATAAAAATACTTTAAAATATAAAAACTCACAAAAACTAGGCCACAGACTAGATTTAACATTGCCTTAGGTTACAAAGGTAACCAATTAAAAAAGCATATTTCTACCCATTCAAGTTGACAAATCTCCATCAATATAAGAAAAATAAAATCAGACAATTGAACTAATGATGATTAATACAGTTAGATGGTACATAGATATAAGAGTCCTGAGCTTAAGGTAAAGAAAACTTGATTAAAATCCTGCCACAGATACTTGCTATGTAAACTAAGCTAGTTAACCCTCCTTCAGAATCACTTTCTTCATTTATAAAATGAAAGTTTTGGATTCAATAATCTCTCAGTCTGTGCTTCTCTGATCTTAATATGTGTGCCATCCTTCTATAATATCCATCACCCTCTCTTCACTCAGTGGTCCCAGGTATTTCCCTCAGGTTCTAATACTTCATGATTCAGAATCCTCTTCAAACTACTGCTCACACCAATGCATTTAATTTTTTTTTCCCACTCAACAAACATTTATTAAAAGTTCTAAGAGCATTTACATAGTATAAATCAAGAATACTGAGAAAATGGTATACAATTTCAAATTTTCTCTAATATTACTTCACACATTTTAATAGCACCATCAGTAACATGACTTAATCACAATATAATCATTTGCTTACAGGACTCTGGATAGCTTGTTAGTGACAACAAAAGCAGAAGCTAGGTCCACATTAGCTTTATTCTAGATCCTACTTTTGCCAACAATAATAACTATAAAGATTTAACTCTTCACACTTTAGATATGGATGCACAAAGACAAGGGTATAAGTCCTTTAAAAATTATAAAAAGAACAATTTCCTACAATTTAAATAAAAAGTGAATATAATTAGATTGAGAAGAGTAAGTTTACAAATAAAGATGAGGTTGATGATTGCTTACGTTTCTATAGTTACAAAGCACTTTATTTATTTATAGCTACAAAGCACTTAAGTTCACCATTTCATTTTATTCTCACAATATTATGAGGTAGCTAATGTAAGTATTATTGGTCTCATTTATAAAGGAGGAAACAGAGAGTTTTAGACTGCTTTACCGCAAAACATGTCAAAAAATAAATGGAAAAATCAGGACATAAATTCAAATACCAGAGTTGGTGAACAAAAAGCAGTTTCATCAAGTTATAAAAATCATTAATGCCTAAAAGAATCAAAAGCAGTAATAAATCTTAAACTAAATTATAAGGTTGTAATTATCAAAATTATCTGGTACTAAGAAATAGAAAAGTAGATCAGTGGAATGAAGTAAAAATACATGTTGGACAAGCAAATTAATATAATAACTGAAATAGAAAAGTAGATCAGTGGAATGAAGTAAAAAAACATGTTGCACAAGCAAATTAATATAGTAACCTTATATTTAATAAGTGTAAAGGCAGTTCTGGGGATAAAAATTCACTATTTGGTAAAAATTGTTGGGAAAATTGGAAAACAGTCTGGCAGAAATTGGGCATAGACCAAAATCTTACACTATTTACTGAGACAAGATCAAAGTGGATACATGACCTAAATATAAAGAGATATTACAAGAAAATTTGAAGAACATGGAATGTATTACCTATCAGACTTATGGATAGGCAAAAAATTTATGAATAAACAAGAGAGAGAATAATGTAAAGTACAAAATGAATAATTTTGATTACATAAAATTAAAAAGATTTTGCACAAAAAAATTTTATGGACAGATTCTCAGATGGAAGTTTCATATCTCAAATGTATAAAGAACTTTGTCAAATCTATAATACAAGTCATTCCCCAATTTAGAAATGATCAAAGGATATGAACAGGAAATTTTGTGATGAAGAAATCAAAACAATTTTTATTCATATGAAAAAATGCTCCAAATCATTATTGGTTAGAAAAACGCAAATGAAAACAACCTTAAGATATCATTTTACACTTATCTGATTGTCTAAAATGATTGAAGGGGAAAACAACAAATGTTTGAGGAAATGTGGAAAAATTAGAAGACTAATTCACTGTTGGTAGAACAATTTGGAATTATGTCCAAGGAGCTATTAAACTACCTACATCCTATGACTTGTTTCCCAAAATGATTAGGGAAAAAGGGAAAGAACCTATACGTTCTAAAATATTTATAGTAGATATCTTTGTGGTGTCAAAGAACTGGAAATTTTAGGGATGCTCATCAATTGGGGAATGGCTGTACAAGTTTTACTAATGATTGTGATGGAATACTACTGTATTCTAAGAAATGATGAGTTCAGTTAACTTGGAAAAAACATGGATAGACTTGCACAAAATAATGAATTGTAAAAGGAGCAGATCCAAGAGAACATTGTATACAGTAACAGCAATATTATTTTAAGAACAACTTTGAGTGACCAAGTCATTTTGACTATTATAAATATCCAAATTAACTACAAAGGACACATATCTGCATCTATATAAAGAATTGATAAATAGATATACAGAATGGTTTTACATACATATATATATAGCCATATTTGTATCTAACGGTAGCCACTTGGGAAGGAAAAGAGAAAAAAAAGAATAATAAGTTACATGTTAACCTTATTACATGTTTAAAAAGAATGGCAAGTTACATATAATAGATTTGCAGTTTCATGTACAATTACCTCCCCCCCCTCCCCCATTCTACTATGTTATGGAATTCTTGTTTTTTTAAGTTCAAAATAAAAGAAAAGAACTAACCAATAATGAGTTACCCAATCACTTTTGCAAGGTCCATTAAACTAGGACTATCTCAGTTAATTTCACAGTATCTGGTTTGTGATTTCCATGATCATTGGCACTATGTATATAAAGACAAGTTTGTTTCTTAGAATTTTGTAACTGAGAATTCCATCCTTTCTCTGGACATGTAAGTAAATTTATAATACATAATACATGTCTATATAGAATTATACATAGCTATATTAATTACTGGGGACTTTTCCATGTGTTAGGATCTTTATATATTAAAAGTATATTTCCTACCCCTTAATAGAATCTGAAGTAGCATTTACATATAGACAGACTCCTAAGAGAACATGCTTTAAACACCTCTCTCTCCATTAGGTAACATTTGATCTTCCCTTGAGAGAAGAATCCTAATCACCTATACCACAAGGATTGGCAATTTATAAGAACTCTTAAGACTCATGTCCTTATTAATTGGCTATTGCCCTGTATACTTGAGTAATTTTAATAGTTTCTTGACTTTTGCTTTTAGTCACCCCCAGATCCAAGGCTATGTTTCACATTCTATCTGACTGCTGGAAAACGTCCTTGCCATCAGCTTTGCCAAAGTACATAGCCTTTCTCCCCTCTGTCTCTTACTCTGGAAAGAGTAATCAAAGTAATACTACCATTGCTTCTTGAGTTGTTGATTTCCCTCCACTCATCTTCCCTGTGGATTCCCAAATGAAAATGTTCTTCCCTTCATTTCTCTACCGTTTACTGACACTGTGCACTTACAGTTCTTTTCCTCAGAAATATCCTCCCTTTGAAACTCATTCTGCACCTGGACTACTCATTCTCCACTTTTGTAGGGGTTTCTTCTGATTGAATGGTTCCTCCTAGAAACTCCATTTTGGGGAAAATGCTCAGACCACCATCCCACTTCCTTTCTTTCCAGAATGCATACCTAACCATACTTTCTTTACCATTCCTCTGTATGGTATTCTTTAAAATACAAGTTTTTTTTTTTTTAAAGGACAAACTTTTTCTGATTGAGCTTGTATTCAGATTTCCAACATATACTCTTCAGTCTGTGATACACACCTCCTTGATGTTTCATGACTAAGTCATCCCATCTCTGGAATGCTCTTTCTCCCTCCTTCCTTCTTGACTGTTTTTAAATCAAAGTCAGGAAGGCTCCTCTTCCTGATTTCAAATTGGGCCTCTGACATTTACATTTATGATCCTGGACAAGTCACTTAACCCTGTCTGCTTCAGTTTTCTCATCTATTAAATGAGCCAGAGAAGGAAATGGCAAACCACTCCAGCATCTTTACTCCATCCAAATGGTCACAAATAGTTGGATGTGACTGAAATGACTGAACAAGGGCTTAATAATGGCACTTCATTCAGTTTTTCATGGGAAAGTGTCCATCTGGGACCAAATCTCATAGACATAGCACCATAGAACCTTATGGAGGTTCTTAAGAACCAACCTCAAATAAATTGGGAAACACTCCATTCCCTTATTCTTATCCCCCTTAACAAATTATTATCATTGAAAGTTATGTTGATTCAGTGACTCAATGTTCCCAGATCTACCTGTTAATCAGTATTGGAGTAGAGACTCTGTTTGGAGAAGATGACATCAAGTCTGCAGCTTTTTGCTGCATCTACCTGAAAACTGTCAGGTACTTACTCCCCTGCATCTCGCAGGGGTCCATCATTTCTGACATTTGACCTAACCAATAAAAGTTTGAAACCATAGATGATCTCCAATGATCAGCCTGTCATCAACATGTTGCTTAAATTCTCTTTGTTCTGAGTTTTGCCTCATTAATCATTATAAAGTCCAAAAAAAAATTTTTCCCTCTCCATGTTTCCAGTTATCAGGGACAATAAAATATTTCTTGGAAAATAGAAATGGAGCTTCAATGGGGAAAAAAGTTGTAAAAGGAAAAATTAACCCTTGTTAAGAAGTTGTAAAGTAGAGGAACAAGAACAACCATATATATGAAAGGAGTTTTAAAAAACACACGCACATACAACTGAGACTCTTCATGTTGATGAGGGATTTAGATGTCCTGATGAATGAGAAGTTGCTTATCCTCTAGGAAAAGATAATGTAGAGTCACAGAAGCTACCCAGTGAGAGAAAAAACAATAAAGATCACAGAGAGAAAAGTAATGATGTTTGATAATTCTCTGCTCAAAGATAGCAAGGCAGTGATGAGTATAATAAAGAAGAGCCAGCTTCTGCTGCCCAAAGTAATATATCATGACTTGAGAATAAATAAAATATTCTTTTAATTGAAAAAAAAATTCAGAATGTTTTTGAAATTCTTTTAAAATAATTTTCATTTAATCAATTTACATTATGAGAAAGCATGGAATCCATATGACATTTATTTATAAATTTTATGTTAATGCCAAAAGTGAAACCACTCACAAGTACTTTTTATTATTAACAAAGTGTCTTATTGAGAAATTTTACAGAAGTATGAATTTTTAAGAGCCATTACAACAAACAGGTTCAAATGCAATGTTTCAAAAATGAAAGAATAATGATGAAATGTAGAAAATAAACAATAAACACTGAAAAGCTTTAATTTTGTGACCAAATTTTGGTCCCCAAATAGACTAATCAAATCAGTTTTGTGAAGGTAAGCAAAAAAGTAGTCAATTTTTAACATTTCAATTGTATACATGTAAGAAGACAGCAAATCTATGTTTATGATTTTGTTCTTATATAGGTAGATTAACAACCAATCCTTGAATCCTAAACTTTGGAAAGTAGACCAGATTCTGGTGCACTTGCTTTAATTAGGTTCTGTATTTCCTTGAATTTTGGGTGGTCTTTGTCAGCTACCAACTGTAACAGCACCGCCTCACTTGTAGTAACTATTATTCCAGTACGAGCAAGACGCTAAAAAAGGAAACAAATAAAATCAGTACAAGTAATAAAATTGTTTCCAAATAGCAAAGACATATCAGGTTATAATAATTTAGTACGTTGTATATCGAAGCCAAAGCTTCTAAATACTATACTTAAAATCAATGATGAGAACTGACCTCATCTTTGCTTTAATCCTAAAACAGACCTGAAATTTAGTAACAGATGCTTTGTAGCAGACTTGCTGTAGACATTGGGAAGAGAGTTAGATAGTGTGAAATACAGTATACAAGAAGAGAGTTAGATAGTGTGAAATACAGTATACAAGTGAGACATGAATTAAATCTCTACTGAAACATAATAAACCAAAATTAAAGAGCATGAAATAGAGAACACTCTCTTTAGACCTCGGAGCAGGCTAGGATCAGGACTATACACATTAAAAAGGATTCTTTAAGAAGCAGGCCGGAGGAAGAAGTCAGGACTTTAAATGGGAAGTTTCCCAGCTATGGTATAGATTTAATTTTCTTTCTTTCTTTCTTTTTTTTTTAATTATAGCTTTTTATTTACGAGTTATATACTTGAGTAATTTTACAGCATTGACAATTGCCAAACCTTTTGTTCCAATTTTTCCCCTCCCCCCCATCCTCTCCCCCGGATGACATGTTGACCAATACATGCTAAGTATGTTAAAATATAAATTAAATACAATATAAGCATACATATCCTAACAGTTATTTTGCTGTACAAAAAGACAGATTTAATTTTCTAGAGGACCCTAGCATATAGAACAGATAGGATTGTCAATAACTAGATGGTAGACAGTAATCGTCTTTCCCTACATAGGAAGATCAAACATAAATATTTGTTTTATATTTAACTTAAGGCTTTTTCTTGAATATCTGATGCCTGCTGGTAGTGATGGGGTTCAGTAGCTTTAGTCATGTCTATGTTTTGGGGACCCCCTATGGGGTTTTCTTGGAAAATATATCGGAGGACTTTGCCATTTCCTCCTCCAACTCACTTTGGGGATGGGGGAAATGAATCTAATAAGATTGTCCAGGGTCACACAGCTAAGTAGTCGAGGCCAGATTTAGACTCAGACAGATGAGGCAGACCTGGCCCTCTATAACTGAGGCAAGTCATAGCTGGTATCCTCCTCTTAACTCCCAATCCAAGACATAAAACCACGCAAACAAAAGGCCAAGGGCCTTCAGCCATTATTTCCATGGAGGAAAAGAAGATAGGGGGAGTTTTGCTAATAAACTCTAAAGAACCAAAACTAATAAGAAATGTCCTTCTCTATTCAGTACTTGTATCTTTATAAGGTAGATAAAACAATTCTTTTATGTTCACTTACTTGTGCTAGACCCCTCATTTATGCCATGTGGTTATCTAAATTTAGCACAGCTTGTTGAGCTGTCTTGCAAATTAGGAAGTCAAAATGGCAGATATTTCTCATTTGAAGGACAAAGCAGAGTTTCAACATCCTGCATGATACTAGCCCATAACAGCTGGTAGCAAAGAGCTCTGGGATGATATTGAAAAAATGACAATACTGGGATGGGATAAGCCTAGATATGCTTCTAAATCTGAGAAAAGTATTACATGAAAGAAAAAAAAAAAGAGGTAGAGTAAAGGAAGCTGAAGTAATGGGAAAACTTCCTAATCCTCTAAAACTTGAGATCAATGTCTTCATCCTTAGGAGAAACTCAAGCTACTGCTCTAAATCTTTAAGTAAAGTTTTTCTATTCCAATTTTTCTTTATTTAAAATAATTTTTATTAATCTGCTTTTTTAAAATATCATTTCTTTTTTCCTCTTCCCATTCTAATAAAAGTTATATATATATATATATATTTAAAGCATCACTTTGGAAAACAATGAAATAAGAAAATAGATTTTCCAACTCTACTAAGTGGGAACATCTGCTCATAACTCTTCTTTCAAGTCATTCTTGTTCTTTACAATTTGATTTTGTGCATGTTTTCTTTCTGTTTATAGATTTGAAGTCAGCGAGTACACTATTTTCTTGTATCTGATGAACTATGTATGTTTTCTATGTTTCTATATCATGTTATCTATGATGCATATCACATGCATCACTTCCTAAAGCACAGTAATATTCTATTACAGTCATATATCTCAATTTGTTCAGTCATTCCCCAACTGACAATCCCTTAATTCCCAATTCTTTGCCACCACACACACATAAAAGAAAACAACACAACTACTATTATAATATTTTTGTATATCTGGCCCTTTTCCCTTTTCTTTGATCTCTCTAAGATATAGATATAGTAGTGGTATTCTTAGTTCAAAGAGCAGACACATTTTTAATGGTGAATTTTATTATATAAAAATGCTATTAATTTTTGAGGGCTTATTTTATAGTCTATAACTTTACTAAAGATATTATCTTCATTAGTATCTTTGCTGATTTTCCAAGATTTTCTAAGTAAACCATCATATTACCAGCAAATAAAGTTTATCTTTTCTTTACCTATCTTTACACATTTAATTTTGAGCCTCTTGTATTATTGTTACTGATAGAACTCTATCAAATAAAAGTAGGGAGAGTAGGCATCTTTGCTTTACACCTATTTTTATTAGGAAGGGTTCTGTTTATACCTCCTTGAATAAATCATTTGCTTTTATTTAAATATTTTCCTTGATATTAAAATTTTTTTCTCAGTTCCTATATAGGCATATCTCATTTCATTGCACTTTACTTTATTAAGTGAATATTGTGGGGGGTTTTTTCTTCACAAATTTAAGGTTTGTGGAAACACTGCATCAAACAAGTCTGTTGGAGCCATTTTTCCAACAGCATGTATTCAAATCATGTCTCTTAGATCACATTTTAATAATTCTTATAATATCTCAAACTTATTCATTGTTGTTATATTGATCTTTTATGTTACTACTGTAACTGTTTTAGGGCACCACAAGCACCACATATAAGATAACAAACTTAATCAATAAGTGATTTATGTGTTCTGACTCCCTGAAGTTTGATACCAAAGTAAAAGTTTTCCACAATGACTATCAATTAAATAAGAATTCTGTTCTCAATATATTCATACAAAATTATCATCACTTCCCGAAAGGTTTGTAGGGTTGTCTTGAGAAGCTAGGACTATTTGACTTTGTCCCATCGTTAACAATTAAAGTAGTCTTTAACTAATTCCCTAGTTACTAGTAAGTTTTCCTTTATCAGTAACCTCAAGATTCAGCCAGGACCAAAAAATTCAAAAAAGCATTTCTTAGACATAGAGGGTGGTTGTCATCCCCCCGGGAGGAATGCCTCCTTTCTTTGATGTAACTAATTATAGCCTCTCACCTATGTAATGCTGAACCAATTATATATTGTTCTTTTTATGTTGTTCTTGTTGTTCTATGCTTATAAAAATGTATTACACTCTCAATCCAAGGTCTTTTGGCCAGAGGCAGGGCCATTTAATCAGCTTTTATTATTAGGGGGCACCTCTCTTAATAGATGGTATCTTGCCTGGAGAAATGACTCAGTGTATCCTATTAAATTTCATTCACGAAAGATAAACTCATCTCAAATTCCATTATTAACTCTCTATTTGAGTCTATGTCCTTTGTTTTTTGTTTTGAATTTATTTAGTATTTTGTTTCCCCCCAGTTACACATATAATGAATTTTAACATTCATTTTGAAAACTTTTGAGTGTCAAATTCTCTACCTTCCTCTCTTTCTACTTCTCCAATGAGAAGGCAGACAATTTGATATAGGTTATACATATGTACTCATGAAAAACATTTCTCTACTAGTTATGTTGTGAAAGAAAGCATAGATCCAAAAAAACCCAAAACCCTCAATAAAATTAAAATTTAAAAAAGTATGCTTCAGTTTGTATTCAGATATCATTAGTTCTTTCTCTGGGGATGGGCAGCATTTCTCATCATAATTCCTCCAGAGCTGTCTTGGATCATTGTACTGCTAAGAATAACCAAGTCATTCACAGCTGATCATCTTACAACATTGTTACTTTATACACAGTACATTTCACTTTGAATCAGCTAATGTAAGTCTTTACAGGTTTGTCTGAGAGCATCCTTCTCATCATTTCTTTTATGACAAGAGTATTCTATCATAATTACATATCACAATATATTCAGTCATTCCCCAATTGATGAGCGTCCCCTCAATTTCCAATTCTTTGCCACCAGAAAAAACCCACTATAAATATTTTTGAACAAATAGGTTTGATGTTTTTTCTTTACTCTTTGGTAATATTTCTACTGGTAATATTTCTAGGTCAAAGGATATACTCTACTGAATAGTCGAATTAGTCCACAACTATACCAACAATGCATTAATATCTCTTTTTCTCACATATCCTTCAATATTTGTTATTTTTTTCTGTCCTATTAGCCAATGTAATAGGTATGACATAGTACCTCAGAATTGTTTTAATATGTATTTCTCCAATTAATATAATTAGAGCATTTTAAAAAATATGCTCTAATATTTTAGAGCATAAAATATTATATATATAATATGTATATATTATATAATCAAAGTTATAAATACATAACTTTGAATACATCATCGGAAAACTGTTCAAATCTTTTGATCATTTATCAATTAGGGAATGACTCTTATTTTTATCAATTTGACTCAATTCTCTATATTTGAGAAATGAGGACTTTATCAGAGAAACTTGCTTCAATTTTTTTTTAAATTATTCTTGCTAATTGTATCTCTCCACTATTTATTCTATTCTTTCTCCTTTTACCTTGTCCCTCCTTGAAAGTGTTTTGCTTTTAACTATACCTTTCCCCAATTTTCTCTCTCTTCCATCTCCTTCCCCTTCTACTATCCTATAGGGTAAGACAGATTTCTATACCCAAATGAGTATGTATGTCATGTCCTATCTGAGCCAATTCCTATGACAGTAAGATTCACTCCCTCTTATCTTCCACTCTTTTCCTCTGCTGTAAAAAATTTTACTGCCTCTTTTATGTGAGAGAATTATTTCATTCTACCTCTCCCTTTCCCTTTCTCTCAGTATATTCCTTTCTCAGATAAACACTCCTTCTCCCTACCCTAATAAAGGCAAAGTGCATATGAGTTACCATTATCATCTTTCCATATAGGAATGCAAACAGTTTAATTTTATCATTTTCCCTTTCCTCATTATTTTGTGCTGCTCTTAAGTTTTATATTTGAAAGTAAATTATTTATTTAGCTCTGTTCTTTTCATCAAAAATGCTTAAATGTTCTCTGTTTCACTGAATGTTCTTTCTCCCATCCCCTTTCTGGAGGATTATACTCAGTTTTGCTGGATAGGTGATTTTGGGTTGCAATTTTAGTTCCTTTGCTTTCTTGAATATCATATCATAAACCCTTCGGATCATTTAATATAGAAGCTGCTAAATCTTGTGTTATCCTGATTATGAATGCATAACACTTGAATTGTTTCTTTCTGGCCATTTGCAGTATTTTCTACTTGAAATGGGAGCTTTGGAATTTGGCTATATTTGGAAGTTTTTATTTGGGGATTTCTTTCAGGTGGTAATTGGTGGATTCTTTCAATTTCTATTTTACCTTCTGGTTTTCAAATATCTGGATGATTTTCCTTAATCATTTTTTGAAAGATGATGTCTAGGCTCTTTTTTTAAAATCACTGCTTTCAAGTAGTCTAATAAATTTTAAATCATCTCTCCTAGATCTATTTTCCAGATCAATTTTTTTAACTGAGATATTTCATAGTCTTCTATTTCTTCATTTCTCTGGTTTTGTTTTATTGTTTATTTCTCATAAAGCCATTAGAGCTTTCTGTTGTTCAATTCTAATTTTTAAGGAATTATTTTCTTGAGTGAGCTTTTGTACCTCCTCCCTTTTCCATTTGGCCAATTATACTTTTTAAGGAATTTTTTTCTTCAGTAAATGTTTGTGGCTCTTTTCTTCTTTGATAAATTCTGCTTTTTAAGGCATTCTTTTCCTTATTGGCTTTTTGTACCTCTTTTTATCATTTGGCCTATTCTGCTTTTTAGAGATTTATCTTCTTAAGTAATTTTTTTGGTTCCTTCTTCACCAAGCTGTTGATTCATTTTTCATGATTTTCGTGTATCACTCTCATTTCTCTTCTCATTTTTTCCTCTATTTCTCTTAGTTGGTTTTCAAAACCTTTTTTGAGCTTTTCCATGGCCGGAGACCAATTCATATTTTTCTTAGCCTTGGATGTTGGAGTTTTGATTTTACTATTTTCTTCTGAGTGTGTATTTTGATCTTCCTTGTCACCTTACACTTTATGGACATAGTTTTTTTTTTTTTTTTTTTTGCTGCACATTTTTCCAGTCTATTTCTTGACTTTTAATTCTTTCTTAAAGTAGGACTGTTTCCACAGTAGAGGGCACACTATTCTATGCCTCAGAGGTTTTCTGCAGCTATCTTCAGAGATACTTTTAAGGACCTATAAATTTAAATTCTGTGTATGTCTTTTAAAATGTGTTCCTTGTAAGCAACTGATTATGAGGTTTTGTTTTCTTAACCCGTCACTTTTTTGCTTTTATTAGATTAATCTATTCATATTTTTAAAAAATTTTAAGAATTAGATTTATATTTTTCTCAAGTTCTAATATTCTTTTTTGTTCCAAATTAAATTCTCTTTTTGTCCTACTACCTTTTCTCCTGTACTCTTATCTTTTTCCAGAGACTCTACAAGATTTTTCTTCCTTTTTATTTTTAGCCTTCAATGTGATTAAGGAACATTACATATTCCCCTCAATCTTCTTCCTCTACTTCCCTTCTCAAATCTCTTATTCCATAATTTAGTTTACAAAAATCCCTTGATTTAATTATAGGCAGAGTATTGTAACAATTTAGCACTTAATGTTCAGCCTTGTTTTTCCACCATCATTTCCAATTGACTTCTGTTTTCTAACATTGTCTCCACTGTCTTATTCAGAAAGAAATCTCTTTGTGTTATCTCTCTTGTTATTTTGTTATTGTTGTATGGGGTTGATGTATTTTGTTTACTCTTATATTTCAATTCTTAGGTATTTGAAAAGGAACTATTATATTCAGAACTTGTTTTCTTTCTAGGAATGTTTTAAATATATCTTTTGTTGAACAGCCATCTTTTTTCAATCTTAAATCCAGATGATTATTGTATAATATGACTGGTATTATGAACACTATTGCCTGTTTCTATTCACTGTATTTTGTATCAATTCATCTAAGTCTTTCCAGATATTCCTGAAATCATCCCTTTTCTCATTTGTTTTAGCATAATAATACTCTATCAAAATCATAAGCCACAACTTGAAAAAAGTATGCTTTGACCTATATTCAGACTCCATCAGTTCTTTAACTAGATGTGGATAGCATTTTCCTTATTGAATCCTTTACATTTGTCTTGGATCACTGTTGCTGAGAAGACCTAGGTCATTCATAATTGATCATCACACACTGTTGCTAATACTGTGTACAATATTTTCCTGTTTCTGTTCATTTCACTTTATATTATTTTTTACAACTCTTTTCAGGTTTTTCTGAGTTTGTTTATCATTTCTTATTGAGCAATCATATTCCATTATCTTCATATACCATGGTTGTTCATCCATACCTAAATTGATGTATATTCCCTCAATTTTCAATATTTTGCCATCATCAAAAGAGCTGCTGTAAATATTTTTGTACACACAGGTCCTTTTCCTCTTTTGATCTCTTTGGGATATAGTCCGAAGAATGTTATTGCTGCATCAAAGAGTATGCATAGTTTTATACCCTTTGGACATAGTTCCATATTGTTCTCCAAAAGGGTTGGATTAGTCTACAACTACAATAATGCGATACTATCCAAATTTTTCTACAATCCCTCCAACATTTGTCATCTTCCTTCTTTTTAGAGTGCTTGAATATAATTTTCTGAAAAGCAAAGGAGTTAAGACTACAACTATGAACAATCTATGTAGCAAAACTGAGTATAAGATTTTAGTGGGGATATAATGGACATTTAATGAAACAGAGGACTTCCAAGCTTTTCTGATGAAAAGACCAGAACTGAATAGAAAGACTCAAGAGAAAAATAATAAAATAAACAGGGAAGAGAAATCATAAGGGTTTTAGTAAGGCTATATGGGAAGATCATAGCTGTTAATTCTAATATTCTAAGAATTTAAGAATTTTATCATTATTAGGGCAGTTAGAAGAACAGTATATAGAGGATATGAGTGTATGCTGAGTTTATGATAGGGTGATTTCAAAAATATAATATTAAAAGGTGAGAAAGAGGAATGTACTGGGAGAGGGGAGAATTAGAAAGGGGAAATTATTTCTCATAAAGGAAACATGAAACAGAGCAAAAGAGAAGTAAAAGAGAAAATAAGAGGTGGTGGTGATAGACAATGCTTGAATCTTACTCCCATCAGATTTGTTTTAAAGCGGATATAATATACACACTCAACTGAGTAAAGAAAATTATCTTATCCTGTAGGGAAGGAGGAAGAGAGAGGGTTAAGAAAAGAGGTAGGGGGTCTGATAGAAGGAAGGACAAATTAAGGGAGGCAGTGGTCAGAAGCAAAACAGATTCCTGAGGAGGGACAGGGTTAATAAAGAGGGGGAAAGTTAGAGAGACAGAAAGACAGAGACAGAGAAAGAGTTGGGCAAACAGGAAAAATAGGATGCAGGGAAATACATAATTAGTATTCATAACTATGAATATGATGACTCACCTATAAAATAGAAGCGGATAGCAGAATGGATTGAAAACCAGAATCCAACAATAAGTTGCTTATAAAAAGCACACTTGAAACAGCGAGACACACTAAGTAAAAATGAAGGGTTGGAAAAAAATTTATTATGCTTCAGCCAAGGTTAAAAAAAAGAAAAGCAAGAGTAGCAATCATGATCTCTGACAAAGCAAAAATAAAAAAATTTCTACTTAAAAGAGATAATCAGGGAAAATAAATTTTGCTAAAAGGTACTATAGGTGATGGTATAACATCAATATTAAACATATATCTACCAAGCAGCATAGCATCCAAAATCTTAAAGCAAAAGGAATGAGGTATAGGAGGGAATTAGGCTGTTAAATTATGCAATTGAGGAAATATAACTTTCTCCTCTTGGAACTAAAAACAATTTAACAATAATATAAAAAGTTGAGATGAACAGAATTTTATAAAAGTTAGTTACAACAACTAAAGACATAAAAAGCAGATAAGTGAATTGGGCATGCAATAAAAAAAATAATAAAATAGATAAATCACTGCTTAATTTAACTTCTAAAAAAACCCAAAGAATAGAAAATTACAGTATCAAAGATGAAAAGGGTAAATTCACCACCAATGAAGAGGAAATTAAAGCAATTGTTAGGAGCTATTTTGTCCAATTATATGCCAATATATCTAACATTCTTAGTGAAATGGATGAATATTTACCAAGATACATATTATCCATGTTACCAGAAGAAGAAATAGAATACTTTAAAAACTCTATCTTAGGAAAAGAAATTGAATAAAACATCAATAAACTTAAGAAAAAATTCTTAGGATCAGATGAATTCACAAGTGAATTCTATCAAACATTTAAAGAACAATTAATTCCATGATTATATAAACTTTTTGGGAAAATAGGCAAAGAAAGAATCCTACCAAATTCCTTTCATAATACAAATATTATGCTGATACCTAAACTAGGAAGAGCAAAAACAGAAAGAAAACTATAGACCTTAGTGGAATTTCTTAGTGAATACTGATGAAAAAATTTTAAATAAAAATATTAGCAATGAGATTACAGAAATATATCACAAAAATTACAAGCTATGAGAAGGTGGGATTTATACCAGAAAAGCAGAGTTGATTCAACATTAGGGAAAATGTCATCATAATTGATCATAGCAATAATAAAAACGGCAAAAAAATCATGATAATATCAATAGATGCTTTTGACAAACCACAATACTCATTTCTATTAAACAAAACAAAGCAACAAAAACTAGAAAGCACAGCAATAAGTGGAACTTTCCTTAAAATAAGTAATATCTATCTAAAACCAATAGCAAGTATTGTCTGTAACTGAGGGTAAGTTAGAAGTCTTCCCAGTGAGATCAGGAGTGAAATATGGATGACCATTATCACTATTATTTAATATTGCACTAGAAATGCTAGCAATGTCAATAAGAGGAGGGAAAAAAAGAAATTTAAGGAGTTAGAATATAATTGAAGAAGCAAAACTATCATTCTTTGCAGATGATATGATTGTATACATAGAGAATTACAGAAAAAAACTAGTTGAAATAATTAGCAACTTTAGCAAAGTTGGCACGATATAAAATAAACCCACAAAAATTATCATCATTTCTACATATTACTAAAAAGTTCAGCAACAAAAAATATAAAGAGAAATTCCATTTAAAATATGTGCAGATAATATAAAATACTTGGAATCCTACATGCCAAGGGAAATCTAGGCACTATATGAACACAATTACAAAACACTTTTCCCACAAAATCAGATATAAACAAGTGGAAAAATATTAACTGCTCAAAGAGAAGCAATATTAAAAAAAGAAAATTCTACCTAATTTAACACCCTGAATTAAGTGCCATCAATCAAAGCACCAAAAAATTATTTTGTAGAGCTATAACAAATAATAATATAAAATTCATCTAGGAAAAAGAAAAAGTCAAGAATACTTCTAAAATGTGAGGAAAGGTGGCTTAGTCATACCAGATCTCAAAGTGTATTACAAAGCAGTAACCACCAAAACAATCTGGTATTGGCAGAGTGGTGGACTAGTGAAATAGATTAGGTCTGATAAACTCCAAGATCCAAGCCTTTGGGACAAGAACACACTATTTGACAAAAACTAGTGGGGAAATTGGATATCAATTTGGCAGAAACTTGGTATTTAAACCAACTTCTCAAACCCTATACCAAGAGAAGATCAAAATGAGTATGTGATTTAGACATAAATAAGCAAATTAGGAGAGCATGTAAACTTTGTGACCAAAGAAAAGACAGAGAATACAGAATGTAAATGGATAATTTTGATTACATTAAACTAAAAAGCATTTACACAAACAAAAGCAATGTAACTAAGATTAGAAGGAAAGCAGAAAACTGGTAGGGGGAGGGGTGGAGGGAGGAATTTAAATCAAGTTTTTCTGATAAAAGTTTCACTTCTCAGATATATAGAGAACTGAGTCAAATTTATAAGAATACTAATCATTCACTAATTGACAAATGATGAAAGGATATAAACAGGCAGTTTTCAGAAACAGAAATTAAAGCAATCTCTAATTATATTAAAAAAATGTCCTATATCACTACTGATTAGAGAAATGAAAGTTAAAACAATTGTGTGGTACCACTTCATATCTATTAGATTGGTCAATAAGACAGAAAAGGAAAATAATAAATACTGGAGGAGATATGGGAATATTGGGATACTAATGCATTCTCTGCAGAGTTCACTATTATTGAACTGATGCAACTATTCTGGAAAGCAATTTGGAACTATGCCCAAAGGGAAATCATATTGTATATACCTTTGATCCAGTAACAGCAGAACTAGTTCTGTAACCCAAAGAAATTTTAGAAGGGGGGAGGGAAGAACTTACTTATATAAAAATACTTGTAGTAGCTGTTTTTGTGGTGATAAAGATCTGGAAACTGAGGGGTGCCTATCAATTGGGAAATGGCTGAACAAGTTGATATACATGAATTTAATAAAATGCTATTATTCAATAAGAAATTATGAATTAGAAAAGTTCAGAAAATCCTTGAAAGACAAGGCAAAAAAAAATTAAGAATTAAATTGATTTCTGATGAACATATAAGAACTGATGGGCCTGGGGAGTATGAACTAGTTATCATATTAGGTGACATCTAGTGACCAAACTGAGAATAGCGACAATTTTAGATGATACAGGTATATAGAGGTATATGAGAGAGAGAACAAAGGAAGGGAAAATCTAAACCATCATCTCCACCCCACTTCCCAGGGGTAATATCCTTCTGAAATCCTCCTACCTAGCCACCTATTCTCTGTATCAACTATACCTCTACAAATCCCAACTATAATCCAACTTCCCCCAGTTATTCTCCAATAGAGATTTTTAAACTTTTTCCTTTAGCAATCCCTTTTTGCCCAAGAAATTTTTACATGATCTCTGATATGATAGGTAATAAGAAGTAAGTATTCAAATCAAACATTTACTGAAAATAAATCATAATTTTGCAACCCCCACATTTAGTTATAAGACCCTACATGGAGTTGCAATCTACAGTTTAAGAAGCTTTGTTTTACATAATCACAGGTTAAAAGAAGGTTTTTATTATCACAAGAAGGGACACAAAGCTTGAAACTATACAACTGAAAATAAAATATTAAAAGTACCTACTTTGCAAGGTTGTGTGAGAATCAAAAACATGATATACTAATTATGAAGTGTTCAACAAAAGATCTGGCATATAGTAAACACTATATGCTTATTATTTCTTTGATTGTAATTATTACATGATTTTATAGTGGGTTTTAAATGCGATTGGTGCAAAATGTTAAAGGTAATAAACTATATGATTTTCTATATAAGATGACTTGGAAATGTATTTGACTGAATTGATGTCGCAGTAAGTCATGTTTCATACTTCCCATTCATTAAACTATAAATGTTATAACTATTTCTAAATTTTCTTGTTTTTTTGAATCCTGAGAAACCAGTGTTTAATACTGTTAAAAGGATATATTTCCTTTTGATTCTGATACTGTGAAATTTTGTTATTATTGTCATAATGTTAGGATCTGTGAATCATTTAATTGGGTATATTTCAAAAGGGGAAAATAAAAATTTCTTATATTATAGAAAAGAATAAAAAAGAGGAAAAAAATCTTATAGAAATCTCCTTTTTGGGGATCATTTGCTTGAACAAGGTCCTACAAACTTAGCCCTATGATAGCATTTATGAATTTTACTTTACATAGAAGAATGAGCTCTTCTATACTCCTTGGCAAATGGAGAAGAATTTAAAAGTCTTGTTTATACGATAGAAGTGTCTTCTGTGATGATTTTTGATTATGAAAATTATGAAGTTATATCTGAGCAAGAATATTTCTAAGTTACATTTTGGAATTAACAGGGTCTTAATAAACTCCAATCATAGGTAATTATTTTTGTTTTCAGGGTTAATATACAATATCTTAGGAGATAAATGTTAGAAGACTGTTTTCTGAAAGATTCTTTTTAAGTAAACATTCACTATGTGAGATTATAACATGCAATTATTTTATTAATTTCTAATGACTGATTTTATTATAAGATAAGTTCAAACTGGAGATGTAGCTGGGAAAAAGAAAACTTAGTGATTTCTGGAAGGCCTGGTAACGTTTTATTGCTATAATTAATTCATCACTATAACAGAGTAATTATGTAAGCATGTCTAATTATGTCTAATCCTAAATCTGATAAGTCAAACTTGCTATTTGAGATAAAATCTGTGGTACTGTAATCTGCTATTACCCTAAATTTTGATTTCAAGTATGATTGTCTGATTAATCATTAAAGACAGTAATCCACCATTTAAGGGAAATGCCACATGCTGATCAAAGAGAGGGCAATATGAGAATACCTACAGATAGATTTGTCTCCAGATTGAGGGGAATGATCTTAGCATAGCTGAAAGTAGGATCTTCTCAACTCAGTCTCCCCATTGTGTACTTACTTTAAAAAAAAAAAGTTTCCCACCTGGTTGATTCTGAGCTTGAATTATACCCTGTAAATGAGGTTGAACGTTACTATTAATCAGCTACCTGATTAATCAAACAGAAATCAAACAGAACTAACGATACTTTATCTTATATATATATTTTGAGTCATTCTGTGCCTTTGGCTTAGACCTGGAGGATCAGAATTGATGCTATTCTAATAATTTCCCTGCTTCTTCCTTTTGGAACAAATATCTCTAATAAGGACAAGTAATTTTTTTTAACATAATGAATTTTGTTGTTGTAGTACTTTAGTACCTATGCACAGCTATGTGAAGGAAGTATATGTGATTTTACTGTTTTCAGTCTGAAATTATACTGGTTTACATATCCTAAACAACTTAGTAAATAGGTATTTGAGTCTGTCATCTGCCTGTTAATGGTTAAATATTCCTATATAAGTTAAGATCCCTAATTCAAGGGTAATATTAAATTATCAATCAGATAATACATCTCAGACTCTTTTGAGGATGATAGACAATAAAGAAGTTTGGAAACATGATATAAATCTACTATTAAGTATGGTTTAAATCAGAATCATTGTTAAATTTGTTTTAAGGATATGGATTTTATTTTAATCAATTATCTTTAAGGAGTGAAACTTAAGAACTATCTTGTGTTAACCCAAATGGAAATCCAAATTTACTTAGGTTTATTATTTGATTTGGGATTGACACCTTTATATAGAACAAGTAATTTAAATGTACACTGCTTTCTGGGAATATACATTGTTCTCTGTGCATCTGAACTGATTACTTAGCATATTTACATATCCCATGCTTGGATTTTTATTACAATCGAGGCAGATTACAACATTTAAGTAAATTTATTTATGTAATGAAGGTTATCATCTTACAAAGAGTATTGTTACCTATGTTTTTATGTGAAGATTAGATCCTTATTAGTTTTTAATCATTAATTGAAGTTCTAAATAATTAAAGTGGAAAATTAGTTGGAACGATTGAAGGAAAAACTTTTTTTTGAGATAGCAACAAGGTCAGATTATTATATATGACAAATATTATTGATTCTAATGGTTATGCATACCTTGAGAATGTTTTTAATAACAGGTTGTAGGAGAATTCTTGGATGATGGTGGAGTAGGTTAGAAAATTTCAAGCTCTATTGAGAGCAAGAACTATAATTTTGTCTTTCTTTGTAATCTCAGAATTTGATAAAGTAATTGACATAATAGGAGCTCAATATATAAGAAAAAGATACCCAGAACAGGGGACAATAACAGAAAAGTCCTATTGTAGAAAGTAGGATCTACATGGAATCTTGACAAGTCAGGAAAACTAAGAGTCAAAGGTGAGGGAGCAAAGTACTTCAGATTTGGGGCATTTACTGCTAAGGCATAGAATTGAGTGATGCAATGTCATGTGTAAAGGACAAGTGGATAGGTTTGATTGGAATATACAGTGTGTAAAGGGGAATAAAGTGATATAATGGGTGGAACTAAATGATTTCTAAGGTCTCATTCTATTCCCACTCCAATGATTCTGAAGCACTGAATTTTCTCCTTTTTTAGATCCAATTAGAACTGGGACATAATGGGTTGTTGCAAGAACTATTTCCCAAGATTATTTTTAAGTAAATACAATCCACTTGATCACATCTATTCAAACTGATGATTGACATGATCAGATTCTCCTCTATTAGGCAAGTTTGGATTTTTGGAAACTACCTACTATGAAACAAAAACAAAATAAAACAAAGCAAAGCAAGCAAAAAAAAGAAAAAGAAAATTTCAAGCTCTCTAGATTTCTTCCACAAAGACAACAAATTTGAGTCAGGGTGAACATATTCCGGTGAAAAACAAAGAAAATGTGAGGCAAAATAGGATTCTCTGGGAACAACATGAGAAGGACTGAAGAAAGAACCCAGAATTGGGTTTAACCAGTGTGAAGTATAAACACCTCCAGGCTACTTCCACAGAAACAACCAGCAAGAGCCCAGAGGTTAGCTGCATTTGTCTGGAACTTAAGCCCAAACTATAGAAACTTTAACCTCCAGGATAGCATGGGAAGTTAGTCAGAGATCTAAAGTCTGGGAAGACTGAGGGAATCTTTGCTGATTAAGAACATCAGGCTCAGCTGTGTTACTGAGACACTGCCCTGGGCAAGAAGGAATCAGCATACCTTATGAGTGCAGAAGCAGTGGGGCAGGAAAGTTTCTGGCTGTGAGCACTTGAAAGAGGTTGGAGATTTTGGTTTGGGATTCCAGGTTTGAGAGAAGAGCTAATCTGAAACTAGAGGCACAATCCCCCTTCACCCCAAGATTAAAAAAATATTTTCTTACAAGAAAGACAACAGATCTGGAGAACAAATCAAGAAAAAGAAAATATAAGAATAATTGGACTACCTGAAAGAACCTTAATACAATAATACAAGAAATAATCCAAGAAAATTATCCAGGAGTGACAGAACATGAAGGGAAAATAAATAATAAATTAATAAATAAAATCCACCAATCACCATCTCAAAGAGATCCTTTGTAGAAAACAAATAGAAATATTATTGCTAAATTTCAAAGAGAAAATTTTTCAAGAAGCAAGAAAAACAATTCAAATATGCTGGAGTTACAATTAGAATTGTGCAGTATTTATCAGCAGTTACAATAAAAGACCACACATCCTATAATAATATATACTGGCAATAAAAAGAACTAGGCCTGTGGTCAAAAATATCATGTCCAGCAAAATTATCCATAATATTGAATGAAAAAGAAAAAGAACATTCAATGAACTTTCAGATTTTCTGGACTTTGTCTCAACCAAACTCAAATGTAATAGAAAATTTAACATATAAGACAGCCAATAACAATTTTAAAGAAATTTATTTCAAATTTAATTTGAATTAAATTAATTTCAAAGAACTTAACACGGACAAATCATTTATGTTTTTTACATGGAAATATATACCATATGTTTAAAATTGACATTAGTAATTAGGTAGTTTAAGTAGCAGAAGAACAACAGACACAGAGGCATTGGTGGGGAAGGAGGGCTCATAGTTCTGAAACCTACTCACATTGGGAATGGATCAAATAGGTAATTATACACACAGACACACACACACACACAGACACACACACACACACACACACATACACACACCATGGAGGGTATGATACCCATTTATAAAGATATAAGGGGGGGAAGGAATAAAATAAGATGGGGTATAGAAAGGTGTATAGATTTATGGGAGTGGGACAAGGTGCATAGATTAATGGACAAAGGGTGAGGAGGAAAGGGTGGTATGGGGTAAGGTGAAAAATATATAAAATAATAGCAATAGAGGATCAGTGATGAAACATGCTACTCAGCACATGGATGGATTCAACATCCAAAATGAAATATATATAGATATATAGATATGATCAGTGGGATAATATTTTGTTGGATTATGAATATTTGTTTACAGAGGTTTTGGTTCTCTCTGTTTTTCTTTTCCCAACTGGGGTATGGCAGATGAAAGGGAGAGGAAATGATTGCCTATTAACTGAAAAAAAATTAATTAAAATGGAATACTATTATTTGATAATAAATTACAAAAAAGACAGATTCAAAGAGATTTTTGGAAGTTTTCTGTGAACTGATACTGAGTCAAACTAGTAAGGTTAAAAAACCTATTATGTAACATATAACATTACATATTATAATGCACAAGAAAATAACATTGAAAGGACAAAAAACTATAAGCTATACAAAGACAAAATAGGATTCTAAAAGACTACAATTATATATATATATATATATTCAAGGAGTAATAGGAATACCAAAGCAGTACCTCAGAGGGACTGCATGTTATATGCCATGTTGTAATGGCCTGGAAAGGAGGTGGAGTGACAAACAGAAAAAGGGCTGCTGGATATTGGCAGTAAAGCTACTGTTATATGAAGGAATACTAATGGATACATCAATTCCCTGATCCAAAAGAAATTTCCCTAGGCAAACTATGAGGAAAGAAGCATTCTTGTTCAGACAGAAGTTTTGGGGGATCGTAGTTGTGGCAGCTAATCAGAGGGAATTATATATGTCCACCATATGGGTGAAGAAAATTAAATGACCATTTCATTTCTAAAGACAAAAGGCTTCCTGAAGCTGTCACTTACTGTACCACTTAAAACAAGCAGGTATCGTTATTCAGTCTTTTCAGTCATGTCCAACTCTTCATGACCTCATTTGGGTTTTTGGGGGGAAACGACACTATAATTTCCACTTGCATCTCCAGCTCATTTTAGAAATGAGGAAACGAAGGCAAAAAGGCTTAATTGACTTGCCCAGAGTCACACAGGTAGTGCCTAAGGCCAGATTTAAACTCAGGTCTTCCTGACTCTAAACTCAATACTCTTTTCACTATCATCTAGTTTCACCAAAAATGTAGTTACTTTCCCTCTATTGGATGCTAGTTGTTACTAAGCAGATGATGTTTATTGTCATTACAGAGTGACCTACTGTGGGTTTAATGATCAAAGGTGATCCCTCTTTTAGAGATCAATAGAGCAGAAAAGGCCTACTATTGATAAATGGAAAGTGGAAAATGGAAAATTGACATTTAAGATTGAGCCTCACCTTTCTTCTAATTTTATTTATAGCAAGACTATTAAGATTGATATGATTTTTAAAAATACAAAAAAAAAGATTGATATGATTCAGTTCTTCTAATACTATGTCAACTCATCAGTCTTTGGATAAAGATCTCACATTTAGAGTATGAATAGTAAAATTAAAGTTTGTTGATGGGTTAAAAACTGCACCCTCTGCCACTTTTTGCACTACTCTGCCACTGTCACAGGAAAAGGTGAAAGAAGCCAGGTAGATAAAAAGACCATTTAAAATTTTTTCTTTGTTTTACTGGCTGCCATGGTAAAAAAAAGAAATATTAATTACCATCCTACTTGTGATATATTTTTCTATGATTAGTTAAGTTAATCATCAGAAAACAGAGCTGTATTGTTTCTGGGGTCAAACATAAAAATTTTTTAAGCATGTAAAAGCTCTCAGATAGACTTCATTATCTTAGCCTTCAAAAATCCAGGCTTACTCCTCACCTGACAATGAACGTCCTAACTCTGTCTTAAAGATAAGAGTAAGAGAATCAAAAGTTTCTGTGAGAGGAGCTATTGAAATTAATATTATGTTAGCAATAAGTAAAATGCAAAAAATAGCTAATCAGCGGGCAAATAGGTTTTATCCTATTTTGATAGCTTAGGTATTAAAGTTATTATTTTAGGCAAAAACTAAAATTTCCTCTACCAATTAGATGACTAACGGGGAAAGAAAGGAAGCGAAATATTAAATTGAGTAGATAACATAAAGGAACATTCAATTTCTTCATGTTCAGAGGGAGAGGAAGTGTATGTCCTCTTTCGCTCTTTCCCAGCTTAATCATCCATGGAGATAATGCTCACTTTATAGTCAAACCCATTACTTCATTAACACTGATAAGATCCTTCCAGCAATTCCTAATGTTCCTTTCTGGTGTCTGACCTATTTGTGATGACTGGCATTCTCTTCACATAATTCCTCTTGATTCCAAAGTCAAGATCAAAGGGAAACCTAGCAGTCAAGGTGACCTTCTGTAATCCAGGGAGGAGAGGCTTGTGTTTAGATCACAGGATCACCAAGAGAATAAGAACCACTGTGTTAGCAAAAAAATAAATAAATAAATAAAAAGCACTTTTATTGAATATGGATAAGCTTGCATTTCCAGCAGCATAGACACAATATGGACCCTGCAAGCAGTATAGACAGCTTGTAAGGGAAAGTCCTTTTATAGAGACCAGCAACATGAAAAGTCACATTTTGTCCAAAAAAGCTTTTTTTTTTTTTTTTAAATCAAAGAATGGAAATCTGGAGACATCCTTTCAGTGATAAGACTAACTGCCAAATGTGGTCCTTCCCTAAACTTTCCTCTCTCTTTCTATTGATGAGACCACCAGTTACAAAACTTGAATCCTCAGAATTGTCAATAGAACACTGAGGGGGATTAGCAATGAATAAATATAAGATAAGAAAGTGAAGGAACATTGCAAGAGAGAATATTGGCAAATCTTTCAAATTGTCAAAGCAAGTTATGTTCCTTTGCAAACTAATTTTCAGTCGTCTTTTTAAAAATAACTAGCTAGTAGACTTATATGAACTGATACAAAGTGAAGTGAGCATAACCAGAACATTGTAGATAGTTACAGCAATACTATAGGATGATCAACTGTGAGTGATTTAGCTATTCTCAGCAATATAAAGACCCCAGACAATTCTGAAGGACTTATAATGAAAAAATATCATTCACTTCCAGAGAAAGAAATGATGGAGTCTGAATGCAAATCAAAGCATACTATTTTTTCCTTTTTTTGGGTGGTTTTTTTTTTTTTTTAGTCCATGTTTTCTTCCATAATATGACTAATATGGAAATATGTTTTGTATGACTGCACATGTATAGCCTATATAAAGTTGCTTGCCTTCGGAACAGAGAGAATTTGGAACTCAAAATTTTTTTGAATAATTGTTAAAAATTGTTTTTACATGTAATTGGAAAAAATAAAATATATATATATTTTAAAAGTTACTTAAATGTCTCAGCTAC
The DNA here is from genome assembly GCF_902635505.1 of Sarcophilus harrisii. NCBI lineage: Eukaryota > Metazoa > Chordata > Mammalia > Dasyuromorphia > Dasyuridae > Sarcophilus > Sarcophilus harrisii. Next base: position 197,464,720 of record NC_045426.1, read on the forward strand.
TGAATCTCATTTGTATTCAAATCATTTCCAATAAGATATATGTGTAAAAAATGTTCACTCTTTTGGATTACTACATTACTAGTTAATAGTTTTAATAGCAACTTTAAACACAAATGGGATAGGAACTTTATTTCATAAATAGGCATTCTATTCTCTTTCTCTTAATAGTAGTCTAGAGTTCGAGGGAAAAAAAAGACCATGCTACTTATTTTTATTTTGGTCCATCAATAATTGTTTCTCTCTATAGTGACATAGCTTAAACCTCATAATTCTTCTCTACTCCTTCAGTATTTCCTATTCTATATTATCATGGTTTAATAAAACATTAAATGAATAATCCTATTGCCTCTACTTTTTAAAAAAAACTTATTTTATAATTTCTCAAAGACCAAAGATTATATCAGTGTTTATTTTTGTTATGTGCAGCCCTGCATTAAAACTGAAATTATTATTTATCTTTGAAGCCTTCAATCCCAGCATATCATATGAAGGTCAGTTATCTGTTATATATTATACATTATGTATTATTTTGGAGAACTATAAGGAGTACAGTGAATATCTCTACCCTGGAGTTTTCCATCACTGACCTATATATCTCTACTTTTCCCGTTAGTTTCTTTGCCTCTAACCTTCTTCCCTTAAGATGAAATGAAAATACAATGAAAAGAATCAACTTCTTTAAAAGTTACTTCATCATAATTTTTCCCTTTATTTACTCATTTATTTTTAATTATATGGTCACATTTAGACTGGTCAAAGATTGAAGAACTATATTTAATTTCCAGATATCAAAAAAGTATAGTCTTTGTTTAGAGATGAAGGCTCTTTTTCATATTCCTAATGCCCTCTAAAAAGAGTACATACTTGCATGCAATTATCTCAGCTTCTGGTTTCAGACTTGAAGAATATGGCATAGAATATTCAAGAATATTCAATATGGTGGTAAAATCATAAGGTCAGCCAATTTTTTCAGATATCAGCAAACAGTTACTTAATACGATTACATTGAGAATAGTGATGAAGTCCTAAATGAATTAATATGAATTTTTAGTTTCTCCATAATTCTGAATTCAAATACAATAAACATAGAGTTGTTATTTATTAGGTTATTAAACATTGTTTTAAAAGTAGAATTATGTGGAAAATTTTATAGGATCTACTACAAGAGATACATCAATTAAATACAGATATTAAAGAGGTCATGTTACCTCAAGAGCAAACATCCTGTCCATCATGCTTCTTGATGAAGTAGCATCAGCTACAATATGAACTTCAACACCTCGGCCAACCAATTCCAGAGCTGTTTGCTGAATGCAGACGTGAGTCTAATAGAAAAGTGTCGAGATGATTACAGAACAATAAAACACATCATATTAAATTCAGAAAGTTGTTCTGATTCCCCTCTATTCTCAAAAATTATGAAAAACTGAATATAAATAGGCTTAAAAACACAAACTAAAATTTCTGTTTGTCAAGATGACATTTTAAAGGGATAAATACAAATCAATACAATAACATTTAATATGAAAAATACCTACTTCTACTCCAAACAAGACAACACTACGGACTCCAGGAATTTCTGCTAATGCTGCTTCTACTTCTGGTATTACCATTGAAAATTTAGTCTTCGGAAGTACAAGTTTAACACCTGTTAAATCAAGTTCTTGTACAGTACTACCAAGACCTTTGGGGTATTGTTCTGTTACAATAACTGGAATTCCTAAAATCCGTGCTCCTTGCAACTGAAAAAAAAAGAGAGAAAAAGAACAATTGTTTTTCCCCAAGAAAGGTATACAAAAACAACAAAAAGAACAACAAAAAGAGAATAGAAATTTAATTAAAAAAATTTTTTTGACCTACCAATCTTTGTCCTACACTAATGATATCACCAAAATACTTGATAGCTGGTCTGAATCTTTCTTGCATATCACAGCAAAAAAATACAGTGCTTGAAGGTGTAAGATTTCCCAGTGTGGTGAGCTGAAAAAAGAGAAACAAGTTTCGCAATTGATTTTAGAATTCTAATTCTTGAATATATTCATTAACAAATTTTTAATGTTTAAGACTTAAAGCACATAATAAGGTAACTTAAAAATGGAAGACAAAAACAGAAAACTGGCAATTTGAAATAAAATGTGACAGATCAAGAAGTGCTTAGAAAAGCGAGGGGAAAAAAAGCAGAAAAACATTGCTTTGTCAATGAACACAAGTAGAATTATAAAAACCAGAAACTTTTTAATATTGAAATTTGTGCCCTAAGTGACTCCATTGTTTTCAGTCTGGCTTGTCTTCAGGTACTAACCTGCTACTCAGTATCTAATGTTAATCAATCTATTTGGATAGGCTAGACTGCAGACATAAACTTTGATCCAACTGCTTACCAGAGAATCAGCATATATAGCAACATGAGCTTTCATCCCATCCCCCTTGCCTCTAGTCTCATTTCCCTACGATGTAGCAATGCAGGAGGTCATTTAATAGTGATTAAATGTTTCTTTCAAAAGTGAAGGTCATTGATTAAAAACCTCCTTTTCTCCCATTTTTGCAGTGTTCCTAAAAGTTGCATTTTTTTAATGTTAAAGAAAATCTTTGTTCACCCTGATTATAGAAGCAAAACTCACCTAGAAAAAAAAAAAAAAAGGCGTTTATTTAAAAATATCAAGGTCAAAACACCTTGGTGGGATGGCCACAAGGGCCAGCATAGACCTCAAACTGTCATCTGCTTTTTAAAAATAACTTTTAAGTTATTTAAAAATAACTTTCCTGATACTGGCAAGACAAGTCCTGATAGATACAAGTTTTTAAATGGGGGATGGGTTAGTTAGTGTTCTCTCACAGACAAATATACTATCCAGGAAGATGCATGTTCATGAGTTAAAGAGTATACAAACATGGAGGAAGGTGTGGGAGGTCTAGGCATTCCATGATGAACCTCGTTTCCATTTGAAGCAGAAAAAGGGAAGGCTGAAAACCGTGAATTGTCATAAGCAAAACAAACTCATGGCATATAGCTGTGAAAGGAGGGTGTAAAGAAAATAAACAGTGAAAACCTGAGAGGAGATGGCAAAGTGAAAAGAAAAGAGACAGTAAGGAAAAACAAGTAGCTTTAATTAGAACTCACTAATGTTAAACAAAGTTTTCTCTTTCAACACTTTGGGAATAGGAGTTAGGGTAGAAGCAAAGAAGAAAAAGTAGAAGAGAACTAGATGGAGAGAAATACTTAATTAACTATCATTACTATGAATATGAATGGGAAGAATTTATTATAAAATGGAAAGGAAATGAAATGGATTAAAAGACAGAATCAAAAAAAATGTTACATACAGGAAACACAGGTTCGTGTAGAATTTGAAAAGGAACTAGAGTAAAATGAAATATCTTTAAAATTAACTTTAAAAAAAGAGACAGAAATCAAGATTTCAGATGATACAAAGCAAAAAAGAATAGATAAAGAAGCAATAAATATATTATTGGCACGATAAAAAATATCAATACTTAATAAATATCCACACCTAATCTCTTAACATGCAAATACTTAAAGGAAAAATGAATCAAAAGCTAACCAAATTGCAGTGAGAAACAGCAAACTATGATAGGAGGGAAACTTTAAAATTTAACAAAAAGATAAAAAAGAAAAAAGTTAAGAACCCAAATAGATTAAGTTAGATGTTAGATCTCTGATTATTACTAAATAATATTAGAATTTAATCTCCTTACAAGTATTATTTCATTCTTTGTACTCCAGTGCATACCATAATTCATAACAGATTTGAACACATAACATATAGTTCCTAACACAGGGGCTTAAAAGATTGTTAGTTTACTCACGGAGACAAAAGGAGTTTACGTTTCTTTTTTTTTAGTTGGGTGTACTAATTTACATTTTACAATTTATGTTAGAAATAAGTTAATTTTTTTTACTTAGTGCTTCATTTTGTCTCAACATTAAACTTAAAATAAAAAAAGTACTGCTGATAAGACTACCACTAAAATTTAGTGTATTTGGTAACTGGAATGAGATGAGATATCACTGTCATACAAATCATGATTGAATTGGAAGAAGGGACTGAATCTGGAGGGTGAGAATATCAGAAGAATGGCAAGAACCCTTCTAAGATATTTATGGAGAATTCTCTTATATCATTGAGAGATCCTGCTAATATCAAGCTATTAGCTCAGAAGGTGTTGGGAGAAGTTGCTTGAGAGGATAAAACATGAAGTTCAGAATAACCTTCTTGTTAACCATCCTACAGGACGGACTGCTAGGATAATAAGACTGAAAGTGAACTCAATCACCACATTGAGAAACTAGAGCCAGAGTTTTCTGATCAATGAAAGTTGAAGGGCATCTAATACAAGTTAGCAGCTGTAAAAAGTCTTTCTTGATGAGGGTAAGAACTAGCAAGCCACAGATAAAAGACTACATAGAATACATTCTTCACCCCAGGAGTTTCAGTTTTGATGCATCATGCTAAGAGCAAAGAAGTCAGAAGAAATGAGAATGAAAATGAGTAAGAAATTTAAGAACTTCAAATAACAGGGTTTTTTTTTTGTTTTTTTTTTTAAAGGCATTACTTTTCCTAGGAGGAGGACAATTTCCTCCACTGAGGAAATACGAGGTCAATAGGCCTTTACCAATAAGGAGCTAAGTAAATTGCAAGACAACAAACCTGATAAATCACTGGAGCCAATAGTGAGACTTTCTCTGAAGCTGAATTCCAGAGATTTAGTGAGCTCTCTGAGGAGTTATTATTATGACCAAAAAAATCAGATAGATTCTCTAAATGAGCCATCTTCCCCCCCCCCTTTCTCATTTTTAAATGAAGAATTATTCACATCTGCTACCATAAAGGTGAATATCTATTGGAGTTATAGGACCTCCTGATGAAGATCTTTAAGAGAGGGTATGGAGTACCTAAAGGGAACGAGATTGATAGATTAGATCTATACACACATTCATACCTTCACAAATTGTATGACTGGGCTGCCTTAGGTATTTAGAACCAATCTTCTGGGTGCAGCCTCCTGAAGAATGCCTTCAAATCCCATTTACCAATTGGGAAATGACTTGTATTCTTATAAGTTTATTTCAGTTCTCTATATATTTGAGAAATGAGGCCTTTAACAGAAACACTTGGCTCTAGGTGTACCCTAGCATATATACAGGTAACTAGTGAAACAGTAAACTGAAGCAGCTGTTGACGTGCAAATATTGCTATCAGTATTAACAGGCATTGTAGGAATGAGGGGAAGAATCATTAAGCCTATTCCTCTGCTGGAAAAATGAACAGAGAATAATAAATCCCCTCCTGGAGGAAGCTTTAGGAATGACTGAAAATATAAGGCAAACAAGAAAGCAACAAATGGCCAGCTTTTGAGGGTACTAATAAAAACCGTTCACGGTAATTAAATTCCAGGACAGCAGAAACCATTCAGTTCAGCCCAAGCCTAAGGTCTTCTCTAAAGCCCTCATCCCTTTTGATTCATTTGAGGGAGGCTATAAAAGAGAGGCAATAGAGGAATTATGAGTTCTCAGGAGGCAACATTTGTGCAAACCCTTTCAATAACATTTATATATATTATATGAGTAAAGTTAAATGAAAATCCTGAGTGTTACCCAAACTATACTATGTAATTAAGATCCAAGAAGATCAAGTAGGAGATGGGGAGGAGAGGATGAAAGATATTTCCTCTCTAGTGAGGGAGATGAAGGAAAGTGTTCAAAACAGATCTGTTTAAACGTTGTTAAAACAATTCCCTTTGCAACAACTTTGTGTAGTAGCCTGTGAAGCAGGCAGATGACACTGGAGTAGGCCTGCAAGGAGCTGAGCAAAGTCACTATAGCTGGTCTGGATCTCATCATTGTTATACTCCAGATAACCCAGGCCCAGGATGAAAGGTATGATGTTATTGGCTCAGTATGCTATCCTTTATTTAGGAAGAAGTCCAATAAAATATTTTTCAACAGTATGTTATTTTTTCAGTTACATGTAAAAATAGTTTTCAACGTTCATTTTTCATAAAATTTTTATTTTCAAAATTTTTTTCCTCGCTCTTTCCTCTCCCCAAGATGGCAAGCCATATGATATAGTTTATGCATGTGTAATCATGTAAACATATTTCCGCATTAGTCATTTTGTGAAAGAAGAAACAGAAAAAAGGGAAAGCCATGAAAAACAACAACCATCACCAAACCACAGTGAAAAAACTATGCTTTGATCTGCATTCTTTCTCTGGAGATGGATAAAATTTTTCATCACTAGTCTTTTGGAATTCAGAAGAGCTAAATCAATCATAGGTGATCAGTGCACAATGTTGCTATTATTATCTTGATTCTGCTCTCTTCACTCAGTAAGAGGTCATATAAGTATTGAAATCTACCTGCTCATCATTTCTTATAGCACACTAATATATAGCTATAGCACAACTTGTTCAACCATTTCTCAGTTGATGGACATAGCCTCGGTTTCTAATTCTTTGCCACCACTAAAGAACTGATATATTTTTGTATATGTAGGTCCTTTCCTCTTTTTTAGGATATTTTTGGGATACAGACCTAGTAATGATATTGCTGGATTGAAGGAAATGCATAATTTGATTGCCCTCTAAGAATAGTTCCAAATTCCTTTTCAAAATGGTTGGATTAGTTCACAAATCCACCAATAACGCACTAGCATTCCAATTTTCCCACATCTTCTCCAATATTTATCATTTTTGTCTTATTAATCAATCTGATGGATATGAAGAGGTACTTGGGAATTGTTTTAATTTGCATTTCTCCAATCAATAGTGATGTAGTGCATTTTTTCACATAACTAAAGGTAACTGATTTCTTCACCTAAAAACTGCCTGTTCTTATCTTTTGTTCATTTATTAATTGGGAAATGACGCGTATGCTTATAAATTTAACTCAGTTCTCTATATTAATTTTTTAAACGAGGCCTTTATCAGAAACACTTGCTGTAAAAATTGTTTCCCAGTTTTCTGCTTTCCTTCCAATCTTGATTGTATTGGTTTTGTTTGTGCAAACCTTTTTTATTTTAATATAATCAAATTTATCATTTTGCATTCCATAACATTCTTTATCTATTTGGTTATAAATTCTTCTCTTTTGCACAGAACTGACAGGTAAACTATTCCTTGATCTCCTAATTTGCTTATGCTATCACTCTTTATATCTAAATCGTATACTTATTTTGACATTATTTTGGTATATGGTGTGAGATCTTGGTCTATGCCTAATTCCTTCCAGAATATTTTTCAGTTTTCCAGAAATTTTTCTCACATAGTGAGTTCTTATCTCAGAAGCTAGAGTCCTTGGGTTTATCAAATAGTCATTTACTACTGCATCTTGTGTACCTAATTTATTCCACTGCTCCATAACTCTGTTTCTTATCCAGTACCAACTAGTTTTAATGAATGCTACTTTATAATATAGTTTTATATCTGGTATGTCAAGGTCACATTTCTTTTCACTTTTTTTCATTAGTTTATTCATATTTCCTAGAAAGAGTGACAGTTTTGTTTCCTCAGTGTCTATTCTAATTCCTTCTATTTATTTTTCTTCTCTTATTGCAAGAGCTAGTAATTCCAGTACAATATTGAATAATAGTGGTGATAAGGAGCATCCTTGTTTCACCCCAATCTTATTGGGAAAGCTCATTATCCCTATTACATATAGTGCTTGCTTATGTTATTTTTTTCTTTTTCTTATGGGTCAGAAAAGTATCCTCCCCCCCCCCCAATAGCATTTAATTTTTTTCAATTATATATAGATAGTTTTCAATTTTATTTTTATAAGAGTTTGATTTTCATTTTTTTCTCCCTTCTTCTAGTTCCTCCTCCCTCCCCAAAACAGCAAGCAATTTGCTACAGGTTGTGGATGTACAATCATATTAAAATCTTATTTCCACATTAGCCATGCTCTGAAAGAAGAATCAGAACAAAAGGAAAAAACTATAAGAAAAAACTGAAAATAGTATGCTTTGAGCTATATTCATACTCTATGATACTTTTTTCTCTAGAAGTGCATAGTATTTTCTATGAGTCTTTTGGAATTGTCTTAGATTACTGTATTTCTGAGAAGAGCTAAGTTTATCAAAGTTGATTGTTGTTGATGGTTTTAGATAGATAGTATTTATCATTTTAATGAAAACTCCATTTATTTCTAATCTTTCTAGTGTTTTTTTTTAATAGGAACAGGTACTTATTTTGTCAAAAATCTTATCTTCATCTATGAAACAATCATATGATTTCTGTTGATTTGTTATTAATATGGTCAATTAAGCTGATACCTTTGCTAATATTGAACCAACCCTGCATTCCTAGTATAAACCCCACCCACCTGGGTCACCGTGTATCATAATTGGTGACAAATTGTTGTGATCTCGTTGTTAATATTTTATTTAAAATTTTTGCATCAATAATCATTAGGGAAATTCATCTATAATTTCCTTTCTCTGTTTTGGCTCTTTCTGGTTTAGGTATCAACATCATATTTGTGTCATAAAAGTCATTTTCCCAAATTTTCTATATAATATTTGAATTGTCCTTTAATGTTCAGTAGAATTTACTTGGAAATTCATCTAACCTTGGAGACTTTTTCTTAAGGAATTCATTGATAGCTTGTTCAATTTCTTTTTCTAAAATGGGGTTAATCTTTTATTAATCTGGGTTATTTATGTTTTTGTAAATTCTCATCCATTTCACTTAAATTGTCAGATTTATTGGCATACAGTTGGGCAAAGTAGTATTGCTTTGATTTCCTTTTCATTAATGGTGAATTTACCCTTAACATTTTTGATACTGGTAATTTAGTTTTCTTCTTTCTTTCCTTTGATTGTCATGATTTCCAATTTGTTGTTTTCTTGATTTTAAAATTTTTTTTTTCCAGCTTTTTAAATCACATGCCAAATTCATTGATCTCCTATTTCTCTATTTTAATTATGTAAGCATTTAGATATATAAAATTTTCCCCAAGTACTACTTTGACTGCATCCTATAAATTTGGGTATATTCATTTCATCATTCTTTTTGTTGAAATTATTGTTTCTATGATTCGTTTGACCTCATTCTTTAGGGTTAGATTATTTAGCTTCCAATTAATTTTTAATCTATCTTTCAATGGTCTAATTCCATGTATTTTTTTTCTTTTTTATTGCATCATGATCTGAAAAAGATACATTTCCCAATTCTGCCTTTTTGCATTATAATGTGAGGTTTTTATGTATTAATACATGGTCAGTTTTTGTTTAGGTGACATGTTCCACTGGGAAAAATTATACTCATTTCTATCCCTATTTATCTTTCTCCAGAGGTTTAACATATCTAATTTTTCTAAAATTTGATTCTATTCATCTTTTAACTTTTTTTTTTAAATTTTGTGGTTAGATTTAACTAGTTCTGGGAGGGGAAGGTTGAGGTTCCTCATAGCTTTGCCGCCTCCAACTTCTCTAATGGATGCTATGCCACTTGGTAACATATATGATATGTTTACTATTAATATAACTTCATTATTTATGGTACCTTTAAGCAAGATATAGTTTCCTTTCTTAACTCTTTTAATTAGATTTATTTTTGCTTTTGCTTTATTTGAGATCAGAAATGCTACACGTTTTTTTTTCTTTTTACTTCAATTAAATCATTATATATTCTGGTCCAACTTTTTAGCTTTACTTATTCTGTGTGTCTTTCTGTTTCAAACATATTTGTTTTAAACAATGTTATACAGAATTTCAGTTTTTAATCCACTTTGCTATCCCCTTCTGTTTATGGGAGAATTCATACCATTCACATTCACAGTTATGACTGCTAACTGTATTTCCCTCCATCATAGTTTTATACTCTTTTTATATCCCACCTCACTCCCCCCCCCCACTTTTTTTGTTTTTTTGTCTCTCTCTCTCTCTCTCTCTCTCTCTCTCTCTGTTTCTCTATTTCTGTCCTTTCACCCTGTCTCTTTTCATCAGGGTTTTGCTTCTGAACACCCCCCTCCTTCAATCTGCCTTCCCTGCTATCATTCCTGTCTCTCCCCACCTTTTATCCCTTCCCCTCCTACTTTCCTATATGAGAAGAGAGATTTCTTTACCGAAATGTGTATATGTTATTCCATCTTTGATTGAAATCTAATGTGTATAAGGTTCAAAAATTGCTTACTCCCTATCTTCTTTCTCTCTACTGTAACAGGTCTTTCATGCCTCTTTATGAGGTATAATTTACCCCATTCTGCCTTTCTTTTTCTTTCCTCCCAGTACAATTCTGTTTTTACCCTTTAAGAAATTATTTTTAGATTATCACATCAACTAATACCCACACCCTCTGCCCAAGGTATATTCTTTCTAACTGCTCAATAGGGATACAGCTTTTATGAGTTACAAGTATCATCTTCCTAATATGTTTGTAAACTGTTCAATCTTATTAAAGACCATGTGTTTTTTCCCTCCTGTTTAACTTTGTTTTAAATTAAATATACTATTAAATTGATATGACCCAAGAGTAAATTTGGAAGAATGTCTGTTTTGCTAACATTTTTTATTGTATATAACTATTATATAGAAAAGTTGAGACTTTGCATATACCAACTCATCTTTTAAGCTGACAATCTTTTTTTTTTATTATAGCTTTTTATTTACAAGATATATGCATAGGTAATTTTTCAGCATTGACAGTTGCAAATCCTTTTGTTCCAACTTTTTCCCTCCTTCCCCTCACCCCTTCCCCCAGATGGCAGGTTGACCAATACATGTTAAATATGTTAAAGTATAAGTTAAATACAATATATGTATACCTGTCCAAACAGTATTTTGTTGTACAAAAAGAGTCACACTTTTAAATAGTGTACAATTAACCTGTGAAGGAAATCAAAAATGCAGGCGGACAAAAATAGACAGTTTGGAATTTTATGTAGTGGTTCATAGTCATCTCCCAGAGTTCTTTCCCTGGGTGTAGCTGGTTCAGTTCATTACTGCTCTATTGGAACTGATTTGGTTCATCTCCTTGTTGAACTTGGCCACGTCCATCAGAATTGATCATCATATAGTATTGTTGTTGAAGTATATAATGATCTCCTGGTCCTGCTCATTTCACTCAGCATCAGTTCATGTAAGTGTCTCCAGGCCTTTCTGAAGTCATCTTGCTGGTCATTTCTTACAGAACAATAATATTCCATAACATTCACATACCATAACATTCATTATTCACCCATTCTCCAATTGATGGGCATCCACTCAGTTTCCAATTTTTGGCCATTACAAAGAGGGCTGCCACAAACATTTTTCCACGTACAGGACCCTTTCCCTTATTTAAAATCTCTTTGGGATATAAGCTCAGTAGTAACACTGCTGAATCAAAGGGTATGCACAGTTTGATAACTTTTTGAGCATAGTTCCAAATCGCTCTCCAGAATGGCTGGATGTATTCACAATTCCACCAACAATGTATCAGTGTCCCAGTTTTCCCACATAACCTCCAACATTCTGCATTATTTTTCCCTGCTGACAGTCTTTTTTGTTTTTAATATTTATAAATATTTTGAGTATTTAAGATATACAAAACAAAGATTTTTTTGAATATAAGAATTGTAACAGGATACTCATTTTGTTTTTGTACACCACAGAAGATTTTTCTTTGATATTATAAATAATAATTCTATTTTGTTTTGATATTTATGCTCCAGGAGAGGAATATATATAGAAAAATAACTTAAATTATTTTGAGATATACCTGTTTGCCTTTTTATACTTCTGTTGAATCTTATATTTGAAGATCAGATTTCCTGTTCAGCTCTGATCTTTTCATAAGAAAAGTTGAAAGTCCCCTATTTCACCAATTGTTCATCTTTTACTCTGGAAGATTATGCTCAGTTTTGCTGCGTAGTTGATTCTTGGTTGTAATTCAAGCTCCTTTGCTTTCCAAAACATCACATTCCAAGTCCTTGGATTCTAACCCTTTGCAATACTGATGATGGCTCTTTGAAAACTGAATTGTTTTTCTTTCTGATTTTTTTTGAAGTATTTTTTCCTTGACCTGATTATTCTGGAATTTGGATACAATATTCCTTGTAGTTTTTATTTTGAGGTCTCTTTCAGCAGGTAATCAGTAGATTCATTCAATGACAATTTTACCCTTTGATTCTAGGATATCAGGACAGTTTTCCTTAATAATTTCTTGAACGATGCTGTCCAGACTTGTCATGGCCTTCAGATAGTCCAATGATTCTTAATTTATCTCTCTTGGATTTATCTTCCAGGTCAGTTGTTTTTCCAATGAGGCATTTTACATTTTCTTCTATTTCTCTATTCTTTTTATTTTGCTGCACTGATTCATTATGGTTAACAGAATCATTAGCATTTATGAGCCCAAATCTAATTGTTAAGGAATTATTTTCTTCAGTTAGCATATATACCTCTTTTTCTATGTGATTAATCCTTTATTTTTTTAAGGAGTTGTTTTCTTTGGTCAATTTTTGTACTTTCTCTTTCAGGCTAACTCTTTTTCCATAATTCTTCTGCATAATTCATTTTTTTTTCTCCAATTTTTCTGACTCTTATAGGATTTTAAAAATCCTTTTTGAGCTCTTCCAAGAGGACACTTTTTCTCCTTTGAGGCTTTGGATATAAATATTTTGACATTATTGTTCTCTTCTGAGTTGGTGTTTGATCTTCCCTGTCACCATAGTAGCTTTTTATGGTCAGGGTTTTTTTGGATTGTTTTTTGTTCATTTTTCAAAGTTTAGCTAGCCTTGCTTTTGGAGTAGAGAGGACACTGTCCCAGCTTCTTGCCCTGGAGCTCTGAGGCCTGATCACTGGCTTTCTGTGCTGTGCTCTGGAAGACTGGAGACCTCTCCCTCCACTAGGGTGGTTCAGCCTACTCATGCCTATTGTGCCCAGGGTTCTGGTGCTACCAGTTTGCCTGCTGTGCTGGGGCTGGAGACTTCCCAACAGGTCTGCTGTACCACTGGCCTGCTGAGCCAGCACTTGCAGGGCCTGCTGTGGCTAAGGGACTCTCACTTCTTGTCTGGACACCACTTTTGCTGAGCTCTGCAAGTGAGACGGACATCTCCTGAAGTCCTTCTAAGTTCTCTTGGGGAGAAAACTGTTTCAGTCTGTCTTTTTTGGATGCTTTCACAATGGGATTTTTTTACAGGCTTGATTTAACATTGTTTCTGAGGGAAAGTGACAGCAGCTCAGGCAACTTCCTAGATTCAGCCATTTTGGCTCTACCCTCCTTAAATTTTTTATATAAAAAATTCTTAAGTATAACAGAAGTATGATTATCCATTCTGTGGCCCTGATGTTCCTTCTCTGAGGAGGGCACATCATGCTGGGTGGTCCTGTGCCAGTGACTCCCCCATCACACAATCAGTTCTAAAGTTCTTGAGATGGTGAGAGTGTCTTTGTATCACTTTTCTAACCACCTTTGAGTGTTTGCCCCATGTGAATTCTCCATAAAACTTTTTTTTGGGAAGCTTTCATTTGGCATTAGAACAATGTGGCCAGCCCAACAGTTTTGCTTTCTGAAGTAGAGTTGGGATGCTTGGCAATTCAGTTTTAGAAAGGACCCAGTGTCTGGTACCTAAATCTGCTGGGTGAGCTTCAGAACCTGCCCTAGACAATCCAAATGGAAGTAATTCCTGGCATGCTGCTTATAGAAGACTGAAACTCTGAATTAGACAAGAGAGTACTTAAGGCTAATTACCTATTCAATGTGAGGCAATGGCTCTATTAGCACATATTTGGATGATGGCTCTTCTCACCATTGGTGCTTGCTGAATGTTTGGTAGTAAGATAATTGTAGGCAAGGATTGGAGGGTGGGGAGAGACAAGTCAAGGTCACTTGGCTGCAGGACGAGGAGGAGAGAGGCTGGAGACTCCGGACTCCAGAATCGAGGATACATCTTTGGCAAGCCACATGGCAGCTTGCCTGCCTCCTTCGCTTCTCCCCTTAAAGACCAAGGACTTTGATTTATCCTGACTTTGGCTGACTCCAAGGTCCTCCAGGGAGCTAGTCCGGACATTACAGGCGCTGGTGCACTATGCAGGTTTCACAGTCATACAACAACCAGGCAGCACAACAGCTTCATGGATCTTCTGTTTGGTGGTCAGTCCAACACCTCTCCTTTCCCTCAGAGACTACCAAAGAGTTAACTCTGGCAACACATGTCACCCTCATTATCAATATGTATATCCCTGGAAACAATACTGCCAAGGTAAGAGAACTCCAAAACTTCTCCATTTACTGTAATAGATGGTTCTACATATGGATAGTGGTACTGGCTGATAGGACACCTGCATTTGCTTGTCACAATCTGCAGAGAAACTATCCATATTTTGTTGGAGGCTGCACTGAGTGCACAATAATCTCAAACCAAAAATCCTGCACCAATACTCCCTCCATTTTAGTTTTGGCTTGTAGCCTTTTCAGGTTCATCATTACCATCATGCATACATAAGACCTACTGTGAAACAAGACCCATTGTGAACTGCGAAGATGTGTTATCACTCACCACATACAGCAGAATATCGAGATCTAAGACTTACTTCTTCCAACAGGAATGAATAAGATTGCTAGTTTTTGTCTTTGTCTACATTTTTCTCTTTCTTCTTTTTCTTTATGGTAATTCTGCTGGGCGCTATATACATATATAGGAAAAATACGCGCGCACACATACATATATACACACACACACACACACACACACACACACAAATTTCTTTTTCTTTTCCCTTTAGTACGACCTGTGTCAGGAGCACTTGTCGAATAAAAGCTCTGACACCATTTAAATAGTAAAAAGTCCCTTAGAAAATCCTTAGGATCTAGACATATGAGGGTATTATGTGATAGAAACACTATCTACTAAGATTTCTCCTTTTTCTCCAATTGGTGGAGGCTGGGGCAAGGCTCAAGCTGTGCCTCTTATTATGCAGCTTCCTGGTGACCTTTATTTTGACATGGCTTTCTGATACAGTCACCTCGGGATAAAAAGGTCTCATCCAAGTGGGATCAAGGATCCTCTGACTTACTTGGTATCTGATGACTATGCCAGTCACTGTGCCTTACAGAAGTTACCCACTATTGTATCCTGTTGCAAGTGCTACCTATGTTAGGTCTAAGTAAAGCTCCCACTGTTAACTGTTCAATGACTTAGAAGTGCCTCATTTTGTCCCAACTTTAAACCTGAACTAACAGAATGTTGAAATTAGATCTAACCTTAACAACTTAGACTAACAAAACAAGAAATGTATTACTTAAATTACTTTATATAAGAAAAAATAATTGAACATTTAGTAAAAAATGTTAAGTGCTTACAGTGTGCCAGGTACTATGCTAAGCAATGTAGATTTTTAAAAGGGGAGGGTAGGGGAAGCAATCTCTTGCTCAGAAAAAAAATTCAAATGCAGGGAACAAAATGTAAATAAATAGTTTGGTACATCAAAGATAAACACAGAAAAGGCAAAAGTTACTAAAAAGAAAATAACATTCTAATTAAATTAGAAAGAGGCATGCATTAGGTGCTAGAGGGTAAGGAGGTTGGGGAAAATCTTCTAAAGATAGGAAGGAAGTGAGCTAGGTTTGTAAGGAAGGCAAGGAAACTAAGAGGCAAAGGACAAGGGACAAAGCATTCCAGGTATGAGGGACAGTAACATTAAAGGAACAGCATCAGAAAATAAAGTATCAGAAAATTAAAAATCTGAAAGTAAGTATAATTTAGAGAGGGGAGTAAAGTATAAAAAGACCAGAAAGTCAGAAAGGAGACATGTTACAAAGCATTTTAAAAATCAAAAATTTTATCCTGGGGTTAATAAGCATCTATGGTGCTCACCAAGCAGAAAGAAAACAAGTTATACCTACTCTTTGGGGTTAGAGGAAGAAAATTACCTTTTCATTTTACAAAAGGATGAATTTAATTATCAAGAAATTTGAGGCAGAGTAGAGCCAAAATGGCAAAATAAGGGCAAGAACTCCACTGAGCAAATTTCTCTCCAAATGATGTCAAAATAATGCCTCAAAACAGGACATATACCTCTGGAAAACTCTGAATGAAAACAGAAAAGAATATGCTTTTTCTCAACTACAGAAAAACTAACAATGTTAGGGCATTAAATTCTCATAATTAAATGCCCAAAGCAGAAATATTAAATGCATCTTTTTCAGATTATAATGCAACAAAAATTATTTTCAAAAAAGGGCTACAAGATAGATTAATTGGAAACTAAATAATCTAATCCTAAAGAATGAATGCATCAAAGAACAAGTAATAGAAATAATAAAAAATTCCATTAAAGACAATAACAACAATTAGATGACAACCAAAACTTACAGGACACAGCCAAAGCAGTAACTAGGGGAAAATTTATATTACTAAATGCTTACATCAATAAAATAGAGAAAGAGCAAGGCCATTTGGCCCACTTTTTATTATCATAGACTTATCTTTGTTAATAAATGATACCTTGTTTAAAGAATTGCCTCCATTTACATTTTTGATTAATTTCATTCATAACACAGCAAAGTTCAGTGAGAAAAGATAGAGAAATCCCCCTTAAAATAACTATAAATAACATAAAGCACTTAAAAGCCTATTGGGCCAAGACAAACTCAGAAACTATATGAACACAATTATAAAATATTTTTCACCAAAATAAAGTCAGATCTAAACTAGAAAAATGTCAATTGTTCATGGGTAAGCCAAGCTAATATAATAAAAATGATAATTCTACCTAAATTAATTTACATAAGCAATCAGTGCCATACCAATCAAACTACCAAAAATTATTTTATAGATCTACAAAAAAAAAATAGAAATCATATGTTAGAATAAAAGATGGAAAATATCAAGGAAATCAACTCGGGGGGGGGGGGGGGGGAAACTCATGAAAGTAGATGGCTTAACGAATGTTTGTGGCAGCCCTCTTTGTAGTGGCTAGAAACTGGAAACTGAGTGGATGCCCATCAGTTGGAGAATGGCTGAATAAATTGTGGTATATGAATATTATGGAATATTATTGTTCTGTAAGAAATGACCAACAGGATGATTTCAGAAAGGCCTGGAGAGACTTACACGAACTGATGCTGAGTGAAATGAGCAGGACCAGGAGATCATTATATACTTCAACAATACTATATGATGACCAGTTCTGATGGACCTGGCCATCCTCAGCAACGAGATCAACCAAATCATTTCCAATGGAGCAGTAATGAACTGAACCAGCTACGCCCAGAGAAAGAACTCTGGGTGATGACTAAAGACCATTATGTTGAGTTCCCAATCCCTATATTTATGCCCACCTGCATTTTTGATTTCCTTCACAAGCTAATTGTACAATATTTCAGAGTCTGATTCTTTTTGTACAGCAAAATAACAGTTTGGTCATGTATATTTATTGTGTATCTAATTTATATTTTAATATATTTAACATCTACTGGTCATCCTGCTATCTGGGGGAGAGGGTGGGGGGTAAGAGGTGAAAAATTGGAACAAGAGGTTTGGCAATTGTTAATATGCTGTAAAGTTACTCATACATATAACCTGTAAATAAAAGGCTATTAAATAAAAAAAAAAATTTAAAAAAAAAAAAAAAGAAAGTAGATGGCTTAGCTAGCTATACCAGATCTTAAACTGTATTACAAAGAAGTAATCATCAAAACAATCTTATACAGGGGCAGCTAGATGATGCAGTGGACAGATCAACAGTCCTGAAGTCAGGAGGAACTGAATTCAAATGTAACCTCAGACATTTAATATTTCCTAGCTGTGTGACCCTGGGCAAATCACTTAACATCAATTGCCTTAGCAAAAAAAAAAAAAAAAAAAAAATCTTGTACAAGCATATAACATACAGTAGTAAATTACTACAGTAATCTAATATTTGAGAAACCTAAAGATCCAAGTTCTGGGGACACAAACTCATAATTTGACAAAAACTTCTGGGGAAACTGGAAAGCAGTTTGACAGACACTATATACTTACCACATACTAAGATGAGATCAAAATAAATACGTGATTTAGACATCAAGAGTGATACCATAAGCAAAATAGGGGAGCATGGACAAATTACCTATAAGCTGTATGAAGAAAGGAAGAATTTATGACCATCAAGGGAGAGAAATCATTACAAGATATAAAATGATAGTTTTGATTACATTAAATTTAAAAGGATTTGCGCAAACAAAATTAATGTAGCCAAAATTAGAAGGAAAGCAGAAAATTGGGGGGAAATTCATTTCTCAAATATGTAGAGAACTAAGTAAAATTTATAAGAATGTGAGTCATTTCCCAATTGATAAATGGTCAAAGGTTAAGAACAGGCAGTTTTCATTTTCAGATGAAGAAATCAAAGCCATCTACAATCATATTTTAAAAAGCTCTAAATCACTATTAATTAAAGAAATGCACATTAAAACTGCTTTGAGATACTACCTCACACCTATCAGATTGAAATATGAAAAAAAGGGAAACCATAAATGCCAAAGGGGATGTGGGAAATTGGGACACAATGCACTATTGATAGAACTGTGAACTGATCCAACCATTCTGGAGAGCAATTTGGAATTGTATTCAAAGGGCAATAAAACTGTATTATCCTTTGACACAAAAATAGCACTGTTAAGTCTACTCCAAAGATCTATTTGTAAAAAAAAAAAAAAAAAAAAAATTGTAGCAGTTCTTTTTTTGGTGGCAAAAAATTGGAAATTAAGAGGATGCCCACTGGAGAATGCTGAACAAATTGTGGTTTATGATTTTGATGGAATACTATGATGTCATAAGAAATCATGAGCAGGATGCTCCCTAAAAAGAAAAAAAACCCTGGAAAACTTACATGAAATGATACAAAATGAAGTGAGCAGAACCAAAAGAACATTATACATAGTAATAATGTAGGATGATCAATTGTAAATGAGTTAGGCAATTCTTAGCAATACCATAAACTAATTCCAAAAGCTCATAATAAAAAATACTATCCACCTCCAAAGAAAGAAGTGATAGAATTTGAAAGCATATGAAAACATACTTTGAAAAAATTTTATTTGTTTTTCTTGTTTTTTTTCTTTCACAACATGACTAATATGAAAATTTTTTCATGACTGCACATGTATAATCTATACCAAACTGCTTGCTTTCTCAAGTGGGGTGAAGGGAAGGAGAGGGAGAGAGAATTTGTAACTAATTTTTTTAAAAAGAATATTAACATTTTTTAATAAAATATTTATTTTTTAAAAAGAGAGTCTAAGTAAGTAGACTACACTGGCAGCTATTGCAGTGATCTAAAAGGGAGCTGAGGAGGCTATGAATTATTACCTAGTTGCTATGTGAGTGAGGAGAATATGAGATGTTGTGAAAGTAGAAACATCAAGACTGAAAATAAGAAACAATAAGGCCAGACATGTCAGTACTTTATTTTAGTTCAGGTACAATGTCAGAAAATGACATTATGAAATGAAAAATTCATGGTCATTGAAAAGTTTAAAAATATATTTATTTAGCTCTAACATGGAAAGAGTATTCAAAGATATAGGAACAGTAGCTTTGTCTCCTATTAGAGAAAAACTATCCCACCCAATATTGTGAGAGGGAAGAGAAAGAAGAGAAAATTGGTAGATATTTATCTTATCACAGTGTGAGAGGAAGAAGTCAGGAATGATACCCAGATTATGGGCCTGGATAATTGGGCAGACAGTGGCACTCTAGAGAATAGTATGGAAGTTCAGAAGAATTTGTGGAGAAAAATAATGAGTTCTATTTTGGAAATGTTGAATTTAAGATTGCCTATGTGACAACTAATTTTAAAATGTCAAAGGAAGCAGCCAGAGATGTAAATGTAGCTCAGTGGAAAGAGCAGGGATGGATATACAGATCTAAGTATTATCTGTATAGAGATTTTAATCTATCGGAACTAAGACAACTCGATGAGTTAGTAAAGAGGGATAAAGAAGGAGAAGAGAATGGGGGCCAGTACAAAAGCTTGGGATATTTCCATAGTTAGAGGATATGATATATATGAAGAAATAGCAAAGGAAACTGAGAAAGAAACTGAGATAGAAGGGGCATCAAATGAACTTAAGTGTCAATAAAGCCAAGAGAAAAGAATATTCAGTAAGAAAAGGTGATGTATGATGATATTAAATGATGAAGACATGTCAAAAACGTAGCAATGAGTGGGAAGATCTAGAACCAAATAGATTTGCAAATAGGTTCTATCAACATTCAAAGAAGAATTAGTTTCAATATTAAACATGTTATTTGCAAAAATAAGGAAAGGGATGTTCCTTGTCATAGACCTAAAGTCAGCCCTATTAGTTCAGGTTCAACATTGAAATGAAATAGGACCCTTTTGAGTCACTGAATATTTAATTTAAGAAAAGAGAAACTATCAAAATTGTGTGTTTTGCCATAAATAAAAGCCAATGACTCTCTAGTATGATATAAGGCATACTTATTATATCTAAGTATAGTATTATACTATTATATTAGACTAAGCATTAGGAGAATTTGTTTTCAAATCTAAACTTTACCACTAAGTACATGAGATCTTGATCAAATTATTTCACCTCCCGTAACCTTGTTTTCCTGATCTGTTAAAATAAGCAACTATCCAAAGTTCTTTCTAGAACAATAACTTCTGTGATTCTATTTTAGGAAAAAAAAAAGAATAGGAAAACATGGTCTTTGTAATATAAATACTTCTTTTCTAGGAAAGCTAAAGAATATTGGTGGAGGAGTGTTCAAATTCATGAAATTCAATTACCTTCATTTTATATTTGAAGAAATTAATGTCCATCTGGCTTTATCAAGGTCACACAAGTCAACACAGTAGAGATTATAACATAGGCCTTCTGATTCCTAGTTTTGTTGTGTTATTCTTGGTTAATGTTGCACTGCAAGGCCTCAAAACAAGGGTTCTCAGAAGCTCAACTAGAGATCCCTGGCTAATATAGCTGCCAGAATAAAAAAGCAGATTGTTCATCTGCCACATATTTACTCATATATAGCCCTTTAGTTGGCAACAAACCAAAAAAGGTCAAAAAATTAATTTAGAAATTACAGACTAAAAATCCAGAACTAAATAAGAAGTTATCTAGAAGCCTGAGGGCAAAAAAAGGAAAGGGAGTTGCTAGTTGTCAGCTAGCAATTACAAGATAATCTCAAAGTAGAACCAGAGATTGGCTAGAAATATAGACTTACAAAACTCTGTATCTGAAAGAAGCAAGAACTAACTATTCAGAAAAAATCCAAAGATGGTCAGGAAGTCCTATGTTAGGGACTTGGAACTACCAGAGAATAGCAAATGGGGTAATCAATCAATACAATACAATGTATTCAATACAATATATTCAGAGTCCAGCCCAGGCAAGTAGTTCCAAAGTCCTGAGATGCTACAGAGAGATAGAAGATCCAGTACTCTAATCTTCAAAGTTCTGGCTGAAGGTGGAGCTGGATTTAACATAAGAATACTGGTGACTCAGGGCAAAACCAAGCAAGACTGACCGCCCTTCCTAAAAGCACACCCAAAATACCAATTCAGGAAGCTGGGAAGATGAATAAATCTGAAAAACTGCCACCAGCATAAAAAAAAAAAAAAAATTTACTGCAAATTTAGAGATTTCCCCCCCAAAAGGAGAGAATAGTTCTTTTATAAAAATGCAAGCAGAGATTCTAAGGGGGGAAAAATGGACTTTCCAAAAAAACCGATAAAAATACCTAGCAGAAAAGAAACAAAGAATTTGTAAAAATAAAAGGTCTAGAAAAAAGAATTGAAAGGAAAATTAACAATTTTTAAGATAAAGTGGTAAACCTTATCCTACAAATAGACTTTCTGGAAAACAGAATAAACCAAATAAAAATCAATGACTCCATCAGACAATAAGAAAACTGATAAAAATAAAATCTGTCCCTTCTATTTCAAAAAATGCCAAATAGTGCTCATACCTATCAGAACCTAAGAGCAAAGTAAAGACAAAAAGAATCTATCAATAGTCTCCTGAAAGAAGCTCCAAAAGGAAAAACCCTAGGATATCATGATATGGTATATAATATCCATGATATCATGGTCAAAATCCAAAGCTCATAAAAAAAAAAAAATACTGGTGGGTAGAGCTGTGAATTAGCACAACTATCTGGAAAGCAATTTAAAATAACTAAAACGCTGGTAAATTTTCACCCAGAAGAAAGTTTCCAAATACATCAAAATATTTATAAAAAATCTATGTGTGTTTGTGTATGTGAGAAAGACGTCCATAGAAAAAGAGAGAAAGAGGGAGGGAGGTGGAAAGAGGGAGAGAGAGAGAGAGAGAGAGAGAGAGAGAGAGAGAGAGAGAGAGAGAGAGAGAGAGAGAGAGAGAGAGAGAGAGAGAGAGAGAGAGAGAGAGAGAGAGAGAGAGAGAGAGAGAGAGAGTGTGCAAAGAACTGAAAACAAAACAGATATCCATCAAGTGGGTGATGGCTACACAAAATGTGGTGCATGAATGAAATAGAAATAGGTTGTCCTTTGTGCTAGAAAAGGATCAAAATGACATCACTATGTTCAGGTCAAGGTACAGTCTGTCCAACTGTGGCTGATCAGGCCAATAAGAGCTCAGAAGGCTCTACTGAAGATCTGGGACAAATAGTCCATTTGGATTGGAGCTATCTCTAAATTTGCTCATCTCATTTCTGTAAAAAAAATATTTCTGTGCTATAAAGAATAATGAATATTTATGAATACAATGAAGCATGGAAAGATTTACAGGAACTAATGAAGGGTGAAGTAAACAAAGTGAAGAAATACATAAAATATATAATTCAAAAAAAGTGAAAAGAACAACCACAAAACAATCAAAAGAAAATGTTGCAAAATAACAAAGAATAAGTTTGCCTACAAAGAAAACATGTAAGACATCCCCTTCTCTGCAGAGGTTAAAGGTCCGTTGGGTGTGGTACATTGAATGTATTTTCAAATATTTTTGTGCATTGATTAGTTTTGTAGATTTTTTCTCTTTTTTCTCTTTAAAATAGTATTTGTAATATGGATTGACTTTCTAGACATGAGAGTGAGAAAAGAAACTGGGGGAAATTGGTGATATTTAAAAATAAAACAAGACACAAATGAAAATTTGTTTTAGAAGGGAAGAAAAGAGCAAAAACCTAGAATATGGGGTAATATCTTAGATAACCTCTTAAACAATTGGAAAATGCTGAATAAATGTGGTATGTGAATATAATGGAATATTCCTGGTTCTAACCAAAGAGATGATCTTACAGTATCATGAATAATATATAGTTAAAAACAAACTATCAGGATTAACAAATGCATAAAGTACTTAACAAAAAGAAAACCTATAAACACAAAATATTTCTAGTGGAATATAAGTTTCTTGAGGTAGGAAACTATTCCTTTTTTTATCTTTGCACTCTAGCCCTACCCCAGAATTGTGCTTTTAAAAAATTGTTATTGAAAAAGAAAGGAATTTTGTGTATCTCAGCAATTTTTAATTGCTAAGAACACTTAGCTGAACTGAACTGGGGGAAACTGAAGGGAGAAAAAAAGTACGTTTTAATAGTGTTCAATTGATGTTAGCCCAAGAAAAAAATGTAACTTTTAAAAAAATGTCTGTGAAATTTATTTTAAAGCAAAATAAGTTTCTAGTGACTGTTTCCTATATGTAGAACATAATCCAAAAATCACAGCTGATTCTATAATGGATCTTCCCAATGAGGTTTAATTAAAATTTAAAGGAAATATCAAGGGGCCATGTATATTATATCAAAAATTTCAGCTGAAAATATTTCTTGACTGTTGATACTTATAAAATGACACTGGTGGTCAATTTCATAATCAAAAGTTAATAAATTGATAACATGAATAAATACAAATTTATTTGTGCTCTTTATTTCCCATTCCCCAACCCCCATCCAACCCTGAATGGCTATTTTGGTTTTTTTTTTTTCAAGAGTATTGAGTACTATTTGAATGACCACTTATTAGCTGTACATTTTCCAGCATTCACTTTCTCAGAAATAACCTCTCAAGCAGAGTTGCATTAACTATAAAGCTGTTTTGACATAAAGATGGGGATATTTGTTTCAGGGCATCATTCCAAGGTTGCCTAAGAGACTTTCATATGTCTAATCTTAAAGATCCTGAGAAAAACTTGATAAGCCCTGAAGCTCTCAAATTAAGGGAACATTATTTGATTTAGGAAACCACATATGAACTTTTTGGTGAGGATCCTCAAGTGATTACAAGACAGGAAGAAGTAATGACAGGTAAGAAAGGCCATAGAAAGCAGTTAAAGGATTGCTACTTATTGTAATCGGCAGAGGGTAGGGAGCTCTAACAGACTCCAAGATCTGAATTCCATATTTGGTTCATTTTTAACCTGAATGGCTAATTTCTATTAATTACATAAAAAAGAAAATAAAAGGCAAAAATATAAATAAAGCTTAAGATTGATATAGTTTTTGGATATTATAAGATCTGTAGGTTATCCCAAGCTTTCCATTTCCTCCCATCTTCCACTCCCACCAATAAGCAGGGCTTCAAAACAAAGTAATGACTAATGAATAATACCAAGAAGCAAATTATACCTAATAACCCTTTTCCAAAAGTCTTAAGCCTTTCCTTCCCAATTAAAAAAAAAAATCTATCTCACAGTGCTTTTGGACAATATGTGAAAAACTATATAGAATAACCAAAAGAGGGGGCAATAGTTAATTTTCACATAAAAACTTGGAGTATTAAGTTTAGAGATTTACAGGAAAATTAAAAAAAAAAAAAAACAGAGAACTGTACGTCCCTTCGGAAAGCATTGCCGTACCACCTCTAACCTACATGGGTGGCAGTGTTTACATGCCTCCTCGGAAGCATTACGAAACGACTGTACAGTTGCAACACAAACATGTGCACGCACGCTCACACCCATTCTGAAGTGGAGAAGCGGCAGAACTGAAGCAGCCGAAGCTCCAAAGTCCTGGCACGCGTTCTGCGGGCCCGGGTCTCCCTCTGCTGTGGCCGCAGCAAGGACACCTGAGAAGCAGGCACATTTCAGAGAGAGCGAGAGCGGCGCGTTTTCCCACCCCCTCCTCGGCGCCACGCTCCCGCCCTCGGCGTGGCTCTTACCTGGATCTGCAAGGGAACCAGGCGGACTTTGCAGCGCTCGCTCACCAGGAAGCCTTTGGGCAGGTCCACATACTGACCCCACTCCTCCGCAAACAGCTGCACCACGAATTTGCGGTGCATGTCTATCTGGTCTCCGTAGAGGCTGAGGAACTTCTGGATGAGCAGTTCGTGGCCCGCGCCGTGCGGCACGGTGGAGGGCCGGGCAAAGACCGAGAAGCAGAAAAGCACCGGCACGGCGCCCCCCGCAGACAGCGGCCCCGCGGCCCCGCCGCCGCCGCCGCCGGCGTGCGAGTGCGCCAGAGAAGCGGCCTCCGCCGCCGCCATGTTCCCGGGCAGCGCCAGGGCACAGCGGAGCACGCTCTCGCTAGCTTCCTCTGGCGGAGGGAGTTCCACCGACCTGCGGCTCCTCCTTTTCCTTTCGCTTTCTCGCCACCAGGAGGGGGCCCCAGTCCCCAGCCGCCAGAAGGAGCAAAAAGGCGTCCCTGGGCTTTCCTCCGCCTTCTCCTTCTGATCCTCCCCCGCCGCCCCCGCCCTTCCGCTTGAGTGGGCCGGGGAGAAGGCCCGGGGGCCAGACTGCCCCGCAGCTAGCTGCACAATCTCCCCAGCGCTGGAGCTGAGCCCTCTCCTTAAGGCTTCAGACTAGATTTCTCCACCTGGGCTTACGGCGCTCATCGTCATTGTTCTGTTCTCTTGCACAAAGGACCTTGTTTGGGACTGTGGCTCTCGAACTATGTCTCACCTCCGTTCCTTTCCAAACCTCAAATACAAAGGATCTTCCCTATTGCTAATGCAGAATTAGAATCCAAAAAGCTTTTTAGACATGGACCTGCAAACGTGTGTGGCCCTTGTTAATACTCCTGAGAAATGGAAATTGTTTGCGGTGACAGCTATGGACCCCTGCAGATAAATAATACTAGCAACAGTTACAAGTTGAGTTTTCTACTGTAGCAGGATATTTTTAATATGCATGCAGGGGAAAGAACTCTATTCGAAAACAAAACCCGAGTTCAAATCCCTGCCATGCTATTTTCCGCCTCTATTTTCTCCACTATAAAATTGGGGCAGAGGGGAAAAAGAAGAGCTAATAGAAAAGGAGGTTCTTAAAAATACTATGACAAATATATATTTTTAGAACAGTTATGAACATGACTTACTAGGTTATTACAAAATTACTACTTTTCACTGTTACTCAAGTAACAGAGGATATTTTTCCCGGAATAACCAGAGCCAAGGTCTCAGGCTGATTTAACCTCACTACTTAATTATAATGTTCAGTTGGGAAGGAGCATATGCTCCATGTAGCACCACCTGAGGATGGATACATAGATCGTGACAGATAGATAGATAGATAGATAGATGATAGGTAATTTATTAAACACTTAACTATGTATCAGATATTTTACTAAGAGCTAGAAACACAAATACAAACAAAAAACAGGACATTTCCTTGACCTTGAGGAATATATAACAGGAGAAAACGCATTAAAAGGAGATGAGAACAATTAGGAGTGGGAACAGAAGAACTGGAGGCAGTTCCGCTGCTGGGTATAAGAAAGTTTTTGGAATAAATATGGAAAAATAGATGAAAGAGCTGGGTTAAAACTGAAAATGGCTAGCTTAAGTATCCTCTGCAAGTTGTTTTCCCATGTCCCACTGGAATATTTGTTTTTCATGGTACTAGAGGAATTCAGGTACTACATTTCTAGCACTTGAATTCACTAGCCTTGTTTAGTGTATTCTCCATTGACTATCAGCTAGAGTTAATACCTTAGAAAATAAATACTTAAAAAAAAAACTTTTGAAGGAAATATAACAAGGAAAGTTAATACAATATTCTCCCAGAAAAATCTGGGGCACACTTTCACAAATGAACAAAAATACCTTAGAGTGAGTAGGAATAAATATCACAGTAATAGTGAGACACCTGTGGAGAGAATATATGGCCAAAAAATATATTCACATCTCCTAGTTTAATGGAAGTCCTTTCCTGAGTCCATAGCAAACTAGTATTCTTATTTAGTATGAAGCCAGTCATGCTCCTTGAAACTACCATGTTTGTTTTCTGTTGAGTCTCTTTCTAGCTGGATTATTAGTACTGATTTTCATACTATGATGGGGGGGGGGGGGATGTAAGGGAGAGACATAGGAATGGGAGGTGGGAGCACTCTGAATTCATTTGACATTACTACCTCTTTGTTGCTCTATTTTTGTTTTTGTTCAGTCCTTTTTGACTCTTCCCATTTGGGATTTTCTTAGCAAAGATATCGAAGTGGTTTGCCATTTCCTTGTCCAGATAAGAAAATTGAGGGATAGGTTAAGTGACTTGCCCAGAGTTACAAAGCTAGTATGTGTCTGAGATCAGATTTGAACAGCTTGTCTTTGGTATATGTTCTTAAAAGAAATATTGATTCAAGTCTCCTCCTGGTCAATGAGACAAACTCAGGAAAAGAAAAATAAAAACTATTTTAGCATCCCAAGGAAACAAGCAATTGAGTTGATCCCCAATTCAAACTGGGCATTTTTATAGACAGGAGTAAACAATTTTCATATAAGAACAAAAGTGTGTTGACTAGTATACATAGTCACAAGGAGATGGGGTTAGTGCTATGTCAGTTCCTCCCTCATTATAGTATCATAGTGAGAGGGGATTGATGTGTATAGGCAAGGATATTTCCAGACTCCCATCTTCTGTACATTGGCTGAACATGTGTCAAAGTCAAAACAAGATTTAAAAACGAAGTCACTCTGACTACACAAATAGCTGACTTTGCATAATCACTCCTTTGGTGCTAACCATACTTATGGTACAGCACCACAATTGAATTTATATCATTTTGTCCTCCAACAGCATTATCTTAATTTCTTCTGCTTGCAGGTTGGAATCAGTCATTTGGCAAACAGCAATTTGCACCAAAGGAAGTACTGTAAATACAAAATCCCTTTGGACACACAAGAGAAGACCCACAAACAGATATTTTAACCATGAGAGATTTAGGAGCCAAGAGGTTAGCCAAAGTCAAAGGGTTCCTTCCCATCATCCTGAAACTTGTTCCAGGCATTCTAAATCCAGTCTATATGGGTGTGAATATCATGAAAGTTACTGGGTACCCACATGCATCACTCCTGACCTAGGAAAGTACATACTGCTTTCCTCTTTGCCAGGAGGAAGTCTAGAGCCAACCTATTTTGTAAGACCCAAACTGTGTGGACTTGGTATTAAGGGCTTTCACTGCACCTCTGGTTTTATTAACAAATACTTCAAAAATTGTTCATTTTCTTCAGGAGCACCGGACCGCATTTGTATTGGACATACATGGGTAATAAATTGGAAAAGGCATATTCAGTATCACTTACTAAAAGAGGGAAGAATGAAAAAAATTTGGAAGGCTACATATTTGCTTTCCAAGTGTGAGCTAGGAATCAGAGTATATGTGGCCCAGAGGCAAAAAAGCACCCACCCCAATTCACTTGCAGGTGCAATTTGAGGGGATCCAGTAACATGCATTTTTGCTTCACAAGAAGTAGAATCCCTGTGGAGCTTTAAGGATACTTAAAAAAAATCCACTCAGGTGTTTCAGGCCTCCTGACTTAAAAACACACACACACACACACACAAAAAAAAAAAAAAAACAACTCTCAATTTTTGTCCTGAATGTCACATTTCATTTCAGGGATGGATATAATTACATCTTATTTGCCATCCCATTACCTGACCACCTGTCCAGTTTTGCTCTAATACAAAACTGAAGATTAGACAATGTCACAAGCTCAAGTTGGAGATGAGATCATGAAAAATTAGTGATCTTTTTCTAATTAAAGGTGAATGAGTGGAAGGATTCATTCTTCTCGCAGAAGAACAATTTGATATTACATGTTTGCCATATTGGTTGCAAAATAATGATCATATTAAGTCCAGACTGTCTGATCCTCCATGCAATAGGGGCACCCTTTCTCCCAAGGACAAAGAAACACGTGCACATTTCCAGCAATTGGTCTAATTAAAAAGGGTGGCACATAAGCACTGGGATCGTCTATTTGCCCATACCAAGGGTTCAAGGCAGGGCAAAAGCCACAAACAGAAAATGCACAATAGAGAGCAGGTAAGGATTTAGGTCCTAATTATCAGGTCAAATCACTAAACCTCTGCTTGTCTTAATCCACTGGAGAAGAAAGAAGCCAATTACTCTAGTGGGCAATTAGGTGATACAGTATCTAGAGTGCTGGCCTCAAACACTTAGCTGTATGATCATGGGAAAGTCACTAAACCCTACAAAATGAGCAGGAGAAAGAAATAGAAAACCACTCCATTATCTCTTTGTTCAGCCTTCTATAGCTGTATTCCCTCATCTCTGTTGAAAGGAAAGATGTTTGCTTTATCTTCTGTTCCTTAAAACCACAGATGATACAATTATTCAGAATTTGACTTCTGCTTAATATTATTTTCATTTGTATTATTGTAGCCATCATTCTACTTGCTTCACTGAATATCAGTTTGTAAAAAAATTTTCCATTGTTTTTCTGAATTGGTCATATTTGTCATTTTATGGTGAATTAATATTCTATTATGTAGACATACTGTAGTTTAATCAGCCATTCTCCAAGTGGTAGATACCCATTTTCTTCCTAATTTTTTTCTATACTAAGGCTGTTCTCACCAGATAATAGTTCCAAACATAACAAATAGTGGAGAAACTTTATTCAAGTCAATAGCAACTCAGAAAGCAGAGTGTGAAGACCGCGTATTTTAAAATCAGCTGGAGTCAGGAATTCAGGTTAGAGGAGAATCATCAGTCTTTATTCTCAGTGAAGAAAGATCGGAGGTGGAAGAGAATCGGCGATAGCAATGTGTGTAGTTGAGTCAAGAAGCTAGCTAGACCAACAGCCACATGACCAGCAGCTACAAGCATGGAACCCAGGCTCAATCTCCCCCAGCTTCTCTTCCTGTCTCTCTCTGCCTCCACCCACCAAAATCGTCATTTCCTATACAACACATCAGGACTTGCACAGAGAGTGGGCAGGGGCCATTCATTATCCTAGCATGTATATTAATATACTTTACTCTTTACAATTACTATTTAGCCTCACGTGCTTGGGACCTCAGTGCATCAACTCAAGCCTCAGCCCATTACATCAGAGAAAGTAAACATAGCATATATGCCAACCAATACAAAAAGAAAAAATGTTCCCATTCAGAGTGAGGTAACTCATCTTAACCAAATCACTCCATATTTCACTCAAAGTGAAATTCCCCAAGATCTGAATATAGCAAGTGCTTGGAGATAGGCATGATGAACATTGCTAGCTCTTCTCATGATAGTTTCTTTCTAGGGCCTTATTTTCCTTTCAGTAATTTGAAGTGGGGTTGGTATCTTCCACCTTCTCTCTCAAAGCTTAAAGCCAAAAGTGTTCTAAATGCCTGTAGAGTTTAAAGATACTAAAGTTCTCTTCTCTTCCATTCTTATCAACTTTGCCCTGATCTACAAAGCATTGATTTCCATAATAAGAAAAGATACATACAAACGGTCTTTGGGATGAAAATTTTATTTATACAAGAACAATGTTGTTATAAACCTTTTGATAGATTTGGGACAGTTTCCCCTTGTCATTGAATTCTTTGAAGTGGTGGAATATGAATGAGTGTTAGTGACTTTTCTTGCATAATGACACATTGTCATCTATAATGGTTAGTCCAATTTATATTTCCACCCAAAGTGCCTATTTTCCTGTAGCTATTCCAGCATGGATTATTTCCATCTTTTGTTATCTTTGTAGTTTATTCAGTATGAAATGAAACCTCAGATTTGTTTTAATTTGTGGTTTTGTCATTATTAATGATCTGTAATGACTTTTTTCCATGGTTGAGAGCTTGCAATTCTTTGGAAACTTCATTGAGGAATAGTTCTTGAACTTATATATTTGTATCAAATCCTTACATGTCTTGAATCTGAGATATTGGTGTGGAGATTTAATTTTTCAAATTGTAGTTTATATAATGGATTTCTGTAGTTCAGGAATTGTCAGCCAATGGGCAATGAGCCCATAAACAAAGGCCCATCTTTTAAGTAAAAATTTGATGACTGCAAGCAGTCTATTACATATAATAATTTTTTTTAAAACTTCAAATTATAGAAGGTAAAGGATGTCATAAATGAGGGTTGGCATGTAGTAAGGGAAAGGAATATCTGGAGATTAATCTGAATATTCCACCAATGTCTGTAATAGCCAGGGAAATCTACATATGTCTTCAGAATATTTAGTGGATCTGTTAAAATTAATTATCTGAAATAAAAGGAAACTGAGGACAAATTTACAAAGCATCTATAATTTAATTTGCAAAGCTAGCATTTGCATATCAAATCAGGTCATTTGACTCCTCAGATGTCAGAGATAAGGAATGATTTACAGAGCTGTTTTTTTATAACAGAAAAGAAGAAATAAAAAATGCAGAAACTTGTTTTGAACATAATTCAATTGGCCAATTCAGGTTACCTGACTAGTTAGCGTCTCCCAGACTTTCTTTATCCTACCCTAGAAGCCTTCTTTTGTGGTGCCTTTCATAACCAGAAGAACTCCCTGAGAAAAAAGAACTTGTGGTTTAGAGTTAGTAGTCACCTCCTATTTTCCAGGTGCCAAGTTTAAAACATTCCATTATTCAACTTAGAAAAAAGAGTTCTATAATCTTTTTAAAAAATTTATTTTCCCCAGTTACATGTGAAAAAATTTAATATTTGTTTTGAAAATTTTGAGTTCCAGATTCTCCCCCTTCCTCCCTACAGCTCCCCTCATTGAGAAGGCCCCGGTGAAGTTGTATAAAACATTTCTAAAAAAGTCATGTTGCAAAAAAGCAAAAACAAAAACACACAGATCTCCACCCCCTACAGGAAAAAACCTCAAGAAAAAAAAAAAAGCAAAAATTTTAAAAAGTATGTTTCCGTTTGTATTTAGATACAATCAGTTCTTTCTTTGGATATAGATGGTATTTTTCATCATAAGCCCTTCAGAATAGTCTTGGATCATTGTATTGCTGAGAATAGCAAAGTCATTCACAGCTGCTCATCCCACAACTTATTATTATGTACACAGTACATTTTACTTTGCTTGAGATCCTGGAGAACTTTTCCAGATTTTTCTAATAGCATCCTACTCATCATTTCTTATGGAACGATAATATTCTTTCATATTCCCTTACCACAATTTACTTAGCCATTCCCAATTAATAGGCAACTCCTCAATTTCCAGTTCTTTGCCTAATGAAAAAAAATGCTTTAAATTTTTTTTTTTAATACATATAGGTTCTTTTCCTTTTTTTTTCTTTTTTGGTAAAAATCTTTTTTTGGGATTCATGCCTAGTAGTAGTATTGTTAGATCAAAAAATATACATGATTTTATAACCCTCTGATCATATTTTTGATCATTTATCAATTGGGGAATGGCTTTTTTTTTCTTATTATAAATTTGAATTAGTTCCCTAATATGTTTGAGAAACGAGATCTTCATCAGAGAGACTTGCTTCAAAACTTTTTTCATAATTAACTCTTGCTAATCATATTCTATTCTTCCCTCACATTTATTCTATTCTCTCTTTCCTTTCACCCTGTCCTTCCTCAAAAGTGTTTTCCTTCTGATTACACCTTCACCCAATGTGCCCTTTCTTCTATGATCTTACCTCCTTCTCCTAACCCCTTTCTCTCCTACTTTCCTGCAAGGTTAAGATAGATTTCTATATCCATATTGAATGTGCATGTTATTTCCTCTTTTGAGTCAGTTCTGATGACTTTAAGGTTCAGTAACTCCCCCTCCTCTTTCCCTCTTCCCCTCCATTGTAAAAGCTTTTTCATGCCTCTTTAATGACAGGTAATTTATATCATATTCCATCTCTCCCTTTCTCAATACATTCCTCTCTCCCCCTTTGATTTTTTAAAGATATTATCCCTTCATATTTTACTCACATCTGTGCCTTATATATCTATCTATTTATATACTCTTTTAAACTGCTCTAATAATAAGAAAATTCTTATGAGTTACCACAAGTATCATCTTCCCATTTAGGAATATAAACAGATGAATCTTATTAAGTGCTTTATGATATTCATTTCATGATCACCTCCTTATGCTTCTTCTGAGTATTTGAAAATCACATTTTCTATTCACCTCTGTCTTCATCATGAATACTTGAAAGCCTTCTATTAAATGTCCACTTTTCCTCCTGAAGAATTATGCTCAGCGTTGTTGGGTAAATGATTCTTGGTTGTAATCCTAGCTCTTTTGCTGTCCAGAATATTATATTCCAAGCCTTTTGATCCTTTAGCATAGAAGTTTCTAAATCTTGTATTATTCTGACTGTAGCTCAACTATACTTGAATTGTTTCTTTCTGGACGCTTGCAATATTTTCTCCTTGCTCTAAGAGTTCTGGAATTTGGCTACAATATTCCTGGGAGTTTTCATATAGGGATCTCCTTAAGAGATGATCAGTGGATTCTTTCAATTTCTATTTTTACCCTCTAGCTCTAGAATATCAAGATCATTTTTCTTGATAATTTCTTGAAAGAGGATGTCTAACATGAATTTTTGATCATGACTTTCAAGTAGACCAATAATTTTAAAATTATCTCTTCTGGATCTATTTTCCATGTCAGTTTTTTTTTTTTTTTTTTTTTTTTTGATCATGACTTTCAGGTAGACCAATAATTTTAAAATTATCTCTTCTGAATCTATTTTCCATATCAGTTGTTTTCCAATGAGGTATTTCATATCTTTTTTCTATTTTTTCATTCTTTGGGATTTCTTTTATTGTATCTTGATTTCTCACAGAGTCATTAGCTTCCATTTGCTCATTTTCCTCTGACTTTTTGTACCTCTTTTCCCGTTTGGTCAATTTTACTTTTTAAGACATTATTTTCTTCATTATCTTTTTTTATTTCCTTTTACATCATTCTCATTTCTTTTCCCGATTTTACTTCTACCTCTCTTACTTCATTTTCAAAATTACTTTTGAGCTCTTCCATGATCTGAAACCAATTCTTGTTTTTCTTAGAAGCTTTGACTCTGTTATCATCTTCTGAATGTGTATTTTGACCTTTTTTTTGTCACCATACTAGCTATAGTTAGAATCTTTTTTTATTGTTTACTCATTTCCCCAGTCTATTACTTGGCTTTTAACTCTTTGTTAAAAGTAGGACTCTGTTTCCAGGGTGGAAGGTATATAATGTCCCAAATTTCAGAGGTTTTGTGTCACTTTTTTTCAGAGAGTCTTCTGAGGACTTAATACTGTGAGCCAGTACTACCATACAGATCTGAGTAGGGGTAAAGCAACAAAGTCCTGCCACAGTGCCATCAAAGACAACCTGCAATCTCTCTGACCAGATGTTTGGCCTCCCAACCTATGTGCTGAGATCTTTAGAAGTCACTTCGATTGCTGCCACATGTTGCTGCTATTGCTGGTGCTACCACTGCTGATTCAGTGGCTCCTAAAGCCTGTTCCTGGGTTGGAGCTTCCCTCACACCCTAATGAACCAAACCTTTCCTGCTGAGTTGTCTTTGGCCTCTGTGGGCTGAGAGGTCCAAAGATCACTGCCACTGTCACAGATTCAGAGGCTCCCACCTCCTGTTCCTGATTTTTTGAGGCCTGAGCTGTTGCTGGTGCATGCTCCAGACCCACCCCAAGGCAATAGACCCCTCCTGCCAACCTTCCAAGCCACCTTTGTTTGGAAAATTGTTCTATTCCATCTTTGTGTAGGCTCTGACACTCTAAAATTTGTTTTGCATCATTATTTAAAGGTATTTGGAGGTGTTTGGGGGAGAATTTCACTTCTCCATTTTGGCTCCTAATCTTTAGAGATCAGGAATCTTAAAGAAGAAAACAACTCCTGGAAAACTAGAATTGGACAAGAGGAAGCAAATGATGGTATAAGACACCAAGAAATAATAAAGTATCACAAAAAAGAAAGAAAAATAGAAGAGCATGTTAAACATCTCATTAGAAAAACAATTGATCTGGAGAACAGGTTGAAAAGAGTCAATATAAGAATTATTGGATTACCTGAAAGTTACAATAAAAAATCTTGATACAATATTATAAGAAATAATTAAAGAAAACTGCCCTGAAATTCTAGAACAGGAGGGTATAGTAGAAATAAAAAAAGTTCATCTGCCATCACTTGAAAGAGATCTCAGGATGAAAACCTACAGGAACATCATAGACAAGTTTCAAAACTCCGAGGTTAAGGAGAAAATATTATGACCAACAAAAAAAAAACTATTTAAATGCTATGGAGCTACAAACAGAATCACACAAGATCTAGTATGTGCTACACTAAAAGACTGTAGGTATTGGAACACTATTTTTTTTTCCATCTCATTTTATTTATTTTTAAAAGCTTTTTATTT
Source organism: Sarcophilus harrisii (assembly GCF_902635505.1). NCBI lineage: Eukaryota > Metazoa > Chordata > Mammalia > Dasyuromorphia > Dasyuridae > Sarcophilus > Sarcophilus harrisii. Next base: position 197,500,201 of record NC_045426.1, read on the forward strand.
TCAAAACATATCATAGATAGTTTTCAACAATCACCCTTGAAAAACCTTGTGTTCCAAATTTGTCTCCCTCCCTTACTTCCAATCCCACCTCCAGAGGGCAAGTAATCCAATATATGTTAAACATGTTCATTTCTTCTATACATATTTTCACAATTATCATGTTGCACAAGAAAGATCAGATCAAAAAGGAAAGAAAAAATGAGAAAGAAAAAATTCAAGCAAACAACAATAAAATAAGTAAAAATACTACGCTGTGATCCACACTCAATCCCCATAGTCCTTTCCTTCCTGGGTGCAGATGGCTCTCTTTATCACAAGACCATCACAGGAATTGGCCTGAATCATCTCAGTGTTGAAAAGAGCTATATCCATTAGAATTGATGATCATATAATCTTGCTATTGCCATGTACACTGTTCTCTTGGTTCTACTCACTTCATTTAGTATTAGTTCATGTAAGTCTTTCCAGGCCTCTCTGAAATCATCCTGCTGATTGTTCCTTATTGAACAATAATATTCCATAATATTCATATACCATAACTTATTCAGCTATTCCCTAAATGATGGGCATCCATTCAGTTTCCAATTCCTTGCCACTACAAATATTTTTGCATATATGGGTCTCTTTCCCTCCTTTAAGATCTCTTTGGGATACAAGCTCAGTAAAAACACTGCTGGATTAAAGGGTATGTAGAGTTTGATAGCCCTTTGGGCTTTTTGAAGAGCAAAAGAGCTGGGGTTGTAGCCAAAAAATAATTTATCTGGCAAAGTTAAGTATAATCCTGAATGTGAAAAAGAAAAGAATTTTAAATAAGCTGAAAGAGTTTCAGGTATTGTCCAAAAAAAACCCAGAACCTAATGAAAAATTTGACATATAGGATCCAGGAGAAAATACAAGGTAAACATCAAAGACCATTTACAAGGGACTCAATAAGGTAAAATTGTTTACTTACATGTGCAAATGTTATCAGTATTCTTAAGATTGTCTCCAGTATGTGAGTAGTTTTAAAGAAGGATTGGGGCTGAGCTGTCTATGATGGGGTTTATTCTAAAAAACAATATTGAATAGGAAAAGATAAAAAGGAGCAATTACCTAATACAAATGAGGTATGAGAAGAATTGTTTCACTCCTTCCTTTTGTTAGTTTTGCCATTCAAGATTCCACTTTGAGGTATTTAAGATTTTTGGAGGAGAATTTGGGAGATTTCAGGTGTATCTTACTTTTACTCTGCCATCTTGGCTTCACCCCCTTTCAGTCTACTTCTTCACTTTGAACTTTATGTTAATATCATATTCCGTACACTTTAAAGAGAGTCTAGCTAAATTTTTGTCCTTTTATATACTTCTTCTATTTTCAGAGCTCATCCTGGTGGCCTGCAAACTTCCTATGCTGTCAAAGTGATTTGTTTGGGGAGAAGTCTGCTTACTGTTATCTTCTGAGCTCTGCAAGTTCCTTACCACCCAGGTCTTAATATTTCATTTTGTTCCCAGTTGGGAATTTCACTCAACTGTTGTTATACTCAGCCATTATTAGCTCATTGGGAGGTTCTGCAGGGTCAGAGAAACTCAATCACAGGCTCCTCTTTTGTCTAGGACTCCTACCCTAGTGTTATTCTACTTCAGGCTTTCACTCTGAGCTGGAGACTACAACTAAGTTCCTGCTCTGCTGGGATCAGAGCCATACTGTTCACATCTAAACTTTCTTGCTCAGTAAACAGGTAGAGTCCTATAGTAAACACTCTTCTGCCATCTTTTTGTTCAGACCAATCCCTCACCCCCAGGCCACCTACCCACTACCACCCAGGGTAGTGGATGACAGAGTTGCCAGATGTCACCTATTCCTAAACCCTAAGCTTGTTCCGGCAATTCCTGGGATCTCTTCCTGTCCAGTGCTTTCAGTCCTTATGACTAATCTCGCCTCTCTTTTAATTTTTGGGCTTCTAACCAGACTTTGTCCTCATTGTCTGCAGACCTTTCTATCTCCTTAAGACACCCTAGGCTGGAAAAATAATTCATTATGTTAACTTTTTAAGATTTTGTTTCTAGATTAGAATTCAGTCTCACATTTTTTAGATTTTTTAATGGAGGTTTTGTTGGGTCATCTTGAGGATGTGGTTGAGATAAAGAATTGATAAAAAGAGTAAAAATGATGTTTGTTTTTATAAAATAATTTCAATCATGTCTGACTCTTCATGACCCCATTTGGGGTTTTCTTAACAAAGATATTAGGATAGTTTTCCATTTTCTTCTCTAGCTCATTTTACAGATGGGGAAACAAGGTTAAGTGACTTACCCAGGGTGACACAGCTAGTAAGTATCTGTGACTGAACTTGATCTCAGGAAGATAAATTTTTCTAATTCCAAGTCCAGTGCTTTACTCACTGCACCCATAGCTAGAGATAATTGAATCCACTGAAACTGATGAGATCACCAAGCAAGAGAGCATAGAGGGAAAATAGAAGTTCCAGGATAGAACTTTGGGGGTCATCTATAGTTACTGCATAATACTGGGATGAATGTGCAGAAAAGAAGATTGAAAAGGATATATAGTCAGAGCTGAAGAAATCTAAGGAAAGTTTTTCCTCCTAGAGAGGAGAAAGTATCTAGGTCAAGATGATTAACATTATTAGACTGCAGAGAGAAGAATTGAGAAAAGCTCATCAGATTTGGCAAGAAAGAAACCAACGGTGACTTTGGAGAGAATAATTTCAGTCAAATCAGAAAAAAATTGGGAAGGATTTATAACAAAGTAAGAGGGAAAGAAACAAGAGGATCTAATTGATTGTCAATGACATTTTCAAGGATTCTGAACATGAGAGGCTAGATATAGGACTATTAGCTAAAAGTTATTGAATCAGAGTGGTTTTTTTTTTGTGTGTGTGTGTGTGTGTATGTGTGTGTGTGTGTGTGTATGTGTGTGTTGTGTGCTTTAAAGGATAAAGAAAACCTGATATGTTTGTAGGCAGCAGGGAAGCAATCAGAAAAAAAAGTGGCTATAATAAAGGGAGGCAATATAATATGCTAGAGAAGATGGGACATAATGGGATCAAGTGTCTATGTTAGAAGGATTTACCTTGGCAAGGAGAAGGGCTGCATCTTAATGTGAGACAAGAGAGAGGAAGAGATAGAAAGGGAATATATTAATGAGATGAGAAAGGAAGAAAAAGGAGCTTTTGACAAAATGACATCAATTTTTTCGATGAAGTATGAGACAAGAATTTCACTTGAGGCAGTTTGGAGGAAAAGTTCTGTTGGAAACTTTAAGAAAAGATGAATAAGTTTGAAATAACCACTGAGATGAGTGGGAGAGCAAATCCATTAGGGAGGTGTAAAAAGACTGTTTTACTTCAGTGTGGGCCAAGATGATATTTTGCAACATAAATTTTTAATGGATCCATTTTGCAGTTTTGGAAATTTATTCAGAAGCAACAAAAGGTAAGAAGAATCTAAAGTTGGATCATGGTAAGATATGATCAGCAATAGGATATGGGGACAAGAGACTTGAGTCTAAAGGCTGGTATTGAGTAGATCTGGTTTGCCAACATGTCAAGAGTGGAAAAGGGGGATAGTATAATCAGTCCAAGAGTTAGGGCTTGGAGAAGGACTGAGAAGTACAGGTATTCAAGGTTCACAATTATAATAAAGAACAAAGTTATAAATATTAAGATTCTAAAAAAACTATAATCAGATAAAGAAATTTCAGAGCTGATAAACATGACCATGGAACTGGAACACTTGTACATGATGGTAAGACAATAATATGACCATCTCTGTGTGTACTTGAGGTGGAAAAAGTCATAGGCAATGCATAGATCAAAAAACTAAGAAGTTAGGAAGTATTAATATATACATTGAAGTTCCCTTAGGAGAGAGATGGGGAAACTTTTTTCTGCCAAGGGTCATTTGGATAATTATAACATCACAAGCTATACAAAATTATCAATTTATAGAACTCAAGCAGTGGGAGGTTGTTGTACCTAGTTCCTCACCCCCGCTCTAGAATGAAGGCAGTAGTTGTGGAGAAGAAAACGACTATGATCCAGGCACTGAACTCATTGAGAAAAAATCTACCAAATTTTGACTGGTTAATAAATCTGAATTGAATGCACTTCAAAGAAGAGTAAAACAATTATGCTAAGAAGCCATATATTGTCATCTTATTTAACTCATATATGCAGAATACATTATACAAACTCCAAGACTGGATGAATCAAAAGCTGGAATTAAGATTGCCAGAAGAAAACTCAGATATGTAGATGATACCACTCTGAAGGCAGAAAAGAAGCCTCTTGATGAAGGTGAAAGAAGAGAATGTAAAAAATGGCCTGAAGTTTAACATCACAAAAACTAAGATTTTGGCAAGTAATCCCATCATTTCCTGGCAAATAGAGGGAAAGAAATATAGCAGTGTCAGATTTTGTGTTCTTGAGCTTAAAGATCACAAGAGATGACAATTGTAATCATGAAATTAAAAACAACAATAACAACAACAAAGGCAACCCTTGTTCCTTGGAGGGAAAGTTTTGGCAAATCGGGACAGCATACTAAACAGTAGAAACTTCACCTTTTCAACAAAATAGTCAAAGCCATGGTTTTTCCAGTGGTAATGCAGGGCTGTAAGAATTGGACTATAAGGAAAGCAGAGTACCCCAGAATGCCTTCAGATTGTGGTACTAGAGAAGACTTTTGAGAGTTTCTTGAACAGCAAGGAAATCAATTCAGTTTTAATACTTAAAGAAATTAATTCAAGCTATTCACTGGAAAGTCAAATACTGAAGCTGAAGCTTAAATATTTTGGCCACATGAGAAGATGGGACTCATTAGAAAAGACTTTGATGTTAGGAAAGATTTAAGGCAAAAGAGAAAGATAACAGAGGACGAGAGTGTAGTGAAAAACAATGAACATGAACTTGGATAGATTTTGAGAGATTTTGGAGGATAGAAGGGCTTGTTGTGCTATATAATATATGTCATAAAGAACAGACACAACTGAACAATAAAACAAAACTGAGGGAATAGGAATGATGAGAATAGGTAGTTAGGAAAGGGGAATAGAGACAGGAAGAGATTAAACATTTTATTAAGTATTTATTATGTACCAGTCACTATGTTAAGCACTTGACAAATATTATCTCATTTGATCCTCACAACTCTGTGCTATTATTACCTCTATCTTACAGCTGAGGAAATTGAGGCAGACAGAGGTCAAGTGACTTGCTCAGCATCATACAAGTAGTGTCACAGATCTTCCTGACTCCAGACCAGTGCTCAATCCACTGTACCACTTAGCTGGGAGAGAAGAATCACTGGGATGGGGAGAGTATGACAGGATCAGTGTATGTGAACCATAAAGGTATGAATACAAGCAGAATAACATGACTAATGAGAGGGCCATTGAGGGAGAGGTAGGAAATCAAACTGTTTAAAGACCAGCCTCAAAGCCCAACCTCTCAACAGGTAATGATATTAAGTTGTCTGAGGCCCAGGAGACCCAGCTTGGAGAAGGCAGACACAGGCAGAGGTAAGCCCTGAGTCAGTGTTCATGGAGGGGTGGATGGTGGGAGTGGAAGGGATGGAGGGTGTGGGGTAACATCTGATACTGGTATTTGGATGTAATTCTGATCTGGGAAAGTGATCCAGAGTGCTGGAGAAGGCCTTGAGGCAAAGATAGAAGATAGTGACATGGATTTGAGAATAATTTAGGGATCTCTAGGAAATCTCAAAAATACATAAACATATAATTAGCTTATATTTGGAGAAGTCACTAGTAAATTTCCTATAATTGGAAATGTTCATTTCATTTTTCATTATTCTTTTCATTTCTTTCCATGTTTTTCTAAAAGTATTGAGCTCATCATTTCTTGCCACACAGTACAATTCTATTACAATCATATGCAACTTGTTTAGTCTGTTTCCCAACTGATAGGTATCTCCTCAATTTCCAGGGGGTTTTGGCCACCACAAAGAGAGCTGCTCTAAACATTTTGGAATTGATAGGTTCTTTTCCTTTTTTCCTGTTCACCTTGGACAACAAACCTAATAATTGTATTGTTAGGTCAAAGGATAGATAGTTTTATAACTCCTTCCAAATTGCTCTTCAGGTTGGATCAGTTCACAGTTCGATAGTGTATTAGCATCCCAATTTGTCCACATGCTCCCAATATTTGTCATTTCCTCCTATTATTTTAAACAATCTGATAAATGTGAAGATTTGTAAACATTGTTTTAATTCTTAATTTTCTAATCAAAAATGATTTAGAGCATTTTTTCATATGACTGATTTTTTCATCTAAAAACTGCTGATTCCTAGCCTTTGACCATTTCTCAATTGGGTAATGACTCATATTTTTATAAATTTGGTAGATTCTATGTATTCGAGATATTAACCCTTCATCTGAGAAATTGTCTATAAAAAATTTCCCCCAATTTTCTGATTTCTGCATGTGATTATTTTTAGTAAGGGAAGATCCTATTAAAATATGATACTGATAAAGTTCTTTGCATGAGCCACTGTGAACCATTTGAACCAATAATTATGAAACTTACCTATGTTTGCTACTTTCAGTTTTGTAATCAGATGAGGAATGACTATTTTTAATAAATTTGAATCAGTTTCTGGTGTCTAAAAAAGGGATCTTTACAAGAGAAACTTGCTGCAAAGATTTTTTTTTTTTAACCATTTACCTGCTACTCTTCTCAGTTTTGCTGCATTGGTTTTCTTTGTGCAAGATAAAATTTTGTATAATAAAGTTCATTTTAACTTTTATGACCCTTTCTATATCAGAGTAATTTTTTTCATATGACTATCAATAACTTGATTAGTTCATCTTGAAACTATTCATATCTTTTGATCACTTATCAACTGGGGAATTACTTTTTTTTTTTAATAAATTTGGCTCAGTTCCCTTCATGTTTGAGAAAAAAGACTTTCATCAGAGAAATTTGCTTCAAATTTTCTCTCATAATTACCATTGCTAACTATATTCCCCTCCCCCTATTTATTCTCTTTCTCTTTTCACTTTTTTCACTGTCCCTCCTCAAAATGTTTTGGTTTTGACTAATCCCTCCCCCATTAAGCCATTTCTTCTTATCATCCTCTCTTCCTTGTATCCTCTTTCCCTGCTACTTTGCTCTGCAGTATAACAGATTTCTATATCTATATTGACTCTGCATGTTATTTCCTCTTCGAGCCAATTCTAATGAAAATAAGATTCACTAACTCTCTCCCCCTTCTTCCCTTTACACTGTAAGAATTTTTTCTTGCCTCTTATATGGCAGATTAATTTATGCCATTCCACACTTCTCCCTTTCCCTTTCTCCCAGTACATTCTTTCACCCTCTTAATTTTATTTTTATTTAGCTATTATCCTTTCATATTCAACTCATACCTGAACCCTCTTGAGTATGTATATATATATATATATATATATATATATATATATATATATATATATATATATATATTTAGATATACTCCTTCTAACAGTCCTAACAATGAAAAGAGGTAGGAATCCTCCCATGTAGGAAACTAAATAGATTAACCTTGTTATCTCTCTTTTTATATTCCTTTCCTGATTACCTCCTTATGTTTATCCTGAGACCTATATTTGAAAATCAGATTTTCTATTTGGTTCTGGTCTTTTCATCATAAATTTTTAAAAGTCCTCTATTTCATTGAATATCCACCTTTCATCCCAAATAATTATGCTCAGTTTTGCTAGGAGGTGATTCTTGGTTGTAATCATAGCTCCTTTGTATTCCAGATTGTATTCCTACAAGCTCCCTGATTCTTTGATGTGGAAGGTGCTAAATCTTGTGCTATCCTGACTGTGGCTCCACTATATTTGAATTGTTTATTTCTAGATATTTGCAATATTTTCTTCTTGACCTAGGAATTCTGGAGACTCAGGAATATTATATTTCTGGGAGTTTTTATCATGGGATCTCTTTAAAGAGGTGATCAGTGGATTCTTTCAATTTCTATTTTACCTTCTAGCTCTAAAATATCAGGACAATTTTCCTTGATAATTTCTTGAAATTTTTAAGGAGATATTTTCTTCAGTGAGTTTTTGTACTTCTTTTCCTATTTGGCCAATTTTGCTTTTTAAGGCATTTTTTTCTTCATTAGCTTTTTGTATTTCCTTTTGCATCATTTCTCTTCCCTATTTTCTTCTATCTCTCTTATTTGATTTTCAGTCTCTTTTGAACCCTTCCATGGCCTGAGACTAATTCTTATTTTTTCTTGGAAGCTCGGAAGCTATATAAACTTTCATTTTATCTTCTTTTGAGTATGTGTTTTGATCTTCCTTGTCACCATAGTAACTTCCTGTGGTCAAAATTTTTCTCTCTTGTTTGCTCACCCCTCTCCTCCTCCTCCCCTCCCCCCAGTCATTACTTGGCTTTTAACTCTTTGTTAAAGTATAGCTCTGTTTCCAGGGTAGAGGGTGCAATGTCCCAAGCTTCAGGGGTTTTGTGTCACTGTTTTCAGAGATTCATCTAGAGACCTAACTTTTCACTTCTTCCAAGATGGTATGATCCAAGGAGAATTGCGTTTACTCCTCTCCTGGACTATGGTCTGGTCTGTGAATGGTCTTTTCTCCCCTGAACTGTGAGGGGAGTTCCTACTCCACTGTGACTCTTTAAGTTCTAGTATGCTAGTACTCCTTGTTGCTCTGGAACTGTGAGCCAAGAGTGTGTCTCAGATCTCAGTATAGGCAAAGCAACAGAATTCTGCCTCAGTGCTAGCAGTGACCCCCATATCCAGTCTGTGGGCTGAGATCTCTGGAAGCTGCCTATGACAGTGCTCCTGCTGCTGCTGCTGCTATTGCTACACTGAAAATTCAGTGACTTTCCATTCTAGTTTGCTGGGGCATCCCTCTCACCCTAGTGCTTTCCTTTCCTTTCTTTTCCAACTTTTCCTGCTGACATGTTGTTTTTGGTGTCTGTGAGCTGACAGGTCTGGAAAGTGCTATTGTTTCTACTGATTCAGAGGCCCCAATTTCCGCTCCTGGTTGACTGGGGCTGGAACTGCTAGAACTATAGACTTTACTTTTCCACCCTTTGGATCTTCTAAGTTTTCTCTGGCTGGAAAATTGTTCCACGCTATCTTTTCGTGGGTTTTAATGCTCTAAAATTTGTTTAGAGTTATTTAAACTATTAAAGCTATTTAAATATATTTGCAGGGATTTTAGAGAGAACTTTGGGTTGTCCCTGTCTTCATTCCTCCATCCTGGCTCTGGTTCTGACCCTCTCTATCTCTTGTGGCTCGTGAACCATTCCCCTACTCTGGAAATCTTTTATTTGATTAATGTCATCTGTGTCATCAGTTTTTGAAAATGACTTTTCAAAATTCCATTCTACATATGTTCATCTCCTCTTTAAGATCATTTGAAATACTATCCATGTTTTTGTTTTTCATATTAAATAGAATTTCTGGAGTTGGTCTTAAATGACTGAATGTTCTTGGTGACTGACAGTTTTGGTGACTGAATGTTCTTTGACTTTACCTTCAAGTATAAATAATTCCTTGGTTTTTGCTTTTATTTTATGAATTTGAATTTAGAGATAAAGTTCTTTATAATTCCCTTGCATTGATATGCTCTGTTATATTTATTTTGAATTTTATTGCAATTTAGTCCTGGTACATAACAAATTCACTTATATAAGGAGTCCATGGCCAATAAAAAGGCCAAGCTATGTGAGCTCAAGGCCTTCTTAGACGTGGTGAGTTCCCATAATCACATATGGCTGATTGACCAGATGCAATGCACTTTCCAGTGTAGCAAAGCGCTGCTGTAACCTTACTCTGTATCCTTGTCTTTGCTTTTTGGGCAAAGTAAATTTCTTCCTTTATTAAATGGTCATTGATTCACAAGTACTTCATTTCTTCCTAACTTTGAAGAGTTGAACTCTGACTTTAGCGCTGAACTTATAACATCTACATTGTTATTTCACTAACATACAGTTTTTGAGGATATTTTCCAAATTTGTAATGGTTAATTTTATAGGTCAATAGTTATATAAAGAATATTACATATGTGACAATTGCTTTAAACAAGTTATTTGCCATTTTTAATTTAAGGATGATAGAATGAGTCTTTTGACAATACATAGTTACAATTTTATATATAATATTTTTACGTTCAATGTATCTTACCTAGACTTACAATCCACAAAGATCTCAAAATAAAGCAAGCAGCCTAGATCTTTTTAAAATGATTCGTCTGTTGACCAATCAATTCTTTAGAATTTAGTCTCTAATTAGTTTTTTTCCAGCAGCCCTTTATTTGTTTTGTGTTTTAATCACTAAAGGATATTTAACAATAGTTTTTGCTTTTCTGAATTTGTGAGGTTTAAATGCACCTAGCTAAATAAATTTAATGTAATTTGCCTTATTTCATATTATTCTACATACTATATGCTACAGTTAAACTGTGCTACTGCATTGTGCTATAACTAATGCACATGATTTCCCAGAGGAAAAATTGCTCCAACTTTTAACATTTTTCTCTTTTGTCTTCTTTCCCAGTCTGATAGATGTAAAATAAAATATTTATTTTTATTTGCATTTCTCTAAAGATTAATGATTTATAGATTTTTTCATATTATTGATAGATTTCTTCCTTTTAAAATTATCTGTTCATATTCTTTTACCATTTATTATGGAATGGTTCTGAAGTCTTATAAATTTGGTTCAGTTCTTAATGCCAGAGAAATTTGTTCAAAGATTTGAACAAGGCAAAAGAGATGTGCTATTGTTTGAAGGAGAGATCCTGGAAATAATCTTTATGGACAGATCTGCCCATGCCACTTCCTTATTCAATAAATTCCAGTGGTTCCCTAATGTTTCTGGGATCAAATATAAATTACTTTGTTTATCTTTTGAAGTCATTCATAAACTTTGATACAGCCTAAGTCCCTCGTATTTTTATACATTACATTTTCCCTCAGAACATTCTAAATTGTACAATCAAGCCCATATTCTCTCTGCTGCTCACAGCATCACAGACCATCTGCCCTCTCAATGCCTTTTCCTTTTCTTACCTAAAAAGAGGAACTGTGGCCCTGAGAAGAGAAGAGGCTTGCTCAAGGACACAGAGATGCACATTTATACTTTATTAAAGGCCTTCTCCAGTCTTCCTGATTTATATCTTGCCATTAGACCAGGACACCTGGACAGCTCCAAAGAAAGTGAAGCTAATGATTTTGTACAGACTTCTCTCACTTAAATCCAGTTACTTTCACATCATGGCATCACTTCCTGATGATGGACATCATGAAGAATGAAGGACAAACAACAATCTATGAGTAGGAGTAGGAGCTGCCCCACCGAGGATCCAACTGGAACTGACCAGTTGAGTAATACACCTCTTTACTTTTCTATTCTTTTCTTTTTCTTGCTGTCTTTTTCCCCTTCTCTTGCCTCTGTCCCCATAGATTATCAAGGCCGTAGTTGTGGATGCTCTTCCTAAAGGAATATAAATTTTGATTGCTGAAACCTCAAAAGATTTTGGAGTTTATGCATAAGAGCATGGTTTAAACCCAAATCACTCTGGCTTTCATTGATTGACCAACAATAGGTCCCAGGCCAAAAGCCCTACTTAGTTACTGTGTGGGCCCTGATTGCTCAGAGTGAATGTAAATTGCATTTGTTTCTGTTTTGGCTGGAAACCCTTAGAGCTTTCTCCTCCTAGATTTGACTTTTTTTTTTTTTTTTTTTTTTTTTGGACTAGGTAAAAAAGATCTTTATCTGCATTATTTCTTACCTAGACTTAATCACTGATTGGGTGTTATCTAAGTCAAATTGGGACTTTTGCCTTTTCAAGGTCTCTCATTTCATTCAGGGTCATCTTCCATTGTCCTGCTCTATAACTTGCCACCGACCTAAATGGTTCTGGAGGAGAAAGTGAGGCTGATGATTTTGCAGAGCCCTCCCTCACTTAAATCCAGTTCACTTACATGTCATGGAATCACTTCCATAATTATCATGGTCCTCTTTCAGAATAAAGGACATTTAGTACCTCATCTGAATGTAACTATTTTGTATTTATTCTATAAATATTGTGATGAATGAAAAAACTAAAAAGACAGAATTTCTGGGTAATTAATGATCAATTTATTAACAGGCTAGCTAATAATTGATAAATTTTGATGGTCAGTGGTTTCTCTTGGTAACCAGAGACATGAAGAAATTAGAAACTTTAATATACTTTTAGAAAAGGGGGTGCCCCTCACAGGTAAAAATCAACCTTGATTTGTGAATAGTAAATGAAGGGGTGCACTAAAAGTCTGCACATCTTCCTGCACATCAATCCAAAGGATTGATCATGAGACTCATAAGTATCTAGTAATCTTGGTAATGAAATCCATCTCTTACCTAGACCTAAACTCCTTTGTTTTGAAGTATTTAGTTGCAACCTGTCTTCCCAGTGTCTTTATCCTTTATTTTTCCCCTCAATCTATACTGCACAACCAAACCCATTTTCTCTCTCTACTGCTCACATTATCATAATCTATCTTCCCTCTCATTGCCTTTTCTTTTAGTTTTCTCCTTCATAAGCCAAGTTACTTAAACTCTAATAAGAAAAGTATAATAACAATAATAAGAATTTATTGGTTTAGGTCTAAATTCCTGTAGATTAAATTCTGTTTACACTTCAAACAAAAGTAAGGTCTCCTAATTGAGTGGGGGCCTGTCCATGATAAAAAAGAGTATATATATATATATATATATATATATATATATATATATATATATATATAGTGAGAATTAGGGCAATCTTTTCTATTGGCCATATCCTTCAGGGACTGGGCTGACATCTACAAGAGCTGATCTCTGAATGAGAAAATAAGAAGCCTAAATTCTAATTAATATGTTATTAATAGAAAATAATTTCAGTGTAAAGTATATATTTATATGTGTACCTTTCATAGAATATTGTATACCTTTTGTAAAGAGCAGGGGCTATTAACATTTCATTACTTTATTTCCCAGTGACTGACAGACACAGTAAGGGTTTCATTAACTGATAGATATCATTCTCCTTCTACCTTAAATGATAGTTTTTAAACCTAAAAATGTATATAATTGTGCTTTTTGACAGTTGAAGTTTAGAGGAAGGGAAGAGTCCATTTTAGGCTTGAGGAACAGTGTGAACAGATACCCAAAATACATAGGGGGAAAAAGGTGTTATATTGCTCTCTTGATCTTTTAAACACAGATTGTGCCAAAAACATTTTATTGTCTTCTTTCATATATCCCAAAGCATCCAGTACTGCATTACCCCAAACAGTAAATCCTTTTTGAAGTAAATCTGTCACCAGTGTCTTGAGTATATTATTTCCCAATTTAATCTAGTAATTTCTGCCAGGTCAAAAAAAAAAAAAAATGCACCTCATACTGGGACTATTACAATAGCTAGCTGGTAGTTCTGCCTGCCTCCAGTCTTTCTCCTACTCCAATCCATCCTCCATTCAGCTACTAAAGTGATTTTCCTAAAGCACAGGTTCTACCATGTGACCCTTCTACTCAATAAACTACAGTAGTAGCTACCTCTTTCCTCTAGGATCAAATAGGATACCACTGTTTGGTATCCAAAGCCCTTCATAGTCTAGTCTTTTTCCAGGTTTCTTAAATTTTATTCCCCAATATATCCTCCTTAATCCAGTAGTACTAGCCTCTTGCTGTTCTAAGAACAAGACACTCAATTTGGTTTTGCATTTGCATTGACTATTCCTGCCCTCCTTTAAATCCCAACTAAAATTTCGTCATCTATACGAAGCATTTCTCAACATGTTTTAATTTTGTTATATCCAATTCTTCGTGAACCCCGTTTGAGGTTTTTTTTGTTTTTGGCAAAAATACTGGAGTGATTTGCCATTTCCTTTGCCAGTTCATTTTACAGATGAGGAAAAAAGGCGCAAGTGATTTGCCCAGGGTCCCATAGCTAGTGCTTGAGACTGCATTTGAATTCAGGAAAAGAAGTCTTTGCGATTCCAAATCTACTTCTCTATCCACTTAATCTCTAGCTGCTCTTAATCCCAGTGCTTGCTCTTTTATATTATATTCATCCTGTATATAGTTTATTAATCCATTTGTTTTTTGTCTTTCCCGTTAGATTGTGAACTTCTCGAGGGCAGGGATTGTCTTTCGCCTCTTTTTGTATACCCAATGTTCATTACTTGGCTTGACTCAAAGGTGTTTTATAAATAAATGTTAATTGACTGATTGGTTGCCTATCATTTTAAATTGACCAATAACGGATCTATAGGCAAGAACGAAGGATGATTCGATGTTCTATTATGAAAACACTCAGAATCTTGGGCAGGAGGTGCCAAGAGAAGGGAGTAAAGAACAGATGGAAAGCAACTTCAGGTTCAGAAAGTACGACTTTGCTCCAGGAGTCCTTGGAGCTAATGAAAACAGGTCGTATAAAGCACTCGAAAAAGACTGTAATCTTACTATCTCTATAACGGCTCGTCTTTAGGCTTAATTATCCTGAATTAAGTCCTGTGTTTTTCAGGTGGAAGGTGGAGATAACGTCCCTAAAATGCTTTAATTTGCTTTGCAGTATCATAGTCCCTGTATTTCTCTCTCTCTCTCTCTCTCCCCTTTCCCTCCCCACTTTGCCCTAACTATGACTTGAATTGACTCCACGTCTTTGCCCTAGCGCGGTTGACCTTGCCCTCGCATCAGTATCTTGGATATTTGAGATGACCAAAAACGTCGCCTCAAAATCCAGGCCGCTCGATGTGATAAAACTGGAGAAAAACAACTCGTTGCTGTTAATGCCAAACCTCAGCGACTACAGAGCCTCTCCCGATGACTTCCCTTAGTTTGCTCCCTGCTAGAGCTGAGCGAGGCTCTGGCCGTCGACAAGAGCGACGCATTTGCCCGTCATCGCCCTTCGAAGAAAAGGTTTTGTTTCAAGGCCGAGGCGCCTCCTCTAAGGGTTTTCCCTTTCCCTAGTCATTCCTTCCTTCAGGAGCAAACTGCTTACTTAACCAGCTTTCCTCTCTCACATCTCGCCCCTTTATTTCGGTTTTTTTTTGTTTTTAATCTCAACCTTTGGGGATACAATTTCGTTACACCTGCGTCACCCCAGCAACCGACGCCCCCAGGGCTAGCGGAAGCAAGGTTAATGTTCCGGGATTTCCTCTTCCGGGAGCACGGGGCGACTTCCGGTTGTCAGAATCTCTGGACGCAGAGGAGAAAGCGGTGGTGGTGGTGGTCGCAGCGGGTGGGCCTCCTCCGATGCTTCAGGTGCCCTCCGGCACGTAGTGGCTCCCTCCTTCCTCCTCGAGCTCGATGCATCCTCGACGTCCGGACGGCTTCGATGGCTTGGGCTACAAGGGCGGGGGCGGCAGCCGGGAGGAACCCGGGGGCAACAGTTTCTCCGCAAAGTCCTTCAGCTCCGCCTCCGACCTGAGCCACTGGGTGACCACTCCTCCCGACATCCCCGGCAGCCGCAACCTGCACTGGGGGGAGAAGACTCCCCATTATGGCCCGGGAGCCTCCCCAGGCCCGCTCGGGGGGACCGGCGAGGAGCCCTACCCCGGCGGCGGCTGCAGCAGCGGGCCCGGGGCTAGTAGCGGTGAGGGCCAGGGAGTCGGGAGCGCCGGGGCAGTGACAGGCTGCAGAAACTGGGCATGGGCGGGTGTGCGGAGGGAGGCGGCACGGGAACCTTAAGGTTTTATGCGCCTTCTTAGGAAAGGAAGGGGAAAGCGGCTGTTAGCTCTAACCGCGGGAGATTGCTTTCCTTCATGCTTCCCCCACCATCCCCTAGCCCCTACTCCTCTCCCGGCTCTCCAAGCCTCGTCCAGGTTCTTTCTACTCTTTAACTTAACCGTACCGTCTCTTTCTTCTTTTTCCACCGAAGCCTCCAAGATGAGAAATCTGAGGGCATATCAGTTTGGTAACTCTTAAAATGAAAATTATTTTGAGTAGGATGTCAAAAGACTAAAATTTTATCTTACTGTGCTTCACCCCGTGAGGGCAAATTCACTTAAATTCTCATTTCTAAAATGTTAGCAGTATCCGCTCTTTCAGAGCTTTGTGTGTTAGGTACCTATTTATTTTCACTTGAAATATCACATGGGCATCAGATATATCTATGAGTCTTCATTTTTTATTTAACAATTTGTATCAATTGTATGGAAGGCTGGTGTGAAACTGTTTTCTGGAGCCATCGTTAATTTCAAAAAATATTTTTAAATGCTCTCCCTTCTTCAAAGTAATTTTAAAATCTTTGTTCATGTTCATCTTGAACTCTCAGTTTTTATAGACTTTCCATCCTCATTAGGAATAGAGATATCTTGGATTTAGCATGCAATAATAAAAAAAAATTAAAGTTTATTTTGATTCTCTTTAAAATTTAATTTTACAATTTCAACTTGAATCGAAAAAACTTAATTGCTTTCATGATAATGATGTCAAAATATGTATTTGAAATTGCAAATAACATCCTTATGCTAAAGTGATTCCAAATTTGGAGTTGTAGCTCCAAAGTTTTATAATGTGAAAATATTTTATTATTATTTGAATGATTTGCTTTAACTATAGTTATGTAATTATAGTTAAAGTAATGACTAATAAAGTCCATAGAGAGTTTTAAGGGGCTAAAACTATGTCAGTAATATGAACGAATTAATTTTTGAAAATTAATGTGATTTTAAGTTGCAGCGAAAAGCATACTGTTCAGAACATGGTAGACCCATTTTTGTCCTAGTTAGGCCTTATTTAGAAAACTGTTCAATTCTGGATATCACATTTTAGAAATTACATCAACACACTGGAGTACATGTAGGATTGGTGAGGTGTTGAGGCATTTAGGATGTTGAGACAACTGACAGCAGTGCCATAGGAGCTCTAAGGAACTGAAAATATTCCTTGATGATTGCCTTTAATTGCTGGGGAAGATATTGTATAAAAGGAATTTGGTTGATCCCTAGAAGTCAAAAATAGGAACAATTTATGGCAATTGAGAGGAACAGGTTTTAGATCAATGTAAAGGAAAAGTTCTTAAGAGTGAAAAGTTTCCAAAAATAGAATGAGCTGCCTTGAAAGGTGATGTATTTCTCTGTAGGGAACTCTGTCTTACTATGTTACAGAAGGAATTTAAACATAAATGATTTCCTCTTGTGGTCTTGTGAAGTTTTATGGTGCTACTGTCTCATACATACAACTCTTTCCCCAGAAATACACTTAAACACTTAAGACTCATTATGTTCCTGACACTTGGACAGTGTGCTAATTATGAATATACAATTATTATACTGAAATTTATAAGCCACAGATGAAAACTTGTTTCAACACATTCCTATATGTTTAAAGTACTTATTTGCTATCCTAAGAGACATTTCTGATTCAATTGAAAGCGCCCTAAATTTGAAATTATAAGGGCTTGATTTCCAATTTTAGTTATATCACACATGTGAATTTGGGCAAGTCAGCTAATTTGTAGATCTCATATTACCTCCCATATAAAAATGAAGTTGCAGAACTAGATTTCTTTCCATAATGATCCAAATTGATAATTCTATCCTGGTCAATCATTTAGAAAATAATTATTTATATAGTTATTACTAGAACTCTATTACTATTCTCATTGTAAAGATACAAATCCCTTTTTTTCAATTTGAAATAATTTATATTATTAAGATGAGAGTAGAAGCTTAGCCTAAAGTCAGTTTCTTACACTAAAAATAGTGTATAAAGCTGTGGTGGTAAAAACAGGAACTAATAGCTTATGGTATAGTCTATAGAGCAAGCAATTCCATTTAGCTAATATTCAATTCCTATCCTATATAGATTCTGTTAAGTACTGTCATTGTTGGGCCTAAAGATGAATAAGATAACTACTATTGCTCTCAATTTGCAATTTAGTTTGAACCTTAGAAAATCTCCTTAAGTATGACATTTCTTGCAAAAGAGAGAATAAAGGAGTTTTTGATTTTTTTTGGTTTTTTAAGCTTTAGTTGATATTCCCCTTCCCCCTTTTTTTTTGTACTACAATCTTTCCTGGATGCTTAATTTTTCTGGCTAGAATGAAGAAGATATTTCACAGAAAATAAAGGATGATAGAGATAATTGTAAGAGGAAGAAAGAAACTCTGCAAGTAATCTTTTCTATTTTTTGAGGCTGGTTTGAATGCATGAATGAATGAAGCATTTATTAAATACTGTTAACCAAATAGTTTCTTGTACTCCCCTGGACATATGCTATTATATTCTAGATTCTTTTAAAGGGGAGACGAGTAAGGTAATTGCTTACTTAGAAGCAAGGAGATAAAAGGAGTAAAAGCGATGTCAAAGAAAATTATCCCATTTTGTCTCTTTTATTAAAATGTCTCTTGAAGTCCAGACTTTTTGCGTTTTGATACCTGACCATAACATTCTTTTCTGCTAGCTATAGATAACAGAGAAAACATCTGTCTGTTTTTGTCATCTGTGCATAACTGCTTCTAACTGGATATTTTTCCATTGAATATATCATTCACAAGGCCCTAATGATACCCAAGTTTAGGCCAATGAGTGAATTAAACACTCAGATGAAATTAATTTTTTTTTTTTTTTGATGGAAGGAAGCAATTGTAGAAATATAGGAAAGAAAGTAAGGGGAGGAGGGAGTACCTCACCTAATATAGTTGCTAGAAAAAGTCTTAGGAATTTCTATGTGATTTTTCCAGGATTATTGGTTTAACATTTTAATGGTGTATCCACTGTAATTGTGTATCCATCTTTATTTGTATGCAGGAGAAAATGTATTTGTGAGTAACTAGAGATCATGGAATACTTCAAAGTCTCCAGTACAAATTCATTTATATGAACTTTCTAAAAATAGAAATTAATCTTAAATTGCTACAATTTGCCCAACTTTAAATGATATATAATCTTCTCTTTCAGAACAGTTGAATAGATTTGCTGGATTTGGTATTGGACTTGCAAGGTACTAGTTTTATATAATATTTGCTTTAAGTTATTTAGAAAATGAGTTATGGCTAATATGAAGAAATTGAATAGGGGATAATTATTTTGTCAGTAAGAATCAAGATTCTGAGTTTGTGATCAGAGGAAGACAGGCTAGATCAAGGGTTCTTAAATTTTTGTGTCATGGATCCCTTTGGCAGTCTGATGAAAATTATGGTTCTTTTCTCAAAATAATACTTTTAAATGCATAAAGTAAAATACAGGGGCTTACAAAGGAAACTTTGAAATAAAGTTGTATTGAAATATAGAAATAAAAATGTAATTTCTTATCCACATTCATGAATCTCTTGAAATTCTATGCTAAGAATTCCTTCTAAAATTAAATTTTTAAAAATTGTGATTTTTGAATGACATTGGAAAGAAAGATTAAGCATTAGAAAGTCAGTTTCATTTAAAATAAATCTGATTTAAAATTAATTTAAAATAAAATTTAATTTAAAATTAAAACTAATCATAAACATTATTATCTACAGCAAGCCAAATATATTTGCAGAGTACATTTTAATAGAGCATTATGATTTTGTTATTTTGGAGATTTTAACGATGACAATACCCTTTTATTTACTTATAGTTTTTAATTTAATGCCAGCTCAGGACACTTATTCACATTTTCATCAAATTCAGTACATGATAAAATACCAAATTTATTTTTGCTTCTTATTGTTATTACTTTTTAATGATTACCTTAATACTTCAGGAATCTTTGTGGGGTTTATCGCTGAGGGAATTCCTTTCTCTGTTGTGCTAATAACCCTCTGCAACTTAAAAGTTTTTTTGGTTTCAAAATGTATCACCTTGTGGCCAACATATGTATACACCTCCCCAAGTTTAGCGATGTCATTTCTTGGACAACAAAAAACTTAGTTTCATCTTCATATCTTGATGACAAATCAGAGGAGGACTTTTGGGGGGATATATTCTGAGGCCATAATACATACTAAAAAAGACTTTTTAAAAAATGAAAGTGATTGTTTAAGGCTTAGAGAGAAAGGATTTATTTTAGCACACATTCAATTCATTAGGGATTTGTTTTTCATAAATAAGTAGTATATTGTTTCAGTTACATTGCTATAGCTCAGTTGTGTGATTTTTGTTAGTAATAGTATATTGCTTTTTGAAGTATTTTTTTTTTGTGTAGTTGAAATATTTTTGATAGTAAATATAAACAATTTTAGATTTGTTTTTTGTAAGTCTGCAATTCTTTAGAAAGATAGATTTTTGGAGTATTTATACAATGTTCAAAAATTGTTTTTATAGTCTGTTTACAGAAAATGTTTTGGCCCATCCTTGCATTGTTCTCCGTCGCCAGTGTCAGGTAAATTGCATGATTTCAGTTTTCTTTTGAAAATTTTAAATAATGTTGACATAGTAATGATGGAGGTAAGACTTCCAAGATTTGTGATGAACTTTGTTAAAGTAGGCTATAAATATTTAATTTATTATTTCATGTAATTTTTTTTTTCTAAAATGTATTTAGGATCCTGGAATTCGAGAACTACAAGGCACTTTAACATTCTAGTCCAGTTCTGTCATTTTGAAGAATAGAAAACAGAGGGCAGAGAGTTTAAATAACTTTCCTAAAGTCACATGATTGATAAATGGCAGTCAGGATCAGAACTCATTTTCTTTGACTTTCATTCTGTCTTTGACATTCACTCTAGTGTTGTTTTTCTGTATATTGTATATAAGTGAAGGCGCGCACTGTAAGTTATTGTTTTAGTATACCTTTAGTATACCTATAAAGAGTATTATTATTTTGTGATAAATTCACAGAATTTCATAGATAGAACATAGATAGAATCAAAAATTTAAAGTTGTCAATAACTTCTGTAACATTTCTTCACCAGCTTTTTCATTTCAGAGTAATAAATGCATAGAATTTTAGAAATATAGGAACCTTAGAGATAAAGTGATTTGTCCAAATAGATTACAGATGGGCTCCTCGTATTTCAAAACAGAAATTAAAGCTTACTTTTTTTCTTTCAAATGTTTTAACATGGGGAAGCTAGGTGGCACAGTGGATAGAGTATCAGCTCTGGCCTCAGACACTTAACACTTCCTAGCTGTGTGACCCTCGGCAAGCCACTTAACCCCAATTGCCTCAAAAAAAATGTTTTAAAATATAGTGCTTTTCAAAATGTAAATAAATTAAAATTTATTTAAATCTTAATTTATTTCAAGTTTTATGAATCCATGTGTTTAAAAGGGAAAATTAATTTTTTTAAAAATCCTCACTATAAATATGGAAAATTTGCCTTATCTTCAATAATTTGTTTTGGTATAGTCACAGAAAGCATCCCTGTTATCCAGTTAGTCTTTTTCTTCCTTTCTTCCTCTTAATTTTCTAATTTCTAGAAGCAATGATATGATGATATTTATGAAATTGATGTGCTAAGTTCCCTGCTGCCATAATGTCCTGTGTATTACAGACAGCTCTCTGGAGAGAAGTGTTTTCTTTTGCATAGCTCATAGACTTTTTTTTTTTTTTTGACTATCCAAAATGTCTTCAGTTCATGTAGCCTTCTTACTAAAGAGCATAAGGAGCACCATTTCTGAAGCCTTATATTAAAAATGAATTAAGATAGAAAGGATATTTTAAAGAATAGGGTAAAATATTGCATGCAAAGGTTGGGATCTTGGGAGTAAAAAGGGAAGACTTGGCATTTTAGGCATCAATCTGTTTTGAATAGTGAGTTCTTTTTGAGGAACTCGTGCACATTGGCTCTTTCCTGTTATATGGTAGCCATATATAGGTTCTTTGAGAATGAATTAAGCTTAAAACATAGTTGAGGAACTTAGGTTCACTAGGAATCTCTTCATATAACTATATAACATATTATACTATAGTAAAAATATAGTTTAAATGAATTTTAATTACTTCCTCATTTTTTAAAAATAAAATTAATGCTTTTCAAATATATTCCTGTATTTCCTGACATAAAAATATATTAATACCACTTAAAATTGGTTTACTTACATGTATTAAAGGGAAAATAATAACAACATTGATAATAAATCTTTTAAATTTAAATTTAACAGGTTAATTATCATGCTCGACATTATCATCTCACTCCATTTACAGTCATCAATATTATGTACAGCTTCAACAAAACCCAGGTGAGAATGTCAGTCTACACATTTGATTGATACATTTTTTAAAAGTTGAAGTTGTTTTATGTATACTCATTTACCTTAATTTTAAAAAGAACTATTCTTGTTCACTTAGATGTACAGTGAATCATCTAGGTATTAGAATTACTCAGCACAGTAAAGAAATAAAGAAAACAGTTTTTTAAAATGGGATCATTTGAAATATATGGATTCATATTTAATTGGCATATTTTCCATGATCCTAATTCAAACTACTCTGTATGATAAATAAGACATAAGCCTCCTCAAGGGCTATTTTGATTGTTTCTTTGTATCCTCAGCACCTCAAAGATCCAGGCATATACTAGATGCTTAATTAATTCTAATTGAATTGAATATTTTACAAGTACGAAAAGAAATTGAGCCAAAACCTCCTATGAAGATTTTCTCTGAAAAAGCATCAATAATTATTACAAAATAATTAAGAATTTGTCCATATTATATAGACTTTAATGGGTATATCTTTTTTTGGTGGTGGTTGTTTTTTTTTTTTTTTTTTTGCATTTTAGGGTCCAAGAGCCCTTTGGAAAGGAATGGGAAGCACATTTATTGTTCAGGGCATCACACTTGGGGCCGAAGGAATTATCAGCGAATTCACACCTTTGCCAAGGTATCCTTTTAAAATCTATGGTGAAATATAAG
This sequence comes from Sarcophilus harrisii, assembly GCF_902635505.1. Lineage (NCBI taxonomy): Eukaryota > Metazoa > Chordata > Mammalia > Dasyuromorphia > Dasyuridae > Sarcophilus > Sarcophilus harrisii. The sequence continues at coordinate 197,522,979 of NC_045426.1, forward strand.
GGGGGAAAATTTAAGTGTTCATGTTGAAACTGATATTTAGTCTGAAATAGTCAAAAGAGAATTTACCATTAATATTATAGCCCAGTAAATAACAGATTAATTTAATGTTTTGAACTGGAGAAGTAGTCATAGTGTAATAGATAGAGAGCTGTTCTCAAAGCCAGGGAGACCTAATTCAAATCCTGTGTCTAATATATATACTGACTATGTGACTTTTGGCAAATCAGCCTCTCAGTGCTCTAGGTAATTCTTTAAGACTCTTAAGTTTTAGAAAAGGTATGAATTTAGATTGGTAAAGAGAATTTCCTTATCAAGGGGAAACCCTATATCAGTGAAATCACAGATCTATTTCTTACCCCTATCCCTTAAAAATGGAAAGGAACTTAGAAGAACATTTTTGCCTATTCTTATTCAACCATATCTTCAAATTTTTCCTTCTAGAAATAATACTTTTAAAGTTTCGCATGCTTTCTAATGCCAGCCTATAAGGATAGAAGGAGTTTTCTAACCAAAAAATTTCTGTATACCATTGAAATTATGGATTCAGGTATAGTCTGTCTCCTTATCTTATGGTCCTAAAATTCTCTTAAATATAGTCATACAAAAAAAGATTTTAAGTTTGTATATTTAAATTTTAACTTAAAATTTTTGGTTAGTGAATGTTTTTATCAAAATATACATGCCTAAAAATCTCTTTTCTTGGGTCATTCATACTCACCCTTCTTTTTTGGATATTATTATATTAAAAGAGTATAAATTCATACTCATAGCTAAGTACTCTCAGAAGTTTGGTCAGAAGTATAAAACCTGTGAAAAGATAATGTAATATGGAAAGGAATGAATTAAATAAATCTATCTGTAGTGAGTTCAACATATATATGGAAAATATCCCCCAAATATAAAACATTTCCTTTGCTCTCAAGGGACAAGCACAAAGAAGAAATAAATGAATGAATAAATGTATGTTTCAGAGTAGTAGGTATTGCATTTAAAGGAACAGAATCCAAGAAAGGAATTGGTGGGTTGTGCGAAAAAAAGAAGACAATAATGTTTTAATAAAATTCTTACTGACCCTCTAATCTGAGTTCTTAAATCTCCAGACTCAGTGTATTAATTTACATTTGTGTATAGGCTATAATCTTATGTCAATAAGGGATGAAGGAAGCAAAACTTATTTTTCTCTTGAATTCTCCTAGTACTTTGTGTATTTCTCTTACATATTTATCACAATATGATAATTAATTGCCTGAATCTCTTTCTGCATTAGATAGGAAGCTCTTTGAGAATTCAGACTGTGTCTTCTCATTCCTTGTATTCCCTTCCTACCTCGCATAGTACTTTGTACATATTAATGTACATATTAATAAAAATTAAATATTTGCTGAATAAAGCAATCAAATTTTGTATGTATATGCACAGGGCTGCTAGATGGTACAGTGGATAATGTAAGACCTGGAATTTTAAGAAAAATAAATTCAAATTCAGCCTCAGACACCTAGTAGATGTGTGAATACTAGCCTTTGTCCTAGTTTTCTCATCTGGAAAATGAGCTGGAGAAGGAAATGGCAAACTATTCCAGTATCTTTGCCAAGAGAATCCAAAATGGGGATCTTACTCATGAAAAGTTAGGGAACTAAAACAACTGAACAATAACACATAAATGTGATTTCTGTAATTCATTTTATATATTGCTCAGTAAGATTGATATTTAATATCCATTGATACTAATTGGATAAAGTTGTATCTAAGTGGATAAATGTGGTAGTTGATTCCATTGAAGAAAAATATTTTGTAATATTCTTAGAGGAACATCTTACAGTATTTAGTTTCATATTTAAGGGGATTTGTTTTAATTCACTTGCTTTGTGAATGCATGGTTATGAATATATAGCTTTCTTGACATTTTTTCCTGTGGAAATACTGTGTGTGTGTGTGTGTGTGTGTGTGTGTGTGTGTGTGTGTGTGTATATACAAGAAAGGTAACAACATTGTAATAAGTTTTAATGGTTTGATTGTAAAGTATTCATTCTGGTTCTGATCACTGCCTTCCTTAATTTGCCCTCCCTTTTATCACTTCCAACCCTGTTATCTTATTCTTCACTTTCAACTTCCCTGTTAGGTAAGGTAGATTTCTATACCCATTTGAGTATATATATTGTTCCTATTTTGGACCAATTCAGATAAAAATGAAGCCCCCTCCCCCCCCCCCCACTATTTTCCTCCTACTATATTAGCTCTTTTTTTTTTTTTTTTTTTTGCATTTTTTTATGTGTGATCATTTCCCCCATTCTCCTCTTCCTTCCCTCTCTTCTTCCAGTATGTCTTTCTCACTCATTTTATTTTAGATAACCTCAACATAATTGACTCAATCATGTACCTTCTATATTCTAATTGCCTTATTAACTGTCCTAATAATTTTAAAGTTCTTAAGTTACATAAAAAAGTCTTCCCATATAGGAATATAAACAGTTTAACCATGTTGAATTCCTTAAGATTTTTCTTCCATGTTTTCCTTTTTATGCTTCTCTTAAGTCTTATATTTGAAAGTCTTAATTTCTGTTCAGCTCTGTTCTTTTCATGAAGAATACCTAATAGTCATATATTTCAATAAATGTCCATTCTTCATCCTCCTCCCTCTTTGAAAGATTTTACTTAGTTTTGCTGAGCAAATTATTCTTGGCTTTAATCCTAGTTTCTTTATGATGGAGTATCATGTTCCAAGGCTTTTGCTCCTTTAGCATAGTTGGTTGTTGTCTTTCATTCTAGAAGAGGACCAAAACTGTTTTGGAGTCAAGGTACAGTGTGTCCAACTTTGCTGATTAGACCAATATAAGCTCAAAAGACTACTACAGGTGGGGCACAGATAGTTCATATGAATATTTGGAATGGAAATTCTCTAAAATTGCATCTCTCATTTCTTTTGACCTACTGCAATTCTTCTTTGCTTATAGAATACACCACCTTCTCTGATGAGGGCATGTCATGTGGGATGGTCTTTGCTACTGTCTCTCATGTCATGAAATCAATTCCAGAGTTCTTCAGAGAGACCTTGAGAATGTTCTTAAATCCCTTCTTCTGACTTACCATGTGAGCACCTTCCATGTGTGAGTTCTCTATAAAATAAGTGTTTTAGGCAAATGTACTTTCAGCATCAGTTCAACATGGCTAGTTCATCAGAGTTGTGCTCTCTACAGTTAAGTTTGAGTGCTTGGTAGCTGAACTTAAGACCTTCCGTATCTTATTACCTACTCTTGCCAGATGATTTTCAGAATCTACCTAAGACAATTCAGTAGTATTTCAGTTTCGTGGCATTTCAGTTTCTTGTATACTATCCAGGTTTCAAAAGCATACAGCAATGAAGTCAGCATAATGGTTGTGCAGACAAAGTTTTGTAAGCAGCCTAACAACTTTTATCTCTCACACTTTCCTTTGGAACCTCCCAAATACTGAACCAGCTTTGACATTTTGTTAATCAACCTCATCTCTGTGGACATCCCTGGAAAGTATACTGGCAAGATAAATGAACTTAACAGTTTTCAAAGTTGTTCCATTTACTATAACTGATAGTTCCACGTATGAATGATATGGTAGTGACTGATGGTAAATTTCTTTTCTTAAGCCAAAATTAACACAAGCAGCATACAATCGATTAATACTTTGTGGCATGTAGGCTTCAGTTTGCATTGAGCATATAATCATCTGGGAACAAAAGGGATCATGCATCAATTCTTGAACTTTTAGTCTTGACTTTTGTTGTAGCCTTTTTAAATTAAATAATTTGCCATTAGTGCAGTAGCTGCTCCTGATATCTTTTTTGAAGGCATTTGATAATATTGCTGCAAATATACTAAAAATCATGGGAACAAGCACATAGATGGTGACTTGGAAAGTGAAGCAGCATTGTTCATTATGAAGAACCCATGCAAGCATGCTGTCATGAAATTGACAAAGAATACTGATGAACTTTTCTGAGCAACCAAATTTAATTTTCCATAAACCCTCATGAGCAACGGTAGCAGAGGCCTTGGTCAGATTGATGAATCTTGTGTACAGACCTGTCTTTTGTTTCTGGCATTTCTCCTGGAACTGTTGGGCAGGAAAGACCAGATGAATCATTCCATAGTTCTTTATGAAGCTATATGGTATTCAACATTCTTCCAGGTGAAGGAGCAACCTTTTAAGGTGAACCAAGAATTTTGCCAACAATGATAAAGAGAGACCCTCCCCCCACTTCATCCCCTGTACTTGTCATAAGACAATGTATTTCATTTTCCTTTATAGGGATGGACATCCTTAAACTCCTGGGGAATAACCTCCTCTTGCCACATAATTCAGAATATTTCATTTAACTTTTATGTGAGCAGTGTCCCTTGCTTTGTAAATCTCAGCTGGAATAGAATCCACACCAAGTGCTTTGCCACATGAGAGGAGCCTAATGGCACTTAAAACCTCTTCTTCAGTTGGAAATTAGATGTACTTTAACATAAGTATATGATCAGTTGCTTCAGCATTTTTTAATAATGGTCTCTTGAGAATACTATGGAATTATTCAACCCATTTCTCCAAGATCATGTCCTTGTCACTAATCATTGTGGCTCTTTCAACCAAGTAATTGAGATGCACCAAAGAACGTTGGCCCATAAGTAGCTTTCAGGGCCTCATAAAAGCACTTTGGATTATTATTATCAAACTAAAACTGAATTTCATCTGCCTTTTTACAGAGTCAAGAATCCTGTATCTCTAAACTTCACTAGCACTTTACTTTTCATGGAGTTAAATGCTGCCTAAATAGATGGACTACCCTGCTTGATGTTTGCAAGTGTTCTGACCCGTATAAGTAAATGCAATCTGATACACCAGATCTCTGAAAGCTATCCAGTGCTTTTCTGTTTTACTTTTGCCAACTGTATGTTGGCTCAGTTTCCCTCCAAGTTAGCTACACATTGTTTCCACTCAAAGAAACTTTCTAATCTGTTGTAGTTAAGTATTCTAGTAGTCATTTTGCCTTAAGGCCACCGCTTTTGTTAAATGTGAATATTTGGCTTGGAGAAGATATGTGCCATATATCACCTCTATCACTTTGATATTCTTTCTCTCTTTTCCTTACAATGATATAGTCCATTAAATGCTAGTATTTGCTACAAGGCTGTATTCATGAAGTTTAATTGTATTTAGATAAGTGGAAGAAAGTGTTGGTGTTGAGATGCAGCAGTAAGTAGTGACTAATTAGGTATTGTGAATATATAGTGAATGCTATTTCTGCATTCTGCTCAATGATTCCTTGCCATGTTTGATAGTCTATGTATATTATTTTTATTTTTATTTTTTACTTTTGCTGAGGCAATTGGGGTAAAGTGACTTGCCCAGGGTCACACAGCTAGGAAGTGTTAAATGTCTAAGACCAGATTTGAACTCAGGTCCTCCTGACTTCAGGGCTGGTACTCTACCCATTGTGCCACCTATCTGCCCCTATCTGTGCATATTATTGCATTAAAGTCACCCAGAGTTATAATTATAAGCCTTTCCTCTTTCAGCACATTGATGATGAAGGGTCTCCAAGTCTTCATAAAATTTTTCTTTGACTTCCTTAGGGTTCGGCATGGTAGGAGCATACACACTAATGATGGTTGTACTGTACTTTCCTTCAAGAGGCAATCACATTTTCATGAGCCTGTCATTCATTTCTTTTGGGAGGCATAAACTTGTTGACTTAGATTAGTTTTGATTCCGAAATTATGTCAGCTTCATGGCACTAGCCTTCACTGCAGTCATTCCAGGAAAAAAAAATACAACAACTATTCATTCAGCTCCAACTTTGGTAGGCTAGTCTTCATTTGCCAACTTTGTTTCATTCACAGGTGCTTTTTGGTTGTGATACCTGCTAAGTTCTCTCACAACGAGGACTGTTTGTCTCTATAATGTCTATAAATATGAACACATTCCATGTACTGATAGTGAGTAGAATCAACTTTGCAGAAATTTTTATATTTTTGTGTATGTGTATATGTGTGTGTGTGTGTGAGATTTTAACTGCAGGGTTAAATGGTCATAGGCAATGGAGTTGCCAAACATTGTCTGCTCCTATAACTATTGCTGTTTCAGGAATCTCCAGCAATTTTTTTCTGACCAATTGTCCAGTCATCTTACTATCTCTAACTTGAGCACTCCCAAACCTGTTGCTCCTTTTTCCACCATCGAGTTTCACCATGGTGTTGCATCCACTTCTTATCTCTATGTCACAGATCTTTCCTTTCAACATCCTAAATTGTCTTTGACTAGAAGAATGTCTCACCCTGTCCTTTTATTGTCTCTGCTGCCCCAGAATTCTAAGCATTAGAAGCATTAATTTGAAGTCATTTGGAGGAAAATGTTGGGAAAATTTAAATGTAGTTCTTCTTCTGATTTTCCATCTTGGCTCTGATTCTGGAAATCTTGAAAGGGTGACATTGAAAGAATATATTTGGAACACTCTTAAGATGATGAAATGGCCTAAGTCAGAACCTGTCATTGCAGTGACTTAACGAAAACTTAGGTATTTTCTTGTTCAAAATATTATGGAAAGAGACAAACTTTAATAGGGAATGAACTAGAAGACTTCTGAGAATCCCATCCATTATTTTATTCTGCTAGGAGCTGCTTGTTAGTACTTTTATTCCATACTACTTACTACTATCGTAATTTTACATAACATATAATATGTAATTATATATAACATAACCTTCTTTCTGTGAAGGTTCTCAAAGACAAGGTTATCCATCATTTATCTCACACCTGAAGGTGGCCTAGCATTCTTTAGTTGTGGAGTGAAGGCTTATTACCTAATATTGATTGTCTCTCTTCCTGTGGGAATATTTTGCTAAGTTTTTGCAAGGAGCCCACACATTTTTGCTCTTCTCTTTTATTTTCTTTCAAGATATATTATTTATCCCTAAATCCCTAAAATGCCCTTCTCCTAACTTTGTTTTTTGTCTCCCTTGCTGCTCTAATTATTAGCAAATTGCTTTTGTTAGATCATTGGGCATGCTTTCAAGTCAATAAAATGGAGAAAAAATCAAGGCTGAGATATTTTCATCCTTTGATAAGACTGATTTTCAATATGGTTTTAAAAAGTCTTAAAATTTAGCTTATACTTTAGATTTGAAACTAGCCTTGATAAAGGAAAGGTCTTTTGGATAAGCCCCAAATTTCTTAGCTTCCTTCCCCAGTGAAGGGGAAACTATTTCCTAATGCAGAATATTTAACTGTGAAATGATAGCTTTGGTTCTCTTCATAACTAATCCTAACTATTCTCTCTGAGAAGCAGTAAGCAGAATAGTGACAATAGCTGTAGAAAGAAGGAAAGAGTGAGCTGTTTCTAAGTTTTGTATAATTAATTAGTTCTATCTTAAATTATCATCAGTATATTACCTTTATTTTCATTATTTTTCCTTGAAAGCTGAATAGTATAGTAGAATATTTGCATTACAATTCTTCTACCAACTGATTATTTGTGTGATTTTAGCTAAGTTACTTATAAATCTGGCCCTTATCTTTCTTCATCTTTCAAACAATAGGATTTGGTTAGAAGACTTATAAATTCCTATTCCAACATTCTGTGATCCTCTGCATAAATTATTCATGGAATTTTCAATTTAAAATGATTGTTTCTTGAAGCATTTTTCTCTGAGAAATTCTCATTTTAAAAAACATTTCAAGTTTATCTTCTCATCTAACTTAAATACTTTGGTATAAAGGTTGGGTATTACTTCTAATATAGATGACAACCCATTCACACCTTTTTATCCTGAATAACTCTTGTTCACATCCTATAAGTACTTTGTAGGGGATTCTCATCCATCAAGCTGCAGAACTTCTAAATATCTTGATATTACAAATATATCATGCAGGATAACCTTAGCTATCCCTAGCTCTGACTAATATGTTTAGTCCCTTTTTTTGGTAATAATCTGATGACATCCTTTAGGCCATTTCCCTAATTGAATTCTTCACTGGTAATATTCAGTAATCTGGTTGTGCCTACCATGAATCTCTCCATTGTGCCTTGGAAGACTCAACTTTAATTCTTTGGAGAATGATATTTCATGAGTTGTAGTCAAACAGCATTACTGGAAAAAAATATTGTTGGATAGTGGAGTCGAAGGAATTAGGTTAGTTGAACTCTCTCATACCTATTCAAATATGGACCTTAGGAAGAGTACCAGACCAACTAGTTATAAGAATATTCAAGGAGAAACAGCAATAGATCATTTTCTAGTGTAAGATCAAGAATTAAATCCATAGGGATGGACCCTGCTGGCTCTTTGAAATATCAGCGCTATGTCACTATGACTATAGAGAATGATTATAGATTCAACTTTCTTGGGCAGAACCAGGAATAGGCCAGAAGCTCTGTTGTACTTATCCCAGAACCAGATCCGGAATTCCAATTCCCAGGCCCACACAGAAAGTTTTGTTGCTGCAACCTAGAAATGGGATATCAAGCTTCAGAAGAGGCATAGTCATTGTTCCATTATGCCTTCAAATAACACTGCTCCTCAGGATCTCCCTACTCCCTTGTGACTGAAAAAAATTGGAGCCCCTGCTTCTCTGCAATCAGTAGCATACTGTTCCTCAGGATCCTTGTTCTCTTGTGAACTAAGCATTCTCTGCCCTGGAACTGTGATACAGAAATTAGGCTCAGTGGAGTGCCAAGCACTGCCCTGCCTTGCCCCCAATGCTGCACAGGCATCCCTTGATGTCTCTTTCTGACCAGTTGTCCAATCCCTCTTCTTCTGAGGGCTTCTGAAACTGTTACTACTTTCAAGACCCACTGCTAGTATTCCTGTGGGCTCTGGGCCAGCCTCCACCCCAGTATCACAGACTTCTACCCTCCTTAGTTATCTTGGACTGCAAGAATGTCTCATTCTAACCTTCTTTGGAGCTCTGCTGCTCCAAAATTTGATTAGATGTATTATTTTAAAGTTACAGAAGAAGCTGGGCCACATTCTCTACTCTGCCATCTTGGTTCTCTTGTCCCTGCCTCCTCCTCAAGCTCCCCAAGTAATTAGTTGAATAGGATGATAATACCAAAGTAGAATGTTTCCTGATTTTCACAAAGGGGTAAATAACAAGGCAGGGGGAGGAGGATCTTATTTATGTCAGCCCAGATGGATACATTTTCTTTCTTCAGTTACTTTTGGGTAAAGAGGGAAAGATTTTTTAAAGAATGGAAATGAAAAAAACATTTGAGTTGTCTGGCAAGTGCCAAGAAAGGGAAATAAGACTGGAGAGATAGGTTAAAGCCAGATTATAGATGGCCTTAAATATTAAATAAGTTTGTATTTTATCCTATAGTAACCAGGATGACTTTGAAAGCTTTTGAGGAGGGAAATGATATGGACACAAGATTTAAAGATAACTTGTGGGTTTTGAGCTCATTGACTAGAAGATTTGGGGTGTTATTGACAGAAATACTGAAATGAGGAGAAGTGGTAGGTATTAAGGAGGAAGAATTCCATTTCATACACGCTGAAGGAAAAGATCTGAGCTTTTACTAAACACTTGGAAATGTGAATTTTAGTTGTCATAAAAATGACATCTGAAGCCAAAGAAATAGATGAGATCACCAAGGGAGGTGAGAAAAAGACGAACACCAATGAAAGAGCCTTAGGGAATTTCTCTACTTAGAGGCTGGGCAATTGAAAGTGAATTACCATAGAATATTCATATGGTTAGGAAGAGGACCTGAATATGGTACTGTCATGAGTGCTAAGGGGGAGCTAGATGGCAAGCACAGTAGATAGAACACTGGCCCTGATGTTAACAGGACCTACGTTCAAATCTGGTCTCAGACACTTAACACTTCCTAGCTTTGTGACACTGGGCAAGTCACTTAACTCCAATTGCCTCAACAACAACAACAAAATTATGAGGTCAAAGAAGATACTATTGGATTTAGAAAATATAATTTCCAATTTTATAAAGAACAGTTCTATTAGAAGTGAGAAAAGAAGCCCAGTTATAAGGGGTTGAAAAGTGAAAGAAGTATAGATTATTCTTTCTAGCCATTTCACAGGGAAGGGGAAAAGATATGTAAGTTAACCTAATATGGTGACAAAGTCAAAGGGAAGTGCTTCTTTAGAATAGGAATGACCTGAGCAAGCAATCTTGGTTAACAGAAAGATTGAAGATGATATTGCTTATGACATGAATGTTAAAGTGAAATCAGGGAAAGAAATGAAGAAGTTAACTTTGATAGAGGCACATCTTCTAAAACTTGGTAGTATCAATAAAAATAAAATAAAATGAGGGAACTTACACTTAACCTCAACATTCTCAATAAGATAAAAGGCAGGAACCCTGGTCATTTGCTAAAAAGAGGAGAGCTGGAGACTCTTCAATAAGAAGAAAATGATAGAGGATCATTTAAATATAAATGGGTACAGGCTCTGCTGTCTAGGCTTTTCTTCTGAGTAATGATTTTTTCCCAAAACATGCAAGTCTCTAGGAACTGAAGTCAACAATCACCATTCATCAACATGTAATGGAATGTAATATGGACCATTAAGTCAACTAACAAGTAGGACAGTAAATATGGTATCACGTGGGGCTGGTTCCATTGAGTACTTTTAAAGCACAAAAGGATGCCTAATTTTATATAATGTTTGGCCCAAGATTGTTTTGGCATACCATCTTCAAAACCATTGGCGACATATATCTCTTTCACAACATATCTCAAAAGAAAGGAAGCCAGTAGATGTTTCTTACCATAAACACCAAAAAGATGAAATTTCTTCAGAGAGAGGGCCATGCCTTTAAAAGGAATGAATGTTCTTTTTTTGGAACTAATTGGATTACCTGTCAGCATAGTGGACATTTTGAAAATTTTCCAAAATAGAAATGCGCATTACCTGATGTGCCATCTTTTAGATTGTAACACTATTTAATACATTGTAACTTTTGGAGGAATATCCATTATTGACGAGTATTTTCATAGCATTGTCTATGTTGATGTCGGCTCCCCTTATAGAGTACTTACAGGTTAGAATGGAGAAAATCAAATTGCTTATAGGAGGAAAAACATTGGAAGAAACAGAGGATGAACTCACAGAATCCCCATCTAGAAGGAACCAAAGGAAAAGTTTCATAAAATGAAATAGGAAGTTCTATGAGCCATGCTACAGAAAAGTCATACAGTTTAATGCTCAGGACACTGGATAAAAACGAATTGTTCTCTTAATTATACTTTTGTTTAGCAAACTTGAAGTACCAGTGTCCCAAGCATTAAAGATCTCATGTCTTTTTAAAGTTAAATATAAGAAAAATCAATTTTTTTTGCAAAGAAAAAATAAGCTCAGTATACTAATTTCATATCATCAGTAGTATAAGTAATAGTATAAGTAATGGTTATTGTTTTATATCATGATGATTTCTGAAGGTCCTCACTATCTTTCTTGCTCTTAGTTTACCTACTGTAATGTCAGACTAGAGAATTTACCTCTTGTATAAGGAACTTCTCTCATAGAAAGGATGGCTCCTTAGGGATCATGATCTTCATGTTATCTATCCATTAGTTAAAACTTAAATCATTTCAGAACATCAGTTCTTCTAACACCATGTTGCTAGTAAATGGGGGTGTTTTTAATTGTGTCTCAAAATCAATGAGTTGGGGTCATTCTCTACTAGTTAAACTTTTCATTTTATGTGGAAAAAATTTAATTAAAATTGTAAGTGATAAGAATGAGATATACTAGTTATATATAAATGCTTAAACAAATTGACATAAAAATAATTACCATGCATTGTGAGAGTCTAGTTGAATTTGTTGTGGACCCTGTTAAGAGAATTTTACGATATTAAGGCAATTCTCAGGAATGGGATGTCAGTGAAATGTATGACTAACCTGTGGTTGCAGATTACCAAGATATAGCAGAAATACAGTATAGAACCAAGGTAAACAGATTATAGAGTTCTTTCTTTTTCTTTTCTTCACATTCTCTTTTTAGTGCTTTCCACTTTTCCTCCCTTTTTTCCTTTCAGATATTGTCTTCTTATTTTTGTTGATTTTTTATTCATTTTTCTATACTTTCTTTTCCCTTTTTGTTTTTGCCTTTCCTCCCTTCCTCCATTTCCTTCTTTCTTTTCCACTTGTTTTCTACTTTCCCCTTTAATTTCCCTTTCTCACCATTTTCATTACCATAATAAAGAAAGCATAAATTTTATTTTGTCTGAAGAAATGTAGCCATTTTTCTACAGTTCCTATCCAACTTACTAAATATCATTGCTTACATCCTTAATTTGCTCTTCTTTTTTAATCTTCCTTTTCCTTTCTGTCATGGTTTTGTGAGAAAATTTAGAACGTTTTTAGAACATTGGGAAAAAAATTAGCTTAATCATAAGCATCCCCCTTCATTTTATCATCTTCTAATGTTATGATTATACATAGGAAAATTAGATAGGACCTGGAGATTATTCAAAAACTAAGTAATAAGTTACAATTTGTTTGTTTTAGGGAACTTTCTCACAAGTGGAGTCCTAAACAAGTGGGGGAACACCTTCTACTTAAAGCGTAAGTATCTTGCCAGAAGTTATTCTTACTATTACAGTGGCAAAGGTTTAAAAAAATTCATACTAAATAAATAGTAGGATTACTGATTTTTTCCAAATTTTTGAGATTGATCAGATATTGGTTGGAAAAGCATATGGGGAGGGAAGGAAATGTGTAATTATTATATACTTCCCTTACTAAGAAATTTCACCATACCTTGAACTGTAAGCTCAACTTTTTTATTCGTTTTTTAAAAAATTAACAAAAATTGGGCACAGTTAATTAATACACATGTTTATTTGCACAGGCATACATATGTATTTGTATAGTGAAGAGCTAAGAGCAAATCTATCACCCTAATGACATTAATATGCTGTACTTAAAGACTTTAGTAAATTAGTATAACATAACTAGTTCTGTAGATTGGAACTTTACATATTCAAAACAACAGACTTTTATTTGAAGATCATGAAGTGCAAACTTACTGGCTTCTATTATTAGACACTAGCATAAATATGTATATGTATGTGTATATGTTTATGTGGGTGTGTATATATGAGGCTTTATGTATATATACTCTATGTTTATATATATATGTATACACATATTGAAGAAAATAAAAACATAGTAGTGACAGGATCACAATGTAAATTTGTAGTGTCTAGTCATAAGGGATCCTATTAATTTCCAATTGATTCCCTATATATATGTGTATGTGTGTATGCGTGCGTGTGTGCATGCCATTCAGCAGAAAGCTACTACTTGACTACTTGTTGAGGACCTAGTCTGTAAAAGTTAGGAAGCTCCCACATTGGAATTTGTTTAATAATTGGATGGGGCAGTCTTATGCTAAAGTTGTATGATAAAACATTGGTGACATGAAACTGCTTGGCAAAGATTTCTTTTTTTTTTTTTTTTAAATAAAAAAGGACTTGATTTACCTCTATAGGCTGATTTTGTTCTGTTGGTGAGATTCAAGGACTTGGATTGATATGAGTGAATGATATTGGTACAATGACAGTGAGTTCTACTTCTGACTCTGAAGATGTGAAATGAATTTTTTGTCATAGGTCATATTTAAGTGTTTAGATGGATAAATTAAATCCAGACTCACAGGAAACAGATTTTATGGGCTGTTAATATCTTGTCACTACTTCTAAGCTGATTTTTTCCCTCATTACTAAAGGAAACATGTAATAATCCATTCATTCTGAAGTTAATTTCTTTATATTATGAATACTTGAAAACTGCATAAAATTTTGCTACTTTAATGCAAATCGTTAATAATTATATTTAAATAGCTTTTTAAAAAGCTGGCATAAGCAAGTCTTGTTTATAAGACAGTGATAAGTTTATTTTGATCCCTACAGCCTAACTTATGTGGTGGCAATGCCTTTTTATTCAGCAAGCTTGATTGAAACTGTTCAGGTAAATTATCAACATATTTATTCTTTGTGTGTGTGTGTCTTTTATTTCTTATTTAACAAAGTATTTTAAAAATATTTTTATATACATATGATATATTTTGTGGACTTGAATTTTGTATGAAAATGTAAAAATAATATAGATTAGTCATACATCATTTGGACTAAAATAGTATTTCCTAACTAGTATTTTCATCACATTGTTATACCCTATACATCTTTCTAACTGACGATTACAAGACAGGCTAGTCTCACAGTTCTAGTTTTGAATCTCTTACCTGCCCCTTAGCCATTCTTCTTTATCAACTCTGAAATTAGAATTTCATTTGGGATTTGTCATAGGTGCAGATAGTGTATAGTTTTGTTTGTTTGTTTGTCTTTTTAAGATTATTTTAAAACACTCAGAAGTTACTTGCCACAAGAATCAAATTATTTGTTCACTTCTCTCCCTTTGGTCTTTACCTTGTATTTCTACCCATTTCCAACTTGCTGAGGCATTATTAGAGGAAATCAAAACGTGGCACTACCTAGACCCACTGTAAATTTGAAATATCTAATCTTGTGGGTGCTTAACATTCCTATTGAGTCTTAAGTCATTCTATATTAGTCCTCTCCATTGCAATAGCTGTTCCAGACTTTTTCCTCTTTTCTCAAGCCCCTAATAACATTCCTTCTCTCTCCCCTCATCCTTACTGGGCTGAGAACCTATGTTTCTTTTCAGAGGAGATTGAAGCCCCATCTTGAGTGTTCTCATATTCCTTCTCTACCTCAAAACTTAGCCTATTCTTCACTTCTTTTCTCTGGTCTTAGAGAATGACGTAGTTTTCCTCTTTGCTAAGGCTAACCATTCCACCTTTGTCTTAATCATATCCAGTATGGGATTTTGTTCCATCAACCAACTGGCTATTTGATCCAACCTATACCTATCCAAGAGTCCCTTCTACAATATCCATAGCTGGAATTCAGTTCTTCTTCGAGTCCTCTAAGAAGCAGCTTACTACAAAAGCAGTCATTCCTTATTTGGAAGTTTTTGCTTCCATGATACCATTAATGATTTTTCTTCTAGTGATGCAGTCTCTTCTAAATCTGCATATTCATTCTATATTTCTTATTTTTAATCTTTTCCTATTAATAGCTCCTGTTTTACCTACCAATATGCTCATAGATCTCCTATATTAAAACAAAATAAAAAACTTTTGCTTGACTCAGACACCCCAAATTATAAACCCATATTCATCGTCTCATTCGCTGATTAACTATAAAACTTATAGAAAAAATATTCTATAATCATTGCCTTCAATTTTTAATGACCATTTCACTTTAATTACTCAACTCCTTGCTTCAATGTTTATTTCTGTACTTTCAAATTCATATCCGTCCTTTTCCCTTATTCCTGTCCCTTGTTCTGCACTTCGAATTAAATGCTAAAAACATAGCTCCATATTGATTTTCTACCAATAACCTCAAACATATGTGTTTAATTCCTCCACAACCTCCTATCCCTAAGCTACCCTTCTCTCCACAGTTCATCATTCTTGTATCATCATTCAGACGTGAAATCTAAATCATCTTGAACTCATCTTTCATATTGTCTTCCTAGATCTAATCAGTTGTCAAATTTTATTGATTCTACTTTTATCATTTTTCTCATAGCTTTCTTTTCTTCCTTTTACCACTCATACTGCCATAATCCTAATTCAGACTCTTACCCTCTCTCATTTTTGTCTCAGGGTGATCCCCATTGGTAGCATATTCTAAATAGATTTAATGTTAATAAATGTCATACAAAAATATATGAAAATTTTCCAAATAAATTTTATGAGGATATTAAATAAATCAGCTCTTTTGGGGACCATTTTTCACCACAAGGTGGCGACTCAAGAGCATTGATTTTAAAATAGAGCAACCTCAAAGATATTTTTTCTTTTTTTAAACATATATTCCAGATCCTATTCCTTCCTAATTCCTTAAGGAACTTTCACTCTAAAGTTTTCCTCCCTTTCTTTTTCTCCCCACCAACATTCATTTTCAAACACACTCACTTTCAACTGGTTTATTTTGCTTTAAACATGCACATTTTCCCACCTTTATAAACTTCTATTTTTTTTTTACCTTTCTGCCTCTTTTTTTCATATGACTCATTAAATGAGTTGTCTGTGTACCTGAGTCTTCTCTTTACTTACCTTATAGACTCCTTACAGTCTTGCTTTTATCTCATCTCTAAAATTGCTGTCTCTTTAGTTACTAATGACCTCCTAACTAAATCCTATAATCTTATCTCACACTTTTAGCTTTCTCATGTTTTCATGTCACGATCTTAGGTTTTTCCTTCCATTCTTTTCTTGTCTTTTTCCTTTACTGGTTTTTCAGCATGCTAATTGTTAGGTGTACTTCCAAATCGATTTAATATTCTACTTTTCTACAGTTTCAAAAAAAGTTGTTGCAATCATTTTTGTACATGTGGATCCTTTTTCCCTTTTTCTTTGATATCTGTGGGATACAGACCTAATAGTGGTATTACTAGGTCAAAGAGTATGCACAATTCTATATCCCTTTGGACATAGATCCAAATGGTTCTCCAGAATGGTTTTGGAAATTTTTTCAATTCATCATACCTCTAACCTAGTATCCGTTTTCTCATTTTCTGCTTCCTATAGCATATCATTTTGTCCTATTACTTTAAATTTAATGTAAAAAAATCAAACTTCCCCTTCACAACAACTGATTCCTCTTCCTGATTTCTCTTTTCCTGTTGATGATATTACCATTTTTTTTTTTTTTTTTTTTTTTGCTTCATGTTTTGATCATAGAATTCCAGAATTGAAAGAGATCTTGGAGAACAACTAGTTGATTGATGCAAGTTTATCATTTTGTCAATGCAAAAACAAATTTCAGAGTGGTTCTAATTTTTTCAACTAACTTTTGATTTTTCCTTCTTTGGCTAACCAGAGATTTAGAGCTGGAATGGATTTCATTGACCATTTGATTTAGTCTTTTCATTTTACTGTTGTGGAACTTGAGTCCCTGATAGATTATCTGAATGGCCCAGGGTCATAGTTGACAGCTTAGATTTGAATTCTTGTTCTATGACTTGAGTTATCAATCTCCACTGACTATTTATGACAGCTAATCTGATAACAGATTTTATCAATTCTTTCTTTACAGCGTTTTTTTCTCTTCTTTATTTCCTTGATACCACCCTGGTTCAGAATTCATCTGCTTCCTTGCTTGTCCTCCTGCTTGTCATCACTCCTCAAATCAGAAGCTCTTTCATTTGTCTCCATCAATGATTCCTCTTCTACCTCAGAGATAGCTTTGATGAAAGAGTGCTAGATTCAGAGAAGATCTGGGTCTTAATCCCATCTCTGACACATACAAATTATATAATTTGGGGCAAATCAGAATGTATTTAAGCTTCAGTTTCTTTATTGGTAGGCTGGAAGTAATAGCCATCATCCTTGACTTCAAAGAAACAAGATTATGTGTGGAAAGCATTATAGGTATTTAAATAAAACTGTTAAGTCAGTGTCTGTTATTTCACATTAACATAAAATGCTACTTTAATCAGTTTATTTTCTGCTTTATGGTATTCTCTTATTGACTGTGAAATCAATTTAAGCTCTTAAATCTAGTATCCAAAGCTTTTAGTGGCCTCATCTTACCTTTCCAACTTATTTCCTGTTCTTCAGTTAAAACTCTGTTCCAATCAGTCAGTTTCTTTCTTTATCCTAATCCTATGTGTCCCTTATTTTTTCTTTCCCTTTTACTTTTATTTTTCATTCTAGTTGTCTACAATGGCCTTTCTCCTACTCACTACTAATTCATTTCCCACTGTCATTGAAGACCCCAGGACCACTCTAACTTCATTTGTGTAACTTTTTTTGATTGTCTTGACTGCACAGTGATCTTTTCCTTCCTGAATTCCAATAGCTCTGTGGTCTGTACCACAACTTAGCTTTTAATAATAAATTATTCTAACTCCCATTATATAACTGTTTTCTTTCTCAGTTGACCTTACTGAAAATTGAGCAAACAGTTCCTCTTTTTGACCTTTCTTTTGGGGGAAGTACTCTGACTTAGAATAACAGAATTTTAGAGCCATATTTGGTACTTTTTTGATAAAATTAGATGTTAATTTTTAAAAATTATTTCATTCTTTTGATTGCAGAGTGAGATCATTCGGGATAATGCTGGAATTTTGGAATGTGTAAAAGAAGGGATTGGCCGAGTGATAGGCTTGGGAGTACCTCATAGCAAGAGGTTGCTCCCACTTCTTGCCTTGACCTTTCCCACTGTTTTGCATGGAGTTCTTCATTATATCATAAGTTCTATCATCCAGAAATTTGTTCTACTGGTTCTGAAAAGGAAGAATGCTCATAGTCATCCATCTGAAAGCACCAGTCCTGTACAGAGTATGTTGGATGCTTATTTTCCTGAACTGATCGCAAGTTTTGCTGCCAGCCTCTGTTCTGATGTTATGCTTTACCCACTGGAAACAGTTTTGCACCGTCTTCATATTCAAGGAACACGTACTATAATTGACAATACAGACCTTGGCTATGAAGTGCTTCCAATCAATACTCAGTATGAGGGAATGAAAGACTGTATCAATACTATAAAGCAAGAAGAAGGAATGCTTGGTTTTTATAAAGGGTTTGGAGCTATCATAGTACAATATACCCTGCATGCAGCTGTTCTTCAGATTACCAAAATTATTTACTCTACACTGCTTCAAAGTAATGTTTAAAATGGAAATCCAATACTCATTAGTCCAGGAAACACAATCTGGACTCTTTAACTACTAATGAAATTATGAGAAAAGGAATATTGAAAAAATGGTTAGGAAAATGAAATTGGTAAACAAAAGAGTCCATGATAACAGTTTTTATTATAAGATATAAGTACTTTATTTTGGATCAAAAATATTCTAAATTCCCAAATCACATCAAAATAATATAAGATTAAAGTGGTGTTGCTGAACTCTTCTATGCTGGATTTAAAAATAATATTCTGAACAGAAACACCTTTTTTTTTCTTGTAATGTGAAAAGATGTTGGTATGTAGACTATCTGGCCTCAATATTTATTATCTTGTTTAAGCATCTAGATTGATATTAGAATGGCATCTCAAAGATATCTGTTTGAATTACACAAAGTCAGTTGATTATGTCTTAATGATAACAATTGCATTTAGTCAACCATGAAAAGATCAAAAGGGTTATTATACCTTGCAAATTATGAGCTGGAGCCTTGAGACTGTGTGTAAGTGTGTTGTGAAAGTATAGTTATAAAATATTAATTAGTAAAGGCTGTATGTGCAGACATCTTGGTATTTTCAAAACTTTCCTCATCATTCTCCATATTCATCTTCCTAATTTACCCTATTGCAGGATTAGCCAAAAATGAAATTAATGGTGTACTTTCTACTTGGTATCTCACTAACATTGAAACATACAGACTATAGTCTCAATCATTTGGTAACAATGAGGCAGAATAAACTAATTGGTTTTTCAATGTCCACATAGTGAATCTGGTGTTATCACTAATTGTATTTTGCCAGCAACTTAATGCAGTTTTGATTTTACTTATATAGCTGCTACACGAACTGTCAGGTACTATTTTTAGAGCCATTTTTCAGACATTATTTACACTTGAAGATTTACAAATTATAAAATAATCATGAGAACTGATTATCACTGGTGTCCATATTTACAAATTGTGTTTTGAAAAGTCTCAAAATATTTTATTTCAGAGCTACTTGATCTTCAAGAAACAAAACCAGAATTAATGTATTTATTGCCCTTTGCCTTCCTTGTAGTCATGTTCAATTAATTTCCTTTTAAAAATTTAATCTTGAGACTTAGCTTAAAACTTTTCAAAATATAAGTGTATAAAGAGCAAAGCAAAGCTATTTCCATTTTTTAAAAAATTTAATCTTATGTTTAAATGAGTACTAAAAAAAACACCATACCTGAAAAAGGGAATTTGGTGTGGTAATAGATGTTTTCATTTTTTCTTAATCATTTTCATGGGAGAACACACTTTAACCAAATGAGGTAAAAAAACAAAACAAAACTTGAAGGTATCAGTTTAAATAAGGACAAAGTTCTGCCTTTCTTCTGAATTAGCTTTGGTGAGTAGGTTCTTTGTAAAGTAAATTGATATGTATTTAACTTATTGGTCATTAAGCATTCTACAATTTCTCACATTAATGATCCATAATTTAATTGGGAGTCATTTAACACTTTGAAATCCATGAATAGAAGAAAATGGAAATGTTCTTTTGTTAAATATCAAGAGAATGATGATTTATCATTATTTTGACTTTTGTAGTTAAATTCACTGCAAGTTTAATGGAAACACATAAGACACAATGTGTTGTAATCAGAAAATAATGATATTCAAATGGCCTAAAAATTTTTTAAAAATCAGGACTCTCTACTGTCTTGTAAGTTGTCCATGTAAAATGTGGTTTTTTTTTTTTAAATAAAATTGCTGAAGCATATACAGTTTTCATTTTATATGCCATAATGAGAGGGAAAGAATAAAATTAAGAAATACTGCTCAATAGCTGTTTTCTTTGGTTAAGCTTTTTATATTTTTGGTCTAGTTATTATTTCTTGTGGTTATTGAGTTGCTATCTTTTTTTTAACAGTTAATTTTTTTATTTTATTTTTTCTCAATTAAATGTAAAATTTTTTAATATGTTCTTAAAATTTTGAGTTTCAAGTTCTTTCCCTCCCTCTCACCTCCCCTAAGGGAAGCAGTCATATAGATTATACATGTGCAGTTTTGCAAAATATTTTCAAATTAGTCATGTTGCAAAAGAAGATGCTGACTACCCTCCAAAACTAAAGAAAATAAAATTTTAAAAAGTATGCTTTAATCTGTATTCAGACTCCATCAGTTCTTTCACTGGGAGTAGATAGCATTTTTAAAAATCATAAACCCTTCAGAATTATCTTGGAATTATCATATTTGCTGAGAATAGCTAAGTCATTCAATTGATCATCATATAATAGTGCTGTTACTGTACACAGTGTTTTGGTTCTGCTTACTTCACTCTGCATTAGTTATGTAAATCTTCCCAGATTTTCTTGAAAGCAACCAGCTATCATTTTTTATAGCACAAAAATATTCTATCAAAATTATATGCCACAACTTCTTCAGTCATTTCCCATTTGATGGACATCCTCTCAATTTCCAGTTCTTTGCTAGCATCAAAAGAAGTACTATGTATATTTTTGCTCATGTCTTTTTTCCTTTTTCTTTGATCTCTGGAATCTAGCTGGATTAAAGGATATACACATTTTTGTAGCCCTTTGAACATGACTTCAAGTTGGATCAGTTCATAATTTCCACCAACAATGTGCCTTTTTTTTGCATCCTCTCCAGCATTTTTTTTTTGTTATATTAGCCAATTTGATAAAAGTAAAGGTAGTATCTCAAAGCTGTTTTGATTTGCAAGTATTTTTTTCTATGATTGTAAATAGCTTTGATTTCTGAAAACTGCTTGTTCACATATTATTTTGACCATTTATCAGTTGAGAGAGGCTCTTTTAAAAATAAATGTGATTCAGATAATTTTGAGAAATATTTGAGGCTTTTCTATCAATTCAACTTGCTATAAAACTTTTCCCTCTAGTTTCCTGCTTTTCTACAAATTTTGGTGTAGTTTTGTTTATGCAAATCCTTTTAATTACCTTAAATTGATTACTTTAAATCAAATTTATCTATTTTTACATCCTGTAATGCTAGCTCTTATTTGATTTTAAATTCTTATGACTTATTCATAAATCCATTTTGACCTCATCTCCATATATTGATTGTGTGAGAGTTTAGTCTATGCCTAGTTTCAGCGAAACTGTTTTCCTGTTTACCCAGCAATCTTTGTCAGAATGATAAATTTTTGTCTCCAAAGCTTGTTATCTTTGGTTTTATCAAACTTAAGATTACTGTGGTCATTTACAACTTGTATTATGTATTCAGTCTACTTCACTGATAATCTAACAATCTAGGCCATTTTTTTCCTTAGCCAGAACCAGATTGTTTTGATAATTACCAATTTGTTGGATATCAGGGCAGTTTTCCTTGAGTACATCTTGAAATATGACATTTAAATCATGATTTTCAGGTAACCTAATAATTTCTTAAATTACCTCTCCTTGATCTCTTTTCCAGGTCAGTTTTTTCTTTTTTTCCAATGTGATATTTCACTTTTTCTTCTATTTTTTTAAAAAAATTTGTTCTTTAGTTTCTTGATGTCTCATGGAATCAATAGTTTCCATGTGTCCAATTTTAATTTTTTAAGTAATTATTTTCTTCAGTGCACTTTTGTACCTTTTTTTCCGTTTGGCCAGTACTGCTTTTTTTTTTTTTTAAGTTTTTTTTCATCTAGTGATTTTTTTGTGCTTTTTTTTTTTTTTAATCTTTTTGGTCTATACTGTTTTGTAAGATATTATTTTCTTCAGTATTTTTGTGTGTGACACTTTTACCAAGTAACTAACTCTCTTTTAATAATTTTTTTCCATCTCATTTCTTTTCCTAATCTACCTCTACCTCTCTTAATTTGATTTTTAAAATCTTTTTGGACCTTTCCAAGGGCCTTTTTTGGGGATGTCAGTCCAATTCACATTTTCTTTGAGGCTTTACTTGTAGCTGTTTTGATATTAAACTTCGAGTTTGTGCCTGGATTTTCTCTCAATATGGTAACTCTTTATGATCAGGTTCTTTTTGTTATTTGCTCATTTTCCATCTTTTTAAAAAAATTTTAATATGTTAAATTGTCTTCTCTTCCTGGGGTAGAGGAGGCACTATCCCAAGCTCAGTTTTTTTGCACTATTGTTTTCAGAACTAGGGAATCTATAGGTTTTTAGTGCTTTCAAGATATGATTTAAGGAAAGGTGTGGTCAACTCCCCTCCTGGTCTATAAGTCTTAACCCTTGTGAGTGACCACAAACACTCTTCCCCCTTAGAACTAGAGCCTCCATGGCTGCAAGCACTCTTTACCCTGGAAATGCAATCTGAAATTGTGTATGGGCAATGCAGTAGAGTCCTGAACCCAGATAAGAAAAGGGTCCCTTATTATTTGTGGCCATTATTTAAAAAAAAAAAAAAAAAAAACCAAAAACAACATTTAAAACCAATTTCTTCATATGTTTATAATCTATTATACAAATGACTTAAAATTGAACTGATTTGAATAGTTTTCTTCTAAAGACCTATAGGATCAGTTATTTGGCTTATGGAAACTCATGTTTTGAGAATTTAAAATTATTTAAATGTGGTGATTAATATTTTATCTTTAGAATTTTTAGAAAACTGCTGTTGTCAGATATCAATAATTATCTAAAGTTTCATGGTCTATTTTAGATATGAATAATTTTATACTAAAGTTAAAATGGAAAAAGCAAGCAATTATTTTTACTATTTTTCTTCAAATTATTTCACTTTTACTTTATTTTTGTATATATTCAATCTTCTTGGAAAGAAAAAACATAAACCTTTGGAGCTTAGTTTTAATGTTAGAACAAATTTCTCACAAAAACAACAAAAAAAAAGCTTACTCTTTGAATTTAATTATTTTGAATTAGATTTTTAAATAGGTTTTCTCCCCAAAATGTGGGTAACATTTTATGATTTGTGTTTTGCTTATGAACTGATATTTCATGTGCCTTCCCTTAAAAACATAGATGGCCTTCATCTGGGAAAAGTTAGCCCAGAAGAAGTCAAAACAAAGTTATAAAAACATCTGATAAAAATTAGCCATCCTACCTAGTAAACTTATAAATTGGTTCAGTGATTTTGAGATGTATATATGTTATGTACCAACCTCTCACAATTTAGTAGTCCTTCTACAGTAAATTTTGTTGCAAATACCTTTAAAAATAATCTTTACTTTGGGAAAATGCAATTTAAATATACATCTGGCTCCAAATCAGCAGAAAATAATTTTTAAAATAAAAATTTATGTGGATTTGGGGAAAATTAAAATAACTTAGTAAAAGGTTGTATCTACTTTTTAACAAATTCTCAACTTTCATAGTTCTATATCATCAGCTGCTTCTTCTACCCAAAAGGGTCTTATTAAAACATACTTCTTATCCTTCATAATTTCCCTAACACTAATTTTATTAATCATATAACTATAAAAACTTTCAGGTGAATTGAAATTAACTCTTGTTGTAGATTTCCTTGATATCCATTAAGTTTTTTTTTTTCAATTTGCAAAAATGACAAGATTTGTTTGCAATTTCACCATATATGCACATCACATTTGTTTCAAAATATTTTCATATGCTTATTTAGAGACTTTGGGTTAGGACTTTAAAATTTTTTCATCTTTGTCCTCTCAACTAAAATAGGGTAATTGTATATATTGTATTGTGAAGGTTTTTTTTCTCCTTTTGATCAATATGAACCCCTGAAATTCTTAAGAATAGTACATAAGCCCTTTTGAAATTAAGAAACAACTGAATAAAATCTTCCTGGCAACAATTCACATAATATTGAAATTTGAGACAAATTTAGATGATGATTTTCCTTTATAACCTCATAGTTTTTTTTTTATAAAATTTATTGAATCTGTACAGTCTTGCCTGTTGGGTTTTTAGTATCACGTATAGCAGAGCAACCAAATGTAATTTGACATTAAATCATATGAAATATTGTCTCAGCTAGAAATATTGTGTTGGTTCTTTTCCCATGTGATTTGTGTATTGGATATTTTGAATCAATTGCATATCATCACGGAAAAATTAAATATTTTTAGAATGATCAATTTTTAAAAACTTTTTTACGAAGTTTAAGACTAAAGGCAACATATATTCATTCATTAAATACTTAGGTCATCAGTGGTTCTTTTTGTTTTGTTTTCACAAATCTTAAACTTAAAATTGGAACATTTGGGTCAAAATTCTGCCTTTCATAATGACTATCTTCAACATTTTGCAAGTTATTTATCCTTCCTGGGCCTCCATTTTTTTCATCTGTAAAATGAGAAGACTATAGTCCCTAATAACCTTGCCAGTTGTAGATTTATAATTCTTTGATCTAATTTAGCTCATACTAGGCACTAGGCTAGATAATGGGAATATACAAAAAAATAGAATGTTGGAAAGAACCTGAGAGGAGGGCATTTAGTCCAACTCCATTGTTTTACATTTCATGTCTCTCTTATCCAGCCATCCTGACCCTGGACCTCTAGATTCAATATACTGGAAAAGCAAAGTCTCACCTTGTAGTTGTGCTGTCCTGATTTATGAGTGCTATTTCTAGTTGCCCTAGATCCTAACAATGCTTGTAGTCTTCCTTGTTACATACTATAAGCTCCTTAACAAAAAGAACTACCTTGTTTTTGTCTTCTAATCTTAAGTGCTTAGTACAATACCTAGCACATAGTAAGTACTCAGTGAATGCTTTTTTCACTCATTTCATTACAAATGAAGAAATTTGTGTGTATGTCTGTCTGTCAGGAGGTGGATAACATTTTGCCATGAGTCCTCTGGAATCATGGTTAGTTGTTGCATTGATAAGAATTACTATTTGATTTTTACAATATTGTTGTTACTGTATAATTGTTCTCCTGATCATATTGTGGCAGCAGCAAGCAGCCCCAGAGAATAGTCTCTGGCACTAAGGCAATGACAAATGTTCTTCCTTCTCCTTTTCATTTTGGTTGTGTGATGGGAACAATATCCTAACCCCTGTCCCATATAAGTTAGGCTAGTTTTTCTTGGAAAGTTTTGAGACCTACAAACTCAAGGTAACAGAGTAGGAAGAAATACAGCAAGTTCCACCTTCACTCTCCCCCTACCATTTATCTTTCCCAAAGTTCTCCAAACAGATCTAGAAAATATATCAGACTGAAATATTGATTAGGAAATCCAAGAAAAAAATTGCAATGAGTCATTCTCCTAATCTAGATCTGTATATGGAGACTTCAAGGTATACAGACATTGGGCACAGGACCTAACCAGAAATATACCACATCTGGAGCATTCCAAACTGCAGACCAGAGCAAGAGAAAGACCCAGATATCCAGCACAGAGGAGACCAACTTGTAGAGCATTCAGGGGCGGGTGTCACTACCAGTTTTAGGTCATAGAATCAACGTCAATTGGAAATGGACCTGCACCTAGGAGTGGACTCCTCAAGAGTGGACCCCAGCCTATATATTAAGCAGGGAGCAAATTGTGTGTCTCAGATATCAGGAGTGTCCCAGGGTCTCAGTTCTACCTTCTGATTTAGTTTGAAGCATGAAAATGCCAGGCCAGAAATCCCAGACCTTTGGAGTTTTCTAGGTAGTTTGATAGTAATTGGGTCCTGGAGCAGTCAAATGAAACTCCAAATAGAGCAAGACCAAAGGCAAGTCAGAGTTCAAAGGGGAGTATATGATTATGATGGGATACTATTATTTTATAAGAAATGATGAACAAGAGGCAGCTAGGTGGTAGAATGGTTGGAGTATTAGCTAGAGCATTGGCCCTGGAATCAGGAGGTCCTGAATTCAAATAGAGTCTCAAACATTTACTAGCTCTGTGTGAACCCTGGATAAGTCACTTGACCCTGATTGCTTCAAAAAAAGAAAAAAATGAGCAGGTTGATTTTAGGAAAGCATGAAAAAATGTATGAAGTAAGAGTGAAATGAGCAGAACCAAGAGAAAGTTGTAGTTATATTGTTCAGAGCAATGTAATGACTAAACCATTCTGAGTTATATGAATACTTGAACCAGTCACAAAAGACCTATGAAGGAAGATGCTATTCACAATACTACAGAGAAAGAATTGATATATGGAGATATATTGTATATTTTTGTTTGGTCTGTTTTAGTTGTGTCTGACTTTGTGACCTCTTTTGGAGTTTTCTTGGCAAAGATAACTGGAATGGTTTGCCATTTCCTGGTCTAGCTCATTTTACAGATGAGAAACTGAGAAAGATAGGGGTAAGTGAATTGCCCAGGGTCATCCAGGTACTAAGAATCTGAGGCTGGATTTGAACTCAAGTAGATGAATCTTCCTGATTCTAGACCCTTTAGTACACTATCCGTGTACCATCTAGCTGCCTATGCTGTATAGTACAACCACAAAAGGAGAGGAGAAGAGAGAGAAAGGGTGGGGGGGGGTGGGGGAAGAATGAGACAGAAAGAGGGAGAGAGACAAAGAGACAGAGATAAAGACAGAGGAAAAGGGAGACAAAGCAAGAGAGAGGAAGAGAGAAATAGAGAAGAAAGGAAGAGAAAGATAAGAGAAAAAAAGTGAGGAGAGAGAAAGCTTGGAATTTAAATGTAACAACAACAAAAAAACCAAAGGCACAAATTTAGCTAGAATTTCAGAAAAGATGACCTAAGTTTTTTAAAGCATTTAAAATATTTTTATAAATGAAATCAACATTAAAAGAATGTGAGCTAGGGAAGAAAGAACTGGAAAGAGAATAGCTTGGCACAAGAAGAACAAATCATTGCCAAAGAAATAAACTCCCTAAAAATTAGAATGAATCAAATAGAAACTAATGCCTCTATGGAACAAAAAGAAATGTTGAAGGAAAGTCAAAAGGTTGGAGGAGGGGAGGAGGAAATATGCAAGGGATCTCATTCAAATCTGACCTGAAAAAAACTGATCAGGGAAAGACAATTTAAGAATCATTGAATAACCTGAAAGTATACATAATATATTTCAAGAAACATGAAACTTTTCCAGATCTCTGAATCAAAGGTCAAAAAAATAGAATCTACCAGTTGCTCCCAAAAGAAAAAAGGAAGGAAGAAACAAAACTTTCAGACATTATAGACAAAATCTAGGGGTTACAGGTCAAAGAAGAAAAAACTGCAAGTAGCCAGAAAGAAAGAATTCAAGTACTAAGGACTCACAATCGGGATGATTCACAATTTAGCAACCACCACAATAGTAGAGAGCTTAGAATATGATATTCCAGAAGACAAAGGTTTGGGTTTACAAATAAGAATAACTTACCCAGCAAAACTGAGTATCATGCTACAGAGTACAGTTTAGCTGTGTTCAGCTGTGAAGGTTTAGTGGAGATTATGCAGGTGGTGAGTCTGCCCAGAAATTCTTCAGGAGATCAATGTCTAGGGGAGAAGTATCAGGCAGAGCCTATGAAACCAGTGGGAGGCAAGCCTAGTGGGGGAAGCACAGTAACAGCAAGTCAGTGCCATGCTTGCCTCTCCCTTCTGACTGGAGGGCTGGGGAGCGGAGCAGTAAACTCCTCCCTAAGTTTTCCTTTACAGAGGGCTCCCAAGTTTCCTGTTAAACTGTTCATCTTCCATCAACTGCTTTGCTTGGTTTCAACCCTTCAGTCTCCTCCTCTCCCTGTGGGAACTGCCCACCCCCTTTCATCTTTTGTGTTTTTTCCACTAAATTCTAAGCTCTTTGAAAGCAGGCCTTTCTTATTTGTATCCTAGGCATTTAGCATAATGTCTGGTACATAGCAGGCACTTAACAATTATTTATTGACTATTATTCACTTATCAAGGATATCCTTGATGAAAGTATTAATACACAAAAATACTTTTTTCAACAATATTTCATAGTAGATCATACCTTTATTATCACATAACTGACCGAAAAAAGTAGAAAGTATAAGATCTTGCCTGTGCTGCTTGTTTGTTGACTATAAAAAAATTTGATTCAATACTGCAAAATACCACTTTTAGGACCCTCTTTCAACAAGACTATCTCTCATGAATATCAAGATTATAAAAGAATTCTTGAAAGACAAAACAGATACTTTAATTTCATGATACACTAATCACTAATTTTAGGTGATACATAAAACTGGGAGATAATATGTTTTCCAGTGTCATAGAAGAGATCAAGAACAAGTTGAAGAAGAAGGATACCCTTTAGTTGGTAAAGTTCTTCAAATGTTTCTGTTCATGGATGACACTAGACCGCTTGTCTCAAATTTTAAAACATTGCAGGACCCCTTGAATAAATATATTATCTATAAATTATTTTACCTAATCATTCACATATATTTTAAACATAGATAAATTATGTCCATTGTCCTGATTATAATTAAATAGGAGGAAAGCAAAATGGATATCTATACATACATATGCATATATATATGTATATGTGTGTATGTGTGCTATAGGTATATAGATGTAATAGGGCTTATTTGAGGATACCTCTCTGTCTTAAGGCTTCTTCTGTCTCCTACCAGTGGAGTAGGAGGGTGTGGACTGAAGCTTTAAAACTGGCCAGATTAAAACAGTCTCTTTCTTGCTTCTGTTCTTTTCTGCCCTTTTTTTTTCCTTCATCCAGAAGGGTGGTCACCCATAATGCTAACACCATGAACTGAACTACTAAAAAGAGAAAGATCTTTCCCTTTTCTTCCTCTCTTTTACCCCTGCTTCCATAAATGAGACTGGGGAGTCTGTTCCAGTTTAATTTCATTTGTCTTTCTCAGCTTCAGGTACAGGCAATGCTCCCCACCAGATCTCTTGGACCAGGATTTTGAGCCATGGTGACTTTGGAATCAGGATTCCAAGTGGGATATTATAGCCAGTCAACCTGGAAGGGAACCTCAAAGAAGCCAGGGTACCTGGGACTAGAGCCCCCCAGGAAGGCTCTGCAGTGGTTCTCAAACTTTTATTTTCAGTATCTTTATCCTATTAAAAAATTATTGAGGATCTCTCCAAAGCGTTTTTGTTTATCTGGATTATATTTATAGATACTTACCATATTGGAAATAAAAACTATTTTTGAATTTGTAGGCCTCTAAAGGTTTCAGAGATCCTTAGGATTCTCCCAGGAGTCCTCAAACCTGCGGGCTTGATGCAGCAGCTAAGGACGATTATCCCCCTCACCCAGGGCTATGAAGTTTATTTAAAGGCCCACAAAACAAAGTTTTTGTTTTTACTATAGCCGGGCCCTCCAACAGTCTGAGGGACAGTGAACTGGCCCCCTATTTAAAAAGTTTGAGGACCCCTGCGGCATCTAGACCATACTTTGAGAACCACTGCTTATGGCAATGAAACTAAGATGTCAACCTACTCTCCTTCTCTTCCCCAGAGACTCAGATGGTTTGGAGGGCAGGGGGTATCATTCTTCCCACATGTTGGGAGAATGAGATTTTTATATTTTGATTATGCCCTTTGAAGTGAATATTCCTTTGTAAAAGCTAATTTGAATGTTAGCCCAGCTATATGGAACTGGAGTACAGGGAACCTCACCAATACTTGAGGGAATATTATTGATGGTGACTGGAGCCAGTTGTAGAAAGCCCAGACACATACCCAAACCCCTTTAAAGGTTCTAGAGAAACCATGGGGGAATAATGAAATGTAATACATTTAGCCATTAGGTGTTGGGAACCAGGATAGGCCATCTCACATATGTACATACATACATGTAAACATTCACATGTGTGTATATGTGTGTGTATCATATAAATGGTAGCTTAAAGCCCCCAATTAGGAAAATTCATAACATTCAAGTATCAGGTTTTCCTCTCTGTCTTAATTTAAATATTTTATTCATTACAAGCTAACCCCTGACCCCTTTATGTTTGAAGCATAAAGGAAATTTTAAGTCTGAGAAGTAAGCAAGAATACATTATAGTGTCTAATACAGCAAAGACATAGGGAAGGGGGAGGTTGGGCTTAAAAGCAGAGTATTTTTTGAACTTCCTTGGTTCCTTAAAGAGGTGAGTACAATCAGTAACTTTACCTGGAGTCCTCTGCTTCCAGATGTCTGTTGACCTTTAAGTTCTTCTCAATGTTACCACAACTCAACCCTCCTTTTGCTTTCTTTTGAGCCTCTCTAAACATATTGTTCTATGCATTCAAACTCAGCTCAATAAATCCCAAAAGGGGATTGTGACTCTTCCCCTGTATCTCTTGCTGTTAAATTCTTGAAAGTCCACCTTACCTTCATTCTTTCACAAAGTATTTGTGTTCCTTTAAAAATAATGGAATGATTCAAGTAAATGTTCCAGTTCAAAGATTGATAGTCCCAAATCACTCTTAAGGCTAAGATAAAAAGCTTGTCTCAGAACTACCAATCACAGCATTACAGTAAGTTCTCAGGTTCATATTATATCATCATTATGTACCATGGATTTATTCATGTATATGAACTGTATATAAGGAATTAAATCATGAATTACATTCAAATGTTTTTCTATTAAACTACAGGTTGGAGAAAAGTCAGTATCAGCTTCTTTAAAACAATCCCTCTTTCTTCAGAAGGAAAAATAGAAGAAGCTAGTTTAAATGGGGGAGATAAAGAAGCTGGACTTGAGTAAAGGAGATGGGAAGGCATGTCATTGTTCAATTGTCAAATGTCAATGTCCAATTGGACATACTTTTTTCTCAGTGATATTTTTAGTATTATATTAGCTGCTTGTTCTTTGGGCCATAACAATTTGCAAGGGACTTGTGCAGTTACATTACCCAAGTGTTGGATAGTTATAGCCTTAAATCTATTTGGCAGCCATTCCATCTGATAAAATATAGAGCTCAAATTGGCTATCATTTTTGTTGATGAGTTAAAATCAGCATTTAAAAATTAGTTTGGCTTTGATCTTCAAATGCCATTACTGTTGTTATTATTTCTAAAAGTCAGGGTTTATAAAGTGTTATGGTATCAGAGATAACTGGGAAGAGTTTCAAAGACTATTTAAATGTTGTGTAAACAGTCCACTATAACAGTGTCCACTTGACTTCCAAGCATGCACTTGCTTTGCTGGAGGATAATTTGGCAGATTTTTTATCTGGCTTTCATTCTGGATTCTGAGTCATCCCAGGCATTTCTTGGCCTTTTGTGGCCTTATTTTGGGGTCATTACTTTAGCAGTTTAGACTGAAGCAAGTTTAGGACCTAACATAACTTTGAGACATTCAGAAGCGTTTTCATAGCTAGCTTTACTACTTTGAGAAATGAGATATATGTTTATGAATCAGTCAAAAGTATTAAATTCTGTAACTTTTCTTTTTTATTACTGATGTCTCTACTAAAGGCCAAATCCTTACCTTTGTGATTGATTGACTCTCTCCTACTTGGAACAACCACTGGAATCCCCCTTTTGCCCTAATCCCTTCACTTTGGAAGATCATTGAAGAAAAAGTCTCTGATGATCCATAGCAATCTAGCTTTAGCTGCTCCAAAGCAAGATAAACACGGGAGATGGAAAGGCAAATGAAAAGAGAGTGGAAATGCTATTTCAAATTTCGTAAGTGGAAGGTGCTAATCTAAAAAGGAAACATATCCCCTAGTCATTGATTGATGATAAATTCACCATGAATTGTCCCAGAATAAAAAAAGAAACTTTTCCAATGGTTAATGAAGTCATACTAAAGCTGCCTGAGTAATCTTTGAGTAGAAGGTGGGGCTAAAGGATTTGTTTGGAAACAGCCCAAAAATTTTTAAAGGCAATTTGGCATAGAGTAATAAAAGAACAATAATGCTATCAATCTCTTTCCATTGGATTTATGCCTGAAAGCTGGAAAGAAAACAATCAGTATCTGTTGGAAGAGAGCTGAATTGCTGGGAGCATCAAAGAAAAGTTGAGCAATTACATTGATGAGAGGACCCACTAAATGTATTACCAATGGAAAATAGTGACAGAATCAAGAGGATCTCTGCCATCCATACAAAGGAGTGCTCTCGATGTACTGTGAGGAGAAGCAGTAACTAGAGGTGGCCTTTCATCAAAAGAGAAATGCAGCACACAAAGTTTCAGAGAGGAGTGTTGAAAATTAAGAGTAAACAGCCTTCCTCCCTTGGCCTGGGTGATATCCAAGGCAGTGCTTACTGCAATACAAATCTCTGGTTAAGGCTGGCCTAGTGGATGGAGGTTCCTTGATTCTCTATGGACTCCAAAGTGGGTCTTTCATGTGCCCTTTACAGTTGTATACATTGAAGCCTTATGAGTCTGATTTCCTAAAAAAGATGATTATCTTTGGGGAGCTGTAGATATTTAAGTACCCAGGTAAATGGGACATGTAGCCCAAGAAGCAAAAAGTCCCACAAGTGTCCTTTATATTTTGAGTGGGGAGAAAATCTATACAAAAACATAATCTATAGCAGCCACATAAAAATGATATTGCTAAAACTGAGCTCTTTTTCTCTAGTTTGAAATGGAGGTAGTTACTTGTCCTTGTCTTATTCTTTGTTGCATACTCCTTCTCCAACCTATTTTCATAAAAGTGAATGAATATAGTGATAATAATAGAATAAAAGGAGAAGCTATTAGCCATAATATTTTAAAGTTAGTTGGAAATCAACAAAATATATGCATGTCACATGTGTGTATGTGTGTGTGTGTGTGTGTGTGTGTAGTCTCCACTAAGCCCCTACTCTGATACTTAATTGGGTTCTAAGGGTGACCAAAAGTTCTCAAAGGTTTTGTCCCAAGAATGTAAGCCCGGGGAAAGTATTACTTCATTGAAAAGGCCTCATAGGGAAGATAGGTGGCACAATGGATAAAGGAAGGCAATCAGAAAACCTGAGTACAAATGTGAGTTTTAGACATTTATTAGTTGTAAACTTCTGCTTGCTTCAATTTTCTCTCTGTAAAAAGTGTATAATACTAGCATCTAGCTCCCTTGGTTGTTGTGAGAATCAAATGAGATAATATTTGTAAAGCACTTACCATAACATTTTAACTATATAAATATTAGCTATCATTCTGATTATCACCATTATTATTTGAGTCCTTCACTGAACTCTGTACATACTTTCTGAGGGTCAGCTAAAATTCAGAGATATTTATCAGCAAATGGCTGGCAATAACGTGTGATGAATGTTTTTTAGTAGCAGTCACTTAATCAAAGAGGAGTTGTGATCTGTACAGTAGAAGGAGTGTACTTAGCTAAAAACCACAGATCCTTAAAGCAAAGATATAAATCAGATATAATCTAAATAAGTCACATTCAAATGTCCTTACTAATTGTATTGCTCATTTGGTAAATCATATGAAACTATAATCTCTAAAAACATTGTTCCCATAGAAATAATCAGAATCACAAAATCTCAATACTTACAAGATTATATATACTCCATGACTATCTAATCAACTAAAATAAGTATCCATCCAATTTATTTGTTTAAAATTATTTATTTTTTTCCTTTCTCCTCTAAGGTTTTTTTTAAATGATGTTACCATTTATGTTTAAGTTTTGTGGTAAATGATATGTAATGCCATACATTTGTCCAGTTTTCCTAGCCAGCTTTTTTGAATAATGAGTTCTTACCCCACTAGCTAGAATCTTTGGGTTTATCAGACATTGAGTACTTTTGTTTGCTTCTGTATATTGTGTACCTAATCTCTCTTTCTTTAGTAATACCAAAATGCCTTGATGATTGCTGCTTCATAATATAGTCTGAAATCTGGTATTACTAAAATATTTCCCTTTTTATTTTTTATTATTTTCCTCCAGATTCATGATTTTTTGTTTCTTCACGAAAATTTCTGAAATAGAGTGGTATGATGTTAATAAGTAAGTTAATTCATGCAATATTGCTATCTCTATTATATTGGTTCAGCCTACCCATGAGCAATGACAATTTCTCCAACTGTTTAGGTCTGTCTTTATTTCTACCATACTAACTATAGGCAGTTTCTAAATAGAGAAGAGGAACCATATTAGAGAAGTTACCTGACTCTGTATCCATGTTGTATATTCTTGCTTATGTTAGGCCAAAGTAAATCTCTTTTGTTAAATATCAGTGACTTGTGAATGCCTCATTTCATTCCAACATGCAATGAAAACTGAGGGATGGCTAATAGAATGGCGGGAAAAATAAAGAGCTCTCCCTGAAGGAGTTAGGAAACAAGAGGGCCTTAGACTATGGTCCTTGATCCAGAGAATTCAGTTCCCACTGAGGAATGGTCCATAAGAATCAAGGTTCTCCTATGTTTCACTTGGCATAAAGGTGAAACCCTCATGGGTTATTCTATCCTATCACTATTTCCAGGGGCAGGTAATGACTTCCTATAGGTTTGTTTTTGTTTTTTTTTCTTAAGAGGGAGGGGAATATATCTGCTATCTGAAGAGATTTAGACACTGAAAGAAAGATGCTTTATCCTTATCAAGAGTCTAGATATCATTCTGCAGTTGGGGATTATAGATGTGCCAAAAAACATCCTTTTTGATCTTCTAGGGATCTGTTTAAAAGAAGAGGAAGCTTCTGCTCTTACTCCCATGAATTATAACTTTTTCATTCTAGGACTTCCCATCAGGAGTGAGTGAGGGGCTCTAGTCCAGTCTCTAGGTATTCTCTCCAATCCTGACAAAAATGACTATGGCAGCTTGAGCAAATGTATGGACAGAGACTCTCAGGCCTCCTCTTCCACCCCCTCTTCCACCCCCTCCCTCCTATATTTTTATTCCTTACATCTATGTAAGAAATTTTAAAATAGATATTTTTAATCATTGTTAGCATTAAAGAAAAATCCCTGTGAACTGTTACATAAAAGAAACCCCAGACTCATAAAGGGGAACTAGAATGAGAGTGCAATCACAGTTTGCACAGATTATAAATCCATTTCTTGCCTGAGGATAAGCTTGCAAGCTGGAACAATGTCTCCTCTGACACATTTAAGCTCCAGTTGGAAAAAGTGAGGTATTTATACCTTTTAAAGGGAATTTGGGGAGAAATCTGGGGAAATAGTCCCTGTTCCCAAGAAAGGGGAATTTCAGGAGGGGGGAGTACGGAAATTCAGGTGTCAAATATATGGCCCTTTGATATATTCATCAGCCTGACAGTTCAAGGCTTGAGCAATAAGATGATATAAAACAGGATATACCCTAGGGTCCCATAACCAATAATTAGGGGAGTCTCTAGATATAAGAATGGCTCTTAAAAGTTTTTAAACCACCAAATGGCTCAGGGTCTACTTCAAAGCTGTTATGAGTTTAACTGCTTCAGAGTTACTATTTTCTGCATGTCCAGCTAGGTTTACGCTCAGTCATTGCAAAGGATTGTTAGTATGCCAAGCTAATACTACCAGTTCTCATACAGTTCTTTTTTTAAATAACTTTTTATTTACAAGCTATTATATGCATAGGTAATTTTTCAGCACTGACAATTGCAAAATCTTTTGTTACAATTTTTCTCCTCCTTCCCCCCATCCCTACCCCAGATGGCAGGTAGATCAATATATGTTAAATACAATGTATGTATACATATCCAAACAGTTATTTTGCTGCATAAGAAGAATCGGACTTTGAAACAGTGTACAATTAGCCTGTGAAGGAAATCAAAAATGCAGGCAGACAAAAATAGAGAGATTGGGAATTCTATGTAGTGGTTCATAGTCATCTCCCAGAGTTTTTTCCCTGGGTGTAGCTGGTTCAGTTTATTACTGCTCCATTGGAACTGATTTGGTTCATCTCATTGCTGAGGATGGCCAGGTCCATCAGAATACATCCTCATACAGTATTGTTGTTGAAGTATATAATGATCTCCTGGCCCTGCTCATTTCACTCAGCATCAGTTCGTGTAAGTCTCTCCAGGACTTTCTGAAATCCTCCTGTTGGTCATTTCTTACAGAACAATAATATTCCATAATATTCATATACCACAACTTATTCAGCCATTCTCCAACTGATGGGCATCCACTCAGTTTCCAGTTTCTGGCCATTACAAAGAGGGCTGCCACAAACATTTTGGCACATACAGGTCCCTTTCCCTTCTTTATGATCTCTTTGGGATATAAGCCCAGTAGTAACACTGCTGAATCAAAGGGTGTACACAGTTTGATAACTTTTTGAGCATAGTTCCCAATTGTTCTCCAGAATGGCTGGATGTATTCACAATTCCACCAACAATGAATTAGTGTCCCTGTTTTCCCACATCCCCTCCAACATTCCGCATTATCTTTTCCTGTCATCCTAGCCAGTCTGACAGGTGTGTAATGGTATCTCAGAGTTGTCTTAATTTGTATTTCTCTGATTAATAATGATGTAGAACATCTTTTCATATGGCTAGAAACTGTTTCAATTTCTTCGTCTGAAAATTGTCTTTTATCAATTTATCAATTTTACCATTTATCAATTGGAGAACTCATACAGTTCTTATGATTACCTGGATAATTTGGGGGAGAGGGGTTAAGCAAATCAAGATATCCATTTTCACAGTGGCAACCTTGTGAGTTCAAAGTGGCAAGAGCTACTGGGGCCCTTAATTAGAGCCAACTGATAGTGGGATTTTTCAGTATCAGAATAAACATGACAGGAAGAGTTTAAATATTGGACTAGTTGATCTTAAAAATCCTGGGAGTCACCTGTGCCATTTGTGTGATCATTCTAGGTCATCTCATTGACTGAAAGAAAAATGCAAAGGAAACAAGAGAATGAGAATGGGAAAAAAAAATCCCACCACAAAGAAAACTAGAAAAACTTGAAAGTATTGCTTTGAAAAGCTAAAAAGGTTTTTTTAAAAAGTGTTCTTACTACTGAATCAAGAGGAAATGATGATTCTGTTGGCTTTATTTAATCCAGACTTAAGTATTAATGTCTCTTCAATAAAAGACAATTAATAGCTCTTCACCTGAAAAAGATATCTAACTCTAAAACACCTTGTATAGTCTGATGAGACATACCACAGAATACCAGAGAGGTAAGTTAATTATATTGTTGTTAATCATCTGGGGTTTAGAGTTAAAAGGAATTTTAGAAATCATATAGTCTAAGTCTCTCATTTTAGACATAAAGAAATTGAGTCCAGAGAGCTGAAGTAACTTTTCCAGGGTAGTATGGATAGTGTCCAAATGAGGTAGAATTGACACACAACTTCTATATCCAAATTAAGTGATCTTTCCATTTCAACACTGGACTGAAATGAGTCTAATTGAATTGAAGCTTGTGTAATATTAATTTTGCAGTCTTGGTCAAATTTTAATTTTAACATTATTGAGAAGTCTTTGTAACAAGTAAGAGTTCAGTGAGAGGAATCACACTGGGAAATGACTGGCATAAAAAACAACAAAAAGTCTTAATAAATGAATTCTTATTTTAGTTTTTAATTTGAAATTTTTTTTTTGTTTTCTAGTTATTCTAGTAAGTTAACCTTGGTTGCAAGCCTAAAATATTTTACCTTTTGAAATATTCCATTCTAAACTCTATAGTTCTTCATGTAGTAGCTGTCAAATCTTTGTGGCTCTTTAGTATTTGACATATTTCTGTCTTGTTTTTATTATTTCTTTTCTTTGATCTGGGAGTTCTGGATTTTTACTGTAATCTTATACAAGGAGAAAGTAAAAACAAAAAAAAAATCCATCACTACCATCTCAAAGAGAACCTACATAGAAAACAGGAATAGTATTGCTAAATTTCAAAAACCCCAGATCAAAGAGAAAATTTTATAATAAACAAACAAACATAAAAAACAATTCAAATATGCTGGAGATACAATTAGAATTGTACAGGATTTATCAGTACCTACAATAAAAGACCACAGATCCTGGAATAATATATATCTATAATCTAAAGAACTAGGCCGACAGCCAAAATACCATATCCAGTAAAATTAACCATAATATTGAATGAAAAAAAAGTAAACCTGAACTTTCAATAAATCTGCAGATTTTCAGGACTTTGTTTCAGTCAAATACAAATTTAATTGAAAATTTAACATATAAGATCCAAAATCAAAGATTAATTTTGAGGGACTCAACAAGGACAAATTATTTGTTTTTTTTACATGGAAATGTATATCATATGTTTAAGATTGACATCCATAATTGGGTAACTTAAAAGAAAAATTGAGGCACAGCTGAGTATGGCCTGACTCAAAAAAGCAAAATTGTCTAGGAAAAGATAAAGATAGTAATAATGTTATACAAAAGAGATGCAGAGGAAGAATTGATACAGAGGCATTATAGTGGGGAGGAGGACAAGTTCTAAAAACTCATGTTAAATAGGGGAAATACATAGTTACATGTATATACATAAACACACATATACATATATGCCATGAAGTGTATAGCACCCTTCAAAATCAAAAAAGAAATAAGGGGGGAGGGAATAGATAAGGTGAGGTATAAAAAGATGTGTAGAGTAATGGTAGTAGGACAAAGTATGTAGATTAATGGGAAAGGGATATAGAGGAAAGGAAAGAGTAGGGAGAGAAGATAAAGGGAACCATGAATGAGGGGAGATTAAGAGTAAGACAAGTTAAGGAGTAGAATTAAAGTAGAAATGTTAGCAGGAATAAGAAACAAGGATCGGGAGTGTAATTTATTGGAAAAAAATAAAGTAGGGGTAGTAATTATTGATCTCAGACGTCAAACTTAAAGATTCAATCATGAGAAAAATTTACATTATATGTCAGCCATATTAATATTGTTTTAAATACATGTTTACATGTTTACAAATGTGTAAATGTGTATAAATCTATGTGAGTGTATGTGTGGGTGAACAAAAGAATAATCTACAAGGAAGCAAAATAAATATGGACAATCATGAATATAATCTCTTCTACCATTATAATACAGCAGAGATATTTTGTACTTTAAATAATACAGCAGAGATATCTGCTGAGTTCTTTCACGACAAAAACTGTTTGTCTTTCAGGTCTACTATATTCTTTATTGTTTGTAAGTGTGTGCACATTCTATATATCAGTGGTAAGTTGAATCATTTTTGTAAAACTTTTTGTATATCTTTTTATGTTTCAACCACAGGGTAGGATTCCCCACCTACCAGAATAAGTAGGTCAGGATGGGATGAAGTTAATAATTTTGAGGGTACCTTTTCTAGTTCTTTACTCACACCAGGAGCTGAGCAGTGTCATTTATTTTTTTTTTTAAACTGCTCAGATACACAGGAGGATGCTCAATCCCACTGCCTCTTCAACCCCATGGTCTAGACCACTTGGTAGGGTTGTTACCATAGCTCCCAGTGTACCCGCACCTACTGCTTTGTCACTTACTTATGATTTACGAGACTTTGAGGTGAGTTTAAATGGCAAAATAGTACCTAAGCTATCTTTTGATTCATACATAAACTGTGAGATAGAACTGCTCAAAGTCATTGACCTCAGTCTTTTTTCCAGAATCATTGGAATCAAGACAACTGGAAATGGCTTGATATGCAGTGGATGACCTTGGCATCTTTGGTGTCTGCTTCAGCATTTTTCATGGTTATTGGAAGAAATTGTTCTCATTTGCCATTCTACTGAGGATATCTTCAAGTGCTTGGGGTAGAAATCTAACTCAATGAAGAGTTTGAGACTCTGTGGCTACCTTTTACCTGGTTTAGCCCATCTGTGAAACAGTTTACCAAGGTATGACAACTGTACATGCTATAGTTTCTTGGAGCCACAGGTGAGAGTTGGGTTGTGAAAAGGTAAAAAACAGACCTGAAAAAGGCTTGCCAGTCCTCATCTCAGAGGTAGTCTTCCTTGAACACACCCTATGCCCTGATATATTAAAAACAAACATGTTGCTTCACGGTTTCGGCAGTGTCAATCCTGTCCAAAGTTGTGTTAGTCTCATATCCTGTAATTTAAGAGAATAAAAAGCAGTCTTAAGAAACCTTTTTAGAAAAAGATTTATAGCTGGATTAATTTTGACTAATCTACAGATACATATATATATATACATATTAAAGTTTTATATATATGCATAAATGCATATATATAAAACTTTAATACTGAAATATCAAAAATGTTTATATATTTCAGTTGGAGTTTTAAAGATACTTAAATATATATTATAGCAGACACAGTTATAGGAAAAAGGTAAGCCTGATATCCTAAAAAGTAGGATGAAGTTCTATCAAAGAAGAAAGCAAATGTAGAAGTTAAGATATAAGCATTCATCCATATGTTCTTAGAATGTCATGGAGCAAAGAGTAGGAAAAATAGGTACCTGGAGTTAAATCCATTTGGAAGACTGATGAAAAAAGACAAAAATTATTATCAATAATTAAGAAATAAAAATAAAAACAGGGAAGGGGGAAGAAGATGGAAAGTGAGGGAATAAAAAGAAATCCCACAATGTAATGACTAGCAGAATAAAGCTGAAAAAGTGAAATGAGAACTAATACTCCTGTCTCCTCCTCTCCCACTATAGTCATGCTTGCCCATTCCCACAACCATCATGGTATAGTACAAAAAGGAAATTCTGTCCATAGTCATTTCTGTTTTTACTTATGGAAGGCTGGACAGGTCCTTCTAGGCATCAATTTCTTTATTTGAATAATGAGGAAGTTGGAATAAATAATAATGAAGAGGAGGAGGATAGACAAGTATTAATATATCTCTTTAAAATGTGCAGAGTATAAGGGCAGCTAGGTGGCACAGTGGATAGAGCCCCAGCCCTGAAGTCAGGAGACCTGAGTTCAAATCTGGTTTCAGACACTTAACACTTACTGGCTGTGTGACCCTGGGGTTCTAGCTATGTGACCCTGAGCAAGTCACTTAACCCTAATTGCCTCAGTAAAAAATAAAAAATGTGCAGAGTATTTCAGTTGCACAACAATCTTGTGAGGTAGATGCTACAATTATTATAACCTTCACCTAACAGATGAAAAAAGGGAGATAAAGGAAATTGAGGTGCCTAAGGCTATTTAAAGTGCTAAAGGTAGAATTCAGGTTTTTCTGTGATTTGTTGTGTCACTCATTCTTTAGGATTAGACTATTTAGTTCCTAATTTTTGGTCTATTTTTCCCTGGTCCTTTATTACATATAATTTTTATTGCATCATGATCTGAAAAAGATGCATTTACTATTTTTATCTTTCTGCATTTGATTGTGAGGTTTCTATGCCTTAATATATGGTCAATTTTTGTGTAGATTCCATATACCTCTGAGAAAAAAGTATATTCTTTTCTGTTCCCATTCAATTTTCTCCAAAGTCTATCATACATAACTTTTCTAAAATTCTATTTACCTCTTTAACTTCTTTCTTGTTTTATTTTATGGTTTGATTTATCTAGTTCTGATAAAGTGAGATTAAAATCTCCCACTAGTATTGATTTATTATCTATTTCTTCTTGCAGCTCTCTTCTCTAAGAATTTGGATGCTATACCACTTGGTTCATATATGTTAAGTATTGCTGTTACTTCATTATTTTTGTTAACCTTTAGCAAAGTGGTTTTTTTTTTCCTTATTTTAATTAGGTCTATTTTTGCTTTTGCTTTATCTGAGATCAGGATTGCTACATCTGCTTTTTTTTAACTTCAGCTGAAGCATGATAGATTCTGCTCCAGCCTTTTACCTGTACTCTCTATGTATCACTCTGCTTTAAATGTGTTTCTTATAAACAACATATTGTAGGATTTTAGTTTTTAATCCAATCTGTTATCTGCTTCTGTTTTATGGGATAGTTTGTTTCATTCATATTCACAGTTAAAATTACTAATTCTGTATTTCCTGTATTTCTGGTCTTTTCATCAAAAATAAATGAAAATCTCCTATTTCACTGAATGTCTATCTTTTCCTCTGAAAGATCATGCTTTGTTTTGCTGGGTAGTTGATTCTTGGTTGCAGTCCTCTAGAGTATCATATTTCAGGCCCTTTGATCCTTTAAAGTAGAAGCTGCTAGGTCCTGGGCAATCCTTATTATGGCTTCTCAATGTTTGAATTGTTTCTTTTTGACTACTTATAATATTTTTCTTTGATAATTATGGAATTTAGCTACAATGCT
Organism: Sarcophilus harrisii; assembly: GCF_902635505.1. NCBI lineage: Eukaryota > Metazoa > Chordata > Mammalia > Dasyuromorphia > Dasyuridae > Sarcophilus > Sarcophilus harrisii. Next base: position 197,565,549 of record NC_045426.1, read on the forward strand.
CCTTGGAGTTTTCATTTTAGGGTTTCTTTCAGGAGATGATTGGTGGATATTTTCAGTGACTACTTTACCTTCCAGTTCTAGGACATCAGGGCAGTTTTCCTTGATGAGTTCTTGAAAGATGGTGTCTAAGCTCCTTTTTAGATCATGGTTTCAGATAGCCCAATAATTCTTACATTATCTCTCTTGGATCTATTTTCTGGGCCAGTTGTTTTCTCTGATGAGTTGTTTTACATTTTCTTCTATTTTTTTTCATTTATTTGGTTTTGCTTGACTGATTCTTGATGTCTCATTGAATTATTCGTTTCAATGTGTTCAACTTTAATTTTTAGTGAATTATTTTCTTCAGTTAGCTTTTTTACCTCCTTTTTGAATTTGACCAATTGAACTTTTAAATGAGTTGTTTTGTTTATTGGATTTTTCCCACATTTCCCCAATTCTATTTTTTAAGGAACTGTTCTCTTTTTCCATTTCACCAATTCTGTTTTTCAATGAGTTTTTTTTCTTTTTTACATTTTGCCAAATTTATTTTTAAGAAGTGATTTTCTTCAGTTTTTTTTCCATTTCACCAATTGTATTTTTTAAAAAGTTATTTTCTTCAGAGAATTTCTGTTTCCCTTTCCAAAGCTTTCATTTCCTTCACCTATTTTTCTTCTCTGTTTTAAGATCCTTTTTGAATTCTTCCAAGAGAACCTTTTGAGTTGAAGACCAATTCATTGCACCTTTAGAGGCTTCATTTGGAGGCACTTTGCATTTAGGTTTCTCATGGTTTGAAGTCTATTCTTCCCTATCTCCATAATAGCTCTCTATGGTCAAAGCTATTTTTCTTTTTTGCTCATTTTTAAAGATTGAGGTCTGCTCTAAGGACAAAAAGAAGATTGTATCAAGCTTCCTCTATAGGTTGATAGATGGATTTTATGCTCCCCTTCAGTCAGGGCTACCATACTGGATGGGAGTGGCCATATCTGACTTGTTATGCTGGAGTTTAGGAGTTCACTACTTGTCTTCTGTAGTTGTGATGGAGGTCTCATAGCTTGTCTATCAATCCATTGACTTCTGAACCAAGACAGCATAACCAACCTGCTGTATTTTGGCTAAGATGCTCCCATCAGAATCCCTGTGCTCCATCCTGGGCTTCCCTGTGCTGTACCTGCCTTGAACTGCATCCCCTCTTTGCTTGATTGAGACAGATCTTTTCTGAAGTTCTTCCAAAATATCTTCTACTGGAAATTTTTGTGGGTTCTGTCACTCCCAAAATGTATTCAGTGCCTTAATTTGGTGTTGATTCTGAGGGAAGCCAGGAAGAGCTCAGGCAAAGATCTGTCTATTTTTGGCCATGTTGGCTCTACCGTGAATCCAGGTCTTTCTGAACCTCAAATTCTAGCCACTATACCTTAATATGCCTTCCAGCTCTTAATCTTTTGTTCATTCTCTACATTTTTCTCACTCTTCCTTCATTCTCAATCTTTCAAGATCCTTTTAAAGTACTTTCTTGATCATTAAGTCTTCTGTCATAAAGACAAACAAAAGTGATCTCTCTCCTACTTTACTGACATGTAGGGATTTTTACATGACACATTTTATCAATAGATGGATTCAAGTTATTTCTTGATCATTTGCTAGATTTATAGTAGTCTTTATGTAATAGTCTCCAGTGACTGGAGCTTTAAGGTGTTTGGCATATTTGGAAAACTATTGAAAATGTTCAGCAAATCCTATCTAGAAGAGCAAAAAGCCTGTTTTTGGAAGTATATATTAAGGTAAAATAAAAAATTCCCCCTTTTCTTATTTTGGAGCATGTGCAGTCTTCTCCAATTGGAAGGACAACCTGCTCTCCTGCCACAAAGCTACCTATTCCTGAATCTAGCTACAAGGGGGAATTGTTACTTCATACTTGTCAACTGTCACTCTTACCTGAAGTCAGAAAGAGCTAAGGATGCTTTATATTGTTGTATGTATGTTGAATTATTAAGGACCAGTTTGATACTGTTATAATCATGTCCCTGCTTTCTCCTTTGATAGCAAATTTCTATAATCTGAGCAAGTGGTCAATAGGAAGCATGAACACAACGCAAATATGTAAGATCTTGCTGCTTTCAATGTAATATGTAGTCATTCTATATCCTAAACAACTTAGTAACTGAGTATTTGGCCTAGTCATCTGTATGCTACTAGTTATATGTTTCTGTATAAAATAAGGTCCTTAAATGTTTCAAAATGATGTAACAATAATTGAGTATTAATACAACTGTAAGATGTAGCTGCTATTCTGTTAATTATTGAAACTAAATCAGAAACATCTTTGGTTTGGTTTGAAGAAGGGAATTTAGGTGCAATTGATTTTTTTTAGACTGGAATAAGTTATAGAATAATTCACTTTATATTGATGAAAAAGCCAATTTTATTCAAGTTTTATTACTAACGTAGAAATAACTAAAGCATGTCCTATGATACAAACATGTTTTATTATAAACTTTTTTGATCTTGCACTCTTATGAACTTGATTACTTATGACAATCCCAAGTCTTTTACTATAACTGAAATTAACTTGGTGACTTTTTTGTAAATTTGGGTATCATAGGTCACTTTCTTATAAAAGTTGTTCTATAATCTATCTTTTTATATAAAGACTAAAATCCTTAAGTGTCTCTGCTCCTCCTAAACGGTGGCAGTGATGGTGGCCAGGAGAGGGGAGAGGGAGTTAGGGAATGGGACAGGAGAGATATTGATAAGGTTTGAACTGGTTTTCACAACATGAACTAGTTTTGGGAGAGTAATTTTGAGAGTCTGTGCCAACTTGTATTGAAATCTGTTTTTACAAGGGATTCCAGCAGGAACATCTGGGGATCTACTACAAGTAATTTGGAACCAACTGGAAAAATACAATGGAGTGGTGGCCTTGAGGACACAATATTTTTCAGACTGTCCCAAGGAAAGATATGCTAGGGATTGATGACTGCATGGGACATCTGAGATCCAGGATGAATTTGTTGATGAATGGATATTGGAAAGGAGTGCTAAGCTATAGGAAAATTTAAGGTCTGTTATTATTGCTGCACCTTGTTGTGTCTGAGTTTTATTTTCTGTATCTGTACATTATATTATCTTAATTCTCTTGGTTTGTTTGATTTTCCTCTTCAAATTAGTACCTAATTTTGGTTATCTTTACTATGGCATGTACTATACTTGGTTAATAGTTCTTATCTCACCTTATAATTGGGGATGTCCTAGGTGGTATCCAACACAATTCTACTCAATGTGCTCTCTGCGGTCATTGGCATTTCCAAAGATTAAAGAATATTAAAGAGTCTCCTGACCTTGTTTTTTTGAGTTGTCATATTTTCCAACAACATTGGACTAATTATAGAAATTATATTTATTTCTAATTATAGAAATTATAATTATAGAAAATTCCAGATGTGTCAAACAGGATATATCCTGTTTGCATTCCAAACTAGATTTCCTATGTTTCTTTGGGATGTAAGATATGTGCAAGCCAGTCTGTGCTAGGCTAAAAAATTTGCCTGTGTGATTGGGTCTCTTGCAGATAAGTCAACTGTCCAATCTTCATGGTCCAGCAATTCCCAAGAGAAAGAATGTGGCTTTTACCATCACCTTGCTCCCTCTTGAAGGATTTTGTTCTTTTCCAACTTTTATTGTACTTTCCCTCTCCCCCATGCTACACTCATTTAGATGGAAATTCCTGGTATCTCCTCCTTCCTTTACCCTAGTTGTCGTAAAAATGCAAACTTCTAATGAATTGTGAGCTCTTTGAATTCCATGTTACATGGAATTCTCTTATAATAAACTTAGTTTTTATGTAAGTTTCATGGAGCTGGGATTGCTTGTTGATAACTGAAACTTCAGAAAATTTCAGGGTTTTTTTTTTATATATACAATTTGCTTTTTCTTTACTTTTACTTAATCCTATATCTGATCTGTACAATGCCATCTACAAGTTGAAGAAATGATCTTAAAAGATCTATAGGGGCCTGACAAAAAATGAACCCTTCTTATTAAACAGAAAATGGTGACACATTTGAGGCATATCAAGAAGGATAGTTTGCCTAGACCAAAGCAGAAGAAGGGGAGGAGACGGAGAAGGAGGAGGAGGAGGAGGTGGCAGGTGTGGTGGTTTGTAACTTTAAATGTGAAAAAAAACAAAAAATCTTGCTACCTACTGGAGATTTTTTTTTTATTGCTTTTTGCTGAGGCAATTGGGGTTATGTGACTTGTCCAGGGTCATACAGCCAGGAAGTGTTAAGTGTTTGAGATCACATTTGAACTCAGGTCCTCCTGACTTCAAGGCTGGTGCTCTATCCCCTGCATCACCTAGTTGTCCCCTTACTGGAGATTATTAAATGAGTGGCATCAATGCTTTAGAAATATGTCTTTGTGTGTGTGTGAAAGGTAGATTAGATAAATTGGAGACTTAAGGCAAGGAGACCAATTAATTGCAATTTTGCAATTAATCGGACAAGAAAGATTGAACTCGGATGGTGATTATGTGAATGGAGCAAAGGAGACAGATTAAGAAAAATATCATAGAAGTAGAAACAACAAAACTTGTCAACTGCTGTTGAGTAATATTTCAAAAGAAATCTTACTTAAATTTTTGAAACCTATTACAAATTGACCTAATAGATGATACCCAAGAGCTTGAAGGCATCTCCTTAATTTTATAGGTAATACATTGAGTACCTTTACTAAGTTTCACTTATTTTGTTTTAGGATTTTCCACTTTATTTCCCAAGAAGAAACCACAAAGAAATGGTACGATGACTTTTTTTTTTCACCTTTTGGTGCAGGCCAGAACATGAATATAATTTGTACAAAGGCATTCAAAACCATAGCAGAATGACTCACATTAAGGATTGCACATTTCATTCTCTTTATAAAAGGAAGGTATAGCTGAGTCAAAATTAACTCTATAGTAGCTTAGCAGTACATTATATGTATGTATGTATATATGTGTGTGTGTATTTCTTTGTTTAGTTGAAACAAATGTCATCAAAATTTTTTAAAATTTCTGAATACTAGCCAAGCACAATTTGTGGTAACTGATTTAGGCTGTGAAATCAGTGCCTAGGATATTTAGGATTCTTCAGTAAAATGATAAAATAAATCTGTTTTTTTGGAAAACAGAGGGTGGGAATAAAGAAGTTTTAGCAGACAACTTGTACCATTGACCTGATGAATGAATTTCCTTACAACTATTGTATAGCTTTCATTTATATTTGCCTCCTATGATATTCATAGAGAAAGAGAGAAAATAAAATTGATAAAAGATTATATAAGGAAACTCCAGGAATAATTCCTTTTTCCATATTATGATATCTATTCCACATCAAGCTGATTTTAATGACTAGTTCCTTTCCTTTCTGATCAAAATTCATACTAGTTACCAATAAAGAAGTGATTGCTGAGTTGAAAGAAATCTGGCTTATACCAATACATCCCCAAAAGCTAAGCTAAAACTTAAAAAGGAAATGGCAATGAGATATTTGCTATAAATATAACTGGAAATTAAGGTAGCATTTCTACAAAATGCTTGCAGGGGAGGCATTGGAAGCATCAGGATACAACCAAATGCATTCTTCAGAAATACTAGATTTATCAAAGACAATTATTGACTCTAAATATTTCACTTCACAGGAATTTAACCTAGGTGATTAAAGCACTTCTCAACTCTTTGCTTCTCTGATCTTTAAGAAAATATTTGGTAATAAAATACTATATTTTGAGAAGTTCTAGTTATCAATTTCTTTTTTTTTTTAAGGAAGGACACTTTTAGGAAGAATACATTCAGAATAAGGAGATGAAGATAGTCATATGGAGTAGAAATCATGCAATAATAATAATGTGATATAGTAATTGTTACAATAATTCATAATAATATTATTACATAATAAATTATTTATAATAATTATTATGGCTAACATTTATATAGCATTTATTATGTGTTAGTCACTGTGATAAGCACTTTATAATTATTATCTCATTTGATCCTCACAACAATATGAGGGATAATAATGCTGTTATTGTTTCCATTTTACAAATGAGGAATTTGAGGCAAACAGCTGTTAGTGACTTTCCTAAGGTCATGTAGCCAGAAAGTGAACTCAGGTCTTTCTGACTCCTGTTCTGGAAGTCACTGCACCATCTGTCTACCCCTGCAATAAATTATATTTTACTTAATAAACATTTACAAACTCCTACTGCTTAAATGCCAAACAACAGGCATTGTACAAAGACTTAGATTCAAAGAAAGGAGAAGATTAGTGAGGAGACAATATGAAAACAACTATGTATGTACAAACAAGATATTTGCAATTTGAATTTGGAAGTAATTAACAGGAAAAGTCACTATCATTAAGAAGAATTGGAAAGGCTTCTTGTTGAAGGAGGAATTTTAGTTGATACTGAAAGAAAGTGAGGAAGTTTTCTAGGTATGTAAGTCAGAAGATAGGATGTTTTGTGCAGTAAGAAGTCCAGTGTCATTGGATTCCAGAGTATGTGAGTAGAGATGTTTAGCTTAGAAAAGACGGAATAATATGAGTTTTTTTTCTTTTCTTTTTTTTTTTTTTTTTTAAGAATACAAAGAGTTAGGGGCAGCTAGGAGACACAGTGGATAGAGCACCAGCCCTGAAGTCAGGAGGACCTGAGTTCAAATCTAATCTCAGACATTTAACACTTCCTGGCTGGGTGACCCTGGGCAAGTCATTTAACCCCAATTGCCTCAGGGGAAAAAAAAGAATGTAAAGAGTTATTGGGTGCAATAGGGATCAGACATTTTGCTGAAATACAGAACTAAGAATATTAAGTGAAAATTATATAAAGATAAGTTTAGGCTTCTAATGAAAAACTTCCTAATAATAGGATAAAAGGATATATATAATAATAGGAGTTATCTCAAAGTAGAATTGTTCATTTGAAATATAATGTTTCCCCTCACTAAATGTATTCAGCAAAGTCTTATTTTAGGATTTTTACTGAAGATGATGTTTTATTCAGATTTGAATTGAATTAGACTCTAAGGTTTCTCCCAAAGTTTGAGATTCTATGATTTTGTGAATTGTGGATTAAAGTACTTAAAATTACAATTATGGACTATATAGTTTAAAAACAACAACTAGCTGATCAGTGACCATCTGTTCAAATGGAGATGATTAGTCTTTGTGCTTTAAATCCATAAGGGCAGTAAGGAAGTTCAGAAGAGAAGGAAGGAGAAGGAGGAGGGAGGGGATGTATAGAAGATGATGAGTTCTGCTTTAGGTGTATTTAATTATTTAATTTGATTGAGATGCCTTTGGGACATTTAACATGAGATTGTATATGGCTGTTAGGCTACATATAACTCACAATACTTGAGGGCTATGGAAGCAGATTAAAATGTAATTAGGAAATGTAGAGGGCTGGAACTCTGCAAAGGTGTATTTGAATCTAAAACAGCAGAACACTTAATGCTAATTACCTACTCAATGTGAGATAATGGTTCTATATGATATGGTGATGTGATGGCTCTCCTCACTGATTGGTGCTTGCTGAATGGGTTGTAGTGAGATAATCCTAAACAAGGATTAGAGGGCTGAAGGAGAGGATCAGAACTTCTCTGCTGTAGCACACTGAGGAGAGAAGATTTCAGGCTCCAGACTCCGAAGTCCAGGATTCATCTTTGATAAGCCGAGAGGCAGCTTGCTTGGCTCCTTCACTTCTCCTCCTAAAGACCAAGGACTTTGACTGATCCTGACTCTGACTGATCCTGAGGCCCTCCAGAAAGCTAAGCCAGACACTTTAAGGAAATATTTAACAAAAAAAAACCCAATAAAACATAGACATATTACATTTTAAAAATAAATCAATATGTAAAACCCTTATCTATAGTTTAGTGGCTCCCATTTCTATGTGAGTGACATTATTGTTCTACACAATTATCACAGGTCCCAATTAAGAGAGAACTGATTTCCTATGGAAGATGAAAAACTCCATTTTGAGCAAGTTGGAGTTATGCCCAAAGGGCTAAAAACTGAGCATACTGTTTGATTTAGCAATATCACTACTAGGTCCATGTGCCAAAGAAATCCAAAAAAGAAAAAAGGACCTATTTGTTTAAAAATATTTATAGAAGCTCTTTTTGTGGTAGCCAGGAATTGGAAATTGAGGGGATATCTATCAACTGGAGAATAAATGAACAAGTTGTGGTATATGATTATAATAAAATATTATTGTACTAAAAGAATTGATAAGCAGAATGATTTCAGAAAAACTTGGATAGTTCGATATGAACTAAAGAAGAGTGAATTGAGAAGAAACAGAAGAATATTGTTCATAATAAAAACAATATTATGCTATAAATGTGTGTGAATGTGTGTGAATGAATGATTTAGCTATTCTTAGCAGTGATCCAAGACAATCCCAAAGGACTCATGATGAAAAATCCTATTTGCTTCCAGATTGAAGTACTCTATTTCCTCCTTTCTTTCTTTCTTATTAGTTTGAGTTTTTTTCCACAAAATTCCTAATATGGAAATATATTTTACATGGTTGCACATGAATAACTATATCAGATTGCTTACTGTTTAAGAAAATGGAGTGGGAAGGATGGAAAGGATAGAATTTGCAACTTAAAAAAAATCATGTAAAGTTGGGGAGGAAAATATTATAAATAATAAAGTCAAGTCTCCTTTCCTTCAAAAGAAATCCATTTTCAAAAAAGAGCTAACACTGTGGAAGCAAAGGTAATAATAAGGTACAAGAAGCAAATAATAGACAAAAAGTCTGTGGGGGAATAGCCATTATCATCTCGGAGGTAGGGTTGTTACTTGAAGCAAAGAACAGTGATCTACCTACCTAATGAGAATTGACAGAGAAAAAGAATCTTGTATAGAAAAGTTGGTCTCTGAGGGAAGTCTGATTTGGAGAAGCAAACCAACACCAGCCTTCCCCTTTTCTAGGGTTCTACCAAGTGCAGAACCATAAGTGATAAAGACTTTATAGATAATGAAGAGGGAAGAGAAAGAGTTGCTGTGCTTGGGAGAAAGGGAGATTTCATTCTCTAATGAGTATCATGTGAGGCCTTTCTATGACTACTAAATATTTTATGTTTTGATTCTTGTGAATATGAATGCTTAGAACATCCTATGGTTGCTACTATTGTGGGAAATATCATATGGTGGCCTCGGATTATCTGGGTAGTATAGTTATCTGGATAGACTAAAGAAACAAGAGGTCTCCAAAGTATACTCAGGCTCTGTATGCTTAGAGGGAACCCCTGATAGAAGATTTACAATTCTGCTCTTCTAACTAGAGAACTCAAACAACAATAGAAGTTAACTTCAGAAATTCTGATTTCAGAAAAACAATAGAGTTAAATTCCACTTTGCTACCTTAACCATTGTTAGTAATTATGAGATAAATATCAATTACTTATTGGCCTTTTTTTCTTTTTTTAAATAACATTTTTTTTCTCCCAATTACATGTTAAAACTTTTTTTTTTTCATTTTTATTTTAAATCTTGAGTTCCAAATACTATCCTTTCCTCCCTCCCTCTCTTCCTTGCTTCCTGGGATTGTAAGCAATCTGATATGTCATACATGTGTAATCATGTAAAACATATCCACATTAATCATTTTGTCAAGAAGACTAAAGGAAGAAAGAAAAAAAGCAAAGAAAAAAATAAAGTATACTTCATTCAAACAATCAGTTTTTTCTCGGAAGATATATAGCATATTTCATCATGAATCCTTTGGAATTGCCTTGTATTATTGTATTGCTGAGAATAGCTAAATCCTTCACAATTCTTCATCATACAATATTGCTGTTACTGTTGTTTTCCTGGTTCTGGTTAGCCTTCTTTTTAAAACATTAGTGATCACTGACTCTTTCTAGATACTTTCTCCTGTCTAGATTTTTATGACATTGCTCTATTCTAGTTACCTTCCACCTAGATTAGTCTCCTTTGCAGGATCTTCATCAGTTTGATGTCCATTTTGTAATAGAAGGGTCCCCAAATTTTTTCCTGGGACCTTTTTCTCTTCCTATTGTATTTCACCAGGGAATCTCATCAGCTCCTATGGATTAAATTATCATCCTATGCAAATGATTCCCAGCTCTATATATCTACCTCTAATTTCTCTCCTGGATTCCAGTCCCTCTCCTGAATACAAGTTGCCTTTTGGATATATCAAAGTCAATATGTCCAAAACATCTCTGTGTTATGTGTATGCATATATACATATATATATAGATGCACACACACATATACATATGCATATATAATATACATATCTATATGTATATATAAATATATAAATATATATATATATATATATATATTTATATATATATATATATAATATATATATATATATATATATATATATATATATATATATATATATATATATATTCAGTTATCAGCATGTTGTTTCCCCTGTTGCAATGGAACTTCCTTGCAGGGGCTGTGAGGAAGAGTTTTTGCCTTTCTTTGTAATCTCAGCACTTAGCAAAGCGGTTGGAGTACAATAAGTTTGTTGGCTAGTTAAGTAAAATTATTTTCATACAATCTTTTGTTTTTCAGGTAGTATAGCTATTCTGCAAAAGTGGGATTGTTTGCAACTTTGCTCCTTGCTATTTTTTCTGTTTAAAAAATAGCACTCTAAATTCTAATTGATACATGTTACCCATTCAACCTGTTTTTATAGCTGAGGCTTTTGTTTTTGATATAGTTTTGTATCCATGTGACAAAGATATTTTTCCTCAAATTTTTTTTGTAGCTGTCCTTCATTTAAAAAAACGAATATCTCTTGGAAGACATGTTAATCACTATTTTCCAGATATGTGTGTATATGTATATATACATATATATGTATATGTGCACACACACACACACACACACACATATATCCTAGTGTTTACTGTATTACTGAATGACACTAAAAAAGCAATGTGATATCTATTAAAAATTCAGATCTCAGTAACTTAAAAGGTTAAGTGCTGAAAAGAAATGAACTCTAATGAATTGATTATAGAATTGTAAATTTGTACCACCATTCTGGAAAAAGAAAATTTTTTGGAATTATACAAGTATCCTATGATCAGAGAACCAGTGCTAGCCACATAACTCCAAGAAGTTAAGAAAAAGAAATGTCTCATATACACACCAACATCTCATATATATACAAAACATCTAAAATAAATGTTTTGAAAATATGAAAAATAGTTTGACTTTAAACAAGAGATATGAAAAGACATCTCCCCCATTCTTTGGCAGAGGTGAGCAGTCCACTGTATGAAATATGGCATATAAAGTCAAATATGTGTGTTTTTTAATATAATAATCAGTTTTTGGTTTTTTTTTTCTTTTCCTCTTTTTCTTTCTTTTTTCTCCTCTTTTATTTTATTTTATTTTATTTTTTAAGTAATGAATGACTGTCAAGGGAAAGGTGAGGGATACAGGGAAAAATCTAGTCTATATAAATCTTTTATTTAAAAGCAAAAGATTCAGAATCAAAACCTAATTAATTCAGATATGAAAAGCTGTCAATCCTTTGGTGACTCTAAAAGAGGTGAATGTAAGTAACTATCTCCATTATACACCTCTATCATAGCACATTAATATTAGAGTTGGAATAGACATTAGAAGTCATCTCCTTCCAATAATTATATACAGAACAATGCCTCAGTCTTATCCATTTTTGAATTTACTGTGATCTTTCTAAAGGGAAAGTAGTATTTATATATATGATTAATAATGACCCTTGGATTTGTGATATAATTCTAAAGAAACATTTCACGATTGAGATATAATAATCAGTGATAGTTTTAGTATGTATAGAGTGTCAGATAGACAGCAGTATTTAAAACAAAATGTATAGCAGACTCCCCATAATCACTCCACAAATTTCCTTCAAGGACAACCCCTTCACATTCAGTTAACATGATGATGTCATATAGCCACTAAGAGCTTGTATGGAATGGACAGATCTTGTTTCAAAAAACTTAGTTAGAAGCTTCTAACAAATTCAGATGAATCCCTAAAGCACTGAAGAACAAGGTCAAAACAATTAGACATGTCTTGAATTTTTTTTTAACAAGACAGTAAAGCAAGTGATGACACGATAAGTGGTTAGAAACCTGGCAAACCAATTTCTCTTAATTCTGTCATCAGAATAATGATAATAAAGGCTGTGATGCTAGAGTTTCCAAAGGTTTAGAAATCACAAAAATATGATGCTATTAAATTGACTTAATATAAAAACATAAGAATTGTCTGGAGCTAAATATATGACCAGTCGAGTTCAATATGCTGCTTTAAACTTTTCCAATATCTGGCTGTCCTAGCTCATGTTAGCCTTTAGAATAAGGCAAATCATATATTTTCTTAGTACCAAATTCATCATTAAAAACATTCATTACCATTGTTGATGGAGTTGTGAAGTGATCCAATCATTTCTAGAGAGCAATTTGGAACTATACCAAAAGGACTATAAAATTGTGCCTACCTTTTTGTCCAGCAATACCACTACTAGGTCTATATCCTAAAGATATCAAAAAAGGAGGAAAAGGGCCTATTTGTACAAAAATATTTGTAAAGGTTATAGAAGTGTCTAAAAATTGGAAATTGAAGGGATGCCCGTAAATTGAGGAACGGCTAAACAAACTGTGGGTATATGGCTGTAATGGAATATTATCATGTTATAAGAAATAACAAGCAAGATGATTTCAGAAAAAACTTGAAAAGTTTGCTTGAACTGATGCAAAGTGAAAAGAGAAGAACCAGGAGAATAATGTATATTGTAACAGCAATATGATATGATGAAGAATTTTAAATGTCTTAGTTATCATTAACAAAACAATGATCCCAAAACAATCCCAAAGGATTAATGATGATACTATCTGCTTCCAGAGAAAAAACTGATATTGTTTGAAATTGTTTGAAAACAGAATGAAGCTATTTGTTCACTTTCTTTTTTTGCATTCTTTTTCTTTTGAATCTCCTTGTACAAAGTTACTAAGATGGAAAAATTTTATATGATGGCACATCTGTAACCTATATTTGATTCCTTACCATCTCAGAGGAGAGAGAGAGGAATAGAATTTGGAATTCAAAATTTAGGGGAAAATGTTTTTTAAAATTGCTTTAAAAAGTAATTGAGGGAAAAATAAGTGTGTATTATACACACACACACACACACACACACACACACACACACAGACACACATATATATATATATATATATATATATATATATATATATATATATATATATAAATTCATGCATTAGCATTAGAGCCAGGATGGTGGTATATAAGAAGTTGTATTCTCTCAAAATGGCCCATCAAACAATTTTAAAATAATGCCTCAAATCAAATTCTGTGACAACAGAAGCAACCTGTGTTCTAAAACAAAAGAAAGCGGGAGATGTAATGGGCTGAGGCTTCAGTTGATGCACTGAGGTCCCAAGCACGTGAGGCTAAATAGTAATTGGACTATACTCTATTAATATACATGCTTGGATAAAGAATGGCCCCCGCCCACTCTCTGTGCAAGTCCTGATGTGTTGTATAGGAAATGATGATTTTGGTGGGTGGAGGCAGAGAAAGACAGGAAGAGAGGCTGGGAGAGATTGGCCTGGGTTCTATGTTCCTAGCTGCTGGTCGAGCTAGCTTCTTGACTCAGCTGCACACATTGCTATCACCAATTCTCTTCCACCTCCGATCCTTCTTCACTGAGAATAAAGATTGACGATTTTCCCCTAACCTGAATTCCTGACTCCGACTGATTTTAAAATATGCGGTCTTCATATAAGACAACCTAAGAGATTAAAAAAAGAGATCTGTGACAGTGTTGTGGGAACTGGCCAAAGCACAGGTGGTTGCAATACCAGCTATGGGCCTTGAGGGGCAACTATGACAGCAGTAGCAGTAGTTTGGGAAGCTCTCAGTCCAGAAACAATAAGGGAACTAGAAAACTGGAAAAAGAGATCCCCATCTTAGCATAGGGCTGCTGCTGTTTGGTAACTCCATTTCTCATACCCACTTTGGGGTCACAGTTTCAGGATGGAGAGGAGTATAGTGCTTGTGGTTGCAAGGATATCAGACCCCAACCTAGGTAGAGACCATAGAGACCATATTACAGACCAGAAGAGCAGTGACCACACCTCTCTCTAGATCATACTGATGAGGTCTATATATGGGGGACCTAAATGAAATTAAGGTTTGATTGAGGTCTAGTGGCAGGTTTGGGGTACAGGGAGTCAAATAGAACTCCCCTGCAACCCCCTTGGGTTCAGCACAAGGCTACTGAGTTAAATGAGGTCTAGTGACGGCGCAAGAGTTCCCTATAAAAGAATTTACAGGCCCGAAAAGCTAGATTGATAAAAGAGGTTTATTATGGGGTTTGGAAGTAAGGTTAAAGTCTAGTTAAGGAAATAGGCAAAGATAGAGATAAAAGAGCACCAGAAACAGGATTCCAGTGGACAGAGATTCCTGGCATGTTTAGAACCTCTGCAAAGGGAGGATTTTATTTTGGCTCTTTTATAATGAGAGATTTAGCTAAGGGGGCCTGTGGGTGGAGTCCCAAGTTGGCTCAGATATGGGTGGGGCTGGGACAGGCCCAGATCTTCTATTGGAATTCAAAGGGACCAGGATTTGTGAAACAAAAGGTCCTGGATTGATAAAGAAAGGAATAAATCAATTCTTAAAGGGACCACACCCATATCAATACCACCTTGAAAGAATAAAAAATTGACATATTCACAGAATTTACTGAAAAATAGCAGCATGGGAAAGCCTAAAGCTTGGAATTTAGGGTTCCCCCTACCCTTAACCCCATCCCAGCTTTCACATAAAGTTCAAAGTCAAAAAATACACAGGAAAAATGAGCAACAACACAAAAAAGAATGGGCTCACAAAAAGTCAATATAGTGACAGAGAAGCTCAAGGCAAATGAAGACAACAATGTGAAAACAGATATGAGCAAAGCATTCAAGGAAAAATGCAGATCAAACACTAACCCCAAAAGAATTCCCAAAAGAGCTAACGTAAGGGCAAGAACATTATTTTTAAAGTCAAATAAGAGTTGTAAAGGAAAACTTGGGAAGAGAAATGAGAACAAGAAAATTATGAAAAATGAATTAACAACAGCTTCGTAAATGAAATACAAATAATACCAAATAGGAGAATTCCTTAAAAATTAGAATTGGCCAAGTGGAAGCCAGTGACTTCCTAAGATAATAAGAAACAATACAACAAAATCTAGTGAATGAAAAAAAATAAAATGTAAAATATGTCATCAGAAAAACAATTTGCCTGAAAAAAAGATTGAAAGATAATTTAAGAATTAGTATATTACTTGAAAGCCATAATCAAAAAGAGCCTAGACATTCTCTTTTAAGAAATTATAAAGAAGGGGGGAGGATTCTGGGGAAATGTCAGAGTAGGTCAATAAATTTCAAATTCTCTAGATTTCCCAGAACAAATTTGTGCCTTAGCCTGGAGTAGAAAGGGGTCAGAAGAAAGAGCCAGGCTAGGGATTAGCCAGTATAAAGTGTAAATACCTCTGGGCTAGCTCTGCAGAAACACCAAGTGGGGAGTCTGATAAACTGGGTGTGGCTGGGGAACTGAGCAGAACCCGCAGAAACTTTCTTCTCCAGGACTCTTATATGGAGTTGGGGGTCTGAGTCCAGGAAGACTTAGGGAACCTGTGCTGATTAGGAATACCAGGCCCAGCTGTGCTGTTCAAAGGACGCCCTGGGGGAGAAGGAACAGCAGACGTGTGAGCACAGAGGCGGGGATGCTGCTGACTGTGAGCACTGCAGGAGGGTGAAGCTTTTACTTTGGGGTTCCAGGTCAGAGGGGAGAACTGAAATAAAGCCAGTATACAGCAGAGAACAAAAGAAAACCTACAAGGAAGCAAAGAAAAAAACGGACCCTCATCCATTTCTTCTACTATTACATATCCTTTCTTGAACTGGAAATTTATTGCTATATATTTTCAATCCTCTCTGATGTTCTGTTGGGCACATGACAGTGTTCTGTTTTTTGAATGAACAACTATGATAAGCTGTCTCACAAGATGGAGACAGTGTTGTAAAGACTGAGTGAAGGGTTACCCCAGGGCCAGGTTTCTTTTTCCAGAAATCAGGTGATTTACAAGGAGTGGGACTTTTTCTTTGCGAGACTAAGTTGGGGCCACCTTGGGAACGAAACTCCCATATAAGGTAATTTAGTAATCCTAAAGATGTGGTTGGGATGAAAGTTCTTCTTCATTTATGACTCAATGTGAGGTCATTTGTCCTGGCTAATCAGGGCAAAAATCCAGCCTGCAGATATTGTGCTACAGTTCCCTTTTATTGTCCTGCTTCAGTTTCCCTTTTAATTGTTCTGCCTCAGTTTCCCTAAATCGTTCTGCCTCAGTTTCCCTAAATCGTTCTGCCTCAGTTTCCCTAATTGGTCCTGCCTCAGTTTTCCTTATTGTTCTATCTCAGTTTTCCTAATTGGTCCTGCCTCGGTTTCCTTAATTGTTCTGCTTCAATCCCCTTAGTTTGCAACTAAACTAAGTTTAGTTGCCCCCTCCGGTTCATCAAGACTGGTATAACTCAGAAGTTATAAATTGTCAATGTGTAAACTCAAAAAAGGGGAGTCCAGACTTTCTGTCTCTAGCCAGACATTTTCTTAACTCCCAGTTAGTAAGAACTTATGGTCCTACCCCGCAACCTGTCAGAGTCAGGTTCCTGACTAGAGATGTCTGCTCACCACAGTTTGGACTCCATCCTCCTGCCTTTGTTAAGCTACTGTGTATAAATATGTCATTGAGAACTCACATTGGCTACTGGATGCTGGATTCTTGGAGATGATAGTTTCATTCAGCCCTGGGACCAAACCATGGATCCCTTTAGTCCCAGTAAATCTCTCCCTTTCAAATAAAATATTAAAAACTCTCTCATCTCTATCCTGCCTCAGTTTCTCTGGCATTACACAGAGAGTGTCATCCCCAGGCCACTATATAATTCTTGTCTGTTAACTGGGCCTTCCCTCTCCTTGCCTAACTGTTTATGGGGAGGGAGACACCCTTTCTCGAGATAAAATTCCTTTCTGCTTTTACATTGAGACATCTCTTTAATTTATTTGATTTATTTAAGCTGGTGCTCTTTGTCCCACACATTTTGTTTTATTTTCCTTTTCTGTCTTTCTTTTTTTTATTGTTTTTTGAAATAAATAGAAAATTAAAACAAAACAAACAAAAAGTTATAAAGGAAAACTCATCAAATTGGCTAACATGAGGGGTTATGGAAAAATACAAATACTATATTAATGTGTTAGTGGAGTTGTGAAATGAACCAACTATTCTGGAGAACAATTTGGATCTATACCCAAAGGGCTACAAAACTGTGCCAACCCTTTGACCCAGTAATATTGTTACTAGCTCTGTATCCCAAAAAAGATCAAAGAAAAAGGACCTGTATGTGCTCAGATATTAAAAGCATCTCTTTTGTGGTTTCAAAGACCTGAAATCTGAGGTAATGTCTTTCTGTTGCAGAATGGCTGAAAAATTATGGTAGATGATTGTAATGGAACACTATTGCTCTACAATAAATGGCAAAGGGGATGGTTTCAGAAAAACCTAAAAAAAATGTGTGACCTGATCTGAAGTGAACTGAGCAGAGCCAGGAAAACATTGCACACAGATATAGTAGTATTGTAAGAATGCAGCAAGACTTAGCTATTATGATCAAGAAAATGACCCAAGACAATTCCAAAGGACTCATGATAAAAAATGATATCCACTTCAAGAAGAGAAATGATCAACTCTGATTTGAACATAATTTTTTTTTACTTACTTTACTTTTCTTGCTTTTGGGGGGACAACATGGCTAATTATGAAAATGTTTTTACATGATTTTGAAGAGGGGACCCCAAAACTCTAAAAATCCTTGAAGGAGAAAATCTCCTTCAACTCTGCCTCAACAAGGGACCCCACCCCAAGGGATAAACAGTTTCATTCTTGTTATCTACGTGGGGTAGGTTCAGACCTAAAATTCATTGAATTCTATTCAAATTCAGCTCAAGCTGAATCCCAGATTGTAGAACTTCACCCATGAGTTCCCTTCAGCTTGTAGCTAAAACTCCTATTATAAAATAGCCAGTCTAAAATCCTCTCTTTGCAAAGGTTCCAAACATGCCAGCTATGCCATGCTTGCTATGCCAAGGGCCTCTGCCCACTGGAATACTCTTTTCCAGTGTTACCCTCTCTTTACCCTCACCTATTTCCCTAACGAGACTTTATGCCTCTCTGTCAGGATTTCTAACCTTACTTCCCAATTCCTATAATAAACCTCTTTTATTAATCTAGGTTTTCGGGTCTGTAAATTCCTTTACAGAGAATCCCTGTGCCTCCAGAAGAGGGTTTCCCAAAACTCCCTACCCTTGTGCCGAATCTCAAGGAGTTGCAGGGGATCTAAACCTTTACATTTGGTTCCCTGAACCCCAAATCTGCCACTAGACCTTATCATTTAACTCCCTGAACACCAGAAACCCTAATCTCATTTTGGTTCCTTAAATCTAGACCTTATCAATTTCATATTGATGCTTGCCTTCTCAAGGTGGGATGGGAAGTGGCTGGATGGAGGCAGAGAATACAGAACTCAAAATTTTAATAAATAATTCTAAATAAAACATAATTTTTAAAAGACATATTAGGCTTACATGAATGAAATAAACAGACCAATGAATTGAGCATGCAACTAAAAAAGGTAGAAAAAAATTAAAATCCTCTAATTAAATACTAAATTAGAAATTCTGAAAAATCAAAGGAGATCTTAATGAAATTCAAGAAAGCTATTAAATGAATAAATAAAACTAAAAATTGGTTTTATGAAAAAAACCCAACAAAATAGATAAGTCTTTGGCTAATTTGATTAGAAAAAGAAAAGAAAACCAAATTACTAGTATCAAAAATGAAAAGGGTAAACTTTCCACCAATGAAAAAGAAATTAAACCAATAATTGGGTTTACTATTCTAAGTGAAATGGATGAATATTTACAAAAATGTAAATTGCCCAGATTAACAGAAGAGGAAATAAAATACTTAAATAGCCCCATTTTAGAAAACAAGCCATCAATGAACTCCCTAAGAAAAAAATCTCCTGGGCTAGATGGATTTACAAGTGAATTCTATGAAACATTTAAAGAATAATTAATTTCAATACTTTATAAATTATTTGAAAAAATAGGCAAAGATAGAGTCTTGCCTATGGTGCTAATACCTAAACCAGAAAGAGCCAAAACAGAGAAAATTATAGACTAATTTCACTAATGAATACTGATGCAAAAATTTTAAATAAAATATTATTAAAAAGCTTACAATAACTTATCACCCAATAATACACTATGACCAAGTGGGATTTATGCCAAGAATGCAGGATTGGGTCAATATTGGGAAAACTATTGGCATAATTGACCATATCAATAACAAAACTAACAGAAATCATATGATAAAGGCAATAAATGCAGAAAAAGCTCTTAGCAAAATACAGCACCCATTCCTATTAAAAACCCTAGAGAGCATAGAAATAAATGGAGTTTTCCTTACAGCAATAAGTAGCATCTATCATCATTAAGTATTATATGTAATAAATTAAAAGTATTCTTTGTTACAGCAAGGATGAAACAAGTATGCCCATAATCACCACAATTATTCAGTATTGTATTGCAAATGTTAGCATTACCAATAAGAAGACAAATAAATTGAAGGGATTAGAGTAGGCAATAAAGAAGTAAAACTATCATTCTTTGTAGATGATATGATGGTATATTTAGAGAATCCTAGAGAATCAACCAAAAACTACTTGAAACAATTAACAACTTTAGCAAAGTTGCAGGATATAAAATAAGCCCATGTAAGCCATCAGCTTTTCTTCATCTTATCAATAAAGTTCAGCAGCAAGAGATAGAAAGAAAAATTTCATTTAAAATAACGTTGGACAAAATAAAATATTTGGGAGTATATCTTCCAAGACTAACTCAGAAATTGTACAAATACATTATAAAAACACTTTTTACACAAATATTAAGCGATATTTAAACAATTGGAAAAATATCAATTGCTCATGGATAGACTGAGCTAATATAATAAAAATGACAATTCTACCTAAATTAGTTTGTTTATTCAATGTTATAGCAATCAAACTGCCAAAAATTATTTGATAGAGCTAGGAAAAAATAATAAAATTCATCTGGAAAAAAAGAAAAGGCCAACAATATCAAGGAATTAATGAAAAAAAAAAAAAAAAAAAAAGCAAGGGAAGGTAGTCTAGCAGTACCAGAGCTAAAATTGTATTACAAAGCAACAATCAAAAAAAGCATATAGTACTGGCTAAGAAATTGAACATGAAGCAGTGGAATAGGTTAGGCACATAGGACACAATAGTCAATGATTATTAGTAACCTCACATTTGATAAGCCCAAAGAATCCAACTTCTGGGATAAAAACTCAGTATTTGATAAAAAGATACATTAAATACCAAATTTTCTGTAAGGTACTGAGGATACAAAGAGGAAGCAAAAAATTGGTTTCCTTTTGCCCCCAGAAGCAAATAAAAAATGCTCGTTTTTTGTTCAAAACCCTTCACAGGCCTAGACTTCACCTATCTTCTGGTCTTCTTTCAGGGGTCCTCAAACTACGGCCGTGGGCCAGATGCAGCAGCTGAGGATGTTTATCCCCCTCACCCAGGGCTATGAAGTTTCTTTATTTAAAGGCCCACAAAACAAAGTTTTTGTTTTTACTATAATCCGGCCCTCCAACAGTCTGAGGGACAGTGAACTGGCCCCCTATTTAAAAAGTTTGAGGACCCCTGTTAACTTACAGCTTCCTCTTCAGCCTAGTGACATTGGCCATTTGACTATTCCATGAACAAGATAATCCCCTTTTTGGCTCTGGGCATTTTCTCGGGCTATCCAACCCTAGAATGTTCTCCTTCCTCTGCACCGGCCAACTAATGATTCTAGTTTCCTTTAAATTTCAACTAAAATTCCATCTCCTACAGAAAGTCTTCCCTAATCTCTCCAAATCTAGTGCCTTCCCTTCATTAATTATTTCTTACTTATCCTTTGTATAGAGTGCTTCATATGTACTTGTTTGCATGTTACCTCTCTTATTAGATTATAAACTACTTCAGATTATCTTCTGCTTCTTTTAATATCCCCAAAGTTTAGCACAGTGCCTGATACATAGTAAGTGCTTAATAAATGTTGATTGAATTGAATTACATTCAATACCTCCAATAGATATTTGGAGATGAGAGATTGGAAACTTGAAAAGACCTTTGTGATAATTGTAAATTTTGTATTATTTGATATTATGGATGATACGACTCCAAAATATAATCACTTCAGCTATCATTATGATGCCCACAAAGCATGCAGGCAAAGAAAGACAGGATTGTACTTTTCCACTTTTCAGACCTATGTTAATTCTGTCAGGCTTTCATCTACAGATTGGCCCAAACTCTGAGTCATGTCTCTCTGCTATCTTAACTAGTTAATTTAACTCCCTCCAATTTCTGGACCTGATACAAATTTCCTCCTATCTGAGTCTCTCACCAGAGCCTGGTATTGACAAGTGACTCCAAGAACTTCTCCATCACATCTGACTCTGATTAGGAATGCCCTCTCTCACATCTGCCACCATTTACTTGTTTTCCACCAAGTCCATTTTTAGGGCATATAATTTCACTTTCTTGTTGTTCAGCCGTTTCAGTCATGAACTACTCTTCAGGACCTCATTTGAGGTTTTCTTGGCAAAGATACAGGAATGGTTTGATATTTCTTTTTCCAGTTTATTTTACATATATGGAAACTGAGACAAACAGACGTAAATGATTTGCCTCAGCTAGCAAATGCCTGAGACTGAATTTGAATTCAGGTCTTCCTGACTCCAGGGCTGGGGTCCTATCCATAGCATCACCTCACTGTCTTATAATTTCACTTTGTTTTTGTTCAGTCATTTTTTTCTGTCCTGCCTGACTCTTCATGACCTCATTTGGAATTTCCTTGGCAAAGACATGGAGTGATTTGTCATTTCCTTCTCTAGTTCATATTACAGATGAAAATACTGAGAGATACAGGGTTAAGTGACTTGCCTAGGGTCACACACTTTCTAAAGCTGGATTTTAACTCTGGTTTTCCTGACTCCAGGCCTGTACCACCCAGCTGCCATTATTTCACTACCTTAATCCAAACTTTGAGGATGTTTCCTTTTTAACACATCTCCCTCCCTGTTATCCAGAGTGAGTTTTCTGTATCAAAGAGGACAAACTTTGGTTTATATTGCTGTACAGTGTATGCAAAGACTTTTTTTTTTGTTTATTTGCTATACCACATAATATTTATATCATATCAGTTTTCTTAGTACCAATTTCTTGTCAATTTCCAGACCCAGATCTTTGCATTAATCTGAAATGTAAGGATTAGATCAATTTTTGAACCTGTTTCTTGACTTTGTATTTTATGTTAATGTTGGGCCCTGCTTACTTCTGGAAATTGTTTGGTTTTGACTTCTGCTGCTTTTACAACTCAGTTTAGGGGCCTGCAAGTTTTCCACGCTTTTAAAGTAATGTGGTCAGAGGAGAGTTGATACTTTTTCTGGTCTGAGTTCTTCAAGTGTCTGAAAATGTTTTTGAATTTCAGAAAATTGTTGCTATACTCAATCATTGTTAGTCTACTGGGAAATTCTGTCAGTTCAAAGTGTTCTTTTGCTCTGGTCTTCTACCCTTGTTTTTCTAC
Source organism: Sarcophilus harrisii (assembly GCF_902635505.1). Taxonomy (NCBI): domain Eukaryota; kingdom Metazoa; phylum Chordata; class Mammalia; order Dasyuromorphia; family Dasyuridae; genus Sarcophilus; species Sarcophilus harrisii. The sequence continues at coordinate 197,588,333 of NC_045426.1, forward strand.
TGCAGGAGTATATGCTGGGCTAAAGGATGGAATTGAGTCACCCCTCTGCTCCTGTGCTCAGAGCCTTGCATTTAAGTTTCTGGAATTTGTTTAATGTTTTAGTACTTAATTAGGGCTGTGTTCAGTCCTAGCCATTCCTCCCCTCTCTGGATCTGGGACTCAGAACTGGGAAGGGTGACAAAAGCTGCCAAATGACACTTGTTCTTTTTCCCAACAATAATCTAGGAGTTCCCTGGAATCTTTTTCTGCCTTGGTATTTTAGTCTGGATGCTTGAATATACTCAAGGTTGTTGCCACTATTACAGTTCTGGCCAGCCTTCATCCCCTGTTCTCAGATCTGTTTATCTTATTAAGTTGCCTTGAGTTAGAAAACTGACTTTTTTTTTGTTTGTTTGTTTTTGGTTTTCCAAATAAAAATTCAGTCTGGTACATTTTCTAAGTTATTGTGAAAGAGGAGGTATGTTGGCAGAGCTAGACAAAAATGTGATCCTTTTAAAAAAATTCAGTCAATAGTATTTTTTTCCAATTATATGTAAAGATAGTTTTCTATATTTCTTTTTATAAGATTTTGAGTTTCATGTTTTTCTCCCCCTTTCTCTCCACTCTCCTCAAGACAACAAGCAGTCCCCCCCATAAAATGATGGGGTTCTAGTGGCAGTCAGAGAGTTGTGGAAATCCCCTTTTGGTTAACGCAGGTCCTTTGTGAAAGAATTCACGAACTTGAAGAGTTTTACGAGGCAAAAATGAAAGTTTATTGTTTGATGAGAAGTCAGCTTTGCTAGAAAAACTGACTTCTTCAGTGGCAAAGTCCTATTAGGGAAATAACAAAAGCATTTTCACTGAGAAGAGGGTCTCTCCACAGTGGGCAGAAGTCCTGGCAGGCTTTGGACATTCTTCAAAAAATGAGAGAACAGAAACCTACTTTAAGAGTAGATCTTGGCAGAGGCTGGGGGCAATTTGAACTAATCAGACCAGGATCTCCCAATTGAAATTACTTTGAAGGCTTTTTCAGCCTGAATTTGAATGGAGATCCAACCCAACTTCACTCTGCCATGTAGCTGCCTCATTCTGAATTTAACAAGCACCAAATAATATTGGAATTCTTGTATACACACACACACACACACACACACACACACACACACATGTTACATCTCCCCTTGGGGCTCTTTGGGCTGGGCCCTTAAAGTTCTTTCTCATCCCTCCACCTCTGAATGCTAGACTGGCTGGCTATGCAGTTGAGCATGGGTCCTATGCCAGGACCTCCTGATGGCTAGTCCTTTAATCTTTCAAAGCTCATTATAGCCATTTCCTATCTCCTTTACTTGTAGGTGAAGAATAGCCTCAGGAATCATAGACTCAACAGACAGAAAAGTTAGGAGTGCCATGGTAGAGAGATAAAGGTCTGAGGCTTCTTTCCACTGAGATCTTATTCCTTACACCGCTAAATCTTGTTTGCCTCGATTTACTCATCTGTAAAAATGAGAGGGAGAAGGAAATAATAAGCCAGTCCAGTATTTTTGTAAAGAAAATTCCAAATGTGATCATGAAGAGGTGGACACAACTGAAATGACTGAACAAATAAATGCTTATTCATTTATTAATCCACAGTCATACAATTAGTGTCAGCCACAGAATTCAAACATAAATATCTTTTGACTTGTCCTTTTTTCATCATTTAATGAAACATTTTAGAATCTTGCCACAAATTAAAATCAAGTTTGTCTTCCTCTGCCTATAATTTGGATAGTCCAACTTTTGTGTCTTTTGATAAATAGGCTGTATTTGGTTCTTCTCCAGTCTTGTGAAACTTCTTCCATTCTTCATGCTTTTTTCCAAGGTCACAGAAAAGGTCAACACTTAATCACACTTAGCAATCCTCTTGGTATTCTTTGTTGAAGTTCATCTAAGAATAGTGACTCAAAGTAAATAAAGAAATTTTCTTGTGCAGCATGCTAAATTTGGAAATATGTATAGAAGAATTGCACAAATTTAACATACATTGAATTACTTTTTGTCTAAACGGGAATAGAGGGAAGGAGAAAAATTTGGAACATAAGGTTTTGCAAGGGTGAATGTTGAAAACTATCCTTGCATGTATTTTGAAAATAAAAACTATTGTCAAAAAATAAAAACTACCTGTTCATAAAAAATAAAGGTATTAATGAAATAAAAAAGGAAAATTAAGTATGTAGGTTTTTTAAAAAATCCTGTATAACTTAATTTTTTTTAACAAAATATAACTTGGTTTAATCTTTTCATCCTTCTTCCTTAAGTTCCTATTCAACTAAGAACATAATATAAAACTCATTATAAATATGTAGAATCAATTAAAACAAATATCCACATTGGTCATTGTTAAAAAGAAAAAAAAGTATTGTCTCATTCTAAATATTTCACCTCACTATCTTAGAAGATGAGTATCATCTTTCATCTCTAGTCTTCTGGGATCCTAGTTGATCATTATGCTGATATGAATTCAGCACAATAATTTTCCATTATATTTATATAATGATCCATTCCCCAATTTATAGGCATCCTCTCAGATTCCCATTCACCTGAAAAGGAGCTATAAATATTTTTTTGTACATTTTTGAAGTTTTTTTTTGCTTAGGAATAATCCTTCTTTTAATTTATCCTTCCTCTCATTTTCCTTTTCCCCTTTTCTTTTTTCCTCTCCTTTTTTCCTCTTGGGTGATTTTTGCTTCCAAATAGTTTTTGTGTATTCCTCCTTTTGCCCAGGTTAGATGAAAAATGAGGTTCAGATGCCAATTACTCCTACCTTGTTTGTGTGGAAGTCTACTTGTGTATCCTGATTATGTTGGATAATTTCCCCTATACTTCCTTTTCCCTTTTCCCTTATTGTGTTCCTCTTCCCTGCTCTTTCCATTCTTTTCAAAAGAATATCAAGACATTATAAAAAGTGGATTCTTTCTATTTCCATTTTGCCCCCTGGTTCTAAAAATTCTCAATGGCTTTCTTTTATGATTTGTGGAAAAATGATATCGTCTTTTTTGTTGGTAGTACCATTCATATTGTCCAATAATTCTTGTTTTTAATAATAGCTTTTTATTTTTCAAAGAATATGTAAAAATAGTTTGCAACATTCATCCTTGCAAAACTTTGTGTTCCATATATCTCCCTCCCTCCTCACTTTCCCCCTCCCCTAGACAACAAGTAATCCAATATAGGTTAAACATCTGCAATTCATCTAAACATATTTCCACATTTATCATGTTACACAAGAAAAATCATATGAAAAAGGAAAAAAATGAAAGGAAAAAAGCAAACAACAACAACAAAATGAAAATATTATGTTGTGATCCACATTCACTCCCATAATCCTCTCTGTGGATGCAGATGGCTTTCTCCATCCCAAGATCATTGGAACTGGCTTGAATCATTTCATTTTTGAAAAGAGCTAAGTCCATTACAGTTGACCATCACATAATCTTGTTGTTGCCATGTATAATGATCTCCTGGTTTTACTCATTTCACTTAGCATCAGTTCATGTAGGTCTCTCCAAGCCTTTCTGAAATCATCCTGCTTCATTTCTTATAGAACAATAATATTCCATTATATTCATATACCATAACTTAGTCAATTATTCTCCAACTGTTAGGCATCCATTCAGTTTCCAGCTCCTTGCCACTACAAAAAAGACTACTACAAACGTTTTTGCACATATGGGTCCTTTTCGCTCTTTTATTATCTCTTTGAGATCCAATAGAGTTTTGTCCAGTTTTGTCCAGTAGAGATATTCTATATTCAGCACCCAGGCCAGCTTCAAACTGTACACACTAGCAACCTGTCTAGTTGCTGTCACTTCTAAATGCTTCCCATAAATATTGGAATTATTTATTCCAATTTTTAGCCATTCTTGTAATTGCAAGAGTTAGGGAAGAAATCTTTCTTTACAAATGGCACAAATATCTCCTACTTCCAGTCTTAGACCATTCCCCAAGATCAGAGGTATGGAAAACTGCATTTTATATATGCCCCAGAGAAGAATCTCTAACCTTTTGGAATCCCTCCTTACTCAAAGGACTGGGAATCTGCTGCTTTGTTGCTTTCCTCTGAAATGATAGTTTGATATGATAGGAAAAGATTCTGATGACTTGTCTCAGTGCTCAATTAATTAACACTCGTGATTTTTCTTGACTTGTCAAATAGCACTAAATAGTTCTGAGAATCACCCCAATAATTTCTTTTCTCTTCCTTCTTGCTAAGCTACATGAAGTAAAAGTAAATTAAGAGAGTAAAATTAGCAATTAAGCTACATGAAGTAAAAGTAAATTAATAAAATAGATTTAGCAGTCTTGTTCACTGGGCTTCTTCCTAACCTTTATTTAGAGGATCTCTCAAACATCTCTTTTCAAGGTAAAAAGATCACTATACAAAATCTCATCTTTAGCCAAGGATAACCAAATTTTTCACTTGATATAGTGGTGGATTCAAAGGAAGAGTCTTAGTCCAGACCATTGAAAGTAACCATGAGGTTTTTGCCAAAAATCTGTCATAGAAATAGAGTTATAATTGTTACTATCAGAACAGTTTATCTATCCTGTTCCACTCTCTTTTCGTCAGAAAATTTGGGTCAAATTGCAGTACAATGCAGAGACCTTATGTTTAATGGGAAGAGCCCCAGATTTAACAAGTGTTGAATTCAAATTTTGATTCTGTGTGTTCCATAACATAGCCTCAGATTTTCTCATCTACAAAATGAATGAATTGGAATTCCTAAAACTCCATCTTTTTCTGTGAACTCTCTAGCTCTCTAAAAAGTATCCAAAAAGGCCACTTCCCCGTTGTGATTTAGAAATATTATGGCTCAGTATAAGAAATTCACTATGAACTTTTGGGAAGTCTTGATGAAGCAAGAAAAGAAGAGAAAAGAAATTACTGGGATGATTTGATTCTCTTTCTAGGTGGATCTCCTCTCTTGATTCTGACTCAGGATATCAGAAAGGCACTAATGCTATAAGGGCAGAGGCTCCCTTTCACAGATGCACATCACAGTATGCTAAAACCAGTCAGAGAATATCTACTTTATTTGAAAGTGTTTCCAAAATACTTCCATTTCATATCATTCCAAGTTTCCTGGAAGCATGCTCCCCAGCCTACTTCACGTAGGAAATAATGTCAGAGACACATTGAACATGTCAGTCCCGCATTATACTGTGATCCTATTTTTACAATTGACTTTGATCAAGTCAAAGCTAATAGTTTATTTTTAAATTTGAAAACTTCAAGGGTCTGCTAGATGGTACAATCAATGTAGTGCTGGCCCTGGAGTCAGTAGGACTTGACTTCAAATCTGTCCTCAGATACTTAATACTTCCTAGAGAATCACTTTACCCTAATTGGCTAAAAAGACAGAGAGAGAGAGAGAGAGAGAGAGAGAGAGAAGAAAACATTCATGGCCATAATAGTAATAACTTTTAATACATTCATCAGTGACTTCAATGTTTATTTCATGAAGTAAAATCATCCCATTATATTTCTTCTCCTATCTCTCCCCTCCTCTCCAGAATGAACACTTGAACTTGATACCTAATACAATAATGATTTATTGGTTTTTAAATAAATACCATTTATTTGAATAAAAGAAGAACAATAACACTATAATTTTTTGCACTTTTTTCTATGCAGTAGATGAAAAGTATGTTTCCTTGGGCAGATTACTCATCAATTGTTATCACTAGAAATAAATAAATGCTAATTTCATGTTAATTAGATTGCACTATTTATAAATTTTCAGTAAGTAGGGGAAACTTCAATATCTTACTTATAAAGGAATCTGAGTCAGGAGCAAAAATAGTAAATTGTCTGCCTCTTCTCCCCACGTTATACAAATCTTGTTTGCTGGAAAAATATTCCTGAGAAAAATTAATCAGTTGGGAACTCCCTGAAACAATAGGCAAATTCCTGCTTCTATCTTTCTTTGCTTCTGGGCTGTAAGTTTGTTTTGTTTATTTTTTTAAATTGTCAAGTCATTAATATACTGCCAAGGCCTCCAACAACTTTATTCTTGCAAAACTACCTGAGGCAAAACACTACCTGGAAACAAACATTCAGTACTATCTATAGACAGTTTAAATGAATAAAACTGTTAAGAACTCGTAAGGATTAAGATTATAGGACCTTGATAGAGAGTATCCCTTGGATACCCTAGCTTTAGATTTATAATTTTTTAACCAGTCAAAGGGGTTGCTTTTTTGTAAGACTATTTCTGTGTTATATTAATGAGTTGTTCAAATGTTGGACGATTATTGCAAAAGCCAAAGAATGACAGAAAGAGTAGCTGACATTTATATAGCTCTTTACATTTTGCAAAGTTCTTGATTTTCTTTTTTTTATTATATTATAGCTTTTTATTTACAAGATATATGCATGGGTAATTTTTCAGCATTGACACTTGCAAAAGCTTTTATTCCCCCTCCTTCCCCCAACCCTTCCCCCAGATGGCAGGTTGACCAATACATGTTAAATATGTTGAAGTATAAGTTAAATACTATATATATATATATATATATATATATATATATATATATACATGTCCAAATATATACATACTACATATATATATACATACTATACTATACTATATATATATATACTATACATATACATATATATACATGCTATACTATAGTGTATATATATGTATATGTATGTATATATATGTATATGTATGTATATATACATACATATATATACATATATATACATACATATACATATATATACATATATAAATATATACATAATATATATATATATATATATATATATATATATATATATACACATGTCCAAACAGTTATTTTGCTTATAAAAAGAATCACACTCTGAAATGTTGTACAATTAGCCTGTGAAGGAAATCAAAAATGCAGGTGGACAAAAATAGAGGGATTGGAAATTCTATGTAGTGGTTCGTAGTCATCTCCCAGAGTTCTTTCGCTGGGTGTAGCTGGTTCAGTTCATTACTTCTCCATTGGAACTGATTTGGTTCATCTCATTGCTGAAGATGGCCAGATCCATCAGAATTGATCATCATATAGTATTGTTGTTGAAGTATATAATGATCTCCTGGCCCTGCTCATTTCACTCAGCATCAGTTCATGTAAGTCTCTCCAGGCCTTTCTGAAATCATCCTGCTGATCATTTCTTACAGAACAATAATATTCCATAATATTCATAAACCACAATTTATTCAGCCATCCTCCCATTGATGGGCATCCACTCAGTTTCCAGTTTCTGGCCACTATAAACAGGGCTGCCACAAACATTTTGGCACATACAGGTCGCTTTCCCTTCTTTAAAATCTCTTTGGGATATAAGCTCAGTAGTAACACTGCTGGATCAAAGGGTATGCACAGTTTGATAGCTTTTTGAGCATAGTTCCAAATTGCTCTCCAGAATGGCTGGATGTATTCACAATTCCACCAACAATGTCTTGATTTTCTTTTTTGATATTCTTAGAGTCCTTTAAGGTTGATAAGAATTTAAATGCACTCTCATTAGATCCTCACCATAACCATGTGAAGAAGTTATATTAGATATTTGTGAGGAGATTGTGGGAGGATTACTTACCAAGAAGAAATATAAGTTCTCAAGGATCATGTCAGGCAATTTATTACTTGCAAGTATGCATGTATTTAAACTCCTCAGTCCATTAGTCTTATGGCTAACCATAGGTGGTGATACAAGCATATAGAGGAATACATGTCCCCATCAAAAGCAAAGAGTTCTAGGTCTCTACCCTTACATTTTATTGTTTTTATTGGACAGATTGACAGAGAGCAAGGGAACTAGCTAATAGTCTCAACTTCAACCTTTCCTATCAATTGAAAGGGCATTATGATTAGAAAATCTTTTTGAGTTTTAAGTTTTATTTTATCTCCATCCCAAACTCCATTTGAGTCATTCTTTGTTTCTTTCCAGCACATCTGTGAATGCAGAATGGTATAGAGGACAGAATTTTGGCCCGGAGGCAGGAAAGTCCAGATCCCCACTGGAACAATATGTTGAAGACATTATTTTATATGTATAGGGTAGAATAGGTAGAAACAAAGTTTATTGACCTTACATACCTGGATTAGAGTTTGCTAAACTAATTATGGCCAGAAGATTTTTACACTAATTGTCTAAATGAAGCTGACTAAACAGGTTATCAAATAAAGTTCCCAATTACATAAGTGATTCAATCAGTGATCAAATATGGAATCAGTTCTGTCAGCTAGACCTAGCAATGGATCAATCCTCATAATATTATTATTCCCACTTTATACATTAAGAAATCTGAGGATTAATGAAATCTGTTGTTTGTATTGTTCTGTTAGCATGATCAATAGCTTGAGGCTATTAAAATATACTAGTGACAAATCAGATTTGTTTACTATCCTCAAATGAAATTCCTTTCTACAAACTGACTGAAGTCAACTCAATAAAGGTTGACAGTTTTAAGTGTCTATCAAATATTAGACTGAAAATAACTGGTACAGAGTTACTATTATAGTAGGGATTTGAAAATTAACTAAGAGCTTTTTGGATAATTTTGAGAAGGCCAGTCTTGGAAGCATCTTATGCTATCAATAAAGATATCTGAGCAAGTTTTCTAGATCACTCCCTGTGGAAAAGTAGTATCTTTGAACAATTGTGAAAAGTAATCAGGCATGTGCTCTGTTCCTTTAAAGTTGTTTTAATTAGCTGAATCATTTCCCGATTATTAGAAGTAATTTCAAATCTATGCTTTCCAAAGAACAATTCCTGAATGAGCTGCATAGTGTAACCACTTGTGATAGCAGTATACTAAACTGCTCTTCCCCATTGGTTGAATCAATTTTTTTTTCTTTTTTTTTATTCAATAGGTTTTTCTTCAATTTCTTGTAAAAACAATTTTTAATATTCATTTGAAAATTTTTTGATTTCTAAATTCTCTCTCTCCTACTTTCCCTCCCTTCCCATATTGAGAAGGCAAGCAATTTTATATAGGTTATACATATGCAATTACACAAAACATATATATATATATATTTTTTTTTGGCTGAGGCAACGGCAGCTCAGTAATTTGCCCAGGGTCACACAGCCAAGAAGTGTCAAGTGTCCGAGGTCAGATTTGAACTCTGGTCTTCCTGACTTCAGGCACAAAACGTATTTTATTTGATTTTTTTAAATCCTTTTTAAGCTCTCTTAAAAACTCTTTTTGGGGCTTGTGACAATTTTATATTTTATATATTCCAGTGGGAGTCATAACAATATTATCTGGCAGATATTATAGTAGCAAAAGTCTCAAGGCATCAGCATTTGGTACTGAACTTCTAGAGTCACAGACAAGTATCTGAGCAAAAGATTCCAGCACTACATATGTTAATTACCTTGAGAGAAAAGCCCCCAGATGGCTTTGTTGTAAGTACTAATTATATCATTATATGCTTTTTATAACTATGTACTGATTAGGGTGGTAGTTAGAGAATTTCTTGCTTTCAAGAAAAGCAGCACAAGTGGCTTTGATGGTGTGTGGATGCCGTTTTTTAAAAGCTGTGAACAATTAGTAAGCTAATGCTGTCATGATTGAGAGTAAGTTCAGGCAGAACTCCAAGCAAGATAACATTTATTAAAAAGGGTATGCTGCCTGCTAATAAATGGTCAGTGATCGCCTCCATTAATGCCCACATCCCTGAGCAAGAGGATAGTTGCCTTTGCAAAGGTTTTGAATAGTGTGGGAAAAAAACAGAGCAGGGTAGATGATATCATGAAATTAAGGACAACATGATTGTTTACAGAGCTGAAGCACAGGGAACAGGATGATTGGCTGGAAGTTTGGTAACAGGGACCAGCCATGACCCCTTCTCTCTTGAGACTAAGCAGCGCTCCAGAGTCCAGGAGTGAGATAGTCTGAGTCAGACTTTCAAAGAACAAACCAGACAGCTTGAAATGCTAGCTTGGGGGAGTAAAGTCATCACCCTCAAACTCCCTTGCTTCTTTTGATTCTGAAAGGCACACACACAAAAAGATTTGTCAAGTCATTTTACTCTGGAAAAGGAAAAAAAAAAGAGAACAGTGGTAAATTGAAGCCTAATTGGTTTTATACTCTGTCATTTCATTATTCAAGAACATTTGTTTAATCTGTTTGGGGTTTAGATTCTGTTTGGTTTAACAACTTAAAGTAATTTGAAGAAAATCTTTTTTAAGTTTTAAGTTTTATTCTATCTCCATCCCAAATTCCATTGGAGTAATTCTTTGTTGCTTTCCAGCACATCTGTGAATGCAGAATGGTATAGAGGACAGAATTTTGGCCCAGAGGCAGGAAAGTCCAGATCTCCACTGGGACAATATGTTGTTGAAGACATTCTTTTATATGTATAGGGTAAAATAGGTAGAAACTGAGGTCCCTTCCAACTTGGAAATTCTTATCTCCACCTCTCACATAGATTAGTTGTATATAACCTTGGACAAATCTGTCTTGAGACTCAGTTCCTTACATGTAAAAAGGGGATAATTATAACTGCTGCACCTACCTCATAAGGTTTTTTGAGTGGCTTAATTGAGAAAACATACCATGCTAGATATAGAAAATATCAGTATATTATTATTCATATTGTCATTATGCTCCCTCTAAATAGTGTTTTTATCATAACATCAATAGAGAACTCATGGAAAAATTTTTAAGAGTTCTACATGATTTTGATACATCTAGTTTCTGAACAAAAAAAAAGGCAATATCAAATTGGAATTTCCTGGATTAAGGAAAGTGCTATTGTCATCTTATTCAAAATAAGGTGCATAAATTTCATGATATATTCATTTCAAAAACAAAGCAACAGCATTAAAGCCTTTAAGTACATATCTCAGCCTCATTGTCAGATCATTGAGATAAAGAAAATTATTTAACATTATTGAATAAATATTAAATTACTTCTCTTGTTACTCTACTACTTTTTTTTTTTTTTTTTTTTTTTTTTTTTTTTAGGAATGTCAACCTGAAATAAAGAAGACTGCCAAAGTAACAAAAACTAGGAGGATCTTTAATGAAGGCAAGAGAATTGCAATTTGGAGTCATCATAGCACAGAAGTCCTGGAGTACCCAAGGGGGCAGGTGAGAGGAGGCAGGGTTAAATACATTTCAAGAGGGAGGGAGTCTCATGAGAGCCACATCCTTGAGAAGCTGTTAGGTAATTTGTTTTGTGTAACAACTGAAAATCCATAGAGAAGGCCAGGTAGGTTCAGGAGTAGTAACAATTGGTCTGAAGGTGGTCTCTTTTTTTCTTTTTTTTTTCTTTTTGAATTGGTTTTGGGATAGTCCTTTTTTAATTGATTTTGATTGGCCTCGGGCAATTCACAGGTCTGAAATCAGTTGCATTTAACATTTATCCCCTCTTGGTCAACAAGTTCTTACTTGGCAAAGGGAGTCAATTGAGGAATTTGATGCACTACTGAACTTTGGTCCTCAAGGCAGAAGATAATATAAGATGAAGGGTTAGAAAAGCCAGAAATTCAGCTCCAGGAGCGTGGCCAAAGATGTAGACCTCAAGTCATGAGTTTTCTTGTTCTTCCTCCTTCCCTAAAATAGCAAGCAATCTGATATAGGTTATGCATGTACAATTATGTAAAACTTATTTCCACATTGGTTGTGTTTTCAAAGAACACTAAAAATAAAAGGTAAATATCATGAGAAAGAAATAAACAAACAAAAAAGTGAAAATAGTCTACTTCAATCTGCATTTAGATTCCATATTCTTTCTCTGAATGCTAGATGATATTTTCCATTTCAAATCCCTTGGAATTAGATCACTGTATTACTGAGAAGAGCTAAGTCTATCATAGTTGATCATTACACAATGTTGTTACTATGTACAGTGTTCTGATTCTGTTCATTTCCTTGAATATCAGTTTATGTAAATCTTTCAGGTTTTTCTGAAACCCTGCCTACTCATCATTATTTATGGAATAATAGTATTCCATTACATACATCATCTGCAATTTGTTCAGCCATTCCCCCAACGACTAGCATCTCCTCAACTTCCAATTCTTTGTCATTACAAAAAGAGTTACTATAAATAATTTTGTACATGTAGATCCTTTTCACCTTTTTATGTCTCTTTGGGATACAGACTCAGTAGTGATATTATTAGATGAAAGGGTATTCACAGTTTTATAGTCCTTTGGATATAGTTCCAAATTGTTCTCCAAATGTTTGGATCAGTTCACAACTCCACCAACAATATATTAATGTTCCAATTTTCCCACATCTTCCCCAACATTTATCATTTTCAATTTCTATTACATTAGCCAATCTGACAGGTATAAGAGCAACACTGTTACTGTTTTATAAGCTTAATAAAAAAGCATGTAATGTCATTTATATTGAATGAATTACCGCAAAATGTACATACAATTTCTCAGGGTGGTTAACCTACAACCAAATTATTAAAAAGAAACAGATGCCTCTAGATTTTTGCTTATATGTATATGTGAAAAATTGAATCCCACTAACACTGTATTTTACATGTGCTTGATTTTAAGTTACTGCAAAATACTTGGTGAAGAACTTATTGATCTATACTGTCAACAACAAGTATTATTAGCTTAATTAATGTTGTAATATTGATGGAAATGTTGCTTGCCTAGAATAACTGTCAGGGTAACATCTCTTTAGAGGGATTTGTGGGAGTGGCAACCTGTGGTCCATAATTACAAATCCAGAAGCTGTCCCTTTTGAGGGGACCTGTTGGAATAAGCCCCAAATTGAACATCTGTCTTTTAACAAACTCTCAATTAAAGACAAAAACTCAACCAAAAAGAGACAAAAAGTCAGGAAAGTGGAAATTCCACCCAGGCTGAACCACTGGGTTGAATCTAATGTAAATTGTGTCCCCTTTAATCTGTAGGGAGAAGGGTGATTTGGGGTCTCAAACTCTACTCTCAGGAGGAGACTCGAAAGGAGGACTCTCCTGTCCATAAAGGAAACTTCCAAGATAAGTAATGTCATTCAATTGGAAATCTCAGGCTGGAGCACAGTCAACATCCTCTACTGAGTGGCTCAAACTCTCAGTTAAGTAATCTCATTCAATTTTGAATTGAGAAGCCCCAAGCTTCAGAAGGCTAATAAAAGGTGACTCTGAACCCCGAATCTTTGCAGAAGCCCACCGCTGAAGATATTTTCTTCACAGTGTTAATCCATCTTTGCTATATTCCTGCCAGAACCTTGCCCACTAAGAAGGTTGTCTTCCTAGCAAGCTTTCTTCTAAGTGTAAATAAATGGTAATCTTTGCCACAAACCCTACTGCCTGTATTTATTGGGGTTTGCGAATTCTTTCACAAAACCTGTGCAACTGGCCAAGGGAATCCCACTGCTGTGAGGGGATCTCTTACCTTCAATTCTCGAACCTCATCATTTGGTGGCCCAGTACAGGCTGAGGTAAAGCCTTTTTCTTATTATCTATTCTATAGCTAGGACACCCAAAAATTTCCAGGAAAAAATTTGGGTTGTTGAAGCTCCACATTTGGGCAGAATTCTCTCAGGGACGCCTGAAATGGGAATTCCTGTGGTCTGACAAAAGTCCCCTTAATCAGGGAGCATTTTGTCATTTCTCCATCTCTAGGAGTGCCTAAGAGAAGGATGAGGCGCTATAGAATTGAGGAAATCTGGGGCTTGTGGCAAAATGGGACAATCTCTTTAAAAAGAGACAAATTTGGCTTGAAAGATCTCAAAAAAAAAAAAGCTTACTTAAATTAAAATAGCACTGCAGGATGCTGCTTAAATTTGCTAGGGGGAAATCAAATTCCCTCCTTCCTGTTCCTCTAGGGACAAAGGAACCCTCCTCTGCATCTCTATGCCGTCCCTATCAGGAGGCTTCTGAACCCCTTCCAGAACAGGACCTTGTGTCCGACAATCTCTCTTAAACTTTATCCCCCTCACCTGAACCAAATCCTGAGACTCCCAGCCTTTCTTCTCCTCCTCAGGATGCTGATTTTAATCTCTGCCCCCTGGAAGAAGCAGCAGATTCTCAGGGACACTCAGAGCAGAGGTGCCTCTTTCAATGTCAAATCTCTCCCAAACTAAAAAATAAAAACAAAACTGGCCATTACTCTGAGGACCTCACCCAGCTTTTTGAGGGGTCCAAGGCCAACGCCTGTCTTGATCTGTCCTGGGGAAATGTTAATATTAAACAATCTGCCCAGATACAGGGAGGAAGCGGCAGAAGGCAGCTTTGGGCCCTTAAACTTCTCCCACTCAGCTGTTAGAAACAGTTGTTGGAGTCTTTAAAGATAGGGATCAAACTGCAACAGAGGAAGAAGACCGCAGTGAGAAATGGAGAACAGTTCCTACTTTTTTGGCTGGTGATACTTCCAGGAACCATAGAGATTTGTGCTTTAGGTGTCATGGAAACTGTCTGAGGAAACTCCTCAGTCCTTGTCCTGAGGGGCACTGGAGGAGGGGCTGCCTACGGGGGACAAGCTGCACCCCCAATCCCCTGCCCTCCAGTAGGAGTTTGGGGGTTAGTCAAGCTCCTCCTCGCTTCACCATGACAGTGGGACCCTGGCTATCCCTGGATGTGGTAAGACCACTGAATTTCTCTTTGCTGTGGGGACTTCTTCATTCTCGCTCTGGCACTCTGGTCTCACCCCTCTCCCCCATAGAGTGGGGATTGCAGGGCAATTTAAGAACTGTATTGACTTTTCCTCTGCCTCACCAGTTTGGTGATCTGTTATTTAAACACTCGTTCCTTTTTTATTCCCTCCTGTCCTGCTCTCTTATTGGGGCATGATTTAGAAACTGGGAACCCAATTTTCTCTTCTCAGACCTCCAGATCTTTTTGTGCTGCTCCCAAAGCTTCCCTATGAAATCTGGGAGAATATAGATTTCTCCTCTCCAGCTTTAAGACTGAGAAATTTCTCCAGCACAAACAGCAATCTTATCTTGATCTGCAGTCCTGAAAGGCAGAGCCATGCCCTGGGCAGTCTGACTCGTCGCCTATTTCTCAAAGAAACTGAGTTTCTTTGAATAGCTCTTGTGCCTTAGAGAAGCAAAATTTATTCCAGGGCACCAGAGCATTTTAGAAGCCAAAGGGCACAAGTGGCTTGCTAATGGGAGGCTTGCTAGACATCAGGCTCTCCTACCTGACCTGACTCTTTGAGCGAGTCACACTCTTAATCCAGCCACTTGGCTCCCTGAAAACACTCCACCTTATTCATAGAGGCTGTGGTTTCTCAAATGAAAGGGAATTCACTCCGGGTGAAGGGAAGCGGGTTTACAGATCAGCTGCCCATGTTGCTGAGTGTTTGCCCCTGACCCTGGCAACTTTTAATTCACCAAATCCCTACTCCTGCATTCCCTCATACAGCTCCCAGGCAAGTAAACTCTGAAAAGGGCCTGCACATGTGCCCCTTGCAAGGACTCCAAATTGCTTTTGGTTTTGTTAACACCTGTACTAACTGGGTAGAAGCTTTTCCCTGCAGGATTGAAAAGGCTCTGGAGGTATCAAGCACTTGCTAAAAGAGATCATACCTTGCCTAAACCTGCCTTGCAGGCATTCCTTGTAGAATGACAAATAGTCCCGCTTTTACTTCCCAGGTATTTCTGAGTGCTTCTGTGAGCACTCTGGGGACAGAAGGGTGGAATTGTCTATGTCCTTCTTTCTCTCACTCTTCTAACTAACTTTTTCTCACTCCAAGGATGAGAACTTTGCTCCTAGCATTTTCTCTCTGACTTTTCTTGATGTGATGGCCCCTGCCAGCAGTTAACTCCTTCTTAGCTTATTATCTCTGTGAGCAGTGGGGGTGTTCAGGATTGTTGGGTGGGCCATCAGCATCCTTAAGGCAGCCAATATATGGGGCCTGATGCATTTTTTTTTTTTTTTTTTGCAAAGGCCCCATTCCCAAACCTCACCATCTCTACCGTGGATGACACCCCACTTTTAATCTGCTCCTGAGATCTATTTCCTCCAGGCTCCAAGCTACAAACTTCTAACTACTCCTTTGAGGAAACAAAAGCAAGAATTTGGGAAAAACATTCCTTGGTATCTATCCAAGGAAAGGGTGATAGGTATGATAGTTTCATCTCCCGTTCTCCTCAGGCTTCCTTCCTCTGGGTGGGTTCCTGGTTTTTGTCCCTAGTAACCTCCATATTAACTACACTTTTGTTTATTCTTTCTCTTTTGCTCATATTTAGTTCTTGTATTTTTAATATACTTGTGAGAATTGCTTCTTCCAGACTCTGAGCCATGAAATTCCAACCACTTGGTCAGCCTGAAATCACCTGAGACCAGATTCTGATACTCAGCACCTTCTGCTGTTGCCACTGCCTACAATTCACTTATCTCCCCTCTTCAGTCTGGACCCCACTGGGTAGGGCCAGCTATATGCCCCTTGTCAGCTTAAAGCAGCTGCAGAAGATGAGACCTTCGTCCTATTACCCCAAATAAATTTGGGGGGACTGTTTGGGGGGGAAATCATATAAATTGTGTCCCCTTTAATCTGTGCGGGGAAGGGTGATTCAGGGTCTCAAATCCTCCTGGACTTCTAGAAGGGGCACACCCTCCTGTCCATAAGGTCAACACCCAGATAAGTAATCTCATTCAATTGGAAATCTCAGTGTGGGACACAGTCAACATCCTCTACTGAGTGGCTCAAACTCCCAGTTAAGTAAGCTCATTCAGTTTTGAACTGAAGTCCCAAGCCTCAGAGGGCTAATGAAAGACAACTCTGAACTCTGATTCTTTGCAGAAGTCCTAACAGGATCTTGCCCAGTATTGAAGATATTTTCTTCACAGTGTTAACCCATCTTTGCTGTGTTCCTGCCAGGACCTTGCCCGTTAAGAAGGTTGTCTTCCTAGCAAGCTTTCTTCTTAGTGTAAATAAATCCCATTCTTTGCCACAAACCTAGTGCCTGTATTCATTGGGGTTTGCAAATTCTTTTGCAAAGCCTGCTACTGACCAAAGAGGGATCCCATTACTGTGAGGGGATCTCTTACCCTCAATTCTCGCACCTCATTAAATCTGGACTGGAACACAAGGGGTTCCTGCTGGTATCCAGCTGGTATTCTGTCCTAGGTTGAAAACAGTGGCCTACTGGGTGAGAGTCTTTGGATTTCACTCCTTAATGTTGAGGTTATGGGGTGCAGACTTTTCTCATACCAGGCCACCAGAATGATGGGCTTAACTACTAAATGATGAAGTCCAGGGTAAGATCCTCAAAGTATATTGGAGTCATAGACTGGTATTGCAAATTGTCCCAAAAGAATTTGGAGATATAGACTTCCAAATCAAGGGGCAAAGATTTTATTATGCTGCTAAAAAGTGGGCTAAATTTGTAGAGAAGTTTAGCCTTCTAAAAGGAGTTAGTTATAACAAGGAGCATCAATGACTAGCAGGCTAGTCCTAAAAAGGAGCTAGTACCCTAAAAGAATTAGCAAAGATTTACAGCATGAGAAGATCTTTTATGGGGGAAATATTTACCTAGGGATTTGACATCATAACTTGGCTTTCTGATTGGATATGGTTAGGTGGAGTTAATAGTAAACCTCCACCTGGGGGGATTATAATAAAAAGTTCTCTTTAAGAACAAAAGGCCTAAGTAAAATCAATAGTGTCCATTTATAATTCTATAATGTTCCTCTCTGCTTGCCTCAGGTAGTCACTAGACTTCCAGGTTGTTTATAGAAATTGGGGCTTTCTCTGCCAACATCCACCTGGCAACTCAGGATCTAATCACAGACACTAAACAGGTCAACCTGAATTAAAAAAAGATGCCCAAGGTAGCAAAAATGAGGATCTTTAACGAAGAGGAGGGAATTTCGATTTATATAACATCAAGCAGGAATGGGGAGCTGGGAGATGTGCTAAATATAGAGCCAGAGGAAAGCAATCTCATGGGAGGTACAACCTCCAGAAGCTGCCAGGTAAGGGCATGACAATCAGAAGTCCAGAGAAAGCCAGGGAAACTTGTGGGTAATAACATCTGGTCTGAAGGCAGCTCCTTTTCCTTTTTTCTTTTTTTCTTAAATTGGTTTCAGTTGTCCTCTTCTAATTGGTTTTGATCACTCTCAGGCAATTCAAACCTCTGGGATCAGCTGCATTCAGTGGGGAAAATATGGGGAAAATTAGTTACCTAACTTACTTCATTATGTAACAGCTCCTTTGGGTTTACTAACCCTACTCACACTAGTACTGGCCCATTGGGCAGAACAGAGGAATGGTTGCTGTGTGGGTGGCAATCCTCTTAACACTAGCTTACAAGCCTTAGAGATGCACATTCCCTTAACAATTAGTTAATAGACTCAGTTGTTTAGCAAAGGCAAGTATATCAATAGCATTACAAAATAATAGTTCCAAAGGAATTCTCCCAATACCAGGGGCACACTCTCCCACAAATACAGCCAATTCTGGGGGAGAACAAGCACAAACTTAAAAGCACAATGGAAACAAGGCACACATGTAGAACTTAGCCTAATAATCAGCACAAAGCAGACATTTTAAGTTGCCTTGGAATGATATATTTTAATTCAGTCATTTCCACCTCATACTTTTGGGAATCTTACATAGATAAATGAATAGGGTCAGAAACATGAATAAAATCTGTCTTGGAAATTAATTCATTGTTTTTCCAGTCTCTTATTACACGTTAAAGGGAAGATTCTGGAAAGATGGCAGAATAGGTTAGAAAATTCCAAGATCTCCAGATTTCCCCTACAAATAAAACAAAATTACAACATAAACCAGTGAGAAACAAATAAGTCTAGGTCAGAACAAGGACCCTCCTTGAACCACCCAAGAAGAAGTAGCCTTAGCTGAAAGCATAAAATAGCACAGGGAGTGGGAGGTATGAGTCCAGGAAAAATAAGGGAACCTCTGCTGATTATGAACTTCAGGCCCAGCTCTATTACAGGGATTCAGCCCTGGGTGAGAAGGAATCTGCTAAGTGCAGAAGCAGTGGTTCTGGGATGCTGCTAGCTACAGACTTGGAAGGTAGAATTTTTCATTTGAGGTTCCAAGTCAGAGAGGAGAGCTGAAGTGAAGATAGAGGCAGCATTCACGTCAGGATTAGAGGTGGTTACATTAATAAGTTCTCATTTCTAAAAAAAATGATCAGGCAAAGGAGAAAAAACAAAAAATAGAAATTATGGGAATAGGCAAGACTGAGGTTCATCTTCTGAAGAGGACAGTGAAGTAAAAAAAGCTTTCTCACCCCCAAAGAGTAACATTAAATATCTACCTGCCCAGGAAGAATTTATAGAACTCAAAAACACTTTAAAAATCAATGAGAGAGACTGATAAAGAAAAAAAGAAAAAAAAACTTTTTAAAAATCTAAGAAAAAAAGAAAATTATGAAAAAAGTTAACTTCGAAAGGAGATCCAGTCTTAAAAAATAAGATAATTCTTTGAAGCTAAGAAATGGGCAAGGGGAAGCCAGTGAAACCGAAATCAAGAAATATATAAAGAATGAAAAAACAGAACAGAATGTGAAACATCTTAACAGAAAAACATATGGATCAAGAAGAGAAAATTTAAGAATAATTGGATTACTTGATTATGTTCAAAGAGCTATAAAACTGTACATATCCTTTGATCCTGCAATATTTCTCCTAGATTTGTATAAGAGATAAAAAATGGGAAAGGAACTATCTGTACAAAAATATTTATGGCAAAAATATCTGTACAAAAAGAGTGACAAAGAATTGGAAATTAAGGGGACGTCTATTGAAGAGCTTTTTATCAGGAAAGCTTGAAACATCCTTTTTCATTAAATATCCTTTTTTTTTTCTCTGAAGGGTTATATTCAGTTTTGCTGGTAGCTGATTCTTGGCTGTAATCCCAGCTTTTTTGTCCTCTGTAATATAATATTTCAAGCCCTCCAATCCTTTCATGTAGAAACTGCTAAATCTTGTGTTATCCTAACTGTAGTTCCATGATATCTGAACTATTTCTTTTTGGCTGTTTACACTATTTTCTCCTTTACCTAGGAGTTCTGGAATTTGGTTATAATATTCTTGAAAATTTTCATTTTGGGATCTTTTTCAGGAAGTGATTGGTGGATTCTTTCAATTTTATTTTATCCTCTGGTTCAAGAATATCAGGGCAATTTTCCTTGGTAATTTCTTGAAAGATGATGTCCAGGTTGCTAGGGTAAGTGAACTGCTGCCTTCAATGAGGACAAACAAGGCATGAAAGTCAGCTGTTGTACTGATAGTTAAAAAAAAAAAAAAAAAAAAAAAAAAAAGCAAAACTAAAGTGGAGGGAGTGTTGGCGCATGATTTTTTATTTGCAGATGATTGTGCCCTTGATGAAGCCTTCAAAGCCCAGGCACAACAAAGTATGGATAGATTCCCTGCCACTTGGGCGAATTTTGACCTAATATTGAACATTAAGAAAGCACAGCCCCACATCGACCGTATGTGGGACCATCAGTTATAGCAACTGGAGAAGTTTTGAATGCTGTGGGTAAGTTCACTTACTTTGGCAGTAAACTTTCTGGGGATGTCCACACTGAAAATAAGGTTGACACACTCACTGCCAGCATGTTTGGGATCCTCTGAGGGAAAGTATGAAAAAGGAGAGGTAGCAGACTGACTTCCAAACTGAAGGTGTACAGAGCCATTGGGCTGATGTCATTGTTGTATGCAGTGAAACCTGGACATGTACCAGTGCCATGCCAGGAAACTGTCTGGGGAAGATTCTGAGGATCACTTGAGGATAATTTACCAGAACCTAAGGTTCTTTCTTGAACTAAACTGCCAAGCATTCAAACTACTGTAGAGAACACGACCTGTTGGGCTGGCCACATTTTTGGAATAACAAATACACACTTGCCAGAAAGACTATTTTATGGAGAACTCACCCAGGGCAAGCGCTCACAAGGTGGTCAGAAAAAGTGATACAAGGACACTCTCAAGGTCTCTCTTAAGAACTTTAGAATTGATTGTATGACCTGAGAGACACTGGCACAGGACCGCCCAGCATGGCGTGCCCACGTCAGAGAAGGTGCACTATTGGGTGAGCAAAGTAAAATTGAATTAGTTCAGGAGAAATATGATATGTGTAAAGTTAGAGAATCTGCCCCAAATATTCATGGGGACTGTTTGAGTCAACCTGTGGCAGAGCATTCTGTGAGCTGGTCTGATCAGCCTGTCTGACACACTAGCTGTTCTCTAACACAGTGATGTCATTTTGTCCTCTCTGAGAACAAAGGACCTCAACCACCATGTGTGTCTGTGTCTGTGTGTGTGTGTGTGTGTGTGTCTGTGTGTGTGTGTGTGTGTGTGTGTGTGTGTGAGAGAGAGAGAGAGAGAGAGAGAGAGAGAGAGAGAGAGAGAGAGAGAAATGGACACAATAAGGTGCAGTTACCAGAGACCTCCAGCTGGATGGGACTACAACGAAAAGTCCACTTGTGTACATATATGTACATACGTACACATACATATCCATGCTTAACTGTAGCCTGCTTGGTGGGGGTGCAGGGAGGATAAAAGGGGAGAAAAAAAATAAAGTAAAAAGTGCATAGCAGAGAACAAAAGAATACCTTAATATGGAACCGAGTCATTAAAGCATCCTCCCCTATCTAGAGAGGGGTATATTTATTTGTCACCTAAAAACTTTCACTATCTTTCTTACTTTTAACTTCTATATATTTTTAGTTTTGGCCAACGGCTGCCAGAAAAAAAACCTTATGATAATCATTCTGATGAGACACCAACAATTTCTCATTCAAATAGAAGTCTATTTGTCTCAGAGGGATCTTGGTGATGAGATAAGCAGCAGCTTTCTGCTGTGAGTGATAAACATGCAGGGCCAGGATCCAGTGGGCTCCAATGAGGCAAGCAGTCGCAAGCACATACCCACCTGCAGTAAAATACCTGGCAACTGATATTCACTCACAGAGGTAAAAGGATTTTTTCCCCACGCAGTGTCTATGTGGGCAAAATGAGATATATGTGATCACAGACATAAAAATGACTTTTCCCACCTAATGCTTACATGTACAAACCTTATTTGAGATTGTCCAGTTTTCCGATTTTGCCCAAATCTCCTGTTTTTCTTACTCTCTCTTTTCTATATAAGCCTCCTTTCTCTCTGGGCTGCTGCATCCCGTAAGGAGGAGTGCCCACTGGGTGTGTTACCCCAAACAAATGCCTTTACTTGATTTGGAGACTCAGCTTGAATTCTTTCAAAGACAACACACGGATACGTGTCCCAAAGCTCAGCGTTTTGGTGGTCCCCACAGGAAAGCGCTCAACTTCAACTCTAATGCAAAGTTAGAGTTGGCACCCCCAGTTGCCAGATGAAGAGGGGAAAAGGGAAGTTTTCTGGCTTCTAGTGTCCAACAAGTCTTCTCTTGACAAAATACATTCTATTTGAGGATTTTGTGCCTCCTCTCTCCCCACAGGATGCTAGGTGTGGAGATGAATGCCTTAAAGGAAAATCTGGTTATCTGGGCTTACAGTATAATGGGTTGTGAGACCTTAAAAAAAGTGTCTTAAATTCTTCTGCAATATTGCATGGTCTCAACATAACCTAGAGCAAAGTTTCTCAAATTGTGGGTCATAATCTCAAATGGGATCATGTAACTGAATGTGAAGGTTGAAAATTTATGATTTAATATCAATAAATATTTATTTAAATATCTGTCTTATATCTCTGCATACCTAGTGTCACATAAAATTTTCTCAAGTGAAAAGGGGTTGCCAGTGGAAAAATTTAAAAAGCCCTGGAGGTCCAAGAAGACCAAAAAAATGGCCTGTTCTTAGGTCCCTTAATAATAAAACCCTTCTGCTACTTGATGCTTTTTTGCCACCTCAAAGGAAAATTGACTAAAGTCTCATATATCAGGCTTTCATGGCTCTTTCACAGAACTCCACTCTGAGGCAGCAATACGGAATGTTTTTTTTGGCAAAATTTAAACAGGAAAAAGAGAGGGAAGGAAATGAGCCAGATCTATTAAAGGAACCTCTCCTTTCTGCTCTAAAGCAGCAGCAGCTCCTTTTCCCACTTCTGTGAGCAATCCTTATCCAGAAACCCACTCCCTCTCATAGTATTCCCTTTTCTTACTTCTCATCCAGAGCCTCTACCCTTAAGCCTCCAGGACTCCTGATCCTTAGCTCCTGGAATAAGGGGACCAGGAGCCTCTTGCTTTCCCTAACCTAACCCCCCTCAAAAATTTGCCCATTGAAAGAGGTTGCAAATGGTAGAGAGGGAATTAATAAGGTTCATGGTCCCTTTTGCATGTCAGATCTCTTCTAAGTAAAAGAAAAACTAAGTCATTATTCAGAAGATCCCACTAAATATATTGAGGGTTAAGGCTGTAGTCCTCCAACTTGACCTTACATGGGGGGATATCAATATCATTATTTCTCTTTGTTAAGAAGAGAACAGCTTAAAAATTCAGGGATGGCCCAGACTACTTGAATGGGTAGGTACCCCCGCTCAGGAGCATTAGCCCAATGTCTGATCCTGGCTGGGATTATCAGGAAGATAGCCCTGACCAGAAAAGAGAGACCATATGTTAACCTGCTTCACTGATGGCATGAAAAAGAGTATTAACAAATAAGTAAACTATGAGAAATTTTTAACTCAGGGATCTGAGGAAAGCCTCACCCTTTTTCAGGGCAGGCTAGTTGAGTCACTTTAAAAATATACCAACTTGAATCCCACTTTCCCCATGATTCTTGGTTTGCATTTTATTAACTGTTGGCCCTATATATTCAGAGAAAACTACAAAAATTAGCGATGGACCCCCAAGCTACAAAAATTAGCCATGGGCCTCCAATCCCCTCAGGCTCACATTTTAGAGACAGTTTTTGGGATATGTAACCTTTTGGGACCAAGCTACTACAGAGAAAAAGCACTGAGGGCTAAGGCCAGGAACAGAGAACAGACTTAAATTTTAGCTGTCACCATATCCAGTGCCCAAAAGAATCCTGCCCACAAGACTTGCAGCCAGGGTTTGTGCTTCCAGTGCTATAAGAAAAGTCATTGGTCTTGTGAATGCCCTCAGAAGGCCTGCAAAGCCATACCCTACATATGGTCAAGAAGGACACTGGAATAGAGACTGCCCTCAGGGAAGTCGAGCGATTTCTTCCCCTCACCAGCCACCCATGTCTCTCCAGGACTTCGGGTGAGCCCCAGGATTTAGCGAGGCTCCCTCTTGCTTCACCACCATGGCTGAACCCAGGAAAACTATGGATGTGGCAGGTAAGACTATTGATTTTCTTAACTGATATGGGAGCCACTGACTCTGTCCTACCCTAGCACTCCAGCCCCAGACCCTAGTCCCATTATCAAGTCATGGGGATTGAGGGAAAACTTAGAAAATGTCTTGAGTCATTCCCTCCATCCTAATTTGAGGATCTTTTGTTTATTCTTTTCTTGTCCTCCCCTCTTGCCCAGCTCTGTTGCTGAGATAAAGTCTAATAGTAAAAATAGGGATCCATCTACAACAGTTTTCACTAATCACCAGATTCATCAGTGTTCCATATGAGATTTGGTAATCAATCTGGGACTAAGGATTCCCAGTTATGTGATCCATGCTGCCCCAGGATGTGTCCACCTCTAGGATTCTGTTGTTTTTCCCCATTGACACAATCAAACCTGAGACTCAGGAAGGTGCACTATCCCATTGAGAAGTTTCTCAAATATTAAACCATTCATTTTCATGCCAGTCTTCCTGTAATAGCTCCATCTTTTCAGTTAAGAAGCCAAATGGAACATATCACATAGTACAGGAGGTAAAAGCTGTTATTACAGCTGTCATCCCCACCCATATCATAATACTTAACCTAACACCATCCTTACTCAGATCCCAGAGGATACTCAATGGTTTTCCACCCTGGATCTCAAGGTTGCTTTCTTCTGAATCCCACTTTATGAAAAATCCCAGCTTATTTTTGCTTTTGAATGGACACTTCCAGGGAAATCAAATCTGCAGTCCTGTCCCAAGGCTTTGAAGATCATCCCTACATATTTGGTCAGGCTTTAAGAAAAGATATGAGGGATCTATAGTGAGCAATAATAGTCTAATCCAGTATGTGGATAATGTTCTCATCTGTAGCCTGACCCAGGGCTACTGGTAGACAGATCTTCAACTTCCTGGGTATCCAGGACTATCGAGTTTCTTTGACTAAGGCCTAATTATTTGTCAATCTGTAAAGTATTTAGGTCATGAACTAACTTCCACCTCTCACCATTTAATCACAGAAAGAAAATAGGTAGATATAATTACCTGTCCCAGCTCCTATAAAACAACTGCTTTCTGGGCACAGCTGGATCTTGTCAAATCTGGATTCCCAATATGGGTATTATTGCAAAGCCTTTCTATGACTCTATTCAGGGCCCTAACTAGCTTCCTCTAGAATGAGGAACTGACCAGGGTAAGGGTAAGACTTTTAAGACCCTAAAGCCAAATGGACCAGCACTCCTGCCTTAGCCCTGACCTATCTAGACGAACCTTGTATGTTGATGAGAGGCAGGGTCAAGTCTTAGGGGTTTTAAATCAGTCCCTAGAACCTAGCCCAGGATTTATAGCTTACTTTTCTAAACAACTAGATTCTGTTGCCTCTGGATAGTTCCAGGCAGTGGCTGCCACAGCCATTCTGATTGAGGAAACCACCACACTAATTCTTGGCCAACCCCTTCAAGTTCAACCCCATCCTAAGCTTTTTAGAGTCCAAGGGCCATTGTTGATTGTCCGGAGGCAGGCTTACCAAATAGCAAGTCCTTCTCCTTGAGACCCCTGACCTAACCCTTCAGGTGTACCATACTTTAAATCCAGCTCTAAATCCTGATTTCTGTCACTAAAGACTCTGGGGACATAATCCATAACTGTGAGGAGACTGTTGACTTGGTCCACTCCAGTTTCCTGGACCTTATGAATTTTCCTCTTGACAAAAATATACATAAGAAGCATTTAGCTTTCTTGAGGGAGAAGAGAAGAAGGCAGATTACTTTGTGGTTAGTCTCGTCAGCACCATAGATGCCAAGCTTCTAGTCCCAGAGACTTCTGCCTAGAAGGCAGAACTCATTGTTCTTACCAGAGCCCTGCAGCTAAAGACTCCATCTATACAGACTCCAACTATACATGGGAGGTACACTCATGGAACACTTATGGAATGTCAGGAAGGACGCCTAACAAGCAAATATTCCCGTTAAGCATCCCAGAGAGATTTTACATTTGCTTGGAGTTGTTCGTGGACCCACAAAAATCTGTCACTTTTTATTAAGGCCATCAAAAGGGCCTCTTCAGGCCATAGACAACCAATTTGCAGATTCCACAATCTGTATTCCCTGCCTTGCCACCCCAGATTCTGAGATCTTACATCCCAGTCTATCATCTCCAGGAAGCCCTGGCTTGTGAAAATGGATATACGCTTAACCTCTCAGGGTGGTAACCAAGCCCCCACAGGACAACTGCTTGTTCCTGAAGAGGCCCAGAGGAAGCTCCTTCGCTGCCTCCATCAAGCAACCCCTGGGGAAGAAGCACCTCACTCCCTCATAAAACCCATTTTTACCAGAAACAAACTAAGGGAGATTGTGAATCTGCCATACCTGTGCCAAAGTCATCCCTGAGGGAGCCTCCCCTGGTTCAGAGGAGGGGCACATATCCCAGGGAAGACTGGCAGGTGGACATGCCCCCATGCCAAGGGCTGCAAGCTACTCCTGGTCCTTGTAGCTACCTTTATTAATTGTGTGGAAGGTTACTCTTGAACTGAGTGAAAGGGTCCAAGGAGTAACTAAAGCACTTCTAAAAAAATCATCCCTCTTTTTTGTCTACCTCACTCACTCCCGAGTGCCACTTACATAGTACCACTTTTATATGACATAGCAAATAGCAGAAGCCCTCAAAATCACTTACCACCCCCATTCTGCCTGGCCCACCTAATCCTTGGGCAAAGTAGAAAAGATGAACTACACACTCTAAGAGTTCTCACTTAACTGTGTCAAGGACCAGGCCTGTTGCAGATATGCTTACCCCTAGGGAACCCATTAAGCTCAGCCCCTTTGAACTCACTTATGAGAGGCCATTTTTTTAATTTTTAATTTTTATTTTTTAAATTAAAACTCTTTAATTTTTAAAATATATGCATGGATAATTTTTCAACACTGACCCTTGCAAAACCTTGTGTTCCAGTTTCTCCCCCCTTCTCCCCACCCCATCCCCTAGATGGCAAGTAATCCAATATATGGTAAACATGGTAAAAATATATGTTAAACCCAATATATGCATACATATTTATACAATTATCTTGTTGCACAAGAAAAATCAAATCAAAAAAGAAAAAATGAGAAAAATAAAATGCAAGCAAACCACAACAAAGAGTGAAAATGCTATATTGTGATCCACACTCAGTTCCCATAGTCCTCTCTCTAGGTGCAGATGGTTCTTTTCATTCCAAGATCATTGGAACCAGTCTGAATCATTTCATTGTTGAAAAGAGCCATGTCCTATAGAATTGATCATAGTATAATCTTGCTATTGCCATATACAATGATCTCCTGGTTCAGCTCATTTCATTTAGCATCAGTTCATGTAAGTCTCTCCAAGCCTTTCTGAAATCATGCTCCTGATCGTTTTTTACAGAACAATAATATTTCATAACATTCATATACCACAATTTATTCAGCCATTCTCCAATTGATAGGCATCCATTCAGTTTCCAGTTTCTAGCCACTACAAAAAGGGCTGCCACAAACATTTTTGCACATGATGGTCCCTTTCCCTTCTTTAAGCTCTCTTTGAGATATAAGCCCAATAGAGACACTGCTGGGTCAAAGGGTATGCAGTTGGATAACCTTCTAGGCATAATTCCAAATTGCTCCCTAGAATGGCTGGATCAGCTCACAACTCCACCAACAATGTATTAGTGTATGGGAGGTCATTTTTAGCAGTTGACTTCCTTGTAGAACACATACACCTAATCACCCAGTTTACTCCAAACCTTGGTACAGTCTGAAAAGTCCTTTCCAATTATTCCAGTGAATATTTCCCAACCCCCCTCCTGGACACCCATCACCAGATTATTTCCCCAGTATACTGAGTGACATGGTTTACCCAGAAATCTCTATTACACAATATAAAATCTTTTAAGAGGCTGAAGGCTACATGAAGGACCCACTCCTCTTAACTATGACATTTCCTCACTCAATAGAAATGATGCTAACAAGCCAGCTTGGTAGTTTGGCTCTAATGACTTTTGTCCTGTGCCCTTTTGGTAGAAATCCAGTTTGTCATTAATAGCTTTTTAACAGAGGGCTGAATTCAGTCAAACAATCATGGAGAAACAGCTAGCTGGTGTGAAGACAGAACCAGCAAGATAAAGCCAGAATAAAAGTAAGTTTCCTGAAGAAAAGGAACACAGTTATAGCCTCTGGCCATGGAGTTTACACATACTGTGGATCCAGATGCATCCCAGCCTAGAACACATTAGAGACGATGTTCCTTGCACCTCAGAAAAAGGGAGTTAAACATGTTTTGGCAAAGGTTATCCAATAGAAGCAGTGAAGTCTAGTAATTGTGGTCATAGTTGTAGGAGTAGGACTATTTTTTTTCCCATGTTGTAGTGATTTCAAGCAAACATAGCACCATATCTGTCCCTGTTTGGATAGGATTTTGTTTTCCTTGTTTTTGTTTGTTTTGTATATTTTTGCCTTTTTGAAGGGTGAGACCATTATGCACATACCAACTACATAAACTCTTAACCTATTTCACATGGTGGAGTCTCTTGTTTTTGTTGTTATTTTTCCTATTCCTGTTCTAATTAAATATCTAGTCATGTTTTTGAAGTTCTTCACACTAGTAAACCTTCAATTTTTCTTATTTTTTTGTGGACTGATACAATATCCTGATTTCAAAGTTATTTTGAATAATTTCAATAAGTTTCAATAATTTGTAATGAAAACAAAATCTCAATAAAAAAAGAAGAAATCATTTAATATATTCAGGTCCAGTAGTCTAGACAAGATAAAAATTTTAAAAGGGGTTTGATTTAGAACTATAGGAAAAAGAAGGAAAATGGAAGAAAACAAGAAGATAGAGAAAGGTTTGGGATAAACCAGAAGTAAAATTTATAAAGAAAGAAGAAAATGATAAAAAAAAAAAAATACAACACTTATGTTCATTATGTGTAGTGTTTTTTCCATTTACTTCTCTAGCTCATTTTAAGAAGAAGAAACCCTGGGAAAGTCATTTAACCTTGTTTGTCTCAATATATCTAACAAGAAAACATCAAATGGGGTCATGGAGAATTAGACATTGTAATGGGCCAGAACTCTGGAGAAATGTACTTGAAACAAGGATTCTTACAACACGGTATTAACTCAGTGGAACTGATAAGACAATGGTGATGTAATAGTTCTACAATTGATGTAATTGTAATAGAGTATTTAAAGTGAAGACAAAGTCAGCCACAGAGATTCCATTTTTGATCAGCCTTGCGGTAGCTCTCCTGCCTCTTGCATTCCTCTGCTGAAACCAAGACCCATTCCAGAGGACCTCCAGAAAGCTAGCCAGAACATTACATTTTGGCGCCCGAATGTAGAAATGAGGATTTACACTCAGCAGTTCAACTGACATGATCGTGAGTTAAGTGGAGAAGTCTCCATGGATCTGGAAATAGGGTGAGTACAAAAATAGATAAGCAGGAAACTTTATTAATGGCTAAACTAGTGCTTCAGCTGAAATGGGACAAATGCTTACAAAAGAATCTTCCCCACCCCAAGGGAAGTATGTAGAGTGCGTAGTTAAGCTAATAAAAAACCAAGGTTTGATTGTAACTTGGAAGCTGATCATTGAACTCTTCAAAACATTAGAATGTAAATCCCCTTGGTTTTCCAAGGGAGAAGAATTAGAGGCAGACAAATGGAAACTAGTGGGAGAGCAACTAATTGAATACTACAATGATAATGGTCCTGGTTCAATTTCCAAGGAAACATTTTATATATATATATATATATATATATATATATATATATATATATATAACTAAAAACAATTGGCTTTAGGAATTACATAAGTTTTAAAATAAGGAAAAAGAAGAAAAAGAGGGGGGAGAAGTAAGGTACTGATAAAACAGCTGAAAAGCATGAAGAATTAGACAAGAAAGGAGTTAAGTACAGTGCTAATGAAATTAAGGGATGTGGTGCTTCACAGCAGGAAACATTAGGGCATTCCCCATCTCATCCCCCTCTTCCCTCAATTAACCCTTCATGGGTGAGGGAGAAGGAGGAGGGGGAGAGACAGTGACACAATCAGTACCACCCATGAAGCAGCTTTGTCCACCCCCTATGACAAGATTACAAAGGGCACTAATTAAAGCTAAAAATGAAGGACAGGATACATCTGATATAAGAATAGAAGCATACCCTGTGATTGAAGAGTTTGGTTCTTCAGGTCAAGCCAGGTCAGGTCTCTCAAATGAGAGAAGTACACTCATTTTGATCTGGAAATTATTAAAGATCTGAAAAAGTTTTGCACTCTTTATGGGGCTATATCATCTTATATGAAGATGGTATTTGAGAATTTGGCTTTTGAAGTTTTAACCCTTAATGAATGGAAATCTATAGCAAGGACATGTTTAGAACCTGAACAAAATTTGTTGTGGCTTTCTGAGTATAGTGAATTCGTAGAATACAAGACCAACAAAATAGGCAAACTGGAATTAATATACCAATCATCTTTGATCAACTAGCAGGTATAGGTCATTATGCAGACACTTTAGCACAGATTAATTACCCTTTGATATCATATGAGCAAATTGCTGCAGCTAACAAAGTATGGGGCACCCTCCCAGGAAAACAGGACAGAGGAGACACCTTCACAAAAATAGAGCAAGGTCCAAATGAACCCTTTGCTGATTTTTGGGATGTCTGCAGACAGCTGTCATACTAGATACTGGTGAAAATGCAACAACAGAAATTATAAGACAATTTGCTAGAGAAAATGCTAATGAGGATTATAGAAGAATTATACTAGGACTATACAAGGATGTTTCTTTAGAGGAGATCATAAGGCACTGTGCCACAGTGGACACAAATAACTTTTATACCCAGGTTATGATGCAGACTTCCCAAGATCCAAACATGGAAAGACAGGGTCCCCTTTGGCAAGAGGTTTCCACTGGGCCTCAAAATGTAGATTGACTCAAGGAAATAGAAAGCGAGGCCCATCTCCAGGGCCCCAGGCAAAAAAACAGGTGGGGCCTGATGGCAGCCGAGGTTATACCCAAAAAGTCTTTAGAAGTTCAGGACTCAGACATGATCAATCAGCCGAGAAACAACCTGATGGGAGAAAGGGATTACAATTGGAGTTATAGGTTTTATAACCTACCAGGGTAGTGTCCAGTGCAAGCAGTTCCACTATCTTTAGATAATTGCCAGATGATATGGAGAGATCCAGAAAGTGGTAAATGGAAGGGACCAGATAGGTTAACTGCTTGAGGGAGAGGGTTTGCTTATATCTCTACAGATGGAGAAGGAATCAATGAACCATATTCATCTTGTCAACTGGAGAGAAATGGAAAAAGAGAAAATCCTCAAAACAAAGGAGAAAACTCAAGAAACATCAGGTGATTCCATCTCTAACTATATGTGCCATTGAAAAAGCATGACTGTTAACCCAATGTATATGGCAATTGACTCATGAACATCAAAAATTGTTGATAAGACTGTTGCAGAACTTTAAAAGCATCAGGAATCATTGGATTCCCTGAGACATGATGAGACTATTGTAGGGTTTCAAAACTTGCAGGAATCATTGGATTCCCTGACACATGAAGTAATGGACAATAGATTGGTTTTGAACTATTTCTAGGATTTATGGACATGTATAATTCCTTATGTTGATGCATGTTTGTTACATCACTACTAGCCTGTGCTATATTGCTATGTGTTTGTGTAATACCTCCCATGCTGATGGATTTATGAAGTGAGACCCTTAAGAAACATGCTAACAAAATCTGGTTTGACTCCCCCTCTCTTTGGTGTTTTCACCCCCCTTTCTGAGAAGTCAGGGAGGGCATGATCACCTCCCTTTTGGGGTTCTTACCTCCCTGAGAAGTCAGGGAAGGTGTGATCACCTATGTTCTAAAACAAAAGAAAGTGGGAGATGTAATGGGCCAGAACTCTGGAGAAATGTACTTGAAACAAGGATTCTTACAACAAGGTGTTATCAGTGGAACTGATAATACAATGATTATCTAGTTTACATATATTTAGTACTTAGCATGGTGATGTAATAGTTCTACAATTGATGTAATTGTAATAGAGTATTTAAAGTGAGGACAAAGTCAGCCACAGAGATCCATTTTTGATCAGCCTTATGGTGGCTCTCCTGCCCCCTGCATTTTGAGAGAAGACTTGACCAGCCTCTGGCGGCTCTTCTGCCTCCTGCATTCCTCTGCTGAAACCAAGACCCATTCTTGAGGACCTCCAGAAAGCTAGCCAGAACATTACAAGACACAACTGAAAATAATTAAACAACAATAACAAAAAATTCCCCACTAGAATGTAGGCTTCTTGGGAGTATGGAATTGCAATTTAAATTCCACACTATAAGCAGTTAATAAGCTCTTGTCTGAAAAAAAAGTTGAGAAAAGTTGCAGTCCATAAAACAAATCCTAGAAATCAACCACAATATATTACCAACAAAACACAACAGAAGGATGCAAAGAGATATATCTTAAAATAACCACAGGAGGTATAAAATATTTGAAACTTTACTTAGGAATATAGGAACTACATAAATATAACCACAAAAACTCTTTAGAGAAATAATTGGAGAAAAACTAATTGCTCATGGGTAGGCCAAGATAGTATAACAAAAATGACCATACTGCCTAAGTTACTTTAGCTATTAGAGATCATACCAATTAAACTGCCAAAAGATTTTAAATAGTTAGAAAAAAATACTACCCTTCATCTGGAAGAACAAAAGGTTAACATTCTCAAGGAAAGCAATGTTAAAAACTGGGGGAAAAGGGAGCTAGCAGAACAAGATCTCAATCTATACTACAAAGAAGAAATCACGAAAATAATTTGATACTGGTTAAAAAATAGTGAAGTTGATTAGAAGAAAAGATTAGGCATATAATATGCAGAAACAAACAGTAACAGTTTTTGAGGATTAATCAATCAATTAATCAATCATTCAACATTAATATCTTCTATATGCCTGGCATTGTGTTAACTTTGAGATAGAAAAAGACAAAAGACATAAGTTGGACTTAAGGAGCTTACAGTCTAATGGAGGAGAAAATACTAAAACAAATATATACAAGACAAACTATACATAAGACAAAGAAGAAATAATTATTTGAGGGAAAATATTGGGATTAAGAAAGCACTGGACAGCTAGTAGCACAGTGGATAGAGTGCTGAGTCTAAAGTTTCCTGTAGAAGATGAGATTTTATTTTTCAAATTTTTTTATAGTTTCTCTTTTTTCTGTTGATTCAGAATAAAAGGAAAAACAGAAAAGGAATACAAAACAAAATGAAACAAAATAAATGAAAATATTGTCATGTGCCCAGCAGAACATTAAGGAGGATTCAAAATATATTACAACAAATAACCAGTTCAAGAAAGTATATGTGTGTGTGTGTGTGTGTAGATATGTATATATATATATATATATATATATTATCAGTAGAAGAAATTATATTCATGAGTGTCCATTTTTTCTTTACTTCCTTGTAAATTGTTCTTTTGTTCTCTGATGTACATCTTTTTAAAATTTTTCCCCCTTCTACCTACCTTCCCTCCCAAGCAGGCTATAATTAAGAAAGGATATATTTCTATTTACATATGTAGATATATATACACACATACATATATAGACATCCCCACAAACATACATACACACAGAAAATGGGATTTTAGTTGGAACTTAAAAGCAACCTAGGGAAGTCAGTAATCAAAATGGAGGAAGAAGAATATTCTAGGCATAAGGGATAGCCAGAGAAAATGTCCAGAACCAAAGACATGGAATCTCTTGTTTATGAAACAGCCAAGAGACAAGTATTGCTGAATTGAAAAGTACATGTTGGGGAATAAATTTTAAGATGACTAGAAAGGGAGGAGGGAGTTAGCTTATAAAGTTCTTTGAATTTCAGACAAAGAGTATTTTGTGCTTGATCCTGGAGGCAATAGGGAACTTTTGGGGTTTATTGAGTAGAGTGAGTATATGATGGGACCTGTGCTTTAGGAAAATCTCTTTAGTAGCTCTACAGAATATGGACTGGAGTGGGAAGAGACTTCAGACAGACTCATCAGTAGGCAATTATGGTACTTGAAATATGAAGTGATATCAACTTATCTAGAGTCATGATTGTGGTAGAGGAGACAAAGAGATACGTGCATTCAAGAGATGATGCAATGGTGGAATTTACAGACCTTGATACCAGATTGGATATGAGGGATGGGAAAGAATGAGGAGTCCAGGATAATTTCTAGGGTGTGAGCCTGAGGATGATGTTGCCCTCTGTAGTATCAAGAAAGGATGTGGGAAGGGCTTGGGAAGAAAGATAATGAGTTACATTTTGGAGGTAGTGAGTTTAAAGTATATAAGGACATCCAAATCAACTTCTCTGAAAAGCAATTGCAGAAGCCAGATTGGAGGTCAGCAGAGAGTTTGGGGGAAAATAAGTAGACTTGAGAATCATTAACATAGAGCTGGTAATTAAATCCAGGGGAGCTGATGAGATCACCAGGTGAAGTAATGT
Organism: Sarcophilus harrisii; assembly: GCF_902635505.1. NCBI lineage: Eukaryota > Metazoa > Chordata > Mammalia > Dasyuromorphia > Dasyuridae > Sarcophilus > Sarcophilus harrisii. Next base: position 197,623,041 of record NC_045426.1, read on the forward strand.
AGAGAGAGAGAGGAAAGAAGGGGGCCCTGAGGGATAGGGTTAGGAAGTATGATCTGGATAAGGATCTGGCCAAGGAAACAGAGAAGGAGAGGTCAGATAGGAAGAGAATGAGGAGACAAAGATTTCCTGAAAATGTAGAAAGAGTATACAGTGTCAAAAGCTACAGAAAGATTAGTGAGAATGAGGACTGAGAAAAAGCCACTGGAATCGGCAGCTAAGAGATCATTAATATCTTTAGATAGAGCGGTTTCAGTGGACTTATAAGGTTTTGGAAAGCCAGACTGTAGGCTCAAGGTCCTAGGTTCAGTCTGAAGTCTCACTTGGGAAGGTTAGAAAGGAGATGGCAGCCAAAAATTATCTATGCAGGGGAAACTCCTTTGGAAGAGGTGGAATACTCCCAGACTGATCTCTTGTAGGCTTTCCTCAAGGGACATTCTAAGAATACATTGTTCAATAAAAAAATGGTAGGAAAACCTAGAAAAGAGTTTGACAAAAAGTAGTTATAGTTCAACATCTTACACTATATACCAAGATAACCTCCAAATTGGTGCATAAGTTAAATATAAAGGATGACATGATAAATTTAAGGGAAAAGGAAGAAAATACCTTTTAAATCTATGACTACGTGAAAACTTTATGAAGAAACAAAGGAGAAAGAGGATCATAAAAAACAAATAGAATAAAGTAGATGTGCATAGATCATGAAGTGAGATATCACTATGCTGTAAGAAATAACAAAAATAATGACCAAAGAGAAGCAAAGGCATGATTTGATCAAGTGAAATAAGCAGTGCAAAGAAAATATATATATGAAGATTAAAACAAGGTAAACAGAAAGAACCTTGAAAAAATCAAAAGTGAGTGTTACAAAATTGCAAAGAGCAAGCATGGCCCCCAAATCATGTATATGTGTGTATATACACATATATCTGTATATACATGTATATATGTATACATGGATATGTATATGACATTCCTAGTATTCCTAGTCTATTACTTTGCACAGGTGTAAAATTTGTAAATGAGGAACATTTTCCTATGTTTTGGTACTTTTGTCACACAACTAGGTTCCAATTAGTACATATAATGAATCCCCTCAAGTGGTCACATTCAAATTTGTGCTGCATACTTGGGCTGGAGCCAATTATCATACTTTACATAATTGTCCCTTCAAATGATGCAAAGATGAATAAATTCAATCACTTGGGGGATTCATTTTTTACTTGAATTAGGACCTAACTATGTTCATTGGTTTTACAGTTCTTCCTCTTTTTCTTTAAAAATATTATTTATCATATGGAATGACTTTCTGGGATGAATAAGGAATGCCAGGAAAAATTCTACTGATATAAAATAACTAAAAGGTAGAAATAACAGATATTTCTGTATTCTACCAGAAAAGGTAGAAATAAAGATAAAATGAATCTGGTTACAACAAATTAAAAAGTTTTTGCACAAACAAATCAGTGCAACTAAAATTAGGTGGGAAGCAGGTAAATGGGCAAAATCTTTGCAGCAAATTTTTCTGATAAAGAGAAATATTTCCAAAATATGTAAGAAATTCATTCATTCATTCTCCCATTAACCAATGGTCAAAGGATATGAATAGGGAGTTTTCAAAGGAAAGAAATCTAAGCCATATGAAAAAACTACTCCAAATAATTAATAAATGAAAATTAAAGGAACTCTTGAGTTCCTATCTCATACACATCACATTGTCAAAATGGGAAACAAAATGGAAAATGCTGAGTTGTAGGGGTTATGAGAAAACAAGCAAACTCATGCCCTATTGGTAGGTCTGTGAATTGATTCAGCCATGAAAGCAATGTGTAACTATGCTCCCACAATCATCTACCCTGCAATAACCTGTCACTATTAGGATCATACCTCCAAAGAGCTTAACAAAATTTTGCCACTATTTTTGTAACAGCAAATAATTGGAAGTAAGAGGATGCCCATCAATTGCCAAATGGTTAAACAAATTATGTTACATGAAAGTAATGGAACATTCTTTTGCCATGACAAATTATTGTGCCAGTCATGTGTGATGTAGTGGAAAAAAAACTGGATACATTCAAGAAACCTGGGTTCATTATTCCAGTTCTATAATTTAGGAGCTATGTGATTGGGCAAATCACTTAACTTCTGTAAACTTTGGTTTCTTTGTGTGCAAAATAGAGATAAGTTCCTATTTCACACAGTTGTTTTGGAAAATGTTTTGTAAATATTAGAATGCTATAGAAATGAGAGCTATTATTAGATATCTTTCCTTATCTATTATTCCTTCAGGGACCTGATAGTAATTCAGGTATTAATATAGTAGGCAGGCTAGGTAATAGCTAATTGACTTGATAATCTAATCTCTCCATAGGTAGCCTTAAGCACTAATGGGTTCTTCCGTTACTTTGTAAACTCTCCCAAATAGCAGGAATGCAATTTAATTGGCTCTGTTTTCTGGAAATAATACCTCCAGTTGAAGAGTTGATTCCAATTATGAGACTATTAAGGAACTACCAGCCAAGGGATAAATATTCATTAAATGTTCACTATGTGCCAGACACTTGGGAGTGATAGTTATTTTTTAAAATATTATAAAAGCTTTATTTTTAAAAGTTATTTCATCAGCATGTTTAACCCATGTTTTAACCTTGTTCTTCTCACATCCTAATTATCAGTATCTCATTTGCTTTTTTTTAATTTTTATTTTTTGGTAGCAGTTATTTTTGGTCAGGGAACAGTTTTGTTGACCATACAATCCCTGTACACAGGTAACTACTTTCATACTACCTACATCCTATCTGTTTAGCACATATTAACAATTCATCATCAGTGTAGCGCTCTATCCCCATTTACCACTAATATAAATGTACTCCCATTTACTTTTCTGTCCGGAGAAAACCAATTGACTTTAACTTATTTGGATTTGTTTGAGTAATGACATTTAGGATTTATTTAGAGGTTTTGGTTTAAATGTAAATAAATACAACTGTTGTACTGACTTGGAACAAATAGACTGCTGAATTAGTGACCAAGAATAAATAGCTGAAATGCTATGGTTTCCCTCAAGCCTGAATCCCATAGCAGATAGAGGTTCAGTTGTGTTTACAAAGACCACTTATGAGCATGATTCTGTTTACAAATTCACATCCTCACCATCTGCAGGTTATTTTCTCCATTTGAGACCTTTATCAGATTTTGGATACTTTTCTAAATACCAAAAAATACATTGATCTCTCCAAGGGAAACATGGCAGGATGCCACTGGCCCAATTTATGCTGAACTCATAGCATAAAAATATAACAATGGCTGCTGACCATCTCTGATAGCCAGTCCCATTATTATCTCTTAATTTTACAGATAAGGAAACTAAGATCCAGAGAAGTTACATTTGTATTAAGTGGCAGATCCAAAACTTGAATTCACATCTCATGACTTCAAATTCATCAGGAAAGTGGAGGGCTATTCTCACTGTACCACATTACCTCACTGACATTGCTGACTGGAAAAAAAGAAAGCTTTATATGTATAAAATTTTCTTAGCAATACTTGCTATGATAGAGATTTGGAAAAACAATGTGTGCGATTATGTGGGAATGACTAGTAAATTATAGTATGTGAAAGTAATTGAATATTATTATGTCATAAGAAGCTCTCAATAGGAAAAATTCAACAAAATCTAGAAAGATAAATGAGGATATATTTATTAAGGAAAAAGAACAAAAATAAGCATGATGATTGAAAGATTACAAATATATGAGCAAAGATATTAATTGTAGGAAAATTCATAATATTTAAGACTTCATTATTTGATTTTTAAACAGAGTATATGATTACATGAACAATTATTTAAGTTATTATTTTTGTGCTTTTTGTATTTTCTTCTTTTTATTCTTATTGTAATATTTGAAAATTTATACTTATTTTAAAAAGCCAAAATAAGGCTTATGGTACAAAAGTTACCTAAATTTCTATCTTTATCTTTTTTCTCCTTCCAATTATAATGCTTTCAAAAAACCTTTCAATGACATCTTCATCCTTCTCCAAACTAGTTTCTTAATCTTCCTAACATTTTCTCAATGACCATTGAAAGGTCTTCACCCTGAAAACTAACTCCCCACTTAAATTACTCTCACCTTGAAAATACTCTATGCCCCTAAAGCCTCATCTTCTGAATGGCTATTGTCACACAAATTCCAATCTAAGGGAGAGGACCAGATTAAAGATGCCTTTATCTCTTGCTCCCCAAGCTATATTAGTAGACTCATCTCCAAGAAACTTTTTCTATCATGTCCCCTGCCCCTTTTCAGCTCCTTTTATGTGTGGTCTTCTCCCACTAGAGCTCCTTGAAAGCATGGATTCTCCTTGATGCTTCTGTTTATCTTCCCAACCCTTAACATAGTGCCTTGAAAATAGTAAGTGTGTAATAAATGCTCATTTCTGGACCACTGGTCCACTGCTCATTGCCTACAGAATGATGTCATTTGCATGACACTTCACATCTGGTCCCAAGCTACTACTTTTTATACTTTTGTTTGTTCTTTTGATCACAGTTCCCGCTACCTTTTCTTTTTTTCTTACCATATCTATGTATGGAAATTCAACCCATCTAGTTCTAGTTCAGATGCTACCTCCTCCAATTAAATCATTACTTATTTTTAGTCTAACTACTTCCACAGCAAACCTGAAGTAGTTTCCTGAAAATCAAACAAACAGACCTATGATGCTGAATGCTTCACACATAAAGACAGACATGACTTATGTTTGGCTAAGGGACCTGTGAAACCATGAGACTAAAGAATTATGTAGAACCTTTGAAAAAGCAAGAGAAAAGTGGGGTTGAGAAATATGGGCAAAACAGGCAAGAAGTAAAATTTGAAATGGCCTACTAAAACTGTAGATAGGTGGGGAAAACAACCCCTCAGCATGTCTCAACTTCTAATGCCTATAACCCTAGAGACTGCTAAGAAACAGTTTCCCCAATAAGATAAAGTTTTCCTTTGACTGAATTGAAATCCCAATTATCCCAGGTGAAAAATTCATCTAGTCTTTTGAATTTTTTCTTCTACTCTACCCTATATAATAGCCCTAATTTCTGTTTATTTATTTGGATAAATATATTTAAATATTTCTAAATATCTAAAAATAATTTTGTGAGTAAACAGCATTTGGTGGAAAGGGAGTAAAAATGGCTGTGACTATACTATTACCTTTTCCTTTTCAGTGACCAAGGAAGTTGGCATTTATTCCTAAACCCCAAAAGAATCATACATCAAAATTACCAAAATTCAATTTATGATAGATATAATTTTAAGTCAATATTCATCTTGTAGATAGGAAAATGAAAGAAAGATCATTCTAGAGCCCTTCTTTTGTTGCCCCCCAAAAGTAGACATTACAATTTCTTATGGAAATTGGGTGGGTCACATACCAGATCTGGTACCTCTATCTCTGCTACATAGGCCAGATGTTTTATGTTATTTATATTTTATTTAAATTCTACTGCATAATATTTAACATACATATATAGAAGTTATCAATCATTTCCTCTTATATGCTTTCATAGAACTTTGTTTGTAGTTCTATCTTTTATCAATTCTATCCTATACTATAGTTTTTGGTTTCCATTCTTTAATTCTCTACTAGATTTCAAGGTCCTTAAAGAAAGATGATCTGTGATATTCATTTATATATTCTGGGCATATAATAAGCAATGAATGTTCAATAAATGAATGAAATAAAATTTAGAATTAGTTAAGTTCACTGAGAACAAACTTTGTCTGCTTCATAATTATTATATGGCTAGGCCCTATCACTTTATTTTTTAAAAAGCAGTAGGTGAAGATGACTGAGGAATTGCCATTATAATTTTTTTCCTCCAAATGGTGATATAGAAATGGATCACCCATTGATTTTGTTATATCAGTTGTATCCAAACTTTTTTAAAAATCTCACAAACTGTCAGAAAATTATGAGGATGGAACTCCAATGCAAATAGATATTTATTTACAAATTATATTTAATTACTATTTACTACACCAATACTTATAAAATACTGTCAAAATAGATATTCAAAAGGATAGAATGAGCCATTCAGGCTAAGTATAGATGCATTGTCTTCCATAGGAGATCTCTTTGCATTATATTTTCCGCTAAACTCACTCTTCTTTCAAACTTTTATATCAGTCTGAAGGTATCACCATGCTTCCAATCACTTAGTTGAACAACCTAAATGTCATCCTCGATTCCTCCTTTTATTCATCTCACCTATTCAGGAAGTTGTCAAATCTTATTTCTATTTCTACTCAAACACCTCTCTCTCTAGTTGAAATCCTTTTTTAAAAAATTTTTATTTAATAGCCTTTTATTTACAGGTTATATGCAGGGATAACTTTGCAGCGTTAACAATTGCCAAACCTCTTGTTCCAATTTTTCACCTTACCCCCCACCCCCTCCCCTAGATGGCAGGATGACCAGTAGATGTTAAATACATTAAAATATAAATTAGATACACAATAAGTATACATGACCAAAACATTATTTTGCTGTATAAAAAGAATCAGACTCTGAAATATTGTACAATTAGCTAGTGAAGGAAATCAAAAATGCAGGTGGGCATAAATATAGGGATTGGGAATTCAATGTAATGGTTTTTAGTCATCTCCCAGAGTTCTTTCTCTGGGCATAGTTGGTTCAGTTCATTACTGCTCCATTGGAAATGATTTGGTTGATCTCGTTGCTGAGGATGGCCTGGTCCATCAGAACTGGTCATCATATAGTATTGTTGTTGAAGTATATAATGATCTCCTGGTCCTGCTCATTTCACTCAGCATCAGTTCGTGTAAGTCTCTCCAGGCCTTTCTGAAATCATCCTGTTGGTCATTTCTTACAGAACAGTAATATTCCATAATATTCATATACCACAATTTATTCAGCCATTCTCCAACTGATGGACATCCATTCAGTTTCCAGTTTCTAGCCACTACAAAAAGGGCTGCCACAAACATTCGTGCACATACAGGTCCCTTTCCCTTCTTTATAATCTCTTTGGGATATAATCCCAGTAGTAACACTGCTGGATCAAAGGGTATGCACAGTTTGATAACTTTTTGAGCATAGTTCCAAACTACTCTCCAAAATGGTTGGATTCGTTCACAACTCCACCAACAATGCATCAATGTCCCAGTTTTCCCGCATCCCCTCCAACAATCATCATTATTTTTTCCTGTCATCTTAGCCAATCTGACAGGTGTGTAGTGGTATCTTAGAGTTGTCTTAATTTGCATTTCTCTGATTAATAATGACTTGGAGCATCTTTTCATATGACTAGAAATAGTTTCAATTTCTTCATCTGAGAATTGTCTGTTCATATCCTTTGACCATTTTTCAATTGGAGAATGGCTTGATTTTTTATAAATTAGAGTTAATTCTCTATATATTTTGGAAATGAGGCCTTTATCAGAACCTTTGACTGTAAAAATATTTTCCCAGTTTATTGCTTCCCTTCTAATCTTGTCTGCATTAGTTTTGTTTGTACAAAAACTTTTCAGTTTGGTATAATCGAAATTTTCTATTTTGTGATCAGTAATGATCTCTAGTTCTGCTTTGGTCATAAAGACCTTCCCCTTCCACAGGTCTGAGAGGTAAACTATCCTATGTTCCTCTAATTTATTAATAATTTCATTCTTTATGCCTAGGTCATGAACCCATTTTGACCTTATCTTGGTGTACGGCGTTAAGTATGGATCAATGCCTAGTTTCTGCCATATTAGTTTCCAATTTTCCCAGCAATTTTTATCAAACAGTAAGTTCTTATCCCAAAAGCTGGGATCTTTGGGTTTGTCAAAGACTAGGTTGCTATATTTGTTGACTGTTTTATCCCTTGAACCTAATCTATTCCACTGATCAACTAATCTATTCCTTAGCCAATACCAAATAGTTTTGGTAACTGCTGCTCTATAATATAATTTTAGATCTGGTACAGCTAAGCCACCATCATTTGATTTTTTTTTCATTAATTCCCTTGAAATTCTTGACCTTTTGTTTTTCCATATGAACTTTGTTGTTATTTTCTAGGTCATTAAAATAGTTTTTTGGGAGTCTGATTGGTATAGTGCTAAATAAATAGATTAGTTTAGGTAATATTGTCATCTTTATTATATTTGCTCGCCCTATCCAAGAGCATTTAATATTTTTCCAATTGGTTAGATCAGACTTAATTTGTGTGAAAAGTGGTCTGTAATTTTGCTCATAAAGTTTCTGATTTTCCCTTGGCAGATAGATTCCTAAATATTTTATATTATCAGTAGTTACTTTAAATGGAATTTCTCTTTGTAACTCTGTTGGATTTTGTTAGTGATATATAAGCATGCTGATGACTTATGTGGGTTTATTTTATAACCAGCAACTTTGCTAAAGTTGTGGATTATTTCTAATAACTTTTTAGTAGAATCTCTGGGGTTCTCTAAATATACCATCATGTCGTCGGCAAAGAGTGAAAATTTGGTTTCCTCATTGCCTATTCTTATTCCTTATTCTAGTTGAAATCCTTATCATCTATTGCAATACCATCTTAGTTTCCTAACCTCAGATCTCTTCTCAATACAATTAATTAACTTCCACAAAGTTTGATTTTCCTAAAGAAGAGTTATTACCATGTCAACCTTCTACTCAATAAACTCTCATGATTTTTTTTCTGTTGATTATAAGATTAAATATAAACTCTTCTGTTTGGAGAGTAGTAGCCAGAATAACTGGCTGTTATTCTAAGTAGTAGGTTTTAAGTACCCCAGAGTAGCCACTACTTAGAAAAAGCAATTGCTCACTTTTTACTGGGTACTAATTTCTATTGAATGGATGACACAAGGTCATATAATCATCCTTTATTCTAGAGTTCTCTATTATGGGTTTAGCAATATTAAATAATTCCTCTACTAAGATGGGTAGAACAGGATTATGTTATTAACTAGAAATTATACATTAAAAAAATCAGGCTTGCCTGAGTCCCTCTGGTTTATTTGTAAAAAAAAAAAATTAAATTTAGTTCTATCAAGGAATGTCCTTTTCTCTGTCCTTATAGTGTCTCTCCAGTCACAGTAGGTAATTCAGAATGACAGTTAATTCAGTCTCTTCAGAGACCCTCATAAAATGACAGTTTCAATTTCACTCTCTTCTCAGATGACAGTTAAAATTCATTCTCTTTATAGATGACAGTTAAAACCTTTTGTCTCCTTAGTAACTCCTCAAAGTACAGTTATTATTAAACTGTCACTCTTCAACAATCTATTCATAAAAATAAAACATCTCTAGTATGTCAGGGATAAGCTATTGAAGCATGGATTGAATTTTTTCTTATTGCGACATTTCTTTTTCATCCTCAAGAATCACTTGGGGACACAGTCAAATCCCATTTATGTTTCTTAAAAAATTAAAATCCAATGGATTTATTGATAGATACTGCTGCCAAATTTATCAAGCGACATTTTTAAGAACTGTTTTTTGTTACATAGTCTTAGAACACAGGCCCAGGGTTCTAAATTACCACTGAGAACAAAACAGTTTTTTCAGCTTATTTCCAATTATGTAAGAGGATTAAAAAAAGAAGATATAATTAGGAGTGATATTTCAAAGATAAATTTTTTTGTAGGATAGAAAGAGATAACAGGAGAAAAACTATTATCAGATCAATTATAAATTGATCAACAAACATACAGGTAGAAGTGGTTATCTGAAAACTGAGCCAGAACTTCTTTGTCTAAATAGTTACTTAAAAATAAATGAATTAAAAATCTTTGAAAGTCTCAGCTAAAATACATGTCTAATAATAATAATAATACATATAATAATAAAATACATATATAAAATAAGGAAAGTCTCAGCTAGCTATTTGACTTTCTTTACAAGTTAAATGTCTATGCTGGAGTCAAATAGAAAGGACATTTAAAACTTTTTCTTCAGATGGAATTGTGGGAAGATGAAAGAATAAGTCAGAAAAATACTTGGCTTTCTCATATCCTCCCCACCTTCCAAATAAAATAATGCCCCAAAGTAAATTTTAGAGCAGCAGAAATAATTAAAAGTCATAATAAAGTGGTTATTCAGGTTAAGACATTAAGGAGGATATTAGGAAATATCTGATCTCCTAGGTGGTTCTTTGACCTGAATGAAGAATAGATACTTCCAGGAAGATAATCACTCAGTCCCTGAGAGGTATCACCCTAAGTGTGTGTGTGTGTGTGTGAGCATTTTCTGTGGTGGTGATGTTGGGGACCCTGATTAAACTCAGGGACTGAGAGGAGTGCTTGAGGTAAAACTCAGGGACTGAGAGGAGTGCTTGAGGTAACTTATAGACCAAAGTGTGAACTGGAGGAGCAATGTCCACACCTGACCTTAGATTATAAAATTTTGGAAGAACAAAAAGGTCAAATGCCCCCATATAAAACTCCAAAAACAACAGCATGAGAAATATGAAGCCTGAGATATTATCCCCCACATCCTGGGGGCTGAGCCTGACTCTAATATAATGTTAATAGCCAAGAGATAGGCCATTAAAAATGAGTAAAAAACAGAGAAAGAAACTGACCATGGATAGTTATTGTGATGATAGAAAAGATCAGGGATTCAAACTCAGAAGAAGAAAACAAAAGCTTCTTATAAAGCTTCAAAGAAAATGTAAAATGGTCACAAGTCCCAATAGAGTTCTTGGAAGAGCTTAAAAAGGACTTTAAAAAAAAATAAAAGAGTTTGGGGGGAAAAATTAGGAAAAGAAAGAAGAGTAATGCCAGAAAAACAAGGAAATTATGAAAAGAGATTCAAACATTTATGGAAGAAAAAAAGATATGAATGGAAGAACTGTTACAATGGAAGGAAGGGCATATGAAGGGTAGGTAGTACAAAAATGTCATTCTTACTGGTACCAGGATAAAGAGAGAGTGATAAATTTTTAGAAGGGTATGCAAATTAGGGAAATAGAGGTCAGAAATAAATTAGAATTCTGAGGAAGGATATGGTAAGAGGGGGTGGGGCAGAGAGACAGAGAGTCAAAGAGATACAGAGAGACAGACACAGAAAGACAGTGAGATAGAGGTATTTATTGAAGTTATATCTTTGAGCCAACTTAGTAACAATAGACCTGAGATTTAAATATTTTATTTTTGCCTTATGGATTAATAAATAATATGGTTACCTGTTACTCTGTAGACTTAAAATAGACAGCATTTTTCTATTTTGTTTTTTTTAAATAAACTATCATGTATCTTCGACAGAGAGAAGATCTAATTCATTCCAATTGATCAATGAGGGACAGAATCAGTTACACCCAGAAAAGGAACACTAGGAAATGAATGTGGACTACTTGCATTTTTGTTTTTTCTTCCCAGGTTATTTTTACCTTCTGAATCCAATTCTTCTTGTGCAACAAGAGAACTGTATGGTTCTGCACACATATATTGTATCTAGAATATACTTTAACATGTTTAACATGTATTAGACTACCTGCCATCTAGGGGAGGAGGTGGAGGGAGGGAAGGGAAAAGTCGGAACAGAAGTGAGTGCAAGGGACAATATTGTAAAAAATTACCCATGCATATGTTCTGTCGATAAAAAAGCTATATAAATAAACTATCATGTTTATCAAAAATGTGAAACTCCAAAATGAGACTATTTTTTATTTCTTATGGTTGATTTTTACTCCAAGATGGATTTAAATTAGAAAGGATAAATAAGGCCTTTTGTATATGCCTATATGTGTTTTTATATGCTTACTGTTATTTATGACAACATACAAAACAATAATAATTTAGTCCTAAGTTTTGACTAGTGAAATTTTGCTAGTTGAGGTGAAATATTTTGTAACAGTAATGTCATATTGTTCTGAGTTTTGATTTCAGTTATGCTTGTCTGAATTGTCATTAAGCCAACAGTTCTACTATAAAAGATGAATTTCACACGCTGTTTAAAGGAAATGCAGTCTGAGAACTACAGGTAGAGATCTGTGTCTGGGAAGAATAAGCAAAGGTAGAATCCTTTTTTGTCACTATGAAAAATGTACCTCTCAATGTATTGTATTTTTATTTTTAATAGCATTTTATTTCTTTCTCCAGTTACACATCAAGAAAAAATTTAGCATTCATTTTTACAAGATTTTTAGTTACAAATTATTCTCTCTCCCTCCCTTCCTCCTTTCCCCTCTTCTGAAGATGATAGGCAATTTGATATCATTTATACATGTGCTATCATGTAAAACATATTTCCATATTAGTCAGAGCTGTGAAAAAGCAAACCATGAGAAAGATTAAACTAAATGAAAAAGTGCTTTGATACACATTCCGAATCTATCAGTTCTTTATCTGGTTATAGATAGCATTTAGGAAGTCCTTTGTACATATAGGCTCCTTTTCCCATTGGGCTATTTCCTTTTTAAATGGGAAATTTTTCTATTTAGTTAATTCTGAACCTTGTTGTGATGCCCTGTTAATAGTGTAGAACTTTGAATAATGTGGAATTGCATAATTGGCTATTAACTATGATTTACCTGGAACCAAACAGAGTTCAGGGTGTTTTCCCTCTATTAAGCTTAGTCAGGTCAGTCTGTACTTTCAAAGAGACAATCTTGGACACTGTCATAGTCATTACCTTTCTTTTTCCTTTCATAGCAAATTTCTATAATCAGAGAAAGTGAACTACAAAGGTTTTTGTTGTTGCAATGCTAAATCTGTTAATTAACATATTAATTCTAAAAAATCTCTGAATTACTATAATAAGACACAAATATGAAAGATGTTATTTTAAATATGAATTTGTTGTCAACTCTACATCTGAGAAAAAATGAGTTCTTAGGCTTACCATCTATAGGATTAGGTTTTTGAATTATCTCTCTCTTTTTAAGATGGTATGAAGATAATATATATTCTCAAAAGAGGGGGATAGGATAAAATTGAAAAAGTTTAAAAATTTTATCAGGATAGTAAACTTTATGTTGAGAAAGCAACAAGATTAGACTGTTTTCTTTAAGAACTAGAATATCTATTTACCTGGTTTTCAAACATTTCTAATGGGGATATACAGGTTTTCAGTATGTTGTAGTAATAATTAGATTACAGATTTTACATGTAAAATTGCTTTAATAATTATAAAGAAAATGTAAACTCATGGGGTCCTCTCCTATTTTGAACTTTCTGGTGATATTAAGTAATAGAAGGATTCATTTTCCAAGTCAGACCCCTGTGGATTCTCTTTAAGATTTTTTTCTTCAGCTTGTAGATGGCATTATTCATATTATGTTCAAGTAAAGATAAGAAAGAACAAGTTGTATGAGAAACAGAAATTCTCTGAAATTTCAGGTGAATTTTTCTAATTGGATGTTTTCTAATTTGATATACCTCTATAGCTCTGTTGCTAATAAGATTCCCTCCATAAGGTATGAGGTTTTCACCACATGAACTAGTTACTGGAAAACAATTTAAGAGGTTGTATTAAATTGTCTTGTGAAGGCAAATATTAGCAGTACTAACTAGGGAATCTCAACAAGTGAGTTTGAACCAGAGAAATGGATATGTTAGGAGGAGTCACCTTAAGCTACACTAAGAAAAAAGCCTATTCTATAATTTACAAAAGAAGATATTCCCAGGGACCAGATGACTACATATAATAAATAGCTGGCACTCAAGATGAAATATTCTTATTAAAGACACATTGGCTTTAATTTACTAGAAATAAGAAAACTTCATGTTATATATCAATTCATTTGAATGTATCTCCAAATCTACTTACATAGAAAATCACTATCAATTTAGCATTCTAGATTAATCACACTCAAGAATGTATAGACTAACTACACTTAATAAAAATAAAAGCTGACATTTCTATAGTGCTTATCATCATGTGTCAGATATTATGTAAAGTACTTTTCAATTTATTCCATATACTGCTCCCAATAATCCTAACAAGTAGGTGTTCTCATGATTCCATTTTATAGATGAAAAAACGGAGGCAAAGAGATTACATAACTAATAAATTTCTCTGAAAAGTTTCTCAAATCCTTATCTAAATAGAATCAAAAGATTCTCAAATTTCTTTCCAAAATTCCAAACCCTTAACTAAACCATAATTTGGGAGTTTGCAGTAAGGATATTACAAGATAGTTACAGATTTTAGTGTCCAATTAGTTTATAATGCTGTGAATTTTTACCAACCAGGAAAAAAAAGAAAGAAAAGAAAACAGAAAAAAAATCCTTCCTTTTCTTATCCATCTTTATCTCCTCAATCTACAGCCTCACTGAGATTTTCCTCCTATCTCTCACTAAAAATTTAATCAAAAGTCAGTGAGAATAAATGCCTGTTTAAAATCACTGACAGCTGGATTTAGTAATCTTGCTCATTTGGAGAGAAGAAGCTCCAAGTGGTTGCTGCTTCTTCACCGCCCTCTCCAGTTCCCCCCTTCTGGAAGGAAGGAAGAAAAAGAAAGAAAAAGGAGAAAAAAGATGAAAGGAAGGAAGAAACCTGCAGTGTAAGATAAATAAATGAGCTTAAATAAGAATAACACATCAGTTAAGTGGGATATGCTGTAGCAGTCCATGCTCATCTGTTTAACTCGAGATAAAAATACCTATGATTTTTTCTAGAAAAAAAAGAGAAACGACTTTTCTTTATTTTACCTCCTCTTAGGAAGAAAGGGAATACAAAACTTGGAGGGATGGTGTAGTTAATGGGAAGAGAAAGGGGAAAACAGGACTGTCAGCAGTCCCTTAGACACCATATCTACTTAATCACTCTAGCAGCAGTAGCTCATCAAAATCTAAGAAGGAAGGAGACAAGGAAGAAAAGAATAATTTCTATAGTGCTTCTGGGTTAGGGGCAACTAAGATAATGCAATGTACAAAATGTTGGACCTGAAGTCAAGAAGACTCATCTTCCTGAGTTTAACACTCACTAATTGTCTGACCTCACACAAACCATTTCAGTATCTTTGCCAAGAAAATTCCACATGGGGTCATGAAGAATCAGACACTGATGAAAAATGTCAAGTATTGTGTTAAATACTTTATAAATATTGTCTCATTTGATCTTTACAACAACCCTTGGATGTAAGTATTATTGTTATTCCCATTTTACAGGGAGGAAACTGATGAAAACAAAGGTTTAATACAACTAGTATGTGTCTGAGACTTTTGAATTCAGGTCTTCCTGACTACAGTGTTCTATCCACTAGAGTAACTAACTTCCTCTAGAAGGAAGGAACAGCAGAGCAGAAATCTAGACTCAAGTGAATTGTTCAACATTTCCTGCCCAAGTGACTATGAGGTATAAGATAAACTTTCCTCCTCTAGATCTCTCTCAGAATTCTTCAAAAGCATGGTCTGAGTTCAAAATATATTAACAACCCATGAATTATAGGATCTCTCTCATCTCCAAATCAGCATTAGTTGATGTCATATCTAAATTAGATCTCCAAATTCAATACTTTTATTAAAAATTAGTCATTTGAATAAACTAAAAAACCACAAAACACAATTACAATAATTATTAAGGCTATAAGAAATCATCCCTATAAATATGCAAGAAAATAAAGTCACGATAAGGCAGGAAAGTACAATAAATGAGCACCAGAATGCCAAGGTGGCACTTAATTCTTTTTTCACTTTGAACGAGTCATTTCACCTTTACGAGTCCCACTTTCCTCAGTCCTCAAATGGAGAGGTGGATTATTGAGTGTATGCCCATCAGTTGGGAAATGGCTGAATAAGTTATAGAATATGGATGTGATGGAATATTATTATTCTATAAGAAATGATGAGCAGAATGTTTTTAGAAAAGCCTGAAAAGATTTAAATGAATTAATGCTGAATAAAATGAGCAGAACCAAGAGAACACTGTACAAAGCAACAACAAAATTATGTGAGGATCATTCATGATGGACTTGAATTTTTTCAACAATGAGATGATTCAAGGCAATTCCAATAGACTTGTGATGGAGAGAGCCATACATACCCAGAATGAGAACTATGGAGACTGTAGATCAAAGCATAGCATTTTTACCTTTGTTGTTGTTGGTTTGTTTGCTTGAGTTTTTTCTTTCTTGTTTTTTTCCCTTTTGATCTGATTTTTCTTGTGTAGCATGATGAATATAGAAATACATTTAGAAGAATTTCACATGTTTAACCTATAGTAGATTGAGCACTATCTTGGGGAAACATGGGGAAGAGAGGGAGGAAAATCTTTGCATGTATTTGGAAAAATAAAATACCATTTTTTAAAAAGACGTAAGTTAGGTAATTTTGTAGCTCTAAAACTATAATCAATGCTGCCTGGTCTGTAGTATGAGCTCAACAAATGTTTTTGAACTAATGAGTGAAAGAATATATGGGAATATAGGAAATAGGTAGAGAATAAACCATAATCTTCAAATGTGTTCCACCCAAAACTGGTAGATGTAGAAAAGATAAAATCATATGTGGGCAGAATAAGAAAGTTAGAAATTGTGGTATTTGTTATGAAAAAATGGATTTTGAAAGTCCCTCTAGAAAAAGAAAAATAATTTTTCTGTTTCACATATAAACATTTCTTTTTACTTATAGGTCAAGAAAGTACTATATCTTCTCAAGGCATCAAAACAATGCTCACACATATGAATATAGTACTTTACAACTTATAAAGCCAGTTCTCAGAACAACTATGTGAGGTAGTAGATAATGCCTCATATTATTGATGAGAGATGTTACATGAATTGACTAAGTTTCCATGACCAGCAAGTGATAGAGTGAAAACTCTAACACAGATCCTCTGATTAAAAAACTCAGAACTGATGATTTCAGAAAGGCCTGGAGAGACTTACATGAACTGGTATTGAGTGAAATGAGCAGGACCAGGAGATTATATATTTCAACAACAATACTATATGAGGATCAATTCTAATAGCCATGGTTCTCTTCAACAATGAGATGAACCAAATCTGTTCCATTTGTTCAATAATGAATAGAACCAGCTATACTCAGCTTAAGAACTCTGGGAAATGAGTGTGAACCACTACATAGCATTTCCAATCTCTCTATTTTTGTCCACCTGCATTTTTTATTTCCTTCACAGGTTAAGTGTACATTATTTCAAAATTCAATTCTTCTTGTTCAGCAAAATAACTGTATGGACACGTATACATATATTGTAGTTAACATATACTTTAACATATTTAACATGTTTTGGTCTATCTTACATCTGGGGAAGGGGGTGGGGAGAAGGAGGGGAAAAATTGGAATAAAATGTTTGGCAATTGTCAATGCTATTAAAAAAAAACAACTCAGAAGTTGGTGCTTCTTAAAATTGAACTGTCAATATTTAGAACATGCTGCTTACAATGATGAATTTTGGAGGAATTTGAAAATGACTTTTTAAAATATATATTTTAAGGTTAAATTATATATTAAAACACTTCTAAAAACTTTTTAAAATGATTTTCAGTTTCTAATTCTATTCCTCCCTGTCTTTTCTCCCTGAGATCCTAAGCAATCAGATATAGATTATATATGTACAATCATGTAAACATTTCCATATTAGCCATTTTGTATAAGAAGATTTAAATAAAAGGAAAGAAAGAAAGTGAAAAACAGTATCTTTTAGTCCAGTGGTTCTCAAAGTCTGGTCCAGAGCATCTTGGGAATCTCTGAAATCCTTTCAGAGAGTCTACAAATTCATAATTAGTTTTTATTTTTAATGTGATCAATATCTATAACTATAAACCACATAAACAAAAACTCTTTGGACAGATCCTCAATCATTTTTAGTAGGATAAAGATATTGAGAACAAAAGTTTGAGGACTACTGCTTTAGTCTGTATCCAAATCATATCCATTCTTTTTCTGGAGGTAGATGGTATAGTTCACCATGAGTCCTTTGGGATTTTCTTGGATCATTGTATTGCCAAGAACAGCAAAGTCATTCACAATTCTTCATCAAAAATATTGTTTTACTAAGTACTATGTTTCCCTGGTTCTGAATATAGTGGTATAATATACATCAAAAATTGTAAAAACACCATGAGAAGCATATTTCTTTGGGTTTGCGGGTTTTTTTTTTTGAAGCTTAATGAGCACAGCTCAATATGCTCGATGCCAGTAGACTAAATGGATTAGACCATATGAATAGTTTATAAGTAATTCTAATGTAGTTTAGGTAAAGCTGGTCCTTAGTGTAGTGTCATGTAATTAGAAATTACTTCACTCTTGTGGGCCTCTATTTCTTGGTCTGTAAATTAAGCAGTCACACTAAATATTCTCTATGATCTCTTCCAACTCTGTAGTTCTACAAGTTAGCAGAACAAAATATATTTCCAAAGAATTTAAAATTTGGTAAGTATTGGTATTAAAAAACTGAGTGACACATTTTGAATGTCTTGAAAGATGTACAGAAGCCACAGGAAGACTGGTAAGAGTGATATGAAGTCTCTTATCTTTTGGAATGAGGTAGTTGTCTTTTCTGCTCAGAGGACCAAAATGACTTCATTATGTTGGAGTCAAGGTACAATATGTCCAACTGGGACTGATTAGACCAATATGAGCTCAGAAGGCTCTATTGAAAGTTGGTCACAAAGACTCCACATTTGGAGTGGAGAGTTCTCTAAATTTGCACATCATGCATTTTTTAAAATTATTACAATTTTGCTTAGCTTATATAGCACAGTACCTTTTTTTGATGTGTGATGCATGAAACTCCCCCAAAAGACAGTGTTTTTTAGGTAATTAATAATTGAAGCTACAATCTATAAAATCATGGCCAGTGGTAACTAAAGACCTCAAAGAAGCCTTAAAATATTTAAAATCACTTTCAGACAAAGAGCTTAATGTCAGTTGAGACAGAAGTCTTAAAAAATATTTTTTTCAAAATAATCTTCCAGTATAAGTAGGGCAAGTATTATCATCCCTTCTTCACAAATGAGGAAACTAAGGCTTAGAATAGCTAAATGACTTACTTACAAAGTCAAAGAATTTGGACTTTATCCTATGAATTGGATAGGGAGTAGTTGAAAAATTTTGATGATATGATGAAATTAGCATGTTAGGAAGATTAATAGAGCATTGGTGTAGAGAATGGATAAGAAAGAAAGAAAGATGAGAGGTACTAGGATGCTTCTGCAATTGTCTAAACAACTGGAAATAATAGGCTGGACTTGATAGACATTGTGACAGAATAATCAGTATGACTTGCTAGCTGATTAATTATAGCGGCTAAAAAATTTAGAAGGAAAGAACCAAGCAAGCAAGCAAAGAAGGAAGAAAGGAAGGAAAGAAAAAGTGTTGCCCAACTGACAAGTTCCAATTGGGTCCCCAGTGGGGCACTTCTAGTTATAAGTGGTTGTTTATCCTTTGTTCTTAAAAAGGATCATGACATCAGAAAGGTGATGTCATGACATGCAAGTGAACTGGATTTCAAATAAATAGATTGATAAATAGATGAAAGGCAGATATGTAGATGATAAAAAGATGATAAAAGATGAATAGATAGATGAGAGATACAGAGATAAAGAGAGAGAGAGATACAGAGAGAGAGACAGACAAACAGGGAAAGAGAGACAGAGATAAAAGAGAAAGATACAGAGAGAGAGAGAGACAAAGACAGAGAAACAGAGAAAAACAGAGATAGACAGGAAAAGAGAGAGCCAGAGAGAGCAACAGAGATACAGAGATAAAGAGAGATAGAGAGAGACAAAGACAGAGAAACAGAGACAGAGAGATAGACACAGAGACACAGAGAGAGAAGAGACAGAGAGACAGAGTCAGAGAGAGGTGGAAAGAAGAGAGAGAGATAGGGAGGGAGGGAGGGAGGGAGGGAATTTGGTAGAATCCTTGTTATGTAAGATATTAATTCCAGAAAAATTATTGTGCATTTTATGCATATCCAGTTTAAAAATACACACATCAACAATGCCTTACACTCATTTTCTTGCTGAGAAACCCAACAGAAAATAAACAGAAGGCACAAAAATTGAGTCTTGACTCCAAAACATCTACAAGCAAAGCCTCAGAGAAATATATAGTTTGGGCACAAGTTCATCTAGAATTCCTGGAAGAAATGAAGCAAGAGTTTTTTAAAAAAAAGAATTGTTAAACATTTTATATATAAAATGAGAGTGTGTGAAAGGAAAAAAATGTAAAGTAAATGAGAACTATGGAAGAAAGAATTGGAAAGGTGAGGGGTGGTCAGAAAAACAAGTTATTGGAGAGCTGAGAATGGAGTCTTAAAACTAATATACAGTTGCGATATTTTCTTTAATGAAATTATTTATTCTATTTTCTTCTTTTGGGAGGGACCCACTTATTCCTTTGGAAATAATTTTTTCCTTTAACTTAGAATTTTTTCTTCAAAAGCCTCTTATTGTGATTTTTGTTGTAATCGTAATGAGTATAGAATGTGTTTAATATATCTGCTTTTCTATTTAACGTGTGTCAGAATTCCTCAATGCAGTTTCAATCCATAATAGCCTAACAAAGTCTTAGGGCAGTTTTTAAAATGTATTTTAATAAAATTTTTATGTTTTATCTTTTAGACAAAAATATAAATTTAGGGGATATATATTAAATAATGATACTATATTCTTAGCTATGGTGCTTTAAAGAAAAATGTAGGTTTCTTGTCTATCTCTTTTAACTGTACCATGTCATACTTTAATGTTGCCTTGTCTAAGATCATGATTGTCAACTGTAATTTTTTAATTTCCCTAAGGCAAAATAATTAGTGCTTAATTCCTTTCCTGATTTTAATTCTGTATAGATCTTTGTTTCATGTTATTTACTGTAATAATATATTGCTGAAAAGTACTCAGTAAACCCTCATACCAGAGGTATTAGTATTCCCTAAACACACCTAGTAAAAAACTTAACTCAAAAAAGTGGATTCCTTGAAAAACAGAATGAAGCAAACCCAGCTCAGTAAGTCCGCATAATAATAAGTAATATTAGAACAAAATCAAAAGATTTTTTTGGAAAGAAAAGAAATCAAGTTAAGGAAAGATGATTTAAGAATCATTGAATTGTCTTAAAAGAGATGGCTTCTCTTTGGTCTCTTTACCCTTATGTCCAAGAAAATAGGAGGTAAAAGGTAAGGAATATGATAAAACAACAACAACAAACTAGTCACCTGTAATTTAAATAACCCATTCCCATTTTTCTTCAACTACATTAGGCCCTCACTACCGCTGCTTACACTTGTTTATTTTTAATGTTCTCTTTATTATCTATCCTCCAAAGAAGTTTATTTTGTTTCTGGTTATTCCCTTATTTACTTTATTCTTCTTGGGCTTTTTTGTTCACACTGTTTTTCTCCATTGAGTTTAATATATTTCTATATCAAAATGATGTTGTGTCCAGCCCTTTTTGGTCTGGTTCAAACAAGTGTTAGGTTCATAAGATGTCAATCTTGCTCATCTTTTCAAAAATTCTAGTCAACTCTGATGTTTTTAACTTCTTGAAACATAAGAAGACATTCTGTATTTCCCTGTTTCCATTGAGTGGTAACCAGAATTGGCTGTATCTTTGAAACTTCTCCAATCTTAAATATGCATTTTTTCAGGGTAAGAATTCTTGATTGTAATCTTTTATCTTTTGCCTTTTGGAATATCATACTCTTAAGATTTTATCTCAATCACAGTTGCAGAACCTAACACAAAGATTTTTGTTTGGTTCCTTTATTCTTGAGCTTTTTCCTTATGAATTTGCAGAATTTTTTTCCTAAGACTTGGAAGATTTTGATCTTGTCTATGAATCTCTTGAATGTCTTTATCTTGAGGTTTCTTTATCAAGATGATTGGAGATTTCATTCCATTTTCATTTTTGTTCACTTGGTTTTAATACAGCTGAGCAGTTTTCTTTCATGAATTCTTAAAATATGGTTTCCAGGCAACCCAATGATTATTATCTCTTCTTGACTAGCTTTTCTAGCTTGTTTTTTAGTCTTTTGAGTTTGTTCTTATATTTGTTGTGTGAAATTATTGTTTTATTTACTCCATTCTGTTGGGTTTTGTGGGATTTTTTGTGGAGGGTTACTATTTGGATAAAATTTCTTATCTCTTGTTCTCTTAATTTTTTTTTTCTTCTAGAACTCTAATTTCATTCTTCAATTCTTACTTTTTTTATTCTATCCATTCCCAGAATTCATATGGTCAAGTCATTTTCCCCCAATTTTTCATAACATGTCAATCTTACTCATCCTTTCAAAAATTCTAGCCAACTCTGATGTTTTTAACTTCTTGTAACTTAACTTCAGGGTAAAAAACATTCTGAAATTCTACTTCCTGTGGAGCTACCCCACTTAATGAAGGATAGCCTTTTTTGAGTGATTAATGGAAGCCACCAGAAAGAGAGAGAGTGAGACTATCTCATATTGATAATTTTAAAGATGCAGACAATTCTGGCTACCACTCAATGGAAACAAGAAAATTTAGAATGTCTTCTACCTGAAGCAGGTCCTCTACTGTAAGTAATCTGTGATTGTGTTATATAGCCTGGTCACACCAGAAAAAAAAAATCTTTACTTAATTTTATTCTTATTCTAATTTGCAAATTCATATTCAAATACTTGTCAATTTCTTTATTTCATGGAGTCAAGAGTATTAAAATTAGAAGACTATTAAAAAAGTCTAGGACCAAGTGACAGCAATGTGAGAGGAGAGTAGGAATAATGTATGTGAGGGATGTTGTCATGGAGGGTGAGCACTGTCTCTACAGATTGCAAGAACTAGCACCTGTTCCTCCTATTTGCTTCTAATAGTAGTGATTACATTATGTTTTCAAAAAAATATGGAACTTCCTCCATGAGATTTATCACTAATTAAAGAGATTACTCAAATAATACAATAATCTATTTGCTTAAGAAAGTCCAATGTCTACACTATTGGCATGATAGCAATCCACTGAATTAGACCATAAATTTTGGACATTATAATTTGGACATTTTCAAGGCAGAAAAAGTTGAGTTCAGAAGGACTTATCTTGACTTAAAAAACAAGGACACTGAGGACTAAAAAAAATAACTTATAGTATATCATCTAAGTAATTAGTAGCCAAGCTATGTTTCAAATCCAAGTCTCTGATTATAAAACTAATGCATTTTCTACTACATTCCACATCACAACTATTTTTAAAGAAAAAAAGAGGAAAAAATCAGCAAAGCTATTACATTGAAAACTTTTGGAAATATATGCAATATTCCCTATATTGCATTACTTCTATTAGGGAGTCAGGAAGAGATATCTTCCTATTACACTGAAAACAAATTTTCTATGTGAGCCTTTCTATCTTGGGAAATTGGAAAATGTAGAAATCAGACTTGATTTATTGAATTATTGAATATCTAGACTTAAGAAAGTGATGGAAAAATATTTATAATAAAGATTAAACTTGAAACTGTTATTCATACATTTTGTAGAATCAGTTATTAAATATTTACCATCATATACCTGGTTGTAATCACTGTGTATATTACTTCTTTGTCTTTCCTTATATCTCTCTGCACCAGTTAATACAAATTTCTTGATACTTCTCTATTCATTTGGCATTTCTTGTGCACAATAATATTCGATTACATTCATGTGCACAATTTCTTAATTGCTTCTAACTCTTTGCTACTATAAAAAGTGATGCTATAAATATTTTGATGCATATTTTTTTTCTCGGTGACATCCTTGGGATATATGGTACTGGTGGAATCTTTAGGTTGAAAGTAAGAAGATTCTAGTCACTTTATCTGTTTAATTCTAATTGTATTTCAACATAGTTGTACCATTCTAATGTGTCTATCTTCAAATAGTCTTTCAACACAGACTATCTTTTGTCATCTTTATAGACTATAAGGTGAAACTTCAGAGTTGTTTTGATTTAGTTTCTCCTATTATTAGGGCGTTGGTACAATCCTTAATACAGTTTTATATATATATATATATATAACTTATAATTTGAGAATTTTTGCTCATTGTGTGACCTCTTCTCTATTGGGGAATAGTATCTAATATTAATTGAAATAGACTATTATGTATAATGAAGAAAAAGTTTAACATTAACAAATGTCAGCTCATCATTTGACACCAAGTCAAATAATGATAATTCTAAAATGTGTTTTAAAAATTATTAATTTTAGGACAGTTAGATGGTGCAGTGGATAGAGTACCAACTCTGAAGTCAGGAGGACCTAAGTTCAACTCTAGTTTCAGACACTTAACACTGCCTAGCTGTGTGACCCTGAGCAAGTCACTTAACCCCAATTGCCTCAGCAAAAAAAAAAAAAAAAATATATATATATATATATATTAATCTTTTAATCTTTTACCTCTGGATACTGTTTTAATTAATGAAAACAAGGACAAGTTTCCCTCATATTGTGAATTACCATGATCTTTTCTATAAAAACAATCAAATTCTCCCATTATCTTTCCATACATTGTCTTGGATGTATTGATGCACACAAAGGCAATACTCTAATAGAGTTAAAACGAGATAACAAAGGACCTTTTTTTAAAAATTGATGTTTTGGTTTTAATTACAAATATTTCCAGATTATTCTCATTCCACAAAAGTTCTCTTATAATAAAGCAAAACAACTAAGAAAAACTTATAATATAGTTACTTATTTGAAATTACATATTGCAATATTCTACCTTTGTAGCACCCCCCCAGTTGTTCTCTATTTTTATAGTGTTTTTTTAAACTTCCTGTTATGTTTTTAATCTCTTAAAAACAAAGAAAAGCACCATCAAGCTCATGCAAAAGTGAGATGCAAAAGGTTTATAAAAATGAACTACTTAATTTCTCATTACACATTTAAAAAGAGAAAACAAACATCCATGCAACAAAGCAACAGAGCTATTTGTTTTTCTCTTCTAAGTCTGTGTCTAAAGACAAATGCCTCTTTCCCTGTGTATACCATTGTTTACTCACATAAGTGGATGTTTTTAAACCTGGTTGGCTTACCCAAATAGAATTTTGTACTCCTGTATTATCTAGGCCTGGGACTAGAATAAATGGAAATTCAAATCAGGGATTAAAAAGGGAGAGCCTAGGATATACTAAGGGGGAAAAAACCAAAATATTAGCTCCAGAATGTGAAAAAGAGGAAAAAGAAAGCTAGCATTTATTAATCACCTATTATTTGCCATGCAGTCTTTTAAATGCTTAGCAAAAAGTTGTCCTTTCAGGAGCTTTGATTGGTCCACTTGTTTTATAGTGTTTTTAATTAATAGAAATTGATATTAAAAAAGAAAGACAAAATTCTTGTAATAAAAATGTGTAGTCAAGCTAAACAAATTCTTCATTGGCTACATGGTGAAGAGATGAATAGTATAGTATATCTCATCCTTAGTCAATAGAATCATAATTGGTCATTGTATTAATCATAATTTTTATAGCTATCAAAGCTGTTTCACGTAGTTGTTTATGTGTAAATTGTTTTACTGAATCTATTAATTTCATTATTCATCAGTTTACAGAAGTCCTCAAAATCATTCATTTTAATAATATTTTATAATTTTATGTTGCAATATAAATTGTTCTTCTGAAATTATACTTATTTCACTCTGATTCATATAAGTCTTTCCCAGACTTTTAAGTCATCTATTTGCTCATTCTGTAAAGCATAATATTACTTTCCATCACATTCATATACCACAATTTATTCAACCATTATGCAATTATTGGACATAAGTTTTTAGATTTTTGCTACTACAAAAAAAACCAACTTTACGTATTTTTATACATGAAAACTTTTCCTACTTCTTTAATCTTTGATGGGTATAGACCTATTAGTGGTAGCTAGATCAAAAGGCAAATTGTAGTCATAAGTCTAGCAATAGTATATAAATCTGTTTATTTTCCCTCAGCCCCTTCAATATTTATCACGACTCTTTTTTGTCATTTTCAGAACTTTGATGGGTGTGAGGCAGAATCTCAAAATTAGTATTAGTATTCAATTCTCTAATTAGTAGTTATTTGGAGCATTTTTTACATGAGAGAAAGTTGATAATTTAAGGACCCCTATTCAATATCATCTTAAAAGGGGTAATAATAGTAATATACATATAATAAATATAACATATTCATTTAATGATATATATTAAGTTAATCATTTAATAAGTATAAGAATGAGCAATGAATTAATTCATATTTTGTTTGTTACATAGGAATATAGATTCTAATAGGTCTCAATTTTAGTACTTAACAACTATAGAGCTTGCTTTCATTAACACAAGATTACTGATAAAGATTACAGCTATCTCCAACCTGTTTAGTTCAAATTCCCTGGCCAAACCAAGCATGGGTGGTAGTATGGTATAGAAAGTCCTTCCAGGATGTTCTCAGACTATATGTTTAGCATATACCATATCTTTTTGCCCAGTCTAAAAAGGAGTCCATCCATCTTGTGACCACCTAATCAACAAAAATATTACTTGATTCACCAAACTATGACCCTGCTGACATGTTATTTTTGCTCATTTTAGCTTATGTGCCATTTATTTATCAATGGAATTGTTTTTATTTTGTATAGTCACTATAGAATGTCTAGGTATCAAACCCTATAAAATTAGGACCCCAGAAGGAGAGAGCATCACAGATCATGAAGAAGGTCTGAAGTCCATTTCATTAGAGGGGGCCAGATTCTTTTAATAAAATATTTTTCGAATTCTGCCTCAGTTTCTCCTTTAGTCATTTGGAGTGATTGTTATAGATAACTGGGATTTCTTTCTTTGAGAATTGTCTGGTAATATCCCTATGCCATTTATCAGTTGGAGAATGGCTCATTCTTAGAAATTTGAATCAGTTTCTTAAATATCTTATAAATGAATAATTATCAGAGACACATTTTGCAAAGATTTTTCCCCAGTTGTATCACTTAATCTTAGCTTAATTGGATTTATTCAGAAGTTTTTTTTTAATTTTATGTAATAAAAGTCATTTATTTTATCTTCTGTGTACCCCTTTGTCCCTTCATTTAATAATTATTTATTAAGAGTCTATTATCTGCCAGGTACTGGGGATACAAATAATAAAATGAAAGATAGCTCTTGCCCACAAGCAGCTTACAATTTTAATGGGACAAGAAAACACATAAAAGGTAATTGGAAGGGGAAGGGGCAATACCAGGGGCACCCAGAATGGCGTGGTAGGGTGGGGCAGGGAATCAAGTTCTATGGAGTTCAAACCAAACAAGTTACAGATGGAACTAGTTGTAGATGGAAAATTAGTTGGAAAGTCCAGATCCCTGCCCTCTACAAAGGAAAAGTTTAGTGTTCCATTTTCCAATCAGAGGGGAGAATAGGCTAAGAGAGTTGGGAAGATGCTGAATATCCAAAGCTGAATTATTTACAAAATGATTTAGAACATCAGCTAATTCTCTTAGAAATGTTTCATTTGAGTTCAAATCTAGCAGTGCTGTGGAGGGAAAATGACCTTGTCTGGTCATTAAATTTTCTTCTATCTATACATCTTGTAGGTAGCCTTCCCCATGTTTCTCTTAATAATGTATACTTTTATATCTTGGTCAAATGCATTTAGAATTTATTTTGGTATAAATTGTGAAGTATGTTGGTCTAAATCTAATTGTTTCCATAATATTGCCTAATTTTCCCCCTAAATGAGGGGGAGATCTAATATCAAGTCATTCTAGGAAGTGGGTTCTTTGTGTTTATCAAATACTAGAATATTATACAGTTTGCTCCTAAATATTGCATACCTAATCTATTTTACTGATGGTTCTATTTTTTAATTAATACCAAATTATTTTGAAAATTATAGTTTTGTAGATATGAAAGTTCTGAGTTCCCTTTATAACCATTTTTGAAATTATTATTTATCTTGAAAGTCTTGACTTTTATGCTTTCAAATGAATTTCAGTATCATTTTTTCTAATTCTCTGAAGTCATATATATTTATATGTATATATATATATGTGTGTGTGTGTGTGTGTGTATTAGTGACTTGATTGGTATGGCACTGAATAAGTAAATGAATGTAGGTAATAGTGCCATTCTCACTATATTGATCCATTTTACCAATAAGCAATATTTCCCAATTATTTAGGTCTGTATGTGTAAACAGTAATTTATATCTCTATTTACATAGTTAC
Organism: Sarcophilus harrisii; assembly: GCF_902635505.1. NCBI lineage: Eukaryota > Metazoa > Chordata > Mammalia > Dasyuromorphia > Dasyuridae > Sarcophilus > Sarcophilus harrisii. The sequence goes on from NC_045426.1 coordinate 197,651,133, forward strand.
TGTGTATAGACTTCCAAATATAATATACATTCCATTGTACTTTTAAGTGGAATTTCTCTTTTCTTTTCTCTTCCTATTAGATTTTATTAAGATTATAAAGAAATGCTGATTGTAGTTTTCTTTAATATCTTGCGAATTTGATTAAGTTATTGTTTTATTTCATTTTAGTTAATTCTTTAAGATGCTTTAAGATCATCATACCATCTGCAAAAGTGATAATTTTGTTTCTGTTTTGGTTATTCTCTCAAATTTCTTTTTTTTTTCTTTTTCTTTTTTGGTTATAACTAGAACCAAAATTTCTAGCACAGTGTCAAATAGAAATTATGACAGTCAACATTCTGGTTTCACTGAAAAGAATTTAAGTTAATTTCCATTAATTATAATGGTAGCTCTTGGTTTTAAGTATATATTATTTATCATTTGGAGACAGCTAAATGGCACAGTGGATAGATATGCTCCAAGAGCTCCCAGTCTGATGTGGGGAGGGAGACAAATTAAAACAATTGTGTGCAAACAAGATATAGGCAAAATAAATTGGAGATAACACAGGAAAGAATTAACATTTCAGAGGAATCAGGAAAGCTTCTTGTAGAGATTTTAGCTGGGACTTGAAGAAAGACAGGGCATGTAAGAAGCAGAGTTAAGGAGGAAGAGAGTTTCAAGTATGGTAGACATCTACTGAAGATTCCTGAAGTAGGGAAATAGACTGTCTTGGGTAAGGTAGATGTCACTGGATCACAGAGTACATAAAAGGGAACGAGGTGTAAGAAAACTGGAAAGACAATTGGAGGCCAGGTTATGAAGGACTTTGAATGCCAAATAGAGGATTTAACATTAAACAAGGCTGGAAGGACAGGATAGAACCAAGAAGTGGAAAGCTTTAAATACTAGGTTGAAAAGTTTGTATTTTGTTCTAAAGGAAATAACCATTGAGAATTTTTGAGTAGGGATTAAGATCCCTATATGTAGAAAACACATGAAAAAGCAGTATGTGTGATTTTTATAGAGTTGGCTGAGCAACTAAGCGGTATACAGAAGATCAAGAATAACTCTAAGGTTCTTATGAAAAAAATGGGTGGTGAAGGTAATAGGAAAGTTTGGAGGAGGGATTGGGTTTGTTTTCTTTTTGGACTGGGAGAAGAATAATGAGTTCTGTTTTAGAAATGTTGAATATGAGAAACTAATAACTTAGTACAGTCTCTACATTCTAGAAATGAAGAAACTGAGATCAAGAAAGGTGACTCCCAAAATTCAAACAGCTGGTTAATAATAGAAATAGAATTAGAACCTATGTTCATTCTTTTAATTACATCACATTGCCTTAATTTTAGATCCCTGAAATTCATTAGATTAGAATACTCATCACATTATTTTCAATAGGAAATATTGGCAAATAATGCTAGAAAGCTTTTCTCATCAGCCAAACTACTAGTATTAGTTAAATACATGTTGGTTAATTGAGCCTGGTACTTCAGTATGCACTTAGAGAGATGTTCAATTTGGTATCTGCCTTTAAGTTCCCATAAGTAGTTGCTTTTGTTTTTCATTCTTATATCATGAAATACTTTTCTGTTATAGCTTACCTTCTGAATGTAATTATTACTCCGGGTTTAAGGTAAATGTGAACATACCTAAGGTAATCAGTCAATGTGATCTAACTTAATATAGATCTTTCCCAAAGTTTCTCAGATATTGCATTTCCATTGAGACATCTAGTGGTAGAACGTGCCCTGTGATTTGGGAAATAAACAAACAAAACACACAAAAGAAAAACACTTAAACACCTTTAAGATGAAAAGCTAGAACTGAATCAAACAATGTTCTACATCATAATATCCTGAATGTGCATTTATTTTCACTTATCTCAGGAACTTTTGTACCCATAATACTGCCCATTTGACAAACCAGGGAGGCCAGAAGTGGGAAAAAGTTATGATAAGCAACAAGATTTCTTAATTATTGGTCAAACAATTTTCCATTAGAATACATTATTATTGTTTTCCTTATTATACTCAATTATGCTTTTTCAGTGTAATATAGCATATAAATTAGTGGGAACCTCAGATTCTTTTTTTTTTTTTTTTTGGTAAAATGAAGGGTTTGGACTAGAGGATCTCTAAAACCAATTACAACTCTAAGATTTGGAGTTCTATATTAATTCTCCTCCCCATCTCCCATCTGTAACGCACATATAATTTTGTTATTTAAAATTTATTGTAGATAGTTGCTGAATTATGAATGAAGAGAATGTAGATGTCAGCCACATAATATGAATTCTAAGTAATACACTATTGTAGTCTGAATTGCTGCTGCAGCTCTTTTTGTGGTGGCAAGGAATTGGATAATGAACAGATGCTATCAATTGAGGAATAGCTGAATAAGTTATGGTATATAAAAGCAATGTAATATTATTATTATATAAAAAATTATGAGCAGGCTGGTTTTAGAAAGGTCTGGAAAGATTTACATGAACTGATACTGAGCAAAACAAGTAGGACCAGGAAAACATTGTATACAGCAACAAAAAGACTGTGTTGATCACTATCAAACAAGACAGATTTGCTTTTCAGCTATTTGGTGATTCAAGGCAATCCTAATAAACTTCAAATGGAAAGTGCCATTTGCATCCAGGGAGAACAATGGAGACTGAATGTAAATCAAGACACTTTTTCCCTTTTTTTCTTCTGTCTTTTTTTTCCTCTATTTTTTCCTTTCAGTCTCATTTTTCTCTCCCAACATGATTCATAAGGAAATATGAAAAAAATGAATGCACATGTGTAACAAACATATTCTTTTTACATGTAACTAGGAAAAATAATATTCCCTGGAAAAAGTAGCTCTTTTAGAAATAAAATTTACTATTAGAAATAAAATTACTATTTCAAAATAAGCTCCTCCATTTTAGCAACATGAATAATGCTTTGAGGAAGAAGGAACGTTATCAGAAAAACTTTAAAGACTGAGAAGTCTACTCTAGAAAAGATTTTTATTCAGTACAATCATCTAATCACAGGACTGGAGGAGATCTAGCACTGTATTCTCTACCAACTCCATTCTTATTAGGAGGAAAGGAATGCAATACAAATATTATCTCATTTGATGTATGAAGTTAGATTTAATAGTGGTTAACATTTATACAGTGCTTACAATTTAAGTGCTTGGGTATTTTGCATTTATGGTCTCATTTAATCCTCACAATAACCATGTTAAGTAGGTGCTATTATTATTCCTATTTTATAGATGAGGAATCTCAGACAAACAGGGGCAAAGTGATTTGCCCAGGTCACACAGTCTGAGAGTGGATTTGAACTCAGGTCTTTTTAACTCTAGGCAGAATGCTATTTAAGCCACCTAGCTGCCTAGGTATGTAGATTTGAACTCAGGTTTTTAGGATCATAGAATTTAGAGTTGAAGGGATCAAATGACAAACTACTCACAGCCAAATCCTCACCTTGCTATTAGTTAGATAGCTAGTGAGCTAACAATTTTTTAGGCTTTGTAAACAAGTTTATTGCATTGTATCATACAAAAAGAGCATTGGATTTGGCTCTTAAGTCAAAATTTACCAGTCTCTCAATCATCTCCTCTCAGGTATGAATAAGAAAATGGAAGTTCAGAAAGGTAAGGTAATTTCTTCCAGATTACATGGGTATTAAGTAATAGAGCTGGAATTTGAACACATCTTTGACTACTTTCCATTACACTATATATGTTACAAGGGAAAAATTCAAGTTTATAAAAACAGAATCATTCTGCCTTAAATTCATAAATCATTTAATCATTTACCATTCATAATGCTTTCTAATATTAATGCTACAGATCTAGCTGTAGCACATACCTGAAGTTCTTTAAAATAAGCAAATATGGGAAGGTAGTATTGCATAATGGATAGAGAGTCTTGTAATCTGAAAGACCTGGTTATGAATCTGGGCAAACCTTTAAGCAGCTCTCTAAAATTGTAAGTATTGATGGGCAGATTTTTTCCTAATCTATAGGAGTTATCATTCTATACCAATGAAATCATAACCATGAAATCATGAACCAATTTTTTAAATTGTGAAATGTGCAGAAATATTCACATAATTCATTCCTAGCTCTGTTCAAAATTATGTATCTTTTACATATATATTAAAGAAAAGTGCTCTGCCTTTTTAAATAAAAATTGGTTTATAAGGAAGGAGATAGGCATTTATTAGGTGCCTACTATGTGGCAGGAAGTACAAAGCATAACACCTTGAGGTGGATGCTATTATCCCTATTGTATAGCTTAGGCAAAAAGGGTAAAAGACTTGCCCAGTGTCATACGGCTAGTCAGTATCTGGGGTCTTCAACCTAGCACTCTATCCAGTATCTATCTATCCAATTTAACTCATTCTTATGTGTTGTTATTTAGTCCTTCAACCGTGTCTGACTCATTGTGACCCATTTGAGGTTTGGGAGTTTTCTTTACAAAGACATTGGGGTGAGGACCTGAGGAAAACAGGGTCAAATGACTTGCCCAGTAACTTACAGTTAGAAACTGTCTCAGATAGCTGAATAAATTGTGGTATATGAATATTATGGAATATTATTGTTCGGTAAGAAATGACCAACAGGAGGATTTCAGAAAGGCCTAGAGAGACTTACATGAACTGATGCTGAGTAAAATGAGTAGGACCAGGAGATCATTATATACTTCAACAATAATACTATATGATGATCAATTCTGATGGACCTGGCCATCTTCAGCAATGAGATGAACCAAATCATTTCCAATGGAGCAGTAATGAACTGAACCAGCTACGCCCAGCAAAAGAACTCTGGGAGATGACTAAGAACCATTACATTAAATTCCCAATCCCTATATTTTTGCCTGCCTGCATTTTGGATTTCCTATACAGGCTAATTGTACAATTTCAGAGTCCAATTCTTTTGTATAGCAAAATAACAGTTCGGTCACGTATATTTATTTTGTATTTAATTTATACTTTAATAGATTTAACATCTACTGGTCATCCTGCCATCTGGGGGAAGGGGTGGGGGAAAGGAGGGGAAAAATTGGAACAAAAGGTTTGGCAATTGTCAATGCTGTAAAATTACCCATGCATATAACTTGTAAATAAAAAGCTATTTAAAATAAAAGAAAGAAAGAAAGAAACTATCTCAGATCAGATTTGAACTCAGGAAGCTGAGACTTCCTGCCACCAGGCCCAGCACTCTATCAACTATGTCACCTCCCATACTAACATAGTTCTTTAATAGTTACAAAGCACTTTCTTTATAACTATGAGGTAGAAAGGACTAATATTATTATCCTTATTACGTAGATAAATAGACTCAGAGCTTACTAATACTCATTGAGGTAGTAGTTGTCCCAGATGAAATTCAAAAACAACTCTGCATGTGGCAAAACTGTACTAATTGAAAGAAGCCTAAAAAAGCTATCGTGGGAGGTTGTGCTTATTTTATACAAATTGAGCTTTATGCAGAAAAGCAACTCATTCTAGTGAATAGGACACTAGATTTAGAGTTAGACCTGGGTTCAAATGTAGCTTTTCAAGTTTGACCCTGAGCAGGTTACTTAACATATTTGAGACTCGGGCAGCTCTGCAAGATTTATGGGAAATGGTACAGTGCAAAAGAAAAAAGAAAAAAAAGAAAGAAAAGAAAAAAAAGAGCTCTCTATTTGTATCCAAAGAATCTAAATTAAACCTCAACTGCCATTTACTAGTGTAAGGCATTGGTCAAGTTTCATCTCCTCTCTCTCAGCCCCAAATTAAGCTGAAGCTTAAATACTTTGGCCATATAATGAGAAGATGAGACTCATTGGAAAGGAACCTGATGTTGGGAAAGATTGAAGATAAAAGAAAAAGGCAACAGCAGAGGAAAAGATGCAGAGATAATATCATGGAAAATGATGGATATGAGATAGTGGAGGATAGAAGGGTCCATAGGCTCACAGACTCAGACACCACTGAATGACTAACCAACAAATTAGAGTATTCAGCCAGATAACCTCTGATCTAGCTCTAAATCTATATTTCTATGATCTATAACTTACTAAACAACAGATAAATATAGATTTGGTGGAGTTAGTTTCACACAATAAAATCATATATTCTTGAAATATAGAAATATTTATGAGGAAATGGAACACTCAATTGCCCTGATCTTTCTGTCTCTAACTCTCTTTCTCATCACAATATGTTCTAGACAAACTGACATAGGCAGAATTGTTAGTTCTTCAAGATGGTCTTACTGTTTTATTCATCTTTTTCATTTTTTGTTCCCCAAACCTGCCCTCCCCAGCCCAACCCCCAAATGTCCTCAGGAATCTCACTCCTTCACTTGCTTTTTAAAAGAGCAAATCAATTTGATGCACACTAAACTAATGTGTCTGTGTGTGTTTGTGTGTGTAAATGTTCCTCCCCAAGAAGGCTTTCCCAGGGATTGCCTAACTCACAGGAATGAATTGCTAATAATGGGATTTCATAGGAGATAGGACTCTTAAAATACATCACTGCTGGAAATCATCCCTGAACTGACTCATATAATGGTCACATTACTTAGAAGACTTTTGGAAAAGGAAGGTTCAGACATTAAACATAGGCAGCTACTACAGAAAAGCAATATTAGGCAAGTTGACATTTGCAGTAATAGTCAGAGTTCCAATTTAAAGAATGAGACACAAAATTAAGAACATTTACAGCATTTACTGGAACCTGTCATTTATGAAAGTGAAGAAACGATAACATTTTTATGTACAACCATTTTCAGACCTTTAAAAAAACTAATAGAAACAAACTAGCAAGCAAGAGCTATCATTAGACGTGTTCTGAACAGCTGGTGGCATATTGGGTAGAACATCAGGCCTGTAATCAAATTTAACCTCAGACATTAGCTGTGTGATCTTAGGAAAGTCACAATTTCTGGATTGTTTCTCATTTTCTTCAATTGTTAAATGAAATAATAATAGCTCCTATTTCACAGGGTGGTTGTGAAAATCAAATTAGATAATATTTGTAAAATAATAGTCCAGTGCCTAGCATATAGTGAATGCTATATGAATGCTTATTCTTTTCCCTTCTCTTTCCATATATCCAAAGGATGTTGAAAAAGTGATTCGTATGACAAAGTTATTTATTCAACATTTATTAGGTGTCTAATATGTGCAAAACACTGATCTAGGTTCAGGGAAAGCTATAAAGTTTATCTAAAACAAGATCCCTGCCTTTATGGAGTTTATAGTCATTAGTGATATGATACATACAAAAACTGGTAACCAAAATGAAAAAAAAAAATGTGAATGAAAATGATACAAAAACGGTGCTTTTTTTTATGTCTGAGGGGAATAACAATGCAGAAGAATTATATTTTTTAAGTGTACTAACAGAGATCCAATACTCTAGCAATTTTTTATTTCTATACCTCAAGGACTATTTGTTATTAACTCTATTTGCAAAAGTCAAATATATTGAATTTAAAGGATCACTACTAAATAAAGAGTGTTTTAGACATAAATTTCCCTAGCTCCAGAAGTCAGAATTAGAAGCAACAAGTAGAAGTTGCAAAGAGGTAAATTTCAAGTTGAAATAAGGAAAAAACTTCCTAGCAAGTAGAACTATCCAAAAACTGAATGAACTTTCTCAGAAGAGAGAACTTCTACCTTAATAGAGGATTTAAAGTGAAGTCTGGATGATATTCTGATGGGTATTTCAGAGCAAAGATTCTTGTTCAAATAAGTGTTGGGCTAGAAGGCCTCTGGATCTATAACTAGGATAAAGAAACCAAGACTCTGCACTAGGGTACAGAAATATAAAATAATTATTTTTAATGATTGTATAATTCAAATATTTAACAATTATATGTGTGTATATATATATGCATATATACACATATGTATACATATATATACAGTATATATATGTGTTTGTATACATAGCATATATGGTATGTATGGAATATATACATTTTTATATGTGAATATGTAGATATAGATATACATATATGTGTCCTTGTATATATAAATATACATACTTATGTGTGTATGTATATATTAGCAGTACTTTTACCCTTTCAGGAGCATAGCATAGAAACTAGCTAGCAAGAATAATTAAACTGAGAAGCTTCTACATGGTACCTTCTTAGGTTAGCTGTCACATACCAGGTAAGTTTTTCTCTAGCTGAGTCTAATTCTTCTTTCTTCATAGCAATCTCTCCCCTAGCATAGTTGAACTCTGGAAGAGACCTTGGGAAACTATGGGAAATTGAGAGGTCAGCATTCATGACACATATTAAAAAATAACATTTCCCATTCAGTTCTTTTTCACTGGTCCCAGCCATGTCCATTCATGAAGCACAAGTTGTACTGGTCATTCTGAACTGCACATTAAATTATGTAATGACCACATTTATTTATATAAAGGTTTTTTTGCATGTAGTAGAGATTCATGTGGTTAAACTATATTAATGCTTATTCCCTTCCTGTCTTTGAACTGTGCAATAGAATATGGTTTCTTCCATTTCCTAGAATTCTTTGGTTCTATGATTCTTTCTGCATTAGAACTATAAAATGTAATAAATTTAGGAGTATGTCATTGGACTAGCTCAATCCACCATGATCCCATACATCCATACAGAACCAATAGAAAAGTATGTTTTTGATGAGGCAAGCAATATTTCTCCCCAAATTTTTCTGTCAGGCATAATTAGTTCAGCACTATGATTTCATGTGTATATAGAACTTCTGATACAAAAACTCTTTGCGGATACAGATTGGCAGCTTATTTGTAATGTACAATTTTCTCCCTTTTTAAAAATGTCATTTTTGAATATCATATTCATTTATAAATATACCCTTGCTCCCCAAATCTAACATTCCCTCATAGCATTTTTTAAAGTTCAAGAAAGCCAAACATAGACTGTGCTTTACATCACATGTGATATTTCACAGCTATTTCTTATTCCTCAATTCTTTGATGAAAAAAAGGAGGTGCATTTTATCTAGGATCAAGTTTGGTCATCATAATTTTATAAGATTCAGTTTCATTTTTTTAATTTTTAAATTGCTATTTTCGTTTACCATGAATTTACATTAGCCATGAATAAAGTTTTAACAATATCCCAGAATAATCTAGTGTGGCTAGAAAAAACAGTTTTGCTTTTTTCCCTAGGGATGCAAGGAATTAAACTCCACTGCTGTTGCCATTTCCAGCCAAATCTTGTGAATCATCTGCTGTTCACTACTTCAGTCGTATACATATTTCCTTCTCTCAGTCCAAACATCAGCAGTCCTGGGTGAGCATTACAACTGACAGCTGTTTTACAAAACTTTGGATCTAGTTTGTCTCCCATCCAAAGCCCTTTCCTCTCAGCCCCACTCCACCCACTGCTCTGGTTCCCGGTCTTTGTAATTTCGGTGACCTTTACCAAGATTCATGTAGGGTGCTCCTGCCTCAGCGGTTTCAAGTGATGACTCCTAGGAACTTCCCAGGGGCTAAGAAGCAGCAGGATTCAACAAGTGGGGAGTGGGGGGATAGGGAGGGGTATGAAAATGTATCGGGGGTGGAGCTGACTGAGAGGTGGGTGAGTTTCCTTAATGCCTTTGTCCTCCCAGTGTTTCGTCAAATTGGGAGTTAAAAAGGTAACTTGGTAAGGACCTGTTTCCCAGGGGATTGCGATGTCCAGAGTCTCCCTCTTGCTTCGTCCCCTCCCCTTCCATCTCCTCCTCCTTTCCCTCGCTCACTCCGTTTCTCTCTGTCCTTATCTCTCCTTCCTTTCTCCCTTCCTTTTTTCCTGTTCCTTACCTTCCTTCCCTTTTCTCTATTCCCTAGCTTACCACATGAGAACTGGAAGCGGTAGAAAAAGAATCCAAGAGTAAAACTCGGTCTATCCCCAGTTCTTGAAAATCTCTGCCCTCGCTTAGCTTTTTACCACGTCAGGAATTTGGTCAGCACGTCATTTAGTTACTGGTCAGGCAGCAACTTATGCCTCGTGGTTGAGTGCTGGGCGTGATAGTACGAAGGAGCTCTCTGCAGCTTCTCATACTTCTGTGTTGGACAGCACCTCCGTACCTCTATCCCTGGAATTTGATATCGGTGTCCAGCATCAAATGCTTTTATGCTCATTTGGAAACCATGCAACTAAGGAGAAGGGAGTAGGATCATAAAGAAATATAACTCTGTAACCAAAATTTTACAAATACTCCATGCCAGTGTTGTTTCCATAATCTCCATGTCTCCTACTCTCTACATTTTGATCTCTGACCATTAGTCTCTGTTGTAGGTAGGTGTCTGCTCCACAATGGTTTGTTTAAAAAGTATCTCTCCTGAAAGAAGAGGTTTTGTTTAAAAAAAAAAAAAAATCCAACAGACCATTTCCACTGTCCTTAATCACTTTAAACTGCACCTGCATTCAAATATGCTATCTCTCACCAATGCTGTTGTGATCTTCAATCTGGGCTATTACTGTCAAGCCATGCTATTTCTCCTATTTCAAATGTACAATAGGCTTTCTTCTAGTCAGAGTGAATAAACTCTGCCCAATAAATAATTGGGTAAAGTGTAAGCCTTCAGAGATGTCAGAAGAATGGTGGTCTCAAGTCTCTCTTTAAAAAAAATCCTGCCCTCACAAAAATCTCTTTCTCAGCTGGTAAAGGTGCCTCTTTTTACAAATCAAAGATATAGTGTGACCAGAGATTTCTCTTTGAGATGAATGTACCTTTTAAAAGCAGAATTATTTAATAGAAGAAAGGAAGGAGGGAGCTAAGGGAAATTCCTGGTGATTTTACTTATGTTAAAATTCCATAGATTTGCTGCTCCTATTTTGTTTTTACATCAGCAATAGAAAGTATGACATACAAAAATATCATTGGCCTGTGAAGAAAATCAAAATTCCCCGTAGGCGTCAAGGTACTTTATATGTAGGAGCCAGCCAAGCTCTGCTGATCAACAGGGAGACTCCAACTTCTGGCAGCAACATGGGTGAATATAAGACAATTTTGTATTCATTATTGAGAGGTAGAGAAGAGTGTCAGTATTGAGCTAGTTCAACCAAGCGAAGTGCAGCATTTCAAAAATATACAGCATTTCAAAAATATAGGCATTATACATTGGGTGCATAGAACATGGGAACAAGGGGGATTCCAAGTGGGATGGCTGAGCCTAATATATTTGTTTTGGTAGTTTTTTTCAGGTTGATCACCTTATTTCGACTGACTGGATTGGTGTTATCCTACAACTTCAGTAGCTGTAATCACTACCAAATGGCCAGTGACTTTGAAAATGCAATATATAATAAGAAACTGGAATCTTTGTATTCGGAATCGGTGAGTGACAGGATTTAGTCTATATTCCATTGAAACACTAGGTCATTTCTCAGTTTTTTAACTTAAGAAAAAATTCAATAGTCACTAGGACACTAGGAAACAGGAAATAGTTGAAGCATAGGTATATTATGGCCTTTCTAAAAAATTCTAATGTTTCAGCATCATCCTAGGGAAAGCTTATGTTTGTGACTTTCTGGAAGTAGTCAAGAGATTGTTCTTAATTTATTTTATTCAAAATTCTATTCTAAGTTAATAAGATGTGAAATTTAGTCAATGAATCTAATGCATGGTCAATATGTGAACAAGGATGTTTTATTGAATGTGAGCACGTGTAGGTAGAGGGATGTCTACTTCAGGTCAAAAACTTGGTGTATATTGTATATATTAATTTAAATTAACATATTCGGACTTTTGAGAGAAGAATTTCAGAGTATTCTGACAGGATCCTTGTGTTTCTTTGGCTTGAAGGGAAGGGAACAAGCATTTATTAATGTGTCTCCTATGGGTCAGGACCTGAGCTAACCAATTTATAAATATCATCTCATTCAAAGATGGACCATAATGGTCCTTTTACAGCCCAAAGAAGAAAATTCATTCTCCCCAATGCCCAATACTGCTAAACAATTCTAATTCTCTAAAATGTGATAAAATGGGTTTAATGGAAAGAATTGGCGAGAAGGCAAATTATTCCTTGATGATGAGGTGTCCCTTCATCTATATATACATCTATAGATATATATACATATATGTGAGAGCATACATTCTTAGCAAATTTTCTATAAGTTTGTCTCTTTTCCTTTAGCCGTCATCTGAAAATAGCGATTTGTTCTGTGAAACTAAGGTGAGTAGTGTTATATCTGCTGCTGAGTGAGAGGTGGGAGAGGTTCAGGGAGGGGAGGGATGATCTAGTGTGTAGCAAGTGGAGGTGTTGAACTTGGAGAGTCAATAACTAGAGATGGTTTTTCTGTACGGACCCAGAGCCTTTGGACTGCTTGGATCACATTTTAAGAAAACAGTGTTCTTAATGAGGGTGGAGTGAAAGGTGTTCATGAACTTTCAGAAAGGCCATGGGTTTGTTCTGATTTCAAACTTCAAGTAAGCTTCACTTAAATTAGAAAGATCCTTCCACCTGAGAATTTCTTGGGTAAGGATGCTAGGCGGGATGTACAAAGGAACCTGAATCACCACTATTCAAAATTCCAGGTAGGGACTGGGAGAGGGGTCTTGGGCACCACCTATGGTTTTCCCTCTGAGACTGAGCAGCTTTCGGGAATAAAGGAATTTCGGAAGAGCTACTAGCTCTTTCTTCTGCGCCCTCAGATTGTTCTCTTTTTCCTCCTTCTCTTCCTGCTTTCTGCTCCTGTTCCCCTGCCTCCCACTTTTTTTCCTCCTCCCTTTCCACGCATTCATTTACTCCCTCATCCTTATCATTGCCCTCCGTGCTTGTTTTTCTTCTTCCATTTCCTCTTTCTCTACCACTCTTCCTTCCCTTCCATTTCTCTCCCCTTCTCCCTCCCCCGCCACCCATTCTATCTGCACAGCTCCCCACCCTCACCTTTCCCCAGTTTTCTCTTTTGTGGACTTTCCCCTTTCGTGGTTTTCACTTTCTCTTTCATTCCTTTCCGGAAACAGAGTGGTTGTCTAACTGTCTTAGAGCAGCTTGCCCGCAATTGGTCAAACAACTGTTCCTCTGAGATGGGGGAAACTTTTGATGATTTCGTGAATAGGACTCGCATTGCCCTGAAGAATTACTGTCCAGGCTTTCAGGAAAATCAGGTACAGACTGGCTTCGACGGAGGTCCAACCCTCCATCGTCAGTATCTTTACTTAAGCTTTGGAACTAATGCTTATGCAGTAGTAACTAAACGGGCATTTCTGACCCGGTGCTTCCACCAAGGAGTTCCTTGGCTTCTTCCTCCCTCCCTCCCCCTCTCAGCACTCTCCATCCTCCACTGAAAAGCAACTGGTTCCAAGGCATAGTAACTGTATGTGCTGAATAGAAAGTGGATTGAACCTGCTGTGGAAAGACAAAAATACTACAATAGGAGAGTGCATTCTCCCAGCTAGATCGAGAAAACTGGTACTCCTGCAGGTGATTAATGATGGAGATAGTATGGTAGAGTGAAAAAATATATGTCGTCAGGGGTCTTCAGTTAGACTTCCAGCTCTATTACTTCAAATGATCCTACATGCAGTAAGTTCATTAAGACACATCGTGACACTGGGTAAGTCACCTTACTTCACCTTGAAAGATTGCAATTTAAACCTTAAGAGAGTAATCTTTCACTCATATTAGTTACCGTCAGGGACGGTGTACAGAGTTATCTTTCAACTTTCCTTTGAGCTAGATAGTCAGTAGCTTTGAAAATTACTGGTGGGTAAGTTTGTCTATTTTTAAGTTAAGTTCTTTGTTAAATTAACAACAATATTTTGCATATATTTTTCTAAGAGGGAAGGAAGGAAAGAAAGAAGGAAAGAAAATTATCTGCAGGCAATAAAACAAAGGATAATTCTAGGATTAAAAAAGACTAACAATTCATTTGAATGAACATGTACCAACTGTGTACTAGGTGATAGGAACATGCAAAGTATAACTAAGGCACAAAACTCCCTCATTAAATTTATATTCTCTTTGAATAAGTACAAACACAGATAATTATAAAACTAAACAAATCTAGTACCAGCAGAATAGTCCTAGTTAATAACTTGTGCCACCTTTCAGAATGTGGCCCTCAAGGAGTTCCTGTACCCATGACTTTATCTCTGTATATCCTTGTTTTGGGGTATGGCTAGAGGCATAGAAGGGAAGAACTGGTTAGAATACAAATAAAAGCTGATTTTGTCATAACATTCATTTTAATGATGCTTGTCAAGATGTAAACCTGTGATTGGGAATGGGCAGGCTAGTAAGAAATAGTGTGGTAGAAATGGAAAAATCTCTGGAGCTAGCAGCCAAGGAGCTATGCCCAAATTCTGGGTCCATCTGTTATTAGCCAGTGTGACACAGGTTTCATCTGTAAAAGGAAGTTTACTCTTGTTAACTTACATCATGGGACTGTTTTGAGGAATTATGTATTATGAGCTCACAAAAATGTGAGCTATTATTACTTCCCCCAAAATGATTATATTCTGGCCTGAGGGCATTTTCAACTTTCCCTACAGTCAGGTAGGTGTTCAGCACTGAGCTTGGAATCAGGAAGATGTGAGGTCAAACTTAGCCTCAGATACATACTAATTAGAAGATCCTGGACAAGTGACTTAATCTTTTGGGATTTTCTTGGCAAAGATTCTAGAATGATTTGCCATTTCCTTCTCCAGATCATTTTATAGATGAGCAAACAAAGTTAAATGATTTGCTTAGGGCCTCACAGGTAGGAAGTGTCAGATCTTATTTGAACTCATCTGATTCCAGACCCAGAATTCTGTCCACTGCTCCACCTAACTGCTCCATTTCACATAAATACCTAGCATACAGTAAGTGCAAAACAAATATTTATTCTCCAAATAAATATTTATTCATAAAATAGGATCTAGAAAAGTGGTTGATTGCAGGCATGGGTTAGGAATCAAATCAGTTGAAGACCTATTTGATCTTTGATTCTATATGAAGGTTGTCCAATCCAGTCTTCAATATCAGCTGATCAAAAAACTCTTATGGACTGAAATGAATTCTCATAGTAGAATGGGCAATAACAATACTAAGGAAGGAAGACTGAGCAAAAGGATAGTAAGACCAAGATACAGTCTAAGAAGAAGCAAGCTTAGATTATTCTTTGTATGATACATTCAAATTCAAGGGAAAGATTAAGGCCAATAGGGCTAGTCTTTGATACTAAAAAAGTCATGATTTCATCAGTGTGTCTATACTTTTCCCAAACCTTAGTTAATGATTTTATGGATTCCTTTGGTTAAAAAAAAAAAAAATCACTTCTTGACCAGTTCTCTGGAAATGAGTTTCACAAAAAAGGTTCAGCTATTGAAGTAGGATTTTAAATAGTAGAAGAGAACCAGGAAATAGTCAACCAAGATGACTAAAAGAAGTCATACACAGAGAGTTTAATGCAGTTTTTTGAGTTCCAAAATAACATCTTTTAGCACAAATGAAGAGAGGTCAACCTATAATCCATCAAGTATTTACTGATCAATTACTATATACTATTTTCAATACAAATACTTTATAAGCTCTTGGCATGTGCAAAATATTGGGCACAGATTAGAGAGGAGGTCTGATTATTAAGTAAATATCAGTAAACAAGACCGCATACAGTTAGGTAACAAGTTATATAATTCATAAAATAAATGCTGTAGAAGTTCTGAAAAGAATCAGAGCAATTAAGGGAGATTTCACAATAAGAGTATAAAGTAACATTTGAAGGATGGTTCAAGAAGCAGCTAGGTGGTACAGTGGATAGAGCACAGACCTGAAGTCAGGAAAACTTGAGTTCAAATCTGGTCTCAGACTAACACTTCTTAGCTATGTGACCCAGGGCAAGTCACTACCCCAATTGCCTCTGCCAAAAAAAAATATTTAGATAGAATTAGAGGAAAAGAGAACAAGAACAAAATAATAAAAGACAGAAAATAAATGCGATGAAACTGATTGGATTGTAGGAACAAAAGTAATAATGCTAGAAATTTTGGTTCTGTGTGGGAAAGACCTGAAGGATCCAACAAATCCCTAGGATGGCAAGATCAATTTTAGGGCTCACCTGGAAGGCTTTAATTTATTTTAAAAGCAGATTTATGGCAACCCCAAAAGTCTTAGAACACATTTCCAATAGCTGTAAAATATCCAACTGATTCCACAGCTACTCCAGATGATTAGGGTCTTTTAGGAAACATTTTTCTGTTTCCATCTGGAGATCAACAAATAAAAAAAAAAAATCAATTAACATTTATATAATTTTATATAGTTTTGCAAACATAAATTATATATGTTATTTAATTTGTGTTTCAAAACAGTTTCTTTCATCATTCCCATTTTATAAATGAGGAAAATGAGGCTTAGAGATGTTAAGTGATTTGTCCAGGGCTATATAGCAAATAAATGTCTGAATCTAGAGAGGGTGCATGTTGGGAGTCAAATGTTCTTAAAGCTATACAAACGTAATTTTATAACTTGAATATTAGTATTCACTGTATATTCTCTTGTTCCATAGGCAAACAATATTCAAACACCAGAAAAGAATATGGAAGAAAGAATTAAAATAATGACATGCTCTGAAATAGCTAGAAACTTATTAGAAATTTGGAGAGAATACTGGCAAGAAACAAAAAATATCAAGTATGTACACTTTCAAAAAGTGCCTTGTTTTTTTTTTTTAATGCTGCCAATAGTTTTTCTTGTTAATTATACAACTTTTAAAAGCATATTTTAGAAACATTTTAATACATGTTTTCAGCTGATTTGAGGGTAGAGGTGATTAGAAACAATGCTGTAAGAAATTTCTCTAATAATTAACCACTTAAGTCGAGCTTCACAACAATGATTCTACTTTGGAACTCCACAGAAATGTGATTCAAGTAAAAAATGGGAAAGTGGAGAAGAGTGGTCAGTGGTGCTCTTTGATATTTTGAGAAGAGAAGAATAAAATCAGGCTCAAAAAACAATTTTAACATGTGTATCACCCTAATCTTGCCACTATCCTCTTTTATTTCTATCACCCTGCTTGTCTTCAAAGACTATTTCCTTAGCTTCAAATTGTGAGTTGTTCAGAATTAGGGTGAGCTATTTTAGGAAAAGCAGGCTCCTAAAAATATATATACAATCTATACAAAATGTAGTAAGGATAAATAATGGTATTGATCCCACAATTTGAAAATAAATTCTTGATTTTGTAGTACTCATGTCCAAAGAGTTTTGTATTTTAACTTATTACATTATATTCTTTATGTGCTTTTTTGAATAATAAACCTACAATGGAAGAAAATATCAGAAATTGTTGGTTAACAAAAACAAAGTTTAATAAATGTATTTAAATTTCAAAATATTTCTTAAAGCAAAACATTTACTTCAAGCATATTATTAATTTTGTACTCTTACTTCACAGCTAGAAGAGGGAGGAAAAAGAAGAGAAGACAAAGTCTGAATAAGTGATATAACACTACTGTAAAGAACTTTAAAGAAGAAAAACTATATTCTTAGCTCAGATTTTTTAAATTCTTGAAACAATATTGAAAAATACTTTTTATGTTTGTAAAGATTATTTATATTTTAAAACATTTGCAGAATGAATTTTTAACTTATTTTGTGAACACTTAAAAAAAGATATTGTTCTATATTGTCATAAAGAATCAATATGCCAGTTTAGCTGAACTGCTTCTTCTCTTTTTTTTACATTGTTGTTATTAAGATTACTTTTTTTGCTTAACATTTTTGTTATTTGAATTAACTGGGAAAGAGAAAAGGGAGAGATATAGTTGGAATTTAATGTGAGGTAAAAACAAAACTAAAATTATATATATATATATATATATATATATATATATATATTGCAGAAGGGATTCCCTGCACTGGATAATTGACTAAGTAACCTCTAATGAGCCTGAAACTAAGATTTTCTGCTTCTATGAATTAGTTTGCATGATTTAATGTTCCTAGCTGGAGTGTACAGAGGGCTGAACCTTGGGTCAGAAAGACCTGAATTCAAATCAGACCTCAGACACTTCCTAACTGTGTCACCCTGGGCAAAACATTTACTCTCTCCCTCAGTTTCTTCAACAGTAAAATGGAATAATAATAGCACCCACCTCTCAGGGGTTTGGTGAATGGCTCACAGTAAGCACTACATAAATATTAGCTTTTATTATAATAATAATTATTATTATTATGTTAGCTATTACCTCCTTTTAATATTCTGGGATGTTGGAGTTTTTCCTTCTTTTCCTTCTCCCCATCAAAACTATATTAAGTGTTTAATTTTCATTTCTCTTTGTGCTAGTTTATGTAGATCTCATCTCTGATCTCCAGGGGTTTCCAATATATATAATAACAATCTTCCAATCTCTATAGTAACAGCCCACTTATCCAATTCTTACTATCTTTTCCAGGACAGTTGATGTGGTGGCTATCCTCTTAAAAATTGTTCATGATTCTTTAATGAGCTTACAAGCTCAGTTAGCTAAGACATTTATTGAATGTCATAGTGATGAGGTCCTAACTAACTTTTTAGGGGGAAAAATCCTTTTTAGGATTTAGCCTGCCAGATAAGAGCATGTCCCAACCTCTTGGGATATTTCCTTTTTCCTTCTAAGCTTTATTTAGGAACTTGCCATTTCCATCACTGTTAAAACCCCTTTCCTAACTATATGCTCTCCCACTATATTTCCTATTTACCATTCTTGGTGTCTATTGTATCTATCCCTTCATTTTGTCTGTACCCTCTTGTCTTAAATAAACCTACCTTTTGTCAAAGAGAATGTCTACTGTGAATTCCTCACATGACCAAAGCCCAACATTTGGGGTTTCTCCTAAAGTATATCATCTGGTGCCACATCATTGGCTACATCAGTCACATCAATAGGAAGTATATTTGTTACAAAGTATTTCCTTCAAACACTATAGAAAAATATATTATGAGAGTGCCTCATTGTTTTCCCTCTCTCTAGAAATGCCTCACAAAGTATTTTTAAAATTTTTTTTATTTATTATTAAAGCTTGTTATTTTCAGAACATATACAGGGATAATTTTTCAACATTAACCTTTGCATAACCTTATGTTTCCAAATTTTACCCTCCTTCCCCCGACCCCTTCTCTAGATGGCAAGCAATCCAATATGCTATACATGTTACAAAATATGTTAAATCCAATATATGTAAACATATTTATACAATTATCTTGCTAATGCCTCATAAAGTTGACTACAAATCACTTTGCTCTTCAGTATGTCTAGCTCTTTGTTGATTTCTTTTTCTTTCCTTCTTCAGTGAGATCAGTGACTGGCCTATAGTCTTTCTATTCATCCAGATTCCTGCACTCATAAAGGGACTTCTATATACATATCTATATTTCCTCAAGTACTTTAACTTTCCAGTTCCTCAATTTTCTCATTTTCTATAACTTATTCTTCTACTTCATCTTAGCTACACACAGAAAGGGTCAAATTCTATATCTATATCACCTATAATTCTACTTTCATGTTCATGAACTCTGAAGATCTCTGATCATAATCTGTTGTCAACTCATTTTGCTCACTGCTTCACAGCCCCTATTATTGGCACATATTAGGTACTTAATAAATGTTCATTCACTTACTGCAAAGAGAGCAGTATAATGTTAACTGGTTCACCAAGAGATCAAGATGGAGAAAAGAAAGAAAATAAGACATTGTAAAGATATTGACTGGAGGAAGAATACAGTTGTGATGAGACTGACATGGTGG
Organism: Sarcophilus harrisii; assembly: GCF_902635505.1. Taxonomy (NCBI): domain Eukaryota; kingdom Metazoa; phylum Chordata; class Mammalia; order Dasyuromorphia; family Dasyuridae; genus Sarcophilus; species Sarcophilus harrisii. The sequence goes on from NC_045426.1 coordinate 197,670,820, forward strand.
GGAAATTATTATTATGCTTTATTATTTTATAACCAATATTACTCTGTAACCCATCCCATTCCCCATATTATCAAATCTCATTTCTCAGCCTAAATCAAAATATTTTGTTTTTCATCTTCACCTTTGTGGTATGTGAAAATGTCACAAAGGTAAACTGAGGCAAGTTTTCCTGGCATTATAAGAGTTTATTAACAGTGAAACTAGTAACTATTAATAAAATAGGTTAAATTGTTCATGCTTCAGTAGACCAGTAATCACAATGGCACTGAAAAGATCATAGTTACTGAGAACCTGTTGGTGGGCAAGAGTTGGTAGCAGAAAAACCTAATATTAGCTGTAGCTGGAGAAAGTGGGCTTCAGATATGACTGATCACATCTCTCTATGACAATTTTAATAAGACTCAGCTGCCTTTACTAATCTTGGCTAGAAAAACAAAACCACCTTAATCAGGATTCCTCTGGTCAGACTATCCCTTGGACAACAAGTCACCCTTAATTTTGACTAGGAAAAATAAGGACAGGAGAGCCGACCCTGGGAGGGGAGAAGGAATTCAACCCAACCTGGTTCTTCTGTTATCACTAAACCAAAGTGAGGGTCTCACTTTAATCTGGTTAGCAAACCAATGTCCTAAGGATTAGGAGAGATCACATTCTTTGGTCATGCCTTGAGTTTGAACTGGAAGAGATTTCATTTTGAGCTAGACTGAGAAATAGGGTTAGACAAAAATGAGCTCTTTTCTCAGTCAGGGAATAAACATTTATTAAGTACTTACTATGAGCCAATAAGCACCTCCTATGTACCAAGCACTGTGCTAAGCAATGGGGATACTATGAGAAAAGATAGTCCCTGCCCTCAAGGAGGTTATAATCTAATGGGGAATGCTAAAAGGAAACAAAAGGGGCATGGGGCATTCACATTTACAAAATTGAAACCACACTATCTCCAGTCATCTCGATCTATATCTGGCCACTGGATCCAGATGGCTCTGGAGGGGAAAGTGAGGCAGGTGACCTTGTACAGCCCTACCAAACTTAAATTCAATTCATTTGCATAGCATGGTATCACCTCCCTGATATCATGGTCCTCTTCAAGAAAGAAGAACAAACAACAACCTCTGTGAGTAAAGTTGGTCCACAAACTGGAATTGGTCAGTTGGGAGTTCCTTCCTTCCTTCCTTCCTCCTGTTTGGAGGAGTTTGGGCAATAATGGTGGGGAGCTAGCCTTACTTCTTCTTACTAATATAGAGTTTAACTTAATAAATACTCCAATACTTCCCTCAGTCTGGCATCAAAAGTCCTCCTAATCCAGATCCACTTTCTAGCCCTGTGTCCCCTACTCTATTACATATACTTCTTGGTTCAGATATATTAGACTATTAAGCTTTCCCTGAAGTCATCCAGTGCTTTTCAGCTCCATGCTTTAATCATACTGTTTTCTCAGTCTAGATTATCATCTATAAATGTAATATTCTCTCTAAAATGTAATCTTCAATCTTCTCTTGTTGGAGTTTTCTTGGGGTCTCTGGGAGCAACCTTCCTTTCAGTTCAGTTCAGTAATCACCACAAGTGCAGCCAAGTGTTAAAGTCCAAATCTTTTATTGTCTCCTCCAAAATCTTGTCTCCTTCACTTGGGGCTCAGCTAGTTTTTCTGGAGGTCTTCTGGATCTTGGTTTCAGTGGAGAAGTGAAAGAGGACAGCCTGCCCCCACTTCTCTGGTCTTCCCTCATTCTCATTCTGGTTGAGTTTGTCTGAGCTTATATTCACAAGATGTGAATCTTATAGAACTATAGTAAGTACTAAGTACATGTACTGAACTAGAGAACTGGTAAGCACCATGCTAAATAACCATTGTCTCTATTAATTCTACTGACTTAGCACCTTGTTTCAAGTTCTGACCCATAACATATAATCCTCTCCACCATCTTCCTATCAAAATCTTAGTCATCTTTAAGGGTCAGCTCAAATGTAATTTTCTCCATGAAGTCTTCTATACCTCTTTAATCAAATAGAATCTCTCTTTTCTCTGAAACCTTATAAATACTACTTGTGAGATGTCATAAAAGGGATCCATGGCATAGTAGGAAAAACTCTGGACTTGCTTGGAACCAGAAGAACTGAATTCAGTCTCTAATTTAGACATTTATTAACTGTGTAAGCCTAGGCATTTTACTTACTGATATTCAGAGAAAATGAATATATTGTTCAGTGTCAGATAGTTAGGGGCCTTCCATCCATGAAAACACTGATAATTTCAGCCCCTGAATTTCAGCCTCAGATTAAACCTGTTCAGTCAAGTCCCATAGTTCATATCAATGGCAAATACTTCCCTATCTTTCCTAGGAGTTATACTTTTCTTTCAAGGTGCAGAGGAGGAAATTACAAGGAGATTTAGGGTTTCTAGAGTTTTTTTGAGTTCAAGATCTCTTTAAATATCTATCATTTTTAGGTATCCTTGTGTGGCCTGTGTGGAACAGAAAACTCATACTTTTTAAAAAAATAATTTTAATTGATGTCTTCTGTTTTTGACCATCGCTGGAGAAGGAAATGTAAAACACTTCAGAATCTTTGCCAAGAAAACTCCATGAATAATATTAAAACAATAAAAGATGGCACTGGAAGATGAGTCCCTCAGGACAGAAGGTATCCAACACACTACTGGAGAAAAACAATGCCCAACAAGAAGTAGCTCCAGTACTAATGAAGCAACTGGACCAAAGCAAAAAGGAAGCTTAGCTGTGAAGAATGTACCTAGCAATGAAATGAAAAACTGAAACTGTACAGATCAACATTGTACAGGAAGCTGGAATGTAGGATCTATGAATGAAGATAAGCTGGTTGTGACTAAATAGGAAATGAAAAGATTAAAACAATGACATCTTGAGTGTCAGTGAATTTAAATGGAAGGAATGGGTGGATTTCATTTAGGTGATTATTACACATACTACTGTGGGCAAGAATCCCTTAGAACAGGGGTGGGGAGCCTCTGTAGGAGAAATGATTTGCATAATTAACTGTAGGCAATGATAAACTGAAAGCTAGGTACAACAACCTCCCACTATTTGAGTTGTATAAATTGATAATTTTGATTGGCCCATGAATGGTGTTATACATATCCAAATAGCCCTTGGCAGAAAAGTTTCCTCACCCCTGCCTTAGAAGAAATAGAATGTTCCTTGTAATCCAACTGAGTTTCAATTGATCAAGGATGGACAGAAGCAGCTACACCCAAAGAAAGAACACTAGGAAATGTGTAAACTGCTTGCATTTTTGTTCTTCTTCCCAGGTTATTTATACCTTCTAAATCCAATTCTCCTTGAGCAACAAGAAAACTGTTCGGTTCTACACACATATATTATATCCAAGATCCACTGCAATCTATTTAACATGTATTGGACTGCTTGCCATCTTTGGGGAGAGGGCGGAGGGAGGGAGGGGAAAAATCGGAACAGAAGTGAGTGCAAGGGATAATGTTGTAAAAAACTATCCTGGCATAGGTTCTATCAATAAAAAGTTATTTAAAATAAAATAAAATAGATACTCCTAAAAAAAAAGAAATATGTTCCTTGTAGTCAATAAAAGGCTGAGAAAAGCAGTACTGAGGTATGATCTTGAAAATGACAGATTGATATGTTTAATACAAGGCATACCATTCAACATCAGATTAATGCAAGTTCATGCTCCAACCACTGATACTGATGAAATCAAAGATGATAAGTTTTATGAAGACCTTCTAGAAATCTAGAAATAATACCAAAAAGGATTCACATTCATCATATTCATCTTAGTGGACTAGAATGTTAAAGTAGGAAATAGCACTGGACATGGAACCATTTGGCTTAATTGAAAAAAAAAAGTAAGACAATGCTGTATAGTATCATCTTATTTATTAACTTATATGCAGAATACATCATGTGAAATGCCAGGCTAGATAATCACAAGCCCAAATTAAGATCACCAGGTGAAATATCAACAACCTTAGATATGCAGATAATAACACTCTAATGGTAGAAAACGAAGAATTAAGATGCCTCTTGATGAGGGTGAAAGAGAAGAGTGTAAAAGCTGGTTTAAAGCTTATCATCACAGAAACTAAGAAATGTTGAATTCCCAATCCCTAAATTTTTACCCGCCTGCATTTTTTATTTCCTTCACAGATTAATTGTACAATATTTCAGAGTCTGATTCTTTTTGTACAGCAAAATAACGGTTTAGACATGTATACTTATTGTGTATCGAATTTATACTTTAATATATTTAACATGTATTGGTCATCCTGCCATCTAGGGGAGAGGGTGGGGGGAAGGACGGGAAAAATTGGAACAAAAAGTTTGACAATTGTCAATGCTGTAAAATTACCCATGCATATAACTTGTAAATAAAAAAGTTATTAAAAATTACAAAAAAAAAAAAAAACAAAAAAGAAACTAAGAAATGGGTAATTGGTCCCATGACTTCCCGACAAAAAGAAAGTGGAAGCAGATTTCATATTCTTGGGTTTGAACATCACTGTAAATGGTGACTATGATCATGAAATTACTTGGAGGGAAATTACTTGCTCCTTGGAAAATCTGAACAGCATACCAAAAAGCAAAGATATCACCTTGCCAAAATTAGTATAGTCAAAGCTATACTAATAGCTTTTTTTCCAGTAGCAAGATGAGGTTGTTGGATTGTATGGAAAGCTGAAGGTTACCGAATTGACACTTTTGAATTGTGGTGCTAGAAAAGACTTTTGAGATCCCTTGGACTATGGTGCTTTTCTTCTTTATAATATGAGATGGTTCTCTCTAGGGACAAGTTTCTTGGGGAGGTTTTCTAGAGGCAGCCTTAGTTTCAATTAAGAGTAATAACCACCCAAAACACAGCCAGGTGCTAAAAGTTCAGATCTTTTATTGTCTCCAATATAACCCGGTTAGTTTTCTTAGAGGCCTCTCTCTCGTTGGTTCTAAGAGAAATCTTGCAGCTTTGTCCTTTGCTTCTGCCTCTGCTTCCTTCAGCCTCCAGCCAGCACCAAGGTGAATGTGTCTTGCCTCCAAGAGAGGGCTTCTGCTGAACTGACCGATGCTCCCTTCTTCAATCTAATACAGCTAAACTCTCCGAGAGAGCCTCTGTCTGTTTCTTATATAGGATCTCTTCTGACAGAATGGGATTATAGGTTTCTCCCAGAGTGCTCTCTGGCCCTGAGAGTTTTAAGGGAGGTGTGAATTCAGATATCTCATACTAAACCCTGAAATCTCCCAAATGTGTGAACTCCATTGAGTACTTAAATACTTCTTGTTTATATGAGCTGTCTAAAGGTGTGAACACAAGCATTGTTTCTATCAATTGTACTTAGTACCTTGTTTCTTCTGGCCCATAACATCTCCTTGTAAGATCAAATCAATCATACTGACCCATGCTAAATTAGATAATTATTGTTTCTATCAACTTTAATGACTTTACACTTTGTAAAGATTCCAACATTGGACAGCAACAAGATCAAATTAGTCAATACTTAAGAAAAAAATTCAGGGTATTGTGAGGGATGTAGAAGACCCTTACCCAAAATGACTACTCAGAGATCACTCAATAGAAAGCAGAAAAGTTATTTATTAATAAATTCTCATGAGAATGAGCAATTCCACTGCGAGGAGGGAAAGAGAAAGCTTGCAGTAGAAGGGCTAAAGATTTAGGAAAGATATACAGTTTTTATAGGTTTGGTTACAAAGGATTACATCATAGGTTGGGGAGCATTGAGAAATCGGTGTCTTCTCCCCTAATTGAATGCTAAACATTGGTGCCAAAGGCAGATTAGAATGGAATGCTTTGTTTCCCTGATTCCGAGAGGAATCATCAGTCAGACCTTCAAATTTCAGATTATTGAGCTGACGGCATTTAATAATCTAAATATTGATAACATTGAACAAGGATAAATGTCATCATTTCTGGTTAAATAAATATATCTAAAGTTTTAAATAAATATTGGCTTGCACACATCATACTTATGCAAGTCACAGAGACATAGAAATAATAAAAAATACAGAAAAAGAATTTAAACATTCCTGTAGGTTCTTCACTTTATTTCTCCATTCCACACAGTATTCACTAGAGATCAAGTACTGAATCTGAAACTTAAATACTTCTCCCACATAATGAGAAGACAAAATTCATTGGAAAAGACCCTGATATTGGGAAACACTGGAGGCAAAAGGAGGATACAATATAAAAATGAAATGGATAGATAATTTCATGGAAATGAGGAACATAAGCTTGAACAGACTTTGGAAGATAGTGGAGGATGGAAGAGCCTGGAATGCTATGGACCACAATGGTCACAAAGTGACAATGGACACAACAACAAAGTATTGCTGAACATCCTTCACTCTCTTTCAAAGAACCATTCCATGTAAAAAGAAAAAACCAGTAATGTTTAAAGACAAAAAAGAAGAAAAAAAGTACAAATGGTTACAAATAGTGGAAATACACTAAAAAAGTCAAAAACATATGCAATGTGCAACATCTGTAAATGTTCCATCTCTACAAATGGGTGACTTTGGGGTGTTGTCTTTACAATTTTATTACATCTTTCTCCTCCTTCTCCTTCTCCTTCTTGTGTGTGGGGTAGTGATAGTTGTTCCTGACATTTACATTGTTGCCATCATATATATTGGTTTTCTTGGTTCTGCTTCACTCTGCATTAGTTTATATGAATCTTTTCAAGCTTTTTGTATTATTGCCTTTATTCTGCTTTTCTGTATTATTCAGTTGTCTGAACAGAGGCAGGAGTGTTCTGGGCATGGGGACCAGCTAGAGAGAATGCCCTGGAACTGAGACATAGTGTTGTCTTGTTTGGGGAATATCGAGGAGGTCAGTGTCACTGAATTGAAGAGTTATGTGTTGAGGAATACGATTTAAGAAGACTGGAAAGAGAGAAGGATGCATTCAGGACTCTGAATGCCAAATAGAGCATTTTGAATTTGCTCCTGGGAAGCAACAAGAAGCCATTGAAGTTTATTGAGTGACTTGATTGGACTTGTGTTTGAAGAAAAACTCTTTAGTGACGGAATTGAAGAGGCTTTGGAGTCAGGAGATGTAAGACAGGCTATTTCGGTAATGTAAACACGAGACAGAGAGAGACAGAGACACACACAGAGAGAGACAGAGACAGAGAGACAGAGAGAGACAGAGACACACAGAGAGAAACAGAGACAGAGACAGACAGAGAGACAGAGAGACAGAAAAAGATAGAGACAGAGACAGAGAGAGAGAAACAGAGACAGAGAGAGAGACAGAGACACACACACAGAGACAGAGAGACAGAGACAGAGAAACAGAGACGGAGAGACAGAGAGACAGAGACACAGAGAGAGACAGAGACACACAGAGAGAGAGACAGAGACGGAGAGAGAGACAGAGAGAAAGACAAAGAGAGAGACAGAGAGAGAGAGACAGAGAGAGAGAGAGAGAGACGGAGAGAGAGACTGAGAGAAAAACAAAGAGACAGAGAGAGAGAGAGACAGAGTCAGAGAGACAGAGAGAGAGAGAGAGACAGAGACGGAGAGAGAGACTGAGAGAAAGACAAAGAGAGAGAGAGAGACAGAGTCAGAGAGACAAAGAGAGAGAGAGAGAGAGACAGAGACAGAGACAGAAAGACAAAGAGAGAGACAGAGAGAGAGAGAGAGAGAGAGACAGAGAGACAGAGACAGAGACAGAGAGAGACAGAAAGACAGCGAGACAGAGACAGAGAAGAGAGAGAGAGAGAGAGAGAGAGAGAGAGAGAGAGAGAGTGAGAGTGGGAGGGAAGGAGAGGGAGAGCGAGGAACTGATGAGAGAGTGCACTAAGTGCAGAGAAAAGAGGTCAAGGACAAAATCTTGGGGGACACCTACAGTTGGTAAACAGCTTCTGATACAGAAAAAGACAAGAAAGGATGTGTGTTTGATTCTCCAAGGAGATCCCTGCCGGCTTCAGACGGCTGCAGCCAAACGTGCGCAGCGCTCCGCAGGACGGATTCCGCGGGAATTGAGAGCGTGCCCCGCGCTCGGAAGCGCCGGGGAGGCTTCCTCTAACAGAACGGAAACGAGGGTGACGCGTTGGTCTCCGCGCCGGAAGTGGCCTCGGCAGAGGCGCGCGGTCTCTGGATGCGCCACGAGAAGCTGTGGTCGCGGCGCCGGAGAAGCCCCTGAGCTGGAGCCGCGGCGGCGGGCTTGCCGGACTAGGGCTCCAGCTGTCGGAGGCGATGGAGGGCGGCGGCGGCGGCGGCGGCGGCGGGCACTCCCCGGGCAGCGCGCTGTTCTCCGGGTTCCGCGCTCTCGGGCTCTTCAGCTCCCACATCCCGCACGTGGTTCGCTACCACGGTCGGCACCGCAGGTTCTACGTGACAACTTGCGTGGGCACGAGTTTCCACACCTATAATGTAAGTAGCCTCTCGCGCCGCGTCCTTCCTCTCCCACTGCGTCGCCCGCGTCTCCCGGGCCTTCGGGCTCCCCCCCGCCCTTGCCGCCGCCCGCCACCGAGCGCCTGCTGCCGGGCTTGTGGTCTTCATCCCATTTCATGCCTTAAATCATCCGCGCCTCCGGCAAAGTCAGCCCTGCGGAGGAGCTGACTCATTTCTCACGCTTTGGGGGCTGCACGTTTTTTTTTTTTTTTTTTATTTATTTAATAGCCTTTTATTTACAGGATATATACATGGGTAACTTTACAGCATTAACAATTGCCAAACCTCTTGTTCCAATTTTTCACCTCTTACCCCCCCACCCCCTCCCCTAGATGGCAGGATGACCAGTAGATGTTAAATATATTAAAATATAAATTAGATACAATAAGTATACATGACCAAAAATTATTTTGCTGTACAAAAAGAATCAGGCTCTGAATTATTGTACAAATTAGCTGTGAAGGAAATCAAAATGCAGGTGTGCATAAATATAGGGATTGGGAATTCAATGTAATGGTTTTTAGTCATCTCCCAGAGTTCTTTCTCTGGGCATAGCTGGTTCAGTTCATTACTGCTCCATTGGAAATGGTTTGGTTTATCTCGTTGCTGAGGATGGCCTGATCCATCAGAACTGGTCATCATCTAGTATTGTTGTTGAAGTATATAATGATCTCCTGGTCCTGCTCATTTCACTGCATCAGTTCAAGTTCTCCAGGCCTTCGAAATCATCCTGTTGGTCATTTCTTACAGAACAGTAATATTCCATAATATTCATATACCACAATTTATTCAGCCATTCTCCAACTGATGGACATCCATTCAGTTTCCAGTTTCTAGCCACTACAAAAAGGGCTGCCACAAACATTCGGGCTGCACGTTTTTTAATCACTTGCCCGTCACCCAGGTTTGCCGCTTCGCTAAGACACCCGGAAATCAGTGACCGATAATACTCTTGTACGCTTTGTCACTCCTTGGCTTCCGTGGCGGTAGTTTGCCCCGAATCTCTTCCCGCCGGTCCCTTATTTCTTGCCCGACCATCCATCGCCCTCTTAGAGGGTGCTTGCTCCAGCTTTCGTCCTGGACCACCTCTTCTTTCTGTGCTTTAGAGAGTGTATGAGTTCAGTTGTGAGTACACTTCCCAAGTCCTAATCTCCCCCCAGATCGCAGTGTCCCCAGCTGCGTGATGAATATGTGCCCCTGTTTCCTAGGCATCTCAAACTCGACATAGGGGAAGGGGGGAAAGAACTAACTTGTTTGCAATCTTGGTTCATGTTGAGCTTATTTACTTCAACTTTCTTTTTATTATTTTTATTTTTTTATTTTTGTTTTTATTTTTTTTTTAATAGCCTTTTATTTACAGGATATGTGCATGGGTAACTTTACAGCGTTAACAATTGCCAAACCTCTTGTTCCAATTTTGCACCTCTTACCCCCCCCCCTCCCCCAGATGGCAGGATGACCAGTAGATGTTAAATATATTAAAATATAAATTAGATACACAATAAGTATACATGACCAAAACGTTATTTTGGTGTACAAAAAGAATCGGACCCTGAGATAGTGTACAATTAGCCTGTGAAGGAAATCCAAAATGCAGGCGGGCAAAAATATATGGATTGGGAATTCAATGTAATGGTTTTTAGTCATCTCCCAGAGTTCTTTTTCTGGGCATAGCTGGTTCAGTTCATTACTGCTCTATTGGAAATGATTTGTGATTCTGCTGGAGGATGGCCTGTCCATCAGAACTGGTCATCAATAGTATTGTTGTTGAAATATACAATGATCTCCTGGTCCTGCTCATTTCACTCAGCATCAGTTCGTGTAAGTCTCTCCAGGCCTTTCTGAAATCATCCTGTTGGTCATTTCTTACAGAACAGTAATATTCCATAATATTCATATACCCCAATTTATTCAGCCATTCTCCAACTGATGGACATCCATTCATTTTCCAGTTTCTAGCCACTACAAAGAGGGCTGCCACAAACATTCATGCACATACAGGTCCCTTTCCTTCTTTATGATCTCTTTGGGATATAAGCCCAGTTATTTACTTCAATTTTCATATAATACCAAGGTCCAGATCTTCTTGTTCTGCTATAGCATCTCTTCATTCAAAAACCCGAATCTAGTTCAAGGTGTCATCGTCTGGGTTATTCCTAACTAATCTTCCTAACCATCAACTCTTTCCCTTTTCATTGTTAGTTGTGCACCTGCCAAAATAACCTAACTAGCCATAGAATAAGAGTGATTCATGTCACTCCTCATCACAGAAACCCTGAGTGATTCCCTCTTGCCTTTAGGCACAATATAAATGTTTTATCCTGGCCTTTGTGATTCTCTGATTTAACTTCAAACTATCTTTGTAATTTTCTTTCACATTAATTCTATTAATTAAACCTTAAGGCTCGTACTTCCTCCTTTATTAGTATATATGATTTTCATTCAATACATTTGTCCCATACTGACAGTATACTTCTTTCTCATCTGTTTTTTCAGAAATCTATTTTTTTTAAGATTTGATTCAGATGATACATCTGACCTTAACTGAAAAAATTTTGTCCTTCATCAAATTATCCTAAAGCAGTCTGTCTAACTGAGTCTTCTTTGCCTCTGTGACATATTTACCATATTTGTCTGTGTAATATATTTATTATATTTTTATCTTTTCATCTACCTTCCCTTCTCCTCACCTAAGATTTTAAAGTAGGAACTTAAAAATATATTCCTTTTATTTCCAGTGCCTAATATAGTATCTTCCACGTAGTGGATGTAAGAAAGGATGACTCTTGAAATTAAAACAAAATGAACAGATATTAAATATACATATATATATATAAATATATAAAATACAAAATTAAAACAAATGAACAAAAATCTCCTTTGTTTAGGCACTTGGGAAGATGTAAAAAAAAGTTAAGAAAAATACAGCTTTAGCTCTTAAATCTAGAAATATATAGACATAGGTATGTGTAACATAAAAATTGATATGAATATTAATTAAATTACATGATAGGCCTAGATAAGAGTCAGAAGAACCAATGTCAAATTTCACTTTTTTCCACTTTATGACTTGTAACCTGTAGCAAGTGCCTTCTTTGACTTTAGAGGAATGCCTCAAGGATCATATATATAAATTCCATAGTTTGAGGTTTAAAATCCTTAGTTATCTCATCTTTCCATTCTTCTTATACATTATTCCCTTTCATGCACACTATAGGCTATCCACACTGGTCTTATTATTCCTTTTAAGCATTCTGTCTTCTCTCTTGGTGCCTTTTCATTTGCTCTCTCATATCTAGAATATACTCACTACTTTCTTTCTTAGAATCCCTATTTTCCTTAAAAATTCATCTCAACCTACCTTCTACATTGAAGCCTTTCCTGACTTTCCCCAATTGCTAATACTTTCTTCTCCACCAAAAAAAAAAAAACAAAAAAAAACTTTGAACGATTTTGTCTTTTCCACTCCTTCCCCTCAAATACCTTGAATTGATTTTATGTTTACATGTACAGAATCCCTGTTTCATCTTTATATTTAGAGGGCCTAGGACAATGCCTGGTACTTAAAAGAAATGCCTGTATTGATTAATTGATAAAAGGAGAGCTGAAAAACTAAATGCTTTATGTGGCCCAAGAGAGAAGGTCATTCTTTGTGTGGTGAGAGGAGGGTAGTTGGGGAGATGGATTATTTGTGAAGGTGAAAATATCAACTGTTCCTCATGGTTAAGATTCCAAAAGGGATTTTATATTCTCAATTTGCTTCAGGCTGTTGGATGTCTTCAGTGGGGAGTAGTAGGTTGTTTTAGTCCCCCTGTAGTTTTTTCATTGCCAAAAGCTGTATTCTTAACCATAATCACATAGTTCATAAGTATGTTCTTTGCCCCAATGAGAAATAATATAACTATATATATATCCACCACTAAAATAAACCTTGAATCTTTGTCCTCCTGAAGTCTGTAGAGCAATTTTCATGTACAAAATACAGCACATTTTCTTAAGCATGCTATTATATTTTTATTTGCTAAAACTTATTCAAAATTCCTTTTTTTTCTTTTTAAACAGGTCCAAAAGCTTAGTTTGGTAGCAGTAAGTAAGTATGCAGTTTATTCTAAATTTATTAATGTTTTGCACTTTCTTGATGGTATAAAATGTGTATTTTTGAATTACATAAAGAAATGAGAAATCATTTTGAAAATGAATTTGTGAAGGTTTTTTTGTTTTTGTTGTTATAATAGAAAAGATAGAGCCCATATTCAAATTATTTCACTTTTTGAGCTTCAATTTTCCTTATTAGTAAACTGGGGATAATTACATTTGGTACTAATTATCTTAAAGGGTTGATATGAGAAAAATCACCATAAATGTGAGTTCTTGTTATTCAGTCAGGAATGATATCAGTGAAAAAGAAAGCATCTGAGAAAAAAGAATAATTGGAAAAAAGTATCTTAGATCTGAAGTAATAGTATCAGAAATATTAAAGTCCCAAATTAATTGAAGTTCTTGAGAAATAACTCAGGCAAAAAAGAGAGTCAGTCATTGAGTTAATAGTCAACAAATATTTATTATCTAGTAATTGTATATCCAGTATTGTGCTAAATGTTGGTGATAAAACAAGGCAAAAACAGTCCTTTACAGTAAGGCACTTACATTCTAATGGGAGAGACAACATGTAAATAACTAGGTAAATACCAAGCTATTTACATAGTAGATTGGGATATATAGAATATTTGAGGAGAGCTAGCTCCTTAGGTGTGAGGGCTTGCCAAGCCCTTTTCAGAGGGGCTCACCCACTTTGGTGTCTATCTGGCACTCAGCTTTTACCTGTGGCTCCAAGAAGCTATAACATGCTTCAGCCACATCCTGGTAAATCATCTCAGCAGAAAGGCTATACCAGATTGAGGGTAGTCACCAGGCTTATAAAGTTGTTGGTGAGTTAAAGAAATGTTCACTCCAGATATGTGAAAACTTCCCCTGGTACAATGGACAGAAGAGAATAGTTTGTTCCAGTGGCCATAAAGGCAGCTGGAGCAGGCTCTGTGAAGTACTTAGATCTTGGTCAAACATCACCACAGTCATCTGCTGCATCCCAGGCCATCACCATTGATCCTGACTTTTGTATTGCCACAGGACTTCCTTAATTCTGAAGAGGCTGAAGAATTGGTGCTAGACTCTGCCTCACTTAAATCCAGTTTGCCCATGAGTAAAGAGATTACCCTGTGATAGCATTGATCCTTTGAACTGAGCTAGCTCAGTCTTTGGAAGGCTCTGAAGGAAAAATGTGGGAGAGAGGAGAGGTATTGGACTGACCACCAAATTAAAGGTCTGCAGAACCATTGTGCTGCCTCATTGTTGTGTGCTTGGGAGACCTGGGCAGTTACCAGCTCTATGCCAGGAAACTGAATTACTTCGATTTGAATTATCTTGGGAAGGTTCTGAAGATCACCCGGCAGGATCAGGTACCAGACACTGAGGTCCTTTTTAGACCTAAACTGCCAAACATCCAACTCTACTGCAAAGAGCACAACTGTTGAGCTGGTCACATTGTTCTAATGACAAATATATGCCTGCAAAAAAAGAGTATTTTATGGACAACTCACACAGGACAAGTGCTCACAAGGTGGTCAGAAAAAGCGATACAAGGACACTCTCAAGGTCTCTCGTACAACTTTAGGATCAATTGTATGACATGGGAGACACTGGCACAGGACTGCCCTGCATGGTGTGCCCTCATCAGAGAAGGTGCTGTCCTCTGTGAGCAAAGCAGAATTGAATTAGCTCAAAGGAAACATGAAATATGCAAAATTAGGGTTCATGTGGACTATTTGTGTCCTACCTATGGCAGAGCATTCCAAGCTCCTATTAGTCTCAACCATAGTTGGATACACTGTAACGCAATTCTAACACAGTGACAGCATTTTGGTCATCTTTGAAAATGAAGACAATAACACAAATCTGACAGTCTAAGCAAAATTGATGAATATTTACAAAAATATAAATTGCCCAGATTGACAGAAGAGGAAACAAAGTACATAACCCTATCTTAGAAAAAGAAATAAAATAAGCCATCAATAATAAATGCTTATAAGAAAAATATCCCCAAGGCCAGATGAGTTTACAAATGAATTCTACCAAACATTCAAAATGAAATTAATTCCAATATTATATAAACTATTTGGAGCAATAGAGAAGGAATTCCTAAGCAAATCATTTTATGACATATGGTGATTATACCTAAAATGGGAAGAGCTAAAACAGAAAATTAGACCAATTTTCTTAATGAATATTAGTGCAAAAATTTTGAAAAAAATAATAGCAGGGCAATTATACAATATATCCCAACGATTAAACATTATGAGCAGGTAGGATGTATATCAGGAATACAGGGTTGATTCAGTATTGGGAATAATTGACCATATCAATAAGAAAATCAAAACAAATCATGATTATGTCAAAAGGTACAGAAAAAGTTTTAGGAAAAAAATACAGCACTTATTTCTATTAAAAAACACTAGAGAGCATAGGAATAAGTGGAGCTTTCCTTAAAATGAAAAGTAGTATTTATCTAAAACCATCAGCAAGTATTATCTGAATGGAGATAAACTATAAGCCTTTTCAATAAGATCAAGGATAAAGCAAGGAGGCCCATATTGTCACTCTTGTTCAATATTGTAGTAGTAATGTTAGTTATAGTAATAAAAGAAGAAAAAGAAATTGAAGGAATTAAAATGAGAATGAGGAAATAAAACTCACTTTTTTCAGATATGATGGTGTACTTAGGGAATCCACTAAAAAACTAATTGAAATAATTAAAACTTTAACAAACTTGCAGCATATAAAATCAAGCCACATTAATCATTGGCATTTCTGCATATTCTCAACAAAGTTCAGCAGTAAAAAATAAAGAATTTTCATATAAAATAACAGTAGATGATATAAATTACTTGGGAATATACCTGCCAGGACAAATCTAGTAATTATATGAACACAATTACAAAATACTTTTCACGCAAATAAAGTCATATCTAACTGGAAAAATATTAAGTTACTCATGAGCAGGTCAAGCCAATGTAATAAAAATGACTCTTTTCCCAAAATTAATCCATTTAATTCAGTGCCATAACAATCAGACCTCCAAAAAATTATTTTACAGAGCTAGAAAAAATAACAGTCATCTGGAAGAATAAAAGATCAATAATATCAAGAGAATTAATAACAAAAAAAAAAAAAAAACCCGCAAAGGAAGATGGACTAACTATATAAGATCTCAAACTGTAAATAAAGTTATAATCATCAAAAGTATATTGTTCTGGCTAAGAAATAGAGTGGTGGGTCAGTGAAGTAGATTAAGTACACAGGACATAGTAGTAAATAATCACAGTAATCTAGTGTTTGATAAACACAAAGCTCCAGTTCTGGGAGGAAGCTCCACTATTTGACTAGAAAACAGTATAGCAAAAATGAGATATAGACTTATACTCTTATACTTTATATCAGATAAGATCAAAGTGGGTCCTCTTTTTCATCTGATTATGAAAATGAAGGTTAAAATAATTAGGAAGATAACTGGCTTGAGATGAGAAGAGGGGACAAGTGGGAGCTCTTGGCAAATGATTTTTTTTTTCCAATGAAATATAAAATGATGTCCTCAATTGATAGGGTTAGGCATAATGGTGACAGGAGTCTTGAGGCAGGAAGTTTTGGAATTCTCAATGTGGAAAGCTTAAGCTTCGTTTATTAGCAAGATATTTTTTAAAATTGATAATCAAAATGCTTTGGGGAACATAATTGACAGAGAAAAGTCTTCATTATGTCATGATTTAAAACTGTCAGGCACAACCAGATCTTTCATTCCAATTTACTTTTTTAGACATGGATAGTGAAAGCCAGAGATGTTAAATGACTCATGAATAGTAGGCAGCATGACACCTTAAGTAAGATTGGAGTTAAAATCCTACCTCTTAAATTTACTGTGTACCCTTGGGCAAGTCACCTAAACTCCCTTTAGACACAGTTTCCTCATCTTTAAAATGGAAATGATAACAGTATGGTCTTCACTGTTGTGAAGATAACTGAGTTAGTAAATTTAAAGTACTTTGCAAATCTCAAGGTCTATATAGATGATGGCTGCTGGTGGTGGTGGTGATATAAGTAAGTAGTAAAGGGAAGGAGAGAAAGATGGCTCAGTTCTTTTTTCCCTTAAATTTTCTCCAGAAAGAAAACTTCAAAAACTCAGACAAGCAATGTATAAAGAAAACTGAAGACAACATAGATGAGAAGATTAAATAAAACCATATCTAAGGGTATAAGTTGTTGCTAAAGTCACCCTAAGTTATAATTTTCCAGTATTTAAAACATAAATTTCAAATGCAGACACATTTTAAAGGCATCTTTTCCATCTTCTCTTGAGTTTTAGTTCACTTTTTAAATTGTTTAAATCTTTGCTAGTTTGAAAAGTGTTCCTGCTGGAGAAAATGTAACAAGATAAGAATCAACCACCTTCAGCCCTTCCTTTAACTAACAAGTTAGTCAACAGTTGGAAAATCAGTTGAATACCATAAATAATAATGGCAAACATAAAATACTTTACAAAGTACTTTGTATGTGTCATCTCATATGCTCTTTTTAAATAACTCTTTGGGTTAGGTACACCAAGTGTTTTTATCCCTAGCTTTAAAGGATAAAGCGAGACTCATTAAAATGAGTCTGGAGGTCATATCGCTTAATGAGGTAAGATCTCAATTCAGGTCTTCTGATATAAAATCCAAGATTCCTCACTCCATCAGAGTGCCTCAAGCACTTTGATAAATGTAGACATTTAGTATCTGAAGTTCATTTAAATGTTTAATGAAATTTTGAGTGGTATTGTGAATAAGATGGCCAGCATATAGTTTTTTTTTAATTATATAAATGAACAACTGGAACCGAAGAGTGCTAGTTAATGGATTTATCAGAAATCCAGAGCTGTAACTACATATAGCTTGAGATACTTAATTCTGTCTCTGTCTCTTAAAGCCAGTGGGGTGTCAGACAAGTCACTTAACCTCTTCATCCTCTTCCTGCTACCAATGAAGGCTGTAGATTAGATAATCTCTGAAGTCCATTCTAACTAATTTGATGGTCTTGTCATATATTCTAGGAAATTTAAAGGATTTGCTCATTTTCATCTTTGATTTATGAGCCAGAGTGCTTTCTACTCTTCCAAAGTTCTTTGGAGTACAACAGGGATTTGTTCTTAGCAATGTCAAAGCCAATATTTTAATCACTGGTTTAGACAAAGATATGAGGCTCATGTTTATTAAATTTTTGGATTACACAAAGTTTGGAGCAGTAGCTAATATGTCAAAGACTGAAGTGTGCTCAACTGAATCAAGAAGATAGAACTCCTTAATAGGGAGAAAAGGGGTTCCATCATGTATGTATATAGGCTACATTTAGGATGAACACCAAATTGGCTTTAACTCTGCTATAACTCAGGACTCCAAAGTAAAAGCCTCAATCACCCAGACAGTAGGGACTGCAGATGCTTGTCCCCATATCTAGTAAAGCATGTTAATACCACAAGTTAAAATATTTTCTTATTTTATATTAAAACTTGGGGATTTCTTGTTTGTTCCTTCCTAGGCAATTCTGTACCTCAGGATATCACTTGTTTGGCAGCTGATGGGAGGCTGGTCTTTGCTGCATATGGGAATGTTTTCTCTGCATTTTCCCGAAACAAAGAGGTTTGTATTATTCTGGAAAATTTTAATTTGCCTATTTCATAATATTTGTTATTTCATATAGTGAATTCTAAGGGAGAAAACATAATGAGTACACTTTGTTACTTCTGTCAGCTTCTTGAGAACCTTGCTATATTTCACCTTGGTAGACTTGGGAGGAAGCAAAATTACCCATCTTCCTCATTCTTGGGCAGATCCTATCCTATATTATCACTTCACTAGTTTAGAATGGAAGATGGTGCCGTAGGTATATAATGTGTTAATAATGAGAAAAAGAGAAGTGGCAATGTGGATTATTCTGCTAACTTTATAAATACTAAAGCTATTTTATGGTCTCTACTTTTTAACAAGGTTCTCACTGTTAAACTAAGCATGCCTTTAAAGTTAATTTTAAATCCAATAGGAAGACTTTGCTTCTACCTCCGGTCCCCAGTGCTTTGGATAACAAATAACATAACTCCTTGCAATTTCGATGTGTTATTGTATATATATCATATCTTTCTATACTTTCTCACTTAATGTTATAAATCAACTATAAACAGGTGCCCAATAAGTTTTTGTGGATTTCTCATGACTTAATGAGTTTCTAGAGCTACTCTAAAATCAATACCTTTTATTAACCAGGCTTATGAGATGAATAGGTGTTTTTAACTTTTATTGTGTCTTGTATCTCTTTGGCAGCCTATGGACCTGTTCTTTTTAAATACATAAAATATATAGCATTATAAGGGAAATCAATTATATTAAAATTATCAAAATATATTTTAAAAAACCAAGTTTACAGATCCCAATTTAAGAACCCCTGCTGTAAGACCATCTTCTAGTGTGTCCCTAGGCTTATACCTGAAATCTTTTCAGCTTGATAAGACCTGTCCAGTGATTTACTCTTCATTCTCCTCTCTTTCTCACCATTTTTTCTGAGTGTCCTTTGCTGTATCATTATCATTCATACTCCCAAGACTGCCCTGGGCTACCCTTAATATATTCTGTCTCCTGGGGACCATATCAGCTTAGATAACTTTAAGTATCACCTCTGTATCTCGCTGTATCTTACTCTTTCCCCCCAAAACCAACATTTTTACTCATTTCCCTCTTCCTGCTGAGGATACCATCATCCTTTCAATATCTTAAGTTTACAATTTTGTTATCATTCTCAAGTTCTCATAATAACTCATCTCACCATCAGTTTCCAAATCTTTTTTCTTGTCATCCATCTCCTCCTCTTTTTCCTAACATGACTGCCTTTCTGGTTCTGGTTCAGGCCCTTATCAACTTTCACCTGAATCATTGCAGTAGTTTCCAAATTACTCATTTCCTATATATCTAAAGATGTGCATGCTCTCTGATATGGATTGTAAACTCATTGAAGTTAAAGACTGGTTCATTTTGGCTTTGTATTTAATTGACAGTCTGAAAATTCAAGATAACTTGTACATGATGTATGAAAATAGGATTTTTAAGAAAGAGCTCTACCATCTGTCATTTGTTATTACTATACAAAGAATTTAATTATAAGAAATATAAGTAGTGAGGATGTTTTTATATTTTCTAACATTAGTACTATATTATTAGTATATACTGTACTATATATTACTATACTAATTGAAGTATTTTGAACTTTTAATGTTATAGGTAGCACATACCTTCAGGGGTCACAATGCAGAAATTCATCTCTTACAGCCCTTTGGGGATCATGTCATCTCTATTGATATAGACAGTATTCTCATTATTTGGCATATATATTCAGAAGGTAAGAATATACATTATGCAATATATTTAGTTCAGGATGGGAGAAAATAAATTTTTAAGTTGCTAATCTTTCCTGTAGAGTTATTAGCATCTGCAATAAGTACTTTTTTTTTTAATAATAAAAGAATTATTTCATTGTGTTTCCATTAATTAAATTTCCAAGAAGCAACCAAAAATCACAATTTTGATAACTTGTCTATTTTTTTTTTTATGTTATTTGTTTTGTTCACATTCCCTGGGTTTGTAAATTGTTACATCTTAGTTTAATTTTTGGGATAACCATAGTTAGTTTCTCATCTCTACATAGTTATAAAATAAGAGTTGTTTTTAAAGTTTAGATACCTACAGAGTTCTAATATAAGATACTTTGGAAATAAACTCTGTATATTTACAGTGACTATAGCCATCATTTTTATATGACAACAAAAATGTTATTCTGGGTCAAACCTACATCCATTTCCATTGATATTTTATTTTTGATAGTGGCCACCAAAGAACATTTTTGGAAATAGTCAAGTCAACCTCAGAAGTTTTGAGATTGAAGTCTCGAATACTTCTACTTCCCTTAATGATTCATAGCTTCATCATCCATAAATTACCTGAATCCTTCTCAAGCTTTTACATTTTCACATTGTATCACTTCTTGGATCTCATATACTGACAAGACAGACTTTCTTACTGAAAGTTTGCTACTTATTGGGGTAAAGAAATTTGTCTTAAAATAACCTTTTTAAAGGTCAAGGCAACTATTATATTTCATTTGGTGATTTCATCAGCTCCAATTGATTTAGTATTATTTCTTTGAAGATGATTTTTGGATCTCTTTATCCAGCCTTAACCTTTTGCCTAACCTATTCTAGTCTTGCATTTCCAAATACCTCTAGAACATGTGAAACTGGTTGTTCCATAGACATGTTAAACTCAACATGCCCTCAAATGAAGTAATTATTTATCTTTCTCAAACTGCCTCCCCACCACTTCCTTATCACCATCATCTTCCTAGTCCCCTAGCTCACAACCTGGGTATAATTGAGCCCTTTTTCTCACCTTCCACATCCAATAGTTAACTTTTAAGTTCTATTGATCCTTCCTTTTGTAACTTACCTTTTAAAACCCCCACCCCCAACCTCCCAACATTGCCATCACTGGTACAGGTCCTTATCACCTCACACCTAGACTATTTATTGGAGTAGTCTTCCAGTTAGTTTCCCTTCTTCAAATCTTTGCTCACTCCAGGACGTCAGCCCCCTCTCTCAAACTGATCTTACTGAGTTCAGTACTGAAGTGTGTCAGAAAAACCTGGAAAGATTACTATAAACTGATGCACTAATAAATGATTAGAATTAGGAGAAGATTATATTCAGTAACAATATTATAACAGTAATCAGCTGTAAAAAATTTTAGCTTCTCTGATCAATACAATGATGCAGAACAGTTCCAAAAGACTCACAACAAAAAATGCTATCCACCTTCAGAAAGAAAACTAATGAGCTCTGAGAGCAAATTGGAGCTTTTTTTTTTTTTTTAACTTCATTTTGGAAATATGTTTTGTGTAACTTTTTATATACAGTGGGTATTTAAGTGTTTTTTTTTTAAAGCACAGTTCTGACCCAGTTATTCTTTCTCATTCAATAAACTCCAGTAATTTCCTGTCACTGCCAGGTTCAGATATAAAGTCTTCTATGTGGCACTTGAATACCTTCATAATGTGGTCTTTTCTTCAACTTTTTCCCCAACTACTCTGAGATCTAGTGACACTGATCTTTCCTAGCTATTTCCTGAATGACCATCCATCTCCTGAATATGTATTTACTTTTTCTCCCCTTGTAGTAAATTTTTATTGCTATTTTTATATTACTATAATTTCCTCCATTCTGTTCTCTTTTCTCCTATAGCCTATCCCACAAAACAAATAGTATTTTTTTTTTAAGAAAGAAAAATTAGAGGAAAGTTCTTCATGATTGATTAGTACATTGAAAGAGTTTAAAAATATGTGCAATTCTTGTGGGATTATTACCTTTGACTTTGCATTTTTACTTATTGTTAACTATACATGAAATTCCTTCATCCTTATCTCCTGTCTTCCTTTAGCTCCAAGCTAAAATCATGAACTTCTGATTCTTCTGAATGCTGGTGCTTTCCCCCATGATTATCTTTAATTTATCTTGTCAGTATATAGTTATTGGCATGTTAACTTACCCTACTAAACTGAGTTTCTCAAGAACATGGACTGGAAGATTATTGAATTTTTTTGTTTTTGCCTTTGTCATTTTTTGTTATAATCACAATAAATCCTTGTTGACTTGATTCCCATTAATTTAATTATTATCTGGAATACCTCAGCATCATTTGTATGCTTAGAGAATTCACTAGGCTTCTAAATAAAGACACATATAACAGTAAAATCAGATTTGTTATTGTATTTCCCCATCTAAGAAGTGTTTTTCATAATCTCTTCTATTTCCTATCTCTAAATGAGTTATATATCAATATCAAATTTTTTCTTTTCTATTTGAGAATAATTTTTCATAATAATTTTTGTATTCATTGCTTCTATTTTAACCATGTTTCTTTTGTAGTATTTTTACAAGTTAATTTATAACAAATCTAAATTTTAAAACGTACTTATTCTTAGTATTAGATATTTGGAAGCATTACTGCATGCTGAAATTATTTGCATTGTTTCTTAAACTGTTCCTTTATTTGCAGAAAAGTACCTACAGTTGACTTTTGATAAGGCTGTTTTTAAAATTTCTACCATTTTGCATCCAAGTACCTACTTGAACAAAATTCTCCTCGGGAGTGAGCAGGGAAGCCTCCAATTATGGAATATTAAATCCAAGTAAGCATATTTCTAATTAGTTCTAATTAGATGCTTCTCTCCACACATTTCAGTTTGTGCTCTACTTATTAGCAGCTAGTTATCTTAACCAATATTTAATTGCATTTCATAAAATCTAGAGAAATCTGTCTTGGTAATTTTCTAGTGAAAAATATTTTGAAATTCTCTTATACATCCATGCAGCTGACTTTGATTTGTTTTTATGGCTCTACAGTCAAATGTGAAAGACAGGTGAGTTTTTTGGATGACCTTTGAGTAAACTGAGGAATAAGAAAAATAGAATATGAACATGAGAAATGTTAAATCACATATTTCCTCAGTAATAGTAACAAACTCATTATTGCAATATTTTTAAGCATTTCTAAGAACACAAAATTTATTTTTAAATTGCATACTTTCTTACAAGTTTATTGAAGGTTGATAAGAAAAAGGGGGAAAAAAAGCATTATCTCTTGGATATTTAAGTGACTGCTTCTCAAAATCTTTCTCTTAACCCCCCCCCTTTTTTTTTTTTTTGCTGAGACAATTGATGTTAAGTGACTTGCTCAAGGTCACACAACTAGAAGTGTTAAGTGTCTGAGGCTAAATTTGAACTTGAGTTTTCCTGACTTCAGGGCTGGTGCTCCACTGAGCAATCTAGCTGCCCCTTAAAGCCTTTCTTAATTCTAAGATGATAACAATGACTAAAACAAATGTTTAATGCTTTAGTATAGCTAGCATAATACTTTTAGATAGGTTGTGTTAGCTAATGAATATGTACATGTTAATATGTTGAAATCAGTTTGCATAATATACTTATTTTTAAATGACTATATGTAGCATGATTTCACTAATTTGAATGATCAGAAGTAAGGAGTGATATTTTTATGATATATTTTTTTGTTTGTACCTGTGCTTTATTTCATGCTGTTTGGTAGCTAAAAGGAGAAAAAAACTTATAGTTGTATTCTTAAAAAGAATATTCTTTACAATTCTTGTTTGTGTTTTTGCCCTACTTTTAAATTTAATTTGCATTTAATCAATTCAACACGTTTATGAAGTACTTGCTGAGTGTAAGGCACTGTGCTAGACCTTAACTTTGGATTTTCTGAAGGAGTGTGCTTTCATGTTTTCTAAGTATATGGTATTTGTCCATCAAAATTAGTTTTTTAAGTAGTTTTTTCCCCCCCTTATAGCAAACTTCTATATACATTTCCAGGATGGAATCTTGCAGTGACAGCTCTCCAACAGGTTAGATTTTTACTGTTAAGAAACAAGTGTTAAATATGTGCTTTTCTATATTTTGAGCAGCATCTCTGTAGATTTTAAAAGGTAGAAGAATAGTTCATTTGTTACTTTGATGCCTATGACTGCTGGAATGAAAAAAGAGTGCTTTGGAAATTTTAAAATAATTAAAATGAAAAGAAACTAGTCTTAATGGCCAGTTATGGTTATGAAATTCTGCTTGTGAAGATGATATATTAGTTTTGCTGAACTAGTTTTTCTACCTTTTATTACAAGTAATGGCTTAATAAATTAGGAGTTGAGAGAGGGGGATATATTTGGAAATGAATACAGTTTTAAAATAAAAGATATCAATTAAATTCTTTTTTTTTTTTAAACAGTTCCTTGATCTACAAGCATTAAATTGAGAATTGTATTGTGATCTGTGAAACTGTCGTTTTCCTATATTAATTTCCTTGTAGCACTGTATGGTGTTGGGCCTTTTTTGGATAGTAACTTAATGTTGTTTGAGAAAAATTATTACTAGTACAAAAGTAATGATATCAACATCATTGAATCAGTGGTTGTTTTGAATCATGAGGTCTAACCCTTCATCTGTTTTAAGCTTACCCTGGAAAGAACTATTTTCCTTTATGTTGAAAAACTTTGAAAAGATGATTTTTGGAATACCTTCTACAGAAATCAGATAAACTGTCTGGCCCAGTTTTAGTAACTTATTTCTTTTGTATACATTTATACCCAAACCACTGCTGGATATATGCTTTTCTGTATCTGTTGTCTATAATTATCTACATAAGTTTGCCTAGAAAGAAGTGTAGCACATTATAGATAAATTCTCTAATTTAGGGATTAGGCAAGAATCAACTTTAAGCTTCCTCTTAGCTAACTTTCTGTTGTTTAAACACAAAGAAATAGATATTATGAAATTTTTTGATAACTTAGGGTAGGGGAGTGGAGATCACAAGGTAGTACTGTTAAAATAAATATATAATTATATAAATGTATTGGAATAAATATATTTGGATTTTAAAAAGAATCACTTTTTTTTGGGGGGGGGGTTACTTATTTAATTTTCAGGCACCTGCAATAGATGTCATTGCAATTGGACTTGTATCTGGTCAGATTATTATCCACAACATTAAATTTGATGAAACGCTGATGAAGTTTCGCCAGGATTGGGGTCCCGTCACTTCACTTTCTTTCCGCACAGGTATATTTTATCCTTTAGAAAAAGTTCTTATACATATTTGATAATAAGGAAATTTTCTAAATGATGTTTTCTTATATCTATATAATGTAGCAGTTCACAAAAGAGCAGGGATCATCATAAAAGAATTTGTAGCAGTTCACAAAAGAGCAGGGATCATCATAAAAATATCTGCAATTTTTTAGTTTCATCATCTATTAAATATATACTTGCAGTTTATTTCTGTTAACGGTTGAATTCTTTTGAGTTTGACATTTCATATATTTTAATTTTAAGGAGTTTTTAAGGAGATATATAATACTTAATTATATTTTATGTTGTTGTTTTGTTTTTATATGTAGATGGACATCCAGTAATGGCATCTGGTAGCCCACTTGGTCATATCAGTCTCTGGGACCTGGAAGAAAGAAAACTAATCAATCAAATGAGAAATGCCCATTCCACTGCAATTGCTGGTTTAACATTTCTCCATGGAGAGCCACTTCTTGTTACTAATGGTGCTGACAATGCCCTGAGGGTAGGATTTCTTTTTTTTAAAATAGTTTTATTTACTTATAACGAGATAAGAATTTTCATACATATATCAAAACATGCCCTCTTCCTCTGAATATGACTGAAAATGAAACTATGAATTCTACTTCATATCACTTGCTTTAAATATATAATTCTACTTGAATTTCAAAGCATTTCTGCTTGTCTTATTTTTAGTTTAATAGTTGAACTTCCCTTGTGTGAATTTAAAATATTACATTGGTTCTTTAAGACATCATCATCATCATCATCATCATCATCATCATTATTAAATTTTTAATTAACTTTACCTTCTTCCTAAGTAAAAATACAAAGGAGCCTGGAGTGAAGAGTTTAACACAATCAAAATTAATCCACCCAGTAGCCGAATCTAAAAATGTATATACGTTCCTTTTTCCATCTTGTGTTTGAAGAAGTGTCACAACTCTAGAGTATTTTCAGGTGTTTTTGAAGACTGTTGTTTTGATTGCATATATTAATTTCAAAGTTTGTTTCTCTTTACATTTTTTGTGTTATTGCTTTAAATTTTTCTGGTTTGGTTTATTTCACTTTGCATTAGTTCATACAACACAGGATTCTATGAAATTGCTTTTCATCATTTCCTTTCTCTATTTCTCTGAACTGTGCTTGTGTTTGAAACTTCTTACTCAGTTCTATCTGCTGTCCCACCTAGCTGCCCCTCTACTGGGGAAAAGCAGAAGGCAAGAAGTAACTATAGTACTAATGAAGGGTTTGGGACAAAGCTGATAGGAAATTCAAATGCCATAAAGATCAATAATGCATTTTTTCTTAAATTTACTAATTGATAAATAATCAATTATATCCCAAAACCTGGGCTATAAAAGTAATCTTCAAGAAAATGTTCCATGTAAAATTGGGCATGATAAAAAAATAAAAAGAGTATGGATTTAACAGGAGCAGAAGAATTGAAGAAGAGATGGCAAAAATATGCAGAACTATACAAGATAGATGTTAATCAGTAATCATGATGGTGAGGTAATTGATCCTAGAGCTAGACATCCTGGCGATACAAGTCAGGTGGGCCTGTAGAAACATTGGCAATATAAGGCTAGTGGAGGTGGTAGAATTCCAGCTGTATTATTTAATATCCTAATAGATGGTACATTTAAAGTGCAAATTTGGAACACTCGATTTGAAAAGATCACTTTAGGTTCCATTCCTAAAGATCCCATTGCCAAAAATGATCAGTTTACCAAACAGTTGCATTCACTTCACAAGCCAGCAAGATTACATTTAACATTCTGCAGGGTAGACTTCAACATTACTTAAATTGAGTATTACCAGACAAGCAGGCTATTTTTTGAAGAGACAGAGGAATTAGTGACCAAATTGCCATCATTATGGATTATGGAGAAAGCCCAGAAAAACATCTGCTTCACTGACTATGCTAAAATTTTTGAATGTTTGGTTCACA
This sequence comes from Sarcophilus harrisii, assembly GCF_902635505.1. Taxonomy (NCBI): domain Eukaryota; kingdom Metazoa; phylum Chordata; class Mammalia; order Dasyuromorphia; family Dasyuridae; genus Sarcophilus; species Sarcophilus harrisii. Next base: position 197,697,941 of record NC_045426.1, read on the forward strand.
ACAAATGTGGCAGGTCCTCAGAGATGGCAGTACCAAATTAATTTACTTGTCTTCTAGCAAACTTGTATAGAAGTGAAGAAGCAACAGGTAGAACTACAAATGGAGAAACTACTGGTTTAAGATTAGAAAAACAGTAAGATAAGGCTACTGTATATTGTCACTAACTAATATGCCAAGTACATCATATGAAAATGCCTACTGGATTGTTGTGATACAGGAGCCACCTGCCAGTGGCTGCTGGAGGTCTAACTCAGACCTGTAGAATGGATCTCTTAATGTGAGAGGATGATGAGGATGATGATGATGATGAAGATGATGATGATGATACAAGGAGACTGAGAGGCAGTTGCCTTCTCTGACCTCTCTCCTCATCCCTCATGCCTCTAATTTATTTCATTCCCAATCCACAAGGAATACTTGTGTAAGTAAAGGCTTCTTTGCTACTCCTTCAAGTGTTATGATTCACAGCTGTGGAGGCTCTCGGAGAATTGACCTGCCCCTTCACTTAGGCATGGTCCTTAACAATGGATGGAATTAAAGTGCCAGGAAAAATATCAACAGTTTCAAATATGTAGATAATATCACTCTGATGGCAGAAAGTAATGAATTTAGAAGCCTCTTGATGAGTGTGAAAGAGGGAGTGTCCAAAAGCTGACTTGAAACTTAATATCACAAAAAATTAGATATTAGCAACTGGTCCTATTACTTGGCAAATAGAAGCAGAAGAAATGGAAGCATTGTCAGATTTTATATTCTTGTGCAGAAGTGACACTGTCAAATTATGGAGCTGGAGAAGACTTTTGATAGTTCCTTGGACAGCAAGGACATCAAATAGTCAACACTTAAAAAAACTAATTCAGACTATTAACTGAAAAGTCAGGTACTAAAGTTGAAGCTTTAACAATGTGACCACATAATGAGAAAATGAGAAACATTGTAAAAGACTTTGATATTGGGTAAGTTTGAAGAGGACAGTACAGGATGAGATAGAAGTAACTAACATGAATTTGGACAGACTTTGGGAGATCATGGCATATAAAAGAACGGCATGCTATAAGTCTGTGGCTTCATGAAGAGTCAGATATCTGACCAACAGCAAAATAGAGAGCACACAGAAGAGAGTAACCATACTATTTAAGGGAATTAAGTCTGCTGTATGAGGTAATTTAAGAATCTGAAGATGTTTATCCTAGAGAAGAAGATCTGGAGATACAATTGATGTCTTCAAGCATTTGAAGGTCTGTCATACCAAAGATAGACTTGTTCTGTATTAACCCACAGGCAAAAATACAGGTTTTACGTCTGGAATTCTTTCCAACAATTAGCTGTTTCAAGGTGGAATGGATTCAGACAAAAGCCAGATTACTGCCTTTTTAGTCATATTTAAAAAGTGATGGGTTGAACATAGGGGACCCTTTGAACTCTAGAAATTCTGTAATCCCCATCTTTAGCCAGCCTTCTGTAATTTCAATTTGTGGTAACCAGTCTTCCAGAAAACTAAGTTGTTGATTTCTTGTCTTTTTTTCTCTCTCAGATTTGGATATTTGATGGTACTGCAGGTGAAGCTCGGCTTTTGAAATTTAGAATGGGTCATAGTGCTCCTTTAACTAAAATTAGATACTATGGACAAAATGGACAGCAAATTCTTAGTGCAAGTAAGAGTATTTCATATTGTATAACTTCAGTTATTCACTTAATTCAATACTTCAATAAGTATTTATTGAATATTTATTCTGTGTTTTACACTGTGTTTAAGATTTCAAGACTTAAGAGTTCTTTTTGACCACCTTAATAATAATTTTAATAATTTACTTTACCTTACCTATTTCATTTGTCTATCAAGGTTTAGCTTCTAGTCATGTGGGCTTAAAATGTATATTCAAATCACATTGGAAAATTTTAATTTACCCTCTTCAAACTTTATCCTTATCTGTTGACATTCTTTCCTTATGTAATCTAATGTTTTTCTGATACATTTATGAGGCTATTTTCTCCTAAAATGGTATATATTTGAGGGTTGAGAGGTTTTTTGTATCTAGCTTGAGTAGATCTTTAATTCACATTACTGCTCTTTGTAGCTTGACTTTTTTATGTTCTGTTAGGTCATGATGGCACTTTGCAGTCATTTTCCACAGTTCATGAAAAATACAACAAGAATTTGGGACAAGGTAAGTTAATAACAAAGGGAAAGTTGGTCTTGAATATAAGTTCTCATTTTGCTACCTTTCTGATACATATTCTCCCATGGGACATTGGAAAGTGTAGTAATATAGTTTATCCCATTTCATTCAGATAGTAAACATTATTAAGTACCTAGTATGTACCTGAGAATATAAGAATCAAAAGTAAGCACTTGCCCTCAATGAGCTTTCAATCACAAAAATGAATATGTATGAACAAATTATATACAGGATAAAAGAGAAGGCACATAATAAAATGACCTTCCTTACTACGCCATCCCATTTCCTCAAAAAGATTGTCTTCTCTGTTCATTTTATCCCTGTTAACTATTGTTGTTTTTCTCTTTTGCCCTTTGTAGCTAAACTCATTAAAACAAAACAAAACATATTGTCTACAATAGGTGCGTCCACTTTCTCTCTTTACTTTCTTCTTAATCTCTTAATTGCTATATCCAATGACCTTTCCTTCCTCATTCTCTTTGACCTCTCTTTAGCCTTTGACACTGTTCATCACTCCGTTTTCTTTGGTACTTCTCTTTAGGTTTTTGGGACACCACTTTCTCCTGTTTTTTCTGCTATTCATCTGACCTTTTCTTTTTCACCTTTACTGATTCCTCCTCCATTTCATGCCCTCTAACCATAGATTTCCTTCAGATTCTGTTTTGGGGGCAGCTAGGTGATACAATGGATAGAGCACCAGCTCTGAAGTCAGGAGGACCTGAGTTAAAATCTGGTCTCAGATATTTAATACTTTCTATGTGACCCTGGGCAAGTCACTTAACCCCAATTGTCTCAGCAGAAAAAAAAAAAAAGAAATCTGTTCTGGCTCCTTCTTTCCCCCCTCTGTGATAGTTCACTTAGTGTTCTTATCAACTTTCATATATTTAATTGCCATCTTTATTCTTATGATTTTCAAATCTACCTTTCCTGTCCCAGTATCTCTGCTACTCTCCAATCTCACATATCAACTGCTTTTCATTCATCTCAAAGAGGATGGTCAATATATATCTGAAATCCACTCTGTCCAAAACAGAACTCATTATCCTTCTTTCCAAATCCTCCCCCCTTGCCTTGTCCATTGCTGTAGGAGCAGCGCCATGTTCCCAATCCCTTCGGCTCACAACGATGGAGTTCCCTGTGATTCCTCACTGTCTCTCAGTCTCCCACTGTGACTAGTCTCTTGCTAAGGCCTCTGTGATTTCATCTTTTCAGCATCTCTTGTGTACACTTCTTTTTCTCCTTTGACATCCCCACCTTTCTAGTGCAGGCTTTCATCACTTCACCTTGATTACACAGTAGCCTATTACTATATCTGCCTGCTTCAAGTCTCTTCCCACTCCGCTCCATTCAGCCACTGCACCCATTTCCTAGGATGCAGAAGTGATTTTAATTCCCTATTCATATTGTCTCCAGGAGCAAATATTAAACACCCTGTTTGTCAGTTCACATTCCTTCATAACCTGGTCCCCTTCTTCCTTTCCATTCTATACCTTTTTCCCTAACACATATTCTTCAACCTAGTAACACTGACTTCTTGGCAGTTCCACAAACAAGGCCTCCATTTTCCAATTCTGGTTGTTCCTTATATCTAGAAGGCTCTTCTTCCTCTGCTATGTTCTAACTACTCTTTCTTCCTTGCCCTCTCTCAGCTTCCTTTTAAGTACCAACTTAAATCCTACTTTCTATATGAAGTTGTGCTCAACTCCTCTGAGTTCAATAATTTACCTCTTTTAATTATTTTTTACTTATCCTGTATATAGCTTGCTTTATATGTATATTTGTTTGCATGTTGTCTTCCACATCAGATTGTAAGCTCCTTAAAAGCAGAGACTATCTTTTGTCCTTTTTTTTATCCCTAATGCTTAGAGTAGTACCTGGCACATAATAGGCATTTAATAACAGTTTACTGATTGAATTGAAGTAAAAGATAATATTTTAGTTGGGACTTAGTTGGAGTTTTTTTTTTTTAAGGAAGCCAAAGAGATCAGTAGTTGGAGTGGAAGAATGTTTGGGGTGGCCAAAGAGAATGTCTGGAGCCAAGGGATAGAGTATCTTATTCATGGAACAGCCAAGGTGCCAGTATCAGTAGATTGAAGAATATATGTTGGGGAGTAAAATGTAAGAAGGCTGGAAAGTTAAGAAGGAGCTAGGTTATGAAGAACTCTGAATAACGAATGTAGGATTTTTATTTTTTAATGTTTGATCCTGTTGATAATAAGGAGGGAGATATTGGAGTTTGAGGAGGGGCGTGATGTAGTTGAACCTATATTCTATTTTCATAGGCTTTGTCTTTTCTATTCCATAATGAAATTGATAACTTACTATATCTGGGGTGAGGAGGAATTTAGTAGAATGGATGAGAAGGAAGATCAAAGAATCTCTTTGTTGGACCTTATATATTATCTGGGCCAACTCTGTCATTTTACAGATTAGAAAACTTCAAAGAGTGACTTGCTTGAGGTTGCACAGTTGTTTAGCTCGGCCTGAAGTAGAATTCACAGACTCACATCTTAATTCCATGCCCTTTTCATAATACTACTATGAGAAACATGCTTTTTAAATCTTGAAGCATTATGTAAAGAAGTAAGTCAGTATTTCTGTGGAAATAGATTAAAGTTGACAACGTTGATAATTATCAATATTCTTGTTCCATGTTGTAATATATAATGTAAATTTATATTTACTCTATGTTGTGTGAGACATTAAAAGTGAGTGAAAATAAATGCCTTTTATATAAGTTTATTATTGAGATATCCATTAATTTTATATTGTTATTTTCCAGGAATGATAAATAAAAAGCAAGCCAAACGTAAAGGCCTTAAGAATTGTGAGTCAATGAAACTTCCACCCATAACAGCATTTGTAGCAGGTAACTTTAATGTACTGTTTTTAAAATTTCATATTCTTTCTTTCATTTACAAGTTACTGATTTGTTGATTTCCCCACCCTTTCTGCTCTTTCCACAAATGACATTATTAAAAAATGTTTTGTATTAATTCTTCTCTTAATCTTAGGAACTAAGACATTTTTCAAATGAATACAGTTTTGTTGAAGAATCTTCAAAAACCTGAAATTCTCTTTGTTCTTAGGTAGAGAAAGATCATGACTTACCTGAGATCACATAGTGACAAAGTTGAGAACAGTTTCCACTGTATTGTACTACCTTTTCATTTATATGTGTTAACTGTAACCATTTCTAAGATGAGGGTTTGGAATTTAGTGTTTGACTTAAAAATACTGCTTAAAAAAATTTATTTTTAGGTATTTAAAATATTTTCCTGACTGGGGAAAGGACAAATTTATCATTGTAAAATTGTGCTATTAGCATATTTTCTTCACTAAAAGAATGATTTGTGTTTTCATTGTGCTGGTTTCTTTGGAATTTATACTATATATTAAAAATTATTTAATATTCTCTGTACTATATAAACATATTTATGTGGTGGTTTTAGGTTTGCAGAGCATTTGATTTTTATCTCAGTTGAGCCTCACAATAATTCTGTGAGGAAAATATCGGTATTAATCTCTATTCTATGAATGAGGAAACTAAGGCTCAAAGAGTAATGATTGCATATCTACTAAATGTCTGAGCTGTTTTTCAACATAGATTTTTTTTGTCTAGCCCAGGTCACTGTGTCATGCTACTTCTCTCAGATGACTGTAGGCTACTTTATTAGATGAGGATAGGCTGAAAACATATATTGGAGGTAATTAGATGAAGATTTTTCTGAGCTGTGGGGTAGCATAAAAAGATGGTATATAGGATTAAAAATTAGAAATTTTAGGCATTCAAATTGAGTCAAAAGTATTTTGAAGAATGCTTAGATTGTTTCATTATCTGATTGGATATTAGTCATGTTATAATGCAAGATCATTAATCATTACTGTTAAGTGCTGGAACTGACACTTTTGTAGTGAAGAGATATATGGACAAATAACTAAAAATCTGGGTCATTCAGGAAAGGCTTCATGAATGGAAATGACATTTAAGCTGGTCTTTGAGGGCAAGAAGAATTTCATTAGGCAGAGATAGATAAAAGAAATTTGCATATCCAAAATAGGTCACATTGATTGATATCAGGATAATAAAACTTAATTCAACAGTTTATCAGTGTGTACTTACTATTTTTGAGTTGTTAGATTTTTTCATCTTTTCTACTTATTAACACATTAAGAGTTTTTCTTGTTACATTTTCCTATTTTGTAGTACATCTAAGAACCGTATTTTAAAAATTTTTAATAATTGGAAGTGAAAATCATTTATATAAATATTTCCTAGAAATTTAATAATGGAAGTTACAAGGTTCTTTGGAGTTATTATTAAAGCAACTGTACTCATTTTTTCTCTGACAAAAGCATGAGATTGTGAGCAAATCACTTAATCACAGGGTGGTTGTAAGGAAAATGCTTTGAAAATTTTAAAGTACTATCAAGATGAATTATTGGTAATCAACTATCTATTTTAGGAGCAACATGGCATCTACATGAGTACAGTAATTTTATTGTTGTAAAATTCATATTTTGAAGTACTTGACTTGAGAATAGAAAGTGATTACAAGTTAATAGAGAAAAATTGATGTTAAAGAGTAATGATATTCTACCCGAAAGGCAAGAAAAAATACCTGAAGAAATTGTAGCTTGATGCGAATAAACACAAATTAGAGGAATAATTTCATTGAATACTTAAATAAATCTTTATGATAATATATATTATATAATGATAGACTGATATTTATAATAGAATATTATTTTCATAATTGAATGAAATGTGAAGGAATTTAATTTGGATAAACTTAATACAGTCAGAAAATCCATAAATGAGTGAATAGAAAAGCATTTATTAAATTCTTGCTATGTATTAACCACTATATTAAGCTTTGTGCTTACAAATAGAAAAGGTTTTCTCTGTTCTCAAAGAGTTACATATTACATATTCCTTAAAGTCTCTTTCAATAAAAGCATCTTTTACGAATATGTTAAAATCATTCCAGTATCCTTGAAATAAACCAAGGTAGAGTATATTATTAGTGATGCTTGAAATAAATATATGCTTAATAAAGGTATTTTCCATTGTCATAGAGAACACCTATTGTTCTATTTGTCCAAATGGAGGAAAAATCCCATGCAAATCATGGGATGTCCAAAATGTTTGCAGAAGATACTGTGGTGATTACTCCAAGTCCTAGAATATTCCATGATCTACTTAAATGAGATTCATAATCATTAAAATGACTACTTTAACTATTTACTGAGGAAAGTAGATAAAAGAATATTTAAATTTCACTCAAAAATGAATGATAAAGCATTGTTAAGCATATGTTAAGCAGCAGATAAGATAGAAAAAGTAAAACAGTTCCTGTACTCCAGGACCTCACACTCTAATTGAGAGAATACATATGCAAGAGTTCAACTTCAGAGTGACTGGAAAATAAGTGAGTTGCACTGCCCAGAAGTTCTTAGACTGCATCAGTAGGTCAGATAGCAGTTCCTAGTGACTTAGAAGATGAAGCAGCAGAGCAAAGGATAAGACTTAGAGGGCCTCAAAGTGTCAGTGGCAAGCTGGTGATCAGATCTGATGATCCTCTGGCTAACCAAAAGGATTAGAATTGGTGACTCTGAACTTTATCCAAGCAGTAAGAGGATTCACATTGTTCTGGTGTAATCAACCATGCTTTGTAGCAGATTGTATATGGAAGAGATAAGAGAAAAGAATGATTCCAAGATTGTCAACTTGGGTGTTTGAAGGAATAATAATATCTTATATTGAAACATATATAACTAAATAAGAACTTCATCATCTGTTCTCTTCTCCTTTATTCTAGTTTGATTAGGAAGTGGGCAGAGATGACCTTTAAATTGTCAAAGATAATCTCTCCACATGTCCCAATAATTCCCTCCCATTTTTTCTAGTAGATTTTTCCCAGTTATTCATTCTTGCAAATTGACAATTTTTTTGAACCTACTAGTTTTTTCCCTACTGCCTAAGTCTCACCTATCTTCCATAAATTCTCACTTACCTTGCCATCCACCCAAGCAATTTTTTTTTATATTGTCCATTCCTCAATCACTTCTTAACCTTCTCTTCTCTTCCTTTTTTCAATTCTTTGCAATCTGATTTCTGGCCTCATCACTCAAAAGTGTTGCCTATGAAATTACCAGTTAGCTTTTAATGTCTTTTTTATTTTGTCACCCATATACGTATTAGCTTGGTAAGCAGCTATTTTTCTATCACTCAGTAAATAAGTATTTGTCAAGTATTCTACTGTACACTGTGAAGAATACAGAAATGTATAAGGAATAGTTTTTCTCGGTGACCTTAACATCTAATTGAGAAGGTACAAAATTTAAATATATATTGGCCCAAGGTAATGTCAAGTAGTAGGAATAGTGCATTCAAAAAATGGTGAAATCAATGTAGGTAGCTTAATATAAGAGGATAGAACTTAAAAGTTTTGACAGATATGTAGAATATGACAGAAAGGGACAAATACTTCAGGAATAGGAAATGTCATGAGCAAGGATATAAAATTGACAAAATTATAGACAGTGGATAGACCTGAAACATCCTCAAGCCTAGGGTTTATTTCAGGTTTATGGTGGGAGTTTTCAATGCCTGGTCTAGGTAATGTGATGCTATTAAATCAGTATTTTAAGTTTAAATGTTAGAATAAAGCTATCATTCAGGCAGAATAATACTGGCTTGTCTCTAAAGGAAAGGATTGTTAACTATTTTTCAGCATAACAATCAAGAAATTACTTTTGGGATCTCTGAAGTAGACAAATGTAGAAAGTGAAATTTCCTATTTCTAGATGTATTTAAGCAACAGGATATCTGATGAGACTTGTTTGCTATTGAAATTGCTAAGTACAAAAAGTATTTCAGTTAATTGTCAATGATATACAGCATTTTCTGAGTATTGAGTACTTCATTTTTATGTCCAAAGACAGATTCTGTGTTTGGCTATTTTTCTTACTTTTAAAATTCTTTTGTGCCCAGAGAAATTTTAAAATATAATGAATGTTGATTAATTCCTGAGTTTTCTGAAATCTAAATATATTAAATCCAGTAAAGACATATGAAGAAAAGTGCAAGTTAGATCTTTCAGATAACTAAAAAGTTATTTGAACTTTGTACCTTCAGAGTATTAATTATAAACTTAGGCTTTCTTCTGTTCCAAAAAACCTTTAAAATCCTTAGTGAATTTTTTCTTCTATTTATGCCTTTCTTGCTACTTGAGACTCCAAAATAGCCTTGGTTAGGAGAAAGACTTTAAACCTGTAGATAAACTTAGGCCTTGGTTTTATTTAGAAGTTTAAATACACCCATTTTCTAAAATTATGAACAAATTACTTTTTAACAAGAAGGCTAATTAATTTCACTCTTGCTTTGTGTATCCATTCTTTAGTAGAATTAAAAAAAAAAAGTGGATTGATCCATTTTACTGAAAGAAGGAAAAGGCAAGAAAAAAGTATATAGATTTACAGATCAAGTGAAATTTTCTTTAATAATCTGACTGTAATATAAAAATAGAATAAAAGCAGTATTGCTACAACTTAGGATCATAAAACAACTTAGTGGAATAAGGAAAATGAAGCCCAGAAAAGCACTAAATTAGAGTAGAAAGTTTTCTTTCTACTTCTGGAGCAGAACTTTTTTTTTCCTCTGATTTTTAATTTTTTTGTTCTTAAGTATTTATTTTATAATAACAATAATGACTTTTTTATGTTTCAAAATACATGCAAGAATAGTTTCCAACATTCACCCTTGCAAAACCTTTTGTTCCAAATTTTTCTCCCTATCTCCCCCTAGACAGCAAGTAATCCAATAAAGGTTTAACATGTGCAATTCTTCTAAACATATTTCCATATTTGTCATGCTGCACAAGAAAAATCAGATCTTAAAAAAGAAAAAAAATGAAAAGAAAAAACAAGCAAGCAAACAACAATAAAAAAGGTAAAAATATTATTCAGACCTCATAGTATTCTCTCTCTGGATGCGGCTAGCTCTCTCCATTACAATCTATTGGAATTGCCCTGAATCACCTCATTGTTGAAAAGAGCCAAGTCCATCACAGTTGTAGATCAGAACCTTTTAATGTGGTCTGTGAACTTTTTTTTTTTTAAGTATTTTGATAAATATATTTCAATATAATTGATTTTCTTTGTAATCCTTTGTATTTTTGAAATTTAAAAATATAATTCTCCTTAGACTACCAAAGGAGTCCAAGACACAGAAAAAGGCTAAAAACTTCCACCCAGGGGGCAGCGAGGTGGTGCAGTGGATTGAGTACAAGCCCTGAAGTCAGGAGGATCTGAGTTCAAATGTGACCTCAGACACTTAACACTTCCTAGCTGTGTGATACTGGGCAAGTCACTTAACCCCAATTGCCTCAGAAAAAAACAAAAAACAAAAAAAAAAAAAACTTCCACCCTGTATCCTAAGGGTAATCTGTGAGAAACAAGAAGTAAAGCATCTAACACTTTTAGTAATGGTATAATAGTATTGTGATGGTGTTTTTTCTTTTCATGGAAAAAAATTAAATTGAGTTTGGGACGACACTTTTAAGATCAGCCTATTTTGGTCAGTGTTTTGATGTCTCTGATTTTATTTGTATGGATATTGATTCTCCTGATTCAGATTAGAAATGACTTTTCCATACCTTAACCTATGTGATTATTGTTTGTTTTTTTCATAAATGTCCTATCCAATTTGCTAGAAATCTTTCCTTTTTTTCTTTTAGTATCTTCTAACACAGTTTTTTGGTGATGCCCCTCCAAGCTGTTTATCTCTTGTGTCATTATTGATAAATCATTGACCTAGTTCTCTTTCTGATTCTAATACGTTTTGATTATTGATAACATACTGCAAGCTTCTTATATCTTTCATACACTTTAGCGTTACTTTTGGGGTTGTTAGTTTAATTCTTCTAAGTATGTTGTTTCCATGTCTTGTGGCCATATGAAATATTGATATTAAAGAGTTTAGTAAAAAAATAAAAAGTTTAGTCTTGCTAATTTAAAATTATAGAACACCCTGGATTGTTAATGCAATCTAGCACCATCTTCTCTCTATCTCCTCTATTTATAGTATTTATCTAAGATAGACAATTTGATTAGCTACTTGTCTAAATACATTTCATAATCTGAACAATATGTATTTTTCACATAATTTGCTGGCTAAAAAGATGTATCTCTTTTGCATATTTGTTGGTATTAGGGTGTTTTTTAATGCTTATTTGCCAGTGCTTAGCACAATGCTTATCACATAATAAATGCTTAATAAATATTTGTTGATTGATTATTATCACCCATAAAAAATTCCTTTCAGTAACTAGATTGAAGCATGTAGTAAATAGTAGATTGATGGATTTAGTTACTGCCTTCTAAGGAATGAATTTAAGAAATTACTACACAAATTTTTTTCACTGTTTTTCTTCCCCTTAAGTATTTCAAAAGATTGTATATTGTTAATGTTTTGAATTATGTTTCAGAGAATGCTCGTGAGAGTGATTGGGATGGAATCATTGCTTGCCATCAAGGGAGATTTTCTTGTTCAACCTGGAATTACCAAAAATGTACCATGGGAGCTTATTTTCTGAAACCAGAAAATTGGAAAAAAGATAAACTACATAACACAACTGCAACAGTGAGTGATCTTTTTTTAAGAGAATTTTGTCTTAGCTATTTTTAATTTTTGTTATTATTCAGTAAAATTAGTTAAGAGATGTCTAATTAAAAATCAGTCAGCAAGTGTTTGTGTGCCAGGCACTATGTTAGCTGCTCAGTATATAAAAACAAAAAAATTAAGTAGTCTCTATTTTTGGAGTTTTAACATGTACAAGTACATATGTAAATAAATATATATATATAGAATCAATATATGCATAATATATGTACATAATACAAGATTGCTAATTACAGAGAGAGGGCACTGGTAGTAAAGAGAAATTAATATTACTTTGTGTGATATAAAGTTCCCATTAACCAAATGTTCGTATCTGTTGAAGTGTTTTTGTTATTTAATTTTCCAGTCACCCTAGGTTAAACCAGAAGATCTTTTCTGTGGAAATTATTTTTAAAACTTTAAGTGTCTATTTTACCACCTATGTCATATTTACATATTATGCTGTATACCTAAAGGCATGATCAGCTTTCATGGGGGGGAGGGGATAGATGAGGAAAATTTAATTAAATTTCTGATGACAGCAAGATAGAGGGCTACTTCTATTTGACAATAAACAATATTATAATCAGTTTTTTAAAAAAGTCAGGTAAATGTATTTCAGTATAATTAGTTTCTTTTGTAGTCCTTTGTATTTTATTGATTTTAAAACATTCTTAGAATGAGTCTATAGGCATCTCCTCAGACTATCAAAGGGATCTAAGACATACCAAAGGTTAAAAACCTCTTGGTTTATGTCCCACAGATATTATGCAAAAAATAAGGAGTAAAGCCCATAATTAGTGCTATTAAGGTTACATTTCATATGACAGGACATTGTAAGATCTGAGGGCCTTGTTATGAACAGACCAATAAATTTGAAAATTATTTAGGAGGCACTGGAGCAGTATTAAAGACTTTTAAACAGAGGAGTAACATGGCCTGATGTGTGCATAAAAATATTTGAATGGTATACATAGGTGGTAAAGAATATCTTACTGGTGATGACTTTTAAAAAAAGAGAGAAAGGGGGACAGGTATGAGAGATGATGCAGAGGTGAAATGATAAGAAGTTAAATAATCTTTTGAGAGAATGTCAGAAGGAGAGAACAATAAGTAGTAGGAAGAATGGTATATTTTTCAAGGCGGATGGAGATGGGAAAAAATTGCTATTAAATATGGCATTTGATGACCTTTGAGAATAAGGCAGAAGCCAGATTGCAGTGTATTGAAAGGAGGAAGTAAGTGATGAAGAAAAGGACACATTAGGTATTTTTTCTCCTTCTCTCTCTCACCCCCCTCTTTTTCCCCCTCTCTCCCCCCATGCAATAGGCCTGGCTTTTTACAAGAAATTAAAAGATTGTATAGCTTTGGATGATCTAGATGAAAGGTTAGGTAAATTTTTTTTCCCCAGATTCAAAAGACTTGTGTCATCAGGAATTCCAACCAAGTCCAATATTTGTACTTGTTAACTTTAATCTTAACTACAGCAGTAGTTAATTGATTTGTTTTAATTTCTTATTTGTAATTTTCTCCAAAGGCTATAGATATAACTTCATGTGGAAACTTTGCTATAATTGGTCTTACATCAGGAAATGTTGATGTCTATAACATGCAGTCTGGTATGCATCGAGGTTCATTTGGAGTAGATAAAGGTAACTTATTTAAATTTTTTATTTATTTCAATTTGATATGGTGAAGTTTTTTTCTTTAAACTGAAACTATGAAAACTTACTATGTAAATTAATAATAATGTACTATATGTATATTATACTATATGAATTGATAATAATGTACTATATGATTTAATAATAATGTATGACTTGGGGACAGCTAGATGTCACAGTGGATAGAGCACCGGCCCTGAAGTCAGGAGGAACTGAGTTCAAATCCGGCCTTAGACACTTAATACTTCCTAGCAGTGTCACCCCGGGCAAATCACTTAACTCCAATTGCCTCAGGAAAAAAATAATAATGTATGACTTAATCTAAGATAGAAAAGCTGCTTAGGGAATACAGATTCAAATTGTTGCAAAATTGTATCTTATTTTCTAAAAGAATACTGTCAAGGCTTAAACTAAAAGCTAGCTTCACTTTTCCTAAGTTATAATGCCTTCTGTGAGAATTAGAATGGCGTTTGAGCTATTGAAAAGTGAGATGTGTTGCCTTAGGAAGTAATAGAACTTCCCTCTCCTCATTGGAGGCTTTAAAGCAAAGGCTATGTTATCATCTTGTAAGATACCTATAAGGGAGAATCTTTTCACATATGTATTGACTTAGGTGGCCTCTGGGGTTTTTTCCAAGTGTTTGAGAATATAATTCTCAATTCTTTACTTTGGTTTTTAAATCTCTTTCAAATTTTGATGTCACAATATTCAGATGAAATGAAAAGATGTAAAATTCAGATTTTGTGGTTTTCAAGTGTCAGAAAACTTTTTAATTTTCATCATAACATCTTTTGATAATCTTTGGAATTCTCTTATGGAATAGATGTAAACTACTTTAGTAATGAGCTTCATGTCTGCTTTATTTCTTACCTGGAAGTATTATATTGTGATAAAGAGGATATAGTATAATGATTTCTGTTAACTTCATACTCTTAAAAAGTGGAGTAAATAATAGGTATTCAGTAATAAGTTATTGAATTAAATAATAAGTTTTTATTTAAAACAGCTATTTTTTTCTCTACACTATTTTGAAAGACACTGTTAAAATTATATATGTATGTATTTATATATGTATGTGTGTATGTATTTATTTCTTTGCATTTACTTTAAAGCCCATGAAGGTGCTGTTAGAGGAGTGGCAGTAGATGGATTAAACCAGTTAACAATTACAGCTGGTAGTGAAGGATTACTCAAATTTTGGAATTTTAAGAGTAAAATGTTAATTCACACTGCAAACTTAAGTTCATCTCCAAGTATTATAATGCTACATAGAGACAGGTGAGTCTTTTAACTTTCTAACTTAAAATTGCAAACTCTTTGAGGATAAGACATATAGATTTAATTTACAAATCAGAACCATGTGATGTGGCTCTCTTCAACATTGAGATGATTCAAACCAGTTCCACTTGTGCAGTGATAAAGAGAGCCAACTACATACAGAGAGAGAACTGTGGGAACAGAGTGTGGAACACAACATAGCATTCTTACTCTGTTATTTGCTTGCATTGTGTTTTCTTTCTCCGTTTTTCTTTTTTCTTGATCAGATTCTTCTTGTGCAACAAGATAACTGTGTAAATGTGTATACACATATTGAATCTAACATGTATTTCAACATATTTAACATGTATTGGACTTCCTGCCAGCTAGAGAATATAACAAAAGGTTATATAAGGGTCAATGTTGGAAAAATTACCTATGCATATGCTTTGTAAATAAAAAACTTTTTTCTTTTTTTAATTTATATAGCTTTTTATTTACAAGATATATGCATGGATAATTTTTTTCAGCATTGACAACTGCCAAACCTTTTGTTCCAATTTTTCTCCTCCTTCCCTCCACCCCCTTCCCCAGGTGGCAGGTAGACCAATACCAATATATGTTAAATGTGTTAAAGTATATGTTAAATACAATTTATATATACATATCCATACAGCTATTAAAAAGCTTTAAAAAACAAACAAACAAAAACAAGTCAGAACTGTGTGTACAAAGCAATTTAAATATTTATAATGTTACTTTTGTCAAGCATTCCTGTTTGTGGACATTACTTGTTATATCGCTTACTTTATATGTGCAAGACACTCCTCGATCTACTTTTGAAGAATTTGTGAACTTCTGAGTATAAAGGCAGATCATGTTGTGTCATTAATTCTCATTTCTCTCTAAAATATATGATTCAGTTCTCCCTATTTTTTCTTATTCAATAAACTTCAGGAATTTTTTTTATTAAGGGCTCTGTTTTATATTTAACACCTTTCACAACCTGGCCCCAATCTACCTTTCCAGCTTTATTACACATCATTCTCTCCCACACACATTGAGCTTACCATTCCTTATATAGATTATTAAGTTGCCTGCCTATGTACTTACAGACTAGCTTTTCCTCTTGCCAAGAATTGTATTCCTTCTTGTTCTCTGAATCCTTATTTTACTTAAAGGGTTAGCTCAGTTGTTACATTCTATATGAAATCTTTCTGTCCAGTGTTTTCCCCTCCAAATCATTTTATATTTATTTTTGGATATACCTTCATTAAGAATACACCAAATTCATGTAGAGATAATGCTTAAGGTTTTTTTTTTTTTTATGGAAGGGAATTGAAGTTCTCTCAATCACCTTTTTATGCTATTAACAAGATCTAAGATTTTTTTTTTCTAAATCTTAGGTATCTTCCCCTCCCTTAAATCACTTCTGTTTTAGTCTCTCAATGCCTTAACAACTGCATTATCTGAATTCTGATAAGGAGAAGGAATAAAGGTATTTATGTAGCATCCACTTTTTTTGGACACTATCCTAAGCATTTTTACAAATACTATGAATCTGTGAAGTAAGCGCCATTATTACCCTACTTTACAATTAAGGAAAATTAAAGCAAATAGGGTCAAGTGCCTTGTGTAGGATCACAACTATTAACTGTCTAAAACTGGTTTTGAACTTGGGACTTCCCTGATTCCATGCCTAGGATCTATTCACTGCACTACTGCTGACTCTAGAATGTTGTCCTGGTGAAAAAACTCTGGCAGGTGTCATAAAGCTGGAATAGCTTTGAATAAAAATCTGCTTTGATTGAGTTATTGAAGATCATAGCTCAATATGAAGAGGCTTACCCTAAGCAGGCTGGCTGCTAGATATATTCTTTGGCCATAATAGTCCATTAAATAGAAAAATGTAAAATGACTTTCAGTCCTATTCTTACGTGAGTAGAAGTGGTAGGCGGAATGGCAGAAAAAGGAAGGGAATTGTGTTAACAACCAGTGAGTCTGTCTGTCCTTGGAGGAAAAGAATCCTGTTAATGTTAACATAGTTTTTTTAAATGAAACTAGGAAACATGTAGAAACTACAGTTAAATGGAAGGATGGTTGGCAGGCTTTCATTTGGGAATTGAAGGAGCTGATATAATTAGTTTTGCCTAAAGGTTCCACCATTTCATGGGATATTGAGTCATGTGCTTTCTTTGCAGTGCTCAACAGAGTAACATTAGATATATTTTGGGTTATGTAATTTCATTTTTTAAGATGTTGAAAGGATGGAGAAAAGTTAAAGAAGAATTTAATTATACCTTCCAGACCATTCTTTCAGTATAGAGATTTCAAATGACAGAACTAGAAATAATGGAATTAACTTGCATAGAGTTAGAATTAAGTTTGATGAAGGGAAAACCTTAAAATTCAAACTTTTCAACAGTGGACAGGGCTGTCCCAAAACTTCATGAAAAGTATACAAGCAAAAAGTAGATGGCCACCTGTCAGATGTGTTACAAATATGTCCAGTACAGGGACAGGTAGGACTAGATGGCTTCTGGGATTGCTTTCAACTCTGAGACTATATAATTCTGTGAAGGTAAACATGCATTCTATATTGAAAGACAGTAAAAAATGTTGGAAAATAAGGTTTCATATTAAGAAATGAAAGAGACCTATATTCAGAAATCTCACCTATTATATAGTAAGTACTTCAAGAAGAGTTAAAAGATGCTTGTTTATAGCAATTACCATGTAGAATCACAAAAATGAAATTAATCATATCTTAATATACTAGAAATGACTTTCTACCACTGTAGGAGTAATTTCTGAGTCATCTATCAGATCATCAACTAAATAGGGCAGTATAAAATTGCAAGAAAGGCTGAGGATGAAAAAAAAAGTGCAGTTATAACAATTCTAACTTGACCCAATGAAATAAACATTTGATGTTGATGTAAATAAGAAAAATTGATTCTTATCAAATTTTCTTTGGAAGTATAACTAATGTGAAGCATTCAGCACAATGAGCAGGCTAAAAGGAATGGAACAGCCTAAAGCAACAAACATTTGACTTCTTTGCCAAGAGAGAGACATGGCCTCCAATGGATGCAGCAATTTAAAATACAGAATAATTGGGTAAGCTGTAAAGAGGGTGAAGATTGTGGGTAAATATCAAATGATAAATTCTCTAGTAAGCTTGCCTGGTGTCAGTGATTAGACCCAATCTCAAGATCAACATTAGATAAAAATGAAGGCAGACCAACAAACAGATGAAATATGAGATTTCTATACTTTAGCTTTTTTTCATCTTATATGACAGTGCTAATACTGGAATCTAACACCTCAATCCATCATAAGTTATACCAGATTAGATATAGATAAAAGAAATCTGTGCCAGTTTTTAAAGCATTGAAGGATTAGGTTTATTTATTTATTTCCCCCAAAATAATCTGACACACAAACAAGCATTTATTAAGTGCCTATTAGAGTACTGTATTAAATTCTGGGTATTAAAAAAAAAAAGGATGAAAATCCCTGCTCTCAAAGAACTTAGATTTTCAAGAAGAAAAGATACATGATTTGGAGAAATCATTGTATTATTACCCAAAAATTTGATCAAGAGAGTGTTATATGCATATTTTATAGTTATATTTCTGATTTTACAGAAATCTAAATAATTTCACTTTTAGAAGCCTTTGTCTCCCATTTTCCTGCCTTTTTACTGGCCATTCCATTATCCTTCAAAAATGCTATACTCCTTCATCACTGTAAAACCTTTTTGTGTGTATGTGTGTGTGTGAATGTTTTTTTTTTCTTTATTAAAGCTTTTTATTTTTCAAAGCACATGCATGGATAATTCTTCAATATTAGCCTTTGCAAAACTTTGTATTCCAGTTTTCCTCCCTCTTCCCCTACTCCCTCCCCTATATGGCAAGTAGTCTAATATATGTTAAACATGATAGAAATATATGTTAAATCTAATATAAGCATTCATATTTATACAATTATCTTGCCGCACAAGAAAAATCAAATCAAACCAGAAAAAAAGAAAGAAACAAAATGAAATGCAAGTAAACAACAACAGAAGGAGTGAAAATGCTATGTTGTGAACCACACTCAGTTTCCACAGTCCTCTCTCTACGTATAGATGGCTCTCTTCATCACAAAATCATTGAAACTGGTCTGAATCATCTTATTGTTGAAAAGAGCCATGTCCATCAGAATTGATCATCATATAATTTTGTTGCAGTGTATAATGATCTCCTGATTCTGTTCATTTCACTTAGCATCAGTTCATGTAACTCTCCCAAGACCTCTCTGAAATCATCATGTTGGTCCTTTCTTATAGAACAATAATATTCCATAATACTCATATACCAAAATTTATTCAGGGATTCTCCAGTTGAAGGAGAATCCACTCAGTTTCCAGTTTCTAGCCACTACAAAAAGGGCTTCCCCAAACATTTTTGCACATGTTCGTCCTTTTTCTTTCTTTATGATCTCTCTGGGATATAATCCCAATAGAAACACACTGCTGCGTTCAATAACTTTTTGATAACTTTTTGAGCATAGTTCCAAATTGCTCTTCAGAATGGTTGGATTCAATCACAGTTCCACTAACAATATGTCAGTGTCCCAGTTTTCCCATATCCTCTCCAAAATTCATCATTATCTTTTCCTGTCATCTTAGCCAATCTGATGATACACAGTGATACACACTGTAAAATCTTCATAAAAATTACCTATCAAGGGTATCTTATTAATATGAGGGAAAAAAAGAGGCATGTTTTTGGGGGAAATGAGGATGATAAATATTTGAGTTTATTTTATTTAGATCCATTCAGAACATATCTTTTCCTTTACTATATATCATTTATATCATTTATGACTACCAATTTTTTCTCCTCACCTGTCACCAGTTAGACATTCTGTTATCAGTGGAGGAAGAATCAAAACTATTGTGAGTCCTCAAAAGATTCTTGACTTTTACAGACAGTTTTCCACAACAGAACACATCTTCATAGTTATACAATTGATTGAAAAATGTAGCAAATATAGTATCCTACTAATTTACTTTTTGTTGATCCTAAAAAAACTTGACGTGGCTCTTTCAATAACATGTTTCATACAAATAAAATTATACAATATTCTTTGATAAGCTACAGATATAATGTTGTTTCTTAAGCACTTACTGTGTGCCAGATACTAAATTCAGATTGTTGATTGTACCAATTCCCAGAAAACTGAGAATCCACCACAACCTCTCATCCCCTTTTTGATGCTCAAAAAAAAAAAAAAAAGTTATCCATGTAGGAAAAGGGGAAGGAAATGTGCTTATTGTCCAGGTGTCATTGATAGTTTGTCAGTGTGATATGTGTATCTTTATCTTGGAAAGATATGGATATGATAAGTTGTGCCCAGGATAGAATTAGAAGAGGAAATTAGGATGGATTGCATTATGGAAATATGCAAGACTTTCAGCATCTCAAAGACACAAAGCCCCATCTTTTTAACATCTATATTTGCCTATTCGTGCTACATCATTAGGAACCACTAGAGTTTCTGGAGAATCCAATTTTTAAGTGACCTAAGAGAGAGCTGTGGTGGTCATAAGTAGACTACTGTACTGTTGGTGATGACTTCGTGTAAAAATTGGTGTCCAGAAAATATATGAATGAGAATTGGCCAATCATGTAACAGAAACAAGAAGTCCTGCTCATTGTACCTGTTCCCCATGCAACATTAAAAGACCTGGCATAAGGACTTCAAGATATTGGAGATGTATCTTCCCTTTGTCTTATAAAATGAAAAGACATTTTTGGCTATAGCTACTCATGAAGTTATAGAGAATCAATTTGGTGGGGGCAGCTAGGTAGCACAGTAGATAAGAGTATGATGGAATTAGGAGGACCTGTGTTCAAATCTAGCCTCATAACTTAGCTGTGTGACCTGGGTAAATTACTTAACCCCAATTTACCTCAAAAAAAAAAAAAAATTCTGACAGAATCAGTTAAGGGAGAATCCTATTCTGATGAAGTTGAAGATCTTTGAAATTCCTTCTCTATATAAAGAAATACATTTATAAGTAAAAAGCAATTCATCAAGCTATTCATGTTATGTCATTTGTTATATTTTTCTACTTGATTTTTCCCATTATTGTGACTTTTTTGCATATTTGTTGAGTTCGTTGTTCTTTATGTAATATTTTGCAAAAATCTGAAATTTATATTTTCTTTACTAGTAGAATCCTAAATTTGTCTTAAACTTAGTATCACTGCTACAGTATCACTAACATTTTATTAGATTCTTACTAATGTAAAATTTAGCAATAGAAAATTGTCTTTATTTGTGATTTGTGTGCTTTTTTGTTAATTATATGCTTCTTTTGTCAGTGGCATCCTGGGAATTGCCTCAGATGACTTCGGTATAAGTGTTGTAGACATAGAAACCAGAAGAACAGTCAGAGAATTTTTTGGACACCAAGGCCAGATAAATGACATGGTAACATTATTAGCTGGGACAAAAGTCACTTTTAATCAACTTTTAGTTTCCTTTTAAAAATGGAATATCCCTTAAAAGGGATATTTAACCTTTTAGATTAAAATTGTAAAAAAAAAAATAGACATTTGTGTAACTGTAGAATTAAGATCAGTTGTTTTCCAAGGGAGAAAATACTCCAAATAGTAATTTTTTATAGAATTTTAATTCTGGGCAAGTTTAAACCAAAAAACAAAAAAAAAAAAAAAAAAAAAAAAACACCGAACATGCTTTTGCTTCTCTGGAAATTGGTGCTATTCTTTTAATATTATAAAAGGATTAATTTTTTTTTTTTTTTTGCCTAAAATTTTTAAGTAATTTAGGAAAATTTTAAGGAAAACTGTATTTACTTGGGAAACAAAATGGACTTGCTGATGTATGAATGCCTCTCTTCCCCTCCTTCATCCCCCCTGAAATTCAGTCTAAAAATACTCTTGATACCTTTGACAGCAACATTTGTTCTCAATATCTGTATAAAAATACCAATATGTTGAGTATAGTAATTTATATTTTATCAGGGCCATTTTGTATCCTTTAGGTCATATCTCATAGACTTAGAGCATTTTTGTTTTTGTATTTCTAAGAATCTATAGTCTCTTGTATATGGTGCTATAGTGGATGCTTAATAAATGCTTGATGATTTAATTCTTAATAAATTCTTTGATCTTTTGAACTGTTTAGCACTTAAATAATTTTTTTAAAAAGCACTTACATATTTTATTTTGTTTAAAGGCTTTCAGTCCAGATGGTCGTTGGTTAATAAGTGGTTCAATGGATTGCTCAATTAGGATTTGGGACCTTCCATCTGGATGGTAAGTAAATTTGTAATAGCATTCTCAGCTTTGTATGAGTCCTTTTCGTCTGTGTATTAAGACACTATGAAAAGAGTCCTTGCTTTGGACCCTGGAATTAAATATTTAATAGATATCTCAGACAGGTTAATAAAGAAATTGTGCATGACTTTCAAATTATCCCTAAATGAGAATTCCACTACTTAGAGTATAGACCTGAGGATAGATTAGGAAATTAGATAAAAGATTATTTTCAAAAGTAACAAAATCCCTAGAAAGTGGAAAAAGAAAAGGTAGGAAGATAAGATAGAAGATGATAGCTTTTATCATTTACTATATCTCCAGGTTGACCCCTGCCCACTTTGGCCTCCTTTTTTCCATATTAAGAAGAGGGTTGAAGGGTGAGATTAATCTGAACACAGAAGCAGTTAGACTTTTAGGAAGGAAAACCCCAGTTTTCTTGTGATTGTCTTAAAAGATAGAAGTAACACATTTCACTTGAGGATATCACGAGACACACTTTCTAATACACATGTTGTTTGAAACATACTGCCAATTGTTAATGCTGTAAAGTTACCCATGTATATATCCTGTAAATAAAAGGCTATTAAAAAAAAAAAAGAAAGAAACATACTGCCAAAAAAACAATTACTAATGAAGTTGACGTAGGTAGAATTTTGTTCATAACTGGAAACTACTTACTTTCCAGGTTTCAGATAAGCCTTTATTATAATGCTGGGTCTGAAGTGAAGGAGACTCTTCTTCTGGTGTCAGTACTTGATGTATGACCTGGGGCAGGTCACTTAACCTGGTTTGCTTCATTTTCTCACATGCAAAATAAGCTAGAGAAGGAAATGGCAGATCACTGGTATCTTTGCCAAGAAATCCCCAGGCGGGGTTACAGATACAGCAGCAACTAGAGAAGTGTGCTCTGTTGGTCATCTCCTGTTGCCTTGACACTGTGCTATGGGGAAAAGTTGATTTGATTTTTTTTTTTTTTTGCCTAGTTTATTGCAGTTGCTATAATGTTGGCTATTCAGTTAATGAGAAATTCTAATATCTTTAATACATATCATAGTGAACTTTTATTTGAAACAGTTTGAGTATTAAAAACAAACACACAAATTTGTGATTTAGCTTTTTTTGCTAGTATAAGGATGGTGTGATAGGGCTCTGATCTGACCATTTTTCAACTTCCATACTGTTCTATAATTAAGTACTTTTACAAGACCAGAAAATCTTCTTTTAAATGACTATTAGAATTCCATTTGGCTTGTTGCATAGTACAAATATTGATATTAAAATGTTAAGTAATTTGCCATATAATCTTTGTTTATGAACCAGTTCTGCCTTGTCTCCCTGATGCATGCAAGATAGAGGTACCATTGTACAGAAAGAGCCTTAGGCTGTTTTGAAAGAAGAGTTGGGTGCAAGTCCTCATATTGGCAGGGTAACCCTGGACCACTTGTTATTAACTCTTCAGTACTTCTGTCCTCTAAGAAAGTAAGCTGTAAAATAGGCATAAAGGCGCAGCTAGGTAGTATGAGAGGAGAATGTGGTGGACTGGGAGTCAGGAAAACCTGACTCCAAATTCTGCCTCCTAAGGATTCCTCTCCAACCAGAAGGAAGGAAGTATCCTTTTCAAATTTGGTCATGCTTGTAGAATGATGAGTTTCTAGAGATAATGAAATCCAAGAATGGGAATGGGTGTTCAAGCTGGGTGGGAATGGTAAGATGAATTCTCTAGCCATCCTCCTTAAATGGTAGAGGATTAGGAACTCTTCAGTGTCTGACCTTCAGTCTCTCTTGCAATAAGAAATCATATCCCTATATTCACACCCCTTATCTAGTTAATTTTAATTGGTAATTTAGCCTCCAAGAAATGAGAACTGAATGTTTACATGTAAATTAATATAGTTAAGTGCTGATAATGACCAGGGTCACCAAGGGGTTCAGAGTGAAATCTTAATTCTATCCCTCCATTAAGCAGAGTCTAAGAGAAAATTAACTCCATTATGTTGAGATGTAAATGGGATAAAAAGCTTAGGCTCCTCTAGATGCTTGAAAATTGTAAAATGTTCTTTTTTGTCTTTCTTTTAAATAATTTTTCCCGTTTCTAGCCTTATAGATTGTTTCTTAGTGGATTCAGCACCTCTCAGTCTTACTATGTCTCCCACTGGAGACTTTCTGGCCACTTCCCATGTGGATAATCTTGGAATTTATCTGTGGTAAGTGCTTTATATTTTTTTCCAGCAAAAAAAAAAAAAAAATATAGCTGCTCAAATTATCTTAATGGCTTTAATCTCTCTAGTAGAAGTGCTCAATTTTTTCATACTTAAATGAAGAAAAACATATTGAAAATGACTTCAAGAGTACTAGTAAAATACCATTAATGTACTTTATAAGGCTTATTTTGTAAAAAGTCATTACCTTAGTGTATTCTCTAAGATACAGTTGTCCTAACATATTTTTATTGTAGCCAGTATTAGTTTAATATTTTAGATTTGATTATCCACTTATGTTAGGTATTTATAAAAGTTTTCATAGGTTCTAGAGGGAGAGAGAAAATCATCATGCTTATTAAATTGAAATAATTAAGAAAAAAATTCTTATGTATTTTAATTGGAACTAGAAAATGCTAACTTTGGTACATGCATGCTGAAGTCAGTAATTTGATTCTGAAAATTCATTTTATGTCTGTTAACTGACTTCTAGATTTTCTAAAACCATTGAACGTGGAAATAGAAGTGAGCATACTAAAGAAACTAGTTCAGCAAACTTTGTTTTATAGAAGAAAGAATCCAGAGAAGTCAGAGACCTCTATGACCTTATGGTCATAGAGTGAAAACAAGAATGAAAACCAAGGCATTTGGGCTTCAGGTTCCAGTTTTCATTCTACTATGCCATACTGCCTCTTTTTTTCACATATTTGATAGTAAACCTAAGATGTTTCTGAAGTTCCAGGTCGAATCCTATTATAATGAATTTTACAAGTATTTTGTATTCTTATTTCACATTGTCATTCATTTGCTGAAGTTGAAATCACTAGAGCTGAGTTCAAATTATGATTCTGCTGCCTGTGTGACTTTAGGCAAATTATTTGCTTTCTGGAGCTCAGTTTTCCCATTTGTGAGATGAAGTGTTTGAAATAAATTACAGTCTCCTCCAGCTCTAGATAAATTATCCTATAAGCCTTTGAAATCTTGACTTATATCTTGCACTTATAGGGGTGGTAATTTTTTTCAAACTCCATTAGTCTGAATTATGAGATAGAGATTAATCTTCATTCCATTGCCAAGGAATTGCTAAAATTAGGCTTATCCACTCAGCTTTTTAAACCTTAGAAGTTCCAATATTGATTTAACAATTTTAGAAATGTAGAGAAAATTATTTACCCCTTGCACAAAAAGATTTACCTGAAAGGTTACACTTTTTAAAAGGATTTGTAGGATTGGGGAATATAGCAAATGTTTTATTAGGTTATGGGCTTTTTTTTAAACTTTGACTTTTCCAAGTGTTGTATTAAAGCAAGGTATATTATATATTAGGATATTTTCAAGTAAACAATCTAAATATCTTAATCTTTCTTAGTTACTGAATAATCTCAATCTGAAGCTATAGAAAATAGAGGGATGTACCATTTATATGTTAGTCTGAGCAGATTGTTTCTGTGAACTTTAAATATATTTACTTGTATTGTTTTGAATTTTTAGGTCTAATGTCTCCCTGTATTCACTTGTTTCATTACGACCACTTTCAGCAGATTATGTTCCTTCTGTTGTAATGCTTCCTGGTACCTGCCACAACCAAGGTAATTACAAAATACTGGGTTCTTTTTGGAGGTGGATGGGAAAGGGTAAGGTTGAGTATTAATATAATGATTACAAGATAACTGTTATTAAACATACAACTTAGTGTGTGGGATAACTGACCATATTTGACCTTCATGTTAAGAAAGTATTAACCTGTGAAAGCAATTTTAATTTTAATATTTTAACAAATTTAGTTGGGCAGATTTGAGTGCCTTCTCATGCATCATCATTATATTGAGAAATCAGTGGCTAAAACCAGTGACCTTCTACTTAATCTTTATTTGAATATTTACAGTTGTTAGGTGCCCTGAAAACAAGAAATGTGGTGGAGTTTCAATGTTATTTGAGTTTAAAATAAGGGTAATGCCATCAGGTACTGAAATATAAGCAAGTAGATAAAGAAGTTTAGGAAGTCTTTTCCTTTTGGGAAATAGCCTTAATTGAAAAACATCTCATAGGAGAGATGAGCTTAGAATAAAGATTTGAGAAGGTGAGAAGATGGTCATTTTAGCATATAGAAAGAGGAAAAAATTTTAATATGTTTAGATATAGTAGAAGGGGGTGGGAAGTAAAATAGGACATATAAAGCATTCAAAGACTTCAGTAGTAGAAATATACTTGCTATATAGACATATTTAAATCTTGCCCAAAAAGTATGTGTGTATATCAAATATCATAATGTTATATTTAATGATCTCAAACTTAACATTTTTAAGCATAGTTTAAAAGGATTTAAATCAACCACATACTTGTAATTAATTGTGTTGCATATCTGTATATGTCTATTTTACTGAGAATTCTTTTTTTAAAGAAGTAGAACTCTCGGAAGAAATTGAAGGACCAGTTGATGAAATGATAGTTTATGATTCACCAGAACAACTCAATGAGCAGCTGATAACTCTGTCACTACTACCTGAATCAAGGTGGAAAAACCTTCTCAATCTTGCAGTTATTAAGGTAATAACAGAATTATCTCAAATTCTGGGGTCCTAAACTTTACAGAAAGGATAATTTTGACCATTAGTAATTAGGAAAAATACTTTTTAATTTAAGAATCTTCTCTTATTTTGTGGTCAAGGACTTCTTGGGCAGTGGCTATATAAAGTAAAGGAAAAAGATGTGAAGAGATAAAAAAAAAAAAGTCACATTATAATGGGTTTGATTAATGTTTCTAATCCTAACTTGAGATTCCTTAGTTATCTAATCTTAAAATCAAATATTTAGTTATTTTTTTTGTAGCTTTTTTTTCAAATGAATTCAATAAAGAAAATTACTGTATTTATTTTGGGAAGGTTACAGTCTGTAACAAAAAGTACTTCTCTGTGGTACTTGCACAACAGAAAGGGGAGAATGAAAGAATTCTCATAGACCTGCCATCAAGCATGAGTTTTTCTTCTTTGCTAAACCTTTTTTTTTATCATCAACAAACATTTACTTTGTTGTCTTTTCAAAGCATTGTTCTAGCACATGTTTATTTCTTAACATTTATGTACAACAGAACTTGTATGTAGTCCACTCTACATCTTCTACCATCTTCTCCAACAGATTGATTCCTCAATTGTTCTCTGCCTCTAATCTTTTCTCAAGATTCCTAGCAAAAAGTTGCTTAACTTGAAATACCTCAGTGACTTAGTAGATAGAGTGCTGAGCCTAGAGTCAGGAAGACCTGAATTTAAATCTAGTTTCAGGCACTTAATAGCCTTGTGACTTGGGCAAGTAACTTAATTTCTACCTCAATTTCCTCAACCATAAAATGAGGATGATTATAGCACTTGCTTCCCAGGGATGGTTTGAGGATCAAATGAGATAGTAGTACAGGGCTTGACAAAGGCTTGTTCCTTTTCCTAATACCTACCTGCTGCTCCCATTTTCTCTTTTCTTGCCACTTGCCATCTGTTTGTGATTTTTTAATCTCAACTCTGAACTAAAATTGTTCTTTCCATGTTATTATTGATCTCTTAATTGACAAATCTGGTGGTCTTCTCTCAGTCCTTATCTTCCCTGATCTCTCTGAGAGCATTTGACGTCCTAAATCCTCTCTATTCTTTTTGTTTTCAAAACACTCTCCTCTCTTGGTTCTCTTCCCTCCCTGTGAGACTGTTTCTCATGATCATTTTTGGATTCATCATCCATATTAATCAAACAAGTACTTATTAAGCACCAAGTAAGTGCCAGGCACTATATTGTTTGCTGGGAATACAAATATAATACATGAGGCAATCATAAGGAATTTAGATTTTAACAAGAAAGGTGACACACTCCTCCCCCACACATATACTCTTTCTCTCACTCAATAGTAAGAGAATAGTTACAGATAAATACGAAGTCACAAACAACAAGGTGATTTAAGTGAGAGCACAATAGCATTTGGAAAAAGGGGCTAATAGAGTGAGAATGTTGCTCTTGAGCTGTACCTTAAAAGAAGATTGGACGTTTGTAAGATGGAGGTGAAAAAGAGCTAGAATCCAGGCAGGGGAACTAGCCAGCTCAGAAACATAAAGAATGGAGGTAAATGTTGTCTGTGAACAGAGATCCTAAAATACAAGAGGGAAAGTGAGTGATAGAGATGGGAAGATAAATTTGGAGCAATTTGTGAAGGACTTTAAAAGCTAAAGAGAAAGGTTTATATTTAATCACAGAATCCATAGAGAATCGCCATAATAGATTGAGGAGAGGAGAAGAAACACCGGTCATATCTTAAAAGAAATCACTTTGGCAGCAGCATGTGGGTTATGTCTTAATGCAGGGAGGCTAATTATCAAGCCATGGTAATGATCTAAAGAAGATGTGAATAGGGCCTGAAGCAAAATTGTAACTCAGTAGAGGAGTCAGGGTCAAGAGATATTTTGAATGTAGAAATGACAATTTAATTGCATGCATGAAGTAAGGGAGTATGAGGAATTGGGTTGAAGGTAGTGTTGAGTTTACAAATCTGGCTGCTGTGAAGGGATGGTGTTGCCTTTTTTGGAAATAGGAAAACTTGGTAGATTTAGCAAGGAAAAATGGTGAGTTGTATTTTGGACATAAGGAATTTAACATCTTGGACATCTAATTTAAAATGTCTAATAAACAATAGGTGATGCAGGACTGAAGCTCAGGGGAAAGAATGAAGCTTGATAAATAATATATATATTTGTGAGCCATTTGCTTAAAGATAATACTTTAATCCATGGGAGCTGATGAGGTCACCAGAAAAGAAAGTGTAGAAAAGAGGACCTGTGACAGAGCCTTAAAATGTCCACAATAAGGGCAGATGACCCAGATGATGAACCAACAAAGGAGACTGAGAAGAAGCAATTAGGCAGGTAAAAGAATCACAAGCAGAGAACGGTGTCTTGGAAACTCAAAGTGCATCTATGAGATATAGCATATAGATTAAGAATTAGGATTGAGAAGGACCATCAATATTGGCAAGTAAAAAATTCATTGGTAACTGAAAAGAACAGCTTTAGTTGAGTGGTGATGGTGCAAAGGTTAGAAAATAAGTGAAAAGAGGAGGATTAGGAGACTGCTAGTGCAGATAATTTTTTCTAAGATTTTGTCTGTGAAAGAGAAGAGAGTTATAATAATAGTTTGAGGGGATGTTAAATTCTAATGAAGGTTTTTTTTAAGGGTGGGGAGATTTGGCCACATTTTAAGTCAGAAGGGAAAAAATTAGTAGACAATGGGAGGTTGAATTTGGGAGAGAGATGATGGAGTTTGTGATTTGTTGGAGAAAGCAGGAGATGGATTTGCATCCTATTCCTAGAAATACATTTCCATCTCTAAAATGATTGGCCTCAACAACATAAGCCCCTTTATTTTTAGGAAGACATGATTTTGGGGGGGAGAAATAGTCTTTTAGCCTCAATTTTCTCATTAAAGGAAGAGGCAAGGTTCTCAGCTATACCCTCGATATGTGCATACATAGCCCCATCTTTCTCATTTTTTTTGTTCACACCCTCTCTCATGTAACCTTTGCTCCCTCAAGTTTAATTATCTCTATACAGGTGACTTAATGCATACATCTCACCACATGTAGTTTCTGAGTTTCAGTACCATGTCCTCAACTTTCTATTGGCCATTTCAAACTAAATTTCCCAAAGAATCTGAACATTAACTTGACCAAAAAAACTTTTATCTTTTCCCTCTTTCTTTCAGACTTCCCTTTTTCTCTCAAGTAAATTATCATCTTTCTGGTCATTTGTGTTCGTATCTCCCAGTCATCTTCTATTCCTTATTTTTACTTAGCCCACATATACAGTCTATTGCTATCCCATTTATCCCTTTTTTTTTCCCTCCACAAAACCATCATCCTAGTTCAGACATGTTTCATTTCTTTCCTGACTATAAAAATACCTTCCCAACCATCTTATTGCTTTATATCTCCTCTCCTGTCTCCTTCATATATCTACTAGAAAGTCATGGTGACCCTACCTTTCCACTTTGATTATAAATTGCTCACCTCCACGCCCATCAAATGAACTGCAGTCAAATTGGCCTGTTTCTCATATAGAAGCCTCTGTCTCCCATTTTTCTGCCTTTTTACTGGTTATCTTATAATCCTTCAAAAATGCTATATTCCCTTGTCACTTCTGTCTCAAAGAGTTCCTCACTTCCTTCAAGACTAAGGAAATACCACTTTCTACATGAAGTTTTTCCTGATTGTCAACTTCTAGTGCTCTCCTTCCTTGCATTACTTTGTGTACCATACATGTACACATTATTTCCCTTATATAATTTAAGCTTTTTAAGAACAAAAACTTTGTTTTGTATCTCTAACATTGTCAGGCATGTATAGCCATTTAATAAATGTTTGCTAATTGACTGGTTTGCATACACAAATCTTAACAATTAGTAACTGCCTTCTCTTAATACTAAGCATGGATAGCTTAAACTTTTTTTCAGTTGCTTAAAATATAGTTAATTTCACTTGTATTGATTCTGGATTTCAAGAATCTTCTCTAACTTAAAAAAAATTGTTAATAATCATGTTAAAGTTTTAAACAACCCATATCCCATCCCCTTTGATGTTCCCTATTATTGGGCCCTTAGAAAAAAGGACATATTATGTAAATTTTTAAAATAATCACACATCTCATCAAATTATTCATAACAGATTTGGTCAGAATTAATTATTTTAATGAGATAATTCTGCATAACAGATGCTTCCTTTGGATCTCATATTATTGTCTCGTGTCCTGCTTCTACTATACCCAAGAAGAGTGATTTTAAGTACTCTGGCTCCTTAATTTTATAATTAAGAAAACTTAGGTGAAGTTATTTGA
Organism: Sarcophilus harrisii; assembly: GCF_902635505.1. Classification (NCBI taxonomy): domain Eukaryota; kingdom Metazoa; phylum Chordata; class Mammalia; order Dasyuromorphia; family Dasyuridae; genus Sarcophilus; species Sarcophilus harrisii. Next base: position 197,729,098 of record NC_045426.1, read on the forward strand.
ACAAAGCAAGTAAAGCCCAAACTAGAACCCAATCTGATTCCTAGTTTTATGCTCTTTCTTTCAGTCTTTTCAGTCTGCAGCTCTTAAAACTTACACATTTTCTTCTTTTTTGAAAAAAAAAACATTTAGAGCAGTAAAAGTTTTAACAGAGAGAAAGGGAATTATCATGTGTTAGATATGGTGAAATAACTGATATGAATTCGTTGAATGATTTTTCACAAAAAATGAAAAGATTTGAAAACTACCTAGTTAGTGTTATGACTATGGACAAGTTCAATTGCTTTAGGCAATTCTTTCAGACAGTCTGATCTGGGCTAGTAAAAGAGTATACACCAGTGACATCTTAGATCCTTGACATATTGAGGTATATTTCATTTGAAAATGTGGTATTTTATTTTTTACTTATTCAGTATTGATAAAGAAGTGCTAAAATATTTTGTTGAAAGTGAAAATTCATTTATAAATATTGCATATGTGTATTTTTTGCTGCCTGGGGAGAGAAGTAAGCAAGGGAAGGAGAAAAAAATTTGTAACAAAATCTTGCAAAAAATGACTATTGAAAATTATCTTTACATGTATTTAGAAAAACAAAATACTGTTGAGAAAAAAAAGTTTTTGTTTTATGAGAATCTTTTTGTCTTCATATTTTTCTTTTATCAGAAAAAGAATAAACCAAAAGAACCTCCCAAAGTGCCAAAGTCAGCACCATTTTTTATACCTACAGTTCCTGGCCTTATACCAAAATACCTTTCTTCTGAAGAAGATGTGAATGCCCAACAGGTAAGATCACAGATTCAAAGTTCTAAGGATATATTCTTCTTCCTTTCCTACCCCTGCCCCTTTAATATTAGTTGGGGTGGGAAAAGAGAATGAATATCCCTTTCCTCCCCATTACATGTCAAAGCATTGGACTATCAGACTTCATTTTTAAAGTGTGTAATTTTGCTGTTTTTAATTCAAGTCTAAAGTGATCAACCTTGGAATTTTGGCTCAAAAATCTGACTTCTGTCTGAAACTTGAAGAAGGGCTGAATAATAATGAATGTAAGTAAAAATCTGAAATTTTCCATCCCTATTTTAAACTCTGGAATATATAAACAAGAGATAATGGAGTATTTATAGCTAGTTCATTAGTTGTCATTTATATTTGCTAATGTTGTTGTTCAGTCTTTTAGTACTGTCTGACTTTCTAACCCCGTGGATTTATCCATGGTGTTTTTTCTTCGCAAAAATACTGTAGTGATTTTACCATTTCCTTTTCCAGTTTGTCTCCATTTTTCAGATAGGAACTGAGGCATATAGGGACTAAATGACTTACTTAGGGTCATGTAGTTAGTGTCTGAGGCCAGATTTGAATTCAACATGTTCTATTTACTAAGCCACCTGACTAGTAGTAGCATCTAAAAATAGTTCCCAAAAAAGCAGACCTAAAAAACCAATGAGCTGGGTAGTTTTTTAAACTTAGTTATGTATTCAGTTTAATTTTAATTCATTTTTCCAAGTTTTTGTACCAATGTTGGGTGTACAGCTTGGTCCTATTTTGTACCAATGTTGGTATTTTGTTTTGGTGAGAGAGAATTCATACTGGACTTGTGATATTTTTATTTATTAAATGACATTGTCAAACAGTTAAATTTGACTTCTTATAATATGTAATTTGATACCTTCTGTCTACTCTGGTTCACTTTAATAGATTTTTTTTTTTCAGAAGCAAACTTTGAACAGTATCTTTTCACATTTGGATTTTTTAAATTCATTGTGTTTTTCTTCTATTTTCCCCTTAAAACTTTTTTTTGTAATTTTAATTGACAGTATTTTTTCTGTTAATCTGTCCCTCCTACTTTTCCTGCCCCCATTTAAGCCAAATCCCTCCACCACCACCACCACCACCCCCCAAAAAAAAAAATCTTTCAAAACATAACTGGATAGCTTGGCAAAATAAACAGTTATGTTAGACATTGCCAAAAGCAACTCTTTCGGAATTTTCATCTCTTCTCTCTTAGGAGATGAGTAAATGACCTGTTGAATTTTCAGTCTTTTAGACTGATTGTTTTTTCATTATGTTGATCAAAAGTTTTAAGATCTTTCAAGTTTTTCTCTATGGTGTTATAATGTTCTATTAGTTATGCATTTGAGTTTGTATCAGTTCATAAAATACTTTCCAGTTTCTTCTGAAATTATCTATTTCATCTTTTTTTCAGTGATACAATAGTAGTCCATTACATTCATATCACAATTTGTTCCTCAGTAGGAAGAATTCTTACAGGTATTACAAATATTTTTTGTATATGTAGATCCATTTCCCTTTTTAAAAAATTTTGTTGAGTTTTTATATTACAAACATTTACAAATTACCCCCAACTCTATGAGAAGTTTCTTGTAAAATGTAAAACAATTAAGGTAAAACTGACCTCATTTCAACACAGCATTCCACATCTATAGCATCCTCCCCTTTCTGTTTTCAATGAACAGATCTAATTTTTTCCACTTCTCATCACTATTACAGCCTCTCAGTCTCTCAACCTACTCACTTTCCCTTGACTGCTACCCCGTTCCATCTAAGGCACACACAAAAATGGTCGTTGATCTTGCCATCATGCACAGATGTTCCATCTCCATGTTTAAGAATTCCAGAATTCTCCTATTTGACTACAGCAAGGGTCCTCAAACTTTTTAAATAGGGAGCCATTTCACTGTCCCTCAGACTGTTGGAGGGCCAGACTATAGTAAAAATAAAAACTTTGTTTTGTGGGCCTTTAAATAAAGAAACTTCATAGCCCTGGGTGAGGGGGATAAACATCTTCAGCTGCCGCATCTGGCCCGCGGGCCGTAGTTTGAGGACCCCTGGACTACAGTATTGGCCTTCATTGCTGCTGGGCAATCTAACTATACCTACTTTATCAACTTACTGTCCCAATATCCACATTAATTCTTCCAAGCCTTTTCTTCACCCTCCAAATTTCAATTGTTTCAGCTGAGAATTTTCCCTAATCTTTTATATAAAAAATTGAGGCCATTTGCTATGAGTTCTCTTTTCTTCTCCTTGTCTTCACTTGAAGACTGCAACCTCTCTTCTCCCCACTTCTGTATCATAAAATGAGGTGGTTGTCTTCTTTACCAAGGTGAAGCCCTCTGCTTGTTCAAGAGGTCCTCATATTCCATCCTGTCTCCTAACAATTGTCCTGTCTGTCATCCCCATGCCTCCATTTATTTTCAGCCTCTCTCTGTCTTCTGGTTCATTCTCAGGTGTCTATGAACATGTTCGGGTCTCTCTCATATGAAAAATGGGAAATATCCATTCTCACTATCATCTTATATCTCTTTTGCCCTTATAGCTAATCTCCTAGAAAAGGAGATTTGCAATAGGTACTTTTTCTCCTGGCTTTCTTCTTAATCCTATGTAAGCTAGCCTCTGACCTATAGTTGCTAAATCCCCTTTCTTAATTCTCATTCTCTTTGACCTTTCCATAGCCTTTGACAGTTGATCACTCTGTTTTCCTTGATCAGATTTGTCTGCTGCACTTTTTAGAATTTTGTAAAAAGAGGTTTGATGGGGATTGTACTTCTTTCTTTTACTTCCAGATAGTCAGAGACTTTTAAAGTTATTCACAATACTATATCCTCAGAATGTTTTTTGGCCTAGAAGTTACTTCTCTTATTTGCAAAAACAAATTACAAATGATAGATTATATAAAAAGTCCTTTTAATAAATAATAGATCACTTTGGTTCTAATGATATACTTCTTTCCTATTACAGGTAGCTGCAACTAGTAACTGATTTTTTTTTTTTTCTTAAAAACACAGATGAATCTCCACTTAATATTCTTAAGGAATTGGGCCCTTCAGCTATTGAAATAGAGCTAAGAAGCTTATCTCCCGACTGTGGTGGCTCTATACAGCTCATGCAGAGTTTCTTGAAAATGATTGGAGCAATGTTAATCACAAAGCGTGATTTTGAATTGGCCCAGGCGTATCTAGCTCTATTCTTAAAGGTAATTATAGCATTTATGAGAAGAAAGCTTTTTTTTCATAATACTTATGAATACTTGTGAAATATGGAGGCTTCTCCTGAATAAGATATAGCAATCTAGACTTCCTCCTTCATCTCTGTTCCTAAGCAATTAAATTTTGTTAATTTTTCTTACATGAGTAAATATGTCAACATTTTACAACAAATCTAATCCACCTTCTTTGTTCTGTATAGCCATTGATTGGTGAGATTGAGTTCTAGGTAGCTACAAAGTTGTTGGAACTAGCATAAAGCTCCTTTTTAGAAGATTATATTTCAGTCAACATTCATAAGGTTTCTTTTAATAGTAGAATGAGAACAAGGAAATGTGTTTTTCATCACAAACTACTTCACTGTAGAAAATAGCAGTTTCCCTGAGAATATTAATTTCTTCTCTTTTTACTTATTGAAGGGGCAGATATATACATATATGTGTGTACATGTACCTACATTCCCATATCAGATGATAGGGCTTTGTAAACTTTAAAGCACTTTATGAATGCTAGTTTTTAATGTACTTTTTAGCTAAGAAAGGTTAGAACTGCTATAAGACTTTTGGAAGGTCTGTTAATAAATAAATAATATTCCATATTTGATTCCATTTAACTATTTCTTTAAAATGTAACTGGTCTGTAAACACTACTTAAATTAGAAGTTTAGAAAAGGGAAAGGAATAAAACAGTAAATAAAAATAAATTAAAATAGTTCTTATCTGTTATTACAGCCCTTATTCCCATTACTTTTAAAAAGTTTATACCCATAAACTATATGTATATACATATTGTTTCCCCTATTAGTACATATATACTCCTTGGTGGCAGGGACTATTTCATTTTTGTCTTTTAATCTTCCTGCAGCTAGCTCTGTATTTAGCTTATAATGAATGCTTAACCACTGTTTGTTGATTGTCTAAGGTACTTTGTGATAGAATAGAAGTTTGAGTTTGACCTCTTAGCCTGCGGAATTCTTACACTGTCAACCTCACTTCAGTTGTAAAAATAGAATATAATGATAATTACTAAACTATGAAGATGTCCAAAGGACAAAAATTAGCGTTAATAAAGGAGAGGGGAAAGCCTATTCTCACTGGAGGAAAAAGTGTGTAACTACTCTAAGCATTAGGAAAAATGTTAAGCATTAAGAAAACATTTAGATTTACTTGGAGTCTCTGTAAAAAGTAAAAGATTAAATGAGAAATGTCATTTTCTAAAGCTCACACAATTTAATTTTAACTTATGAACATTTACTTTTTCAGTTGCATCTTAAAATTCTTCCTTCAGAGCCAGTCCTTCTAGAAGAAATGACCACATTGTCTTCACAATTAGAAGAAACCTGGATACATCTGCAATCTCTCTTCAATCAAAGCCTATGTGTTTTAAATTTTATAAAAAGTGCTTTGTTGTGAAAGACTTATTTCTTATTCCTGCTAAATTTAAAAACTCCAAAATCTACAATTTTGCAAGGAAGACGTGACACAAGAAGATTTGTAATTGTTTTAAACACGAACTTAAGTTCCTTTTTACCTTATTGATGCTTTACTATTTCATTGTATAGTAAAGAAAAGAAGTGCTTATGATATTGACTGGATTTTACAGTCTCTGATTTTTCAGTTGTGATAAAGATAATTTCCTTCACTTAAAAACATATTGTGTATTTGTTTTATATCTCTATAAATTCCTCAGTTCATTTTCTAGTACCTTTCATTCTTTATTTTCCTGCTATTACATGGCTTATTTATGATAACCCAATCTTCATCTCTTTAGTGTCTCTTATATGCGATGCTGTTAGAATCAGACCAAATCTGTGATTTGGAAACTTTCAATGAAGATGTTTCCTCTACCACTTCTGATGAGCATCTTCTGTGCTGCTCATTTCAGCTACCCAGGCAGCTCTTTGTCTCATAAATTGAAAAATTAAATAACACTTGCACACAATCACGTCTCAGAGATAGGATTTGAACTTAGAAATGCTATCCATTAGGTACAGTTAGATGGCGAACTGGATATATTTTTTGGGCTTGAGTCAAAAAGACATCTTCCTGAGTTCAAATTGGTCCTTAGATACTTACATAGCTGTGTAACTTCCTCTGCTTCAATTTCTCTGTCTATAAAGTGAGCTGGAGAAGGAAATGGCAAACTACTACAGTATCTTTGCCAAGAAAATTCTTAACTGGGATCAAAAAGAAGCAAATGTGAGTGAAAATCTCTGAACTTCAACAACAAAGCTCTTCGCTGCCCTCTATTAAACATTTCCAAGTTAAATCAAAGAAGGGAACTAATCCTTATTTTTTCTAGGGGCATATAGTCTGATATATGGGCATATCCTGTTGATAAAGAAAACAGTGTAGGCAAAAAAAAAAAAAAAAAAAAGATGTACTCACTATTTCTTGATGGGTGAAAAGTTAGAATTATAAAATTATAACTTAAGAATTGGAAGGTACTTCTACCTCTTTTCATTTTACAAATGAGCAAATTGAGGTGTTAAGAAATTTGTGACTTTTCCAAAGTTACATGGAGTGTGTTGATTTGCATTCAATCTTCATAGTTTTTTTTCTGGATGCAGATGGCATTTTCTGTCCAAAGTCTTGGGATTGTCTTAGATTGAAAGCCATTTCCATGAACTACTTTTTTCATTTCTTTTTCTTGTATCTCTTAAGTGCCTTCTGCTGCTTTCTTATCATTTACCCTAATCCCACATGATGGAGACTTACTCATTACAGTGACTAACCTCTCTCCTTATTGGAGCAATCCCTTTGTTAAGTGGAAATGGCATATTAGAAATAAAGCCTACTTGTATCTTTTTAGTGTAAATACCTTGACAAACAGATGGTGACTGTCAGAAACAGACCTCCAGTAACCCTGTCTTCTCCATTGGCCAAGTAGTATCCCATCTTCAAGGACTTGCCTCCTGAGAAAGACTATTGAACCTTAAGGGCCAATGACTCCATCCTCTAAAATAAAGGCATGTACAATTGGACTTCAGTAGCTCATTTGGTAATTAATAGGCTATATCCTAGAGAATAGGGGTACTGGTAAATCCTTCCAGTTGGCTGAGTGCCCACCTGCATGGGTGGTTTTTGAAAGAGCCTAAAGAGATGAGACAGACAGGATCTTCAACTATGTTACATTCTGGACACTGGTGATCATAAGTCTAACCAAATAGTCAAATGCCTGGAGAATTTAGGACTGGACAATTGAAGGCTTTTATCTTTGAGGTCAGGACCAATAAAGGAATTTTACTAATATTGCCTCCTGCATACATGACGCTGTTTATTTATCAGAGACATATGCTAACCTATGTTAAAGCTATTATGAGAGAAGTAGATGGTGGACATTTGGATAGTGATACCCTGGTATGCTGGACTCAGGATCATATGATAACCTCCTCTAAGAACAAGGCAGCTATTCCTAACCCAAGTGGTCCTCAGCTCATCTTCAGCTGGCAAAATAATGTTCTCACATTTCAGAGTAAGATTTGTACCTATTGACCAACAGTTGTATCACCATGTATCTGACTGCCCATGTTACTTAACTAATCTCCCAGCAGCCTGGAAAGAGTAAAGCGGGCCATCAAACATTCTTTCTCTGAGACTCTGACCTTGAAAGGAAAAATGGAAATCACACATGTTTCACGATGTCTTAACGAACTAATGATATAGAAATCTTCAACTATGTGTTGTGGAAAATTAGGAGAAGTAAAACAAACTATGTAAAGTCAGACACATCAAAGTGGATGTTCTCATCCACTGTTACAACTACTTGTCCAAAGGTAAAAGACATCTGTAGTCTGGTCTGAAAGTTTTGGTCACCTTTTGTTTCCTGCCCTTGAACACAGAATATTTTCTTATCCTGATAATAATTTCTGCCAATCACATTCCAAATGTGATTGCTTTATTTCTCCATACTAAACTGTTCTAGAATGCTGCTGATTCACTAATCTGAGAGCCCCTGAAAAATTCTAAAAACCAAATTTCTAGTGTAAGAAGTCAAAGCTTCTGACAGTTAAGAGCAATTTTCTGTAGGATGCTAAAACATTTCTTTTTTTTTTAAAGTGTGGCCTCCAGTCTTTGACTCTTGGTCATTGGACCCTCACTGACCAAGGGACCTCTCCCAAGAGTTCTTAGTCCTCTTGGTTGAAATAATTCCCTAACAACTTAATGCAAAACTTATCTTTTGGAAATCTTTTTCCAAAAAGAACAGGTAAAATAATAGAATAATTAGCAGATACCTAGGGATGGCCTGACCAAATGTCCATTAGACTTCTAGAACCTCAATGTAGTTGCTCACGCTACCATTTTGATGGTGCAATGGATAGAGGACAGGTCCTAGAATAAGGAGGAGCTAAGTTCAAATATGGCCTTAGGTACTTAATACTTCCTAGCTGTATGACCCTGGGCAAGTCATCTAACTCCAATTGCCTCCAAAAAAAAAAAAAAGAGAAAAGTAATTATTTCTACTATTAGGTCACAGATGCTACTGAAAGGATGACACATGGTCATATTATTGACATTTTCCCAGGACTGCCTATTATAAATTGGGTAAGGATCTAACAAGATTGGTGTAGCACAGGAGACCCCTGTTTTAAATAGAATTGGTGCATCGAATATTTTATTTCCATGATTCCCTGGAGTGTTAGTGCCTTTACACAGTTAAGACTGTGTCAGAGGCTGAGGCTATCTATCACACTGCACTCTTACAATTTGTCTCCTCCACTAGCCCAAGGGTCCCAACACTGCAGACCTTATTTCAGTTTTGCAACAACAAAAATTCAATGGTGATATTTCTCTTTTCTTTTCCAGTATAATCCCCTGTATCTCTTATTTGTGTTTTCTAATACCCCTAGATCTTGTCATTTTAATCTTTATGAATTAAGCCTTAAAGATTTTGAGCTGACTTTTATTTTCTTCTTATATGTAAATAATCCATGTAAACAATGTAAATATCCAAGCCCTTTTAATTTAAAAATATGTATTTCTTTTGTTGTACCTTTTGGCAACTACATTTTCATTTCCAAATATCTACTTAGTACTGAGCTTTTCATCAAGAATGCTTAAAAATCTTATATTCCATTAGAGATTCATTTCTCCCTGGTTGGATTATACTTAGTTTTGATGGATAGATTATCCTTGATTGTAAACCTTTATCTCTTTCTTACCTTTTGCATTGTCATTCGAGACTCTCTTGTTCTACATTTAGCAGTTGCGATCATTGAATGATTCTTGCTGTGTCTCTTTAGTATAGTTCTTTGTAATAATTTTTCTTTGATCTGGAGACTCTGGGTTTTAGCTATAATGTTCCTTTTTCATTTTTGGCATTTTCATTTCGGAGTTATTTCTAGTGTGACCCATTAAATTTTTCTGTTTTCACTGCTTTCTATTTCTAAGTGGTCTAGTTAATTTTCATTTATCATTTCCTAAAATAAGGTGATGTTGTAGGTTTAGCTCTAAAACCAGCACACTCTTAGTTTAGATTTGACGTTGGAATGAAATGAGACACTTGCACGACTGAACATTTAACAAAGAAGGTTTATTTTGCCTGAACACTACAAGGATATGCAACAAAGATACAGTGGCATTTAACTTCCCTGGACACAAATCCCCCTTCTCTGCATCTTGAAATCTGTCATCAGGGTTTGGTGACTCATGATCTTGGGCATGAATTAGTCTGACAGGTAATGAACTATGCAAGGCTGAGATGTTTTATGATCCCAAATCAGGAACTTGCATCAGGGAAGCTAGATCCAATGACATATATATGTGTGTGTGTGTGTGTGTGTGTGTGTGTGTGTGTGTGTGTGTGTATAGAGAGTCCAATGAAACTCTGTATCAGAGTCAAGGAAGATGCATGAGGAAGGCTCATCCTACTACAGTTATCCATACTTTTTTCCTAATCATATTTTTTTAGAGACAATTTGGTAACTAGATTAGCTCTCTTTGATCTGTTTTTCAGGTTAATCATTTTGATATTTTTCAGATTTTTCTCCCTTTTTCGACTTTGTTTTGATATTTCTTGTTGTTTTATTGAGTCATTTCCTCTCCCTTTCTCCCCCATGATTCACTATAATTTTCAGGGCATTTAGTTGATGAGTGATATTTTCCACTGTTTTATGGAATCAATTTCCTTTGCCATTATTTCCTTCCTAGCTTTTTCATTCAGTATCTTGTTTCTTTTCCTTCTATTATTCATATAATCTTTAGAAATTTTTTTCTGAGTCTTTATCTGGATTTCACAAAGCAAGTTATTTCTTTGTAGTATTTGGAATGTTTCTTTGATCATTATAGAGCCTTTAGTTGGGTCATGTTTTAAAACTGAATGTTATAGGACCTTTCTGGTCCTGAATATAGTGAGCCAGACTAGGTCACTCATTCAGGGGACTCCAGAGCTACTCTGGTGCTATGCTTTGCCTGAGGGATTACTCCTCTACCTGAGTAGAAACTTCTTCCCTTCTGTCATTGAAATTAGGGGATAACCAAATGCTGGGCTCAGGGCCACTGCTCCCTAGCTATACTCTGTCTAGGTTGTCCAAGGCTGCTCTCTGCTAGACAAAGGCCCAAAGTCTCTTTCTTGTGAGCCACTTGCTCAGGAAAGGCTCAAGCTGGGACAGCCTTAACTGTCACTAAACTCAGGCATGAAGTGCTAGAAGTTCCCAAGAGGCTTTATTTTTTATTCAGTTTTCTGCACTTCTCTCTTGAATTGCCCCAGTTTGTTTATCCCAGAATCTCTTTAGGATTCCAGGGGTCCCTCTGTGGATTATTGGGTTAGTTAAGAGGAATCTAGAGGTGATTCTCCTAGTACAGTAGTGCATCTCTAAAACATGACAGATTTATTTTTAAGGAGTTAGGGAAGAAGATCTGGGATCTTTCTGTGTCTGAGCATCGTCCTCATCGATCCTCAAATCTTAATTATTTTAATTATCTGAGATTTAGTTTGTATGGCGTTAGTTACCCACTCATGAAGGATAGTTGCAAGCTGTCAACTCTGTAGGTTTATAGTTCTAGAGCCGGAAGGGACCTTAGAAACCATTTATTCTGTAAGCTAAATTGCTTGTTTTACAGATGATAAAGCAGGAAAATTAAATTGGAGTATAGTTAGACCTGTGTAGAGTATACTAGTTATACTTTTTTAATGTGGTATTTTAACTCAGATCTTCTGCCCTTTCCACTGTAACACTTATCTTGAACTCCAAAATACTATTATTTATTTTAGTTCTATCTATTCCAAGGCAAAAACCATATTCGATATTGATTACTCAGTGCTGAATGGGTATAAGGAGGTATTCCAGAGTTGACAAGAAATGGAGAAAAGAGAAATATAATCTCTTTGAGTTCTTTTGGCTGCCAGTTTTGAGAGAGATGTAAAATTTAAATCTCTCTTCAGGTTGCTGAAGGGAGAGAAGGATTGAGAAGAATCTAACTTAAGGAGGACTTCCTCTCTGCAACTTGGGAATTTCCACTTGGTGAGATCTGGGATTTTCTCTCTTGGTTGAGCTAGGCTATCTTACTCCCCAAGGGAGAGTTCATTTAATCTGTATTGTCTTTTATGTATTCTCCTATGTCCACTTTCTTTGATTTCTTTTTTGCTATTTACTTGGATAATTTAGTTTATTTGCCATTTGTTCTCTGTTCATTGTGAAATAGTTATTTGGTGGGAAGAGAGCCAAGCCTTGGATGTAGAGCTTGGCACACTCTCCCCGTTTAGGAGCAAAGAATTTACCTTAAATTGGAACCTAAAAATTCTATTCTTTACACTAATAATATTTAAGGCAACAGATAAATATAATTCTAGCCAGGTACCTCCTCTCTCTCAAAAGAGCAGAATAGCCTATCTCTGGCCCCAATCTCCTGCTTCACCTCCTGACAGGAATCAAAGTTTCCTTTGAAGAAGGGTAGGTGGAGGAGACAATAGAGATGTATATTCTTGCTTCTCTGTGAGCTGCATCTAGCAGAATCATGTGGACACATAACCTACATGGGCAAAAATAACAACACCCACACCACACATCCTTATATAATCTTTTGCATAAAACTGTAATTTTATAGACAATAAAAAATCCTCTATCATGTTTGTTCACTGAACAAATTGTATCTAGCAATCTGTATGAACCAGAATAAAATCAAGAACCTGGAACAAAACAAAAAGAGCCTTTTAGCTGTAAAAATACAAATTCCAAAGTCAATATATTAAATTTCAGTCCTCTACTCGCCAGAGCCCTAAGATCTTCAATAAGAACCACATTCCCACTTTAAGCAATTCAAACATGCATAGCTACCAGTTTTTTCAAGCTATAACACATCAGAAACAAATTAAAATAGAAGAATGAGAAGGAAAAGGAAAGGAACATGTATTAAGTGCCTACTATGATGGGCCAGATACTATGTTAAGTTTTTACAAATATCTTATTTGATCCTCTCAATAATTTTGGAAAATAGGTACAATTATTATTCCCATTTTAATAATTGAGGCAGAAAAAAAAAGTTAAATGACTTACCCAGGATCCTGCTACTAGTAAATAACTGAAGTTAGATTTCAACTCAAATCTTCCTGATTTTAAGCCCAGCTCTCTATCTACTACATCATCTCATAGCCTATAGGGACTATTTAATGACAAATGATAGGGCCTTTTCAAAGATAAATAGCCCCACAGTCACTGACAGTATTAGTCAAAAAACATGTATTAAAAAACTATTATATGTCAGACACTGTGCTAATTTCTAGCGATCCTACAAGGGGAAAAGTTCTATTGAAATATGGTCATAGATTTACAAAATTTAGAGTTGGAAGAGACCTCAGAATCTCTCAAGTCAGAAGTATACTTAAAAAGTAATATGTATTCCAATATTTCTACATGCTGACCTCTATTGAAAGGGAACTTTGAGAAATAATCTATTCCACTTTTGAATGGCTTGTTAAAAAGTTGTTGTTTTCATGACATCAAATCTATGTTTACTTCTTTGTAATTTCCATTCATCGTTTCAGTTTTTGTCCTTTATTACCACATACTTTATGACAGGGTTGTGTTTTCTCTAAGCCTTTTCTTCTCTAGGCTAAATGTCCCCAGCCCATTAACCAGACCTTATATTGACAATGGACTCAAGGCCCTTTAACATTGTGTTTATCCAATTGTACCTAGGTCTAAAAAACTAAACTATACATCAGAGCAGAGCTTAGGAGGACTATGGAATTCTTATTTCTAGGTGCTCTGCTTCTCTTACTGGACCTCAAAAGGAATGAGCTTTTTGGTTGAACCTTTCCCTTGCAGACGCATTGAGCTTTTAGTTCAACAAAGCTATCATATTTTTTCCAGACAAGCCACTGTCCAGTCATTATGTTTCCCATATCTTATATTTTTGAAATAGGTATAATTAGCCCCAAAGTAAGACTTTTACATTTATTAATATTTAATATTATTTAATTATCTACAGTTTAATGATTTAGCTCAGATGTTTCTACATTGTGGCCAGCAGCACTTTCTAATGCAACTAGAAACAGCTTAAAAAGTAATTGGGATATTTTGACAAAATAAATAAAAATATAATATAACATACTTAATGTTAATTTGCGATTTTCTAAGTCAGTATGCCAGGGGATCCATTTCAATTTGAGTTTGACATCACTGGTATAATATATTCTTTTTCGGATCTTGATTCTGTTATCAAGTGTGTTGGCTGTCTATTTTGTCTATGAACTGACTATATCTGAAAATTGAACCATCTATGACTTATTCCAGTGATTGATAAAAATGTTAAAAAGTAGCACTGGGTCAACAAAAAATCCTGGGACAAATCACTGGAATCTTGCTGCCAACTTGCCCTTGAACCATTTTTTGTATTCAGCCATTCAACCAATTCAAAATGTATCTTTTTCATAAGAATAATATGAGATTTATACTTAATGAAATGATTTGCTAAAATATAGGTAAACTATATTTACAAAATATGTCTCATCCATCAGTTTAGTAAGTCTTTCAAAAAAAGGAAGTAAGATTAATCTGGTAGTTCTGTTCTTGATAAGGCCATGCTGGCTCTTTGTAATCACTTTTTCTTTTTCTAGATGTTCACTAACAATCCCTTTAATGATCCATTCTAGAATTTCCCCAAAATTAAAGTCTATCTCACTGGACTGTAGTCTGTATACTATTTTACTACCTTTCCCCATCCTGTTTTTAAAAATGAGGACATTTTCCCTTCCCTAGACTCTTAAGTATCTGTTTTCCATAATTTTCAAATAATGATGATGATAGCAATTATAACTTCCAGAGCCATATAACTTGAATTTATCAAGTATAAATAAATACTATCTTGTTATTTAGCTTGGTCATCATTTATTTGTTGTCCCTTTTGTTCTGTCATTTCCATCACACACACATATACATACATACAATTACATATATGTAAGAATATATTAGATATATATATATATATATATATATATTAGTTATATAAAATATACATTTTTGAGACATACATACATATATATGTGTGTGTCCTTATAAATATATACATTATAAACATATAAACATTACAGCAAGAAGATGTTGCTTTAAAACAATCTACAAAATTTAATTTTAGCTCAAAGTTGGTTGAATTTGCATTTTATTAAATCAATAGTGATTTAAAACATTTTTCATATGATTAGAGATAGTTTTAAACAGATTTTAAAAAAAATTTCTTCCAGAAAAATATGTTTAAAAAATGTGTTTCAGTCTGCACTCAGACACAATCAGTTCTTTCTCTGAATATTATTTTCATCATAATTTCCTTCCTGGATCATTGTTCTGAAGAGAATAGTTATGTTATTCATCTTACAATATTGCTGTTACTTTGTACATAGTACATTTCACTTTGCATTAATTAATTCATGGGAAGTCTTTTCAGGTTTTTCTGAGAACTTTCTGCTCATCATTTTTTAGAGCACAATAGTATTCCATCATAATCTCAATTTACTTAGTCATCCCCCAATTGATAGGTATCCTCCTAATTTCCAATTGTGTATGCATGGTTTTATGACCTTTTAGGCATAGTTCCAAATTACTCTACAGAATGGTTGGAGCAATTCACAACTTCACCAACAGTGCATTAATGTCTCATTTCCCCCACATTTTCTCCAACATCTGTCATTTTCCTTTACTGTTCTATTAGGCAAGCTAATATATATGAGGTACCTCAGAATTATTTAAACTTGTATTTCTCCAATTAATAAAGAATTATAGCATTTTTCCTATGCCTGTAGATAGCTGACAAAGCAAATTTAAACCATTTTAGCAACCTTACTCAAGAACCAAATGCCCTGAAAATTTGATTCAGGTAGAAAACAATGATTCAGAAAGACAACAAAAAATATTAAAACTAAAATATGGGGGAGAAATCAAAAGAAATGGAAATAAGAATTATTGTACTATCTGAAAAATCATGATCAGAAAAAAAGGATTGAATATTTCAGGAAATAAGTAAAATCTGCCCAGAACACTTAAAACCAGAGTGCAAAATAAAAATAGCAAGAATGTAGGTCACCTCTAGAAAGAAACTTCCAAATGAAAACTTTTTAAAGCCTCATAACCAAAATCCAGAGATTCCAGGTCAAAATAAAAATACTACAAATAGTGAAAAAGTAGTTCAAGGGAAGTTACAATAAAGATCATGCAAGGTTGAACTGTTGTCACTATTAAGAAAATAAGAGCTTGTATTATGTTATTCCAAAAGGAGACATTTAAAAATGTACAGCACAGGACAACTTATCCTGAAAAACTAAGTATTATCTTAGGAGAAAATAATTGATCTCTAATGGAATAGGGGAATTTTCTTTCTTTCTTTTTAAATTATTGTATTCTCAACTTAAGAAATAAAACAAGCATTTTCACAGCATAGTAGAATAGAAAAAAGGAAGATAATTGTACAGGAAACTACACATCTATTGTGTTCAGTTTGCTATTCCTTCTACATATTTATAATAGAGTATTTTTCAAATATTCTGATGAAAAAGAACTGATTAGATATTTGGAAATGGAAATGCAGGCGCTTAAGAGAAACAGAAAGGTACATATGTGCTAAGTGAGGCAGTACACTCTTGTAAATTTTTTTACACTTAATAGTATTCTCCTCTCTCCCTCCCAATTACATGTAAAAATAGTTTTCAACTTTCATTTTGAGTTTCAAACTTTTTTCTTCTCTCCGCCCCAGAACAGCAAGCAACCTATTATAGGATATACATGCACAATCAGGTAAAACACATTTCCGTATTAGTCACATTGTGAAAGAAGAATCAGAACAAAAGGGAGAAACCGTGAGAAAGAAAAAACAAATTTACAAAGTGAAAATAGTATGCTTCGATCTGCATTCAAATTCTTTAAGTCATTTTCTGGTTGTGGATGATGACATTTACCATCATTAGTGTTTTGGAATTATCTTGGATCACTGTATTCCTAAGAAGAGCCAAGTCTTTCATAGCTGATCATCATACAAGGTTGCTGTTACTCTGTACAAAGTTCTCCTGGTTCTTCTCACTTCACTCAGCATCAGTTCATATCTTTCCAGGTTTTTCTGAAATCTTCCATCTCTTATAGAACAATAGTATTTCATTTTATTCATAAACCACAAGTTGTTCAGCTATTCCAAAATGGATGGGTATCCCCTCAATTTTCAATTCTTTGCCATCACAAAAATAATTGCTATAAATATTTTTCTACGTGTCCTTTTTCCTTTTTTTATGATTTGTTTGGGGGTACAGACCTAGTAGTAGTAATATTGCTGGATCAAAGGGTATGCAGAGTTTTATATTCATTTGGGCATAGTTCCAAATTGCTCAGTCTTCTAAATCTTACTACTGAAGAGGTCAAGGTTAATGGATTGCTTAAGCTCAGGAGTTCTGGGTTATGTGCTGAGAGGTAGACAGGATGGAAATTAATCTTCATTTTTCAGATAAGGAAGCAAACCAAGGGAGGTTCAAAGACTTGCCTGAGTTATATTTGGCTAATACATTTTAAAACTGTCATCAGATTTTCTGTGTCTTCTATTTGTATATCTCTATTTATATACATATTCCTATATAATCAAGATTTAGAGCTAGAATGAATTTCAGAAGACATCTACTCCAGCTTGCTCATGTTACAAATGAAGAAATTGAGTTTTGAGGAAGTTAAGTGACTTCTCTACAGTCAAGCTCTCAAACTTTCATTTTAGCTGTCAGCTTGTCTTGGGTGTTGTATGATCTTAGTGGGAAAACTTTTTCCTTTATCCCTCCCCACACCAGTTAGTTTTGAGCCAGCCATCTTTATGTTGCACACATTTATAGTGCCTGAAGGTTAAGACGAAAATCTAAAGTCTTTCTAGTGGGAATACAGCCAACTTCTAGATGGTGATTACACATAAAGCAGAGATATTTGGAACCCAGAAAACACAGTGGGCCCACAGAAAAAAGAGACAAAAACCAGAGACTATGACAGAGAGCAAGGAAAGCCCTCAAACTATATGTGGGTCAGTGAAAATGTCATCCAGACTGCAATAGAGATGGGACCTGAGAAGGCCAATGTACCTCATGCAAAGAAGCACTTATCTGAATTGAGAAAAGAAGTATTAAACACAAATACAGAGTTCAGTACAGAAACACCTTAAATTCAACAGGGAAACAGGTGGGGTCAGGAAGGAAAGAGAGAGCAGAGTCACAAACAAAATAGATTTCAACTTTAGATAACAGATCATAAGTGAAGATTACAAGAACCAATGAAATCAGTGTGAGCTAGGTAAAGAGAGGAAAGAAAGTAGTCAAATCAGATCTCTTCAAATATGCATTATAGTGATTATCCCATTTCATTCCTTGCCCCTGTCCCTTGCCTGATTTTTTTTTTCTTTATAAAGAGGGTAATAGAGATTCCAGAAGGATAATTAGATGAGGCTATGATGGAGAGAAAAACATAATTAACAAACATAATAACCATGAAAGTGAATCAGATGGATTTATCTATAAACTTCCCAAAATAAAAGCAGAATACAATATGTGATTCACAGAAAACACATTTGAAGCATGAAGATTAACAGAATGTAAAATGGGAGGCTGAAGCAGAATTTGTTATACCTCAAGGGAATTTTAAAAATTAAGGTAAACCATCATGATTTCTGACAGTATAAATAAATATAGGTAGAAGACATAAGCAAGGAAATTGCATTGAATGAATAAATAAATGAATGAAAAAGCATTTATCAAGCACCTACTATGTGTAAAGTATTCTGACAGGACTGAGAATACAATTCATTAAATTTTGGCAGTCCTTGATCTTTTGGGATTCAACTTTCTAATAGAGAAACACAACACATGTAGGAGATTTCAGGTACAATTCAGATGGAAAAGTTGAATGGTCTTTGGGGTGCAAAGCAGATAGAAATAAATCATCTTTAGTATCAGTTCCTCTAATAAATCTTATTTATTTCTGATATTGAACCATTTACTGTGTCAAGAACTCTGATCTCCAAAAGTTTTTTTTTTATGTATCTAGAGTTATTTAGGAAGTAGGATTTGAGCACCTTCAGAAGAATTTTCCAGTTCTCATCTCTACAGGGATTACTTTTCTGGATAATGGTTATGAAGACGTGGCTGAATATGGGGACAGTGATCTGGGAGGTCTGTTCTTACAATTCTTGATCTCAGGGCCCTGGCCTTTCCTTCTTCCTCTCCTTCCCTTCTCTTTTTCTGTTTCTCTGTCCCTCCCTTACTTTCTCCCCACCCTTGTCTTTCTCTGTTTGCCTGCTTATCTATACATATATATATATATATATATATATATAATGTAAAGTATCTTTATCAAAGTAAGCAGTAAATACTAACTAGTATGAATTATACAGATTTGAGTAGAACGAATATATAAGAATAAACAAGCTCTTTAAGAAGAAGCAAGAACAATGCAGAGTGGTATGGAAGGAGTCCACTTTGAGCAGTCTTTAGGGTTGCAGGCAGTGGGGAATAAAAGGTATGTCGATATCCAGATTTCTCATACATCTTCAACTTTCTTCTCAATAAGACAATTAGCCTCCACATAGTTTTACTTCCCCTCCCACCTCAGACTTTAAAGAATGATTTCATTTCTGGCACTAATCTAGGGGTTCTTAACCAGAGACTCATGAACTTTAAAAAAAATATTAATTTTGCTAATTCTGTTTTCCAATACAATTTGATTTCCTTTGTAATCATATATGTTTTATTTTATGAATTTAAATACATTACTCTGAGAAGGCATCCATAGGGTTCATCAGACTGCCAAAGGGGTCCATGACAAACCATAAAAGTTAAGAACTATTGTGTCTAGTCTAAGGAATCCTCCCTAGCAAGAGGAATGATTGTCAACATGATCTTCAGAATTGAGATTTACCTAAAGTACTCACTGAATGGTTAAGTGATTTGCCAAGTCCAAGAACCCTGGTCTTTTCTAATGTCTAACACACTAACATCTTTAACTTTCAAACAAATAATCAATTATGGAGAGAAAGGGGAGAGTCTCTTTTATTCCTTTAAATGTATATACAGATTA
Source organism: Sarcophilus harrisii (assembly GCF_902635505.1). Lineage (NCBI taxonomy): Eukaryota > Metazoa > Chordata > Mammalia > Dasyuromorphia > Dasyuridae > Sarcophilus > Sarcophilus harrisii. The sequence continues at coordinate 197,748,619 of NC_045426.1, forward strand.
ATATTATTATTTTTTGTAATAGCAAATTCCTAAAAGGCAGAGATCTAAACTTAATATGTTTAAGTAAATAGTACCCACTTCTCTGAGAAGGAGCTCTTTGGTGATGATTATGATGAAGATGATGATGTGCTAATATGGCAACCAGGTTTCAAAGAGAAGAAGAAGGAAATGTTGCTTAGCAACTAGAAGTTCTAGGCAGGAAAATTCTTAATTCTGCAATGATAAAATAATAAGCATGAAAGGCAAGAAAGCATGTGCTTAAAAAAATTAAGGATCCTGGAGTACCATTCTTGGTGAGTGAAACCCAGGAAGAAATCTGGTGCTTATTATTGCCTTGAATTTTTTCATGAAAATCAGGCTACATTTTTATATGCATGAAGTGAATGGAGGAACTTGGCCTTATTAATTTCTTTGCTTCTGCCACTTGAAAGATCTCTGTGAATTTGACTTTATTGATCAGTATGAATCACAAAAATCGCTAAACTGAATAGATTACCTGTTGGGCCTTGTTTTACCTGTGACATATAACAGTGAACTTGGATTTAAAATGATGGATTCTTTGCTATTAATGTATGATAGTTTTAAAACCTGGTTTTGATATGATGAAATCTTTGGGCTTTATGAAAAGGTTTAATCTAAAATATTTTAAATCTCAAATCCTGAATTTTCCTTGGTAAAAGATATTTAATAATTAAGAATTTTCTCCTCTTTGAAACTTTTTAGTGAGAACTATTCCCCCAAATCAAACTGTTTTGTTTTAAAGATGAAACTAAAACTAAACTCTACTAAAGTTTATACAATAAAAAAAGATAAGAATATTTTATATTTATAATATTAATTTATTATATTAACACTAGAGTAAGACAGGTGGGAATAAGAAGCAAAAAAGATAGAATAAAGAAACAGGAAACATGTTAATGTGGTAAAAAGAGTAAGATATAGACTATACTAGTATAGAACAAAAGGAGATACAAATGTAAGTCAGGAAATGTCTGACAGAAGTCAGATTAGAAAGAAGAACAAAGCCTACACTTAGCTGAAAAATATAAGTAAAAAACTAAACTACATGTTTAGAAAGTGTAGTTTCATGAGAATAGATTCCATGTCAAAGAGACTCAATAGGTGTTCAAACTAAATTTTAGAAGGTGTTTAAGAAATAATGACATAATTGTTGAAAACTCACTAAAGCCCCAAAACCCAGTTTCATTGGCCAGCTGAAATCCATCTGAAAATGCCTAACTCTTGGCATTATTTTGCCTATAACATATATTTAAACAAGACAGCATATTTTATATTGGAAAGTCTAATGGTATGCTTCTCATCACGTCTGTGTAAGAATGGTTATTTTACTAAGACGGATATAAAAAATCTCTCCTTTACACAATGTAAGTAGTTCTGAGAATGGATTTTTTTTTTGTTTACTTATGTTTGCACATCTGGAATGGATACTAGATCTGGATGAATAATGACAAAGTTGAAGAGTGATTTGTTCCAGTGCTCTTCAGCATCCTTTCAGGTGCTTCTAAAAAATCAGCTATATAACTCAGAGATCTTTTAATGCCCTGTTACATAGCTAGAAGTGCAGCTTCTGAAGCACCCAGATGACTTTTCAACAAATCCAGGAAAAGACTTACAAGTCTATAGAATGTGAGAGGGATAGAGAAAGATTACTTTATAGTAGTTTTCAAACTTTTGGGTTTCAGAACTTCTTTATACTTTTGAAAAATTATTGTGACTCTTCTACCCCCAAGAGCTTTTTTATGTAATTTATATTTCTTGATATTTATCTATTAGAAATTAAAATATCTTAGTATTATTATGAAAACTTTTGACCTCAAGGAATCCCTAAAAGGGTTTCAGGGATGTTAGGGATATCCCTATGGATACTTGGACCACAATTTGAAAACCATTGCTCTACACTCACAAAGGTGAATGTTTATCTTCCTTTTCTATACAAGGAAAGAGATGAGTTGACTAAAAACATTTTCCCTTGAAGAATATGTATCCTAAGTTAAATTTTGGCTTGTCATAATCTACTTAATAACAATAATGATGATGATTAGGATAGTACTTCAGTACTTCAAAAGATGAATGATCTAATTGATATAAATATTTCCTCTACTAAATGCAAACACCGCTACCAAAACCTCTTCCATTCTTAAACACATATACACACATACACATAACATACACACATCCTGGCAAAGCCTCAATAGTTGATTATGTAAGTTGCTGTTGACAAAAATAATCATCACCTTGTAGTTAGCCTTCTGGTAAATGAATTTTTCCAATACTCCAGCTCATCAAGCAGTCAATCAACAAGCAGTTATTAAACACTTACTATGTGTAATATCATGTGTTAGACCCTCTGAAAACAAAATAAAAATGTCTTTATCTTGAAGGAGTTTACATTCTTTTGGGGGACATAGAGTGTTTATACATAGATGAGTAAAAAAACAAGGTAATTTCAGGATGGAAAGAAAATAAAAAAGTAGGGATGGAGGGGAATCAAAAAAACAGTATCACAGAGAAGATGGCATATGATCTACAGATATATCTGATCTAAAGAATTCTAAAAAGGCAGAGATAAGGAGTAAATACATTCCATTCATGATACAATTGCAATGACTATCATTGGTCTCTTTGAGCCAAATAGGATCTTTAGAGTTTATCTTCTGTTGTCACAACCTTTTAGAAATCAAACTCCTTTTCATGGCATGATAAGGTATTGGTGGAGGACAACTTTACTAAAGTATTACTGGCATTTATAAGCACTTTCAAACTTTTAAAAGTGTTTCAGATGTTTTTCTCACAAAGCATTTAGTATTAGTCAACTATTCAGATGATTAAGTATGTTCGCCTTATAGAAACATGTAACATATGTTCTTTCTTAAAAATAATCATTTTGAAATCTCCATTTTAATAAGATGGGTACTGAATTTATAAGAATGGTAAATTGAAAATACAAAGGGAATTTTCTAAAGGAAATTATAGAGAAACTTATTAATGCTTTTATCAGGTTTCAACTGTAAATTGTAATCAGGTCTGCTCTCAACTCTGTACTAAAGAAAGGAAGTCTTCTATGTCACAAGGAGAAAAGACTTTCCTCAAAACTTCTTTAATATACTCTCTTTGCTAAAAATTTGTATCAGATATAAGCAAAAATTTGCTTAACTAGGTATCTGAATGGAGCAACTGATACTCTTATGCATGCTCTCAACAGCTGCACACAGAAATGATGTAACACGTAATTAGGTAGCATCACTCCACCAATTGGAGAATTAGGGGGGGATGGTGTTTGCTCGTTTGTGTTCTGTTCTCCACAAAGAGAAAACAAAATTTGTATTCAGAAAACTGACCCACCATATGCTTAAAGCAATGTCTTCATTTCTGCCAGCACAAGGCAACTTTCACTTTCTGCTGCCTGCCCATTTGTAGAACCTCTTGTGCAAAGGAGAACAAGCTACCATTTGGTATCAGATTTACTATATCCTGCTCTGCTGTTTTCCTGTCTAATCTTTAACCTTTTGAGGGAAGAGGAGTTGTAAAGGAGGGCCTCCCATCTGACCATCTGTTTATTTTCCATCTCATATTGTATTTGCCTTCAGCCCAATCTCCAGCCTCTGTGGAGAAGAAGAATGGTTCCCTTTCCTCAATTATGAACATTCTCATACTTGGTCCTACCCGCCACATGCCAGTGATCCCATAGATTATCCAAACTACATTTCCCATATCATTGCTTTCTTTACTTTCTCAATCCTCCCATCCAAAAATTCCTATTAAATACCACCTGCAACTCTGTGCCCACTAAAATGTCTGTTCCATGGGCAACAGAATTCCTTTCATCTTTAATCTTTTCCTATCCTATTCTATCTATTGGCTATTACTGAACCTTGGCTTCCCCCTGAGGATGCAGCGTTTCTGACCACTTTTTCCAATACTAGGTGCAGTCATTTTCATTTTCCTTGGCTCACTGGCCAAAGGAGAATAATACTTCTAACTCCCCATTGCCATTTCCAGATTCTCCTCCTATATCCTTTCTTTCTCCAAGGTTCATGCTATTTATATCTGCCACTCAATTAAAACCCTGGTAGCTGTTGTCTATAGGTCACTCCTCCCTTATTCCCTTCCTTCTCCTCCTCTCCTCCCTGCCCCATCACTCCATTTCTTTCCTCAATGAGTTTGTCACATGACATATAATTTTTCTTCCCTCCTTAATTCCTGCCTTCATATTAGAGAACTTCAACATACATACTGCTTCCTCCTCAAATTCCCTAATCACTAAATTCCTGAACCTACTCATCTCTCAGGAGCTAATTTCTCATTTTACCTTAGTCACACACAAAAATGGTCATGTTCTTGATTTTATTATTACCCAGAAAATGTCTACCTATATATCCAAGAATCCCTAATTTCTTCTTTCCCTCTCCCTTCCATTACAAAACTCTACTCTTCATCTCCACCGTGACCTCCAGTCCCTTGACTCCACAATTATTTCCAAGGCCATCTCTCCTGAACTAATCACTCTCTCCTCTCCATTTTCTCCAGTTGGGGAACCAAATCAACTCTATCTTGTCCTCATCTCTTGAATTCTTAGTCCTTATATCATATCACTGATTAGTCCCAGTCAAACACCAGTCTTGGAACATTCCCATCATTTATCATCTTCATTCCTACACACATGCTGTAGAATGAAAGTGGGGAAAATCATTCAATCATTCTGACTGAATCCACTACAGATTTATATTATGCAACCTCAAGCAAGCCCTCAATCCTACTATATATTTCTTATAAATCCATTATCCCACTTTCCACAGTAGCTTTTCCATATCTCTTCATCCTTCCTCAAACATTCTATGTTTTTCCTCCCTTCACTCTCTCAACTGAGAAACTTGACTCATATTTTACCAAAAAAATTGAGGCCATTTACCATGAACTCCTTCTCCCCATTTCCTCAGTTTCTTTCAATTAGATGCTTTCTAAGTTGGTAAGTTGGCCTTATTCCTTACCAAAGCTAACCCTTCCAACTGCTGAAGAGATCCCATTCTATCTTATCCTTTCCAACAGATATCCTCCTCTGTTATCCTTGTTTTATTTTAAATAATCATTCCTTGCTTTGTCTCATTTCTTACTGCCCACAAGAATCCCCATGTTTCCATTAACTTGAAAAATCCTTAGCTGATCTCTCCCTTCCCATGAACTATCATTCTAGATCTGTTCTGCCTTTAACAGTTAAAATCCTTGAATAAACAGAGTCAATAGTTGTCTCCACTTTTTCTGTTCTTAACCTTTTACGCTCCGGATTTTGGCATATTTCACTGAAACTTCTTTTTGCAAAGTTACTGATGATCTCTTAGTTGCCAGATCCAATGGTCTTTTCTCAACCTGGACCCTTTTTTTCTTCTGTCCTCCATATTAGAATCCTCCTCTTCCTCATCTCTGCCTATTGACTTCTCTGGCTTCCTTTCAGTCCTTTAAAATCCCATATCTTACTGGAACCTTTCCTCAAACCCTCTTTTTTTAGTGCCTTTCCTTTATTAATTATCTTTATTTATTCCATATATTGCTTGCCTCTATATAACTATGTGTGTGTGTTTTCTGTGTGTATGTATATGTATGTGTGTATTGATTTGACTAAATTCACAAATGATTTCTCTCCACAAATTGATGTGATTTGCAATTCTTAATCTGTAAATAGGGAAGCAGACTTTGATTAAATAACAGAGCTATTCATAATCGACAAATACTGATATTTTCTAAAAATAATCCAAAATACAGACAAATGCAAAACATTGCTGAATTTGTGAATCCATTATCCACTGCACATAAATCCACATCAATAAATAAAATAATAAAACAAATATAACAATAATAGTCCAGTTAGTTATCCCTCACAGCCACTGCCACTCCACAATTGGAGCAAATTTATCAAAAGACCAAAAAAACCCAAAAAACCAACCACCTATTTTTACCAGTGGAGCAAGAAAATTTTCAAACAAAGCATATAAGCCAAAGACTGGGGAAATAAACTAGGTTTGTGTGACTGCTATTTTTACAGGAGAGTAGAGAATTTGACAATATGAAGATTAGAGATAGTTCCAAGTGAAGTCATAGAAAAAGAATAAAAACCTTGAATGAGAAAAAGGTTTAGGATTATTTATCTAGGAGAAAATGCAGGGCAGGGAGTCATTTAATAGTTGTCTTCATGTATTAACAGCTATTCTTAGTATACCCAAAGAAGGAATGGTTTTAAATTGAAGTATAAGAGATTTAGGTTCAACAAATATAAGGAAGAATTTCCTGATTGTGAAATAACCTTTGAAATAGACTTTGGAATAGGTCTCAGTAGAATATTTTCTCTGAAGGATTTTAAATATTGAATTCTTCTTTATCTGTGGCAGCTTATGAGTAGATCTGTCTGAAGCCTGGGAGTTGGGGAGATGACTTCTGAAGGTTCCATCTAGCCCTGTGATTCTGAGCCACTTTTTCCTGCTTTGGGATAATGCAAAGACACATTTTAAGGAGAGGCCCTAGAAGAATCCAGAGAAGAAAATAAGAGCAGCTGCATCACACGGTACTTATTAGACTATCAAACTATAGGTGAGTCAGGTCACCTTCCTCTAACTCAGGGTTTCTTGAACTTTTTCTACTCCTACCTCTTTTCTTGAGAAATTTTTATGTGACCTATATAAGTGAATAAAATAGATATACTAATCAAATTTTTACTGATGATAACTAATAATTTCTCCACCCACACATTCAGTTAAAAGACTCCATATAAGGTAGAGAACCACAATTTAAGAAGTTGTATCTAAGGTACTCCCTGGAATTTGACTGAGGGGAAGAAGACCACTGCCCTTTGAGGAGGGGAGTGGCCATTACCCCCCAGAATCTCCCAAGCAAATGCTTAGTCAGCTGGAGCAGGAGAAATACAAAGATGTTTGACAGCTGGAATAGGAGGGACCCTGGAAGAAAGGGTGGGGAAACTAGAGCCTCTTGGGCCACAGTATCAGCATCAGAGGGTTCCACTCTTCCTTCTTGTGTCTCCAACGCCATTCTGGCTTCCTCATTAACTTCCATACTATGGCTTCAGTGCCTTATTTCTTTTCAATTACTGCAAGAATAGCAACTCCCCTTTCCAAGTAACTGGACTTGGGGTTCATGCAAGTAATTGCTACCACTGCTTTATGTGGAGGAAGGGAGGGAGGCAGAAGGGGAAAGGAAAAAGAAAGGAAGAGAGAGAGGGAAGAAGTAAGGAAGGAAGGGGAAAAAAGTAAGAAATAGGGGAGATAACATTTCCCCCCTTTCCTCCCCTCTCCTACTTTCTTTTTCTGCTCTCTTCCATCTCTGCTTTTTGTTTAAACCTCCCTCCTCCCCTTTCATCCTCCCCCTACTACTGCCTTGACTTTGGTCTAGATAACTGAATTTTTCTTCTTTTTTCCTTTTTCTCTTCTTCTTCTTCCTCCTCCTCCTCCTCCTCCTCCTCCTCCTCCTCCTCCTCCTCCTCTTCCTCCTCCTCGTCTTTCTCTTCTTCTTCTTGCTCCTCCCTCTTAGTCCCCCTTCCTCCTCCCCCTCCTTCTGTTCCCCTCCCTTCTCCTCTTCCTCCTCCTCCTCCTCCCTCTCCTCCTCTCCTCTCCTCTCCCCTTCTCTCTCCTCCTCCATCTCTCCCCTCCCCTCGCTCCCTCTGCACCCTTGCACTCCAGAGAAGAGCCACTGTGTGAGAAGAGAGTGTGGAAGAACAGGAGGAGGAAGAGGTGGCCGCGGTGGGTGTGGGTGTGTGGAAGGACACGGACTTGCTTCTCGTTCTTGCTCTTGCAGTCAGCGAGGGAGCACAAGGAGACCTGGTGAGCGGCAGTAAGCGGAGTCCTGCTAGGAAGATGCTGAAAGTCACCGTGCCCACCTCTCCTTCCTCCTCCAGTTCTTCCTCGACCACCTTGCCTGGGAGCACCTCGGCCACTCCCGACTATTGGATCGACGGCTCCAATAAAGACTCTTTGGATGATTTCTTCGAGGTGGAGACGGAGCTGGGACGGTAAGAAGGAGGAAGAGGAGGAGAAGGAGTGTGTGTGTGCCGGGGTGTGGGGGTGGGGGTGGGGGAGGGCAGGGTGGGAAGGCTGGGGGGCAGAGGCAGGAGAGCTGGCCGACTGCAGAAAATCGGGTATTCTGTCCCTCAGTCTCTGTTGGCTTCTCTGACTGCCGTAGCTTAGCAAAACCAGACAAGCCGCTCCCGGCGGTGGGCAGGTAAACAAATGGGAAGGAGGGAGTGTGCATGTGTGGTTCAGGGGGTCACAAGCTGAAGGGAGCCTCCCCATTCTCTGGTTTTCAGGGACACTGACTTCCCTTTTCCTTCCATATCATCATCATTTTCATCATCATTTCAATTTATTCCCTCAATAGAATTAACTAAATTTCGACCGGACACTTCTTGGTCAAGATTTTTTTCCTGCAGAGGAAATTTAGGATTGCTGTAGTAGTATAGAGCGGTGTAACAGCTATACGCCATCCCTATTCTCCCCAGCAACCTCCAGCCCCAGCTTCTTTTCAGACAGCTTTCTCTTCCACTTTTGAACCCCACTCTGCCATCCACCCTACTTCAAGTAATTCAGGACTACAACCTACTTGAGCGTCCTTTTGACTTGGGGATGGGAGGAGTGGAAATAGGACAAAAATGTTAAAATTTGATTCCCCTCCCCCTTGCCCCATCTTGCTCTCTAAATTAAGTGACATTGGAAATTAAACTTAAATACCAGTTTCCTTGCAATGGCTGTTCAGGAGTAGGTAGGAGAATGAATCAGTTACAAGAGTTTGTGGCAGAATAATAATCCAGTGGTGCTTAAAGGGTCTGCATGAGTGATCGTTAATGAGAAAGGTTTTAGCTATTCTTTCATGTATTGTACTTAATTGTTTAAATTATGGACTATGCAATGCTCCTGATCTGATGTTTACAGTGGCCTAAGACATTTGTTATGGAACTGGTGCTATATGCTATGGTATTTTTACATTCTAGATTCTTTTTTTTTTTCTCAGAATGGGGGAAATTCATTTAAGAATCAGATCCTTTATTGTGGGAAAATCTAAAGATAAAAAGTTGTTGGTTCTTTTTGGTTTTCATACTCAATGATGCCAGGAAATTCCACTGGGGGTGGGAATAGGGGAGGGTAAGGAGTTTGGTTCATAGAGATTTTATTTTTTCTATTGGTAAAAGTTCTAAACTAGATTTTGAAATCTGAGCACTATGTGCAAGGATTCAGAGGACCTTTCCTCCAATTGCTTCTCTTTCATTCTTCCTCCTTTCTCCTTTCTCAAACCTAATCAAATTGAAAAGCTTTATTCGATTACTCTTGAAATTAAAGGCATAATTGTCAGTTACCAAATGTTTCCAAATGTTCAGTATTATAAAATGAAGTATGCAGGTCATAGAATGAATTTTTTTAAAAAAAATATCACCAATATGAAAGATAGAAAGGTAAATTAGAAAAATAATTTTTATTTGGGTAGCATAGAGTTCTTGCTTTAATACATTATCCTTGTGTAATCATGGGCAAGTCACTTAACTTCTGCTTCAGGCAACTCTTAAGATTTATAAAAGAGGGAGCTTCCACACTGGGAATTTCTTCTCTGAAGAAATTACAGGTAGAGACTCTTTACTGGTATCTCAGTACTGTTCCTCCACCTAAAAGTTGGGAAATATATATAAAATAACATAATTTTGTAAACAGAAAGATAGTCTGGGTTGCTATGCAAACAATTAAACTTTTAATTAAACAGTCTACTTTCTTTTTTTGTTTGTTCGGCATCTTAAAAATTGTTAGATCCTTAAGGAAATTACTATAATCGGGTCAGAGGCCATTCTCGGTAGTAAATTTATTTGCCTTTCAAAATATATTTCATCTTAAATCTGTCATTACTGTACTTCAAATTGCCATATGTGACTCATATCTATGTATCTAAGCTTAGGGGAAATAAAATAATTTTAAAGATTATATTGAAACTTATAAGTCAAAAAAAGAATATGATTGAATATTCATAAAATAAATTTTTGGACATCTTTTAAAAGAGCAAAATGTTGCAATAATGCTGTAATTAGTCATGTGACAAATTTATAGGTACAGGAAAATTAGGAGAAGTTGATTTTTGGAGGTTGCATTTACATCAATCATGAATTTTCCACTTCCTTGATATATGCTCTATGACCTAGGGTATGGCAGCAATTGAAGAGAGCTAGTAATTCTGTCATTTGCATGAAGTGATAATGAAACTTCTTTTCTCTTTTAAAGAAGTGTTAGTCTACCTCATTAGTCAGCAAAAATTTATTAAGACTTAGTATGGAGGAAAGTAAGTCAGAAAACTATTAGGCTTCCCCAAATTTCCCTATACATAACTTAAAATAATGCCTCAAAATAAATTTTGCTGCTCCAGAAATAATTAAAAGTCAGGGTAAAGCAGCTGTCCAGCCTGACAACTTGGGAGGAGGTTAGGAAAGATTTAAAATCCAGAGGAAATGGTAGTCTGATTGAAGTGCAGATACCAAGTCTCAACAAGCAGTAAGCCCCAAAGTCTTGTGCTTTCCCATCTTAGGCAATGTGGTGGTTGGTCAGCTGATCAGGAAAAGATTGTGGGATCCTCCATTGGTGCTGGATGGTGTCCCAGCCTCTGAACAGATGGGGTCCCAGACTGTGGCTCTGAAGTTCTAAAACCAGAGGGTAACATAGAAATAGAAAATGAAAAAAATTCACTAACCATTGCCTGACAAAGATGCCAAAATGGAAACTTTTGAAAACATCTATATATATTTCCCAGGTATAGGAGAAAATATTACAAGTAAATAGAAACAATTTAAACGTCGTAGAACAATAATGAGTGTGATGACCATGCTAGCAGCCAGGATACCTTAGCCAGAGTCAGTATAAGCAAAAGTCCTTAGTTTTTATTCTTGGTCTTTAGGGGTAGTAGTGAAGGGGATGGAAGTAGGATCTCCACAAACTCCTTCTTCCTCCACCACCACCAGTGATCCTGGCTAGTCTTACTCCACCCCCTAATCCCTCCTACAATCATCGAGCTAGCATAGGATAGTGGGAAGGGCCATTTTCCAAGCATATGCCCATAGAGTATTGTCCAATTGGTAGTTAGCCTCAAGTGTTTGGCTGTCTTAACTTCAGTGCATCGATTCAAGAGTTTCAGCCCTCTACAAGTGAGGATAACATAAAATTTTGCAGTTTATACATTAAATGTGGAATACAGTCAAGAAACTTGGCAAAACTCAGTGTAGTTCTGCAAAGGAAAAAAAATGGATATTTAGTGAACTAAAGAACTTTCAGGTATTCTTGAGGAAAAGATTAGAATTGAATAGAAAATTTGACTTACAAGAATCATGAAAAATAGAATAATCATGAAAGACTAATTATAAGGGATTTAATAAAGTTACACTTTTAAATGGGAAAATGATATTTGTAACCTGAAGAATGTTGTTATTACTAGGGTAGTTCAAAAGAACATAAGATCAAAGGTTTGAGGATGAGTTGATAATGATAGGATTATTTTTTAAAATAAAATTTGTTAGGGAGAGATAAAATGGAGGAAATTATCTAATACAAAAGAGACATCAAAGGACTGTTACCGTAGAGGGAAGAGAAGGATGGATGGCAAGTAGTACAGAAACCTTATTCTTATCAGAATTAGTTTAAAAAGGGAATAAAATACGCATTTAACAGAACATAAATGTCTTCTTAACTTAGAAGAAATAGTGGTTAAGAGAATAAGATAAGTGAATTAGAACTCTGAGGAGAGATAGGATAAAGAGAGAAAGAGGGATAAACAGTGAGGAAAAATAGGGTGGAGAGAAATACACAATTAGAAAGTATAAGTTTGAATGTGATTGAGATGAACTCACCATAAAATGGAAAAAGATAGGAGAATGGATTAAAAAAAAACTCAAATCTGACATAATATTGTTTTCAAGAAACACATTTAAAAATAAGAGACATGAAATTAAATTAAAATTAATTAAATTAAAAAGAATAGGCTGGAATAGAATTAATTATGCTTCAGATGATATAAAAACATCAAGGGTAACAATCAAGATCTCAGACAAAGTTAAAGCTCAAATAGATTTAATTAAAAGAGATAAGCAGAGAAACTACATTATGTTAAAAGGTATCATAAATAATGAAGCAATATCAACACTAAAAATATACTATAGCATTCAAACATATAAAAGAAAAAATAAATGAATCAGGTGGAAAATTTAGTAAAACTATAATAGTGGGGGATTTCAACCTTCCATTCTTAGAACAAGATAAATCTCACCAAAAAATAAGAAAGAAGTTGAGGAGATTAATATAATCTTAGGTAAACTACATATTATAGACATTTGGTGAAAATTGAATGAGAATAGGAAGGAATATATTTTTTTTTCTCTGTAGTACAGAATATCTTTGTAAAAATTGACCATATATTAGATTCTAAAAGCTTTATAATTAAATACAGAAAAGCAGAAATATTAAATGTATCCTTTCCCAGACCATAATATAATAAAAATTACATTTAAAAAAGAACCATGGAAACACAGATTAAAAATTAATTGGAAACTAAATAATCTAGTCTTAAGGAATGAATAGGTTAAAGAATAAGTCATGGAAACAATAAATGTTCTTTCATTAATTTTTTAGCTGAGGCAATTGGGTTTAAGTGACTTGTCCAGGGTTACATAGCTAAGAAGTGTTAAACATCTGAGACTAGGTTTGAACTCAGAGACTCCTGACTTCAGGGCTGATACTCTATCTACTGTGCCACCTTGCTGCCCCAATAAATATTCTTATTGAAGAGAATAATGGTGATAGGATATTATCTCAAAGCTTCAGAGGTGCAGTAATCAGTAGAGAATTTGTGTGTAAGTGCTTGCATCATTGGGGTGGAGAGGGAGCAGATCAATGAATTGAGTGTGCGATTAGAAAGACTGGAAAGGAGGACTCCTCAGTTGAAAACCATGTTGCACAAATCCTTAAAGTTAAATCCTGAAAGAAATTAATGAAATTGAATGTAAGAAAACCATTGAGTTAGAAAATGAAGCTAGGAGTTGTTTTTCTGAAATTGCTAGCGGAGTGTGTAAATCATTGATTAATATGAGTGGGCAAGATGGAGAGAGAATTATTATTAATGGTATTAGAGATGAGGGAGGCTGAATGTATGTATTACTGACGAAGATGAAATTGGAGTAATTATTGAGGATTGTTTTACTCAATGTTATGCCAACAAATCTGACAATGTGGATGATGTGGAATAATGCTGGCAGAAACATGGACTTCCCAGATTAAAAAAAGAAAAGTCTATTTTGAGGATGGGGTGAGGGAGGTGGGAATTGGCCAGACCATAGATGACCTTCCTAGGAAGGAATCATCAGGACCAGATGAATTTGAAGGTAAATTCTACCAAATATTTGAGGATCAACTAATTATAAAATTAGATTATTTGGAATAATGAGTGGAGGAGTCCTACCAAATTCTCTTTTGTGAGGCAAGAGCAGACAGGGAAATTGTGTATTAATTTCCCTGATGAAGGTTAATGCAAAGATTCTGAGTAGGATATTATTTAGGAGACTACAACACTGTATCACAGAGATTTTACATTATGCCCAGGTAGAGTTTTGTACCAGGAATGCAAGGCTGATTCAATATGGGGAAAACTATTGATATAAGTTGATGATAAAAGTGATGGATAATGAAGATCACATGACTGTGTCAGTTGATATAGAGAGGGCTTTTGACAGAATGTAACACATTCCTTTTGAAAACACTTGAGGTAATGAGTGAAGACAGATTTTTACTTGACATGATGAGAGACATTTTTCTAGAGACTTCAGCAAAAATTGTCTGTGGTGGAAATAGGCTCAAAGTCTTCCCACTGGGATCGGGTATGAGACAAGGATATCCTTTATCACCAATATTATTCAATGTTGTGTTGGAGATGCTGACAAAAGCAATGAGAGAGGAATGGGAGACTGAGGGAATCGGAATAGCAACGAAGTAGTGAAAGTATCCCTTTGCAGATGATGTAATGGTATATTTCAAAAATCCTGGAGACTCAACTAGAAAGCTAGTTGAAACAATTAGTAATTTTAGTATAGTAGCAAGATGTAAAATAGACACATATGAATTTCTGTGTATCACTAGCAGAGGCTTTCAGGAAATGGTTCATTTGAGGTAACCTTGGACATGTCTTCCATTCCAATCGAATTGCCAAGAGGTAATTTTGTTGAACTGGAAAATGTAGTGGAAGACTTCATTTGGAAGAGCAGAAGGTCAGGAATATTGGAAGAATTAATATGAGGAAATATAGGAAAAGGAGACCTAGCAGTACCAGATTTTGACTAAATTTTGGGATGGTAATTGCCATTTTATTGGTGCTTGCCATTCCAGTGGAATGGAGGGTATATACAGTGCACAGTGGTGAATGATTGCAATAACCTTATGTTTGACAAATGGAAAGATTTAGATTCTGGAATGGAAATTCATTTGTGAATGTGAGCAAGTCTGGCAGGAACTGAGTGTATGTAGACCAATGTCTTATACCATTTGCTAGGATAGAGTTAGGGTGGATACATAACCTAGACATGGAGGAGGGGTGGTATCATGGGTGAATTAGAGAAGCATGGAACATGTTGCCTGTTGGATTTATAGATAGGAGAGGAATTTGTGAGTGGGCAAGAGATTGTGAGATATGGAATGGGTGGTTTTGATTGCTTTGAATTGAAAAGTTTTTGTACAAATAAAACAAATGTGGCCAAGATTGGAGGGAGGGCAGAAAATGTAGAAAAAAAAATTGTGGACAGTTTCTTAGATGAAGGTGTTATGTCTCAGGTGTTTGGAGAACTTTGTTAAACTTATGGGATTTTGAGTCACTCCTCAATTGATGGATGGGGACACAGATAGACAGTTTTTAGAGCAGGAAATCAGGGATTTATGTGTTCATAGAGGGAAGCATTCTAGATCATTATTGACTGAAGAAGTGCAGATTGAAACAACTTTGAAATGCCATCTCATGTCTATGAGATTGGCTGAAGTAATAAGAGGAAGATATGAATGTTGGAGAGAATGTGGAGACATTGAGACACTGCTATACTGTTGAAGGAGCTATGAACTGAT
The DNA here is from genome assembly GCF_902635505.1 of Sarcophilus harrisii. Taxonomy (NCBI): domain Eukaryota; kingdom Metazoa; phylum Chordata; class Mammalia; order Dasyuromorphia; family Dasyuridae; genus Sarcophilus; species Sarcophilus harrisii. Next base: position 197,763,759 of record NC_045426.1, read on the forward strand.
GCAGCTTTTTGAAGAGCAATCTAGAGTTGAACTCATGGAGTTGCAGAGCTCTGTGTGTGTCCTGTTATTCAAGATGATCAGGGAGGGAAAAAGGCAACTTATGTGTTTTTCCCTCCTGAGGAAATTGGGGTTAAACGACTTGCCCAGGGTCACACAGTTAGGAAGTGTTAAGTGTCTGAATCCAGATTTGAACTCAGGTTCTCCTGACTTCAGGGCTGGTGCTCTATCCATTGAACCACTTAGCTTCCCCCCAACCTATGTGTCTTAAGTATTTGTGGTGATTTTCTTTGTGATGATGAACTGGAGGTTAAGGAATACTCATCAGTTGGGGAATGATTGATTAGGTCATCATGGCTGCTGTGGGAAATGATGAGTAAGTTGATTTTAGTAAAGTGTGGAAGGACTTGCATAAGTGGTGAGGAGTGAAATGAGTAGAAACAATAGAATGTTGTGTGTAGTGTCAGCAATAATGTTCAAGCAGTGGATTGAATGACTGGATTATTTTGAGTTGTATGAATGTTCAAGTTGACTACAGGAAACTCGTGAAGGAAGATGCTCTTTACCTCCAGAAAGGAAATTGATATATAAGCTATGTGTAGTTTCACATGTTTATCTGTGTTGTGTGTTAGCTTTCTCTGATCTGGGTTTGCAAGGAAGGGAAGCTGCTTGGAGTTCAGGAGTAACAAAGAAAAAGGTGAAGTGAATATTTAAAAAAAGACTTACTATGTTCCAGACACTGTGCTGTACTCTGGGAATACAAGAAAAAAAACAGTTCCTGTCCTTGAGAAGCTCACATTTTAATGGGTGAGGCAATGTGCCAATAACTATGTACATACAAGATATCTATGTCTGTCTATCTATCTATCTGTCTGTCTATATATATCTAATTTCCATTGAAGGAATTTTCAAAGAAAAACCACTGGGATAGGAATAGGAAAAAGGAAATCAGGAAAGGAATCTTGCTGAAAATAGGGAGAAGAAATAAGATAATCCAAAAGGTAGAAGTGAAGAGGGATAGCTTTCCAGGAATGGCATCCAGCCAATGAAAAGGCCTGAAATTGGAGTGTTATATTTAAGGAATGGCAATAAAGAAAGTATTGCTCCATTATAAAGTACATGGAGGGCAATAAAGTGTAAGAAGACTGGAAAGATAGAAAAGGGCAAGATTGTGAAAAGCTTTAAATGCCAAACAACATTTTATATGTAGTGAGTGTTCTTTGGTTCTTTCTCCTAGAGCCAAGCAGATGGTATTTTCCTCAGGATACCTTGGTATCTTGAGATTTTTGAGTGTGGCTTTTTTCTCTATTGTCTGATATCAGTTCAAGCTCCTACTAGTCAAGTTAATCTATTATTGGGGGATCAATGACAAAAATCTCAGTTTTATTTAACTATTTTATTTAACATTGATTATTTTTACAAAAAGGTAGTTACTTCAAAGATACATAGCCACAACAAACACATAGACATTTCCCCTAATTTCTCCAAATAATACCACCTATATATGACAGGAGTAAGGAGTATATTAGAGCTCAATTTGGTTTGCCTTTCCTAGCATTGACCCCTCCATGGGTACTACTTCTTGAAGAGATACTCAAATATCCTCCCAAAGTTCTATCCTTACTCCCTTGAGCACTGATACCTCACTTGGTATCTGCTTTGTGGATTTTCGTAGCATTATCTCATAGAAGGTTGATTTTTGAAATTCTAAAGATTGGAAATTCTATTCCCTTCACCAGATGCTATGAATGAAAAAGTCACTAAGCTCCTAAAGAAATCAATGAACCACATAAACAAAATTGAAGTTGACACTCCTTTTTGAAAGCCTCTGCAGCCAAAGCTTTCTCTTTAAAATGAGGTTGGCTAGCCAGTCTGCACAAAATATCTGCATATTCTCCCACAGTCTATCTCATGAAAGCCCTTAACATATCATAATTCTTGTAGAACAAGCTCACTAATATCCTCTACCTGGAGAGAGATGACATCATCTTTCTCATTTCCTCTCTGGGGGAGAGGGGGAGAGATACCTCTTGAAGCAGGTTGATAAGGTTTATACACGGCAGCCATTACATCTATTTGATCTTGGAGATAATAGAGACCAATTGGAGATTATTGAGTTGTGGAGGGAAGTAATATAGTCAGATCTTCACTTTAAGGAAACTTAAAGATAACTGAGAAGAGATAGATTGGAGTGAAGAGAGACTTCAGTTAGGAATCCCATCCAGCAGGGGATTACAATAACTTGGCATGAGGTGTTGACTACGGGCACCAGAATGGTGGCTGTGAGTGAAATAAAGAAGCACTTTATTAAAAATGTGAAAGTAGAATCAACAAGATTGGCAAAAGATTGGATATCTGGGGAGAGTATGAGTGAGTAGTTAAGGATAACACTCTGTGATCCTGAGTGTCTAAAGTATTGGTGCTCTGGACCATAAGAAAGTTGAGAAGAGGGGAAGATTTGTGTTGAAGTGGGGAGAAAGATAATGATATATGAAGCTGGTAAGTAGTGCATTGGATAGATTACTAGACTTGAAGTTAGGAAAACCAGAATTCAAATATGACCTCAGAGGCAAATCACTCAGTCTCTGACTGCCCCAGTTGACTCATCTGTAAAATGGGGCTAATAATAGCTCCTAACTCTTAGGGTTGTTATGAGCATAAAATGAGATTATTTTTGTAAAATATTTTGTAAAAAAAGTAATATATTTTGTAAAATATTTCTAAAGGCTATAAATTCTGGCTATTATATACATATATTTTTCCAAAAGAAAAAAAAGACAAAACAATATATATTTATGATGAGCATTTTTCACAAAGGTGTATGTACCCTTTGAATTTATCATGTAAATATGGTATATCATAGAATAAGATTTAATGGCTATTATATATTTTGAACATGTTGCATTTGATACGGCAATAGGACATCCAGTATCAGATGTTCAAAAGACAGTCAGTGGTGCAGACTGGATCTCAGGAGAGAGCTGGGTTTATAGATCTGGGGATTATCTATATAGAGATGATAATTAAGGCCATAAGAGCTGATGAGCTCAAACAAGATAGTATAGAAGAAGGGAGGGTGCTGATATGGAGTGCTGGAGGACACCCATGGCTAATGCGCATGACCTAGATAAAAATTCTTGAAAGAGACTTGAGTAGGAGCAATCACACAGGTAGAAGAAATCTCATTAAAATACAATTTGAGGGCAGCTAGGTGATGAAGTGGATAGAGCACCGGCCTGAAGTCAGGAGGACCTGAGTTCAAATCTGGTCTCAGACACTTAACACTTCCTAGCTGTGTGACCCTGGGCAAGTCACTTAATATCCCCCTCCCCCATACAATTTGAATCTATGATATAGGCCATGTATATATGTACAATTATCATTATTCTTTAATACATTCCATTCTATTTAAGAATATATGTTGACCTTGCTTCTGTTCAGATTTATATTATTATAGATAACAGATAATCATTTCCCCAGTGATCTATTCCTTCTTATGTATTTTTATGCTTTTTCAATTGAGAAAGTAACCTTCTTCCCCTGAAAACTTTGGTCAGTGTCTTGGAATAACAGAACTTTAAACAGATATTTTATGGAAGTAATTTAAATATGAATACATTTACTTATTTGTATCCCAACAACCGGCAGAGCTTCTCTTGAAATAAAAATTACTCATAGTATGATACAGTTTGTTATGATATCTCTGCTCTTTCTACAGAGGGAAAATTTATTTGGCCACTGCAAATGGAATTGGAGCCAAAAGGGATTGGGAATATATGAAAAGAAAAATTATTTTCTTTTGTCCTTGTGGGCAGATACCTTCTGAAGATGACAAAGTAGCTGCTGGGAAATGAGAAAAGTAGAAATCTCTCCCCAGTTCCTCTAAAAGATAGGGACCCAGATCTTAATCTCACTAACCTTTTGTTTCTCCATCTTTGCAACCTTTGATAACTACTACCTCTCTCCTGCAGGTATTGAAAAGAATACATGTGTTTATATTGTCCAACTATATTGAGGCATTGAAACAGGAGATATTCTATGATTATTTAGTTTCACCATTATTTTACCACAGAAACAATTCAGGATTGGGAGTGAGATATATACTAAGATTGACTGTGTGAAGCACCCACAGGGTCTACCACTTTGTAATCTTAATTACAAAGTAAATGTAATTTGCAAATACACTCCTTGCGAGGGAGTTTTTAAAGTCGTCAAGTCTGTTATAGCACCAATGTTTTGTTGAAACACACTCTTTTCCCATGCTTAAGTATTATTAAGTTAAAAATAACTTCAATTGAAAACAGATCCAGGTGCTGCCTGATGCTGCCACATACACTGTTCTAAGGAACTTTCTTTAAAAAAAAAAACACCCTCCACATTAACCACAAGGTAGCTTCACAGCACTTTATTCTCATAAACATTACCCACAAAGTTAGATGTGTAGACTATGTATCTGCAACACCCAGAGTAGGAATAAAATTGTGGGTGTTAGGCAGATGAACTACTTGAACTACCATTTTTTGTTTTTCTTTTTCATTCTCTTCTGTTATATCTAACTACAAATATAGCATAACATTTTGTTTTATTTCAACATTCAATTTATATAAGCAAAATTAAAAAGTGAATTTAGTCAATTATTCACAAAATTGAGTCCCAAGTCACATTTACCTTGAATTGATAGATGCTATCAATTTTTTGTTTTTGTTTTTTTCAGTAATTATGTATAATTGACATAATTTTCTTATCTCTCTTTATTCAGAAATAACTAAAGAGATTATAACTCAAAAATAAAAAATTAAAATGTTAATTAGATCTCTTTGTGGTTTATTATTAACATTATATATAATACACACATACATACAAATACAGAATCTAATGAATCTGTTCTCTTTTTCATGAATTAGTAGTATGGATAATATTAAATTTTAGGAAATTTGGTTGTATCTTAACTTCCTGTCATATCATTGTCCAAGACAAAAATTAAATATAGAAAGAAGTAGCTTGAACTTTATCTCAGAGAATTTATCATGCAACTTTAGTCATCTTTGATCCAATGATACTAATTATTCCCTCTTGATTCTTATCTTCTAAGTAGACTCTTTTCTGTTCTTTATCAGTATCAATCAGTCACTTATTAGATCCCCAACTCAAAATTCTTCTGTGGTTTCTTAATGATTCTAACCTAAAAAATTAATTCCACAGCATGACATTTAAGGATGATTCTAAACAACCTTCCTAGATTTATTTTGCATTGTTTCTCATCTATTTGCAATTAAAATGGCCCTAAACACATATGTATATAATACTTAGCTTCCTTCAAAGCTTCATTTAGCATCAACTTCTCTGGGAAGGCTTTTCTGGTTCTCTTGTTGTTGGTACTCTCTTATTTACACTATTTGTGTACCAAAGCATCCTTCTAATAGAAAGTAAGTTCCTTGAGGGTATACACTATTTTAACAAATTTTATCTTTTCTTGAAAAATATGACCAAAAAAAGCAAAATGAGAAATGTTTGACAAGATGTGGGAAAACTGGAACGTTAATATACCGTTGGTGGAATTGTGAACTGATCCAAGCCTTCTGGAGAATAATTTAGAACTATGTTCAAGGGGATATAAAACCTCTGATCCATCAATACCACTGGTAGGGCTATATGAAAGGGAAAAAAAGGAAATAGGAAGGGGAAAGAAGGGGAGAGGAAAAGATGGAAAGAGGGAGTGAGGGAAAGAGAAAAGGAAAGAGAGAAAGAAGAAAGAGAGAGAGGGAGGGAGAGAGAAAGAGGAACCTACTTGTACAAAAATATTTATAGTAACTCTTTGTGGTGACTAAGAATTAGAAATTGAGGGTATGCCCATCAATTTAGGGATGGGTGGACAATTTGTGCTATATAATTGTGATGTAATATTATTATACTATATGAAATGACAAGCAGGATGATTTCAAAAAACCTGGACTTAAATGTACAAAGTGAACCAGGAAAAGGTTTTATACAGTAACAGCAATATTATATGTGATGAGAAATTGTTCTTAACTATTCTCAACAATACAACGATTCAAGAAAATCCCAAATGAGGAATACTACTTTTAAATTTCTTTCATTACTTTTTTTGGTTTAAATTGTCTTGTACAAAATGACTAACATGGAAATATTTTATTTGATTTCACATGTATAGAAATCGTTTCCAAGCTATATAAGGGCCGTTCTCCAATTAATTGATAAATAGTTTAAGTATATAGATTGATATCAGAAAAAAACCCCAGACTATCACTACCCATGTGAAAAACTACTACAAATTATTAATAATTATAGAAGTGCAAATTAAAACAATTTTGAAATTTTATCTCATACCCATCATATTGGCAAAGATGATCAATAAAAGAAAATGATGGATATTGACAGAGCTTTGGAAAATACATTGATGTACTCTTGGTGGATTCACAAATAGGTACAACCATTCTAGAAAGGAATTTGGAATATTATACAAAAAGTTACTAAAGGGAATTTTATAAGAATAATCACTGCCACCTCTTTCTTCCTATCTGTTTTGTTTAGCCCTTCATACACTATTTTTCTTACTGGCAAATCAGACAATGGAAATAAAGATAAATCTTGTTATGGGCTTTCCAATTTATAGCCAGCTTATTTCAAAACAATTTTCGGTGAAACAATTCAAGTATTTTTATCCATATATTATGGCTGAGGAACTGAGGTTCATAGAAGTAATGTGATTTTTGTAAAGACAGAGAGGTTGTAAAAAATGACAGAGTGAAGTCTGATTTCAGGCTTAGTGGGCTTTAAAAGAAAGTAATTATGCAAGTAAGTCAGGCAACATGAGGATGGAGCAGGAAAGAGAAATCTGTAAGAAAGTTGGGAAGAAAGAACATGCTGAGTCTTAGAGAGAGGATATGACCCGTTACTAAGCCAAATATTGGTAACTGAGAATAGGTTGAATTTCTAGGAACATTTTCATGTTATATCTATGTGGATAAAGTGAAGAACAAAAAGGAGGCAATTCTGTAGTTAATTCTATCTAACTAGAAGTTTCAGGTTAAAGAATTCTTAAAAATTATTCTGCATATTATCTCAATTCCCATTTTTGCATTGTTAATACAGATAGTTCTTTCTTCTTTCAATCAAGAAACCAAACCCTCTGTGAAACCCTGCCTCCCCCGAGGGACTGATCCTGTTTTCCAATCTTATAACATTACCCTGGAGTTCAGAGCCAAGCATCTCTAAAGAGAGCAAATCTTTTTCTACTGAACCTGAATGGTATCTCTAGCTCATTGTATTAATAGAGAGTGAGGTTCAGATTTACTCTTCCACGTAGTGGCTTTGTCATTTATTGCTCCTTGCCTTTGGTTTTTGTTTGGTGCTATAATTCCTTTATTTGGTCCAAAATCTTGATGTTGTCCAGGAATTTTATTTATTCTCTGTAATCTTGTCTAATAGCTCTCTACTTAACATAATTTCCTTTTTATCCATTCTCATATTTTTGGGCTAAATGGTTTTTTAGAAGGACCTCACAGATGTATAGGCTTCCCCTCAAGGAGAATTTTGTGGTGGTAAAGAATTAGAAATTGAAAGGATGCTCATCAATTAGGGAATGGCTGAACAAATTGTGATATATAATTGTGATGGAATGCTATTATGATATAAGAAATGATGAGCAGGTTGCTTTCAGACAAACCTGGAAAGAGTTATACAAACTGATGCAAAGTGAAGTGTGCAAAACTAGGAGAACATTGAACATACACAGTAAAAGCAATAGTGTGTGATGATCAATTGTGAATGATAGCATTCTCAACAAAATAAAAATCTAAGAAAATTTTAAGGAATTATAATGAAAAATGTTACCCATTTCCAGAGAAAGAACTAATAGAGTCTGAATGAAGATCAACAGTAAATTGACACATTAATATGGAGGAACTAGTCTTTTTAAAATCCAGCAGCAAAAAACATGAAGCAAACATACTCTTGAAAAACAAAGATTGGTTATAGAGTTCATGGGGAAAAATTTGGATGCCATTAATTTTGTTCTTGTCTTACTGACATGGCAACTGTTCCATAGTTCAAACACAGTCCTTTCCCATTTGGCAGTCTCTTTCCTGCAGGCTCACTTGCTGTTGTAGAAGCAGCAACATTAAATAAAAATGTACTTCCTTTCCTCTTTTTTTCATCTTCTCCTCTCCATTTGCTTATGTTATAAACTCTTGTTTGAGTCCTTTTGGTCCCTCCCTTAGGAATGAGGTATGGCTAAATCCTCCCAGACCCAGTAAAAAAGCACTGGTACTGGTTTCTAGCCTTTCTGAAGCACAGACAAAATGAAAAATAATTTCTGCCTTGAATGATTAGGTTGGGAGAAAAGTTAACCCCCCAGTGAGCATAACCCCAAATCCATGAGCATTCATTAAGGCTTCTTGGGTGCCAGGTACACAGTCCTTGTATCAAAGAGCTTACATTTTGTTAGATGAAGGAAATACACAAAAAGAAGTGGGAAGATACCCATTCATGTGCATTGTAGAAGAAATTTCAGAGGATAATCAGGAATGACATCAGTAACCTATATGTCCTCCTTAAGATTTAAGGAGGCTCTAGGAGAAACCAGCCATTCAGAGGGAACTGCCCAAGGGGCAGAGAATATAGCCCAGTGTTAAAGTGAACTTCCATAGTGGAAAGGTTTTTGGAACCTGGTAAAGAAAGACTGGAAAAAAAGTTAGGAATGTGCCCTGGAAAGGAATGACTCATACAAATAATAATAACAATTGAAGTTAGAATATGATAAAGTTCATAGGAGAGATCAGAATGACATGAGAGATTTGAAGAGGGAGATAATTGCTTTAGCTGGAAGAATTAGATAAGATTTCATAGAAGAGGTACTATTGTTTGAATAAGGTAAAAATATGAAACATGTCTTTATCAACTCTAGTTTATACGTTCTTTATTGAATCCTACTCTTTGATTCAGGTGAAAATCAAATACCATGAATTCTCTCATACTTTCAGTAATTAATAATTTCTTCACCTTGGCTTTCACATTACCCTTGTATCTTATACCCTTTTCAGGTACTATTATTTGCATATATTTTAATAGTCATATGTTACTATAAGAAGGCAGAGACCTTTTCTTGTTAATTTTTGTTTTCCTTAGAGTCTAGCAGAGTCTTGTGCAATAGTAGGCAATTGCTTAATATGGTTTACTGTTGCATACCCTTGCTCTTTCCTTTATATCACTGGTTTAAAAGTTTTCATAAGACCTTTAATTTTTTAAATTTTCATTAAGAAGATACAAAGATTTTTACTTTACCTTGTAGTCTGTCCTAGCCCCTGCTTTTAGTTTTTCTTTCCCCCTTTCTCCCAATACCCATGTCTTGTTTTCTATACCTATCTCTTGCTTTTTCTTCTCTCCACCTCCTCTCTTTCCCCTCTCCTCTGCCCCCTAACCATAGGAGAAAAGGAAAGTAATGAGAGGAAAGAGAGAAATATGAAAGGAAAAGGGGAGATATGGTATAGGAGTAAAATTTGTCTTTATATTATTACTATTAGTGTACATCTTATAGGGTGTTTGTTTTTTGATTTAAAAAAGAAAACCAGAGCTAAAATGACTAGATATTGAATTTATGGATACTTAAAAAGTATTTTAGATGTTAATGATTTTTTTTGCTGTTTCAAGAAATTCTTTGGGAATGGAGTAACAGGCAATACAGCATAGTAAAAATACTAATGGAACTGAGTTCAGGAACATATTAATTTTATGACTATAGAAAAGCCATTTAACCTCTCTCCTATGTAAAATTAAGATATAATAAATACATCTACCTAATTAGTTGTGAGAATCAAATTAGATAATGCATTTAAAATTCTTTGTAAATCTTCAAGTACTATATCATCAATTATTTATTTAGAAGACCTAGAAAAGGGAAAAAGAGAAAAGAAAGAAAAAATAGTGAGTGTAAAAAAAGTATTTGCTTGTTCCTTGTTCTCCTAGATTCTGACTCATAGCTACCAAGTCTTTAAACCCTGAGGTAGTATGGTATCTGTCATCAGCATTTATTAAGTGCCTACTATGTGCCAGGATAAACATTTTATAAATATCTTGGTGGAAAAGGAAATGAATTTGGAATCAGAAGTGGGGTATGAAAATCCCCTTTCTACTTCTTAGTGTGTACTTTTCTGGATCTGAATTTCCTTATTTGTAAAAGGAGGAGCTCTGATTAGATAATTTGTAAAATTCTATGATTTTTGGCCTAATAACCTAATCATTTTTCTTATCCTTTCAAAATACCACATTATAGTACTTCACTTGGACCAGATCTCCCTAAGGCCTGGGTTTCATAAGCTCTTTTAACTCTTCCCTATTCCTCCCCTTTCTTTCCAAAGACTAAGATGTTCTCACCCATATATCATGCTCTTGGTCCCCGTTCTATATGTCTTTCAAGGTAAATGCAGTGAATTTGTGTCTTGTGTCCAAAAGAGAGTTTCTGAGTTAAAGCTGGCAGCCAATCTTCTTTAATAACAGCTTTCAAAAATAATCCTGTTATTTCTGGTCTCAGTCCAGAGTAGTGGCTTCCAGGCTTTATTTTCAGGCCAAGAGGAGAGAAAGGTAGGGCTAAGGATGTCCTATGTTTGGACCTTCAATATTCATCAAAACATTGTGTATTGGTGACCTACTTTGTATATGTATGAAATCAGATCTTCATGGTTCTATTCTTTTTTTTATTGAAGCTTTTTATTTTTTTTTAACTTTTATAGCTATATTTAATATAATCTTTTGCTTTCTACTTTAACATTACTGGGTAAAATTAGCTAATTTTCTGATATAGTTGATCGTCTCAATTTACTTTTCTTTTTTCTTTTCCTTTTTTCTTTTTTCTTTTTTTTATTTAATAGCCTTTTATTTACAGGTTATATGTATGGGTAACTTTACAGCATTAACAATTGCCAAACCTCTTGTTCCAATTTTTCACCTCTTACCCCCCCACCCCCTCCCCCAGATGGCAGGATGACCAGTAGATGTTAAATATATTAAAATATAAATTAGATACACAATAAGTATACATGACCAAACCGTTATTTTGCTGTACAAAAAGAATCAGACTCTGAAATATTGTACAATTAGCTTGTGAAGGAAATCAAAAATGCAGGTGGGCATAAATATAGGGATTGGGAATTCAATGTAATGGTTTTTAGTCATCACCCAGAGTTCTTTCTCTGGGAATAGCTGGTTCAGTTCATTACTGCTCCATTGGAAATGATTTGGTTGATCTCATTGCTGAGGATGGCCAGGTCCATCAAAACTGGTCATCATATAGTATTGTTGTTGAAGTATATAATGATCTCCTGGTCCTGCTCATTTCACTCAGCATCAGTTCATGTAAGTCTCTCCAGGCCTTTCTGAAATTATCCTGTTGGTCATTTCTTACAGAACAATAATATTCCATAATATTCATATACCACAATTTATTCAGCCATTCTCCAACTGATGGGCATCCACTCAGTTTCCAGTTTCTAGCCACTACAAAAAGGGCTGCCACAAACATTCGGAAGCTTTTTATTTTCAAAATATATGAAGACTAATTTTTCACCATTGACTCTTGCAAAACTTAGTGTTCTCATTTCCCCTTCCTTCCCTCCCCCCCTCCCCTAGATGGCAAGTAATCCAATATATGTTAAATGTGGTAAAAATATATGTAAATCCAATATAGGCATATATATTTATACAATTGTCTTGCTGCACAAGGAAAATTAGATCAAAAAGGAAAAAAATGAGAAAGAAAAAATGCTTGCAAAAAACAACAAAAGAAGTGAAAATACTATGTTGTGATCCACATCCAGTTCCCACAGCCCTCTCTGTTGATGTAGATGGCTCTCTTCATCACAAGATCATTGGAACTGATCTGAATAGTCTCATTGTTGAAAAGAGCCAAGTCCATCAGAATTGATCATCGTGTGATCTTGTTATTGCCATGTACAATGATCTGCTGGTTTTGCTCATTTCACTTAGCAACGAAGTCTCTCCAGGTCTCTTTGAAATCATCCTCCTGATTATTTCTTACAGAACAATAATATTCTATAACATTCATATACCACAACTTTTTCAGCCATTCTCCAATTGATGGGCATCCACTCAGTTTCCAGTTTCTGGCCACTACAAAGAGACCTGCCACAAACATTTTTGCACATGTGGGTCCCTTTCCCTCCTTTAAGATCTCTTAGGGTTGCAAGCCCAGTAGAAACACTGCTGGATCAAATGCACAGTATGATATGCATGATTCTATTCTTTATAAGATGGTGTTTTGTCCCTCTGACACCTCCACATATTCCATACTCGATATGATTCATCCATGAATTCAATTTCTTGTCTCATACCTTCCTCATATTCATACCTTGATATATCACAATACTTCATTACCTGTTGGCTTGAAAAATGTCACTGCTTGGCAACTCCTACCTTATTACTTCCTTGTCATCTGGCATGAAATTTTTTCAGTGCCAACTTGAAGGTTCTGCCATGAAAAAAGCAACTTGGCACTGCTTCCGTGGTCATATGGTTCCCTCAGGTTTCTAGATGCACTTTCTATAATGGCTCATGGTGATCAGCTCAGAAACCTTCAAAAATATGTGTGAAGATAATAACTCACATTTACTTGGTGATTTTAGACTTACAACACACTTTTCCTTAGAACCACTTTATTAGGTAGGTATTATTATTCTCATTATGCAGTTGATTGAACTGAGGTTCATAGAAGTTAAGTGGCCCTGGTAATACAATAAAGAACTGATGATCAGATTTTCCTGAATCTAGTCTAGTGCTTTTACTACTCCATCATGTGGCTTCTCTAGAATTCCTATCAGGGATCTGATATATTTTTACTCTTTGAAATTTCTAGCTATGAATTACATCTTTTAAAATATTTAGGTGACTTGGGAATTGTGTGTAGATGAATAGTAATTAATACTTTTGTAATGTATTTGTATTAAAATCATGGACTTTTATTTGGGATGAGAAATTAAGGCTGAGTTTCCTTCACATATGTTAATGTCTGATTTTGTTGTTGGACCTAAGATTTCAGAGGGCAGGAATCATTATCTATTAACTTCCTGTAGTTAATTCATAGAGAAGAGCAAAGCAAGGATGGGGGGGGGGGAGAAGTGATATTTGTTTTTTTCATTGTTGATGAGATGAGATACTAGAAAGGTAAAAATGACTGTAGATTTTCAGCATGAGAATTGGTTGCTCTTTGTAGAATCTGGATGGATGAAGTGAGTTGCCCAGGATCACACATGTATGCAGTACAGATTCAGAATTTAAAACTACGTATTCTGACTCCAAATTAGTTACTCTTTCCACTGCATCATTTGGCTTTCCTAATGATCTTTATGCTCTCTTCTAAAACATTATGATCTAAAATGTGTTGAGCATTTTAGAGGTTTCCCCCCTATTATATCAGATATTCCATGTCAGAGAAAGTTTAATTAACCTTTGTTAAAAGATTCACCTATCGCTGGAAAATATACGTATATAACTAAGGGATTTGAGATATTGGAGCTTTGACTACATTTGGGATTCTGGGGATGCAAGTCCTCATGACTATTTTAAACCAAATTGTATTGGTCCAGAGGTATCTTCAAACCTTTTGCATAAGGTAATTTTTCAGGGCTTTCATTGAATGACAGAGAAATAGTACAGCAAAATGTTTCATTCAAAATATATCTCTTCTCATTTCAATTGTATTTATATCAGTTGCTTGTGCCATTATTTTTACACAATTAATGTAATTTACATAGCCTGAAATTATTTCTGTGTAAGTTGTTATTTTCAGTTTTGTAATGTGTTAAAAAATTTTAGCTTCTCCTAACTTCCATACTGAAAAGCCAGCACAGAAGTACTCAAAAAAATCTCTATTTCAAAATATATGCAAAAACTATTTCTGGAAATAGAAGTTATGAATATAATCTCTTGTTGCTCAGCTTGAGATATTTTACCCTACTCCACCACACATTTTTAATTTCTCATTTCTTTTAGTGGCACCTTTCCTTCACAAGCATGTCCTTTCCTTTATTTACCTTCCCCTGATCCCTGGCAAGAGAAGATACATTTTCTGGCCTAGAGTATAATAATCTCCAAATGAGGATAGAAATCAGTGAAATTGGCTCGCTGGCATCTTGGACCAGAGGGGAAGAGGTGTTGGCAGGAAGCAGTTAGGGTCAAGAGGCTGTTAGCTGAAATATGTCAGTGATTGCTAGACATAGAACCTTCTTCTTATACCATTTCTTAGGAAGTAATTCTGCAGCACTGAAATATTAACATTGAAGTGTTTAAAAATGACTAATAACTATTATCATATTAAGTTTCAAATCTGATAAAGTAAAAAGACAACATAAAGACATTGCAAATAAAGGGATTTTATTGGAGGCAAGGATAAAATAAATTAAATTTTGATTAGTGATAATCTGTTTTTGATGCATTTTAAAACACCATCTTCTGAAAATTCAAATTCTGCTTTTAGAATTCTAAATATTTCTTTTCTGCTTTCTAATTGTGATTCCAAATGAACTAAAAAGTCTATTCTAGAATTTAACCTTTTTCCATTAGGAGATTTCATAACTCTTAACTCTAATCTTGTCTTTAAATCTTTTCTGTCTTTTTAAAAATATACTTTTCCTACTTGCTCCACCACTGCCTCAAATTAAGCATGTATAGAAATAAGTTCACTACTTTTCTTGCAGCTCATTATTCATTTCCAACTATTCTGTTTTTATTTTTTTTGACATAGTCTGTTTTTAAAATAATCATAAATTTTCTTGGTATCCCTCTTACCCTCCTTCCAAGAGAGTCATTCCATATAATAAATATAATTTTTAAAGGCAAAAAAGAAGAAAAAAAAATCAGTACAACTGATAATACAATGAAAAACTGAAAAAAAAAATCCAAAATGAGCATGAATGGTTATAGGTGGTCTCTTACTTCTCTTTATTCAACTCATTCCTGATATTTATAATTTTGTTACATTCATTTTTGTTTTGAGGTTTGACCTTCACATTTGCATTGTTGTAGTCATTGTGTATATTGTTTTCTTGGCTCTGCTTCATTCTGTGTCAGATCATGGAAGTCTTTCCCTGCTTCTCTGTATTCATCTTATATATCATTTATAGAACAATATTATAAAACAATAATATTCCCTAACATTCATGTAGTACAATTTGCTTAGCTATTTTCCAGTCGATGAGCATTTACTTTCTTTCTAATTCTTAGCTATCACAAAAAGTGTTGCTATAAACTATTTTTGTGTACATGGGGGTTTTTCTGTCCAAGTAATTTCCTTGGAGTACCAGTGATGGAGTCTGTGGAATCTATTTCAGTCACTTTATTTACATAATTTCAAACTGCTTTCTAAAATGGTTGTGTCATTTCACATTATTCACAATATTCCTATCATCTCACAATTCCTCCAACATTGATTATTGCCATTTTTGTAATCTGGTAGTTTTCAGGATATGAAATAAAATTTCAATGTTTTTTTTTTATTTGTATTTCTCTTAAGTGATTTGAACTTTCTTATGAGTGACTTGATTTTTATGGGGCTGGTTAATACTTTGAAATACTTTTTTTTCCATGTCTTTGATTACTTATCTATTGAGGATTGGCTATTAGTCATTATAGCATAATCTTAATATTAAGGTCATATCCATTTAGAATATGTTATAGAACAAGGAGTAATGGGTTAGTCTAAATCTAATCTAATCTTAATCTCACTGCTTTTGAGTTTTTCCAGCAGTCTTTCAAAATCAGTAATAGATTCTTTCTTAAGTAATTTATGTATTTATCAGAGAAAGAGTTATTGGATTTCATTCTTTCTTGTTTTCCTTGTCTAATTTATTCCATTGATTTATCCTCTTTTTTAAAAACCAATACCAGATTGTTTTTATGGTTACTGCTTTATAGTATAGTTTGAGGTCTGGAAGAGCTATTATCCTTCATTGTTTTTCATTATTTCATCTGATGTTCTAGATCTTTTGTTTTTTCAAATGAATTTTATTAGTATTTTATCAAGTTTTCTAAAGTGTCTTGACAATTTTATTGATATAGCATTGAAAATATAAGTTAACTTTAGTAGTGTCATTTTTATTATATTCACATGGCCTAGTCATAAGCGCTTACTATTCCTACAATTATTTAAGTTGTTCTTTATTTCTTTTGGAACAGTTTTTTTGGGGGTACAATTTAATCTTTTTAATAACAAAGCCAATGGGTTATTAAATTTAAAAGGATGGTCACTTGGCTACCTCTTTTAGACCAAAGGCAATTAGACCAAAGACAAATAAGTTCATCAAATACTTCATCAAGGGTTTCTGATTATAGGATTTAGGGGAGACAGTGTGAGAGGAAAAATTAAAAAATTGGATGGCACTTGACAAGAATCAAAGGGGCCAATCCTTTTTGATAATATTGTCAGAATAAAAGAGGTCAATCCTTTTTGATAAGTAGAACTTACAGATAAAAGATGTCTCCCTTCCTCAAGAAACATCTGATGCAGTCCTGTGGCTCTGATTCAATTTATTCTCTAGCTCAGATAATCTGTTGAAATTTGCTACAAAATCAGTCTTAAACTTACTTCCAATTTACTTTGCCAATAAACAGTTAAAACAAATCTTATATCTTTTAAAATTTGAAATTTTTAAATCAGGGAATTCACAATTTTACCTATAATCTATATTATCTATCTATCTATCTATAACCCATATCCATCATCTATATCATTTATATCACCTCTCTATATATCTCCAAACAGAAATCAGAAGTCAATTTTATAAAATGGTTTTCAACAAAAAATGGATTCATCTAAAGTTGCCAGATGTATGTAAACTTAGCAAAATGTTCTGGGATGGATAAATACATTGAGTAAGAACAATTTTAAGTAACCCTAGCTTAAAACAGTTTTACTAATAAAGCATTTAACTTGTAGCTCTGCTAAAATAAATGACTCCTTAACAAAAATAGATGTTACATCTATAAGATATAAGAATTGAACTGATACTTTATTTTAAAGGAGCACTTTGTACCTTAATCTATACATATATAAATGTTTTTGTAGAAAATGTAATAGAATTATCACCAGATGTATTATATATGTTGTAGTGATTTGGATTGAGATTTTCTTTGCTCTTGGGTTTTTTCATTATTATATAGATATGCTGTTGATTTTCAAGGATGATATTGGATTAGGGAAAATAGGAGATCAAATAGAAATCCTAGATAACCCAATTTCAGAAAAGGAAATTGAACTAGTTGTATAGATCTACAAAAGAGAGGGGGGAAAACCTCCACAAAACACATTCTGATCCTAATGAATTCACAAAAGAATTGTATCAGACTTTTTTTTTATTATTTTTTTTTATTTAATAGCCTTTTATTTACAGGATATATACATGGGTAACTTTACAGCATTAACAATTGCCAAACCTCTTGTTCCAATTTTTCACCTCTTACCCCCCCACCCCCTCCCCTAGATGGCAGGATGTTAAATATATTAAAATATAACTTAGTGTATCAGACTTTTAATAAGCAATTAGGTACACTAATTATTCTCAACATTTGAAAAATAAAGAATCCTACCAGAATTTTTTTGTGGAATTACTATAGTCTTAATACCTAAATCAGGGAAAGATAAAACAGTGGAGATAAAATAGGAAAATTATAGACTAATAGCATTAATGAATCTCAATTTCTAAATTTTTAAATAAAATCCAGACAGGCAAAAGAAACAAACAAAAAAATCTTTTTATGAAAAAAAAAGGGAAATTGTTTTCTAAACAAATACATTTTAATTGTTTTTGAAGAAAGTTGTTATTACATCTGCCAATACTGTGCAAAATAGCATTGCAGAACTTTTCAGCTACCTTAATGGAAGTAACCTATTTTTAATGTGGCATTTGCTATTCAGACATAATTTCCAAACGGTGATGTTAGTGGCACAGTGAAAAGAACCCCAGGTTTGAAGTCCTCTTATTTCTTTGAGCCTTCATTTCCTCATCTATTAAATAAAGAAATAAGATTCCATGATTTTTAAGATCTCTTTTCATACATTAATAACTTTTGGCCAAGTTGCAAGCAAAATTACTAGTACAAAGACAGGGTTGCAATATTATAAAGTAGGCAAAATTTGTTATCCAGAACCTCCAGTCCCCCCTCCATCTATTTATTAGTCTCACCTTCATCCCCTGCTACAATTTGGTTGGCTCAGGGTCTCTCTGTCTCTATCTGTCTGTTTGTCTGTCTTTCTCTTTTTCTGTCTCTGTCTCTCTGTCTTTTTATCTTTCTCTTTCTATCTCTGTCTCTCTTCTTGCACTTCAGTCTGTTCTCTCTTATTACAGATGTAAAAGACAGAGTACTTAATCTGTTACTATTATCAGAAATATTTACATTTTAAAAGGGGACAAGAAATCTTAGGTCAGTGTAAATAACCTCTTTAATTTTACTATTATAGACTTCAGTGGTCAACTGAAGAAGTATCTTGAAGAACAATAAGGGCCCCCTAAAATTAAAAATATTTATTTGTATTAAATTCATTTTTATTTTGTTTTTAGAAAAAAAGAATAACAAAGCCTATTACAGACATGTATAATCAAGCAAACATGTTCCTACATTACTCTTACCTAAATTTATGTGTGTGTACATAGAGAAATTTTGGACAATATTTAAAATATAATCAATCATAATATTTGAAATATTTGAAAGATTGTTGTTGCTATATGTTTTGTGTAAGATACTGTTTCTTCTCTTGAGCTAATATTTAATTGTGTCATTCAAAAAGAACTATTTATACACTGATTAACAGTAGGTTGATTTAAAAAATATATTCAGCAACAGTGATAACATAAACTTCTATTTTATTTAAATTGTTTTCTTTAATCACATAATCTTTCTATGTTTCTGTCATTGTGTCTGTCATTCTTTCTGTTTCTCTCTCTTCTCATGCAAGATTCTGAGAATTTGTAAATTGCTTTTTTGTCATGGAGCCAGAACTCTCCCAATATGATTATTTCTTCAAAATATGAAATTAAATGAAATAGCATTACAAGGGACAGCTGGTTTCAAGTGCAATATTATTAAAGGGATATGCAGATCAAAGCTTTAATGAGCTAAAGATACTTGGAATTCAAGTGTTACGCTGAATTTCAACCAGGAATCCAGTAACATCCTGGAAAACTGGCCAACAATATTGCAATGGGATTTGACAACATTTCAATGAAGTTTAGTTATAATCTATCAGTACCATTTATAGCAAAATGACATTGAGACAACATTATTTGGAGTTTGCCTGTATCTTGTAAAATCATTGATAACAATTGTAGCTCATCTCTTTTGTATACATTTTATGTCTACTTGTCAGTATATATTTTGTTTTCATTGATAGAATATAAGCTCCTTAATGACTGGGACTATTTTCATTTTTCCTTTATATTTCCAGCAGCTATCACAATACCTGTCAGAAGAAACTTAATAAATTCCTAACAATTATTTGATTGACTAATTAAGGTAAAATACGCTTAATCATGCCATCCTTTTAAGTATATCCTCTCATTTGGGAATCTTACAGTTCTTCATGTATCTTAGAATTTTCAAAATAAAATTGAAGTCACACTAACATCTGTTTTTAAGCATATCAAGTTAAATTTTGAAAATTGACTTCAGCTTGTGAAAAATGAAAGTCTATTATAAAATTATACCCTCTAATGATATACTAGCACATATTTTTTGGTATTAATTGCATAATAAATTCTAATACATACAATTTATAAAAGTATTTTAGTTATGTCTCACATCATAAGCATGATGATATGTCAGATATTGACATTATAATATGGTTGTGAGGTACTGGAAAGTATGAATAAAAGAAGTGGCGTAATGTTCTCAGGAATTTGAAAAATGTGGCAGCTCCCTTTAGAAACATTCAAGGTCAACTAAGAGACCTTTCAGTCTTCTGGATTTATAATTGTTCCATTAATCTTTAAAATAGTAATTTGAGAAGCGTGGCAAGTATTGTTTCTATTTCAGATGTGAAAAAATTGGAGGTGCTAATAACTGCAGAGAAATATATTACCATGAATACTTATCCTATTTATTCTCTTTTATCTTATTTATCTTTATTTACAATGCTACTGAAATTGTATGTGTGTGTGTTTGTCATGGTTAGACCTGCATTAAAATCATTTTGGTAGCAGGATGGAAACTTGAGATAAGCAGACCAACCATCAAGCTATTATAATAGTCCAGGAATTAGACGATGAAAACTTGTATTTGCAGTGTCCGAGGAGAGAAGATGGAATAGTCAAAAAATGTTATAAAGTTAAAACCAACAGTTTTGGCAGCAGATTGGATGTGGTAGAGGAGGTGGGGAGAGGAGAAAGAGAGTCAAGAGTTAAGGATAAAGTCTAGGTTTTGAGCCTGAATGATTGAAGGGATAATAGTTATCTCTGCAATAATAGGGATGTTTGGAAGGTATGAGGATTTTGGGGGGAAATAATGATTTCAGATTTGAATATGTTGAGTTTAAATTTTCTTAGGTTATCTATTTCAAGATTTTTAATAAGCAGCTAAAGATATGAGACTAGAGGTCATTAGAAAGTTTAGGGTTGGATAAGAAGATTGGATAATCCTCTGCATAGAGATAATAATGGAAGCTAATAAAATCACCACATTAAATAGCATAGAGGGAGATGAGAAGAGGGCCCAGGAGACTTTACTGTGGGATATCATTTATGGTTAGCTGCTGTGATCTAGATGAAGATCAAGCAAAGGAGCCTAGAAAGAATGGTCAGAAAAGTAATCAGGGAGCCAAGAAAGAGTAATATCATGAAAGCTTAGAGAGAAAAGACTATTAAGGAAAAGAAAGTGATCAGTAGTGTCAAAGGCTGCAGAAAGGTCAAGAAGGCTAAGATTGAGGAAAGAGCATTGGATTTGTCAAGATATTGTTAGTAACTTTGGAATTGTAATTGAATGATGAGGTTGGAAGATAGACTGTAGAACTACAAAGAGAGTGAAAAGGAAGGGAAAAAAAAGAAAGTGGAGGAACTTTCTGAAAAAATATTCAAATGAAAACTTCCAGGAAGCTCATAGCCAAAATCCAGAGAGGTCAAACAAAAAAAATACTACAGATAGTAATAAAGCAGGAATTCAAATTAGCAAAGAACCCACAGGCAGTATCACAGAGAAGTTGGCAACTATTCCTTTTAGTTTTAGTTTTTATTTTTAAGTTTCCCAATTACATGTAAAAATGATTTTTAATAATCATTTAAAAACTGAGTTACAAATTCTTTCTCTCCTTTCACTCTCTTACCCCGTCATTCAGAAGGCAAACAATTTATACCTGTGCAGTCATGGAGAACATTTCTATATTAGAGATATAAAAGAAAACATAGACAAAAAAACCCATAAAAACAAAGAAAATAACAAATAGTGTGTTTTGATATTCATTCAGAGACATCAGGGTTTTTTTTTTTTTTCTGGAAGTGAATAGTATTTTTCATCCTAAATCCTTTGGGATTATCTTGGATCTTTGTATTGTTGAGAATAGCCGTCATTCACAGTTGATTATTATACAATATTGTTATTATTATATATACACACTTTTCTCCTAGTTCTGCTCATTTCACTTTACAATCAGTTCATTTAAGTCTTTCCAGGTGTTTCTGAAATAACCCTACTCACTATTTCTTATAGCATAATAGTATTCCATGACAATCATATACTATAGCTTGTTCAGTCATTCCCCTATAGATGGGAATCTCCTCCTTACCAATTCTTTGTCATAACAAAAAGAGCTACTCTAAATATTTTTGTATATGTAAGATCTTTTCCTTTATTAAAAATCTCTTTGTAATACAGACTTAGTAATGGCATTGCTACATTCAAAAGGTATTTACAATTTTATAGCCATTTGGGCATAGTTCCATATTGCTCTTCAGAATGGTTGGAACTGTTTACAATTGCTTTTAGTGTCCCAATTTTCCCACATCTACTCCAACATTTATCATTTTTCTTTTCTGCAAATCTGATGGTGTAAGGTGGTAACTCAGAGTTGATTTAATTTGTATTTCTCTAATCAGTAGTAATAGTTTTGATTCCTTCTGAAAACTACCTTTGACCATTTATCAGTTGGGTAGTGACTCACATTCTTGAAAATTTGGCTCAATTCTCTATATGTTTGAAAAAGGCAGTCTTTAATAAAGGAACTTGCTATAAAACTTTTTTCACTTTTCTACTTTTCTTCTAATGTTGCATCGGTTTTATTTGTGTGAAATCTTTTAAAATTTAATGTAATCAATATTATCTGTTTTATATCTTATAATGTTCTTCATTTCTTATTCAGTTATAAATTCTTTTTATCCTTATATCTGACAGTTGAATATTCTACAATCTCCAATGTGCCCATTTTTACCTTATGTTGATATACAGTTTGAGATGTTCATCTGTATCTAGTTTGTGCCAAATAACTTTCCAATTTTCCCAGCAGTCCTTGTCCGATAATGAATTTGTGTCCCAAAAGCAGGGACCTTTATATTTATCAGACACTAGATTATCATGGTCATTACATGCTGTAATTTGTGAACCCAATCTATCCTATTGATCCACCTTTGTATCTCTACTTTTTAACTGCTAGGCCAGCTTCCTTCACATTTCACCTCCAATTAATTTCTTTGATATTCTTGACTTTTGCTTTTTCCAGATGAATTTGATTATTGATTATTTCATCTCTATAAAATTCCTTTTGTTGTTTAATTGAATGGTAATGAATTTAATTGTATGGTAATGAATAAGTAAATTAATTTAAGTAGAATTTCATTTTATTATATTGGGTTAGCCTGCTCATAAACAATATTTTTCTGGGTGTTCAGATATAACTGTGTGAAAAGTGTTTTGTAATTATATTCATATAGTTCTTTTTGTCTTGGCAGATAGACTTCAAAATATTTTATATTGTCTGTAGTTATTCAAAATGAAATTTCTCTTTTTATCTCTTGTTTCTGGGCTTTGTTGTGTGTGAATGTGTGAATGTGTGAAACACATTTCAAAAACTTTTTCTGCATCTATTAAGGCAATAATATAATTTTCATTGTTTTTGTTATAGCTATAACCAATTATGCTGATAGTTTTCTGAATACTGAATGAACCCTGCATTTGTAGTATAAATCCCACCTGGTCGTAACATATGATCATGTGATACATTGCTGTAATCTCTATGCAGTGTTTTATTTGAAAATTTTACATCAATATTCATTAGCGAAACTAGCCAATAGCTTTCTTTCTCTGGTTTTTGCTTTCACTGGTTTGGTATCAGAACCCTATTTGGATCAAAGAAAGAATTTGGGAAAACTTCTTTGCCTATTTTCCCAATTACATGTAGTATTAAAATTATTGTTCTTTAAATATTTGGTAGATGTACATATGTAGAGATATAAAATTTCTTCAAATTGTTTCAATGATATTCCCCAATTTTTGGTATTTTGTGTCATTGTTGTCATTAATTTTTAATGAATTTATTGTTTCTGTGATTTGTTCTTTGATTCTGTCATTCTTTAGGATAAGATTACATAGTTTTCAATAATTTTTAATCTATGGTTCCAAAGTCCTTTATTAAATGGAGTTTTTATTGAATTTTATTTCCAAGAGGGTGTGTTTAATATTTGTCCATGATATTTTTTATGCCCCTAATAGTCAATTTTTATGAAGGTGTCAGGTACAGGTGAGAAAAAGGTATACTTTTTGTATTCCCAATCAATATTCTCCAGAAGTCAATCATATCAATTTTCCAAAAATTGAGATCCCTTGCTAGCATGTTTTTTGTCTACTTCATTCTATAATTCATTTAACATTTTTATTAAGAAAAATGCTATGATACTTGGTTGCATATATGTTTAATATACTTATATTCATAGTTTATAGTATCTTTTATCAAGATGTGGCTTCCTGGTTTATCTCATTTAATTTGACTTATTTTTGCTTTTGATTTTTTTGAGATAATTTCTAACATTGCATTAAAAAAAAACTCAAGCTGATGTATAAGAGATTACATTTGAGCCTCTTATTTTAACTGTGTGTTTTTCTGTTTCTGGATTCTAGTTTTGAATCCATTCTGCTATTCACTTATGGGTGAGTTTGTTTCATTCACAATTATATTCAATTTTTCCCTTCATCCAATTTTCTTCTATTTGTTTTTATCTCTCAGTTTTTACCTTGTCCTTCTTCAATAGTTTGTTTTGTTTCTCCTATCAACTTCTAACTTTTCTCTCATGTCCTTCCCCTTCCACTTTCCTGTTGGGTAAGAGAGATTTCTATACTCAATTATGTGTGCATATGTATGCTGTTTTCTTTGAACCATTTAAGGAGACAGTGAGATTTAATTGTTGCCTGTTCCCTTTCTCATTTCCCCCTCTATTGTGAAATTTCTTTTTATGCCTATTTCATGAAAAATAATTTCCCCCATTCTCACTCTCCTTTCTGTCTCCCATTTCACCCCTCTTTCTTACCTCTCCACTTTAAAAAAAAATCATCATAATATAATCAATTTACAACACTGCCTGTCTATGTCAACTACTTCTACCCTCTTTAATAATGACAAAATACTTAGGCATCACATGTCATATAGATGTGTAAACAGTTTAACTTAATTGAGTACTCTATTGTTTCTTTTTCATGTTTACCTTTTTATGCTTTTCTTAAATCTTATATTTGAAAGCCAAAATTTTTACACAGCTTTGATCTTTTCATCAGGAATGCTTGAAAGTTCACCATTTCATTAGATGCTCATTTTTTCTCCTAATGTATTATAATCAGTTTTACTGGGTAAGTGATTCTTGGTTGTAATCCTAGCTCCTTTGACTTCTAGGATATCATATTCCAAGCCCCTGCTCTTTCTGCTGAGACACGGCTAAATCCTAGGTGATGCTTGTTGTGGTTACCATGTATTTAAATGGTTTCTTATGGTTTCTTGCATTATTTTCTCTTTGACCTGGCTGCCTTGGCATTTGGCTAAAATATTTCTGAAAGCTTTCATTTTGATATCTCTTTTAAGAGGTGATTGGTAAATTCTTTCAATTTTGATTTTATCTCTATTTCTAAAATATTAGGACAGTTTTCATTTATAATTATTAAAATGTGGTATCTAGATTCTTTATTTAATCATGGCTTTTAGGTAATCCAACAATTCTTAAATTATCTTTCTTTAATCTATTGTCCAGGTCAGTTTTTTTTTTTCTGTGAGATATCTTTTCATCCTTTTGACTTTATTTCTTGATGTATTTTATAGTTACTAACTTCTACTCGCATGATTCTAATTTTTAGGGAATTATTTTCTTCAGTGAACTTTTGTACACTTTTTCTGTTTGTTCAATTCTGCTTTTTAAGGAATTAGTTTCATCAGTAAATTTTTGTACCCTTTTATCAGTTAGTAAATTCTGCATTTTAAGGATTTCCTAGTGAATTTTTATATCTCTTCTTGCCATTTAGTCAATACTGTTAAGCTGTTATTTATTTCAATTTTTTTGTGCTTCTTTTACTAAACTGTTAATTCTCTTTTCATAATTTTCTTGCCTCTCATTTCTTGTTCCAATTTTTCCTTCACCAATCTTACTTGATTTTAAAAAATTAGTTATGTCCTTTTAGCTGTACTTTTTAGTTTCTCTCAGTTTTTAATTTACCTTCTTTTCTAGAATATTGGGACAATTTTCCTTTTTTTTTCTTTAATAAGATATCTAGGCTCCTTTTTTGTTCTATGGATTTCATGTTTAAGAATTCTTAAATTATCTCTCCTCCATCTATTTCCTTGGTTAGTTGTTTTTGGAACGAGATTCACTTTTTTCTATTTTTTTCATTCTTTTCACTTTTTTTTTTGTTTCCTGCTGTGTCATGGAGTCATTAATTTTCACTTGTCCAATTCTAATTTTTAAGGAATTGTTTTCTTTAGTGAGATTTTGTAATTCTTTCTCATTTGGTCAATTTTATTTTTAGGGAATAATTGTCTTTGTTGAATTTTTGTGTCTCTTTTATCATTAGGCCAATTCTGTTTTTTAAAATATTATTGTCTTTAGTATTTTTGTGTGTGTATGCCTCTTTACCAAATGGTTTTTTTTTTGGGGGGGGGGGGCGGTAATTTTCTTGCATCATTTTCATTCATTTTTCCAGTCTATTTCTTAGCTTTGAACTTTATGATAAAGTTAGGCTCTGCACACCTGAGGATGAGAAGGCATTATTACAAGCTTTAGGTTGTGTGTGTGTGTGTGTGTGTGTGTGTGTGTGTGTGTGTGTGTATGTTTGCTACTGCTACTGCTGTTTTCAGAGCTAATTCCTGGTCCTTCCAAGGCAGTATGATTTGATATATATATCATTCTTGCTTTCCTGGTTTGAATTCTGATTTTTACTCAGGAAAGGTTCCTGTTCCTCTGTAGCTGCAAGCAGCAGAGCTCTTTTCTCCAAGGCCCCTCATCCCTTATGACTAATCAGAAGTACTTCTTTTCACCCTGCAACTTCAACCTAGAACAGAGTTCCAGACCTGCATTGAGTAAGAAGGTTGTAAAACAGCACCTGGCTACATCGAGTATCACCAGAAAAAGAGTCTATGTAATTTCTTTCCCACCAGCTGTTCAACCCCCTTATTGTCTCTAGGCTGAGTGCTCCCAAACAAGCTGCTGATGTTGCCAGAGTCTAAGCCCAACTGGTGGTACTGCCTTATTTTTAAATAATAATTATCTTTGTTGAATTTTTGTGTCTCTTTTAACATTAGGCCAATTCGGTTTTTAAAGATATTTTTGTCTTCAGTATTTTTTACTTTAAAGTATCTTTACCAAATAGGGTTTTTTGGGGGGTTTTTTTTTGGTCATTTTCTTGCAAAATTCTCATTCATTTTTCCAGTCTTTGGCTTTGAACTTTATGTTAAAGTTAGACTCTACTCACCTGAGGGTGAGCCAGTCCTCTTTGGCCAGTTCCCATCCCAGTGTCACAGACCTTTTCCGTTGCCCTTCTAACTTGCCTTAGGGTGAAAAAATGTCTCACACTGCAAACTTTTGTTGGCTTAGCTGCTCCAGAATTCAATCTGAAATGTTATTTTAAAAGTTGTTTTGAGGGAAATGTTGAGAGAAATGAGCCACCATCTTGGCCTTGCCCTACTTTCATTTAACTAATTAATGTCAATCGGCTTTTACAGAAGAAAATTTACTGAGAACACATTAGCAAGAGCAGAAGTACAAAACGCCTCATCTCTCCAATACCCAAGATCATACTCTGCCCCAATATTAACTTGGTCCTATGATTTCATACTTAAATCACATACTACAAAGCACTTGCTTTCACTGACTTCACTTCTTCTTTTTTTTTAAATTGAACATTTTATTTTTTCTAATTAAGTGTAAAAAAATAATTTTTAACGTTCTTTTAAAATTTTGAGTTCCAAATTGTATCCCTTCCTTCTTCCTCTCCCTCCTCACTGTAAACGCAACTAATTTGATATAGGTTATATGTCTGCAGTCATGAAAATTATATTTTCATATTAGTCATTTCATAAAAGAAAACATAGACTCAAGAAAACTAAATTTTAAAAAGTTTTCTTTGATCTGTATTAATACTACATAAGCTCTTTCCCTGGAGGTGGATAGTATTTTTCATCAGAAGTCCTTCAGAATTATCTTGAATCATTGCATTCCTGAGAAGAGCTAAGTCTTACACAGTTAGTCATTGTATAGTATTGTTCTTATGTATAATGTTCTCCTGGTTCTGTTCATTTATCAGTTCATGTAAACCTTTCCCCATTTTTCTGAAAGCATCCTATACATCTTTTCTTATGTATCCCATAACAATTATATTTTTCAACCCTTCTCCAAATGTAGGCATTTCCTCAATTTCCAACTTTGTACATATAGGTAATTTCTTTTTTTCTTTGATCTCTTTGGAATATTGACCTAGTCCTGGTATTATTAAGTCAAAGGTATGCACAGTTTTGTAGTCCTTTAGGCATAGTTGCCAATTGCTCTACAGAATGATTGAATTAATTCACAATTCTACCAACAATGCTTTAGTGCCCCAGTTTTCCTATATCCCCTTCCAAAATTTGTCATTTTCCTTTTTTGTCATATTAGCTCATCTTTTGATGAGAGATGTTATCTTAGAATTGCTTTAATTTGCATTTTTCTAATCATTAATGATTTAAAGTATTTTTGCATATGAGAAATATAGCTTTGATTTCATTTGAAAACTACGTCTTCATATTTTTTGGCCATTTAAGCAACTGAAAAATGAGTTGTATTTGAGTTGTATTTTTTTAAATACAAAAATGAGTTGTATTCTTATAAATCTGATTCAGTTCTCTATATATTTAAGAAATGAAGCTTTTTGTATTTAAAAAATTAAAAAAATTATTATTTATTTATTTTAAATTTAATAATTTGGTTTAAACATAGTAATTTTAATCATAGGATAGTATAACCTAAGGAGAACTGTGGTCAGTGCTCTCCTAGCCTGTGCTCTGGTTTGTGAGTGTCCACAAGAACTTCTTTCTATCCAGAATTGTAACCAAGATCCCTGTTCCTGTTAGTGCTCCCTAGCTTTGAAACCAGAACCTTGCAAGGACAGTATAGCAGAGTCTTGCATCCCATGCCAACAAAAGGTCTCCTGTAATCTCCTTCTAGCCAGTTGTCTGACCCCCTTATCTTGGGTTGAGAGTTCTGAAAGTTGCCACTGTTGATTCAGTTATCCTACAAGGTCCACTATTATGAATAATAGTAATTGTGTTTTCTTGAGAGGTTAAATATAGGTTAGGGAAATTTCTATGGAAATTTAGATTAGCTTTCCAATAATTTGATTAAGAATTATGGTTAATATTTATATAATGTTATGAACCCTCCTTCCCTGGAATTCTGATAGGATAGGTGTTCATCTACTTGGTATGGCTTAAATGTGGTCTTACTTTAAAAATAGGAGTTAAAATGAGATGCTTCAGGCCAGTTCAAATGGTCTTGTGATAAAGAGAGCCATCTACACCCAGAGAAAGGACTGTGGGGATTAAGTGTGGATCACAATATAGTATTTTCACTCTTTTGATTATTGTTTGCTTGTGTATTTTTTTCTTTTTCATTTGTTCCCTTTTTGATCTGATTTTTATTGTGCAGCATGATAATTGTGGAAATATGTATAGAAGAATTGCACATGTTTAACATATATTGGATAACTTGCCATCTAAGAGAGGGAAAAATTTGGAACACAATGTTTTACAAGAGTGAATGTTAAAAATTATCCATGCATATGTTTTGAAACTAAAAAGCTTTAATAAAAATATATATATAAAGCTAAAAAGAAAACAAAACTGGAGTTGATCATTTGCAAGCCAAGGAATCTATGAAGTAGATTCTATTTTAAAGTCTAATATGGATCTCATTATGTTTTATTTAATGATTTACAAAACATATCCATGGGTAATTTTTCCAACATTGATCCTTGCAAAACCTTTTGTTCTAAATTTTCCCCACATTCTCCTCACCCCTTCCCCTAGCTGGCAGGTAGTCCAATACATGTTACATATGTTGAAATACAATGTTAAATCCAATAAATGTTTACATATTTATTCAGTTATTTTGTTGCACAAGAAAAATCAGATCAGAAAAAAAGAAAAGCTGAGAAAGAAAACAAAATACAAGCAAATAACAACAGAGAAAGTGAGAATGCTATGTTGTGTTTCCATACTCTGTTCCCACAGTCCTCTTTCTGGGTGTAGATGGCTCTCTTCATCAATGAACAATTGGGACTGGTTTGAATCCTCTCATTGTTGAAGAGAGCCATGTATGTCAGAATTGATCATCATATAGTGTATAATGATCTCCCGATTCTGTTCATTTCACTTAGCATCAGTTCATGTAGGTCTTTCTGAAGTCATCCTGCTGGTCGTTTCTTACAGAACAATAATATTCCATAGCATTCATATACCATAATTTATTAAGCCATTCACCAACTGATGGACATCCAATTAA
Source organism: Sarcophilus harrisii (assembly GCF_902635505.1). Classification (NCBI taxonomy): domain Eukaryota; kingdom Metazoa; phylum Chordata; class Mammalia; order Dasyuromorphia; family Dasyuridae; genus Sarcophilus; species Sarcophilus harrisii. The sequence continues at coordinate 197,793,767 of NC_045426.1, forward strand.
TTCCAGTTTCTTGCGACTACAAAAAGGGCTGCTACAAACATTTTTGCACATGTGGTTCCCTTTCCCTCTTTTAAGATCTCTCTGTAGAAACCCTGCTGGATCAAAGGATATGCACAGTTTAAAAACTTTTTGAGCATAGTTCCAAACTGCTCTCCAGAATGGTTGAATCCATTCACAGTTCCACCAATAATGTATCAGTGTCTCAGTTTTCCCCCATTCCCTCCAATATTTGTCGTTATCTTTTCTTGTCATCTTAGCCAATCTGACAAGTGTGTAGTGGTATCTTGGAGTTGTATTAATTTGCATTTCTCTGATCAATAGTGATTTGGAGCACCTTTTCATGTAACTACATATAGTTTTAATTTCTTCATCTGAAAATTGTCTGTTCATATCCTTTGACAATTTATCGATTGGAGAATGGCTTGAACTATTATAAATTTGAGTTAATTCTTTATATATTTTAGAAATGAGGTCTTTGTCAGATCCTTTGGATGTAAAAGTATTTTCCCAATTTATTGCTTCCCTTCTAATTTTATCTGCATTAGTTTTGTTTGTACAAAATCTTTTTAATGTAACATAATCAAAATTATCTATTTTGTTATCAATAATGGTCTCTGGTTCTTCTTTGTTAGCCAGTATAAAATGGCTTTGATGATCATTGCCAAGAGTTGATTTTCTGGGATGGAAAATAACATCTTATTTAGCTATTATTCATTGTTCTTTCAATAAATATTACAGATCTTATTCTCATTTCCTTTTTTATTTCACAAAGTTGCCTGGCATTTGATTTGCAGTGAGTTTTGGCACAGGTTCATAATTTTAAATGTCTATGAAAATGTTAGGATATTCATTTGTGAGGTGCAGTTAACATAATATCTAATTCTTTCAAACTCATTTATGCATTTTGAAAGATCTTTGCTTTTATCAACATGTATATTTCTTGCACTTAATACATCTCATTGTGTCAACACTATTTCATCCTAAGTGAATCTTGTTCTTATACACCTTCACAAAGGTACTATCCAAGACATTGTAAGTCTTAGAGAACTGAAGAGTACTAATATTCCTCTTAGGCAATCTAAGATGTTTTCTACAGTTCTCCTTCAGACATTGTCTTAATGTCATCTTTACATTTTTTTGGTTGATTGAATTTGTTTTTATGCTTCCCCTGATTTTTAAAATTATGAATATGATAAATACCAGCAAACATGAACAAGTCTCTCTATATATACATTGACCTACTGTCTTCTCCAGCAGATTGTATCTTCAAACACTCTCCTCAAATCTTCAACTTTTCCCAAGTTAGGTTCTTTCCTACTGACTTAAAATATGTCCAAATGTAACAGTTTTTGAGCAAGGTTGAACAACTTGTATATACATCTTTGAACACCCTAGACATTTTCTTTTTTCTGAGAGAAGAATTCTCTTGGGACCTGGACTGAAGCATGGAGATTCTAGGTATCTAGTATTTTATAAAGTTCTCTGGAAGATGAGAAGATAATTGGAGACTGGCATCAACAGATGAATGACTTCTTAGGAGACTTGGAAACCTCTGAGTGTTTTCTTTCTCTGGCTTATAACCAGGGAGAATCTAATAGAGAATGACAGAACTTTGGCTTCTTTCTACCTCCTGGACAAAAGTGAATCCAGGCAGAAGTGGAACCTTTGCCCTAACATTCTCAGGAGCTTAACTCATTATTTCCTAGCAAACTGATGTCTTAGTTCTGGGTTTTTGAGTTTTATTTTGTTTGTTTTTCTCCACTCATTTTGAGGAAAGAATGATGTAAAGCTCTTAAGAGAACATTATAACCTGAGTCAGCCATAGTGACCTCTGCTGGGCAAGACAAATCTTATCCATCCCTAAATTTTTTTTTTCACTAGACCATACCATCTCCTCAAGCTATTGCCTGTATCTTCCCTCTCATTTTCAGCCAAATTCCTTACAAGAAAAATCATCTAGGCTTGATACTGCCTCTTCCTCTCCTCCTGTTCCTCAATCTTTTGTGGTGTGGTGTTTAATCTCATCATTTAACTGAAACTTCTCTTTCCAAAGTTACCAAAATCTCTTAATTACCAAATCAGAAAATCTTTTTTTTTTTTCAGACCCAATTCTTCTCAAACTGTTTGTTACAACTGAAACAATTAAGAAACTCTCTCCTCTAGCATAGTTTCTCCTCTCTGGGTTTTTGTGATAACTTCTTCATCCTGGTTTTCCTTCTACCTAGCTAACTTCCCTTTTTAAATTTTCTTTACTGGCTCATGATCCACATCATGTCCCTAAATTATAGGTATTCCCTATGTTTCTGTCTGGACTCGATTTTCATCTCATTTTATACTTTTGATAATTTCATCAATAAATTCATCAATTGAACATCATATTTATGGAGATGATGAGATCTATATATCCAGCACCAGTGTTTCTCATGAGCTTTAAGTCCCACATCACCAATTCAGCATAAGACATTCCAAACTGGAGACATGTTGAATGGAAACATCCATTTAATATGTCTAAAACTGAATTCATAATCTTTTCCTTTGTCCCCTAACCCCTTCATGTTTGTCAAAAGCATCAATACTCTTTAAGTCTCTGAGGTTAATTGTGACATTATAATGGATTATTAACCTCAGAGATCCACTCAGTTTCCAAATCTCACTATTTCTACTTTGATAACATTTTTATCCCTTCACATCTCACTCCGGAAGTATCCCCTTAGTTCAAACTCTCATCTCTTTTCATCTACATATATTGCAACAGCTTTCTAACTGGTTTCTTTGGCCATTAGTTTATTGACCATTCCACTCAGTTAATAAATCATTCAACCTGACTGCTGCCAAGCGTTGGGATTGGCAAAGAAAGGAAATAAAGAAAGGAAAAAGATAATCCCTGCTTTCAATGATTTTATGGTCTAATGAGAGAGACAACATGAAAAAATTATGTACAAACAAGACATTACCCAGGATATATTGCTGCCAAGTCATTTTCCTTAAGTGCAGAACTCCATTCAACTTCTGTATTTGGTCATTTCTAGTAGATTCCTATTGCATCTAAGATAAAATACAAATTCCTTTGTTTAGCCCTAAATTTCCAAATAATCTAGCCCCAAGCTATCTTTTCAGCATCACTAGAATTTGTCCCCATCTTTCATTCTGTGATTCAAACTGGTCTCCCTCTTCCTCTCACAGAACAGTCGATAATTCAGTTCTGTGCTTTTGCAATTGGCCATCCCCCACCTATTGATTGTACCCCTTCCTTAACTCTGCTTCTTAGAAATGCTCTTCCTCTAAGATGTGGCTTAAATACCACCTTTTTGATTAAATATTTCCTGTATCTTGATCTTGCTTCGCATATAGAAAGGTCACGAAATGTTTAAATAGGGAAAGGAGCCAAACCACTGTCTAAATGTTAATAATTTTTTTTTAAACTAGCAATTCTGAGATAGTCAATTAATCAACCAATCAATTAGTCTACTATTTGCTAAACATTGGGAATATTGAGAAAGACAAAATACAGTCCTTGCTCTGGGAGACAATATGCAAACAACTAAACAAACAAGATATGATACAGACAGGAATCTTCTGGAACCATTTCATATCAGCTCTTGCTTCATCATTAAATGTTCAGTGTGAATATTTAGAACTTGAAAATTGGTAAATGATATATCTCAGGATGTGATTTCCTTTGTTGATTGCCTAGACTTAAGAAAAGTGATAATGCAAATTAAACTTTGTATCCTGCATGAATTTTTTTCCCCTCAGAAAATCAGTTGTTAAACATTTACCAAAATATCCTTGTATCCATAGTAAATTAATGTAATATTAGAGTTAAGATACTAAGATTAAAGAGGAATAGGGAAGTCTTCTTGCAGAACATGGAACTTAGGTGAGACTTGAAGAAGCTCTAGGAAGAGAAGAGAAGAAGGGAGAATGTTTCTACAAGGCAGGGGAGACTGTCTGAAAACACTCAAAAGTTGGGAGATGGAGTGTTTGTTCTGTCTTTCCCAACTTATTGCCCTCTCTATCATTACTATTCTTCTTATTTTTTTTCAATTTCTCTCTATTTACTGGCTCTTTTCTTAATGACTACAAACATGCCCTTGTCTTCTCTATCCTTAAAGAACCTTCACTAAATCCACATATTCTAGCTACTATATTGTCCTATATATCTCCTTCTTTAATGACTAAGAAGGAAAATGCAATTTTTACCAACTGTACTGTTTAAATATTCCTTTAAAATATGCTAACTTTAAAGAAAATTTTCAGAATTATTCATGAATTCATTTACATCCATCTGTACTGACTTTAAATGCTATCCAAATAGCTCTTGTGTGTCATGATAACTGTTTATTTTGTAGCTAAGAATTGGAAAGGTGTTTATGATTTTTTTGCTTGTGAGCAATGGGTGTAGAATTTAGTCTGTTATTGTTAGTGTTTTTTCTTTGTTTAAGACATATCTAAGGTTTTATTCTGTTTAAGTTTTTAAGCCTACCCCCCCTTTCCTCAAATGGCTAAAATATTCCATTTATAAAGAACAGCAAGTAGGCTAATTTGAGTGGAATTTAGAATGAGCAAGTAATAATTATAATAATTATGTAATAAGCCTTAAAAGATGGACTAGAACCATGTTGAAAAGATCTTTAAATGCTAAAGATCATTTACATTTTATCCTGAATCCAATTGAAGACCATTGACTTATTGAACAAGGGAATGATATGTGCTTTAGGGATACCAATTTGGTGTGACAGACTGATTGAAGAGTGAAGAGACTGAAGTCAAGGAAATAAAAAAAACTTTATTAAATGAATGAGATTATTGCAATACTCGAGGAGAGAGGTAATAAACCATGGAATCATCAATGTAAGAGAAGAGAAGGGGACAGATATGTGTTATGAAGGTAGAATATAAGCTCTTTGAAGGAAAGAATTATTTCCATATTTAAATTTGTCTACATAGCACAAAATATAGTTCCTCTCATATAATTGTCATGTATATATAAAACTATGTTGTTTAATAATTTCTTGATAAGAACTGATAACCAATTGGATATGAGGGATGACAAAAACTCAGAGATGAGAGCTTTGTTTTGACATCAATGATGATTTCTGTCCAATTATTACTATTTTTTTTTGGTGTAGCAATTGGGGTTAAGTGATTTATCCAGGGTTGCAGAGCTAAGAAGTGTTAAGTGCCTGAGCTTCAGATTTGAACTCAGGTCTTCCCGACTCCAGGGTTGGTACTCTATCCACTGAGCCACCCAGCTGCCCATTGTGTCTAATTCTTTAGGGGTTCTATATCTCTGCTAACTTTCCCTCTTATGAACCCAGAAATCTCATATATGAGCGGTGGGCCATCTAGGAATCTGGGTCAGGAAGGTCTGAAGAGGGTCACCAAGAAAGTGATTTCCCCAATCTGGGGAATCGTGTCTCAGATGTAAACCACTTATTTCAGATTGGGGGACATCCTCACCCTAATCTTACCCTAGAGACAGCTCAATTCTAATTTGGAGGAGACTCTGGATTTCTCCAAGAACACAATGGCTGTCTCCTTAAAAACTGTTCAGACACCAAAGAATTCATGCAACAAATAATCCCAGCCCTGAGACAGCTTCAGTGAGACTTTATTTACCGACTTCAAAATTCCATTCTTATAGACAATTGTTTTAATACGAATTGAATAAGTTTTGAAATCCTAAGAAAACACAGAACATAACCAAAGAATATCAGCAAAGAGAAAATAAAGTAAACTAATTTTATTGAGGGGAAATACAATTACTTGTAAGGGATAATGGAAAGTAAGGGACAATAAAAATAGGACAGGCCTTCTAGGTCCCATTGGAAATGGGCATGTTGAAAATGGTCAATTCTGATAGGATTTTATTCTATGTCAAGTAAGACCAGCAGAGGGGGTGGGAAGCAATTGAGGAGCTTCATTTTCAGTCTGAGCCCATTCTCTCCAGGAACTGAAAGACCAGAGAGAAAGTGCTCCGGTTTGGAGGACTTATTTATATTTCACCTTTTGCTATATTTTCCCAGTAAATATTCCTTTACATTTGGATTAGCTTCATAAAAACTACTGATGTTAATTGCTTTCATGATATTGAGGAAATACCAACTAGTTGAATTAATGGTGAGGTGTGAATCATCATTATAGATTATAGAGAGGGGATAAGAACTAGTTCTGGGTAATTGATATTGTATAGACCTCTCAAAGCCCAATCATCTTGTAAATATGTATGTGAAAAAGGCCATATTTTTTGTAATTTTGGTTCTCATTCAGAGATTGATTCAGAAAAATTGTTACTGACCAAATATGAGACCTCTTATAACTTTCAGCTTAACTATTTTGTTGACTTTGGATACAAAACAAAAAACTTACCCATAGATTCTCAAAACTGTTTCTTTTCCAGCTTCTGTTAGGTTACATCTGAAGCCAATGTAGACTGGAAAATAGTAGGTATCATCCAAGGAGTTAAGAACAGAGCATAAGAAAAATAGATAAGAACTTGAAATAAAAAAACAACCTAAATTCAGAGAATCCACATAAATGCAACATGAGTTTGACTTCTGACATGTGTTCTCTATATATGTGTCTCATTATATTTGTGCTTCAAATTTGAACTCCCTCTCCCCAGGGATCATGTGGGTACAAAAAGGGAGTGTATCCCCTGTTCTGGACAATTGTTTCTAGAACAATTGTTTTTTACTAGGTTTGTTTAGTAAATATGTTTTCTAAAAGCTAATTAAACCTGTTAATTAATAGGGAATATATTATTGGGTGCTTATAAGTGACGGTAATAAAAAAAAAAAATCTCATCACTAAAGCATTACTCAATTGAACTCTGCAACCAGTAGTTATCAGTCACTGTCTGGGAACCTTACCTATTAGTACAAGTGTGAATGTGGGGAATACTTCCAGAGTACAGTAATAAATTACTAAATTGCATTTTAAAGTCCTTTGAAGGAAAAGGGGTCTATGCCAGTAGGATTGAAAAGACTTTTAAAAATTCTATCTATTAATGCACATTAGGTTTATTTACCAGTTTGCTATCACTTTGGAACTCTGGGCTAACAGAGTGAATTATATCCTTCTAGACACATAGTAAATACATCAGTCACATCTGGATTAAAAGGAACTTCCTCCATCCCCTTTGTAAACCTTTAAAAGTCTTAACAGTAAGCACCTGTGCTTTAACGCAGCTTTTATTTCTTTTCAATTGGATATAAATCTGTATATAGTCAGTTCTGGTGTAACACAACAATTCTGGGGGTAAAGGGATTAGGTACACAACCCTCAAAAACTTCATCAATGACATTAAAAAGATGAAAATCTAATAATAGTGACAGTACAATTTTACACGTATTAAATTGTTAAGGAATAATCTTAAGATTGCATCCTTTGGCACTTGGTTGCCCAAGCAAATGGGCAGACTATAATTGCCACTTCATAGAAGACCATGGGGAAAGCATATGGGATTGGTGCAGACCAGCTTTTCTCAGTTCATAGCTCTTGTTGCAACAGAAGACAAATACATTAAATATGGCACTTTACCTTAACAAAAACCTGAAGTTTCATTACAAAAGTTGGGGTCAGAAGGGTTGCAGTGTATGAATTATTGTGAAATAGCACAGTTTTCTGCTTTCTTACTCTTTCTTAGGAAGAATATACACAGAACCATCTCAAAAATCATGCTATACTTGAAATGTTCCCTAAAAATCAGTCACATTGGAAGAAATTTGTATTTTTGAAACACATAGCAGAACTGACTGTACTGAATTCCACTCAATTCTCAAGAGTAATTTTTGTATTTTTAATTTTCTTTAGTTGTTAATTTTTAAAATTTTATTTAAAGGCAATGAAAAGACTGGTAGATATAAGTACTCTGAAGCAGTCAGTGAGTCAGTCAATAAACCTTTATAAAATGCCTAATATGTGCTAAGAACTTTACTGAGTGCTATGCAAGAAAAGACAAGAATAGTTCCTTTTCTCAAGGAACTTATGATCTAATGAGACAAGAAGCAAACAAAAATATACAAAGAAGCTATATTCAGGAAAAAATAGGAATTAAGAGAGGGAAGGCAACAGAATTAGGAAGGGTTGAGAAAGGTTTCCTATACAAAATAGAGTAATAAAATAAAAACAATTAAAAATAATAATTATAACAATAATAGTAATAAATAAAAATGAGGTAGCATATACTCATTTATTATATAAATTTAATATTTGTATTTTATCATATATTATATATATGTTATATTTATTATAAAATATAAAATATGCAAAAATATCACCCCCATATAAATAGATGGCTCTCTCTCAATATCTTGAGGAGTGACAATTTGTCTCATTTCTGCCATTGTCTAGATGTTTTTCTCCAACTTTAGGGGTCCAGTGATTACCACCCCATTTCCATTTAACTACTTAGTTTTGGATTAGGTTGTGTGTTTATGTGAGTATGTATTTCTTTTTCAGGGGGCAATTGGGATTAAGTGACTTGCCCAGGGTCATACAGCTGGTGGTGCTCTATCTATGTAGCTTATTTCAATTCCTACATTGCTTTAGACCCCACCAACTTCAAGTTTAAAGCCTTATTGTGATTGATGTCCAAGACCATTTTCCAAGGCTTCTCCTTTAGATTAACTGCAACATTTGGGCTGGAATCCTGGATTCCAAAATTCCCATTCTTTGAACATTCAGATTGAAGATACCATTCCATGAACCTAGAATTAAGGACAAAACAAAACATTTAAAAAAAAAAACCCAAGATCACTTCATGGGGCCACTAGTCTACTTGGAAAAGGGAAGCTGGCTCTCAGATCTTTCTGAGAAATCTTTCTGTTTGGTGTTAACTGCTGAGAAGGATTGAGTCCTTCATCTCAAAGACAGTTCAGACCATATAGCCAGTGGAAAATGTGCATAAATGGATGCAAGTAGTGGATTCAAATTACATATGGATCTTTACACTAAACTTATTAAAACTCTGGCATTAAGCATTTATGGAGAGGCATTGTAAAACATTCTAAGTTTGAGGTTTTTATGAGAAATTCATATTTTATGAATTGCTCTGCTTTTAATGTTTGAGGTTTGATTTGGAATTTTGATATTTAACCAATTTAGAAACCATTGTATCTAATGTAACTGTCTCAATTTTAAGGGCATTTTTTCTATTGCAGATTTGAAAATGCCAGCAAAATAATTAAATAACTTGAGCAGTTGTTACTTTTTTTTTGTTTGTTTATTTAAAGTTTTTTTTTTTGGTGCTTGTGAAACATGAAACATAGTAAGTGATGTTATTGAAGAATTGCAGGGAATCATGAGATATTTGAAAATGAGTGACAACAAAATATGCCAGTTTATGTCGATATTATATAAGCTCCTCTTTTGAGATTTTGTAAAGTTGCTTAATATTGCCCAGTTTGTCACTTTGAAAGAACTTTAAATTCTTTGATATTTCATCTAATCAAAAAACTTGTCAAAGAAATAGAATTTATATAAAGCATATTTTTCTAAAATAGTGAGGCATAGCTTCTTACTTTTTGTTTTAAAATGATAGATAATTTTTTCCCTATAATCTATTATATTTTTAAAATTTTGCAAAAAAAAAATGCAAACTTAAAAAAAAAAAGATTATCACCATTACCTCCATATGTCCCTATCGTTTTGGAGAAATTGTAGAGAAAAAAGCACATTATCAAGACATACATATATTTAGTATATATGTATGTGTATGTACCTATACATATATATTATATATGTATATATACTGCATATCTATCTATACTGTATACCTACCATATATAAAAGTTCATACTACTCTATCAATAATAATTAGAACATAATATAAAACAGATATGCAAGTATTAACTTTTAAGTTTGGTAAACTAAAGAACAAAAAGAACAAGAATCAAATAATAAATGTCAAATTCTTTTAAAGCTTTGGTAACTATGGTTAAAATTATAGTTTTAGAAAATGTTTTATTAGTTAATAGCATTCACTTTTAGCCAATTCCAACTTCTGTCCACAAATATTTCTTCTGTAATTGATAACATTTCAGATCATTTTAGGATTACTTATAGTTATAGAATCATAGGCTTTTTGGGACAACCAGAGGTCATTCAGTTTACTTCCTATTCTCTGATAGATCCACTACAACTGATCCTAATGTAAAAATCTTCCTGAGAAAGCAGTTTTGAAATCTCTTGGCAGACTATTTGGTCAATCACCTCACAGTGAAGAAATTAAATCAAACTTCTTGTGTTGAAATTTGAGCTCCTCTTCTACCCTCCCTTCTCCTGCCCCATCCAATTCTGTCTTCTGTAGAAATAGGAAACAATTGTATAGCTCTGTTACTTTAAAAATATTCCATTTTGAGAGTTCTGGGAATGGAGCCAAGATGGTGGAATGAAGCCAGGAAGTTGCTTGAGCTTTCCCAGTTTCCCTCGAAAACCACATGAAACCAAACCTCTGAATAAAGTCTGATGGAATGAAATCATTTTTGAGTTTAAGCTAGACTGGAAGGACTTCAAGAAAAGTCATTCTCACTGGGATTTAAGGGGGGTCAGCCTGACTCAAATGGTATCCAGGAAAGCCATTGAGAGGGTCTTAATCATAGCAGAATAGCAGGTGAGATCTTGGGTCCTTCAGGAGCAGAGCAGACCAGTAGGGCAGTTTCCTGTTATAGAGCAGAAGGCTATAAAGGCTCAAAACAGCACAAAAAGCTTGGGACAATTTCCTCTGTGCCCCAGAAGCAGAGCTTGACCTTAAAAGTCACAAAATAGGGGGAAAAAACAAAGAAAGAAAATGAGCAAGAAATAAAAAGTAACTTTAACCATCAAAAGCTACTTATGTGATAGAGAAAACCAAAATACCAGCTCAGAAGATGACAAAATGCTCATGTGCGACATCTCAAAGAGTGATATGAATTGGTCTCAAGTCCAAAGAGGCCTTCTTGGAAGCACTCATGAAGCATTTTAAAAGGCAAATAAGAGAAGTAGAATACAAACTGGGAAAAGAAATGAGAGATATACAAAAGAGAATCAATAGCTTGGAAAAGGAAGGACAAAAATTGACTGAAGAAAACAATTCCTTAAAAATACAATTGGGGTAGCTAGGTGGTGCAGTGGATAGAGCACCATCCCTGAAGTCAGGAACAGCTGAGTTCAAATCTGGCCTCAGATACTTAATACTTCCTAGCTGTGTGACTCTAGGCAAGTCACTTAATCCCAATTGCCTCAGAAAAAAAAAAAAAAATCTGAAGAAATCAATCCCTTGAAAAACACAATTGGCCAAATGCAAAAAAAAAAAAAAAAAATACACCATCCTGAAAAGTAGAATTAAATGGAAAAAGAAATACAAAATCATACATTAAAAACTAGACCTGGGCAAATAGAAGCTATGACTCTATGAGACATCAAGAATCAGTCAAACAAACTAAAAAAAATGGGAAGAAAATGTAAAATATCTCATTGGAAAAAACACCAATCTTAAAAATTGGTCTAAGAGAAACAACTTAAAAATCATTTGTCTACTTGAAGGCCATAACCAAAAAAAAAAAAAAAAAAAAAAAAAAAAAAAGAGCATAATAGCATTCTTCAAGAGATCATCAAGAAAAACTGTTCTGATATATACTAGAACCAGGGATACAACCAAACAGTTCTTAGGTGAAATTTTGTATGTCTAAATACTTAAATGAATAAAACAGAGGAGGAGATCAAAAAGGCTAAAAAAAGAACTTATTAAAACCCTCTAAAACCAAATTAGAAATTCTGAAAATCAAAGGAGAGATTAATAAAATGTTAAATAAGAAAACTATTGAACCAATTAGAAAAACTAAAAATTGATTTTATGAAAAAAATAACAAAACAGATAAGCCTTTGGTTAATTTGATTAGAAAAATGAAAGGAAAAAAATAAACAACCAACATCAAAAATGAAAAGCATAAATTCACCACCAATGAAGAAGAAATTAAAGCAATAATTAGGAGCTATTTTGTCCAACTGTATGCCAACAAATCTCACAATCTAATGAAATGGATGGATATTTACAAAAATATAAATTGCCCAGATTAACAAAAGAGGAAATAAATTACTTGGATAGTCTCCTTTGAATAAGCCATCAATGAACTCTCTAAGAAAATATTTCCAGGACCAGATGGATTTACAAGTGAATTCTACCAAATACTTAAGAAACAATTAGTTCCAATACTATGTAAACAATTTGGAAAAATAAGCAAAGAAATCTTACTGAATTCCTTTTATGACACAAATATGGTATTGATACCTAAACTGGGAAGAGGCAAAACAGAGAAACTTAATTACAGACCAATCTCCCTAATGAATATTGATGCAAAAATTTTAAATAAGATATTAGCAAAAAGAATACAAAAACTTATCAGCAATAATACACTATGACCAAATGGGATCTATAGGATCCCTAGGAATGCCGGGTTGGTTCAATATAAGGAAAACTATTAACATAATTGACCCTATCAAAAACAAAACAACAGAAATAATATGATAGCCACAATTGGCACATAAAAAGCTTTTGACAAAATACAGAATCCATTTCTACTAAAAAATACTAGAGAACATAGGAATAAAGGGAATTTTCCTTAAAATGATAAGCATCATCTATCTGAAATCACCAGCAAGCATTGTTTGTAATAGAGAAAAGCTAAATGCACTCCCAAAAAAGTTCAGGGGTAAAATAAGAATGATTATTATAATGTCCAGACTAGCTCTCTGGAAGACATCAGGATCAGCCTTGATCTTATTGGAGAAGTGCAGCAGGGAGGAGGGCCACATGGCTGGTCAAAGATGGAGTCTGGAATCTGGCTTCTTCTTTTGTGTCTGTGGCTGAGAGATGTGGTTGAGAGAGAGTCTGAGACTCCCTTTAAATACTCCAATAGGATTAAGTCACTACCTCACATTGAGCATGAGCAACCACACTGAGCATGGGCAACTGTAGAGCAATCATGCTAAGATTATGCCAACTAGACTGATTACATCATTACATTAAGTATGTGCTTAGAAAACCATTATCTCACATTGAGTAGTTACTTAACTATAAATATCCTGCTGTCCTAGATTTAAGTACACCTTTTCAGAGTTCCTGCCCTCTACATCTATTATCACCGCTATTCAATATTGTATTAGAAATGTTGATTAGCAATAACAAAAGAAAAAGAAGTAGAAATGAAAGGAATTAGATTAGGCAATGAAGAGATAAACTATCCCTCTTTGCAGATGATATGATGTATCCTTAAAAAATCCTAAACAATCATTCAAAAACCTACTTGAAACAAGAGTTTTAGGAAACTTGGATGATATAAAATAAACCCACATAAACCATCAGTATTTTTATATGCTACAAAGCCCAGCATCAAGAGATAGGAAGAGAAGTTCCATTTGAAATAATTGTAGACAAAATAACATCTTTGGATGCCTCTCTGATAAGACAAACCAGGAACTATATTAACACAATCACAAAATACTTTTCACAGAAAAATATCAGTTTCTCATGAACAGGCTGAACTAATAAAATAAAAATGACAATTCTACCTAAATTAGTCTAGTTGTTCAGTGCCATACCAATCAAATTGCCAAAAAATTATTTTATAGAGCTAAGAAAAAAAAAAAAAAAGAAAATTCATTTGGAAGAACAAAAGATGAAGAATATCAAGAGAATTAATATAAAAAATTACAAAAGACTTCTAGAGGGTTAGCAGTAGCAAATCTAAAACTGTATTATAAAGCAGTTTTATATGCTGCTCATCATGCTGCTAACCTTTTTTGCTTCAGTTTCCTCATCTGTAAAATGAGTTAGAGAAGAAAATGGCAAACAGTTCCAGTATCTTTGCCAGGAAAATATCAAAGGGGGTCACAAAGAATCAGACAAGACAGAGCAACAACAACAAAAACCACAGCACTCTCTTCTGATTGTGTAACTAATGCATGATGCTCAAAGCTGGTAGTATTCATTAATCAGTCAACAAGCATTTATTAAATATGTTTGCCATGCACTAGCAAGAGGGATACAGATAAAGGCAAAAAAAAAAAAAAAACAACTCCCTCCTTTCAAGGAACTCACATATACAAATATATGCTGGTCATCAAAACCATATGGTACTGGCTAAAACATAGAGTAGTGGATCAGTGGAATAGGTTAGATACATATGACACAATAATCAGTGACTATAGTAAGTTAGTGTTTGATAAGCCCCCAACTCCAGGTTCTGGGATGAAAGGTGACTATATCACAAAAATTGCTGGGAAAAGTGAAAAATAATATGTCGAGAAGCTTTCTATAGACTTATATCTCACCTCCATAGCAAAATAAGGTCAAAATGGATATATGATTTAGGCATAAGAGTGATGATTATAAGTAAATTAGGAGAGAAGGTATAATTTGCCTATCAGGTCTTTGGAGATTTATGAACAAAGAAAGGAATTTATGGACAAAAGAGAACTTGATTACATTATGAAATGCAAAATGGATAATTTTGTTTATATTACATTAAAAATTTTTGCACAAATAAAACCAATGCAGCCATGGTTAGAAGGGAAGCAGAAATGGAAAATGCCATCCAAATTCATAGAATTATGGAGAATAAATGTAAATAAATACATGCTATATTCACTTTTTTCTTTTTATTCTATTGATTTTTTCTCTCATGTTTCCCATTTATTTTGATTTTTCTCTCCCAATATGATTCATAAAGAAATAAATAAAAATTATGAATGTACATAGATAACCAAAAATGTTGTTTCTGCATCTAACTGGAGTAAATAAAAATTTAAAAAAATATTTTATTTACTTAAAGACTAGAGGGAGTATAGTGGACTAAGAACTGATTTCTAAAATAATAGCACTTGTGTTCAAGTCTCTTCTGATCTACACTAGCCGTCTTATTCTGGACAAATTACTCAACCTTTTCAGTGTACCAAGCAATCCTCTAAGATTATAAAGAGAAGGTTCCTTTGTACATTGATAAAGAAAATTCTTCATTGGGAATTCTCCATACTGATGAAATCACTGGTTGGGAAAGAAAAAAAAATGGTGGAAGGGAGAGGGAAGGAAAAAAAGGGGGAAAAAGAAAGTTACATGACAACTATTACATATTTAGACAAAATAGCAAATTGTTCATAATAGATTTGCAGTTTCATGTACAATCTTTTTTTTTCTATTCTACTATGTTATGGAAAAACATTATTAAGCTCAGAATAAAATAATTTTTTTAAAAAAGGAAAAAAATGCTTAATGGCAGTTTCTAAGTTTCCTTTTTATTGTTTTCATTTAGGTTAAACATCTTGAACTCTTTTAATTTTTTCCTCAGATGAAAATTTCTATTCTTTCTTTCCATACCATTCACTATTTGTTATCTCTTCTATGAGCAGGTAGGTGGCACAGTGGATAAAGTACTAGTCTTAGAGACTCATCCTCCTGAGTTCAAATCTGGCTTCAAATGCACAATAGCTATGCAATTCTCGGCAAGTCACCTAACCTTTTTTGCTTCAGTTTCCTCATCTGTAAAATGAGTTAGAGAAGAAAATGGCAAACAGTTCCAGTATCTTTGCCAGGAAAATATCAAAGGGGGTCACAAAGAATCAGACAAGACAGAGCAACAACAACAAAAACCACAGCACTCTCTTCTGATTGTGTAACTAATGCATGATGCTCAAAGCTGGTAGTATTCATTAATCAGTCAACAAGCATTTATTAAATATGTTTGCCATGCACTAGCAAGAGGGATACAGATAAAGGCAAAAAAAAAAAAACAAAAAAAAACTCCCTCCTTTCAAGGAACTCACATATACAAGCAACTATATACAAATAAAATATGTTCATGATTAATTGGAGGTAATCGACAGATGAAAGGCATTAGCATGGTGGGGAATGGGGGAGAGTGTTGGGAAGGGCTTCTGTAGAGGGTAAGATTTTAGCTAGGACTTGAAAGAAGTTAGGAAGTACTAAGGATGATGATGAAAAGGGAAATAATTCTGGACATGGGAATGTAGGCAGTGAACATTCCCAGAGTGTGAAGATGAAATGTCTTGTCTAAATAGAATAAGTGTAGGATCACCAACAGGGCTTTTTATTTTAGGATGAAATTTCAGGGTGTGAATCACTGAAGGATGACATCATGCAGGGATTCCCTCTGCCCCACTTCGTGGCACTTCAAAAGGAATTTGAATTGCCAATAAAAATACATCCTGCCTATCCTTGGTCTTTTAGGCTCATTTTGAAACAGTATTATTTGCAGCTTATTTGAATTAAAACACTTCTGGTACAACTTGACTCCAAGAGTTGGGGTTCCCTAAAGACCTGGTTTATAATAGCACAGTGTTCATACAGTTCTAACCACCCCCACTTAATGTTTCCTTTCTTGCCTAAAGAAGTGATGAGGAGCAGTATTAGAAATTTGAGTGAATTAAGTTCAAACATGAGAGAAAAATATATCCTTGTTATCTAGTGTAGTGTCTAATACATAGGGTTTTTTTAATGTTGTTTTCAGAATATGTAATGATTAATTATCACTATAATTGTATAATTGTCAACCTTCTTCCTTAAATTTAGTATTTTTTTAAAATGAGAACTAAGATCTTTTAGGGAGGCATGACTAGATCCCAGTGGGGCTGTGGCCTTACCTCAGGAAGTATATAACCAGGAAATTGTAGCCTGAGAAAATGATTGACATTCCACTTTTTTTTGTGGATTGTCAAATTTGTGGATTGACTAATCATGGGACTTGACTCCCATCCAATCATCTATCCCTTTCCTTCACTTAGTTATAACTACTCCCTCAACTGTACAAGCTCTCCACCTTTCTCAGAATTAATTCCTCAGGAAAGTTAAAATCTAATCATTTTCCTAGCAACTGTATTAGTGGCTTTGGTAAAAATCTTCCTTCCTTCCCAACTTAAATGTATTCCCTCTCTGGCGTCAGATCACCTTTTGACTATGGCAGGCATTCTATTGAGGGGATGGGAGGGATATGGAGTAGAGTCTATTCTCCATAGCAGTATTTTGTCCCATTCTAGGTGCAACAGAATGAGTGTGTTGCTCAGGGTAAGCAAGTATGGACGGATGGCAATCTGTATCACACACCTTTTTTTTTTTAATTTAATTTTTTTCCTAATTACATGTAAGAACAATTTTAACATTTTTTTCTTCAGATTTTGACTTCCAGATTCACCCTTTCTTTCCCCTTCCCTCTCATTGAGAAAAGGAATTTGACAAAGGTTATACACATGTAGTCATGCAAAATACATTTCAATTTTAAGTCATTATGTGGGGAAAAAAAACGGACAAAAAACAAGAAAAATAAAGAAAGTAAAGGAAAAGTATCTTCCCTCTTCATTTAGGCTCCATGAGTTCTTTCTCTGAAGATGACAGCACCTTCATTTCATAATTCCTTCAGAACTGTCTTAGACCATTGTACTTCTAAGAAAAGCTTAAGTCATTCACAATGGGTCATCATATAATATTGTTGTCAATGAGTACAATTTTCTTCTGACCCTGTTCATTTAACTTTGCATCAATTAGTTCATGTAAGTCTTTATAGGTTTTTCTGAGAGCATTCTGCTCATCATTTCATATAGTGCAGTAGAATTTCATAACAATCACATACAACTTGTTCAACTGTCGCTCAGGTGATGAAAATCCCATCAATTTCCAATTCTTTGCCACAAAGAGCTACCATAAATATTCTTGTCCATATAGATTTTTTTACTTTTGTTTTTCTAAATGTCTTTGGATTACAGACCTAGTGGCAGTATTGCTGGTCAAAGGGCATGCATGATTTTATAGCCTTTTGGATATAGATCCAAATTGCTCTCCAGAATGGTAGGCCATAAAAGTTTTAATTTTCCTACACCTTCTCCAACATTTTGTCATTTTCTTTTCCTATCATATTAGCTAATCTTATAAAAATGTGATGTTACCTCAGAGTTGCTTTAATTTGCATTTCTCTAATTAGTAGTAGTTTAGAGCATTTTATCCTATGATTACTTTGTCTGAAAACTGCCTATTCATGTCCTTTAATCACTTAACAATTGAAGAATAGCTCTTATTTCTATAAATTTGATTCATATATTTGAGAGATGAGGTCTTTATCAAAAAATTGCTGTAAATTTTTTTTCACAATAATGATTATCAACTATATTTTTCCTTCCATCCTATTTTCACCCTGTTTTTCCTACTCTCTCCTTTCACCCTTCTCTTCCTTCAGTCTGTCCCTCCTCCTCCTTCTTTTATCTGCTTCCTCTCCTACTCTCTGTTTGGTAAGATAGATTTCTATACCCAATTAAGTCATACTTTTTGAGTCAATCCTGATGAGAGTAAGGTTCATGTACTCTTTTCCTCCTTTCCCTCATTTCCCTCTCCCCTGTAAAATCTCTTTTCTGCCTCTTTTATGGCAGGTAATTTATCCTATTTTGCCTCTTCCCCTTTTCCCATAACCTTTTTTAAAGATAGTCATCCTGTAACATTAATTCAAACTTGTACTTTCTGTCTCTGTATACTCCTCCTAATAGCCTTAACATGAAAAAATTATAGGGATTAGTATCATTTTTCCATGTAGGAATGTAAATATTAACTTTATTGAATCCCTTGTGATCTCTCTTTCATGTTTACCTTTTTGTGCTTTCAAGTTTTGTATTTGCAAGTTAAACTTTTCTTTTCAAAACTCTTTAGCTCTGGTCTTTTCATCAGGAATGCTTAGAAGTCTCTAATTCATTTTAAATATCTATATTTTTCCCTCTGAAGTATATACTCAGTTTTGATGAGTAGGTAATATTTAGTTGTTATCCTGGTTTTTTATCCTTTGGAATATCTTCCCTCCAGTCTTTTAATGTAACCCTGTTTATGGCTTCATGGATAGTTGTATTTTTTTTAGGCTGTTTGCAATATTTTCTGCTTGATCTGAGAGCACTAGAATTTGGCTATAATATCCTGGGAGTTTTCATTTTGAGATCTCTTTTAGTAGATAATCAGCAGATTCTTTCCATTTCTGTTTTACCTGCTGGTTCTAGAATAACATCATAACAGTTTTCCTTGATAATTTATTGAAAGAAGATATCTAGACTCTTTTTTGTATTATAGTTTTTAGATAGTCCAATGATTCTTAAATTATGTCTCCTGGATCTATTTTCCATGTCAATTGTTTTTCTAATGGTTTATTTTATAATGTTCAGGCTAGCTCTCGGAGGGCCTCAGGATCAGTCAGAGTCAGGATCAGTCAAAGTCCTTGGTCTTTGGGAGGAGAAGTTAAAGAGGCAGGCAAATGCCATGTGGCTTGTCAAAAATGGATCCTGGACTATGGAGTCTGGAGCCTGAAGAATTCCCTCCTGAGCATGCTGCAGCAGAGAGTAACTCTTCCTCAGCCCTCCAATCATTGCCACTAATTACCTTACCACAACACATTCAGCAAGTGCCAATAATGAGGAGAGCCATCACATCACCATATCATCTAAGTATATGTATATAGAACCATTATCTCACATTGAGAATTAATTGTAATTAGCCTTAAGTGCTCTGCTGTCTTAGATTCAAGTACATCTTTTCAGAGTTCCAGTCCTCTACATTATTTCATGTTTTCCTCAATTTTTTTCATTCTTGTGATTTTGTTTTATTGTTTCTTAATGGCTCATGGACTCATTATGTTCCATTTACTCAGTTCTCATTTTTAAGGAATTATTTTCCTTTTTTCATTTGGGCAATTATACTTTTTAAGGATTTCTTTTCTTCAGTGGATTTTTGTATAGCTTTTTCCATTTGACTAATTCTGCTTTTTTAAAGGCATTCTTTTTTTTTCATTGAATTTGAGTGCCTTTTTTCTTTTCTTTTTCTTTCCCTGCCTTTTTTTTAACCATATGGTTCATTTTAGTTTTTAAAAGGTGTTCAATATTTTTTGTCTCCTTTACCAACTCATGATTTTCTTGATTTTCTTGCAATACTCTCAGTTCTTTTCCTATTTTTTCCTCTACTTCTCTACCTTGACTTTTAAAATCCTTTTTGAGCTCCTCCATGACCTTGGGCCAATTTATACTTTTCATTGAGGCTGGGATATGGAAATTTTGTCTTTATTGTCTTCTGAGTTTGTGTTTTGCTCTTCCCTGTAACCATAGTAACTTTCTATAATTAGTCTCCTCACTAGTTGTCTGATACTCTTATTATTTGTGGGATGAGAAGTAGAAAAACCACCACTGCTGCTACTGATTCAATTTGCCTTTAAACCTGGTCCTGGTTTGCTGGGGCTCAGTTTGTATATGTGCAGCCTGTGTTTCACTCTCATCTCCAGTGCAACAGATTTTTCCTTTTGGTCTTCTAAGTTGTCTTGGGTTGGAAAATTGTTTCACTTCATCTTTTGGAGAATTCTGCCCCTCTAAAATGTATTTTGGGTCATTATTTAAAGGTATTTAGAGGAGTTTGAGGGAGAGCTCAGATGAGTCCCAACCTTTTCTTCACCATCTTGACTCTTTCACTGTACCAATCATGTAATATTTTTCCAAGGAACTCAATCTTTCCCCAAATTTCCCTATTACTATTGAAGATACCATCATCCTTCTAGTCAGCAAGATTCACAATCTCAGGGTTATCTTCTGCTCTTTATTCTCTCTCATTTTCAATAATTAAATCAATTGACAAATCTTGTTTTTTCTGCCTTCACACATGGATCCTTCTCTCTACTCAGATAGCTATGAGCCCAAAGTAGCCTCCTTATTGTTTCCTTGCCTCAAATCATTTTTCTTTCCAATCAGTCTTTCACACGGTAGTCAAAGTGATTACACTAAAGCTCTGCTCAGTTATATAACTATGTCAGTTCAGTAAACTCTAAAGACTTCTTATATTCTCCAGAATCAAATTATTTAACCTTTATCACATCCCTTTAAATTTCCATTTTTGTCTAAGTCTTATAATGAACATAATTATTATCCCAGTAGTGTGCACGTGTGTGCACATACACATGTAAATTACAAATAAGTAATACACATATTGGGAATATATCCAAATTTTTTCCTTTTATTG
Source organism: Sarcophilus harrisii (assembly GCF_902635505.1). Lineage (NCBI taxonomy): Eukaryota > Metazoa > Chordata > Mammalia > Dasyuromorphia > Dasyuridae > Sarcophilus > Sarcophilus harrisii. The sequence continues at coordinate 197,814,789 of NC_045426.1, forward strand.
ATGGGGTATACTATCAAAAAAGTTCACAATTTTTTTCCCTGTTTATCCTTCCTCTCTCCTTAAGGGGTGCTACATCAGTTGTGTACAGATGTATCCAGAAGGGGACACAGAAGCCTTATGCTCTCAAAGTGCTAAAGAAAACAGTAAGTGTATTTAATTATATATCTGTACTTCCAAGGGACTACAGGGACTAGAGAATTCTGGAGTGTGGTAAAAGAAAATCTTATCCCCAGCTGACGGTTTGAATATTGATCATAATGAAAAAAATGGAAAATTTTATCCAAGAGCAATTTCATGGATCTTTGGAAGGAATTTGGGGTTTATTTCTGTTTCGATTAAAATGATGAGATGAGATTCAAGATGGAGAAAAAAACAGTTTTGTAAAGAGAAATGGGCCTATTGAGGCTTCATTTTCTGCCTGCTACCAAAGCACATAGAGAAGCTTGTTGAGCCTGCTACTGGAATTTCATGATGACATATAATCTATACATGTCATACATAAAGCAGACAATTCTAACTCTTTCTGGTCTACTGTCCATATTATAAAGAAATGAATTTTTGTTTTAACTGTTGAACTGGAAGTAGGAAAGAAAGCCAAATATTCTGATGGGGATAACTTGGTCATTGTTTTCCACCTTTCTTTGGACTCATTCCAGGAAAAAAAAGATTTGAGCTATTTCCCTAGAGGTCTTTTGTATTTAGACTTTGTATATTATATTTTGTATTTATAAATACATATATATTCATATATATGTATTTATTTTAAATACAATATATATATATAACTCAATAACAATCAAAAATATCATTTCCTCAACAAAGGGCCAGTGAGGGAAACAGGCACAGAATACTTGTGCATGTTTCAAAATTTATGTGGGGATTGCTTCAAGCTAAGCATGCTGTATATACCCATGAGGGTTAGTCTCTCATTGGACCGCCTCCATTACACTTGAGTTATGATCCAGAAAAGTTGTATATAGAAGGATGAGGGCAGCCTAGAAAAATATTCCACTCTACCTAAAAAATATGATAATACCCATACACAAATGCCTGAAGCTGGTGGGAATATATTTCAATAAAAGAACAGCAATGTAAGATATTAGACTAAATGTGAAAAGTCTTTGAAAATCATTATATGAACTGGAGTGATGTTGCACAAAAGTCATGCTGATGGACTGAGGAAATTTGGTCATGACCTGAGGGTCATGTATAAAATATTGAGCTAGTTCTACAATAAATGGATTTAAACAAGGAAATTTAATCCAGGAGAGATTGTAGTTCTAGCTAAACCCTTGAGAAGTAGTTAGTAATTATTTATATGGGGAGGGGGAGAGGGAGAAAAGTGGACCTAAATTTCAGCTTTGGTTTGCTTTCTCTTTCCTTTGAAAGAAGAGTACCTTGTGAACCTCAGAGTATCATAAAATGTAGACTTTTTCCTTTTTAAAAATTTTATTTATTTTATTTTTAAGTTTTGGAATAAAACAAGCATTTTCATAACATAGCATAATAAAAGAGATGATTATATGCAAAACTATAAATCTATGTATAGCTTGCTCTTTCTTTTAAATATTCAACAAAGTTATTATGTAAATTTCTTTTTAAATTTTCTTCCATTCCCCCAACCCTTCCTAGAGATTGCCCCATTAGATTCAAATAGGTATATGTGTGTATCTATATGTAAAATTATTCTATACATACTTCTGTTTATCAGTTCTTTTTCTGGATGCATCTAGTATCTTTCTAACCCTTATATTTAATTTGGATACTTACAAAAGTCAAAATAGCTTATTTATTCAAAGTTGTTCTTAAAATGATATTGCTATTACTATATACAATGTTCTCTTGGTTCTGCTGATTTCAATCTTCATTATCTTGTATAAATCTTTCCATATTTCTCTGAGATCATTGAGTTCATCATTAAAAATAATGATTATTATTAAATAGCTCAATAGTATTCAATCACAATCATATGCCATGACTTGTTCAGCCATTCCCCATTTGGTGGGCATTCCTGCAATTCCAATTCTTTGCCATCAAAAGAGACTTTCTCTCTCTCTCTCTATTTCTGTGTGTGTGTGTGTGTGTATATATATATATGTGTGTGTGTGTGTGTGTGTGTGTGTCTGTGTATGTATGTATGTATTATAACATATAGGTTCTTTTCTTTTTCCCCTAATAATCTTTGGAAATAAATTTAGAAGTTGTAGACTTTTTCATTACCATCCTATTCTAGCAGAACTTCCAAAATAGGTAATACAGTGTTTACATTGAGAGTCAAGAATAGATTTGACTTGATATGAGAAATTAATTTAAAGATTTTATAAGGAAGCAGAGACTTCCTTATAGCAAGTTATAATAATAGTAGACACTAGTCAGGATCTCAAAGTGGAAAAATTAGTTTAGCCTCAGTTCTTTCAACAATGATTCCAACACAAATTTCAGAAGAATGCCAGATGAAGTAGTGATCAGAAATCTAAAAAAAAACAAAAAACAAAGTGTATCATCTTTCATAATTCAACTCATAAATAAGGAAGAAGGCTATTTACTATGGAACAAGATGGGCCAGGATCCCTCAGCTTGAATAAAGAGTAAAACGGGACAACACTATTTTCTTTCTAATGCTAGAGAGAATATTGGGATCTTGGACTCAGCTACCATATGGAGAAGAGGTCTACAAATCTGTCTTTCTGACTAAGGAAAGGCTAACTGAAATTCAACTACTGAGCCCAAGGATTGACATATGTTGCTCTAACTCAAAAGAAAGTATCTAAGTCAGATGCCTGGTGTAGAATAGAGTCATTGTATTGTCATTCTAAACCAGGAGAGGGATTCTTACTTCAGAAGAGGTATTTAGAGTCTAGCCTTGCCAAACAGAGCAAAAGTCAAAATCTGGGAGGTAAGGCTAGAAGAATTTTTATACAATGGTCCCCCAAAATCATAATATAAGAAATTATAAGCATCTTAGTAAGATAAAATAGTATCATCAATTTAATTCAGAGATCCAAGATAAAACTTCTTATCAATTAAATGATATTACCTAGTTAAATGCATTTCTGAATTATCTTCCAAAAATAATTTCATTTATCTGTCAATTTAGGTATTCTATACTAATTGCATTCAAAAGATAAAGCATTATTACCATTTAAGACATAGATAATCATATTGTGGTTAATAATTTTTTCTCAATTAACTTATCAAAATACAATATTAATTTTTTAATAGTTTAAGGTATTTGTCAGCCATTCCCAGTAATTTCAATGTGACTTAATTTTGATAGAAAAATTATAGTTATAATTCTTATAAACATTTTACTTTGATACCAACTTTTAAGTATTTTTTTCATCAAGGTCTGTTTTACCCATGGGGAATAAAATATCACTATTGTCCCAGTAGGAAAAACATATCTCACTTAAAAGGAGGCTATCATAATTTTGTTTTCTATCCCCAAAGGCTATTCAGTACTAGCTCTTCAAATTGTAGACTCTACTGCCTTCAGTAAGTTTGCTATTTAAGGTTAACATAGAAGTCCAACACTGTTAACTATCTCACAGGGTACATTTCCACTCTTCTAAAACATGGGAACTGCAAAAATAACCTCTCTTGTGCAATCAAGAATTGCACAAAAATATTAAAATATACATTGCTATTAGCCCTTCAATGACAGAATTTAGGTATGCTACACTCAAATAATTCCATGCTGTAAATTTATTGCTATGTCCTCTACTTGGTAAATATAATAACTAAATACAGCTCTGCCCATTGTAAACCATGCTATATGATTCCAACTATTTTTGTATATCAACATGAATATTAAATTGATTAAATAATACTTTGTGAGCATGAAAAATCTCAAAACTGACAAGCATTTCTTCAAATAGAATTTACAAGCTCACAGGCATGGACATTTTCCTATTCTGATTTTATCGTAAGATGATTTAAAATTTCCTTGAGTTTTCTTTTCCTTTCTTTCTTTGGACAGAGATTAATCAAAACCCTTCAAACTTCCAAATTGTACTTCTACACTCTGATTCAATACTTCGCTTACTTTGACTACTTTTTCAGTCCCTCATGTCTATTTATTTCCCAATCATATCCCAAATCTATCCTCAGAACTAGTTTTCAAAATCTTTCTGAATCTCTCCTTTCCAAATATGCATGTTTCTTATTAATTGCAACATTTAATTTTCCTTGATCAAAATAAAGACTTCTGTAAGTTTGGAGAAAACATCTTTTTCTCCAGGAAAAAACCTAAGCTGAAAAGGCAAAGAAACAGTAAAATGTGGTATAAATAAGGACTATCCATAGATTTTTTTTCTTCAACAAGATAAATCTGTTAATTCTATCATGGACTCTTCCATTATCTTAAAAGATTCTCTGCTATTTATTTTAATTCCGTTTAGGTGACTTTTATTATAAATCACCCAGACAATTTCTGTATTTTTTTCTATCTATTATTTTGCTTTTATAACCCTTTTTGAGTTCTTCCAGAAAGTCTTTTATTGGGGACCTGTGATGAATTCATATTTTTCTTGGAAGCTTTGCATCTAGCTGTTTTGATTATCTTCTTTTGAGTTTGAATCTTCATTCTTCTTGTCACTCTAGTAATTTTTTATGTAACATTCTGGTTGTTGTTTTCTCCTCTTCCCACCCCATTTCTTGATTGAAAACTTTATATTAAAGTTAGGCTCTGGATCCAGGTGATATTGTCCCAAGCATCAGGTTGTTTATTCTATTTTTGTTTTTTATTCTTTTGGTCCTGTTGTTTTTCAGAGATAGCTCTGGAGTATGTAAGTTTTTGGTTCATCCAAGGCAGTATATTCTAAGAAGAGGCATGGGTTATTGCTCTCCTGGCCAGTATACTGGTCTTTGAGTGACCACAAGCACTCTTCTCCACCATGTAACTATGACCTGGGTCACTGTACCTCTGAGGATGCAAGTGCTAATTATCTAGTTTCCTCTTAACTCTGGGACTATGACCAGAATTGTGCCCAGGTAGTCCAACAGGGATAGGCACTCAGTCCTAACAATAGTTCCCCTGTAATCTCTTTCTGACCAATTGTCCCATCTCCTTATTGTCTGTGGGTTGACACTTCCCAAAGCTATTACTCTTGCTGCTGAACTCCTTGAAGGCCTATTGTTTTCATTCTGGCATTGCCTGCCCTTGATGGTCTGTGTTAGGCTCCAGGTTCATCCACTATCCACCGATAGATTTTTCCTGCTGATCTCCTAAGTTGTCTTTAGATGACAGTTCTTTCACCCTAAACTTTTGTTAGTTCTGTTGCTCCAGAATTTGATTTGTAGTGTTACTTTAAATCTGCTTGGAGGAAAATTTGAGAAAAATCAGATTGATCCCTGACTTTATTCTGCCATCTTGGTTGTGTCTCAGACAATTTTAACATTTAGAAAATTTTCATTGTGCTGATCATCCTATTCCTTTCCTTTCTATTCAATCATCTCTCCTATCATTATTATTCTTTTCCTAAACTAAGAAAACAAAAGTATAGTAATTATTTAAATTTCTTCATAGACATGGATACTAAAAGGTAATAGAATATAATTAGTAATTTTTTTTTTGCCCTTATTGTGTTAATTAGTGGCCTAAACCTAGATGTGTTAACTGACAACAGGGAATAGTATGTTTAATTTCTCACTGAAATGTAAAGTAATGTAACTGCTGCTTCAAGTTCATTTTCATTATAGTGTTTAAAAACAGAAGTAAAATGTCATTGAAAGTGTTGGCAAAAACATCAGATTCATAAAGCACTAGATTCATAACCTGATTTGGAATATGTGACATTATGAGCAATGACTCAATCAATAAGCATGCATTAAGAGCCTAAATTGTGCCAGGTTCTGTGCTAGGTCTTGGCAATCCAAATACAAAAATAAAAAAAATTCTGTGTCCTCCAGTGACTCCCTTCTTTGAGCTTCTAGTAAAGTAGGTCATTTGTAAAGTGGGGACGATATTATGTGAGAACCTTTCAGCACAATATAAGGGAAAATTTCCTCAAATCAGAGTTGTTCAGAGGTAGTAATGCTTGGACAAGTAGGGTATGCCTGGAGGCAGCAGATTCTTCACCAAAGCTTTCCTTGGTTTATACCTTCTCTGGGTGGCTAGATAATTTTTAGATTCCTTGTACCTTTAGTAGAGCTAGATTATCTTTAGATTCCTTCTGAGATTCTTTCTAAAAGTGAAATTCTATGATGCTATCATATCACATGAAGCAGCTGAAAGGAAAACCTCTGTAAATTTTAAATTGCTATAGAAATGTGAGTTGGCATTATTTTCAGTTTTACTTTTTAGGTTTCTCCAGGGGCTCACAATATAATGGGGATAAGAAGTATGCAAATGATCATGTATACACAAGAAACTAATAAGGATTTAACTTGAATTTTTCTTACTTTCCCTAGTATGAACCTTTTCATAGGTTTTCCTAGACACAATCCCTCCTCCTTCAGGAGAACTGGAAGTAGAATGCTATTCCACAATTATAAGAAGTAATTGTAATACCACTCTTTTGGATAACCAGATATTTCTATTATGTTTCTATTTGTTGAAATTTGATACCTTCTCTGGGTGACTTTGCAGAGATAGAAGAAAATAATGTAGATATGGAGAGAATAATCGTATTTTTATTTGGTAGAGCCCTGCTGTCTTATTATACTTAATGATAAGGAGTTTTCAGATTCTCTCTAGAGGATAGTAGCTAGTCACAATGAGAGGCAACATGGCTTAATAGAGAGTGGGCACTGGAATAGAGAGCTCCTGAATTAAGTCCCATATTTGTCACAATATGTGACCCTGTGTGACCCTGAGTAAATTAGATACCACTCAGTGCATTAGGCAACTCTAAAAATATAACCTGCAGACCAGTTTTGACATGCATTCTTCATCAAAGAGAATTCCCTACACTAATTCCCTCACTCTTCAAAAAAAAAAATAGTTGTGCTAGAGTATTACTTAAACCAATGATACCCAGATATTTTAAATTAATGACATTAAATATTTCTTGCTAATACATGAGTTCTGATCTCATTTGGTTGCCTTACTGTTCAGTCCAATTGTATCTGACCCTTTTTGACTTCATTAGGGATTTTCTTGGTAAAAATAGTAGAATGGTTTGCTGTTTCCCTTTTCACTTAGAAGTTAAGTGACTATAAAGTAAGGGATAGCTCCCTGGAGGGTCTCGGGGTCAGCCACAGTCAGGATAAATTAAAATCCTTGGTCTTTAACGGGGAGAAGTGAAGGAGGCAGGCAAGCAGAATCTTGGATTCGGGAATACTGATTCATCAACCTCTCTCCTCCTTGTCCTGCTGCCAAGTGACTCTACCCTCTCTCGATGCCCTCTAATCCTTGCCCCTCACTATCTTAACAACAAATATTCAGCAAGCCCCAGAGGTGAGAAGAGCCATTTATCCAAATATATGCTAATAGAGTCATTGTCTCACATCGAATAGGTAATTAGCCTTAAGTGCTCTGTTGTCTGATTCAAGCATTCCTTTTTGGAGTTTCAGCCAGCTACAAGTGACTAAAAAAACAAACAAACAAACAAAAAAAACCCAATAAATAAATGAATGAACAAATAAATAAATAAAGAAGTTAAGTGACTTGCCCAGGCTCACACATCTAGGAAATATCTGAAGATGGATTTATACTTAGGTCTTTCTGATTTTAATCTCCTTGCTCAATCCCAGAGCCATCCATCAGCTGCCTCATCACATAATAGCACCCTTAAAAGAGAGAGAGGGAACACTGGAACTCAGTCTAGTGAGGGGATCTTCTATCATGAATCTGGCTGTCTTTACTGTGAATGTATATTTGTATTCTGTCTAAGGTTTGGATAGACTGTCTTTGAAACCTTAATCCAATAGATTTTAGAGGGATAGAACTAAAGCAGCCTTTTCCCCTTTAATCTCTTTCTTGGAACACACACAGTGAGAACCCTCTTAAATTCAAAAGGAATATTTTTGCACAAATATGTAAGTTCTTGTTATTTCCTCCAGTCTTTAGCCTTTCTTATTAAATCAGTGCTTCCCTGTTATGTTTTGAATACAAGAAGGCACATATTAGCCAGATCAGTTTTGTAATGAAATCTTTCTTTCCAGTACTCACTTTATATTTTATAAGGTAAAAGCAGACCACCTTTTTTTTGAAAGTGTTAAAAATGCATGTGTTAAGAGGAAAGAAGGAGAAAGAGTTTGGAATAATATATATGTGCTGACTGGGAAACAGTAAGTCTATAGATTTCTATTCTGTATTCTCCATAAAGCCTTTATTATAGAGTCAGATTTTTACCTTGAGCTCTGGAAGTAATGTTCATCTTTAAATAAATCCATTTGTGGTACATGCACAACAAATTACAAGCCAATAATGTATTTAGGCCCTGGAAAAACCCAGTTCCTTAACTCTTGGAAAGGAAAAATTCATTCTAGCAATCATTGGTGCTCATAAAATAAAATGCCAAGAAACCCATCTGGAGTTTTGAATGTCTGGAATTACATGGGCAATCAGATGAATCTCTATTAACTTTGAACTCTCAAAACTGGAAAAATCAACTACCCCATTTTCTATTTATGATATTTGATTTATCTTTATAAAGTTGTCCCTAAACTTGTGAAGTTTGTCATTTTTTAATGGTGTGCCAATCTATTCTTTGTCTATACCCTCCCCCCATCCCTTCTTTGTCACATTTCCTAATGATCCCTCTTCTAATTCTCTTTCTTCCTGTCAATGTCTGCTCTACTGAAATGGTAAAATATAGCATCATATCAATTTTAGTGTCTTACTCTAATTTCAAGTATTTTCTTTAAGAATATTGTAAGAAAAAAGATTTCTCTCTAGTTAGAGCAATGTAAGGTTTGGATGAATAGGAAAAAAGCTCAGTAGGCAGGGAGAGCCTTTCATGCAATAACATAACTAGATTTTTCTAGTCTCTAATCTAATCCTAAAGAGCCCTAATGAGGTAGACTGTGAGCTTTTCTGTGTTATACATTGCTGCAAAATTGCTGTTTTTCAGCTATACTCCTTAGTGTATAGAGAAAATAACCCTGACCTTGGAGACAGAGAATCATGGTTCAAATTCTGGCTCTGCTATTTGGTGTTTTTACAAAATTTCATAGATCTTAGAAGATACCTGATCTAATCCAACCTATGATTTTGTAGATGAGTAAAATGATGTCCAGAGAGGAAAAGTGACATGGTCAGAGTGTAGAGGGAAAGACACTTAGAATTCTCTATATCAACAAATTACCTATACCATATATATATAGTACTATACATATGTCAGCTACTATTATTTTCATAGTGTTTTAAGTTTTGCAAGGTGTTTTTCTCATTTACAGATACAGAAAGAGGTTTAAAGAGGTTAAGTGAATTATTAGGTGCCTTGGAGCTAGTATGGGAAGAAGAATTTGAAGAATTTAGAGCTCTTTCCTCTAAATCTAACACTTTCTACTATAATGTGTTATTCTTTTAAATAGCGACTAGATAATTTCTTCACAAGAGCCACTATGTCATACAAGCAGTACAGGGGACCGCTTATGTGTTATGATTTGAAAGTCATAAAGAAAGCTTTTTATTCACAAATCTGCTAAAGAAACCTAATATTCTACCATCCATTACTTTAGAATAAGGTATTTTCTTCTTTCTCTCACTTAAAATATGTCCTTTCTGTATCCCAAGAGTAACATTAATTATTAGCTAATATTATTTATTAATATGTCTTAATATTAATTAACTTATGAGCTACTCCAAACTTAAGCTTAGCTGAGATCAAAGTTAATAGGCAGCATGGTATGGTGGAGAAGAATAGTGAATTTAGAGTCAAAGGTTTCATATACCCCAGTTTTGCTAATATTACTTATGTGAACTTGAGCAAATTACTTAGCTGACATTTAAAGTGCCTTGCTTTTTTAGAACATTTAAGTTTTAGGACATCAGACTTCAAAGACATCAGAGAAAGATGGCATTATTAGGAAGCTGTATTTATTTAGATTTGTAAAATTTGTATTATGAAATTATTAGATATTAGAACCTAAAGACAAAGATTATTGTGATTTTATCACAAATCATCTATGAGTTTAATGAAGACTCCAAGTTAACGAAAGCTTCAATTTGCTTAACATCAGGAGAAAAATTTATTATAAGTAAAAATTTGAAAATTCAGGAGTTGTTCAAGTTATCAAGATAAAATATATTATTGTGTTCCATGTGGTATTTTATTTCTACTTGTTCATAAGGAAAATCTTAATCTGGGATTTTTGCTAATAATTTGGTTTTATGTTAACAAAAGAACTTTTTAATCTGAATTTTACATAATTGTTAGGTCTTTTCACCAGCATGTTGTTACTGGTATGTGTATTATGAGGAAAAAAAATGTTATAAATACACAGTTAACAAACCATAGATTAACAATAATGAAAACTTAAAAGCATTCTATCTTTCTTACAATATCCTAAGGTCACATTTCTTAAAATTCAGCCAAGAATGGTGGATAAGTAGGAAACAAAAGAAAATTAATTAAATTTTACTCTCTTACAAAAGAAAGGAAGAAGGAAGGAAGTGAGGAAGGAACAGAAGAAAGAAAAGATAAGGCAGAATATTGTGTGTAATTCACCAAATTGGAGCAGAATCCAAATTACAAAGAAATTCTCCGAGATATAATAGTTCCCTATGTTTGTGGATGACATCTGAAGAATCTCCTAAAAAAGATACATAGCCATTCAAAATGTTTGGCCTGATCATCTACAAAGGAATTACCAAATAGGCAAAAAAGTCAATTTTTCAGACTTGGAAAAGTTGTTCAATTATAATATAACTATTTGTATCTCTATCAGATATATCTGAAGCACAATATAAATAGATAATTTAGTAGACCAAGAATTAAGAGGAGAGTGTTGCATTGCCGTTAGGAAACTGAAGCTCTTTTAATAACCCATAAACTCCTAGAAACACAGGCTCACAATTTTAATCTTTTTGCTTGTAGCTCTACAATATGGACTACAACAGCATCCAAAAAATTAAAAATAAATATCACACAGAACATAAGGGAGAGATGTGTGATGAAAGTGAACTGGCTGTGGGGTACTTAACAAAAAGGAATTTTGAAGAAAAGAAATGAGGAAAGTCCTCAGAGAATGATATGATGTCATCAACATGCTAGAAAAAGATGAAATGGTCACATACAAAGGATAAAGGATAACCCATGACAGCTTAAATACGCTAGCAGAATTCACATAATAGCAAGAAAAATCAATGAAAGCCTACAGCATGTTGGGTAGACCATCTAGGGGGAAGTTATGAGAGACATGAATGAGAGTCACACAAAAGACAGATAGTTCAGTTATCATCTATAATATTAGAGGTAATGTACAAAATTATGAGATCACAGATACACTTAAGAGCTTAAGTATTTAATTTTGCTCTTTTTCTTTTTAGTCATGTCCAACTCTTTATGATTCCATTTGGGTTTTTCTTTTTCTTTTTTTTTTTAATTTTATTTTTATTATAGTAACTTTTTATTGACAGAACCCATGCCAGGGTAATTTTTTTACAACATTATCCCTTGCACTCACTTCAGTTCCGATTTTTCCCTCCCACCCTCCACGCCCTCCCCTAGATGGCAAGCAGTCCTATATATGTTGAATATGTCGTAGTATATCCTAGATACAATGTATGTGTGCAGATCCAAACAGTTTTCTTGTTGCACAGGGAGAATTGGATTCAGAAGGTAAAAATAACCTGGGAAGAAAAACAAAAATGCAAACAGTTTACATTCATTTCCCAGTGTTTTTTCTTTGGGTGTAGCTGCTTCTGTCCATCATTGATCAATTGAAACTGAATTAGGTCTCTTTGTCAAAGAAATCCACTTCCATCAGATTACATCTTCATACAGTATCGTTGTTGACGTATATAATGATCTCTTGGTTCTGCTCATTTCACTTAGCATCAGTTCATGTAATTCTCTCCAAGCCTCTCTGTATTCATCCTGCTGGTCATTTCTTACAGAACAATAATATTCCATAACATTCATATACCACAATTTACCCAACCATTCTCCAATTGATGGGCATCCATTCATTTTCCAGTTTCTAGCCACTACAAACAGGGCTGCCACAAACATTTTGGCACATACAGGTCCCTTTCCCTTCTTTAGTATCTCCTTGGGGTATAAGCCCAGTAGAAACACTGCTGGATCAAAGGGTATACACAGTTTGATAACTTTTTGGGCATAATTCCAGATTGCTCTCCAGAATGGTTGCATTCGTTCACTGTAATGGGCTGAGGCTTGAGTTGATGCACGGAGGTCCCAAGCATGTGAGGTTATATAGTAATTGGACTATATTAATATACATACTCTATTAATATATATGCTTGGATAAAGAATGGCCCCCGCCCACTCTCTGTGCAAGTCCTGATGTGTTGTATAGGAAATGATGATTTTGGTGGGTGGAGGCAGAGAGAGACAGGAAGAGAGGCTGGGAGAGATTGGGCCTGGGTTCCATGCTTGTAGCTGCTGGTCGTGTGGCTGTTGGTCTAGCTAGCTTCTTGATTCAGCTGCACACATTGCTATCGCCGATTCCCTTCCACCTCCGATCTTTCTTCACTAAGAATAAAAACTGACAATTTTCCCCTAACCTGAATTCCTGACTCCGGCTGATTTTAAAATACGCGGTCTTCACAGTTCACAACTCCACCAACAATGTATCAGTGTCCCAGTTTTCCCGCATCCCCTCCAACAATCATCATTATTTTTTCCTGTCATCTTAGCCAATTTGACAGGTGTGTAAGTGGTATCTCAGAGTTGTTTTAATTTGCATTTCTCTGATTAATAATGACTTGGAGCATCTTTTCATATGACTAGAAATAGTTTCAATTTCTTCATCTGAGAATTGTCTGTTCATATCCTTTGACCATTTTTCAATTGGAGAATGGCTTGATTTTTTATAAATTAGAGTTAATTCTCTATATATTTTGGAAATGAGGCCTTTATCAGAACCTTTAACTGTGAAGATGTTTTCCCAGTTTGTTGCTTCCCTTCTAATCTTGTTTACATTAGTTTTGTTTGTACAGAAGCTTTTTAATTTGATGTAATCAAAATTTTCTATTTTGTGATCAATAATGGTCTCTAGTTCATCTTTAGTCACAAATTTCTTCCTCTTCCACAAGTCTGAGAGAAACTATCCTATGTTCCTCCAATTTATTTATAATCTCGTTCTTTATGTCTAAATCATGGACCCATTTTGATCTTATCTTGGTATACAGTGTTAAGTGTGGGTCCATGCCTAATTTCTGTCATACCATTTGGGTTTTTCTTGGCAAAAATACAGGAACAGCTTGCCATTTCCTTCTCTAATTCCTTTTAAAGATGAGGAAACAGGTAAACAGATGCAAGTGGCTACTCTGGGGTCTCACAGCTAGTAAGTGTCTGAGGACAAATTTGAATTTGAGGTCTGGCATTCTATCCATTGTAGTACTACTTTATTAAATTATTCTTAAATGTTTATTAATTACTTATTGTGCTAAGTTTTGTATATACACAGGACTAAAATATTTTTTACTATGTAGAAACTTATATTCTAATAAAGGAGACAATATGTAAATAAATATTTAGAAGATATATGTGAAGTAATATATATTTGAATTTTTTCTCCAAGAATGTTAATATCTACATGATGATTTATAGGAAGAGATATGATTCTAAATCTAGCTAGAAATCTATATAGGTGTTTTGTTAAGACTTATTTTGTTAAAGTAATTTCTATGAAATTCTCATTAAATTAGAGGAAGATAACCAATTGACTACAGAGCTGAAGGTGGGGAAAATGGTTGGAAATTACATATACAAAATAAAGAAGGATGTTTTAGGAAAAACTTTGCAATAATGTGAGATAATACAAATGTAGTGAATTTCCTGTTGTTGGAATTCTGAAGCAGAGAATGAATAGAGGTTAAAGTGTGTTTAGAAGAGATTTATCTGCCCGAAAGAGAAGTCAGACTAGGTGTTCTCTGAATTGTCTTCCATATCTAGAATACTGTGAGAAGTAGTGTGATATAATTAAAAGAGCTTTGGACTTAAAATCAGGACAGCTGAGTTTTGAACCTAGCTGTTACACTTACTCTTGCTATGTGATTGTGGTGAATCTACTTGATATATCTTTCAGTTTTCTCATGTGTAAGAAGAGTGTAATATTTATACTATTTAATTCATGGGATGTTGTGAAGAAAATGTTTTTTATATCGTAATAAATTCTATACATCTAAACTATTATTAATCTCTGGGATCTAATCTTAAAATTCCTAAAATATTTTTTTTAATATCAGATCATTGCTATTTCATCTTTGTGGAGACCAAATGCCTTTCATTTATGTCTTCATGATTTACTTTATTCGGGGCTTATTATATTTTTCTTTGAGATTGTACTTACCTTAATCACCAGGTTGGTAAGTCAAGGAAAAACAAATAGCAAACCTTATTCTAAAACACTCAAGTTCAAAAACTGTATGATGATCATTTCTTTGATATTGGCTATTAGTTCTGTATTTTTCTCAATTAAAGCTTGCTTTCTTTTTGCAGTGATATTCAATGTTGAATGAAAAACACTGCCTTGTAGGCAATAAAAGAGTAGCTCTGTGTTTACACTGATGAATGTTGATCATTTTTATATTTATTTAGTCATTAGAATATTTAGTCATTTTTCATAAATTCAAGAATGTGTTCCTAAGTACAAGTAACAAAGTGGCAAGGAAATATATTTTTAAAGTTTAATGTTTGTAGATGTCATTGAGTACTGGCAGACTCTGCCATATTGTCCAAGAGCTCTCTTATTTCTAAATAAAGACAGATTTTATTTGTATGGTTCCTGTCTAATGTCAAGATGGCTTGAGATATCCTTTACATTCTTCTTAAAGAACTAATGGTAAAAATGACTTCAGAAATAGATTCATTAACTTTGATGATTTGTCTGTTAGATATTAAGGAGGGAAATAGCACAAAATTTTCCTTAGAATTTTTCCATCAAAGCTCATTGATAAATTCCTCTCTATTCAAATGGTTATGCAAACATCAACTCTAAAACCTGATTTACATAGGATCATAAAATTTACAATTGAATGGAACCTTAGAAATCTTAGAATGCACCCCTTTCATTTTACAAACGAAGAAACATGTTACATGTTATATAACTTGCCAAAATTTTGTAACAGAGATGGAATTCAGACCCAGGTCTTTTGATTTTTGATTTAGTTTAATTATTATACCTTTTCTACATTCCATTATAAAGAATTAAATGAAAATTAAAGGTCTATTCCCTTCCCTCCCCCAACAAAAACAATCATCTTTGGTTAGAAGGTTATAGCTATTTTTTGTTTACATGTATTCAGAAGACCTAGATTGTAAGCTTTGTCATCTTAGGCAATTCCTTTCTCTACTCTGGGTTTCAGTTCCTTCATCTGTGGAAAAAGGGAATTTGATTAGATCAGATATTTTTAATATAGGGCAAACAAAATTCTAAGGGATTTTTAGGAAAGTTTTTGATAACTATAAAAAAACTGTTTAAATTTGAATAAATTCACTGTAATTAGTTTCCTTTAATAATCTTATGCACTTTATTTCATGTATTTAAAAACATTATTCTGAGAAAGGATTCATAGTCTGATAAGGCATCCATGACACATAAAAAGGGTAAGAAATTCTGAACTCTTAAGTCCTTTTCATTTTTAGACCTAGTACTATAGAAATCTCTTCTTTCATTGACCATATAACCTCTCAAAGGACTGTTAAATTCTTATGCCCCTCTCATATCTTCTAGAATGCCTAACATAGTTTCATTTTCTCAGAGTAGAAACTTAGGGATTATGATTGAAGGATTAATTTTAGAAAGTGAGGGAGCAGAGATAAAAAATAAACTGGGTTATATGTGTTTCATAAAAGGGAGGTAAGGAAAATCACGGACTAAGCAGAAAATTCTACACATAAATCTAATTAAAAGAACCCATGGTTGGGATCCACTCCATGGCAAAGTTAGTGAAGTAGCCTTCAAAATTTATAGATAATTGGTGTATGAACATATCAAGATTCATCTCTTCCTTTTATTTTTGTGAATCTCAAAAGGCATCAAGCACTTAAATTTAAGGTCAAGCAACTTAAATAAGGTATTTTTTAAATCAATTTTTTTACTTAGGAGTCCTCTCATATTAAGATATATAGATAAAATGTATATAGTATTTTATCTTTTTTCATTCTTCTTAGCAGGATCAAGTAGTCAGAGCTATAAATTCTTTATATGTAAAATGTTTATGAATATTTTAAAGATGAAAATGTACAATGAATGTAGTCTGACATGAAATAAATTTGCAATGCATAATGACTCTAAGATCATTAGCATAAATTAGTCTTTTAAAATACTATATGCCTTATTATTACCATGATTGTTTAGTATTTTTTGGCATATAGTAGTTAAGATATTGTCTTAAGTGTATATAGATCATATGAATGTTCTACAGAGATGTGTACTTTTTACATAGATACTATCTTAGTAGCCATGCCATTTTGTCTCTGCTGCTTTGCCTGGTTTAAATTCCAGGGAACAAGAATCTTTTTCCACTTCTAAACTCACCACTTTGCTGCTAACTCAAGCCTTGATTAACCCCATCTCCCTCAGTCGCCTTTCTTTTATTAGAGGGCTGAAGGAGAGAGTACCTAATTCCTCCAGATGACTGCTTTTCTAGAGGGCAGAAACCCCTCTTTCAACTCACTCCACTTTATCAGCTGCTCTTCATGGTTTTATCTCCAAGGAACAAGATGCTTCTGTTCTGGGCACTCCCTGGCGTTCCACCTTCCCCTTCCACTTTCCTTTTCCTTTTATGTGTTTTCTCCCTCTTTAGATTATAAAATTCTTTTTATTAATTGTATTCCAATGCTTAGCACAGTGCCTCTCACATAGTAGATGCTTAATGTTTATTTGAATGAAGTTAAATTTTGGATGGGATTTCTTATGATCTTGGATTCTAGTTGTTAAAAAGACTGGACACAAAAAGGAAAGAAAATATAAATAAAAAACAGAACTGATCATCTCTAAACTATAGGAGTAATTGATTTTGCTTTAAAACTAGAGGTCAGAGTTCAGCAGAAGGGCCAAGATTCTACTAATTAATCTCAAGGTAATGGAAAATGCAAAGGGAAAAGAAATCACAGGGACATCCAGCGATGTTTCCTACTGTTGCCTGCTTCATCTTGTCATTCTTGCCTTTGTTACCTTTAATACAGTAAAAAGTTTCTATGAAAGGTGTTTCTTTTAACTTTTATATATTTTGTCTTTTAGGTAGACAAAAAAATAATTCGAACTGAAATAGGAGTCCTTCTTCGCCTTTCACATCCAAACATCGTAAGTGATTTTCCATCCTTGTAAACTGAATTATTTTCACACACATCCCCTCTCTCTATGTCTCTCTGTCTCTCTTTCTCTCTGTCTCTGTCTCTGTCTCTCTGTCTCCCTCTCTTCATTTTTATATGTTTGTCCTGTACCTTCTGATAATGAAGGATATGCTTGAGTATATTTGTGGCAGATCTAGTTCAGATATTTTCTTTTTTTTGATCACATTTATAACTGATTAAAATTTGTGGCCAAACCAAGCTTATAATAATTCATGGTGGTAAATATGACCCCAAACTAGCCAATCACCAATACTCTTATTCATTCATTTCATACCTTAAAGTAGTTATCTGAGATGGATAATATGTTGCCATCTAATCACTGAGCATTTAGTGAGTGTGTTTTTTTCCTTCTAGGAATCATTCTATTTCTCTAGGTATAAAGATCCTGAAATCCTAAACAGATATCCTCATCCTCCACACTTGTACTTTATACATTTTTATAATTAGAAACAATCAACTCTATATTGAAAATTTTAAGGTTGCAAAGTATCTTGAAAAATCACTTCAGATTATACTGAATAGTTAAAACAATCATTTAAAGCACCATGTTAAACACTTACAACAGACAAAAATTTTAAAAAAGCACAATCCACTTGAGAGATCCATCTATCTTTTGGGGGTGATATAATGGAAGAAACACTGGACTGAGAATAAAAGAACATGAGTTCTAGTTATAGATCTGCTCCTAACTAGCCATGTGATTAGGGGCATATCATTTTACCATATGGGGCTCAGTTTACTCATTTGTAAAATAAATGACTTAGATTAAATTACCTTTGAGATCTATTTCTATTTCTAACACAGTAAATTTTATGATACTAGTATACAGATACTGTTTACATAATAAAGTGCTATGTAAATATAAGTGAGTATAATATATCATTATTGTTATCTCTTTAATATTTTTTCACTAGATTTAAGATAAAAATGACTGGGATAATAGCCATTCTTCTATTATTTCATTATATATTTTTTCTACTACTACACTAGTGGATAAAGAAAATTAAATGAATACTGTTTTGATTCTATATTGTATTGATTTTATATTGTAATTGAATCTGAATCTGTCTAAAGTTACTTTCTATGTTCTTGAATTGACTTCAGGAATTTAGTTATCCTTCTGATTTAGTTTAAAGTTACAGTTAAAATCAAAGTTATCATCTCTCATGTCAGTAGCCCCTGGGATACATAAACGCTATTATCTCAAAAGTTGACTTGATACCACCTTCCAAAAGAGTTAGTATCTATCCTTGCCTGTTCTTGTAAGGGGCATTATAATTATTTAGGGGAGTTTTTATGTTTTCCAAGGAGACAATAAGTCAGTTAGTTTGATCGTCTAGGAAAGATCACAAGATGCAAGGGGTCCCATAAAACAATTAATATTCCTTAATTGACAGAGAATTATCAGAATGATGTGAATGCCAGCTCACTTTTCATAATATAGCAATCAAAATGTTTCTGCTTCAAATCTACAACTTACCACTTTTTTTTCTATGCCAACCAAGACCCCTTTGTTATGTGTCAATAAAGAATATTGCTTTTTTCTCACTCAGGTCATTGGCTTTACCAAGGTTGTCAGTCTGAGCCACTTTGTTAACAATTATTTGCATTACTTTAATAAATTGGTTTTGTTCAAAATTCTTTACCTCAGTTTACTTATATTAATTTTATTTGCTACATGAATAAAATATTTGCTTTTTGTTGAATAAAAGTTTTAGGATATAATCTTATACTCTATAAAGTTATTGAAAACATACTTGGTATATCTCATAATTTTTGTATCTTCTGTCGTTTCTTTATTCTTTGAAAGCTTTTAGTTCCATGTGGTTCAGAGATTATGAAAATTTTGAATGTATGAATTGGTTTCATTATTATCTCAAGTGAGCATCTGCCCAAGAAAAAATACTTATGAAAATTCACAGGCTCATTGAATCTCAGAATTGGAAGGAATGCCAGAGATCATCTAATTTAACTCCTACCTGAACAAGAATCAACTCAATGACATAACTGCCAAATGGTCATCCAGTCTTTGTTTGAAGACCTCTAATAAAGTGGGAAGGACCCAGTACTGCCTGACATTAAAAATGCCTCAGAATTGTATTAAATCATGTCCATTTAAAGCCCTGACTCAGCTTAGTTAGAAACTTTTTTGGATACCTATTTATATGAGGCTAAAAGAGTTTGTGGCATTAGTGTGTTGAAAATATTGTCATAGGAATTTCTCTTTCTTGTGCACCGAGAAAGCTCTAGAGTCTGGACGTTGTCTGGAATACTTAAAACTAAGGTTTAAGTTCTTAAAAGCTAGTCATTGTTTTGACCTAGTCATTTACAAAGAGCTATCTATCCATCAATTTTTGGATACAAGTCAGGAAACCGGAGGGAAAAGTATCTCTTAAAACTGATTTAGTTATCTTAAAATAGGTCAATTTTCATTTTTCTTAGAAACATTTTACTTTGTCCTCAGTTGCATGACCACTGATTTTTTTCACTTTCAGTACATTTTCAGACCACCATGAAACCAGAAATTTTTTCAGTATTTCTCCTTTTTATTTTCATTCCTCTTTCACTCCAGGCTCTCTTGATTTCAAATTAGGTTTTTGATTCTCTAAAACAAATATGGGCTAATATAGTTCAGAAACATCATTATGTAGAAGAGTTCTGAAACTGAATTCTTTATTTAAATAAAGAGGGCAATTGAGATCTGTGATAAAAAATTCTTTATGAAGATAAGGGAAGAAAAGATAATAAGTATTTATTAAGCACATACTATGTGGTAGGCTAATTCCTTTTCAAATATTATCTCATCCAATCCTTATAACAATACTGTGAGGTTATTATTACTATCTTCATTTTATAGATGAAAAAACTATGGCAGTTAGAGCTTGTGATCTTTCTAGGGTCATACAACTAGTATGTGACTGAAGCCAGACTTGAATTCTAGACCAAGTGGCAATATTCACCATATTACCTTACCATCTTTGATAAAAGTCAAACTATTTGTCTCTGTTTTAACCAACTTCATTGCAAGGAAGTAGCAAATGAATTCTTTACAATAAAACTAGACCTCTATTAACTAGTAATTTTCTACTGTTTTGGTTTTGATAGACTGTTCATTTAGTTTCAGTTAGTTCCCTAGAATACAGTGTTAGGAAAGGTGAAAATAACAAACTTGTGACTTTTTTATGCTTCTCTGCAGATAAAACTAAAAGAGATATTTGAAACACAAGCAGAAATCAGCCTGGTTCTGGAACTGGTCACAGGAGGGGAACTGTTTGATAGGTAAGTGGGCTATAAAAGTCAACTCTCAGAAAAGTTTATATTTTGGACTATAAAAAAGCATCCATAGAAAATTTCTTCAGTTTATCCATTCATTCATCCATTCTTTCATCCAAACATCAGCCTAATATTAAATAGTATTTTCTGAAAATAATAGTAGAGGGATAAGGCACAAACACAGTGATGAATCACAATAATCTATAATCAACTTGTTAGTGAGATGAAGAATAAAGATTTATATGAAATTTGTATGGAAATATTGTGATAATAAGAAAATACAGTAATTTCTTAATTTGGTAATTCCTTAAAGGAATTTTTTTAAAAAAAAGATGTTTCTACTGAAATAAATTCTCAAGAGGAAAAAATGTCATTGAATAATTGACAATTGATAGACTACTAGAAGAATGACTGAAATCTTTGGAGCTTGGCAATTAAGGAGACCATTATAACATTTAATTATACTGGCAGACTATAAGTAGCTTTATGGTTTTATAAAAGTGTTACTGTAACTCAGAGGAGAAAATGTAAGGTTAATTGTATCTTATGAGAAAAATATTACATAATATAATGTTCAATATTCCATTACATGTGGAGCTTCCTTTTAATCATATAGTTAAGACCCAATTTTTCTATGTAACAGAATTTTCAGAGCCCTGACTTCCGAGGGCTTCAAGTTACCCATAACAGTATATTATATAAATTACTAATTTTTTAAAGCTGCATTCTTTTTTCTTTCCCAAGGGAAAATGAGGGTTGAAAGTGGGCATTGTCCCATAGATAGTAAACCTACCTTAGCATATTGAAATCATGCATCTTGCCAACAGAATTTTAACTCTGCCATTATATGAAAAAATAGTTTTATAAATGATTAAATAAATATACTTTTTTTAAACTATTATTTTTAACTAATCCATAAAACTATCTCTCAATTTTTTCCTACATCTTCTATGGTGTTTTAAACGTACCATAATACATACAATAGCTATATAGTGTTTGCTTCACTTGTTCCTTTTTATTAAAATCTGTTTATATCCATATTTTCTCTTTTATAAAACATAGAACAATTATGGATATGTAGTAGGTAGTCAATTACTTGATTTTAAATATTAGATTTAAAAGTCAATACATAGTAAAGCACTGATATTATTATTTTCATAACTTAACATTTAATGCTCATTTTACCATATCTTACTGTTCCTCTTTATAGAATTTTTCTAGTCATGTAGTCCATGTCTTTTAGATGTCTTAGAATCTAGATCCGAGAGCAAGAAAACAGATTGTAAGCTTCTGGAAGTTTACTTACTGTAACTATTAAAATGCCCTGAATGTTGTAGGCACTTAATAAATATTTGTTAATTTGAATTGAATAAACATAGAATAGAAATTAGATAATGTTCTATATATAGCAATCATTTCCTTCCATAACTATGTTATGTAAATATATCTTTGTATCCATTCTCTATTTCTCTATTATCTATATGTGTCTTTGCTTCTCTATGTCTTTCTGTCTCTCTTTCTATCTGATCACCTATATCTGTTTCTGTACCTCTCCCCTATTCTTAGCTATAGCAATATGATTAAAAAAAGAAAAGAATATTGGAAATGGAGTGAAAGATCCTCGGCTCAAATCTAGTTTTGCTATTTACTAACCTATGTGACCTTGGGTCATTCTGACCCCAGTATCCTTATTTGTGAAATGAAGGGGTTGAACTAGATGATTTTGAACACCAGTGGATCTTTTTCTATAAACATTTTCATCCCTTTCTATAAACATTTTGATAGGAACAATATTTTCTTTTTTTTTAAGCTCTGAATTCAATATCTCTTTTTTTTTTTAATTTAATAGCCTTTTATTTACAGGATATATGCATGGGTAACTTTACAGCATTAACAATTGCCAAACCTCTTGTTCCAATTTTTCACCTCTTACCCCCCACCCCCTTCCCCAGATGGCAGGATGACTGGTAGATGTTAAATACATTAAAATATAAATTAGATACACAATAAGTATACATGACCAAAACGTTATTTTGCTGTACAAAAAGAATCAGACTCTGAAATATTGTACAATTAGCTTGTGAAGGAAATCAAAAATGCATGTGGGCATAAATATAGGGATTGGGAATTCAGTGTAATGGTTTTTAGTCATCTCCCAGAGTTCTTTCTCTGTGCGTAGCTGGTTCGGTTCATTACTGCTCCATTGGAAATGATTTGGTTGATCTCGTTGCTGAGGATGGCCAAGTCCATCAGAACTGGTCATCATATAGTATTGTTGTTGAAGTATATAATGATCTCCTGGTCCTGCTCATTTCACTCAGCATCAGTTCGTGTAAGTCTCTCCAGGCCTTTCTGAAATCATCCTGTTGGTCATTTCTTACAGAACAGTAATATTCCATAATATTAATATACCACAATTTATTCAGCCATTCTCCAACTGATGGACATCCATTCAGTTTCCAGTTTCTAGCCACTACAAAAAGGGCTGCCACAAACATTCATGCACATACAGGTCCCTTTCCCTTCTTTATAATCTCTTTGGGATATAAGCCCAGTAGTAACACTGCTGGATCAAAGGGGAACAATATTTTCACAGAGCGGTTAGGGCTATCTTAAGACCATCCAAATAGGCTAATTTTTCCTTAAAGAGTATTGAAGCCATTCTTGAGATTTAATTGGCTCAAGGAACTAAGAGCCAGGCATCAATGTAGCTTGCTGGATATCTGGTCAAAAAAGTCATGAAAAGCTCCAGCTGGGTCCTAAAAATTTGGACCAGCAAGGTTATTAAAGTGACCAAAATTAGATAATTAACTCTGGGAAATTGTATCCACCTAAATCAACTATACCCTTAATGAATATGCTTTCCCTATTCTGAATGCCTTTCTTCTACTATAACTAAATAAGCGTCCTTTTCTAAATGTCTCATTTCATTCCAATCTTAAATTTGAGCCAGTAGATCCTCTTGGTTAGCTCTAATCTATCACACTATCTATGCAATATACATTGTTTATGTATTCAGGAATCTGTTCACTTTTTTTATGCTAAAGGACCATAGCTAGTTGGTTGTATTAGGGCATAATTTAAAGGCAGTTCCATATGAAAAAAGGAAAAGAAAAGAGGTTTTGTTAAATCCAGTGTTTCCAAGCTTATCATTTCTCATATAGAATGATACCTTAATATTTTAATGGAAGTCATTTAAAGATTGGCATATAGCCAGTAAGCATTTAACAGAGCCTTTAAAATCAGTGTTTTTTATGGGTGGTATCTTTTTTTTTCAAATGAAAGTTTTGCCATTAGTATCAATAGAATCACTAAAACTGAAATACTTAGTTACTTCATCAAAATACTGTATTTCTCAGTTATTTTAAAATTTTCTTTAGGATGAAACTATCCTTGGATTAGAATATAAACTTGAAAATGAATTTTATCTAAAAACAACTTTAATTTTTAAAAGAAATTGTTAAAATTATTTGCATTTCCAATCTGTTATAGTGATTATCTTCATTTTTATACTAACACAGATCCTAATCGATCCTTATTAAACATTTATGCAAACTAAAGATTATGCAATATGATGTATGAAATGAAAAAAATTATTCAGCAATACTTTAATTGAAAACAAATTGCTTAAGGTGTCTAGGCAGATACCCAACTGAGTAGCATGCCAGTAACAATTTCTGGTTGCCCACATTTTAGCAAAATTAGGGAATAACTCATCTAATTTAATTGTTTCTCTGAAAATTTGATTAGGGGAAAAACATTTTTAGGGAGAAGTTACTTCCACAACTTTATAATAGGATTTGTTGGATTTGCTTATGATGCAATAATATTATTGTTGTTGTTATGGTGGTGTTATGGGCTAGGGCCAAATATATGGAATTTGACTGTGGATAATTTGTTGTTTCAGTTAATATGGGGATTTTTTAGGGGTCTATAAAATACCCATTATCTTCTTTCTTTCTGTAGCAGTAAAGGTAACCCATTATAATGGATAGAGTGCTGGACTTGAAATCAGGAAGTTCTGGGTTCAAATCTTGCCTTTGACATATACTAGCGGTGTGACAATAAACAAGTCTTTATACTAATATAAGCCTCAGTTTCTTAATATATAAAAACAGTGACAATAGTTGAGTGTTGTTGCATACCTGTAATCCCTGTTTCTGGAGAGGATAATATTAGTAGATTGCTCCAGAACAGGAGTTCTAAGCTGCAATGGGCTAAGACATCAGCACTTAGCATGGCATCAATATGGTTAAGCCCATGGGAGCAGGGGGCCACCAGGAGCAAACTAAGAAAGAGCAAACTGGTCCAAACCAGAAATGGAGCAGGTCAAAGCTCTTGAGCTTATTAGAAATGGGACTGTCTTTAGGGGCCAATGCATTTTCAGCCTGGGCAAAATAGGGAAAGAAAAAAAGAAAGTAAGAAAAGTGGCATAATAAAATAACACCAATAGTACCTACCTCATAGAATTATTGTGAAGCTCGAATATATGTATGAAAGCACATTGCAAATATTAGAAATATGTGTCAATGGTTGTCATGTAGAAAGTAAGGGAATTATTTCATTTTTCAACTCTCTCTCTATTTTTTTTTAAAATGCTGATATTCTTCATTAAAGACTCAGGGATGTTCTTGATTAAAGACTCAAGAAATGCTTTCTTATACATTGGATTTCTTCCAAAGAATGAAAATTTCCTAGAGATGAAAAACAGTAAGAAACAAGCCAAGAAGAAAAAGATGAAAAAAAAGTTTTCTAACTAGAAGAACATAATGTAGCTGGGGGTGGGGTAGGAAGAGTTTAAAATGTTGACCAAGAACTATATGATAGTAATGGGTCTTTTCATGATAGCTGGTACCAACAGGTTCAAAAAATGATTTAATGATTTTAGGATGTGGCTATTTTTAGATAACATGGTGTGACTTTTCTGGAGTCCATATCAGGATCATGCATAAGTTGCTGAGTTATTACAATTGTCAGCTAAAATTGCTGGCTCATTCATATAGCACCAAATCTAAATAACATAGTGGCAGGAGGGAATGCTAATGGGCTGTATGAAAAAGTTAGAGTCCAAAAATATCTCAATAGTCTGGAATTAGAGTGCTAATACAACAAGATGATATTTAATAAAGTTAAGTGCAAGACCCTATACTTAAGTATAAGCTTAGGAAGCCATTGCCTAATAGCAGCTTGTTTGAAAGTAGACTAAGGGGTTTTAGTCTACTATAAATTCAGTAGGAATCAGCAGTATGATTTAACTTAATGCATAAGCTACATAGAAGTATAGTATGAAAAACAAAGAATATAATCTATTTATTCAGTTTATTCTATGCTGGTCAGATCTTATGTAGAATATCTTGAGAGGATAAGGAGGGCATTGATAAAACTAGAGCTGATGTGTCCAACTCCTGGTGAAGCCATGATGTCTGCAAAACTTGAGTGCAGCCAAACGCAATTAAAATGTAATTGGGAAGTGTTCAGCAAAAGAAATGAAAATACAGTACAACAGAGTAATGTTTGTTTGTGATTTTCTAAGTCAATATTCCTCCAACAGAGATCCATTTCCATTTGAGTTTGACACTATTTAAGAGAACTTCATGAAAGAATGATCATAATAAAGAATTCAAAATCATGTTATATGAATAGCAGTTAAACTGAGCATCTTTAGCTCAGATGATTAAATAAAACAAATATTTCTTTATTTGCTAAAGCAATTGGGATTAAGTGACTTGCCCAGGGTCACACAGCTAGAAAGTGTTAAATATCTGAGGTCAGATTTGAACTCAGGTCCTCCTGACTTCAAGGCTGGTACTCTATCCACTATACCAACTAGTTGCCTCAAAACAAAAATTAATTAAATATCTACTTTATTCAGGACACCAAGCTAGATTTGGGGAGTGATTCAAGGTTCAGTTAAGACAAAGTTCCTGTCCTTATGAAATTTGCAATTTAATAGTGTATTTCAGAGTCTTAAAAGTAGACTCAGAAGTCATAGTATAGTTTTCTTGAAATATTTGAAGATTTGTCATTTGAAGAGGTCATGTTAAACTTATTCAGTATGGCTCTACAGAACAGAATTAAGACCCATCAATAGAACTTATAAGGAATTAGGTTTTGTCTTGTTATTCCCCATGAAAATCCCTAATCTGATGCCTTAAAATGGCATGGAGATGATCCTGGGTTCTTCAAGAAAAGACCAGTGGATCACATGTCCCGGCAGATTTCTAGTCAGCCACCTGTGATGGAATATATGTCTCCTGGCTGAATACTAGCTTAACTAAATTTGGACATAGGCTTATCACCAGGTTGGCTGAAGGGTGGTGAATTTGTTTTTTTTACCACAGCACCTCTTGAAGACCATCTACTAAGTCACAGAGGACTTGTTATCTGTATTAGTGGAGGGAATAACCACACCAATTAAATCATGGATATTTGACATATTGACAGGTAAGAAAGAACTTTCTAACATTGGAGCTGTCCAAATATCAAATAGGTTGCATCATAAAATGATGAGTTCCTTGCCATTGGAAGTATAAAAGGAGAGGTTAGATGATATATTATGGAGCATCTGCTTTACAGCGAGTAGGGGCTTGCACTTGAAAACCTCAAAAATTACTTTTAACTCTTATGCTGCTATGTGAATTTATGAAAATTCAAACAAAATCCGATTAGTGAATGGTTTCAGGCTAAATTTAAAAGAAAAATTCCACAGTTCGATCGTTAAAACTTTTTGGACTCAAAATGTTGAATCTTACATATTTCTAAAATAATTTTAAAAATCATGGATTTTCAGGAACAGTAGTGGAAGACATTCAGCAATCTTTAATCCATTCCTTTTTGACTAGCTTCATCTAATGATTTCATTAATTAGTTTTTTGAAAAATTAAGCTACAAAGTTAGTGCAGAAAGTAAGTTTAAAGATGTTTTTCAGATACATTTCATGAGATTTAAAAATAGCATATATTTACTCTAAGGAACATATATCTTGGCTAGTTGCTATTTGTAGTCATTTATAAATCAACTCATCAGTAGCTAGCATTTTCCTTGTAGTATTATATAAATATATTGAATTATGCATTATGTATACTAAGGAATAGCTTAAGAACAGAGTTAGTCCAGCATATTAAAAGAAGGGAACTAGGCAAGGTTTGGACTTGATTTTCCAGACACATTTAACATGAGTGAGGGTTCTATTGCCATAAGTCACAGCTTTAGTCAGAGTGACTTAGGTGGATTTTTGGTGAAATTGGGGAAAGCAGGGAAGGACAAAGACATAGGGAAGCAAAGATTCAAGGCTTAAAGTCAGAAAGTGCTGCTCTAAATGTTTGAGGAGACAGGCGAAAATGTTTAAGGCAACATTAATAACAAGAACCCTAGCAACTACTTCCCTAGATGTGCGTCCTCCTGTTTCTGTTCTCTAGAGTAGAATTTTTTGTTCTTTCCATACTTTTTTCCCAAATTGTTTTGTCCCCATTTTAAGTGAGGGTCTTTGCTCACTTCCTAAGACTGTTTATATAATATACAAACAACAGAACTTGGATAAAGGATAAAGGAAAGAAGTTCAGGTT
Source organism: Sarcophilus harrisii (assembly GCF_902635505.1). Classification (NCBI taxonomy): domain Eukaryota; kingdom Metazoa; phylum Chordata; class Mammalia; order Dasyuromorphia; family Dasyuridae; genus Sarcophilus; species Sarcophilus harrisii. Next base: position 197,843,062 of record NC_045426.1, read on the forward strand.
CCTTTAGCTCTCAAATAGAGGTATGGTATCTCAGAATGATTTATCCATTCATCATCATATTAATACACAATAGCAATTAACTTTATAATCCTACTTTCTGACATCTGAGTGGGCAACTTCTAGACATGAGCAAGTGTGCTTTCTTTAAGATGTTCAGTGTTAATAGTAAGAACCTATAGGGCTTCACTATTACCAGAGCTATCTCTCTCTATAAAACATGTTGTATCTTGTAATTCACCAGAGTCTTGACACAGTTTCTATTTTAGTAAACCTACCTAGAAAAATCATGAATTGATATAGACTGTTAGTTATTCTTATGTAGGGTAAAATAAATTTCTCTAAAATATGGCTTTCCCAAATTTATTCCTCAAGTTCACTTCTGGAAGTTTTAAATGGAAGAGTTCCTACTTTATTAGCAGGATCACTGCTAGGCACGGTCAATATAGGTTACTCCTTAGGGCTCAGCTGGTTCAGCTTTTGGAAAATTATGTTATAGACTCATTACTGGACTGCTAAAGTTCTTCTAAACTTTTGGGTTCTATGAACCTGGTCCATCTGTTTCCAAAATTAATTCACCAAAATCATGAAAGGATAGATACAATGGAGCCCAAAGAAATGGCAATATTGTGTTTACTGCCATATGGAGAACTTCTATATAGGGTGTAAGCCTCCCCACTTGGAGACTAGCATTTCTTTCTCCTCACTTGAGAATCAAAAGGGAGAAGACACATTTTCACTTCTTTATTCCTTTTGCATGTATTCTTAGTTTTAGTTCAGCAGCCAATTAAAAGGCTTATCATCCCGTACATAATGTCCCCATCCTCTGACAGGAAACAATAGTAGAATATATCTAGGATTCATAGTGAATGGAGTGCTGAGCTTGAAGTCAGGAAAATCTGAGTCCAAATGTGGTCTCAGATGCTTCCTCTGTTCCTCAGTTTCTTCATTTATAAAATGTAAATACCTTGTAAAGTATTTTATATAGCTTGAATAAATTCTACATAAATGCTAGTTTTTATAATAACACTGATAATTATCTTATCTGGGGAGAGGTCTTACAATATATTGTATATTTTCAAGATCAGGTTCATCAAGCTGATACACAAATTACCAAAGTCAGAATGTATTACTCTAAGATCTAAGACTTATAGTAAAAAGAGTAAGCTAAGGAAAGACTTGGAGAGCATCCACAATGAAAAGTTGAGAGGATGAATGAACAATTAGTGAAAGAAATAGAAGGCTTTGTGACACTTATTGTAGTAGCTCCCATAAGCTCCTTGTAGCATTTCTACCTCTACTTTCTATTAGAAGCCTCCTATAATGTAAAGAATGGGACTGTTTTTTTTAACTCTACAAAGTACAGTAAAGTGAGAGAAATTAGGTAATTTTACCTTCATCATCATGAAGTTACATCTAACTGTTTAAACTGTTTAAAAAGAACATCTGTAATCTCTAGTGTCCAGAGCAGGGCATTAGGACAGTGAAAAATCTCCTTCCATGTCATAGAAGGATTAATTGAACAAAGAGGGCATATTTAATCTGGAGGAGAGATGGATTCAAAAGGAAACATAATAACTGTCTTTAATATTTAAAAGATTATCCTATGAACTAGGGATTAAGTAGCCTATTTTGTTTGTTTTCTTAGAGCACACTTAGGTTTTATGTAAGAGAAAACGTTCTAACAATGAGATCTGTCCAAAAGTGTAATGGGCTTCCTTTCTTGGCAGAATGAGGCAGAAACTAGATTCTAACAAGTTGGGTGTAATATTGGAAATGCTTTCTGGATATGAATTAGACTAAGTGACCCCTGAGGTCTCTTTCAATTTTTCAATTCTATGATTCTATAATATGCCAAGCAACACATCAACATTTTTTTTATGAAAATGCACTACTTTATATCTTTCTATTTACATGGATACTTTTCTTCTTGATTGGATGATTTATTGTTTTTTGTCAATAGTATTTTATTTTTCAAAATACGTATAAAGATACTTTTCAGTATTTATTTTTGTAAGATTTTGTGTTCCATTTTTTTCTTCCTCTCTCCACCTCCTCCTTAAGAAAACAAGTAATCTGATATAGATTATATATGTACAATTCTTTTAAATATATTTCTATATTTGTCATGCTGTGCAAGAAAAATCAGGCCAAAAGGGAAAAAAACCTACAAGAAAGAAAAAACTAAAAAAATTACATTCAGTCTCCATAGTTCTTTCTTTGGATACACATGGCATTTTTTCTATCAAATGTGTTGGAACTGTCTTGGATCTTCCCATTGCTGAGAAGAGTTAATTCTATCATAGTTGATCATCAAATAGTTTTGCTGTTACTGTGTATATTGTTCTTCTGGTTCTGCTCACTTCACTCAGCATCAGTTTATATAATTCTTTTCAGACTTTTTTGAAATCAGTCTGCTCATCATTTCTATTAGGACAATAATATCTTATTAGTTTCATATACTATAACTTATTGAGTCATTTCCCAATTGATAGACATCCACTCAGTTTCCTGTTCCTTGCCACTACAAAAAGAACTGCTACAAAATTTTTAACAAAATGTTAAAATATGTGCATTTTCCCCCCTCTTTTATGCTTTCTTTGGTATACTTACCCAAATAGAGACACTTCTGGATCAAAGGGTATGCACAGTTTGATAGCCCTTAGGGCAGAGTTATTTCACAACTCCACTAAAAATGCACTGGTGTTCTTTCTGGTTTTCCCAAAACTCTTCAAACATTTATCACTATCTTTTCCTATTATCTTAGTCAATCTCATAAGTGTGTTGTGGCACTTCAGAGTTGTCTTAATTTGCATTTCTCTAATCAATAATGATTTAGAGCATTTTTATATGAATATAAATGCTTTAATTTCTTCATCTGAAAATTATTCATATTCTTTGATCATTTATCAAGTGGGTAATGACTTGCATTCTTATAAATTTGACTCAGTTGTCTATATATTTAGAAAGGAGGCTTTTATCAGAAATATTGGCTGTAAAAATTTTGGTTGCATTGGTTTTCTTTATGCAAAACCCTTTTTAATTTAATGTAATCAAAAATTATCCAATGTTCTCTAATTCTTCTTTGGTCATAAATTCCTTCCTTCTCCAAAGATCTGATAGGTAGTTTATCCCTTGGTCTCCTAATTTGCTTATAGAATCATCCTTTATGTTTAAATTATGAGTCCATTTCAACGTTATCTTGATGTAGCATGTGAGATGTTGGTCCATATGATTTTCCAACTTTCCCAGAAATTTTTGTCAATTAATGAATTCTTATCCTAGAACATGAAGTCTTTGGTTTATCTAACAGTAGATTACTAAAGTCATTGACTATTCTGTCTTGTGAGCCTATATCTTGGCTACTTTTCTTTGCATTTTAAAAAAAGAATTCCCTTGATATTCTTGACCTTCTCTACTTCCAGATGAATTTTGTTATTTTTTTTCCCTCGCTCTATGAAGTAATTTTTTGGCAGTTTTATTGGTATGGCACTGAATAAGTAAATTTAGGTAGAATTTTCATTTTTATATTAGTTCAGCCTACCCATGAACAAATGAAGTCTTTGAAGGACTTGTTCTAATGTGCTCTCAAGATCCAAATTTAGAAGATAATCATATTTGCATTCTAATGGAAAATAATAAGAAAGCCAATTAACCCATGGAGAAATTGAGTAGCAGATACTCTTTGGGTGTTCGTACTTATTAAATGGGATTCCTCAGAAAAAAATTGTGAAATACCTCTTCAAAGCCATGCCTCAATTAGAAACATCAGCTTGATTTCACGTTGCTGGCCTAATCATCATTAACATCTTCTGCTTATTCCAACTCCAACTCATTGATATCGAAATAATTTATATTATCCACCAGAAGAAATCCTCAAACTCCCAGAAATTCCATTTCCTTGAGAGAAAAAATGAACGAAAATCTATTTGCCCCTTTCATCTGCCCTACTATTATAGACATCTCTACTCTACTTTCACAAGAACATGTGGGAAAAAAAAACCACTGGCTACATTCCATGGGATAGCTATCTGTGTTTCTGATGATAAACTTTCCAAGTAGGCAACTAGGTTGAAAGCAATTACTATTAAAGCATAGAACAATGACAAAAGTCCTTTTTCTCATGTGGTCTTGATATATAGTACATGCTTATAATGCTTCACTATATTGGGCTTTAGAAAAAACATAGAAAATCAATCATGGGAGATAAGTTTTGGCATATTGTAATTTCAGATTGTTTTAGGAAGTGCCTATAGTCATGTTAAAGTTTTGAAGTTGTATTTTCTATTATCTTCATTTTCATTTCAATTAAGACTCCATTTAATTTCTATTGTGAGGGAATAATATTGGGAATGAGTTTAAAAGTCTGTGGGAAAGAAGGCTATAGACATTTGGTAAATGATGAATTGTTGCTAAGAGTATATGTACTTCTAAATTACATAGGAATCTGGAAGAGAATTCAGAGTGAAAAAATTTAGGAGATACAGCAAATTTGTCTGGTATCCCATTTGGTACATCTATACATATGCATTGTTCATGGTACCCTTAAATCGGATGGAATGTCCCTAATTATCTTTTTTAAATTAGGTTTATTTTTGCTTTTTCTTTGTTTGGGATGATGATTACTACTCCTCAGTACTTTTTTTTAAACTTCAGCTGAAGTTTGTTTGTTTATTTATTCATTTATTTGTTTCTTTTATTTTTTATTTGTAATAATAGATTCTATTCTGTCAGTTATTACCAAACATTATGCTCTATTAGATATTGTATGGATCTTTTGAGTATTGTATACCTAATATGTTGTATTGATAAATATTTCCATTTTTAAGTTACTACCAAATAGTTTTTGATAATGATTTTTTTTTTTGTAATTTAACTTGACCCTTGTTATCCTAAGTTCCTCTTCCTTCCTCACCTTTTCTGTTACTTTCCTCAAAATTTTCCATATTCACTTTTCTTGATTCTACAAGTAACCCTTTGCTAATTTAGTTGATATGATATTGAATTTGAAGAATACTTTAGGTAGTGTTATTATTTTTATTGTAATGGCAAAGCACAACCATAAGTAATTAATAGCTATTTAATTAATCTGTTCATGTCTATATAGTGCTTTATAGTTGCATTTTCAAAATTTCTGAATGTCATGGTAGATAAATTCCCAGTTTTTATGCATTCAATAGTTATTTCAAAAGTATTTTTCTGTCCCTTTTTAAAGTGACATTTAATATTCTGCTATATTTAACAATATTTAATTAATAATGGACCAACATCTCACACCCTACATCAAAATAAGGTTGAAATGGACTCAAAATTTAAATATAAAGGGTGATACTATAAGCAATTTAGAAGAGCAAGGGATAATATCAGAAAGGCTGATAATTTGGAGGGCTATTTTATATCTTCAAACTTTATTGAAGTCGCTAATTATGTCAATTAACTTGGTTTGCTTAGAGAACTCTAAAAATTCAGCTATCATATCCAAAAAGAGATTATCTGTTTCTTGCTGTTGCTTATTTCCTTAATTTCTCTCTCTTTTTAAAAATCATTGCTATATTTAGTATATCTAGAACTCTATAAAATAATTGTGGTGGCAGTGGATAGTCTCGCTTTTACCATTTATGGTATTGGAAAGTTTTCAAATGTTATTCTGTTGGAGAAAATATTGTCTCTTGATTTTTACCATTTATAAATCTTATTAAGGAATGTTTCATTTACTCCTAAATTTCTCAAAGTTTTTGATGTAAAGGGATATTGCAATTTATAAGGGAAAAAAACCTTTTCATATCATGTAATTATGTGATTTTAATTTTTGTCACTAATGTGTTCTATTATTTATAATTTAACTATTATTGAACCAATCCAATATTCCTGGAGTATATCCAACTTGGTCATTTAATATGATGCCATAGCCTCTTAGTTAATATTTTAGTCAGTATTTTTTGCATTGAACTATTGTTTTATTTATCTTATTTGCATTTCTTTTTAAGATAAAATTTTAGCTTACTTTTTTAAAAATTAAGAAATTTATTTTATCTCTTACCTTTGGGAATACTTGATTCTCCTTTGGAGGCAATAATCCTTTGTAACATGTATAATGAAACAAAAATTCTTTCATTGGCTCTATCACCCCCATAATACGCTCCTCCCCACCACCACACACACACCCAGGGAGATAGTGGATAGAGTACCAAGCCTGGAGTCAGGAAGACCTGAGTTTAAATCCAGCCTCAGATATTTACTAGCAATTTGACTATGGGCAAGTCATTTAAATCTGTTTGCCTCCATGTCGTCATATGTAAAATGAGCTGAAAAAGGAAATGGGCAAATCAGATCAGAGACAACAGGCAGGGCAAAAGGGGAAGAAAAATTAGGAGGAAGGGTGAAAGGACACTACCAGTGTTGACATTCATCTCAATTTCTGACTATCCTGGATGAATTTTAGGTGGCCCAGGGCCAAAGAATAGGGAAAACGTTGAAGAGTATCTCTAGTAGTGGCAGATTACCCAGGCTATCCTCGATGTGTTCTATTCAGATCCTTAAATTTTTTCTAATTTTCTTTCTGTAAGGTTAGCTTGTAAAAAAAAAAAAAAAAAAAAAAAAAAAAAACAGGCATTAATAATGTTTCTGCCTATTTCTTTTTTGTAATTGTACTGTTTTTCTCCAGATACTATGCCCTTTACTTCATACATATTTAGTTCATACTGTTGTCTATCTTGCCTTTAAGAGTAACATATCTTCCTTTATTATCTTTTTTATGCCTTTTTATTTTTAATCTATTGAGATCATGAATGCTTTCTTTACTTTTATGAATTTATTTGAAGCACAATAAACTTTGCATGATTGGATCTTCATTTTAAGTCTGTATAAATCTTTGCTTCATTTATGATTTTTATAAACAGTGTAATGTATTTCTGATGCATTTTGCTACCCATTTCATTTTATGAAAGACTTCTTAACAGTCCCATTCACTTATCAAAATTAATTTTTTCAGTTATAAACATTTTTTCATTTTTATTACGTTCTCCAGTGGGAGGGAAATAATTAAAACAGAATCTGTATATCATATATGCCTAACCAAATAAAGCAAATTACTATGTTGGCTATTTCCAAAAGTGTATATTTCATTCTGCATATTAGTCCACCATTTCTTTCTCAGAGGGAGAGTGATTCTGACTGTGATTTTTTGGTATTCAAACTCAATTTTTTCTGACTAATGGCTATTTTTTCCTTTGACTTGGAAGATCTGGATTTTAGCACTTTTAATATTAGATTTCTTTCAAGTGTATTCTTTTCATTTTTATTTTGCATTTCTTGAAATATCTAGGTTTTTTATTTGGTCATGTTTTTCAGGGGAAATGATAGTTTAAACTTGTGTTTCCTCAAGCTGTTTTCTGGGTTAGTTGTTTTAATTTAATTTTACCCATTTTTCAACATTTGATTTTTTCTATTAATTATTATTATCTGATGGCATCATTGAATTTTGATTGCTTGATCCTGTTTTTCAGGGAATCTATTACTTACATATGGTTTCCATCTTTGGCTCTAAACTGTTCATCTTCTTTTAATTCTTTTGCTCTAGAATTCTAATTTGATTTATTTTCTCTTCCTTTATTTCTTTTAATCTCTGTAGCCAAGCAGTTTTTCTCTTTGATGCTCTATTTGTCTTTGTTACAGATCTAAACACTTGTTCTGGGTTTACTTCTTGTAAATCTCAAACCCACAGTACTTTTTCATTTATTTGGTGTTTTCTTCTGTTTGATATTATTTCTATCCTTAATTCTTTCCCTCTTGCATACTTGGATAGCTTGGGTAGACCTTTTTTTGTGTCCCTGTGTCATCTGGATATCATTGTCACTATCATTCTGAATAGAGTTGCTGGTATTCTTTCCCACTTCCTCTACTTTATCTTACACACACTTACTTTCTACCTACATTTCTACCTACAAAATCATAGTATTGGTGCTTGGTCACTGAGTTGGTCCTGTCTCTGTTGCTTTCAGGACTGACCTTGTCTCCCTGAAAAGGGATCTATCAAGTCTAACTCAGTCTTCCACTTCTGTTCTGAAGGCCATAGCTGAGAATGGGGTGAACTATTTTTTTTTTGACATTTGTTGTCCCATTGACACTATGTTGTCATCAGCATAGGGGGATCATCTTGATAATGATGGACAAGTTTGGATCCCTGAGATATTATCTTAGTTTTTAGCTTTTAAAAGGTAGAGTGCAGGAGTACACATAGATTTATAGGCATAAAGGGCAAAGAAGGTGACAGAGAGAAAGAATAAGGAGAGGGGATAGACAGAGATACAGACTTACATCCCTGGAGGGAGGCTTGGGCATTTATATGATATCCCTTTAGAGAACCACATTCCCCCCCCCCCCAGATAGGATACCACTGAAGAGGCACCCCCCAAGTAAAGGTAGTTCCAATAATGTGGATGTTTACTGCATGTCAAAACAACTTAATATGGTTTCATCCACATGGATATGCTATAAGAACTAAAGCATTAGTCACATTCGGCATCCACCTATCAAATGATTGGGAGCATCCTTTTTCCATTCACTGCATGGCTAGAATGGTCATAGAATAGTCTTATTCATTACCCTTGTGGCTTTTATAACATTCCTATCTGAGAGAATCATACCATGTAAAGGGTGGGCAGAAGGCCTGAAGGCTCCCCCTCTTCACGTAGGCCATATAATCTTGAGAAATGGGCCTAGGTCTTTGGCCTTTTCGTTCGTTCTTTTCTGTTCTAGGTCAAGGATGTGGAATGTCTGATTTGCCCAGGAGTACAAGCCACAAGGATCCAGGAGTCCCAGAATCCAGGCCTGGTGTTTGAAGCCTATCCAGCAGAAGCCAGCATGGCCAGCTTTGGACTTGAATTTGGTGGGACGAATGCTATGTAGGAACTGAGCTAAGCTGTGAGCCTAATTCCTCTTTACCCCTTCCATCCCTCTTCCTGCCCCACAAAAGGAATAACAAGGTGGTTTTGGGGAGACTACACTCCTAAAGTTTAGGAGGAAATAGTTATACATTTTTCTTATTATATCTTTGAAGTAAATATCCCTTTGCATAAGTTAATCTTGGGATTCTAAAAATGATGGACATAGCTAATTGGAAGTTTAGAGACCATTGAATTTTCTGGTGCTGGAGTACCCTAGAGCAAATGAAGTAAAGCAAAGGATCTGCTTCAAAGTTGAGCATCTGCAAATAGGAAGTAAGAAGCAATAAGGAACAGGACAATCAAAAGAAGCAGCAAATCTGAACTTGCCCTCCAGAGCAGTACTTGTCTGGAATATTTATAGATAACAGGTGAAGGTAGGTCCCTGCTAGAAGGAATGTCTGACTCTTTAGAAATCTAAGTTATTTTTGGTTGATAATAAAGAGAAGGCAAAATTAATATCTTGTTTGTTTTCTGTCAATAACAATGATTTTTAGACTAAAAAGGGCTGAACAAATTGTATTTGGGATTTTATTACCAAGATAAATAAGGAGATAAGAGAACTCCTAATTTCCCTTAAGGAATTTATGTTATTCACCTGACCACAATTAATTAAGTTCTTGGATATTGAAGAAACTGAAAAAAGTGATTGCTGTGCCACAGGCAGTGATTTTTGAAAGATCATAAAGAATAGAAGTAACTAAAAAATGGGAAGGAAAATGTTGGCAAGAGTACTTCAAAAAAGGAAAAGAGAATGGAGTCTGAAAACTATAGGTTACTGCATTTAATTTGATTTCTGGAAAAGTGGTATAACATGCTAGGATGAACCTAGAGGATACAGAGTTTTAAGTTTAAGAGTTAGAAAGACCTGAAGTCAAATACTGCCTCAGACACTTATGTAGTATGTGACTCTAGGTAAGTCACTTAACCATTCAGTCTTAGTGTCTTGACCATGTAAAATGAGGAACTTGGACTTAACAGGTCTCTAAGGTCTTTTTAGCTATAAATCTAGCTATTATGTGTGATTTAAGAACATCTAGAAATTAAATCTATCATCACAAAGACCTTTATTAAGAATTAGTCATGTCCAAACCATGATTATAGAGTAATAAAGATCAATATGTTACCTTCTTCTAACAGGGAAGTTATAGATTGAAGTTGCCAAAGTTGCTGTACATTTTTGGATTTCAGTTCCAATTTGGATTTTAAATTCCAACATAGATTTTACTTTACTTGACTTTTCATAGTTGTTTCAAGCATTTTTTTGTTTGTTTCTATTTAATTTGGAATGAATAAAGAAAGAGAAAATAAATGTGTGTTAGCACAAACAAATGATTTAAACAAAAAAGATTAAGTCATACCAAACTAACTCCATTTCCCTTTTTTAATGGGATTACCAGAGTAATAGTTTGTGAGATTGGCAGAAATACAATCACTGAAATTTTAGTAAGACATTTGTCAATTTCTCCCTTTATTGTGAATGAGTCTTTGAAATATAAACTTGGGTAAGGCAAATTAGGTGAAATAAAAACTATCCTTCATTCAGCAAGGGTATGGTTGTAGTTGATAAGTCATTAGTTCCTACTAATTCTGAAATTCTGTGATTCTCTGTTAGTATTTGCCTTAGGGCTGACAATATTTCTTCCTTCTTCCCTTCTTTCCTTCTCCTCTTCCTCCTCCCTCCTTCCCTTCTTCCCTTTACTCTCCCTCCATCCGTTCCTTCTCCCTTTACTCTCTTCTCCCTCCCTCTCTTTATTACTCTCTCTCCCTCCCTCTCTCCTTTCCTTTCCTTCCTTCCTTCCCTTCCTTCCTTTCCTTCCTTCCTTTTCCTTCCTTTCCTTCCCTCCCCTTCCTTCCTTTCCTTCCTTTCTTTTCCTTCCTTTCCTTTCCCTCCCTCCCTCCCCTCCCTCTTCCCTCTCCTTCTTCCCTCCTTCCCTTCTTCCCTCCCTCCCTTTCCTCCTTCTCTCCCTCCTTCCCTCCCTTCCTTCCCTCCCCCCCTCCCTTCCTTCCTTCCTTCCTTCCTTCCTTCCTTCCTTCCTTCCTTCCTTCCTTCCTCCCTCCCTTCCTTCCTTCCTCCCTTCCTTCCTTCCTTCCTTCCTTTTCTCTCTTTCCTCCTTGTGAATGCGAATCAAATTCTGATGTTCTTAGGGTAAACCCTGGGTAACAGCACAAGTCACAGACAGCCTGGATTGTATTAATTAAAAGTTATAATTGTAAGCATAAGTATTTTATTTCTGCAACAGTACAATTCTTTGCCCATAGTATAGGATGTAAACACTGCAATTAACCCCTTAAAACTACTATATTGAAAAGCCTATGTTATGAAGATTGTCAGTCAAGACTGAGAAGACAGAAGGGAGGAGTAGGAAAGATTGTTCAGAATACAGCGGAATAGTGGGGTGGGGGAAATGAAATGGGAAGAATAAAATGAGAAATGCTTTTTAGCTTGTTTTTTAAAATAGATAGTTCTTCTAATCACAAAAAATAAATACTGGTCATCACAGTACAGTTGGCTTTCTTGGAAGTTCTATGTGTTACAGTGCCATAGAAGTTTCAACTATGTGCAAGAAAAGATGGAAATTTTTTCAAATTTTTCCTAGGGTAATTCAATTTCTTGTTTCAGTTCTGACAAAGGAAATAAAAGAGTTAGCATGAGATAGTAATGTGGCAATTATACATTATCTAGAAATGAGTATTTCACTTTATTGAGGATATCTTACTGTAGCATGCTATTATGATGTACAACACATTGCTCAGTTTCCTTCTGAGTTTTCCTGAAAATGCAGAGAATATTCTGTATTCCTAAACTGTCAGGGGAGTAAAATATAGTAGTAAAATAAAGTGCTAATTTCAGCATAGCCCATTTACAATGAAAACTATAATGACTACATATTACCTCAATCCCATTGCACATGCACTTTGATCCTTGTCTCCTCCCACAGTCTATAGATGATTATAATTTCCATCATCCTTTTAGCCTTCTATTGATTCCTTCCCTCCTGCCTTCAAATGTGCCAAAGTCTTTCCTATCCTAAAAACAAAACAAAACAAAACCTTGAAAACAAAACAGAATCATGAAAACAAAACCTTCACTGAACAGTACCATCTCCTCAAATTCTAATTTCCCATCCTCCCTTTCTTAATCAGATTCCTAGGAAAAACTGTCTTTATCTGACTGTCTTCACTTTCTTTCTTCTCATTCCTCAACCTATTGCAATTGGGCTTCCAAACTTATCATTCACATGAAAGTGCTTTGTCCAGAAATCTCTTAATTGCTAAATCTGTTGGTCATTTCCTAATCATCTTCCTCCTGGAACTGTATGCTCCATTTGACATGGTATTATTTTTCCAGTAGCAATGTACAGCTGTGAGAGTTGGACTATAAGGAAAGCTGAGCACTGCAGAATTGATGTTTTCGAATTGTGGGTCTGGAGGACTTTTGAGAATACATTGGACAGCAAGGAGATCAATTCAGTTAATATTTAAATAAATTAATTCAGGCTATTTATTTGAATGTTAAGTATTGAAGCTAAAGCTAAAATACTCTGATCACATAATGGGAAGAGAAGATTCATTGGAAAAAGTCCTGATGTTAGAAAAGATTGAAGACAAAAGGAAAAGTGGATGGCAGAGGACAAGATAGATAGTGTCATGAAAACACAAATATGAACGTTGATAGATTTCAGGAGATGGATGGTTGAGGATAGAAGGATCTGACATGCTGTGGTTAAAGGGATCACAAAATGGCAAACAGGTCAACAATAACATAAAAATTTTTTCTTCCTATACACTCTTTGCTTCCTGAGTTTTGTGACATTACTCTCTCTAGGTTTTACTCTTATCTGTATGTCCATTTCTACATCTCCTTTGCTGACTTTTGGTTCATATTTAGGAACCCTCTGGATTTTCTGTTTTAGAGTAAAGCCAATTATTTTCCTCCTAGAGTTCTGAGGACCTGGGAGTGGAGGTGGGGGATAGAGGTACTGATGTTATTGACTCAAGGTCTCATTCTAATGTATTCTATCTATTGTTAGCTGCCAATAATCCACACTCCAGTTCCATTTAATCAAGTAATATAAATTAGCTTTTTAAAGGATATTTACTTCAAAGATATAACAAGAACAGCAGTACAAATATCTTCCCAAACACCTGGGGATTGACTTTCCTGTACTACTTCAGTCCTTAGGCTCAGATTTCAAACAATTTACACATAGCATTTGCCCCACTAAGTTCATATCCGAGTGAAGCATAGTTAGTAGAAAAATGAGTCTGCATCTCTGCTATTGCTAGATTGGATTGACCAGTTCTCTTAGAATTTACCACCTGGCTTGCAGCAAATCTCAGCATAAACTCCAGTTCCTGGACTTCTGGTGGCGCATTCTGCCAATCTTCTACAGCTTACAAGGCCATACTCATCTCTAATTTCTTTTACCTAAAAGCAGGAATAAATGGATATAATAGAAAGAAGGTTTTGGACAAGAGAGAGATAAATATCTCTATCATACTCAGAGGCTCTGAAATTCACCCTAGCTTTTGAATATACCTCAGTTCCAGCTCTATAGTTAGTCAAAAAAGGCTTATCTTTACCATGTGGTTAGCATACTAGAACCAGTTATAGACTATTTGAACATTCCATTTATGGATTCTATTATCTGAGCACACTGTGCATGTTCATAAAGTACTGGGCTAATTGACAATCCTATATTACATAAATCATAAATTCCTAAGTGTAGTTGTTCTCCAAAATTCTATCCTAAGCATTTTCTCTTATGGCTCTACATTCTCTCATGGTGATCTTATCAAATTTCCAAATCATATCTATGCAGGTTTCTCTATAGATATAGATATAAAGTCCCAGTCTCTTCCCAGAGCCTTAGTCTCACATTATCATTTCAAACCCAATATCCCTAAAAAATCCCAAATTTAGCAAGTTCAAAATTGAAATCATTATCTTCGTTATATTTATATTTGAGACTAATTTATCTAACTATGAAATAGTGTGGATTAATAACATCTAGATTAGTCATATAGGTGTGTGTTTTTTTCTCTCTAACTTAGAATACAAAATATTGAATAAAAGAATAAGACAATTGGACTTTAGATAGAGAAACTTTAAAGAATATCTATTCCAATAGCTTCATGTTATGGATGAAATAACTGAGGCACAAAGATGCAATTTATCTAAAGTATGAGACCATTTCTTGATGGACAAACCTAAATGGCAATTAAAAAATGAAAGTATTCAATTCAACATTTATTAAATGACTACAACATCCTGTTCCAGGCTTAGTGATACAAAGACAGAAATTTATTAAGAGTCTCTGCCCGCAAGTAGCTTATGTTCTATTGAAGATACAATGAGTACAGTGGACAAACTTGTTTTTCCCCTAAAGACATTCATGTTCTCCCAGGTCTCTCCTCCATTTATCTTTCTTGCCTCATCTCTTACCATTCTCAGTTTCTCTGTATGTTTTCTTTTGTTGGAATCTTTACTAAAGTGTTAAGACATTTCTTTACAAAGTGTTAAAGACATTGGAGTTAATTTAATCTTAGAAAGAATTATTTTGGGCCAGAACTTGAAACAAGATACTAAGTGGAACTGATTGAACAATGCTTGTGTTCACACCTTTAGAAAGCTCAAGTATCTAAGTACTCAATGGAGTTCACACGAGAGTTCAGGGCTAGTATGAGAGCTGAATTCACACCTTCCTTAGGACCAGAGAGCACTCTGGGAGATAACCCAGAATCCCTCTCCCTCCAGAAGGTGGAGTTAACCTTTGGGAGATCACATAAATGAAGGAAGCTCTTGGAGTGAAGTAGGAATTTCTCCGGAACATCAACAGGGCTCTGAGACAGAGCACTCTGGAAGAAAAGACTACTCGCCACAGACTGGAGATTGAGAAGCCAAGAGTCGGAGCTGGCTGGAGACTGAAGAAAGCAGAGGCAAGAGCCAAGGACAAAGCTGCAAGATCTCTTGGAGCCAGGAAAACCACCAACATTCTTTGACCAAGAATATCTGAATATAATTCAAATACTAAAATTTTTAAATCTTAGAGAAGAAATTTACTGCTACTTTTTTTTTTTTATTAATAGTGCCAAGGGAATAGTTCAATTTATAAAATAATTTATAAATATTTGAAAAACTCAAAAGTGTATAAATGAAAACTCAATATATCTTTTAGGTAAGAACTTATTTTAACAATGTCAACCCAAATAAGATAGAAAAAAGTTCTTATTTTTCAATACCTATGCTTCTTTGTCCCTGTTTCGGTGGTCCATTCACAATACACAGGAATTTCTTTACTAGTTTCTTGCTGCCACAACCTTATTTTTCTCTAATTCTGTCATTACCAAGATTATTTTTTGTAAAAGAAGGTAGCTTTTCCCATTTTTGTGAAAATATCCCAAAGCTTATCTTTTAAGCCTTTTTAATGGTCTTAACCACAAAGGATTCTGGAAAACATTCAATTGATTATTAAATGATAATGAATAAATTATAGGGAACTTTGGGATTAGGAATTCTGGGGATATTATATAGTCTGAGATCACCTTTTAATAAATGTGTTTCCTGGAGTGAAATTGGACTAAATAATCTCCTTTCCAACTACGTTTTTTCATTTACTGGGAGTTAATAAAAAATGAAAAGTGAAAAGTTAGAAGATTCAATAGTCAGTACAGAATTACTTATAGATGAACTAGAACTTTTTTGAAAATTTTATTATTTATTGAAAACTTTATTATTTATTTATTTTAAATGATGTGTGTGTGTGTGTGTGTGTGTGTGTGTGTTCCCTCTTTGAACCAATTCCAATAAAAGTGAAGTTCAAGTATTGTCCTCAGTCCCTCTCCATTTTAAAAATTTTCCTTGCATGCTTCTTTTTATGTGAGATAAATTTCCCATTTCTACTTTTCCCTTCTTCCTTTTCAAGTTATCTTCTTTCTCATTCCTTCATTTTTTTTCTTTTGAAGATCATCCCAACATAATCATTTCACACTTATGCTCTGTTTATTTAGTTTCCTTTTAAGTACCTTAATAATGAAAAAGTTCTTAGAAGTTACATGTATCATCTTCTCACATAGGAATGCACATTGTTAAACTTTATTGAGTACCTTATTATTCTTTCAGGTTTACCTTTTTATGCTTCTCTTGAATCTTGTGCTTAAATGTTAAATTTTCTATTCGTTCTTTTTTGTCAGGAATGCATAAAAGTACTCTAATTAAATGTCCATTTCCCTTGAAGAATTATACTTAGTTTTACTGAGGTTTATTCTTGATTGGAATTCTAGCTCCTTTGCCTTCTGGAATATCATATTCCACATTATCTGCTCCTTTAACATGGAAGCTGCTAAATCTTGTGCTATACTGACTATGGCTCTGGTATTTCAGTTGTTTATTTCTGGGTGCTTACAATATTTTCTGTAGGCTGTAGAATTTAGCTTTTCATTTTGGGAACTCTTTCAAAGGGTATTTGCTGGATTCAATTTCTATTTTACCTTTTGATTCTAGGATACTGGAGTAGTTTTCTTTGATAATTCCTTGAAACTTGATTTCTAGACTCTTTAATCATGGCTTTGAGGCAGTCTAATAATTCTTAAATCATCTCTCCTGAACTATTTTCTAGGAAAGTTGCTTTTCTAGTGAGATATTTTAAATTTTCTTTCCTTTTTTCCTCTTTTGACTTTGTTATATTGTTTCTTGGTGTTTCACAGACCTTCCAGTTACCCAATTGTAATTTTTAAAGAATCATTTTCTTCAAGGATCTTTTTCCATTTGGCCTATTCTGTTTTTTAAAGAGGTTTTTTTTTTTGGTTTTTTTGGCATGAATTTTTGTCCCTTTTTATCTTTGGTCAATTCTGGCTTTTAAGATATTATTTTCTTCAGAATATTTTGGTTCTTCTTTTACCAAACTCAATTCTCCTTTCATATTTTTTCTACATCATTCTTATTTCTTTTTCTAATTTTCCCTTCACCACTTACCTCTTTCTCTCTCTTTAAAACAAAACAAGCAAACAACAACAACAACAAAAAAAATCTCTTCCAGGAATTAGTTTTTTTTTTCTTGGCTTAAATTAGCACTTTTTTCTTTGAGGCTTTGCTTCATTGTGTAAATATTTGATTGTTTCTCTTCTAATATTATCTTCATTGATGTATTGCTTGATTTCATTGTTATCTTGAATTTATGTCTTTATCTTCCCTGTCACCATAATAACTTTTTAATGGTCAAATTCTTTTGTTGATGTTGTTTGCTCATTTTCCCACTGAGAGCAAAATATTTCAGCCTGATGAAAAATTCCTGATCTCAACAAAGGAGAAATTTAAATTTCTAAGGAAATTAGTGATTAGAGTATCAGTATTCTCTGTGTGTGTGTGTGTGTCATTGTTTATTTATCTGTTTCTCTTCTCCTCTCCCGAAGAGGATTTGGAATTTGATGAAAATATATATTTAGAATCAGGAAAAAACAGAAGATAAGCAAGAACTATTATTATCACCATCCCGATTATCATTTTATATCTAAAATATATCACATATTGCATGATTATTTCTCAGTTGTATTTTCACATAAGTATATATATACAAGAGAAATAGCAAAAGAGGATTTTAAAAAATTACATTCCTTTGGAAAAAAATCTCAAATGTAAAAACAAAATCAGAAAAAATAAAAATAAAAGTTTTGTCACATTTACAAGATATAAAGCTACATTACACAATCTATTGTGTACTTGTTAAAAAAAAAAAAAAGAATAGGCATTGGAGCCCACTAGATAAATAAGAATAAATCCAAGAGCATAAATTATTGGAGAAAAGAGTGATATTTTTTGACAATAAATGATTGAATACTTTAACAAAAGCTAGGTTTAAACTTTTACTTCAACCAATAATAAAATCAAAATGGATACGCAAAAATAAATTGTCAAAGCATAAAAATATTAAGAGCAACATCAGGTGTGTTTCACAATTATGATTAAGGAGAAAATCCTTGACTGAACAAGAGGATATCATCAAATCTAAAATAGATAATTTTGACTATATTGATTCAGAAGCCTTTACAGTAATAAATCAATAAATATAAAATTAGAAGATAAACAATGGGGAAATATTTACATCAAATATTATCGATAAAAGTTAGATAACAGAAATACATAGGAAATTGAAGCAAGCCTCAAACAACAATCATTGTCAAACCCCCATTATCTATATGTAACAGCAAATATCATTCCCTAAAAGATAAATGGCCAAAGGATATGAAAAGTTTTCAAAAGAAGAATTATAAAATATAAATGATCATATAAAAGTATTCTTCAAATCAGTCACAGTAAGAGAAATATTAAAAAACTCAGATATTCTACTTCACACCTTGCAAATTAAAGATACCTTTTCAACAAAAGACACAAAAATGGTTTGCAGAAACTTTGGGACACCAGACATGTTGATGTACTCTTGATTGAGATGTAAAGTATTCCAATTATCTGAGAAAATCAGAGAAATATGGGATGACACATATATAAATATACACATACACATACATATACATACATATCTACATACACATATGTAAACTATATATAGACACACTATATATACATATAAACTGATGCAAGGCAAAATTAGCAGAACAAAGAGAACAATATACATGATTGCAACAATGTAAATAAAAAGATTGCTAAAAAGAAGTCGAACTCTGAGTAATTGAAAAAACCAGTGAAGATTCCCTAGAAAGGAAAATGAAACATATTTAACTCCTCAAGGCAACAAGTTGTGAGGCTACTAGGACAGAGTACTGTTGACATCAGTTGTTTTTGATTTATCTTTCACAGAGAGGATTCAATGAGGATGGTGAAATCACTGTAATGTAAAAGCAAAAGGCATCATTATAATATATATATATTATATTATATGTATATTTGAAAAATTTGAGCAAAATGTTATTCCACTTAATATTCCAGTTGTTGAATTGCTTAGATCATTCTAACTAAATAAATCTTCACCACTTTTTCCCTTTCCTGACATTTTGTTTTTTCAGTTTTCTAATTTATAATGACTGTACAGCATAATTATTTAAATTTCATGTTTTATTAACCCCCTCCTAGGAAAATTTATCAGGAATTGGAAAAGTTTATGGGTTATGGTCTTTTAAATGAAACAGTGTTTCATTTAAAGTGTTAATTTAAAGTTTAAAAGTGTTAATTGGTTTTTAGAAACTACAAAAATTCTGTTCTTTCTTTGGTGAACTTGACCTTGAGGTATCACAGAATTTGACCATGAATTGAAAGAACATAAGAGGTGATTTTATACATTTGACCCTTTGAAATAGTTTATTATTTTGTGGTTTTTATCCATGTTTTAAATGTTATTAGATTGGCAAAGGAAATTGAATTTTAGGTATTATAGAATATATATGTAGAGATATTAAGAATTAGTTTTGTGAATATTGATAGCTCATTCTATAAGTCTTTTCACATATTATTTAGTACTAGCTATTATATCACTAAGGATTTGTCCCTCTCTGTTTATGTCTGTTGCCCAAAGACCATTCTACCTAAGTTAAAGGTTGATTATAAAATGGGTTAGCTTTAGGTGACAGATTTATTAACCACAGTTATTCTTCAGAACTGTCTACTGAGTTGTAGAATGGTTTCAGTCAGCAATGATATAGGGAATGCCTACAGTGAAAACTCAGAGAGACTTGAAATTTGAGGAAATAATGGTTGTAACAGTAATAGTAGTAGTAGTAGCAGCAGCAATAGTTTCATAGGTACTCATATAATATCAAGAAATCTGGAAGTCCCCAAGCACAAATCAAAGAGACTTGAAATACATTGGAAGCAGTAGCAATATAGTAATATTAGTAGTAATATAGTAGCAGTAGCAGTAGCAGCAGAAGCAGCAGTATTAGTAATATTACTGATAGTGGTAGCAGGGAAATGAATAAGAAGAAGAAAGAAGAAAGAAGAGGAAGAAGAAGAAAGAAGAGGAAGAAGAGGAAGAAGAAGAAAAGAGGAAGAGAAAGAAGAAGAGGAGAAAGAAAAAAAAAGAAAGAAAAAAGTTTCTCAGTACATTCGGTAGACTGTACTTATTGACTTATTGAAAGACATAGACAAGAGTCACATGGGTTGAGAGGATATAGATAGGATGCCATCTTTGCCATTGGATGAAGTATCCATATTGATGATATCATGGACGTATCAATATGTTAATAGGAGGAGTAACAACAATAGTATCTATATCACACTAGGCCCAAGAGAGACTTTAAAAATAAAAGGCAAATTGTTTTTGTTAATTTGCAAAGTTTATGGCACTAAGTGCTTTTAGTAACAGGTTGCTAGTTTAAGACAAAGCAAAAGAAATCCTTTTTATTTAACAAAGGAAGTGGGGATCTAAAGACATTTCAGTGCTTAAACTCCGTAATTCACAGGAAAAAAGATAACCTAGTCTTAACTATTTGAATGTTACTATATTTTGGTTAACTGTTCATTACACTACATCTTCCAGTCTGAATGCATATATTTCCTTAATTTTTTTTAGAATTGTGGAAAAAGGCTATTACAGTGAGCGTGATGCAGCACAGGCAGTCAAACAAATACTGGAGGCAGTTTCTGTAAGTATTGAGTAATACTTAAGTAATTAAGTATTGAGATTCATCTCATCACCAACTAGTCTTTCCCCTTCCTAGAGTAATTCTTAATAATAAAGTGGTCATAATTAGAGCATGATTTTTATAGGAAATCATATGAAACTATTTTATTTTCTTAGTGATTTCTTCTTTTTTCACTGATACAAATATCCCTGAGTGACAAAAATTTTCATTAAAATAAATTCTTTCATTAGCCAAATGTTTCCAAATTAAACAACATTAGCTTTTGTGAATCCCTCCCTCCCACAGTTTTCTTGTTTTCTTTATCTACTTCTGCCATTACGACCACCACCAACAAGATAAAAAGTGTATCCTGGAGCTTTTAAAATGATTGTACAGACTTGTTTTTCTCCTGATTGGATCAAAAGCACATAAAATGGGTTCAAACTATGGTGATTTTAGCTTTCAAAAGGAAATAATTCTGAATGCATAACAGTTCCAGACAAGAATTAGCAAAGGGAAAAAAATATACTGATAAATGTTTGCTGTAAAACATTCCTTCTTGAGAAACTTATTTGGATAAAAAGAATTAAAGGTAATACCATAGTTAGTGAGACTTAATTATTTAAAATCTTTCAAATGTATTTAGGAGGGTGATATATGGTAAACTATACATACAGTTATTGCTTCAGTTATTGAATATAAAGTTAGTACAAATTATTCTCCAAATAAGCAGGGCAGATTTCAAGGGAAAATACTTAAGATAAGCACTTAAAAGAAAAATTCATAAAATATGTTCAGAATGAAAGTGTGCCTTATTATTTACTATCACATCTCAATTTAAAAGTTAACTCTGTGGTACACTGAGAAACCAGACTTGACTGACAAGCATACAGTGAACTGACAATCGCATACAGTGGCCTGACAATCACATACATAATCAAATTCACTTAAAGAAAAAGTAGTTCCCTGTGTCTAAAACCACAATTTTGAAACCAAAGAAAGGAAAAAAAAAAAACATAATCTGTACAAAGAGCTGTATTCTAACTAAACTTTAATTGGTTTTATAGGGCTATCCTGCCAAATTTGTATTTATTTTGCTGTTGGTGGTTTTTTTTTTTGGGGGGGGGGGGAAGTGAATGGAAAGATGTGGATAGGAAAATCCTACATACTTGTTTTTAATATTTTTTTCATAATATGATTCCTGAATATTTTCTTAAAATGTTAAATACTGTGATTATTGTTCCCTCCCAGTTACCCCAATTT
The DNA here is from genome assembly GCF_902635505.1 of Sarcophilus harrisii. Lineage (NCBI taxonomy): Eukaryota > Metazoa > Chordata > Mammalia > Dasyuromorphia > Dasyuridae > Sarcophilus > Sarcophilus harrisii. Next base: position 197,864,841 of record NC_045426.1, read on the forward strand.
CACCATCATTGTCTATAGAACCATCATCTCATGTATTCCTTAGACTTGTAACCTCAAGATCATTTTCCACTTATCTCTTTCCTTTGCATATTACATCCCAAATTTTTATCGTCTTTTTTTAATATATATAATACCTTTCTTTTTATAATCATGAACCTAATTCAGGTCCATCTTACCTTATACTTCAATAACTGGAAGATAGCCTCCTATCCAAGGTTGCCTACCTTCTGTGTCTTCCTGCTCTAATCCAAATTATCTTAAGTACCATATCACTATCATGTTCACTGAAGAGTTTCTTGTCTCAGCAAAGTCCTTTCTCATTACTCCACAATATAGATTTTACTTCAGTCAAAAAAAGACTTGCTATGTCCAACCCTGTTTTTTTAGTTCCCACATTCATAATTGTAAATGAGATATTTTTTCTGTCAATAGTTGCCTCTACCTCTTTTCTATTTAACTCTTCTCCTAAATTTAATTCAAAAATCCCCTTTTTCAGAATGTCAGTGTGGTTTAATCCCCATCTAATCATCACTTAGATATAGATATTCTTCCATGTAACACTTCTAATTAATTAATTAATTAAAGTTAAAACTTTCTGGGTAAAATTGGGTATCCATTATAAAGAAACCACACCTAAATAAGAATGTCCTGCAAAAGTGTGTAGGGATATGAGTGTGCAGAACTCTTTTCAAGACATGATAATGAATTATTTGATGTCCCAATTATATATCTTTAGAAAAATAATTCCTAGACCAAAACTTTGTGGCTGGCAAAATTGACTATGATGGCAAACAAAATCTAATATGAAAACAAAATAACAGAATTGCCATTATTGATTTTATTTTAGCAGAAAAACTCTATAAGGAAAGCTAAATTTTTCTCTATGATTTCCCCAAAATAAAAAGGATTAGAATTCTATGATTTGGTCATATAATTGGCAAGATGATATGAATTCATTCTCAGCAGATCTTCTCTAACCTAACAGCATCAAAAAAAGGAAATATGCACAAAATCAATAGTAATTCCAGTTGAATGAAGTCACAACAATAGAAATCTTTTAAAATAGCAGAAGTCATGAAGAGAATGTCTCATATTGAATTTAAAAATTTGGAAATAAAAGAAAATTTTATAGAAGCCAAAAACCAATAACTTTGAAAGATTATATGAATTTTCTATAATTCAATGTGGCTCATCTTGAAAACAAGATGTATGTGTATATATATATATATATATATATATATATATATTATATATATAAAATCAAAACTCTCCTCCACTTCCTAAAAAAGTGATAAAACTAAAAATTTGACCATAATACCATGGGAAACAAGAAATACTGCCCAGAATTTTTGAATCTTAAAAAAAAATGCTGATTGATCAAATTCACAGATTATATAACCAGAGAAAAGTTCTTTACCTGAAACTAATTTTATGGATAAAATACTGACTTAAAATAGGAAGTGAGGCAAAATAAATATAAAAGAAATGATGAAAGCAAATTAAAAATCAGTGACTTAAAAATGACTTAAAATCCATGAGTGGATTAAATCATCATTATTCAGAATTTTAAAAATCAACAGTCATAATCATGCTATCCTATAGTGCAAGAAGAAAACATCCAGAATGTTAAGAAAGAAAAATATGGAACCAACTTTATGTTTAAAGTTACCATAAACAGTATATTTTATTAAATATATATCATGAAATGGCATAGCAAATAAAGTTTGAAGAGGAAAACCCGAATAAGTTGCTATAAAGAAAAAGAATGCCACTATTATTGTAAGAAATAATGATTTCCCTTTCTTGTAGCTGGATAAGCCTAACAAAAAGATCAGGGGTCCTCAAACTTTTTAAATAGGGGGCCAGTTCACTTCCCTCAGACTGTTGGAGGGCCGGACTATAGTAAAAACAAAAACTATGAACAAATTCCTATGCACACTGCATATATATTATTTTGAAATGAAGAAACAAAACGGGAACAAATACAATATTTAAAATGAAGTAAAGTTAAAACAATAAATTTACCAGTATTTCAATGGGAACTATGGGCCTGCTTTTGGCTAATGAGATGGTCAATGTCTGGTTCCATATTTGTCACTGCTAGTCGTAACAAGTGATGCAAGTGTGCATCCGTTAGTCTTGATCTGGTTGGAGATTTCAAATGTTTCATTTCACAGACATAAGTGCTGCCAAAGATGGTTGCCATTTTGAGTACATGGTTCCTGATATGAGGATATGTCTCAAGGGGAGAGATGCATAGAAATTATGTAGGCTGCTTGACTTGAATACGTCTTTCAGAGAGTCACAATTCTGCAGTTCAGCCAGTTCCATTTGGTAAATTGTATCCACATTTTCAATGTCAATAGAAAATGGATTATGGAAAAGCTGTATGTTCTGTTCATGGAGATGAAGCTCTTTAAATCTAAATTGGAACTCCTTTTGCAATGTTTCCAGTGAATCCACACATGTTTTGTTTAGGAATGCAATCAGTGGTTTTTCTGCTAACAGATTTTGAGTTGTGGGGAGATGGCAGAAGTTTTCCTCTTGTTTGATGAGGAGGCCTAATTTTACTTCATATGCTTTGACATGTGATTGCATATCACAGATGAGCTTCCCCTTTCCTTGAAGTTGCATTTTGAAATTGTTGAGTAGCTCTGTTACATCTGTCAGAAAGGCAGGGTGCCATTTCCATTCTGCATCATTGAGCTCTGGTACTTCTTTGTTTTTTGAAAGCAGAAAAGGTGTAATCTGTGGAAGTAAGTCATAGAAACATTTCAAAACTCTCCTTCGACTCAGCCAATGGACTTCTGTGTGATATAGAACATCTTCATACTCAACATTTAGCTCAGACAGAAATTCCTGAAATTGTCTGTGATTTAGTGCATTAGCTCTAATGAAGTTAACACAAGATACCACAATTTTCATAACAGAGTCCCATTTCAGTGATTTACCACACAGAGCTTGTTGGTGGATGAGGCAACTTGAAAACTTGCTCACAGTGATGAAATATTTAGCTGCTTCTGCTTCACAAAAAGTATTTTGCAAATACAAAAGTATTCAATCTATTTTTCAGTTTTAATGTTATCTTTTCTCACTTCTCCAACCAATCATATTTATCTTTATGTTGAGTTTCATAGTGTTGACGCAAATTATATTCTTTGAACACAGACATTATATTCTGACATATCAGACATGCAGCTCCTTCCTTGTACTGCATGAAAAAGTAATCATAAGTCCACTGTTTTTTGAATATCCTATACTCCGAGTCAATTTTTCTTTTTCTTGACATCATTATTTCCTAGGGATTCCAAATTGCTATTAGTAAAATTCCTATATGTTTGTGTACAGTGCTACAAAAACAATATACTAGCAATAACTTTGCCCACACAGAGACATACAGACTACAATGCTCAACTTCCTCCAAGCTGCCTCTGCGCTGTGATGCCTCTGTTTCCTGCTCTCTCTCCTGTTCCTCATGCTCCCAATTCCGACCTTCACTGCTGTAGTGAATTCCCCCTGCAGTGGCTGTGAGCATGCACTGTACCTCCTCTGCGTCTGTCTGTTGTGGTGGCTGCCATTACTCTATGAGACCGCAGGCCAGCAGTTCTCCGTCTTCTGCTCCCTTCCCCACACCACACACCCCGGCCTGGGAACTCACCTCACCTCAATATTGCCTCACACTCTGTCTCCACCGCCTCATCCCAGTGCCGGAAGTGTGTGTTGCTAATGCAAGTTTAGGTCGAATGTCACTTCTGGTCTGATTTTGCCATAACCCGGCTGGTCGTATAAATGTCCTCAGGGGGCTGCATTTGGCCCACGGGCGTAGTTTGAGGACCCTTGAAAAACTAAACAGAAAGGAATATGTGGGCCATCTGAGAAGCTGGTTTTGAAAGACTTTTAATGGGAGCATTAAAGAATACACCAATTTCTTAGTATCAATTATACCTTTAAATACATTATAAAAATTATTAATGTACATAAAAAGGCAAATGTATTAAACATATTTTTTTTTTTACAGAACATGTTCAGATACTCAAGTGGATTTGTGATCTTGTAAATTTAGACATTCTCTTGAACAATGCAGATGTTCTGTTTGCTTAGGACATACTTTCCTCCTGGATAAGCTTATCACCAGAAATCTCATCATTATGGAAATTGTTTCAACTTTGTTACTCAGCACCTGCCTAGAACTGTCAACTGCCTCTCCCCTCTCGTTGAAGGGTTGGAGGGTGGTCCAAAAAACTTCTACCCAAACTTTCCTTTTATAAAGAGCTCAGGAGTTTTCAACAAAGTCTTCATTTGCTCCCAGTTGCTCTGCTTGGTTTTGACTCCATGAACATCATCACCTTCAGCAGATACTCTTTGGCAGTTCCTTTCAGCTTCCTTTGGTGTATTCTCTCTCTTTACCTGCCCCAGATTGTAAACGCCTTGAGGCCAGGGACAGTCTTCTTCTTATTTGTATCCTCCAGTGCTTGGCATATAGGACTTAATAAAAGTTCATTGACTATTGAAAATGACAAACTATCCATGCTTGCTCATTCTTTGATATGCTTGTTTATATCATCCCATAAGTTTTCCACAGAAAGTCCATACAGGAATCTTGTCTTTTTCCTGAATCACAAAGATACCAGTGGAGCACTCAAGATGTCTCATTGTCACTATCCATCATTGTCTCTTCATAACTAATCTGTAGTTTCTTATTATCATACATTTCTCTGATGGCACCTTCCATTTTGATTTTTCTTTCAATTTTTTAAAATTAATTATATATTATAATCTGCTCACATTCAATATTTGCCTGTCCTTGGCTCTTTATGTGTTACCCATTTTCAATTCTTTGAAAATTGCTGTGTTTTATGCCTTATAGATAACAGAATATCAGAAATAAAAAATAATATAAAATTTATAAGCAAAAAGATATAGACCAAAATGTAGATTTAATCTTTCTGTTCTTTTTCCTAACCAATTCACTCCCACCCCCTCTCAGATACTTAAATTGTTCTCCTACAGATTCAGTCTTCTCCTTTCCACTAATCCTCTTTTCCCCCTCTATTAACAAGAAAGGCAGGATTTGCCATCTAGGGGAGGGGGTGGGGGGGTAGGAGGTGAAAAATTGGAACAAGAGGTTTAGCAATTGTTAATGCTGTAAAGTTACCCATGCATATAACCTGTAAATAAAAGGCTATTAAATAAAAAATAAAAATAAAAAAAATAAAAAAAGAAAGGCAGGATTGTGTTAGTGGCTGAAGAGCTGACCTTAGAGTCAAGAATACTTGAGTTCAAGTCTTGCCTCTGACCATACTGCCTATGGAAGGCTGAGAAGTTCAGTTAACTTCTTGGTGTTCTAGACAATTCTAAATCTTTTACATTCTCAGAGAATTTGCTGACAAGCATAGAAGGAAGCAATTTCTTCATCTGGGAATTGTCTTGTAGCAAAATAAAATAATTAAAACAAATAATATAATGTCAATATAAAAATACAGACAACATTCCACATCATTAATATCCCTACCTCTATTGTATATTAACTAGCAAAAATCTATTTTTTCTCCCTCCTCTTAGAAAAAAGAAAAAAAAAGTAAATTTCTTTCAACACATAATTCAGATTCAAGCAAAACAAATGCTCTTAGAAGATGTATACAAACATATTTGTCATTCTGTACCCTGAATCTATCACCATTCCATAAAGAGTTGGATAGTATGTTTCCTCTAGAATCATGGAAGGTCATTGTATTGATAATAATTCTTATAATTTCAAAAATTGTCTTTATAACTTTTGTCATTGTATATAGATTGTTCTTTCAGTTATGCTAACTTTAATTAAGTAAAACAGTAAGTATTTGGTATTAAGTATTTGGTAAGCCCTTAAAATGCTTCATTAGTTGTTATTCATTCATTAGTTGTTATTCCCACTTCAGAAGATAGATTTTTAAACTTATCTAATCCTATGAAAATTGGATGCCTTTTTTCTAGAAAATCTTGTCTTTTTAAATTTAAATTTGAATTTATTCCTATGTGTGATGTGGAGATAGGATTTTGAAATAAAAAATTGTAATAAAAATTGCACAAGTTGAAAAAAAGACATATTCCAAAGAAACATGGGAGCTCATTGGAAAACTATCAATGTAAAGTCATTGAACTGTTATTTATTAAGAGAATGAAGTATCAGAAAAGTTCTCCTTTTGTAGCATTAAGACAGAATCAGGAAAATTTTGAGGGGAATGGAATATTCAGTAATTCATTGATACTGAATAAATAGGTAGGCTTAGAGTCCAATTCATAGAAAAAATGTATTACATTTGTTGTTGTAATGTTCACATACTAAAACAATTATAATATACAATCAGTTGTCAAACTCTATCAGTTCAGTTTTCACATTTCTCATATCTGTCCTTTCTGCAATGACAACTTAGTTTAGTTTCAGTTTTCATCATCAATCTGGATTAGTGTAATAACCTCCTAATTTTTTTTTCTATTTCTAGTTCCACTCATCTCCAGTTTCTCCCCATCAAACACCCCCTCCCACTAACAAAAAAAGCAACAAAATATTTTTAAAGCAAAGCTATAAACATATTATTTTCCTAATTAAAAATCCTCATTGTGTCCCTGGTATCTTTCTGATAAAACACGAATTCTTCATTTTTGTATTTAAGTCTCTATGCTTCATTTTTTCTTTGTGATTTTCCATCTCACACACTTGTATGGGATAAGGAATGTGCTGCTTTCATCTTTACTTCTAACAGTCTTTTGCAACCTTCTGGGGTTAATGAAAATATCACTTCTTCTATGATATGATATTCCACCCTCTCTAATCCATATAGCTATTATTCTCCCTTCTCATATTCCCTTGTATAACTTTATAAGTACATGTTGTATTCATGTTGTATCTTCCCAATAGACTGTAAGGTCTCTGGAGGAAGGGACTGTTTTATTTTGGTCATTGTACCACTAGTATCACCACTTTGTATCACCCCCTAGTATAGTGCCTTATACATATTAAATACTTAATAAACATTTAAATTAAATTAAAAATTTTAATGTTTTTAAATCAATTCCATTTATTCAATTAATTAAATTTAAATTTAATGTTTAAATTAATTAACTATCAACTGAAGTTCTTCATATATAGTCATCTTTCTTCTGCTTCCTAGGATACCGATAATACATGGAGAATAAAAGTATATGAGGTTTCCAACTCATATCTAAAAGATATATGTCTTGGTACAGATAAATATAAATTCATGCATTATATATTTAAAGATAGGTGAGACATCTCACGCATAAGACTTCAGCAAAAGCTAACTGTCTGAACTGACTATAAGAGAAAGATTTTGAAAGATAAGAGGGAAAGTTTTCATATACAAAATAGGAATTCCCCACTATAGAAAGAATGGAAGGTTTGGATATCAATTGTGTATGAAGAAATCAAAAAGGCAATGACAATACCTTGGCATAAACTAAATTAATACACTTGTCTTTACCCTCTTCCTTACACAAGATTCCCAAAGAAATATTGGATGTGAAAAAGACTGAAAGGAACAAGAAATTATTGAAAAAGGGTAGGAGCTTTTGAGCAGGAAGAATATGTTGAAAAGGAGAGGTGAGTTTTCTGTCTTCTGCCTTGAGGTGACTAACAACCTTTGAGATGAGGTTCTGAGTGAGTCAAAGTAAAGAAGTTTTTCCTGAAGAGTGGCCGCTCTAGATGAAAGATTTTTTGTAACAGTCCAATTAAAATGATCATAGTAACACTCTAGATATAGAAAGTACAGTACCCTTAGCTCAGTGCTGAAGGTTTAAAAAAGTCTTTAGCTGCCCATTAAAGAATGATCCTAGGTGACCAATTAGATTGATCTCTCAAGCAGACACTCTGTGTCCTGAGAAGAGGTTGGTAATAGAGTGCCCTGCCCAGGTTATTGTCCACTGGCAGAGTATCATGATACAATTGTCCAGCAGCAGAGACTTAATAGCAGAACCACTTCTTTGGAATTTATGAAGACTCTTTGAAAAAAGATAATCAAAACCTTGTATAGTTATGAATTACCATAACTACATACATTTTCTGTACGTGTGCTCTATTGTCATTGTACTTTATATTCCTGCTCATTATTTTTCCTTGTAGATTTTGGATGTATAGGTGGGAAATGTAATTCTGATGTGGAAGGAAATTATTTGTAATTATTGCTCTTGCTATATCATTTGAATAAATGCCTTTGTTAAATATCTAACTGATCTATTGCCTGATTGTTGAAGGGAATCAGACTAGTGGGGGATTATGAGCTAATGATTGAGAGACTAGCCACCCACAGAGCCACTCCCCATGTCCCTACAACTAGGTATAGTCCCTTCTCTGGAGAATAGTTTTACAAGTTGGGTGAATAAGGCCTTGAAGGTTTATTCTTCATTATTAGATTTCTGTGGGATATTGCTCAAAGAATAAGCTTTAATGTGCTTACCAAACATTCTAATCCCTTGCTCCATTCCTATTACCCAATATATTCAAGAATTCCTTAAAATTACAATAAAGCCAAATTTAAGTTCAATAAAAGAAAGAATTTCAAAATTATAGCTGTTACATAGAAGTATTTAAGTAGAGGCTAAATTGTTGTTGTCATGAATATCATACAAAAACTCATGGTTAGGATAGAAAGTTAAATTAGAGGAACTCTAAGGTCTGACCAGAGCTAAGATTTAATGATTATATAGTATTTGCAGCCTTTATGTCAGTATTATTAAGTGGTACATTGAAAATTGCTAAAAGATGAGGAGCAGCATTCATAATGTTCTCCATAATGCATTATCCAAGTCTGTGATCTGGTGATGATTTTATTTCCTGAATCTTCTGCTGAACTTATGATATTTACAGAACAACACATGTATATACTGGTGGGAGGAGTAATATATAAACACATTTTTAAGTCTCATCTGCCTTTTTCAAACTTTCCTAAGTCCATCAATCAACAAAATTGTAAATCAAACACAATTATGTAGAGATTGTGAATTTCTGAGACATTGAAAATTTAATAGTAGACTTTCAAAGGTTGCTTCTGGCTCCATCTATAATTGAGTGCTGACATCTTTAGAAATCCATATGTTGTTTTCATGGAAGAGACTGCTGTAGATCATGAAGTGCTTCCTCAGATGGAAAAAAAAATCATCGAATGCGTAGTCTTTTTCAGATACGAATGAGATCAAAAGCTAGTTTTTTGAAGACAAGCAAATTTCTTTTCTCCCACTCATTAGGGATGGGAAAGAATTACTGAGGTCAGTCTCCAGCTAAGTAGTTCTATATGATTATTTCAATAATTGGACAAAGGAAGAAATTTTGAGATTTTTTTTATTTATATACATTAATACTTAGCTTCCAGAATATTGGAGCATTTCCTGAGTCAGGGGAATTAAAATATATTTTGTACTATCTTAGCAATATAATCCTGCTTTAGTCTGTAGCTTTTGACTCATAGAAAAAATATTTACTTTTGTTTTACTTAATTCAAATGTAGGCTTAAAAAGATTAAGAAAAAGATTAAAAAGATCACATTCTATTGGCAAAAAATCAGACACCTATACTTATATGAATAAATATATGTATGTATATGTACATGTGTGTGTGCATGTATGTTTGACAGCATACTATATGTAAATCAGCTATAAAGTTTTTGTGTTTGTGTACATGTATGAATGCATGCACACATGCATATTTATATATTCAGTCATTTCTGTTAAGTCTGACTCTTCATGACTTCATTTGGGGTTTTCTTGGCAGAAATACTAGAATGGCTTATTGTTTCCTTCTCTATCTCATTTTACAGATGAGGAAGCTGGGTTATATAGGTTATATATCTTGACCAGGCCACATAGCTAATATCAAGACTGAATTTGAACTGAGATCTTCCTAATGCTAGGTCTGACACTATTTCCACTATGTCTCCAGATCAATTGATCAGTCTATTCATATTGTGCATATATCCATACAACAAAATATTTTGTATACAATGTATGTATAGAGTATATGTGTGTGTGTATGCACCTATGAATAGGTGTATATGTGTGTATATGTATATATAGACATACCCACAAGCATATATTTATGGTTAATTTTAGGGAAGAAAGAGAGCACTAGAAGTTTGGGAAATAAGAAAGATTCCATGTAAAAGATGTTATTTGAGTAGAGTTTTGAAAGAACCAATGAATCTTAAGAGCTGGCATTGGGATGGGAGTGCATTCCAAGCAAGGACAGCCATGCAAAAGTAGGATAGAATAAATAAACTAATTTATTTAACATCTTCTTGCCCACTGTCAAACTAATTTTAGGTCCCACAAATTATTGGTAAATCCTAATGCATTTAAAATATGTAGTTATTTGATATTCCAATTTTTCTATTATAATTTTCTAAGGTTCTGATATATGAAATTCTTGCTAGTCTATATTTTGCACAAAGCTGACAGCCTGGGCAATCTGTTCATTTTTTTCAAGGAAGTTTTTCTCCACAGAAATAAAAGTAACATAGCAACACATCAAGTATGGCAGAATACCAGGGATTGCAGATTGGAACATATCTTTTCCCCTCCCCTTCCCCAAATATATACTTACATGTTTGGATCCTGGGTGATTTTCATTTCTAAAATTGAGATTTGGAGGACAGTAAATACTGGATTTTTAAAACTGCATCTAGATAAGCAGATGACAGCCACTAAGCAAATCAGTAATTTTACATATATAACGCAGAGTAGGTAAATAAAAATTATTTCAGAATATTTGTGACTGTATTTTAGTATGTGCAGTGACCAATTACATTAATATGAATGCTGCATAACTAAACTGAAAGGATTGCCCTTCAATATTTTCAATTTACAACTACAGAATGAATGCACAGGAATTAGTAGCTCAGTGGTTACCAGTAAGTACTTCCCTCACATTTATGTGGCCTCTATTGTGAAAGGTCAGTTGTTGATATACATAGCATCATTGTGATTTAATAGTAATTGAATAATCAAATTATTGACCCAAATCACCATATTGCATAAAAGCAAATTTTCTAGCCATGACAAATACTTGTATTTAGCTTAATATAGTATTGAAAACAGCAGTGGAGTTTGAGGCTTATTTCTGCTGCTTATTAGCCAGATGACCTTGCATAAGTCACTTTATCTGCTTAGGTCAGTTTCCCCATCTGTAAAAAGAAAAGAATTGAGCTTGAACATCTCTAAAATCCTTTCCAACAAGAGTTCTCTTATGATCCTATAATTATGAAAAATTTAATTAGAGAATATATAATCAGGATGATTTTATTTTATTTTACTTTTTGCTGCTAAAATTTAGCTAAAGACTAAAGTCATTAGTCGTCTTTCTAAACAGAATTCTTCAGTGGACTGTCATAAGCCAAAAGCACATTTGTACATATTATGAATAGTTATTAAATTATAAAGAAAAACAGTCATAGCTTACATTTGCATAGCATCATTAGACTATTTATACAGGGGACTATGGCAAACACAAAGTTAAATAATACAGTCTTTGCCTTCCATGAGTGTCAGTGTTTGGATGAAGTAGGAAAAGCAGACATCCAATAAAGCCTAATATTGATAGCTAATATTTACATAGCATATGTAAATATTCTTCATATACCTTCTCATTTGATCCTCCCAATAGACTGTGAGGTAGGTATTGTAAGTAGTTTGATCTCCATTTTATGGATTAGTATACTGAGACACATAGAGGCTTGTCTAAAATCATGTCAATGTTGGGATTTTGAACTCATATCCTTTCAGATCCAGCATGGTTTTCCCCATTATACTTCACCCCATCTTTTCCACTGCTCCAACTTTTCAGATTGTCTTCTGATGCTGATCCATTGGTTTCTCGACCAAAGCTTGGCAAATTGATAAACTGACCTGATCTGTTCCTCGGAGAATCAGAATAAAAGATTTATAATTTAGATCATGGTGATGTAGCCTAATCCCATTGTTTTACAGATGGGGAAACCAAAAAAATTAAATAACTTGCTTAGGATCATATAGACGGCAAAATGACAGAGCTAAGAGTCAAATCCATATCCAGTACTGACCCATCATGTCTGTGTTCACCCATTCATGATGTAAGGACTGAATCCTAACCAAAATTTCAGACTTCTACCAGGTAATATTTATGTTTTGCTTCCTCTCACTTATGTTTCCCTCTTATGCTGATGGGTAAACTTCCTGCCATGCTAAGAATTAGACAGAATCCCCATCCAATCTTCTTATCCCTAGTAGGGGTTTTAGCTTCTGTCAAGAAACTTGTATTTAAATATTGTTAGCTCAAATTTTTTCTAGTTACAAAATATCATAGCCAGACTAAAATACAGCTTGAAAAGTCATGGTATGAAAGAGGAATTTTTATAGATTCTGTATGTAGAAATGGAAGGCATAACTTATGATTTTTATCTTTGACAATGTATATGAGGAGAATGAGAGATTTTGTCACTTCTAGCCTTTTGTATTGCTTTGGGATGTTTTTCTATCTAATATTAGTTCAACTCAATCAAAATTTGCTGTATGTAAAAGATACAGAGCTCCTTGTTCTTGGGTATACAAGGAAGAATGATACATTTTCTGACCTACAGGATTTTAGCGATACCTGAATTCACTTCTTATTTTTATAGATGGGGAAACTGAAAGCCAGGAAGATGAGGTGATATATCCAAGATTACATAGCTAACAAGGAGAGATGTCCTTTGACTCAAACTCCAATACTCAATCTACTGCTATAGTAACTAAATACCAGCTGTTTGTTATGGTATGACCTAGCATGACCACTGTTAATTATATATATATATATATATATATATATATATATATATATATATATATATATATATAAATAAATTTGAAATTGAAATTGAAATTTTAGAATTTGAAATTGATTTCCTCATAGAAACAATTTCATATTTTGCTAGATTTGTAGGTCAGACAAAAATCAATTTAATCCAATGTATTTTTCATCATGTTTCTGTGAGAAAATACATCCAAATCCTTATTGGAAATACTAGAAACACATATCTATCCTCAGGAATTTGCTTTTCAACTTTCTTTCCACCCCAGCCTCATTTACCTAGCTCTAAGGTAGGAAAGAAAGGAAGAATTTTTGGATGAGGATCCAGGCAAAGCTCCCAAGGTGTCAATGGGAGAACAGGAATAGGATTTCATCCTAGAGTGGCAGCATCTGTTATTCCTGCAGGCAGCAGTGACCACAAGGACCCACTGGAGTGAAGTGACCCACATATTCAGAAGTCTTGAACTACCTGTCCTTGGTGAGGAATTATATTTGTTCTGAGTTGCTTTACCATCTCGGCTCCTTTACTAAAGTTGGCCCAGACATGGGAATTATTTGTTATGTTTTAAGCCATTCTGTGGGTCTAATTACGGTATAGTGGAAAGAGTACTAAATGTAAAGAAGAGGTAGGCTTGAGTCCTATCCCTGCTACTTCATATTTGTGCTTCTGGACAAGTCAGTCAGTCTCTCGTGAGTTGCCTAATCTGTAGAATCGTGCCAAGTTATTTGTAATAGCTACCTGGAAAATGCTTGAAAAAATTGTAAAGCTTTTAATGCTCTGGTTTTCTAAATGATACTTATTTCCTGAACAATTAATAGACTTGGGAGAATTAAAAATTTATCTGCTCTACTTCCTCTAAATTGCATCTGTATTATTTCCATTAATAAATAACCTACCATAATAGCACTTTTCAAATGTTTTCCAAAAGGTACCAAAATATATATATACATAATGATGATTGAAAAGAGAAGATTCTAATTTAGATAGAAGTTATATGGATCATTCAAAAATATATTTTATCTCAAGGAATTTTTTGAACAATTTAAAAATGCCAAACAACTTATAATATAAGATAACCTTATATCATATATACTATGTCTTTATCCCTGTACTTGGGTATCCACAGAAGACTTTAGTCAGATAAAGATAGAGACAGAGGATAGGTGCAACCTTAGAAAAAATACAAGAGACAAAATACATTAGAGATGGAAAATGCCTTTTTCCTCTCATTTTAGGAATTTCAAATAAAAATGAAAAATATGACTTGGAATCACACATCTAGCCAATAGTTATTCTTTGCAGTGGACAAAACACTTACCTTGAAGTCAGGAAGATCTGAGTTAAAACTAGTCTCAGATCAGTTTTGTGAGCCTGAACATGTCATTTAGGGGGGTTTTTTGGCCATAGTTTCCTCAATTGTAAAATGGGAATAATAATAGCACATACCTCCCAGATCATTGTGAAGATCAAATGATGTTTATAAAATGCTCACCTTGACATAGGACCCAGAATATAGAAGGTACTAATGTAAATGTTAGCAATCATTATCATCATCATCATTACTAAGATAGGGTCATTGCAAGAAGCAAATGAAATAATATTTTTTAAAAGGAGGTGGATCCAATATGGCAGAATAAAGGCAGGGCCTTGCTGGAGCTCTCCTCCAAATCCTCCAAATTCCTTAAATAATGACTTTAAATAAATTTAGAACAGAACACACAAAAAGAGAAAATGAAACAATTTTCCAGTCAAAGACAACTTAGAAGGTCAGCAGGAAAAGTCTGTGGCACCAGGATGGGAGTCCAGTGCACAATCCCCATGCAGGCAGTGCCAGTGAACCTCCCTGCCCTGGTCCTGGAGGAGTGGTCCTTGGGGCCTCTGAATTAGTGGCAGAACTGGTGATTTCCAGACCTCTCAGCCAAGAGACCCCAAGGACAACTTAGAAAATTATCAGGAAAGATTTGTGTCAACTAGGGAGAGAGGGCTTTGGGAAGCCAGCAAACAATTGAGTGCCTCATCCCATAGGACTCTTTACTAAGAAAGGACTTTCTTACTTTAACATACTAGAACTTATAGCCTCAATGGAGCAGGGGCCCTTCTCACAGTTCCAGGGCAGAAAACTGTGCTTGTGGTTAGGTTCCTAGAAGGGTCTCTGAAAACTGCTGCACAAAATCTCTGAAGTTTGGGACATTATACCTTCCACCCTGGAAAAGAGACCTACTTTAACAAAGAATTCAAAGTCAAATAATAGGCTGGGAAAATGAGCAAACAACAGAATAAGAGTCTAACCATAGAAAGTTACTATGGTGACAGGAAGATCAAAGAATACACTTAGAAGAAAATAACAAAGTCAAAGTTCCACCATCTAAACCTTACAAGAAAAATAAGAATTGGTCTCAGGCTATGAAAAAGCTCAAAAAGATTTTGAAAATCAAGTAAGAGGAAAAATTGGGAAGAGAAATGAGAGTTATGCAAAAGGAAATTCAAAACTAATAAGAAGAATGCTTTAAAAAAACAAAATTGGGAAATGAGATACAAAAGCTCACTGAGAAAAATAATTTCTTAAAAATTAGAATTGAGCAAAAGGAAACTAGTGACTTTATGAGAAATCAAGATAGAATAAAACAAAAACAAAACAATGAAAAAATAGAAAATGATGTGAAATATTTCATTGGAAAAACAACTGATCTGGAAAATAGATCCAAGAAAGAAATTTTAAAATTATTGGTCTATCTGAAAACCACAATCAAAAAAACAGAGCCTAGACAACATCTTTCAAGAAATCATTAAGGAAAACTCTCCTAGTATCCTAGAATCAGAGGATAAAATACAAATTGAAAGAATTCATCACCTCCTGAAAGACATCCCAAAATGAAAACTCTCAGGAATATTACAGCCAACTTCCAAAGCACCTAGGTCAAGGAGAAAAAAATGTTGCAAGCATCTAGAAAGTATCAATTCAAGTATCGTGTAGTCACAGTCAGGATAACATAAGATTTAACAGCTTCTAAATTAAAGGCTCTGAGGACTTGAAATATGATATTCAGGAGAACAATGGAGGTAGGATTACAATCAAGAATCATCTACTCAGCAAAACTGAGTATAATCCTTTAGGGGGAAAAGTGATCATTCAGTGAAATAGAGGACTTTCAAGCATTCATGTTGAAAAGACCAGAACTGAATAGAAAATTTGATTTTCAAATAGGAGAATCATAAGGAGGTTACCAAGAAAGGAATATCATAAAGGACTTAATAAAGTTTATCTGTTTACATTCCTACATGGGAAGATGACACTTATAACTCTTAAGAACTTCCTCATTATTGTGACAGTTATGAAGTATGTGTAGACAGAATTGAGTTGAATATGAAGGGATATCTAAAAAAATAAAATTGAGGAGTGAGAAAGGAATGTACTGGGAGAGTGGGAAAGGAAGAGGTGGAATGGCATAAATTATCTTCCATAGAAGAGGCAAAAAAAAAAGCTTTTTTAGAAGGGGAAAGAAAAGAGGGAAAATTCCCTTTATTCAAGGGAATAGGTAAACCTTATTCTCACCAGAAATGTCCCAGAGAGACAATAACATACACACTCAATATTGGTATAAAAATCTATCTTTTTCTGAAAGAAAGTGGCAAGGGAAACGGATACAAGAACAGGGGAGAGGATATAGGACATATTGAGGGAGGGAATGTCAGTAGCAAAACTCTTTTGAAGGAGGTCAGAATGAGAGGAGAGAGAGAATAAAATAAACACAGGAAATACAATTGGGAAAAGAATATAAATTGTTTTGATTTCTTTACTGAAAAAAACTTTTTAATTTAATGAAATCAAAATTGTCCATTTTATGCTTAAATTTCTTCTCTATCTCTTGTTTATTCTTCAATTGTTCACCTATTCATAAGTCTCATTGCATCTTAAATCTGATGTTGAATGACTGGACTGACCTGAGTCAGAACTGATCCAAAATACAGCAGAGCGTGAACATAGAGCCTGAACATTGCTCTTCCACAGAAGACAGAGAAGCTAGGAAAACCAGTGTTCTTGTCTTATGTAGCATTGTATTGTGTTGGAATACATGGGACAGCTGTTGGAATTCACAGGAGCCACCTGATAGTGGTTGCTGGAGATCCAACCCAGAATGGATCTCCTCTTGTGAGAGTATGATACAAGGAGTTAGAGGCAGTGGCTGTTTTCTGACCTCTCTGAGAGGCTGTTGCACTATCTGACATCTCTCCTCTTCCCTCTGCCTCCAATTTATCTCATTCCTAGTCTGCAACACCTGTGTCAGCAAAGGCTGCCTTGCAACTCCTTCAGATGCTATGATCCTCAGCTGTAGAGGCTCTTGGAAAATTGTCCTGTCCCTTAACAAATCCCTGTTTTTGTTTTTGTTTTTGCTGTTATTCCCCCCCACCCCCACACAGTATGGTACGCACACAGGAATGCAAGTAGCACTATCACTTCTGGATGGTTGTAGCAGGTGTTGATTGAGGCAAACTTTCAAATGGAGAAGAGGATTGAAGTCAAAGCAGGCATTTAAGTCTCTCATCAGTGTCCTGGCTTGGCCCTTTTATATATTGGCCCATTTGATTACCCCAACTAAAAAAGTCTTATTGGGGCTCTTCTTTAACTCTGGAAGCATCCTTCTCACAAAAATCTCTGGTTCTTCTTGAAATTCTTGTGCTTCTTTATGCCCCATGGTGGGTACCATATGTTGGAATACACAAAAGAGCTGTTGGAATTCATGGGAGCCACTTGACAGTGGTTGCTGGAGATCCAACCCAGAGAGGGATCTCTTGTGAGAGGATGATACAAGGAGACTAAAAGGCAGTGCCTGTTCTCTGATCTCTCTGGCTGAAAGGCTATAGCGTTGTCTAATCTCTCTCCTCTTCCCTCTGCTTCCAATTTATCTCATTCCAAGTCCACAACACCTGTGTCAGCAAAGGCTGCCTTGCAACTCCTTCAGATGCTATGATCCACAGCTGTGGAGACTCTTGGAGAATTGTCCTGTCCCTTAACAGTACTGTGGACCAGTTATGACTCAGGCCGGACCAGTGATTAAAAAGTTTTTGTACAAATCAAACAAATATAGCCTACATCAGGAGGCAAAGAAAAAATCTGGGAAAAAATTCTATGGACAACTTATCAGATAAAGATTTCCATATCCAAAATATATAAATAACTTTGTCAAATCTCTAAGAATATGAGTCATATAAATGGTCAAAGGATATTAATAGACAGTTTTCCAATGAACAATCAAAACAATTTATATTCATATGAAAAAAATACTGTAAATCATTATTGATGAGAGAAATACAAATCAAAACAATCTTGAGATATCATTTTATACCTACCAGATTCACTAAAATGATAGAAGGGGAAAGTGGGGGAGATGTGGAAAAGTGGGACATTAATTCATTGTTGGTGGAATTGTGAACTGATCCGGCCATTTTGGAGAGCAATCTAAAATTGTGCCCAAAGAGATACTAAACCACCTCTTCCCATTGACCCACTAATACTACTTTTTGGTCTATTTCCAAACACAATTAGGGAAAAAGGAAAAGAACTTTTGTTCTAAAGTGTTTATAGATCTTTGTGGTAGTAAAGAACTGGAAATATATACATACATACATACATGTATATATACATACATAAATGTATATATACATACATATGTGTTATGAGATATTTGTGAACCATAAAATGCAGTAAGAATAAACTTTATTTAGAAAACTTTAAAAGGAGACAATTATTAAAGTAAAAAAAGCTATACTGACTCGGGTAAAAACACTACTCCCCTCTACCTCCATATTTACCACAGCCACTGGGACACACTAGGTAATATAAATTTTACTAAAATCTCTAACAGTATTTTATCATAGGCTTCAGAGGCAAGAAAGTTGAAGAGCCTTTTCATTCCCTTAAATGACCAGCCCAGGCTACATTTTAAGTAACACTTCAACTTCTTATCAACCTTTGGTGAGGTCCTTAAAATTTTCTAAGAGACCTAATATGAAAATAGTCTTAAAGTACTCGACTTATAAGCAGCACTGGTGGAAGAACTTGATATAAATAATCAAAGGCTAAAATAATACAGAAGGTCTTTTTAAAGTGACTCCACAATGTAGTATTAATGTGAGGAGCAGTTCAGAGATTTCCTGATATAAAACTAACTATAATGAAAATAAGTAGCACCAGGAATGCCAGATTTATGGTCCAGATGACAGTAGCTCCAGTAGCATCACTGGGTTCCATTATGGACTTGGGTCATTTGTAGCAAGATATCTTAGTGCTCATAGGCACTTATACATTATCAATTCTGTCCTAGGTCTGAGGTGATGCTATGATTCACTCTTTACTATAAATCAATAAATTAATTTTTTCCCAAATCCATCAACCAAGACCTTTTTCTCCCTTGGAATAATAGCACCAAATTTGGGTCCCTTTAGAGCTATCTACTAAAGGCAACCCCCTTCTGTTGTAATTAATTAAATCTCTCTCTCATTCTTTATCCAGGAATTTAAAATAATATTAAGATAATTAAAGAATCTCCTGTATTTCAGGTGAATTTCCATTCACTGTAACTTTAAAAGTTACCTTCACCTCTTCTATAATTTTTTTTTAAAGTAATTCATTTTCTTTCTCCTTCTCCCCCACAATAATCTACTCCTGGGCCTTTCAAAACCTTTTTAGAAAGAAGTTGCATGTAATACCTGAAATTTTCCCTGGGAGAAAAGAATGTGCTAATGAAGAGAAATCTGAACTGTTTCTACTGATTAGATAGAACATTTTGATTTTTAAAAGCCTGAAGATCCAGGGAACTCTGCAAACAGTAAAATAAAAATGACTGACCAAGCTGTGGTATATGATTGTAATGCAGTACTAATTTGCTATATGATGAACTCAGTGATCTTAGAAAAACATGGGATTTGCATGAAAGAATGTAAAGTGAAATGAGCAGAACCAGCTGAACAGTAATAGCAATGTTGTTTTAAGAACTTTTTTTTTTTTTTTTTTTTGCTGAGTTAAACAGTGTTGGGCATCTTGCCTCTCAGTTCATTATAACTAGTTAAGTGTCTGGGGCTCACTTTGATCTTAGGTCCTCATGACTTCAGATCTGACATTCTATTCACTGTACCATTTAACTGTCCATTTCTTTGAAAGTTTTTTTTTTTTCTATAATCTGTTCACTATTGAACTTTCCAGGGTAATGCCTTGCTTCTTTTCTCCCTCAGCGACCAAAACCATGCCTCAAGCCTCTGGGAAATATAAGCAGGTAGTTGTTTTAATGGCTCATCATTCTGATTGGTTTTCTCAAAAGGCAGGATTTTTTAGGTGAGAGAACCCTTAACATTAAAACCATATAAGCTGCAGATGGTTGATGAAATACTTTGTATTAATTTTAACTTTCTTGATAATGTCTTTTTGATCCTAAAGGCTCAAAACTGATCTGGATGTAGTATGGCCTGACCCTAAATGGCTGTTGCCTTACTCATGTCCTTGTAAGATAGATTTTAGACATGGATAAAAAATGAATTTTATTTAATCTTATATCTGTGATAGAGAAGAGGCAAACAAGGAGGATTTGTATGTAGGCTTCTTAGGGAGTCTGCTAGACAAATACAAAGACAGTTAATGCAGATTCTATTTCTAATACAAAGAGTATTATCTGATCATCCATTCCTTTATGTAAAACACAGAGATTCTCTTTCTACACAGTCATGACAGAAAAAAAATCATTAAGACATAATATCTGTCCTTACAGAAGTTATTGTCTAGTAGAATTATGTCATACTCAAATAGCTAGCTACAGATTGGCTTAGAAAACCAGAAAAACAAGATTTAAATTTATGTTTTCCTCCATCTGTTTCTAAAATTCAGGGTTGTTTCCAAGTTATGATTTTCTCCTCTTAATTACAAACACATTATTATATTCTCTCAGTAATTTTAATCTTTTTTAAGGTGGCCCTGTTCCCACTGACTTTTTCCCTTCACCCTGATTCTGTCTTTCCATTTGTTATTTCTTTCCATTTAGGGTTTTGTTTTATTAGTTCCTTTTTCTCTCCTGCTTTTATCTAGTTATATATTTATTTTTCTTTTTTCTTCTGTTATAGAAGTAGATTCTTCCTTTACCTCTTCTTCTTTATCTAGTTCTGTTCATTAATTTAATTTATTTTTGTGCTCCTTTCCAAAAAAAAAATTTCTCTCACTTGGTATTATCCATCTTCTCTTTCTTTTTTACCTGAGACTCAGTCTTATGACCTGTAATTCATGACCCCTATAACTACATGGTCTCTCTTTTTTTCTGTATTCCTCAGGCAATCAAATCATCCATTCTAGATTTTTCCCTTCTAGTACTATCTGGAAAATGTTTTTTTAACATTGATAAAAAAAATGAGTTTAGAATATTTCTTTCATACAGAGAGCAAGGATGACATCAAATATGTTTCGTTTTGTGTTGTTTCACTTCCTGCTTTTTTTTTTCAGAACTGAATTATGTATCCAGGTTGCAATGAAAATGTTTTTAAAACAACATCATGGGCCTTGATAACCTGGTTAATTCTCTGGCATTCATTGAAGAATTTAGTTAAGAATAAAATTAGGACCTGAAACCTCATTGTTTCAAGCAGCAATACAAAGGGCAAAGAATAAGTCAGCTAAGGTGATAATGGAACTTTACCAAAATTCAAGGAGAGTCTATTTTGGGAACAAAATTACAATAAGTATTAAGCCGCTGTCTGTAGGAAAGGAACCATGAAATCAATCAGTCATCAAAATGTAGACACACATTCATAGAGCACATCTTTCCAGCTTCTTATCTAACAACCTGAGATATGATTGACAAGAGGATGGCGGGCAGCTATTTTCTATCTCACTAAGACAAGAGGAAACAGGTTTTAAATTGCAGCATAAAATTCAGGTTAAAGGGAAGAACTCTCTTTAAAATGAAGTTATTGGTCACTGGAATGGATTACTTGGGGCAAAGTTAACAAACTGACCATTGGATAGGAAAACTCCTGAGTGAGGCTTACAGATTAAATGATTGGAATTGCTTAACAAAATTAAAATACAATATGATTTAAATAATGGCAATTTGTGGTTTTCTATGTTAACATGCATCTGGAAGGGTTCCTCTTCAATTTGAATTTTACATTTCTGGTATAATGGGTTACAAGATTAAAGCTGATGGTCTTATGATCATCATGACAGTGTCCCCTTAAGGGAAGCTGTAGCTTATAAAAACTATTCATGAAAAAATATTGACAATAATATTTTTGTGGCTGGTATGGCTGTGTGCCCCTAAATAACATCTTTCAAACACAGCTTGTTTTTCTCCTTGCAGCTACGTTCCCTCCACGTCCGTTCTGTGCCCTGAACCTTGACATGCAAAACAGCTAGCTGCAGGTGACCATGAAAATCAGAGTATAAGTATTCTATTCTCAAAAGGGCATTTTGCAGTTTGATCTTCACTTCTAGACATATCTTTTTCTCCAGCTGGAGCATCCCTCCCAGCTGAATGGATCCATATCTCTGTGCTCCTCAAATGCAGTTCCATCCTTGCATGAATTAGGCTCTGTATTAGTGTGTGTCTGTGTCTGTATCTGTGTGTGTGTGTGTTGAGTTGTATGTCAAATCCTCCTTTGTCTTTCCTCTTTTATCTCTTTCATATTGCTTTCTAATAAAGCTTTTCCATGAGATGATTCCCATTTTTCTACATATTATTCTCAACACTTAAGCTCATTAAGGCATTTGTTTTCCCTAACTTCTCTAGACAACCCACAGGCTTTTTTAAAAAACATAAAGTACCAGACAAAGATTTAACCTGTTAGTAGCCATGGTTTCACTGGAGAATTGCAACACTGTGAGCCCATTTGTAAAAAACAAGGGCCAACAGGAGAACCTACAACATCCCAAGAGAGACTACCGTATGCCAGAGAACTGGTACAATGCATGGGGTACTAGAATTATATTGGCAATATGGAGAGTTCACTAGGTCAAACAATCCTCATTGGTCTAAAATCATCAGGGAAAATTCTCTATGAAACCTCAAAAGAAATTTGAAGAGGAATCATAATTACCTATGGGATCCTATTTTCTACTGAAAGGCATCCTTCTTGCATGTTTTTGGCCTGTTTTTTGGCTTACACATCCTGCTGTTCTCAAACTTAGATGCAATCTAGAGTTAAAAATTAAATGTCACATCTGAGGAAAATATTCCAGAGGAATCTTATATGTTTTAGGATTAGGGTTTTCCTGTGTGTTTGAGGGATAGAGTCCAGTTTTTTTGGAGACACAGAGCAGTGTCAGCAATAAAACTCTTGTATCTGGAACAGAACCCAGAAGAAGCCTGTTTGGACAAAGTTTTAGCCTGCAATCTCAGTCTAGTTAGTTGTTGGGAGACTTAGAGAAGGTTGATGATATTATCTTCCCTATGAACCCCAAGCACTGGAAATGAACTTGTTTTATGTGAAGATAAAGGCAATCTGGCAGTGACCAGATGATGGGAATTTCAATCCTGACAAATTCATCTACTATAAGAATTTATGGGGATTTTCCATTTGAAGAAAAAATGAAAAGAGCTAAGGTAGTGAAAAATGTTTTATTTGTGTCAAATTGAATACTATGTTGTTAGCATTGTCTATATTTTGTGTCTTGGTCCAAATTATTTTTTCCCATGGCCTAATCAGCTAAAGTAAAGAAGATATAAAGAAAGAAGTTTCCTGCAAAATTTTCAAAGCTTTGAAAAAATTGTTGTTCCTCCGTCTCTCCCTCCATCTCTCCATCTCTCCCTCTATCTCTCTCTCCATCTTTCCATTTTTGTGTGTCTGTCTCTGTCTCTATCTCTGTCTCTGTCTCTCTCCAACTTGGGGATTCAGATAAAAAACATTTTTATCAGTCTGTAGAAATTTATGACATCATAAACTAATTAGACATGAAATTTGGGCTGAAATTTAATTATTCTACTATAGATTTTCAAATTGTGGTTTGAATGTTTTTTATAAATACTAAAATCTCTTGGTGAGTTTTGGGGATACAGATGCAGAGAGAAAAAATAGCTAAATGATAGATGTTTTGGGGCACACAGTCACATCAATCTCAAAAATATTATATTATTGCCAGTATTTTTACATGAATAGATTCTATAAATCCTAGTCTCCCTTAAGGAGATACTGGGATGGTGTTCTCAAGAAAACTAGGCTCAGTCGTAAGACAATTTATTCCTTGGTCTTTGGGATCACAATAACCTGACTGGAACACTGTCATGACCTTTCAGTTGCATTTTTCTTTGGTGTGTAGGCTGCAGACTCCAATAGGAAAGATCTTTGCCTATTTTATTCCTGTTTAATGATCAAGGGACCTGGAAAATCCTATGCTTATGTTTTGGCCAGAAATCCTTAAGGGTCTTTCCCTCCCAAATTGATTTCTTTAACCAAGGTTAAAAAGGGTCATTCTTAATCACTGATTGAGTGTTATCTTAGTCAAACTTAAACTTAAAAAGCCAAGGAAGGAAGGAAGGAAGGAAGCTAGTTTTCTGACTAATTCCAGTTTATGGACTAGCTTTACTCACAGAGGTTATTGTTGGTCCTTTGTTCTTGAAAAGGACATCAGGGAGGTAACACCAAGATATGCAAGTGAATTGGATTTAAGTGAGGGAGGACTGTGTAAAGTCACCTGCCTCACTTTCCCCTCCAGAGTCATCTGGGTCCAGTGGTCAGAAATAGTTCAGTATGACTGGAGATTGCCCTGGATGAGAAATGAGGCTTGACAAAATGAGGAATACAGTCAATTAAATAATAGAATCAATTGTTAAATGATACAGAATAGGTCAATGATACAAATTAGGTCAGAAGAGCAATTTTTAGTTCTAAATACACATTCAACAAGTTCACAATGGCTTTCTTCTTTTCAAAAGGTAACTTTAATTAGGAGAAGAGATTAGTTACAGACAAAATGAAGGAGTAAAATAGGCACCAGGAGTGGTAAATATTAAATAGATTTGGGAGAGCAATAGAGTTAGCAAGGAAAAGGTTTAAAAGAAGCTATTAAGAGAATATGGCATAAGATGTGAGTATACCATTGAGTGGCAGGCTAAATCCATAGAGGAGTTTAGCAAAAATACCAGAATTAGCTATAAGGAGAAAGATATCATTAAAGGGAAGATACTATAAGGAGGGAAAGAGTATCTCATGGGCACTTAATGCTGAGAAGGAATTACCAAGGATCTTCATCATAAGCTCAGCTTTTATAAGGGAAATATTAATTTGGGGTTTCTCAGGGGAGGAAGGGAAGTAGCAGGGAAGAGTTTGGCAGCTCAGAGGGAGAGATCAAGAAACAGCCAAGTGAATTCTACTTGGTTGAGCAGGTCCCAGAGCTGTCTAAAGATAGGTTAATCAAGATCTGAAAGGTTGTTTAAAGATGCTCAGAGGTTGAAGGGATAGACAATGGAGGCTGATAAAAATCTTCCATCACTCTGTATAGACACAATGACCTGGGATTTGGTTATGCTTAATAATAGCCAGATGCTATTGATATTAGCTGGCTATTGATAAGTCAGATTCCTGCTAAGATAAAAAAGTAAGTTTTCAAAATCCACATTATCACATAATTTTAATTATGCTGATAAGGGGTAATAATGAAACACTGAAGGATGTTAGCTGCTGCAGTTATGTCCTTTGACTCCTTATGATTAAATAGCTAAAGTCAGTGTCAGGAGTTCATGTCTTTGTTCACTTCTCCCACATAGGGAAGGAGTGAAATCTCATTTTATTTGTTCTAAAAATAGGAAACATTCCAATAGACATTTGATCTTCTTGGAGAAGCACTACATAAATGAAGAGATAATAAGATCTCCATGAACATTTAAGAATGATTCTATTCTTTATAACTAAGAATAATGGTGCCAAAAAAAACTGATTTTATATTTTAAATTGAATAAGAGAATTTTTAATTTCCAGGCAGGTCTTTTTCTTTAGTTATTTTCATTGTCAATGATTTTTCCAACATTAAAATAGAGCTTGATCCATAAAAGATTTTATTTGTAGACAGTTTGGGGATCACAGAGTGTATAATTATGTATAAAAATTGATTGCTCTCAGCATTATAAAACATATTGTTATATTCTCAGAATCTCACTTGGAAGGGTTTGCAGAAGCTGACAATCTTACTTATATGTGACAAAAATCTCTTCCACAGTATGCCTTACTCTTCAAAATGAAAAGGTCCCCACTTATCTTCTAAGGCACCTTATTCCATATTTGGAAAGCTCAAATTATTAGAAACTTCCCTTATGTCAAATCTAAATTTGTGGCTTTGAACTTCAACCCACTTTCTGCTGTTTGGAGTCGAATAGATCCTTCTTTATACAAATGATTGAAGAAGCCATCATATCTCTCCAGTTTTTTCTTGCCTAGGCTAAATATTTCTAGTCATCTTATGGCATGATCTCAAGGTTCTTTATTATTCTTCATCGTCTTCTCTTCCCGTGTATCAATGCTTTTTTAAAAATGTAGCTTCCAAAACTGAAAATAATACTCCTTATGTGATACAATCAAAGCAAAATGTAGCAAGTCTATCACTTCCTGCATTGGATGCCTCTTTTTATGCAGTCCGGATTGCATTAATTTGGGAGACTAAGAGGTAGACTAGAAGGAAATAAATCTAACCTAATCTTGAATCTTTTGTTGAACAACCAAACGAGGGAAATGAGGCCCAAGGGCAATCTGTAATTCAGTCACTTGAAACCTAGAAAGTCTGAAAAACAACTGACTTGGAAAATGAAGCAAAGAAAGAGAATTTAAGGATCAAATATCTGAAAATCATGATCCAAAAAATCATTAAATAAAACTGCCTAGATATCTTAGAATTAGAGAATAAAATAAAAACAGAAAGAATCCATTGCAAACATCCCCCCAAAAAACTACAAATTGGAAATTCAAAGAAATATTATAACCAAAATCTGAGCTTTCAGGTCAAAGAAAAATTACCATAAACAACCAAAAATAAAGAATTTATATACTGAGGAATCATAGCCACAATCATACAAATTCAGCCATCTCAATAAAGGAATTGAGAGATTATAATATGATGTATCTTAAGGAAATAGAGGTTTAGAACCAATGATATCTATATATGGCAAAACCGAATATACTCCTACATGGAAATATATAGATCTTTAATGAAAGATAGGACTTCTAAGAATTTTTATGCAAAGACTAGAACTAAATAAAAACTTTGAAATACAAACAAAGGAGTCAGGAGAAGCACAAAAAAATAAGATTAAACATCCAAAAGAGACTAAACAAGCACATAGTGTTTATATTCTAATTGCAAGAGATGATATTAGTAGCCTGTCTGGGTGTTACTAGCATCAGGAATCCTAGAAGGAATTGAATAAGATAGATAACTTTGAGATGTTTTTATTATGTTTTGATGATCTTAAAAGAAGGAAGGACTTAGAAAAGCAATTTACTCAGATGTGGTGGGAGTGGGGATGGGAGTAGAAAGCAAAAGGGAAAATAGTGGAAATTATGTCAAATCTCATATTTAAGTAGAAGACAATAAACAAAGAAAAAAGATATAGGAGGAATGGTCACATCTTAACCTCACTTTTATCTGAACTGGTCAAAGAAAAGAATACACAGTTTGATTTAGAAATAAATTTCACTCAACAGTGAAATAGAAGAAAAAGAGGAGAGAGAAACAAGAGAGGAGAAGAAAGATGGATGAAAAATTCAGGAGGGAGATAAATCATGAGCCAAACAAATTCTAACTACAGAGGGTACATTATGAAGCAAGGTTTTAAAGGAGAAAAAAAAAAGGATAAGCATCTGTAATTGGGCTGTGAGTGACAAGAAAGAGCAGGGACTGGTGAGTGAGCACTGGTGCCTGTTAACCTTCTTTTTGTTATAAAGAAGGGTAGGTAATGAAGGAAAATTCAAGAAAATAAGATGAAAAGAAATTTATAATTATAATTGTGAAAGTGAGTGGGATGAACTCACACATAAAAGGGAAAAAAGGAATACATAAAATTAAAAGATGAATGTTGAAATAAATTAGAAATTTATTTTTATTTTTTACATATCCTTGTGGTGTTCTCTTCTTTTGTATAACATATGATTGTTCTCGATGGGAGCAGGTTTCTTGGGGATGTTCTGGAGGCAGCCTTAGTTTTGGTTCCCTGTAATAATCACTCCAAATGCAGCCAAGTGTTAAAAGTTCAAATCTTTTATTGTCTCCTCCAAAATAGCCTGGGTAGTTTTCTTAGAGGCCTATCTCCTTCCTTGGTTCCAAGAGCTGTTGTAGCTTGTCTGCCAGCTTCAGCCTCCAGCTCTCTCTGAATCTTGGTTCTCCTCCACTGAATCCTTTGTTCTGCCCGACTGCAGTCTCTAGCTTGTCAATCTCCTGAACTGACTGACTCCACTGACTCAGCTCCTTTTTATGCTCTTTTAGAGGTGTAAACTCAAAGGTTGACTCCTCCTCCGAGAGTGGGATTATGGGAGGTGTGAAACTCATTCTTGTGAATCTCATATTGATTTCTGGCTTGTCTAGAATCTCCCAAACTTGTGAACTAATGTGTATGAGCTAATGTGTGAATTCTCAAAGGTGCAAACCCAAGCACACAAGCATTGCTTCCATCAATTCCAGTGAGTCAACACCTGGTTTCAAGTTCTGGCCCATAACATATCCTGAAACATAAAAATTCATATAGTTAAAATAAGAGGCTAGATTAAAATCTATGAAACTTCAGATGAAGTATTTTAAAAAAGAAAAGGAAATAATGATCATAGACAAGACAAGAACAAAAAAATTGGCTAAAAGAGATAAATAGGGAAACTGAAACATATGTTGACAATGAATTTTATAGAAAAAAGTATACATGTATACACTTAAGTGTTGATTCATTTTGAGCTTAGCTCCCAGAACCTTTTGAGACAGACAGTTGTTCAGTAATACCTCCCAATCTTGTGCTTCTGAAGTTAATTTCTTGAAATAACTTATTGAAGGGTGGAATCTGAATTTGTATTAGTGGGATTGGACTTCAAAACCAGCTCTTACCTCTTCTTTCCTCAGTAACCTTGCCCAGGGTTACACAGCTATTAAAGTCTGATTTGAAATCAGAAAAATTAATCTTACTGACTTCAGGCTCAGCACTCTATTCAATGCACCACTTACCTAGCTGTCCCAGAAATATTTATGGAAATATATAAATTTATAGAAAACTTTTATAGCATTATATACATATACATACCTATTTCACTTTCATTCATATATAATATATGCATATATATATAATTCTAACCTTAGAAATAAATTATATATGGATGTATAATCCCTTAAATATTGTGAGTCTAGAAGAAATAATCATTAGGTTCAAACTAGTCCTGATTACTGTCACTAAGGAGAAGAAATGCCACAAATTATATTATCCAAGATTTGACTCTTCTCATGAGTTACTAGTTGTATAATGAACATACATAGCAAATGGTAAAATGGTAAATAACATTTATCCAAACAGCAAACAGAAATTAGAAAAAAATATATATGTGAGAATATATGCTAGAAAATTTGAAGCAAGTTAATAAGAGGGAGAGTCTCAGATCTTATCTAAGGAATCACTAGTAAACTGGGAATAGGAAGATGACCGAGTTTGCCAGTTATTTTACATGTTGACTTCAATTCAGAGTTTCTCTACCTTCAGAGATGTGAAGAGAGGCTGGAATCAAAGGTGGAGGCAAGAAGCTGAGTTTGTCTCTTCTCTTCCCTTTAGCTCTCATTAATCCTACCTCTCAAGCAGGCATGGAGCATTGAGTAATCAATCTCCACCAAACACTAAAATGATGTTCAAATGGCTCCTAGAACCAAGGGTTCAAATGTAATGGAATACTATCATGTAGTAAGAAATGATGACAATGTTGAAATTCTGACTAGTTTAGACAGAGATTCAAACTTTTGTTCTACCTTAGTTAGTAATCAGTCTCTTTTCCTGAATTTCCCCTTCTACACGATTACTTAACAGATATGAAACACAGATTCCTTATTATTGGCCATTCTTTAGGAAAGACAAAATTTCAAGCAATAGAAACAGCTTAAAGAAAGATTATCAGTGGCAAGAAGCATATGGGAACAGAGTTATTAACCATTATGGTTCATGTCTTGATGTTCAGTGAGTGTTTACTTTTACCATCTATCAGAATGTATCCCCCAACGGTTTTTTTTTAATTTTTTCTTAGCAAAGCATTCATTATAGGAGTCAAACCTATAGTAGTACATAAAATCTAGTCCCCTCTCATAAATCACCTTCATTACCACCTTCCTCCTCAATGGTAGTCTCCTATTTAGTGGAGTTGGGAGGAGGACACTGCTATTGCCAGTTTTTATTTAAAAACTTCAGGTGAGAACAAATTGTACTCAGGTCCAAGGAAGGAAACACTGTATAAGAACTGTATAAAATTTTTTTCCTTTCTGACAAGAAAAATCCATGGGAATACCTAGTTACAGTTTTAATTGGAAATGTCCATGTTTATTGGTGTTTGATAAGGTCAAAATAAAAATAATCTAGTTAAACCATGTTTCATTAACTATTAATTAGTTATTATTAATTATTAGTTATTACTAATTAATTAGTAATACATTTTAGAATTTTATTATGAATGAAAAACTTATGGTTTATATTTTTATAGACTCCATTCTCTTTCCTTTTTTGAAATTTGGGATATTCAATGGTATATTCCCTGTATTATCATGGTTTTATGATTTGATATAGTTGTCATACTCTTCAGATAATAACCAAATCATATTTACATTCTTTTGAATATAAATTATCCTTTTTTCTTTGAAAATGTTAAGAAATAATAAATTATTTTTGTTACATATAAGTAAAATAGCCAATTCTCCTTTTTGGTAGGCATTTTCTCAGTCTGTCTATTTGATGCTATGTCATTTAAACTGGCTTTCACATTTAGTTTACCATTTATAGTCAGTAATTTGATCATTCTTCGTTTTAAATAATTTTTGCTTTTTAGATTGACTTCTTTATTTGCAATATATATGTAAAATTTCTTATCATATATACATGTCATAAGAATATACAATAAATACAATTTTCTGAATTTCCTGACATGATTTTTTCCTTTTTTAGTACCTACATGAAAATGGAATTGTCCATCGTGATCTTAAACCTGAGAATCTTCTCTATGCAACTCCAGAACCAGATGCACCACTCAAAATAGGTAAATATCCCTAATGACTTATCATGTCTCTTTTTATAGGGAAATAATGTTTTTAGTAAGATATAAAACATTTCTTCTCTCCAGAGAAGTTCCTGGATTATTTTGAATCTTAAAAGGAATGAAAAAATACTGAAGAGGTGGGCCACCTGCCAGTGGCTGCTGGAGGCTACTCAGACCTATAGAATGGATCTCTTCATGTGAGAGGATAATGACAATACAAGGAGACTGAGAGGCAGTTGCTGTTTGCTGACCTCTCTCCTCTTCCTTCTTGCCTCCAATTTATTTCATTACCAATCCACAAGGAACATCCAATAAGGTTGTTTTGCAACTCCTTCAAGTTTATGATTCACAGCTGTGGAGATTCTAGGAGAAATGACCTTCCCCTTCATCTAGGCATGGTCCTTAACAGTACTCTGTATCATGATACTAAATACAGAAACACAGATACTAGGGCTAGGACTAG
Source organism: Sarcophilus harrisii (assembly GCF_902635505.1). Taxonomy (NCBI): domain Eukaryota; kingdom Metazoa; phylum Chordata; class Mammalia; order Dasyuromorphia; family Dasyuridae; genus Sarcophilus; species Sarcophilus harrisii. The sequence goes on from NC_045426.1 coordinate 197,896,341, forward strand.
GTGGCATAGTGAATAGAGCACCATCTCTCGAGTCAGGAAGACCTGAGTTCAAATCCAGACTTAGACACATGATACTTACTAGCACATTATGTGACCTTGAACAAGTCTGATCACAAAAACAAAAAAAGAGGAAAAAAAAAAGAACAGAGACGTTCGTTCTGGTTTTTTCCCCTGATCAAAGAAGGGATTATATTTAATACAATTATCATTTGCTGCTTCTCCCCTCCCCTAATAAATGTGACCCTCAGATAAAAGGGAACGAGAATTATGAGAAACAAGAAGACAGGATGATTCAACTTCTTTAATATTAAACTCTGGCCAACTAAGAATGGACTATATATCATGAAAATGCCAAAAGAATCCTCATTCCTTAACTAGCACTGTATTTTGTGATGCTCATATAGACTCTCTGTGTATTTATCTGTGGCCACTGAAAAGAAGCTCATGCATATGATAGATAAGATCCATTTCATGAATGTAGACACTGAAAAGAAATTCTAGAATTTGTTGTGAGTCACCATTAACAAAACACACAAAGACAGTGGACTTCAGGGGAAGATCCCATTTTACTTGACCTCTTTTTTCAGAAATGTTTTCTTAAAAGAAGTTTAACTGAACATGTATTAACAGATAATCAATCATTCATGCAATAGAACTTTGCATTCTGAAGTACTTCCAATTCACAGTCACTTTTAATGGGAACATAGTTATTTTTAAAATTAAATGCAAAAAATCCATTCCAGCTTCTTGAAGTAAAAGATTTCTATTGAAAAATGTTTGATGTGTTTCCTAGGTCAGATGAAAAAAACTTCTCAGAAATTGCAGATATCCAGAAGGACAGCTGACATGTTAACTAATTTAAAATTATTCTGAAAAGCAGTCTTCACCAGACTACCAAAAGAATCTATGATACAAAGATATTAAGAACTTCTGGCATAGATTGGAGAGATTATCATAAGTCATTTAAAAAAATTCTCTCTATTATTAAAAGCTTCAATTTTTTTCTCCCTATAACCCATTTTCTTTTTGCTTCCAGCTCTTTGACAAAAAAAGTATCTTATTGAGAATCATGGGTACAAAAGAGTAATCTGTTATTGCATAGTAGATGTAACAAAAATGAACTGTTTTTTTATTTCCTCCCATTATTTTAACAGCTGATTTTGGACTTTCTAAAATTGTGGAAGATGAAGTTACCATGAAGACTGTATGTGGAACACCAGGATACTGTGGTATGTCCGCTATTAATAATTTTCCTCCTACTTTTATTTCTATTTACAAACCAATTTGCATGTTCTACAGTTTGCATCTACTCTAAAATATTGTCACCTCTACTTACAAGTAATTGAAATAGAAAAGCTAGAATATCATATTAAGATAAAACCTTTCTGAGTTTTTCTCAAAGGAAACAACCTCCTAATAGAATGCAATCTGACTCCATGAAAAGTTGAATGGACAAAAAGGAATGCTAGTCAAACATTTCTGCTAAAACAAATGTTGCTTACTTTTAAATAATAGTGAAATAAATATACTGTTTCCTATGTGCCAAGCACTGTACTAAGTACTGTGATACAAAAAGAAAAAAATGATCCCTCTCTCCAGGAGCCCATAATCTAATCTGGAGACAAGAAGCAAACAAAAATCTATGCACAATTCATAGAGGGAAAGTGAAAAAGAGAGAAAGAGAAGGCTTTGGAAATAAAAGAGATTTAAAGAGACTTCTTGTAAAAGATAGGATTTAAAAGAGGTTTAAAGGAAACCAGAAAGACAGAAGAATGAGTGCACTCCAGGCATAGGTCAGACTTGTGTTTTAGTTTAGCAGCTGAACAGAAGAATTGAAGAAGGCCGAACACTCTTTCTGCGGTAGGCTATTACAGTGTGTTGAGGACCTGAATCAGGGGGTGGCAATATCCAAAGAGAGAAGGGAGCATTTTTGAAAGATTTTACTAAGGTGAAATGGGGAAGCTTTAGGCAACATATTGGACAGAATGTGAGAATGGTGGTAGTTAAAGATAGTGAGGAGCTGAGGCTAACACCTAGGTTTTGAACTTGGGGGACTGAGAGAGTGGTGTTGCCTTGGAAAATAATAAGGAAGTTTTCAGGAGAAAGTGTTTGGAAAAAAGGGTAATGAATTGTTTTGGATACATAGGCTTAAAATATCTAGTGAACATTTAGTTTAAGAAGTGTGAAAGGCAGATTTGAGATTAGAAGGCAGAAGAGAGGGTAGGTCAGAATAGATAGATCTGAGAGTTATCAATTTAGAGTTAATTGTTAAATCCATGGAAATTGATGAGATCCTCAAGTGAAGTAGTATAGAGGGAGAAAAGAAAAAGGTCAAAGGAAGAACTCTGTGGGATTGTGGATGAGGATATGGATTAGGAGTCAACATAAGTTAAGGAGTAAACTAGAAAGAGTGGATAGACAAGAGAAAAAGCAAAGTAGAGAAGTGTTCCAAAAACCTAAAGAGAGGAGATTATCAAGAAGTCAACAGTGTCAGTATCTGCAGAGCTATAAAAGAATGAGGATTGAGAAAAAAGCCATTGCATTTGGCAAATAGATCATTGATAACTTTTTGGAAGAGCAATTCCTATGGAATGATGAGGTTGAAAGTCAAGAAAAAAGTAGGAGTAGAGAAAATGGCAATACCTTTTGTAGGTAGCCTTTTCAAGCAGTTTCATTACAAAGGGCAAAAAAAGATCTTAGGTTGATAGTGAGCATGGAGGTATCATTTGAAGGCTGTTTGTGGATATGTAAGACTTGGGCATATTTGTAGTTAGAAAGTAACAAGCCTGTAAACAGAAAGAGATTGAAAATAAATGAAAGAGTGGGAATGACAGAGGGAAATATGTGTTGGAGGAAACAAGATGAAATGGGATCACTTTTGTAGATAGAGGGGTTAGTCAGAGTAAAAAGTAAGAAGAGATCTTCATGTAATACTGAGGAGAAAGAGGAGATAATTGGCACAAGACATATGAGTATTGTGAAATGAAGAAGGGAAAAGAGGGAGCTCATGGCAGATAACTTCAATTTTATTTGTAAAATATGAATTAAGCTTCTTCATTGAAAGGATGGAAGGAAGGGGAGCAATGGTACGTTTGAAGAGGTATCAAAAAGTTGTGAAAGAGTCTTTGTGGGGAATGGGATAGTGAGTTAATAAGGGCAGTGTTCAAGAATGAAGTAAAGAGATAAGAAAAAACTTGATGTAGGAAGTAGGTTTAAAGAAAACTAGGAATTCTAAGAGAAGGGGATAGAAGGAAATACATTCTAGATGGGAGACAACCAATGTAAAGATGCAGAGACAAAGAGGAAATGAACAAGAAATGTAAAGAACAAGAAAGCTAATTTGATTGAACTGTAAAATGCACAAAAGGGACTAATATGTAACAAAACAGATATATGATAAAGGCAGATTGAAACCAGGTTAGGAAATGTTTTGAATGTTAAAGGAGTTTACATTTGTTCCTAAAGGAACATGTTAAATATGTTGAGTTGAATATGTTAAATAAGAGTGACATAGCCAGATCTGTGCCTTAAGAATATCATTTTCCTAGCTATGTAAAGGATTGGAAAGAAGAGAAGCTGAATACAGGGACACCAATGAAGAGGCTATTGTTAAAAGTAGAGATGAAAGGTGATAAGAAAATGAATTAGGATTGTTATTGTGTGAGTAGAGAGATGAGGACAAATACAAGGAATGTTGTTGGGGTAGAATTAACAAGGCATGACAGTTTACTGGACATGTAGAATGCAGGAGAATATAGAGAACATGATTCTATCTTCCATTGGTCTACATTCAAATTTTACATTTATTGAGTTCAAATGATATTTTTTTTATCATTGGAGAAAGATAAGGTTGGAGAAAGGTTCTACAAGATGAAGGATCTATTCACAGTATTTTTGGTGACATTAAATAACTTGATGCCATCCACAGAGAACCAATGATTAATAAAATGTTTTAATTTGACTCCCTGAATTTAAATCTTGCTTCTGTTATGGGGCAATAATAGGGAATTAGGCTAGAAAGAACCACAATAGGTTTAAACTCTGACTTGAAAAATGTCACATTTAATACCATTTTTGACATTATTATGCTGTTCATATGTTTGAAATAGAAAACAGTTTTCTGTGTTGACATTACATAGTGACATATTTTCACTATACTTGTGCCTATTTTATAGATTTGAAATATTTGAATAAGCCATGAGCATGAAAATGAGGCAAAGGTCTTATGACTACTATGGAAATTAAGTAGAAGATTTAGAAGTGAACAAGATCAAGAATACTGTTTAATTAGGGAGGAAATCTAAGGGGAAAGTAGCTTTTTTGAGGCAATTGGAGTTAAGTGATTTGCTCAAATTCACACAACTAGAAACTGTTATGTATCTAAGGCCAGATTTGAACTCAGATGCTGCTGACTTCAGGGGCAGTATTCTATTCACTGTGCCATCTAGCTGCCCCAAGGAGTTTATTTTAATAGAAAATATATTATTATGTTCCAGTGTATCCTGGAATTTTTAGGGTCTCCTACCCTACACATCTAAAATCATATTGTAGTTTTAACTAACATCTTTCATTTGGCAGAAAGCCAAATGAACTCATTATTATAGCCCGTAAGCTTTCTCAAATACTTGGAGTCTATGCCTTACAAATGAACAATTATATACCACTGAAATTTAATTATTGTTTCAATTAGAAAGAAGTTTATCTTTCCCACTCTTCAAGAACAATGATTGTCAAATTTCATATTATCAGAGTCTAGTCTTGTCAAGTCTAGTGTAGGTCTTGAATATAATTGGTATTTAATAAAAAAGGATGATCCTTGGGAATGTTTCATTTCTTTAATCTATATATCCTCAATAGCTAGCATAATGCCTAGTGCCTAGTAGATCCTTAGTGAATAAATGCTTATGGACTGGTTGATTAATATATAAATGGATCTTTCCTATGTCCTTTAACAATGCTAAGCACACAGAAAAAGCTCAGTAAATGCTTGTTAATTAGTTGCTGTACCTCTAGAAGCCTGCTTACAGGAAACCCTTGAATATAATCAGGTAGACTATTTGAAGAATTTAGAAAAAAAATTGACTTTCTTCCAAAAAAGTACACTCCTGGAATTTTCCTGGGTATTGAGAGGAAAATACTCAGATTACAATTAGAAGTGAAATTAGGGCTGATAAGAAAGATACAGGAGAGAGGAAGAATTAAATCTAGAGGATACAATGTCATTTTCTCTCAGAGTTTCTCCATCTTATCTCTGAAGGAGAAGGTTTTATTGAAAGGAAAAAAAGCCTAGTATTTTAGATTTCCTTTCTTTAAGACCTGTAGAGAAAATTCAAGGTGGAGAAAGTGATAGAAATGTGATGGTGGAAAAGGAAGGTTAAGCAAGATATTCTGGCCAAAGATGTATCATCACCACAAAATAAATATTGTTCTAACCAAAAAAAGGCATATTTTCTTTAGCTTTCTGTTCCTGTGGAAAACCCATGAAAATGCCAGAAATCAGACCAGCTGTTCTGGCTCTCACAGAGACCATGAAAAGCAAGAGAAAGAAAGACAAACAGATATAGGTGTTCTTCCAAAGTGAAGTAGTAACAAGAATAAAGTAGAATATTTTTTTATCAGTAATTGTACCCTTAAATGCTTTCTAACCACAATGTTGCTAAGGAAATACACATGAAAACAAAAAGAAGCTAAATCAGTCAATGTATGAAGGGACTGTGTGAAAACTGGGTTCAAGGAGAAACTTTAGCATTCTCAGACAAACTGCCTCTCCTTCTGTCTGGGCAGGTGGCTTATCATTCCTACAAATCTGTTCTCATAACATCTCAATACTCCTGAAGCTTCCCAGCCTCTGCCAGCCAATGAGCAGACTGAAGTGGGGGTTTGTGCCAAATCAGAATGACATGAATTACTGCAAACTGAGTGCAGATTGAGGAGGCCAGAATGCCTGGGAAAGTACAGCTAGGAAATAGCAAGATATGCACAGGATAGGCAGGTGTAATTACATTACCAAGGCAGATGTGATTACCTGGGAGGTCATACTAGGTAATATGAATATTAGTGGAAGTAATTGAGGGCATTTAGTCTAAAGAAGAGAGGATTCAATAACAAGGAAATATTTTACCTTTCTTCAAGTATCTGAAGGTTTATCACAAACTAGAGATATTGGATTTGTTCTGCTTGATCTCAGAGGGCAGAAATAGGAACAATATATACAAATCTAAAGTGACATGTTTAGGTTTTAAGAAAGGGTAAAAAAAACTTCTCAGCAATTGCAGATATCCAGAAGGATAGCCTTGACAGTATTGAGTTGCAATTAATTGAAAATCTTGATAAAGTCTGGATGATCACTTGTCTCATAGGAGATTCTCTTTTAGGTATTTAAGCTCTGGCCCCCTCTAACTTTGAAATTCTGCAATTCTCTAAGGGGAAATGCAGTTAGTTAAAATAAAAAAAATAGTATTTTTCAATTTCTGGAAATTTTGGGAGGAAAGTTTCTGAAAAATTGTAATTTTTAAAATGGTGCTTTATTTTGATTGATGCCCTTGTTTCCATTTATATATAAAAAAAGATCCATTTATTTTTCAAAATTCATTTTCATATTTCAAATTTTAAATTTCAGATAAGATCTATTATTCTCTGCCTATCTTCCCCTCTCACATCCATGAAAAGAAAAAGCCCTGTTACAAAACCATATAGTCAAGCAAAATAAATTATTGCATTGACCTGTCACACATTCACACACACACACACACACACACACACACACAAATCTGTGCAGCCCCAGTGACAACAAGTAGAAGCAGCAGAAGAGTTTTTAGGAGTTTCTGGACCAACTTCTTGGAGTAAGAATAAGATTCACTGAACAAAGTGGAAATTTCCCAATAAAAGAATCAGACCAGATGATCATTTATAGCTCAAAATTTATAATTCTTTGTCAACTTTGCACAATGGGGAAGAGTTAAACTTGAAATTTCATTGATTCACTGATACCATGAATTATATACGTTTTCTGTCATTGAGTCAACAGGGTGAACTCTCTAATCTCTAGTATTTCCCTCTTAATAGTGAGGAACTTCAAGGAAGTTCTGTAAATCTGAGAGTGGGGCCATGGGAGATATTCCAAGCTTTTATAGGCTTGACTAGGAATTCTTTGTATCTTATAATTTTTATCAGGTTAAATTAAATCCTTATTCAAAAGAAAAAGAAAGAAAGAAATAAGAATATAGGAGCTGAGTAGGTCTCTAAGAGGATCAGATTGAAAACTAAAGAATAAATAGCAAAAGAGGAACAATAGGAGATTTGAAAAGCTAATTGCTGGTGCAGTCTAAGGAGAACAACAACAATGAAAAAGAGCAGATGATTTCAGCTCCATGATGGACTGAATGAAATTCACCTAAAGGGTCTCCCTAACATCTCCCTAAAGGGAGAAGCTTCTCACAGATGTGTGTTGCCATTTTCTGCCCACTCTGGCTTGAATAGGAAAAACTGACAGGAGTGAGATTACTTGCAGCTCCTTTTGCTAATACAAAAGCAGATCTGTCTCAGCTCATCCTAATCTTTGTCTAGCCACTGGACCCAGGTGGCTCTGGAGGGGAAAGTAAGGCAGGTGACCTTGTCCTGCCTTCCTCACTTTTCACTTTCACCATGGCATCACCTTCCTGAGGTCATGGTCGTCTTCAAGAACAAAAGTCAATAACATTTATAAGAAGAACTAGCCAGGCTAATGTGCCTTGTTAAACATCAACCTGAGCAGTTGATGTGACATTTGTTCTGATTGGCCACATAGTATTCTAATGCGTGAATAATTGCCCAGGATCACGAGTCTGCATAAAGAGAACTGTTGTTATGAGGTAATACTTTCTAAACTCTCATTTAAAAGTAAATTGTAAGAGTATGACCAAGGTTTATATATGGAGTGTGATATATTTGATTATCTCTTCATTTGCTTTAATATTTGAATAGCTATTGCATTATAATTATTTTTTGCCTCATTATTAAGGTATATTTAAAATATAAAAATATAATTATTATGAATTACTGGTGTGTGTAGATATAATACCTGGTATATGGGTTATGGAATGTCCAGTATGTCCTAGTATGTAGGTTCTGGTATGAATGGATGATTATCATCAATGGAAATTCAGGACTAGAGTGCTAAGTAGAAGAGGAGGTATATTTCCCTTCAAAAGAATTAGCTTCAGTCCCTGAAATAATTTGATTGTGATTGTGGTAGCATTCAAACTCTGGAAACATAATCCTATAAGTAGGAGATCAGGCTGGAAGGACTAATCTAATCCAGACAGTGCTAGTGTCTATCTACCTAATATAAGGGGTGGCAATGAGGAGATATACCAGGTATCCCGCATATTGGGTTATATTGTTGGAATAGTAACCATATCGCAACTACTTTTCTTGCACAAAAACTGTGAACTCGTTTACTGTAGTAAGGAAAAACTAGACAAGATTTATCCTAACATTCCCAGAAGAAACTTGAGTTAGGGATGGGGGTGCAAAATGAGTCAAAGAAATTATTTCAGGGCATATTCTTCCTCTCAGAACCTGGTTCCGTATAAACACAAATCTTGTACTTCTAGAATCCAGTTTACATAAAACTGCTCTAGTATAAGGATTATTCCAGCTTGAAAGTTATTTTTTGAGAATGTGCAGCAGGGAATAAAGATCAGACAAGATATTGAAGGAATTGAGTGCTGACTTTATGAAACAGAATATGAGTTGTAATGCTGCCTCAGAGATTTGCTGTGTGAACTTCAGCATGTCACTTAACTTGTCTGTGCTTCAGTTTCTTTACTAGAATTCAGAGATAAAAAAGACCTAATAAACTAGGTCTTTATTAGTTTATAATATTTTAAAATAATAGTTTATATAAACATAAAAATAAATATAAATTTAAATAAATATATTTTATAATTACATATTAGAATTATAAATAAATATAAATATAAATAATAGTTTATAATAATTGCATTATTTAAAAAATCATTCTCATCTTATTTGATGGAGTTCACACAGAAACAGTCCTTGAGACAAATTCTGTGGACTATTTTACAAGCAGATAAAATGACTTCTTTTTGTAGTTAAATAAAAGGATATAATGTTCTTTGTAGATTCACTGAAGAAATCCTTGGTACAATGCCAATAACAGAACAGTACAGATGATATGACTATGTCACATATACATATTTACATAGAAATATGTTGTTGCCACATGATTTTAATTTCTTCTGCTAAGTTTATGTATCTTGAAAATTTTTCTTTCAATGCAACATGGATATTGTGAATATTTGAAATACTCACATTTATTTAAAATCTTACTCAATGTTTGTGCATCAATGTTATATCCAAGTTAACACAGACAACAATTGAGCCATTGATAATGCTCTGATTCTAGATTAGTTTATTTATTGAGCTCCAAAGGATATTTTCAAGTCTATATTTGTAGAATGGAGACTTGTCATCTGTCAGTCCATGAAACAAACAAGTTATCTCTTGCCCAACATTCAGCAGGTGCTAAATTTTTGCACCTGAAATGGTATTGCTTTTTAAGGATAACATTTTTGTTTGAAACCCCAAATCCCTCAATTTCTTTAACTTTTTTGACTTCATTTTGATTGGTCTTTGTTTCCATATTATTGGCCAAGTTCTTAAAGATATTATTCATGGAGGACTTTTTGATTCTGCCCTCTGGTACTTCTATAATCATTGCATATTCTCCAACTGAAAGTACATTTTCTTCAGTTATATTCAACAAATCCAATGGGATCCTGCTGTAATTTTCATTTGTTAGTGAAATGATGTTTGCTCATTCCAAAAGTATTTTCTGTAGGTTTTTTATTTATTGATCAGTGTCAGAATTTCTACCTTCAAATTTTTTTTTTTTGTTATTATTACACAGGTTTTTGTTAGGATGCTTTCTAAACTGGTAGTGGTTCATTTTACAATTCTGAAAGTATAAAGGCTGGTATTGCATAGTGTTAATTGTTTCAGATATCCTCTTTCCATTGAACTTAAATTTCAGGATGACAGTAAATCTTGTGTTTTTAGCCACAGCTTTCTCCTTCATAGCTTTATATTCAATGTGTCTTACATGAAAGATGCCAAGTGTCATCTTTATCTAACTTTTGTATTAATTTTGTCCATTTGTTCAATTTGACTTGTTTTCAAGATGGATACCTTCAGTCTCTATCGTTATTTGGTCTACATTAAAATTTTATATTTATTGAATTCAAATGACATTTTGTTATCATTGGATAAAGGTTCTACAAGATGGAGGAGCTTTTCATGATATTTTTTGGTGGCATTAAATAACTCAATGTCATCTACATAGAATCAGTGAATAATAAGATGTTTTAATTTGTCTCCCTTTTGAATTTAGAAACCATACTTCTGTTATGGGGATATAATAGGAAATGAGGTCAGACGGAATCATAATAGCTTTAAACTGTGACTTGAAAAATATCACCTTTTATATATCAATTGTTTTCAACATCATTGTACTGGTTATATGTTTGAAATAGAAAACAGTTTTCTATGTTGTTATATCCTCTTGCATACTTTACTATACTTGTGTCTATTTCATATACTTGAAATATCTGAATAAGCCATGAAATGGTTTGGATATTAAAAAAGTCATTAAAATCAGGCAAAGGTCTTATGATTCTACTGTGGATATAAAAGAAATCATTTTTACCTTTTTTCAAAATTATTATTATTATTTTTATAATGCTTACTTGAACTTGTGTTGAAACTTCATTCTTCTCATCTTGAGTGATAAAGTTCAAATAGAAGCAACCTAGAGATAAGTAATATACTGCTATTATTATTTTATATTTAATATTCTATGAGTTATAACAAGAGGTTAATAAGGGAGAAAATATGGGTTTTTTTGTAATACAACTCTATAGCAAACAGAACAATGGCCATGATCCTATTTTGGTATTATTCTATTTCTTTTGCTTGATTCCTATATTTTAAAAGATTTTTGTTTTAGGCACCTTAGAGATTGTTGGTTTTGCTTTTGTTGTTGTTATCATTATTATTAAAATTCATTGCTATCACTTTATTATTCTTATTTTTGTTGTTTTTATTGCTATTTTTATTATTTAATATTAATATTGTTACTGAAATGTGGATTAAGATAAATATGGTATTATATAACCAGAATGTGTTGTTTTGAAAAGATCAAAATAATGTATGTGATATTTGACTTTGGAATATAGTTTTGTATTTAGATTTCAGGAAGAAGATGTATAATGTTTTTGGAATTCATAATCCTTCAAGCAATTAAGGAAACCATGATGTAAAGACATAATTTATAGAGAGCGCTAGAAATGTATCTAGCTTTTTCATTGTTCATTTTTATATAAAATTGCTCCCTGTATTTCATACATCAGAATTTGCTTTGGAGTTTCACATTTTTGTCATATTTTAGGGCAATAATTAGAGGTTTTGTTATAAGAAGTTGCAGGTTTGGAGAGCAGATTATCAAAGTTAAGTAAATTGTGTCATTATCATACTGTCTCAGAAATTCTGTTTAATCATAATACTAAAACTTTAAAAACAAGATTTGCATAGATAATTTAGAGTTGATTATATTCTGGGTTCTGTAAGTATACCTTGAAAGAATAATTTCTTAGCATTTTAGAATTCTGTTAAATTGAGTGCTGCTCTTATAAGGTCTCTTCCATATTATAGTAAATACTTTTGTTCCTTTTAAAGAAAGCTGCTTTCCCATTATATCTTTTTTTTCCATAATTTACAAAATGCACTTTGAAATTTGGAAATATTTCCATACATACATGGAAATAATAAGTATTAATTAATAGAATACTCAACTATAAAAGTAATAGAATATAAGCTTATTTCAGAAATGTCTCTGTTTGAATGTTACAAAAAATGAGAATGAAATGGTAACTAATACAGTGTACTAGTTCTCAGTCATCACTACAGACAATACCATTGTCTATCAAAGTGTTCATAAGATTGATCCATAAACACTTAACAACATTGTTTTTAATAGATATCACCATTTTGAACATTTGTACTCTCCAAATCTTGTGAAATAAAAAACTTTCAAAATGCAGTTTGAATGGGAGGAATCAAAACTAAATAGGAACAAAATGAGGCATGTATCATCCTATCCAGTACTACTGATGACGCTTTCCATGAGACTACAGAAGATGATCTAATAATACAGCATTTTCTTTAAATTAACAAAAGGCAATATCTTATTCACCTGTGCTTTGGAACATTAAAAATAAAACAATAATATCATGAAAAAGACTTTTCCTTCCACTGAAAAATATGAGAACAAGATAACAATTACAACTCACATTTTTAGAGTTCCCTAAGATTTACAAAGCACTTTTCTTATAACAACCCTATTGGGTAGGTAGTATGAGTATTATTCTAATTTTACAGATGAGAAAATCAAATGTCATAAGGTTAATATTATTTATCAATGATATCACAACTAGTAAATGTTGGCTCTAGGGTTATCTCTCTTAATCAATCATTACATGAGTAGTTCCATAACTTCCAGGAATAAAGGCACAGTGGAAGAAAAGTTGAACAGAAGCAAATGATTGACAGTCTTAGCTTTTTCAACAATTCATTTATGGAAAATTACTTTCCAACTCTGGACCAGTCTCTGCATTTGTAAAATATGAAGTTCAGACTAGATGAGGAAGTTCTAACATTCACTCTTATATCTCTCTAAAAGACTTTCTCTTCTTTTACCCTCTCTCATAATTCAGAAACTTAGGTCATTATGCGCTTGATTTAGCAATTTAGTTATTATCTAAATGGAGAAAAATTGGTACAAAGCTGTTTGTTTATATAGTGAGAGACATGTTCTTTTCTTTTTGATTCATTCATTGTGTCTAAAATGTGAATTACAAATGAACTTCTTGTTTGAAATAATGTATTATCATCTCTGCAGCACCTGAAATTCTTAGAGGATGTGCCTATGGACCTGAAGTGGATATGTGGTCCCTGGGAGTAATCACCTACATCTTGTAAGTGAAGAAAGCAAAAGTGCATTGGGCTACAGCATTCTCTAAGACCCTAGGCCCCATCCATTTCAATCCGCCCATAAAGAAGCCTTTGTGATACTTTCATTACTCCTTAAGCATGCTTAAGAAGAGGATTTTCTGCAAATCCAAAGATAACCCCAGATTTGATCAACACTGAACAACAGACCAAGAAAATATGTACAGTCTTTCAATATGTAATTTACTAAAGGATAAAGGTGTTGCCTTTGTCTTTTTTTATTATTCTTTCTCCTTTCTAATGTTTTTCAATTTGGGGAGTAATAATTTAGTACTGAAGATAATTAAAATTAAACTCAAATTGATTTTTTTACCCTGATATTACTTTAATTTTACATATTTACTAAATTAATTGATTAGTTAGACTCTCTCCCATGCCTGCAATTTACTGTCTCCTCTCTTCTCCTGTCAAAATCCTTTTCTTATTTCTAGGTTTGGTTCAAGTACCACATCCTCCATGAAGTTATAATATCATCAGCTCCAGGAATTCTTTCTTCAAATTTTCCTAGAGCATATTGCACATGTCCACTTGCCTCCATTATTCCCTTCTTATAAAAACACAGAATTTACAACGCACTGAATTCTCTCTAATAAAATGAAATAAACTAAGGAGGAAGACATTAGGATAATGAAATGAGAGATTGAAAAGACCCAAAACTCTTTCACTGCCCCAAATATTTTTGAAGATGAGAAAACTGAGAGGTCTAGTGACTTATTCAGTCACAAGTAAGAGACTAAAGCAGAATCTGAACCTGCATCCTCCTGACTGAAAATATGCAAATTTTATTCTATTTTACAATAAGTTAATAAATGTTGGCTGACAAGACAGAAAGTAACTTTTTTCAATACTCTGTGAATATAAATATAGTAGCATTTCAGATACTTTAAAGTAATACTATGTTATCATTTCTTGAAAGTATTTTCTCTTCCACTTATCCTAGTCATATATTTTAATTTTTGTAACTTTTTATTTAATAAAAATACCATCAGAAGTAATATTCATGTCATCATTCTATAACTTGATTTACTTTCTTTTTTAGAGTAAAATTTATTGATGCTTTTTAATTTTTTAAAATTTTTTGATGCTTTTTTATTTTTAAGTTATTCAAATTTCTTCTTGGATCCCTCCCTTTACCACTTTCTATAATATCAAAGACTATTTTTCAGAAACAAGAGAAAGAGTGGAAAAAACAATCAGCAAAATAATCAATATTTTTAAAATTTAAAAACATGTAATGTCCCACACCTATGGACCTCTTACCACACACCTTCCATGTTATTCCATTGATTTTAGTCCTTCCCATTACCCTCCTTTTAAAAATTTCATTCTGTTCCTATAGCAGTATTTTATTCTGTGCATCCCCCTAACATAGCAAGTTAGTAGTGAGAGCCAAATATTTCTAGTCCAAAGAGTCAGGATAAACAGTACAGGCTAATTTCTTTTTTGCCTACCATGCTGATCAGAATCATGAATGTGTTAAAGATGGAAAAATCTCCAATTTTGGAATGACCTAACAGATCTGCACACAATACTATCAAAACTATCTAATAACTATCATAAGCATTAATATCTTGTACTACTACCATCTGGGGGATCAGGCAAAAGATACATATTTTAACATTGAAACATCTGTGGGGATTCTTAATTTTTTTAGGTGTTTTAATGACAGAATCTTACTGTTCCACATCTGATTCTTTTCAATGGGATATTTTTCTGATTTCTTGTACCATCTGATTGCTTCATTGCCTCTGTGTCCTGACATGAATTTTATGTTTTATCTCTACCCCAAATAAGACTAAGATCCCGATATAACTGGAGATAGAAAGGGGACATTTAAGCAGTTTATATACTCTATTTGTTAATAGAGAATACATGTCAAAGTGTATTTTGGTAACTAGAAAACAAAATAGGTTGAATCAATTAATTAATTTGAAAGATTCATGCTTGTGTCAAAATAAAAGCATAACACATTAATCAACTCATTCAGTGATAATTCTGCCAGTAGATTACCTACAATGCTCAGAGAATCATTTTCCTTTGCACAGACCATGAAGAGAATTCACTCAGTAAAAGCTAGCTGATGAGGACTAAGTACATTTTCATGCATGCTTCTTGGCAAAGCAAAACTAGTTAAATTTAAGAAATTTTGAATTGAATGGCATGATTATAATCCTTTCAAGTCCTTTCTTTTCCTTTTAATATGCAGTTATATACAGGATGTTTCTATACAGAATGTAAGCTTGTGCTTGTTCTTGAATAAAGGGAATTCTCTGTCCCTTCATTTTTCCTCTAGATTGCTTCTGCCTAAATCTATGTTAAGAATGCCAAGTAAGCAACAGTGTCCTTGGTGCAGACAGGCTGCTCTAATAGGAGTGCAATGAAATATTTGACAAAATGTACTTTGCCATTCTGTGGATGATTCCTTTCTATACCATCATGTATGGTATAGAAGCCTTTGCAGGCTTTGCTCCAGGGTATCTTAGAGGTTTAAGAAAACACATCTACTCTGTGTTGTCATGCCTAGGATGAACAGGGACCTTCTTCTCTCCCGCCCCAGCCAACATATGTGGATTGCCTCAATGTGATATAGTAAAAAGAATGTTAGATTAGAGTCAGAACCTCCATTGAAATCTCATCTTTGGTATGATCCTAGGCATGTGTGTCTCAATCTCTTTGGGGCTTCATTTTTACTTTCAGAGATAAAATAACTATATTGCCTCACAGCATTATTGTTAGAATCAAACAAAATAGTGGAATATAAAGTATTTTGTAATCTTTAAAGTTCTACCCCCCAAAATTAATTTTTATTTTATGAATGGAGACAACATGCTGCAGCATTTAGGGAAAGAATTAAGCAAAATGAAAGTCCTTTATCTCTTTAATTCTAGTTTTTATTAGTTATGGATTTAGGCATTGCTGATAATTTTTTCCCACTCTTTAATTCCTTTACCTATTAAACCAGAGCAGATCCTGAGTATCTAAACCTAAGTTAGTTTTCTCTAACAGAAGACTCTGATTCCCATACGTTAACATTAAAATTCAACTGCTCTAACTTTAGCAAAAAAAAAAATCATACTTGGCCATTGTTTTAAGACAGTTTCCTTTTACTCACCCTCCATTGCTATTTTTTCCTTTTATATTCTTTCAGTGATTTTTGAAATGAAGTAGTAACTTTGTGTGGATGATGATACTTTAACCCATCAGCATATCTGAAATTTGGAGATTGAGATGAATAAAAATGTTGGGAATAGTTTCATTTTCCCATTGTTCAAGTTTCTTCTCAAAAGCTTGTTCATTTTCTTGTGTACATAACCTGTATGTCGGGAAATATATTGAATTCTCTCTCCCTTTTTTTCATTTTCTGAGGATAATGAAAATCCCTATTATAGAAATCTGTGTGCTAGAATTCCTACTCTTATTTCCTATGAACAACGTAGTTAATTTCTGCTATAAAGTTAAAGGGAAATTTAACAAAATGATATTTTGCCTATCAGGAATTTGCTTACCCTAAGGAAAATACCACTGCAGAGAAGGATGAGCATTTCTTCAGGAGCAAAATATGCTTAACTATTTAATAAAGTTGTTTGTTCCCTTATCTCTTTCCTCTGTAGACTTTGTGGATTTGAACCATTCTATGATGAAAGGGGAGATCAGTACATGTTTAAGAGAATTCTCAACTGTCACTATCGCTTTGTCTCCCCCTGGTGGGATGATGTTTCTTTGAATGCCAAGGATTTGGTAAGGTGGACCAAAAATAAAATGCTTTTTAAAAATCTGGTGAAGAAGCAAAATAACATATTATTTGTCAGTTATGTTTTAAGTTCTTGTTCTTGTGCAGTCCATGTAGGATTTTTTTATTCAATTAAAGCAATTTTAGTGTGAATTATTAATGTTCCTATCCATTTGTCATTTTTTTCACTGCAGGAATTTAGAGAGGCAGCAGTAGAAAGAGCATTGAACTGTGGGAGATTTGTTTTTCTCATTCAGGCCCAATCATTAACTATGTTATTTGGGGTTAAGTTCCCTGTTCCCAACACCCAGAATCATTGTGTTTTCATTTCTCCATCTGTAAAATAGAGAAAGGAGGCTTCTCAAAGTCTCTTCCAAAATCTATTATTTTAAAATGTAAATAAAATGAAGTAACAGCCATTTAAATAAGCAAAAAATATAGAATATAGAAAGTTTAAATAAATTCAATTTCCTTACTTTCAAGAACATCAGTAGTAATTCAGTGCTAACAAAGATCCTTTCATCAATGGACAAGGAATTCAGCTAACATATGATAATTTGTCTTTCAAGTGCATTTATTGTATAAAGTGCTTCAGGATCCTCTAGGCTTCTCTTCAGTAACTGCATTATTCTTTGAGCATGGCTGATTTATTATTGGAAGCCCTTTCATTTTAGATTATAAAAAAGCCTCATCCAAATTATCAAATTCCTTATGGGTGTATCTTTAAAATATTCAATTCTTCACTCTACATACTAAAAAAAGGAATTGATTATGAACACATTCAATTAGAACTAAAATTTCTTTTAGAATTTAATTAGATTATAGGTAAACTGCTTAAATGTTCAGGGTCTGTTTCTTATTATGAAAAGGAGGATAATACTACTAGAGGACCATTCTGAAGAGCTTTACACCTTAAATAGTGAATCATTATTACTTTTCATTATTCAGTTATACTTTGTCATACAAATAATGTTTGTTGAAACATAATTACCTCATCCATTCAGTAAGCATTTAATAAGTGCTCATCCTGTGCCAGGCTCTGGAGATCCAAACACAAAAATGAAATGATCACTGCTCTCAAGGAGTTTACATTATAATGAAGGTAAACCACTTGAACACAAGTAATTAAATGCAAACTATATACAAAATAATTTCCAGGATAAGTGTAAGTGTGTGAGAGATGAGCTTTTAGAGAAATAAGGACCAGCCTCTTGAAAGAAGTAGCATTTCTCCTGAGCCTAAAGGAAGCTAGTCATTCTAAGAGATTGAAGTAAGGAAAGATATTCTGGAAATGAGCACAGAGATAAGGAGATAAATTGACAGAAGTAAAGAATAACATGTAGACCACTGGAAGATGGAATGCAGGAAGAGTAATATACAATAAACCTATAGGCTAAAACCAGATTGTGGAAAGCACTAAAAGCCAAAGTTTGCCTTCTAAGATGCAAGAAGGAGCTTTGAGCTTCTTAAGTAGGGTAGTGACTTAATCAGACCTATGGTTTATGAATTTCAATTTGACAATTACATAGAAGATAGACTGAGAGAGGGGGACCTAGAGGTGAAGAGAACAATTAGGATGCTATTAATGTAATCGAACAGCAACTTTTTATAAAAATAAAGAATAATGGAATATAAAAGATTGCTAATTTTATCAGTCATACATTATACTAACTTTAGGGGGGGAAAGCTCCATCCTATTTACAATGGATTATGTAATTTTTATTGATCATAATTTGCTTAGATCAATATAAAACACATTTGAATTCATTAACTAAATACCTCAGCTAACAGCTAGAAAGATAGCAGGCATTCTAAATAATAGACACAAATATGACGTTGAAAAGTTTCCCTGTGAGTCATTTCTGAAAGAAATAACATATAAGAATAATCTAGGCTTCTTGTTCTCATGGAACAGGATGTTGAATATTAAGAGTTGGAAGTTACTTGACAGATTACTCAATCATGATTTTCTGGATATCACAGAGCTAGAATCCAGATTTTCTAATGAAATGCCTTTATTTGTGGCTCAAATCCGTTTCTATAATGAGCAAGGACCACTACTGACTGGTCAAGCATATTAGAATTCAATTAGAATTCATTCAAATTATCTATATTTCAGTGATTGCCCATGCCTTATAAATAATGCTAAAGCCCCAGGGATGAAAAACATCTTTGTAATTAAAACTAATCCCAGGCAAATGACTGTCAATATTTCTCTGGTTTTCAATGGATTTTTTCCTAATAGGAAAGTATGTAGCATTTAAATCAGAGACCATAGATTTAGAACCAGAAGAATCTAATTTCATCTTATCCTCTCATTTTGCAAATGAAACAAAACTAGGATAGTGCAGTGACTCGTCCCATAGCTATATTTCTTCTAAACTATTTCAAAAATAAGCTCATGATTTTAAAATTTTTCATTATGTATGATTAGTTAGGTGGATATAGAAGAAACTTCATGAGTATTGTCTTTGACTCAAAGGAATATAATAGGGCATGAAATGGCATGATATAACATAAGAAAGGCATGAAATGATATAACAACATGATATGAGATGAAATAATATAACCATACTACATTACACATAATATTATATAATTTAACATCATGATATACTTTAATCTTCATTAATATAACTTCAGTAGTAATAAAAACCAAGATCTATTTTTTGACCCTTTGGTGGGAAAAAAAACAAGAGTATTACAGCCCCCAGTAGTATCCATGCTTGTCTTCCTTGATCCTACAATCCATTTGTCTTTTGTGACCTCTGGGTGCTTAATTTTTTTTTTTTCTTTAGTCATATATTTGAAGGCATGCCCTTTTATTTTACAGATGAAGGACCTGAAGCTTTAAGTGGTGACTTGTCCCAGATCACATAAGTCAACTCATGGTTCAAATCTAGCTCTTTTTATCCAATACTCTCTCCTCTTTTTTTCACTCTCTTAGCAATGTAACCAGAAATAATGGGCAGACCCTTGTTATTTGTAGACCAGGTAGCATGCCAGTGTGCATTATGTCAGTATATAGTTTTTGTCCTTCATGTTTATTTTGAAATCAATATCCTCACTAAAGAGCCCATCATACTCCGTTGCTATAGGTGAAGAAACTGATTGTTTTGGATCCCAAGAAGCGCTTGACTACTTTCCAAGCTCTGCAACACCCTTGGGTCACAGGGAAGGCAGCTAATTTTGTACATATGGACACTGCCCAAAAGAAACTTCAAGAATTCAATGCAAGGAGAAAGCTTAAGGTAAAAAATCACTGGGGAAATAATTCATTTTTAGTAGGAAATTTAGGAGTCTTCTAATAAGAAAAATCCTTAAGTTTCAACAGTCCGTATGAAATATTATATATTAAGCACTTTACAATAATATCAGAGCAGAATGGGAATTAGACATCATCTAATACAATCCCTTGCTTTTATGTTTGAGGAAACTGAGGTTCAGAGAGAGAGGAAGTGGCTTGATCAAGGAGATACAAAAATTCTCTTTACAGTGTAAACTCCTTTGAAATTCTGAAAACTCAAGTTGGTGTTAAGATGCATAATTGGAGGCTATACAAAAATACAAACTGCTCCCTGTAAAGCAAGAAAACCAGCATAGCTGATACAGAAGAGCACCCCCCAAGGACAGCAAGAGGCAACTTGTGCCAGCCAAGTCACACTATCACTACCTCAGCTACCACCTTAAATACCATGCCTTGGTATGGTATTCATACCTCTCTCCTCATACCTTGATAGACATAGGTCAGCACCCTGAAATTTTCAAAATGGGAGTACCCTCTAGACTGAAAGTCCTGTTTTCATCATAAACCCATAAATCATTGTGGAGAAGGAGCTATATTCCTTGCCACCACCAGTACCAACTTCTGACCAGATGTTGCTTTTGGAAAGATATCCCTTGGGAGTTGTTGGTACACCTTACTCCTATTCCTGTCCTTGTTTATAGTTTAGTCCCAAACAGCCATTGCTCAGGAAAGTAACCCTGATGGAGATGTTTATAAATTTACTGACAACATCTTCCTATTAGTGATGCAGCTACAGTATAGAAGACCCATAAAAGAAAATTCTTGTCACTAAACCATCCGATTTGCTGCTGAGTCCTAGGGACCATGGATTCTTTCTAACATCTCTTTCACTGGAATGTGAGCTCCTCAAAACAGAAGCTATATACTTAATAAATTTCTTTTTACTTATTCAATCAAAAACAACATTGTAAAGAAAAACAACTGTGGATGACTTAATAGACTCATTTCAGAATTAGATATGTATTTTTGGACATGGACAATATTGGCAATCATTTTGCTTGACTTCGTATATTATTACAAAGTTTTTGTTTGTTTTTCAGTGGGAGTAGGTTGAGGATTTGGGAAGAGAAAGATCTTAGGATGGGCAGCATTGCCAAAAAAGAAAGAAAGAAAGAAGAGTCAGTGAAGCATTTTTCTTCAAAAAATATACAGAATTGCAAGAAAATCAGAGAGAAATATAGGAAATCAGGACAACTTTGAAAAGTTACATGC
The DNA here is from genome assembly GCF_902635505.1 of Sarcophilus harrisii. NCBI lineage: Eukaryota > Metazoa > Chordata > Mammalia > Dasyuromorphia > Dasyuridae > Sarcophilus > Sarcophilus harrisii. The sequence goes on from NC_045426.1 coordinate 197,917,658, forward strand.
TGAAGTCATTATATACTGAAACGGAAAAGCAAGCTATTAGAGATTTGTGATTTAATGTTAAATCTTCTCCTTATTGTATTCTACTTTATATAAAGAGATGCTCGTTTTACTTGTTTGTTTTTTGCTAAATAAAACTGAGGTTTTTTTTTTTTTTTAAACAAAAGGTGCTCTGCCACTTACTGGCTATTTAAAAAGACTTTGACAATTCATTTACCTTCTCTAAGCAATAGGCTCTTCATCTTTTAAATAGCGATGACAATATTTAATTGCTCCAAAGGATTGTTGTGAAGAAATAATTTTAAGATAATTCATATAGAAGTTAATTAAGTTTTTAATTTAAATTAATGTTTAAAAAGTCATTTGGGTTCATGTATGGAATACTTCTTGAAAGAATGAATGACTATTTACCCCTAATATCAATTCCCTAACAATACCTGGTCTGATCTTCATCTGATCCATTTTCAAAGGAAGCAAAAACTATTGCTTTTCTCTTTTTCATTAGGCTGCAGTGAAAGCAGTAGTGGCCTCTACCCGACTGGGAAGTGCCAGCACTCACAGCAACTCCCTTCAGGACAACCAAAAAATCTCCATTATTCCAATACCCAATGAAGATAGTAAAGGGAAAGAAAGCACATCTCAGCTGGAAGAAACTCGAAAGGAAAGTTCCACTGAAAGAGGAACTGCAGAAACAGAACCCCAAGGTGAAGTCCAAGCTGAGGTTGCAGCTGGAGGAGAAATCCTCAAATTCAGTGCACAAGAAGGGGGAGGACTACAAGAGTCCTAAATCACCCTTTTTTCAAAGTGAGGGCTGAAGCTAGTCACTTTCATGCATGGGCTAATTTGTCCTTCAGCCAGGATGATTTGTAAGTGTGATCCTCACTGTAGTGGTTCTATTTTTGAGGTGCAAAATAATGTGTAATCATACATCAGCTGGTGACCCTAACTCCAATGCATGTGACTGCTTATGAATAATAGTGTTCTCTAATGGCATGTAACAGATTACATGTAACGTTATCTAATAGCAACAAGTGAAATTTGACAGTGAGCAAAAACAGTATAACATTTAAACTTCATATATAATTGTCAGAGGGCAAAAGTTAATGTTTGAAAAATTTATATTTTCTGTTTGCAAAACTTAACCTTCTAAGGGAGATATCTGATTTCTTCAGAATGGTAGTTATTTCTATAGGCATATTGATCATCTGCTATATGTTATCATAAAGCTATTTAAATGGTTTTTTATTCATATGTAAAAACTGTTTACAAGAAGATAGCAAATAGATGTACAGTATATGCAAAAACATTCCATAAATTCTGGTAAGAAACTGAAGCATTACTTTCAAGGGCCATGAAGCTATATGCCCCTCCAGCTTGTGTTGCGAATGCCTTACTGTATCTTTAACTGTTTATATACTCTGTATTACTAATAACCAAAAAGCTATTTCATAGAATCCTGCCATTTCATTATCCTGGCAAATTTTCAATACAACTAGGTTGGTCCCTTTTCCCTTCTGAACCTTCACTTTCTCTTTCATAGGAATCCTTTTGAAGAAAAACTCTTTAGAGAGTGATAAAAATTGGGCCTGTGTAGAGTAGTGAAAAACAACAGGATCCCTGTCATTTTTTAAAGATATAATTATAATTGCCCAAAAGTTTATAAAACTATATAGCTAAAAAAGGCACTAATTTTTATGGATAAAATCTGTGATTACCATGTTTTAAATACTCAGAAAAAAATCTTCTAAGGCTGAATCTTATGAAAGTACTTTTCCAAATTAAGGTCATTATTAACTTTTTTTGCCATTAAAAATCATTTTCTCCTTGTTTGTTAAACAGATATAATGTTTATGAACTAAAAAATCTTCAACAAAGATACTTTGTGTGTTTTTATCATCCAAACTAGTAGTTCCTAAATTTAACAACAATGTATTTTTAAAGTATCTATGATAGAGATACGTGACAAATATCATCTTACTTTTTTATTGAATCATCAGTCTTAAATTAGAGAATTGGTATCTAAATATTACTTTTAATCCAATTGTTTTCATTTTAAGATAAACTTTTTTGAGGGTTTAATAGTACATTTTTTCTTTTTAACATAGATCCCAGTGATTCACAGAATTGGGTTAATAAACATATGTATAATATTTTAAGTTCAAATTAAATTTTTTATCAAGTCAAATGCTTATATATTTTATAAGTTTATTTATTATAATCTATTATCTTTCTGATAAAACTGAAAAATCATTTGACTACAACTAGAGATGTAATGAGACATTTATGTTTCCAAATAATGGTTTAGAAATTGTTACCTTTACTCACTGCATTGCTATCATTCACTACGAGTTTTGAGCCTTCTTGTTAACAATACATTTTACAACAAAGAAATTTCCTACATGAAGATCAGAATTGTATGGCATTAAGAATATGTATATTTAATTTTAAAAAGGTTATATTAAAAGTGCCCCTTGCTGCACCCTATTTCATATTTCACCTCAAATGGCCACATACCTTTCCTATCTTTAACTTTTGGTTCTAACTATAACTGTAGAATCCTTGTTGAATAATCAGTAAGTTTTCTGATGTACATAATTTTTATTTTTTTGGTCCTTTCCTCTAAAACATACATTGGAAAATAAAAGTATTTCATTTTCTGAAGGTCACTAGAGTTTTACTGAAGGTATGTTTCCAAAGTTTTTTCTTTTTTCTTCCTTCTAGTCTGAAGGAAAAGGTGCTTATTGGTAAACATGGAGAGAGATAACATCTTACAGGTGAAAGAGTTCTATTTACTGCTTCTTGATTTAATTTGACTTGACAGAGATGTCAGGTTGGATTAGTTCTTTGCACAAATGTGGAAGTAATGATTTACAAATAGTATTTTATATTACAAATGATACTTTTTATATTCTATCTCCACCCTCCCACCCCCATATGACATAGATGCTCATTATTTTCTAATCTGGGAGAATACTAGTAATCACCATTACCAGGAAATAAGAAAAATACTTTTCAGAATTTGGAAAATGGCCATTTAGGGCATCAAACTGTGAATCAATACATTGGCCTGCTGGAATCATGAGCATTCATTACCTTAGTCATTGTTATTACATTATCCCATTAAACATGCTGGAATTTATTATAATTGGCCCATAGTATCCATCTTATGTATAATTTAATGTGTCATTGAACAAAAATTGCAAGACAAGAATTATATCTATTGGACTTATTCTTAGTGATTTTTTTAAAAATTTACACACTTATATATGTACATATACAAATATATATGATTATCATTAACAGTATACTCTACAGAAACTAGTTTATCAATTATAGTTTTAAGTTACGCTCTAGCATTTAAATTATTTTCCCAAGACAGTACCTAAATAATTCTTAAGTAGCCAATGTCAGTCAATTCAGTAAAAATATATATAAATTCAGTCAAAATGTTTGGTGATAACACTAAATAAATGCAAGTTTGTTTAGAAGGAATTTTTTTTAACTGCTAAAGTGTCTTTAAGTCCCTTAAATATACATGTGTATTGATACTATTTTGATTTCAAATCATAATTTACTAAATATCTATATTTCTCCCAAAGTGTCATTTAGCCAAATAATATTTAATTATTTAGTTGGAGATCATAATTTAGGTAAAAATTGTGTAGCTTTATTCCTTATTGACAACTGCTACATATGCCAAAAAATGAAAATTATTCAATTTGGTAAAGTTCAGATATTCACTAGATTATTTATTCTTACTAAGCCAAGAGTTAATCTCTTGGTTTATTAAGTTGTAATTTGTAAATACCAGTAAATACTGCCATATGACATGGATTATAAACATAATTTGTGGAATAAAAATTTGTAATCAAATCAATCAATAAAGATGTATTAAGTGCCTACTATATTCCAGGCACTTTGCTAAACTCTATGGATTTTTTTTAAAAAGCAAAACAAAACAAAACCAAAAAACAACCCAGTCCCTATATTCAAAGAGCAATGTTAAGAATGAGACACCATGCAAATAAGTATAGATAAAGTAAGTTATATTCAGGATAAACTGGAAATAATTATCAGAGGGAAGGTATTAGAATTAAGAGAAGTTGGAGAAGGCTTTCAGGGAGAAAAAAGTGAGATATTTGAGGGACTTGTAGAAAACCAAAAAAGGAAGGAAAGCATTCCAGGCTTCAAGACAACCAGAGAAAAGGCACAGAACTGAGAAATAGAGTGTCTTGCTCATGGAAAAACCAGAAGGCCAATATTTGTAACTTGAAGAGTAAGGGAGTGATATGTAAGAAGACTGGAAAGGTATGAGGGGGATAGTTCATGGAGAGTGTTGAATGCCAAACAGAACATTTTGTATTTGATTCTAGAAGTAATAGAAAGCATATTGGAATTTACTGAGTAGTGGGGTGGTACAGGATTAGAACTGTGCTTTAAAATCACTTTAGTGGCTGAATAAAAGATGGATTAAACTGGGGAGAAACTGAAGTAGATAGACCCATTAGCAAGTTAATGCAATCTATGTAGTTGTGAATTGCTGGGAATTCAGTAGAGTGGGAATATGTAGGGAATGAGTCAATAAATGAGGAGAGATTGAATATGACTGTACAATTGTTGTAAAATTTATTTTTTTATGTGATATCATCAATTTTTTTTCCTTGAGTGACAAGTCCTGAGTGACTTGTCCCGGGTCACACATAAGTGTCTATGGCCAGATTTGAACTCAGGTCCTTTTGACTTCAGGGCTAGTGCTTTATCCACTGTACCAACTAGCTGCCCCATCAACTTTTTTTAAAAAAAGTATTCTTGTATGTGGATAATCAGCTACATTGTTATATTAATAACCATATCAAAGACAGAATTGATTGTATGTTTTTCTATCAGAAAAAAGTAGAGAATATTTTTCACAGACTTACCGTAGGGTTCAATTCCCTCAAAGATGACTAGAAAATCTGTTGGCTTGGGGCAACTAGATGGCATAGTGGATAGAGCAGCAGCCCTGAAGTCAGAAGGACCTGAGTTCAAATCCGTCTTCAAACACTTAATATTTCCTATCTGTGTTACCCTGGGCAAGTCACTTAACCCCAAATGACTCAGCAAAAAAAACAAAAAAAAAAAAAAACAAAAAAAAACTGTTGGCTATCCAGAAGATAGCAGGTACTAACTCACACATTAACTAGCCCACTATTTCCTTTGTTGCTTTATTACTTATATAACAAATGGGAAGTCATTTAGCCTTTCTGTGACTGTTCTATCATATGTAAAACAAAAATATTGTATTAGATAGCTAGCTTGTCCAGCAGAAATAACTATCCTTTACCTCTACATCTGCTTCTTTTCCAATTTTTTTTTCAGAATTTACTATCATTCTCTCATTTATTCAGATTTGCAATCTCATCCTTAACTCTTCCCTCTCCTTCATTCCCTATATCCAGTCACATCCTATTGATTCTACCTCACTAAAATCTCTCATATCCATTCCCCTCTCTCCACTCACATGATGACACATGCTCTAGTGCTTAAGATAAAATAATCTTCTATGTTTAAAACAGAAATTTAGCCGGTCACTTAATACTCTCCCTCCACAGGATGCCACCTAGCTTTCTTTCTAATCTCACATCACACTCCCTTTCATGTATTCTACATTCCAGCCAAACTGTACTTCCATAGACTGTTCTTCAAGCTTTTTATGTATTTCCTTGTAATCTCAACTTCTTATAATTCTCATCTTTCTTTTTCAAAGCTCAGAGCAAAAGTTGAACTCTATGAAGCTTTCCCTTATCTTCTCCTTCCCCATTTCCCGAGTTAGAGCCATTCTTTTCTCAATTTACCTTACATTAGATACATTATATAGACATACATACATTGTTTACCAATAGACTATAAGCCTCAGAGATTATTAGTTTTTTTCTTTTGTGTACCCTATGTGTAATATAGGGCTTTGTCCAAAATGAGTGCCTTGGTGAATTGAAGTAAATTTTATTCTAGCCCTTGTATGAGAGACATAATCCGGCTGCATGTCTGAAGCCTTTGAAGGTTGATTGCAGTTGCCAAAACTTACAGTCTGATAGTATGGTCTTTTAAAACTCAGGGTTAATTTCTTTGCTGTGGTAAGATATAGGAAAAGAATTTTCAGGGAGGCTGACTTGATTTATATTGGTAATCCCTAGTTAAGAATTAATTTAAATATCAGTCTTTCCATGGTTGTCATGGTTCTTTTCTGGGAAATTGTTTCCATTTCTTTCCTTCTTTCATGTTCTGCTTATTTCTCATTTTCAAGTAATACTATAGAGTCCTTTGAAGGACACTATGTTCAGGTCACTGAAGCATACTACTATATTCCTTTACATCTTACAATGGGAGAGTGTGGCATCACAGATTTCCTGCAGCAAGTCAAAGAATATAGCTGCTTGGGATCTGAGAAAGTGTTATTCAGAATATTTTAAAAGTGCTTAAAGAGTAGTGTCACAGAACAAAGACACCTTTTATAGACTTTCAGGTTAAAGATTGAGCCTTCAATAGGTACTTGATAGGTATAGGATGCCTAAAGAAAAATAACATTATAATCATTATTAATACTCTATAAATATGATGAATCATCAGTGTAAACTGGCAAAAGACATACAACTATAGCAAGTCTAATATTTCTTTGAAAGATTACTTAGAGCTATTTAAAAACTGTAGACTTTGTATGGAAACACTGGAATGTTTTCTTATGTAATGCCAGAGAAACTGAGGTAGGAGAGAGATTAGAGAGTTCTCAATAGTTTATTAATTGGAGAGTATAATTGACTGGACAGGACTCTCATCTCAAATTATCCAGTCAGATAGAGATAAAGATATACTGGGACCAAGGAAACCATGTTGGTCCCAAGGCTGTCATCTCAAAGAATCTAGCCTGCTGCATCTAGCAGCCAGGCTCTTCCAGCCCTAAATAGGAGAAAGCCAATCACTTAAATATTCTCTAAAGACAAAGACCCAAAAAGGCGGGAAGGCTTCTGTCAGGTTGGGGGGGAGACCATAACTCCTAAAAGCCCAGAGACAGGATGTCTGAATACCCAGAGATAAAGATGTCAGTGAGGTATCTTGGAATATTTTAGAGGGATATTGTAAATCCTTAAGGACAGGGAAGGGTCAGGAGTTCTGCTCTCTTGTTTATCTTGCTATCAATTTATAACCTTAGAGTAAACGATTCCCAATCTTAATGGACCAGAGTGAGTTTTTACGACTAAGGGGATTTGACAGAACAGTTAAGGAAACTGAGACAAAGGAAACTAGTTCAGGGAAACCAAGTCAGAACAGTTAAAGAGAACTGTGGCATAACACTTATAACTCTGGTTATCAGTTCTCGTTGAGCAAAACAATCTGCCAGGTTAGCCAATATTGTATATATATAACATAACTTATTAAAATAAAATATTCTGCAAAATCATTTTACTTTTTTTTTTTTAAGTCCAAATCCTTTACTGTCTCCTTCAAAGTCTTATCTCCTTTCCTGGGGCCCAATTAGCTTTCTTTTTTTTTTTTTTTTTTCCTTTTGAAAAAAATTTCTTTACAACATTATCCCTTGCATTCATTTCTTATAAAGTCTGTTCCGACTTTATCTCTCCCTCCCTCTGCCCCCTCCCCAGATGACAAGCAGTCCTATACATGTTGAATATGATATAGTATATCTTAGATACAATATATATGTGCACAACAGAACAGTTCTCTTGTTGCACAAGAAGAATCGGATTCAGAAGGTAAAAATAACCCGGGAAGAAAGACAAAAATGCAAACAGTTTATATTCATTTCCCAGTGTTCTTTCTTTGGGTGTAACTGCTTCTGTCCATCATTGGTCAATTGAAACTGAATTAGATCTTCTCTTTGTCAAAGAAATCCACTTCCGTCAGAATACATCCTCATACAGTATCATTGTTGAAGTATATAATGATCTTCTAGTTCTGCTCATTTCACTTAGCATCAGTTCATGTAAGTCTCTCCAAGCCTCTCTGTATTCATCCTGCTGGTCATTTCTTACAGAACAATAATATTCCATAATATTCACATGCCACAGTTTACCCAACCATTCTCCAATTGATGGGCATCCATTCATTTTCCAGTTTCTAGCCTCTACAAACAGGGCTGCCACAAACATTTTGGCACATACAGGTCCCTTTCCCTTCTTTAGTATCTCTTGGGGGTACAAGCCCAGTAGTACCACTGGGTCAAAGGGTATGCACAGTTTGACAAATTTTGGGGCATAATTCCAGATTGCTTTCCAGAATGGTTGGATTCGTTCACAACTCCACCAACAATGCATCAGTGTCCCAGTTTTCCCACATCCCCTCCAACATTCATCATTATTTTTTCCTGTCATCTTAGCCAATCTGACAGGTGTAGTGGTATCTCAGAGTTGTCTTAATTTTCATTTCTCTGATTAATAATGATTTGGAACACTTTCATATGAGTGGAAATAGTTTCAATTTCATCATCTGAAAATTGTCTGTTCATATCCTTTGACCATTTGTCAATTGGAGAATGGCTTGATTTCTGATAAATTAGAGTTACTTCTCTATATATTTTGGAAATGAAGCCTTTATCAGAACCTTTAACTGTGAAATTGTTTTCCCAGTTTGTTGCTTCCCTTCTAATCTTGTTTGCATTAGTTTTGTTTGTACATCTGCAAAGAGTGATAGTCTGGTTTCCTCATCACCTACTCTAATTCCTTTAATTTCTTTCTCAACTCTTATTGCCAAGGCTAGCGTTTCTAATACAATATTGAATAATAATAGTGATAGTGGGCAACCTTGTTTCACTCCTGATCTTATTGGGAATAATTGCAGTTTGTCCCCATTACATATGATGCTTACTGATGGTTTTAAATAGATGCACTGATTATTTTAAGGAAAAGTCCATTTATTCCTATCCTCTCAAGTGTTTTTATTAGGAATGGATGTTGGATTTTATCAGGAATGGATGTTGGATCTTATCAAATCCTTTTTCTGCATCTATTGAGATGATCATATGGCTTTTGTTAGTTTGGTTATTGATATAGTCAATTATGCTAATAGTTTTCCTACTATTGAACCAGCCCTGCATTCCTGGTATAAATCCTATTTAGTCATAGTGTATTATCCTGGGGATAATTTTCTGTAATCTTTTTGCTAATATTTTATTTAAGATTTTAGCATCAATATTCATTAGGGAGATTGGTCTCTGTTTTCAACCTACCTGGTATAGGTATCAGTACCATGTCTGTGTCATAAAAGGAATTTGGTAGGACTCCTTTATTCCCCATTTTTTCATATAGCTTATATAGCATTGGGGCTAATTGTTCTTTAAATGTTTGGTACAATTTACATGTAAATCATCTGATCCTGGGTATTTTTTCTTAGGGAGTTGATTAATAGCTTGTTCTATTTCTTTTTCTGAAATGGGACTATTTAAGCAATTTACTTCCTCCTCTGTTAATCTGGGAAGCCTACATTTTTGAAGGTAGTCATCCATTTCACTTAGGTTATCAAATTTATTGGCATAAAGTTGGGCAAAGTAACTCCTTATTATTGCTCTAATTTCTTCTTCATTGGTGGAAAGTTCCCCCTTTTCATTTTTAAGACTAACAATTTGAAAATCATTTTACATTTTAAAAGATTCACTTAAGGTGACTATAACTTTAAAACTTTTAGCTTACAGCTAATACTTAGCACTGGGCAAATACAATCAATAGATTCTTCGACTATGCATTACTCTATTCCTACATCCAGATAAATTGCTTCAGTTTAAATTAAGTCTTAAGTTTAGTTGATTAAGCATATCTAGTCTAAGCTCCTGCTATGAAAATGAAGAACAAAATTAAAACACAGCTGTCGAAATTCAAGCACATTCTTATTCAATTTTAGACAAATGGCATTAATTCAGTGACCAAAAAATATCTTTTCACTAAGTATTACTGTGGGCAGAGTACTCTGCCAAACTTCTAGAGAAATTTAGAAAATTTAGATAGTTGAGATACAACAATATCCTCTTCTTAGAACTACCATTCTAGTAGGATGATTTTCCACATTATAAATATTTTTAAAATAGCATCTCATTTTGAAGTTGAGATTTTGGCAATAATAAAATAAAAAATCTTTTACTTATTGGTATGACAATTATTCTTAGCTTCTGCTTGGTCTTTAGTTGTGACACACATACAGAACTTATGAAAAATGTACATTTCTATGTTTTTGAGGTTTATTTTCAGGTGATTAAATTTGTCTTCAAAAAACAAGATGATCAATCACACCATATGTCGTCCTTGGACTTTGTGGTTACCCCCAGGCACTTATTCTATGCTTACTTTTTCTTCCCACTGTTCTAGGTTTCTGATTCTTTTTTTTTTTTAACCTTCCAATGACTGTTTCTCTCATAATGCGGACACTCAAAGAATCTTAATTTCAAAACAGCTAAATGATGAATGATATATGGCCTGACAAAAGTATTGGTTTATGTTCTGGTGCAATTAGTTGCTTTTATTTCTATTTGTACTTACAGGAAAATTCACACCTATATTCCTTAGAAAAGATGAGTGATATATAAATCTATCTTAATTATAAATGGGAAATTGATGTTTTCCTTTCTCCACCCAAAAAATGTTCTGTTTCATAAGTGTTTATCATCTAAGACTCTAAAGAGTCCACATTTCTGTAACTCTTCTTAATTAGGATACTACATTGCAAGTCATTTTACCTTGTCTTTTGGTTCATCTTATGCTCATCTTTTACTTTTATATTTTAACTTGTCAGTCTTCTCTATTTTACAATTTCAACTAAATTTAGGCTGGAAAGTCAAACTCACTAAAGCGCAATGCTTCTTACTTGTTTTCTATGATAGTCTTGCCTCTGTGGAAGAATATAAGGATATTTGATTATTTTTAAATTTCTGTGATTTGCTTGTCAATAAGCTATGCTTATATATATATATATATATATATATATATATATATTTTTTTTTATCAAGAATATGTTCTTGGAGTTTCACATTATTATCTACTCACTTTCAGGCACTTCTGTTCCCTTTTGTCTACTTAGTAAGTTAAGAAATATTCTTTAGTCTCTGAATCCTCTTCTCTGCTCTATTATATTAATTGTTGCCATTACATGAAACAATAGTGTATGTATTTCATCATGACATTGCTTATACATGACTCAGGAATAAAAAATGCAAAAATTTCCATAAAAGATAATAATCAGTCAGTTTTTATTTCCCATCCAAAATTTTCTAATTGTTCTGTATTTTTAAAGAGGAGGAAGGAAGCCAGACATCATTTTCTTTTATCTTTGTTATAACTTTGAAAATTCAAACTCATCCCCTTGATTGGTTTATGATATTGCTACTACTAAAAGAAGTATCAACATTGATAGGATCTGTTGAATTATAGAAGAAATTGGTACCTAAGAAATAATAGAGCAGAGTTGTTGTTCTGTTGTTTTTCAGTTCTGCCAAAATCTTCATGAACCTATTTTTGGTTTTCTTGGTAGAGACATTGGAGTAGTTTGTCATTCCCTTCTCTAGTTTATTTTACAGATGAGGAACTGAAGCAAACAGGGTTCAGTGGTTTGTAGAGAGTTACACAGCTAGTGTCAAAGGCCAGATTTGAACTTAGGGAGGAGAATTTTCCTGACTTCAGCCCAAGTACTCCATCCATTGTGATATCGAGCTGCCCCCCAAAAATGGTTCATCTCAAAGCATTGACAAATCTGAAGTACTTAAGGTTTTTGTATTTGGATAATTCTGATTTTTCATGTCTAAAAGGACTTATAACTGCTACTAAATAGAAAACCATCTATTTTTATTGTTTCCATAAAACAATAATTCCAATGAGATTAAGGCACAAAATTCTTTATTGCACATGGTAATATACACTGAAACCTGAAATCTCCCTCAGATATATTGTAGAGGGCTGAAACTGAAAAAAGTGTAGCTTGAATCAGACAAGAGAGCACTTATGGCTAATTATCTGTTTGATGTAAGATAATGGCTCTATAAGCATATATTTAGATGATGGCTCTCCTCACCATTGGTGCTTGCTGAATGCTTGGTGGTTATCATAAGTAAGGATTGGAGGGCTGAGGGAGAGAAGTCAGGGTCACTTGGCGGCAGGACAAGGAAGAGAGAGGCTGGAGACTCTGGATTCCAGAATCCAGGATACATCTTTGGTAACAAGCCTCATGGCAGCTTGCCTGCCTCCTTTACTTCTCCCCCTAAAAACCAAGGACTTTGATTTATCCTGACTCTGACTGATCCTGAGGCCCTTCAGGGAGCTAGCCTGTACTTTATATTTGACACCCCAAGATGGATTAAGAACCTTAATTTCAATGAAGAAGTTTCTGTGACCAGGAAATAGGGTGACTATTAAAATAGACAAACAGGGAACTTACTTTGTTAAGGACTGAACTAGTAACTTTTGTTTTCTAGCTGAAATGGGGCAGATATTAGGAAAGATTCTCCCCCACAGCCATCCACCCCCACCACCCCAAGGGAGCTCTGTAGAAAGCATACTTAGACTAATAAAGAGGCAAAGTTTGCTTGTAACTTGGGAGCAGATTGGTGGACTCTTGGAAATATTAGAATGCATGTCCCCTTGGTTCTTCAAGGAAGAATTAGAAGCTGATAAATGGAAACTAGTAGGAGATCAACTATGTGAATATTACAATGATAATAGTCCTGATTCAATTTCTAAGGAAAGATTCTATATATACAACATAATATAATTGGCCTTAAAGAATCAGATTTTACACATCACTGGCATACCTTTTAATCCTTAAGGACAGGCAATACTAGAGAGGAGAAACAGAGAAATCAAGACACCCCTCCAAAAAGAAAAAGGGGAGCCACAGGTAACCCTAGAGAGCTTCTAAATTTAGCTCTTTATACTATTAACTTCTTGATTTTTGATAAAGATCCACTACCTCTCGCAGACAGGTTTTATAACCCACTGGAAGGGCAGTATCCAGTGCAAGCAGCTCCACTATCTTTAGATAATTGCCATGTGATGTGGAGAGACCCAGAAAGTGGTGAATAGAAGGGACCCAGATAGGTTAACTGCTTGGGGGAGAGGTTTTGCTTGTATCTTTACAGATGGAAAAGGAATCAGATGGGTGCCAACGAGCCGTATTTGCCTTGTCCATTGGAGAGAGATGGAACACACCCTTGAAATGAAGAAGACCCAAGAAACATTGAGTGGTTCCATTGCTAATTGTGCCCACCACGAATGAGCATGACAATTATGGTAACTGACTCATGGACATCAAAAATTGTTAGAGACTGATGCAGGACTTCAAAACCCTCAGGGATCATTGGATTCCCTGAGATACGAAAAGATTGTTGTAGGACTTCAAAATCTGCAGGAATCATTGGTTTCCCTGACACATGAAGTAATGGACAATAGATTGGTTTTGAACTATCTCTTGGCTGCAGAAGGAGGTATATATATGATTGTTGTTTACATACCCTCCTTCTAGTCCTTCTAGGACTTCTGGAAATCTTTTACAACACCATGTTGATTGTTTGTTGTATCACTACTTGCATGTATAGTTCATGTTTGTTACACTACATTTAGCCTGTACTGGGTATGGGGAGAGTCATCACTGCTAGCCTGTGCTTTATTACTATGTGATTGTGTAATACCTCTCATGCTGATGGGTTTGTGCATACCTGTTTCTAGTAAGACCCCTTCAGCCCAGAAACCCACTAATAATATTTGACTTGACTTCCCACTTCCCCTTGGCGGTTTTCATCTCTCTTCCTGAGAACTCAGGGAGGGCGTGATCATCTCCTTTTTAGTGCTTTCACCTTCCTCCTGAGAAATTAGGGAGGAGGGCATAATCACCTCTTTTTTGATGTTTTCACCCCCTTTTCCTGAGAAGTCAGGGTTGGTGTGATCACCTGTGTTCTAAAACAAAAGAAAGTGGGAGATGTAGAAGGCTCAAACTCTGAAAAAGATGTGCTTGAATCAGACTAGAGAGCACTTAGGCTAATTACCTATTCACTGTGAGATAATAGTTCTATAAACATATACTTAAATGATGGACCTACTCACCATTGGTGCTTGCTGAATGCTTGTTGGTGAGGTAATTGTAGGCAAGGATTGGGAGGGATGAGCCCTCATGATTTTCACTCCTTTAACCCCTGAACTTTCTCCCAAGCCACTTCCCAGCACTAACCACTCCTTTTCTATCTTGACCACTTGGTGAACCAATCCAATTCTACAATGTATTCCTCTTTTAAATTCTTTATTCCCCTATCATATTGCCAATTCTGCCCAGCTAAATCTTAGCCTTGGATCACTCCTACAATTTCCTGCTTTAGCTTGACCACACATACTACTGAAGGAAGATGGAAAAAATTATGCATCTATTCTGACTGAGTCCACTATAAATCTATATTACAAAACCTCACTGGACTCTCACTGGTGCTAGGCAATCCTACTATACTTTCATTATCAACTTTGAATTCCACTCTCCACAATAGCGATTTCAAATCTTTTCTTCCTCACTTCCTATGGTCCTCCATCTCCCAGACTTATATAATTTACTATATATTACATAATATTATCATATATAATATATAATCTACTCCATATAGATATACTAGTTTTATAGTTTATATCTACCATATATTACATTATATTATATAATATATTGATGTTAATGTGATTTATAATATATATTATTGTATGATTATATATTATATATAGCATACTACTACCCACTTTTGCATGTATGACATATATAATCCTAGAAGTGTGCATGTGATTATTTATAATCCAATATTTATATTAATTCATATAAGAATAGAGATCAATGTGCTTTATGTGTACATTCATACATGTACACATTGGATTCTACACTTTTAAAATTTTTTTTATTATAACTTTTTATTGACAGAGCCCATGCCTGGGTAATTTTTTTACAACATTATCCCTTGCACTCACTTCTGTTCCGACTTTTCTCCTCCCTCCCTTCACCCCCTCCCCCAGATGGCAAGCAGTCCTATACAAGTTAAATATGTCGCAGATACACTTTGTTTTTAATCCAGGCTATTTTTTCTTTTTAGTTACTCTTCTGATGGGGCAGCTAGATGGCACAGTAGAGCACTAAGCCTGTAGTCAGGAAGACCTGAGTTCAAATCCAGGTTACTAGCTGTGCATTCATTAAGCCTATCTTACCTCAGCTTCTCCCTCTATAAAATGAGCTAGAGAAGAAAACTGCAAACCCCTCATGTATTTGACAAGAAGACTCCAATAAGAAATGACACAATAATTTTCTAAACCATCTCTCACACTCTGTGCTAAGCACTAGACATACAAAGAAATTATCTCTGCTCTCAAGGATTTTATAGTCTAATAACATATGATAAAGAATGGGACCCAACAGAACAGAAAAAAAATAAAGTTACAAGGATAAAATACTATCAAATTAATCACAGCATCATCAGAATCAATCTGGTATTTGCCCATCTTGAAACTTCTTTCACATAATCAAAATAGGCAATTGCAGTGGTTAATATTGAAGGCGAGTAGCATTTTTTTTGCTCATTTACTAAAATAACTTTTAAATGACTTTTTAGCAGTATATTCTCTCTCCATAACTAAGGAAATTAGCTATCTCTCCTCACTTTCCCCCAGCAGAACAGGTGAAACACAGTTATGTATCAAGAGCTCTCAATCCTGCCTAGTGCTTTGTGGCATCAAACTATAATCGGGACTCAGGCAGTTAATACAGCATGGACATTTTTTATGACTTCAACCTACCTCCACTGACTGACCTTGTACTGATTAAGGGGCCTGCTTTTGTTTCCTCTGGCAAAACATGTTGTGCTCATCACTGGCACCAGGATAGTCTTCCTTCCTAGTTCTTAGACGTTGTGGATCAATGCATTTGTCACCATTAACCTCATATCTTTAACTAGATAAAAGGTATCAGATTCTTATCTCCAGAAACCAGACTGTAGCCTATTTTTCCTGGTTCTTCTTAAACCAAAGGGCACAGGAAGAAGAACTAAAAACCAATGTATCATTATTTATTAAAATGGTAGGTTCAAAGTATACAAAAAGTTTTGGTTTATGTGGTTTAGGACCATAATTTGTAACCAAACAATGTAATTATTTAAAGTTTAGGGATGCTAATGTGATTTAGTGTTTATTCAGCATCATGCAAATGAAAATAACATTTTCATCATTCTCTTGGATATCTTGTCATATAAAATTCTTTGGTGTTAAAAAAATTACAGGATTCATTATTAGAGACACATTTCCTTCATGTAGTTTCTAGGACTATTTTTTGAAGTCATTGTTACCTTGTATAGACTTCTTTGAAGATGAAATATGAGAACGTGAAATCCAGGGATGTATTCAGTGTTCCCACTGAATATGAAATAAGTTTACAGCAAAACTGACTTTTAAGTTTCAACAGTCTCTGGAAATTTTTATGATAAATTTTGGAGTTAAAAAAAACACTTCCCTCATTCAGCACTTAGCACAGTATGTGACACATAGTAGAAGCTTAATGTTTATGAATTGATTCAAATTAAGGCATCATGCTCAGTTAAATACAAATCCCAATTTCACATATACATTCCTGCAATAAATCTAATAAAATCTACCTAAAGTTTTTCTTCAATTATGGAATAAAGATTACTTTCCATTTGATTCTCCTCATTACATTAAGATTTCATTATATTAAGTCTTTCTATCTGGTTTCTAGTCTGCCATTAATCAATTGTGAGACCACAAATAAATCATTCTACTTCTCTAGATTTGTTTTCTCATAATGGGAATTTCTTTTCTTCTCTTTCTCATGTGGCATTTTTTGTTTAGATCAAATGAGGAAATCCCTTTTAAAATGGACTTGCTTTTGTTATAAGGGATAATGGCATTTCAATTAAAACTTATGCCTACTTGGTAACAATGAGAAATTCAGTTTTAGCAGAAAAGGCAAGATAGACAAGGGAAAATCTTTTAGACAGGTAGACCTTACTAAGGATAGAAAGGGGAATGTACATTATGTCCCTGCTGAACTAGAAATGTAACCTTCAATGGCTTATAAATATTATCATTTACATATTCAGTTAGTCATTACATGGTACAGCCACAATTAATAAAGATTAGCTTGATAAATATTTTTAAAATAAGCCCAGATCTTTAAAAACTTCTCAAAATTTGCTCTACAATTTCCCCTATTGAACATTTTTGCTTAAGTAGTAAATGTAAAATTTATTAAATTAATTGAAAAAAAAACTGATATAAACTTGAGTTTCCTTTTGATGAAACTATAAAACTTTTATTTGCATTTGTAAGAATTACTACATACAAAAGAGTGAATGAATAGCAAATCACTTAAGTATATCATTTTATCTTCTTCACTGAAGCCTAAATTCTTATCTTCTCCAGTGAAGGCACTTCAGTTATAAATTTTGTGCCTTTTAAATGTTAATTCAATCTATATAGAATTTTTTCCCCAGCAAAATAAAATATTGTTTAACTATTAACAGTGATAGATCTGATACAAAGATATGAAAACTTTAAGTAGCTCATCTTTATATAGTAGTTTAAAGTCTGAAATGTACCTTTCTCCCCAAAATCCTGATATGGAGTTAAAAAGTATTCTTATTTTAAAAATGAGGACAAAACTTTCCCAACATCCTTTTTAAAATAACATTTTATTTTCCCCCAATTACATGTAAAAATGATTTTTAACATTCATAGTTTTCTTTTCCCTCCCCCCTCCCCAGTTTTGGGTTCCAAATTCTATTCTTTCCTCCCATCCCTATCCCCTCCCTGAGATACTAAGCAATTTAAAACAAGTTAAATATGCATTTCTATATAAAACATTTCCATATTAGTCATTTTTCCAAAAATATTTAAACAAAAATAGTATTCTTCATCTGTATTCAGGTGCTTATAAATTCTTCCTCTGGAAGCATTTAAGCAGTTTTTTCATCATAAATCCTTTGGGATTTTCTTGAATCACTCTATTGCTGAGAACAGTTAAGTTGTTCATAGTGTTCATCATACAATATTGCTATTACTGTGTACAATGTTCTCCTGGTTCGGCTCACTTCACGTTACATCAGTTCACGTAAGTCTTCCCAGGTTTTTATGAAATAATCCTGCTCGTCATTTCTTCAGCACAATAATAGTTCATTACAACCATATACCACAACTTCTTTAGCCATTCCCCAATTGATGGGCATACCCTCAATTTCCCATTTTTAGCCACTACAAAAAGTATACACTTGCTATAATTTTTAACATATATTTTATGCTCCCTATCACCTCCCTGGAATACAGATCTAGCAATGGTATTGCTGGATCAATGAGTAACCTGCTTTTATAGCCCTTTGTTTCATTCCAAATTGCTCTCCAGAATGGTTGCATCAGTTTACAACTCCACCACCAGTGTCTATTTTCCCACATTACTTCAAATATTTAACATTTCTCTTTTCTGTCATGTTAGCCAATATAATATGGGTGTGAAATGGTACCTCAGGGTTATTTCAATTTGCATTTCCTTCATATTGATTTGAAGCAATTTTTCATCTGACTATAGCTTTGATTTCTCTGAAACTGCTATTCACATCCTTTGCCATTGACCAGTTATGAGATCACAAATAAATCATTCTATCTCTCTAGATTTGTTTTCTTATCAATTGGGAATGACTTGTATTCTTATAAATTTGACTCAGTTTTGTATATATATGAGAAATAAGACTTTTATCAGAGATACCGGGTATAAAAAATTTCCTCCAATTTTCTGCTTTCCTTCTAATTGTGGATGCATTGATTTTGTTTGTGCAAAATCTTGCTAATTTATATATTTACAATTTTGATTACCATTTTATATTTCATAATGCTCTCTATATCTTATTTAGTTCTAAATTTTTCCCTTATACATAGAGCTGACAAGTGTTCCTTGCTCTCCTAATTTGCTCATGTTATTACCCTTTATGTCTAAATTGTATCCAATTTGACTTTATTTTAATATACAGTGTGAATGTTGGTCTACACCTACTTTCTGCCATGTTTTTCTGTTTTCCTAATAATTTTTGTCAAATAATTAGTTTTTGTTACAAAAGGATAGGTCTTTGGATTTATCAAATACCAGATTATTGTTTATTATTGTGCAGTGTGTTCCTAATCTATTCCAGTATTCTGCCACTCTTATTTCTTAGCCAGTACCATATTGTTTTGATGATTACCATTTTATAATATAGTTTGAGAGCTGGTAAAGTTAGGACACATTATTACATAGTAATTATTCATATAATAGATTGATATAATACTGAATAAGTAAATTTAGATAGATTTATCATTTTGATCATATTGGCTCAGCCTACTTATGAGCAATGAATATTTTTCCAACTGTTTAGATCTGAATTTGTGTGAAAAGTGTTTTATAACTGTGTTCATATAGTTCCTAGTCTTGGTAAGTAGGCTCCCATGTATTTCATTTTTTCTAGTTATTTTAAATGGGATTTTTCTTTCTATATTTTGTTGCTGGACTTTGGTTGGTAATGTTGCCATTTAGTAAATGCTAAGGATTTATTTGGGTTTTATTTTATATTCTAGCAAAACAACTTTGCTTAAGTTGTCAATTACTTCAACTAGTTTTTTAGTTAATTCTCTAATCTTCTCTATGTATAGCATCATAGGGATGGACAGTTTTACCTCTTCTAATTCATTCAATTTTCTTGTTTTCTCTTATTGCTATAGTTGGCATTTCTAATACAATACTGAATAACAGTGGTGATAATGTACATCCTTCTATTCTTACTGGGAAGGCTTCCAGGTTTTTCTCATTATAAATAATGCTTGCTAATAGTTTTAGATATTCCTTCTCATTTAAAGTAAAGCTCCATATATTCCTATGCTTCCTATTATTAATAATAATGGGCTTTGTATTTTGTTAAAGTTTTTTTTTTTCCTATATCTATTAAAACACATTATTTCTGTTGATTTTCTTATTGGTATGATCAATTATGCTGATGATTTTCCAAAATTCTTAATGCTCACAATTTCTATTTTGGAAAAGTATGATAAAAAAAAAAAAATTATATAATTGGAAAAGATATGATATTGAAAATGTTATTAACCCCAGTACTGCATCAATTTTCAAGGGTTAAACCACTGAAAATATCAAAATGTAATCTATATTAAATAACCATGCCTTGTACAAAAGATTTTTTAAAAGTCAGTCACAGGGTGCCAAATATTATCTATAATTTCCTTAAGATGTGTTTCTAAGATTAAACTGCTTACAAATAGCAGGAAACTACGTATCTCAACAGAGGTGTATATATATTTGTATGAATGTATCTGTGTGCATATATACACACTTGTATACTATATGCATATATGTATTTATATGCATATATTAAAATGGATGTTTTATGTGTGTGA
This sequence comes from Sarcophilus harrisii, assembly GCF_902635505.1. Taxonomy (NCBI): domain Eukaryota; kingdom Metazoa; phylum Chordata; class Mammalia; order Dasyuromorphia; family Dasyuridae; genus Sarcophilus; species Sarcophilus harrisii. Next base: position 197,938,081 of record NC_045426.1, read on the forward strand.
ATTTTAATTTAATCACCAGTATCAAAGTCTAATCATTCTCCAAAGGAAGATAATTTCTCATAAAAATTCCCTTTTTATTGATAGTAGTTAATAACCTACTTCCTAGAGTTCCAAAGTCCCATTTAACTAATAGCACAGCATAAGATTAGAATACTTCTATAGAAAAAAATTGATTTCAAAATATTTGCTACTTCATTTTCTAGCATTAAGAATTGGTATATTCACTAATCAATCAATTAAATACTAAATTAGGAACAATCATATTTAAATCGGTCACAATTTTACATATTTTAAATAAACTTTTGAAATAGCAACTACGTCACCAAGGTCTGACAATTCAATACATTATCACCACAAAATTCCTAAATTTAAGTAAAATACTCACTTTTTCTAAGCAACGTAAGCTTGTTTTCTTCAGTATTATAATCTATGGTCCATAGTAGTGTTTATGTCATCTTTGGTTTATCTTGACAGTTATATTTAAGCAGGCTGCCTAGATGAACTAATATGCAATTCTAAAGCCAAATTTAACCTTTAAGTAGTTCAAATCCACCAATGATTTACTAATCTCTATGAAGATTTTTATATAACCTAGCATAAAGCAGTAGTTAGATATCTGGAAAAATAATTGCTTATCATTCTGGATTTCAGAAATATGAATTAATGAAAGCAGTATAGACACTGGTATATCTGGAAATTTGTAGATCAATCTAATTCAGGCAATAGTTGATTTTCATGTTATATTTAATTAATGAAAATTTCCTATCCTTAAAGGGCTAGAAGTCATCAATTCTTGAATCAAAGTGTGAACAGAGAAGAAAGAGGAAAATAAGCAGAAGAATCTGATTGTACAATGCTAATATAAATTTTTTCTTTGCTTTTAGACCACAATTTACCAACAACTATAATGTAGATATTCTTAATCAAATAGCAGCTATCACTTTTTCTTTTCTGATAAGCAGGAAAATAAAATGCAGATTAGAAGTCCGGGTCAATTATTTGATACTTTCATGGCTTTAATCATTGGGCTACATATAACCCAAAATATTTTCAAGAACATTTATATTCTTTCAGTTCACCACCATAAGTAGGAGGAGATAGGGTACATTTTAAAATCTGTTATATTACATATATGCATATTCACAAACATCATGTAGTTGCCTTAGGAATCATCTATATTTTCTATGTTTCCCATCTAAACCAGCTTCTGATAGTTTTTTTCCTAAGCCCAGACATAAGTACAATAGCATCATTAGAATAAGCTTGAATTAAACACATCTGTACTACTGGGACACTTCCCTACTTGGGTCATTCAAGTCATCATGACTTTTCAAAGCTGTGCAGATAATCACTAGCTGTACATTTGTTCTAGCTATGGCTTAAATTATGCTATCTTGGCATTGTTACTATTCACAATTAGAATGCTCCATAAGAAGCTATGTATTTATCTTCAAAAATAAAAGAGTGCATGTCTTTGATCTTTCTTTGTAGGCAATTCTCAAGTAACAATTTTTTCACACATTACCAACGCTCTGCACTGGCATGGGCTATTACTGTAAAATCTACTGCTACTCACACATTTGAAAATTTTCTTTGTTACAGTTTTTGTCATAGCCCAATTCTATCTACAAACATCTTCAAGTATTTCTAAAGAGGTTTCAAGTCAATATATCTTAGATACTTTACAAAATGATGAAACTGCCTATTTACATGAAAATATATTTTAATTCTATTTAATAAATGAAATTATTTATATCAACTGTAGTTTGTGGAAAACCTTTATATTTTTTTATTTCAGTACTTAACTGGCACATTAACTAACAATGGAGACCTTCTGAAAATTAATTTTAAAAATTATTGTTTCATCTAATTCTTCTAAGTCTAAATCAATTTCAAAGCAAATGAATTTTTAAAACATGAATTTAACAATAATATCAGAAAATTATTTTGAATATACATACTACCACAAATTATTTTGTACACACGGAGTGTACATGTATATACTTTTAAAAAACTATTTAAAATTTTTACAAAGAGCCTAACAACATGAAGTTTGTGCTTCTGATAATTCCTAAGAAGCCAACAAATACATATTCACAATGATATACTAATTAGCTCTTAAGAAGATGAAATCCAATTTTCTATGTACTACAACCATATTGAAATGCCTTCTATGGGTATTAAGAATAAAAGAAAGTATGATATTCCAGAACAACAAAGTGCTTACCTAGCCTAAGATTTTTACAACATAATACAGGAAAAAGGAATGGATGATGATGAGTTCATGGTATTTTGGTTCACATCCAATTAGGCCTTCAAGACTTTTCTAAGATCACCAAAAAAGTTTACCAAGGTGCTACCCATGGCTGTATCTACTGCAGATTGAGGAAGCATCCCTCGAAGATCAGTTTGAATATAGCCTGTCAAAAGACTTTGATCAAGACCGTCTTTCAGTGGGACACAAAACCAACCACAAGGATGATTATATGCACGGACAAACTGTGTTGTCACTTCTTCATAGTGGACACTTATACCTACAAAACAATTTAAAAATAACATTAAGAATCATAATTTGCATCTATTCACTGTATTCATCAAAGAAGAAGAGGATTTCTTACCTAAGTTTTATTCCTAATTTTTTATATTGGGAAAATTAGTCATCAATTGTTTTTAGAATCAGTCAGTACAACATTTATTAAGCACCTAGCACTGAGTCACAAAAGGAAGCAAAGGATTGTCTCTGTTCTCAGAAAGCTTACAATCTAATGGTGGAAACAACATGCAAATATATGTATGTGTATGTCTAGCAATCCTACTCCTAGAATAAATAGGAAAATGGTAACAAGGAAGGCACTAGAATTAAGACAGGTTGGAAAGGTTTTAATAAAAGTTGAGGTTTCAGGTGGGACTTAAAGGAAGACAAGGAGGTCAATAGAGTATAAGTGAAATGCAAAAAAAATTGTCTATTAAATTCTGAGCCAGTCCTTGAATGCCTTGGAAGCCATATGCATATAAATCATTTCTAATTCTAAAATCCAAAACCTATATTGGCTAAAATATTTAAAATGATGCTTATTATCAACTTTTGTAATCACAGCAGCTGCTATTTTTATTTCTAGAAGAAATTCTCTAGGAAGCAAATAATTTCACTCAAGATTTTCTCAAGATTAAAAGGAAAAGTACTGCTTGGAACCACAAAAAATAAAAAAATAAAAGAGCTAAACTACTACACATACTATCACAAATTTTCCAAATGATCCAATATTTTTCTAAGACAGAAGCAAAGGAGCATTTTGGCCATGAGTGAAGTTCAATAGCCATTCATGTTATCTTACTTGCTAGTTTAATATAATTATGCCAATAAAACAAAAACATGTGGAAGACACAAAAGAATCACCTAACAGGGAACTAAATTTCAATCCAAAGCAACATGAAAGCAATATAGATCTAAAATTATTACCACATGACATGAGCCCTTCTTCATATTGTGTTGTATAGGAGAAATCCACAAACTCTCTTGGTGCAATGAGGTTAAACAGTTGACCAGCAGTCGTGTAACGCACCACACAGCAATTCTATAAAACAAAGAAAGGAGATAAAATGACCGACTATCACAGGAAGAATAATCACAGGTTAAAGTTCACAAATCAATCTTTTAGAAAACATTACACAGAGAACACTTCCCAAGCATAAGTAACAAATTATTCTTAGTTGATCCTAACTTTTCTGTTTTGTTGTTCTTCTTTCATTTTAATAGCCAACTTTTTCCTAGCTACATGGATTTCACAGAAATGAGCTACAAATGTCAGCTGATGCTAGAGGCTATTTAGGATAAAATCACCTGCTCAAACACTCTGCATTAGAATAGCAAGTATAACAAGGAGTTATACCTTTGCAAACTTTTAACATACAATTCTCTACTGGTTAAGGTGTTTTTTAACTTTTAATTTCAAAAATTGTCAATGAAACATCTGCATACATACATGGACCCTGTAGATGAAGGCTACATTTTTAGAATATTGATGTTACAAATGAAGGAAAATCTTAGATCTAGAGCTTGAAGGAATCTTGAATATCATTCTCTTCTTCCCCACTTCTTTCTTTCTTTCTTCTTTTTTTTGATGAATTAAACTTAGGCCCAGAGAAAAGAGATGACTTCCTAAGATCACAGGTGTTGAATTCAGGTCCTGTGACTTCAAAGTTCCACTTTTTTCCCACCACAACACTATTTGCAACAGAAAAGCTAATAAGGGTTCTGGTATACAAACAAACTCAAAATTCTGACTGGATTCATTTTAGTCAGAAATTTACTTCAGTGACTTTGATTTCTTCAAGAGAATGCCCAGAATTTTACCATGAAACTTTATCAATGTCACTGATAATTCTTGGAGCACCATACATGCAAACACATTCAATGCTTTCTTATAGAAATGATTTACCTCTTCAAACTGCTCAATAATATCCAGGGAAGTAATTAAGCTGTCCCAATGTAGGCGACAAGGCCCTGGACGTATATAATCTATAATGTTATTGGTAGAATCCTCCATAACACCTTGAGCCTTGTAGCTAGAAAAATAAATGTTAAATGTTTAATTAGAGAAACATTTCTGTTTTCTTTTATAAAACAACTGACTCATTGAAAAAAAAAAGGAATTGAAGGAGAGGTTTAAGAACAGGATCTAGCTCATGAAAATGTCACTTCATAACTTTATTTTATCCTACACATATCCTTTATTTCTTCATCTTACCAGCATGTAATTGATTTGTTGAACTATCTTACTTCATAAATACCATGAAATCTCTTTACATCAAAAAGTGCATAAAGGCTTACATACTACTACTATTCTGGAGTTACGCTACATATGTGTTTTCAATGCATATTCATCCCATTACATCCTACTGGTACTAAACATAGTAGTCTGTCCCTTTGAATTTTAAACAAATTCTGAGCCAACAATTATCACTAATATCCTCTGTTTTGGGATCTGGAAACAGTTGGAAAAGGAAGTAAAACAAAATCCCTTATTAAGTATTTTAAATCAACAATTATTTGTTAATAGTTTACTATGTACAAATAGGTATGTTAATGTGGGGAGAGAAGCAAAGTTTCCAAGGAAATATAAAACACAATCTTTTCTCTAAAAAAATTAAATCAAACTCAACATATTATTAATAGTCTATGTACAAAGTGCTCTATGTTATTGTGGGGAGAGAAGTGGGGTCCCCCCCCAAAAAAAACAATGTTTTCCCTAAGAAAATTAACTCAAACCTGGGAAACAAGAAAGGTCATAAAAGATGCCAACAAAAGTTAAGTAACAATAAGGACAAAAACACAAGAGATTTAAGGCAATATATAATTAATCTTCAAGGGAAGGAGGAATATTAACAAGGTATGCTTTTAATGAGCACTTAATGAGGCAGTACAGTATAGGAATGTATTCTGTATAGGGAGTCTAAAGACCTGGTTTCAATTTAATTTAGTTCAACAAATATATCTTAATATTTCCACATATATATATATATATATATATATATATACTTATTGGTATATAAATATACTTATATACACATATGTGTGTGTATTTCTGAGACAGAATCAGAGAGACTCCGTGCTGTGAATATGACAAAAAACAATTTTTGCCCTTAAAGAGCTTATATTTGTACATAAGATATATAAATATAAAATCATCTGAGGAGGACAAAAGCATTAAAGACTGAGGGGATCAATCAGGAAAGGTTTAAAAGATAAGGTGGAACCTGAACTAATCCAAAAAAGAAGGAACATATTCTTTTAAGAGGTAGGGAGAAAAAAGAGTGTTCTTCAGATAATGGGGACAGTTTGTAAAAATACACTGAGGTAGTCAGAGAGAGAAAATTAGGTTCAAGGAATACCTAGTTGGATAGAGTGAAGTATGTGAAGATGAGACAATACTGAAAAAACTGGCAGAAGAAAATGTGAGGAGAAACTTCAATGACTAGCAAAGTGAAAGAACAGGGTTTTTGTTAAGCAAGGGAACTTTATATATGTTACTTACTCTTTCTGGGACTAATTATGTCAGATGAGGGGATTTAATTGAATATTTCAAAGGTTACTTTAAGTAAATTAACCAAAAATTTATCTCAGAACCACATAATTTCAATGTTGAAAGAAACCTCAGAGACCATCTAATCATTCCTCATCCAATCCTCTACAACATATTAGGCAATTTGTCATTTATCCTTTCCTTGAGGAACTCCACTGAGGGTGAACTCATTATCCCCTCAAGACCATGCATTTCATTTTTAGATAACTAAATGCTACCAAGTTTTTCCTTAAAGGAACCCTACATTTGGAGAGTGGTGGAAGGTATGATTGAAAGAGTGAAGAAGATTGCCAATGGGGAAAAAATGTAAAAGAAAAGAGTTTAGGATAGAACCTTAGTAGACAGAACAATAGAATCTTAGTGGGTATCTATGTTTGAGAAAAAAAATGAGAAGGCAGCAAAGACATAAGGAAAAGGCAGTAAGTAATCATCATACAATATCAACAAAGTTTGTGAATTAAGGGTATTCAAAAAAATAGCAATATCCCCAGAATCTCAAATTGCAAAGATAATGACAAAGGCCTCTCTCCAGAGGCAATTTCATTTTTTGAAATTCGATCCTTTATTCGATCAGCACTAGTGAAATATGAAGTGAACATGAATCTTCAAAGGGAAAAGGAGTTGGGAAAGCTATAAGAAAATATGTCAAGGAGTTCTACTACCTCTCATTCATTGTTTCAGAAGTTTTCTCAGATGATGAATATTAACTCATATCACAAAAGCATTTTGGTTTTAACAATTCATTCAATTCTAGCTTTCAATATTATGGACACTGTCCATTTCATCCATCTGGTGATTCTGGTCAGTATTGGACATTATATTCCAGAGTGAAATCATTTATTCTAAGTTGTCTGGGATGGCAGGAGGTACCTTAAATATGCAAATTCTCAAATATCAGCCTTATTTAGTAATACAAACTATTTTAATTTTTTAAAAATAATCTTAAAGTGTTTTAACACTTCTTTTCCAATAGGAAGTCAGTAATCAATTATGTATGTGAAGCTTTAAAGAAGATTAAGAACTACCTATAGAAGATAAACTTACAGATATCCACTGAATTCCTCTGATGGCTTCCGCCAAACTGTTACATCTTTCTGAAAAAATCAAAACAGGACATTATAATATCATAAACATCACCTGAGCTACTGAAATCAGTAACTAAATATTTTCTATCTCCTCATAGGCCTATTGGCCTTAAAAATTAAGTAAACTATCAGCGAGAAAGTCCACACTGTGCTTTTTTTTTCTCAATAGTATTTTATTTTTTAAATATATGTAAAGATAATTTTCAACATTCACCTTTGCAAAAACATGAATTCTAAATTGTTTCTCATTTCCTCTTTTACCTCTCCTCTCCCCAAGACAGCACGCAATCTAATTAATACATGTACAATTATTTTAAACATAATTTCATATTTGTAATGTTGAGAATAAAATCACAACAAAAGGGGGAATAAGAAAAAGAAAAAGCAAACAAAATAGTGAAAACAGTATCCTTTGATCTGCATTCATTCTCCATAGTTCTCACTTTGGATACAGATGGTATTTTCTATCCCAAGTTTGTTAGAGTTGTCTTAGATGACGGCATTGCTGAGAAAAGTATATCATAGCTGATCACCACATAATCTTACTTTAGTATGTATAATTCTCCTCACTTTACTGATCATCAAATCATGTAAGTCTTTCAAGGCTTTTATGAAATGAGCCCACTCATCATTTCTTATAGAACAATAATATTCCAATGCATATACTGTAACTTATCCACAATTCATGGGTAACCACTCAGTTTTCAATTTCTCGCTTCTACAAATATTTTTGCTCATGTGGGCCTTTTTCCCTCTTTTATGACTCTTGGGATACAGACCAATAGAGACACTGCTGGATCAAAGAGTATGCAGTTTTATAGCCCTCTGAGTACAGTTCTAAATTGCTACCCAGAATGGTTGAATCAGTTCACAACTCCACCAACAATATATTACACATAGTGCTTTTTCAAATGAACAGAATTTGAAATCCTTCTGCCCCTGAATAAAGTTCTTTAAATATTAAGTTATACATATATCTCCCAATAAAGAAATACCTACCATTATGAGGTACCCAGAAATGTGAATTATTATGGCACTATAATTCTCCTTTATGTTATGTTTTATATTATTTAGTGCAAAAATTACTCATTTTACATTAATGACATACTCCCCTGATGCCTAACTTTCATTACATGTTTTAATTGAATTACATTTACCTTCTTAAACTTAAAATTTTAAAAATTTTAAAACTATATGTCAAATAATCTTACTGATATTGTCTTATTTTAATACTGCTTTGATTTTCCTAAGTATATCTTCCTCTTCCCCATTCTAGAGAATTATCCTCTATAACAAGACTTTTTATTTTTTCCCTAAAGAGGAAGAATAGAAAAAATAATCAGTAAAATCAATCAATATGTTAAAGAAACCTGAAAATATATGAAATTTTCCACACCTTTGTTCTTTATCTCCAAAGTACTTGGAAGAAGTATCTTCTATTTGGTCTTTGTAATCTTGCAAGATTCACTTTCAGTTTTTTGTGGTGGTTTGTTCTTTCCATTCAAATTATTGTAGTCATTGCATATATTGTTTTCTTCACTCTTCTTACTTCAAGCATGAGCTTATGCAAATTTTTCATCTTTTTCTGTATTCATCATAGTTGTTGTTAACATAAAATGTGTACACAATCTATTCTACTGATCTACCACTAGCCAGTACCAGATTATTTTGATGATACCATTTGTTGTATAATTTGAAATGTGGTAATATCTGACAATCTTCCATTACATTTTTTCATTGATTCCCTTAATATTCTTTGAAGACATATTGTTCTTCCAAATTAATTTTATTACATATTTTTCTACATCTGTAAAAATAATTCTTTGATAGGTTGACAGCTATGGCTCTAAAAAATAAATTAATTTGAATAGAATTGTCATTTTTATTATACTGGCTCCTACCCATGAGCAATTATTATTTCTCCCATTGTTTAAATCTGTATTTATTTGTATTAAAAGTGTTTTGTAATTGTATTCTTATGCATGTGTTTTGCCTGGTTGACTCCTAAGATTTTCATACTGTCGATTATTTAATGGAATTTCTCTTTCTGTCTTTTCCTGTTGAGTCTTGATAATATTTAGAAATTCAAATAATTTATATGGATTTGTTTTATATTCTGCAATTGTTTGTTGAAACAATTAATTGTTTCAACGAGTGTTTCAATTGGTTATCTAAAATTTCCTAAGTATAACATTATATTATCTGAAGAGAGTAGTTTTGTTTCCTTATTGTCTATTTTTACTCCTTTAATTATTTTTTCTTGTCTTATTGTTATAGCATTTCTGGTACAAGTATTGTTACCATAATAATGTTAACAATAGACACTCTTGCTTCACCTCCCCCCCTTTTTTTTTGCCTAGGTAATTGGGATTAAATGACTTGCCCAGGGTCACACAGCTAGGAAGTATTAAGTGTCTAAAGCTGAATTTGAACTCAAGTCCTCCTGACTTCAGGGGTGGTGCTCTAACCTCTGTACCATCTAGCTGCCCCCTAATCTTGATCTTAATAGAAAGGTTTCCAGTCTATTTCCATTGCAGAAAAAATGACTATTCTTGTTTTTAGATAGGCACTACTTATTATTTTAAGAAAAGCTGCATTTCTTTCCAAGCTTTCTGTTGTTTTTAATAGGAATGGGTGTCATATTTTGCTAAGTTTTTTCTGACATCTATGAATAGTCACAAGATTTTTATTGCTTTTGTCATGGTCAATTATGTTTATAGTTTTTCTAATTTGAACTAGCCTGCAATTATGGTACAAATCAAACCTGATCGTAGTGTATGAGCTTTATGATATATATCACTGTAAAATCCTTGGTACTATTTAAACTTTTTTTGCATCAATATTCTTAAAAAAAATTAATCTATAGTTTTGGTTTTTTTTCTTTTGTTTTTTATTTTAGGTATTAAAATTACATTTGTGCATTCAAAGGTAACTTTTTATGGTCAGGTTTTTGTTGTTATTTGGTCATTTTTTTCCAGTCTTATTTTTTGACAGTGAACTTTATGTTATAGAGTTGAGCCTTGGGAAATTGAAATCCAGGGATGGCTGTCCCAAGCTTCATGATTTTTTATCATGTTGCTTTCACAGGAGGAGAGAAAAGTAGAAGTCTATAAATTTTTAATGCTTTCAAGTTGTAATCTAGAGAAAAGTGTGATCATTTCTCCCCTTACCTGTTCTTTGATCCTTACCCAGGTAGGGGCCCTATTTTCTTGCACTCCACTCTACCCCAAAACTGTGACCTAAAATTGGATAATGGAACATGGAGTTGGGCAAACAGTGTCCAATATTCATCCAGAGGATTCCTCTATAATCTCTAACCAGTTAGCCAATTCCCTTACTGTCTATGGGAGGTGAGAGCTCTTAAAAACCACTGCTTTGGCTATTACTGCCACAACAGCTATTGGCAAGCCACCATGAATACTGCCACTAAACTGTGGTCACAGATCTTTCCTTCTGACCTCCGAGGTTGTCTTGAACTGGAAAACTGTCTTACCCTGACATTTTCTTGAAGAATTTGATTTGGCACAAGGCACATTACTTTAAAGTTGTGTGGGGGAGAATATTGGGAGAATTTGGGTGGAATGCTCCCCCCCTACTATACCATTTTTGCTCCCCTTCTTATATAGACCTCAAGATTCACCTTCTTAATCTCAAAATGGTAATCATTATGATATCATTGCTATGTTAAGTAGTTAATAAAACTAGTTAACAAGTGATCAAATACAGCATCTTGGACACAGTAATTGTTGAATATGTATTTGCTGAATAAATGAGTATCGACAACAAAAGCAAAATGTACTCAATTATTTGTTACAGTTTATCTATTAATTCTTCCTTTTGACCTCGTCCTACTACATATACAATCTATTCTATGAATCAGAACCAAGAAATTAAATTAGTTTGATAGATCTTGTTGGAGAAAGTGTGTTCATTATTATGGCTAACACAAATTAATCATGAGACAGCTGTTATCCTTCATCATTGTAAAAGAATTCTAAAATGTTAATGCAGTGAGCATTAGTTTTTGAAAATCTAAACCTGATGAGCAACAAGCTAATTTGTGTAAACATGATACACGAATGGTCACACTTTACAATACAGCAGGTACCAAAAATCTCAGTGTAGTTTTAACCTTCAGTAGCTTAAAACTTTCTGGGACACCATGAATTTTCATTGAAGAGGGAATTTTAAAATCATTAGAGACAGGAAGTATTAAAGCATTTACCGTTTTCTTAGCAATTCTCCATTTATCATCTTTAATACTGTGGTACTGGCACAATGTGTTTTTCACTTTAGTTGCAAGGAAAGGAGCATCAGTTAAGGTCTCCATTTCTTTTTCCTGTTTTAAAAACAAAGATTTAATATTAGTCATGGAATTTAGATATTTATCAACACATCAAACATTTTAGTGGGGGGTCAAAAACAATTACAAAAAGAAAAATTAAATTACAATCTTGATTTTTATTTCAAATCTGAAATCTATGGAAAAGAAAAATTTGTAAAAGGTCTCTTAAAGAAAATGCACTTATACTTCCCAAACATACACACACACACCCTCTATTTAAATGTTTATGCTATGGGAAACATTTTTTTCTTTTTCTTTTAATGCATTTAAATTCAAATTAGAATTCAAATTAAATTCAAATTCAAATTCAAATTTTCAATTAAATTCAAATAGAAAAAGAAAATAAAACCATTGTCACATGTGCACATTATTTGTCCTCTCTTTTTTTGAAAGTGGATAACATCATCCTTGGGTCCAAGTCTTTCCACATTTTCCTAAACCCGCCAACTCATCATTGATTATGCAACAGCAATATTGCAGAAACAAAATTAATATGGCTGACATATAATGTAGATTTCTCTCTCTTGATTGAGTTTTTTTAAACTTTGACTAAGATCAATCCCTACTTTTTTCTCAATTTGTTTCCTATCCCTCTCTTCTCCTTTATTTCTGCCCCTACCCACTAACTTGTGTTGCTATTACTTAACTTTCGCATCCCAAGATCCCTTATTCTCTTCCCCCTATCTTTTCCATCCTCAGTCCCATTCCCATTAATCTACAAACCTTTTCTCACTCCCATTAATCTACACATCCTTTTATTGCCAGTCTTAATCCTATTCCCTCTCCCTCTTATTTCTTTTTAAGTTTTGGAGAGTTTTATACTCGTTTTCCTCTGATGAAATGAGCTGAAGAAGGAAATAGCAAACCAGTCTACAAGAAAATCGCAAATGGTGTCACAAACAATTAGACATAACTAAAAGGACTGAATAGCAACAAATCCAAGTGCTCTGCAAAACATGTAAACAGGTACTCAATTCTTGATAATTCCTGAGTGAATTTTCTCATAAGAATTGAGCACAGAGAAGAGTTCATCTAGTCAACTCCCTCATTTAAGAGCCAACTAGGTTAAGTATATTGCCCAAGATGAAACTTTTGTTGTCCCAACATAATGCAGTTGTCTCTCTAGTATCTTCAACAATTCTCTTTTCTTGTTCTCTGTAAATAGCACTCATCTAAATTAAATCCCTATTATTTTATTTAAAAAGCATAACAACAATAATAATAATTTCTGATTATTGTTCAGTTATTATTATATGTTATAGCTAAGTTACTAAACAGCTTCTGTTGTGAGAATTCCTATATCATGAGTTTCCCATAGTGACCTCTCTGAAAACAGGTCTAAAGAAGGAAAGAGGAAGAAGAGGAGGGAAAGAATGGGAAAAGAAAAACAACCTGGGAAGGGGAGACAGAAGATGGGAAAAAAGATAGGGGAGGGGGGTTTTACTCATTATTTATAAGGATCTTTGTGAATCTTTTTTTTTTTTTAAGATTTTTAAAAAATATAATATCTTGTATAAGTTCTAGTTTACTTTATCTGGCTGAAAATTTACAACCTCAAAATAATTGCCTTACATTTTTAAAAAATTTATCAACATTCTACTCTAAAAACTTTAAAAAAACTTCACAGATAATTTGACTATTTGTACAATTTCTTTACAATTTATATAGCATACTCTTATCCCATTCAACTTCTAATGAAGTTGGGAGACAGATATTTCCCATTTCACAACAACAGGAAGACTGTGGTCACAGCTAGAGCCTTTGCTGTGAGGTGCTGCAAGAGATGTACTAGTCTGCTTATGCCAGTCTTATTTTCTACTAGGAAAATGCATCTTTAAAGGTATCCATATATTCAAGCACTCTTCTGAGATTATAAGTATAATAACATCAGGAAGGATTGATTTTTTTAAAACAAGAATAAAATATAGGTTCAAAACAAAAAATACATATAAAATGATTTTACTTTTAAAATAAGAAATTCTACAGAAGTGAGTGCAAGGGATAATTTTGTAAAAAATTACCCTGGCATGGGTTCTGTCAATAAAAAAGTTATTTAAAAATAAATAAATAAATAAAGTTAATGTATCAAAATAAAAAAAAAATAAGAATTCTTAAGACTTTTAAAAGACTTAAGTTGTTTTTCTTTACATGTTATTACTTTAAAAAAAATAAATAAAATAAAATAAGAAATTTTATACCACCAATAAGGGTAAGCATTTTAAAAAATTTTAATTATATTCATTTTCTTTTCTGTAACCTTTTAGTCCCATCAGCACATTTTGGAAATCAAGTTCTTCTGGAAACATTTCCAATTACACTAGGGGAATAGGTAAGAGTTGTGTAACAATAGCAATATAGAAACTGCTCACATTTATAAAGGTTTACAAAAATGCTTTACATGCCTAATTTCATTTGATCCTCAAAATAACTGTGTGATAACCAGTATTAGTATGCCCAACTTGCACAAGAGAAAATTGAGGCTCTCAGAGGTTTAGTAACTCCAAATACTCTATTTCTTGATGCTATTCTCCAATAGTGGTATCAAGTAAAAGCCAATGTTTACAGGAAATCTTAAAACTTTTCTTATAATGAAAGAAACTTATTAATACATTCAGACTGGAATTTAATTTAAAAATAATTCTTTTAAGACCTAGTTAATAGCAATCGAGGTATATAAAAACACAGAGACCATGGAGGTCAAAAGTGTAAAGCGGTTTCCTGTAAGTTGAGAGATCCTCCAGATATTGTCAATTGCAAAGAATATTATATTAATTGCATTAAGTCCTGAAACATTGTGGAACCACCTGATGGGAAGAAAGGATAAAGTATTTGTGGCATCTAACACGCTCCAGGCACTGATAGCGTTCAACAAGAGATTATCTCATTTGAGATCTATAATCATTAAGGAATTCAGCCAAATTACTCTCGAGGGGGAAAAAAAAGCAAGTGGATGTAAATGCTGAATGTCTATACGTGATATACCTATACTCGGCATAGATATTATAGGTAGATAAGCTATATTTCTGAGCAAAGTGAGAAAATAGAGATAGTTTTTGCCTTTTAAATTAAGCATCAAAGTTAAAAGTAAGACTGAGTTTTTGCCTTTTAAATTAAGCAAAACATGAACGGAAAAAAGAAAGTTAAAATCAAACCTTGTAAATTCATTGATGGGTTTTTAGTGCAAGTCATAGCTACGTAGGCAATTCCTTTAAAATTTTGTTGGGACCCTGACCACAACCTGCCCCACAGGTTGAAACCGCAGGTGCAGGACGCTGCGCAACCACTCGGTGACCGTGCTCTTTCTAAGTTTAATAGCTACAAAGTCCAAGATGATGCTTCCCAGGAACGCCAGACACAGTGCTCTTTGACATCGCCGTCCCCAGGAAACCCAGCCATAAAAACCAAGAGACACCCTTGGAGAGTTTACTTAGCTGTCCCCGGACTCCATGGAACCCCGTCACAGAACCGAGACGTGTATTCGCACGGACCTAGCGCGCCTGGGGAACGAGCGCGGCGAGCCACCGATCCCACTGCAACTTCCATTTCCCCAGGATTTCAGTCACACACCTCCCTCAGCCCCCGAGTGGTTCCGGCCAATGGTTCCGTCTCTTCCAGAGGATCCGCTACCCGCTACTGCAAAGCCTCCCGCGCGGAAGAGCAGCGCGGGAAGCCCCAGCCGGAGCTGCTCTCTCTCATGCTTACCCGGGTAGGAAAACGTCTCAGGCAGGACCCCTTCGGCGGGAGGACTTCCGGGAGACCCCAGCTCCTCGCTGGGCAGACGGCTGGCGATGGGCGCTCCGCGCAGCAGCCAATGGCACCGGACCCACCGGCTACACTGAAAGGCGGCGCTATCCTCCACCCTTCCCTCCTTCCAGGGCAGGGGGTTGGCCTGGCTGATGGTGAGACTAGTAGGAGGCGGTGCTGGAAAATGCCACGTCCTTGCACTCATTGGATGGTGTAGAAGACTCAGGTGCGCTGATTGGTCCCGAAGAGATGGAATGATGCTGCGTCGCCTGAAATTGGTGGAGAAACTAACAGAAGGTTTATTTGGAAAGAGTTTCCCTCATTGGCACCCGCGCTCTACCTTCGCATCCAACTGCATTCAAAAGAAGAGCCTTTCCCCGCCCCTTAGTCCTAAAAGACCCTGTGAAAGGGCCATGGGACGGAAGCGTGTGTCTGCTGGGAAATGTTTAACAACCGGCTCTCCAGAGGAACGGAGAAAAGTGTACACACTTTAAAGTTTAATCTGCATCATTAAAATGTTCTTTCTTTAAGTCTTTAGACTTTAAGTCTAAACAATCGCTAAATAAATCCCCATTTGTAGCATTTCCAATCACTGCGAAAATTAAACAACCTGTTCTCAAACTGGCTCCGACAGAACCCCTAGGGCTTCATAATGTTGGAGGAAGGGAGATGTGATTGGTGTGAAAATATATGTACACAAACACAGTAGACGTAGAAATACAGTTATAGTAAAGAACCTTTTTTAGACTACAGAGCTTATCTGTTTTCTTGTGACTAAATGTCTATTTATTGATTAAAGAAACAAATATAAATATTCTAACGAAAAATGCATTAATAGCTCTTATTTATTATTTATTAATACCTCTAAATAAGAGCTATTAAATTCCCATCTGCAGTTCAAAACTCCCAAGTGGAGTCGAATCACATCCAAAAAGTGATGGGAAAAATTAATAAATAAATGTGCAATGCAATATAGATGATGTTAATTTGTGGTTTTCTAAATCAATATACAGTCTCTGGGCTGTTTCTATTTGAATTTGACATCTCTGTCATAGACTACTGGAGATTTATTCCTGTCTACAGTCCAACAGGTCAGCTTATTTTCTCAGAATTCTGAAAAACAGGATTCAATACTTTTCTTGGACTGGAATAAAATATCTCTACTTTATACTTATGAATAATGTTTTTCTTTGTTTCTATGATTTGATGAATTTATTACCTCAAATGTGGTCTCTGTTGAAAAAAACCTCATTGGTTTTTGCCTGAGAGGATTTCCAGTATTGGCTGGAATGGTGTGGGGATTATTTGGAGTGGAGGAAGAAAAGGTGTGGGGCAGAGAAGGGAAGAGAAAAACATTCATTAATATTCTTCTATGAAATCATAGGATAGGCATTGAGCTACAGTTTCCATAAATATTTCATTTGATGAGGGGGATACTGGAACTTGTCAGCTGGCAGAAAAACTATATAAAAATATTAAGTTTACTCATAAAATAAGAAACTAATATATATATATATATATATATATATATATATATATATATATATATTTAATTATCACATCTTTTTAAATCTTTCAGAGATTTCTGCAAGTGACACACTGGATTTAGTACTAGACTTGGCTGTAGGAAGACCTGAATTCAAATCCTACTTCTGATATTTTGTAGAAGTCACTTACTATCTCTCAGCCTCAGTTTCCTCATCTGTAATGGTCATCTGTAATTACCAATCTGTAATGGTGATGAGGTGTGAAAAAGTTGCAAAGTCTGAGAAAGCTTATGGCTACCTGACCTTGGGAATGCCACCAACAATGCTGACCAATAGCAGTAATTTAATAGTGATTCTGTTGGTCAGTAAACTATAAAACTCAACAATGGGGACTGTACAATCCCTACCACTACACAATTGTACCTCTAAACCATAATATTAACATTTCAACCTAATTTATTTCTCTTTCCTATGAAGTTATCTTCTTGATTCTGACTCTTCACTAAAAACTCCTTTGGAGCTTTGGCCCACTTCTGTTGATGACAAAATTATCTCCCTGATTCTGATTCTTTGCTAAAATTCCCTTAGAAATTAGCTGGCTGTCAAGCAGCATAATAAATCTTTGCCCTTTAAATTGGAGACTGAGTATGTAACTTCTTTAGCCAAATCTATGACACCGATCAGGGAGACCCTGATTTTGTTGGAGTGTCTTTCTCCTCAACATTTTTGGCACCCAACATAGGGCCCCCAAATTTTATGTCATCCTTGTTAAGGTAAGCCCTTTTCAACCCAATCCTGCATTCGAGGGATACTCCAAACTCCCAGGAAAGCTTGTCTGGGTTGTCTGAGTTCTGCATTCTGCAAATTTTCATTGCCAGGGACACCTTATTTGGAATCTCTTGCCATTTCTTCCATTCCTTCTTGACTAAGGAACCTTTGCCACTTTTTCATCCTGCCTGGGAACCAGCAGAAGCAAAGGCAGGTCTAAGAATTCTAAGGCTCGTGGCAAAGATGGGACATTTCACCTCTATTGCTATATCTACTAGAGGATAATTGAAAGCAGAAGCCCAAAAGGCCCTTCTGTGTCCATCCCCTTAGCTAAATCTGGACCCTATGTCCAGCAATATTTCTTCAATTCAGTACCCTTCCCCTGAACCCTCACCTCTTAAATTAAAGTTTGAATACTTCCTGTCCCCCACTCCCATACTAGGAGCAAGATCCCTTTTTCTGTTCTTCAGGATTCTGATTCAGTCCCTCTTTCTAAACTCTGCTCATTGAGAAAAGTAGCATTATTTTTATTGTTATTAGCAGGCTCTTATCATTTCCTCCTGTCCTGTCCCCTTGTTGGGGGTGTGACTTAATGGTGAAACTGGAACCCACATTTCTCTTCTCAGACCACGGGGTATATTTGAGCAGGCATTAGCTAAAGATTTAAGAAACCTGAGGGAACTTAATAACAGCTTCTTCATCTACAGCCCAAACTGAGTGGCTTCTCTGGCAGCTGCTATTAAAAACTCTTAACTTTCTAGCTCCTGAGGCTATGAAATTGCTTTGTTTAAGGCCTACATTGCCGACTTGTCAATCTCTTGTTCGGGACATGAATTAGCTCCCACCTCTGGTTCACTTTCACAGGAGAAGAAGTGATCTTGTCACTCCCAAAATGTTCCTCAAAGAAAGTCTGCCTCAGTCTTAGCCTTGTCTGATTTAAAGGGGGAAAGAAAATCAGACCATGTTGTGGTGAACCTCAAAAGCAAAACCACTCCCCCCAGAACCTCTGCCCAGAAGGCTGAACTCATTGCTCTCACCAGAGCTTTAGAATTAGGGAAAGGAATGAAAGTGAACATCTATACTGACTCTAAATATGCCTTTCACGTCTTGCATGCTCTTTGGGCTATATGGAAAGAAAGGGGATTTTTGACAACCAAGCATTCCCCCATCAAATATTCAAGGAAAATTCTACAATTACTTCAAACTGTCCGTGCACATAGAGAGGTTTCTATTATGTTTTGTAAAGGACACCAGAAGGGGAATTCACTTCAGACCAAGGAAAACAGGTTTGCAGATTCAGTTTCCTGTGCTATTATGCAGGTGCACCTTTGATTCCCGACTCCAACACTCCCTCATATACCTCCCTGGAACAGTTCTTTGCTAAAGAAAGGGGAGACATCCTTTCTCCTTCTGGTTAGCTTCAAACACCCTCAGGCCACCTTTTAATCCCAGAGACTAATCAGAGGAAATTTCTTTTTGATTTACACCAAACTACTCACTTTAAACAGAATGCCCTCCAATCCCTTGTGAAACCTATTTTTACTGGTCAAACAATTAGACTGGTCTGCTTCATCACAGCTTTCTTTTTTGTTGTTGAGGTTATCTTTCACTTTCTCCACGATAATTATTCTCCCCTACTACTGGTGAACTTTTTATTGTCCAGACTCCAGGTTACCTAATCAATCCGCTATCTAATTCTAAAACTCAACATCCCCTGGATGCTACTGCCCCCATCAAATTTCCCCTCCTCAATCTGTACTCAGCTAGATAGGACCAGCTCTATACCTCTTGTCAGCCTGAAGCAGTTCAAGAAGAAGTTAACCTCGGTCCTTTGCTCCAGAAGAATTTAGGTTTTGATTGCTGGAGTGTGGAATGATGAGGGATGAAAAAATTTGCAAAGCCTGAAAAAACCCTAAGGCTACCTGGCCTTGGGAATCCCACAAGCAATGCTGGCCAAAAGCAATAATTTAATACTGATTTTGTTGGTCAATAAACAGTAGAGCTCAATGATGGAAACTATATGACCCCTGCCACTCCACAATTATACCTCTAAACTATAATATTAGCATAACAATATTTTGTTTATCTTTCCTATAAAGTTATCTTCCTGATTCTGATTCTTTGCTAAAATTCCCTTAGAAATTAGCCGGCTGTCAAGCAGTATAATAAATTTTTGCCCCTTAATTTGGAGACTGAGTATGCAAATTCTTTTGCAAAATGCACACCAACCAAGGGGATTCTAATCTTGTTGGGGTGTTTTTCTTCCTCAATAATGGTAATAATAATAACACCTACTTCAAAGAATTGTTGTTATGGACCAAATGAGATAACATAAGTAAAGTGTTTTTTTAAACTTTTAAATATTATATAAATGCTATGTTGATTACATCAGACTTTTATCATTGAGTCCTATGACCAGTCAAAAGATATTCAACTAGCACTAGTTCCATCTTTGAAATGGATAAAAAATACACATTTCTCAATGGGCAAAGAATAACAACAGATTGGGGCAGCTAGGTGGTGCAGTGGATAGAGCAGCAGCACTGAAGTCAGGAGGACCTGAGTTAAATCTGCCTTCAGACACTTAACACTTCCTAGCTGTGTGACCCTGGGAAAGTCACTTAACCCCAATTGCCTCAGAAAAAAAAGAAAGAAAAAAAAAAAACCAATAGATTTAAACCATGTAACTGGTGTGAGGACATAGACTGCAAGGTAGACTAGTTCAGGATTAAGTCTCTAGAAAATTACTAAAGTATCAAAGGGTTTGAATGGGGCTTCTGCAACAAGACAGAAAGAAGCCTTAATGAAGAAATGCCAGGTGGGGAAAAGGAGATATCCAGTGATGATTTCAAAGGGTAAAAGAGAAAACATACTAAAAGGGAACACCCCAAGGTTCAGAAGGACTCTGAGAAGAGTTTGAGGCCATGACAGGTTCAAATCATCCAGAAATTTAACAAGATAAATTTTAAGAATCCCAATGATACTTTCTACCAGACCTGGGGATTGGGGTCAAACTCAGTTTAGAAGATGAAGTACCAGTCAAGCATCCACCAATTAGAAGACAATTAAAGCAGTGAAATGAGTATCTCTTTCACTCTGAATTTTTTTTTTTTTAGAAATTCCCTAGGTAGGGGAAATTCTAATAAACCTTTGGCTATGATCCTTGCAGGAGCATGTATGCAAAGAAAAGCCTCCATCCACCAGGAAAAACATATAGATATGATTAATACAAAATTATAATCAGATGTGATTGGGAGCTGAATAAAATCAATATGTCAAACTTCAAAGGTGGTATTGGGGAAAATGAAATTTTCAGAGATAGGCCACAAGGGCTTGTAACTGTTATATTTGGGGAAGATTTTACACTGTAGGTAAACATCTTATAAGCTCAATTCATTTTCCCTGTTTGTCAAGACTCCAATGAGTCAAAGAGTGCAGGTATTCCCTCATAGAGTGATACAGTGTTGGGAAGGATGGGGTATCCATTTGATCCATGCCAGAGCCCAGAGTCTTTGTCCTTTTTTCATCTTTCTTATTCTATCCTGTTCTGGATGGGACAGTACATGGTGTCTTGGGCTATTTCTAGAGTCAAGATCAATTTAGGGGCAGATCTGGCAGATGCAAAAAAAGACAGTTCTATAGGAATTGGGGGCTTCAGGTCAGCCTCCTTGACATGCAAGTCAGTAAGGGTGCTATCCCAAGTATGGGGATACCCATTTAATAATGAACTTTAATAATGGCCACTGCTACCATTAATAAAAGGGAGTCAAGCAATTTATAGATGTATGCCAATTTTTAATGTGGGTATCAGAGGAAATCAAGAATCCTCAATATTTTCATAATATTCTAAAGTCCTATGTCATCCCAAAGGCATACCTGTTGCTATCCATGTAAATGTTCACACATTTTCTTTTTGATAATATAGGCTTCAGTCAATGCTTCAGATTCAGCTTGTTGGGCTAAAAGGAGGATTCCTGCCTCAATGATTTCCACAGTCATTGTGATAGTAATAGCATACTTAGCAATTAGGTCACCTGAATCATTTCAGTGGCAGGAGCAATCTGAGTTTTCTATCTCAGTTTCTTAGAAATCTTTGGGGGGGGGTGTTAAAACAGAGTCAACAATTTTAACACAATCATGATCTTGCATATAGTCAGACCTCCCATTCTCTGTATCAGGGAAAGACGTGGCTGAGTGGAGTCTTACATCTGGAAATAATCACATTTGGTTTTCATAGAAGGGAGATCTCTAGGTGACTAGTAGAGAAATGCTGGGTGTGACGAGAGTTTAGAAGAATTTTAATTTATGAGGAACATTAGAGGTCAGAGGCCACAACAGCTAGAAGGAATGGTGGGAGATCCTAGTCATTGGGCCAAGGACCTTCTATAGTACAATAGAAATCTGAAATTATCCTGATAATTCATCTGACATAAAACAATTATATTTTCTTCCTTTCTTGCCACTATGAAAAGGTGAAAGGGAAGAGAATCATTAGGGTGGCCAATAGTCAAGAGACATGAGAGAATGGCTTTAAGATCAACAAATGTAGCCTCAAAAACTTTGTCCCACGCAAGCATATCAGGAATAGAACCTGTAAGGAACCCACTCATACAGTGGGTGAATCAACAAGGAAAAGAACCCAGTTAAATATCAAATTTGAAATTCTGAAAATAAAAGGAGATTAACAAAATCAAAAGTAAAAACACTGTTGAAATAATAAACAAAACTAAAAAGAAAAAATCAACAAAATAGATAAACCTATAGTTAATTTGATTAGAAAAGGGAAAAAAGAAACATCAATTGCTAGTACCAAAAATGAAAACTTTCTCCATCAATGAAGAGGAAATTAAAGCAATAATTAGGAGCTATTTTGTCCAACTGTATGCCAATAAATCTGATAATCTAAGGGAAATGGATTAATATATGTAATATTCTCTCTAAAATGTAATGTTCTTTGTTGAGGTTTTCTTGGGGTCTCTGGAGGCAGCCTTCATTTCAGTTCAGTAATCACCATACCAGCAGCCAGGGGTTAAAGTCCAAATCCTTTATTATCCCTTTATTAACTCTTGTCTCTTTTCCTGGGGCCCAGTTAGCTTTCTTAGAGGCCTATCTCTCTCCTTGGTTCCGAGAGCTTGAGCTCCTGCCTCCTTCTCTGCCCTCTGAATCTCTCCAACTCCACAGAGTCTGTGCTTCAGCCTCCAGCCACCACAAAGGTGGATGATGGAATGAATCTGTCTCAGCCTCCAAGAGTTTCTAATGTGCTTGTCTTTGCTGGCCCTGAGAGCTTCCAGTTTATATGCTCCTCACTGAGTATACACCAATCATTATATCACTAGGAAACCATTATTTGTTGTAGGATTAAATCAATGCTAAACTACATTTAACCATTGTCTCAATTCCACTTAGTACCTTGTTTCAAGTTCTGGCCCATAACAAATACATATAAAAATATAGATTGCCCAGATTAACAGAGGAGGAAATAAATTACTTAAATAATCCCATTTTAGAAAAAAGAAGTTAAGAAGCTATTAATCAACTCCTTATGAAAAAATCTCCAGGTCCAGATGGATTTACAAATGAATTCTATTAAACATTTAAAGAACAATTAATTCCAATGCTATGCAAACTATTTGCAAAAATAGGAAAGTAAGGTGTCCTACCAAATCCCTTTTATGGCATAGAAATGGTGATACCTAAACCAAGCAGGGTCAAAACATAGAAAGAAAATTATAGATCAATTTCCCTAATGAATATTGATGCAAAAATCTTAAATAAGATATTAGCAAAGAGATTACACAAGTTATCACCAGGATAATACACCATGACAAAGTAGGATTTATACCAAGAATACAGGGCTGGTTTGCTATTAGGAAAACTATTAGCATAACTGACTATATCAATAACCAAAATAACAGAAATTATCAATAGATGCAAAAAGAATTTGACAAAATCCATTCCTATTAAAAACACTAGAGAGCAAAGAAATGGAGTTTTCCTTAAAATGATCAGTAGCCTCTATTTAAAACCATCGACAAGCATCATATGTAATGGCGATAAATTAGAACCATTCTCAGTAAGGTGAAGGGTGAAACAATGTTGCCTTCTATCACCATTACTATTTAATATATTAGACACGTTAGCTTTGTCAATAAGAGAAGAAAAAGAAATTAAAGGAATTAGAATAGGTAATGAGGAACCAAATCATCATTCTTTGCAGATAATATGATGGTATACTTAGAGAATCCCAGAGAATTGACTAAAAAACTACTAGAAAAAATTCACAACTTTAGCAAAGTTGCAGAATACAAAAGAAATCCACATAAATCATCAGTATTTATATATGTTACCAGTAAAGTTCAGTAGTAATAGATACAAAGAGAAATTCCATTTAAAATAATTGTAGATAATATAAAATATTTGGAAGTCTCTGTCAAGACAAAGTCAAGAACTATGTGAACACTCTCCATGCAAATAAAAGTCAGATCTAAACAATTGAAAAAATATCAAATCCTCTTCCAGAGGCCAAGCTAATAAAATACAAATGACAATTCTACCTAAATTGATCTACTTATTCAATGTCATACCAATTGAACTGCCAAGAAATTACTTTACAGAGCTAGAAAACAAAATCTGAAATAAAAAGGTCAAGAATTTCAAATGAATTAATGATTTAAAAATATATAAATTAAGTTGGCCTAACTGTACCATACCTAAATCAATATCATAAAGCAGTGATCATCAAAACCATTTGGTACTGACCAAGAAATAGAGCAGTCAATCAGTGGAATAGAGTAGGTTCACAAGACACAATAATCAATGAGTATAGTAATCTAGTGTTTGATAAACCCAAAGCTTCTGGGATAAGAACTCACTATTTAACACAAAATTTCTGGGAAAATGGGAAGTTAGTATCACAGAAACTAAACATTGATCCACACCTAACACACCATACCAAGATAAGGTAGAAATGGGTCATGATTTAGACATAAAGAGTGATACTATAAACAAATTAGGAAAATAAGGGATAGTCTACCTCTCAGATCTGTGGAGAAGGAAGGAATTTGGAGCCAAAGAAGAATTAGAGTACATTATGGAATGCAAAATTTCATTATTAAATTTTAAAGTTTTTAATCAAACAAAACCAATGCAGACAAGATTAGAAAGGAAGCAGAAAGCTGGGGGGGAAATTTACATTCAAGGATTCTGATAAAGGCTTCATTTCTAAAGCACATAGAGAATTGACTCAAATTTATAAGAATAAGAATACAAGCCATTCTCAGATCAAAGGATCTGAGCATAATTTTCAGATGAAGAAATTAAAACCATTTCTAGTCATATGAAAAAATACTCTAAATCACTATTGATCAGAGAAAGGCAAATTAAGACAACTCTGAGGTACCACTACATATTTCTCAGGTTGGCTAAGATGACAGGAAGAGATAATGATGAATATTGGAGGAGATGTGGGAAAACTGGAAATACTAATATATTGTTGGTGGAGTTGTGAACTGACCCAAGCATTCTGGAGAGTAATGTAGAACTATGCCAAAGGGCTATCATACTGCATACCCTATGATCCAGCAGTTTCTCTACTGTGGTGTAGAATGTCTCTGTATCCTAAAGAGATAATAAAAAAGGGAACAGGACCCACATTGCAAAAATGTTTGTGGCAGCCCTTTTTGTGGTGGCAAGGAACTCCAAATTGAGTGGATACCCATCAGTTGTAGAATGGATGAATAAATTATGGTATATGAATGTTATGGAATATTATTGTTCTGTAAGAAACAATCAGCACGATGATTTCAGAAAGGTCTGGAGAGACTTAGATGAACTGATGGTGAATGAAGTGAGTAAAACCAGGAGATCATTGTACACAGCAACAGCAGCATTATACAATGATCAATTCTAATAGACGTGTGACTTTTTAATAGCCAGGTGATTCAGGCTAATTCTAATGGACTTGTGATGGATAGAGCCATCTGTACCCCTGCATCCCAGATTGTGGAGACTTGAGTGTGGATCACAACATAGCATTCTCACTTTTTTGTTGTTGTTTGCTGCTTTTTGTTTTCTTTCTCATTTTTTTCCTTTTTGATCTGATTTTTCTTGTGCTGCATGATAATTGTTGAAACATGTATTAAAAAATGTACATGTTTAACATATATTGTATTACTTGTTCTCTAAAGGTGGGGGTGGAGGGAGGAAAGGAGAAAAAATTTGGAACACAAGATTTTGCAGGGGTGAAATTATCTATGCATATATTTTGAAAATAAAAAGTTAAAAAAAAATCACAATTTAGAAGGTGGAGAATAGCAT
Source organism: Sarcophilus harrisii (assembly GCF_902635505.1). NCBI lineage: Eukaryota > Metazoa > Chordata > Mammalia > Dasyuromorphia > Dasyuridae > Sarcophilus > Sarcophilus harrisii. Next base: position 197,963,909 of record NC_045426.1, read on the forward strand.
CTGGCAAAAGAAGTGAGCAGGTCCCAAACAAATCTCTGAGGATAAAGGGGAGAGCATGAGAAACAGAGACAGACTGCATATGTTTAATGATGTCCACTATATAAACTTTTCTAGAACTGAGGTAGGGGATCAGGAAAAGCAGTAGAGTTTAAAACAGCTGTTGTGGAACCAGTATCTATGTGGATTTCAATGGGATGAGAGGCCACTATTGTGTGAGCACTCCCATGGAAACATGAGAAAAATCCTCTCTATATCTTCAGAACCCCTTCAATCTGAGACAGTCCAATTGATCTTTTTTCCTTGGGACCTCCCATCATGAAAAGAAGGAGGCAGTGACTATAGTAACTTAGCTATAACTCATGGCAGTCTCTCTTACAATGAGCTCCTTTTTTGTAATTGAAACACATCTTGTCATCCTGGTGGCTTGGTAACCAGAAACTACTAAAGGCAGAGGAAGTAGAAGTCTATATCCTTAATTGTTGTAAATCAGGTTGATGATCTTATTCTTTTTCTCATTTTTTCCTTATCTTTATCCTTTTCTTTCATTATGGTTTGTTAATACTTATTAGTCAAATAAACCATATCAGGAGTCACATTCCAATCTAATTTTCTTCTCTTGATAAGTCCATAAAGAGTTTATTCAGTCCAGCCACATAGAGTTAAAAGTGACCAAGGCATCTAGAGTATCAGCAGTAAGATCAGAATTTACTTGAAAGGTAAATAAGAATCTGTTATAAAAATAAAAAACTGACTCTCCTATATTTTTGGTTCAGGAGTGAATTTTTCTCTAACCAATAGACTTAGGGAAAGCCTCAGGAATTGCTTATAATAAAACTTCCCTAATTTTTCAGATTTCCCAGAGATATGTATTAAGTGCTACTTTCTCATTTATTTTATGATCTATGTGCTCAAGAGGATTGTCCCAAATTATCCCATTTGAAACCAATGAGCAGAATCTCCAAAGCCTAAATGGATTTGGGCAAGCTGATAAAGATCAGAGAAACCAAGTTATTAAATTGAAAATGTGACTTAAAATTATCAAGCAAAATCCACAGGATTCTCATGGGCCATAAGAACTTGGCAAGGGCTTGAAGTTTAGTATTAGTCTTGGGGGTAAAAGATGCCTGAAATTTTTAATGACTTCTGTTTCTTTGGCTTCGAAGAGAAAATGGAGCAAGGGATCCTTAGGCAATCAAGGGGGAAATTAAAGAGACTTTTGGAGAATCTAGCTTTTCAAGAGTATCTTTCAGGGCAGGGCCTTTTTAAGCTCTTCTATTTCCCTTTGTAAAATTTCAACATGACCTTCAATCTGTTCTTTCTTTCTTTTAAATTTTGAGACTCCCTTCTAAAGGACACAGATGTTATTTATTCTCCTCATCATAACTTCTAGTCTATTTTGCCTCCTTCTTTAATTCAAAGAATTCTTTCTGAATCCAGAGAGCTTGTTCTCCTCCTTTTTTAAAATTGTAATTTCTGGATATTTTCTTGAAGGGAGGAGAATTCAGATTCAGATTCCCACTTAGTTGATTCAAAAAGCTAATGGAAAAATGTGTCTCATTTAGATCCCTTAATTTGGGAACCAGCTAAATTAAGATTAAACTGTAAAAAAATTTTTTACTGTGATCAAAAGAGTTCCACTGTGACTAGCAATGTTGTAGATCATACTTAAATTCTGCCAGTTTTCCAAGTACTTGCAAGTAGGTCCAATATTTGAAAACATATAATTGGCAGTGATCTGCTTTGGATGGATGTATGAAAGTAGACATTAAATTGTTCATGAGTCTGTACCAAACCTCTGATCAAAAAACTCTAGGAACTCAAGAAAAAAGACATACAAATTTAGAATTTGAGAGACTTACTCAGGTGGAGCCACTAAGTTAAGTCTAAACCAGAACACAAAGGATTACAGTTGGTACCAAGTGTCCAGGATCAATATGGTAACTAAATGGGCACAAGTCTTCAAATTCCTCTCCTCTCACCAATATGTCAACCTGAATCCAAGAGAAATAGGCAATGTAAGAAAAATGAAATCTTTAACTGGGGCAAGTGAGTTGTAGCTTGAGGTGCCACACAGCAAATCCTGGGGCATCTGAAGAGGGGGCTGGGATCTTATTGTTTGTCCTTCATTCTTGAGGAGTACCATAACCTCAGGAAGGTGATGTGTGACAGGCAAGTGAACTGGATTTAAGTGAGGGAGGGCTGTACAAGGTCACCTGCCTGACTTTCTCCTCCAGAGCCATCTGGGCCCAGTGTCCAGATAAAAATCAGAATGACTGGAGATGTCCTAGGATACAATAGGAGCCTTTTAAAGCTAAGGTATTCAACAGGTATCAATTTGACAGAGATCACACCCACAAGGTAATTGAAGTTAAGTAGAAATTGAGGCAAAAAAAATCTCTTTCACCTAGTCCAAAAAAATTCTAAAAAATTAAATGCATCTGGAAGAGGAAGACCCTCAGAGTTTCTGGCCAAAGCAGAATTGATGGTTATTTACATTCAATCTGAGTCAATCAGAACTTACACAATGACGAAATGGGGCTTGGCTTGGGACCTATTGGTGGTCAATCAGTGAGAATCAGAATGGTTTTAGTTTAAGGCATGGGCCTTAAGAAAGAAATCTAGTCAATAAACTCCAAAATATCTTAGGAGATTTCAGAGATCCAAAAGAGGGGGAAAAAAGCTTCTAAAAGCATCTGTATGGTATGAGGTAGATAAAGATATGATACCCTATGTGGATAGAAGGAGGGAAGTAAAGGAGGGAAGGCAGGGAAGAAGTCAGGAAGGAAGGAAGGAAGGAAGGAATAGCAGCAAGCAATTAGATGCCTCCCCTGCCCCTTCTCAATGCTCTCTTACTTGTGATGTAATTTCTTGTATAAAAGCTGTGTATCTTTACTACTTTTTTAGTCTTCCTAACACGAGCTTTTTCTTTCTTATCTCGTGATGGGATGGCTCATCCTCCCAAGGTTTTAATAAACAGCTTTTCTGCTTTCTACTGAGTGATCTTTGAGTAGTCATTTTGGGTAAAGGTCTTCTACATCCCTCACACTAACAATAAATAAGTCAGGATGAGACAGGTTTCTAGTATAAAAACAGTTTAGGAGGTAGGCGAGATCTGTGATATGGGAATAGAGGTTGACCTACAACCTACCTGGAAGCAACACCAATTGTGGGACTAGGTAGTGATAATAAAAGGAGCTCTCGAGCCAAAGTAACCTGACAGATGGTCAAAAGAGATATAAAGAACACCTGTGCTAGGACTGGATGCAGGCCTAAAAGATGTTTGGCAAGTACATTATCCATACCCATTTCTGGGTCATAGTTCAAAGGCAAAAAATAGCACTTTAAGTTATAAGGAATAGAATCCTTTCCCAGCACCCACCCACCCACCCTCAGGCAATTGGAATTAAGTGACTTGCCCATGGTCACACACCTAGGAAGAGTTAAGTGTCTGAGATCAGATTTTAACTCAGATCATCCTGACTTCAGGACTGGTGCTCTATCCACTGTACCACCTAGCTGCCCCCCCCACAATTAGTTTTTGCTGTTGTTGTTGCTGTTGTTTTTTGAGGAATAGGATCCTTGAGGAACAATATCACTTCTGATTCCAAGGAAAGCAAGTTCCTGAGGAACAGTATAGATTTCAGTCCCAAAAGATCAGAAATACTTCCTGAGTAAGGATAAGAACACAGACCAAGAGAGCAAAGACGAAAATGTTACAAACTCCTAGAACTAGTTCTGAAAAGAATAGTAAAAGAAACCCTGCAGTTTGGACTCTACCTCCAATTCCTTGCCAGGAACAGAGTCCAACTTTAACATTAGTAAAAGATATATATAAATATACAAAGATGACATAAGTCAAAGACTTTAACAAAAATCAAGATACAGAGTAGAAAACAACAACAAAAAAGAATATGATCATAAAAAGTCATGATGGTGACAAGGAAAAACAAGATACAAATTCAGAAGAAAACAATAACGTAAAAATATTTACAAGCAAACCCTGAAGAGAAAAAAAAAATAATTGAACACAAGTCCAACAAAAATTTCTGGAATAGCTAAAAAGTAATTTTCAAAATCAAATAAGTGTGGAAATTGGGAGAAGAAATGAGAGCAAGGAAAGAAAATTTCATAATTAATTGGTTTTTACATGTAACTTGGGGGAAATAAAATATTATTTTAAAAATACAGAAGAAGGGGGAAAGACAACAGTTTGGTAAAAAAAAAAAAAAAAAAGATACAAAAATACTGGAAAAAAAGCACCTTAAAAAAGAATTGGGGACAGCATTCTGGAAAAATGTTGGAGTAAGTCAGAAAATTACAAACTGTCATGCTTTCCCCTACAAAAAAAAAAGACAAAATTGTCCTTCAGGGAAAACATATAGTGCTAAAAATAAAGAAGAGTTGGAACAAAACAGTGGAAGTCCTAGGACAATCAAAAGAAGATCCAAAGAAAGTTACCAGAACTGAGGTTTGGCTCATGTGAAGTGTAAACACTCCTAGGCTAGCTCTGCTCAAATAGCAAGTGGTAAACTCTAAGATTAGCTGGATTAGAAGGAAATCTCAGCCCTAGTCACAGGAATTTTTAGCATCTAAACCATATGAGAAGACAGATATCTTTGTGAGGAAAGACTGAGTGAATCACTCTGGATATGGGACACCAGCCCAGGTGTGCTGCCTAGAGGTAGCCCTGGGCAAGAAGGTACCAGCCACATACCCAGTGAGTGCAGAAGCAGTGGGGTAGGAACACTGCTCTCTGTGGGCAGTTACAGGAGAGTAGAGTTCTTGGTTTTGGTTCCAGATCAGAGGAAAGAACTGAAGGAGGATTTAAGGCCAGAGGCACCATTTCCCACACCTCAGGTCTAGAGGGGATTATTGTAACAAGTTGTTATAAATGATTTAAAAAAAAATAAACAGACAAAAGAGAAAGATCCCCACCATTAAGAAGTTACAATGGGAATTGAGAAGATCAAGGATCTTCTTTAGAGGATGCTGAAGTAAAAAAAAAACAGCCACAAAACAAACAAACAAACAAAAATCTCTCTCCCTATAGATTGTCACCTGCCAAAAAGTATTCATAGAACTAAAATACAGATTTCAAAAAAGTCAAATGAGAGAAATTGGGGGAAATTTTTTTAAAACTCTAAGATAAACAATGTGATGACCGCGTATTTTAAAATCAGCACGAGTCAGGAATTCAGGTTAGGGGAAAATTGTCAATCTTTATTCTTAGCAGAGATGAAGAAAGGTCGGAGGTAGAAGGGAATTGGCAATAGCAATATCAGCAGCTGAGTCAAGAAGCTAGCTAGACCAGAAGCCACACAACCAGCAGCTACCAGAATAGAACCCAGCCAGCAATCTCTCCCAGCCTCTCTTCCTGTGTCTCTGCCTCCACCCACCAAAATCTTCATTTCCTATACAACACATCAGGACTTGCACAGAGAGTGGTGCTGGGGCAATTCTTTTTCCAAGCATGTATATTAATAGAGTATAGTCCAATTACTATTTAGCCTCATGTGCTTGGGACCTCAGTGCATCAAGCCCCAGCCCATTACAAAACAAAACTATTATGGAAAGTAAGTCAACCAACTATAAAAGAAGATTCAGAATCTAAAGGAAGAAAGCAACTCCTTGGAAATTAAAATTAGGCAAGGTGAAGCCATCAAAGTTAAAAGAGACAAAGAAATAATAAAACAAAATAGAAAGAATGAAAAAATAGAAAAAATGCAAAACATCTCATAAGAAAAACAGCTGATCTGAAGAATAGATCAAGAAGAAAAAAAACATAAGGATAATTAGATTACCTGAAGGCTGTGATAAAAAAAAAAAAGAATCTTGATATAATAAAATACAATACAAGAAAAATGAAAGAAATTGTCCTGAATTGTTGAACAGGAGGGGAAAGTAGAAATAGAAAAAATCCATTAGTCACCACTTGAGATCATATGAGAAAAACCTACAGAAATATCATAACCAAATTTCAAAATTCTTAGGTCAAGGAGAAAATATCACAAGCAAAAAGAAAAAAAATAATTCAAATATGGTGGGGTCACAGTTAGAATCATAAGACCTAATAGTGGCTACATTAAAAGATCACAGGTCTCAGAACACTATATATCGAAAAACAAAAGACTTGAGGTTGCAGTCAAAAATATCATATCCAATAAAATTAAGCATAATCCTGAACAACACCCCCCCCCCCAAAAAAAAAACACACAGGCAGTCAGTGAATTTCTAGACTTTCAGGACTTTCTTGCAAAAAAGATATGAACTTAATAGAAAAATTGACATACAATATCCAAGAGAAATATAAGGTAATCATGAAAGACCAAGTACAAAGACAATTACACTCAATAAGGGCAAACTTTATTTATTTATTTGCTGAGGCAATTGGGGTTAAGTGACTTGCCCAGGGTCACACAGCCAAGAATTATTAAGTGTCTGAGGCCAGATTTGAACTCAGGTCCTCCTGACTTCAGGGCTGTTGCTCTATCCACTGTGTCCCCTAGCTATTCCAAACTTTATTTTTTTATATGTGAAAATGTAAACTGTATGTCTAAGACTGTCATTAATAATTGGGTAGTTTAAAAGAAATATTGGGGTAGAATTGGGGTAAAATTTATTAATATGATGTTATTCTAAACAATCAAATCTGTGTAGGAAAAGGTAAAAATGGTAATTATCCTACACAAATGAAGTGGGAGAGAAGAACTGACATAGAGGAATTAGATAGAGGAAAAGAGCTAGTAGTTTTAGAAACCTACTCATTGGGAATGGGTTAAAGAGTGAACACCATGTATCTATATCTGTACATGATACATCTGCACAGATATAGATATAGGAACATAAACAGATATAGATACATAGACATATAGATATAGATATATGTGTATGTGCATATGTAAAGTCTTCCAAATTCAGAAAGAAATAACAGGATAAGGGGTTGGGAGGGGGAAGGGATTTTTAGAGGCAATTATACTCACATCAGATCTTGGTTAAAGACAGAATAACATATACTTTTAGATAAGAATAAAAGTCTTCTAAATTTATAAAGAACTAAGAGGAGGAGGGAATAGGATAAGGGGAGTATATAGAAGGATTAACAGGAATGGCATAAAATATGTAGATTAATGTGAATGGGATAAAAAAAGAACAACATATATATTTGGAAAGCTATAAAAGTCTTTTAAATTCTGATAAAAAACAAAAGAACAAGGGGAAGGGTAGGGAGAGAGGATAAAGGAGAGAAATTGGCAGGGGGAGTCAGTTAAGTAACAGAAGGGCAATATCAAGAATAGAAATGAAGTAGAGGAGAGTATAAGGATAGAAAATGGATATTGCAAGATATAAAATAAAAATCAAGAGTAGAATTTATTATGTAAAAGGGGAGGTAGTATTCATGATCTCAGAAAAAGTTAAAGCTAACATTTAATGAAAAGAAAAAATAAAAAAAATTTTAGTCTCAGTAATATTAATCAAGATCATTTTATATTATTTAAAATACCTCAAAAATATAAGGTTGGAATTTTGCTGTAGTATGGTAAATGATGAATTGACAATTAAAAACTATGGAAAGACTCCAACATATGAGGAAAGATGTTATTCACCATCAGAAAAACAAGAGGACAGACAAGCATAGAAGTGTTATGTAGATGTATATGAATGTATATGTGTATGATAATAGATATCTATGTGTGTATTTATATATTTGTGTGTATATATATGTGTATGTCTATACTTAATTGAAGTCATTGATGGAGAATGGGAAAAATAGATTAAAAAATGCACAGTGGAGAACAAAAGAAAATCTATAAGGAAACAAAGACAATTCAGAATATAATATATAGTGTTTATTATATAGATTTTCTTGAAATGAAAATTTGTTGTTTATATTTTAAATCCTCTCTTATGTTCTTCTGTTCTCATGGCTATGTTTTTTTTTTTTCTTTTCCTATTTTGTATTTGTTTAAAATAATTTTTTTTAAAAAAAAGAAAAAAATGGCCAAAGGGAAAAAAATCATACAAAACTGATTAAAAAGCAGAACTAGCCAAATGGAAAAAGAGATACAAAAACTTACTGAGGAAAACAATTCCTCAAAAATTAGAAACAGTGAAGTGGAAGCTAATCACTTTCCAAGACATCAACAATAAAACAAAATAAAAAGAATGAAAAAAATAGGAGAAAATGTGAAATAGCTCATTGGAAAAGCAACTAACAAGAAAAATAAATTCAGAAGAGAAAATTCAAGGATTACTAGAAAAATTCTGAGAGCCACAATCAAAGGAAGAACCTAGATAGCATATTTAAGGAAATTATCAAAGAAACTGTCTTGATAGAATAGAACCATGGAGTAAAATAGAAATTGAAAAAAGTCCACCAATTATTTCTTGAAAGAGATCCCCAAATGAAAACTCCCAAAAAACTTTATAGTCAAATTCTAGGGCTTCCAGATCAGAAGAAAATATTGTCAACAGCCTGAAGAAACAATTAAAATGTTATGGAGCCACAGTCAGGATTCATAAGATTTAGCAATTTCTATATTAAAAGATCAGAAGGCTTGGGATATGATATTCCAGAAGGCAAAGAATGTAGAATTACAACAAAAAGTCACTGTCAAAAACTGAGTTTAATCCTTAGGAGAAAATTTGGATATTCTTTTTTTTCACATTTAAATTATTTTATTTTCTTAGTTACATGTATAACAATTTTTTAGATTTGTTTTTAAAACTTTGAGTTCCAGATTTTCTCCCTTCCTCCCTATCTCCCCTAAGTCCCCAATGGGGAGGAGACACATTAAAGATTTGTAAAATATTTCCATAAAAGTCAAATTGCAAAAGAAAACATAGATTCCTCCCCCCAAAAAAAAACCCTCAAAAAAAGTATGATTCCATCTGTATTCAGACACAATAAATTCTTTTTCTGGGTATGGATAACATTTTTCATCATAAATCCTTCAGAGTGAGATAGCCCAGGCAATAAAATTCAAGACATCCAAGGTGTTTGTAATTTAGAGAGCGTTTATTTACCCACTGGGACAGACCTCTCTTAGTAGAGTTCTGTCCCAAACAGAAGTAGAGACAACCTTATAAGCATTCTTGTTCAGCCTTGTGGTTACATTTGACATTAAACAATGACTCAACTTTCCATTTACAAGGGGAAAATAGGGGGTTTACAGGATGTAAGGAGAATACACAATGGCAGATGTTTGAAATAGATTATTGAAATAGATCAGGATTATCAAACATTGTTAGTCAACCATCCTTATGGAATAGATACTCCTCAAAGCATTGTTGAACAAGCACTTTGTAGAGCAAAACATTTCCTTTAATCTAGCTGAGCAAACATTCCTCTGCAAACCCAAGGCCCTTGTGGAGGAGGGGAAGGGAGGCCAGTCCATTGTGCATTTCACTCCCCCTTTTTTATGTTCATAGTTGTGACTCATCTGAGGCCAACGGGGAATGTCATCTTGAGGGTGAAAAGTTTCAGGGTCTGTATGTGATCCTGAACATAAGAGGTGAGGCACTTAATTATGCTGGGAGCTATGAGGAGGAGAGGGAGCAAGAGGACTGCGCCTGTAATTCCCAAGAGAAGGGTGGTCAGCCAAGGAGACCAATCATAGAGTGACTGATACCAGGACATTGAAGCCTTACAATTGGCCTCCCTGTCATCCAACTGCTTACATAAGGAGGTGAGCGATTCCAAGAAGGCAAATGTAAAGCTGGGGAAACTGAGGCAAGATGAAGATCAGAGAGCTCCCAACATTCTATTAATGGGAGAGTTTTAATTGACTGGACAGGATTCTATTCTCAAAGTATCCAGTGGAGAACGTGAATTTTCAATGACATGTTGCTACGGGGTAGACCAAGGCAGGGGCAGGGTCAGAATATTGAGAGTGGGAACAGACTATCAATCTGGTTCTGACAGGGTGGTGGGAGACACTGGACATTCTGATAGGAGCCAGGAAGTCTTAACTCCCCCTTATCTTGAGTCTCACATTAACAATTTATAACCTTAGAGCAAGTGGCCCTTAGTCTTTAATGAACTAGAGGGGGGTTTTGCAACTAAGGGGATTGAGACAGAACAGTTAAGGAAACTGAGGCAGAACAATTTAGGGAAACTGAGGCAAAACCAATTAGGGAAATTGAGTCAGAACAATTAAAGAGAACTGTGGCCCAACATTAAATAAAACTAGAAAAATGCAAGGACAAGTCTCTTCCTGATAATCCCAGAGTAAACAGCAGTACAAAAGATCCTTGTTGCAAGCATGTCAGGTCCTCTGTAGTTGGGGCACTATTTCAGCCAGAGAATTCAGTTTGAGATGGACAGTTCACTGTGAGTTAGGTGGTCTGCAGTCATTTGTGCACTTAACTCAGTCTCTGCTTACAGAGCAGCAGGGCTCAAGGGCTTAAGGCCCATTCAGAGGGGTAACTCTCTCCAGGGGAGAAGTGTGAGGCTTGGAGTAGCTTCACCTGTCCCCTCACAGAGGAACAGACAAGGCTGCAGAAAGGATCAGATTTCTGAGCAGATTATGCACAGGTAGACCATCAAGGCAGGCAAACCCCAAACTTTTAGATGTCTGATATCAGACTACAAGGTCCTTTGAGATTGCTGAAGTACTAATTAAGGAACTGGGATTACAGGGCTGGAAAAACAGATCAGAGAGACTGCCAGTCCCAAGACAGGTGCCTGATTTCTAAAATTTTTCTTGTTTATTTCTAAAAAATAATCCCAAGAACTGAGTCTGCCAAGGCAATTCTAACAAAATAAGGGGTTCCAAAGCTAAAGCATAATAAAAATGAAAAAAAAAAAAAAGGGACTGTTTAAAAGACTTCCAAATCCAATTTGAACTAGTGAGAAAGGAGGTGAGGCAGAAGTGCCTAAGGTAAAGTGAATAGAGGCTAGGGGTTCCCATTCTTTCAGGTATTTTTAGAAAAATATACCAGTTTCCCCGATGTTCTATCTTTTCCTCCCTTTTTTTTCTCCTCAAGAAAAAGAATTATCAAATGACCATTCCACATATAAATCCCAAGAGTGAATCAAAATCCCTATACATACAGACTAGTATGGTAAGTTTCCTAAAAATCCTTCAAACATAACAGTGATAGTTACACAGTTTTAAAAAATTCCATCCTAAATCTCAAACAGACAGTAATAGATGACCCAGGCAAAGTTTAACAGTCAGTCATCAACAATTCCCAAAGTCCCTCATATCAGTCCATCAGGTGTAAGGGGACGAAGCTTCTCATTCAAACTGCTTCCTGCTGAGAAATGGTCCAAGGCTCTCCTCCATGCAGAGGGTAGGTGTGCTGTGCTGCCAATCAAAGCTGATCAAGGTCCCAGAAGCAAGTTAATATCTGCAAATTGATCAAAATCTAAAACAAACAAACAAAAAAACCCACAAATCTAACAAATAAAGATTAGAACAATCTCAAATAGAACAATTCGGTTCTTTCTGCTGCAAAATATTAGAAGGCCAAAATAGATTGGCCAGCAGCTTCCTATGTGAAGAGATGATTTTGCTTTACAGGACACACTGTAGTCTCAAGTCTCAACAACAGTTCGGTCTTACAGACCTCTGTTAATTGTCCTCTTATCATTTAGAAACCTTAAAACACACACACACACACACACACACACATACACAAATATTCAGTAACAGACAAATGACCAGGCTAAATACTTATTTGCCCAAGCATTTAGGATACAATGATTATATATAATCAGACTGAAAATAGCAAGGTATGACATAACTGAATTGCATTAACAGTTTCTATTGACTATTGCTCTGATCATAGAGATCAGTTATAGGAGGAAAAATTGCAAGAGCATAACTATAACATAACATAAGCGGTCAAAACTCAACCTTCAACACATACAGAATAAAATAGCTTTAATCTAGTTTTATTCCAAGCAATTGTCCCACTAACTGTCAGAGGGTAGAGCCTTAAAACTCCCAAATAGCATTAACTAATTAGCTATAAGCCCAAGAAATTTTGCCTCCGATTACAGATTCCATTAATCAAATTTCTGATAAATCCTAAACAGATGTTTACCATAACCTTATAGTGATAACAGTAAGAAATCTGTCCCCATAAGTTCACTACTTAAACAATTATCATATCTAAGTAGATGTTTCATAAGTGAACATTATGCATACAAATCAGTTTGCTTTTAAAATACCTAATACATAGGAAAAAAAATCCCAAATTGCATATTGTCCATAACAGAAACATTTTCAAAAGGACAAAGGAAAAAAAAAACTATTATTTTCAGAGGCCCTTCAAATAACCTCAGGATGACCCAATACAATCAGTTAAAACTTATACAGAATGTCCAAATACCACATAAAATAATCTGAAAGATTCTTAAAAATAGCAATTAAACTATAAGGAATAATCCTACCAAAGTATGGATCACATTTATGACCCTATTCCTCAAACAAGAAAACCATTATGTATCAAGAAACAAATATTCAGTCAATTAACCTAAAAGTAAGCCTGTTCCTTTAAATCACAGTTTGCTGCACTGACCGTAACTTGATAAAAAAAAAAAAAAAAAAAAAAAACCTGGCTGGAACACACTTAGAGGGGTGAGGGGAGAAGAGGATTCCATGTGGCCACCCTTCCCCCACTCCTGCACCCCAGACAAAAGCTTCCCTCAGGTTTCCCACTCAATTTCCTACATGGGAATCATTTTCAAGATTTATCCCATCAGTTTATTTCCTTTCTCCCAATATCAAGTTTCTTTCCAAGTACACCAGTTTCCCAACAATCTCCAATAACTTTCCTAACTAGATGTTCCATTGCTAAAATAGCAGAAAGCAGTGGAGGGTGGGTGAGTTGAATCTTTACCTCTGAAGACAAAGGATCCTCTTCCCATTTTTCTCTCCCCCACCTCTTCTTTCTAAGGCCAAAAACCTTTCTCTTACTTTCTAAAACCATGCAAACCTTTAATTGTTCCTACAAATCAATCCTTCCTAAATCACCTGCATTCCTCTTTCCTTTTTCCTTCAAAACCTGTAAGATTCACACTATAGTGCATAGCTCAAAACTCCACAAAACCCACACATGTCCAGCAGAGCTGGATTTAAAATATAACTTATGTTAACAAATAAACCAAATCAAACCAAACTTTTTACAAAAGTTTTTTTGTTTTTTTTTGTTTTGCTGCCTGAGGGTTGTCTGACAGCAATTAGCATCTCTCTCTTATCTGTCCAGGCAGCTTTTATGGCCCAGCCCAGGCTAAGTTTGAATTTTATTGTTCTTTCCCTTCCTCTTTAGAAATAAAGGTATCAATATTCAAACAAATTCCAAGATCTTATATTCAGAATAAACAAATCTAACATTCAAAGGCAATAGCAAAATTATATTTCCCATAATTTCAGAATCATCCCAATATTCTTAATCAAATGTTTTCTCCTGCCTGAATTTCAATCAGAGAAGGTTTTATTGCCCTGTACTCTAGCAGGCTCTGAAAACTGCTTTAAGGGAAACACTTTCCTGTCAGTTTAAAATACCCAAGTTCCATTTACTTACAAATTAGTACAACAGGTTAAGAAGTTTAAAATCACAAGCAAATTTTCAAATAACCAATTCCCAAATTTCTTAATCATTGTTCTTAAAACTTAACAAAGCTTTTAAATCAGCAAAACAGACTAGGGACTTTTTTCCAAGACCCTCGGCTCCTGGAGAGAAGTTTGTTTCACCTTGAACATTCTTCCCTCACAGAATCCAAACGTAGTTTCTCTAAACTTCCAACCCCACTTAGTGCATTTCTCTAACTTCACAGAGAATGCCTAGATATTCCATTCAAACTTCTTTTCTTTAAATGTTAGCACACTGCTCTTCTTTTTTTTTTTTTTTAACTTTCCAAACTTTCCAATCCCTTTCAATCTATGTTTTTTATTTCTTCTCTTCTCTCGCTTTTTTCCCTTTTCCCCACAAAACTGTTGCAGTCAGCCAGAGCCAGAGAGAGAGAGAAAAAGAGAGAGAGAAAGAGAGAGAGAGAGAGATTTTTCAAACTTTTTTCCTTACCTGAGTCACTTGAAAGAATTACTACTCTGAATGAATTCCACTTCAAACAATTCAGCCTGATAGTTTCTAAGCCTGCAACACAGAAGCTGAATTCTTATCTCTTACGAGCTTGCAAACTTTTAACACAGAACAAAATTCAAAGCAAACAAACATACACACACAGACACACACAGAGCTCTATTTTCACCTTTTACATTTTTTAAAAGTCCTTTTGCTTTTGCTTATGAATTAGTGCAACAGATTAAAAGTTAGAAATCAAAATTTTATACTAAGCACAGTTGCAACATTGTTCTTAAAAATTTTAACAGAGCTCTTCAACCAACAAAACAGACAAACAAATCACACAGAATACAGAACACATATCAGATGCATCCAGATTTATTATCTAGGACACCCAGAGTAACTGGCACCCAAAACCAGATGTGTCTTAAGATACCCAGGACCATCAGGGCATCCCTTAGTGGTCAACAAGGGCTTGTATAGCGCTGCGTCCAGCTGAGCCACTTGTTATAGATACAGGAGTACTCACCAGACCAGACAGGAGGCTGCAGGATAGTTAGGCAGCTGCAGGGGCCCCTCAAAATCTTATTAACCAGAACTGGCTTTTAGAATGCTCTATGCCAATTTTGGACCGAATTCAAAATTTGGGTCTCACTCTCCTGGTCTGCAGAAAGAGATTACTGGATACTAGAGGCCGAGGAAGGTCTCTCGGTGGCCACCCCCTAGGATCCATAACCTCTTTTGCCTTCCAGGGAGAGGGTCTGGCTGTCAAACCAAGCCAAAGGCTTACCTCAGTGGGACCTCCAAGTCAAATAGCCCAGGCAATAAAATTCAAGACATTCAAGGTGTTTGTAATTTAGGGAGCATTTATTTACCCACTGGGACAGACCTCTTCTCTTGGTAGAGTTCTGTCCCAAACAGAAGTAGAGACAACCTTATAAGCATTCTTGTTCAGCCTTGTGGTTACATTTGATGTTAAACAGTCACTCAACTTTCCACTTACAAGAGAAAACACAGGAGGTTTACAGGATATAAGGAGAATACACAATGGCAGGTGTTTGACATAGATTATTGAAATAGATCAGGATTATCAAACATTGTTGGCAACCATCCTTATGGAATAGATACTCCTCAGAGCATTGTTGAGCAAGCACTTTGTATGGCAAAACATTTCCTTTAATCTAGTTGAGCAAATATTCCTCTGCAAACCCGAGCCCTTTGTGAAGGGAGGAGGGGAGGGGAGGCGAATCCTTTGTCCAATTCAAGAGTAGTATAGCATCATTGTTTTGCTGAGAATAACAAAATCATTAACAGCTTATTATCCCATAATATTGATAATACTTGGTACACAGAACATTTCATTTTGCTTGAGCTTATAGAGGACTTTCCATGTTTTTCTGAGAGTGTTCTGGTCATCAAAAAATTAAATATTTAATAAAATAAAGGAATTTCAAGTCTTTATGATGAAAAGACCAGAGCTGAATAGAAAATTGGCTTTCACATGCAAGACACAAGAGAAAGATAAAAAATAAACAGGGAACAGAAATTATGAGGCACTCAATAATGTTAAACTGTTTGTATTTCTATATGAGAAGATGTAACTTGTAACTCCTTAGAACTTTAAGATTATCAGGGCAGTTAAAAGTATTCTAAATACATAGAGGATGTCAGAGTGAATCTATTACATAAAAAATAATGGATGGGCAAGAAAAACAATGCCCTGGGAGAAAGGGAAAGAGAGAAAAAAAGGGGAAAATTATCCTAAAAAAGCATTCAAAGAAGAGCTTTTACAATAGAGGGGAAATGGTGGTGTGGGTGAAGAGCATAAGAAGGGGAGGGAGGGTGTTAAGAGGGAAGGTGGGTAAAGGCAGTCAGTTTCTTAGAAGCAAAATAGACTTTAAAGACAGGACAGAATAAAAAAAATAAATGGGAGAGAAGAATAAACAGAAGAAAATAGGATAGAGGGAAATGCTCAATAATCATAACTGTGAAAGTGAATGAGATGAACTCTCCCATAAAATGGAAGCAGTTACCTGAATAGATTGGAATTCAGAATCCAGCAATAGGGAGACACAGAATTTTTAAAAGAAGCTGGAACAGTTTCTTATGCTTCAGCCTAAGTAAAAAAGTCAAGGGTAGCAATCATCTTAGATAAATCAAAAGCAAAAATATATCTAATTAAAAAGAGATAAACAGAGAAACTACATATTGCTATATAAGAACCATCTGACCTAGCATTAAAATTCTTAAGAAGTTAAATGAATTTCAAAAGAAAATAGGTTGCAAAACTATATTAAATAATAAGAGTGGTGTGAAACAAAGATGTTCAGTGTCACTGCTATTATTCAATATTATGTTAGAAATGCTACTTATAGCAATAAAAGAAAAGAAATTGGAATAATAAAAATAGGGAGTAAGGAAACAAAATAGTCATTACTTGAAGGTGATATGATGTTATACTCAATGAATCCTAGGGATTGAATTTAAAAATCTTTTGAAACAATTAACAACTTTATTAAAGTTGCAGGATTTAAAACAAACCCATAGCATTAGCACTGCTTTATAATACTAACAATATCCATAAGAAAAGACAGAAAGGGGGCAGCTAGTTGGTGCAGTAGTTAGAGCATCAGCACTGACAGGAAGACCTGAATTCAAATCTGGCCTCAGACATTTAACTCTTCCTATCTATGTGACTCTCGGTAAGTCACTTAACCCCAACTGCCTCAGCAAAAAAAAAAAAAAAAAGAAAAATAAGACAGGAAAAGAAATTTCATTTAAAAAAATCACTGCAGACAACATAAAATACTTGGGAGTCTACTTGTTAAGACAAGCCCAAGGACTATTTGAACACAATTACAAAATACTCCACACAAATAAAAACAACTCAATAACTGGATAAATATTAATTACTCATGAGAAGGCTAAGTCAACATAATAAAAATGACAGTTTTATTTAAATTAATTTAGTTATTAAGTGTCATACCAAGTAGACTACCGAAGTGTTATTTTATAGATATAGAAAAAAATAACAGAATTCATCTGAAAGAGCAAAAGGTCAAGACTATTAAGTGATTCAATGAAAAATAAAGTAAGGGAAAGTGGCATAACCATACCAATTCTCAAACTATATTCTAAAGTGGTAATTATCAAAAAAATTGATATTGTTTAAGAAATAAATGGTGGATAAGTAAAATAGGTCAGGTATGAAATACACTGTAGGAAATAACCATACTAATAATTTTATAAATCCAAAGTTCAAAGTTTTTGGAGTAAGAACTCACCATTTGACAACAATTTCTGGGGAAACTGGAAAGCATTTTGGAAGAAACTAGACATAGACCAACATCTAGGCTGATAACATAAATAAATAAAGGGATTCTGGGAAAATGTGCTTGTTAGATCTATAAATAATGAAAAAAGTTATTACCAAACAAGAAATAAAGAATGTCACAGGAAGTAAAACAGGTTTTATGTGCAATTAAAATATTTCTGCACAAACAATACCAATGTGGCCAAAATTAGAAGGAAAACAGGAAACTCAGTGATGGGAGTATGATGGTGATAGAATTTCACAAATTTCTGGCTCTGTCTTGTGCCATGTGATCTTGAGCAACTTAATCAACTTGAGGTTCAATTTCTTCATCTGTAAAATGAGTGTAGTTGTACTAGATCATCTTCAAGGTCCTTTCCAACTGTATGATCCTATTACATTTTCTAGTAAATAAGCAAATTATCTGAACATCTAACTTTTCATTTATACACATTTTTTTCTTTAGCCTTTAGGACACAGAGCAGACAATTCATAAGCATTTGCTAAAAGAATAAATGGTGTAGAAAAAAATGGCTTTTAAAGAAAATAGGTCAGTGAAGTTAGGAACATTAATTTTTATGACTTTCTATAAATTACCTTTCTATTTTGAAACATAACTTGTGAATGATGTTTAAAACTTTTTAAATAATATAATTCAATTCCATATGCATCCTTTTCTCCAAATTTCCACATAAAAATTTAAAAAACAAGTAATAAAAAATGAAAGTAAATGTGCTCATGAAATAGATTTTGGTCTTTGATAGATTCAAGTGTAGGATTTAGAATGAGAATTTATACTATTTATTATTTATTAATCAATTCCATTTATTACTAGTTCTGAACCTAATTTTAAAAACTAGATGATTAAATGTGCAAAGATTTACCAATGGAAAAATTCAGTTATGTTTGAACAAAAATAAAGATACTTCCCCATGAGTAATGTTGAATAAATAAATATTTCTACATCCAAGAAATATTATAGACTCATATTGAGAATCTTTCTAGGATAAGATCCTTATCACCTGGGAAAGAATCAAAAGAAATTAAAATTGAGTGTGCTACAGAAAAATCTAAAACCTAGAAGTATCTGTAATACTCAAAATTTGTAATTTGTTGGAAAGTATCATAAAGACCATTTGGAATTTAAGAGATTTCTGAGGACAGAAAAACCTGAAAATACACTGTGAGAGTTCTTGTAAAAGTAAAAATGGTACTTTCAAAGAAGAATCAATATCTGAGTTTATTGAATAGATAACCTCTTAATATTGATTGAAAAAAATGATATGGTATGTGAGAAAAAAATAGAATGACCCATATAGGTAGAGGATTATATATATATATATATGTATATACTTATGTATAGTCTATATTTCAGGTTCTTAATTTTTTTATTGGTCTTTTGCTTGTGTCTTTGGCAGGTTGGTGAGCAATGTTTTTAAATTATAATATAAAATGCAAATGAAATTTTGTATTAGATCCCTATATTGAGATAAGGATGTAATTTTCCCCTCCATCCAATTATAATGCCACTGAAATCTGTTCACAGACCCCTTGGGGATAGGATGGGGGTTCCTAGCTAAAGTTGCATTAAACTAATGCCATATTAGAGAATAAATATTTGACTTGTAAAGTTATGGGACATTAGGAGAATTTGGTTCCTTCCATCTATCCTGCAACAAGTTGAAGTAATCACAAAAATTAAAGAATAGCAATAGAAGCAACAAGGTATTAGGAAATTAATGCAATTTTTCTTTCAGGGATATAGAATAAATTATTTGTTGAATTAGCTGGGCAACTAACTGGCTCAAGATTGACCATATTTCACTACCTCCAACACCACCCCAATAGTCATTACAGATCTAAGCCTGACAGTCCCAGAATTCAGTTTGAAAATTTAGGACATTCCAGGCAGGGGCAGCTTTGTAAAGTATGATCTTCCTGGGCTTCTATTGGAGAAGAAGGGGGAGGTGGTGGGAATTTTTTTCCCCTCTTCTCCCTTTCCACCTATTTCCCTTTACCTAAAAGGGGTATACCATTTTTAATTGACATTTTCCCCAACTGGATAAAACACAGGAATTTCAACAATTTGAGACAAGGGACAGAGACACATACTTCCCCAAAATCAAAAGAGTAGATACAAAACATAGAGAGGCAGCATTAAAGGTAAGAAACCAATTCAAGGAGTATGACCACCTTAATCCTACCTGGCTTATATGTTCATGAAGAGTAAGATTAAGATAATAGAGAAAATGAGGTATTAATATATGAAAGAAGTACAAATATGTCTATTGTTACCCTCTTAAAAAGTGAAATAGGTTTTATGATTAAATTAGAAGAAAAGCAGAAGAGAAGAAAATAACTGGTGTAAAGGAAGGCTAAGTTCTGCAAACTGGAACCTGATTTGGAGAAAAGGCCCAAAGAACTTGATAACCTTAGCTTGATAACCTTTCCAGCAAAGAAAATCTCTCGAGGGGAAGAAGAAAAATGAGGTAAGATTTTATATATAAAGATTATAAAAATCACTTTTTGGCTTTTTGACTAAGATTAAGTATAGTAAGATTACAAAGATATAAAGTGTCTTGGCCATGTATATCCCCACTATAGCAGCCTCTGTAATGTTCCTCCCCAATTTATATTAATACTGACTCCTGTGGGACAGATTTCATAGAAGGTATCTTTTTTGGCCAAAATTATAATAGTAGACAGTTCTTCTTTAATTTTCACAATCTTAGGAATGATTTTGCATCATACTTTTGTATATTATCTTCAAAATATCCTTTTTTATCTTTTTTTTTATTTTAATTTATTTGAAAAAAAAGAGTAAGAAAATAAGAAAAGCAGAAAAGGAATACAAAACAAAATAAAGTAAAACAAAAGAGAACATTGTCATGTGCCCTACAGAACACCAGGAAGGATTCAAAATATATAAAAACAAATTACCAGATCAAGAAATATATACATATATATATATATGTATGTATATATATATATACATACATATATATATATGTAATTTAATGTCCATTTTTTCTTTACTCCTTTGAAAATTGTTCTTTGGTTCTCTGCTGCACACCTTATTTACTTTATTCTTTGTTCCCCCTTTCATCCCCTCCACCTCCAAGCAAGCTGCAGTTTAGAAAAGATAGGTTTATGTACACACACACACACACACACACCATGTACACCCATCTTTCCTATCCTTGCTGCCTCTTTAATTAAATTCTATTCTATAACTTGCCTTGCTATTACTTGACCTACCCCCACCCAAGGATCCTTCCTTTGTCTTCTTCCCTCATCCTTTGTTTCCCCATCAGCCCATCCCTCTCCCCTTATTTCTTTATAGATTTTGGAGGGTGATATACCCTTTGTGGTATATATGTAGTGTTGTCTATTGAACCCATTCCCGATATGAGTAGGTTTTCAGAACTACAAGTCCTCTTCCCCTTTCCAATGCCTTCTAATATCTATTCTAGCTCTGTACCTCATTTGCATAACATCATTACTATTTTACCATAATTCTGCCAGTCTTTCTTTTGAACTGTCCTATGGTTGATGTAAATCTTAAAACATATAATATACATTTTCCACGTAAAAAAAAACATAAACAATTTGTCCTTGCTTAAACAGTTTGTCTATGTTGAGTTCCTTAAAATTGATCTTTGATATTGGCTTTTATATGTTAAATTTTCTGTTAAGTTCGGATTTGGAAAGTCCTGAAAATCTGTAAGTTCATTGAAGGTTCATTTTTTTCTCATTTAAAATGATAAATAATTTTCCTGGATATGATTTGGCCATAGGCCTAGTTCTTTTGATTGTTGTTAGATAGCCCTTGTTTTCAGGACCTGCAGTCTTTTATTGTAGCTGTTGATAAGTCTTATTCAAGCTCCAGCATATTTGAATTGTTTTTTATTTGTTTCTTGAAAAATTTTTCTCTTTGATCTGGGAATTTTGAAATTTGACAATAATTATTTCTGTGTATTTTCCACAAAGGCTCTCTTTGAGATGGTGATGGATGCATTTTTTTCTATTTCCACTTTCCCTTCATGTTCTAATACTCCAGGACAATTTTCTTGGATTATTTCCTGCATTATTGTGTCAAGGCTCTCTTTTTTGGTAACAATTTTCTGGCAGTCCAATTATTCTTATATTTACTCTTTTTGATCTGTTTTCCAGATCTGTCATTTTTCTTACAAGAGGTTTCACATTCTGTTCTAATTTCTCATTTTTTTCTCATTCTTTATGATGTGTCTTGTTATTTCTTGGTCTCTAACAACTTCACTGGCTTCCCCTTGCCCAATTCTAATTTTCAAAAGAACTATTTTCATCTTTCAGACTCTGTACCTCCATTTCTGGTTGGTTAATTCTTTTTTCATAATCTTCTTGCTTTTCTTGAATGATCTTTCTTTTTATTTTTTATTTTCTTAGTTTTTCCTCAATATCTCTCATTTGATTTTTAAATTCTTCTTTGAGTTCTTCTATAAATTCTCTCTGGGCAGGGAGCCATTTCAAATTACTCTTTAAAGTAGATGCTTTTTTTCCCCTAAAGTGTTCTCCTCTGAAGATGAACCCCAGTCTTTCCTGTTCCCATAATATGTTTCAATGGTGGGGTTCTTCTTTGTCCATTCATTTTTTTTAAAATGATAGGTATTAGTGCAAGCACCTCAAATCACGGGGTGGAAAGAGGGTGCCTAAAGTTTCCCTTCAGTTTTCCACTCTGACCAAGAACCCCAAACCAAGAACTCCATCCTCCTGCAAGTGACCACGGCCAGCAGTGTCCTTGCCCAGCTGCTTTTGCACTCATAGGTGCTGGTTCCTTCTCACTCATGGCTGTGTCTCAGCAGCACAGCTGGGCCTGGTGTTCCTACTCAACTGAGATTCACATCATCTTCCTGGACTCAAACTCTCACTGGAGAAACAGTCTGGAAGGTCAAAGCCTCTGTGATTCCTTCTGAGGTTCCAGAACACTGCTAGCCCAAGGGTCCCCACTTGATGTTTCTGTGGAGATAGCCTGGAGGTGTTTGCACTTCAGACAGATTAATTCCCACCCCTACATCTTCAGATTTTCTAGTGTTGTATCAGGAGCATCCTGTTCTGCTCCAACCCTTCTTGATTTTTTCACCAGTCTATGTTTGCCCTGAGGTACAAATTTGTTTTAGATATGGGGGAAATCAGGAAAACTTGAAATTTACCAACCTACTCCACTATCTTTCCTCCAAATATTTTTAAAAATAAGATATCTTTTCTGTAATTCCATGTTTTAGCAGATTCTTTGGAATCTTTCTTTCATTTTCAAGTTACAGCAGTGTAATCTTCTTGATTCATAGATTTGAGTTTTCCTGAATTGATCTGTTCAACATATTTTCAGCTCATTGCTCAAATTTTCTCATATATTTTTAGTAATTTTATACAAAAGTATAGTGACACATATAGAGAGAATTTCCCCTTCCCTTTCTCTACCTGGTTGATATAATCATAAAAAATAAGAGTAAAATGGTAGAGATAATGAAGTATTAATATGTTAAAGAAGTACAAATATGTATCTTATTCTCTTAAAAAGTGTGAAATAACTTTTCTGATTAAATTAGAAGAGAAGCTGATCAAACAAATTGAAATTTGCCTTTTCTAGCAAATCTGCCAAACCACCTGCTTGCAACCAGGACATCAGTACTATGGACATGTATTATTTTATTATTTTAAACAAATTAATAAATATTTTCAGTACTATGTCCAGGAAATCAGTAGTATGAAGTACAAGGCACCCCCTGTACTCCAAGAGTAGAGCTCAACCTTACAAGTCACAAGATAGGGGAAAAAAAACAAAGAAAGGGATAGAGATAGAGACACAGAGAGAAAAACAGAGACAGAGACAGAGGAAGAAAGGAAGGAAGGAAGGGAGGGAGGGAGGGAGGGAGGGAGGGAAAAATAAAAAAATGAAGGAATGAAGGAAAGGAACAAATAGAGCAAGAAACAGAAAAGAATCCTTAATCCTTAAGAATTAAGGAACTGTAAAAGTTTTGGCTTATATATGTTTTATCTATCAATACTTACTACAGTAGAAATGAATATTAATTAATTTGAAAATATTTATTAATTTGTTTAAAATAATAAAATAATACATGTTTTAATGAAATAATAACTAATTTTTATTAGTGAATCAGTGGTATTTTAATTTTTTGGTAAATTTCTTTACTATCTGACTTCATTGAAAACAGATAACTTCTCATTCCTATTTCTGCATTCAATCTGCTTTGAAATGTTTGAAGTGCATAAAGAAAATTTGACTTCCTACAGATACATAGCTTAAAAACAGAGAGGATATTTGTAATATCTTTCTTTGATATGACATCAAAACTTCATAAATGGTAGTTTCTCAAAGGTTAGTTGCAATCTGGAACCATATCAATGTACCTTAGATACTTTGTTACATATACATCCATTAGTCTCTCTTACAGTTTGAATGGATTTTTAACCCAAGCATGATTTTGCAAATGTATGTATTCATTTTGGACGATATGTATTCAGATTTATAAAAATCTTCTAAATGTTAACACATTTCATTATACAATATGAAAAAGAATCACATTTGTTACTCTCACTATTGATATAATTAGAAAAGTATTTAAGTTTGGGGAAGCCATCAAAATACAAGTTTTCCAAAATTCTAATTTTCATTCGAAAACTCAATTTTCATCATTGGTACCAAATACCCTGAAGCTCACTTCCTTCATTTTTGAGAAAATGTTTATCAAAACTCAATTCTAAATAATTATAATTTATCAGTTGTTCTTTCAAGTAAAAATGATATTCCAATGAAAAAAAAGCAGCTAGTTCACCTTGCAACTTAATTATACAGTTGCTTATCAACAAGATTAA
Organism: Sarcophilus harrisii; assembly: GCF_902635505.1. NCBI lineage: Eukaryota > Metazoa > Chordata > Mammalia > Dasyuromorphia > Dasyuridae > Sarcophilus > Sarcophilus harrisii. The sequence goes on from NC_045426.1 coordinate 197,988,126, forward strand.
TCATCATACTTTGGCATGAACTTGTATTTTATATGCATTTCCATTTGGTCACACAGAACATTAAAACACTGTATTCAAAGATCAAGATTTAATAAAATAATTTTTTGTTGTTTCATCAATGTAATATCATTGTTAAGTGATATTTACTTAAAATGGTTTTGATATTATTAGTATCAATTTTTTTTTCATTCATGTTAAGGCACCAGCATTTTCTTTTGTACCATCAATGCAAATATCAACACAGCTGTTCTAAGATCATCCGTGAGATTTTAAAAGTTGTTTAACACTTTAAATTTCAGCACCACTTGTATTTGTTTCCAAGCATTCATATATATAAATCTGAACTTTTGCTTTTCATACTGGATGAATAGAAACAAGTTGGCAAGTCTAACTATATCTGAATATTCAGCCAAAAATGCAATTTGACAAATGAAATATTAACTAGTCTTGTTTGTAGCTAAATGTTCCATAGGTCAAATAGCCTTTGGAAAACTCTATTGCACACTCATGAGGGAAAAAAAAGGCAAATGATATCAGTATTATTAAGAAAATAAGGTAAGGATTCTGGGAAGATGGCAGAGTAGGTCAATAAATTTCAAGCTCTCCAGATTTCCCCCACGAGCAGAACAAATTCATGCCTCAGGGTATGTTCACATAGACAGGTGAAAAATCTAAAAGACTTGGTTCAGAACAGGGATCCTTCAAGTACAACCTAAGAAGATCTTCAGAAAGCCTCCAGGTCAGGGATTAATATATGTGAAGTGCAAACACCTCCAGAGTAGTTCTGCATAAACAGCAAGTGGGGAGTCCTGGAACTAGCTGGGTTTGTCTGGAACCTCGACAAGAACCACAGAGACTTTCACTTTCTGACCAGCATAGAAGTGAGGTCTAAGTCCAAGAAGACTGATGAAACCTTCCCTGATGAAGAATGCCAGGTCTAGGTGTGTTGCAGAGATGGGAACTGGGTGAGAAGGAGCCAGCACACCCAGCCAGCAGAAGCAGTGGGGCAGGAATGCTGCTGGCTGTGGTCACTTGCAGGAAGGTGGAGCTTTTGGTTTGGAGTTCCAGGTCAGAGGGAAGAGCTGAAATGAAACTAGAGACATTATCCCTTAACCCCAACTCAAGATTAGAGGAATTTATTCTAATACCTCTCATTTAAAAATGAGCCAGCAAAGAAAGAACTCAATCATAGAAACTTACTATGGGAACAGGGAAGACAGCAGGTCGTAGAATCATTTTCTACTGGTAATCAAAAGAATTAGACCTGCAACCAAAAATATTATATCCAGCAAAATTATCCATAATATTGAATGAGGAAAAACAGACATTCAATGAACTTGCAGATTTTCAGGACTTTCTATCAACTCAGTAGAAAATGTAATATAGAAAAGACAATATTAAAGATCAATGTCAAGGACTTTAACATGGACAAATTGTTTTTTTACATGGGGAATGTATACCATTTGTTTAAGATTGACATCAGCAATAGGATAGCTCAAAAGAAATATTGGGGCAGAATTAAAATAAAATCTGTAATAATGTTTTACAAATGAGTTATAGAGGAAGAATATACACAGAGGCATTGGAGGGAGAAGGAGAGCTTGAAGTTTTGAAAACCTACTCACATAGGTAATGGGTTATATAAGCAACTCCACATATATACCAGGAAGGGTATAATACCCTACAAAATCTATAAGGAAGTCAGGGGGAGGGATGAACAGACATGGAAGCAAAGGGTGTAGGAAGAAGACAAGGAAGGGACCCCTGCATGGGTGGAAGTTAAGTAATAATAAGCAAGTTAAGGAGAAAAATTAAAGCAAAGAATAAATAGGATAGGAAAGATATATGTGTATGTATGTGCCGGGGGAGGATTGTGTATGTATATGTATGTATACATCTCCATGTATCTACATAAATATGTCCTTTCTTAATTATAGTCTGCTTAGAGAAGGAGGATAAAAGGAGTGGGGAAACAATAAAGTAAAAAAGTGAGCAGCACAGAACAAAAGAACAATTTACAAGGAAGTAAAGAAAAAATGGACACTCATAAATATAATTTCTTCTACCAATATACATATATATATATATATATATATATATATTCTTGAACTTGTAATTCATTTTTATATATTTTAAATCCTCCCTGATGTTCTGCTAGGCACATAATGTTTTCTTTTGTTTTGTCTTATTTTATTTTGAATTCCTTTTCTGTTTTTTTTTTTTTAATAAAATAAAAATTTTAAAAAAGAAAACAGTTTTGAACTCACAGACTCACTGAAGTATCCTGGGGACCTCCAAGGGTCTTCAGTATGCAATTTGAGAATTCTCAGACTAGAGAAGAATATAATCTGAGTCTTTAGGAAGGTTGTATGCAAAGAAGTAAGCAGAAATCCAGATGACTCAGCTTGTAAACTTTGCTCAAGAAAATGGACACTTAATAAATTATAACATTCACTTTTTACAAAAACTTCAGTTTTCATAGGAGAAACACAATACTAAATAGGGAAACAAGCAGTGGTGAAATGAAAGATAGATTAAACTATAACGGTAATAGCAAATTGATGCCTTTTTGTTCATCCAATGAAGCTCATTAGAATATAACTGGAAGTGATCATTTTTAACCCAACCCAACTCCTCTTCATTTTACAGGAGAGGAAATTGAGGATCAAGGAAGTTAAGTGACTTTGTTAAAATCACATAAATAGTTATAGTGAAGGTATCTGAATGTAGGACATGAGGGATATGAAAGATTTGTTATATTTTGACCCCTATATTCTAAAAGATTACAGTAATAAAAAGTGGGAAACTGGCATGTGAGGCAATTAGATGTCAATTATTAACCAATGTAGTTCTAAGTATAGAAATAGCTAAGTAGAATAGAAAGGAGAAATTTGTAATAGCCTGAATAGGATCATAGAAATCACAACTGAAAGGCCCCTTAGAAAAAGTCCAACTTATTCTTTTATTGTACAGAGGAAAATAAGTTTCAAAAAGGTGAACTGAGTTACTTTAAAATCATATAGGTCAATACCACCCAGATATCAAGTCACAGAATTAGGATTTAAGCCAGATTCTCTGATTCATAGTACAATGTTTGTTTTTTGTTTTTTTGTTTTTTGTTTTTCCCATTGTACCATTGAGAGAGTTTTAAGAGTTCATCTTGACTTTCAAAGATGTGTAGAATATGGTTGTTTGTCCTTCATTCTTAAGGAGGACCTCATATGATATCAGGGAAGTGATGCCATGAGATTCAAGTAAATTAGGTTTAAGTGAGGAAGGGCTATACAAGGTTATCTATCTCACTTTCTCCTTCAGAGCCATCCAAGTCCAGTGGCCAGATACACATCAGGACAACTGGAGATGGCTTTTTAAAATCTAAGGTCTTTTACAAGTACCAGTTTGACTAAAGCCACACCACTAAGTGATTAAGGTTAGATAACAATTGAGGCAAAAAAAGAACTTTTTCATCTAGTCCACGATCCAGATAGAACTGGTCGGTTGGGAAACTTTTTCCCTTCTCTCCTCTTCTCCCTCCCTTTCTTCCTTCTCCCCTTCCCTTCTCCCTTTTTCTCCCTCTCTTTTCTCCTTCCTCCCTTTTCTTTTCTCCCTTCTCTTCTTTCTTCCCTCCCTCTCTCCTTCTTTCCTTCCCTTTCCTTCTGTCCACATAGAGTATTATCCCCTTACCTGCAAATGCTCTTAAAAACATTTTTTGATCACTGAACTCTTTCAAGAATATAGTAATGCTTGAAGTAAATCTTCCAGAGTGGGAAAAGGAGACATAGCATATACAAAATCAGAGTCAAGAAGAGTATGGTTTATTAGAGAAAGAGGGAGGAAGATTAGATCACTCCAACCCATTCTCTATATTGGCTGATGCTTTTAATCAGAAGTCCCCTGCACTAGTGATAATTAGTGGGAATGAAAAACATACTGGTTTTTTTTGGAGAGAGAAAAGTACCAGAATAAGCATCTTCTCCATGATGCCCCATGAATAAATGCCTAGGTTACTTAGGTTACAAGTGCATTTAGGTTGAGAGAATTAGATTTAGAAACTTGAGCCCAGAGATCCAGGGATTTGCTCAGGAGGAAATTAACCCCAAGGGAGACAAGGATTTGATCTCTTGGCTGTTCCTCACAATGATAGAAGCTCACATCTCGGAGATGGAGGGAATTGCTGGAGAAGATTCAAGAATAGCACAAGCAGTTAGAATTTGATCAGTGATAATCACCATCCAGGTGCAAAATGACAGACTTCAGTCAAAGATACAAATGTATATTGAAAGGAAACAGAAGCTTGCCAGTTTTTGGGACAGGTATCAGGAGAAGTCTGAAGAATCTTTAGATCAATATTGATTAGTTTACATTTTTGAGTGAGCTCAAATGTCTCTTACTCTATGAAGGTACCCCTGAAATCCTCAGCTTCTAGTGCCCTCTTCCAAAAATTAAATTGAGTTCATTTGTTTATGTTCTACATATACTCATATATGGAGATTTCCTGTTCTCCATTAGGACATAATCTCCTTGTGGCCAGGGGGCTATTTTGCTTTTGTATTTCTATCTCCAAAGCTTACCACAGAGTCTAAAACTTAGTAGATGTTTAATAAGCAATTATGGATTGCTTTAAAAAATGCTAGAACAAGCAATTTTTTTGTTGTTGCTAGAACTCATTTAAACATATGATTAAATTAAATTTAAGGAATACTTATTTAGCACTGTAATAGGCAAAGTGATTTCTATTATTCCTCTCAAAGCTTATTACTGAAAAGACTGAAAGAGCTTCAAAGAAAAATTAGGTAAGTCAGGAAAGGTTGAAATCAGTAAGCTCTTTTAATTAGTTAAGTTTAAGGGAAGGCCTTATAATCTAATTGGAAATACTCAAAAGATCAGGAATCAGGAACAGTAGGGGGATGATTCTCAAGCAGCCTACTAATGCTATCTTTATACTGGAGCAAGTACTGAGACCTTCAAGCTAGGGCAGTCCATAAATTCAGCTCCTTAACACTAGCCTAGACTACCACAATAAATAGAAATTGGAAGGGAAAAGAGAAGGGATATAACAAAGACTGTCCCAGAGAACCTTGAACATGATGTATTCTTGGTGTGAATCAACCAATTCTAGGATAGATTTTTTTATAGCTGCTTCAGAAGCTGATTTTGGTAAGTGTTTTGTTTTTGTTTATTTGTTTTATAGTGAGAGAGAACTGGTTCATAGAGTTTTTATCAGTTCCTTCTCCCAGAGATCACAGGCAACAAGCCAACAATGAGCAATGGAAGCATAAATTCCCAAATAGGCTGCTTCATGTACAAGAGTTTCCCAATATGGAATGGGTCATAAAAGGAATAAGGAGGAAAGGATGGAGCAGATAAAAGGAGGGAACATTGCAAGAGGATTCTCTGTATTCTCTATTTTGTTGTTTTTCTGTTGTTCCTCCCTGGGAAACTGGATTAGGTAATCTACCTATTGTTTCCTACATACAAGTGGGTGTACTTAGTCAACATCTTTTCATTTTATAAATAGAGAGCACTGAAATCTACTCATTATCCCCTCCCTCCCAACAGGACTGAAACTCTTTTCCCCTTCCAACTTGGAAAGTCATTAAACTTTATATTAATTTAATTTAATTAATATAAATTAATTACCTAATTTTGTATCCTGATTTATATCCTAGTTAATTGTTTTTGTTATAGTTAATTGGACTTTTTGAACCTATCTAATTATGTGTGTATGCATGTATAAAAATCTGTTTTATTTTATATTTAGAATCTTCAGACTAACTGAGGAAACCACTGACCCCTTCTTTCTGAATGCCTAGACAATAAATCATCTATTCTTGGATTGTTTCATTAGTTATTATTAATTACCCATTATAGTTTTGATAAGTCCAGCTAGATAAAGATTGAACTCTAGCCTCTAGCACAGTTTTTTAGAAAAGTTGATTAGGAGTACTCCAAAGATTTCTCTCCTCAATTGACTAGTCCCTGTAGTTAGGCTCTTGCTCTCAAACTCATTTTCTTCTGAGCTTGGGTAAGACTGGAATATAATTTTTATTTTTAAAAAACCTTTAAGATATGGTAGTCAGCCCCAGGAGATTGAGGAAATTTAAGTTTTGGTAATGTTGGGCCCATCTCAAGGATTAAAGAAGTTTTTTTAGGTTTGAATTCAGTTTTAGGTTTGCCCCAAGGATTATGGAGGTTTGGATTTTTGGTACTCCTGGGAGAGAAGTCCCACAAGAAAAAGGGGAATTTTGGATTTTTTTTCTAGCAAGTTTTAAATTTGTCCCACAGACTCAGGGAGTTTAGAATTGCCCTGGAGTTTGGGGGAGGTTAGAGTTAAATTAGATTTGCCCCAGAGATTGGGAGAATTTAGGATTGCTCCAGAGATTGGGGAAATTTAGGGTTAGATCCCAAGAAGTGGGATGGTTTAAAATTAAGTTTTAAGTTTTCCAAAGTCTCAACAGAAGATAAGGTCCAATAGTAGTAAGATACTTATGGGTTCCCCTTTGCATAGAGTTTTGCCAGCATGGGACTGGGGGATACTTCCAATAGTTATGGGAATGAATAAGCATCAAGGAATTAAATTGTGTAACATCTAGTAGAACTCTGACAAGGAGTCTAATGGTCATTTATTCTGACCATATTATGGACCCCATATTATGGGGTCACTTCACGATTTTAAACTAAAGAAATTGAGACTAGCCATTGAAACAAATCTTTTGATCAGATGAACAATTGGTTTTGCTAGGCAGCTTTAAGTGATGATTTCAGACTTTGTTCTCTCCCCTTCCGCAATAAAAGGTTCTTCTTTATATTCTATTCTTCCTACTCTTCTTCAAAGCTTTATATTCAGTACCTCTTTCTCTGTCACTGAAGCTTCTCTACCTCATGATGCTGGATATGCTACTAAACAAACTCATTTCTCTGTTCCTCCATTTTATTGTCCTTCTGCTCTTGATGTGCAGGAGATTTTATTTCTTTTGGTCATGTAGAACCTGAACAAAAGGAACCTGCTACCTGTATTTATCCTCTTCAGAAAAGGTTTCTTCCTGACCCAATTAACTTGAAACAGCACCAACTTTTTAGTTCCTCTGACCTCTTCATAAAGAGAAGAGGTACTCCCAAAATTGATGAGGATCTTGTGGCTGTTTTAATACAGTCTTTGGCCATATTTTGAGATTATATTCCAGCACTCACTTAAAAAGTCAGTTGGACAATTAGAAAAAGATATAAAAAAAAGTGAGTAAAGAAAATACTTCATTGAAAATCAGAATTGAACAAACAGAATTGAATAACTTGAGGAGACACCAAGAATCAGTCTTGAAACAATAGAAAAAAAATGTCAGATACCTTCTTGGGAAAACAACAGACCTGGAAAATAGATCTAAGAGAGACAATCTGAGAATTATTAGACTCCCTGAAAAATATGATGAAAAAAAGAGCTTGGACATCATTTTCCAGGAAATTATTAAAGAGAATTACCCAGAAGCTATAGAAACAGAGGGTAAAATAGAAATTAAGAGATTATATTCCAGCTCAGGGAGACATTAAAAATCTGATGGAAACCTCACTCTCCAAAGGGTAAAAAACTGCTGTGATAGAGGCTGCAAATTGACAAGCCCCACTTTTGCTAGTCCTTTGGATTTTCCTAATTGGCTTTTACAAGATTGCCAGTATAACTCTGATATCCCAGCTGGCCTCATCAGACTAAAGCTGTTTGGAGAATCTTTAATCAAGGGTGTGAAGTCTGGCTTATGAAGCCCTGAAAACTGGAGTAAATTCTAAGAAACTGTCCAGGAAAAAAAGGAAATCTCTTCTCATTTTGTTTTTGCTTTAATGACAGACTATATAAAAATACTAAGCGACATGCTGCATTTTATCTACTCAATCCAAAAGATACTAGAATTATTAATTCACTTTTTGTAAATCAATCTCTGCCTGAAATATGAAAATATTTTCTGAAAAAATCATCCAGATTGACATGTCAAGGGAATAGAGTAACTCAAAAGCATTGCTCTTTATGTTTATGAGGGGATAGCTAGTGATAAAGAAATGACTCAATTCGGTACCCAGACAATCTTAATTCCTTCTCAATTTTGGAGTCCTGACCAACCAGAACTGCTGCCTTCCTCAAATTGGCTCCCTGTCCAGCCTGTGTTGGCCTCTTCTCAGGACTTTATTCAACTATGCTCTACCTCTCCCCAGAATTGATTTTCTCCCAAAAAAACTCTGACTCCCTTTCATTCCTGGCCAAACTGTAGCTACTCTCCTCCAATCTTGGACCCTTGATCAGGCAATAACTGGCAAACTCTGTTCTGAAACATATCTTAAATAGCCTGATGTTTTACCCTTGTGTTGTTATTTCAGGAACACACACGGGAGCAAGAGAAAGGAACTCCATATTTCTCCTTGACAGATGCTTTTTGGTCATACCCTTATAAGGGGAAAACCTTTCTTCCTAGTATATACATCATTATTAGGAAAAGATACTGCTGTTGCTTCATATATACTAGAACTAGAGAATGGACTTAGAGAACTCCACAGTACAGAAGCTGAAATACAAACTGACATTTTAGATTTTTTTGATGCATGATTCCCATTCCAGAGATAAAATCAACATTAAGAATTTCCATGGAACTGGTGAGATTCAAACCTGCCTGAGAAGGTCTATTTGCATATATTGGAACTATTCCTGCTGCAATAAAGACTGGTGAAATTAATTTTTGGATACTCTGTTCTCATGTAAAACCTACTCTTTCTTTAGCTTCATAATGTATTTTGTAATTTTCCTTATTATAATATTTTTACCATTTGTTTTTATTTCTGATAATTCTACCAAGTCCATTAACTCTTCCCTGAGGGGTGGAGAAGCAGAAAGTTCTCATTTTAGTGGACAGCTAAAAATTTGGGAATGTGGGTGTTTTCTATTTTTCTATTTGCTCTCTGTTTCATATTTTTTATTTTAATTTTAACAAATGAATTTGTTCATCCTTGTGATATTGTTTTGATTCTGATATTTTTTCCCTATTTCTCTTTCCTCTCCAATCAATTGTTCTTTAGAGAACTTTAGAATGGAGGATTCAGAAAATAATCTCCTTCTTTCCTGGGATTTTCTACTTGGGAATGTTCAGCATATATTGCAGATTTGATTTTTTTTTTAACCTGGTTTACCTATAGCCATATATATTACCCATTGCTATATGGTCAAGTACTATATTAGTCCTATAAATTTGACTTTTCTTTTTTAGTTTTTTTAAATACTATTTTATTCGTTTCCAATTATATGTTAAGATGATTTTTAGCATTTATTTTTACAAGATTTCAAGTTTCAAATTTTTCTACTTCCCTGCCTTAATTACCTCTTGCTAAAATGATAAACAATTTGATGTAGGTTACTTATGTGCAATCATGTATAACATAGTTCTCTTATTTGTAACAGATGTGAAAGAAGAAACAGACCAAAAAAATGAAGCGAAAAAAGTATGTTTTGATCTGCATTCATAGTTTGTCATTTCTTTATCTAGATATAGGTAGCATTTTCCAATATGAGTCCTTTGTAATTGTCTTGGATGTTATCCTGCTCACAGAGAATGGTATTCACAATCAGGATCTATTTCTGCCCCACCTTTGATTGGAAGATTTGCAATTGTAGCTTTAGCTGGGTGTAACTTCTATTCCCCTAATAGGAAAGTACTTAACCCTAGCTACAAAAATAAGATTACATCTTATTAAATTAAATAAAAAATAATAAGATTACATCTTATTAAAAATTAATACCTTCCATGGGGTACAGTAATATGCTAAGATTAAGACTATTTCTGTTGCTGTTAATGTGCCTCCACTTCCCTGTCCTTTATATATTGCGTGAGACTCTAGCTCCTATAATACCATTAACTGTGATAGAGCAATCATTTGCAATTGTAACATTACCTTCCCTGGTATAAATAAGGAAGATTTTGTCATATATGCCAGAACTTGTCTTTACAATAACTATGCACATCATGAGCCCAAGTATGTTTCATGAACAAATCTCACCAAAAATGGCTTAGATTGGATTAAATCTAACATTAGTTATGTTCACAAAAATTTCCACTAAACTTACATGGAGTTAAGCTTTCTCAGATCATTTTTTTTTTTTTTATCTTAGAGATAAGGCATATGACTCTCTTCCCCCAAATTAGTTTAAAATTTATGAGGTTGCCTATTTGTCCCACTGGTCTCAATCTTTAATCATAATACGGTATTGGCAGGAAGAGATGCTTCCATAAATATAGATGGCATAATCATAAAAAAGAAGCATTAGTGAATGACTCTGTGAAAGAAACTGGGCTGGTTTTTTTTCCCATTCATTGGAATGGCGTCATAGGAGAAAGCCTCTAGAAACTTATTAATTGTAAATGAGAAGTTTTCCCAAGCCATTTGTGAATCCATTTCTTACCTTCAATTTGATGTTTATTCTTTAGTAAATTTAGGACTTACAAAATCACATGGTCCTAGATCTTATTACAGCATTACAAGGCAAGCTTGCTTATCTTATATTAATCAATCAGGGGACAGTGTAATTCAAAGAGTTTTAACAGAAACACAACTATCTGACCTAAAAGACTCTTGGTGGAATCCCCTTTTCTTGGTTTACTTGATTACAGTATAATGGATTATTTGCTATCTTTGACAAATGGGTCCTTCTAGCTTTAGGAAAGATTTTCATTTTTTTCCTTTGCATTTACTGTTGCCCTAAACTGTGTGAGAAAGTGACATCTAGTGGTCTTTTCTTCTTATGCAATTCTGATTCTGATTCTGAAGATATGATTTGCATATAAATAAGCGATTAATGGGGTGGACTGGCCCCTTCTCCTTAATCAAAACATGAGAATCAATAAGATAAAAGAAGACCAAGTACAAAATGCAGTTAGTTTAGTGTTAAGAATTAAAAGGACCAATCAGATTCTATCTTGTGACATTGACTCTATTTTATGCTGCCATATGCATTCTTCTCTATTTTGGTGTTTTTCTGTTATTTATTCATGAGAAAGTAGATTATATAATTTATCATTTCATATATACAGAGGGATATAATTAATCCACATATTTTCATTTTATGAATAGAGGACCCCAAAACATCTGCCCTCCTCCTAGCACCTGGACTGAAACTTACCCTTTCCCCTACCAACTTGGAAAACCCCTTAACTTTCCTCCAATTAGAAATTAATTACCTAATTTTGTATCCTAGTTTGTACAACAATTAATTTGTCTTTTATAGCTGTGAACCTTTTTAATTTATTTGATTAATTGTTTTTTTGTATATAAAAATCTGCTTAATTCTGTATTTGGGGTCTTTGGACTAACTGAAGAGTCCAATGACATTAATCATCTATGCTCATATTGTTTCCTTAGTTATTGTTAATTACTATTATAATTGCCAATCAACTGTAAATCCTCAAACACAGCATTCAAGGTCCTTCACATTTTTTCACCCAATTTTCCTTTCTAACCTCATCTTCTACTACTCCCCTATTTTTCTTCTACACTTTTACCCAATTGGACTTTTTCCTATTCCCTGACATCACTTAAATTTTCTTACCTTAGTATCTTTGCTTATGCTATTTTTCTTTTCTAAAATGCTTTTAACCTCCATCTCTCCCAATTAAAATCTTACTCATTATCAAACATTACTTCTTCTATGATGCTTTCCTCATCCCAGTTAGAGTGCAATGTGATATCAATTTTTTGTGATATCAATTTTTTGTATGAAATTATGCAAAATTATTCACAGATTAGCCATAATGGAGGGAAAAAAATCCAAGGACTCCAAATCTCAGTCTCTCTTCTCTAATTCAGAACATATTTGTCAAATATTGAGATTAATTCATCATCTATAATACCCATTAGGAAAATGTGTTTCTGTATTTTAATCAACTCTATGTTTCTATTACCCTGTTTGAGATCATGATTGCTATTCCTGTTTTGTTTTAGTATAACTAAGATTCTAATCCAGACACTAATTTTTAATTCATTGTAAGTTTATTTTTTAGATGTGTTTCTTAAACACAATTTATTGTTGAATTGTGCTTTATAATCCATTCTGCTACTCTCTTCCATCTTATGGAAAAGTTTATTTCATTAATATTCACAGTTATGATTATTATTTCTGTATTTCCATCCATCCTATTCTCATATATTTTATTCTTTGTGTTCCCTGTTCCTCTAGAAGGTTGAATCAAGTAATGGAGCAGGATTATGTTCAGCACTAATGCTCATGTACTAATGTTCTATATATACTCTCTTTAAGTTTCTCTGTATTCTTCTTTCCCTCTCATCTAGACCCCAAATATAGGTTTAAGCCCTATCTTTTCTTTTAAATATCTCTTCACCATTCCACATCCACTCTCGGGATTTATGTCCTCTATTTTATTATCTTCTTTCCCCTCTCCATTCCCTTAGATGTATTTCTATACCAAAATCTTTGTATTTGTATGTGTTCCGTGTTTTGACCATTTCAAATATGTGAAGTTTAAGTAACATCTATTTTATCAAAAGACTCCAGGATGGAGGAAAAATGGTATGAAATGTAAATATCTCTAGGCTAGTGTCATAAAAACAGCAAACCCAGAGCACTGGAACTAACTGGGTAGGAGGTAGCCTCTGCAAGAACCACAGAAACTTTCACTTCCTGGAGAGTGTGGGAAGTCAGAGTTCTGAGTTGGGGAAGATGGAGGAAACCTCTCCTGATAAGGAATACCAAGCCAGCTGTGCTACTAAGATACTGCCCCCAGGAGAGAAGGAATCAGCACATACTAGGTGAGTGGAGAAGCAGTAAAGCAAGAATGTTGCTGGGAAACACTTAGAAAAGAGTGCAATTCTTTGTTTGGGTTCTAAGTCATGAGGAAAAGTTAAAGGAAGATTTGAAGCTAGAGGCACCATTCTCCCAATCCAATGCCCCAGGTGATTATACTGTTAAGATCTTCTTCTTTTTTTTTTTTTTAAATTATCTTGCAGAGGAGAGAGAATCCAACCACAAAAAGTTACTATGAGAATAGGGAAGAATAGGGTTCACCCTCAAAGAAAGATACTAAAGTAAATAAGTTTCTCCTATCCTAAAGAGTAATGTTAAATGGCTACCTGCCTAAAAAGAATTTATAGAAGAACTCAAAAAAATTTAAAAATTAAATGAGAGGAATTGAAAAAAATCTAAGAGAATGAAAGAACCACCCAAGAAAAACAAAAATATTATAAAAAAAAAGTCAACCAACAAAGGAGATCCAAAGCCTTAAAGAAAATGATTCTTTGAAAATTATAATTGGGCAAGGGGAAACCAGTGAAGTTATAAATGAACAAAAACTAATAAAATTATTTCATAAGGAAAGAAAAATTAGAAAAGAATGTAAAAAACCTTATAAGAAAAGCAACAGATCTATACAACAGATCAAGAAGAGAAAAACATAAGAATAGTTGGATTATCTGAAAGCTATGACCAAAAAAAGAATCTTGACAAAATAATAGAAGAAATAATTAAAGAAAATTGCCCTGAAGTGATAGAACAAGAGTGGAAAGTAGAGACATAAAAAATCCACTGATCATCTCAAAGAGATCTTACAAAGAAAAAACATAGAAATAACTTGCTAAATTTTGAAAATCCCAGATCAAAGAGAAAATTTTACAAGTAACAACAAATAACAATGCAAATCTGCTGGAACTACAATAAGAATTGCACAGGATTTGTCAACAACTACAATAAAGGACTGCAGATCCTGGAATACCATACATCAACAATGAAAATAACTATGCTGCAGCTGAAAATATTATATCCAGCAAAATTAAGTATAATGAGGGCAGCTAGCTGATGCAGCAGATAAAGCACCAGCCCTAAAGTCAGGAGAACCTGAGTTCAAATCTGGTCTCAGGCACTTAACACTTCCTAGCTATGTGATCCTGGGCAAATCACTTAACACTAATTGCTTCGGGGGTGGAAAAAAGAGTATGTTGAATGAAAAGAAATGGACAGTCATCTAATTGTTAAATTTTCAGGATCATGTCTCAAACAAATTTGAGCTCAATAGAAAATTTATCTTACAAAGCCAACATCAAAGACTAATTTCAAGGGACTTAATAAGACCAAATCACTTATGTTTTACACATAGAATGTAAATCATATGTCTACAATTGACATTAGAAATTGGGTACTCCAAAAGAATGATTGAGGTAGAGCTGAGTATGATATGACTCTAAAAAGCAAAACTATTGCTAGAAAATGCTAAAAACATGAATTATATTATATGAAAGATGTGCAATTGAAAGAACAATAGAGTATAGATAAAAATAAAACCTGCAAGGAAGAAAAGATGAACAGTTGTGATTACAATATCTTCTATTTTATATATATATATATTTTTTTTTTCCTTGAAATGGAAATTTATTGTTAGGTATTTTGAATCCTCCCCAATGTTATGCTGGACATATGAAAATGTTTTTGTTGTTGTTGTTGTTTTCTGTCCTTTTTCTGTTTTGTTTTTTTCTTATTTTGCATTTAAGTTTTAAATAAATAGTGCATTTAAAAAAGAAAAGGAAAATATTGCAAACTTCTAGAAAGAAATAATTCAAATATCATGGAACCATAATTAGGATCACACAAGATATAGCAGCTTCCATGTTATAGAATCAGAGGGGTTGAAGTATGATACTCTGGGAATAAAAGAGTTAGAATTGTGGTATATGATTGTGATGGAATACTATTGTACCATAAAACATAACGAGCAGGATTGTTAAGGACCATGCCTAAGTGCAAAAACCAGAAAGCCTGGAATGGGTTAAAGGGAATGTACCATTAAGGACTATGGGTTCTCCAAAAGCCCCAACAACTGTGAATCATAACACACTTGAAGGAATTGCAAATCAGCCTTTACTGACACAGATGTTGCTTGTAAATTGGGAATGAAATAAATTGAAGGCAAGAGAGAAGAGGAAAGAGATCAAAGAATGCAACTGCCTCTTAGTCTCCTTGTATTTTTATCATCCTCTCATATGAAGGGATCTATTCTGCTGGTCAGAATTATATCTCCAGCAGCCACTAGCAGGTGGCTCCCCGTAATACAGGTCTCTTTCAGAAGAACTTGAAAAGATTTACATGAACTGATACAAAGTGAAGTGAGCAGAAACAGAACATCATGCACAATGACAACAATGACCATTTTCTATTTTCAGTATACAATGATCCAAGAGATTAAGATGACAAATCCACTAAAGAAAGAATTGATGTAATCTGAATGTAGATCAAAGCATACTTAAATTTTTTTATTTTATTTTTTTGGCCTGTGTTTTCTTTCACAAAATGACCACTATGGAATTATGTTTTGTTTGGCAGCACATTTATAACCTATATTAAATTACTTGCTTTCTCAAAGAGTGGAGAAGAGAGAGGAAGGAAATTTGGAACTCAAAATTTTTTTGAATGAATGTTAAAAATTGTTTTTTTGCATGGCACTTGAAAAAATAAAATTAGACATTTTTTTTAATTAAGCAAGCTTCATTCTTATAATGTTCCTTTAGATTACTTGCTTCTATTTATCTTTATAGTTTTCTCTTTTCTCCAGTGTATATATTTCAAACTTTCTAGTCATCTCTGTTATTTTCATCAGAAATGCTTGGAAGTCCTTTATCTCATTAATCTATTTTCTTCCCCTTGTAGGATTATATTTAGTTTTGGTGGTTATGTTTTTCTAGATTATAAACTGATAACTTTTGCCTTTGAAATATACTCCATGTTCACTTCTCCTTTAAAGTTTTACTTGCCCAGGGCTTCTTAAACTTTTTCCACTTGAGAGCCTTTTTTGCTTGAGAAATTTTTATGTGACTCTGGATATATGGGTATTTAAAATAGGGAAAGCAATCAAACATTTGCTGATAATAAATCATAATTTCACTACTCCTACATTCAATTACACAACACCATAGAGGGGTGTGACCCACAGTTTAAGAAGTTTTGTGCCCAACTGTATATGATTCATCTTCAGAGAGGCTGCTGCTGGCTTACGTCTGTTCTGAATTTGGAGCTAAGTTTATTCTAGCTGACCTGACACTTCTGACCCAACTGTGTTTTGTGTTTGAGGCTGAGTCTAACATATATTCTAGATTATCTTGAGCTTCCAGACTATACTACTGGCCCTGCCTTATTGGAAAAGCAGGGGCTGAATTCATTGTCTTGGTCCCACCCTGTTCCATAGTTTCTACCCTAATCTTTTGTATGTGGATCAAATTTATGTCCTTGGACTGAAAATATGATCCAACTATGATTTCTTCTTCAACTTCCTAATTACTTTCTTAGATTTTTGTTAAAGTAGTTGTGGGGGAGTGTTTGGCTATATTTCTTTCTCCTATTTCACCATCTGGATTGACCTCCTTCTATCATGTATAGATTTAATACTGGAATGGATCTTAAAAATGATCTAGTCCAACCACCTCTAAGACCCAGACAGATGAAATGATTTGGCCATTTTTATAAAAATAGTAAATGGTAGGCCTGGGATTTTGTGTTCTGACACTAAATTCTGTGATCCCCTCACAATACGCTATTGCTTTTTATGTTATAATTTGTCATTGAAAGATTATTTTTTTCACCAAGAGAAAAAAAAATAAGTGAAGTGTTACATTGGATTGACAAAATGATTCTAAAACTAAGGTTACCTTATTGAAATATACTAAAAAGGGATGGGATGAAGAAAACAAATTTTTAAAAAGAGATAAGGAGAGTATTTGCACTGCTGTAAAATAAAGTTAGAAGATATAAGCCAAAAAATGATATTTATCCTTTTGACATCCAATGAAAAGCCTGGTCTTCCTTCCATTGATCATCTGACCACATTTCTTTACCCTGTTGTTCCCTAAAAAGGTTAGTATATATCCTTCAAAATAACCAATAACTGCCATTCCTGATCCTTGTTTTGTAAACTAGGAAAATGAGTCCCAAGGAAATTAAGTAACATATTCAGTGACACAAACATTGTGAGCATTCGAGATTGCATTTGAATCTAGGATTTCTGATTCCTAAGTCAATGCTCTTTCCCTTGTTCCATGGTGAATAATAGGCCCTTTCAAGAAGATTTGTTAGAATGATGAGTTGGTGATTCCAGATCCTTTGAGAAGAAGCCAGTGAAGTTATAAGAAGACTTTTAGTTGAGCCTAGAAGCACTGTTCAACTGTATCCACAGGATTGTTGACTTGTACTATGCCTTATCCTCTATTCAATCATTTTGGTTGATCTAGGTTTAGCTGTGGTGAGTTATAACCTCTCTTTAAAGGATCAAGTTCCCTTTTTCATACTCATTGTTTCAGCCCCCACCTCAGTACCCCTAGGGAAAAATACCAATTATAGTTATTGTTTAAAAATATTTAGACTTTTAGATTCCTTAAAGAAGGGAGTAAAAAAGATATACCTGATGCACAATATGATTTCAAAAAGGAACAGGTTATTTATATGTAAACAGAAAATAATGTCAAATCTAGAATAAATGTAGCATGCATGTAAAAAACATTAAACAGGATTTATTGAATTAACTTATAACAGTAGTTACAATCTGGGAGGCTGTTATTTAAGTTATTTACTAGATTAAATCGAAAGGAAACTAATTAGCTGCTTATCATTTCACTTTGTTGGGCACTGAATAATTTCTAGTACCACCCTGCCAGTAAAATGACCTCACTGTTAGTTCACTTTCTGGTGGCCTTTTTCAAATATATCATCAGCCATTTCTATCATCAACCACTACCAGTGCCCTTCTGAGGGATACTGCTGCTGCCATATTTCTGGGAAATGTTACTGTTATTATAACCCCAGACTTTCAGACCTTTCAATATTTACAAGATTGCCTCCTCAAAGAAGGGAAACAAAAGAGACAGAGGCTGCCAGACATAGATGCAGACTTATCTAGTTAGAGCTCCCAGCGTCAGCTACATGGGAGTAGCTCATCAGGACATTTGGACAGATAAAAGACCCTGTCCTTTCCAAACCTTACAAGAGTCACATCTTGTCATTGTAAGATCTGTAGCCAAGAAAACAGCTGGACACTTGCTTCTTCTTTAATAGATGAATTACCATGCAACAGTGACTCTTTCTTCTCAGTAGCCAATTAGGGGGCTCTATGTGGTAAATCATGTATAGCCAAAAGCCAGTCCCCAGTGTTCATGGAACAGATTATCTGTGTGTACTCTATGGGAAATGGAAAAAGGAACCTGTCACACTAATTTAATATGGGCAATATGGTAGGCTATTAAATGTCAGAGAAAAATAAATGAGTATGCATTTAATAGAAAGGTTAAAGCATTGATATCAATGTTATGTTTGCCTGCTACTAATAAAATTCTTGAGTGGTACACAGCTGCAACACTTTTGAACAATAAAGAACTGATTAGTGGTACAAAGAAAACTAATTAATTATAAAGACATTATTGTATAATAGATAGCGCATTGTAGTCAAAATCAGAAGTCACAGATCTGTTGCTTTCTAGCTAGGTGATTGTCAGACTCTTTAAGCCTCAGTTTCATCATCTGTAAAGTGAGAATAACATTATTTTCACTGGATGGTACAGTGAAAAGAGTGCTTATTTGGAATTAGAATACCTGGATTAGAGTTTGTTATTTGCTCCTTTTATTATTTAATCTAACAGGACCTGTGCACTTAGAAGACTGGCCCAGATAGCTTCTAATCTCTCAATTTTCGATCTATAATATTAACTCATAATGTTGTTTTGAAGAGAATGTTTTGCAAACCTTAAAGCAGTATAAAAACATGGGATAATAGTAGATACTGCACAAGTCCCTAATTTTGACTCACCAATTATTTTAATATAATGGATAGTTTTAGCTTCTTCTTGTATGCTATTCTGGCAGTGCTGTCATAAAGACTTAGATGTGGTATGCATCTGAGCAGACGTATTCCCCTAAATTCCCAAAAGTGTCATTGTGCCTGAGGTATGCACAAAGGGATCATGAGAAGTGATGAGACAAGGAAGAAGGCATTTGAGTAGTAATGTTGGAGAGACTGGGAATCCAGCCAGGACCAGGATTGTTTCCTATGCAGTTGAATAGGGCATTAAAAAATGGCTGGTGACAGCTTTGGTGTGGACCTGAATTAGAAAACAGTGATTAATTAATGGAAAGCCTTAAAGGAATAACTTTTATATTTGCACAGAATCTGAAGTTTGGAATAGCATGAGAAGCATGTCTGTAAAACCTAGCAACACAATATGGTGGTAAGGGAAATCCACTGGAAATAAGGTCTTAAATTTAACCATTCTTCTATCAGCATAAAAGAAGAAATATTTATAGTTGTAGTAGCTGTTCTGTTATAGAGATTTAACATAGAGGAGTAGTAATACCTGAGAATATAGATAAGACTGGACTAGAGTAAGTGGACAGACAAATAAATGATAAAAAAATAGAAGATTCTATTAAGTTAAATCCTTATGAACATACATGAAATGCCATGGATACAGTTCCCTTCATGAATGAGGATGAAGATTCTTCTTCTAGGAGAGTCATGTTAATATATAATGGAAATTTCTTGGACAGATCAGGACATGTGTAGATATTCTGCACAGGATTCAAGTCCACTTATTACATGATTAAAAGGAACCTCTTTGATTGACTTTGACTGTATTACTGGAATTGGAGGGAGCTGAGTTTTTAATAACATTATTCAATATATATTCAATTCTCCTTGATTTGACTTCTCTTCATATGACTTCTTCCTGCTATATGACATCTAGGGAATGGCAATGTTATGAGGAAGAAACCTTGAAGCCTCTTTCTCTGAGCCTGACATACAGCCCTATGAATGCTATTTCACCTCTTTGCTTCACCACTTATTCTTGCATAATAGGTGAAGGAATTGGAAGATAGGGCCTTATCACTTTTGAAAGGTCAAAGAGCTACCCCAGGTGGGAGATTCTGATGCTCTGAAAGTTGAAATGATACCAGTTTTGAGGTCAATCTATTATTGATGGCTCAAAGAGTATACTCTCACAACCTACTCAACAAATAACTAAAAATAGCCCCAGATCAAATAATAATCAAGGAAATTAGAGAAGAGGATTTTTTTCTACCCCAGAATAAATACAAATTTAGCCAAAACCTCATAAGCAATAGGAAGGACAGCTTTCCCAAAAGGTAGCACCAGCACGTGTAAACAAGACAACATGCTCCCAGAGTAACTACATACAGCCCAGATCTACGTTGCTTTCAAGGCTTTCTATAACTAGAGGAAAAAAATAATAAAAAAAAAAACCAAACACCTGGAAGGAGGGAAGAAGGGAAGGAAGAAGAGAGAGGAAAGAGGGGAAGGAAGGAGAGGGAGAGAGTAAGAAGGAAAGGAGGGAGAGCAGAGATTTGGGGCCACAATAAGGAAAACTCTTTCTACAAGGGAGACTTTGATACCTGTGGGGAAGGGAACCAGGAAATTGCTACCAACAGTCAATCAACTTTTTTCTCCTTAGAAAGAAGGTACTATGCTATATCTATCTCCATCTGCCAAATATTCTTAGATTTCAGGAAGTAATTTTAAGGTTCAGGCTGTGTCCCTGATTTTCATTCCCTAATGGAGAAGTGCTTCAAGCTATCTAAGATCTGACTCTCTTCTCACCAAATAACAATTACATAAAGTATTTACATAGTGAATAGGAAATAAATCCATTTATCCATGCTAGTAGCAAACAGAAATCAGAAAAGTTATACTTTTGAGAATATATCAGAAAATATAAAGAGTAATAAATGAACTATTCCACAAAGAAAGAGATAACTTCAGCCCAATTTAGAATGAATTTCAGGTGACATTTCCAGGGGGAAATTTTCAAAGTCTCCAGAGTAGTAGGCTGGAATACGGACATCATTGAAGTGCCATTCCTATAACAATCACAATAAAATATTTAACAGTTCTGGAGAACTTTAGTGTTTACAAAGTGCTTTACAAATATTCCACTTTATCTTCTCAACAACCCTAAGATGTCAGTGGCATTATCTCCATTATTACAGATGAGGATACTGAGAAAGATGGAATTTAGTAACTTGCTCAGATCAATAGTTGGTAAGAGTTGGAGGCTATATTTGAACCCCCATCTTCCTGGTTCCAGATCCAGGATACTACTACATGTTGACTTTGCCTAGTGACCTCACTTGAAGAGAACCTGGAACTGCTTATCTTCTTTCTAGAAATTAAAAGCCAGAAGACCAAGATTTTTTTTTCCTCTCCTGAGATCTCATCTAAGTTCTTCAGAGTATTAGTAATTAATCTCTATCAATAAGGAGAATATTATGCAAATCACCTTTAAGGTCCTGGGTACATCAAATCCTTTACCTTCATCTCTTCAAATAGTAGATTCTTGAATCAGATCAAGAGCAGAGAAATATCCTAGACAACCAGTAGACAGAGATTCTAGCTCACCCATTTGCAACACTCTAGAGCAATGAGTTGTGACACCATTTAGGGTTAGAAGTCCCTGACAATAAATGCCTAGAACTATGAACACTATGGCAACCAATCATTTCATTGTGTGTTTTGATCCAAATACCCTCCTGTGTTTGGAAATATGGGGTCAAGTTATAAAGTATACATGCAACTGCCAAGTATCTGCCATTTACTTGGACTGGTCAACTATAGGGTGAAAGTGAGTTCTTTTCTTGACTTGAGACACATTTAGAATAAACATGGCATTGCATAAGCTTAAGTGATACGGTTAGTACTCTTTCTCTACTTAAACAATACAAACACTCTATTTGCTCATCTTGCTTTCTTTGCTCTTACTGTACAGAACAAAGTTGAAGGAAGCTTATAGGATTTTATGTTAAAGGAAATGTAGGATTGAGTTTCTAGAACAATAAGTGTTTAACTTTCTAGTGACAAAGGCATAATATTTTTATAACTTTTCCCTCTCTGGCTTTGTCTGTCTCTGTCTCTGTTTGTCTGTCTCTTTTTTCTTTACTCCAATTATTTCTCCCTTAAGGGTCATCTGCATAATTTAATTACGTGTCTCTCCTGCAATACAACCATGTATATGTAGTCTCAACTGGTGAAACTTGAACAGCTGTTTGGGATAGCTGTGGTCTGGGTAAATAATACTCTGTGTCAATAGAAGCTGTAAGTCATAATTGCAGAATTCAGCACCTGCTGGGTGAGCAAAGGGTAATAACATTCTCTTCTTGAAGTAGCTTTCAATATGGTTCCCAAAATATAGAATTGTAAAGAAAGCTATTGAGGGCAAAGCTATGGCAATACTAGTAAAACTATACAGGAAAATTTCACCAAGGCAGTAAGGATCTTTTAGGTCCATCCAAGCCTAAGGCATTTGTAAATCTTCTACTCAATTTGGAGAGGTTATAAAGAACAGAATTAGGGAAAAGACATATCATGGGCGTTTGGGCTCCTAGTAATCCTAGTAATCTTTATGCTGGTACTATACCAGTTATTGTGGGAAGAGTCAAATGGAAATTCTTAGAGTTGCGAATTTCAAGCAATAAGGGAGTCCCCATATGGATGAAAGGTATTTCTTATATAGGGATAAAAATAAAGAGAGCTAGAGTATTTTATTATGCCAGTTTACTTTTCAAAAACCTTACAATCCATAAAGAAGGCAGATGTCACCTGGTTACCTATGATAATACTACAGAGAACCAAACAAATTTATCATGCCCATCACTATTGCTGTTCTTAATCATGTGAATGATGGGCTCAGGATCAAAGTCAAGGTTCTATAGGGTTATTAGTCTAAACCTTCCCCTCTCCCTCATTTCCCATAACAGAGAATAGCCAAGAATAGCTTAATTTCACTTGGGTAGGAGTCCAGTATACACTTTCTATACCTGCTCAGAACTATGTGAACTTGTCATCATATTACCCCAATTTGGTAGGCACATATATATGACAGCAGATTCACTTCACAAAGATATTAATGTATACCACCACATCGATGACATAATGTTGACTAAGGCAGATGGTTGGTTGCTTATCCTTCCTTCATTCACAAAGATGACTAAAATTATATGAATATGTTGGAGTCAAGGTACAGAGTATTCATCTGTGGTTGATTAAAAACATATGAACTCAAAAGGCTCTGCCAGAGATCAGGCACAAATAGTCCTTATTTGGAGTAGAGATGTCTTGAAATTTGCATTTCTTTTAAGCAACTACAAAATTCTATTTCACTCAGAGATCATAGCTCCTTCTTTGATGAGAACATTTTATGTTGGGTGGTCTTTTGTCAGCATCTCCCATGTTACATGATCAATTCTAAAGTTCTTCAGAGAGACCTTGAGAATATCCTTGAATCACTTCTTCTGGCCACCATGTGAGTGTCCTCCTTGCTCAAGTTCTCCATAAAAGTCTTTTAGGCAAATATACGTTTGGCATTCAAACAACATGACTAGCTCATAGAAGCTGCGCTTTCTGCAGTATAATTTTAATGTTTGGCAGTTGAGCTTGAGAAAATAGCTCAATGTCTGGTATTTTATCTTGCCAGGGATTTTTCAGAATCTTCCCAAGACAATTCAAATGGAAGTGATTTCATTTCCTGGCTTACACTGGTATATCCTGTTTCATAGGCACATATGATAGTGAAGTCAATATAATGGTTCTGTAGATCTTCAGTCTGGTAGTTAGTCTAATAGCTCTTCTTTCTCACACTTTCCTTTTGAGCCTCCCAAACACTGAGCTAGTTCTGGTAATGTGTCTATCAACCTCATCATCTATATGTGCATTCCTGAAAAGTATCCTCCCAATGTAAGTGAACTTATTCAAAAACTTCTCTATTTGCTATAATTAATGGTTCCACATATAGATGATGTGGGACTGTCTAGTGGAGAACCTGAGTTTTTTTGGTGTATATAGTTAGACCAAAATTAGCAAAAGCAGCAGAGAATCGATTCATAGTTTGTTGTACTTTTCAGAAATTGGAAGCTCCAACAGTGAAAATGGTATTTCTTCACTTTTCTGCCAGTTACTTACCTAGATAATTTTAAAATTTCCTGTTGGCAGGATTAAATAGATTTTGTTTTACCTTTAAATTCTTTTGACAAGGAGTAATTAAATTATTGTTACCTTAATTCCCTTAAATTGGTTGGGGGAAGGGATGGACTTTCTTTGGCTCACAGCAGGGTGAGGAATCCATCTCAAGAATCAAATTTAAATTGGTCTTGTAGACAAAATTATGACTCATCAAGAGAGAGTAGATTCAGAGAGCTCTTAAATCAAATGAAAAGGAATAATGGATATAGAAAGATCCAGGAACAAAATGAGAGGAGTATGAACAACAGGAAAACTTCCATGCAAGAAGGTAAAGGGAAGAAGCAGGGGGTGGTAATTTTTTAGTTCTGACATCTTTGGTTCTGTTATTCTCTAACTGGAGAACTGAGCATTACTCTTAAAAGTTGCTGGCACCCCATATATTTGCTTATTGAAACTGGAGTACTCATTCTATCTTAATTTAAAAACCTTGCTTTGCCTGACCGATTATTCAGTCTATAGATTGTGGAAATTTAGGGAATATCATGTCAAATGCCTTTGCATTTCTTCTTATGGAGAGCTAATACACCAGTTAATCTGTTGGGGGGAGATTTCCTGTCTAAATTCAATCCCATCATTTCATGTCTTCCAGACAATAACTTAACCTTATAGTTCACCAGACAATCCAACTTCCTTATTTCCATTATTAATTAATAATAATGTCAATTTAGGTATTTATAAATATGAATATAAATTTATAAATATGAGTATAAATCTTAATTTCTCTGATGATGAACTTCTTTCACTCTTTCCTTACCTGCTTAAAACATTTGTGATAATGGCTTTAGCATTCACTATAATATTCCTAATTCTTTCTGAGCTATGTTTTCCACAGATGTGGGTCTCTTAAATCAGCAGTCCCAGTCACCATAACAACAAAAGGAAGGTCACCATCATCTCTACCTCAGTATTTCCTATCTAGAGAAGCCATGGAAGGCATTATACCCATCACAAATTCATTGACATAACAAGGGTTAATTATCCCATGTAGGTTTCCCTCTAATACCTTTATATTACCCAGTAAGAAACTCAAATTAGAGCCTGATAGGAAATCTAGTTACCATCTAGCTCTACCATTGTGGATGCAAAGTATCTAGATCAAAGGTAGAATGGTGCAAGCCTCAGGTAGAGTATCTTGGCTTTGTTTTATCAGAAGAACACCTTCTGTTTCTCTGAAAAACCTCTAGGCAATCCAAATAGTTGTCAGTTCCTAAGACAAAAAGGCAGATATTAAAATTTTGGGAGCTGCAGGATTTTGTTGCCAGTGATTCCATCATTTAATGAAATTATGAAATGTCTTAGTGCTCTAGCCAAAAGACAAATTCCTGAACGTCTTGATTTTGAACATTTCAGTATCTCACAGAATTGAAGAGAACACTAAAGTTTGCTCCAACTCCCAGACTATATGGTAAGCCCTTCACTTTTTTTTGTACATAAATGAAAGGGGGTGGTGTCTGGTGTTCTCACAAAATCAGGGGGACCTACAACGTTTCCTTTGGTTTATTCAGCTCAGTTAGTGAATGCAGGTGCAAGTGCTTCACCATGCCTAGGAGCTAGAGAAGCCATTGCCCTCTTGGTGAAGGAAGCTTTTGACATTGTACTAGGAAAGTCATTATCCATTTAGTGCCTTCAGAAAGTTGAAGTTCTATGTGTCAATGCATTTTACTGATCACAGGCTTGCTAGATACTAAGTGACACTATGTAGTAGGGAAATGTTACTAATTAAGAGTTATTCTGTCCTGAACTTTGAAACATTGCTCCTTGATCTCCCTGTCCCAGATTATCTATATCTTCTTTTGTTGATTTAGTTGAGAAACTTTATAGTGACTTTATTGATCCACTAGACAATCCAGATTTTATTCTATACTAATGGTTCCTCCTTTATGAAGGATGGCGAGCATTAAACCAGAACCATTGGGATATTATAGTTAGAGTGAGGATTTTTGCCTTCTCTGGTAAAGTTATTAACAATTCTGACTTAATTAAAGATCATCTCTTTGAGATAAAATTGCCCAGAGCATTAGCCATTGTGTACTGCTCTGTGCACATTAATGAAACTGATCCTTTTCCCCTTGAAAACGTCCAAGCAGATATAGCTGCTAAGTCTGCAGCTTTGAAAGATCCTTCTTTCATTTTCCACCTTCAAGATTTTTTGATACCTTCAGACAAGCCTCCTGACAAACTTGATGACACAGGATGGGATGGCATCATTTTTCCTACAATGATGCTGAAGCTAAAAAATGAAAGCAATACAGTGCAAAATAGCTCTCTAAGAGCTGGATGTGTTTCAGTCCATTCTGAGGAACATTGTGGCACACAGGGAATAATTCATTCAATCAGGTGAGGGTCAGTTGCTCTTGGCATGGATCACCTTAGTTGCCTCCTGTATAACTTCAAATTGTCCCTATCTGTTTATCTTTTAATCAACATGCTTTCAAAGCTGCAGATTTTGGTAGCCACTACCTTGAATTACATTCTTTTTGAACACTTGTAGATTGCTTTTGTAAATATGTCCAAACGCAGGACATTTTAAACACTATTTGTTTGTGGTTGATTAATTAACTAGCTATATTGAAGCCTCCCCTCTCCCCTTTCAAAAACTACTAGTTCCATTGTAGCTAAGATACTGATTGAAGAGATTGCCCCAGATATGGTCCACCTGCCTGAGTTTACTGATAGAGTCTCAATTTATTGACTTAGTTTTTTCCCCAAATATATTCTAATCTTGAAATTTCTCCCTAGTTCCCTATTTCAAATCATCCCCAGAGTTCTAGCCAGCTTGAACAAATGAATAGGGAGCTAAAAACTGGTTAATTGATAATTTGATTGAGGCACAATGTCCACCTTAACAAAGGAAATGAAGGCACAAGAAGTGTTTATTGGGAGAGTACAGTACATGGGCCCTTGGAAAACATTAAGATCTTAGCCTGCTGCTCTGAAGATCTGGGTTTTAAGAAATTATTTATATGGCTTTACAACAAAAGGAAGAGGTTGGGAAGATGTTATAGAAGTTTTCTGGGGGTGTTGGGAAAGAGAGTTCCAGGAAATGAATGGAGTACAAAATACTCAGAACCAGGATGTTTATACAGCTCTATCCATTTGAGACTGGTGTGAACTAGTTTGAGCCAACCTTGTGACTACTGATTACAAAGGTGTTTCAAGTTCATCCAGTGGACATCATAAAGATCACTGGTGTATCAAGTTCAAGCAACACTTATTCTGCCTCCTGATTGGCTGATTCTGATTTCCAAGTTATTTTAGCCTCTTTTGGATAATAACAGAGCACAAGCAAATCACAGAGATTAGTAAACTCATTTATTCCAATTCTACATTCCCTCCTTCCAGTCAAAGTGGTCTGAAGGCCAAGAAGACAAAATTTGGTGGAACATAATTCTATTAATTATTGTGGCAGAATAGCACAGAGACAATTTTCTATAGCCTACACTAATATTATAATGATAAGGACAGTCAGAAGACTAAAGAGAATAGAGCAGGGAGAGAGCCCCATACCTCCAAGGAGCCTACTAAAGATTTCATCATATCATTGCCCCAAGAAATCAAGTTGACCTTTTCTTGGAGTAGGTAGATAATATCATGAATGGTGCCAGTCAGGTAACAAAGAAACAACATTCCCCACTGATATAGATAGCAACTCCCTTCATGGTGATGAGGGTATTAAGGATCTGCAAGTTCTGAAGACAGAGAGGGAATTTATTTCTCCCTGAATCTTACAGGACTTGGGAGATGAGCTTGAAAGATTCAGAAATCTCATGTAATAGATTGTAGACTGCTAATCTAAGGGAATAAATTCTGAACATTGGGAGCATTATATGGAGGGCAATCCACCAATTATTCTACTCCAGGATTGAAATCTCATGCCTGACACAGGGTACCGGCTAATGATAATCAGGTGCTGTGAAACATGAATATCCACATCTGCAGAAAGGAGCTCAAGTCCACATGTTCCTACTGAAGAGGGGAAAAGAGATTTATAGACAATACGGAAAGAAAAAAGACTTACCCCAGAGGGAGACAATAGAGAGATGGGTACAACTGAGCCCTCAGAATAAGGTCCCTAGAATAGAAACAAAATTTAGCTGAGAAATTAAGGTGAATAGGCAGTAAGTAGTTCCATAGGAGTTGTCTCCTTGTGGAATTGCAAGAAGAAGGGACAGACTTTAATTTTGCCTGCCACCAGAATGAGTTAGTAGGAAAATACAAATACAGAGTTAAGTTCTCTGCCAATATGACTGACTGGACTACTAACTCAGTAGAAAACCAAGGCTTTCTACCATAGATGATTGTTTTCTCAGGGAAGACACTCATAGGTAGGACCCTCTGAGACATTCAGACAGGAATAGGATCCTAAGTAATATTGTGGAAAAAATCAAGTAAAGACATGAAAAGGGACCAGGTATTTGGAGAAATAACAAAGAGGGCAAAGGCAAAGAAGGAATGTTTTTCATATACAAATCCAGCAATCAGTTAAGAGAAGTTATCTGATAAACCCTTAGAGGGCCTACTTTATTAGATATGGGACATATATCCACAGCAGAAAGAAACTTGATGTCCCAGGAATAAAGGCAAGGTAAAGTGGGTCCTGCAGATCAGTGTCTTATAGTAAAGGTTCCTATTAAAAGCATAAAAACACAATAGCAAAGCAAGATAAAATATTCAGCATTACTCAGCACATTTCCTGAGTCTTGGGACTGCTGTTTACATCAAATATTGTCTTCTTTATGTCTTAGAAGGAGCTATCTACACCTGAAAGTCGGCAGTTTCTGACCCTTCAGATGACTGCAGTCAGGTCACCAGTGGGCTCAATCATCCAAACAACAATTGGACTTTTCTTTAGATGGGAGAGGTATATATCTAGGAGTTCACTTCTTGCAATCTGGCAATTATAGGGGTGGTCAACAGTACCCAATAAGGTCTTTTCACTGGGGCTTGAGGGAGTGTTTCCTCAGGTATCACATCCAATAGAACCAGTCACCTACATGAAGTTTAGGGATACTGCAGGGAACTGGACCTAGCAAGAGAAAGTGAGAAACATTTTTATGCATTTCAGACACCACCTGAGAAAGTCCTCAGTAATTAGTATGGGTGGAAGTGTAATGGGCACAGGGAAACAAGGACGTAGGACATTCTGTGACAATCTCACAAGGGGATAATTTGAATGAGCCAAATAACTAGGATCTAAGTTTCATTAAGACTGGAGATAAAACTTTCAACCAAGGAGAGGGAAATGGTTCAGTCAGTGTGCCTTATAGGGTCTTAATAACCCCAGTAATAAGTTCTGAGAACTGGGAGTTATAGATACACTGAATATAAGGGAGGACTATTGTAACTCAGAGAAGGGCTGACCTGTAAAGTGAGTGTCCCTGTGACTATGGATATCTTGGAAAATTCCCCAGTATGGAATAGTGTGCTCAACTAAAGACTTGGCAATTGTAGCAACCATTGCTTAGTATGCATGGAAAATCTTTACCCCCTGAGAAAACATACATACCATCACAGAACCAGACATAATCATTGCAGGTAGAGAAATGAATAACATCTGTCTGCCATACTTCACAGGATCCCTTTGGAGAGGGAAATTTCCTCTGAGGAGGCTGCAGAGGCTTAGAGGAATTATGATAATGACACAGTGAGCAGAGATCAATTACTTGTTGAACTACCTTTCCAAATCACTCCCACCAGTACTTTTGGGAGAGCACCTTCAGCTTTTCAGGTCTCCAGTGGTTGTATTGATAGAGATGAAAAATCATTGGTAAAGCAAAAATTGTCTGGAACAACAAGTCCATTCAGGTCCTTCCATAATCCTCCAGTACCTTTTCTCATTTGAGAGTCATTCAGTGGTTGGTTTTATCATGGTGGTTTGGACTCCTCTTATATCCTTAAGAGTCAAGAATATTGGAAGTTCTAAATTCACAGGCATAGCAAGGGTTGGGTTTGAGTCCAAGGCAGCAAAGCATGCAGCCTTATTAGACAATATGTTTCTCTGGGTCTATTCAGAGTCTTCCTTACTGTGGTTAAAAATCTTAACAATAACTACTGTTTTTGGCAGGAGACAGATTAGGACTCTATATAGTCAATCTTTATTCTTTATGGATTGCCCACAAAAGGTAAAAAATCATTGGTCTTTCCAAAGCATACCAAAATCATGTGCAGCCCCAAATGCAAATCTGCTATCATATATATATATATATATATATATATATATATATATATATATAAAGAGAGAGAGAGAGTTATCTGCTTTCTTTCTGTCAACTCTTAAACCATTAGTCAAGTGATCCTTCTTTACCACTTCCGCAGGGACAGCTATTCCATATCCTATAATCAGATTACTTTGAAGATCACAAAGTCATGAACAGTCTATGCAGAAAATAAAGTCAGCCTCTTCTAAGGGAGCTTTACTAAGATCAGTCCATTGGAAAAGAATACAATATAAAAATATCACACACCCATAATCAATGTCAACTAATTCAACTTCTTCTGGAATAAAAGTAGCTAGATTGAATGTTCATGTTTTCTCAATAGTGATGTAAGGCTTGCTGTGGAGACCAGCTTTTAAATTA
This sequence comes from Sarcophilus harrisii, assembly GCF_902635505.1. Taxonomy (NCBI): domain Eukaryota; kingdom Metazoa; phylum Chordata; class Mammalia; order Dasyuromorphia; family Dasyuridae; genus Sarcophilus; species Sarcophilus harrisii. The sequence goes on from NC_045426.1 coordinate 198,018,742, forward strand.
TTGAGACAACTGGGCTGAGTGCAGAAACTGTTGAGTAAAGCATCTATGGTATGGAGAACAAATACAGTCAAAAAGGAATCCAATTTCATATCTGCAACAGACACAACCAAATCAGGCACTGCCATAACTCCTGACAAGCAATCTAAAAGTGTTTTAACCTCAGTATCTAGAGTCTTGCCATAATATCGAAGGGGGTGGAAATTCCCCTGATCAGGACCCTTCATGCATTCCCTACTTTGTCCATAACAAAAAGAAAGAAAGGGAACAAGTAGTTCAGTAACCCAAGGTGGAAGGGTGGGATAGGGCAGATGACTAGAATGATTGGCCTTCAAGACCCAAAAGTTCATGGATACTAGATTTCAAGGAGTCGGGCAATAGCAGGCAATAGCAGAAAATTCAGCGATCCAGAGATGGCAATAGCCATCAAAACTAAGGAATACCTAGATCTACTGTTTTGTAGTGGGGAGGAATGTGAAGACGGAGTATTTTAAAATCAGCCGGAGTCAGGAATTCAGGTTAGGGGAAAATCGTCAATCTTTATTCTCAGTGAAGAAAGATTGGAGGTGGAAGAGAATGGACAATAGCAATGTGTGCAGCTGAGTCAAGAAGCTAGCTAGACCAGCAGCCACGGGACCAGCAGCTACCAGCATAGAACCCAGGCCAATCTCTCCCAGCTTCTCTTCCTGTCTCTCTGCCTCCACCCACCAAAATCGTCATTTCCTATACAACACATCAGGACTTGCACAGAGAGTGGGCAGGGGCCATTCTTTATCCAAGCATGTATATTAATATAGTTCAATTACTATTTAGCCTCACGTGCTTGGGACCTCAGTGCATCAACTCAAGCCTCAGCCCATTACAGAGGAAGAAGTTGAGAAAACCCTTGAATCTATCAGAAACAAGATATAATTCACTCAGAATAGCAGTCTGAGGAACTTAATAGAGGAAGGAGCAAACTGGAATTATCTTGAAAAGCCTTATGATGCTTTTAAGCTACTGCAATTAGGAGATGAATAGTGTCAGTTATACAGATGTCATGCCATGGAGAACCCAATAATAAATCATCTACATATTGGAGAAGGAGAATCCAGAAAAGGTTAAGTTGGAAAGGTCATGACAAAAAACTTGAGAGAAATAGGATGGGGGCTCTGTATATCTCTGAGTTCCCAGAAGAAAGCAAAAAGAAACTGATTAGAGGAAACAACCTTAACCAAAAAAAGGCACACAAAAAAAGAGAAGCCAGAGGAATCATACTGAGAAATGTGTGATGATTGAGAACAATGGTGTTGTGAGGAATAACGATGATATTGATGGTGTGGAGATTGTGAACAAGCCATCAGTCACAGTTACCTGAATTCTGAATAGGAAAAATTGATTATTACAAGCAGGGATAAAAAGGACAATAAGATCTTGACTAATAGGTTTTTTATAATGGACCAAGGTCCATATACAGCGCTGGGCTGAGGGGATATTGTGTCAGGGACAGCAAAGTTTTATTTATGTCAATTTGCATAACAGTGAAGGGCACTGGAAACAATGCTAATGTCAGTTGAATCCACAGCCCATAATGAAGCTTGTACCTGAAACAACCAGGGGTCAGTGGAAGGAGCACTTGTCATTGAAATAGGGATTAGACACATCAGGAGAGTTGATGTCTGGGAAGAATGAGATTTGGCAAGGGTTAGAAGATTATGACCCCTGGGCCCATACTCAAGAGATACATGAAATCTAGAAAAGAAGTTTCAGAGAGCAAAAAGAATGGGTGAGTTTCAGTGAGCCTATCAAGAGAAAAAAGGAAGGGATGATCTTGAGGAAAGTAAAAGGGCATTTAGAAATTTCACCTTGATGAGTTTTAGAATTCTGAGAAAACTCACAGGGCAATTGTGTTGGGTCAGGTGCTGAAAGTGTGGTCCTTGATTCAATGAGGAATGTCAGAAGACATCCATCAACTCTTACAGGTACCAATGACAATACATTGGCATAAAAGCAAATTGATATTGAAGAAACACCATGCTACCCAGAGCACCCCTAGCAGATAGAACCAGGAAAGAGAGAGGCTTAAGGAGGCATCTAATTGAGGTACATAATAGGAAACCCTATTCTGGGACCTCACATAGTCCCAAAATAACATTACTTGTTACACTTGAGTTTTTCATATTATTCTTCTAGTGACCAAAACATTTACAATAATGATATACTCTGAGCTTACCAAAGCCAGGATGGAACAAAGGGGCAAAGGGGTCTCTCTGATGTCAATGACTTTTATGTTAGTCAAGCTATAAATTCAAAATGTTTTTAGCTTTAGATTTTATTTTTCATTCCAAGAACAGTCTGAAACTTTGAAGCTCTTTATAATAGAGCAGACATTTCCATAGTCTGCCATCTGGGGACATGTGTATATATAAGGGATGCACTAGGAACATGGAATAAAAAGTAACATGAACATCACATGTGAGCACTCTACTCCTGAATTAACATCAAAGCACTCAACAAATTCATTATAAAAGTCATAAACATATTCAACAGCTTTCTGAATGACAGCCCTGATTTTGGAAAGATCCACCTGGTGGATGCTTCCAGGACACCATTTGCCAATCCATTAATAATTTTGGGGGTGATATCATAATGACCTTCAGAATCACCTTGCTCTCAATTATGGGGCAGGGAAGTGAGTAGGTTATCCCACCCGGAAATCTTAAATCAGTGCTCATCTTCTGCAATTAGGTTCTTTTTCCCTTGCTTGCCCATTTTGTAGCAGATTGTTGGTGCGATCACCTATAATCTGGGGTATAGAACTACTGCTCCTTCAGTTCTTTTTGTTGAAAGAATTGATGCACTGAAAACTGGAAATTCGGGAACTTTGGAGGAATTTTCTCCAGAGGAGGCTGTTGAAATTGTTTGGCATTTTAAATCTCTGCTTTATTGGCCCATTTTTCTTATTTTTGCCTTTTACTCTGGGAAGTTTCAAATTCCTGGCTTCCTCAAAACATACCATAAGTGATTTATTTTTAAGGCATAAAGAAGCTGCCTTCGTTTTTAGGGAGAAGAGAGAAATAGATAATCATGAAAATTCCATTGCTGACCAAAATGTTTTAAATCCTATCATACACATTCATGCCTTTAAAAATGCTGGAAACCTTATTTGTGCTGGTGTCAAAGACTTAAGAGCTCAATCCTATGCAAAACTCAAATACAATAGGAGTTGTTTGGTGGCTAAATTCTACTTCTAAGAAGGAAGTGTTTTCCCTGAGTCAATTATGTCCACAGTTCCAATGCTTTACATTTGATTAAGGATATATAGCCCAAACTGAAAGCATTCTAAAAGTATTATGAGGATGCATAGCAAATAAGCCATAAATTTCATTTTGCTAAGGTGATTGGAACACATGGGTTTTTGATTTGTCAATCAAATTTATCTACTCTTGGGGGAGAGGGAGGGGTTTCCCTGTTGAAGCAGGAGAAACTGTGCCATAGGTACAAGGCAACAATATTTCATTCATTGGGTTCTTTAATGCTTTCACCTTTGCCAAATGTGTCATTAATGATAGTTCCTAGACAGTTTCTATGAGAATTAGGCCTTTTAAGTTTTTTTGTTTTTTTTTAACATAAGGTTTCACATATTAACCTATAACAATATGACCCACTTCTTATGGGCTTCCATTTCTAATTTAGATATACCAGCTGTAATAGACTTTGCTACAAGCTTATCTGCTAAACTAGAGAATCTTTTTCAGAATATTTCTGCTGTTATTCAGCACACTACTACAGATATTTTTGGACTGCAAGCAAAAATGGGTCTGCTCAACTGCCTGATGGGACCTCCTAAAAGGTCAAGATAGATTTGGCAAAGTCTGCTCACTGGCTCACTTGTCAATCAAGGGGATTCTCTCCTGGAGGGTTAAGGGCAAGGTCTATCAACCTATGAGATTTTGTATTTTTAGCTTGGTTAGTGAAGCACTATAAAACTAAAACCCTATAGGAAGGGGGCATCTCAAATCTTGAGGAAAATCTATTCATTAAAAGTCCCTTTAATAAATGACTATTGGCTCAGAACTTCAGTGGTGTTTCTTGAAGACTGGACATTTGTTGGGGCCCACACTCTTCAGGTTTTAGAAAATGCACATTCCCCATTTGATTATTCTGATGACTCCCATTTTTTGAGTCATCTGAAGCTCTATCTCTTTCAGTCCTAGAAGATCTAAATCTGGTTCTCTCTCCTCTCTCCTTGGACTTTTATAGTCCTCTGAGGTCCAAATTTATGGAGATCTCTATTCATAAAGACAAGGCTGAGTGAGTAGATCATTGGCAAGCTCCAAGGGATAGCCAGAATAAGTTACTTCTGGGACTGCACAAAGCAGTCACTGACTATAACACATTTGAAAAGGAGTTTCTCTTCCTGAGCTCTATTAGTTACTGAACAAATGTCATAGGAATACAATTATCCTTTGTCCAAAATTACTTATTATAAGCTGATTGATGCAAGATGACTTCTTAACAAGATGAGTAGAGTATAGAAGACTTCTTGTGCTAAATAGAATTGTTATATTCAAAATAATATTTGCCTAGGTTCTACAACTAAGTGAAACTACACCAGAAACTGAAACTTTCCTCTGCTAGCCCAATGAATCCTTGGGTTCACATATTAAGTCTTACTTAGAAGACTTACTTAGACTTACTTAGAAGAAAGGAAATCATCTAGATAATCCGGTAATAAATGAATCCCTAGCCAGAAGGGAGGGAAAATCCTTATTTAGTCTCTTTATCCAGGGGGAAAGGGGACCAAATATTTCATTTCAATCCTCTGATGTGGCTCTTAGGCAATGTTTTGATGGCTAAGCCAGGTAATACTGAGTAGGTGGTGGTGGTATTGCAAGAATCTTTATCAGCCTAAGTCCTAGGACAGGTTTGTATACAAGAAGTGTATGACCTCTTAATTATTTTACTACTGATCTGGATACGTCAGGAAGAATGGTTCACCATATCATTAATGCCATCATCTATGCTGAATTCCTGCTATTTCTGGTGTTGTTTTTGTTCATTAGCTAATCATTACCACTTTTCATTGGGAGATTTACTGTGAACTGCAAATTTTGCTGAAATCTGAAACTTAGTCCTTTCAAAAAAGTAAGGAAAAATTTCAGGTTTCTGACTTCAATTCTCTTCTACATTTTTTCCCTTTTTCTTTACAGTATCTCTTTGAGGAGATTGGTAAATATTTTTTCTTTTTTTCTTAAGTGTTGTCTAAAGAGAAATGTTTAATAAAAACCATGAAAAATATTTAAACTGCAGAACATCCTCTAAAAGATCTTAGGGTTTGCTACTACAGGGTGACAACATAGGATGTACTTTTCTAGAGGCCTCTGACCCTGGTCATGTGGGTTCCTGATCCCCTAGGGGAATACAAGTTCTCACCCACAAAGATCTAGACCCTTCTATCTTTACACCAAGCAAATCATCACACCCTGTCTTGCTGATCAGACGTGATTCTATTTAGAGAAGATAGGAGATGCATTTATAAAAGTTAAGTCCCACTGTATACTTGTGGCATTTCTTTGCTATTAAGGCTGAGGAAGCCTCTTTTTGTTAATTGTCCAGTGACTCAATGGTTTCTTTCATTTAATTACCACATTGAACCTCAATTAATATATCATCAGCTTTACCCCTAATAGGTATTAGTACATAGATCTAATTTTGGGCATAGGTCTAAATGCTTTCCAAAATATAGCTAGACCAATTCAGAATTATACCAGCAATGCATTAGGATGGTTATTTACCTGTAGCTCCTCCAAAAATTATCTTTTTCCTTTTTTGTCATACTTGTTAAACTGTTAGATATGAGGTGAAACCTCAAATTTATTTCAATTTTCATTTCTCTAATTACTAGAGATTTAGGGAAAATTTTTTCAATATCATTTTTGATGACTTCATTTTCTACTTTGAGAACTGTCTATTAATATTCTTTAATAATTTATCAGTTTGTGTAATGGCCATTTTTCTTATAAATTTGAATCAGGTCCCTATGTGTCTTAGACATGACACTATCATCTGATAGATACTTGCTGCAAAGATTTTTCTTCCCAGTTAACTGTTTCTCTCATAATTTTAATTGCATTGGTTTTGTTTGTATGGATTTGAATTATTAAAACATCTTATTTTCTGTTCAGTTAATTTATTTAATATTTTTATAAAAATTACATTTATAATACTGTTTATTAATAACATTTATAACAAAAATAATCTTTGAGATTTGCAAAGTATATAATAAAATATCTCATTTGATCCTCACAAAAAGCTTATGAAGTCTATAGTATTGTTTTTTCCATTTAACATATGAGGAAATTGAGACAGAGAGATTAAATGACTTTATTGGGATCACATAGCTAGTAAATCTGAAGCAGGATTTGAAAGTTTTCCTGATTCTGAGTACTATATTCTATCTACTATGCCATCTAGTTGCCCATCGAATGATCAGTTTTATTATCATATAATTAGGAAAAATATTTTCTGGTAGTTTTCTTTATTTCATCCTTAATTATGAACTTTTTCCTTTTTGTGACAATTGGTTTTTCTTATCTTATTTTAGAAAATCAGATTAATTAATGATGTATTTTATTATTAAAATAAGTCTTACTTTTACTTATCAATTTCACTTCTGATTTTGTTTATAATCTTGTCTTTGAATTTTTTAACTTCCATTACGTTATTTAAGGGTTTTTTGTTTTTCTATTTTGGTTTGTTTCTTTTTTAAATTTTTTTTAGTTGCATTGTTTGCTGATCTGCTCTTTTTGTCTCTTGTTGATAAAAGTATTCAAAAGAGTTCAAAACTGGCCTCAGACACTTATGAATTGGGTCAACTTTTTTGTTGTCATGGCTATTGTTCATTTGTGTCCAACTCTTCATGATCCTATTTGGGGTTTTCTTGGCAAAGATACTGGAGTGGTTTGTTGTTTTCTTCTCCAGCTCAATTTACAGATGGTGGACTTCGATCACATAGTCTGTATCTCAGGCCAGATTTGATCTTAGGATGATGAGTTTTCCTAATGAGACCAGGCACATTATCCATTTTGTCACTTAGTTACCCTCCAGAGAAATAGTAAGCACTCTATCCACTGCATCACCCAGGTCCTCAACTTCTACAAGTTATCAAGTTCTATTAGCTGTCACCTTTTACAAATTACTTAATCTCTGTCTCAGTTTCCTTATTTGCAAAACAGGGATAATAATAATAATAACTCTTACCTCCCATGTTGGTTGTAAGGATCAAATATGAAAATATTTATAAAGTGCTTTAGAAACCTTAAAGTACTATGTAAATAGTAAATAGCTGTTTTTACTAAAGATGTAATTTTTCTCTTTAAGACTTCTTTAGCTGTATTTCAAAATTTTTGGTCTATTGCTTCATTGTGGTTTTATTTGATAGAATTTTCTGTTGTTTCTATGATTTGTTCTTTGATTCACCAACTGAATGAATGAATAAGTGAATGAATGAATGAAAATGCACTTATTTTACTATGTGTACAAAACATTGTACTGAGGATTAAAACACAAATATAAAACTAGGATAATTCTTGCTTTCATGGAACTCACATTCTTTTGGGGAAAATAATATATATAGGAAATTCCAACAATTCACATAGAAAGTTCCCATGGTCTGCAGGTTGCAGTGGCAAAACAGATAAAAATTCATATTCTTTAATGTCATTTCCTTAGGGTTAAATTATTGAGTCACAATTAATTTTTTATTCCTTCTTTAAGGAACTTTTATTGAATCTATTATTGAATTTTATTTACTTGTAAAAGATACATTTGTGGCTAAAGTGCTGGACTAGAAGTTAATAAAGATTTGTATTCAAATCTCACCTTAGACACTAAGATCAGTTACTAAAGTCATTTAATCACTCTGAGTATCAATTTCCTCATTTGTAAAGTGGGGATAATAATTACCCAGAGTAAAGTTATAGCATATGAATTGCCTTGCAAATTTTACAGTAATCTATGTCAACTATTATTTTGGATATACACCATGCCTCATTGAAACTTCCCTTATAACAAATAAGTTAAATAAAATGCAATAATTAAATTATCACACAATCTGTATGCCCCCTATTTATCTAGTAAGAATTGCATGTATAAATTATTTGTTCTCCAGAACCAAGATTGCTCATTTCAACTAATTTGTTTGTAGTGTCTTTATTCTTGCTTGACCTTCCCTTTGTTCTCCTAGTGTCCTGATTCTATTTATACAAGTTTCTTGAATTTGTTTCTGATTTTCAAAATTTCTTCAGCTTTTTTTTTTTTTTTACTTTTGAGGGAGCTGAGTTATGCAGTAGTGAGATTGCTAGGCTGCAATCAGAAAAATCTGAATTTAAATCAAGCTCTAGATACTTACTAGATATATGACTCTGGATAAATGACTTACCTTCTATTTGGTTCAGATTTCTTCAAAATCTGGTTATTAATGAGGTTATTAATAGTACCTACTTCTCAGGGTTGCAGTGAGGATCAAATAAGATATTTGAAAATAGCTAAGTACCTTTCCTTGCACAAATTAGGCACCATATAAATGCTCATTCCTTCCTTTCTCTTTGTTTTTCTATCCATAAATTCTATAAATTAGGATTCCTATTTTATTTTTTAAAGCCTATAGATTAAGTTCTTTTTAGCTTCTTCTTTATATTAGGATTCTGAACTTTTTTGTATGTTGTTGACGACTTTAATAATCCAGTAAAGGCTATGGATTCCATCTCAGAATAATGCTTTTACATGCACAAAAAGAAATATACAATATTACATGGTAGAGAAATTATATGAAGAAACTATAATTTATTTAAATTTAAAGTTCAGGTAAAAAACACCTTTTTTAAAAAAAACATATTATAATACTTTTGACATCCTGGGAGTAATACTTTGATTTCCTTTATTATTCCTTTAAAAAATTTAATTTCTTATAACCCAAACTAGGTAACCATCCACAAACTTTTCTTAATTTCCCCAAACTTTTGAGAAATGAATTTTGTCTATTTGTAATAACTTTCTCAGGAAAAATTACATAATGCAATTTACTTTTCAAAACCTCTTTTTTTTTGCATGAAAATTCCATCAATACTCTCCCTTTTCTTCAATCATTTTCCAGACTACTGTCATGTTCACCTATATAAATTCCCTAAATTCTTATAGACTCATTTTATTCATCTTCTCCTGAGATGTTTTTAAAATGTCCTCTTCATTATTCTTCTTGAATATAGAAATAGGGTTGTACCCTTAATTTTTCTTTCAGATTTTTGGAGGGGAAAATTTATCCTTCATTCAACAACTATTTATTTAACCTGTAATGTGCAAAGCATTATCTTAAGAGATAGAAGAATTAAGAGAGTTCTGTCTTTATAAAGTTCACATTACAATGAGCTGTACACATTATTTATGGAGATAGGAAGTGTTTGCTAGAGGAGAGAGGGAGGGCACAAGTGGACACATACTAACAGAAAAACAACAAATTAAAATAACCAATCAACATTAATATTTATAATATACTCTAATAAGAACATGGGAGAAGTAGAAAGTACTAAATGAAATAAGTAGGTTCAAGCAGGGAAAATAATTTCTGACGTGGCAATCAGGGTAGACTTCATGGAGGGAGTGAGATTTAAGCTGTATCTTAAAATATAAGCATGCTTTCAACATGTGGAGATGAGAGGGTGGGCTTTTGTAATATAAGGAAAGAAATGAGCAAAAGTGGAAAAAGCACTATGTAATATATGAGAGACAATGAATTGTCCAATTTGGACACTCTTGGAAGTAGGAAGTAATGCTGGAAATCCTTGTGGAATAAGGCAATGACTTGCAGAGGACTTCAAATGTCAAGCTAAGAAAATCAGAATAAGTTCTATGTATAAGGAAGAGTAATTTAGCAGTTATATGCAAAATGAATTTTGGGTGGGTAATGGGCAGGAAAATCAATAGGGAAACTGTTGTAATAGTATAGAAAACAAGAAATTATGATTTCCACTAGGCTTGTGATAATGGGAATAGAAAGATAAATATATAATTGAACCACTCTGACCTTGATCCACCCCCATTCATGAGAATGATTGTAGTCCTGAGATATTTATATGTATGTATATATATATAGTATGTATATATGTTCATATTTGTAAATACACAATGTATTTTTAAAATCCCATCCCTTTATGACTCTTTTCCCCTGCTAATACTTATTCCCATTTTCATTCTCTTTTCACAAATACATTTCTCTCATCTTATTCAGCCTTGTTTCTTATGCTAAATTGAATCCAGATTCTCTTCTTTTAGATCCCCTTAGGCTGCATCTCTAGCCTTCTGCATTCTCATACTTGTATGACATGTTCCTATTTTAACTTGTATTTTCCCAACACTTATGTGATTTTATTTAGTTAGTCCTTCAAGGCTTTGTTTGAACATACTCTTTTCTCTCCCGCTTTGACTTTTCTTCTTGTACATCTTCCTCTTTTCACAAGCTCTGCTACTCTCCCCCTCCTTTATTCTTTCATCTTCTAGGATTTAGGTTCTAGCAAAATGGATCTTTTAACCTGGTTTAATGTTTTATTTTGTTTTGTTTTTATTGCAGTAATTTCTCTGAATGTTTTTCCTCTTCTTCCTTCACTACATTGCCCACTTCTGAATTATGTCTCCTTTCTTCTATAGGGATTACTTTTTCTCTTGTGTTTGTATCTTCTTCCCGTGATGGTTGTTCTTTCTTAACTATTTTATCTATTTTTCTTTTTTTTGCTGCCACAACTTGAAATCCGGCATCTACTTCTTCCTTAAGTCTTCTCTTATTACTACTTCCTCTTCTTACACTCCCAGGAGCTATTCCTGTATTCATTTGGGCAGATGTTATCAGCTTCATTATTCCTCTTCCCCTTTCATACTGACTCTTGAAGCTGGTCCAGCTGCACTTGACACCCTTTTATTGTGACACGGCCCTTAGATAGGTAGCATAGATATGACCCTTTTCATCACAAAGGTTACACACAGTCCTGATTTTTGTTTGTTTTTGTTTTTTTTAACATGAGGCCCTGCTGTGTTCTTGTTCTCCATCCCTAAAAATCTTTTCATAGTTATGCATTATGCTCAAATTACTTTTAGAGAATGTTTTATATCTTTTGTCTTTTCATGACAACCATTTTCTTTTTTACATTGGCTAATATTTATAAAGTTTGCAATGCAAATTATATTATCTCATTTGATCCTCAAAACAACACTATGAGTTAGATGCTATAATTGCTCCTACTTTGTAGATGAGAAAACTGAGGCCGAGAGCAATACGTTGATTTGTCTGTTATCACATAGCTAGTAAATCTGAGTCAGGATTAAAAGTTATGTCTTCTTAATCCTAAATCTACCATACTATCCATTATACCACCTAGATACTGCTTGTTTACCTTATTCCTTTTTTAAATTAATTCTGAAGAGAATAAAGTTAAAGTGATGCTCCTCCTATCTTTCTCATCACAAAATAGGTCTCTTGCCTCTCTTTTCTCCATTCTATTTCTCCCTTCCCTCTTCTCCCAGTGCAATCATACTTTTCGCTCCTTAATTTTGTTATTATCCCATCATAGTCAATTCATACTCATGCTCTCTAGATATATTCCTTCTAATTACCTTAACAGTGATAAAGTTCTTTTTTTAAACATTGTTTTATTGTTAATAATGGCTTTTAATTTTCAAAATACATGCAAAGATAGTTTTTAACATTTACGCTTGAAAAACCCTGTGTTCCAAGTTTTTCTCCTTCCCTTTCCCCTACTCCCTCCCCTAGATAGTAAGCAATACAATATATGTTAAACGTACAATTCTTCATTGCATATTTCCACATTAGTGATAAAATTCTTTAGTGTTACAAGTATCATCTTTCTGTGCAGGAATGTCAATAGTTTTACCTTATTTATTCTCTTTTGTCCTCTTTCCTGTTTACCTTTTAATGCATCTCTTGAATCTTGTATTTGAAAATAAAAATTTCTGTACCGCCCTGGTCTTTTCATCAGGAATACTTGAAAGTTCTCTACTTCATTTAATATTCATTCTTCCTTTGCAAGATTTCATTCAGTTTTTCTGGATAGGTGATTCTTGGCTATAATTATAGATCCTTTGCTTTCTGAAATATCTTATTCTAAGTTATCTGATCTTTTAACATAGAGGCTACTAAATCCTAGGTAATCCTGACTATGGCTACATGATATTTGAGTTGTTTCTTTCTGGATGCTTGCAGTACTTTCTCCTTGACTTGGGAGCTCTGGAATTTGTGATATTCCTGGGAGTTTTCATTTTGGAAACTCTTTGAGGAGGTATTTGGTGAATTTTTTTCATTTCCACTCTATCCTCTAAGATTAGCAGGGCAGTTTTCTTTGTTGTTTCTTGAAATATAATGTCCTGGCTCTTTTTCTGATCATGGCTTTCATGTAATTCTTAAATTATTTCTTCTGCATCTATTTTTCTAAGTAAATTATTTTTCTGATGTGATATTTAACTTTTTTCTATTTTTTCAATTCCTTTGCTTTTGTTGGACTGATTCTTACTATCTTATAAAGGTATTAACTTCTACTTGTCCAGTTCTAATTTTAAGAAATTATTTTCTTTAGTGAGCTTTTGTATCTCCTTTTCTATTTGACCAATTCTACTTTTTGAGGAGTTGCTTGTTTTTTTTTTCCAGTGAATTTTTGTTTTTATTTGTTTATTTATTTTTTGGAGTATCTTTTTCACTTAATAGTATTCTTTTTCCAATTACAAGTAAAATTAGTTTTTACATTTATTTTGATAAGATTGTTAGTTTCAAAATTTTCTCCCTGAATCCCTTCTCTCCCCCCTTCCCAAGAGAACAATCATTCTGATATGGGTTATACATGTTTAATCACATCAAATATATTTCTACATTAGCCATGTTGTAAAGGAAGAATCAGAACAAAAAGGAAAGAAAAAAATAAAAAACAAATGAAAATAATATGCTTCCATGTGCATTCAGATTCCACAGTTTTTTTTTCTCTGAATATGGATAGCATTTTCTGTCATAAGTCTTTGGAACTGCTTTGGATCAATATATTGCTGAGAAGAGTTAACTCTATCATAGTTGATCATCACAAAAATCTTGCTATTACTACACACAATGTTCTATTGGTTCTGGTCACCTCACTCAGTTCATGTAAATCTTTTGAGATTTTTTAAAAGTCTGCCTATTCATCATTTATTATAAGTCAATAGTATTTCATTACATCCATATACTACAACTTGTTAAACTATTCCACAATTTGATGGGCATCCCCTCAATTTTCAATTCTTTGCCACCACAGACCTGTTATAAATATTTTAGTACATTTGGATCTCCCCCCCCCATTTTTTATTATCCCCTAGGGATATCGATCTAGGAGATATATTGCTGGATCAAAGGGTATGCATAGTTTTATAGCTCTTTGGGCATAGTTACAAATTGCTCTCCAGAATGGTTAGATCAGTTCACAACTCTACCAACCATGTATGTGTCCCAGTTTTCCCATATCCTCATAAAAATTTATCACTTTCCTTTTCTGTCATAATATCCAATATGATATGTATGAGGTGGTAGCTCAGAGTTGTTTTAATTTACGTTACTCTAATCAATAGTGACTTACAGCATTTTTTTCTTATGAATACAGTTAATTAATTTTTTTCATCTGAAAACTGCCTGTTTATATTCCTTGGTCATTTCTCGATTGGGAAATGATTCACTTCTCTATATATTTGAGATACGAGCCCTTTATCATAAATATGTGTTTCCCAGTTTCCCATAAAAAATTGTTTCCTGGTTTTCTGTTTTTCCTTCCAATCTTGGCTGCGCTGCTTTTGTTTGTGAAAAAAATATTTTAAATTTAATATAACAAAACTGTCCATTTTGCATTTCATATTGTTCTCTATCTTTTGTTCTGTCACAAATTCTTCCCTTTGAAAATAAAGTTGCTAATGTTCTTCTCTTAGGTTTTTTTGTTTTGTTTTGTTTTTTGGTGGGATTAGTAATAACCTTCAAGATTGCCCATCTTCTTCTCTTACACTCCCAGGGGGTAATGATAAATTCATGTAACTATATCCCATTTTTATCATCACTAACTTGTTTTAAAAGACCAACTTGTTTTTGTTTAATTGTTTGACATAACTTTTTCACATTTTAATTTTTCTCCCAAAATTTCCCTTCTCCATAAATCTGATAAGCAAACTATTCCTTGCTCTTCTAATTTGATTATGGCATCATCATTTGTTTCTGAATCATGTATCCATTTTGACCTTATTTTGGTGAGATGTTGGTCTATGTTTCTGCCATACTATTTTCCAATATGCCCAGCAGTTTTTGCCTAATAGTGAGTTCTTATCCCCCAAACTTGTTTGAATTTATTTAACAGCAGATTACTATAGTCACTTAATACTGTGTCTTTTGTACCTAATCTATTCTACTGATGCACTACTCTTTTTCTTACTCAGTGCCAAATAGTTTTGATGATTGGCATTTTATAATATTGTTTTCGATTTGGTGTGGCTAAGCTACTTCCTTTGCAATTTTTCATTAATTCTCTGGATATCATGATATTTTGTTCTTCCAGATAAATTTTTATTACTTTTTCCAGCTCTATAAAATAATTTTTGGGTGGTTTAATTTATATGACACTGAATAAGTAAATTAGTTTAGACAGAATTGACATTTTTATTATATTGGCTCAGGCTACCCATGAACAATTGCTGTTTTTCCAATTGTTTAGATCTGATTTTATTTGTGTGAAAAGTGTTTTATAGTTATGTTCATATAGTTCCTGGGTTTGTCTTAGCAGGTAGACTCCCAAATATTTTATATCATTTAGAATTTTTTAAAATGGAATTTAATTTTCTATCCCTTGCTGCTAGACTTTGTTGGTTATATATAGAAATACTAATGATTTATGTGGGTTTAATCTTATATCCTGCAACTTTGCTAAATGTGTTAATTATTTCAAGTTGTGGGGTTTTTTATTTAGTGAATTTTCTAGGATTCTAAGTAAACCAACATATCATGTGCAAAATATTTCCTCATTGGCTATTTTAATTCATTTGATTTTGTTTTTCTCTTTTCACTTTAGCTAGTATTTCTAGATTAGTATTGAATAATAGTGATGATAATAGACATTCTTCATCCTATTTTCCCCCTATTTGTTCTCTCTTTCCTTTTTCTTTTCCCCTGCTCCTCAGTGTTTTACTTTTGCCTACCAATTCTCCTGGTCTGCCCTTCAGTAACCCCTCTTTAAGTTTTTCTTTAGCTCTTTCTCTTTTACTTTTTTGTCAGGTAAAATAGATATCTATAATCAATTCATTGATTATGTATATTATTCCATCTTTGAGCTATTACTGAAAAGAGCAGGTTCAAGTAATATCCAGGACTTACCCTTCCATCTTCTTCCCCACTACAATAGGGTTTTTAGTGCTTCTCTTTGTGAAATAATTTTCCCCATTCTACCTCTCTCTTCCTTCTACACCCAGATAAAATAATGGAAATAATTTTTCTGAGGTGATCAGTAGATTCTTTCAATGTCTACTTTTTCCCTCTTGTTCCAGGATATCAGGGCAATTTTGCCTGATAATATTTTGAAAAATGATGTCTAGGTAGTCCAATGATTCTGATATTGTCTCTCTTGTCTCTATTTTTCAGGTAAGTTGCTTTCCCAATGAGTTATTTTACATTTTCTTCTATTTTATTTATTCTTTTGAATTTAATTGATGCTTAATGTCTCATAAAATTATTAACTTTCATTTGTATAATTCTAATTTTTAAGTAATTGTTTTCCTCAATGAATTCTTATACTTCTTTTCCCATTTGGCTAATTCTACTTTTTAAGCAGTTACTTTGTTTTTTCCATTTGATTTTTTTTTAAAAGGTCCCTCTATACCTTTACTTTGTAGGGTTCTTAGCATAAATGAGTGTTGTACTTTATCAATAAAGGAATTTTCTTTATTCATATGATTGTGATTTGAGACATTTTAGTTTTACATTACATGTTTTACATGTTTACATATTTTATCTAATGAAACCATACTTGTATCCATAGATATAAATACTCCTTGATGATTTATTTCATGATTAAATCACTATAGTTTGACAGGATTTTGTTTAAAATTTTGGACTCAATATTATTAATGATCTTGGCCTATAGTTTACTATGTTTTATTCTCTTGTTTTGGTTTGAGGACTATATTTAGCAAAAAAAAAAAAAAAAAAAGATTCTGCTAAGAAACATTTAGTCTTGGAGACACATTTGTGAATTATAATTTGTATTTCACTTAAAATTTGATATAATTCTCCTATGAATACTATAAGAGATTTTTCTTTGGTACTACCTTTATTTTTAGTTCTATTTCCTTTCCTGAGATTGGTTTATTTAAGATGTTCATCTAGTCTTCTAATACAATGAGTATTTTATGTTTTTGAAAGTACTACTCTATTTCTTTTGTGTTCTAAATTTTCTTAGCATATACCTGTGCTTATACACAATTCTTGTTATTCTTTTAATTTTTTTTCAATTCCACTTTGCTCATTTTATTGATTTTATAATATTAAATAGGTCTCTCCCCAGATACGTTTTGAAGGATTTTTTCTTACTATAAATGATAGCTGTACCTTTCCCGCTTCTTTTTTCATCAGACTAACAATTAGTTTATCAATTTTACTAGTGTTCTCAAAGAATCAGCTTTTAATTATATTTACCATTCTTATGGGTTTTTTTGTTTTTCATTTTATCAATTTCTCATCTAGTTTTGATATTTTCTCTTTCATGCTATTTTAATTTTATGTGTTGGCTTTCAATTTTTTTTTGATGTATATATCAAGTGTGCTAATCCTCTCTTTTTCTATTTTGTTAATTATATTTGTAGGGATATGGTTCGTCCCAACCCTGAGAACTGCTTTACTTATACACTACAAGTTTGTGATACTGTGTTTCATCATTTCTTTCATCTTTATATGTTATTTTACATAATTATTGCTTCTACAATTTGTTCTTTGATTCACAAAGTATTTAGAATTTCATCATTAAGATCCCATTTGAGTCTGTGTTTTCAGTTTCTGGAAATTGAAAATCAATGACTATTTTTATTGTATTATGATCTACAAAGGATATATTTTCTGTATCTGCTTTTTTGCATTTATTTGCCATATCTCTATACTGATATATGGGTTTTTTAAAATAAATTCTAAGTATGAGAGTAGAGTGTTGAGGAATACATATGTTTTGCAGTCCCATTTAGAAGATGTAATCAGTCTTTCAGCTCTAGTTTTTCCAGCAATTTATTCAGTTCTATATATTCCATTTTATTTATCTATTAAACTTAGCCAAAATTGAGAGATAGACAAATTGAAGTTTCCTATTCCTATTGTGTTAATGTCTTTTGTATTTTTATGATTCGATGTTTATTTCATTGACTTTGGATACTAAGGTGTTTGGAGAAAATATATTTAATAGGTGAAACTTTGATATCTATGCTTTCTTTCAGCATAACGTAGCTTCCCTATCTATTCCTTTTTATTTTTGATGATTTGGTTTGTCAGATAATATGATTGCAATTCTTGCTTTGGGGCATTCAACTGCTGCACAGTAGATTTTTTTTCCCCACCTCTTCAGCTTTGTTTTGTGTGTGTCCATGTTTTGTAAAAGTTTGTCTTGTAAGACCAAGACCCTGAACCCAGGAGCCATGGGCCCTGAAGGCCCAGAAAAAGAGTTCTTGTCAATAGTCATATGCATTGTCAAAGAATTCAACATCAGAAACTCCTGGGATTTTTGTCAGTGGAAATAACATTAAACAATTAAAATAACATTAAACAAGAATTACTATTTGTTTTTGTTGCTATTGTCTATGAAAGGGATTAAATTATTTTAATCAGCCTGAGAAGATAGAATTAAAAGCAATGGGTGGAAGGAACAAAAAAATTTCCTAATAGAAATATCCAAAAGAGGCTGCCATAAGAAATAGTGAATTCCCTCATACTACAAATCAAGCAAAGACTAGATAATTACTTAAGATATTACAAAACAGATCCCTAATTAAGTAGATTAGTCTAGAGTTTCTGAGGTACTTTTCTATTCTGAGAGAATGTGATCTGATTCACTAGCTAAAAGAATGTTTTAGGACCATCTGTGGATACATTATCTCCATAATGAAAAAGTGACTAATAATGCTATCTAAGCAAGATGCATTCAATTCTACTGCTTCTCATGATCTAACACAATACAGGAAACTGTTAGGTCTTATAATTTCAGAGGCATTTAGATGTTTCAGAAAGTCCCAGATGCCCCCAAACTCTTCCTTTGCCTGCAATGAATACTTAAGATGCCCTCAGCCCTTGAGAACAATTCTGATTTCAAAAGGATAAATGTTTTTGAGTCTCAGCTCTCACATTTACCAGCTGTATGATTTTGGACAAGTGGCCTAACCCCTTTAAGCCTGTTTCCTCATCTATAATATAAGGATATAATATGAAAGTAACAACATTTATATTACCCACCTCACAAAACATAAATTTTAACTATAATGTTTAAAATGCTGTACTGGAAAGTAATATTCTATATGAGTCATTGTTATACAATAAAGGTCCAAATACACCAAAATATGTATAGCAGCACTTTCTGTGGCAACAAAGAATTAGAAACAAAGGATATGAGCAGTTGATTGTAGAACACCTAAACAAATAATAGTAAATGAATATAATGGAATTTTACCTGTCACTCACAAGGTAATTAAGGAGATTTATATCATAAGAAATGATGACTATGAAGAATACAGAGAAACTCAGGAAGATATGCAAAGAGATACAAAGCAGAATCATGAAAATAACATATATAATGACTACTGCAATGCAAAGAACAATAACAAAAAATATTGAGGCTCAAAACTATAATTATAACGACCAAATTTGGCCCCAAGAAAGTGTACTCTCCTTTCCCTGAAAAAGTGGGTGACTACAGAAATAGAGTAAATCATATACTGAGGGACTTAGTTGATATACTGGTTTATTTTATTGAAAATTTTTTCACTTTCTATTTCATTGTTAAAAAGATAAGAAAGGAGAGGAATAAATTGGGAAATTAAAATATATTTAAAAAGTATCAGTACAAATATGGAGCTGTATCATCTGTCTTGTAATGATGGTTCTGAGAGTTCATTTTCATAAGAAAAGGCTATGAGGGCATCAGGAATCCAGGTAGACCAAAACTAGGAGGGAATGAGGAGAAAGAGTACACACAACTGAAGGGGAAAAAGAATCAGAAATGGGTAGCTATGTAGGGTTTTGGGCAAGGTTAACCCTATATGTAATTATCCAAAGCAAATTAGATCTTTACATCTAATTTAGATCTAATTCTTTTTTCCACCCATAAAGATATTCAACAACAAAGAAAGAAAAAAAAAGGAAATGAAAAGGAGGCAGACTTTATTCAATATCTTTGAGATTAGTTGTTTGGTATTTTTATGCTCACAACCTGATCTGGAACAAATGAAGTAACTAAGATACAACATTCAGTAGCAGGTCTTCTCAAAGATGAGCAAAGTCAACTTAGTTACTTTTATAGTTTTCATATTTATTAAACAAACCTTTCTAAAATAGCTAAAATACAATGAGTTACTTGTAGTGCATTATTAAAGATCACATCATTACAAAAGCCTGCATTTTCAGCAATACACAACTGCAACAATTCATAAATGCCACAACTGCTGAATACTGATTCTTGCTCTATATACAGCACAGCTGGCATAACCTAAACTAACCAAAAGAAGGTCAGAGAAATGCACAAGAGAGGGGATACGACACGAGTGGAAAGGAGGGAGAAGGGTATTGTGAAAAGGCAGTGAAGGAAACTAAGTGCATGCATTGGTATTTAACAGTCAAAAGCTAAACAGTACAGAACAAGGCCTGCCCTGTCAAAGGAAGAGCTAAAAAGACAGAATTATATAAAAAAATTAAGGTGGGCTTTCAGACCGTGGCTAACACAACATTTCATGAGTAGATGGTATTGTCTGGTTTACTTTTTGCCAGTTTCACTGGGAACAAGAACAAAAATGTAAAATCTACATTTGGATAAAAACGCCAATACCTGCTCTGCCATTAAAAAAAAAAAGAAATGCTCCATTTTAATCTTTTAAGGAAGAAGTAACAGTCATATTCATAAGGATTTTAAGGAGCTCATTTAAAAATGTGACCCTTTTTTCAAATGTCTTCCAGAGTATTTTTTAAAATAGTTTCATAAAAACTCATGTAAAATTATTGCTTCTCTTTTCTCGAAGTTAGGCAGGCAAGGATAGAGAAAGGAGATTGATAAGTAAATTACATTTTGTAGTTGCTCCCACTACAACTGCATATTGTGAGCACACTCAGATGTAATGTCAGTGCTTCATGGGCTTTAGTAGTATTCACTCACCCTACAACATTGAATAAGAAAGCCACACTGAAGACACAAGAAAACATGTCAGTCCAGTCTAAAGAACAACAACATTCAAGGAAACAAAGTACCAACACCTTCTTAGGACATGGAAAAAAAAATAACTCCATCAGAGCTACCTTGCCAAGGAGCATGTTTAAAGTCCAAAATAGCACCATTCATCAGTGTCTCAAATCCTGTGGCAGCATCTCAATCACTTACCACAAGGAAACAATGAGTTTCAAACTACTTCTATACATCAAAAGAGTACATGGATAAAATATAGAGATATACAGACAATTGATGAACATAAACTACTAAGCTTGTTACATCTAAATGAAAAAAAAAAGGGGGGGGACTCTCAGCCTCTTCAAGGAGCAGTTGGGAGCTAAGTGAATGGAAAGGAAAAATTTACCAGTTGCATGTGAGCAGTAAGAGTGAGAATAGTGGAAGACAATGTTGTAGGAGAACCAGGCCTGAAGGCCCACCTGTAAATGTTTGTAAACGTGGATTCACAGTGTGAAATTCTGAGTTTTCACTGAAGTCAGAATGACTAAAAACTGATTTTATGATACATATTTGTCCACAGTAATTCTATAAAGGAAGGCTCAGAGTCCCATAGTTTCTTCTTATACTTGATGATTTACACAGAAACAATTTCCATATATGACACTATGACTTCATCATTACCCATACATCATATGTAATACAAATGGAGGAATTATGATTAAAAAGCGCAGAGGTAATTGATTCTTGTGGAGCAGTGTCCATCACCACCACTGAGTAGAAGCAGAGATGCAGCTGCAATCTCATCTTGTTTTTTTCGATTAACTTCCCTTGGAATAGGGATATTTTCCTACAAAGTGAGCACACATACACACACAAAGAGAAAGTTAGCAGTGTTTCTTTAATAATTATCAATTTCCTTCCCATTTTCCCATGACTGTTTTGAACTTACAATGTTTGCATATCAAACAGCTAGCTTCAACATAAATATCAAGAACACATGTAAATGTGTGGCAAGGCAAAGGTAATTTTTTTTTTAAATAAAGAAAACAATTCTCAGAACCAGGGGAATAAAAAGCATACCTTTGTCTAGCAACATTCACAGGGGCCCCAAATTCCCAAATTATTTTTCCTTGAATTAAAGATTTCCTAAAATCAGACTGGCCAAAAGATGCTAAAGTCTTTTAACAATAAAATATAAGGGAAATTCCTTGAAGAAATGGTTTGTGTTTATTTCTTTTTAATCTTTGTGCTTTACAAATGTCAAACTAAGTTGAATTAACAGGCTTACAGTATCATAGTTTTAAAAGTGGAAAAACCACTGATTAAAACCATTTCATTTTACATTAAGTGATCTGAAGTGGACTCCAAATCAACACTCTAAATCCAGTGCCCTGTTACACCATAATGTCTCTCATTTTTTCAACTGTCACTTTAAAAATGATTCATTAAAAATATTTCATAGATTTCATATACATAAATATATGTGGTCAATAAACATTTATCATTGCCTGCAATTAAGCTCTCAGGATACAAAAAGAGGCAAACATCCTCAAGGAACAGACAATCTAATGAGGAATACAGTAAGATCTATAAGTCAATCAAATATGTATATAAATTAACAACATACATAGTTTTCCATAAAGATCTTTTTTACATGATTTGTTTTATAAGTTCCTGGCATAACTACTCATGGAGTTTTTTGGTTTTGTTTGTAGCATCTATGCTTTGTTATTTATCAAAAAGACAACATGAACAGCTAATTGGTTTAAGATTAGAAAAGGAATACCACAAGGCTGCGTATTATTAACCTATTGATTTAACATATGCCAAGTAAATCATGTGAAATGCCAAGCTGGATGAATCAAAAGCTGGAATTAAGGTTGGTGAAAGAAATATCAATAATCTCAGATATTATTACTCTATTGGCAGAAAGTGAAAAAGAATTAAGAAACTTCTTGATGAGGGTTAAAGAGGACAGTGTAAAAGCTGGTTTGATGCTTAACTTAACAAAACTAAGATCATAGCAACTGCTCTCATCACTTGTTGGCAAACAGTGAAAGAAATGGAAGTAGTGTCACATTTTATATTCTGGGGCTCAAAGATGCAGATAGCAACTGTAGTCATCAAATTAAAAGACAGTTGCTTTCTTAAAGGAAAACAATGGCAAATCTGGACAGCATATTAAAAAGCAGAGAAGTCGACCTTACTGACAAAAGGTCTGTAGAATCAAAAATTATGGTTTTTCCAGCAACAACATATTGTTGTAAGAGCTGGATTATAAGAAAAACTGAGTGTCACAGAATCAATCCTTTAGATTTTGTTGGAGAAGATTTTTGAAAGTCCTTTGGACAGGAGGGAAGTCAAATTAGTCAACAATAAATATTCACTGGAAGGTCAAATACTAAAGAGAAAACTTATATACTTTGACCATATAAAGAGAAGGCAGGACTCACTGGAAAAGATTCCAATGTTGAGAAAGATTGAAGGCAAAAAGAGAAAGGAAAGACAGAGGATGCAATGGATAGACAGTATGGAGAGAGTGGAATAAAAGGATTTGTTCCACAGAGGTCACAAAAGAGTAAGTTGGACATGACTGAACAAAAGAACAATATTGTTCAATAACTACTCTACAATACTTGACAGTTCACTGAGTGTGGATGCATATATCAATTAGTTTTGTCTTCTACTACTCCCCCCCCCCCCAAGTCTATGATCAGATCATAAGACCAAAAGGGCTAGACAAAGTAAATCTGATTAGAAGTGAACAGGTGGACTAAAAAGATAATGACATTTGTGAATCATGAATCATAATCTTAATTTAAACTAGTTTTCTGGAGGATTTTTTGAGGGGGGAAGAATTCAGTACTTTAAAACAACTTAAAGATTGAATATAATAGTGCAGGATCATAATGAACCAAATTTAACATATAATTGAACTAATTAAAAATCACTACTCCTACCACATGTGTTATATACTAAACATCAGGTCCATCTAATTTATGTGTTTGGTGAATTCTTTGGTTTTTTTCAAATTCTAGTTATAATCACATTCATTTTAAAACTGTGAGAAATTGCAAAAAAACTGTAATTTTTATAAATCCAATAAAAAGTGCAGAATAAACTTCAAATGCTCTTACTTTTTCTGATTTGTATTTTGGTTGAGTTTTATTAGAGTACATGGCACCAAACCAGAAACTTAAAATGAAAATACAGAAACTTTTGCTGATCTAGGAAAATTTTCAACTGTAGTGTACTGGGCAGTTCCTTTCAGCTGTGAAAATAATTCCAATCTTGACATTCTGTCAAGTCATCATAAGATAAAGAACCTCCTGTGGCTTCTGCAGTTTTAAAACAACTTTCTTTTTCAATCACCCAGTTTGCATCATTCAGAGTATGAGAAACATTTCAATTTCTAGCTAATGAGACAGCAGAATTTCATCATTATTGCCTAGAATGGGGCAAGGAAGAAAAACAAAGGTGTTTTACTAAATAATTAAATCTTTCAAATGGATAGAAGAAGACAAATCCACCTTTTCTGGGCTCAGAACAATAACCTACAAAAGAAATATTTTTCTAAAATCCTGGAAATTACATTTAAAGAATTTTTTTGGACCCAGTCTTATTATGACTCAACAACTTTTTTGCATGGAGTATTATTCTTTCTCATAACCCAATATATAGGATACACAGAATAAAGCAGAGTTGGTTTGACTGATTGAGAAACACCAACCTTAACCAAAACTATTTCTTTTCACTCAAAATAGCTCCATTCTATCTCTATCAAATAAGAGTTTGGGTCACATAAATCCTTACTGCATGTAGAAAAAAAAATACAAACTACTGAACCTAACATTTAAGGCCCTCTACAACTTGTTTCTACTCTATTAACCTTATTCAAATAAGTCCCTTATTACACATATTCTTAGGTTATAGCCATATTGGGAATATTTTCTATTTCCCTGTTGCCCTGCCTTCTTACCACCTCTCTGTAATTATGCAGTTCATCTCGCATGCCTGGAAACATATTTTTTCCAGAGCTCTTAGCTGATGAGTCCCATTCCTTTCTTTAAGATTTAACTCAGATGCCACCCCTTCCATGAAAATTTACCTGTTTTCCTCAATCAAAAAAAATCTCCCTCTCAAATTTTCCTAGGGCACATTTCTCTTTTTGTTCTTTTCACTTCTTAGAATGCGTAATATTTAGTTGTGTTCATTATCCTCCTTTTACAATACAAAATTCTTGAAGACAGAGACTGAGTCTCTGAGGAAGGTGAAGATAACACAAAAATTTTATTTAAGAGCCTCAAAATTTCTATTTCTCCTTAATTTTCAATATGTATTATTACTCAAGGCACAATAATATCAAATTTGTGAAGTGTAAATGGGGGATTAATTTTTTGAATGTATGGAATATAAGCCTTCCACAAGTTTAAAATGAGAATTAAAAGAGGGAAATGGTGAGTAATATGTTAATTATAACATATTTATATGCTGCAACATATAAAAACTCAGAAGCTTTGAAGGAGTAAAAGATGTCACTAAGTACATGTATTATAGGAAGAAAAGATGGATATGTTAAATTATGAGGGTAAAGGATGACAAGTGACCAGCCAAGTGAAATGGAGGCACTTAGAGGAGACCAGGAACAAGAGGTATGTAGGATAAGTAGGCACAGAGAGTGATCTTTACCATAAATCACTGAAGTCAGAGATTCATTTGAATATTAAATTTTTATGGTTAATCACAAAAGCTATGAGCATTAAAAATAAAAAATCTCATTATTAAAATGCAATTCTAATTTTTGGGAAAAGAATATGGAGAATGGCAGCTAGAGCTTTATTACCTTGGGAGATCTTCCATCCTTTTGACTGGTTGGAAATGAGTCTTGAACAACCCAAACTGTTAGTTTTGGGTAACAGATCTGTAGAAAAACAAGTACATATACAGTTTCATTAAAATTATACACTCTGAAAACACTTATCACCCAAAATTGAACTGAGTTGCCAATTTACTACCTGTTATATTTCTCCTTCAGTGTCCAAGTCCCATTAACCCTTTCAGATATCTGGGTTATTATTTCATTTAAAAGGAACTTATAGGGATTTAGCATCTCTAGCTCAATGGACACAATGTCTATTAAAATAAAATTCTTATCAGTCAATATAACTTTCAGGTAACTTAATGATAGTGCTGTATTACCATTAAGCAAATTCAGACTCTGAAAAAGTGCAGTTTTTGAGCTCATCTACAAATGAAGCCTTTGCAAAAACTCAAAATTCATGAGATCAAAGTTAAACAACTGAGAGGCAAGCTAATTTGCACCTGGAAGGGAAAAAGAAGACATGGATTGGGGGCAAAATTCCCTCTTATAGGAAAAAAGCCCAAATTTCTCTCTGAATTTAAATTCTTGACACATTTATGTGGTCATCAAAAAGTTTTACTATGATAATAAAAGGTAATGAAGGAAAAATCCTGAGTGGTCTCAGGGTGGGGTAGGAAGGCAGTAATAACCAAGAATGACTTCAAGAAAAATCTAATTGAATCAGAAGTAAGAATTGAGAGACATGGATTCATGAAATGGATTGAATGAACAATTCTCTTTTGGAAATATACTAAGGATTCTTATCCTAAAAAGTTTGTTAATCAGCTATTCTTTACATTCACAAAGGAGAGAGGCGGGAAACTTAAATTTCAGTAACAGATTCCAGTTAGACATATGAAAGAATTTCTTAGCAATAAGGATTGTTAAATATAACAGGTTATTAAGGGAAGCTGTGAAATCTTCTGGGAAAAATTTCTGAAGTTGAAAACCATCCTTCAGAGCTAAATAGGCTGAGTTTATTTATTTGTACGAAAGGCGAATTTTTTTCCTTTAATATCTAATTCAGGATTACTCATTTTTAAAAATCCTAATACTCCACCATAACACAGTTAAAAGATTAATGCATAGATCAGATTTTATTTTGCTTTCTAAAGCAAATTTGTTAATTACTAGAATAATTGCAACCCTTTTTTTTTCATCCCAATCTATTTTATAAATTGCCTATTTGTCAAGAGGTCTAAACCTTAGATCTAAAGGATTCAAAAGTGACTGAATATATGTACACTTAACATAAGTACAAGCAATAGTTTACAAATGGATTATATTTGTTTATTTTTACACTCATGACTCTGGATCTTCAAATATATACATAAGATATAATATGGTCATAACCACTGATTAAATTATCAAAATTAAGTGTAAACCTGTAAACTGAAATCAAGTAAATGGCATTTTAAAAAATTAGGTGTTTCTTAGGCCTTTCTAGAAATAGGAATACCATAAGACTGCATATTGTCACCTTATTTATTTAACTTATATGCCAGTAACATCATGTGAAATGCCAGGCTGGATGAATCAAAACCTAGAATTAAGGTTGGTGAGAGAAATATCAACAATCTCAGATATGTAGATGACATCAGTCTGGTGGAAAAAAGTAAAAAATAAGAAGAAGGCTCTTGATGAAGGTAAAAGAGGAGAATGTAAAAGTTTATTCGAAGCTTAACATAAAAAAACAAAGCAAACTAAGATCATAACAACTGGTTCCATCATACCTGCCATACAGAGGGAAAAGAAATGGAAGCAGATTTAGATTTTATGTTCTCGGGCTCAAAGATCATTGCAGATAGCAACTGTAGCTAAGAAATTAAAAAAACACTTGCTCCTTGGAAGAAAAGCTATGACAAATCTGGATAGCACTTTTAAAATCTGGACAGAGACATCACCTTACTGACAAGAGATCTGTAGAGTCAAAAGTATGGTTTTCCAGTAGCAATGTGAAAGTTGTACTATAAAGCAAGGTGAGTGCTATAAAATTGATGCTTTCAAATTATGTGGCTGGAGAAGACTTTTGAGAGTTCCTTGGACAGCAAGGAGATCAAATGCGTTAGTACTAAATATATTAATAATTCAGATTATTCCCTGGAAGGGCAAATACTGAAGCTGAAGCTGAAACTTACATAGTTTGACCACAAAATGAAAACACAGGATTTAACTAGAAAAGACCTTGATTTTGAGAAGAGTTGATGGTAAAAGAAAAAAATCTTGGCAAAGCCTGAGCTGAATTAACAAAACAATAAACATGAATTTGAACCGACTTTGGGAGATAGTGGAGGGCTGGAATGACTGGTATGCTATGCATTCAGAGTACAACATGACTGAACGACACCAGTTAAGCAATGTACATGTGCACTTGTAACACTAGAATTTAATACTTGAAGCAGCAGAAAAGTAGTGAAATCTACTTGCAATGCTATAGTTAAGTCTATTCCCAAGTGTTGCTGGTCACATGCAATGTAATTTTTAACTCTAATGGGTTACAAAGATCATTTTCTTGCAACAGCATTAAATCAAAGAATAGATGGTTCTAAAGTATGATGCAGTAATATTCTCCTTCTGGAGACCAGCATTTAAAATTGGAATGTTTAAAAGTAAAATGTTTATTTTTTTAAAGTAGTGTTTTACTGTGGCCTGTGAATGAGACCCAAGATAAAATCACACAAAAGGAAGAAAAATGCAGTATAAGGTGATAGCAAAATGCCACAAAAGTTATTCAGAAAGCTCAAGCATAATCTCAACTTTATAGGGAGAGAAATGGAGAAATACTTTAATGGCAAATTACATTTTATAATCCATTGTAGCAGCAGGTGAATATTTCATTGAAAATACAGAAGGCCTTGTGAATACTGAATTGATAATAGTAGGGGAAAGGAGAATAAGAGAGATCAAGGAGACAGAGAAAATAGACCCTGAACATCTATAATAAACAGTTATAAACAACCATTCCCTTCTATTGTCCCTATGGAGCCTTCACCTAATTATCGTACAACTATAAATGCTGGCCTATTCAATGAAGTCAAAGGTCTTTATCAATTTATTATACAGCACTTGATAATAGTTGCAAAGTTTCCATACTTTCTAAACATGTGAAAATGTATTGTATTTTTAGACTATTTATTTTCATTACTCAGATTCACCAGATAATTGCTAGTGTTTTTCCTTTGTATTGTGAGGGTTAATCAAATAAAAGCATCATAAAACAAGGTTCTTCATGCATAAATCTATTTTTCCATTGCAAATTTTCTTCCACATATATATTTTATTTAAGAACAAGAAGTGACAGCATTGTACCTTAATGGCATAAATCAAATAATAAATGTAACTAATGTAAATATGATTTCTTTGGCATGATTCTCTATTGACTAATTGATGCTCATGATGAAATGAATATCGCCAAATATTTTTTTATCTTTTTGCATATCTTTGCATTTCTTTTATTTTTTATAATAATAGGTTTTTATTTTTCAAAATACATGCAAAGATAATTTTCAACATTCACCCTTGGAAAACCTTGTGTTCCAAATTTTTCTTCTTCTCTCCTGCTTTCACTCCTACTCTAGATAGCAAGTAATATAGATTAAACAGGTACAATTTTTCTAAATATATTTCCACATTTAACATGTTGCACAAAAAAATAGTATCAAAAGAGGAAAAAATGAGAAAGAAAAAAACAAGCAAGCAAGCAAACAACAACAACAACAAAGGTGAAAATACTTTGTTGTGATCCACCCTCAATCCCCATAGTCCTCTCTCTAGATGCAGATGGCTCTCTCCATTACAAGTCTACTGGGATTGTTCTGAATCACTTCATTGTTAAAAAGAGCCAAGTCCTTCACAGTTGATCATTACATAATTTTGTTGTTGCTATGTATAATATCCTCTTAGTTCTACTCACTTAACTTAGCATCAGTTCATGTAAATCTCTTCAGGTCTTTCTGAAATCTGCCTGCTGATCATTTCTTATAGAACAATAATATTCCATTACATTCATGTGCCATAACTTATTAAGCCATTCTATTGCCAAATATTAAAGTTTTTATTACACAATTAACTTTTACAATATTATCATTTAAAAATACAAATGTCCACATTAAAGCATGTGCATTTTATATAAGAATAATAGTAATATCAATAGCAGTACTACCCCTTTAAGGGACATTTTCCAATTTTTGTATGTGTGTATACATTTTTTAAAATTTTTGTATGTGTGTGTACATATATACATATACATAGTTTTAAAATGTAATTTATTTCTACCATTCCTATTTGGGAAATATAGTTCAAATATCTCAGTTTTAATTCAAATCAACACCATTACACAATAATAAATTACATTTGAATAAATATGATATATTATAGAATGGCTTTTGTTTTACTCTTCATTTCTTCTGATCTGACCCTCCCATCCCAATCCCATTATGAGCATATATGTTACCTATAATTAGTATTGTATATGTGGTTAGTTTTTCAGTTGTTTCTGACCCTTTGTAACCTCATTTGAAATTTTCTTAGCAAAGATATGGGAGTGATTTGCCACTTCCTTCTTCAGCTCAATTACAGATGAGAAAAGACAAAAAGGGGAAGTGACTTGCCAGGGATCACATAGCTACTAAGAATCTGAGGCCAGATATGAACACAAATGTTAAAAAATTTAAATATTATATATGTACATATCCTAAACATATATTTGTGCACATATAAAGGTCTCACTGCAGAGCTGTAAAACAAATTATAAGATTGACCATGACAAGAAAAAAAAAAGTATCAATCTTTCTCCATTTTATTGGAATGAAGTTAGTAGTGTATTTCATTTTCATTCTTTTGGATGTTTTGTTTATCACTGTGATGATTAGAGTTTCAAAGTCTTTCAAAATTTTTCTGTACTATATATAGTATAAATTGTTATAAGTTCTCATTTCACTCAATATCAGTTCATAGAAATCTTGATATGTGGTATAAGGATTGTTCTAAATCTGATTTGTCACATTTTTTTTTTGCAGTTTTCTCAGTTAATTTTGTCAATTAACAAATACTTCCCTCAGTAACTGGGATCTTTTTAGATTAAATATTATGCCACCATTTTTCTTTACTTCTTTGTTGTATACATAATTGGTCCTACTGATTACTTCCTCTTTTTATTTTTTACCAAAAAGTTTTAATGATCACTACTCTGTAATATACTTTGAGATTTGTTAATTTACATATCTTTTCATTCCCCTTTTTTTTTCATCATTTCTCTTTAGATTCTGGATCATTTGTACCTCCATATAAAATCTGTATTTTTTCCTAGCTATGTAAAATATTCCTTTCCTACTTAATTAATACAGTAAGCAATAAATGAACTAATTTAGACAGTACTGACATTTTTAAACCAACCCACGAATAAGTAATGTTTCTCAAATCATTTTGCCTAATTACATATCATCAAGTTTTGTTAACGAAATTATAAATTAGGCAAAACAAAAATCATCATTTTGCTTATTTCCTCTTCAATTGTTTTGAGTTCTCCTTTTTTTTTTCATTTTTTACTTAAGTTGGTTTTCTTTTTTTAATGTCTTTTCCTAATTTATTTTAAGAAACAGAATAAGAAAAAAGAAAAACTGAAAAGGAATACAAAACAAAATGAAACAAAACAAAAAAGATCATTGTCATGTGCCCAGCAGAACATCAGGGAGGATTCAAAATATATAACAAATACCAGTCCAAGAAAGTGTATGTATTAGAAGAAATTATATTCATGCGTGTCCATCTTTACTGTCTTGTAAATTGTTCTTTGGTTCTCTGCTGGACACCTTTTTTACTTTAATCTCCCCCCCCCCTTTCATTCCCCTTTCCAAGCAGACTATAATTAAGAAGGGATATATTTGTATATACATATGTAAACATATACATACACATACATATAATCCCCCCACACACACACACATTTCCTATCCCTGCTAACCTTGCTTTAATTCTGCTCCTAACTTGCCTTGCTATTACTTAATCTCCCCCCACTCAGGGATCCCTCCCTTGTCTTCTTCTCTCACCCTTTGTTTCCCTGTCCACTCCTCCCTCCCCCTTTTTTCTTTACAAATTTTGGAGGGTACTATCTCTCTCTCTCTCATATATATATATATATATATATATATATATATATATATTATTGCTTATTTAACCCATTCCCAATGTAAGTTGGCATTCAGAACTATTAGCCCTCCTCCCCCTTTAATGCCTCTGTGTATTATGTTTTGAGCTATTTTGTTGATGTCAACCTTAAACATATGCTATAAATTTTCCATGTTAACAAAAAAAATTTACCCATATTGAGTTCCTTGAAACTGCTCTTTGATATTGGCTCTTATATGTTAAATTTGAAAGAAAGTCCTGAAAATCTGCAAGTTCACTGAATGTTCATTTTTTTCTCTTTCAATATTATAGATAATTTTGCTAGATATGATATTTTTGGCTGCAAGTCTAGTTCTTTTGATTATAGGTAGATATGATTCCAGGATCTGCAGTTTTTTATTACAGTTACTGCTAAATCTTGTACAATTCTAATTTTGGCTCCAGCATATTTGAATTGTTTTTTCTATTTCTACTTTCCCCTCATGTTCTATCACTTCAGGATAATTTTCTTGGATTTTTTCTTACATTACTGTGTCAAGATCCTTTTTTTGATCACAATTTTCAAGCAGTCCAATTATTCTTATATTTTCTCTTCTTGATCTACTTTCCACTATCATTTTTTCTTAAAAGAAAAAAGAAAAAACTTTCACATTTTGTTCCATTGTTTCATTCTTCTTTATTGATATTTATTTATTCATTCTTTATAAATGCTATTTATTGGTCTCTCATAGCTTCACTAGCTGCCCCTTGCCCAATTCTAATTTCCAAAGAGTTATTTTCATTTATGAGACTCTGTATCTCCTTTTCAAGTTTGATAACTTTTTTCATAATCTTCTTGTTTTTCTGCATGATTTTCATTTATTTATTCAGTTATTTATCTAATTCTTTTAGTTTTTCCTCAATGTCTTTTATTTGGCTTCTAAATTCTTTTTTCAATTCTTCAATAAATTTTCTCTGGGCAGGGAGCCATTTCACATTACTCTTTGGGGTGGAAGCTTTTTTTTTTTTTTTTTACTTTTGTGTCCTCCTCTGAAGATGAACCCCGGTCTTTCCTGTTCCCATAGTATGTTTTTATGGTTGGATTCTTTCTTTTTTTCTGACTCATTCTTTTTTTTTAAATAAGAAGTATTAGTGTAAGTACTTCTAATCCTGAGGTGGGTGATAGTGTCTCTGGCTTCCCTTCAGCTCTCCCCTCAGATCAAGAACCCCAAATCAAGAGTTTCACCCTTCAACTAGTACCTATAGCCTGAAGCATCCCTGCCCTCTGCCTCTGTACTCACAGGTGTACTGGTCCCTTCTCCCCCAGGGCCACATCCCTGAAGCATAGCTGGGCCTGACATTCCTAATCAGCCGAGGTTCCCCGGTCTTTCCAGATTTAGACCCCAACTCCACAAACAGTTCAGGAGGTGAAAGTCCCTGGATTCCTACTGAGATCTCCCCAGGGGTCCCCATTTGATCTTTCCCTAGAGCTAGACCGGAGGTGTTTGCACTTCACAAGGTTTAATCCTGGCCCCGGGGTCTTTTGAGTTGTATCAGGAGGATCCTGGTTCTACCCCAAAGTGTTCCAGATTTTTCACAAGTCTATTTTTGTCCTGAGGTGTAAATTTGTTCTGTTTGTGGGAAAAATCAGGAGAGCTTGAAATTTACCAACCTATTCTGACATCTTTCTAGAATTCTCCCTCTCCCCCTCCTCCATTTTCTTCTCTTTTTAAAGCAGATTTGATAAATGTTTTATTTACTTTTTTATTTTTTCTTTAAAAAAAATTTCTCAATTTTATTTTTCCATTCAATTATATTTGTGCTTTCAATTTTATCTGTTCTATCTTTAATTTTCAAAATATTTATGATATTACTTGGAGATTTTAGATTTGTTGGTCAATTTTTAAAATTTCATGAGCAATTCATTGATTTTTCTCCTCCCACCTTTTTTAACAAAAGTGTTGAGATATATTTTCTTGGGCTATATCCCAATGCATATTGCTTCATTACTGTCATTTTCTTTTTGTTGAAATTTCTTTTGGTTTTATCATCTGTTCTTTAACTCATCAGTTCTTTAGAATTATATTTAGTGTCTAAATATTTTAAAATTCTTTAATATATAACTTTAGTTACATTATGGTCAGTAAATTATGTATTTCTTTTCCACATTTTAATGGGGTTTTAAGGCCCTAAGATTCATGGTCAATCACATATGATTGTGTGTAAATCTTTTTTCTATTCCCTTTTAGTAATTGCCAGAGATCTATCAAATAAAAATTTTCTAAAGTTCTCTTCAGGACCATAAATTCTCTGTTGTTTATGTATTTTGGATGTATTTGTCTCAACCTGAAAGGGATACAAGAAATTCCTCCACTACTATGGTTTTACTCTCTATTTCTCTGTCCAGTTTCATGAACTATTTTTAAAACATTTAGATGCTACAGTATTATAGTATATTTTGATCATAATTTGTTCTTTCTAGTACCTTTACTTCATAAGATAATTTTCATTTATCATACTATCTGAAATCATGATTGCTACTGCTGCTTTTTTTTGAGGTCGTCAGAAGCATAATAGATTTTCTTCCAGCCCATCATTTTGATTTTATATGAAGTTTAGTGTTCCAAGTACTTATACATAAGATATCTCTATATTACATTTCCTAATTCATTCTTATATCTCCTCTATTATATGAGTGAATTCCTTTAAGTCATGTTTAGTTATGATTAAGTACATATTTCCCTCCTTCTGGTACTCTTGTTACTTTTCCCTCTCTTTCCTCCCATCTTCCTAAAAGGTAATAAAAGGGAGAGAGTACCTAACTCTTGTGATCTTATAAATGAATCTTCCTCTTTTCTCTCTTCTCTTTTTTTTTTAATCCCATCACCGATCAAGGTTTTACTTTTTTCTTTCCTTTTGCATTTTCTCTTCATGTTTTCCCTTAACCTTCAAATGTGTTTTGCTTATAATTATTCCTTCACCTATGCTTCCCTCATGTTTAAACACACACATAACTTCTGTCTTTTCTTGTCCCAGTCCCCTCCTCCCATCATATTGCCTTTCTGAGTTTATTTCTATATCAAAATATCTATGTCTGAGAACATAGGGTGGGAAAAAAGAGATATAATTCTATTCAATGTTTTTATTTGGTTTCAAATAAAAATAAGGTTCATGGGATGCCCATTCCTCATATTTCTTCTACCATGATTATGAACTTTGTCTTATTATCTCTAACATACATACTAATTGCTCCTTTCATCTTGAGTATAGCCCTCTGTATCTTCATTTTTGTCTGCTCCTAAGACCCCTAAAACAGACAAAACCATACACAGATCAGTCATTTTTATCTTTCATTGTAAGTTTTAATTACTCAGTTTTTTTCAATCATGTCTAACTCTTTGTGACCCCATTTGGGGTTTTATTGGCAAAGATCCTAGAATGGTTTGCCATGTCCTTCTCCAGATCGTTTTACAGATGAGAAAATTGGAGCAGACAAGGTTTAAGTGACTTGTACAGGGTCACAAATGTAGCAAATATCTGAGGCTGGAATTGAATTCAGGAGTTCCTGACTCTAGGTCAAGTGCTCTATCCATTGGGCTACCCAGATGCCCCGATATAATAGGTCTTAATGATATTATAGTTCTGATAAGCCATGTATCTTATCCCTTCATTAATATGTAAATAATTTCCCTCCACATATTTTCCCAGTTAAATATATGTATATATATATATGTGTGTGTGTGTGTGTATATGCATATATATATATATATATATATATATATATATATATATTTACACTTTCTTATAACTCTGTCATTATCCCAATTTATGGATGAAAAAAAAAGAGTCAAATAAAACTTAAGTGTCTTGATTAGGGTCACACAGCTAGTAAGGATATTTAGGGGAGGGGGGATTTAGACTCAGTTCTTTCTGTTTCCAGGTCCTGCATTCTATTTCACTTCACCCTTAGCCATCTAGTGCTTCCTAAAGAAAAATGACACAAAATTTTTTTAAATACAATATTAGAAAGGTTTCCAAGTACTGTATCATAAATATCATAACCCAAGTAGCAGGAATGAAAAGTGGTCATCCTGGGAGAGTTTTCTTTCTTCTGGTCTGTGCTCTGGTCTTTCCCCAGGAAGGGCCCCTGCTCTCCTGCAGCTGCAGAACTCTGACCTAGAACTTCATATGAGCAATAAAGTTATCAATCAGAGCCAGCTACACTCAGTGCCAGCAGCGTTCCCATACTCTCTGACCATTTGTCTGACCTCTTTACTCTCTGTGAACTGAAAGTTCCTGAAGCCGCTACTGCTGCTGCCCTTGAAGTCACTTTCAACCCATTGGTTGGGCATTGCTAGTGGTCCTGCTGCATTCTGGGCCTGAGCCAACCCTGTGGAAAAGACCTCTCCTGTGGACCTAAGTTGTCTTAGGATGGGTAAATATCTTCCTCTAACCTTTTGTTGGTTCTGCTGTTCCAAAATCTGCATTAAGGCACTAGGTTATAGTTTTTTGGAAGATTATTTTGGAGAATTCTAATGGATCCTCATTTGTACTCCACTATCTTGACTCTACCCCATCCTACTGAATTTTCAGGGGGAAAAAATGGACTTTGTGATAATGCAGAAAAATCCCAGCCCATTCAGGTATAACATGCTTCCTGTGCCCCATTGACCTCAACAAATATGTTTACCAGAATCTTCTACCTCCTTGAAAAGAGCCAGAGTAAATATTTATTTTAGCACATCTGAGTTAATAAGTCTGAGCAACTTTTTTTCTTCTTCTACTGACAACAAATTTTGTCTTTCAAAGAATTAACAATAAAGCTAAAAAACTGAATTATTCTCTAAAGCACCAAACTGCAAAGTGGAATTTCAAAAATCCTATTCTTTTTGTAATTCCATTCTTCCCAGTAATTTGGTGTCAAGACTTTTCTCAAATATATTTTTAAAGTTCACTCATTTTAACTGACGTCTACTTTTAGACATGATAGATTCACACCTTTACCCAATGATAATAAGTTGCATTTCAAACAAATAAAGCAATGTTTTCTTTCTTATGGAACTAGCTACTATGTTATTTATTTACTATTAAAATATTCTTCAAAATTCTATCCACCATCATGAATAATTAATTGTTCAAAAAATCATTCAATGAAGTCTAATGAAATAAAAACAGGTAGGTCAAAAGTCCAGTGAAATGCACACAGAAAGACACACAAACATTTCTAATCACTCTGAGTGAATAACCCTATATCTCCATATTTAAGGAGTCTGGAGTCATTTCAAAATGTTCCACTTTATTAAAAGGAAGAGCTCAGTTTGAAGGAAAGGCGTGTACCACCATCCTCCCAGACACCCAGGCTTGCAAGTTAAATGTCATTCTCAATTTCTCACTCATTTCCTTTATTCAATCTATTGCCACGTTGTCCCTATTTTACCTTCTTAACATGTCTTGTACTTTCTCTCCTCTGACACTACTACCACACTGGCTTAGTTCCTCATTCTTTCATATCTGAACTATTTCAATAGCTTGCTGGTTGACCTTCCTTTCTCAAATCCACCCTACTTCATTATCCATTTATTTAGCTGTCAACTTGATCTACTTGAACGACCATGTCACCTCACCCCCTCCATTCAATGAATTCTACCTTCAGGAACAAACATAAAACTCTGTCTGCCTTTTAAAATTCTCTATAACCTGTCCCCCCCTTCCTCCTTTTGCAGTCTTCAGTTGTTTTATACCACCCCCACATCATCCCAATCCAATTAATGTACTCTGAGATCCAGAGGTTTGTTTGCTGCTCTTTGCAACAGGGATTATACAGACTGTCCCAAATAAAAATAAAAGCATATGAGTTCTGAAATTTGAAGCTGGTTTAACCCACAAAGCTCCCAATTAAAAATGTTCTTAGAATGAGACTGGCCTTAGAAGTCTGAGCTTGAGTCTGAACAAAACAACTTGTGATTGCATAAATGTACCATCAAAGTTATGCTTAAATTTCTGCAAGCTAAGCTTCAGTATTATGTGAACCAAGAATTACCAGAAGAGCAAGCTCTGGCAACATTCACTGGATTATGGAGAAAGCCAGGGAATTCCAGAAAAAACATCCATTTCTGCTCCATTGACTTATATTAAAGCCTTAGTGTGGATCACCACAAAACATGACAAGTCCTCAATGAGATGGTAGTATCACATACTTGTCTGCATATGGGTGAAAAAGCAAAAATTAGAAAAAAGCAGGGAATAACTGAGTAGTTTAAGATTGGAAAAAGAACAAAAGACTGTATATTGTCATCCTATTTATTTAACTTATATGTTGAGTACATCATGTGAAATGCCAGGCTATATGAATCAAAAGCTGTAATTAAAGTTGCTGAGAGAGGTATCAACACTCTGACATGTAAATGATACTACTCTGATGGCAGTAAGTGAAAAGAAGCTTCTTGATGAAGTATAAGAAAGTATAAAATCTGGCTTAAAGCTTAACATCAAAACAAAACAAAACAAACAAATAAAAAAAATTTAGATCATGGCAGCTGCTCTCATCACTTCCCAACAAAAGAGGGAGAAATGGAAGCAGTATCAAATTTTATATTCTTGGGCTCATTTATGGCAGATGGCAACTGCAGCCATAAAATTAAAAAATGCTTTTTTCCTTAGAAAGAAAGCTATAGCAAATCTGGACAGCATACTAAAAAGCAGAGATATTAGTTTGTATTAGTGAAAGTTATGGTTCTTCCTATAGCAATATATGGTTGTGAAAACTGACTAAGAAAAATTGAGTGCCACGGAATTGAAGCTTTTGAATTATGGACTAGGACAGTTCTTTGGACAGCAAGGCGATCAAATCAGTCAATACTTAAAGAAATTAATTCAGACTTATTATTGGAAGGTTGGTATAACAAAGAGTTGGACACAATTGAACAAGTGAATGATAATAAACTATTATATAATGGTAATTCTTTTCTTTGCTAAAACAGCATCAAATTCAACCCAACCAGAAAGCATATTACCTAATGCAATAATCAACTAAATGCAGTGAATAAATGATGATTTGAGAATAGAAGAAAAAGGAAAAATCATTTCTGTAATTTTTTTGAACCTTATGGACCTCTCTTTTGTTTCACTTATTTATCTGACTGAACACTTTTACTGACATGATTCTCCAAGATCTCCATCTTCTTGAGTTCCAAATTTAGATGAAATGGCATAGACTTTCCTTTCATCTGCAATGTTCTCTTATGTATCCTTTCCTACTCCATCAAAATTTTTCAGAGAATAACATTCTTAAATGCAACTAGGTGGTACAGAAAGTGAATGCTGGACCTGAAACCAGGAAAACAACTCCAGAAGTTTAAATCCTGCTTCAAACACTAGCTGTGTGACTCTGGGCAAGTTATTTAAATCTATTTGCTTTAGTTCATCAATTTGTTAAAGTGAGCTAAAGAAGGAAATGTTGAACCAATCCAGTATTTTCGCCAAGAAAATCCCAAATGAAGTCACAAAGAGTCAGACACAACTTAAAAACTACTCAACAAAACATTTCGAAATGAAGATTTCATTATCTTAAAAACTGGACAGAGAAGATTTTGTTCTATTTTTGTTGAATGCATCTGACTTGTAAAAAAAAAAACAACAAAATCTTTTGTTAAATACTGGAAAATGTGCTATCTAAAAAGTTATCTGTTCAAAAAGTAAACTCAGTGCTTTAAATAGTGATAAAGTCCCAGAAAGGGGTTCTTCAGACCAGTTGTTAGCCACAGATGCAACTACACTTTTGATTTCTGCCTGGTTCTATTGCCTACAGCAAAACTGAGAAAAGAAACCATTCTTTTTCTGTAAAACTTGTGATGTTAGAGAAAATTAGAGGTAGGAGGAAAAACCTGCTCTTCAAACAGATTAGTCTAGTTTCTTAACTCCTAGTCCAATAAGCATTTATTAAGTACTACATCATTACAAACAAATCACTATGGTAAACAACGGGAATATAAAGATAAAAAAAAAAATCCCAATCACCAATCTTTCATTTTACTGTCTCCTCTAGCACTAAATCTCCAAAAAAATCTTAAAATATCTTTTATTCAAAAGCATGTTCATAATCAACACATAGTGACTTCAATCCTTGAAAGTAAATTTCCAGTTTTCCATAAATTCCAAATTTCCCTCAAATTCCCAAATTCCCTCAAAGAATTCACTCCAGCAACTGAAACCACCCGAGAATACTCAGTGGTTCTAGAGAGACATTTTCTGGTGCTTCTGGCAAGATGATGTTCTGGCAAGGAAATGTTTGATGAAGATTAAAACTAAAGGTGGAAAAAATTGGTAAACAATACTTGGATCACACAAACTGCACAATGGACTACTAAAAAAACTGGAAGATACAATTGCCAGTTAATTGCAATTTTGGTCAATGAAAGAACATGAAGAAGTTACTACATGGCAGGATAATTAATGATTAGGCTCAGGTTAGCAATAATTCACCTTGTTTTGCATTTTGAGTTTTTTTATTCTAAAAATCAATGACAAAAAGGATGAAAACAATAAAAGAGAGGCAATTATATAAATCTAACAAAGAAAACTAAGTTCAGAATGAATTACTCTGCATATAACCTAGATGACAGAAACACGAGGAAGGTAAACAAATAAGAGAAACCAAGAAAGACACAAGTAACAGAAAAAAGGGAGGAATCTGAAACATAAAGACACATGAAATTAAAAATAACACAAAAATGAAGGACAAAACATTAAGAGACTACTGGAAATGGCTAAACAAATGAATGTAAATGAATATTAGAAACACTGTTATAAGAAGTGATGAATATGATGAATAGAGAGACACATGAAATGATCTATATGAAATGATGCAGAATGGAGGGCCAAGAAAACAATATATTCAATTAGTGCAAAAGTGAAAATGGAAAGAACCACACGCAAAAATAAAGTTTGCAAATAAAAAAAAAGCAAGCATAGTTTGAATGTAAAGATAGTCCTCTCTGCCCCTTTTTGGAGTTGAGAGGACCAACAGTATGGTATTTTGCACATATCTTCATATTTTTGATGCATTAATCAGTTTTACTGGGTTTTTTATTTTTTTTAGATAGGATTTTAAAAATAATATTTGCTATAGGGAACAGTAGAGAGAAGATACTGAGAAAATTTTTAGTATCTAAAAAGATATCCCCCAAAATTTTAATCTGAAAAGACTAAAAGATTAAGAAAACATTAAGGAAAAACAGTGAAAGACAACCTTAAATAAAAGTAGTAATGGTGGAGAGAAAAGCCAGAAAGATCAACTAAATTTCACAAAACCCTATTGATTAATCAATATTTTCATAAACTGTAGACCGTAAGATCACATGAAAGGGAAGCAAGAAGATTAGAATAGAATTTGAAGTGTATCATATCAATTCAAATGTAAACAATGAAGGGAAAATAACTCCTATAGTCTCTCAAAAAGAAGCAGAGTCATGGGGAAAATAGCTGGGAGATATGGCAAAGGGAGGGATTGGAAAGAAAAAGGAAAATCATGATTCAGTAGTGGAAGGAGGTCCCAACTAAAGAATACTCCCATGAAGGGAGAGAGATATTCTATAAAAAGATTTTATAGAATATAAACTGATTATAAATTTATGGGATCATAATGGTTAGAGAAATCACTTCCTCAGAGACTGTTACAGTTTCAGGGACAACATTTCTTCCTCAGATGAAGAAAAATCAGACCTCAGGGGTGGGATGAGGGGCAGGATGGAGAGATCAGTAACATCCACAAAGGTGTGAGGGCATGAACACAAAGAAAAGATTTCATGACAATTAGGGGAAAATGATGACAGAAGGGTTAAGATAGCAATGAAGTACACAATCAGGGACATAGAAAAATTTCTACAGGGAGTAATATTTCTATCCTCTATCTCCTGCAGGAATGGATATTTTTAAAAGAGTATTTTATTTTCCCAAATACATGTAAAGACAGTTTCCAAAATTCATTTTTGTAAAACTTTGTGTTTTAAATTTTTCTCTTTATCTCCCTTCCCCAAGACAGCAAACAATATGATATAGATTAAATATGAAATTTTTAATTCTTTTAAATATAGTTCCATATTTGTCTACTATACAAGAAAAATCAGGCCAAAAGAGAAAAAAAATGACAAGAAAGAAAAAACCAAAAAAGTGAAAATACCATAGTATTTTTAAGCATACTTCCATCTACATTCAATGTCCATAGTTTTCTTTCTAGATGTGACTGGCATTTTATGTCCCAAGTCTATTAGAATTGCCTTGAAACATTGGATTGTTGAGAAGAGCCAAGTTCATTATAATTGATCATCACATAATCTTGTTACTGTGTACAGTGTTCTCCTGATTCTACTCACTTCACTTGCCATCAGTTCATGAGGCACAACAGAAAAACAATATGAGGAAGTAATGTATTACAAGGCAATCATATGGAAACAATTTAGAAGAGGGAACTCAAAATAGGTCTCTTAAAAGATTCAATTACATAAGGAAAGAAACTAAAGAAGGAAAAATAAACATAATGACCACAAACTAATAATAAATGTCAAGAATAAACAGAAATGGCAAAGAATTAATAAAACAAATGAGGGAACGAAATATTTTTTTAGAAAATTGTGTAAAAATAGGGAGAAAAAACCTAGCAAATAAAAGAAATTAAAGAGAAGAGAATGAAGGTTTTACTCAATGTCTTAACTGAGAGTTAATAATAAGGGAAGAATTAGATAACTAGATAAAATGAAGAAATACATTTTTTAAAGTAAAATTCCCAAACTAGGGAAAGCTGTTGGCAAAGAGGGAAAGGAAAAATGATCTCATGGCCCTAAGTAGATTAAACAAAAATGACTATAGAGGAAAAGAAACAGCAAAAATCCTAATTCAAAACAACAAAATATTTAAGATAAATGAAGAATAAATCTAAATCTAAATCTCATAACTTTAAACATGTGCATTGAATAATAACAAAAAATGAACTTAACAGATTGGACAAAAAATCAAAACCCCACAAACTATTCCTATCAATAAAAAACAACTAAAAAAAACAAAGACAACTACAGAATAAAATGAGAATTGATATAGTAAAAAAAAATTATTGTGCAACATGTGAAAACAAAAAATAAACAAAAAAGGATTTTGCTTTAAAATAATGTCTCTGGAAAAGATAATGATGAATGTTGGAGGGGATATGGGAAACCTGGGACCCTGATACACTGTTGGTGGAATTGTGAATAAATCCAGCCATTCCGGAGAGTGATTTGGAACTATGCTCAAAAAGTTATCAAACTGTGCATAAGTTTTGACCCAGCAGTGTTACTACTGGGCTTATATCCCAAGGA
Organism: Sarcophilus harrisii; assembly: GCF_902635505.1. NCBI lineage: Eukaryota > Metazoa > Chordata > Mammalia > Dasyuromorphia > Dasyuridae > Sarcophilus > Sarcophilus harrisii. Next base: position 198,061,497 of record NC_045426.1, read on the forward strand.
GATCTTAAAGAAGGGAAAGGGACCCACATGTGCAAAAATGTTTGTGGCAGCCCTTTTCGTAGTGGCAAGGAACTGAAAACTGAGTGGATGCCCATCAGTTGGAGAATGGCTGAATAAATTGTGGTATATGAATGTTATAGAATATTATTGTTCTGTAAGAAATGACCAGCAGGATGATTTCAAAGAGACCTGAAGAGACTTACATGAACTGATGCTGAGTGAAATGAGTAGGACCAAGAGATCACTATATATAACAACAATACTATATGATGATCAATTCTGATGGACCTGGCCATCTTCAACAATGAATTGATTCAGACCAGTTCCACTTGTTCAGTGATGAAGAGTCATCTACACCCAGAGAGAGGACTATGAGAAATGAGTGTGAACCACAACATAGCATTTTCACTCTTTCTGTTGTTGTTTGTTTGCATTTTTGTTTTCCTTCTTAGGTTTTTTTCTTCTTTCTAGATCTGATTTTTCTTGTGCAGGAAAATAAGTATGAATATGTATACATATATTGGATTTAACATATATTTTAACATGTATTGGAATACCTGCCTTCTAAGGGAGGAAGTGGGGGGAAGGAGAAGAAAATTTGGAACAGAAGGTTTTGCAAGGGTCAGTGTTAAAAAATTACCCATGCATACATTTTGTACATGAAAAGCTATAATTTAAAAAAGAAGCTTATGTTCTTAGCATTTTCATTCTTTTTGTTGATGTTTGCTTGCATTTTGTTTTCTTTCTCGATTTTTTTTCCTTTTTGATCCGATTTTTCTTGTGCAGCAAGAAAACTGTACAAATAACATATATTGGATTTAACATATATTTTAACATATTTAACATGTATTGGACTACCTGCTAACTAGGAAAGTGAGTGGGAGTAAGGAAGGGAAAATTTGGAACAAAGTTTTGCAAGGGTTAGTGTTGAAAAATTACCCATGCATATATTTTATAAATAAAGAGCTTTAATAAAATAAAAAAGAAACATGTTCTATAGAAAAATAAAATGAAATGTCTCAAATCAAGTTTTGGAGCAGAATTGTCAATAAAAGGTCAGACGTTTATCCATCCTAAAACAACTTAGGAGGTCCACAAAAGATCTTTAACACTGAGATTGGTTCAAGTCCAGAGTGCTACTGGACCATCAGCAATGGACTGGGTCTTGGAGTGACTGTTACCAGCAGCAGCAGCAGCAGCTTCAAGAACTCTCAGCCATGATATGGTAAGAAATGGTCAGAAAGAGAGCACAGAGGACCCTCTGTTGACCTGGGTGAAATGGGCACAATGGATGTTTATAGATAACTCTATTTTTCATACACAGGCTCTGGATTGTAGTTCAACGGCAGGGAAGAGAGCTTATGATTGATTGCAAGGGAGCAGAAGCCCTGGTCATAGTTCCAGAGCCAAGAGAAAAACTAGCATTGCAGCTGCAGGGGAGCAGGAGCCCTTCCTGGGGACAGATCCAGAGCACTTACAGATGAGTAGTAACCAACCTTTCTCCCAGGATTACCCTATGTTAGAAGTACTGAAAACTCAACAGGTTCCCAGAAGTAATTTTGAAAAGAGCAGCATGAAAGCCTATAACTTGACACAATGCCTCCTGGTCCCCAAAGTTCAAAGTAAAGAAATAGACTGGAAAGATGAGTAAATGACAACAACAACAGCAAAACATGATTGTAAAAAACTACTTCTGGAGCAAGCAAAATAAAGATATAAACTTAAAAGAAGACAACAATGTGAAAATAGGTATGAGCAAAGCCTTAAAGAGAAGTATTAATTGGATTCAAGGTCAGCAAGAATTACTGGAAGAATTAAAGAAAGAGATAAAAGTGGTAGAAGGATTGAGAAAAGAAATTGAAAGTAATATAAAAAATTATGAAGGGAATTATAAGCTTTGGTAAAAGAGGCACAATAAAATACTGACAAAAATACTATCTTAAAGAACAGAAATGGCTTAGTGGTAAAATTCACTGAAGAAAAAAACTCCTTTAAAAACAGAATAGGCCAAATGGAAAAGGAAGTATAAAAAAGCTCGCTGAAGAAAATTATTCCTTAAACCCTAGAATTGGGCAAGTGGAAGGCAATGATTCCATGAGATTCCAACAAACAATAAAACAAAGTCAAAAAAAAAGAAAATATGAAATATCTTACAAATGACCTGGAAAATAAATCAAGGAGAGATAATTTATGAATTACTGGAACTACTCAAAAGCCTCATAAAAAAAGACTAGATAAGATTTCAAGAAATTATCCAGGAAAACTGTCCCAATATCTTAAAACCAGAAAGACAAGCTGAAATAGATAGAATCCACCAATCACCTCTTGAAAGAGATTCTAAAATGAAAACTCCCTGAAACATTATAGCCAAATTTCAGAGCTCCAAAATTAAGAAGAAAATATGGCAACAAAAAGAAATAATTAAAATACAGTGGAGTCACAATCAGGATGACACAAGATTCGGCAGTTTCCACATTAAAGGAGTGGAGGCTAGGCAAGGAGTTAGGATTGCAATCAAGAATAACCTACCCAGCAAAACTGAATATAATCATTTGAGGGAAGGTGCAAAAGGGGAGACAGAGAAATAAATATTTAATGAAATAGCGTTCAAGTTTTCCTAATGAAAAGACCAGAGGAACAGAAACTATGACTTTCAAATAAAAGATTCAAGAGAATCATAAAAGGATAAAGAAAAGAGAAATCATAAGAGATTCAAAAAAGGTTAAACTTTATATTCCTACATAGGAAGCTGATACTTGTAATTCCTAAGAACTTTATCATTATTAGGGTTGTTAGGATTACACATAGAAAGAAGGCATGAATACAAATACAAGAAATAAGAGTTAAGTAGAATGGGATGATTTCCAAAACAATAAAATTAATAGATGACAAACAGGGATATATTGGGAGAAGGGAAAATGCAAAAGGGGGGGGGGGAGGATAATCATCTCACTTAAAAGAGGTATTAAAGGATTTATATAATGCAGAGGAAGATGTAGGGGATGATGAATACATTAATCTTATTATCAAAACAGGCTCAAAGCAGGAATAACATACACACTTAACTGAGTATACAAATCTATCTTACCCTACAAGATACTAAAAAAGGAATGGGACAAGAAAGGAGGCAGGGAGGGCTGATAGAAGGAAGGATAAATTAGGGTAAGTGGTAAAAGGAAGCAAAACATTTGAGATTGAACTGCAGGAAAAGAAAGAGGTATAAACAGGGGAAGTAGAATGGAAGTACAGTATAACTGTAAAATTTTTTTTACCCTAAGTTCCTCTGATTAAGGTCTCCCTTCTCAAATACATATAGAACTTTAGTCAGTTATAAAAATAAATTTATAAGAAATTTATACATCATCCCCCAACTGATTCTCAGAGGATATGAACAGGAAGTTTTCCAAAAAAGATATTAAAGCTAACTCTGGTCATATGAAAAGATATTCTAAATCACTATTGATTAAAAAAATGCAAAATAAAACAACTCTGAGGTACTAACCACACCTATCAGATTGGTTAATATGACAAAAAAAAAGTAAAACGAGTAATGATGGAGGGATGTGGAAAAAGTGATCCACTAAATGTATTATTGATGGAGTTGTGAACCCATTTCAACCCTTCTGGAGAGCAATTTGGGTCTATGCCTAAAGGGCTATAAAACCATGCATACTAGGTCTTTATCCCAGAGTTTATTTTTTTTTTAAGAAAAAAGATTTCTAGATGTTCCAAATCATTATTGATCAGAGAAATGCAAATTAATACAACTCTGAGATACCACTACACACCTCTCAGAGTGGCTAAGATGACAGGCAAAGATAATGATGAATGTTGGAGCTGCTGTGGGAAAACTGGGACATTGATGCATTATTGGTGGAATTGTGAACGATCCAGCCATTCTGAAGAGCAGTTTGGAACTATGCTCAAAAAGTTAACAAACTGTGCATACCCTTTGATCCAGCAGTGGGTCAAAGTTTCTACTAGGCTTATATCCCAAAGAGATCTTAAAGGATAGAAAGGGACCCACATGTGCAAAAATGTTTGTGGCAGACCTCTTTGTAGTGGCAAGAAACTGGAAACTGAGTGGAAGCCCATCAATTGGAGAATGGCTGGATAAGTTATAGTATATGAATATTATGGGATATTATTGTTCTGTAAGAAATGACCAGTAGGATGATTTCAGAGAAGCCATGAGAGACATGAACTGATGCTGAGTGAAATGAGCAGGACCAGGAGATCATTATACATGGCAACAAGACTATACAATGATCAATTCAGATGGATGTGGCTCTCTTCAACAATGAGATGATTCAAACCAGTTTAATTGTTCTCTTCATAATGAAGAGAATCAGTTACACCCAGAGAGAGAATACTGGGAAATGAGTGTGGACTACAACATAACATTTCCACTCTTCCTATTATTGTTTGCTTGCTTTTTGTTTTCCTTCTCAGATTTTTTTTTTACCTTCTTTCTAGATCCGATTTTTCTTATGCAGCAAGATAACTATAAAATATGTATATATATATTGTATTCAACATATTTTAGCATATTTAACATGTATTGGACTACTTGCAAAAATTAGTTTTTCTAAGTTTTTTCACAAGCAAAATCAATATAGCTAAAATTAGAAGAAAAGCAGAAAAATGGGAAATCTTTACAGCAAGTTTCTCCAATAAAGGTCTCAATTCTCAAATACATAAGGGAGCAAGTTGAATTTACAAAAATAAGAGTCACTCTCCAATTAATAATCCAAGGATATGGATAGTCAATTTTCAGAAAAAGAAATCAAAACTATCAATAGTTATATAAAAGTTTGTGGTTCAATCAATCTATTAAATCATGGTGCTGGAGGGAAGGTCTAGAAATGTCAATGGAGAAGGAGGATACCAATACTTTTACCATGACCAGTAAACTCTGGGTTGTCAAAGTGTAGGCAATAGTGAAAAAGGGTAATATTTGTAATATTACAAAAGTTTTACAAAGTACTTTCATGAGAAGGATGCCACATCTCAGTGGGTTCCAAAAAATGGAAGGAAAAAGAAATCCTTCTTAGAAGTACCAATCTCTCTATACATATCTCTCTAATGCTATCACCTTTCATCTTCTTTAGAAGATGGCCCTCACTATATGCCCTATTCACTCTAATCTTAAATGTCTATCTTCTGGTTTCTCTGCTATTTGTAAAAATGTCCATGTCCTGTAAAAAAAGACAAATTCCCCATTTAATCCTAACATCCTTGATAGCTCTCATCTCACTTTCTCAGCTAACCGAGACGAAAAAGTTCTCATCTAAACCATCTGCAATCTAGATTTCTACCCACATCATTCATCTGAAAGTATCCTTCACAAAATTGCCAAATCATCTCCTAACTTTGGCCTTTTTCTCAACTCTATTCCTTGACCTTTCTGCAGCACTTTAGAATATTTTCTTCTGTTAGGGAGATTTTTGTGACCCTATTCTCTCTTGGTTCTTTCTACTTATCTGACCATTTCTCTTATTATCCTTTACTGGTTCTCAATCAATGACCTGCCAAATAACTTGAGCCCCAAAGTTCTGTTGCATTTTCTCCATCCCATCTATACTATACTAAGTCATTCCATGAACTCAGTTCCCATGTGTTCAACTATCATCTCTATGCAAATAGGTCCCAATTCTCTATGTTCAGCTTTAATTTCTCTGCCTCAGCTAAAATCATGTATTTCTACATGTCTTTTGAATATCCTGAGCTAGTTGTCTCTCATTCTAAATCTAAGCCTCATACAAACTTCTCTATTCCTACTAAGGATAGCATCATCTCCCTGGAGTTTCTTTTGAAAGAACAGTGTCACAAAAACCTAGATTGTAGAGGCTGTTCATAAGGAAATGATCTACAGTACCAAATGTTGTAGATCAAGAAAGTTGAAAACAGAGAAGAGTACTAAATTGGCCAGTTAAAAATGACTAATAATTTTGGAGAGGGAAACAAACTGAAAATGATAAGGTTGGAGAGAGTATTTCTAAGAGTTTAAATGAGAATAAAGTATAAATACTTAGTAAAGATGGTTTTCTCCATGTTAATTAAAAAAAGACGAGATATCAAATGACAGCTGCAATGTTAGAATCAAGTGGGCATTTTTTTAAGGATTGAGAAGGGGAACATGTAGGTAACTAAGGAGTCAGTAGATAAGGAAATACTTAAAAATAAGAGTGAAGAATATAGGACAGATGATTTCTCTGGAGAAGATAGGAGGGATGGGATCAAGAGTATCTAAGAGATTGTCTTTGTCAAGGAGGTCTGCTTCTTCATCTGTAACTAGAATGGAGAAATAAAGAGGCCCCTAAAGTTTCTATTTTCTATCTTAAATCTCTTGGCCACAGTCCCAGACATGCACACCTTACTGAAAATGCTATTTAGTTTGTGGTTCAATTGTTTAGTTATATGCGACTTCCCTGCCAACCATAGCATGTCAGACCTTCTATATTTCCCTATTTCCAAAGCTTATCAAAACTCATGTTCATTACTTCTGTAAACCATCTCTTCTTCTGCCAATCCCTTTTTCTTTTGCCTTCATTCTTTTCAAACATTAGGGTATTTTCCAATGCATCCTTTCTTCTCATATATGGCCAATACTTAAGTTTCAACTTTAGCTTGGTATCTGACTTTCCAATCAATAGTTTGAATATATTTCTTTTAGTATTGGCTGATTGAGTTCCTTGCTGTCCAAGAGTGTCGATTCCACCAGGTTCAGCTTTCCCTGTAGTCTAGCTCTCATAGCCATACATACAAACTACAACTTTGACTATATGGACTTTGGTCAGCAAGGTAAAGTCTCTCTCTTTTTTTAATTTCACAGTTCAGTTGCCATCTGAAGTGATATTTGAGTCCAAGAATATAAACTCTGACACTACTTCCATTTCTTCTTCTATTTTCCAAGAACTGATGGGACCAATTTGCACAATCTTAGTTGTTTGGTAGTAAGCGTCACTCTCCTCTTTCACCCTCATCAAAAAGTTTCTTAATTCTCCTTTACTCTCTTCCATCAGAGTAGCATCATCTCCATATCTGAAAATGGTGTTATTTCTCTTAGCAACTTTAATTTCAATTGATTCTTCTAGTCGTAACATATAAGTTAAATAAATAAGGTGACAATATACAGCATTCTGCTACTCCTTTTCCAATTTTAAACTTATCAGTTGTTCCATGTTAAATTCTAATTGTTCCTTATTGGCCTGCAAACAGATTCCTCAGTAAATAACAATAATTTTGTATTCCCATTTCTCTTGAGAGCTGTCACATTTTGTTGTGATCCACATGTACATCTTTAGCTTAGTCAATGAAACAGATGGTTTTTTTCTGCAGCTACCTTGCTTTCTCATTGCATTCCCAGGCAATGTTGGCAATTTGGTCTCCAATTCCTCCACCTCTTTAAAAACTAGACTGTTCTCCTGGTAATTCTTGGTTCACATATTATTGAAGCCTCACTGGCAGAATCTTTTGGATTTTTTTTTTAAGCTTGCAGAATTTTAAGCATAATCTTTCTGGCATGTGAAATGAGCACAAATCTTCTCTGTAATTTGCATTGTTAGGTAGACTTCTATTTGGGAAAATGTCAATATTATGTTCCTAGGGTCAAGGACATAAAATCATTGAGTCAAAATATTTGCAAATGAATCAAATCTTTATTGATCAAATTTCTTGAACACTACATAGGTGCAAAGATTAGCTATGACCAACTAGGAATGCTCCTGACTATTCAAATCCAGAGTGTCCATACCATGCAGCTCAGAGTTGTTATAAAGACTGTCAAGATAGAAGAAATTTGTCACATGTATCTGTCAAAAAAGCAGCCAACTTGCCTTTCTTTTCTGACAGCTGGCTAGATCCTCTCCTCATCAATGGGATCTTTCTAATGAATGTAAAGACTGAATAATTAAATATAAAAAAAGAATCTGAATTTATTTAAACCTATTTGTTTATTTGTGAAAAAGCTATGAATTACCTACAATTCACAAAAAATCAAACGTAACAGAAAGTTATTTTTAAAAATCAATGTAAAATTTCTAATTTAGTATACAATACCACATTTCATACTTCTGTATGTATATGTATATATATATATATATACATACATGCATACACACTATATTAACTGTCCCTGTTATTAATTTTTCTAGTTCCTAATACTTGATATCTTGTTAGATGACCTCCTGATAAATATCCTTCACTAATATTTGGCATAGTGATGTTAAAGTCTTCAAACTATTAAGCCTGCTAATAATGCTTGAGTCAGAGTTCCTACTCAGGATGACTATCTCTTCAAGGAAAAATAACTGCAAGGAATACCTAGAAGTGCATATAAAAATAGCCAATGGAGCTAAATTTAGACCGTGTGCTATATTTTTAGTTATCATAACTTGCATAGACATGTCTTGGACCTTATGATAAACTTAATTTCTTTAGAGAGAAGATACTTTAAAATTCAAATCTTCCATATATCTTTTTCAGTAACAAATAGTAACATACAGTCCATTTTCTAAGCTTAAACAGATTAAATTTTCCATCTCCATGATATTCAGATCAGTTTTCATGTCCAAACTTTATAAGAAAATCTGCTTAGTCTGACACTTTTCCTGTATGTACCAATGTTACTAAAATACTATCAGCAAATATATAATAGAACTGAGGTAATTCAACAGATAATTAAGACATTTTTGCATAAAGGTGAATCACTCATATAACTCAAAACCAAGTTTTTCACCTCATTTACCTAAATAATCATTTCAACTTTCCATTTTTCTTCAGCTATGAAGACATGGCCTTATATGATCTTTCCAGTCAATCATCATACTAAGTAAAATGCAGAACACCTTGGAAATTATTAACATCTTTCTCTATAGATGAAATTATGTAGAATGCATTCTAATATTAGTACAGGATTACTTTTCTCCATGTAAAATCTAACTTTATCAAATATCCTTAAGGCAATGGGTATTTCCTAATACTGAAGTATCCTTCAGTTTTAAATGGCTTCATCAGAGTATTTTTTAAAATAATGAATACATTTAGGACATTAAATAAAAGTGGATATAATAAACATTTGAGAGGCTGAAGTTCAAATAATTCTACCTGTTATGAAATGAGAGGCATAATTGTTGGTCTCATCCTTGAATGCTGATCAGCATAACTTCTATAATCTTAATAATTCAGTCCAAAGAACCTGCTTGTGCCTTAATTACTATATTTTTTTAAGAAGGAAGAAGGTGGAGTTAAGGGATATAATCCCCATATTATCCCAGCCTCCCTAATTCTTCAAATAATCATGAAGTTTCGCCTTCAATCTGTGCTAAAATATATAGGGAGCAATATCTTTCTGAAGTTGCCTTATTAATTTCACAACCTGAAATCTCATGGCAACTTGCAAATTTACATCCCAAAATGAAGCAGCATGGTTACCAATTAGATCTTTTCCTGCTCAAATTCTTTTTTTTTTTTTTTTAAGAAGGTAACTTTATGTCAAAAGAAAAGTTACTGACTCTCACTGTAAAATTATGAATACTATTTCAGACTGTTCAGAAAAAAAAAAGCTACCTGAGTAGCACAGTGGGCTTACCTCATCTATTAAAAAAGCTCAGCATTAGCCTTTGGGGAAAACTATAAATTGTTCCCAGTCTGTCTGTTCACCCAATCAGAATGATCCCATACTGTGCCTCTACAACAAAATACATTTTTAAGCAAGTCTACTGTTGCTGTACTAAATCATATTGAAAATCATACTCTCACCCCTAAATCAGTAATTTGGTTTACTTAATAAACAATATTTTAATAGCAATGTTTTATTTTCTCATATTTTTATATGATTCATAGATACATTTTTGTTTTCTTCTTACTGATACTTTTGTTCTCTTCAGAACAAATAAAAGAATTTACAAGTGCTGCAAAATGAAACAATTTGTGAAATCAAAAGTAAGCACAAAATATGTAATAAATTAAGAACTTAATGTCTACTTTCCCATTTACTCTACTGTTGAAATAAGGAAAATCACACATAGTAAATTCACATATCTTAAATAGTTAAAGAATAGGGTATTCAGGGTACTATGATTATTCTAGTTATCTGAAAATTACCTCACACATATCACTTCTGGGTAACCAATTTTCAGATTTGAATAAGATAATATGGTACATTTACCACTAAAAAAATACTGAACATAATATGATATTTTGTGATGACTCAGAAGATAGATTAACTATCTGCACTATCTCAGGGTCATTATTAGAAAGATGAATTACCATTGACAGTCCTATAATAAAACCTCTAGATATAAAAAGCACCCTGGTTTGGAATATTCTAAAAATCATTATGTATACTGTATCATTATGTAAATGCATGTACATTATATACATGTAGGTATATTACATACATGTATCATGTATGTATGTTATCCTGGAATGATATAATTATAAGAGTGCATTTAAGAAAGCCCTTTATTAAGCAAGCTAAATACACTCAAATTAAATATTCTTCAATATTTTAAATTATGCAACCTGAAAAGCAAACTTTAATAGAAAAAGCAGTCCATTTCCCAAATTATGCATATAAATTGGTTTACTAGCAATTGTTTAAAAGTGGACTAAATCTTCAACTCTCTTCTCAATTTAGTGATAATGCTCTGGATTAATAATACCAAGAAAAAATGATATAATTTATTTTTTGTTAAGAAATAAAACAAAAAGATGCAATGTAATTCCCCAAATCAGGTTTTAAAAATGTATTTCCATCTTTTATGTTGAACTGTGCAAAGAATTTTAGAGACCAGACCTCCCAAGATACAAAAATTATTAGAAAGTTACTTGGAATTACACACAATGTTTTTGTTTCAGACAATGAGCTATTGCCAAAAAGGACTGACATCTTGATGAAAGGAATACCAAAAAATTGCAGACTTTTCACGAGTAAAAATCCTTCCAAGAACAACAAACTGTGATTTCCAGTTTTGCCACCATATAAAATTGACAAAAGCAAGAAATTTGCAACATGTAGCTGTAAATCACATTTGCCTGTCTCCAAAGTTCCAAATTTTTATTTTTGGATTTGTTGTATATAGCCTTCTACAAAGAGTATCCATTAACTACTACTGAAAACTGCTATTTGCTGTTGCTGGTTTTATGGGACCATCTGCTGGCAGGATTATTGGTCATATCATGCCTGAAAAAAGTTGGTGAGCTGCTTTGTTAAATGCATGACCAAATGCTATTTAGAGAGAAGACAACATGTGTACCTTCACAGAATATCCAGAATATCTCAAGGTGGTTGGGTCCTTGGTTGTTTAACCAAGAAAGGAAAAGAGTAGGCCTCAGGTAGATGTCTCTGAGAGTTACTTAACTCTAGAGTTAATTAAAAGTTATTTGGAGATTATTTACTTTTAGTACAATCCATACTAAATCATTCCATTTTAGGATAGATATTTAAAAGCTTAGATTGAACTAAAGAAATATTATCATAATGACAGATTCTATATTTCTTTTTTTCAATTCCTTACTCACATTTCTTATTTTTATGAAGCAAAATATCATATTTCATTACTAAATGGATTCCTTATCTTTTAAGTTCCATTTTTTTTAATCACGTGTTGAACGGCCCTACAACGGAGAGCAAAAACTAAGTGAAAAGCTTCCTTGAGATAAAAATGCATATTAAATTCATGTAATTGCCTCAGATTCATTTTTTCCCTATGGAAATGTAAGCCTGGGTTATTCTCAAAAGAAAGCATTAAAAATATTGGCATTTGTCCTGATTTGTTAAAAACCACTCCTATAAAGAACTATACTTGGAAATCACACAATTCTGAGTGGTAAAGGCATGTTTTAAAGAGTATGGAAACTCATGACAGGACATGCTGTTTATAACTGAGTTTTATGACATATAAACTTTGCAGTTTAGAAGTCCTTGATGTATTGTTCCATACTTCTTTAATCAGTAATTGGAGACCAAAATCTCCCATTCTCTTGTGGATCAAAACCTTTATCAAAGTCCATTACCAAAGTCATATATATATTTGTGAGGTCACCATGCTTGACAATTGACAAGGTATATATCAATTTAATCAGCGCAAAAATTGGCATTAACACATTTCAGTAATTAAACTAAAAGCACAACAGAGAAATCATACATAGCTTTTTGCCCTTAAGTGCTAATGCCCAAGAATAACATAAGGTCAGCAGCTTTTTCACCAATTACATCCATCGACCTAATTTTTGTAGACAAGCTATCTAGTAAGTGACACACTGCTTTGTTTGAATTCTGGCATCAAAGTCCCCTCTATACACATCCCACAATGTGTTTCCCTCCTTGATGAACAAAACAGTTTCTGTTATTCAGTTAAATAAATCTTGCCTCTTAAAGAGAAATTTCAGGTTTTTATTTAAAGTGAATGAAAATGAATTATAATTCACAATTACCATATGGTAAATCCCCAGAATGATGAAGGATAAACTGTTATCAGGTCAGCTTGCCAAGTGTAAGAGAATGAGAATGAGGGACATGAATAGAAGAAAGAACAGGGCTAGGAGGGGCAAATGGATATTAATATTTCATGTTATAGAAAACTATGGTATTTCTGCTCTAATTAGCATTTTGAAAATCTTACCATTTTGAGAATCTTAACAGTCTTGGGACTGCACTCCTTTGCTCTTTAGTCCAAGAAAGCCAATCTGCAAAATATTTTTAAAGTAGACAAATGACCTCACTACCCCAGCAATAAATAAAAATTAATTTGGATAGCATAAAGACAAATAAGCTGTAAATAATCTTTACTGTTTTTTAAATAGATACATACAAATTGTTCTGGCCACACATAGTTATTGGAATACACTTTTAAGTGCCTCAGTAGTGTAGAGCCTTAAATACAGGACAAAGGAATTCCAGACACCTGGGTTTTCAGAGTTCTTTACTATTGTTAGCACTCTTTAAGTTACACTAAATTTACTTTTTTTACCCACTTAAAAATGAGGCAATAAAAAAAGATCATTTGCTGTTGGCTGAAGGCTGTTCATTGTTTACAGTCTCTACTGAGTACATTTTTGCAATCAAAAGAGCAAAAGAAGAATCACCCTTCTAACATGTAATGCCTGAGAATGGATATTTTTGGAAATGGCACTGCATTACATAACCTTCCATTAAAAAAAAAAAAACTCTACATAACAAAAAAAAATCAATAATATTTATCATTATGTCCTTTTAATTAATACACTCATTTAAATGCTGTGGTTATCTTCTCCCTCAAAGTATTATATAGCATAAACAATACAGTTCTTTTGTTAGCATTAGTTGTGGTAAAAATGAGGGTCAATGGCATTAAAAGTTCTCGGAAAAGGTGTCATATTCACAGAATATATCCACTTATGGTATATGTGCAAATGCAGACCAATTACTACTTTTGCCAACGGGTGGGGGGAAAACAGCAATACCATTTTTAAGCAAGCACCTCCAAAGTTTAAGGGCTGCCCAAGAAAAAGCAGAAACCTGATGAAAGAATGAATGCTCTAAAAATACCCTGGGAAGCAACCTAGGAAGCAATCCAATCTAAGGGTAAAGGGAGTTGGGTGTAAATCACTTGATAAAAAAGAAAATTCCTGGAGCCTGGACATATTAAAAAAAAAAAATCATTCTTTGTCACTGCTTTATGAGTATCACCACCATCAAAATAAAAAAGAAAGAAAAAAAAAAACACCCAGCCTTTCCCCCTTCCCCCATTCAATTCTTCCCCCTTTATTTGTGCATTTAAAAAAAAAAAAATCCCAAGTTAAATTGCAGCCTTAAAGCAGCAGGACCAAAATGATAGAATTTTTTTTAAAGTATACTTTTGCTCTTCAGAATTTATAGGAAAATCTATGAATGCTGCAGGATTGGAGAGTCCTGCTAAGAGCAAAAGAAAGAAATCAACACAGAGAAAAGCTCTTAAGGCTGTAGATTTGAATTGCATATACTTACAGACAAAAGCCCCTGCTCCCTGTCCACTTTCTGTCCTCTCTACACCTGAAACACAAATGTGGATGAAAGGGGGCACCACGCTAGAAAGGCAGGGGGGGAGGGGGGCGAAGAAGAAAGGAGGAGGGAGGGAGACGGAAGGGGGGGTTGACCCGACCCCACTTCCAAGAAGAGCAGTCTTAGAAAAAAAAAAAAGGGGGGGGGGGTATGTCTCTACCGCTCTTTCTTTCTCTCCTCCCCGTGCGCGTGTGCGTCTGTGTATGCGCGTGTGTGTGCGCGTACGTCTGTCTGCCTTTGGGTCTGTTTCTGTCACTCTGTCTCGGTCTTTTTCCCCTTTCCCTTCCTCCCCCAGGCTGGGCTTGGGTGGCCTGTGCCGATTCTGTTGAACAATGAGCTAATTCTGAGCTTGGCTGGCCCCTAGCCAGCTCCCTCCGCCCGCCCAGCCCTTGGCGCGAAGTAGCCAGACTGCTTACTCGGCAATAAACCGAACCTCAAAGTCCCCCCACCGTCCTGCCGCTGCGCCCACCCCAGCGCGGCTCCCAGACTCCGCGAGCCGCGGCCTCGGGCCGAGCCCCTAAAGCCCTCCGCCGCCCCCTCTAGTCCCCCTCGCCTAATTCCTTCCCCACCCTTCCATTTGGGTTCCCTTCCTTGGCTCCTGGAGCCCGTTTGCTGGAGCTTCCTCGCTTAGACCATCTTTGGGGAAGCCGATTGGCCCGCCCGCCTGTCCGTCACACTCTTGTCCTCGCCCGGAGCGGCCCTTCCCATCTTCTCCTGGATCTGTGCTCGCCTTCAGACAAATAAGGAGGCGGTTTGGTGGAGAGCCAGAGTGGAACCGCGATGGATCGAAGCCCTGCACAGACGCCGCTGCTGGCCAAACCAGAGGGGGAGGAGAAAGGGAAAAGAGGGAGGGAGCGGCCCATACTGTAATCATAAACCTGCAGCAGAGGGCATCTGAGGGAAAGAAGGCTGAGACACGCAGCAGCCGCCTTTCCTTTTATGTGCCTGTCTCAGAGCAAAGCAGAAAATAGTGCACGCTCCACCTCCGAGCCACACGCAGGAGCGCGCCTTTGTGCACACAGAGGCCGACTAGGTGGTGTGCAAGAAACGCCTATAATCCCCACCGCGCCCTAAACTTTCCCCTGTCCTTTTCTTTTCCCAAAAATAGAAGAAAAGAGAAAAAGAATAGTGGGAGAACTGACAGGCGTTCTTAACGAAAATACAGCGCAGTGAGTTCTGGAAATTGTTGCAACGTAAACTTTCCACCAGAGCTTGTTGGGCAGATTTAATATTCTCATTTACTTTAACTATATAGTTAGTTCCCTTCCGCACACACACACACACACACACACACACACACACACCTCCTTAGAAATTGTACTTTTTTTTAAAAATTGAGAATTGCTTCAAAACCCTTGCTTTTTCAGGCTTAGAAAAACAAATTTAATTGTCTATTTTAAAAACCTAGCAGGTTTTTTTGATTAAAATATAGTTGCTCTAAATGTGCTGCAAATTGATGAAAACAGTTATTTTATCATGGCAACTGAAAAGATGTTAAAAGGGAAGATTATTCATTAAATCCCTTTTGACAAGATGATTATTATTTCTTTGAAACTTGTTTCCCAGTTGTTTGAAACATTGACCTTTAATCATCTTTTCCATTATTCTCCGCCCACAAATGGGAAAAGGAATTTAAATAAATAAGCTTTTAAAATTACATTTATGGACCATTCATCATCTTTTTTCCTATTTGAGTACACTGAGTACAGGGGAGGGGAAAGCTTTAAAAGTCAATATTTTACATTTATGATTATATGTTAAGCTGGTGGTTCCATACGCTACCTCAGTAATTAATTATTCTCGATCGAATGTCAGAAGTATGAATTAAGTGTAAACAAGGTCTTGATCCCTCTAGATTGATTCAGTAAATCAATCCATCTGTCCAATTAATAGCATTACATTGTAATCCTTGATCAATTTAAAAGTGAAAATGATTGGATGAAATGGAGTGAAATTGGATAGAAAGTGTGTTGGAACTGGCTAAGGAGATTCTTTAACACCCTGGGGTGAATAGGGAGGGAGTTGTATAAAACAACCAAATAAATAAGTTTTGAACCAAGCATTCTTGGGATGTGCTAAAAGAGAACAATTTCAACAAAATCCCTGAGAGGGAATTTCTTGAGAGGCCTAGGGAGGAAAAGGGCCTCTGTCTCTTGTATTACCGCTTGACTAGAGGAAGATTTTCAGAACTTTGAAAAGAGCAGAAAATTTGGACTTCTCATATCTGTCCTAGTTGTGTCCCATAACAAGTTAGTAACAGTGGCTCCATCCGGCATTGAGGACAAACCAGTCCCATTTAGAAAAGCTTCTATATGGAATTCAGCAGTAAAGGTATACTAAACATAAAGGGAAATTTATGAAAACATGAGAGAAATAAAAAAATTTCTAACTAAAGAACTTCCAGTAGCTACCCTTTTTGCCACATCATATATTCTAATCTTGAGTCCATTTTCCCCCTGGATCCTCTATGGATTTATGGGAAAGTGTGCTTCCATGTCTTATTATATTTATTGAGTAAATATCTTTGGACAAACTAAATCTGTCTGTTAAATGATGTTTGCAGATAACCAATTGAGGAAGCACATTGATGAGGGCTTGTGAACTTGTTTAGACCTAACATTTTTTTTAAAATACCCACCTATAAGGATTACTCCCAGAATTTTTGAGGGAGAAATATCCTTGATCTTCGGGGTTTGCTATACTAAGACTAGAGCATGTACTACACTAATCAAAGAAAATGAATTCATAGTAATCTGTTCTTCAAGGTTATAGTCTTTAACAATAAAATTTAGCAGCAACAAATGGGTGGATGTTAGGATTCTTAGAAGGTGCCAAATCAGTGGAATTGATGAGATAATGATTCTCTAATTTACATGTACTTGGTACTTACTATAATTCCACAAGATTCACACCTTTAAGAGAGCATATATAAGGAGGAACTCTCAGGGCCAAAGAAGAGATGCCCACTAGAAGGGCTTGGAGGAGGAGACAAATTCATTCCATCTTCCACCTTTGTGCTGGCTGACTGGAGACTGAAGCAGAAATCTTTAGATTCTGGGAGATTCAGAAGCCAGGATTCAGTCCAGGAAATTCACAAGCCAGAGAAGGCAGTGTAAGCTCTCTGGGAACTAAGGAGAGAGATAGGCGTCTGTTAAAGCTAACCGGGCCCCAGGAAAAAAGACAAGACTTTGAAGGAGAAAATAAAGAACTTTGAGTGCATTTGGGGTGATTACACTGAACTGAAACAAAGGCTGCCTCCAGAAGCCCCCAAGAAACCTACTCCCTGAGAACATAACATTTTAGAGAAGAATATTACAGGTGTAAGAAGTAAATACTTCCTTAAAAGATATATTGTATTTTTTTAAAAATAGTATATTACCCCAAAGGTTGATCTAATCATAGAAAGAAAATATAAAACTGAAAATTTTACTTCTTGCCCCCTCCAAAAAAGTGTGTTTGTATGTGTGTTTGTGTAACACAAAGCATGCATGGATAGTCCTTCCACAAGTATGACTTACCCTATGGGGTTGATGACAAATTCCTTTACTGTTTTCAGCTATTTGGTGATCCAGGTCTGAAAAGAACTGAAAAGTTTGACAAGACAAATTTCCATTTGCCCTTAGGATTCACTCAGCCCCATAATAGCCTCAGGAATGATGAGGTGCTATGTCAATTAAAGAAGAAACAGCTTCAGTTTCTTTATTCTGACTCTTCCATGTTGCAAGTTGTACATCTTCAGACTTTTCTTGAAGGAGGTTCAAGGATGGCTTATGTTCTCTTCTTCACTGATACATTCTCAGATGGAATGTGGACTGAACTAGAAAAGTCTGTCTCAGATGGTTATCTTCCTTTATTTTTTTTCTCTGCTTTATTTTTCTTCTCAGAAATAGGTAATTGAGCATTGTTCTCAAGTTGGCAAGGGAAGGAGAACCCAACAATAACTTTGGTGATTTAGAGAAGAGGACCCCTACCAAGTGGATTGACTCAACCTGGCTCATTTTCAAGGAGGCACAAATGAGGGGTCATTTAAACTATGTGTGGGGATGGGAGGTGAAATATAAAATACCTAATTAATAATCTGCAAATTGTTTTATGGTCTGATGAAGTTTTACTATCAGCCTCCTTGGAAATGAGAATTTATAAGTTAAGTTTCCAAATCTTTTTTTTAAGTTGTTTTATAAATGTGCACTATGAGTGTTTTGTATCTAATAGCATTTGTGTGTGTGTGTGTGTGTGTGAAGGCAATAAATATTTGTCCCATATCTGATTCAATTTATATATTGAGACTTAGATGAAATAAGCAAGACTAAGCTTTATACTTTCAGATTACAAGAGTAGCAAATAATAGACTAGACATTTTCTCTAATCTCTACAACTTTTCAGATATCCCCAAATCAGTAATTGTACACCAAAAGATAAGGCAACTTCAGCTATTTGTATGTCCCAGGATACCAAGAATCCAAAATACAATTTTAAAAAAATCAGTAAAATGATGCTCTGATCCCAAGACTCAACTGAATTCCTGAGCTAAACTCAAACTAGGTGGATGAAAATTCAATTATAAAATTAATACAATATAAAATCAATTACTTTGTAGTATTAGAGATAGAAATCAATACAAAAGTAATATTAAGTTTGATGTTTCCCCACTAGACATAGTTAAAAGTTAATAAAACTGATAACACAAAAGAAATAGAATAAGACTTTCAAAAATATAAAATGCTCAAGCTATCAGAAAATCAAATAGAAATCTTAACTAATCCAATATCAGAAAAGGAAATAGATCTAGTTGTAAAGGAATTAACAAAGAGGTAGGGGAAGAACCCTGGACCTGTTAGATCTACATGAGAATTCTATCAAACTTTAGAAGAATAGATAGTCAGCACACTTCAAAAATTATTCCCCCAAATTTAGAAAGAATCTTAAAAGAATTCTTTTTTGAGACAAATACAGTCTTAATATTTAAAGTAGGGAAAAATAAACCACAGAAAGAAAACTATAGGTCAGTTTCATTAATGAATATTGACTAAAATTTTTAAATAAAATATCATGACAGCCTAGAGATTTATCTAGGAAATCATTCATTATGATCAAGGGGATTTATACTGCAAATACAAGAATAGTTCAACATTAGGAAAACAATCAACACATTAAAACCCAAAATATCCCAAACCACATAATTATATCAATAGGTACTTTAAAAAAAAGGTCTTTACATATTTTTTCTAAAATCATTGATCTCATCATTTCTTATAGCATAGTAATATTCCATCATGATCCTATACCCCAAATTGTTCATTCTCCATTCTCTCAGTGATAGGTATCCCTGCTGTTTCCAGATCTTTTCTACCCCCAAAAGAGCTGCTATAAACATTTTTAAACATAAATGTTTTCCTCTTCCTTGTAGTATCCGAATTAGCTTTTCTGGAGGATTGGTCTTAGATGGAGAAGTGATGAAGGCAGGAGACTCAAAAGGATGAAGACTGGAATCTTCAAGTCCTCTCAGCCCTTAAATACCTTAGACAAATACATCACTACAGCACACTGAGTATGTGCCAACTGTAGAACCATTACATCACCATATCACACTAAGTATATGCCAACTAGAGTGATTACATTACACTAAGTATATGTGAACTAGAGAACCATTTTATCATCTATCACACTGAGTAAACACCCTGTTGTAAGTATCTTCAAGTATTCCTTTCTCAGAATTCCCCAATATCTGCAGTCCTCTACATTTCCTTTTCCCCCTAGCCATCTTCATAAATTAATCAAGTAGCGTTATCACTGTGTTAAAGGGTATTAATAATTTAATAACTCTTTGGGAGTAATTCCAGATTGCTTTTCACAATGGTTGGATAAAGTTCAATTCAACATTTGACATTTTCCCCTTCTATCATTTTAGAGAATTTAGTGTTGTAAATTTTAATGCAAATCTTAACAAATATACAGATATATTTTATGTTAAAAGCCCACTCATAATAATATACATAATCTGAATAATAGCTTGTGAATTTAATGTAATGAATCGAACATTTCTGAGAACTTGTACTTTAAACAAATAGTCACACCTGTGCTGTGCCACTCTACAACCTCATCTTCTGGTGTACAATTGCAACTGTGGGGAAACTTTATTGAATTTTTGCATTTGTTTATTTCAAAATCAAAAATCTTGTCAAAAATGTGAGAGAAGATGCTGAAAAAATATTGTCAAGTTCTAAAATACAGTCATTTCATAAGAAATTAGGATCTCTCACCATTAAAGTAAAAGGTTTACAGGTTTATTTTATAAAGAGTGATTTTTATTTCATTGAATGCTTGACTATTGTTTATAGAAATCTGGGGTTTGTTAATACTAACTTGACTTAAAGATATAACTTCAATATTCAGTATTCAACTATTCCAGATTTCTGAAGTTATATCTTTAAGCCAAGTTAGTATTAACAAACCCCAGATTTAAAAATCTTATTTCTGTGTGTGTTAGGAGTCAATATGCAATATCTTAAGACATAGATTTTTTTCAATCTTAAGGCATCATAGCTAATGTTTTCCTGGGTTTTGAGTAAACTATCATGTATTCATCATACATGTTGAATCATATGATGTGATTATGGTCTTAATTTCTAATGACCGATTTCTGCTTCAAAATGGATTTAAATTAGAAAGGATGAATAAAATAATGTTATATATATTTATTATTAACTGTTAATGCAACAACATGAGAAAAATAATTGCTATGTTTAGCCCAAAGCTATGATTAGTGATTTGAGGAAAAATCTCTTGAGAGTATATTTTGATATTATTCTGAGTTTTAATTTCAAGTATGATTGCCTGAAAAGATCACTAAGTCAATAATCCCCCACTTAAGGGAAATTTCACATACTACTCAAAGAAATTGCAATCGGAACTGCTACAAGTGGATGTCTGTATCTGGGAAAATTACAAATACAATGCTAGGATTTTCTTGACTCAATTTCCCCCACTGTCCTTTTCTTTCTGAAAAAGACAATTTTCCTCTTGGTTAATTCTGAACCTGGCTGTGATACCTTGTGAATAATGTGGTACTTTTCTATATGATTGACTGTGACTATTACCTAGAATTAAATAGATCTAAGAAAATCTTATCGTCTTATGCTTATATCATCTCAGTTTATGCCCTTGAAGAGTCAGTTTTGATATTATTATAGCCATGTCTCTCCTTCCTTTCCTAACAAATTTCTATAACAAGGCCAGGCAAATTGTAAAAGTTTTTGTTTATGATAAATCCTATTGTGGCAATACTAAACATATTTGAATTACTATAATAGGATGCAATGCAAAATGTTTTATTGTTTTTAATTTATCTGTTCTGAATTTGAGCTCATTGATAGTTATCTATTTTATATATTCATGTACAAGATTATGTTTTTAAAGTATTTTATTCTTTAGAGATAATTTGAGGATAATACTTATTTTAACAGAGAGAATTAGGACAGAAAATCTGGTGTGATAAAGATGTAAAAGTTTTATTTCAAATTTTATGTAAAAGTTTAAAATGTAAGAGGAATAGTAAATTTTACTTTGAGAAAGCAACAAAATCAGATTGTTTTCCTAAGAAATAGGATATAAAATAATTGTCTTTCAAATTTTTCATTAAGAATGACAAAAAGACAAGTATACAGTTAATGCCACAAAGTTTGAACTGGTTTTTCACTATGTTGAACAAATTATTGGAAAATCAAATTTATGAGGAACAACCTTCTAAAACTACCCTGAGAATGAGATGTATTCCAAAATTTCCAGGAGAATATTTTTCCAAGTATCAGACAGTTAATTGAGATGGCCAAGATGAAATGAGTTGATTAAGTAAATGTAATTTAATCAGTAACCTGTAATTTATTTTACATAAATAATACATTCAACTAGGTGTTTCCTTAGTGTGTGTGTGTGTGTACAGTGTGTGTGTGTGTGTATAACATTGAAGGAAATATGGGATTGTGAATCTGTTCTCTTTAAAAAAAAAAAAAGCTTTTTGTGATACTTGTGGCTATATGTGTTCTTTCATTTTTTGGAAAATCTATCTCTATTGTATCATTCACTTGTTTTTTTAGTGCAAATCTAAGTCTACTGATTTACAACCCTTAAAGCTTACTTACATGATACTGGTAGTTATGAGAAGTTGGGAATAGTTTGCCATAAATCTGCCCTCTATGACTCCTTAAAGGAATTCCATCAAATTTTTGATAAGATGAACAGTGAAAGTGATACCTTCACTGACTCACTCAGGTTATTCTAACAAACTTCCTTTTGCAATTTTGATCTAGTTTTTTTGCTCTTGATAGTGTGCTTTAGCTAATATAGAAATGTTGGGGGGGGGGTAAGGTTAAAGCCTCAAAGTGAGGAAATGGAGAAAAATTTGTTGCACTGTTTGAACTAACCCTGCATGACTGAGAGAAAACATCTGTTGGTAGAAACAGAATTATTTAATGGTTAATTCAGACTCCAGGTTATGCTGACCCCAAAAACCCTTCCAAGGAAAACAAATCCAAAGATTAATGTAAAGAGTTTTCTCCTTTTATATATCTTAAGCAAACCACAAGTCTTATCTAAAAATGGATTCTGGGTAGGTTAATTTAGCTATTGTTTCCTTGTTTCTTTG
This sequence comes from Sarcophilus harrisii, assembly GCF_902635505.1. NCBI lineage: Eukaryota > Metazoa > Chordata > Mammalia > Dasyuromorphia > Dasyuridae > Sarcophilus > Sarcophilus harrisii. The sequence goes on from NC_045426.1 coordinate 198,084,164, forward strand.
TTTGAACTCTATAGAATGTAAAATTTACAGAGACTCAGGGAGAACAAGTCACCTTTTTCAGCTTCTTCTCTCTGCTGGATGACTTAATAAACTTCTTTTTTATTTTCTTCAGTTCTTGGTTTGTCCCCATCAACAAAACTTTCCAGAATCATAGATATTTATGAATGAAATTGAAAATTGATAATTTGGAATAAATTTTATTAAGATAAAATTTAAGTGTTAACATTTTAGTCATTCTTTTATTATAAAAGAATACTCTACATATGTTTTACCAAAAAATACAATCTATTTTTATTCATTTTATTGAGGTGATTGGGATTAAGTGACTTATCCAGGGTCACACAGCTACTAAATATAAGTGTCTGAGGTCCAATTTGAATTCAGGTCCACCCTTCTTCAAGACTGGTACTCTATCCACTGCACCACCTAGATGTCCCCTGTTTTTTAAAAAAAATATTTCCAACTGTATTATTTTAGTTTTTTAAATAAATAGAATCTCACATTATAATTTTAAAATTTTTAAAATTAACAGTCTGTTGAAAAACAAAAAGCAGTTGCATTTTGTAATTAGTTGCAATTTGCAAAAAAATTGCAATTTGCAAAGTTGTATTATATATATTTACTGCAATGAGAATTATAACATCACATTAATGATTTTTATTTAAGATTTTTATGTTCTATAAATTAGTATTTTATTAAGAATAACAATATTTTAGGGGCAGCTAAGTGGTGCAGTGGATAGAGCACCAACCCTGAAGTCAGGAGGACCTGAGTTTAAATCTGGTCTCAGACACTTAACACTTCTTAGCTGTGTGACATTGGGCAAGTTATTTAACCCCAATTGCCTCAGGAGAGAAAGAGAGAGAGAGAGAGAGAGAGAGAGAGAGAGAGAGAGAGAGAGAGAGAGAGAGAGAGAGAGAGAATAAGACAATAATAATATTTTATTAAGAAAAACAATTAGGAATAAGAATGTTATTAAGAATAGCAATAATTAAGAATAACAACTAAGAATAAAAAGAATCTTTTCCTATTCTGTTTCTCATTTAGATCCTAGGCAAAACATTTTTATTTATTACCAATACAAGTCTTATATGAAGACACTGGACAGTATTCTCACTCCTTTCCTACTTTCTCTTCCATTCCCTCTACTTCCCAACTCTCTTCTCCTTGTCATTTTTCTTTCTCTCTTCTTCTCTCCCATTTTTTTTTTTTTTGCATTTGCTAGAGGCTCAGGTTTTTTTTTCCTCCACTTAATCTGAAGCCACTTTCAATGGGCCTAAAATCACTCAGAAGTTAAATTACTTGACTAAAGTTTCCCAGCCAAAATATGTCAAAAGATGTACTTAAATCCAAATCTTTCTTACTCTGAGCTCTCTCTCTATTCAATATGCCAAACTGCCTCTCATATAGCTCAGAGAATATTAGCTCTTGTTGAGAGGGAAGGAAAGACAGATCTAATATTTAAGAAGATACATTAATCTTTCTTTTCTGTTGTCCAAAATTATTCACAGCCATTAATGCACAGCATTTATTTACTGGTCTAATGAATTCAGACAAAAAAGGGAAGGGAGAGTGTTGGAGTTATGAGGAGGCTCAAGTTCCTTTTTATTGAAATGAAAGCACATATCTAATATTGATGAAGTTCTGATCAAGGTAGCAAAAGATCAGTACAACAGTTACATTATTTTTCTTGAAGAAGCCATGAGCTTTGCAAAAAATTTATCTTGAGATCCACATCTTTTATTCTGTGGGAAAACTTCACAGTATTATATGAACCTAACCCTGTGTGGTGGCTAAGAAATCAGACCAGTTGCTTATTGATAGTTTTATGTTAACTTAGGATTTATACAAACCCAAAACAAGTCAGATTCAGATATTGATGCTAGTAATATGAGGAGTTTTCCCCCATCTTACATCTTAAGCAATGTACATATCTGATCTGGTAACTGCCTTTATATTGGTCAGTCAAGCTTGTGTTTCCTTGTTCCTTTGTTTGAATCCTGTATAATGTGTAACTTATTGATAGTACAGAAAGGAATCCACCCAGTTTTTGGCTCTTCTCTTTGTTGAAACTAAATTTTCCCAAACTTTTTTCAGTTCTGGATTTTGTTCTTAGTTAATAAACTTATGGTTGGAGTTCCTGAACACCACGAGTAAGGTTCTTTGATCCTGGTGTGATTTACTTTGAGTCCCAGTAATGATGGGGCCCAATCATGGTACCTGACTCATCTGATGAGCAAACTTTCCAGACTTAGTGAGAACAATAATGGCTCCAGTGTAATACTTTTTAAAATAGCTTTTTGTTGACAAAACATATGCATGGGTTATTTTTCAACACTGACCCTTGCAAAAACTTCTGTTCCAACTTTTCCCCTCCTTCCCTCCATCCCCTCTCCTAGATGGCAGGTAGTCCCATATGTGTTAAATATGTTAAAATATATGTTAAATACAATATATGTATACATATTTATACAGTTATCTTCCTGCATAAGAAAAATCGGATCTAGAAAGAAGGTAAAAATAACCTGGGAAGAAAAACAAAAATGTAAGCAAACAATAACAGAAAGCGTGTAAATGCTATGTTGTGGTGCACACTCATTTCCCAGTGTTCTTTCACTGGGTGTAGCTGATACTGTTCATTATTGATCAATTGGAACTGATTTGGATCCTCTCATTGTTGAAGATAGAAGCTAGATTCTTCCATCAGAATACATCATTATACAGTATTGTTGTTGAAGTATATAATGATCTCCTGTTTCTGCTCATTTCACTTAGCATCAGTTCATGCAAATTTCTCCAGGCCTCTCTAAAATCATCCTGCTGGTCATTTCTTACAGAACAGTAATATTCCATAACATTCATATATCAAAATTCAGCCATTCTCCAATTGATGGGCATCCATTCAATTTCCAGTTTCTAGCCTCCAGTGTTATAATACTTAAAGAAAGTCTTGTATCAGACCAAAGTGCTGGTACCAGCAGCTTAAGCTAAATCCTTGGTTATATGAGGCAGACTCCTCAAATAGTTTTCAATAAAAGATGATATTTGTTGCTTTTCGGGCAATCTGATATATAATTCATGTGGCTTCTAGAGTTGTCTTAGTCAATAGAACTTTGCAATTGCTGCTCTACATGGTTTCAACTCCATAGGAAAAAAATGCCTTTCCAGGACAAACTCATCACTTTTAATCTCCTTGGCATGCTACTAACTCAATCCTTGATTAATTCCATTTCTCTTAGCCTGCTCTCCCTTTGACTTCATGAAGTTCAGAAGGCTGTAGTTACAAGCTTCTCCCTGTGTCTTCCTTTATAGAGCTCACTCCACTTTCATCTGTTTGGTCTTTGCCTAGTTTCAACTTCAAAGAATAAGATGTCCCCATACTAGATACTTCCTAATTTCTATCCTCCTCTTTCTCCCCTTTCTCTCATCCTGCTTGCCTACCTTCTTGTGTGTCTCACCCTTTATATTGTAAGCTTCTTGAGGGCAGACAATGTCTTTCTTTTTATTAATTGTATCTCCAACACTTAGCACATAGTATATACTTAATAAATGTTTATTGGAATGGAAATATTTATTAAATTATTCAGTCTCCTTTGGCAGTCTATTCAGACAGTTAAATGTAATCACTTCCATGGCTAGATTACTGCTCTACTTTCTTAATCATGTTTTTTACATTAGTGGCACAAATAACAGATTTTTTCAACTTGATTACACCTTCTAGTTATATCTTTTTTTTTTTTTAGCAAGGAAGACTTTTCTCCAAGGATTTGTACCCAGATTTAGCATGCTTCTTTCTAAAAAAAAAAACACCATTATGTCTTGAAGATCTAGACAAATCTCAAAATTCCTTCATGGTCCTCAACTTTGATTATGATATTTTTTTCTTTAGTTTTACACCTAAAACTGCATGGACATCTGCTGTCTTTTACATGAAAGATATAAATGCTATATCCCCATCTTATTCTATTCCAAAAGATAGATATTTAATATTCTTCTCAGATACAGAAAACAATTTCACACCTACTTCTGCAAAGTTTGTGCCTTTCTTTGTTTTCAAAATGCTACTAATCTCCACCTCAATCTCAAGAAAATCACCACCTTTTCCCTTCAAAATAGAGAAATGAGTCCATCATAAAATTTTTTTTAAAGATTTTTGCTCATTTGGAACTATGCCCCAAAAGTTATCATACTCTGCATAACCTTTGATCCAGTAATGTTACTACTGGGCTTATATCCCAAAGAGATCTTAAAGAAGGGAAAGGGACCTACATGTGCAAAAATGTTTGTGGCAGCCCTCTTTGTAGTGGCAAGAAACTGGAAATTGAGTGGATGCCCATCCATTGGAAAATAGTTGAATAAATTGTGATATATGAATGTTATGGAATATTATTGTTCTGCAAGAAATGATCAGCAGGATGATTTCAGAAAGGCCTGGAGAGACTTAAATGAACTGATGCTGAATGAAATAAGCAGAACCAGGAGATCATTGTACACGGCAACAAGAAGATTATACAATGCTAAGTTCTGATGGACATGGCTCTCTTCAACAGTGAGAAGATTCAAACCAGTGCCAGTTGTTCAGTGATGAAAGAGAGCCATCTACACCCAGAGAGAACTGTGGGAACTGAGTGTAGACCACAACATAGCATTCTCACTCTCTCTGTTGTTGTTTACTTTCATTTTGTTTTCTTTCTCAGTTTTTTTCTTCCTTCTTGATCTGATTTTTCTTGAGTAGCAAGATGATTGTATAAATATGTATACATATATTGGATTTAACATATATTTTAACATATTCAACATATATTGGACTACCTTCCAGCTAGGGGAGGGGATGGGGGAATGAGGGGAAAATTTGGAATAAAAGGTTTTGCAAGGGTTAGTGTTGAAAAATTACCCATGCATATGTTTTGCAAATAAAAAGCTTTAATTAAAAAAAGGGAGAGATTTTTGCTCTTCACTAGCATCAACCTGAAAATGTTTTGCATTTTTTTCGGGATTCTAAGCCACAGAATATTGTCATCACAATTTTCCATAATAGTATTGTCTAAGGCAATTTTGAGTGTTGCCCTTCTTCTGCTTTACTTTCGCAGTGCCATTACTTCTAATTAGTGTAATTTAGCTCTATGATCCTTTAGCATTCAATGTCATAGCAAAAAGCTGCTAGAGGATATAATATGGAATCTTAGAATGAAAGCTTATACATAGAAGATTAGAATGTGGAATCCTTTCTCTCTCAACTCTGCTCCAGACTTCTCCACTTTACCTCAGCAGCCTTCTCATTATCAAAGATGCCTCTGCCCTCTCTTCTGATTAGTGATAGCCATCCAGGAATCTCCTACTGAGAAAGTATTCAAGTCAGTCACACTCATTCCTCTCTAAACTCTGCTCCTGATTCTTAATTTCAACTTGGATCTTCACTCTCTCTCCCATCTCCTGCTTTTCAGCTCCAATTTATGATTTCCTTCCCCCATTAGAATGTAAACTTCTTTAGAGCAGGAACTGTCTTTTTGCTTATATTTCTAGTCCCAGTGCATAATGCCTGCCATAGAGTAAGCACTTAATATTCTCTTTGTCTCTCTTTGTATGCCTCATCTTTTATCTATTAGAAAAAAAAAAAGATTTCTTTTCACATATTTTAGTAGGTTCTCTGTGTTACTCATGACTTCTACAAGGCACATTTAGATGAATCATGTTCATTGTCACTTTAATAATTTCTTTTAAATTTCCATAAAATAGGAGGTTAGGCCAAATATGCAGGTGATACTGATATTTCAATCAAAGATTGATTCTGAGTCCAATTGATAGATATATTCCAGGAAAGTGTCTGCCATGATAGTATACAATTATGGCTTCTGAATAAAAGTAAGTACTACTTTTACAAATTTATCATGGTTACAATTCTCCATAGACTTATAAGGAATGAACTCTCTTCCTGTTGCATCTCTTCTCTCTAGACACTATTTCTAAAAATCATAAATGAAAACCGTCCAGCTCTACTAGAATCAAGGAACAAAACAAAGATGGGAAAAACCCGCCTTCTAACTCCTGAAAGAAACCTAAAAAAGTCTCTGAAGTGTCATAGATAAAATCTAGAACTCCTATATCAAAGAAAAATATACAGCAAGCACAGAGAAAGAAGCCATTTGAGCACAAGATATGTTTCAGAATAAAAAAAATCTAGTCTAAACAAGAGGACAAATTTATATACTTAAAACCAAAATAATTTATCTTATGCAGCTGAGCATGGAGAAAAGAGCAATTACAATTGAATCCACATGACATTAAAGGAAAAAGTTCAATAAGATAACAAGAATTATAAGTTAATAGTCAGACTGTGAAGTCACAACACCCTCACTCAGCATCCTACCATCCTCTGTATTCTGACAAGATGCACCAAGCAACCCATAGGTTTATGCTTTAGGACCCAATCAAGAATTTCATTTCTGCTGCAGAGACTGGTACCACACCACAACCCTGTCCTTCCACTGCCCTACTTCAATAAGTAGTAGATTTTGATTCGATCAGCTTTGTAAGTAATAGGGAATGAACTTTATTTGGCTTCATCTAGGACAGCCCCTTGGTAAGGGAAACCCAGGAGTATAGAGAATCTGTAAGGAACTCTGATTCTACTTTCTTCCAATCTTGTAAAAGACAATAGAGGATTAATCAGCCTAGTCAAGGAACCAAAGAACAGAGGAAATTGAACAGCATGTATAGTTCCACCAAGCCTGAAGAAAAGGATTATCACCCCAGCCAAAGTTACTTGAGGTTAGGAAGTAATGCAATTGAAAAGTAACTTTTTCAATGTTGCAGTACTATTTTCAACCTAGGGATAAATACTCAATAAAGAAAAAGAAGTTAGAAAGTAGATTCTCAAGAGAGCATGGGATCACAGGACATTCCAGAATGGTTCAAAAGAGAAATCAGACTTTTGACAGAAAAAGGGAGGGAAAGAAATAGAATTTTTGCATTCTACAGCAGAAGAGAAAAACTAATCCACAATGGCAAGTCTTTCAAAAGAAAAAAAAAAAAACGAAAGGCAACAGATTGAGGATACAAATTTGTTAAAGTGAAGGACAATCTGGAAAAAGAACAGAAGGCATTGATATTTTGGGGGTTTTTTAACTAAAAAATAACACATGATTTTTTATAAAGCAAAAACCTTTGATCTTGAATACTACATGAATATGGGCATCTTAAGAATGACAGGTCTCCCAGAAATACATGACATGTCAAAAACATTAATACCACAATTCAAGATATAATACAAAAAACCAACCCCAAATTTCTGAATACAGACCATTCAAAAGAATTCAATGATTGCCTCCAATATATAAACAAAACAAAACAACAACAAAAGCCTTTATGCTTCAAACTCTAAGACACAGAGATGTTAGATTTAACAACCAACACTAGGGTGTAGTGATCAGCACTTTTGGAGGCAGAGTTAAGACAGTGGAGAGAGGGAAGGAAGGAAAGAAGGAAGGAAGGAGGGAAGGAAGGAAGGAAAGGAAAGAAGGAAGGAAGGAGGGAAGAAAGGAGGGAAGGAAGGAAGAAAGGGAGGGAGGAAGAAAAGAGAGAAGGAAGGAAGGAAGGGAGGAAGGGAAGAAGGAAAGAAAGAAGGAGGGAAGGAAGGAAGGAAGGGAAGAAAGAGAGAGGGAGTGAGAAAGTTGCTTGAACTCTACTGAGTCTCCCTCGAAAACAATGCTAAATCAAGCAATTCTAGAGTGACAGAATCCACAAAAAAAGAGACAGAACAAAATAATATTCCAGCTTAAGATAACCTAGAAGGACGTTTGGAAAGCTGTCTCACTTGGGTTAAAAGGGAGTGCAACCCAGCATAGGCTCAGTGATCTAGCAGCAAATTAATAGCCACTGCACAGATCAGCCGGTGAGGTTCCTCCATTCTGGTTCAATGAATTAGTGGCTCAAGAATTTCAATTATTAGTCCTCCAGCCCAGCACAGAAGCCAAATTGCAAACTCTAGGTGTTGTAATATGGTAGTGAAAATGTCTACAAAAGACCATAGAAACACTAAGGAATCAACAATTGCATATAGCTCCAGAAAAAAAATCAAAGGCAGATTGCCTTCTAATCATGTTAGCCAATACTTCTTTATTTCAAGCAGTCCAAGAATATCATTCTAAATACCATCAGGCTGCTCGAGCTTTACATCTACAATTTGGGATAACAAAAGAGGAAGCTAGAAGCATAGTAAAAGCCTATACAGCTTGCCTTCCTTTCCACACTCCTGTGTTCCTTCCAGGGAAAAACCCTCATGGTTTGAGACCCAATGAAATTTGGCAAATAGATGTGACCCATTATAAATCTTTTGGCCATCTGTCTTTTATCCATGTTGTAGTAGACACCTTTTCAGGATTTAATTTTGCAATACCAGCAGCAAAAGAGACAGCCTGAGTGGTCACTGAATTCCTTATACAAGCATTTGTCATTATGGGTGTGCCACAAGCCATAAAAACAGATAATGGACCTGCATATACTTCTAACATTTTACACACTTTTATGCACAGTATCACATTTTACACACCACTGGCAGACAGGTTTTATAACCCATAGAACAGAGTTCAGTGTGAGCAGCTCCACTATCTTTAGATTATCTAAAGATAGTGGAGCTGCTCGCACTGGCCCTTTTCAGGTATGGAGGGATCCAGAAAGTGGTGAATGGAAGGGACATGATAGGTTAACTGCTTGGGGGAGAGAGTTTCCTTGTATTTCTACAGATGGAGAAGGAATCAGAGGGGTGCTAACAAGCCTTGTCCATTGGAGACAGAAAAAGAGAAGACCCTTGAAATGAAGGAGAAGACCCAAGAAACATCAGGTAGTTCCATTGCTGACTGTGCCCACCACTGAAAGAGCATGGCAGTTATGGCAATTGACTCATGGACATCAAAATTTGTTAATGAGACTGATGCAGGACTTCAGAACCCTCAGGAATCACTGGAATACCTGAGGCATGAAGTAATGGACAATAGATTGGTTTTGGACTATCTCTTGGCTGCTGAAGGAGGTGTATGTGTGGTTGTTGTTTTTTTTTTTAATTTAATAGCCTTTTATTTACAGGTTATATGTATGGGTAACTTTACAGCATTAACAGTTGCCAAACCTCTTGTTCCAATTTTTCACCTCTTACCCCCTCACCCCCTCCCCCAGATGGCAGGATGACCAGTAGATGTTAAATATATTAAAATATAAATTAGATTATGTGTGGTTGTTATTTATATATCCTCCTTCTAGGACTCATGGGAATCTTTTATAAAACCATGTTGATTCATATTGTTACATTACTACTTATTTGTATAATACCTCCCATGATGATGGATTTATGTATACCTGTTTCAACTAAAACAAAAGAAAATAGGAAATGTAGAGGGCCACAGATATTGGGGGAACTCTGGGTAAGGTATAAGACCCTTCAGTTCAGAGGGAACATGCTAACAATGTCTGGTTTGACTCCCCACCTTCCTTTGGTGCTCTCACCCTTCCTGAGAAGTCAAGGAGGGTGTGACCCCCTGTGTTCTACTTGAAGCAAGGGATACTTACAATAAAGAGGCATTTACATATCAATAGCAGGATGCTTATAGTTAGCACTTGCTCAGTGTGATGTGATGATATAATGGTTCTCTAGTTGGCACATGCTCAGTGTGCTATAGTGATGTAATCATACCAAGATATTTCAGGGCTGAGAAGACTGGAAATAAGGACTCCAACTTTGACCATCCTTGTGAGTCTTCTGCCTTCTTCACTCCTCCGGTAAGACCAAGGCTGGTCCTGAGATCCTCCAGAGAACTAGTCTGGACGGTATATTTTGGCACCCCAATTTGGGGGCTCTAGAAAGCACACTACATTTTGGTGCCCAAATAGGGACCTCCAAAAGAACACTACAACTAGACAGAACTAATATAATAAAAATGGAGAACAAAACAATCAAGACATATGTTGTAACATGGGAGCCACCTGCCAGTGGCTGCTGGAAGTCTAACTCAGACCTGTAGAATGTATCTCTTCATGTGAGAGGATGATGATGATACAAGAGACTGAGAGGCAGTTCCTGTTCTCTGACCTGACCTCTCTCCTCTTCCCAAGCCACAACGAACATCTGCAAAGGCTGCTTTGCAATTCCTTCAAGTTTAGGATTCATAGCTATGGAGGCTCTCAGAAAATTGACCTGCCCCTTCACCATTGACCTGCATAGTCCTTAACAAGATGTGATTAGGCACAAGTGGCTGACTAGGCTTGACCAACCAGTGCAGTGGGAAAACTATTAGCCTATCTGATACCAGCATGGAAAGTCAATGATCAGAGTCCTTTCCTCTAGCAAAAGCTCTCCTGGGAGGAGAGCTCAACTTTTAACAAAATGAACAAAAAACCAAAACCAGCCCTGACTCTATTGAAAAGCTGAAAGCTACTATGGCAACAGGGAAAATCAGTATACAAATTCAGAAGAGGACAGCAATGGCAAATTGCCTACATGTGAAGCCTCAAAGGGTAAAATGAATTGGTCACAAGCTCAAAAGGTTTCCTTGAAAGACTGAAAAATGATTTTAAAAATCATTTAAAAGAGATAGAATAAAAGTTAGGAAAATAAAGGAGAGTTATGCAAGAAAATTATGAAAAAGAACCAACAGTTTGTAAAAAGAACAAAAATTAACCAAAGAAAACAACTCCTTAAAAAAATAGAATTGGCAAAAGGGAAAAAAAAATCCACTGAAGAAAACAACTCCTATAAAAATAGAATTAGCCAAATGGAAAAAGAGATAAAAAAGCTAAGTGAAGAAAATAATTCATTAAAATTAGAATTAGACAATGGAAGTTAATGACTATGAGAAATCAAGAATTAGTCAAACCAAATTTTAAAAATGAAAAAAATAAAAGAAAATCTAAAATGTCTCATAAAAAAACCAATCAACCTGGAAATAGATCCAGAAGAAATAATTTGAAAATTATTGAAGTATTGAAAAGGCATGATGAAAAAAAGGAGCCTGGACAGCATCTTTCAAGAAATCATCAAGGAAAATTGCCTTGATATCCTAGAAGCTATGGTTAAAATAGTCATTGAAAGAATCCATTTTATTATTTCCTGAGAGCCCAAAATGAAAACTCTGAGAAAAATATTTCCCTAGTTTTGATGTTTTTTAAGTCTATTATTTACTTTTCTTTTCATTCTTTCATTTAGTTATTTAATTCTTCCCTTACCACTTCCCTTATTTAGCCTTTTGAGTGAAATCCCCTTTCCCCTCCTCTCCTTTAACTTCTGCTTGTTTGTTTTTTCTTTTGCTTTCCACTCCATTTTCTAAAAAAAAAACTATTTCTTTCCCTTATCCTTTTCAGTATCTTTCCCTTCTGTCTATTGTATATTTTTTTCTGTGATTCGTGGTTCTTATCATTAGTCATTCATTTTTTTATCCTTCTCTGTATTCTTCATGGATTTAAGCTTCTTTACAAGGAGAAAAATAGCCCTGTTTGGGGCAAATTATAATATGGGAAATAGAATAAAAGATTCTCCTCCTTACTTACTTTGGCATTAAGGGAATGAAGAGGAAAAGATCAGTCAGTTTTACATAATATATGTGTGTATTTTATATCGTTTAGATACCAAACTTTTAAATTTTTTATATCTTTAATTTTTTACAATTCTTTAATTTCCCCAAATATTCCTCACCTCTTTAAAATAAAGATTCATTCCTTAAAAGAAATAATAAAAAAGAATAAAATAATTCATCAAAAGTGACATCTACCAAACTTTATAGTACCAACATTATTGTATATGCAGCATTCCACACCCAAAATCTCCCACCTCTGCAAAAAAAGGAAAAAAATACATTTTTATATCTTTTTTTCATACCTGATACCTCATTCTACAATATGTTTTCCACTTTATGAAACAGAATAATTGAGTATCATCATTTCTGATTCCCAGTATTTCTATTGTTCTACTGACCTGTTTTTTTTTTTTTTAAAGAAATACCAGATGATTTGGATGATTGCTGTATGATTTTAAGGTCAAATAGGCACATACTATAGGAAGTCCTTGGGAAGAATGAAGTCAAAAACAGCAATAGTGACTTATTACTGAAGACTTATTTATCTAATGATCTCATTATACGCAATTATTTGTTTACCCAAACATAATAAAACTTCATGGATGTACCTTCACAACAAACTTTGGCATTTAATAGACAGTCATTTTAAGGAAAAGAGACAGGATCTTCCCTAAACTATGTATTTGCAAACAACAAAACATAGGCCCCAAGACAAGCCAACTACCGGAAGATTAATGTCAACAAATTAGAGCCTTCTCCAGGTGGGAACAGCCCATTCCTAATTTGGAGGGAAAGTGATTGACAATAGTGGAGCAGAAAAGGAATGGGCAGCTTTCAGAGACTTGGTGTACAGAGCCACACTTACTTATCTATGCCACAACACTCACAAACATTAAAGTTGATTTGATAAAAATTATGGAAAAATTCAGAAATTGCTAAACAAAAAATTAAAAACCCACAGGATTTACCAGAAGGATAGTTCATTCATCTTTAAGAAAACAGAATTTAACTCCATCAAAAATAAAATTCAAGGAAAGCTTCGAGAGATTCAGGATTTTTGGCTCAAGAAACAAGCAAATGAAATTCAACTTTACATTAATAGTAATTATTTGAAACATTTTTATGATGCTCTGAAGGCTATTTATGGGCCAAAGAGCTATCTCAACTACTCAGCACTGATGGAGCTACATTGATTAGTAATAAGGACAAGATCCTGGAGGGATGTCTGAATACTTCCACAGTGTCTCAAGAGACCATATTAATCAGTGCTAAAGCCAATGATCACATACTTCAGGAGAAAGTCAGTCTCTTGACTCGTTGCAATTGCAACTGAAAAAAGGTTTTGGATGCCATCAGGCTCCTCTCATGTTACAAAAATCACAATACTGATTCTGTTCCAGTTGAGATTTACAAGGTAGGGAGTTTGCTGTTCCAATGAAAGCTGACTGAAATTTTCTAGGTTAGATGGCAAGAAGAGTTTATCCCCCAGAAGTTCAAGGATACCTTCATCAGCCATGATGAACAAAAGTAAAGGAAACAGATTGTCCTGTGGCAACGACAGGGGCATTTCTCTCTTAGTAATTGCTGGCAACGTTTGTACCAGAGTCCTCCTTAATAGTTGATCCTTCACCTGGAATATGATCATATACCTGAGAGTCACTTTGGTTTCAGAAAGGACCAAGGAATGGTTGATATGTTATTTATTGCCCAACAACTCCAGGAGAAGTGCCAGGGGTAGAATAGAGTTCTGAAAACCACATTCGCTGATATGACCAAGGCCTTTGATACTGTCAGCCTTAAGGGCTTGTGGAAGATCATGTCAAAATTTGGGTAACAGATAATGGATAATTCCCTTGTGCTTTCCCCATCACCAATGGAATGAAGTAAGGCTGCATGATTTTTAGCACATTTTCAGCAGTGCCTTCAATGAGAATAAGAACAGTATCAAGGTCAGCTACCTATACTGATGCTAAAATTATTGGATCTAAAAAGGCCAAATGATTTTGTTGTTCACAAATGATTGAGCATTCAATGTAACCTCTGAAGCTGACATACAACAATATATGGATTTATTCTTTGCTGTTTCTGCTAATTTGGACCTAAACATTAATACTAAGAAAACACAGATTCTTCACTAGTCAGCACCACATCATCCATACATGGAACCATAAGTTACAGCAAATGGAGAAATATTGAATGCTGTAAATAACTTCATTTACCTTGGCAGTATACTTTCCATGAATGTACACATAGATGAGGAAATTTACTCCTGCCTTACCTGAGCTGTCTCAGGGTTTAGAAGGCTCCACATGAAAGTGTGGAAAAGAAGAGGCATTTTTAGGCTGTTTACCAAACTGAAGGTGTATGGAACCATTGTACTGATCTCATTGTTGTATGCTCTGGACAGTATATCAGTGCCATGCCAGAAAATGTAATCATTTCCATTTGAATTGTCTTTGGAAGATTCTGAAGACACTTGGCAAGATAAAATACCAGACTGAAGTTCTTTCTCAAACTAACCTCAAACTTTATTGCAAAGAGTGCAACTCCAAAGAGCTGTCCATGTTGTTTGAGTGCCAAATGAATATTTGCCTAAAAGTCTATTTTACAAAGAACTCCACAGGGCAAGCACTCATATGGAGGTTAGAAAAAACAATACAAAGATTTTTTTAAAGTCTCTTTGAAGGACTTTGGAAGTGATTGTGTGTCATGGGAGACACTGGCAAAGGGCCATGGCAGGCCTGCATCAAAGAAGGCATTGTATTCCATAAGCAAAGCAAAGCAAAATTGTAATGGTTCAAAATAAATATCAGATGTGCAAATTTAGACATATCCACTCCAAGTGTTCATATGGACTATTTATGCCCACTCTGTAATAAAGTCTTCTGAGCTTATGCTGGTTTCATCAACCACAGTTGGACACACTGTACCATCCAATATAGTGATGTCATTTTGGTTCTCTTTGAGAATGAGGGACAAAACTCAATCAATCCCATTATCCCCATTTCCTCTTCTTTCTCATTGGGATTTTGCTTTTAGTTCCTTTTTCTTTCCTGTTTTTAACTGATTATTTAATTCTTCCCTTCTAAATCAAATAGATCTTTCCTTCCCCTCTTACCTTTCATCAGTCTTGGTCATTTGTGTTTTAAAATCCATCTTTGTGCCTCTTTCTAAGTAGAATTTGTCTCCCTCTCTTTATTATCTATCTTCTCTTTTTGTGTACTCTTGACACTAACTCTCTGGTTTTGATCCCTATAATTATCAAATCTCATATTACTCAGAGAATCAAAATTTCAGAGGTATTCATTCACTGCTTTTTCATTAAGGCAGTTTCTGCCATTGCTTTTAAAAACTTGTATAAACCTCTAGAAGCCTTCCCAGTAAGATTAAGTGTGAAACAAAAGCATCCACTGTCACCAATATTAATTCAGTTTTGTATTGAAAATCCTAGCAATAAAAGAAGAAAAAGAAATAGAAAGAATCAGAATGGACAATGAGACAATAAAATCTTTTGCATATGATATAATGATACACTTGGAAACCCCTAAAAACTGGACCAAAAAGTTAGTTAAAACAATTAATAAATTTAGCAAAGTAGCAGGATATAAAGGAAACCACCATAAAAACATCAGCATTTCTACACATCACCAATAAAACCCTCCAGGAAGAAATAGTAAGAGATACCCCATTTAAAATAAGTTCAGACACTATAAGATACCAGGGAACACATCTATCAAAAAATTTCAGGAATTATATAAACAAAATTGTTTTTAAAACCTTTTTATACAAATAAAATCAGATTTTGGACCAGGCCATCCTCAGCAATGAGATCAACCAAATCATTTCCAATGGAGCAGTAATTAACTGAACCAGCTATGCCCAGAAAAAGAACTCTGGGAGATGACTAAAAACCATTACATTGAATTCCCAATCCCTATATTTATGCGCACCTGCATTTTTGATTTCCTTCACAAGCTAATTGTACAATATTTCAGAGTCTGATTCTTTTTGTACAGCAAAATAACGTTTTGGTCATGTATACTTATTGTGTATCTAATTTATATTTTAATATATTTAACATCTACTGGTCATCCTGCCATCTAGGGGAGGGGGTGGGGGGGTAAGAGGTGAAAAATTGGAACAAGAGGTTTGGCAATTGTTAATGCTGTAAAGTTACCCATGCATATATCCTGTAAATAAAAGGCTATTAAAAAAAAAAAGAAAGAAAAAAAAAAGAAAGAAAATCAGATTTAAATAACTGGAAAATATTAATTGTTCACGGGTAGGCAGGGCCAATATAATAAAAATGACTGTTTAACCTAAATTATTTGATATATTTAATGCTATCCCAATTAAATTATTAAATAATATTTTACTGAGTTAGATAGAAAAAATAATAACAAAATTCATGGAATATAAAAGGAATTGCTGAAAAAAATATAAAAGAAGGAGATTTAGCAGCTCTAGACCTTAAATTACATTACAAGGGAATAATTATCAAAACTATCTGTTACTAGCTAAGAAATAGGTAAATCAATGTAATAGAGTAGTTCATGATTAAACAAGAAATAGAGAAGCAAAACTAATATGAAAGGGAGAATTTTGATTACATTAAACTAAAAGATTTATACAAATAGAACAAAGGTAGCCAAGATCAGAAAAACAGAAAACTGGGGAAAACATTTTATACACAATTTATCAGATAAAGGTCTCACAACAAAAACATCTAAATAACTTTGTCAAATCTACAAAAGTGTGAGCCATTCCCAATTGACAAATTGTCAAAGATATGAAATATGAATAGGGAATTTTTTCATGAAGAAATCAAAACAATTTATAGCTATAAAAAAGGATCCTCTAAATCATTATTGACTAAAGAAATGCAAATTAAAACAACCTTGAGATATCATTTTATGCCTATCAGACTGGCTAAAATGATTGAAGTAGAAAGTGACAAATGTTGGAGGGAAAGTGAAAAAATTGGGACACTAGTTCATTGTTGGTAGAATTGTGAACTGATCCAATTGGAAATTAAGTTTTCAGCTGTTCAGATGATGAAGAAAATATTTGTTTTCATTAATTGAATACTATTATTTTATTATATATATATATATATTAATATATAGTTATATATAATATATTTGATCCAAATATTTTTGTGGCTGTTATACATAATCTATATCAAATTGTTTGCTTTCTCAAAGAAGGGAGAGGTAAGGAAGGGAGGGAGAGAACATAGAACTCAAAATTTTAAATATATATATATATATACACACACATATATTATAATTTTTGTTTACATGTTATTAAGGAAGAAAAAGACAATAAAAATTAAAAGAAAGGAAGTAATAAGGAAAAGTGAGAAGGTAGAAAGACTGAAATTACAAAAGAGATTAACCGCATAGGGGGAAAACAGGATGTTACATAATAAAGAAGAATTTGAAATATTTTTATGAAGAAAACTGGAACTGAAGAGATTATTTGCTGTTTGAACACTCCAAACATAAGAAATGCAGGAAGACTGAATAAACACAGCAGGCAAGGACTGCAACAACAACCCCATGACAAGAAAATGACAAAGGCTTCCTTCTAAATGTACAAAAGGAGAGAGAGAGATGAAGAAAGAAACTGGTAGAAGTAACAAGGGAAGAGTAGATAGGGGTCATTATAGAAAGAATGGTGACTTCCTCTCTACAAGTGAATCAATCTTATTTTGTGGGACAATATTTCATGGGAGGGTATATATAAGGTGATATAATATAATAGATACGAATATATAATGCACCAGGGTCAAATTGAAGTCTAGCAATGAGGGGCAAGTGATCTCTGGAATCTCAGAAAGAGAAAAACTTACAGGTGAGTGAGTAAAGAGTGGGGGAAATCTTGAAAGGGAGAGAAGGAAGGCTTTACTTTGGAGGTGGAAAGGATTCCACTAATGAATGCTCCTATGCATGAAGAAAGATAATAAGTAAAGGGAGATGAACACCTTACAGTGGATAAGGTTTGGGGAATTTGGTTCTTGAAAAATCTATTTGTCATGCATTGGGAAAGCATGGACATAGGAAATTTTCAAGCAAATGTAGGAGGCAAAAAAGTCCACAAGAGAGGGTACAGATCCATGGTGGGCTACATAATTAAAGATTGACTATGGCACACCTGCAATAATTAGCACTATCATGGCAACGAGACCCAATGAAAAAAGGAAATCCACAGCACAAGCCCTATAAGGCAGGTGCAAAAACATTTTTAAATACACATTTCTTTATGAGTCATGTTGGGAAAGAAAAAAAATCAGAACAAAAGGGAAAAAAACACAAGAAGAAAAAGAAAAAAATGAATACATTTGAATAGTATATGTTGATTTACATTTAGTTTCTAGAGTTGTCTCTCTAGATGCAGATAACATTTTTTATCCAAAGTTTATTGGAATTGTCTTGGACTATTGAGCCATTGAGAAGAACCAAGTCTTTCCTAGTTGATTATTGCACAATCTTGCTGTTACTGTGTACAATGAATTCCTCATTCTACTTGTTTCACTAAGCATAAATTCACATGAATCTTTCCAGGTTTTTCTAAAATCAGCTTCTTCATAATTTTTTATAGAACAATAATATTCCCTTACTTTCATATCCCATAACGTATTCAACTATTCCCCAATTGATGGGCGTCTACTCATTTTCCAATTCTTTACTACCATAAAAAGAGCTGCTATAAACTTTTTGCACATGTGAATCTTTTCCTTTTCTTTATCATTTCCTTGGAATACAGGCCCAGTAGTGGCCCTGCTGGATCAAAGGATATGAACAATTTTATAGCCTTTTGTGCATAGTTCCAAATTGCTCTCCAGAATGGTTGAGTCATTTCATTATCAAGCTTTTAAAGAACAGTTAGTACTTATAGTTCAAAAATCATCTTCAAAAATTGAAAAAGATCCCTACCAAAATTCTTTTATAAAACAAATGTAGCTTTAGTATTTAAAGAAAAAGAAAACATAGAAGGAAAACTATTTGCCAATATCATTTATGAACACTGATTCATTTTTAAATTTTAAACAAAATCCTGCCAAATAAATTATAGATAATTATCCAGGAGACAATTCATTATGATTGTTTAAGATTTATTCTAGGAATGTAAGGTTGTTTCAACATTCAGGAAATAATGAACATAATCATATTGAAACCAAAATACCTCACATTATCATCTGAAGAGATGCATTAAAAATTCTTTCACAAAGTTCTTATATTTTTTGGTATGACCTTCAACATTCAAGCAATATTTTTTTTAATGCATCAAGAGATGTGGCATATGACATTGGCCCAAATCTGATTTCTGACAGCATATTTTGCTACTAAGGATGTTTCCCCTCCCCCAAGTAATATATACTTGAGGGCTATTGGATTTCATTATTTTCTATTATTCCTTGTTTAGGCTTTTTCATTAATCTGATTTTCTTCTTTTTTATTTCTATTACAGTAGCAAATAGTTTTGAAAATTGCTCCTTTATATTCGTTTAATTTTTCAAAGTGTTTATTTCCCTTTTTATTCCTTCATTAATATTATAAATCTTTTGTTGCATTAAATATATTTTTCCTATTCTGATTATTGCTACATTTAATCTATAAATTAAAATTAGTACTATTGTCATTTTTATTCTATTGATATGTGTAATGGGCTGAGGTTTGAGTTTATGCACTGAGGTCCCAAGTACGTGAGGCTAAATAGTATTTGGACTATACTCTATTAATATACATGATTGGATAAAAGAATGAATTACCTTACTCTGTGCAAGTCCTGATATTGTATAGAAATATGATTTTGGTGGGGTGGGCAGAGGCAGGGAAGAAGCTGGGAGAATTGTGCCTGGGTTCGAGACTCCGAGCTGCTGGTTGTGTGGCTACTGGGTCGAGCTAGCTTCTTGACTCAGCTACACACATTGCTATCGCCAATTCTCTTCCCTCAGATCCTTCGCAGAATAAGGGCCCGGCAGTTTTCTTACAGATTCCTTGAGTAAGGAATAGTAAGATAAAAATTCAGGCCTTGTGAATTATAGTACAGGAGCAGCTTGACCAGGACATAAAACCTTCTAAGTCATGGAGATTCCCCAGTGTTTGTTGTGAAAAATCTGGAAAAAAGGAGGATGTTAGCAGTTTAAGAAAAGTGAATGAACAGATGGAAACTATGGGAACTCTTCCGTGGACTTCCATCCTACTCAGTTGCCTAGAGAATGACCTCTTTGGATCATAGATATTAAGGATTGTTTCTATTCTATCCCTCTGGATAAGAAGGATATGAAAAGATTTGCCTTTTCAATTGCTTGTATAACTTAGCTGAGCCTATAAAAGATATGAATGGACGGTTTGCCACAGGGAATGAAAAACAGCCCTACCTGTGTCAAATATATGTACTGCTGTCTCTTGCTCCAGTAAGAAAAGCATTCCCAAAGTTATGCTATTACATTACATGGATGACATTTTGGGATGTGCACCTGAGACAAATGTTAGAGCATGTCTACAAAGATCATAGAAACACTAAGGAATTGCTAGGTACATAGCGCAGAAAAATTCAAGACATGCTCCTTGCCTATTATTTGGGATAGCAAGTATACCTAAGGTGCTTCTAGTTAAAAACTCTCCTTAAGAACAGCTAAACTGATGATTTTCAAATTGTTGGAGATATCCAATGAATACGACCAGTGTTAGGTTTGACTACTATCAATTACATACGTTATATGACATTTTAAGGGAGACAGTGCGTGGTGCCACACTCCAGCTTACAAAAGCTCAAAGGGCTTTCAGAGGTTAATTGGCTATCAATGTGGTGAAAGAGTCACTCAAACGCCAGAGATATCAAGTTTTGCCACAAGAGGCACCACAGCAGTCCTTCACCAAGGACACAGTGTATTAAGTGGTGAACCTCCCAGCACAGCAATTAAGCCTCCCTACCCAGTGCTTGGCTAGAATTTTATTAAAGGCCACTAAGCAAGCAGTACAATTATCTGGGACAGACCTGATAAAATATACACCTTTTATGTTACCAAATTAATGTGTTGTGAGACCATCAGAGTGGCAAATTTTTATTAGCCATGGCTCAGTGCATGGTCTCCATTAAAGATAACTGAACTATTACATAATTGGATGGGCTCTTGAGAGAAAAAGTTTAAGGTTCTCTTAAGACCAACTATCTTCACGGATGCATCCAAACTCGTATTTATATAATGTACTCTGGTCTAACTATAAAGGTAGTCAGAACTCCTTTTCAGATCTCAGCAGAATGAATTATGCGTAATCTGTTCTGGCTCTTGCCAATATCCAAGGAGACTATAAATATGATGCATCTGATTCAGCCTATTCAATAGGTGTGGGCCTGGTGCCACAATGATAATTGCAGCCTCTAATATATCAGCTCTTGAAACTTCAAGAGCAAGTGAGAAAAACATCCAGGTAAGATCTATATGTTACATGTGTCCATTTCTATAGTGGACTTCCAGGTCCCCATACGATGATTCAAGGCGGTATTATATATTGATCATGTGCCTTCCTTTCCCGCGCTCCTACACTGCCTCCAGGAAGACCCTCGTGGTTTGAGACCCAATGAAATCTGGCAAATGGATGTGACCCATTATAAATCTTTTGGTGATCTGTCTTTCCTTACGTTGTCGTGAACACTTCCGGGATTCACTTTTGCAATGCCAGCAGCAAAGAGATAGCCCAGTGGTACTCATTCTCACTGAAAGCATTTGCAGTATGGGTGTTCCACAGCAATAAAACAGACAATGGTCCTGCTTATGCTGAGCATTTGCACTTTTTAGTATGAATTTACACCACTGGCATATTTAATCCTGCGAGACAGGCAATAGTGGAGGAAACAAGAGATATTAAGGCAGCTCCTCCAAAACACAGAAAGGGGGCCTGCAACCTACAGAAGAACTTCGTCTAGGTCTTTATACTATTAACTTCTTGATTTTGACCAAAGATTTTTGTCCGGCAGACGGGTTTATAACTTTTAGAGAATTCAGTGTCCAGTGCGAGCGACTCCTGTCTTTAGATAATCCCAGGTGATGGAGGGCCCAGAAAATGGTGAATGGGAAAAGTTGAATAAAGCCTTCTGCTGCTTTGGGGAGAGGTTTGCTTGTCTCACACAGGTGGAGAAGAATCAGATGGGTGCCAGCGAGCCATATTCGCCTTGTCCATGTGAGAGAGATGGAGCAACCCTTGAAACAAGGGAGAAGACAGAAATATCGAATTGGTTCTGTTGCTGATTGTGCTCACCATTGAAAAGAAGCTGTGATTATGGCATTTGACTCATGGACATCAAGATTGGGACTTCCAAAACCCTCAGGAATCATTGGATTCTCTGAGCCACTTGGACTAAAATATCAGGGATGTTGGATTCTTTGGGACATAGGACTTGGCTCTCAGGAATCAAATCATTGGGTTCTCAAAGTGATGAACTGTTGAACTGAAATCTGCTTGGAATCATTGGATTCCTAACATAAAGACTTTTGGGACTTCAAAACTCAGGGGATCATTAGTTCTTTATTTGTAAACAATGGACAATAGATTGGTTTGGACTATCTCTGGCTGCTGAAGAAGGTGTATGTGTGACTATTTTGCCACCTTCAAACTGGTGATCTTTTCCAACCCATGTTGATTTATATTGTTTGCTATTCTGCGCACATGTACAATTCATGTTGTTACCACACATCGAGCCTGCACTGACTGAGGAGGGTCTTCCTAACCGCCTCTACGTTGTGCTGGCAGCATGCCTCCCATGCTGATGGGTTTTGTGCATAATAAGACCTTCAGCCCCTGGGGAGAACCCCGCCAGTAACCCCATTTCCCTTTGGGGCTTTCATCTCCTTCCTGGATGTCCAGGTAGGGCGTGATCATCTCCTTTTGGTGCTTTCCTCGCCTTTTCTGAGAGTCAGGGCTGTGATCACCTGCTGGTCCTTTCTGCCTCTGAGGAAGTTAGGAAGGCTGTGATCGCCTCCCGCCAGGGGCTCTGACCTCCCCTGAGGGTGGGATGGCAAACCACCTGTGTTCTAAAATAAAGCGAGAGATGGGAGGCTGAGGGTTTGAGTTGATGCTGGGGTCCCAGTGCAGGCTAAGTGGTGGGCTGCCTATTAATATACATGATTGGATAAAGAATGGTCCTGCCTCTCCATACAAGTCCTGATGTGTTGTATAGGAAATGACGATTTTGGTGGGTGGAGGCAGAGAGAGAGAGACAGGAAGAAGCTGGGAGGGTGGCCTGGGTTCGAGACTCCAGGCTGCTGGTTATTAACACTGGTGAGCTAGCTGCTTGACTCAGCTGCATACATTGCCATCCTTGATTCTCCTCGAGTCTTCTACACTGACAATGAAGACCTTGATTTTCCTAACCTAGATTCCTGACTCCTGCTGATTTAAAATACGATCTTCCACAGTTGCTCACTTTTTTCAGTTATATCCAACTTTTCTGCAGTTATATTTAGGTTTTCCTGGCGAAGATACTGGGAGTGGTTTACCATTTCCTTCTCCAGCTCATTTTAGATGAGGAACAGGCAGAAGTGTTTAGTGACTTGCCCAGGATCACATAGCTTCTAAGTGGCTAAGACTGGATTTGAACTCAGGAAAATAAGCCTGAGAAGAGGCAAGGGTTAAGACCTGTCTTAGGCAGAGTGCCCGGGGGGATACTTGGCTGGCTCAACCTGTATTGAAAACACCACATCCTACAGAGTAGCCTGCCTGGTCCAGCCTGGAAGCTGAGTGACTAGCCCAGTGCAGCCGGTGGTTGAGTCTAGCTCAGCAAAGAATTAACCTATCCATTGGGTATGCCTTTTTGAGAAGTAAGCAGGCTCTCCATCTTATTCCCTATTCCTAGAGTTTTAAGAGGTGCCTCTAGATAATAAAGAGATATGAAGGCTCTGTCATTCCGCAGTGATGTCTTTGTGATCATGTAGCTAAGAAGGACATGAAGTGGCTGGTCGCTCAATGCATAGAATACTAGGCCTGGGCTCAGGATGGGCTAACTGTGCTGTGTCACACTGGTTTCTGTTGGCCTCCATTTTCTATTTAAATAGAGATAATAGCCTATATAGGATTGTTGTGTGGATCAGTGATATGATAATATTTATAAAATGCTTATATAATGGCTGCTTTACAGTAAATACTAATTAATTCTATTCTTTCCTCCATGCTTATTCTTCCCAAGTGAACAGATATGGAATTCTCAGTTTTGAGGGAAGTCTTTTTGGCTGTTGCCCTTACTGTACATTTGCATAAACACCTTTTGTAAAGAATTGAAACTAGGGGCTAATTGTAACAGGGAAGCAATATAAGTAAGGACAGGTCTGGAGACACCAAGATTGAGGTTTATGAGTTAATGTCAGGAGGACAGCTACAGGGTATCATAGTTGCAGAATAGTAGCAGCTACCCTTATAGGGATCCAAATTGCTGGTAGAGGGAAGTCAAGAGAGTGAGTATAGAGAGAGGTGTCCATTCAAGACAGTCGGACTTTCTTAATTTAATAAAATCAAATCTTTTACTGGAAGGCTTCCCCAAGTCTTTTTCATTCCAGTACCTTCCCTTAGTTAGCTAGTTCTTCTTTATCTTCACTTTACATGTTTGTTTGCTCCTATAAAATCTTTTGCCTCTTTTTTGTATTCCTAATGCCTGGCACAGTGCCTAGCATATAGTAGGCACTTAATAAATCTTTACTGGTTGATTAAACCTGAAGGAAGAGGCTATGGACAATATGTTCTATCTAAAAAGCAAAACTCAAGCATAGGTGGATGAGCAGGGTAGGCAGCTGATGTGAGATACATTGCACTGAGCAATTTTCTAATATATTAATTTTTATAAACATACATTTGAAAAATATAAACACAGAATGGCATAGTGGATAGACAGTTGGCTTAGAGGTGGTAAATCATGGGTTCATATCCTTTCTCTGACACATAGTACTGAGGTGACCCTGAATAGATCACAATTGTTCAAGAATCTAAATTGCCCAGAAAGAGTCTATCTCCATTGCTGGAAGGAATTTTTTCACCTATGTGCTCCCAACCCAGATTTAAGCCTTATCTCTATGTATTCTTATGCCAAAAATAATTCCACTCTCTTTGCTATATATGCAGGTATTAATTTTTCCATATATCAAATTGCATACAATCTTTAAAATCAGGAATTTTAGTTTCATATTCAGAAGGATATGATTATCAAGCCTGCATAAGGCCCATACGTGTTTTTGATTTTGAAGCCAGGTCATATTCTTTGGTTCTCTCAAAATGGAATCTCAAATGAGAATGGAAGAAGAAGAAGAATATGAAGAAAAAAAGAAGAAAGAAAAAGAATATGAAGAAGAAAGAAGAATATGAAGAAAAAAGAAGAATATAAAGAAGAAAAAAGTACGAAGAAGAAAGAACATGAAGAAGAAGAAAGAATATGAAGAAGAAGAAGAAGAAAGAAGAATATGAAGAAGAAAGAAGAAGAAGAATATGAAGAAGGAGAAGAAAGAAGAATATGAAAAAAGAAAAAAGACGAAGAATATGAAGGAGAAGAAGAAAAAAAATATGAAGAAGAAAGAAGAAGACTATGAGGAAGAAAGAAGAAGAAGAAGAAGAAGAAGAAGAAGAAGAAGAAGAAGAAAGGTGGTCAAGGTCATTGGTCTAAGTGACTACTATGGGAAGCTGTGAGATGGAAGAAGAGTTTGGAGTCAGAGCCCTTGGGATGAAATCCTAGTTCTTCCACTTACCTCCTTGGAAAAACCATTAATTTTTCTCGGTCTCCATTTCTTCATCTTCAAAACAAGGTGATTAAACTAGATGATCCTCAGAATCTCTTTTAGCTCTAAATCTATGCCCATATGGTAGACAGAGTCCTGTGTCTGGCCTCTCCAAATATGTCCTTCAGGTGATGATACAGGTTCTCAAAAATAAACAGCAAACATCTGTTAAAGATGTCTCTGCAAAGCCTTCTCATCATGGATTGACTCCTCATCACATAGGAACCATACCTTAACTGCTATAAACTGCTTAAGGAAGGGGCTAAATAGCACAGTGGATAGAACACCAGCCCTGGAATCAGGAGGATCTGCCTCAAACACGTACACTTCCTAGCTAGGTGATTAGACAAGTAACTTAACCCCAACTGCCAAACAAAATAATAATAATAACATACATACATACATGCACACTTTCCTTGCTGTACACAGCTCCCTAGAACAAGGGAGGGGCAAAAAGATCATTCAAGATAGTGAAGCCTGTCCTTGTCTCAACAACAACTCCAAACTTCATAAGAATCTTGTTCTTATTCTATGCTCAATTCAAGCTGCCTATCACTGTATAACCATATAACCCCCACCATTTGGAAAAGCTAAATTAAGTGACTGTCATAAGTAGCAGAGCCATAAAGCTCTTTGACTCCTAAATCCACCCTTCTTTCCTTGTATTAAAGAAACCTATATATTTTAAGAGCCAGTTTAAACCATTTGGCACTAGTAATCGTCCTTTTCTTCCTTAAATATATCTGGTGATACCATTTAGCAAGCTGCAGTTCCAAGAGGAAAAGAATTCATTGGCCTCACCGCTGTCCACTCTCTCAGTGCTGAGCTAAGCTGGGTTTCAAATTCACTATCACTGCTGATAACCTTTTAACTGCTTCTCAAAGAAACGATACCGGTGTTGATTAATGGTAAAGACCTTTGTTATCCAAATTAGGCTGAGATGTAGATGGCTAACTTTCAGATCCAAGCTCTTTCCCATTCATGAGCTGTAGGGTTACTATACCAAAGCCAGTTTAGGATGGGCTACACTTCAGATTTCACTGTTATGGGAAATGGTATATTGTGAGTGAATAAGGTATTGAAATGGGGAGAGTGGAGAAGGGAGTTGTAGAATATGGGGTTGATCTTATGGCTATAAGAGAGTTGCCTTTTGCAAGCTACCAGACTAATGAGTAGTAATGTGAAAAAAAGACTAGGAAATAATTTTCCAACTTCTCAGTGGTTCAATGGCTGCACCAAACATTAAGTAATCTGGTTTTGTTCAGTCCTTTCAGTCGGGCGTGACTCTTTGTTGCTTGTCCCATTTGAGATTTTCTTGGCAAAGGTACTGGATTTATTTGCCATTTACTTCTCTAGTTCATTATATAGATGATGAAACAGGCTAACAGGGTTTGATGACTTGCCCAGGATTTGTAAGTATAACTAGTACAGTGTCTGAGGATGGATTTGAACTCAGGGAAACCGAGTCTTCCAGACTTTAGGACTCAACAATAAAAACAAAAGCAATATGGAAGGAAACTCGAAAATAATTTTCCAATTTCTAGGTGGGTTAATGGAATGGAAGAAGTAGTATACAACCATACCTGGTCCCAGACTTTTAGATCTGGATGAATGGGAATTAGTAGAAGAGGATCTTTTGTCAATTCTGTAATAAAAATGGCTTTAACTCAATTTCTAAAGACATATTTAATACATATAATTTAATACAACTGGCTATAAGAAGTTATTTAAGTATTAAAATGAAAAAGAAGAAAGTGCCAACTAAACTAGGTGATAAGAAGGAAAATTCAGATAATGGAGTTAAGTACAATTCTAAGTGTGATACTTCACAGCAGGAGGAATTAGATCATTCCTCATCTGAGGAAGAAGAGGAAGAGAGAGAGGCAGAAACACAGTCAGCTTCTCCTGTGAAGCAGAATATGACAAGATTAGAAGAAGCATTAATTAAAGCAAAAAATAAAGGAGAAGATATCTTCATTTTATACATACATATCCTGTGATGGAAAAATTTGTTTTCAGGTCAAAAGAGGCGATACACTCCTTTTAATTTGGAAAAACAAATTGAAAAGGGTTTACTCTTTATAGGGCTATATCATCTTACATGAAGATATTTGCTAGATAATTTGTCCTATAAATCTTAACCCTGAATGATTGAAATCTTAGCGAAAACATGCTTAGAACGGGACAGAATTTTGTTTGTGGCTTTCAGAGTATCGTGAATTATGTAGGCTTCAAGTTCAATGCAATAGGCAAACAGGAACTATTGAACAAATCACTTTTGACCAACTAGCTGGTGAAGGTCAGTATGCAGAGAATTCAGAACAGATTAATTATCCTATAACAGTGTATGAGCAGATATCTAAGGCTGCAATAAAAGCAATTCCTCACAGACAAAAGATCAGGGAAGCTTGCACAAAAAATACAACAAGGTCCCAATGAACCTTTACAGATTTTAATGAGATGTTTGCAAACAAGCTGTAATCAGAACCATTGGAGATAAATACTTGCTATAGAAATAATGATATGAGACATCTGGCTAAGGAAGGCGCAATAAGTTTTTAAAAAATTATATGAGGACTAGACAAAGATGCTCCTTTAGAGGAGATCATAAGGCGCTGTACAGTGGCTAAATTCTTATTATACAAACTATGATGAACATGGAAAGACAGGGTCCCTCCTGACTTCAGGACCAGAGCTCTATCCACTGTGCCACCTAGCTACCCCTTTCCCATAATTTTTTTTTCATTTTTTTTTTTTTAATTTAATAGCCTTTTATTTACAGGTTATAGGCTTGGGTAACTTTACAGCATTAACAATTGCCAGCCTTTAATTTCCTCTTACCCCCCACCTCCCCCATATGTGGGATGATGATAGATGTTAAATATATTAAAAATATAAATTAGAATAAGTATACATCCCATAAGTTTTAGATTTTTTTTTTATTTAATAGCCTTTTATTTACAGGTAATATGCATGGGTAACCTTACAGCATTAACAATTGCCAAACCTCTTGTTCCAATTTTTCACCTCTTACCCCCTCCCCCAGATGGCAGGATGACAGTAGATGTTAAGCCCATTTAAAATATAAATTAGATATAATAAGTATACATGACCAGTGTTGCTGTACAAAAATCAGACTCTGAAATATTGTACAATTAACTTGTGAAGGAAATCAAAAATGCAGGTGGGCATAAATATAGGGATTGGGAATTCAATGTAATGGGTTTTAGTCATCTCCCAGAGTTCTTTCTCTGGACGTAGCTCATCCCATAAATTTTTAAGACAGTTTTTCTCCCCCAGAAATTGAGGGTATAAAAAGGATGACTCTTCTTCTTCTTCTTCTTCTTCTGTAAAGAATTAAGAGTTATAGATACCATGCCAAATTTGAAAAAATGCTTTTCCTGCAGTCTGTATATATACCTAAGCGATATAAAATTTTCTTGTTCCCTCACCAAAAAATGACTATTACAACTAAAATCTTGAAATTACTATGAAATTTATTATAAATATTGATTACATTAAAATTTCCCTGTTTGAGCTCTCAGCTCCCCAAGTATATTTGAAAGAAAAAGCTGGTGCGATTCATTTCCTTTCGGATCAGCTTCTGATTGAGGGATATATGCACAACATCTTGTCCAAGGAAGATAGGTGCGATGAAACCTTCTTGCAGCACTGTGATTGGGCAGATCTCTTTCGAAGAAGCAGATAAGTGGAAATTCCCATTCTATTAATTTTTTCCCTGAAAAAGATTGGTTTTGACGTTGGAACACTCTCTGTCACGATCTGGACTTTGGTCTCCACACTGGAGATTCCAACTTGCTTTCATAGGCGTTAGTTTTGGGGCCACAACATCACTATCCTGTGGTTTGGTGAAGTTTTTGTTCATGCACCACTGAACAAAATACTGCCTGGCAGCCTCTAAACTTTGCTCATCAGTTTTCTTACAGTACACTCGGATAAGCTGTTCAGCAAATTTTTCAGGTAGAAGCTGTGAAACTTGATTTTTTGTAATCAAGACTGCTTTACTTCGGTCATTCTTGCAATAGAAATAAACATGATCAATAGGATTTTTTTCTTGCATTCCATAATCCATGTTGATGACATCAATTATGAAATCTTCAGCCTTTAATTCAACTTTCAGATCTGTAAGTTCTGGTGTGGAAGCAGCAACATCTTTTGCAAGTTGCTCATATTGCTCCCTTCTAATCTTCTCTTGCCCTGTTGGCCGAGTTTCACCCACAAACTTGTATAGTTTACGACTTTGCTCTGACCACGAAGAACTCTCTTCTGTTGAAACAAGAGGTCCTGCGATTTGTTCTTTGATAAAACATATATCTTCTTCTGGAACAAGCCCATATTTCTTCATTACATTTTCAATTCCATTGGCATTAACCAGGTATTCAAACATCTTGACTGAGCCCATTTCATGCTTCCAATCATATCCTGGGCGAGCAGTCGACCTATCAAACGATATGATGGTCCATGACTAGATCGCGATAAGCTGGCAATCTGAACACACAGCATATCCCGCTCAGTTATTTGTAGTTCAGGCTGCTTTTCACGCAGTGCACGGACCAGACATCCTGCTAGATACCCGACACCTAGACAATGCTCAAATCGGTTGTGTGAGCCACCTGGAAAAACATAGTAAGCACCTCCCATCTGTTTAATATATCGAAGTCGTTGAAATTGAGGTGTGTCAATGATTCGGATAAGAAGAGGGTGAAATTCTATATGGCCATGAACAGGATCATTAAATATCTTCATTGTCTCTTCATGGTCTTGATTCAGTTGATTGATACAATCCAGCAGTTTCTGTCTTTCTTCTGAAGAACTTACTCCAAGATTTTCAAGAAGCGATTCATCAAAGCTGAGCAGCTGAGTGCCTCCGATTTTGTTTTCCCGTATGCGGCTGAGGAGCGTCGGGTTGCAGAAGCCGCGGTCGCGGAGGAAAGAGCACAGCCAATCGGGGTCCCAGCTCTGGGGATCGGCGTCGTCCTCGGGCTCCGCGGCGGCTCGGGCAGCGGCGTGCTCCGAGGTGGGAGAAGGAGTCCTGGGGCGAGCACGTTTTAAAGGAGTTCGGTATTCCCTCATGGCCTTTCCTCAGCCGCTGCCGCTGCCGCCACCTGCTGAGTTCCAGAAGCCGGCTATGCAGCTGACCGTGCAAGCGCACAACCACCCAGCGCAGGCTGCTATCTCTCTGCTTATTCTTCGCTCTCCTTGGCTTCTGCCTCCTGCTTTCTTCAGCCTCCAGCCAGCACCAGAGTGAAGGTGCAATGGATCTCTCTTGCCTCGAAGATGGGGCTTGGGCTTTCTGGAGTCCTCTCTCTCTCCTCTCTCTCGGTCCCACAAGAAGAATAAGTAGCTTCAAAAGCTCCTATTTATAGATCTCCAAAGGTTAACTCCGCCTTCTGGAGGGAGAGGGATTCTAGGTTATATCCCAGAGTACTCTCTGGCCATAAGGGAGGTGTGAATTCAGACTAAGCCCTACACGTGTGGTGTGAACTCCATTGAGTACTTAGATACTTATTGAGCTCTCTAAAGGTGTGAACACAAGCATTGTTCTATCAGTTCCACTTATTACCTTGTTTCAACTTCTGTTGATATCTTTCTAAGAGCAAATGCTCAATGTCTTAACACTTTGTAAAGATTCAACACCTCCCCTTTTTCTTTTCATTTTAGAACATAGGTGGTCATAACCTCCTTGACTTCTTAAAGAGTGAGAACTCCAAAGGTGGTCATCTACTCTGACATCTCAGGAAGGAGATGAAAATACCAAAATAAAATCAAATCAAGATCATGATTCTAAAGGGGCTCACCAGAAACAAGGTGTACATGAATCCATCAGTAGTAGTCATTTTAATTATAAGCACATAATATAACACAGGCTAGTAGTAATGTAACAAACCTTGAATCAACATGAGAATTTACACATTTACACATTGTCCATTAGTTCATGTGCCAGGAACCCAATGATTCCTGTAAGCTTTGAGGTAAACAATTTTTCGTATACAACATTATACATGTCCATAAGTCCTAAAAATAGTCCAAAAGGGACCCATTGTCCATCATGCCTCTTTTTCTGTAAAATGAGGATAATAATAGTATCCACCTTTCATAGTTGTGAGTCTCAAGCAGAATGTGTATAAGGCATTTTGCAAATTTAAAAATACTATATAAATATTAATCATAATAATTATAATTGTATGTGCTTTATGTTAGCCATGATAAATACATCTTAGCTATCAAAAGGACTATCACAGCAGTTCTTTCACTGTAGAGAGCACTGAATTAGTCCTCCATTACCATGAAAATTTTGGTGACTTGGAAGTACTTGGGATATGATGCATAGTAAAAATAATATAAATAATAGTTTTCATTTATTTGGTACTTTTAAAATTTATAAAGAGCTCATTTGATCTTTACAACAACTTTGTGAAGTAGATGCTATTATTAGCTGCATTTTACAAATGAGCAAACTGAGACAACTGAGGTTAAGTGATTTGCCCAAAATCACACTTCCAGGAAATGTCTTAATCTGGATTTGAACTTGGGTCTTCTAGCTCCAAAGCCAGCATTCTATGTAACATGCCACCTAGCTGTCTAGTAAGAGGTTTTTTACATAAAGGAACTTGTCCAATGGGAAAGTGATGGACCTAGAGATTAAAGTAAGACCATTTGGGCCATGATTATCAAACTGATCCTTTCATTTGCCTATAAATTAAAAATGACTTTTAGATTTTTAAATGAAATTTTATTTAATAATCATTTATTATTAATTTATTTAATTATTGATTAATAATATCAAAAACCATTCTTAGTCCTCAGGCTACAGGAAAGCAGGTGGGCTAGATTCCATCCAAGGACAGTAGTTATCTGAAGACCCACTCTAGCCTGAGGGTATCTGGGGAAAGTCTTTGGATGGAGAAGATAATATTTATCCTCAATTGCTGCAAGTATCCTTTAAAACAAAGAGAAGAGGGCCATTAATGTCATACTTTGAAAGTTAGAAGACCACTCAGAGGCCAGGTATATAATCCTATCCTCTCTTTTTTACAAATGATTAAACTGAGGCTAGGGAAGATCAAATGATTTGCCCCAAAGTCAAACATGTACTAAAGGTCAGGAAGATTTGAATCCAGATCCTCTGGCTCCAGAGTCAGTTTCTTTCGATCTCTGGTTTCTGTCTGTGTAAGAGAATGGTAAAAACCAATTCACTGGTCAATGATTTTGTTGTTATGAGCTATTGGGTTTTCCAAAGGCCAAAACACTGGCACACAAAACAATGGTAGATTAGACATGTACCTACATAGTCAACACTACAGATTAACTGAACTAATCAAAAAGTAGCAGCCACCATCTATGTGGCTCTGGTGCTACAGAAAAACCAGTTTGTCTCACTGGTATGTGGGCTTGTGAGTCGTGCCTGGGTCTTCAGGTTCTACTCTAGGTATAGAATCTTGACTGGGTCCCTTGAGGAATATGACCTCCTGGCAGTTCTCAAGAGGGAGTTTGTCTGTCTGTTTGCATTATAAAGCTAGGCAACCCATCTGTTATATTAGCTTCAGTGGAACTAACTACAGTAGAACAGCTTGTTAATGAGACTAGTTTTAATTGTTAGTAATTTTTACCTTACCTGAAGTTTAAATTTGCATCTTTGTAAATTCTAATGATTATTCTGAGTTCTGCCCTCCAGTGTTAAAAACAAATCCTATTCATTTTTCCCCTTTTTCCACTCCCTTCTTCCTTTCTCTCTTGCCTCCTTTCCTCCCCCTCTCTTTTTTCCTTTCTTCCATCCTTTTCTTCTTTTTTCTTCCTTCCCTTCTTTCATTTCTTTTTATAAATGATTTATTTAATTTTTAAATTTAAAATTTATTTTATTTTTAACCTTGAATTCTCTTCCTCCCACCTCTCTCTTATTTCATTGAGAAAGCAAGAAAAATAAAATCTATTACAGATATGTATAAGCAACAACAGATTTCTTCATTAATTATGTCCAAAAAATATACTTCTATCTACACTTTGAATCCATTATCTTCCTATGCAAGGGTGGATAACATGTTTCATTATGGATAGCATGTTTCATTATAAGTCCTCTGGAATTATGATTAGAAATTGCATTGATCAGAGTTCCTAATCTTTCAGAATTGATAGTCCTTACAATGTTGTTATTGCACAATTTATTCTTCTAGTCCTACTTAATCACTTTGTATCAGGTCATATAAGTCTTCTCAGGTCCCATTTTCCACATTTATTCATTTATTCCATCATATCAAAATTTTTCATTTTCTATGTGATGTCTTCAAACATTTGAGGTTGTCTCTTCTCTTTTTGAGACAAGGGATGATCTGAAGGCCCTTCCCCAGTGGATAGATTGCTGGACTTGAATCAGAAAGTTCAGAAAGACCCAGTTTAAATCTCAACTCTGATACTTAACAGCTATGTGACCATAGGCAAGCCATTAAGTCACTCTCAGCTTCAGGGTCCTCCTTGGTAAAAGGAAGATAATGAGAGCTACACTACATCCTCACATGATTGGGTTATTTATTCTGAACTCCACAAACATAAAACAAAATGAACATCTCCACATACAAAATGGAACAGGAGTATATATGAAACCACAACTGTCTCTTATGTATGGCTTGCTTTTCTCTTCAAGCACATAAGGATATTCATCAAGTAACTTCCAAAGTTGTCCTTCTTGTCTGTGTTTTTTTCTGGTCTTCCTTCTGGGAGGAGCTGTTGTCACGTTCCAATGAGATTTTATATAGATATATATATACACATACATATATATTTATTTATGTATACCCTTTGAAAACTTTAGAGTTTTACATAAATGTTAGTTATTTTTATCATTATCGCTCTTTTCTGTAAATTCTCTTATTTTCCATCTCTTTTATATTGCAGTGCCAACATTTGGTATGCAATTGGATGTATGTGGCAAAGAAGATACTGGATCCCTCCCTTCTACAGAATGGATTCTTAACTTTTTTATGTCATGGATTCTTTTGGAAGTCTCATGAAACTTATGAACCTCTTCTCAGAATAACATAAGGTAAAATACATAGGAATACCAAGAAGCCTGAAATATACTGAAATAGTTACCAACCATAACCACGATAACTACAGAAAACAAGTTTACAAAACACTAGATGAAGAACCACTGTCCTGTGGGGTGGAGATGATTTGTGTCAATAATTTGTGTCAGCAATCCATAGGCTTTAGGGGAAATTAGATTGTACTAGAGCAGAAATACAAATAAGGTATACTCAGCATAGAGCAGATAATGAAATACAAGGAGGGAATGCCATTCAGCCCTTAGAATAGACATATGGTTTCTCACTGTCTACCCACAAAAGCATCCTTTAATGGCAGAGGCATATTCCCATGCCCCTTCTTTCCCAGTTGTGTCTTTGCCTAGGCTGGAGGCAAGGATGCTTCTCCAAAGCAGACCTACCAAACAAGATTTGGGGAAAGGTTATCAAGTTGATGCCAGTTCTCAGAGGATGGTGCAGGAAACAGAGCAGGTGAGAACCAGAGAAGCTAACAGCTGAGTAAGGGCCAGGCCAAGTACAGAGATCACAACTCCCCAGAGGCTTCCCAAACAAGGGCACTGTTGCTTGTCACCCTGTTAGGGTAATTCATTTGCTCTTGAACAACTCTGCCTTTTTGGGGATGGCTAGCATGCTGGAGAATGGAAGGATGAGGGGACATCCTTAAACTATCCTTAAGACTGTCCTGTCCTTAGGACATCCTGTCCTACCTGGACAGTCTTAAAGGGACTGAGCCAATGGGAAGGACTTGATTACACTGGGCTTGTAGCTTCTTTCCTCCTGGAATCCCCTAAATTTAATATTTAAAGCAGGATTATGTCCACAGGGCAAATAGAGGTTCTATTCAACAGAAAGATAAGAACTCCTAGAATCCTCCTAATAGTAATTTTTTTTTTCTTGACTGGGTGAAAAAGGAAATTCTTTGCCTCAGTTGCTACCTAGCCTTAATCATTGAGTGGGTATGCCATTGAGTGGCTCAGCCATCTCTGTCTTCCAGGAACTAATATTCTCCTTCAGAGGTGTCCTGGATGGACAACACTTAAGCAGATGAACTCTATCCAGGCTGATTTCAGTAAGGAAGAAAGCATTAATGATTAGGGAGATCAGAAAAGGCAAAGGTGTTCAGGGAGTGGTCTCTCCAGGCAGGAAAGACAACCTGAGCCAATATACAAAGTCAAGAAAGGGAATGGCAAATTCAAGGATCAGCAAATAAGCTGGTTTAGCTGGAATGTTGGATTGGCAGGAATAATATGAAATAAACCCAGAAAGGGAGGTTGGAATTGGGTGTGAAGACTTTACAAACCAAACAGCAGAGCCTGTATTTATACTGAGAGTTGCAAAGCAGGCAACAGAACTTTTTGAGCAAGGAAGTCCTTGTTCTTTTAGGAAGGTTATTTTGGCAGCTATGTGAAATATAGTTTGGAGATGGGACAGACTGGGCCCTAGTAGGGGACTACTACAAAGGTCTATACAATAGTTTTCAAGTGGATGAACAGGATGATGTGTGTGAATGAAAAAAAGAAATGGATTTAATAAACAAAGTGTCCCAAAAGTCTTAGTTCTGTTTTGTATTATTAATAAGTTTTAAATGCACTAAGAATTTGAGAATGCCCTGAATATTGAGAAAGGAAATCACACAGGATTTAACAAGTAATGGGTGAGGGAGAGAGAAAAATCAAGGGTAATAATAAAGGTTATAAAAACTACATGACTGAACAACCGTACCCATAACAGAAATAAGACAGTTTAGACGAGAGGTAACTGAAAAAGAGAACAAGTTCCATTCTATCTAGAAGATATTCAGCTCAAGATATCTAAGAGCCAATGGATGTTGCAGGACTAGAGTTTATAAGACATATCAAAGCTGGATATTAAGGTTTGGGCAGTTAGATAGCACCATAGCGCCAGGTCTAGAATCAGGAAAATTATCTTCCTGAGTTCAAATCCAGCCTCAGACACTTACTAGCTGTGTGACCCTGGGCAAGACACAGCCTGTGTGTCTCAGTTCCCCATTTGGTAAAATGAACTGGAAAAGGTAATGGCAAGCCACTCCAATATCTTTGCCATGAAAAGTGGGAGGCAACTGAAATACAGAACAACAAGAAATTAAACTTTGAAAGTCATCTATAGGATAAATTATACCTATTATTAAGGGATTATTGAGCTGATGAGATTACCAAGAAAAGAAGCTGTAGAAAGAGAAAGGATCCCAATACGGAGCCTTCAATTAGGAACAGACATAAAAGATGATCTAGCAAAGAAGTCAAAAATAATGACCAAAACCAGAAGGAATTGACCCAAGAAAGAGCAATGTCACAAAAAAGCAGGGAGGAGAGAATCAAAACAGAAAAGTCAAGTAGGATGAAGACTGAGAAAAATCACTGGATTTAGCAATTAAGAGATTGTAACCTTAGAATTTTAGTCGAGCAGTTAGCTTGGAAACTTTATTACAAGCAGTTTAAAAGTATATGGGAGGCAAAGAAGTAGAGGTAATAAGTATGGATGGCTTTCAGAAATTTTCCTTCTTTATTATGAACTTGAAAAATATCGTAAACATAGTTCGCGCAAAACAATTAAAGAATGATATATGATGATAGTGTATGTATAATGTGGGAGGATTTTTCCCTCTCCAAAAAGGTCTCTTAAATTTAATGTGGAAGAACAAAACTAGCTTGTGTGTGTTCTCTTCTGAATTTTCCTCTACTCTGATCTTTACGTTTTTAATGTTTCATTGATGTTATTTTCTTTCTTTTCCTCTTTTTTTTAAATTACTGATTATTACTCGCCATATTTCTCACCACATTTCCCTCCCCCTCAAGAAAAAGCCTTATTGTGTAACAAATAAGTATAGTCAGGTAAAATAAATTCTTGCACTTTTACAATTTGGAATAGGGAGGCTGTGATCACCTCCTTTTCGGTGCTTTCACCTCCTTCTCTGAGAAGTTAGGAAGGCTGTGATCACCTCCCTTGGGGGGCTCTGACCTCCCTGAGGTCAGGGATGGCATGACCACCTGTGTTCTAAAATAAAAGCGGGAGATGTAATGGGCTGAGGTTTGAGTTGATGCACTGAGGTCCCAAGTGCCCAGGCTAAATAATGGTCATTCTCTACTCTTGTGCATGATTGGATAGAATAGTGCCTCTACTTACAGAGTCCTCATGTGTTGTATAGGAAATATGATTTTGGTGGGTGAGAGCAGAGACAGGAAGAGAAGCTGGAGAATTGGGCCTGGGTTCGAGACCCCGGGCTGCTGGATTTATTATGTTGGCTGCTGGGCGAGCTAGCTTCTTGACTCAGATTTACTTGTTGCTGTAGCGATTCTCTTTTACCTCGATCCTTCTTCACTGAGCTAAAAGACTGACAGTTTCCCTAACCTGAATTCCTGACTCCTGCTGATTTAAAAATACTGATCTTCACATTTGGCCCAGCGGTGGGAACCAAGCACTGAAGAAGTCTCAGGTGACCAGGAACTTGGGTGAGTATTGTTAATAGACAAATAGGAACTATTTTCTTAAAACTAAACCAATGTAATCTTTTTTTGGCTAAAATGGGACAAATGCTACCTAAAGACTCTCATCACCCCAATCCCCACCCAAAGTGGTGCTATAAACTTGTCTTAAGCTGATAGAAATACATGGGTTACTTATAACTTGGAACAGATAGAGATTTGTGGGTATATTAAAGAGGTGCATCTCCTTGGTTGTAGAGGAGGAGCAGATCTCTCGAGATAACTGGTCCCAGGTTGGACAAAGAGATGTCATACATTTCAGAGAATACGTTCCTCATTCAATTTCCATCGAGGCTATTTATACAATATTTTCAATTTTAAGGCCTATCCTAGAGAAAAGAAAAACCTGGCTCCTTCTACTCCTTCTCAAATTAGCCATGATATTAAGGAGGAAGACAATGAAGAGATTAATGACCATATCCCACAGGGCATGGAGACTTAAGTGAGCAAGGGTGTGACCTTCCCCCTCAGGCAGCTTCATTTCCCACCCAGGAGCAAGTGATTGACTCTCCTCCACCAACTCCACCCTCTAGGATGGAAGGAGGAGGGCAGTGGGGGGCAGTATTCAACACTAGCACCTCCCCAGCATCCCCAGTATCCAATTTTGAGTAGGCTGCAAGAGGGCTTAATGAAGGCAAAGAAAAGGGTGTGGACATCCTGGAACTTCAGCCACTTATCTGTCCTGTAATTTCCCAGTCTAATGCCTCAGGTCAACAAAGTCAAAGATACGCCCCTTTTAACTTAGAAATCATTAAAGATCTTAAAAAGGCCTGCACTCTTTATGGGGCTACATCAGCTTATGTTAAGATGCTGTTACAGAATTTGGGTTTGAAATCTTGACTCCTGATGACTGGAAATCTCTATAACGAGGGATGTGATGGAACTTAAAATTACATGTAGCTTTCTGAATATAGTGAGTTCTCTGTAGGATACAAGCCCAACAAAATAGTCAAAATACTGTTCATGCTGCGATCACCTATGACCTACCTGAGTATAGGTCCATACGAACGTCACAGCACAGATTAATTATTCAGTAGCAGCATAGAGGCAAATTGCTGCTAATGCTATCGTGTGGCTGCTGAGTCAGGCTAGCTTCTTTGGCTGGCCATACATTGCCATCGCCGATTCTCTTCCACCTCCGATCCTTCTACACTGACAATAAAGACTGACGATTTT
Organism: Sarcophilus harrisii; assembly: GCF_902635505.1. NCBI lineage: Eukaryota > Metazoa > Chordata > Mammalia > Dasyuromorphia > Dasyuridae > Sarcophilus > Sarcophilus harrisii. The sequence continues at coordinate 198,123,228 of NC_045426.1, forward strand.
CCCCTCACCTGAATTCCTGACTCCTGCTGATTTAAAAATACACGATCTTCACAGTTGCTCACTTTTTTTTCGGTTATATCCAACTTTTCACGGTTATATTTAGGGTTTTCCTGGCAAAGATACTGGAGTGGTTTACCATTTCCTTCTCCAGCTCATTTTACAGATGAGGAACAGGCAGAAGTGTTTAGTGACTTGCCCCAGGATCACATAGCTTCTAAGTGGCTAAGACTGGATTTGAACTCAGGAAAATAAGCCTGAGAAGAGGCAAGTGTTAAGACCTGTCTTAGGTAGAGTGCCAGGGGAGATACTTGGCTGGCTCAACCTGTGTTGGAAACACCACATCCTACAGAGTGGCCTGCCTGGTCCAGCCTGGAAGCTGAGTGACTAGCCCAGTGCAGCCGGTGGTTGAGTCTAGCTCAGCAAAGAATTAACCTATCCATTGGAGATGCCATGCCTTTTGAGAAGTAAGCTGAGCTCTCCCATCACTGACCCTATTCCCTCTAAAGTTTTAAGAGGTGCCTCTAGATAATAAAGAGATATGAAGGGTCTGTCATTCCGCAGTGATGTCTTTGTGATCATGTAGCTAAGAAGGACATGAAGTGGCTGGTCGCTCAATGCATAGAATACTAGGCCTGGGCTCAGGATGGGCTAACTGTGCTGTGTCACACTGGTTTCTGTTTGCCTCCATTTTCTCAGCTATAAAATAGAGATAATAATAATACTATCTACCTCCAGGATTGTTGTGTGGATCAAATGATATGATAATATTTATAAAATGCTTAGCATAGTGGCTGGCACACAGTAGGCACTAAGTCAATTCTTATTCTTTTCCCCTCCCATGCTTATTCTTCCCCCCATGGTAGACTCAGAATTTATAGGAGAACATTTCTCAAGTTTTTGAGGAGAGATCTTTTTTGGCTGTTGCCCTTACTGTACATTTGCATAAACACCTTTTTATGAGGAACAGAGCTAGGGGCTAATTATGAAACAAACCTGAGACAAGTCTGAGACACCAAGATTGAGGTTTATGAGTTAATGTCAGGAGGACAGCTACCTACAAAGTTATCCTTAGGATGCCCAGAATAGTAGCAGCTACCCTTATAGGGATCCAAATTGCTAGGGCCAGAGGAGATCAGGAGAGTGAGTATAGAGAGGGTGTCACATTAAGATAGATCAGGACTTTCTAACCAGTCCCAATTAAAATCAAATCTTTTACTGGAAGGCTTCCCCAAGTCTTTTTCATTCCAGTACCTTCCCTTAGTTAGCTAGTTCTTCTTTATCTTCACTTTACATGTTTGTTTGCTCCTATAAAATCTTTTGCCTCTTTTTTGTATTCCTAATGCCTGGCACAGTGCCTAGCATATAGTAGGCACTTAATAAATCTTTACTGGTTGATTAAACCTGAAGGAAGAGGCTATGGACAATATGTTCTATCTAAAAAGCAAAACTCAAGCATAGGTGGATGAGCAGGGTAGGCAGCTGATGTGAGATACATTGCACTGAGCAATTTTCTAATATTTAATTTTTATAAACATACATTTGAAAAATATAAACACAGAATGGCATAGTGGATAGACAGTTGGCTTAGAGGTGGTAAATCATGGGTTCATATCCTTTCTCTGACACATAGTACTGAGGTGACCCTGAATAGATCACAATTGTTCAAGAATCTAAATTGCCCAGAAAGAGTCTATCTCCATTGCTGGAAGGAATTTTTTCACCTATGTGCTCCCAACCCAGATTTAAGCCTTATCTCTATGTATTCTTATGCCAAAAATAATTCCACTCTCTTTGCTATATATGCAGGTATTAATTTTTCCATATATCAAATTGCATATTACAATTAAAGCTGAAAATCTCTTTAAAATCAAGGGGTACAGTTTTCATATTCAGAAGGATATGATTATCAAGCCTGCATAAGGCCCATACGTGTTTTTGATTTTGAAGCCAGGTCATGTGAAAGACTTGGTTCTTTGAAAATGGAATCTCAAATGAGAATGGAAGAAAAAGAAGAATATGAAGAAAAAAAGAAGGAAGAAAAAGAATATGAAGAAGAAAGAAGAATATGAAGAAGAAGAAAGAAGAATATGAAGAAAAAGAAAACAGAATACGAAGAAGAAAGAACATGAAGAAGAAGAAAGAATATGAAGAAAAAAGAAGAATATGAAGAAGAAGAAAAAAGAATACGAAGAAGAAAGAACATGAAGAAGAAGAAAGAATATAAGAAGAAGAAGAATATGAAGAAGAAGAAGAAGAAAGAAGGAAAGAACACATGAAGAGAAGAAGAATGTGAGAGAAAGAAGAAAGAACATGAAGAAGAAGAAAGAAGAATATGAAGAAGAAGAAAGAAGAATATGAAGAAGAAAAAGAAGAAGAAGAATATGAAGAAGGAGAAGAAAGAAGAATATGAAGAAAAAGAAGAAAGACGAAGAATATGAAGGAGAAGAAAGAAGAAGAATATAAAGGAGAAGAAGAAAAAAGAATATGAAGAAGAAAGAAAAAGAATATGAAGAAGAAAGAAGAAGACTATGAAGAAGAAAGAAGAAGAAGAAGAAGAAGAAGAAGAAGAAGAAGAAAGGTGGTCAAGGTCATTGGTCTAAAACTGTTTACTGTAGGGCTGCAGGATAGAAGAGTTTGGAGTCAGAGCCCTTGGGATGAAATCCTAGTTCTTCCACTTACCTCCTTGGAAAAACCATTAATTTTTCTCGGTCTCCATTTCTTCATCTTCAAAACAGTTATTAGATGATCTCCGTTAACAGCTCTAATCTGTACCCATATGGTAGACAGAGTCCTGTGTCTGGCCTCTCCAAATATGTCCTTCAAGTGATGATACAGGTTCTCAAAAATAAACAGCAAACATCTGTTAAAGATATCTCTGCAAAGCCTTCTCATCATGGATTGACTCCTCGTCACATAGGAACCATACCTTAACTGCTATCAACTGCTTAAGGAAGGGGCTAAATAGCACAGTGGATAGAACACCAGCCCTGGAATCAGGAGGATCTGCCTCAAACACTTACACTTCCTAGCTAGGTGATTAGACAAGTAACTTAACCCCAACTGCCAAACAAAATAATAAATAATAATAATAATAATAATAATAACATACATACATACATGCACACTTTCCTTGCTGTACACAGCTCCCTAGTACAAGGGAGGGGCAAAAAGATCATTCAAAGATAGTGAAGCCTCTCCTTGTCTCAACAACAACTCCAAACTTCATAAGAATCTTGTTCTTATTCTATGCTCAATTCAAGCTGCCTATCACTGTATAACCATATAACCCCCACCATTTGGAAAAGCTAAATTAAGGGACTGTCATAAGTAGCAGAGCCATAAAGCTCTTTGACTCCTAAACCCACCCTTCTTTCCTTGCTCCTTAAAGCTTCTCTATATGGCCCCAGAGCCAGTTTAAACCATTTGGCACTAGTAATCGTCCTTTTCTTCCTTAAATATATCTGGTGATACCATTTAGCAAGCTGCAGTTCCAAGAGGAAAAGAATTCATTGGCCTCACCGCTGTCCACTCTCTCAGTGCTGAGCTAAGCTGGGTTTCAAATTCACTATCACTGCTGATAACCTTTTAACTGCTTCTCAAAGAGCAATGCTACAGTGGTGATTAATGAGTAGAAGGCCTTTGTTATCCAAATTAGGCTGAGATGTAGATGGCTAAGTTTCAGATCCAAGCTCTTTCCCATTCATGAGCTGTAGGGTTACTATACCAAAGCCAGTTTAAGATGGGCTACACTTCAGATTTCACTGTTATGGGAAATGGTATATTGTGAGTGAATAAGGTATTGAAATGGGGAGAGTGGAGAAGGGAGTTGTAGAATATGGGGTTGATCTTATAGCTATAAGAGAGTTACCTTTTGCAAGCTACCGGACTAATGAGTAGTAATGGGAAAAAAGATGACGAAATAATTTTCCAACTTCTCAGTGGTTCAATGGCTGCACCAAACATTAAGTAATCTGGTTTTGTTCAGTCCTTTCAGTCGGGTGTGACTCTTTGTTGCTCATTTGATTACTATTGTAAGGTACAGGATTTATTTTGTTCTTCTGGATTCAATATAGATGATGAAACAGGCTAACAGGGTTTGATGACTTGCCCAGGATTTGTAAGTATAACTAGTACAGTGTCTGAGGATGGATTTGAACTCAGGGAAAGCGAGTCTTCCAGACTTTAGGACTCAACAATAAAAACAAAAGCAATATGGAAGGAAACTCGAAAATAATTTTCCAATTTCTAGGTGGGTTAATGGAATGGAAGAAGTAGTAGTATACAACCATACCTGGTCCAAGACTTTTAGATCTGGATGAATGGGAATTAGTAGAAGAGGATCTTTGTCAATTCTGTAATAAAAATGGCTTTAACTCAATTTCTAAAGACATATTTAATACATATAATTTAATACAACAGCTATAAAGTTATTTAAGTATTAAAATGAAAAGAAGAAGTCTCTAAATCATCTGTTCCTCATCTGAGAAGAAGGAAGAGGCAGAAACACAGTCAGCTTCTCCGTGAAGCAGAATATGACAAGATTAGAAGAAGCATTAATTAAAGCAAAAAATAAAGGAAGATATCTCAGTTTATACATGCATATCCTGTGATGGAAAAGATTGACTTTCAGGTCAAAAGAGACCATGCTCACCCAATTTGGAAAAACTTAAATTGAAAAAGGGTTGCACTCTTTATAGGGCTATATCATCTTATGTGAAGATGTTGCTAGATAATTTGTCCTATGAAATCTTAACCCTGAATGATTGGAAATCCATAAGCAGCTTATGCTTAGAACCCGGGACAAAATTTGTTGTAGCTTTCAGAGTATCGTGAATTATGGAAGCTGAAGTTCAATACAATAGGCAAACGGGAACTATTGAACAAATCACTTTTGACCAACTAGCTGGTGAAGGTCAGTATACAGAGAATTCAGAACAGATTTATTATCCTATAACAGTGTATGAGCAGATATCTAAGGCTGCAATAAAAGCTTGGTGTTCCCTCCCCAGACAAAAAGATCAAGGGGAAGCTTGCACAAAAATACAGCAAGGTCCCAATGAACCTTTTGCAGATTTTGTGAGATGTTTGCAAACAGCTGTAATCAGAACCATTGGAGATAAATGCTGCTATAGAAATAATGATGAGACATCTGAAAGCTGAAAGATGCCAATGAGATTTGCAGGGCCATGGGGACTAGACAAAGATGCTCCTTTAGAGGAGATCATAAGGCGCTGTGCCACAGTGGGCACAAATTCTTATTATACCCAAACTATGATGAACATGGAAAGACAGGGTCCCTCCTGACTTCAGGACCAGAGCTCTATCCACTGTGCCACCTAGCTACCCCTTTCCCATAATTTTTTTTTCATTTTTTTTTTCATTTAATAGCCTTTTATTTACAGGTTATATGCATGGGTAACTTTACAGCATTAACAATTGCCAAACCTCTTGTTCCAATTTTTCACCTCACCCCCACCTCCCACATGGCAGGATGACCAGTAGACATTATCTATTAATATAAAATTAGAATAAGTATACATCATAATTTTCGTTTTTTTAACATGTACTTTTATTTACAAGTAATATGCATAGGTAACCTTACATTAACAATTGCCAAACCTCTTGTTTAATTTTCACCTCTTGCACCCACCCCTCCCCCAGCAGATGGCAGGATGACCGATGAATGTTAAATACATTAAAAATATAAATTAGATACACAATAAGTATACATGACCAAAACGTTATTTGCTGTACAAAAAGAATCAGACTCTGAAATATTACAATTAACTTGAAAGAAATCAAAAATGCAGGTGGGCATAAATATAAGGTTAGAATTCAAATGTAATGGGTTTTAGTCATCTCCCAGAGTTCTTTCTCTGGACGTAGCTCATCCCATAAATTTTTAAGACAGTTTTTCTCCCCCAGAAATTGAGGGTATAAAAAGGATGACTCTTCTTCTTCTTCTTCTTCTTCTTCTGTAAATTAAAATTCAGATACCATACCGTTGAAAAATGCTTTCCTGCAGTCTGTATATATACCTAAGCGATATAAAATTTTCATTTCCTACCAAAAAATGACTATTACAACTAAAATCTTGAAATTACTATGAAATTTATTATAAATATTGATTACATTAAAATTTCCCTGTTTGAGCTCTCAGCTCCCCAAGTATATTTGAAAGAAAAAGCTGGTGCGATTCATTTCCATTCGGATCAGCTTCTGATTGAGGGATATATGCACAACATCTTGTCCGAGGAAGATAGGTGCGATGAAACCTTCTTGCAGCACTGTGATTGGGCAGATCTCTTTCTAAGAAGCAGATAAGTGGAAATTCCCATTCTGTTAATTTTTTCCCTGAAAAAGATTGGTTTTGACGTTGGAACACTCTCTGTCACGATCTGGATCTCCACACTGGAATTCAACTTGCTTTCATAAGCGTTAGTTTTAGAATACAACATCTCTGTGGTTTGGTGAGTTTTGTTCGTACCACTGAACAAAATACTGTAAACCCTCTAAACTTTGCTCATCAGTTTTCTTACCATTTTACTCGGATAAGCTGTTCAGCAAATTTTTCAGGTAGAAGCTGTGAAACTTGATTTTTTGTAATCAAGACTGCTTTACTTCGGTCATTCTTGCAATAGAAATAAACATGATCAATAGGATTTTTTTCTTGCATTCCATAATCCATGTTGATGACATCAATTATGAAATCTTCAGCCTTTAATTCAACTTTCAGATCTGTAAGTTCTGGTGTGGAAGCAGCAACATCTTTTGCAAGTTGCTCATATTGCTCCCTTCTAATCTTCTCTTGCCCTGTTGGCCGAGTTTCACCCACAAACTTGTATAGTTTACGACTTTGAATTTTCAGCAAAATCTCTCGTGCCTCAGCCAATTTGGGATCAGGAGAATGCAAAATCTCCAGAAAAATGTTATCTGTAAGTTTTACGTAGGCTTCCATATCATCAATTGCTGTAGAAAGCGTGTACTTTTTCCCCCCACTACCTTCTATTTCTATATGGGGATCTGCTTTAAGGAAGGCATGTGTCATCATTGTTTCAATGAGGTTGCCAACTCTGTGCTGGTAAGCTCTTCGGTGCAGGCAGTTGCGGGTATGGAACATGTCATACAGATTTCCGACTTCCTTGTCTCTGGTACAAATATGTTTCTTATTGTCTACTTCACATACACGGGCAAACTTAATAAAGCGCTTATGCTCAAAGTTATTTGGAATTCCAAGATGGTGGCAATCCCTGGCAAAATAATCCCATTTATCCACATCAATGCCATTGGTTATTAGCCACTCTCATAAAGTTTCTCTTCAGGTGCGTCCTTTGCTCTGACCACGAAGAACTCTCTTCTGTTGAAACAAGAGGTCCTGCGATTTGTTCTTTGATAAAACATATATCTTCTTCTGGAACAAGCCCATATTTCTTCATTACATTTTCAATTCCATTGGCATTAACCAGGTATTCAAACATCTTGACTGAGCCCATTTCATGCTTCCAATCATATCCTGGGCGAGCAGTCGACCTATCAAACGATATGATGGTCCATGACTAGATCGCGATAAGCTGGCAATCTGAACACACAGCATATCCCGCTCAGTTATTTGTAGTTCAGGCTGCTTTTCACGCAGTGCACGGACCAGACATCCTGCTAGATACCCGACACCTAGACAATGCTCAAATCGGTTGTGTGAGCCACCTGGAAAAACATAGTAAGCACCTCCCATCTGTTTAATATATCGAAGTCGTTGAAATTGAGGTGTGTCAATGATTCGGATAAGAAGAGGGTGAAATTCTATATGGCCATGAACAGGATCATTAAATATCTTCATTGTCTCTTCATGGTCTTGATTCAGTTGATTGATACAATCCAGCAGTTTCTGTCTTTCTTCTGAAGAACTTACTCCAAGATTTTCAAGAAGCGATTCATCAAAGCTGAGCAGCTGAGTGCCTCCGATTTTGTTTTCCCGTATGCGGCTGAGGAGCGTCGGGTTGCAGAAGCCGCGGTCGCGGAGGAAAGAGCACAGCCAATCGGGGTCCCAGCTCTGGGGATCGGTGTCGTCCTCGGGCTCCGCGGCGGCTCGGGCAGCGGCGTGCTCCGAGGTGGGAGAAGGAGTCCTGGGGCGAGCACGTTTTAAAGGAGTTCGGTATTCCCTCATGGCCTTTCCTCAGCCGCTGCCGCTGCCGCCACCTGCTGAGTTCCAGAAGCCGGCTATGCAGCTGACCGTGCAAGCGCACAGCCACCCAGCGCAGGCTGCTATCTCTCTGCTTATTGCAGCTTCGCTCTCCTTGGCTTCTGCCTCCTGCTTTCTTCAGCCTCCAGCCAGCACCAGAGTGAAGGTGCAATGGATCTCTCTTGCCTCGAAGATGGGGCTTGGGCTTTCTGGAGTCCTCTCTCTCTCCTCTCTCTCGGTCCCACAAGAAGAATAAGTAGCTTCAAAAGCTCCCTATTTATGTGATCTCCCAAAGGTTAACTCCGCCTTCTGGAGGGAGAGGGATTCTAGGTTATATCCCAGAGTACTCTCTGGCCATAAGGGAGGTGTGAATTCAGACTAAGCCCTACACGTGTGGTGTGAACTCCATTGAGTACTTAGATACTTATTGAGCTCTCTAAAGGTGTGAACACAAGCATTGTTCTATCAGTTCCACTTATTACCTTGTTTCAACTTCTGTTGATATCTTTCTAAGAGCAAATGCTCAATGTCTTAACACTTTGTAAAGATTCAACACCTCCCCTTTTTCTTTTCATTTTAGAACATAGGTGGTCATAACCTCCTTGACTTCTTAAAGAGTGAGAACTCCAAAGGTGGTCATCTACTCTGACATCTCAGGAAGGAGATGAAAATACCAAAATAAAATCAAATCAAGATCATGATTCTAAAGGGGCTCACCAGAAACAAGGTGTACATGAATCCATCAGTAGTAGTCATTTTAATTATAAGCACATAATATAACACAGGCTAGTAGTAATGTAACAAACCTTGAATCAACTTGAGAATTTACACATTTACACATTGTCCATTAGTTCATGTGCCAGGAACCTTGATTCCTGTAAGCTTTGGGGAAACAATTTTCGTATACAACATTACCCATCTGCAGTCTAAAAATAGTCCAAAAGGGACCCATTGTCCATCATGCCTCTTTTTCTGTAAAATGAGGATAATAATAGTATCCACCTTTCATGGTTGTGAGTCTCAAGCAGAATGTGTATAAGGCATTTTGCAAATTTAAAAATACTATATAAATATTAATCATAATAATTATAATTGTATGTGCTTTATGTTAGCCATGATAAATACATCTTAGCTATCAAAAGGACTATCACAGCAGTTCTTTCACTGCTTAGAGAGCACTGAATTAGTCCTCCATTACCATGAAAATTTTGGTGACTTGGAAGTACTTGGGATATGATGCATAGTAAAAATAATATAAATAATAGTTTTCATTTATTTGGTACTTTTAAAATTTATAAACAGCTCATTTGATCTTTACAACAACTTTGTGAAGTAGATGCTATTATTAGTTGCATTTTACAAATGAGCAAACTGAGACAACTGAGGTTAAGTGATTTGCCCAAAATCACACTTCCAGGAAATGTCTTAATCTGGATTTGAACTTGGGTCTTCTAGCTCCAAAGCCAGCATTCTATGTAACATGCCACCTAGCTGTCTAGTAAGAGGTTTTTTACATAAAGGAACTTGTCCAATGGGAAAGTGATGGACCTAGAGATTAAAGTAAGACCATTTGGGCCATGATTATCAAACTGATCCTTTCATTTGCCTATAAATTAAAAATGACTTTTAGATTTTTAAATGAAGTTTTATTTAATAATCATTTATTATTAATTTATTTAATTATTGATTAATAATATCAAAAACCATTCTTAGTCCTCAGGCTACAGGAAAGCAGGTGGGCTAGATTCCATCCAAGGACAGTAGTTATCTGAAGACCCACTCTAGCCTGAGGGTATCTGGGGAAAGTCTTTGGATGGAGAAGATAATATTTATCCTCAATTGCTGCAAGTATCCTTTAAAACAAAGAGAAAGGGCCATTAATGTCATACTTTGAAAGTTAGAAGACCACTCAGAGGCCAGGCATATAATCCTATCCTCTCTTTTTTACAAATGATTAAACTGAGGCTAGGGAAGATCAAATGATTTGCCCCAAAGTCAAACATGTACTAAAGGTCAGGAAGATTTGAATCCAGATCCTCTGGCTCCAGAGTCAGTTTCTTTCGATCTCTGCTTTCTGTCTGTGTAAGAGAATGGTAAAACCAATTCACTGGTCAATGAATTTGTTGTTATGAGCTATTGGGTTTTCCAAAGGCCAAAACACTGGCACACAAAACAATGGTAGATTAGACATGTACCTACATAGTCAACACTACAGATTAACTGAACTAATCAAAAAGTAGCAGCCACCACCTATGTGGCTCTGGTGCTACAGAAAAACCAGTTTGTCTCACTGGTATGTGGGCTTGTGAGTCGTGCCTGGGTCTTCAGGTTCTACTCTAGGTATAGAATCTTGACTGGGTCCCTTGAGGAATATGACCTCCTGGCAGTTCTCATGAGGGAGTATGTCTGTCTGTTTGCATTATAAAGCTAGGCAACCCATCTGTTATATTAGCTTCAGTGGAACTAACTACAGTAGAACAGCTTGTTAATGAGACTAGTTTTAATTGTTAGTAATTTTTACCTTACCTGAAGTTTAAATTTGCATCTTTGTAAATTCTAATGATTATTCTGAGTTCTGCCCTCCAGTGTTAAAAACAAATCCTATTCATTTTTCCCCTTTTTCCACTCCCTTCTTCCTTTCTCTCTTGCCTCCTTTCCTCCCCCTCTCTTTTTTCCTTTCTTCCATCCTTTTCTTCTTTTTTCTTCCTTCCCTTCTTTCATTTCTTTTTATAAATGATTTATTTAATTTTTAAATTTAAAATTTATTTTATTTTTAACCTTGAATTCTCTTCCTCCCACCTCTCTCTTATTTCATTGAGAAAGCAAGAAAAATAAAATCTATTACAGATATGTATAAGCAACAACAGATTTCTTCATTAATTATGTCCAAAAAATATACTTCTATCTACACTTTGAATCCATTATCTTCCTATGCAAGGGTGGATAACATGTTTCATTATGGATAGCATGTTTCATTATAAGTCCTCTGGAATTATGATTAGAAATTGCATTGATCAGAGTTCCTAATCTTTCAGAATTGATAGTCCTTACAATGTTGTTATTGCACAATTTATTCTTCTAGTCCTACTTAATCACTTTGTATCAGGTCATATAAGTCTTCTCAGGTCCCATTTTCCACATTTATTCATTTATTCCATCATATCAAAATTTTTCATTTTCTATGTGATGTCTTCAAACATTTGAGGTTGTCTCTTCTCTTTTTGAGACAAGGGATGATCTGAAGGCCCTTCCCCAGTGGATAGATTGCTGGACTTGAATCAGAAAGTTCAGAAAGACCCAGTTTAAATCTCAACTCTGATACTTAACAGCTATGTGACCATAGGCAAGCCATTAAGTCACTCTCAGCTTCAGGGTCCTCCTTGGTAAAAGGAAGATAATGAGAGCTACACTACATCCTCACATGATTGGGTTATTTATTCTGAACTCCACAAACATAAAACAAAATGAACATCTCCACATACAAAATGGAACAGGAGTATATATGAAACCACAACTGTCTCTTATGTATGGCTTGCTTTTCTCTTCAAGCACATAAGGATATTCATCAAGTAACTTCCAAAGTTGTCCTTCTTGTCTGTGTTTTTTTCTGGTCTTCCTTCTGGGAGGAGCTGTTGTCACGTTCCAATGAGATTTTATATAGATATATATATACACATACATATATATTTATTTATGTATACCCTTTGAAAACTTTAGAGTTTTACATAAATGTTAGTTATTTTTATCATTATCGCTCTTTTCTGTAAATTCTCTTATTTTCCATCTCTTTTATATTGCGTCTTAACATTTGGTAATTATGATTGTATGTAATGAAAAGTACTGGATCCCTCCCTTCTACAGAATGGATTCTTAACTTTTTTATGTCATGGATTCTTTTGGAAGTCTCATGAAACTTATCAAACTCTTCTCAGAATAACATAAGGTAAAATACATAGGAATACCAAGAAGCCTGAAATATACTGAAATAGTTACCAACCATAACCACGATAACTACAGAAAACAAGTTCACAAAACACTAGATGAAGAACCACTGTCCTGTGGGGTGGAGATGATTTGTGTCAATAATTTGTGTCAGCAATCCATAGGCTTTAGGGGAAATTAGATTGTACTAGAGCAGAAATACAAATAAGGTATACTCAGCATAGAGCAGATAATGAAATACAAGGAGGGAATGCCATTCAGCCCTTAGAATAGACATATGGTTTCTCACTGTCTACCCACAAAAGCATCCTTTAATGGCAGAGGCATATTCCCATGCCCCTTCTTTCCCAGTTGTGTCTTTGCCTAGGCTGGAGGCAAGGATGCTTCTCCAAAGCAGACCTACCAAACAAGATTGGGGGAAAGGTTATCAAGTTGATGCCAGTTCTCAGAGGATGGTGCAGGAAACAGAGCAGGTGAGAACCAGAGAAGCTAACAGCTGAGTAAGGGCCAGGCCAAGTACAGAGATCACAACTCCCCAGAGGCTTCCCAAACAAGGGCACTGTTGCTTGTCACCCTGTTAGGGTAATTCATTTGCTCTTGAACAACTCTGCCTTTTGGGGATGGCTAGCATGCTGGAGAATGGAAGGATGAGGGGACATCCTTAAACTATCCTTAAGACTGTCCTGTCCTTAGGACATCCTGTCCTACCTGGACAGTCTTAAAGGGACTGAGCCAATGGGAAGGACTTGATTACACTGGGCTTGTAGCTTCTTTCCTCCTGGAATCCCCTAAATTTAATATTTAAAGCAGGATTATGTCCACAGGGCAAATAGGGGTTCTATTCAACAGAAGATAGAACTCCTAGAATCCTCCTAATAGTAATTTTTTTTTTTCTTGACTGGGTGAAAAAGGAAATTCTTTGCCTCAGTTGCTACCTAGCCTTAATCATTGAGTGGGTATGCCATTGAGTGGCTCAGCCATCTCTGTCTTCCAGGAACTAATATTCTCCTTCAGAGGTGTCCTGGATGGACAACACTTAAGCAGATGAACTCTATCCAGGCTGATTTCAGTAAGGAAGAAAGCATTAATGATTAGGGAGATCAGAAAAGGCAAAGGTGTTCAGGGAGTGGTCTCTCCAGGCAGGAAAGACAACCTGAGCCAATATACAAAGTCAAGAAAGGGAATGGCAAATTCAAGGATCAGCAAAGCCAGCTGGTTTAGCTGGAATGTTGGATTGGCTTAGGGAATAATGTGAAATAAACCCAGAAAGGGAGGTTGGAATTGGGTGTGAAGACTTTACAAACCAAACAGCAGAGCCTGTATTTATACTAGAGGTTACAAGCAGGCAACAGAACTTTTTGAGCAAGGAAGTCCTTGTTCTTTTAGGAAGGTTATTTTGGCAGCTATGTGAAATATAGTTTGGAGATGGGACAGACTGGGCCCCTATTGAGGACTACTACAAAGGTCTATACAATAGTTTTCAAGTGGATGAACAGGATGATGTGTGTGAATGAAAAAAAGAAATGGATTTAATAAACAAAGTGTCCCAAAAGTCTTAGTGCTGTTTTGTATTATTAATAAGTTTTAAATGCACTAAGAATTTGAGAATGCCCTGAATATTGGGAAAGGAAATCACACAAGATTTAACAAGTAATGGGTGAGGGAGAGAGAAAAATCAAGGGTAATAATAAAGGTTATAAAAACTACATGACTGAACAACCGTACCCATAACAGAAATAAGACAGTTTAGACGAGAGGTAACTAAAAAAGAGAACAAGTTCCATTCTATCTAGAAGATATTCAGCTCAAGATATCTAAGAGCCAATGGATGTTGCAGGACTAGAGTTTATAAGACATATCAAAGCTGGATATTAAGGTTTGGGCAGTTAGATAGCACCATAGCGCCAGGTCTAGAATCAGGAAAATTATCTTCCTGAGTTCAAATCCAGCCTCAGACACTTACTAGCTGTGTGACCCTGGGCAAGACACAGCCTGTGTGTCTCAGTTCCCCATTTGGTAAAATGAACTGGAAAAGGTAATGGCAAGCCACTCCAATATCTTTGCCAAGAAAAGTGGGAGGCAACTGAAATACAGAACAACAAGAAATTAAACTTTGAAAGTCATCTATAGGATAAATTATACCTATTACTAAGGGATTATTGAGCTGATGAGATTACCAAGAAAAGAAGCTGTAGAAAGAGAAAGGATCCCAATACGGAGCCTTCAATTAGGAACAGACATAAAAGATGATCTAGCAAAGAAGTCAAAAATAATGACCAAAACCAGAAGGAATTGACCCAAGAAAGAGCAATGTCACAAAAAAGCAGGGAGGAGAGAATCAAAACAGAAAAGTCAAGTAGGATGAAGACTGAGAAAAATCACTGGATTTAGCAATTAAGAGATTGTAACCTTAGAATTTTAGTCGAGCAGTTAGCTTGGAACCTTTATTACAAGCAGTTTAAAAGTATATGGGAGGCAAAGAAGTAGAGGTAATAAGTATGGATGGCTTTCAGAAATTTTCCTTCTTTATTATGAACTTGAAAAAAATCGTAAACATAGTTCGCGCAAAACAATTAAAGAATGATATATGATGATAGTGTATGTATAATGTGGGAGGATTTTTCCCTCTCCAAAAAGGTCTCTTAAATTTAATGTGGAAGTACAAAACTAGCTTGTGTGTGTTCTCTTCTGAATTTTCCTCTACTCTGATCTTTACGTTTTTAATGTTTCATTGATGTTATTTTCTTTCTTTTCCTCTTTTTTTAAAATTACTGATTATTACTCGCCATATTTCTCACCACATTTCCCTCCCCCTCAAGAAAAAGCCTTATTGTGTAACAAATAAGTATAGTCAGGTAAAATAAATTCTTGCACTTTTACAATTTGGAATAGGGAGGCTGGGATCACCTCCTTTTCGGTGCTTTCACCTCCTTCTCTGAGAAGTTAGGAAGGCTGTGATCACCTCCCCTTGGGGGCTCTGACCTCCCTGAGGTCAGGATGGCATGACTTCACCTGTGTTCTAAAATAAAAGCGGGAGATGTAATGGGCTGAGGTTTGAGTTGATGCACTGAGGTCCCAAGTGCCCAGGCTAAATAATGGTCATTCTCTACTCTTGTGCATGATTGGATAGAATAGTGCCTCTACTTACAGAGTCCTCATGTGTTGTATAGGAAATATGATTTTGGTGGGTGAGAGCAGAGACAGGAAGAGAAGCTGGAGAATTGGGCCTGGGTTCGAGACCCCGGGCTGCTGGATTTATTATGTTGGCTGCTGGTCGAGCTAGCTTCTTGACTCAGATTTACTTGTTGCTGTAGCGATTCTCTTTTACCTCGATCCTTCTTCACTGAGCTAAAAGACTGACAGTTTCCCTAACCTGAATTCCTGACTCCTGCTGATTTAAAAATACTGATCTTCACATTTGGCCCAGCGGTGGGAACCAAGCACTGAAGAAGTCTCAGGTGACCAGGAACTTGGGTGAGTATTGTTAATAGACAAATAGGAACTATTTTCTTAAAACTAAACCAATGTAATCTTTTTTTGGCTAAAATGGGACAAATGCTACCTAAAGACTCTCATCACCCCAATCCCCACCCAAAGTGGTGCTATAAACTTGTCTTAAGCTGATAGAAATACATGGGTTACTTATAACTTGGAACAGATAGAGATTTGTGGGTATATTAAAGAGGTGCATCTCCTTGGTTGTAGAGGAGGAGCAGATCTCTCGAGATAACTGGTCCCAGGTTGGACAAAGAGATGTCATACATTTCAGAGAATACGTTCCTCATTCAATTTCCATCGAGGCTATTTATACAATATTTTCAATTTTAAGGCCTATCCTAGAGAAAAGAAAAACCTGGCTCCTTCTACTCCTTCTCAAATTAGCCATGATATTAAGGAGGAAGACAATGAAGAGATTAATGACCATATCCCACAGGGCATGGAGACTTAAGTGAGCAAGGGTGTGACCTTCCCCCTCAGGCAGCTTCATTTCCCACCCAGGAGCAAGTGATTGACTCTCCTCCACCAACTCCACCCTCTAGGATGGAAGGAGGAGGGCAGTGGGGGGCAGTATTCAACACTAGCACCTCCCCAGCATCCCAGTATCCAATTTGAGTAGGCTGCAAGAGGGCTTAATGAAGGCAAAGAAAGGGTGTGGACATCCTGGAACTTCAGCCACTTATCTGTCCTGTAATTTCCCAGTCTAATGCCTCAGGTCAACAAAGTCAAAGATCGCCCCTTTTGAAATCATTAAAGATCTTAAAAAAGGCCTGCCTCTTTTGGGCTAATCACATGTTAAAGTTTCAAATTTGGGTTTGAAATCTTGACTTATGACTGGAAATCTATACAAGGGATTGAATGGACAAAATTACATGTGGCTTTTGAATATAGTGAGTTCTGAGGATACAACCCAACAAAATAGTCAAAAACCATGCGCGATCACCATGACCTACCGGTATAAGGTCCATAGAACGTCACAGCACAGATTAATTATTCAGTAGCAGCATAGAGCAAATTGTTGCTAATGCTATCAAAGGGGCTTATTCAAATAAAAATGACAAAGGGAGGCCTTCAAAAATAATGCAAGGGGAATGGCCCTTTGCTGACTTTTGGGACGTTTGCGACTCTATCACAAGAACAATGGGAAAATCCATCAACAGTGAATAAGGCAACTTTGGGAAAAGCTAATGGGTGTGCAGAAGGATTATACTAGGACTGCCAAAGGATGCTCCAGGGAGTTCATAAAACGGCCCAATGGGCAAAAATCCTTTTATAGCCGACATGACAGACCCAAGATCCCAACATGGTGCAGGGCCCTTCGCAAGGGCCTAGAGATCGTCAATGCTTTCGTGTGGTAAAGTAGGGCTCTGGCTCAATTTTTAGAGGCAGAGTGGAAAAAGGGTGGGAGAACAAGACCCAGCCCCATGTCCAAAATGCAACAGGGCTTCCATTGGGCCTCAGAATGTGGACAGGTTCAGGGAAAGGGATGAGGGGCCCGGGCAGAAAAAACAGGGCATGATGGCGCCAATGGTGCACCCAGAGGTGCCCTGGGCCAATACCCCAATAGCCAATCACCAGGAAGCCATGGTGGCGAAAGGGAACACAATCACTCACCAGGAACAACCTGATGGAAGAAAGGGTTACAATGGAGTGGGTTGCAGCTGAGACAACAGAACCCCCTGGAGGTAAATCTGTTCCTTCCAGCCTTGGATCCCTTGCCTCCACAAAGTACTTGCCTTTTCCTTTGAAATGTAAAAACAGTGTCCATCCACATACGATTGGGAAACTGGGAATGTGAATAATATCCCAGTCCTTACAGGCAGACAATGGGACTTATCACCCGGAAAAAGTGGGTTTCCATACAGAATCCAATAACAGCCGGTGATGTCACCCAATTCTGATTCCAGATCAAAAATCCAGCAATTACGGGCAGAGCAAAACTGACCGACCTATGCTCACAATCTATATAAATGGCCTTCCATTGGAAGGATTGGTGCAGGGCAGGTCGGACGGTAAGATTTATGGCCCATCACTGAAAATTAAAGAACCAATGTCTGGTGGAGGATCAAAGAGCTGAAGTTGTCTGCCCCTATGGATGGACTTTGAAGGCAAAACAGGGTTTTTACCCTTTTTGTTAAAAATCCCCATCAATCTGTGGGGAAGAGCGTTTTACAGCAATTGGGTTAAAATTACTTTTTTTTAAGCGGGCTGTTTGAAGGCCTGCCAACACTTTCACCCTTTTCCAATGGAAAACTGATACCAGGTTGGATAGCAGTGGCCCTTAAGTAAAGATAAAATTCAGGCCTTTTAGATATAGTAAGACAGCTTGACCAAGGACATTAAAACCTTCCCCAGTGTTTGTTGTGAAAAAGAAATCTGGAAAATGGAGGATGTTAATGGATTTAAGAAAAGTAATGAACAGATGGAAAACATGAAACTTTGCCTGGACTTCCATCTCCTACTCAGTTCCCTAGAGAATGGCCTTTTGGGTCTAGATATTAATTGCTTCTATTCTATCCCTTGGATAAAAAGGATAAGAAAAGATTTGCCTTTTCAGTGCCCCAACTTAGCTGAGCCTTATAAAAGATAAATGGAAGTTTTACAGGGAATGAAAACGCCCACTATGTTCAATGTTGTTGCTGGCTCTTGCTCAAAGAAAAGCATTCCCAAAAGTTATGCTATTAACATGGATGAATTTGGTGCACCTGGGAACAAATGTTAGACATGTCTACAAAGACCATAGAAACACTAAAATTCAAATTTCATAGCAAGAAAAAATTCAAAGACATCTCCTTTTCAATTTTAGGATTAATATACCCCAAAATGCTTACAGTTCAAAACCTCCTTAAGAACAGAAAAGCTAAACACATTAATGATTTTCAGAAATTGATAGGAGATATCCAATGGATGCACCAGTGTTGGTTTATACCTATCAGTTAAACCATTATATGACATTTTAAGGGAGACAGTGGTTTAAAAAAGCCAGCTTCAAAAGGCTCAAGAGGTTTGAGGAAGTTGAACGCTTTATCAATTGGTTGAAAGAGTCCCAAAACCCTTGGGATATCAGTTTGCCACACAAAGGCACCTACAGGTCCTTCATCAAGGACACAGTGGATAGGTGGGTGAACTTCCCGGGAACAAATTACTCCCTACCCAATTTGTTTAGAATTTTAAAAGGCCACTAAGCGACAGTACAATTATCTGGGACAAGACCTGAAAGATACACCATCCAAACACAAATTTGTGTGTTTGAGACCATCCCAGAGTGGCAAATTTTATTAGCCTTGGCTAAATTTTTTACATGGGTCTATTAAAATAACTGACTATTAATAACTGGTGGACTCTTGAAGAAAAAGTTTTAAGTTCCTCTTAAAAGGACCAACTATCTTCACGGATCTCCAAACATAATATTTTTGTGTACTCTCATGATCTAACATAAAAAGTAGTCAGCTTTTTCAGTCCCTCCCAAGAATGTTTAGCCATCATTCTAGCTCTTACTTATTATCCAGGAGAATAAATATAAATCTGATTCCTATTCAGTGGTTGGTACAAAAATTGCCAAGCCCAAATAAAATTTCAGCCTTAATATATCAGCCTTTAAGAAACTTCAAGAGCAAGTGAGCATCCAGGTAAATCTATATATTACATGTCCATTCTCATAGTGGACTTCAGGTCCCATATTTGATGGCAATTCAAAGGCAGATAGCCTTCTAAATTTTTGGTCAATCCCCTTTTTCCAAGAAGTGCATCTCATTCTAAAACATCACACTTTCACTTTTTTGAATAACAAGAGGGAAAACTGGAGCATAGTAAAAGCCGGACCCTTCCTTTTCCACCCCCACCTGCCCGGAAGAACCTCGTTTGAGACCCAATAAATTGGCAAATGGATGACCCATTATAAATCTTTTGGTCTCTTTTTCATCCACTTTGGGTTTTTCGGGATTCACTTTTGCAATACCAGCAAAAAAGAAAGCCCAGTGGTCCTAATTCCTCACACAGGGTTTGCATTATGGGTATGCCACAAGCAATAAAAACAGACAATGGTCTGCTTATACTGAAACATTTTACCTTTTCTGCCAGAAAGATTTTAACACCCTATACCTTTTTAATCCTCAAGGCAAAAGGGAAGGGAAAACAGGATATTAAGACGCCCTCCAAAAACAAAAAAAGGGGGCCACAGGTAACCCCTAAGAACTTCTAAATCTAGGTCTTTATACTATTAACTTTTGATTTTTGACAAAAGATGCACTGGCCCGGCGAAGGGTTTTATAACCCACCAAATATGTCCAGTGCGAGCACTCCACTATCTTTAGATAATTCCAGGTGATGTGGAGACCCAGAAAATTGAATGGAAAGGACCAGATACTAACGCTTTGGGGAGAGGGTTTGCTTTATCTCTACAGGTAGAAGGAACGATGGGTAACGAATATTCGCCTTGTCCATCCAGAGAGGAGCAGACCCTTGAAACAAAGGAAGACCCAAGAAATATCGGGTGGTTCTGTTGCTGATTGTGCTCACCATTGAAAAAGTGTGGCAGTTATGGCGTTTGACTCATGGAACATAAATTGTTGGACTTAAAATCAGGAATCATTGACTCTGACCATGGACTCAAAACCCTCAGGAATCATTGGATTCTCTGAGACATAGGATTGAAAACCCTCAGAAACATTGGATTCTCTGAGACATGGGAAAAACCCAGGTCATTGGATTTCTGAGAAATGTAAGACTTTACAGGACTTCTCTCTGAAATCATTGGATTCCCAACACATAAAAAGACTTTTGCAGGACTTCAAAAACTCAAGGGGATCATTGGATTCCCCTGACATTAAAAGCAATGGACAATAGATTGGTTTGGACTATCTCTTTGCTGAAGAAGGTGTATCTGACTGTTGTTTACATCCCTCCTTTCTAGGACTTCTGGTGATCTTTCCAACCCTGTTGATTTTATTGTTTCTTTCCGCATTTGAAATTCATGTTTGTTACACCAAGACCTGCACGCTGAGGGGAGGGTCATCCCAAAACCTCTGCTTATTCTTTGGGCGGTAATACCTCCCTGCTATGGGTTTTGCATAATAAGACCCTTCACCCAAAACCCTTTAAAACCCCATTTCCCTTTGGTGCTTTTCATCTCCCTTCCTGAGATGTCAGGTAGGGCGGATCATCTCCTTTTTTTACCGCCTTTTCTGAGAAGTCAGGAGGCTGGATCACCTCCTTTTCGTGCTTTCCCTCCCTCTGGAGAAGAAGGCTGTGATCACCTCCTTGGGGCTCTGCCTCCCTGAGGGTCAGGGATGGCATGAACCTGTGTTCTAAAAAAAAGGGGGAGATGAATGGGCTGAGGTTTGGTTGATGCACTGAGGTCCCAAGTAAGTGAGGCTAAATAGTAATTGGACTATACTCTATTAATATACATGATTGGATAAAGAATGGTCCCTGCCCACTCCATTCAATCCCTGTGTTGTATAAAATAGTTATGGGTGGAGGAGAGAGAGAAAGAAGAAGAAGCTGGGAAGATTGGCCTGGTTCAGACCCTATGCGGTTTTTTGGCTACTGGTCGACTAGCTTCTTGACCAGCTGCCACATTCCATCCCGGATTCTTCCTCCGATCCTTCTTCACTGAGAATAAAGACTGACGGTTTTCCCCTAACCTGAATTCCTGTCTCCTGCTGATTTAAAAATACACGATCTTCACAGATATGGCCTAGTCAATAGTACTGAAAATTTGACCAACTACTTAAGTTTTTTATTTCTTTAAGAAGCATTTTCTAATTAAATCTATTGACTCTGAAATATTTTATTCATCTTAAAAATTATTTTAAATGTGATTTCCCTTTCCCATATTTCATCCTGGATTTTGTCTTTATACGACCACCACAATCATCTTCATAGCCATCATGTAGGAAACATTATGATTTCCAAAGCATTTTACAAATATTTCATTTGATTCTCACATAAGCCTGGAAGATAGGTAGGATTATTGACACCATTTTAGAGGTAAGGAAACTGAGGAAGATAGAAGTTAAGTGATTTGCCCAGTATCACATAGTTCATAAGTACTTGAGACACTTGAACTTAGGTTTTCTTGACTCCAGATCCAGGACTCTAGCCATAGTACCATATAGATGCTAATATGTTTGTATAAGTTAATTTTTGTTACTTGCCTTTGGAAATGATTATCATCGTTTCTTTTTTTTTCCTAAATTTTCTAACTCAAGTTATCGAAATAAAGGGTTTTTTATTTCCCCCTATCTTTGCACCTTGGTTTACCACCACCACCCTTGTATTATTGCTGTTGCTAGCATTTCTAGAATTTTATCAAATAATAATGGAGAGAATTGGAAAATACTTTGATAATTTTTTATTTTATTTCTAGTAGATATCCACTTCATAGGATGCTTGCTTTTTGATTTATATGGATACTTTTATAGTTATTTTAAATTTATTTGTTGACTTTCTAATTTTTAAAAATGCATATTCAGTTCTTAGTACTTTTTCCTATTTTCTTAACATATAAGTATAGGCCTATACAAATTTTTTTTCTTATTCAAAATGGTTTATTTTTATTCCTACTTTACATATCAATGTGACAAAACTGGCAATTTGAAAAGGGTACTTCAGCAACTAAAGCTTCTCTAAAGCTTCCTGCTTCTCTAAAACTGTATATACCATTCCTTCATATTGAAGTACATATTCCTTGAGAATAATACAAAACCAAAAGAAATAAAATGATTGTGTTCCACATAGTTACTTGACTTCAGTAGAACTTGATATACAGGTCAATAATTTGTTCCTTAGAGAAATTGCTGAGTTGTTTTCATATGAACAATAAGCACGCCAAAGACTAAATTTCCTAATGTTCTATACAAAGACTACAATTGTTTCAAAAGAATGAAATCACAATGAAATTGTGATTCCTAAACCATGAGGAATGAAGCAAAAATCTCTTTGTCAAGATATATAGAAGTTATTGACCAGATTCTTTGCTTCCCAAAGACTATATAGAGACCTTCCTAAAGGGAGAAAATAGATCTAGCGATTTATGACTCCTGCTAAAGGCAGAAATATAACATGAAGAGAGTGTCTGGATAGACAATTTGATGAAGGTCCTTAAGAAAATGAATAGAAATTAAGTATATTGCTCTTCTCTAGAAGTATATCTTTGCTTTACACAGACATATATCTCATCAATTGAAAACCATCCTGACACAAATGGAGTAAATCTGGTGTATTCCAGGCCACTTATATGACTTCATGTAATTATATTTCTGCCACTATATTAAGGTCATCTGAGTTACTTCTGCATTTTATGTTATAAAAGAAGTTATTATCTTGCAGGCAATCTTCTCAACAAAAATAAAAATTTCATTGGGCATAGATTGAAAAATAAACTTGGCTCCACTTGACTGCAAAAATCACTTCACTAGAAAACTTGATTTGAAGTTTTACCACATATTTAATTCAAATAATGAAAGAGATTCCTGATTAGTCACAGTCATTCCTATATAATATTTTTCTCCTTCTAAATCATTTTACTTTATCACCTCTATAGATATCAATGTGACAAAGCTAGTAATTTGAAGAAGTTGCTCCTAAAACCGAATGTTATGTATCTTTCTTCTTTAGAGCACTGTACTATTCCTTTGTATTAAAGCCACTTGTTCCATTGCTTGAGAGCTATACAAAGCCAAATGAAATAAAACTTTTGTGTTCCAAGACAGTTACTTAATTTCAGCATGAAACTGGATGTCTAGGTCAATAATTTATTCTTTGGATAAATCACTGAATCTGTTTTTTTAAGGTTCTGAGAATTCTCATATAAACAATAGGCATACTGAAGATAAGATTTACTAGTATTTAATAGAAAGACTGTAATTATTCCAAAAGGACATAATCACAAAGAAATTGCTCTAAATCATGAGGAATATAACCAGAGTCTTTGTGATAGAATAGTCCAAAGCAATAATTACATTCTTAGATTTCCACAGATTATATAGGGATATTAAAGGCTTTTCACATTTCCTCTTAAAAGTAGCAAAGATGGTTAAACAGGCTGATGGATGAAGATCTTAAAGAAAATGAGTGAGATTTAAGTATCTTGCTTTCCTATAGGAATATATTTTTCCTTCCATGGACATAATGTTTTTGAACAATTTGAAATCATTCCAACAGGTAGGGAGTGAATTTGACATAT
This sequence comes from Sarcophilus harrisii, assembly GCF_902635505.1. Lineage (NCBI taxonomy): Eukaryota > Metazoa > Chordata > Mammalia > Dasyuromorphia > Dasyuridae > Sarcophilus > Sarcophilus harrisii. Next base: position 198,147,035 of record NC_045426.1, read on the forward strand.
TGCAGACCGTTTATTTGATTTCTAGTTATTTTCTATATTTCTTACACTATATCAAAGTCATTTGAATTGCCTTTTTGTTTATATGCTGAAAAATAGTTAATCTTGTAAAGGCAATTTCCTCTAAAATCATTTCCTCCTTATGTCAAACTAAATCCTTTTTTAAAAATTTTATTATTTTTTATTTCTTAAAATTTATTTTATTTGAATAAATTTTCTTGTAAGAAAAAAAAGAAAAACAGAAAAGGAATATAAAACAAAATAAAGCAAAACAAAAGAGAGCATTGCCATGTGCACAGCAGAATATCAGGGAGGATTAAAAATATATAACAACAAATTATAGATCAAGAAAGTGTATATATTAATAGAAGAAATTATATTCATGAATGTCCATTTTTTTCTTTACTTCCTTATAAATTGTTCTTTGGTTTTTGGCTATGTACATTAATAATTTTATCCTTTATTCTACTTTTCAACCCTGCATATCCCCAAGCAAGTTACAATTAAGAAAAGATATATTTATGTATACATATGCAGATATATACATACACACACACACATACACACACACACACACACACACACACACACACACACATCTTTCCTAGGATCCCTTCCTTGTATTCTTCCCTCACCCTTGGTTTCACCATCTACCCATCCTTCCTCTCTGTATTTCTTTATAGATTTTGGAGGGTACTATATCCTTCAGTGTGTGTGTGTGTGTGTGTGTGTGTGTGTGTGTGTGTGTGTGAAGAGAGTGTGTGTTGCCTTGAAGCCATTCCCAATGTAAGTAGGTTTTCAAAATTAATGAGCTCTTCCCCCCCCTCCCCATGCTTCTGTGTCTATTCTTCCTTCGCACTTAATTTGTATACATGATTACTAATTTTACCTTAATTGCCAGTCTTTCTTTTGAGCTACCCTATTGTTGATGTGAATCTTAAACATATAGTATACATTTCTCAAGTAAAAAAAAATAAACAATTTATCCATATTTAAACAGTTTGTCCATGTTGAGTTGTTTAAAATTGATCTTTGATATTAGCTTTTCTATGTTAAATTTTCCGTTAAGTTTGGATTTGGTTGATAGGAAGTCCTGAAAATCTGCAAGTTTCTTGAAGGTTCATTTTTTCTCATTCAGAATTATAGATAATTTTTCTGGATATGATATTTTTGGCCACAGACCTAGTTCTTTTGATTGTTGGTAGATATGATTCTAGAACCTGTGGTCTTTTATTGTAACTGTTGTTAAGTCTTGTATAATTCTAATTGTAATTCCAGCAAATTTGAATTGTTTTTTCTTGTTTCTTGCAAAATTTCTCTTTGATCTGAGGGTTTCAAAGTTTGGCAATTATATTCTTGTATGTTTTTCATAAAGGATCTCCTTGAAGTAGTGATTGGTGGATTTTTTTCTATTTCAACTTTCCTCTCATTTTCTATCACTCCAGGCCAATTTTTTTTGTATTATTTCCTGCGTTGTTATGTCAAGATTCTTTTTCTTTTGGTCATAGTTTCAGGTAATCCAATTATTCTTATATTTTTTCCTTCTTGATCTGTTCTCCAGATTTGTCAGATGTTTCACATTTGGTTCTATTTCCTCATCCTTTATAATCTGTTTTGTTATTTCTTGATCTCTCATAGCTTCACGGGCTTTCCCTTACCCAATTCTAATTTTTGAAGAATTATTTTATTTTTGAGACTCTGTACTTCCTTTTCTAGTTGATTAATAAACTAAATTATTAGTGGAAAAATCAATAAAGTTACAGTGAGTCATTTTTCTAGTTTAGGGCAGCTTAGAAAGATATAAAGAAAGATCCTTTGACTCTAGAGTGGTGGCTATGTAGAAGCACATTATAGCAGAAGAGAACCACCTGTGAGTTTCAGTGCAACTATAACAAGCATAGGCTAAATAGCTAGTCAGAAAGAGATCCCAGAATATTCCTGCTTTAGCCCTTGAAACAAGATCAGATGCCATTTGACAACTGTCACCAATGAGTGACCCACTTCTAGGTCACAGTTCTATAGTGCACAGGAGTAGTCATGATCACAAAGGAGGAAAAGCCCTATCTAAATAAGAAATAGAGTGATCCAGGGTCACACCATTTTGGATACACTGAAAACTTACAGGATCCCATTAATTGAACTATAAAAGCTATAAAATGGCACTATAAAAACAGCAAAAGGACATAAAAGATAGATGCTCAGAACAGATCACTGCCAGAGGTGGTCAGAACCCAACTCTAACTTAAAGCCCAAAGTCAAGAAATGGTTTGGTAAAATGGGAAAATAACCACAAAAAGGGAGCTAATCAAAAAAAACTACTGTGGGGACAGAAAAGCTCAAGACATCAGTTCAAAATGATTTAAAACAATGATTCTAAAACATCTATAAGCCAAGCCTTAAATTTTAGAATGCAGATGAAACAAAAGTGCAACAAGAATTCCTAGAAGAGCTTTTTAAAAAAAATAATAATAAATTTTTATTTTTAAAAATACATGGAAAGATAATTTTCAACATTTACTTACAAAACTTGTATTCCAAATTTTTATCCCTCCCTCTCCCCATCCCCTAGACAGCAAGTAATTCAATATATGTTAAACACGTGCAATTCTTCTAAACATATTTTCACCTTTATCATGCTATACAAGAAAAATCAGATCAAAAGTGAAAAAAGGAGAAAGAAAAAAACAAGCAAACAACAACAACAATAAAAGTGAAAAATACTATCTTTGATCCACCTATAAATCCCATAGTCCTCTTTCTGGATGCAGATAGCTCTCTCCATCATAAACCTATTGGAATTGCCCTGATTCACCACATTGTTGAAAAGATCCAAATCCATCACTTCCTTTCTAATATTAGCTGCATTAGTTTTGTTTGTACAAAACATTTTTGATATAATAAAAATTATCTATTTTGTATTTCATAATGTTGTCTAGGTCTTCTTTGGCCATAAATTCCTTCATCCTAGAAGAGCTTGTTTTTTAAAAAGAGCAAAAATATTTTTAAAATTTAATAAGGGCAAGAGAAGAAAAATTTCGAAAAGAAATTAAAGCTATGCAAAACAATTATGAAAACAGAATTAACAGCTTTGTTTAAAAAAAAAAAAAGCAATGATATGGGAGTTAGCTGGAAGCCAGCCAAAAAATGAAGAAAATAGCTCCCTATAATGTAACACTAAATAGAGGTTTAGGGGGAGAGGGTGTCACATATTTTTCTGAATCTCTCTTCTACCAAATAATTTAATAATTTTTTTCCTAAAAACGCTCTTAGACTTAGGGCTTATTTATAACTCACTACTTATTTTCCAAAATAGGATCCCTGATAAATGACCCAAGAAATTTGAAGTTTCTCTAAAACCACAGAAGCTGATTAAGTGTCTATGATCTCTGGATGGAGCATAAGCAGAACCAAACAACAGAATCAAATTGGCATGGTGATTATTTGGTGAGTCCCATGGAGTTCATGTTAAACACATTCAAGGATGCAAATTAGAACTGATGATTCTGGGTGAATTAAATTAAAGGCGATACATAAAATTGTTTTAATAGAAAGTAATTTCACTGACTAGAGAATAAACAGAACTAAAACTACTTTGAAAGCTTTTGCTACTGATGTTCAAAAGCAGAACACAAATTTTTTTTTTCAGTGTTTAAGCTAATCTTAAAAAATCAGAAAAAGAATTTTAGCTTAAGAATAAAAACATTATATAAATGAGGAATAAATGAAATATTGGATTGGAATATCATAGGGAAATAAAGATGAGATGGACTGAGAAAAGTAGCAAAGATAATTGAACTGTTAAATCAGAGTATTAAAAAATTTAGTTTTCTAGTTTCAAAGTATACTTGAAGGAAAAAATGTAAGAGAGAACAGGGACCCTAGTTCCAAGTTATGGTTTAAAGGTGGACAAGAATGTGAGAACTTTTGGTCACAACTGAATAGTTTTCTGAGCTGTATTATTTCCTGAACTGAAATATAATAAAGACCAGAATGAAGACTAGGAGAGCAGTGACCAAACTTAGGTCACACTACCTTAGAAATACCAAAAACTTACAGATCTTGAGAAGTAGCTGTGAAAACAGCAGAGTGAAAAGCCTAATCTTAAGAAATTGACCTTCCTCATCCATTCTTAGTTGAGCAAAGCCAAACTTTAATAGAAAGTCTAAAATCAAGAAACAGTCTGGAAAAACTGGCAAACATAAAAAGAACCTGATCATAAAAAGCTACTATTTTGAGGCGGAATTTTGACAGAAACTAAGAAGAAAAACAGATGAACACATTTATGAGTAAAACCTAAAAAAAAAAAAAAAAAAAAACGCAGATTGGACTCAAGTTGAACAAAAATTTCTAGAAGAGTTAAAGGAAGAGATATAAAAAGTACAAAACTTTTAAAATCAAATAAAAATAGTAAAGAGAAAATAGGGGAAAGAAATGAAAGGAATTTAAGAGAATTAACAGCTTGGTTTAAAAAAAAACACTAAGAAGAAAATAACTCCTTAAATTGCCCAAATGAAAAAAGAGTTACAAAAGCTTACTTAACAAAATCATTCATTAAAAATTAGAACTGAAGAAGTGAAAGCTAATAACTCCTTGAGACATCAAGAAACGATGAAAACAAAATTGAAAGAATAAAAAATAGAAGAAAATGTGAAATATCTCATAAGGAAAACAACATATCTGGAAGAGATTAAGAAGAAATATTATTAAACTATCTGGAAGTCCTGATTTAAAAAAAAAAAAAAAAGAACCTAGACATCATCTTTTTAAGTAGTATTTTATTTTACTCTGCAAGTTGTGTGTCAAGAAGCTAGTTAGTGTTTTTTTCCCCTGAGGCAATTGGGGGTTAAATGACTTGCCCAGGATCACACAGCTAGGAAGTGTTAAGTGTTTGAATCCAGATTTGAACTCAGGTTCTCCTGACTTCAGGGCTGGTGCTTTATCTACTGCACCACTTAGTTGCTCCTTAGCATTAATTTTTATAAATTTTGAGTTCAAAATTTTTCTTCCTTCTTACCTGCCCTCTTTTCTCCCAAAGATGGCTGGCAGTTGATATAGTTTGTATATGTGCTGTTATCTAAAACAAATTTATGTACTACTCAAAGTTGTTAAAGAAGAAATAAATCAAAAGAAAAACAATTAGAAAGCGTAAAGTACCTGAAAAAATATGTTTTGGTCAGCATTCTGAGTTTATCAGTTCTGTATCTGGATATGAATAGCATTTTTCTTCATAAGTCCTTTGTACCTGTCTTGGATCATTGAATTGCTGAGAAGAGCTGTGTCATTTATAGTTGATCATCACACAATGTTGCTGATACTGAGTACAATGTTTTCCTAGTTCTGCTCATTTTATTTTGATGCAGTTGGGTCAAATCTTTCCAGATTTTTCAAAAATTTTCTGTTCAATATTTTTTATTGCACAATGGTATCCTATTACATTTATCTATTACAATTTGTTCATCCATTCTCCAATTGTTGGTCATCCTCTCAATTTCCAGTATTTTTCCACCACAAAAAAGGCTGCTATAAATATTTTTGCACGTGTAGGTCATTTTCTCTTTTTTATGATCTCTTTGGGATACAGACCCAGTAGAGGCATTGCTGGATCGAAAGATATGCACAGTTTTTTTGCCTTTTGTGAAGAATTCCAAATTACTCTTAAGAATGATTGGATCACAGCAGTGTCTCTACCGAGCCTGTATCACAAAGAGATCATAAAAAGGGAAAAGGACTCACATGTCAGCAACTCTTTTTGTAGTGACAAGGAACTGAATACTGAGTGAATGCCCATCAGTTGGGGAATGGCTGAATAAATTGTGGTATATGAATGTTATGGAATATTATTGTTCTGTAAGAAATGAACAAGATGATTTCAGAGAGGCCAGGGAAGACTTACATGAACTGATACTAATCATTGTACATGGCAATAAGAAGATTATACAGTGATCAGTTCTGATGGACTCTTTTCAACAACTAGGTCATTCAGGCCAGTTTCAATGGTCTTGTGATGAAGAGAGCCATCTGCATCTAGAAAGGACTGTGGGGACTGAATATGGATCACAGTATTTTCACTTTTTTATTGTTGTTTGCTTGCATTGTTTTTCCTTTCTCATTTTTTCCCTTTTTGATCTGATTTTTCTTGTGCAGCATGATAATTGTGGAAATATGTATAGAAGAATTGCACATGCTTAACATATATTGGATTATTTACCATTTAGAGGAGGGGGTTGAGTGGAAGGGAAGGAGGGAAAAAAATGGAACACAGGTTTTGCAAGGTTGAATGTTGAAAACTATGCGTGTGTTTTGAAAATAAAAAGCTTAAAAAAACAAAAGAATGGTTGATCAGTTCACAATTTCATCAACAGTGTGTTAGTGTCCCAATTTTACCACATCCTCTCTAATATTTACCATTTTCCTTTCTTGTCATATTAGCCAATCTGAAAGGTGTGAAGTGATACCTCAGAGACATTTTAATTTGCATTTCTCTAATGAAAAGTAATTTAAAGCATTTCTTCATATGCCTATAGGTAGCTTTGAATTCTTTTATCTGAAAACTGCCTCTTTATATCCTTTGACCATTTATCAATTGGGGAATGGCTTGTATTGTTATAAATTTGACTCAGTTCTCTACATATTTGAAAAATTAGGCCTTTATCAGATACTTGCTATAAAGATTATTTTCTAGCTTTCTGCTTTTCTTCTAATCTTAGCTACATGGATTTTGTTTGTACAAAATCTTTTAATTTAATGTGCTCAAAATTATCTATTTCGCATTTCATGCATTCTCAATCTCTTGTTTCATCATGAATTCTTCCTATTCTCATAAATCTGACAAGTAGTCTATTCTTGCTCTTCTAATTTGCATATGGAGTTAATTTTTATATAAAAATCATGTATTCATTTTGACCTGATATTGGAACATGGTGTGAGATGTTGGTCTATATCTATTTATTCTCTATTTTCCATTTTCCTAAGTTTTTTTTTAATTATCTTTTTGGTGAGGTAATTAGAATTAAATGACTTATTCAGGGTCACACAGCTGGGAAGTATTAAGTGTCTGAGGCCACATGTGAACTCAGATCCTCCTGACTTCAGGATTGGTGTTCTATCTACTGCACTATCTGGCTGCTCCCTTCCTAGGACTTTTTGTCAAATAGTGATTTCCCTAAATTGGAGTCTTTGGGTTCATCAAACACTAAGTTAGTATGATAATTGATTGCAATGTCTTGTGTACCAAATCTATTCTGTTGATTCACTACTCTGTTTCTTAGCCAATACCAAATACTTTTGATGATTACTGCTTTATAATATAGTTTGAGATTTGGTATTGCTATTCCACCTTCCTTTATTTTTTTCTTTTAACTTCCTTGATCTTTTGTTCTTTCAAATGAATATTTTTGTTATTTCTTCTAGTATTATCACAATTTTTGGTAGTTATGAATACATAAAGTTTAAGCATAACTGTTATTTTTATTATATTAGTTCAGTCTGCCCATGAACAATTAATATTTTTAATTGTTTAGATCTTTGAAAATTATGTTGAAATTATGTTCATATAGTTCCTAGATTTGTCTTAATATAGAGACTCCCAAGTATTTTATATTGTTTAGTTATTTTAAATGGAATTTTTTCTATCTCTGGCTGTTGGAATTTGTTGTTAATACCAAAAAAGTGCTGATGATTTATGTGGATTTATATACTGCAATTTTGCTAAAGTTGTTCATTCAAATAGCTTGTTAGCTGATTCTCTAGGGTTTTCTAAGTCATCTGCAAAGAGTGATTGTTTTGTTTTTTCATTGCCTATTCTAATTCTTTGAATTTCTTTTTCTTCTCATTGTTAAAGCTATCATTTGTAGTATATTATTGGATAATAATGTAATAATGGGCATCCTTGTTGACCTTCTTGGGAGGCCTTCTAGTTTATCCCTATTATAGATAATGCTTGTTGATGGTTTTAAATAGATAGTGGTAATCATTTTAATATGTCCCTTTATTCCGATGCTCTCTAGTGTTTTCAATAGGAATGGGTGCTAATGATTTTTTTCCAGCATCTAATGAAATAATCATATGATTTCTGTTGGTTTTGTTACTCATATGGTCAATTATGTTAATAATTTTCATAATATTGAACTGTCCCTCCATTCCTAGTATAAGTTCCACCTAGTCATAGGATACAATCCTTCTGCTATATTGACATAATCAGGTTGCTTAGTGCTTTGTTCAAAATTTTTGCATAATGATAAAGTTGGTTTTTCTCAGCAATTCAGCAATCTAAGGCAATCCCTTTGGATGGAAAATACCAACTGCAGCCAAAGAGAGAACTATAGAGACTGAATGGAGATCAATGCATACTATTCTCTCCTTTTTTTCTTCAAATTTTTTTTTCTTATGGTTTCTCCCCTTTGTTCTGATTGTTCTCTCCCAATATGACTTTTAATGTTGCAGCTGTCAAGTCCTTTGTAATCTTGATTGTGACTGATATTTGAAAGTGGCCTTTTTGGCCACCTGTATTTTTACCTTGATTTGATCTGAAGCTATTTGGCTATAATACTCCTTGGAGTTTTTATTTTGAAATCCCTTTCCTGAGGTGAACAGTGGATTTTTTGAGTTCATATTTTGTTCTATGGTTCCAGAATATCATGACTATTTTCCTTGCTAATTTTCTGAAAGATACTGTCCAGGTCCTTCTTTTGATTATGGCTTTTGAAAATCCAGTGATTCTAATATTGTCTCCTATAGGTGTATTTTCCAGAGCAGTTTTTTTCCTAAGACGTATTTTACATTTTCTTCCATTTTTTTTTCATTCTTTTGAATTTGTTTGAATGATTCTTGATGTCTCTTTGGGCAGTTAGCTTCCACTTATCCAATTCTAACTTTTAAGGAGTAGTTTTCCTCATTAGCTTTTATATTTTCTTTGCTATTTGGCCAATTATATTCCTCAAGAAGCTTTTTCCATCAGTGGATTTTGTATCTCCTTTTCCATTTGGAGTTTCACTCTGGTGCAACAGACATTTCAGGCCAATCTTCCAAGTCTTCTTGGGCTGAAAAAGTGTTTCAATTCATCTTTTTGTAGGTTCTGTCTCTCTAGAATTTGTTTAGAGTCACTATTTAAAAGTATTTGGAAGAGTGCAGGTGAGTCCCTGTCTTTATTCTGCCATCTTGACTCCACTCACAACCTCAAAGAGATTTTTTTAAAAAGGAAAATAAGTCATATGTACAAAAATACTTACAGCAGCTCTTTTACGTGGTGGCAAAAAAAATGGGAAATGAGAAGAGACTTCGCAATTAGGAAATAGTTGAACAAATTATATGTTAAGGACCATGCCTAGGTGAAAGGGCAGGTCAATTCTCTGAGAACCTGCACAGCTGTGAATCATAACACTTGAGGGAGTTGCAAAGCAGCCTTAGCAGATGTTCCTTGTGGATTGGGAATGGAATAAGTTGGAGAGAAGAGGGAAGAGGAGAGAGGTCAGAGAGTGCAATTGCCTCTCAGTCTCTGTGAATCATCATCATCCTCTCACATGAAAAGATCCATTCTACAAGTCTGAGTTAGACCTCCAGCAGCCACTGGCAGGTGGCTCCTATATCATAACAATTATAGTATATGGATGTGATGGAATACTGTTGTCCTGTTAGATATAATAATCAAACAGTTTCAGAAAAACCTAAGAAGACTTATATGAACTGATGAAGTGAAATGAATTGAGCACAACTAGTAGAATAATCTACACAGTAACAACAATATAGTAAGATAATGAATTATGAAGAACTTTGTTATTCTCATCAATAAAATGACTCACGATAACTCCTGCCTTCCAATTTCAAAAAAAAAGCAAGATAGAGAACTGATGGGCTTTGAGTGCAGATCTGTAGAGGGCCAGAACTCTGAAATAGTGTCAGCAAGGTACTTATAGTTAAGCATATATTTAATACTTAGTATGGTGATGTAATGGTTGCACACACTTAGTGTGTTGTAGTGATGTAATTATATTGAAGTATTTAAGGGCTGGGACAACTGGGAATACTCTCTCAGCCACAGCTCTCAGCCACAGACACAAGAGAAGACACCAGACTCCAGATTGCAAACTCCATCTTTGACCAGCCACATGGCAGCTCTCCTGCTTCCTTCATTCCTCCACTAAGACCAAGGACTCGGGCTAATCCCAAGGTCCTCCAGAGAGCTAACCCAAACATTACACAGATCAAGGCATATTTTTTCCTTCATTTTTCTTGGTTTTTTGTTTTGTTTTGTTTTGTTTTCTGAACATGGCTAATATATGCCTTACATGACTTTTTAAAAAACAATTTTCTAAACCATCAGAATTTAGTGAAATTCACTTTAGCAAGAAATATCTCATCATTGACAATGTTCTTTGATTCCCATAAACAATATAGATCTTCTTATGGACTTTTAACAATTACTTCTCAAAGTTTTTTTTTAAATGATATGAAGAGGAAGGCTATACTGAATAATTGATAAAGATCCTGAAGAAAATTATTGGGAGTTTTATCTTCATTTCCTCTGGGAGTATATCCTTGTTTTATTTAGACATAATATACAAAACCAATATAAATGATCCCCATGGAAAGGGATGTCTAGGCCATTTACTGGACTTCATACATCTCCCCCATTTATACACTATATTACTTTGAGTTACCATTTAGAGCTAACTATGTGCTAAAAGAACAGATATTCTAATGTAAGCAATTTCCTCAACAACAAAAAAAATCATTAGCATGGACTGAGAGAGAAGTCAGGTGCATTTAACAGTAATAACGGTGAAACTGGAAGATTTGATTAGAATTATAGTAATACATTTAATTTAAAAATAGACTGGTTAGGTATAATCATTTCTACAGAATATTTTTCTCTACCAATTTTTTTCTTATTTTAATTAATTTGCCTTTATTGCCTCTATAGATATTAACGTGACTATATTGGCAATTTGAAAAAGGTACTCCATGAAATGAATGTAATATATCTTCATACTTTGGAGTACTATGGCTTTTCCCTGTACTGAAGTAATTCATCTTATTAATTGAGAACAATATAAAGCCAAAAAAAATAAAAATAAAACCATTGTGTTCTAAGTCAGTTACTTGGCTTCAGCATTAAACAGGATCTGAGGTCAATGATTTGTTTCTTAGAGAAAGCACTGAGTTTGCTCCTTTCCCCCTCCCCATATATTTGAAGATTCTAGAAATATTTTTTATAAAGCAACATGCATACTAAACAAAAGATTTCCTACTTTTCTGTAGAAAGACAACAGTCCAATCAATTGAGTACAATCACAAGGAAATAGCCCTAAATAATGAGGAAGACAATAAAAGCATCTTTATCAAGGAATATCCCAACTCACTGAGCACATTGTTTCATTCCCATAGACTACATATTGAAATTCATATAGGCTTTCCTACACCCATAAATGTGACATGAAATAGAGGGTCTATAACCTGACTACTGAATGTATTAAAGAAAAGAAGTGGGGATTAAGTGTCTTGCTTAACTTTAGAAGCATGTTTTTAATTTAAATGGATGTAAAGTATCCCACTGATTGGAAATAGAATCCCCAGAGAAAGATGTAACTGGTATATTCTATTCCATTTATTTATTTGTTTGTTTTACCTAAGCTACCTCCCCTTTTTCATCATTCTATTTAAAATGTTTGAGTTAACAAGGAGCCAAGATGAAAGAGAGGACACACACTTCATTCTGAGCTCCCTTCTATCCTCACTACTGATTACCAAATTCTGAAATAGTGCTTGACTGGTAGAATCCAGGAATGTCGGGAGTACAACAAATTACCAGCAGAATATAATCTGGAAGGTTGCCAGAAAAGATCTGTGTTGATCAGGTGGGAGGAGGCCAGCACAGGCAGGGAGGCAGAACACGGAGGCTAACCCATGCTGAGCAGACCTTGGGTGGGGGGCAGTCTCCACCGGTGGAGAATTTGCAGGGAGGACTCTATCCCAGATTGGCTGCTCTGCTTTGGTTGCAAAGCACTAGATTAGCAGAGAAGTTACACAAACACCAAATATGATGACTGCATTAGCACCCTGGATACCTTAGAATCAGCTGGAATCAGGGTAAGCAAAAATTAGTCTTTATTCTTGGTCTTTAGAGGTAAGATTGGATTGGATGAAAGCAGAACCTCTGTGACCTCCTTCTCCCTTGTCTACTGCCAAAGTGACTGACTAGTCTTACTCCACCCCCTAGTACCTCCTACAATCTTCTGTATACCCCAATCATGGAGCTAGCATAGGATAGTGGGAAGGGCCATTTTCCAAGCATATGCCAATAGAGTATTGTCCAATTGGTAGTTATCCTTAAGTGCTCAGCTATCCTGACCTCAGTGTATCGACTCAAGAGTTCCAAGCCCATTACAACCAAAGGTAGAGTGTACCTAAAAATACCAGAGTTTCACAGGACTTGACCACACACCCCAGCACTGTGCAGCTGCATGTAGCATGGGGCTCTGCTTAGGGCAGTCACACTTCTGCAGCTCAGCCTCTCATTCCAGGGCTGATGCACACAGTAGGGTTCTTCCCAGGGCAGTCACACTTCCACACAGCAGGGATCTACCCCAGGGCACTCACACTTCTATACACAGTAGGGTTCTTCCCAGGGCAGCCACGCTCCCACCGCAGCATGGCCACTCTTTGCAGCCTGTTCACAGGACAACTATTCTCCATCTGTCCCTGGTCTGTAGAGGAGGCTGAGAACTTTCTTTCCCAAAGGCAGACCTCAAGGGCTTTTTAAAAAAATGAGTAAAAAAGCAAAACGAGTTCTAACTATAGATAGCTTCTATACAGAAAGAGAGCAGATTTCCAACCCTGAGGAGACTAATAGAAGATAGTTTCCAGACAAATCCCCAAAGAGGCATATAATCTGCCATCACACAAGGCTCTCCTAGAAGAAATTATAAAAGATCTTAAAAGAGAGCTAGAAGAAAAATGGGGAAAGGAAAGAGAAGCTCTGCAAGGGAGTATGGAAAAGGCATATAACTGATTAAAAGAAATATTTGAAAAAGTGGAAAAAGAAAACAACTTCCTGAAATGTGAATTGAAAAAGGTAATGAACTCCCAGGGAAACAGAATTTGTGACTTGGAAAAGATAAAGAGCTCTCAGGAAAGTAGGATTTGTGAATTGGAAAAAGAAAATAACTCATTAAAAAGATAGTGAAATGGAAAAAAAATTCCATAGAGCAAAACAAATCATTTAAGAACTCAATTGGACATATACAAAAAGAAGTAAAAAAAAGTTAATGAAGAAAATAATTCATTAAAAATCAGAACTGAACAAACAGAAATGAATGATTTGTTGAGACATGATTGTGCTGAGACAATCAAGCAAAACCAAAAAAAAAAGAAAAGAAAAGAAAAAATAGAAAAAATGTTAAATATGTACTTGGAAAAACAACAGACCTGGAAAATAGATCTAGGAAAGATAACCTGAAGATTATTGGACTTCCTAAAAATTATGATGAAAAAAAGAGCCTAGACACCATTTTACAGGAAATCATCAAAGAGAACTGCCCAGATGTAATAGAATCTGAAGGTAAAATAGGCCTTGAAAGAATTCATCAAACACCTTCTGAAAGAGACCCAAAAATAAAAAACTCCACAGAATATTGTGGCTAAATTTCAAAACTATCAGATTAAGGAAGAAATATTACAAGCGGTCAGAAAAAAAATGCAAATACCGAGGAGCCACAATAAGGATAACTCAGGAGCTAGCAGCTTCCACATTCAAGGATTGAAGAGCCTGGAATCTGATATTCCAAAAGTCAAAAGAACTTGAAATGGAGCCAAGAATAAACTACTCAGCTAAACCAAGCATTTTCTTCCAGGGAAGAAGATGGGCATTCAATGAAATAGGTGAATTCCATTTATTCCTAATGAAAAAAACAGAACTAAATAAAAAAGTTGACCTCCAAATAATAGGACTCAAGTGAAGCATAAAAAAATAAAAAGAATTCTTGAGAACTGTATTTCTGTTACAGGAATACATAAAGAGCATGTGTATAATTTAATTTTACTGTTCTAATATAACAAAAAATGGAATCAGAAGTGGAAACGAGATTGTATCAGAAAAAGGGAAAAGGGAAGGTAAAAAGAGGGAAATTATATCCCATGAAGAGAAGGAAACCTATCATATCTGAGGGAATTAAGGGGGGGGGGGAGGAACATTGTGTGAATCTTATTCTCATAAGATTTGGCTCAAAGAGGAAATATTAGACATATTTAGTTTACAGAGAAACTTTTCTCACCTTATTAAAAAATCAGAGAGGAAAAGGGAAAAGGAAAAGTGTAGACTAAATAGAAGGTAATACAGAAAAATAAGGGAAAGATATAAGAAAGGGGGAGGACTCAAAGGAGGTGGGAGGGATTCTAAAGATGGAAAGCTGCATGAGGCAATTGGTGCCCATAAGTTTAATACTGGGGAGGGGAGTAAGGGGGGAAAAGAAAAAGAAAAGTATAATCTGGGGATAATAAGATGGCAGGAAATACAGAATTGGTGGCTTTAACCATAAATATGAATGGGATAAACTGTCCCATAAAGTGGAGGCTGATAGCAGATTGGATCAAAAGTCAGAATCCTACAATATGTTGTTTACAGGAAACACATTTAAAGCAGGGTGATACATATAGAGTAAAGGTAAAAGGCTGAAGCAGAATCTATTATGCTTCAGGTTAAGTCAAAAAAGCAGAGGTAGCCATCCTTATTTCAGATCAAGCAAAAGTAAAAACTGATCTAACTAAAAGAGATAAGGAAGGAAACTATATCTTGCTAAAGGGTAGCATAGAAAATGAGGCAATATCAATATTAAACATATATGCACCAAGTAGTATAGCATCTAAATTCCTAAATGAGAAGTTAAGAGAGCTGCAAGAAGAAATAGACAGCAAAACTATAAGAATGGGAGATTTCAACCTTGCACTCTCAGAATTAGATAAATCAAGCCACAAAACAAATAAGAAAGAAGCTAAAGAGGTAAATAGACTATTAGAAAAATTAGATATGATAGATTTTTGGGGAAAACTGAATGGGGACAGAAAGGAATACACTTTCTTCTCAGCATTTCATGGAACCTATACAAAAATTAACTATATATTAGGACATAAAGACCTCAAAATTAAATACAGAAAAGTAGATATAATAAATGCATTCTTTTCAGATCATGATGCAATAAAAACTACATTCAACAAAAAGCTAGGGGTAAATAGACCAAAAAGTAATTAGAAACTAAATAATCTCATCCTAAAGAATGAGTGGGTGAAACAGCAAATCACAGACAAAATTAATAATTTCACCCAAGAGAATGACAACAATGAGACAATATACCAAAATTTGTAGGATGCAGCCAAAGCAGTAACACGGGGAAATTTTATATCTCTAGAGGCTTTCTTGAATAAAATAGAGAGAGAAAGATCAATGAATTGGGTTTGCAACTTAAAAAGCTAAAAAAGAGCAAATTTAAAACCCCCAATCAAATACTAAACTTGAAATTCTAAAATTAAAATGAGAAATTAATAAAAGTAAAAGTAAAAAAAACTATTGAATTGATACATAAAACTAAGAGTTCATTTTATGAAAAAACTAACAAAATAGATAAACCTTTGGTAAATGTGATTAGAAAAAGGAAAGAGGAAAATCAAATTGTTAGTCTTAAAAATGAAAAGGGAGAACTTTCCACCAATGAAGAGGAAATTAGAGCAATAATTAAGAGTTACTTTGCTCAACTTTATGCCAATAAATTTGATAACCTAAGTGAAATGGATGATTACCTTCAAAAATATAGGCTGTCCAGATTAACAGAGGAGGAAATAAATTGCTTAAATAGTCCCATTTTAGAATAAGAAATAGAACAAGCTATTAATCAGCTCCCTAAGAAAAAATCCCCAGGACCAGATGGATTTATATGTGAATTCTACCAAACATTTAAAGAACAATTAATTCCAATGTTATTTAAACTATTTGAAAAAATAGGGAATGAAAGACTACTACCAAATTCCCTTTATGACACAGACATGGTACTAATACCTAAACCAGGTAGGTTGAAAACAGAAAAAGAAAATTATAGACCAATCTCCCTAATTAATATTGATGCAAAAATCTTAAATAAAATATAAGCAAAAAGATTACAGAAAATCATCTCTAGGATAATATACCATGATCAAGTAGGATTTATACCAGGAATGCAGGGCTGGTTCAATATTAGGAAAACTATTAGCATAATTGACTATATCAATAACCAAATTAACAAAAACCATATGATCATTTCAATATGTGCAGAAAAAGCATTTAATAACATCCATCATCCATTCCTATTAAACACTTGAGAATATAGGAATAAATGGACTTTTCTTTAAAATAGTCAGTAGCATCTATTTAAGAATGTCAGTAAACCATATGTAATGGAGATAAACTGGAAGCATTCCCAATAAGATCAGGAGTGAAACAAGGTTACCCACTATCACCATTACTTTTCAATATTGTATTAGAAATGCTAACTTTGGCAATAAGAGTTGAGAAAGAGATTAAAGGAATTTAAGTAGGTAATAAGGAAACCAAATTATCACTTTGCAGATGATATGATGGTATACTTAGAGAACCCCAGAGATTCTACTAAAAAGCTATTAGAAATAATTCATACCTTTAGCAAAGTTGCAGGGTACAAAATAAACCCACAAAAATCATCAGCATTCTTATATATTACTAACAAAATTCAGCAGCTAGAGATACAAAGAGAAATTCCATTTAAAGTAATTACCGATAGTATAAAATATTTCAGAATCTATTTGCCAAGGGAAAGTCATGAACTATATGAGCAAAATTACAAAACACTCTCCACAAAAATAAAATCAGATCTAACCAATTGGAAAAATATCAATTGCTCTTGTATAGGTCGAGCAAATATAATACAAATGACAATACTCCCTAAACTGATCTATTTATTTGGTGCTATACCAATCAGACTCCCAAAAAACTATTTTAATGACCTAGAAAAAATAACAACAAAATACATCTGGAAAAACAAAAGGTCAAGATTTTCAAGGGAACTAATGAAAAAAAAATCAAATGAAGGTGGCCTAGCTGTACCAGATCTAAAATTATATTATAAAGCAACAGTCACCAAAACCATTTGGTACTGGCTAAGGAATAGACTAGTTGATCAGTGGAATAGATTAGGTTCACAGGACAAAATAGTCGATAACTATAATAATCTAGTGTTTGATAAACTCAAAGGCCCCAACTTTGGGGATAAGAATTCACTGTTTAACAAAAACTGCTGGGAAAACTGGAAATTATTATGGCAGAAACTAGGCCTTGACCCACACTTAACACCATACACCAAGATAAGGTCGAAATGGGTTCATTCATGACCTAGGCATAAAGAATGAGATTATAAATAAATTAGAAGAACATAGGATAGTTTATTTCTCAAACCTGTGGAGGAGGAAGGAATTTGTGACCAAAGAAGAACTAGAGATCATTATTGATCACAAAATAGAAATTTTTGATTTTATCAAATTAAAAAGCTTTTGTACAAACAAAACTAATGCAGATAAAATTAGAAGGGAAGCAATAAACTGGGAAAAACATTTTTATAGCTAAAGACTCTGATAAAGGCCTCATTTCCAAAATATATAGAGAACTGACTCTAATTTATAAGAAATCAAGCCATTCTTTAATTGATAAATGGTCAAAGGATATGAACAGACAATTCTCAGATGAAGAAATGGAAACTATTTCTAGCCATATGAAAAGATGCTCCAAATCATTATTAATCAGAGAAATGCAAATTAAGACAACTCAGAGATACCGCTACACACCTCTCAGATTGGCTAGGATGACAGGAAACGATATTGCTGAATGTAGGAGAGGAATGGGAAAATTGGGACACTGATACATTGTTGGTGGAATTGTGAACAAATCCAACCACTCTGAAGAACAATTTGGCACTATGCTCAAAAAGTTATCAAAATGTACATATCCTTTGATCCAGTAGCATTACTACTGGGCTTATATCCCAAAGAAATCTTAAAGAAGGGAAAGGGACCTGTATGTGCAAAAATGTTTGTGGCGGTCCTTTTTGTAGTGGCTAGAAACTGGAAATTGAATGGATGGCCATCAATTGGAGAATGGTTGAATAAGTTGTGGTAAATGTTTCATGGGCTGGAACTCTGAAACAAAGATTCTTACAAGGTGTTAAGTCAGTGGAATTGATAATACAATGGTTATCTAGTTTAGCATGGTGATTAATAATTCTCTAGTTCAGTACATGTACTTACTAGTCAATATAGTTCCACAAGATTCACACCTATAATAATGAAATTATAATAGAGTATATAAGAGCCAGCAAGGACTGAGAGACAGATTCATTCATCCCATCTCACACCACCGTGGTGGCTATCTCCTGCATTTTCTCCACTGAAAGCAAGTCTCCTCTAAAGGTCACTGAGAAAGCTAGCTGAGCACCAGACAAAGGAGACAATAAAGACTTTTGGATTTTAACACCTGGCTATTCTTGTGGGATTACTTGGCTGAAACGAAGGCTGCTCTAAGACCTCCAGAAAACCAACAAGAATACTACAATATGAATGTTATGGAATATTATTGTTCTGTAAGAAATGACTAGCAGGATGATTTCAGAAAGGCCTGGAGAGACTTACATGAACTGATGTTGAGTGAAATGAGCAGGACCAGGAGATCATTATATACCTCAACAACAATACTATATCATGATCAGTTCTGATAGACGTGACTCTCTTCAACAATGAGATGAACCAAATCAGTTCCCTTTGTTCAATAATGAAGAGAATCATCTATACCCAGTGAAAGAACTATGGGAAATGAGTGTAAACCACAACATAGCATTTTCACTACCTCTGTTTTTGTCCGCTTGCATTTTTGATTTCCTTCTCAGATTATTTTTACCTTATTTCTAAGTCCGATTTTTCTTGTGCAGCAAAATAACTGTATGGATATGTATACATATATTGTATTTAACATATACTTTAACATATTTAACATGTATTGGTCTACCTGCCATCTAGGTGAGGGGGTGGGGGGGAAGGAGGGGAAAAGTTGGAACAGAAAGTTTGGCAAGGATCAGTGCTGAAAAATTACCCATGCATATATCTTGTAAATAAAAAGCTGTAATAAAAAATAATACTTATTCTACTGAAGGTAATTTGTTAAAGAAAAGAAGGATTCATCAGTGTGGATTGAAAGGAAAAGTCAGCTTCATTTGAATGCAATAAATACTTAGTGTTTTTGTAGAAGATGTACCTAGTTAGATACAGGTAGTACTACAGAAAGATCGTCTAATTCTAATTGGTATGCCTTTGTTTCTTTTACAATTATCAATATCAGTACATTAGCAATTTGAAAAAGGTGCTTCAGAATTAATATGAGTGTTATGTATCATTTTCCTGTAGCAGGATGTCAATATTTTCTTTTGAAGTAACATAACACATCCCATTGATTGAAAATAATACAAAGTCAAAAGAAATAATAAAATCATTGTATTCCCAGTCAGTTATTTAATTTCAATTAAAAGTTGAATATCCAAGTCAAAAATTTATTCCTTAGAGAAGGTACTTAGTTTGTCTTGATGAGATACTAGGAATACTCATACACATTACCTTTTTCCCCTACTGAAAGACAGCAGTCCTTTCAATTGATTGGAATTACATGGAAATTACTTTCAACCATGAGGCCAGAAGTCTCTGTCAAGGAATATGCCAAGGCAATTATTTCATTCTTTTATAGTCATTTACCCCATTCATTTACCAAGTCTTTTACCTCTTTCATTTCATTTACCTCATTCCAATAGACTATATAATGATCTTCTTAATGGCTTTATATTAGAATCCTAGCAATACCAACAACAAAAGAGACAGCCCAAGTGGTCACTGAATTCCTCATCCAAACATTTGCAATTATGGGTGTGCCACAAGAAATAAAAACAGATAACAGACCTGCATATACTTCTAAAAATTTTGAACACTTTTGTGCACAGTATAAGATTTTACACCCCACTGGCATACCCTTTAATACTCAAGGTCAGACAATCATAGAAAGAAGAAACAGAGACATTAAGACGCTCCTCCAAAAACAAAAGAAAGGAGGAGCCATAGGTAACCCTAGAGAACTTCTAAATTTAGTTCTCTATACCATTAAATTTTTAATTTTTGATGAAGATGCACTGGCTTCAGCAGACAGGTTTTATAACCCACCAGAAGGGCAGTGTCCAGTGCGAGTAGCTCCACCATCTTTAGATAATCGCCAGGTGATGTGGAGAAATCCAGAAAGTGGTGAATGGAAGGGACCAGATGGGTTAGCTGCTTGGGGAAGAGGGTTTGCTTGTATTTCTACAGATGGAGAAGGAATCAGATGGGTGCCAACGAGCTGTATTCACCTTGTCCATCAGAGAGAAACAGAAAAAGAGAAAAATCTGGAAACAAAGGAGAAGACCTAAGAACAAAATCTTCAGAAATCATTGGATTCCCTAACACAAGATGAGACTCTTTCAGTTCTTGAAAACCAGTAGGAATCATTGGATTCCTTGAGATGAAAAATTGTTGATGAGACTATTTCAATATGTCAAAACTTGCAGGAATTATTTGATTCCTGGCACATGAACTAATGGACAATGGATTTCTTTTGGACTATTCCTAGGACTTATGGACATGTGTAAATTCTCATGTTGATTCATGTTATTTGTTACATTATTACTAGCCTGTGTTATATTGCTATGTGCTTATGTAATTATGTGTAATGCCTCCCATATTGATGGATTTATGTATACCTGTTTCAAATTAGCCCCTTTAGAAACCCACTAATCTGATTTGATTTCCCATTTCCTTTGGTGTTTTCATCTCCCTTCCTGAGAAGTCAGGGAGGGTGTGACCACCTCCTTTTTATGGTGTTTTCACTTTTTTTTTTGAGCAGTCAGAGAAAGTGTGATACCTTCTTTTTTGGGGTTCTTACCTCCTTAAGAAGTCAGGGAGGTCATGATCACCTGTTCTAAATCAAAAAAAAGTGGGAGATGTTAGAACCCTAGTGTTAACTCAATAGAATTGATACAATGCTTATTGGTTCACACATTAGAGCAAATCCTTACAAGGTGTTAAATCACTAGTATTAATAGAAACAATGCTTAAGTTAACACCTTTGAGAATTCACACATTAGCTCACACATTAGTTCACATATTTGATAGATTTCAGGGTTCGGTATGAGATATCAAAATTCACACCTCCCATAATCCCACTCTCACAGGAGGAGCCAATATTTGAGTTTACACCTCTAAAAGAGCATAAAAAGAGCTTCAGCCAGTCAGTCAGTTCGGAAGAATGCCAGGAGTTGGAGTTGAGCTAGAGGCAGAAGCTGGCAGAGGCAAAAGACAAGCTGCAAGAGCTCTTGGAACCAAGGAGGGAGAGAGGCTTCTAAGAAAGCTAACCGGGCCTAAGGAAAGAGACAAGACTTGGAAGGAGAAAAATGTTTGGATTTTATCAGCTGGCTGCATTTGAGGTGATTATTGATCTGAACTGAAACTAAGGCTGCCTCCAGAAAACCTCCCCAAGAAACCTGCTCCCAGAGAATCATTATATTATAAAAAAAAGAAGAGAACACCACAGCTTTCCACTTCCTCTATGGGAAATGGTATGACATGAAATGTTGAAGATCTTGAAGAAAATGAATAAGAGTCGTGTCTTGCTTTGCTATAGGAGCACATCTTTGTTTGAAATGGAGATAAAATATTCCATGAATTTGATATCATCACCATGTTTAATTCTGATGAATCTGGCTATTACTTTGGTTTCATATATAGCCTCTATTTTCACTGTAAGTCTTTTGGATGCCTTTCATATGGTAAAAATAACTGTAATTCCATTGCAGGCAGTTTCCTCAATTTAGAGGGAAAAGACACTAGAATAAAGAATATTTTTAATTGAATAATAAGGAAGATTCATGGTTAGGCACAATCGTTCCTAAAAAATTATTTTTCTCATACCAAATTATTTGTCTTTGGATCTTTAGATATTAATGTGAAAATACTAATAATATAAAGAAATTGCACCAGAAACTGAATGAGTGTTACATATCTTGCTTCCCCAGAACAGTATGCCATTGTATTGATTTGTATTGATATACATTACATTAATTAAGAATGATACTAAGCCAAAAGAAATAAAACTATTGTGTTCTAAGATTTCAGAATCAATATCTAGATATCTATCCAATAATTGATTTTTTATGAAAAGCATTGAGGTTTTTGTCTACTTGTTTTCTGAGATTTGGGGAATGCTTTTTAAAAAGTGATTTACTGCAGAATGTTGGAGGGGATGTGGGAAAACAGGGACACTGATACATTGTTGGTGGAATTGTGAATGGCTGGATGCAGCCATTCTAAAGAGCAATTTGGAACTATGCTCAAAAAAGTTATCAAACTGTGCATACTCTTTGATCAAGCAGTTTTTCTACTGGGCTTATACCCCAAAGAGATACTAAAAAAGGGAAAGGGACCTGTATATGCCAAAATGTTTGTGGCAGCCCTCTTTGTAGTGGCTAGAAGCTGGAAAATGAATGATGCTCATCAATTGGAGAATGGTTGAGTAAATTGTGGTATATGAATGTTATGGAATATTATTGTTCTGTAAGAAATGACCAGCAGGATGAATACAGAGAGGACTGGCGAGACTTACATGAACTGATGCTAAGTGAAATGAGCAGGAGATCATTATATACCTCAACAACGATACTGTATGAGGATGTATTTTGATGGAAGTGGATTTCTTCGACAAAGAGATCTAACTCAGTTTCAGTTGATCAAGGATGGACAGAAGCAGCTACTTCTGTAAAGAAAGAACACTGGGAAATGGATGTAAACTGCTTGCATTTTTGTCTTCCCAGGTTATTTTACGTTCTGAATCCAATTCTTCCTGTGCAACAAGAAAACTGTTCAGTTCTGCACACATATATTGTATCTAGGATACACTGTGACATATTTAACTTGTGTAGGACTGCTTGCCATCTGGGGGTGGGGGTGAAGGGAAGGAGGGGGAAAGTCAGAACAGAAGTGAGTGCAAGGGATAATGTTGTAAAAAAAAATTACCCAAGCATGGGCTCTGTTAACAAAAAGTTATAATAAAAAACAAACAAAAAAAGTGATTTACTTCCCAACTCTCCAGATTACATGTCTTTGTTTCTATGCTTTTCTTTTTCTATGCTTTTTTTTTTTGTTTGTTTTCTATGCTTTTTTTGTTTGTTTGTTTTTCTATCTTTTCAATTGAATAAAACTACATGGAAATTACTTTCAACCATGAGTCCAAACTCTCTTTATTGGGGAATAATATTTCATATAATTTACCTCATTCTTTCATTCCAATATAATATTCTCGAGGGTTTTAGAATTACTCCTAAAGGCAGCAATGTGACATGAAATAAATGCTCCAAATAGCTTGCTTGTTGAAGGATATTCATAATATTAATGGAAGTTTAGTTTCTCGTTTTTCTTTAGGATTATGTCTTTCTTTTATATGTACATAATATAGCCCATCATTTGGAAACCATCCCTTTATAAGAAGGGAATGAATCTGGTGTGTCCCAAACCATTTATTTCACTCCAGCGATCTTGCCCGTGTTCAAGGTCCTTTGACATACCATTGCATTTAAATGCTAAAGTAAAAGTTATAGTCTTGCTGGCAAATTCGCTCCCAAAAATATTGTGTTAGCATGGATTAAGAAAGAAAGAAAAAAGATTGATTTATTTGTCCATAAAACTGGAAAACCCAAATCTGAGTCTACTAACATATTTAATTCAAATATCCTGATTAGGCAAAATGCCTTCTAAAAATAACCTTCTCATTCAAGATGGTTTGCCTTTATTTCTGCTAGAGATATCAGTGTTACAATACAGGCAAGATGAAAAAGGTACTCGAGAACCTAAATGGATGTTAATATATTTTCCTTCACTGGAGCAGCATGCCAATCCTTTGTACTGAAGTAACTTATCTCTTTAATTGAGAATAGTACAAAGTCAATAGAAAAATAATTATTGTGTTCCAAGTCAATTTCTTGATTTTCAGTTGGGAAATGGATTCAGTTCAATAATTTGTTTCTTAGAGAAAACACTAAGTTTATTTTGCTGAGGTTCTAGGAATACTTAAAGAAAGCAGTGTGCAAACATCCAATGCAAAATGTCCTTGTTTTCTATGAAAAAAAAAAAAAAACAATCTAACAACATTGTTCCTTTTAATTAAGTCATATAGAATCACATGGGAATTACACTCAACCATGAGACCCATTTTTATTTATTTATTTTATTTATTTATTTATTTTTTTTATTTAATAGCCTTTTATTTACAGGTTATATGCATGGGTAACTTTACAGCGTTAACAATTGCCAAACCTCTTGTTCCAATTTTTCACCTCTTACCCCCCACCCCCTCCCCTAGATGGCAATGACCAGTAGATGTTAAATACATTAAAATATAAATTAGATACACAATAAGTATACATGACCAAAACATTATTTTGCTGTATAAAAAGAATCAGACTCTGAAATATTGTACAATTAGCTTGTGAAGGAAATCAAAAATGCAGGTGGGCATAAATATAGGGATTGGGAATTCAATGGGAATTCAAAACCATTGTTTTTAGTCATCTCCCAGAGTTCTTTCTCTGGGCATAGCTGGTTCAGTTCATTACTGCTCTATTGGAAATGATTTGGTTGATCTCGTTGCTGAGGATGGCCAGGTCCACCAGAACTGGTCATCATATAGTATTGTTGTTGAAATATATAATGATCTCCTGGAGACCCATTTTTCAAAGAATATACTGAGTATATCATTTTATATTTATCACAGTATTTCATTCCCATAGACTACATAGTAATCTTAAAGACTTTCCACGATTCAGCCTAAAGGAAGCATGCAGTGTAAGACTCCACAGTCTGATTATGGAAGATTTTGTTGTTGCTGTTGTTTTTATAAAGTTTTTTATTTTCAAAACATATGAATAAATAGTTTTCAACATTCACTTTTGCAAAACCTTATGTTTCAGTTTTTTCTCCCTCCTTTCCCTCTCCCCCTCCCCTAGATGACAAGTAATCCAATAATTTTAAACATGTACAATTCTTCTATACACATTTCCACAATTATGCTCCACAAGAAAAATCAGATCAAAAAGGAAAAAATGAAAAATAAAACAAAATGCAAGCAACAATAGCAAAAAAGTGAAAATGCTATGTTGTGATCCACACTCAATTCCCACAGTCCTCTCTCTGGGTGCAGATGTCTCTCTCCATCACAAGATCATTGGAAGTGGCTGAATCATCTTATTGTTGAAGAGACCCACGTCCATCAGAATTGATCATCGTATAATCTTGCTGTTGCTGTGTACAATGCTCTCCTGGTTCTGCTCCTTTCACTTAGCATCATCAGTCCATGTCAGTCTCTCCAGGTCTCTCTGAAATCCTCTACTGATTATTCCTTATAAAATAGTAATATTCCATATCAATTTATTCAGCCATTCTCCAACTGATGGGCATTGATTATGGATGGTTTTGAAATAAACAATAGGAACTAGTGTCTTGCTTTCCTTTAGAATTTTGTCTTTGCTTCACATGGACATGGTGAATGGGTCACTAATGGGAAACCATGTGCACAGAAAGCAGATGAATCTGGTATGTTCTAGGCCATTTACTTGATTATAGTACATCAACCATTTCCAGCACTATATTAAAGTCCTTTGAGAAACCCCTTGATTTTAAGTACTAAAATAATTTTTATTCTCTTTCTAGAAAATTCTCTGAAAAAAAAAAAGGCAAAATTTCCTTCGTATGGATTGAGAGAGAAAGCTGACTTGAAGAAGCAGAGCCAAGATGACAGATTAAAAGTAGCAACCCAGCTGAACTCTCTCAACATTCCCCTCCAAACAACTTTTAAATAATGCCTCAAATAAAATTTAGGAGGGGCAGAACCACAAAAGATTAGGATGAGACATTTTTCCAGAGTAAGAAAACTTAGGTGTTTGGGAGGAGAGGTCTGGGTCCCCAGAAGGTGAGGGGGAGGTTTGTTTAAGTACACACATATAGCAGCAACAGAGGTAGCAGCTTTGAGAGCTCTCAGTCCAAAGATGTTAAGGGATTCTTAAAAGAGATTACAGGGACCCTTTACTGGCACTGGATACAACTAGCACTGACTAGCAATTCTTCTCTCTATAGGTAGTTCTGGGTCACAATTTAGGGTCAGAAAGGAGCACTAGTTAATGCAGCTACAGGAAAGCAAAGAATCTGATATCACGTCTAGGGTCAAGAAGAGTGCTAGCATTTGTAGCAGTAGTCAGCAGAACAAATTGAAAATTTGTAGCCCTCCCAAAATTAGCCCTGAAAATAGTAGCACAAAAAAAGCTTCAAACTTGGGACAACCTCTTCACCCCAAGGTGAGCAGAGCTTAATCTTAACATAAAACCCAAAGTCAAGAAACAGGCTGGAAATGAGTAAACATTAAAAAAAAAAACTTGACCAAAAAAATTACTTTGGTGGCAGGTATCCAACACACAAACTTAGAAGATATCTACATGAAAACAGATACAAATAAAGCCTTCAGAAAAACAAAATTCTGTTTTGTAATTGATTCTATTCTGTATCACTGCCAATATTTTGTATAGCTACTTAAGTTCAATTTTCTTTGTCTTTGAATAAGTTCATCATAAGTTCCTGTATGATTAGAAGAAAGTTGTTATCATTAATTATTCTTACAGTTGGATCAAATCAATGGGAATTTCCTAGAATAAAGGAGAGTTTGGAGCTAGCCTGCATCCCAATTTCCAGCCATTCATGTTGTCTGTCACACCTAAGTTGCTTCATGAACTCTTTGGGGGTATTTCTTTACAGAGACACTGGAGTGATTTTGTTATTTCCTTTTCCAGATCATTTTACAGAAATAGAGGCAAACGGATTAAAGTGACTTGCCCAGATCTTACTGACTTCAAGTCTCGCATTCTATCCACTGTGTCACCTAGCAGCCCTTAGACTACCTGAAAGCTATGATTTAAAAAAAAAAAAAGCCTAGATATCATATCTCAAGGTGTTATTAAGGAGATTTGCCCTGATATCTTAGAACCAGAGAACAAAATGATAATTGAAAAAATACACCAATAATCTCCTGCAAAAGATCCCAAACTGAAAACTCCCAGGAATATTACAGTCAAATTCCAGAGCTCCCAGGCAAAGGAGAAAATATTTGAAGAATACAGAAACAAAAAATTCAAATTTATGGAGCCACAGTCAGGATCTCATAAGACTTAGCAGTTTCTGTGTTCCAAAGAAATGGAGGGCTTGGAATATAATATTGAAGAAGGCAAAGAGTTAAGATTATCACCAAGAATAATCTACTCAGCAAAACTGAATATAATCCTTCAAGAGGAAAAAACAGATATTTAATGAAATACAGGACTTCTAAGCATTCCTGATGAAAAGACCAAAAGTGAATACAAAACTTGCCATTGAAACAGAAGACTCAAGAGAAATATAAAAAGGTAAATATGAAAGAGTAATTAAAAGGATTCAATAAAGTTAAACTGTTTATATTCCTATATATAAAGATGATACCTATAACCCCTAAGAATGTTATTATTAGAACAATTGAAAGGAATTTACAGAGAAAGAGGTCATGGGTATGAGTCAGTTTTATTAGAATGAACCCTGAAAAAATGAAGGGGTGAGAAAAAGGGATGAATTGGGAGAAGGGAGAGGTAAAATGGGGGAAATTTTCTCAAATAAAAGAAGTGCTCAACTAAGAGAGTTTATCTTTTAGGGGGAAATGGGACGGGTTGGTGGGGAATATTTGAATCCCACTCTCATTGAAATTTGTTCAAAGATGGAAGAATATATATCAGTAGTATATCGAAATCTATCTGACCTAGTCTAGAAGAAGGGGAAAGGATGTCTTTGGGGAGGATAGCATAAGTGAGGATGGATTAAGGGAGGCGGTACTTAAAAGTAAAAGAGAGCTTTAAAGACAGATAAAGAACAAAAGAGAAGAATTTAAAGAATGGAATGGAGAGAAATATACAGTTATTAATCATAACTGTGAATGTAAATGGAATGAAAGCAGATAGCAGAATGGATTAGAAACTAGAATCCAACAATATATTATTTACAAGAGACACATTTGAAAAAGAAACACGTGTACAAAGTTAAGATAAAGGGCTAAAACAAAGTCTATTATGTTTCTACTGAGGTAAAAAAAAAAAAAAGGCAGGGGTAATAAACCTGATCTCAGACAAAGCAAAAGCAAAAATAAGCCTATTTTAAAAGATAATCAGGGAAACTGCATTTTGTTAAAACATACCATAGACAATGAATATTTTTAAAATTTACAGCAAGTTTCTCTGATAAAGGTTTCATTTCTCAAATATATGAGTATAGAATTGAATCAAATTTATAAAAATGAGAGCCATTCCCCAAATGATAAATGTTCAAAAATATAATCAAGCAGCTTCCAGAAGAAGAAATCAGAACTATCTATAACCTTAACAAAAATTGTTCCAAAAATCACTATGGATTAAAGAAATATAAATTAAAATAATTCTGGTGTCACCTTGCAGCTATCAGAAATATAAATCCTTGTGGGAATATAGAAATAATAGGTAAATTAATGAAATGTTGGTATAGTAGTAAATTGGTCTAAGCATTCTGGAGAATATTTTGGAACTATGCCTACTACTACCAATTTTTTTCCAAAGAGATCAAAAAAAAAAAATGAAAAGGGCCTAAACATACAACAATATAATAGTTCTTTTTGTTGTGGCAAAGATCAGAAATCAAGGGGATCCTTGTCAATTGGGGAATACCTATATAAGATATGGCATGTAATTGTTATGGAATATTGTCACATGAATCACAACAAAATGTGGCAAGTCCTCAAAAAATTGGGAGTCCCAGATAATCGTATTTGTCTCCTGAGCCAAGAAGGAACAGTTAGAACTGATTGGTTTAAAATTGGAAAAGGATACATGCAGGTTGTATATTGTCACCTTATTTATTTAATTGATATACCAAATATATTGCATGAAATACCAGGCTGGATAAGCCAAAAGTTAGAATTAAGATTGCTGGGAAAAATATAAACAATCTTCCCATTTTCTATCACTATATCAAGTTTTTTTGTTTTTGTTTTTACTTACTATATTTTCGTTTCAAAAATAACAATTTTCCTCTTATTGGAAATTTTTTTCAACAAAAAGCCAGATTTCCTTAGTGTGGAGTAAGAGAGAAAGATAGCTACATTTCATTTCAATAACCACCAAACTGGAAGTCTCTACTAGGAGCATTATAACATGTGTAGTTTAAATATTGATTTAGATTCCTTATTAGTCACCAAAATTCCTATGTAATATATGTTTTTCTTACCAAATAATTTGTCTTTATTTTCTCCATATTTATCAATGTGACAAATGTGGCAATTTAAAGGCCAGAAACTAAATGATTATTTTATATCTTGCTTCCCTGGACCAGTATGCCATTCATCTATATTAAGGTAACATCAAATCAATTAAGAGCAATACTATCATGAAAGAAACAAAATAATTGCATTCTATTTCAGTTAATTGACTTCAGGATGGAACTGAATATCTGGTTCAATAAATTGTTTCTTAGAAAAAGTACTTTGTTTTGCTGAGCTTCTACAAATCCTTATATAAGTACCAAGTGCACCAAAAATAAAATCTTTTTAAGGGCAAGACAACAGTTCTTTTAATTGAGAAGAATCGCAATGATATTGTTCTAAACCATGAAAAATATAGCAAAAGCCTCTGTCAATTTTTATCCTATTGCATTGGCTTCATTCTTTGATTCTAATAGAATACATTGTATTTTTCCTTCAGTGTTTCTAGGATTCTTCCCATAGGCTATAATATGACATGAAGTGGAAAACTATAAAATATACTCCAGTGAAGCTCTTGAACAAATTGAATGGGAGTTAATGTTTTGCTTTTTCACTTTGACTACATCTTTCCTTTACATGAATATCATCTATCTCATCAAATGAGAATAATGTTCACACAAAAGTTGTTAAGCAATTTGTCACCCAGTATCTCCTAGATTTACATGACTATATCAAAGTCCTTTAAGTTAGAACTTCATTTTTATCCATTGAAATGCCAGTTATCTTTTTCTAGGAAAAAAATTAACAGAGGGCATCATTTCATTCAAATAAATTGACTAAGAAATTTCATTTGACTAGGAAAATTCATGAGGAACATTATGATATATTTTATTTTAAGTATTGGATTAATTTCCTTACTAGGTACATTAATTCTTTTAGCTCATTTGGTCTGCTTCCAAATATTTTGTTTTTATTCACTTTATAGGTATAAATGTATCATAACTTAGAGGTCTCTACTGGCAATTTGCAGAATATCTTCTAAAACCCTCAGGAGAATGACAGTTTGCCATTCCTTTGTGTTGAAGTAACCTATACCATTAATGGGAACAATACAAATCTCAAAGGGGAAGAGAGGAGGAATTTGTACTTTCCATGCAATTACTTGGTTCTGGATGCTCAGACCAATATTTTAGTCATTACATAAAGCACAGAAACTGATTTTCTGAAATATTGCAAATCCTTATAGAGGCTTCAATCTTATTGAAGAATATTTCTTTTTTTTTTTAACCTCTATGAAGTTCATTCCAGTTGAGTGGAACTATAGTGAATTTGCTCTAAACCTTGTGGTATTTAGGAAAAGTCTCCTTGTCAATCAGATTCCAAAATCATTGATCAAATTCACAGATTCTGACAGAGTATATTACATACTTCCTTCAAGGTTTCCATATGTCTTCCTGTAGGTAACAATATGACATGAAGTGAAAGACTGGATTGACTGTTTGATGTTTGCCCCATTTGTACCTCTGTATAAAACTTTGTAGAGATTCCATCAGATTTTTGGGGTGGGAGCTGTGTTTTTGTTTTGTTTTGATTTTTTGCCTGAAATACCACTTATTTTCTTCCAAGCAGTTTTCTCAAGAAAAATCAATATTTCATTCAAATGTACTCAATGAAGAATCTGACTTCATTTAACTGCAATGACAACCATTTTGACAACAAATTTTAAAAAGTATGAAGAATATATGAAACACACTTAATTCAAGGAATGGACTGATTTTCTAGTTAGGCACACTAATTCCTAGATATTTATTTCCATAGTGTTTGCTTTTATTCCATACATAAATATCAACTTGAGATAATAGGTAGGACTTCAGTAGCAATATGGAGGAGGCCCTCCAAAAATTGAATGAGATTTGCAAATTTTGTTTCTCTGCAATTGTATGCCACTCCTTTGTATCAATCTTTTTAATTAAGAATAATACACTCAGAAGAATCAAACTGGTTGTTTCCATAGCAATTAGAGAAAGTATTTTGATTTATTAGCATCTCAAGAAGCATAGAAACATGATGATTAAAAGCAAATTGACCTGCTAACTAATTTTTTTTTGCATTCAATTTCTAGCTCTTTATCTTCTTTGCCTAAAGATGGTATTGTATTTTAGGGGGGGCTGAATTTTCATGAGTCTTATATTGGATGCAGATTATAAATAGAAAAGATTCATTTAGTTCTATGGTAGTAGAGCTTCTCTATTAAAGGCAGTAATACCAACCAAAATAGTAAAACACATGAATTACAGGCATTTCAATATTATTGTGGAATGAATCTAGTAATCTTTGTTAATTTTGGTCTTTTCCCTTTATACTCCTCTGATGCTCATTTTCTGATATTTTATTTTTACCAACTAAATCTCCTGGACTGGACCCTCCCACACCGGAGGATTCACTTTTCATTGGCCTGAGTCTCAAAGAGAAGGATAGGAATGGTTCCATGTGGGGAGCCGGCACTAATCTACAGCCACATAAGGCCAACCTTGAATAGGTTGAATCTCCTAATCACATTATACCAAAGACTTCCTGAATAGGAATCTCCTAATCACATCCTAACTTTGAATAGGCAGATATCTAGGCATCCCCTAATTGCATCATAGAGCTTCCTGCCACCTGAAACATCTGAGCAGCTCATCCCATGGGATACAACCCTTTGTCTAGGACCCCCACCCTGTACTGTGTTTGAACAAACCCTGCCTTCTTTTCTACTGCTATATATATCTGTACTATTGCACCCATTAAAATGAGGCTTGATCAGATGGATTTGCCTTGCCTCCATTTTGCACGTCCCCTGTCTCTTGCCCTTATCTCTTTTTTCCAGGGTCCAAATTCCCTCACTGGCAAAATGGGCCCACCCCAAGATTTTGGAAAGGAACCATTCAATCAACTTTAAAAGAAGACTGCATCCCAGAATTGGAGAATTTAAAAAAGGCGCTAGGGTCCACCTGCCCAGGAAAAAACCTGGGTGTGGAAAGGTTTTTTAACCAAAAGAAGAAATTATGGTTATATGATTTGTTGGGAATTTCAAGGTTTATTAAGGCCAGGTAAAGGTTAAGGAAAAAAAGTAAAATTTTTAAGTTTTTAGAAGAGGCCCTGGTTTGAGGAAGGCCATTAGAGAAAAGTGAAAAATTGGAGATTTTTAAGATTTTTATGTATTAGGGACAAGCCTCTTTTCTTAAAAGGTGTTTAAGAAATTTGGTGAAATTAGGGTTTCCCAAAAAATGAAAAGGATTCGAGACCTCCTCCCAAAGTTTAATGGTTTTCCAGCTTCCCTGGGTTTTTAGCTCAGCACTTGAAGGGAAGGGTTCTTCAGCTTCAATAGGCCTCAGGACAATGATATTAT
This sequence comes from Sarcophilus harrisii, assembly GCF_902635505.1. Lineage (NCBI taxonomy): Eukaryota > Metazoa > Chordata > Mammalia > Dasyuromorphia > Dasyuridae > Sarcophilus > Sarcophilus harrisii. The sequence continues at coordinate 198,179,824 of NC_045426.1, forward strand.
TGGGATTTGGGAAGTAAGTCTGTCTGAGTGCCTTTTTACCCATCTGGTTCTGGTTCTGTTCTGGTTATTCTGGTTGTTCTGGTAAGTTCTGAAACGGGTATTTTCTGGGACGCTTGGAAAATATCCTTTGGTATGTGTTATATGTTTAATGTTGTAACTGTGTTCATGTTCTGTGTGATTTGTCTGTTTTGTTGATTGAAAATTTTTTGGCACAAGGTCTGTGTTAGTAAATGGGCCCATGTGTGTCTGTGTGTGTCTGTGTTAAAAGGAAAGTTTTAAAGATAAGAATTAGCTCTGTGTTGCAGGTTTAGAAAATATCAAGAAGTTTAAAATCTCTCTCTCCCTTTGTGTGTGTGTGTGTGTGTGTGTGTGTGTGTGGTGTTTTCTTGATTGGTATGAGAAAAGGGAGAGGGGAAGAAATTAAAAAAATAAATAAAATAAAAATAAATAAAAAAGAAATAAATAAATAAAAAAAAAAAGATTGAAAGGGATTTGAAAGTTTGGAAAGTTAAAAATATATCTAGAAGAGCAGTGTGCTAACATTTAAAGAAAAGAAGTTTAAATGGAATATATAGGCCTTCGGAAGGCAGAGAAAAGCACAAAGTCTTGTTTGTTGAAAAAAGATTTTTATGATTTAAGAACAATGATAAAGGAATTTGGGAATTGGTTTTGAAAATCTGTTTGTGATTTTAAAACTTTAACCTGATGTACTAATTTTTAAAAATGAAATTTAGATATTTTAAAAGACAGGGAAAGTTTTTTTTCCCTTGAAAAGAGTTTGCCTAAAGGAGCATCTGAGTGTTCAGGTATATAGCTAGGGGAAAGAGAAAACTGGAAATGGTAGATTTGGGACGAAAGTAAATAAAACTGATGGGCTAAATTTTAAAAGGATCCCTACGAGGACACTGAGGAGAACCAGAAGTTTTTTTCCTAAGAGACAGGAGTGGGGGAAGGAGTCCCTTCTTTCCCTCCCCCCAGCAAACTGTGATTTAAAGGAACGGCTTTTTTTGGTTACTTGATTGAATATTTTTTTTGATACATAAGTTTTCTTTGGTTGAGGAATATGGTCATAAATGTGATCCATTTTGGTAAGAATTTTTGAAAGTTAATTGCTATTTTAAGAAACTTCTTGAATTCTTATAATGGAATTGGGTATTCTTGTATAAGTTTAAATTGAATGTATTGGGTATCCTGAGGAAAAGAGCCTGTTTTTTTCTTTGTCCTTTGGGAAATGTTTCTGTTAAGGGAAATGCAATTTGGGATATTTTTCTATGTTTGGGATTTTAAAGCAAAATGATTTGTAGTATAAGTTCACTTATGTAAATCACCTGATATATAATTGTTTTGTTGAACTTAGACAAAATTTTTCCTGTTATTATTATAAGGTTAGATAAGTCTTTTGATTTATCAGAAATTTGATTAATGGAATTTGTTATTGATAAAATTTTGAATTATAATTGTTAATGCTATTTGGGAGTTTTAAAGTCCAAACCCACAGGTACTGGGACAATTGATTGGAATAAAAATGATTAAGGCTATTTTATCCTGTATTGGCAAAAGGTTGAGATTTAACTGCTTAGTTATGTTATATTTTTCCTCCAACTGATTCTTGATCAGAGCAAATCAATAGAAACTGTTAATTCACTTATGTCATACTTTTGCTATTTTCAGTCTGGTTTATTAATCATTGCATCAAAAGCTTGGGCAACTAACAAGTATTTTGCCTGGTCATTCTTTAATGGATATTTGTGTTTTTTAAGGTTTTTAAGATAAGAGGAAAAAAGGGTCTTAAGAAGCAGCCGCTTTTTGCCTGGCAAACTCATTTCTTCCATAGGAAACAATTTATTTTTCCCATATTTTGCAGCAGTCTGGTAACTGAGTCTTTCCATCTAACTGATCTTTGGTCAAATTCAAGATATATTTTTTTTGGAAATCTTATCAGTTTGATTGTCGCATGGCACCCAGTCTGATGGAATGAGAGCCCTATCACTTCAAGCCTGAAGGAGTTTTAAATGAGACCATGGACTGACCTCCATCTACTGTACTTATGATGAGGGACTTTAATGTTTGATGAATGATTGTTGAACCTTTTGCCTGGACATCTATCACTCTGTTTAAGATTTGGATGGGATTTGTTAAACTGTGTAATTATTGCTGTTATGTTTGAGGGATTTTTAGGAAATGCCACTGTTGTCTGTTATGTATAGGATTTTTTCACCCTTATTTATATGAGAATAGCATTTGATAATTCCTTTCTGTGAAAAAAAAAAAAAAAAAAGGGAGGAAGAGATAGAATATTTGAAAATTTTGGAATAACGTAGATTTTTTCAAAATATCTGAAATAATGGGAACCCCTATTCACTAGTTCAGATTGGAATTTGAATGCTTTGTTTGAACCCTTTTATTTTGTTAAAATTGCCCTAGACTAGTTTTGGGGATTATTTTTTAAGCTTTAGAATTAATTAGTACTTCAGAAGTTCAAAGGGCCTTTAATTTTTTTTATTTTTTTTTTGGACCCCGGGCCTTCCAGAAAATCATTTTTTGTAAAATCCCCAAGAGAAGGGTTGGCCAAACCCTTATCATTAATATCACCGCTTTGAGACTGGTGATGACCCCCTTGATGCCTAAAATAGAAATTTTTGAAAACACGAGACCTGGTTAGCCAATGACAGGTAAGTTCCCTCAAGGACTAGCCACCGCCGGAAGAGATTTTTGTACATCCTTCCTATGACAAAGGCTTTTCCCATAGGAACAACCTAAGCCAGGCACAGGTCGAAAATGAAAATTCTACATTTGATTCTTTTTTAATATAAATGAAAAAAAGGGGGACCTGTAGGACCAATCTACAGCCACAAAGGCCAACCTTGAATAGGTTGAATCTCCCAATCAATTATACCAAAGACTTCCTGAATAGGAATCTCCTAATCACATCCTAACTTTGAATAGGGATATCTAGGCATCCCCAATTGATCATAGAGCTTCCGCCACCTGGAAACATCTGAGTATTTATTCTGGGGGGATACCAACCTTTTGTCTAGGACCCCCCCCTGTACTGTGTTTGAACAAACCCGCCTTTTTTTCATCAATATATCTGTACTATTGCACCCATTAAATGAGGCTTGATGATGGTTTGTTTCCTTTTTTGCCCCCCTGTCTCTTTGCCCCTTATTCTTTTTCTTCCAGGGTCCACACACTCTGCCTCGCGGGCCGAGGCAGTTCCATTTGGATTTCTTTCCTTTTCCCTGAAGGTTGGTGTAGTATCTCCCACAAATTAGTACCCTGCCCCAATTTCCTCTATTCTATAGGTTCTGTCTGAGTATTGCTCCCCCTCCAAGTGAAACACATTTCTGCTTTATTGTATCTTCACCAACTATATACATGATACTAGGACTGGTTGGACACAGTCAAATTCTGTTGCTATTTGCTACAGTGAACTAGTTATTTAGAAGTGTTTGGATTTGTTTAGATAAATGGAAGACTGAAGTAAGTTTCATTTCTTTCTTCTTCTTTTCCACAAAAATGTATTCCTTTTGTTTTCCCTCTAATTCCCTTGTTCAAAACTAGAACTAATCCACTCCACTTTATTAAAAATAAATCCCTTTATTTTTCTTATTTTACTTCTTCAATATTTTTAAGATATTACGCTTCTAAAGGGAGACTTGCTTCTTTCTATCCTACTATAAGATTAACATAATATAAATTTATTTTTCTAGACTTCTCTTATCTCATGTATCTGCATTACAAAGTTCCTGGAGGTTCCTGGGATGTAGGATGTATTCAGGAAAGACTAGTACCTCTGGTATTAGATTTGGCAAGCTATTTTCAGGGCTATTTTTCAACTTTAGTGTACACCTACTCTACCTATTATAATGGCTTCATGAAGCTATTGTATGTGCAGTAGCCATATCCCAATAAACCATTTCAATAGAAAGGCTAAACCAGGTTGAGATTAACCAAGGGGTCTCAAACCCTTTAGTAAGTTGGGGAACAGGATGACTTACTAAAGTGTGTGAAGTCCTCCCCTGGTGGAAAAAACAGATGAGAACAATTTGCTCCAATGACTATGAAGGTGTCAAAAACAGGTGCTGTGAATGCTTAGAGATTGCTTAGACATCAAAGAAATCAGGTCATTCACTGCATCTTGAGTCATCCCAGTTATCTTGACTCTGTCCTACCATGGAACTGTGACAACTCTGGAAGATAGAATGAGATTGATGACTTTGTGCAACTCTACCTTATTTATTTCCAATTTGTATGTGAATAAAAAGACATCACCCATACCATTTTACCATTTTTTACCTATCTCAAAGCCTTGTGGTGACAGGCAAGTGACAAAAGCAGCAAATGCAGATACACTGGGAGCTCCAGTCACACTCCTGCATTATGTTATCTTCATAGATAATACTGTTCTCACTAGAAGCAACAATGGAATTCAGAAACCTAGGTGTCTAAGCAACCATTTTTTTCATTTCATTAAAAAAAAACAGAATAGAAAAAAACAAAAAAGGAAAAACAGAACGGACCATTGTCATGTGCCCAGAAGAACATCAGGACAATTCAAAATATGTAACAATAAATTACCAGTTCAAGAAAGGGTATATAATAATAGAAGAAATTATATTCATGAGTGTCCATCTTTGTTTCCTTGTAGGTTGTTATTTTGTTCTCTGCTGAGCACCCCTTCTTCCGCCAAGCAGACTATAGTTAAGCACAGATATATCTATGTATACACACACACACACATACACATAATATATAAATACACATGTCCACATACACCTGCCTGTGAAGATCGTGTATTTTTAAATCAGCAGAAGGAGTCAGGAATTCAGGTTAGGGGAAAATCGTCAGTCTTTATTCTCAGTGAAGAAGGATCGGAGGTGGAAGAGAATCGGCGATAGCAATGTGTGCAGCTGAGTCAAGAAGCTAGCTCGACCAGCAGCCACACAACCAGCAGCTAGGAGTATCGAACCCAGGCCCAATCTCTCCCAGCTTCTCTTCCTATCTCTCTGCCTCCACCCACCAAAATCTTCATTTCCTATACAACACATCAGGACTTGCAAGGAGAGTGGGCAGGGACCATTCTTTATCCAATCATGTATATTAATAGAGTATAGCCCAATTACTATATAGCCTCACGTACTTGGGACCTCAGTGCATCAACTCAAACCTCAGCCCATTACACCTGCCCATACATACACACATATATATGTATATATATTCACACTCACCCATAGACCCACTAACATATACATATATATATATACATATATAGAGCAATATGCATATATATCTCCATATAATCAGACTCATATATACATATTCATTTATCGATATGCAAACATTCATCTAAAACAATATTAGTATGGCTGACATATAATGTAGATTTCTCTCTTGATTGAATCCTTAAGTCTGACTGTCTAAGATCAAACATTGTTAGCTGTACTTTTTTTTCTAATAAATTTTATTCTTGATCCTTCTTGTAATGTTTGTGTATATTTATTCTTTCCCATCCCTGCTAACTCTTCTGCTTTAATTCTGCTCCTTAACTTGCCTTGCTATAACTTAAACGCCGAGAGAGAGAGAGAGAGAGAGAGAGAGGGAGAGAAGATATGGAAGGATGAGAATATATCTTTAAAATTTAATAGTTCAGAAGTCTAATGGTGAATAATCTAGTTAGCCAATTTGGAAAGGATTAGAATTTATCCAACTATTAGATGAAATGAGATGATGCTAAACAGGAAGCATGGATCTCTCCATTGTCTTCTTAGCCCACTCTTTGCTTCCCCCTCCACCCATCCTTTCTCCCTTATTTCTTTATAGATTTTGGAGTGTGCTATACCCTTCAGGGAATATATGTAGTGTTGCCTATTTATCCCATTATTGATGTGAGTAGGTTTTCAAAACTACGAGCCCTCCTCCCTCCTCTATTGCCTCTGTGTCTATTCTTCCTCTGTACCTCATTTGTATAACATTATTATTTTTACCTTTTTCTAGGCAGTTTTACTTTTTTAGAATCAGATCATACTAAACTCTGCCCCAATCTCTTTTGAGCTACCCTATCACTAATATTAATTTTAAATATATCATATATGTTTCCACATAAAAAACATAAACAATTTGTCTATGCTAAGTTCCTTGAAATTGATCTTTGATGTTGGTTTTTATATGTTAAATTTTCCATTGAGTTCAGATTTGGTTGAAATAAAGTCTTGAAAAATCTGCAGGTATGTTGAATGTCCTTTTTCATTCAATATCATGAATAATTTTGCTGGATATGATATTTACTGATAAGTCTTATACAATTATAGTTTCAGCATATTTGAATTGTTTTTTTTTTTCTTGTTTCTTGAAAAAACTTTCTCTTTGTCCTAAAGTTTTTTAAATTTGGTAATAATGTCCCCATGTGTTTTCACAAAAGAATCTCTTTGAGGTAGTGATTGGTGTTTTTTTTTTCTATTTCTGCTTTCCCTTCATATTCTATAATTCCAGGACAATGTTTTTTGGATTATTTCTTATATTATTGTTTCAAGGTTGGTTTTTTTTTTTTTGGTCACAATTTCAGGTAGTCCCATTATTCTAATATTTTCAGATCTTAATCTGTTCTCGAGATCTATTGTTTTTCTTAAAAGGTGTTTCACATTCTATTTTTTCATTCTTTATATTATTTTGTTATTTCTTGGTCTCTTCTAATTTCACTGACTTCCTCTTACCCAATTCTAATTTTCAAAGAGATATTTTCATCTTTAAGTTGCTGTATCTCTCTTTCAGCTGTTAACTTTTTTTTATAATCTTATTTTTCTTGGATGATTTTTATTTAGTTAGTGAGTTTTTCCTTAATATCTCTCATTTGATTTTTAAATTCTTTTTTGAATTCTTCTATAAATTATCTCTGGTCAGAGAGCCATTTAAAATTACTCTTTGGGGTAGAAGAAGCTTATTTTACTTCAATGTTCTTTCTGAAGATGAATCTTGGTTTTCCCTATTAAGACAGTAAGTTTCTATGGTGGGGTTCTTTCTTTGCTGGTCTGTTTTCTTTTTTTAATGAGAAGTATTAGTGTAAGCACCTCTAATCTATGGGGTGGAGGGATGGTGCCTCTGCCTTCACTTCAGCTCTCCCCTCTGATCTGGAAACTCAAACCAAAAACTCGACCCTCCTGTAAGTGCTAGCCCCATTGCCTCAGCACTCACAGATTGTGCTGGCTCCTTCCTTTCCAGGGCTGGATCTCTACAGCACAGCTGGGCTTGGTGTTTCTAATGAGCTGAAGTTTACTCAGTCTTCATGGTCTCAGATCCCTCCAACTTTTCTTGCAATCTAGGAGGTGAAAGCTTCTGTGGTTCTTGCTAAGTCACCAAAGCCAAACCCAGCTAACTCCAGGGTTCCACACTTGCTATATCTGCTGAATTAGCCTGGAGGTGTTTGTACTTCACACTGGTTAGTTCCCAGACTAGGGTCTTTCTTTGGATCCTCTTGAGTTGTAATAGGAGAACACCTGTTCTGCCCCAAGTCTTCTTGATTTTTCACCCATGTATGTTCATTCTGAGGAGCAAATTTGCTCTGTTTGTAGGGGAAATCTGGAGAGCTTGAAATGTACTCTACTTTGCCATATTCCTGGAATCCCCTTTTCCCCACTCCCAAGCACCTTTTAAGGACTATTCTCCTCACCTTCTGATATGAAGGGGCCAGAAAAAGGTGCCCCCAAAATTTTCTGCTTATCCGACCCTGGCCTGATTACCATGGAAGGTAGGGATCCCACCCTATGGTTGAAACACACAAAAAAATGTACAAAAATTTCTGCAGAGATTATATTCACCCAATGATACATAGAATGTGTGTACACTTATGAACAACATACATTTCAGTGGATCTAAAATATGACAGCTCTTATTGCAAGAGAACTTGATAGGTATTGTATCCAAACAGCAGCCTGGAGTGAAGTAAGGTTGGCAAATAAAGGTTGATTTACCAAAATCAAAGCTAGATTCATATTTTTCTGGAATGATCACAGTAACAGGGAATGCACAAAGCTGGTGTAGGTTTTGCCAGAGAAACTAATCTATTCAACAAATTTCTATACTTGCCAAAAGCAGTGAACAACAAACAGGTCCATAATATTGCAATTGCCACTTGCAGGAAAGTATCATTATCAGTGTCTATACTCTCACCATTTTAAATCCTGATAAGAGCAAAGAAAAATTTTATGAAGATCTGAAGATCCTCATCATTGATGTTCTAAAAAGAATATATAAATTCTGGGCAACTTTAAAGCAATTGATAGACATGGCAGGGAATTGTTGGGTATGATGAAAGGAAACAAAGTGGAAAATAGCATTTTTCAGTTTGCATTCAGACAATATCAGTTCTTTCTGTGAAGGCAGATAGCATGCTTCATCATGAGTCCTTGTATCGTTGTATAGCTGAGAATTAAATCATTCACAGTTCTTCATTGTAAAATATTGCTATTAGTGTATAGAATTTTCTCCTGGTTTTGTTCAATTTACTTCATATCAGTTTTTATTTTTATGTTTCCAAGTTTTTCTGAAATCATTCTGCTTAACTTTTTTTCTCTTAATAGTATTTATTTTTCCCTCAATTACATGTAAAAATAGTTTTCAACATTCATTTTGTAAGATTTTGACTTCCACTGTGCATACCCTTTGATCCAACAGTGTTACTACTGGGCTTATATCCCAAAGAGATCATAAAGAAGGAAAGGGATCTGTATGTGCATGAATGTTCGTGGCAGCCCTCTTTGTAGTGGCCAGAAACTGGAAACTGAGTAGATGCCCATCAGTTGGAGAATGGCTGAATAAATTGTGGTATATGAATATTATGGAATATTATTGTTTGGTAAGAAATGACCAACAGGATGATTTCAGAAAGGCCTGGAGAAACTTACATGAACTGATGCTGAGTGAAACAAGCAGGGCCAGGAGATCATTATACATTTCAACAACAATACTATATGATGATCAATTCTGATAGACCTGGCCATCTTCAGCAATGAGATGAACCAAATCAGTTCCAATGGAGTAGTAATGAACTGAACCAGCTACACCCAGCGAAAGAACTCTGGGAGATGACTAAGAACCATTACATTGAATTTCCAATCCCTCTATTTTTGCCTTTTTGGATTTCCTTCACAGGCTAATTGTACAATATTTCAGAGTCCAATTCTTTTTGTGCAGCAAAATAACGGTTTAGTCATGTATACTTATTTATACTATATTATTTATAATAAATATATTAAAATATATTTAACATCTACTGGTCATCCTGCCATCTAGGGGAGAGGGAGGGAGGAAGGAGGGGAAAAATTAGAACAAAAGGTTTGGCAATTGTCAATGCTGTAAAATTACCCATACATATAACTTGTAAATAAAAAGCTATTAAAAAAAAAGATTTTGAATTCCAAATTTTTCTCTCTCCCTCTTTCCCTTCCCAAGATAGCAAGCATTCTGATATAGGTTATACATATATAATCATATTAAACATATTTCCATATTAGTCATCTTGTGAAAGAAGAATGAAAACGAAAGAGAAAAACCACGAGAAAGAAACAACAAAAAAGTGAAAATACTATGTTTCAATCTGCCTTCAGACTCCATAGTTCTTTCTCTGGATGTGGATAGCATTTTCCATCTTGAGTCTTTTGACATGTCTTGGATCTTTGTATTTCTGAGAAGAGCTAAGTCTCCTATAGTTGATCATTTCACAGTGTTGCTGTTACTTTGTACAATATTTTTCTGGTTCTGCTCACTTTTCTCAGCATCAGTTCATGTAAATCTGTCTAATTTTTTCTGAAACTACTTGCTCATCATTTCTTATAAATAATAGTATCCTATTACATTCCTATATGATAAGTTGGTAGCCATTTCACAACTAATGAATAAGCATCCCTTCAACTTCTAATTCTTTCCCAATTAAAAAAAAAAGAGCTGCTATAATTATTTTTGTACAGATGTGTTCTTTTCTTTTAAAAAAAAAATATTTCTTTGGGATAAAAATCCAGTGGTGGTATTAGTGGATCAAAAGTTATGCACAGTTTTATAGCCCCTTGGGCCTAGTGACAAATTGCTATCCAGAATGGTTGGATCAGTTTAAAACCCCACTAACAATGCTCCAACAATGTAGCAATTTTCCTACACCTTCTTCAACATTAATCATTGCTCTTTTCTGTCATATTAACACTCTTAATCAATATTAACCAATATATATTAGTTGTTGCCTCAATTATCTTAATTCTCATTTCTCTAATCAATAGCGATTTAGAGCATTTTTTCATATAACCATAGATATCTTTAATTTCTTCATCTGAAAACTACCTGTTCGTGTCCTTTAATCATTTTATAACTGGAATATTATATTTTATAATGATAAGTAATACAATAATATTATAAGTAAATGATTTTATCAAAATATGCTCAAAACTATTAACAGTTTCTAGTATTACTATAATTTGTTGATAGTTTTGGAATCATTTCATTTAATATAATCAAAATTATCTATTTTATGATATTATAATGCTTATCTGTATTTATATAAATTTCCTATCCATAACTTAAAATATTTAATTCCATATTATATATATACATTATGAGTATAATACAATATTATCATATAATTATACTAGTATAATAATGAAATGTATATTTATAATATTGCCAAATAAATATATATAAATTTCAGAGTTTTTTCAAATATATAATTATATGTTCAATAACTATGAATTTTGGGGCTTATAATCATTTACTATATATATACTATATATATATATATATAGCATACTATATGTATGATATATAGTATACTATATATATATACTATATATTATAGTATATATATAGTATAGTATAATACTATAGTATACTATAATATATAGTATAATAATAAATTATACTATAATAATAATAAATAATATAATAATAATAAAATAAATAAATAATAAAAAATAATAAATACTATAAATTATAGTATACTATAATTTTGGGGCTTATAATCATTTACTATATATATACTATTATATATTATATATATATATATATATATATATATAGTATATATATAGTATATATATATATATTATATATATATAGTATATATATTATACTATAATACTATAGTATATATAAATATATAGTATAATAATAAATATATACTAATAATAATAGAAATAAATAAATAATAAAAAATAATAAATACTATAAATTATAGTATACTATAATTTTGGGGCTTATAATCAGTTACTACATATATACTATTATATATATATATATATATATTATAGTATATATAGTATAGTATAATACTATAGTATACTATAATATATAGTATAATAATAAATTATACTATAATAATAATACATAATAAATATATACTATAATTATAGATATATAATTTTATAAATAGTATATATATATAATATAATATATATTATATATATATTTATAGTATATATATATAGTTATAATATTTATATATATATAATATATATTATAATAAATATACTATATAATATAAATAAATAATAATAAAATATATACTATAAATTATAGTATACTATAATTATTAGGCTTTATAATATATATATATATTATATATAAATATACTAATATATATATATATAATAAAATATATAATTATATAATTATAGATATATAATATACTATATATATTTATATATATATATATATTATATATAGTATAATACTATAGTATATATAATATATAGTATAATAATTATAATTATATATAATAATAATAATATAATATATATATAATATAATATAAATAAATTAATATATAATAATTATAATACTATAAATTATAATATACTATAATTTTAGGTTAATAATAAGTATAATATACATAATATAGCATATTATATATTATATATAATATTATAATATATATACATATATATAAATATTATTATATATACTATATATTATAGTATATATATATAGTACAGTATAATACTATAGTATACTATAATATATAGTATAATAATAAATTATACTATAATATATATATAAATAATATAATAATAATAAAATAAATAAATAATAAAAAATAATAAATACTATAAATTATAGTATACTATAATTTTGGGGCTTATAATCATTTACTATAATATATACATTATATATATATTAGTTATAATTTATATATATATATATATATTATATATATATATATATATATTATAGTATACTATAATATATATATAATAATAAATTATACTATAATAATAGATAATAATAAATAAATAATAAAAAATAATAAATACTATAAATTATAGTATACTATAATTTTGGGGCTTATAATCATTTACTATATATATATATATCATATATTATATATATAGTATATTATATGTATGATATATAATATACTACATATACTATATATATTATATATATATAGTATAGTATAATACTATATATACTATAATATATAGTATAATAATAAATTATACTATAATAATAATAAAATAAACAAATAATAAAAAATAATAAATACTATAAATTATAGTATACTATAATTTTGGGGCTTATAATCAGTTATACATATATACTATAATATATTGTATATATATAGTATAGTATAATAATAAATTATACTATAATATTAAAATAAATAAATAAAAAATAATAAATACTATAAATTATAGTATACTATAATTTTGGGGCTTATAATCATTTACTATATATATACTATAATATTCTATATACTATAATATACTATATTATTATAGACTATAATATACTATATATTATAGTATATATATAGTATACTATATATAATACTATAGTATACTATAATATATAGTATAAATAATATAATAATAATAAATAAATAAATAATAAAAATAATAAATACTATAAATTATAGTATACTATAATTTTGGGCTTATAATAATTTACTATATATACTATCATATAGTATATATATATATACTATATATAGTATACTATATATATACTATATGATATATATATATATTATAGTATAATACTATAGTATACTATAATATATAGTATACTAATAAATTATACTATAATAATAATAATAAATATAATAATAATGAAATAAATAAATAATAAAAAATAATAAATACTATAAATTATAGTATACTATAATTTTGGGGCTTATAATCATTTACTATATATATACTATCATATATTATATATACAGTATACTATATATAATATATAGTATGCTATATATATATACTATATATTATAGCATATACATAGTATATATATATATAATACTATAATACATAGTATAATAATAAATTAAAATATAATAATAATAAAATAAATAAATAATAAAAAATAATAAATACTATAAATTATAGTATACTATAATTTTGGGGCTTATAATCATTTACTATATATATACTATTATATATTATATATGTAGTATACTATATGCATGATATACAGTACACTATATATATACTATATATTATAGTATAATACTATAGTATACTATAATATATATATAATAATAAATTATACTATAATAATAAATTATACTATAATATTAAAATAAATAAATAAAAAATAATAAATACTATAAATTATAGTATACTATAATTTTGGGGCTTATAATAATTTACTATATATACTATCATATAGTATATATATATACTATATATATATACATATATATATATGATAGACTATAATATATATATAATAGTATAATAATATATACTATATATATGCTATAATACTATAAATATACATAATATAATAATAAAAATATAATAATAATAAATAAATAAATAATAAAAATAATAAATACTATAAATTATAGTATACTATAATTTTGGGGCTTATAATCATTTACTATATATATACTATCATATATTATATATACAGTATATATATAATATATAGTATGCTATATATATATACTATATATTATAGCATATACATAGTATAGTATAGTATAATACTATAATACATAGTATAATAATAAATTATACTATAATAATAATAAATATAATAATAATGAAATAAAATAAATAATAAAAAATAATAAATACTATAAATTATAGGTATATATAATCATTTACTATATATATATTATATATATATATATATAGTATACTATATGCATGATATACAGTATACTACATGTATACTATATATTATAGATTATATATATAATATAGTATAATATATAGTATACTATACTATAATACTATAGTATACTATAATATACAGTATAAATAATATAATAATAATAAAATAAATAAATAATAAAAAATAATAAATACTATAAATTATAGTATACTATAATTTTGGGGCTTATAATCATTCACTATTTACTATAGTAAATAATTATAAGCCCCAAAATCCAAACTTTTGTTTGTGTACCTATTACACTCTATTATATTATGTGTACCTATTATACTCTACTGATCCACCTCTGTATTTCTTAGCCAGTACCGGATAGTTTTGACAATTACTGTTTTATTATATAATGTATTGACTTTAAAAAAGTTAAACATAGTAGTTTCGATTTTAAAATCATTAGAGAACCGATGGAATTTGTTGAATAAAGGAATGACACGGTCATAATAAAAAGAAAGACGTTATGAAAGAGAATCCACAGAAATATCAGATCCTGAGACCCGCCAGAGGAAGCTGTGCTTCTGCTTGAGGGATTAGGAGATAAAAGCGACGGGACGGGCAGCCGCAGGTGAAACCATAAATGGAATTGAGTACGGGAAAATAGGAAACGGCCTTACTAATTATCTCGGGCCCTTTGGGCTCGTTTCCTTAAGCCTCCGTTTTAATGCAGTGGTAGCGTTTCGCCCAGGTCTGAATCCTGGGATCGCTTACAACCATCTAAGCATCTTTGGAGAGCTCCCCCACCCCCCACCCCGCGGCGACGTGCTGAGGTCAGATCCCGTCACGTCGCCGACGTCGCCGTAGTCTCCGCCGCGCTGAAGTGGGAGAGCGGCGGTGCCCGGCTAACTGTGGCCGGCTCTCCGCCTCTGGACTCTCCGGCGTGTGGGAGCCTTCTGGTCCCCGGGTTTTAGGTTTCTCCCTTGTCCCCTGTACCTTCGCTTTTCGGCGCCCTGTCAGTGGTCTCCGAAGCTCGGGCTGGGTCCTGCCTTCCCCGGCCTCGCGCCCCATCAGTCAGTCAGGGTCTCCTCAGTGCGGTCGACGGCAGGTACCATGTCCAGGCCGAGCAGCGTCTCCCCGCGGCCCCCGGCTCCTGGAGGGGGCGGCGGCGGCGGCGGGGGCGGCGGCAGCGGCGGAGTCTCCTCTCAGTGCGGCTCCGGGGGAAGTGGCGGCCGAGCCAAGGGGCTGAAGGACATTCGCATTGACGAGGAGGTGAAGATAGCGGTCAACATCGCCTTGGAGCGGTTTCGTTATGGAGATCAGAGGGGTGAGTGAGTGGTCAGGCCGGCCTCCCCCGGCGCCTGCCGGGCTCTGGTTTCGTTTCCCTTCTCTCCAGGCAGAGTATCCCCCATCCCTGGCGCGGGGAGTGAGTCAGCTGTCATTCAGGGCTCAGGAAGGGCGCCCTTTCGTGCTGTGCAGCATCTTTGTGTGTTGGTTAGAGAGCTGACATCCCAAGGCGTGAAAACCTGCTTCACCGTGTGAGCCTAAATCTAACCTCTAAGCCCTTGTGCTCCGTCTCCAACACCATAAATTTCAGAACGCAAACTGATCTGATTGGGGGATTCCTCCCAGGTCTTTCCTCATCAAGGATTCTGGTGTGAAGAGGAAAAAATAAAAAAGATAATAAGTAGGTATTTGGATGCAAAAGTTAGCCCAGCAGTTTCAGAGAAGCCTGAGAAGAATGCTGATAAAATGAGTTGAAAGAAGAAATTATGCAGTAACAACAACATTGTGAAGAAAAACAACATTGAGACACTTAAGAACTCTGTTCAGTGTAATGTAATCAAGTATGATTCTAGAGGACTTATGAGGATGCAAAATGAGACTTATTTTTTTGATGTGGCCAGTAGGAGAGTTTGCATAACAACTACATAGTCATATTTTTATAATAATTTGGATTTTCTTTCTTTTTTCTTTCGTTATAGGAAGGAGGGAAGGGAGATAGATGGGAGAGAAAACAAACACTTGTTCATTAAAAAAAAAAAAATTTAAAAAGTCCAAGAAAAAGGTTCTTTATTTTTCATGTAGTATAAAGTCCCAAGTAGGACACTAATGAGGCAGCACATGAAACAGATAGCTTCAACAGAGAATTGAACAAAATTTAGTACATTTGTCACAAACTAATAATTCTACACAGTTTCCCCCAAAATTTAACCTTTTATTATTTTTATTATTATTTGCCTCTAGGTGAAGTAAAATGGACTTTATCTTTTTGAGTAATCATTACCTCTAGCCTGCGGATGGAGTTCAAATTGTAAACTTCATAGTCATGGAGTCATGACATTGTGAACCCAAGTGCAGGGCACTGAGCTGGAAGTCAGGAAGACCTAGCTAGGCTCAAATCTGACCTCTGACACTTATTAACTGTTGAAACCTAGGTACATCACTTGAGTTTTAGTTTCTTTATCTGTAAAATGTGGATAATAGTAGCTAGCAAAACCTACTCTGTAAGGTTAGGAGTCTCAAATGAGACAATGTATGTAAAATACTTTCCAAAGTTTAAAGCATACATCTTAAGTTTTGGTGGTTGTAAGCTTGAGTTTGATATTGCACAAAGTGAATCAGACTTGTTCTTAACCTCTGGGAGAGGAGTTCTTAACCTAAGACCCATTATATAACTGTACTTTAATTTTTTTCTTTCATAATTTTAATACATTTGATTTTATGCCTTTCAAAACATTCTTCTGAGAAAGGGTCCTTAGACTTCACCAGACTTTCATGCAGACCAAAAAACAAAGAATCCTTTACAAGATTCCAGTCCAAAACAGTAACAGTGATGTGTATAGAGGCTTAAGTTTTGGGGGGTCTTTTCTTGTTTTTTTAAAACAGATCTGTGATTTGTAGGGAGCTCTTGGTAAGTATCTTCCACTTCAGTGCAGACTTATTTGCAATTCGTGGTTTTAGACAGTAGCCTAATGCACTGAGGTGACTTGCCTGAAGTCACAGAACCAGTATATGGCAGAAGACCTGGAAATTTATACCAACTCACCATGTCTTAGTTGTCTCCTCACTTTGCTCACCTTAATGAGTTCTTCATAAAGCCATCATCTTGGAAAAAAATCCAAACCAGCCATCCCTGATTCTCCTAATTATATACCCATGCTTCCCCATCTCACATATTTCCTTTTCCTCACTTCTTTTCACCTCCTCTTCAATATATTGTCTTCCTTTATTAGAATGTCAGTTTCTTGAGGATGAGGACTATCTTCTTTTGCATGTATATGCCCAGCATATTCCCCAATGCCGAAACATAGTAAGCACTCAATAAATATAAACTGCAACAATCCTAAACAAAACTATTTTTTTTTCTTTCTTGAACTACCTCTTAACATGGCCTTACCTACTGTAGAGTAGCCATTCAGTGAATGTTTTGAATTATCAAAGTATCTAAATGTTTGGGTTGACATTTCTGTATTTTTAAAAATATGAAGCCATATTATATAATTCAGAAAGAAAAATTTTCCTAGACTTTATTAAATTTATAATCATAAAGTGAGAACTAGAAAGTGAAAGTACAAATAAATATAATGCAATATAGAGAGTGAAAGTATAAAGTGTTATATTAATTCAGAAGACAAGAGTGATTACTTCCAACTAAAGCTGAATTCTTGAAAGAAATAACATTGCTTTAGGCCTTGAAAGATATGCAAAAACTGAAGAATTACAACTAGAGAGGAAGGGCATCGTAAGTGTGTAAACTCTGTATTTAAAGGAATAGAGATAGTACTAGAAAGTATTTTTAAAAGAGAGATGCAGTTTAGAGTAAAAAGTAGCTCAAATGAAGCTTTTGGATCGTAATAGTATGTATGTATTGTATAATTGCCTTTTCCTTGCAAGGCTTAACATTTGGCTACTGTGCTTTAAATAATAATATAAAGTCCAACATAATAGTGAATATTTGTTGAAGTGAATTTCATGTACTTACCATCATGTAAACATAGTAAAGATAAATGAGGTTTCAAGTGTTTTGTTTTAGCCAAGGCTAAAGAAAAGAACAGAAGGTTTTTCTTCTTTTTATATGACCATTATTTTTCTTTTTCTAGAAATGGAATTTCCTTCTTCTTTAACCAGTACTGAAAGAGCTTTTATTCATCGATTAAGTCAGTCTCTTGGTTTGGTCTCTAAAAGCAAAGGGTAAGTTAATATGTCTTTTCTTATCAAAAGAAATTGCTGCCTACTTTTAATAGTTATCAGTGTCTATGGAAAGAGGGAAGAGAAAGAAATGAGAAACACTTCATTTACCATATTTGACTTTTCTGTGTATTCTTTCCCATATTTTTTTTTTCACTCAAAGGAGTGGAAAAAATTTTATCTTTTCGAGGAAAGAAAAAGATGATCTTGACTTGATATCAGAATAGGAAGTGATTTTTAGAAATTAGCTAGTTTAATCCCCTTATTTTGCAGATGGGAGAACTAAAGCCTGAGAAGTCAAAAGATTTATTCAATATCATACTAATAAACAGCAGAAATAGAATCTGCTGCTTGTTCTACTTATACCACAAAGTATGTTTATAGACATTTTGTTTGTTTATAGACATTGTTTTATTGTTGATGTGGTTTTTTTTTTTTTTTTCCAATAAGGAATTATACTTGTTCATGCCCTCTTCTTATTTTTTTTCTTTTCCTGACTAGACTTTAATTTTTAGAAATAATTGTAAGACTAAGCATGATGGCATACATTTGTAGTCTTTGCTTCTGAGAAGGCTAAGGCTGGTACATTGCATGAGTTTAGCTATTCTGATCTATAGTAGGTCTAATGTCTGTTTATTAGGTGTTGGCACTAAATCTGGTATCAAAATAGTGAGCCCCTGGGGTGGAGGGACTTTAGGCTGCCTAAGGAGAGACTATAAATAGCCTAAGTTGGGAAAAAAAAGATAGGTTGAAGGTTCTGTACCTCACTTTTGGAATTGGGTTCACAATTAGCTGTTGCACTTCTAGCATGAGCAAAATAGGGAGGTACTGTCTCAAAATTATATATATATATATATATACATACATACACATACATATATATTAATAACATAATTATATACATTTTTATAAAACAAGTTGGGGAGAGGAGAAAGGGTATGAGAGTCCATTTGAGAGGTAGCCTTAATGAAAAAACAGTATGTTTTGAGCATATTTTGTTTTTGGGAAAAGATATTAATTTATTTGTTAACTTACCTTTGAAATACTTCTTTTACATCATGGGACAGTTTGGCAATCTGGTCAAAACCATGTACTCTTCAGGTTAATGTTTTTAAATGCACAAAATAAAATACATAAGATTATAAAGGAGACTTTATTGAAATAAATAGTTAACCAAAATAAATAACACAAAAAAAAGTTGACTGACCCCATGATAAAAACTTCTATATTAAGAAAAAGAAAAGTAAAATTCTAAAACAATAACACCAGCAAAAAGAACTGTACAGGCAGTTTTTTACACATGATCCACAAATACCATTTAAATAATCATACTTGCCTTTGAGTCTAGAGAACTCCCATCTTATCCTTATTGTGGTAGGGGCTATTGCTTTTAATCTCTTCACTGGGAGATATTAGAGTACCTTCTTGCTGCCAGTGCTTCAGAAAGGGGAAGAGTGCTTGTTGGGTCCCAAAATTTTTATTTGGAATTTGGAACACACTTTCCATAGAAACAATTACTAATATTGGATAATTTATAGGTCAGCCCCCAAAGGATAAGGAGAACCATACGTTTACAATAGTATTGTCTTCTGTTATTGTGGTTATTTCCTAATTTTAAGTATACAATATTTTAGTTATATTACACTGGTACCATCACCTCCTGGCAGATAGAAGAAATGGAAACAGTGTCAGATTTTATGTTCTTCATTTCAAAGATCACTACAGATGGTGAATGTAACCATGAAATTAAAAGATGTTTGTTCCAAGGAAGAAAAACTGTGGCAAATCTGAACAGCATACTAGAAAGCAGAAATTTCACTTTTCCACCAGAGGTCCATATAGTCAAAGTAATGGCAATATGTGGCTGTGAGAGTTGAAGTAGAAAGAAAAGCTAAGCACTGCAGAATCACCACTGGAATTATGGTGATGGAGAAGACTTTGAAGAGCCCTTGGATATCAGGAGATCAAATCAGTAAGACTTAATTAATAAGACATCAATTCAAACTGTTCATTGAAAAGTCAAATACTGAAGCTGAAAGCTAAATACTTTGGCCAAATAATAAGAAGATAGGACTCATTGGAAAAAATTCTGATGCTGGGAAATGAAGGCAAAAAAAAAAAAAAAATGAAGGGAATAACAGAGGATGAGATGGATAGATAGTGACATAGAAGAAACAAACATGAATTTGGACAGACTTCAAGAGATAGTAAAGAATAGAAAGTCTTTGTGTGCTATGGATCATGGGATCACAAAATGTAATTCAAGACTGAACAACTGCACAACTACAAAAAGGGGGGAAAATTCCCAATTCCAAATAATTGATTTACTAAAATATCTTTGGAATATCAACTGCTGATCACTTGGAAACTTGTATTTAGTTTCAGGTAAAGAAGAGGGATCTGTTTGGGGGTAAAAGATCAAAATATGGTAAAAGAGATATCAACAGAAACCAGAGAAAAAAAGACAAAGAGAAGAATTATATTGGTGATAATGAATTATGGAATGAATGAAAATGGATTTATTAAGCATTTATTTTGTACAAAAGAATATACCATGTAAGCACTTGGGATACAAACAGAAAAGATCATGTTCCTGTGGTATTTAGGTTGCATTGCCATTTGGTGGAAAGTAATTAGGAAAATAGAAGACTATGCAGATCAAGGAAAGGGACAAGTTAATTAACATCTAGTATGAGGGGAAGCAGATAAAGGTAACATTTTTTAAAGCCCTATTTTCCTTTTCTGATACTGCAGCATTTCTGATGGTGCCACCCTTTTCTCTGCCCACTATTTCCTTTTATACCTAAGAATAGCTGTAGCAATCTGATTATGTGGTTCCACTGATTCTTTAGGGATCTTCTTCCTTTGCTTGTATTTGATTCACTCAAAGGAGTACTGAAATTTTCTTTTGCCTTAATTTCTAGAGGCCACTTGCCCATTCGTCCTTTTTGGTCCCCTTACCTCATATGGGCAGTTTTTTCTAATTTTTGAATAATAACTTCTTTGAAATAACGCTTGTTAGTTTGCCTGTTAGTCATACAGCTCTCCCTTAGTATTTGATATTGATTTTTGACATAAATTTATCTTAGAGTTCCACTGATGTTTTTTAAATTAATCTCTGGACAATGTTATGTGAATCTTCACCATGAAGGAGGCAAGTTTCTCACTTTGTAGAATGAAGAGTATAGTCAGAGTTTTTGTACAGACTGTATTTGTACATATAAAAGAAACTTATATAAGAAAGTATAAGACATTTGACATTTCATCAAAAAGGACATAGCGATCTCTTCTAATAGGTAGGCTGAATTTGGGAGTTATGAGGTATGTAGTACAACTAAAGTTGATCAGTTGTTCTCACTAAGTCTAACATCTCTATGGGTAAGCCCAGGGCTTTGATGGGGTTTATGTGGGGGGAGTATCAGGCTGCCCAAGGAGAAGTGAACTGGCCATGATGGAAACAAGGTAGATTAAAGCTTCCATACATATCAGCAGTAAGATTGCACCTTTCAAAGGCTGCTGCACTTCTAACCTGGGTAAAGTAGGACACACTTGTATCCAAAAAAACAAAAAAGGGTGAAAAAAGTAGTAGAGTAGTAAAATGTGTGATGGAGACACCTGTTAAAAGTTACTGTCCAATTCAACAAATTAGTGTAAATGCCCAGATTGTACTTGATGAATAATTAGAGGGAAGAGAAATATAATAAATATATAAATAGAAAAATTCTCAATCTTATTAGCATAGTGATTTCCTCAGAAGTTGTTATAACATAGAAAGTCAAGGTTTCATCTTCTTAATTTACAAAATGAGAAAATGAAAAGACAATAGAAATGTAATGGATTAATTGCAAAAGGTACTTGAAATTACAGGTAGGGCTAGCGTTCTATTTTTTTTCTTGTAATATTGGATAAATCACTCTACCATTACCTCAGATTTGTGATTCTAACAATTGATATTCACTGTTGTATCCTATTAGTCCCAGGATATTACAGTGATAAGGAGAATAGAAGAAGAAATTTAGGTTATGTAAGTAACAAAAAAAAGTCAGTAAAATGTATTTTAAAATAATAAATGAATGATTTTAATTGGATTTGTCTGATCATGTGTTCTGCTACCATCTAGAAGAACCCAGTGTAATTTTCTAAATTTTTATTGAAGCTTTTTATTTCCAAAACATATGCAAGGATAATTTTTCACCACTGACCCTTGAAAAACCTTGTGTTCCAATTTCCTCCCCTTCCTCCTACCCTCTCCCCTCGATGTCAAATAATCCAATGTATGTTAAACATGGTAAATATATATGTAAATTCAATGTAGGCAGGCATATTTATACAATTATCTTGCTGCACAAGAAAAATCAGATTAAAAAGGAACAAAATGAGAAAAAATTCAAGTATACAACAACAAAAGAAGTGAAAAATGTGATGATGTGATCCACACTCGGTTCCCATAGTCCTCTTCCTGGGAGTAGATGGCTCTCATCACCACAAGATTATTGAAACTGGTCTGAATTGTCTCATTGTTGAGAAGAGCTATATTCATCAGAAATGGATATAATCTTATTGTTGCTGTGTATAATGATTTCCTGGTTCTGCTCATTTCACTTAGCATCAGTTCACGTAAGTCTCTCCAGATCTTTCTGAAATCATCCTCCTGATAATTTCTTACAGAACAATAGCATTCCATAACATTCATATACCATAACTTATTCAGTCATTCTTCAACTGATGGGCATCCACTCAGCTTCCAGTTTCTTGCCACTCAGTGTCATTTTTGTGCTATGAAGAAACATTACATTGGAAGAGGACTTGAAGAGACCACTAACTTTAGGGTGATAAAACATGTATTTCCCCACTTTATGAATCATATTTAACACAAATAATAACACATCAAAGAACTTTAATATCATAATATCTCCTTACAAATGAAAAAAAATGGAGCTTAAAATAGTTGCTTAATCTTTTGTTAAACCATAGGTAAGGCTGTGATAATAGGACTCACATTGGAATTTCTATATTTATAATTATTATGGTAGAATTTTTGGATGACTAAAATTTTGTTGTTTTTTACATCAGTCATTTTTAAAGTAAAAGCACTCTTTGCACAATTACATGAGCAACATTTTGTACCTGTAACCAAAGATTTTAGGAAGATGCATTCACTGGTGCTAAAATTGGTCATTACAATTAATTACAGTTATAACAATGGGAGTTATTAGTAAGTCATTTTTTAGTAGTTTCCCAATTTGACACTATTTCCTATTTGAGATTTTTTTTTTGGCAAAATTACTAGAATGGTTTGTCATTTCCTTCTGATGCTTATTTTACAGATGAGAAAACTGAGGCAGATAAGGGTTGTGATTTACCTACTAGAGTTATACAACTAGTAAATGATTCCAGATTTGAACTCAAAAAGATGAATCTTTCTGATTCTAGGGATAGTATTTTAACCACTATGCCACCTTACGATTTGTTAAATACATCCATTATATTAGGTTCTGTTTGTAGAGTTACATGAGAATGATAGTATCAGAGTACATACTGAAGAGACATTCAGATGACAGTCTGGACAGGAGACCTAAAAGTTTTATTATTTCTAGATATAGTTCAGAGTGTTTCCACTGATCCCCTTTTTCCCCATCCCTGATGCCATTTGGCATTTTTTTAGCTGGTGGTGTTTTATCAGTCATAAATCTTGTGAAAAATCAATTTGCATACATAAATAAGCCTTTTTTCAGTGATTATAAATTGGGTTTTAAGCCTTTTGTTGAATATTTTTGGGGTAAATTTATACATGACCCCTTTTTGCTGAATGTTTAGAAGGCATTTAATGAGTAAATACATATGAAATTCAGTTTCTGCCATAAAACTGACTTTGTGGGCAATTCATTTGACCTTTTATTGTAGCAGATAGCTTTTTTTAAGACTAGAAATTGCAGAGAAGTTGTTCATCATCCACATTTATTGATGAAGGTCCTTGTTTGTCCTCCCAGATCTAACAAGCTAGTCAAAAAATTTTTGTAAATATAGCTGTCTTTATAGTTTATTAATTATTATTTTTCAGAAAGGGAGCAAATAGATATCTAACTGTGAAGAAGAAAGATGGATCAGAAACAGCACATGCAATGATGACCTGCAGTTTGACTCACAATACAAAACATGCTGTTAGGAGTCTAATTCAAAGATTTCCAGTCACAAATAAGGAACGTACAGAACTTCTGCCTAAGACAGAACGGGGAAATGTATTTGCAGTTGAAGCTGGTATGCATCTTCTAATGAATTTCCTTGTATATATTGCTATGTGATGATTTCCTCCTTTTGAATTAATTTTATTAAGAGTGAAATGAAACAAGTTTTTCAAATTTGATTATTTGAGCTGTATAGGATATGGATTTAAATGTGAAATTGTTTAAATGTTTGCATTAATGTATAGTACAGGGTATGTTAGTTATTCTTTTAATGAAGTAATAGAAAATTAACCAGTAACCTTAGTTTTGAATTGAAAACTATTAAGAACTAACTATTGTTGAAATTAGAAATAAATATTTAATATATTCAATGATATCCTTTTTTTTGCTATGTTCCAAAGTGTAAAAATATAAAAATTTTAATTTTCTGATTTAGAAAATAGGAATAATATTGCTCCATTATTACATCATTTTCCCCTCGGTAACAGAAAGTTATCTAAAAAAACTACATCTAAAAAGATGTTTGGGTCAATTTGTTAACTTTTTGGACTATCATACTTTTTTTTTCTTTTAAATTAATATTTTTCAATTAACATGCTCTCTCTAATTGGGGTTTTGATACTGAAATTTTCATTTCATATAAATAATTCTACTTATGTCCTATTTGAATACTTTATCACATTACATAGATATACCTAGGATCTTAAAAGTTCTGTCAATGAATCACCAATCTTGCCAGATCCTTACATTGTCTGGGATATGGCTCATCTCCAGAGTTGCTACAGGGTGAAGCCTTTTTCAGTCATAGTATCTATCAAAAACCAAATCTTGTTAGGTTGCAATCAGTATTAGCATGTACATATGTAAAGTCACAAGTCCTTGCATATTGGAATAAATATGTTAAACTAAGTTTTCTGTTCTACTTCTTAATAATATCATTCTCCAAATTTTGAAGCATCTGCAGTTTTGAATATTTGTATCAAACTTTGCTAAAAGAATTGGGATGAAAATAATAGAACCATACAGGTCAAGCAATTAACAAAACTTTATTATTACCATCAGTAACCAGAGGAACACAGAAAATAATCTTGGAACTGTAGGGAGCAGCACACAAGGGAGAAAGGTTATTGGGTGTGGAATGACTTTTGCACGCCAGATGAAATCCCAGTGCTTTTTAGGACTCAAATTTATATAGAGTTTTAGCCAACAAACATGACTCCAGAGTGAAATTGTCCTGTTATCTATAGATGAGTAAAGAGAAAATATTTCCTAAATTGCCCAATAAGGAGTGATGAATGGGGGCGGGGGGCAGTGATGCACTTTAACTTGATACTATTGATTCTATTCTAACAACAGACTGAAGGAGGTGAATGCCCAGTCTGGAGCTGTATCATTCATATTTGTTTTCATTGATTGACATAAGCCTAATCTTGATATGGAAATGAAAATTTGATATTTCATTAAATACTTAAATTAATAAATGAATGAAAACAGTATTTCTTAAGTTCATGTTTTGTCCAGATTACTGGGATACAAATGGAAAAATAAGATAGTCCTTGCTCCCACTGCAGTTCATATTCTAATTGGAAGATTGATTACACGTAAATGTATTGCTATTTTCATTGAAGAATGAAAGTTTAACGTTTCTTAAGTTGAACCCATTTTACGTGCCATGAATTTGAATAGTAAGCACTTTCGTTTCTAATTGAAGTAGCTTTATGATGTACTTTAAAAAATATTTTTCTTGATTTATTTTGTTTTGAAATGGTAGATTCTCTAATACTAAGTACAGTCCCCAGAAAACAGTTAAATGAAACCGCCTAATAAAATTATTTCATTTGCTAGTGTATGTTACTTTTGATATGACATAACAATTATGTTGACTTTTCAATTTAACACGTCAGAAAATGTGTGCTTGATAAATTGAATCATTTGCCAACAATTTTAGTCTTTGTCTTTGATCACAGTTATGTTTCCTTTTTGTTTTAACATTGCTATAGTCATGTATGTTGATCTGATTCTGGTTTTTTTTTCACTTGAGGGGTTTTTTTTAGTTATTAGTTATTTTTATGTTGTCAGATTATTTCTACATTCATGCTGAAGTAGGAAAATTCCACTGTCATACTTACTATGTTAATTTGTTATAATAAGAGACTAAATCTTAGAACTTAAAAATAATTCAAATATAATAAAGGTTTCTGAAAGTAAGGACAGTAAGGTTACTGCTGTTTTAAATTCAATGTATACATACATACCTTTAAGGTTGGGGGTTACATTTAGTGAATGACAAATTTATCTACACATTTTCATTCTCTTTGTTACTTGTTTCATTTTTTGTTCTTTTTTTATGCTTTGTTTAGCTACCTGAACATCTTTCTTTCTCAATGAAAATGAAAATAAAATTAATGTACATATGTTAGAGTTATAACCTTATTCACTATTGATTGTTAATTCCTTATTGTGTTTTCCATTTTTTTTAAAGAAAACCGAGAAATGAGTAAGACAAGTGGACGATTGAACAATGGTATACCTCAGATTCCAGTGAAAAGGGGAGAATCAGAATTTGATTCTTTTAGACAGTCTTTACCAGTGTTTGAGAAACAAGAAGAAATTGTCAAAATAATTAAAGATAATAAGGTTGTTTTGATTGTTGGAGAAACTGGGTCAGGAAAGACTACACAGGTTTGTTTGTTTTTAAATCAGTTAAAGAAAAATATTTGATTGTATTTTGTAGGGTTTTTGTTTTTTTTTTTTGAAAATACTACTTATATTTATTGATGTGACCATATTTATTTATTTTTATTTTTTTTGACAGGTAACATCAATTATATTTTATTTTTACATAAATACATTGAACATTAATATTAAAATATAATATATTGTATATATTAAAATATAACTAAAGAACGGAAATGCTTTTTTTTTTTAATAACTTTTTATTGACAGAACCCATGCCAGGGTAATTTTTTACATTATCCCTTGCACTCACTTCTGTTCCGATTTTTCCCCTTCCTCCCTCCACCCCCTCCCCCAGATAGCAAGCAGTTCTATACATGTTATGTATTTTGTAGTTTTAAGTCTCATTTTATCCATGACAAGGATCCTCAAGAAGTTTGAATTCAATAGGAGACACGTCTGTTTAATTATGTACAAAATAAATGCAAGGTAGTTTAGGAAGGAGGAAGGTTGAGGATATTAACACTGGGAAGATCAGGAAAGACTATATAGAAGGTAATAACTGAAGTAAGTCTTGAAAGAAGTAAGGGATTATATGAAGTATCTGTGAGGAGAGAGAATATTCCAAGCATAGAGATGGGCTATGTAAAGGCACAGATGAGAGATGGAATATATCATGTGTGAGGAATAGGAAGAAGGCCAGTTGGGTTCGAACAGAGTGTGAGAAGGGGAATAATGTATAATGTGAAAAGGTGGTAGGCAGGGGCCAAGTTGTGAAGGGCCTTAAAAGCCAAACAGAGGAATATAATGGATTATCAGTGGAAATCAAACATATGCTTAAGGAAAATCATGTTGGTAGTTGAGTATAGGATGAATTTGGAGTGAGGAGAGATTTGAGACAAGGATACCATAATGTGCATTAGGAGTCTCCCAACTGAGAGGTGATAAAAAAACCTCGATTAAGATGATAGCTCTTTTGAGTAGTGTAAAAAGAATGGATGTGCAATATTGTGGAGCTAGAAATGACAAGAATTAATAAATGATTGAATATATGTAATGAGAGCAGGATAAGGAGTTGAGGATAATTTCAAAATTGTGAACTTGGGAGATTGGAAGAATGGTGATGTCCTGGACAGAAATAGAAGTTTGGAAGAGGGACTGCATTTGTGAGAAAAGGTAATAAATAGGGTAATGATTAAAGATAATTATTTTGAACATGTTAAGTTTGAGATTGTCTCAGGGATATTCTGTTTGAAACATATAAATAGATAGTTGGTGATGTGAGAGTAAAGTCTCAGGGGAGAAAAAAAAAGGATATGGTTGGATTTAAAGATATAAAGATAAACTGCATGGAGATGAAAATTAAACCCATTGGGAGCTGATAAAATCACTAAAAGAATGTAGAGAGAAAAGAAGAGAAAATAAGCTGTGGGGTAGAGTACCCACAGTTAGAAAGCAGGATACGTATAAAGAAGCAGCAAAAAAATTGAACAATAGTCAGACAGAAGAACCAGAGGAGAGTAATAAAAATTTAGAGAAAATACAATATCTAAAAGGTGTGATTAACCTGACCAAACATAGCAGGAAGATGAAGGAAACTGAAGACTTGAGAAGAGACCACCAGATTTGATAACAGATCTATGATAAATAGCTTTGGAGAGAGCAGTTCCACTTGAGCCAAAAGGTAGAAAGCAAAATTCCCCAGGGATTAGGAATGAGAGGAAAGAGAGTTGTTTGGGTTTGTTTTTGTTTTGTTTTTTAGGACTTTGACTAAGAAAATGAGGGTTAAGGTTAGAACTCTAAAGTGATGTTAGAGTAGTAGAACATCAATGTGTTTATAATCCTCACCTTTCCTTATTAGCTTTATGTTGCATCTATGTTAAGAAAATATTTCTGTATTTTTCTTACACTTTTCTAAGGAAAATTCCTTAATTTTCTGAATTTTCCTATGGATATGTCATTTTATATTTACTCAACAGATAGAATGACATATTGCCCCTTATTATTTTTGTTCACTTTTTAGATATAATGAAAAGAAATCATTGGGAACATTCTTATTTATTAATAAGTTATATCACTTTTCCTCAACCTTCCTCAAAAAGAATCAGACTGCACAATTAAAATTTCCTATTATGCAAAGTCCTTTTATGAGTTAGCAGTACCAGTTGAAATTTATTAGAAACAACTCTGAGGAATTGTTCTGGTTTTGTTGTTGTGCTAGAATATTTTGTTTGATCATCAGATGTTGTTTGAAATAGGTAATTCATTTCAAATGCTTTTCATTTCTATTATAATTATATTCATTGTTAGTGGAATACAATGTGTATATTTCAAATACCTTGATAATTACATGATAAATCTAAATATTCTTTATTATATATTTTCTTTTAACTCATATTATGAGATTTCCCCATTTCTTGCATTTTAAACCTTTTTACCTTTTTCCATGCTAATTTACTAATTATGCTAAAGTATTTAAGTTTAAATTTGGAGCTCCAAGTTTGACTTGTTAGTATAATTAAGATAAAATAAAACCCTGGGAAGGTGGAGAAGAAAGCAGTTGTATTTGCAATATTATTATCTGTAGGTATCTGCAATATTATTTATAGGTAATTGTGCCCTGGAATTTAAACAATTACAATAAATTTTCATAATGAATACATGAGTAATCAACTCTACCTGTGTTGTGGATTGGAGATTGAAGAATTATAATGGCAACTGAAACATTTCTTTCAGATTCCTCAGTTTCTTTTAGATGATTGCTTCAAAAATGGAATTCCCTGTCGCATATTTTGTACTCAACCAAGACGTTTAGCAGCTATTGCTGTAGCTGAAAGAGTGGCAGCAGAAAGAAGAGAAAAGATTGGCCAGACAATTGGCTATCAGATACGATTAGAAAGCAGGTGATATAAATTTTCCTAAAATATGTTTTTTTTGGGGGGGGGTTTTTTAAGTTGGTAAAATTGCATTTTCCACCATTAATTTACTCAAAGTAAATTTTTATTTAAAGTTGATAACCAAATCTTTTTGAGTCTTTAAAATAATAATTGCCTTTGAAGATTTGCCAATGAAAGAGTTAGAGAATAGAGAATAAAAAATACTTCTTTCTCTAGTTTCCAAATTGATATTGCCATTTGGGAGGAAATCTTTCATAGGATTTGGGTTTCTGATATGAGCTTCTTCATCTTGCCTATTGCTTACCTTAATTTGAATAGCTGGCTTTTTAGCTATTCCATGTACTTTGCAGATAAGGCATTCATGATGACTCAAGAAAATAGCTTTATTGAAGAGGGCATTTTTTTCTAAGGGAAAACTATGAAGGATACTTGATTATTTAAAAGACAAGTGTTACTATTTAGCAAAAGGAGACTTTGGGTAATATTTGTGGGGTTAGCAAATAAACATTTTCCACAAGGCTATGGTAATTGTACCTACATATCATTGAACTGATAGCATTTTTATTAATGGGATATGTAATTAAAATATAATAAATCTTAATAGATTTGTAACTTTGCAAGACACTTTACTTTCTTAGAGTTTCTCCAAAGACTCTTCTGACATTTTGCACTAATGGAGTATTACTTCGCACATTGATGGCAGGAGATAGTACACTATCAACTGTGACACATGTTATTGTGGTAAGAATTTTGTTTCCTCCTATATATATATATAACTGAAATTCAGTAATTGTGATTGTGACTTTTATTTGTCAATGTAGAACAGGCTATATATATTAAAAAAAGAAAGTCAGCATAAAATAGTAGAGGGCCACTTTGAAAGGCATGCATTCAGATCTTGAACCTGATGTGACAAAGGATAATTCTTTTCATTTCTTACTGCCTCAAACAACTCTTTAAGTTTCAAAT
This sequence comes from Sarcophilus harrisii, assembly GCF_902635505.1. NCBI lineage: Eukaryota > Metazoa > Chordata > Mammalia > Dasyuromorphia > Dasyuridae > Sarcophilus > Sarcophilus harrisii. Next base: position 198,210,830 of record NC_045426.1, read on the forward strand.
ACAGAGGAAGTTTTTGGTCTATGTGGATGGAACATGTTTTCATACCAGGATATCCACATACTTATTAAATCGTAGGGCAAGACACCACCTTGACTCCAAAGAAGTATTTATTTCAAACTATTACATATGATTTCTGATGTTTAAAAATTTAGTTTATTTCTTGTATTTAAAAGAAGATTAAAACTGCAGGAGACAGGAAGATATGGGTTAAAATCTTGCCACAGATACTGTCTGGGTGATTCTGGGAAAATTGTAACACTGCTGACCCTCAATTTCTTCATCTATAAAATGTGAGGATCAATGGAATATCTTTAAGGTTCTTTGCAAACTGTGAAACACTGAATAAATACTAGTTAGTTTTGTTGTGATTAGGAATATTAAAAGACTATTTAACAGGTCTTATGAAAAATTATAATATTGATATAGTTTACTTATACTTTATATAAGAAAACAATGCTAAGGAATGACTATCAAAGAGGTTCATGCACTTTGTTTAGTTGTGATTTTCTTTTTTAAAGAAAGTAAATGGTTAAGCTACTTGCTCAGGATCACATAGGGAGTAAGTATCTTAAGATCAGATTTTAATTCAGGTCCCCCTGATTCTAGGACCAGTGCTCTATCCACTGCACCAATCACGCTTCCCCTCACTTTTCAGTATGATTTGTTTTTAAGAATCCACAAATCACCCTAGTAAGAGAGTTGATATGGATAAAGAGCTAGCAAAGAAGTTAGAGTGGGTGATTGGGTAGAGAACTAGGAGAGAATACTATCAGGAAAAGACAAGAATATAGAGAAGGGTGGTCAGCAACATATGTTGCAGTCAGGTCAAGAAGAATAAGAAATGAGAATAGATTTGGCATATAGATAATTGGAAACTTTGTGTAGATCTGTTTCAGTTGAGTGATAAACTTGTATTTTGACTAGACACCTTTAGAATACTATTTTTGGCCATGGAAGAGAGTATTTCTTAACTTAGTCATTGAACCTTTTACCTCATTATTATCATATTCAGATTATCTAAACTAACTGGCAACTATTAAGGCCCACTGGTGGCATAGAGGATAAAGTGCTAGGTTTGGAGTTATGAAGACATGAATTCAAATCCTGACTACTGGCTGTGATCTTGGGGAAGTCATTTAATTTCTATTTGCCTCTGTTTACTCCGTTATAAAATGGGGATAAGGATTGTGAGAATTAAATGAGATTATATTTGTAAAGTTCTTAGCCCTTTGCCTGGCATATAATAAGTAATCAGTTAAGTATTCCCTCCCTGTCATCAGTTTACCAGAGAATTAAGTAAGTGGTTTTCTTCGGCTTGTCACAAAATGAAATTGTTACTGTGTTCCAGCATTATACATTTAAAGTGAAATAAACTACCAGAAAACAGCTATTTCATAATTAATAGTTAGTGGATCATAAATTTATACCAAAAAGGGTCCTCAGAGATTGTGTCATCCAGTCCCTTCATTTTACTGAGGCAACTTTGCCCAGCATGACACAGTATTACACCTGGAATTTAAACCCAGGTCCTTTGATCAGAGCCTGTGCCCTTTTCACAAATTATGTCTTCTCCCATAGTCTTTTAGGTAGAGTTAAGATTTAAAGGAATTTTTGAGCTACTTTAGTGATATCAACTCAATGGTAGTCTTTTAAATAATAGGTAGATTGGTCTTCATAACTTTAATAGGGGTATAAAGTAAAATTTCACACCATTAATTTTTACCCCATAAATTCAGATTTTATACTAATTTAACTATGGGGTGACCAAGTTTACTTTTTTTGTTCTTTATAGGAAAAAGAATTTACAAAGATTTGTTAGCTAGGCAGTTCCTATAGAGAATTCACTTAATAAACTTTTCAGATATTCAATTTAGATTTTCACTAATTCCAAGTGGCCTTCCTTACTGGTTTCTGAATTGCTAAGATTTTTAGCTTATCTTTTATAATTAAAAAGTCGCACATCAAAAGACATAGTTATTTGTAATATCTTAATAATTCCCTATTTTTCTTTTTTTCTTGATTCAGGATGAAGTACATGAAAGGGATAGATTTAGTGATTTTTTACTGACAAAATTAAGAGATTTGTTACAGAAGCATCCAACTTTGAAACTGATTCTTTCTAGTGCTGCATTGGATGTGAATCTTTTTATAAGATATTTTGGAAGTTGCCCAGTGATATACAGTAAGTAAATATGAAATGTAGCCAAACTTTTAAATAAAATATCTTGGGGGAAAGTATTGTGGATATCATTATTAAATATTCTTTATTGAAATTTTGGAAGTAAAATTTATTTATTTTTTGCAGATTCCAAATCACCTTAACCCTATGTCACATACAAAGCTGAATAGAGTTAGAATAGTAATGAACTAGGAAAATGAGAAGACAGAGTAATTAAATGTTTCTTCAGTATATCTAAGTCTCAGGCCCTTGTCTTCTGACTAAAAGTTACCTGTTACTTTTCTTAAATCCTTTTACCCTGAAGTATATTTTTTTTAATTGCTTTTTTTTTTTTTTTGCTTTCATTCACTAATTCAGTATATATTTAACATATTTGTACCATGTAGAAAGTAATGTCAGAGATAGATAAATAAGAATTATTAGAAGGCACAAAATGATGTGTCATAAGGACATTTTAGGAATAAAGAGTAATTTAATATAAGATACAGAGGCATAAGACAGGTTTGGAAAATAGTAGCCTAGTTTCTCTAGGGAGTAGAGTATAAAGGAAACTGTAAGAGAGGAATCTGAGCAAATTAGTTGAGGTAAGATTATGGAAAACTTTAAGATATTGAGTTTCAACTTCTAATACAGAAGCTATGAGGTAAACTGTTTTTTGAGTTGTGGAAATGATGTGGAATATGTATGTGCTTAAGATTAATTTTTCTGTATGTGGGGTGGGTAGAGAATGGAGCCAAGAACACAAGTTAAAAGACTATTTGAATAGTTCAAGACATAATCAAGGCTACAGTTGAGGTGGTAACAGTGGGAAGGAAAGAATCATTGAATGCTTATTCTGTGTAGAGCATTTTGTTAAATTTGGGAGATACAAAAAAGAAAAATGATAGTGTTTCTGCTCTCATGGAGCTTATATTCCAAAAAGGGAAAGAATACATAATAGGAAATTTGAACTGCAAGTCATATGAAAGGCCCAGTGGTCCTAAGGATATATCAGAGAAACAGATGTTAATTATTCTTCTTTAATGTTATCTCCATTGAGAAAAATTAACAAACTATCTCTTAGGTTAAAATCATTTGAAAGTTGATAATGAGAATTTTCCTTTTTTAGGCTTTCAGTAACTGACTGCTGAGAAGGCTGAGCTAAACTTCCAAAGCACTAGCTAGGTTACATCTCCAAAGAGTTAATTTCCTGGCTGCTGGTAGTGAGGCCCTAGAAATTGGGCCAGTGGCAGAGCCAGCAGTTTTTTCTTGGGACTCTTAGCCTTACCTTTGCTTGTTCATCATAGCTTTTGTCAGCTTTTTGTGTTAGTAGTGGCAAGGATGGTGTATTCGTTTTTTTGTAGGGCATTGTTTCCCTTGTTGATGACTAAACTAAAAACAGGGGCACTGCTTTTCTCTGGGCTTTTGGTCTTAGGGTCATCGATATTTTTTGTTTGAAAAATCTGAAAAGAGATAGTGACCCAGGTGGTAGTGGGAGAGATTAAAGTAGATCGATTTACCTGAGACTTGGTATTTCTTGCCACTCTCTCGGGCTACCTTGCTACTTCAGCTGCATTGATTGTCACTAGGAATTTTAGCACATCAAAATTTTCACGAGGCTTGTTCAAATGAATATTTGTAGTATTTTTATTATAATTTAAGGAAAGACCATTGCCTCTGGAGTCAGAGGACCTGGGCTGTGACTTATAAATTTCCTAGACCTCAGTTTTCTTCCTCATCTGGAACATGAAAGGATTGGACCATTTCAGTTTTAGATTCCAGAGTCTTCCTTATAATCTTGCCTCCTCTATGTTTTTTTATCCAGTAAATACTAGTTTCCCATTCTATAAGTAGCTATGGATAGTGTCACATGGTTTTGTATACAGTTAGTCTTTAATGGTTTCATGTGGAGTAGTTTTGTTTTACCAGGTCCCTCAATTTCTTGAGGCCATGTAGGTATTTCTCACACTACCTTCACACAGTGATGACTTAGTAACAGTTCACTGATTGATTCATTACAGAGTTATGGATTATTTAAATTTTCTATTAAATTTTATTAAATTCTATTAAAATTTTTATAATAAATACTTATAGAATCTCTTAGTTGGTGGGAATCTTACAAGCCTTAGAATTCTTACCTATCTATATGTGAACAAGAATCACATTTACAACATATGCTTTTGCATATGCCTTTTGGCCATTATGGAGATTTTCCTTGCAGTTAAACAATTATGAAAGAACTCACCACTTTTCTAGGTAGCTCTAGGCATAACATCACAAGATGTATTTGAAGTTAAGGCCAGTAATTTTTGGATTTTATTAAATTAAGACACTTGAACATAAATTGGGCAAAGTTATAAGAAACATTCCTTATACATTTAGTTTTATGGAGCTGCATAATAATGACCCAAGTGCTAATTGAGGTTTAGGGCTTATTTTAGATAAATGGATTCTTACATCAATGGATTTTATCTTCAAATACAACATTTTTTATTCAACTTTATATATTCATGTGAATTAAAATATCATGTTTTGCCTTGTTTGATAATACTTTACCAAGGGATTCATAAGCACCATTCTGAATAATTCAGTCTTACAAATAGCATGAATCAGGGAGTAGTGATTGATTTATTTCTGTCTTCTACTTCTGTATAACTGAATATTTGCTGTATCCATGTAAATTCCATTTGTGTTGCTAATACCTAAAGTTTTAATTTTAAACAATCTGTCCTTTCATTTAAAAAAAAATGGTAGCCAAACCCAAGCACTTTAAGCAATAATTTCAATTATGTGAGAGCTCTTTCATTTATGAATTGTGTAAGCAGATAAATAAATGAGTAAACATAAATAGATAAATGAACAGATGAATAGGGATTTAAAAATTAGAAAATCCACTTTTGAATAGTTCTGTTTGCTAGGAAGTGTTTTTATCCATCAAGCCATTGATTTATCTCTAATTTATCCTCTTTCTAGCTTATTTGTACATTGTTGTTTTCAAGTGATCTCCCATATTAGATTGTGAGCTGCTTGGCAGCAGGGACTGCCATTTGCACATCATAGGTATATAATAAAGGTTTATTGACTATTGATTAGTAATTGATTTGCCTTTTTAAAAAAATACTTGTTAATGTGTGTGTTTTTGATCCTATGCTTTTCTTAACATTGGTTAATTTTGCCTAATTTCTTTGAATATTCAGGTAAGTACCTAAACACAGGTAAAAGAAAAAGTCTTGTGTAATTTCATTTTTCATTTTCATTGTTTTTGACATTTTAATTGGTTTGGTTATTCTTTAAATTTTTAAAATTATACTTATATTCTTATTTAGTTTTTTAAAATTTTGATTGATTTCAGTTTTCTTCTGGATTTTTCTCATCTTCTTCTGGATCCATCTCATCTCAATTTTTGTGCTATCTGCAATTTTTATATGCATTTCTCTTAGGTCTTTTTCTTGGTCATTTTATAAAAATATTAAGCAGTCCTGTTTGCAATTTGTTTACTTCAGAACTAAATAATAATCAAAGATTATCTGTGAAATACAGTAAGTATAAAAATATAATAGTTGCAGAATCTGTCATTTCATTGATTTTTATGTTTCTGTATACTTTTATTGTGTGTAGCACAAAAAAAGTGTACAATTCCTATGTTTACAAGAGGGCCACCCAGTGTGTTGGAGGTCTTGCTTTAGATTTGTTGTATAAGCTGCCTATCCGCTGTTCCTTATACTCTATTTTTTATCTTTCTACCTTCTTTTCAGTCACACATATCTTTGACATCTTTTATATCACATCACAAATAGCCTACAACAGCAAGTAAAACCTGAACCAGATTAAGAAGTCAAAACAAAATGTTTAGTAAAATAAAAATACATACAGTATAGTGGCCATTATTTATATTTGAGTTCCCACCACTCTTTTGCATTGCTTCTAGTTTGCTTTGTTGTCAAAATTCTAGTAATTCATACAAGACACATGTCTTAAAATTGAATTTTGAGTGACCTTAAACTTTACTCCTTCAGAGACTTTTGTATTCCATGAAATACATATAGCCATTTTTCAAATTCCTTTCAGTAATTGTTGCATCACAGATCCATAAAGAATACATTTGGATTCCTGAAACTTTTCCAATAATTGTTCATTTTCCTTTTTTATTACGGAGCTTGAGAGACATTTTAATTTGTAATATTAATGATTTGGTATATTTTAATATGTTTTTTGATAGTTTCTACACATTAATTTGCCCATATTTATCAGTGAACAGGTCTCACATTTAGAGATCTATAATTAACTGAATGTCTAAAACTGTAAAATTATTAGCACTCTGCCTCTTTTCAATACTCTGCCTTCTTCACTGCAGAAATGGAAGGTAATCTTACAAGATAAAGGATATTTTACATTTTTCTTCATTTTAGTGGGTTACTATGGCCCCAAAATTCACTGCCTGACAGCCAATGTACCACTAAGAAAAGTATTGAGGTTTCTCTTCAGAAAGATTATTAAGAAGAAGGTCATAGGGGCAGCTAAGTGATTCAGTGGATAGAGCACTAGCCAGGAAGACCTGAGTTCAAATTTGGCCTCAGACACTTCCTAGCTATGTGACCCTGGGCAAGTCACTTAACCCCAATTGCCTCAGCAAAAAAAAAAAAAAGAAGTCATACAGTCTTTCTAAGACCTGCCACAATTTGTATTTTGGTAACATAGCCTTCAGAACACCAGAATTACTTCCATACCATATTGAGGTGTTGAAATAAATAATGTATATATTTTTTAAAAGTAAAGAAATTTTATAAAGAATAAAGATGATTTTAAACCATTAGTTTTCCTTTTAAAAGTCAGTTTTAAAAAAAAGTCAATGTTAGGATAATTTGGAAAAAAATAACATACTTCTAATTTGCTTAATGAAAAAAATTTTTTTTTAATTATTCAGTACAGGGAAGACCATTTGAAGTAAAAGAGATGTTTCTGGAAGACATTTTAAGAAGTACAGGATACACAAACAAGGAAATGTTAAAATACAAAAAGGAAAAACAGCGAGGTGAGTTTTTTCTTACAAAGAACGAAAACATAAACAGAAGTTGAAATATTTTTCTTTTGTTTTTGTTTGTTACAGAAATGCTCTCACTTAATAACATAAATCAAAAGCAACCCCTTCCTCCCACATGTAATAACAAGCCAAAACCATGCCCTCCTATATTATTGCTGACTTGCTAGATGACATGAGGAATGGGCAAGATTGACTATATTTATCAGAAAAAATTTTGAATTGAAACTAGTCTTGCTAGGGATAGGGAAGGTGTTAAGGGACAGATAATTCTCCGAGAGTCTCCACAGCTGTGGATCATAGCATCTGAAGGAGTTGCAAGGCCGCCTTTGCTGATACAGGTATTGCAGACTGAGAATAAGAAACTGGAGGCAGAGGGAAGATGAGGGAGGTCAGATAACAGCAACTGCCTCTCAGTCTCCTTGTATCATCCTCTCACACAAGGAGATCCATTCTGGGTTGAATTTCTAGCAGCTATTGTCGGATGGCTCCCGTGTATTCCAACAGGAAGGTGTATGGGACACAAAATCTCTCATAGTCTCTTTCTTATTAAGATTTATAATCCTATATACTATGACATATTCAACATATATAGGACTGCTTGCCATCTAAGGAGGGAGTGGAGGGTGGGAGGGAAAAATCAGAACAGAAGTGAGTGCAAGGGATAATGTTGTAAAAAAAAAATTACCCTGGCATGGGTTCTGTCAATAAAAAGTTACTATAAAAAAAAAAAAAGATTTATAATCCTAGAAATGGTTCTGCTATATTTCCAATCTTGATTGTGGTAAAATGAATAGCTTGAATTCAGTTATTTGTAATTTCTTTCATTTATAAATCCTATGATCTTATGAATATTTGTCCTCAGTTTTAAGATAGTTCTAATAAGGCCTATGATCTTTGTAATCTCCCAAGATAGTTCTAATAAGGCCTATAATTTTTGTAACCTCTCACTGAGGTTAATGATTGCCAGGGCCATACATATCAATCTTCCCCGGAAACACATGAAGACGAGCTGATATTAAGGTACCAAACTACCTTTCTTTATTGATAGTCTCAGCAGGGGTTAGCAGGAAGCTAGAGCAAGTGTATGTATGTCTCTGCATCTTTGAATCTCAGACCCAGATTCATCTGTGGCAAAGGAACTAAGGTCTCATCTTCTGGAACTACTTCAGGTTGACAAAGGGCGCATAGCTGGCCCTTACCCAATGGGGTCTAGACTGAAGAGGGGAGATGATTGACTTGTAGGCAGCAGCAGCAACATCCAGTACCAGATGTCAAGATTAGGTCTAAGGTGATTTCAGGTTGACCTAGTGGTTGGTATTTCTGGAATCCTTCTGAAAGCTAGTGGCCTTCCCCATCAGGACCTGCAAGACATAAATAACACAACCCTCTCCAAATTACTAAGGTGGGTCTTGCCAATGTCCTTCCTTGTCCTTTCAAAGGATCTTTTGAATGTTCTCTGAAGCTTAAAGTCCTGTTTTCATAGGATCTAGTTTTCTATCCTTTAAGACTTTATCCACATCTACCCATCTGGCTCTCTAACTTATACACTACAGCTGTGTCACCGGGTGTGATCACAGGCAAATTTATACCCTGATCCATTATGCTTTCTTGCCTTCCTGTCTCTCAGCAAGGCTGTTGAACTTTCCTTTGCAGGGTCTGGCAATCCTCACTTGTAACCTCTCCCTCAAGAGATTACTGATTGCCAGCATGCCTAATCCCAGGCCTTCTGACATCTCCAACCACTGTCTTATCAAGCAGTGGTGCTTGTTCAACAGAGCACCTGGACATAGGAACTTGTGAGCTCAAGTCTTTATTGTATGTGATCACATCCTGCACTCCTTTAGAAATAGCAGCTGCGAGGGTATCCATTTGAAAGGCACTGAAGCCAACATTCTCACATCTTTTTATCATCTCCTCAAAGCTTGTGTCCTTATCTAAGGAGGACATGGCTTTCTGGCAATGGGCATTAGTGTTCTCTCTAGCCAATTTCCTGATAAGAAGATTAGCTGCTTCTCCTTTACCTAATAACCTCTCAACAGCCATCTATAGGCAAGCCACAAAATCAGGGAAAGATTCCTCTAGGCCAGGGGTCCTCAAACTTTTTAAATAGGGGGCCAGTTCACTATCCCTCAGACTGTTGGAGGGCCGGACTATAGTAAAAACAAAAACTTTGTTTTGTGGGCCTTTAAATAAAGAAACTTCATAGCTCTGGGTGAGGGGGCTAAACGTCCTCAGCTGCTGCATCTGGCCCGCAGCCATAGTTTAAGGACTCCTGATCTAAGCCTTGTTTGCAAAGTTTCACATCTACTTTTGACTTGCTTTACAAATTTTAACTTCAGTTTTTAGAGTTTGACATTTTTCTTGTTTATCTTCATTGTTCATTCATAGATTTTTTTTTGATTGTTTTAAGTATTTTCATTTAAAATTCTAAATTTAGTACCTATCAGTGAAAAGCATACATTCAATATACACAAAAGAAATAGTGATTGTGTGTGTGTGTGTGTGTGTGTGTGTATAAATAATATGCAATATATGTAGCATGTATAATATATGTGTGTATGTATTATATATATATATATATATGTATGTATGTATGTATTTATATACACACACACGCCTACTGTTTACAATTTCAGTTCAACAAAATTTATTAAGCTCTTTTATTTGCCAGACTCTCATATTTATAAAATGTGTATGTTTGCTTTAACAAAATGATAACATAACTTTTTTGATTCTTTCCCTTTTGATCTGTGGGTTCCTCCCGGTCCATGGTTTTTTATGGCTAACACTATTTTGATTTACATAGTTATAGTCAATATTTGTGGATGTTTTACTTTACATCATATTGTGTAATGGTAATTTTAAAAAATGATTTGTGTTTCAGGAAATGCATGTTCATATCTTTTCATTGTCCATTGATGAATGAATTGTGCAGTATATTTGAAATTTTCTTTGGGGGCTTTTGGGTGACTTCTAGTAGATACCATCTTAGTAGGCTGGATTGGCAAATAGTTTCAGATCTGAGGATATCATTCATAGGAAAATGTTTCAGTTTATGACTACACATAAAACATTTTTTTTAAATTTTGTTAAATATCTCCCAATTATATTGTTAGAAATTTTTGAGTTCCAAATTCTCTTCTTTCCTCCTTCCCCTCTTCCATACCTTGAGAAAGCAAGCAATATTATATAAGCTGTACATGTGAAGTCATGCAAAACACGTTTCCATTTTAGCCATGTTACAAAAGAAAACTTGCAAAAAAAATAAGAAAAATGAAGAAAAATTTAAAATTATGCTTCAGTTTGCCCTCAGACTTAATCAGTTCTTCATCTGGTGGTGGAGAGTATTTTTCATGGGTCCTTTGAAATCATCTTGGATCATTGCCTTGATCAGAGTACCTAAATTTTTTACAGTTGATGATCCTTACAATATTGCTCTTACTGTGTGTAATGTTCCTTTGCTTCTGCTCACTTCACTTTGCATCAGTTCATATAAATTTTCCATGTTTTTTCTGAAAGTATTCTGCTTGTCATTTCTTATAGCACAGTAATGATCTATCACAATCATGTACCACAACTTTTTCAGCTAATCCCTAGTTAATAGATATGCCCTCAATATCCAGTTAATTCCTTGCTAGCACAAAAGAACTGATATAAAGATATTGTACAAATAGGTCCTTTTTTTTTTCTTCGACTTCTTTGGCAGACAGACCTATCAGTGTTATTGCTGGGTTAAAGGATATGCACAGTTTTATAGCCTTTCGGATATAGTTCCAAATTGTTCTTCATAATTATTCAACCAGTTCACAATTCTACTAAAAGTACATTAGTGTCCCAATTTTTCTACATTTTCTGTAACATTTCTCATTTTCCTTTTATGAATACATTTTGATATTTTAAATCCATGACAAGAGTTTTAGAAGAGGTATTAATATTTTATAGGGCATATACCAGTTCTGAAGTCAGGAGGACCTGAGTTCAAATTTGACCTCAGATGTTTAACACTTCCTAGTTGTGTGTGACCCTGGGCAAGTCACTTAACCCCAATTGCCTCAGCAAAATATATATATATACACGCATAGTTTTTAATGCCATTGTATTTCTTTTATTTAATTTTATGAGTAGATACATTTTTAAAGTTTTCCTTTTAAAAAATTGATACCTTTTTTCATATCACATTCATTTCCAAATGTACCTTCCTACCCACAGTTCTTCTCTTGTGACAGATTTTTAAAAGGAAAAAGAAAAAGGTCAGCAAACCAAAGTGACCTCATGTAACACAATGTATGTAGTATTTATTCACATCTTCAGTGAAGGATATGAGGTGTATCTTCTCAGTTTTTAATCTGGGTCAGAATTCATTTTATCTTTTTTTCTGTTCACATTGTTGTAGTTAGTAGGTTACTGTAGTTTGTGTGTTCTTGATTTACTTCATTCAGAATTTTTTTCTGAACTCATTTGTTGTTTCTTATAGCACAATAATATCAGTTTATATTTATGTGCTACAATTTAAAAAATAAATTTTGAAAAGCAAATTAAAGATTATACTAACAAATAATCTTTCTCACAATTTAGAAGAAAAACAGCAAACTACTCTTACTGAATGGTACTCAGCTCAAGAGAATAGCATCAAACCAGAATCTCAAAGGCAAAGAACTGTTCCAAATGTTACTGAAGAATATGATCTATTGGATGATGGTGGTGATGCCGTATTCAGTCAACTGGTAAGACTTAGTTATAGTCAGCTTAGAATTTTGAGGATTTTCATTCGTTTTTTCTAAAAATTAAGTTGTACTTTAATCATTGCTCATTATGACCTTAGAGTGTCAATTCATCAGTTAAATGGTGCTAGGATTTTTACTTTTCTAAAAATGTATTTATCAGGGCAACTAGATGGTACAGTGGATAGAATGCCAACCCTGAAGTCAGGAGGATCTGAGTTCAAATCTGGTCTCAGGCACTTAACACTTCCTAGCTGTGTGACCCTGGGCAAATCACTTAACCCCAATTGCCTCAGCAACTATATCAACTCTTAGAAAAAGGAAAATGTTTTAAATTCTAAATATTTTTTGCAGCTGTTGTGTTACTAATATACCAATTTAAATGATCTGAGCACATTTCAAAACTATGACATTTGTTATATTTTGGTGCTTTATAGAGTTGATCCTGTATTTGGTGCTTTATAGAGTTGATCCTGTATTTACAAAGATTGTGCCTGAAAAATACAAACCTGGCAAATGCTACCAGTTGGAAAGGCTTTAAGTATGACATATTGCCAACTATTGTCTAAAGGCCAGCCAAGCTAAATTCATTCATAATTCATAATCATCATCTGGTTGGCCGCCAACCAATAAATTTTTTGGTCAGAGCACATATTAAACTGTTTCTTAAAACACGGAAGTGTTGTGCTTTCTGTGGTTGGAGGAAGTACATATACCAATGAAATTTTAAATAAGTTCAAATGTTAACTTATTTCAAAGCAATTTTTGATCATGTCATTGCAAGCTTAATAGTACTTAGTTGGAATTATGTCTTCTTTGCATGTCCAGAGATAACACTGAGAATGCCTATTGTTCAGCTTATGCTGAATATGTCATTATCATCATCATTATATTTATGTTTTATAAATAAAAATTCATATATATATATTATCTCATTTGATATTCTCAACAACTTTATAAGGTAGAATCTGTTATCTTGCTCATTTTTTATAGATGAGAAAATTTAGGCTGAGAGAAGTTAAATTAACTTGTCAAGGATCACATAGATTGGTTAGTGTTTGAGACAAGATTTAAATTCAGTTCTTCCTATCTCTTAGGTCCAACATTCCATCCCCTGTGTCATCCAGCTGCTTAGTCATGCTGTGTTTGTCTTTACTTGGCTGATACTAAAAATTTTTTGAAATAATGGTTTTTATAGTTATCACATTCTTAATACCCATTTCTTCAGATATTAGATTAATTTGAACATTTCTGCATTTTTAGACTGAAAAAGATGTGAATTGCCTTGAACCATGGCTAATAAAAGAAATGGATGCTTGTCTTTCTGACATATGGCTGCATAAAGATGTCGATGCCTTTGCTCAGGTGTTTCACCTTATTTTAACTGAAAATGTTAGCGGTAGGTTACATCTCTTGATAAATTGCTCAATACATGTAGTTATTTTATAGAAGATTTGTAGGTTATGTAGAAATTTATTCCCTAAATCTTTCATTTATGTTCAAGAAGTTGTTCATTCCAGAAACATATGAGTGCTTACTCTGTAAGGCACTGTGGAGGATACAAAGACAAATGAGGCATGGTCTTTGCCTTATGATCATAAGGTAATTTGTATTCAGTACTTTATGGTATATCTCTGAAACCACCTCTTTGTACTAATATATTGAAAAACATTTATGTACTAAATTACTAAGTTAATAAATGATATTAGGTGATAAAACACTGAGGTGTACTATATATGCATAATATCTGGTGTTACCAATATTCCAATTAATGAGGTATCTTAACATCATGTTTGTAGAATGTGATAAGCATGAGCAACCTATAATAACATATCAGGATGCTTTTTCAGAGGTGTACAGGGCCCTAAACAAAAGCTGTAAAAAATATTATCTTTGTTCTTTTCTACTTCCATGCCTTTTGAAATACTTCATTGCCCTCATTCTGTCATCTTGGTGTTCTATGCTCCATGTGCAACCCTAACCCCTATCTTATATAGTGTGCCCCATTTGTAAAGTTATAGGAAAGGGAGGCAGGCATACATTTGCATGTGTATGTGTGTAATGAAAATACTTGTTGCCAGATATTTCAGCTAAGTTTTAGACATGTGAGAACTAATGAGCATTATCTTCCTTGAGTATGTTTGTATTTTTAAAAATTTGTTTATAAAACCAGATGAATCTTTAATTAGTTGTTTGTATGGGAAACTTTGTGGAGAAGGAGTTTGTGAGAACCTCCTGGTGCAATTTAAATAAAATCGCTTACAATTAAGTCTTAAAGTTCTATAAAGTGCTTTTCACATATTATCTCATTTGAACCTCCCAACTTCTCTTTGACATCAAAAGCACAGCAGAGCAGTGAGCTGAGACTCAGAATTTACCTGAAAGCCACAACTTGTAAGTGGCTTGAATTCAGGTTTTATGACTTCAGATCTAATGACTAATTTGCTATACTGGCTGCCCCTTGTTTATTCTGGGTCTTTGATGCCTTCCATTCAGGACAGAACAGTAAGTAAGTTCTGTACATTTTTTCCCTTATTAGGCCCCATTTTCTTTTCTGGTATTTGCAGAAATGAGGAAAAGGGAGGAGGAAGACTCTATAGGTATTTTCATTTTTCTCTTTGACAATTTATCTTGCTCAGTACACATGATACTGATTATCTTTAAACTTTTGATGACTTATAAAAATCTATTGTCTGTATATAGCCACCTAAGACCATTTAAATCTATGAGGTTTGTGCCTTTAGTTATACAGTTTCAAATTAGAGTATTTTTTAGGAAAACATTTCCCTTTTTTAAAGTTTGAATATACAAGGTGTCCAAAAGTCTTAAGTCATGGCAAAGCTTTAATATCATAAAATGTCCTTAAGAATTTTGAGGCACCGTGTAGCAAAAAGTAATTTACACATAAACACATTAATTCCTTTTCTTCTGACAATGTCATGTCATTTTATATTGATTTAGTAAATGGTTATAACTTGGAAGTTTACCGTAGCTTGATAGATAATTGAAGTGTACTACATAAGAGTATTAGAAATAAATAGAAGGAATTTGCTACATATTATCATAATACTTGATCTATAAAGTGTCTTAATCTCTTTTCCTATAATGAAAATACTGTAAAATCAGATACTGCCAGTCTAGAGTTTGGAACAAGGAAAGCATTGGTTGCATTTAGTTATATGTTTAAAATTAGTATTGTTAATTGTGTAGGCTCTCTGTTAGGTCTAGAGCCAACTTTATGACATAAAATCATTTTTATAAGATTTTTTTATAGTGAGACTATATATTAAGTGGCAATTATTATTAGATACACTGAATTAAAATAAAACTAATAATAACTTTATAACATTTTAAGGTTTACCAATCATCTTATATATAATACAAATTTTTCCTCACAATATATTCATGAAGTGACTGCTATAACAGAAGTAGTAACAATCTTCTGAGAGTTTAGTAATTTGCCATTGTTACATTTCTAATAAATACAAAATTTAGGAACTGTGATCTATCTAGTGAACAAGTATCACAATTACTGAACCTTAACCAATTTTCAAAAAATAAATGTTATATTCTATTTGACTTTTGAATTATATTTTATTTCTATTTTTACTTTTCTACAAATTCCACTCCCCATGTTTTATATTTTTTTCCTGGTTGGGTTTTTTTTTTCTTTTGGTTGGAGTTCCGTCTTCCCAAGGGCATTTTTATTCTCCCTTCCTCCTTTTTCTATAGACCTCTTTATTCTCCTTCTTGGTCTGATCACCAAAACATTGAAGATGGGCTTAATGGAGTCAAGTCACTTGAAAGGGAAGAGAAAATGAGTTGAGTTATCTTGTGTTATAGGGTGGGAACATGAAGCTTCATGGGAATTTGGGAATAGCTGGATCAACCATATTGTTTTATTATACATATATATTTTTATATATGTATGTATATTTATGTATATGTTGTTCTTATATGTATAATATGATAATATTGTACAATAACAATATTGTACATTACATATGTATGTATAGTTGTGTGTTTATATATACATTACACATGTACATACAAATACATGTATTTATATATAATATAATATGTATATATATATATATATACAATATATCAATATTATACATTATATGTGTATGTAGAGGCATATGTGTTTATATACCTATACATAACATGTATACTGATAGATAACATATATACATACATGTATGTATTAAGTCATTTAATATGTATTTGAAAATTATTAACTGAAAATTACAGGTTCTAACAGATAATTCAATCATAGGTATGGTAAGAGGTATAAACTTTTGTCATTCTATTTTGTTTTCTATAATAAATTCTTTTCAGAAATTACTCATTTAATTTTGGTTATTTTGAGCAGCAGTGTTTTATTAAAGCCCCTGAGAAATGCATTGTAGAAAAATTTTAACTTATCATACTTTTCCTGAGGGAGAGATTTTTATGGGAAATAACATTTTTACCAGTGATGCAATTCTTTTTAAATATCATGGTGAAATTATCACATAATTTTGTCATCCTCTCTAAAACTTTGAGTTCATAGAGTTCTGAATTTAACATCACTCAATTACTGATAAAAATAAGTTTGCATTTTCTGGAACTTTGTATCTAAAATCCTGTTTTATAACTTGTATGTTATCATTTTGTGATAAAGAAAGAATCTAGACTAAATGAAATAATTCCTTTTCATCAATGTTACATATTTCAGATATTACTGTTCTCACTTTAAAAATTAAATTTTTACCTCCACTTAATCATAGCAGAGTCCTTTCTCTTATCTCATCTGTATCTAAGATGAAATAAGAACAAAGATCTTCATAGTTGACCTGTTTTATAGTGGATTTTTATAAATAAAAAATTGTATTATTATACTCTATTTTAAGTTTGTTTTCATTTTAAAAGTATGGCTAGTGGTTTTACATATATAGGTGTGTGTATGTATATATACACACATTTTATATATACATATATAGAGAGAGAGTAAGTAAGATAATTTCTGGAATTGAGGAGACATCAAAATATATCAGTTGAATAAAAACTTAAATTTGTAATATTCATATGATTTGAATCATATTTCAATAACTATTTGAAAAGCGTTCTTATGAATTTTTTTTTTTTACTTTCTCTTTTCTTAGTGGATTACAGACACAGCGAAACCAGTGCAACAGCATTAATGGTTGCTGCAGGAAGAGGGTTTTTGAGTCAAGTAGAACAATTAATTAGCATGGGAGCCAATGTCCATAGCAAAGCATCAAATGGCTGGTAATTTTTAAAAAACTTAATTATGTGTATTTTTATGTCTATTAATTTATTTATACTTTTATGTTAAAAGGTCTTTTCACCTGCATTTTGATAGGTGAATAAAAAGTTATTACATGTTTTTGGATGTTGATTTAAAGGAAAGTTCATCTTAAATTGAGTGTTTGAAATTTTAACAGGATGGCTTTAGACTGGGCTAAACACTTTGGACAGACTGAGATTGTAGACCTTCTGGAGTCATATAGGTAAGGTGATGTTTTTACTTTAAAGAGATTTTATATGCATACATATATACATATACAGCAAAGATCTTATTTTAAGATTGTATACTATTATAAAATTGAGGCAAATAAATGTTCAGTAGAATATACTATTAAAAATATTTAATTTGTCATTTTTATAGGAATATAATGACACTGGATAACTAAAAATCAATGAGATTTGGCATATTTTTATTAATAGACTGAAAAATCCAAAGGGTAATACTTTAAGTTTTTAATTGTAATGAAATAAATGAACATTTTAATACTTTTAAAAATAATTTTATCATTTTCAAGATTTTTTAAAAATAAGTGTTCTACTACTTGTTTTATCCTAACACAAGAATTTTTAAAAATGTGTTATTTTTCCCCAATTGCATGTAAAACAAATTTTAACATTCATTTTTTAAATGAATTTTGAGTTTTAAATTCTCTTCCTCCTTCCCTCCCCTTATCTCACATGAGGCAGTAAGCAGTTTGATGTAGATTCTACACATGCAATCATTTGAAATATATTTCCATGTTAGTCATGTTGTGAAAAGAAACACACCAAAAGAAAACCATGAAAAAAATAAAGAGAAAGATATTTCACTTTAATCTGTATTCAGATACTATCAGTTCCTCTATTGGAGGTGAATAGCATTTTTCATCATGAGTCTCTGGGAATTGTCTTGGATCATTTATTGCTGAGAATGCCTAAGTCATCCACAGGTGATCATCATACAATATTGTTGTTAGTTTATTACAGTATTCTCCTGGTTCTTACTCATGTCACTTTGCATCACCTCATGTGAGTCTTTCAGAAAGCATCCCACTAATTATTTCTTAGCACAATAGTGTTCCATCACAATTGTATATCACTTGTTTAGCCATTCCCAACTGATGGATATCCCCTCAATTTGCAGTTCTTTGCCACCACAAAAACAGGTGCTATAAATATTTTTGTATGTATAAGTCTTTTTGATTTTTTAAAAAATTCTCTGAGATACAGATCCTGTGGTGGTATTGCTGTATCAAAGTATATATGCACAGTTTTATTGCCTTTTAGGTCCTTGGGTTCCACGTTGCTCTCCAGAATAGTTGGATTGGTTCCCATCTCTACTAACAGTACATGAGTGTCCTAGTTTTTATACATCCCCTTCAACATTTATAATTTTCCTTTTTTGTTCTGTTGGCTAATTTGATAGGTGT
Source organism: Sarcophilus harrisii (assembly GCF_902635505.1). NCBI lineage: Eukaryota > Metazoa > Chordata > Mammalia > Dasyuromorphia > Dasyuridae > Sarcophilus > Sarcophilus harrisii. Next base: position 198,229,472 of record NC_045426.1, read on the forward strand.
AAGGTGATATCTCAGAGTTGTTCTAATCAATAGTTATTTAGAGCATTTTTCATATGACTAAAGTTAGCTTTGATTTCTTCTGAAAACTGCCTATTCTTATCATTTGATCATGTGTCGATTGGGAAATGACTTGTAGTCTTATAAATTTAATTAAGATCTCTAATATATTTGATTAAAGATGCTTTTATCAGAAACACTTGCCACAAAAAAAAAAATTTCCCAGATTTCTGCTTTCCTTCCAATCGTGACTGTACTAGTTTGTTTTTGCAAAATCTTTAAAATATAAAATAACCAAAATTATCCATTTTATATTTCATCATGCTCTCTGTCTCTTGTTTGACCATAAATTCTTCCCCTTTCCATAGATATGACAGGTAAAGTATTCCTTGATCTCCTAATTTATTCTTTGTGACTAAAAAATCATGTATCTATTTTGATCTTACTTTGATATATGATGTTGATCTCAAACTAATTACTGCCAAAATATTTTCTAGTTTTTTCTAATATTTTTTATCAAATAGTGAATTCTTTTACCAAAATCTTGAGTCTTTGAGTTTATCAAATACCAGATTACTATGGTCATTGTATGCCTAATCTGTGCCACTGATCACACTATTTCTTAGCCAGTGCCATATTGTTTTAATAATTACCACTTTATATTTTTTGGGATCTGGTATGGCTAGGCAATTTAATTTTACTTTTTTAAAAATTGATTTCCTTGGTATTCTTGGTCTCTTCTTGCAGATAAATGTTGTCATTATTTTTCCCGGCTCTGTAAAATAATTTTTTGGTAGTTATTTTTGTATACTGAATAAGTAGCTTAATTTGGATAGAATTGTCACTTTTATTATATTGGCTTGGTCTATTGATGTATAATTGAAATTTTTCCAATTGTTAAAATATATTTGTGAAAATCATTTTGTATTGCAGTCATATAGTTCCTGGGTTTGTCCTGACAAGTAAATTTCCAAGTATTTTATATTATCCATGGGTGTTTTAAAATATGGAATAAAAAATGGAATTTTTCTTTCTAGCTACATTGGTAATGTATAGAATTGCTGCTGATGATTTATGTGGTTTTATTTTTTATCCTGTAACTTTGCTAAAGCTATTAATTATTTCAAGTAGGTTTTGGTTGATTCTCTAGTATACCAACGTATCATATACAAATAGTAATACTTTTCCTTCCTCATCACATATTCTAATTCTTTAAATTTCTTTCTTATTGGTATTGCTAGCATATTTAGTACAATATTGAATAATAGTGCTCATAATGGGCATCCTTGCATCACCCCTGGTTTTATTAGGAAGACTTCTAGCTTATCCCATTGACATATAATGCTTGCTTATTGTTTTACATAGATTCTACTTATCATTTTAAGGAAAGCTCTATTTATTTCTGTGCTCTCTGGTGTTTTTAATAAAAGTGGGTATTGTATTTTGTTAAAAGCTTTTTGTATATGTATTTGGATAATTATATGATTTCTGTTGGTTTTGTTATTGATATGATAAGTTATAATGATAGGTTTCCTAATATTGAACCAACTTTTCATTCCTGGTATAGATCCCATTTGATCTGATGATCTTTGTGATTGCTGTGCAGTCCCCTCGGTAGTATTATTTTGATATTTTCATATCATATTCATTAGGGAATTTGGTCTATAATTTTCCTTCTCTACTTTATAGTTTAGATATCAAGACCATATTTGTGTTATAAGAAGAATTTGATATAACACCTTTTTTTGCATATTTTTCCAAATAGTTTATGTAATATTGGGATTAATTTTTTTAATTGTTTATTAAATTCACTGGTGAATCCATCTGATTCTGGGGATTTTGGTTTTTTTAGGGCCACAACCCAAGGCCAACACTGGCTGGGTGGAGGGCTTAATTGCTGCCTCATGCCAGGTAGCGTGGCCTGCTGCATGCTTGCTTAGGCTACCTGCACTTTATTGAGTTCCATTCTTCCTTCATTGAGATAGACTTTTTCTGCCTGACATTCTAAATTGACTAAAGCTGGAAAATTGTTTCATCTGCTCCTTTCTGCCACTCCAGAATTTTAAGGTGTTATTTTTAAATTGTTTGGGGGGGAATTTGGGAAAGCTCAGGCAAGTTCCTGCCTTACTCTGCAATCTTGATTTTGCCTTCTAAGCCTACAATAATTTTATTGAAGAAAATTTTGGGGAAATGATTTGTATTTAACATAGGATATCCATTATTTAAAATAAACAAAACGTTTAGCTTAAGGATTTTACTTATAAAATCCTTTTGAATTTATTACCTGTCACAGGTACAACTATACTCAAATAAGCCTACAAAAATATTTTAAACTTCTACATACTCCAGATTTTATAGCAAGTTGATATGAACTTACTGTAAAGGTGCTTCAAGTGTCTATCTAAATCCAGGACAATGTGATCTTTTTAGGTTGAGTTAATAGTTCTGCCAATTTATGTGCCTTATTTGTTCATTCATCATGGCTTCAATCGTTGTTTGTGCATCATCAGCTTTCTGATGTTTATTTTTCATGATGTTCTTTTTCAGATTTCCTAGGTGTTCAAATAAAGAAGGTATAAAAGTTTGAATTGATGTATGGCAACTAAACAACTCATTTTGTTTGTATATCCTGATCATTATTTAAAAGAAATTCATGAACCATGAAAACTAAATTAAAAACAAGCTTACTAAAAATTGTTTAATAAGCCCTTTTAGAAACTAATTATTTTTATTGATTGATAGATTGTATTTTTGTATCACATTTTCCAAATTTATTGTTCCTTCACTCCCCTGGGTAACAAGTCCTGCTTTACAAAAATAAGAAACAGAGCAACAAAACCAGCTAATGTACTATTTATGTCTGACAGTATATAGAATTTTCTGCACATAATCCTTTTTCAGTGAGAGATGGCAAATGCTTTTTATTTTTTACTTTTTTTCTAAGGTCATACTTGTTAATCTCAATTATTCATTGTTCAGTTTTGTTTGTTCTGTTCCTTTCTTTGTGCTATTGTATTCATTGTGTATATTGTTTTCCTGATTTTACTTACTTTATTGTCAGGTCATATAGGGCTTTCCATATTTCTCTAAGTTTTTTTATTTTTCTTACAGTGCAGTAATGTGCTATTAAATTATTTTCCTAGGTATTCTCCAACCAATATGTTCCTTCTTTATCTTCAATTTTTTGTCATTCCCAAAAAAATCCTTCTGTGAATATTTTGATTTATGTAGTATATTTCTTTGTTATTGCCATTTTGTAAAATATGCTCTTGTGGTAGTATATGTGGATCAAAAATAATAACATGGGGTAGCTAGGTGGCTCAGGATAGATAGAATAGAGCACCAGCCCTGAATTCAGGAAGACCTGATTTCAAATATGGTCTCAGACACTTAACACCTCCTAGGTGTGTGACCCTGAATAAGTCACTTAACCCCACTTGCCTCAGCAAAAATACAAAAACAAAAACAAAAAGTAATAGACATTTCTGTAACCCAACATCTTAGAACAAAGAAAAGGACAAAGATAATTGTATCAGTTCTTTTTGTGAGGACAAAGAATTGGAAATCAGGATGTCTGCCAATCAGGAAATTGCTAAACAAATTGTGGTACATGGTTGTAAGACAGATGAGTAGGATGCTTTCAAGACAAACTTTGGAAGACTTACATGAACTGATACAAGATGAAATAAGCAAAACCGTAAAAACATTATATACAGTAACCACAATACTATAAGGATGATCACCTATGAAAGCTATTCTCAGGAATACAATGGTCCAAGATAATTCTGAAAAACTTATGATGAAAATTGTATCCACTTCCCCAAAAAGATCTGATAAATTCTTAATGCTGATAGAAACACCTATTTTCTACTTTTTTTTTATTATCTTTATTTTTTAGTCTCTGTTTTCTTTTGCCCAGTGGCTAATATGGAAATGTTTTTCATGTCTATGCATTTATAATTGGTATCATACTGCTTGCCTTCTGCAGGAAGGGAAAGTGTGCAAGAGAGGGACAGAATTTGGATCTCAAAAAATTTTTAAATGAATGATTCTTTCTTCAACCTGTTAAAATCACTGCCAAAGAAATCATTTATAATCATTTTGTTTTGGTCTGCATCTGTGATTTCAACAGTGTGAAGATTGTGTTATAATTCACATTTTTATAGAACTTTAAGGTTCACAAAGTACTTTTCTCATTACAACTCTTTGAAACTGGAGATGTAATGTTATTCTCATTTGGCAGGTAAGGGAATTGGGGCTTAGAAAAATTAAATGATTTGCTTAGGATAATTTTTCAGTTAAGGGTGAGAGTCAAAATTTGAATTCAGATCTTTTGATTCCAAGTCCAATGTTCTTTCTACCATATCACCTAGCTGTACACACACACACACATACACACACACACAAATTTTTTAAACAAAACAGAACATCCTATCATTACAAATTGCATTTTAAAAAGTTTTCAGTGATGTATTCCTCTCTGTGACTTCACTTGGAGTGTTCTTGGCAAGCCCTACTGCACTGAACTAATCAAGTGCTACTTTAAAGAGAAATCAGTAACACAGCCTATTTAAAATAGACACTGATTTTACCACATATTAAAGCAGCAGTAATACTAATAGTAACTGATGTAATACTATGGTTCTGTGCTATATTGTAATCTTAGCCAAGAAGCTACAGTATTCTTTCTGTCTTTTTATCTCTCTTCACACACACACACACACACACACACACACACACACATATATGTATAAATAGTACTCTATTGCTCTTCTAAAAGTATTTTGTAATAAGTTTTCTTTTTTTTAAAGAAGCAAGAAAGCTATCCATAAGACTTGATTAGACCAGGGAATTAGACAAACTATGTGGCTTTTTGGTGATCCAAGTACAGAAAGCCCAGCTTTTAATGCTTATAAGGTTTGCAAAGTATTTTATATATGTTTTATATCTGAGCCTAACCACAGTCCCTGTATTCATTACTGCAGATTCTATCTCCGTTTTAGTGATAAGAAAACATGACTCCAAACTATAATCCTGTCTTTTATGCCATGTATCTTTAAAGGGACTTCAAGTATCTTTGAAATCCCAAATAGCATTTATCATAAGTTTATGTGAATATGCCATCTATTGGAAAGTATAGTAGTAAGTGAAATTTGTAATATAATTTTGAGAGAATATTGGTTTTTGAAATTTGCTTTTTATAAGAAATTAGCTTTCTTTATAAAATTTGTTTTTAAGTGCTTCCTTGGAGTTTGGAAATCTAGATGAAAGTTCCTTGGTCCAAGCAAATGGAAGTGATCTCAATGCAGAAGATAGAGAATTACTGAAAGCATATCATCACAGCTTTGATGATGAAAAAGTGGATTTGGATTTGATCATGCACCTTCTCTATAACATCTGCCATAGCTGTGATGCTGGTAAATATGTACTTTTTTGGTTCACTTTAAGGAACCAAAATAATTCTATTTTAAAATGATTCTTGTTTTCCAAAATTGTTTATGTGATGTCACATAATAATGCATAAATAGTCCCAAGAATTACTTTAGTACTAAAAATTGTCTATATTTAAGTTGTTTTATATGATGGTAGTAGATTGTTAGTAATTATTTCTTGTTTGATTGAAGTTGTATTGAGTTTTGTTTGTCTGTTTTTCTTTATTCTTCCCATAGGAGCAATCTTAATTTTCCTTCCTGGATATGATGAAATTGTTGGACTGAGGGATCGCATTCTATTTGATGACAAGCGTTTTGCAGATAATACACATAGGTAGAATCATAGAAATTTAGAATTGTAATGGTCCTTAGAGATTATCTAGTTCGAGCCATTTATTTTATAGATGAAAAGAAATTGAAACCCAGAGAAGTGAAGTGATTTTTCTAAGTAAAGCTGAAGTTTTCATTGCTAATATTCTTTAATGTATTGTTATGCTATCATTTTTGTAGGTATCAGGTCTTTATGCTGCATTCAAATATGCAAACTTCTGATCAAAAGAAAGTACTAAAAAATCCACCCTCAGGTATTCGGAAAATAGTAAGTATCATATAAATTTTCATTTCCATTCTTATTAATTTTTTTTCTATTTCAAGCATTACTTTAAAAATAATATTCTTATTGCAGATCCTTTCTACCAATATTGCTGAAACCAGCATAACAGTTAATGATGTTGTCTTTGTTATTGATTCGGGCAAAGTGAAAGAGGTATGTTTTGTGGTTTTTATTAGTTCCCGTGTGTTTAGCTATTTTTTATGCATACGAAATTCAGATCTCTATCACCAATTGCCTGTTGGACATTTTTTATTACATGTTTGTCCAAAACAACTCATTAGTTTTTCCCTCAAACTTCAATATTCTAAATTTCCTATTGCCACTGAAGAATACACCATCCTTCCATTTATTCAGATTAATAACTTTGGTATCATCCTTAATTCATTGTGTGACTCATCCCACATATCCAATTAATTTCAAATTTTGTCATTTTTATCTTCTATCCTTGTTTAGGCTCTTATTATTTCTTATATAACTATATATACTATAATTAGCTATAATTAGTCGTAAGATAGCTAGTGATTTAGGTGGCATGGTGGATGCAGTGCCAGCCCTGGAGTCAGAAAGACTTTTCTTCCAAAGTTCAAAATTGGCCTCAGACACTTATTAGCACTTTGACCATGGGCAAGTCACTTAATCCTGTTTGCCTCAACTGAAATGAGTAAACCACAGCAAATTAATTAGTCTTATCTAAATCTCTCCCTATTGCATTGTCTTCCACAAAGGCAACAAGTTTTTTTTTTCCTAAAGCACAGATTTGTCATGATACCTCTGTCATTTTTAATTTGGAGAAGATTTATCACCACTTTGGAGTAATATTTACTGCGTTTTAATTTTCTGATCCTGTTTATTTTTATATCTTGTGTTGATCTGTTGTACCAGAAGCCTAGCAAAGGCCAGAAGAAAAAGGAGTTTGAATTCTTCATTCTGGGGAAGGGATCTAGTCAACAAGAATTGTTCCCATTCTTCTTAGCATGCCCTGGCCATCAAGAAAAGTATTTCAAATAAACAATAATCATAACCTTAGAATTTTTTTTCTGTACTCCCAGGGAAAATGTAATCGATATAAAAAGTTAATTTAGAAAGGGGAATTGTTAGACTAGAGCATTGTGCAACAATTATGAAAAATTATAATAATCACCGAAATAGAGCAGCAAACAATTCAGCATTTTAACTAAGGTTTTTCCTGGGTTGAATTGTTCACAATGTTGCTCATTGGAAAATAATTTTGGATTATTTATTATATTTCTCCTTTCCATTACTGTTTCTAAGAGATAGTAAAGATTATGTGTTAAAAATATAGTGACAAAACTCTTTACTAGAGCTTGTTAAGGGATGTTCATGCTTTTGTATTTGAATGTGAACTAAATATTGCAGAAATCCTTTGATGCCCTAAATTACGTTACGATGCTAAAAATGGTGTGGATTTCAAAAGCCAGTGCTATCCAAAGAAAAGGCAGGTAATGTAGATTTAATGTGGATTTTATTAAATTTAAGATATTAATTTTGCATGTTGATGTTAAAAATTGATGTTGAAACTTGAATTGAGAGGAATAAAGTGTAATGAGAGGAACTATAATCAAATACAATTTTATCATTCACTCTTTGTGACATTGTGCATCACTTAGGCTCTCTGGGCTTCACAATTTTCTTATCTACAAAATTAGAGCACTAGTCTAGATCAAGGTTTTTAACTTTTTTGGTGTCATGGTTTTTTGTTTTGTTTTTCCCCATTCTGGTAAATCTTATGGACTCATTGTCAGGATAATGTTCTGAAATTCATAAAATAAAAAACCTAGGATTACTAAGGAAACCAATCAAATTGAAAATTTAAATTTATCAAAACATTAAAAAGAAAATAAATTCATGGACTTTAAGTTAAGAATCCCTTGACTAGATGAACTCGTAACATCCTTCTAGATCATCTCATACTGAGGTACTTTGATTTGGTAATGTAAAAAGAATGGCAAGAATAAAATCACCTTACTGGAGCAATAATTCCTTCATTGATACAGATTGAAATACTTCTATACCTTTTGATCCTATGTGATTCTTATTTATGTAAGTCCTTCTGAGAGGATATATAGATAAATTCACTGGAGGCTTTTTTCCTTTTAATTCTCATCATACATGTCTGATTGTGTCTTTTTTGTCTTCTTGTTTACTCACTTCCTAACTATGAATTGTCCCCAGATCTCTGTCCTAAATCTTTTTTTCTTATGCCATACACTCTTTCTTGATTACCCTAGTTTAACTCTATTTCAGTGATTTACAGAACTGTATCACATGTCTTATGAATTTCCGTCTGATATCACCAGCTGCTTATGAACATTTCTAACTGGATGTTCTAGTAACATCTTAAAATCAAGCATTATTTCTTCCCCCACTCTTCCAAATTGTTCTATTTCTATCAAAGATGCCACCATTCTTATAATTTCCCAGTTAATTTCAACATTCTTAATCCCTCACACCTTATATCCCATGTAATCAATTACTATATACTGTTGTTTCCACTTTACATCTCTCATATCTGACCCCTTTTCTCTACTCATAAAGCTCTTTATCATCAAAGTTCAGGTCCTAATCACCTTTTGCTTGGATTAATGGAGTAATGTCTTAATTGGTTTCCCTACTCCAAGTATTTCATCATTCTAATCCATTCTATATATTACTGTCGAAGTGATTTTCCTTAATTGAATATTTGAGCATAGATTCTCTCTACTATATTCCAATAATTCTCCCCATTGCTTCTTAAATCAAATGTAATCTTCTCTTTTTAGCTTTAAAGCCCATCACAGCCCGGCCCTTTCTACCTGCTTTTTCCACTTACAGTTTTGTAGCCATTGCAGTCATAGAGACTGAAAATGGTATGTCACGTTTAAGGAATGAGGAAAAGGCCAATTTGGCTAAATCATAAAGTACAAAAGGAGAAATCAGAGTAGTGAAACTTGAGTTAAAGATACCAATCAAAAAAGAAGAACTGATTTAAAAGGATTGAGAAGTGTAGAAATGTATATAGATGATATATCAATTATCAATCAAGGAATTTGGCTGAGAAAGGGAAGAGAGATATTAAGACTTAAGGGGTATGGTACAATTTAGTGAAGGTTTTTTCAAGATGGAAGAGTCATGAGCTTATTTAAAGGCTATAGGCAACAAACTAGTAGATGAGGAGAGAATGAAGTTTTGAAAAAGATGAGGGATGATTTAGACAGCATAATGCTGATCAAATGCAATTATAAAGGAATTGACTTTGGCAAAAAGGGTGACTTTTTTGTCAAAAGACTTGGAAAAAGGAGAGAAATACTATTCATTGATCCTCATTCACTATTTGTTCAAGATAAAACACATCTAACTTTTAAAAGCCTTTTTTTTTTTTTTGGCTGTCTTTTTATTACTTTTGTCTCTTTCTTAATGAGAAACATTGAAGTCTTCGGCTTTTGTTGCATATTTCTCCATTTTAGCTTTTCCTGAAGTATTTAAATGATATGCCATTTTAGTCAACAATATTTCATTATCTATGATGCTTTTAAGCATCATAGATAATGCTTTTATCTTTTGTAACCATGTCCAATTTTTATTGTTTACTTGTAAGAGATCATGGTTGATATCTCTGCAAACATTTTTAGATTTTTTTTCTGTAAAAAATTCTGCTTCATCCCCTCAATTTAATTCAGTTTTTTAGCATCTTTGTGCTTTGTCTGTTTTTTGCAAAAATATATTGTCGGAATACGCTTTTCAATCTATTCTGCTACCTTCTCTTTTATTATGATTATGAATAGTTTTTTTTAATATCCTTTTAAAAGTTTTTTCTTTTGCTTCCTTCCCCCACTCACACTTTTACACAAAGAGCAAAGGATGGAGAAGGAAACAAAATGGGATTGATATTAATAATACATAATTGAAGTGATATTATTCCATTTCTTTACTCTCCTTTCTTCATTCAGCTTAGAGCCCCTACTAATTATTATTTTCTTCCCACTTAATCCATTTACTATTTGAATATGTGATTCATTTCCCATAGTTCAAGTTATTTTGCCTTACTTTTCATATATGTAAATATATATGCATATATTACAGTTTTCATGCCTATTTCTTTTTTCTCCTTGCAAACTAAAGTGTGTGTGTGTGTGTGTGTGTGTGTGTGTGTGTGTTCATTCCTTTTTTGCCCAAATACTTCACTAAATGCCTTATTTCCCCAGTTTTACCTCCATGGTTTTTTATTCTTTTTATGGGAGCTCTTGAAAACAAGGCCTGGCTTTTTGTTTTGTTTTTGCTTTTCTTTGTAACACCATATTTAGAACAGTACCCATGTGCTTAACACAGCACAGTACCTGGCACATAGCAAGCACCTAATAAATATTAGTTGCATAATCAATCCCAATTATAAATAAGAGTTAAATTATGGCTCCTTCTTTATGTATACTCTAATGATTTATTAACTTTCCCTTTTCTTTCTTAAAATCAAAATAAAACCAAGGCTGGTATTTGCCTTTGTTTTCTTTGTGGTCTTTTGGGACTTTGCACTTCTGTCTCATTCAGCAGATAATGCCTTTTTTAAGAGAAGAAACTGACAGCAAATTGCAACAACAACAAGTGAAAACTCAGTTGTGCAACACTGTAGGGGGAAGGGGGAAGGTGGTAGTATAATATATATGCATATATGTGTGTGTGTGTCTTATACAAACACATATATATGTATATGTACGCATGATCTTACCAAAATAAAGAAAAGCAATTGAGAAAATCAGCTTGGCATGAAATTCTGCAAAACTAGGTTATTATGGGAACATGTATAGGAAAAAGTTGAAAGAGAACAGCAGATTTAACAGCAAATGGAAAATTATGATCATGTTTTTATTATCATCTAATCCTATTGATGATGAAAATAAATTCTACTACTTTAAAAATCTAATGAAGTAATTGAGAAACTAATAATGTCATTTTAAGAAGATGAAATTCATAAGAATAACAGTGTCTGATCAAATATATATAGAAGATATCTAGCTGGAAGTGATCATTTTAACGAAATTGAAGACTTAACTTTTAAGCATCTCAAGTGAAACTGCCAAAAAGATGGAATAACTTTTTGTTGGCCAGTTATCAGTAGTACATACCTTCTTTCTCATGTCTTTAAAATTTTTAAGACTACTTCACAGTATTGATTGAAATGTATTAATAACTGGTGCTTTTTTAAAGTCATCAATGTTTACAAGTTGTTAGTTCATAAACTATTTTGTAGCTTACCATATTAAATAAGCATATTACTTATCAAACACATTTTCGTTAGATTCTATGTGATCAGATTCTGAATGACATTCTACATGGAATGAATAGGAAAGACTTAAATATTATTCAGAAATAACAATATGGATTGAAAATGTTTAGATCATGTATTTATCAAAGGTTATTTAGAGAATCTTGGGAATCATAAAACTAGATGATTAAATGAGGAAAACCGATTGTTTCTACTTTTGTTTAATCTAAAAAAAACTTTATATCATAGAAAGTATGCTCTTAAGAATTATGTGAACAATGAAGAACTTATGTTGGTGGGTAAAAATAGAGTAGAATGAGGTAATAAAAAAAATTTGAACAAATTTCTCAGAATCAAGTGCTATTGGGGAACTTAGATTGTGGGATAGAGTGATCTTAAGATGGGAGAGGAAATTAAAGAAATGTGATAGCTAGTAAACATAGAATTATAGTTTAAAGTTGGAAGGAACCCAAACTATCACATAATTAGAGTTAGAAATTTAGTCCATTTAGTTCAACTCATACATAAAAGGAATCTATAGCAATATATGAGAAGAGGGCATCTAGCTAAAGACCTGTGGAACTCTTTGCTTTTCAAAGCAGTCCCTTCCACTTAGTGAAAGCTTTCATTGTTGGAAAGTTTTTCTTTCTGAAATGTACCTTAAATTTTCCTCTTTACAACTTCGATTTCTGGGTCTGTCTTCTGGGGCCAAGTTGAATAAATCTAATCCCTTATTCCCATATTAGTCCTTCAGTTCTTAGATGCTTTTCTTATCTGTTTCCTGTTCCTTAAAACTTCATATAACATGGGCTCAAGGCCCATTTTAGTTGCCTTCAGGTGGACACCATATTATCAAAAATCTTTAAAAGCTCAAAGATTTAGAGCTTAAAATGATCTTAGAAGCTTTGGAGGCCCCTTTATTTTACAGATGAGGAAAACAGGCAGAAAAGTTAAGTGACTTGTATAAGTAACATGGTCAAAGATATTTGAATATTTTTGTTGTTCTTCATTTTTCAGTCATATCTACCTTTTTATGACCCCATTTGGGTTTTCCTCCCCCCTCTTGGCCAACATAATAGAATGATTTGCCATTTCCTTTAATGAGGAAACTAAGGCAAACAGGGTGAAGTGATTTGCCCAGGGTCACACAGCCAGTACTTACCTAAGGCCAAATTAGAACAGTGATTCCCACCCCACTATCCACTGCATCATCTAGCTGCCCCAGATATGAACATAAGTCTTATTTCTATGTCATTGCACCATATAATTCTTTATGAGGTCTGATAAGAATACTATACAATGGGATTTTCACCTTCCTGTTCCTGGATCTTTGCAGTCCAAAATCACATTAGCTTTTTTGACTGCCATTTCCCTCTACTGATTCATAATGAATGTGCAAATCATTTAAACTCTGTGTTTTCAGAATTGCCTTTTGAAAATAATTTTCAGAATTGCTGCTTAATTATGCCTTCCTCCATTTTGTACTTCTGAAGTTGTTTTTATTTTGGTTTGGTTTTTGTCCCAAAATATAAAACGAATCCTAATCAGTTCTGATGCTCTAACATATTCAGATTTCCCTTGGATCCTCATATTTTTAGCAGATGTAATAACTATCCTTCTCAATTTGGCTTCATAAGCAAAATTTGATGAACATACTATCTATGTCTTCACTTAAGTCATTAATAAAAATGTAAACAGCACACAACCAAGCAAAGATCCTTAAAGTAATCCTTTGGAGACATTTTTCCACATTGGAAAATATTCTTTGGCAAATATTCTTTTGAGTTTGACCAATCTATCTGATTGTATCATTACTGCTCAATCTGTATCTCTCAAATACAGAGAAATAGCATTATCGAAAGTTTTGCTTAAATTTAAGTAAAATATGGCTTTGGCCTTTCCTTATTTACAAGTTTAGTAATCTTTTTAAAATGAAATTGAAGTTAATTTTCCTTTTCTAGATGTTCACCAATTACTTTTTTAAATTATTCATTTAAAAATTTTTCAGGACCTAAGTCAAACTGACTTCTAAAACCATTATAATTAAGACTGTTCTCTTCCCTCTTTTGAAAATCCAGAAATTTGCCCTTCTGTATTCTAATGGTTCCTTTCCCTTTTTCCATGACCTTTCAAATATAACTGATAGTGACTCAGCAGCCAGATCTACCTGTCCTTTCAGGACTGAAGGATGTAATCAGTCTGGGCTAATTATTTAAAAATCATCAAGGATAGATGCTCTCTTACTAACTCCTTATATCACTTAGTTATTAGTTCTGTTATTTTTGCTCTGTCATTTCCACTGTTAAAATGAATTTTCTTTTGAGGAGAAAACATAAACAAGAACTAAGCAAGTCTGTGGTCAGTTATTGTTCTATGCATCCCAAGCAAAGGCTATTTTTTTTTATCCTTTTTTCTCCCTTAAAAAATGTTGTTTTTACCTTGACAACCTCAGCTTATTCTGAGTTATATCATTATTGAATTAAATTGAATTGAACCTTAGAGATTTTCCATTTTGCAAATGAGGAAACTGAGGCCCAGAGAAGTCAAGTGATCAAGTAAGTATTGAATAATTGAATTGAACATTTGTGATTACTAAATTAAATTGCCCTTCAAATTAATCTTTTTTTTACTGATTAGGAAAATTATTCCAAAGAAGTCATCTTGAAAATAAATTTTGAATTCATTAGAATAATATGTATTTTAATTGAAAGGATCTTATTGACCAACATAATTTATTAAGGAAACATTTACTTGAAAAATCACAAGCCACTTTATATTCCATATTTCTATCATTAAAGGACAAATTATTTGTATTTTTCGTAAACTTACACATATTTATATACTATTTTATTCTTAAGGGCGGGGCGATGTAGGCCTGGAATCTGTTTTCGTCTCTTCAGCAGACTTCGATTTCAGAATATGTTGGAATTTCAGACACCAGAACTTCTGAGAATGCCACTTCAGGTGGGAATTTGATTGAAAACTTTGAACAATAGAATTCACTGATAATGAATATGCAGATGTGAGTTATTTTTTTATTAAATTAAATACAAAATAAGAAAAATAGGAAACGAAAAAGAAAAGGAAAATTAAAAACAAAAAAAAAAGATTGTAGTACTCTGCAGAATAGCAGGTTTCAAAATATGTAACAATTTCCACTTAAAGAAAGCATATATAATAATAGAAGAGATTATGACTGTCCTTTTCTTGGTTTCTTTATTATAGGTTATTCTTTTGTTCTCTGCTGTGCACTTTTTACTTTTTTTTTTTTTTTTTTTTTTTTTTTTTTTTTTTGCATCTTTCATCTTCCCTACCTCCTCAAAGCAAACTACAGTTAAGCCTGGGTATATTTATATACATATATATACATACACATATTCATATCACATACATACATATATACACATATACACATATATAAACATGCATCCAAAACTATATTATGTAGATTTCTCTCTTGATTGAATTTTTAAGTTTGACTTTATCTGAGATCAATGAGTACTCAGTCCTAGTTTTTTTCCTAATAAATTTTATTCCTTATCTTTATTGTAGTGTGTGTATCTCTTATTTCCTATTCCTGCTAGCTGTGACTCACTTTTAAGAAAACATAACTTCAAAAATTCTAAACTCACAAGCATATATTTTAGAAAGGTTTATTTGCCTTACAAAAGAAGATTTCATCCTTTAAAAGTTCTTTTACAGTTATTGCTATCATTTCTATAGTAAATTTTCAGTAGTTGCAGTTTACGGGAAATACTTTACATATTCTAGCACTTTTCTTAAGTTTATTTCTATATTGTTCTCTTATGTTCTCAGTTGTTTTAGAAAATAAATAGATTAAAGTCATTTCAAGTATCAGGGGCTTTGTTAATTTTTAGGAAATATATTGTTTCCCTAATTTCTAGTACATTAGGTCATCTTTTGTGTTATCAGTTTTTGCCACTTCAGTGTTTAGGAATATTGATCTAACAAAGACATCCCCCTTCCCCTCCTATTCAAAATAGGTAAGCCAGCAATTGTCAAATTCCGTAGGATATGCTTTTTTTCTATGTTTATAGCTACTGCAAAAAATATATATAATCTAGAATTTAATTTAAAACTATATGGTCTTTAAAATTTTATTTTAGAGCTCATTTTTAAAAATTATATACTGCTTTGATAATTGGGCAAAATTCCAAAAGTCAATGTTAGAGGCTAATATTATTGCTTTTTTTCAAAATATGTTTGCTGATTTTGATTTACAGGAACTTTGTTTACATACCAAACTATTAGCACCTATTAACTGTCCCATTGCTGACTTTCTTATGAAAGCCCCAGAACCTCCACCAGCTTTGATTGTTAGAAATGCTGTTCAAATGCTTAAGGTAAGTATCTTAATAGCATTAGTTAATCTGTAATTTTGTAGTCTTTTGTATAACTCTTTGTCTTGTAAAAATACATTTTTATTGATATCTTTTATTTTTAAATCACCTACATTTCCCCCTGTATCCTTTCCATATTCCCATCCCAGAGAGAGCTGTCCTATATAACAGAATTTTTTTTTAAAAGAAAGGAAGAAAAGACAACAGGCAAAATCAGTCAATGTAATGAAAAAAAAAAAAACTGAAAATATACAGTGTTCCACAGTTATGGACCTCTCATCTCTGCAAAGAAGTTGAGGGTAGAAGGTGTCTTCTTATATCTCTGAGTCTTTGCTTGTTCTTTGTAATTTTGTAACATTCACTTTCAGTTGTTATATAGTTGTTTTTTTTTTTTCCCATTTACATTACTATAGTCATTATGTATATTGTTTTCTTGGATCTGTTTGCTTTACTCTGCATCAGTTCGTGTACATCTACCGTTTGTCTTCATATTTATCATTTTTTTTTTACAGTACAGCAATACTCCATTTCTTTCATATGCTACAATTTGTTTAGCCATTTACTAATCAGTAGACATCTATTTTGTAATAAGTTCTTTGCCAAGACAATAAGTATTGCTATAATTATTTTGGTGGATATAGGAATATTTTTTAGCATCTTCCTTGATATAAATGCCTAGTAGCTTTCCAAAATAGTGGTAACTCTTGTAATTTATCTAATAATTGTAATTCATAACTGTCCTAACAATAAATTAGTGTGCCTAGTGTATGCATTCCCAACAGTGACCATTTGCCTTTTTTGTTACCTTTGTCTATTTGCTGAGTGTGTGGTAAAATCTCAGGGTTTTTATTTGCTTTTCTCATTATTAGTTATTTGGAACATTCGTTCATATAATTAATAAAAATTATTTTTAAGTAAAAGGATGATTAACAATAAAAATAAAGTAATATTTCCCCTCTTAAATAATTATTTTTGAAGCAAATTGTCATAAGAAGATGGAGAAATAATGTCTCTCTTGAAACATTTGAAAGGTTTCTATGTGGAAAAGAGATCAAACTTAACTCTATCTAGCCACAAAGAAGAGACTAGATTCATTGGATAACAATTTTAAGGAGGTAGATTTATCTGAGTATAAGAAAGACTTTTCTAATTCTTAGGGATATCCAAAAAAGTGTAATGGGCTCCTTTATATACAAATAAGATTCTCCTCATTCCAGGTGTTCACACAAAGACTTGATGGACCTTTGTTAGGACTCTTGTAGACAAGATTTGTGCATTTATTATGGAGCTGCATTAGATTACTTTGAAGGTCTCTTCTCAGAAATAGTGATAAAATATTTTATTTTGTTTTCTTTAACATTGGTATATAATTTTGTTTAGTATGATTAATTACCTGGCTAGTTAAACTTGGCTTTGTCATTTATTTAGACAATAGATGCCATGGATACATGGGAAGATCTGACTGAGCTTGGATATCATTTGGCTGACTTGCCAGTTGAACCTCATCTTGGTAAAATGGTCTTGTGTGCTGTCGTTTTGAAGTGTCTGGACCCTATCCTTACCATTGCCTGTACTCTAGCATATAGAGATCCTTTTGTGCTACCCACACAAGCTTCTCAAAAGCGTGCAGCCATGCTGTGTAGGAAACGTTTTACAGCAGGCACCTTTAGCGACCATATGGCACTTCTAAGAGCTTTTCAGGTATTGTCATCATTTAATATACAGAAAGGGTACAGGTTTTTAGAGATTTCAGGTGTACATAGCATGGGAGACATAAAACTTAAAATCTCAAACAGTAAAATCTCAAAAGTATTTTGTCACATTTACCATATGTTGTGTGCATTACTCTTGCTAAAATCCTTTTTTGTACATATTGAATACTTGGAAATTATGGCAGTGCAATAAAAGCTCTTACAGCAAACTACAAAGACTTTGAGTATTAGCCCAGTGGTGTCTTTTGAGTTCTAACATAGCACATTTTGAAAAATCTGTCACTAGAAGATTGACCTTCAGATGATGGATATCTTTGATAACAGAAACTCATAAAATTATCTACTGAAGTATAAAATTCTTGTGATACATACATATATATATGTATGATATATGTATGTATCACAAGCATTATATATGTAGAAGGGGAATATCTGTAATCACGAAATCACAACTCTAAAAATATTTAAACATATGTTACCTTAACCTTTTTTTTGTAATAGTAATTTCAAAAAATTTGAATAATAATACTTGAACAATAACTTGTGCATTAAGGAGTATTAGTATCTCTTTTTGCCTTAATACCATAGTTCTTAGTGAGGTAGTGTGATATGATGATTACAAGATTGTTTTTGGATGCAGAAAGAGCTAAGTTTGAATTCTACTTGTGCAACTTATTAGCCCTGTGATCATAGGCATGTCACTTGACTTCTCTGAATCCCAGACAACTCCCCAAGGCCAAGCCAACAATTTTATGTAATAAATATTTTGGTGTATGTGCCACAGAACTGTCCTAGATACCAAGTAATAACATAGCCCCTTCTCTCAAGGAGCTTACGGTTTCTTGGGAGCATACAAGATGTAAGGTAGGTACATACATATTTATTTGAGGATAAGGAGAACCCTAAAAATTAGGGATAGTGAAAAGGTCAGGAAAATCTAAGGAACCTGGCCAAAACACTGAGTTTCCTTCCTGGATATCTTGTGATCTCTTATTTTAATTCTGTGTTATTTCTGTACCATTTTTAAAAAAAAAAGTTTTCTGATATAATTGCATATACATCTAGTACCCAGTAAATAGAATAAATGTTTTTGGCTCACATGGTGTTTGTGGAGCTAGCAATGATTATTGTATAGTTGAAAATTCAATATATGCCTATTACATACAAAGAATTATTAGCTGATAGGACCATTAGATTACTAAATATCATTACCTGTCTCTAGACAGATAAGCACAATAGAAGGAATATTGAAATAATATTTTCTTTAGCATTTTTTATTTTAATTTGCTTCTGTTCCCTCAAAACAGAGAATTTGGTTAGAAAAGAGTGGCATGGAGTCAAGAGGACTTTGTAATTTCTTTGGCTTCCTACATTTGCTGTTCTTTTTTTTTCTAGAGCATCTTCCATTACTGCGTAGCCAGTGGTTCTCAAAGTATGGTCTAGAGAATCCTGGGGATCTCTGAAACCCTTTTAGAGGATCTACAAATTCAAAAATATTTTTTATTTCCAATATGGTAAATGTCTATAAATATAACCCAGATAAACAAAAATGCTTTGGCAAGATCCTCAATAATTTTTAATAGGATAAAGATACTGAAAACAAAAGTTTGAGAACCACTGGCATAGACAGTTTACAAAATCCTTACTTTTCAGTTCCCATCAAGGAAGGTGAGAGTTATGGCTTTGCCCTAAGAAGCCTATGGCTGCTGTAAATTTTTACAGTATATATTATTTTGAAGTTCATTAGAAATTGGATATTCCTCAACCCTAAGAGAACAAGAGAATGAATGAACCATCAATCATAATGAATAATTTTTTTTGAGTGGCAATAACAGAAAGTAAAAAGTAAATTAAATATTGTTGGGCCTTTCTCAATTTGGGGCTGAAGGTAGCTTGCTTACATCATTGATGCCCTTCCCTGCACTTAAAGAACAATTTAAGAACCTTTTGCTTCATTTAATAAATTAGAAGATAACAAAGTCAAATAATTTGAAAGTTAAAAGGAACCTTACTGATCAATTAATATATGAAGAGGCTCCCCTCTTGAAGATCTTTAAAGATGCTAAATTAGCATCTTTAATTTTAAAAAGTTAATTAATTTTTAAAGTTAATTAAAATATCAAAAAAAAAGAAAAGAAAAATAGAGTGAGATACATTAGGTCTTAGTTTTCAGTAATACTGCCTTGCATATGTCCATTAAGTATTGTTTAATCTTTTCTATAGGCATGGCAGAAAGCAAGAAGTGATGGCTGGGAAAGAGCTTTTTGTGAAAAGAATTTTCTTTCACAAGCTACAATGGAAATCATCATAGGCATGAGAACTCAGTTGCTTGGTCAGCTTAGAGCATCAGGTAAAGTTCTAAAGTAGTTACTATATGGAATGTAAATATTGGTTCATAGTTATGTTATTTTTATTTATGATGGGTTAATTTTGCCATATAGGATACATAACAGGTTGCACACATTAAATTTAACAAAATGTTTTGTGGAATTTTACTTATCTATCTTATATTTTCTCCTTTTTAATTTGTATTGAAACATCTAAAATTGTAATAAATCTACAAAATAATATGTACATACCCACTTGTAATGGCATTTTCTCTTTATCCCCCATTCCTTTCTTTTTCCCTTCTTTTTCTCTCCATATACACATATACACACATATCTTATAGCAAATATTTCATGGCCAACATTTTGACTTGAGAAATTGTAAAAGTTAAAATTTACTTACTCCTTCCAATGAAAAAGGTTAGTGCCACACCTCCATGCCTTCTCATCTTGTATGATGCTTTTCCACCTCCTATATATTTTCCAGAAGGGTTTATCTGATATGCTAAAGGCCTTCTTTGCCTTCTCCTGAAATTAAGAAAATAACAGCAGAGCACTATGACTGTCCATCCATCTGTCTTCCATATGTTATGTTTTTACATATTTCCTCTTTTACTCCATTTCTTCCATGTTTTTCACTGGTTTCATATAATGGCCTGCTCACACCCATATATTTTTCCATACCCCTCTGAGATCTTTATTTTCAATTATTTAATTTCATATCTTATTTCCTTATAATGCCATCATATAATAAGCCTTTATTTTCATGGGAAGCCTTAGAATTATTAAAGCAGCTTTTCTCTTTCCCAGAGGCAATTCAGTCCACTCTGTACCTGTTCAATTCTGGTCTAAATCATTTCATTGCCTGTCCAAAATATATTAATGGATGAGTTCTGTAGCTTGTCCAAATGCATATAATAATTTGTGTAATAGACAATCTTCGTGTATTTGGTCTTTTTCAGTGTGAAAATGATCAGACTTTTTCCCCCCTTTTGAGTGGTGATGACTCTCTTCCAAGAGGTATCACAATAATCTAAGACTAGATGGAACCAATACAAAGTCATATACAAACAGTAGCATCTGGAGAACTTCATTATCCTATTTCACTTTATACTCTGCATAGGATCTCCTCCGTCACAGTGACTAATGCCTATGGCAACCATAGATTTCTCTCTCTTAATACTTCACCAGATGTTTATAATGAGAAGATCAAGAAACAGTTATTTCTGTTATATCTTTCAAAGAACCTAGAATTATTAAAATTTTGGATGAAATATTTATACCTGGCTGGAAGAAATCTTTTAAGGTAGCTTTTTGCTTTACTGAATCATATGTTTCTTTCATAATCCACAAATAAACACAATGGGGTCTCTATCTTTTTATCTATGTCTAATATCTATTTATATCTATATATCCATAAATTATTATTATTATTATTATTATTATTATTATTATCTATTTATCTATAAATATTTACATATCTATATCTTTTAGTCAGTTATAAAATAATAAAAGATGTGACCCAGTGTTGAATATTGCTTATGAAGCAATACCTATTATTAATACCTACCTACCTATTATTAATTACCCTTATCAAAAATGCCTTTAATTTGTGTAAAAAAATGACTTTCATACAGATTTCATAATGAAAGAAAGTAGTTATAGGTATATTCTGGGTCACTTTTTCTTTTATTATTAATAAGATCTGAAATGTTTTCAGCATCTTTGATATTTCCCCTCCTTTAAATCAGTTATTTTACCTTCAGTATGTTTTTCTTATATACATATTTTGTTCAATTTTACTACATTTCTAGTCTATTTTGTTCAGTAACATTTCTTCCTCACCTATAAAGACATCTAGGATTGTGGTATTAGAATACTAGCTCTACTTTGCTTGATATATTATGATGATCTTTGCAGATTTTTCCCATTTTTTTCTTTCATTTGTTAACTTTCCTTTTATTTTCATCTTCATATGTCCTTAAGATAACTTTGTATCATTCAAATCTTTTGCCAAAGTTTCTTTACCCTGGTTTCTCTCAGTTTATGATATGATACTACTCCCGGTCACCTGTCATTTTCATAAAATTTCACAAATGACTATATTCTAAACTGTTGTAGTCTTGGCTGTCATCTCTCTCAGTTAAGTCGAGAGTTTCATGAGTAAGGAACATTTTAGACCCTTAACATTTAGTTAGACATAACTAGACTAGTTACAGCTAGTGTTTACATTGGTTAAACTTTGATATAACATTTTTTATTATGTTGATGTCTTTTCTCTTGTCTGCTTCCTGTTTTTCATTATGGGCTCTTTTTAAAAATGATTCAAAATTGAATTGTTTTAATTATATGTCATGATTTTTTTTCGAGTAATCTTTTTATGATCACCTCTTCTTTAGCAAGTTCAGTGCCTGTCTTTACACACATAGCTGGTTCAAGTATAAATCCCACATCAATAATAAATCTTTTCCTTTATTAAAATGCAGTTGATTTCCTTTTAATAATATTATTCAGTATTTGCTTATTTTAATTGCATACCAGTTCTTTTCTTGATGAAAGTGTTTACATGTAAAGACTAAAGGTTTCTGTATAGTTAGTACCTTCGACCTCTCTCATTGCCTTTTGAAACATATTTTGCCACATATTTCCCATCATCTTCACTTTTTCCAGTCATTTCATTGAAGTTGATCAGTATCAGTGGTTTTTGATATAAGTTGGAAGATTTTATCAAGTTTTACATAGAATTTTTCTATCCCTTAAACTTCTGTTGATTGCATTTTTTTTCCATTTCACAAATTCTGTTTTACAATGAACCAATTCATTCTTTTTTGTAAAGAGTTTATATGCTTCTTCCATTTCATCAAATCTATTTTGTAGGAAGTTTTCTTCAGATAATTTGTTTTTCTTTTTCCATGCCCTTTTGCAAAGATCTTATTTCCTTTCCCCATTTTTCTTCTAACTCTCTTTTAAGATCCTTTTTGAAATCTTCCAAGAAGGCTTTGTGAAGCATATCTCCCTTTGGGACTTCATCTGGAGTTGATTTACCTTTGGAAACTTCAGGGTTAGGTCTCTTCTCTCTCTCCAGAAAAGTTGTCTATGGTCAGAGTTCTTTTTGCTTTTTTGTTCATTTTTTTTTAGGGTTGAGATATGCTTTTAAGGCAAAGGAGCAACAGCTGCTTTAGTCTTGGGGCCAGTTTTTCTCACACACTTATGTTTCTGGGTAATCAAAGCTTTGGGGTGTTTTGAAGCAAATCTAATAAGCCACCCACCAGCAACTAGGACTGTGTGCCCTAAGAGGCTCATGGAAGATTCCAAGGTGTGAAGCTGCAATGCTCTGACTCCCTGCCCCAGCTCCTTGCCCCAGGCTCCCTGCACTGTGGTTTGGCCTCAACAGACTGTCCCCCTGCCCTTTTGAAACAGACTTGTTGTGAAGTTATTTCAAAGTATCTTCTTCTGGGAATATGTTGTACTCCAAATATTTGTGTGTTCCCTCACTCCAAAACCAGTTTAGAGGCTTAATCTGAAAGTCGTTTCTGCTCTCCACTATCTTGGCTCCACCCTCCATCCTTTAAACTTCTGTAAGAAGTATTGATACATAAGTTACAGTTATTTCCATGGTGTTCTTTTTGCATGGATACTAGAATACAAGTGGTGACCAACTATTCTGTAAAATAATGTTTCTTATTGTTTTGGGGCATATAGCAAAATCAACTTAACTTTATTTGCTTTTTTTTTTTTTTGAGAAGAAAGTGAAGCATAACTTAATTTTGCTGTGGCTTTTTTATTTCTTTTTTTTCTTTTTTATAGCAGAATTATTATTAGTCAACTTTTCTAATATTACATCCACTCAATGGTCATTTACAAGAATTTCTCATTTAAAGTACCAACAGCAAGTTAATGTTGATAAGATAATTGAAAATTTGATTCTTTGTACTTTCTGCCATTTTGCCATTGTTAGTGCAGAAGCAGAGGAAAGTAGTACGGAATCAATAACTTTTACATTTTTCTGTTTCAGTGGTTGGTATGGTCAAAGAAGTAATCATTTAAGTAGACCACTTTTTAGCAACAAGCTTCTTTGTATTTAGTTAGATTGGTTCTTGAATAAGACTTATTCTTTTTCTAGAACAGTACTTGAGGCATTTCCAGTGTGGTCGAATTTGCTGAAATTTATATTCCTATTGTTGAGCCTTTGAGAACCCAATATCACTCCAAAATAAGACATTGTGGAGATTAAAATAAAATTGGTAAAGATTTTTAAAAGCATCTAATTGTTAAACAGCACTAAATGCCTATTTTTGTTGTTCTTTTTAAGAGCACATTTAAATTTCTGTTTCCTTTTAGAATATTAACTTTGAATCAGTTATTGAAGATGGCAATTCAGTGAGGAGAAATACTTCCAGACCAAAAAAAAAAATGCTATTATTAGGATGGAGTAAAGTTTCATAAGAAAGGAAAAAAAGTGTTTGATGATTTAATTTTGTATTGTAGCCAACATATAATTTATTTTGATCTTGGAAATGTTCAGTTGTCCATTTGTGGTAGCACCTAGTAATTGATATAGGTCAAGGACTAATATTTCAAATAATAAATAGAAGAGATCTTAGGACATCATTTATTCCCAGCTGCTTACCTTTATCTTGGATAACTCAAAAATATGGTATAGGGATCATAGAATGATGATATGTAGGAAAATATCTCATCAAATCCACTTATTTTCTAGATTAAGAAACAAGTTTGTGACTTTGTTTATTAAGGTTACAGAATTACTCATGAAATGCTTTTCCCAATATAAAAGTTTTCCAAGACAAGGATATATCATAAATCCTTGTGTATACATATCTATATTTAACTTAATGGAAAGAAAAGAAAAAACTTTTGTTCAGTTTGGGAATAATTTATAATGTATAAATGGGTTTTCTCCATTCTAGGTTTCGTTAGAGCACGAGGTGGTGGTGACATACGAGATGTTAACACAAATTCTGAAAATTGGGCTGTAGTTAAAGCTGCATTGGTGGCAGGCATGTATCCTAATTTAGTTCATGTGGACAGAGAGAATGTAGTATTAACAGGACCAAAGGAGAAAAAAGTACGGTTTCATCCAACTTCTGTTCTCAGTCAACCTCAATATAAAAAGGTAAATTCTTCATTTCACATTTAGAATGCAGAAAAAATAGAATAAAATTTAGCTCAAGAATAGAAAACCAAGAATAATTGTGTTTACTTTCTTTGGAATTGAAACATTTAACTATGTAAGATTAAATACTAGTAAAAAGCAGATTTGATAGAGATAAGGAGATGAGAGAATTAGAGTGAGTGTTTTAAAATTAAATCTCAGGAAATATAGATTCCAGAGTTGGGGTAGTAATGTATATGTTAGAATACATATGTATTTCATGAGAAAACATTCATATTTTGAAATATTTTAAGTAAACTGAGTAAAAGTTAAAATATTTTTATAATTTTTAATTTATATTTTTAATTTCTCAAATAAAACAAGTATTACCATAACATAGTACAATAAAAAGGGTGATTGTATGTGAAACTTCAAATATATTATGTCCAGCTTGCTTTTCCTTTCAAATATACAGCAAAATTATCAAGTAAATTTATTTTCTTTTTTTTTTTTCCTCCTCCCCCCTCCTCCCCCTGGAGATAGCTACATTCAACACACAACATACCCACACACACACAACCACAGGCATTACAGACATATATGTAAAATTATTCTATGCATGTTTCTGTTTATCAGTTCTTTCTCTGAATGCAGATAACATCTGGGAGTATTCTCTTGGTTTTAGTCATTTTGTTCATTATTTCATATAAATTTTTCCATATTTTTTTCCTAAAATCATTGAGCTCCTTTTAATAGTTACTCTATCACAGTCATATACAGCAGTTTGTTTAGCCATTTATCCTTTGATAGGCATCCATGAAATTTCCACTTCTTTGCCACCACAAAGAGAGCTGCTATAAACATTTTAAACATTACAAAGATTTCCTGAATTGATAAAAGGCCAAAAGATATGAACAGGCAATTTTCCAGTGAAGAAATCAAACAATTTATAGTCAAGTTTTTAATGTTATAAATCATTATTGTTGAGGGAAATGCAGATTAAAACAACCTTGAGATAACAATTAATCCTTACTACATCGGCTAAAATGATAGAAGGGGAAAGTGACAAATGTTGGAGAGAATGTGGAAAAAATTGGGATACTAATTCATTGTTTGTGAAATTATGAACTGCTCCAGCAATTTTGGAGAGAATCTGGAATTATGCCCAAAAAGTTATTAAATGATCTATGTCATTTGACTCCACAATACTATTACTTGGTCTGTAAGTAATATTTTTATAAGATATTTTTATAATTTTGTAATTATATATTTTAGTTTTTATAATTATATATACTTCTTCTTTTGTAATTTTAACAGATTCCTCCAGCTAATGGCCAAGCAGCAGCTCTTCAAGCACTTCCCACAGATTGGCTTATATATGATGAAATGACTAGAGCACACAGAATAGCCAATATCCGATGCTGTTCTGCTGTGACACCTGTCACTGTTTCAGTATTTTGTGGGCCAGCGAGGTTGGCAAGTAATGCTCTTCAGGAACCTTCATCTTTTAGAGGTAAATGTATGATGAGTTGAATAAAACTCAGTAATTGTAATTAAAAGTTCTTATTAAAACAAGAATATTATGAAGTGAAAAAAAAATACCCAGTGACTATCATTATGTGTAAAGTGTAATGTAAAGGTTCTTTCGCTTTATATTTTCTCATGAGACAAATATATACCCAGTTTAATAGGTCATACTGTGCTAGAAAATCATACTATACTAGAAAGGCTTTGAGTATGATCTCAGGAGTAGAATGAGTCACCTTTCTAAGAACCTACCTAGCTACATAGGATCACTAGCAGTTTGTCCACTTGATGATAAATTCATTGAACAGGCCAAACAAATGAAAAAAGAAAAATGCAAAATGACCCTTAGTCCTTCAATTTCTATATGTCATTGACAGAGTTCTGAAAAAGTGAACAGAGAATGTTAAGAATTACACAGCTTTTAGACCATCTCTCAATTTTAATTTAGCTCTAAATATGAAATCTTTGACTAGTGACAAAAGAGTAGGTATACTAATGGAAGAATTGAATCATATCGATGACAATATTTTCATTATAAATTAAAATCATAAAAAAGGAGAAAATTGCCACCTGAAAATGCAAATTGAAGAATTGATGGAATGACTTTCATTAGGTGTCCAAAGGCAACAAGAAACACCATTTCATAGGATAGTATTTCATACTGTTGTGCTGAAGTATTCTCAAAAAAACTACCATAGGAACAAATTTAACTTCTACATCAGTGTATGTTTTGAATACAAAGTCATAGAACAGTTCTGTGAAGAATTTGTTAATTCTCCAAATCAAACACATATTTGACTTCACTACAAAGATGGAAATAAGAACAGTGTGACAATTGTGAAAAACATTGGAAGGTATGGATCTGGAATAAATACAAAGAGAAGCCAAAACTTGTGGTTTCCAGAATTAACTTGTGACTCCACATCATAAATTCTTTCTTCAAAAAAAAAAAAAAAATTGGAACGCTCTGGATATGGTGCACACTAAGTGACATCACACATACACATACACAGATTATTATGTTAACTGATAGGAAATTTGAACTGACTCATTGCTTATATGGAAGTAATTTGTAAATTGACTGTCTATATATTCAGACCAATAATTTATTAGAGCAAAAATCAAAATAAATACAAAACTGAAAGAAAAATTGAGAAAAATATGGTATGCATTAAAATAATTTTAACCTAATCTTTTTTAAAATAACTTTTCAATATTAAAAAATGGGATATATATTGGACGAAAAAATACATTGATGCTAAGTATAGTAGTTTCCTTCAGAAATTTCACTGACAGATCTAATTGCCAAGGAGATCAAAGAGAGACTAGAAGAGGAAAAAAAAGACCAAAAAATCTAAAAAATTACCCTCATTAGATAACACTTGACTTACTTGCCAAGAAAAAAGAGCTGATATTCAAGAGCAACAGCACCAGTTAAAAATATGAAATCTTATAGAGAGGGTGCTAAGTGATTAAGATTCACAGATTATTTGAAGAAAAGATATGAAAGACATGAACTTTAAAAAAAAAATTTTAAATAGAAAGCTCAAAAGCCTGTCAACAACTGTTGATATATATATGTCTACTTTCCAATCCAATTTTATAAGAATAATCTACACTTACTTCAAAGGAATCCTTAATGGACAATATAAGTAGGGAGAAAACCTGCTTTCTTAAACAGTGTTCCACAAAAGATCATATTTTTAGTATATAACTTACTGGAAGATGTATACATTGTGCTTAGTTATGCACTATTAAATAATCATTTGAATAAGTAGTTCACAAGCCATAATCTTAAAGACTCTTTGTACCCAGGTCTTTCTCATATACAAATCACAATTGTTCACAACATCTTGAAAACATAACAACAGATAATATTTTTATAATACTTTTAAGATTTGTAAAGCATTTTATGCATGTTTTCTCTTGTTCTGGGTTAACATTAAGTAATATAGGAATTCTACAAACACCTTGATAAGACCCGCCAAATCAAATCCATCTACACTTGGTGACTTTAGTGGAAATGAAGGAAAAGGTGAAGATAGAAAGAAATATATAGGAAAGTATGGTTCAGGAGAAAGAAGTGAAATTGACTGAAGACTTAGAGATGGGTCAGAAGTGTTACATCTCTATGTCATTGCAATTTTCATCAAAAAAAGAATTAGTAGGTAATAGACAAAGTAAGCATGAAGTAACTTTGCAAAGAATAAAATTGATAATGTTTTAGCTTAAAAAAAGAAACATTACTGCCAGAGAATTTATTGTTTAGTCACCTATATGTATATAGCTAAGATTAGGATTTGTAATAAAGAAAAATGGTGAACAATTAAGATAATTTAACTCTGAATTATTTAAACAAGCTACTTCAAAATGGGAAATGACAACAGAAATGACATCAATATCAACTATGATAATTTCATCCAAAAGTTAAACCAACATTTATTAATTCCTACAGTAAGGAAACCATAAAAGATTCCAGAAAGCACTTTTGCAAATAATTGATTTGCTGGCCAAATAGAAAAAGCTGACAAAGGCAACACAATTAGGATACAAATTTAATCAGCAAAATCTTATGAAAAAAAAGATGATGAATTATTATGTCATATTATTTCATAGAGTACACAGAAGCAGTGGAGAATAAAACCACCCTAAATAAAGTATGGCAAGTCATCTTAAGTGAAACTGGGGGGGAAAGTCTATAAACAGAAGAAAAATGAAAATTTTTTGAAAAAATTTTCAAGAACAATACAGGTCAGTAAGGATAAAGAAACCACCATACTTGAACTCTAATATCAGAGTTTCTGAGGTACTTACAGATGAAGAGGACAAAGATGGAAAAAGCATCCAGATTTAATCAAATGTGCAGCTATTCCTTCCGCATTGTAACTTTCCCCGGCACAGTTTCAGTATATTGTGGAATGGCATAAAAAATTAAATGGAAATGCTTTGGAAGTTTTGTGGAAGCTGCAGATGACATTTGAAGGCCATCAGGTAATTCAGAGCCTGTGACCAAGTATGTAAGCCAAATTTTACAATAAGGTACTGTCAATATCCCATAAAAGAAAAAATTCAGATTTCTGGTGTGAAGGAAGAACCAAAAAATTTTATGTAGATTTTCCAGATCACAGGGGAACCATAATGTCACCATGATGTCAAAGGAATAACTATACATAGAAGACACCTATTTTTGTGGCATTAAAATTGCGAGGGTTTTGAAGGATCAATACACAAGTTATTTTAAGGATAAGATACCAAAGATAAAGAAGAAAATATCAGATTTTTTGATACTAAAAAAGGATGTATATGCCTGCTTTTTTATCCATACAAAATGTTTCCAAGAGTCATCTATAGGGGAATTGAGGGTCTCCCTACAAATAACGATTAAGCAAACTTTCACAAATGAGTTCTCACAATGGACTATATAGAGAATGACATCCTGTTGTGCTCAGTATTTATTGGTTATGAAAAGCTACTCAACTTATCAATGTAAGGGGAAATGCCATATGTACCTGATGACTAAAAGGGAAAGAATGCTCCAAAAAAAATCTGAAGTGAATGCTACAGAATTATAAAAAGCAAACATGACTCCAAAGGAAAGATACGTGATGACTGCGTTAGCACCCTGCATACCTTAGAATTAGCCAGAGTCAGAATAAGCAAAAGTTCTTGGTCTTTAGAGATAGTATTGAATAGAGATAGTATTGAATTGGATGGACACAGAATCTCCACGACCTCCTTCTCCCTCGTCTACTGCCAAAGTGACTCTGGCTTGTCTTACTCCACCCCCTAGTCCCTCCTACAATTCTCTGTATACACCAATTATGGAGCCAGCACAGGATAGTGGGAAGGGCCATTTCCCCAAGCACATGCCCATAGAGTATTGTCCAATCGGTAATTAGCCTTAAGTGCTCCAATGGACCTCACTGCATCACCTCAAGCGCTTCAGCCCTTTACAATACAAGAAGAGAGAGAGCAAATCCTACCACACCCCTTTGCAGAGATGGATGATCCATGATTATAGTACATTATATACATTTTTTAGACTTCAATTAATCATTTTTGATTATTTTTTCTTTTAAAAAAATATTATAGGGGCAATTAGGTGGTGCAGTGGATGGAGCACCAGCTCCGAAGTCAAGAGGACCTAAGTTAAAATCTGGCCTCAGACACTTAACACTTCCTAGCTGTGTGACCCTTGGCAAGTCACTTAATCCCAAATGCCTCAGCAAAAAAAAAAAAAATATATATATATATACATATATATATATAAAACATATATATATATATATGATAACTGGGAGAACTAAGCATAACAGAAGGAAATTTTGATGACATAAAGAGGTCAAAAATCTTCAATAAAATTTCATTTTTAAAAAAAGCTAACTTCCAGACTCTTTCAGCATGGTATATCTTATCTCCTGAACATGAAAATCTTTTAAGATTCCTTAGAAAATGTAACAGCAGAAATGACTAAAGTTCAGGCATGGCATAGTACAATTGGGAGTTACATACTTGTCACAAGTATTTACTGTGATGGAGAATATCCAGTGCAGCAAAACAAGTTGAAGACGGATTCCTTATGGTAGTGTTCTCCAAATATTCCTATTTTGAGGGTGATGTTGTGTTTGCTGCAGTGAGCCCCAAATCATTACAGATGTTCCTGAAAGAGATCTATAATCACTTAAGAGTTTGGCTTGTCCATCCTCATGGAAAAAAACAAGTAGATGGAAAATATTATTCTGATTTCAGCATGTTTCATCTAAAACATTTCAACATGGACATCCAATAGAGCTTGTACAAAGTCTGTACATTTGGACAGTGAGTTGAGCCTAGAGTTAAAAGTAGAAACAGGAGGGGACTGGGTTGCTTTTATTAACCCAAAGCTTCCCATAACAACAAAAGTCCCTCTTTTCAATATAAACATATTACCAGTGTTGCTTGTAAAGTAGTAAGACCTGGAACACTACTTCCTTGAAGAACTAAACCTCAACACAGAAAATATAGTGAAAGGGTTCATAATAAATGTGATCAGGTACCTATAACCCATGAAGAACTCTGAAGAATAGGTAGAAAAGATTTTGTTAATATTAAGATAGAAAAAATAAAGATGGGTTGATCATATGGTGATGTATAGGTGGCTAGAGTGTTCCATTGACTCCTATGCAATGTAATGGAGAAAGTAAGGAAGGTAGGCCTGAAATGCATCGAGTAGATGTCTTGCGGATAACTTTGGGGAGGCCAAAAAAATGAAAATTAGCTGGTCTAGATTGTGCTCTACATCATTGGAAGGAATACCTAAATTTATAAAATCCCAGATCATCATTTTGATGATTTGTGTATTGAGATTTATGGACTTGACCTGACTTAAGTGGGTCCAGTAGTTCAGAGTCAGTATTGCAACAAAATGGGATACTCGTAGACTATTTGGCAAAATCAATTTTGCTTAATAATACCAAAAAACATTTAACAAGGTCTTAGCATCTTTTTAGTGACCCTGGAAAAGTCACTTATCCTGTTTGTCTCATTTTCCTTATCTATGGGAAAGCAAATGGCAATTCACTACAGTATCTTTGCCAAGAAAATCACAAATGGGGTCATGACTGAACATGACTGAAATGACACAATAGCAATAACAGCACAGCAGCATAAAAAGTATATTTAACAAGAATACTGCATTTATTTAGTTGTACAAAACTCTCCAGCCTTTGTTTTTTGCCTTGGTGGTAAGTTCTTTCTTAATCACTAGACTTTTATATTTATGTTAATGCATTGAGCCTTAGACTCCAAAACAAATTAAAGGCAAGAGAAGAATCATTAATTTTATGAAAGAAACTAGCCTATCTTGTGTGCATGAGTTGTTGCTTCTACCAATTCTTTGATTGTTAATGTTATGTTTGCCACCGTCATAGAAAATTCTAATGTAAAGTCCAAGTTGAAGTAGATTGCCTAGAGTTGGTAAAGACCTCCATCCACTCTTACTTGCAGTTGAAATCGTGGTAATTGTTAAGCCTGAAAACGTAGTGTTTCCTGAAAGCCATCCATAACTGCTCAAAAGAGTTTGGTCTTGCCACCCATATAGGAAAAAACAGGTGATTGAGGAATGTTCATTGCCCTGATTATAATATGCTGTTGGATGAATATGGTGCTTGTTCATTAGTGTGTGTTAGGAAATTGCAAAGCTCTTTTAGTGGCCCCATATTTCTCCCAGATACAATAGGTTCATCCCTTTAAAACCAATATTAGATTTGTAGCTTATGGAATACTACAGTTTCTCAAGAAATTAAAAATGAGTATCACATAAAAGGTAACAGGAAAGGATATGATATGTATGTGTATTTAATATATCATAACAACAGTGAAAAAAGAATAGTGAAGAACAAGAGTAAAACATAAGTCCTCCAAAATAAGATTTCTCAAAAAAAGAAATGGGTTAATTATCTAGAAAACATGAATAAGAACTGATAGACAGCTCCAGTGCTGAAGAAGACCATATCAGGTAGACTATTTGTGATAACAAATTTGCAAGGAGACAAAAGACAAGAGTTACATTGAATAAGTTGGCATGGGTAATTTGTGATCTTTATTGTTGAAGAGAGCATATATGAAAGCACAGTGTATTTGAATAGGGAATACAAGATTATAAAGTTTTATTATGATTAATTCCAAAATATCTTTGTAGGTCCATTCTTGACCATAGTAATAGTAACTGAATTCATATAGTGGTTTTTTTAAGGATTTACAAGTGTCTCATTCTTGAGCTTTCCTAAAAGATATTTTCTTTTATTCTATCATCTCTCTTCCCTTTCTTCCTTGCTGGTTTTTGAGATGGGGAAAACTAGAGGAAATCTGTCCACATAAATTTATAAGTCAAGAAGATTTATATAAACATGATAACATTCCTTAAAAGCATCTTTTAAGACTTTTTCTGCTCTGAAATATGCTAAACTTTGCATTTTTTTGAATAGTGGATGGTGTTCCTAATGACAGCAGTGACAGTGAAATGGAAGATAGAACCACTGCTAATTTGGCGGCATTAAAACTGGATGAGTGGCTAAATTTCAAAATGGATCCAGAGGTAGCTATCTTTTAGTAAATATATAAGCATATTTAGCAACTTTGTGTTCATATGTTATGTTCTCTCTTGAATATTAGGGGAGAAACCTTCTTTGTTATTATTATCACTGTAGATGAGCTTTTTGCTCAAAGAAGAGTTAGAAAAATCAAACTCATGACCATAAAGAAGAAATTATTTAAAAAGTTAGATAAGATTTCAGTGGAGCTGGGAAAATTTCTGAGTAGTTCCTTATAGACTAGAAGGAGAGAGTATTGTACATAAGCATGGAATTTAAAGTCAGAAAAATTAGGTTTTAATCCTTTCTGTCATTTACTACATTTCTTATTGTATCTTTAGTCCTCAGTTTCCTAACAATTGTAAAATTAAAAAGTTGAAGTAGGTAATTTCTGAGATCCTTTCTTTCTCTGATGCTAAAAAAATTCTTTCTACTTTTCTGTGCATCTAGAGAGGGAAAAAGAAAGAGAAGTGGAAGAATAAAAAGAGAGAAACAGAAAGAAAAGGAAAAGGAGACAGAATAGTGTTCCTCTAAAATTATGAGAAAAATATAAATCACAAGTTTAGTTCACTGAAAACTGTAAAAAAAAAATCCTGAATGATGGTATAATCATTTTTTTTTATTTCCTCTGCTTCAATACAAATTCTAATTGAATAAAAATTAATTACAGGCTGCCAGCTTATTGCTACAACTCAGACAGAAATGGCATAGTTTATTTTTGCGCCGTATGAGAGCTCCTTCTAAGCCTTGGTCTCAAGTTGATGAAGCAACTATAAGAGCAATTATAGCTGTTTTAAGCACAGAAGAACAGTCTGCAGGATTGCAACAACCATCAGGGATTGGCCAAAGACCAAGACCAATGTCTTCAGAGGAACTTCCTTTGGCATCTTCTTGGAGGTCAAATAATAGCAGGAAGAGTTCAGCAGATACTGAATTCTCTGATGATTCTTCTAATGCAGAAAGGTAAATATTTTAGATTTTTATGAAGGTTAGCATTAATTTCAGGAAATTGTTTGAAGAAAATTCCTAAATATAGGAAAATTCACATTTTCTAATTATCCCTTTCCAACTTCTTCTTCTTCTCCTCCTTTCCTGTTTTCCTTTATCTTCCATCCTCTACTCTCCAATTTTTCTCTTCTTCTCTCAGAATAAAAGGACAAAGTTAAAACATTTAAACAAAGCAAATATTGAGCAATGATAGTATTAGTATAAAATAATTGTTCTATTGCAGTTCACTCCCCTCTCCTAAATTCAAAATAATTTCCTTCTAGGTCGAGAGGCTCTAGTAACTAGAGAAATTAAGATAGGCTCCAAGGTAGAATCAAGATAGGCAGAAGATGTCTTGTGGGAGATGGAATTTGAGCTGAATCTTAAAGAAAACCAGTGATTCTGTAAAGAAAAGATGAGGACTCCCAGGCATGGGAAGCAGCCTGGTAGAGGCAAGAAGTAGAAGGTCTATCCTCAAGTATCTTACATTTTACTTAAAAATTCAACATATACACAGGGAAATATGACACTGACAGAATTGAAGGAGAAAGCACTGACTCCTAAGGAGATAGGGAAGGTTTCATAGAAGAGACAGCATCTGAACTGAGCCTAAAATAGACAAGGCTTCTAAGAAGTGGGGAGCAGCATAAAGGGAATTCCAATCACATGGAACATCTCTTGCAAGTGTACAGAGCTTTTGCAGGTGCACAGAGCCAGGATATATGTCTAGTCTTGGGAACAACTACTAGTCAGGGTAGCTAAAATATAGAAGTCATAGAGAGAAATAAATGAAGAAAGACTAGAAAAATGTTAGCTAGATTGTGAAGGGATGAAAATATCAGCATAAAGAGTTTATGTTTTATCTTATACAAGATGGAGGCACTGAAGATTTTTTTATCAGGTAGGAGCTTTCTCACTGGGAATTCCCCCATAGTGAAATCATAGGGTTTAGACTGGGGGAAAGGTGAGGAATATGCGTACATGCATCTGTTCATATGTATGTGTATGTCAATAAATTTTCTTCGTTTTGGAAGTTTTTAATTTCATTTTATTTGCATATTAATATTATATAGCAGACACTTG
The DNA here is from genome assembly GCF_902635505.1 of Sarcophilus harrisii. Lineage (NCBI taxonomy): Eukaryota > Metazoa > Chordata > Mammalia > Dasyuromorphia > Dasyuridae > Sarcophilus > Sarcophilus harrisii. Next base: position 198,264,951 of record NC_045426.1, read on the forward strand.
ATAAATGCCTGTTGGTTAATTTATTCATAGATCATAAGTTTTTCATTTCTTACATTTCAGCTTAGTTTGAACAAATTCCTCTACTGGCTTAAATGTGAGAGGAGGCTCAGACATTAATTTGGCCATGAGTCTTATATAGGCCTGTACATTTTAAAAGCTTTGTTGATCTGATGTGTTCAAAACCCAGAAATTCCATGTCCAAACCCTTACATACCGCATTTATAAGTGTAGAAGGAAGTCAGAAATTTTGGTGGGGCATGAAGCTTATGTTTAACCCACTATTTAACCTATTTACCAAATCCATTATGTTAGTGATTGAAAAGAATATCCTTTCAGATGTCATTTTCCAGTTACTTAGCAGCCTTTCAGGTATGTATGACCTTGCTAGTCTGAGAAGTTTCAAGTGTTCTTAAGTCATCATGGAGATCTGAACCCCTTTGTATAGAATGATTTTATAAGGCTCTCTAAATTCAATAAGCATCAAACCATTTTCAAGAATCACTTCATATATAGAGATAGATATAGACGTAGATTTAATTTATATATTTGCCCTGATATTTCATAGTAACATCCTGAAATTAATGCTAGATCAATGACATTACTGAAAAAACCTTTTTTGGGGTACACTTATTTAAGCTTGTCTTGAAATTAGAGTATATGTAACCTTTTAAGAATTTTGTAAAATTTGTAAAATGTTGAAAATTGAAATTATTAATATGTTGTAAAATTCCAAAATATCTTATTCACAGTATGTGGAAAATTGTGGAATGCTGGAGCTGAATGGAACCTAAAAGATTATCTCCTCATTTTATATATGAAAAAATTGGGCCAAAGGAGGCTAGTTAGTAACATAGCTGGAATTAGAACCCAAGTTTCTTGACTAGTTTAGTGTTCTTTTCGTTCTGTTGAATATATTTAGTATGTCAATTGTACATAGCTTTTAGATCTTTTAAATTCTTTTTTTAGATAAGGCTAGTATCATACATATCTGAATGGGATAAATTTAAAAGACACTTAAGTATAAAACAGTTATAAAAATTAGTAAGAAGTCTCATGGCTTTAGCAAGTTGCAACCTTTCAGTGGTTTCAGACAACTAAGACTATGAATTAATTATAGACCAATTGTCATTCCACATTGACTAAAGGAGTTTCTTCATTGAGAGCCAATAAAATCAAAATCTGTTTTAAAAAAATAATAATTTTAAAATTTATAGAACATTACTATTGATTCCTATAAGGCAATTAGGAATTTTTCAAATAGGACTGTATGTAGAGTTGGCTGATGAAATATTTTTAGCTCTTGAGAAATTGATTGATTTTTTAGATGAAAGTAAATGTATAATCCAGATTTATATTTTAAAATTCCAAATATTGATATAGGAAATGCAATTTCTCTATAAATTGCTATTTTATAAAATGTAATCTTAAAATCTTTACAATACATTAAAAAAATTTTATTGAAACTAAATTTCACTTTATTTCTATTCTTCCCATTCCCCCAAGAGTCTTGATGAAGTCTCCATCTCCAGCATTCCACCCACCTCAGAAATACAAAGATAGAGGTATTTTGCATCCTAAACGAAGCTCTGATGATCGATCTGACCAATCTTCTGTGAAATCTACAGATAGTAGTAGTTACCCTAGTCCTTGTGCCAGTCCTTCTCCTCCATCTTCAGGAAAGGTAGAGTATCTATTTCTATAAATTTAAAAATAGTTGAATATGACCCCATTTTTAGCTGTGGTTTTAATATTGCATGTATAAGGTCATTATGAACATGCAATTAGACAATTTTGTATATTCTTTCTAATTTATCCATTCATAAACAATTACCTTTGGGTCATAAAATGAGTATCTTAGTTCTTGTGACATGGCTTATATTCATTTCAAAGGACAGTTTGCAAACCATCTTTAATCTTTGGACTAAATCTTTTATTATACTTAAAAACTTGACTGAAGGAAATTCAGCAAACATATACACATTTATTAAGGACCTGCCATGTGCAAGATTTTACAGGGATAGGTTTGAAAGAGTAATTTTTTTAAGGAATTAATTATATGAATAAATAGCCTCATATCTTTGATAATTTCTTGAAACACAAGTGTGTATTATATGTGTCTTTATGTATGTTACACACTTATATGTTCATGTAAACATTAAAGACTACCCAAATTTTGTTGGTTCATATAAATTTATATTTCCAAAAATTAAATAATGAAAAAAAGAATTTGTATATTCATTCTTAAGAAATTGTATCTTAATTCTATATCAATAGCAAGTAGATCCTTTAGTCTTAATAGGTTCCTTTTTTTCATAATAGATCTTTTAGACTAAAATATGCACTGTAGTTCTACCAATTATATTTTGTGGATAAATTTTATCACATTAGAAATTTTTGACTTTTAATTACTTGTTAGGTTAGTTTCTCCAAATGAATTTGGCTTTGGAATACATTAGCATTTCATTTTTTACAGGAGCCCATAAATAGCTCTGGGAAACTTTGGGGTAAACTTACCCAAAATTAAGTGGGATCAAAATAGGAAATTAAATCTGTTTTAATACTGAAAAATTATATTAAGTATGAAGTATTAAGTATTTGGATACATACATAATTTTATATTTAACATTTTGGAGGGAAATACACTAATATCAACATATACTCATGGAAAATTAGGATTCTACAGAACACATTTTGGAAAGTGTTCTGTTAGATTATTTTGATTTGTCTTTTTGTAGCACTTATGAGTCTCTTTGGATTTTATGTTACCTTTCAAGAACTTAGATACTCTTTTGCAGGGCTCAAAATCCCCTTCACCAAGACCAAATATGCCAGTTCGATACTTCATAATGAAGAGTAGCAATCTGAGAAATCTTGAGATTTCTCAACAGAAGGGTATATGGTCTACAACCCCTAGCAATGAACGGAAATTAAATAGAGCCTTTTGGGAGAGCAGCATGGTTTATTTGGTGTTTTCTGTTCAAGGATCTGGACATTTCCAGGTAAGTTATCCTAATACAATAAAATGGTTTTGGTTTTAATTTTTTTTTTTCCCATTTGACTACAGATTTTGCTATGGGCATATCTCCACCAATTGAAATATCTTTATTCTTGTCTTCCCAGGTTCTCTTCATTGCCCCTACTCCTCCAGTTTCTTTTATTACTGCTTTGCATTGACCTTTCTGTCCTTTGTACTTTTCTAAATTTCTTTTTTAAAGTATCTGATTTCTTTTTATTCTGATCAACTAATACCACTCTATAAATCATAAACAAAATAGACATTGAGATTTTGTTTACTTATTGTATCATATAGGAAGGCATTATTGTGATTAAAAAAAACTACTAAAGTGAACTTTATGGTGTGTATTTATAAACTACTTTTAAAACTAATAATTACAATAGTTCACATTTTATTGTGTTTTACACTCTATAAAAAAAACCCTCTTAACTACAGCCTTTTAAAGTAATAAGTATCATTCCTATTTTATAGATGGGAAAATTGAGAATTAGATTTAAGTTACATAGCTACAAAATGTGAAAGCCAGGACTTGAACTTTCAGTTTTAGTCCAGTACTACTCTATATAATGCCTCCCATTATTTCTGAGATAACAAGCCAGACTGATGATAATATAACAATAACATTTATATAGGCTTTAAGCTATATAAAATAAATGTTAACTCATTTGATCCTAACAACTTTGTAAGGTAGATGCTATAATTGTCCTCATTTTATACATCAGAAAAATGAGTCAGGCAGATTTAAAAATTTTCTAAGAATCTGAAGAAGAATTTAAACTCAAAATTTTCTGATTCCAAGTTCAATACTATCCATTGCTACCTAGGTACCACATTGATTGGAAAGGAATTTAGGATTAGGTAAAGAATATGGTGAGCATTCTAGTGAAATTCTCAAATGTGTTATTCTAATTCATTTTTTGTTAATTCCCTGTCCCTTTAATATATATCAGACTACACAGTTATAGGATTCATTGCTATTTCATTCAGCTAAAGAACATTGTGATGCATTGTGAGCCAAATCTCTTGAATTTAAAAGTCCAAGAGACTTTTAAGACTAAATTTACTTTATAGTCCCAGTTCTCCATGGGGAGCAGAAAGGATTCTTAATTAGCAATATAACTTCAAATTACCACACCACTTTAATGGAACATACAGATTTTTGCTTCATCTCAACATTATGTCTTTCATGAAAGCCCCCTCCAAGAACTGGGCTACATTTCTACTTTGTAACCAATTTGGTATTTTGGATTTCTTTTCTTGGGCCTCTGGAGTTCACTTTACTATTTACACCCTAGGACTTCAGGTCATTCTGTATTGACTTTGTATACATCTCCCTTTATTTCTGAAAGAGCTTAGGAAATCAAGGAGAATGGCTATATGTGTCTGGAAGCCTGGAGTTGTACTGTGATTCTCTGACTTATTTGTGTGTTTATATGTGTGTGACAAGTTTAATTTGCTTAAAATACATTCACTAGTTTATTGTTAAAGCTGGTTCCATCTTTCAGTAAAACTAGATCTCCTGAATATTAAGCTAGTGCCTAAGCCCAGTATAGGCAGCAATAATTTTGCCTTGATAATGACTGCACCAACAAACATCATCAACTCTTGAAAAATTCCTGTTTCCTGTGATATAAAAACATCACTTCATGTACAGACAGAGATGAAATCTGTGGTTTCCTTGATATGGAATTCTTTGGAAAGGAAATTCCTTTGTAAATTGTAAATTTATCATTGTAAATAAACATTTTCTATAATAAATCTTACTAAGTTGCCTAGAATATTTAGAGATTAAATGGCTTGTCATATATATATGTATATAAAGCTATTATGGGTTATAAAGTTAGTATGTCAGAGGGGGAACTTGACTTGAAGTTTTCCTCATTCCTTGAGCCCCACTTCCTGTCTATGTCACTATGCTGCCTCTTACACAAAATAAACAGAATGAAGTAGCTTGAAATGAAGACATTCATTCCTTAAACAGTGAAATTTATAAGATATTGAAATTCTTATTTTTGTAGACTTTTAGAAATAATTATTAATATGGAACAAATATAGACAAAAATTGCCTTATTTGAATACTGTCTGTTAATTTTGTGATTGCATATATGTGTCACACACACAGACACACTCAACGCACATGCACATACACCTACACAGATAATAAAGACTTAACATAGTTTCCGATATTTAGTAAGTGCTTAATAAATGGTGTTGCACAATAAAAGGCACTGCTATAATGGATAATGGTCTATTATAGTCAAGAAAACCTGAGTTTAAGTCTCACTTATGATATTGTGATATCTGTGACCTTCCACAAAACACAACCTCTTAATGACCTCCACAACTGATAAAGACTGTAAGTTGCAGAACAAGTGCTGATCTATTTGACAAAACTATATGGTCTGATTTTTTTTTAAGTAGATATTTAAAGTTATTATTACCAAAAGGCTGATGATGCTTGGTATATGTTTTCCCCCAAAAAAAATAAATAAATAAAATTTAGACACATTAACAAATCAATATCTTTATAAATTTTTGTAGATTTTTCTTGTTACAATGTTACAATTGTCTGTGTTAAAATGTAAAGTACATTTTAAAATATTAAATTAAAGCAGATATTTGGAAAATCTTGAATTTCTTTTTCTCTGAATTTCACTACAGGGATTTTCTAGGATGTCTTCAGAGATAGGACGGGAAAAGAGTCAGGATTGGGGCTCCGCAGGTCTAGGAGGAGTGTTCAAGGTGGAATGGATACGGAAAGAAAGTCTTCCTTTTCAATTTGCACACCACTTACTCAATCCTTGGAATGACAATAAGAAAGTACAAATAAGCAGAGATGGACAGGTATATTAAATATGTTACTTTTTGATAGTATAAAAAAATTTTTTTCCTTTCTGTTGTCCAATATTTGGTTTTGAAGATTACTTATTAGAATGTTGACTGTTTACATGTAGAAAATAATGGATTGAGTCCTAAGAACTTCAGGTTATTATAAATATTATTCACATTTTGCAGATGGGAAAATTTGAGAATTAGGCTAAATATCATTGACTTATGCTAATTTCACAAATCTTACTACTAATAATAAAAAGTTTTTCAAATTTAGCTTTCTTACTTTGTTAAATTACAAAATCTTTCAGTAGTCATGACAATTTTTTTTGCCTTCCTGATTTCTTTGAATATGTATTGTTAGTATTTTTTTCTAAGGAAACAAAAAATATTGAAAATTTATCTGTAATAATAGTTTTTAAATCAGTAGAATGATTTCCTTTGGAAATGGGTATCTTCTAGGTTAGTTTTGCTTTATGGGTATATTCTAGGTTAGTTTTCTTTGCATAGAGTGTTCTCTTTTTGTTATTAGATTTTAAAGGTTTACAAGGTTTAAAACTATTTTCTGAACTAAATATTAAAAAGAGAAAAGAAACAATTTCTACCTTTGTAAAATCTAGGACTGAAAGGAATATCAGAGGCCATTAAGGGTTAAGTAAATTCCTGCTTTTCATGTATTTTGATATCTAGACCATGAAAGAAATGTTGCTTTCTTTTATGTTTACTTTTTACATAGGAATTGGAACCCCAAGTTGGAGAACAACTTTTACAGTTATGGGAACGTATTCCTTTAGGAGAGAAAAATGCAACTGATTGACATTTAGCTTATGGTAGCATACCTTGAGGTATTGTTGAAGTTTTCTAAATACTGACTATTTTATGTTGATAAAGGACTTAAGCTAAATATTTTAAGCTACTTTAAAAAGATCTTTAGATGCTGAAAAATGTCATGTTTGTTTATGACTGGATGCACTGACTCTTAAAAACTGAAGGTGGGGATAATGCCTTATGACTGGGCCCTTGTAATTCATGATCTCACTCTAGAATCACCATCTTACAAAAGAAAAAAGGATAATTTTAATTTTTGAAGATCATAGTGAATGATAATACAGTGTATGTTGGCAATGTTTTTAATTGAATAAAATTGGAATAAATTTGTTTCTTTGACATTGGCAGTTATTTTATGTTTTAAAATTTTTTTAAAAATTGAAATTATTTACCATATTGTCGTTAGACTGTTGTTGATAACTTTAAATGTAACATTTTTTTCTTTCTCAAAAATCCTTAATTGGATCTATAAATCTAGGTAAAACTTTCAAGATTTATTTCATACTGTTGAGAACAAAAATTCTCAAAATGTCACTGTTACAGAACTCATATTGGGCAAGGGCTAGTTATTTAACAATAGTTAACATAAGACAGGTAGAGGGAGAAATATCTTTTTTAATGATTACATAATACTATATTAAAATTTGAATAAAAGAGGTTTTTCTTGATTGTAGACTGGAGTAGTTCCATTTAACATAGTGTTTTTCTTCATTTATTTTTTTTAAATCTTTAGTGATTCTCATCACACATGAACATACTAATTATTACATCTTTGTTTTGACTAGAATGATTTGATTCAGCTTAGCAAGTAACCATCCTTATTAAATCCAAATCAAAGGGCATAGCAAAAAAAAAAATCATCTACCAGTATGCAATATTAATTAAAACAAAGATGACAAATGTCTTTTATGCTAAACATGAATTAACAAATTTTGAACTCTCTTTTCCCATTTTTGTTTTTTTGTTTTTTTTTTTCACTTTTTCCTCATGGAATCATAGGAAAACATTTTTTAAATCACTGACCCATTTTTGGTCATTTGAAATTTAAGGCTTTGTTAATGTTGGCACAAGATTTCTCTGCAATTTTGATCAGCTAAATGGTTTGGAATGTCAGTGATTTTTCTAAGTATTTTTGACATTTGTTATTGTCTTTGATTGAAGCATTTATTTTTTTTTCTTTCTGACACCATTCATATTTGCTACTACAGATTACATGTTTAAAACTGTTTCCTTAGGCTTTATGAAGGTCATGGTTAATGATTAAGAAGTTCAAAGAAAATAGCAGAGATTATAGTAACTGTACATGAAGTAGATTTGAGTAACACAACTCCTAGAGAAAGCATTCCTCTTATTCATTTAAGAAAACTTAGAAATATCCTTTAAAAAAAGAAAACTCCTAACCTCTAAGAAACGAAAAATCATGGGTCAACAAAAGACCTTGAGAATTCTTCCATTTATTTCTGGAAGAACATTATGTATTTATCTGTGCACATCTGCATACATTCAGAATATGAGTTCAGTAGTTGATATTCCCATTTATACCTAAAAGTTTCACTTTTTAACATGTACTTCCAGACATTTCATTTGAATTATATATTAACAGTATTCTCAGTTATATTGTATTGTTATAGCAAATTCAGTGATAATGTAGGTATTTTATTTAGATTCCCCTTTAGCATTTTACAGTGCTAAGGTTTGTTTTTTCCTTCTTGAATAAAATTTATTTCAATTTTGTTCTGTACTTCACATTTTAGTATCATAAAATTTGTGAGTTATTAGTATTTAAATGAATTTATTGAAAATGAGAGTGATGGTATTGGGAGAAAGAAACATTAAACATATTTAAAAACAGTGACATTCTGATAATAATTTATATATATATGAAATGCTATATATATTAAGATACTTGGAGAATTATATTCCTTGAAAGTTTTTTCTGGTTCTTTCTCTGATTATAGAATATATAATCACACAGATTTTAATTCCCTTACATCTCATGTTTGTACCTATGTAAACATGCTATGCAATAAAGCACAAAGTGAAAAAAAAAAGAAGAGAGAGAAAGAAAGAATTATATTCCTCAAATATTGTCACATTTTCAACACTTGAAATAAATTAGTCAGATATGCAGTTAAATTCTGGAAGTAGTTCTTTGTGAGAACAATATTAAAAGAAAATGAATGGTAAATGTTAATGACACATTTACAAAATTAAATGAAATTTAGTATAGTACAGCAATAAAGTTCAAACTGATGTATAGAGGTATAGAGTCAGTATTAGGAAATTGCCTATATTGTGGAGAGTACCTCAAGCTTTAATAAATATTATGACTTTCAAGTTTTTTTAACCAATTATTTTCTCTGAGCATGATAGAAAATAATTAAAAGAATTTTTAGTTTCATATTTTACATAAGTTTCTCAGTAGTGTAGAACTTGCATTACTGTGGACAGTTTACCTTCTTATGGGTAATATATCAGTGCTTTTAAACTGCTAGGCAATTATTTAATTATTTTTTTTTACTCATGCACTCTTAGTGGTATTTTGGGAATACAAAGAATTGGTGAATTCCCAAAACGTACAACTTAGTTAATCCTTACTAGTATAATGGTGATTGATATTAAGTAAATAGAAAACATGTTCTCTTAAAACTCATCTGTGTACTCACATTTTTTCCTTTGAGCAAAAGAAGTTAGCTCTTATTCCCATATCATTTTCTTTAATATTAGAAAGAATTTTGTTTTCTGAGAGAAGTTGGAAACAATCTATCAATCAAAGATTGATGAAGTGCCTCGTATCTGCCAGGCATTGTGCTAAGAGCTGAAGATACAAAAAGAGGCAAAAAAACATTCCAAGCCTTCAAGAAGTTCACATTCTAATGAGAATAATTGATTAGCCATTTGTCAAATAAAATTTTGAGTGCTTACTTTGTGAAGGAATTGTGTCAAGTCCTATGTGGAATAACAGTTATAATCTAGTCCTCAAGAAATATATAATCTAGAAAAGATAAGACAAAACAAAAACAAACAAACAAAAACACAACAAGGGGTAGCTACATGGTACATTGTTCTATTTGGCACTAGGCCCTGAAGTCAGGAGGACCTGAGTTCAAATGTACCTTCAGATCGACACTTTACTAGCTTTGTGACTGGGCAAATCACTTAACTCCAATTGCCTTGCCTCTTCCCCCAAAAAAGTTGCAACAATAATAATAATAACCACCACAATACAAGGCTTTGGGTGATATGTAATGTACAAAGTTTAGAGGAGGGAAAGATTACTTTTGGTTGGGGATGAGACAAAACTCTTTTATTAAGCATTTGAACTGACCCTTGAAAAATGGGAAGAATTTTAATGAAAATTCTATCGGGGCAGGCCTGCCTAATTTAATTTTTGATTCATTTTATCAACATGCTAATATTTGACATGGTACATGTTTTCTTTACTACATTGGAAATCTTGAAACCATTTAAATTAATTTATTGGTGAAGAAAAGCTGTTTGAATTCAGAAATCTTGTCTATATTCTTACATTTTTAGTTATTTGAAATGATTTTTTCTTTCAATATAACAAACATTTGTATTAAGCACTTAAAATAAAAACTAACATTTACATGGTGATAAAAAGTTTTCAAAGTAAGTGCCTGAAATACTTACCTCAATTACTTATCAGTTGTAGGTAAAACAAGGATCTTGCTGATCGGTATCTTTCTACTGAGAAAACATATTTCAGTGAGTTTAAGTAACTTCCCCATGGTGATATAACTGTAAAATAAACATTAATAATATTTGAGTCAGATATTTCTCAATCCAAGTCTGACATTTTATTCCTCATAATACATTACCTCCCATACTAAAATTATGTTCATTTTTTCCCTGCAAGTTGATAATAAATTAAACTTCCTCTTGAAACATGACTTTAACCTACAACATTTAGCTGGCATTTTTGGTAAGATATAATTGGTGATTAAAAGCAAGGTCTGGTAAAAGTTTTCTTTTCTAAATTTGTAATATCTCACTTAAGTGGCAAAGGAAATTGTAGTACAGCAAAGTTTAGATGAAAAAAGGCAGCATCATACAGGGATAGCTCCTATAATTTATCACTACTCAGGAAAGAAGGAAGAAAACATACCATTGAGGAATAGCTCAGTTTATTGCTCCTATTGTCTACACAGTCCTACAGTGGCACACAGTGGATTGGTTCCAAATAGGCAACTATGGAAAGGTATTTGCACTCCAATCAAATGGCTCAGAGCTCCTTAGGACTCAAATATATATTTTAGACAAAGAGCCAATGTGACACTAAGAATGCCTCATAATCCTCAATTACTATGCATTTGTTAAGAGTTGGCTATATTATATACCAGGCACTGTACTGGGGTTACAAAGAAAGGTAAAGGACAGTCCCTGTCCTTGAGGACCTCACAATCTAATGGAGGGCAACATTATGCAATCCTATTACCAATGAAGCCATATGCAAGATAGTATCTGTGAAATGAAAGTATTTCTAAATTGCTTAATAATGAGTGAGGGATAAGGTAGAGAGCAGACAATTTAACTCTGTACAATGAAAGGATAATAGAGCTGTTGTCTGGTCACTAGTTCACAGAGATTTCATGGTCCCATTTGTAATTTTTTAAATGTTAACAATGCACTTTGGAATCAGTAATATTTATGCCTTGAACACAAAAGACATTGATAAATGCTGCATTGAGACTTGAATAACCTATTTTCCAAAACATTTTTCCAGTAATTAAGGATAACATCCAGTAAAATTTTGACTCGTTTAACACTTCATTGTTTTTGTTTTGTTCCACAAATATGTCCCTATAGATAAACTACATATTGATTCTTTAAAAAAAGATTTGTTCTTATTCAAACTTCCAACAAAAGTATACATGTAGAACCAGTAAATAGAAATTACACCTATCATTCAAGTATTTTTTTTATATGACTGAACATTTTTTTTTTAAATTCTTGAATGCTAGGGGTCTGCTGGGATTAAATAAAATGGAAGGTTCTTGACTTTATTATGATCATATATATATACATTTGCTTATCAAATAATCTCTCAGAAAAATTATATAGAATATTTTAAATATCATAGATTCCTTTTTTTTTGTCCTTTTAAATAAAGTAGCAATATTGTACCCTCTGGAAATAAAAGAAGTATCTCAAGTAGAAACCAGCAGACATTTAAAGATAATTAACAGGGGGAAAGGACTTTCATTAAGGGGGTTCAAGAAAAACCTTATACGATAAACTGGGAAAACATTTTTACACTCAAGGATTCTGATAAAAGCCTCATTTCTAAAATATATAGAGAATTGACCCAACTTTATAAGAATTCAAGTCATTCTCCAAGCCAAATATAAAAGGTCAAAGGATATGAACAGACAATTTTCAGATGAAAAAATTGAAACCATCTCATGTGAAAAGTGCTCTAAATCATTATTGACCAGTGAGATGCAAATTAAGAAAACTCTTGAGATACCACTACAGACTCTCAGATCGACTAAGATGACAGGAAAAGATAATGACAAATGTTGGCGGGGATGTGGGAAAACTGGGACACTAATACATTGTTGTGGATGTTGTGAATGGATCCAACCATTCCAGAGAGCAATTTGGAACTATGTTCAAAAAGTTATAAATCGTGCATACCCTTTGATGCAGCAGTGTTTCTACTGGGCTTAATATCCCAAAGAGATCTTAAAGAAGGGAAAGGACTCACATGTGCAAAAAAAGCTTGTGGCAGCCCTTTTTATAGTGGCAAGAAACTGGAAACTTAAGTGGAGGCTCATCAGTTGGAGAATGGCTGAATAAATTATGATATATGAATATTATGGAATGTTGAATTGTTCTATAAGAAATGATAAGCAGGTGATTTCAGAGAGGCCTGGAGAGATTTACATTAACTGATAAATGGGCAGAGCCAGAACATTGTACACAGCAACAAGAAGATTATATGATGATCAATTCTGATGAACGTGGCTCTCTTCAATAATGAAATGATTCAGGCCAGTTCCAATGGTCTTGTGATCAAAAGAGCCATCTACACTCAAAGAGGACTGTGGGAACTGAGTGGATCACAACATAACATTCTCACTCTTTTTGTTGTTGTTTGCTTGCAGTTTGTTTTCTTCGTCATTTTCTCTTCTGGATTGATTTGATTTTTCTTGTACAGCATGATAATTATAGAAATATGTCTGCATATATTGGATTTAATATATAGTTCTACTATGTTTAACGTAAAAAAAAAAAGGGGGGGGGGCTTCTTATAAAAGGTGAGATTTTTGACTGAGGCTTTCAGGAATCCAGAAGGCAGAAATGAGAAGGGAGAGCATCCCAGTAGGGGGAGAGCTAGTCCCAGTGTCACTAAATCACAGAAATTATTGTCCTTCATTCTCTAAAAGGACCATGGCATTAGAAGGGTGCATGATGTCATGGCATGCTAGTGAATTGGATTTAAGTGAACGAGGGCTGTGCCAAGGTCACCTCCCTCACCCTCCCCTCCAGAGTCATCTGGGACCAGTGGCCACATATAAATCAGGATGACTGGAGATGGTCCTGGATTCAGTGCAAGACCTTGGACTTTTTTAGGTAAGAGGAATTGAGGATCTAAGATTGTAAGTATGGCTTTTTAGGAAGATGGTTGTATCCTCTATGCTACTAGGAAAAGTTAGGTGAAGAGAGGCCTTGGAAACAGGGAAGATGGGAAGATAATGAGTTCAGTTTTGGACATAATGAGTTTAAAATTATTGCAGTTCATCAATTTTGAAATGTACAATAAACAGTTAAAGATGTGAGATCAGAAGTCAGAAGAGAGAGAGGTTAGAATTAAATAAGTAGATTTGGGAAATCAACAGAATAGAAGTGACAATTAAAAGGGCTAATGAGCTCACCAAGTAAAATAGTATGAAGGGAGAAGATGGTCCAGGACAGAACCCATGTTTAATGAATGTGACTTGAATGAATTCTAGCAAAGGACACTGAGAAGGAGAACTAGAACAGAGTAGTGTCACAAAAAGGTAGGGGGAAAAAAGAATATCAAAGAGAAAAGAATGATTTATAGTATCAGACTGCTGAGAGTTCTAGAAGCTAAGTGAGAGAGTTAAGATGATTAATTGGACAACCTTAAAACACAGAATGGAATGGGATCATTTATGAATGTTTAGGAGTCTGCCCTAACAAGGAGAAAGGTATCTCAACACATGAGAAGGAATTAAGAAAGAAATAGTAGGCAGCATCTGGGTGATATGAGGGGAAGAAGAGAAAAGAAGGAGCTCTTGGAGAATAGCTATATTAGACAAGATTCTTATGTGAGAGGGTAGAAGCGTATAAACATAGGAGATTTAAGGAGGAATTAAAAGATTTGGGAAAATCATTATTGTGAGTAGGCTACTGAGTTAATGAGGTAGGTGTTAAAGAGTGCCTTGCAAAATGTATGGATCCAGTTTAAGGTGGTGTCACATAAATTTGTTGTGGAGCCAATCAGCATAGTTTTATGATTTTCTTCAACTTCCTTCAGCAGCACATGAGTAAGAGCAGAGATCATGAATGGTAGGAGTAATCCAAGGCTGAGGTTTGGCAGGGCAAGGTTGGCAATAGAAGGAGGGAGCAAGAGACTTTAGAAAAGAGTACAATTTAAGAGTTGAACTGGTTCACCAAAGGATAAAGATAGGGAAGGAGGATTGTAGTTAGGTGCTAGAATGAGAACCTGGGGAACAACTGAGAAGGTGAGAGATTAGGGATTGTGGTGAGGGTGAGAATAAAGAACAATATTCAAGTTTGTTGCAGTTCGATCTGGGAATTTCAGAGTCCTGTAAACATACAAGTGGAATATTTGTGGGTAAGGGCAAGATCCAGGATATGGCTATGTGTGGCTCAATTGAACTGGAGGGGTAGAACATAGGAGATGAGTTAAGTTGAGGAATTGGAAAAATACAGTATTAAGAGACTAAAATCAAGGCACAGCTCTTACTTCCTTGTTCATTCTCTCTTTAAAATATTTGTCATGGCAGATTTCCCTAGTAGTGCCAAATATGCAACATAGTCCAGTTCTAGTGATTTGCTGATAAAGAAGATTGGGAATAGAAGAAGACTAATGTTCTTTCTGTTTATTGCTGTGGTTAGACGTTAGCTCCTTGCTATGTAAAATCTCAATGTTAGACAACATTTTATAGAATTGAATAACAAATTAAATTCTTGTATCTATATATAAACATCCCAATCTACAATAAAAATTTGAAATTTACATGTTTTCTTAAAAAAAAATTTCATCCCAATGGTCCCAATTTCATCTACCATTGGGATCCAGTTATCAGTATTTACTGTGTGCATATATGTTCCTCTGTGTGATCTACATATACTACCTGCATCTACTCTATTCCCTTCTGCAAGCTTATTCATGCTCTGGTTTATATAGACTGATTATTGGTATCCTCTTCTCCTGCCTCCTGCAAATCAGATGGGTTTTCCATAAATCATTCGTTGTAGATCTTTGTTTCTTACATGTGTTTCCTATGCCCCAAATACTGTAGGATTGTTTTTTCTAATACAGTTTGTCACTTTTTTTTTCCATTTTATTGAGTTACTTAATCCATTCAAATCTAAAGTTATAAATTAGTTTTATATTTGCTCCATTTATCCCTAATATTGGCTGGTTTGGGGTTTTTTTTGGATTTTTTTTTCCTATTCTTTTCTAAAGATAGTAAGTACTTATTTTCATTTATTTTAGCTTGATCTATCTTAAGACCTTATTTCTACCAATGCCCTTCCCTTTATTGTCACTCTTCTCTTCCCTTCCAATTATTACTTCTTTTCCTAGTTTTGGAATGTTGTTTAACTTATTCATTCCTTTTCCTTTTTTTTTTATGTAATTTTTTTTATCTCAGTTAAATAGTCAAGTTAAACTTCCTATAGTATTTTTCTTAGAAGAATTTCTTTCTCTTCATTATTACTCCTCTTTTTCTGCCTGTGTGTGTGTGTGTGTGTGTGTGTCTATCCCTTATGTTTATTTGTTCCTTATATAGTCTGTATCTTCCTTATGGAATTAAAATTTCTTAAGATAACTATTTTGAGTGTCTCTTCTAAACAATTTCTGACTTCCTCAGTGGCAAGGTCCTGATAGAGAGAGAGAGAAAGTTCCTAGCAGAGAAATATCTAGCAGAGAAATCTTGGCAGAAGGATAAAAAGGGGTGTTAACACTGTAAAGAGGGAGTCTCTTCACAGCCGGCAGAGGGTCCTCGCAGGCAGCTATGCCAAGGAGAGAAAGAGGTTCTTTGGCATGGCATGTTTTCTGCTTTGGCCTCTGCAAAGAATTGAGCTAGCAAATGCCTATTTTTATCTTGACTGAGAGCTGGGGACAGTTTGAGTTGAAATCAGACCAAAATCTTCCAACTGAATAGAAGATTTCCAATTGAATGCGTGTCTCTGGACTAATCTTCAACTCAATAGAAGGTATAATCAGTAGTGTTATCAATGTGGGTGTGCTGGTCTCCTTCAGGATAATGGAATGAAAATACTTATCTTGATTCCAATACTTATCTTGATTCCCTAGGGCGGGTCTTTGGCAGAGGCAAGGGGTCAAGGAGACTCTTTCCTTCAAGGAGTTTCTCAAGTGTTTTACCTTGGCTCTCCCCCAAAGTAGAGACAGTTTCAGGGTTTCCTCCCATCAACAGTATGATCTTAAGAATCTTCTAGAAGAAGATTAGGGAACCCTTTTTCTGCCAAGAACCATTTGGGCATGTATAACCTCATCCATGGGCTATACAAAATGGTCAACTTAAAGAATTCAAGCAATGGGTGGTGGTTGTACCTAGGTTTCAGCTCATCATTGCCTGTAGTTGCCTTAGCAAATGATTTTGCAAACGTTATACAGCCCACTAATCAGTCATCCCTCACCTCTGATCTAGAGAGTCTTTTACCATTTTAATTCTTTTAAGGCTTTTATTGGATTTTATTTTGAACTGGATTTTTTCTGGAATAGGCAATAGCTAAACAAAGCCACTGCCAATAACAACAATAACACAATAATAAAATAAAATTACAACCCAACCTGCTTCTGACCAAGGAATCACCAAAATGAGGGTCAAAGAAAAGAAAAGAAAAATTAAAGGGAGAAAAGTAAGCCAGAGATTCTAGAATTTTCCTCCTTCATTCAGAAGGACCAAGTTTCAAATCCCAGTGGTATGCTCCATTGTGGTGAGTGATACCAAATCTTTGTAGTTCCTGGTATGTTTCCTCTTCAAAGTAGTAATGATGAATCAGCAGAGTAAGGTACATTAAAATTGACAGCACAGATGAAGATATCTCCAGTAGAGTCACAGATTTCTTCTCCTGATGTGAGGAACTAAGCATGAGCAAGAATAGCTTGAGAAACATCAAAGGTACTTCTGCTACTGTCAGAAATTCTTTTCATGTATCAGAGTCATTTGTAGTAAAGTAACTAAGAAGCCATAATTCTCTTGCATGCAACCTCTCATGGGGTCTGAGTTGGTACTGAGGCTCTCCCTATATGAACGTATATTCACTACTCTCTGGCCCACCTGCCAAAACATCCCCCTCCCTTAAAACTACGTTAGGGAAAGGAAAGAGAAACCTCCTTTCACAAGGACCAAATATTCTTTTCCCCCCCTTCAGGAACTCAGATATTCCACCAAGTGAGTTAAGGTCCTTTTTTTTTTCCTAAGCAAATACACTCCCACTATAGCTATGTTAAAAACCCAAAAAAGCCACTTCTCATTTGTACAACTCCTTGGTCTCCTAAATCCTTTCTAGGTACTTTGTAAGGGTATAAGATACTTTGTAAGGGTGTAAGAAGCCCTCTCAGGGCAAGGACTAGAAAAAGAGAAAAGGTGAGCTGGACTTGAAACAAATAAACAAAAAAAGCGCATTCATATCTAGTATGTCATTCTGGACCTTGGATCTGAGAAACCACTGAAACAGAGTCCTTCCCCTTCCTAAGATAGCACTTATCACAAACCACGACTTTTTGGAGACTGGAAACAATCTAGACAATTTGGAGGACAACTTTTCTTTAGTAGAGGCATCTCTTCCAATTTTTTCTCTCTTGCTCTAAGATGAAGAAATCCTTTTTGCCAGTTGGGCAAAATTTGAGGACCACTTGGGGGTAGTGAGTTCTATGACTGATCCAAAGATTCCAGCTGGATAGGAATAACTTGTTTTTTTTAAAGGGGAATCATGGAGTCCTGTGCCCAACACAACATGGTACCATCATCCTGAAGTCCAGATTGGCAATGGACCCACTCCCCATGCTCTTCTGTTCTAATAATGATCCCAGCATGGTTGTTTAACATATGATGTCCCTACTGATTATTTACATGCCTCACAAACTTTGCAGTGGGAGGGATCTACTAAGTTGCTCCATTGGTTCTTACTCCAAAAGGGAGAGTCTTTGTTAACTTCTCTACTCAGTCCCCAGATCATTTAGTTAGCCCCATGGCCACCACCCAGAAATTGATATAAAGATCTTCTGTGTCCCACCCCTCGGTTTCACAGAAGATCCATGCAGCTTTAGTTGCTGATTCCAGTGAGATGTCCTGGCAGGACCCTCATTCCCTCAGATATCTGCTATTACTAGATTAGTGATTTTTTTAATGCTTCTCATAAAAGGTGGGATCAAAGGTATATCAGTCAAAATGATGGTCCTAAAGAACCAGTGGCCACCTACTGCACTAAAGGAGGCAGGGTTCAAGGATCTGGACTGGGGACCTCTGTCTCTAGTATAGTTAACTTCTATTTGTGAATGGGGAATAACACTGGAGGACCGTAGGAAAGCATTATGGTGAATACCCTTTTCATTGAGCAATAGAAGTCTCCTATATTCTATTTATCTTGTTAGAAGGACTGTATTTTACTACCCAACCTGTAACAGACAATTCTGGACAAAGGTAGCCCTGCATCACCTGTTCAATTACAACTAAGGTCCAATAATAAAGTTTTCACAGGTGGTGTTAATGCATGACTGCTTTAGAGAACTTGGAGCACCAAGTGCCTAACAATTGCTTGATTTGGCTTCCTTTTGGTGCTTTCCAAAAGGCTCTGTGTAACTATGTCTTTATAGATAGAGACTTCAAAAATTAAGGACTTTTTGGTGACCTAAGCGTCCAGGAAAAGACACCAACTTCTGAAAACTCTGCTTTGAATCTTTCATGATGTAGCCACTGGAAAGAGGATACCCAGGTGGGAAATATGGGTTTTCCCAAACTTGAAGAGTACAATATTTCTGACCTTCCTACTTAGACTGTAGATGTATTTTGTACTGTGCTCAGAATCCTCTAGGTTTTCCCTACCTACAATATTTCCCCACATACTTTTGAGCAGGATTCTACTTTTTCTTGGGGTCGATATCTGATGCTTTGTCCCTCGTGTGGGACACCATCTGATCTAGGGCCTTTGTCACTGTGACTTTATCCAATCTGGTCAGTAGCTTGCTACATCTATGAATTCAGGGAGGGAAGACTATTTCAAGTCTTTACTTAATATAATTTGACAGTTTGAGAAAGAGTTCAAGTTGTTTTTTAGAAGGGTGATGAAAATACATGGGAGTCCTTCCCAGGTGAAAGCAAACTATTGACTAGTTTCAGTCACAGGAATAGAGAGAATCATAGACAAGGTTATAACCTTGATGAGATCAGAAAAAAACTGTAGCAATGAGTATGACAACTTTGTTTAGCCCTCTAGTCTACTGTAAGCTTCCATTTGCCATTTGTCTTGCTCAGAATTAGTGTAGATTTATTCTAAGGAGACTTTGCATAATGCAGTGCTTCTTTATCATTAGAGAAGAAATATCTTAAATATCTTTCACCCTCTGAAGAATCCAACAATGGTAACTACATTGGGTGATTTAGATAACTTTTAAAGTTTTCCAATACTTGGGCTTATGTCCCAAAGAGATCTTAAAGAAGGGAAAGGGACGCACATGTGCCAAAATGTTTGTGGCAGCCCTTTTTGTAGTGGCCAGAAAATGGAAATTGAATGGATGTCCATCAATTGGAGAATGGTTGAATAAGTTGTGGTATTGTTATGGAATATTATTGTTCTGTAAGAACCAGCAGGATGATTTCAGAAAGGCCTGGAGACACACAAAGTGATGCTAAATGAAATGAGCAGGACCAGGAGATCATTATATACTTCAAACAATACTATATAATTGTCAATTCTGATGGACATGGCTCTCTTCTATAAGGAGATGAACCAAATCAGTTCCATTTGTCCAACAGTGAAGAGAACCAGCTATACCCAGTGAAAGAACTATGGGAAATGAGTGTGAACCACTACATAGCATTTCTACTCTCTCTGTTTTTGTCTGCTTGCATTTTTGATTTCCTTCTTAGGTTATTTTTATCTTATGTCTAAGTCTGATTTTTCTTGTGCAGCAAAATAACTATGGATATATATATATATATATATTGTATTTAACATATACTTTAACATATTTAACATGTATGGGTCTGCCTGCCATCTAGGGGAGGGGGTGGGTGAAGGAGGGGAAAAATTGAAAAAGAGAGTTTTGCAAGGGTCAATGCTGAAAAATTGCCCATGCATATATCTTGTAAATTACAAAAAGCTATATAAAAAAAATGAAGATCATCTTGCCCATGTTTATTCCATTAATTTGTCTTACTGCTGCAAGTGGCATTTTTAGAACTCTTTTAAATATTTGTAGCAACAAAGACTGCCCTGTTTTATTCCTGATGTTATTGGAAAAGCTACCCATGTTTCACCATCACAAATAATGCTAGTTTTAGTTTATAATTTGTAGATAACCATTTGCCACATTAAATAAATATCCATTTAGGCCTTAAGAAAAAAAAAAGTTTTCCACTACTTCTGAAGTACCCTGCTTGATAATATACCTTAGTTCTGTTTGAAAGGGCCTTTGAATAAATCCATAGTACCTCTTCCCTACCTAGGGAAGTAGGTAGACTTTCCTACAGTCTGCCTTCTGTAGTTTCCCCTAAAACTCAAAATAGGATCATGACTTTATGAGATATCTCAGACTTGGATGGGCTGAAAATTTCTGGTGCTGAATTTCTCTGTACAGTTTTACTAGTACCTGTTAACAATAGGCTTGTTAGCAATTATTTTCTTATCAATTTCACATTTCATAATCTATACGCAAAGTTCTGTTTGGGATAGGTCTTTGCCTTCTGCCCATTTAAGAAAGTGGTGAATTCTGAGACTTCTCCCACAATTCCCAGATTGCCCATTTGCATTGACAGTAGTTTTTGTCCAAGCCACAATGCTTCCGACTTGTAAAATTATATAGCCAAGAAGACCCATGACTAATGCTTGAAGTCATTCTTTTGGAGGTTCATGCTGAAGATAGGATCTAATTACCTGTGAGACTGGCTGGATGTAAAGTGTGAAGATCGCGTATTTTAAAATCAGCTGGAATCAGGAATTCAGGTTAGGGGAAAATCATCAGTCTTTATTCTCAGTGAAGAAAGATCGGAGGTGGAAGAGAATGGGCAATAGCAATGTGTGTAGCTGAGTCAAGAAGCTAGCTAGACCAGCAGCCACACGACCAGCAGCTAGGAATATGGAACCCAGGCTCAATCTCTCCCAGCTTCTCTTCCTGTCTCTCTCTGCCTCCACCCACCCAAATCGTCATTTCCTATACAGCACATCAGGACTTGCACGGAGAGTGGGCAGGGACCATTCTTTATCCAATCATGTATATTAATAGAGTATAGCCCAATTACTATTTAGCCTCACGTACTTGGGACCTCAGTGCATCAACTCAAACCTCAGCCCATTACAATAAAGTATGGCTAGTCAGGGGAAGGATATAACATAAATCCAATCTGTCAAACCCATTACCTTTTGAATCTTCACCTCCTTCCTGATAGATCTCCTTGAAGGTGATAAGGCCCTAGGTAGCTACATGGGCCTTGTCTGAGAGAGACTAAATCAGAAAGCCAAGTTATGTCAAACCCTGAAGCTATATTTCTCTTATAAAAGAGCTCCTCATATTATGACCCATCACCTTTTCTTTAATTAGCTAGTCAATATAGTGACTTATGGCATCTTTCTCCTTTTTATACCTAAGTATTTTTAGGGTACTAAATCCCCCTTTTGGATTAGCTCACCAATCAATGGCATAATCTGACCACATGGTGTCTTTCCTTTAATGATGTGTTCCTTCTAGTTACTACTAAGGATCTTGCCTTCCCCCTTGTTAATTGCTAAAAACCCTTTTTTCCTTGCTAAAGAGTGTTACGGATGTAACCTACTCTTATCAGCATAATAAAATCTTTGTCCCTTAATTTGGAAGATGTCTAAGCCTACAAATTCTTTAGAGACAACTCAGGACACCACCCTGTATCCCAATATACTTTTGGTGTATCAACTCCATATCCCATCATTTTTATTCATAACCTCAACATTTTGATGACCAAATATGGGAAACACCTAACTGTACCCATTACTTCAACAGGGAGATAGTCTTGAATATTGATCACAGTGTAAATTCATCTTTATATAGCCATATGGAAATAAATTCCCATATAAGCTAAAAAGGGACTATGTAAGTGTTCTGTTTATAAGTTCCTAATAAATTTAGTTGATTGTAAAAGTATATTCTCAGAGAACTTTCGTAGTTTGTGGAAGTAAACCCTACAGATCATAGAAACTGTCAACATTGACTGCCTTAGACCACATTCTCAGTGAGTTATCTCTAGTTTCTGTTTGAGTTCCTACAAGTAACCCAATACTTTAGTGGAGATGGTCTATGCAACTTGGCTCCTTCAGAACTGGGAGTCACCAGTAAGAGTAATGTTAAGATTTGCTTTGAGTTTTCTTGCTACTGCTGAGAGTTCTCAAATCTCTACCTTTTTCTCTTCCTGTCTTGCTTTGCTCTTTCAGCAAGAAGTAAAGTGAATTGCCTTCAGTCTCAAGCCCCATTAGAAGAAATTGTTCCCTTGCGTATCCTTTCAGCTCCATTAGTTGTCCCTCAGCTTTCACAGCTTTCATTACACATTTCCTGGAAGCTGAGAACCCTATCTCTGCTGGCCCAATTTACTTAAATTTTATTGTACTGTTATGCAAAACACTCAACAACAAGCAGAAAATGCTGTTTGTTACTTTGTTTGTCCTCTTAGGTAACCTCTAAGACCCTCAACATGATCAGGTAGGCTCTTGCACCTGGAGCTAGCTATGCATTCATTGTCCTATCATCTGATTCCCATATCTTCCATATTTGCAGCACTTTTTTCCTCAACTCAACCACAATGTGATCCACAAGGCCATTGGATGTTATTCTATTTTGCTATCATCAAGTCAGACTGTTAAAGATAGTTTTAATTCTCAACACTTTCTTTAGTTCATATTTGATATTAGGATGTAATTAAACTCTCCCAAATCATTGAACAGTTAACAAATAGTTGCTCTAACAGTAAATTGCCCGTATGCAGCAAGGATCTACGCCATTTAACTTCTCTGGACACTCTCTACTTCCTTATCTCCATTTTGAAACATATTTGGTTGGGATACAGAGAAGAATATGGTGAATTAAATTGGATATAGTTATTTGAATTGTCTTCATGAATACACCAAGTTGCCGGGATCCTTATTATATGTGGTGCCCTAAGCTAACCAGGAAGCTGAGTCAGAGAAATAAGCCAATCAGATCCCAGGACTGCTTTATCTCCTTTTAGTGAAAACTAATCCTTGTCAAGGGAATGATGAATTGGCTTAATTTATTTTTGGAAAAAGGCTGATAGAAAGTGTTCTAACCACAGAGAGAGAGAATACTATATACTAAGTTGGGGGTGGTAGGAAGTAAAGAAAACGATAGGGGAAATAATCTCATTTCATAAGGATGTACAATTTAAAATTTATACAAAAAAGGAAGGAATGGAGGTGGGAAAGGGAAGCTTCATTCATTTAAAATGGTCATAGGAAGGAAGGAAATACATAATTGTATGCAAAAATACATTTCACTCAGAGAAACCAAAGGGGAAAGAAATTAAAGGGGATAAAAAGGAGACTTTAAAAAAAGGAAGGGGTGGAGCCAAGATGGCAGAGAAGGCATATGCGACTTTCTAAGCTTCTCTCATACCCTCACTACT
Source organism: Sarcophilus harrisii (assembly GCF_902635505.1). Taxonomy (NCBI): domain Eukaryota; kingdom Metazoa; phylum Chordata; class Mammalia; order Dasyuromorphia; family Dasyuridae; genus Sarcophilus; species Sarcophilus harrisii. The sequence goes on from NC_045426.1 coordinate 198,288,720, forward strand.
AATTATTAAATTCAGCCTCAAAAATAGTGCATGACTGGTAAAATTCACCAAGATTGGAAGTACAACAATTTACCAGCTGAAGATAATCTGGAAGATCACCAGAAAAGGTTTGCCCAGAGTAGTGGGAGCAGACCAGCGCAAGCAGGGAGATTTGAAAGACTAACAAATGGAGTGGATAGGGGCAAGGGCGGTCTCTGTGGCTGGAAAATTTACAGGGTGGACTCTACCACAGGTTGGATGTTCTGCTTTGGTTGCAAAGCAGTAGACCAGCAAAGAAATTAAAGCCAAAGGTAGAGGGTACTCTAAAAAAGGCCAGAATCTAACAGGATCTGGCTATACCCACCCAAAACCAGAAGTGAGTGACTCAGCACAGACCCACAACACAGCTGTGCAGCAGCATTCTGCAGCAAGGGCTTTTAGCAGGAGCAGTCACAAATCCACACAGTGAGAGGCTTGGCCTGGGGTAATAGAACTTTTGCAGAACAACTGTGCTCTCCAGGGCAGAGACACTTCCAGTACCATGATAGCAGGGCAACTGCTAATACCCACAGTGGGCTTTTGCCTGGGATAGTGACACTTTCGCTGCTTGGCCTCTAGCCCCAGGGAAGTTGCTAATCCCCACAGCAGGACTTTTCGCATTCCACAGCTTGACCCGTGCTACCCAGGCCTGAGTTACTTCCAGTACAGAGCTTTTCCAGAGCACTTCCACAGCCCGTTAGCAGGATAGCTACTGTTCACATACCTATTCCTACTCTGCAGAGGAAGCTGGTAACCTCCTTACCCTGAAAGCAGACCATAAGGACTTTAAAAAAAAATGAATAAAAAAGCCAAATTGGACCATTGATAGCTTCTATAAAGAAAAAGAACAGGTTTTCAACCCCAAGGAGACTAATAGCAGACAGTCACCAGACAAAACCCCAAAGGGGGATGTAACCTGCTCCCCATCACACAAGGTTCTCCTATAAGAAACTATAAAAAAATCTTAAAAGAGAGCTAGAAGAAAAATGGGGAAAGGAAAGAGAAGCTATGCAAAAGAGTAACAACTTCCTGAAATGTGAATTGGAAAAGGTAAAGAACTCCCAGGAAAGTAGTAGTTTTGAATTGGAAAAGATAAAGAACTCCCAAGAAAGTAGGATTTCTGAATTGGAAAAAGAAAATAACTCAGTAAAAAAAAAAAATTAGTGAAATGGAAAAAAATTCCATAGAGCACAACAATTCATTTAAAAACTCAATTGGACATATACAAAAAGAACTTTAAAAAGCTAATGAAGAAAATAACTCATTAAAAATCAGAAGTGAACAAATAGAAATGAATGATTCATTGAGACATCAAGAATCAAGAATCAAAAATTAGGAAAAAATGTTAAATATCTACTTGGGAAAACAACAGACCTGGAAAATAGATCTAGGAGAGATAACCTGAGGATTATTGGACTTCCTGAAAATTATGATGAAAAGAAGAGCCTAGATACTATTTTACAGGAAATCATCAAAGAGAACTGCCCATATGTAATAGAATCAGAAGGTAAAATAGGCATTGAAAGAATTCATTGAACACCTTCTGAAAAAGACCCTGAAATAAAAACTCCAAGGAATATTGTGGGTAAATTTCAGAACTATCAGACTAAGGAAAAATATTACAAGTAGCAAAAAAAAAAAAAAAAAAAAATTAAATACTGAGGAGCCACAATAAGGATCACTCAAGATCTAGCTGCTTCCACATTAAAAGATTGAAGGGCCTGGAATCTGATATTCTGAAAGGTAAAAGAACTTAGAATGCAACCAAGAATAAACTACCTGGCTAAACTGAGCATTTTCTTCCAGGGAAGAAGATGGACATTTAATGAAACAGATGGATTCCATTTCTGTCTAAGGAAAAAAAAACAGAACTAAACAAAAAATTTGATCTCCAACCGTAGGACTCAAGAGATACAGAAAAAGCTAAAAAGAACTCTTGAGAACTGTATTTCTTTTATGGATATACATAAAGAGTACATGTATAATTTGATTTTACTGATATAACATAAAAAAGGGAAATAGAAATGGAAAGGGGATAGAAAAAGGGAAAAGGGGAAACAAAAAGTGGGAAACTACATCCCATGAAAAGGCAAAGGAAACCTATAATATGTGAGGGGATTTAGAGAGGGGGAGGAATATTGTGTAAATCTTACTCTCATCAGAGTTGGCTCAAAGAGAAAATAATTGACATATTTGATTTACAGAGAAACTTCTCTCACCTCATTAAAAAGTAGGAGAGGAAAAGGGAAAAGGAAAAGAATAATAAAGGAAAGGTACAAGAAAGGGGAAGGGATTCAAAGGGGGTGGGAGGGATAGCTGCATGAGGCAAATGGTGCCCATAAGTTTAATACTGGGAATGGGAGTAAGGCGGGGGGGGGGGGGGAGGAGAGAAGAAAAAGAAAAGCATAATCTAGGGATAATAAGATGGCAAGAAATACAGAATTAGTAATTTTAACCATAAATGTGAATGGGATGAGCCCTCTCATAAAGCCAGAATCTTACAATATGTTATTTACAGGAAACACATTTAAAGCAAGCAGGAAGACACATATAGAGTAAAGGTAAAAGGCTGGAGCAGAATCTATTATGTTTCAGGCGAAGTCAAAAAAGCAGGGGTAGCCATCCTTATCTCAGATCAAGCAAAAGCAAAAATTGATCTAATCAAAAAAGATAAGGAAGGAAACTATATCTTGCTAAAAGGTAGCATAGATAATGAGGCAATATCAATACTAAACAATTATGCACCAAGTGGTATAACATTTAACTTCTTAAAGAAGAAGATAAGAGAGTTGCAAGAAGAAACAGACAGCAAAACTATAATAGTGGGAGATCTCAACCATGAACTCTCAGAATTAGATAAACCAAACCACAAAACAAATAAGAAAGAAATTAAAGAGGTAAATAGAATATTAGAAAAATTAGGTATCATAGATCTTTGGACAAAACTGAATGGTGACAGAAAGGAGTATACTTTCTTTTCAGCAGTTCATGGAACCTATACAAAAATTGACCATATATCAGGACATAAAGACCTCAAAATTAAATGCAGGAAGGCAGAAATAGTAAATGCTAAATCCCCTTTAGGATTGGTGTAAGGTAGGGAGTTGTGGGAACCCCTTTTGGTAGCACAGAGGTCCTTCATAAAGGAATTTATGAACCTGAAAAGCTAGACTGATAAAAAGAAGTTTATTATTGGCATATGGAAGTGAGCCTTTGCTATGAATAAATAGAAAGACTGAATTCCTTAGTGGCAAGATTCTGACAGGGGAGTAAAGTAGTGGAGGAGTCCTGGCAGAGAAGTAAAATTTCTAATAGAGGGAAATAGGTGAGGGTAAAGAGAGAGTAATGCTGAAATAGAATATCATTCCAGCAGGCTGAAGTTTCCTTGGCATGGCATGGCATGGCATGGCATGGCATGTTAGGTCCTCTGCAAGGATTGGGTTTAAAATTGGCTCTTTTTATAACAGAAGCCTTTGGCTACAAGTTGAAGTTTGCTCCCTATAAGGGCTAGTGGGTAGAGCTGAGCTGGAACTGAATAGAAAATCTTGAATTGAATGGGTGTTTCTACAATTCAATGGGGTTAGAATCTCCAACTCCAGACTCAGCCAGTCCCACCTAGAAAACAGAATGAAGCTGTTTGTTCTGAGGCCAGAGGCAGAATTCAAGGAGACTTTCTCCTTTAAGGATTTTTAGAGAGTTTTGGGGCTCCCTTGTTAATAGCAGTTCTTGGGGTAACAACAAATTCAAAATTGATGGGGTGCCCATCGATTGAGGAAATAGAATTATGGTATACAAGATGAAATATCGTTGTGTTAGAACAATTAAGAAATAACCTAGGGAAATATGTGAATCGATGCAGAATGAAGAAATAATCATCAGCAGAGTCATTTACAACAATAGTGTTATAAAGTTCACTTTAAAAGACTTAGGAACATGTAACTTCCCACCCAGAGGGCACTGATTGGCATCTTACCAAAGCCCTGGTCTTGGTAGTCTCTGACCCCACTACCTCACTGAGCAGTGGTTCTTATTCAACAGAACACCTGGACAGAGCGGCTTACAAGCACAAGTTTTTATTCTATGCAATCACATCCTGTACTACCACTGAACTCCTTCCAAACTTCTAGTGAACTCTTCCTAAACTCCTCCCACTTCCTGGTCCCCAATGCTTATATAGGGTCTATCAGGTCACATGCACAGACAATAAGGGAAGGAGACATCTCCCGTTGATGCTTTTTCAAAGGACCAGAGGTTCTGCTCACAAGGTGATTAGTGCTGGATGCAGAGATTACATCCGGGTGCCTCAGCCATCAAGAACGCTTTACTTCCTCTTATACTATGTGAGATTCCTCTTGGACCCTTATAGGAACTCTGATTAACACAATGACCAACCATGATTTCAGAATACTAATAAAGAAACATGCTACTCACAAATTGATAGGTAATTACTTTTTCAGGGGATATGGCTAGTGGGGATAATTTGTTTTGATTGACTATAAATATTTGAAACAGAGATTTTGTTTTCTTTAATTGAAGTGGGATGAATAGAAGAAAGGCTTTTATTGATTGAAGAAAACAACAAAAAAGATGATAAAACTAAAAGCCAGCATTATCCATAGTAGGCATAAATAGGAAGCCTTTAAAGTTAGATCAAGAAGAAAAGAAAAAATTCCATTATCTTCATTTTTATTCAGTAAAATGATAAAAATCCTAGTTATTTTGATAAGATAGAGGAAAAGATTGAGAGGTGGAGCCAAGATGAGTTTTCTCCCAAACCACTCCAAATTCTTTTAAATAATGACTTTAAACAAATTTTAGGGTCAAAACACACAGAAAGATGGAGTATAACATTTTTCAGCCAAAGACAACTTAGGTCAGCAGAAAACATCTGTAGTATTAGAATGGGAGTCCAGCATGCAGTCCTGCCACAGACCTGTGAAACAGCAAAGTAGGAATGCGCCTCCATAAGTACTCTGAAGGAATTATGATGAAAAATGCTATCCATATGGAGAGAAAGAACTGGTTGTGTCTGAATACAGACTTATGCATACTTTTTTTTTATTTTATTTTTCTGGAGGGTTTTTTGTGGGGAGGGAGGAGAGAAAGACATTTTCTTTTACTTGACTTTTTTGGAAAAATTTCACATAACTTCACATGTGTCTTCTTAAAAGAGGCAGGGATGGGGAGGAAGAGAGAGAATATGAAACTCAAAGTTTTAAAAACAAATGTAAAAAATGTTTTACATGTAACTGGAGAAGATAAAAATATTTTTAAAAAAAATTTTAGAGAGAAAAAGAAATTGAAGGAATAAGCATGGGCAAAGAAGAGGCAAAATTATTGTTCTTTTGGCAAGTGATATGATGGGAGTCCTAGAGAATCAACTAAAAAAATTAATTGAAATAATTAACCAATCAAGTTGCAGGCTATAAAATGGACCCACATGGATCATCAGCACTTCTGTAATATTGCCACCAAATTCTACAGAAAGAATAAATTGATCTACTTGCCAAAACACACACAAAAACTTATTTATATGAATGCAACTACAAAATATGTTGTAAAAATAAAGATATGAAATAATTGCTGGGAAGTTGACCAAACCAATATAAAAAATAACAAAATTGCATAATTAGATTATTTAATTACATCCCAGTCAGATAAACATCACTTTTTAGAAAAATTATAATTTTTCTGAAGGAACGAAAGGTTTCTACCCTTAAGGAGTTTGTATTTTTGTTGAGATAGGACACATATCAAGCAATTAAATAATAAGAAAATGCAGAAAGCAAGCTGCAAAATTCAAATTAGATGCCAATGACAATGTCATTATCTTGGTTTGGGGATTATCCAAAAGGAAGGAGACTAAGTGATGGCTCTAGTTGCCAGGGAAGGAATCATTAATGAGGTGGTACTTTTAGTGAACCTTTAAAGATAAAAAATTTTTGGCTAGGTAAAGAGGAGAAAGGATATTTTAACAATAAAGATTACTAAAGAAGTTAATAAAGTTAATAACCCTTTCCCAAACTCCAAATTTAGGATTTGGTATAGATCCATGGCAAATTGTATTAGTCTGCAACACTTTCTGTAGAGAGCCAGAACCCTGGAGAAGTATACTTGAAAAAAGTATATTTGAAACAAGGTGGTAACTCAGAAGAATTGATAAGACAATGATTATCTAGTTTACATATACTTAGCACTTAGCATGGTGATGTAATAGTTCTCTAGTTCACATATATTCAGTATGCTGTAATAATGTAATTGTAATAGGGTATATAAGAACTGGGGACATGAAGTCACACTGAAGTCAGACTGGGAGACTGGGTCAGACTATGACAGACACAGACTGTGTAAGAGTTACAGTAAAGACATTGGATTCTATTCTTGTCCATTCTCATGGTGTCTATACTGCGGAGACCAAGGCCCTTCCGGATGACCTCCAGAAAACTAGCCTGAACATTACATTTCACTATTGAGCATCCTATAATTTCAAGAGAAATAAAACTTTGTTAAAGTCTGCAAACCTGAAAAAATGACTTTTTCTTCCTCTGCCTTTTTATTTTTCTCCTGATCTTGAAAAAATTATGGATGCATTTTTGTCAATCTCTGTAGTGCATATACCTTCTGGGGAAAATGTCTACACTTGTGCTAGCAGACTGAGTCCTCAGAGCATACTTCCTCAATCTTTTCTTGGGATCTAGGGGTAGCAATGAAGGAAGAGCTGGATTGTATTCTTAATATAAGCCTCCAACAGTGGGCTTTCCATTATTATTATTAATTGATATCAATTAGTCATCTAAATCACTTATAACATATAGAGTCCAGGAGAAAGAAAATTCAAAACATTTCCCTAATTCTTTTCATCTCTCCCTGCATAGGCATAAAATTTCCTTCAGATATGGATATAGCTCTTCAATTAGGGTCTTCATAGATCTTTGGTTATTTTCTCCTCAATTCTAATCACTAATGTGCACACAATCACTGCTGTCCCAAGGATACTACTAGGGTGATAATTTTTTTAAGGCTATGTTTTAGACATATCTCATTTCCATTACATACCTTATCCCACCCCCATTAATCCAAACACCTTTCTGTACTTCAACTTCTCCTATTCTGTCCCTGCTTATTTCTTTATAGATTTTTGGAGCTATATTTACTTCATGTATATATAGATAAATAGATAGATAGATAGATAGATATAGATGGATTTATGTATATATTGTCCCCTATTTAGCCCATTGCCAATGGGATTAGGTTTTCAAAGCTAGCAGGCCTCTTCTCCCATCTAATGCCTCTATGTAAGTTTTTCCTCATTTATATAGAATATTTATTGTTTTTACCTTTTCCTAGATAGTTTTGCTTTTTGAGATCATACTCAGCCCTGCCTCAGTCTTTCTTTTAAAATACTCAATTACTGATGTCAGTCTTAGACATATATATTTTATATTTATTCATATGAAACATAACCAATTTGTCCTTATGAGTCCCTTGAAATTAGTCTTTGATGTTGGTTTTTATATGTTAAATTTTCTAATGAGTTCAGGTTTGGTTGGGACAAAATCTTGAAAATCTGTGAGTTCATTGAATGTCCAATTTTTTTTTCAATATTATGCTTAGTTTTACTGGATATTATATTTTTGTCCACAGAACTGGTTCTTTTGATTGGTGATATATATATATATATATATATATATATATATATATATATATATATATATATTATTGCAAGACAGTCTTCTTTTGTAGCTGCTGATAAGTTTTAAAACAATTCTAATTTGTAGCTCCAGAACATTTAAATTGTTTTTTGTTTTGTTTTGTTTCTTGTAAAATTTTCTCTCTCACCTGGAGATTTTGAAATTTATCAAGAAAATCAAGAAAATAACCTACCATAATCCTTTTATGAAACAAATGCCCTAATACCTAAAGCAGGGAAGGCTAAAACACAAGGAAAACTATAAACTAATATTAATAATGATAATCTAAATTTTTTAATGAGATTCACTTACACAGACTATAGAAATTTAGTTAAGAAATTGTTCATTCTATTGATATTGGATTGTGTCAGAGGATGGTCCAACATTGCAGGGGAGGAGAATCAAGAGTTGATATTAAAATTAAAAATTTACATGATCATTTCAATAGACTTAAAAAAAAGCCTTTCCATTCTCCAATTGAAAAATGGTCAAAGGATATGAACAGACAATTCTCAGATGAAGAAATTGAAACTATTTCTAGTCATATGAAAAGATGCTCCAAGTCATTATTAATCAGAGAAATGCAAATTAAGACAACTCTAAGATACCACTACACACCTGTCAGATTGGCTAAGATGACAGGAAAAAATAAGGTGATTGTTGGAGGGGATGTGGGAAAACTGGGACATTGATTCATTGTTGGTGGAGTTGTGAACAATCCAACCATTTTGGAGAGTAGTTTGGAACTATGCTCAAAAGTTATCAAACTGTGCATACCCTTTGATCCAGCAGTGTTACTACTGGGATTATATCCCAAAGATTATAAAGAAGGAGGGACCTCTATGTGCACGAATGTTTGTGGCAGCCTTTGTATAGAGTTTAGAAACTGGAAACTGACATGGATGTCCATAGTTGGAGAATGGCTGAATAAATTGTGGTATATGAAAATTATGGAATATTACTGTTCTGTAAGAAATGACCAACAGGATGATTTCAGAAAGGCCTGGAGAGACTTACACGAACTGATGCTGAGTGAAATGAGCAGGACCAGGAGATCATTATATACTTCAACAACAATACTAGATGATGACCAGTTCTGATGGATCAGGCCATCCTCAGCAACAAGATCAACCAAATCATTTCTAATGGAGCAGTAATGAACTGAACTAGCTATACCCAGAAAAAGAACTCTGGGAGATGACTAAAACCATTACATTGAATTCCCAATCCCTATATTTATGCACACCTGCATTTTTGATTTCCTTCACAAGCTAATTGTACAATAATTCAGAGTCTGATTCTTTTTGTACAGTAAAATAATGTTTTGGTCATGTATACTTATTATGTATCTAAGTTATATTTTAATATATTTAACATCTACTGGTCATCCTGCCATTTAGGGGAGGGGGTGGGGGTAAGAGGTGAAAAATTGGAACAAGAGGTTTGGCAATTGTTAATGCTGTAAAGTTACCCATGTATATATCCTGTAAATAAAAGGCTATTAAATTAAAAAAAAAATTTAAAAAAAAAAAAAAAAGCCTTTAACAAAACACAATACTCATTTATACTCTTACAAAAATCTACAAAGCATAAGCATAGAGGGATCTTTGTTTCATATAAAAACATCTATCTAAAACCAAAAGCAAGCATCATATGAAATGGACATACATTAGGACCTTTTCCAAAAAATAAAACAATGCCCACTCTCTTCATTATTATTTAACATAGTTCTGGAAATTCTAGATATAGCTAAATACAATAAGACAAGAAAAAGAAATTAAAGGCATAAAATAGCTCAAGAGGATATAAAACTATTCCCATTTGCTGAAGATACAATGGTATACTTCAAAAAGGCTGCAGAATAAACACTCAAAAATCAGCATTTCTACTGATAACAATAAAATTCAAGAAGCAATAATATAAATGAAAATCACATTCTAAATATCTGTAAATTTCAAAAAAAAAAACCTAAGAATTAACTACTAAAGCACATAAAATAATTACATATATATGTAATATAGTCATGTTTCCCTTATTTTATTTAGAATATATTCTAATCATTATGCCCAAATTTACATTTATGTAATCCTTAAAGCTGTCGTACTTTTTTCTACAAAATGACATACATTTCATTCAATCATGCATTTGTTTGTATATATATTCATGTTTCTATTTATTTATATGGTCTGGTTCAAATTATGTTTATTCATATTTATCCTATCATTATTATTATTATTACTTTTTGTTTCTTCAACTGTATTTTAAGTATTTTAATAATAATAGTAACCTATTGCCATGCTATTTAAGATTATCTTTAATTAAGTCATGCTTATTTCTAGATTTTATTGTTTTTAATGTATTACATATAGATGTATGTGTATGTATATGTGTATACTATATATATATATATATTATATATATATATATATAGTGTATGTAGACAAGATTATAGTTAACTTATAAAGAGATAAATAGGACTTTAGAATTAGGGATATATGTAAAGTGAAAATAGAAGTAGTGATAGGAATAGTATTCCTATTTCCTTTTTTTTTTTTTTTTTTTTTTTTAGAACAGGGTAAGAGTTAATAGTAGGGACAGCTTTAGGGAAAATAAAGGGTTACAGAAAAAGAACCATGGGATCAGAGTGTGGAACACAACATAACATTCTCACTCTCTGTTGTTATTTGCTTGCATTATGTTTTCTTTCTCAGTTTTTCTTCCTTCTTGATCTGATTTTTCTTGTGCAATAAGATAACTGTATAAATATGTATACATATATTGGATTTAACATATATTTCAACATATTTAACATGTATTGGACTACCTGCCATCTAGGGGAGGGAGTGGGGAGGGAAATTTGGAACAAAAGGTTTTTGCAAGGGTCAATGTTGGAAAAATTACTCATGTATATGCTTTGTAAATAAAAAGCTTTAATTAAAAAAAGAAAAGAAAGTAAAGGGTTAGTCATTAGGGACTCATAAATGCATAAGTAGATTTAGGCAAATATTGAAAAGAGGGATAGACGTTAAGATTAGAGTTAAGGGAAAATGCTCCAATATTTGAAATGGTTACATCAGTTCCTGACTAATAGTGTCTGACAAGAAAGAGGTTGGTTTGCACAACTGTATAATAGATTTTCTATAGCTCTATGTTTCAAATATAAGATAGGTGTTTTTCTCCCTAAATTTTAGAAAAGGCATGTGGAGTTAAACAAAATACTTGAGAAAATACCATAGCCAAAAACACACTTTCAGTTGTATCAAATGCTAGTTAATATTTTGCATTTATAAAGAGTGTAAGAAGCATGAGCAAGGACTGTTCTGTTCTCCAATTTATAATCCCAGCATTTGTTGAAATACTTTGCTCTGTAAAGGCCAAATGTTAGGCCAATGAGGAGTCTTCCATCTCCCTCCATTTCTATTTGTAAGGATCTTCAGCCATGAAGATCGGCAGTCAAGAGTAAGTATCACCCTCTGAAGATGTAGATAATGTAAATAATTATCTGGGTTAAAATAATTGCTGGGTTTAGCCAAGGTAAGAACTAAAAATTAGAATAGAAAGGAAGATGACACAGGACAGGTTTCTCATGAACCAGGAGAACATAATTATTGACAAAACAAGTGTTCTAAGTTCTTTTTAGATAGTGTTAATTGAGATAGCAGAAACAGTTAAAAGAGAGAGAAATTGATAACATTTTAAATACTAGAGTGCCACCATGTAATTCCATACAGCTGTCTAATTTTCAAGAAGAATGAATTGACAATTTTAAGAATTGTAAAAAATGGACCAGATTTTTAAAATAATTTAGCAGATTTTATCAAGAAAGTGCAATGATACTCAGATAAATTTTTAGCCTAAAATATTTAATGTGATACAAAGTGACTACTTATAGAGACTAATAGGACTAATCATCTTTAGGCGGTTGTGGTTGTCATTTCAGAAATGTCTAACTCTTCACAACTTCATTCTGGGGTTTTCTTGGCAGAACTGGAGAACAGTTTGCCATTTCCTTCTCCAAATTAGGAATTAAGGTAGTCAACAGAAATGAGTAACTTGTCTGAGGTCACACAGTTAGTAAGTATCTGGAAATGAAAAAGCTCATAAGGACTAAGAGTTAGTCTTGGCATTTTATTTAAGAGGTTCAGAGTACTAGCTCTCAGAATTGTCATATCATTTTTTGTTAGAAATGCAAATGTAATCAGGATTTTAGGAATTTCTGATAATTTACAGGACTGAGTAGGGAATCAGAGGAGACTGTAGCAATCAAGCTGGAATAAAATTTAGTATGTGTCAGTACACCTGACATCTTTTAAAAATTTTATTTCAATAAAGAAATAAAGTTTTCACTTCAAACAAATACCAAAAGAAAAACATCCTTGCATGTGATATAAAAGAATGATCCTTTATTTGCTAATAACAACTTATGTTTCTCTTCCATTATAATCACATACCACACCCCAAAAAAATGAGAAAAAAAACAAGCAAAGAACAACCAGAAAAAGGTGAAAATACTATGCTGAAAATATTATGATGTGATCCACATTCAGTCTCCATAGTTCTCTCTCTCTGAATGTGGATGGTACTTTCCATTACAAGTCTGTTGGAATTGCTTGAATCACCTAATTGTTGAAAAGAGACAAGTCCATCACCATTGATCATCATATAATCTTGTTGTTACTGTGTACAATGCTCTCTTCTTGGTTTAGGTAGGTGATTCTTGATTGTAATCCTAGTGCCTTTGCTTCCAAAATATGATATCCCAAGCCCTCTGCTTCTTTAATGTAGAAGTTATTAAATCTTGTCTAATCCTGACTGTGAACCTAAATTATTTGATTAGTTTCTTTATGGCTGCTTCCCATATTTTCTCCTTGACCTGGGAGCTCTGAAATTTGGCTACGATATTCCTAGTTTTCATTTGAGGATTTCTTTACAGGAGGTGATGAATTGATTCTTTCAATTACTCTTTTACCCTCTGGTTCTAGGATATCAGGATGTTTTCCTTAATGGTTTCTTGAAATATTCTTTTTTTTTTTTTTATCATGGCTTTCAAGTAGTCTAATAATTCTTAACTTATCTCTCTTGGATCTGTTTTCTTTCCAATGAGATATTTCGTATTTTCTTCATTTTTTTCTTTTCAATTTATTTGATTGATTCTTGACAACTCATGTAGTCATTACCTTCCACTTGCCCAATGTTAATTTTTAAAGAATTCTTTTCTTCAGTGAGCTTTTCTACCTTCTTTTTCATTTGACCATTTTGGCTTTTTCAGGAATTGTTTTCTTCAATGAATTTTTGTACATCTTTTTCCATTTTACATTTCCTTTACCAAGTTTCTGACTCTTTTTTTCCCCATGATTCTCTTATATAATTCATCTTTTCCCAGCATTACTCACATCTCTCTCACTTGATTTTTAAAACATTTGTTGTGCTCTGCCAATTCTTTGGGGGCTCAAGAACATTTCATCTTTGATACTTTATTATGTAGGCATTTTGAAGTTATTGTCCTTTTCTGAATTTGTGTTTTGATTTTTCCTGTCATTATAGTAGCTTTGTATGGTCAGATTTTTAGAGACTCTATTTCATGACTTTAAAAATTGAACTCTGGTCCAACAATATACCATTATCAGAAATTCCGCCCCCCCCCCCATACCCATACCCAATTCATCCCCTTTGGTAGTTCATTTTCTTTTTGATTTATTTTATTTTTTGAGATTAGGTTAAGAGTTCTATTTTTCTCCTGGTAATTCCAGTAGCTTGATTTTTGAAAATATTTCTCTATTTTTCTTATTCTCAGTTTGTTAGCATATAACTGCATATTAGGTTCTAATGATTCTTTTCATTTTTCTGGTTTTGTTATTATTTTATATTGCTCATTTGCCATTTTGTTGATTTGGTTTTCTGCTCTCTTTTAAAAATCAGATTTCTAAAGGTTTATCAATTTTATTAGTCTTTTCAGACTCAGCTTTTCATTAAATTTATTATTCCTGTATTTTTGTTTCTAATTTATATATTTTTATAAATTCTAATATATCCTTTTTGTGGTTTTTTGTGGTTTGTTCATTTGTTGCCATTTTAATTTCCAAAAATGAATATTGGCTTCCTTAATCTTCCCTTTTTTAATATATTAATATGTGTTCATAGGGATATAGCTTGTCCCTTTACCTGTTTTACTGGAAGGGATAGAATTTGGAACTCAAAACTTAAAAAAAAAGAATGTTAAGATTGTTTTTCATGTAAGTGGGGGAAGAGAATAAAATAGTATTTAAAAAAAAAGAATGGTGTAGTCTTCAAGAGTATCCTCAATCTCCTGGACTGATCAAAGCACTTTCAAAAAGCCAATATTGAGCCCTTATGCATCCCTTTTGAAAAGGGACTTCTCCTTGTTATGTCAGTGGACATCAAATATATGTTTCATGGGAGTAAAGCTACTGGTTTCAGGCTGGATAGGCTTTGTTACCTCCTACTTAGTGATGTGGTGAAAAATAAAATCAAGTATGACTTTGCCACTTGCTTGAATGGATCTATGGAGAGTTTGGTAATGAGAGTGCAATTGTATCAGACTTCTAGTCCTGACTTCAAGTAATTTCTCAGCAGGTGTTTACAAAGATTCCATACAAGCGGGGGACAAACAATGATATCTTATCCCTAGTTCTTTGCCCTCAGAAAGGGTAGAGAGGATATTAAAGCAGTCAGTTAAGTTTATATTCAGTGGCTAATTGATAAACTGGATTAGAGTGAAGTATATTCTGTCACCTCTCTGGCTCCAGTTGCCAATTTTTTTTTTTTTTAATGAGGAAAGGATTTTAACCCAGTTTTCAGCCAGGACATTTTATACACAGAGCCAGATTAGACTTTACCCTGTTGAATGGGGCCAAGAAATTTGGTCCTGGAAATAAGCACTGTCATTTGTGTGGGGCACCAAATGAAACATTCTCCCACATATTCTGTCACTAAAGTCTTCAAATGAGTGGAATTGTTGTTACTCAAACGAACAACATCATGTTAAATAAATCATTAGATTGCTGGAAATTACCAAGGTTTAGTTTTAGGACTGGAAGAGGTGCTTAGCCTAAATTAGTAATCTGTGAACACAACTATACTGCTGCTGTCATAAATGTAAATAAACCTTATGAAACTAGATATTCTGCTTTCCAAATTATCCAGATATTAAATAGCTTATTATATGGTTCAATAATGCTACAGAGTATATACAGTGATAGTGGAAGCTCTGGGAAGTTGATGTCTAACTAATACCTCAATATTATCAAAATTGAAAACCAACTTAAATTATGCAAATTTCATGAGGAAATTGGTGATGTGGTATTCAAATAAGACACAGAGAGATAATATATTATGGGGTGAGAGTTTATAGAATCATTATTTTAGGGTCCAGAATTTCCCAACCAAGGGAACTTCAAGTGTCTCCCCTACCTCCATGGTCAAGATAATTGTACCACAGAAAGAGGCAGAGACCTCCATTATAATTATATGAGTGGTTTAATAATCATATGGGCTACCTACATAGGAATTGTCTTGGAGTGACTGCCAGACAACACATTGGATCTCTGATCCCTACCAGGTAATCTGGAATGGTGGCCAAACTATTTAGTGGATCCCACAAAAGACCCCTCCAAAAAGCCCAAGATAATTATTTGAAATCAAACAAATGGAAGAGGAATGCAAAACATCATTACATATGTCATTGTGGATTTGTAGTATGCTAAATAAGCAGTTTTAATCAGAGGCTTGGGTCCCAAGACTTCAGCCTTGTTAGAGTACCAAGACATGCAAGGCTATGTGGTAGATACAATGAAGGCTATGTTCGAGTCACAATGCCCTTGCTATTTCTTGCTAGAGCTTGCACCCTGTTATTATATCCATGTTATGATTTTCAACCCAATAGGAACCCTATAAGGCCATGTGCTGGTCAATTTGAGTAAGTTCCCAGATACGAACAAAGTTATTTGCTAAGCACGGTCTCCTTGTAATAGCTTTTATCCTCACTCCCTTGGAATGACTTTTGCCCTAATAGTATGGTTTTCACCGATCAAGACCCCCAAAATATATTAGAAATAAGGGTCTTTATGTCATTATATTTGACTATTTGTTCCCAAGCTGTAGTAGAACCTTCTAAGCCTATATTGGTCTGGTCAGATACAGTTGGACACACTATACATCAACCATGATGTAGTGATGACATTTTGGTCCTCTTTGAATATGAAGGACAACAACCAACCAACTGGTATGGCATAATTGAATTTGAGGAGTCAGTGCTACTTTACTCTATACAAAATTGTTTCATAAATTAAATTATTTTGCTTGTTTTCATATGAACCATATTTATGTATAAATATCCATAAATTGAACTAGCAAAACTATTTTAAAATTATTCTGAAGGATATATTTATTAGAAAGAAAATTCTGAAATTAATCATTATGTAACTACAATATGTATGTTGTCTATTTTAAACATTAATTCAACAAAAATACCATATACTTTAAAAGAAAAGCAAGCATATCATAATAAATATATGCAATGTCATGTTCAAATCTCTTTTTTCCATTTTGCTACTATAGAATTAAAAATATTGTTTAGAATTTTGTCAGAATAAAGTTATATATTTTTAAAAATTATAACAAGGCATGAGCCTTCTGTATAATCCATATGTCTTTGGCCTTTTATTCTCTAATATTGAATCATGCTTTCCCACTTATTTTGCTCACATCTTTGCCTTTTTCTTTCTTTGCACTGAAATCATCAAGAATAAAAAAAAACCAAAATATATATAAGGAAAATTCAAAGTAATTTTTTAGTAGAGGACAACTCCCAACTGTAAAGATCAAGAAAGATCATACATAGGTTACACTAAAGCTCTAAGAAAGATAGTTCACTGAGTACTGTTAAATTCTTGATTCTTCATTAGTTGTTAATAAGCTTGAAACTAAGGACAAAAATTATGATTGAGGAGCTGACAAAATTGATTTATGAGAAAAAGTAAAAAATAATTAAATAAGGAAGACTTAGTCAGACAGTAATAAAAAAAATAAAGATATTGATACCACTGTACAGAGGATGAAAATGTAGTTGGTATACAGAAAGTAATTCAGAAAAAATTAAGTAACTTAATATCAGGCATAACTTAATCATAGTTTCTTTCAGATTATTTCTCAATTTTATAAAAGTTTAAAGTGTTGAACCACTTTTTTTCTTCACAAGATAAAAGGAAATAGGATACTCCATTTTTTTACTACAGAAAATATTGGTTTAAAAATAATTCCAGCATTTCTGGGATTTAGTTAATGATTTACACTGCTAATCACAATATGTGGGAATGGAATTGGATGGAAGTAGCAGTGGTTAAGGCTTTGGGAGACAAAGAAAAGCTCAATATTAGGAAATAGATTGGAGGAAACACCTGTAAATCATAATGGGGTTGGATAAATAAGCAATTTCTTCAAACCTTCCATTTCTGTAATTCAATAATTGAATCCAAAGTTTTGCCCTTATAATTGTAGTTTTGAAATTACACAAAGATAGTATATTTCTCATTGAGAACACTTATTAAAAGATGGTAAAATATAGGAATAAAAAACTTAGTGATCTTGAAATGCATCATCTGTATTCCAGTGATATAATTCTGAGACAAAGATTTGCTCACAAAGAAAAACTAGAATTGAGAATAAAAGAAATTCTAAAATTGGCTCTTAATTATTCGTTTGTCTTTTGGCCCAGCAAGATTATTTCTATCAATAGCTGGACTCAAAAAGTATTATTTTAGTGCTCAGAAACAATGAATTCTTCTCATCTCTGCATATTTTTTGCATTTAGATATGTCAATTTTAACAATTTCAATTTGGTTATGAAGTTTGTTAGAAGTGATTTATTTATGCATGAATTATTTTGGAGAATAAAACATCCCCAATCAGTGGTAGAGTTATTTTTAAGGGAATGTTAGAAATTGAATCATATTACTATTTTAGCCTGAAAATTAGGACATTTAGTATAAAACTATTTCTTGAATATTAAAATGTCCAGTGAGCAAAACATGGGTCTGGGGAGGAAATTTGATATTTCAATATAAAAAACTTAAGGAGATCTCTGGCCTATCTGATTAACAAGATGAAGGAGTAGCCATTTCCTCTCAGCCCCTAAATCTCTAAAATTTCTCTAAAAAAGAAATAATATCCCAAAGATAAAGCAACTTCAGCTGTATCCATGAACTAGGACAACAGGAACACAAAAGATTAAAAAACAAAAAACCCATGAATTGATGTCTCTACCCTGAACTCATTAAATACACTTCCTCATTACATATATTACTGGTAGTGATGTCTTCACTAGCTGATCCAAGAATCCAGATTGTAATTTCACTTAAGCGCAGCACCACACACTTAACTCTTTCCAGTTCCCTAGAGATTCCAACCCCAGGCTACAGAATTTTGCTGCCGCACAGTAATGGCAGTCTTCTGTGGTTCAAAAGTTCTTTACAAGAGAGGAACAAAATAGAGAAAAGGGGAAGAACATATGTATGGATTTGAAAAAGAGCTCAGCTCCACCCCCCACCCACTTCTTTCTGGCATCTTGAAGACCCAAACTACCCATATCAATCTTGTAGCACCATCTGTTAGTACCAGGCCAGAAAACAGAAACAAAAAGAGTGTGACAGGACAATGGGCCAGATCATTCTGTGGAGGGGGAGGGAGAAGGGACTGTGTGGCACTACACTAAGCCTAGGGAAAAGAGTTCAGCCTCAAACTGAAGTCAATTATGTCTCTCCAGACAATCCTAGTTCATAGTCGCACAATCTTTCTGTTATTGTGTACAATGTTCTCCTGGTTCTGCTTACTTCATTAAGCATCACTTCGTATAACTCCAGGTTTTTTTCCTGAAATCCATCTGTTCATTATTTCTTTTTTTTTTTAATATTTTTTCATCATTTCTTTTAGAAGAATAACATTCCATTACATTTATATATCATTCCCCATTTGATGGGTATTTCCTCAATTTCCAATTCCCTAACATCTCACAACACACACACACACACATACACACACAAAAGGGTTACAAACTTTTTTGCCAGTCTGGGTCCTTTTCTCTTTTGTTTTTCAAAAATCTCTCTTTATGACTTAAGTTGTCTTTAGCATCAAGGTGAGATTGATGATTTTTTTTGTCTTTGTCACTCCTCTCCATGCCTCCTGAAAGCATATTTATCTCTTGCCCCTCTACATCACCTCATGGTTTCAACAGACATCCCTGGGATAGGCTCCAGCAGAAATTGGTCAATAGTCCTTTCTTTCTCTCCCTTTTCATTTTGGGTAGAGGAGAAAGTCATACTAGATGAGCAGGCATCTTGTCTATAACATATTATCTTTCTTCCCCACCTCTGCCAAATAAAAACATCACTCCTCTTCCAAATATCCCTATTAGTATCAAGAATATTACAGTCCTTGCAGTTGCTCAGATTCACAATCTTAATGTCATTTTCAACTTGTCATATACAGCTTCATCAACATAATGAAATCAGTCACCAAATATTTTCATTTCTTTCTCCACATTTCTTGCATCTGTTCTTTTTTCCATTCATATGGGCACCAACTTAGTTCAGCACCTTATCACTTTTCTCCTGGAATAGGTAGTTTCTCTATCTTATCTCTCTCCTCTACAATTCATCCGCCAAACAGTTGCCAAAGTGATTTTCCTAAATTATACATTTGATCATGTCACTTCCATATTCAGTAAATTCCAATGATTTTTCTCAACTCAATTAGTATGTCATCTTTCTTTTTTTCTCATTTTAATGATTATTTTTGTATGTTTTAAAGTTAATTACAAATTTTATGCATATAATTTATAAATAAGCAATTATACACAAATTAGAGGAATATGTTCAGAAACATTTTACACCTTTAGGGGAGAACAATAAAAAAATAAGTTTGAGACCCCTGGGATAAAGTATCTTACTAATGAAGCCAAAGTAATATATTTGGTTCCCAAAATTACCAATATGTTTGCTTCAAATCAAAATTATAAACTATACCAAAGGCAGTACAGTTTTTCAATGTGTGTCATTACTCTCAACAGAGAATTGTAAGAGTAATTTTGTATTAATGCAAATATTTCACTACCACAAGTAAAAGCAATTCAAAATATATCAATGTTATCATTTTCCTATACAAAAATATAGGTAAGATGAAGGTAAGAAGAACAGCAACATTTCTCTCTCCTTTTGAGAAAAAGGTTAATTTAGATTTATTTTCTCCTTAAATATTATCTCTAGGTCCTAATATATAGTTATAAAAATAATCAATATTTGCACAAGTAGGCTTAAGATAAAGTAGTATACTGTAAATTTAACATAGTTTACTAGCATGCCAAATGGGTCTTGTTCTATGTAAGTTTGGTAGTCTATATGGATTTATTTTTAGTTCTTTGTGTCTGTGCATTTGTGTCCATGTGAATATAAATACATATGCATAGATGGCCACACAAAAGAAAAAAGGGCAGTGAGAATGTCAGTCATACTGGTATTTCTATAGCCATTCTAGCTCTTCAAAAGTTTGCTTTTCTGTTAGATGTATGTCTTTTGTAATAGAGGTATTCTTTTCTACATGCACAGTAGAAATTTAGTTATCAAAGAGCTTGCATACCTTTGGTAAAAATATTTTCTGTAGTAGCCTCTTTGGAACTTCTAGGATTTCAATAAGATTTTTTTCATTCACTACTTGTAGAGATGT
Organism: Sarcophilus harrisii; assembly: GCF_902635505.1. NCBI lineage: Eukaryota > Metazoa > Chordata > Mammalia > Dasyuromorphia > Dasyuridae > Sarcophilus > Sarcophilus harrisii. The sequence continues at coordinate 198,309,164 of NC_045426.1, forward strand.
CATTTCTCACTCCTCTTTCAAAAGCTTTTGAATACACCTCCCATCACAAGCAAAGGAACAGGAAACTTGAAATGAATGTTTGATTATGTGTTTTTGTTTTTAAAGTAATACTTTTAATGACTAAATAAAGCAGTTCTGGAATTATTTGATCTCAAAAAAAGATAAAAGTGAAAATGTTTTATTTAGTAGAAGAGATTGGATACTGGATAGATTTATCAGAAGGGAAGAGCAAAGCTTCTGGGGAAAGTATGGCAGGAATCAAGCTGAAAGACAGATCAGTCACACTAATGCAGGACTGAAACACGGGAAAAGATGCAACAGCGTCAGTAAAGCTACCTTTTTCCTGTTTTGAATGGTGAAATACTGTAAATAAGGGCAATGGTAAATTTCTCATATGGTTGGGAAATCTTTAAAAACTCTTTAAAAAGAGGTGATACTTTCCTTTTTTCACTACTTTCTTTTCTTATTATAGTTCTTATTTGCCTATTGTCTTTTAAAGGTTATGAATATTTAAAATTATATTTAGAAGGTTACACATTTGTAGACTGCTGATATTCATTAAATCTTTATTGAGTTCAATGATACAGTTGTATTTGGAAAGCCTATTAGCATTCCATTTAGGAACTCTAATTCATGAACTAATAAAATGATATAACTATATTTAATCATCATCATCATTAAAGAAAGTGGTGATCTTTTCAGAAAGGATGCATTTTTTTAAATTTAGGACACCTCCACTATTCCTGTCATTTAGGTGAGGTGATGTCTAGTCATCCTTCATTCTCACTCTCCACCCTCATATCAATATATTTCCCCAAGTCTTATCAATTATTCCTCTACAAGATCTCTCAAATTTAACTCTTCTCTACTCACACAGCAATAACTGGTTCAGGCCCTCATAATGTCTGGCTTTTGCATTTCCCATCTCTGATCCTTCCCCCACAAACTGTCAAACTTACCTTCTAAATTGTAGATCTTGAGACTCCTGTTTTCTGTTTTAGTGGTTTCTATTAATGCAATTTTTAGTGCCCAGATACTAAACTGCTATTAGCTTGCTTATAGTTCTAGATATCAGTCTAGATTCTAGTTTTTTTTTTCATATAAATTATGGTGAGCCTGAATTAACTCAGATTTGGAATTAGATTCTTTTTTCATTGAATGAGATGTTTTACAACACCAAGATACTACTCTCTGACTTTTACAGCCCATTTATGCTAACTCAATTTGGTTTTTGCCCTTAGACTCAGAACCTGCTGAGTCAACTCAACTTCTATTTTCCCTCTCCCATTATTACTAGCTTAAGTCATATGTTCCAAGGATCCTAGGCTCTGTCATTCTGATTCAATCTTGTTTCTTCAATGATCCATTTCTTCAATCATCACATATCGTCTCCTACCTGAATGTCTAGAACAGAGATCACACCAGCTGTGGTAAGTCTTAAATGGAACAAAGGAGTATTGGGCTGTTTTTTCATATTTTGATTCAATTTTCATTTTGTTTGATATTGCATTTCATCCATTTGTAGGTGTTTTTAGACAATACTAAGATCAAAATATAGACCATGTCAAAAATGTTTACTAGAGGAGGCAGCTTCAGACTTGTAACCATATCTCTCCAGTACTGACTACAACTTCACCTAGTCTCTCTAGTTCACTGTTTTAGTAAAATAGTGGCAGTATCAAAGGAAAGAAAAGGGTATATACAAGAAATGTTTTAGAGATGAAATCAGTAGGCCATGGCAGCAGATTGGACATGGGGAGTGAAAGGTAGTAAAGAATCAAGGACAGCTCCTAGGTTGTAAGCCAATTAAGTGAAAAGATGGTGTTGCCCTCTAGAATAATGAAATAAAATAAAATAAATAATACTTCTTGCTCCATATTAGCATTAGGCTCTCTTCCTACTTTCATCACTCAGAAATCTTTCTTACTTTTTAAATTAATGCTATTCACATCTGTCACCTAAACAAAATCCAGGTAACTATTACCTCTGGATTCTCAGGTCATTCCTCTCCTTTCTGCTTTCTCTTCTGAATTCTACACCTCATATGCCAATCATATACCTCCAATTTCTTAACTCTTAATTTTTTTCTGAGGCAATTGGGGTTAAGTGACTACACATCTAGGAAGTGTTAAGTGTCTGAGATCAAATTTGAACTCAGGTCCTCCTGACTTCTGGGCTGGTGCTCTATTCACTGCTTCACCTAGCTGCCCCTTAACCCTTAAATTTTCTACCAGAGTCTCCCCTGCACTAGCCATTCTAGCTTTTTCCCCCTTTCTTGACCCCTTCGTGAACCATTGGAATTCTGCAGTCTTTTTCCTCTTGAATCCCTCTCTTTCTTATTTCATCACTGATTATGCCCAGCCAAGTCACTACTTTGGATTATTCCCAAAATTTGCCACCTTTGCTCCTAAATATATGCTGCTTGAATGAAGGTAGAGAAAATCACACAACTGTTTTAAGTAAATCCACTATAAATCTGTTAATACAATCTTAACTGAGCCCTCCCTGCTCCTAGACAATTCTCTATCAACTCATTATCCTACTCTACAAACAAGCTGTTCCAAACTTTTTTGTCTCTTCTTAAACTTCCCGTGGTTCTCCATCTCCTTACTATGCTTAAACTCTTGCCTCGTATTTCACAGAAAAAAACTGAGGCCATTCACTGTGGGCTCTTTCTTCTCTTTTTTCTCCCCTATCACTCAGTTGCTTTCTGTCACTATCTTCTCCTTCACCCATCTCACATGATGCCTTACTTAAATGAATACTTCTCCCTTTTCAAATGATCCCATTTCATCCTGTCTCTTCCAAAAGACTGCCCTTTTGTCATCCCCACTTTTTCACTTATTTTCAATCTCTACTGCCTACAAACATGATCATTTTTTTCCATTTTAAAAAAAAAATCTCATTTGATATTTCCATCTATAATGACTTTTAGTTTATATCTCTCCTGCCTTTTATAATGAAATTCCACAAAAGGTTATCTGCAATAGGTACCTCGACTTTCTTTCACTTTCTTAATTCCATTACAATCTGATTTCTGATCATATCATTCCAAGTGAAACTACTTTCTCCAAAATTAACAAAATCTCTTAGATGCCAAATCCAATGGCCTTTTCTCAATAATTATTCTCTTGAAACTTTCGAAATTGTTGATCACCCTCTCCTCTTTAATACTCTCTTCTCTCTAGGTTTCAGAATACCATTCTCTCCTGGTTCCTTATATGATTGCTCCTGTGTTACTCCTTTGACAGATGCTCATCCAGACCACACCTTCTAACTATTTGTATACATCCGTATTCTGTTCTGGGCCCTCTTCTCTCTCTATATTAATCCACTGATTATCTCATCCTCTCCCATGTACTTAATTACCATCCCTATGCTGATGATTCTCAAACCAACCTACCCCAACTTCTCCACTGAGCTTCAATCTCACATCTTCAATTGTCTTTCTGATATCTTGAAATCCATGTCTAATTGACATCTTAAATTAAACAGATCTAAAAAGAACTCATTATCTTTTGCCCTAAACCCTTTTCCCTCTTACCTTTTTTATTATTCTAGAAAGCAACACCATCTCTCACTTCCATTGGCTTACAACCTAAGAGTTATCCTTGATTTTTTTACTACCTTTTACTCCCCATGTCCAATCTGCAGCCATGGCCTGATGGTTTCATCTCTACAACATTTCTTCCATATGCCCCTTTTCTCTTCTGATACTGCCATCATTTTGCTAAAACAGTGTTTGGACTATTATAATAACCTGTTGGAAGATCTGTGAATTGATAATTTATGGAATTATAAAATTACTGTGAAAGTCTGGAATATGTCAAGAATTTACATATCATAGGACTAAAAAACTCTGAGAGCAAAGACTAAATAGTTTTCCCTGATTCAGCACATTTTACCAGGATATGATATTTGATTCATATATGATATAATTTGTAAAGATGTTTCTTTGATCTTTGGGATGGTTAGTCTCTATACCCAGACCACCACCAGCCTTGAGAATTGTATTCACAGAATTTATTTTCCACCGAAGCAAGAAAATAAAACAATGGCTACTCCACCTGTGTAGGATCTCATTATCAGCAATGTTGTTCAAGAGACTGAACTTTTTAAAGTTAGGACTTTAGAAAAAGGAAAACAATCATTTCTTTCAGTAGGAAGGGGTGGTCAGGAGGACTAGAACAAGAAACAATTTTAACACAGTCTGCCTCTACTCACTTCCCATTGGAATCCATTTTTCCATTCAGCCACCAAAGTGATTTTCTTAAAGTATAGAATCAGTCATGTCACCCCCGCCTCACATATTCAATAAATTTCAGTGGCTCCCTATAGTCTCCTAAATTATATATAAGTTATTTCTAGTTGCACAAATATTGATAGAGAAGAAAATTCTTAGGGAAATAAAATTATTTTGGTTTTGGATATGTTGAGTCTGAATGCCAGTAGGACATCTAAATAGAAAAGTAAACAAAGAAAACTTAAGAAGGCTAGAGATAGATATATTTGGCAGGAATTTTTACAGCATTGTGTTAGGCATCAGGGCATAATTTCAATACTTGGTCCTTCCCATGGCAAAGTTAAAAACATTTAGCTCTAATTCAAAACTGCCAGACTTAAATAATAGCAATAGGTCACATTTCTATAGTATTATAAATTTTACAAAACATACTCACAATAAGTACTATTAATTATCCCATTTTGTGGACAAGGAGACTGACCATTTAAGTAACTTATTTACAGTCTGATAGCTAGTAAATATGGTAAGCTAGAATTTCAGCCTGGGCATCTTGATTCCAAATCCAGTGTTCTTTCCAGGACAATACACTGTGTCATCATTCTCATTTTCAGAAAACATTTATTTATTTAAAATGTATCACTGTCACTTTCTACTTTCCCTCTTCTCCCAATTTATTATTTGTAATAAAAATTACATTAAAGCAAAACAAATCAATACAATAGCCATGTCTGAAAATTTATCACTCATTCCATATCCAATGCTTATTATTTCTTTACATCTCAGTATCAAGGCCTACAAAATTGATCAGAATTCTGAAGTTTTTCATTATTCTTTATTTTTATTTTATTGTGTCCATAATATATTTTTCCTGCTTCTTTCACCCCTAGGTGCTTTTGAAAAAAAAACATTTACCTCTCAATACATACCATACCTATAATACATACCACAGACACAAAGCTTACCCAATATCTATGGCATAATTACACAGGTTCAGGCCCTATACAAGATGAGTTATATTGCATAGTTTCTAAAGAATCACAAAAAAACTTTACGTGATCTTTGCCTCTTTTCACAAGAGATATAATTACGTCTGCCTGTTTATGAGACACCTGAGTGAAACTCAAGGAATTCACGAAAATGTTCCTCTGCATATAAGTAAGTAGTGATGAATTGTACCTAGAAAGACTTGAAGCCAGCCAGACCTGGGCTGAAGTCCTACCACTGACACTTAATGTCTTTGTGACCCTGGAAAAGTCACTTAATCTTTCAGTACTTTATACAACTCTCTAAACTACAAAAAAGATGCACCATAAAAGTAAAATCACAGATCCAATCTCTCTATCTCTAAACAGATGTGGCAAACCAGGCAAGATGACCTAGCATCAGAAAAAGTTGCTTTCAGAGGCTGTCTCAATGCATGAATAATTCAAAAATCCTCTCTATCCTTGATGTGCTGTTTCATATTCTTTGTTGTGCCAGATCAGCTTTGTTTCATTATTTTCCATTTCAAAGAGCTGTCAACAATATTCAAATTATATTGGCTTCCCTTTCTCACATACTAAAACCACTCTACCTTTCAAAGATATGTTAAAAAGCTATATTCGTTCATAGAAGATCCAAGGCACTCATGATCCCTATTCTCAAAAAACAAACAAAACATGGGTGTTAACAAACCTTTTGAGACCAATGATTAATCAATAACATTATTTCTTTTTAAAATATTATCTTTTTATATCTACCTCAAACATATAATGCATGCCTATGTTGAGAAGAAGCCTAGTAAAAGGAAAATTATACTAAAATTGAATGATCTGAGTTTGAGTCATTGGCTCTACTTATTAGTTATCTATAGCAGTATAATGTTAGATAAGTCACAACCTTTCTGTTTTACAAATGTAATTATTAGCTTTTCATTTTTAAAAAAATGATAATAATCATTTTACATACCTCATATGATTATAGTGAAGAATGTACTATATAAACTTTAATGTGTTGCATAAAAGTGAATTATTTAATATTGTATTGCTTAAGTAATATCAAGCTTTTGTGATCAACAAAATGTGATGCAAATACTTAGAATGAGAATAAGGATATTTGAATTTTTGTCCCAGGTTTAATCTTTATTATTTGTGATCATATTACTTAAACATGCTGAGATTCAATTTCTTCATTTGGAAAGTAAGAAAGTTGAAGGAAATGATTTCTATGATTTCTAAAAATCAGTGATTATTTATAGAGACACTGCTAAATTACTTATTGCTTTCTCACCCTGGAACAGCTACCACCATCACCATCATCATGTCAGTCCCTTTCTCCCAAGAATTGGAGAACTCTGGGGACTCCATTTTGGGGACAGGCCCAAGCCAGCTTGGCCAAATTCCCTTCCTTGCTGAGTTTGATACTCTGGACTTTATCACTATGCTCCCATGTGGGTAATTTCTTTACTTCTACTACATGCTTTTCACCTACCTTTCATGTCTTCTCTTCTTCTCATTTCTCTCCCTTCCCCCCATTAAAATGCAAATTCCTTGTGGGAAGGACTGCCTTTCTTTTTTCCTACGTCTTGTATCCCTGGCTTTTAACATCGTCCCTAGCATATAGCAAACACTTAATAAAACCTGCTGCCCATTGCTAGGTGAAAAACTTTACTGTATAAGCCACTTATTTGACTTAAATCAATTAAATTAGTTTGTCAAATGTCTATTAGGGACAGAACATTGTGATAAATAATAAGTGAGATACAAATATAATTATGACATGGCTTCTGTCTTCTGTGGATATTGTCTTTTAAGACACATACAAAAATAATTATAATACAAAAAGGATTATAATTCAGTAGGATACAAATAAATTGACAAAGTAAAATAATTAAATTTGTTGATATACAATAAGTTTATTCCATATCTAATTTCTTCCATAACTGAGCTCAAGCTATTAAACTATTATCAATAACCAGTTTTAATCATCTACATTTTAAATTTTTTTAAACTAGTAGAAGGAAAAAAAATCTATTTGCTTAAGAGCCATTGCTTTGAATGAAAAAACTATGACCATATTTGACATGTCTACTGGTGCCTGGGGGCAATTTCCAACATTCCATTCTACTGAACCAAAGGGGAAGAAAAGGTTGGGCTAGAGGAAAGATGATAATCAAAATAAGCCCCGTGAGAGGAGGCATTCATCTTCTCAGAGACTTTTCTTTTTCCCTTTCTTAAGAGAGGGTCATCCCAACTCTTGTTTTCCATAGTATCACCCACTACTGTCACCTAAAATGCATTTCTCTCTAGCCTCTCAGAAGCCCTTCTTTCAAAGACTAGCTCATATGCCATCTCCTATGGAAAGCCTTTATAGTTTTCTCTCCTCAAATAATCTATTCATGGATAATTTATTTATTTGCATGTTGAATCTTCCAAAAAATATATAAAATTTATATCAGCAGAAACTTTTTTTTTAATCTTTGTCTATATATTGCCAACACCTATATAATGTCTTGCACAGAGTGGATACAATAAATGTCTATTGAATTAAATGCTCTTTGCTATGTGCTGATTATACAAAGACACAAATGTGAACTTGTATCTACCCTGCTTCTCCATAAATTATGCTACTAAGTAAACTCACTTTGAAGCAAACAGCATTCTTTTGTAAAAGGCACAAGAAATAAACAATAATTCAGAATTTGTTGGTCTATATCTGGTAACATACAGTGTTAGCATTTATGTTATAGATAGAGATCTATAAAAACAAAGTTCATATGTACCATGGAATGAAACCAAATTAAATACATTTCTATTATATATCTAATTTAGGTAGAAAGATGTACTTCACTTTTATTAAAAATTTTTATTTTTAAAATTTATGACTCAGATTTAAATTTTTATGGCTTCATTACTATAAGAAGCCAAAAGGGCTTCTTATTTTGTTATAAGAAATATTTCATTATAAAATTTCCCCATTTTATTATAAATAGCAGTGATTTTACATAGTACATCAGATACCAACACAGGAAACTAAGAGGGACTATTCAATTTCCATGGCTTGACTGCATTTTTGCCTAAACAAATATTTGTTCCTTTTAAGAAAAGGGTTTTTTGAAATCTTTTTGCCATTGAGAGACTTGTGTTTCAATCTAACATATATCTTTGAAGTCCTATCAAGGACTTTTTCTTTGTATCTTTAGAGCCAAGCAAAATACCCTGAATATGATAGATAGATATCTATACAATCTACTAATACAAATCTACTGAATTTAATTTAACTGAATTGGACCCTAAGGGCAGCTAGATGGCACAGTAGATAGAGCATGACCTTGGGGTCAGAAGCACCTGAGTTCAAATCTGTCCTAACTATGTGACCCTGGACAAGTCACTTAATCCTAACTACCTTGTCAAAAAAAAAAAAAGTTGCTTCTCATCATTAAATAAACACAAGCAAAAATATAACTTAACTAATGGTAATAAAAAGCTCAAGTAATTAGACTACTTTTTAGTAAGTATATAATGGGGAAAGAATATAATGCTAAAAGTCCTGGGTTCAAATTTCAGACCCATTGCTTATTTGTGGTATGATAATGGGCATGTCCTTTAATCTTAGTGTTCCAGGAGTCCTTAAACCCATAACTGTAGCACAGCCTCTGTTTATTTATCTGTAAAATGGAAAAATAACACTAAAATCTCTTCTCTCCCATACTGATGTTAAGGAAACCACTTGTTATATTAAGTTATAGAAATGTTAGTTGTTTCAGTCATGGAATCTTTCTTCATTTCTGGTTATCTTCATGGTATTGGTCATCACCAAAATATTCTGGTTATCTCAGTGACTATGCCCACTTTAAGTTTTCAAACATTGAAAAAATTGTTGGAATATGTAAGTCTTTGTGGTTAGTGGCATAAATAGTGGCTGCAAAGGGAAGAACAAAGGTAGCAGAGGAGAGGAAGCATTATAGCAGAGCTCTCCCAATATTCCCCTCCAAACAATTTCAAAATACTGCCTCAAATAAAATTCTGATGTGGCACAGTCAACTAAATGTCAAAATAAAACATTTTTTTTCAGCCCAAGACAACTTAGAGGGTCTGAAGAAAAGGTCTGAATAAAAATAATAAAAACTGGTCTGGAATATATACAGGAGCAACATAATCTGTGGACCTGGGAGACAGCTACAACAATAGTAGCAGCAGCTTTGGGTTCTCTTATCCTAGAGACTTTAAGGAGATTGAATAACTGATCAGAAAGATATTACTGGGGACTTTGAGGGCGCAGACCTGTGCTCTGTTTGGCAACTTCATTGTCCATGTGATTCCAGATCACAGTTCATGGGTAGAGAGTAGTACTTGCAGTAACAAGGGGATAGTGCTAATGCTTGTAACTGCAAAGGAACAAAGGTTGGATATTATTGGATAAGAATAGATCTTAGACCAAGATAGCAGTGATTCCATCTTTCCCCGATAATCATACCATTTTTGAAGCACTGAAAACTTGCAAACAACCAGAACTAATTGTGAAAACAGGAGGAAGGCAAACCCTAAAGTTTGCAGCATGAGCACAGCCCTCCCAGGTGAGCACAGTCTTCCCAGGTGAGCACAGCCTAATATTAATGTAAGATTCAAAGTCAAAAATTGGGGGGGGAAGGGAACGGACCAAAAACAAACAAATCAAAACAAACAAACAAACAAACAAACCTCAGACTATAAAATGTTACTACATGATAGGGAAGATTAAGACAAAACTCAGAAGAAATCAAAAGTGAAAACACCAAAAATCAAAGCTTCAAAGAAAAATGTAGATTAAACACAAGCCTAAAAAAGAATTTCTAAAAAAGTTAAAGAAAAGAGCTAGGGAAATGTAATCAAATATAAGTGACTGTAGAAGAAAAATTTAGATGGGGAGAAAATGGATACAAGAAAATCATGGAAAGGGGTACAAAATAGACTGAAGAAAATAACACCTTAAAAAACAGAATTGACCAAATGATAAAAGAAGTACAAAAGCTCATTGAAGAAAAGAACCCCTTAAAAAGTAGAATTGGTCAAAAAAAATTTTCAGGTTGTTTAAATTTTAATTAAGGAGACATATAAATACAAGATGCAAGCAGAACTGATATAAAGTACCCTTATTGGGGGGGAAGAGGGGTTTGGCAGTGAATCTATACATCATCTCCATTTGTGAAAGATTAAAGTACAGGTAAAAAAGATGAATATGGTTCTTGCAACTCTAGAATCTATTCTGTACACATTTTCTTTTTTTTTTATTTTCTTTTTTTATTATAGTTTTTTATTTACAAGACATATGCATGGGTAATTTTTCACCACTGACCCTTGCAAAACTTTCTGTTCCAACTTTTCCCCTTCTTCCCCCCATCCCCCCAGACAATTTTTTTAAAAAATGAACAAAACATCACTGATGATAATAATGCCTTAAAAAGCAAAATTGTGCAAATAGAAAAAGAGATACAAAACTACACTGAAGAAAATAATTCTTTAATATCCAATAGGCAAGTAGAAGCCAATAAATATATGAAACATCTAGGAACAAAAAAAATTAAGTTGAAAGAATTTTTTAAAAGAAGAAAATGTGAAATATTTCATTGGAAAAACAATTGACTTGGAAAATAGACTGTGGAGAAATAATTTAAGAATTATTGGACCAGGCAGACCTATGAATAAGGGAAGAATTTATGTCCAAACAAGAAAAAGATATAAAAAGAGATATAAAATAGATAATTTTGGTTATATTAAATTTAAAAGGACTAACACAAAGGAGACAAATAAGTGGTACAGTGAATCAAGTACCAGACCTGGAGTTAGGAAGACTTGAGTTCAAATCTGATCTCAAACACTTGACCCTTACTATCTGTTTGACCCTAGGCAAGTCACTTAACCCTAATTGCCTTATCAAAAATAAATAAAATGTTTTGTACAAAGAAAACCAATGCTCTCTCTCCTTTCATCTTTTCTCTTCTCACCAGTGTTTTGCTTTTGACCATCAACCTCTCTTAATCTGCTTTCACTTCTATCAGCCCCCTCTCCTTTTTTTTCCCCCTTCCCCTCCTACTTCTCTATAGGGTGAGATAGATTTCAATATTCAACTGAATGTGTTATGTTATTTCCAAAGAGTGTAATGTTCAAACAATGATCACTTCCTTTCTTCTTTCCTTCTACTATTATAGTCTTTCGTACCTCTTCATATGATGTCATTTGCCCCATTCTATCTCTCCTTCCTCTTCTCCTAGTATAATACTTTTTTTCACCCCTTAATTTTTCTTTAACATCACATCAAAGTCAACGTATATCCATGCCCTCTGTTTAAATACATTCCCTCTAGTTACCTTAATAGAGATATAATTTTCAAGAGTTTTAAGTATCCTCTTTCCTTATATGAACATTTTTATCCTATTGAATACCATTTAAAAATTTTTTTCCTGTTTTACCTTTTTATGCTTCTTTTAAGTCCTGTATTCGAAGATCAAATTTTAGCTCTAGTCTTTGATAATCAGAAAAGTTTAAAAGTTGCCTTTTCACTGAATGTCCATCTTTTCCCCTGAAAAATTATACTCAGTTTTGCTGAGTAGTTCATTTTTTATTGTAATCCAAGCTCCTTTGCCTTTCAGGCTATCATATTTCAAGATTTCAGATCCTTTAATGTAGAAACTGCTAACTCCTGTGTAATTCTGATGGTAGATCCATGATATTTGAATTAATTCTTTCTGGCTGCTAGCAGTATTTCCTTCTTGACCTGATTCTGGAATTTGCCTACAATATTCCTTTTAGTTTTCATTTTGATATCTTTTTCAGGAAGTGATTGAAGGATTCTTTCAACAACTATTTTACCCATCTGGCTCTATGATATAGGGAGAAATTTTCCATGAAAATTTCCTGAAAGATGCCATCCAGCCTTTTTTTGATCATGGCTTTCAGGTAGTCCAATAATTCTTAAATGATCTCTCCTGTATCTATTGTCCAGGTTAGTTGTTTTTCCAAGGAGTATTTTACATTTTCTTCTATTTTTTACATTCTTTTGATTTTAGTGGATTAATTCTTGATGTCTCATAGAGTCATTAGCTTCCATTTGCTCATCCTAATTCTTAAAGAGTTATTTTCTTCAGTGAGCTTTTGTACTTCCTTTTTCATTTGGCCAATCCTATTTTTAAAGGAGTTGTTTTTGTCAGTAGATTTTTTTTTTCCCATTTGGCCAACTGTAGTTTTTAAGGAATTTGTTTTCTTTGACCAATTTTTGTGTTTCCTTTTCCAAGTTGTTGACTCATTTTTTATAATTCTCTTACACAGTTCTCATTTCTTTTCCCAATTTTTTTCTACCTCTCTTGATTTTTAAAATCTTTTTTGAGCTCATCTAAGAGGACTTTTTGGACTTGAGACCAATTCAACTTCCCCTTTGAGGCTTCACATGTAGACATTTTGACGTTGTTATCCTCTTCTGAGTTTGTTTTGGTCTTCTCTGTCTCCATAGAAACTTTTTGTGGTATGACTATTTTTTGTTTTTTCTCACTTTTTAAAATTGAACTCTGCTTCTGGGGCACAGGAGGTATTGTCCGAAATTTTTTACACTGTGATACAGGGGTCTGATCACTGCCTTTCTACATTAGGGCTCTTGGGGATAGAGGCTTGCCCACTGTTGCACCTAGTCACCTAGTCAAGCCTGTTGTGCTCTGGGTTCCATGGTTGGCAGTTTGCCTGTTGTAATGGATTGGAGGCCTCACAGCTATCCTGCTATAACACTGGCCTGCTGAGGCCAGACTATGGGGCCTTGATTGCTGATCCACTGTCATTAGTGGAGCTAAGTGATTATTTCTAGATCACCTTCTAGACACTGCCTCTTTTACTTAAGTCAGACAGACCTTTCCTGTATCTTCCAAAATTATTTGTGAGCTAGAAAATTGTTTCATCTTTTTTTGTGGATTCTGTCACTTCATAATTGTTTCAAAGGCTTGGTTTTAATGTTTCCAATGGAAACTAGGCAGCACTCAGATGTTTTCCTGACCTCTCTGCCTTCTTGGCTCTACTTCCCCTCCCAAATTAGTGGTCTTTCAGGAAGGTACAGAGATTTCAGTTGATAACCAAAATTATACTTTTCATAAGTATATAATTGTAAAAAATTTACAATCAAATTTCTAAAAATTTTTACAAGTTCATGATTGCCTTGATGCATAGGCAACGACAGTTATAATCCAACAAAGAGTTAATTATGAAAATCATTAATAAAGAATTAATTGATTTATAAGGTTTCAGGATTTATAAAAGTCTTCTCAGGATTTTCTGATTTTTTTTTTTTGTCATTTCTTACAGAAAAATATCATTGCGTTATGTTCATATACCAGAATTTGTTCAAGCTATTCCTCAACAGCCACCTTCTTTTCTAGTTCTTTTTTTTTATTTCCTCCCTTCTCCTTTCTTCTTTTCTTCTTTTATTTTAATCAGTTCTTGAATATCCATCCTTCAAAACCAAGGCTTGTTTTGTTTATTAATTCCCTACCTGCAATAATCTTTCCTCTCAATTCTCTCCTAGATATTTATGTGTTCACATTAAAACTATTATTTTCTGATTCAGAAAACAGTGAGGTCCATTGGATTCCTGTTCCTCTCCATTGCTTCCTTTCTTCCTTTATGTTTGTATAAACTTCTTAAGCACTACAGTTATGAGGAAGCATTTCATTCTTCTAGTTTCTACAGTAAGCTATGGCTTCTTCTCTTAAAGCCATCAGAATAAAACTTTTTTCACTCTGTCAATAAACATCATTCAAAGTCATTTAATTATTAAGGCGCACCAATTTCTTTATCCCAGTTATAGCAGTCAGAATACTGTTATTAAATGCAAAAAAATAAAACAAGAAAAATTACAAAGTATGGATATCAATGATGTGAAAACACAGTTATCAAAATATTCTAAAAAGTTCATGCTTAAGAATCCCTATCACCATCATTACGCTGCAGGGACAGAGATCAGGACTATGCAGCTGTTCCAGGTGCTGCCGCTGCTTGCCAGAGACCTCTCGAAGCGCTGGAGTTGTCGCCCCGGGAAGACCCGCGCGCTTGGCGCAGTTAGCGGCGCACGCTGTGACGGGCGCGTTGACCCAGGTCTCCACTGTGCTGGAGGTGGGCGGACTGGTGGTCTTTCGCCAACGCCAACAACTGGCGGGTGGCCTCGAGCAGTGTGACTTACTTCTGCCTCGGCCTGCTCCGGTTGTAGGTGAGAGATGTGCAGGTGAATCCAAACGCCACTTTGACATTGTTTTTGACACAGACTGACTTTTGCAAGAAGCGTGGATTTGATCCTCAGAGAGCCCTTTGTGCTCACAAAATGCTGTCAGGAACTGTCACTAAGTGAATGATAGAGAAAATGGCCTTTGCAAAAAAAAAAAAAAAAGAGTTATTATTCAGTCATTCCCCTGAATGGAATCACGGGCTTTTAGATCAATAGCTGGTTCTTTGCCGAATTGACTTTGGCTTCAAAACAGTAACACTTGAAGAATATTATAAAGCCGTATCTTACTGAAAGTTTGGCTTCAATTCTGTCATGATCGTATGGTCAATTTGGTCATGATACTTAAGTTACCTTGTTTGGGATGGACAGAAAAACGATTTAAAAATTTTCTGTGCATAGTTTTTTTTAGCCTATTTTTTTACATGCTTACTGTTTTGATCAAAGTATTTAAGTATGTTTATGACATTTAGAAAAAGATTTTTTTAAAAGAAATATCATTAAGGAATCTTGATTCCATTGAGTGTTAAAAGTTTTCCCAAAAATGAAAGTTCCAAGTTTAAAATGGGCTTTGAAATTGGAAGTTCTTTCAATTTGTGCCCTTTAATCCTGGAAGTCTCATCACCCACAAAACCTATTATTCATTTACTGCTAAATAAGGTCTCTGGTAGTTTTATCTCAATAGGATGAAAAGGTATTCATTTGCCCATATATTTAGTGTGCCTGTATCTTGCCAAACAAACAAACAAAAAAAAAAACTTTATTTAAACCCAAATGGAACTTCAAACACTTTATCAGTGTATTTATTATGTATGGTAATTCTAGAGGGTCATGCTTGTTATACAGGTACAAAAGTAGGCTCTGAAGAAATTGCTATGATAATATTGAATCAAATAGGCGTATTAATTTTTTCCTAAATTTTATTTTATCTCTTTTATTTACATTTCTCATGATTCCCTTCTCCACTTTAAAAAAAAAAAAAGATGTTTTTATCTGTAAAATGGAAGGAGAGAAATTTTGTGGGTAATTGAGATCATGATTAATCAGAGAAGTCCATGGTTTCAGCTGCAGCATCAAATTATAATTTTACCCATTCTGCAATGTCCTCTAAATGTTGTTTTAGATTTTTACTTTTAAGCAAACAGGGTCATTCAGTCTTCTTTAGTTGGTCTTTCCAAACCCTCTTTAAGAAAACTACGAGAAGGGAAGAATGCATAAAGAAAAGAAAATATCTTTTCCCCAAAATTAAATGTAATGGGGACATAATAATTGATAATTTTGATGATTATTTAAAAAGTCTGAATACTTTTGAAAAGCATGAAGAGCAATTTTCTTAAATGGTATGAGGAGCAGTGTAGTAGAGAGATCAGAAAGACTTTTTACTTCTCAATATTCTAGGCAAGTCTCCTAAAGCTGTAAGTTTCAGAAAAAATGCCAAACCTGCACAGGTAGAAAAATTTTCCTTGCCTGGAAGTTCCCTACAATTAAATCACAGGTGCAGTTCCTGTCCTCTCTTTGAGTTGTATAAAATTGATTGTTTTAAGATTATTTTTCATTTTCTTCCTAAATATCATAGACAAAATTATTATTTTCTAAGTCTCCAATAATGATTTTTAGGCAAAATTCTTTTTGAAAGTGTGTTGTATAAGCAGTAGCAGTAGTGACAATACTTCTTGGATTCTCTTCATAGCTCTGTTAATCATATTTTAAAATGCTTTATTATTAAAGTCATCTTCATGAGAATGAAGTAGGAATGAAACCTTACAAGCACCAATTAAAATCCTTTTAGAATTTCATTAAGTAAATGAAATCCTATAAAACTTTGCTTTACCCTGAATTCTTTTTTTCAATGAATAATAGCTACTAAACAAATATTTGTATTGTAAATTGATTGCTATTTGAGTTTCTAGCAAATTTATGTATCTCAGGGAAACACAATGTTTGAAAGGTTTTGGAGAGGCTTCAGATGGATTTTAGAAGCATAACAGCTATCTTTCTTAAGATATCTTAAAGAAAAATTACTCATTAATATATACTAAAATAATTTTAGTAGTCAGGATTCCTTTCAAAGTGAGTATTATATGAAGTTAAGTGCTAAATTCAAAAATTGCAAAGTGAAAAAATTAATTGAAAACTACAAAATTGGCTTATTGTATTTTGTGGAGCTCAAATAATGCTTTAAAAATGTTTTCTATCTAAATGTCATTATGAAGTGGGTCTCTCAAAGCACTAGTAATTAAAATTTGCTTTAAAATAAAGTTTACCTTTCATAATTTCATCATTGTGTAGCCATTTTCAATTTCTCAAATAAAGTTACCTTTCTTGACATTCATTTTTGCATTTGTATCAAGGTTTCTATTTGATGTTGGTCTTTTTTTGTTATCAGAAATATTTAAATGCCCTCTTTTTCATGTTTTGCATAGTAAGATATTCTTGGTGACCTAGATCTTTTGCCTTTTGGAATATGAAATTTCAAGATATCCTTTCATTCCTAGTAGAAACTGCTAGGTCTTAAGTGATCCTGACTATTTTTCCTTAATAATGGACTTGAATTGGACTGAATAATGGACTAGTAATGTTTGAAGTATTTTTTTTAAATATGTAAACTCTTGAGTTGTATCCTTTTTAAAATTTTTTCCATTTGGGCTTTCTTTCAGAAATTGATTAGTGGATTCTTTCTGTTCCCACTTTTCCCTAACCAATCTAGGCAGTTTTCATTTGTGACTTCTTAAAATTCAGGCTTTTTCTTTAAATTTTCAAAATATATAATATTTTCCCCAAATTCTATATTAAAACAATTTTTTTTTATATTTTGAATTTCGAATTCTCTCTCTCCTTTCTTTTCCTCCCTCCCCTTTCCCTGAGAGGATAAGCAATCTGATAAAGTTTGTACACGTGCAATCATGTAAAAAACATTTTGTACAAGAAGATTCCGATGAAGAAGGAAATGAATAATATCATGTTTCAGTCTGTATTCACAGAGTATCAGTTCTTTTTCTGGAGTCAGACAGCATTATCTTTTCTTTTTTCACTTTATTTATTTATTTGTTTTTTATTAAAGCTTTTTATTTTCAAAACATGTGCACAGATAGTTTTCAACATTCATCCTTGCAAAACCTTGCATTCCAAATTTTTTCTCTCCCTTCCCTAGACAGCAAGTAATCCAATATATGTTAAACATACACAATTCTTCTATATATATATATATATATTTCCACAATTATTATGCTGCACAAGAAAAATCAAACCAAAAAGGAAAAAAAAATGAGAAAGAAAACAAAATGCAAGCAAAAACAACAAAAAGTGAAAATACTATGTTGTGATCCACATTTGATTCCCACAGTCTTTCTCTGGGTGCAAGTTCTCTTCATCATGAGACCACTGGAGCTGGCCAGAATTATCTCATTGTTGAAAAGAGCCATGTCCATCAGAACTGATCATCATATAATTTTGCTTTTGCTATATGCAATTATTTCTTGGTTCTGCTCATTTCACTTAGCATCGGTTCATATAAGTCTCTCCAGGACTCTGAAATTATCCTGCTGATTTTTTCTTAGAGAACATTAATATTCCATAATATTCATACACCTTAACTTATTCAGCCATTCTCCAGCTGATGGGCATCCACTCAGTTTCCAGTTTCTTGCTACTACAAAAAGAGCTACCACAAACATTTTTGCACATATGATTCCCTTTCCCTCTTTTATGATCTCTTTGGGATAGGTACAAGCCCAGTCTCAGATCTGCTGCTGGAGCTGGACTGCTGGATCAAAAAGTATTTTGATAACCCTTTGGGCATAGTTCCAAATTGCTCTCCAGAATTGTTGAATGAGTTCACAATGCCACCAACAATGTATTAGTGTCCCAGTTTTCCTACATTCCCTTCAACATTCGTCATTATCTTTTTCTGTCATCTTAGCCACTCCGAGTGAGAGGTCTGTAGTGGTACCTGAGTTGTCTTAATTTGTCTTAATTAAATTGTATTAATTTCTCTAATCAATAGTGATTTAGAGTACCTTTTCATATGACTACAAATGGTTTCAATTTCTTCATCTGAAAATTTTCTGTTCATATCCTTTGACAATTTATCAATTGGAGAATGGTTTGAATTGTTATAAATTTGAATCAATTCTCTATATATTTTAGAAATGAGCTCTTTATCAGAACTCTAGAATGTAAAATTTTCCCCCCAGTTTATTACTTTCCTTCTAATCTTGTCTGCATTGGTTTTGTTTGTACAAAAAATTTAACTTAATATAATCAAAATTATCCATTTTGTATTCAATAATATACTCAAGTTCTCCATTGGCCATAAATTCCTTCCTTCTCCACAGGTCTGAGAAGCAAACTATCCTTTGTTCTTCTAATTTGTTTATAATAGCACTTTTTATTTCTAAATCATGAATCCATTTCAACCTTACCTTGGTATAGGATGTTAGTTGTGAGTCAATGTTTAATTTCTGCCATACTAATTTCTAATTTTTCCAGCAATTTTTTTTTCAAAGAGTGAGTTCTTATTCCAAAAGCTGGAGTCTCTAGGTTTGTCAAACACTAGATTACTGTAGTCATTGATTATTGTGTCTTATGAACCTAATCTATTCCACTGATCAGCTGCTCTGTTTTTCAGCCAGTACCAAATAGTTTTGATTACTGTTGCTTTATAATATAGTTTCAGGTCTGGTACAGCCAGGCCACTTTCATTTGCAGTTTTTTCATTAATTCCCTTGAAATTCTTGACCTTTTTTTCTTCCAGATGAATTTCTTTCTTTCTTTTTTTTTTTTAGCTCTGTAAAATAATTTCTTTGGAGTTTGATTGGCATGGATTAATTTAGGTAGTATTGTCATTTTTATTATATTAGTTTGGCCTATCCATGAGTACTTCATATTTTTTCAATTGATTAGATATGACTTCATTTGTACAGAAAGTGTTTTGTAATTTGTTCCTGACTTTGCCCTGGCAGGTAGACTCCCAAATATTTTCTATTATCTACAGTTATTTTAAATGGAATTTCTCTTTCTGTCTCTTGCTGCTGGACTTTGTTGGTAATATACAAAAATGCTGATGATTTATGAGGATTTATTTTGTATCCTACAACTTTGATAAAATTGTGGATTTTTTTCTAGCAGTTTTTTAGTTGATTCTCTAGAATTCTCTCATCTGAATGTCATATCATCTGCAAAGAGTGATAATTTGGTTTCCTCATTACCTACGCTAATTCCTTTAATCTTTTTTTTCCTCTCATTGTCAACACTAACATTTCTAATATATGTTGAATAATAATGGTGCTAGTGAGCAACCTTGTTTCACCCCTGATATTATTGGGAATGGTTCTAGTTTGACCTTATTACATATATTTGCTGATGACTTTAAATAGATGCTTCTTATCATTTTAAGGAAAACTCCATTTATTCCTATATTCTCTAGTGTTTTTAATAGGAATGGTGTTGAATTTTGTCAAATGCTTTTTCTGCATCTATTAAGATTATCTTTGATTTTTGTTGGTTTGATTATTGATATAGTCAATTATGCTAGTACTTTTCCTAATATTGAACCAGTCCTCCATTCCTGGTATAAATCCCACTTGGTCATGGTGTATTTTCCTGAGGATAACTTGCTGTAATCACTTTGCTAACATTTTATTTAAGATATTGCATCACTATTCATTAGGGAAATTGGTCTGTAATTTTCTTTCTCTGTTTTGACCCTACTTGATTTAGGTATCAGCACCATGTCTGTGTTAAAACAGAATTTGGTAGGATTCCCTCTCTCCCTATTTTTACAAATAGTATGCATAGTATTGGAATTAATTGTTCTTTAAATATTTGGTAGAATTCACCTGTAAATCCAATTGGCCCTGGAGATTTTTTCTTAGGAAGTTGATTAATAGCTTATTCAATTTATTTTTCTAAAATAGGACTATTGTAGTTTATTTAAGTAGTATTATTATTTTAATCTGGGCAATCTATATTTTTGTAAATATTTCTTTCACTTAGATTATCAGATTTATTGGCATACAGCATACAGTTGTACAAAATATCTCCTAATTATTGTTCTAATTTCCTCTTTATCTTTATTTCCTCTTTTATCCTTCCTTTTTTAGTGAATGGAAAGTTCACTCTTTTCATTTTTGATACTAACAATTTGATTTTCTTCTTCCCTTTTTCTAATTAAATTAAAGATTTGTCTTTTGGTTTTTTCATAAAACCAACTCTTAGTTTTGCTTATTAGTTTAATAGTCTTCTTACTTCCAGTTTTATTAATTTCCCTTTTTATTTTCAGAATTTCAAATTTGGTATTTAACTAGGGTTTTTAATTTGTTCTTTTTCTAGCTTTTTTTAGTTGCATGCCCAATTCACTGATCTTCTCTATTTTATGTAAGTTAAATAAAGTAAATTCTTTCCCTAAGAACTGCTTTGGCTGCTTCCCATCCATTTTGGTAGATTGTTGCATTATTGTCATTCTCTTGGATGAAATTATTAATTGTGTCTATAATTTGTTGTTTCACTCACTCATTCTTTAGGAGCAGATATTTAGTTTCCAATTCTTGGTTTATTTTTCCCTGGCTCTTTATTACATGTAATTTTTATTACATCATGATCTGAAAAAGATGCATTTACTATTTCTGCCTTTGATTTTGAGGATTTATGTCCTCATACATGGTCAGTTTTTGTGTAGGTTCCATGTACCGCTGAGAAAAAAGTATACTCCTTTCTGTCTCCATTCAATTTTCTTCAAAGGTCTATCATACCTAACTTTTCTAAAATTATATTTAATTCCTTGACTTCTTTCATATTTATTTTGTGATTCAATTTATCTAATTCTGAGAGAGCAAGGTTGTGGACCCCCAATAATATAGTTTTGCTGTCAGACTGTATTTATCATTAGTTCTTTAGGATTGTCTTGGATCATTGTATTGTTGAGAATAGTGAAGTCATTCACAATTCTTTATTATACACTTTTGGGTTCTGCTTACTTTACTTTGCCTCACTTCATGTAAGTCTTCCCAGGTTTTTCTGCCTGTCATTTCTTATAGTGTGATAATATTTCATGACAATCATATACTACAGCTTGTTTAGCCATTCTCCAATTGCTGGACATCCCTTTGATTTCTAATTCTTAGCCACCACGAAAAAATGCTGCTATAAATATTTTTGTACAAATAGGTCTCTTTATCCCCCTCTTTTTGATATCTTTGAGATATAGACCTATCAGTGGTCTGAATCAAAGAGTATGCATATTTTTATAGCCCTTTGGACATAGTCCCAAATTGATCTACAGAGTAATTGGATCAGTTCTGAATGTCACCAACAATGCATTAATGACCCAGTTTTCCCACATCTTCTTCAACATCATTTTCCTTTTTTGTCATAATAGTAGTCAATCTGATATGTGTGAGTTTTTTCTTTTTCTTTTTTTTTTTTGAAATGTGATTTTTTAGGTAACATTCTTAAATTGAATCATCTTAACATATTTCCTAAGTCAGTTGTTTTGATAGTAGAGTGTAGTGATTTTGGTGGGTTTTCTGGAGGTCTCTAAGAGCAGCCTTCTTTTCAGTACATTAATCACCACAAGAATAGCCAGGTGTTAAAGTTATTGTCTCCTTTGCCTGGTGCTCAGCTAGCTTTCTCGAGGCTGTCAGAGGGAACTTGGTTTCAGTGGAGAAAATGCAGGAGGATAGGCCACCACAGTGGTGTGAGATGAAGTGAGTCTTGAGTCCAAGAGTTTGTGCTTCAGCTTCCAGGCACCACAAAGGTGGACAATGGAATGAATCTGTCTCTGTCTCCTTTGGCTGAGTTTGTCTCAGTTTATATGCTCTACACTGAGTATAAACCAATCATTATATCACTAGGAAGCCATTATTTGTTATAGATTAAATCCATCATACTAAACTTAGAAAACTATTAAGCACCATGCTATACTAGATAACCATTGTCTCATCAATTCCACTGACTTAACACCTTGTAAGACTCCTTATTTTAAGTTCAGAATTCTGGCCCATAACAGTAGATCTCTTACATTTCCTTTTTTAAATCTTTTTAATCTTTTAATCTTGTTCTTCTTGTCTCATAGAATCAGTATTTTCCATTCGTTCTACTCTCATTTTCAAGGAGTCTGTTACTTGAGTAAGATTTATAACTCTCTTATCTAATATATTCTTTCATTTCTTTTCTCCAGAGTCTTTATTTCATTTTTCAAAAAAAAAAACCTCAATTCATTTCTACCAAGTATTCATGTAGTCATTAGAGAAAATAAACTTTTCCTTTGAGCCTCTGTGTTATCTAACTTTGAACTTTGAAGTATTTCTGGTTTTCTTTATAAGGGTAAGTATTTTGTTCTGTTTATCTATATCTTTCCCCTTAGTTCCTGAATTAGAATTTTGTACATGGACATACTGTAGTCATGCCCCACTTTTGGGTGAGCTGCCAGCTCTCCTTAGTCTTATTCTGGGTCACTTGGGTACCTTGCTGATTTGCAGCTTTCAGAGAGGTCTATAGTTTCTTATTGAATTTCTTTATCATTATTTATTTGGGTGCTGTTTTTAGATTTTATTTTTCCTTCCTTAAAGTGGAAGTTGGTGTGCTTCCCTCTATTCAGGCAGCCATCTTGGCCATAAATCCCAAACACTGAGCTTTTAGTGATTTTCTTCAGACTCTAGATTGGGGAATGTGAATGACTAGTGAAAATGAGGGTGAGAAAAAGGATCCTGACTCTTTCCTATTAATTATCTGGCTTTATCAGGACTGAACCCAGCCCATGTCTGTGCCCAGAACTGAGAGGGATCCTTTAGTGGAGAGGAAAAGGGAAAAGGGAAAAAGGATTCAGATTCAATTATGGTTTCACATGAAACACTTGTAAATCATTGGACATTTAACACAGCAAGGATATACATCACTTGTCTTCATTTTTGGTATATGTGTGTTCCTTTGCCTCATCAGGGAACTGTCTTGATAGAATATGGTGCTTCATAGGTACCCACCAAGTCTGAGAGGCCCATATTCCTAGTTGGAATGTCCCTAAATGACCAGGAAGCTGCATTAGAAAAGCTGGGGCCAAAGGAAGTTATATCAGCAAAACTCTGATCCTATCACATACCACTTCACATACCACTTCTTGGGGAGAAAGATCTTAAGTTTCTTCTAGAGGACTTTTCACTGTTTAATTGCTTACAGGTCCTGCAGTGAACAAACCTCCTGGCAGAAAAATGAAATAGGCCCTGACCTTGCTAGGACTATCTGATGCCTCTGTATGGTTAATAGCAATCCACCTGAAAAACACCTGAAAAACCCTTTCCCACTTAAGGAAGTTGTCTATAATGTAGATTAGAGTTGGTAGTTTGAATTTTTTTTTTCTTTTGGACCTTACTGTAAGATTTGTGTGCAGATAAGGAAAGAACTGTTTGGTTCTGAATGGTTTTTGTGGAGATTACAATACAATTGAAAAAGTTGTCCTTCTTGTTATAATTGCTTATTTCTAACCTATCTAGTAGAGAGGCAGCATGAGATACCCAGACAGAGTTTAAAGAGAAATCAAGGTAAATCTCTGGAATTTTAGGACTGTCTAAAAACTCTGCTGAAGGAACTGTTGGAGTTTTTTACTTTACTCTGGCATTTGAGAGATCATTGGTAATTGTTACATGGACTTTATTGCAACTTATTGATATAGGAGACTAGAGAAGGTACTTGAAAGCACAATATTTCATTCTCCTTAAGAGTCTAGTGATGTTTCTGGAACTGAGAATATGGACAAGTTAGGTCAACATACCTTTATTAAGCACCTGATTATCATTGAGGATACAAAGAAAGGCAAAAACAAAGAAATAAATGGATGAATAGATAAATTTTTAAAATCAAAACAATTCCTGGACTCATGCAAACAAATGAATAAACAAAATACAGGATGAATTAAAATTTCAGAGGGAAGAAAGTAAATATAAAGAGGGTTGAGGAAGGCTTTTTTCAGAAGATGGGACTTCAGCTGATACTTGAATGAAGTTGAGTCCTAGAAGAACAGATAAAAAGGAAGGGAGTTTGAGACATGGGGAGAGTCAGTGAAAATTCTGGGAGTCAGGAAATGCACTATTTTGTTTGGAGAACAGCAAGCAGGCTAGTGTCAGTGAATTGAAAAGCATGTGTAAGGAACAAGTTAAGAAGATTGGAAGGGTTAAAAGGAGTCAAGTTGTAAAGTACATTAAAAGCTGAAGAAAAGGTTTCTTAGATTGAATATAAAATATATATTATACAAGTTATATCCAGAGTAAATTGAAGATAATTTCAGAGGCAAGTCACCAAATAATTTATCTTCCAGGAGAAAAGGACAAATATAGAAGAATGAAAGGTTTCCCTGAATTTCTTCAAGTCATAGTTAAAATCCTACCTTCTTCAGGAAGTCTTTCTTAATCCCTCTTAATTTTAGTATTTTCCCTTTGTTGATTATTTCTAATTTTACTTGTTTGAACAGTTACTTGCATATTTTCTCCCATATTAGATTTTGATTGACTAACTGATCCTGGAGATAATAGGATACCACTAGAATTTATTGAATGGAAGAGGTGGTGAGTTGATCAAACTTATGCTATAGGAAGATTAATTTGACAGTTGAATGAAAGGTGAACCTGAGTAAGGAGAGATTTGAGAAAGAGCCCAAATAACAGGTGATAAGGTAATAAGGGTCTGAATCAGAGCGGTGGCTCTGTCAGAGAAGAGTGTATATACAAAGGAAGTTTTGAAAGTAGAAAGTGATTGATTGGGAGAGATGTGGGGAGAGGAAAGAGAATTGAGGAGTTAAAGTTGTGAGCACTGGTAAGTGGGAGAATATTGGTAACAATAGGGAAATTAGAAAGAAGGAAGTAGAAAAAAATGAGGATGGGACATATTGAACTTAAGGTGTCAGTGGGAAAATCTAGTTTGATATGTCTAAACAGGCAGTTAGATGTGTAAGACTAGAGATCAAGAGAGAGGTTAGGGGCCAGATAAATAAACCTGAGAATCATCTGCATATAAATGATTATTAAGTATAGAAGGAGAGGAGAAAAGGGCTAAAGACAGACTCTTGGGGGACACCAAGTATGGGGGATAACAAGTATGACCTGGAGTTAGATCCAGAATAGGAAAATATAGGACAATCCCACATATCTCCAGTGATAAAAGAAGCAGGAGAAAACAATGTCACAAAAATCAGAGAAAGGAAAAATATCAGGAGGAGGATAGTTGCTTGATAATGTCAAAAGCTATAGGAAAGTAAAGGAGAATTAATATTATAAAGATACAATTAGCTTTGGAAAGTAAGTGATCATTGGTATTTGGAGAGAAGTTTCCATTAAATGATGGGATCAGAAGCCATACTAAGGAAATTTCAGAAGAGAATGTGAGGAAAAAGGTATTGATTGTAGATCACTTCTGAAGGAGGTAAGTTAGGAAAGGGACAAAAGAGAGAGAATATCGGGGTGAATGGATTAAGTGAGGGCTTTTTGAGGATATCTATGGTTGTAGGTAATCGAGAAGCAATTAGGAGAGAGGAAAAAACTAAAGATAAGTGATAGAAGTTGAAAATAAGTGAGAGACTGAGAATTACTGTAGGTACATTCTACTAGAGATGATAGAATGAAATAATATTCCATTTGCATTTGATTTACTGAGGAAAAATACAGATGAATTCAGTTTAAAAAGAGAAACTGATTCTACTATTACTCCTGAACTATGAATTGTTACTGTGAATTGTGAACTATAATTCTGTGTCTCTGCATCTGTCATTTAAAAAAATTTCCCATTAAAGGTTTCTACCTGGGCCAGGTCCCAAGCCTAAGGTGCCCTTCTCCATAGTTGAAATAGCTACTTGCTTGCAAACAGTAAATAGAACAACTTGACCTTAGTTTTGCAAAGCCCGGATCACTTCACACTTGGACTGCTGTAATATCCTGCTGGTGAGTCAGCCTGCTTCTGTTATCTCCCCACTCATCTACTCTCTATTCAACCACTAAAATGATTTTGCTAAAGTGAAGATTCAGCCATGTTTCTTCTCTACTAAATAAACTCCAACAGCTCCCTATTGCCTTCAGGTTCAAATACAAAATGCTCTGTTTGACATTCAAATTCCTTCATAAATAAGCTCTTTCCTACTCTTCCAGTATTCTTATACTTTCTCTGATATTTACTTTTCAATCCAGTAACACTGACCTCCTGGACAAAATACTCCATCTCTCAGCTCTGGGCATTTGCTCTTTGTCCCATGCTTGAAAAGCGCCTTCTAATTTTTTACACACTGACTTGTCTAGTCTCCTTTAAAATCTCATCTAGAAGCCTTTCCCCACCTCTTCATTCTAGTGCCTTTCCTCTGTTAATATTTTTTATTTATCTTGTATGTAGCTTACTTTGTTTATATTTATTTGCATGTTGTCTCCTAGATTGTAAACTTTTGAGGGTAGGAACTGTCTTTTGTCTCTTTTTTAATCCCTAGTGCTTAGCACAGTGCTTGGCAGGTAAGATTTTTAATAAATGTTTGAGTATCTGCTATCTTGTATTTTTTTTTATATAATACTTTTTTATTTTCAAAACACATGCATAAATAGTTTTCAACATTCAACCTTGCAAAACCTTGTGTTCCATTTTTTTTCTCCTTCCTTTCCCCCCCCCCAGACAGCAAGTAATCTATGTTAAACATGTGCAATTCTTCTATATATATTTTTACAATTATTGTGCTGCACAAGAAAAATCCGATCAAAAAGGGAAAAAAATGAGAAAGAAAGCAAAATGTAAGCAACAAGAAAAAAGTGAAAATACTATGTTGTGATCCATAATCAATCCCCACAGTCCTCTTTCTAGATGTAGATGACTCTTTTCATTACAAGACCATTGAAACTGGCTTGAATCTCTTCACTGTTGAAAAGAACCAGGTCCATCAGAATTGATCATTATATAATCTTGTTGCCATGTACAATGATCTCCTGGTTCTCCTCATTTCACTCAGCATCAGTTCATGTAAGTCTTTCCAGGCCTTTCTGAAATCATCCTGTTGATCATTTCTTGTGGAACAATAATTATTCAGCCATTTTCCAACTGATGGGCATTCACTCAGTTTTCCAATATATATTTTTTAAAAGATTATGTCTCTCTCCTAAATATGGGTGGGCAATCCTGAGCATATCCCTAGTCCTTGCAGCAGCCTTTTAAGTTTGAGATGCCAGAAACTTCCACATCCCTCAGTGGAAACCAAAGATAGAAAGAGGCATTTGGGGATTATGATGAAAAGAAATAATTTCTGAAATGATTTTCCAATCTCTGTAGAGGGGCCGCAGATAGTGGGGGAACTCTGAGTGAGGTCTAAGACCCTTCAGTCCAGAGGAAACCCACTGATAATATCTGGTTTGGCTCCCCATTTTCCTTTGGTGTTCACACCTTTTCCTGAGAAGTCAAGGAGGGCATGATCACCTGTGTTCTACTTGAAGCAAGGATACTTACAGCAGGGTGTTTACTCAGTGTGATTGATGAGATAATGGTTCTCTAGTATGCATATATTTAGTGTGATGTGGTGATGTAATGGTTCTATAATTGGCACATACTCAGTGTGCTGTAGTGATATAATTGTACTAAGGTATTTAAGGGCTGAGAGAACTGGAGAGGAGTCAGTGTGTGCTTGAGCACAATTCTGGACTCCAGACTCCAGACTCCAGACTCCAGACTCTAGCAGACTCCAGCAGACTCCATCCTTGACCAGCCTCCTGGTGGCTTTCCTGCCTTCATCACGTCTCCACCCAAGACCAAGGCCCATCCAGAGATCCTCCAGAAAGCTAGCTCGGTCGGACACTACAAATATCCATTAGAATTTCCTAAGCCTTTTATGGCTGTTTTGCTGCTCCTAATACAACTAACACAGATCCTCCAGGATCTGTGACACACTGTCCTTCAACACCTGACCAAGCATAGGACAACAGAGATAGAATCACCTGTTGAGAAACCACTTGGGTATTATATTATTATCAATGTGGAGAATTACAGTTAGCAGACTTAACAGTGTGCAGTTATGGAAGGCTACTTTTTCTACTGACTTATTGCCAATTCTGCCAATACCCAATTCTGCTGCCTGCTTCTATTGCCATTGCTGCTGTGGATAGTTCCTTTGCTTGCTGCCACTGTCCCACAGCTACCACTGAGAATTATAATATAGAATCCAGAATTTAAAAAACTTTGGCTGAACTATTTGCTTCTGACAAAATAGAACTAGCTTTGTACCCCTTTCCTGTCCATTTTTACCTCAGATATTTTTCAAACTTCCTTATTAGGACCTTTTTCTTATTAAGTTCTTGACTGATTTACTTAAATCTTTACTAACTTACTTAGAAAGGAGTATATAAATTCTATACCGTTCAATTATTTGGTAAATTTTCAAATGACTAATAAATAAACTATTTTGATTCAATAGATGTCATAATTCATAAGATACTGATCAAGTGTACTCCCCAAACTCAATCTAACATTATAACCTTCCAAATATGAGGTTAAATCTGGGATTGGTTCACAGCTAGCTCAGGGGAACTAGCCCAGAGCAAATAAGATTTTTCTCTGTATAAATCTAGGGAAGTAGCATTTGTCTTGAACTCTCTTTTACTGCTCTAATCATATAATGGTCTTATTTTTATTTTCTGGATCCACTATTATAATTAAGAAATTCTTTTGAATTTCTAACCCCAAAATACTACATATATAAATGTATTAACACCCGTCTTTAAAATTAAAAAATCATAAAGCTGAACTATTCCTGAAACAGTCTATATACACTATATACATATATATGTACACTATATACACATATAGTAATAAAAATAAATAACATGTAATAAATATTCATCAAATCATAAAACAGAAAAGTTATTGTCCTTATTCATCAACAGTACTATCAAGAACATTATATAAATTCTTTCCCTAAAATGGAAAAAAAAAGATCAAAATATTCCAACCTATATATTTCAAAAACAAGGAAAGGAATAAGCATTTATGTAACACCCACTATGTACCAGACACTATGCTAAGTACTTTTCCAAATATTATCTTATTTGATCTTTATAGCCCTATGAGATGTATTTCCTCAATTTGCAGTTGAAGAAACTAAGGCAAATAGAAGTTAAATGATCTTCCCAGGGTTATACACCTAGTGACCAAAGACAAATCTGAACTCATGTATTTCTGACTTTTAGCCAAGTAGTCTACTAGGCAGGTAGGTAACTACTAGCTGTCTCTAACAACCTAATAAAAGCAATCAACTTAATTTTCTGTGAACCTTTCAGCTTGTCCCCATATTCAAACTTATCAACTTGAGTTCTAAAACAGTTGTATATTTCCTCATTAATAATTAAAAAGACAATATTCAATCATCAATAATTATACTTATATAATTACATGCAACTAATTATTACAATTACTAATAATTAGTAAAATAATCAGATAAAATAATTAATGAATGAAAATTTTAGCATAGCCTCCTGATAAACTGATCTTTTCACCCCACTCCATCAAATATCTTTTTTTCCCCCAAGTAGTAGATAATCGTTTTATAGAGATAACTCTTTAATCTGTTAAGATTAAGTAAGTATTAGTTACTGGCTATACAATTTTAACAATATAATTAATAATTATAACATAAATATGTAAAAAACTATTAACAATATTTAGCTGTGAGAAGAATCACTCTACATTCTTTTGGAAAGACAGTTTCATCTTTAAGTTTACTCAAGAAACCAAGCAAAGTCTTTTGTCAGGGATTTTCTTAATCTTCCTTGCAAGATAAAGATTTTTTTAAAATGGTTCCAATAAGAAAATCTTTCTACCTTCTTTCTCTCTTTTCCTCTCTAACTTGTCTCAAACCATGACAATCTCTTACTTGTCTAAAGCCATCATCCTAAACTTCTCTTCAAACTGATAGTTCAAACTTTCATTTCTACAGCAATTATATTTTGAAAATGTAGTAATAGTAATTATGGACTCAGCAGGCGAGCCTTTTGAAATAAATTTCACAATTAAAAGGAAAAATTAAGTTATTTTTATTATTCATAATCGTGGTGATACACACTTTCATTTTGTTTTTCTTTGGGGATTTATGTTTATAGCTTACCTTTAATATATAACTTTTGGTTTTAATCCTTTTAAACTAGAACATGTTCTTCCTTCCCCCTTCCCCTATTTATAATTTTTCT
This sequence comes from Sarcophilus harrisii, assembly GCF_902635505.1. NCBI lineage: Eukaryota > Metazoa > Chordata > Mammalia > Dasyuromorphia > Dasyuridae > Sarcophilus > Sarcophilus harrisii. The sequence goes on from NC_045426.1 coordinate 198,339,803, forward strand.
TTTGGTATTTTTTTTTATCATATCTTTATTCTACTTCCTCATCTTAAAATTCATTTTTTATGGTGCCCCCTTCTTTGTTCATTGCCATTCAACAAATATTTGTCAAAGACTACTATGTGCAAAACACTGTATATGTGTATTATGTCCAGAGAAGAAATAAAAAAAAAATTTAAGAGTTTTTCCAGAAGGTTACAGTCTTGTGTACATACATACTTCAATACTACGGTTCCTCCAAGGATCTTCAAGTACTCATTTTATAATTCAGATCTCAACTCATCCATGTCTGTACAACTCTTGTCCATATCCTTCCTTAAATAAGTCATATAAGTTCTAAGTATATTAGCTGTATCAGCAGACTTTTTATGGAATTTGATAGGAGACATAGGACATAGCTCAGTTGGTCTATTTTTCATACTAAACTATTATCAGAAATTGTTAGACTACACGACAACTGTTGGAATGCATGAAAGCCACCTGACAGTGGCTGCTGGACATCCAACCCAGACCTGCAGAATGGATCTCCTCGTGTATGAGGATGATACAAAGAGACTGGGGCAATTGCTGTTCTCTCACCTCTCTGACTGAGAGGCCGTTGCATTGTCTGACCTCTCTCCTCTTCCCTCTGCCTCCAATTTATCTCATTCCCAGTCCATAACACCTGTGTCAGCAAAAGCTGCCCTGAAACTCTCAGATGCTATGATCCACAACTGTGGAGGCTCTTGGAGAATTGACCTGTCCCTTAACAATACAACATATGGCACCTGAACGTGGGGTATAAGAAGCAGCAGTGTTCCAGAGCTGTTAGTGAGAAAGATCTTTCCAGAGTTCCTTTGATAACCCACCAGGAAAGAAAGGAAAAAGAGCCCTGGTAAGACTTTTTTAGTCAGGTAATTAAATAAGCCAACACATCAAAGGGCCGAGCCAGAGACTGATGAGAGACTTAAATGCCTATTCTGACAACAGTCCTCTTCTCTGTTTGAAAGTTTGTCTCGCTCAACACATGCTATAACCATCCAGAAGTAATAGCAGCGCTAATAAGCAGCACTGCTTACATTCCTCAGTGTGTGGATCATTTTGAGGGAAAATAACAGCAAAAAAAAAAACAAAAACAAAAAAAACGCAAAGACAGAAGGGAAATCTTGGTGAGAGAGTTGCTTTGGGATAATAGTGATGAAGTTCTGAATGGTGGATGGTGGTGGGCAGAGAGAAACTGAAACATTGATAAATCAACAATCTTAACCTTTCCTGGAGCAAACAGGAAGAAGGCTTTAATAGAGATCAGTTTAGTTCCCAGTTTAATTTGTGCTCTCACCCTCTATGGGTGTGTAATCCAATCACAAATCCAAGTTATAAAAAGTCCCTGAGGCTAAATTTTCCCTACAAATCTACCTATGACCATCTATGTTTACTGAACCTCCTTGGGTCAATCCCTGTTAGAATCCTTACAAAGTGTTAACTCAATAGAATTGATAGAAACAATGCTTATGTTTACACCTTTGAGAGTTCACACATTAGAGCTCACACCTTTAAGAGAGTTTACACATTAGAGGTCACACTTTAGAGTTCACAACTTTAGAGAGTTTATATAAGCTAAAAACCTCCAGGAAGAGGAGGAGACTTGAAGAGATTGAGAAGTAAGAAGTCAGTTGAGGAGATTAACAAACTAGAGATTGCAGTCAGGCAGAACTGGAGATTCGGAAGAGGAGAACCAAGATTCAGAGGGAGCTGAAAGGGACAAAAGACAAGCTGCAAGAGCTCTTGGAACCAAGGAGGGAGATAGGACTCTAAGAAAACTAATCAGGCTATTTTGGAAGAGACAATAAAAGATTTGAACTTTTATCAGCTGGCTGCATTTGAGGTGATTATTACTCTGAACTGAAACAAAGGCTGCCTCCAGAACCTCTCCAAGAAACTTGCTCCCAGAGAATGATCATATTTTAGAAAAAGAAGAGAACACTACAAATCCCCCATATTATTCTGTCTTGTGGTGTCTCTCCTAATCCCATTATGCCTTATGACATCTCTCCTATCAGACTCCACTTCTCTTTTAGGTGTGAAATCCCTTCTAGCCTATTACTAAGGGCAAGCCCCAATCTTATGGGGCTCCTGGTAAATGGCACATTCCATTTGGAAACTAGCTCTTTCCATCACTAATTATTAAAACCCCTTTCTATGCTCTCCCAATTTTATTATTTTATCTGTAATCTCTTCTCCTAAGTAAACTCACCTTTTGTCAAAGAGAATGGCCATTGTAACTTCTTCTCATAACCAAACTCAAACATTTGGTGCTTCTCCTAAAGTACATCACCTGGTGCCACCTCATTTGCTGGATCAGCCACATTAATAGGATTAAGAGAAGAGCTATGAATCTAGATCTGTAAATATCCAGGAAATATTTCTGAGATCTGTCTTTTAGGGAATTAGAAAAGTTCTACCATAGGCATTCACAGAGTCTTTGGAAAGAATAGCTTGTGGCTTTTGAGTAGCTTATGGCCTATTCCTTTCAGATGGTGAATTACTGGCTTAATAATCCATTAGACAATCATACATGAATTCAAAACTCCAAATAATATTAGCTACAGTCCCAAGTGATTTTATCTCAAATAGAAAGTCTCATTAATCAAAACTTCAGGTGAATTTAACACTCAAGAATCACAAATCCTAAATAAGTATTGGCTATAATCTTGATAACAGTAAGTCATCCTAGAAAGTTAACAGTTTATCTTCATACATCTAAGTAGATGGGTTTTAAATTCAATATTACACAAACCATTTTACTTTAACATGCTCAATAACTAATCTACATCAAAACATGTTTAAGTATTGATTGTGTTTAAAGGGACAAAGACAGACTCGCTGTTCTCAGAATCTCCCTAAACAATAGGAACAGCTTTAAATGGTTTAATACAACCAATTAAAACTCACAGAGGACATAGAATATCCTAATTTCACATTAAAGCACCTTATCAGAATTAACATTAATAACTTTATCCTTTTTTTAAAAATAGCCTTTTATTTACAGGTTATATGTACGGGTAACTTTACAGCATTGACAATTGCCAAACCTCTTGTTCCAATTTTTCCCCTCCTTCCCCCACTCCCTCCCCCAGATGGCAGGATGACCAGTAGATGTTAAATATATTAAAATATAAATTAGATACACAATAAGTATACATGACCAAACCATTATTTTGCTGTACAAAAAGAATCGGACTCTGAAATATTATACAATTAGCCTGTGAAGGAAATAAAAAATGCAGGTGGGCAAAAATATAGGGATTGGGAATTCAATGTAATGGTTTTTAGTCATCTCCCAGAGTTCTTTCGCTGGGTGTAGCTGGTTCAGTTCATTACAGCTCCATTGGAAATGATTTGGTTGATCTCATTGCTGAGGATGGCCAAGTGCATCAGAATTGGTCATCATATAGTATTGTTGTTGAAGTATATAATGATCTCTTGGCCCTGCTCATTTCACTCAGCATCAGTTCGTGTAATAACTTTATCCTAAAAAAAAAATGTTAATTCAACTTCTTCTAATGGAGGAGTCTCTGTAAACTTTTCTGGAAATATAAATAACAATATTATTAAAATTCCTCTAAGCACAATTAATCTCCCCTCCCACAAAAATGTTCCCAATTGCTCTGGTGCAAAGTCATTTTTTGAGGTTATAAATTGTTCCTGAAAGTCCATTCTTGAAGTTCCTCCACACTTCCTTTAACGCAGTCTCAGTCTTCTATAACATCTGGTAAGGTCTTTCCCACTCTGCTTCTTCCAAGACTTAGTAAGCACCCACTCTCCTGGAACTGCAAACTCCAAAGGTGTTGTCTAGGTCAGCAATCCTTTTTTCCTAAGGGCTAAAAAGGATGAGGACACTGCCAGGAATTTATATAATTTCTTTAAAACTTAACATTTGTTTCAAAAGAGGGTCTTTTTCTTTCTCCTCCCAAATAAACCAATCTCATATGGGGAAAGTCTCAGATCACTTCTGGCAACAGTTCTAATTCTTTAAAAAAGCAATAAGCAAACATTTGTTTGAGGCCATTATTTAAGAATTTAATTCATTCTTCCCACTTTCCCTCATAAGGGTAGATGCCCAGCTGTATGGAATTGTCATCACTCAATTTGCAATCCCTCCTCACTATTATAAAATCTTTGAAATAAAATATATTCCTTTATCAGAGTCAATAGTCTCTACCAATCCATACTTAGATACAATTTGTAACCCCTCTTAAAGCAGCAGAAATCAGGGAAAAGTTTCCATTCATCTACTATATCTATTTCCCCACTGGTGTCATTTCATTACAATCTAATTTGAATATTTTGAAGCCAGGCTCACTCCCTCCTGAGATATACCTCCTCAATACCTTCTTATTTATTTTTAGACATATTACACACTTTTCAGATACAATTCTGCAATTACACATATTCCTATACACCAAATTTTCTTGCTTTTACTTCTTTATTAAAGGGAGAAAGCAAGACAAATCAGAATATAGGTAATATCTAAATAACTTTGGACCATATTTCACAAAATTTATACCAGATATCCAGCTAGGCTGCCAAACCAAGGAGATAAGCCAAAATAATAATATTTAATCCCTATAAATTTTGGTACTTCATCCCAATTTTTCCCAAAGGGCTATCTTCCCAGGACAATAGATAGGTTTTTACAGCCAGTTACTTTAGATTGTTCCTTTACCAAGGTTCACAATATCTTATCCTCTTGGATGGAGGACTCATCCGATCTTACAAAAGGAAAATTGGTGAACCCTTATGGAGTCAGATCGCTAGATTTTCCCAATATCAAAGGGAAATGGGAGCCCTTAACCACTTAAATTCTCCCAAACCCAATCCTAATCACCCAGGAGACTCACCGCTTCTTGGCAAAGGGATAGTTGTCTTTCGAACTTGAACTGCTTAGAGTCTATCCCACCCTCACCAATTTCTTGCCCTATCTGGGTTATGCACTTACCTGACTGATTTCAAGCTGGTTTAACAGATAAAGTGTCAGTAGAGGAGTGTAAAGGTGCAAACTGCAAAACACAAGATTATATAGATCCTAATCATAAGCACCCATTCTCCCTTGACTTTTTTTTTTTTTTGTCATTATCTGAGCTTTCACTCTAAATGTGGAAATCTGTCCCAGAAACAAAATAATACTAGTAAATAATAAACTCATTACCCACAAACACTTAAATGCTAATTAAAGGAGTGGGGGAAACAGAAGGGGAAATGTTCATCCAAGACAATCAAAAACCTGCAACTGTAATGCCGGAGAAACTGAACAAGACAGAGATTAGAGACCAATTTAATAGTTTATTAAATGGAGAGATATACTGGGACCAAATGGATCCATGGTTGGTCCCAGGGCTGGATGAGACTATGGTCTCAAAGAATCCAGCCCTGAGTATCAAGACAACAAGATTTTTATAGGATAACAAGAACAATGACATAATGGGGGAGGTACCTGGATGGGGATAACCTAATGGGGGAGGCACCTAGGATGACACAATGGAGGGAGGTACTGGAGAGGTTACTGATATTCTAATGATGTCTAAAATGGATAGAACTTTATCCTGTCAAACATTAAGAAGGAATGATTATAGCCTAAAGATATAAAACCTTTATCTCATCAAACTTTAAGAGGTAAAGGTTATAACCTGAGGCAGAGTAACTAAACAGGACAATTGGAGAAACTGGGTCAGGACATTAAAAGGGAACTGTGGCATAACACAACTTCTTAGCTATATCAACTTATTATTGTAAAGTCTCAAGTCACAATTAGGGCATAGATCCAAGCCACCTTATGAGAGGTCATCACTCAGTTTATCTCATTCAGAGAGCTATGTTTTCTTTCACAACATGACTTTTATGGAAATGTTTTACATAACTTCCCATGTAGTTTCTTTATGGGGGTTGGAGGTGGGAATAAGGGAGAGAATCTGAAACCCAAAACTTTTTTTTAAATATGAATCAAATTGTTTTTAAATGTAAGTGGAGAAAATATTAAATAAATATGATTTAAAGAATTATAAGACCTAAAAAGTCAGGTCAAACTTGATGTATAATATGGGCAAGGCTCATACCATACTTAAGGTGGATGGGCACTATCATCGGATGCATATCTAGGTTCATTTGTATTAGACTAAGTTGTTAAGGCTTCAAAATTCAAAGCAAAATTCTATCCTTTGTAACTTTTAGTACTCAACTAAAATCAAACCACTGTAATTAAATGGTTAGCAGGGCTGGCAAAATCCTAGAATTGCTTTTCACAGATAGGGACATTTTAAAGATATTCCTATCATTCCAAATTCACAGTAAAAACAGTATATATTGTATTTCTAAAGGAGCAGTTTCAAGTATTTAACATCATTCTTTTAACAAAGTCTATAACAAATCTATAATCCCAAAGAATACTGATATAAAATTATCAAATATCTATATTATACATTGGTAAACTGATATAATTTGTCTTAATTAACAAATTTCCAGACCCTTGCTGTTTTCAAACACTGTCAATGCCAAATAGCATAATAAATCCTGATTTGTTAAAAGCATCTTATAATGAGAGACATAGTTCACTTAAAATAAGACCAGAATAAATTTAGTTGCAACTGGATCTGTATTCCCAGTTAGAATTATTCTCAATTTATCTAAGACCCCTCTACTGTTGACATTTCAAAAAGAATCCATTGTTACCAATAAACTCATTTTTAATACACATGGTGAAAATTCCCAACTTAAAACTCTATTGATTTTTAAATTTAAATCTTAAGATTTAAATCTTATTGATTAAAGAAATTTAATTTTAAATATAACATAATCTACAAACTTTTAACTTTGGAGTTCAATTAGATGTGGATTTACAATTTCCAATAATCATGTTCAATTACCAGTTAAAATTTGTAACATTTCTTAAAAGCCAGTTTTAAAAAATCAAGATGTAGTTACCTTCTGCCTCTGCAGAAATTACCTTTCTGACAATTCTGCTTTGAATGGCAGAAAGAATTACATGGCTAAGTGCAAAAGTAAGGAACTTGTTCAAATTAATTGGTTGGGGAGGGTGAAGGAAGCATCTGGCTACTAATTCCCTTACCCTCATCTCTCATAGTTCAGGGTAAAAGGGGAGGTGGGGAGAGTGGGCTTGCTTTGTAATGAGGGATATACATAGAACACTTTAACATAAATAGCATTCCACAAGGACAGACACAAAGGCAGTAATGACAAAGTCTTTTAAAATATTTCAATAAACACAAATTAATACTTCCTCTTTGTCCTCAGAACCTCATCAATTTGAGCTAGACTAATTGGCCTTTTATTTTTAGTTGGGGAATAGCTCTTGTCAATGAAGAAATGAGGAACCACTTGCATTGTTGCTGTTAGCAATTTTTCTTCACATGGCCTGACTTTTTTTTTCTTTAGTATTTTATTTTTCCCCAGTTACATGTAAAAATAATTTTAACATTAATTTTTTAAACTTTTAAGTGCCAAATTCTCTTCCTTCCTCCTTTCCCACACCCCTTCATTGAGAAGGCAAGCAATTTGATATAGTTTATACATCTACATATGCCAACTATTCCCATTATAATCATGTAAAAGAAACTAGACAAAAAAAAATCTCAGGAAAAATAAAGTTAAAAGAGTATGTTTCAATCTGTATTCAGATATTATCAGTTCTTTCTCTGGAGATGATTAGTATTTTTCATCCTATGACCTTCAGAATTGTCTTGGATTATTGTATTGCTGAGAAAAGCTAAATATTTCCCAGATGATCATCTTAGAATATTGCTCTTATTTTGTGCATGGTACATTTTACTTTGCATTAGCTCACGTATGTCCTTCCAGGTTTTTCTGAAAGTATCCTGCTCAATATGTCTTATAGGACAATTGTAATATAATAATGTAGTGCCACCATAGTAATATAATACAATTTGTTCAGTGATCCCCCAATTAATAGGTATCCCCTCAATTTCCACATAAAAAATAAAACTTGCTTGAAATTTTTTTTCACAGTTTCTATTGCCATTTTTCTGCATCCCATTTCTACCTTCACTCCCCATTCATTCTATTCTCTCTCCTTTTACCCAATTCCTCCTAGAAAGTGTTTTGCTTCTAATTAACATCTGCCTTAGCCTTTCTATCACACCTTCTTCTCATATGCCCCTTCCCCTTTTACTTTTCTGTATAAGAGATTTCTATACTCAACTGAGTATGTAAATTGTTCTGAAGAAAGTAAGATTCACCCACTTACTCTTCATCTCCCCCTTTCCCCTTCCTCTTTAAAAGCTTTTTCTTGCCTTTTTAATATGAGATAATTTACCCCCATTCTATTTCTCCTTTTCCCTTTATCCTAGTATGTTCCTCCCTCACTCTTTAATTTTATTTTTTAGTTATTAATCCTTTCATATTTCAATACACACCCATGCCCTCTGTCTATATATACTTCTCTTAACTGCCATAATAATGAGAAAATTCTTATGAGTTATAAGTATCATCTTCGCAAATAACAATGTAAACAGACAAACTGTGTGATTTCCCTTTTCTGTATCTTTTTATGTTTTTCTTGAGTCTTGTTTTTATCAAATTACCTATTCAGCTCTTGTCTTTTCATCAAAAATGCTTGAAAGTCCTCTTATTAAATGTCCATTTCCCCGCTAAAGGATTATACTCAGTTTTGCTGGGTAGGTGATTCTTGGTTGTAATCCTAGCTCCTTGGCTCTCCAGAATATCATATTCCAAGACTTCTGATTCTTTGATGTAGAAGCAGCTAAGACTTGTGTTATCATGACTTTGGCTCCATGATACTTGAATTGTTTCTTTCTGGATGCTTGCAATATTTTCTCTTTGACTTGGGAGCTTTAGAATTTGACTAGAATATTCGGGGAATTTTCACTTTGAGATCTCTTTCAGGAGGAGATTCTTTCAATTTATATTTTGCCATCTGGTTCTAGAACATCAGGGCAGTTTTCCATGATAATTTCTTGAAAGACAATGTCTTAGCTCCTCCTTCTCCTCCTCTTCTTTCCTTCCTCCTCCCTTCTCTTCCTTCCTTCTTCCTTCTCTCTCTCTCTCTCTTTTTTTTTTATCATGGCTTTCAGATATTCCAATAATTTTTAAATTATCTCTCCTGGATCTCTTTTTCAGGTCTGTTGTTTTTCCAATGAGATATTTCATATTGTGTTCTATATTTTCATTCCTTTGTTTTATCTTGTTTCTTGATTTTTCATAAATTCATTAGCTTCCATTTGCTCAGTTCTGATTTTTTACCTCCTTTTCCATTTGGTCAATTTTACTTTTTAAGGAGTTTTTGTTCTTCAGAAAATTTTTGTGTCTCTTTTTCCATTTAGTCATTTCTACTTTTTAAAGCATTCTTCTCTTCATTGGCTTTTTGTACCTTCCCTATCATTTGGCCTAGTTTATTTTTTAAGGTTTTATTTCCTTCACGATTTTTTTTTGGTCACCTTGACCAAATGTTGACCCAATTTTTCATGATCTTCCTGCATCATTCTCATTTCTCTTCCAATTTTTTCCTCTATCTCCCTTATATAATTTTCTATGGCCTGAGAGCAATTCATATTTTTCTTGGGAATTTTGGATGTGGGAGCTTTGACTTCATTATCTTCTGAGTATGTTTTGACCTTTCTTGTCATCAGAGTAACTTTCTATCATCAGAATTTTTGTTATTGTTATTTGCTCATTGTCCCAGAATTTTTGTTATTGTTATTTGCTCATTATTACTTGACTTTTACTTCTTTGTTACACAGTAGTACTCTGGGGAGTATTCTGGGAAAATGGCAGAGTATTTTGGTAAATTTCAACTTCTCCTGATTTTCCCACAAATTTGTGCCTCTTTGTTGTGCAAACATAGACCTTTGAAAAACTAAAGAGACTTAGGGCAGAAGTTCGTTCCTTCTGATACAAACTGAGAAAATCTGAAGAAAGGCCCTGGGGTAGGGATTAACCTGTTTGAAGTGCAAACACCTTGGGCTAGCTCTACAAAAACATCAAGTAGGGCTAGCTGGGTGTAGCTAAAGTTTTAGCAGGCACCCCAGAGACTTTCAGATCTCTAATTGTTTGTAGAGTTGGGGTTTAATTCTGGGAAAACTGAGTGAACCTCGGCTGATTGGGAATACCAGAAAGTTGTGACCAAAAAGAGAGCCTTGACACAATAATGCAGGGAATAATCCAAGAAAATTGTCCTGGAGTGATAGAACATGGGGGGGAAAGTAGAAATAGAAAGAATCTACTGATCACCACCTCAAAGAGATCTTTTGTGGAAAACACAATTATTGTTAAATTTTGAAACCCCCAGATCAAAGAGAAAATTTTGCAAGAAACAAGAAAAAAAAACAATTTAAATATGCTGGAGCTACATTTATAATTGTACAAGACTTATCAGCAGCTACAATACAAGATCCTGGAACCATATTTACTGACAATCAAAATAAATAAGCCTGTGGTCAAAAAAAAATCTCCGGCAAAATTATCTATAACAAATAAGAAAAAATGAACAGTCAATGAACTTGCAGGTTTTCAGGACCTTCTATAAATCAAACTGGAACTTAACAGAAAATTTAACATATAAGAGTCAATACTGTGAGGGAAGTAGAAAAAAGACCCTTACCCAAAATGACTACTCAGAGATCACTCAGTAGAAAGCAGAAAAGTTATTTATAAATAAATTCTCATGAGAATGAGCAATTCTACTGCGAGGAGAGAAAGAGAGAAAGCTCACAGTAGAAAGGCTAAAGATTTAGGAAAGATATACAGTTTTTATAGGTTTGGTTACAAAGGATTACATCATAGGTTGGGGAACATTGAGAAATAGGTGTCTTCTCCCCTAATTGAATGTTAAACATTGGTGCCAAAGGCAAATTAGAACAGAATGCTTTGTTTCCCTGATTCTGAGAGGAATCACCAGTCAGATCTTCAAACTTCAGATTACTGAGCTGATGGCATTCAATAATCTAAATATTGATAACATTGAACAAGGATAAATGTCATCATTTCTGGTTAAGTAAATATATCTAATTTTAAGTAAATATTGGCTTGCACACACTGTACTTATGCAGGTCACAGAGACATAAAAGTAATAAAAAATACAGAAAAAGAATTTAAACATCCCTGTAAGTTCTTCACCTTATCTCTCTCTATTCCATACAATTCCCCCCTTGTAATATGTAAATGATTTTATCATATTTCTATGAAGAACTTACATACTGCTCAAAATCAGTTATCATATCTTATCAAGTTCACCATCAAGATCATCCCTCTCTAATATATTCCAGCCTTTTCTCTGAAGAATCGTCATTTTAATAGCATCTTCTGTATGCAATATTTTGATAGGGACTGTTGAACTATTCTGGTTACTAAATTTAATTATACAGGGTAGACATAGTGGCAACAGGATAATACCAATGATTGCAGTAAGTTCATACCATAAAAATTGCTTCCACCAACTATCTTAGAAACAGTTGTCACAGAACAGATTGGAATTTGGCAGACATAAAAATACAAAGATAAATTAACAAAGATGCCAGTCTAGGGAAACTGAGGCACCATATTATACACTCTCTTTCTGAATATTTGAATTATTGAATTACCTCCCCCTGGATACCAGGGAGATCTTAGCACCATAATTTTGGCCAACCCAACGTAAAACAAATAAATCAAAATGAAACTAGAAAATGCAAGGACTTTTGGCAAGGGCAAGTCTCTCCCTGACAACCCCAGAGTTATCAGGAGTACAAAGGCCTTCATCTCAGCCAGGGAATCCAGTTTGAGATGGACAGTTCACTGTGTTAGGTGGTCTTCAGTCATTTGTGCACTTAACTCAGCTTCTGCTTATATAGAAAGTAGCAGTGCTCAAGACAGCCATGCTGCCTATTCAGAGGGGCAACCCACTCCAGGGGAGAAGGGTGAAGCTTAGAGTAGCTCCACCTGTCCCCACCCAGAGGAACAGATAGGGCTGCCACTAGAATACAGATTTCTGAGCAGAGCTATCAGAGCATGCACAGTCAGACCATCAAGGCAAGCAAACTCCAAACTTTAGAGGCTTGATCTAAAAACTGCAATGTATTGAAAATGCTGAGATACCAATTAAAAAACTGGGGTTGCAAGGCTGGAGACTGTCAGTCCCAAGACGTTGTCGATATCTTGGAGATTTTCTAAAAACAAAATAGTCCCAAAAACTGAGTCTTCCAGTCCAATTCCACAGAATAAGGGGTTTCAAAGCTAAAACATAGTAAAACCAAAAAGGACTGCTTAAGGGCTTCCAATTCAATCTGAACTGGTGGTATAGGGGGTGGGACAGAAATACCTAAGGCAAAGTGAACAGAAAACTAAGGGTTCCCACTCTTTTAGGTACTTTGAAAAAAATCCCCCAGTTTCCCTTTATCTCTTCCTCTCCTTTTTTTTTTTTTTTTCTCATGGAAAGGAATCATCCAAAAAAAAGTAAATAGTCAAATAATCATCCCACATATAAATCCCAAGAGTAAATTAAAGTTTCTATACATAACAGACTAGTATAGTAGGAGTTTGCTCAAAAAAAAAAAAAATCTCTCAAACAATTACATATTCTGAAGTGAACATACATAGACATTATAAACGTATTATAACTTCCTTAATAGTAACAGTTACCCATTTTAATAATTTCTATCCCAAATCTTAAACACACAGTATTAGAGTTGTAATTTTAACAATAATTCATCAACCACTTTCCCACTTCCCCCATATCAGTCCAAATTACATCAGGAGCATGGCAATGGTCTCAATCTTAGCTGCTTCCAGCTGAGAAATGGGCAAAGGTTCTCAATTCATGCAGGGGTGTGGGTGTGGTGTCAATCTAAGCTTCAGATGGTCTGATCCATGTCTCAGAAGAGGTTCAATAATCTGTAATTTGACCAAAATCTAGAACAAAAAACCAAATATAACAGATAAAGATTAGTACAGTCTGGAACTGTAACACCATATAGAGAGGCCAGTATAGATTGGCCAGCAGTTCCTATGTGAAGGAACAAGTTTGCTTTACAAGACAGGCAGATGGCTATAGTCCCAATAAATCACAGTTATGTTTCACAGACCACTGCGCTAATTTTAAAAAATCTGAATATTCACAGACACAAATATCCAGTAACAGATAGATGACCAGGGTAAATACTCATTTGCCTAAGTATTTAGGATATAATGATTATATATACCATATTGGAAACAGCAAGGTATGACATGTTTGAATTGCATTAACAGTTCTTATTAACTATTGCTCTGATCATAGAAATCAGTCACAGGAGGGAACAAAAATGCAGGGACATGACTATAACATAATATAAGCAATTGAAACTCAACCTTCAGCACATCAGAGAGTGGAGCTTTAAAACTCCCCCATATTATTAATTATATGCCCAAAGAATTTTATCTCCAAAGCTTCAGATAAATCCCAAACAGTTATTTACCCATGACCTTATATCAGGTAACAATAAGAATTTTATCCCAGAAAATTCACACAATTCTTACATACCCAAGTGGATGTTGAATCTTGAATAAGTTGAATATTATATCAATCATTTTGCTCTTAAATACCCAATACACAGAATAATCCCAAATTACATATTGTTCACAACAAAAACATCTTCAAAAGGACAAAGGCAAAAACTATTATCCTTGGAGTCCCTTTAAATAATTGGCATCAATACAGTTAATTAAAACTTCCTATTTTTACATAAAAGAATCTGAAAATTTCCTGAAAACACCAATTAAACTTTTTTGAAATAACCCTTTCAAACTATAGATCACATTTCTGATGATATTCTTTAATATTCATAACCATTATGTATCTAAAGAAACAAATATTCAATCAATTAACATCTTGCAAGAGCAGCATGTCCCTTTAAAATCACAGTTTGTTTTCTTCAGCCAAAGGAACCAAGAGGCTTCCGCTTTCCACTGCCGCTCTGCTGCTCTCCCCCTGCAAAAACAGATCCCATCTCACAGATGTCTCTCTGTGACTACCCTTTCCAACCAGTTCCTTCTTTTTCCGATTTCTTCTTGAAATCATTTGCTCCTACTAATCAATCCTTCTTAAATCACCTTCATTCTCTTGTCCCATCTCTCTGTCTCTCTTCTCCCAATGCCTACTTACTCAAACCTTCTCTGAAATACTTCTGACTAGATGCTCAATTTAAACTATTAATTGCTTTTGTAAATCAGTCTCTTTTCCCTTGTCTTTAAATCATCTTTTTTTTAAACTTTAAACTTCAAGATTCACAATTAATTTTGAACCAAATTTCATAAAATATAGTTTACAAATTACCCAATACTTTTAAAAAGCAACATACCATTTAAGTAGGGAGATACAAACACGACCCCCTAAGGTAAGCTACTGGCATTTTATTTAATAAACTATATTTCTAATTTGAAGTCCAATCAAATAATAAAAAAAGAAAAGTTTTTCTCTTCAGTTGTAAAGGCCACAATATTCAAACAATTCTTACGATTTTATCCTCTTAATAAATCTAACATGTACAAGCAACTGTAAAATTATTTCCCCCAATTTCAATTTTATTTCAATTTCAAAATTATAGTACCTCTTTAAAATATAGTAAGTTCCCAAAACTCTTAATCAAATGTTGCAGGCAAACAATTACCCAGTTTAGCCTTCTTAAATTTTCTGTTCTCTAATTCCATGAGAGCAAACTTGCTAATAATGATGTTTCTTTCTTCTCCTGGCACACACACACAAAAATTTTTTTAGAAGTATGCCTAGTTCTCCAACTAATCCAATAGGTCAGAGAGTCCCTGTGTTCAACTATTTAGTTCTCTTATTCTATTTTTTTTTATTCTTCCCTTCAAATATCTGCAATTTCTTATTTCCAATCTTAAGTTTCCAATCTTAACACACACACCAATTTAAAGTTATATTTAAATTGACCAGTACTTTAGTTTGTAAAATTTCCTAAAATCTACTTAGATATTCCATTCAAACTTCTTTTCTTTAGTAAGCCAGGATAGAGTTAAGTACCAATCCTTGCTTTACCTTGAAAATTTTTTCTCTGGCAGGATTCCACAAGCCTGACTTTTCAGTAACAGGGCTCCTTGTTCACAGGAGTGATAGCCACTGTTCTTCTATTTTCTCAAAACTTTCCAAACTTTCAATTTATGTTTTTATTTTTTCCCCCTTCTCTCTTCCTTCCTGCAAAGCCTCTGCCAGAGGCTTGCTAATTTTTAACACAGAACAAAAGCAATGCAAAGCAGACATACACACACAGACAAATGTAAAACTCTATTTTCACCTTCATACAGATTTAAGTCTTATATACCCAAATAGTCCCAGGATATACATCCTCCCAGTTTTCTTCTCTTTTATATCTGGGAAGTTCATCCCAGTGTTGAATTCCCTAGCTAATGTCTTGATACAAATTTTTGGACTGCTTCTATACCACTCTGGACCCAGTCCAGGTGTTTGATGTGAAGCCTTCGTTACCCTCATACCCCCACAGCCACCCAAGAGAGCCTCCTTAGAAAGTCCTTTATTGTTGGGGTCAATAGCAGTCCACCAAAACAATTTCTAAGAGGGCTAGTCTCTTGGGTCTTCCTCCACCCAGCCAATAGAACCCCTGATTTCCAAGAGCTTTGTTTACCTCGGGAACACATGTTTCTTTTCAAACTGCCACAGGCCCCATCAGGACTCTATTTCTCCTTCAATCATCAATTCTCTGTTCCACTGAGTATCCCTGCCTCAGGTCGTTGTCTAAGAGGGGAAGGAGGCTGCTCACCCAGAGCCAGAGACCATGGAGAAAAGTACTCTGTGGGCACCTGTCCCTGTTCGGGGTGCTCATAGCTGTCTCCCCCAAAGACCCCATCCCGGACGAGCCCCCAACTGTGAGGGATGTAGAAGACCCTTATCCAAAATGACTACTCAAAGATCACTCAGTAGAAAGCAGAAAAGTTATTTATTAATAAATTCTCATGAGAATGAGTAATTCTACTGCCAGGGAGGGAAAGAGAGAAAGCTCAGAGTAGAAGGGCTAAAGATTTAGGAAAGATATGCAGTTTTTATAGGTTTGGTTACGAAGGATTACATCATAGGTTGGGGAGCATTGAGAAATAGGTGCCTTCTCCCCTAATTGAATGTTAAATATTGGTGCCAAAGGCAGATTAGAACAGAATGCTTTGCTTCCCTGATTGCAAGAGGAATCATCAGTCAGACCTTCAAACTTCAGATTACTGAGCTGACGGCATTTAATAATCTAAATATTGATAACATTGAACAAGGATAAATGTCATCATTTCTGGTTAAGTAAATATATCTAGTTTTAAATAAATATTGACTTGCACACAATGTACTTATGCAGGTCACAGAGACATAAAAATAATAAAAAATACAGAAAAAAAATTTAAACACCCCTGTGAGTTCTTCACCTTATCTCTCTCTATTCCATACAATATGAAAGATCAATTTTAAGGAACTTAATATGGACAAACTGTTTAAATATGGACAAATTATTTATTTTTTTCACATATGTATATGATTCATATCAACAATATTGTAGCTCAAAAGAAAGATTGGCAGAGTTAAAGTAAAAATAGCAATCATGTTATAGAAATACATGTAAATATAAATACAAATAAATACAGAGGAAGAATAGATACAGAGGCATTATGGGGGGAAGAGGGCTTGTAGTTCTGAAAACTTATATCTGGAATGGATTCAATACATACCATAAAGGGTATAGTACCCTCCAAAATCTATAAAGAAATAAGGGAAGAAGGGACAGGAAGATGGGGAAGCAAAGAGTTAGAGAAGAAGACAATCCTTGGGTGGGGAGAGGTTAAGTAACAGCAAAGCAAGTTATAGAACAGAATTTAATTAAAGAGGTAGCAAGGACAGGAAAGATGTGTGTGTAGGTGAGGACTGTGGGTGTAAGTGTGTATATGTATCTATATATCTACATATGGATATATAAATATATTTTTTCTTAAATGTAGCTTGCTTGGGAGTGGTGAGGGAGGGGATGAAAGGTGGGAAAAAAATAATAAAATAAATAAGGTTCACAGTAGAGAACCAAAGGACAATTTACGAGAAAGTAAAGAAAAAATGGTCATTCGTGAGTATATTTTCTTTCTCTAATACATACATATTATGTATATGTATGTGTGTATGTATACTTCTTGATCTGCTAATTTGTTATATATTTTGAATCCTCCCTGATGTTCTGCTAGGCACCTGACAATATTCTCTTTTGTTTTGCTTTATTTTGTTTTGTATTTCTTTTCTGTTTTCCTTTTTTTCTTACACTGTTTTTTTTTTTAATAAAAAAAGGCAAAGTTTTTTTTTTAATTTTAAAAATAAAGAACAAAAATTTTGAAAAATAACAAAAATACAAATTCAAATGTTCAAAAAAATAAAGTAGAACTCTGCTTCTGGGGTGGAAGGTGCATTATCCCAAGTTTCAAGGTTTCTGTATAACTGTTTTCAGAGATATGTCTAGGGACTTTTAAGTTTGTACTTCTTCCAAGGTGGTAGAATCTACCACCTTGATAGGTAATTACTATTCTCCTGGTCCATGTTCTGACCTTTGAATGACAATAGGCACTCTTTCCTTCCCTGAAACTGTGAGGAGGATCCCTGGTCCACTTTGGTTCCAAGATGTAGCATACTACTGCTACCTAAGACTGAAACCTGGATCTAAATATGAGTAAAGCAACAGAATCCTGCCTCAGTACTAGCAAAGAGACCCCTGTAATGTCTTTTTGACCCTCTTACCATCTGTGGACTGAGAGCTTGGGAAGCAGCCACTACTGCTGCTGATTCAGTAGCTCCAAAGGCTTGTTCCTGCTTTGCTGATGCTAGCACTGTGCTGGTGTGGGCACATAACTGTGTTCTGTTCATGCCCCAATGCAACAGACCTTTCCTGCTGATTTTCTAAGTTGTCCTCAACTGCTATTCAATCGCCTTAAGGCCCCTGGTTTGCCTGCACAGGGCCTGTACTGATGATCTTCTAAGTTGTCTTGGTCTGGAAAATTGTTTCACTCCTTATTTTTGTGTTTTCTATCATGCTAAAATTTATTTAGCGATAATTTAATGGGTTTTGGAGAGAAGTCAGGCAACTTTTTGCCTTTGTTTTAGCATCTTAGCTCCTCCTCAGATCTCTAATGGCACAACTTTTTATAATAGAAATATACCTTGTCACTCCTAGGGTT
This sequence comes from Sarcophilus harrisii, assembly GCF_902635505.1. Lineage (NCBI taxonomy): Eukaryota > Metazoa > Chordata > Mammalia > Dasyuromorphia > Dasyuridae > Sarcophilus > Sarcophilus harrisii. The sequence goes on from NC_045426.1 coordinate 198,358,001, forward strand.
TGGGACTTGGCCCAGAAGGAGAAGGTCTAAAGGCAGAGGAGGAAATGGAAGTCAGTCACAGGGCCTTGTTAAGATCTTTTATCTAACTTTTGATTTCTTCCTTTTTCTTGATTAATTTGGGGATCACATTCTGAAAGTCACAAACCTCATCTTCAACTTTTTTTCCCCTTGATCTCAAATATTGAATATTCCCCAATCATTGGGAAAAGGCATCCCAGTCAGTACTCTCAATCTTTGGGCCAGTAGAATAAAGAATAAAGCACAAAAAAGTTCATTTTGTTCTGATCAAAAGAATATCATAGGGGCCAGATTTTGTTAAATACTTCCAATTGTTCAAGTACTTATAAATACACAGTTCACAATTTAAAAACAGAACCTAGTAGTCATTCTTTCTAGACCTAAGTGGCCGCATATGATCCCTAATTACAAACCCCAATCATCCCTTTTTAGGGGACCTGTCAGAGCAGATTCAAGTTATCAAGTTACTCAAGGGCATCAAACAATCCCTGACTCAAGATCTCTAGGAACTCAAGAAAAGAGATGCAAGTTCAGGATTTAAAATGACTTTGGGGGGAATGCTTGAGAAACTCCTTGAACCCTCGGAGAAGCTCTCCCCTGAGAGACCAACCCTAGGGAATCAAGACAAGTGGTTTCATTCTGTTATCTTAGTGGGACTAGTTGAATCCAGGACCACTCCTACTTAGCCCAAGCTGGAGATCTAGATTTCTATTGACCTCTATTGAGTTGTAGATTAGTACAGGAACACTTATTCAAATGGAAAATTTCTATTCAATTTGGGAATATTTCGGTCTTATTTCAAGTCAAACTGCACCCAGTCCCTAGCTAAAGTTTCAAATTATAAAAAGGGGAAACTTGGGCCTCATTCCTCGCAGAAGGACAAAAGCGGGAATCATGCCAAGGAACCTGGCTCTCCTTGGCATAGCTGCCTTCAAGGTCCCTCTGCCACCTGAGAAGACATTCTCTTTTCACCATTAATCCCTCTTTATCTCTCTCTCCTATTTCCCTAACAGGACCACACCCCTCTTTACCTGTCTATGGGGATTTCTCTGCTAGGAACTTTACCTTGCCTCTAAGGAAGTCAGCCTTCCTAGCAAAGGCTGGCTTCTCAGTTCCAACAATAAACTTCTTTTGCCAGTATAACTTTTTGGGTTTGCAAATTCTTTTATGAAGAACCTGCAGGTCAATCATAGGGGGTTCTCATAACTCTCTGCCCTGCATTGAACCTCATCCAAGAGACCTACTCACCCAGAACACACTGCCAAATCTAGAACTGCAACCAAAAAGGTTTACTGCTGGTACCAAGCATCTACATCAAAGATGAGGCCCACAAAGCAAGAGCCAGTATAGAAAAAATTGTGATCCTTAGTAGAGGCAAAGAAGTTACAATTGGGGTACTACAAAGCAGCAAATGCTGAGGAGCCTAAAGAGGGGAATAAGATTGGCTTTTTAGGGTAGAGGGAGAGGGCCAAAAGGTTCAGGGCTTTGGTATATCCTAGAATTTCCCAAGGTAAGTTGTTTTGAATAACAACTGAAAGTCCAAAGAGAAAGCTTGACAATCCTAGAGGGCATTATTTAGGACATTTACAAAATAGATTGAGGCTAGGAGTGATAGTCTGGTAAGCCTCAGATAATTCTTGGGTCTAGGAACAGGGACTAATTAGCTTCAGTCAGCTGCAATGGGCATTGTCTATGTCCCACTGTAACTCAATTGATATTTCATTTATGAATTTGAAAGCAAAGGCATTTGAAACACATTTATTACTGATAACATTTTGTTATCTGAGGTTCTTTTCAACATAATGTAGCTTATTCCTTTTTATTTTTTGAATGTTTGTTTTTGCTTTGTCAAATACCATGAGTGTTATCTCCTACATATTTGGATTCACTTAATGCATATTGTTGAGGTTGGGAAGGGGGGGACCCCAAAAGTTTGGGGTTCTAGATCTGTCACGAGATGTCTCAAAAGAATTTGCAGGCTTGAACCCATCTCCAAGTCAAGGGGCAAAGCTTTATTTTAAGTAACACCATTACAAAGTGGACTTGAATTCTAATAGAATTCAGCAGAAAAACAGAAGCAAAGAAATGTATTTATCCAGCTTTCAATCATAGATATGCTAATTCTTTGGCTCATAGGTAGGAAAGAATGGTCTCCAGAATTTGGTTCTCTTGACCAGATTTTTAACTAACAAGATTATCAGTCAGCAATGAATTGAGGAGTGGTTTTATTCACTGTTGTCTCAGGAGTTTGATCTGTGGAAGTTTCCTTAGGCCAGATGCTATCTGACTAAGGAGTGGTTAGACACCGGATATGGGTGTTTCCTGAGGCAGATTCCAAAGCTAGAAGATTTAGAACTCCTGACTTATTGTTAGAACAGAAGCCCCCCAAGCTCAGGGGACCACAAAATCATATTACATCAATAGTAAAGTTTTTTTTTTGTCTTCTGAGTTTTTATTTTTGTATTTCTTTGCCTTTTAAATGTTTTTTGTAAAGAACAGATTGTATAGTTTTGTTTTCTTATCCAATTTGTTGCTCTTTTTCATTTTGTTGGTTTAATCTACTCTTCTTTAAAATTATAAAAGTTTATATTTTCCACCAAATATCTCATATTGGTTTTTATCAAATTATAATTTTTTCTCTTCTTCTGTAAATACAGTGTTGGTGGAGTACAGTGGTGCAGAAGTGCTCAACCTCCAAAAGTATTTTGAGGTTCAAAAACTCTCCCCATATGGGCCACCATGTTGGAGTGCAGGGTTGTTGAATCCCCGAAATATATTGGGGTTTGGGACAGGTGTTGCAAGGTATCTCAAAAGAATTTGTAGGCTTAGACCATATCCAAATCAAGAGATAAAGACGTCATTATTATGCCATTGACTGGCAGCCTAAATTCCAAATTGACTAGGAACAAGAGGAAAAATGTGAGCTAAATTCCCTAGTGGAACCTTAACATTTACAAAGGGGAAAGATACCATATGAGTTTATATGAGATAGGTGAGATCTTTCAAGACAGTTGTAAAAATCAAGTAAGGTTTCATCTACTTCAGAGTTTGAGTAGGCCTGAAGGTCTTTGAGCATTGACTCAAGGGCATATTTAAGTCTCCTTCCTGCTACACTCCCATAACATCATTTTCTCCTTATTTTGATCAAATATGGGCAACTATGTACTTATTGGCCAAGTTCAATTTCTTGAGTAGTTTCTGCATTTAGAATGTAAGACCCTCAGCCAATAAGGATGAGGGTCAGTGGTGGGAAGGATATTTGCATTAGGGACTATTTAAAGTGTCAAACCTGTCTTAAAAGGTGCCTCCTCCCTTTGATTGCTTGCTCAACAGGAAGGACACCTGATTCTCACAAGAAGGTACAACAAACTTTTGCTTTGCTCCTAGAGATCTCTCCAGCTTTTTTAATTAAATGGTGACCCCTCACCATCCTGAGCCACACAAGTTCATAAGGAACTATCCATTATGACCCTTAGTAAGTGGATAAATTCCTTAAGGAGTTAGAGGAGTTAAGCCATTGACTGGTGGACTAAATTCTTAAAAAGGAATTAGCAAAGAAACGGGTTAAAAGTAGATTCTTTTACAGGAGAAAAATAATCTCAGAATTGACATCTATAGCTTGGCCTTTTGATTGGATATAGTAATTATGGGGTCATGATAACAAAGGCCCAAGTCAATAAAGCCCCATTTAAGGATTACAAAAGACCCACTTAAGGTCAAGATAATCCTTTTGATGTCCCTCCCTGTTTGCTTCAGAGAGTAGCTGTGAGAATTCTACTAGGTCTCACTGCAACAAAGATCCCCTTAAATTCAACAAGTCATCTGTCAATACCTGTCCCTATAGCCCACCAGGCTAATCTTAATTTTTAAAAATTCATATTCCCATTGGCTATTTTCTTAATGCTAGTCCTCTTCCTTTAGCATTTGCTTATTAGTTATTTTTTATCTTTTTTTTTTCTGGTTATATAATTCCTCCCTCCCTGTTTTTCTATTAGTCAAGTACACCTCTTCATCAATTAATTCTATTCATTAATTTTTAACATTTCTCTTTTTTTAGCCTTCGCTAGAGAGGGCTTTTTTTTTTTTTTTTTATTCTCCTCAATATCTATCCTTTCTTTCTGTCTATTCTGTACCCTCATTCTTTGGTTCATGACCCTTCTAATTATCCAATTTCTTCTCTGTATTCCTCATAGAATCAAAATCTCCAAATTAATCATTCTAGGCTCTGCTATTTGGGCAGTTTTTGACACTGTCTTAAAGAATTTATTCTTTGGATTCTAGTTTTAAATTGTATCTCACTCCCTAAACAATGCCATTTCCTGCAGCTGACTGAGAGGACACTCTTCTATGAAAGGACATTTCCAACCCCCTACCACAGCCCTGATTATGCAGTACAATACTGATCCACTCCCTCATCTTGATCATCTTTTTTTCCCATCTACTTCAAAATCTACTTTCAAAATGAGACCCTTTCTGGGTCTAATCACTCCTCCTCAACCAGACTGAATTTTGTAATGCTGGAGAAACTGAGGCAAGATAGAGATTAGAAAGTTTTTAAATAATTTATTAAATGGGAAAGATATACTGGGATCAAATGGATCCATGGTTTGATCCCAGGGCTGAATGAGACTATCGTCTCCAAGAATCCAGCATCCAACAGCTAATGCAAGTTCTCTATGACATATTTATATACAGTAGCTAAACAAAGGCAGGGGGGTGGAGGCCAAACTCTGGTGAAGGGGAATCTCCAGGTAAGAACCTTAAATCCAGTTTTGATAGGTTGTGGGGGGTAGGACCATAAATTCTAACAAACTAGGAGTTAAAACAATGTTAGACTCCAGTGTCTGGAGTTGCCCTTTCTGAGTTTACACATTGACAATTTATAACTTTAGAGCAAATAGCCCTGAGTTATATCAGTCTTTGGTGGAGGGGAGGGGGAAGAGGGGAGTTGTTGTAATTAAGGGTTTTGAGGCAGAACAATTAAGGAAACCAAGGTAGGGCCAATTTAGAGAAACTGAGGTAGAACAATTAGAGAAACTGAGTCAGGACAATAAAAGAGAACTGTGGCACAACAATTCTATGTATGACCTTCCTTTCCTTTCCCTTCTCCCAAGGTAGGACAATAATCTTGTTATGAACTAAGTAAATTAAAAAACCAAAAAACAAAGCAGAAGTTACCATGTAAAAACTAACATTCAGAAAATTAAAGGAAACTGTATTTTGTTGAAAGGATCTACAGACAAAAAAATCAATATGAGTCAGCCTCTTACTAGTCTCTCTGCTGTCATTCCCTTACAGTTACAGTACAAGCTGCTTTATTTGTTTATCCCTCTTGCATTTCTGTTGTCCAGTTTGAAAAGCAAATGATCTCCTTCAATTCTAGTTTGCTTTCTAGGAATGCTTCAAATGCCTCTTTAATCTTGAATTCCCTCTACTTTCATTTATGATTAAGCTCAAATTTCTGGTTAGGTTATCCTTGGTTGAATCCTGCAAGTCCACTGCCCTTTAGAAAATAGCTTCTTAAACTATGGATCAAAATTCCATATAACATCAATAGGCATAAAGAATGAGATTATCAATAAATTGGAAAACCATAGGATAGTTTACTTCTCGGACCTGTGGAAGAGGAAGGAATTTATGACCAAAGAAGAACTAGAGATCATTACTGATCACAAAATAGAAAATTTTGATTATATCAAATTAAAAAGTTTTGGTACAAATAAAACTATGCAGACAAGATTAGAAAGGAAGCAATAAATTGGGGAAACATTTTTACAGTCAAAGGTTCTGATAAAGGCCTCATTTCCAAAATATATAGAGAACTGACTCTAATTTATAAGGAATCAAGCCATTCTCCAATTGATAAATGGACAAAGGATATGAACAGACAATTCTCAGATGAAGAAATTGAAACTATATCTAGCCATGTGAAAAGATGTTCCAGATCATTATTAATCAGAGAAATGCAAATTAAGACAACTCTGAGATACCACTACACACCTGTCAGATTGGCTAGAATGACAGGGAAAGATAACGCAGAATGTTGGAGGGGATGTGGGAAAACAGGGACACTAATACATTGTTGATGGAACTGTGAATACATACACCATTCTGGAGAGCAATTTGGAACTATGCTCAAAAAGTTATCAAACTGTGCATACCCTTTGATCCAGCTGTGCTACTACTGGGCTTATATCCCAAAGAGATACTAAAGAAGGGAAAGGGACCTGTATGTGCCAAAATGTTTGTGGCACCCCTGTTTGTAGTGGCTAGAAACTGGAAAATGAATGGATACCCATCAATTGGAGAATGGTTGGGTAAATTGTGGTATATGAATATTATGGAATATTATTTATTGTTCTGTAAGAAATGACCAGCAGGATGAATTCAGAGAGGCTTGGAGAGACTTACATGAACTGATGCTAAGTGAAATGAGCAGAACCAGGAGATCATTATATACTTCAACAACGATACTGTATGAGGATGTATTCTTCAACAAAGAGATCTAACTCAGTTTCAATTGATCAATGATAGATAGAAGCAGTTACACCCAAAGAAAGAACACTGGGAAATGAATGTACTGTTTGCATTTTTGTTTTTCTTCCCGGGTTATTTTTACCTTCTGAATCCAATGCTTCCTGTGCAACAAGAGAACTGTTCGGTTCTGCACACATATATTGTATCTAGGATATACTGTGCCATATTTAACATGTATAGGAGGAGGGGGTGCCATCTGGGGGAGGGGGTGGAGAGAGGGAGTGGAAAAGTAGGAACAGAAGTGAGTACAAGGGATAATGTTGTAAAAAATTACCCAGGCATGGGTTCTGTGAATAAAAAGTTATAATTATGAAAAATAAAATAAAATGTTAAAAAAAAAGAAAGAAAGAAAGAAAGTCTTTGTCCTGATCACTTGCTAAATGAATTGTTCAGTTTAATCACTTATGATTAGAGTTTGAAACCTTGGATTTTTTTTTCTGGAAACAGTGTGAAATCTTTCATTTAGTATTCCATTTTTCTGAATTCCAAAGTTCAGGACAATTTTCTTCTATTGGTGTTCAGGTTCTTTGTCTTATCATATTCTTCTGGAAGATCTATTGTTGAGGTTCAAAAGGAGAACCCAAAAGGTTCGGGGTTTGCATATCGGTGTCATAAGGAATTTGCAGGCTTGAACCCATTCAAGTCAAGGGGTAAAGTTTACTATAATTGTAACGCCAATTGAATCAGGCTAAATTCCAAAAGAATTTAGCAAAGAACCAAGAGCAAGAAGATAGATTTATAGGACAGTTATACCAGAGCTTCATGATATTTATTTGCTAATTTTATGGCTTCAGGTAGGTTTGAAGAGTGGTTTATTCACTATTGTCTCAGGAACTAGATTATACTAACCAACTGATTATCTGAAAGTAATGTTTGTAGGACTATTCTAAAACCAGAAGCCTTAAGAATCATTGATAGATTGTCAGAACAATCGCACTCAGAGGATTTTAGGATCACTAACATATCTTCCCTAAAGTCTAAAGGAAAAAATATTATTCTATTCTTAGGCCAGAAGACTTTTACAATTATTGATGGACAGATTGTTAGAACCAGACGCCCTCTAAGGTCAGGATAGGGGTAGGGGGAAGGGGGACCTTGGTAGCACTGATATTAAAGCCAGACTTTAGAATCATTGTCAAATTGTTAGAACAGAAGCAATCTAAGGTGGAGGGAGGGGGGAACCTCCTTACTGCAGTTTCCACTAGAAGCTATATTCTATAATCTTTAAGTTTTCTTTACTTATCCTGTCTTTACCAGTAGTCAGTTTTATTTGATAGTGAATGCATTTTCCTTTAATATTATGGCTTTTTGCTTTTCTTCTAAATTGTTCTTTACGTCTGTGTATTTGCATTTCCAATATATTGTTCTTTTGGTTTTTTTTGGTGAGACTTGCCTTCACATTCAACTTTTTACATTTTGCTCATTATTTTCGTTCTGCAAGCCAAAAATTCTGCTCTTATAATTTTCATTTGTCTTTTTAAATAATTGGGAGCAGCACATTGAGGTTCCACGTTCTCCTCAAATATCATAGGGTCTTTTGTGTTGGATTAATTTCCTTGGTTTTGCAGTATTTTTTATAAATACTTGAACTAATTTACTGGACCTAGATGCTATTTTTCCTTCTGCTGTGAACATTTTCCCTCCTTATTTAACTGCTTATATTCAAGGTCTTAAAGAGTTTTCTTCTTTCAGAGATCATAGTAATTTTAGTCTTTTTTTTTCTCCTCTTCTTCACTTTTTCATTGCTTCCCCTGTGATAATGTCAAAGCATGTCAGCTTTCCTTGCAAATGAGGTAATTCACAATTTACCCATCTATGTCTCTTCTTCAAGTGACTTTGAAGGGCCCCAGCTAGATGTTGAGATCTATTCCTCTCTTCCCCAACCTCAAGGGATGTACCATTCCACTATCCTGTCCTGGAGTTCTTCAGTCCTCATTCCCTAATGAGACACCAACAGTTCAGAGAACTGCTATACTAATAGTATTAATTTTATTTCTGTAGTTCTAGGTCTCCCAAGGTTCTAGGAGTGAAGGAATATGGTATGGAGTTAAGATCTATTTCTGATCAGACACATGCTGTACACTTTTCCTTCTTTTGTTCCCTTGCACATAGTACATTGTCACTGAAGCTCTGGCTACCTTTCATGGCTCCTGTAATCTTCCATAGCCTGAAGTATTTAAGTAGAACTGGTTATCACAATCCCAACAGACTTTTGCAACCTGGAACCTACATCTCTGGAACATTGGGAAAAGGGATAGAGGACCAAAATATGGTGCAAAATATGGTGCTGCTTTTTGGTGCAAGCCTGTGTTTTGTGACCTTTTATTGATTAATACATACAGCCTCACTGATGCTAAGTAGGCTCAAAGTTAAGTGTCTGAGTAGGTGCGTTTGGTTTTTAACATTTTGGGGGGTTCCAGATATACTAGACTATCTAGACTATCACCAGAATCTGTTTCTTCAGTTAATAAAGAAAAATTTTCCAAAAGTTTAAAAATTATTAAGATAAAAATGTTAATAGCACATCTTAATAAGATACTAAAAGGGAGAAAAGATGTGCAAAATTAAAATAAAAATCAGAATTCTTAAAACTGGTATAGCATTTGTTCATTTATTCTGATGTTTGTTTTAAAAAAATCAATTAATTATAAGCACATTTCTTGAAGTGGAGATGGATAAAAGATAAGAAAAATAATTAAAGGATACCATATTATATCATTCTGACTGAAAAGTCTCTGGCATATTCTGATCACATATAGATTTCTAGATCCAACAATACCTTGGCAAATCAGAGAATACAATAAAAATTTATCTATTTTGGTTTACAGATCAGCAATAAGGATTGGAATTTTTCCTCTTCTCTCAAATGTTTTCTTTTTTTGAAAACTTAGTGGAAACAAACCCTATTTAGACAATAAAAAATAAAAAACAAATAGAAGAGCTAAATACCATATCCTGATTGTGGATTCAGCAGATCAAAACTTTTTTTTTGTAACTTTTTTCATAACAAATGAGACAAAATTTTACAAAGGCAAATTTTATGATTATAGGTATTTATCTAGGATATTTTGATTAAAGCTGAATTCCAGATAATGTATAAGAAAATAACTGACATTATTATAGAGTATCTTAAGGTTTTCAAAGTTCTTTGAATATATTACCTCAGTATTCATCAAAACAAGCTTACTTATTAGCCTCAGATTGAGTGACTTATCCATGGTGACATAGCTTGTAAGTGTTGAAGTTGGAATTGAACCCAGGTCTCTGTTGATTGCAATTTAAGCACTCTATGCTTCCATTCCATAGCAATGCTTTTCTGTGTTTCTTTATAAAGTGAGGGGATTGAAACAGATTTTTATGAATCTTTACAATCTATTATTCTATAATTGTCTGATAATAGCTTTACTTCCTCCCATTTCCCTATATATTTAGTATATTATATGCTAATTACCTGTGAAATATCTAGAAGCAATGAGGAGAAAGGGGGGGTGAGATTTTTATAATATATAGCTCTGGATAATATGCAATAATAATAATAAATAACATTTATATAGTACTTACTGTGTCCTAGTTACTGTGCTAAGTGCTTTCCAATTATTAGTCCTATTTGATCTTCACAACAACCCTGGGAAGTAGGTGCTATTATTATCATCTCCATTTTCTACAAGTGGAAACTGAGGTTAAGTGATTTGCTAGAGTCATATAACTAATGTCTGAGGCTAAATTTGAACTCAAATCTTTCTTAATTCTAGATCCAGTATTTTATGTACTGATCCATCTTACTGCCCCAATATGAAAGACTGAGACAGTGAAATGATTCAATAGATAGAGTTGGAGCTGTTGTCAGGAAGACCAAAGTTCAAATTCAACCCCAGACAAATCTAGCTATGTGATTTTGGGTAAATGATTTAACTTTTGTTTTCTCATTTGTAAAACTGGAATAATTATAATAGCTGTTTGTTGTGAAGATAAAATAATACACATAAAATACTCTGCAAACCTTAATGCTCTACATAAATGCTAACTCTTGTTATTAAAAAATTAATAGTGATGGTGTTAGCATTTATATAGAACTTTGATGTTTGCAAATAATGATTTTTATTACTTAAAAATCAACATTTTAGTCATACCTGTACATGAACCTTGAACCTTGATTATTAGATTATAAATTCAGTTTGTTTTTATTTAACTTTTCTATAAAGTTAATACTTCCAAACAGGAATAGAAGTTACACATATAATCTTATCATTTAAATCACAGCAAAAAGTATTGGAATGTCTCTTAGGGCTTATATAGCAATGCAATAGGATCTAGCTTTTGGCAATGCATTTCTTAAACTTGGAAAAAGAAAAATAATACTAGTGTTTCTGCTAGTTTTAAGTACTAAGATTATGCCATTTTACAATATTTGTTTCTTCTTTCACATATAATTAAGAAACTCCCTCTAAAATCTTATGTTTCCTTTCAATAACAATCTCCAATTCTAAAATATTGTTTGTAATAATAATAATACCATTATATGTACAACATTCAATCAGCAGCAACAAACATTTTAGGGACAAGTTATTGTGCTAGATGCTGGAGAAACTACAAAGATGTAGGCAATCAGGATTTCTGCTGAGTATAGTAGACCAAGGTGAATAATAGATACATAATACAAACTAGAAAATAAATTATAAATGTATAAAAGGAACATAAAGTCCTCTGAAATCAAATGGATGAAAAATAATTTCTAACTGGGTGGTCAAAGAAAAAGAAATAGTTGAACTGGGCTTTGAAGAATGAAGGATCTATGTGATGATATTGTATTTCTGTAATGCTAGTTCTGTTTAATTCTGATTTAATCATACTTTGATTGAGCCATCACTAATTCTGTTTCTCTAAATTGTGTAATGCATAGATTAATGGTGGGCATAAGAGGCAATGGAGAAAATGAAAGCAAAGAAAAAAAGATTTTTAAAAAGGTTCTCTTTAATATTCTATTTTAAAACTATCCCATATTATTTGGAATACTTATTTAGCAGAAATGAATGAACAAATATATGTACCTCCCTCTAGCAATATTTTATGTTAGTATTAAAGAATAGGGACTTAATGATTATTGCAATTACTTCTTTAAATATAGTGAAATGTCTACATAATGTTCTTTTAGAAGACAGAGCTATTATTTGGCTTAATAGTTAATTGTATTATAGCTGATTTATAGCTGTATTGTGGGAGCAGTGATTTAGAATTATTTTGTAAATTAAATATAATCTGGTCCAAATATATCCCTTTTACAGATGAAGAAACTGAGGCCTAGAAAGACTGATTTGTTCAAAGCCAAATGGTTAATGACTGTAACCATATCTAAACCTATATGATAATAGACTGCAAGCATAAGGGGTTTCTGCTGTATATTCAAAATGTAGAGCGGATAAAAGTCAACCCTTTGTGTAATTTATATTAAAGCAAACTTGTTTTATGCACTGTTTACCATACCTTACTCTTTGTCATCTCAGTCTCCTTGCCTTTGCTTCAATACCTGGAACATTCCACTTTCTCACCTTTCTTTACATCCCTTTAAGGTTTATTTGCAAATTACATATCCTCCAAAAAAGAGACCTTTCTTTATTTCTTCACTTGTTAGTTCTTAACCTATTTCTGAAATTATTTCTGGATGTATTTTATATTTATTGTCAAATAAGTTTCATTTAAGTATCAGGGTATATAGGACCTTGTACAAACCAAGTATTTTTAAAAAATATACTGTGGTTTGAACTTATTGTAAATAAATGGGTGTGTAAACAAGATAAAATTTGAATAAGCAAATTACTTGATTTATTAAGAAACAAATTTTAAACCCTATCTTCCAAGAATGGTAAATGAAATTACTACTTATATAATTTGAATATATTTTGTGGATTAGTATGACCCCTTGTGTTGAAAAAGGAAACTCCAGAAACTTTTGTGCCTTGCTAGGAAGATCAAGGGAACAAATCTAATATTCTGAAACATATTACTTTTGTCATTCTTCCCTTTTTATGCCTACCTCAAATATCTGTTGAGTAACTGAAACTATATTATGTATATTCAAGAACAGATACACATATATAAATTATATACATGACAGATACAAAATAATATATACAAAAAGAGATGAGAAGCAGTATAGTGTTGACAATTTGTAAAAATTTCTCATTTGTCAATTTTCAGTTAACACAAAAAATAGAAATGATGAAAATACAAACATTTCTAAACTGTACATCTAATAACAATATAAATCAATATTCCAGGATATGGTTATATTACTATGTAACAAAGTGATGATAACAGTACAAAGCAATAAAACACTAAGTTACTAATAGACCTTAAATAAGTATGTCAACAAGACTATGGTAGTGGATCTCAAAAATATATAGCCAATTGTTAATAAGAATGAAAGATACTATATCTGAATTCCGATTTTTTTCTTTTAGGCAATCCTTAATGTTGCCATCTTATTTTCTTGCACACACATTGCATCCTATATCTTCAGAACTCCGAGGATTAATGAAAACTCTATATAGTATTTACATTTTAATACTTCAAAGAACCTTTTTTTTTTATTGATGTGGGTATCTAATACAAATTTTAACCTTACTAGAAAGTCTTCAGAAGTTGTCAGCTGGAATAACAATAATACCTTTACCACTTAGTGGCCAGGCATAAGACCATAGGTCTAGTTTTGGTAAGAGATAAACAACTGATTTCCTGGTGGTATTCGAAGTTTTTTCAGAACCATAAGGGCTTGCACTTCATTGGCATAGTCTTCCTTAATCCAGGATCATATTCATACAATGATGAAAAGTCAGATCAGAACTTTAATAAAGGTTGAGCAATAAAAATAAATAATAACAGACCCTTCCTATGTCAATAGCAAAACAATCCTATACTGTAATAGGAAAATATAGGATGTAAAAAAAGCAAAGCTACTATCATCCTGTGTAATACAGAGAATTTTCATAGGTTCTACATCTACCATTCTGAAAATTGTCTGATGCTAAGAAAGTCACTCTTTTCGTTAAGAAATGTTATAGAAAAACAAAAGAAATTTTATGAGATACTGAAGATTCTATTATAATGCTATAAAATACAATTATGAGTATTCTTTGGATTTTTTTATACATTTCTTTGGATTTCTTTCATCTTTGAGTCTGAAAAATTAAGAAAATACCAGCTAATTAAGTCAGAGAACTCATTAAACTATTCAAATCTTTGGAGATGGTTCTATTCAAGCACATAGAGTAATTGAAAGAATACCATGAAAATTTTATCTTAATTGGAAAATTAAGCAGTGTAAATTGGCTATGTGTATTAAAATCTTTTCTCCATTCAAATGATTTTATTTTTAAAAACAAGCTAACAAAAATACTCCTAGTATTAAATGTTTTCATTTATTCAGCATTTGGTGTTTACTTAACTGACCCAATTAAGACCTTAGGGATTTTCATGGATATTAAATAATAACAATAAAACAATGCACAATAAAATTTCAAAATGAGAGAGAAGAAAAATATTTTAGACTATAGAATCTAATCTCCTGGCTAAATGAGTTTGATTTAAAAATAATCCTTCAAAAGATGTTACTTATTAATGAAACTTTTGATTATGAAGGTACAGAAACCAAATGTTCCCAACAACATTTGTCACTTAGAAATTAATAAAGTATGTTTGCTCTGATCAGATATTATCTGAATCAGACTTCTCATGTGATCATAGAATTCTAATGTCTGAGAAGCTGAGAAATATGTATTGCGGACAGCCAAACTATCCTTACCTATAAATTGTGACTGTCATATTGTGGACCAAGAATAATGAGGAAGTGTGTGTGTAGAAATTCTTAAAGTCAATTATAGTTTATTACTGGGAATAGTTAGGTTGTCCCCCAAACGTTCTTTTGACCATTTATTAAATACAAGGAAGAAAAAACATCTCTTCAATTCACAGATTACATTTGCTAAGAGATCTACTAAAATGAATTATTCACTTTATACTCTTGGAAAAACACAGAGAGAAACAGGCAGCAGGTGACCAACTTTAGGGATGTTGCAGAGTAGAATATCAAGAAATTGGATCCAGCTTAGCAATTCAATTACTTAATGAAAGTGATCCTCTGCTTAAGGTATTTTTGCCAATCCATTAAAACAAATCTCCATCATGCTTAAAGTCACTGTTTTCAGAACAAATTTTCCAAAGGCCAATACAGGAGTTTTCATATATCTGACTTAGCAAGAATGTTAATTCACAAGAAAGTTTGGGAGAAAAGCCAAGGAACTGCCATATTTTGAAACATGACGGTCGGTCAGTAAGAATTTATTAATTACTTACTATTGGCAAGGCACTGTATTAATCTTTGGCTATACAAAGAAAAGCAAAAGATAGTCCCTGTCCTCAAGGAGCTTACAATCTAATGCAAGATGCAACCAGGCTGAGAAAATAAAATGTTGGAATTTTTTAATGAAATTTTATAATATCAAGTTATTTTTCATTATAGTCCATATCTCCAGTTATTCGTTGTGAAAAGTGTTAACATTACAAAATATATCAATAATTTGGTGTGTGACCACCCCTTGCTAATTAGCTGACCAACACTTTCCCTCTCTCTTAGTAGCTTTGCTTTCAGTCAAAACTAGGTTTTGCCGGAGGGAGTTTCAAAACGTCTGTGTTGCAGGTAGGCGGGACCAGAGAAGAGAGAAAAGGAGGAGCTGGAGTTGGAAGGACCACATCACTGAGATTCAGCATAAACTGAGATCTACTTCCCTGGACCCCACGTGGACACAGCTTCCCCAAGGACAGGGAAATTCTAGTGATTCTTTAGGAAGACAGCCAGATCGAGCCAGAGAAAGCATTCTTAGTAGCCTGGGGCACCACTCCTAGATGTTTCTAAAAAGGCGTAAATGTAAGGGCTCTCAAAGTTATGGTTTGGGATTGGTATTCCCGCCCCGATCCCTCCCCCTTTTCAACTCCAACACAGCCTAAAGCCTCCAACACAGGCTTTTCTAAGAGATCACGGCCATGCCATTCCCAAATCTCTTCAACGCCATCTGTTAGATACAGCTTGCCTTTCCTGTTCATTCCTTGTCAGTCAAATCGGAGACTGGAATCTAAATTGGTTCTGAGATGATTAGGGATAGGGGAAACACTCCTAACCAAGAATCCAGCAGAAAGATGTGAATCAAAGAACCAGGTTACCTGTGCTATACCAAAGGTAGGAGGCTTGACACAGCCACCGGGCGACCTTTTCTACTTAGTATCTGGTTTCTCACGGTGACTGCTACAACTACATCACTAAAGACTTCTCCTTTTCAGGAGCGTGATCTAAGACAGGATCAGAAAGGGGAATAAGGCAAGTCTTGTTTAGTTTCGTTAGTAGAGGATACAAATAAAACGATTCCCATGTACCCACTACTCCATATCCCAAATCATAACACACCTTTCCTTTTCCAAGGACCCACTGACTTTCCCCTTCTGATAAGAGATTGAAGGGGCATTGTAAATGAAATCAATCAGCAAAGGTTCATTAAATGCCTAATTTGCACCAGGGCTGGTGCATAGAATTGAGGATACAAGTAAAAGAATAAAATCCCTACTAGTAAGAACTTAGTTTGTAATAGAGAAGACAATAAACATAGCAAAATATACAGGGATATATAAGTGCTGGTGCATAGAACTGAGGATACAAGTAAAAGAATAAAATCCCTACTAGTAAGAACTTAGTTTGTAATAGAGAAGACAATAAACATAGCAAAATATACAGGGATATATGTTGATAAATGTAAATTTATACAAAATAGTTAATACAAGTTAATTTGAGAGGGAGAGCATTAGACTTTGAGGGGATTTAGAAAAACTTCATGCAGAAGATGTTCTGTGAGTTGCATTTTAAAGAAAAGAAACTTTTAGATTGAGATAAGGAATGGGTACATTCCAGGCAGATAGGATATCCAATTCAAAGGCACAGAGACAGGAGATGGAGTGACAGATGTGACAACGAGAGAAGACCAGTTTGGCTGAATCAAGGAATGAGGATGGGGTGACATAGCAGGAGAGAAGTGGCTCCTTGCATAACTTGTACTATTCCAGCAGAGAGGCTAGTCCGGTGATAATCCTTACCAGGCCTCCGCCACCACCCGCAATGTTTCTCCTAGCTGCTCCGCCGCCTGTCCCTTAGTTTCCCCTTTGCCTCTGTACCTAAGGAAGTGAAATCACCCGAGCCAGAGATTTGAACCACCTTTTCCACTCTTCTCCGCGCTTTGCCCAGGAGATGCACTGTATCCCTCCTCTCTTCCTTCCCCGCCCCTCTTCTCAACCCAGTTCCAAAAACTCCCCTTCCTCTCCCCTTCTCCCCCCCCCCCCCCCCCCCCCCCCCCCCCTCCTTTCCCCAAAGCCTAGCACTGCAACTCGCTCTCTTTTACCCGCAGGTGATGTCATGCCCGTTGTTTTGGTACGGCCGACCAATAGGACTCACCTCCTGGATTCTACAGGAGCCGGGATGGGCCCTTCCTCTCACCAGCAGCAGGACTCCCCTCTTTCTACCATAACGCATTGCGCAGGGTGCACCACCGCCAGGTCTCCCTGCAGCTTTAATAGTTCTGATATGGAAACCTCATTGCAGTTGCAGCGAGACTTCTTTCCCGAGCAGCAGCAACAGCAGCAAAACCAGCAACAGCCGCAGCAGCAGACGCAAGACAAACCGTGCCTCTCCTTTCAGCAGCACTCAAAGCAGCATTACTATCACCACCACCAGCAGCAGCAGCAGCAGCCGCCGCCGCCACAGATACACCAGTGGCAACCGGGCAGTAGCGGCAGTAGCTCATGCCTTCAGTGCAACAGCTGCGCCTCCTCCAGCGCCCAGGTGGCGGGGGGAAGGGTAGGGGATAATCTGCCTCTGCTGCTCCGCACCTCATCACCCGGCAGCGTTTTTGGAACCCGCAACTCCTCGCCTGTTTCCACCTCATCCTGCTGCTGCTGTTCTTCTCGGAGGGGCAGCCAGCTCAATGTGGGTGAGCTGAATCCATCTAGCCATGCCAGTGTCCCCAGGAAGCAGCAACAGCAGTTCCCACAGTACCAATACCCTTCCCAGTACCACCAGTGCAGCTTGCAGCAGGCTGCCAGCCCCACTAGCAGCCTCAGAAGCAGCGGCGGTGGCAGCGGGCACCTCCACCACCATCGCCATCACCACCACCAGCAGCAGCAGCTGCAGCAGGTTCGCCGGGAAAGCAACCCCTTCACTGAAATAGCCATGAGCAGCTGCAGGTACAACGGAGGAGTGATGCGTCCACTCAGCAACTTAAGCTCCTCCCGCAGGAACCTGCATGAGATGGACTCAGAGTCTCAGCCCCTGCAGCCCTCAGCTTCTGGAGGATGTAGATCTAATTCCCCAGCTGCAGTGGTTCCTCCTCCTCCTGCTGCCCCCTCTTCCTCAGCCCCGGAGATAGTAGTGTCCAAGCCCGAGCACAATAACTCTAACAATCTAGCGCTGTACGGGAGTGGTGGTGGTGGTGGTGGTGGAGGAGATGGAGGAGGTGGGGGTGGAGGTGGGAGAAGCCCCGGACCGGGCAGCAGCGGCGGGACCAAGTCTAGCAAGAAGAAAAACCAGAACATAGGTTACAGGCTAGGCCTTCGGAGAGCCTTGTTTGAGAAGAGAAAGCGGCTCAGCGACTACGCTCTCATCTTCGGCATGTTCGGGATTGTGGTCATGGTCATTGAGACTGAGCTGTCCTGGGGCGCCTACGACAAGGTACACTCTTCTGACTCAAACACTTTTCCATTCCCTTCCCTAGGATGATTGGGCACACACAGAATCACTAACCACTCTACCTTTGGACTGTTACACTACTTAGATTAGACAGGCACAGTCAAATATGGGGTGGATCTGTGCTTGGAAGAGTGGGGACTCTTAAAGACATTTGGGCCTGCATAGCTCCTTCCTTTTCTGGAGCTCTTTGGTTTCATTCAGGATGCCTACTTTGATCCAGAGAGCATTTTGGAAGTGCCTCTTGCTGCTGCCCAAGGTGCTGGGAAGAGTTCTGTCTTGTTATTCCTGCAAATTAAATAAATAATTCAGGGTCAGCAGGAGGTCTACTGTGTACCAGTGTTTGACTTTGCTTCCTTTCTACTGCACCTTTAAGCTCATAGTAACTTTTCTTCCTGATTTCCTCTTATTCAGTTAGTCTTCTGTAGTTCTGCGACTTTTAGCTGGGTCCCAAAGATCACCTTCTTACCTTATCCTCTTTATGCTCAATACCCTAGTCCCTGTTAAATCCCAGAGGCAGAATGAAGGGCAGTTAGGGAAAGAGGGAGGCTTCACTTCCTTAGCAGAGACTGCTTGTCTCAGTGTGTTATTGTAGGAGATAGCAAAAATTGACACACCATTTTAATGTGGTTTTAAAATAAAGTTATTGTCTCTTTTTCAGGCATCCCTATATTCCCTAGCTCTGAAATGCCTTATCAGCCTCTCCACAATTATCCTGCTTGGTCTTATTATTGTGTATCACGCCAGAGAGATCCAGGTAATAAACATGCTGTTTTTATGAATTGTGGAAATGCTTTATGAGAGAATCAGTCAGACTTTTAAAAAAAGTTGTGGTTTTTTTTTTCCTGGCCTAATGGGATTACAAGGACATAGCTTGCAAGTCTAAGAGAGTAAACTGACATAAAAACAAATTTAGTGAAATAGTATGGTGATTTTCATATTAAAAATTGAATAGAATAGAATGTTTCTTGTTGTCCTCAACAGAGCTGTAAATATCTGTGTAGGAATATAACTACTTCTTGGGTACTTTGACTCTAGGATTTAAATTTTTTTTTTATTATTTTTTCTTTAATAATAATAGCTTTTATTTTCAAAATACATGCAAAGATGGTTTTCAACATTCACCCATGCAAAACCTTGTGATCCAAATTTTTCTCTTTCCCTTGTCCTTAACTCTCCCCTCACAATTCTTTAAGTTAGTTTTTTTTTTTTCTCTTCCCCTTCCTGTTCACCCTCCTCCTTTTTCTCTAATCTTTAGGGTTTTTTTTTTTTTCTCAAGACCTTAGCATGTTTGATGTCTTCATGTTTCACTTTATAGTCAAGTATTGTTAAGTTTTTTTTTTTTGTTTTTTTTTTTAATGTTTTATTTCTTTTCAAGTGTGAAGGAATATGTGGAGGAATTCATAGCCATCTAGTGGACAAACAGCAAAAATAATTCCCTGTGAGTCAAGCTTTAAAAGAAGAAATAAAATTTAAAACAAAAATTAAGTACAGTTTTTCAGCCTGCTTTCCTCTTATTAATGAGTATTTTATATATTATAATAGAACATTCTTTCATTCTTTAAATTGATATATCTATAAGTAGGAAGTTTGGCTTAGTGTTAGAGTTAGGGAGATAAGAAATTAATTTTGTTTCTTGACACACATTGTGTGATCCTGGGCAAGAAAAATAACCTCAGTGTCCACAGAATACCTTGTGATAAATTGCTGTATGTTTATGCTTTTTAACAGGTATAAGAGAGTTCCTCATTGGAAATTCTCCACACCAATGACACAAGGTCAAAGAGTCATAGATTGTGAATAATTTCATTATTGATACATAAATGTTTTGAAGTGAATGTTTTTTATTTTGAAGAACTAGAGAGACTTGATTGATTTTATCTTGTAATTAATTCTATGACATTATTATTATTTTCTTTAAACATTTAAACCTCAAATTTAAGTTGATTAATGCTTTCCTTATAGGAGTTTTCTTATTTAGCATACAGTTAGTACTTTCAACTAAATAAATTATTTATGCTAAATTAACCAGCTAACATTGAAAGGGAAAAAATTTTAGATAATTTAAAAATACATATATGTATATGTACATTTCTATAACTATGTAAATATATGTGCATGCATGCATACATACATGTATATTGTATGTTTTGGAGATTCCAAAGAGAAAGATGTCATCACTTCTAGTTTTCGATTACTCTGAAATAAAGGAAGGTCACATTTAGGAAGACAATAAGATTAGGGAAGAAAAACAGGTTAGGTACAAAGACTGAATGAAATCTTACTTGCAGAGCAACCTCAGTAAACACGTACAATTTAAATTATATACCTCTTTATTAATTTTAGAGCTTTGCTTTTCATTCCTAGGTTGTATCACAGTGGATTGTTCTAATTAGAAAAAAGTATTATAAGATATAATTTCTAAAATTCAGTATGTTCTCTTATTCTTGTAATCAGATGACACCCTTTTCTCCTTCCTCCCCTCCCAAAAACCTCCCCACAAAAATGGTGCTGAAACATGATACTTATATTTCTTTGGTTCAATTATGCAAAATTTCAGTAATATTTAAGTTTTTTTTCTCAACTTTGAGATTTTGATTAAGAACAACTTTTACTACTCAATGATTTCCTCCCCTGTAGTTAATGTGATGATATTTCATCATCAAACAACTTTATGTTACATTTTGTTTTCAACCCTAAAGCAGAGTAGTTACATTAAATTACTCAACAGTCACAAAAGACTTGACAGGGTCACAGGTAACATTACAAGTCATAACTTCATATGTTCTTGGGAAAAACTATAAAAAATAATGACAAGGAGTATTTTCCCCACCTGTTTAATGTGTTCATAATAAAAGTAACTAAAAGATTTGAATCATTATGATTATTGCTTTTCTGTGTGTACAAAATAAAACCATACAGAAACCTAATGCATGATGACAACATATTAATATACATCCATATGTAATTTTGACACTATATTTCAAGTGTCATAAGTACTAAAACTTAACAAAAGTTACTATGCTAGAATTAGGGAAGTGTATTTGCTCTGCCTGAAATGTAATAGTTTCCTGCCGGACAGTTTGTTCTAATGAATTTGACACTAACATTTCAATAAGGTAATATTTCCTTTTTCTTATTGGAATCACTTCAGTATATTGTATTACTTTTGTCAAGTCAAGGCAATAAACATTTATTAAGCACATTTTATGTTATGTGCCAAACATGGGCAATATGTAAATAATTTCACAAACAGCATTTATTCAGTATAAATTGGAAATCATCACAGAGGGAAGCACTATCATTAAGGATTGAAAAAGACTTCTACAAGTTTGGATTGTATGTGATTTGTGACTCAAATCACAAGATTAAGAATCTTTTGTAAATTCAGGATAAAAACTAAACACTATCATACAAATATCATTTATCCAATATAGATATGCAGCTTTTAAAATATTATATCTTAAGTGTTTTTTCTTAAATGAAAATCATTTTACCTCTGATGTGTTTTTTTAAATCACATTTTCCCCCAAATTTCTATTCAAGAGATGCTTTTTAAAGCAGCTGATATAAAGGAAGGAAGAAAAGGTAAAAGGAAAGGAGGGAGGAAAGAAGAAGGAAGAAAAAAAAAGGGAGAAAGGGGAAGGGAGGAAAAAAATTATTGAGTCCACCAATTTAGAAAGTAGAGGGCAACAAAAGTGTCATATTTTCTTTTAACTCAAGAATGAATTCAAACATGTATGCAAAATGTTACATATAAATCTGTATTACTAATAGAGAAAACTTCCATTTCATTTTCTATTGTTCAGTGGTATTCTCTCTTCATGACCCCATTTTGGGGTTTTCTTGGCAAAGATACTGAGCTCTGCCATTCTTTCTCCAGTTCATTTTACAATTGAAGAAACTGAGGCAAACAGGCTTAAGTAACTT
The DNA here is from genome assembly GCF_902635505.1 of Sarcophilus harrisii. Taxonomy (NCBI): domain Eukaryota; kingdom Metazoa; phylum Chordata; class Mammalia; order Dasyuromorphia; family Dasyuridae; genus Sarcophilus; species Sarcophilus harrisii. The sequence goes on from NC_045426.1 coordinate 198,380,262, forward strand.
GCTCAGGCCACACAACTAGTAGGTGTCTGAGACCAGATTTTAACTCAGGAAGAGGAATCTTCCTGATTTCAGACCTGGCACAATGAACACTGAACCAACTACTTAGCTACCCTTTTCACTAGGTGGCTGCTAATCACATGTATTTTTGCCTCAATATCCAGTATTGCAGATGTATATCCTGCATATATATTGATTCAAGATTAACATCCATATTCATTATAAAGAAGTCTCTTTGATTTGCCAAACATTTTAGTATAATATGTGATAGGAAATCAATATTTTGTGAATTGATTTGTTTTTCAAAACTTCATCTTGAATTTATTTTTATAATCTAGAATATCTGGCTGTCATTTTTAATATCTTCTCTTTATGGTTACCATCCTAGTATTGAGAGAGAAAGAGCTGGCTTTGGAGTTTTAAATCCCAGTTCTGCCACATGCTGGCTATGTAATGTTCAGCAAGTTAATTGGCCTCATAATGTCCCAGTCAACTCTCTATGACTATGTACTTGTAAAGTAGTAGCACATTTACATTGGTAGAGTGGTTCACTCTATTTCCTATACAGATAAAATCACAGATTTGAACAAAATAATAACAACAAATATAATCTATTGATTTAGAAGATTACAAGATGAGTAATAATCTACACAGAGAATACATTGCTTCTTCAGCCTATTGTTTGAAGATCAACCTAGCTGAATTTAGCTATAGAATGAAAATGAGAAAATAATTGGACATAAAAACTTTAAGTTTAAGCAATAGAAGGATTGTGATATATTTTGGTAGATGAAGGTTGCTTATTTTATGGATAGGAGTCTCAGAGATATAAAGTGATTTGCCCCAAGTCACACAGGTAATAAGTCCCAGTTACAATTTGAACCTGTACAACCATCCTCTTTCCCTTATTATAGATGGATAGGTCTACTTCTAGGAAAGAAGATGACTTTATTGATTAAGTTAAAAGTTTTGGGAGCTTTTCTTCCACTTAATATTACTTCATTTTTATAATTACATGTAAAAATACTTTTCAAAATTCATTTTTATAAGATTTTGAGTTTCAAATTTTCCTCCTTTTCTCTTTCCTTTTCTCCTTCTTCAAGATAGCGAGCAATCTGATATAGATTATACATATAATCATATTAAAACATATTTCCACATTAGTCATGTTGTGAAAGAAGAAACAGAACATGAGAAAGATAACACTAAAACCTCACATAGAAAACCTGTGCTTCAAATTGCATTCATATTCCATAGTTCTTTCTCTGATGTGGATAACATATTCCATCACAACGCAAAATGGTCTTGGTTTACTGTATTACTAAGAAGAGCTAAGTCTGTTACAGCTGATCATCTCACAGTGTTGCTGTTACTGTGTACAATGTTCTCCTGGTTCTACTTACCTTAAGTAAGTGCCATTTCACATAAGTCTTTCCAGGTTTTTCTGATCATTTCTTTTAGCACAATAGTATTCCATTATATTTATATACCACAACTTGTTGAGCCATTCCAGAATTGATGGGTATCATCTCAATATGCAATTCTTTGCCACCACAAAAAGAGCTGTTATAAGTATTTTTTAATATGTGGGTTCTTTTTCCCTTTTTTGTCATCTCTTTGGGATATAGACTTAGTATCAGTATTTCTGAATCAAACAGTTTGGTTGCTTTTCAGGCATAATTCCAAATTGCTCTCCAGAATGGTTGGATCAATTCACAACTCCACCAACAAAGCATTCCTATGCCAATTTCCCCCATAGTTTCTCCATAAGTTGAAAGTTTTAAAAATATCTCTGAGCTTCTTGTTATCTGCAAGTGTTAGTTTATTAAAGTTTTAAACTTTTTTTTGAGAATTGATTATTTTGTCAATGTTCTGATGCCATTTAGTTCAAGAAATCACATATTAGAAATGTTAGATTTTGTCATTTACTTGGCTATTATTTGACTATATAAAATTAGAAATCCCTTGCCCTTGCTTTTAGGTAGAGATATTTCTATTAATAGCTATGCTGTTGGGTACAGGGACCCTAATTTTTTAAAAGTTTTCTTTTAATGTAATAGGGATGTATATGGTTTGAAAAAATGTGGGAAGGAAGAAAGAAGGAAAGGGACAGAGATAAACACAAAGAAACTCACTTAAGTGTTTGGCCTTTCTCTTCCCTCACCTACACTTTCACACTTTGCCTTACCTCTCCTTCCCACACCCCCTCCTGCCCCCAGCCAAAGTGGATTTCAGTAGTTGAATATCATAGCCTACTTATCTATCTCCCAGTGTGTTGGGACATAGAATAAGTGGTTACTTTCCAAACTGAAAAGAAAATGTAATAGCTCCCCCCTCCCTTCTTCCCAACTTCTGAAAAGCTATTTACTTGACTGTACCTTCTTTATTCGGAAATTCTTAAACTGCCTTTTTTTTTCCTGAGGCAATTGGAGTTAAGTAACTTGCATAAGGTCACACAACTAGGAAATATTAAATATCTGGGACTAGATTTGAACTGAGGTCATCTTAACTTCAGAGCCAGTACTCAGCACTGTACTATCTACCTGCCCTATGTGAAATTCTTTAAAGAAATGATGATAACCTATTATAGACAAATAGTTTTATTCCTATTCATTCACTAATTTCTGATAACCCATCAACTAATGATTTAATTAAGGACTATTTCAAGGACAAAACAAACTGAAAGCATTTATCTGATTTAGGGAAGAGAGCAGGGAAGAAGACATTTCCCTAGAATTGTTCTTTATGCCCCTTATGATGGAATTATAGAGATTATATAGACTGACATTTATAGGAGATCAGTAAAAACAAATAAACATGAAGGGAATATTTTGTTATGTTGTGTTAATGGCTAGCGTCTAGGTCATCGGCATATTTCACATTACCTGAAATGAGACTCTCAGTTCTTATAACTTCATGTATACAGTAGTAACAAAATCACTCAGGACTAATTTATTCTACCTGCCTGTTTAAAGACCTTTGCATTATTAATGTATTTGGCACTAAATAAAACCATTCTGATGTGTTTACAGTGTAGCATCACAAGTGAATTAGGAATGATACTTTGGGGTTTACCACAAGTGGTTTGGCTTATTCTTTCTTATCTAGGTCACATCATAGCATAGCCAAAAAAAAAAAAAAAAAAAAAAAGACTACTGCCAGCAGAAACTATTATAAAGCTAAATATGGCAAGCTACCAAAAAGCTCTAAATGGATTTAATAAAAAGGCAATGAAATTCAAATATTTTATAAGTAATCAATTCACTTTGGGAGTTTCTTCTTAAGCCTCATAAATCTTTTGTTCGGTTTCCAAGACATATTATTTCATTGATGAAGAGACTTCCTCTTATGGAAACTGTCCACTAATGCAAATTAGCAGTTTGTCAGTTAATAGTTTTGAAAAATTCTCTAAAATTTAAAAAAGAAGTGAGAGTGTGCCATGTCCATTGTCACACAGCTATTACATCTATAACTAAGCAGGAATTCAACGTGGGTTCTTCTAACTCTAAGGCTAACCAAAAATCTCATTTTTGCCTTTCTAAACAATACATTTAATAAGAATAGCATTTGTTACTATGAGTGATCTAGATTTTTTAAAAAATCAAAATTTTTGGAAGAGCACAATTATTTCTTAAATAAAGCTATTCCTTAGCAACTTGGAGTGGAAATATGGTAATGTTATCATACAGATTATTCCCTGGAAAAGATATCTCCATTGCAATTTCTCATATTGAATAGAATAAACAATAACTTTTTATTTGTGAAGTAAAAGTTTGATATCTGCCTTATAGAACTTTTACAAAATCAAAAGATCATCTGCCTTTTACTTTCAGAACTTAGAATATCATATAGTACAATGGTTAGAGTGCTAGCTCTAGAGTTAAAAAGACCTGAAGTCAAATCCAGCCTCAAATATTTTCTAATTGTGTGTGGCCTAAGTCATTTAACTTCCATATGCCTCAAGTTCTTCATCTCTAAAATGGGTATAATAAAAGCACCTATCCTCCCAGAGTTATTGTCAGGTTCAAATGAGATGATATTTTGTAAAATACTTAGCATAGTGTCTAGCACATAGCATGTACTATATAAATGTTAGCTATCATCGTAATCTTACCTAGAAAAATAAGTAGCTAATAAAACTGGAATATATCAATATATCATTGTAAGTTAAAGGATACCTAGAAAAGTAGGAAAGGGCCAGATTATTAGGAGTTTTAAATACTAGAAGAATCCATATTTGATCATAAAGATAATGGAGGGGATATAGGAAGTACTGTGTAAGGAGTTGACAGGTGAATACTACAGGAAAATCACGTTAGTTCTCAATGGAGAATGGTTTAAAGTAAAAAGAGGCTTGATTCAGAGATTAAAAAAAAAGATTGTTGTAATAATCTAGGCAGAGGAAATGGGGTCTTTAACTAGAATGGTGGTTGAGTGGAAAGAAACTAGTGAAACTAGTGATGTTCTAAAAATAGAAAAAAGATTTGCTGACACATTCTATGTGAGGAGTTAAGGTTGATACCAAATCTGTGAGCCTGAGAATATTGTTGTATCTTTTAAAAAATATAATTTATTTTAAACATTCTTTTTCTTAAATTTTGAGTTTCAGATTCTCTTCTTCCCATTCTTCTTATATGTGTTAGCAAGGCAAACAATATGATAGTAATTATACATGTGAAATCATGTAAAACATATTTCTATATTAGCCATTTCACAAAAAAATGTATAGTGAGAAAATTTTATTTCAATTTGTACTCCAAGTTCATAAGTTCTGTCTCTGAAGGTATGTTGAATTTTTTCCTCATGAGTTGTTTGGAGTGATTTTGGACTAATGTATTGATCACAGTAGCCAAATCTTTCATAGTTGATCATCATTATAACATTGCTCTTGCTGTACATAATGTTCTTCCAGTTCTTCACATTTTACTTTGCCTTAGTTCATATGGGTCTTGTCATGTTTTCTTGAAACCACCTTCCTTCTTCATTTTGGATAGCACAGTAGTTCTCTTATCACAATCAGACAAAACTTGTTCAGTCATTCCTCAATTGATGAGCATCCCCTCAATTTCCAATTGAAGTTTCATAAGTACTTTTGTACATATAAGTACTTTTTCTTTGACCTCTTTGAGGTATAAATACAATAGTGGTATTGCTCAGTCAAAGGGTAAAAGCCCTTTGGGCTTTCTTGGTATTAGTTGGACAAGTTCACTACATTATTAATTATCAATAATATAATAATTCATTATTCGAGACAATTCCAATAGACTTGAGATGGAAAATGCCATTTGCATCCAGAGAGAGAGAACTATGAAGAGTGAATGTGAATTAAAGCATAATATTTTTATTTTTGTTGTTGTTGTTGTTTGTTTGTAGTTGTTGGGGTTTTTTTTTCCTTTCTCTTGATTTTTCCCCTTTCGATATCATTTTCTTTGAACAATGCGACAAATATGGAAATGTGTTTAAAAGAATTGCACATATTTAATCTATATCAGATTGCTTGCTGTCTTGGGGAAAGGGAAAGGAAGGGAAGGAAGGAGAAAAATTTGGAACCCAAACTCTTACAAAAATGAATGTTGAAAACTATCTTTACATGTGTTTGAAAAAATAAAATACTATTGAAAATTCTAAAAAGGAATTATTTCTTCAGTGACCTTTTGTACCTCTTTTTCCATTTGGTCAAGTCTGCTTTTTAAGGAATACTTTTCTTCAGTGAATTTTTGCGCATCTTTTGCCATTAAGCTAATTATGTTTTCTTAAAGTGTTATTTTTTTCCCCAATTTTTTGGTACCTCATTTACTAACCTGTTAATTCTCCTTTTATAATTTTTTTCATCATTCATTTTTTTTCTCAATTTTTTTCTCTACTACTCTTATATTTGTCTTTAATTCTTCCAGGAATTCTTGTTGGGCTTTTTGTCCAAATAGCATTTTCCTTTGCAACTTTGGTCATAAGCTGTTTTCTCATTGTTTTCTTCTGAATTTATGGCTTGATCTTCTTTGCCACCATAGTAGCTTTTTTATGGTTTTGTTGTTGTTTGCTCATTTTTCCAGCCTACTTCTTGACTTTGTATTTTATGTTAAATTATGTTAATGTTATGTTATGTTAAAATTGGGTTCTGTACACTTAGGGTTGGAGAGGCACTGTTCTAAGTTTCAGACTTCTTATGCTGCTATTTTCAGAGTTAGTTCTGGAGATGTGCAAGTTTTTAGTGTTTTCAAGGTAGGGTGATTCAGAGTGATGTGTGCTGACTGTTTTCCTGGTCTTCACACTTGTGGTCATCACTCCTTGCATCCCCTTTTTGCTTAATTATCCAGTCTTCATCTCAGAGGTGAGAGTTCTATAGAAGGTGCTACTGCTTCCACTTTCACAACCATAACCAAAGCATTCATGAGGTTGCTGCCATATGTGCTCCTCCCACCCCAGTGTCACAAACCTCTCTTGTGAACCTCCCAAGTTGTCTTAGCTGGGGAAAAAAATGTCATCTTGAACTTTTTTTAACTCTGCTGTTCCAAAAGTTAATTTGAGGAAATATTTGAAAGTTGTTTGGAGGGAAATGTTGGAAAAGTTCAACTGAGTTGCTGCTTCTAATGTGTCATTTTGGTTCTGTTCTCAATTTCTGAGCTTATTCACTACCTGATAGAAAATAGCAGTTATTTGTTAATTGGAATCCAAGTAGTCCCAAAGAATGACATTAGATTCTAGAAAGTGAACAAAGAGAATACTTTAATGGAACATTCTAGTGTTTAATCATTACTTCAGAGATCAAAAATGGCAAGAGTTTTCAAAGGATTATATTCAAAGACATATTGATATACCTTTGCTTCTTTTCTATTTTTGTACTTTTTTGTGATTTTAAATTAAATTGCCTTGTTGACTAAAAACTCTGATTATGAGAGTATTTTGAAGGAATAAGAGAGTATGTCACAGTTACCAAACTACCATGGTATGTGTTGCTTGCCTTACTAAATTCTGGAATAATAGGATACTATTTAAAATTAAGCTTTAAAAAAAAAAAAACACAACTTAATATATACAGTGTAATGTTTTTCATTTTTCAAAATAATTTCCAACATTTTCCCTAGATTCTTTCCATCTCTGTTTATGATTATATGATCCTTTGGACTACAAGTCATGATGCATAGTTTACCACTGCTAATGTCTAGTTTCAAACAGCATATTATTAATCTGCTGAATTTTAAACTTTGATTTCTAAATTTGTATTGGATAAATAGGCATATCTTGTCTTTACAAAAACTGGTGTTTCTTCATAGCCTTTAGTCTATTTGAATAGAACAAATCATTCATCTCATCCCTTTTATTAATAGATTGAAAAAAAAATTCCTGCAGCCATACTTTTTAAAAACATTGCTGAAGTAACTTGTAAGCATTAATCATTCTCTTATTCATTTAAAAGCATTTATTGACTGCTAACTAGAGCCACTGTATTAAGTGTTCTAAGACAAAGGCTCTGATCACAAGGAGCTGATAATTTTTAGTTAGAAAAAATAAACATGCATATTAACTTATTGCAATTTATGTGCAAGTTAACTCACAGTATAAAACACACACTACTTTAAGAAAGCTGCAAAGTACTAAAAGGTTTGAAAGGAGACATTTTACTAGATAAAACTAGTACAACTAGTAGTTGTTAGTTTTCTCAAAATTCAAATTAATGTCTGTTATTAAATTAAGCAGCTTTGGGGACAAAGTATTTTTTAGATCACTTAATCTTAGCCATTAGAATTCGTACTGTTTTTGCTGATTAATTAAATTTTGTGTGAGTGGGTTTTTTTTGTTTGTTTGTTTCTGTTTTATTTTGCCTAAACTTGATTTTCTCAGTGCAGGTAATTCCTAGTGAGTAAACTCTCACTAACAATAAAAATGGATAGTAAAATTTAATTTATGCTTTTAAGAGATTATCTCAGAAACTAAGAGGTTAAGGGATTTATCCATAATCACACAGCTAAAACATGTCAGAAACAAAACTCAAACCCAAGTCTTCCTGGCTCTAGCTGCCTCTTTTTCCATTATAAGAAACTGATGTAATTCTATGCTCAATACTACATTTATAAATTTGATTTAATACAATTATTTCAAATGGTATAAATTCTCAATTTTTTTGTCATTATGGGCATAGATTAGTATTTTTTTCTTAGCTATCCAATATAGCTTCTGTTTTAATACTAAGAATACTTTTGATGATTAAACTCTTAAAGTTTAAAAGCAAAGGTTTTACTGAATAATTTGTAGGGGAAGGGCAGATTGGGCTTTTTTTTTAAGCACTGAATTGCCCAAAGACCATCAATTTTAAAAATAAAATAAAATAACCAAGTGAGTTCTTAGCTTCTTACCTGTATATACCTGATAGGTTTGTTGTAGAGATCAGTTCAAAAAATATCTATAAACACTGTATAAGCCTTAAAGTATTATGCTATCATTTTGAATATGTTCCTAATTACATTGCATATATATGTGCAAGGATGCTAAAAGGCCTAACTTTTGAAATGTATCTAGTGTTTTTAAATGTTTCTTTTGATAATGACATTTAAGGAAAACTGATTTAGCTTCATTCTATCAGCTAAGAAATCTATCAAGTTAATATTAAATAAACTAATAAAACTTGAATGCTTTTTGTCATTTACCGTTAGTATATTTTTAAGCTGAATCTATTCTAAAGGACCTGATGGCTTAAAAGCTTGAATTTATCTATTGATTTTGCATGCAATATTACATAAATTTTAATGTTAATGTTGAAAAGATGGCGTGTTTTAGTTTTACTCTGATTCCTCTAAAACTACCCTTCTCTCATGATCTTTATTAATCTCATTTTTCAGTATCAAACAAGATATTTAATGAAAATGTACACACACACACACACATACACACATATACACACACTCAATCATTCTTCAATTTTCATATATGTGTTTTAAAAAACAGCACAAATGTAAAAAATGCAAATATTGATACATTGAACCTATGAGAAGTAGGGGTTAGAATCAACAAAAACTGTAGTCTTTCACTAGAGATTGCCAAAAATTCATCTTTCTGCATACAGTTTTTTATAACAAAACATTAATTTCAATCATATGTACTTTTCCTGACACATAAAATAATTCATGAAATGTAGTACACAAAAATTAAATTGGTAACATGCAAAACATTTTTTCTCATTAGAAATCTACTTCCTGTTCAAGATATAACTAATCATTGATTCATTAACTCCAAACACAGCAATAGCAGCTGTAGCATTCTGGTAGGAAGCCTTTTTAGGATCTTTATTTTTTCATTAAGCCACATCACTGGCTGTACACTTGAACTTAAAGCCCAAAAATTTGCATTATGCTTTGGGAACATAAACTGCAATACAAATATATGAATTTCAGAAGCAAACAGTGAAAATAAGCCACAAATGCAAAGGAGCTCTTTATAAAAGAAGAGTAAATAAGACCAGTGAAGTGCCTAGTGGGATATTAGCTGTTCCACAAACTTTTGAGCTTCTTGTTTCTCTTTTTTCCTTGTCTACTATATGCTAGATTGCCAATATGACAATGAAAATGAGATTACTAATAAAAATCACAAGAATACTGAAAATTAAACATGTGACTATTGAGAATTGACTGTGTATAAATACATACACATTATCTATAAATATATATGTGTATGTGTATATATATAGAGAGAGATATTTATACATAAACATATACATTTTATATATTTGTAGTGTAAAGGGGAGCTTCTCAGATATTTATTAAAGAAACAGTTTCCATTCCAGAAAGAACTCCCTACTACTATATTTAATTTCATTGGTATAAAAGCCATTGTCTTTCAGATTCCTGTAATATTTGAAAAAAGCTTATGTCTGGCTACCCGTTTTTCTCTTAAAGCTGGAAAAATGTCGTATTTTAGATATTTTTCTTTCCTATTTACTATATATATATATATATATTATTTCGATTTTTCAGATCATTTTCATGGCTAAGTTTTAACTCTTCAATATGTGTTTTTTTGTGTACATATAGAAGAAGAGAAGAACCTAGGAAACTTTTTTTTTATAATTCTGGTCTGGATGTCTGATTCTCTAAAACCAATCTCATTTAGTAATAGCAATTTCTAAGCAATTCAAGTTTCTAATGTTGTTCTTTGCACTTTTATACTAACTCGGGAAAAATATAGAAACTAGTTTTAGTATTTTTCTCAATATCCTTATTTTTATAAGTTATTATCAAATCCGTTATTTACTGGTTATGAATAATTAACATATTTATTCTCAAGCAACAAAGACTTTTACCCTTTTATCATCAAACTGCATAGGTGGAAATTTGTTGGCTAACTACAGAGCTAATTAAAACTAGATAATAAATGAAATCTTTCTTTGTTGGAAACCTCCTGTAAGGTATGAACTAGAAAGAGAACAAAAAAAGTCAATAAAGAAATAGCTAATGAAATAAAGCAGTTTTTGTAAGGAAGGGGGAACATAAGGTTGAATGAAAGAAACTACGAAGGCATGAGTGTGTATTTTGACTAAATTCAAATAACTTCTGGATTATTCGTGCTTCCCCCCCAATTAGTTTGGGTGATGGACATCAATCAATACCCAGTCATAAATTATTTTAGCAGGTGAAAGTTTCTTTTAAGATAAAAGAAAAAAATCAACAATAGATATGTTGATATGAAGTACTATTATGAAGAATTAAGTTTTTGGAAAGAATAGAAAAGTAGATGTTCAAAAAGCACTCCATTAAAGTATATATCTAGTACTAAAAGAGTCCCTTTCTACCATATTTTTGTAATTTTATGGAAATTTTTTTAAATTTAATTTTTTTTTTGCGGGGGGAAGATTTTAGAATTTGTTTTCACTTAGGAGTTTTCAGCTAAATCTGAAGTCCCGGATAACTAGATCGAGTTGGCAGGGAGAGTCTAAGGTACTAAGTTACTTCTTGAGGCAAGCAGGGAAGAACATTGATGGGGATCAGCTCAGCCTTACAGTCCCATCCTGTGGAGATCTTGTGTAACCTCTACCTTAATATATCCAATCAGAAATGCAAGCTATGTCAAATCGCCAGGTTAAATTTCCACTATAAATCTGTTTGTGTCCTAGACCATCTTTCCTGAATCCCTTTAGAGTTAGGTTTGCCATAGTGTTCTGCCTGGGTATGTCTTTTTTTCCCATTCTCTCCCCGGTGCCTCCTGCTGTCTTTCTCCTTCTTGTAGTTTAATTAACTCTTTTAGAGTGCTAAACTACTCTATGGATTTAGCCTGCCAATCAATGACATACTCCTACCTCATGGTATATTCCTTTTCTCCTGGTTAATTGTCAGTTGCCCTAGGGAATTTGTTTTTTCCCTTGTTAATTGTTATAAACTACTTTACTTGCCTACTATATGCTCTCCCAAATCTATTTCATATTTACTACTACTGGTGTCTATTTTACCTCTTCCTTTTGTCTAAAACCTCTTTTCTTAAATAAATGTACCTTTTGGCAAAGAGAAAGCCATTGTGACTTCTTCACATGTGAATTGCTACCAAATCTCATCAACATTAATAAGAAGAATTTGAAGATTTATAATAATCTTCATATATTCTTGCATACATAAAGTAAGCATACAAAGTGACATTTTATTTCAGCTTACTTACTGGTGATTTTTTTGTTGTTGTTTAAAAGGAATTTTCACCTACTAAAATTATTTGTGATTGGGCAGTGATTGATGTCCATTATTCAAACTAATAAAGGGGGAAAGTATGAATAATTCAGCAGTTATTTGAATTTAGCTAAAATATATGTGCATGCCTCTGCTACATTTCTTTATCTCATTCCTCCTTATTTCTACTATCCTCTGTAAAAACTGCTTTATTCCATTAACCATTTAAAAAATTGACTCTTTGTTCTCCTTCTAGTTAATAAGCACTGGACAGTGTGATACTGTGACAGTTCCAGCAAATTGTTCACTTCTATACAAGTTTAAATGACAGTCTAAAAATGGAAAAAGTAAAGATACTACTTTATAAAGATAAAATAGATGCCTTCTAGCTAGATATATCTTATCACAGTAGAGCTTGTCAAGGTCAAGGTATGCTACTGTAGAGTCTAGAAGCAGATATCCTAAGAAGAGATCTCTCAGATAACCCTAGGTTTAAGTGAGGCAACAGATCAGGACCAGAGGATCTGTTAAATAAGAAGTAGCAAGTGAATACTAATTTGTCCTCTACTCTAAACCCAAAACACACCTCTTCAAATCTGGTGCCTTTTACCAGGCTCTCTCTCTTACTAAATGGAAACCTCCAATCTAATAACTACATCTGACAGGAATCTCTTTTTTTACTTCCCAAATGCAATCATTATGTAGGAGGACTCAGGAATCAACGGGTTTACCAGCTGCTATCAGTATGAATACCAACGTTTTTCATGATTCTATAATCCAGGTATAATCCCTCTACTTTAGGCCTTCCGAACTGAAAAAAAAAATGATGAGGTCTTTCACCAAGAACTTCTTTTTCCCCATTTCATTTCACCCTATGCTTTTGGCTAGTATTTTCCTTCACCCTTGTCTCATGTAACCAGGTGGCCCTTCTTGCTAAAATAATCCCCTTTATAAATACAGGCGATCTCATTCTTTCCCATCTTCAAATTGTCCCCTGTATTCCTGATCTAGGTCTTTTCCTGTCTTCTGGTTGCTTCTTTATTACCTGCAAATATGCCCATGTCTCCCCAATTCTCAAAAATCACCCGTAATTCCCTTAATTCCTTCAAGGCCCATCTCCTGATGGCTTTTAATTTGTCACTCATTTCCCCCTGCATATAGCTTGTTTTTATGTTGTTTATATTGTCTCCCCCATGATTCTATTAGCTTCTTGAGAGTAGTATTGAGGTTCAGAAGGATCCCAAAAGATTTGGGGTCACAGACCTGTGTCTGCAGGCTTGAACCCATCTCCAAGTCAAGGGGCAAAGTTTATTGTAATTGTAATGTCAATTGAAGCGGACTAAATTCCAAAAGAATTTAGCAAAAAACCAAGAGCAAGAAGATAGATTTATAGGACAGTCAGACCAAAGCTTCATGTTACTTATTTGCTAATTTTATGGCCTTCAGGTAAGTTTGAGAGGTGGTCTATTTACTATTGTCTCAGGAACTTGGTTATCACTGACCAACAGATTTTCTGTGTTAGTCAGTAATGTAGAACTGACTAGGACTATTCTAAGGCCAGAAGACTAACAGATTGTTACAACAATAGCACTCCAATGTCAGGGGGGTCTCAGGATCACTAATATATCTTTCCTAAAGTATAAGGAAAGAAATATTATTATATTTCTATGCCAGAAGACCCTTACAATCATTGATGGACAGATTATCAGAACAGAAGCTCTCTAAGGTCAGGGGACTTCAAAATTATTACTATATTTCCTCTAGAAGCTATACCCTTTCATTTTTCCCTTCTCAAACAGTTTGACCCCCCAAATTCATTTGGGACAAAGGGTTGGAGATCTCATCTTCTGGAGCTATTTTATGCTGATAAGGGGTGTAGAGCTGTAGTGGGGTCCAAACTGAGGAGGGGGAGACATACAACTTGAAGATAGCAGCAGTATCTGGGGGTACTGAGTGAAGAATCATCCAGTGGTTCTCAAAGTATGGTCTTGAGAATCCTGGGGATCTCTGAAACCCTTTTAGAGGGTCTACAAATTCAAAAATAGTTTTTTATTTCCAATATGGTAAATGTCTATAAATATAACCTAGATAAACAAAAATGCTTTGGAGAGATCTTCAATAATTTTTTAATAGGATAAAGATACTGAAAACAAAAGTTTGAGAACCACTGATTTAGACAATGGTATTCAGGTTGAACAAATACTGGGAGGTTCATAGCTCGGAGTCTGGAGGAAACAAATCTCAAAGTAGGTTAAAAAGGAAGGGGACCAAATATGAACAAAAGTAGAATAATTAAAAGTGGAGTTAGTATAGGGATTACTAGGGACAATAACCAGGAACCCCTCCCCCCCAGAGGAAGACTGTGGGGTTAGACAAGGCTGTCATGAATGTCTGTCATCTAGACAACTTTTCCTAGGGTAAATACCAAAGAACATTTCTCCCAAATTCCTGCTTTTGTCTCCTCAAAAGAGTAGGGGTAATGGATAAAATAGTATGGCATTAGACACAGTGAAAGGAGTGTTCAGACGACCTAGGGTGTAAGCACCATAATATTAAAAGGAGTTAAGCATTGGGTAGAGAGGATGATATGCAGAGTGGAGATAATTAAGCTTAAATGGGTTTGATCTCCATTAGCAAAAACCTCTGAGCCTTTTCAGTCTTATAAGAGAAGGCTTTTACTCAATTAGTAAAAGTGACAACAAAAACCAAAAGGAGTTTAAAGTCCCTCCAAGGGAGCATATGTGTAAAAATCTATCTGCCAGTCCTTCCCTGGGTATATACCCTTCCTCTGGGTGGGCTTTAGAAAAAGGGGGGTTTAAAAACCCTTTCAGAATTTACCTGGGCACAAACTGGGCAGGACTGACACATCTGTTTAATTATTTCTCTTAGTTTGTGAACAGTGAAAAGAGGTTTCACAAGGAATTTAGAGAGCATTGTTTTCCAACCAGTATCTTAGTTTAGACCAATGAGAAATTCTCACCGGCTGGCCTCTGGGATTAGAAATTGGCCTGAAGGTGTTTGAAATCATGCAGAAGGAAAAAGGGTATACCCAGTTTCTTTAGCAAAGGGCTTGCTTCTGGGATCTACATGAGGGTGTAGGAGTTGGGGAATTAGAGGTGCCATGGTCAGAGGCAAACAGGCAGCAGCACGGCAGCTGCAAGACTGTTTTTTTTGGGGGGGTGAAGTGAATCACCCCTTCTGGTGTTCTTTATAAAACATAACAGAAACCTCTCTAGGTCCATTGACAGCTTGCAATAATTATAGAACTTCCCCTGCATACTTAATGGGGGAATTTTTGCTGTCAAAACTCCCCTTTCTTTCCATAGAGCCCCAGGAGCATGCAAAACATGAAAGGCATATTTGGAGTCAATATAGATGTTCACTCTCATTCCTTCAGTTCTAAAGTTTTGGTGAAAGCAAATATGCTGTGAATCTGCTGGGCAGTTAGAACCTCCAATGGTTGTTGAACTTAGAACCTTCCTCAATTAGAAAGGCTGTGGCAGCTAGCTCTAGGCCAGGAGGGTCACCCCCAAAACACCAAGTTTCTTTGAGAAGTAAACAAGGGGTCTGGGATAGGGTCCCAGGGATTGAGAGATTGGTTTAGCTTTCAGGGTCTTAAATCCTCGTCCTGGCCAGGGCCTCCATTGGAGGGGAATTGTGTCAGGACTTTGAATAGAATTCTATAGGCCTTGACAATAATTAAAGTTAGGTATAAATTCTAGCCATGTCCAGGAAAGTACACAGGTGTTTCTTTGAGGAAGGTTTAGGGAGTAAGTAGTAAGACTGCTTCCTCTGGGCTATGAACAAAACAGAGGTGGGAATTAATTCATGGCCCAAATACTTAATAGACTGATAGGCAAAGTGGAATTTTAGACAAAGAAACTTAATAGCCTTGGGGAGTCCTGGAAGTTGAGTTTTTATAGCTGCTGTCAGAGAAACTTCTCTGTGGGGCTGCAAATCAAGATATCATCTACATACTGGATAGCCAAGGCCTGTCCAGATATGTGAGGGCCCTCATGGAAGCCCTGAGCTACCTCCATGCTGTGGATGTGACTGTCCATATTAATTAATGGGGATCATCGTTCCTCTGGATTTGCCTCTTCAAAGGCAAAAGGAAATTGTGAGTCTTTATTGCAATGGGATGCAAAAAAAAAAAGCATCTTTAAGATCTAAGGTAGAAAACCATTGTGTCCCCTGGGGTACTTGTACTGGGCTCATGTCTTCTACTGACCATTTGCTCTGATTATAAAAATTTGATATAAGAGGAAAAAGAAGGGATACGATTATCAGTGCATCAAAATTGGTCCTTCAGGCTTCAAACTGAGAACACATACCATTCTCAGGAATAATCAGATGGGAAACAAAGAAACAGAACTGGGAAAATGAGTCAGAGGGGCTCCCACCTTGAGCAAAAGCTAAGATTATTGTCCTCTCAACTCTTGCCCAGATAAGTTATCCACCTATGGCAGTTCAGGAAGGCATTCCTTTAAGTAAATTATGGCATTTTTCTCAAATGGTGGATTACTGACTTCATGATCAGGCATATTCAAATCTCAAAAGAGTTACATCCCTAAGAGATTTTATTTCTAATAAATTCTACTAATCACAGCTTAGGAATAAATACATTATTTTTAAAAGTTTACCTGGACTTACACCCATAGGAGATTTTGTTTAACATAGTTTATATATTTAAACTTATACTGCTGCAAAAGATTAATCATTAAACAAGCTTAAAGATTTTTAGTAAACACATTCCTTGTTTAGGAACTATACATCCTAATCTCAGGTTTATCTGATGGTTTCAAGAAAACTGGCAAGTTTACAAATTAAGCTGCAGGGTTAATAGATACTCCAGAGAAGGGGCTAAGCTTGCTGTTTCCCACCCCAATTATTCTTAGTGTTTGTTTTCATGGGCTGTGATGTTTGATACCTCTCCCCACTGTGAAAGGGAAAAAGGTGTTGCACACTTCATTCTTGGAGATGAACTGGTAAGGCTTTCACCTCATCCCTCCTGTTCCATACACAGTAAGTACCAATTTTAGGTTAACATAGTGACAATAATTCCAAATAACTTAGTTAACAATTTCAGAATTTTCCTACTAGCCAAATAGTCTTCCCTTAAATAAGTTGTCCTTTTGTTTTAGGAAGAAAACAAGACAATTCTTAAAATTGAGATAGTACAGATTTTAAAATTAACTTTAGTTTTCCTAAATTCTAATTAAATGTTCTAGACAAAAATGAGCCAGGAAAGGGTTAAAGTGCCAATTTTAGTGACAGGAGCCTCAGAAATCTGACTCTAGATATCTCAAAAGCAGGCTGTTTGTGGCCTGAGTCTTAGCAAACTGCTCTTCTGTTTTCCTAAAGTTCCCAAACTCTTAAATTTTTTATTAATACTATCAATGCAAATATCCATTTAATGGGATTTGATTAGAGCTGCTTTATTGCTTCTACTATCATGTCTCAAAAACAAATTTCACCTAACTGAATATATTTTCTTTCTCTCCCTCTCACCTCTTTGTCCATGTATCCCTGCTGCAGTCAGAGAAGGAGAGAAGAAAGAGAAAGAGATTCTCTTTCCTCTATGCACTATCCTCCAAGTCTTGGGGAGGCTTTAATTTAGTTGAATTTGCTTCCAAATTACTTTACACATACATTTATCTCAACATTGGCATTGTATATTGGTCACATCTAAAAATCCACAAAGTTATCAAATATAAAGCAATTATATCCAATAAAGCATATAACATTCATATAGCATGTTTTATGCTAAGCACTTTTGCAGAAATGTGATCTTCACAACAACCATTACTATTTCTCTTTACAAATCATAAAATTGGGCAGAGATAAAATAATTTGTCACAAATTACATAGCTAGTATATTTCTGCAACTGAAACAGAGAGTGGTGGGCTTACCAAGTGCAGAGACCAACTGGCTTTCTCACCTCACACTGTCATCCGGGTGGTAGCAACAGTTGCTGGACAGAATCTGCTGAAGACTGGGATGACTGTGCCAGGATCTTTCTTTGATGGTAGTTTCACATGCAAGGGCTCAGGGAATGCTGACAATGGGGCCTGACTCTCACTCCATCCACATTCCCTGAAGCTGGGTTGGGGAGGTGTTTGGGCAAAGTTGCGTGAGCTCTCCATGGCTGTTGCTGCTTCTTCTATTTCTACAACTGAGGCAGAATTTGAATTTACCTAGAGTTCTTTAGAATTTTCTTTTCTTAATCTGATCTGAGATAGGAGGAGTTAGCAGAGGGATTTGATCTATATTGATCTTGTTAGCAATTCCCACAATTGAAATACATTCAGGACTCTGGGGAATAAAGTGGAGAGGGACAAGGAGGGAATCAAGTCAGAGGATGCCAGGCTCTCCCTGTACAGGCCACCAAATATTGAGGATGGGGCAGCTAGGTGGTGCAGTGGATAGAGCACCAGCCCTGAAGTCAGGAGGACCTGAGTTCAAAATCTGGCCTCAGACACTTAACACTTCCCAGCTGTGTGACCCTGGGCAAGTCACTTAACCCCAATTGCCTCAGCAAAAAAAAAAAAAAAAAAAGTTAAGGTTTAGAAGGGACCCCAAAAGTTTGGGGGCCTCAGACCTGTGTTGTGAAGTTTCTCAAAAGAATTTGTAGGCTTGAACCCATTTCCAAGTGAGGGGGCAAAGTTTTCTGTAATTGTAATGCCAATTGAAGTGGACTAAGTTGCAAAAGAATTTAGCAAAGAATAAAGAACAAGAAGATAAGATTTATAGGACAGTTAGACCAGAACTTCATGTTACTTATTTGCTAATTTTATGGCTTTCAGATAGGTTTAATGGGTAGTCTGTTCACTATTGTCTCAGGAACTTGGCTATCACTGACCAATAGATTATCTGTCTATCAGTAATGTTTGTAGGACTATTCTAAGGCCAGAAGACTTTAGCATCATTGACAGACAGATTGTTAGAACAATAGTACTCTTAAGGTCAGAGAATTTTAGTATCACTAATATATCTTTCCTAAAGTCTAAGGGAAGAAATATTATTATATTCTTAGGCCAGAAGACTTTTACAATCATTGATGGATGGATTGTTAGAACAGAAAAAGCACTCTAAAGTCAGGGAATCTCAAAATTATTGATATATTTCCCCTAGAAGCTATACCCTATCAGTAGAATCTGTCCTTTGTTGTTTGCCCTTCATTCTGGAATACTGGATATATAAGTGAATTGGATTGAAGTGGGGGGGGGGGGCTATGCAAGATCACCTGCCCCACTTTCCCCTCTAGAGCCATCAGGTTCCAGTGGCAAGATATAGATCAAACAACTGGAAATGGCTCTGGATGAAATGGGAGACCTTGGCCTTTTCAAACTAAGGTCTTCAACAGGTTTCAGTTTAACTGAGGGAAACCCTAACCCCCTCCCAGATTTATTTATTTAGAATTTATTTTTTGGACTAGGTGAAAGAGGAGATTCTTTGCCTCAGTTGCTATCCAACCTTAATCACTAAATAGGTGTGGTCTCAGTCAAACTGAGACCTGTTGAAGACTTTAGCTTAAAAAGACCAAGGTCTCCCATTTCATCCAGGGCCATCTCCAGTAATCTTGGTTTATTATTTTGCCACTAGACCAGATAGCTCTGGAGAGGAAAATGAGACAGGTGACCTTGTACACCTCCTTCATTTAAATCTGACCTTTACTGTTCTTTGTATACACAATACTTAGCACAGTGCTTGGAAGGAAAGCACAGGTGCTTTATAAATGTTTCTCAATTGATTTCAAACCTCCAAGTTCTTTTGTTTTCTCTCTTTTGACCCTTTATTTTCTACACTCTCTCAACCCTGTTCTATTATATTAACTACTTAATGTTTATTATAAATTCCAGTAGCTTTCTATTACCTCCAGGATAAAATATAAAATTCTTTTTCATTCAAAGCCCTTCATAACCTAGCTCCTTACCTTTCTAATCTTGTTACATTTTACTCCTCTATACATACACCAAAATCCAGTGATACTGATCTTGCTGTTCCTGGTAGACAACCTTCGATCTCCCAAATCTCAGCATTTTCACTGGTTGTTCCATGCCTGGGACTCTCTCCTTTCACATCATCTCTACCTCCCACTTTCCTTCTAATCTTAGCTAAAGTTTGGCCTTTAGCAAGAAGCTTTTCCCAGTGCTCTTTATTTTAGTGCCTTCCCCAGGGATTATCCCTGATTTTATTCTTGCATATTTTAATTGTTTGCATATTATCTCCTCCATTAGACTGTTAGAACTATGGGACATTTCTCAACCCAAATCCTCTTGGAGAATTACTCCTCTCACCTAAAAGTTTGACCAAAGATCAGTAAGAGGCAAGGCTAGAAAACAAAAAAAGTTTACTTAGCATCAGCAGATGGGAAATTTCTGGGTAGCTAACAGCTACAGAACAGAAAGATTCATACCTATATAAGGTTTTTCACAGCTTTATAGAAGTGTGGCAAAAGGAGCCTGTCTGCTAAGGCTGCTCAACCATTTTCCTTATTTCAGAGGTTAAGTAATAGAGTCAGAAGATTAGGTGATAAAATGGTGAAAATAGCCTAACTTTAGAGTTTACCTTGATGTCAACCAAGATCAAGTCTATTCTAAGTATTTATTTTTCCTATAATTGGACAGGTGTGGTAGGGTAGATAGAGTGCTGAGCTTGCAATCAGAAAGATTCATCTTCCTGAGTTCAAATCTGGCCTCAGTCACTTGGTAACTATGTGACTCTGGACAAGTCATTTAATCCTGTTTGCCTCAATTTCCTTATCTATAAAATAAGCTAAAGAAAGAAATGGCAAACCACTCCATATCCTTGCCATGAAAACTCCAAATGCTGTTGTGAAGAGTCTGACAACTGAAATGACCAAAACAAATTTCCTTGTAGTTAATCTCATTTGAATATCTGGGTAAGGGTGGAAGTTTATAATATTAAAGACTTCCCTTTGGGGTAGAATCAGGCTGAGTCTAAGTTTATTTATACAATTCTGCATGATACATTTCTCTGACCTCTAAGCTTCCTATTTCTAGGAAGACATTTTCCCCTAAGTCCGGCACAAAGATTTTGTATGTTTTCTTCAATGATTTAGGAGAACAGTCTGGTTTTTTGCTTCTCTTTGTATCTCTAGCTCTTAGCACAATGCATGATACCTACTATGTGTCATAATAATGCTTGGGACATAGGTGGTAGTGAATGGAACTCAGACCTGGAGTCAGGAAACCTGAGTTCAAATCCCAGTTCAGCAAGTCACTTATCCTTTAATGTTTCCTTTATTTGTAAAATGAATGGAGAAGGAAATGGAAAACCTACTCCAAATGGAGTCACCCACAAAAAGAGTCAGATATAGCCAAACAATAATAAATAAACATCAGATAAATACTTCTTGATTGATTGGATGACATGTATATTTCTTATTCTTTGTGTCACTATAGCTTAATCTATGGCTTTTCCCAAATTTTTAAAAATTATTTTTAATTTTACTTGGAATTCTTAAGTAGTAATTTTCCCCATATCACTAGGGCATTGTTAATTGAGATAATCCAGATAAAAAGATAATAGATTTTAGAAATATAAATCAATAAGAAAACCTGACTTGTTATGACTCTCTTTGGTAACACATCTCTTAGGTAAACCAAAATATACCTTCAAAATTGGTCTGAATGCTCCAAATTTTAATATTAACTCAAGTTCTTATCCTAAATTATTTGATTTTGCATAACTTCTATGATTTCTTTATACTTAAACAGAATTTTTATGAGAAAAAATTAAATAGGTTCATAAGTCTTTTAGAGATGGAAGTTTCTTAGAGGCCAACTACTCTATAATATCACAAAAATGCATACCAGACATGGATCATAGGTTAATAGATTGAGAGATCTTATAGATCTGAAAGAGATCTTATAGATCATCTAGTCCATTTTAAAGAAGAGAAAACTGAGTCACATAAAGGAATGAAGTAGTTTGCTAAGTAGCAGAGGCAGAATTTGGAACTTTAAATTCATTATTCAGCTATACCAGTTTGCCTGTAAATAATAAATTCCAAATGATGAGTCCTTAAAGATATTGGAACTATTGTATAAATTTTAATATGACTATTTTGAAGAATCAAGCTCATTTATATGTATACATTCTGGCATAATTGTTTAGAAAATCTTTTTTATTTTTAATTTTAAGCATTATGGTATAATAAATATAGTGACTTGGGAAGATATCAACTGAAATTCAGCCTCCAACATGTACTAACAATATGACCTGGGAAAATCACTTAACATCTCTTAATCTCTTTTTCTTCATAGTGATAATAGTGTCTCCTACCTCTCTGGGTTGTCATGAAAATCAAAATATCAAATTTAAAACTTTGTAAACTTTTAATGCATTATGTAAATGTAAACTTAGTGTCATTAATGTCATGCTATAAATAACATTCAATTCTGATCAGATCACATCTCAAGTATTGTATTTAGTGCTGGATGCTACAATTTACTAAGAATATTGTTAAGTTGGAAAGCATCAAGGATGGTAAAAGACATGCCATGAGATCATTTGAAGAGATTAGAGATGTGGGGAACATGATAGGTGTCTTTAAAGGAGAATGTCACATGGAAGAGAGATTTTACTCCTAATTGATCTCACAGGGAAGAATGAAGGGTAATGGGTAAAAGATGCAAAAAAGGCAAATTTAAGTTTGCTGTTAAAAAAAAAAAAAAAAACACCTTCCTAACAATTGGAGCTATCCAAAAAGGCAATATAAACTGCCCAGGGAGGTATCAGGTTCCTTTTCATTACATTTTTACCTAGCAAATGTTGGCTGACCAGTTATCTAATTTTAGAAGTCTACCATCATAAATCTCTGGGGCCATTTTTATTTCTTAATATCCAAAAAAGTTTTTACAGCAAATTTATAAACATGACAGGATTAGTCATGAGTTAATTTTCATAGCTAGTAATAGTAATCTGAGGAAAGATGATGGCCGAGATCCTAATGCTGTTCTGAAATGTGACCTGACATTTGTGTGTAAACTATGAATGTAGGTTAAGTTGCCATAAATAAGTTTCATTGAGACAATAATTAGTAAAATATGTCACACTTTACTAATTAAATGTCTTAAATTCCTGCTGCAGTGTAATTCATTATAAAAAAGAATTTAAAATAGTGAGGTCTATCTTGGAGTTTATCCAGTGACAACTAATTAATGAAATATATTTAAAAGTAAATAAAAATGGTGCTGGCAAAGTCTACTGCAAATGTTATAATTTACAACTAAACTTATTATACAGCAATTCAATCTTATTAAACCACCCTAATTGCTTTGTTCTTCTACCCATCACAGTCAGTACTGCAAACCTTTTCATCTTTCCTCAAACCTCCAGTAGTAATTTCAAAATCCACCTACTAAGCAGAAGACTTTACCTCATACTTCACTGAAAATATTGAAGTCATTCTTCAAAAGCACTCTCTTTTCCCCTCTTCCTTTTCATCTCCTCGCACTTGGTTGGCTACTCTTCACAGCTCATATGAACATTTCCTTCTCCTGTACAACCCTTGCTATATCCCATTTCAGCTTCTCTGAGAGAGAAATCCTTTATCACCTTCACTTTCTTGCTAATCTTCTATCTCTTTCTATCTACTGCTTGCTTCCCTGTTACATACAAACATTCCCATTCCCCCTCTTCCATCTTTAAAATATCCTCAAATGATCCAACTATCTTCACTAGATATCTTTCTATACCTTTTTGACTAAATTCCTAGGGAATTTTCTACATTCAGTACCACTATTTCCTTTCTTCTCATTCTCTAATAAACTCTCTATAATCTAGCTGGTGACTTCATGATTCAACTAAAATTTGCTTTTCCAAAGTTACCAGTGATTTCTCAACTGCTAATTCTTTTTTTTTTAATTATAGCTTTTTATTTACAAGTTATATGCATGGGTAATTTTACAGCATTGACAATTGCAAAACATTTTGTTCCAACTTTTCCCCTCCTTCCCCCCACCCTCTCCCAGATGGCAGGTTGACCAATACATGTTAAATATGTTAAAGTATAAATTAAATTTTATATATATATATATATATATACACATGTCCAAACAGTTGTTTTGCTGTATAAAAAGAGTCGGACTTTGAAATAGTGTACAATTAGCCTGTGAAGGAAATCAAAAATGCAGGCAGACAAAAATAGAGGGATTGGGAATTCTATGTAGTGGTTCATAGTCATCTCCCAGAGTTCTTTCGCTGGGTGTAGCTGGTTCAGTTCATTACTGCTCTACTGGAACTGATTTGGTTCATCTCATTCTTGAAGATGGCCACGTCCATCAGAATTGATCATCATATAGTATTGTTGTTGAAGTATATAATGATCTGCTGGTCCTGCTCATTTCACTCAGCATCATCAACTGCTAATTCTAATGATCTTTTCTGTCTTCATTCGTGACCTTTCTGAAACCTTTGACACCATTGAGCATGTTCTCCTGCTTTCTCTTTCTTCTCTAGGCTTTTATAAAACTTCTATCTCCTGATTCCCCTCATGCCTGTCTAACCACGTTGATTTTTTTTTTCCACTAACTGTAGATGTTCCCCAAGACTTTGTCCTAAGACTTGTCTCTTTGTCTATACTTGCTATAACATCTCTTTCTTCTTATATCATATGTATATACAATATATGTATATATCACACACATAAAAATACAATGTATATATGTATAAATTATATATATTTGCATATTTAGAGGTATATAACATATATAATATGTGCATAGTAATTATGATGCATATATGTATAATATACATAAGAATATATATAACAGACACAACACATTATACATGTATTATAACACATATTTAGATGAGAAAGATAGAGAAGTATGTGAGATATAGCAAGAAGGCTAGTACTGCTGGATTGTAAAGTACCTGGATAGGAGTAAAGCACAAGACAACTTTGTAGGAAGGGCTCATGATTATGAAGAGTTTTAAATATCAAACATAGGATTCTATATTTGATGCTGAATAGGGAATTGTCAGATATTATTGAGGAGGGAGGCAGTCAGACCCGTGCTTGAAGATTGCTGAGTGAAGCATGAACTGGAGTAGGGAGAGACTTCAGGCAGAAATTCTAACCAGAACACTATTGGAATAATCCAGGCAAGGCAATAAGGCCAGTATCAGAGTGATTATATGTCAGAGGAGAGACAGGACACACACAAGAGATTCTGTGATATATAATCTTGCTTGTAGGGCAGCTAAGTGATACAGTGGTTAAGAGTGCCAGACCTGGCGTCAGGAAGACTTCTCTTCAAATCCAGCTATGTACCCCTAAGTAAATTACTGAATCCTGTTTTTGCCGCAGTTTCATCATCTGTCAAATGAGCTGGAGAAGGGGAATAGCAGACCACATCAGTATCTTAACCAAGAAAATCCCAAATGGGTCACCAAGAGTTGGACACTGTAATGTTCTCTTTTGGGTTTTCTTGGGGTCTCTGGGAGCAACCTTCATTTCAGTTCAGAATAATCACCACATGGAACAGCCAAGTGTTAAAGTCCAAATCCTTTATTATCTTCTTGCCTGGGGCCGGGCCAGCTTTCTTGAGGTCCTCCTGAATGTGTCTTGGTTTCTGTGGGGGAGGCAGGAAGACCACCACCACTTCTCTGTCTTCCCTTGTTCTGATTCTGGCTGTGTTTGCCTGAGCTTCTATGCTCTCTTATCATAGGTGTGAATCTTGTGGAACTTTATTAAGTACTAAGTACATGTATTGAATTAGAGAACTTATTAAGTACCATGCTAAACAACTATTATCTTTATGAATTCCACTGACTTGACTGTAAGAATCCTTGTTTCCGAGTTCTGGCCCATAACAGGACATGATTGAAAAATAGCCAAAAAAGTCTTATACACACACACACACACACACACACACACACACACACAGTTTTTGAATATTGATTCCTCCATTAGAATCTGAGCTTCTTGAGGGTAGGGACCATTTTCTGGATCAAGTTCTTGCCTTTCTTTTTGCCCCATCTTTAAAATAATGATTGATAAGGAGTACTACATTAATAGGGAAGTTAAGTAGATAGATGCCAGGCCTGGAATCAGGAATTCTCATCTTCCTGAGTTCAAATCTAGCCTCAGTATCTTTGCCAAGAAAACCACAAATGAGGTCACAAAGAATTGGATACAACTGAAAAACAACTAAAAAACTGAACTGGTGTATAGTAAACACTTAAATGATTATCTGACTGACAAAAATAGATAAACCAAGGTATTTGTAATTTAGTTTAGGAGATTCCCCTGTATACAAGTAAATACCAAGCAGTGATAGAAGGTAATAAGTTCAAAGAAAATGTTCAGTCAAATTGTTATCTGGAATTTGAGGTGGAAGAAAATATTGTCAGTAGAGGTAGAAAGTAGGATATTGATCAAGACAAGTTTTGGGGAAGAAGTAGCACTTGATTTAGGCCTGGAAGGAATATAGGGACTTAAATGTACTTTTGAGAGCTAAAACATAACTTGTATGGCAGATCACAGTGGATACAACTGGTCTTAGTAGAATTAAGAATATTTGGATTCAAGATTTGTCTCTGACACATACTGATGCCTAAATCAGAAAGTCATTTAACATCTTAGTACCTCAAGCAACCCACAGAATATAAATTGCAGAGCAGTTATTGACTCTATTGGTAGAGGAAATTGTCTTACTAGGAGTTTCCTAAACCAATGAAATCCATAGATCTGACAAAAATAAAATGAAACAGCCCATCCAATCCAATCACAGATTTAACAAGGAGAAGATAATGTATATGGAGGCAGCTAGGTGATTCAGTAAATAAAAGCACCAGACCTGGAATCAGGGAGACCTGAGTTCAAATTTGGTCCCAGATACTTACTAGATCTGTGAACCTGGGTAAATCACTTAACCCTTCTTTATCTCGGTTTGTCATCTGCAAAATGGTGACACACTGGAGAAAGAAATGGCAAAACATTCCAGTATCTTTGCCAAGAAAACTACATAGACAAGTCCATAGAATCATGAAGAGTCAGATGTGGTTGAGCAATAAGAAGGCAATGTATTTGCAATTTTAGAAGAACTTATTGGTTCCAAGGTAGAAAAGAGTCCCTTACTGGGACCAATTATGGAAGAACTCACTAGAATATTTTTATACAATGAATTATTAGGATGAAGCAGGTCAATCAAATTAATGAATCAATCATCCCCTATCCTCACTTGTATATTTTTTAAAATAGATATTTCTAGGCAGCTAGTTAGTGCAGTAGATATTTCTGGGCAGCTAGCTAGTGTAGTAGATAGAGCACCAGCCCTGAAATCAGGAGGACCTGAGTTCAAATCTGGTCTCAGGCACTTACCATTTCCTACCTGTGTGACCCTGGGCAAGTCACCTAACCCTAATTGCCTCAGCAAAAAAAAAAAATAATAATAAATTAGATATTTCTGTATTTTAGAACTCTGTTAATGATTACCTCATTTGTATTAAAAATATATGCCTGTTAACCATTTCTTCCATACTGAAAATGGTTTTTTTTTTCCCTACTTTATTTTTCAGTTGTTCATGGTGGACAATGGAGCAGATGACTGGAGAATAGCCATGACTTATGAACGTATTTTTTTCATCTGTTTGGAAATACTGGTGTGTGCTATTCATCCCATACCTGGGAATTATACCTTCACATGGACAGCCCGGCTTGCCTTCTCCTATACCTCATCCACAACAACTGCTGATGTGGATATCATTTTGTCTATACCAATGTTCTTAAGACTCTATCTTATTGCCAGAGTTATGCTTTTACATAGCAAACTTTTCACTGATGCCTCCTCTAGAAGCATTGGAGCTCTTAATAAAATAAACTTCAATACACGTTTTGTTATGAAGACTTTAATGACTATATGTCCAGGAACTGTACTGCTGGTTTTTAGTATCTCCTTATGGATAATTGCTGCATGGACTGTCCGAGCCTGTGAAAGGTAAGTTAATTTCTTTCCATGAGAATATTTAGTATATAATTGTTTCCCTGTAAAAAGAAACAAAAATTAGGTGCCAGAAATCAGGTACATTTAGTCCTCCTTTTGTTGCTCTTCACACCATTCTCTCAAAAAATTTCTTCTTGATTCTAGATATTAGGTGTGTATGTGCTATTTTTAAAAAAAATAAGCATAACAAACTGCTTTCAAGATGCATATATTTGGTTATATGGTTTATGATAATCTCATCATGAATGTGTATGTGGTTTTTTTATCACTTACTCTACATGTAGTTTCTATTTAAAGATTACTTTTATTATCGGTGCCATGGTTTATGGCTATGGAACATATAAATTTGGTTTTCCCTGAAAAACTAGTTTAAAAGAAGTGTTGAATCTCCCTAGTCCTCATGATCCCAGGCACACCAATGCAATTTTGCCTGTAATATTTGTGGCCACTGTGGGTATGTCCTATAAAAAACTTATCCAAGTTAGCCATTTTCCAGGTTTACTGATTTCCAATAGATGGAAGCAACCCTATCCAGAAGGACCATCTCCTCCTGTAGACTAGATCAGGAACCTTAGGTTATCTGTGAAAGCTAAGAGGTTGTTAGGAATTAAACCTGTCTCTGGGAAGTACATAAAATCTTTGACTTAAAAGGTAATCCTCTAACCTTTTCTTCAAATACATATGATCTTAGCCCTATTTTAAAGATTAGGTATCTAAGATCTGCAGTTGTTCAATAATCTTTTGGTTACACCACATTGGAAGTTTGGGCCTATATCTATTAGTTCAATACAGTTTTTTCTTGTTCCTCCTTTGTTTTAGAGGAGAGGCAACAGCCAATTGGGAACTATGATGTGTTAAACTTTTTACATTTATGCTCAATTGATAGGGCTCTAGCTGTAGTATCTGAAGAAAATTAATATTTTTGTCTCTTTTCTAACTACAGTTTTGAATTCTGTAAAGTTTGGAGGTGGAAGAGTGGTATATACTAATATTAAAAATGAAAAATCTTTACTGACAGGAAAACCTCTGCAAATAACTTTGAAATAATTTACTATTGCTGCTTTTGTATGGAGAAAAGTTAGTAGGATGTCAAGTTAAATACCTTTGAACTTTGCATAGTTCTTCAATTTTAGTTATGACAGCTGGACCAAAAGAAAAAAAAATTTAGACAAAAGAAATAAGTATATGAAAATTAATTCTATATGTTTTGTGATGATATAGAGACCTTAAAATTGAAGAAATGGAGAATTCCCTTCTTATTTTTGCAGCCTATATTCTTAAAATATAATACATTCCTGTTTAGATAGCCATAGTTAGACTTTTAAAAACAGTTTAAAAATAATCCTATAACCATGTGGTTTCATAGTCAATCAACAATCACTTAATAAACACTTTTATGGCAGGCATTGTGCTAAATGCTCTGGATAAAAAAAAGGCAAAAAGACAGTTCCTGCTCTCAAAGAACTCTTGTCTAATGAATGAGATAAACTATAACAGCTATATGTAAACAGGATATATCTATATATATCTCTGTATATGTCTATGCATCAGTGATAAATTGGAAATAATCTCGGAGAGAATACACTAAGATTAAGAAGGACTAGGAAAAGTTTGAAATTTTAGCTGAGACTAGAAGAAATTTAGAGAATCTAGAAGATAAGGGTAGAGGAAGAAGAGAGTTCTAGGCATGGTGGACAGTCAGTGAAAATGCCTGATGATGGAAAGGAGAGGGATTCAAGAGATATTTTTACTATTCAGTAGAAACCTAATTACAATTAAGAAATTTAAGACAAATCATGTCCCCCATGCATAATTATATACACTTATACACTAAATGTGTGTTTATAGTAGGATTTGGCAATTCTTTCATATATATATATATATATATATATATATATATATATATATATATATATATATTTACAAAACATATGCATGGGTAATTTTTCAACATTGACCCTTGCAAAACCTTTTGTTCCAACTTTTACCTTCCTTCCCCCTACCCCCTCTCCTGGATGGCAGGTAGTCCAATATATGTTAAATATGTTAAAGTAAATGTTAAATTCAATATATGTGTACATATTTATACAGTTATCTTGCTGTACAAGAAAAATCGGATCTAGGAAGAAAGAAAAAAAAACCTAAGAGGGAAAACAAAAATGTAAGCAAACAATGACAGAAAGGGTGGAAATGTTATGTTGTGGTCCACCCTCCTTTCCCATAGTTCTTTCTCTGGGTGTAGCTGATTCTCTTCCTTACTGAACAATTGGAACTGGTTTGAATCATCTCATTGTTGAAGAGAATGGCTATTCTTTATTAATAACAACATTAATTAGCCCCATTTTATAGAAGAAAAACAACTGAGTCACTGAGAAGTTGAGTACTCAATTTTCCAACATTGCACAGCTAATTCAGGGTGAAGTCCAAATTCAGATTATGGTCTTACAATTACAATACTAATAATTTTTTTTCCTGCTTCACTAGTGCCTCTGATAATAATAAAAATTTACATATTTTTTTTCAAATTGACAAAGCACTTCTCTCATAATTCATGTATTTTTTTAAAAAAATTAATAAATGTTTCATCTTAAGACTATTTAAAAGGATATATAATTATCATTCATTGATTGACTGGATACCTCACTGCTGGTTTTGGTTTTTTTTTTTTTTAAAACACTTTAATGTTATTTTGTTCCCATTATACAAAAAGCAATTTTTAGCATTCTTTTCTTAAAATAAAATTTTGATTTCCAAATTTTCTCACTCATTCCACATTCCTCCCCCCTTCCTAAAGTAGCAAGCAATCATGTAAAACCTATTTCCATATTATAACTCAAGTATTTTTTAAAAGTCTTTAGGATTCCTTTGAGAATAATCAATTTGCAGTATCTCAATTCTAAAGAAATTTCTTTTCCTTATATTAAAGTTTCAAAGAAGTATACAATGGTATAATACACAAATGATTCTTGAGAAAGCAATCAATTAATAGACATTAAATGTTTAATGTGTGCCAGGCCCTGTATTTGCTTGAAATAGGAAATAGATGCAGTCTAAAGGAGCTTACATTCTAATTCATTCTAATGAGAGAGAAAATTACATATGTAATTATGTAAAGCATAAATAATTTACTTTAAAGTATCAGGTAATTTGGGAGAGAGGAAAACAATAGTAGTTGAGGTGATCAAAAACAGCTTGATGAAAAAGATGACTCAGTTTTGTCTTAAAAGGAAGAGGGGGACTCTATAAACTACAGGAAAGGAGGGAATGTCTTCTAGGGATGAGAAAAGTAGCAGATGGAGTCTCAATTTATGTGTGTAACAGTGAGAAGGATAGTTTGGCTGAAAAGCAGAGTACAAGAAGATGAATAAATACCTGACTAATGCATTCATATTTGCATTTAATGAAAATTATTTTGACAGTTAGGCTAGAGATTGAGCATGAAATCAATTAGGCTATTAAAATAATCTAAGTGAAAGATAATGAAGGCTGAATTAATATGGTAACTGTGTGAGTGGAGAAAAGGGTTTGGATTTTAGGTATGTAGTAAGGTAAAAATGGAAAGATTTCACAAGTAATTGGATATGTGGAATGAGGGAAAGAGGAGTTGAGGATTATGCTGAGACTATCTAACTGGGAGCCTGAAAAGATGATAGTGTTTTGGACAGAAATAGAGAAGTTT
This sequence comes from Sarcophilus harrisii, assembly GCF_902635505.1. Lineage (NCBI taxonomy): Eukaryota > Metazoa > Chordata > Mammalia > Dasyuromorphia > Dasyuridae > Sarcophilus > Sarcophilus harrisii. The sequence continues at coordinate 198,411,561 of NC_045426.1, forward strand.
AGAAGAAAGAATTTGGAGGAAAAGAAAATGAATTTTGTTTTGAATATGTTAAGTTTGAGATATTACTAGAATACTTCCATTTAAAATGTCTACTAGGTAATTGATGAAGTTCTAGAAAGAACTAGAGTTGAATATAATAGATCATATAGATTGAGATCATAGTTAAACCTAAAAGAGTTGATAAGGTTACTTATCGAAAAATGTAGAGGGAGAAAATAAGACCGAAGAGACAGAATGTTGTTAAGATTGTGGAGTGGTTGATGAACTAAGGAAAAACTAGAAGAGAAGAAGTGTCACAAAAAAACCAGAGAGGAGAAAATATACAGCAGATAAATTGAAAAGGATAAATATTGAGAAAAGACTAGGTTTGGTAATTAATAAATATTATTAATCACTTTGATAAGTGAGCCTTTTAGTGGAGTGATAAAGTTAGAATCCAAATTGCCATGAGTTAAGGATTAAGTGAAAGTAGAACATTCACAGGAAGTGAATGTTGACAACTTTTTCAAGAAATTTAGTTGAGAAATTTGTGGTGATACAATTCTTATACAAAGTTACAAAGTTCTTATAATTCACCATCTGCCTTGATATTTGCAAAGGCTGTCCCTAAACAATATAGAGAATAGAAAAAGGAAAAGAAATCAAGCTTCCCCTTAGAAAGGAAATCCTAGTCCCTGCTGAGCTTTCAGAAAACATAAGAGACTTAGGGTCTATTAGAATTCATTTCTACTGCCCCTCAGGTGAGATGTTCTGGTTGAAATTCATCCATGATTCCTTTTAGCATATAGAGCAATATAACTGGAAGTTAGAAAATCTTTTTCTTTCATATACCAGTTATACTAAAACATCTCCTGAGAGCCTTTAACATGTAGGGTAATCCCAGTGGAGCTGCAAGCAAAAATTTCCTCTGCTTTCTTGTACTACAGAGATCCTGAAATTTCCATAAATGATCCTTAATAGAACTCTAATTCAGTTCTCAGTAGGACAAGTAGGTAAACTTAAAAGAGAAACATAAAAGCACTAAAGAGATGTGAACCACTCCTCAAAAAGCCCTTGAGATTTATTATACAACCAACAGGCAACATTATTCAATGGACTTGTAGCCCATAAGAATTTTAGGAAAACTGTCTGGACTTATACTACCATAAAGAAAGTATATCTGCTTATAGGTAAAAAAGAAAAAAATAATATAAAAAGGCACAAAATTTTCTAGGCACCAGTATTTTAAGAAAGCAAAACCCATGCTACTCATATTAGCTATAACACTTGTAATGGACAAAGAAATGCAACAAATATTAATAATTTTTTTAATTATTTATTTAATATTATATTAATTAACAATATTAATATAATATTTAAATATTTAAAAATTTTAAATGTATATACCAACAATATTGATCTGACTTAAAAAGAAAACACATAAGAAAACCACTGTCTTATTCAGATCTAAAACAAAAGAAGAAAAAAAATACTAATTTTTCCCTAATAAATCCATGAAAAAAGGAGTACTAAATGCAAAATCTTTCCAGGAATAACTGAATGTACAAGAGACTCAAATATGTCCTATACTCAGTGCCCTACAGTGTATCTCTAATTTGCATTTACACAAATAGATAATATCCCCAGAGGATGGTAATTAGCCTCTCTTCTAGGGATAAATCTAATATCCTACTGACTATTTCTACTGCTTTAGCTTATAAGCTCCCAGTGTTGTACTCCTCATTAACAATAAGCTACTAGATAAAAAAAAATGCCTATATCAAAGGCATTTAATAGTAAATTTAATAGTAAAAATATTGTTAAAACTTTCCCCTCTTCCCCAAGAACAAAAGCATCTGCTCCCACAATTACAAACATCTATAGAAAAAGTGGGCTCATACTTAAAGTACAGTGATAGTGAGGCACATGTACAGGACATACATGTGGCAAAAGAGAATACCTCTTCTGATACTTAATAGGACTTGGAAGTTCTTTGTATACTTCTCATGTAGTTGTACCTTTCGCTGCAATTAATCTAAGTGAACTACTCAGTTAGCCTCCTGGGATCTCCTGCTTTCTTTAGTTATTTACTTATAATGCTCTCCACCAGGAAGGGTTTTACTCCCTAATCTGTCTCTTCCCTAAGAGATCTGTCTCTCCATATCACTCTACATTTTTGTTTATTCTTAGGGTATATCTCGGCTCCTGGATGGATATATTATCTGTTTTTAGTCCAGGAATTTTAGTGACATGATCATTTGCAGGGGAGATAGGGAGAGTGAAAGTCCACTCCCCACTTTGGGACTGTCTCATCTGAGTAAAGGGGTGTCTGTATCCACAAAGTGGTTCTGAGCCTGAAATTCTTCATTACTTAATGAGCTGCTTCATTTCTGTGTGAGATAATCAACAATTCAGAGAATGTTTCCTTTGTGCTGTTAGATGTCTTCATCCAATGACCAAGGCTCTTAAATCCTATGAAATTATTTAAGAACATATTCATAAATTTATTTATTATGGGATTGTAGGAAAATTCTTTGCTTCTTCTGTCTTCTATTTGAGATGGGAGAAAAGTATGCACATTTTGATAAGCTTTATCCTCTCTGTAGTATATGAATTAAACATTGCTTGAATGTTTGCTATAATGAAGATAAAATGATTACCTTTGTGCTTAAGGATAGATAAGGATGAACAATAATGAACTTTTTTAAAGGAAATTCAATTTAGTATCATATGATCAACTGGTCAGAGTCCTACTTTGTGGGTCCTTTTATGCAACAATAGAACACAAAACCTCATGACTGCATGACATTGATATATTCCATATGATTCTAAATTCATTAAGTTTTCATTTGGAGTCTGAGAATAGATCCTTTTAAGAATAATTAAATTTTGTGTTCCTCATCCACAGTTCAATAAGGATTTATGATTTAAGATTTTAACTCTCTAAGTGTAACAAACTTGATATCTAGCAAATATAAATTGTTTATTTTTCATTGTTCAGTATGAATTAGAAGAGAAAAATTTGAAATTGGAGCTACAGTTTAGAATTCAGACTCCATTTTTATTTTTCTTATTTAAAATTATTTATTTAGTATTTTCTTTTTTTCAATTGCATGTAAAAAGTTTTTAACATTCATTTTTAAGTTTTGAGTTCCGAATTCTCTCTCTTTCCCCCACTTATTGAGAAGGCAAGCAATTTGATATATGCTATGCATGTATAGTCATGCAGAGCATATTCCCATATAAGTCATATTGTGAAAGAAAACATAAACCAAAAGAAAAATCCTCAAGAAAAATAAAGTTTAAAAAAGTATGCTTGTTTATATTCAGACTTCATCGGTTCCTTCTCGGGAGATGGATAGCATTTTTCATCATAGGTCCTTCAGAGTTATCTTAGATCATTGTATTTCTGAGAATAGCTAACTCATTCATAGTTGATCATATTATAGTGTTGCTGTTATTATGCACAATGTTCTCTCCTTTCACTTTGTATCAGTTCATGCAAATCTTTGTAGACTTTTTTTAAGACCATCAATAATATTACATCACAGTCATATACTACAACTTGTTCAGTCATCCCCTGATTTCTAATTCTCTGCCACCATAAAAGAGATGCTATAAATATTTTTGCACATATAAATCTATTTGCTTTTTGTTTCTTATCTCTTTTGGGACAGAGACCTGATAGTGGGATTGATAAATCAAAGGGTTTGTACAATTTTATAGCCCTTTGGGCATACTTCCAAATTGTTCTACATAATGGTTGAATCATTTCACAACTTCTCTAATAGTACATTAATGTCAAACTACATTTTAAATGTTTTTTTTATTTTCTTTTGTCAGACATGATTTACAGAACAATAACCAAAATAATTCCTATTTTAGTGAATGTTGGTCATCACAGTTTCCTCATTTCCTGTTGTTTTTCTTGATTTTGAACCATATTACATGTGTTTGTTTTCAGTCCTTGTAAGACTATTACATTGCACATATATTTTGCCTCAGTGATCCAATATGGTCTTTTTTCTCATTTTGGTATGTGACAATACCTTAAATTAGTTCCTTTCCTTACTTTTGTAAGGTCTGATGTCATCTACTGCAGAAAAAAATTGTATTTTGAAGTATTTTTGTCAGTAAGTTACATTATAAGTAAACATTTGCTTAACAAATGTCCCATACACAGGGCAATATCTTTGGGATTTTTTGGATCAGATATAGGTTCCTGCCTAAGAGTTTATAGTCTAATGTAGTGGTAACACAGCTAGATAAATTGGTGTTACAGTGCATTGAAGACTGGACTTAGGGGCAAGAAGAACTGAGTTCAGATCTAACGCAAATACTTAATTAGCTGTGTGACCCTAAGAAAATAATTTTTATCTTCATGTGCTTCAGTTTCCTTATTTGTAAAATATGAATATACTCTTCATCACAGAAGAAATCTCTAAATTGTGATGTGAATGTAAATTACTAATTGTGAATTGACATTATGAATGTAAATTGACAGAAATTTTAAGCACAATACAGTATTCATTATTCATCTTATATTGTTTTGGAGGATTGATACTTAAAACATTAAAATATGAAACCTTGTGGGACTAATGAATAGGCATTTCACCTTTAACTTACTCCTTAACTTAACTTATACCATACACACACACACACACACACACACACACACACATATTTGACAAAGCCAGGGCATGGTTCAGGTTCATTTTCCCATAAGTGGTTATCTTTTCTTCCAAAAAGTATTCTTGTCACATTTTAGTTATAAGGAGTCCTCCACTACTAACAGGAAATCAGACACTCTTAAATTCCTGAGGGAACTACAAGGTCTGAAAAATCCATCTCTTATGTTCTCAATTTAATTAGTTGTATTCAGAAAAAATAAATAAATAAAAAAGAAGAGACAGGTAAGTCAGGAAAGTCAGTCTTACTTTTACCTGTCATAGAGATGCACATACTCTTGTTGCTTTAACTGCTAGGAAAAAGTCAGGAATTCCCTTTACTGGAAGGGCACAGGAAAGCCTTATAGAATCCTAACCTGCTTGTTCATCAGTTGAGAAAAGATATCAGGATGGAAGATTTATTCCTTTTTGGAGACTTCCAATTGTAAGATTATTCCTGGATTACCTATTATCTTCTTTGATTCAGACTCTCCACTCATCCTTCCTTCATAGGGACCAAGGGACAATTAAGGAATTGCTATAATATTTCAGAATGAAAATGTCTAGTGCCAAGACAGTATCATCAGAAGTGAGCAGAAGAACTCAAGTCAACTCCACAGGCACACCCCTGTATACAGTCCTAATCCTAGTTGATGGGGGGAATCTTGCTTGATGATCTCTATTACTTATTATCTGTTACAAATACATCAGCTTTACTGATAGCAAATGTATTTTGGAAGTTGGGAAAGGAAGTGGTCTTAATGAGATGTATCTGCTCAGTATAATTTTCCTTTAGTCTGACAATAGGCATTTGAATATCTATTTTTCTGCACCCCAGCCTTGATCTAATTAGCTCAATTCTATCTGACTTTCCATAAAGCTTAACATATAAGATCGTAGCTATAGAACTAGAAGGAACTAGTTCTTTGATGAGGAAACTGAAGCTCAAGAAAGTTAAATGAGCTAAGTTCAGGGAGTAATTAGCAGAGTGATTATTCAAACTAAGGTCCTCTGTTTCTGATTGATGACTTTTTTTCTTCATTTTTTCTTATAAACTTAGTAGCTATCAATAAACAAACATATAAATATAGATTAAGAATAAAATATGTACACATATTTTACACAAATTTTCATTTGTTTAGAAAATTTCTCTGTAAATAAGCTTTAACAATATAGGAACAAACTTGTGCTATTGATTTTCCTGTATCTTATGAATTTTTTTCTTCAAGGTAATTTCCAACATTTTGTTGACTTTATATACTTGTAGTGATTGTGTATCTGTTCTGCTTTTTTTGCTCTTCATCCCTTCCTATGCCATTCCATACTTCTTAATATTCATAATATTGGTCTTATATGTGGTCCAGTAATATTCTTTTGAATATATATTATAGTTTGTATAGATATTTCCCAAATATATATTACATAAGGTTTTATTTTTTTCCAATTTTCTGTTAAAAAGAAATGTTGCTTCAGGCCTTACCTTGGTCAATAAGCCAAACTCTGAAAAAGAAACATTAAAAATTGTTGTTTAGCACAAACGAGGTAGCAGCCCGACTTTGATTCAAGCTGCATTGCTTTTTATAGAAGGAATAAATAATTTCCACAGAAGGACAAAAGTATGCTGATTAGCACATATCATAAATGAGCAGATGAGAGTAATACTGAATCATTTCCTCCTTCATTACAATATTTTAGGGAGATGGAACTGCTATCCACATATAACTATAAACAACCTTTAAAAACAGGGTCATTCAGACTGACTGCACAAGTAACTGACTTTGCACACTTTTCTTTCCTTCAGTTCTCTCATCTCTTTTTATCTTTTATTTTTATTCTTTTTCCTTTTTTTCTTTTGCTCTCCTTTCTCTTCTGTTCTATTTCCTCTGGATCTGAGATAATATGCCATAGTGAATAGCATGCTGATAGCTTGAAGTCAAAATCTAATTTCAATTCTTGATTTTGGACATCTAAAATCTGAAGAACATTATCCAAATCACTGAGCTTCTAGATCCCTCAAGCTAATTACCTAAGACTTACATATTGATTATGTTTGATTTGTTTTGATTGTTTATGATTGTTTTGATAGAGAGAATACCCACAGCAAGTATTCCTCATAGTGTCGCTCTCTTGATACATATATATTTATTTATATATTATTTTGCTTGGCAAAGACCTGAAATTGACAAGAAAGAAATTGCTTATCAATTGGGCAATGAGTAAATAAATCATGGTACTTCATAAACATAATAGAATGTTTCTGTGCTATTTTAAAATATGATAGATAAATAAACATATGATAGAGAAGCATAGAAATACTTAAATGAAATGATGCAAAGTAAAGTAAACTGATCCAGGGGAAAAATATAATGACTACAATATCATAATGAAAAAAATAACCACTACAAAATAATCAAAACTGAAATTATAAAGAAAAAGCCTAGTCCCAAAGGAAAAATTAATGAATGAATAAGTGAATGAAAAAAAGAAACATTTATTAAGCTCTTACTAGGTACAAAGTACTAATTATACCAATATAAAAGCAAGAGAGTGCCTACTCTTAAACTCATATTCTAAGGGGTAGGTGAGTAGGGAGGGAAACAAGATGTAGAAGATTCACCTACAAATCAAAGGGAAAGTCTCCATGGTCTTTAGGATACAATGGCAAAATCAGATGGTAATGCATCTTATTTTTTTTATGATTTAACATTTTGTAATGTCGAGGAATTTTATGCCAAGAACTTTCTTTTCCTTGCCTTTAGTAACTGTATTTACTGAGGAAGTAGGGGATGTAGCACCAGAAGAAACAACTGCCTGGTTTCACCTTGCATCCACGATGGCTTCTTGAAGCTGGGATAGAAGCAGGATTAGTAACATGTCTGGGAAGAAAGGGTGGTGATTTTTGTTCTTTACACTATTGGGTCCTAAGCTATCTCTATTTTGATCTGGAAAGATAGTGGTTGAAGTAGTAGTGGTAATGATTTGAATGGTAAAGATCCCCTCCCCCAATATTCTTTGTTTTCAGACTTTAGGGTCAATATTGCAAATATTGTCAAGCAATTTTGATTTGTTGATCAATTTTACCTCTACTCCCTTCTTCCTCTTTTACTTTCTTTTTTTTTAAATCTGTTATATGGCTTTCTAGGTGGTGAAAAAGATGGATAGAGGGGGAATGATATAAATATAAAATAAATTATAAAACTATTTTGGAGAAAAATAAGTCATGCTACTGGGAAATTTATATATGAAAAGAGCTTGTTTTTTTTTTTTAAACTTTTAAAAAATTTTTTTCTGGTTATACATGTATATTAACTTTTAAACACATTTCTTTATGAATCATACTTGGAGAGAAAAATCACAGCAAAAAGGGGGGAAAACCCCAGGAGAGGAAAAAAACAAAAAAGATATGAATATAGCATGTGTTAATTTACATTCAACCTCCATAATTCTCTTTCTGGATGCAGATGGCATTTTCTATCCAAAGTTTACTAGGATTGCCTTCAATTACTCAATCACTGAGAAGAACCAAGTCTATCATAGTTGATCATTGTACAATCTTGCTGTTACTATATGCCATATACGATATATTTCTGTTTCTGCTTGTTTCACTCATCATCAGTTCATGTAAATCTTTCCAGGAATTTCTGAAACCAATTTGTTCATCATTTTTATAGAATAATAATATTCCATTATCTTCATATGTCACAATTTACTCAGCCATTTCCCAATTGATGGGCACCTACTCATTTTCCAATTCTTTACTACCACAAAAAGATTGGCCACAAATATTTTTGCACAAGTGGGTCCTTTTCCCCTTTATGATTTCTTTGGGATACAGATCCAGTAACGGCATTGCTGGATCAAAAGATATGAGAGCTTGTTTTTGATCAGTATTTTAATGGATAAAAGATGCTATTTCAGGAATTATATTTATTTATTGGGTTATTAGCATTCAAAGAGTTTTAAAGGTGATTATTGATGTGTTTCTTTTTTCAGGAACTGCCTTCTCTGATCTTTTGACCAGTTATCTCTTGAAAAGCAGATCTTACGTTTAAATTTTTCTATCAGTTCCTTATGCATTTGGCCAGACTTCTATAAGAAATATTTACAGCCAACCTTTTTCCTAATCTGTTTCTTTCTATTTTCTTCTGGATGTTTTGCTATTTCTTGTACAAAATTTCTTACTTTTCATATAATCAACTCAGTCTATTTTGTTTACCACCATTTCTTTTATTTCTTGTGTCTTTGTATCTTTCCATAGTTGTGATAGAGGTAACATTACATTATCACATTTTGTTTAAAAGTATTTTAGAAGGAAATATGTGTAGGATTAATACATAGATATATGTATTGTTTACATAGCCTTAATATATATGTATGTGTTTATGTGTATATATATATATATATATCTTCAAAACTGAAAATAGTTTTTATATTAACCATATAGCACTATTATTTTCCTTCTCTGACTTCATTTCTTTTTTCTCTGATTTTCTTTCATTTCTTTAGCTCCTCAAATCAAATTATTCTTTTTCCTTCCATTCCAATTTTGTCAAATGGATTTCAGATATTTCAAAGGCATTAATGGACTTTTGATAACAAACTAAACTAATCGACACAGTATTATTTCCTAGAATCACAAAATTTCAAGATTTGGAAGGGACCTCAGTAACCATCCAATCCAACTCCAAAATGATAAGGAATCATTTATGTTACAATATGAAGAATATAAGGATCATATTTTTCAAGACAGAGTATAACCTGCTACCTCAAAGCAGTCCCTTCTACTTTTGTATGACTTTAATAGCTAGAAAGTGTTTCTAATCTAACATAGCTTTCTTAAGCTAGCCTAAATTTACCTTTTTGGTCATTTTCATCCACTGCTACTGATTCTGCCTTTTAGGAGGAAACAGAACAAGTCTAATCCATCTTCCACATGATGACCCTTCAAATAGTTAAAGTTAGCTATTAAACTCCCTTTATCCCTGAGTGTCTTGTCTAGGTTAAACATTTCTAGTTCCTTTATATGACATGGACCCATAGCTCTTTACCAATCTAGTTATTCAACATTAGACATTCTCCATCTTATCAGCGTCCTTAAACTGTGGCTCCTAGAAATGAAAATAATATTCCAGGTGAGATCTAAGGAAAAGGGAGAATAATGGAATGGCTCCCTTCCTATTTTAGGAAGCTTTATCTGTCATTAAAAAACCCAAGATCACATTAGTTTTCCTGCACTCTGTGACAGTTATCTTTTTAATAACAGTTGCTGCCCTATATTTCTTAAATTTATTCTTATTCCTATGAATAATGGAGAGACCATTGGAACATGAGTTTTGGCCCCGTGTAGAATGGAACAGGGGATTTGTCTCTTCAATATATATTTGCCCATGAAATGATACTATCAGTTAACTTTGGTCAAGTAGAGTATGATCCACTCAGTTGACCTAAAAAGGAGTGATTAGCTTCTGTCACTCCCTTCTGCCATTGTCTAGGACTCTGCAAAGGTCTTCCTTGGATTTCCTATGAAAAATGAGTCTTCTCCTCTGCACCTCTTTATCCTCAATACCTTAGAAAGATGCTGATTGCTCGTATACAATGGAGAGAATACATGAGTTGACTTGCAAGATGAACCTGCAATTAAACCTCAAGATTATGGCTGCTTCTTCTGTTTTGTGTTTATTTCCCTGATGATCATGAGAGATGGATTTTTCTAGGGTGGCTATCTTCAATTCATAGTTTTGGGGCTCCTCACTCAAAACTGACTGACAGCAGGAGGAGTTTTATGCAATCAAACCCTTGTTGAGAAAGATGGCTACAGTCAGAATGAGCCCAAGATTTGTGCTGATTTGCTAGAAGATTTCAAACTTGATAGAATTGCTCAAAAAATGCAAACTAAGGTGAAGATGAAATACCTGTTCAACAGCCCCCCAAAAAGGTTTCATGTTTTAATTTTAACCTTGCAAGAAATATAATACAAATTATGAGTTATCATTCCATTTTAAAAGTTGATGAATATTTATTATGTTGTTTTGTTGTAAGCATTTCTTTTGTGACAAAGGAATAAATAACTATCCCAAATATAGAATAAACCCTCTTAATCCTTTCTGGGAGGACCTAGACTTGAGTCAAACAAGTTTTAAGAATTTTTTTCCTGAAACTCTCATGGAGGGGATATAATAAACCACAGGCAATGAGAAAATCAGAATTTCTGCTCCTGATTCAGTTTTCAACTTTGTGATCAGTATTATACTTTTAAAAGAGATTTGACTAGATTTAGCAATATAGTGTGAGACTATGTTAAATAGTCAATAACTACATAATAGCTATGTGATGGTAATGACTAAGTATTATGTTCTAATTAGTGTATTTGGCCTTTCAAGATTACAATCCTTTGCATTATGGCAAGGAGAGTTTAATAATACAGACAAATTTTGCTCTTCATGTACAGCACTTAACAATGTGGTGGGTCAGTGGAAAACAGAATGATGAGTAATTTTTGAGGACTCTTCTCATGTATACTACTTTCAAAACAGTAAGTGTATTATATAAAGTGTGACTTTTTAAATCTACTGTATTAGATTTTTAAATAGCAGAATTTTTTTTGCAAAAATTTTGTTAACTATTTTGATGTGACTATCTAATCACTGTAACTATAGATAGGAAATATAAGTACTTTTGTTGACTACTTTGGGGTATCTCTAAACAATATATCTCCAGATGCCCTCCAGAAAACTGCACTTTGTGAAACCAAAACCAAAGACAAAACCCCATCTTTATTAGTTGCCAAAATGTACCTGGCTCTAAGATCTAAATTGATCACTATAAAATTAACTTGATATCAGCAAACTATGGCAGAAGTTTTATATCTTAATTACTTTCCTCAGTATTCTTGTTTATAATTTAAATTTAATTTTTCTTATTCTTAATATAATGAACATAAAACTTATTTCCATATATAAAGTAATCATAGGAAAAGAAAATTTCATGCAAAAGTACAAACCTCTATTAACCACTGCTTACTTTTATGCACACACACACACACACACACACACACACATATAATTTTTTTCTAAATAAAAATACATTTGATAAATGCAGCATGTTAGTTTTAAAGCTGTCTTATTTGTGTCTGGGTTCCTTTCTGAATTTCTATGTTCATCAGCACAGTTTTTTGGAGGAGATTTATTTGTCATAGTGACATGAGCATTGTTCCCTTAAAAGCTTCCATGCAAAAAAATATAAAATAAAATAAAATAAAAACACAGTCCTTCTAATGAACAATCTTAGTCAAACAAAACAAATCCACACGTTTTCCATGTCCAAAAATGTATGTCTCATTCTGCATCTTCGGTCCTTTGTTCCTCTCTCAGGAACATGGTAGATTGTTTCATCATGAAACATTTTCTAAATGTTTGGAATTATGTTATTCAATGCATTAGAGTTCTTAAGTTTTTTTTGAAGTTGTTTGTATTGACAGTATTCTTATTACTATGTAGATTATTTTCATAGTTCTGCTTACTTCTTTTTCCATCCATTCGTACAACTCTACATAAGTTTCTCTGAAGTTGTCCATTTTTTCATTTCTTATGGCACAATATTACATTAAATTCATACACCATTATTTGTTTAGTCATTCACAAATAAAAGAATATTCCCTTTGTTTCCAGTTCTGTTATAACAAAAAGAGTGTTATGAATACATATACATATGTATAATATATACACACATATATACATATACATGTTTATGTATGTATATATATTTACCTATGGGTCCTCTTCCTCGTTCTTTGGTCACTTAATAGTGAGATTGCTTAATACAAGGGAATTTGGAGACATAGTTCCAAATTGCATTCTAGAATGACTTCAATAATTCACAGTTGTACTAACATTGTACTCTTGTCCATGTCCTCCTGTAGCTTTTCCAACAGTTGTATTTTATCTTCACATTCCCTTATTAAATTCAGAATACTTATTTCTAAAGACTTACCTGAGCATGTCTTGTTTTCTTATCATTCTTACACTAGAATTACCCAGATTTATTACTTCTTTGCTTCCAACTATGTATTTATGTATCAATTGATGCAGAGTGCCTTGCAAATAAATAGGGGGTGTTTAATAAACATTTGTCAAATAAATAAAATCTAAAGAATATACAAGAAACTGGCAATGTTTTTCATATTTGTTATAGTATGAACAAAGTAGGGAAACTTCCTGAAATAAAAAGTCTGTGTCATAACATTATTCAAGATTTTTGTTTAACCATGTCCTCATCCTGGAAATGTTGTACTGTTAAAAGTCATTTAGAAAATGTGGAAACAGAAACCTAGTGTTCACAACAATATCCATTTCTGAATTTTGTTGCACTTCAATAAGCATTTATGTTGAATTCTTGCTATGTGTTCAAGATCCATATTAAGTGGTATGGGGGCATAAACTCAATTGTAACCTCTTCAAGACCAGGGATTGTTGATTATATGTTATCTGTATACCTGTATTCTATTATAGAGTGTAGCAGAGTACACATTATAAGTCTTCAGTAAATATATGTTGAACATTTCAATGTCTTAGTTGAGCCATAGTTTAAAAAAGGAAAGTATTATGAAACATTAAAACAACTTTCTATTCTAAAATTCAATATATTTTCAACGAGTCCTTAATTTCAAAAGTCTTGTATTCCAATAGTGATAATACTGGTCTGTTTACATATGAAGTGATGTAAGGAATAACTAATAAAAATTAGAATAACATTATAATAAAGCTTTTATTATTTCAACTACAGTTGTCTTCTGCTGTGTACTAGTCTACTCCACTAAACTTTATAATTTTAGTTAGTATAATAAGTTTAACAAATGTATGTATTAATTTAAAATCTCTGTGAAGTAATAGAAAAAGCAGTTCCTATACTTGTGGGGACTAAAGGGACTATGAGTTAAATGAGGATTATAGAAAGCTGAATCTTTTATAATATGGAATGATCATACTCAGGTATGGTATTATTCTTCTTTCCTTGAAAGTGTTTTTAGGTCTCTGTTTATGTCACTGATTTTTTAACCTAAATTTTTTGGGGGACAATTATTCATGGATTTTATGTGTTTCTAATAATGAAACAATGAGAGTTACTCAAACAGATAAAGGGAACTCCCCTCAGTTTCCTAAATGGGTTTCTGCATTACACTTGACTACTCTCTAAGTTGAATAACTTGGCCAGAACAGAATATCAAATGTGGATTTTTTTTTCTCATGTGAGTCTTCAGATTGGAAGATTTTTGCTCTACAACCTGATTTGTATCATTTGTATGCTTTTCTCCATAAATGCTAACTGAAAATCAGGCTAATAAGAAAATTAAACAACTCAAGCAGAAAAGCTTGTTACAGGGGTGATATTTCCTAACCAATCAGCTGGAGGACTTCTGAGAAACAACACAACAGTCTTCTGAAGGAAGAGATCATTTAACAGCCAGGTTAAAAAAAAATCCCTTAAATCCTATCTTTTGTAGGTCACATATGTTGCTGAATGGGGCCAAGTGATTTCTTTGAAAAATAATGTAAGATTTTTTTTGATGGATTTTACCTAGGTTAACTTTTTCTTAGAGATTTTGTCCTACTTAGTACTCTGCTGACCTCCTGTTTTACTCATCATTTTCCTAGGAACCAGGACAAAGAAGTGTTTGCAGAGTGAGAGAACAGGTAGAAATGTTATTTTCAACCTTCTAAGTTTTCTCAGACATTATTTTTAATGATGTCAAATTCATTTCAAAGTCTGTAGTATTATATAATACATATACATAGATTAATTTTTCTGATTTTATTTTGGAGTCAGGAAGAACATCTAAGAACAAGGGAATAGTTTCCATAAGCCAAGATAAGACTCCTATAAAGTAAGTACTGTAGTATATTTTATACTAAATTAACATTGTTTTTAGTGAAATCTTATTTCTGATAAAGATTAATGGTCATTTAAATGACTATTTGATACAGCACATACTGATTTAAACATTTCTGCTATTCTTGCTAGCGTGATGATTGTGCTAATTTGTCTGTTTTTATATTTATTAATTGATAAGTTTGTATACATATATGTAGATTTGTGTGTGTGTACTACACCAGTGACAAAGTATCTTAAGCAGATTGTAAGTTGTCAAAAGAAATGTTTTAAAATTTTGAGGACTAGAGATAGCTTTAATCTTTATTAAATAAAAACATATTTTTCAGACTCCTGCATTTCAAGTTTTATTGGGCTCATGTAGCATTAGTGGAAACCCTACAGTGTGAAATGGAAGATTTGAAAAACATGTAAGGTATAGTGTGGATAATAGTATTGCATTGAAATTGGGCCTCTGCCACAAACTCAAAATTGTCACAGCATCTTTCAATTAAATGAATCTGAAGTACTTCTCACAGGCCACTGTTCAATAATACTTTAAAATTCAACTGATTTCCTTCCTCATTGAAAATATTTTGACTCTCTGCTATACTTATTTACTTTGGCATTGGAAATAAGAGCAAAACTTCTCTTGTTATGTAATCATGAATGTTTTGTAATAAAATTCTCTGACTGACACTGTTCTGTGGTCTCTAATTTTGGATGCAGACCTAATTCTACAAAGTGGAACCTGGGTTAGTTGACATAGAAAAGGATAATAATATTAACAGTCTTTTTGTTTTGATTTCTAGTCAGTCTTGTTAGCCTGCTGTTAAGAATGATTTCTTGTTTATTTGTAAAGAAGTCCACTATTTAACCATTCGCACCAACAATGGTATACTAACTAATAAGACATTGACAGATGAAAATATTCAAGGAAAAAAACTTTATATATGTGCTCATTTAAAGAATAAACATGAAGATCTTGATGGGTTGATGGATTGAATCTAATAAATTGAAATTCAAGAGGGATAAATGCAGTTTTATATTTAGGTGTGAAAAATCAACAAGTAGAAGATAAGGGAGACTAGATAGCAATTGTTATGAAATATATGTGGGAATTTTAGTGAACTGCAAGATCATTGTCAATCTACAATATGATATGACAGTCAGAAAAAGTAACATGCTCTTGGGCTACATTGAACGAGGCATATATTCCAGAAATGGGAAGGTGGTTATTCCATTGTACTCTGCCTTCAGCACACCTCATCTGGCTTATTGTGCTCAGTTTGAAGTGCCAAAGTTTATGGACATTGATAAGATGGGGAGTTTCTGGAAGAGGGCAAGCAAAATGGTGAAGAGGCTTAGGTTCATACTATATGAGTATAAGTGAAAAGAACTGGCCATGTTTAGACTGGATAAGAGAAGACATACTAACTGTCTACATGAAGAACAAAGTCTAGACTTTTTCCCATGCCTGTCCTTTGAAGGATTATTATGTGGAAGAGGGAAAAGACTTGATATGTTTGACTTCAGAAAGCATAATCACAAATGATGTGTGGAAATTGCAAAGAAACAAATTCAGGCTTGATTAGATTGAAAAATAGTGTCTTCTACCTCCTTGGATTAACTTCAGAGGACAAATGGTGATTTGTTGATTGTTTTGGTGGAAATTTCTTTCATATAGAAGTTGGGGACTAATTTACCAATGAGGCAGGTAGGTGGTGCAATGAATAGAGTGCCAGGCTTGGAATCAGAAGACCTGAGTTCAAATGTGGCATCAGACACTGTGACCCAGGACAAGTTACTTAACCCTGCTTGTTTTAGTTAATTCATTTGTTCAATGAGCTGGAGAAGAAAGTGGCAAACCACTCCAAGTTCTTTTCCAAGAAAATCCCAAATGGAGTCATGAACATTTGGGCTCAACTAAAACAATTAGACAACAAAAATAATTAGTGATAAAGTTCCTTCCAACTATCAATTTTGTGATTTCATGATATACTTGTTATTATGATTAGCAATCATCACTGTCATTTTCAGTTTTACATTCTTTATAAGAAGTGTAACACTCATCACTGATTACCCTTCATCCTCTATATCTACTTTTATTTGAACATATAAAGCTAAGTTACTTTTATATTTATTCAAACTCCACCCCCAAATCAATGTATTTCTATGACAATTTTTAATCTGCTTAAAACTGATAATTTTCCCTATCATGGGGATGGGAGGAAGGGAATGGAATAGATTGCATTTAACTAAATAATAGCATGACAATTAAAACTAGAATGTTGTTTCTCTTTTTAAAAATTTATTACATTTTCTTCAAACATTCTTTTAAAATTTTGAGTTCCAAATATTCTACCCCTCTTCCATAGCTTTACCACTCAATGAGAAATCAAATACTATGATATCATTTATACATGTGAAATCATGCAAAACATATTTCCATATTAGCCATATTGGGGGGATAAAGCATGACAAAGTGAGAAAATCATACTTTAGATTGTATTCAGAGTTCCTAATTTCTCTCTTTCTCTCTGGAGGTGAATAGGATTTTTTTTTTAATCATGAGTCTTGTGAAATATTTTTGGATCATTTTATTGACCTTAAGTAATCAAGTCTTTCACAGTTGATCATTATTACAACAAAATTGCTGTGAGTGTACACAATGATCTTGATTCCTCTCACTTCATTTTGCCTCAGTTCCTAATAGGTCTTGTCATGTTTTTCTGAAACCACCCCTGGTCGTTTCTTATGGCTCAACAGTACTTCATCACGATCATATTTCACAACTTGTTTGGCTGTTCCCCAAGTGAGGAGCATCTCCTCAGTTTCTGATTCTTTGCCACCTTAAAAAGTGTTGCTATAAATATTTTTGTATTTTCCTTTCATCACTTTAGGGTATAGATTATAGTAGTGGCATTGCTCAGGCAAAGGGTATGCAGTTTTATGGCTCTTTGAGCATACTAACAAATCATTCTCCAGAATGGTTGGACCAATTTACAACTGGGCCAACAGTGAATTAATGTCCCTATTTTCTCCTGCCCTTCCAACATTTATCATTTTTGAGAAGTGGTATCTCAGAGTTGTTTTAATTTCTATTTCTCTAATCAATAGTGGTTTAGAGCATTTTTTTAAAAATGTGACTGTAGGTAACTTTAATTTTTTCATCTGAAAATTGCTTGTACATATACTTTGAACATGTATCAATTGGGAAATGACTCTTATTTTTATGATCTTGATTCAGTTTTCTATATTTTTGAGAAGTTGGACCTTTAGTAGAGAAATGTGCTATAAAAATTTTTTATATTACTTTATTACTTAGGGTACCTTTTAGCAAAAAACCTTTAGTTTCCCTAATTATCTTTTAAAATTTAGTCTCTTTTTGCTTTTGCTTTTTCCTGAGATCATAATTGCTATCCCTGCCTTTTTTACATCAGCTGAAGATTATTTGATTCTGTTTTAGCCCTTTATTTTAATTCTGGATATATCTTTCTGTTTTAAGTTTATCTCTTGCAAACAACATTGTTAAGTTCTAATTTATTCTACTATCCATTTCTGTTTATGGGTGAGCTCATCCTATTGACATTCACAGTTCTGATTACTAATTGTATATTTCCCTCCATTGTATTTCCATCTGTTTATTCTTTTTTTCTCTTTATCCTATTGTTCAGTCATTTCAATTGTGTCTGACTTCATGACCCTATTTGGGGTTTTCTTGGCAAAGATATTGTCATAGTTTGTCATTCCTTTCTCCAGCTCATTTTACAAATGAGGAAACTGAGGCAAACAGGGTTATGTGACTTGCCCAGGATTTCACAGGTAGTAAGTGTCTGAGTCCAGATTTAAACTCTTTTTCTGCTTCCAGGCCTGCTTCTCTACCTACTGTGCCTGAGCAGCTTATCTCATCATTTGTAGCATATAATAGGATTCTAGTATCTAAATCATTCTGCTCTCCATTTATATTTTATAGGTAAGTGCCTCCCATTCATATTCACAGTTACAATTGCTAGTTGTGTATTTTCTTTCATCCTGTTTTCTTCTATTTATCCTTTCCTTTTTTCTTTTTATCCTATTCCTCCTCGAAAGTTTATTGTGTTTCTGGCTTCTCCCTTGATTCACTTTCTCTTTTATCCTCTTCCTCTTTTTATTTTCCTAATGGAAAAGATGGATTTTTATACTCAGCTGAGTGTGCAATACATTCTTTCCTCTTTGAACCAGTTCCAATAAGAGTAAGGTTTGTTCAATCATTGCCCATTTACTTTCCCCTTTCTCCATATACTGTAAAAGTTCTTCCTTGTTTGCCTCTTTTATATGAGATAATTTCCCCTAAAACTGATAAAGTTTTTAGAAGTGACATATGTCACTTTCCCATACAGGAATCTAAACAGTTTAACTTGATTGAGTCCTTTATGATTACTCTATAATTCTGACCTTTTTATGCTTGTTTGTAAAATTTTCTATTCAACTTGAGTTTTTTCACCAGTAATTCTTGGAAATCAACTATTTCCTCCTGAAGAATGATGCTCAGTTTTGCTGACCAGGTTATTCTTGGTTATAATCCTATTTTCTCTGCCTTTTGGAATATCATATTCCAAGTCTTCTATTCCTTTAACAAGGAAGCCACTAAATCTTTTTGTATTTGACTTTGGCTACACAATATTTGAATTGTTTCTTTCTGGGCTGCTTTCAATATTTTCTCCTTGACATAGAAGCCTTGGAATTTGACTATAATATTCCTAGGAATTTTCATTTTGGGATCCCTTTCAGGAGGTGGTTGATGAAGTCTTTCAACTTGTTTTAGCCTTTCAATAAATGATATCACCATAGTTTTCCTGTATAACTTTTTGAAATATGTCTAGGCTCTTTTTTTTTTTTAATCATGGCTTTTAGGAAATTTTTTGCCAAAGAAATTCCAAGAAAATATAAAGGGAAGAAAACACTGTCTATTCTCCTTTCTACCAATCTGTATAAACTGTATCAGGCTATTTGTGAGGAATATTTTTTTTTATTTTTCAATTTAATAATGAGTAAACAATTTAATGTTTAACCAGACAATGATGGGTTATAACATCTTCTTCTTCCTTCTCCTCTTTCTCCATTTCTTCCTTCCTCTTTCCTCCACTGATTCACTCTATAACAGCAGCCTAAGGATGCAAAGCATGGAGTGCAACTTTAGAAACTTAAGAGCAATGGAACCTCCTGAATCCTTAGACTCTGATGGGAGAGAACTATATGTTAAACTGAGTCTTGAGAGATCTGACAATGCATCCAATTTACTATGTATACTTTTGTGAAAATTTTCTTCTTATTATCCTGACTTACACAGTATTATGCAACAGTGTTAAAAAGTTTTTAAACATCCAGGAGTCTGGTCTGTTTCTTTGTGAGCTATTGATTGGTAGTAGTTATCATAAGAATCCTCTGGATTTATGCATGTTTTGTAAATATTAAAAAAAAGCTCCTTTGATAAAATCTTGAGTAGTACTATTTTTGGGTAGAATTGTTACTAAAAGATTTTTAATTTGTTTTGCATTTCCTTCTCTGATCTGGTGTTTCTTTTTCTCCTCAAAAAATAAATGGTTTAGAAATATCTGTATATAGTTCAAGGAAGGTTACCATATTCAAAATTTCTAATGCCTGAAGCAGAAAATTCTTGACTGAAAATTCATTTTTATTGAAATTCTGAATCTTTTGTTGACTGTTTTCCCAATCTACTCATGTTCAAAGTGGCTGAAGGAGAAGAGAATCCTTCAATTTCATCTGTCTTAAGTAAGTTAGCTTTCATATACTGAACAATATTAATCAAGTATCCAAATCTTCACAAAACTTTTTAATATGCCATGTTATTTTGGTTAAGAATCAGGTACACATTATTACAAGGTAACTTAAGCCATCTCCCAATAAGCAAAGATAAGGAGTCTGGAAATTCTACTAAGAACATAATTTATGTAGTGCTCCTGGAATAATATTAGAACAGTATGTTTTTTTGAATTCTTTTGAGTTTCATTTGATTGAATCATCCACATGTCCTTTGATGTGATTAGCCTTATAAGTGAACACTTTTAAGGATTAGATCTGTATTCATGAAATAGAATGAAGCTATTATTGGGGACTCCTCATAATCTTGAATTTATTAAGCATATTCTAGCTAACACCTAAATCTGCCACAAATACATAGTTGTTGAATATATAAAAAGGGGCAAATACTTAAAAGAATCACCTGCTTTAGCTAAATAGTATTGTCCCTTCTTCTTTTGAATTTCACATATAGACGCTATCTCTTAAGTGATATGCCCTCCTATATGTAGGCTGTATTACATACATAGATACAACTGAATTTTCCCCATGATATAATGATGCAAAATATATTCTTGAGGAGCAGAACTGCATGTCTGAGTTTCTATCCCTGATTTGTCTTTCATGATGTTTTTCCTATTTAACTATCCATTATCCTTTGTATGTTGTCTTTGTTCAGTTGTCTATAGATCCAATTAGATAAAATACTTTTCAGTAGGATAACATCTGCTTATGTGATTTAAAAAATCTCATAGATGATTCAGCATTTAATTTGTAAGATAGATGATTTAATATTTAATTTGTAAAATTTAGTATCTGAGAATTGATCTAGAATGTCAAAGGAACCAAAATACATAAGGAATCCAGGGTTCTTAAACACCTTATTATTTATAGATAGATAGATAGATAGATATAGACAGATAGTAATACCCAGAAGAAGAAAATGCTAACTATACTCAAAAGGGAAAAAAATTTTAAACAAGCAAAATGGAAAATTAAAAAAATATCTTGCATTATTTAATTAGAGCATCTGTATTAGTTAGCATCAAATAGTTATCAGTTAGATAATTAGGGCAGTCACATTAGTTAATGTCTAGAGCAACAGAATTTTTAAAAAGAAGCCAATCAGGTAAATAACACATAAAAAGGTAAAGAATTAAAAGAAAAACTCAAGGCAAAATAAAGAACTTGAAGAAAGGTGCTTTTTAAAAAAATAAGCAAATCCATTTAGAATTTTAAAATATTTTAGTAAAGGGTAGTAAATAATTAGTGAGAAGTCATGTGTTGATTGTTTGGAAAGAGGGCAACTAAGTTGCACAGAGGTTAGAGTGCTGAGACTGGAGTCAAAAAGACTTGACTCATCTTGCTGAGTTCAGATCTGGATTCGGATATTTACCAATTGTGTGATCTTGGGCACATCACTTAATCCTGTTTGTTCAATTTCCTCATCTGTAAAATGAAAAAGCAGTATCTTTGCCAAGAAAATCCCAAATGGAGTCATAAAGAGTCAGACATGACTGATAATAACTGAATAATTATATATATATATATATATATATATATATATATAATGGGGGTAGAAAATAATAGGTATGAACTATTTATTCTTTACTAGGCTTTTCATAAAGAGTCAGATAGGCAAAGTATCCAACAAATTTAAAATTTATTTTAAAATATAATTAACGAAATAGGAAATGGGAAACCTGTATGCAAAATGAAAACAGGAATGAAAAGCCTGTAAGCATTTTGTAAACTACTTGCAATGCTTAACTTTACTGTATGAGGTAATATCTCAGAACCCAAATCTCTTTTCTGGCCATGTCCAATATTGAATTATGTTTAGCAGCCACTGACATTCTATTGATGAATTGCCTTTTGAAGCCTTTAAGGAGTTTATAATACAGAATAATCTAGTTTATAATATAGTAGCATATATTAATAGGAAATGCCTTTTCATCTTCCTTTTTTTTATGAAAGAACACATATAATACTTTCTCTGAAGAAATTCTTTTCCACTTGGTGATGGTTTATATTAATGCAAATTCATTTTGGATTCTTTGTATTTTTTTTCTGCTGGGGAAAATCAAAAGCAGCTGGGAGAATAACTTCTCATGAAACATTTCAAATTCCAATAATTTGACATTTAGAGAATGATGAAATATTGTATCCCAAGTAAGGTTTTACTCTCAAAAAAGGAATCCTAATTATATCTACCTTATTAGTGTAACTTTTTTCAAACCCCTTTCTCACAGAGAATACAAATACTGTTACAGTATTTTTAAGGTCCAAATAGAATGTAGAGAATAGCAACAGTTTGAAAAACGTCTTAGTATGAAATGCTTTTCCCTCTGGTGTCAGGGAGCAAGTAAATTTTATATATTAGATATGAACTGTTATTAAATTAATTGAGACACAGAGGAAGAAAATAAGGTAAAATATTTCTCATTAGTAACTGTTTTAAGTCTTCCGTTACAAAGAAACAAAAAGAGATGAGTCTGTGTGGAACTAACAAGTGTGATACATTTTAGAAAGACTTTACTATGTTTTCTGAAAAGAGAAAAAGGAAAAAGGAGTCATTTAGGTTTTTCCCGCTGAGACACTGAATTTGGCCCTTCTCTTGTGGAAAAAATGTAAAAAAGATTCTTAAGTAACTTCAATCATTATATGGAGTTAATAAATATATGAGAATGTGCTTCTAAATAAGGAAAGATAAGTCATCAACTATAGAGGGTTTGAAGTGACAACTTTTACATAGATACACAGATATATAAATATAGGGAATAAAGTTATTTTGTTAATAGAAAAATAAGAGTAATTTCTATTGAGAAAGGGTTTACCCCCCTTTCTGATGAACTGGAGTGAGAGCTTGAGTTAATTAATTTTGATAATGAGAAAGAAAAGTTAAATCAGATCCTAATATCCTTCTCAAGCTCAGAAAAACTATTGATAAAACAAATCCCTGAATCAGTCTCTCTAGAGTTCAGAATGATAAAATTAATATTATTAATTTCCTTAGGGGAGAAAATAAGTCAAATGGCTGACATACAAGGAAATGTGATCAACACAGATCTCATAAACATTACAAAATGCATGGTCTTACATCTAAGATTGTTGAGTATTTCCCCCTTTCATTTTCCCTGATCTTTCCTCTTAGAATCTACATACAAATCTGAGAGACTAGTGAAAATAATTTATGTGCTTACTGATTATTTAAATATCATTGGTTTGCTAATATAATATATAATATCGTACTTTGGGACTTCAACATGTTTAATATGTATTGTAATGTTTTCAGAGTGGACATTCATAGAGGTTTCCCTATTTAGAGAGTATACACAAAGAATATGAACAAGGACATTATAAGTATATCAAAAAGGAATTCCAAAGAAATGAAGGACTGCAGGAGTAATTTAGAAAGTAAGATCAAACCTAGGGAGTCAGCTCAGTCTGAATTATGTTTTCTATTAAATCATTCAGAAGTACAACTACTTTAACAATAATAACCAGTACTCGGGAACTTATTTCTGAAGTAAAAGAAAAAAAAGAGGTCCTGAAATCAAGAAGTTTGAAAACTATATTCCTGATAACAACGAGTTTGAAAATCATAATAGGGACATTAAAGGGACAGCCACCAGAGAGATGGGCCACAATGAAGTCTCCAACAGTAAAAAAGCTCTTTGTTTACGTGAGACTTGAATTAGTTCCATTGACTCAAAGAGAAATACTCCTAGTATGTCAGGCAATATTTGGATTCCTAGAGTTGCACAAAGAGATGGGGCCCTATGAATAAGTTCCAGCTAAAGTATTTCATTACAAACAAAAATATAAATCCAGGAGTCAGAAAAAGTATTGTTCTCCTGAGGAAAACTCTATAGAGTTATAGAGCAAGTGTTCAACAAACCTTTTATAAAAAGATGGGTTCCTCACTTGGACAGCATAGTTTGAGGGAAAATCTTAAAGGCCCTCCAAATCTGAACATGTGGTTCAGATTCAGCTGGTTCCTTCTACATATTTTATATGTAGACACATATATATGTATGTGCACTCATATAGGCAGCATGTATTATACACATATGTATACATATATGCATTGCATATGTGTATAGGTCTGTGTGTATGTGTGTGCATATACATATATACCCAGTCTATGTATGTATTTGTGTGTATACACACACACACACATTATATATACACACACATATAGTTCTATGGTTCTATTTGAACAATCATATTAGCAATATTGAATTTGGCAATATCATCAAAGCCAAAGTGGAATCATCATTCAAATTTCTATTCTATGTGGATAGCAACTTAGCCAAACTGGTAGTAAATGGAGTGATTCTCTCTCCATAATGCAGACATGATCAGAATTATTTGTTAGCCAAAAGACTTTATAAGGATAGCTTACTTTAAAATATCCTTATAAATATTGAACTAACTTATAATATTGAAAATATCACTGAACGGTGACTGTAACATCTATTATTCTAGCATTATGTGTATATACGCATATATTTAAATGTATATACATATATGTGTGATAGTCAATATTGCAGATTCAAAGCAAGTATAACAAAGAAGAATTATCTGAGGAAATTTCATAGAAAATATACTAGAAAGTAGGCTCTTGAGCACACTATGTTATACCATCTAAATTATATTTGATATCATTTTTTGACATCAAATGAAACTTGGAGTTTTCACTCTAAAATAAGGAGAGGGAATTTATCACATGTCTCTGGGTCCTAATCCACAGAAACCTTCCATGATCTGTATTAACAAATAAGATTTGCAAATAAAGTTATATTATTGTTAGTTGTAAGCCTAACTGAAGTAGGAAGGACTTTTTCTGGGCAAAAAGTTGCTAAAGAAGTGACCAGATTCCAAGGATACATGACCTGAATTGAGTGGCTATAGAGATGGCAATTAAACCTTGAAACTGAAAGGTTACATCCCCTGGGAGGAGACTAAAACAACTAGAATTATGAAATCCAGTCTATAAGTTAAAACATGTAAAATTAGATCAAGAAATAAATATGTACAGCTGTTATTTATCTGTTCTTTTTTTCTGCACGCTGAGATTTCCTCTCACTGTATTAAAATCATTTTTTGTACCTTAACCAGCTGTTTGGGTCTGTGCTGTGCTGATGATCATCTGGAAAGTGCATTGGATCTGGAGACAGAGGACCTTGGTTTGAATACTGGCTCTGCTCTGTGGCTTTCGGCAAGTTACTTTAGCTCTCTCTGAGCCTTAGTTTCCTCATCTATAAACTTAATGGGGAAGGGGGGACCTGGGGAGGAAGTAAACTGGGGAACTCCTGTAGATTATCTCAAAGCCCTCTTGCAATTCTAAAACCTTTAATATGTGATGTCATGATTGATAAGGGTTAAATAAGAGAATAAGGAATAAGACACAGGGTTTAGTCCAAAGAAGAGGTGACAGAAATGATCATGATCATACAGGATACCTTCAATTTGAAAGTACTTTGTGATGTAATGTTTTATATTGTGTAAAAAAAAAATAGAAGGTGAGAAAGGAATGATTTTTATATTTATTGTTTCTTTATAAGTTTCTAGTTTAGGATGTGGGTTATGTGTGAGAAGAAGATAGAGTGCTACATGAGGGAATTCATATAAGGGAGAAATAATTATCAACTGAGGGAACTGGAGATGCACACATTTTCTTATTGGCAAGAAATTTCTTTAATTGGATTTATTTTGGCTATTCTGTTAAGGTTTAAGTTATGTCGTTTAATAAGGAAAAAACAAGTTGAACAGTACAGGAGATTGTTTTTAAGTCCTGGCTGTACCACAGACTTCTTAAGTCACCTTAAGTAAATTCAGTCATTTCTTTCCAATTGTTCATTTACATTAAGTAAGTACACTGTACTAAGCATGGGGGATTCAAAGACAAAAGATACAATTTTGCTGAGATTGGGGATGTAGGATATAGATATATAGAGATAAGTAATATGAAAAGAGAAAGAACAGTAATTGGAATGGTTTAGAGAAGGCTTTCTAGAGGAGACAACACAAATTAAGCCAGAAAGAAAGCCAAAAAGCCTTAAGAGTAATTATGGAGGGGGCAATTAGGTGGCACAGTAGATAGTGCACCAGCCTTGAAGTCAGGAGGACCTGAGTTCAAATGTGATCTCAGACACTTAACACTTCCTAGCTATGTGACTCTGGGCAAGTCATTTAACCCCAATTGCCTCAGAAAAAAAAAAAAAAAAAAAAAAAAGGTAATTAGAGATTACATTCCAAGATTGAGAGGCGCCTTGTGTGAAGACATAGAGAAGGGAACAGGAATGTCCAAACGAGAGAATAAATAAAAAGTCTCTTTTGTCTAGAACATAATCATGTGAATAGAAGTATTGTGAAATAGGTCCGGAAAGATAGATAGTCAGATTATGAAAGGTCTAAAATCATAGGTTGAGAAGTTTATATTCTAGAAGCAATAGGGAGTTTCTGAAGCTTTTTGAAATAAACAGTAAGAATGTCAGACCTATACCTTAAGAGGGTTTTTTTTTTAAATAATTAATGAAAATAGATTGCAGAAATGAGAAAATTGAGAGTAAAGATACTCTGGGCCTAAATCTCCTCATTTGTAAAATAAGAAGCTCAGACAGTATACTTTTAGACAATATAATGTAGCCAGTCACTTCATCTCTGACCTCAGTTTCCTCATCTGAACAATGAGCAGGATAAACTAGAAAATCTTTAAAGTTTCTTTTGGCACTGATATTTTTGTAGCATTTTAAGGTTTTTTGTTGTTTTTTTTAAGTGCTGTATTTGGCCCCAGGCAACCCCTGTATGATTTTCAACAAGTCAGTCAATTCAGTTGTAATTCAGTTTCCTCATCTGTAAATTAAGAATCTTTTCTTAAGCTCTTTCCAAATCTATCTATTTATTTCCATTTAAAGAAGCCTTGATTGACCATATGAATGCTGTTTCAAAATCCTGCAGAGATTTTTTTTCTTTGTTGGAAATATTTTTTTCTTTATTTCCTTTCTAAAATCTTTAGTATCTGGAAATTTGCAAGAGAAAAAATTACCTAAATAAATACAGTAGTTGAATTTGATTTAATTTTTTTTTATTTCACATTTGTAAGTTAGAGAAAATTAATATTCTGTATGTCAGTAGTACTGACATTGTAAAATAAATACCTGATAGACATAACGAGCTCTAGGTCATATTTTGTGTTGAACAATAACATTCTTCCATATTGAGCAGTTTTTTGGGTTTTCTTACTTTCTTCACTGATTTTACCATTCACAGTCCTAGCTAACTCTATATTTCGTATATTTCACACATTTCTACATAGCATTATTTTATTTCATGTGGGGATGAAATGAAGTGTTAGTTTTAAGTCTCATCCACAGTTAACCTTGTGAGACTATAGGGAGTAGGGCGATAGGAAAGAAAGCCACTTGTTTTATTAATGTTTCAAGGATATGCCTTTCATTATTATATTTTCTACAATTATCAATACCACCAGTACACTGTAACAGAAATCTATGTTGCTCATATTACCTGAAATAAGGGGCATTATCATATGACATCAATATATGTAATATATAATATAATATCAATACATAGACATTCAACCAATCAAAGAAATTTGATTATTTCTAAAGAAAATATACCAGAAATCTGACTAGCCAATTAAAACTAGTTCATCTTTCTCCAATGGATCCCTCTAATACTTGGACATATAAGAAGGCAGGTGCCAGATAGTGAGTGTACTATGGGTGCTTGAAAATGCATAATGAACTCAACAGTATTCCAGAATCACTGAATTAGAAAGGACCCATCTAATCCAATCCACACCAAAGGAATACCTGTTATAATATAAAATAAAAGCAACTGCTTGAAGATCTCCAAGGAGGAGAAAACTACCACATTTCAATCCTCCTATACACAATATAACATCCTCTCTAGGATAGTATCCCAATTTATACTCACATAAGTGAGTATAAATTTATATAGGGAAGAGTGGTTACTATTCCTAGACTCTAAGCTTATCTTGTAGATGGCCATGCCTACTTCTATGAGGGCCTTTCCCATTAGAAATTGTCACTGCCCACTCTCCTACAAATATACAATCCATGAGAAGAATGAGCACAAACTTAAATTATAGTGTTAGTGAGGCATACATCTCATAGGAAATACTTAGAACCAAAGTAACTCCCATCCTCAGAACAGCAGAGACCTAGATATCTTTCCTTTCCTTATTCAGTTCTCTTTTTAACTCAATTCTCAGTTACCAGTACTGGCTCTTGATAAGTTAGTTCTTTCCTCTGATGTCCTCTTTCCTTGAAGCTGCTTCTAGCCTCAAATGACTGCCTCTCTGTTTTATTGTTTGGAATATGTGTCACTGCTTCCTCAACTGTACCTCAAATTCTCTCAGATTGACACTCCAAGAGTTGCCAGACTCTCTCTGCAGCCTGTACAGAGAGAGTCTGGTTTCCCCTGACTTCACCTCTTCCTTGTCAAGGTAGACCCCTACTCATTTCTCCATTGAGCCTATTGTTGGGACACTCCAAGCACCTGAAGTTGTGAGCTCTACCCTCAGCAGTCTTTCTTTGATTGGGGACACCCAGACTTGGAAATTCTTGCAATTTTTGGCAAAGTTCCTAGAGAACCTTTTTTTTTTACCTTTTCACCCTCCCTAGGATGCCTGAGGAGGTAAGGCTATGGGAAAGCTTTTGGCAAAGTTGGGGGTGTGTCATTTTTGTCTGTCTCTGTCTTTGTACAGAATGTCTGTCATGTAAGCTAGGTTTTGTTACCTGGAAAAATTTTAAATGCAGCCATCAAGAAAAACTTCTATACTGTAGTTAGAACACTGGGAAAGATTTTTTTTAAACATCTTTGACTCCTATCTTAAAAAGGGAAAGTCTGCCTTTTTTTCCTGTGGACCCCAGCTTTGGACAAGCTGGGGGCTACAGAAATAAAGTTAGTTAATTAAAATTATAGAACTGCTAAAATAACATTTTAACAGATTTTCAAAGTTTAACAATGGTTATGGAGTTTCGCTATTAGTCATTTCAGATTGCAAGAAAAATTCTTGAGACTTTGGGAATAATTCTAGGAATTTAGCCCATTCTGAAAGAACAGAGTGAGGAAAAAACTGGGTAAATAGCAACTTTTTGCTAACCCTTTCTTGACTTCTATCTTGTTTGGAACTCTCTTCTGCTCCATTAGGAAAGGAAAATATAGTACATTTTACATAAAGGCTAAGATGAACCCCAGAAGGTATTAAGGAACCTTCTCCTCAATCCTGATCACTCAACATGCCCCACTCCCAAGATCGATAAAGCCCATGTCTCTCTGTTAACTCCTTTCATCTCAGATCAGATTAAGAAAAAAGAATGCTAAAGAATGGAGGAAGCAGCAACAGCAGAGGGAAGCCCACACACTTTCCCCCTTGATTTGGAAATGGAGTCAAACCTGCAAATCCTTTTGAGACACCTCACAACACTGTTCTGCAACCCCAACTTTTGGAGTCTCCTTTGAACCTCAACAAATTCAGCTGGGAAAGGAGAATAAAATCCTTCCCCAATTATATTAATATTTTCCTCATAATCTTAGAAGCATTATGGTTTAATGAGGAGAAAAACACCAACTTGGGGTCAGATCATAGGTCTGACCCAAGATTATAATTATAACATGCTTTATCCACATGGGTAAATCACTTAACCCTCTGAGGTTCAGTCAGCTTCCTTACTCAATTGTTAAATGGTGATAATACTTATTTTCTTGAAGAATTGTTTTCTCATTTCTTCAGTCTCTTCATTAGATAAAGTTTCTTTTCCTTTCTTGTTCTTTCTTTTCTTGATATAGCAATTACTGGATTTGTTGTCATTGTGGTTCCTTATTATAGGACCTTGGTAGGAATACAGGATTTCAAGCAGGCACAATAAGATCCCAGGGGTAAGGCAATTAGTTAAGTATAGTTGATAATCAATTCTTGACCCTCTCTCCTTCTCCAAGCATCATCTGAGACACTGAAGTATGTATTGAGGTTTTAAATGGAGTGGTTGAATATGTCCTATCTTCTTACTTAGTCCTGAGTAGGTGGGTTAGTTGGAATCATGATGTTGTCTTGGTTCTTCCTTCTATCATAGTCTAGCTCAGGGATACTAAGTCAGTCTATACCTTACTCCTCTTAAAATGCTGAGTAGGTTTGCTGAGCTTAAACCTTGTGAACCATTGGACTAGTGGATGGGAACATGAACAAAATAGCAAAAGTTAGGCCCTGACCTGGAAAAGAACAGAAATAAAGTTCTGATTGGGGACATAAAGGTCTGCTATCACATTTCTAGATAAGATCTGGGAACTGCTTGGCACCAGTTCACATTTGGAACTTACTATGTGATTCTTTTTTGTTTGTTTTCTGGTGGGCATTGTCTCTGTATTTTTCTTAATTTATCTCTCTTAGTTGTTGATCATTTATACTAGGCCTTTTTTCTCATTGCTCTTGAGGTGACTGGGAAGCTGGGCTTGGGTAGAATATTTCACCAAATCATTTTTTCTGGAAGCATTTTACAAATATGCTTAAATCTCACTTGTCCTTAAAACATTTTCATTTGACTTTATACCATCCCCTTACTTTCCACTTTTCCCATCTAAATTCATACAAAAAGATGTCTTTATCTGTTACTCCCACACTTTATCAATCCATTCCACGTACTTATGCAATCTATGTTCCTGTCAAAGTGGCCCACTGACTATTCCCTGTATAAGACATGCCATCTCGGACCATTTCTCAACCCTTTGGAATTTGACTTCTGTGATTGCACCACTTTTCACTTGGTTATCACTGATATCTTATTAATTCCAAAGGTTGCTAAAGTTATTTCTGCACTCTTTGGCTAATTCTCTTCCCTGATTTTGTCAGCCTTGAATTTTGTGATACTGTTTTACTACTTACTTGTCTGATAGATTGTTTTTATTCTCTCCTTTGGAACATCATCATTCACTATGCACTTTATTTTATGAACACATCCCAGGGCTTTGTCCTAAGCTGTCTTTTCTCTTTCTACTCCCTCAAAGATCTCACAAGTTCTCAGGGGTTCAATTGCTGTCTTGGTTGAAAGCAGATGATACTTCATTCTTCCTCCTTTCTGTTCTTTCCTTTAGAAGTTTTGTGAAAATATTTAAAATTATCCTACCCTAAATTCTAGTCTCACCTTTTTTTTTTCTTTAAGAAAAGTCAGTGAAAGGTTAGAAGCAAAAATAAGATCCCAGGAAATAGAATAAGGGTTTTAATCAGATTTAAAATGGGAAATGCCTCAATACAGTTAAGCTCTGAGAGGATTAGAGTAATGATCCTTCAAAAAGAACTGAGTCCTCTTCTCCCAACCCTAAATGGATTAGGAAAATTATGAGAAAGTTTTTGATACTGCAGTTAATGGAAGTATCTCCTAGATTTACCCATGATGACCCAGAAAAGGGAAACCTTGAAAGGAAATGGTCAAAGAGGAATTGATTGGCTTTGGTAATATGATTCTTCAAGAATATGCCAAAAATTAAGTGAATATTGTTTTGTGTGATGAGGCAGCCTCTTAATAGAACTGTTATCTAAACTCTGAACTTTTGCTTAGTCAGTATTGTGAAATATTCTTTAAGAATCCTATATATTGTGGCTTATGATAGAGCAATGCCTAAGGATATGATAGCAGTCTGTCAGTTTGTATATTTCTCTAGAAAGAAAATCTTAAAGTTTAGAATAAATAAATAATTAATTTAAAAATTTTAATGTTAGCTTTGTGTCTGTAAGATGTAAGCCACAATACAGGTTTTCTATCATTATCTTTATAAAGGAGACTTAAAAGTCTATATATTCAGCTTTCATATCCCTCCTGAACTCCAGTCTTTCAGATGCAAGGCTATTTGCCTTGATATTTGATCCATTTGCATCTCTAATTCAACAGATGTCTTTTATCTTTGCTCTAACTCTATTCTTACTAACTTTCCTATTTTGATGGAAGAAGTGATGATCTTTCCAATAACCTAGATCAAATCTTTTGAGTCAATTTTGATTTCTTTCCTTACTCCAAGTCCAATGTTTTGTCAAGACTTTTCAATTTTACCTCTGAATTTATGTCCACCATTTTTTTCTATTTACTGATATATCATCTTAATTCAACCCTACATTACTTCTTGCCTGATATATTAGAATAACTTTCTGCATTTAGATTCTCTACTCTCCATAAAATCCTTCACATAGTTAATAATTGGATATTTTTAAAGCATATCCCATGTAAGGTATACACAGAGATTCCCTTAATCTTTCTATCATTCATAAATACACCACCGTCATATTCAAAAATTCCAAGGTTACCTTAGCCAGACAATCAATTTTCATCTCTCTCTGATTTATAAAACCTCACTCTTCATCCACACCATAATTGCCAATCCCTTAACCTCCAATGCACTCAATTCTCTCCCAGCCCATCCTCTTGCATCAACCATTCTCTTTTTTTTCCCTCATCTTGACTTCTTGGCTCTTAAAACAATTGACCTTTACACTGTCTTCCTATGTTGAATCTCTAACACCTTATCATATTGCCCGTTTTAACCT
This sequence comes from Sarcophilus harrisii, assembly GCF_902635505.1. Classification (NCBI taxonomy): domain Eukaryota; kingdom Metazoa; phylum Chordata; class Mammalia; order Dasyuromorphia; family Dasyuridae; genus Sarcophilus; species Sarcophilus harrisii. The sequence goes on from NC_045426.1 coordinate 198,444,459, forward strand.
GCAAATCCTCAGTTTTGTGTCACTCCCACCATCTTTGCTCCTATGTACATGCTGCTAAATAAAGATGGAGAATATCATGCAACTATTCTGAGTCCATTACAGATTTATATTATGCAACCTCAGATGGGCCTTCATTGCTCTTAGGCAGTCATTCCTTATCAAATCACTATCCCATTATCCATATCTTTGAAACCTTTTCATCCCTCCTCCAACCTCTCATGATGTCTCTCCTTCTCTCCTGACCTTCACAGTAAGAACATTGCTTCATATTTTACAGAAGAAATCTTTTCCTCCTCTCCTATTATTCAGATGCCTTCTGTCCTTATCTCCTCTTGCACTGAAATCTCACAAGGTAGATGAAGTGATTTCAATTCTTCACGAAGCTAATCTGTCTACTTGTTCAAGGAATTCCATTATATCCTGTCTCTTCCAGCAGACTGCCCCTTCTGTCATCCCCACTCTTTCACTTTTAAAAAAATCTTTGTCTCTCTACTAACTTATTCCCTACTGCCTATAAAAATGCCTATATTTCCCTCAGCATGAAAGAACCCTCACTTGACCCTTCCATCCTTCACTATCAGCTTATACCTCTTCTGCCCTTAGATGCCTTTACTTTCTCTCCTCTCATTCTCTTTTCAGCTTCTTATAATCTGGCTTCCACCCTCATCATTCAACTGAAACTGTTCTCTTAATAACCTAGCCCCATCCTACCTTTGTAGGGGTGTCTTACATCCTATTCCCTGACACCTATTCTTATCCAGTGATACTGGTCTCCTGGTTGTTCCAGGAAGAATACATTCCATCTCTTGGTTCTGAACATTTCCTCTATTTCCTATGCCTGGAAAACTTTACCTGCAATGATAGTAATGAAAATGATGAGGTACAAGAATTCAAGAATGCATGGAGTTGTCTGTAATGAATTCACAGAATTCAAACCATCTTCTAGGTTAAGGGGGATAGCTTTATTGTGACACTTAGCAAGCAGCCAGAATTCCTAATGAACTAGCAATCAGCAAAGGGGAAGATGCCATAAGGAGGGCTAAGTTCTCTAGAAGAACTCACAATTTATAAGGGGAAAGGGGGAGACATTTTATAGGAAAGGACTCAAAGCAAAGAATGCTTGCCTCAGAAAGTAAAACTTGGGAGGCTGATATCTATAGTTTGGCCTTCTGATCATATACAATAACTGTGAGCATCAAGATAATACTGTCATTGTAAGAAATTCAACAGTGGTTCACTTCAACAAAGGTCCATTTAGGGGCAAAATAATCCTGTCAGTGACCCAACTTGACACTGGGTTGCTCCCAAGGACCTAGTGTTTTGCTGGGGTCTTCTTTAGCTCATCAAAAGCACTAAAAATGTCCTCAAGGTCAGATTACAAAACCAAAATCAAGTTGCAATCATCATTAGAGAATACTAAATCTTTTTTCCTCCCAGATTCAAAAATTTAACAGCATTTAGGAAGATATTCAGTGTGTTGTGATATTAAATATCCATGATTTAAATATGATTTCAGTAAGGCTGAATATTCTGAGAAAGAAATCCTTTAAAACTGAGACTAAATAATAGTTTTATAGTCATTGAAGAAGAACATATCACTGGTCATAGACTTGGAATCAGAAAGCTGGAAGAAATTTAAGAAGATATCAAATACACATCCCTCATTTTAATGATCAGCTGAGGTTGAGAAAATTTAAATGAGTTGACCAGGGTCATTTGGATTAGTCAGTGCCTGGTATTTGTAATATATAGTGCTCTTTGAGAATGAACAATCTTCAGATTTGTATGGAACTCTTTTCTGAAATCATTTAGTTTATTTTAGTTGTTGACTGACTAGCTCCACAGTAATTTTCTCTGAAAATCAGTTAATATTTATTAAGTACCTAGATGTGTCTGACATTGGTAGTATTTTTAGAAATCATTCTGCAAAGATTTAACGATGAGACTGATCAGAAGGCAGGACATAAACTAAGTGACTTTTTATAATCTTTGGCAACCTTGGATTTCTAGCCATATGAGGATGATACCTTGTTGCAGGAGTTGACAGCTTAAAAAGAGAAATAGCTGGTTTGATTTTAAATATGTAGGTAGGAATTATGAAGGAAATAGACTGAAATCTATTTGAAATTATGTTTATCATGTTGGGGAAGTGAAGTAAGAACTGGGATCTTGCAATTTTCCACAAAAGATACATTGCAAAATCTCTGGTACTAAGAAACTGGAAACTGAAGGGATGCCTATCAGTTGGAGAATGGCTGAATAAATTATAGCATATGAATGCTATGGAATATTATTGTTCTGTAAGAAACGACCAACAGGATGATTTCAGAGAGGCCTGGAGAGACTTATATGAACTGATGCTAAGTAAAACGAGCAGAACCAGGAGATCATTATATACAGCAACAAGATTATATGATGATCAATTCTGATGGACATGGCTCTTTTCAACAATGAGAGGATTCAAACCAATTCCAATTGTTTAGTGATGCAGAGAGCCATCTACATCCAGAGAGAGGACTGTGGGAACTGAGTATGGTTCCAATATAGCATTTTCACTCTTTTTGTTGTCGTTTGCTTGCATTTTATTTTGCTTCTCTTTTTTTCTTGTGCGGCATGATAATTGTATAAATATGAATACATACATTGGATTTAACATATATTTCTACCATGTTTAACATATATTAGACTGCTTGTCAGCTAGGGGAGAGCATGGGGGAAGGAGGGGAAAATTGGAACACAGGGTTTTTCAAGGAGTAATGTTGAAGAATTGTCCATGCATATGTTTTGAAAAATAAAAAGCTTTAAAAAAAAAAAAAAAGATCTCTGGCATTTCTTGCCTCTTTTTTTCAAATCTACTGCCACCACTAATTCTGGACCTCATTTTCTTGTACCTCAGATGTTTGGTTTTTACTGTTTTCAATCTCTTCCTTCTCTAGTTAATGCTTTAAACTGTTGCCAAATTAATCTTCCTTATTCTTGGATCTGATCAGGAACTTTCAGTAGTTCCTCACTGCCTACTGAAAAAAAAAAACACAAATTCCATACTTTGATATTGAAAGCCCTCTACATTCTGCTTTCACTATTTATTCTTCAATTTGTTTCATGCTATTCCTTTTCATGCACTTTATCTTCCAGTACTACTAAGACTTCCTTCTTCTTATTCTGCTTTTTCTTAATTTTTCAATACCCCAAATGAGCTCTTTCTCTTGAAATACCTAGTTGCTTCATTAACTGAGTGTTTTGCAGTTTGAGTATAGAATTTTAGAGGCAAGCAATCCTCGGTTTGTGTTTATTTCCAAACTACTGGGGATAACACATAAAAAATTTCTAGATTAAGTTCAGTATCTGTATGTGATTAGGTATTCTTGAGGAAAAGAGTTTATAAGTTGGCTAAGGACTCTGAGTAATATACTTTTCTTTTGATGAAACTATTGTGCTCAGATAGGCCTGTTAGTTTAGACCAGGACTTCTTAAACTTTTCCCACCCACAACTCCTTTTTATCTTAAGAAATTTTTATGACTCCAAATATATAGGTATATAAATCAAGCATTTATTGATAATAAATCACAATTTCTTCACATTCAGTTATGAGACCCTACCTAGATGAGGTTGTGAACTATAGTTTAAGTAGTTGGGGGTTAGACAGGGGACTTTTATCAAACCCAGGAAGTTGAGTGCCTAAAAGATGAAGTCAAGGAGTGAATAGATCAATGGAGGAGAGCATACTGCATACTGGACATTAGGATGGCTAAAGCCTTGGTTCACAGTAGGTAGAACAGCAGTAATCAGAACTGGAGCAGGCCCTCATTAACAAATTTATTCTAAGCTGAGAATCCAGACCCTATGGGCTTCAAGGAGAGAATTTTCTTCTTCCACTTTCCTTTGTCTCTCTCACCTGAATAGAAATTTCTTGTTTTCCTTTAAACTTCTCATTATTATTCCAGGAACTAAAGTGGTATTTTTTGTTTGTAATTCTCTATACCAAGACCCCTTAACATTCTTTAAAAATTATTGAGGACTTCCCAAAAGAGTTTATTAGTGTTTGTTTATTACTGTTAAATATATTAATATTTACCACATTCAAAATTAAATATTCTTAGTATTATTAGCAAAATAGTTTTGAACTCATATACTGCCTGAAAGTCTCTCAGGGTCCCAAGAGGGCTTCGGGCCACACTTTTAAGAACTGCTGCTCTAGATAAATGATGGGATCTTTATTATTTATTCTCCAAATGAGATTGCAGTCAGAGAATAAAAGCAGGATAAGATTGACTTCCTTGGAGTGTACTGGACAGAAAGTTTCCTTCTGGGAAGATGACAAGCTATTGTTATTATTTTTTTAATATATTGAACATATTAATAAATTTTCACAGGCAAAAAGTTAAAATAAACTTAGGACAGTTTTTCTTCCCACATCTCATTGTTGTTGTAAACAGTGGGTGCACAAAGCTAAATCTTTTTCCTCTTTAAGACCCAAGAGAAGGGAAGGAAGAAACTAGAGGAAGGGACTGTGGTTTCCTCCAAAATCAGTAAGGGGAGGGAGAGATAAGGTGTATATTACCTATTCTAAGGAATTTTTATATGGCCTTTATAACATTTTTTGAAGGAAGACAGAACTTATTAGCTATATGGGGCCCAATAATTCTTTTAGTTCCTCATATGGCTACAATATTTTTATTTCTATCTCTTCACATATCTCTTTTTTGTCTTGTCTCATATTTGAGATGATCCTACATATTTTGCAAAAGATTTCATGAGAGTATATAGAATAATATGTGGTACTACTTTGTTTTTTATAAAATAAAAATATTATTTATTCTTGACATTCATATATATATATTTAAATTTTGAGTAATATTCTTACTCCACCCATTGAGAGAGGAAGAAATGTGACATCAATTACACACATGAAACCATGCAAAACATATTTCCATATCAGCCATGTTGGGGGGAAAAAACAGCAAGAAAAGTAAAGAAGGTTAAAAAAAAATGTTTCATTTTGCACTCAAGACGCCATCAGTTCTCCTTGGAGGTAGATGACATTTTTTAAAATCATAAGTACTTTGTAATTGTCTTGGATCATTGTATTGATCAGAATAGCCAAATCACTCACAGCGGATTGTCATATAATATTACTATAACAGTATACAGTGTTTTCCTGGTTCTGCTCATTTCACTTTACATCAGTAAAGTCTTCCCAGGTTTTACACCATTTGTTTTTCTTACAATACAATAATATTTCATCACAACTTAGCCATTCCCCATTTGATGGGCACTCACTCAATTTCCAATTCTTTGTCACTACAAAAAAAAAGTTCCTATAAATATTTCTGTACATAGGAGGGTTTTTTTTTCCCCTTAAAAAAGTAATCTCTTTAGGATACAGAACTAGTGGTGGTATTGCTAGGTCAAAGGGTATACAGAGTTTTATAATCCTTTACTTCTCCAGAATCATTGGTCCTTTTTGCACCTTCACCAACAATAAATCATTGTCCCAATTTTTCCAGTCCCTGCCAATATTTATCATTTTTCTTTTTCTGTCATGTTATGTGGCATTACTTTCAAAGTGTTATTCCAGACAGATTTGCATGTCATTCTCTTCAGGTGTAGAGATACATTGCTAATAGACATTTGTCTTCACAAAAGAGTAATATAGTAATTGTGAAATAATAAGAAGCACTGTTTATATATCTTAGGACTTTTTTGGTCACAAAATAGGAAGTAAATCATATGTGTTTCAGTTCATTCAATGACTAGGCATAAATTAAGTATTTCTTTTTTCTCTCAAATTTCTTAGAAGAAAATGAAGGATTTATTTTCAGATAGGTAATGTCCTTTTAATTTAAATGTAATTTGATTATATTTTCTCTTTTTCCTTTCTTCTTCATTCCTTTCCTTCTTCTTGCATTGGAGAGATGGGAATGACTTTTAATTATGGCTTTTTTTAAAAAATATATATTTACTAAGCTTATTTTAAAAGATTAGTCAAAGCTTCCTTCCTTCCCAAATATTTAACACTTCCTACCACTGAAAAATTCAGTGTTTTTGATGATTTATTTTGTAAAAAATATTATCAAAGATATATTTCACTGGGGATAATGTATTATGAATAACAGATAACAAACATGTAGCATAAGTGTTGATTTCCTGGAGATCTCTTAAATCATTTTGGTAGATTCAAAGGAAGTGGAATTTATGGAAAGATATGATAAAGAATGACACAGATTGAGTATGTAAAGAAAGAATATGTTCTCCACTAGTAGTATTATCCACATCAATGAAGTAATAAATTAATGGAAGTATTAGTATCTTGTTTTTACTTCCTTGGGACACATATACTGTGAAGAGCTGCAACTGCCATCTCATATTCTAAGGGAGCAGTCAGTGTCATCCTTTCTACTTCATTTCTGAAATGGCAGTGGTTAGTAATTCGCCAAATATAGCTGTGCTAAAATTAAGCTGAAAATCAGAATTCCAGATAATTAATCTCTATCAAGAGTCTGAATCCATTACTCCTTAGCTGTGTGATGATTATAAGTAATTAATTTCATCTTTCTAAGTCTCATTTTGTTTCCTCATCTGGAAATTTCAGGAAATACTGCTTTTACTTCTTACCTCTCAAATAATTTTTTAAAGAAGGTGCTTGATAAACCATATGGTTTTAATCATTATATTTGATTTTTATTTGAAGATTTGAAATCTTGAAAGAAGATTCTCAATAAATCCATGATGATAAGAGATCATTTTCATCATATAATCAAGGTATAGAATATGTTCACATTCTTAAAGCAATTTTCTGTTTCCCTAAAATCCAAATTTAAGTCTTTTGAGGAATGAGACCAAAGGATCTAATGTAAAAAAATGAATCTTAAAAGATTTTATCTAAATCCTGAGTAGCTTCAACAACAGTAAATAATATTTTTTCCTAAGGTCTGGTGCTAATTTTATATAATCACTTCCCAAAGATGTTCTTCCTCTGAAGTAGGTAGATGTTTTTTAAGTTTTTTATCTCGACCCCCCCCCCAATAAAAAAAAAGATAGATCAGTTAATGTCTTCATAATGTCATGCCTAAGGCATCATTTGTAACATGTCACATAGTGTGCATATCTTGCCATGGTATTTATGCTTTGAAAAAGTGGTGATTTTGAGTTTCTGATTTGGAGATCATTTTTAGAAAAGGAAGCTTAAAAATTTATTGGTATTTGATTTTAAAATATTTCTATAGATCTAACACTTTGGACATATAAAAAGTCTTACTAGGGCAATAAAAGGAGCACTAGCTTTCTACTTAAGACTTCTAATTGTCACAATTTTGACTCGTACTAAGTGTAAAATCCTGAGCCAGTAACTTAAACTTTTGCATCACACAACTAATACATTTCTCTATGTCTACTCTCTCCCCCAGTACCAAAATTACATTCCTTAAGCACAATTCTATGTCACTTATTTGACTATATCACTCCCCTGCTCCCGGAAAGATCCAGTGGTTCCTATTGTATCTATAATGGAATGCAAATTAATTGAAAGAAATAGTAATTTTGATATGACTTCACTTTATAGTAGCAGTCATAGTTAATGCATGTTTCTAAAGATGATAGACTAACTCAGAATTTCTGACTTTGACCAGATGACACTGAATTGAGCTGGTTTCTCTATTTTTAGTGAATAATCTATCAATTTCATTCTCTCCATCTGCATTTCAGTAGTCTCTTTTGTTGCATTTTAAATTCTGTGGTTTTTAAGAAAATACATTGCTATAAGGAAATATGCACAATTGTTACTTTGTTCTAGTCTACAGTACTGCTGTGGAATAGAATATAAACTGATCTTTTAACATGTAAAGCCTCTGGTTCCAAAATATTTTTCCAGAGTGATATAAGTCTCTCCCCACTCCAGTCTTATCATCCGTTTAACTATCAAATCAATGTTCCTAAAGCATATGACCATACCTCCTCCCCATTCAATAAACTTTGTTGGGTCTTTATTGCCCTGTGGCCACTGTAGCCATTTACTGACAAAGGCCCAGCTGCTAAGTATAGTTCTTCTTCACTGGATGAAAGATAATGGGAGGTGGAAGCCAGTTTTTCAGAAAAGCTATTTAAGGTTAAATTTTCTTGAATTTCAAGAATTGTAAATATGGTAGAAAAAAATTGCTATGTATACTTCCTGTGAGGATTTTTGAGTTATGGCAAAATAAACAATGTCAAATATAATCTGTTTATGTTTTGAAAATCATCTCTCTTTTGAAAGTAGAAGTGAACAGATAATGAAAATGGAAAAATTGTTAAATATGAAAACTATTGAATAGAATGAAAATATTACATAGCTCAAACATCATTTCAGTGAGTTCCAAGTAATTATTCTGTTTCTATTGTCCAAAGTTTTATTCTATTGATTGTAGTTAATAATAAGGTTATTGACTAACACTTGGAATAATTTTTGATTATGCAAAGTTTTAGTAGAATTAAAGGAACTTTTCTTTTTCTCTAGTAACATTCTTACTTGTATGTTTGTGAAATGGTTGGGTTTTGTTTTGTTTGTTTTGTTTTGTTTGGACCAGTCTTTAGATTCATGGATTCCAATTTTTAAGCTTAAAGAGACTCTATTATTTAGGAAATAAGAAACTAAAGTTAATTTAATTTACTGATGGTCACAAAAGTATTACTGCAAACTTTTCTATAAGAGAACACAATAATCCTGTATCCTTTAGCATACATATCTAGTGCTCAGTAATAACATCACCAACAACAAAGCATCTAATTTCATTTGTTAAATTGGAAATTATGCTTTTTTAAAATTTCCTTTCTACTTAGCACCTTAGTTGTACTCTGCTCCTACCAAAGAAGTTTTTCAGCAATTGAAACTTACTGCTTATATCCTTTGGAGAAAGAAAAATTTTCTGCAGCTTCCCACATTCATACTTTTATAACATTTCTTACCATGGTTTTAGGTCAAAATAGTTAAGAATTTTTTTTAAAGAATGTTTAAAAATTAGAATGATATGATGACTTAAATCACCCAGCCAGAATAGAACTATCTTCTCTAACAAATTGGGCATATTCTTGTTTTTTTATGTCCTGGGTTGAAACTCAGAAAACGGAGTAAAATTTTCTAGCATTGAAACAGGAAAAAAGCTCAGGTTTATGGAAGTGGAACACCTGGAGATTTACCATCTTTGTTTTATTTAATAAGATATCTGCATGATAATTAAAATGGACCGAAGGAGATCTCAATGGTCAATAGTCTTAATCTCTTTTTATCCCTTTGGGAAGAATTAGGTGACTCTGAAGGCTACTGGGAAAATATTCTATGGGGTGATTTTTGTTGATTGCACCATCATTCTTTTGCATCATCATACTTAAAGAGTTTGAACTCAATTGTGAGTTCTGGACTTGGCCTTGCTAATTTCTAGTCTAAAAATTATTCTTGTTATAGCTGACTAGACAAATGGAATTGTGTTTTTATGTTTTTTTAAATGACCATTTATGGGTTCTAAATGCATAATTTAAAAGTACAACTTTTGACAATTCTGATCAAGAAATAGATTTGTTTCCAGGACACTTAATTCAGAATTGTCCAAGTTTAAAAATAGGTGTATTAAAAAAATACAATTAATAGTATATTATTGACTGATTTTTGCTCTCATATTTAATTCTATAAAATAAAAAATATTAGAATAATATCTACATACTTAATACAGAGCTCACTTTATCCAGCAATTAATCTGAGACTCATAAGACAAATAGGAAAGATTGCATATGAATACAATAGAATATTTCTCTAAATAATTTCTGGTTAAGATAGCAAAATCAAGTTCTTAGAGGAACCTAGAACTCTCAGCAAATACTCCAGCAAAGATATTAAAGACATGAAAAGAATGATCAAGGAAATTAAAAAAGAGATACCAAATAAATACCTCTCTTGTTTAAGACTACACAAGTTAGCTAGACGCTTACTGTTGTCTGGAATAGATTATACAGGGAGGATTGAAAGCCAGAATGAGTTCCCCTATGAGAAACAGGACCTGAAGTCAGTGAGATCTGAGTACTGGACGTTAAACAGCAACCAAAAGACAAGGCTCAGCAATGTGTATAGCAAAGTGCCCATCAAGAGTCCTGAAACCAGTTTACCTATTAGACTCACAGAAGGGAAGGTGATTTGGATTAAGTAACAGCCTCTATCAAAACAAATTTAATTAAGGAACAATGATTGAAAAGAAGGGAATAAAAAGAGAGAAACATGAATAAAAATTAATAATTAGTGTTTTATCTGTATGAAAAGAGAAAAATAAGAGGAGTAAGAGATCACTTCAATTAGAAATGACAATAATTGATCATGTTACTTTTCTTTTCCAGTCTACTTTGTAAAGGGGAGTGGGGGGGGGGGCAGTAGGAGAAAAAAAAGAAAAAATTTAAATGACATAACTATCATACCATGAATTTCAATGGGATAAATTCATTTATCTATCATAGATGAAGATATCAAGCATGGATTGGAAATCAGATTATAACAATATGAAATTTACAAGAAACATATATAAAATATAAAGATTTGCACAGAGCTAAAATAAGAAGTTGAAACAAATCATTGTATAAACAGTGAATTGTTTTGACAACTAAAAATCATATTCTCACATAAGGAAATAATGAAAGACATGGTAGGAGAAAAACAGCAGAACTACATTATGCTTAAAATTACATTAATAATGAAATAATATCATTACTTAATTTACATGCACTGAATGACATCATATCTAAATGCTTAAGAAATGATGATATGCCTACATGGATAAATAAATATCAAAACTATATTTGGGGACTTCAATATACCCCTTTCAAACCTAGAAAAAAAGATAACAAAAGATACATAAGAAAGAACTTAAGGACCTGAACAGAATCTTTTTAAAAGTTAGTTATAATAGATTGCTGATTATTACTGAATGAGAATGAAAGCAATATGATAGTATGCATATTTCCCAGCAAAAGGCTTATCAAATGAAAAATAGGGAGAAATATGAACACATTCTCTGCTAGTCATAAAACATTAAAATAATAAAAAAAATTTGGGAAAAAAGGATTCAAACAATATAGAGACTAAATTATATAATCCAAATGAAATGGGCCAAAGAACAAAATATATAAACAGTAGATAATTTTATCAAAGAAAATGGCAATGTAACAGCATATTTTGGGGGAAAGGGGATACAACCAAAGCAGACACTTGGTGAAAATTAGTATCTCCTTTTTCTTGTGCAGCATGATAAATGTGGAAATATGTATAGAAGGATGGCATATGCTTAACATGGATTGTTTGCTGTCTAGGGAATGTGTTGAGGGAAGGGAGGGAGAAAAATTTGGAACACAAGGTTTTGCAAGGGTGAATGTTGAAAATTATCTGCATGTATTTTGAAAATAAAAAGCTATTGTTGTCAAAAATAATTAAAAATAGAAAAAAAGAAAATATCATCAAATATTTTCATTAACAAAAACTTAGAGAATTGAGTAAACAATTGAAATAATTCTGAAATCATAAAAATCAAATAATAGGTAAATAAGATAGAAAAAAGTATTGATTTAATAAAGCTATGAGCTATTAAAAAAAACTAACAAAATAGACAAGCTGCTAACTAGCTATATTTGTGTGTGTGTTTTTTTTTAAGAGAGGGAACTCAAAAATAAAGAACAAAATTCACGAAACATGAAAAAATAATAAGAAACTATATTAAGGGGGAACTTGCCAATTATGTACCAAATAAAATAGATATAAAATATCTAGGTAGGTATGTTGATATACTGTACAAACCTTGCCTATACAATAGGAGAGGAACTCTCTTCCACTGGATCACAGGTATAGTGCCCAAAAGTTCTTTTTCTAGTCCTGGTTAGTGACTCATGAGCTGAGGACAGGTACTAGTAGTCTAGCCTCAGCTTATTACCCATATAGCCAATTTAGTTAGATTCCTACAGGAAGGGACTATTCCTGTGATAATTACAGAAAGCTTTATTAGTGATACATTGATCCTATTACCAGGAGTTGGTGTTGGATGTAAACCGAGTCAAGAGGCCAGTGGCACAAGTGGTGAAATCTATAGGAAGGAATAGAGAAAAGGATGGAGAGGAGGAGTCCCATCAGGGTATTTGCTAATTGCTTTGAGAAGAAAGAGCTGACCCGTGGGTATCAGTTGAGGGTCCTGTCAAGGGATTGACAGTGACTGCTGAATAATGATTTAAGTGATATTTTTATAAAGTCTACAAAGATATTTTCCCACCCACTGGCACACCATTTGGAACCTTCCCAGTACAGGATAAGCAAAAACCAGCAGTATTTTGAATTTGGGCATCTTTGGTGATGATGAACATTTGTCAAGAAACAAGCTAGAAGAACATGCTATATCCTACTGGATATACAATTAGCAAGAGCCAAAAAAAAAAAGGAGTGATTGAGGGAAGAAGATTCATTAAGTCAGCAAGTAAGTTTCAACAGGAAATTAAAATATCACAAGTCAGAGTTACAAAATGGATCCTAAATCACAGAATGTAGTCCAAGAAATATCAAGGGACCATCAATGCATATATTCACTATACTAGATTGAAAAATAAATAAATAAATACATAACACCACACTACACACACACACACACACACACACGCAAAAGTTTTTTTAAAACCATATGGATTTATGAAGGAGTCAAGAATCCAAAGAAAAATTAAGTCCAATATTATTTAAGCTGTCTGCTAAAATAGAGAAAATAGATATCCTATCAAACTAGATTTGGGGGGACTAACATAGACCTGATACATAAACCATGTAAGAAATAAAGCAGAGAATAAGAAATATAAATCCACATTTTTAATGGATACCAGTACAAAAATATTGCATAAAATATTAGTAAAGAAGCTCCTGAAACATATTAAAGAAATTATATACCCTATGATCAGATAAGATTTATACCAGAAATTAAGAGCTGGTTCAGAATGAAGAAAACTATAAACTTAATGTGCCATATTACTAACAAAAACAATAAAAATCATATTAAATCAATATTTATAGAAATAAGCTTTTGAAAATTAAACTCACACTTGTGTTAAACATTAAAAGACATAGGAAGGAATGGCCCTTTTCTTAATGTGGTTGTGTTCTTCCTCCTTTGTTCTTGAGGAAGACAGAGTCATCTTGAAGGTGATGTCTTCACTTGTTCTTGAATGATATTTAAGTAAACTAAAAGCTAAAAAATAATTTAGTTTTGCTGAGCTGTGTGAAGGTATTAACCAAACTCTTTTCTCCAGAGTCATCAAAGTCCCATGGCAAGAAATAAGTCAAGATGACTGGCAATGACTAAGGTGCAATGGACAATGTTGACTTTTCTGAATTAAGATCTTTCCTAGACTTTAGTTTGTTTTAGGCAACTCTTTTTCAATGACTTACGGGGGAAGGTAAAAATTGAGGCAAAAATGGCCTAATTTATCATCACAAAAATCTGAGAAGGAAAGACCCTCAAGTTTCTGACTTCTGAGGGAAAAAATTGCTATTTACATTCTTTCTAAGCCATTAAAATCTAAAATGAATCATAAAGGCTTGGGCTGGGGGCTTTTGTTGATGTGAATTGTTTAATTTATCTAGCCAAAATAAAAATTAGCATTATCTGTGATAGAAAAGTGTAGAGGCATTTCCATTAAGCTTAAGGTGAGAGCAAGGAGGCTCTTTGTCATAACTATTTTGATAATAAATTTTAAAATGCTGGCTATAGCAATAACAAAAGGTAAAGAAATTAAGATAATAAACCTTAGACAAAGAAGACATTAAAAAAAATCACTTTTTACACCTAAAAGTAACTTACACAGTTGCCCAAAAGATAGCAAACTAAAATAAATTGAAACAATAATAGCATAACAAGCCATAAATCAGATCCACAAAAATTATTACCCTTTGTTTTCAGTGTATTTCCAACAAAGCCCAGAAAAAAGAAATTCCAGAAATTCCTGAAGCATGGAAGAAATTAAAGCTATCTATAGTCATGAAAAAAAATGCTCTAAATTACTATTGATAGAAAAATGAAAATTAAAATAACTGAGGTACCATCTTATACCTGTCAGATTGGCTAACATGACAGAAAAGGAAAATTATAAATACTGTATTGAAGATGTGGGACAATTAGTGCATTAATGCATTTTAGTGTAGTTGTGAATTGATCCAATCATTCTGGAGAGTAATTTGAAACTTTGTCTAAAGGTCAATCAAACTTTTCATTCCCTTTGATTCAATAATACTACTACTAGGCCTATATACCAAAGAGATCATTTTTTAAAAGGGAAAAGATCTACATATACAAAAATATTTATAGCAGCTCTTTTTTTTTGGTGTCAAAGAACAGGAAATTGAGGGTATGTCTATTAATTGGGAATGGCTGAATAAGTTGTGGTATGTGAATGTGCTGGAATATTATGCTGTAGAAATGATGAGCAGCTGATATACACTGAGATCTTTTGGGGGGAAATGATGGTGGTGAACCCTGAAATTTCCCCCAGGGGGAGGGGGAGGGGGACAGAGTTCCTGAGTTTCAAACTCTCCTCAGGGAATCAAATTAAATGGTCTCATTCATTGGAGATCTTGCCTGATAATCAGCTCAAATGCTCCCCAGCCCCCAGGCCAAGATTTACACACACAATCAGGGATTGGTTAAACTGTTTTTTGCAGAAATCTAAAACAGGATTATACTTGCCAAGGAAGCTGTCCTGCCAGAACTTTTGCCCACTGGTGAAAATAATTGTCTTCTCAGTGCCAATAAATCCCTTTGCCACGCAGATTTAGGATTTGCAAATTCTTTCCTATTGGATCTGTACTGACCAGAAGGGATGGATTTCCCACCCCAATTCTTACACCTCATCACAACTACCACTAACCTCATCATGTGTATCTCATCACAGCCAGATTTCAGAAACATCTGTAAAGACTTACATAAAGTGATACTGAGCAAAGTGTGTAGAACTAAGAGAACATGGTGCATAGTAACAGCAACATTGTGCTATTATCTATAATTGATTTAGTTCTTCCCAGCAATATAGTGATCCAAAACAGCTCCAAAAGATTCATGTTAAAAAATGTTATCCATATCCAGAGAAATACTTACTGGGGTCTAAATGTGCATTAAAACATACTGATTTTGCTTTTTTTTTGTCATGTTTTTTCCTCTTTTATTTGGTTATTCTTTCACACCTTGACTAATATGGAAATATGTTTTACGTACATGTATAACCTATATCAGATTGCTTGCCATCTTGGTGAGAGAGGAAGGGAGAAAATTTTAGAATTCAAAATTTTATAAAAATGAAGATTGAAAATTTTTTACATGTAATTAGGAAAAATAATACTATTTACATTTTAAAAAGAGAGTACCACCATCCTCCCAGACACCAAGGTTCACAACTTAGCTATTACCTTCAACTCCTTATTCTCTCATCCCCAACTCCAATATGACCTCTTGCCAAGTTCAGTGAACTTTACCTTAATAGCATCTCTCAAATATTTTCCCTTCTTTCCTCTAACACTACCAACACCTTTTGTAGACCTTCCTTACTTCATACATACTACTAACAGCCTGTTAATTAGTCTCTTTGCTATATCTCTTCCCACTCTAGTCCATCCTCCAATCAGTTGTAAAAGTGATTTTCCATGTCTAACCATGTCACCACCCCTCTATTCAATAAATTTTACTGGCAAATATAAAATTATTTGTTTGGCATTCAAAGCTTTTCATAAGCTCTACTTCCCAAGCTCTCCAGTATTCAAACACTTCAAAGTCCTGAATCGCCATATACTCTGTAAATTAGTGACACAGCTTCTTGCTGTTCCTTGAACAGTAAACCCTCATCTCCAATCTCTGGACATTTTCCCTGGCTGTTTCCAGTGTCTGGAATGCTTTCTTTCATCATTACTAGCTTCTATGACTTCCTTCAAGTCTTAGTTAAAGTGTCATCTTCTATAGGAGGCCTTTCCTAATTTCCCCCTTAATTCTTTGTCTTTTTTGGGTTTACTTCCAGTTTATCCTGCATATAACTTGTTGGTATAAAGTTTTCATGTTGTCTCCCTCATTATATTATGAGTACTTGGAGAATAGGGATTCTTGTCTTTATTTGTTATCTCTAGTACTTGGTATAGTTCTTGTTTAATAAATGTTTATTAATTTACTGAGAGACTAATGATGTGTAAATGTATGGTAGAATGTGGCTTAAGTTTTGGTGGAAAATCCTCTTATATAAATCTTTTCACTATCCTTATTCTGTAATGTCTTAGCTATCTGTATGCTCTAGCTATTTGTTAAAAGTCAAATGCATTATTAAGAACTAATGAATTATACTTTTAGGAGTGAAGAACTAAAGATGCCTTAAACTTAGGTGTATTTGTTGTCGAATTGAGCTTTGGGGTATAAATTAGAGGGCTATCTCCAAAGAAATGCCATAGGCATTTTCTGATTCTAGAGATACCTTACAGCTTGTTGCCAAATATTCCTTCTCATTTTATATATAGGTAAAAATTAC
This sequence comes from Sarcophilus harrisii, assembly GCF_902635505.1. NCBI lineage: Eukaryota > Metazoa > Chordata > Mammalia > Dasyuromorphia > Dasyuridae > Sarcophilus > Sarcophilus harrisii. The sequence continues at coordinate 198,460,996 of NC_045426.1, forward strand.
TTTGTAATCATGAGATTCATTACTGCAATGAAATATTATTGAATGACAATTTTTAGTATCAAAATCAAATTGGACTTTAAAAAATTCAAGGATCTCAAATTAGTAATAGCATAAAATATTGAGTATCTTTTGACTAAAGTAGTTTTTTCCTAAAATTATTTTTCTCTGTTCTTGAGGGCTCACACAAAAATAGTATGATGAAGCACACTAATTTTGGAAGCTTATAAAAATTTTATAATAGAAATAATCTGTGAAAGGCAAGAAACTCTAGTAATAGTTCAGATATATGGAGACAAATCAGCTAATGGAAGAAAACTTAATGCAAATTGGTGAAATATGAACTTCAAGTTAATATGAACATCAATTCAGGATAGAGATGTCATAATAAAGTAAAAAAAGAAGCCAAATGGAAATTTTTTAGGTTCAGAGCTAAAAAAAGTACCTAGGATCAAATATAATTTTTGGTCAATGAGAGAATATTTCCTGATTTAATTTCCTTGAGCTGAAAGTAACGGGAGAAGAGTGGTGTTGAGCGTTTTTTTCCTAAATGCCTTCCAAATGTTTCTTCCTCTTCTTTATAACCTTTGTTTTATTTATATAAATCCGTCAAAAGATACATTGTGCTACCTCCTTCTCCAGAAACAGTATTCTGACTCTCTTCTCCATATTATAAGATAGTCTTATCTGTTCCTTTCTGTTTTCTGTTTCACTTCATATATATTTCTGATGTAAATCTCTCACTGTTTCTCTTAGACAGGAAAACAGTAGTCACGTTGTTACTTCCTATACCTATTCCACAGTTGACTAAGATATTTTCCCTAACTATCTAGATCAAAATATTAAGGAGCGTCTGTCTGTCTGTCTCTCTTTCTCTTTCTCTCTCTCTCTGTATGTGTGTGCCTGCTGGAACAATTTACACTTCATGCTGTTGGGGAGTTTGGATTGGTAACAACTTAACATGGATTCTTAAAGTTCAAAATTAATGGGATAGAGTGATGTCTATGGTTTCCTTAAAATTAATCATTGATAAGATTCTTTTATTATTCTAAGAGATGTAATTAACTTAAACATTTAACTAAAGGACACCACATTACTTAATATAGAGCAAGAACTTTCTACCTACCCCTCACCCCAAAAAGTAATTTATTCATAACGTAACATGAATCACCAACTGAATCTCTTGATAATCAAATTTATAGAAATTTGCTGTTGAGCTTCATGAAAAAGTATATTTCTCACTGCTAGGCATATATTTCAAAATGTCAGTAACAAAAAAAGAAAGGCCCCATTTATAATAAAATATTTTTATTAGTATTTTTGTTATAGCAAATAAATGGAAAGGATTTAGATGTCTATCAGTTGTTTTTGTGATAATAAAGAACTGGAAATAAAATAGATGCCCATTCCCCAATTATATCTTCAAGTGTGGGTATATAATAGGATATAATGAAGGAACATATGTATATATGTCTTTGTTTTTTGTTTTTTGTTTTTTGTTTTTCAGTCTTTTGCTTTGTTTCTTTTGTTTGAGACAGTTAGGGATAAATGACTTCCCCAATCACACAGCAGATCCAGGGCCAGTACTAATCTATCCACTTTGCCAGCCTACTTTATTAATTTTATTTTTACAACTTTTTATGTCTCATAGAGTGCCCACTACCCACTGTGCTACCTGTTTGAACTTTGCAAGTTTCTGATCCAGATTTGGGTTTGTTTTTTTCATGCTTGAAAACTTCAATAGACTTCTGCTAAACTTGAACACTGAAGGTTTCTAAAGATTCAGAATGATTGAACTGAAGGTTCCCATTTGATCTGGGATTCTTGCCGTTGTTATTCTACTTCAACTTGGACTTAATGTTCGAATGAAGTTGCTCTATTCCTACTATCTAGTCTTGACTCATTTTCAGATACTGTATGCCACTTTCACTGGACATAGACTTCTCTGTCTCCTTAAGCTCACTGTGAATTTTTTCTTAATGTTAATAATCAGAATTCAGTCTGGTTTTAATTTCTTGATCTGAAAATTGTCTGTTCATATTCTATGATTTTTCTATATCTTTCTGTAAGAGATATAGTAAAGAAGTTAGGCTGTATTTCCCAACTTCCCCAAAGTGAGGTAGCTATTAGTTGACCAAAGTCATTTTGGGGCTCAGATTCCATAGTTAAGCAAATAGGTGTCACTGGTTCTTATTTCAAGAACAGGAAAAGTAGCTCTGAGTAGAGCTGAGTAGAGAACTGAATTGAGGTAAAATATCCACTCCAGTTATACTTAACTTCAATCAAACGAGATGTCCCATAGAGATCTTAATGTCAACTTAATTATCTGCTAAAATGTTGTATTTCCCATCCTAATAGAATAAATGTTATTCAAAGGGAGTATTTTTATTGCATCTTTGCATTCTTATCATACTATCTTGTACATATATAAGATATTATATATACAGAATAGGCATATAATAAAGACTTCTTGAATGATTTAATGAAAATAATATTAAAGTCTTGTGCAATGAACCAAAAACTATGAAGGGCTTTGGGGTTCCTAAGCAATCATTTCTCCCCACTATGCCCTTCTAGCCCTGTTATCTAATTTTTCCTAGAGCAGATATCAGATACTGGGTTCTGAATTTCTTAAATTTAAATGATTCAGAAATGGTAGTTGCATTTGATGATGACAAAAAAAAAACCCAAGGAAAAAACCCCTATCCTAAAATTTTTTTATTATTTTTATAATAATAGCTTTTCATTTTTCAGAATAAAAGCAAATATAGTTTTCATCATTCACCCTTGCAAAATCTTGTGTTCCAAAATTTTCTTCTTCCCTCTCCCCTGCTCTCCTCCCCTAGACAGCTGGTAATAGGTTTAACATGTGCAATTCTATTAAATATATTTCCACATCTGTCATGATATATGAGAAATATCAGATCAAAAGGAAAAAAATCATGACAAAAAAACCCAAGCAAACAAACAACAAAAAAGGTGAAAATACTGTGCTTTTTATACTCATTCAGTCTCCATAGTTCTCTCTCCGGATGTGGATAGCTCTTTCTGTCACAAATTGAAATTGCTTTGAATCACCTCGTTGTTGAAAAGATCCAAGTCCATCACAGTTGATCACATAATCTTGTAACTGTGTACAGTGTTCTCTTGGTTCTACTTACTTCACTTAGCACCAGTTCATGTAAGTCTTTTCAGGCCTTTCCAAAATTACTGTGCTTTTTATACTCATTCAGTCTCCATAGTTCTCTCTCCGGATGTGGATAGCTCTTTCTGTCACAAATTGAAATTGCTTTGAATCACCTCGTTGTTGGAAAGATCCAAGTCCATCACAGTTGATCACATAATCTTGTAGCTGTGTACAGTGTTCTCTTGGTTCTACTTACTTCACTTAGCACCAGTTCATGTAAGTCTTTTCAGGCCTTTCCAAAATCAGCTTGCTCGTAATTTCTTATAGAATAATAATATTCCATTACATTCATATGCCATAACTTATTACCCAGTTGATCCCACTTAGTTTCAAGTTCGTTATCACTACAAAAAGGACTGCTACATTCTTGCAAATGTGAATTCTTTTCCTGTTTTTATGATCTCTCTGGGATACAGACCCAGTAGAAATACTGGTAGATAAAATTTGCCCTACTTTATCTTCCCTTTCCTCTTTTCACAGTATAATTCCTCTTTCACCCCAATTTCTTTTTTATATCATCATGTTAAAGTCAACTTATACCTACATCCTCTAAGTATATCCTTTCTTACTGCCCTGGCAAAGGTATAGTTTTCAAGATTTATATGTATCATTTTCTCCTGTAGGGATGTAAGCATTTAAACCTTTTTAAAACATAGAGTTTTTTCCTTCCTTTTTTACTTTTTTATGCTTTTCTTGAGTCTTGTATTTGAAGATCAAATTTTTTGTCCAGCTCTGGTCTTTCCATCAAAAATGATTGAAAACTTCCTATTTCATTGGATGTCCATCTTTCCCCTGAAAGAAAATGCTTAGTTTTGCTGGGTAGTTGATTCTTAGTTATAGTCCAAACTCCATTGCCTTCCAAAATGTCATATTCCAGGCCCTTCAATCCTTTAAAGTTGAAGCTGCCAGGTCTAGAGTAATCCTGATTGTGATTCCTTTTCTCTTTGATATGATAATTTTTAGAATTTAGCTATAATATTCCTTGGAGTTTTTATTTCCAAGTGTGTTTTAGGGAGATGATCAATGGATTCTTTCAATGACTATTTTACCCCCTGGTTCTAGGACATGAGGACAATTTTCCTTAATGATTTCATGAAAGATATTGTCCAGATTTTTTTTTCATCCTGGCTTTTGGGTAGTCCAATAATTCTTAGATTGTGTTTCCTAGATCTATTTTCCAGATCAGTTGTTTTTCCAGTAAGACAGTTTTATTTTCTTCTATTTTTTTTCTTTTGGGGGGGTTGTTTGACTGATTCTTTGTGTTTCATTGAGTCATTCATTTACATTTGTCCAATTCAAATTTTATTTAATTATTTTTTTCAGTTAGCTTTTTCACCTCCTTTTGCATTTGGCTGGTTGTATTTTTAAAGGAGTTGTTTTGTTCATTGTTTTTTTTTCATATCTCACCAATTCTATTTTTAAGGAGTTGTTTTCTTTTTCCATTTCATCTATTCTATTTTTTAAGAAGTTGTTTTCTTAAGTATGTTTTTTTTCCCATTATGTCAAATTTATTTTTAAAACAATTGTTTTCTTTAGTCATTTTCTGTGTTACCTTTTCCTGCCACGCATTCATTTCTTTCCTTCATTTTCATCTCTCTTTTAAAATCTTTTTTGCACTCTTCCAGGAGAACCTTTTGAATTGGAGACCAGTTCATATCCCTCTTTAAGGTGTTTTTCCTTTGACTTTTTCACTTTCTAGTGATGCAAAACAATATTGTGTTATTTTAATTTCCTTTCCTTTGTTTTTGACTGTCTTCTTTCCTGCTTACTTGAAAATTTGTTGTGTCCAAATGGACTTTATTTGTATTTTATGCCCTTGCATTTTTTCTGGGGGTGATTTATGTATTCTTTTAATTAGTACTTTGTTTTCTGTATTTAGAAGTTCTGGGAAATTTTCATGTATTATTTCTTGCATTGTGATTTCAGGTATTTTGACATATGTTTGTCTTGAGTTACTATAATCCTTAAATTGTCTTTATGTGTTTTGGAGATCAATACATTTTGCTTATATAGAGAGTATATATTCCTTTCATTTTATTTGCTTTTCTTATTCTACATTGTCTTTTATTTCTGTTGATTTTTATCTGTAATTATTTGTTCTCTCTTGTTTCTTTAGTGGGATTTACCACTATGGATTCAAGTTTTTCTTTTCTGCCAATTATTTCAATTATGTGCAAGCCATAAATCCCTAAAATCATTTATTAGATCTGTTGATTTATCTGCTGCTACTCAAGATCTGAAGTTTATTTTTTTTCTTCCTGAAATCTTTGATGATTCTCTCTCTCTCTCTCCTTTCCTTGCTCTCTTTTTCTCTCTCTCTCTCTCCCTCCCTCCCTCTCTCCTTTTCTCCCTCTCTCCCTCTCCCTCTTTTACCTTATTGTTCATTTTTTGACTCATTCCTTTCTGTTTATTCCTCTGGGTGAGAGACAAAGGGTAGGATGAGGGTAGGAGAAGGAGCATTAATCTCAAACCATCTAGCCTCTTTCATCCTTGGGAAATCCATAGTTCACCAACAGAGGTCTTTTCTCCAAGTGATTGTTGGGAGGGACAAAACTAGTGCTAGTTAGATGATGGTTTCTTTCCCTAAGGCTTATTGTAGTCTCATCCCATTTCTTCTGTTTCTCAGTTTCCTGATCTAGTGGTAAGAGCACTACTACATAGCTATTATTTCAACATAAGTGAATTTGTGATTTGGAGTTTGATGAAAAGATAGAGTATAGAGTTAAGTTCTATTAAAGCCAGACATATGTCCTGCCCTATTCTCTCTTTTCCTGATTTTCTACAGAGCTCTGTTGAAACATAAGAATGTTGCTACAGGTCTAATTTTCACAGTCTCAGAAAATTTCTGAAATTTAATACCGTTTGGAATTTGGTTTTCCTCAGTACTGGAAAGGTAGTCAAGTCTAGAAGGAGCCAGGGCAGTATTGCATTCTGTTGCAAGTCTGTGAGTAGGTTGTAGCCATGGTGAGTAGTTGGGGAGGCAATGCTAAATGAGCTCAAGTTAGTCATTAGTTCATGGAGTTTTGGTTTACATGTGTGTATATATATATATATATATATATATACACACATATATATATACATATATATATATATATATATATATATACACATATATATATATTCTTTTGGGTTCTTGGAGACAGATAAAATTGCTTTATCCCTAGCACATAACTTTTATTTTGGAGATGCTTGAGAGGTCATGGGGATAGAAGAAAATGACTAGACCTTATATAAGGTAATGTGACTTTGGTAACATGACTCAGAAGTCTCTTGGATTTCTAAAAACAATCTTACGATATTTGATTATTTCTGAGTTTTGTTTATGAAATGTTCCATCAGTCAACTTTTTTCTTTTTAACTTATATTCAACAGCTTTGAAGATAATAGTTTTATGGGGCAATTTAAGATCTTATACTGTTATACCCACTTCATTTTAACCTTTTTTCATTTTAAAAAATTATTTCTTTTTTATTTTTATTTTATCTAATTGTACTACAAATTGATGTTTTGATATGACATAAAATCTATAAACTAATTTAGGTAACATAATGATTTTAGTTATATTTATAAGGCCCAATTTTGAAGAGTTAATATTTCATGAATTCTTTTTCTGTATTGTTAAGATCATCTTGTGATTATATTTATGTAAACCTTAAATGTATCATCATAGGTAAAACTCCAGATATTTTATATAATCTATAGTTGTTTTTGATTTGTTTATTTTTCTATCTCTTCTTGCTGGGTTCTTCTTATTTTCTCACAGAGATTAAAGGTTGTAGAGAAAGGACTTAAAATGATGGGTAAAAAGACAAAGTAGTTTATGCTACATGCCACAAGTGGCATTAAGTGCTATGAGAACAGGAATTCAAAAGACCAGATTCTGATTATGAGTCAGATGAAAGTCTAAGGTTTGTCCTGTATCTTTTACGTTTTTAACATGACAGCTAAAGGATGTTATAGTATTCAACAACAGCTACTATTTAGTTTTCTTTTTCTTCTACGAGTATAGTAAATGAAAAAAGCCTCAATATGGATGAGGAAACCATTTAGAATTCTCACTCACCTTCCCAAAGGACATGGCCCAAACTAAAAGAAGACAGACTTTTTTTAATTTTTAAAATTTATTTTATTTTTAAAAATAGAAAACAAAAGGAAAATAAAGCAAAGCAGAACATTGTCGTGAGCCCAGCAGAACATCATGGAGGATTCAAAATATATAACAATAAATTATCAGTTCAAGAAAGGATATATAATAGTAAAAGAAATATTCATGAGTGTCCATCTTCTCTTTACTTCCTTGTAAGTTATACTTTTGTTCTCTGCTGTGCACTTTTTTTACTTTGTTCTTTTTTCCCCTTTTCTTTCCCCCATCTCTCTCAAGCAGGCTATAGTTAAGCACTGATATATTTATATTTATATATACACATATAGATACATAAAAACACACATATATACATACACATTCACACTCACCCAGACTCCTATATATATATATGTGTGTGTGTGTGTGTGTGTGTGTGTGTATACACAGAGCAACATGCATGCATATCTACATATATTCAGATACACACACAATTTATCCATATGCAAACATGCATTTAAAACAATATTAATTTGGCTGACATATAATGTAGAGTTTTCTCTTTATTGAATCTTTAAGTTTGACCTTAAGATCATTGAATACTAACTAATCAGTTTTTTTCCCTAATCAGTTCTACTCCTTATCCTTGTTACAGTGTTTTTGTGTGTGTGTGTGTGTGTGTGTGTGTGTGTGTGTATATATATATATATATATATTTGCCTATTTAACCCATTTCTGATATAAGTTTTCAGAACCATAAGACCTCCTGCCTCCTATATCTATTCCTCTTCAGCACCTCATTTGTATAATATAATTACTATTTTTATTCTTTTCTAATGTGGTTTGGCTTTTTAGAGTCAGGTCACACACTCAACTCTGCCCCAATCTTTCTTTTGAACTATCCAATTGCTAAGGTCAATCTTAAATATATGGTATATATTTCCATGTAAAAAAATAACAATTTGTCCATGTTAAGGTCTTTGAAATTAATCTTTGATATTGGCTCTTATATGTCAAATTATCTATTGAATAAGGGTTTGGTTGAAAGAAAGTCCTGAAAACCTGAAAGATCATTGAATGTCCATTTTTTTTTCATTCAATTTTATGGATAATTTTGTTTGATATGATATTTTTGGCCATAAACCTAGTTCTTTAGGTTGTCAGTATATATGATTCCAAGACTTGTATCTTTTATTGTGGCTATGATAAGTCCTATACAATTTTAATTGTAGCTTCAGCATATTTGAATTTTTTTGTTGTTTCTTGAAAATTTTTCTCTTTGATCTGGGAGTTTTAAATTGACAATAACATCCCCATATGTTTTCTACAAAAGATCTCTTTGAGGTGGTAATTGATGGATTTTTTTCTACTTTTACTTTCCCTTCATGTTCTATCATTCCAGAACAATTTTCTAGGATTATTTCCTGCATTATTGTGTCAAGATTCTTTTTTTTTGGTCACAGTTTTCAGGTAGTCCAGTTATTCTTATATTTTCTTTTCTTGATCTATTTTCCAGATCTGTTGTTTTTCTTATATTTCACATTCTGTTCTATTTTTATATTTTGTTTTGTTAGCTTTTAGTCTCTTATAGCTTCATTGGCTTCTCTTTGCCCAATTCTAATTTTCAAAGATTTATTTTCATCTTTAAGATTTTATATCTCCTTTCCTAGTTGATTAACTTTTTTTCCATAAATCTTTTTTTCTTGGATATGGGTTTTTTTTTTTAGTTTTTAGTTTTTCCTAGTGTTTCTCATTTGATTTTTAAATTCTTTTTTTGAGTTCTTCTGTAGATTCTCCTGAGGAGAGAGCTATTTAATATTGTTCTTTGGGGTAGAAGAAGCTTTTTTTATTTTAATGTCCTGCTATGAAGATGAGCCCTGGTCTTTCTTGTTTCCATAGTACGTTTCTATGGTTGGATTCTTCTTTGCCAGTTCATTTTTTAAAATGAGAAGTATAAGTATAATCACCTCTAATGGGGAGAAGGATGGTACCTCTGGCTTCACTTGAGCTCTCCCCTCTGACCTGGAACTCCAAACCAAAAACTCCCCCTTTCTCCAAGTGCCCACAGCCAATAGTGTTTCTGTCCCACTACTTCTGTACTCAGTGGGTGAGCTGGTTCCTTCTCACCCAGGACTGCCTCTGCAACACAGTTGGTGTTCCTAATCAATCCAGGCGTTCTCTTTCTCTTTCCAGATTCAGATCCCCAACTCCATATGAAAGCCTGGAGGTGTTTTCATTTCACATGGGTTAATCCCAGTTTGAAGTCTTTCTTTGAATCTTCTTGAGTTGCAGGAGGTCCCCTGTTCTGTTTCAAGTCTTCTTTGTTTTTCCATCAGTCTATGTTCACCCTGAGATGCAATTTTTTTTCTGATTGTGGAAGAAATCTGGAGAGCTTGAAATATACTGACCTACTCCACATCTTCCCAGAATCCTCTCCAGAAGTTAGACATTTAACTGAGAGTAGAAATTTTATGTTCTCTCATGTCCTCAAAAAGAAATGAAGATCTGCCCATTTAAAAGGAGAAGCTATTAAATTCCCTGAAGAAATAATTGTAAGGATATAGGCACAGGCTAAAATCTTAAAACCCTGAGAGAATAATGGCATAAGGAAGAAATTAATAATGAAACCAAAATATTGAAGTGAAGATTGATAAGTGTTAAGAACATTAGGCTGTTCTGAATTGTTATGATAATAATTTCTAATTGCGTGTACTAAAGAAAGAATTCAGTAATTTCAAATATCTCTATTGGTTCTGAGTAAGCCTATAGATATAGAGGAAAAAGCACTGAATTTGGAGGTAGAAACATTAAATTCAAATAGTGTTTCTTCCACCTATAATTTACTAGCTACTTGAACAAAATGAAGTGTTTAAACTAGATAACATATTTCCTCTATGATCCTGAGTCTCTTTGATAAGCGCACATATTTAGGGTATTAAATTATTTTAATTATAATTCTGGCATAATATAATTACATGGGACTTTCTAAAGTTGTTGTAAAAGAGCATAAATGCTATGATTTTGGCAAACCGATCTGAGAAGGGGAAAAAAGATTCGTTCTAGAAACAATATTTGCTATATCCTTTAGCAATAATCGTTTTACCTATGACAAGGTGAAAAGGAACAAGTAGTTTCTCTTTAGCTATACTAATAATCTCAAAAGTTAGGGTCCTACTTAAGTAGGTCATGGTACGACACCAAAGATGTATGATAAATCACTTGGAGAGTGAAATGAGTGGTATGCCATACTTTCTCATGATGCTTGTAACTAATACAGGTGTACCACCCATCCATGGATTATCATTCAGTGTTGCTCCATTCAGTGGAACAAATTCACTAGCCTCCTCTCTTCTGTACAGGACCTGGGCCTTTCAAGGTAGTTGTACCCTAACTATAACGTGAGGATCTGTGTTAGTATCTAGGTGCTATTAGGGAAATTCTCTGTACCCACAGTATATCTCTCTCTCTCTCCTCCCTCTAGATCTCTGTGGCTGTAATAAGTACCCCTGGATTACTTCTGATCTATAGACTAGTTATAGGGTTCCTCTTCATTTTTAGTGGGAAAGAGTGAATTATTCAAACTGAAGATGTATGGATATGTATCACCAATTTTCCCTCTAAATACACTCACCTAGTTTAAGTTATCTTCAACTTCTTATTTTTGCTACACATCCAATCAGTTGTCTTGAATTATCTCTCTCCACAACTCTACATTTGGCCTTTTCACACTTACCACTTTAGGTCCTCCTCATCAGGAATATATAAATAGCTTCTGAACAGTTCTATTTGCCTCATTCCTCTCTCTTCTTCTATTCATCATCCACAAAGTTGCTACAATGATTTTTCTAAATGGAAGTATTTTTCTAAACCTAAATAAACTCCAGCACTTCCTGACTGACTCTAAGATCAAATAATGTTTAATGTTGACTTCATCTTTTTAAATGTCAATTTTAGTTGTTTTATAGTATATCTAATTAGTAAAGTAGTACATGTATGGAATTTATAAGTACATATTTACATGGGGATGCATATTCAAAGATATTTTATTAATAGAGATGTAAAATAAAAAATTTTGGAGAGCGGTAATCTATACCACAATGTAGTTAGATGATAGACCCTCAGGGTCTTTCAAGATTTACATTTATAATTCTATAATTCTCAATAGTATCCATTTCCCAAGATTATGGTTTACTCTTTTTATTAATAATAACCTATATTATTAATAATTATTTAAAATACTATTTTATTAACAATTATTAATATTTTATTCCCCCCAATTAAATGAAATAATGACTTGTAATATATTTTTATAAAAAATTTGAGTACCAAATTCTATCTTTCCCTTTTCTACCCCCTCCCTGAGACAGTAAGCAATGTGATATATAAGTTACATATAGGTAACCACATAAAACATGTCTCCATGTTAATCATTTTGTGGAAGAAAACTTGAACCAAAAGAAAAATAAATGAATGAAAGTGAACAGTAGTGTGTTTCAGTCTGTCTTCAGACTTCATCAATTCTTTCTCTGGAAGTAGATAGATTATTCATCACAAGTCCTTTGAGATTGTCTTCTTGGATCATTGAATTGCTGAGAATAGCTAAGTCATTCACAGTTTTCATGGTACAGTATTGCTGTTACTGTGTATAGTGTTTTCCTTATTATACTTATTTCACTTATGAGTTCATGCAGGTTTTCCAGGTTTTTCTGAACCAATCCTGCTCATCATTTCTTATAGCACAATAATAGTCCATTACAATCATATGCCACAATTTGTTTAGCTGTTCCCCAATTGATAGGCATCTCTTTAGCTTCCAATTCTTTACCACTATAAAAGGAGTTACTAATACGAAGAGGGTTTTGTTCCTTTTTAAAAAATCTTTTGGGGATATATATATTTAATAGTAGTATTATTGTAGGTATGCACAAGATATATGCAAAGGGTATGCACAATTTTATAGCCCTTTGAGCATAGTTCCATGTTACTCTTGAGAATGGTTAGATCAGTTCACAGTTCCACCAACAATGAATTAGTGCCCCAGTTTCCACATATCCCTTGCAGTATTTATCATTTTCCTTTTCTGTCATATTAGCCAATCAAATAGGTGTGAGATGGTACCTCAGGATTATTTTATTTTTTATTTATTCTTTTATTATAATAACTTTTTATTGACAGAACCCATGCCAGGATAATTTTTTACAATATTATGCCTTACACTCACTTCTGTTCCAATTTTTCCCCTTTCTCCCTCCACCCCCTCCCCTAGATGGCAAGCAGTCCTATATATGTTGAATATGTCGCAGTATATCCTAGATACAATATATGTGTGCAGAACCAAACAGTTCTGTTGCACAGGTAGAATTGGATTCAGAAGGTAAAAATAACCTGGGAAGAAAAACAAAAATGCAAACAGTTTACATTGATTTCCCAGTGTTCTTTCTTTGGGTGTAGCTGCTTCTGTCCATCATTGATCATTTGAAACTGAATTAGGTCTCTTTGTCAAAGAAATCCACTTCCATCAGAATATACCTTCATACAGTATCGCTGTTGAAGTTATTTTATTTTTTAAAATAATAGCTTTTTACTTTCAAAATATATGCGAAGATAGTTTTCAATATTCATCCTTGTAAAATCTTGTGTTTCAGATTTTTTCTCCCTATCTTCCATTATATATTAAGCCAATATATATTAGTGAGTAATCCAATATATATTAGCCATGTGCAATTCTTCCATATATATTTTCATAATTATTGTGCTGCACAATAAAAGTCAGATCAAAAAAGAAAATAAATAAAACAAAAAGCAGTAAACAATAATAAAAAGGTGAAAATATGTTGTGATCCACATTCAGTCCCCACAGATCTCTTTCTGGATGCAGGTCTCTCTCAGATCTATTGGAATTGGCCTGAATCACTTCATTGTTGAAAAGATCCATCAGAATTTATCATTACATAATCTTTTTGTTGCTGCGTGCAATGTTCTCCTGTTCTACTCACTTCATTTAGCATTAGTTCAGATAAGTTTCTCCAGGACTTTCTGAAATCATCCTGCTGATCATTTCTTATAGAACTTATTCCAAAACATATTCCATAGCATTCATATACCATAACTTATTCAGCCATTCTCCAACTAATGGGCATCAACTCAGTTTCCTGTTCCTTGGCTCTACAAAAAGGGCTGCTACAAACATCTTTGAGTATGTGAATCTTTTTTCCTTTTTGTGATCTCTTTGGGATACAGGCTCCATAGAGACACTGCTGGATCAAAGGATGTACAGTTTGATAGCCCTTTGGGCATAGTTCCATATTGCTCTTCAGAATGGTTGGATCAGTTCACACCTCCATCAACAATATATTAGTGTCCCAGTTTTCCTAAATACCCTCCAACATTTATCATTATCTTTTCCTGCCATCTTAGCCAATCTGAGGTGTATAGTAGTATCTCAGAGTTGCTCAGATTGTTTTAATTTGCATTTCTCTGATAAATACTTATTTCCAGTATTTATTTATATAACTAGAGATATCATTTATTTCTTTATCTGAAAACTATCCATGTCCTTTGACCATATATCAATTAGAAAATGACTTGTATTCCTATAAAATGACTTAATTCTCCATATATTTGAGAAATGAGGACTTTAATTTACAAGAACTGATTTTGAGTGAAGTGAGCACAACCAGGAGAACATTGTACAAAATAACAGCAAGATTATGTGATGATGAATTTGATGGACTTGGCTTCTCTCAGCAATGTGTTGATCTGAGACAATTCCAATAGACTTGGGATAGAAAATGCGAACCTCATCCAGAGAGAGAATTATGGAATGTGGATTGAAGCATAGTTTGCTTTTTTTGTTTGCTTTTTCATTTCTCATGTTTTTCCCCCTCTTTTGATCTGATCTTGTACAACATGACACATATGGATATATGTTTAAAAGAATTGCACATATTTAACCTATATCAGATTACTTGCTGTCTTAGAGAGAAGGAAGGAAGATAAAATTTGGACCACACAGTGTTATTAAAGGATGAATGTTGGAAACTATCTTTATATATATTTGTAAAAACAAAATACTATTGATTGAAAAGAGAAAAAAGAAATTAGGACTTTAATAGTAAAACTTGCTATAAAAAATTATTTCCCAGTTTTCTGCTTTCCTTCTAATTTTAATTGCATTGGTTTTGTTTGTACAAACCTTTTTTAATTTAATATAATTTCATAATGCTCTTTACATCTTCTTTGGTCCTAAATTCTTCCTTTCTCCATAGATTTGATAGATTTTCTATGCTCTTCTAGTTTCCTTATGGTATCACATTTTATATCTAAATCATGTGCTAATTTTGATCATATCCTGATATACAGTATAACATGCTGGCCGATACTTAGTTTCTGCTATATTGTTTTCCAGTTTTCCCAACAGTTTTTAATCAAATAATGGATTTTTGTTCCAAAAATGTTGGATCTTTGACTTTATAAAATATTAAATTGCTGTGGTCATTACTGCTGTGTCTTGTGTATCTAGGCTGTTCCATTGATCCATCACTTTATTTCTTGGCTAGTACCAGGTTTTTTGATCTTTTGGAGTAAATTTTCTTAGTTTTTTTTTTTTTTTTCTTGGATGACTATTGCTTTATAATTCAGTTTGAGATCTGGTAGGGCTAGGTCACTTTCCTTCACTTTTATTTTGAACTGATTCCCTTGATATTATTGATCATGTATTTTTCCAGGTGAATTTCATTATATTTTTTTCTAAAGAAAAATCTAGAAAATCTTTTTTGATAATTTGATATGACATTGAATAAATAGATTGATTTAGGTAGAATTGGCATTTTAATTATATTGTCCTAGCTTACCCATTGGAAATGAATATTTTTCCACTTGTTTGCATTTGACTTAATTTATATGAAAAATATTTTGTAATTGTGTTTATATAGACTCTGGGTTTCTCTTGAATGGTAGGCTACTAAGTATTTCATATTGTATGCAGTTATTTTAGATGGAATTTCTCTTTCTCCCTCTATCTACTGGACTTTGTTGGTAATACATAGAAATGGCAGTGTTTTATGTGGATTTATTTTATATCCTACAACTTTGCTAACGTT
This sequence comes from Sarcophilus harrisii, assembly GCF_902635505.1. NCBI lineage: Eukaryota > Metazoa > Chordata > Mammalia > Dasyuromorphia > Dasyuridae > Sarcophilus > Sarcophilus harrisii. The sequence continues at coordinate 198,476,366 of NC_045426.1, forward strand.
GTTAATTATTTTAAGTAATTTTTAGTGAATTGTCTAGGATTCCTTAAGTATACTATCATATCGTCTGCAGAGTGATAGTATTGTTTTCTCATTACCTATTTTAATTCCTTCAATTTACTTTACTTTTCTTATTATTATAACTAATATTTCTAGTACAATAATGAATAATGATGTTGATAACGGACATCTTTTCCTCTCCCTTGATCTTATTTGATAAGAAAGGCTCCTAACTTCTTCCTATTACAGATCATGCTTCCTGATGGTTTTAGGAAGGTAGTATTTATCATTTTAAGGAAAGTTGCCATTTATTCCTATGTTCCCTGGCATTTTAATAGAAATGAGTGCTGTATTTTTTCAAAGAATTTTTCTGCATCTATTGAGATAATTACATAGTGTTTTTGGCTTTGTTATTTATATTGTCAACCATGCTGAAAGTTTTCCTAATTTTGAACCAGTCCTGCATTCATGGTATAAATCCTACCTGATCGTAGTGTATGATTGTCATGATAGAGTGCTATTATCTCCTTGGTAGTGTTTTATTTAAAATTTGTATATTAATATTCATTAAAGAAATTACTTTCTCATTTTCTTTCTCTGTTTCTAGCTTTTCCTGGCTTGGGTATCAGCACCATAGTTATAGTTATATATAGAATTTGGTGGAACTCCTCCTGGTATTTCCAATTATTTATATAATTTGGGGACAATCCTTTAAATATTGGGTGGAATTCACTTGTGAATCTACCTAATCTCAGAAATTTTAGGGAGTTCATTGATAATTTGTTCAATTTCTTTTTCTAAAAAGGGACTAATCTCTTAATTTAGGCAAATTTATATTTTTTGTAAATATTTATCCATTTCACCTAGATTATCAGATTAGTTGACAATTAGGCAATTGTCCTAATAATCCTAATAATTGCTTTTATTTCCTCTCTATTGGTAGGGAATTTACCCCTTTCATTTTTGATACTGTTAACTTGATTTTCTTTTAATTTTTTGAAATCAGATTAACCAATGAATTATAAATTTTATTGTTTTTCCCCCAAAAAAAACCAATTTTTAGTTTTCTGTATTAACTCAATTGTTTACTTATTATTTTGTTTAAATTTCCAGTTTGGTGTCAATTTGAGATTTTTAATTTGTTCTTTGTCCAGATTTCTTAGTTGCATGCCCAATTCATTGATTCCCTTCCCCCCCCCCAATTAGGTTGATGTAAGCATTTAAAGATAAAAAATTTTCCCTAAGTACCATTCTATCAGTATCCCATAAATTTTGGTATATTGTTTCATTGTCATCATTCTCTTTAATAAAATTGATGTTTTTATGATTTGTTCTTTGATCCTCTTATTCTTTAGGATCAGATTAATTTTCAGTGACTTTTACTATCCTTTATTGAATATAATTTTTATTGTTCTATGATCTGAAAAGTTGCTTTTAATACTTCTGCTTTTTTTAAATTTAGTTATGAAGTTTTTATGCTTTAATACATGGTCAATTTTTGTGTAAGTGCCATGTACCACTAAGAACTATAGTACATTCCTTTGTATTCCCATTTAGTTTCTCCAAAAGTCTGTCATATTTAACTTTTCTAAAATTTTGTAAATCTCATTAACGTCTTTCTTGTGTGTGTGTGTGTGTGTGTGTGTGTGTGTGTGTGTGTGTGTGGTTTATTTTTGTTGTTGTTAGATTTACCTAGGTCTAAGTGGAGAAAATTGTAGTCACCCATTAGTATAAAAAGAGTTTCTTTAGCTTCAGGATTCCTTTTCACCTAAAACATTTTTACATGACCTCAGCCATATAGGTATATGAAATAGGCACACAGTCAAACATATACTGATAATAAATCATAATTTTATGACATCCACATTCAGTTACACAACTCCACATGGGGTCAAAACTCAGTTTAGACTTTGGTCTATGGTACCTTTTTTGCAAGATTTAGTTGCTTCCTTATCTATTTTTGCTTTTGCGATGTCTGAAATCATTGCTAGCTGTGATTGTTTTTGTTGTTATTGTCATTTTTAACTTCAATTGAAACATAATAGTAGCTCCTGTTCTAGCCCCTAACCTTTATTCCATATATGTCTCTCTGCTTCAAAAATATTTCTTGTAAATAGCATATTGTAGGATTCTGATTCTTGGTCTGTTATTTAGATTTAGGTATACAATGGTATTTAACATTTTCTTTTTAATATCCTTTAATTGTAACCACTGGTCAGGGACACAAAATGTCTGCCTCAGAATGGATCTGAAACAATTTTCTGTATTGATCCTGAACTAGGACTGTTCAGTAATAGAATACCTGAAGTTGTCTTACTCCAAATGTGTGCTTTTGTAGTTGACTTTTAGCTCAATGAACTTTTTTAAAATAATAGTCTTATTCATGTATACTTATTTTGTATTTAATTTATACTCTAACATATTTAACATGTATTGGTCATCCTGCCATATAGGGGAGGGGGTGGGGGAATGGGGGGAAAAGTGGAACAAAAGGTTTGGCAATTGTCAATGCTGTAAAATTATCCATGCACATAACTTGTAAATAAAAAGCTATTAAAATTAAAAAAAGAAGTCATATTCAAGATGACAATACCACCTAAACTAATCTATTTATTTAGCTCTATGCCACTCAAACTCCCAAAAAAACTATTTTAATGGCCTAGAAAAATTAACAACAAAGTTCATATGGAAAAACAAAAGGTCAAGAATTTCAAGGGAATTAATGAAAAAAAAATCAAATGAAGGTGGCCTAGCTGTACCAGATCTAAAATTATATTATAAAGCAGCAGTTACCAAAACCATTTGGTATTAGCTAAGAAATAGACTAGTTGATCAGTGGAATAGGTTAGGTTCAAAGGACAAAACAGCCAATAACTTTAATAATCTAGTGTTTGATAAACCCATAGACCTCAGTTTTTCTGATAAGAACTCATTGTTTGACAAAAATTGCTGGGAAAATTGGAAATTAGTATGGCAGAAACTAGGCATGACCCACCCTTAACACAATACACCAAGATAAGATTCATGACCTAGGCATAAAGAATGAGATTATAAATAACTTAGAAGAACATAGGATAGTTTACCTCTCAGACCTGTGGAAGAAGAAGGAATTTATGACCAAAGAAGAACTAGAGATCATTATTGATCACAAAATAGAAAATTTTGACTATATCAAATTGAAAAGTTTTTGTACAAACAAAACTAATGCAGACAAGATTAGAAGGGAAGTAATAAACTGGGAAACCATTTTTACAGTCAAAGGTTCTGATAAAGGCCTCATTTCCAAAATATAGAGAGAATTGACTCTAATTTATAAGAAATCGAGCCATTCTCCAATTGATAAATGGTCAAAGGATATGAAGAAACAATTCTCAGATGAAGAAATTGAAACTATTTCTAGCCATATGAAAAGATGCTACAAATCATTATTAATCAGAGAAATGCAAATTAAGACAACTCAGACTGACAACACCTGTCAGACTGGCTAGAATGACAGGGAAGAATAATGCGGAATGTTGGAGGGGATGTGGGAAAGCTGGGACACTGATATATTGTTGGTGGACTTGTGAATATATCCAACCATTCTGGAGAGCAATTTGGAACTATGCTGAAAAAGTTATCAAACTGTGCATACCCTTTGATCCAGCAGTGTTACTACTGGGCTTATATCCCACAGAGATCATAAAGAAGGGAAAGGGACCTGTATGTGCAAGAATGTTTGTGGCAGCCCTCTTTGTAGTGGCCAGAAACTGGAAACTGAATGGATGCCCATCAATTAGAGAATGGCTGAATAAATTATGGTATATGAATATTATGGAATATTATTGTTCAGTAAGAAATGACCAGCAAGATGATTTCAGAAAGGCCTGGAGAGACTTACGTGAACTGATGCTGAGTGAAATGAGCAGGACCAGGAGATCATTATATACTTCAACAGCAGGACTATATGATGATCAATTCTGATGGATGTGGCCATCTTCAACAATGAGAGGAACCAAATCAGTTCCAATAGAGCAGTAATGAATTGAACCAGCTACACCCAGCGAAAGAACTCTGGGAGATGACTATGAACCACTACATAGAATTCCTAATCCCTCTATTTTTGTCTACCTGCATTTTTGATTTTCTTCACAGGCTAATTGTACATTATTTCAAAGTCCGACTCTTTTTATACAGCAAAATAACTGTTTGGGCATGTATACATATATTGTATTTAACTTATACTTCAACATATTTAACATGTATTGGTCAACCTGCCATCTGGGGGAGAGGGTGGGGGAAAGGAAGGGAAAAGTTGGAACAAAAGGTTTGGCAATTGTCAATGCTGAAAAATTACCCATGCATATATTTGTAAATAAAAAGCTATAATAATAATAATAATAAAAGAATAGTCTTATTCACTTAACAGAATTCTTGGTTCTATACCCACACAATTTAATTATGCACAATTTAGTTGTGCAAACTCTAGGTACAAAATGCAGTATAGCAGTGCCATCTAGTGGTCTGAAACACTTATTAGCTATGTAACCTTAAGAGTGACTTAACCTTGTTTGCTTCAGTTAAATTATCTATAAAATAATCTAGAGAAGAAAATAGTGAACCCCTCCAATACCTTTAGCAAGAAAACTCCAAATTGAGTCATTAAGAGTTAGACACAATTGAAAAATTACTGAAATTACTGAAAAACAAAAATTATTCTTAAATTTTCTTACTTTGATCTGTTTTCCAGGTTAGTTGTATTTTTTGCATTTTAAAGGTTTTTTTTAACTTTGATTATTTTTTCTGTTTCATGCAATTATTAACTTCCATGCACCCAATTCTAATTTTCAGGGAGTTACTTTCTTCAGCAAAATTTTATATTTATTTTTCCAAGTTTAATTCTCTTTTTCATATTTTTCTTCCCTAGCTCTTTTCTCTTTTTCCATTTTTCCTCTTAATATTCTGTTTTTTAACAAATCATTTTAGCTCCTTTTTCAGCTATTCTAGGATTCCTATTGGACATGAGTCCAAGTTATGATTTTCTTTTTGATTTTGCTTATAGACATTTTCTAGTCATTCTCTTCTTTTGTGTTTGTCTTAAATACCTTTATTACCATAATAGCTTTTTATTATAGGTCTCTTTTTTTGTTAGTTTACTCATTCTTCTAGCCTACTTGTTGACTTGGGACTTTATGTTAATGCTGTGCTCTGCACTCACCTGGGTTTGGGGAGAAGTGATGTTTAGTCTGAACTTCTTTTCTCATATCTTTTTGTTGCTTTCACAGCTGGAGGTTGAGCCTAAAATATTTCATGGCTTTCAAAATAACATGATCCAGTGGGAGGTCTATTCACTTCCTTCCTCATCTAAGTTCTGTATAATTCCGATTTCTATCCCAATTTGCCTTTATCCATTTGGTTTTTTATTGGAAGTTTCTTATACTTGGATCCAGTTATTCTTGGCCCACTAGAAGCATCCAAACTGTTTTTCCCCTTTGATCTAGAACATTGTACTCTGCTCCTGAGATCCAAGCTACATAGTTATCATTTGCTTCCTAGAATTTGTTCCAAATATCATTGCTTGGGATTGTTTCTTTTCTTCCTAGATCTGTGACCTAGTGCTCTTATATTCAACTCTTGCTCAGGGATCTTCTGGGATCTTTGCCTCATGCCCTGTTTGAATATTCTCTCAGTATTTTGGGACTAGAATACTCTCTGTGATCTATCATCGCACCATCCTCATGGCACAACCATCCTAACCCTAAGCCATCTTGCAATGAAAAATGACTTACTGACACTTCTTCCTGATCATAATTACATCTGGTGCATCTGTAGGTTGTGGTCAAGAATATGGGGGGAAGAAAGCTAGAATCTTTTGTTTCCTCTAGCTTTGTCATATTTGTTTTGTCATATTTATTTTTAAAAGATTTTCCTTAATAATTAAATAGGAAAAAAATCCCTAGGGCACAGCAATATCAAACATAAACAAATGCTGCAGAAAGTTCTATATTTGAAAGAAATATATGATTTCATACCACCAATCACTCTCTTAATTGATCAATCTTGGTCAATAAACATTTAAGTATCTGCTCTGTGCCAGTCAACAGAACCTATTTAGTGTCTACTATGTCACAGGCACTATGTTAAGCATTTGGGGATACATTGAAAGACAAAAAAACAGTCCATGTCCTTGAGGAATTTGTAGTTCAATGGGGAAGATAACATGCAAACAGCTATATACGACAAGCTTTATACAAGATAAATAGAAAATAATCAAGAAAAGGAAGACAATAGAATTTTGAGGAATTGGGGAAAGATTCCAGGAGATGGGATATAAAATGAAACTCAAAGAGAGTGAGAAAATTCAGCAAGAAGAGATAAGAAGGGAAAATATTCCAGACATTCCAGAAATGGATAGAATCTAGATCAGGAGTCCTCAAACTACAGCCCGCAGGCCAGATGCAGCAGCTGAGGACATTTATCCCTCTCACCTAGGGCTATGAAGTTTCTTTATTTAAAGGCCCACAGAGCAAAGTTTTGTTTTTACTGTGGTCTGACCCTCCAACAGTCTGAGGGACAGTGAACTGACCCCTTATTTTAAAAGTTTGAGGACCCCTGAGAGAATAGAATATTTTGTTCTAGTAATAACAAGGAAGCCAGTGAAGTGGAAAGGCAGGGGGTAAAGTTATGAAGGTCTTTTAATGCCAAACAGGATTTTATAGTTGATCTTAGAAGTAATAGGCAGCCACAATATTGAAGGGGTGTGGGAGTATACCATGGCCAAACCTACATTTTAGGAATATCACTTTTATGGCTAAATGGAAGATGGACAAATAAACCATCATCAAACTTTTTCAATAGACCAAGCATGAGATTATGAGAACCTGTATCAAGTTGATAGAAATACCAGATTGTAAGAAAAGGTAACATGTGAGACATGTTTTAAAGCTAAAATTGACAGAACTTGGCAACAAATTGGATTGTAGTGAGAGAGTTAGAAGTTGAGGTTCTCATTTCACAGCTTTCAGATTGGCTAAGATGAAAAGAAAAGTCAATAATAAATGCTGGAGGATATGTGGGAAAATTGCAACACTGATGCATTGTTGGTGAAGCTGTGAAATGATCCAGTCTTTCTGGAGAATGATTTGGAACTATGCCCAAAGACCTATAAAACTGTGCATACCCTTTGGTCCAGCAATATCTCTACTGAATCTGTATCCCAAAGAGATCATAAAGAAGAGAAAAGGACTCACATGGGCAAAAATGTTTGTAGCAACCCTTTTTGAAGTGGCAAGGAACTGACATTAAGTGAATGCCCATCAGTTGGAGAATGGTTGAATAAGTTATGATATATGGATGTAATGGAATATTATTGTTTTATAAGAAATGTCAAGCAGGCTGATTTCAGAACAACCTGGAAAGACGTACATGAACTGAGGCAGAGTGAAGTGAGTAGGATCAAGAGATCATTGTACACAGTAACAACAAGATTATGTGATGATCACCTGTGATGGACTTGGCTCTTTTCAACAATGAGGTGATTCAAAGCAATTTCAGTAGACTTGTGATGAAAAGAGCCATTCATATCCAGAGAGAGAGAACTATGGAGACTGAATGTAGATCAAAGCATAGTATTTTCACTTTTTTAATGTTGGTGGTGGTTTGCTTGAGTTTTTCTCAATTTTTTTCTTTCATATTATTTCCTCTGATTTTTCTTGTGCAGCATGACAAATATGGAAATATGTTTAGAAGAATTGCACATGTTTAACCTATATTGGATGCTTGTTGTGTATGGGAGGGGTTGGAAAGGAGGGAGAGAGAAAAATGTGGAAAACAAGATTTTGCAAGGGTGAATGTTGAAAATTATCTTTGCATGTATTTGGAAAAATAAAAGTTATTTTTAAAGGAGTTGAGGTACTGAGCCTGAGTGACTGATACAATGATTGTTCAGCAGTAATAGAGAACTTTGGAAGGAGGGGAGTATGTAGGGGAAACTATAGAGTTCAGTTTTGTACATGTTGAGTTCAAGATGTCTACAGGACATTTAATTCAAGATATTTAATATACACACTTTTCATGATTTGTTCTGGTCCTCACTATTCACCATCTAAGGACCAACTTCCTCATAGCCCTCATCAAATATAGCTGGGCCAGCAGAAGACTTAGGAAGGGAATGTAATGACTTTATTCTTAAACTTAGACTCTTAAAAAAAAAAGCTCCAATAAGCTAGTCTCTGAATATCCCATTAGTGCCAACCACCACAGAATCACAATAACCTTTGTGTTCCTTTTTAGTAACCACTCAATGACATCAATAATTCACATTATTACATTTCTTTAATGTTTGAAAACCCATCTTAACAACATTCCAATGAGTTTGACCTAACAAGTATTATCCTTATTTTAGGACTGTTGAAATTACAGTATAGAGAGATTAAATGTGCTACCAAATGTTTTATGAAAAATTTGAACCCAGAACTCCTGAATCTTAGATCTAGCATTCTAGAACTACACTACACTGCCTTTTATGCTTGATATTTGGTCATCTGACTTCCACCTGAATATCTTGTGCAGCAGCCCATTCCATTTTTGCAGTTCTATTTGTTATGTTCTTCCTTATATTAATCCAGTTCATCTAGCCACTCTCAAAGTCACCTAAGCCTACTATTTTAATATATAAAATAATGTTAATATTTAATGCAAAGCCTCCAAACATCTAAAAGAATAGATCCTAGTATATTTGTTACTCTAAATGATTTTTCTAAAATTTGATGTGTACATGTCACACACAGCCTAACTCACAACTATAATTGCTCCCATTTTTTCCAGGATTAAATATAATTTTCTCTGTTCAGCATTTAAAAACACATTCTATGCCCTTTCCTATGCACAGTGTTCTCTCCCTCCTCACCTCTGTATGCCAGATTTTTTTGGCCTCTTTTAAGAATTACCTCAAATTTTCTACACACTGACTTCCTTCCAAGATCAATCAGTGAGAATTTATTAAGCATCTTGTGTCCTGGGTATGCCAAGTCCTGGATATGCAAAAAAAAAAATCAAAACAGACCATGTTTTCAAGGAATTCACAATCTACAGGAAGAGTCATCACACAAACAATTAAGTCCAAATAAGCTATATGCTTATTTGGGAAATAGAGAAAATTAGGAGATGGATTAGCTTGTTCAAGGAAACAGGAGGCCAGTGTCTTGAAATCACCAAGTATAAAGAGGTCATAAGGGGAGAATAAGATAGAAGAAGATTGGAAAGGTCAGAGGAGGGGATTATAAAGGGCTTTGAATAACATATTTATCATTTCCTTCATCATAATCAATCTTAGGGTAAAATACTCTTTCTTGCCCCCAGTTCCAGCACCTCTTTATGCTATTTTCCAATATTGGTATTTAAGCTCCTTAAGAGTAAATATTTGCATCCCTAGCTCTTGATACAGTGCCTGACATAGATAGTGCTAAATAAATGATATCTATCAGTTAGTATCTACCTATATATCTATCTAGTCATTCTGTTGATCAAAGACATGAAAATAAGTGTGGAAAAAGTTAATCATGTAGGGTTATAGTGGACAGCTTCAAGTCATTGAATGAAATGAAATGATGCTATACAGGAAATTTGTTAGGATTAGTTGAGGAGATTCAGGCTTGTCCTAAGAAGAGGTTTGTATAATATAAAAAACCAATTCAGATTCAGCATTTGCATGGAAGATCAGATTGTATAAAAGAGCAATCAAGTCTCTCAATCCCTTGATAGAAAATTGCTTGGGGAAGGGGATGAGTGAGAGAGAAGGTAAGAGCATCAAAAAACTTCCCACTTACATCCTAGCAGTGTCCCCAGAACAATAATAGCTAGCATCCATTTCTATAGTACTATAGACCCTAAGAAAATGAAACATATTGAGGAAAGACAGCTTCAGGACTACAAGGAACTAAACAGAAAACTATACCATGCCTAAGTTGAATTTCACAACAATAGTAGAAAAGTTGAAAAGAAATTCCAATGATCAGGAGTTGTATTTTGTGCCATATATCTTTGATTTGTTTTGTATTAAATCTTCTTATTGTATTATCTTAGTAAATACCTATTTCTCAAAACTAATTAAGCCTGATTGGCTGACTTCAAATCACAAGCACAATAGTTTTAGAAAATCTCTCCCAAATCCTGAAGGTTTTGAAGGGAAAAGTATTAGCTGATCAGTAGGGACCCAACCTATTAGTGTTGGGGGGGAAGGGGTGATTAGTGCTATAGGGCTCCAGGTGAATCCTAGAACTTGCGCCATTTAAATTTAAATTAAACATTATTAAATGCTATGTGAAGAGTACTTAAAAGAAGTTCTAGAAATATAAAAACAAAGTAAAACAAGGTAGTATAATGGATAGAGTAAAGGCCCTAGAGTCAGAAGACATGAATTCAAATGTGGCCTCAGATATCCATTATATGCATGATACTGGACAAATCACTAAACTTTGTCTCAATTTCTTAATTTGTCAATTGAAGATAATATCACTTCTTGGGGAGTAGCACAGTGCCTAGCAGATAGTAAGTATTTATTTAATATGTGCTGGTCAATGACTTATATTCAAGGAATTTGTATTTTACTGATAAGGAGACTAGGGAGAGAAAGGATAAATTTGCACACAGTAAGTATAAATATAAAGTGAATATAAAAGAATGTTAACAGGGATAATCCAATAATAACTGGAAGAATAAAAGAAACTATTCATAGGAGCTATATTGAGCTGAACATTGAAGGAGGATAGATTCTGAATGGCAAAGGAAGGGAATGTTGTACATTCCAGATATGGGAAATAGTTAGTACAAATTAATGGAGATAGATGATAACAATATCAAATTCAGGGAACAACATGAACATACAGTTTATCTGGAAAATAAAGTCTATGAGCATATAAAATAGCTTAATTAGATATTCCTTCTCCTTTCCAAACACATAATACATGAAAATGCCTAAACAATTCCAATAGACTCAGGATGGAAAAATGCCATATGCATCCAGAAAAAGAACTATAGAGACTGAATATGAATTGAAGCATATTATTTTCACCCTTTTTTGTTTTTTTTTTCTTTCTCATGTTTTTTCCCTTTTTGTCTGATTTTTCTTGTACAACATGACAAGATATATATTAAATATATACATATTTAAACCTACAAAAGATTGCTTGTTGTCATGAGAAGTAGGGAGGTAAGAAAAGGAGAGAGAAAAATTTGGGACACAAAGTCTTACCAAAATGAATGTTGAAAACTATCTCCACATGTATTTGGAAAAATAAAATGTTATTGAAGAAAAAAATAAAATAATTCCTCTTAAAAAAAAAACCAAAAGAACATATCTTGCATTCTTTTTTTTCAGACTTCTATCTCATGCTTTATAGTATAGTAGCCTTACAGAGCATCTGGCCCTATAAATAGTACATCACAATTAAGGACTATATAATTTTGTTCAAAAACTTCATCAGTGGCAGAGCTGGGTAGAAACTAAATGTCCTAGGTGCAAGTCAAACTATGTTTCTGGATTTTCATCTTTCTCTAATTAATTCAACAAGATGCATATGTTAAGTGGAGTTTATGAATCATCCATGTCTAAATAATGAGAAGTTAATTAATACTACCAAATTTTTATAAGATTAAAAGATATTATCTCAAACTCACAGTTTTGCCCATAAAACAAATCTATTTATGCTACTACTCTATATATCTGTTTTTCCTTACAAGGATTTATTTGTTAATTACATTCATCTTTCATTCACATATTCATCGTAACAAACAGAGGAAGGTTATATAATAGAGCTTAGACAATCTTTTTTAAGCAGTTTGTAAATTTATTTATCATTTAACCACCCCTAATCTACCATTTCACAAAATAATACAATAGCTTAGGGAGTAGGTTTAAAAAATAATTTTAAGACAAGTATATTTTGCCCTAAGCTGCCCAGTATTTACATTGGTTAGCTGATAAAGGTTTTATTTTCTTTTTTTCAGGTACCATGATCAACAAGATGTCACTAGCAATTTCCTTGGAGCAATGTGGTTGATTTCAATAACTTTTCTTTCCATTGGTTATGGTGACATGGTACCTAATACGTATTGTGGAAAAGGAGTCTGTTTACTTACTGGAATTATGGTAAGTGACATTTCCCTCTCTCCACTTTCTTTAAACTCTGTTTTAATTCAGTACCCTTAAGAATATACTTAGGTTTTTTAAAATGGGCCAAGTCACTTCAAATTAATTTTCTAGTTTCTTCCTTACAGATAACTAACATAAATTTGTCCTTTTTGTCCATCTCATTTTTTTCTTTTCAATTGTTCACTTCATGGAATTCCTTTAATGTAAAACATATTGTAAATAGTTTCTACATCAGTCTATACATTGTCACTTCTTTTTAGGGCCAGGATACATTATAGTTAACTGAGAAGTTTTTAAGAAAAAAATTTAAAGCACAAAATCTTACTAAATTTTAAGCAAACTGTTCAGTTGTTGTGCTAACATGAGATGCTACATGGGACAATATAGTTGACTGATATTTTTATCATAAACAGCTTTACATTTCTAAACACATAAAGCATTTAATACTTTGTAATATTTATTTTTAGTTGTCCTAAGTCTTTTAGGTAGCTGGTTTTCTGTATCCAAGTTCATTTAATCTTTGCCTTTTATGGAGTTTATTTAGTACATATCATCATCATAAATCTTATTTTTTTCTTCTTAGGTTACTAAGTATGATAATGAATGGGAATTGTGAACTCTTTAGGTTCTGGGAATTACAGAGGGACCTGTAGTATGGGGTTTTTTAAGTCAAACCTAAATATAATTACATTCAATTACAAGATTACCAATGACAACTCAGGGCCTTAATTATTAGTCCTAATTGTAAAACATATGTAATTTCTGTCACAATCTATTGGTATTTGCATGGTTAAGCCAACCTACTTTCAGTACTGTTGTGAAATTATTTGTCCTATTTGATTTATATGGCAGCTTATTTCTTACATTTCTTACATTCTTACATGTTTAACATGGCATCATTTCCTTTGTTTTCCAAATACAGAATGAGGTAATAATGTTGATAATTATAACATTTATATAAAAGTCTTTCTAAAAAGTCACATAACAAGTTATTGTTTATTTAAATGCCTCACAATTATAAGATATTTTCTACCAGCTTTCTAATTAGAAGGTTCGTTTGGGTTCTTTATGGAAAAGTTTTTCTCTGACTTTGAATCTTATGGGCTGATGGAGTGACTTTTGTATTGTTGGATAAAAGCTAAATCCAACATTATTCTTTCTTGCCTACTAGCTATACATTATCTTTCCTTGACTTTTCCTCATCCCAAATCCAATTATCTTCCAACAATTCCATTTCCTTTCTCAACATCACATATTTCTGATTTTGATGTATTTGACTCTATTGTCAATTCTTATTTTAGAATACAACTTTAAAAATTGAAATCTATGAACATCATCATGTAAATTTTTATTAAATGCTTGTCACATATGTAGAATAGTATAATAATAAATTCTGATTAAGTTGTACAAACTAAGAGAATCATTAAACATAAAAAGATATTTGAAAAGCAATGCAGCTCCTACTTTCTAAATTTATATTCTCAAATTCCATTTTTACACTATATAAATTATCCTCCACTTCCCATCCCACACTCCTTTCCTGCTCAAAGACTTTTGTCTAATTGATATCTAATTGTCTATTACTTACCTAGAATAAATCTATGAGAAGAGCTTTACTTGGTTTGTGGAAAATTCCACTCATTTTTTGTGAATGGTACAATTTATATTAGGACCTATTGGACTATTTCTATAAAATTGACTAGATAATTTATCTGATGCTGCACCACAAAATAGAAGCGTCAAGGTGGTGATCCTAGGATGATATTCATTAATTCTGTTCAATAAATCAGCTTCTGTATGTTATATGTATATCTCACATGATGTTTTTATGAATACTAAGAATGGACATTGTTTCCAAAAATCTGAGGTAGTGAACTTTTGCCCAGACTGTACAAAGTGAATCCATTTTTAAGAGCCACTTAGAATAACTTTTAATGACTAGGTATAATAGAAGCCACCTGTCTTCATGCAAAGTTTTTCTTAATAAGTATTGAAACCTAAACCTTCAAACTTAAAGGCTTAAGCTACTGGCATTAGTTGAGTACAAAATAGCCATGAGTAGCTGCAGGTGTTCTCTCTGGTGCTTGGTTGGTAGAAAATGCTGGATAGTTCAGGTAAGGGCTTCACTCAACTAAATCAAGTGAAAGGATTCTCAATGCCTATCTTTGCTGCATACCCTTTGCTATGGCTAACTAAATCAGTCTCCTTTAATTAGCTGTTGAATGACTCACAAGAATTTCATTTTGTTCTAATATCAAACCTAAACTACTATAGAACTTGACCTAAGGCAAGTCCTTTCCAGAACAACAGGGCAGAGTACAGCAGAACTATCACTTCTTTATTCTCAGTTGTCTCTCAAGACAATATCCACTCATCAAAAATATCACCCAAAAGTGCTAATTGATTTGTTTTGAATTATTCAATCAAGACAATTTGTTGTTATTTCAGGTGTTTATTTTACTTTTTCAGACATAGACTACCACTCCTTGGTTGGTTGTTTTCTTATGACTAGATCTCCTTAACTCACTCAGACTAGAAATTCAGGAGCCATTCATGGGGCCTGATCCTTAGCCTGATCTCATCATTGATCATCCCAGAAGCTTTAATTTGTTGAGTTATTGCTATCTGAGCTGGTTCACATTTTTCTTAGACATCCTGTTGACGGCTGGCTCCCAAGCCACACTATGTATATCTAAGTCTTAATATAGATACCCTATTGCTTTCATTCAACTACACCTCAGAATGGCTAATCCACCAGTCACATTCTCCTCTACTCTCAGGGACTAAGCATATGGTTGTTTGAATAAGTGAACATTTATTCACTTAAGTGAATCCTTTCCCATCCATCTCCAGTTTTATGAAGAAGAATGTAATATGTGCTATTCTTAAAACAAAAGAAGTGTTGTCACTGATTGTTTTGTATTATCTCTCTGAAAAGGACAAAAAAGTGTTCATTTTCATCATTTTATATTGTTGCATTTTCATTAATAGTGTGTGAGTTTGTATGTTAGAGACATGTGGAGAGTATGATTTTGATAATATGCTATGACATTTGTGATCTTTGCAGTTTTGTATCAGAATATAATTCTTTTTTTCCTTATACCTACCAGGGCTCCCACATTTTAATAATAGGACACACTAGAAAACTAACATGATTATATTCATTCCATAAAGTTGAATTAATTATTTCATGCCATAACAATAATAAATATTAGCAATTTTATAGAAAAACTTCGATCTTAAAGTGATTTTATAATTTTTAAATGAAGAAAGACTGTCTATAGAAATATTTAATCATTTTAGAAGAGAATGTAAGTTCCTTTGCATCAGGGACTTTACAATTTAGTAGATGTCAACAAAGTACTTAAATAGGATAGCTAATAACATCAATAAGAAGTAAAACTTGCTATAGATAAGTTGACTACCCACTTATTTTAAGCTAACCTATCTTGCTTTTACTGCATTGGTAGAGTATGGCTTGTTTTCATCAAGGAATTATTATAATACTATACAGATGAAATTCTTTGAAGGAATATAGTTGATGATAGAAACCCATGTCAATGATTTTTTCTATTTAGAAGTATTGAAAAATATCATTGATTATCATAGCAAAATTTTATAAAATAAATTTTCTAATATAAAAATATTTATTATGTGGAATCTCTTTATCCAATATATAATATATGACCTGTCCTTTAAAATAATAGGTGTCCTAATAAATTCTTAATTCTAAATAGTAATAATAACAATGTCTTAGAACAAGAACAAGAATAAAGTATTAGAATTAAAAGACAGGCAAAAATTGGTCATCATGGCAATACTGAGGAATGGCAGATGGCCAGTATCAATGGAAGAGTGAAGAGAAAGAAAGAAACAGAAGAGAAAGAAAGTGAAGATGATCTCCGCATGTTGGATAGACCCCTATGGAAAGCTTTTGAGAGGGCATGGATGAGAGCCAGCATGGACAAGTTAAGATTTACTTCGTTAGAGGGAACTGCCAAACTGATAATATCAACCATCTATTGAATATTTGAATATATGTATTCAATTGTATTAGGAATAATATATCCTTAGTGGTTAGAGATTAATTTTCTAAGATTAATCTCAGAGTCATTCCTTTTTTTTCTTCTCTACCTCTTTGTCGGTTTACTGCCATATGAATCTACTTGTCATCCTTGTAACTACCCCAACGAAAATTAATTTCTCTAGCTGTCACTCCACTAAAAGTTTTGTATCTCTGTTAGAATGCAAATTCCTAAAAAGTAGACACTGTCTCACTTTTTGTATTTGTAAACCCAGCATTTAGAGTAGTACCTGGTACATCACAAACAAAAATGGCTTTTTCATTCTTTCATTTTTGATTGATTAGAACCCTAATGTTTTACATATGTTAGTTTTAGCATTCATGCTCTCTCAAAAATAGATTTAATTTTCTAATTTCATTTTGACCTTTGGTTTTGAAATAATATTTCACTAGGCAGGTAGGTGGTGTGGTGGATAGAGAGACATGTCTGAAGTCAGGAAGACTCCTTCCTGAATTCAAATCTGGTCTCAGACATTATTTTGGGCAACTTACTTAACCCTCTTTGCTTTTGTTTCTCATCTGTAAAATGAGCTACTGAAGGAAATGGTAAACCATCCAGCACTTTTGCCAAGTAAACTCTAAATGGGTTCACAAAGAATCAAGCACAACTCAACAACAACAAAAAATAAAGTTATACAGTTTTAAAATGAAAACAAATTTCATTTAAATATAAATATCTTTTATTTTAAGTATATTCATTTGGTAAAAGGAAACAAAGTTCCTGCCTGAGAATTTTCTTATAATTAAAGCAATTCTATTAAAGTTTGAAGTAAACATATAAATAAGAATATCTTTTTGCCTATTGAGAAGCATCATAGAGTAGTAGATAGGGAACCATCATTGGAGTTAGAAAGACCTGGGTTCAAGCATGTGAAATTTACCTCTGATTATTATTGGCTATATTGCCCTTAGAAGGTCACTTAGCCTTTCAGTGTCCTTTACAATTTGGTGAGAC
Source organism: Sarcophilus harrisii (assembly GCF_902635505.1). NCBI lineage: Eukaryota > Metazoa > Chordata > Mammalia > Dasyuromorphia > Dasyuridae > Sarcophilus > Sarcophilus harrisii. The sequence goes on from NC_045426.1 coordinate 198,493,532, forward strand.
TAAATAGAAAAATTTTCTTGATCAATCAACTGGTATAGTTCCATATGTCAGTGAAATCATAGGTCTCGGTCCAAAAAAAAGAGAGGAAACTTTCTCAAGAAAAACTATACCTAGTTTCTAAGAATATAAAAATTGGGAAATGAGATATTTTCAAGTTTCTCACTAGAAAAAAAATAGATCCTCATGTAACATTTTCAAAATTCCCTTTTCTCCCTAAGTATTTACAATATTAAATTTGTTTTATATTATGAAGTCTGAAATAAGAATAATTCCAATTATGTATCCAACAACAAAAAGAACAACTTGCAAAGAAAGCACTCTACATATATTCTTTCATTTTATTCTCACAACAATCTTGTAAGATAGGCGCAATTAATAAATATCCCCATCTTACAGATAAAATTAGGACCAAGGGGGGGGGGAGGTTAAGTGATTTTCTGGCGAAGTCACATCGCTAATTAGTGTCTGAGATAGGATTTGAGCCCTGTTCTTCCTAATACGTTGCTCTATCTACTATGCTATGTTGTTTACGAATTTTTTTAAAAATCAGAATGATGCAGATAATCATAAAAGTCAATAATTTCCCACTCCATCTATATCAGCAATAAGTTACACTAAATTAATGATTATATTTTAAAATACAGTGATAATGGGAAGAGGGAAATGACTAATGCAAAAAAAATTTTTTTTAAGTTGTGTGAGGTTCTGTTGTGTTTTCTGCTCACTTTTATCCTGATGAAAAAGTAGTTCCTCTTTTCTATAAGTGAACATGCTCAGGATTAAATGGCATATTTTAAGATATCCCCTAAGATTTATATTTAAGTCAATGAGCAAACCATGAAGAATGGGATCCTTTTTAATCTTTTATAAACTGCTTCTTATCAGAGATCTTGAACATCACATAAAGTTTTAAAGGAATATTTTACTGTTTGGTTCTTTCATGGATGTTCATCTAATCTTGCCAACAAAAGGACCAAATGAGAAGAACCTATCTTTAAATTCTTACAACAATTTCTATTTTGTGCAGAGCAGCAGGAGGGGATGATGGGCCTTTTCAATCATAAGGCTAAATTTCCCATCAGTGCCCTAAATGGATCTTCACTCCTCCCCTCAATGGATCCCAAGAAAAATTCATAAGAAATGTGTCTGCTGCTATCTTCTGGGTACAGGCAAGTATAGCTGGAAGTTTTTGTGACTTTCCAGCACTCCTTGATTCTGCTCCTCAAATAGTATCCCTCGTTGGCATTGTTATATCTCATTTATAATAATACTATGTGCAAAATTACCAAATAAAATTGTTGATAACTAAGTTTTAAAATATTTTCTTCTAAAAGTAGAAGTACAATTGATATAGAATAATTTGATAGACATATGTCTATCTAGACATAGAATATGATAGACATAGATCTATCTCATTCTGAACATTGCCATTTAGTTACTTGTTTTATTGTGCTTCATATCAGAAACATAATTCTTCTTTATAATAAGCACAATTAAAATCAACATTTATCCTATTATCTAAATTCACAGTTCAAGGGTCAAAACAGCACACTTCTCATTGAGGAAAACTATGTTTGAAGTTTTCTTGAGTATTGTTAATCACTGTAGAATTAGTGACATGTAACAGATTTCCCACCAGCTATAATATTAATTAAATGGATATTTAGTATATTATTTTAGAAAGAAGCTTAGATTTTTTTAATGTTTTCATTTAAGAATGAATGACCTGTACCCTGTACAGAAAGGATACAATTTAAAAATTAAGTTAGTTGAATTCAGAGACAGTACCTTTTTAAAAGCTCTTTTATCACCTAACAGCTTTCCTTGTTATATGATAAATGTTTGTGAATAAGAAATTGATTTCAAAATTGTTAATTTGATTAGTTGTAGGCATGTCGATGGCTAAATTATCTTTTTATGTTTTAATCCAGTAGATAAAATCTTGTTTCTAGGGGTTTTAAAAATAATTAAGAAATTAACATAAGTAATTCAATCATCTAAGGATCTGTGACTGTATTTGGATAGATATTTGTTGTATCCTGCTTTCTAGACCCCCCACACCAGGGTAATTAAAATATACCTTCCTAGTGGACAAGTGATGAGGTGGGATTCCAGGGATTCCTAGGATGGTGGAATAATGGAGCTGTTTATTTCAAGGACTTTGCCCCTTTTTATACCCTCATACCCTTAAGTAACAAAAACACGAGGCATGCACTAAATATACACTGTGCACATGGGACCACATAAACAACTTGCTATTGTATGCAGTTTGCCACCTGGTACCACTCTTCCACTTGGTAAAATACTGCTTTAATCTCAACACAGATTGTCACTGCCCCCTGACTTCTCAGGAAGGCCGAGAGCACTTGGGGAGATGGGGAGCTGAACCACACATTGTTAGCAGGTTCCCTCTGGGCTGAAGAGTCTTGTACCTTACCCAGAGTTTCCCCACTAACTGTTACCCTCTACAAATATTCCTTTTAACAAAACAAACCACCTTTGAAAATAGTATATTATCAAATGTTGTGACAAAAAATTTAGCTATTTTGGTTCTAAGGAAATAGAATGTCATCCCTTGTTGTGACAATACCTGAAACCTTTCTGACATAGTAGGATCAGCCAAAGATTGGGCTCCTTTCAAGAATTCAAGATCATTTCTATACAAGGATGAAATTTGTAATAAGAATTTAGTGGGGGATATAAATAAATATTTGAAGGCTAATGAAACTTGGGAACTTAGGTGGTACAAAGCTGATTTTATGACATTAAAGGCAAACTAAATGGGAAACATGGTTTTTAAGTAGAAATAGATCAGATAGGGTAATCTTGATTGAAATGTGTTTTTGACAACAATTGAACTTTGTCAGGGAAATTCACAGGTTGAAATTTGGAAGAAACCCAGATAGCCATTTTCATACATAAATATACCAGAAGGATAAGTCATATGCACCTTAGATGTTTTTTTTTTCTCCCAGTATGATCTCTACCTGTTTGTTCAATAAATCTTCATATCACTTTGCCTCAAAGTCCTTCACCATCTTGTCTTCCTTCTTAAGAATGCTTTCAAGCTTAATAATACACTTTCCAGACTATGATGCTCAAAACACAATACTCTAGATACAGTTTGACCAGGGCAAACTTCAAAGGGATAATGTGTGTGTGTGTGTGTGTGTGTGTGTGTGTATATATATATATATATATATATATATATATATACATATATGTATATGTATGTATGGGAGGGGTCTCATTTCATACTCTTGACTCCCAAGTGTTTTATAGTAAACTACTTTCTAACCATCTCTCTTCCATATGTAGTAGATATTTTAAACTCATGTATTAAACTTTACATCTATTGCTATTGAATTTCATCTTATTGAATTCACCCTAATATCATCTTGAAGTTCCTGACTTTATAATTTAATAGACTTCCCATCTCAGTGTCATCTGTAAATTTCATAGATATAGATATTCCATCTATTCTTTTATCCAAGATTCTGATAAAAATGGAAAAAAAGTATACAGTAAGGATAAATCCTTAAGGTACTTAATTATAGAACTCCTCCTAAGTTGACAGGAAAGCTAGGTGATAAAGTGAATAGAGTTTCAGGCCTGTAGTAGAAAGACCTACATTAAAATCTGGCCTCAGACTCTTACTAAGCTGTGTGACCCTGGGCAAGTCACTTCAGTTTCCTCATCTGTAAAATAAGTGGAAAAAAGGAAATGTCAAATCATTCCAATATTTTGGCCAAGAAAAATCCAAATGGAATCACAAAGAGTCAGCCCTAATTAAAGCAACTGAAAAGCAATAATTAAGTTAACACTGAACCATCATTGTCTATTCTTTGAGTATAGTGAACAAGTTCTATATAATTATACTACAGCCGGATCACATTTCTATTCTATAAAGATTTTATGAAATATTTGATTGAATATTTTGCTGAAATCTAGGAAAACTTTATAGCATTATAGCATCCCTTAAACTAACAGTTTAGTAACTTTGTGATAAAATAAAATATTAGTCTTACATGACCTTGTGCGTGTGTATGTGTGTGTGTATGATGGAGCAATTACCACTTTATAATCACCACTTTCTTTACTAAATATTCACTATCTCTTTTATAATCACTTCTAGAATTTCCCAAGGAACCAGAAGACACTTAATCTTCTCCAGTATTGCTGTGTGTCTCCTGTTCTCCATTATCTTTCAAATATTACTGACAGGGGCTCATCAATTACACATGCTAATTTGACAGTTTTTCCAGTAATGTTTTACTTAACGTTAGTCACATTATTTTAATTCATCAAGAGTAACTATGTGATTTTTTTAAAATTGTCTTTGACTTAGCTTGGGTTTATAGCATCTTGTTTGGCTATTTTGTTGTGTTCTTTCCCATCCAGAAGTCATTCTCCTTGTCAGAGGTGGAAAAAAAAGCAAAGACCTTTCCATTTTTGTTCCACCATCTTTAATTATCAGAGGGCTCCGAAAATAATTCTAGAGCCAAATTTCTCTACCATTGCTCTTATAATCAGTGTCAAGTTATTATTCATTTCATAAACTCCATATTTATTTCCTATTTTTGTTCTGATAGTCAGCAATGCATTTCAGTAACAAAATTAAGTTGTGTTTTTTCTATTGATCTTTGCCCAAATGCTTTCTTAAAGAGAAAAAAAATTATCTTTTCTACTTTGTTGGGTACCCTTTCTCAAAGGAAAAACCATTAATTTTCTGGAGAATTTTGACAAATGGATTTCCTAATCTCCTTAGAGTTGTGAAATCTTTAGTCATTGTACATTAAGGCTTTATTAGCTTTTCACTGTGATTTTTGGAAATTCATAACAGATCAATATAGTCATGTTATGCAAAGTACTTTTTTTCTGCCTTGAGTATTTTATAAATAGCATGTATAAAAGACTATGGCAAAATTACTTCCCTAAACTCTATATTCTCAAGTGGTTAGTAGGTCTCATGATTTTTATGCTGAAAGGAAGAGTTATCCGGGATAAAGGAACTAGAATCTAATTTAACAGTTCATACAAGAGTCTCTAAATATAGCATACTCTCTTTGTTTGCATTTGTCTGTTCAATTTGGCTTGAGCACAATGTGCTGAAATTTTCTAATGCTTTTTAGGAGAAAAAATACTTTAGAAAATCAAATAAAATCCAAGTCAAAATACTTCAAGCTTTGGTCACATGGAACTACCATGCATTTTCTCTGGTGTCCACATATAGACAGAATAGTAACCTTTTTGACACAGTTAATCTAAGTAAACATAGTCTTGTCCAAACAGTATAAATATAGTATGAGAAGAGTAATCAGAATATATTTTCTCATTTTGATTAAAGAGGTCTTTTTCAAGTGGGTAACATTATGCAGCAATTTAATTTTGTTGAGTAGCCTATGGCAACCTTAACTCTAGTTTTGTTGATTAAAGAAACAGAAAACTTATAATTTTTTATTGTAAAAACTTATATATTCTTTTCTGATCCACATCATAGACTAAAATTGTACTGGAATACACAACAGCATTATGATATTATTGAATTATAATCATTATAATATTGACAAGAATTTCTTTTTATCCAAGAATAACACTTTTGGATTGACCATATGTTGAATATGGGTTTTTTTTAGGAACATGGAAATCTGCTAATTTGTTTTAAATTGGATTTAATAGTATTCTAGGGAAAAAAGGAAAAGCTTGGAGTTTTCAAGCTTTTTTATATTAATCTTGTATTTTGGCCCCAAAACAAAGACATTTCTATGTGATGGCTTGAATGAAAATGATGCAAAAAGACAACAGGCAGGCAAGCAGGCAGGCAGGGTGGAAGGAGGGAGGGAAGGAGAAAGGGAGAGAGGGAAGGAAGGAAGGAAAGAAGGAAGGAAGGAAGGAAGGAAGGAAGGAAGGAAGGAAGGAAGGAAGGAAGGAAGGAAGGAAAAAAGTTATCAAATTAGCTCAAAACCATATTATCATGGTAGATGCTTCAACATACTACAAAAGCAATACAACAATTTTTGCCTAGATCAGGAAACACGACTAGAAAAGAATAGGCCCAATTAATACATAATAATTGACTCCAAATGATACTTTTTTTTACCAGTAATTTTCCGCTTGGTTGGGATTTGAATATTCTTCTGAAAGCATCTTAGTACTGATTATCTACCAAGGGAAAATAGATATTTAACTGCTATCTGCCCACCCAAACCTATTACCCCTCAGATCTCTCAATTTAAATTGTCATTTTTAAATTTTTCTACCACACAAACATCAACAAACTTGAACTTTTCCATATATAAAGGACAGGCAAATAACTGTGTATAAAACCATAAAACTCTACTACAAATAGCTTGAGGTTTGTTTATTTTTTTTAAGTATGTAACATACTTAGAAGGTTAGTTCCAAAATGTGTCCAGCTTGTTTGTGTCTCCCTCTAAATTTCCTTCTGTGCAATGGAAAAAAGTTTCATTGATACTCTTCTTTTCTTTTATTCTTTTGCAAGGTGGGGAGGGGGAGTAGGGAGACTAGAGACAATATATCATTATCGTTATCACTCTCATACTTTTATATTCTCACTCCCTTAGTTCTATTGCAATAATAATAGAATAATTCTGCTATGAATATTTGTGTATATATGGATTCTTTCCTTCTTTTTTTCATCACCTTGTGTTATTGGCTGCCTAATGGTATTATAGAATAAAAGTGACTTTTTGATTATAGTTCTAAATTGCTTTCCAAAATTCTTGCCAGTTCACAAGTTCAATAGTGCATTAATTTGTGTGTTTTTCCACAGTTCCTTCTTCATTTTTTTTCTAATCTGATAGATGTAAAATAGAACCTCAGGGTTGCTTTATTTTACATTACCTTATACTTAATAATTTGGAGCATTTTTTTCACATTTTTGATGGTTTGAACTTTTTTTCCTGAGAACAACTGCTTCTTCATATATTTTAGGGAACTGATCTTTTTCTTATTTATTATCACTCTCTGACCTCATCAGTCAGTGGAAGAAAGACTTTTGGTTAGGGGGTACTGAAGAGGAGTGAGTTTCATCTTGCAGAATGAAGTTTCTGGAAATCATTAAGTTCAATAAAGCAATCCAGGAGGAAATAATGAATGTTACTAGCTTTCTCCTATTCTACAAAGAAATCCTTTAGTTTTGAGTGATATGATACTAATTAGATTAATGTATGTAATATTGACATATATTGGCATGATTCATGCATGAGGAAATAATCTCTCTCCAATTGTCTTTATTTCTGTAATTTTTTTCATATGCCATACCATTCCTGTATGTGTCTTAATGGAACCAAAAAATTTTTAAACATTTTATATTGAATATCCTTTTTCTATCTCTTCTTATTGGAATTTATGAATAATATAAAGAAAGGACAATTTGTGCAGGTTTATTTTATATGATTCTATTTTGCTAAAGTTATTTGTTTCACATTTTTAAAAAGTTCTCTAAGGAAACCATCATATCATCTGCAAAGTGAACATTTTGTCTGCTCTTTGCTTGGCTTATTTTATAAGTTTCTTTGATTCTTATTTTATTACCAAAGCTAACATAAGATTATGCTAGTTACAAAAGATAATAGTAGTGATAATGGATATTATAGCTTTACTACTGATTTTATTAAGAGAGTTTTATGTTTCTTCATTACCTATGATAAACTTTTGGTTTTAAATATATACTATTTACCAACTATATTATGAAAAGTCCAATTTGTTCTTTTTTCTAATTTTTTAAAAAAATGTTATATTTTGTTGAAAAGCCTTTTTAAACTATGTCTATTGACATAATCATGATTTATATTACTTTTTTATTAGTATCATATAATATTTTTATGGTTTTACTAACCAACTATGTATTACTATTATACATTTTTCAAAAATGCTTCAGTAATCTCGTTGATATATTTTGTTCAATATTGTTATGTCCCTAATTGTTAAAGTTGTCAGCCTATAATTTTCCTTCTTTGCTTTTACTTTCTTTCTTTTAAGTAACATGAACACATTTATTTCATAATTTTGTAGAATCCCTCCTTTATTGATTTTTTCCCCAAAACAACTAATGTTGTTTGGAAATTGATGTAATGTTGGAATTACTTTTAGATGTTTAATAGAATTTATTTTTAAATTAATTTGGTCCTGGATTTACTTGTTTTCCTTGGGGAAGTTCATTTTTCTCTTGTTAATTTTTTTATTTAAATTCTTTATTTCAAGGAAATGAATAGAATCTTAGAAAATTTAAATGTGATATATCTCTAGAGAAAACTGAACGGAAATAGAAGTACTCCTTTTTTTCAACTAAATATAGCACTTGCATGGAAACTGACCACAGAGCATAAAATCTTTACCAAAAATGCAGAAAACAGAAATATTAAATGTAGACCATAATTTTTTTAGACCATAATGTAATAAAAATTGCATTTTAATAAAAGGCCATAGAAGCATAAATTAAAAGGTAATGAAACTAAATAATCTAATCCTAAAGAATGAGTGGATCAAAAAACAAATTATACAAATAACTTGTAATTTCATTAAATAGAATGATAACAATGAGACAGAATTCCAAAATATGTGGAATTCAAGCAATGTGGGAAGAGAGAGGGAGGGAGAGAAGGAGGGAATGCACAGATTAATGAACTGGGGATGCAATTAGAAAAAGAATAAATAAAAAATCCCTAATTAAGTACCAAAGTGGAAATCCTGAAAATCAAAGGAAAGATTAATAAAATTTAAAGCAAAAAAAAAAAATTTGAGAAGCTGATTTTATAAAAATGCAATAAAACAAGCTAAACCACTGCTTAATTTGATTGAAATAAAGGAAGAAAACCAAAATGCCAGTTTCAAAAAATAAAAAAAGTTAAATTTACTACCAATGAAAATGAAATTAAAGGAATTTGCTTTATTGTATGCCAATAAAACTATCAATCTAATTGAAAAGGATGAACATAAAAAAAAGTCGACATGTTTAACAGAAGAAATGGGACACTTAAATAATCTTATTTTAGAAAAAAAAAAAAAGTATTAAGCCATAAATGAACTACCTAAAAAAATCCCTAAAATTAAATGGATTTACAAGTGAATTTTCCAAAACATTTAAGGAACAATTAATCCAAATATTACATACATCTTTGAAAAATAGGTAAAGAAGGAATCCTACTAAATTTCTGTTAAATGTGGTTTTGACACCTATTCCAGGAAGAACAAAAACAGAAGAAGAAAACAATAGGTCAATTTCCTAAGAAAATATTTTTGCAAATATTCTAAGTACAGTATTAAGGAGATTACAGTGAAATATCAAAAAGATTATACATTGTGACCAGGTGAGATTGTCAGGAATGCAGGTCTGGTGCAGTATTATGAAAACTTACCAGCATAATTTTATGAAATAGGCTGAGCCAATATAATAAAAATGAGAACTCTACCTGATTTGATGTATACCAAACTATAGTTTGTATACCAAACTACCAAAGAATTATTTTAAAAAGCTAAAAGAAATAGTTTTTAAAATTCATGTAGAAGAATAAAAAGTCAAAAATATTAAGAAACTAAGTACAAAAAAATATGAAGGAAAGTGGTTTACCAGTACCATATTTCAAATTGTATTATGAAATGGTAGTCATCAAAAAATAATCTGGTCCTGGTTAAAATACTGAGTGGTAGATCAGTGAAATTAATTACATACATAATGTATAGTGGTACATGGCCATATAATCTAGTGTTTGATAAACATAAAGAGATAATCACTATTTGACAAAAATTGTTGAAAAACTAGAAAGCATTTGTCAAAAACTATGTCAAATCAAAATAGGTACACAATTTAGACCAAAAAAAAAGTGATATCATAAGCAAATTAGGAAAAAATGAGAAAATTACCCATCAGATCTAGGGATAAGGGAAGAGTTTATGACTAAACAAAATATAGAGAGAATTATGGGAAGTAAAATCAATAATTTTGATTACATGAAATTAAAAAGCTTTTGCATAAACCAATCTAATGAAGCCAAAATTAGAGGGAAAATAGGAAACTTGGAAGGAAGAGAGAAATTTACAGTAAGTTTCTCTGTTAAAAGCTTGATTTCTCAAATATGTAGTGAACTGAGCCAAATTCATAAAAATAAGAGCTATTCCCCAGTTGATAAATGGTCAAAAGACATAAACAGGAAGTTTTCGTATGAATAAATCAAAGCTATTAATAGTTATATAAAAATGCTCTAAATCACGACTAATTAGAGATGCAAATTAAAACAACTCACATATCTCATACTTATCAATTTGGAAAAAATAGTGACAACTTTGGCCGAATCCCTAAAGTTTTTATTGTTGTTCGTTTCATTGATAAAATTATCCACCATTTTCTTAGGATTAAATTATTTCATCTCTATCAAAGTTTGAATCCTTTCTTGAAAAGCCCTTTTAAAAAAAAAAAAATTTTTATTGTACCATAGTAAAGCATGTATTCAGTATCTGCTTTTTAAATTTTGTTTATGATATTTAATGCCAAAAAACATAGTCAATTCTTATGAAAATACCATAAATAACTGAGATATGTTTTTGATTTTCTTTTCCCCTTCAATAATTTCCAGAAATATATCCAACTTTTTTAGTATTTTATTTAAGCTTTTAACTTCTTTCCTACTTATTATCTTTTGCTATTTTCCCCAGTTATAATTTTTTACTCTTTATTCTATCTCTAATTAATTTTATATTCCTTTAAAGTAATTAGATGCTCTGTCATTCAGTATAAATATATAGTAAGTTCTGATATTATTTCATTATCTATTTTAACTTTAAGTGTGATTTAAGTGGTTATGTCTTTTTACACTCTATTTTTATTGTTCTATTGCCTGAATTATGATCGTTATTCTTCCCTTTTTAATTGACTTGAAGCATAATAAATATTACCCTTCAACCTCTTATGTCAACACTATATGAATCTTTATGTTTCTAATATGCTTCTTGCAAATAACTTATTTGATTCAGCTATCTAATCAATTTTCTTTATCCTCATTTTTATTTGAATTCATCCCATTCACATTCACAGTTATGATTGCTAATTACACATTTCCTTTCATCAAATTATCTTATGCTTCACTCTCATTTTTTCTTTTCTCCCCTCATTTCCCTCTTTACAATAAAAAAATACAATAAAAAAAGGATTTTATCTAAATTAGAAATCTACAAATGAACAAGCATGCATTTAATCCTGTACGCATTTAATTCTCTGTTCTTTCTTTCTTCACCACACTCTCATCACTGAATCTTATACTTTATTTCCTTTTATTATTCCTTTGTAATCCAACTTTTGACATCTATACTTAGTGAGTAAATTTCTCTCTCCCCGGTTCTATCTTCCCTATTATATATGTTTCCCCACTAAGCTTAATATAGTTCTGCATCAAACTCTGTCACTCATTATATGAATATATTTAATTAAATATTTTTGTCAGTTAAGATGAGAAAGAGGTTCAGGTAATACTTATTATTCCTACCTGTTTCTCCGTGTTTATATATTCTTTCTCTCATGCTTCACAGTTATATGAAATAATTAAAGTTTCCCTACCTTTTCATTTCTTTCCTAATGTATCCCCCCAATCTTTTCTTTCTTCTCTTAATACCATCAACAGAGAACAAGATTACACCCAGAGTTTTTGTCTAATTTAACTCATTTATGAACCCTTGAAATTAAGAATTGTCAAAGTATACTTGTCTCTTCTCGTTGTTAGAATGTAAGCTTTGCACCAACATTTATTCCCTTTCAGTTGCTTCAAAGTATTTGTGTCTCTAAGTTTTTTTAAACTTGTGTTTATATTTCAAAGTTTCTCCTCAGTTATGGCCTTTTCATCAGGAATACTTGTGTAAAGTAATGTCTATTTAAGATCCTATCCTTCCATGTAGACGTGTAGAACAATTTGAAAGGGGCAAAATAAGTACCTTTGCATTAAAAAGGATTAAATAAGATGGCAGATAATAACAGTATAATAACTAGAATTGATATGAAAGGTTTGCAAAGTGCATTACAAATTACCTCGTTTTCCTCACAATAACCCTGACTGGTATTGCCTCTTTCATAAATGAACAATTTGATGGAAAAGAATTTTGATTTATTAAAATAGTTAAAATCCATGTATAAAGAAACTTAATTTTCAAAAAGTTATATGAACAATTTTGGACAGAAAATGAATTGGAGAAAAAATTTGAAGTCTTAAATCAATTTTAAAGGTTTAAAATAAAGCCTCTTTTATAATATGAAGTCTAATCGTTTAAAAAGGCAAAGACATTTAGTTTATTATTGAACACTTACAAAAGTTAACTGGGAAAAAGCAGTCTTCAATGACATAGGCTATGTAAGAACACTGCTTTAAGAACTAATAAATACTAAAGAAGTTGTAGAGCACTGTGCTCCTTATCTCATTTACATGCAATTGTAAAAAAAAAAAAAGTAAAAAAAGTAAAATTCACAATGAAAAGTCATAAGAATATTTACAGACTAAGGAATGATTTTTTTTTGAAAAACTGTTGTTTTCCCTCATAAACAAAAGGTGAGTCACCAAAGAAGCCCTGTTATAAGCTACTGAAAACACAATGAAAGGGCTGAAGAAGCCTGATGGGAGTAATTCAAGATAGGCAGAAGATAAAAGACTGCTTGAAAAGAGAAGTTAAATCTGTTGTAGCTTCCCAAGAAGTGGCAGCAGAAGCTGTCAGCTGACTGAAAACCTTCAGCTCCAAGATCTTGACTGGAGCATAATGAATGAGAGCTTATTTGCCTTTCTGCACTACCTACATAGTTTGAGAGAAGTGAACCTTTCAGAAATCCCTGCTGTTCTCTGCTGACCTCTCCTGTTTAAGAAGGAAAAGCAGAGAAGAAAATGTCATGTTTTGTGGTTTCTTTGATGAATAAAAAGAAATATTGAGATCTAAATGTCAAACAGTAAATTGATGGCTGAAGAATTATCTAGAATTTTCCATATGGCACTGAGAATGAACAGTTTTGCTGTAAACTTTGTTTAGTCTAAGTTTGGATTATTTTGGTAAAGAACTGACCAGACTTGTCTGTATTTCCCAGATAAAACCAGTCTGATGAACTTTGTAGTTCTCTGATTTTGTTATTTAATATAATATTGTTTAATACCATTTTTAAAGGTGATTGTGAGTTTAAAATGTTCTCCATGCTTGAGTGGTTAAAAAAAAAAGAGGAAAGAAAGGATTGGAACAGCAACAGGTAGCAGAAAGCAGTTTCATATGGGCAGATGTTAATGAATTGACCAATGAATTCAAAACCTGAAGTCTAGAGTTATGAATTATTTTCCACAGTCATGTTTCCCTTCTGGGATTGTGGGTCCACTCTGTCTCACATAGTGAGTACATTTGTGGATAAGTTTGAACCAAGTTGATATGTAGATTTTGCTGTGTTTATTATTCCTACGTTTGCTTTAATATATGAGTATACATCTCATGTATGTGTTATATTTGTAAATCTCCTGTTCAATTAATAATTCATTTTTCCCTGAAAAATTATACTGTTTTTTTACGTTACTTCATTATAATCATTTACATTTTGAATTTTGGAATATTTTATTTCAAGATATTTTTCTCCCTTCCATATAATTGCTACTAAGTCTCATGTGATATTGACTGTGATACTGTAACATACTGTTTGCAGCATTTTGAGGGGGTAGAAAAGGAAACTAGAATTTGTAACCTTTATTGGATATGAACTGAGCATATATCTGTTCATTAGATATCTAAGCCAACATGAAGTCTGATCTTACAAAAAGACTTGTTACTTGGTGCTGTCATAGAGTTAGGATGTGGTTCTCTTTCTATGGGAAATGAGTTCCAAGAGTAGCTTTTTTTTTTATTTCATAGTGATCTTCTCAGTTTATCAATTGAATGCCACAGGTTCCCTTTTAAATTTATTATACTTTAAAGAAAAGGGCATTAATTTAAAATAGCTTAGCATTAATTACACAAAATGTTTAGATAAAATACTAATTTTTGTAAAAATTTTTTATGTTTAATCTGACACAACAGTAGTCGATGATATTTTTTTCTGGTTTATAGAACCCTAAAACAGACATCACACTGACTTACCTTGTAGCAACTCTTCCCTTTTTTTGCCTAATACAGATTAATGAAGTCCTTCCATAAAGATGCCAATTCATCATCATCACATAACTGTCTTCATAAATAAAGGACTAGAGGAAAAAAAGTTGTGTTACAATGAAATACTATATCTTATTGCCCCTAAAGAATTCTTTAAAAATAAGAAACAAACACAAACAACAAAAACTAATTTTGGCATCCTGTCACTGTGATATTTTATACATCGTACTTTTGTATATTCATACCCACAAATGATAATTGACTCAAGACCTCAGAAAAATTCTAGCAATGGTATGCATTCAAACAACATAATTGTATTGCCTATTAACCCCTAAGGCAAAATGAAATCTTTTAATCTATTAATAGTTATTATTACTTCTTCCTGTTGTTTCTTAATCATGTCTGGTGCATCTAAGGGACCCCATGGATTTGGACCGTGGAGTTTTTTTAGAAAAGAAACTGGAATGTTTTGCCATTTCCATCTCCAGTGTGTCCCTGTTTTTTATAAATGAGGAACTAAGGTAAATGAGGTTAAGTGACTTGCTCAGGGTCATGCAGTTAGTTCAATGTTTGAGGCCACATTTGAACTCAGATCTTCCTGACTGCAGGCCCAACACTATCCACTATTCCACCTAGCTGTTCTTTATTGTCACTAAGGTGGTTCAAACATGTAAAGTCAATATATACTATTTTAACAGAAATAAATTTCATAATTTCACAAGCAAATGATCTCAGATGTAATTATATTAAAGTAATTCTTTACTATATTATTCACTTTAAAGCAAATATTTCTTATTAAATATTTTAAGTTTTTGAACATTTTACCACATTTTTTAGAAAATTTAATTAGTAACCTAATAGCATCCAGATTTAAAGAAGTTACTAATACTATTTCTGATAAAAAATAATTTCTAAAATGAATATGAAAAAATCCATGTATTTAAAACATGAAATAAAACTTGTTATCAATTAGATATCAATTCAGTTAAATGTATTTTCAAATTATATAATTATTCATTTTATCACTTTTGACATTCTAAACTAATGTCACTCAAGACCAGGAGAGAGTACTTATACAGGAATAGTACTAAATCCTTTAAAGTACAACAATCTTAGTAGGTATGTGTTATGATTTTCCCTCCTTATGGATTATGAAACTGAGGTAACCAGAGGTGAAGTAATTTGCATAAGGTCACACAACTGATCATTTCTTTTTTAATTATTTTTAACTTTTTTATTCATTTATTCTATTTTTCCAATTACATGTAAAGATAGCTTTCAAGATTCATTTTTATAAGATTTTGAGTTTCATATTTTCATTTCTCTCTCCCTTCTCTTCCCCCTCTCTAAGACAGCACTCATTTTAAACACATTTCTGTATTAGTTATGTTGTGAAAGAAAAGTCCAAACAAAAAGAAAAACCACAAGGAAAAAAAAAAGCAAAAAAATGTTCTAAGCTGAAAATAGTTTGCTTCAATCAGCATTTGGTGTACATTGTTCCTCTTTCTGGATGCAAATGGCATTTTCCATCCCAAATCTGTTGGAATTGTCTTGGATCAATGTATTGCTGAGAAGCAAAAAGTCTATCATAGTTGATAATTACATAGTATTGCTGTTATTGTGTACAATGTTCCAGTTCTGCTCACTTCACTCATGTAAGTCTTTTCACTCAGCGTCAGTTCATGTAAGCTTTTCTGAAATCATCTTGTTAATCATTTCTTATAGAAAAATAATATTCTATTGCTCTCACATACCATAACTTTTTTAGCCATTCCCCAACTTATGGGCATCTACTCAAATTCTAATTCCTTGCCAACACTAAAAGAGCTGCTACAAATAGTTTCACACATATTGGTCCTTTCTCCTCTTTATTCATCTCTTTAGTATAAAACCCTAATAGTGATACTGCTGGATCAAAGGGTATGCACAGTTTGATACTTTTTTAATAGCTTTTTGTTGACAAAAGATATGCATGGGTAATTTTTCAACATTGATACTTATAAAAACTTCTATTCCAACTTTTCCCTCTTTTCCTTCACCCCATCCCCTAGATGTCAGGTAGTCCCATACATGTTAAATATATTGTATTTAACATATACTTTAATATATGTATACATATTTATACAGTTATCTTGCTGCATAAAAAAAATCAGATTTAGAAGTTAAAAATAACCTGAGTAGAAAAACAAAAAATGCAAGCAAACAATAACAGAAAGAGTAGAAATGCTATGTTGTGGTCCACACTCATTTCCCAGTGTTTTTTCACTGGGTGTAGCTGGTTCTGTTCATTACAGATCAATTGGAACTGATTTGGATCCTTCCATTGTTGAAGATAGCCACTTCCATCAGAATTGATCCTTATATAGTATATAGTATTGTGAAGTGTATAATGATCTCATTTCACTTAGCGTCAGTTCATGTAATTCTCTCCAAGTCTCTCTGTATTCATCCTGCTGGTCATTTCTTATAGAACAATAATATTCCATAACATTCATATGCCACAATTTCCTTGGCCATTCTCCAGTTGATGGACATCCATTCAATTTTTGATACCCTTTGAGCACAGTTCCAAATTGCTCTCAAAAATGGCTGGATCAGTTCATAATTCCATCAACAATGCATTAGAGTCCTAGTATTCCAGCTCCTCTCCAATATTCATCATAATCTTTTTCTGTCATCTTAGCCAATCTGATAGATGTGAGGTGGTACCTCTGAGTTTTTTCTTATTTGCATTTCTCTAGTCAGTAGTGATTCAGAGCATTTTTTCATATGACTACAGATGGCTTTAATTTCTTCATTTTTCTGCTTGTATTCTTTGACCATTTATCAATTGAGGAATGACTTGTATTCTTATAAATTTGACTTGGTTCTCTATATATTTTAGAAATGAGGTCTTTATCAGAAACACTTGGCATAAAAATTGTTTCCCAGCTTTCTACTTCCTTTCTAATCTTGGTTGCAATGGTTTCCTATGTGCAAAATCTTAATTTAGTGTAATCAAAATTATCCATTTTGTATTTTATAATGTTCTCTAATCCTTTGGCCACAAATTCCTTCCTTCTTCAACTATTTAACAAGTTAGGCTATCCCTTACCCTCCTAATTTGAGTATAGTATCATCCTTTGTATCTAAATCATGAATCCATTTTGACTTTGTCTTTGTGTAGTGTGTGAGATGCTGGTCTATGACTAGTTTGCCTTACTATTTTAAAGTTTTCCTAGAAATTTTCATCAAATAGCCAGTTCTTATCTGAGAAACTGGAATCTTTCAGTTTATCAAATGCTAGATTACCATAGTCATTGGCTAGCAGGAGGCACCTATTGGTGACTGCTGGGATTTAATTCTGACCAGCAGAATAAATCATGTCATGTGAGAGGATGATAATGATACAAGGAGACTGAGAGGCAATTGTAGTGAAAGCCTCTTGACCTCTTACCTTTGATTTGTTTCATCTCTACACAGAATATATATATATATTTTTTGCTAAGTACAGCAAGGTTATTATTGTTTAAAGAAAACCTTCCATTCTTTCTCAAGTTACATGTATCAGTAAAATTGTTTTATGACCTTCAGACATATTTCTGACTCTTTGGGTTATGTTGGTCTTTCTTTGAACCTGTTAGCTCTACTTCAAAGAATAAGATAAAGATTGTAATAACAAAACATTCCTTTAGTTTCTCTAGTGTGCTATAATGTGTGACATTACTGTGGGGGATGGAGAACAGACCTTCCCCAATAGTGCTTTTGACCCCTTTGACCTTTTTACAAGCTTTCTGGGTTCCACACTTAAGCTTGGTCCTCCATAATTGACTATTGTTTTTGAGTACCTAATCTATTCTATTGATCCACCATTCTATTTTGTTTTGTTTTCTTTGGCAAGGCAGTTGGGGTTAAGTGACTTGCCCAGGGTCACACAGCTAGGAAGTGTTAATCGTCTGAGACTGGATTTGAACTCAGGTCCTCCTGATTTCTGGATGGTGTTCTATCTAGTCTGCCATCTAGCTGTCCCTACCACTCTTTCTTAGCCAGTACCAAATGGTTTTGATGGCTGCCACTTTATAATATAGTTGACTAGGCCACCTTCTTTTGAATGTTTTTCATTAATCCCCTTGATGTTCTTGAATTCTGTACATCTCTTGAGCTCAAATGTTTTGTTACTGTGTTTTAGTCATATCTTCAGCCTCGCTTCCTGATTTGGGACTGTGCCTGTGTCTGGCCCATTTTGTACTTGTTGATGAAGGGATCAATACCTTTTTGGTCCTAATTTTTATTTCTTGCAAGCTTCCCCCTCCGCTTATTATCTCTAGTCAAAGCACTATTGTTTTTAGGACTCTTGAATCCTAGAATTAAAGCATTTCATTTTTTAGTCTCCACTCACATTGCTACTGACCTCTGGTCCCCTGGGAGCATCTATAGTCAGAGTACCATTGACTTTCAAGTCCTCTAGAGCTTCCATTTCAGAGCTCTACAAGCATCTGGTCCTCCAGCAACAGAGTGATGTTGGCTTCAGCTACCTCTAGAGAAGTCTTCATCAGAATTTTCAAGCTTCCAATCTCTTTACCTGTACTTCCTTTTTAAAATTATTTTTATCTGTGCTGCTATTGGCTCTCTTGACAACTCTAGGTATATAACTTTTTAAAATCTGGGATAGATAAAGGTATTTAATGTTAATTATCTTGGATTTCTTGTTCACAATTCCATTTGGTGTCTTTTTTTAGATCTTTGCCAAAGTATATGTAGAAATGACTAATATGGAAATATGTTTAAAATGATTGTACATGTATAAACTATATCAGATTGCTTGCTATCTTGGGGAGAGAAGAGTTAGGGGAGAGAGAGAGAAAAAATTTGGAACTCAAAAATCTTATAAAAAATGAATGTTGAAAACTATCTTTACATGTAATTGGAAAACAGTACTTTTGAATTTAAAAAAATAAAGTATATATAGGCTCTTCAGAATCTTTTCCTATCTTCATTTTAATCAGAAGTATGACACCCATCATTCTTTCTAAAACTCCAGTTGCTGAATATCATCTGAATATTATATTCTCATACTAAAAATAAAATATTATGGATCCCCCTCTTTAATATATCTTACTTGCTGAGATTGGTAGATAATATTCATTAGCTCATTAAACAAGTTGAATTAATTGCATAATTATAACTGTGTTAGTCAATTTTCCCCCCAACACCTAAAGTGGGAAAATGAACAGAAAAATAGTTAATTGTAAAGAATCCTCAATTTTCAGCCCAGACTTTATCTTACTCAAGATAAACTGAATCTATTATATGAAAAGAAGATAACAAGATAATGGCAAATTACTCTTTTGGTTTTGCTCCTACCTTCTCTGCCTTCTTTTATTTCTCCTGTACTAATAAGTTTCTCATTTTCTATTTCTTTACTCTAACCATAGTTACATAATGTAGAAACCCAGTAAAGAAAGATCTTTGCTTTCTAATATTTATTATTATGAATTTAACATCAATCCCAACAACTGAAAGTAATTGAACACAGAAATTCCTAGTTTCATCTTTCCATTTCCTCTTTACTTTAGAATAAACATTGGTCATACTTTAATACTTTGTTTTCCACTAGAATAACTTTGGAGAAATTGGGGTCACTAACACAATGAGTCATTGGAACAGGACTAGATTACAATATCCCAACCATACCATAGAACGTGAATGCTTTTTAATTTTTTTTATTGCAAGCTGTTTTGAATTTGTAAATACTAACTATTAATACAGTTGTAATTTTCAAAACAAGGGATACAAACATGAGTAAAATGATGTCTTTTGAATGCACCACCTAAAATTATTTCTGTGATAAATCAATTACCATAAACATTGATTAACTTGGGATATGCCTATAAAAAAACTTAATAAATCATGAATAGCTAAGGTAAACAGAAGGGAAAATCAGAAGCTTTTTGAACACATCACTTGAATTTGGACCTCAGTTTCCTGGATAGACTGGACTGCATTTTCCATAAGCCTATTACTAGCCTAAATAGTTAATGATCAAGGAATCATGCTTGCTTGCTTTCTAATGTTATTGACTGACTTCACAGGATTTTGGATATAAATTACCTTTCTGGGTTTCTGAAATGTCGTATTAAAAAAAATAATACTCTGTATAGTTACTGCACAGCCATGTATGTGTTACTAAAAGAATAAGATACCGGGGACAACAGTACTAGGGAAGGTAGGTTCCCTTTTCCTGAACTTTTCTATTTGGGTAAATGTTGCATTCAAATCAATGGTGTGATCGTTCAGATGGATTGTGGTTTCAAAAAAACCTTAAATATCTGTTAGTCCAGATGATTCCTTTTCCAAATACAAGCCTTATTTGATGAATAAGAAAACAGAATCCCAGAGACAATACAACTTACCTGAAGTCACACAGGCATTAAAGAATTGGGCCAGGATTTGAACACAGATTTTCTGATTCTAAATCTTGTATTCTTTTCATTGTTCTATACTGCCTTTCATGTGGAGAGAGCCAAACTAATGATCATTGAATTATGCCTAAATTAAATTTTCTTAATTCTGAACGAGATAAAAATCATTCTCTGTGATTTATTATCTTAAATTTAAAAATGCATAGAAACAAACTACACAGATTGGCATAGATAGGAAAGAATGAATAGAAAATAATTTATTAAGCACTTAAGATGTTCTAAGCACTATACTAAGCAAAGCAAAGACAGTCCTTACTCTCAAGAAATTTCTATTTTAATAGGAGAGACAATATTGATTGAGGAAGAGTAACCAGAGATGGCTACTTTTCTAGGAATTTTCTTGGAATTGTGAGTGGGATTTTAGGGAATTTAACTGACCTCTAAGAACAATGACAGAATTGATTTGATCATAGTTCATGGTTCTAAACCTAAAAGATATGGGTAGAAAAAATATACATAGAAATACATAGGCAAGGTAGTGGGCAAGAAAACCAGGGAAGAGGGGAAACCAAGAAGAGGGAGTAAAGTAATGAATAGTTTGGACTTTCCTAAAATAGTGTTCTAAGCTACCAGTCTGAATACTGAAGTGCCTGAAGGGAATTTTCCTGTAGGATGAGATCCTGAGTATTACTGGCAGGGAGATGGAAAAGGAATTTGTGAAAGAGCTAGCTAGAGAAGAGGGAGGGGAGAAATCGCTTTACTATTTTGGAATTGAAAAAAAGAAATTCAATGTTCCTAAAGACCAAGATGTTTTTATTTTCTTAATTTTGGGCATCTGTTGACATTTCTGAAGATATGCAATTGCAATTAAAATCCATAGTCCTGGTTAGCTGTAGTGCTTCCCTCTTGTCCAATGAGAAATGTTAAAAATCCCTGGGCTGGCAGGAACTTCAGGCTGTAACAACCTTCCATGATCTGTTATCTCTTCTCTAACCTCATCTGATAGAATTCATATAATGCATATTCTAACAAAAGTAGCCTATTCTTGCCCTCATTCACCTGCTAAATGTTCTCTCTATTCATGTAGATCTATTAAATTTCCTACACATCATTTAAACCCGAACTCAAATGCCTTTTCTTCAATGAAGTTTCTCTGATCCTTCCTATAAGGAACAACCTTTTTACCTTTGTGTTCACACAACACCTTATTTTGCATCTCTTTGATACACTTCTATATAATATTGCATATTACAGTTATCTAGGTTTGAATAATTTTCTCTTAAACTTCATAAGGAAAGGGTCTGTTTCATACCCAAAATTGTACCTTACACTTATCACAGTATTTTTTATGCAGTGGATATGTGACAAATGTTTATTTAATGAGAAAGAAAGGACAGGGGACAAGCCTGTCATATTCCAGGAAATGTGCTAAGCATTTTACAAATATTCTCTTTTGATCCTCACAACCACTATGGAATAAGCATTATTATTATCTCCATTTGACAGTTTGAGAAACTGTAACTGACAGAGGTTAAGTGCCACACAGCTTAATAAATATTTGAAGCTGAATTTGAACTCTTCTATGCCAAATGCTGTACCACCTACCTGCTATGGATAAACAATGATAAAATTCCCTTTCCCTTGTAATACCACTGTTTACTGAATACATACTATATTGTGTAAAGACATTAATAATGTATTCTTCCTCATCCCTGCTAGATGGGACTTAGCTCCATTCAAAATAATAGTCAGTCTGTAGCTGACTCATTACCAGGAAAAATGATGATAATTGATCCTTTTATTCATAGTTCCATCAAATGGGCTCATGATTATTTTTTTCCTTATTATCATCATTTTGAGCAATAACACAATATCTTTATTATTCTTAATATTTTCTTTAATTTCAGCAAATTGCTTTTGGTTTTTTCCAAATATAGCTAGCTACATGCATCTTTTTCTAATGGTAGACATGCAATATTTATAAATGTCTTTTTAATTCCGTAAAAATCATGTATAAATAATCATACTCTCTTCATTTCACATTGAGAGTATATTATTTAGTTATTCAAACTTTACTCTCTCCATCTCTGCATAATACTTAATCACATGTTCAATATTTGTACCAACATGATGTTTCAATCTACAAGCAATGTACATGACACAATGCAGTTTTTCAACATAGGTGAAGAATCTTAAGCTATGTGTGATGTTCCTGGTGATAAATCTGTGGGGTTCTCTCTTGTCATCTGCAGGGTGCTGGTTGCACTGCACTGGTGGTTGCTGTGGTTGCAAGGAAATTAGAACTTACCAAAGCTGAAAAACATGTGCATAATTTCATGATGGACACCCAGCTAACCAAAAGAGTAAGTCTATATTCCATATATCTGAAAAGAGGCTTTCTTTTTTGTGAATGCTATAACTTTTAATTTGAAGTTTGCCATTAAAATCAAATGATATCATTTATAATATTCTCTTTGGAGTCCATGATCATATTTTCAAAGAAAGAAAATCATTTGGATTAGAGAAAAAAAATGATCTCATAAGCCTTGGAATTAGTATTGACTAAAGAAATAAACCAAACCAACATTAATGATTGATAAACATCTCATATTTCCATTATTCTGCAGGTTCTCCATGTTTGAAATTTTGGTAAGAAACATAATAGAATTTTTATTCAAGAATTTTTATATTTTTCTTTCCATTATAATCAATAGCACTACTTACTGGTAACCATAAATATCTGATACTTTATTAGATTAAATCATTTCTGCTGACATTTTATAATATATACCAAGGTTAAAGAAATTGAGAATTACAATTACAAAGTAGTAAATGGCAATGGATATTTTTGTTTCAAGGCTAAAGAGAAACAAAGTAAAAATTTTCCCTTAGCTCTTGTGCATGTGTACATATATACATATATATATATAATATATTTACAAATAAATCCAGTCCTTTTCTTTCAAAATTGCACTGCATACTCAAGCCATACAATGTGTCCAAAAATTTCATTATTGTTATTATTCCCTTAATGCCCAATATAATATATCCAATGAAACAAAGAAAATATCATGAATGTGTCATATTTATAAACTCATAATAAATTATATCAAGAAAATTATACCCAAAGTATTGTGAGGGGATTAAATACATTGTAAAGCTAAAATAAAGGGGAAAATGTGCAAAAACAAAAATTCTCTGAAAGGACAATCATAATTTTTAAAATTTATCAAGAGTCAGAAAACAAACATGCATGTGAATTAATGCTGGTCATGGAGATATCAAGAGTAATTGAGTTCTCAATAAGAACTGTATATGAGCATATTTAAATTCCCAAATAACATTTTGATTTCACTGATTATGTTATTTCCTCTAATATGGAGGATACAACTCATTCATGTCTATGTGCCCTTCATGCTCTTATCCATTTTGTACCATAAGGTCACAAGAGGTCCATCCAATGTGATGAAGGCTTTTCTTGCTTTTCCCTGACAATGGACCATTTTGACTATTTACCAGTTACCTTTATCTTCTCTTTCTACAATACATTTCCTTGATGAGATTCTTTACTTTCATTCTTCTTAAAATTTCCTCATTGATTCGGAATGTTGTAGCCCAAATATGCAGAAAGGCATATTCAGCACATGCCATTCTATATGTGTAGTATTTATTTTCACTTTTTACATATTTTTGAATTAAAATTCTTCCATCAGTTCCTGAACTATAGGCAATTCCCTTGGAAGGCCAGAAAAATTTCTTCTGAATCCCTATACGAAAAGGTACACAAAATTAATCTCAGTGGACCATCCTTGCCACTTCAAAGGAAATTTAAATGGAATTACAAAATCACTCAAGAATAAGAAAAGGAAGGAAAAAGAAAAAGGAAGGAAAACCCCAAAATTGGATTCCTAATTGGTTTTAAACATTTGTTATTGTGCAGTTATTCAGTTGGGTCTGACTCTTCATGACCCCACGGACCATATAGCCTAGCCCTATTCCCTATCCATCTTGTCCTCTGCTACCCCCTTGTTCTTTTGCCTTCAATCTTTGTCAGCATCAATCTTTTCCAGTGAGTTCTGTCTTGTCATCATATGGTAAAATTTCAGTATTTGCCCTTAGGATGATTATCCAGAATTAATTTATTTAAGTATTGACTGAACTGATCTCCTTAATGTCTAAATAACTCTCAGAAGTCTTCTTTAGAACCACAACTTTAACATGTTGATTTTCAACCTTCCTTATAGTCCAACTCTCACAATCATAATCACTGGCTTTGACTAAAACAGATCTCTATCAGCAAGTTTATGTTCTCCAAATTGCCATATTTTTCCTTCCAAGGAGTATCTTTTAATTTCATGGCTGCAATTGCTATCTGCAGTAATCTTGAGTCTAAATATATAAAATGTGATAGTGCTTCCATTTCTTCCCCCTCTATTTGACAGAAAGTAGCGGGTCCAAACCATTAACTGTTTTTTTTTCCATGTTCAAGCCACTTTTTTACACTGTCCTCTTTCATCCTCATCAAGAGGCTTCTTAATTCTTTTTCACTTTCTGCCACCAAGTGATATCTTCTGCATATCTGAGATCATTGGCATTTCTCCCAGCAGCTTCAATTCTGTCTTTTGATTCATCTATCCTAGCATTTTGCATGGTGTACTTTGCATATAAGTTAAATAAGGTGATGATATGTTGTACTCCATTCTCAGTCTTAAACCAATTGGTTGTTCTGTGTACTGTTCTAACTATTCTTGATCTGTGTGCTGCTTCTTCAGGAGACAATAAGATTATCTGGTACTCCTATCTCTCTTTGAAGACTTGCTTCAATTTGTTATGATCCAAATAGTCAAAGGCTTTAGGGTAATCAATGAAACTTAAGGAGATCTTGTTTTCTATTACTCTCTTGCTTTCACTCTAACCTAATCTAATCCAATGAATTTTGCCAGTTTGATCTCTAGTTCTCCTCTGAATCTTTGAAAACCAATCTTTACTTCTGATAATTTTTGGTTCACATATTGCTAAAGCAGTAACTTAAACAAATTTGATGGTATGTGAAATTAGCTCACTTATTTGATACTTTGAACATTCTTTTCCCCTTCTATAGGATTGGGATGTAAATGGATCTCTTTCAATCCAATGGCTACTGTTGAATTGTTGGGGGATTTTTTACTTTTTTTGAGTTGGTTATTTAGGGCAGCACTATAACAGCATCATCTTATATGATTTTAAATAGCTTAGCTGGAATTCTATGACTTCCACTAAGCTTATCATTAGCAATGATTCCTATAGCCCACCTGATTTCATTCTCCAAAATGCCTGACTTTTGGGTCAGTAACCTAACCCACACTATCCTGATTATCAGTGATGTAAAGCTCTTTCTTCTATAATTCTTCTGTATATTCTTGCTGGCTCCTCTTCTACTTCTGTTAAGTACCTACCAGTTTTGCCCTTTATTATGCCCATTTTTGCAGGAGACATTTCCTTGATCTTTCCAAAAATCCTGAAGAGATCTTTTGTCTTTCCTGCAGTTTTGTTTTCTTTTATATCTATGTATCATTTAAGAAAACTTTTTTTTATATTCCCTTGCTATTTTCTTACATTCAGTTGACTATGTCTTTGCCTTTTACTTTGCTTCTTTCCTCGGGTGTTTTTAAAGACTTATCAGATAGCCAGTTTGCTTTCTTTTCTGTGTCTTTGGAGTGTTTTTTGTAGTTGCCACCTGTGAACCTCTTATCTATAGTTCTTCATGCAGTCTATCAATCAGACCTAATATCTAGAAACTTTTCATCATCTTTACTATGTATTCATAAAAAATATTATTGAGATCATACCTATTCATTGATAATTTTTCCCTATATTCTTCAATTTAAGTCTAAATTTTGCAATTAGAAGCTCATTAAACATTGATTATTCAAGCTCTTTAGGCTAGCAGGAAAACCATAGTTATAAGATCCAAAAGGAAAATCAAATAGGGTAGATCAGTTTAAAAGTAAAAAGGGGGGAAAAAGGAACATATTTGAACTATTATAGCAAACTCTAGAACAGAGGTCTTTAACCCAGGATCCATAAACTTTTTTATTTAAAACTAAATACAAAAAAAGAAAAAGCAAATTAGAAAAAGTCAGAAAAGGAAAATTTTTTTAAATAGTCATGTGCATAGCCGCACAGCAGGTAGGGTTCAAAATATATAACAATAAATTTACACTTCAAGACAGCATATATAATAATAGAAAAGATAATTTTCCTGACTCTCCATCTTTTCTTTGCTTCCTTTAGGTGATTCTGTACACTTTTTGCTTTTTGCTTTTTCTTCCCATTCATTCTCCCAACTCCTCCAAGAAAGCTACAGTTAAGCATGTGTATATGTGTGTATATGTATATATTTATTATATGCATATATATAGTGTGTGTGTCTGTATGTATGTATGTATATATACTCACACCTACATCCTCACATACACACATGCCTACACACATATATATGCATTTACACATATGTAAATATACATCTAAATAATATTAATTATAATTATATATTAAATATATATAATTATATGATATATTAAAGATAATTATAATCACAATAAGGTTGGTATATAATGTAGATTCTTTTATTGAATCTTGAAGTTTGACTTTATCTGAGATCAATGATTATTAGTCCTATTTATTCTCTAATAAATTCTATTCCTAACCTTTGTTATGATGTTTATGTATATATCTTATTTACTATCCTTACTAACTCTTCTACTTTGATTCTATTTTTTAACTTGCCTTGCTGTTACTTAACCTTCTTCTATCCATGGATCCCTTCCTTATCTTCTTCCATCTTTCCCCTTCCTCTTTATCCCTTTCCTAACAAGCTACACATCTTGTTCCATAGTCCATAAACTTTTTTTGAAAAATTTAACCATTTCAATTTGATTGGTTTCCTTTATCAACCCTATATGTTTAATTTTATTTTATGCATTTAAAAATAATATTTTGTGAAGAGGTCCATAGACTTTATCATACTGCCAAAGTAGTCCATCACATACACACACACACACACAAAAAAAAAAAAAAAATTAAAGGATCTTGCTCTAAGAGAACTGTTAGGCGTTGAGTGAACTTGAACAAAGGGATACAGTGATACAATAGATTAGCATATAAATATTCAAACAAGCAAAAGTTATCAAAAATAATCTGTTCAACCTATAAAGAAACAAACAAAAAACTAATTATTTACAATTGCTATGAGAAAAGAGAGTGACAGTGAATAGAGCAGTGACCCTGCAGTTTGGAGATTGAATTCTAATCCAGCTCCAAACACTTGATACTTACTAGCTGTATGACCTTGGACAAGTCATTTATCCCTAATTTTCCTTTCAAAAAGAAAACGGAAGAGGGAAAACGTTGTCAATTTTTTGATAGATCTCAAAAATGAGGGAATGATAAATAGAGCCTCAGATGAAGACTATCTCTAGCAAATCCCTCAAAATGCAAAAGTCTCCAATATGTGGGAGATGAAGTCTATCACATGTGTTCCCAAATATCCTTTAACTAATTAATAAAAATTAGTTTTTATAATAGTTTTTACTGAAAATAGGACCACAGTAAAAAAAAAAACCTACTCTTTTTCCTCTTTCAATACCCATCTACTCATCATCCAAAAAACATGCCTACTTAGTTCCTGAAGAGAGTAAATTCAGATATAAAGTGTTTGCTGCAAAACAATCATCCCCAATTAAGGGGAAGAAATATACTTCTTGCTCCTTTGAGTCATTTTCTCCCTTTATAGAATCACGACCACGTTCACTTCTGTATATGACTTTGCCAATGGACAAGTCAATTCTGTTGCTCAGCTGCTCTGGCTCCTTATGGGACTGGTCAAGCAGGTTGTCTCCAGGACTGCTGCATGGTCTCTTTACCAGGTTCAGCTGAGACTACCAATGACTTCAAGATTTGAGTTTCAGATGACTTTAAAGGACCTGTCCTCACCAGTTGCCTGAGTGCACTTCTTGATGGATTTTACAATGTTGCTGGATGCCTGGTCCTCTTCTTAGGATAAGCATTAATCTCAGGTCAGGGACACACAAGAATGAGAGTGCCATTCCAAAGGCAAATGCATGCTAAGCAAGGAGAAAAGACAGGCAAAACTATTGCCCTTCTTTCACCAAGAGATTCACAACAGTTCTTTCTCCACAAAAGCTACCAGGAAAGAGAACAAGAGATCTCAAATTTTTTAATGCTTGCAAAAAAATTTATTTTCTATTGTGAAAAAATCCTTCCACTCCTAGGCAATGATTCTAAGACTCTTCTAAGACTGAGAACTAGAATTTCCATTGTTGTTGCTGGCATCCAAATGCTTACCAGAGATTGTCACATGCACAATTACAGCAAAAGTCGATTTAAAGGTTTTTGGTCACCATTTATTTAGCCAATGGGAAAGAGAATACTTCTGAAGAGAGTAAAAGTTCCCCTGCATTATATTTGCCTGAAAGAATTCTCATCAAACTTCATTTGGGTTTGAACCAAACAGCATTCATCACAAATGCCCTAAAAATATTGTGTCCTCAGGTGCATCCTTATATAATGGACAGCAGCAATCTATTGTGCAAAAATCGAGGGACCTCCAGAAAATTATAACTCAATGAAATACCTAGACAGTATATTTCGAGAAATCGTAAAAGAAAATTGTGTCTTGAAAACAAAGGACAAAGAAAAATAGAAAGAATAACGTCTAGCAATCCCAAACTTAACACAGTCAAGAATGTGATGGCTAAAATTTTGAGTTTTCAAATCAAAATTACTACAAGGAACCAAAAAGAAAGTTCTCATTCATGTAAGCTACCATGATCAAGATCACACAGAAGAAAATATTATAAAAGAAAAATTCTTAAAATGTAAACATTCTAAAAGGCAAAAGATAAGATTTTAAAACTGAGAATAACAACTTGAAAAATTGTGCTACCTTGTGGAGGGGAAATAGGAATTTTAAAAAAGAGTAGAGAGCTTTTAATTATTATAGAAGAAAAGGTCATAACTCAGCAGAAACTGAGAAATAGAAATCTAGGAGTTAAAAGAAACCTAAAATGGTAAATACATTTGAGCAATTAGAAGAAGAAAAACTGTGAAGAAGCATTTCAAAAACACAAGGCCTACGGATGGGTTTGTTGAAGAGGGGAAAGAAGAGATAAGGAAAATGGCATGTAATAGAGAAGAATTGAGGAAGAAGAGAGAAGTTACTAATTAGCATAATAAAAATACTTGAGAAGAAAAGTATACAAATGTGAAGGAGTAGGAGGAGGAACAGGATTCTCCTGAACTCACTCTTCTCTGAAACAGGCAAAATAATTTTTAAAAAACATGTTCATGGTATAGAAATACATTAAACTAATCAAGGAAACAGATGGTATCAGAAGAAGAGAGGGGGAGGAACAAGAGGAGGCCAAGAATCCTTGAAGGAATAGTCATAAACAAAATAAACTTCAACTGCACAGGCTTGATTATAAAAGGAATATTAAAAAAGAAAGGTATAAGAACTAGAGATTAGGGTCAGAGCCTGGCAAAGAGAAGAGCCACAGAGGAGTGAAGAGATTGGGCAATTTTATATTGCCAGTGGTGATCAGATTCCTCTTTAAAAGAGGGGAAAATATAGGAAGATGGAAGAAAATATATAATTAGCAATTTTAACAGTGAACATAAATAGAATGAAATCACCTTTTAAATGACAGGGCAGCAAAATGGATTTGAAAGTGGTATCTAATAACAAATTATAACATTTACAACAAGACTTGAAGCAAAGAATCACTATGAAATTGAGAGGCTATATTGGAATTTATTATTCTTTAGGTCAAAAATGTAAGGATAGCAATTACAGAAAAAATGGACAGTGTTAAAAGAGATAAACAGAAAAATTATTATCCTTAAAGACAGCAGACAGAATGATATAACGTCAATACTACATACATATATAAATACATGTTTATATTTATATATATATATATATATATATATATATATATGCATCTATGGACCATAGCATATAAGTACTTAAATAATAAATTAATTGAATTAAAGAGAGAAATGGGTAGCAAAAACCATTTGGAAACTGTAATATACCTTCCTTTCAGATTTAGACAAGTCCAACAAACATAAAAATAAGAAAGCCATTAAGGACCTGAATACAATATTAGAAAACTTGGATTATGACAGATTTCTGGTAATTAGCAAATAAGAATTGACAACCTCAAAAAATTGCAAATAAGATGATATCACTCTGAAGGCAAAAGGTGACAAGGAATTAATAAGTTCTTGATGAATATGAAAGAGGAGAGCATAAAAAACTGACATGAAGATTAATATAAAAAAACCCTAAATTATGGCAACTGATTCCATCACTTCCTGGCAAAGAAAAGGACAAGCTATGGAAGTAATGTCAATTTTGCATTTTAGGACTCAAAGATCACTGTATATGGCATCTTTAGCCATGAAATTTTTTTTAAATTGCTCCTTTTGAAGGAAAGTTATGGTAAATCTGTCCAGCATACTAAAAATCAGAAACATCACCTTGCTAACAGAATCCATATAGTTAAAGCTGTGGTTTTTCCCACAGATTTCACAGTATGGTTGTGAGAGTTGGAATGAAAGGAAGGCTGAGTGTCACAGAATCAACACTTTTGAATTGTGGTGCTAGAAAAGACTTTTAATAGTTCCATGGATGTCAAGTGATCGATTCAATCAATATTTAAAATAGTTCAGACTATTTACTAAAAGGTCAAATACTGAAACTGAAGCTTAAATACTTTGACTATATGATGAGAAGCAGAACTCATTGAAAAGGACTCTGATGATGGGAAAGATTGAAGGCAAAAGGAGAAGGGGATGAGATGAATATATAGAAGCATGAAAACAGCAAACTTGAAATTGGACAGATTTTGAGAGATAGAGGGAAGAAGGGCTGGCATTTTATGGTCCATAGGATCATGAAGATTGCACATGACTGAATGACTGAACAAAAAAAAATCACAAAAGCTTTGTTTAAAAAAAATAGAAAAAAGCAGAAATAAAAAGTACTTCCTTGACTGATCACAGTAAAATAAATACATAGTCCATAAAGATTATTTGAAGAAAAAATCAGAAGCAAATGGAAAATACATATTTTCATACTCAAAATAGATCAAATATGAAAAAGTGGGTAATTTGGAACTATACTTCAAAAGTCACTAAACAGTACATATCCTTTGGCACATCACTACTTGCCTTATACTCTAAAGAAAAGAAAGGAAGAGGAGTGGGATGCATATGTACAAAATTTTTCACAATACTTTTTGTTATATCAAAAACTGGAAGCAAAGTGAGTGTCCATCAACTGGGAAATAGATGAACAAACAATTGTATATTGCCACAGTAGAATTAATTATATTATGCTATAAGAAGTGATTAATAATAAGGGTCCCAGAAAAATCTGGGAGGTTTTATATAAATTGATGCAGAATGAAGTGTACAAAAACAAAAGAGCCAATTCTTTTATAATTACTGCAACATTTTAAAAGAAAGAAACCATGAAAAAAATTAAAGCCTCTAGTTAATTAATGTAAGGGGGAAAAAAACCTGTCTTTATGACATGTCTTTACTCTCTCCTACCTACTCTTCTTCCCTTTGAAATTTGACTTCCATTTTCATGACTCAAATGAATCTGATCTCTCCAGACGTACCATTGATTTCTTAATTGCTTAAACTGATTTTCTTTTCCTCGTTGTCCTTCTTCTCAGTCTATAAGCCTATCTAACTGAATATTCTCTCCTATCTGTGACCATAGTTTCTCTTAGTTGTTCTTCTGCTTGTATGGCCTTTCCTTCTCAATCTCTTTCGAAGGTGTGTGTGTATATATATATATATATATATATATATATATATATATATCACACTTCCTAACTGTAAACATTCCTCAAATTCTGTCCTTTCCCCTCTTCTTTTCTCTGTCTACACTCTCTTGGTAAATCCATCAGTTACCATGAGTTTATCTATTAGATCTATGCAAATAACTCACATAGAGAAAGAGAGCTCCAATTTTGATCCTGTTTCACTTCTATTTCATGAACTGAAAATTGGACATTTCAAACTAGATATCCCAGAGTCATCATGAATATGTGTTCAAAATGGAAGTTAACTTTGCTCCCAAATTCTGGTCTCTTCTGAGCTTCCCTATGTTTTCTTTTTTGTTGGGGCAATTGGGGTTAAGTGACTTGCCTAGGGTCACACAGCTACAAAGTGTTAAGTGTCTGAAGTCAGATTTGAACTCAGATCCTCCTTCAGGGTTGGTGCTCTAACTACTATGCCATCTAGCTGTCCTACTTTCCTATTTCTTTTGAATACCACCTCATCCTGGCTTATATATTTGGTATTGTCCTCAAAATCTCACTCTCTGTTATACCACAAAGCCAATCAATCATAATCTTGTTTCTAGCTCAATCCACAACATTTCTTATATCTAATCTGCTCTTTTCATTTACAAATCTTGTACTTTTAATTCAGTCTCCAAGCAGTTGTAACAAGTCATTGAAAGAGCCTCTCTCTTGTCACATTTATCTCAAGTCTCTCATGATTCTACTGCCATGGTCCTCTTGGAGAAAGAAGGATAAACAACAATAACATCTCACAATTCTAGTGTATCCTATATTCTACTTCCAAAATATTTTTCCTGAAGCATAGATCTGACCATGTGACTCCCCTAATCAATGGCTTCCATTGCCTCTAAGACAAGAGTGTTAACCCAGAGTCTGTGAATTTTTTAATACTATTTTGATAACTGCATTTCAATATAATGGCTCCCTTTGTAATATTAAGAATTTTTAAAACTTTTTTCCCAATAGTATTTTGTTTTTCCAAATACATGTAAAGGTAGTTTTCAGTATTCATTTTAATAAGATTTTGCATTCCAAATTTTTCACCTTCTCTCTTTTACCTTCCCCCTACCCAAGACAGCAAGCAATCTGATATAGGTTATTATACATGTATAATCCTTTTAAATATATTTCCATATTTGTCATGTTGTGTAAGGAAAATAAGAACAAAAGAGAAAAAATCATGAGAAAGAAAAAACAGATTAAAAAAAAGTTGAAAATATTATGTTTTGATCCACATTCAGTCTCCACAGTTTTCTCTCTGGATGCAGATGGCCTTTTCTATCCCAAGTCTATTGGTATTGTCTTAGACCACTGCATTGCTGAGAAAAGATAAGTTGATCATCACATAATCTTGTTGTTACTATGTACAATGTTCATCTGTTTCTGCTCACTTCACTTAGCATCAGTTCATGTAAGTCTTTCCAGGCTTTTATGAAATCATTTCTTATAGAACAATAATATTCCACTTATGTATTTTGAAACCATTCTGTAAAAAAGTCTACAGACTTCAACAGACTGCTACACACAAAAAAAAAAATGTAAAGAACTTTGCTCTAGGATAAAATATAAATTATTCTATTTCGTTTTTAAAGCCTTATACAAACTGGTCCCAATTTATCTTTCAAGCCTTATTAGATTTGATTCCTCCTCCCACACACTGAAATCCAGCCAAACTACCCTTCTTAAGGTTCCTCACATATGACATTGCATCTCCTATATCTGTGCCTTTGCCCTACTCATCCTCCCTACACATACTCCATCCTTTACCCTGTGTCTTTAATGCATTTCCTCCTGAGCTCTGCCTTAAGGACCATCTTCTGCATGAAATCTTTCCTAATCATTTCACCTGATACTGTTCTCTCTCCCAATCTACTTTGTATTTAACTTCTTTGTATATATTCATATTTATTTATTCTACATTTATGCCACACATATTTGTAGATACATTTTTGTCTCACCCATTAAATGGAAAGTTCATTTCAAGTAGGAATTTTTTCATTCTTTGTTCAAATATCTCTGGCACTTAGCATAGTGCCTAACACTGCCTTAATAAGATCTTTTTGAATACTGATAGTTATTCAGTAATTATAACTTCATGTCATCTAAAAATCTGATAAGTATATCATCTATGAGATGTAAGAAGTTTGTGCTGAGATATAATAACTAATCTTAAAGCTAAATTTTAAAAAAGGATTATTTCCCAGCTACTTTCTAAAAACAACAAACTAATCATTTCCTAACATTAATACCTACAAAATAATATAAAATGATTACTGATCTATTCACCAGTGGGGGCAGGGAAGTTATTGTATGCTTTGGGTTCTTTGTTACTCTGGAAAAAGATAAATTGATCCTGAGAAACAATATCCTTTTAAGATTGATTATTTACATTTTAGAATGATAAATGTTAGAGGTATAGGTATGCTAAACATTATCTAGTCCAATCCCTTATAAACAGACCTAGGTACATAAAGTGGATTGCTAGCTAGTTAGTGATAGGCAGGATTCAGTCATATTTCTCTTGATTTCCCAGTTCCCTTAAAAAGGCAGTTTTCCAATTTCAAGTTACCACTTTACTACCTACCATCCTTCCCATATGGAAAGTTCATTGTTCTTTGCATCCAATACACCGACTTTTAACTTTTAATAGAGGTCAACAATAATGATTAACAAATTCAGAAAACTTGAGGATTTACAACTGGAAGTATCTTTAGAGACTAACCAGTACAATGCTCTCAATTTGACAAGTTAAAAAAAGTTGGAAGTCCAAAGAAATTATGTGATTTGTCCAAAGATACATAACTCCTGAGTAGCAATGGCAAAACTGGATCTGTATAAGACATCTGGATAAGAGCAGAATTATTCAACAAAATTAATGAATTTACATAATCAACATAAAGCCACATACTTGGATATTAAGAAATAGTCTGACAGCAAGTACACACTGAGATGAATGACATAAACTTTCCTTTTTGGTCATAATTTCTGAAGACTTTGGCAAAAAAAATTGATTTGTTGTCACTAATAAAGCATAAAAGTATATTTAGAATATTATTTTATATTCAAGGAAAATTATCATTTGTGTCATACACTAGATTCCAATAGTGTGCTTTTTTTTGAAGAAGATAAATGACATGGGAAAACAATCATAATACAAGGCAGAAATAATTTCTTGATAAAGAACGTAAAGAGAATTAAAAGGATTGAGGTTTTTGAGGAAGTACCAACAAGGGAACAACAAAAATGGTAGAATACATATATGGTATATCTCTAGCTAATATAAATAGAATCAGAATACTTTGATTTGAATCTGGGTTTTCCACTTAATATCTTTGCCACTTAATACCTTTGTATCTCTGTGGGCCTAAGTTCCTTCATCCATAAAACAAAGTAATCCCACATAAACCATATAATCTTTAGAGCCCCCTCCAATTCTTGTCCCTATGATCTAATAGTAGTTAATATGTCTTCAACACTCTAAAACTAAAAAGTCTTTCCAGTGATGCATGGGTACATGAGAAAGGATACATGAAAATTCCTCTCTGTTTCTGTGCATTATTTTGCATGCAATAGTAGATTTGTTTAGCAGATTTAATCCATCACAATGCTTTTGATGAACAAGGTCCTCCTAGAAAAGTAGTAAAAGATTGAGGTATTGATTTTATGAACTTGATCTTTTTCTTTTTATATAGGTGAAAAATGCAGCTGCCAATGTACTCAGGGAAACATGGCTAATTTACAAAAATACAAAGCTGGTAAAAAAAATAGATCATTCAAGAGTAAGAAAACATCAGCGTAAATTCTTACAAGCAATTCATCAGTAAGTAGTAATTTTTCTCCCATTCTGCTCTTATATCTGTGGATTTATATTAGAGGAAAATATCCAGAGAGTATTAAATGGCAAAGTAATGGGTTTTTTTAAGATATGAAGATTTTTAAACACCACATAATTTGTAAATTCCTTGCATATCTGAGAAATTACATAGATAATACGTCATCAATAAAATTAATTGGTAGGAATAAAAATTTGATTTATTAGTAGATACTTAAGACTCTATTTCATATGTTACACACTTTAAAATTATTGCTATAGCTATTGTTGAGGATTTGTTGCATAACAAAGCATATGAATCTTTGTCATTTGCTCTTTGAGATTTAGACTGGTTCTACAAGATATCCAACATCTGCATAAAAGCAGAAATCTTCAATATATTTTCTGAATTTAATAGTATACACAAAATACCAAATACTTAAATATTAAAAAATATTTACATAATTGAGTTTTTCAGCTCCCTTACACATTGTGATCTTAACATATGGTTCTATATCCTTGAATTCTTTCTATTAGCAATATCTTACTCTTAATGCTGATGTTAAAGAGAATGATTATATGACGTTAAATTTTCTTATATCATAACACATCAAATTTCAAGAAAGAAATACATATACAATATGGTTTTGTATTTGGAGGCACTGGTTTTTAGGACTCGGGACCTTTCCTTTCCAAGGCTGGATGCATCATTAATGTGTATATTTTTCCTGGGGATATTTACCATTATCATTTTATTTCCTTTTACCTCATTACATCCTCAAGAAGTGGGACTAGATATGGTTTTTTTAACCTCCCAAGATGATTTGTTTCACAAAAAATCACAATGTCTTTTGTAATGTTAACATGCAAGAAAGTAATTGAAGAAAAAGATCTTTTGAATCCTAGTCTCTTGCTCTGTTCAAGATATTGACCTTTGTGTCTCCTTAAATCTAAAATATTGTATCAAACAGAACAAACTTTTGGAACTTTCTTCTGATTATTTTCAATAATTTATCTAACCAATACAGTATCATTAAAATTTTGTTGGAACTTTATAATTCACTCACTTCTTGTATACGTGCCACTTACTCTTTCCCATAAATTTGTGTGTTTTTATCTATTCAATTTTTTTCTGTTGACTGTATATGTTAGTTTATGTGTTTCAAGAGCAAATAGTTCCAATATATTTTTGTTCTTATAGGTATATGCATTACCAGTGCATGTATTGAACAAAGTATGTTCATATATATTGTAAAGCAAATATCTATATGGGTGGGAGAAAGTCTGTTTCCAAATCTTTTTGATCTACTTTTATAATATCTCTCACTTCTTTCCTGACACTGCCACCACTCTGGTCCAGTCCCCCATCGTCTGACACCTGGACTGTTATATTACTTTGCTCATTATTCTTCCTTTCTTAAGTCTCTCCCCACTCTAATCATCCTCTACTAAGTTATCAAACTGATCTTCTTAAAAGCACATTTGACCATGTCATACCGACTCCCATTCAATAAATTTCAGTGGTTCCTTCTTGCCTCCAAAATCAAATATAAAATTCTCTCTTTGATTTTAAATGCCTTCATAACTTGCTTCCCCTCCACCTTTCTTGTCTTCTTACACTTGTACTCCATGATCCAATGACAGTAGCCTTCTTGCTCTTTCTAGTCCAAAATACTCCATTTCCTAACAGAATTTTTATCAATCCAATCTGGAATTTTCTCCTGGCTTCCTTCCCTAGTCTCCTTAAAGTCCCTTATAAAATCCTACTTTGCACAAGAAGCCTTTCCAGATTTCCCTTATTTTTAATACCTTCCCTCTAGGAGATTTATCCAGACTTTAATGTGTATATATTATTTCTACATGGCATGTTGTCTACCCAAATAGACTGTGACCTTCAGAATAGGGACTGGGTTTTGTTTTGGTTTGGTTTCTTTGCCTTTCTTTGTATCCCCAGCACTTAGCACAGTGCCTGGCTCATAGTAGGTTCTAAAAATACTTGTTGACTGATTAGAGCATATGAAGATGCAGAGACAGGTCTGGAGATGTAAGTATTAGCATTGTGTGAATAGTGGAATGCAAATTGATTTTGTACACGAATGGATATTATAAATAAATGTATGTACGTTATTTTTACATGTATAGGTGTGATTTCATATAAGCCAAAATACATAAAATAAAAACTTTGTAAAGCATAATCCCAAATATATTAACAAATATTAAAACTATTTTAATGGTATTATGATATGCCATATTTGTATTAAAATGAACTGAAGGAATACCTGTTATCAGATATTGTTTATACTGCTGTTTCTCTAGCAATATGAATTTACAATTTTGAACTTTGACTTGAAGCAATTTTCAAAGACAACAAATCTCATTTTACTGATCAATAATGTGATAGTCCTGTGCATATTGTTTTTAAGAAAACTATATTTTCAAATGTTCGGTTGTGTGTTTATAAGTTTGTGTCATATAAGTTTATTCTGATAATACGTAGTCTTATTTTACTTGGTTGAAGTTTAGAATATTTTTAAAAAGCGCATAGGGCTCGATTCTTATGGCAAGGTCTTTGATAGAGTCATACCATTCAGACATAGTGAGAGTTTTTGCTTTAGACTTTGATAGTTGAATGAGTACTGAAAATTAATTTGTTTGATAGAGTTCTGGTTTTTGTTGTTTTGTATTTCCTCCAGGGAGCTTTACTTACTAATTTTTGATAGATCTAATGGTTTTTGTTTAATCTATCATCTTCCACTTCCCTCCTCATTTTTCCTCTTTCTCAACCCCCTTAATACTTCTCCTACTCAATAACTGACCTCTTGATTTGTGCCATTTAATTTAAACAAATTTTCAATGTAGTTTGTCTTTTGGATTGACAAATCTAAGTCATGGGGCTATTAGATTCAGAAGTTTTTATTCTTTTCATTGTGATTTTGACTTTAAAATTTATCATTTTATGATTCTTCTTGTAAGCCTATTGGTAATATGAACCTTTCCCATAGATAACAAGAGATGGATAGATAGATATTTGAATAGATTCATCCATCCATCTATCTAATATGTAGATATTAAATAGATACATAGGATATATATGCATAAAATAGGTCTTGATTATCTTCTCACAAAACCAAACTTCTGAAGAATCCAAAATGAAATAAGAAGTATTTCAAAAGTAAAATTCAATTTAAGTGATTGTTTAAAATCTGTTCTTATTCGAATCACATATCAATAGAGGTTGCCTTTGATACAAAATATGTCATACTGTTGTTTCTAATATCAATTCATGTATAAAAGATACCTAGACATTTTTATTTTTTAAATTTCTTTGTTATGAATAAAAATTGGATAATTATTTTCCATTTTCAGCCCCACTAATCTTGAATCATCACTATTACTATGTATATAACCAGAACTTTGAGGCAAATTTGCTGCATAGAGGGGAGGTTGTGGGGATGGGGGACAACGATGTAGAAAAACTGATGGGGTGAAAAAATAAACAACACTAGAATTATTCTAAAGAGTTTTGGTGAAACATATGAACCTACAGAATTAGTGCAGGACCTTCCAGCTGGTGAATCGAGCCCCCTGTGTCCATCTGAACACCATTCTATGTTCTTTTGTTTCAATATATTTTACAGTTTCTTTTCTTTTGTTTTGTCTTTTTATTTCAACAAAATGAAAATAGAGCTCGGAAGTAAGTTGTATGAGCTGCTCTGCTCAACATTTGCAGAATTTACTACCGTCTGCATGCGACCAGCAGATCCTTTATTTGTGAATTTCAGTAGTCTGATTGCTACCATAGAAATGTGATCCAAATTCATGGTCTTTTTTCTGTGATAAGTGAAGTTCACAAGGAAGGACTCAATATGTTTCTTACTCTTTTCCTCCCTCTCCTCCCTTTTTTAACTTTGAGGGGGAAAACCCACAACACACAAACACTGCATGTTATCTTTTATTCTGGCAGCTGCAGCTAAAATAAGACCATTTCCCATTAGATCTTTATAATGACAGTTATTAGAAAAAAAGAACAAACAAACCAGGAAGCCATTCCAGGTTAAGAGGACTTAATATTTTAAACAAAGAAAAGTTCAGTTCAGGCAAATATATATAATTTATCTTAACCTTTCCAAACTCTGTGAGAAAATCATGATGGGCAAAATTCTACTTTGAGATATAAGTATAATATAATTGCTTAAGGGATCAACCAGGCACCATCTCTTGGTATGTAAAATACTTAACTGATGCTTTTTCTATGATTTTTCCCTGATCTGAAGGGCATAATTTTCCACCCTCTCAAGATAACTTCAAAAATGTAAACATTTATCTTTGTATCTAAAGCCATATTGATATTCTACTTCTGTTATAAGTCTTTATAAGTGAAGAGAGCTAAAATGATGATAATGGTGGGTGGTGGTGGTTATGGTGATGGTGATGATGATGATGATGATGATGATGATGATAGAAAATAATATCCTTAGCCACAGTGATTTAATATTCTGGAAAGTACTTTACATATAGTTTTATTTGATTTTAGGAAATATCCAATCTAACTCCTTATTATACAAATGAGGATGCAGTTTGTTCAAAGTTAGGGAAAAAGATAAAATGGTAGTCCTGGTTTCTATATTGCTTATCTAGCATATCATAGCATATATCTATAATAAACATATAAATTTAGTATTTTTTAAAGGTGTCCATAAACTTAGTATGTAAAAACTATCACACTGATACATGGCATTTAAGGGGAAACGATCCTTTGGAATCTTCTGTTTAGGACCAAAACTCTTAATATTTTTTGGTGTCATGACAGTCTGGTGAAGCTTAAGGACACCTTCTCAAAATAATATTTTAAACACCTAAAATATATAGGTTTACAAAGGTAACAAGTTTTACTGAAATATGGTATCAAAATATGTTTTAAGAAGTTTATGGAACTCAAGTTAAGAATTTGTAGTTTAGGGATTAATTTACAACATTCCATCTTTAATCTTTTTTAATGAAAATGTATGCCATATAGTATAATTTCAATTTCTTATGCTCTCAAAGAAAAGTAAGATAAATAATCTAAAATTATTATAGATTGAAAGAACAAAGAATATATTGCCATAATGTGGCAGGTCTGTGACACATGGGTTATAGTGGTTTCAAAGAAATTAAAGATTTGAAGAAATTTCCCCTGTAATTCTTGCCCTAAAAGTCAAAGGATTTTCTTGTATAATTATGTAACTAGCTTAATACTATTATCTAAGTAGTTTAAACTGCTCTTTTTAAATTATTGAGCTTCTAAACTATGAGTTCAATTTTGATGATGGTTTTTTTAAAATAATTTTTATTTTAGGAGTACCTCTGCTTGATCTATTAATTTTTTAGAGCACATTATACTTTTTGAAGTATAACAAATCTAATTTGTAACTCATTTCTTTGAAATGCCAAGAATGATGGTGTTAGAGAGATTGTACCAAGTAATAATTTTCCCATAAGTAATATACAATGTAAGTCAATTTTAACCCATCATTTAGAAAAAAAGTTTCATTTTTTCATTTTTGCTTTAAGGTATACATAATGCAAGATTGAGAGAATATTGCATTTATTTTTTAAAAAACAATATTTTCCCTCAAAGCATCAAGTTTTAAAATGTTATGGCTTACGTGTATACAAATTTGAAAACAAGATTTTTATCAAGCAAATTTATCAAATAGTTGAAGTAAAATTCAAGCAGAGTTAAAAAAAAAGTGAAAGAATTATGAACATTTAGAATTTTAATATGCTGCTGGTTGAATAAAAGTTATATTTAAATTAATAAGAATCTCACTTATCACTGTTTTCATCAGCCTAAAACACTTAACCCAATCCATTTCAGACTAAACAGGGCTAATTATTGTATCTGCTCATATAGGCATAGGAAGGTATTGAATGATTACAACACTAATGAAATCTCATTTGCTTTATGTGTTTCTTCCTATGTCTATTTGTCATGATACTGAGGCTTCAAGGAATGTTGTGGCTTTCTCTCATATGAATAAATCCTTATTACCCCTTTTCAAGTACAACTTAAACCACAAGATGGATAATAGTCCTGAGGACATCACATTTCTTGCTCTCTTTTTTTGTGGTGTTAAAGAAGCATGCTTTTCATTATACCAGATACATAACCAGTTTTCAACTTTATCCTAAATATTCAAGGCATTATTCATGCAGTTATTTGCTCTTGTTAATTTTGTGCATGCTTTTGGGGAGAAAGATAAAGATAAATGAAAGAAAAAAAG
Organism: Sarcophilus harrisii; assembly: GCF_902635505.1. NCBI lineage: Eukaryota > Metazoa > Chordata > Mammalia > Dasyuromorphia > Dasyuridae > Sarcophilus > Sarcophilus harrisii. Next base: position 198,536,010 of record NC_045426.1, read on the forward strand.
AAGAAAACTATCTGACTTTAAATTTTATCTCATAGATTAAGAAGCGTAAAAATGGAACAAAGGAAACTAAATGACCAAGCAAATACATTGGTGGACCTGGTCAAGGTGAGCCAACACATTCCCTTTTCAAAAGCCAGGATTGTTTTCATGGCCTTCTAGTCTATATTTTAAGTGTTCAAGGACCATTCAGACTGAATTCAGATATGTATGTATGTAAGTATGGGAGGAAAGAGAATCCCAGTCAATGGTTATGATTTTATGACACGGAAGCTGATATTTAAAGAGATAAAAGTGATTTACCCCCCAAGTCAAACAAATTGTAGAGACAGAACTGAGATGAAGTAGTAAATTTTCTTCCCTCATTTCCAGTACTATTACCGAGGCATTAAGAAACTTTTGATTACTAATTTTTATTCTTTTTTTTTACTAGAGTTCATTATTAATGTTAAAATATTATACTCACTTGTATTGCTTTAGAACGTCAACTATTTTGTTACTTTTTTCTTTGTATTCCTTCATTTCAAGCATGCTTGAAAATGTGTTTAATAAATATTTCCTGAATGAATAAATGAATGGATTTATAATAATTGCTAGCATTTAGGTAACATTTTAAGGTTTATGAAGCTCTTTAAAAATATCTCATTTTATCCTTATAATAGCCTAGGGAAACAGACACTATTATGCTCATTTTACAGATGAGGAAACTGAGATAGATGCAGGTTAAGTGACTTGCCCAGAATCACACAGTAGTAAGTGTCTGAGACCAGTTGTTGTTAATTTCAGTCTTGTCCAACTCTTCCCATTTGAGGAGTTTTTGGCCAAGATACTGGAATAGTTTGCCATTTCCTTCTCCCGAACATTTTACAGATGAGGAATTAAGACAAACAGGGTTAAGTGACTTGCCCAAGGCCACTCGGCTAAGTGTTTAAGGTCAGGTTTGAATTTAGGTCCTCCTAATTCCAAGCCTGGCACTCTATTCTCCTATCTTATCTGCCAGTGAATGAATAAATAAGGAAGGAAAGACACACAGAGAAAGATAATAATGGGGGGAGGAAGACAAAAAGGGGGAGAGAGAAAGAGGGAGGAGGGAGAGGGAGGGAGAGAGAAGGGGGTAGACAGAGAGGAAGAGAGAGGGGGAGGGGGAAAGGGGAGGAGAAGAGGAAGAGGGAGAGGGAGAGAAGAAAAAAGGGAGAAGGAAGGGGAGAAGGGGAGAAGGGAAGTGAGAGAGGGAAAGGGAGAGGTAGAGGAAAAGAGGGAGAAGGAGAGGAAAAGAGGGAGAAGGAGGGGAAGAGGGGAGAGGAAAGGGGAAAGAGGGAGAGGAAAGGAGAGCGGGAGGGAAGGAGAGAGGGAGAGGGGGAGAGGAAAAAGGGAAGGGGGAGAGGGAGAGGGGGAGAGGAAGAAGGGAAGGGGGAGAGAGAGGGGGGGAGAGAGAAAAAGAGGGAGGAAGGGAGGGAGGGAAGAAGAGAGGGAAAGAGAGGGAGGAGGAGGAAGAGAGGGGGGAGGAGGAAGGGAGAGGGGGGAGGTAGGAAGAAATGGAGAGAGGGAGGGAGAGAGAAATGGAAAGAGGGAGGGAGAGAACAAGCCTTTCCCCATTAGACATCATACCAGAAGGGAGGTCTACTAGTTCTTGGTATTTGGCACTCAAACTCTTCTGGGGTCATACCCTTTCTTCATTTACTAAATGTATGCTTTATATGCTTCCTTTTCAGACACAGAGCATCATGTATGACATGATTTCTGATCTAAATGAAAGAAGTGAAGAAATTGACAAGAGGGTAATAACCCTGGAAAATAAGTTAGAGTCTTTGATTGGTAACATTCAAGCCCTTCCTGAACTGATAAGTCAGACGATCAGTAAACAACAACAGGATTTCATGGAAACTCAGATGCAAAACTACAACCAGAATGCTGCCTACAGCGCAGAGCGGTCACGGTCCTTGACCCGAAGGAGGTCCTCCTCTACAGCACCACCAACTTCATCAGAGAGTAGCTAGAAGAGAATAAGTTAACCACAAAATAAAAGACTTTTTGCCATCATATGGTCAATATTTTAGCTTTTATTGTAAAGCCCTATGGTTCTAATCAGTGTTATCTGGGTTCTGATGTCAGAATTCTGGGAACCTGAACACAATGTTTTAGGCCAAAATGAGTGAAAACTCTTTTTTTTCTTTCAGATACACAGGGAATGCACCTATTATTACTATATAGATTGTTCCTCCTGTAATTCCACTAACTTTTTATTCATGCACTTCAAACTTTACTACTACAGTATATAATATAATAAAAAGGTTAATTTCTGCATATATTTGCTTTATCACTCCAACATAACTTTGAAAAATCATATTTTTGCATTATCTTCAAGAGCAAATGATCAGTGAGAACAGTTATATACCAATAACACTAATTTCCAAAATTTCAATCTGTTGGGAAAAAAAGTTAAATTCCTTGGTGCAGTATTCTTTCAAATAGTATATAAAATAAGGTCACTAACATAGCCACCTTTCCATTTGTAAAACTTAAGGGTTTCTGATTAAATTGTAAGTTAAAGACTAGGTTCACTTTTATCAGGGAAACAATGGCACAGGTGTCACAAGCTATTTGACTAATCAATTTTCTCCATAGAAAATTAGCATAATAATGGTGCCAAGAGTAAGCCAAAATGAAGTAATATTTTCTTAAATGGAATTTTAGAATTTTAACCTTCTACAAAATAGATATTTCATAACTTCCCTTTTATTCATTGATCATGGACTATCTTTTTTGCTTTCAAGAACATATGCTTAATAGAAAGGAGAATCAATATAAGAGGTGCTTTCATTTTCATAGACCTTTTTTTAACTATAACATGCCATAATTACTTTCTCTAGGTCTGAAATAAAGTTGGGAACATTTTTGTTCATGTTTCTAAAATAAAGTACTTTTAAGATAAGTCAAAATTCACTTTTAGTTATCAATTCACTCTCATGCTGTCTTATCTTCTTACTTATATCCCTTAAGAAAATGAAGAGTGAACAATTTTTCCTCTTGTAGGACAGATGCCTGATACAGAATTATGATTCTACACCAGTGGTCTTCTTTTGGTCTTTACTTTCATGTCTGGCACAAAGTCAATGAATGTAAACACAATTTGAGAAGACATCCTGAATAATGATTATCTCACACTGACAATGTTCCTTATGTTATTCATATAGATTTCCTGAAGGACTTAATGTAAGACTCAGTTTGAAAAGTCATCTGTGATGTTTAACAGGATAACATTCAGATTCCCCTTTTCCTTTTAGTCATTTTGACCTAGTAGCTTTCATTAATAACTAAATTTTCACTTCTCAAATAAATCTCTGACTTCAGCATCATTTTATAACTATCCCCATCATAATCAATTTCTGACCTTTGAAAGTTGCCAATACAGATATATCTTTCTTCTTTATCTAGAGATAGAATTCTGGTGCAACATATGACACGGATAATATGCCTGCATAAAGCAACTTTCATCATTATGCTTTGTTGTCAGTACTAAAATCAAACATTGTCTTTCAAGGCCAAAAACATAAAAAGTGGCATTTCTTAGGAGAACACAAAGATATAATATTGCTACCAAAAAAAATCATAGTAGCCATACATACGTAAGCATATCTCCTAATTACAAGAATTATTTTTATATAAAATCTGTTGTCTTAATCAAAAAAAGTTTGTGTTTTCATATAAAAATCCACCTCTACAAACTTAGGGAAACACTTAAGAAAATCGTGAACATTTTTAGTATCTTATTATTAAGGGAAAGAAAAAATAAAAAGGGAACCAGGGAAAAACAGTTTATTCATCTATTTCTACCTTCAACACAAAGGCTAATATGGCATAATGATGAGATTGGGTAGTAGTCCAATTTACAGCTCATTGATCAATTCACAAATCCAACCCAAAGAACGGAAACTTGAAGAAAGATTGATATATTACTAGTCCACTAATATATATATATATATATATATATATATATATATATATGAGAATTATGAAATTAAATTCTACAAGTATATATTGAGGAACATATATCTAGCTTCTAAATGGTGGGGAAAATAAAAATAAAATTACTACCTAAAACCGAACAGAATAAAAAGGTTGGGTGAGGATAGTAAGAGGACATCCAAACACTAATGTAAGCATTACTATAAGAATGTATACATTCCACATACTTAAAAAGAATGGACTGAAACTCCTCAAAAAAAATGCAAAAAGTCTACAATGGGATAAGTACCAGAAAGATCTAAAATATCCACAAAAGTTCTACTCTGATGTCTCAGGATGAGTGAAGTGAATTTGGTTATACAAAAATATATGTCATTGTAAAAACTCTTATCAGGTCCTACCTAGGTAGAAAAGTTTCAAATAAAGATCTACTCTGATAGGCTTAATATCTACCAGCATTTCCCCACAATATTGGTTAGGTCCACACCTCCCCTCTCTCCTGAAACATAATTCAGTCCACACCTCCTCTCTTTGGTCTATGAGAGGGATTAGTTTTTCTTAAAAGAAGACTAGGCAGTCTCTAGGACCTGAATGGCCTGACAAAGATTCCTGGTCACCAAATGCCATAAAAAACCTTACCTAGTGGGGTTCTAAGATTGGTTGGTATTAGAGCACAAGACTCCCCCATACTCCATTGTTGACAAGAACAAGCCTAACAAAACTGAAAAGTGATAACAAAGTGTCCTAAACAAAGTAAACCTTTTGGTGTACTATTCAGTGATTTAGGAATGCTTCACAGCAATTTAAACAAGATGAGATAAGCTCAGGGCTCACATCTTGATTGAGTTGGGGAAAGAGCACTACAAATACTGAGAATGGGGTTATTGGACAGAGTCTCCTGATCTTTTTCAGTAAATACTGAAAGAGGCTACCTGGGAGGGTTAAAAAAAAAAAAAAGAGAACTAAATGTACAGTTTTTAAAATTGGGAATACTTAACACAAACCAAAAAGTGTTTTTTAAAAAAAGGGAAATCTGAAAATTAAATGTATGTAAATGTATGTAAAAAGACCCATCAGAACCTACTATACAAATTTATTGCATATGCAAGCAAAATAGAATTTAAAATAATAACAAGAATGTCAAGTATCCAACATGAATTAGAAATACTAAACAATTCAGTTTCATAACAAATCAGATTAGATAAAAAGACATTATCAGAAGAGTTGGGGAGAAGAGAAAGAAAGGTCCAGATGGATTTACGAGTAAATTTTATCAAACCTTGAAAAATTGTACATACCTCCCTGCAATTCCGTAATGGCAATGCTTTAATGCCTACATGCTGCATTTTAATCAGACGTTTATCTCCTGCTCTAGTGGAATGATTTTCTGAGAGGTGAGAGTTCATCATATCTGGCAAGTACAATGCCTGCCAACCATCTTCCTGCTATCCCACCTCCCTATTCCCATTCCCTTAGTTTTGCCTCTTGGTCAAATAATAATCAAATATAATACTACCATTCCTAGTAAATATTGTATTCATTCAAAGACATTATTCAATTCATTTTCCTTCAAGGTGTATTTCAAATGGCTTTTTTTATTGGCAATGTATTTTTTTCTGCTCCTTGCTAATGGTGACTATTTACAAAACTAACAATGGTTAGTGATATGTCTGTTGCCACAGAATGTGATAAAGTCCATACATATATATATGTACTCATGTAAGTGAATTTAGTATCATCATTGATTCTATAGTATACGAACTGAGAGATAATACCAGCCATGGACAATGGTACAAGGTCTGTAACATTTAAGTTGTTATGGGGAAACAATCTACTAAAAGGGATACTAAGTAAGGTAAGAACAAAGAAATGATTGACAGCTAGTTGGCCCAGTGCACAGGGGGCTGGATACCAGTAACTTTTTATTAAGTGCCTACTCTGTGCCAGATATTTTTTCAAATACTGGCAAAGAGAGGCAAAAGAGTGTTTCTGCTCTTGAGGTGCTCACAGTCTGATGAGTGAGGGAACAAACAAGCAAATATGAACAAATGAGTATATCAGCAGAAGTGGTGACTGAGTAGGAATATGTGTGCAGTGAGGCTCCACTTGGAAGAGCAAATCTCCAAATCTCTTCAAAGGAAGATTCAAGACATACCTTTAGCCTCTTTTCCCCATACTCTTTTCCAAAGGAGATTTTAATTTCCTGTTAAGAAAGAAAACATGAAATTGGGGCTGGAGGTCACTTCTGCTCCCCTCAGAGAAAAAAGATAACAGGCTCAAAATATTGTTAGTCTAGGGAATATCATCAGATTCCATCTAATTTTGGATTGCTTGATCATTTTAAGGGCAAGAAACCCAAGCTCTATATTCAAAGCTTTATCCCTTCTCCACCTAATGTCAGTTCCACATGAATATATATGGAAAATAACAAAGAAACTTACTTATCTAAATTAAAGCATACAGAAATCAAAGAAAATAAACAGAAAAAAATGATACCAGACAATATAGAATGAAGCAGCTCTCCCATTCAGAATGAGATAACTCAGCTCAACAGAGAGAGAGAGAGAGAGAGAGAGAGAGAGAGAGAGAGAGAGAGAGACAAAGACAGAGAGAGACAGAGACAAAGACAGAGAGACAGAGACAAAGACAGGGAGAGAGAGAGAGACAGAGAGAGAAAGAAAGAGAGAGAGAGAGAGAGAGAGAGAGAGAGAGTGTGTGTGTGTGTGTGTGTGTGTGTGTGTCTTGGATTTCACCCAAGAAGGAACTCCTTAAAGGTTCTAGAGTAGCAACAGGTACATAATGAAGATTTCCCATCCCTCTCAAATCTTCAGAGTCCTTTTCATTAGCAGCCTGAAATGCAGATTGCTTCTTCTATCTTCTCTTTCAAAGTTAGAAGCTAATATTACCCTCAAAAAATTTTTTTGAAACTTCGCAGTAGATGATGGGCTGAGAACTGAAATTTAAATCTATCTCCAAATCTGTCCTGCCCAGAGCAGAGACTTCTTTCCCAATGAGAAGAGAGTCCCATACCACTGGGCTTTGGGACAGTGTCACATAATCTGGGCACAAGAAATATAGAGAATAATTAGCCAACTTAAGAGGGATTGGGAAAATCATCCTAAAAGAGAAAATTATATTTGGGACTTGAAACAAATAAGAGAAGACAAGAGGGGAAAAAAATAGGGAAGAAATTATTCCAGATAAGCAAGAATTTTCACTAGCCTGTGAAAATGCCCAGAGTTGGGAGATAAATTGTCTTGTTCTAGGAATAGTAAGAAAATGAGTGTTATTGGATTGGAAAGTATCAGGGAATGGTGGGAAGAGAGGAGGAATGTGTAAGAATTCTGGAAAGGTAGAAGGAAACCAGGTTGTAAAGTCATTGCATTGTGCAAAGGAAGATGGAAGTCACCAACTGCATCTTGTTATGATGCCATCCCTCTTCCTTTTCCCTCTGGAAACACATGCAAGCAAGAGATACAATGCATGTGGTCAGATAGAAGACCTGAGTTTAAACCCTTACTAGCTTACTTAGACCCTTACTAGCTGTGTGACTCTAAAAAAGTCACTTAATCTCTCTGTGCCTTATTTTCCTTATCTGTAAAATGGTGGGATGAGGGGGCAATACTAACACCTATGTAAAAGAATTGTTGTGAGATAAAAAGAGATAACATATGTAAAAATGGTTTTATTTTTATTAAAAAAAAAAGAAAAGCAGAAAAGGAATACAAAATAAAATGAAACAAACAAAAGAGAACATTGTCATGTGCCCAGCAGAACATCAGAGAGGATTCAAAATTTATAACAAATTACCAGATCAAGAAAGTATAAATATTAGTAAAAGAAATTATATTCATAAGTAAGTGTACATCTTTACTTACTTGTAAATTATTTTGTTCCTAGATGCTCACCTTTTTTACTTTAGTTTTCCCTTTTTTATCCCCACCCCACTCCCACACAGGTTATAGTTAAAAAATGAAGTATTTATGTATGCATATGTAGATATATACATAAACACACATCCCCACATACATACACACACATTTCTTATCCCTGCTGACTGCTTTAATTCTGCTTCTAATTTACTATTATTTAACCTTTCCCCACCCATGGATCCTTCCCTTATCTTCTTCTCACACCCTTTGCTTCCTGATTCACCCATAACCCCCCCTTTATTTCTTTATAGATTTTGGAGGGTACTATACCCTTTATGGTATATATGAAGTGTTGTCCATTTAACCCTTTTCTGAATTGAGTAGGTTTTCCAAAACTACAAAACCTCCTCCCCACCCCCACAATGCCTCTGTGTCTATTCTTACTCTGTACCTCATTTGTATGACATAATTATTATTTTTACCTTAACTCTGAATCAATCTTTCTTTTGAGCTTCCCTATTGTTGATGTAAGTCTTAAAGACATGGTATTCATTTCCCATGTTTTAAAAAAAATACATAATTTGTCCATCTTGAGTTTCTTGAAATTGATCTTTAATGCTGGCTTTTATATTTAAAATTTTCTATTGAGTTTAGGTTTGGTTGATAGAAAGTTCTAAAAATCTTCAAGTTCATTGAATGTCCATTTTTCTCATTCAATATTATAAATAATCTTGATTATGATATTTTTGGCTACAGGCATAGTTCTTTTGATTATTGATAGATGTGATTCCAGGACCTGAGGACTTTAATTGTGGCTCCTGTACAATTCTAATTGTAGCTCCAACATATTTGAATTGTTTTTTTTCTTATTTCTTGCAAATTTTTCTCTTTGATTTGAGGGTTTCGAAATTTGTGTTCCTATGTGTTTTCCACATAGGCTCTCATTGAAGTGGTGATCAGTGGATTTTTTTCTACTTCTACTTTCCCCTCATGTTTTATCACTCCAAGAGAATTTTTTTGGATTATGTTTTGCATTATTGTGTCAAGGTCCTTTTTCTGGTCACAATTTGCAGGCAGTCCAATTATATTTATATTTTCTCTTCTTGAACTGTTTTCTAAATTTGTTGTTTTTTCTTGTAAGATGTTTCACATTCTACTCTATTTTTTTCATTTTTTATAATCTGTTATTTCTTGGTCTCTCATAGCTTCACTAGCTTCCTTCTTGTTCAATTCTAATTTTCAAAGAGTTATTTTCATCTTTGAGATTCTATATCTCCTTTTCTGGTTAATTTTTTTCATAATTTTCTTTTTCTTTGATGGTTTTTTTTAAAGTTTTTCCTCAATGTCTCTCATTTTATTTTAAAATTCTTCTTAAAGTTCTTCTATAAATTATCCCTGGGCAGTTAGCCATTTCACATTATTCTTTGGGATAGAAGCTTTTTTTTATTTCAGAGTCCTCCTCTGAAGATGAACCCCATTCTTCCCTATTCCCATAGTATGTTTCTATGGTGGAGTTCTTTCTTCTTTGTTGGCTCATAACTGTGAACATGAATGGGATGAACTCATCCATATAATGGAAGCAGATAGCAGAGTGAATTTAAAAACAACATTCTACACTATGTTGTTTATAAGAAACACATATGAAACAGAGAGATCCATACAGAGTAAGAAGCTGATGCAGAATATATTATTTAAAAAAAATACCAATCATGATCTCAAACAAAGCAAAAACAAAAATAGATATAATTTTAAAAGATAAGGGAGGACACTACATCTTACTAAAAGATACCATAGAAATGTATATATGCACCAAAGAGTATGGCATCCAAATTCCCAAAGAAGTTAAGTGAGTCACAGAAGGAAATAGATAGTAAAATTATACAATGAGAGACCTCAATTCTCCATTCTCAGAACTAGAAAATAAACAATAAAAACATTAAGAAAGTGAACACAGAATTTTAGAAAATTACATATGATAGACTTCTGGATAAAACTGAATGAAAATAGAAAAGAATATACTGTTTTCTCAGTGGTACCTGGCCCCAACACAAAAATTGACCATGTATTAGGGCATTAAAACCTCAAAATCAAATATAAAAAAACAGAAATATTAGATGCATTCTTCTCAGATCACAATGAAATAAAAATTACATTCAATAAAGGACAGTGGAAAATAGATTAAAAATTAATTGGAAACAAAATAATCTGATCCTGAAAATAAGTGGATCAAAGAACAAATCATAGAGACAATAGTTTCTATTAGTTTCATAATGAAACAATAGTTTCGTTAAAGAAAATGAGACAAAATGTATAAGATGCAGCCAAAGCCATACTTAAGGGAAATTTTCTTTCTCTAAATTCTTAAATTGATAAAATATAGAAAAAGCATGTTAATAAATTGGGCATGCAAGTTAAAAAAAAAAAAAAAAGAAAAACCTTGGAAAAAACCAAACTAAAAAATGTTAATTAAGCATCAGATTGGAAATACTGAAAATCAAAGGTGGGATGAATAAAATTCAATACAAGAAATCTATTATGCTAATAAATATAACTAGGATCTGGTTTTATGAAAAAACCAGTAAGATAAACCATTGGTTAATGTTTTTTTAAAAGAAAGAAACCAAATTATCTCTTACAAAAATGAAATAAGTATGAGTTTATCATAACTGACGAGAAAGTTAAAGAAATCATTAGGAAATATTTTGCCCAATCATATGCCAGTAAATCTGGAAAAATCAATGAATATTAATAAAAATATAAATTGCTCATAAATAAGCTAAGCCAAAGTCATAATAATGACAATTATACCTAAATTAACTTACTTATTCAGTGCCATACTAATCTAGTTACCAAAAATATTTTATAAAACTTGAAAAATAATAACAGAATTCATTTACCATAACAAAAGGTCAAAAGTATCAAGGAACAAAGATCATAAAAATAGGGGGAAAGGACCCCCATGTACAAAAATATTTATAACAGCTCTTTTTGTGATAGCAAAGAACTGGAAATTGTGGATATGCCCATCAATTGAGGAATGGTTCATCAAGTTGTGGTATATGAATGTAATGGAATACTACTGTGCTAAAAGAAATGATGAGCAGATAGATTTCAGAAAAACCTGGAAAGATTCACAGGAACTGCTACTGAGTAAAATGAGCACAACCAGGAAAAAAATATATACAGTAAGAACAATATCAGTATGAGAGATTTAACTCTTCTCAGCCAAAAAAAAAAAAGTTATATAAGACAATTCTAAAAGACTCATGATGCAAAATGCTATCTATATCCAGAAAAAAAAGAATTACAGAATCTAAATGCAGATTGAAGCATATTATTTTCACTTTTTTATGTTTTTTCTTTTTCCTTCTCACTCCCTTTTGTTCTGATTCTTCTTTCACAACATGACTAATGTAGAAATATATTTAACATTATAGTTCACATATAACTTTATCAGATTGCTTGCTCTCTTAGAAAAGAAGGAGGGAAAGGAGAGGGAGAAAAATCTAGAACTCAAAATCTCACAAAAATTGCTGTTGAAAATCATCTTTATACATAATTGGAAAAAATAAAATATTATTAAATGCAACAAAAAAAAGGAATTCTTGGAAGCTCTCTACTTCATTAAAGGCTAATAGAAAGGAGGGAAGAATATCAAGGAAATTAATGAAAAAAATGCAAAAGTGGCCTGGCTCTACCAGATCTCAGATTATCTTATTAAGTGGTAATCATCAAAACTATTTGGTACTGGCTAAGAAATAGAGTAGTTGATTATAGAATAAATTAGGTACACAAGACCTACGAAAATAGTAATAAATGTAATAAATAAAATAAAAAATAAATGACAATAGTAATTAAGTGTTTGATAAACTCAAAGACCTCAGCTTCTGGGATAAGAATTCATAATTTGTCAAAGAATATGAACAAACAATTTTCAGATGAAGAAATTAAAACCATTTATAATCACATAAAATATTCTAAATCATTATTGACCAGAGAAATGCAAATTAAGACAACTCTGGGGTATTATTACACACCTCTAAGATTGGCTAAGATGACAAGAAAAGATAATGATGAATGTTGGAGGGGATGTAAGAAAACTGGAACACTAATTGTTAGTGGAGTTGTAAACTGATCCAACTATTCTGGAGAGCAATTTAGAACCATAGCCAAAGGGCTATCAAATGGTGTATATCTTTTGAACCAACAGTGTCTATACTAGGTCTGCATAGAGAGCATAAAAAGGAGGAAAGGACCTATATGTGCAAAAATGTTTGTAACAGCCCTTTTTTTGTAGTGGCAAGAAACTGGAAACTGAGTGGATGCTCATCAGTTGGAAAATAGCTGAATAAGTTATGGTATATGAATGTTATGGAATATTATTCTTTTATAAGAAACAATCAGCAAGATGATTTCAGAAATGTCTGGAGAGACCTACATGAACTGATGCTAAGTGAAGTGAGCAGAACCCAGGAGATCATTGCACTTGGCAACAGCAAGATTATACAATGATCAATTCTGATGGACGTAGCTCTTTTCAACAGCGAGGTGAGCCAGTTCCAATGATCTTGTAATAAAGAGAGCCTATCTGCACCCAGAGAGAGTACTGTGGGAATTGAGTGTGGATCACAATATTGTATTTTCATTTTTTATTGTTGTTTGCTTGCATTTTGTTTTCTTTCTCATTTTTTTCCTTTTTGATCTGATTTTTCTTGTGTAGCATGATTGTGCAAATATGTATAGAAGAATTACACATGTTTAATATATTGGATCACTTGCTATCTAGGGGAGGAGATAGGGAAAGGAAGGGAAAATTGGGGATAAAAGGTAATATATCTATGCATATGTTTTGAAAATAATAAACTTTAGCCTCATTTCCAAAATATATAGAGAATTGACTCTAATTTATAAGAAATTGAGCCATGTTCCAATTGATAAATGGTCAAAGGATATGAACAGATAATTCTCAGATGAAGAAATTGTAACTATTTCTAGCCATATGAAAAGATGCTCCAAGTCATTATTAATCAGAGAAATGCAAATTAAGACAACTCTGAGATACCACTACACACCTGTCAGACTGGCTAGAATAACAGGGAAAGATAATGTGGAATATTGGAGGGGATGTGGGAAAACAGGGACACTGATACATTGTTGGTGGAATTGTGAATACATCCAACCATTCTGGAAAGTAATTTGATACTATGCTCCAAAAGCTATCAAACTGTGCATACCCTTTGACCCAGCAGTGTTACTACTGGGCTTATATCCCAAAGAGATTTTTAAAAAGGGAAAGACCTGTATGTGCAAAATTGTTTATGGCAGCCCTGTTTGTAGTGGCCAGAAACTGGAAACTGAGTAGATGCCTATCAATTGGAGAATGGCTGAATAAATTGTGATATATGAATATTATGGAATGTTATTGTTCTGCAAGAAATGACCAGCAGGATGATCTCAGAAAGACCTGGAGAGACTTACACTAACTGATGCTGAGTGAAATGAGCAGGACCAAGAGATCATCATATACTTCAACAACAATACTATATGATGATCAATTGTAATGGGCGTGGTCCTTTTCAACAATGAGATGAACCAAATCAGTTCCAATAGAGCAGTAATGAACTGAACCAGCTACACCCAGGAAAGAACTCTGGGAGATGACTATGAACCACTACATAGAATTCCCAATCCCTCTATTTTTATCCGCCTGCATTTTTTATTTCCTTCACAGGCTAATTGTACACTATTTCAAAGTTTGACTCTTTTTTTTATACAGCAAAATAACTGTTTGGATAGGTATACATATATTGTATTTAACTTATACTTTAACAAATTTAACATGTATTGGTCAACCTGCCATCTGGGGGAAGGGATAGGGGGGAAGGAAGGAAAAAATTGGAACAAAAGGATTTGCAACTGTCAATGCTGAAAAATTACCTATGCATATATTTGTAAATAAAAACTATAATAAAAATATATTGAAAGGCATAAAAAAAGAAAAAAGAACTCACCATTTGACAAAAACTACTGGGAAAACTGGAAAATAAAATGGCCCAAACTATATATAGGCCAATATCTTACATATATACCAAGATAAGTTGAAAATAAGTACATAATTTAAACACACAAAGTATAATTTACCTGTCAGATTAACAGAAAGGGAAAAATTTATAATCAAAAAAGAAAACATTACAAGATGTTACAAGAAAATAACTCTAAGGTATCACCATACACCTACTATAGTGGCTAATATGACAAAAAAGAAAACTGATAAATGTTTGAAGGAATGTGGGGAAATTAGATCACTAATGCACTGTTGGTGGAATTGTGAACTGATCCAACCAGTCTGGAAAACATTTTGGAGTTATGTCCAAAGGGCAATCAAACTATGCATACCTTTTCATTCAGTGATACCACTCCTCGGTGTGGAGTTCTTTTTTCTTTAAAATAATAATAATAGTTCTCTCTGGGAGAAAGCAGGTTTCTTGGGGAGGTTTTCTGGAGGCAGCTTTAGTTTCAGTTACAAATAAATAATCACCCAAAATCTCAGCCAGCTGATAAAAGTTCAGATCTTTTATTGTGTCCTTCAATATAGCCCGGTTAGCTCAGGCCTATCTCTCTGCTTGGTTCCAAGAGCTCCCTCCGAATGTCTCCAAATCCAAAGGTTTGTCCTTCAGACTCCAGCCAGCACCAAGGTGGAAGATGCAATGAATCTCTCTTGCCTTCAAGAGAAGGCTTGTAGGCTTCCTCCCAGAGTACTCCTCTCCAACCCCTGGGAATGTTCCCAAGTAACTTTCTTAAGCTCTAAGAGCTTCCTCTAGATATATGATCTCCCAAAGGTTAACTCTTCCTTCTGGAGGCAGGGATTAAGGGAGATGTGAATTCAGATATCCCAACCCTGAAATCTCCCAAACATGTGAACTCCAATGAGTACTTAAATATTTCTTGCTTCTATGCGCTCTCTAAAGGTGTGAACACAAGCATCGTTTCTATCAGTTGTACTATTTAATACCTTGTTTCAAGTTCTGGCCCAAAATATCTCCTTCTAAGATCAAATCAATCATATTGAACCATGCTAAATTAGATAATTATTGTCTCTATCAACTCTAATGGCTTAACACTTTGTAAAGATTCCAACACCTAGGTCTGTATATCAAAGAGAAAATTGAAAAGGGAAAAGGACCTTTCCATACATAATTTGTATAGAAGTCCTTTTTGTGGTAGCAAAGAATTGGAAATTGAGGTGATATCCATTAACTAGGGAATGGTTGAGCAAATTGTAATATTAATGCAATGGCATAATACTATTATGCTATAAGAAATAATATGCAAGCAGTTTTCAGAAATATCTGGAAAGACTAACATGAAATGATATAAAATGAAGTAGAACCATTGTACACAGTAACAGCAACATTGTGGGATGGTCAACTATGAATGACTTAGCTATTCTCAGAAATACAATGATCCAAGACAATTTCAAAAAACTTCTAATAGAAAATATTATCCACATCCAATGAAAAACTAATGAATCAATGCAGATATGAACATGCTATTTTCACTTTATTTTTTATATATTTTTTTCTCTTTGTGTCTGCTTCTTCTTTTCTCAACTAATATGGAAGTTTGTTTTACATGATTACACATATATAACTTATACCAACTTGCTCACTATCTAATGATGAGAGGAGGTGAGAGTAGAGGAGAAAATTTGGAACTTAAAAAAAATTTGAAATTTATGTTAGAAATTGCTTTACTATGTAACTCGAAAAAATAAAATGCTATTTGAAAAGGAAAATGAATTAAAATTAAATTAATTGAAATAGCTTCAATTGCAAGATAATATACAGAAATCACTCACATTCCCATTAACAAAACCCAGCAGTGAGAGATAGAAAATGAAATTATTTTTGTAACTCAAACTTCAAAATCCATTGGTACAGGATTCTCTTTTCATTGGTGGAGATAAATTCCCTAGGCTAGTAAGTAGGGAAGAGCAGAGTTGGCAAAAGTAAAGGAGGATAACAGGATTCTTCTATCTTTTACTTTTGAGAGACAAGACTTAAAAATGCTAACTTGTCTTCAGGTTGCTAAAAGAAGGGGAAAAAATTATGGGAAGAAGTTGACATGAGAGGAGATGACAATCTTGTTCCTATAATTAGCTTGCTATACTAGAGATTTCAGAAAATTTATTACAAAACTCTCGGAGATTTCTCTCTGTCTCTGTCTTTCTCTCTTTCCACTCTTTCCTTTATCTTTCCCCCCTGAGCTGAGATATCTCACATCCAATTAGGAGAGCTTTTTCAATCTGTATTGACTGGTTTACCTTCTCATATGTAATCTCTGATTTCTGTTTTGCTGTTGATTTGGAATATAGGCTTTTTTGCTTTTTACTAGTGTGTATTCATTGTGAAATAATAAATAATATGTATTTAACAGGAGGGAAATAAAGCCTTGGACATAAAGCTTGAGTCCCTCTTTTATCCCATTAGTAAAGAGTGATACAGAGTTTAACTTGAACTTTAAAGGTATTTTCCCAAAACCATCAATAATGAAGAAGATAGATATGATTCTAATCAGATATCCCTCTTCTCTGACCCCAACACTTTGCTTCCCTTCCAGACAGGAATAAAAGTCTCCCTCAAGAAGGGCAGAAGGAAGAAAGATATCTGTTCTTTTCTATCTACACTCCATTTTGAGGCAACCACATTACACATTCAAAATAACGACAGAAGGTGTAAAATATTTGAAGATACCAACAACATCCCTAAGACAATATAGAGAGCTATCATGTATATATGAGAAGCCTCTCTTCCTGGATTAATGGCCAATCCTATTTAATATACCTTTAACACAGCCTCTTTCTAATTTCAGCTGTCATAACTGTCTCTTTGAAGAAAGGCAACTTCAAGGATCTTCAAGGAGCCAAGCAGCCCCAGGATACATCAATCCTACATGGACTTCATAAGGGCACCACAAAGGTGAGAAAAGAACTTCTAACAACCAGAGTTTTATTTTGCTTTTGGCACATATATTTTCCAAGTCAGAGTCTATTTTCCATTGAACTTTGTATGCATTGGCAGTAATATGTATCACGAATATTGGAAGGAATGCTTTGTACCAACTGTTCTTATTATTCCACCTTTGTAAATACTTTCTAAAAGCTAATTAATTCTGGCTGACTAATTGATAATATGATAATCAATGGGGGAAGAAAACAAATGCTGACTTATGAATATGAGAATAAGAAAAGACATTTCCAATTCCCTCAGCTCTAGAGTTCTAAGGGAAGATGCTGCAGTAACTTTCTGGAATCACAGACTGCAAGTGAGACTTAGAAGGGGAGCTCCAGAGTGTATTCTATATATTTATCAAAATTAGCTTCAGTCTATTTATTCTCTCAGCATTATCCAAACTCCTATCTTTCTTATTATATCTTCTTGTAAAGAACATGAAACAAAGCTCATAGGACACTGTAAAATCAATACTTTGAAATCCTGCTGATATCATGCCACAACAGGACTTGGAAATTATTTGCTTTCAAACACTTAATATGTGTTCTGTTTTGCACTTTTTAAGATTAGTATTAAAGGGATAGCATGTGAGGCACAGATCTGGGTTTTTCTTTTCTTTGAGAACAGCTTGTTTTTATGACATTTAGAGGGAGGCTTTTCTAAATGACAAGCAGATTGTTGAAAGATGTTGTTTTCTATCTTTTCTGATATGGATCTTTGCCTAGTTAGTGTAAAGTAAGAGAGGCAAATTCATAAGGAGATTCTTAGTAGCACAGACAAGAAAAATAGATTAGAGGTTGAGTTCTGGGATAGAATGCCTTGTTATGCTTGTTACAGAAGTAACTGGATGTAATGAAGCATAAAATTATAAGATACCATCATTATTGTTTTTAAAAGATCTATTTCAAAAATATTATAAAATACTCTCTGAAAGACCAACTTTTGAGGAAATTGCAGATATACACAGATAATTCATAATGTGGTTCAAGACAAAAAGATTTCAAAGAGGTACCTCAAGCATCAAAAAATAAAATGAGCATAAATGAATGTCCCATTAACTCCTTTGAAGGCAGAGATTATCTTTTAACTTTTATTTGTATTCCCAGTGCTTAGAATAATATATGCCACACAGTAAGCTTTTAATGCTTGCTTCCTTCTTTCATTCCTTCCATACCTCAGCTATACATGAGTTTTTTGACACCCAGAATGAGGCTATTGTGTCATTTAGCATTAATAGAGATCATAAAATTGCTCTGAGTCAAAAGAATAGAATGACCAGAATTCAAGCAACTTTGTCAGTCAACTAAATAATGACATATCCTACAAAGAATGCCACTTTCTACTTTCATTTTTTTTATACATGAGAAACAACTGTGAAAGGAAAGACGAATTTGAACTATCACTTTTTCTCTTTTTTTCAAATTTTTAAAAATTTTATGAAATAAAGGTGAATTTCATTATATACAAAATGACAGGATTATTTATGCAAATTATAAAGACATTCAGACATAAAATGTAGCATTAGACAATGCTCCAGTCCCTTAGGGGCACAAAGTAAGCCTACTGTCATAGTTCCGGGGCACTAAACAAGGACAAAAATATTAGATGCAAAATATTTTAAGAAATCAAAGAATCAACTGTATAATAATAATTACAAAACCTTTGCTGAGTCCAGGAGAATGGAATGCTGCACCCTCTCCCTCTACAGTAACAGGTCATACTTACCACTTTATTTCCAGGTTTGGGGGAACCCATCCTATAAAAAAAGAGTCAGGTTTTTTTTTTCTTTTTATTTACACCAGCTACATTGGCGCTTTTGGAAAAAAAATAATAGCTTTTACTTAGCCTTATGCTTGGGTTTTCCCCTCAGAGGGGAAAAGAGAGCAAGAAGTTTATAACCAGATAAAAAAAGGACAGAAAAAGAAACTAATAAGCAAAACCCCAGAGATAAAGGTGTAACTAATAAAATAAGGGGCTTAGGATAAGGGGAAGAGAGCCAATGACCCCCTTTAAAAAGATAAAGGTAAAGAAACTGAAGGGATATAGCACAATATTTACAGCAGGGGTATAGAGGTGAGGAGCCAGGGGAAAGGAAAAATAAGACAGACTTAGAAAAATATAAACCTAACTTTCACAACTTTCAGTGAAAAAAGATTAAGTAATCAATTAAAATAAAAATGAGTGACAGGTTGGATGAGGAAACAAAATCCTATGGTGAATTGATTGCAAGAAACACATTCTAATACACAAAATAAAACTGAGGGAATTGGGAAAAATTTACTATGCATCAAGTGTATCCAAAAAGGCAAGAATTGCAATCATGCTATCCAACAAAACAAAAACAAACATTCAAAAAAATAAAAGAGATAAACAAAGAAACTACATTATGCTTAAAAGAACATAAACCAACAACCAATATAATTAAACATACAAAACCAACAGCAAACTAATAAAATAAATATTATTTGCACCATAGAATTGGTTGCTTTATTGGCATGCACAATCATTAATCTCTGAGAGGAAATGTTATCTGAGCTACAAAAAGAAATAGATAGTAATGCAATATTGACATAAAACTTTAATTATTCTCTCAGTTTTGATGAAGACAAAGGAAATAATAAACCAAATAGAAAATATGAAGCTGAATAAATTGTTGGAAAAACTAGAGTTAAAAGATATAGAAATATGCCTGTTTATCAACAGCATATGAAACTTATGTAAAAACTGATCATGTTTGGCTAAGATGTCAGGAAAAAATAATGATGATTGTTGGAGGGGATGCGGGAAAACTGGGACATTGATGCATTGTTGGTGGAGTTGTGAACGAATCCAACCATTCTGGAGAGTAGTTTGGAACTATGCTCAAAAAGTTATCAAACTGTGCAAACCCTTTGATCCAGCAGTGTTACTACTGGGCTTATATCCCAAAGAGATCATAAAGAAGGGAAAGGGACCTGTATGTGCACGAATGTTTGTGGCAGCCCTCTTTGTAGTGGCTAGAAACTGGAAACTGAATGGATGCCCATCAGTTGGAGAATGGCTGAATAAATTGTGGTATATGAATATTATGGAATATTATTGTTCTGTAAGAAATGACCAACAGGATGATTTCAGAAAGGCCTGGAGAGATTTACACGAACTGATACTGAGTGAAACAAGCAGGACCAGGAGATCATTATATACTTCAACAACAATACTATATGATGACCAGTTCTGATGGACCTGGCCATCCTCAGCAATGAGATCAACCAAATCATTTCCAATGGAGCAGTAATGAACTGAACCAGCTACGCCCAGAGAAAGAACTCTGGGAGATGACTAAAAACCATTACATTGAATTCCCAATCCCTATATTTATGCACACCTGCATTTTTGATTTCCTTCACAAGCTAATTGTACAATATTTCAGAGTCTGATTCTTTTTGTACAGCAAAATAATGGTTTGGTCATGTATACTTATTGTGTATCTAATTTATATTTTAATATATTTAACATCTACTGGTCATCCTGCCATCTGGGGGAGGGGGTGGGAGGTAAGAGGTGAAAAATTGGAACAAGAGGTTTGGCAATTGTTAATGCTGTAAAGTTACCCATACATATAACCTGTAAATAAAAGGCTATTAAATAAAAAAAACTGATCATGTACTATGACATAGAGATATTGCAAACAAATTTAAATAGGCAAAAATAGTTAATATCTTCTTTACAGACTATAATACAATAAAAATGATAATTGATTCAGGGATCATGAAGAAAAAGCCCAAATAAATCCCAAATAATGAATAGGTGAGGAGAAATCATACAAACAATAACTATTTAAAAGAAATAATATACTAAAAATTTCTAGAATGCAACTAAAACAGTCCTGAAAGGGGAAATTATAATCTCAAAACTCTACATTAACAAAATAGGAAAAAATGAGTGTTGATGATCTCAATATGTATTTTGAAAAATAAAAAACCAACAAATAAACCTGAGATAACCACAAAATAGGAGATATTAAAAGGTTTATTAAAAGATAAATTGGAAAGGAAACAGAAATTACAAATGAAATTAAAAGCTGATTCTTTGAAAAGACTAATAATTTAATTATTTACTATCTAAGGGAGGGGGTGGGAGGAAAAGAGGGAGAAAAAATTTGGACAAACTTTTACAAGGGTGAATGTTCAAATTATGCATATATTTTTAAAATAAAAAGCTAAAAAACTAACAAATTTATAAACCTCTAGCTAATCTGATAAAAAAAGAGGGCAATAAAATATCATAAGCAAAGTGAAATTACAAAACCAAAATAAAAATAATTACAACATATTCAGCTCTGTGCTAACAAAATGAGAATATAATAAAAATACCTTCAAAAATATAAAATGCCCAAACTCTGAGAATATTCGATAGAAATTTTAATAGTTTTAGGAAAGGAAATAGATCTAACTATAAAGAACTTAAAAAAAAAAACTTCTTGTCATTATTAGGTCTTTTTCCTCTACAAGGAAATTTTTAATTTTCTCTACAAGAAAGTTCTTTCAAATTTAAAAAATAATCATCATCATACTTTACAAAGTATTCTCAAAAAATTAGAAAGCACACTACTAAAATCCTAGAAGAATGAGACAAATATGGTTCTAACACATAAACTGCAGAAAAAACACAGAGCAAAAACTATAGATTAATATCATTCATAAACATTGACTCAAACATTTTAAACAAAATTCTATCAAACAAACAAACTCATCCAAGGAATTTATACCAGGGATGCAAAGATGGTTCAATGTTAGAGAAACAATCTGCATAAACAGACAAAATTTATCGGCAATTTAATTTTTTATTTAAAAATGGTTTGATTCCAAAACTCGATGATCATGTCAATAGATTCAGAAAAGCCTTTGACAAACTCGTTTAAGCTAAAAACCTTACTAAAGAGAACATAAAATTCATATTCATCTGTCTAAAACCAAAATAAGCATCATATGCAATAGGGACACCCTAGAAACTTCCATATATATGAAACTGAAGCAAAGATATCCATTCTCTCTATTATAATTTGATATGGTTCTGAAAATATTAACAGTAGCAATAAGACAAGAAAAAGAAATTAAAGGCATAAAATAGATAAAAATGAGATAACACCATCCCTGTTTTTTCATGATTTGATGATATGTTTGGAAAATCCTAAGGTATCAGCAATGATATTGAGACAACTAATAATTTCAAGAAAGTTGTAAGTTACAAAATAGACCCTCAAAAATCAATGGTATTTCTGTATAACAGTAACAAAACTAAAGAAGCAAAAATAAAAAGAGAAAATACAAATAACTACAAAATACATAAAATATCTAAGGACTGACCTACCCAAACATACAAAAAATAATCAGTCTTGTCCAATTCTTCATGATCCATTTGAGGTTTTTGTGATAAAGATACTGGAGTAGTTTGCCATTTCTTTTTACAGCTCATTTTACAGATGAGGAACCTGAAGCAAGCAGAGTTAAGTAGTTTTCCAAAGATTAGACATCTAGTGAATATTTAAGGCCAGATTTCAACTCAGAAAGATGAATCTTCCTGTCTACAGGTTTAGCACTGTGTCCACTATACCACCTAGTTGCCCATAAAAGCAATAAATAAAGCAATGCAAATGCAAAGTACTTCTTAAAGAAACAAAAAACAATTTAAATGGATGAAGGATTGTCAGTGCTCATGGCTAGGTCACGCTAATATAAAAATGATACTACCAAAATAAACTTAAGCTTTTAATAGTATAGCAAATTGCTGAAAGGATATTTTATAAATCTTGATTAAGTGACTTTTAAAAAATCATTCTGAAAAGCAAAATATCTAAAATATCAGGGAAAATGACAAAACTTCCCTTTTAAGGGATGAAGGATGAATAGCACTTTCAGAACTCAAACTAGCAGCAGTCATCAAAACCATCCAGTATTAGTTAAATATATCTATGGAACAAATTAGAAAAGGGAGTTTCAAAAATAATAGAATCCAATAACCCAAAGTTTGATAAAGTAGAAAATATACATCACTTATAAAAACTGGAAAGCAGTTTGACAAAATTCGATCAACATCTTACACTATATTCTATCATATATTCTACCAGAACACTCAACTTTACTATTAAGCATTATACTATAAAGAAATTATAAGAGAAACAGATCATATACCTCTCAGAAGAATGGGTAGGAGAATTATTCTTAGCCAAACAAAAGCAACAAGCAATGGCAAAATATTTTTAAAGGCAATTTTATTTACATGAAACTTAAAAGTAAATAGGTAATGAAAATGTTCATACTCTTTGAACCAGACTCTTCACAAGGAAACCATCAATAAAAAGAAAGTCCCCATATCCATCCAAAGATTTATAACAGCTCTTCCTGTAATAGCAAAGAAGTGGAGGGGGAAAAAAAATAACTCTATACTCATAGATGATTGGGAATTGGTTAAACAAATTGTGGTACATGAATATAATGGCATATTACTGTACTATAAGAAAATCCATCCTTCACTTAGCTGCTAAGTTGGTCTTCTACTTTGAAAAACCAGTTGACATTCTTTTGTTTAGAAAGTTCAGTTGTTTTAAGAATAAAATATAAACTGCTCTCATTTAGCATTTTTTATTTTCTTTTTAAAATTGTATTTAGTTTTACAGGAATTTATTACTCTTCCCTGTTGCCCCATTACAATTTTTAAAAAATAGTTACACTAATAAAACTAATATTTATAGGAGTGAATAGCATATAATGGTTTTTTTAAATCATTATATGAAATGATTTTTCCAACAATGTTAAAAAAAAAAAAAGAATATATCTGGATTTCATAATTAGGATTATTCCAGGTCTATAAAACATTTTACTGACCATTCAGATCAAGAGGCTTTCACTGCAATATTAACATTAAAATGATCTTTGCAAACAGGAATCTATGACTGAAGCTTAGAGCTAAAAAGATTTTTCTTTTTTTTTTTTTTTTGTCTTCAGGACTAAAAAAATTGAAAAAAAAACTATTAGGTAAACTCATCAAGAAAAAAGAGAAAAAAACTGAATTACTAAAATAATTGTATGTATTACTTCTACTTAATATTTCTTACTATTTATATTTTTAGGTTTTTCTAGTTAGAGATCTAATATCCTAGCTACTAAGAGCAATACAACCCAACTCCCCCAACCTATTTGGTTATTTTTTTGGGGGGGGAGGAAGGGCTAAACTAGACAATTAGAGTTAAGTGACTTGCCTAGGGTCACACATCTAGGAAGTGTTAAGTGTCTGAGACTAGATTTGAACTCAGGTACTCCTGACTTCAGGACTGGTGCCCTATCCATTTCACCATCTAGCTGTCCCCTCCCCATCTATTTGTAATAAAATAATACAATTGGACTTTTTGAAGTGGACCTATTTTTACATCTCAACTAGTTTGTTCCTTAAATTCTGTGATTTTCTAAGTTCAGCATCATGACATTTAAAATAGCAATATTTTTATTCCTTCTTTTCTGATGATTATAGTGTTAATTTTCTTGTGCTGTATGATCCTGGGCAAGTCACTTAACTCCAATTGTCTCAGCAAAAAAAAAAAAAAAAAAAAAAATTTTTTCTTGTGTTTTCAAATGATAGTGAGAACAAAGGGTAAAGATACCCTCTTTGAGTTGGGAAAGTTTCAACTGTTTCTCCATTACAAATAATGCAAACCTTTTAAGCATATGCTTTTAAAAATCATATTTTAAAAGGGTCTTTTTTTGCCTTTGGTTGTTAGTTTTTAGCATAAATGTGTGCTGTCCTTTGTCTAAGGATTTTTCTTCATCTGTTGAAATAATCATGTGGCTTTTAATTATTTTTGATGTTTACAGGCTTGATTATGCTTTTTGCTTTCTTAATATTGAAATATCCTTGCATCTCTCTTATAACGCTAACTTTATCATAATGAATTATTCTCTGAATATATTTCTGTAGTCATGAGAAATTTATTCAAAACTTTTGGAACAATAAAATGACTTTGGATTGTTGATTCTTGATGTACCTACTATAGTTTGGATATCACTGACATTTATCTCTAAAAAGACCTGGACATGGGTCAGCTAAATGATGCAATGGATAGAGCACCAGCCCTAAAGTCAGGAGTATGTGAGTTCAAATTTGACCTCAGACATTTAACATTTCCTAGCTGTATGACCCTGAACAAATCACTTAATCCCAATCGCCTCAGGAAAAAAAAACTGGACTCTATCTTTGAGAATAACTTTCATAGCATAGAAATTTTTCTTTAAATGTTCTACAGAATTTACTTGTATATCCTTTTGACTCATGGCTTGGTTTCTTTCATAACTTTCTTTTCTGAGATTCAGTTGCTTAAGATCTCAATAATTACTTTGTTAAGTTTGGGGATTTTAAATTTTTATGATTTTTTTGTCTTGTTAGTATATAAAATTATATATGAATGTTTAGCAGGTTTTATTTCCTGTTTCTTATGAATTTACTTTTGTTTTTATTTTAGTAATTCAGTTTTTCTTTTTCTTAATCAGTTTATCGAATAGGTTTTCAGTTTTTGTAGCCTTAAAACATAGATGGAAGAATCATTTCTCAGTGTGACTTTTAAAAAATCATGTGTTACTCACTTTTATAAACAAGAAGAGCTCATTTTTATTAGTAAGAAAGGGAGAAGCACCAAGAAAGACCTTTGGGTCTCTGATTCCAAGTGACCTTTTATGATTATTAT
Organism: Sarcophilus harrisii; assembly: GCF_902635505.1. Taxonomy (NCBI): domain Eukaryota; kingdom Metazoa; phylum Chordata; class Mammalia; order Dasyuromorphia; family Dasyuridae; genus Sarcophilus; species Sarcophilus harrisii. Next base: position 198,561,569 of record NC_045426.1, read on the forward strand.
TTTTAACCAGTTTTTAAGGTCAGTTATTTTTAATAATAGATAACTTTAAATTTTCTATTATTCTGATTTGGGGATGTTATTTGAAAGTTTCTTACTGTCTCATAAAGTGAATGATTTCTATTTGGTTTATTATAATCTTTCAATGTCCATTATTTAGGTAAAATTTATCACTTTGTGTTCTGAACTATTTATTCTCCTTACAATTCTTTCCTCAAAATTTTTATTTCATTTTTTTATCTATTTATTCATTTCTTCTTATTCATGTAGTTTTGTGGAAATAGTTTTTCCTTTAACTTTGTTTGCTGTTGTGATGTCTTCTTGAGTTTATTCATATCTCCAACTTTAGTTTTTGAATTAGAGCTTTGTATTAGGGCTAGAGGCCCCCTGTATAGAATGCCAGGACTGGAGTCAGGAGGATCCATATTCCCAAGTTCAAATCTGACATCAGACATAGCTAAGTGGTCCTATAGTGCCCTATAAGGGCAAGTCACTTAGCCCTGTTTGCCTCAGTTCTTTTCTATAAAATGAACTCAAGAAGGAAATGACCCCTCCACTCCAGTTTCTTTCCCAAGAAAACCCCAAATGGGGGTACAAAGAATCAGACATGACTAAACAACAGCAGTCAGGGACAGACAGGGATTTGTTTGCTTTTAGGTGTTTAGTCAGCTCCTTTTTGGGCATCAATCTAAATCACCAAGATTCCTATGCTGATTTACACCTTCTGGAGTCAAAGACAAGATTTGAATTCAGGAAAACGTCTGACTCCAGGCCCCATGCTCTATCCATTGTACCACCTAGATGTCCTGTCAAGCATATTATACTTTGAATTAATCTCTTTTGTTGTAAAAAATAAACACATCAGTGAAGACTCATAATGTGCTTTTACATGAATCTTGAGCCAGAGTAAGCTTCAGATTTGTCACAGTTTCCAGATCATCCAAGAGAAAGAAGTAACTTAGATTCTATGTAGATTTTTCATCCTCTTTTTTTTATCCCCATGATGGATGTTTGGGAGATGATACAATGTAATGGCAGGAGCACAGGACTTGGAATCATAAGAATGGGTTTCAGATTATGTTCCAGTACTTAGTAGTTGAGAGATCATGGCCTTTCTGGGACTCAATATTTTCATTTTTTATGAAAATTAAATTAGGGGGATTGGAAAAAGGAAAGAAAGAAGAGAGTCACTGACATATTAAAGTAGCTGGTGGTTCAATGGACAGAGCATTGCTGTCCTGCTGAAGTCAAGAACACTAGAATTCAAATCAACTTCAAACATTTGCTATCTGTGTGACTCTGGACAAGTTATTGCCTGTCTTGGTTTTCTCATCTGTAAAATTAGGATAATAATAACACTTATCTCCCAGGATTGTTGTGAGGATAAAGTAGAAAATATTTGTAAATTGCTTTGCAAACTATTTAAAGCATTGTATAAATACTAGCATAAACAATGCATAGAAAAAAAAAAAACAGAATGAAAGTCAATGGAAAACAATCAAGCGCATTTAGGGTCAGATTTGGAGATAACATGTTATCATATGTTTAAAGAGAAAAAGAAGTTATTTATAATATAGATTCTCAACTTCATGTACAATCTTCTTTTTCTGTCTGGATTTTTTGTTTTATTTTGTTTTTGCTGAGCCAATTGGGATTAAATGACTTGCCCAGGGTCACACAGCTAGGAAGTGTGAAGTGTCTGAGGTCAGATTTGAACTCTGGTCCTCCTGACTTCAGGGCTAGTGCTCTATCCACTGTACCACCTAGCTGACCCCTGTGTGGTTTTTAAATGGAATAATCATCTTATTTAATGTTGATCAAGTTCAATTAAAAAAATAAATGAGGATGATGGTTGGACTAAATACTAAGGTTCAGTCAGTTCAGTCATGGTAAGACTCTTCAGTCTAAGTATCACCTCATTTGGCGTTTTCTTGGCAAAGATACAATAGTGGTTTGCCATTTTCTTCTCCAGCTCATTTTATAAGTGAGGAAATCGAGGCAAACAAAATTAAATGACTTGCCAAGCATCATCCATCTAGTAAATGTCAGACGTCAGATTTGAATTCAGGAAGATGTCTGACTACAGGCCCCATCTCTAATACTTTGTGATTGTGTGATTATATTGGTCACATTTATATTTTATTAAAGCTCATCCATCATCGATATTTTCCCAGTAAGGCAGTATAACTGGGAGTCAAGTAATTATATGCTCTCAGAAGAATTAAAATAATCAAGGACAACAGAAATACAAATAAGTGGTAAGCAATCTTTTGTTCCCAACATGTTATCAACATGTAAGTTGTAAGTACTATGGTATCTTACTGAAGACACTTATGATTAGAGGAGATGGGGAAATCATGAAGTTGAGAGATTGCAAAAGGACAGTCACAATACTATTGACAGCCCCAGTATTTTGGGAGAACACGGGAGAGGAGAAAAGGAAGCAATTCATATAGGATTGGTTAGGTCATGTTGGATTGTTATTTACTCCTGTATAACTATAGACAAGTCCTTTAACTTTTCTGAACCTCAGTTTCTCCATCTGATATTGATTTGTGTTGAGGAAAATGTTATAACTTTAAAACATTATATATAAGTACATTTATACACACATATATTTTTTACAATTAGTATGAATATTTTAAAGGAAAACAACAAGAATTGTAGATTTTGAAAGGGTAGAGGAGTTGCCATTTGTATACCTAGAAAAACTGGTGTACCACACCAATGAAATAAGAACATAATATATTCGCATACTCTTCTCTTTCTTCCTCACTAACAAAAAAAATTATTGGCCATAACCTGTACTAATACTTCACAACCTTTCTCAGAGAATTCTATACTGAATCGTATGACAGTAGATTTGTGACAAGTAATAGTAATATTATTTCTATTTACAGGCCTCGATTGCCACCTATTGGTAAAAAGCAAGAATACTAAGGCACAAATTCAACAATAACAAAAAAGGAAAGGTGTTTAGCAAAATCTATCCCAGAATCTTAGAGGGACTGCAGAGTCACCAACACCCAAACCTCTACAGCATTCTGCACCTGTCTCATTGAAGGGGTCATACAATCTTTGTTTGAGGTTATCTATTGAGATCTTACATTCTCATTTTTCTCCTAATCAAAATCTCCTAATCTCCTTCAATAAGACTATGTTTATTTTCTCCTGAACCTTTTAAAATCTTCTCATCCTAAATCTATGGGGAGAATCAAACCATTATTCCCAGTTTCTTCTCCATCATGAATGTTATGGTAGAGTGATTTCTTCCTCTCAAAACTCCCGCTATTTTAACTTCAACAGTTTTCTTGCTAAGTATTAATATTATTAAGTATCAATTAAGTATCAATATTATTAAGTATTCCTTATTGCTTCTTTGCATAATACCATTGTTAGATTTTGAAAATTAAGCTAAGAATTTAAAATTAAGATTTTAATGAGTTATTTTGCATATAGAATATGCCAACAGTTTAAGTCGCCCATCAAGTAATCTCTATCCCAAATTTTTTGTATAAGATTTCCTTCTGTTTAGGTGATCTGACAAATACTGCAAAAACAATTTTGCTCATATTGTCTTCATATTTTGACGGATTATGACTTGCAGCTTTCAGGAGAGTATAAAAACACTATGTTAAAAATAGCTGTCATTGTAGTGACAAACTACTCCTTATAGAGATCAAATGCTGAACAACTATAGCCTCTTTATCCATCAATCATATGACACTTCCTATGAGAGAATTCCATCAATTCACCAAAAGACAATTATCTACAATGCATTGTCTTTGTAGAAACCTTGCCAAATTATGGTTCTATTTTGTAAAATTATCCAATCATCTCTTCACATTTAAAAATTGTGTTTTCCATCAATCTGTTAACAAATGTATCCTTACATATAGCATGTAATATATAATACTGAACCAACATATACCAAATTTATTAATCAAACTTGTTTAAAATCTTTTCAATAAATATCAATCTCTACATCTCCACTATCCCTAATCCCCAACCCCAGAGCAGACCGATCAGGGTTGTAAAGTCAAAACATTCTTTGATCCCCATTGTTTATACTCCTTTCCTCCTCTTTTCCTGTTCTAGCCTTTACTGAATTCTGGCTCCCACCTTATGACATAATAGCCTCTCTAACCTTCCAATACCAGTTGTACTTTCATTCAACCTCCCCAATTCTTTGGTCATGGTTATGGAATTCAAATAGTCTTTGCTCCTCATTGCCACTTCCAGACTCTCTTCTTTTTACCATCACTAAGTAACCTCTTCTCCTTCAAGGTTCATTCTATTCTTATTTAATACTCAAGAAACATTCTACTACCTTCCTCAATAAGTTCTGTTCTTGACTCAAAATCTCTCTCCTCTCCCCAAGTCTTGGTCTTCATATTGAGGGATTTGAACATACATAGTTATACCACTTTCATTTTTTTTTTTCATTTTGAGTTCCAAATTCTCTCTTCCTCTATTTTTCCCTTCCTGAGATGGTAAGCAGTTTTATATATGTTATACATGTGTAACCATGCAAAACATTACTTCCCAAATAAGCCATGTTGTGTGTTGGGGGGGAGGGAGAAACTACACAAAAATAAAATGAAAAATAGTATGGATTAATCTGCATTCAAACTCCATTAGTTCTCTGAATATGGAAAACATTTTTCTTCATGAGACTTTGGAACTGTCTTAGATAATTGTATTGCTAAGATTAGCACAACTCTCTAAATATGTTTGTCCAAATAGTTCTTTTTCCTCCTCCTTTTTAATCTCTTTGGAATACTGACCTAATAGTGATATCGCTGGATCAAAAGATGTGCAAGTTTGATTGCCCTTTGGGCAAAATGTCTTCCAGAATGGTTGGATCAGTTCATAGCTCCAAAAGCACATTAGTGTCCCAATTCTCCTAAATCCTTACCAATATTTATCCTTTTCCTTTTCTATCATATTAGCCAAAATGATAAATGTGAGGTGATATCTCAGAATTGTTTTCATTTTCATTTCTCTAATCCATAATACTTCAGAGCATTTTTATATGACTATAGTTTACTTTGTCCTAAAATTGCCTGTTCATATCTTTTGACCATTTGTATTGACCTAAATTTAACACAGTTTTCTTCCTATATGAGAAATGAGGCCTTTATCAGAGACATTTGCTGTAAAAAATTTTTTCAAGATTTATGGTTTCCTTCTAATCTTGGCTGCATTGGTTTTGGTTGTGCAAAACCTTTTTAATATAAGCAAAATTATCCATTTAATGTCTTGTAATGCTCTCTAATTCTTGTTTGGTCACAAATTCTTCCTTTTTCCATATATCTGATAAACTATTCCAAATTTCCCTAGTTTGCCCATGGTGTCACTCTTTATGTTTAAATTATATATGTTTTGATCTCATCTTGGTATATGGTATGAGTTGTTGATGATTTTGGACATTTAATTTTCTGGAAATGTTGTTGTTTAAGAATCTAAGATGCTAGCCTTAGGGAAGGGAAATCCCTTCCCCTCCTAGAAATGGGGGAGGAAGGAAAGAGAAAGAGAATAATGTACTTGAAGTATTGGAGACAAATGATTACATGTTTATTCTGACTATACTTTTGAAATCCATTGCTTTGTAAAATTTAATCCCAAATTTAAGTGTTAAATGAAATTGGGGCATTCAGACTCCTAATTTGGAGACACTTAATAAGGGCTAAAGACAATGACAAAGAGACGAGACCCTTCAACCTTCTGAGGGTACAAGAGAATGCTATCCAAAAAGTATAATGTAAAGAATCTTAGTCTTCAGGCAGTGGGAGAAGCAGTTGTGAAGAATTACTGTTAGAGGTATTTTAGGCCAGTTCTAATGGTCTTGTGATGGAGCCATCCATCTGCATGCGGAAAAAGGACTATAGGGACTGAGTGTGTTTCACAACATATATTTTCATTTTTTTGTTATTTGCTTATATTTTGTTTTCTTTTTTTCTCTTTTCTCCTTTTCTAATTTTTCTTGTGCAGCATGATAATTGTGGAAATATGTGTAGAAGAATTTCACATGTTTAATATATATTGGATTACTTGCCATCTACGAGAGGAGGTAGAGGGAAGAGAGAAAAAATTGGAAAACAAGATTTTGCAAGGGTGAATGTTGAAAACTATGCATATTTTTTTATTATAGCTTTTTATTTACAAGACATATGCACGGGTAATTTTTCAGCAATGACTCTTGCAAAATCTCTGTTCCAACTTTTTCCCTCCTCCCCACCCCCCTCCCTAGATGGCAGGTAAACCAATACATGTTAAATATGTTAAAGTATATGTTAAATAAATTATATGTATAATATCCATATAGTTATTTTGCTGCACAAGAAAAATAGGACTTAGAAATAAGGTAAAAATAATCTGAGAAGGAAATCAAAAATGCAAGTGGACAAAAACAGAGGGAGTGGAAATGCTATATTTTCCTCATTTCCCATATTCTTTCGCTGGGCGTAGCTGGTTCTCTTCATAATTGAACAGATGGAATTGATTTGGTTTGTCTCATTGTTGAACAGAACCACGTTGATCAGAATTGATCATCATATAGTATTGTTGAAGTATATAATGATCTCTTGGTCCTTATGCATATGTTTTAAAAATAAAAAAGTTTAATTTTTTTTTAAAGAATTACTGTTAAACAGATTTTAAGGGTTTGTTTGTGCTTATGTTCTTCAGATATGCAGCCTAAGTTAGGAGTATTTTTCTTTGCACACAGTAAGTACAACTTTCATACTTTTTGTTGAATCTGTAGTCATATAGTAAAACATTTTTCTTGCCAGCTCTTTCTTCATACATGTATCCAAAGTCATGTTAAACTTTCATATTCATAGAGACACATCCATTAGGTATCATCAACTGCTTCCTGGTACCATATGTGTGATCAATGACAATCTGGTACAATACCTCATTGCATAATTTTAACTTCTGTCATTGTCTCAAAAGCAGGATGCCCTCAAGGGACCAGCACTTGAGTTCCTTGGCATCACCATTTCATTTCTTGGTTTGTATCATTTCAGGCTGTTCTTCAGCCATCTGCTTTCACCATCATTCAATCATCAACAGATAAGTGAGACAAAGAATGTGGGTTTAATGAATTAATGATTTAATTCACTTCTGGCATATTATCTGGTGAAAGTTTTAAACTTTCAGTTACATTGCCATTTTAAAAATTATTTTTTTTAATCAGAAAAATCTGCTGTCTTCCCACCACACTCCCAATGAAAATCAAAGAAAAAACAAAACTCCTGATACAAACAGGAAAAATACATTTCCACAATGGACATGTTCAAAAAGAAATATATATATACATATATATATATATATATATATATATATACACAGACACATGTTTATGAACTCAATGAATGTAATAACCAATTATGATTCTGAAAGATTAATGAAAACATAGGCTACCTATTTTCTGATAGATCATTCCAATACAGAATGAGACATATATATTATTTATATATATATATATATCCATATATTATACATAATATTGTGTATTATATAACAAGTTGCACCACAGCTTAATATCTACCAATTGTTCACCACTGCTCAATATATACCACATTATATATATTGTACATGTGTGTCTATGTATACATATGTGTTTCATATGTATACATATACACAGATATATCTCATGTAGTCTCATTCTCACATGGGTATAAGTCTCATTTGGCACACTGAGTCCTTCACATCTCTATCACAAAATGGATTTCATGCTTCTTCATTAGTTCCCTGGAATCATTGTTGGTCATTATGCTCGTCATAAGTCATCCAAAGTTGTTAGTGTTAAAAATATCATTGTTGTTTCTTGAACATAGATAAGTTAAAAGCATTTCTATCCTGAGCCAGGGTAAACATATGTTTCACTACTATGTAATCCACATACTTAACAAAAGTTCTGCAAAACTGGCACTTCATAATTTTAGGCCATTTTCCTCTAGCTGACCCCAAATTTTCATCAGTTTTTTCCCTCATGTTTTTCAAGAGTTTTCCCAAAAACAATGATATTGTCAAGAAATACTATTTCATTAAAGCAGTTCATAGTCTTTATCAACAACTATTTTCTCCATCATTCTTTAGAAAATGGTTGATACTCCTCTGATCACTGGAACATTAGCTCAAATTAGCAAAAATTCAACTGGAAATATGCTTTTGGTCTTTCTTTTTCCATGTCTTGCCCCATATGATTATGGTCAGTCATTTTCAGTCACATCCAACTCTTCATAACCCCATTTAGGGTTTTTTGGTAAGGATTCTGGACTGTTTTGCCATTTCCTTCTTACGCTCATTTTACAGATGAAAAAACTGAGGCAAACAGGGTTAAGTGTTTCTCAAGGGGTCATAGCTATGGCCAGTATTCTATCCGCCGCACCACCTAGATGTTCTCCACTACAGAAATCTGTTACTAATAGTTACTGTGAAAGTCCATTACTAAGGACTCCCTCACAGGAAATAGTTATCCAGGATACTTGACATGTCTATTTTCCATTTTTTCTTCATGGTCCAATAATCTACACACACACACACACATATATATATCCTTATTCAGTACCAAATCTTTAGGAGATGATTATGGGTTGTTGGACCCTAGGATGATGCCATTGGCTAGCAGATTCTTGAGATTGTCTTCTAAGGCCATTCACCACAAAGAAATTTTTCTGGATTGTTTCTAGACTATTCATGAATTGATATATGGATTTTGCAAATTACTTCTCTGGCATATGCTACATCCCACTCATGCAGTGAGAATATATTCATCTTCTTGTTGAGTTTCTACTTCAACTGTTCCTTCCTTTCTTCTGTTATCAAGGAGTCCTCAAGGGCAAATTTCTCAAAATCCACATCTCATCCACAAACAGAATCATTGTTCATATAATATTTGCTATCATCATCTGATTCCATTTTTATAATTCTGCATGGTCACATTGGATAGTCAAAGCCCACAGGTATTAGATTGTGGCTTTTTATTTACCATATTTTTAAAAATTCCGATCTTTAAAAACCTAATGAAGTACTTAAAACTGCAAATCTCTGTATTGTACAAGCTTGCTTTCATATATATATAATAAACTTATCATTCAACTTTCAAAGCAGTTCTACTTTGTGTCTCTTTGTGTCTGTGCTTCCTTCTGGCCTTCCTTCTGTTCTCTCTTGTATATTCTTTTTAAATGCTTCAATGACCTTTTCTTCCCTTTTTTTTCAGGGGAATGAAGGCAACCTCATTACCAGTCTCTCCTCCCATCTCCTCCCTACATCATTAAGAAAAAAAAAAAGGAAATCAAAAATTCTTAAAACAAATGTGTCTGTATTGGTCTACCTGCCATCTGGGGGAGGGGGTGGAGGGAAGGAGGGGAAAAATTGGAACAAAAGGTTTTGCAACTATCAATACTGAAAAATTATTCATGCATATATCTTTAAATAAAAAGCTATTTTTTAAAAAATGTGTCTATGAAGGAAAATAATATTGTCTGGATCAGAAAGTCTATTCATTCTTCTCATTGAATTAACCACCCCTTTCTCTCAAGAGGAATTTTAGCAGTAAGTTTTATCACTGGTCCTCTGGAATTATCATTGATCATTATAAGGAATCAAAATTATTAAAATTTTTCAGAACTATTTTCATATACAATGTTATTTTATAGAACATTCTCCTGGTTCTGCTTGCTTTAATCTATATCAGATTCATGAATATTTTTTCATGTTGAATAATCCATATGTATCACAATTTATTCACTCATTCCCCAATTGATAGACACCCCATTTATTTTCAAATAATTGCACAATAAAAATGTATGCTATATTTTTTTGCCAAATTGTTTGTTTTTCTCTAATTGTTTTGAAGTATGATGATAGATTAAAGAATAGGCACAGTTTAGGAGTATTTTGGTAACAGTTTTAAATTGCTTTCCAAATTCATTAGACCAATTCATAACTCATTCAACAGTACAACAGAATACCTGTTTTTCTGTAACTGTTTAACAATATCATTTTCCTTTTTTGTTGTCATCTCTATCTGAAGTATAAGGTTAATTTACATTTTAACAATTCCATGACACCATAACTGCTTTGATTTGCATTTCTCTATTAATGATTTAGAGTATTTTATTCATAAAATTGATTGCTTGGATTTCTTTCTTTTAAAAGTACTGGTTCAGGGCAGCTAGGTAGCACAGTGGATAGAGCACCAGCCCTGAAGTCAGGAGGACCTGAGTTCAAATCTGATTTCAGACACTTAACACATCCTAGCTGTGTGACCCTGGGCAAGTCACTTAATCCCAATTGCCTCAGCAAAAAAAAAAAAAGTACGTGTTCAAAAACTGTGCATACCCTTTGATCCAAAAGTGCCACTTCTCCTAAAGAATTCATAAAAGAAGGAAAAGGATCCACATGGGCACCTTTTTGTAGTGGCAAAGAATTGGAAATTGAGGGGATGCCCATCAACTGGGGAAATAGCTGAATAAATTATGGTATGTGAATGTAATGGAATGCTATTGTTCTTTAAGAAATGATGAGCAAGCAAATTTCAGAAAAACTTGTCTTCCATGAATTGATGCTGAGTGAAGTGAGCCAAACCAAGAGAACACTGTACACAGTAACAGTAAGAATATGTGATGGGTGATCAACTGATAAGACTTAGCTGTTCCTCTGAGATCCAAGACAATTCCAAAAGACTGGTGATGGGAAATGCCAGCCACCTCTAGAGAAAGAACTGTGGAGACTGAGTGCAGCTCAAAACATACTTTTTTTTACTTTTTTGTTTTTTCTTTCTTGTGGTTTTTTCCTTTAGTTCTGATTTTTTTTCATGACATGACCAATATGGAAATTTGTTTAAAATGATTGTACATGTATAATCTAATCAGATTCCTTGCTCTCTTGGAAAAAGGAAATGAAAGGAGGGAGGGAGAAAAAATATTAGAATGCAAAATCTTATAAAAAATGAATGTTGAAAACTACATATGTAGTTGGAAAAAATAAAAAACTATTCATGGGGGGGGGGAAAGAAATTCTTGTTCCATATCTTTTGAAAACTTAGCTATTGGGGAAAGACTATCATTCTTATACTTTTAAATCATATCCTTATATATCCTAAAAACAGCTTTTTCAGAAAAATGTGCAGCAAAGTTTGTGATTTTCTCAGTGTGTATAAAATCTTTTCAATTATATGTAACCAAAATTGACTTTTATATTCTATCATTATGAAAAGATAAAATTAATATTTTCTCTTATTTCTATTGTTTTAATTTTACAATGTGATTGATTTGATGCTGAATTCATCTTTATAATTGTTAACATCTGCTTGAACTTACCCTGCTCAAAAAAATAATCTTGTATTTTGGTTTAAAAGGTATGTTTGAAAGGACATGATGTAATCAACTCTTGCAACTAGACCTGGGACATTTGCTAACTAACCAATTTAACTTGGGACCTATGTTGTCTATTAAAAAGAAGAACCATCTTAGACTGAAACCCCACCCCATAAGACAATTACTCTGTCCTCTCTCTTTGTGAAATTAGGGGAGGTTTGATGCTCTCCCTTTGGTGGGGATCAAGCTGGATAGTACTAGTCCCTTAGTCAGATTACAGGAGGCAGGTGAATCCAATAAAGCAATTAGCATTCTTAATTGTCAGAGAGGGATGTGATCACACATTTTTCCTGGCTGCAGCCAATAAGAAGATCCCCTAATTGCTCTGATCGACTCCTTTTCTGTGTCTCAATAAAAATGGTCTTTTTTTTTCTCATGAGAGTTGCTGGCCTGACTGAGGGAACCAGTTTGACTCACTTTATTAACAGTTATACAGGCACTGTTAAACCGATCTTGCCTGGAGAAAGTTTCCCTGTTATTGTATTTTACTCACCAGAGTTTTCAAGGCCCTATCAAGACTGGGGAAGGAGCCTTGTCCCCCAGATTCCCTTAAGAGAATCTCTTTATTTTCTTTTGGGCCCCTGATGATTTCTATCCAAATGAAGATTTCTTCAAAAGCTATAAACTGATCCTTTTTTCCCTCACTTCCCAATCTTTTCCAGGCTAGAAGTACATTGTTAGGGACAATTTTAATTGTCCTGTGGTAAAAGTTGCAACTTTTTCTGTCTACATTTTTCTTGGAGTTGCTGTCTTTGTGTAAATAATTGGCGATATATAAATAATAGAGGATATATAATCCTTCCTCCTTGAAAGAAACATGATTTTCTCCAGGAAAAATCCTCCCAAATAGGATTGGGAGAATAGCATATAATCCCCTTTGAAGGAATTTTCTATTTTTCTTCAAAGAACCTGCCAATATCAGGGATAATAAAAAGTGTGTGTTTTTTTTTACTTTTTTTTGTTTTTCATTTTTCAGCAATCTTGAGAGACTAAAGAATTAAGTTCTATATTCTTAGCCAGAGCCTCGATATTTGAGAATGTATAGTGCATTGTCACGTGGAAAATAAGCAAAATATAGTCATTAATTTATATCTCACATTAGGCTTGAAAAAGGATTTTTTTTTTTTTTATATCTGAGTGTAAAACAAGTCATTCTCCCACAGCCTGATCAGCCTGGACAGTGTGTTATTACATGATCTCTGAAGACATCTAGTGACCAAACTGAGAATAGCAACATACTCAAGATTTGGGGAGTTTTTTGTTTGTTTTGGAGTTTTTTTAGATGTAGGACTGGCACTTAATGACAACTGCCCTTTAATTTTTTTAGGAAGAGAGAGAGTCTTCAGGTTTGGCCCTAATACTACCCTCTATTAGCTTATAAATTAGGTCCCTGCCTGAACCTACTGATAGCCCACCCATTCTGAGGGAGTGTGGTAGGTACTCTGAGCCCAGTTACACAAAACAAGAGACGACAGGAATTAAACCTGTCTCCTAGGAGATTTCACTTGTACCAAAAGCACTGACATTTCTGAATAATCTATACATTTTTCCTTAATAATCAACTGACCTCCAGTTCTGATTCTAATAACTGGCATCCAGTTTTTTAGTACCTTAAAAAGTCAGGAGGGATTCCTGCTAGCAATTCCCAAAACTTTATTAGATTCATGAACTGAGTACCAGGGTTTTTGTCAAGACTTCTAAACTAACCTCACGATCCCTCAAGAAGTGATACCTAAAATGATTAAAAATATAAACTGGGCAACTCTCAATGACCGTGTCTCTATTAAGCCACCCAACTAAGTTGGAAATTGGACTAGTAAAAGATTTTTTTTAACTTCTCCAAAAAGAAGAGGTACTTTATCTGAAAAGAAGTAAAATTTCAAAACATCTAACTAACACCAATGAGTAAACCTAATATTCATTATCTTAACTGAGACTTATGGAGATACTTTCCAAGTCTCATCACTCCAATATTCATTTATCTCTGTATGTCTAATGAATTTTCCGTGATCATAATTTTTAAAAATTATGATGGGAGAGTTGAAATTAGCAAAAATAAGGGAGGACTCGAGCCATGCATGACTAAAAAAGCAAGCATTTACTTTTTGCTATATCTGGTTTAAAACAGGGAGAAATTCAGCGGGTGAATTATTTTCCCTCCTGTAAACTGAAAAATTTAAGATTAGTTTTAGCAGATTAAACATCCAAAGCAGTTAGAATTTTGTTATTTTTTGGAACAAATGAACTGATTCTTTAAGTAAATTTAAGTCATCTGATGATATCTTCCTTCTTCAAGAATCTGTTCGTCATGATTGTTAACATAGTTTTTATTAGATATGAGATTTTCGGCCTCTCCAACTTCTCCACCTGAAGAAGTAACATCCCAAGACATGTTTAAGGACCTTGAAGCAGTGAAAGAGTATTTGTACTTGCACAGGATATTTAGAGGTTATAATCCTATTTGAGAAGATGTAACTAATTTAATAGTAACCCTATTTATGATACTCTTCATGATAGAAAAAAAAATTAAGGGAAAAAAGGAGGAACAAGCTTGTCATTACCCCAATGGAGAAAGTTTCAGTTTAAAAACATTCTTCTTTTACCAGCTATCTCAGGAGGTCTTAAACAGGTAGTGTCAGGGTCAGTCTCAAAGCCTTGCTATTCGGAAGGGCCATATTGCCAAAGATTGTAAAAAAGAAAAAAAGGACTCCAGAAATAAAAAATAAAAAAAAAAGAAATAGTTGTGTAATTTCTCGAAAAACAACAATGCATGAAGGCACAGAAGAGGATTGTGGACCTCTGTTTCTCTCCAATACTAGATGTCTTAGATCTAGCTTTTTCAATCCATTCCTCTCCCCAAAATGGTGAACCTTATGTCACTCTTAAGGTTGAGGACACAAATTATGATTTTTGCTATATACTGGAACCTCTAAAACAATTTTAATAAGTTAATTTAAACAATTTTAACATGTGTATAAGCCACTGAAGATCTCCTGCTTTGAAATGTTACAGTTCGGAAGTTTTTGTAACTTCTAAGAATATTTTTCATTTCCAGAAGAATGGAAGAATCTTAAATGACAATGTTTCAACATAGTTTAATTGTTATAAATTAGTGATAAAGTCATCTGAGTTGAAATGAATTATACAATTTTAAAAGACATTGGTTTTAACTAACAACATTTTGTGCTAAAGGAAAATTTCAGTTCCAAAGATAATCAAGGATATTTTTGAAATATATAGATTTGGGGAATTGAGCAAGTAAAAGAAAATTTAGGAGAAAAATATGAAGGAAATAAAAAAGTATGGTCTTGAAGATCATTAGAGGGATATGTTAAAGTTCACTGAATAAATGGAAAATGAATGAATAAATGAACATACTAAAGAGACAATAAGTGAGAAGTCTTTGTCACATGGAAGAATGACCTTAAATCAAGGAAATAGCTATTTTGATTCATAATAAGAAAAAGCTAAGTTTAATCATGTTGGAAAGAAGGATCTGAGTAAAGTGGTTAGTTTCATTGAAATAAGAATATGAGAAATTTCTTGTGCTTATTTTTTCCAAATGGAACAATTGCATTAAGATTTGGTAGCTTGAAGTACCAGGCCCCAAAGCAAGGGTATAAGAAAGTGATTGCTACCTCAGGTGCTAATCTGTGAGGTAGATGGAGATGGTGTCTAGTGTGACTCTATGTTACATTGTTTTGGAGGTGTTGTTGGAAAAATAAATTCTCATTTAACCTAGATTCTCTCAGGATGGAGATTCAGTTGTTATAAGATTAATATAAATATGTTTGAAAACTATTTATGTAGAGATATATATATAATAAATAATGGTAAATATTTTTGTATAAATTTGGTATAGCAAAGTTCTCAAGACACCTTCATCCTAAGATCTTACCAACCCTGATAACAATTGAAAGTAACTCCAGTATTCCCAGTGATCAGCTTGCCCAACATATTGCTATATCCCGACTTTTGCCTCCTTAATCAGAGTGAAAACCAAAGCATTTTTTCTTTTTACTGAAAGTTGGGTAACATTGAGAGGATGGAAAACATCTATGAAAATTCACAACTACTTTCAAAGAGAAGGGAGAAACTCTTCGGTTTCATGTTAAGGTCAAGGAGAATGGGGCTAAGTGGAAATGTGGGTCTAAGAGTCAGGAGCTGAGCAAAATCACATTCTGAACACAGCTAATGTCATCAAACAACAGAAGGCATAAGGAAACCTAACATTCACACATGGCATCGAGATTAGACAAAAAGGATCTTATAATAACAATCTCTTTCAACTGAAGGAATTGAATTTAAAGCTGGAAAAAAAGAAAGCCCAGAAGAGGTCCAGGGCCTGAAGTGATTCAAAGCAAAAAGAACCCAAAGCCTTTTCAAGACTGCTTTCAGAAAAAGTAAAGAGACTTAAGCTCTCCCAGTTTCACCAACTCTTTCCCACCTCCCACACAAGGTATAGGATTCATCTCCATCAAGGAGAAGAGTGTGTCATGGACTTTGGGACTGGTGTTACACTAGATTTAGAGCTGGAAGAAGTGTTGGAGATGATTGAGCCCAAATAGCTTATTTACAATAAAGTTAAGTGAAACACAAAGGGGGCAAAATAATTTACTCAAAACATTTTACATGTGGGCAATTACTATTTCTTCTACAATGCAGCATTAAGAAATGAACACAGTGCTCTAGATGTGATCTGACCAGGAGAGAGAATGTACTTTTACCTTCCTTGTCCTAGTCAATATGATACAATTAATGCATCTTAAGTTTGCATTGGATTTTTAATTTCACAATTTTAAATATACTTTTTGTAGCAAGTTTGTTAATGAACTCAAATTTCAGAAATTTCAGAAGCATCAAGATAAAAAATTTCAACGAGACAGGAAGAAAGCAAGAAAAAGAACAACTAAGTAGCATCTAATAAGAGTATCCTTCCTGTAGCAGACATCTAGTAAATGTTGTTGGTCCTATGTTCTTGAAAAGGACCAATGATATCAGGTAAATGCCGTCTTGACTTGGACTTTTCAAGCTAAGGTCTTGTCCAGGTCCCAGTTTATCTGAGGCAACACCCATTCAGTAGTTAGGGACTAGGCTATAAATTTTTGTTCACTGAATAAATGGAAAATGAATGAATAAATGAACAAACTAAAGAGACAATAAGTGAGAAGTCTTTGTCACATGGATGAATGACCTTAAATCAAGGAAATAGATATTTTGATTCATAATAAGAAAAAGCTCATATAAGGCAGACTTCCCCAAATATTTACCAGTTATCCATGCTCAGAAGTGAGACATCAGGATGATGAAGAAACTCTAGACCATTTCATATTAATATTAGTTGAAGGAACCATGAATGATTAAAATAGAAAGGGAAACATAATAGCTACCATTGAAGAACACTTTCCAGGTAAATTGTAGAGAGGATTCCCATTCAGGTATGGGGTTGGATCAGATGGACTCTGAGGTATCTCCCAATTTTGAAATCTGTGTTTCTGATTCTGAAATAGGTGATATATAACTGGGTAAATGTTATCCCAAATCCTAAAACAGAGAAGAGTATATTACATATTACTTTTCAGACTTATGGAGAGATGAACAATACATGAATAAGAGAGAGCCAAAATTAGGTGTAAAATGGATCATTTCAATTAAACTAAATTTAAAAAGTTTTTGTCCAAATAAAACAAATGTAGCCAAGATCACAAGAAAAGCAGAAAATTGGGGGGGAGGGGGATTTTCTAGATAGCTATCAGATAAAAGTGTCACATCTAAAATACATAAACAACTCTATCAAATACATGAGAATACTAGTCATTTCCCAATTGATAAACAGTCAAAGGAAATGAACAGGCCATTTTCCAGTGATGAAATCAAAACAATCTATTGTCATATGAAAAAATGCTCTAAATCATTGATTGGAGAAACGTAGATTAAAACAATCTTGAGATAACATTTTACATCTATGAAATTGACTAAAATGATAGAAAGGAGAAGTGACAAATGTTGGAGGTATGGAAAAACTGGATACACAGTAATTCATGGTTGATTGAAACAATGAACTGATTCACCCATTTTGGAGAGCAATCTAGAATTATGTCTAAAGAGGTTTAAACTAACCAGACTCTTTAAGACAGAAATCCACTACTTGGACTTCATCCTTGACACATTCAGGGCTTCCTGCATGTTCTAAGTCCAGTGTTTCTGGAAAATATGGCATTTCAAAAGGACAAGTTCAGGGAACCCCTTAACAAAACAAATCAGTCTGTTTAAAAGGATTAGATTCTAATTCCTCATTTGTTAGTTAAATTAACTAATTACATCAACATATCAGTTTACTAATTTATATCACAAAAGAGCAATAGGAAACAAAACTGAAGCTTTTCCTTTGTAAAGGGGCTTAAATCTGGGGTGAAGAATGAAGTAAATGAACACATCTTGAGAAGTAAAATAATATTGGAGTCATTGCCAATTAAAAAAAACAAAACACTCAACTTTAGTTTTCAGTTCTAGTAAATAAATATTTAACCAAAAAAATTCACACTTTACGAGTCAGATCCTCACAGATTTTTTTTTTAAATCAAGTACCAGGTTTATGTAAAGATAGAAACAAGAAATTTAAAACCTAAATTCTTCAATGTTTTGAGTGAACTATGGATTAATAGGACTAGAGTCATAAAGTTTGAACTAGTTTTCACTATATAACCTAGTTACTAGCAAAGCAGAATTTCAGTGGCTATATAAAACTATATTGAGATCTACTCTCCAAAAGATTTTAACAGATCTCTGAGTAACTTGAACCAAAGAAGCAAATCTTCTAGGAGAAATTGCTCTGAGAACAGGACCATTCCAGAACAACTAAGAGAAGAGGTATTCAGAAACTAGATGACTGTATGAAATATCTGAGCTCCAGGATATGATGTGCTGATGAAATGGACATCGAGAATAAGCTACTAAGAGAGTAACTGTTCACCTTTTCCTCTTCCACCTTTCTCTTTTTAAGAGTAGCACTAATTTGTTCTGAATATGGTTTCCGGAATATTGGACATCATGTGTGAGCAATTAGATGAATAATGATGCATCTGTTTTTTTGCAAGACAATCTTCTTACTCTGAGATGAGAAAATACCATTTTGCTAGTTAGGGACAAGTGCAGGGCCATTTGAGTCAAGAATATTTTTAATTCCATAAAGGAATAGTGAGAATATAGAAGGTCTAAACTGTAGGGGCCATGAAAAAAGTCTAGAATAGACAGAAAGGGAATATAAATAATGAAGAAACTGAGAGAAAAAAGCTTTTCTAGAAAAAAAGGCATAAAAATGAAATTGTTAAAAATTCATGAAAAAAATAAATCTAAAGGGAAGAAAGGAAGGTAGACACTAATTGAAAGGAGAAAACAGAAGGAAAGAATTAAATAACCAAATAAAAAGAATAAGCAAAAGTATAACAAATTACAGGGAACTGCAATTCCCCATTCTTTGATGGGCAAGAGGAAAGATCCAAAAGGAACAGTTGCCTTAAAATAAATCAAACTAAAGTAACTGAAGAGAAATAGTACTGTGTTTGCAGAGGAAGGGAAATAAATGAATGAACAAATAAATAAAAACAATATCAAAACCAAAGCAACTATTAGAGATAAGTGAAGACCAATAAACCCCAATCTCCAAACTGTAAATGTGAATGAATTTTTTAAAATCTAATTTTTCAAAAAGTGACATAAGGGATATAAAAACAAAATATCACAAAATCTGTTGCTTATAAGAAACACATTTAAAAAACAAACATATAGGGAGGCAGAGCCATGATGGCAGAGTACAGTCAGGGACTTGGCTGAATTCTACCCCAAATCCCCTCAAAAATCTTTAAATAATGACTGTAAATAAATTCTAGAGTGGCAGATTAGACCAAAAAAAAAAAAAAAAAAAAGAGTGAAACAATTTAGGTCAACAGGAAATGTCTGTTGCACCAGAATACCAGGCCCCAGCCAACCAGAAATAGGACTCAGAGTCACTGAATGAGTGCCCAAATGATAAAATAAGTCCCCAAAAACAATGAGGAAAGAATGGCTTAAAAAGCAAAATTGGCCAAAAGGAAGGTGAGTCACAAAAATTCACTGAAGAATTAATTTCTTTAAAAATAGAATTGGCCAAATGAAAAAGAAGGTATAAAAGCTCACTGAAGAAAATAATTCCTAAAAAATTAGAATTGAGAAAATGGAAACCAATGACTTAAAATGAAAAAAAGACAGTGTGAAGTACCTCATTGGAAAAACAAATTGACATGGAAAATAGACCCAGGAAAGATAATTTTTAAATTACTGAACTACATAAAAGTTGTGATCAAAAAAAAGGCTAGACATCATCTTTTAAGAAATTATCAAGGAAAACTGCCTTGATATTCTAAAAGCAGAGAGTAAAATAGAATTGCATGAATCCTCTAATCACCACCTAAAAGAGATGCCAAAATGAAAACTCCCAGGAATATCATAATCAAATTCCAGAGTTCTCAGGTCAAGGAGAAAATATTGTAAGCAGCCAGAAACAATTAATTCAAGTATTGTGTTAGCCACAGTCAGGATAACAAGTTTAAGCAGCTTCTACATTAAAGGATTGGAAAACTAGTAATTTGACATTCCAAATGTTGAAGGAGTTAAGATTACAACCAAGAATCACCTAATCAGCAAAACTAAGTATAATGCTTCAGGATGAAAAATGTATATGAAAAAGAGGGCTTTCAAGCATTCTTGATTAAAAGACCAGAGCTGAATGGAAATTTGACTTTCAAAACCAAGACTAAAGAGAAGCATAAAAAGTTATACAGGAAAGGGAAATCATAAGAGACTTAATAAGATTAAAATGTTTACATTCCTACATGGGAAGATGATACTTATAACTCCTAAGAAATTTCTCATTATTATAGTTAGAAAGCATATTACAGACAGACAGTACAGGTGTGAATTAAATGTGAAGAGATGATATCTAAAAAAAATAAAGGGATGAGAGAGTAATGTACTGAAAGAAAGAGAATGGGGGAGTAGAATGAGATAAATTATTTCACATAAAAGAGGCAAAAAAAATAGCTTTCACAGTAGAAGGGAAGAATGGAGAGGTTAAGAGTTTATGAGGTTCGGCGCAAGGCAGAGAGTTGTGGGAACCTCTTCTGGTCGGCACAGGTCCTACATAAAAGAATTTACAAAACCAAAAAGTTATACTGTCAAAAAGAGGTTTATTGGCACTGAGAAGTCAGTCTTTACTAGGAGGCTGACTTCCTCAGTGGCAAGGTCCCGACAGAGAAGTAGAGGTCTAACAGAGGAGTACTGGAAGAGAGATGAAGAGGGATTAGTGCTGAAAAAAAATGCCTTCTCAGTGGGCAAGGTCCTAGAAGCAGAGCAAGTTGCTTTGGACCTTCTGCCAGGTTTTGACAGAGAAGTAGGTGACAGAAATAAAGAGAGGTTAATGCTGAAAAGAGAATGTCTTCTCAGGCCAGGGGTCTTGATATGAGAGAGAGAGAGAGAGAGAGAGAGAGAGAGAGAGAGAGAGAGAGAGAGAGAGAGAGAGAATGTGTGTGTGTCCCACTAAATTAGTGGGACTAACTAGTCTAACTAACTAAACTAAACTAACTAGTCCCACTAAAATAACAGAATGAAACCACTTTTTCTTGATTCCCTGAGGCAGGCCTGTCCCAGGAGAGTTCAAGGAGAGTTTCTCCCCTTCAAGGAGTTCTCAAGCATTTACCCCAAAGTCAGGACAATTTCAGAGTTTCCCCCCCATCAAGAGGAAGTAAGTAACCGTTACTCTCATCAAAACTGGTTCTCTCTTTTTTTGTCTCTCTCCCTCTCTCTTTGTCCTTCCCACCCTCTCTCTGTCTTTAAAATATTACTATATTAATTAATTATCTAGAAGAGACAGAGGAAGAATGCTGAGGGAATTATAATGATATAAAAAAGATATCAATAATAATAAAACAATGATTTTTTAAAAATATATTAAACACAACTTTGGAAAAGTATAACAAGAAAAATAAACAAAAAGGAAAATATGGAGAGGCTAATGGAGAAACTAGAGCTAAAAAACTTATCGCATCTTCTAAATAGAATTGTATGTATATATATTTCACTATATAGTATGACTCTTTTACATAGATTGACCATCTATTATTAGAAACAAATATTAAAAGGTGAGAATAAACGCATCCTTTACAATCTAAAACACAATAAGAATAGTAATCAGTTTAGGGATTACAAGCAAAAGTTACAGATCCAAAGGAAGATTTAACAAATCATAAAGAATTGGTCAAAAAACACATCACAAATCTCTGACAAGGATCTGACATCCAAGATAGATATTATACAGTGATATGTAATACTTAAAGCCATTGCCAAACAGATAAATGTCAAAGGATATGAACAAATAGTTCTCAAAAGAAGTGCAAAATATTAGCAATCACATAAAATAATGATCCAAATTTTTTAAAATTATAAAAGAAATGGAAATCAAAGCAACTCTAAAGTTTTGCCTCAGACCTAGCAAACTGGCAAAGTTAATAAAAGATGGGAATAATTGATGCTGGAGGGCTTGTAGGAAGATAGGCACACTTCTGCATATGTTGGTGGGGCTGTGAATCAATACAACCATTTGGTAAAATAATTTGGAAATATACAAACAAAGTGACCAAAATTCCCACCCTCTTTGATTTAAAGATTCTATTACTGGGTCTAATATCCCAAGAAGACTTGATTAAAAAAAAAAGTCCATATATACAACAAAATAGTTATGGCAAAATATTTTGTGATAATAAAAAAATAAAAACAAAGTAATTTCTTCTAACAGTTAAATAAACTGCGGTATGAAAATGTAATTTAATATTAATTACTTTATTGTAAGGAATGATGATATGATACAGAGAAACTTGGGAAAATCTGTATTTACAGATGTGAAGTGAAACAAGCAAAGCCAAGAAAGCAATATTCAGTGACTACAATATAAACAAACAAAAAAAAAACCAACCCTACTATATATATATATATATATATATATACACACACACACACAGAAGAAAAAAAAAAGTTAAAAGTAACTGTTGCAAAATTATAAACAAGCTTGATTCAAAAGAAGAAATATGAGAAGATAGTCCCCCCATCTCATTCTTTTGCAGAAGTAGATGGTCGGCGGCAAGTGTAGCACATTATACATATTTTCAGACTTTTAAAAGGTCTGTTTATTCAGTTATGTTGATTTTTTTCCTTTTCTTTTTTTTTTTTTGGTTTTTAAAATATTACTGTATTGGATAGCTCTCTAGAAGACACAGAAGGAGGATTCTTAGGGAAATATAGTAATGTTAAAGAATTCAAAAGATATCAATAATAATAAAAGTGTTGTTTTTTTTAATTAAACACTATGATGAGATTAGATTTATATAAAAGTTTCATGTTTGGCTTAGAATTTAAAAATTCAATAAGCATAAATTTATAACAAATATGTACACATTGCTGGATTCTGTTTTCTAATCTATACTGCAACTTTTTTGGGTTTTTTATGGGTGAATATAATCCCTTTAATGTTTCTAGTTATGACTATTAATATTTTAATTGTTAAATATATTTCTTCCCATCATTTTCTTTTAAGAGAGCAGGAATCTTATCATGTTATATTTGAAGAGTTCTGTTCCTTCTTCCCCCTCCTCTTTCCAGCAAGACCATACCCTGATCATTTTTCTTAAAATTTTTCTCTTTAATCTCCTGCCTTTTGAGTCATCTGCTGAAATTTAAATTTGTTTTATTTATTCTCTCCCTGACTTTGCTTTTCTTCTTAGACTTACTTCTCCCCTCTCCCTATTTCTTATTGAGTTATATGTATTTAACTTTTACTTAATTCAGATTTGAAGTTCAGGAGATGCCCCTTCCCTTCACCCCTTCCTCCATATTTGCATACTCTTTTTTTTTTTCTGAGATAATAAGATACTTGCCCAGGGTCACACAACTAGGAAGTGGTAAATGTCTGAGGTCAAATTTGAACTCAGGTCTTGCTGACTTCAGGGCTGGTGCTCTCTCCACTGGACCACCTTTGCTGCCTCTCTGCATACTCTTCTTCTTGGGACTTAATTATGAAAAATAAGTTCCTTCCTCCTCTTCACTTCTTACAGTTGTGAGCCAGGGCCCTAAGTCCATTCTGACGGTACAGGCTCAAGGTTGGAAAAAGATGAGACATAGAGCATAGGACTTGGCACATAATTGAATTTAATAATTTCTTGTTAATAAACTCAAGTAGACCATCTAACATTTCATAAAATGAGGTCTACTTAACAATAAAATAGAAAGGATATTGAGCAGGGTTATAGTATGAATTCAGTTTGGCAGAGGTTCCCTGACATTCTCCATGATAGTACATACTGGTCAGGAATATATGTCGAATCTGAATGAACTCTGACTCCTCATGTATTTTTCTTTTTATACTTAAGACAATCAGGAAACTACATCAAAATCTATAACATTAGTCTGCTTTCAAAAACCAAGTCTGAAGGACAGTTTCCTTACCTTTTAGTGAAGAACTAGCCTCGTCAATATGTAAGATATCAATATGTAAGGTTAACATGTAGACATTGCCCCTAAAAGTCTCTTAGAAGATCTCTGACTGCTTAAATGATTCGTGGTCAGTTTTGGACCTTGGGGGATATTGGGGATGCCTGTTCTAGATCACACTTTTAGCAGGTAAACTTGAAAGTGACTTGGTAAATAATGGGAGCCATCATTACACTCAGGTGTGGCTCTCCAAAATCCAGAGTCCAATAAATCTCTAGGCTTCCTTCTTAGATTTTGAGGAATCAAGGTCTATAGCTTATTCAAAACAGTGCTTGGAATTCTCCAGGCTTTTCCTACTCAATCCTGAGCAGGATAAACCTTAGATTTTCTTTGAATTGATTTCCCACCTCCTTGTGTCTCATATGGGCAACCATCATCCAATGTAGGACATTAGCCATCACGGTCTGATGATGATTAAGACTATATTATCAATATAGTGGTATACATTAGTGCTTTTAGGAAGGAAAACTTTTTTCAGGTTTGCCCACCATAATATGGCAGTAAATAAGAATTCAGGTAGCCCTGGGGAAAGAGTGAAAATATACTGGACTCCTTCCAAGGTAAAAGTAAACTGCTCCTGACTAACATCAGTCATAGAAATAGAGAAAACAATCATTTATAAGGTCCTTTACCCCCTATCACTTACCCTGGACCCAGAGCAGCTGCTAGTCTACAATAGATGAAGTCAGGTATATCTGTTGTGATGAGTATGATGACCTTGTTCAGATCCTTGCAGTATACCATAACTTCCTGGTGCAAACTGCCTTCTTCATGGGCAAAACTTGATTGTTTTAAAGAATACTGGCAAAAACAAAGTATTCAAAGATTCCTTCATCTCCACAAGAGAAAAAAATATCTTTTCATGTCTTTTCCTTTCCCCCCCCATGGGGGGCGGGAGAATATCATTTAGTGTTAAGTGCATGAAACAGTTCAAACACTACTACTTGGCTCTACTTACAAAATAACCGGCAAAGAGTTTTCAAAAAGCTCTACACAGACACTGAATCCCAACACCTTTTGATGCCTCTTTATGCCCTATAACCTGTGTAATCTTCCCAGAGGATTCAGGTAGATCAGGAGCAGTAGGGCTGGTTGAGGCTGAAGGATCATTAATGCCCTGGTGCTGAATTTCCCTTACTTTTACAATAAACTGATTTATCCAAAGAAGCCACATGCAAATCTCCCTGTAGTAAAGGGAATTATTACCCTCATAGGAAGATAGGAGACAAGGGACTTGTGTACCTGCTTCTCCCATTTACAGACTATCTTATTTGAACTGGCATATTTGCCTAAGCAGGGCTGTGTACTTCCTCCTCCTATTTACAGACTATCCATTTGAAATGACATATTTGCTTAGGCCACAGATGTCCTGATCTGATCTTCCTCAAATTTCACAATCAGTCTATGCTTAAAGTTGTGAGGCAAGAGAGAAGCATAGCTTAAGTCTAAAGTTATTATGTACCTGGGAAGTGGGACCTAATTACCTTTGATACAGGTCATGGGAGGTGAGTCATAGAGTCAATCAAATTAAGCTTATTTCTTCAAGAAATTTTACCTCCTTACTTGCAGAGGTCCCCTTGGGGAACTTACTGCAATAGGAATTCCTATCTATGAAAACAAATTAGAAAAATTCCCCATTTTTAGCAGTTTAAAAAAGACCAGGGACTATTTCTATGTGGAACATGTAATCGATCCAAAAACTCTTAAAACAGTTAAGTCCTCAGAGATCTCTTCTAGCCTATAGAGCTCTGTTCTGGAAGGTCTCTGCATTGATTCCATTAGATCACCCTCTCTTAGCAGCCACTGACCCATTGACTAGCTTGAACTTCTTTTATAACGTCCCTTGTTCCTTAGGGATGAAAGTTTGCCAGCTCAGTCTGTAGAAGAAATCACACTCTTTCTGAAAGCAGTAACAAGAAAAGTTAAAAAGGAGTAATAAGGGGAAAAAAGCATTAACTTGGACTTGGGGCCTTGTTACCACAGACTCCCAAGTCTCCTTACTCCTTTCATGTCATCCTAGAGTTCTGATTTCAATGCGATGCAATCTCTGGAATGGAGACTACTTATCTAGTAGTCAGTTCCTGATCCCCACCTCATTAACAGAGCTCCTTTTCCTTGGGTTATTAACTTCCCCCAGACCTTTATTGCATAATCCTTAAAAGCCAAAAGGTTTGTCTCCAGGTACTAAATGTGCTAAATCAGTTTACTTTCATTCTTATTTACTGACAATCCAACTGCTGAACCAAAAATTTGATTTTTTTTTAATTGAAGTTTCTTATTTTCAAAACATATGCATGGATAGTTTTTCAACTTTAACCCTTGTAAAACCTTGTTTTCCAGTTTCCTCCCCCACTTCTCCTCATCCCCTCCCCTAAATGGTAAGTAATCCAATATATGTTAAACATGGTAAAAAAATATGTTAAATCCAATATATGCATACATATTTATACAATTATCACAAGAAAAATCAGATCAAAAGGGAAAAATGAGAAAGAAAATAAAATGCAAGCAGACAGCAAAAAGAGTGAAAATATTATGATCCACATTTTGTTCCCACAGTCCTTTTTCTAGGTGTAGATGGCTTTCTTCATCACAAGATCATTGGAACTGCCCTGAATCATCTCATTGTTGAAAAGAGTTATGTCCATCAGAATTGATCATTGTATAATCTTGTTGTCATGTACAATGATCTCCTGGTTTTGCTCATTTCACTTAGCATCACTTCATGTAAGTCTCTACAAAACTCTCTGAAATCATCCTGCTGGTCATTTCTTATAGAAAAATAATATTCCATAAGATTCATATACTATAACTTATTCAACCATTCTCCAACTGATGGGCCTCTACTAGTTTCCAGTTTCTTGCCACTACAAAAAGGGCTGCCACATTTTCGCACATGTGAATCTCTTTCCCTCCTCTAAAATCTCTTTGGGATATAAGTCCAGTAGAGACACTGCTGGATCAAAGGGTATGCACAGTTTGCTAACCCTTTGGGCATAGTTTCAAATTGCTCTCCAGGATGGTTGGATCAGCTCACAACTCCACCAACAATGTATTAATGTCCCAGTTTTTCCACATCCACTCCAACATTTGTCGTTATCTTTTCCTGTCATCTTAGCCAATCTGAGAGTTATATAGTAGTACCTCAGAGTTGCCTTAATTTGATTTTTCTGATTAGGGCACCTTTTCATATGATTCCAAATGGTTTCAATTACTTCATCTAAAAATTGTCCATTCCTATCTTTTGATAATTTATCAATTGGAGAATGGCTTGAATTTTATGAATTTGAGTCACATTCTCTATGTATTTTAGAAATGAGGCCTTCATCAGAATCCTTAAATGTAAAAATGTTTTCCCAATTTATTGCTTCCCTTCTAATCTTGTCTGCATTAGTTTTGTTAGTACAAAAATTTT
Organism: Sarcophilus harrisii; assembly: GCF_902635505.1. Taxonomy (NCBI): domain Eukaryota; kingdom Metazoa; phylum Chordata; class Mammalia; order Dasyuromorphia; family Dasyuridae; genus Sarcophilus; species Sarcophilus harrisii. The sequence goes on from NC_045426.1 coordinate 198,588,947, forward strand.
TTAACTTAATATAATCAAAATGATCTGGTGTTCAATAATGAGAGTTCCAGTTCTTTGTTGGCCACAAATTCCTTCCTTTTCCACAGATCTGAGAGAGAAACTATCCTTTGTTCTTCTAATTTGCTTATAATATCACTCTTTATATCTAAATCATGAACCCATTTTTCCAAACCTTTTTATCCCTTCCCACCACATTCTATAGTGTCCCCACCCTCCTCCCACCCTTAAGCCAAGAACCTAGACTCATATTTCACTGAAAAAAATTGTGGCTTTTCTCAATGGGATCTAGCTTCTCCTCTCTTCATAATCTTACATCATCCAGGAGCTCTCTGCTACTTTCTCCTTCAACTATCTCGCATAAAAAGATGACCCTTTTACTTGCCAAGGCTAACCCTCCTACATGTATTATTGTGCCACAGTTTCCTTCAATTGACTCCCTCAGTTTCCCTAAATTGTTCTGCTTCAGTGTCCCTAAATTGTCCTCCCCCAATTTTCCTTAATTGTTCTGCCTCAATCCCCCTGGTTGCAACCCTCCTTTTCAGTTTATTAGGGCTGAGATAATTAGGGCTGTAGAGATCTGACCATTCTGACATGCCAAAAGATAAAATTTCAGATGTCCTATCTCAGATACCTAATTGGTATCTTCTATCTGCAAGTTCTAGACTTTCTGTCTCTCTAGCTGACTATTCCCTTCACTTCACTCCCAGTTTATCAGAATTTATGGTCCTACCTCCAATCAACCAGTCAGAACCAGATTGATGGTCCCTTCTTGGAAATTCCCACTATTTACCAATGCTCAGACTTCACCCCCTGTCATTCCCTACCCTGATTGCTTAGAGCCATATATATAAAGATCATTGGAATCTCACAATCGCTGATAGATTCTTTGAGACGAAAATCTAATTCAGCCCTTGAGGCAGAATGGATTCTGCTCTGCCTCCAGACTATCTCTCCCTCTCAGAAATCCAAATAAAATATTTAAAACTCTCTAATCTCTATCTTGCCTCAGTTTCTCAGGCATTATAATATAAGTGATTCCCTTCCATCCTGTCTTCTCCAACATATTATTTCCTCTATCTTCCCAGTTTTCACTTATCTTCAGTCTCTCCCCATCTACTGGCTGCTTCTGTACTGCCTACTAAATAAGCCCGTCTCCCCATCCTTATTTATTCTACCATTGCTTGCTATTATCCTGTATCTCTTTTTCCTTTTCTAATTCAGCTCCTTCAGAAGGACTGTCTATAATCATTATTACTGGTCCTTTCAATCACTTAGACTTGTAACTTAGACTTGCCAAGAAGCCTAGGCTTTTAGAAATCAACTCATTCCTTCCAATGTACAAGTGAAGGCAACTATTTTTCTCAATCCTACGGCTTGCAAAGGAAAAGCCAGAAATATTTTTGAAAAGAATGCTGACCTAATTTTATACTTCTCTGACATGGATGTGACTGAAGTACAAGCCAAGAAGGTCACTAGAATTAATGCAAAATTCAATCATCCTGGACTTTCACCTAATATCCAATGTCAAGTTCTGTCATTTCTATCTTCATAACATCTTTATCTCCCCTTCTCTTCTCTAATGCTGGTATCACTCTGATACAGGGACTCATTCACCTCACACCTGGACTGTTGCAATAGCCTGCTTGTGGGTCTGTCTGCTTCAGGTCTTTAAAGGCCCACTTCAGACCATGCTCCATTCATCTCTTAAGTGATCTCTATTAAATCTAAGTCTGTCCATGTCATTTAACCATTCAATCAACTCCAGTGGTTCCCTACTACTTCCTGTATCAAATAGAAAATCCTATTTAGCTTTTAAAGTCCTCCATAACCTGATCTTTTCTGACCTTTCCAATCTTCTAATACATTTTTCTCTCCCACTACTCACCCACTCAGTCTGTAATCCATCAATCCTGGCTTTCTTAATGTTTCTCCATCTCCTTATTCCAGGCATTTTTAATTCCTAGAATCCTCTCCTTCCTCATTTCTGCCTTCTGGTTTATTGTCTTTTTGCAAGTCTCAGCTAAAATCCCACCTCTACAAGAGACTTTCCAGATTCTCCTTAATGCAAGCATCTTCCCTTATATTATCTCCCATTTATCCTTTGTATCTTATTTGTACAGTTATTTGTAAGAGAGTGGGACTGACTTTGGTCTTTCTTTGTATCCCCAGTGTTTAGCAAAGTGCTTGGCATAATGAGACTTTAAAAAAAAATGCTTGTTGGTTTTTGTTGACTTGAACCTTGAGATCCTATGGGTCAAATCAAATCTCTGGAAAAGTTTTGTCTCCTTTGAGGGGAAAAGATACTGTCCCCATCATATTCAGATAAAGGTTGCAGTAGATTACTTCTTGATTCCCTTCCCGTTCAATCCAATAAACACTAAATATCTACAATGTTCAAAATACTATGCTACCTACTATAGATACCAAGACAAAATTCATATACTTCTTGATTCTAAGGAGTTTACATTATATTCTGCTGGCCATAAAAGTAAATACAAGATAATTTTAATAGACTCAGGTTTGGCTTTCTGAACTAAAACTTGAAGTGAGGAGAAAATGTATTCCAAGTCTTTGCAAAGGCAAATTGGTAAAAGAAGGAATACTGAATTCAAGGAACAAGTCAAGCAGGATGAAAAGGGTGTGAAGGGAGATACTGTGAATAACTGAGGTAGTGCAGAGAAAAGCCAAAAAAGCAGCACTTTAAAAGATAACCTTGGGTAGTTTGTATTTTATTCCAGAAGCTTTAGGGAATAACCAATGATTCTCTAAGAGGGGAATGACATGCTCTGGTAGAATAGAATTGGGAAGCCATGTTATAGATAAGGCAGTTCACTCCAGGTGGATGTACTGGACAAGCAACAAGCAGTTATGGAAAGGCCTCATTCAAGAATATATAAAGATTGTCCTACCTATTCCTCGAGGGTATGTTAGACTCACTAAGCGAATAAGAGCTTCTCAGATCCACTGAATAGGCAGGAGGTCTTCTGATCCAACAGAATAATTGTGTCAAACACTTCTACCAAGAATTATTGATCGAGGCTATCAACTATCAGGCCACTGAGAGCCCTATTTGTGAATTTTTTAATTTACTCTTATCACCTGATTTCCAATGCTAAGTGCTTTATTTCACCAGAACAGAGTGAACTTGTTCTCATCAACAACATATGCTTAAACCCAGGCTTTAATATTTTTTATTTTGGACAACTTCTAGAGAATGAATTACACAGATTGGAAGCAGAGACAATTAAGATACAAGTTGCATCCAGTAAGATCTCAGGAAGAAGCCAAAGAACTCTGGGAGATGACTAAGAACCATTACATAGAATTCCCAATCCCTATATTTTTGTCCGCCTGCATTTTTTATTTCCTTCACAGGCTAATTGTACAATATTTCAGAGTCCGATTCTTTTTGTACAGCAAAATAACTGTTTGGACATGTATACTTATTTTGTATTTAATTTATATTTTACCATATTTAACATGTATTGGTCAACCTATCATCTGGGGGAGAGGATGGAGGGAAGGAGGGGAAAAATTGGAACAAAAGGTTTGGGAATTGTCAATGCTGTAAAATTACCCATGCATATAACTTGTAAATAAAAAGCTTTAATAATAAAAAAAAAATCTCAGGGAGAGTTTTGCATCAATTTAGGAAAAAACTCATCTGCGTTATAGAAAGGAAGAATGACTGAGTCTCATCTATATTATGAGAAAACATTGGTAGATATTAGTTACAAGTAATGATATCTTCAATAAGCAGCTTTGGAGGAGGAATGGATTTGGTAGGATGGAGAGGAGAAGATGGGTTCTATTCTGGACATGTGGAGTCTTTGTGATATAAAAACAGAATTCAGGGAAGACATAAAGTTAAATTATATCTTATGGAAATGTGTCCCATCAAGAGATCATCAGGTCAGATTATGATGACTATCCTGTTCCCAGTCACCCAGCAAGTCTAAAATGCCTAATATATAGATTATATATGTGTGTGTGTGTGTGTGTGTGTGTGTGTGTGTGTGTGTGTGTGGAGAGAGAGAGAGAGAGAGAGAGAGAAAGAGAGAGAGAGAGAGATTTAGAGTTATATACACAGAAATAATTAAATACATGGAAAACAATAAGCTAAACAAGAGAAAAAAGGCCCAATACAAAGTCTTGGATAATAATCGCCTCATTTCATCTGGGTTGTACAGTGGATGGAGTATAGGACCTGGAGTCAGGATGACTTGAATTCAAATGTGTCCTCTGATATCTATTAGCTTTGTGATTCCAGAAAAGTCACTTAACCTCTGTTTGCCTCAGGTTCTACAACTGTGAAATGGGGATACCACCAACTACTTCTCAAGGTTATTTTTAGAATCAAATAAGATAGTATTTGCATAAAATATTTAGTCTCCTCTCCCCTTCTTCATCTAAATATCATCTTACTAAGCTGCCTATCCCAATGATAAACTACTTACTTACAGAAGCCAAACTTCACTTTGATCTTCTCACATCTAAGGCTAATTTTTCTGTATCTATTTTAACATGAACCATAGGGTTCTGGAAGAACGGGTATTAGAGCCATCTACTACATAAGGTCTTTTCACCTTTATCAAAAATGTTACATATTGTGCACATTGTCTCCCTCAGCTACATTAAGCTCTTTGAGGTCAGGAAATATTTTCCCTTGTTATTGCATCCCCAAAGTTTAGCACAGTGCCTAACACATAGTAGGCATTATGTTTCTTGGTTGATTAACAATGTAAGCATTGGTTCTAGAATATGTAGGTGGGGAATATGATAACCATTTGCTGAGATCATATTGACTATGTGGGGAAAGAGGAAGTTGTATGAAAAAAGCAATCACAAGGCAAGCATTAAAATAGCAAGATGATATTGTGTAAGCATGAAGAGCTACAATAAGCATTTATTATGAATGATTAATTAGTTCTTTTCTGCTGCAGAGATCATATTGCATCCAATTAGAAGCAGATTATGAAGTAGAATTGCTACTATGATATGACTGCATCTAATCTGAATTTTCGTGGTAATCATACTGATATGTTTTGGGAAGGGAATGCAGGGGATTAAGAATAATCATCCTCATGGGGCATACTTTCAATCATTAGAAATGAGGAAGAATTTGACTAAGGATATATAGCAAGAAAGCAGAATTAAAACAATGAACTTGGAATCTCTGTCTGAATTCCACTTCTGCCACTTAAATAAAGTCAGTGTGATTTTAGACAAGTAAATTAATCTTTCCTCATATACAAAATGAAAGACTTGGATCAGGTGAACTATAGGGTGCCTTCTAGCTCAAGATTTATGATGCAATTAATTATTTACAGGTAGCAATCTTTTCCAGGAGAATAAACACTGAAGATGCAGGGTTGAATAAGGAAGTTAAGTTCCCAATAACTAAAAAAAGCCAATATCAGTCATGTATCTATATCAAGTACTTAGTATGTGCCAGTCATTGTGTTGAGCTGGAGATACAAAACACATATACAAACACACACAGCACAAAACAATACCTGCTATCAAGAAACACATTCTAACAGTGCTATGCACTGTGCTAGGCTTTGAAGATGCAATAAAAGTGAAAATATTTCCTGTCCTCAAAGAATTTATAATCTAGCTGAAGGAGACAATGTACACAATGTGTACATTTTAGATAAAGGGTGGAAAGACCATGTAGAAGGTAGCCCTTAATAACTGTTCTTCTAGAATCTTCCTGTTCCTGGTAAAATATAGAAAAATGTTGAAAGCCTTAGAAATGAGAAGATCAAAAGGAATTTTGGCTGCTGTTACTGTGAAATTTGTCATTGGGATAGGCAGTTTAGTAAGGTCTTTAGACAGATACAAGATAAATTAAGTTTAGAGGGGCTTTAATCTTGAAGGAAGCTAGAAGTAGATGTGACAGAGGAAAGCATTCCAGGATATAATCAACGAAAAGATATGGAGATGAGTTGGGAAATGGGAGTGTTGTACACAAGGAAGAGCAAAGTAGAATAATAGTTGTTTCTAGTGCTTAATACTGTCCCTAGTATATAGTTGGCACTTAATGTTTACTGATTGGTTAATTATATCATAGATTTCACGGTGTACTTAGAAGTAAGTAAAATTTAAGAATCCTAGAAAGGAACTCCAGTGGGAAGCACTTGGAGTTCCTTCCCTCCAAAAAAGGATTTCATATTTGATCCTTAAACTAATAAACTAATAGGGAGCTGCTGGAATTTACTCATGAGGGGGGCAAGGTGTTGTGACATGGTCAGACCAGTATTTTAGAAATATCACTTTGGCAACCGTGTGAAGTAACAGGAAATAGGTAGACCTATTAGGAGCCTATTATCTGGTACAAGAAAGAGGTGACAGGGGATAGAAGTGGAGTGGAAATGATAAATGAAAAGAATGTATATGAGAGATGCAGTAAAGCTAGAAATGACTTGTTAACTGATTTGTTGAGTGGGAGGAGCAAAGGCCATGGTTCTTGGGACACAATAATCCTTGATTTATCCCCATGGAATGAGTTCCCCCTAAAAGAGAGGAGTAAAAAAATAAATATTTAAAAATGGGGTGTGGGTGGTACAGATCTTTTATTCCCATGCAGAAATGAAGGTGATTGGTCATTGAGGCAAGAAGAAGCAACCACTCAGTAGCCAATGATGGAACTTAGCCATTATCAGACCTCCTTTCCTCTTGCTTCAATTGCTATGGGTAATCACAGTGCCCTGAACAAAAGGGCTTTCCCCTCAAAGTATGCATGCCAGCTCCCAGGTCAGTTTCATTTCAGTCCCACTGAACGGAGGGATTCCTCTGATCTTCTTTTATTAAATGAGAATATAATTATGTCTTGAAATGTTTTTCTCCTACTCCTAGCTCTTCAAAGCTACTATTGTCTCAAACTAATAATATTCTTGAGTACAACTGTGCCTCATTGCTAATATTTCTAGATTCTTCCCTTGATAGATGACGTATATTTTACTTTGCTATTATCAGTATATATTTAACTGACAGAAAAAGCAATGCATCTTTATTTTTCTGGACTATGATTATTCTATCTTTTTCAATTATTATTGTATGATGAGAAAAGCATTTTTGGCTATTTAAGGTACAAAAGTGTATTTTAAGTAAAGATTTATTATAGACTACAAATGTATAGACAATTTATATAAATCACATTATTTTAAATATACCTGGTGAGTTAAAAAAAAGTTGCAACTTATATGAATGCAAAAACATTTGAATTACTTTGTGATGTGTCAGTGGTGTCAATTTCAAATAGAAATTGATCTCGGCAACCATATATTGTCTTAGAAAATCACAAATTAAACTTATCTATGCTGTATTGCATTTTTAAAAAAGATTTTGTTTAAATACTCCAATATTGTTCTGAATTAGGGAGTTTGGGTGATTATGAATTTGATACCTCTGATGTAAGTAATCAAGGCATATCTTTTATATTTGACTTTTCATATTTAGATCCTCTCCCCTCTCCCCCTCATTTTAAAAGAAGGGCAGTACTATACTGAAAGGGTAATACTATAAGAAAGGATTCTCTTGAATATTGATTAACCTTAGTTAGTCAAAAGTTAGACAACTAGAATTTAAGTTCCTTCTTAAGGAGTCTGATCTGTCATTGTTGGTGGAGTTGTGAACGAATCCAACCATTTTGGAGAGTAGTTTGGATCTATGCTCAAAAAGTTATCAAACTGTGCATACCCTTTGATCCAGCAGTGTTACTACTGGGATTATATCCCAAAGAGATTATAAAGAAGGGAAAGCGACCTGTATGTGCACGAATGTTTGTGGCAGCCCTTTTTGTAGTGGCTAGAAACTGGAAACTGAATGGATGTCCATCAGTTGGAGAATGGCTGAATAAATTGTGGTATATGAAAATTATGGAATATTACTGTTCTGTAAGAAATGACCAACAGGATGGATTTCAGAAAGGCCTGGAGAGACTTACACGAACTGATGCTGAGTGAAATGAGCAGGACCAGGAGATCATTATATACTTCAACAACAATACTAGATGATGACCAGTTCTGATGGATCAGGCCATCCTCAGCAACGAGATCAACCAAATCATTTCTAATGGAGCAGTAATGAACTGAACTAGCTATACCCAGAAAAAGAACTCTGGGAGATGACTAAAAACCATTACATTGAATTCCCAATCCCTATATTTATGCACACCTGCATTTTTGATTTCCTTCACAAGCTAATTGTACAATAATTCAGAGTCTGATTCTTTTTGTACAGCAAAATAATGTTGTGGTCATGTATACTTATTGTGTATCTAAGTTATATTTTAATATATTTAACATCTACTGGTCATCCTGCCATTTAGGGGAGGGGGTGGGGGGGGTAAGAGGTGAAAAATTGGAACAAGAGGTTTGGCAATTGTTAGTGCTGTGGAGTTACCCATGTATATATATCCTGTAAATTAAAGGCTATTAAATAAAAAAATAAAAAAAAAAATAAAAAAGGAGTCTGATCTGTTATTAGTTCTATTAGTTCTCAGACATCCCCAATAGTCTCATCATCTAAGGGTAACTGAATAAACCAACTTTTATCAGCCTTGTAACATAATTTTCAATAGCTACACTCTCCTAAGATTTCTATCTTGACAGTTTGGTGAAGCATTCTACACACTATCCTCTACTCTCAAGTAGATCTTGCCTTGCCAAGCCTCAGCCTTATATTACTTTCACCATCCACTCACTCTCTCTGCTCTTTTCCCCATGCTATTGAACACAGTTCAATGTGTTCAATATCTCTATATTATGCTGATTGGGTCCACTATAAATTTATGTAACAGCTCTCTCTAGGCAAGATAATCTTTTAACAACTCCCTAACTGTATTCATTATCCTCTTTACCACCGTGGCTTTTCCAAACCTTTCCATCTTTCCTTTATCCTACTGTCCTCCCCCCTAACTCCACCCTTATAACTGACAACCTTGCCTCATATTTCCTTTTCTTTAATAAATTTTTTAAATTTTGAACATTTTTACATAATTTCCTCCAATACCTATCTCTCTTTTCTTTCCATAGAGCTTTAAAACCTTTATAACAAGTAATATTTTTAAAAAGAAAAATTAGCAAAACTGATCAATACATATTTTAAAAGAACTCTTGAGACAGTAAAAGGAGTGATCTTTGGACCCTAATTTGTAAATCTGCAACATATAGTTTTTGCCTATATTGTTGTAGACACTATAGACACTTTTTATTTGGTTCTATTTGCTTCATTCTGCATCAGTTCAAGTAAATCTCTCCATGCTTCCCTATATTCATTTTTGTCATTTCTATTCCATAGTAATATTTCATTACATTCATGTATGGTAATTTGTGTAGCCATTCTCCCAATCACTAGGCACCTACTTTGCTATCACAAAAAGTGATTTTGTAAATAATTTTCATGTATATGGGGACTGCCTTATCAATATCCTTGAAATAAAAGTTTAAACCTACTATTGGAATTTCTGAGTCAAAGGATATAGATATTTTAGTCATTTTGAAGTGAGTTGTGGTCCCTTTAAGAAACTGTATTTCCTATTGATGTGTGATTCCTTTCAGATTCCCAGTCCCTCCTGGCTGAGGCATATCCTCTCTAGACAAGTTGTCTTTTCAGGATGCCAGAGCCTTTGATTCAATTACAAATCCTGATCAGAAAGCATCCCTTTGAACTCCCAATAGATGATCTGGGTTTGTTCCATCCCCCACTGGGTCTGAGCTAACTTGGGCTCTCCCAGCCCCCACTAGGACATTCAATATAAAAGAGCCAAACTAAAATCCTCTCGTTGCAGAGGTTCCAAACATGCCAACTATGCCATGCTTGGGATGCCAAGGAGCCTCTGTCCACTAAAAAATTCTTTTCCAGTGTCACCCTCTCTTTACCCTCACCTATTTCCCTAACCAGACTTGATGCCTCTCTGTCAGGATTTCTAACCTTACTTCCAGTCCTCATTAATAAACCTCTTTTATCAATCTAGGTTTTCGGGTCTGTAAATTCCTTTACAGAGAAACTCTGCGCAGTCAAAAGGGAGTCCCCAAAACTCCCTACCCTTGTGCCGAATCCCAAGAGGTTGCAGGGGAGCCAAACCTCTCCATTTGGTTCCCTGAACCTCGAACCTGCCACTAGACCTTATCATTTAATTCCCTGACCACCAGAAACCCTAATCGCATTTTAGTTCCCTAAATCTGAACCTTATTAATTTTACTTAAGTAATTCCAAATTATTTTCCAAAATGATTGTACAAATTCACAGTTCTACCAACAATATTTGAACACTGACTTTTCTATCATTTGTCATCTTTACCAATTAGGTGAGTAATTAGGTGAAACTAAGTTGTCTGATTTGTATTTTAGTAATGATTTGAAATATTATTTCATGTTTAATAGTTTACAATTTAATAGTTTGTTCATATAATAGACCATTTGTCTACTAGGGATTGATTTTATGTCTTATATGTATCTACTGATTATGTATCTTGAATATCTGCCTTTTATCAGGGAAATGATTTTTTCAAAGCATTTAACCACCTCCTTTCTTATTTTAGATGCATTAATTTTGTGTGTATGTGTGTGTGTGTGTGTGCGCAGAAACTTTTCATTTCCATGTAATCACTTATTTTGTCTTCTATAACTGTCTCTAACTCTTGTTTCATTTAGAGTTCTACTCTGAAGTTATAAAAGATCTATGGCCTTTCCTGTGAATGTCACATAGCCATTTTGAATTGTGAAATATCACATAAGGTCCTGATCAAATCTGATTTCTACCTAATTCTTTTCAGTTTTCACAGTTGTTCTTATCAAATAGGGAGCTCTTTTCTAAGTAATTTATATTTTCCTTATTTCTTGAAAAATAGGTTATTGAGTTTCATTGTTTTTAACTTTACCTTTTCTAGTCTGTTTAGTAGTGAATAAACTTATTAAATGCCTATTTTGTGTGAAAAACTGCTAAGTACCCAGGGATTTTAAAAAAGGCAAAAGATAGCCCCCCAAATTTAAGGAATTCATAGTCTAACAAAGAGACAACATGAAAGCTGTTCTCCCCACACAGGGCATGGACTCATCTCAAATAAATATAGAGCCAGTTGGGAGGAATGTGGGCATACATTTGGAGTATAATGGTAGTAATGCACAAATGTAGAATACAAGTAATGCAAATGGGAACTCACAGTTTCTGGTACTGCGAGACTAGAAGTCCTTTCTTTGTAAAGTCCCTAAGCATCTCCTTTTGATGGTAGTATTTCAGCTGGACACGCTATTCAAGTAGGCTCCTGAGATCTGCTTCTTTTTTGAGTCCATAAGCCAGCACTTTTCTCAACTTCTGAGAAATCCCACTCCTTGAAGTTGCTTCCTTCCTTCTCTTCATAGTCACATCTATCCTGGTGTGTGTGTCTCCTCTAAGCTGGATATGCTTTCTCCTACTCCAAAGAAAAGGTCTATTAAGGGAAGGAAATTCAATTGCCTCGCTTTTTGCCCTTTGATACAAATGATAGGGTCTGTCTCCACAAAGCACCTAAATGCTTAAAAAGCTCTGTTGCTGAATGGTAGTTTCACATACAAGCCCAGAAAGTGTGACGGATTCTCTCAATCAATTAAAAAGAATTTCTAAGAAGTTCAAGGGTAGAGCCAAAATGATGGAGTGAAGCCAGGAAGCTGCTCAAACTTTTCCAGTTTTCCCTCAAAAACCACATGAGGAGCAGCTAGGTGGCACAGTGGATAAAGCACCAGCCCTGAAGTCAGAGGACATGAGTTCAAATCTGGTCTCAGACACTTAACACTTGACCCTGGGCAGTCACTTAACCCCAATTGCCTCTTGGGGGGGGGGGGGGGGGGGACATGAAAGCAAGCCTCTGAACAGAGTCGGAAAGAATAAAACCGCTCTTCAGCTCAAGACAGATTAGAAGAACTTCAAGAAAGATCAGTCTCACTAGGGTCTCACTAAACTGGGTGTTTAGCCCAGCTCAAACAGTATCTGAGAAAATCAATGAGAGAGTCTTACTCACAGCAGATCAGCAACTGAGACCCTCAGTCCTGGCTCAGTAGAGGAGCACAGCATAGCTTCCAGTCTCAGCTCAGAAGGCAAAGTCTGGGAAACCAGGTTGTTTCCTGAACAGAGCAAGCAGAGCTACCCCTGCAGTGAGCAAAATTGTTAAACAGAAGAGACTCCTGTGCTCAAAATCAAGGCTTAGAGCTTCATAGGAAGCTTGGGACAGTGGCATCTTTATCCCAGGAGCAGAGATCAATCATAAAAGTCATAAAAGAGGAAATAAAAAAAGAGAAGGAAAGAAAATAAACAAGAAACAGAAAAGAACCTTAAATCATAAAAAGCTACCATGGTGACAAGGAAGATCAAAATATCAACTCAGATGAGGACAAAATGTCTACAGAGAAAATCTCAAAGGAATTCAAATATGAATTCCCCAATGAAGTTTCTTGGAAATGTTCATAAAAGATTTCAAGAAAGGCAAATGAAAAAAAAGAAAAAGAAAAAGAAACTGGAGGTATGCAAAAGAGAATCAATAGCTTGGAAAAAGGAAGGAAAAAAATTAACTGAAAAAAATTCCTTTAAAAATACAATTGACCAAATGCAAAAAAAAAAAAAAAAAAAAAAAAAAAATCCACTGAAACAACCACCACCTTGAAAAGCAGAATTAACCAAATAGAAAGAGATACAAAAGTTAACTGAAGAAAATCATGCATTAAAAAGTAGAATGGGACAAACAGAAGCTAAGGACTCCATGAAGAATCAGTTAAACTAAAAAAGAATGAAAAAATGGGGATAAAATGAAAACTATCTCATTGGAATAACATCTGACCTGGAAAATAGATCCAGGAGAGACAATTTTAAAATTATCAGTCTACCTAAAGGCCATGACCAAAAAAAGAGTCTGGACAGCATTCTTCAATTATACAAGATTTCTTATAGAGTATAAGCTGTCTAAATCCAGTGACTAAGTACCCTCAAGTTGATTAAGTACTTATTCACACAATTATTGAGGAACTAGGGGGGAAAGAGGAATTATAGGGCAGGTGGATGGTTCAGTGGTTAAAGTGATAGGCTTGGAGTCAGGAAGACCTGAGTTCAAATCAGAACAAGTCCTTTAACTTCTCTTTGCCTTAATCCACTGGAGAAAGAAATGGCAAACCATTGCACTTTTGCCAAAATAACCCCATGGGTTAGCAGGGTCCATGGTCCATAAATAGTTGGACATGACCAAATCAACTAAACAACAAAGAGGGAAATTATTTACAAGGTTCTTTATACTTTGTGATTACATTCTAGACTATTGCAATGGGAAACTCGCTTACTTCTTTCCTTATACTGATGACATCAGTTCAAGTGAGAAAGGAAATTCCCTCCCTTAATCTTAATGGATTTTTTTGGAGGCTTATTTTTAAAAATCAACTTTTTGACTAGAGTGAAAATTTCTTGGTATATTTTGGTAGAAATAAGGTTTAGATCAGGATCCTTAAATCATATACTAAAATAAACTTTAAAAAAAAGGCAATTTGAGTTCTAAAAATTACATTACTGTATTTTTTTAAAAAGGAGAAATGACAAGCTTCATTAGGAAACAAGAGGTGACATATGCCAGGCAAGTCAAGCCACCATCACCATCTCGACCACCATTTTCCCTCAGATCCTAAGGGAGCTATCCCAGGACCCTAAACCCAAGAACTTTGAAATATCAATGCCTCCCAAAACATCAGATTGACTTCTAATCCTATCTCCCATGGTTATCACAGGGCAGGGGGAAGAATCACTAAAAAGGAGCCCACCTTCCTTACCACCACTAGTAACAACTGTTGACCATTTAGTCTCCAAGAGACATCTAAGCACAAAACTAAACTAAACATTGAAACTAAAAAAACTACTAAAAAATATACTAACATATTCATTAAAATACTTTCAAGATTTTAGACTAAAAAGTACTACATTTCCATCAATTGGGTAACAAATATATGAATATACTGAATATAATTATGATAAAAGACAAGTAGGAAATAAAAATGGCAAGATTTTTGTTAAGAACTGATATAGAGTAAAAAGGCAGAACTTATAGTACTTATATACAATATATACAATAACTACAAGTGAAAATATCATTTAAAAAAAGAAAATCCGAATAACTGGAAAACCAATAATGTTCCTGAAGATTAAATGAAATATACCTTTCTCTTCTCAATAGGGAAGGAAGAGGATTAAAAGAATGGGATTATTTGATTAACTGTCTTTTTATTTTGTTTTTGTTTTGATTTGATCGAAAGGTGAGAGGATTTGTTTGCAAAGATGACAGGGAAATATCCAGAAATGACTGTGATAAAAAACCAAAAGATATTAACAAATTCTAATTTTTAAAAGTAAAATACAAAGAAATGGCAATTTGTAAGTTAGAATTGAACCAAGAAAAGCCCAAATAAGCTGTACTGAACCAACTGTATTTCTTTTAGAAGACTACAGATAAATTTTAAAAAAAACTTATTAAGATTTACGTGAAATGATGCTGAGTGAAGTGAGCAAAACAAGAATGGTTACAGTAACATTATGCAATGATCAACTACACTTGATTCTTCCAGAAATATGAAAATCCAAGACAATTCTAAAAGACTCATGATAAAATATGCTGTCCACATCCAGAGAAAACTATATAATCTGAATGTAGATTGAAGCATACTATTTTTATTTGGTGGATTGATTTTTTGTTTGTTTGTTTTGCTTTTGCTTTCTCGTGGCTTTTCCCTATTGTTCTGATTCTTTTTTCACAACATGGCTAATGTGGAAATGTTTAACATGAGTGTACATATATAATCTATACCAGATTGCTTGCTATCTTATTTAAGGAGGGAGGTAAGGGAGAGAAAGATAAAAATTTGGAATTCAATCTTACAAAAATTTGTCAAAAACTATATCTTTACATGTAATTGGAAAAAAATAAAAATAATAATTGGGGAATAATTTACTATGTGACAATTTAAGAAAAATGTCTCTAGACTGACAACTAGAATATTATTGACCGAATATACCTAGATTTCAACAAGACCTTGGACAGATTGCAGGATAGAAATGTATACTGTTTTGATTAGATAGATTCAGAAGAACTGGACCTAAAGAATCGTGATTCTTTGGAAATAATGGGTATTAAATTTGTGCAAGTTTTCTAATATAGGTATTGTATTGGAGATATGAAGACAGAGATGGCAAGCTTTCCAAAGAAGCAGATGACAAATAGATAGACATCATCATAATTATAAGAATCCAATAATATCTCAATAGAATGAAGGGTCATATAGAATTGGATAAAATTCAATAGGGACAAATGTAGAACTTGGATTTAAAAAAATCTGCCTAAGTACATAATGGAGAAAGACAAGCCAGGTGACAGTTTATGTGAAAAAGATTTTAATGAACTCAAAGTTCAATGAATCAAATGAAATTTGGTTTTGGAGGGCTGGAACTCTGAAGTAGTATACTTGAAACAAGGTATTAACTCAATGGAATTGATGAGATAATGGTTCTCTAGTTCACATATATAGTTAGTACTTAGTATAGTGATGTAATGGTTCTTCAGTTCACACATATTCAGTATGTTGTAATGATGTAATTACAATAAGGTATATAAAGGCTAAGAAGCACTGGAAGAGAGACATTCTATCTTTGACTAGCCTCCTGGTAGCTCTCCTGTCTCCTGCACTAAAATCAAGACTGGGCCAGAATAAAGAATCTAGACTCTATTCCTGACCATTCTTGTGGTGTCTATCCTGCTGAGATCAAGACCCATCCGAAGGACCTCCAGAAAGCTAGCCTGAACATTACAATTTGGCAACTAGAAAAGCTATCTGGCTGAAGGCTACTCTAATTAAAAACATAATATACAGAATAAAGAAGTCATAAACAGAAATGGAGAGGCATCTAGGAGATATAGTGGATAGAGTGCCAGGCTTGAAATTAGGAAGACCCTAGTTTAAATTCAATCTCAAATATTTACTAGCTGTGTGACTCTGGGCAAGTCACTTTACCTTGTTTGCCTCTTTTTATCTGTAAAATGAGCTAGAGAAGAAAATTACAAACATTATAGTATCTTTGCCAAGAAAACCCCAAATAGAGTCACCGAGTCAGACACAATTGAATAATAATAATAATAGGTTACAATCCCCATTAAACTCTACTCTGGCCAAAAACAAACTGTTGATAATAAATTATAGGCATCCCATTTTAAATAACAACTCAAGAGTACATCTGTGATGGTGAGAAGACTCAAAGTTATGACTCAAGACTATCACCTTTTTTTTTCTGCCAATAGGAAACAAGACTACTTGCTGCCTTTAAATATCTGAACCACTTCCATGTGGAAGAAAATCAGAAATGTTTTATTTTACTGCAGAAGTTGAAGTAGGACTGAAGGGTAGAGGAAGACAACATTCAATATAAAGAAAAAGTAACACTCCAAAAAGAATAGAAACAGAATGAAATGTACCTTGAGATAAGTGAGTTGCTCCTCACTCAGGGTCTTCCATCATTATCATCTCATAAACAGACTATTTGCTGATGATGGGATTCCAGTTCAGGTATAGCTGGGCTGTATGACCTATAAAGTTTCTTCTAGCTTTTTTTTTAAATGATCATCATCTTTTTCCTATATATAACCTATAGCCCAGCCTTTAAACAATATTAATTTTCCTGTGATCCTCAGGTAGGATATGATCCAAAAAAACATCATGCTTACTGAGGAATAACTTGCTTAGATTGGTTAGATCTGTTACCCTGTGAGGGGAAAAGGTAACAGGAAAGGTATGATAAAAGTAGAAGGAAGGATGCAGACAAAAGAATCATAGAATTTTAGAAATGAAAATGACTTTAAGAAATCAACTAATACAACCCCCTTATTTTTACAATCAGAGAATAGTCCAAAGAAGTTAGTACCTTGTCCAAAATCACTAGTAATTTAGAACTCAGGAATTCTAATGCGCAGTCTAGTACTCTTTCTACTAATCCTACTAACTCTCTGTACAAACAAGACAACAATTCTTTCTTTCATGAAGTCTTCTTCAAAGAAAATAAAGAAATCATAAATAAATATTTTGATTTCCTACATTAGAAGCAGTTATATCAAAGATAAGTACAGAGATGAACTTTTAGAGCAGGGTTTCTTAGCTTGGCGTTCACTGACCTCTTGGATAGATTTCTAAGGCCATAAACTTGGATTGGAAAAAAAAAAAAAACCACATGTTTAATTTCACTAACTTTCCTACAAGTACTTAAAAACAATCTGAGAAAAAGCCTCTAGAAACCGCACTAGATTACTAAAATGACATTCAGAAAGGTTAAGAATTCTTGTCCACAGGCCTGGCACATGATATGTACTTGATAAATGTTCCTTGCCTTGCTCTAAACATATCCCAGAAATATTTTTTTTAAGATGCAATATTAGATTTGTACCAATCCTCATATATTTGTGGAATCTCCTCTCATGATTAATTTAATGTATTTGAAGGAAAAATTCTCAATGAACACTTATTTCATTCCAGTATGAAACTTTCAAAGTAATTTTTAAAAATTCTTAGAATTTAAATGTGTAAATAAAAGGACTTTGCCACTTCTCATTTTTATTTTTTTTCCAAAAATCAAATGAACAGTTATTTACCAATGTACAATTCCAAATAAAATTTTCCTACTTTGGTCACAGGCTCTAAGTTTAAAAATACCTACATGATTTATACTCATACAAAAGTTTGAAAGATTCAATTTGTAATCATCAACACATGATACTTCATCAATTTTATTGTACAACAATCCACATAACACCATACATTTTTTTAGCTTAGCCTAAGTTATAAAGTGCTATTATCAGATAAATTAAGCAAATGCTACTGAATACTGAATTTCTTCCAAGCCACAGTACACTCCAATTGAACAATAAATTGCATATATAAAAACACTTTAACCTGATTTTTCAGTTTAAAACTAGAGAGCTTGAAGAATTAATTTATTAAATGAGTCAAAAAAATTCAACAAAACATTGGAATGTCATCCATCTCAATAAAGGGACAAGACTTTAGTATGCATAATTACCTAATTTTAATAAAGAAGCAAGTATTATTTATATAAACCATGTAATAAAAGTGTCAGGCAGCATGGCATAGGAGCCAGTCTTTGAAGCCAGGAAATCCTGGAACAAGAAGACTCTTTTGGGCTCTATGACCTTGAGCAGGCCACTTAACTTCTCATGCTCTAGATATCTATTTCTCTTAAAACAATAAGTTTCAAGGAAGGTACCTGCAAACATTGGTCAAGGGAGCTTTCTTACCTGGGAGTTTCCTAATTGACAGGCCAGTCCCTATATATGTATTCCTAAACAAATACAACCTATAAAACTGAACATAAAAAGCTAAGGCAAAGAATGATTTTATGGTCTAAACATTCTACTTACAATTAATTTCCTCCAAGTTTTAAGAAAAGTGCATCTATATAGTAAATATGCTATATTTCAGTTACAGTCCCAAACATTTGCTTCTACTTGCTTACTTTGCCAAAGTTTATTATTCACATGAAGTAATAACACACAGAAAATGTCAATTAGACTATCAGCTATTATTTCACATTTTAGAATATTTTTAATGCTATAAAAGATAAACTCATAAAAAACACTTGTGCAGAATCTTTCAAACATTTAAAACAGTAAAAACTGAAATGTAATAGGCATACTAAATGAAATTAAATACTCAAAATATCATAAGGGCAAAATAGCAAATATTTCATTTAAATATCAGTGCACTTGGAACCAAAATTTTCTAAAATTATTTATTGAAGACAAATTCAACCTCTTCCTCCAAGTTTATAACGTTTGTCTAAAGAGAAGCATAAATTACAACTATTTTAAATTATTTTAAAGGATTACACAAACTGAAAAATATCCATCTTTGAATTAATTTTAATATTTCCAATAAGAAACCAAATTTATTACAGTTCCATGTGTAGGATGTTTAGGAAACAACAACATCTGTTTCCAGTGGGGAGGGGGAAACCTTTAAGATATTACTATTTTATATGTAATGTAGTGCATTTAATTGTCAAAAAAACCCAGCTATAGCATATATGTAAAACAAGTACTATCATCATATATTATTAACATTTTAGAAAACATTTTGAAATTCATTCTTTCCTATTTAAGTATGTTACCATAATTTTATTCTCTTTGTCCATTATTTGTAAATTTTATTTTCCTATTAAAAACAAATACAAGAGACACCATTTAATACTCATTTTTCTCCATAAATTATTTTTAAATAATCTTTCTTAGGACATAGACATGATTTAAAGTAGGAAAAACAAACACAAGTATTCCTTAAAATGAGATCTTTTGAATAAAAAATTAAGATGAAAATTGCTAGTTGACAAATTACATATTTCCAACTCACAAAAACACTCATCAAGGAAAATTCAGTTGCTAACTGACTAGTTCAGTAGTAACTTGAGGGGAAAAATGCCCTTAACTCCATCACAAAGGAATGCAGAATAATTAAGATGGAAGAAAAAACTATTTTAGTTTTTTTCTGTGTTTTAAGGAAAACACACATACACACAAAACAAGCATGGCAAAAGCACTTAGGAGATATGTAATTAGTTCTGACTGTTAATGCATTCTTTTGCTCACATTTCTCATCCTAAGCAGCATTAGAAGATCTTTGTACTACATGTCATTTTGGTATTCCAGATACTTTGCTGTGATGGTTTCTTCAAGCTGAATTCCTCCACTTCCCATTAATGCAAATGCAGGATACATTGTACCTGAGCAGTCCACTTGACGCTCATAAAGGCATTTCATGTGATCTGCATCATAAAACCCAACTTTGCCTTTATCATAGTCGAGGAAAATTCCTATACATGTTGGCATGGGAAGAACTCTATTTTCAGGTTCACTGGAAGAAGTAGGTGACTTGGGGACAAAAAATTTCTTCATGCCTATAGTAACTAATGTAAAGGGCTGTGCTGAGTCAAAGCAGGTATCTTCACTTCCACTGTCATGACCGCTATCTTGCTCATATCTAAAATAAGAGAATAACTGTAATACACAAATTATAACAAACAATTTTATCTATATCATAAGACCTAGTAAATTTTCACATATACATTCAAATATCTCTAGTTTATATATACAGCTAAACATTCAGAATTTTTAAAGACATGAAAAATAGAAAAATTAATATAAAAATATAAAAAATCTGGACAAGCAAATTAATAAGTTTGCATCTGTATAAATTTTTAATATTTACAAAGCACTTCTGTCACTTCTTACTTGCCTAAGCTAATAATTGTTATAGCTGGGATTTGAACCCATCTTTTGAAGTTAGCCAGCCTTCTTCTCAATAAGTCACAGTTATAATATCTACTGAGAAAACTAATTGAAACAAAAGAAACATTACAAAAATGTTCGAAGTGCCCTATTTTTCTATCACTAAATTTCCACCTTTATTCTTTTATGCCCTAAACAGAGCTCCATTAGCACCACATTTTTGTTTCACTTTTTCCTAGAAAATGTTTCCTCTATTTTACCAAGAAATACATGCTTAATCCTCTTCAGAATTATAGGATTAAAGAAAAAATATTACCATATCTCATCAAAAAGCATGAAAATCTTTGCTACCCTTTATTACTTGAGAAGAGTAGATAATAGGATTCTATTCAAATTAATCAGGGTATTTAGGTGGTACATGGATAGAGCATTAGGCTTGGAATTAGGAAAATTCATTTTCCATAAATTCGGATTCAGTCTCAGACGCCTATTAGTTGTGTGATCCTAGGCAAGTCACTTAACCTTGTTTGCCTCAGTTCCTTATTAATAAAATGAGTTGGAGAAGGAAAAGGCAAACCAGTATATGGTGTCACAAAGAGTAAAACACAACTAAAATGACTGAACAAAAATTAAATTAATAGGTTACGGTAAACTCTTGACTATGGATTTTTTTTAATGTAGAAAAAAATCAGCAACCTTTCTTTGGAATTCCCAAGGCCAGAAGAGAATTCCCTTGTTTGGGTCTACAAAGTGCACAAGGGCTATATATGACTGAACTGTTTCCAATGATATGCAAAACTAAAATTATAAATTAGTCACTTTCTCGCTAAGGAGATTTAGTTGATTTAGAAATAGAAAATCCTAGCTTTGATCACATGTCCGTTTCAGCACTATTTTATAGAATCATATTAAAGGGAAATGTTTTAAAAAGTTGTATTCGCCATAGGAAAGTACAAGTTACTATAATTAGTGCAAAGCAACTTGCTGTTCATTCATTCATTTTTTCAGTGGTGTCATGAACCCATTTGGGGTTTTCTTGGCAAAGATACTAAAGTGGTTTGATATTTCCTCCAAGTCATTTTATAGGAAGACCAAGACCAACAGAGTTAAGTGACTTTCTCAGAGTCACGCTGCTAATAAGTATTTATGACTATATTTGAACTCTGGAAGATGACTCTTCCTGACTCCAGATCTGGCACTTTATGCACTGCACCATCTAGCTGCCCTGAGGAAAATGGCAACTAGAGAATTCAGTGGTACCGCATCTGAAAAGTAACATATATAAAAACAACACAATAATGAACATATTTAAGCTCTATAAATGAAGTTACTAAAAGCCCATTTCTAGATCTACCATGAAGTACAATACACCAAGGGCTTAAACTTTTCCTACTCACTACCATTTTTCTCCTAAAAAAAATTTTATGTGACCCCAAGTACATAGGTATATAAAATAGTGTATACAAATCAAACATTCACTAATAATAAATCATAATTTCATGACTCCCACATTGCATTACAAGATCCCATATGGGGTCACATACCACAGTTTAAGAAGCTAGGCAATAAACATTAAATTGACCCAAAGTTAACCACATTCTTCAAGAGTAAATATCTACCTTGGGCTACTTATATCACGAGGATTGTGGAGCCATTCTTGTAGTTTATCATTGGAAGCAACTCCCACTTTAACCATGTATGAATATGGTTCCACACGTAAAGCCCAAAAGTGTTTTCCTTTGGTGATTCCAGTGTCTCCAATGATATAATCTAAGCTTGTATAACAACCCACTTGGACACGTTCAGCAGCAAGCAGAAGAGAAAATCCAGCCCTACTGTCCACACGATCTCTCTTTAGATTCAGCAACAGATGTTCATTGTTATATCCACATTTTTCATCAAAGAGAAAACTAAAAACTTAAAAATAAACAACTAAAATTAGCTTGAAACTTATTAACATTTCAAAATTGCAATATATCAATTTGAGTAAAATTCTAAATAGATGTTACTGTTCAAAATTCATAACTATATAATAAAACATAAAATTAAATTGTTTCAGTTTCTTTATACACCAATAGCACAAAACTATGTGAAAGTTGGTATTTGAAACCACTTATGATGACAATTGAAAATGTTTTTAAAAGGCATTTTTTAATTAAAGCTTTTTGTTTTCAAAATATATACATGGATAATTTTCAGCATTCACCCGTACCAAACCCTGTGCTCCAACTTCCTTCCTCCCTTCCCCCCACCCTGTCTACTAGATGGCAAGCAATCCAATATATGTTAAACATGCATAATTCTTCTATAAATAGTTCCACAAATATGCTGCACAAGAAAAATCAGATCAAAAAGGGAAAAAAAAGAGAAAGAAACAAAATGCAAGCAAACAACAGTAAAGAGTGAAAATACTATGTTGTTTTCCACTTTCAGTTCCCATTGTCCTCTCTCTGAGTGCAGATGGCTTAAGAGATATTTTTAAAAGACAATGCTCTCTTAAAAAATGCCACACCAAAAAATCCCACAAAAACCTATGTGCTTTCTTCCTTATCTAGAAACAAATGAGCTGGCTTTCAGTGAAATCAAAATTTTGTTAGCTAATCTCATTTTGAAGAGACTTTAGGCAACTTCCATTCTCTCAGTTTTATACCTTTAAAACAAGATGATGATCACTGAACCCAATATCTAATTCATAATGGGGGATTTAAAGAAATATAATGTGGCAACACGTTTCCCTTTTAAAATAAGTAATCTGTATTCTAAAAACTTGGAGAGCTATAAATATTTTCTTTACATCCCCAAGAATATTAGCATGGTCACGTTGATTGTATTTCCTGATCAAAATATCTCAAAACACAAAGAAAAATTTCACAAATGTGGAAACCAAAACCATTTCACTATGATACACTATGATGCTTGAAGAGAGGATTCAATGCTGAGTAGAAGTTGGGACCTAATTAAATCTGAAAACTAGATTAAAGCAATTGAAAAAAAAAAACCCAAAAGAATTAAGGAATAAGCAACAGGTGACAAGGAAACAAAACTTTCATTTTTGACAGATGTTGGTATATTTGGAGAACTCTAAATAATTTAGTCAACTAAAAACTAGCTGAAACAAGAACTTTAGCAAAGTTGTTAAAAATAAATCCACATAAACCATCAGCACTTCTAACCCAGAAGGAAGAGGGAAAAATTCCACTATAGAGAGTATAAAATATTAAACTATTTGGAAATCCACTTGCCAAGACACATATTGAAATTGTAAAAAGAAAACTACAAATCACTATTTACAAAAATAAAGGTTCAACTAAATAATTGAAGAAATATTAATTGTTCACGGTAGTCCAAGACAATATAATATAAAAAGCCAATACTACCTAAATTTACTTATTCAGTACTAGAGAAAACAAATTACCAAAGAATTGTTTTATAGGGCTAGAAAAAAATCATTGTGAAATTCATCTGGAAGATGAATCATCTGGAGGTCAATTATCCAAGAGAATTAATGAAAAAAGAAATGTAAAGAAAGAAGACCTTGCAGCACCAGATCTCAAACTAGACTACAAAGCAGCAATCATCAAAACAATTTGATATTGGATAACAAATAATGTTTTGATCAATGGAACAGATCAAGTATACAACCATACAGAAGCAAATGAGCACAATAATCAAGTGTTTGATAAACCCAAATATCCCAACTATTAGAGCAAGAATTCATTAATTGACAAAAGCTTCTGGGAAAATTGGAAAATAATCTGGTAAAACATATGAATAGACCAACATCTCTACACAATGTACCAAGACAAGGTCAAAATGGGTACATGATTTATACTTAAAAGATGACATAAACAAATCAGGAGTGCAAGGAAAAAATAATGTCAGCTTTATGGATAGGAGAGGAGTTCATGACCAAACAAGAGGTAAGTCAATAAATAAAATGATTAATTTTTATTATATAAAATTTAAAAGTTTTCTCACAAACAAAACCAATGAAGCTAAAATAAGAAAAAGTAGGAAGCTGGGAGAAAATTTTGCAACAAATTCCTACAATAAATGTATCATTTCTCAAATCAATAGAAAACTATGCCAAATATATATATATATATATATATATATATATAATTATATGCCATTCCCAATTGATAAATGGTCAAAGGACATGAAAATGAAATTTTCAGAGGACGAAACCAAAGTAATTATAGTTATATGGGGGAAAATGCTCTAAATTACTAATAATTAAAGAAACAAATTAAAACTACTCTGAAGTACCACTTCATACTCATCAGAAATGACAAATGCTGGAGAGGATGTGAGAAAATAGGTATATCAATGAACCGTTGGTGGAGTTATAAATCAGTTCAACCATTTGAAGCTCAATATAGACTTATGCCCAATGGCTATCAAAAGTGCATCCCTTTGTCCCAGCAATACTGCATTCCAATGAAATATAAGGATAAGGAAAAGGACCTATGTATGCAAAAATATTTATAGCAGCTCCTTTTGTTGTCACAAAGAAATGGAATCTGAAGGGATGCCCATCAGCTGGGGAATGGCTGAACCAATTGTGGTATTTGATTGTGATGGAATACTGCTGTGTTCCAAGTGACAAAGTGAATGGTTTCAGAAAAAATCTGTTTTGATCTATATGAACTAATACAAAGTGAAATGAGAACAATCTACATAGTAACAGCAATGTAGTAAGGAAAATAAGCTATGAAAGAGTTAGTAATTATAATTAATACAATGATCCACCACAACTCTAAAGGATTCATAATAGAAAATGCTAACTACCTCTGGTTATGTAATCATCAGAGAACTGATGAACTTTAAGAATACAGACTTGTAGAGGGCTGAAACTATGGAATCAATGCACCGAAGTCAGAATTGCTAAGCCCTTGAGGCTAACTACTGATTGGATGATACTCTATGGGCATATGCTTGGAAAAGGGTCCTTTCCACTATCTGTGCTGGCTCAATGATTGGTGTATAGAGGATTGATTGTAGGAGGGATTAGAGGGTGGAGTAAAGCTAGCCAGGGACACACTTTTGGCGGTAGACATGGAGGAGGTGGTTGCGGAGATTCTGCTTCCATCCTGTTCTATCCTGACTCTGGCTGATTCTGGGGTGTCCTGGGTGCTAGCGCGGTCGTCACACAGACTGAAGCATTTCTTTTCTTGGTTTGTTTGTTTTTTTCAGAACATGGCTAATGTGGAAAATGTTTTATATATTGTGATTATCATATTTCTTGCCTTCTCAATGGGCATGCAAGAGGTAGGAGAAAGAGAATGTGAAACTGAAAATAAAAATGAAAAAAAATTGCCTGTCAATTCTAAAAAAGGCAAATTTGGAAAGGGGGAAGGGGGCAAAAAGAGTCAATATAAATTCCCAAATGTAGAAAAGGATTCTTTTCTATTTTACATGACAATGAATTAGTGATTCTATCAATTAATCTAAATCCAAATCTGGAGAACACATAATTCGATCCAAATTATTTAGACTACTTTGTTTATCCTCATCTACACATTTAAAAGAGAAATCTTAAAAATTTTCATAATTGTGATTTTGAAATAAAATTACAAATAAATATAAATATTACTAACATAATAAATAAATTACAAATTTTTCCTTACCAAATTTAACAGATTAAAATATGGCAGAACTGACCAGCTTTTAAAATCCTAGATTACAGTTATGGAAGATACCCTTACAGCTCTAGTGTAACTTCAATTTATAGACTTGCCCAAATTGGCCTGAGGATAAGTGACAAAACAAGGAATGGCCTAAGTCTTCTGACTTCAAATCTAACATTCTTTGCAGACCCATTTCAATTCTGCATTTCTTTGATTGAAACTTCATAATACCTGGAGCTGGAGGAGTATGTAGAATCACTTCTCTGCTGCAAGGACTACAGACTGAACCTTTATATCCTCTCACTCTGAAGGCATAGCTACTGTTACTTTCAAGATCAGAAATTACTTTACTGGTACCATAGACCTCTGTCTCACTCCAGGTTAACATTTCTTCTTCTCTACTAATCTTTCGATATTCAAGAATATAACTATCAGCTTTATTCTTCTTTTCAGGATGATGCCAGCTTATCAAGGCTTTATTATATATTTTGCTCTGTTCTTCATTGATCTCTGGTATATCTACACCTAAAATAAAAAAGAAAGCAATATTAAACACATATATTCTGGACCCACTTTTTTTAAATTCAAGAGCAACTTTGCTGATATGGTTTCTTGCATTGCCATTAAAAATTGTTTGATTTTTTTTTTACATAGGAGCAAACAAATAAGTATATTTATCACTATAATTAAAAGAATTAAAAAAAAAAAGAAATGAGAGGAAAATGGAGGGATTGAAGTAAAAAAGTAAAAAAAAAAAAAAAGACCACATGCCATGCCTATAATGATAATAACACATAATAATCTCTATATACCATCTATTCTATTTTTTTCAACTATTTCCCTTCACTTATCAAGTGTAAAAAAAAAATCTTTGATTAGAGAGAATTTTTAATTTGTATTCTACTACTTTGAAGGCCAAACCTTCAGGATTTGACTTTTGAAAAATGAAAATAGAATCACTACAATATATTGTATATGACTAAAAATTAAAGTTTAATAATTACATAATTTCTATTCATTTTCTTCTTAAATAAAAATTAAAAGTATTTCAAGGTTCAATTTAAAATAAACATACTTAGGGGGACAGCTAGGTGGTGCAGTGGATAGAGCACCAGCCCTGAAGTAAGGAGGACCCGAGTTCAAATCTGGCCTCAGATACTTTACAATTCCTAGCTGTGTGAACCTGGGCAAGTCACTTAATCCCCATTGCCTCAGGAAATAAAATTAATTAATTTAATTTAATTCAAAAAATAAAATAAACATACTTAGAAAAAAATTTAATTTGGGCCTTTGAAAAAGATATACAAAATAAGCATAAAAAACTAATTCATTTTCAAAAAATGACAATTTGTTAATATTCTACTACCAAAGTTATGTTCCTCTTTTCTATTAATTTAAACTGGGAGCATAGACTTTGTAGTTGGGGCTATATATAAATGGTGAAAAGTTTATTGTTAGACAAATAAAATGTTTCAATAAATTTAATTTCTTTAAAAAAATTTAATTAGGAAGTATAAAAATCACATTTACTTTCAACAAAGGGGAAACTATTGATGTTATATTTATGTTTTCTTTTTTTTTCTTGGTTTGATATCTTGAACTTATTTAATTCTTGAAAAGAAAAATCTTGATACAACATAAACTACAATCAATCACACAGTATAATACTAAAGGGGGGGAAATATCCCATTAATGAAATAGAAGATTTCCAAATATTCCTAATAAAAAGACCAGAGCTGAGAAGAAACTCACAAACGTAAACAGGAAGAGTCAAAAGAAACACAGAATCATTTGAAGGGACTATCATAATGTTGAGTCATTTATATTACAGTAGAACCCAAATTTCTCCTCAGAACCCAAAGCACCATAGAAGAAGTTATATAATAAAGTGAGTCTGAGATTAGTGTGTGTATATATATATGTATATTAAAAGGAGAAAAAAGAATATTCTGAGGGGAAGTATAAAACAGTCTCTAATCATAATGAGAGAGAAAACTATTGGGGGGAAGAGGAGGGGAAATAGGAATTACATGAACTTGACTTTTATATGATTCAGACAAAGGAGAGCTGAACACATACAATCCTCCAAATACAGAGAGTAGAGCATGAAGTGGGGAAAAGAAATAAAGAAAACGAACATGTGACTGGACAATGAATAACAGAAACAGAAAAAAAGGGTAATGAAACATAAGCAGTACATATTAATTATAGATTACTACATAGTTGGTTGGGGTGGAATCCAAAAAAAAGTATAAATGAAAGACTTAGAAACACACTATTAATAATCATAAACATGAATATGAATAAATGAATTTATCCATAAAAGAGAGGAAGAAAGTAGAACAAATTAGATGGTAGAATTCAGCAATATACTTTTTAAAAGAAACATACTTTTAAACAGAAAGATTCCCACAGATATTGGAGACTAGAATTAAATCTGTGATGTTTCAAGAACATTTTTTAAAAAGGGAAGAAGAGATAAAAAAGAAACTATAGGATGCTTAAAGGAACTTCAGACAATAAAATTAATATAATATATAAGCACCAAATGGCATAGCATTTATCTGTTTAGAGAAAAAGTGAATAAATTAATGATAAAAATAGTATTTCTTAATGTACCTAGACAGTAACAAAAAGATAAACAAGAGAGGAGTTAGGGACCTGAATAAAGTATTGGAAAAGTTAGAAAAAATAGATTGCATATGGTTTGAACATGCCAATATAATAAAAATGAAAATACTGTCTAAATCAATTTATTTGCCATGCCAATCAAACTACTAACGCAGTTATAGGGCTAGAAAAAAAAAATTCATCTGGAAGGACTAAATGTTTTCATACAGCATTGCAAAATGAAAAAGTGTGAAGGAAAGGGGACTATTATAGCACTATATATCAGATTATACTACAAAGTAGTACTCATCAGAACCATTTTGATTGATTAAAAAATCGAAAGTTCATCAATAGAACAGATCAGCTAAAAAGCTAATTTTTAGCTAGAAAGCACATGAATACAGTAGCACAGTGTTCAATAAAGCCTAGTTACTAGGACTCACTAGTCAGCAAAAACTTCTTAAAAATTTGGAAAGCAATTTGAATACAATTAAGTACAAATCAATGTCTTACACCACATATCAATATAATCTCCAACTGGATATATATTACATAAGACATGGTCATCATATAAAAGTTCAAAGAGCAATAAATAAAATGCCTTTCAAAAGTATAAAGAATTTATGACTAAATACGAAATAAAGGTTCACAGAAGATAAAATGAATAATTTTTAAAAAATAAAACTGAAAATATTTTGAAGCAGCAAAATCAATGAAGGGAAAATCAGGAGGGAAAAAATAGTTATCTGGAAAAAAATCTTTGCAGCAAATTTCTCTGGTAATATGATATTTAAGGTATATAGAGAGAATTTATTCAAATATTTAACAACAGTCATTCCTCAACAAATGATTATTGGCTATAAATAGGCAGTTTTCAAAGGAAGAGAAATCTGACCAATCAACACACATATGAAAAGATGTTCCAAATAATTACATAAACTCTTGAGGTTTTACTTCCCACTTAAAAGATTAGTAAAAATAAGAAAAGAAAAATAGTAGCAAATGTTGGAGGAACAAAGGAAAAACAGGCATTTATGCACTTCCTGATAGAGTTATAAATTGGTCCATCCATCCTGTAAAGCAATTTGACATTGGTCTCAAATAGTCTAAGCTATGCAAATACCCTTTGCCCCAGTAACACCTCAACTAACCTTATCTCACAAAAGAGATCACTAAGATTTCAATATACAAAAATTTTGTTATAGCAAAGAATTCAAAACAAAAGTAACTGCCATCAATTGGGGAATGGATAAGCAAAGGCATATGAATATATTATACTATTATTGAGACATAAGAAATGATAAAAGGTACAGTTTCAGAAAATCTAGGAAGATTTATAAGAATCAATAGAGAATAAAAGTGAACAGAACTGGGAAAACAAATAATATAATAACTGTACTGTTAAAAAAATTTTTTAAAGACTTAAGAATGCTGAACAATTTAAAGAACACTCACACCTCCAGGGAACCAATGATAAAGAATAAAGCAAGTTACTTACCTATTGACAAAAGTAATGGACTCATGATGCAAAAGGAAACATTTTCAAACACAACCAATTACAAATTAGTTTTATTAGACTATGCTATATTTATTATAGGGGTTTCTCAACTTTTTTAAGTGGGGATAGGAAATTTGGAAGGTAGGGTTAGTAATAATCCTCCCTCCCCCCCAAAAAAGAAAGCTATTAAGGTATTTAAAGAAAATGTACAAAAGAGCAAATAAAAAGTTCAGAAGTATATCAGGACAGCTTTGAAATTAAATGGCCGAATTTGTTTTAAAAAGTCACATAACGAATCAAACTCATATATAATCACCTTTCTAGGTTCTATTGTTTATATGGAAATACTAAAAAATATTTTCCTTTTTGGTGTTTAAATGAAGAATAATTCAAAAGCAAACAATATATATCCAGGGAGCAAACTATAAGGTAACGTGAGGCCACGTGATACAGGTAAAGATTAAGGTCAATAAGAGACTGGGAGTGCAAAGTTCCAAATTATTATCTGGATGACTGTGCACATTATTAGTTATGATCCATAAAACAGATCACTATACATCTCTCAGCTTCAATTTCTTCAGTAAAAGAAAAGGGTTAGTGATCTTTGAAGATAAATTTGTGATTTAAAACCCTCTATCTCTTTATACTATCTTACATAGTTTTGGCAAAATACTACTTGCAGAAGTTGTTCTAAAATTAATGGCTACAATAAAAGGAAATGGAAAGAAAGATGCAAGTAACAAAAATAAATAGAAAACGAGATCATTTTTTCTTGTTTTTTTTTCTTCCTGTTCTCTTTCTCCCACTACACTATTCCATCTTTTACTCTTCAATCTTTCCTATTCCTCTAAAGCTTAAAAAAAAAAAGTATATAAAAGAGTCTTCCATGACATCAGAAGCTACACAGAAAGTAACCCATACTTTTTCAAACTATTAGTAATCAAACAGGGACAAGAAATAGAAGAGAAGCATGATATGGCTAGATGAATAATAAGATTTTCCTGTTTGTATCCTCAAGGTCCCAGGCCTCTGTAAGTAAGGAACTACTGCCATACTTCTCAGTGTCTATTGATGAAAAAGGCAGAGTAAGATCAGCATAAAGTCTCTACAACATAACACACAGATTAACTTCACATATAGCAAATGCAAGGATCCTTTAATATTGTGAATATTACTATACAAGAGATAAGGCTTTATTTTATTAAAAAGTTCTATGGACAGGGGCAGGAAGGAAGGAAAAACTACTGAGTAGCTTAGGAAACTAGTAGAAGACTAAATGACTATGATTTTTCTTATATGCTACTAAAATATTTTTCTTAGCAATGATTAGCTTTAAAAATGTCTACATTTGTCTTAGCTAAAATTCTACAGGAATTAATCCACAACTCTCTAGATAGTAAACATCTGAACTGTTTCTTCTAGAAAACTTAAGAAATTCTATTTCTTAAGAATATAAAAGACCTGCTAGAATATAAAGATGAAGTCCATATATTGATTAACAACGAATACTACATTATATTTAAATAGCAACTAAGTTCCATTAACAGTTATCTGTCAAGATTTAAAGTCTAGGTGTGATGGATTAAATGAATTTCTAGTCAATTTAGAGTTAAACGTGGCCTGTATCCTCATTAATTAATTTTAATATATATTATATATCTATACATACACATATACATATACCTAATTTATATATTTATATTTATATGTGTGTGTATGTATATGTAGGATCCTAAGACTGGATAGTATGATCATCCTTACTCAAATGCCATTCAATTTCATAACTTTTGATTAACATTTCAAGTAAAAGTGATTTTGTTGTTGCTGTTGCTATTGTTGTTTTCAGTCAAAAGACTTCAGGTAAGCAGCATTTTGACTCAATTTTAGAAGTAAACTGCTTCTAACAAGGGCTGCTAAGAATATTCATCTAGGGAGCAAATTAAATCAAAAGGACTTTAAAATAAAAAGAAAAAATAGTGCTAAAACTGCCTATTACTATCTATTAAGCCCTAGCTTCTTAAACTGTGATTTGTAGTCCCAGGTAGGTTCTTGTAACTGAATGTAGAGGTCATGAAATTGTGATTTATTATCAGTAAATAAATGTTTGATTTGCATACCTATTTTATATATATATATAACTCAGGTCACACAAACATTTTCATGCAAAAAGGGATCATAAATAAAAAAAGTTTAAGAAACCCTACACTAAGCTACTACATCTATTACAGAAAACAACTGTAATATTGAACAAACACCTGAGAAATTCAAGTTTATATGCCATAATTCAAGAATCTTGTGGGTGACATTCCTAATACTGCAAGTTCCCAATGTCCACCATGGTGTGCTTCCCATTAACAATCAATCAATAGACTCAACTAGCTCTTTAGAAAAGATAATTACTCAAATGATATAGCAAAAAACAATAGTTACACAACATTTCCCCAAAATATCTGAAGCACGCGCGCACACACACACACACACACACACACACACACTTCTTGGGACAGGAAGAGGAAGAGTGAGTTTGAATTTCATGGTAGTGAAGCATATATGTAGAAAAGAAGTAGCTAAGCTGACTCATAACACATTGTAACAGCAGGCTCTCGATATCTTTCTCTGAAGAATACTTACAAAGTTCATTTGAAGGCAGTGTCAGTGTTGATAGATGAGATTCTGCTTTTTTTTTTTTTTCCTGAGTGGGATGGTGTCCTGCTATAAAGTCAAAGTCAGCTGAGCCTGTAAATACCTAACTGTTTACTAAGAGGCAGACATTGCACTCGATACTAGGGATACAAAGATAAAAAAAGTCCCCATTCTCAAGGAGCTCAGAATCTAATGTGGAAGATATGTATACAGCTTTGTATGAACAAGCTATATAAACTTTAATACTGAACAGAGAGAAGGCATTGTTATTAAGAAGGAGCTGGAAAAGTTTACTATAACAGACAGAATTTTGTCTAGGATTTAAGAAAGCTGGAGAAGCCAAAATAAAGAGATAAGGAAGCAAAGCATTCTGGCATGAAGAATAGTCAGTAAAAATGTTCAGAGTTGGGAGATAAAATGTCTTATTCAAAGAATAGTAAGAGCAAAATAACGTTTTGGTCGGGTATACTTATTGTGTATCTAATTTATATTTTAATATATTTAACATCTACTGGTCATCCTGCCATCTAGGGGAGGGGAGAGGGGGGGGTAAGAGGTGAAAAATTGGAACAAGAGTTTTGGCAATTGTTAATGCTGTAAAATTACCCATGTATATATCATGTAAATAAAAGGCTATTAAATAAAAAAAAAAAAAAAAAAAGAATAGTAAGGAGGGGAATGGTGGTGTACATGGTGGAGATACACATGGTGGTGTAAAAGATTTAAGAAAAATAGAAAAGTACAAAGGGGCCTAATTATGAGTATTTTGGACAACAGAGGATTTCATATTTTATATCAAAAGTGACAAAAAAAAAATCACAGGAGTTTGTCAAATAGAGGAATGACATAGTTGGAACAATGCTTTGGGAAGACCACTATGACAAACTGAATGGAGAACAGAGCAAAGTGGAAAAGAAATTTGTGGATAGAAGACCAACCATCAGACTGTTGCACACAGTCCAGCTTGAGGCAATGAGGACCTACACCAGAAGGGTGCAGAGAAGGAATGTACAAAGGACTCCACCTCTTGGATATGGGAGTGACACTGAGGAGTCTATGACGACATTTAGGTCAGAAGGCAGGAGGACTAGGAGGATGACTGTGCCCTCACCAGTAAAAGTAGTCTGGAAAGAGGGAAGATTTAGGGGGAAAGATAGTGAATTCTGTTTTGGACATGTTGAGTTTAAGATGTCTACAGGACATTCAGATGGTGTCCATTAGCCAGATGGGAGACATGAGTCTAGACTTGGCAAAGAGGTTAAGGCTAGACAAATAAATCTGAAAATCATCCACATAAGGATGAAAATGGAATCTCTGGAAGGAAATGAGATCAACAAGTGAAGTGGTAAAGAAGGAAAAGATGGCTCAGAATAGTTCCCTATGGGATATGATACTAACCAGGTGTAATATAGATTAATATGAAGCAAAGATGAAAACTGAGAAGGATCCGTCTAATAATAGATAATAAGAACACTAGGAAAAGTGGTGTCATGAAAAACTAGAGATAAGAGAATAGCAAAGAAGAGAGAGTGATCAATAGTGGCAAAGGCTACAAAGAAGTCAAAAAGAATAAGAAATTTTTTTTAAAAAGAGAGCATTGAATTTGACAAGAGACTCAGAGTAACTTTGGAGAGAGTAGTTTTAGTAAGATGGAGTTGAAAACCAGGAAGAGTTAAGAATTAAGGAAAAAGTCCTTCTGTAAAAGCTATTTTATTTCATATGGCATGGGAATAGATTCTTGTTCAGGGTTGGTTTGGACCAGAAAGCAACAAAAATCCTTTTGAATTTTGAAATTGTATGATTCAGTGACTTCTTGATCACCTGAGGGATTCTGGTTTCTTTACATGTAGTTAATGTAATTAGTTAAGGCTAGAAGACAGATATTTGTGTGTGTGTGTATGTGTGTGTGTGTGTATGTGTGTGTGTGTGTGTGTATTTTTTAAACTTACCATTAGAGAAAAAAGCTAATTCTCCAAGAAGTTCTTCTTGTTTAGATGCATCAACAACATAGTCTTCAAAAGACGTTTGAGCTGCTGGCCTGAAGGTCTTCAAAGACTCAGTAGCTTTTTGGATTCTACATAAATGAACAGAAATAATTTAATATCAAAATGTTTTAAAACTAACTATTTTGAAGTCACATAGGATCTTTGATAAGAAAGGTCCCCTCTGTATGTGCACGAATGTTTGTGGCAGCCTTCTTTGTAGTGGCTAGAAACTGGAAACTGAGTGGATGCCCATCAGTTGGAGAATGGCTGAATAAATTGTGGTATATGAATATTATGGAATATTATTGTTCTGTAAGAAATGACCAACAGGATGATTTCAGAAAGGCCTGGAAAGACTTACACAAACTGATGCTGAGTGAAACGAGCAGGGCCAAGAGATCATTATATACTTCAACAACAATACTATATGATGACCAATTCTGATGGACCTGGCCATCCTCAGCAATGAGATGAACCAATCATTTCCAATGGAGCAGTAATGAACTGAACTAGTTACGCCCAGCGAAAGAACTCTGGGAGATGACTAAAAACCATTACATTGAATTCCCAATCCATATATTTTTGTCCACCTGCATTTTGGATTTCCTTCACAGACTAATTGTACAATATTTCAGAGTCTGATTCTTTTTGTACAGCAAAATAACGTTTTGGTCATGTATACTTATTGTGTATCTAATTTATATTTTAATATATTTAACATCTACTGGTCATCCTGCCATCTGGGAGAGGGGATAGGGGGAAAGAGGGGAAAAAGTGAAACAAGAGGTTTGGCAACTGTCAATGTTGTAAAGTTACCCATACATATAACCTGTAAATAAAAGGCTATTAAATAAATTAAAAGAAAAAATTTTTTAAATAATAACAAAAATAAAAATAAATAAATAGATAAGAAAGGTCCCCTCTTTCAACCTCTGAACAATTACAATTAAGTGTACAACATTTTAAAAATATATAAAAAATATATATTTAAAAATATATAAAAAATACCAACTCTATCAAAGAGGAAGGAAAAGTAGTATCACATCAATCGTATAGATGAGGAAATTAAGGCTGATAGAGATTAAATGATCTGCTTCTTCAACATCATAAAATTTGTTATTAAAGTTCAATAAAATACTTTGAAACTTCATGAAAAGATTTTGAAATTAAAAGCATAAATGATACCTGAGGTGGAGTTGTTTTGCTGTTTGAACAAAGCAAGACTGATCTGTCTCTTTAAGTACTTCTTGAGCATATCCTACAAGTCCATTATTTTCCAAAAGTCCCTGATATTCTTCCATTTGGGTCTGGAACTTGTCTAATCTTAATTTCTTTGAAACATCAATTGCTTTTATAATAGACGATTTCTTCTCTTCCAGAACTTCAAAGAGTTTATTAAAATGTGAAGCTGCTTCTTCTTTAGCCCTCTCTCCATTGCACTGTTTGAAAGCAAAACTTTATTACCATACTGCAAAGATCCTGAAGAATTAAATTACACTTAAATTATAGTTACAAGCACTAATTAATTCAGATAGCACTATTTTAAAAAGAATTCATTAAAGGGAAGGGGGAAGTAGATCAAAATAAGAATTTTTTTTTTTAGTAGAGAAAAAAAAGCAACATAACTGTGATTTTTCGAGTAACTAGCATTTTGACATCACATAGAAATAGGGTATGTAAGGCACCAAGAAGACAAAAATGACATTGCTGCTATTTAGTTTTGATTTTGAATTCTCTGTAGCTATCTCTTAAATTTTCCACAATCAAAATCTAATAAGACAATATATTCTTTATAAATGATGAATGTGATTATATTTTGCTTTAACAATATGTCATGAACATTCCTTTAATCCAAATTCACAATAAATACTTTTTTATAACACTACAATTAACTGTTTTATTTTGACCCTTTATCTGACACTTCCCTTATTGGGGGAGAGAAGGGAGGGCCCTCTGCAGATAGGATCTATGCAAAGTCAACAACTTGTTGCTGAGTAAAATAAGTCTTTTTTTCCAAAAAAAAATTGTTTTTTTCCAAATTACACATAAAAACAATTTTTTACATTCATTTTGTAAAATTTTGAGTTCCAAATTCTCTCCAATTTTCCATGCCCTTTTCTCTTAATGAGAAGACAAGCAATTTGGTATGTTATAAATGTGCAACTATATAAAATGTTTCGATATTAGTCATGCTATTAAAAGAACAACAACAAAACAAGAAAAATAAAGTTAAAAAATATGTTTTGATCTGCATTCAGACTCCATCAGTTCTTTGTCTGAATGTGGATAGATTCCATCACAATCATATACCACACTTTGTTTAGTGATTCCCAAATCAATAAATCTCAGCAGTTGCCAAAAAAGAATACAACAAATGATTCAACCAAGATCTCACAGCTAGTAAGGGTCTAGAGATATAAACATAGATTTTACTGGCTCAAAGCCCAGCATTTTATCTACCAGTGCTATGCTGTCTCAAATACATAGGAATACTAAATCTACACTTCAAAACATTAGCATATTAATTGAAATCACTATTGGTTATTATTATAATACTTTTTTAGAAAATTTATATCATTTTTAGCTCCTAAAGTTGGGGTAACCCAGAAAATTAGGTGCTAATTTTATTTTGGAAAAGTGATATGATATGCATAGTGATAAAATAAAGTTAAAGATGGGAACTAATATACACAGAAAGCCTAACTTTCATTAGCAACCTGGGCAACAAACAATGCATATTATCTTTTTTTAGTAGAGCAACATTTTCCCAATGATTTCTGACCAATACTAATAATGAAATGGAATTCCTCTATAAAAAGTGTCCAAATGGTATTCTGTAGCACATAGTTCAACAATACAATGAAATGTTAAACATAAAAACAATAAGAGAAATGAAATAAAGAGGCAGTCAGTTAATAGGCATTTATTAAGTACTGTCATTGTGCTAACTGCTAGATATAAAAATAAAATAAACTGCAAGACAGTCCCCATGCCTTTGAGGAGTTCACAATCTAAAGGGAGAGAAAACAAGCAAAAAAATATGTTCTAACAAACTATATACAGAATAAATAGAAAATAATCAACAAAGAGAAGTCATTAGAATTAAAAGGGACTAGAAAAAACTTCCCATGGAAGGTGAAAATTTTAATTGAAAATTGTAGGAAGTCAGGGAAATCAGGGGGCTGAGATGAAAAAAAAAAAAAAAAAAAAAAGCAAATTCTTGGTATGGGATACAACCAGAGAAAATGTCCAGAATATTACAGAGTTGGATGGAGATGATGAGATCCTACACCAGGGAAATTCACAGGCCTTATCAACAAATTTGACAAGGAATATAAGGGAAAATGAGAAGTCATAAATGATGTCAAGGTTGGGAATCAGGATAGTGGTACCTTAACCAGCAAAAGGAAAATTTGGAAGGAGGGAGGTTTTAGAGGGGAAAATAACGAATTCAATTTTTAGACATGTTGAGCTTAAAGTGTCTACCAAACATCCAGTTTAAGATTTCTAATAGACAGCAAGAGATAAAAGCTTGGAAGAAAGCAGAAAGGCTGGATAAGTCAATTTGAGAATCATTAAAGACACGATCATTTAAATCACGGGAGCCAATGAGATCACAAAGTAAAATAGTATAGAGGGAGAAGATGGCATAGAACAGAGAGCCCTTTGGGATTCTTAGTGATTCTTATGATCAGGATGAGGATATAGTCAAGAAAAGGTAGTTAACAAGGTAAAAGCAATAAAAGGTCTCATTTCCCAATTTATATAATAAATGTTATCTCCCATTTTATATAAAAGATTTCATTTTATAATTAAGACTGAAAAAATAATTTTTATATAAAATGAGATACAATCCTTACTAATGCAGTTAAGCCAAAGGTACAGAAAGCTTAAATGATCTATAGAGAAGTCACAATAAATTCTCTGGAATTTATTTTTTGATGAATTTCTCTAAAGTAGAACACAGCATGCATTGGAACTAATCCACTAAACAAAAAATTATTATTTAATGAAATATTTATCGAATACTTGATAGATACAATCAATTATTAAGCACTTACTGTCATTTATTGACTTTCCACCTCTACTCCTGCCTTCCAATATCAAATTCTGGTCTCTCTCCAATTCCCAGACTCCTTGGTTCTCTTTCATGCCTCTCACCCCCTTTACACTAGCCATACTCTCCTGATTCTTGACCCCTTGATAAACTAATTCCAGTTTATATTATCTTCTATTGTCAAGTCTCTTGTTTCTTTATCATATCAAACTCAACCCTACCAAGTCTCAACTTTGGATAATTCCTATCATCCATCGTCTTTGCTTTTGCACATCCTGTTGAATAAAAGAGAAAAATCACACAACTGTTCTAACTGGATCCACTGCAAATTTATCTAACATAAACTCAAGAGGGCTTACACCACCACTAGGCAATTCTTTTATACCTCCCTAATTAACTCACTATCCAGCTGTTCTTACAAACCTTTATATCCTTCCTTAAACCTTCCAGATCTACCCATGTTCCCTCTCTCTCAATTGAGAATCTTACCTCATATCTTACTGAAAAAATTGAGGCAATTATTTGCCTCCTCTCCTCTTCATTGCTGTCACACATGAACAAGTGGACCTTTATCAAAGCAACCCCTCTAATTGCAACAACTGATCCGATTTTATCCCTTCTACTTCAATAGACTTGACGTCACCTCTATTATCCTCACTCTCTCACAATTTTCACTCTTTCCCTATCTACTTGTCAGTAGATGAATTACTAACTACAAACATACCCATGTCATACCCATTCTCAAAAAAAGAAAAACTCATTTCATCCTTCTATCTCCAACAACTATTATCCCATATCTTTTCAACCTTTTGTGACTGAACTCTTGAAAAGACTGTCTATTTTGCTACCACTACTTCTTTCTCTCTTTTTTTTATCTCTATAATCTGACTTCTGACTATATCATTCAAGTGAAACTACTGTCTCCAAAGTGATCTAGTTGCCAAATCCAATGTCCTCTTCTCAATTTTTATTCTTTTTTTAACCTCTTTTTGACACTACTGATTACTCCTTTCTTTTTGATACTTACCTCTTCTCAGTGTTTTGGGGATTGTTTCATGATTCTCCTTGTATGCTGAATCCTCCTTGTATATCTCCTTTGCATGATATCTATACCCAGATCTGCCTACTAATCATGGATGTCCCAAAGGGCTGTGTCCTGGGTCCTTCTCCTTTCCCTCTCCATACTATTTCACTTGGTGATCTTATCAGCTCCTACAAATTCAATTATCATTTTTATGCTAATGATTCCCAAGTCTATTTATCTAGCCCTAACCCAGATGCTGGCCTCCAGTCTTGAATCTCCAGATACCTACTGGATATCTTGAATTGGATATCTCACAAACATATTAAACTCATTATCCCCTGACTTCAAGCATAATTTTCCTCTTCATAATTTTCCTATTACTATGGAGACCATCATCATTCTCTCTCACCCAAGTTATCAACTTACATGTCATCCCTTAATCCTCACTCTTTCTCAATATCCAGCCATTTGCCAAGTCTTGCTTCAATTTTCATGGAATATCTCCCAAATGTACTCCCTTCCTTTCCTCTCACACTACCACATTCTAATACAGGCTCTCATTCTCCTTACAATTGACTACTGTAGTACCTTGTTTGGAGGAGGCTGGCCTGCCCATCACAGGTATATCCCACTTCAGTCCATCCTCCATTCAGCTGCCAAAGTTAATGCACAAGTCCAACTATCTCATCCTTCTAACTCAAGAAATTCCAATGGCTTCCTGTCAATTCTATCAAACACGAAGTCCTTCAAAACCTAGTGTGCCCCACCCCTTTCTAATCTTGCTACATCTTAACCTCCTTCCCTCTGCTCTTTAATCCACTAACACTGACCTCCTTAACTTTCCTTGAACAAGACACTCCCAATCTCAGCCCCAGGCATTTTTCTGTAGCTGTTTCCCAAGCCTAGAATGCTTTTTGACTTTTCTGCTTTTTGACTTCCTTGCTTTCAAATTACAGTTAAATTCTCAACTTCTACAGGAACCTCAATGTCTTAACTCAAGTGCCTTCTCTCTGTTAAAAAGATTTCCTATGTGTCCTCTTTACAGCTTATTTGTATGTATTCATTAGTTTTCTCCCCCATCACACTGTGCACTACTTGAGGGCCCCTTTTTGAAGATGTCTGACACTCATGGCCCCACCAAGGGCCTGCCCTTTTAGTATATATATTCACTGCTTAACACAGGGCATGTTACAAGTAGATACTGAATAAATGCTTACAGACTGACAGCTCTTTTCTAAGCAAAGTGCTCGCTAGGCACTGAAATTACAAAGACAAAAATGATATAATCTCTTCTTCCAAGACCCTTAAATTTATTTAAGGAGATAACATGTACATAAATAAGCACTTACAAAACACACAAGATAAATACACAATATAAAGAGGTTTGCAGCAGAGAAAGGGTTTAAGCAGCTAGAGGAATTAAGTAAGACTTCATGTAGAGGGTGAATGGTTTTGAAGGAAATAAAGGATTCTAAGAGCCAGAAATGAAAAGGAAATGGAGATAAACTGATGCAAAGGTTATAGACATAGGGGGTGGAGTGATATGTGAGGGAATGGCAAGTAGGACAATTTGACTGGACCATGGAATTCTATAAATGAAATAATATATTATTAAAGTTGGAAAGCTAGGTCAGCAATCGGGTGTGAAGGAGTTTAAAATTCAAAATCATATACTGATAGAGGAGAAACAGTCAGATATACATTTCAGGAAAAATACTTTGGCAGATATGTGAAGAATGAGGAAACCAATTAAGAAGCTATTATGATAATCCAGACAAGAGGCATTGAAAACAAATTAAGGTATAGTGGTCATGTGAATAAAAAGAATGCTGTTAAGAATTTAGTAGAAACAAGAAAGATGTGTCAACAGTTTAAACAAATGGAGGGAGGGAAGAAAAATAAGGAATCAAATTCAACTCCCAAGTTAAAAATCTAGAATAGGGATACCATTGGGACAGAAATAAAAAAGTCTATAAGATTTGAATAATTTTGGGAAAAATATATCTAGTTCAGTTTGGGATAGATTGAACCTGATATGACTACAGTATATCCAGTTTGAAATGTTCAAGGTGGAGATGGAAATACTTGAAAGGCTTTACCAGTAAAACAAAGGAATATATATTACATGGCATTTAAATTAATATGCTATAGAAAAAACATAATACTTGTCTTCATGTACAATCTAGTTTGGGAAATTAAATATATGAAATTTAAATTATACTTTTTGTTTCTCCAACCGTATCTGGGAGCAGACAGCACTGGAGACACATGCAGCTCTCATGGCTCCAGTGACCAGGGTACGACAAGCATGCCCCCAGGATGAGACCCACAGTCTTATGGCTGTTCCTGCTGACCCCCTGGTGCTCAGCTCCTATTGGCTGCATCCAGGTCACAGTGGCCAAACCCACTCAAATGGTCATCCTGTTCCAGGCTATGACCCTTCTACTCACCTAATCAGCTGTCAAGAATGCCCCCTAGTCCTATTATCATCTGGAAATATAAGTCCTTCTGCCAGAACCCCATTGCTAACACACTCTCCTCAGCCAGTACTGACAATAAACTCAATGCCCAGATCCCTGCTGGTACCCTGGCTATAGGGTATGTGGAATATTAGGACAGTACTCCAACAGTGAGGGTGGTGACCACAAAGCAGAAAACACCATATCTTGACTGATCACCATCCCTGGGAAGGCTGTCTCGGACAAGTGCTACTGTCCTAAGGCCTTGTATGCTGCTGGTAAAGCTGCCATCTTGGGGGTCCCAAGCACTTATGCCTCCAGTGTCTGCACCCAATAGCTATGCTCACCTCTCTCCAATCAATGCTCCTTCTCCTGTACCCAGGATCCCACTAAGTCCTGTCTGCAATCGCTGTGCAAGGGATTTTGAGTTTCAGAGCTCGGTTGGTGGCCATAGCATCCAAGTGCCCCTTCTTCATAGCACAAACAATAGCAGAGACTTGGAAGTACAAAGTGCTTATCACATTCAGGCCAACCCGCAGGATGACTCCACGAAGGTGTTACACTACATGGAGAAGGAGAGACTGACGAGACTGACAACTCTGACCCTTCCCAGCTTGGCCTGCCAAATGGCCATGTGGAGAGGGATATGAGAAGTGATTTCCCTTTTTGAAGATGACTGACACTCATGGCCCCACCAAGAGCCTGCCCTCACTCCCATCCAGGATGAAGATTTAGACTACCGCTCTCAAAGAATTCCAGGAGGATGGGGATGAGAATGTTCCTGGTATCTGCATGGAGGTTGGGCATCAGGGTAAACCCGAGCCCATCCAGTGGATGCCCTGGATGATTTGGCTAGGTCCAGCCCTGTGGAATTCAGAAGGACATCCCCGTCAGAAAGGGGCCAGAGCAACATTTAGGCAGCTCCACAAAGTCGCAGTAGAGATGACCTCTACTCCCAATGTGGAGACCTCTACTACAATGATTCAGGTCCAGGAGCAATCCCCTGAATGACTCCCACAAAAGAATCATAACTGATCTAGAGACCCCAAGTACTATGGGTGTTTTTTGGAAGAGGTACTAAGAAAAAAAGGGGGAAAAGGAGAGGAGACCCTATAGGGAAAAGGAAGATGAACTCTATTATCCTCCAGCTCCAGCTCCCTACACTGAGTCAAAGTCTTCCCAAGAAAGGAGATTCAGAAAAAACCTAGCTCTGAGCTGGGAAAGCCTGGTGGTCTGATCCACTGTGGTTGTCTGTGATTTTCATAATTTTTGCATGTTTTTATATGTGTGGAAGGAGGGGATGCTCTCTTCCACTTATTCTCAATAAAAGGAAAAATATATTTTAAAGTTATGTGTGTTTTTCTTAGATAACTCATGATGAGTATGAACTGAGATAAGTATAGTAAGTACAGTATTCATCATGATACCATATCAATCATCATACCTCATACAACTGTCATTTTATCCTATGAGATAGATAGATAGACCCTATTCTACTAAAAAAAAAAAAAAAAATTAACCCTATCCCTATATCCAGTCTCTTCTGGATAGGCAGAGATCAGTTTAGAGTAATCATATCTCAAAGGAGAAATCACATTTTTAAGAGGAAAATATAGTTTATAACATGCAAAAACAACATTCATAGTTTTAAACTGTACTGATCATTTCTACTATATTTCAAAATGTGTGGGGTTTTTTTTTTAAGTTCCCAAAATCCTTTTCCCAAATAAAATGCCAGAATTGGTCAAAAACTTACCTCTGTTTCTTTCATTAGCAAATTCAGTTCTGATATCTGGCTTCTAACTTGGCCCTCTTTGCCAATAAGGTAATCAATGTCCTTTGAAAGTTTTTCCTGTTAAAATATATAAATGTACTGCAAATCAACAAAATTTTAAAGGCGTAATTAAAAGGTCATAGAAATAAAATAGGTTTTAATGTACTTATCTTTCCCTGAAAGTTTGTATTACAATCACTGTTGTAATAAAAATCAACTACTCACTTATTAAAAATCTATCACTTGCCTTGAATACACAGAGTCATAACTATTTACAAAACAAATGTAATAAAAAATAAATGTTAGTAAGGATTCAATTCAATAAACATTTATTAAGCACCTACTATGTGCCAGGAACTATGCAATTTATTCAAAGTCCTGGTTTACTAAGACTCAAAATTATTACTTCCTTAGCTCTACTACCTACCACCATTTAATGAAGGAAAAAAAAAAACTTATTTTTCTTTTCTATAGTACATAGGAGACAATAAAATCAGGTCTGCTAACAATCCCCAGAGTTAACTGCACCTTATGATACATTTTAAAAATTGAATTATTAACTAATCAATCAATAAGCA
The DNA here is from genome assembly GCF_902635505.1 of Sarcophilus harrisii. Taxonomy (NCBI): domain Eukaryota; kingdom Metazoa; phylum Chordata; class Mammalia; order Dasyuromorphia; family Dasyuridae; genus Sarcophilus; species Sarcophilus harrisii. Next base: position 198,633,498 of record NC_045426.1, read on the forward strand.
TTTCCTAAGTACTCCCATGCCAGCCACTGTGCTAGGATGTAAAGTTATAAAAATAAAAGTAAAAACAGCTCCTGCTTTCAAGGAGTTTACAAACTAGCTAGAAAAAGCACGCACGCACGCACACACACACACACACACACACACACACACACAGAGGAAGGAGTTGATCAGGACATTAAAAAAGAATTGATTTCACCTTTCTCGACTGAACAAAAGGGACAAGAAAGAAAAAGGTGCTAAGATTTTTTTAAAATGTGAAAAGAAGGATTCTAATTTTGTTATCTCTTTAAGAAGTGTGAAAATTTAGGACAAATCTTGTCCCTGATTGGCTTTAAAAAAAAAAAAAAAAGAAAGAAAGAAAAATTAAGAAAGAAAAGAATACAGTCTCTAAACACAGATAGTAAACAAAGGCAATCCTGAGAAGGGTGCCTCTGGAAGAAATGAAGGTAGCCAACTATATATTCAAGACAGAACTAAGTCCTGACAGTCAAAAGTCTAGCTATGGAGAATGAGGACACACCAAGAAAATAAAAAAGGAAATTGGGACCTTATTATCCTGGAACTGTGAAATGCCTCAGTCATGTTCCCTTACACATGTGACTCACTGCCAGTATATCTCATATATGGTTCACTCTTCCCACAGACAATGTGTATATTTGTAGATGATTGTGCCCCAAGTCTATGGGAGAATGTTTTAAAGCTTCTACTCAAAATGCTGACATCTTATAAACTGAATTGTTTTGAGCACATTTTATATACTAGTTGACTATTTTAGATAAATGCATTATAAGCTTATATTTTTACAGATCCAGAATACTTTGAAGACAGCATTATAATTATTACTACCACCACCATATACCACTTCCCTCAAAATAATGACCCACCCTGCAATATGTGAATACTTAAGAGTTTTCATTGAAAGTGGGTAGTATTAAAAAATAGATATAGTATACTTTTGTAGAGAAGGCACTATGAGCTACAGAAACGGGGATAGTCAGAAAAGACCTCTATATAGAAAATGGCACTTGAACTGATTCTTGAAATAAAGTAGGGATTCTGTAACCGATAGAAATTAGGAAAAACATATTCTAAGCATGGAGAACAAATTAGGGCAAATGAAGAGAGAGAGTGCATATATAAAAACAACCTGAAAGCTAATTTCACTGTTGCATGTAAGGAAATAATGTACAATAAGACTGCAAAGGCAGAAAAAGGCTAAGAATCTGAATAAGGTAACATGGCCAGATTTGTGCTTTAGGAAAATCGGTCTGACAGTTATGTAAACTATTTATTAGAGAGGGTGAGGACTTGAAGCAAGGATACAAGACAGGAGGCTATTATAATATTCCAAGCAAGAAGAGATGAGAGACTGAACTAGGATGATAGGTGTCTGAATGAATACACTCTCACAGGCAAATCACTGTGAAAATAGAAATAGTAAAATTTTATATGTGGGATTAATGAGTGAGGAGTAGAAGAAAACACCAGAATTTTGAATACTAGGGACTAGAAGGATGGGCTCAAAAGAGTTAAGTTTGGAAAGAAAGATTAGTTTAATTTTAAACATCTTAAGTTTGAAATGTCTAAAGGCAAAAGGGAGCCATGGAAATTTACTTACTAAAGGAATGAAATTATCATACTTGTATTTAAGGAAAATCACTTTAGCAACTGTGTAAAGGATAAATAGTGCAGTGGGGAGAGATTTGAGGCAAGATGACCAAATAGGATACTAGTTATAGTCCAAGGGCAATTTAAGGTGGTGGCTTTGTAATGAATGACAAGAGAATGAATATATCAGAAATCTTATAGAGGTAGACTGAGCAAGATTTGGCAACGGAATAGAATGTGAGAACACTAAGGTTGCAAATTTAGAAGAGAGTATTGTCCTTGACAGAAACAGGATAATTAAGTAAGAGGGGTAAATTTGAGTAAATGATAATGAATTGTGTTACAGACATATTGAACTTGAAATATCTATGTTCATCCAGTTTGAAACAGCAACTAGTGACACGAGAGGGAAGTTCATGAGAAATGTCAAGAGCATTTGTGGAACAGTATGGCTGGGGGACCTAGTTGTGGTTTAAGGGTGGAAAGACAAGGACAACGTTGAATCCCCAACAGAACTCAGAAAATAACAGGAAGAAGGACTTATAGCACCATTCCCCACACCTCTGAATTAGAACCTCATTACAATAATAACGTGCTAAAAACAAAATATAACAATATTAAAATTTAAAGGGAATGAGCAAAGGAGAAAGAATTTGACCATAGACAGATGCTATGGGAATAGAGAAGATCTGAGTTCTTATTCAGAGGAACATAGTGAAATTTTAAAAGTGATTTCAACTTTAAAGACATGTCAAGTGGTCACAAGTACAAAGAGTTCTTGGAAGAAATTAAAAAGGACTTCAAAAATCAAACAAGAGAAACAGGAAAAATTAGGGAAAAAAATAAAAGCAATCCAATAAAATCAAGAAAATTATGAAAATCAACCAACAGGAAAATGAGACTAAAAAAGATGTGGAAGAAAATAACTCCTTGAAAATAAGATTTGGACAAGGGGAAACTAATGATGTTATAAGATACCAAGAAATAATAAAAACTAAATCAACTAATTTTGAAAACATATTGAGGAAAGAGAATATAAGAATTATTGTACTATCTGAAAATTATTATTTCTAAAAAGTGTCTTGATACAATATTACAAGAAATTTGATAATATTGTATCGACTTTTAAAAAATAATTTTATTAGTCCTAATTAATAATTTCTAATTAATTAATTATTAATAATTTAATAGTTCTAAAGTTCTAAAACAAGAGGGTAAATTAGTTTTTTTTAAATCTGAATTTAAAATTCCCATCTGAAAGATTACCATCTGAAAGAAATCCCAGGATGAAAATTTACAGGAACATCATAATCAAGTTTCAAAACTCTCAGGTTAAGAAGAAAATATATTACAAACAAGAAAGAAAAAAACATTAAATACTGAGGAGCTACAATCAGAAAAACATATGACATAGCAGCTTCTACTCCAAAAGACCATAGGGTTTGGATCATTATTTTTTGAAAGGCAAAATATCTGGGGTTGAGAGAGGATAAGGGATGGATTCTTACATCTGTGAGTAGAATAAGGAATAGGATACAAAAAAGCTATCATGATCTCAGACAAAACTAAAGCTAAAATAGATTTAATTACAAAGAAACTACATTATGATAAAAGATAGCACAAATTATGAAACAATATCAGTACTAAACCTATAGGCACCAAAATATGATAGCATCTATTATTTTTTTTAATTTTAATAGCTTTTTTATTTACAAGTTATATGCATGGGTAATTTTACAGCCATTTACAATTGCCAAACCTTTTGATCCAATTTTTCCCAGATACAAGGATAATTTTTCAACACTGACCCTTGAAAAACTTTGTATTCCAATTTCCCTGCTTTCCTCTTACTCCATTCCCCTAGATGGCATGTAATCTAAAATATGTTAAACATGGTAAAAAATATATATATTAAATCCAATATATGCATACATATTTATACAATTATCTTTCTACACAAGAAAAATCAGATCAAAAAAGAAAAAAATGAGAAATTAAACAAAATGTAAGCAGACAATAACAAAGAGAGTGAAAATTCTATGTTGTGATCCACATTCAGTTTCCACAGCCCTCTTTATCACAAGATCACTGAAAGTGGCTTGAATCATGTCATTGTTAAAAAAAGCCATGTCCATCAGAATTGATCACTGTATAATCTTATTGTTGCCATATATAATGATCTCCTGGTTCTGCTCATTTCACTTAGCATCAGTTCATGTAAATCTCTTCAGGCCTCTCTGAAATCATCCTGCTGATCATTTCTTATACAATAATAATATTTCATAACATTCATATAACATAACTTATTCAACCATTCTCCAACTGATGGGCCTCCACTCAGTTTCCAGTTTCTTGCCACTACAAAAAGGGCTAGCATCTAATTTTTTTAAAGGAAAATTAAATGAATTTCAGATGGAAATAAATAGCAATACTATAATAGTGGGAAATCTTTCCCTCTCATAATTAGATAAATGTAACCAAAAAGTAAATAAGACAGAAGAGGTAAAAAAAATGAAGAGAATTTTAAATAATGGGTGATATCTGGCAAGAATTGAATAGGAAGAGTAAGGAATACACCTTTTTTTCCTTCAGTGATAGATGGAACCTTTATAAAGACTGACCATATATAGGGAAGAAAAATTTGATAGTTAAATACAAAAAAGCAGAAATATCAAATGCATCTTTTTTCAAATCACAATGCAATAAAAATTATATTTAATGAGGGACCAGCGAAACAAAACTAACTGGAGACTAAAAGAAAATCTTATTTTAAAGAAAGAGTCAAAGAACAAAGCATAGAAAATCAATAATTTCACTAAAGAAAATGATAATAATGAGACAATCTATCAAACCCTATGGGATATAAAAGTAGTGATCAGACAAAAATTTGTATCTCTAAATATTTATATCAATAAATTAGAAAAAGAACAAACTGGATATGCAATTTTAAAAAACTAGAAAAAGAACTAAAAATGCCCACTTAAATACTAAACTGGAAATCCTAAAAATTTTAAGATTAATAAACAGTATAAAAAAATCATTGAATTAATAAATAAAATGAGATTTTATGAAGGGAACCCAATTAAAATAGATAAATCATTGGTTAATTTTTTTTTTTAAAAAAACGAGAAGTAAATCAAATCACGTATTTAAAATGAAAAGTATACCACTGATGGAGATGAAATTAAAGTAATTATGAATTATTTTGCTTTCTGTTTTTCTAAAATATGGCAACAGGCAGCTAGATGGCATAGAGGAGGGGAGAAAAATATGAAAACACTTGTATGAAATAATAAAGAACAAAATGAGTAGAACCAAGAGAACATTGTACAGTAACAGCAATAATGTTTTAATAATAAATTTGAAAATGACAATTAAGTCATTTTGAGTATTATAAATACTACAAAGGACCTATAAAAGAAGATGCTATCTGCCTGAAGATATCGTCATATTTGTTTGTAATAGTAATCCCATTTCTAGGGTGGGATGGAGAGGGAAGGAAAAAAAAAAAAACCATGAAAAGTACACAGAAGAGAATAAGAGAAAATTTAGAAGGAAGCACAGAAAGCAGGGTATCTTCAAAAACAATGTGTGGTATTTGTATATATTTTTAAATAAACTAGCCTGAAATGTAAGTTCAGGGTTTTATAGGAATCCTCTTTTTAATGTTGTGCTGTGTATATGAAAATATTTCTTTTTTGTCTTTATGCATTTAGATTCAAAACTAATTTAAAAAAAAATTATGCAGTGTCCAGGAAGAGAGTGACCAATAAATCATATACCAAGCACTATGGTAGGCATATTGAGGGCATAAAGTAAAAATAAAATAGCCTATCTTCTCAAGGTGCTCATAATCTTATCAGCAGTTTCAAATGATACAGAGAGGTTAAGAAAATAAACTAACAACAAAAAAAAAAAAACCCATCAAATTTATCAATTAAGAGACCACTGATAACTTTGGAGAGTAGTTTTAATAAAGCCAGAAGACAAAATGCAAAGGAATGAGAAATGGACAAAAAGGAAGAAGTGGAAACAATCAATATAGACAACTTTTTAAAAAGATTTTAGTACAGAAAAGGAAAAAGGACCTAGTAAATCAGTCAACAATCATTTATTAAAAGGTTACTATGTTCAAGAATTGTGCTAGACATAATGGATAAAAAGGAAAAAATACAGTCCCTGCTCTCAAGAGTTCAGATTCTAATAGGAAGACAATATGTAGATAATTATGTATTTAAAAAGATATATATTGTATAAATAGAAAGTAATTTCAAAGTAAAGGCATTGAAGAATTGGAGGAATTAAGTCAACATGACCAAGAAAGGCCTCTTGTAGTAGGAGAAATTTAAAACCAAATCCTGAAGGAAGTAAGAAGGTAGAAATAAGGAGGAAAAACATTCCAAGAAATTATTATAGTCAATAAAGTGAAATTGGGAGATGGAATGGCTTATGTGAAGAATATCAGCAAGGAGACCAATGTTGGAATCAGAAAGTATAGACAGGGAAATAAAATCAAGATTGTAAAGGGAGGAAAGAGCCCTGTTGGGAAGAGAATTAAATTCCATCCAGAATATTTTATATTTGATTGTAGAGGTATTAGGGAACCACTGGTAATTATTGTATAGGGAGATGTGAAATAATCAGATCTCTACCCTAAGAAAATGGTTTTGGCTGCTGAATGGCAATAGAATGAATTAGTGTTGGGAAAGACTTAATGAAGAAAGAACAACCAGAAAGGCTTTTGTAACATTCCACAGAAAATGTAATAAGGACCTATACTAGGATAGTAGTTATATAAATAGAAAGGAGCATATATGAGAGATATTGTGAAGAAACAAAATCTGATAGCAGACTGGATAACATATAATGTGTGTAAGTAAACAAGGATTGTTGTGAATCTAAATAACTAAGGAAATGATATAATCATACCTATGCTTAAAGAAAATCATTTTGGCAGCTATGTGGAGAATAGATTCATTTGGGGAAATATAATAGAGGTGATGAGACCAATTAAGAGGCCAATGCAATAATGAGCGAGACATACACATAGCCAGTGTGACCTGGATAAAGATTCAGCAAAGAAAAAAAGAGTTGATTGAAAGGTAGGAGAAAAGGATAAGAACAGTGTTTTATTTTCCCTTTCATTACCTCTTGGTAAGCCAACTCAACTCTATCCTGTCCTTTTCTCTCTAGATCCTTATCTTTTATCCCACTGAAGATCTTCTTGTCAAACTCCAGTTTTGGACTGCTCTTACCATCCTCTGCCTTTAATCTCAAATTCATGTTCTGTTGAGTAAAACTGCAGGAATGACAAAACCATGTTGACTGGATCCACTATAAATTTATACTACAAAATCTCAACTGGACCTTCACTGTAGTAAGACAATTCTTTCACATCACCTAATCACTCCAACTCACTATGACAACTTTTCTAACCCATTTTATATCCTCTTTTAAATCTCTACAGTTCCCTTCCCACCTCCTTTCTTGACTGAGAACCTTATCTCAGATTTCACTGAAAATACTAAGGCCATTCTCAGAGAGTTCATTTTCCTACCGTTTTTCATCTCAATCATTCACATATTTTCTGTCAGAATTTCTCCCAGCTTTGTTTTACATGATGAAATTGAGACCTTTACACAATACAAGTGATTTCATTTCTGTTTTCTCTGCAAATTGCCCCTTCTAACATCACTATTCTCCCTCACTAATCTTCAATCATTCTATTATTGTTGTTTCTCTTTTTACTCCTTTACTACCTTCTCTATTCTTTATCTTCAAAAAATGAAAGAAAACCCTCCCCTGATCCATTCATCTCCAATAGCTATTATCCCTCTCTCTTTTTTGTGACTAAACTTGCTGAGGATGCACGCACACACACACACACACACACACACACACACATATATATAAAACAGGATCCTCATTCTCTTAATTTTTGCAATATGGTTTATAATTTTATCATTCAATTGAAACTGCTTTCCATATTATTGTTCTGTAAGAAATGACCAACAGGATGATTTCAGAAAGGCCTGGAGAGACTTACACGAACTGATGCTGAGTGAAATGAGCAGGACCAGGAGATCATTATATACTTCAACAACAATACTATATGATGACCAGTTCTGATGGACCTGGCCATCCTCAGCAATGAGATCAATGAGAGCAATGAGATCATTTCCAATGGAGCAGTAATGAACTGAACCAGCTACGCCCAGAGAAAGAACTCTGGGAGATGACGAAAAACCATTACATTGAATTCCCAATCCATATATTTATGCCCACCTGCATTTTTGATTTCCTTCACAAGCTAATTGTACAATATTTCAGAGTCTGATTCTTTTTGTACAGCAAAAAAACAGTTTATTCATGTATACTTATTATGTATCTAATTTATATTTTAATATATTTAACATCTACTGGTCATCCTGCCATCTGGGGGAGGGGGTGGGGGATAAGAGGTGAAAAATTGGAATAAGAGGTTTGGCAATTGTTAATGCTGTAAAGTTACCCATACATATAACCTGTAAATAAAAGGCTATTAAATTTAAAAAAAAAAAAAAAAAAGAATCCCAATGGCAAAAAAAAAAACTGCTTTCCAAAATCATAAATGATCTCTTAATTGCCAAATCTAATTGTTTTTTCTCATTCCTTATCCTTATTAATCTTGTTGCAGTCTTTTAACATTCTCTTCTCCTTAACACTATCCTCTCTAGATTTCTAAGTGACATTGTTCTCTCCTGGTTCTGCTCTTATCTATCTGACCACTCCTCTTTGTTTCTTGCTAGCTCTTCATTCAGATCACACCTTCTAACTTTGGGGATCCCCCAAGAGATCTCTTCTGAGCTCTCTTCTCTTTTCCCAAAGTATCTCTTCTGTGCTCTCTCCTCTTTTTCCATCTCAAGGGATCTTGGATCTCTTCTGAGCTCTCCTCTTTTCCCACTATACTATTTCACTTGGTGATGTCATCCAGTATCATGGTTTCAATTATAATCTCTATGCAGATGACTCTCAGATCTGTTTGTCAAGCCCTGATCTTTTTTTTGATCTCGTCTAACATCTCCAACTGCCTATCATAAACCTAGAACTGCATGTCCTATAAACATCTTAAACACAACATATTTAAAACTCAAATAATCTCTTTCCTCAAATCCTCTAATTTCTTTATTACTGTCAAAGATATTATATTCCTGGTCAACTAGATTCGATCTAAATATCATACTACACAACTTACTTTCTATTACCTCTCCATATCTAATTTGTACCAAGATCTGTTATTAAAATACTACTTAACTTTACAACAATATAATACAAAGATTATACTTGTGACCAACCAGGATTTATGCCAGGAAAATACAGAACTCAACTCAACATCAAGTCTAAGTTAGAATGCAGGCTGGGTGAAATTACATGCAAATAAAAAATAATGCACACATAAAAAGTTATTATGGTAATGTAAATTCTTAAGACACACAATTGAAAGAAAAAAATGACTCCAAATATCTACAAGAAAATTCTTTAAAAAAAAAAAAAAAACAGTTTTGTCAGAGGTTTTATTAGAATTCTTAAGAGTTTTTAAAAGCTTTTGATTTTTTTTATTACGATATACCACAGGAAAAAAAATGGGGCAGGAGAATGAAAATTATGGAAGTATTGGAAAGGTAATTAACAGCTTGGCATATGAGGTTCAAAATCTTGCATGAAAAGTAAAAAGGGCAAAATAGAAGTCAATGACTTCAACAAGAAGAAATGATAAAACAAAGTAAAAATACAAGGGAAAAATAGAAAAGTAATGAACATAACTCAAGGAAAAAGCAAATCACCTCAATAAAATATAAGGAAAAAAGTTTAAGAATTATTGGGCTACCTGAAAGGCTTTATCAAAAAAAGAGCCTAAAGATTATAACTCAAGAATTCTTAAAAGAAAACTGCAGAACTCTTAGAACCAGCAGATAAAATGGGAACAGAAAGAATCCACCAGTCACTCCTGAAACCTCAAAATGAAAATTCCTGGGAACAGCATAGACAAAATCTAAAGCTCCCAAGTCAAAGAAAAAAATACTGCAAGCAGCCAGAAAGAAAGAATTCAAGTACACTGATGCACAATTAGGATCCTACACAATTTAGCAGCCACTACAATGAAGGATCAGAGAGCTGGAAACACGATACTTTATAAGGTAAAGAATAAAGGTTTATGGCAAATAAATCTGAGTTTAATCCTACAGGGAGGAAAATGAACCCTTGGAGAAATAGAGGGTTTCCAAAGACTCCTGATGACAAAAGCAGAGCTGCAGAATAACTCTGAATTTCAAAAACAGGAATTAAGACATAAAAAAGTCAACACAAATAAACAACTATAAGAGCGTAAACTGGGGCAGCTAGGTAGCGTAGTGGATAGAGCATCAGCCCTGAAATCAGGGGGACCTGTGTTCAAATCTGGTCTCAGATATTTAACACTTCCTGGCTGTGTGATTCTGGGCAAATCACTTAACCAAAATTGCCTCAGTTAAAAAAAAAAAAAAGTATAAACTGCTTACATGCTCACATTTTAATATAGGGATATGATTTCTGTGTTCCCTCTGACCCCTCTCATCATCAGAGGTCACTGAGGGAGTTTAAACACACAGAAAGCTCAGAAGTACTTTTATTATATCTTTATTTTCAGTGTACTTAAGAAGAAGTCTATATAAAGAAAAGGGGAAGCAACTTACACTTGATCCTTACTCTTATATGAAATGGCCTGAAGATGGAATAACGTACACGCATACACACACACACACACACACACACACACACACACACACCCCACTTGGACACAAAGGATTTTTAGTCAATAAAGAAAGAAAAAGGAAAAAGGAGAATAATGTATTTAAGAAATAATCAATGAAGGGAAGTATTATTCCTAAGCAAAATAAACCCTTAAGAATGTACAAAAATATTTAGAATTATTTTTGAGGTGAAAAAGAATGGAAATCAGAGGGGACACCCTTCCAGTGGCAAATAGTTGAACAAGTTATAAATCATAAATACGAATGCTTATGTGATATATATGATGTATAAATATAAATATGGTATAAATACAAAAATGTTATGCTATAAGAAATTATAAAAGAAATGGTATGGTTTCAGAGAAATCTGGTTAGATTTGTATTAAGTGATGCAGGATAAAATCAAGAAAATAATTTATACACTGATTACAACATTTTAAAGGTAACTTTCAAAGCCTTATGATTGATTAGTATAATGATCATGAGCTATTAAGAGAGGATGAATGATAATACCTAATATCGACCTCCAGATAAAAGGTCTCAAAGACTCAAAGAGTTATCTCACAAACATACACACCATTCTTCTGAACATGGCCAATGTGACAATTAGCTTAGCTTAACTGTACATGTTTTTAACAGGAATTTGTTTTTCTTTCATTTTCAATAAGGAAGGAATGGAAATTGAAAGTGCATTTCTGCTGTTTAAAAACAAAATAAAATTTAGTATAAAAAAGGGAAACAAGACAATTCTTTTTGGAGAGCCTGAAGTAGTTTTATTTTTAAATGTTTTCTTTTATTATGAACACTAAGACTTCAAATCAAATAGAATAGGAAAGAAAATTTTATAAGGAACTATTTTGAACACTTATTTTAAAAGATAAATGTTGTTTAATAAGGAATTAACAAATTTTCTATTTCTATATTTAAGACTTAATTCTGGGGAAGAAGAATATCCCCAATCCCTTTGGGCACTGAGATCACAGAATGAACCAAACTACAGGGAACCTTTACTTCCACATCAACCCCTCCTTTCCTTCACAACCTTCCTGATAACAGGTCTTTCTCCATTTCTTTTCCTAGAGTTCCAATTACTCTCCCCTATATCTCTATTGTCCCATTCATGTCCTGGACTTTCCAATGCACAGCAACATTTTAAACCTCTCTCAATTCCAAGAGTGATAAGCCCTAGTTCCTACATCCCTTTGTCCACTGGGATTTACTACTTTACCCTCATACCCCTTTTGACATTTGTTCTGACTGAAAGACCAATGGACCTTTTCATTCACCTGATCTTTATGATGTGTTATCTATACCAATCTATACCAATTATAATGTAAGCTCATTGAGAGCTGGAACTGTCTTACTTTTCTATTTGTATTCCCAGAAATTAGCACAGTGATCGTCATTTAATACCTTTCCTCCCATTCATTCATTCATTCATTCAAGAATCAAGACTCACCTTTAAGGTTTTATAGGCACTGCTAATGGTGGTTACCCGATGGTTTGAATGATTACCACCTAACTTACAGAGATGACAAACTGGTCTTCTACATAATTCACAGTACATGTTTACTCTCTCCATTTCATGTTCAGGGCACATTAAAATCTGTTGAGAACATGGAAGCATAAATATGAAAAAAGGGTGTCTAAAATTACCTAAATTAAAAGAAACAAAAACATCATAAAATCCAAACAAAATAGTAGCTTGTATTTGCACATATTACTTTGTTTTATAAAGATTTTATATATAATTTCATTTGATGCTCACAAAACCCATTCATGTGATCTATTCTTTCCAGTACCAGCTAACAAAACCAGCCATTTATCTAAATTAAAATGGGAAAACCAAATTATTTGATTATCACCATATATAAAAATTAGTCTTATTAGAATAATTATTTTTGATATGAGAAATTTTAAGTCAGAAAAATTTATAAAGAAATTGTATTTGTTAGAGTTTTTATTCACCTCAATTTGATGAACCAAGTGGATTACAAAATAAAGATGATTTAATCCTATAGAAAGTATCACAATACTTAACTTGGTATTTTAAAGATCTCTCTAACTACAAAATACAAGAGGACAAGGACAAGAAATAGGAAATAGACCTATGATTTCATCGATATAAGGAACTCCCAGATGAGGAAATTCCTTTTACTAATGCAGGTTTTATCATCCTCTCTGCATGAGAGATTTATTAACAAACAAGGTTACATAAACAATATATATGTGTGTCAGAGGTGTTTCTCCTGATCCCAAGATTGGCACTCTCATCTGCTATTCCATATTACCTCTCTCTCAAAAATTGGACAATCATTGATAACTGAGAATAATTCTTTTACTTTCAGGTAAATGATTTAAATGAATGGATTATTTAGAAGGTACTTGAAATTAAGAGAGAAGTTCAGCCACAAATGTGTTTTCTATAAAAATAACTGTAGTCTTGCTTGCTAAAAAAAAAAAAAGTCTAATTTAAATAAACCAGTTAACAGTCTCAAACTGTCCTTGATTAGCATATTTCCACCAAGTTAAAACTACTGTATTTTAAAATATAACAGACATGATTTGCTAATCACAATAAAAAGTTGTAAAGTTAAAATTGGGGAGGGAGGGAGAATATATCTAACCAGAAAGTCCATAGCATTACAAAGCATTCCTCCCTAAGTACCACTAAGGATTAAAACTTTATTTTCAAAATACAAGACAAACCTTTTTTTAAACAGAACCAAGAAAATCTAAAATTATGAACAAATGGGTAACAATTAAAATCTGAGCTTGACATATAAAATTTTTTTAAAATGGGAACCTCTTAGCCATATAATTTTAAAATACTTGAAGAAAAGAACTTGCAGAAAGAAGGCAACATTTTTACTACAGTCCTTATACTCCCAATCTTTGTCTTCAATGCCTTTGAAACTTCATCTTGAAAGCTCTGTTCACATCTAGATTGCACACACTAGAAGTATCCTTCACTCCTGTGGCTTCTACTTCTGACTAGATCATTCTTCCTAGAATCTCCATTTTAAGGTAAATGTCTGTTTCATTCTTTGTATTTGTATCCCCAACACCAAGGACTATGCTTTGTTAAACTTTAAAGGCCTAACTAACAAATGATTGTCAACTGAGTGATAAATCAGTTTTTACCTGATTTAGTACAAACTAGTAATTGATCTATTATTGCCCCCAAGTTTGGGGGGGAGGGGTGTGAAATTTTTAAATAGAATATCTTGATTAATTTGAAGGCAAATCTTATCATTTTTTTAAAATCTACTTACCTTACATTATTCAAAGTAAATTTTTCATGTGCCCCATAATTTAAAGAACAAGTCTGCCTCCTCTCTCCAAGTTTTTAATTATACATATACACACTATTACACATGAACATACATATATATACATACACACATATATACTCCCATATATATATAAGAATATAAACACATACACAGCCCTAAATAGTTCAGCAAAAATTCAGATAAAACCAACAGGTCAGACATAAAAAGCATTGGACTTAGGAGGCTACCTGAATTCTAAATCAGACCTTATCACTTACTAAATATAGGATGATCTTTTGCAAATATCAACTGTTTGCAAACATCCATTAAGCATCTATTCTGTTGCCAGATATTGAGGACACAAATACAAAGAATGAAATAATGTACTCAAGAAGCTTACTTTCTGAGGAGAAAATATGTACGTGACAAGTATATACAGCAGAGTAAAAAAAAATTAATTCCAAGTAAATACAAGGTAGTTACAAAGGAAACAGTTGGAAGGAGCAGGAAAAGCTTCATGTAGAAGGTGCTGTTGAATGAGTCTGAGTTTTCTCTGTAAATGAGTACATATAACATTTATACTATGTCACCTAATACATAGGATTGTTCTAAAGATCAAGTTAATATTTATAAAGCACTATAAAAATTTCAGCTATTATTATAATGATGATGGATCACACATGGGCTAATAGAGAAAAATGAAGTTTTAAATCAACCACTTGAAATCAAAGAGCATATTGGGTGAATAAAGAGCTGGACTTGGAGTTGAGAAAACTTAGCTTCAAATCTTATCTCCTATACTAATAGCTGTATGACAATGGATGTCTTTTAACTTGTCTGTGCCTCAGTTGCCTCATCCATAAATGACAGCATTAGATTCAATGGCCCTTAAGGTTTCTGTCAACTCTAAACCTACTATGCTATGTACCTTGAAGCCATGAAAATAAACTAAAAAATATGACCAATCACTCTTAATTCCTCTATGGTCACTGAGCACACAATTATATTCAAAAAAGGTCTCTATTTCCAGTCCCAAATCACAGTCCCTACATATAGAACATGACATGTCCTTGTTAAAATATAAAATGAAAAAATTGTTTAAAACTTCAATTTATTATGTTATTCCCCCCACCTCCATCAAAATCCCACTTACCTTAGGTCTAAAATTAGTGGTTGGGCCTACATACTCATGTTGAGCTTTTACAGTGCCCCAAGGATGATATATTTTGAAGCATTCATTACAGTAGCTTGCACTGCAGTCCATACAACTTTTAGTGGATTCTTGAGGTGGAGGTTTGCAGAGGTCACACATAATGGCTGTAGCTGCCCTGGCTGCCTGTCGGTATCGTTCCACAATCGTTTCCAAAGTGAAATTTCGAAACAAACCATTGATTCCACGCTCTCCCAGGTCAATATCATGCTCACAACCAGGGCAGGGAAAAGTGGTCGTCCTAGGAGTCAATGAGCTGCGTTTCCAGCCTGAATAATTGATCATTCCTAGTGTTTAGTTACAGCAGTGGGAAGATGATTAGAATGACAAAACACAGAATGAAAAAGGTTGCAAAAGAAAAGTGTATGTATGTACATTAAGCACACCAAACACAAAATACCCGGAGGACAAACATAAATCAATGTAAATTACACAAACTTTAAAAAAAATCTTTCTATGGAACTTTTCTTCTATACAAAAGATCAAATGCAAAAACATCTGTATTTTCCAAAATATTTCTTAAGGAGTCAAGACAGAACACTTGAAATAACAATAATCCCACAGATGGATCTTGATAAATATTTTTGATGATGTTGAAGAAACTTTACAAGCCCTATATACAGCTTGCTGTGCATATTTGTTTGCACATTGTTTCCGTTGGATCAGAAGCTCCTTGAGATCAGGGACTATCTTTTGTCTTTTTTGGTATCCCCCAGCATTTAGCACTGTGCCTGGCACAAAGGAGGCACTTAAATAAATTTTTAGTGACGTTTTCAAGTCCTCAATTCTCTTTCTCACAGACAAACACATGTACACACATGCATACACTCGTACACACGTGCAACCTACCACATACATATATAGCTATGTAAAAATAAAGCCTTATCTGGTTGCATATGCAGTCCTACAACAGAAAATTTCACAAAGTAGCTGCAAAACTTCTATTGTATATTCCCCTATTTTCTCAGAATCCTACCAGTTTTGGTTCTGAAAAGAATTCAGTTATCAGTTATAATCATTAATGGACATTGTAGTGAAACCCCAAAACATACTAAAATAGTCCCATGCTAGGTCTGAATTTCAAAGTATTATAAAATAAGTATTGACTCTGCTTCATTAGCCAATAAAATATGAAATTTCAGTAGGTAACATGTTAGTTTTAAAGTACAATATACTAAAGGTTGTATAATACTATAACACATTCACAGTCAGAAAAGTTAATAATTTTAACAAAGTCCACAATTTTTTATGAGCTAAAAATAAAAGATTACTTTCTAAATGTCATAAGATTTGGACTACATGGAATAGAATCTTCTGGTTCCCAACTTAAACAGGAAAGAGCTCTGGATTTGGAGTCAAGAAAACTTGGCTGTGAATCCAGTCATTTTTAAGCTTTGACACTGAGCAAGATCCTTGACATCTCTTGAATTTTAGTTTCCTCATCTGTAAAATGGATGGAATGGGAGAGGACAGTTGTTCTAAAGTCAGAATTTCTATACTTTTTTTTTTGTTTGACACAGACTCCTTTCCACAGTTTGATAAAATTATACACCTTTTCTCAGAATACTAAGTATATAAAATAAAATATGTAGAATTACTATAAATATATATTCATTTAGATAAATGTCATTTCAAAATAATGGCAACTTTTTAAAAATGTGACTTAAAAAATCTAAAAAGTTGAAGGCAGAGAAAAGCATTCATTCAAAGATGCTTCATAATACATCAGCTTAATAAAATAAATAATAAATGCAAGTTTTAAAATACAACAGTAAAAATGATTTATGATTCAGTGGTTCAGTTTCAAGGAATGAAACACAAAACATATTTATAATTTCATAGTTTTACCATATAGAGTAGATCACTCGTGAAAATGAGATGGATAATTTTACCAAATGAATAGTTTTAAATTTACTTGTTAAAGCTAAAAGTTTTGATTAGTAAACAATTGGAAAAATTATGGTAATGAAGTCACATTTTAAACATGTACATTCAGGATACTATGATTTTATTTCACTGCATCTTCAAGGTCACAATTTATTATAAAGTGCATCATTCTTTTTCCCTGAGTCTCTCTTAGGTCCCAATTTTTTGTCACCCAAAATTAGAATTAGAGTACAAAACTAAATTTATAAAATAAGATGGCATAGGTGAGAAAAATGTTTGCAGCATTAGTCTATAAATGAAAAATATGTTTGATCAAGCTACAGTGACAATTTCTCAGATAACTGATTTAAATATTTTCATTAGTTTTCTAAAAATTACTTAAAATTACTTTTTAAAAATTACTTAAAATCTAAAAATTACTTAAAATAAAAAAATTTCCATCATCATAATTTATTTTAGTAACATAATTTTCAATGCATATTTAATAATTCAGAAATAAAAATAACATAATAAATCATGTGCTCAGGTCCCTAAAAGCAGCAGAGTTGATCTGAAAGCTTTAGGAAACAGCTCTAACAAAATTAAGTCTACAGATCAATAAAGAAATTGTACACAAACACAAAGGCATATACATACATCCTTAACTTTTCTTAACTTTCTCTCCTAATTTGGATTTAAGGGGACAGACTGACTTTTGGGAGAATTCCATATGTTTTATTATGAACATCTGTAACATGTAATACTAATGGCAGAGTAAGATACAAAGTAAGTGATGTCTAGACTAAAAAGAATATGGAAGAAGCAAAAGAACAATAATTCCATTGTAAAATAGACTATCCACTATCATTTCTTTTTAGCAGTTGCTAAATAAAGCAGCAGTTCCTAAAATAATTAGGAATCTATCTGCCAAGATAAAGTTAGGAAGTGTATAGATACAATAACAAAATACTTTTCACACAGAGTATGGCAGAAACTGGGCATTGACCAACATCTTATACCCTATATCAAGATAAGGTCAAAATAGGTTCATGATTTAAACAAAAAATAAATTAGTAGATCAAGGGATAGACCTGTCAAATCTGTGAAGGGAGGAATTTATAGACAAAGATTAACTAGAGAACATTATGAAATGCAAAATGGATAATTTTTATTACATTAAATTAGAAAGATTTTGCACCAACAAAACCAATGCAGCCAAGATAAGAAGGGAAGCAGAAATTTGGGAAACAATTTTTGCAGCCAATGTTTCTGATAAAGGTCTCATTTCTAACATATGTAGATAACTGACTCAAATTTATAAAAATGCAAATCATTCCCCAAATGATAAATGATCAAAGGAAAAGAATAGATAATTTTCAGATGAAGAAATTAAACCTATTTATGCTCATATCGAAAATGTGCAAAATTAATTAGAGAAATGAAAATTTAAGACAACTTAATACCACTTCATACCTCTCTGCTTGGCTATGACAAGAAAAGATGGCAAATGCTGGCAGAGATATGGGAAAACTGGGACACTAATATACTGTTTCTGATCAGAAAAGAAGAGGAAAAATACCCACATGTGCAAAAATGATGGTAACACTCTTTTTGGAGTAGCAAGGAATTGGAAACTAAGTTAATGCCCATCAGATGGAGAATGGTTGAGTAAGTTATGCATATGGAATATTATTATTTTCTAAGAAATGATGAGCAGACTGAATTCAGACAAACTCGGAAAAGACTTATGTGAACTGATGCTGAGTGAAGTGAACATAACAGAGAACACTGTATACAGTAAAAATAAGATTATGAGATGATCAACTGTGATGAATTCAGCTCTTTTCAAAAATGTGTTGATTCACAATCCCAAATAAAATTGGGATGGAAAATTCCATCCACATCCAGACAGAGAAGTGTGAAGACTGAATATGGATTGGAAGCATTGTATTTTCACTTTTCTTTTGTTTGTTTTTCTAGTGTTTTTTTTTTTTCATTTTGGTCTGATTTTTTTTTTGTACTACATAAAAAATGTGGAAATGTGTTAAAAAGCGCATTGTACATATTTAATCTACATCAGTTTGCTTGCTATCTTGGGGAGGAAAGAAGTAAGGGAAAGGAGAAAAATTTGGAACACAAAATCTTACAAAAATGAATGTTATAAACCATCTTTGTGTATTTGAAAAAATAAAATGCTATAGAGGGGAAAAAAGAAATTATATTACTTTAAACAGGATGACAATATAAACTTCATTTTTAAATCCATAATAAGCCTTAAAACAATGTAATAAAAATGAGTTATTTATTCCCTCTATTAGATTAAGTCTTTTAAGGGAAATAATTATTTCCATTTTCATTTATGTACATTGTACAAGTTAAGAAGACACAAAAGACATAATAAAAATTTGTTAAAATTCAGGAAAAGAATATTATATTTCTTAATTTCAACACATAAGACAATTAATTTGGACATTAATAATTCAATTTAAAATAAATTAAATGTCTAACCATATTGAAGATTCTAGGTCTAATATTACATCTTATTGTACTTTATATATTCATTTGGAAAAGAGAATTTCTGGCCCAGATTTCTTTCTACCACTGTTAAACAGAAAAAACTGTGATGGGAAAGAAATTCATCCTTTTTCACATCACTATGTGAAGAAAAGTACATTTTCCTACTTTCTATTTTGAGGTTCAAAGGACTGTTTCTGGAAACTAGAAGGTTACCACACCAGCAGAATCAAAGTTGGGAAACAAGTCATAATTCTAGTTTTGAGCAGCTGGCAGGTATCCTTATCTTTCTTCTGTTTCTTGTTTTTCTAGACATGTATACCCTTATCTTTCTCCCCTACTTTTTGTAAAATTCCATTTTCCTATATTGCTTATGTATTAACATTCTATATAAGGCTGTTGAAGCTGATACTCTGGGCTCACTAACTTTTGTATAAAATCAATTGACTGTATACTTTGAGCATAATTATGAAACTATCTCTACATCATTAATTGGTGATTAATCAATGTATGCTTGGATTATTTTTATTTTATTAGCAATGCCAGATAGGAGAAACTAGGTAAATCAAGATCAATTTTTCCATGCCAGTAATTCTACACCACAATATAGATTCTATCTTGAAATAAAAAGGAAAACTGCATTCAAGTTAGTATTTTGCATATTTGGCTCTTTACTATTTTTAATTCCTGTACTGTCTTAGTTACCCTTCCATTCTGATCTAATGTAGAAATGTGGAAAATCAGTCAGCGTGTAGAGGGCTGAAACTATTGAGTCGATGCACTGAGGTCAGGACAGCCTAGCATTTGAGGCTAACTACCGATTGGACAATACTCTATGGGCATATGCTAGGGAAAATAGTCCTTCCCACAATCCTCTGCTGGCTCAATGATTGGTGTCCACAGAGGATTTGTAGGAGGGACTAGGGGGTGGAGTAAGACTAATCAGGGTTACTCTTGGCAGTAGACAAGGGAGAAGGTGGTTGCAGAGTTTCTGCTTCCCTCCTGTTCAATTCTGAGTCTAAGACCAAGAATAAAGACTTTTGCTTATTCTGACTCCGGCTGATTCTGAGGTATCTGGGGTGCTAGCACAGTTGCCACATCAGTGGAACGTGAATGTCTCTTATTAAGGATATAAACCTGATATAAACCTCAATTCTATCTTGAGTAATCAGAGATTCCCCAGATTCTAGTAATTCTGGTCTGGTTTATGGCAACTGCCTATTGATTAGAAAACAAAATTATTCCTGGTCAAATATATTCCCCATATGGGAACTCTGTTCTAGTCTGTAAAGGGCAGGAACTCAACTTTATACTAGTCAAACTCTGTTTAAAAAAAAAAAAAAAAAAGTATAGACTATAGATATCACAGCTGAAATTCACCATCTTTGACCTCAAGGAGGATCTTCTGCTTCTGAAATACAATATATACTTAGGTTAACTGTTGAAGCTTTCTATCCAAATCAGCTCTCCCTAACACCTAACATCTGTAATTTTTGTAATACTGATGCTTTTTGTAATACTGATGCAGATGATAGAGGATTAGGAATGGCCACCCAGATGAACTCCCCTAATATTCCTCTCCAAAACTCCAAAACTCCAAAAAACTCCAAAATAGACCTAATTAAAAAGATATTGTGTTGTAAAAAATGACATCAGGTATGATTTCAAAAAAATATAAGACCTATATGCAGAGAATGGATCACAACTCTGAGCACAAATTGAAGAACAATCTTTTCATTTTATTTTTCCTGCCTTTTTTTGAAATATAGCTAATATGGAAATATCTTTTATATGATTTCAATGTATATTTAACATATTGCTTGCCTTCTCAATGCATGAGGAGGAAGGGAAAGAATTTGAAAAGAAAAGAATGCAAAATTAAATAATTTTTAAAGAAGCAAAATTACTTCAAAAGTAATAATTTCATCTTTGTGTTCTTCCTAATTCTGGTCACATCGGTGAAATACTTTCCCAATTTGAGTAAATTTATAGCACTGTTAAGAGACTCAATTTGTAAAAATGTATTTTTGGTGCCTATCTCCAAACTCTGATGAAAATGTGATCTGAATTTTTTTTTAATAAATGCTTAAATATCCTTTGGGTTTTTCAGTTAGCAAGCACTTAGGACTTTCTTATAAAAAGCACACACTTCTATCACTGTTACTGAAGAGTAACAGATTAACTGTTTTAATGCAAGGGAAAGGGAGTGATTTCAGCAACTAGAAAATAAACAGAACTGATGCCAGTTTAAAATAGTATTTCCAATGAAGTCCAAAAACAGAAAGGGAACATTATTTTGTGACTGTGAAGCCTCATCTGGTACTTAAGAATTATCCGTTACTACCTCTTCTCTGTAGCTGAGCCAAGTTGTTTCTTTAAATTAGGAAGCAAAAGGTTTAGTTTAAATAAAAATTAATTTTTAGGAATGCTTTACCCACACCTATTTTCTTCTTTTAACAGAAATTGATTGCCTCGCTGAATCAGAAGCAAAGTCACCTAAAAAGAATTAAAATAATATGCATTTACAAGCTCTTAAAGACCCAAAGTGGAAAAGCATTACCTGACAAAATAAGAAGCTATCTACATAAGCCTCGGAGTTTCCATTATGATCAGGGAAAAGTAAAAAGTTTTGCAATTACATGGCATTGTATAAAAAACTGCTAATTTGCAAAAAGAGGGATTCAGTGAAGGAAAACAGCTCTGAGGATAGGCTTGGAATATTATTAGGAAAAATCATGAGAAACCGAGGAAACAGTGAAGGTAAATAAAGTGTTAAATCAGAATGTGAAAGAAGTTTGAAGTTTTAGACCTCATAGAAATAAGAGATGCGGGAAGGTTTTCATGCCTATAAATTTGCAAACTATTTGGAGAAATACCTGTTACAATTTGTTGACCTAAGATTTATTTCACCAATTCAGATACTCTTGTTGGTGTAGGAAAATAGCCAGAATCATGAACTATGATTTAAATTAACATCATTTTTCAAGATACAACATTTACCAAAGAAAGAAAATAAAAATAAATTTGCAGCATGAAATTATTTGAGTATAGCATACTAAATTCTATCCTTGATATTTACATACATAATTTTATTAGATGTAACACAGGTTATGTTTACAATTATCTATGTTTCAAAAGGACCAAACAGACCCCCTAAGGGAAGAAATGAGAATGCAACACTGCCATATTACTATTTTGTGGAAGATCTTTCATGAGAGACTTACTGAAGGTAGTAGTAAAATTTATAATTTGAAATTCTGGCAATGAATGGACCATGGCAAAATTTAAATTATGTACAGTCCCACCTTGCAAATGGGGATCCAGATTTTATTTGGGTTTATTCTTAACAAAACTGTAAAGTACAATGTATTTTTCCTATTAGGACAACTGTGATATTTGACACACTCTTTAAGCAAACAGTTTTTTCATGGAAAAATATACTTACAATTTGGCATTAAAACTAAACATTTAGAGACTAAGAATAACAATTATAAGTGTAATTGGATCAAAATTACTCTTTTGGGCTTTACCTACCTTCACTACTTTCTCAGTCCCTCATGAGTTTTCTCTAACATATCCCAAGCCTCCTTAGAACTAGTTTCATTCATTAAATCTCTCTTCTTAGCAAGTTTTTTTTTTAATACCAATTAAAGGCAAAATTTTTACTTTTCCCCAAATAAACTAATAAACAACAAAATTATTTTTAAAGAGAATTCAGATAAGTATTCATAGATTAATGTTATTTGACTTATGTTTATGTTTTTAAAAGTTCATGATAGTTTTGTTAGCATTATGCTTATGATTTCTTGCATTTTGATTTTTGGGAAATCGTGGTATAAAAATGCTGTTAACAATGTGATATATATCATTAGAAGATTAGCTCCTGTTTTGATCTGAATGTTGTAAAATTAGGAATCTGAGCTATCACTAGATTTATGGCTAGAAATTTATCTTAAGTATTTCCTTGGGTATACTTTGCCTTAAAATGAATAATATTGGAGAAATTAGCAAAGACTTTATAAATTCTCATTATTTGCAAAGTTTTTTTAGGATTTGCCATGTTCTCTAGGGCATGTGATTAAGTGTAAACCTTAAAAATTCTAAAATAGTGAATCTGTTTATCGAGAAACTGAGATTCCCCTCCTGCAACACAAACACAAAGAAAATGTCACATCTTACATACTTGCCATTTATATTATAGAAGTGAGTACTGATTATAAAAAATTATGAATTGCACCTAGAATAGTATGTTAAAAATTATATCTTTCAACCAACAAACTCCAGTTTAAAAGACTTTTCTTTCTTTTACCCTGGAGTTACTATGAAATGCTTAAACATCCAGTCTAATAGAAACTAATAATAGAAGGATATGAATAAATTACTATATATTCACCTTATATATAAAACTCCAGAATGTGAGTTTTTTTTTTTAACTTCAGATGGTTAATTTTTACATCAGGATATATTTAAAGTAGAGAAAAAACTGATGACTGGATTCTTTTGGAAAAACATGTACTTAATAAGTACTGAAGATAAATGTTATGTTTTATTCAGTTACTGTATCAAGAAAATGAACTATACCCTGCTCTAAACTGTAAGAAGAATTTATGACAATGTTTGCTCTGAGTTTTGAATTCAGGTATAAACTCTTCAAATTATAATATAATTATGTATATTATAATTATAACTTATATAAGTTGACATTCAAGAGAAATACCATGAGCCATTCAAAAGGAATGTGATCTTAGAAATGCTATAGGTGACTATTAAGAATCTGGGAATGTTGAGAAGATAGCCTAACAAGGGTAATGGCAGGATTCTGTTGACTCAGTTTTCCTGTGTTATTTTCTTTCTAAACAGAAATGTTTCCTATCTGGTTGTTTCTGAGTCTATGGAACTCTGTAACATGACTGGCTATTTCAAAGAAGTATCTATAATGTTCACGTTATATCAAAAAGTTAAGGGAGTTTTGTCCTGGCATGCCAATTATAGGTCAGTCTATGGCTTTAGACTTAGGCTTGAAGTAGTACTCCTGATTTTATTATTAACTAGGTCCCTTCTGCATTCATAGTACATTTCCCTGATGATAGCAGGAAATATGTAGTGTTTGATAATGGATCTTTTATCATTTACATTCATCAAGGATCTCTGAATCACCATCAAAGGATACAAATACAAAAGACCATTCTTTTATTTTACTATTCTGAATTTGTGACTACTACTTGTCTAATCTTTCTTTTCTAGGTGACAAGGGAAAATCAGTTTTTAGACTTGCTATTTCCTTACTTTTTGTTTTAATAGTTAAATATTAATATATGATAGGTCCATATAGTATCACATCCATTCTGAGTGATACAAGAATAACATTTATTCTCAAATAGGGGATAAAATAAAGAAGTGATATAATAAAAGATGTAAAAGTTTTCATTTTTAATGGATTTACTTAAGGAAAAGCAACCAGATTAGACTGCTACTATTTGAAATCTTGGATGTATATGACTGGCTTTCAATTGTTTTCCAATGAGTAAAGAAATATACTTAAAGAATTCATGATAAAAATAATTATATTAGCAGTATTGAAACTTCATCTGTTATGCCAGTGAAAAACAATGGAAAAGGCCAGTTAAAGATGGTGGTTCTGAAAATGTGTATTCTGCAATTTTATACTGCAGGAAATAGGGGAACTACTGAAACTTCTCTCACATTAATCTGAATATCCAAATACCTATCCATACAATTGTCTCCATACACAAGCTTTGGATTTGTTTTAGTAACTATTTATAATGTTTCAAGTTGGAATGAGGCTTTCACATACATGTAGGACTGTTTTCATTAGTTGTCAAGAAATTTTAAATCGTGATTTTTTTATGAATGAAAAGATAAAAAGGAAAATATTTTACCAATTTTTCTTCACAAAACAACTTAAACTATAGTACTTGGAGTTACATACAATAAATATATACACACACACACACACACACACACACACACACACACACACATATATATATATATATATATATATATACACATTGGGATACATTGGGAAAAAGGGAGGGAAATACTTGTGATCCCCAGGATGACCAGTAATAGACACACTTATCAGAACATATGTCAGAAGAGTTCAATAAGATTTTTAAAGCATTAACTTGACATTTTAGAAAAACAAAGGACTGCAAGCAACATATTTTTATGGTTTCACAAATACAAACAAAAAATTCAGTAGTTTACCAGTCTAAGGAGATACATGAAAGCAAATTCTCATTCAAATTAATTCTCAAATTAATCACTCATTAGAAATTCCTGCTTGCCCTAAGTAAATAGCTAAAGACCACCTCCCTTCATTCTCTTTGTGCATGTAACTATACTTCATATAAAACTGTTGGATCTATAACTGAACAATCCAATCAGATCTATATCATTAAAAATAATAGGTTTTATAATCAAAAAACCTAAATCACAGCTTTAGAAAAAGGTTTCTCTAATAAAAAAAAGGGAAAAGGACCCACATATGCATAAATGTTTTTAACAATTCTTTTTGTAGTGGCAAGGAACTGGAAACTGAGTGGATGCCCATCAATTGGAGAATGGCTGGAAAAGTTATGGTTTTTGAATGTAATGGAATATTATTGTTCTATAAGAAATGATCAGCAGGATGATTTCAGAAAGACCTGAAGAGACTTACATGAACTGATGCTAAATGAAGTGAGTGGAACCAAAAGAGCATCATACACAGCAATAAGATGATGATGTAATGATCAACTATGATGGACAGGCTCTTTTCAACAATGAGGTATTCAGGCTAATTCCAACAGACTTGTGTTGGAGAAAGTCATCTGCATCCAGAGAGAGGACTATCAGGATTGAATGTGGATCACAACATAATATTTTCATCTTTTTTGCTGTTTGCTTTCTTTTTTTTCTTCTAATTTTTTTTCCTTTTTCATCTGATTTTTCTTGTGCACCATGATAAAAATGGAAATATGTATAGAAAAATTACACATGTTTAACCTACAATGGTCTGGGGAGGAGAAGTAAGGAAAAGGGAGAAAAATATGGAACACAAGGTTTTGGAAGGGTGAATATTGAAAACTATCTTTACATGTATTTTGAAAAATAAAAAGCTATTATAAAAACAGGTTTCTCTCAACTTGTTGAAACATACATTAAATAGACTAGGTGTTCAAAGCATTTCAGTAAATGGGTATTAAAAATTCTTTTGTGGCCTATTTGCTTGATTAAAATCCAATTTTCAAGTTAGAATTATCACTGGAAAGTTATCAATAACAAAGAATGGGTTTTAATATTATAACTAAATTTCTGTGAAAACTTTTTTTAGAAAACATCTTATTTGGAAGCTTTTCTTCAACAGGAAGTTGACATTTCCTCCCTCTCCCTTGCTTTCTCTCTCAGTATATTTTATATATATATGTATATACATATATTTATATATATATAATATATATATATACACATATATATATGTATATATATATACATAAAGACACATACATACATATAAATGTAATAAGCACAAGAGAGAGGACTTACTTTACAAAGTCATGTCCTCAAGGATTCTTTTTTATGATTCTTTTTATGGTCAATAAATAGAACTATCTATATCAATGCTACAAGCTAGTATTACCTGTAGTGCATGCAGGTTTCAAGTAAATAATGAAAGAACAAATGGTGTATGAGGACTAAAACTCTCCGAACTTTCAAATGAGTTATAATTTCATTTGATCATATTCTATAACTCTGTGTTTATAAGATTAACTCTATAAAATTTGAACTGGCTTTTACCATATGAACTAAGTATTGGAGGGTCAATGTGATTGGGTTTTGTGACTTAGTCATACTAAGTCTTATCACTAGCTGGTTTAAGCAGCATTAAAGTGATTTAGAACCTGATAAGTCAGTCAATCTCCTAGAAAAAACAATTCTGCAAATCTTTACTGAAAATAAAGCCCACTCGAGGTTCTTTTACCAACTAAAATTCCTTTAAAGACTTAAGGTTTTTTTTTTTTAATTTAAACTAAAGACTTTGTCTTTAAAGATTTTTAAAGTTTACTTAAGTTTAAACATTCAAATTACAATTAAGTTAAAGTAAAATGTAGTTAATTTTAAACACTTAAAAGTTACAGTTAAAAAGACTTAGATGTTAATTCAGAGATTCATGTCCCTAAGTTTGAATAGGTGAAACTGAACAATATGTTGTCAGTAGTCAAGAACAGACCCTTCTAATATAGAATTTCCAAGGGAAAATAGAAGCAGATGACTTCATGAAGTAGTTAAACCCCAAAGTGACAGAATAAGAAATCTGTTGTTTAAATGGATATTAATTCAATGTTGCACATGTGTGCTTAGAGAAAAGTCTAGAGAAAATTAAAGATGAGAAAATATTTGACTGCGACATTTGGCATTGGTTGCTAGAGTTAGGCTGGATTTAGTTCTATAAAATGTGTCTTGTTTGTTATATTAATTTTTGCTTTATTACGGAATTTAGTGCTCCTAATACTTATAGCTGCCTGTGTAAATGCCTTCCAGAAAATGTATAACTGTGCAGGATATATAAAACTGTAGCCAAGAAATGCACGTATGTGATGTTCAACTAGGGAGGGAAAGGTCTGTGATGAGAATTTCCAGCTCAGGATCCTTGCTGTCACTTTGATATAAGAAAGACCATGACAGGAAAGAAACTATGCTTTACGCTTCTTCCCGTCACTATGAAAAGAAGAAAAGACTACCAACTCTCTATTTTAAACTGCCAGACACTGCTCCTAGAAGCTAGATGATCACAACACTTGCAGAATCAATGATGGGAAACCAGTCACATCTTCAAGTTTTGACCAGCCAGCAGATATCCTAATCTTTCTCCTGTTACTTGTATCCTTCTATTTTCCTCCTGCTTTCTGTAAAATTCCATTTTTCTATGCTATTTACATATTCATATTCTTAGATATGAATGATGATATGGGCTTACTGACTCATACATAATCAGTTGAGTTTACATTCTAAGTATTATAATGAAACTGTAGTTAACCATTTCTCATCATTGATTTAGTGACTAACAAAAGTATATAACCAAATGGAGCCTCAGACAATTTTTATATCAACATAAAACAAGTTTAAGTTAGGCTATTATATAAAAATGAAAAAATTATTTAAGTGAATTGAAAATAAACATAATGACCCATATTCTTAGCCCAAAGCAGTTGAATAACTGTTAAATGAAAAATGTTATTTTCTTCTTTTACCAGAGAATATACTTGTTATATTAGCACCACAAGAAAAAAATTAAAACTAAAAAAAAAATTAGAACACATTTGAAAAATTTAGTATCACTAACCTTTAAATTTTATTTTAATTTTGCTTATCTACTTTATAAATAATTTTAAAGATAAAGTACTAATATTTAGGAACTTTGAACTAATAGAGGAATTTAATTTAGATCTACATAGTAGGCTATCTTAGTCACATAAAGCATTATCACTTTTCTACCTCCCCATTCCAAAGGCCTTCATTGTAATGTGATAAAACAGTGAGCAGAAAGGAAGCTTGGTTTAGAATTTAATTTCAAAGAGAAGATTCACAATTGGTTTACAAAAGACAAAGCATTAATTATATCCTATGCACAATGCAATTTTTGATTTAACAGCAAGAAATGTGTTATTTCTTTGTACAAATAGCCACTGCTCCTGACCACTTAACAAGCTATCATGTTTTAGAAATAGTCATTGTTTGCAGATATACACCTCAATCCTGTCCCAAAGGCCCTCCCATATTACACTGCTATCCATTGCAATCATTGCCAATTTGCTAGTTAGATAAAATTTTCAGAAAATTTGAAAAATTTTCAAATATGCATTTTTTTAAATGGGAGAAGTTCTTCACATGGCTGTTAATAGTATGTAATGCTTTTGAAAAGTATTCATATATTTTGAGCACTTATCCATTAGAAAATGGCTCTTGGTCTTATATATTTCTGTTAATTATCTATCTTGGGTATCAAACTCTTTAATGACAGATTAACCTTCTTTTCTTAGCTATACCGATTATATTTCTGCAAAAGCTTTACAAATTAATTTAATCAAAATTATATAGTTCATCTTTTGTGATCTTCTCTGTGCTTTACTTGGTTAAGGATTCTCTTAGCTATAATTATCAAAAATGCTATCATTTATTTTCTTCATGTTTTTTAAAATAATGTAACTTTTTATAGATTTAAATGACACATAAAATTTGAATCTACTATAGTACATGACATAAAAATGCTTGTGTAAACCTATTTGGAGACAAATTTCTTTCAGTTTCTTTTTCCAGAAATTTAAATGGGGAATTCTTTCTCAAGTAGTTTATATTCTTGAATTTAGAGAATAGTGGATAGTATGTTTAATTGTTTCTGGTTTTTGATTATTCCTTCTTTTTAAATGATCTAGTTTCCAATTTTTAAAATAGCACCAAATAATTACTAATATTTGGTAATATAATTGGGATTCTGTAAGTTCAATTTCCCCTTCATTCCTACTTTTTTTCATTATTTCTGATACTTCAAGCTCTTAAGGTCTTTTGTTCTTCCAAATAAATATAGCTATGCTTTATCAAGCACAAATATAAAAAGTAAATTTTTATATTTCTCATATAAAAGAAATGCACGTTGAAACAATTCTGAAAATTTGATCTGACTTACTAGCAAAACAGCAATGATTGCAATGGATGGAAATATATAGGAGGGCCTTTGTGACAAGATTGAGGTGTGTGTGCAAATAATGACTATTCCTAAAACCTAAGCTAACTTTTTAAGTAGTCAGGAGCAATGGCTACTATTTGTACAAAGAAATTTGTACAAAGTATAAGTAACTCCAAAGTTACTAAATCAATTTAAATAGTCGCATCATTTTAATTCTATGGACAACCACCATGACCAATTAATAATCTTCCAATTACTTCTTTAAAGAATTCCTTATAACTTTTAAGTCTCAAATATGGGTTGTTAGATTGACTCCCACATATTTTATGTATTTTATAGTTATTTTGAACAGCTTCCTTTTTATGATTTCTTCCTCATTCTCTGCTAATGTTATAGATATAGACTATTTTGAGTATTTATTTTGTATCCCACTTTACTAAAATTAATAACTGTCTCAATGTCACTGATGATTACCTCTCCTTTTCTAAGACAGACATCCATAATTAGAAATAATTTTGTCCTTTACCATTGTCCATGTCTTTCTTTTTTTTGTCCAATTATAATCACTAGGTATATCTATAATTGTCAAATAAAGATGGAAAAGGGACATATCTTTGCTTATTGAAAAAAACTTATTACAAGTGATTTTAAATATGTACTTTTTATATTGAAAATGACCTATACCTATGCTTTTTAATTTTTAAATGAGCATTATATCGTTAAAGCTTCAAGTTTCAATGTAATAAATTATATTAATTTTATTCCTAATGTCACTATATCCCTGTTATAATTTCAACTTAGTTGTGTAGTTTATTTTAAAATTTTTACATAAATACTCATTATTTATTATAGCTAATAGTTCTCTTTCTTTGCTTTATCCCTTTTAGATTAGGTATTGGTATTATGTCATAAAAATGAGTTTGATAGGGTCTTTTTTCAATTATTTGAGAATAATTTCTGTAGCACTTCTCTGTAAATCCATGTAGAGCAACATTTTTTGATAGTTCCTCTACAATTTGTTCATTTTCACTTTCTGAATGTCATTATAAGTCTCTATTAATGATATATATTTTTGTGTTCCATTATTATTATTTTATTATTATATCCATAAAGAATATTTGATATTTTGACCACCTATACTTATTTATAATTTTTCAATGTTCTGATCATAAATCATTTGATGCCGAGAACATGCATTCTATCCAAAACTATTTGTTAGAAGATACCACAAATCTGTTAAATCTAAAATCCAATTTTTCCTAGTGTCTATTCAGTTCTATATTTCCCTTTTTATATGTTAGATTTTTCCAGGGAAGAACATTAAAGTTTTCTATGTTACTAGCTATTTCTATTTGCAATTTAGTTAAATTTTTCTTTGTGAATTTAGATACTGTGTTATTTGGTGCACTCACATGTAATACAGACATAGTTTCACTGAGCACAGTAGCCTTAAGCTCAATGTAATTTTCCATTTTCCATTGTAGTCTCATTGCATGATTGCAATTCCTGTTTTTTTATTATTACCTGTTATGTAGTAAATTTTGTTCTAATCGTAATTTCATTTGCATCTCTTTTCTTAAGCATCTTGTAAGCAGTATATTATTGAGTGCCAACTATTCTGCCATTATCATTCATTTTATTTGAATATTTAATCCATTCCCACTTAATATTGTCAGATTTGTATTTTCTTCCACTTGTTTCTCTTGTACTGATTGCTATCCCCTTTCTTTTTAAACTAAGTACTTTGGCCACTAACCACTCTAGGCTGCCACTGGGGACCCACATATGCCCTCTTATGAACTGGATGTAATTCTTTGCTCATAGAAATAATGTTATTCTCATCATTCCAAGAGAAAATCCATTATAAGGCCCATTCTAATACCACAAACACAACTCATCTTGAGATCTGCCTTCTACTTACCTACCACCATCCCCATAAACTTTGCTCTATGCAGTAGAAGAGATACTAAAAAGGTTCAATGTAAACTAAATTGTATATGTTGAATATTTTTATAAGCAGTGAGGGAACGCATATATGCACTTACTTTTCTAAATGGTTTAATGTATACCTATGATACTGAAGAAAAGGAGGATATAGGAAGAGATAAAAAATCATCATAAATCTAATCCTATACTTAAAAAAAAAAAGAATTTGAAGTATATGCCCTTCTGATAATACTTTAGTAAATGTTTTACTGAGCACTTCCTTGCTACTAGTGCCCCTTCCCAAAAAAAAAAACCCTTATATTCATTTTGCACATGTTCTATATATTATTTTATATGTACAAGGTGACTCCCTTGACAGAATTTAATTAAGCTTGTTGAGGGCAAGAACTATTTTTCTTTTTTTTTTTTGGTCTTTGTATTTCTAGCACTTGACAGTGTGCCTGGAAAATAGCAAATGCTTAAATGTTTGTTGAATAATTAATAAAGATCTAAAACGATGAAATAAAAAAAATCTAAGCTTAAGAAATGGACTTGTGATTTAAATTCTCACAGGGAACTCACAATGAGGAAAAAAAATCCTCTATCAATCTAGGTCAGCACCTTCTCTGCAATTTAAGAATTTTAGAGAATTACCTAGAACAGTAATTAGTTAAATGGCTTGACCAGGGTCACAAAGCCAATTTGGTTCTTTATCATTTTGCCAGAGGCAGGAGTTAAACACAGATCTTACTGGCTCAAACACAAGCTTTTCTATCTACTACTTGGCACACATGCGCGCGCGCGCACACACACACACACACACACAGACACACTCATATACACACCAAACAGACTACAGTACTATAGTAGGAATCAACAAAACTATAGTAGGAATACATAACTATTTCTAAGTTCCCAATCCAAGCACTTTAGAAATACAATTCAGCATTATTTAATCATTTAGATAACTCCCCTAAGGACCTACCTTAACCATTTGAAAGAAAAAAAAAAACTTTTTTTAGTTGTCTATAATAATAATAATGTTTTATATTTTTAAATAATGCAAGCTAGTTTTCCCCAACTTAATTTCAATCAGTGAAATTTTCAATTTATATACAATTTTCCCATTTAAAATTCTGAAAAGTTAAATATTTTTCCCACAGGTTTTTAACAGTCTTAAAAAAAATTTTTATGGTCCAAAGGCCTACTTCAAGGTAACAGCGAGTCTCTTTAAGGCCACACATGGAAAATCAAACCAGTGGCAGAAAAACTCTATAAAGTTGTATGAAGTACAGCTCTTAAGATTTCCACAGGCCTCCATATTAAACATGGTGGTCTCCTAAAACTGATAAAGCTGGTGAGAATTCTAAGGAAACTTGAAAAATACTTAAGCCATACAAAAGCCTTATTGGTACTGAAACAGAACCCATAGAAAGAAGGGACTTTTCTAATAGAAACTCAACTCTTAGAGAGACCATCCAGATTGTAGGTTCTTGAAAACACAACCTCTTTAAGTTTTTTTCGTCATCTGTAAAATGAAGGAGTTGAACATGATCAGTTTATTTCTAAAATATATTCCACATGATGTGAAATGAGGTTTTATTTTTAAAAATCTACAATTAAGGAATTTTCCCCTTTAATATATGAAATAAAAGTACCTATAAAATAATTATATATTTTATGCAATATTTATAATTTCCTTTATTATGTTCTAAAATACTCACAATTTCCCTTTATCTTGTGATTACTTCATTTGCGACTTACATCAACATATTTTTAGGTTCAAGTATGTTCCATGAACTAATCAATTTGGAAAATATTAGGCTAGATAATCTTGAAGATTTTAATTCTATAAGCTAATTATTTTATATTTTATTCAAGCTCCAAGATTTTATAAGTTTAATAACAATACTGATACTTAAGATTACATTATGGTAAACACTTTAAAAGATTCCAATATCTACTGCTGGAGGCTGCTAAATATACAAAAATTAATTGCTGATTGGCAATACCACCTGACAATTATACCACATGAAACATAAACACAAAATATCTGTTAAATAAATTTGATGTACTATATTTGTAATGTTTGTTGAAATACTGTTTTGCAAATGTTAATGCTGTCTTCCAAACAGTCTCCATGATGACAGAAAAACTACAATCCTTTAAGGCAAAATTGCCATTGATACTTACAATGGCCTGCACATAGTTGACATTCATTCATTCAAATAAACATTTATTAAGTATCCAACACATATAAAACAACGTGCTAGGCCCTGAATATAAAAAATAAAAAATAATGATTTCTAGCCAGAAAGAACTTATATTTATGTCACTAAGTGATTGAAATTTTCCTATTTTGTGAATAATTAATTGTGAATAATCTTTTTTCAAAAACATTCATAATAATAGTTGGGTAGGTTCTGAAAAGTAGCAAAGCTATTAAGATAGATATGATTAAGTTATTTCATGTTAATCACAAATGAAAGTTGACAAATTTAAAATTGAAGAGCTAAGTTAAATATGTTGAAGAGAGAGGTCTACAAAAAATAAATCCAGATAGGTAATGAAGAGTTAATATCTAACTAGAATCATAATTGATAGTGTAAACTAAAGAATTTGAATTTCTCAATATTCCTGTTCCTTCAGCCTCTAAGGATTGTTCAACTTTCTTAGTCACAGAAAATCAAAGGGTTCTAACCAGTTTATCAAGATTTACCAGAAGTAGATTATTAAAGTCATGTCTAATAAGATCTCCAAATTGATTACTGCTACTGTACCCTTCTCTACTTTTTCTTAGAATTCTCGATAGAAATGAAAGCACAATAGAAAATAGGACTAGTCAATAGTTTTCATGTTAGCAAACTTTCTTAATATCTATTATCCACTTAATTATTCAGGGAAAAAAAAGTAGTTTCTTCTTGCAAAAAAAGTTGGTAATGAAGTTGTTGTTTGTGCTTCATTCTTGAAGGACAAGAAAGTGACTTGAATTTAAGTGAGGGAAAGATGTGCAAAGTTACCAGCCTCCTCTTCTCCTCCAGAGCCATAGGATCCAGTAGAGCAAGATATAGATCAGGACAACTAGAGATGGCTCTGGATGCAGTGGGAGACCTTCACCTTATGATATGCTAAGATTTTTAACAGGTCTCAGTTTGACTGAAGAGACACTCGGTGGTTAAGGCTAGGTAAGAAAGCAGAAAATTATCTCTTTTACTTAGTCAAAAAAAATATGTATGTATGTGTGTGTGTATGTATGTATATATCTATATACATGCATATCAATCTGGGAGGGGAAGATCCTCAAGAGTTCCTGGCCAAAACAGAAACAACTGCTATTTACGTTCACTCTGAGTTACTCAGGGCCCAAAAAATGGCCAAATGGGGCTTGACCTAAAAATAATTGTTGGCCAGTCAATGAAAACCAGGTAATAAAGAAGCACTACACTGAAAAGGATGTCTGCTGATATATATGATATATATATGATATATATGATGATATATATACATATATAATATACATATGTAATATATATATACAATATACAATAATATATACATATATAATATACATATATAATAGATACAAAATATGTGTATATAATAAATAACATCTAGTTCAAGTACTATTTTTTGTGAAATTTTGATTGATTTCCATGTGGGAAGATTATATTATCTGATAAAATAATAATGACAATTATAGTGTCTGTGGTGCCTCCTCTATAGTCCCCACTATATGGCAGTTAAACTCTTTACAAACATTGATCCTCACAATAATTTTCAAAAGCAAGATTAGATTATTATCCCCATTTTATAGCTGAAGAAACTGAGAAAACAGAGGTTAAATGATCTGCCCAAGGTCACATAGCTACTGAGTATCTGAGGCTGATTCAATCCATGACACCACCTAACTAACCATATCTTGTACTACCAACTCCGGTGTATTTGTCTTCACTTGATGCATTATATTGGCCCGTGTAAATCTGAACTCCCAGCTAAATAATGAATATTCTTGAGGACAATTAAAAGTTGTTTACTTGTCCTTATATCTCTAGCAGTTGTCCCAGTATACTGTGCATTGTACACATTTATTTTAGTGAATTAAAAAATATGCAGAATACGTTCAATAAGCCAGTTGGCATTCAAACCTTTAATAAATTTCAAAATACCCCTCGCTTTTGTAATGATAAAATAGCTCATTTATAAGCCACTCTTGGTTACTGGGTACATGAAGGCTGTTGTTGTGGTTGTAGGTGAAGATGGTGGTGGTGATCGTCGTTGTTCGGTTGTTTCAGTCATGTCCGACTCTTCGTGACCTGATTTGGGTTTTCTTGGCAAAGATACTAGAGCAGTTTGCTGTTTCCTTCCCTAGCTCATTTTACAGATGAGGAAACTAAGGCAAATAGAATTAAAGAGACTTGCCCAGGATCACACTGCTAGCTAAGTGTCTGAGGCCAGGTTTGAACTCAGGAAGATGAGTCATCCTGATTTCAGGCTTGGCACTGTCCACTGCCACACACAGTTGCCCCGGGGTGAAGAATACAAGCATAAAAATACTTCACAAAAAAAGCCCTATATGACAGGAGACACACACAAAAAAGGAAGCTACTGTAGAGCTACCCTACTAGAAATCTGCTTAATTTGTAATTATCAAAAGGCAAGTCACACCTCCTTGCTAAAATTTTTGTTTAGAATGAAAAATTTTAATCTAAACACCTTTCAAAAAGCAGTTAGGGGTGACTGTGATAGCATGCTGACCATTTAACTTTCAAGCAAAATTCAAAGGAAAAGCATGTAGCCAAGTACCCCCATGGGGTGATGTAGCAAGCCCATATAGAATCTTTGGCATCCCCTTCCTCACAAATCCTCACCTCTGTATTAGGGAATCTGATATTGATTCCACTTCTGCAGAAATCTCATATTTTTCCTGAAAAGATCCATCACTGTTGGACTTCTATATTTCGTAACTGCAGTCCCAATCCAAATTAGCCTTTGAAAGACTCCGAACAAGAATCAACTATTGGATTACTGTTCAATATAACTTTTCTTACTGTGATATGAATTGAAAGTAGCTAATATTTTTCCTTCATTCATCACAGTTTTTGACAATATCCAGATATAAAAAGTGAAGTCTGTGACATGCATTAGTGATATGGTGATCAGATTTATAACAAAAAGTTTTCAAACTATTATTCTTGAAAAAAAATATATAGTTAGGCAAAATCATGCAGCAGCAAATGGAAGCTTTCCTGGAAGCTAAGACCTCTGCTCAATTCTCACCTATATTACACACAGTCTGTGTCACCTGGGGCAAATCACTTAAGTATTTAAGAGTTCTATGCAACTCTAAAATTATATGCTGCACATATGTAAACAACCTACATTGTAGAGGGAGCTTACTAACATAGATATTCCCTATGCCAATAAAATCACGTATTATATTCCTACCCCTACACAAAAATAAAATGGGATTAAGTTAATTAGCAGAAAGTGATCAGTGTGAATTAATGATACCAAAGATTTACAAGCCTTCAAATATGAGCCTTCAAAACTATCAATAACCCAACTATGTAGTTGATTCTATACATATTTGAAGATCAAAAATTATGATTTTCTCTTGTAAAAATTCCTGTTTATATTTATCTTCACTTCCAAATGTTATAAAATTTCAAAAACTCATATATGTATTTTCCCCTAACTTTATAAATCACCTGTCCCAAAGATCTTAGTAGAGTGCTTTGCAAAAAGTGGTACTCGATATGAGTTAAATGTATGCACAGCATTTTGAAAATCTACCATTTCAAAGTGTAAATTGACATTCTAAAATAAAAAAAAAAAAAAAAACCTTGATAACAACATTATTCATTTGGCTACAATAGTCAAATATCGTGAAATACAAATTTCCTATCTGTTACCATTCAACATATGTCAGAACAGAAGCTAAATGTCCAGATATTCTGGCACATACCTGCTCTGTTAATTCTGTCAATTTTATCCATACTAGGAGACTGGACTCGAAGCCGAGGGCTACTTTGACAGGAGCTCTCTGATGCCACATCATTAAATGAATCATCAAGTGTCAGTAAAAGAAGTTCTTTAACACATTTATGACAGATACTGTGCTGACAGGGAAGGATCAATGGATGGGTAAATAGTTCCTTGCATGCTGGGCAGATGAGCTCTCGTTCAATATTCTTAATAGTAACCTTAAGTGAAGGAAGAAAAAGAAGTCAGAGACAAAAAAGACACTTAGCTGTAGATAAATGTATTTTATATATAACATGTTTTCATAGACATGCATGCATATATATACAAATGCATGTATATAAACAGCTATTTCAGATATCTTTCCAGAAAAATAACCAAGGAACATAATTTTTAAAAATAAATCTGAATCTTCCTCTCTGTAAGGAGCAACTTACCATCCCCAAGGCTCATGGTATAAGGACACATAATGTGGTAAATGAGACAATGGCAGGTAATGTTGAAGGACTGAGTACACCATGGTAAAACAAATCAGGAATGTATTGAGGAGAATAAATTATACCACAATCTAAATTCCAATAAATTGTCAATAAACTATAAAGCTAATGTTGATATGCATGACTTTAAGGAAAACTTGGTAAAACATTTTTGCAAAAACTTGAAATTACAAACTGATGCAATATGAACAGCACTATGAATAAACTATTCTTTTTTTGCAATAAATTCAGCTTCTGACTGCCAAAAACTTAAGATAATTTTTGTATCCATTAAAATATTTAAAGACATTTACTTTAAATCTCTTTACATGGCTGAATTCTGCAATTATATATCTTTGAGATCTAGAATTGTGTCCATTGCTATACATATGTTGTATATTTCTAGGTTAAATAAAAATTACTTTATTTTTAAAGTAGTCTACAAAAATAAAAACAACAAAAATTAGACTTATAAATTATGGTCATATTTTCAATAGAAACAATTAGTAAAACTTTTAGTTTTTATTAATACAACAAACCATTTGGGGATCTTACATAAGTATGTCCTTTATGTTTCACTTTTATATAGAATGAAAAAATCAAATATCAAATACTATGATTTTACGCTCTATTTAATGTTTTCTGTTCAGCATGTCAGCATGTCATTAAGTAATTTCTGGACCAGTTTTCTCACTTGTAAAAATCTGGTACTAAAATTCTAAGATTCAATAGCCCTTCCAAATCAATAACATCCAAATAATATTAGCACTAGTAAGCTTCATGTTTATTAGTTTAAAGATGTACCCTCCAAAATTTTAATGTGTATGTTTTCAAGAAAACAACATAATGCTATCCTTCTGTAAGTAAATAGCATTATAAGTAATAATTCACTAACAGAGCACAATCACTTGGATCTTGATATTTTTGATGTACTGTATTTTTATATCATTTGGATGTTAAATAAAATCCATCTGCACTGAATGTGGAGTATGGCAGAATAATTAAGCTTCAGAAAAGATTCAATGAATAATAATTGTTTTGACTTCCTGAAATAGGCGTTGATGTTATTCTATACTTTAAAACCTCAAATATATAGTTTATCATACATCATACATATCATACAAATATATTTCAACTCACTTCATTTTTTCTAGAGGACATTCAATGATGTTAATTTGGATTCCTTATCATGATGATCAGAAGATCCTACATTTAAAGCAGGAAGGGAACTTAAAAAGTCCATCTAATCCAAGAGAAGGCAGGCAAACTATGAGTCAAAGGCCAAATCCAGCCACTGCCTTTTTTTCTAAGATCTATGAGTTAAGAATTGTTTTTAATTTTTAAATACAGTAAAACTTTATTTTAAAAAGTAAAAACCATTTTTAGCTCATTCACTTCACAACAATTAGGGTACTGTCCAACCTCTTCATTATACAGATGAGTAAACTGAGACCCAAAGAGGCTTTAAAAAACTTATCTAAGATAACTAAACAATTCTATCCAACGGGAAAAATCTTGTCCCAATTACAGGTCCCTCAGAACAAACTACTGTTACAATGCAGCCCCACTCCTTAAATGACAAGTGTCAAGGACCATGCCTAAGTGAAAGGGCAAGTCAGTTCTCCGAGAACCTCCACCGCTGTGAATCATAAGGAGTTGCAAGCAGCCTTTACTTATGCAGATATTCTATGTGGATTGGGAATGAAATAAATTGGAGGCAAAAGGGAAGAGGAGAGAGGTCAGAGAAGGCAACTGTCTCTCGGTCTCCTTGAATCATCACCACCATCCTCTCACATGAAGAGATCCATTCTACAGAGCTGAGTCAGACCTCCACACAACAACAAGAAGAAACGTGGCACAGGTAATTATCCCGATTTGTTAATTTACCGTCTGTTCAATTTGACATTCCCCAATATGGCAGCTAGATGGAGCGATGACGGAGCCCTGAGTCTGAACAAGTCAATTAACCTGTTTCAGTTTCCTCATACGTTAAGTCGTTTTCCAATGGTGTGATTCCTCCCGAGTCAAACCTCTTTTAGGGGTTTTCTTGGCACAGAAACTTAAGTTAGCAAAGAAAACGGCAAAGTACTTATCTCACAGATGAGGAAACTGGGGTAAACATGGCTAAATGGCCTGTCCAGGGTCACACGGCTAGTGTCTGAAACCAAATCTGAAGTCAGGAAGAGGAGTGGTCTTAAATTCAGACCCAGGGCTCTTTCTACTGCTGTCTGTTTCAGCATCTATAAAAAGGGAGTAGCCGCTCCTTACTCCCAGGGCTGTTGGGAGGGCTCACGGGGATAATGACTGTAAAGCGCTTAGACTGGCCCCTGGCAGGAGGTATGTAAACGTTCACTATTATTATTATTATTATTATTATCAGTTATAAATGCCAGCACTCCTGCCACAACTCTTCCACTTCGTGCTCCCCCAGAAGGGACCCCGGCGTCTCTGCCGGCTAAATCTGGAGGAGCCAAACGCTCGGGCAGGATAGGTAGTGGTGAATTCTAGCAGGAATCTGAGCAGAATGAGTTTGCAAACCGTCTCCGGCAAAACGCACCCAAAGCAGCTATTAAACGTGGCTGAGCAATAGATCAAACATTACAGCAGGTGCGCTTTGACAACATCCGCATTTCCTGTAATTAATTCACCGGGCTCCTATTGCTCACAAAAAGTCAAAAAAAAAAAAACAAAAAACCCCTCCCTGATTTCTTTATTCAAAGGTGCTCAAGTACAGCCGACGACCCCAGATTCCCTCCGCCAAAAAAGGAGGAGCCGATCCCAGCGCGGCCAGGGCAGCCGAGGCGTCCCCACCCTCCGCGCCGCCCCCGGGGCTCTCTCCATCCCGCCGGCACTGTGAGCCCCTTCATCCTGGCGGTGGGCAGGCCAAGCCTGGAGCCCCGCCACCAGGCTGGAGGTGGAAGCCGCCGCCGCCGCCCCCGCCGGAGGGCGTGGCGGCGCCGGGAAGGAGCGGTGAGCTGGGTCTCCGATGGGTCCCCTCCCGGAAGGGAAGCAGAAGAGCAGCGGCCCAAGCTCACCGAGACCTCCCCCGGCCGTGCCCGCCAGTGCCGCCTCCCCGGAGGTGTGAGGCGGGACCGAGCCTCCTTGCCCTCGCACGGCAGCCATGGCTTCCCCAGAAAAAGAGCATACTTACTAGCGATTCTACACAGTCTCCCTCCATCGCCGACCCTCAGCCGGGTGTCATGTAGGGAGGTCGCGCAGGGCTACAGGACCGGTGCCAGATGGGGAAAGGATTCGCTCGTGGAGGCCCGAGCCCAGAGCGCGAGGTGAGACACGCGTGGACAGAGAAGCGCGAGACCCCGGGGCTGCGGAGGGGGGGAGAGGGCGAGGCCCGGTAAAGGATCTCGTAGTAGGTCAGTCAAAGGTGTGGGGAGGCGGGGATAGGCTGGGGAGTGGATGAGTCTTGAATGACGCAAGGAGGGGTGGGGGTGGCGGGAGGTGGGAAAGGGCAGGGGGGAAGAAAGGGAAGTGGAGCGGCCTCGGGAGCGCAGAACTCGAAGCTAAGCTCCGCGGGGTCTGGCTGCCAGCTAGAGCCCCAGCTCCGGGCGATGACTGTAGCCTGTAGCTAACTGCTACTTCTGCGACCGAGGGGGGCGGGGGCGAGGGAGAAGGAGCTTGGGATGGCCGACCGGGGGAGGGGCTGGAAGGGAGGTGGGGTAAGCTCTCCAGTCGCCTAGGCAACCGGCGCCCCACCGCATAATGAGGGCGGGGCGGCCCAAAGCCTAGTAGACTCTCCGGGAGCCGGGTGCCTTCCTTGCGAGTGGAACTGGGTACGGAGGATAAAAGGGAAGTCTGGTTTAGTTTCTCCTTTCTTTTCCCCCCAAGATGATTTATTATAGGGCATTTCCCCCTTCACAGTGCAAAGCCAAAAGAAGGAAGAAAGAACGGGACCGCAAAGGATGAGAAGCCTTGGGATTTCCCCCTCTCTGGTATCTCTGCTGTTGGCATTTGGATCTTTTCCTGAGCTTGGAGCTGTCCATCAGGACTAAAACCAGCTCTAGATATTAGTCTAGGTTATATCCACAAAGACTTCTCCCCGCCTCCTCTCTCCCCACCCTCCTGCAAGCCAATCATCCCGCCCCTGTCTCTTCGGAAAACACCGTATTCCTTCCCCCTCCCCCAAGGATGCCCCAAACTTTGTCAACGCAGCGGGCACAGTCACGTAGACTAGTCGAGTGATCAAAGTGGAGAGAGGAGAGGCTCCAGCACCACCGTCTAAGAAGCTCCTTTCTTCACCAAAAACAGACCCCCCCCCTTTTTTTTTTCATTTTTTAACGTAGGCTTTATGTTCGACCCACCTCCACAGTCCTTTTCCGAAGTCCTAGATGAGGTGGAGGAGCTAACTTTCTCTTTTTTTGGAGGGATGTGGAATGGGGGAGGGAAGATTGGAGAAGAAGGTGGTGTGACATTTGTTATTGGTATTCCTGAGAACTCTGGGCTGCTTATGATCTTTCCATTCTCCATTTCAATTCATGTTTAAGTTGATAATGATGTAGTGGATCATTCAATTTCAGTTGTGGAAAGGTGTTTGTTTTCTAATACCCCCACTGAAGATTTCTAAAAGCTGTGGGAAGTATTAGTGGGAAAGGAGAAAGGGGAGGCAGAGTCCAATTAAGAGGCATACCCTTTGACCCAGCAGTGTTTCTACTAGACCTGTATCCCAAGGAGACCTTAAAGGAGGGAAAGGGACCCACATGTGCAAAATGTTTGTGGCAGCCCTGTTTGTAGTGTCTAGAAACTGGAAACTGAGTGGATGCCCATCGGTGGGAGAATGGCTGAATAAGTTATGCTGTATGAGTGTTATAGAATATTATTGTTCTGTAAGAAACAAACAGCAGGATGAATACAGAGAGGTCTGGACTTACATAAACTCATGCTAAGTGAAATGGACAGAACCAGGAGATCATTAAACACAGCAACAAGACTATTATATATCAATTCTGATGGACGTGACTCTCTTCAAAAATAAGATGATTCAAACCAATTCCAATTGTTCAGTGATGAAGAAAGCCATCTACACCCAAAAAGAGGACCGTGGGAGCTGAGTGTGGACCACAACATAACATTGTCATTCCTGTTTGCTTGCATTTTTTTTTCTTTCCCAGTTTTTCCTTATTGATCAGATTTTTTTTGTGCAGCAACATAACTGTATAAATATGTATACATATATTGGATTTAACATATTTTAACAGATTTAACATGTATTGGACTACCTGCCATCTAGGGGAGGGGGTGGAGGGAAGGAGGAGTATAATTTGGAACAGAAGTGTTTGCAAGGGTCAATGTTGAAAAATTACCTATGCATATGTTTTGTAAATAAAAAGCTTTAGTTAAAAATAAATATTTTTTTAAAAAGAAGCTTTTGTAATAGTCTAGGTGAGAGATAATATAAGCCTGATGGTTGCATGAATGGAGAGAAAGATTCAAATGCAAAAGATATTCTTGGCAACTTATTAGATATGAGCATTGAGGCAGAATGGTGTCAAGAAAGACTTTTGAAATGGTATATACTTTCTTTAACATTTGATTCATATGTTTCATTTTATCTCTCAAATTACTTGTGTGCCAGAACCATTCCTTTGCACCATGTTAGGTATGTAGAAACTGCTCAAGAAGTATTTTGGGCTAGTCATTAGTTACACTAATTCAGGCATGACAGTGATAAACACTGGTTTTAGAGCCAGAGAGCCTAAGTTCAAATTTCACATTTGACATTTATTACCCATGTAACCGTGGTAAATCACCATATCTCTTGGGCCCTCAGTTATCTATAAAATAAAAAATTGGACCAAATCAGTTCTAATTCTATGAACATCAAATTTCTAAATTAGAGTGCTTTGGAAATGGAGAAATTATGAAAATTAGGGATAACTGGAAAGAATAAGCAGGATCAGGGGCCTCAAGGGGTAGGTCAAGGGAAAAACAAAACTTTTAAATACCATAAACAACAATAAAGACCAACTCAGAAGGTTTGGGTGCAGTTATGTACTACTAGAAAGAGTGATATCTACAAGATTACATGTTTATTTGACTTATTTAAGTGTATGTGACTCCAGTACTGTCTGTGCTCATTTTAATATTTGTTTTAGTTTACATAAATAAAAACTTACTTTACATTTATTTACCTTTA
This sequence comes from Sarcophilus harrisii, assembly GCF_902635505.1. NCBI lineage: Eukaryota > Metazoa > Chordata > Mammalia > Dasyuromorphia > Dasyuridae > Sarcophilus > Sarcophilus harrisii. The sequence goes on from NC_045426.1 coordinate 198,677,961, forward strand.
GTTTCATTTTCTTGTTCTCTCAACCCTTACCACGCTTGTTAAATCGAAGCAGCAATGACGACTATTTAATCTAACCAATCAACATAAAATATATCATACTTTTTCCATTTTTTTGTGCTTTTTAAAAAACACATATAGTGTGACAGGGGCAATATTTATCAAGTAAATTAAACTAATTGTTCTTTAAAATGTAATGAAACCTTCCTCGAGACTTAATTGATTCAGGATACTGAGCCTTAGGCTTCCTGGTGGCCTCAAAACAAGACAAAAAAAAAACTCTGCTCCCCCAAATTTCTGAGTGGCAGACAAAAACTGACAACAGAAATTCAGGGGTGCAACATATAACTAAATTGATCATGTATCACTGAATAGTCTTTCATTGCTATGGCTTAAGTATACTTCCTTTTGTTAAATGTCATATGCTCTACAAGTAGATTGATTCATCCCAATATCAGAACTGAAGTACAGAAGAACCTGAATCAATCCTCATCTGCAACATAGGAATTTAACACATAGCTAACGTGTGGTACTATTGTCTGATTTAAGTTGGCTAAATGATGTGGAAGTTTAACATGTTATTCATTGCTTACTTTTTTCCTTTTTTCCAAGATTAGATCTCCAAAACAGATGCAATTAGGCATTGTGACTACTGGCAGTGCTGATGACCTGGGTTCTCTAGTTCTGGAACTTCCAATAACTGTCTGGGTGACCTTGGATAAATGATCTCTAGACTTCAATTTCCTCATCTGTAAAATGAGAAGGTTGAACAAGATGAACTCCATAATATCTTTCAGCTTTTTCTCTGTAAATGACAACTGGTATTAAGGCTGTTGTCTGCATTGTTCCCTTCTCCTAATGAAGGGAAGCTATTTTTCTCTTGTTCATAAGAATTGTTCAAAACATCCAAGTATTTCTGTTAGCAAAAACACAGTTCTGCCTGATCATGTCTCCATGATTTTTAAAATAGAAATGAAAATAGGGGTATCTGAAAATCAAAACTTTAAAGAGACACCTAACCAAAACACTTATTATGTATCCACCCAATTGTTTAACCATCTTTAACGCCTTGGTGAAAAAGTTTGAAAGAAAAAGTTTAAAAAAGGACAAGGATTTTATAACTTGCAAAAGAAAGATAAGTGATCTGACCTAATGAATCCTCAAACATCATAAGTAAACAAATGAGATTGAACTGTATAGTTTAGGTTATCTGGATTATTCTTAAGAACAGATGAATATGGGGCAGCTAGGTGGTGCAGTAGATAGAGCACCAGCCCTGAAGTCAGGAGGGCCTGCCTCAGAAAAAAAAAAAAAAAAAAAAAAAAAGAATGTATGAATATCTGCCAAGAGAAACCCAGAAATTATATGAATATAATCATAAAACATTTTATGCAAATAAAGTCAGATTAAATAATTGGAAAAATATTAATTGTTCATGGGTGGGCTGAGCCAATACAATAAAAACGATTCTATCTCAACAATTCAATGCTATTCCAATTAAACTAACAAAAAATTATTTGAGCTAGAAAGATTAATAAAATTCATCTGGAAGAACAAAAAAAATCAAGAATACCAAAGGAATTAATGAGAAAAAATGTAAAGGAAGCAGATCTAGCAATATCAGGTCTTAACTCTTACAAGACAGGGATTTTCAAAATTATTTGGTATTGGCTAAGAAATAAAATGGTGAATCAATGGAATGGAGTAGATACACAATTCATAGTAGTAAATGATCTGTAGTAGTAACCTGTATTTGATAAACAAAAAGATCTAAGGTGTGGAAATAAGAACTCACTATTTAGTAAAAATTGTTAGAAAAACTGGAAAACAGTCTGGCAGAAACTGGGTATAGATCAATGTCTTACACCTGTTAGCAAGATAAGGTTGAAATGGATATATAACCTAGACATAAAGGGAGATGCTAGTAAATTAGAAAAGCATGAAACATCGATCGGTTTTATGGGTAAAGAAATTTATGAAGAAACAAGAAGATAGTAGATAGAGCAGTAGATAGAGCACCAGCCCTGAAGTCAGGAGGGCCTGCCTCAGAAAAATTGTTCATGGGTGGGCTGAGCCAATACAATAAAAACGATTCTATCTCAACAATTCAATGCTATTCCAATTAAACTAACAAAAAATTATTTGAGCTAGAAAGATTAATAAAATTCATCTGGAAGAACAAAAAAAATCAAGAATACCAAAGGAATTAATGAGAAAAAATGTAAAGGAAGCAGATCTAGCAATATCAGGTCTTAACTCTTACAAGACAGGGATTTTCAAAATTATTTGGTATTGGCTAAGAAATAAAATGGTGAATCAATGGAATGGAGTAGATACACAATTCATAGTAGTAAATGATCTGTAGTAGTAACCTGTATTTGATAAACAAAAAGATCTAAGGTGTGGAAATAAGAACTCACTATTTAGTAAAAATTGTTAGAAAAACTGGAAAACAGTCTGGCAGAAACTGGGTATAGATCAATGTCTTACACCTGTTAGCAAGATAAGGTTGAAATGGATATATAACCTAGACATAAAGGGAGATGCTAGTAAATTAGAAAAGCATGAAACATCGATCGGTTTTATGGGTAAAGAAATTTATGAAGAAACAAGAACATTGTGAGATAAGTGGATAATAATCATTTTCAAAAAGGTTTTGTACGTATAAAAAAAAAACCACACACTATTGGTGGAATTGTGAACTCAACCATTTTGGAGAATGATCTGAAATTATGCCCAAATTGTTATAAAAAGTATATACCCATTGACCCAGAAATACCAGCTCTGTTTTTCATGGTAATTAGGGGAAAAGGAAAATATACTCTAAAGTATTTATACCAGCTCTCTTTGTGGTGGTACCAAAGAACTGAAAAGTGAGATGCCCAACAATTGGGGAAATGGCTTAATAAGTTGTGGTATATGGTTATGACCAAATACTACTATGCTATACGAAATGATGAGCAGGCTGGTTTTAGACAAACATATAACACTTAAATGAAATAGAGTGAAACAAGCAGAACCAAGCAAGCATTGTAATTAATATTGGTCATAGTTTAACTGTGAATGACTAAGCTATTCTGAGTAATAGGATCATTCAAATCAACTATAAAGGACTTATGAAGGAAAATGCTATGTACCTCTGGAGAACTGATATTCCAAAATATGTATTGTATGGTTAAATACATATACACACACACACACACACACACACACACACACACACACACACACACATCTCAAATGTTGGCCTTCTCTAATACAGGGTTGAGAGAAAGGGAAACAATTCAGGAACAGATGTTCATTGACTCTGAGCTCTCTGTTTCTCTCTCCTACCCCTCATATTACCACCAGCACTAGCAGATCCAAAGACACTATACATGTTTACATCAAAACCCATTCTTATATCTTACTCAGCCCTCTCTATTTCCAGTGCTGTGCTGAATCAGCCCTAGGCTAGGGAAATTAGCTAGGGCCTTGACAGCCAAGTTGGCCCCAGCCCTTCAGAAACAAAAGCCTGCCAGGAACTGAAACACAGACACAAGTGTGCTGCAAAGCTTCTGAACTTTCAGTGCTGAGGAAAACAACCTCTGGACTCCCGGTGCCAGGCCTGATGAAGGAGACAAGACCCAAGAACAGGAAGTCATTTGGATGAGAGGCTCACTCTATGAAAACTAAGGGAAAGAGCACAGCAAAACAGCTGTAGCTAGTTCTGACCATTCGAAAATCACAAAGGTATAAAGCAGCAATCTTCAAAATTATCTGGTATTGATTAAAGAATAGAACAATAGAATCAACAAGACGAGAGATTGAGAAACAGTAGAACAATAATCCACTGTTTTATAAAGTGGAAAACCAAAATTACCTAGGGAAAAATCTTATTTGATTAAAACTGCTGGAAAAACTGGAAAACAGACTGGCAGAAAACAGGCTTAGACTAATGACACTATGTTCCACAATACATTCTAAATGGATATTTCATCCTAATATTAAAGACCATAGATTTTTTAAAATTAGATAAGAGATCATATATGTTTTACATCTAGGGGTAAGAGATAAATTCTCAACCAAACAACTGCAAAAGATAACTTAGATAGCTGATTATTTAAAACTGAAAAACTTCTGCACAGACAGCACAGATACATCTGGGATGGTGCAGTGGATAGAGCACCAGCCCTGGATTCAGGAGGACCTGAGTTCAAATCTGATCTCAGACACTTTGACACTTCTAGCTGTGTGACCCTGGGCAAGTCACTTAACCCTAAGTAGGAAATCACTCTACACTTTGATTTCTTAAAGTCAGCCCTTAATCATTATGACTAAGAATTAGAAGCATTTTGCGTAAAAAAATCTTTGAATATAAAAATTATACTATATAACTGTGCATACCCTTTGATCCAGCAGTGTTACTACTGGGCTTATATTCCAAAGAGATCATAAAGAAGGGAAAGGGACCTGTATGTGCATGAATGTTTGTGGCAGCCCTCTTTGTAGTGGCTAGAAACTGGAAACTGAGTGGATGCCCATCAGTTGGAGAATGGCTGAATAAATTGTGGTATATGAATATTATGGAATATTATTGTTCTGTAAGAAATGACCAACAGGATGATTTCAGAAAGGCCTGGAGAGACTTACACGAACTGATGCTGAGTGAAATGAGCAGGACCAGGAGATCATTATATACTTCAACAACAATACTAGATGATGACCAGTTCTGATGGATCAGGCCATCCTCAGCAACGAGATCAACCAAATCATTTCTAATGGAGCAGTAATGAACTGAACCAGCTATACCCAGAAAAAGAACTCTGGGAGATGACTAAAAACCATTACATTGAATTCCCAATCCCTATATTTATGCACACCTGCATTTTTGATTTCCTTCACAAGCTAATTGTACAATATTTCAGAGTCTGATTCTTTTTGTACAGCAAAATAACGTTTTGGTCATGTATACTTATTGTGTATCTAATTTATATTTTAATATATTTAATCTACTGGTCATCCTGCCATCTGGGGGAGGGGGTAGGGGGGTAAGAGGTGAAAAATTGGAACAAGAGGTTTGGCAATTGTTAATGCTGTAAAGTTACTCATACATATAACCTGTAAATGAAAGGCTATTAAATAAAAAAACAACAATACTAGATGATGACCAGTTCTGATGGATCAGGCCATCCTCAGCAACAAGATCAACCAAATCATTTCTAATGGAGCAGTAATGAACTGAACCAGCTATACCCAGAAAAAGAACTCTGGGAGATGACTAAAAACCATTACATTGAATTCCCAATCCCTATATTTATGCACACCTGCATTTTTGATTTCCTTCACAAGCTAATTGTACAATATTTCAGAGTCTGATTCTTTTTGTACAGCAAAATAACAGTTTGGTCATGTATACTTATTGTGTATCTAATTTATATTTTAATATATTTAACATCTACTGGTCATCCTGCCATCTGGGGGAGGGGGTAGGGGGGTAAGAGGTGAAAAATTGGAACAAGAGGTTTGGCAATTGTTAATGCTGTAAAGTTACTCATACATATAACCTGTAAATGAAAGGCTATTAAATAAAAAAAAATTTATAGTATATAAAGTCCCAACACAGAGCCTTTGTTCAAAAGGCAATATTATATAAGCTGGTATTATTATTCACACAGATTCTTAAGACAGTATTTCCTAGGTTTTTGTATGTAGTTGTTAGGGAGAGTTATGTTTTTTAATATGTTGTTCTTACCTTGAAAGGTAACTATTGTACTTGGCATGTTTTATGTATAATAAAGTTAGTTGTTTTTGGAAAAAAATTTAAATATTTGTCTTATGATTCTCTGAGAGGGGGAGGGGAAAGACATACATGAGACTAGGGTGATGGGTGATGTTAAAAAAAATTAAAAATCAATAAAAACTTAATTTAAAAAAAAATTTAAGTTTATGGAGAAAAAAAAAAGTTTATGGAGAATCCTAATTCCCAAACCACTTTTCTGGAGATTTTTTAAAACAGGAACATGACAAAAAACTTTCTAGTTTAAATATAATCTTATATAAAGGAGCAATAGATTTGATTGTCAGGAATAATGGCTTTTTCCACCTTAGACATAATCTGTGACTCTGGGCAAGTTATTTAAATTCTCTGTGCTCCTGTTTTCTTATTTATAAAACAAAAGTGTTGAATCATTTTAGAGTGCAAGAGGTTTTTATGTTTGCAATAATTTTTGTTAAGCAGATCTAACATTATTTTTTCTCAGGGAATTATGACAAACAAAATAAACTTCCACTTTCTAAATGAGATTGGACAACTTGCCTTTGCTGAGGTTAACGTCCCCGTTAAAAGTGAATAAATTCAGCTTTTCCTATTTTTGACCTTGCTAAAGAGGAAATCATTTGTGAAATGAGATAACAAACTGGTTTCTAGCCATCAAAAAATAGAATTTAGTTATTCCTTAAATGTCTCAGGGGCTAGGAATGCAACACTTCTGCCTGCTTCAATTTTTTCAAGTATAAAATGAAGGTAATAGAATCAATCTTCCAAGGCTGCCATGAAGATCAAATGAGATATTAGTTGTAAAACACAGTGTCTGACATATAGTAAATGCTAAATAAATACTTTTTTTCTTCCTTCATAATTGGGTGATAAAAATAATCAAACATTGAGAAATTATATAAACATGAGGCAGAAATGAGGGGAATCACTCCTCATTAAGGTTTCTTGTCTAAAATTTTCCTGAAAATGGTCTCATTTCTAAGATCTACGGGGAAGTGACTCAAATTTAGAAGCATAAGGATTAATAAATTAAATAGTAAAAGGATATGAATTGGCAATTTTTTTGAGAGAAGAAATACAAGCTATCAATAGTCATATGAGAAACAGCTCTAAATCACTAATAATTGGAGAAATACAAATTAAAACAACTCGAAGGTACCACTTCACACCCCTCGGATTGGTTCAGATAGCAAAAAAAGAAAAATGACAAATGCTGAAGGGGCTGTTGGAAAACAAATACATTGTGAGTAGAGTTGTGGATGACTCTAACCATTATGTCCCTCAATAGCCATCAAGCCTTTTGATCCAGTGACACATTGACAATATTAGGTCTATACCACAAAGATCTCAAAGAAAGAGAAAAAGGACTCCTATGTTTATAGCAACTTTTTTTTTTTAATGAGGCAAATGAACATGGCATAATTTTCAAACCAATGTCAGTTTGATTAAGAGATAGGAATATTTTTCTCCTTTTCTTCTTTCTGAAAACTGTCTGTTCATATCATTCTATTATATATTAATTCAGGAATGCTTCATATGTTTACAATTTTGACTCATTTCCATGTATATCTTAGAAATGAGACCTTTTTCAGAGAAACTTGCTGCAAAGATTTTTATCTAGAACCAGAGATGGAAACAATACATAGGGTGGGGGAACATAAAGTGTTGGAAGACAGTTACAAAGAAACGTTATGAAGGGCTTGAATGACAACAGAGGATTTTGTATTTTCTAGAGATGATGGGGATCCACTGGAATGTACTGAAGCCCAGGGTGACATGATCAGATCTATGCTTTAGAAAGCTCATTTGACCACAAAGTGGAGGATGGATGGAGCAGGGGAGAATGAGGCAGGCAGATCAACTAAAGGCTATTGGAGTAGCCCAGAGATGAGAGGATTATATTTGAGAGACGCTAGAAAAGTAAAATTGACAGTCTTTGGCAACAGATTGGCTATGTGGAGTGGAGAAGGTGAAAAGTGAAGTACAATACCTATGTTATAAGCCTGGGGGACTGGGAACATGATAGCATGCTCAGTAGTATCAGACAAATTATTATTATTTGTCCTTCATTCTCAAAAAGGGCCATGTCAATGAGGTGAAGCCCTGACATACAACTGAATTGGATTTGAGTGAGGGAGGGCTGTGTAAGGTCACCTGCCTCACTCTCTCCTCCAGATCCTTCTGGGTCCAGTGGCCAAATATAGATCAAGATGACTGGAGATAGCCCTGGATGCAGTGGGAGCCTTTGATCTTTTAAACTCAGGTCTAGCAACAGATCTTAGTTTGATTGAGTAATAAAGACAAGGTAAGAATTGTACCTTAAATTATTTTTCCCCATGTAATAATTATAATACCTAATATTTATATTGTACATTAAGAAATACAAAGCAGTTTACTATATTTAGTCTTTATTTAGGTCTCTTAACAACCTAGTGAGGTAGATAATAATTCCTTTTCCAGATGAAGAAACCAAGGCAAGGGAAATAAAATGACTTCTCCAGGGTCATATAACTAGTATCTGAAGCAATATTTGAACTAAAGAGGAAAAAATAGAAAATTCCTTTCCTTGTTTAACTTGAAATAATTATCTAATATAAAAAAGGAAAACAAGTCAGCAAGTTGTTCTTAAAGTTCTTTTTATTGTGTAATTAACAATACCCAAATATCTGTATAAATGACCATATCATAACAATAGAAATCATATTGAAGGGACCCCAAAACAGTAAAACTCCTTGAAGGAGATTTGAACCCTACCACTGTAAAGACCCTGCCAGAGGATAAACAGCTTCATTCTGTAATCTAGGTGGGACTGGCTGAGTCCAGTTGGACATACCAATCCCAATGAATTGGAGAAGGACCCATTCAATTCTAAGATTTTTCTCAATACCAGCTCAAGCTGAAACCCAGCTTGTAGATAAAAAGAGCCAATTTGGAACTCCAACCACTACCCCCCCCCCACCCCCTTTGGCTTGTAGCCAAAGCTTCTATTATAAAAGAGTCAATCTTAAACCCTCTCTTTGCAGAGGAGCTAAAATGCCAAGGAAACTCTCATTCTTCCTGGGATAGCAAATTTTATCCGCTAGAATATTCTCTTCTGGTACTACCCTCTCTTTATCTCCCTCACCTATTTCCCTAACGAGACTTTAAACCTCTCTGTCAGGATTTCTCTAAACTTTACTTCTCTGCCAGGACTCCTCCACTAAAGAATTCAGCCTTTCTGTTCATGCTTGACTTCCCAATGCCTATAATAAACCTCTGTTTATCAGTCGAGCTTTTTTGGGTTCATAAATTCCTTTACAGAGAATCTCTGTGCTGCCAGAAGTGGGGAATTCTCAAAACTCCCTACCTTGTGCCGAATCCCAAGGGGGTATAAGGAAGTCAAAACTCTCCATTTGATCCCTTGAACCCCGAACCTGCCACTAGACCTTATCATTTAACTCTCTGACCACCAGGAACTCTAATCTCATCATTTGGTTCCCTGATAACCCTAAATATAGACCTCATCATATTTTGGTTCCCTGATCAAACAGAACCCCAAAAATCTAGACATCATTATTTGCTAACCAGGAACCCCAAAACCTAAACCTCATCAATATTATTGTCTCAATAGAACAAAATATAGTTCCCATTCCTATTAAAAACTCTAGAAACAATAGTAATACATGGAGTTTTTCTTAAAATGATAATTAGTATCTATCTAAAACTATCAGCAAGGATTGTCTGTCATGGGGATGAGCTAGAAGCATTTCAATAAGGTCAAGAATGAAACAAGGATTCCCATTATCACCTCTATTATTCACTATTGTACTAAAAATTTAACTTCTACAATAAGAGAAGAGAAGAAATTTTTAAAATTTTAATAGGCACTGGAGAAACAGAACTATGTATCATTCTTTGTAAATGATTTGATGGTATACTTAAGAAAACCCTAGAGAATCAACTAAAAAACTACTTTAAATAATTAATAACTTTAGAAAAGTCACAGATTACAAAATAAAACTACATAAATCATCAGTATTTATATTATCAACAAAGTCCAAAAGCAAGAGATAAAAAGAGAAATTCCATTTAAAATAATTGTAGACAAAATAAAATACTCGGGAATCTACCCTGCCAAGACAAACTCAGGAACTGTATGAACACAATTACGAAATTTTTTTTTACACAAGGTCATATGTAAACAATTAGAAAAATGATGGTTATTTATGGGTAAGTATGTAAGTCAATATCATTTAAAATAGCAATTCTACCTAAACTAATTTACTTAGTCAAGTCAATGAAACTACCAAAAACTTATTTTATAGAGCTACAAAAAAAGCTACAAAAAAAAAAAAAAAAAAAAAAGCAAAATTCATGGAAAAACAAAAGGCCAAGAATATCAAAGGAATTAAAGAAAATGCAAAGGAAGTTAGCTTAGTTGAACGAGACCTAAAACTATATTATAAAGTGGAAATCATCAAAAATTATTTGGTACTAAGAAGTAGAGTATTGGATCAGTGGAATAAATTAGGTACACAAGACACAGTAGTAAATAATTATTAAATCCAAAGACTCCAACTTATACTAGTATAAGAATTTACTATGTGACAAAAACGGTTGGGAAAACTAGAAAAAGCAATGGCAAAAATTAGGTTATAGACCTGTAAGGATCCTTTAAATGAGTGCCCACAGTGCAACAGGAGATTTGAGTGGGCCGGAAATAATCTCTGTGGGTATAGGACTGTCCCTTGGGTGGGATCCTATCCATATTGAGATAGCTTTTTAACGGGAGAAAACGCTCTCTTTCTGATTGGCTGTGTGTGTGACCTCACAGACCCTCTATATGCCCACTGCACTCTCTTTATTCTGGGGTAGCGGAGCTGAGTGGATGGATAGCTAAGAGAGGTAAGGAGGTTGATTAGTGAACACATGGGTCTTTGGACCAGGTGTTCACTAGGGAGTTAACAAGTCAGGGCATCATGTGAGCAGGTATAATAAAGGCTTTAAGTGTGCACGTAACTGGATGTTCTTGAGCACACTATCGGTTATTAAACTACGATTCAAGAAATCATGGCCAGAAACCTCTGAAGGCCTCAGAGAAGGCAAGTTGGTAGAATTAGTTGACACTTCCAAGGTCAGTGGCCAGAGATACTCTGAGGGCCTAGGAATCAGGAGAGACTGGTAATGGTAACTGCTATGAGAGCAAGTTACAGATGGCGCCCAATGTGGGGCATCATAAATTATCAGGCTTCGAAGATTAATTTTTGAAAATTAATATTTAATATTCAGAATTAAAATTTGGAGAGAACTGGTAGAAACCCTGCCTAGGAGGGAAAGCAGAGAGGCAATATGGATCTAGGTAATCCTGGGATCAGGCTCAAGGATACAGCTGTGCATAATACTCATATAAATAGGATAAAGAGCCAGATGGAAGATCTTTTAGCAAAGATCACCTCTGAAGAAAGGCAGGAAGCTTGCAATCAAGCTCCGAGAAGGCTACCCCCACCCTTATTAAGTATAGCTCAGGAAGGAAGCAACCTAGAACTAATATAAGCGTGAGAGTGTACAGTATAAAATACAACAACTAAAAACTGAATTAGAAGTAGGACAACAAAGAATTAAAAAAGAATTACTAGAATTGTGGGTTAAATTACAGGCTGAGATAGAGAAAGAAGAAAAAGCTAGGTTATGACAGCTAGAACAGGAAGAGTTCAGTCCAGTGGCTGAAGCTAAGGAGAGAAATAAGCAAGCCATGTGGACATCAGTTGGAGAAATTCTTCTTAGCGTTTTGTTGGTTTGCCTCGTGTATTATTGTTTTAAGTAATTTATTGATTACCCTGCCATTGAGAAGAGGTTTAGTTCTTTTTTTATGTGCAAATCTCGGTTTGAATTTTAAATTGGCCTTTGAGGAATATTCAAATTCCTGACCCTCTTCCCTCAGCTCTACCTTCCTGGACCAAGGAAGGAGGAGGAGGAAGAATAGGAAGGGCCATAATATCATCAGCACACCTATGCCTTCATTTCAAAAGGTGGGAATAGACTTTATGGCCCAAGCCAAAAAAGGCTTGTCGCGTACTGAGGACAGTAATTACTATAGTATTCAAAAAAAAATTTTTAAATACAGCTCGATTAGTTTCTAAGTAAACTTACAACGGTAAGACCTTTCAGTTAGAGAGAGTGGATTTATATCTATAGAATTACTAGGATAGTCTTTGGAGAGTTGAAACTCCCCTTTGTTCACCTTGTGGATTTTTTACTTCCACAGGTTGACTTGATTGCCCAATCCTCTACAAGTATTTATAAAACAGTGTTTATTTATAGAATGATTTGGGAAACTGCTTTCTTAATCACTAGTATAGATAGACAGTGTGTGATCTGTGACCCAGGAGGAGAAGTAACATCAGATTTATTGATTCACACTCCTGAAATACAATTTGGTATTAGTAATTCAAACTTTGACTTTAGGCAAAAGAATTTAGGATAGTATGGACTGAAGTTTCCATAGCCGAGTGTCCTTTGCTCATTATCTGTATGAAAGGCAGACCATTGAAAAGGTTGGTAGGCATAGATGTAGATAATACAGCTATTAGAGGTGCCAGCTGGTCTAGTAATGAGTTAAAGACCACCACAGCAAATACCTATATGTCTGGCATAAAAGGATCTGTAATAGCTAAAAAATAGTGCTACTTCTTGGAAGTGGAAATTTAAATATAAGACAGAAAAATTTATTTATTTTACATTTGAAAGGGCCCCCATTGACCAGTGGGGAAGAGACTTCTTAAAAAATGAAAAAATTCAGATTTCATCAGGCATAGGACAGAAAAGAATTAACCAAGGACATTTACAAGCTTCTCTAAGTGCTTGGAATTCTCCTGAATTTGTTATAAAAAGGAAATTTGGGGAATGGAGAATGTTTATTGATCTGAGAAAAGTAAATGAACACTTGGAGACAGTAGAAGCTCTTCAGCTTGGGCTTCCATGTCCTCAATTGCTTGAGGAATGGATTTTTAGGATTAAGAATTTTATTTCCCTAGATAAGGAGGATATGAAGAAATTTATCTTTTCAGTGCCCAGCATTAATCCAGTTGAGCCTGGATAAATGAAGGATTTGAATGGACAGCCTTGCCACATGGCATAAAGAACAGCTCTACTTTGAATCAAAGGCATGTGGCTACTGACCTTGCTCCTGTGAGAAAAGTATCTCCAAGAGTTAAGGTAGTTAGTACTACCTTTAAGAGGAAACAGTGCTTTAGACTCACAATACTAGCTTCAAAAAGCTCTAGAGGCTCTAAGAGAGATTGAATTGGCTTTATCTGATATAGCTGAAGAAATAAATAAAAAAATATTGGAAATATCAAATTATGTTATATAAAAGGCACCCATAGCAATCCTTCATCAAGGAGACGGTATGAAGTGGGTGAACCTCCCAGAACAATCAGATAAAAAATTTAAATTTTACCCAGTGCTGGTGATTACAATTTCAATAAAAGCCATTGAGAAAGTAGTAAAATTATCTGGGATAAGAGCTGGTAAAATATATCTCTCATATCAATGCACAAATTGATGTGTGTTGTGAAATCATCCCAGAGTGTAAAAATGTATTGGCTACAGCTCCAAGCCTTGCATGTGGGTATGTAAAAATAATTTTTGATTCGGCTTATTTAGTAGATGTGGTACAAAATCGCCACAGCTTAAATAAAATTTGTAGTGTTTAATATAGATATCTTATCAGATCTTTAAAGAACTCCAAGAGCAAGTGAGAGAACACTCAGGTAAATAAATTAAGAGGCAGAGCATCCATGTAATTCTGAATATACATTCTCAATTCTTTATAGCTTCGTTCCAACCTGGAGAAGCAGTTAGGCATGTGATCAACCATCTTTCCATTGTAGAATTCTCACATGCATTTAAGACAGGTTATGAATTGGCTTATAAATCTTCTGCCTTTGGTCTTTTTGCATTGAATTTGACTTTGCCCATTCCATTGGCATTCCTTATAATCCTATTAGCCCAGTCATTACTGGACAGACAATTTATATGCCCAAGATGTTCCCTTTTAAATAAGAGAAGGGAATTTTGGGATATGCACAAGATGTGGCAATACATACATGTGATTACTTGCAATTTTAAAATTATTTTGATTTTAAATTGCTAAATTATTTTGATTTCACATTTTTAAATTATTTTGATTTTACATTCCTAAGTTATTTTGATTTTACATTTTTAAAATTACTTTGGTTTTACGTTCTCAAATTATTTTGATTTTACGTTCTTAAATTATTTTGATTTTACATTTTTAAATTATTTCGGTTTTACATTTTTAAATTCTTTGGATTTTACCTTAGCAATGTGCTTCTGGTATACACAGAAAATGCAGCTGGCCTGGGGAGAGGCTTTGCCCTGTGTTTTCTATTTAAGGACTATGCCTCTAAATTAGTAGGTGAAAAACCAACACACCCACCTGCCAATGTTACTGAGGCAATGTTACAGGGCATGACTTTGCTTGTATGCACCTTTCTCTCTGTCTGCACCTTTATCTGTGTTTTCTCTTAAAGGATGTATACAAGTGCAATAGAATTGTGACAAACTGGAATTGTGACAAATGCAATATAATTGTGACAAACTAAAATTGTGACAAGTGCAATAGAATTGTGACAAATGTACTAGAATTGTGACAGCCTACCTTATTGATATTTAATTGTGAACTAGAATTGTGATATTTTACCTTGTTGACATTCCCACCTCTGTGCTGACATCCTACCTCATGGTCATCCAACTTCTTTGGCACATTATCCCCTTAAGTATGACTTTAGACATAAAGGGTAATACCATGAGCAAATTAGGAGAACAAGGAATAACTTATCTCTCTGTTGTATGAAGGAGAGTAGAATTTATGACTAAAAAAGAGATAGAGAGCATTATGAAATGCAAAATGGATTTTGATTATCTTAAATTAAAAGTTTTGAACAAACAAAACCAATGAAATCAAGATTAGAAGGAAAGCAAAAAGCTAGGAAATAATTTTTACAGCAAGTATTTTCTGATAAAGGCCTCATTTCTCAAATATATAGAAACTGAGTGAAGTTTAGAAGAATATGTCATTCCCCAACTGATATGAACAGGCAGTTTTCTGATTAAGAAGTTAAATCTGTTTATAGTCATGTGAAAAAATGCTTTGTATCACTATTGATTAGAGAAATGCAAATTAAAACAAATCTGAGGTACTATCTCACACCTCTCAGGTTGGCTAAGATAACAGAAAAGAAATGTTGGGGGGATGTAGGAAAACTGGGACACTGATGCATTATTGATGGAGCTGTGACCTATTCCAACCATTCTGGAGAGCTATTTGGAACTAGCCCAAAGTGTTATAAAACCTTTTGATTCAGCAATACCACTATCAGATCTGTATCAAAAAGAGATTATTTAAAAAGGGAAAGAACCTATTTGTTCAAAATATTTATAGCAGCTCTTTTTGTGGTGGCTAAGAACTGGAAATTGAGGAAATTACATCAAATAGGGAATGGATGAATCTAATTGTGCTATAAGAAATAATTAGCAGGTAGATTTCGGGAATGAACAGAATCAAGAGAACACTGTACCCAGTAACAACAATATTGTGGAATGGTTAGCTATGATAGACTTAGCTCTTCTCAGCAATACAACTATACAGAAGACTCATGATGGAAAATGCTATCCACATCCAGAGAAAGAACTGATGGGGTCTGAATGCAGTTTGAAACATGCTAATCTTCATTTTCTTTAGGAAAAAACATTTTCCATGGTTTTTTCTTTTGGTTCTGTTTCTTCTTTCACAACATGACCATTGTTAAAATATGTTTAAAATATTTGTACATGTAAAATCAATACCAGATTGTTTGCTGTGCTGGGGAGGAATCAGAGGAAGAAAAAAATTTTGGTACTCAGAATCTAAAGTTAAAAAAAAAATCAATGTTGAAACAAGATTATATGATGATCAGTTCTGATGGACATGGCTCTCTTCAACAATGAGATGATTCAGATCAGTTCCAATGATCTTGTAATGAAGAGAACCATCTACACCCAGAGAGAGGACTGTGGGAAATGAGTGTGGATCACAACATAGCATTTTTACTCTTTTTGTTGTTGTTTGCTTGCATTTTATTTTCTTTCTCATTTTTCTTTTTATGGTTTGATTTGATATTTTTGTGCAGCAAGATAATAGCATAAATATGCATATATTGGATTTAACATATATTTCTACCATGTTTAACATGTATTGAACTACTTGCTAGCTAGGGGAGAGTTAGGGAAGGTGGGAATGGGAGGCAGTAGAGGTGGGGGGATTGGAATGCAAGGTTTTGCAAGAATTATCCATGCATGTGGTTTGTAAAATAAAAAGCTTTAACAAAAAAAGAGAAAACAATCAATGTTGAAAACTATCTTTATATATAAATGGAAAAAATAAAATATACTATTTATACAAAAATACCCAAAGGCATTCAATATTCAAGTTATTTATAATTACATGAGGACAACATGATTTAGTAAGTGGTCAGCCCTAGAATAAAAATGATCACAAGTCTTTTCTCTGACCATAGATAATTTAAATTTCAGCTTACACACACACATACACACACACACACTCCCAACCTCTATAATGATCTGAATTAGTTGGGAGATTTTCTGCATGAAGAATTCCCCATACTATCAAAATCATGTGCTCATGCACACATTATACTGTTTCTCATAGTTGGTTCTTGAAACTGGTTCTTGAATCTGGTTCTTTTGAAAGGAGAGAAGAATAAATCTGGTATAATATTATGAAATGCTGCCCCTCTGATAATCTTTGAGATATTTTTGAACATTTTCTTTCATCAAAAAAAAAAAAAAAAAAAAAAAGCAGGAATCTCCATTTCCCAAAGATGTACAAATTTATAAACACTCCCTAGTATAGAACAGTATTTTACTAGTTGTACAAGCCAAATTTCCTCAAATTTGATTTAAATGAAAAAACAGTCTTATTTAGCAAATACTTTCTCATCACAGTTTTCTGAAAGGCTAATTTATAGTTTTAATTATGATGAGTGGCATAAAACTCCTGAGAACTTAGTGGATAATTTGAAGGTATTTTTTTAGGATATTTTTACTATATGTAACAAAACATACTATTTATAGTATGCTATACAATAGTAGTTATTGTGAGATTTTTCAAGATGGCTAGATGCATTACCATTTTAAAGAATGGGGAAGAAAATCCATGCACTATAAAATAGAGTTCTAACATAGATTCGAGAATGTACACTTACTCAAAATCAACCAACTACCTAACTGTTCAAGCTTCTTCCAGTTCTTTTGAATCCTTGAGGGACAATGCTTCTGCAATTCATCCTAGAATTTGACTCTCTCCTGCTTAATTTCCTTCCAACTCAATACCCAGAAAACTTAGCCAAGCAGATATTCCCTGCCTCTGTTATGCCACAGTTCTCTTTTATTGTCCTGACTCAGTTTCTCCAATTATCCTGACTCAGTTTCTCTGTTTCTCTATCCTGCAAAACCTCCCCTCCCTCTTTATCAGAATATTTGATAAGGATAAAAGATCTTATGTTTTAAAATATCAGAATGCCTCTCTCCATCCCAAGCTATCGGAATGTCAGATATTGTCTTATCAAGATGCCCCTCCCCATCTCCGGGGTGCCTCCTCCCATTATGTCATCTCATCTCCGGAGGCTCATCCTACCCTTTCAGAATCCTGTTCCTGCTCTCCACACCCTGACTCTGCCCCTGCCTCAGTCTACCCCCTGAGTCTGAGCCCATGTGTATATAGGTCATTGAGAACTCTCACTGTTTGCTGGATTCTTGGAGACAATAATCTCATTCAGCCCTGGGACCAAACAATGGATCCATTTGGTCCCAATAAATCTCTCCCATTTAATAAATTATTAAATACTCTCTAATCTCTCTCTTGCCTCAGTTTCTCTGGCATTACATAACTTCCTTGCACCCTCAGTAGTCAAATTACAAACTTGGGTCTGACATTTCTGTTTCTCTGGTACTACCCAATAAACAAAAACCAGATATTTCGTGTATTGATGCTGAGAGAAAATCCAAGAGTCTGACTTCACTTCCTCTCCTTTTATTTATTATTTATACATACAAATAATAAATATTATTACTTATAATTTATCTATTATCCAAAATGCATCATTGAATAAAAATCTTTAGGTTATCTTTATTACCATATATCTGTTTATCTTCAAAAATTAAAAGTAAGGGTTACCTATTGGAATATTTTACTTCAGTTCAACTTTCAAACTTACTCTGCTATTAAATACAGATCCTATTTCAAGTATCTTGGATAATCTCTGTTGGACAAACAGGTTTGAACTTAGTGGCAGTGAACTAAAAGATCCTATTTAGTGGCTAAATAAACTTGTTTTTATCCATCTCTCCTTCCCACCCCCAGTATACAAAGCAGCTCTCTTTCTTTCTCTAAACAATGGAGTTGGGCAATTTTAATTCAAGGCCTAGCCAAGTCATCCATTCAAATGGATACAGATCTCTGAGAATTGAGCAAAGGGAGATCTCTCTGCATAATCAGAGAGGGAAATGGAATTTCCCCTGCATTTCTGTATATTCCTTGTTTTCACTATTTTGAGGTTTCTTGCACCTCACAAGTCCTCCAGACACCTTTCTAGAACGGACCTGAACAAACTAGGTTGGACATCACTAATCTGCAGACTGTCCTATGGCAGCATCTCCACTTTTCCACAAACCACTTGGGAGCCTTACTTGGCCACTTAACACTAATGTAAAGTAGTGCAGAACTTCTCTCAAAAACCCTTGTCGAGAACACTCGGGCTTCCCAGGCTCCCTGCCAGAAAAGCCAGGGCAGACTTTGCAGAAATGTTCCAGGGTGTGGTCATCATCCCCAAGTGAATATTTACAATGCAACCAGCATCAGAACTAGGGAGTGAAGAGGCCCCAAACCATATGTAGGGTCCTGCAATTTCAGTTACTCAATACAAAACACGTTAAAATATTTCATTTTGAGGAGTCAGGATTAAAGTCTGAGGGAAAAAAGAACCTCTAGAATATGGAATGTAAGCATGACTCTGTGAGTTATCCCCTTGTTCCCAGCTTTACAGGAGGATAGATATTGGGAAATCCATCTCTTTAAAGACTGTTTTTGTTTGGTATTTGAGATAATCCATGTTTGTCAAAGTGTAACTCTCCCCAAGATTTCAGACTCCAGGATTGTTCAAGTACGTGTAAAATAGCAAACTGGTGGGTAACTGCTTCAACTGTTTTTCCTAGTGTTTGACTCTCTCCTGCCCTTGGAGAAAATCTAGCCGAGTAGAGATATACTCAAGCAGAAGGACTGTCTCTGATTGCCCTGAAGCCTCCTTTTCTCCCAACCAGCAGCCAATTTGAATACAAAAGTGGCTCCAACTTTTCTCAGTTTCTCCAAGACTGCACAAACAAGTAAAAACCAGCTATTTTGCATTCTGATGTTCAGAGAAAATCCAAGAATCCTATTTCACTTCCTCTTTCTTCATCACACAAAACACTGCGTAGGATAGAAACACAGAACAAAAACCCACATTAATGTTGGGGACCAATGGTGGAGGAGGGGCGGGAGGGAAATTAGAGGGGAAAGGAATGAGGAAGAGATCCCCCAGATGATAATAAGCCTTTGTCCCCATTCCCAGAAAAACCATGCCAATCCCATTTTCCTTACCTTGCCCTTTGCTAGCAAATCCATTACGTAGCCAAACTCAGTTAATTTCCCTGAATCAGACATATTTATTAACATCAATTGCCATCTTAGTCCGAGTTTTTGTCAAATGTCTTCTGTTATTAATTGAGATAAGGCAGAGGGAGGAATAAGAGAATAAACAATTCAGTCAAATATTTGTGAAGTGGTCCAGAGGAAAAAGTGATCTCTTAATGGCACAGAAAGGCACTGATGATGTAAAACTTTGATTAAATGAACAATAGACAAGTTCATTAAAAAGCTGCCTCAACTGGGGTTTCTCTCCTCAGCCTCTCATACAAGATTCTTCAGCTAAATGAAACAAACAAGCACAAAGCAGGGTCCAAGTCCAGTGGGAAAAATGAAACCTTTTAGCATTCTCAGGGTTGATTTGTTCAGGTGACTTTGTATTGGATCATGTTGATGGCCTTCCAAGGCTTTCTGGAATGAGGATGCTAAAAGATTCTGATCACACCAAATATAGCCTGGCGGTATTGTAGGCAGATATGGCAATAATCCAGCAGAGCCATAACAAAAGCCTTTGAAAGAAAAAAAGCTCAGGAAAGGACAATAACTTCCCATATCAACTACCTAAAATCCAATAGTTAAGACATAGCAAAAAACTTCTGATTTGTTAGACTGATTGTTTACAAACTCCCTTTATTTTATCAGATTTTCTGAAGGATTTCCCTTTTAAAAACAAAAACAAAAAGTTCAGATTTAAGATCGCCATTTTTTCATAAGAACTACAATTCTTACTTCCTTCTAATTCAATTTTTAAAACTAGTTTCTTAACTGATCACTTAAAAATCTGGTGTGTTTAATATATATTCTGTTCTCTTGAAATAACAAATCTACTTGTGAGTTGTGATGTAAACTGTGTCCCCCTGATCTTTTTTGGGGGGTGGGTGGACCGGAATTAGAGAAACCTTAAAATCTCAACCCCTCCTGGTCTCTGGGAGGGGCCTAATCTCTACCTACAATTCAATTGGAGATATTGGCCTGGGGCATAATCACCAACCTTTATTGAATGAAAATTAGACCCTCAAATTCATCTGGAGATCACTCCCCAGCCTCAGGCCATAAAAACCCAATATAAGCAAAGCCTGAACCCCAAACCTTTGCTAATTCCTAATCAGAAAAACCCATTGAGGAAGTAATTTCTCAGTGTAAACCCATCTTTGCTAAAAACCTACCTCTGCTAAAAATCCTAACAGGATTTAGCCCACTGAGGATGTTGTTTCTTAGTGTAATGAACCCATTTTTTGCCACAAACCTCGATGAATCAGGCCAGGAAATCTCTCAATCTTCATTTCTTACACCTCAACAGATTGTACTAAAATTATTTCCTCTTCTCCCTCTGAACTCAGTCACACATGAAACATATTTTTGCAGAAAGAAATCCTTATAAGTCCCAGTACTTTGTTGAATGGTAGCAATAGAATTTACCTCACCAGAATCTTATGAGACATCAGAAGATATATAAAGATCTTGCAAACTTTTAAGTGTTATATAAATGTTATTTATGATAATTACTAATATATTTTTACATATACTTAGTTTTTAAATGAATAGCAATTCAAGCATGCCTGATTACTTTTCTTTACTAACAAAATGTTTGCAATCAGTGATAATTACAAATAAAAGGTTAACTTGTTCCTCTTTTATTTTCGAAGAGGAACAGTGACATCATAGAGTGACATCTTGACTGGCTTCTGAATTGGATTTAAGTGAGACAGTTGCAGTCATCAGCATCAGTTCAAAGTTCAGTGGCAAGACAAAAATCAAGACAATTAGCAATGGCCCAGAATGCAGTGAATGACATTGCCTTCCTTGGTGTTTGACCAAACTCTAATCTACCCTCCTGATCACTGAAACAAACTGTTCTCATCTGCCAGTTCCACTTGCTTGAGGAAAACAATTTCCTAACTCACTAATAGTCTTAAGGACCATCCATTAGCCTCACCTGTTTTAGCCCACCTGCTGAAACAGTTTTTACCAGGGTGTAGCCAAAAAGTTGACAATGTTTTTTTTGTGTGTTTTTTTAAAGTTCAGTATTTATTAGGGTTCTTTTCATATATGTGGCAATTTCCCTCTTCCCCCACTCCAACCCCACTTGAGTGGTCTAGATTCCTGGTGATCTAGAGGTTAGTGGCTATAAGAGAGTTGTTAAGAATCCCCTTTAAATCGGCCGCAGGTTTTAGGAGTGAAAGAATTCGCTCATTCCCAAATTATTAGTTACAAAATGAAAGTTTATTGTTAGACAGAAATCACTTTACCAAGAGACTGACTTCTACAATGGCAGATTTATGGAAAATGGAGTTTTGCACTGAGAATGCAGTTCTCAGTGGACAGAAGGTCCTGGCAGTAAAGGGAGCTGCCCAGGTCCATCTGCAAAGACTTTAGTTGATGGAAGCTTATTATATTGGGTGTCTTGGTGGGAGCTGGGACAACTGGAGCAGATCAGAACCAGTGGGGCTGAGAGAGCCCAAGTTGGCTCAGACCCAGTGGGGGATGGGACAAGCCCATATCTCCTATTAGAATTCAAAGGGATGTTTTTTGATCAGGATTTGTAATCCTGGAAAGATGCCAGAAAATCATTTCTATGTCATTTTCTGAAAATCCTTTCTATGTTATTGCTACATTAGCCACTACTGATTTTAAGTTATGTTCAGAATGAGATTTTGTTATATTAAAATAAACAATTTCTACGATATTAGAAACACATATTCATTTGAAAATAGAAAAAGTTAGAAGGTTAAATAATGGTTTTATCAAGTATCATTCCTCAATTTAAGTTATCAGTGCCACTGACCCAGCACCTAGCACTGTGGCTGGCCTGTAGTAGATGCATTTTTTAAATTACCAAAAATTATTCTCTCCCTTAAACCTCTTCCCACCCCTCACTGAAAAAGAAAGGGGAAAAAACTTCATGTAAAAATATGCATAGTTAAGCAAAACAAATTGACTCGAGTCCTGGGAAATCAAGGCAGTCATTGGAATGGCCAGAGTTCTTTAAAAGTTGCTGGTCTTTACAATGTGCTTGTTATTGTAAAAATTATTAACCAGGTTGTGTTCAGTTTATTCTGCATGAAGCCATAACAAGTCTAGGTTTCTCTGAAACCATCTCTTTTGTCATTTGTTATAGCATAATTCGTTCTACTATCCCATTCATAAAATAGAATTTATTCAGCCATTACCCATTTGACAAACATTCCCTTTGATTCCAGTTTTGTCATCATAAAAAAAGCTCCTATAATTATTGTTGTACATATGATTCCTTTTCATCTGTATTTGATGATTTTGTGGTAGTTTTTGTCTCAAGTCAGAGGATATGCATAGTTAAAATTTTGCTGGAGGGAAATCAAAATTAGATACTAACTTTTAAAATAACCCCCTCCTTCCTGCTCCTCTAAGGACACAGGATCCCTCTTCTATACCCCCATGTAGTCCTTCTCAGGAGGCCTGTGAATCCCTTTCAAAACCACCTCCTCATCAAAGATAGGACCTTATGTCCGACAATATTTCTTCAACTCTGTTCCCCTCACCTCCTGAACCAGATCCTGAGACTTCCCCACCCTCACTCCTCATTCCCTCTGATACAAAGAGTGGGACCTTTTCCTCCTCCTCAGCATCCCGATTCAACCACCCCCTCTAACCTCTGCCCCCTGAGAGAAGCAGCAGACTCTCAGGGAGGGACACCCAGGCTACAGGTACCTTTTTCAGTGTCAGATTTCTCCCAGATTGAGGAAAAACCTGGCCATCATTCTGAGGGCCCCACCAAGTATATCAAGAGGCCTCCAATGCCCTCCAATTTGATCTGTCCTGGGGAGATGTTAATATTAAACGATCTGCCCCAGATATACAGAGGAAGCTGCAGAAGCCAGCTTTGGGCCCTCAAACTTCTCCCACTCAGTTGTTAGAAACAGCTGTTGGAGTCTTCAATAACAGCAAATCGTAGCACAGGAAAAAGACCACAGAGTTAAAGCAAGAAATGGAGAACAGGCCCATTTTTTAGCTGCTGCCATATCAGGAATTCGTGCTTCATGTATAACAGACAGGGCCATCAGGCCTGAAACTGTATGCCGAGGAAACTCCCCGATCTTTGCCCCAAGTACAACCAGGAGGGGCACAGGAGGAGAGACTGCCCACAGGAGAAAAGCTGTCCCCCACAATGCCCCCAGGAGTTTGGGGCTTGGTCAGGCTGCCCCTCCATCCGCCAGGACAGAGAACACCCGGATGTGGCCGGTAAGACTTCAATACTGGTCTCAGCCACTCTTCCCCCCATAGGATAATGGGATAAGAAAGGAAATTTAAGAATTATTTTGAGGCTTTCTCTATGCCTTGCCAGTTTGGTGACCTGTTATTTAAACACTCCTTTCTTATTATTCCCTCCTATCCTGCTCCCTTATTGAGGCATGATTTAATGGTGAAATTGGGGACCCAATTTTCTCTTCTCAGACCTCCAGGTGACCTTTTTTGTGCTTCTTTCAAAGCCTTCCCACATTTCCTCTGAAATCTGGGAGAAAATAGATTCCTCTGTCTGGGACTAAAGAATCCCTGGGTGAGCCACTCCACGCCACCCTAGCCTTGGTCAGGCTGCGGGTCCATAGTGTAGTCCTCCACAAACGCCAATACCCAATAAAGGTAGAGGGTAGGGAGGGATTGCAACCCCTGATTGAGAAATTTCCTAAGCACAAACTTTTAGCACTGGCTAAAGATTTAAGGGATTTAGAGCTGCTTAATAGCAGTCTCATCCAGTATGTATATAAGTATTTTATCTGCAGCTCCACCCAAGAAGCTTCCTTAGAGACAGCCATAAAAACTCTTAATTTTCTGGCCTCTAGGGCAACAGGATCTCCTTATCCAAAGCCCACATTGCCGGCCAGTCTGTCAAATATTTGGGCCATAATCTAACTCCCATTCAAGGCCCCAATCAGGCCAAGGCTTTTAAGTCCCTGAAAGCCAAACCTGAAAGCCAAACTGACTTCTGCCCCTGCCCTAGCTCTAATTTAGAAAAGCCTTTCACTCTGTATGTGGATGAAAGGCAGGGCCAGGCCCTGGGAGTCTTAACTCAGGCTCTTGAACCCCATACCAGCCTACTTCTCAAAGAAATTGGACTCAGTTTCCCTAGAATGGCGCTTGTGTCTTAAGAGCAATAGCTGCTACAGCCCTTCTGATTGAAGAAGCGTCACCCTAGGGCAGCCATTGGAGGTTTTAACCCCCCACCAGGTTCAGAGCATTTTAGAAGCCAAAGGGCATCAGTGGCTTGCTGGTGGGAGGCTCACTGGATATGAGGCTCTCCTGCTAGACACCCCCTTCCTGACTCTCCGGGTGTGTCACACTCTTTAACCCTGCCACTCTGCTCCCTGCCACCACTCAGTCAGGAGACATCATTCATAATTGTGAAGAATCTTTAGACTCTGTCTACTCCAGCTGACCTGACTTGAGGGACATTCCTCTTATAACCATGTGAATGGTTTACAGATAGGTCTAGTTTTCTTGAAAATGGGGAAAGAAAGGCAGGTTATTCTGTGGTGACTCTCAATGGCACCCTGGAAACTAAGTCACTGCCTCCTGGGACTTATGCCCAGAAAGCCAAACTCATTGCCCTAACCAGAGCTTTGGAACTGGAGAAGGGAACTTCAGCAGGACTGAGAAGGCTCAGGAGGTATTAAAATGCTTGCTAAAAGGGATCATCCCTGGCTTTGGCCTACCTAGGTCCTTGCAGAGCAACAATAGTCCAGCCTTTACTTCTCAGGTAACCCAAAATGTAGCCAAGGCACTTAAAATCACTTACCACCTCCACTCTGCCTGGCGTCCTCAGGCTTCTGGGAAAGTGGAGAAAATGAATCACACTCTCGAGTGAGTCCGTACTAAACTGTGCTTAGAGACACAAGAGCATTGGGTGAAGAATCTCTGATTAGGGCTTCTTAGAGTCCACATTGCACCTCAGGAGAACATTGCGCTGAGCCCCTTTGAACTCCTTTATGGAAGACCCTTCTTAACTGTGCTGACATTCTTGTAGATCCAGAACAGCATCTGGTCACTCAGTTTGCCACACAGCTTGATGCAGTCCAGAAGGCCCTTTCTGAATGTGCAAACCAGCATCTCCCTAAACCTACAGATGCTCATATGATGGCCTCCCCTGTAAATCTAGGGGATTTACTTGAAATTTTGAAAGCCTCAAGGTGCTGACCCTCTGACTATAAAGTGGAAAGGACCATATAAGGTCACTCTGACTACTCCAATGTCAGTCAAACTGGAAGGGTCCCCCAGCTGGACTCATGTTTCTAGGATTAAAAATGCTGCTTCTGTTATTTCTCCTTCAGATATATCAGAATATTCCTGTGAATATTCAGAATCCTCCTATAGAAGCTACTCTTCCTCAGGACTCCTGAAAACACTGGAGAAAGAAGGGTGAAACTGTCTGTCCTTCTTTCTCTCACTATAATCTCCTTCCTTCCTTTTTCCCATTACAAGGATGAGAACTGTGCTCCTAGCATTTTCTTTCTGGCTTTTCTTGATGTCATTCTGGGGCCCCAGCCAGTAGGGTGTTAACTCCTTCTTACCCTTTCAGGCTGGGGAATTCCATAGGTATAGTGGGGGCATTCAGGATTATTGAGTGAGCCATCAGCATCCTCAAGGCAGCCCATAGATGGGGCCTGATGTTTTATTTACAAAAGCCCCATTCACAAATGTCACCATCTCCACCCTGGATGGCACCTCACTTTTAATGTGGTCCTGAGATTTGTTTCCTCCAGGCTCCAAGCTATGGACTTCCAGTTACTCGTTCAGTCTGACGTTCATGAGACAACTGACTTGGACACTCAACATCTCCTAGATGTTGCTGCTGCTAGCTTCAGATCGCACTTCCCCTCCTGGCCTGAACCCTCATTGACAGGGGACAGCTCTATAGCCCTTGTCAGCTTGAAGCAGCTACAGAAGAGGAGACCTTCATCCCTTTGCCCCAAATGAATTTGGGATGACTGCTTGAGGGGGGAACGATATAACAAGGACTCTGTCTCCCTGATCTTTGTGGAGGGTGGGCCACCTGGCCTGGGGAAATGCCTAAATATGATTCCCCACTCTCCTACCTGGTTCCGATGGGAATCTCCTATTTCCCAACTGATCTGGGAATCACTTTGTTCTGGGAAACAATCACCACCCTTTACTGATTTGAAAATTAGCCCCTAATTGTTCCCCAGCCCCAAACCATAGAAGATTTAATAAAAAACAAGATTCTGTACCCAAACCTTTGCTAATTCCTATCAGGAACTGGTCTACTGAGTGGCTTCTCAGTGTTAATAAACCCATTTTTTTTTTTTTTTTGGCCAAAAACCTTGCCTGGAAATCAGGACTGCAAATTCTTTGGCAAAAACCTGTGACACCGTCTTGGGGACCTCTTCACTGTTAGGGTATCTCTCACCCCTCTCATCACTCACCTCTCAACAACAGTATAGTTCCAAATTGCTTTCCAGAATAGCTGGACCAATTCATAGGTAAACCAATAGTTGTACCTGTTTTTGCATAGCCCCTCCAGCATTTGTTATTTCCCCCCTTTTTTGGTTCAACTTGACAATCTAATAGCTGTAAAATAGAACCTTAGAACTGTTTAAAGTGCATTTCTCTAATTATTAGTAATTTCAAGAACTTTTTCATATGATGATTGACAATTCAGATTTCTTTCTCCCAAAATTCATATCTTTTGACCATTTATTAATTAAGGAATAGTACTTATCCACATACATATTTTAGAAAAGATATTTAAGGTTGGGGTAGGGGAAAAGGACTGTTAGAGGAGTGATTAAAATAAGGAATAGAAGAATAAGAGAAGAAAAAATAAAAGGGATAGGGTAAAAAGAAAACCTGAAAAGAAAAATAGTGAATAAAAATAAGATAGAGGGGCATTCACAAATAATAAGTACAACTCTGAAATGAAGTGAACTCACTTATAAAATGGAAACAACAGAATGGATTAAAAATCATAATCCAACAATATGTTGTTGACATACAATGTTCTCATTTAAGAGAAAGAAAACACAATTAAAATGGGCTATTGGAGTAGAATTTATTATACTTCAGATGATGCAAAAAAAGCAAAGGTAGAATTATGATCTCAGATACAGTTAAAGCTAAAATAGATTTAATTAATTAAGGAGATAAATGGGTAATTAATTTTGATTAAAGATACCGTAGACAATTAAGCAACATCAGTGTTAAATCTTTATGTACAATACTATAGCATCTAAATTTTTAGAAGAAAAGTTAAATCAATCACAAGTGAAGATAGATAGTAATATTATAATAGTAGAGTATTTTAACCTAACCCTCTCGGAACTAGATAGACATAACAAAAAAAAAAAAAAATACATAAGAAAGAAATCAAGAAAGTGAAAAGTATTTTAGATAAGTAGATATGATAGCTATCTAGAGAGAATTCAATGGGAATAGAAAGAAATTCACCTTTTTCTCAGTGGTCTGTGAGACTTTTACAAATAATGACTATATTAATACATGAAAATTTTATAGTTAAAGAACAAAAGCAGAGATATCCTTTCCAAATCCAAATCCAAAATATCCTTTCCAAATCACAATACAATAAAAATTATATTTAATAAGGGACAATGGGAGCATAGGCTAAAAACTAACTGGATAGTAAATTACCTAATCTTAAAGAATGAGAGTGGGTTAAAGAAAAAACACAAATAATAATTAATTAAAGAGAATGAAAATGATGAGACATTATATCAAAATCTTTGAAATACAGCAAAAGTAGGGATCAAGAGAAAATTTATATCTTTAAAGGTTTAAATGAGTAAAATAAAGAACAGGCTATGTGTATGCAATTTTAAAAAACTAGAAGAACAAACAAAAAATTCCTAATTAAACACTAAATTGGGAATTCTAAAAATTAAAAGGTAAAAATTAAATTGAGTGTAAAAAACCATTGTGTTAATAAACAGAACTAAGAATTAGTTTTTATGAAAAAAAAAAACAACAAATAAAACAGATCAACAATTGGTTAATTTAATCTTTAAAAAGAGAGAAGAAAACCAAATCAAGTATAAAAATATAAAAAAGGCAAATATGCCATTAACAAAGATGAAATTAAAACAATTATGAGTTATTTTGCCCAATTATATGTCAACAAATTTAACAACTTATGTAAAATGAAATATTATTTTAAAAAAATTATAAACTATCCAGATTAACAGAGGAGGAACTAGAATATCTAAATAGATCTGTTTTAGAAAAAGAAACTGAAGAGGTCATAAATGAGCTTCCTAAGAAAAAAGCCCCAGGTCCAGAATTTACAAGTGAATTCTACCAAACACGTAAAAGATCAAATGATTCCAAAATTAAATAAATTTAGATCAATAAGCAAAGAAAGGATACTAGCAAATTCCTTTTATGAAACAAATATGATACTGATACCTAAATCAGAAAGAGTAAAAACAGATAAAGAAAATTATAGACCTATTCATTAATGAATATGGATGTAAAATCCTAAATAAAATACAAGGTAAAGATTAAAACAATTTATTACAGAAATTATACATCATAATCAAGAGGGATGTATATCAGGGAAGCAGGATAGTTAAAGATAAGGAAAACTATTAACATAATTGATTATATCAATAATAGAAATTTTAAAATCAATTGATAAAGTACAACACTCAGTTTCAGATAAATTTTTAAAATCAATTTGAGGAAAAATCTATTTATAGCTATACTTTCAAGTGTTTTTAAGAGAAATGAGTGTTGTCAGTAAACATTATTTGTAATGGGGATAAGCTAGAAGCTTTCCCATTAAGATCAGGGGTGAAACAAGGATGCCCACTGTTAACAATACTCTCCAATTTTGTAATGGAAATCCTAGCAATAGCAATGAGAGGGAAAAAGCCATAAAGACACATAAATCATCAGCAAAATATGCAAGAAGAAATAATAAGAGATATCTAAAATAACTCTAGATAGTACAAAATACCCAGGAGTACACCTGGCAAAACAAACCCTGAAATGTATATAAACATTTTTTCTTTTTTTTAATAATAGCTTTTTATTTTCAAAATATATGCAAAGAAGTTTTCAGTATTCACCATTGCAAAACCTTATGTTCCAATTTTTTTCCCCTCTCTTCTCCTACCCCACCTCAGAGAGCAAGTAATCCAATATATGTTAAACATTACAATTCTTCTATACATATCTCCATATTTATCAATATCTTTTGATTCTTAAAACAGCCCTGGAATGTGGGTGCTATCATTTATCTCCTTTACAGATAAAATAACTGAGTTAAACAGGGTAAACAAATTTTTTTTTAACTTTTTCTATAAATAAAATCAGTTTTAAATAATTGGAGAAATATTAATTGTTCATGGGTAGACAGGGCCAACATAATAAAAATGATAATTTTAGGGGCAGCTAGGTGGCACCAGCCTTGAAGTCAGGAGGACCTGAGTTCAAATGTGACCTCAGATACTTAACTCTTCCTGGCTGTGTGACCCTGGGCAAATCTCTTAACTCCAATCGCCTCAGGAAAAAAAAGATAATTTTACCTAATATAATTTATAGATTCAGTACCATCTCAATTAAGTTACCAAAAAAAATTGTTTTACTGAATTAGAAAAAAATAACAAAATTTATTAAGAACAAAAAATAAAAAAATCAAAGGAACTAATGAAAAATATGTAAAGAAAGGAGTACCAGATCTTAAACTATACTATAACGCAGTAATTATTAAAACTAGTTGGTACTGGTTAAGAAAAAAAAAGTAAATCAATGAAACAGAGTAAACATACAATTTATACAGCAAATAAAATAATCTTGTATTTAGCAAGTGTAATAATTTAAAATCTGGGGATAAGAATTCATCATTTAGTACAAAAAAAAAAATTGTGGGGAAAAGAGAATAGCAATATGGCAGAAACTGAACATAGACCAATATATTATATCATTTATCAAGAAAAAGACAAAATGGATATATGATCTAGACATAAAGAGAAAATTAAAAGAACATTGAACATAATATCAGACTTATGAAGAGGTGAATAATTTATAAACAAACAAACGATCAAGAGCAAAGTTAGGTATAAAATGGCTAACTTCAATTAAATTAATTTTAAAGGTTTTATATAAAGAAAACCAATGCAGCAAAGATCAGAAGGGAAGCAGAAAATTTGGGGCAAAGGTTTTATGGACAGTTTCTCAGATAAAGGTTTCTTCTCTCAATATATAATGAATTCTGTCAGGTCTGTAAGAATATGAATCATTCCTCAATTGATAAATCATCAAAGGATATGAATAGGCAGTTTTCCAATGAAGAACTCAAAACTTAATATTCATATGAAAAAATGCTCTAAATCATTATTGATTAGAGAAATAAAAATTAAAACAATCTTAAGATATTATTTAATACCTACCAGATTGGCTAAAATGATTGAAGGGGAAAGTGACAAATGTTGGAGGGAATATGGAAAAATCAGGACATTAATTCATTGTTGATTGAATTGGGAACTGATCCAACCATTCTGGAGAGCAATCTGTAATTATGCCCCCCAAATTATTAAACTTCCTATATCCTTTGATCCAGCAATACCATAGATAATATATAGAAAAAGGAAAAGAACCTATATGTTATGAAGTATTTATAATAGCTCTCTTCCTGGTGGCAAAGAACTGAAAATTACAGGGATGTCCATGAATTGGGGAAATAGTTGGATGAGTTGTCATATATGATTGTGATAGGATACTTCTGTTCTATAAGAAATGATGAACTGAGTGGTCTTAGAAAAACATGCAAAGACTTGCCTGAAATAATAGAGTGAAACGAGCATAACCAAGAGAATACTATATGTGGTAATACTATATTGTTTTAAAAATGATTTTGATTAAATAAGTTATTTATATCTAAATTAACTATTAAGGACAAATGAAGAAAGACACTATCTGCATACAGAACTGATAAATAGAGGTAAGTATAGAATTATTTTACATATCTATACCAATTTGTGTCTAATGGTAGCCATTTCTAAGATAGGGGCAGCAGGAAGAAAAAAAAAGAGAAAAGAGAGAGAGGGAGAAAAGGATAAACGGGAAAAACAAAATGGAGAGAAATATAAAGCAATTATAACTGTGAAAAAAATTAAGTTTCTCTACTACACGCCTCATCTCTCAAAAATATAGAGAACTGAGTCAAATTTATAGAAAACTCCCCAATCAATTCCTCAATTGAGAAATGGTCAAGGGGTATGAACAAACAATTTTCAGATGAATTCATCAAAGCTATCAATAGTTATGTAAAAAAAAGGTCTAAATCATTATTAATTAGAGAATTGCAAATTAAAACAACTCTGTGGTACCACTTCACACCCATTAAATTGGGTATTTAACAGAAAAGGAAAAGGACAAACTTTTGAGATGATATGGAATAACAGGTACACTAAAGCATTGTTGGCTAAGTAGAAAACTGATCCAACCATTCTGGAGAAAAGTTTGGAACTATGTCCAAAGAGCTAAAAACTGTGCATTACACAGCTACACTGCAACTAGGTCTGTATCCTAAAGACATTTTAAAAAAATAATGGAGAAGGACCTCTATGTACAAAACTTTGTGGTGACTAAGAAGTGGAAATTGAGGGGATGTCCATCAATTGGAAAATGGCTAAACAAGCTGTGATGTATGGTTGTAACAATATACTATTGTACAATAAAAAATAATGAACAGAATGCTATCAGAAAAACCTGAAAAGACTTATATTAACTTATACAAAGTGAAATGAACATTGCTAAGGTACTCACTATCTCCAGCCCATTTCACTTTTGGATAGTTTTCATTTTTAATGGTTTTTTCATTCATGAAGTCCTGAGTTTTCCTCTTTGCAATTTCTACTTTCTGGCCTATAAGCCTAAGCAAATTAAGTCTAATTCATCTTCCACACAATAGACATTCCTTTCTAAGTTTTAACAACCATGATTTCAAACAAAGTTAAAGCTAAAATAAATTTAATGAAAACAGATAAAACTAAATGTGATAAAAGGTACCATCTCATTATGATAAAAGTACCATAGACAATGAAACAGTAACAATATTAAATCTATATGCATCTAATACTATAACATCTAAATTTTTAAAAGTAATTATGGGGGTCTTTAATCTTTTACTCTAAGAACTAGATAAATCTAACCAAAAAAGAAGTGAATAGAATTTTAGATAAGCTAGATAGTATTGTTATCTGGATACAATTGAATGGAAATAAAAGATATATACATTTTCCTCCCTCAGTGGCAGATGGGAACTTTACAAAGAAAATAATGATGAGACAACATATCAAAACCTATGTGATATAGCAAAAGCAATACTAAGAGAAAAATTTTTATCTCCAAATGTTTACATCAATAAAATACAGAAAGAGCAGACTAATGTATGAGATTAAAAAAACAAGAAAAAGAATAAATAAAAACTTTCCAATTAGACACAAAATTGGAAATCCTAAAAATAAATGTGAGATTAATAAAACTGAATATAAGAAAATCATTGAATTAATAAATAAAATTAGTTATTTCTTTTTTGAAAACCAATAAAATAGATAAAACATTGGTTAATATGATTTTTTTTAAAAGAGAGAAGTAAATCAAATCACTAGTATTAAAAATGAGAAGGGTGAATATACCACTAACAAAGATGAAATCAAAGCAATTTTAAGGAGTTACCTTTCCCAATTATATGCCAATAAATTTAAGAATTTAAGTGAAATGAGCGAATATTTACAAAAATATAAATTGCCTAGAAGAAGTAAAATATCTAAATAGACCTATTTTAGAAAAAGGAAGTAAACAGGCCATAAAAAGCACGAGGACCAGATAGATTTAAAGTTAATTCTGTCAAACATTTAAAGAGCAACTAATTCCAATGTTAAATGAATTATTGAAATAATAAGCAATAAAAGGGTCTACCCAAGCTCCTTTTATGAAACAAATATAATATTGATACCCAAATCAGGAAGAGTAAAATCAGAGAAATTATATCTGCAAAACAACAAAGTAGGCATACAATTTATATATACACATATGATACAAATTTATAGATACATATATTCATATATGTATACATATATATATATATATAAATAAACTTTAATTTGCATTCAGACTCCATCAATTCATTCTCTGAATATATTTTTCCTCATAAATCTTTCAGATTCATTTTGAATTTTATTGCTGAGAATAGATGTCATTCATAATTGATCATCATACAATATTTCATTATTTTGTACAATATTCTCCCAGTTCTGCTCATTTCACTCTGAAGAAGTTCATATGAATCTTTCCAGGTGTTACTAAAATCATCCATCTCATCATGTCTTATAGAACAATCGTATTTCATCACAATCATAAAAAAGCTTAGCCATTCCCCAATTAAGGAGCATCCTCTCAATTTCCAAGCTCTGGGGATATAAAAAGACAGTCCCTACCTTCCAGAAACTTTAAATCTAACTAGGGAGATAACATGCAAAAAATATTTACCAAGAAAGCTATATATAGGATAAATAGGAAATGAGTAGCAAAGAGAATTAATAAGGGTTGAGGAAAACTTCCTAGAAAGTATAATACCATAGATTAGAAGAATGTCCCGATATATATTACCATGCTTTCGATAATGGTGAGTGTGATTAATCTAGAGAAGAATGGAGGTATTTACATGAAATGAATCATAGAGGAACAAAAAGAGCTAAGAATACCACACAAATAACGATAACAATGTAAACATAAAAAATATCTGCTGCCCTCTCCCATCCCAATCAAAAGAGAATGTTGCAAAATTTTTAAACAACGGAATGGTTGAAAAAAAAGAAATATTTAGGTGTTATTTCTTCCACACTCCTTCACAGAAGTCAGAGATCCCCAAGTGTTGTACATAATCTAAGTTATATTTTAATATATTTAATATCTACTGGTCATCCTGCCATTTAGGGAAGGGGGTGGGGGGGGGTAAGAGGTGAAAAATTGGAACAAGAGGTTTGGCAATTGTTAATGCTGTAAAGTTACCCATGTATATATCCTGTAAATAAAAGGCTATTAAATAAAAAAAAAAAAAAAAAAAGTATTGTACATAACACTTGTTTTCAGGTTTTTATTTTTTTTCTATTACTTCCCTTCCTCCTCTTTGAAAAAAATTTCTATTTGGGATTTCTGGTGCCAAAAATGGTAGAGTGAAGGAGCCCTCTGAAACCCACCCAAATTCTCCTCCAAACAAGCAGAACTGATCTAAGAATGAGGAGCAACTTACCAGCATGGCAGGAAAAGTCTGTCTCACTGTGATGGGAGTGAGGTGCAAGAACAGCAACAGCAACAGCCACCAATCTCACAGCAAGTGGCCTGCAGCAAGGCTTCACGCCTAGGACAATCCACCAGAGGCCCTGCCCTCTTATACAGACCAGCAGCTCCTAGGAAAGTAAGCAGTCAGTGGAGCACAATAAGGCCTCACTCTTAGCAACACTACCCACAGCAAAAGCCACCAGCAAGGCCTACTGCCGATAAGTAGTGATGCCCCTTTCCAGGGCTGATCAGCAAAGAGGCCCTGACCCTGGCACCTACCAGCAGAGAGACCCTGTTTCCATAGCAACCTAGCAGCAGGGCCCCCACCCCTCAGACATATCAGCAACAAACTACTTCTTCAGGGTCTGCTAGCATAGAGGCTTTATTTCCCTACTTCTGGGAACAACCAGCAACAGGATTCCTCCTCCAGGATCAGCCAGGAGAAAGTTTTATTACCATAATAATTACCATCACATTTCTAGCAGCAAGGCCCTACTCCCGGCCTATGCCAGCAGTTAAACCCCACACACTGGAAAGATCAGCAGAGAGGCCCCACCTCCAATACCCCAGTACCAACCAATAGGGAACTTGACCCTTCAGAGAAAGCAAGCAGCTAAGTCCTGAAGTCCAGTGAAAGCCAGCAGCAGTAAGAGCCCGGGCCCAAACACAAAAAGTTTTGGAGTTCAGGATCAGAGCCCAACTCACACATAAAAACACCAAATCACAAAAAAGGGCAAAATAAGATGAGAAAAAAAAAGAGAGAGCTTGACTACAGAAACTTACTATAGTGATAGGGAGGCCCAAGGCATAAACTTAGAAGAGCCCAATAACATCAAATTGACTATATGAGAAATCTCAAAGAAAAATGTAATTTGGCCTTAGGCCCAAAAAGAATTACTAGAAGAGCTTAAAAAAGGATTTTAAAAAGCAAATCACAAAAGTAGAAGAAAAATGGGAAAAAGAAATGAGAATAATGCAGAAGAGTCATGAAAAAAAAAGTTAGTATCATGAAAAAATATACAAAATTTTATCAAGGAAAATAATTCCCTAAAAAATAGAATTGATCAAATAGAAAGGAAATACAAAAGCTCACTGAAGAAAATAATTCCTTAAAAATTAGGATTCAAGGAAAAACTAATGACTATGACACATCAAGATACAATAAAACACAATTTTAAAAATGTTTTAAAAATAAAAGAAAATGTGAAATTCTCTTTGAAAAAATGATGGACCCCAAAAATAGATTCAGGAGAGATAATATAAGAATTATTATACTACCTGAAAATCATAGTAAAAAACAAAAAACCCTGCAAAACATCTTTCAAAAAATTATCAAAGAAAACTGCCCTGATAGATCAGAATCAGAAGACAAAATAGAAATTGAAAGACTACACTAATCACAACCAAAAGAGATCCCTAAATGAAAACCCCCAGGAACATTAAAGTCAAATTCTAGAGCTCGCAGATCAAGGAGAAAATATTGCAAGCATCGAAAAAAATATATCATGGGCCTACAGTCAGGATTGCACAGGATTTGAGTTTTCACATTAAAGAACTATAAGGCTTACAACATGACATACTGGAAGGCAAAAGAATTAGGTTTATAAATAAGAATTCCTACCCAGCAAAACTGAATATAATCTTTCAGAATACAATCTCTTTTTCAGAGAGAAAAATGGATATTAAATGAAATACAGACTTTCAGGAATTTCACTTTCAGACATGAGAGGAAAAAAAAATTGGCCTCCAAATACAAGACTCAAGGAAAATAAAAGGTGAAAAAAGAAAAGAAACAAGAGAAAACATAAAGCATTCAATAAGGTAAAACTTTATATTTCTACATGGCAAGATAATATTTACAACAATAACTATTACTTATAAGAGCAATTAGGAGTATATTTAGACAGAAGGTGTGACTATAAGGTGACTTTGAGTGTATGTTATGCTCCCCTTAAAAAAATAAGAGGATAAGAAAGGAAATTGCATTGGGATAAAGAAGGGAATACTGAATAAGGTAAATTATCCCACATAAAAGGGGCATGAAAGAACTATTATAATGCATGGGAAAATGGATAGGGGAAATTGGCAGGCAAAGCTTACACTTACTCTCATCAAAACTGGCTCAAGAGGGAATAACACACACACTCAGTTGGATACAGTAATTTATCTTACCCTATAAAAAAGTATAAAAGGACAGGGATAATAGAAGGAATAGGGGGGACTGATAGAAGAGATTATATGAGGGAAGATGGTGATCAGAAGTAAAATACTTGTGAAGAGGGAAAGAATGGAGGGCAAGAGAGGCGGGGCATAAACAAGAGAAAAATATCATGGAGGGAAATAATACACTGTTAATTATCATAATTATAAATGTGAATGAGACAAACTTACCCATAAAACTGAAGCAGATAGCATAATGAATTATAAAACAGAATCTCATAATATGTTTACAAGGAGCACATTTGAAGCAGAGACATACACACAGGATAGAGATAACGGGGCTGGAGAAGAATCTTTATGCTTCAGCTAAAGCAAAGAAATCAGGGATAGCAATCATGATCTCAGACAAAGCAAAGGGAAAATTTTACTTAATTAAAAGATATAAGGGAGAAAACTACAGCTTACTAAAAGGTACCATACACAATGAAATCATATCAATATTAAACATATATGCACCAAATAATATAACATTTAAATTTTTGAAGAAGTTGAAAGAATTACAGGAAGAAATAAATAAAACCATATTAGTGGGGGAACTTGAAGTTTCCTTTCTCAAAACTAGATAAGCCTAATTGAAAAATAAACAAGAAAAAAGTTAAAGAAGTGAATAACATTCTGAAAATGTTAGTTATGATAGATCTCTGATAAAAAAATTGAATGGAAATAGGAAGCAATATAATTCTGTCTCAGCAGTACATGGCACCTACACAAAATTGAACACATATTAGGATACAAAAACAGTACAATCAGTAACAGAAAAACAGAAATAGTAAATGCATCATTTTCAGATTATAATGCAATAAAAATTAGATTCAATAACAGATAAAGGAAAGAGATGAAAAATCAATTGGAAATGAAATAATCTATTCCTAAAAAACAAGTGGGTCAAAGAACAAATCATAAAAAAATAGAAAATTTCATTAAAGCAAATGACAACAATGAGAGATAATATCAAAATTTATGGGATACTGTCAAAGTGACACATAGGGGAAATTTTATATCTCTTATTTCTTTTATCAATAAAATAGAAAAAACACAGATAAATGAATTTATGCAACTAAAAAAAAACTAGAATAAGAAAAAATTTAAAATCTTCAATTAAACATCAAATTGAAAATCCTAAAAATTAAAGCAGAGATTAATAAAATATAAAAAACCATTGAACTAATAAATAAAACTAAAGTTGGTTTTATGAGAATAAACCAATAAACTAGATAAATCATTGGCTAATTTTTTTTAAATAGAAAAACTAAATTGCTAATATCAAAAATGAAAGTCTACTGATAAAGAGGGCCTTAAAACAATTACTAGGAGCTATTTTACCCACTTTGATAACGAATTTGACAATTTAAGTGAACTGGATGGATATTTACAAAAAATATAAATTACCCCTATCAACATAAGAAATAAAATACTTAAATAACCAAATCTTAGAAAAAGAAATTGGACAAGCCATCAATGAATTTCTAGAGAAAAAAAATCCTTTAGACCAGATAGAGTCACAAACAAGTTATATCAAACATTTAAAGAACAAATAATCCCAATACAATATAAACTATTGGGAAAACAGGCAAAAGGAGTCCTACCAAATTTCTTTTATGACACAAATATAGTGCTGATACATGAACCAGGAAGAGCCAAAACAGAAAGAAAATTATAAAACAATTTCCTTAATGAATATTGATCCAAAATTTTAAAATAAAATATTAGCAAAGAGATTTCAGCAATATAGCACAAAGATGATACACTACAATCAGTTGGGATTTATACTAGGAATGTAGGACTGGTTCA
Source organism: Sarcophilus harrisii (assembly GCF_902635505.1). NCBI lineage: Eukaryota > Metazoa > Chordata > Mammalia > Dasyuromorphia > Dasyuridae > Sarcophilus > Sarcophilus harrisii. Next base: position 198,716,762 of record NC_045426.1, read on the forward strand.
ATATTAGACAAACTATCAACATAACTGACCATATCAATAACAAAAACAATAGAAATCATATGATTATCTCAATAGATGCAGAAAAAGCCTTTGACAAACTACATCATCCATTCCTACTAAAAACACTAGAGAACATATGAATAAATGGATAAATAAGTTACCTTAAAATAATAAGCAATATTTATTAAAAAAAAAAATCAGCAAGCTTTATCTGTAATGGGGACAAACTAGAAGTACAATTTCCAGTACAATTAGGGGTGAAGCAAAGATGCCCATTATCACCTCTATGTTACCTATAGCAATAAGAGAAGAAAAAGAAATTAAAAGAATTAACAAGACACTGAGGAAACAAAACTATCACTCTTTCCAGATGATATAATTGGTATACTTAGAAATCCTAACAAATCAACTAAAAAACTACTTGAAATTATTAAGAACCTGTAAAGTTGCAGGATACAAAATAAACACACATAAAATTACCAGCATATGCATATGTATGTATGTATACACACACATACACACACACACACACACACACACACACACACACACGAACAAAGTTTACCAGCAAAAGATAGAGAAATCCCATTAAAAATAACTATAAACAATATAAAACATTTGGGAGACAGACCTGGGAATTATATGAATTACAAAACACTTTTCACATAAAGTCAGATCTAAATAATTGGAAAAATATTAATTGCTCATGAATAGAATGAGACAATAAAATAAAAGGTATAATTATACCTAAATTAATCTACTAGTTCAGTACAATATCAATCAATCAAAAAATCATTTTTTTGAGAATTAGAAAGAAATAACAAAATTAATTTGGAAGAACAAAAATTCAAGGATATCCAAAGAATCATTGAAAAAAAATGTGAAAGAACATAACCTAATCATAACAGATCCCAAATTCTATTATTAAGTAGTAATTATCAAAACAATTTGGTACTAGCTATGAAATAGAGTGGTGGATCAGTGGAATAGATTAAGTACAAATTACATTATAGTAAATGACCAAAGTAATTTAGAACCCACCTTTTTTAAACTGTGCGTTGGGACCCCATGTGGAGTCTTATAACTGAATGTGGGAGTCACAAAATTATGATTTATTTTTCAGTAAATGTTTGATTTGTATTATCTCTTTTAGATGCCTATATTTCCAGGATTGCATAAAATTTCTCAGGCAAAAAGGTGTTGTGAATGGAAAAAGTTCAAGAAGTCTAATCTAATGTATGATAAGTCCAAAGATACAAGCTTTTGAAACAAACACTCATTATTTGACAAAAACTGCTGGAAAACTGGAAAACAGTATGGCAGAAACTAGCTATATCAACATCTCACAAGATATATTAAGATAAAGTCAAAATGGGCATATGCTTTACATATAAAAGGTGACACCATAACCAAACTGAGAGCATGAAATATTTTGTCATATTTGTGGATAAGAGAAGAATTTAGTACCAAAAAATATTTAGAGAGCATTACAAAGTACAAAACAATTTTATTATATGAAATTTAAAGGTTTTTGTATAAACAAAACCAATGCAACTAAAATTATAAGGAAAGCACAAAGCTGCTAAAACATTTTTAGAACAAATATTTCTGAGAAAGGCTTCCTATTCTCTGATAGAGAGAACTGTGTTATGAGCCAGAACTTGAAATAAGGTGTTGACTCACTGGAATTGATGGAAGCAATGCATGGATTTACACCTTTGAGAGTTCACAAATTGGAGTTCACAAGTCAGGAGATATCCAAGTTTACACCTTCCATAATCCCACTCTCCGAGGAGGAGTCAATCTTTTTTTTAGTTTACACCTCTAAAAGAGCATAAAAGGAGCAGAGTCAGTGGAGCAGTCACTTGAAGAGATTGAGAAGTGAGTCAGTCAGTGAGTTAAGGAGATTGAGAAGCTAATCTGCAGTCAGACAGACCCAAGATTCAGAGAGAGCTGGAGGCTGAAGCTAGCAACAAGCACTCTCAGAACCAAAGAAAGCTAACTGAGCTATTTTGGAAGAGACAATAAAATATTGGATTTTAACTCCTGGCTATATTTGAGGTGATTATTACTCTGAACCGAAACCAAGGCTGCCTCCAGAAAACCTCCCCAAGAAACTTGCTCCCAGAGAATCATCATATTCTAGAAAAGAAAAGAACACCACAGAACTGCATCAAGTTTATAAAAATACAAGTCATTTCCTAACTGATAAATGGTCAAAGAATATGAACAGACAGTTTTCAGATTAGAAAATCAAAGCTATCTATAATCATATGAAAAAAATGCTCTAAATCACTATTAGAGAAATATAAATTAAAACAACTTCAGGGTATTACCTCACACCTCTCAGAGTGATTAATATGACAAAAAAAAAAAAAGTTGGATGTTGGAAGGAATGCAGGAAAACTGGGTCACTAATATATTGTTGCTGGGGTCAATCATTATGGAGAACAATTTGCAACTATGCCAAAAGGGCAACTAAACTGTACTTACCCTTTAATCCAGTGATACCATTTGTAAGTCTATATCCCAAAAACATATTTTTAAAAAGGGGGGGAAAGGACGTATGTGTACAAAAATATTTATAGCCGTTCTTTTTTGGGTGGCTAAAAATTGGAAATCAAAGCGATGTCCATCAATTAGGAAATGGCTAAATCCCTTTTGGTATATGATTATGATGGAATATTATTGTGATATGAGGAATGACAAGCAGGATGATTTCATAAAAACCTGGAAAGACTGGAAAGTGATGCACAGTGAACAGAACCAGGAGAACATTGTACACCTTAAGAACAATAGACATTGAAGAACTATGAATAATTTAGTTATTCTCAGTGATTCAATGATCCAAGACAACCTGAAAAGGATTAGTGATGAAACATACTATCTGAACCTAGAAAAAGATTTTATATTGGCTGAATACAGACTGAAGTACATTATTTTTCATTGTTTTATTAAGAATCTTCATGTACAAAATGACTAATATAAAAATGTTTCATATAATTGCACATTCATAACCTACATCTGATTACTTCTAAGGTAGGAAGGAGAGAAAGGAAGGATGAAAATTGGAACTCAAAACTTTAAATAAAAATGTAAAATATATTTTTAAAATTTTATTCTTTACTCTGGGAGATGACAAAAAACCATTACATTGAATTCCCAATCCCTATATTTTTGCCCACCTGCATTTTTGATTTCCTTCACAGGCTAATTGTACAATATTTCAGAGTCCGATTCTTTTTGTACAGCAAAATAACAGTTTGGTCATGTATACTTATTGTGTATCTAATTTATATTTTAATATATTTAACATCTACTGATCATCCTGATATCTGGGGGAGGGGGTGGGAGGAAGGAGGGGAAAAATTGGAACAAGAGATTAGGCAATTGTCAATGCTGTAAAGTTACCCATACATATAATCTGTAAATAAAAGGTTATTAAAATTTTAAAAAAAGAAAAGGAAAAAAGAAAAAAAGAAAAGAAAATTTTATTCTTTCAGGAGGGGTTGTTGGAAGAATATCAGAAGAAACTATTATGATATCAAAAACAAAAGATAGCAATAAAATATTTTTTAAAAAGAAAGCAATAGTGGATTTCATCAATTTTTATTTTGGTCTCTAGTTCTAATAGTTTTATGTTTTTTAAAATAGGTGTCCATTTTGGTTTTTGGATTTTTTTTTGTCATGTTTTCTGAGTCTGATTTTTTTAATCTTACATTCTCATCTCCTTTTTCAATCTTTGGCTTTTTAATATTTCTTTTTCACTGACAGTCATTGAGTTCAGTTTGTTTCATTCTGTTTTTCAGGGATTTCATTACTTGGGTCAGATTTTCTACCTTCTACTTTAAGTAGCTCTTTATTCTAATTTTTATTTTATCTTTCTAACTCATTTCATTTTCTATTACTTTGTTCAGTCATTCTTGTCCAATTTTTCCCTGGGGCTTTAATAAAAGTTGGTGTGGGACTATTCTCTTTTAAAAAGTTTTACTGCTTAGATTTCTCTTAGCTGGTTATTTCTTCATTTTATTTACACATCACATCTGGATGCTCTGACTGCTATAAGGTCCTGCTTTCTTTATCATACCCTGCCATCCTTTTCAATCTCTGATTGATTTACTTTGAGTTCAGACGTTGACTGATCTCTTTCCCCTTCCCTTTTTTCAGTCCTTATTTGGTGATTTGTTCTGTACTCTACTGTGCCCCTAGAGAATCAATGAAATTTTGAAGATCATGTTACAAGCCTCCTGCAGTCATCCCAATACACATCCCCGGTGGAAAGTTGGTCCTGTCTCCTACTGTGACTTCCAGGGCTCAGAATAGTTTGCATCACAGCAAGGAGGAACAATAGATTGTTGAACCTGAAGTGAGGAAGACCCGAGTTCAAATTCCCAGCCTCGGCTACTAACTGGGTAGCTTTGGGCAAGTAACTTAACCCTGTTTGATTCCGTTTCCTCATCTATAAAATGAGCTGGAGAAGATGATGACAAACCATTCCAGTATCTTTGCCAAGAAAACCCTCACTGTGGTCATGAAAAGGTCAGCTGAAATGACTGCACAACCACCCCAAATCCTTATTGGGATTGTTTGTTAACTGTTTCTCTTCTAATAGGCTAGGGCTGGGTGTGGATTCAGATGCTTGATAATTAAAGCTGGCATTGGCTAATCTGAGGGCTGGCTTATTATTGTACAAATTTGTGTTAGAATCCCTTCTCACCCGCACTAGATTAAGACAAAAATAGGAATAATACTTATAATATTATGGATACAGGGAGCTCCTGGGTGAGGAAAATGCCCCACTGATTATAAATTAGCACATTCTCTGCAAATTATGGTATTATAGAAATGCCTAGAGTTTAACAGATTAAGTACTTTACCTGGGATCTCATGTCAGGAATGAACTTGAACCCAGGTCTTCCTGGTTTTGAGGTCAATTCTAGCAATCTGTAAAAATTTTATAATATATCATGGAGATATTTCACAAGATACTTCCTCATTTTTTATTTTAATTTTATTTTTCTCCATGTTATTTTTGAAAAAAAAATTTTCTGGTTAACCATGTACATTTTTTTTTTTTTACACATTTCCTTATGAATCATGTTGGGAGAGGAAAATCATAACAAAAAGGAAAAAACAGAAGGGGAAAAAAACAGAAGGAAAAGGAGGAGGGAAAAAAGTGAACATAGCATGTGTTAATTTACATTTAGTTTCCATCGTTCTCTCTCTGGATGTAGACAACATTTTCCATCCAAAGTTTATTGGGATTATTTTGGATCACTGAACTTCTGCAGTTGCCTTATGAAGGCTTTCGTAGTTGATTATTACACAATCTTGTTACTGTACAATGTATTCCTGGTTCTGTTTGTTTTGCTTAGCATCAGTTGGTATAAATCTTTTCAGACCTTTCTAAAATCAACTTGTTCATCATTGTTTACAGAATAATATTCTATTACTTTCATATATCATAATTTATTCAGTCATTCCCCAACTGAAGGGCATCTACTCATTTTCCAATTCCTTGCTATCACAAAAAAGAGCTGCTACAAACTTTCTTCTCTTTTAGGATTTCTTTGGGATATAAACTCCACCAACAATGCATTAGTGTCCCAGTTTTCCCATATCCCTTCCAACATTTATTGTTATCTTTTCCTATCATTGTAGCCAATCTGAAAGGTGTGAGATGGTACCTCAGGGTTATTTTAATTTGCATCTTTCTACTCAATAGTGATTTAGAACATTTTTTCATGTGACTATAGAAGGCTTTAACTTCATCACCGGATGAAATTCATCTATTCATATTCTTTGCCCATTTATCAATTGGGGAATGATTTGTATTCTTATAAATTTGATACAGTTCTTCATATATTTTAGAAATGATGCCTTTATCAGAAATGCTGGGTATAAAAATTTTTTTCCAAGCTTTGTGCCTCCCTTCTAATCGTGGTTGTGTTGGTTTTGGTTCTGCATAAATTCTTTAATTTAATCAAACTTATCCATTTTGAATTTCATAATGTTCCCTAATTCTTTGGCCATAAATTTCTTTCTTCTCCAAAAATCTGATTGGTAAACTATCCCTTGCTCTACTAATTTGCTTATATTATCAGCCTTTATGCCTAAAGTGCATACCCATTTTTGACCTTATTTTGGTATGGCAGGTCTATGCCAAGTTTCTGATATTATTTTCCAGTTTTTCCAGCAATTTTTGTGAAATAGTGAGTTATTATCCCTGAAGCTAAAGTTTTGGGGTCCTTCTTTTTAAACAGATGTTCTCTTAGGAATTATTTGCAACAAATTCAGAGAGATTCTTTAAATTCTCCTGAATCAATCAGCCTTGTTTGTTTCTGAATCAGACCAGAGAGATCCTTGTCAAACCAAAAGCCATCTTAGATATCTCAGGAATTCTAAGAATAGTTGTTTTATTTTGTTTTTTAACTCTAATTTTCCTCAGGAAATGAAGATATAATCGTTTCCAACTATTGTTTCTTTCTCCAGAACTGACCAAACCCAAGAAGCCTGCCCATTTCTTTATAGTTTATCTATGTAAGAACCAAGAACCTAGATTTTTACTTTAAACCCTTTTTCATTGAAATAAGTGTCAAACACAACCTGGAATCTCTTCATATTTATATGACAAACTTCTCCAACTTTTAGAAGTAAAATAAGGAATATCATTGTGTCAATTTTAACTTTTTTCACGTCTAAGAGCAGCATCCTTACAGCAATATTAGTCTATTGAAATTCCTTCATACACTAATACATTGTTGGTGGAGTTGTGAACGGATCCAGCCATTCTGGAGAGCAATTTGGAACTATGTTCAAAAAATTGTCAAACAGCATATCCTTTATCCAGCAGTGTTTCTACTGGGCTTATATCCCAAGAGATCTTAGAGGGAAAGGGACCCACATGTGTAAAAATGTTTGTGGCAGCCCTTTTTGTAGTGGCAAGGAACTGGAAACTGAGTGGGTGCCCATCAGTTGGGGAAGGGCTAAATAAGTTATGGTATATGAAGGTAATGGGATATTATTATTCTATACGAAAACATCACTAGGATGATTTCAGAAAAACCCGGAGAGATTTACATGAACTGATGCCAAGTGAAATGAGATTATTATTCACAGCAACAACAATATTATATGATGATCAATTCTGATGAATGTGACTCTATCCAACAATGAGATGATTGATGGCAGTTCCACTGATCTTGTGATGAAGGCAGCCCATTTATACCCAGAGAGAGAATTGTGGAAACTGAACATAATGACATGCTCAGTCTTTTTGTTGTTCACTTGCATCTTGTTTTCTTACTAATTTACTTTCTTTTTTTGATCTGATTTGTGCAGCAAGAGAATTGTGCAAATATTTTTGCACATATTGGCTTTAACATATATTTTAGCATATTTAACATATATTGAATTGCTTGTCATCTAGGGGAAGGAGTGTGGGGGAAAGGAGGAGAAAATCTGAAACACAAGGCTATGCAAGGGTAAATATCAAATTATCTGTGCATATGTTTTGAAAATAAAAAGCTTTATTAAAAAAAAAAGGAAATTCCGTCATACTCTAAACAAGGAACATATTGCTACTGTTGAGAGTTAAAGCCTTTGGCAGCAAATCCCTATCAGTGTCAAGTATCTATTTTATGCACAATATTAAGGATATTTTTAATATATTAGTTTTGGAGAGCATCAAGTAGTTTATTAGGCTTATCGATGATAAGGGTAATACTACCTTGGTAGATACAGGTGGACTGTTTCCTAAAGGGTACATTGTGAAACAATACACCATTCTTTCCAAAGAAATGAGATATGTGAAGAGATCTACAGCTTGTTACTAGATACCAGGAGATCTGTATCAAATAGCTAGTTTTCTTTTTAATGAAGTAGTCAATCACAATGCAGGCAGCCCAGGCTTTCAGTCTGGGATACATTTCTTGATTGACGAAAACAAATAAGAATGGGAGAAGTAGAATAGAGAAAAATTGCAATGGATCAATACAACGGCAATTAACATAAATAATTTAAGTTTGTTTTTAATCTTTTGTTTCTTTTATATACTTTTTTCATTGTATCAGGTTCTGTAAATAGTTCTTCAAAAGGACTGATTAGACACTGACAAGCCACCTCCTTCAGCAGTGCTCTGCCCACTTCCCAGAATCAGGAAAATCTGAGTTCGCAACTTGCCTCTGACACCAGTTCTGTGAACACAGACAAATAATTTAACATCTTTGAGCATTATTTTTCTCAATTGTAAAATGGGACACTAATACTTCAAAGAATTGTTTTAAAGCTCAAATGAACTAATTTACAAAAAGTGCTTATAAAACTGGAACTAGATAAGCATCAATCATGATCACAAATTATATTTGTTGAATCTGACAATTGTGATAAATTGTGATTTTGTTGACTGCTTTGCTTCCAAGAGTAATTTTTAAAACACTTTTTGATATTCTAAAAGCTCCTAAAAAAAGACTAAGGCCTCACCAGTTAAATCATCTTTTGATAACACAAGAATGAATATAAATACAACTTTAATGATCTCTCAACCAATTGATCAGCAAATATTTATTGAAGGCCTACTATGAAGGAAGTGCTATGTAAATGAAGATACATTGGCTCTGAAATCAGAGGAGCTGGGTTCATACTCTCTCCTTGACACCTGTTAATCTCTTTACCTAAAGAGTAATGTGGTTGGTCTCCTTCAGCTGTAGAGCTATGATCTTATGTGCCAGGCTCTGTACTAGATACTGGGAATACAAATACATGCATGAACCACTCCCGCTTTGTCCTTATAAAAGCTTTGTTGTTTTGGTTACACTTAGTTTTCATGCCTTACTGCAGTTTCTCATGTGGTAGAAAAGTAGATGAGATTCCTCACATGCACTGATCCTTAAAAGGCATTTGCTAGACATATTTTACAGTTTAAACATGATATACTATTAGAGAAAGGGAGGATATGAAAAAAATCCATAGAAAAAAATCCACAGAAAAGAATAGTAAGAAAATAAAATTGTAAGAAAGGGAAATAGTAAGGCCTAAATATACAGAAATAATTTAGTCTTTGAATATTAGAAAAGCCATCAAAAAAATAGGATAGCAAATATTTTACCTTTGGCCCTGATCTAAATTCCAGATTTGTTTAGACAAAATGACCTAAGAAACAAAAAATCATTTTTGTCTGAATTAGCCATTCCTAGAACAAGATAACTTTTCCAGAATTGTCTCATATGCTCTTCTCCTCAACCCTTTCCATGTAAGCTTCCATCTAAGACAACGATGTCAGTTCTAGTCTTTCCATTATCTCCTACTACACAATTTTATATTCCATCCTTTCACCTCGTTTATATAATGACAAGGAAAATGGTGATTTCTATTAAGTGCCAGACACTGTGCTAAGTATTTTGCAAATACCTCATTTGGTTCTCTCAACCAACCTGAGAAGTAGGTGTAAGTGACTTGCTGAAGAATGAATAGCTAGTAGGTGTCTGAGGCTGGATTTGACACAACCTGTGCATTTGGGAATTGTTTAAATACCCTTATGTTCCCAGACTTCCATCCACTTCTGTCGCCTGTACTTTCAGTAGATAAAGGATATTAAAAGAAGTGTTAGTACTCTTGGTTGTCCCCTGAACCCAAAGGATCATTCATGGATCCTTTCCATCTCACTGCTGTTTGCTCCATTAGAATGTGAGTTGTTTGAAGACAGGTACTGTCCTACTTTTCTATTTGTATCCCCAGTGTTCAGCACAATATTTTGAAATTCTACTAATTAAATTAAATTAATAAATTCATTCATTCCCATTTTTTCCACAAATCTGTCAAAAAGACACATTAAATCATATTTTCACCTCTCTGCACCTCATTTTCTTTTAACTATAAAATGAGTAAAGCTGTAAATTGCCCTATCTTCCTTCCATGATTATGAAATCCCTTTGGATCATACAAATGCAAGCTATTATGTTATTCTAAGTCAACACTATGTTCAACATTTAATCCTTAATACAATAACATTGTGTTATTAACACAATGGAACTAGGCCCTTTAGGAAGTTTGGTCTGAGAGACCTTTCTTGTGAATCAACATTCAATAGATAAAAACAGAGATGAATTTTCTGTCAAATTCAATAAAGTTGGAAATAATGCTGTCTCTTGTCTACAATTTCAGAACTTTATAGTGTCTGAGCCTCACCAGTGCCTTTACTAACCTAATCTAATCAATCCTATCAATTCTGCTGAGCTAAGTATGGGCCAGTGGAAAGGTTTATGATTCCTGGAAATTGTTATTATTAGGGAAATGATATGACTTGCCAAAGGTCAGAGTGCATAAGTGACATGGTTGGGAAGAATGAAGTTTGTTTGCTTACTGCCCTAGTGAATGCTCTTATGGCAGCCCATATGGCAAAGGTTCTTAGATGAATTCTATTTTCAAACTATTTACTTTAAATATCACAATTTCCCAAATCCCAATTTTACTTGCTACAGAATAATGAACTCTCCACTAAAGTATTCTGACTCATCTCTCAGGAGTACCCTAGAGTCAACTCAAACTGGCCCACACTACAAATCAGGGCATGGTTTATTGTTGTGTTGTTTGTCTAGACTTAAGAAGTGTTCATTTTGATGTTGCTGTTCAGTCATTTTCAGTGTCAAACTCCTTGTGACCCTTTTGGGTTTTTTTTTAGAAAGATAATTGTAATGGTTTGCCATTTCCTTTTCTAGCTCATTTTACAGATGAGTACACTGGTTTGTTAAACACTTTAACAGTAATTTGGGGGGGAGGGGGAGATGAGGCAATTGGGGTTAAGTGACTTGCCCAGGGTCACACACCTAGGAAGTATTAAGTGTCTAAGGCCAAATTTGAACTCAGGTCCTCCTGATTTCAGGGCTGGTGCTCTATCCACTGTGCCAGCTAGCTGACCCTAACAATATTCTCAAAGATTATGCCCTGGAGGACAACTTCCTCTAGCTGTCCGGGAATAGCAGGTTCTTTAAAGGGGGAAAGGCCTCAATTAGGGCCCAAGAATTATTTGAGGTATAATTCAATGTTTACTATTTCTTGCGAAGTTGGGGCTGCAAGGTGGCACAGTGGATAGAGTGCCAAGCCTAGAATCAGGAAGACCTAGCCTAAGTTCAATTCTGGCCTGACACTACTAGTTGTATGATTTTGTAAAAGTTCCTTAAGCCTGTCTGCCTCAGTTTTCTTATGTGTAAAATGATCTGGAGAAGGAAATGGCAAACCACTCCAGCATCTTTGCCAAGAAAATTTCCAGTGGGTATAAAAAAATTACTCTCGCATGGGTTCTGTCAATAAAAAGTTATTATAATAAATAAATTTTTAAAAAGTCTAAAAAAATTTTTAAAAATTAAAAAAAAATAAAGAAAAAGGTTAACACAGAGAATAAATAAATAAAAATAAAAATGATCCTTGGTAAGGATTTTTTAAAAGAAAAAAAAAAAAGAAAAAGAAAATTCCTAGTGGGATCTAGTATGACCATGGCTGAACAAAATCTGCAAGGTACATAATGCTTTAGGACTACAAAATACAGGATACAACAATAAAATAATTATCCCTGTCCCCAAAAAGTTTATATTATATTGAGATAAGTATTAGGAGGTAGTTATATCTAAGAGCTGGTGAAAATGAAGACTTTCATTAGAAGGTAACACAAGCTGGGCCTTGAAAGAAGCTACAGGTTTTTAAGAGGTCCGAGTTAAGGAAGTACATTCCAGATTTCAGGATTAATACATGCAAGAATTGGAAGTAAATAATTTTGAGTTCAGAGAACACCCAGCAGACCATTTTGGTTGAAATATGTGGTACATGAAGAGCAAAAATGAAATGATTGTAGAAAATAATTTGGGTTGCTAGTGGGATTCTGAACTTAAAACACGAAAAGAGAGCATTTCCAGACACAAAAGAATATAAATCCAAAATAGATTTGTATATGAAACTTCTAATCTTTATTTCATATCACTTTTTAAAAAAGTATAATAATCTCCATGTTTTCAAAACTATTCTCCTCCATTTTCTTCTGAACTGCCTTTTGGTCTCGTCTATTCATTTTTCTATTTTTATTTTCATTTAAGTATTTTAAATTAATTTTAATTCCATCACATTCAGCAAAATTTTAAAATCCCCAAGATTTTATTGCATAACTACGTAGTTCAGATAAAAAAAAATTCTACATTAGCTACATCCAAAAGTTTATTTCTGCATTTTAAGTTCATGTCTGTCGAGAGTGGCATCTTTCATCTTCAGTTTTTGTATACATCATTTGTCAGTAATGATCATATTTCTAATCTTTTATTATTGATTTTCCTGTTACTGTACTTATCATTTTGCTTTGCAAGAGGATTTTCTTAAGTTTCCTCTGAGGTTGTAGATTGCATAATTTTCTTATATCAAAACAACATATTATATACATGTAACACAATCTTTAGCGCCATTATCCAATAGGTGCTATAAAACTTTTTTGTACACAGATCCCCTCCCCGCTTTCTTTGACTTATTTAGGGTGTCAGCACAGTAGTTGCAGATAGGTTAAAGGGTCTGCAGAGTTTGAGAATTTTCTGGGTTTCAAATTTCTTTCCAGAATGACTAGACTAACTCATAACTCTTACAGTGTAGTTTAAGCAATTCCAAGCATTCCAACTCCACTGCAATGAGCACAACTCCAATGGGCTGAGCACATTGTTTGAATACCAAATGTATGCTTGCCAAAAAGATCATCTTATGGAGAACTCATACAGGGCAAATGCTCACAAGTGTTTGGGGGGGGGGGGGGGGGGGGGGGGTAGTGATTTTCCTATAGAACTTCAACATTTGTTCTTTGCCAGCCTGATAGGAATGAAGTAGAATTGGAAAACTGCCTTAGTTTAAATCTCTTTAATTATTACTATGTAGTGCATATTTTCTAGCACAGTACCTGGCACACAACAGATACAATATAAATGCTATTCTCTCATCCCCTTATAAATGATTGCTGATGGTACCTGTATTATCTTTGTTACTCTTGCTTGTAAATTGAATATCCTGCCCATTTTTTGGTTTTTTTTTTTTGTTGTTTGTGTTCAGGAATTCTTCAAAAACTTGATTGTCCACTTTTTTCATTGATAATTAGGCTCAGCTTTGCAAAGTATGCCATTTTAGGTTGAGTTTTGAGTTCCTTCAATTTTAAAATATAAAAATCCATTTCCTCCAAGTTGAAATATTTCTCTTTATTATGACTTTATATATAGCATTTAAATTTTTAAAGTTTCTTCATTTGAGAAAAATACATCTTTCCTTTTTAGAACATTTTTGTTGCTTTTATGTGGGTTTGTTAATGTTATTCAATTTTTTATATTCACTTTCAACTATTACTTTATGACTGAATTAAGAACTCTTTCCTCATGGGGGAAATTGGGAGCAGTACCTCAGAACATTTGTGCTTATTCGTTCTTTATTACATGTGGATCAAAACACAGATGTCAATTAATTTGAAAAACAAAAACACTTATGCAACTAATTTTTTGTGATTTAGCTTCTATTTACCACCCTTGCCCTATATTGGAAGAGGCAGTGGTTCTTGATCTGTAATGTCAAGTGTATAGGTAATTCATTGTGTGGAAATTTTCCTGCCCTTTCTACCTGTAATGTAGTCTTAAATTACTTAGGCTCTTAGGTCAAATAATTTATCCATCATCTTACTAGTTATATCGGAAGCAAGATTTTGACCCAGGCTCTAAGGCTAGCTTCCTTATCCATTGTGTCACATACCCTTAGACAGAAAAAGTTACAACTTTGTATACCAAAATTAATAAAAAGTGAAGGTACTACCTGCCAAATTGGCAATCAATAATTTGGCTAAAATATAAAGGAATATCTACTTTGTATATGTTGTAACAGAGAATATCTCTTTATAATTCAAAAAAATCATGGAATTCATGAATATTCTGAGCACTAAGATTGAAACAAAAAGTCAACTATTAACACTGCTTAAAGTTAAAATGACTATTTACATATTTCATCTTCTTTGGATTAAAATTAGACTTAAACTAAAAGCCAGTACAACTCTCACCTCATTTCCCCCTGTTCTATCCACCCATAAACTCACAATTTCATTAGAAAAATTCTATTTCTTTTTCTTTCTGGTTTACATATCTTCTAATATAGTTTAAGACAATAAATGACTTTAAACAATGGAGTACATAAGCCAAATTTACTACACAAGAGTAAAAAGTATAAACAGCTTCTGTAGCCATCTTGTTCTAAGCAAAGAAATACAGTATTAAATTAGTTGTGTGAAAATCTGACTTTTAATCTCATCTTTGCAATCTCTTGACTTCGTTGGGCCTGAGTTTTCTACTTAAAAAAAAAGAAAAAAAAACTATTTGGCTATAATTTTTTCTTCATTTATTTAGATGTTAGGTTTGAAGAATTTAATGGAGCATCGTGCAAAGTGCTGGATTTAATCAGCAGAGAACTAGATTTAAACTTATTTAATAGTTTTGTGAATTTCAAAGTCTCTTCCAACTTTAAATCTGTGATTTTTAAGTCTGAAGTTGAGAGTGCAATTGGCAGATAATTCCCTAAGACTAAGGTAAAGACAAGTTTGTGATCTGCATCAGTGGAATGAGTTTCCATACTGGCAGGTCCAATGAAATCAGAATTTTATTTTCCCATTTCTTAAAAGAAGAAAATTCATAGCATATAATCATAGTTTATATTTATATAGGTGCTTTAAAACTTGCTGTGAGAAAACTACTAAAATACTTCAAAGGTCATGGGTGAGCAAGTGATTTTTGTTACTTTAAGATTATTATGAATGAACATAAGTACCCCAGGTCCTATCAAACTGGAAAGGCTTCAAGTATGGATCTAGAACCATCTGAAGTGTATTAAGCATATCTTTGATGAAAATGAGAAGTAAATATGTGGAATTTCACAAATAGTAAAACACAATTTCACTTATACAATTGATTCAAAGCTGAAGAGAATATCTGATCATATACCATGTTCACCAATAATCATTTGATTTAGTAGATATGTGTGTATGGCATTTTAAAGGTTTTCCCCTTTAACAAGGTGTCTCCCATTTATATATTAAAATAATACAAACAGCTCTGATACAACAATGGAGACTTACAAAGAGTGGATTCTTGAAGAAAAAATTGCCAAGGGATACACAAGGATTGAATATTCACCAAAATGTTATATAAATGTGAGCTGCCACTTTTGTTCAAAGTCTTTGCTCTCTAATTTGAAATCTAGCTCCCAATCCATTTTAGTTTTCACTGTTTGTGTAGAAAACATTTTAAAATGTATTGGCCTTTCTTGCTTGCTTTTCTAAGAGCAATGATATCCCTAAATAGTTCTTGATGGCTGAAAATCTTAAGAGTCTCAGGGTTATCATTCTGAATGCAATGATCATTTTATAATAGAGGATGTAAAAAAAGATTCAAGAGTTTCAGCATTAACATGCATTAAGTCCAAGAACCAAAGGATCAGAGATTTAGAGGGAGGAACTTCCATTCAGTTCAACACTTTCATTTTACAGGTGAGAAAATTGAGGCCCTAAAAAGTTAAGTGACTTGTCTAAGGTGACACAGAAAAGTAAACATCAGATCGGAACCTAAGATCCAAGATTCCAAATTAAAAAAATTTTCCCACTAAGTCAAAATATACTTGTAAGAAAGTTACTTGGAATGCAGTGGCATTCCCATGGAAGAATATTATAAATACAGGATGGGTTTCAAGGATAATTCACCAAAGCTTATATAGCCACAATTTAGTTGAACTACAATATTAACAACTATAAATAACAGTATTTTCTTTTAACATTTTGTCTCTGGAAAATACTGTAACTCAGGATACCAAGACCATCCCTTCTGACTTAGCTCTAGAATACAATTCCCTGCCCCAGTTCTAACTGTTAGAACTTGACTTCTGTAGCTCCAGTGGCATCAGAAAAGGAAAGGAAAGGTAACAAAGATGGAAAGAAAGAAGAGTAGGTCCCTACTAGCTCTGCTGCTGAGCAGTATGACAGCTAGAGCAAGAAAGAATTTCAAACTAGAAGAAGGCAAAGAAGTTGTAATGGAAATCAGTAGTAACAGAAGATAATATAGGGTCCCCATAGGCAATGGTAGTAAGATATGAAATGGAGTAGGAAACTTCCAGTAAAGTTTCTAGAAATAGTGTTAGTGAAGAAGGGAGAAAAATAAGGAAAAAGAGAAGGAAATCCCGACTGAGAACAGCAAGGAGTAGGGAGTAAGGATGGCAGCAGAAATAGGCTATCCCTAAGTAGCAATGGTGGGAGCCATTTCTTAAAAAGGGGACAGGATTCAAAAATGGTAATAATGGTTGTACAGAAAGGATAGCAAGGTGTCCCTGGTTGTAATATGTGAGGAGTAATCTAAGCCAGGGCCTGTCTGTACTTTAAAAAAAAAAAAAAAAAAGTAGCAATTAAAAAATAAGATTAACAAAGTTTTCTGCTTTAAAAAAAAAAAAATTGAAAACTCTGATGCCAGAAGGGGAAAAATCTTGTGTTATCATCAATGGCTCTTCTAAATGTGGAATGCCAGAAAAATACAGTTAAACTAAAGTTGGGGATATGTCTGATATTTTATTCTATTTTCTCTTCCCTCATTTTTATTTCATCACTGGTAAAGAATGTACACACACACTCCCACCTCCACCACCACCCTCACACATACCCTCCCCACACACACCCATACACAATAATTTTATTAATTCTTTTTCTTTAAAATTGAATAGAAAAAAGTATCAGTGGTTTCTATAGAATTACTTTTAGTCAAATAGTACTTCTATGTAACATTGCTATGGAAAGCTAATATTGATAGGTCCAATAAGAAAAACAAAGATACAAAAAGCCATTAACAATAAGCATATAATGAATCATTGCAGCTTATATGTCAAACCAAGTATAACCAAGAATTTAAAAAGTTCTTTGAAAATCTCAAGAATCAGGGGCAGCTAGGTGGCACAGTGGATATAGAGCACCAGTCCTGAAGTCAGGAGGACCCAAGTTCAAATCTGGTTTCAGACACTTAATACCTCCTAGCTGTGTGATCCTGGGCAAGTCACTTAACCCCAACTGCCTCAGGGGGAAAAAAAAGAGAAGAAAAAGAAAACAGAAAAAAAGAAAATCTCAAGAATCAAGCTCTTTCACCATAGAAATTGTCTTAATTTGTGCTTAGGAATATTATTAGAAGTTATTTTATGTAATTCACTAAATTTGGAACTCTTTTTTTCCTCCTAACTCTACCTACATACACTGACTTAACTGATGAAGAAAAGCATTAGTGGAGCTTGAATATTTAATTGTAATTTACCAGTAAATACCTTAAACAGAACTTAAATGAAAGGGTTAGCTATAAAAGGAAATAGCATCGTTTTATCACTGCCACTGTTTTTCTTCACCATTAAAAAATTTTTATTTTCCTAATCCCTCCCCAAATTCAGAAAAATAACATACTTCAATTTTATAAATAAGTATGAAGATAATAATCAAAAGTTTGCTGATTTCACAGGATATAATTTCTTTATATTTATCTTATGTTTTTCTAAAAAAGGCTATTGTTTAAAGAGTAATTTTGGAAAAACAAAATCATCAAACCTATCTAGGCATGATAGCAGTAATTTTGTTTAAATGATGATTATGCATGCAGGATGTCCCTAAATCTTAGTGCAGTTTTAAGCTATTAAGATAAAAAAAAAAAAAAAATAGCCTAATAGCTTTAGTAGCTTAAACTTCCATTAAGCTTTTGGGAACATTCTGCATATAGAAAATATAACAGTCTGATCACATGTAGAAAGAAAACTTAAGTCTATCCTAAGATCTACCTTACCCCTCTAAATTGTAGTAATTAGACAATCATTTAGATGGGAAGAGGGAGTCTTATTCAATATAAAGCCTCTTTATCTTTGAGCAACTGGATACAGTAGAGACAAGATTTATAGATAAAATGATCACCTATAAAAATTCTAAATTACTACACTACCTCCCTTAAAAAATAAATATAACCCGTTTGCTAGTCAACATAATTCTTAACAATCATTCAGGCTCCTCAGCCTCTGTGGCCCATTTCGTTCCTTTACAAAAAAAAAGTTCATCACAAAAAATGCACATCACACACACGCATGTACATATACACATACATAAATGTGTAGTAGTAGTAATAATAATAGCATTTATATTGTGCCTAAAGTTTGCCAAGCACTTTATAAATATTATCTCATCTTATCCTCCCTACAATACTGAAAGTGGATCCTCATTTTGCAAATGAGGAAACTGAGCAGACAGGTCAAATGACTTGCCCAAGGTCACAGAGCTAAGTGAGGCTGGATTTGAACTTGTCTTCCCAACTCCAGGTCCAGTGCTCTAACCATCATGCCAGATGCCACTGTTTATATTTATATGTGCTCTTGGAAAATGTTTATTATATTCCTGAATGTAGGTTTCACCTCACTTAAGTAATAGATTAGTTAAACCAGGGAAGCACCAGTTGCTGCTCACAAATAGATTAGAGGCAAAATATCAACAAAAACCCAAGTAGGCCAAAAATATCACAATCATAAAATTTTGAATTTCAAGTATGACATTATTATATATATATATATATTTTAAAAACTACCAACTAGATATACTTTAAAACCTAAGTTTTCTAAGAAGGTTATTCCATTCTCCCAGAAAGGCAAAAAAGGGATGAAATATTTTGAAACTAAAACAAAAACTAAATGGGAATTCTTCCAAATTCTGACTACACCCCACCCTAGCAAAACTGCCTTAAGACTTGGTACAAAATCTTTCTTATAACTACATAAGATTCAATTTATTTTACCCTCTTGTTCTGCTATGGTTCAATTAAACATTTCATTATCTTATTTAATAACAATCTCTCTTTAAAAAGCTTTCACAGTAATTAATGAGCCTACTTTCTCTTGGTAAAAAATTGTTATTGAATTTCTTTAAGTAGGACCCATAATTTTAAATGGCACACCAACTTAAAAGACAGAATACTTCATTTAAAAAAAAAAATTGGAAATAACTGATTTCAAGGAAAAATTCCTAGAACATAATTTATCCCCAAACCTATCTATATGTAATAGGTAAATCAAGTTTTGCAAAAGGCCATTTAAGTTGTCTCTGGAAGGTTGTCAATGTTATATGATGTGTAAACTGGTTTTAAAGATACTTTCTGATTAATGCACTTTGACATGGTTTGTATTGAAAACTTCTAAAAAAAATTTAACAAATAATATATATATAGTTGATTTGCTTCAAGGGGTTTCTACGAAATATAAGCCACTTGAAGAAGCATCAAGTTCTATAGTGGCAAATGTCAACAAAAATGAAACACTTTTGAATCACAGTGCAAAGGGCTAAGCTCAAGACTACCTTCCAAAGTGACACCAGCATAAGATGTGAATTATGACTCTATCCCTTAAAAAAAATAGCACACTTAGTTATGCATGGCTTTTAGCCTTAGTCTAATATTATGCTATCAATTATTGACCCTATTCCCTCCCATAAAACCCAAATCAGTCACGTGGAAATATACATATTTTCTGAACACTGTTTAGAGTCCTTGGTTTTCCAGCTCTGGTGGAGATCCTGAAGCCGTTCAGAAGTCCGTGTGCTTATATTCAGGGCAGGATGAACTTTGCAAATTCCACTTTCATCCATCAGTGATAGACCACAGATTCCAAAGTATGCATGCAAAGCATCTGAAAATAAAATATTAACATTTTGATGGCTATTTATGTTAGCATATACTGTAGGATATTTTAAGTGCATAGAAAATTACTGTTCTTTGATTAAATTCAACAAACTTTTAGTGAGTGCCAACTATGTGCAATGCAATTTGCTTAGAGCTACAGGGTAATAGAATAGTGAATAAAATAGGCTGACGTACATGCAAATATTGGAAATGGATAGATAAGCCTGATATACAAATAAAATACAAAAGAGAATATGAAGTAAAACCATACAAGCATAGATAAACAGAACTTCCTGCTTGGGAAGTGGTAATAGTAAAAATAAAAGATACCATCTGAAATGGGTCTTAAAGATTAATTAAGGGATCAGTGAGTAAAAATGTGAATAATACAAGGACAGAGGGAAGAAAAGAAAAATGTTGACTGAATTTAAACTATTAGTGAATAAGCTGTATGAACGATATTGTAAATAGTCTTTTTAAAAAGTATTTCTTTTAAAATATCAAATGCCATATTGTATGAAAGTTCTATATCTGTAAAAAAAATTTTTTACACACTTTTTTTTTTTTTTTTTTTTTTTTACAATTTTACACATTTACAGAATGGGTTTTAAAGACTGCTGAAACCAATGCATACAAGAACAAGATTCCTGTCGATAGATTGAAAGTCTTCAGTGAGACTGAATCTGTTACCCCTGGAAGCAGGCCATTCCTTGAATCCATTTATTGTTAAGATTTTCCTTAAAAGTCTAATACTGACTTCTGCAATTTGTACCCACTGTTCCTATTTTTATCCCATGGAACTGAGAAGAATAAATCTAATCCTTTTCTTTCCATGTGACAGACACCCATTAACATACTAAAAGTACAAAAACGTATAATATACAACACTTTTCACATTTTCACTTAATGAGAATAAGAGGGAAGAGAGTGGGAATGCTTAACCTATATAATTTTATAACATTCATTTCTGATTTTTTTCTGGGGGGAGGGGAGGAAGCTGTTCTTTCCATTTACACTGCTTGTAGTCATAGATATGGTTTTCTTGGCTCTGTTTACTTCACTGAGAATTAGTTTATATAGATTTTTCCAGGCTTCTCTATATTCTTTACCTTCATCATTTCTTACAAGAGTAACATTCTATTACATTAATGTATGACAATTGACGAGTATCTAATTTGTCTCATTCTTCACTATCATGAAAAGGGTTTTTAAAATATTTTACTATTTATAGAGATGTACTTAACAATAGCCTTTTTGGAGTATAAGTCCAGTAATAGAATTTTTGTTATCAGTAGGTATGAACATTTTAGTCACTTTGTTTACATAATTCCAAATCATTTTTCAACAAGCAGTTATACCAATTCACAGCTCCATCAAGGTAGCCTATCTTCTGACAATCCTTCCAAAATTGAGTGCTGTCATTTTTTGTCATCTCAGCCAATCTGCAGGATGTGAAATAGAAACTCATAGGATTATCTTGATTTTTCACTACTAGTGATTTGGAGCATTCTTTCATGTGGCTGTGAATAGCTTGTAAATCTTATTTTAAAAACTATTTATATCCTTTGACACCTTATCCAATTGGAAATGACCACTGGCCACACACATTTACTAATTATTATGTATTTTGGGTATCAAACCATATAAAAGGAAGGATACAAAAACCTTTTTCCTGTTTGACTATCTCCCTTCTTATCCTAGATCATTAATTTTGCTGTGCAGAAATTTTTGTTTCATGTAACCAAAATTACTTATCTTTTGTAATTGCTGCTTTCATCTTGTTAAGACTATATATATATATATATATATATATATATATACCCATAGCTGTAAGAACAGAACAGTGTGTGTGTGAGTCTGTATCTCCTCTGTACTTGTGGGGTTTTCTTTTCTTATACAATCTGTTGCTTCATCTTGTTTCACTCTATTAATTAATCCACTTACACTTACACCCAAAGATAAGAGAATTATGACTTTAATACTGGGATTTATGTCCCTCTTCTCCATCTAACCACAGTACCATGCCTTCAGTTATTTATTATTTTAGTCTATTCTCCTGCCCTTCAATCCTGTACTCCCCAGTCTCCATGTTTCCTCTTTCCCTCTGGAGTTTTGCTTATTAGTTCTTCCTTTTTGTCATTTAAATCTTATTCTCTTTTGTCCCTTTCCCTTGGAGAGTCAAATAGAGGCAGTTAGATGGTACAATGGATAGAGCACTGGCCCTGAAATTAGGAAGACCTGAGTCTAAATCTGGCCTCAAACTCTCTTAATATGTACTAGCTGTATGACCTGGGCAAAACCTAACCCCAAATGCCTCACCAAAAAAAAAAAAAAAAAAAAAAAAAGTAAAATTTCCCTTCCTTTTTACTCACTTCATTATCCCTCCCGTTTTTAATTCTTTGATTAATACTACTTCTATTCTTCAGTCCTTCTTTATGCACTCTGAATTATTAATTATAACTTTTGAGATACTGTGTGATCTGGATTGAAGATCCAGAAAAGAATCTAGAACCCAATGCGGACAGAAATATCCAGAATAGGTGTGATCTGGATTGAAATCCAGAAAATAATCTAGAAACGAATGAGAATAAAAAAATCTAGAACAAGTGTTATCTGGATCGAACTATTTTTGGTTCTCTTCTGAACAGTTTTTATTACTACCTTACTTGCCCCCTTTTTCCATTATGCCTCTTTGAAAAACATCAATTCATATAGGTGATAGAGGATACTGCCTCAGGTAAGATTCTTCCTGTATCTCTGATTATGTAGGTCAGAATTGAATTTTGCTTTTCCTCCTCCTCTCTTCTCCCCATTTCCCTTGAAACCTCTTTCCCTGTTTCTACTCCCTCCCTTAGTTAGTTGCCTCTAGGAGCTCTGACTCTCCTTCTCCTGAAGCAGGATCAATGATCTCTAAGCATTAAACTCTTGAAAAAAATACACATTTTAAAAACAATCTCCCTTTATCTCTCTTCACCCCTAGGAATATGTGGTACTTCTCCCACCAAAAAACCAAGGCATATCCTTTTGCTTATTTCTCTCTGCCTCCTTAAACATTTCCTAGAGGCTCTCTTCCCAAGAGACTACAGGAGTTATCTTCCCCTCACTAGTAACTTTTGATTTGATTATGGTACATTACATATTCCTCTGTATCTTTCTCCTTTCCCTCTTTTTATAAGTCTTCCCAATTTTAGTCCCACAAAAAAAAAACAAAAAAAACCCTCAAAATTTGAGATTGATGTTTCAAGTTTGTTTCTCCACCATCAATTCTATCTAACTTCTAATTTTATCTGTCTCTTTAAATAGACTTAGAAATAACTTTCTTAATGATCTCTATTCTTATTTTGCTGCTAAATTTAACTGACATATTTGTCTAACTTATTTGAGAAGCAAATACTCTCTTCACGTCTGCTTTTTTTTCTAAGAATTTTTCAAAACCACTTTTATTGTGGAATACCTTTTTTTTTTTAACAGGTAGGTCACTCTGGGATGCATCTTGAGCTCCATCACTCTTCAGAATAGATTACTTTATTGCATCTATGGATGCAGAATAACTTTGCGTTATTTTAATTTCCTTTAGTTTGTATTTTAAGTCCTTTCTCCTAGGCACATGCAGAATTTGTCTCAATAGAACTATTAAGATTTAATCTGTATGTCTTGGAATTTATAGTTTGGGGTCTTTTCTGAAATGCTCTATAAATCCTTAAATTTGCAGGTTTGTTTTCTATATTCAGAAGTTCTGATAGTTGGTGTTTTTTATTGTTGGTTGTTTTGTTTTGTTTTTTTGTTATGACACTCAGGCTATGAATATTTTTCTGGGTCCTCAATATTCCTAAAGTTGTCTCTACAAATAATGTTTTCAAAGACAATGTTTTGCTGGTATGGAGAATATATTTTCTTTTAAATTATTACTTTTTCTCATCTTCCACAATATCCTGCTGTGTACTTTCATTCCCAATCAGTTGTCCTTTCTTTTGTTTGTTTAATGAAACTTGTCACTGCAGATTTTTTTTTTTATCTTTTGCCAATTCTTTTTTGTTATGACAGGTCATAAATTCACTCTTCCCAATTCTTTTTCTTTTAAGCCAACACAGGAACAGTGTGCTGTGATTCCTTGCTCTTCCCAAAATCCACAGGTCTTATGCCTCATCAGGTGTATACTACTTTCCCTTTGTTTTATGGTATTTATTCATAAATGCCTGAACTCTTAATTCCCTCCTGCTGTTGTCTTTCCTATTGATTTACTTATGTTCAAGGTTTTTGAGATTTTTTTCCTCCCGGGATCTTTGGTGATTTACTTATCCCCCCCCCCTCCCCCCCACTTTGTTTTCCCAAACTGGAAACCATTAACGTCTTTTCTGATGATAGGTTTCCTGAGGGATATAACTCCAAGAATGTTAGCCTCCTCCCATGTGGGGCAATTAACAGTTCACAAACCTAGGTCTCTATCCCAAGTGACCTGTGGGGGGAAAAAAATAGCTGGAGCTATATATTGAGTGCTTTCCTTCTAATTTAATGATTCTCCCCTTTTCCCACACATCTTGCCCATTCCCTGTTCCTTAGTTCTTTAGCCTAAAAGCACAGAACAACATGACCTGACTATTGCAGTCTAAGCAAATTCCTGCCCTTTGGAGTTTGAATCTCTGCAGCACTAGAAGTAGGGTTAAGCTCTATTATAGGCACATATCTTACTCTACTACTTTGCTCTGCTTGAGTTCTGTTGCAGAACATGTTAACGGTGGCACTATGGCTAGGGCATATTTCTGTCACTTGGAATTTGGTTCTCTAGTATACTGGGGTGTCAGTGTGGGGAGAAGGATGAGAAGTAGAATTCTGTTGCAAGCTTGTGAGCCACTTGCAATTCTGCTACTGAAAGTGTGGTGGGCAGTATTTAGTTATTGCTGTTTAACATTATTTCATGGAGTTTTTTTTTACCTTTTTAGGATTCTTAAGTGTCCTACTATTAAAGACTGTTGATATTGCTTTATTACTAGAATATTAAGTTTTCTTTTGACAATCTTTTTGTGAGATCAGAGAAACTATCTAGTCCTTCTTCCATATTGTTAATCATGTGACCCAGAAATTCATGTCTTCTTTTTTCAAAAAACAAACAAACAAACAAAAAACACCCTACAGTTCTTCTGAATGGTCTTCTCAATGGTTGAAGCCCTATATCATGTTGATTATCACTTCTCTGGATGCTCTCAAGTTTATCAATAGCCTTCCTTTCCTAAAATGAGGTATTCAGAATATGGTCCAACAAAGGCAGAGTGCATCAGGTGTATCATATCTTTAATTCCTGGATACTAAAGCTCAACAATATAGCTCAAAAATTAACTTTTTTGGCTGACATTTCACACTGCTAATTCAAAGTGAGCTTGCACTGCAGTACACCAATATGACCCAATTTTTCTCTCCAAACTGCCATCTAACAATAATTCTCTGCTTCCACTTCCTGTACTATTAAAGTTGGATCCTTGAACTCTAAACTAACACCTGAGGAGAGAACTTAGCTTAGAAGAATACTTCATTTTTTACCTGGCTGCCCTCCTCTGAGACTTCCTTTTCTTCTCTATCACACCACTACAGATACCTTCCCCTGCATCCCTCTCTTTTCAGAATCCTGTGCTTTTCCTTCCCTCTTAAAATGTTAAGTTTTTTATGGGTAGAGACTGACTTCTTTTTTTCTATGTTTGTATCTACAGCATATAGCACAATGCCTGGCACACAATGAATCCTTAATAAATATTGACTATTAATTGTTACATGAAGAGAGGGGAACAAAAAAATGGAAATTCAGGAAAAAGCAATGTTGTAGACATAAATGGAGAAAAAGATTTTAACTTACTCATAACTTTAAATGTGAATAGATCAAACAATCGAATAAATGAAGGGGAATAACAGACTGGTTAAGAAAACAAAACCCCACACTCAATTGCTTGTCGACTGCCCGATTCATCTAAGAAGCAAAGTCTAACACAGACTAAAAATCAAAGGCTGGAACAAAATTATGCAATAGCTGAATTCAAGAAAGATGGAATTGAAATCACCAAACAAAAAGGAAAATTCACAATACAGAGATAAATAAAGAAATGACATGTTTACAGAAACTATAGATAAATCAATCTTATATTAAACTTAGGTGCTCCAAAAACCAATGAATCTAATACATAAAGGAAACAACTCAATTAAAAGAAAATACTGAAAGTAGTAGTGATGGCAGAAAACTTTATTGAAACTCTCTGATTTAGTCAAAACTAACAAAAAGATAAAACAAAAGGGAAATACAGATTTGAAATAATTGCAGAAGAAACTGGAACTAAATAAGTGGAATTTTCCAAACATGAATGCCAAAGAAGATACATTACTCGGTATCATAAAAACTCCTATAAAAATTGTCTATGTATTAAGGAGATATAATGCAAATAAATGTAAAAGGCAGAAATAGTAAGCATATCTTTTAAAGATGAAAATGTAATAAAAATATATGTTCAGGGAGCATGTGATAGAACCACGGCTACCCTTCACTACTTTTCTCCATAAAAGATTGAACAGCATACTAAAAAGCAGAGACACCAACTTGCTGACAAAGGTCTGTATAATCCTATATTAGTAGCAACATATGGCTGTGAGTGTTGGATGATAAAGAAAGTTTAGTGCTGCAAAAATCAATGTTTTGGAATTATGGTGCTAAAGAAGGCTTTTGAGAGTCCTTTGAACAGCAAAGAGATCAAATCAGCCAATGCATTAAAGAATTTATCTATTTATCTAAGACTATTCATGAGAAGGTCAAATATCAAAGCCAAAACTTAAAAACTTGGGCCACATACTGAGAAAACAGGACTCATTAGGAAAAATGATTTCCTGATGTTGGGAAAGACTGAAGGAAAAAATAAATGGAGATGACAAAGGACAAGACAGGTAGTGTCACGGGGTCACTAAGAGTTGCATATAACTGAAGGACTGAGCAACAGGTTGGAATTGGCCATTACTTCCCTTGACACAGCTTTCTATTTACATAAGAACAAAAAATATCCATTTATATTGTTTCTGATGTCTCTATGAATTAAGTTTTCAAAACAAACAAACAAACAAACAAGTGACCATACTCTACCCTGCTGACCAAATGTGCTTCCAAATATGATTAAGGACCGCATCTAAAGAAATTAAATTCCAATCACTCTTGTATATCTTTGCTCTTTAAATAAACCTCCTTTTTGATAAATGTTCAAAGACTCAAATGAGTATCTCAATTCATCCAACTCAAACATCAACTGGCTGGATATTGATACTGGTAACTAGCTTACCACCAACATTTGGTATAATAAGGTAATGTGGATGAAATGAGATGGTTTTATGGCTCACATTATCTGAGCTGGGGGAAAGCATTACAAATATAGAAGGTGGGGTGATCTTGGGATAATTATATGATATCTTGTTACAAGAGTCCTTTTGATCAAATATTGGGGGTTATCTCTATGAGAGAGGGAGTAGATTTCTTTTTGAAAGGGGAAATGAGCTCAGTAAATGCTAAGATGAGCCAAGTCCAATATTCCCTCCTTGTTGACAACCCTGCAAATGGACTGTCCCTGTTATTGGACCCTACCTAATACTGAATAGATGAAGCAGTCAAACAATCACCATTTGTTTAGAGTTGCCCCTTATGGATTGGGTATATGCAGAGGTAGCCATGCAATGATATGGCATAGAACACAGGAAGTTTCTAGTACTAAATGGAAGTAGTACATGAGAAGTAACACTTGCCTGGAGTCCCTCTGGTATTAATGTCCTTTATAAATAGAGGACAACTATTTCAGAGACTGATGTCTCTAGTCTAAACTCTGGAGCCCTGCCTCCTCCACTGATCCCCACTTAAAAGAACATAGCTCCTAAGGAACATGATTTTGCCTTATTGATCAATGGTTCCATCTGCTATGAGGAAGTATAATATAGACAAGTCCTTCCAGTGGGTTGAAATTCAGATTACATAGCTGGCACGTGCTATGAGGAATAAGGCACAGAAGATTTTTATTTATACTAGTCCCTCAGCAGTAGTCATGAGTATGGCCACATGGTCTTGCTCTAGAGAGTAAAGGACTATAACAATTTTACTTCTGCCTCCCACTATATATAATTATTTGTGAGTCATGTTAGAACTTACAAAATATAGCATAAATATACTAATGAAATAGCATATTAATCATTTGCCATATAAATGACAGCTTGCAACTGTTATAAGAACAGCAGAGATTGGGGAGTAGATTTGGTAAAAATATTGGTATTAGAGAGATAATCACATTGTGCTGGGCAAAGAACCATATGATTCCCCAAAAAGAAGTAGATGAAAAAAGCTAACAAAGAAAAAAAGAAACCCAGCAAATCCCTGGTAAATTTACAGGACATTTTTATCAAACTTTTAAAGAAAAGTTGAAAACAATACTAAACAAATTACAAAAAAAAATGACAATGCACTAACATAGTCCTAATGCCTAAATAAAGGAAAGGTGACACAGTGAAAAATTATAGAGCAAAGTCATTAATGAACAGACTGAAAAATATTTACTAACATCCTGAGAAACAATCTACCACAATTCATCCAAGAACTTATTAATTATGATTCATCTGGATTTATACCAGAGATGCAAAGACAGTCCTATATTAGGAAAACAATGAATATAATTAATCATATGAAAAATAAAAATATTTAAAAGCACATGATTATCTCCAAAGATACATTTCAAACTTGTGAAAACAGTACTTATTTATTTACTTATTTATGCTAACAAAAACAAAAAAAAAACACTTTTATACTATAGACGGATCTCTTTTTAATATTATAAAAATTATCTATTTAAAACCCAAAGCAAGGATGGTGCTCTGCAAGAAGCTTTCCAAGTAAACAGAAATAAAGCAGGACAGCCATTCTACCAGTTGTTAATTGAGACAGTTCTAGAAATACTAGCAATATCCAAAAGAAAAAAACAAAGAAATTAAAGGTATAAAGACCAACAAAAAGAAGATAAAACCATCCCTTCTTATTAATGACATGATGTAAAAAAAAATCCCAGGGAATTAGCAAAGATACTAACTAAAACAACAGCTTCAGCTAAGTTATAAAGTAAAGCCACACACACACACACACACACAAAAGCATTTGTGTAGAATAAAAAATTCAAAAGTTAAAATGTAAAGAATAAATACCATCCAAAAATAATGCAAAATGCATAAAATATTTGAAAGTGAACATACTAAAGTCCACAAAATCCTTGTACAGGTTTTATTACAAAGTGCTCCTAAAAGAAATACAGAGTTTAAATGACTAGTGAAATATGCAGTGTTCATGGCTAAGCTGTGCCAATATACTAAAAATAATCATGTTAATTTACAGTTTTAATTGCTATATATCAAACTATCAAAGTAACACTATATAGGATCTCATGAAAATAACAAATTTCATTTGGGAAAACAAAAGATCTTGAATCTTGGGAAATAATGAAAGAAGGGAAAGGATGAAAGGGAGAAATAGCACTTCCAGACTTTGAACTATAAAGTAGAAGTCATTAATACCACTTGGTATTAATTTTTTTTTAAAAATAAAGAAATAAACCAGTGGAAAAGGATAGACAAGGAAGCATTAGAAATAATGGAACTCAATAATTAAGCATTTGATTAATCTGAAAACAAATTATTTAGCAAAGAACTATCTGATGAAAATGCCAGTAATTTAAAATAAAGCAGTCAGTCAGAAATTAGACTTAAACCAACAACTTATATGCTCCACAATAAATTCAAAAGGCATACTTGACCTGAATATAAAGAGCATGATATGAGAAAAATTAGAACAGAAGCAGATTGCAAGTCTTTCAGGGGACAAGTATATGAATTCTTAACCAAAAAAAAAAAAAAAAAAAAAAAGAGAGAGAGAGAGAAAGGTAAATTTAAAAAATAGACAATTCTGATTACATAAAACTGAAAAGCCTCTATATAAAACTAATGCATTTAAGACAAGAAATGGTTAAAAGGAGAATTTTTTTTGATATCAAATTTCTCAAATAAGAGTTTGGTATCTAGGATATGAAAGCAACTAAGTAGCTCAAAGGATAGAGTGCTGGGCCTGGAGCTGGAATTTCTGAGTTCAAATCCAGTCTGAAAAACAAACAAACAAACAAACAACAACAAAAACCTAGCTGCATGACCCTGGATAAGTCATTTAACTTCTGTCTGCCTTAATCCACTGGAGAAGAAAATGGTAAAGCTCTCCAGTATCTTTGCCAATAAAACCATGTGTACCCCATGGACACAATAGTGGTATAATATCCGCATACGATCATCAAGAGTTAGACATGACTGAACAAGGACAACAATCCAAAACAGAGAATTAAATAATTAAGACCCAGTGGTCAAAAAATAGGAACAAATACCTCTCAAAAGAATTTAAAACTATTAACAACATGTATGAAAAAATGTTTCAAATCATTAAGATAAACATGTATCAAAACAACTTGAAATTTCTTCTCAGTCCCAACAAAAGATGGAAAACATCAATCAGGGGATGATAAGCACATTCACATTGAAGATCAATTTCCACTCTGGAAAACAATTTGGAATTATGAAAATAAAGTCACTAAAATGTCCATACTCTTTGACCCAGAAATTTCACTGCTAGGCATGCACCCCACAGAGGTCAATGATAAAAAGAAAATCTCCATTACACATCAAAATATTAATAATAGTATTTATGGTCATAATAAACTGAAAATACAATAGATGATCTTCAAGTGGGAAATGGCTAAACAAATTGTGAGATACGAATGTGATGGAATATTAATAAGATAGTAATAATAAATATGATGATGAAGAGAAGCATGAAAAGAGAAAAAATGAATCAGAGTGAAATATGAAAAGTATAAAAAAACAATAAAACTACATAACAATGTAAATGGAAAGAACAAATGAAAATGAATTTTGTAAAATTACAAAAATAATCCCAAAGTAGAGATATAAGACCATTTGCCTGACCCCAAGTCCCCAGGCAAAAGAAGTGATGGGAATTTAAGGTATGGAAAAAAGCATATATTTTACAATTTTTACAATGTATTTATTGGTACTAATTGTTTTTTCTCTTCTTCCTCTTAAAAAAGGAGTACAGGATATTAGCCAATGTCAAAACTGAAGATATCAATAATAGTAACACCAAAAAGAGATATCTATCTATCCATCTTTAAGATTCATCGTTCTCCTCACTATGGAATTATATTCATTTTTAGAATAATGTATTTCAAACTTTCCTCTCTTTAGTCATACTCTGTAAATCTTCTGTGATTCTGACTGTGGCTCCTTGGTACTTAAAAAAACTAATACTTTTTGGCTAAATTCATTTTTTATTTTGCATAGAACTTCTAGATTTTGGCTAATATATTCCTGAGAATTTTTGGTTTGGATTTCTTTTATGAGATACTGGCACATTTTCTAATTTCACTTTACCCTCTGGTTCTAAAATATTTGAGCAACATTCATTTATAAATTTGTTGAAATATGGAACCTAAGCTTCTGGAAAGCATTATTTTTAGATACTCTGATAACTCTTTCTTGGACCTGTTTACAGGTGAGTTGTTTTGTTATTTCAATTTTTTTGTTTCATTTTTCTCCAGTCTTCTTGAAGATTTTTGTGGGTGATTTTATGGCTTTTTAGCTGAGGCTTTATTTATACTTTCTGTGGAGTTACTCTCTTTCTGGATTTACCTTCAGCATTCTCTAAGTCGAAGATATTTCTTGATTATGTTTTGGTATCTTGGTTCAGGCTTTCTGGATGCTGGATTAAATGTTTTTACTTCTTGCTGAATGAAGTGGGGGCTTTCTGAAGTGCTTTGACTTGGGTAGTGGGTGTGGCTCTGTCTTCTGCAGGAGCTAAAATCCCAAATTAACCCATGGAGGTAGTGTTCCCATTTTATCTTCTGCATCAGACTAGGCTCCACTTTTTGCCCTCTAATCTATCCTAGTTTATCTTCTACTAAGGGTACAGGATTCTAGCACTCTTTCTTTTCAGTCCCAGATTAGATACAAAACAACAGACTTTGATTTTCTTGATCATTGTTTCTTCTAAAGCAAGAACCAATTTTTTAGAACCTTAATGGAGTATCCATGGGGTAAGAAAATCAAATTGATTCATTTTATAATATCCTGTAATTGATTTCATTTTGTATAATCAAAAACATTTTGTGTAATAATCTAAATTATGTTTCATTTCTCTCTGAATTAAGTTTAGTAGTTCAGCTTTCCTGCTAATCACTATTCTAATCCTGTGTCAAAGAAATCTGTTATCCTTGAAGGATGCAGGTTAATGTTGCAGAGTCTGATCTATTATCTCTGTAACAATGATTGTTCTTTAAGAAAGTCTGGGCTATTTTAGCTATGATACCAACTAGCCATGCAAGCAGATACCACCAAGGAGCTTTCCATAATGACAAGATAAAAGGAGGGCCTCCTGTTGCTAGTCCTGCATTTCAAATTTCTAGTCAATCTCATTATCCCTCTATGATGCTTCTGACTTTGAATAATCATACTGTTTTTCCCATCTATGAAGTTGTTTTCTGTAATTTTTTTTTTGGATGCTCCTCTTTTTATCTATAAAAATGCTCTGTCTGCCCTTATTTGGGGTCTTCTGCCTTGCTTTACCTTAATTTTAAATGCAATGATGGGGGGAAGGGCAATCTTGGTTCTCTAGATTCTAACATATAGTTATCTTCCCACAATGCTCCTTAATAAACTTGCAACATCCCTTCATTTAGGACAAAACAACAATTTTTTCATCGGTTAGTTAAAATCCTTTAGAATCTGGAACCAATCTATTTTCCCAGCATTATTATATCTTATTCAATTTCCATCATGCTACTGTTCAAACTTGTACTCCTACTGCTCTTCAAACTTTACACTTCATCTTTTTTATCTGTGTCTTTGCATTGATTGTCCCCTATGCCTAGAAGATATTCCTCATCTTCTCTTTGGTTTTTAAAATCCACAATTTCTTTCAAAATTCAGTTCAATTATTCTTGATCTCTCTCCTGATTACTTATATCTTTCCCCAAAAAACTTATTATCTTCTATTTTATATATATGCACATGTTGTCTCCTCCACAGAATACAAATTTATACCCCCTACACACACATGTATTTATCTCTGTATACATACATGTACACACACATATAATTTTCCCCAACTATACCTAAAAACAATTTTTAACATTTTTTTTTTTTTAATTTTGAGTTCCAAATCTTCTCTCTCCTCTTTTATCCTGAGGTGGTAAGCAATTTGATATAGGAATACAAGAACATAAACTTTTTAAGGGCAGATATTATTTCAGTGATGTCTTTGTGTCCTAACTGAACAGAACACAGCTGGTAACTAATAAATGCTAATTAATTCATAATCCAGGTATATTAAGTACAGATATGCCTCATTTAACAGAACCTCATTAATCCAAGAGGAAAGTAGGAAAAAACAGTAAACATATTACCCAAAATGTAAAGTTATAATAACCATCAAGCTGCTGATAGGTAGAACTGAGTACTGAAGATTGTAAAATAAAAGAGGCAAAAACTTGAACAATACTTTTACCATAAGAATATGAGTTCTTTGAAAGCAAGGACTATTTTTTGCTTTACTCAACTCAACAAACTATCTGATATAAAGCTTTTAACAAAAGCTAGATATCTGATAAGATTTCTAAAGGAAAAATTCATTTAACATTTCTCTCCATATTTTTTGAAACAATATTCTTGAATCCTATTTTGTTATTTTTTAAGGAAAGGTTAACAATGCTAAACACTAAATTTCTCCAAAAATGAAAGGAAAACTCCCCAAGTAGGGCAGAATACTTTACCTGGATGGCTATCTGGCCACTTAGCAAATCCACCTACAAGGCGATCTTGAGTTGATAAGATATAATTTCTGTTTTTCTCAAAATTGGTATATTGAAATATTTTCAGTAGCTGAAATGAGATCACAGAAAGGACATTTACTGAAAAAAATAGTTTTAAAACCTATTTTGGTGCAACATTCACTTTCTTAAAATTTAAACAAGTTTCCTCCAGTTTTGTATTTCTGAAAAATTCTGAGGTACCAACAGAACTGAGATTAGAACAAACTTTCAAGGAATCAGAACTTCTCTTATTAACTACATTTCCTTATTTACCATGTTCATCCTCACATTCTTACCTTTCAATCAATTTAATGTTTATTAACATGTAATTTGAAATAAAATTTAAAAACTCCCTTTATATTAAACCAAATAAGTTTTTTAATGACATCTTCATCTATGCAAAATTTGTCACTTATAACTTTAAATTATAACTATATCATAAATTCACATTAGACTTTTAAAATCAAATTTAATATTATACATAACAAAGAAACTTTGGCTTAAGGAGAAGTGTCATTAAAAATTGGTGCCTGATTATGAATGCAATTTAGGCAAATGTAAAATGATGTATATAAGAAACAAATAATTCAAATTGTAGTAAGACTTATGCACTAAATCTTTACAATTAGGAGATATCTCTGAAGCTTGATAGACAGTTTTAGAATAACTAATCCAAACTGTAATAAGACTTATGCACTAAATCTTTGCAATTAAAAGATACCCCTGAAGCTTGGTAGATAGTCTTAGAATGTAGGAAAATAATGCTTTATTCAAAGAGTAATAAATTTATGAAAAATGTTTCCAAGAAATCATGCAAGCTCATAATAACAAATATTAAGAAGTTTTAAAAAGTTCTGAATAAATTAATTCACGAATAAATCAATAATATGTCATTAAGGTAAGATAAGATAGAGCTAAGTTTAAAAAGTTGATAGAGCTAAGAGGTTTTCTCTTATTACCTCTACCAGAATAACTGCAAAGACAAAATATTAAATTTGGCTAACTGTCATAGCCTAATGGAATTATTTATCTTATTTCTGATAGTTAATTATTATTCCTTTTTTGCTTAGTCTAAATTAGAAATCACTACCATAATATAAGAAACTCAGTATCCTTACTATATAGTTAATACTGAAAAAAAGCATGTGATACAAAACCCAATTTATCACATAGGTTATTATTACATGTTTTGTATATCTTTCTTTATTAAGTTTAAAATTTTATTATTTTTTATTCCTATCTTACCTTTAAAGTTGCTCCCACCCAAAAAGAATAGCAGGTGTCTACAGGTTTATTAGGTCGTCCATGATAACCAGTCTGTTGCCTCATTATGCACCATCTCTTTATCCTGTTTAATTCTTTTTCAGAAAAAACCTCTTCTAATTTATCCATCAGACATAATGATGCAATGCCACAAAAAGTTGATCCTCCTGTTAATCATAATCAGTCAATACTTTAAGGTTCAAATTAATTAACCATGAAATATTTATAAGATGACTAGTGAAAAGACCAAGCAATTCTAGAGGGCAAAAAACAAACAAACAAACATAACCAAATAAAAGCAAATTGAGAAATTATTACAGTAGGTACAGAAATCTGCAATATTAATTTGATTATACAGATCACAAAATCTGGGTTGAAAAAGAATTGAAGAAAACTGAGGCCAGAGAGAGATTAGGTGAATTTGTCCAGGGTCATAAATCTAGTTAGTAGCAATCAAGACAAGGACTGAGATACTTCAACTTCCTAATGCAATATGCTTTCCTTTGTCTAATTCCTTAATTGAAGATAGATTATTAATACTGATATGTTGGAGTTGCTGATTGAATAACTTGTCCACTGTTACAATCCAGTCAAATTAGAAGCTGACTTGTTAAATCGACCTAGTTTGTTGTGAAAGAAGTCTTCTAAATCCTCTGATGACAGCATATTATGAAAAATGAACCCCAAACCAAAATTTGAAGTATACATTATAATTAAAAGTAATTGGATTTTCCTTAATAAAAATGATAACAGCTAACACTTATATCACATTAAAGTTTACATGATCTCATCTGATCCTTACAACTGCCTTAGGAAATAAAAAAATCAAAGAATATCTAAAAATAAGAAAAAATCATTTTCCTAGAGTTGCACTTGGAATTTGCTGATAACCACATAAAACTTTTAAAACTATTACAACTTCACAACTGAATTATTGAAATATAATCTTATTTCTTTTAAGATGAATATTTTTTCTAAATCAGAACTCTGAACTGTATCCCCTTTTCTCGGATATGCTCTCTTGACGTGACTTTTATGACATTGCTTTCTCACAGCTCTCCCCCTACCTCATTATCCATTCCTACCGTCTCCTTTGCTAGTTCATGGAGTGTGTACACATGTGTATACGTTTGTGTGTGTGAGAAAGAGAGTGTGTGTGTTGTGTGTATATCATATATATGTAGTCAGTGCTACTACATTATATCTAATGCTACCTATTATTTATATGTACTGATAATCTCTAAATTTTCTGGATGAAAAAGATATTTAATCTAGAAAACAGAAAATTCAGGGAGGATACAATACAAAAGACTACCATATAGAATAGGGATTCGTGTTATTCTGTTTTTGTCACAGAGGAAAATCAGGACAACTAGAAGCAAATTTAGGCCAGATGAAAGGAAAAACTTAAATTGTCACAGAGATTCCTTTGAACTCTAAAATTCAATGCTTCTAGAATTCCTGTAACATCACCTATCTTCTGGAAATCACAGTCTGAAAGGTACTTGTGTAAAGTGAGAAGAATCTCAAAGGCAGTTCTCTTTTGCTATATAAAGTAATACAAGTAAAAGGCCCAAAATACAAAAAACACAGCAAAGACAGGAGCAGAATAAGTGAAAGAGCCCAGGACAAAATAATTTTTACATAAAAAAAATGTAAGATTAATTCAAAACTCCATTTTTCAGTGTTCACAACCTCCCCATTCCCACAACCTGTACACTTACAAACTAAGCCAACCTTTGCTGATGCAGTTTTCAGTTCCTTTGGGCAGTGTCCTAGAGGCCAGAAATATGAATAAGAACAGCCTCAAAGGTTTGAGGAGGAAAAGTGGAATTGGAGAGCCTCAGGGACAAGAAACTGAAGGAGACAGGCACTAGAACTATGGTGCTAATTAAAATTAATATAGTACAGAAGGAAAGAGGTATCTAGTTGAAGGAATAACAGATGAAGAAGACATCTAGGTGTATAACAGGCTTCTTGTAGTACTATTCTCATTAGAGGATAATTCTCTAATTTCTTTATAACATGCCTGCACTTATCTCATCACCCCAAAATTGATGTGAAATCTGGCAAAAAGAATAGGCCCAATTACCACTAGTACTAGGAGTAAAGAGACCTGTCCAAAACTGAGAATCTGATAAGTGGTAACAAAGGCCAGAGGAAAGGCTTCTTTAAAAGCACTGGGGTTAACAAAATGGAAAAGGTCAGCAATAGATATGTTTATTAAAATGGCATCATAAAATGAGCAGATTGGTTAAGACAGTGATTTAAAACAAAGGAAATCAAGTTAAAAGCTCATAGGCAGGTGATTTAACAATTTTTGCAAACTTCAGGGAAACCCCAAGGGAACAATTCCAATAACCTTCAGAATTGTTCAGAAAATCGACTTAAGAATAAATAAGAATAGATAGACATTAAGTAAGATTTTTCAGGAAGGAATCGAAAATCAAACAACAGAATAATTGACTTAAAAGAGATCCTCTCCATAAGATTAACTTCTGAAAAAGAAAAATGACAGAATTAAAATGCAAAAATACAAGAAAAAAGGAAAAAATTATGTAGCAAAATAAAAAAGAACAAGATTAAGACAACATAAGAGCATTCTAAACATGGAGAATAACAAATGTGAAGTTAGAGTCTAAACAATCTAAAAATTATACACTTTTCAAAAAACATGATGAAAAATTATCATATTCTAAAACTACCAGATTCCAAGAAATCATGCAGAAATATTGCTAAGTAAACTTATGATTCTCTCCTTTGCAGATCATTTTGGATTCTGAATCTGTCATCTGATATGTTATTTATCCCTCCCAACAAGATGACATCTGAAAATCTTCAGCATAAATTTATCAAGGCCAATAATATGATACATAGGAAAGTGCCACCTTCTCTTCATGCCTTTATTTGTAAAATGAGACAGACCAATGTTGCTACTAGAACCGACATTACTTTTGTCATTTATTATCATTTAGATGTCTACAGAACTATAATCTCAATTACCAAACTTCATTCACATATGAAGAGAATAAAGGAAGTTGAAAAGATAGAAAAGTTACTTTCCTTTTCTTTTTTGGATTAACTAGCATAGTGAGAAAAAAGGAAGTTCAAACTAGGGAAAGAAAGCCACTCACTAAAAAAAAAAAAAAAAAAAAAAAAAAAAAAGTCATCCAACAAACTGACCTGAAACTCCAGAGATATATACACATCCCAGGAAGATCTTTTGATTCTAGGTTATGAGAAAAGAATACAAAGGGATATTCAAATCATTCTCTGGATCAATATCAGGGGTTGGAATTAAAATGAAAAATCAAGATATGATGATAGATTTTAAATTAAATCTCAGTATTTATTTTCTTCAAAATAAATAATATAAATAGAAAAATGTGACAATGCTATTTAAGTTACAATGCTGTTCTGATCATTTTATTTCTATACAAAAATAAAAGGCATACTTGTCCCCATCACACCCCACAGAAGCTATTCCAAACCTTTTCTTCTTTCCTTAAAGCAGTCTCTCTTTCCTTTCAGCTGTTTTCAATCTTGCCTCTCCTAAGTAAAAATTGAGGCCTTTTCTCTTCTAATAATCTTCCCAAAACTCTTTGAAATCATCTCTCACTGCTTCCTCCTTTTTCACAGACTTTGATAATGAAACAGCCCTTCTCCTAATTCTGCTAAATTATATGTCCTGGAGACATTTCAAACTCAGTGTTCAAAAGGTAACTTACCTTTTTTTTCTCTAAATTTCTCTATTTGTGCTAAAGGCACCATTCTTTCAGTCTCCTAGATTTATAACTCTGTTGTTATGACTGAGATGCTCCCCACTCCATACAACTAGTTACCAGATTTTAAAATTTCTTTTTCTACAACATTTCTCATATGTCTCCTCTTCATTCATTGCAAGGTAAAGGGCCTCATAACTGCTTAACTGTATTATTACTGCAGCAACATCCTCCTAGTTGACTTCCATGTTCCAGATCTTTCTCCACTCCTGTACACATTGCTGACAAAATTATTTTCCTCTGATCATATTCACAATTTTAAAAAATCCATGGGCTCCCAATAGCAACTAGGATAAGCTAAGAATTCTTCCTCTGTTTAGTTTTTAAAGCCCATCAAAACTTGCACCAATCTAACTTGCTAACCTCATTTTTCACTACTTTCCATCACATACTCTTGTCACTCAAACTGGCCTCCTCTCTGGTCATCACACGTTACAAACACATTATGTTTCAATGACATAATGGTGGCTTTCCTTCTTCCTTATTTCTGCCTAAAGATACAGCTCAAGCATTAGGAAACCTTTCCTGATCTCACTCCATCCCCAAATGCAAATATTCACTGACCCAAACTATTTGTATTTAACCACTTAGTATTTATCTAAATTCAATGTTTTTATATTTATCCTATCTTTATATGACATACTTGTCATTCTTTTAAAATATAACTCCTTGAAAGTAGAAACTGTTTAATCATTAATATTTTTGTCCCAAGCTGTTGTCCTATATTGTAGGTGCTTAATAAATGCTTATTAATTACAAAGAAAGCACTTAAAAACAAAAACAGGTCTTTTGTACTTTGTAATTGTAAAACTAAATTCCCAGGTTAAAACCCAACACACTTTATAAGCAAATATAACACAACTGTTGAGATGCATCAACCCTTACTTTGCAACATGATTCAAAAATTATAAAGCAAGTGGTAATTTTTTTTTGAAGAGTACACACATCAATGCTAGAAATGTACATAGGGTACTCAGTAATTTTTTTCATCAAGATTAAGTCAACAATATTAATGGATTTTCATTTCTCTATGGGCTGGTCAACTGAAATGTATCCCAAGTTAATAACTTTTTAATATTAGATTAGGGGAAGAGACTTAAAAAAGTCACATAATCATTCAAAGCAGGATTCTCTCAACAATAAATATCCTTTCCAAGTAGTCATCTGTAAGTGGAAACCAAGTAGAAGTGGAAGAAGAAGCAAAAAAGAGGGACAGAAGAAACAGACTATGCTAGAAGAAGAATGTAGTAGAAGGAGTTTATGTCCACATTTAGAATAAAGTACTACGGTGCATTCCATGAAAACTGCCAAAAGATAACATCACTAATGCTAAATCTCAACTTTTTTTTTTTCCATTTCTGAAAAACTCATATATCATTCTTAATAGTAGTGCAATTTCACACAACACTGAAGACACTTTGAAAAGACAATATCCATATAATCCCAACTCTATATTGTTAACCAGTTAAAGATATCTTACCATGAGATTCTAGTCCAGCTCCCTGTGCCAGTCCATTGTCATAAGACTAAAAAAGAAAAATAATACTGTTTACTGTGAAACAGTAGTTAAAAAGCTATAAGACTTGTGGAAAGAGAATCAGACATGAAGTATGACTGTGGGCAAGTCACTTTGTCTCTCACTGTCCCAGGTAATTCTCTAAAACCATATGGAACAGTTAAGCATCTGCACTGGTGGAGAGAATTTCCCATACTAATAAAGTCACAAGCTTGGACAAGACAAAATAAGAACACACTTATTCTCCTTTGTAATTCCAAAAATAACTATTCTTTCTTATAAATGCAGGGCATGAAGGAGGGATGGGAAGCCCTTGTTTTGCTCCAATAACCAATGGCAAATTGCAAAAATGGATTTTTCAAGCACTGAACAATTGAATTGATTTTCCACAAATGATCATCTAAACTTTAATTCTAAAACTTTATGATTCATTTGGCTAGTTCACTGCTGACATTATCATCAGCATGCCTACATCTCACAGAGCTGTCAGAAAAGAACTATCAAGTTCTATGTAAATATATACTATTACTGAAGCTAAATGTTAAAATAACTAATGAACAAAATACATTTACTATCATATTCAAGTTTGTTACTTTCAAAAGCTAATAATAAAACCGGTCATAGATAAAAATGAATAAAAATTCACTGATAAATAGATCTTTCTAACAAGTGACAGTCAAAGTAGCATATCTTAATATAACAACAGCCAAAAAGCATACTTCCCCCCATTATTAGAAATGTAATTTCACAGTGTAGCAAAGTGGAAAGAACAGTGGATCTGGATTGGAATTCTGCCTCTGCTACTTATTGGATCCTTATCTCTCTAGACTAATTGAACTCTGAGTTCCATTTCAGTTTTAAATCTATGACCTTATGAAAGTTTCACTCCTAACTCAAAAAATAAGTCATTCTGCTTTTAATATAAGCTTAAATATGTTACATGTAAGCAAAAATATCCATAAAGACATAAAATTACTACTATAAATTATTTCTTTACAGATGTCAATCTCTATTCAAAAGTCCTTTATCTAAAAACCTAAGATGACTATTTAAGATTTTCTAACTTGGATTTATTATCTAATAAAACCATAATGAAATGATCACAGCATTAGAAGTGGAAGGGATTACGGATACATTCTAGTACTGTCCCCTCATTTTACAGAGAAAAGTGCAGCTTAGAGCAATTAAGGGAAATGACAGGGCCACGTTTTGAAACTAGGTGCAATGAACCCAAAACTAGTGCTCTTTACCCTATTATCAAAATATGATTGAATTTATTTACATTTTTGCAACCACAATTAAGAATTTTAAAAGCATAAATTGCTTTTAAAATCCAAGACCGAGAAGACTTTCAGGTCATCTAAGCCAACATCTAACCAGAAGACCCGATTGCAAGTAATTCTTTATGATTTCCAGATGAAATATTCTTTCACAGATTCACAGAATTCAAAGGCTGGAAGAAGCCTTATTTTATAGTCTAGTCCTCTCAGAAGAAACAAAAGCACAGAAAATTTGCTTCAAGTCTTATAATTTCTAGGTTCTGATCTCTCCTTTGTTATGTGACTATACATCTAACCCAGTATACTTTTTGTTATCTACTATGGCTCCCTTGTAAATGTGTTTCAGTAAATCTTTGTCTGGATTTATGCTTCACATAGCTAATACACATCTTAAAGAAATTCTTAAATAAGGTTAGACAAACAATTAACAACTTAACATTTTTTTATAAAAACCCACTTCATATATTTCTAACAGAGCTAAATGGCAGGAGGGCTTCAGCTCAAATGTGACTCCAGACATTTAACACTTAATGGCTATGTGTCCCTGGGTAAGTCACTTGACCCCAAATGCTCTCAAAATAAAAAACAAAACATATATTCCTTTTTTTTTTTTTCCTAACCAATCATTTCTTTTTTTTTTTTTTTTTTTAATTTATTTAATAGCCTTTTATTTACAGGATATATATATATATGGGTAACTTTACACAAAACATATATTCCTAACAGTCAAACCACTTCTCCTGCCTAATTCAGTTCTTTCTTTTCTGACACAAATTATTCTTGTCTATTCTTGTCTTCCTATTTTCCAGTTCTTATGCTTTGTTATTTACCTTGTTTTATCTTTATAGTTGTTTTATTTATAAAAACTTTATTAAATGCATCCATTTGAAGACAAATTTTCCAACAAGTTCTTTCTCATTCTTTCTAAACTTCATTCAGAAATGTTAACTTTTTTTGTCCAAACCTGCAATTTTATTGGTGTAAGGAACTTATAGGGAGTAAATTTCTCTCTACTTATGCATTTCAACTGTTCTGAATCTTATAGTATCAAGAGTGCCTAGGGCACTGAGAGTTTGAGTGACTTGTGCAGTATCAACCAATATGTGTCAGAGCCCCATTTCTTCAGACTCCAAAGATAATTCTCTACATCAATTTACTTCTGTTGACTTAAAAGCACATAAAAACTTCACACTTAGGAAATAATATATTTTGCAAAATTTAATTTTTTTTAAAATTTTACTCCACATTATGAAAAAGGAAAATGAAAAAGGAAATTTGCAATGAAACTAGATATCCTTCTTAATAAAATAGGACTCTATGGACTTTTTTAGTAAACTTAAAACCCGAACTAAAGAGAAAAAAAAAAATCTGCTTTTCTCCTTAAAATAATATAACTTACTGCTGCTTCATTAGGAATGTTTACCGGACTTTACATTTTAAGGAACCAATTAAAAAAATAAAAGGACAATTTAACTAGAGCAAAAGAATGTATTTTTGGATCAGCAAGACATTATACATTACTTACTTAAAATCTCTTATATCTACAAAAATCTAATAAATGCAAAAAAAATGGTAGAAAAAAAAGAAACAATTCATGTTCATGATTTTAAGAAAGGTTGCAAAGCATAATTTATCCTTGGAGTGACTGGAGATGATACCCTGGGTGAGTCATTTCAATTAATCAATCAATGGCTATTAAATACCTATGAGATTAATGAAAATCCCAAGAGACAAGAGTTTCTGGAGAATATGTAATCAACTTATTAATTAGGCTAGCCAGCAATCAGTAAATTGGGGTTTCTCTCTGTAATCAAAGCCTACAAGGGAAACCCTGAAATGTTTTAAATCCCTTCTGAAAGGAGACTCCCTTGACAAATGACAATCACCTGTGACTGGTAGACATTTAATTAGGAGATAGGCTATAAAAGTCTTCAGCTCCTTCTACCGAGGACATGGTATGATCATGACACTTAGAAGCTTCAAGGTATTTAGGCAAGGGAAAGCCAACTCCATGAGGTCCATAAGGACTACTCTAGCTAGTTTCCTCTTTCATGAGCTAAGTGGCCCTAAACGGGACCAAGGAAAGAGGCCTCTCTCTCCAGGCAAAGGCTTGTCCAGAAGCAGAAATT
Source organism: Sarcophilus harrisii (assembly GCF_902635505.1). Taxonomy (NCBI): domain Eukaryota; kingdom Metazoa; phylum Chordata; class Mammalia; order Dasyuromorphia; family Dasyuridae; genus Sarcophilus; species Sarcophilus harrisii. The sequence continues at coordinate 198,760,366 of NC_045426.1, forward strand.
TGGTTTCCCAGTTGGGTGAGCCTAGGAGCAAATTGTATCACTCAGCCATGCCTTTCAGAGGCTGACTGATCTTTTCAGGAGTTGGGTTTTAACAAAAATAAAGTAAGTAGATTACAAATTAATAATTATTAATAATATGATATTAATTTCTCTCATCTACTATGTGCCAGGCACTGTGCTAAGCACTGGGGATATAGCAAAAGACACAGCCTGCTCTCAAAGAGCTTACAATCTAATGGGGGAGACAACATACAAATAAATACATACAAAGCAAACTACATACAGGATAAACAGGAAATAATTAATAGAGGGAAATCACTAATGGTTGGGAAAGGCTTCCTGTAAAAGGTGGGTCTTAAGGGAAGCCAGGAAGGTCAGTAGCAGTTGACAACTCTGTAAAACTACAAGCTTGAAGAGGATCTGTACTGAATGTCCAGTCCTTATTCTATTCACGATTTAATGAGATAGAAACAAAGGGAAAATAGTATCAATCTCAAATTATCGTCATTAAGAACTGCTAAAGAAGATTTAACTCCTAAAAAAAATGACTTTAAGATATGTCTTATTAAAAATCATAGGAGTTACAGCGGAAAAAAGGCCATCTAACTGAAACCTTTCATTTTACAAATAAAGAAACTGGAAATGAGAGATTAAGAGATTTGTGCAATGTTACATAGGAAGACCTAGTTCCCAAACTGCTTTCAACACTTACTAGCGAGTCATTTAATCTCTGGCAAGCCTAAATTCCTTCCTATAGGTTAATACCTATCGCACCTATTCTCACCTACAGAGTGTTTAAAGAGGACTAGCACCTCTGGTATGAAGCCTTGCCAAGCACTTTTCAGAACTATTTAGCTACCTTTAATATCCACTTAATTCACCCAATTCTGACTTATGGCTGCAAAAAGCTGTGACAGGCACCACAGCTACACCCTGGTAAGCCATGGGCAGGCTTCAAACCTGTTAGTGAGTCAGGCAGCTGTCTATTCCAAGTGATTGATGACTTTCCCAGAAGGAATGGTTGGATGAGAACAATTTATTCCAATGGACACAAAGCATGGAATGCCAAGAGCTTGGTCAGGCATCAAAGAGACCAAGATCACTGACTACATTCCCAGTCAGTGCCAGTCATCCTGCCACTGAAGAAAGGGAGACTTAACAACTCTGTGCAACTCTGCCTCACTGAAATCCAATTAACGAGCAAGACAAGACATTGCCCTACATTGTCATTTGTCCTTTGCAAAAATGAAGGACCAAAAAAACAAGCTAGCTCAAAAAGCTTAACAGGATAATATAGAAAAATCTGCAAACTTTTAAGATGTTATATATAAGTATTTCTATTATGTAACAGAAAAGGAAAAAAAGAATTGAATTCTTTAGCAAAACTCACCATACTTCTTCTAATATAGTCTATGGCTTTCTTTGTGTCCATGCCTGACCAATTGTTGAGCATATAACAAATACAGGAAGCACAGTAGACAAACCTCATGTCATTCTCACTGCCTTCGGGTATAGCACAAAAACTGAAAGAAATAAAAATTTTGTCCTTAGTATTATATTGGCAGTTATTAGATGCACGAGTATCTCTAGTTTCAATAAAAAGGCTTATTTTATTCCTTTACTATAGAAACTTTAACGACACTCTTATCTTGTGTAAACTACTGCCTTTACTAGATTATTTACCATTTTTTTTTTACTGAGAAACATAACAGCAATTATATCACGATTCCACATTACAACATGACCTAGGCCTCTCCCCAACCCCCTCAAAAAAGCTCAATTTAAGAGTAAGTTGATATTGTATACTCTGATAATTATTAACTGTGTGTGGTGTTATTCAGTCATATCTGACTCTTCATGACCACATTTGGGGTTTTCTTGGTAAAGAGACTGAAGTGATTTACCATTTCTTTATCCAAGTCATTTTACAGATGTGGAAACTAAGGAAAACTGAGTTAAAAGACTTGTCTTGGAAGACAGCTAATAAGTAGCTGAGGCCAAATTTGAACTCGGGTCTTAACTCACTCCAGGCCTGGTGCTCCCCTGTGCCACTATTACCTGTGTAACCATGGACAAATCCTTTATCCTCTTCAACCTCAGTTCTCCCATGTACAAAATGGAGTACTACCATTGATAAGAGGCAGCATAATATGTGGCATTAGACTTGGGATCCAGAAAAATCTAGGTCCAAATTCTAATTTGGATACTTAATAGCTGTATAATTACAATCACTTATCTTCTTCTACTACTACTACTACTACTACTACTACTACTACTACTACTACTACTACTACTACTACTACTACTACTTTGCTTGTACTACCTACTTAAGAGGACTGTTGTGCTATTCTTGTGACACTCCTAGCTGCCACTCCTATATCACTTAAACTACCTCCTTTCCTGACACTACCTCTAAGGAATAGTTTTATCTGCTTCTATTCAATCCACATATAACTTTGGAATACTGTCAGGACTATGGGAGTTGGAGTCAAATCAGCAAAAAATTAATTTAGAGAATACTATGCATAAAGAATTGTTAGGACTAAGCAATCATCACCCCAGTCTATCAAATGAGGAAAATACTGATCTAGCATGAATAGAACAATTAGTCAGTCAATAAATAGTGTCAGGCATTGTGGTACGTACTGGGGATATTATTAATATTCTTAAAGAGGAAAAAAATTGTCCCTGTCCCTCAAGGAATTTACAATCTAATGGGAAAAGACAAAACACAAAAGTTAGCTGAAAAGTGTGGGGTGTGGAAGAAAAGGCAATCAGAAGTCTCAAAGTAGTGCAGTCAGGGAAGAAAGGAGATGTTCTGAGCCAAGCTCCCTCCTTAAATGGAAGCTAAGAGTTCATTGATCCACCCTCCAGTCAGAAGATCAACGATGAGGTGAAGTACCAAAGCTAGATGCTTAAAGTTTGGGATACAGGATGATGGAGATTTTATCCGGCTAGATGGAGGATAATGAATTATTCTTAATAATGAATTATCTCAGGCAAAATGGAAATGTCATAGGAGTTCCAAAGTAGTGTACCCAATTGAGAGATGAGATTATTCAAAAGCAGTTAAAGAACTTATGGAATCATCTATACTATCCCAATCCAGTCATCCTTATGACCAATGCCAAGCATCTTAAAAATGGTTGGCTAGGAGTAGGTTCCACCCTGTGACTAGAAAACAAAAGATCTTTTTCTGTGTGTAATTCACTAGCTAATGAGGAACATAAAATCAAAATGAAGTCTTGCTCAGGCTGAAACAGCAAATCTTACAATTTTCAACAAGATGGAGACTCATCTTTAGCACAAAACCTTTCCTAAAGCCCTCCTTAAATCCCTGTGTTTAACTATTTTGTATGTATTTGTATTTATTCATTTCATTTTTATGCTACACATACTAAAACCACAATTGTTTCTCCCCATTAAAATGCAAGTTTCTTTTAAGTTGGGAATCTTAATATTTTGTAGTTATGTACTCAGTGCTTAATACAGTGCCTAAGGCAGTATGTGCTTAATAAATGCTTTTGTTTGGTATATTTCTATTGAATATTTTGTAAATATGATGAACTCAATGATGAACTCAATGCTAGAGGAGATGCTAAGAGTCTCTTAAGACTTTCTTCTTCCTTTATCACTTCATGATCTCTTTAGCTTCCATAGATTTATCATCTCCATGCTGTTGATTCTCAAATCTTTCACTCCTGCCCTGGCTGACCTCCAATCTCACAAAATTGGTTGTCCAATAGATATCTTAACTCAACATGTTCAAAACTGAAATCTTTATCTTTTCCCTTAAATCCTCCCCCTCTCTCTTAATTTCCCTATTACTGTAGATGGTAATAATATCCTTCTAATAATTCAAATTTGCACACTAGATTCCTAGACTCCTCACAATCTTTCACCCTTTGACTTCACCTTTGTAATACTTTTAGTATATGTCCTCTTCTCTCCTCTGATACTGCTACCAGCCTGGTACAGGCCATTACCTCACACCTGAACCACTGCAATAGCCTGCAGGTGAATCTGCCTGCTTTGAGTCTCTCCCCACCTCAAACTACTCTCCATTCACCCTCCTATTCTAGGTCCCCTAGGTCCTATTCTAGGTCCTCTAGGTCCAAAGAGGAAATCCTTAAGAGCAATATGGCCTGAGAGCAATGCTTTACTTTTAAAAAATATAAAAGTCCCTTAAGGGTTCCACTTCAATTTCTTTACCTATATTGTTCCATAGATTAACCCTTAAGTCCTTTGTAGTTCTAAAAGGTACAATAAATTAGTTACAAAAAACTAATTTTTACTTGGGAATAACTTGTGGAGAGTCAAATCTTAGCAGAACTGAATTGTTTTCATGGAAGTTCAAACATAGATAACAAAAGCAAAGCCAGAAAGTAAATGAAAACTTTAATTTCCTGAATTAAGCATCTTAATAATGTTATCAGATCTTTTTCTTGTTTTTTTTTCCTATTGTGGTTTTTCCCTTTTGTTTTGATTTTTCTCTCCCAACAGGATTCATATGAAAATGCATGTTAAAAACAAAACAAAACAAAAAAACCGAATATATAAGCATAACCCCCCACACCCCCAAAATGATGTTTTTACTGTAACTGGGGAAAATAAAAATTTACCTATCATAAAAAAAAAGAAGAGAATGTTATCAGAGTCCCAAGTCTATATAATATACTATTCAGTTCTAATTTAAACTTCCCTTATAGTCCCAGGGTATATTAAATTATGTTTAAATATATATTCATACTTGTTTTTCAGCATTTATGCCTACATTTCCCATTTGTTCCTACTTTACTAGACTTCTTTACTACATTATTGTTATGCTTCCATTTTTAATTTTATTCCTATCTGTCCAAATCCAGTAACTTATCTCTTAAAAAATGACAAAAAATTCATCATACCTTCCATCTTCCAGTTGAAGTGCTCTCAACCCCGCTAAGCAGGCTTCTTTATTTACTCTGCTTAAATCATCTCCAAGAATAACCAAGCATGACAAGCCAGTATAAGTCATTGCTATATGTCCACTGTCATAAGGATGAGCTATGCCAAGATCCTAAATTTAAGATAATAATACAATTATAATTAAGAAACTGGTTGTCATATATCAACAATTCTATATTAGATGGCTAATGAATAATCAGATTAAATTTAACTTGCTAAGACTTTATAGATAGAAAGCATCTTAAGGAAAAGTTAAAAACTTTCTCATATAAAAATATCAATAATAATGGGGGTTCTAAATGTAAGTATAAATGTAAAATTCAACCTGCTTATTAATAAGTTCAAAATTGTCAATATTATAAATACTTCCTGTGATTCATTAGAATAAAACCAGTTACTTTTTTAAAAAACTGTTTTAAAAAAGCCAAATCAGTTACTTTTTTCTGAATGGTAAAGACTACAATTAACTGTTTTCTAAATTGAAGAGATAAAAATATTGATATTGTGAAAACATTTGCAGTAAATTAAATAAAATCTACTCCCTTACAATTTGATATCCTAGAAATGAGAAAAGTATTTACTTGGTATTATAAGCTTCACTCTCCAAAGCATTTAATAATTAATTTTTGATCACATTAATTAATCAGATAAAACACAAAGGAACAGAAGAAAGTGAGGGTATTTTAGATAATCTACAAAAGTATTACTTTAACTTTGTCCCTCAAAGTCTTAAAAATAAAAGGCTATAAAAAGGCTAGGAGAAAACCAACTAGTAAAAAACTGAGAAAAGCAATTTGGCAGAAAATGAATCAAGATCTTAGATCATGTTTTATAATAAGTTCCAAATGGATGAAACATATAAATAAAAAGTCATGCAAATATAGAAATCAGACATTAGTAGGATATACTTTGTATAATGATGGCTAAAGGAAGAATTTTTAACAAAGGATAGATTACATACCATAAACCAAGACAAGAACCAATTGGTATATAATTTAGACAAAAAGGCTGATATAAACAAATTAGAGAAGCATGGTTGAAATTACCTGCCAGAACGAGATCAACCAAATCATTTCTAATGGAGCAGTAATGAACTGAACTAGCTATACCCAGAAAAAGAACTCTGGGAGATGACTAAAAACCATTACATTGAATTCCCAGTCCCTATATTTATGCACACCTGCATCTTTGATTTCCTTCACAAGCTAATTGTACAATAATTCAGAGTCTGATTCTTTTTGTACAGCAAAATAATGTTTTGGTCATGTATACTTATTGTGTATCTAAGTTATATTTTAATATATTTAACATCTACTGGTCATCCTGCCATTTAGGGGAGGGGGGGGGGGGGGGGTAAGAGGTGAAAAATTGGAACAAGAGGTTTGGCAATTGTTAATGCTGTAAAGTTACCCATGTATATATCCTGTAAATTAAAGGCTATTAAATAAAATAAAAAAAAAAAAAAAAAAAAAATTACCTGCCAGATCTATGGATAGGGGAAGAGTTCGCAACCAAAGAAGGAATGGGGGGAGAAAGGTGTTCAGAGAACGTAAAATGGACAATTCCAATGATAAAAAATTTAAAAAGTTTTGCCCAAACAAAACCAATGCAATTAAAATTAGAAATATAGAAAATAGGAAGAAAAAAATGATAGCGCATAGTAATGCTTTTGATTGATTGAAACAAGTTTCTCTGATAAAGGTTTCATATCTAAAATATAAATGGGAGTAAGTCAGATTTATGTGAATAAGCATAATTCCTCCAATGATAAAATGATTAAAAGATATGAATAGACAGTTATCAGAAGAAATTCAAATTATCAAGTCATATAAAAATGCCCTAAAAATCACTAATAATTAGAGAAATGAAAATTAAAACATTTGTAAGATATCAACTCTCATCTGTCAGACTGGATAGAGTTACAAAAAAGAAAAATGACAAATGCTAGAGGGGCTGTCAGAAAATAGTTATTTTAATGCATTGCTGATGGAGTTGTGAATTATCCAGTCATTCTGGAAAACAACTTGGAACTAACACAAAAAATTTAAAGTTAAAAATGTGCACATCCTTTGACCTAATGATGCAGTTCTATATCCCAAAGAGATTAAAGAAAGAAAAAAAGAATACCTACACTCATATATCACTTTTTCATGACTGCCAACAACTGGAAACTGTGGGGATGCCCATCAATTGGGAAAGACACTATTGTACAGACAAACAATTCTGAAAGTTCTAAGAACAGATCAACATGATGACCAACCAAGTTTTACACAACTCATGATGAAACAGGAAATTTCCAGATAGTTGGAAGATAAACTCACAATGCAGTTTGAAGAATTTTTTTTGGACATGCATATTTTGTAATAGGTCTTATTTACTTTTTTTTTTTTTTTTTGCTTTTACAACAGCTAGGGAAGAACAAGGAGAATTCAAACTGAAAATAAAATAAAATAGAATAAAAGCAAAGGATAAGTGAGCACAGATTAAAAGGGACAAATTACACAAATTAATTACACAAATTAAATTAATGTTAGTAGGATGAAAAAAGACTCATTTGAAAAACAAATATATAAGATAAAAGCCACTTTGAATAGGTCTTTAAAAAAAAAGTCATAAGCAATCATAGAAAAGAATGTTCCAAATCATAATAAGAGAAATGAACATTAAGACAATTGTGAGGTTTTATGAACCTCAGATCCTGGCTGGCAAAAATATAACCCAAAATGAAAGTTGAAAACGTAGGTGGTATTGGTGGAAGAGGGAATTCAGTCATTCTGAAAAAGGATTAAAATTATATTGAAGAAGTAACTAAAACTATACTGCTACTTTATTTAGCAGTACTACTAGATATATGGAGGCAGCTAGGGGGCTCAGTGGACAGAGACGGGCCTCAGCGCTTACTAGCTGTGTGATCTTGGGCAAGCCACTTAAACTTCTGTTTGCCTTCATCTCCTGAAGAAGGAAATGGCAAGCCACTCCTGTTTCTTTGCCAAGAAACCTCATGGACAGTATGGTGAACGGGGTCACAACAAGTCACACATGACTGAGCAACAACATTACACAAAGACCCCAAAGAGGTCAAGAATAGAGGAATATATATACAAAAAATATTTCTACAGATGCTTTTTTGCAATAGCAAAGAATTAGAAGCAAAATTGTGGTCCAATAAGTGGGTAATAGATGAATACTTTTTGTGGTATGTGACGGTAGTGAAATATTATTGAATGCATCACAACAAATGATGATAGCTAGATGCAATTAGTATAAATAATGAATCCCGTGAAGTGGTTCTATTTTCTGTGGTAAATGATTCCAGCCCAATGAAAGATGCAGTATAAGTCTGAATCACGTAACCACTTCACAGGATTCATTATTCAAAATAATTGGTTACTAAAACTTCTATGAAACTTGGGAAGACAAACAGAAGTAGAACAACACTAGCCAGAAATTATCAATGTCGAGGAGAATTTACACAATGAACAAAAATGCAATGTAAAAGGAAATGTTAAAGGTAACATAAATAAGAAAAATAAATGAAAATACAAGATAAATATATATTGTACAAGTGCACACACACGTGCACATACATACATACACATACACACACACACATACACACGCATAAAATAAAAAATGAAAATTCTTATTAAGGTAGAATCCAATCATGATTTCAAAGGACTAGAGGTGAAGCAAGTTTCCCAATATGGGGCAGAAAGGTGGCAGAAGAATACAAAATTCAATCATATATTTCTAAATATCATCAATGAATTAATTTATTTTGCTAATTGTTCTTATTTGTTACAAGAGTGAGGAAAAGAGTAACATGGAAGAGACTTTTAACCTTTTATTATTTACTTATTTTTTTTAAATAGAAAAACAGTTCAGTTAACACCGAGAATATAATGAATGCTAAAAATTAAGCAACAGTAATATTTTGATAGAAATCATCATACGTTATATTATTAAACTGATTCAAATGAAAAAGCAATTAAATCCTTTTAGGAGAAATTCTATTTAACAATATCTATATTCAACTTTTAATTTTGACCTTCAGAACTAAGATATAAACTCATTATGAGTTCTAGCTGATCAATTCCACAAATATCCAGTTTATGTAACATATAACTCTTATAACTTTTTCCAATTATCTTTCATTGACTTAAAAGTAGTAAGTTACTAGAGTAAATATTAGGAACACTCTAACTCCTGAGTTGTTTTTTAAAAAATCATAACTGAGAAAGATTATTTGGTCTTCAAAATTTAGAATCTGAGATACTGTGGACCCACACACAGTACCTTATAAAACCTTATGACAGGGGAAATATGCACAGAGTGAAATAGAAATGTCTGTGGACAAAAAGTAAAATTAAAAAAAAAAAATTACAGCAGATTGCTCTAGGACAGTCATAAAGGCATGACTGCATCCTTAACTTTCTAAATCCTTTATAATCTGATCACATCCTGCCTACACCTAAAATGCTACCTTACATAGTTTGCCCCTGTTTCCCTTCCTATAACTAAGCAATATGTAAAAAAACAGGTTTTAATATGTAAAAAATCAATAATTACTTAAAAACATTGAAGAATAAGAGATATATATATTTTTTGCACTAAGTAGCAGGAAGGGCAAATAACCATTCTAGAAATAATGTTAATTAATAACAACAATATTTTTGCTAGACTGAAAAATTTGTGTTTTCAGGAAAAAGGAAAGGAAGAAATTTAGGAGTAACCAGAATTTAGTGTATTCCAGGAATAATCCAGCTTTTACTGTATTAATAGTTTCTATTAATACATGTAGACTGAATTCTAGCTAGCAATGATATTTTAACACATTTCTCAATTTTCTTTGCACAATCCACCTTGCCCCCTTTTATACCCCGCAACACACAACTAAACTAACCTTAGATGGATTGAATGGAATACCCAGGTATGAAGAACCTCGGAAACCACAGCGGTTTAAATTTGATCCTAGAAAATAAATATACATATTTACTTAAGTTAAAAAGAAACCTTTATTTTTGCTAGATAGTAAAACAATGCAATCTACAATCAAGCCAAAAAAGAAAAATTATCAATTGGGAAGAGTAGGGATAGATACCTGTATACCTTTTTTGTCTGCATCTGTAAAGGATCTCCCAGTGAGGCAAATCCTTCTATTAATGCAGACAAGCAACCACTACTTACAGACTTAAAAGAGTTTCCTAGGGCACTGAGATGTTAAGTGACCTGACCAAGGTACACAGTCAAATAGTTTATGTCAGAAGTAGGATTTAAACACAGGTCTTAACTCTTAGGCTGGATCTTTAATTCCTATAACATGCAGTCTCTTTTATATATATATTTACAAAAACTTTCAGAAAAATATATGCTTTTCATTTAGGCCTTTCCAGTGTGAGGCTCATATTAGCCAAATAGTACCTAAAAAAGTTGAAGAGCCCTCAGAGGAAGGCAATCACAATTGTGAAAGTCCTTGAGATGGGACCATATGAAGATTGTTAAAAGGAAGTAGAAATACTGAAGCTTTGAGATATACATAATGACTACCTTAAAATATTAAGGACTAGCACAAAGAAGAGGGAATGGACTTCTTTTTCTTGGCCCCAAAAGGCAGAACCGATTTTTGGTTAAATCATTTCCTAATAATAAGCGTCATCTACAAGTAAAACAAGATGAGGTACTGGACTCCCTTCTCATTAGAAATCTATAAAGTTGTTAGATGATTACTTGTCTAATAGGTTGCTGAGAGGACTCTTGCTCAGATATGACTTAGTTTTTGAAATCCTTTCCAACTCTGATAGTCTGTGAAATTAGCAGTTAAAAACTAAAATGAAAAGGCAAAATACTCAGTCTATACATTCACTCACTAAAGCGCATATTTAAAATGTCATAGATAAAACCAGAAATGAGAATTTGGTTAACACAGGGGGAAAAAAGATGGAATGGAAATATGGCTATAAGAAGCAAAATGGCCCGTAAGATAGGAAAACTATGGAACTATGCTCAAAAAGTTATCAAACTGTGCATACCCTTTGATCCAGCAGTGTTACTACTGGGCTTATATCCCAAAGAGATATTAATGAAGGGAAAGGGACCTGTATGTGCACGAATGTTTGTGGCAGCCCTTTTTGTAGTGGCTAGAAACTGGAAACTGAATGGATGTCCATCAGTTGGAGAATGGCTGAATAAATTGTGGTATATGAATATTATGGAATATTACTGTCCTGTAAGAAATGACCAACAGGATGATTTCAGAAAGGCCTGGAGAGACTTACATGAACTGATGCTGAGTGAAATGAGCAGGACCAGGAGATCATTATATACTTCAACAACAATACTATATGATGACCAGTTCTGATGGACCAGGCCATCCTCAGCAACGAGATCAACCAAATCATTTCTAATGGAGCAGTAATGAACTGAACTAGCTATACCCAGAAAAAGAACTCTGGGAGATGACTAAAAACCATTACATTGAATTCCCAATCCCTATATTTATGCACACCTGCATTTTTGATTTCCTTCACAAGCTAATTGTACAATATTTCAGAGTCTGATTCTTTTTATACAGCAAAATAACGTTTTGGTCATGTATACTTATTGTGTATCTAATTTATATTTTAATGTATTTAACATCTACTGGTCATCCTGCCATCTAGGGGAGGGGGTGGGGGCTAAGAGGTGAAAAATTGGAACAAGAGGTTTGGCAATTGTTAATGCTGTAAAGTTATCCATGCATATAACCTGTAAATAAAAGGCTATTAAATTAAAAAAAAAAAAAAAAAAAGATAGGAAAAATTTGGCTTTACATACACTCTGATTGGAATATAACCATTTGTACTGTAAAATCAAAGAATTCAGATTAAATCAAAATTAGCACTTTTCCCATAAAATATTCCCCTCCACAAAACTGTAAAGTTTATCCTGGAAAATATTGTTTTGCTTTTCCATAAATTTCTGTTTTTTTTTTTTTTTTTAAAAGTAACATTTTCCTATATTTTTTTGGGGGGGCCTGGGTATTTAACAAAAAAAGCCTATTACTAATAGACATTATTTTTTCTGTCCTGCTTTTCCTCATTTTGTTCCATACCTCATTCTGATACCTTCCTTAGCAAATCAACCTGATTGCTATTTCTGATTTGTTTAACTTTTAAAATCTCATTATTTTTTAGTTAGGAGCTTTTTGTCCCAATACCAATTAAATATATTTATTATGTATTATTTACATTAAAAAAAAAAAAGACAGCTAGAAGAGGAAGGACCTCCCTCTACAAAAAAGGAAAATCTCTGCCCTTGAGGAATTTTCTCATAATTTTTAATAGAGCTCAAATTTTACCTATGATTTTCCTAAGGAAAAATGAATTCCATTTAACTGACTTTATTAAGTACTTATTAAATATCTGATGCTTGCAAAATCTGATGTTAAACAAATGATTATCACTCATGTCTTTCAAGGAATCAATCGTGTAATGCTGGAACTGTTCTAATTCAATGCCTGGGACAAAATAAGTGCTAAGTATTAGCTACCATCATCATCATCACTTATTGACTAATTCCAACATCTGCATAAGATTCTGTTGGAAAAGAGTTAAGAACAGCTCTAGTGAATCAATCTTTTTTTTCCAAGTAGCACATAAATAATTAGCATGAGTATTTTCTTGAAGTTTCTGTCAGCTGTGTGATGGTAAAGCTATAGTCAGTTATAAATAAAGTTGAAATACTACCTAGGAAAGACAACCTTCTTCCCTTCTAATATTCTCAACAATGCCCCAAAGGGTAATAGAAAAATGTATAGTGCATGTGAATAGGTGGCAACACATTACAAAGAATTATAAAAGGAGGCATGGAATAAAGAATGTTATCAAGGAAATATATGATTGGAAAGATGGACTATGTCATGATCAGCATGAGGAAATGTTGATCTCTTTTAAATTATTATTTTTTTTTAATTTTTTAATAATAGCTTTTTATTTTTCAAAATAATGCAAAGATAGTTTTCAACATTCACCCTTGCAAAACCTTATGTTCCAATTTTTTCTCCCTCTCTCCTCATCATCCCACTCCCCTAAATAGCAAGTAATTCGAAATAGATTAAACATGTGCAATTATTCAAACATTTCCACATTTATCATGCTGTACAAGGGAAGTGTCAACTGAAAGCCCAAAGACTCTATTGGTCTTTTGATCTTGGCAAAGAGAAAAAAAAGGAATGCCCCCAACATAATGGGTGGAGTCCCTGTGATGAGCTCATATAAGCCAATTACATTAGATGGGAAAGCATAAATATGATGTGATGGATATTTATGAATGGAGAGACTGTTGCACAACAATGAAATCACAGATCCATTTAATCTAGTGGAATAAATATAAATCTTATGAAAAACTATAAAGTTTACTCGAATTTAAAATGTCAATCTAAATCATAACAGTGTGGTAGATTTACTCTACAAAAACTTAATACTGGTGAAAAAGTTTCATTTTTATATATATATATAGAGAGAGATTATGCTAATTATTACAGTAAACTAAACCCTGTCAAGGAGAAGATTTTGCAATTTCTTAATTGTTGAAGTACATAAAAGTTATTTTATAGCACCATCTACTGTTTCACTTTAAAATTAACAAAGTTTAAAAGTTCCCAGTGAAATCATTACAGTCAGTCAGGCTACTCTGGATTCACCTGGATTCAATCAATCTTACAAATTACTTAATCTCTTATGGTCTCAAGCAGCTCTCTAAACTTCTGCTTTTATTCACTGGAACTGAGAGTTGTCTACATCAATAGCATCACAAGTTAGAATCAAAATAACAAAGAAAAATAACTAGGAAAAATAATTATGTCCTGTCAATATATGGCACTTGCTTGATTCCTACCTTTTAAAAAATGGCTTTCGTTGTGCAAAATCAAACAATTTTTTATGGTGTTTTGAATATTGTTGTCTAATACATTTCAGCAATAAAATCCTAAAGCCAGAGGCTTCTCAATACTTTAATGAAAATACATTTTTATGTAAAAATCAGTAAAAAGCATAGTAATTAATGAATTGTTCCTTAATACAGTAAATAGCATCTATCTAAAAAAAGCAAGAGCTAGCACTATTACTTGATATAATTCTAGAAATCCTAGCTATCGCAGTAAGACAAGATAAATTGAGTTAGGAAGGGTAAGCAAAAAGGAAACAAATTTACAGTTTTCTGCAGGTGATAAAATGGTTTAGAGAATACCAGAGATTCTAGTAAAAATTAACAGAAGTTAATAACTAATCTGTATATTATCAAAAAAATTCAGAAAGAGATAAATGCTTAAAAAAAACTGGAGAAATTAGTTGTTCTTTGTCAATATGACAAAAAATAATATCTATTATAACGGTCTCAATTTCCTCATTCATAAACTAGAAGAGTTCAAGAGTTCTTCTAACTTTAAATCCTCTAACTGCATATAATAAAATAGAAAGGAGAAAAGGGAGGGAAAGATGTTATATTTGAGGAATTACTAATAACTTTTCTTTACTACTGAATATTTCCATCCATCTTTGAACTGTTAATTAATTTGATATACCGAGAATTTTACATATGGCTACATACAAAAAAATCCAGTACTCATAATATCAATTTTACTACCTTTTTCTTCCTACAAAGTGTACCTGTGTTTCCTAAGGCCATTAACTATATATACGGTCTCTATTGCACTCTACCCTTCAATCTGCTAAGAGCTAAAAGAGGTGAAATTAGCAATACAGAATAAATGAAAGAATCAGGAGATTAATGGCAATGATTAGGTACAAAATAGTGGGAAAAGAATCAGCAGTCCACTAGGCTCTGGACTAAGAAGCTGAACCCAACTGTCACTAAGAGATGTCAGCTTCCAACTCTAGTCCAAAAATTGATCAGGGAATAAGATCTGGATTATTGGCAAACAGACTCAATAGGGCTAAACTAAGTAGCTAATAACTTGGCAAAACAATGTTATTTTTAAAAGAAGAAAATTTATATAGTCATATTTACAACAAGTTTCAGAGAGGTAAAGGAGAAAATATTATTTTCACTTTCTAACTACAAAATAGTAAATTAAGACAAACTTAGATATATCCAAGGACCCAAGATATAAATAGAAATAAAAGACTATTACAATCCATAATTCACAAAATTTGTTCCTTAAAGGATCTAGAAAATGTATTGCCTTGCTTATGAATAAGTGATAGAGTTTTACTAGAATTCTTTTGATATTCAAATTGAGAACCTTCAAGAAGACAAGGACAATTTCAGCAAATGCACTGCTTTTGGGGGGCAGTACTCAGAATGATGTGTGAAACCTGCAAAAAGGTATAACTGGCCTGATATAATACAAATTTCCTAACAAATTGGAAGAATCCCAAAATGAAATGAAATACCTTGAAAAACAGTGCACTTTCCCTAACAATTAATCTTTAATCAGTCAGCAAACAAGAATTTAAGTGCCTATTACATGTCAGGTACTATGCTAAGCATCAGTTATAAAAAGGAAAAAAAAAGAAAAAAAAGCCCAAGCTTTCAAGGTCAGTCTAATGGGAGAAAACTGTCCGATTCTTCTTGTGCAACAAAATAACTGTATGGATCTGTATACATATATTGTATTTAACATATACTTTAACATATTTAACATGTATTGGCCTACCTGCCATCTGGGGGAGAAAGTGGGGAGAAGGAGGGGAAAAATTGGAACAAAAGGTTTTGCAATTATCAAAGTTGAAAAATTATCCATTGCATATATCTTATAAATAAAAAGCTAAAATAATAATTAAAAAAAAGAGGGTCCTAAACATAATCCTAAAATTTATCCATGGTTATTAAATCTAATCTAGATGAAGATTTAGCAAAAGAGACTAAAAACAGACAGGTAGGAAAAGCAGGAGAGAATAGTCTCAATAACCAAGAGTATCAAGGAGAAAAGAATGCAAAAGCTGCAGAAAAGCCAAGAATGATGAGGATTGAGAAAATGTAATTAGATATGGTAATATCTAGAGACTGGCACTCTAGAGAATATTTTCTATTGCATGCTGAGACTAGAAACCAGACAGCAGAGAATTAAAAGAAAAAGAAAAAAGGAGGAGGAAGCTCCAGTTATAAATGACTTTCTGAAGGAAGTAAGTCACAAAAAGAATAAGAGTGAGAGTAAGATGGACAAATCAAGTAATGAGTTTTTGAGGATGTAAGAGACATAGAAAGGGAAAGAAAAATAAGCATTTATATAGCATTTACATGTGTTCCAAGGACTGTGCTGAATATATATGTAAATTTCATTTGATCCCTAAAATAACCTTGGGAAGTAGATTACAAAGTATTGTAATCTACTTTGTAAATCACCAATTTACAGTTGAGAAAACTGAAGCCAAGAGAGGTTAAGTTACTATATGTGTTTGAAGTTACGATTGGGTCTTCCTTACTCTAGGAACACTGCTTTATCCACTGCGTCATCAAGCTGCTTCCACAGTGTCACCAGCTGATTCCATAGGCATGTTTGTAGGCAATAGGGAAGCAACCAATAGAGAAAGCTTGAAGATATGGTTAAAGACTAGAGGTGACAAAGGGAACAATCTTTTGAAGAAGACAGGATGGAATGACATGACTTGTGCATGTATAAAACTAGCCTTGGCAAAAAGGAGTTACCTTATCACATAAGAATGGAGTGAAGAAGGAGGTAGTAAAGAAAGGCATCTCAGTGATGCAATGTCAGTCAAGATGTATTTCTTAAGTGCTCATAATGTGTTAGACTGGGGATATATGTGCAATGAAGAAAAAGGAAAAGAGAAATGGCTTCAGAATTTTCAGCAAAATATGAGGCAAGGTTCTCAGTTGAAAGGTTTAGAAGAGGGAGAGTCATTGGAAGCTTGAAGAAGTTGGAAAGATTTAGAAATATCATTTTGGTGAGATACTGAATTAAAAAAAATGTATTTATGAACTGAATCACCTCACACAAACATTTCGATATACAAGAAAAGGAAGAGGGGGGTTTGTTTAAAACCACAGACTTCTGTTTTATTTAGTTGTCTCTCTTTTAAATGTAACTGAACATATGCAGATTGTTCTATATAAAATCATTTATCATAGTCCATTAAGCTAGCCCACACTAGAAAGTAGAAATCCTTTCTTATAATAAATGTTTATAATAATGCAATATTTATAATGCCTTACATTGGTCATACCTGACAACACATATTTTATTGGGTATTTCTTGTCTATTACCACTTTCTGGTATTAGAGCATTGATTAACTGAAATCTACTATCCACTTTGATCAGAGTTTCTGAAGTCTTTAAGTTATTTTTTTCATTACATGATTATTATCACAGATTGTTCTCCTGGTTCTGCTCATTTTGGTGAATATATCATTTTGTACAAGTCTACTTTTCTCTGAGTATCATATTGGTTTTATAGTCTAATACTATTCCATTATAATTCCATACTACAATTTATTCAGCCATTGTCCAATATGATATGCACCTATTTTGTTTCTAGGTTTTTGCTACTTACATGTAAGTACTGCTATACAAATTTTTATATTTGTGGCGCCTTACTCCTGCCATTCTTGGAGTATGTACCTAATATGTTATGAGATTAAAGGCTACATTTAACTGGTTTTTTTTTTGGTTGGGTTTTCAATTTTTTTCCCCCCAGAATGGCCAAATCAATTCATAGCTCTACCAAAATGTATTAATGGGCCTGGTCTCCTACAGTTCCAATAATTTTTTCCCCATCAAGATAAAGCCTGGCTGGATAACTGCTTATAGAGTATGCTGTAGAAAGAATCCTTGTATGAATCAGTTAATTAAACAGATTCTGAGGTCCCTTTCACCTCTTAAAATCCCATGGTCATATGATCATACACAATACTTCAATTGGTGTGTTGGGAAGGCTAATAAAAACTTGAAAAATGATTATTAAATTGGCTCAGAGTAATATGAGGTTTAAACTAGTTCACCTTATTGGTGAGCACTCCAGTCCAAGAAACTATCTTTAGAATTCCTATAAACATTTGCCATTTTAACATGTTATTGTATCCCACAATTTAGGAAAGTTTAACTGTATCCAATGTAAACACAAGGGCAAAACCTCCATATATCTTATAACACTCTTACTCACTCCAATTTCTCAGCAAAAGAAACACACATGGATAAAACTTTTATATGTTTGGCAATATTCCTCATAAAGTTCCATTTTGCATGAGCAAATAAGTTTTGCTAAGGCCACAGACCAAGGGGCCATGCCAATAAGCAAGGCCATAATAAATAAAAAAGCAGAGATATCACAAAGCATAAATTGAGAAGCAGTAACAAGCTTCTTACCAACTAGGATGCTTACAAAATCCAAATCGGAGATTGAAAATTAAAGATCAGAGACAGGTTCCCCTGTCAGTCCCTGAGAAAATGAAATGGCATATACCATAGCCAGTCCCTGAGAAAATGAAATAGCATATACCATAGCAGCCCCATTATATTTATTAGACCAACTGTTTGCAGAGTATATACTCCTTGTAATTATTACAAAAGAAAAGTGGAAACAATTACCTGTAAGGTTATGTATGGTTTTATTTCTATTCTATGAGGAGCAGAGTGTTTTGTTACTGAGCAAACCTCAAAGGTGAGGACAAATCACCTCAATTTACCTTGGAAGACTACTTTCTGTAGTGCTAATGAAGATAATTAAAGAAAGTTTTCTATATTTTATAAAACCACATTTTAATGACTTGTTTTGACCTCATAAAAGCTGTAATCATGGTAATTAGTTAATTAAGTAATTAGAATAGGTCTAAGAGCCAAAAGCACTCAATAATAAATAATATGTATAAAAAATAAAAGATGCTAAAAACTCACTCACTGTCTTCTGTGGGAAGAACCTGCAGGGAGTAAATCCATTCTATGATATCATCTTTGTTCACCACATCTAATGAATCCAACATATCCAGCCCAGAGAGTGCAAAAAATGCAATTGTCAACCTAGAATGTTTAGGGAAAAGGGCAAAATTCCACCATAACTATCAAACCATTGAACATCATATGATCATAAACAAAAATGAATTCATTCTAAATATGCAATAACTTTAATAGTCCTTCAATTCTGTTCAATCCAATAAAAATTCTCCTATGAATCATAGGATGAATGAAATGTAGAGGAGCATAAGGAAAACTGAGGAATGGGCACCTGAGAACAAAACATGAGTTAAAAATGCAATAGTTGAAAAAATAAGAATCTAAATATACTCTAATAAAAGAAACAAATTATAATATTTAATTACTAATACTAAATGAGACATTATAAAGTATATAAAACAAATCAATTTCTGTCTAATCAGTCAAGAACACTCCTATAAGGAAATGTTTACTTCCTAAAGTAAAAATTAGTCAAAATAACTCACTTTCAGTATTCAGAAAAACAAACCAAAAAAGCATTTTTCTGTAAAATATATTTATGTAGTATAAATTACAAATTATCATAAAATTATCTAAAACAATGAACAGAAATACTTGATAATTTTTGAAAAAAAAACTTTGATTCACCAGATATGAGCATTGTCTCAGAATAGATTAAAAATATTTCCTAAATTCAATGATCATTCAGTATTATGGATCTCTTTTTTTTGGACAGAGCTTACCATAGCTAATTTCATCTTCTACTATAAATAAAATTCAAATTCAAATATTTTTTGTTATAAAACTACAGCTTCAGTTCAGAATTTTAAGAATTTCTATGCATTTAACTTTAACATTAGAGAAATTTCTGCTTCCTAATACACGATTTACTGATACCATCATATAAGATCCTTGTTTTTCTCATTTTAAAATCAAAAATTTGGCTAGCTGATTTATAGTCCCTTCATCTCAAGCACAGAAAGCTCAGTACATGTATATAAATATATATAACATATCTGTGAACAATTTTTAATAAAAGATCATACAATTATAGATTAGAACAGACCCAACCCCTTCATTACACAGGTAAGCAGATGTCAGAAAGAGATGATTTGAAAAAAAAAACAGGAAAAAAAAAAGAAATAGACTCAATATAGATTTGGACAGTATAGTAATCATTCCTTAAAACCAATATTTTTTGCTTTACAGTAACCAATAAAAACTCTTAGAAGTAGTTGACAATATAAAGGCATGGAAATTTATTTTTGGGGTATGAATTCCCCAGTTTTGGATATTATCTACCTAGTAAGTCCCAGGACTGGCATCTATGTCTGTCTTCAAATGAACAAAAGGCTATACGTCCTCCAGATTCTCTGTCAGGACTGTGCTAGATAAATCAAAATACATAATGAACACAGTTTACAAGTTCAAAAGGTAAATTAAATTTACCTTCTATAGCAACTTGAAAGGAAATATATTGACCAACAGCTGTTTATGAAGTATTGATGACATACTATTCATTCATAAACTCCATTATAATCCACAGTCTTAACTTTAACAAAATATTACTTTATTCAAATGACTCTCTTTCTATGAAATGATAAAATGTTGATTCATTAACAGGTCTTGGAGCTCACTTCAAAAACCAGATCTTAAAAGATATGTACTCAATTTAATAAGATAGTGTTTTTACTCCTTATTCCATACCTCCTGTATTTCTATCAATAGTCGATTACATCTGTTAGATTATTATAAATACTACAATACCTCCCTAAATTAAATGCAGTTACAAACCAAATAGCTTGTTTCTTTGTCAGAATGCTTTTAGTTGTGTGAATCCAGGCAAATCACTAAATCTCACACAACTACAATTTTCTTATCTATACAAAAAAGTTACTAATGGCACTTCCCAGGGTAATAAAAATCAAATGAGGTAACAGATTGCACAGGACTTTACAAAACTACTTCTTATTCAAATAACTATTTATTTTGTATACTTACATTGTATATACTTCTATCTCTTTATCTATGAACAAGGACTATATTATCACTAGAAAGTAAATTCTTTTTTTTTTTTTCAAGTGTTTTTAATAGAAATGGATGTTGGATTTTGTCAAATGCTTTTTCTGCATCTATTGAGATGATCATATGGTTTTTGTTAATTTGGTTATTAACATGGCCAATTATATTGATAGTTTTCCTAATATTGAACCAGCCCTGCATTCCTGGTAAAAATCCTACTTGATCATAGTGTATTATCCTGGAGATGATTTTCTGTAGTCTTTTTGCTAATATCTTATTTAAGATTTTAGCATCAATATTCATTAGGGAGATTGGTCTATAATTTTCTTTCTCTGTTTTCAACCTACCTGGTTTAGGTATCAGTACCATGTCTGTGTCATAGAAGGAATTTGGTAGGACTCCTTCATTCCCTATTTTATCAAATAATTTATATAGCATTGGGGCCAATTGTTCTTTAAATGTTTGGTAAAATTCACGTAAATCCATCTGGTCCTGGGGATTTTTTCTTAGGGAGTTGTTTAATTGCCTGTTCTATTTCTTTTTCTGAAATGGGACTATTCAAGCAATTTACTTCCTCCTCTGTTAGTCTGGGAAGTCTATATTTTTGGAGGTAGTCATCCATTTCACTTAGGTTATCAAATTTATTGGCATAAAGTTGAGCAAAATAACTCCTTATTATTTCTCTAATTTCCTCTTCATTGGTGGAAAGTTCTCCCTTTTCATTTTTAAGACTACTAATTTCATTTTCCTTCCTCCTTTTTCTAATCAGATTTACCAAAGGCTTATCTATTTTATTGGCTTTTTCATAGAACCAACTCTTAGTTTTAGTAATTAGTTCAATAGTTTTTTTACTTTCAATATTTTTAAATTCTCCTTTTAATTTTAGAATTCCAAATTTAGTATTTGATTGGGGGTTTTTAATTTGGTCTTTTTTTAGTTTTTTTCAGTTGCAAGCCCAATTCATTAATCTTTTCTAGAAAGTAAATTCTTAAAAGCAGGTATTTCTGCTTTATATTTATCTCGATTCCTTTTCTCTTCTATACAATTTTCCTTGGTGATCTCACAAGTTCCCATGGGCTTAATAATCCTCTCCATGAAGATGACTAAAAAAATCTACTTTAATCATAACCTCTTTCCAATCTTTCAGTCTCACATCTCCAACTGTTTGTTGTGTTTTTTTTTTTTTTAAGAAATCTTAACCCGAGTGTTCAGTACACATCTTGAACTTGTTACCTCTAAAATAAAACACATTGTCTTTCTCACCTATCTGTCAAGTAGACAAGTCACTCAGGCTCAAAATGATCATCTTCATCAATTCCTCTTTCAACTACTATAGAAAAGCGTTAAGTCTGTCGACAATCTGTATCTTTCTAAACTCTCTTGCACACACCGGCTTCTCTCCTTTGACACCGCGACAATCCGGAAGCGTGCCCTCAAATACTTCACGCCTGAATGACGCTAATGGCTTGCTTACTATTTGGACTCCGGCCTCCCCACGTAGCTGATCTTCCTAAAAGGCAGCTCTGACCATGCCCACTGCTATTCCTATTCTGACCACTTTCTATTCAATAGACTTCACGGACTCTTTATCGGCTTCAGGATCCTGTATAAAAATCTCTTTGGCTATGAAAACCTTCGTAACCCACCCCCTTCCTACTTCTGCAGGATCCCCTTACTCGGTGATCCAGGCACACCGGGCTCGGCTCCGGCTCCGCCTCGGAGCCTTTTCATTGGCTGAGTGTCCGCCCCGCGCTCCCGCACCTCCGCATGCCAGCTTCCTTCAAGTCCCAGCCGAAGTCCTAGCTCCCCTCTCCTCTTACTTCTAATTCACTCCCTCTGCTAATTATCCCCCCATTTATCCTGCACATCATCTTGCTTGTACATAGTCGTCTTCCGATCGTCTCCTCATCGGACGTGGACTCCTGGAGAGCAAGAATTAGGTTTGCCTTTCTTCTGTATGCTCGGCACTCAGCCCGACGTCCGGCTCAGATCAGGCGCCGAATAACTGTCTCGGAAGAGCGCTCTGTCTCGGAAGAGCGCTCCCCCCGAGCCTAAGCGGTGTCAGTGAGTGCAGAAACGCTCTCGGGCATTCTGCCTCAGGTCACGCCGCTAAAACCTAACAGAACGGAGAAGCGAGCCCAAGTGCAGAGCCCCCTTCCCACACGCCGCGGGCTCCCCAGCGCCATCCCGGAACACCACAGACCCAGAGAAAGCGACCCGCAGCCGCCGAGGTTCCCTCGGGCAGTAATTACCTGCTCGTTTCGAGGGAAGAATAGCGCTCAGGCAACACCTGCAGACAGCGCTGGAAGAATCGGACGTGTCTGTCCCGTAAGAAATCTAACCGCTCCGCATCTCCGTCAACCAAGGTCAACCGCTCTCCCTCGGCCGCCATCTTGCTCCGGATCATGGACCACACCTCTTACCGGAAGTTTTTCAACTTCGTTAAAAGAAGTCCCGCCTCCCAGCGCCAGACTTTGCCGTCACGCTAGAGGAGCTTAAAGGGATTTCATTGGTTTACTTTAACTGCACGAAGTTTAAAACTCTCCTGGATTTTAAATACTGACGAAGTTGGAAAAGTGAGGCTGGGGGTTTTCTCCCGCCAGTTTCAAGAATTCTTCTACCCCCGGTCTTGAGAGCTGGATGTGCGTCCCTTGTATAACCTCTTTAA
This sequence comes from Sarcophilus harrisii, assembly GCF_902635505.1. Classification (NCBI taxonomy): domain Eukaryota; kingdom Metazoa; phylum Chordata; class Mammalia; order Dasyuromorphia; family Dasyuridae; genus Sarcophilus; species Sarcophilus harrisii. Next base: position 198,783,885 of record NC_045426.1, read on the forward strand.
TAGTACCTTACCCCCCCCCCATCCCCCACCCCGTGTCCTTTGTCCCAAATCGTGTTTTGTGGGTACTGACCCAGACCAATCAATTTACAAGGTCCTCGCAGGTAGTCTGAAAACGTTAGTAATGATACAACCTTCGAATAAAGTTAACTTTGGGAAAAACACTTTGGGAAAACTCACTTTGGAAAACATTACTTTGGGAAAACAACGTCTCAACTCATTTTAGGTAGCTGCCCCAGGTTAAATATGTGCAGTTAGCTCTCCCCTCCCTAACAATCGCCCAAATTCCTTTTCCTCTCCCGCTTTTTACTTTGCCTGGGGGAGAAGTGACTTGTCCAAGGACACCAAGCCAAAGTCAATTCCGCTATTCTGCAACAGAGATGGAGTGGGGAAAGGAGAGGGAGAGAAAGGCAGAGACGGAGAGCAGGAGGGGGAGAGAGAAAGAGAGGAGAGAAATGGAAAGCTAGATGCTCAGCGAAGCCCTGGGCCTGGAGTCAGTCAGGATTCTGCTGTGGGATTCTTTACAAGTCATTTAACCCGTTTCCCTTAATTCAATGAAGAAGAAAATTACACATTTTGCAAAGAAAAGCCCACGAGCAGGATAGCCCATGGGGTCAGAAAGGATGTGACAGGACTGAATAGCAACAGTTGACTGAATTGCCTTCTCACCACCAGCATTACTTGCTCAATCCCTAGCAATCTGATTTGTGTTTCCAACATTCTTAATAAACTAGTCTGAGTGATCTAACTTCAGTCCTCATCCTTCTTGTCAAAATAATCTCCCTAAGACACAGGTCTGATTATACAATTTAATACCACATCAAAAACTTGGAGTACATCCCCGATGTAGGATAAAATCCAAATAATAGAAAGCCCTCCACAATTTGGTTATTACCTCCTTTAACTTATACCACTCTCTTGTAGCCAAACTAAACTAGTACCTGAATTGGAGACTCCCATTTCTTGTCTTTGGGACCTCTTCTATTCTTTTATTGCACTCCCCCTCCTTATCTTCACTTCTGAATATCCTTGTCTTACTTCAAGAAGTAGCTTTTTTACCACATCTTTTGGGCTTACTCTGATGCCCCCAGTTCATATATCCTCCTGACTTTTTTTGTTTCCACTTTCCACCCCATATCAGAATTACCTAAGAAAAGTATCTGCTGCATTTTTGTCCTTCTTTCTCCAGCATTTGATACTGCATTTTTGTCCTTTCTCCAACAACTAACATCATGGGACCTTAATGAATGTTGAACTGAATTTTATTTCTCTGCACCATGCCTGTCTCTCCTTTCCTGATATTTCTAATAGCTTTTTGATCTCTTTTATGTTCCAATCCCACTAAATGTGTCCTTCAAAGCATTTTGGTCTTGGAAATATCCTCCATTCTCACAATTAACTCTATACAAATAACTGTTAAATCTATAGATCCATCTTTTTCCTGAACTCCAAACTTGAAATTCCAGCTAATTGCTGATAGAATTTCTCTGGGTCTCAGTTTGCCTATCTGTAAAAGCAGGGGGTTGGCCTAGATGTTCCTAAAATCCCTTCCCATTCTTTTTATGATTCTATTATCTCCATCTTGATGCTATGAGTTATTTAAAACTCAAAATGTCCAAAATCTGATGCTTTCTCTTAATATCTGTCATTAAAACCTGGAACTAGAGATTTTACTGAATCTTCCCTCTCTTTTCCTTCATACTCATCTCAACAAGGTTGTTTCCACCACAAATCTGTCCTCTCCATTCTTTACCACTATCTTCTAATTCAAAGGTTCATTTTTTCTTACATTATGTTTCCAATCTGCTATGACTCCATTCTCTCTCCTCTCCTTCAAGAGCTCTTCCTAAATGACAGATGTGATTCCTGTTTAAGAACTTTTAGTATTCCCCTATTGCCAGAGATGATTTACTAGGTGTTATGGGCCAGAACTTGAAACAAGGTACTAAGTGGAATTGAGGAGACAATGGTTAAATCTAGTTTAGCATTGATTTAATCCTACAACAAATAATGGTTTCCCAGTGATATAATGATGGGTGTGTACTCAGTGCACAGCATATAAGCAAGAAACTCTCAGGGCCAGAGGAGACTCTGGAAGAAAGCCTACAAGCCCTATCTTCGAGGCAAGAGATTCATTGCATCTTCTACATTGGTGCTGGCTGGAGACTGAAGAAAGCAGAGGCAGAAACCAAGGACAAAGCAGCAAGATCTCTTGGAACCAGGCAGAGAGATAGGCCTCAACTAACCGGGCTAATTTGGAAGGAGAAATAACGTTTGCATTTTTACCAGCTGGCTGCGATTTTGGAGTAATTATTTATTTTAACTGAAACTAAGGCTGCCTCCAGAAAATTCTTCATCTTCAAAGCCATATCTTTCTTAATGTAGGTCATGATTATATTGACTTTTTGGTTGCTATGTCACACTGTTCACACATATTGAACTTATAGTTCTATGAAACCCCTAAATCTTTTTTTATCACTAACAACTGAACTTCTATCTTGAACATGCAAAATTGGTTGTGATAATCAAGTATAAGTCCTTATATTTATCTCTTTCGAATTTCATGTTTTTTTTCAATAATCATTTTTATTACAGTGCAGAAAGAGGTAGCAAACCTGGCAGGAAGGTTTTCTGAACTTATGCCACTAATTAAAAAGAAGTCCTCTATTAAAACTTAGTGGAAAGACCTCTCAAAACTAAAGCTTTATCTTCAAGAACACACGGACTCTTGTCTCTCTGAATCACTGGCATAGATCAATCAATACATTCTAAAATGAAATTTTGTCATATTTCAGGGTAGCAACAGATTTTTTTAAAAGGATAAAGTCTCCAAAGTGACTAAATATATATTTTTATGACCAAATTATGTCTCAGTATCTCTACTTACTATCATATCAGCCTGCATCTTTCTCAGGTACAAATATCCAAAAATTTTCTGATAGTCTAGTTACTGTTATGGCCTAAATTGGATCTTTCCCTATCATTCCTCCCTCCTCACTCCACTACCCAAAATGTTTTCTTCTTTTTATGCATTGTTTTCTCCTAGGTAGGGATTGTCTTTCTCTTAGCTTGCATTTTTATTCTCAGACCTTAGCACAGTGTAGAAAGTAAGTATTTAATAAATGCTTGTTGATTTGACTTGCTAGGATCAGAAAAGCTGAGTTTGGTATGTTTAATATAATTTCCTTCAAAAATTAACTTTTGGGACTTGGGACAAACAACACCTGGTTTCATGTGTGTGCACTCTCCAGATATATTTTTAATCCAAGAAACTTATGATTTCGACAAGTGAACCATTCTTTTCAATAACAATATTAACAGGAAAATGAGACCCTATCTTGAACTAAAAATCCACAGTAATGTCTTTAATCACATTTTGCATCTTAATCTAGATTTGTGTGAACTGTTACAAGTTTTTTCCTGACTTTCTAGGGCACTTGTTATAAGCTGTTTTCTGTTCTTTCCAAAGAAACTAAGCTCAATGTTAACAAAGTGGAAAAATGTCTATGCAAGATTCCTTCAGAGAAATGTCAACATTTTCTATAATATCAACAGTCTGGCCACTTAGAATTGTTTTCATTTGTTTAAATGAGCTAAAGAGAGCTGATTTTCACCTTGTTAGATTCTATACAGTGTTCAAGACTATCAAGATTTTTTTTCCTAGAGCTGATCACTCTCTTGTGTTCATTGTTCCCAGCTTTCTGTCAAATTATCATATTATATGTTTGAAAATGATACCTGTATTATGCAATAATATATGTAAAGCACTTTGCAAACCTTACAGCACTATATTAATATGAATTATTATCATTATTGTTATTATTATCTCCAGGACAAAATACAAACTCTTTAGCACTTAAAGCTTTTTACAAATGATCTCATTCAACTTTTCCAGCCTTTATATACATTATTCTTCTTTGTGCAGTGTTATTCAGATGGAACAGGTCTTGTCATCCTGCAAGCATAGCATTCCTGTCTCTGTGATTTTGCATCGGCTTTCCTCAATGTCTGGAATGTATTCCCTTTTCACATTTACCTCTTGGAATAACTGGTTTCCTTCAAGACTCAATTCAAGCATCATCTTCAATATGAAGCCTATCCTAGTCATACCAGATGCTAGTATCTTCACACTATCACAGATTTATGGCTGGCAGGGCCCTAAGAGATCATCTAGTAGAACCCCTCATTTTACTGATTAATCATTATTAACCTCCTTGGACCTGAAGCTAAAGTAACTTTCCAAATTACACATGTAATTAAGTGTCAGGGCTAGGATTTAATCCTCAGTTCAGTGACTCCAAGTTCAGCCTTTTCCCCCCACAATACCCCACTTTTTCCCATCCTTATATTTGTTTTGCATGAATATATACATAGGCTCATGTGGTTAAGAGTGTAAGCTTCTTCAGGAATGAATAGGACTTGCTTTTGTCTTTGCCTCTCTTATACTCCCTGGAATATGGCAGTGTAGCTGCTTAATAAATGTTAACTCAGAAATTAACAACCAAGGCATAGATAATAACTTAACAAAATTTCTTTACTCTAAATCTGATATCATTAGTTAAAAATATATAGCTATGAATATTCAAACAATGACTTATTGCTTTAATTCCATGCTAACTGGGTACCTAATGGCAAAAATGTCTTCCTGGGGAACATAATACAAGGTCTGAAAGTCCCTTTACCTGAGAACGTCCTCACGAAAAGGGGAGAGAAAGGTGGCAGAAAATCTTGTAGTACTCAGGATCTCCATCTTCATCCACTAATTCTTAATAAGGAAAAAAGCTTAACAGGAGGATTAGTATAGCTAAAAAGAAAGCCAATAAAGAACAAAAGCAATAGTACAAAATATTTTGTCAGATATTAAATTTTATAGATTTAAAGCTGAAGTGACCTTAGAAGCTGTTAAATTCAATTTCTTCATTTTTCAGATAAAGAAACTGAGTTTATTTGTTGTTGTTCAACTGTTTTCCAGTTATATTTGACTCTCTGTAATCCCATTTGGGGTTTTGTTGGCAAAAATACAATATTGGTTTGCCATTTCCTTCTCCAGGTCATTCTACAGGGTTGTGACTTGCCGGGGGTCACACAAGGTAGTAAGCTTCTAACACCAGAGAGAAGTCTTCTGACTGCAGGCCCAATACACTATCTGTTGTGCCATCTAGTTGCTACCTGAGCCTGAGGGAGCTGAGATAACTGAGCCCAGGCTAACATAGCTAGTAACTGGCATAATTTGAATTCCAGTCCTCTTGATTCCAAATCTAGAACATATTTACACCATGCTACCTTGTTCACAAATGGCCACTATTTCAAATAATTTTTCAAAAAAGCTTATAAAATATATAATGCCTTACTGTCAAATAAAGGCCCAGACCTTTGAGCATACACACTCTGATCTGCAGGGTGCCAAACAACCCACATGAATTCTTGGGGAACCTATTTCCTGTAATCTTGACTTCCCCTTAAAAGCATATACATGTAGACTCTTACAATATCTTGTCTCCTATTGCAAAGTGATGAAAAGCCTTTTAATTGGATGATGAAACAGAACTAAATATGCATATAAAAGAGTTAGGGTTAGTCCTATTGTCATGTTTATATCTCCTAGCCAACAAGAAAGCAAGCTATTTTGTTAGTCTGCACTTTTGGTATGTTACAGTTCCAATTTGGCAACCAATTAAAAGATTTTTCTTTTAAAGCTAATGATGAATGTTGAAAGGGATGTGGGAAAACTGGGATACTAATACATTGCTGGTGAAGTTGTGAACTGCTCCAACCATTCTGGAGAGCAAAGAGCTCTTAAACTATACATACCCTTTGATCCAGTAGTGTCTCTACTGGGCTTGTATCCCAAAGAGATCATGAAGGAAGGAAGGGGACCTACATGTACAAAAATGTTTGTGGCAGCCCTTTTTGTAGTGGCTAGAAACTGGAAACTAATTGGATGCCCATAAATTGGAGAATGGCTGAATAAGTTATGGCATATGAATGTTATGGAAATTATTGTTCTGTAAGAAAGGATCAGCAGGATGATTTCAGAGAGTGACTTACAAGAACTGATGCTAAGTGAAATGAGCAGAACCAGGAGATCATCATATACAGCAACAAGAAGATTATATGATAATTATATGACGTGGCTTTTTTCAATAATGAGGTCATTCAGGCCAGTTCCAATGATCTTGTGATAGAAAGAGCCATCCACACCCAGAGAGAGGACTGTGGGTACTAATTATGGATCATAACATAGTATTTTCACTTTTTTTGTTGTTGTTTGCTTGGATTTTGTTTTCTTTCTCATTTTTTTCCTTTTTAATTTAATTCTTTTTGTGCAACAGGATAACTATGGAAATAAGTATAGAAGAATTGCACATGTTTAATACATATTAGATTACTTGCCATCTAGGGGAGGGAGCGGGAGAAGGGAGGGAAAAATTTGAAACATGGGGTTTTGCAAGGGTGAATGCTGAAAATTATCTGTGCATATATTTTGAAAATAAAAAGCTTTAATTAAAAAGGGATTAAAAAAATAAAAGATTTTTTTTTAAAATTATGAAGTAAAAGATAAGAGACTATTTCCACACGCTCTGAAGTGGAAGGCCAAGTGCTCCATCAAACAAGCCTGCTTACAAAGAGGCTTCCAGAACATCAACTTGTGTTGGTATTAAGCAGGAGAGATTATGTATGTCCAAAGTACTGGACCCACTTATGATAGCAATGAATATGAAATAAATATTAAAACTTTACTTCATAAAAGGACCACCTATTTATTTAATATATCCAAGGTAGTAGTCATTGCATCAGAGGTGAAAGGGACAATACAAGTTATTGAGTGTTGCTCTCTCATTTTATAGATGAGGTATTTGAGGCCCAGGGACATTAAGACACTTGCCCAGGGTCATACAAAAATAAAAGTGGCAGAAATGGGATCTGAACCCAGCTCCTCTAATTCCAAATTTGCCCTTTTTATCTCTAAGGTGCCTCCCAATTTAAAGGCCTTACTGTAATATTCAAAATTTGTTAATTACATAAGGTAGCATCTATTTTTAAAAATTTTTTAATCAGGGATACCAATATAGTTTTCCTCTATTACATAATGAAGGCATAAGAAGAAAACTCCACTTATTTACTTCATATGCTTAAGTTACAATAATTTAAAATTCCATTTTTTCCCCTTCAATTTGCTGTTGCAAAATAAAAATTTCAATATGGACAGAATTATCTTCTTAGGGTAAAACAGAAATAAAACAGCAATTGTTGGCATATATTTCAATATCTAACAATCAAACACTACACAATGTATATTCACAATATAACAAGGGAAATAATAATTTCTGAACATAAGTGGTTGCTTTTTATATAAATCATTTATTTTCCTGTGTAAAGGATTATATCAATATTCACATTAGCTGGATGGCAATTTCAATTTGCTCAATTTTCTTCTATAATCCTTGTCTCCAGGTGGGGATGGCCCTGTGAAGAGAAGTAGTAGATACGTCATAAGGAAATGAAAAATAGCTTTTAAAAAGTCTCTAACTTTATTTATTTACTTGTTTGTTCGTTTTATTTTTACCTGTGTGGTATATTCAGAAGAGGTCCTGCACCTGTTGGACCTCTCTCTTTTGTACGTTCTTCCCATCCTTTAGTAAGTTTGTATAATCTGGATGGATCCCGACTAACATTAACTTCAACCTGTCAATAGAAATGAAATCATAGCCTATTAATTATATTAACTAATAAATTAAAACTTACAAATTTATAATAGGACATAATAAAAAAGGCAATTTAAAAAACCAAACATTAATAAAAATTCAATGTTTATCAAATAATCACTTTTATGTTGCTCAACCGACCATTTTATTTTTCTAAAAAAGAGAGATTATATGTATTATTATTTTTTAAAATCAAGGCTTTCTAATTATATTATACAATAGCAACTTAATAATAAAAGTTATCCTTAAATACTTGGTATATTTCTTCTAATATACCCTCAAAATAAAGTTTCTATTCCAACCTAATGATAAGAATTACAGAAGAGAGTTTAGCAAACAGAAAACACAATAACACCAGAGAAGCTAAGCAATACCATTTTTATGCCAAAAAAAAAAAAAAAAGTATGACTCCCAAGTCTAATGTATGGGCAAGTATAAAAAAGGAAGAAAAAAATTGGAGAGCAAGAGTCAAGGAAGGGAAGAGAAAGAAGGATAAAAAGAGACATTTCTGTTTTTTAAAACATAGATATTTAACCAGATATTGTATCCTTAGTTGTTAAATTATGTCTTTTCCTACGGCAAGCAGTTAAAAATTTTAAAGGAGACACAATTAGGGGAAAAAAGCCAAGAAAATAAATTTGGGTTGTAAATGTTTTGTGTTTACATCTTTCTAAAGGGGTAAAAAAAAAAAATAGAATAATATTGTTGAGTATTTTCTAAAATAGGAATTCAGGTATAGTCTTAGGATATAGTACCTTTTCTTTTAATTTTGCCAATCTTCTTTCTTTTTCTATCTTTTCATTTTTCTTTGCTTGTCTCTCCAGAATCTTTAATTCAAGTTTATGTAAATCCTATAGAACATATGCAAAATAAAAAAGATGATTTCTGAAGACAAGGAAAATTAAAATTAAAAATTTCAAACATCTAGTTGTTTGCTGACTAAACTAAAAGTTAGATATCTGGGCTTTCTAATTCTGACTCCACCCTTAATAGTTGAATAATCTGTCAAACCCAATTCCTCTCTGTGGACTTCAATTTCCTCCTTTCTAAAATAAGAGGTCATTTAGTTCAAACCTCTAAGTTTATTCCCAATTCTAACATTATATGATTCTAAGATGTTTTTGAATGACCTTCAGATATCTTTAGTTATTAACGCTTTAAATTTCTGAGATATGGATTTTACTGTGATGTTTTCTAATGAACCAAATTTTGTCAAAATAAGTTGAGCATCCTAGGAGGTATACTATAAAACCAGTGAGGTCTGACTTGGAATATGACAGCCATCAATGAAATTAACATGCTACCAAACTAAAACTATCTGTCCCTGTAAGATTAGTATTTGTACAACTAAAAAAAAGTTCTCCCTAAAATTCCCATATACATATTTTTTTGGATGAGCTCCATAGGGTATCCATCTAAATGCATTATTAGTCAACCTATCAAATGGTCTAATCACTCTAGAAAACAATATGGAATCATGTAATAAAAGTAAACAAAATGTTCATATCCTGAGACCCAACAATTTCACTAAGAGAATAAGCATGATGACTATGACAATGTAAATTTTAAAATCACTAGAATGAAATAAAATTCTGAGTAAATGAAAAACCAATGATGGGCCTGAAGCTCAGAAAATTAAATACCTCCCTCTTTGTAGTAGAAGAGCAAGGGACTACTAAGGCAGAATGTTTATTTGTGTGTGTGTGTGTGTGTGTGTGTGTGTGTGTGTGGTATGTGTGTTGTACAAAACTATACATATAGATTATATGTATGTATATATTATATATACAACCAATATATGATAACTTATATACAAATACATACATGTACATTTACATATACGTATAGATAGTTAGGTAGATTCAAAAGGAATATGACTATCAGAAATGATAAGTGTTTTTTTTTTCTTAAATTCCTTTGTTAATAGGGGAGAGGTCCCCCATTCCTCCACCCCCGTGACTGTGATGTTAAGACAATAGGTTTCAATAAAATGTATTTTTAAAAAATATGATGATGAGGGGAACACTAGGAAAGATTATATGCACATATAGCAAGTATATAGACATATATATATATATCCACATACATATATACATAATTTATACATTTACACATATATGCAAAATGTCAATATATGTATAAACATAAACAAACATATATACTTACTCTCTCCTGAAACTTAGTAATTTCATTTTGAGCTGTTTTTCTTCTTTCTTCCCTTTCAGTCTTCTCCTTCATCTCTTTTTCAAGTTTCAACAATTCTTCCTGCTCTTTCTTCTGCTGGGTATGTTTTTCTAGCAATAATTTTAGTTGAGATTGGCGCTGATGTTCTTTCTGTTGCTTTCTCTCTTTTTCCTCCTCTTCTTTTAATTGAGATGTTTGTTTCATAGATAATTCCACAATTTTCTGTTTTTTCCAGGCTTCAATTGCTAATTTCTGTTTCTTTCTTTGCTCTTCTTTTTGTTTTGAGGAATCTTCTTGTTGAAGATCATTACTCCTAAGTATTTCCTCTGACTTTGTTTCCAACATTTCTTTCTTTTCTTGTTGTTTCTTTGCTTTCCATTTTTGAATAAACTAAATAAGTATTTAAAAAAAAAAAAAGGAAAGTGATGTTTAGTTTAAATCCCAGGTGATCATACTATAAACTCTTACTCTATATTTCCAAGAAAACGAAAAAGGATTCTTATTTAGTTAAATTTTAGAATTATTTTTAAGATTTTATTTTTTTAAACAATTTTTTTTCATAATCATTTTGAGAACTTGTCACGTTTTACTTTCACAATACTAATTATAAATTCTTTTGGTCTAATAGATTTATTCATACTTTTCAATTATTCTCCAGTTTGCGGTGTATTCCCTTTGCTAGGTTTTTTTATGTTTCTGTTCATCCCTTTTGCACTTTCATCTAGTCATCTTACTCCTATTTCCAATTTTCTTTTCTGGAGTCTCTTTTCTGTAACTGGCTTCTAGTCTGATGCTATATCAGAAATCAGTAGTGAAATAACTAAATTATTATATAAAAATTTAGTTCCAATTCAACCAATGTTAATTTTTAAATGAAGGGAATACATTATAAACTTTCTCCCAATCTTTAATAGTGCTATCTAGATCTTTCTTCACAGCACATAGCACTTATACCATTATTTGAAGAATAATTGTCAATAGTGGAAAGAGTAGTGACTTCTTAATCAAATATATCAATTTTTTTATCAAATATATTTTAATCTGAAAAAAATATGAATCATTTAACCAGAATTCAGATTCAAAATCATTCAATATGATACCTGAGTATCTGCTATGTATAAGACATTCTTATAGGCATTGTAGATGACATTTTTATATAAAATCAATAATTCTGAGTATCTTTAATGATTCAAAATTATTGTACAGGGTGTGTCCATGTTCTGAAAACGTTTGGAGACCCTTTCTCAACCCAAAATTTTCAGCAATATTTTAAGATACTATGTTTATCAAAACTTTTTTTAAAATGCCAAGTTAATTGTCCTTAAAGTTTAGCTACTTACCTAATAACAACAAAATAAACTAAACTTTCCCATAACATTTCAAGCAATTACTCATAGTCACAACATAATTACTAATATCTGAGCCATCATAAAATGGCATTTATTGATGATTCTTGATGGTATTTTCAGGATCCTAGGCATGATATAGCTATTATTCACTAAGAAACAACCCAAAGGATTTATATAAACACTGAAAAAAAGATGGAACTCGTTTCAGTCCACTACATATAAATCAAGCAGTATTTTGAAACTTTTAACTAAGAGAATTCATAATTATAATTTGTTTTACCTGATTTCTCTAGATTACTAGCTGATGAATATCCCAAATTCACTTATCATTTATGATAACTGGCATTCAAGTATGAACTACCTTTTGCTAACCAATCTTTGACTAATAAGGAAAGAAATTTATTTGTTATCTTTACTAATAAGGCAACAAGAAGGAAGTATTATACTACGGCTGAGAAAAAGGAGAAATTGAGAAACAAAAAGGTATAAAATCTGATGCAGGCAACAAACTAGTTGACAGACAAGAAAATCATATTTTAATATGCAAGTCCATGACAAACATTTAACACAACAAAACAATCATATGCCATGGCAGAAACAGACCAAAAGCTATATTTTACCAAATGTTTTTAAAAGCATTTTATTTTAAAAAATATAAGCCATAATTACTTAAAACTTATTGATACTAATGAAATGGTCTTTAGAATTTATTTATGTAAGTTCATATACACACATAACAGTTCCCAAGAGTCAGCTAGATGGTGCAATGGATAGAATGCCAATTCTAGAATCAGCAAGACCCTCAGACAATTATAGACAAGGCTCTTAAACTGTTGCCTCAGTTCCCTTCTCTGAAAATGGGGGATAAAAGGAATAGCATCTTCCTCCTAGGGTTGATGATTCACTAGTAAAAAGGGTGTTGTAAGGTTTAGTCCATGTTTCAGTCCATTCTTTCTCCACTATTCTGTTTGACTTCTGTTTTCACCCTGATATTCTAGTGTATAGTGAGAAAGAAATCTCTTAATAGTCTCTATTCCATAATGTTGTTGCTCTCAATTGTTGTTACCTTTATTGTATTTCTGTTATCTGGGATGTTTGAGAAGCAACTAATTTTATGTATAGTTTTCTTTCTAGAAATGTTTCAATTGCCTCTTTTCACTGAAAAGCATTTTTTTTCATTTGAAGTTAGACTCAGATTTGCAAGGTATGTTATCTTGGGCTGCATCTTGAATTAATTTTCTCTTCAGAACCAGAAGTTTCTGGTGGGTACAGAATAGTTTTCTATTATTCAAATTTCTTTTCCTCCATATTTGAAGATCCTTCTCCAGGTCAGTTACAGAATTTGTGGTTTTTCTGCATAATTATTTGACTATTAAGTTACCTGGAGTTTGAAACATGGGTTTTGTTGTTATTTGGAGGCAATCTGTATTGTCTTTCAAGTAGCATTTTGTTTTCAGTGTTCAGAAGTTCTGAGAAGTATCTTGTAATATTTCTTATCTGATAGTGTTCAGGCATTTTGACTTTTCATGTTCTTCTGGGATTCCTATGCACCTTGTCTTCAAGATCAATTTTGGAGAAGTCTGAGAGGTCATGAAGATCAGAGAAAATGGATATTTCTCCCTCTTGCTAGGCACATGACATAGAACTTGGAATTATTCTCTTCCAGTTTTGCATCTTGAACATCACCATTATTTATAGTAGGATTCTTGTTTTGTTTTATTTTGTTTATTTATTCATTCAGTTTTGCTTTCTAAATTGGGAATTTGTGTTAGGACCAGATTCTGTAACCTTCTGGAAGAAACGTCCAGGCTTTGTTTTATCTTTTCTTGGGTCTTGCTGCTGCCCTTCTTTTTTAGGGTGCTGAGTGCTGTGTAATTCATGGCTCTCCTAGGTAACTTAGGCTAGACACTGAAGCTTTCAGTATGCTCAAAGCTATCTGATCCAAGGTGATACATGACCACTGTCCTAAACAGAGCTTTGCAAGTTCTTGGCCCAGGCTAGGATCTGAGCAAAAGAACTAGACTTTGGTTGGCCTCAATCAATCAGATAGTAGTAAAGTGTGTAGGTTCAAAGGGACAGAAGGATAAGCTCTGCCTTGGTTTGCGCTCCCCCTCCTGGTTATTCCGTTACAAACTCTGGGTTAGATGAGACCTCTCTCCACTATTAGTCACACAGCGGCTGCTCACTTCTGTGCCTGTTTTCTATTGGTATACAGCCCATATATCACTCTTCTTGGTGCAGGCCCTTCTTCAGTTCACACTAGATTAGTTATGCAGCTATAGGGTATAAGCAACAGAGCTGCCAAGTCATACCTATTCCTGTGTCCTGCACTTTATCAGGTCCCTTTCTTCTTGCCCAAATCCACAGTCACAGGCACCTGCTCATTATTCCTGAGCTAGAAGTTCTTGGATGGCACCCTTTGTCTCTAGATCTGGTTCTCACTGCGGGCATATCTCCGTTTGTCTTTCTATATGGCATGAGGTGCAAAAATGAGTTCACTATGGTTTTTCCTTGGTTTCCCAATTAGAAGTAGGTCTGATGCTTTCCTAGGCCTTTGATGGAGCAGTGAGGCTTTCTTGGTTGATCCTTCTATTATTAGTTATTGTATCATTCTTCTTGATTAGATAGATAAACCTGCTTTCCCTTATCCAATAGTACTATAAAGTATAGTGCAATACATGAGATTTTGACAGCGTGGTTTTTAATCACAACTATAAGTTTTAAACCACTAGCTATAAGCTAGTTTCTGATTTCCTTATTGATAAATGGTAGATCAAATGTGACCTTAGTTGTTATGTAATTAGAGGAGATGAATGGCAAAAAAAGCAGATGCTGGGTATTTTTTGTGGGCTTTACCTTTTTTTTTTTTCATATTAATTGGATGGAAAACTTTTCTCTTTCTAATTTTACTTCCAGAAAATGCTCAATTTGGACTGATAAAGACCTCTTTTTAATCAAAATTGATGTCTTAAGTTTAAACATCATAAACCAAGTAACAAATGGATTATTTGATAACTTTGACTAAGACTTACAATGAACTGAACAAAGACTGTTTCTGTTGATCATTATTTAATTTACTGCAAACACTGTAACTTATACCCTTGATCTTCATGTAAGTGCTTAACCAAGAAGTCTTAAGGTTTTTACACTGTGATAAGCACACATTAAAATCTGATTCATCAGTTCCTTTTTTATCTTAAAAATATACCAATAACATATTATAATTAAGAGTATCAAATGATTAAAATGTGAAGCCATTTCTTCGCACTGTTTCAGTAGGATAAATATGATAAAGATTACATGCCTGATGCAGTTGGTTTTTAAGCACAGGAGTTGGAGGGGAAGGAAAGGACCAATGGTAAAGAACTAGTAACCTGCAGTAATGGGGATACAAGCTATGAGCAAATGAAGGTTTTCTATACATTTTTATAATATCTAGAGCATGTAAATTGGCATTTTTTCCATAATGCATGTTTTAAAGTTAAAAGAATATAGAACACAATTAAATAAAAAACAATTTGGGAGGGGAGACGTATCCTCAGCACATATCTCAAATCATTTATGGTATGCTATACTAATAGAGGATATTAATTAGTTAATTAACAGTACTAAATGGGGTTTTCTATTCATTTCAACGCTAAAGTTTTCCTTGATCTTTCAATACAAGCTTTATTTTATCTAAATGTAAACTTATGTTAATTCCTATATTTTAACATATTTAGAATTTTAATGTTTTAATTTTACCACTTTGAGTAATAAATAAAAAATATGCTGTTTATATTTTTATATTTATATTTAAATTTTTATAATTTTGATAAACAAATAAAGAAGTGAAAACAAACAAATCACAGACTGACCAAAGGTGATAACTGAACAGAAATATGCCCAAATACATATAAAACAAAAAATGTTACCTCTTTTTTCCTTTCTTCTAAAGACAGAAATTTTTGGTACCATTTCTCATGCAGCTGAACCTCATCTTCTGTTCTTCCAGGAAGACACACTAGAACTTCTTTCATATAGCTGGGCTTCCCTTTATGCTTATTTCTCACTTTTAGAAAATACTGATGATCATAATCATCCCATCCCCCTTGTCGTCCTCCTGCTTGCTGAAGAAACTTTTCAAATTCTACTACTTCTTCAGGAAGATTATTTAGCATCACTGTGTCCAAGGAAAATCTGCTTGATGGTACTTTGAAAGATCTCTCTGTTCCTGAATTACTCAATGCCCAGGTCTCTATTTTTCTCTCCAAAGCATTTAGTTCATTACTAGTTATTTTCTCTTCTTTAATAAGATCTTCATATCTAAAATTAAGGATAATATTTGAATAGTCAGCTTTTTAAAAATATACATGTCAATCTTCCAACATGGTAATAAAGAAAGAGCAATGAATTTTCATTGTTGACATCATCAATTTCAATGATAGGAACAAGAATTAACATCTTAACAGTGAAAGAGATTGAAAAAATAAAAATAGAAAAGAAGAATTCAAAAAACTATTCTAAGTTGAAACTATTTAACATAGCTATCAAATAATCTGTAAACTTCAACAAGTCCTGAAGATAATTGCTATATTATAGAGTAAAACAAAGAATACTCAATGATAAAACTCAGTCTGAAGACTGTTACATTCAACACAATCAGTTTAAGAAGATAGAGAAATGTATAAAACAATTTAAAATATATATATAAAAAACTTTTTTTAAACTTGGTACTTGGAATTTTAGAGATATAGGTTGGACTAGCTCAACTCTGAGACCTACAGGTAGAAAGCAACATGGGATTATCAAAATCTATGCCAAGGGAATGCAAAATCTGTCAGATTCTATCAAGTTAGAAAGGTTTTTTTTTTTAAGAATAGGCTTCCTGACAGACTGTTCACTCTTTGGAAAATCAGAGTAGATAAAAACAATAACTAGTATTTATATAGTGCTTTAAGGTTTACAAAGTATTTCACAAATTATCTTATTTTATCTTTATAAAAATCAGGGATTTAAATGCTATTATTATTCCCATTTTATAGTTAAGAAAACTGAGGCAGGAAGTGGTGAAGTGACTTGCCCAGGGTCTGAGGCTACATTTGAACTCAGGTCTTCCAGACTACAGCAGCACAGTTAAGTACAGAGAAGTTCATCACCAAAAGGTTAGCTACTGGATGACAAATCTGGGCCTCTGCAATACAGAGGAAAAAGGGAAGAGAATAAATATTTACTAAACCTCGATCATATGCAGGCACTTGTACAAAACACTTTAGAAATATCATCTCTTGGTCTCTCACAACAATTCTGTGATTATTATCTCCATTTACCAACTGAGGAGACTGAGGCAGAGAGAGATTAAATGATTTGCCCAGAATCACCCAGTTAGTATGTAGAAATGGCAGTATTTGGAACTCAAGGACTTCTGGACTTCAGACCAAGCACTGTATCCATTGAATCATCTTAAAAAATGAATCTCAAGCCTATATTGCCCTCTTCTATAGTGATAATCACTGCTAGTCAGACAAGCAGTTAGATTAGAATCATACAGTTCTCTTCCTATAAACATTAATTTAATTATTGGTGCTTTTAATATGCAATCTTTATCCAGTGATGATCTAATATGTTCCAAGAGGAAAAAATTCATTCTATAGTGACATTATAAATGAACAGAAAAAAAATGATTTGCAGTTAAGTTCAATGATTAATAACTAATTCTCCTCAGAGAGGAGAATGAAAGAAGAAATCACATTTGAAATTATTATTTTGTATTTCAGTGAACATCAGGTCACTTTACCTATTCACAATAAACTTAATACAAGATAAAGGAACAGAAATTCAAGATCTTCCAAACCAAGTTAACATATACATATCCAATGGCTTCAATACAAGAGTGAGTACAGAGGAAAATGGCAAAAAAATGTTGGAAACATTTTCCACTTCAGTGGAAACACTAAAGAAAAAGAGATGCCAAAACCATCTAGATTACTCAAAAGCCTAATGTCTATATTACATGAATACTTTTTTCAAAAAGAAGCAGTATGTATTTCTTAAGCCTGCACATTATGGGGAATGTATTTGTTGGATGTTTTTGCTTTGTCAAATTAAGAAAAGATAGGTTGTTTTTTTTTTTTTAACACTTTTAATTTTATAAGAAATGAATAAGAAGGTATTGGATATGGAAAAATCAGCAGCATCATGAAAATCACTATGTAAGAAAGAAACTTATTGGCTACTGATTTGGGGTTTTGTCATGTCTCTATATAAATGAAAATAAGGAAAAGAATTAGATTTTAAAGTCTCATTAAAAAGTATCTTGTCTTTTAAAAGTTCAATCAACATGTATGCACATTAAAAGTGCACTTGAAAAAAGAATAACAATGTAAGTCATCCCAAATTGCTTTTGTATAGTCTTAAAACTAACATTAACAACAGAGTGAAAATAAACTTGATTGATTTAAAAATTAAAATATTTTAAAACATACATCTGTCTCTGGTCTTCTTTAAAAGTATTGATTGCATTTTCAATTTCTTCCATCATTTCTCTTAGTTTTTCAACAACTGTTTAAAAAAAAAAAGGAGAAAACAATCTTATCACATTTTCTTTACTTTAATGTTCTAATATAAATTTTTTATAGTAATTTTTTATTGACAGAACCCATGCCAGGGTAATTTTTTTACAACATTATCCCTTGCACTCACTTCTGTTCCGATTTTTCCCTCCCACCTTCCACCCTCTCCTCTAGATGGCAAGCAGTCCTATATATGTTGAATATGTCGTAGTATATCTTAGATACAGTGTATGTGTGCAGATCCAAACAGTTTTCTTGTTGCACAGGGAGAATTGGATTCAGAAGGTAAAAATAACCCGGGAAGAAAAACAAAAATGCAAACAGTTTACATTCATTTCCCAGTGTTTTTTCTTTGGGTGTAGCTGCTTCTGTCCATCATTGATCAATTGAAACTGAATTAGGTCTCTTTGTCAAAGAAATCCACTTCCATCAGATTACATCTTCATACAGTATCGTTGTTGAAGTATATAATGATCTCTTGGTTCTGCTCATTTCACTTAGCATCAGTTCATGTAATTCTCTCCAAGCCTCTCTGTATTTATTCTACTGGTCATTTCTTACAGAACAATAATATTCCATAACATTGATATACCACAATTTACCCAACCATTCTCCAATTGATGGACATCCATTCATTTTCCAGTTTCTAGCCATTACAAACAGGGCTGCCACAAACATTTTGGCACATACAGGTCCCTTTCCCTTCTTTAGTATCTCCTTGGGGTATAAGCCCAGTAGAAACACTGCTGGATCAAAGGGTATGCACAGTTTGATAACTTTTTGAGCATAATTCCAGATTGCTCTCCAGAATGGTTGGATGCGTTCACAACTCCATCAATAATGCATCAATGTCCCAGTTTTCTCACATCCCCTCCAACAATCATCATTATTTTTTCCTGTCATCTTAGCCAATCTGACAGGTGTGTAGTGGTATCGTAGAGTTGTCTTAATTTGCATTTCTCTGATTAATAATGATTTGGAACACTCTTTCACATGAGTGGTGATAATTTCAATTTCATCATCTGAAAATTGTCTGTTCATATCCTTTGACCATTTGTCAATTGGAGAGTGGCTTGGTTTCTTATAAATTAGAGTCAGTTCTCTATAAAGAAATGAAGCCTTTATCAGAACCTTTAACTGTGAAGATGTTTTCCCAGTTTGTTGCATTAGTTTTGTTTGTACAGAAACTTTTTAACTTGATGTAATCAAAATTTTCTATTTTGTGATCAATAATGGTCTCTAGTTCATCTTTAGTCACAAATTTCTTCCTCCACAAATCTGAGAGATAAACTATCCTATGTTCCTCCAATTTATTTATAATCTCATTCTTTATGTCTAAATCATGGAGGCATATTGATTTTATCTTGGTAAACGGTGTTAAGTGTGGGTCCATGCATTCTAATATAATTAGTATATATGAAATTAGAAACAAAAACTCAACTTTCATTCCACTTAAAAAAGTTTTTAAGTACAAAAACAGTGGCAAAAATACTAATCTTAGAAAAATGACATAGTAGAAAAACCCCTGAACTAGGAGTCAATATTCATTTGTTCACTAATTAGTTCTTATCTTGAATAAGAATCTCTCTGTAGTTTAGTTCCCCCTCTACAAAATATAGAAATCTACCTTGTCTTACCACAAACATACTGGGATGATATGAAAGCAGCAGTATTATTAGTTATAGTAACATCACTATCTTAACTAACACTAAATGTTAAATGTTCTATATCACTAAGACAGATAATGTAAAGTACAGTATAGTTTTCACAAACAATGCTAGAAATTGTCTTTGTTCTTTCCATTTTGTTTATGCATTGGGTCTTTGCATAATTAATGGTAAAAGCATTGATATCTTTCCCTTTCCCCAAGATAATTTTTAACACACAAAAAGTATACTTACATTCTGGTGTAGATTTTACGTCTTTTAACTGCTGCTGAAGCCTCTTTACATTGTTATGTATTTTTGCCAAGTGTTGCTGGATTTGAGCTCCTGTAGAAATACCAAGTTAAAAATAAATACTTCTATTAGAAATATTTTTACAACTCAGAAATTCTTCTCAAGACTTGGAAAACACTCCATACCAAAATAAGGTCAAAATGGGTACATGATTTAGGTATAAAGGGTGATACTACAAGCAAATTACAAGAGCAAGGGATAGTTTACCTATCAGATCTTTGGAGAAAGGAGAAAGTTACAGCCAAAGAAGAATAAAAGAACATTATGAAAGGCAAAATGTGACAACTTTGATTATATTACATTAAAAAGGTTTTGCACAAATAAAACTAATGCCGTCAAGATCAGAAGGGAAGCAGAAAGGTGGAAAACAATTTTATTGGAAACAATCAGTATTTCTCATAAAGGCCTCATTTCTAAAATATATAGAGAACTGATTCAAATTTATAAGAATACAAGTCATTCACCAACTGATATTTGGTCAAAGGATATGAATAATTTTAAGATGAAAAAATTAAAACCATCTATAGAAATATGAAAAAAGTACTCTAAATCACTACTGATTAGAGAAATGCAAATTAAAACAACTCTTGAGGTACCACTTTATACCTCTCAGATTGGCTAAAATGACCGGAAAAGATAATGATTAATGTTGGAAGGGACGTAGGAAAACTAGGACACTGATACATTGTTGGTGTTGTGAAATGACCTAACCATTCTGGAGAACAATCTGGAACTCCGCATACCCTTTGACCCAGCAGTGTCTCTACTGAGTCTGTATCCCAAAGAAATCATAAAAGAGGGAAAAGGACTCATATGTGCAAAAATGTTTGTAGAAGTTCTTTTTGTTTTGCCAAGGAATGGGAAAATCAATAGATGCCCTTCAACTGGAGAATGGATGAATAAGTTATGGTATATTAAAGTAATGGAATATTATTGTTCTATTAAAAATGATGATGAACAAGGTAATTTTAGAAAGGCCTGGAAAGATTTACATGAACTGATGCTGAGTAAAGCAAGCAAAACCAGAAAAACACTGTATACAGCAATGGCAGAATTGCGCGATGATCAAATTTGCTTCTTTTCAGTGGTTCAATGATCTAAGACAATCCCAATAAACTTTGAATAAAAACATCATCTACATGAAGAGGAAGAATTATAGAGAATGAATGTAAATCAACACATACTATTTTCATCTTTTTTTTCCCACATAGTTTTACCCTTTTGTTCTGATTTTTTTTCTCCCAATATAATTCTTATAGAAATATGTAAAAAAAAATGTGTGTATGTATATATATATATATATATATATATATCAAAAAATGTTTTTATATGTAACTGAGAAAAATAAAAATGATTTAAAAAAATTTTTTAAACTTGGAAAACAGTCACTTTAATACTGATGAAGTCTGTAGCAGGGTTACACAAAACAGAATTTGATGTTTTGGAAAATCTTTGCTCATACCACTGATAATAATTTTGCTTATTATGAGTAATACTGAACGTTCAATGTTAAATTCTGAATAACTCTAAAAGCTTATTCAAATTTTATTGTACTGAAATTTTGTTCACCAAATAACACACCATAAAAATGAAAAATTAGTTAACTTGGGTTGAGGATTTAAAAAAAATACTTTTATTGATTTTCCCAAGTAATATTTCTTAAGGATTGTAAAATAAATTAACTATTGTTTTTAAAGCTTCTAAGAGTTTCAAATTTTCTCCCTCCCTTCCATGCCCTCTCCTTGAGACAGGCAACTTTATTTCTATTATAAATTTGAGGTCATGCAGAACATTTCCATATAACCCATGCTGCAAAACACATACACACCTCAAAAGTAAACAAGTTTTAAAAAATATCCTTCAATCCGCATTCAGAATCCACCAGTTTTTTCTCTAGTTAGACAGCACTTTTCATCATGGGTTTACTAAAATTAGATCTATAGGTCTTTTGGATTATTGTACTGATCAGAACAGTGAAATCTTTCATAGTTAAGCATCCTTACAATATTACTGATACTATGTGCAATATTCTCCCAGTTCTGCACACTTCACTTTGCATGAAATCGTTTTCCTAGATATTTCTGAACCCACCCTATTCATCATTTCTTATAGAATAATATCCCATCACAATTATGTATCACAATTTGTTCGACCATGCTCTGATAAACATTCACTCAATTCCAATATTTTGCCTATACAGCCTCACAAAAAGTTGACACTTTTTTTTTACAGAAAGGTCTATTTTTGCTTTTATTTTGTCTGAGATCTTGATTGTTCTTCTTTTTACTTCACTGAAGCTTAATAACTGATTTTGCTTCAGTGAAGTAAAATATTATATATATGTAATATATATATCACATATATATATTATATAATATTTACTTATATATATATAGTTATTTTAATTTTGTTTATTTGAAGTGTTTCTTGTAAACAATGTATTGTAGAGGGGATGTGGGAAAACTGGGACATTGATGCATTGTTGGTGGAGTTGTGAACGAATCCAACCATTTTGGAGAGTAGTTTGGAACTATGCTCAAAAAGTTATCAAACTGTGCATACCCTTTGATCCAGCAGTGTTACTACTGGGATTATATCCCAAAGAGATTATAAAGAAGGGAAAGGGACCTGTATGTGCACGAATGTTTGTGGCAGCCCTTTTTGTAGTGGCTAGAAACTGGAAACTGAATGGATGTCCATCAGTTGGAGAATGGCTGAATAAATTGTGGTATAATGAATATTATGGAATATTACTGTTCTGTAAGAAATGACCAACAGGATGATTTCAGAAAGGCCTGGAGAGACTTACACGAACTGATGCTGAGTGAAATGAGCAGGACCAGGAGATCATTATATACTTCAACAACAATACTATATGATGACCAGTTCTGATGGACCAGGCCATCCTCAGCAACGAGATCAACCAAATCATTTCTAATGGAGCAGTAATGAACTGAACTAGCTATACCCAGAAAAAGAACTCTGGGAGATGACTAAAAACCATTACATTGAATTCCCAATCCCTATATTTATGCACACCTGCATTTTTGATTTCCTTCACAAGCTAATTACAATATTTCAGAGTCTGATTCTTTTTGTACAGCAAAATAATGTTTTGGTCATGTATACTTATTGTGTATCTAATTTATATTTTAATGTATTTAACATCTACTGGTCATCCTGCCATCTAGGGGAGGGGGTGGGGGGTAAGAGGTGAAAAATTGGAACAAGAGGTTTGGTAATTGTTAATGCTGTAAAGTTATCCATGCATATAACCTGTAAATAAAAGGCTATTAAATAAAAAAAAAAAAAAACCCAAAAAACAATGTATTGTATAGGTTTTAATTTTTAATTTATTCTGCAATGTTTCCGTTTTAAGGGTGAGTATATCCTATTCACATTCAGTTAAGATTACTAAATGCATTTCCCTCCATCCCATTTTGTTCTCCCTAACCTCTCTTTTTGTGCTACACTTCCTCTAAAATCTGTTTTGCTTCTCGGCAATGCCTTTTTTAAAAATAGACATTCCCTTTTATCACACCCTCTTTTACTTATATCTTTCCTTTACTACTTCCCGGTTGGGTAAGATAGATTTTTATTACCAACTGAATATGTACATGCATTTCCCCTTTTGGAACTGATTTAGAATGAAGTTCAGGTATTACCTCCCCCAACTAGTTTCTCTTCCACTGTATATGTTCTTCCTTGTTTGCCCTTTTTATGAGATATTTTTTCCCATTTGTCCTCTTTCCTCCCCGGATATTCCTCTTTCTCACTTATCCTTTTTTTTTTTTTATACTTCATCCCAACATAAATGACTCACTCCCATAGCCTCTTTTTATGTAGGATCCTTCTAACTGTCCTAATGATAATAAAGGTCTTACGAGATGTATGAATCATCTTCCCATAGTGAAAGGTTAACATATTAAACTTCAGTCCCTTATAATTTTTCTTTTACATTTAGCTTTTTATGTTTCTCTTGAGTCTTGTTTTTGAAAGTCAAAT
Source organism: Sarcophilus harrisii (assembly GCF_902635505.1). Taxonomy (NCBI): domain Eukaryota; kingdom Metazoa; phylum Chordata; class Mammalia; order Dasyuromorphia; family Dasyuridae; genus Sarcophilus; species Sarcophilus harrisii. Next base: position 198,807,635 of record NC_045426.1, read on the forward strand.
TTTCTATTTAGCTTCAGTCTTTTCATCAGGAATGACTGAAAAATCCTCTATTCCATTAAATAGTTTTTAAAACAAACAAACAAATCATGAATGAATATATTGAGTTTTGCTAGGTAAGTGATTCTTGGTTGGAATCACAGCTCTTTTGCCTTCTGGAATATCATATTCCAAGTCCTCTGCTCTTTGTTTGACTTTGACTATAACTCTATATTATTTGAATGATTTCTTTTTTTCTACCTGAAGTATTTTCTCTTTGATTTGGGAGCTCTGGAATTTGTTTATGACATTTCTGTGAAATTTCATTTTGCGATCTTTCAGGTGGTGATTAGTGGATTCTTTCAGTTTCTGTTTTACCCTCTGGTTTCTATGATATACAGACAATATCCTTACTAATTTCTTGAAATATGTCTAGGCTCTCTTTTATGATGGTCTTCAGATTCAAGAATTCTCAAAAAGTATGCCTCCTCGATCTATTTTGCCAGCCAGCTGTTTTTCCAACGAATCATTTCATATTTTCTTCTATTTCTTCATTCTTTCAGGCTTTGGTTTATTGTATCTTGAAATTGTATGAAGTCATTAGCTTCTACTTGCTCAATTCTAATTTCTAAAGAATTATTTTTTGTGTAAAGTTTTGTATCTCTTTTTTGGCCAAATATATTTTTTGAAGTGTTTTGTTTTTTTTCTTCAGGTTTTTTGTGCTTCTTTTATCAAGCTGCTAATTGTAATTTCCTAATTTTCTTCCTTTGTTTTCATTTCCTTAAGTACTTTTTCTCTACTATTCTTGATCTGAAAAAAATTTTTTAGCTCTTCCAAGAATTCTTGTTGGTCTTATATCCAATTTATGTTTTTGCTTTTCACTTGTCTTCTGAGCTTACCTCAATTTTCTGTCTCCATGGTATTTTTTATAGTAAGTTTTGTTTTGTTTGTTCATATTCCCTTCCCTCAATTTCTTAATTTAGATCTTTGTCTTTATGTTAATGTTGGTCTCTCTTCCAAGTAGTTGAGAGAGTAAGGGGAAGAGTCGGTCCTCCAGCTTTAGTATTTTTTTTACAATCTTATTTTCAGAAGTAGTTTGGAAGTTTTCAGTGTTTCCAAGGTTTTGTGATATGGGGAGAAGTGAGGTAGATCACTGTTCTTTTGGTTGGCATTGAGGTCCACAACAATTATTTCTATGGACAACAAATATATATGTATCTCTTTAACTTATTTTACTTTCAGGATGTTCATGTTCAATTGGGAAGAAGTAACTGAGGGTATTGTTTTAAAACAACATCATTTTAACAACTTGTAAATTGATCAAGTTTTGATATAACTAAATCTCAAGGATTTAGATTCCAGAATTCTTCTATTCAGGTCTAACAGATAATAAAAATTTAAGCTTAATAAGATTGTTAGTGAAGTTAGTGAAGATTGCTATCTATGACTCATTTCTTTTATATCTGATATAGGCCACTTAAGCCCTGGGATTCTTTTTTTTTTTTTTTTTAATATATAGAAAATAAGCTTTATTCTCTTTTTTTAAAATTTATTTATTTTTTATTTAATAGCCTTTTATTTACAGGATATATGCATGGGTAATAAGCCCTGGGATTCTTGCTTTCACCTTTGATGTTCTTAAAGAATAAATCATGTTCTCGGTGTACATTATACTTATTCTGGGAACAGAATTATTTATTAGCAAGTGCTTAGGAAACAAACACTTAATGTGTTTTGGCGCAAAGAATAAATTAAAGATTGTGACAGTTGTTGAGTTCCTCCACCCAACTTGCACTTGCCTCCCCCAGCCTCCAGATGTAACACCAGCTCTTTTTCTTCTTAAGGGTTTAAACCAGCCACAGTTCACCATAGATATATCTGCTCTCATTATTGACAAAGGCTCTGGAATACACGAAGCTGGCTTTTCTGAAACGATTTCCCCACTGGCTGTCTTCCTTTCCATCTTAGGGTATCCTGCAGCTTTGTACATTGCCATGCAGGTTGTGCTATATCTGTATGCTTCTGGTTGTAACCCGGGCATTGTGATGGATTTTGGTTATGGTCTGACACATTGTGCCACCTATAAAGATTTTGCCCTTTTCCATGCCATCATCTGGCTGGCTCTGACTTGACAGACTACCTCATGAAGACCCTGACCAAGAGAGGGTACAGTGTCATTCCCACAGATGAAAGGGAAATTGTGTGTAACCTCAAGAAAAAGCTATGTTAGTTATGTCACCCTAGTATTCAAGAAGGCAAATTGCTACATTCTCTGGAAAAGAGCTATGAACTCCCTGATGGCCAGGTTGTTACCACTGGCAGTGAAAGAAATTCTCTTCCAACTATCTTTCTCAGTTGGGAAATCCATAAAACTACCTTCTACTTAATCATGAAATGTGACTCACATCCATAAGGATCTGTGTGCCTACCCCATGTGGTCTGTCAGCACCTCCATATCCCCAGGCATTGCAGACAGGATGCAGAAGATTACAACTCTATTTCCCTGTACAATGAGAATTAAAATCATTATCCCACCTGACTACAAATACTGTGGATTGGAGGCTCCATTCTGGCATCTCTTTCCACCTTCCAAAAAATGCAATTCAGCAAGTGGGAGTATGATGAATCTGGGCCCTCCACTGTCCACCACAAATGATTCTAAAAGGACCATTTGTGGATTTGGGTAGGTTGGATGTTTGTTTCTGTTTTTTGTCAAAGCATACGGCATGATAATTGCCCCTCCCCCAAAAGAGATGAGATTGATATGAAAGTCATTTGTTTTTTGTTTTTGTTTTTGTTTTTGTTTTTTGAGCAGGGCTTGACTCAGGATTTAAAAAGTAGAAAAATAAAGGTGATGAGCAGTCTTAAGTACATTAGAGGCAAACATTCCCAAAGTGATACAATGCATCTTCAAGACTGTGCCTTTGCTTTGGTTTTTTTAATAGTCATTCCAAATATTGTTACTGAAAGTTACTTAGCTCTATGAAGACTACTGTCCTAGCAACTTAACAAAAATCCAGACAGGGCAGTAGAGAGGAAGAAAGTTACTAGAATTACTTTACATGAAAATTATGTAATGCTTAAAAAAAAAAGTTTTTGTAGCTTCTGCCTTAATACTTTCTCTTTTTAAAAAGTTAAATTGAAAGCCATAATAAATGACCACCTAAATTCCATCCATGCTCCCAGCATAAATATGAAGACTTTATAATCTTCCCAAGAGCTGTTTAAGATATATGTCAGAACTTGAGGAACTGGAGGAACTTTACCTGTACACTTGAAGGGACCCGGAAACTCTAAAACTCCTTTAAGGAGAGATTCTCCTTAAATCTTGCCACTGTGGGTACCCCACCCAAGAACAAGCAGCTTCATTCTGTAATTTAGGTGGGGCTGGTTGAGTTCAGAGCTAGAGATACCAATCCTATTGAATTAAAGAGACTCATTCAATTCTATTCAAATTCAGCTCAAGCTGAAATCCAGCTCGTAGATAAAAAGAGCCAACTTGGAACTCCACTCATATCCCCCTTTAGCTTGAAGCCAAGGCTTATAAAAACTGCAACTTGGAACAACTCTTTGCAGAGGACCTAAGATGCCAAGGAATCTCTCTTCCTGGCATAGCAGCAAGCCTCTGCTCACTGGAATAATATTCTCTTCCAGTACTACCCTCTCTTTATCCTCACCTATTTCCCTAACAAGACTTTATGCCTCTCTGTCAGGATTTTTCTACTAGAAACTTTAATTAGGCTGACTTCCCAAAACCAATAATAAACCTCTTTTATCAGTCTAGCCTTTTTGGGTCTGTAAATTCCTTTACAGAGAATCTCTGCGCTACCAGAAGGGGATTTTTCAAAACTCCCTACCCTTGTGCTGAATCCCAAGGAGGTGCAGGGGAGCCTCCATTTGATTCTCTGAACCCTGAACCTACCACTAGACCTTATCATTTAACTCTAACCATCAGAAATCCTAATCTCATTTTGGTTCCCTAAAGCTAGACTTCATCATTTGGTTCCCTGACAAAAGAGAACCCTAAAACCTAAACCTCATCACACTGACTTAGACCAGTTCAAATAAAAGTCCACAAGTTAAAGAAAAATTTTGTGAGAGAACACACCATAATCTGCATTTCCCTACAACCTTGTCTTTGTGCTACTGCTGCTCCCTTTATCAGGAATGCCTTTCCCATGCCAACTCTCTTATCTAAATCCAAGAATCAGATCAAATGCTATGAAATTCTAATCTCCACAGTCAAAAGTAATCCTTCCCTTCCCTGATATTCTATATTTCTTTGAATATTTCTTATTGTGCTGTCATAGTCTATTTTGTGTAGTAATTATTTGTTTTCATTTCTCCTCTCAGACCACAAACTTTAGTACAACAGAAATAGTTTAATTTTTATCTGCATAGCATCTCTTCATAGTGGATGCTCCATAAACAATTAATGGCAGTGAAAATTAAGACATTCCACAAAAAAATCTTGAATTTCTTTATAATTTACAATATACTGAAGGAATTGGGTCTTATGTTTCCTACTAACTCATATCTTTGAAAGGCAGTTTTTAAAATGATGCAAAGTAATATACTATAATGCTGTAGGAAATGTGAAAGAGATAATTTAAAAGAAACCTGGGAAAACTTGTATAAGAATACAATTTATACTATAACAACATTGTAAAAATAAAATGAAAAACTTAAATCAGATCAATGGGATAAAATTAATTAAATCTCAAAAAGATGATGGAATAAATATGCAGGATGAAATACAGTTTGAAAATGGCTAATAATAGGAATTCATTTTTTTAAACAAGGTATATTTATTATAAAGTTTTAGTTTTTCTTTTGTTTTTCCAGGAGACATGAGGGGAGAAAAATACTTATAGGTGAAAAAATTAATTTTCAAATGATTAAAACTCATAGTCAGGAGGAAAAAAAAAAAACTGGCAAATTCTGACTCTTAATAAGTTGTAGTATGGTTTCTTAAACCATGAGCTCTCTTCATAACAATAAGCCCTTTTGACTTAAAACATTTTACTATATGATCAACCATTATTTCACCCATAAGCACTATTTCTGCTATTAATTAGTCTTCGATTTTCTACTGTTATTCTCAGACATTTTTAAATACAAAATTAATATGGTAACATTCGTTCATTCAATAAAAATTAAATGATCACTTATTATGTGCAAGGAACTATGCCTAAGACTAGATTTGAGGAAAAAAACCAAAAAACTAGAATTGAAACTACTTTTCACCCAAGTTGTATAAATAAGAGCTATCTCATGTCTGTGAACTGCAATTTGCTCATCTATTAAATGGAGTAACACTATCAATGTAGTACCAATATCATAGGATTGTAGAGAGGATCAAATATATGTAAAGTGTAATATAAATGTTAGATATCATTATGATAAGGATAATCAAGATGCTCTCCTTTAATACAGGACTACACAGTACAATTAAGCAGGTGGAGTAACCCCAAGAATCAATTTGTTTTATAATGGAAATTATTACTAACTCATAAATATAATACACAAATACACACCACACCCCCCCCCCCCCCCCCTCCCCCCCCCCCCCCCCCATAAACTATAGGATAAATATGCCAATATCTCTTGATCTCTGGACTTTTTCTCCAGCTCTCTCCCAGGTCTAGAACGCTCTCCTTTCACACTGTTACTACAGTAACAGTGGCTTCCATTAAGTTCCAATTGAAATCTTACCTTTCACAGGAAGCTTTTCCTGATAGCTTTTAATTCTTGTGCCTTCACTCTTCTGGTTATTTCCAATTTATCTTGTAAATAGCTTGTTTATATAAGTTGCTTGTATATTATCTCCCCTATTCAATCATAAGCTTAAGAGGAGCTTCTTTTTTACCTTCTTTTCATCCTCAATGCTGACCATAGAGTCTGGCAAGTACTAAGAACTTAACAAATCCTAAATTGGCTGCCAGACTGAAACAATAAGTATTTATTATGCATGAACTATGCATAGTTCAGTGGCCATACAAAGACAAACATAAAACTGTTCTTCCTTATCTTTAAGGAGTTTATATTCTATCAAAGAAGAAAATATTTATAGATATAAATTCATATAGAATACATATAAAATAAATGAGATAATACTAAAAGGGAGAACACTAGCAGTTGGTGAACTCAAGAAAAGCTTCACTGCACACCAAAACACTGCACTTGAAAAGAGGATAAATGTGAGTAAAGCTGTAGGATAGCAACAAGAAGATTAAGCAACTGATTAGATATTTAGGGTATAGGAGAGTAAGAAGCTAAGATTAACACCAAAGTAAAAAATTACCACTTAGGATAAATATAGTCCATACAATATCAAAACACAAGACAACTGTACAATTTTATTGCCTGTAATAGTCTTAGTATAGAAGGAGCTTACTTTCTGTTTTCCTGTTGTTAACCAGTTTATGTTCAAGTTCTTCCAGCACAATAAAATCAATTCGGAAGTCATTTTTTTTGTTGTAGAGATGACCATTTTTATCTTTTTCTATATTAGCAACTCTTAAAGGAAAGAAACACATTGTGAGAAGTCTAACTTGAAAACATTTTAAATTAGTTTAAGCATGGAAATACATTATTGTGCATTAAGACAGCTATATTAAGATAAATTATAATTTAAATTCAATAAAATGTATGTTTATCAAGTTATAATTTCTCATGTTTACCTCTCCATGACAGACAATGGAAGAGGTATGAATTCGAATAATTTGTTCAATTTTATTCCTGACCTCTTCCATCTTCACTGCCTCCCACATTGGCTTTACTAAGATATTCTGAAAGGATTGGGTTTTTTGTTTTTTAAATACACAAACTAATGATTTAATTTGTAGATTTTTTTTTTAATGTGATGATAATTCTATTTTTAATGTCATGATTGATTTTATGAATTATCTTGATTACGGACTAATAGAACATTAAAAAGGTATTTGTCAAGCCAGGCAAAATTATAAACTATGTTTTTGTTTATTATTTCTTCTCAAGAATAGAGAAAAACTATTTCTAATATTCTTACACTTTATTTTACTTTATCAGTGAATTTTCTATAGCAGCATTTTTCAGAAACTAGGAAATACATTTTTTCCTAAACAAATTCTATCAATAGAACTGTTGTGCCACAGTTCTCTTTTATTGTCCTGCCTCAGTTTCCCTAAATTGTTCTGCCTCAGTTCCTAATTGTTCTGTTCAATTCTGCAAGACCATTCCTCCCTCCTAATCATAAGGAGATAAGGAGATAGACATTCCATTTTAGGCATCATCAAAATGTTGGCTGCTTCTCCCCATTCTGTAATCCCAATGATCAGATATCCTCCATGCCTTCCCCCACCCTGTCAGAACCGGATTGTTAGTCCTGTGTTCCTGCTCTCAGCACCCTGACTCCGCCCCTGCCTACCTGCCTATCTCCTGAGTCTGAACCATGTGTATATATGTCATTGAGAACTCACATTGTTGCTGGATTCTTGGAGATGACAAGTCTCATTCAGCCCTGGGACTAAACCATAGATCTATTTGGTCCCAGTAAATTTCTCCCTTTCAAATAAAATATTAAATACTCTTTAATCTCTATCTTGCCTCAGTTTCTCCAGTATTACATTTTGGAAGCTTCTCATCGAGATATTAGAAAATGAGAGGAGGATTAGAGATTAGAGACATTCGGGTCTCTGCCTTGGGTCTCAGGGCGGCTGGAGATCTGAGTTCTTGGCCTGGAGAGGCTGGCTCTCTGGATTTTTTTCCAGAGTCTCCAGGAAAGAGCAGTTTTCAGCCACAACCATGCCTGAAACCCGATGGGGACACTTTCATATTTGGCCACAGGAGAGTAAATCTGGATGTTTTAGGATATAATCTGATCTGTTTACCTGTTCTATCTGTCTGTGCTAGCATCTGGATTCTCACAATAATAAAATGAGGACCGGCATTAAATTCTGAGAAGGATATTATTCCAGGATGCTGGATGATCCCCTCTGGTTTGTGTTCTAAGACACATCTGGTCTGATCTGATTTGTTTAGCGCCTTTTGGGGCACACTCTGGTTATATGTGTTAAATGTTGTAACTGCGCAGTCTATGTCTGTGTGTTTTATATTCTGTGTGATTTGTCTGTCCTGTTAAGAGCTCTGCTAAGGTTTTAAGAACAATGATTAAGAAATTTGGGAAATGGTTATTTCAATGTTGCAATTATACTTAGTATAAAATTTGCTTGTGATTTTAAACTTTTAACTCCTTGCTGACTGATGGTTTTTTCCTTTGGAGCAGTTTTCAAAGCCAGCTAATAGGATTTCTAAGGGAAAGAGCAATAAAACCTTACCTGATTCAAATTCAAACCTAACCTAAACTGGGCTGGGCAGATTAGGCCTCTGGAGAACAAAGGAATTTGTGCTAATTGCTTTGAAACTCAGGCTGGAGAAAACATTTGATTAGGAATGTTAGGATGATTCTGAAATTGTGGGAAATAACTTTAGTATTGCCTTTGCATGCCAGATTTGTTCTGAGTATTCTTTTGGGCAGTTTTTAAATTGTGGGAAATAATTTTACTGTTGCCTGTGCAGACTAGAGTATAAGATTTTAAGAACAATGGCTTGTTAAAGAACAATGACTTGTTAAAGTGAAGTTCTGTTAACTTTCCTGAAAGGGGTCATGTACCTTTAATTAGGTAAAGTATATAGCAGAAAGGTTCTGACTTTTCTGAAGGATCCAACTCTGGCCAAAGTTGGAGTTTAGGAAAAGTCCATTGGGAATAATGGCCACATGGAGCCAGAGGAAGAGAAAGAAACTAGGCTGTTTAGTGAAATTCATTATTTGAAATATGATAGCAAAAGCAGTTTTATATTATTGGGAATTTTAAGCTGTATTTAGTTTGGTTCAGAGTTTGTTACCTATATTATAACATTGTTAAGCTATGTTTTGAATTCAGCTCTGCTGGACATGTGAGTTTTATGGAATCATTTAGCTATCCACTATATTATTAATCTTAAATTGGGTGGGGTAGGGAGAAACGGGCTTGCCTTCCCTCCCCCTGCCTCTTTGGAGGTAGACTCGGGGGAAGGGTGGCCACATGGAATCCTTCCCCTCCCCGCCTGAGTTCCAGCTGCTTTCTGCAGAGGCTTGGCTTTGGCAAATGATTTCAAGAGATAGGCTTGTAAGTTAATTGAATATTTGTTTCTTTTGATACATAATGGTTTCCTTGGTTAAGGAATATGGTATTTTTTTTAAAGTTTACTATTTTAAGAACCTCTTGGATTCTTTTATGTGATATTGGGATATTATGTATAGGATATTCTATCTAAGTGTTAACTGATTGTATTGGGTCATCATGAGGTCATTTTAAGAGCCTTTGAAAATAATAGGTTTTTTTGGTTCTTTTTTGTCCTTTTGAAAATGTTTTTATTATGGACAATATGCAATTTGAAATATTTGTCTATGTATTGGGTATTTTAAAAGCAAACTGATTTGTATGTATAATGTTCACTTATGGAACATCTACTTTTATATGAAAGAAGTGAACTTACTGAGACATTCTTACTCTTATAAATATAAGGTTATGGTAAATATCTGTTTAGGATTTATCTGACACTTTGGTTAATGGGATTTGTTATTGGAAGTAAAAATTTCTTGGGCTTATTGTTAATGCTATTTGAAAATATTAAAGCTCCACCCTCTGACAATTAGTGGGACAATTAACTGGAATACAAATGAATTAACGCTATTTTATTCTGTATGTGCTGAAAGTTGAATTTTAATTGCTTATGTTATGTTATAATTGTGTCCCTGCATTTTTTTCCTCCTGTGACTGATTTCTATGCTCAGAGCAATGGTCAATAGAAACTGTGAATTCACTTCAATTATGTCATACCTTGTTATTTCCAATCTGGTTATATGTGATCATTATATCCTAATGGGATCAAATAAGTATTTAGTCTGGTCATCTATCTGTTACTGATATTGTGTCTATGATAGTCAAGTGTTTTTTTAAAAAAGTTTCTAAATAATAAGAGGACAATTAGCACAGTGAGACCTAATTGCTATTTATGGGGATTATAGCTGACAGCCTTTTGCCTGTGAGACAAGTAGCTCTTCACATAGGAAACTGCTGGCCAATCTATTTTGGCCTTGCCAAATCTTGCAGCAGTCCTTGTGGACCAGTCTTTCTATCTCAGACTGTTCTAACTATTATGTTAGATTTGTGTTTTTGTTGTTTTAGATTTTGGTCAAACTAAAGGTATTGACTTGCTTCTGAGACCTAGATCAGCTTTGATTGCCAGCACGCCAGGGCCACACAACATGTATCCTCTTAGTGGACTGAGAGTCTCCGCCAGTGCCCAGCCTGAAGCAGTTTTGAATGAAGCTTCGTCCCTTACCCCTGATGGACTGATATGGAGGAATTTAGGAACCCTGATTGGGCCATCTATTACTGTGTGTTTAAAATTTGGGATGGATTTGTTAAAATGGTGTAACTATTGCTGTATGTTTGAGGGATTTTTAGAAAACTTACTGTACTAATCTGTTATGTATAGGAATTTTTATTCACTATTGGGATTTATATGTGGAATGGTTATTTGATAATTCCTTTCCATGAGAAAAAAAAGAAGAGATAGGAAATTGGGAAAACTAGTATATTTTTCTAGAAATTCTTTAAACAGTCCTTTTCATTTTTAGTCCTTGCTTAAAATTTACTGGATTATGATTTGCTGGTTATGTTTTAACTTTGGAATCCCTTATTCTCTTGGAATTGCCCTGGAAGACTCCGTTTTTGGGACTATTTTTTAGAAACAATCAGAAATCAGACAACTGTTTTGGGACTGGCAGTCTCTCTGATCTGTTTCTCCACTCCTGTTACCCCAGTTCCTTAATTAGTATTTCAGCAATTTGGTATCACGCCTCCAAAAGTTCAGGGTTGCCTGCCTTGGTTTAATTGTGCATAATCTGCTCAGAAATATCTCCTAGTAGCAGCTCCTATTCTATTAGAGGGAACAAGTGGAGCTATTTCAAGCCCCACTTTTTCCCCACTTTGGAGTCCCTGACAGATTAGGGATGCCCGCTTAGGATGGGCAGCAGGACTGTCTTCAGCACTGCTACTCCCTATATAATAAGCAGAAGCTGAGTTAAATGCACAAATGACCATAGACCTAACTCACAGTGAACTGTCCATCTCAAACTGGATTCTCTGGCTGAGATGTCCCAACTGCAGAGGATCTGACATGCTTGCAACAGGGAGCCTTTGTGTATTGCTGATTAACTCTGGGGTTATCAAGGAGAGACTTGTCCTTGCATTTTTCTAGTTTTATTTTGGTTTATTTACTTTACATAGTGTGTTGTTAAAAATTATGCTGCTAAAACCTACATAGAGAAAGCTAATTCAATGATTTGAATATTCAGAAGAAAATGTGGAATGCTGTGTCACAGTTCTCTTTTATTGTCCTGACTCAGTTTCCCTAAATTGTCCTGCCTCAGTTTCCCTGAATTGTTCTGCCTCAGTTTATAATTGTTCTGCTTAACCATCCCTCCCTCCTATTCATGATGATCCAGATAAGGAGAAAGATCTTCTTAGGCATCAACAGAATGTTGGGTGCCTTTCCCCATTCTGTAATCCCAATCATCAGACATCTCCCATGCCTCCCCTCACCCTGTCAGAACCAAATTGTTAGTCCCGTGTTCCCGCGCTCAGCACCCAGACTCCACCCCTGCCTCACTCTACACCCTGAGTCTGAGCCACGTGTATATAGGTCATTGAGAACTCACATTCTTTGTTGTATTCTTGGAGAGGATAGTCTCATTCAGCCCTGGGACCAAACCATGGAGCCATTTGGTCCCAGTAAATCTCTCTTTCAAATAAAATATTAAATACACTCTAATCTCTATCTTGCCTCAGTTTCTCTGGCATTATAGAACTGTAAATACACAGACATATATGTATGTGTGTGTATATAACAGAATTTTAAATAAAAATGTTTAATGTATTAATGAGGTATTCAGAGGAAGGCTCCTATAAAAATTCAAAAAAATTTTACTATAAAAGTCTTTGGGGACTAGTCTTCTAATTCTTTTTTCCAAATATCTTCACACTGCTTTGTATACAGTGCTAATCAGTCAATGACTGTCACTACTTATCAGAAAGGCTCCATAAGCATTAACAAACAAGAAATCACTTATTTTTTCTGGCAAGACAACTGGGGTTAAGTAACTTGCCCAGGGTCACACAGTAATAAGTAGTAAGTGTCTGTGGCCAAATCTGAACACAAGTTCTCCTGACTCCAGGGCCAGTGCTCTATATACTATACAATAGATCATTATTGATTATAGATTTACAACATGTAAATCATAGATCCAGAAGTGAAAGTACATCACAGGCCATCTAGTCCACACTCCTCTTTTCAAACATAAGCAAACCACAATGTTCAAGGACATGTTCAAAGTCACAAAGGTAGTAAGCATCAGAGATAGGACTTGAATCTAGTTCTCTGACTCCAAAATACACTTCTTTTCCCCTGTATCATGCTGCCTCTCACATCTATTTTACATAAAGTAGGATATTTTTAAACTTTCATCTTTTCTACTTTTGACTCATATATTCTTGCTTATTTTTCCTTTTTTAATTAAAAAAAAAAACCCAGTGATTAAAGGAAAATGAGTAAAAGAAAAATGTTCCTAAAGAAAACATCATCAGTTTGTTCTATTTAACAACATACTACTGATTCATTAATTTTATATGGACTTTTTTTTTAAATGAACTAGTCTCCAAAAGAATTCAACTGTCTTAGTTTGAAAGTTGCAAAGTTAATTTCTAACCATTTTCTTAAACTTACTGATTTTTTAATTTTTCTGCTGTACGTATGAATTCGATTTTCTTGGCCTGATCAGCTTTCTGCTTCCAGTTCTGTAATTGAAAAGATCGAACTCCTTCTTGGGTATTTGAATAGCTGTCATTCTTCAAAGAACACAGAAAAAAATAATCATCAGAAATGCTAATTTTACACTTCTAATAATGTAAATTCATCTAAAACTTAATTATGACATCAAAGATGTCAATAAATCCATGGACACCAACTACATAAAGGACAATTTCCGATTTGACAAAAACATCAGAGGAAACTAGAAAGGTGGCTGGTAGAAATTAGGTTTATACAATACATCCACAGTATACAACAATAAGCTCCAAATGGATTCATGACCTAATATTAAAGTTCATATCATAAACAAATTAGAAAGAATGAATGGTAATACTTCTTATAACTAGAGGTAATTCCTAACTAAACAAGGGATAGAAGTGATCATGATAGACAAAACATCCAATTTTTATTACATAAAACTGAAAAGCTTTTCTAAAATCACTGTAGTTAGAAAGGAAAATATTTGCAGCAAATCTTTCAGATTCATATTGCTATGAAAATGTCAGGAATTGATATAACTTTATAACAAGAACCATTCCTCCAATGATTAAAAAAATTGTCAAAAAATAAAGCAATAGGCAGTTTTCTATGTTCTTAGATGCTTAGCTTTTTAAAAATTATTTATCTTTAACATTCATTTTAAAAACAATTTTGAATGCCAAATTCCCAACTCCCATCATTCCCTGACTTAGCGAGAAGAGAAGTAATATATCAATTATACATATGAAATTTTACAAAACATATTAGTCATGTTACCAAAAAAAACCCCAAGAAAAATAAAGTGAAAAAAATTATTTCAATTTGTACTCAAGAGCTTATTAGTTCTCTCTATGGAACTGAACAGTATTGTTCATTATTAGTCTTTTAAAATTGTTTTAGATCATTGTATTGATCAGAATAGTTAAATCCTTCATAGCTGATCATTGTTAATATTGCTGTTACTATGTACAATGTCCTCATGGTTCTACTCACTTCATTCTGCATCAGTTCATATAGCTTTTCAGGTTTTTCTGAATCCATCCCACTTCTTATTTCTATTAGCAAAATAGTATTCCATTACAATCACATACTATAACTTTTTAGCCGTTCCCCAATGATGGGCATCCCTTCAATTTCCGATTCTCTGCCACCACAAAAAAAGAGCTGCTATAAATATTTTTGTATTTTTCCCCTTTTCTTTGATCTTAGACACAGACCTAGCAATGCTATACAACCTAGTAGTGGTCAAAGTATATATACAATTTTACAGCCCTTTGAGCAAGTCAAAGGATATATATAATTTTACAGTGCTCTGGGCATAATTCCAAAGTTTTCCAGAATGGCTGGACCTTTTCACAACTTCCCCAATAGTGTTAGTGTTTTTTTCCACATCTCCTCCAGGATTTGTCATTTTTTTCTGTCATATTTGCCAGTCTGATAGGTATTATATAATTTGGAGCATTTTTTCATATACCTATAGATAGCTCTGATTTCTTCTTCTGAAATCAAAAGAAATGCCATTTATCAACATCATATTAAAAAGATGCTCCAAATCACTGATATAGAGAAATGCACATAAAAATAACTATGATCACATCTCACATATGTCAGATTAGCAAAAATGACCAGCAAAAAAAATTACTACTGTTATAGGGGATTATGGACAAACACACTAATGGACTGGCACTGCAGCTACAAGTTGGAAAAATATTTGTGTAAAGCAATTTGGTGCTATACCTAAAGTCATTAAACTATATATTTTTTTGACTCACTAATACCATCACCATTAAGTACACTCTCCAAAGAGGGGGAAAAATAGGGAAAGGACCCATCTGAATAAAAATTTTGACAGTAGTACTTTTTATTGTTACTAAGAATTAGAATGTGGATGAACATCAACTGGAGAAAAGAAAAAAAAAAAATCTGGCATACAGATGTAACAGAATACTGTTTTACCATAAAGAAATAATAAAAGGGAGGAAGTCAAAGAAACCTAAAGAGATGTGTACAGATGAATAATGATTTCATTTTTCTTATGGTTGTGCTTCTCACTTTCCAGACTTAAAAAACAGCTTGCCCCAGCACTTGCCTCAAGCAAGTTTCTCTAACCTGAGCTATCTAACGATCCCCTGAAGTCTAACCACCTTTATCTTGTATATCCTTCTGCCATGCAACTCCCCTTCTTCCATCCTCCTAGTGCTTGCATTTTGGAAGAAATCTAATCCATTTAACCTCCAGCTCCCTTTTGTGAATTGCCTTCTCTAGTTAGAACATAATTTGCATGGCACATGGTAAGTGCTTAATAAATGCCTGTTGAATTGTCTTTGTCTTGATGAAGTGAAGCAAATAGAACCATGAAAACAATAACCACAGTGATATATAGAAAAGCAACTTTTTTTTTGGAAAAATATAAAGGACAATCATGAGTTAAAGAACAGTAATGATAAAACATATTTTCCATTTTCTGTTGGATAGGTGTACTCACAGATATAGAATGAGACATATTTACATACAATTTACATTTTTTGCTTTGTTTAAATATTCTTCTTAAACCCTTGAGTAGCTAGGTAGTGAAGTGGATAAAGTGCCAGGAGCATTGTCCCTACTTCAAATCTGGTTTCAGACACCTGTGATCTTGGGCAAACCATTTTGCCCTGTTTGCCTCAGTTTCCTCATCTGTAAAATGAACTGGAAAAGGAAATGGCAAACCTTTATCCAAGAAAACTCTAAATGGGGTTACACAATGAACATTACTGAACAATAACAACACACTTTCCTAATAGTAAAGAGAAAAACTTCTATGGGGTGGGGGAAAATTAAATAGTATAAATGAAATATTCAAAATACACATAAGTGGAGAAGTTCAGAAGGGGACATAAGCAAGGTTGTTTTGTTACCTACTGTACACTTAAAAAACTGTATTATCAAGTGAAATTTGGAATACAAGGTTTTGCAAGGGTCAATGTTGAAAAATTATCTATGCATGTTTTGAAAATAAAAAACTTTAATAAAAATAATAAAAATAAAAATGATATCCCATTTTGTCTTAAGGGATCATAATGCCTTTAAAATTAAACATTATTACCATGTTTCTACTTAATGTTTAACTCTTTTACTTTAATAACTGCTTAACAGATTTATTAAATGGTTTGGTCAAAAACAAATCAGCAGCAGATTGAAACTTCAACACTTTGACAGATGTGTGTTATCACTATGGTGCGACTCCCTTTGCCAAATTGTAGATTTAAAGCCATCCAAGTTGCCTCATCTTATGAGTCCACATTCTTCCAAAAATAGTCCTAAGTGTCCTTTTAGGTCTAATAACATTCCTTTAGTGTCAAATTAGAACTTCTCTCCACTCAGGAATAAAGAAATATTATCTAAAGTTTCAAAAACTAGGGTACTATCTAAAGATTACTCTTTTTGGTCCAAGATGAGCAATTTTATGAAATCATAATTTTTTAAAATAGGGAAGGATCTCAGAAGTTAGAGATGGTGGAAAATGGTTAGAAAGCAACAAATTCTATTGGTATGCAGGAAAATAAACAATCAGTAGAGGAAATGATATTGAGTCATATTTTTAAATGTGGCTTTTAACATGCATGTTTTGAAAATAAAAAACTTTAATAAAAATAATAAAAACTTAATGTTTAGCTCTTTTACTTTAATAACTGCTTAACAGATTTATTAGATGGTTTGGTCAAAAAAAATCATCAGCAGATTGAAACTTCAACACTTCGACAGATGTGTGTTATCACTAAGGTGGGTACTCCCTTTGCCAAATTGTAGATTTAAAGCCATCCAAGTTGCTTCATCTTATGAGTCCACATTCTTTGCTTAAAAGTTTACAGCTTCCCCTTGATACAACTTCTAGTTTAAAGAGATTGATGTCAGAAAGACACCCCTTGGTCACCAATTAAGCACCACAAACCCAGGAAAATTTGATTGCTGTTTAAAGAAATGCAGTGAAGGGAACTACAAAGTATGTAAAGAAGAAGCAATGTGGATCCAGTTGTTTGTATATATATTATAAGAGCCATAAATGATATATAACAAAAGATCTAGAGCTGGAAGGGATCTCAGATATTATTTAGTCCAACCCTAAATCTTACAAATGTGGAAAATGACTCGTAACATTTATAATTCAGGAAGCATTTGTATGTTAGTAATTGCAGAGAATTTAACAGGGAATTTTGACTATTCAGGTTCACAACAACCCGTAAAATAAACTTTTCTGAAAAACATGTAAATTAAATGTAAGTTTTAATCATGTGTTAAAAACATCAACAAGTCTCTAAATAATATTTTTGTGAAAATTCCAATCGATCATCCTTCACAAACAGATTTTTAGGTACATTTGTGTGAAGTAGATCCACTTACAGTTGCAACATGGCATATGTGCCCCAAAGTAGTTATTTGCACAATCAGGATAATGTTAAGAGAAATATCTATATTTCTCAAAGGCTGGCACAGGGTATTAATTTTTCTTTAATGGCAATGGTAGAAAGAAAAGTCTGAGATGAGTTTATAAGGTACCCCTAGTAAGGATGATTAGGGAAGCTTAGGTAGTGAAGTGAATAGTCAGCCCTAGACACTAGCTATGTGACCCTGGACATGTCACTTAAGCCTTTTTGATTCAATTTACTCATCTGTAAAATGAGATGGAGAAGAAAATGGCAAATAACTCCAGCACCTTAACGAATTAAACCCCAAATGGGGTCACGAGGGATGGAACACAAATGAAAAACACTAAGGAACTAAAGGATGAAAACAGCAATGCAAACGACACTAAAACTCAAAAGTGCTCAGTCACTAGACCAAGGGAGGTCTCATTTTGCAACAGTTCAGTTTACTTTCCTCCACTTTGGAGTAAATCAGTGGTAAACATTAATTAATCTATCGGTACAGTGTCTATTGCAATTCCTCTTGGAGCGATCAGGGCTCTAAGAGGCATTGGCAAATATTCTGTCACATTTCTACCGAAGTTCCTTTTGTAATCTCCCATCTTCCCTAAATTCCAACCCGCGCTTTGGAAGCAATCTCCCTAAAAGCAGAAAAATAAAAAGCCTGATTAAAAAAGAAAGAAAATCATCTATGCAAAAGCCAAGGGGCACCCCGCTGCTCCCGTCCCCGCGCCGCGCCTGGTCGGGGGGGGGGGGGGGGGGGGGGGAGGGGAGTGTGGAACAGCCAGAGGCCTGGAAAGCCCAAGAGCTCAGGCGCCGCCCCCGCCGCGGGCCCACCTTCTATACCGATCCGGCCTACAGGCCCCCGCCCCACCTTCCCGCCCGGCCACAGGCCCCAGCAACGTCAGGATGCAGAGAGCGGACGGAAATCGGCATCCCTCAGATCAAGCAAAACAGCCCGAGATTTCACCTGTGATAGTCCAGCTGTTGAAAGTGCTGTGGCCAAGGCCCGAGTTCCGGCTTCTGCAGTAGCGGCCACCACTACGGTAGTCAAGGCAGCCATGTTTCAACAATCTTTCCCGTGTGGCTGGAGAGTGAATCTGAGGCGGGGGCGGAGCCTCCGGGGGCGAGGCCTTCGGGGGCGGGCCCTGCGGGGGCGGGGCCAGCAGAGACTGGCCAGCTCTACCTTGCTAAATTCTGTTCATTTATCTTAACTGGATTTCACGGAGCGGCGAGGAGTGGAGTTCTTCGATCACTGGTTGCTGTATATTTATTCTCTATTTTTTATTTTTATTTTTCAAATTCTTACTAGGTACTTGAGGAAGGGTAAAAATGAGCTGACCCCTACCTCACAGACCACTCATTCTCGTGGAGAAAGGAAGAGACATGATAAAGCAGTAGCACACAAAAGTACTATACAGGTTAGCAAAGATAAGGGTAAAAAAGAGATACTTAAAAAGGAAAATGTGAGGAGGGAGAGAATATATTTAGTTAGGATGGTACAACTTTTGATAACATCCTTAACTCTTCACTTTCACCTTCCAAATCTACAAATCTTGTAGTTTTGACTGCCATGAAATCTCTTGACTCTGACACCTTTCCTTTTATCACATATTCATCGCCCAAATTCAGGCCTTCATCACCTTTCCCTGAAATATAGAATGGACCTTCCTGACTAGTCTCTTGTATCACTATCTTTCACACAACTGATAAAATAGAACATCACAAAACTGGCCTTTTTGCTTCTGCCAGATTCACCACCACAGGATTTAAGCATGCTCCTTGGGATGAAGAAGTAATTTTCTTGACCACAGAGCTGGAGGAACTGCAAATTTAGTGGATCTTTAAAAGGAATGAACTGACCCCGGTTATTTCTCTTTTTGGCTGTGTATTTAATCAAGACTATTTGAATCTCTCTCATTGGGGATGGAAAGAGGGAATACCCCTTTCCTCTCTTCCAGCAGCATAAAGAACTGCTCCAGCAGGGAGCAGGCACTTGACTGTGTGAGCTGAATCTTGGTTGCTGGGTCCCTCCCTGGCTGTCATTTCAACTTTGTGTTTCCTTCCTCAGCAAAGTCAGCAAATGTTTATTAAGTATCAACAATATGCCAAGCATTGTGCTAAGCGCTGGGGATGCAAAGAAAGATAAAAGAAAGTTCCTGCTCTCAAAGATCTCACAATTTAATGGGGATTAACATTAGACAACAGGCAAACAATCATGCAAAGCAATGCACAGTTCCTGGCACAGAGTTATGGTTCAGTTTTTTTCAGTTATGTACAACTCTTTGTGAACCCATTTGGGATTTTCCTTGGCAAAGGTGCAGGATGATTGTCCATTCTTTCACCATCTCATTTTACAGATGAGGAAACTGAAACAAATGGGATTAAATGACTTGGGGGGGGGGAAGGGTTACATAGCTAATGTCTAAATCTCAGATTTGAACTCGGGAAGATGTCTTTCTGACTCCAGATCCAGAACTCCACCTAGCTACCTCCGGCACATAATGGGTACTTAATAAATATTTATCAATTGATTGATGTACAAATAAGCTTTAGAGAAGGGTTGATTTGGGAATAATTAACAGAAAGAAGACACTAGAATTAAGGGAGATCAGGGTAGGTTTCCTATAGATGGGGGAAATGGGGGAATTAACCGGAAACCAAAGATAAGGAGGAAGAACATTCCAGATATTGGCAACAGTTAGAGAAAATGCCCAGATTTGGAAGGCAGAATATCTTGCTTGAGAAACAAAAAGGAAGCCAGTGTCACTGCATCAAAGATTACATGGAAGGGCATAAGGTGTAAGAAAACTAGAAAAGGAGAGAGTCAGGTTGTGAGGGTTTTTGATATTTGAGATATTTTATTTTTATATTTCATATTTTTATATTTTATCTAGCTAGTGATAAACAGCCATTGGAGTTTATTGACTACAGGATGGGGGGGGGGGGTTTGAATGAACTGGTCTGTGCTTTTGATAGATCCCTTTGCCAGCTGAATGGAAGATGGAATGGAGAGGGAGGGATAGAATGTGAGAGGGAGAGTGATCATCAAACTACTACAACAATCTTGGGGTGAGGCGATGAGAACCTACATTAGAGTGGTGGTAGTATTACAGGAAAGTAGCAAGGGAGGCTTTGTAGGAAAAGATGAGTTCAATTTCATACATATTGAATTTAAGATATCCAATCTGAGGTATCCAGTAGGCAGTTGTAAAGTTGGTGGGGCTAGAAAGATTAATTTGAGAAAAAGCAGTATATACACGACAATTAAATCCATGGAAGCTGATGGGATCACCAAGTCAAATAGTGCAGAGGGAGAATTGAAAAGGGTCTAGGACAACATACCAAAATTTGTGGGATGCAGCCAAAGTGGTTATTAGAAGAAATTTTATCTCTAGATGCCTACTTGTATAAAATAGAAAAAGAGAAGATCAATGAATTGGTCTTGCAATTAAAAAAGCTAGGGGAAAAAAATTAAAAACCCCTAATTAAATACCAGATTTGAAATTCTGAAAATAAAAGGGGAAATTAATAAAATTGAAAGTGAGAAAATTATTGAACTAATAAATAAAACTAAGTTGATTTTATGAAAAAACCAACAAAATAGATAAATCTTTAATTAATTTGATAAAGAAAAGAAAATCAAATTATTAGTCTCAAAAATGAAAAGGAAAAGGGTCTATGAACCCTATAGGATATCCAGTTTAAATAGGCATGACCTGGATTCAGCAAAGGATAATGTCAGAAATGTCAGGTAAGAAGAGAGCCAAGAGAAAGAGTATTGACACAAAAAAACTAGAGAAGAAAGAACATCAAGAAGAGGGTGCTTGACAATGTCAAAAGAGAAATCAAGAAGGATAAGGATTGAGGATTTGTCAGTTAAGAGATCATTTGTAACTTTGGAGAGAAAATTTTCTCTGGAATGAAGGAAAATTCTATGTGTTAAATATTATTTGTTTAGAGAAAATGAATACTAGGCTCATGCTGGATTCATATTCAGTCAGTCAGTAAACACTGATTAGAGAAATGCAAATTAAACAACTCTGAGGTACTTCTCCTACCTATTAGATTGACTAATATGAAAGAAGAGGAAAATATTGGAGGGAATGTGGGAAAATTGAGACATTAATACATTGATGATAGAATTGTGAACTAGCCCAACCATTTTGGAGACTAATTTGGAACTATGCACAAAGGGTTATAAAGTTATGCACCCCTTTTGAGCTACTCGTACCACTTCTAGTTATGTAACCTAAAGAGATTGAGAAAAGATAGGGAAGGACCTATATTATAAAAATATTTATAGCAGCTCTTTTGTGATGGCAAAGGACTGGAAACTGAAGGGAAGCCTATCAATTAGGGAATGACAGAACAAATTGTAGTATATGATTGTCATGAAAAGCTATTTTGCTATAAGGAATTATGAGCAAGATGTTTTCAGAGAAAGACTCCAGTGAGTTAGTGAATAGAATCTTAGAAAAGTTAGATATTATAAACCTCTGAAAAAAACTGAATGGGAATAGAAAAGAATATACCTTTTTTTAGTGGTAGCTGGAACCTGCATAAAGAAAAACTCAACAAATCAACTCATAACCAAATACAGTAAAGCAGAAATATTAAGAACATCCTCTTCAGATTATGATAATACAATAAAATTACATTTAGCAAAGGGAAGTGGAAATATAGAATAAAAATTAATTGGAAACTAAATCTAATCCTAAAGAATAAGTGAGTAAAAGAGCAAATCATAGAAACAATCAATAATTTCATTAAAGAGAATGACAACAATGGAACAATGTACCAAACTTTATGGGATGTATAAGTGCAGAGAGCCACAGATAGTGAGGAAGCTCAAGCAAGGTATAAGACCCTTTAGTACAGTAAAAGAAACCCTGCTGACAGTGTCTGGTTCAACTCCCCATCCCACCCCTAAGGACAACTCAGACTTCCTGAGAAGTCAGGAGGTGGTTACAACTTGTGTTGTACATGAAACAGAGTTATGCTAAAGTGGTAGGGAAACATCTGCACACAATAGCAAGTTGTTTATGTGGTCCTACATGCATATATCCTACAGTTAGCGCGTGCACAGTGTGCTATAGTTATGTAAGTGTATTATATAAGCATAAGGTATATAAGCCTGAAGATTTTTTGAATAAACGGACTCCTGCTTGACAATCCTCCAGAGTTCCACCACATCCCTCCTCACCCATGATCAGGATTCAGGTTGGTACCAAAATCCTCCCATGAGTAGGTCTGGACACATAAGCATCAAAGCAATACTTAGGGAGAAATTTATATCTCTAAATATTTGCATCAATAAAATAGAGAAAAAGTATTGGGCATGTAACCAAAGAAAAAATTTAGAAAAAGGACTAAATGAAAATCCATGAGATTTATAAAATTCAAAGTAAGAAAATTTTTGAATAAGTAAATCTAGACTTTAGTATTATGAAAAAAACAACAATATAGATAAAACATTGGTTAATTTAATTTAGAAAAAGGACAGAAGGAAATCAAATTTCCAATATCAAAAATGAAAGGAGTTTATTCAACACCAATGAAGAGGAAATTAAAACAGTTATTAGCAATTATTTTGCCCAGTTATATGAAAATAAATCTGATAATCAAAAAATTGATTAATATTTATAAGTATATATTTACATAACATGTATTATATTATATATTATGAATATAAATGTAAAATAATATTTGTAAAAATATAAATTTCCCAGAAAAGAAGATAGAACAACTTAATTATTAATTAATTACCACACTTAATTATCATTTAATTATATTTTGCTGTTTTCATATTTATATGTATTTATATTAAATATATTTAATTATAACTAATTCAATTA
Organism: Sarcophilus harrisii; assembly: GCF_902635505.1. Classification (NCBI taxonomy): domain Eukaryota; kingdom Metazoa; phylum Chordata; class Mammalia; order Dasyuromorphia; family Dasyuridae; genus Sarcophilus; species Sarcophilus harrisii. The sequence continues at coordinate 198,830,748 of NC_045426.1, forward strand.
AATAGTCCAATCTTAGAAAAAGAAATTGAATAAGCCATTAAGAATCACTAAGGCCAAATGAATTCACAAGTGAATTCTACCAAACTTTTAAAGAATATTAAATCCTGATTCTATATAAACTATTTAGAAAAATAGGCAAAGGAGTCCTACCAAACATGGTACTGCTATAAAAGGTAGAGTCAAAACAGAAACATAACTAGAGACCAATTTCTCTAATAAATATTGATGCAAAATATTTAAATAAAATACAAGCAAGGAGATTCAAGCAATCATAAGAATCATACTCTATAACAAGATGGGATTTATAAGAGAAATGTAGGACTGATTCAATATAAGGAAAACTATCAGCATAATTGACCATATCAGGAACAAAATGAACAGAAATCATATGATTATCTCAATAGATGTAGGAAAAACCTTTAACAAAATATTCATTCCTACCAAAACTCTTGAAAGCATAAGAATAAATGGAGCTTTCCTTAAAATCATAAATAATTATCTAATTAAAACCATCAGCAAGAATTATCTGTACTGGAAATAAGCTAGAAATCTTCCCAACAAAATCAAGAGTAAAAGAAGGATGCCCACTATCACTATTACTCAATTGAAATTGATTACGAAATTGAAGGAATTAGAGTAGTCAATGAGGAAACAAAATGATCTATTCTTTGTAGATGAGAATCCTAGAGAGTTAATTAAAAAAAATACTTGAAAAAAAGTTGAGCAAAGTTTCAAGACAGAAAATAAATCTACATAAAACATCAATATATCTATATATTACCAATAAAATCCAGCAGCAAGGAATAAAAAAGAGAAATCTCATTTAAAACAACCATAGACAATATAAAATACTTGGGAATCTACTTATCAAGCCAAAACCAGGAACTATTAACACAATTACAGAATACTTTTCAGAATGAGACAATTGGCAGAAACAACATCTAAGACCCTACCCCATGCAAATGAGGTTAGATTTTCCTTAGATAATATTAACAATTCCTTGAAGATTTATTTGATTCAGAGGGCAAAAGCTAAGGTTCATTATAGCTTCCTGATGACCTAAGAACAAAAACATCCGGAATAATGAAGCCTCTACCTACAGACCTCTAATATCTCTGTGGAATGAAATACAGTGGATCTGGATAAGATACAAAAATATTGACTCTAGTGACTCACAGTGATTAGTAAATTACTGAAATAACATTTTACTTGTTTTATCAGTGATGCAAATATGATCTCATCTTTTTAAACAGAAAGTATCCCATATAAAATATGGGATGAGAATCCCAGTGATCCCTGTAAATACAGACCACCTATCTATTTATATACTTTATACAAAGTACTTAGGCCAAATGTTGTTTAAAAAAACTTCAAATACTTGTAACAAAATAATTTATTAGATCAGGAACAAAAATACATGATAAAAGGTCCTAAAAATACAAAAAGGAACTTATGAATATGACAATATTCACCAGAAATTCTTTGACTCAGTTTTGCACTAATGACTTGGTCATAATGTAAATACATAAAACGTATCTAAATATAATGCAAATACCAGGATACTTGATATCTACATTAGTAAAATATGTCCTGGCTCACTCTCCTAGAGCCAAACTTATTATATCTGCCTCTCAGTACTACAGGGTATAATCCTGAGGGAATTCTGTAATGCCCTCAATTAGATACCTCCCTAGCTCTGTTCTTTCCATCATTGAGTGCCAATTACTAAAAACCCTAGTTCCATCCAACCATTTAACATCAATGAACATTTGTGAAAAGCTGTCTTATTTCAAAGATATAGCAAAAACAAACCGTTGGTATTCATCAGTATCACAGAGAAATATTCTTTATGCTAGCATGCTCACTGGGGAGAGTCAACTCAGAATTTCATTCTGTTCCTACAAGCATTGTTTCCACCAAGTTCATGTCTAAAGTCAGTGCCTCTGTGAAATGAATCTTTATCTCAGCTCCTACTAGACTGGGATCTCAAAAGTCATTCTTGAAGCTCATTTCTTGCACCTTGGGACTTCCATGCTGTATAGTCACTCAGGAATGCTAGGATACTGACACATCTTGGAGACCTTTTGAAATTACCTAGACTGAATATTCCATTTTCTTCACTTAGAAGAGGAAAAAAATGCCCATGTCAAGAATGTAGGCCTATTTCTCAGGCTTGCTGACTTTAAAACAGGGAAAGCCCCATAGTGTCTATAGTCAGGATGGACTGAGGTAAGAGAACTAGGTTATTTTAAAGCCTCTGCATCAAATCAAAGAATCTCCCATTTGCCATGTACTTAGCTAACCAGAACCAGTTGCAGAAAATCTACATTTTTCTTCACAATCTGTTCAAGACACTTTCCTTTCATTGCATTTCAACTATCCCAGAAGAAGGCTCTTCATATGGAAACAGCATCTGAGGTATTTCTACATATGTATCAAACTTCTATAATTTATAAATTATTTCCTGTTTAAAACATGCTCCCAATGCAATGTCAAGAAGAAATTGTATAAAACTAGCATCTTTTGAAGAGATGGATTAAGCTGAACTTAAAACTATTATTCTCAACAGAATTGAATATGTCTTCAAATGAAAGAGGAAGTTCATAACAAAATAACGTATTTATCATTTAGGATATACATGGATGACATGTTATATGATTATGTGATTCTATTGAATTAAGTGATATGATTCTACTGAAAAATTACATAAATAACTATTTTATCTCATGTAAATGTTCTGCAGTGATCAGAATATCATTTGGATTTGATAAATATAAAATTCTTCTTGAGTGCCAAGAAATAATAAAGACCTGACTTGAAGGCAAAGGTCAAATTGAGCCAATAGATAAAAGAAATATATACAAATACTTTGGTTTTCTTTAGGGAAGACATGTTGAATAATAGACTACCAAGGAAAAAGCTGAAATTATGTATGTCAAAAACTGATTGGCATGTTGAAGTTAAAGCTTAATGGGAAGAACACATTTATATCAATAAAGACTCACATAATACAAATTTGGCATAAACTTTCAAAACAGCAAAATGGGCAACAGTGAATCTAGGATATATTAAAACATAGACCTCATCATTTCCAAAGAAAGTGTAGATATATTAAAACTTCCTTATCAAAAGGAAGGAAGAGGATCACAGCATACAACCACCTGATTAAAAATTTACAAAACTAGTTTTGCAACAAAGAAACTTCAATTTATTATTTATTTTCAGAAGTAGGTCCACCAACTCCTCATGTAGGTTAGCAGTAGGTAGAGGTCCCTGCTCCTCTTCTGAAATCTGATACCCATTGAACAATTCCCCATCACATATATAATTAAATAATAAAAACCAATATATCACTATTGCAAATATTGTCTCATTGCAAAAATTTATCATCTATTAGACATAATGAAGTGGATAAATTGGTGTGCTAAAAGCTTGCTATCCTTTGCAAATGAGCAGATAACAAATCTGTATAGCACAAATGCAAACCCCAACATATCCTTGAGAATTCAGCAAATCACCTGTCATTACAAATAGAACTATATCCTACAACAACCTGGACACACATTGAGCCATGGAAAATTAGAACAATGTTTTAAATAGAACCCATACCAACTAATCAACATCCAAACTACATGGAATCAAAAGCTTTCAAGATAATTAAAAGAAATGAAAATTGTGGAAATGGTTGCTTTCCTTCATTTTTGAAGAGGACCAAAGTGACATCACTGTTAGAATTGAGTTATAGTTTGTCTGACTGTGGCTGATCAAACCAATATGAACTCAGAATGCTCTACCACAGATCAGACATAAACAATGCTTATGAACATTTTGGGCAGGTTCTCTAAGTGTGCATCTCATGTTTCTTCTGAGCTATCCTATTCTGCTTTGCCCCTACAGCGCAGCACTTTCTCTGATGAGGGCACGCCATACATGGCAGTCCTGTGCCAGTGTCTCCCATGTCATACAATTAATTCTGGGTTCTTAAGAGAGACTTTGAGAGTGTCCTTGTATCGCTTTTTCTGACCACCTTGTGAGCCCTTGACATGTGAGAGTTCTCCATAAGGTATGCTTTTGGCATTTAAACCATGTGGCCAACCCAATAAAGTTGTGCTCTCTGCTACTTGCTTGGTAGTTTATTTCACTGTCTGGTATCTTAACCTTCCGGGTGATCTTCAGAATCTTCATAAGACAATTCAAGTGGAAATGATTCAGTTTCCTGCCATGGCACTGGTGTGCTGTCCAGGTTTCTCAGGCAAACAACAATGAGGTTGGCACAATGGCTCTGCAGACCTTAAGTGTCGTGGTCAGTCCAATACCTCTCCTCTCCCACACTTTCCTTCAGAGCCTCCCAAACTCTGAGCTAGCTCCGGCAATGAGAGTATCAACCTCATTATCCCTGGAAAGTATACTGCCAGGGTAAGTGAACTTATCCACAGCATTTAAAATTTCATCATTTATCGTAAATGATAGTTCCACCTATGGTGGTGTGGTGGTGATTGGAGGAGGATCTGTGATTTTTTGGTGTTTATTTTTAGGCCAAAATTAGCACAAGCAATTGATCCATACTTTGTTGCATTTCAGCTTCAAAGACTACACTGATGCACAGTCATCTGCAAATTAAAAAACCATGCACCAACGCTCTTTCACTTTAGTTTTGGTTTGTAGCTTTTTCAAGTTGAAGAATTTACCATTACCGGGGGAGCTGACTTAGATTTCATGTTTATCCTCATCGAAGGCATTTGACAACATGGCTGAAAACATCAGGCTAAAATGCATGGGAGCAAGGATACAGAATTGATTCATTCCACAATTTTTAGGGCATCTTTTCTAGCCCTTCATATATGGAAGTGAGCAATGCAATCCTTAAAAGGCTGCTCAGACATCTAGTAGGCTTCTGAATACCATGACTGTTTCAGTGAGAAGTTGACTCTATGTTCTTGCCACCTGTGTGCAGAATTGTGATGCCAGTGTCTCCACACCTGCTCCTCTATCACTCATCCGCTACCACAGGACTTTGAAGGTAGAAATGGTAAAATGGTATGGTGATATCTTTTGATTCATGCATAAAATGGATTTCAGTGAGGCAGAGTTTCAAGAAATCATCAGAAATCTCCAAGTGACTTTTCTTCTGTTCTTGATTAATATGTCTGAACAGATATTGAATAAATGAATAAGTATATTATAGATAAAAACGTTACATGAGAAGGAACAGAGGACTTCCCTTTAAAAACACAATCTCTAGTATACTGTAGACATTCTGGAAATTTTTATAATAAATCTTGCATTCTTCCCACATACTAACCTAGCCCAGTATTAAATGTAGGCTTTGGTTAAAAGCTGAACTTATTGCTATCTTCCAGAAATAAACGAGATAGAAAGGAAGGGGAGGTAGTATAATTCTAAAATACTGATTTATACTAAAGGCAAATTTCCCATCATCTTAATTTGGATCTTGAAAAAAAAAAAAAAGATTAAAATAAACTCAAACAATCCAGCTAGTCAAAAAGGGCTAAAGCTTTCTAATTTTATGGTCTACCAGCTGGTACTTAAATATAACTATACAGAGTAATCTAAAAGTCTTAGTGTAGTTTTAAGCAATTAAAACTTAAAATGTTTATTAGTAAATTAGACACTTTGGAGAGCAATCATTCATATGACCAGCCTACTCTTCTCCCTTCAGATTTGTTATACTCAAGGAGGGAAGTGATATTAATTCTGTCATTGTAATATCCTGAAAAATTCTATGACTTGATTGCTTAAAATAAATATATTCAAAAGAAAGAAAGAAAGAAAAAGTTCAGGTTGATCCATGTTTCAACACCTCCAAATGCTGGGAAAGGATTATGAATCACATCAGTCTGTAACCTTTCATAGAAATAGATTTTTGTATTTTCCCAGAGGACAAGATAAATTTGAATGAAATTTACTTCTCAAAGGTAAGCCAAACGGAACAATATTTAAAATACAGAAAGGTTAATTGGTGTATTTTTCTTTATTTAATCTTGTTTGTTTTCCAAACTTTGCTATTTAGAGTTTTAGACAGGGATACTAGTTCAGAGTTCTGTTGTTAATCTATTAATGTAATGTAAGAGAAAATCTTGCCATATCTTTGATTACCATCAAGAAATAAAGTGAAAATTTAACAAAAAGTAAATCTTTTATATTTTAAAAAAAGGCTGAAATTTTTCTTTTCTATTTTCTCTCTCTTGAGTTTTATTCCAAAGAATTTAAATTATATTCACTTCAACTATCCCTCTGTTCTACCTCAGTTTCCTCCATAAAAACCGAATAAAAATATTAGTGTGCTATAAGCATAGTGAATATAATGAATAAAAGAAGCATGGAAAGACTTATATAAACTGAGGTAAGCAGAGTCACTGTGACTATCTATAATAATGTAAATGCAAAGAACCACCACAAAACAAACACAGATTAAAATTACAAAGAACAAAAATGGCACCAAAGTGTCTGAAAAAACACTTCACTTAAATTAGAAGGTCCACAAATTCAGTACATTGCTTATATTTTTATATTTTTTTGATAAAATTGATAATTTCATGCTTTTAAAATATTTTGATTAGTCTTCTTGCTTTTTGCTTCTTTTCTTTTAAAAATACTAGTTTGTTTGGTAGTTTGGTTAGTTGTTTGGTAGTTCTCTGGGATAGGAAGGAAGAGGAATGCTGAGGACAGTCAACACAAAAGCATTGAAATGGGAGTCGAAGTGTTATGTGTGAGACACAGAGAAGGCCAACTTAGCTGGATCACAGAAAATAATGGGGAGAACTGTGTGCAATGGGACTAGAAAGACAGGTTGCAGATGGGGAAGATCATAAAAGAGCCTTAAAAGCTAATAGTATGTTATATATGATTCCAGAGTCAAGAGAAAGTCAATGGAATTAATTGAGGTGTGGACATGATTAAATCTGCACTTAAGGAAATAATTTTAATGGCTCAGTAGAGAATGGATTGGAGTGAGAAGAGTTTTGAGAGAAGACCAATTAGGAGATTCTTGCAGAAATCTAAGGGAGAGGTGATACTGCGTGATAGAAGTATAGATTGCATGCAAGAGATATTATAATATAGAAATGGAACTGGCAAGATTTGTCACCTAATTCAATGCACAGAGTTGAGGGAGAGGGAACATTTGAAAACACCAAGCATCCATATCTAGAAGACTGGTGAATCAGTGGGATTTTCAACAAAAATAGGGATGTTGTGCCACAGTTCCCTTTTATTGTCCTGCCTCAGTTTCCCTAAATTGTTCTGCCTCAGTTTCCCTGAACAGTTCTGCCTCAGTTCTTTTTATTGTTCTGCCTAAATCCCCCTGATTGCAACACTTTCCCCTCCTGCTTATTAGGACTGAGATGATTAGGGCTGTGGCCACTCTGGCATTCCAAAAGATAAATCTCCAGATGTCCTAACTCAGATACCTAATTGGCATTGTCCATCTCTCCAGACTTCCTGGCTTTAGTTTGCCTATCTCCTTTATTCCCAATTTGTAAGAAGTTACCTATCTACCTCCAACCTGTCAGAACTGGCTTGATGGTCTGTTCCCACTCTTAGTGCTCTGACTCGCCCCTACCTCAGTCTACCCCAGTCACTTACAGCCATGTAAATATATATTTCATGGGAAACTCACATTCGCTGCTGGATGCTTTGAGACATCAGCCCTGGGGGCAATGTGCCCCCAGCATAATCTCTCCCTCTCGAATAAAATATTAAAAACTCTCTAATCTCTATCTTGCCTCAGTTTCTCTGGAATTACAGGGAGAGATCAGGGTGGTGAATTCTATTTTGGATATGTATTGTTTGAGATGTCTCTTGAACATCTGGTTTAAAATATCCTATAGGAAATTGGTTATGCAGGATTAAAACTCTGAATAATTACAGGGCAATATTGACCTTGCAGCCATGAATATAAAGATAATAATTAAACTCAAGAGAAGAGTATAAAGAAATAAGAAAAGATCTATGATTGAAATTTGGAGAACACCCACAATTAAGAGGAATTATCTAGATGGATGATAAACTAGCAAAAGAGAGGGAGAATGATGCAGAAGAGAATAGTGTCATTAACAACCAAAAGGAGATAATATTCAAAAATAAGGGTGACCAATATTGTCAAATGCAGCAGATGGGTCAACAAGGATGAGAATTAACAAAAAAAAAAATTATTGGTAACTTTGAGAAAGAGATATCATGAGAGATGACAGAAAAGAGGCAGCAATGAAGTTTTTCCAACATTCTACTGAAAGCAACTTTTAAATAAAACTCCAAACTAAATTCTGAAATGATATACAAACAAAATGTCAGGTAATTTTAAGAAGACAACAACAGGGGGAAAAAAGCTACAAGCAAGAAAAATTGTAAACTGGACATGAGCCCAACAAGAATCTATAGAAGAACAAAAAAAAAGAGGAAACAAGATTTTAAAAAATCAAAAAAGATAAGTGGAGGAAAATTTGAGAAAAATAAAAATGAAGCATGAAAATTATGAAAAAAAGAATGAACAGTTTGGTAAAAGATACACAAAAAAAGTCTCAAGAAAATAACACTTAAAAAACCAGAATTGGCCATTGACAAAAGAGGCACAAAACTTACAAAATGTGTTCTTAAAAATTAGAATTGGGCAAGTGGAAGCTAATAATGTAATGCTAGAGAAACTGAGGCAAATAGAGATTAAAGAGTTTTTAATGTTTTATTTGAAAGGGAGAGATTTACTGGGACCAAATGGATCCATGGTTTGGTCCTAGGGCTTAATGAGACTATCTATGGTCTCCAAGAATCCAGCAACCATTGTGAGTTCTCAATGATATATCTATGCAGGTGGCTCAGCTATAGGGATAGAGGGAGGCAGGGGCGGAGTCAGAGTGACAGGGTCGGGGTGGGGGAAGACATTCAGATAAGTTGGGATGACATAATGGGGAGAGACATAGGACATTCTGATGATTTCTAAGATATATGGTCTTTCTCCTTATCTGGATCATGTGATTAGGATCAAGTGTTGCAGGACTGAGCAAAACAATTAGGAACTGAGGCAGAGCAATTCAAGGAAACTGAGGCAGGACAATTAGGGAAACTGAGTTAGGACAATAAAAGGGAACAATAATTCCATGAGACATAAAGAAGCAGTAAACCAAAATGAAAAAAAAATTTTAGAAATAGGAGAAAATGTGAAATGCTGCATCAAGTAAATAATTGATCTGAAAAATAGATAAAAGAGAAAAATTAAGAATTATTGGATTATCTGAAAATTATGATTTTTTAAAAAGGGCTAAGACATTATATTTCAAGAAATAAAGGAAAACTGCCTGAATATTTTTTTTTAACAGAGGTTAAAATAGAAATTGAAAGAACCCATTGGCTGCCTCCTGAAAGACATCCTAAAATAAAAACTCCTAGGAATATTATAGCTTCTATAGCTTGACATGAAAGAGAAAATACTTCAAGCAACCAAAGAAACTATTCAGATATTATGGAGTCATAGTCAGTATGACACAATATTTAGTGTGAAATAGTGAAATAGTGAAAGACTCGGAATAAGATATTCTGGAAGGCAATGAACCCAGAATTGCAATCATGAATAATCTACCCACAAAAATGGGGGGAAATGTGAAAGAACGCTGAGAGATGACTATGAACCACTACATAGAATTCCCAATCCCTCTATTTTTGTCCACCTGCATTTTTGATTGCCTTCACAGGGTAATTGTACACTATTTCAAAGTCTGATTCTTTTTGTATAGCAAAATAACTGTTTGGACATGTAAACATATATTGTATTTAACTTATACTTTAACATATTTAACATGTAATGGTCAACCTGCCATCTGGGAGAAGGGGTAAGGGGAAGGAGGGGAAAAGTTGGAACAAAAGGTCTTGCAATTGTCAATGCTGAAAAATTACCCATGCATATATCTTATAAATAAAAAGCTATAATAAAAAAATGGGGGGAAATGAATATTTAATAAAATAGAAGACATTGAACCTTTCTTGATGAAAAGAATAGAGCTGAATATAAAATTTGACATTCAAACATAAGCCTCAAGAAAAGCATAAAAATGTTATGATAAATAATACAGTTAAACTGCTTATATTGACTAAATAGGAAGGTGAGACATATAACTCTTAAGACTTTATCATTATTAGGGCAGTTAGAAGTGATAGGGAACCTAGCAACAAGAGTGCTAGGGAACAGAATAACAAGAGTCTGCATTAATCTTGCAACTCTTCATCGGGTACCTTGCACACAATGCCCCATTTACGTAAGCAACTAGTCTTATGCAAACCTGATCCTTGTGGTCTGTGGATCTTAGTCAGCTTACTCTTGGGAATGGATGTTGAGGCCTCAGGTGTAAGTTCTGCCTCACTGGCTAAAGGTATGGGGTACACCCTGTAGACATACCAGGACAAGCATTGAGCATGCACCAAATCGAGATTGCCCCCAGTGTCTCAGGAGTTGGGCTCCTGGATATACAAGCTAAACACATACTTGTTGCTGGGGCACATTGGCAAGGGCAGATGAGAGGGGTATAAATACAGGACAGCAGAGGGAGAGAGAGGAAGAAGGGACAAGATGCTGTAACCAAGCAATAAAGCTTCTCTGAACTGCATTAGTGGTGTCTGACTACTCTGTTGTATCCAGAGCCGCCTAAAAGCCATAGAGGCGACAATAATTGTGGGTAAGTGCTCAGACTCTAGCTGGTGTCAGCAGGTCTGCACTAACTGAGGACCCCAACATAGAAGGATTTGACATAGAGGGCATGAAGGAGAATAAATTATGTTGAGATGATCTCCAAGTAGTACAGAGTAGTGAGAAAAAAGAATGCACTAGAAGAATGGGAAGGGAAAGGAAAAATGAGAAAAATAATCTTCCAAAAAAGAGGTGTGCAAGAAAGAGCTTTTACAGTAGAGGGGAAAAGGAAGCAGGCAACACTTGAATCTCACTCTCATCAGAAATGATTCAAAGATGGAAGAATACAAATACACATTCAGGTGAATATAGAAATGTATCTTACTAAATTTATCTTAACCCACCTTGATAAAAGGGAGGGCAGTAGTCAGAAGCAAAACAGACTTTTCAAGAGAAACAGGAAAAAGGAGACAGCAAGACAGAGACACAGAGAAAAGAATAAATAGAAGAAAAGAAGGCAGGAAAGAAGCATAGTACTCATAACTGTGAATGTGAATAGGATAAACTCACTCATAAAACAATTATGGACAACATAATGGATTAGGGACAAGAGTCAAACAATTTGTTGTTCAGAAAAACAAATAAACAAAAACATTTAAAATAGAAACATTCACACAGATTTAAAATAATAGGGCTGAAGCAAGATCTGTTTTGCTTCAGTAGAGGTTTAAAAAAAGGGCTAGCAATCATTATTTCAGATAAAGTAAAACAAAAATGGGTTTAATTAATAAAAACAATTATTGGGAAACACTATTTAGCTTTTTAAAAAGTGCCATAGATAATGAAGTAATGTTGTGCCACAGTTCTCTTTTATTATCCTGACTCAGTTTCCCTAAATTGTTCTGCCTCAGTTTCCCTAATTGGTCCTGCCTTGGTTTCCTTAATTATTCTGCTTCAATCTCCTTACTTGCAAATCCCCTTTCCCCTCATGAAGACTGATTTAACTAAGGGCTATTTGCTCTAAGGTTATAAATTGTGAATGTGTAAACTCAGAAAGGGGGACTCCAGACTTTGTATCTGTAGTCAGACACTTTCTTAACTCCCAGCTTATTAGAATTTATGGTCCTACCTCACAACCTGTCAGAGCTGAGTTGATGGCTCCTGCCTGGAGATCCCTGCTCACTTGAGTTTGGACTCTACCCCCCTGCCTTTGTTTAGCTACTGTGTATAAATATGTCATGGAGAATTCTCATTGACTGCTGGATGCTTGTTGGATGCTGGATTCTTGGAGACAATAATCTTATTCAGCCCTGGGACCAAACCATGGATCCATTTGGTCCCAGTAAATCTTTCCCTTTTAAATAAATTATTAAAAACTCTCTAATCTCTATCCTGCCTCAGTTTCTCCGGCATTACATTAATACAAATACAAAACATATTATTATCAAATGGCAGAATATCGAGATTCTTAAAGGAAAAGTTAAATAAGTTACAGGAGGAAATATTCAGTAAAACTATACTAGTAGGGGACCTCAACTTTCCCCACTCAGACCTATATAAATATAATTGTAAAAAAATAAGGAAGTTAATAAAATTCTAGGAAAGTTAGATATGTTTGTTAGACCTCTAGAGAAAACTGAATTGGAATTAAAAAGGAGTATACCTTTTCATCAATTGTACCTGGAACTTTAACAAAAATTGACCACATATTAAGGCACACACACACACACAAAAAAAAAACTCACAAAAAAATGCAAGAAGGGAGAAAATTTTAATCTACCCTTTTCATAGCACAATACAATAAAAATTACATTCAACTCTTTGGATTAAAAATTAATTGGAACCTAAAGTATCTAATTCTAAAGAATCAGTGGGCCAGAAAACAAATCATAGAAATAATCAATAATTTCATAATAGTAATGACAACAATGAGAAAACATACTAATACTTGTGGGATGCTGCCAACGGGAAAATTTTATATCTCTAAATGTTTGTATCAATTTTTTTTTTTAAAGAGCAGACCAATGAACTAGGCACACACACAAAAATACTAGAAAAATAAAAAATTTAAAATTTCTGATTAAACACCAAAATAGAAATTCTAAAACTCAAAGAAGAGATTAACAAAATTGAAATTTAAATAATTATTGACCTGAAAAATAAAATTAGAAACTGATTTAGGAAGAAAAAAATCCCCCCCCAATAAATTATTAGCTAATTTGGTTTTTAAAAAAATCAACAAATTACTAGAATCAAAGGTGAAAATGGGGACTGTATTACCAAAGAAGATAAAATTAAAACAATTGGTAGTTACATGCCACTAAAAATGACAAACTAAATGAAATGAAGGAATGTGTGTAAAAATATAAATTGCTTATATTAACAGAAGAAGAAATAGAATATTTAAATAAAACTATGTTAGAAAAAGAAATCAAAGAAACCATCAAATGAATGGCCTATGAAAAAGCCCAGGATCAGATGGATTTATAAGTGAATATTACAAAACATTTAAGGAACAATTAATTTCAATATCATATAAACTATTTGAAAAAAATAAGGAAGGAAGGAGTCGTACCAATTTTTTTCTATGAATTTATATGGTTTTCATGAATAAACCAGGAAAAGCAAAAACAGAAAATCGAAGTTATTAAGTCAATTTCTCTAATAAATATTAATGCAAAAATTCTAAATAAAAGACAAAGAAGGAGATTACTGCAATATATCACAAAAATTATATACCATGACCAGCTGAGATCTATACTAAAAATTGCAAAATTGAGTTTAATATTAGGAAATCTATCAACATAAATTGACCATATCAATAATAAAAATCATATTATTATATCAATTGATGCAGGAAAAGCTTTTGACAAATGCAAATTCATTCCCATTAAAAGTACTACAAATCAGAAGGATAAGTGGAATTTTCCTTAAAATTAAAAGTGGTATTTTTCTAAAACCATCAGCAAACATTATCTCAACTACCTTAAGGTATAAGCCTTTCCAATTAAAATCAGAATTATTCAATATTGCATTTGAAATGTTAGTTATGGTAATAAGACAGGAAATTGGGGAAATAAAAATAGGCAAATAAAAAATAAAACAATAATGCTTGTAGAAGATATAAGGATATGCTTAAAGAACCCTACAGAATCATCTAAAAATAGATGAAAAAATTCAAACCTTGAGTAACTTTGCAGGATATAAAATAAACCTACATAAATCATTAGCATTCTATATATTACTAACAAGATTCAAGGAAGAGATAGAAAAAGTTTTATTGAAAGTAACTGCAGACAATATAAAAATACTTGGGAGTGTAGTTTCCAAGACAAAACCAGGAACTTTATGACCACAATTACAAAATATTTTTCACACAAATAAAGATACTTTTAAACAAGTAGAGATATATTAATTGCTCATGGGTGGGTCAAGCCAATATAAAAATTAATAATTTTATCCAAATCAAACCATACTAATCAAATAACCAAAGAATTATTTTACAAAGTCAGAAAAAAATAACACAATTGATCTAGAAGAAAAGATCAAGACTATCAAAGGAATCAATGAAAAAAAAATGGGAAGCTTGGCTATGTTGTTCAGTCATTCAGTTGTGTCTAACTCTCATGGACTATAGCACTCTAGGTCCTTCTATCCTCCACTTTCTTCTGAAGTCTAACCGAACTCATGTTCATTGTTTCCAGGACACTATCTCTTCCTTTCATACTCTGCCATCATCCCTTCTCTTTTTGCCTTCAGTCTTTCCCACCATCAGGATCTTTTCCAACAAGTCCCATCTTCTCATTATGTGATCCAAGTATTTAAGCTTTAACTTCAGTATCTGAGTTTACAATAAATAGTGTGAATTAATTTATTTAAGTATTGACTGATTTGATTTCCTTGCTGTCTTAAGGATTCTCAAAAGACTTTTCTAGCACCACAATTCAAAAGTATTGATTCTGTGATGCTTAAGTTTCCTTTTAATCTAACTCAGCCATACATAGTTACTAGAAAAACCATAATTTTAACTCTGTGGACCTTTTTCATCAAGGTGATATCTATGATTTTTAGTGTACTGCCCATGTTTGCCATAGCTTTCTTTCCAAAAGCAAGCATCTTTTAATGTCATGCCTGTAGTAGTCACTTTTGAAGAAGATATAAAATCTGACACAGCATCATTTCTATTCTACCTATTTGTCAAGAAGTAACCAGTTGCCAAGATCTTAGGTTTTGGACTTTTTTAATACTAAGCTTTGTGCTAGCTTTTATACTTTCCTCTTTTACTCTCAAGAGGCTTCTTCATTATTCACTTTCTGCCAGAGTGATACCGTTTGCATATCTGAGACTGTTGATCTTCCTCAAAGAGACCTTAATTTCAGCTTCTGATTCATCCAGCCAGGCATTTTGCATGATATACTCATGATAAATGAATTGACAATTTACAATCTTGTAAATTCCTTTTCTAATATTAAAGTTATCAGTTATCTTATGTTCAGTTCTAACTGTTGCTTCCTGGCTCCCATACATGCTCCTCAGGAGAAAAGTAAGATGATCTGGTATTCCTGTCTCTTTGGGGACCTTATCCACACAGTAAAAGGTTTTAATATACTCAATGGCAGCCTTTTTTTTCCCCTAAGGCAATTGAGATTAAGTGACTTGTCCAGGATCACACAGTTAGGAAGTGTTAAGTGTCTGAGACCATATTTGAACTCAGGTCTTCTTGACTTCAAAGCTGGTGCTCTATCCACTGAGCCACCTAGCTGGCTAGTATACTCAATATAATGGAAGTAGATGGTTTTTTTCCCTGGAATTCCTTTGTTTTTGCCATAATCCCACACATGTTGGCAATTTGGTTTTGAGTTCCTCTGCCTTTTCAAAAACCAGCCTGCTCCTAGAAAAGCTAACTGGGAAACAGTTCCTTAAAAATTAGAATTGAGCAAATGGAAGAAAGCTAATGACTCTATGAAACATCAAGAATCAATAAAATTCAAAAATGAATGAAAAATAAAAAAGAATTAAAAAGTAGAAGAAATACAAAATACTTCTGGGGGAAAAAAACTCATGTGGAAAATAGATTCAGGAGAAACAGCATCATTAGATGAAAACCATAACCAAAGGAGGACCTAGACAACATCTTACAAGAAATTATCAAGACAAACTGCCCTAATATTCTAGAACTAGAAGGCAAAATAAGTATTGAAAGAATCCTTAATCACCTCAAGAGATTCACCTCAAGAATCACCTGCCTCATGAAATTAAGCATATTATACAAAGGGAAAATATAGTCATTCAATGAAACAGAAGAATTTTAAGCTTTCATAAGGAGAACATTAGAATTCAACAACAACAAAATTTGATCTCCAAAATCAAAACCCAGGAGAAACCTCAAAAGAGAAAAGGGGGAAAGAAAACATAAGGACAATCAATGGAGCTGAAAGTATTTACATCCTTACATAGAAAGATGATACTTGTAATTCTTAAAAATTGTATCACTAATAGTACAGCTGAAAGTAATAAAGTGTTTCATAAATCCAAAAACCCAAGCTTTAGGGACAAGAACTTAGGATTTGACAAAAATTTCTGGGAAACCTGGAAAAGCAGTTTGACAGTAACCAGGTCTAGATCAACATCTCACACCCTATACCAAGATAAGGTCAGTATGAATATGTACTTTAGACACAAAGACTGATAATCATAAGCAAATAGGGAAGTGTGGAAAGATATAACTGTCATATCTGTGGATAAAGGAAGAATTTATGACTAAACAAGAGAGACTCATGAGAAGTGTAATGAACAATTCTGATTACATGAAATGAAAAGATTTTGTACAATCAATACTCATTCGAGCAGAAAAGTGAGAGAAAAAATTATAACAAGTTTCTCTGATAAAGGCCTCATTTCTCAATCATATAGGGAACTAAACCAAACCTATGATGAGAGCCATTCCCCAAGAGATAAATGGTTCAAAGACATGAACAGGAAGTTTTCAGAAAAAGAAATCAAATCTATAATAATATGAAAAAATGCTTAAATCACTATAGAGAAATGCAGATGAAAATAACTCTAAGGTACCACCTCACACAAATGAGATTGGCTGTGACAGAAAAGGCAAATGAGAAATGCTGAAGGGGAGGCAGTAAAACATAACTACACTAAGGTACTCTTGGTGAAGTCATGAACTAATGCAAACATCCTGGATAACAATTTGAAATTATGCCCAAAAGGCTATAAAAATTGTGCATAATCTTTGACCTAACAATGCTATTAAATCTATATACTAAAGGAATAAAAGAAAAAGTAAAAGCACCTATATGCGCAAAAATGTTTATAACAAATTATTTTGTTTGGTTTTTGTAGAGACAAGAATTGGAAATTGAGCAAATGGCCATCATTTGGAGAAAGATTAGAAAAAGTTGAGGTATATGGCTGTGATGGAATACTATTATGTTATAAGAATGATAAGGGGACTGGTTACAGAAAAAAACCTGGGAAGTCTTATATAAACTGATGGAAAATGAAGTGAGAAGAACAAGGAAAACATTGTCCATAGGAATTGCAAGCTACTCTGATCAATAAAATGGTCCAAGACAATTCTGAAAGATTTATGATGAAAAATGCTATCTACCTCCAGAAAGAGAACTGATGAACTCTGGGAACAGATTGAAGCACAACAATATGAAAACATCTATAAGTGGAGCCTCAAAGAAAAATACAAATTGGGCACAAGTCTAAGAAAAATCCCACCCAATTTCCCTCTGTCCTCACCCCCTGATCTATCATCTTAAAAATACTGATATTCTGAGATTTTTCTCTGAAGTAGTAAGTTTATAGAATCTCTTCCTGTCCCATATAAAATTAAATACATACATACATATATACACACATATACATTTGATTATTTAGTAAATGTAGTAAACTGCTCAAGTCTACACAATATAAAATTACAAGTTAGTAATTTTCAGTGAATTTACTCTAAATATACAGTCAAGTTAGATAAATGAATTTTTACTGGTATTATTAACTTGACAAACAATGTTATGTAATCGCTAAATACTAGACTTGAAATCAAACTTAAATGAAAGCATCAGTTCTGTGTGACTGGGATGTCATTCAGGTATTCTATGTTTCAGTATATTCATGTGTAAAATGGGGTTACTATCATAACATCTCAGCATAATTGTGCAGAAAACTGTAAACTATAAAGCAATGTCTAAATGTCAACGTTTATTACTTTTAAAATCATAGAACATAGAATTTTAGAGAGATGGGAACTTAGAGAGCATCCTGTCTCCATCTTTGCACGGGCTGTGTTCCCTCATGCTGGAAGTACACTTCTATAGCACTACCTCCAAGCATCCCTCATTTTCTTCAAATTTCAGGTCAAGCAATACTCCTTATATGATGCTTTCACTGATCCCTCAACTGCTAAATATTCCACCACCACCACCCAAAATTATCTTGTGCTTCTTTGGTAATTAGAGATTGCATTTTTCAAATGTTGTATGTTTTTCAGAAATCCCTATTTGGTGTGGTTTCCATTGCTTTTCAACTAACCATGCATAGTGTTTTTAGATTGGTTATTTACTAATGTGGCATAATAGGAAGTTAGATAAACAAAAAGAATGACAATCTCCCCTTAAAACACTCCAAGTTCCTAGGAGAAAGAGCAAACCTAAAAAGCATATACAGCCAAAGAATAAACTCACAGCTACTAGCTATTGGAAATCCTTTCCACCTTTGTATAAAGCCCTTTTCCTGAAGGGGCCTTTTCTTGTTGAATTTACTTTGTAATCAATGTACAAGGTCCTGGCAATAGTTGGACAAAAATGAAATGGTATCAAGTAAGCTTAAGAAGCTTACTTTCTATTTGGAGGGATTTCCATCAGTCACTGCTTCTGAAAAATAATATATCAATGAAGATGGGAGTTTCAGATCTTCTCATGTTTTCAAGTGATCTAGTGATCAGTTAAATATAGTGATAAGTTAAAGATATCACTAGATTAATGGTGGGATAGGGAGATCAGAAGGAAAGTAACAATCCTTCAGTGCTTCCTCCCTCCCTCACTGTCTTGCTATTCTCTGATACAGGTACAAGAGTATGACTCAATGTGTTCCTGAGCCTGAAAACTCAATTGTTTTACTGCTAGACTTCAAGTTTCCAAACTGATTTGCAGTTGTAAAACCCATATAGACTATTGCTGACTCTCTACAATCAATTAAAAAATATTTCCTATGAGATACTTTCATCAATTAATCAAAAGCACTTCATTCCTTCCAAATTGATTAAAGACTTTTTCTGCAATTAGTTTATACCTTTGAAATTCATTGGGGTGACTTATACTTTTGTATGTAAATGTTTCCCCCATATATCTTAAACTTTATATTCTTATATAAGACTGCTGCATTTTTATCCATGAATTCCTGGCACCTAGCACATTATGTAATCCAATCCCCCATATAACAGAAAACTAAACCCAAACTCAGAGTTCTTTGTTTTTTATCTACATGTGATAGTTGTGCTGACTGTGGGTTTATTCAGTCAATAACTAATTTTTAAATGCTAGTATACTCCAGGCACTGAGCTAAGCATTAGAGATACAAAAAGAGGCAAAAGAAAGTCCCTGCCCTCAAGGAACTCACAATATAATGGAGGAGATAATATACCAACAAATTATAAACAAAATATATGCAGGTTGTAGGTGGAATTGTGAACTGATCCAACCATTCTGGAAAGCAATTTGGAACCATGCCCAAAGGGCTTTCAAATTGTGCATACCCTTTGAACCATCAGTGTTTCTACTGGACTTATATCCCAAAGAGAATTTAAAGAAGGGAAAGGGTCCTACATACGCAGAAATGTTTGTGGCAGGTCTCTTTGTAGTGGCCAGAAACTGGAAACTGAGTGAATTCCCATCAGTTGGAGAATGAATGAATAAGTTGTGGTAGATGAATGTTGTGGAATATTATTGTTCTGTAAGAAACGATCACCAGAATGATTTCAGAGAGATCTAGAGAGACTTACATGAATTGATGCTAAGTGAAGTGAGCAGAACCAAGAAAACATTGCGCACAAAAAAACAAGATTATGCAGTGATCAATTCTAACAGATGTGGCTCTTTTCAACAACGAGATGATTCAAGCCAATTCCAATAGACTTGTGATGGAAAGAGCCATCTGTATCCAGAGAGAGTATGGGGACTGAATGTAGATTACACAACATAGTTTTTCATCTTTTTTGTTTTGTTTGCTTTTTGTTTGGTTTTTTTTTTATCTTATTTTTCTTATGCAGCAAAATAAATGTGGAAATATGTATAGAAGATTTGTACATATTTAACATATATTGGATTATTTGCTGTCTAGGGAAAGAGGTGAGGGGAAGGGAGGGAGAAAAAATTTTGGAACACAAGGTTTTGCAAGGGTGAATGTTGAAAACTATCTTTGCATGTATTTTGAAAATAGAAAGTTATTTTTTTAAATGCACATGTTTAACTTATAGTGGATTGCTTGCTGTCTAGGGGAGGGCACAGAAGGAGAAGGAGGGAGAAAAATTTGGAACATAATATTTTGCAAAGATGGATGATGAAAACTATCTTTATTCAAAGCAATCCCAATAGACTTTGAACAGAAAATACCATCTGCATTCAAAAAAAGAACTATGGAGACTGAATGTAAATCAACACATGTTATGTTCACTTTTTTGTTCTGTTTCTTTATTTCTCTCATGGTTTTTCCCTTTTCCTCCGATTTTTCTCTCCCAACATGATTCATAAAGCAATGTGATTTAAAATAAATAAATAGAAGAAATAGAAAACTATCTTTGAAATGTATTTGGAAAAATAAAAAGCTATTACATAAAAAATAAAAAATGTATCCCCCCCCCAAAAAAAGTAAGAGAAACCACATGCTTCATGTCGGATACACTAATTTTATGTCTTAGAAGTGGAGTTGAGAAGTGATCTCATTCTCATTAAGTGTGCAGGTGCAGTACCCATAGTTACTTAGGCAAAGCCATGGGGGGAAACCTTCAAGAGGTATGTTTTTGGACCCTAAATGTCACTAGGTCAAGTTGCAGGCATCCAATTTTCTTCTGCATCTACACTAACTTTAAGCATCTCATTATTATTGCTCATTACTTTCAGAAAATCCATTATCATTGACCAACATGTTGTTATCTAACAGTCAACAATCTTTTGGGATCAGCATTCTGACCATATAAAGTAAACTAAGGCAAGATAGCCTAAGACAAGATAAGCCTAACTACATCATTCCCAAGGCTAAGTAACCTTGGGGTTATTCCTAAGGGCAGCACCATATCATTTTTAGGTTTGCTTGTTTGCTTTTCTTGTGATTTTTTTCCCTTTTGGTCTGATTTTTCTTATTCAGCATGACAAGTATGGAAATATATTTAAAATAATTGTACATGTTTAACCTATATAAGATTTCTTGCTGTCTTGGGAGGAGGGGAATAAGGGAGAGAGAAAAAAATTAAAACATGAAATCTTACAAAAATAAACTGCTCTTAAAAACACAAAATATATGCAAGTAAAAATAGGAAAAAATAAAAGGAAGGCATTTTAATTAAGAAGGGTTGTGAAAGTCCCCTTTAGATGAAATTTTAGTTAGGACATAAAATGAATCTTAGTTGGAGAGTTGAGGAGGGAGAGCTTTCCAAGTATGGAGGGCAGTAAGAGAAAATGCCAAGCCAAGAGATGGAGTGTGAAATAGCAAGAAGATCAGGGTCACTTGATTGTACATGGGAGGAAACTGTAAGACTAGAAGAGAGGAAGAGGAGTAGTCTAGGTTATGAAAGATTTTGAAGGCCAAATAGGATTTTGTTACTTGATTCTAAAAGCAATACAGAACCCCTGAAGTTTATTGTATAGGGTTGAAAAGATCTGCACTTTAGAAAAATGACTTTGGTGTCTGAATGGAGAATGGATTGAATTGAGGAGACACTTGAGATAGGCAGACTCATCCGCAGGTTATTTTATTAACATATTTTTCCTAGCTTTTTTACTTGATGCCGAATTTATTGATCTTCTAGTTCTCCATTTTATTCAAGCAAGCATCTACACATATAAAACGTCTCCTAAGAACTGCTTTGGCTGCATCCTATAAGTTTTGGTATGTTTTCTCATTATTGTCATTCCCTTGGATGAAATTATTGATTGTTTATATGATTTATTGTTTCACCCACTTATCCTTTAGGATTAAATTATTTCATTTCCAATTAATTTTTGGTCTATTTTTCCTCTTTATTACACAGAATTTTTATTGAATCACAATCTGAAAAGAGTACATTTACTATTTCTGCCTTTCTGCATTTGATTGTGAAGTTTTTATTGTCTAATAGATGGTCAATTTTTGTACAGATGCCATGTACCACTGAGAAAAAAAGTATATTCTTTTCTCCCCATTCAATTTTCTCCAAAGGTCTATCATATTTAACTTTTTAAAAATTCTATTTATGTTCTTAACTTCTTTCTTGCTTACTTTATGGTTTATCTAGTTCTCATAGAGAAAAGTTGAGATCCCCCTACTAGTATAGTTTTGCTATTTACAACTCACTCAAGTTCTCTAAAGATTTGGACGTGCAGGAGTGAAACAAGGGTGCCCAGTATCACCATTACTATTTAATATTGTATTAGAAATGCTAGCTGTGGCAATAAGAGTTGAGAAAGAGATTAAATGAATTAGAGTAAGTAATGAGGAAATCAAATTATCACTTTTTGCTGATGATATGATGGTATACTTAGAGAAGCCCAGAGATTCTACTAAAATGTTATTAGAAATAATCCACACCTTTAGCAAAATTGCAGGATACAAAATAAACCCACATAAGTCATCACCATTCTTATATATCACTAACAAAATCCAACAGTCAGAGTTACAAAGAGAAATTCCATTTAAAGTAACTACTGATAGTATAAAATACTTAAGAATCTATCTGCCAAGGGAAAATCAGAAACTTTATGAGCAAAACTACAAAACACTTTCCACACAAATTAAGTCTGATCTAACCAACTGGAAAAATATTAAATGCTCTTGGATAGGGCAAGCAAATATAATAAAGATGACAATACTACCTAAATTAATCTATTTGTTTAGCGCTATACCAATCAGACTCCCAAAAAACTATTTTAATGACCTAGAAAAAATAACGACAAAGTTCATATGGAAAAACAAAAGGTCAAGAATTTTAAGGGAATTAAGGGAAAAAAAATCAAATGAAGGTACAGCCTAGCTGTACCAGATCTAAAATTATAAAGCAGCAGTTACCAAAACCATTTGGTATTGGCTAAGAAACAGATTAGTTGATCAGTGGAATAGGTTAAGTTCAAAGGACAAAACAGCCAATAACTTTAGTACTCTAATGTTTGACAAATCCAAAGATCCCAGCTTTTGGGATAAGAACTCACTGTTTGACAAAAATTGCTGGGAAAATTGGAAACTAGTATGGCAGAAACTAGGCATTGACCCACATTTAACACTGTACACCAAGATAAGGTCCAAATGGGTTCATGATTTAGGCATAAAGAATGAGATTATAAATAAATTAGAGGAACACAGGATAGTTTACCTCTCAGACCTGTGGAAGAGAAAGGAATTTATGACCAAAGAAGAACTAGAGATCATTACTGATTACAAAATCGAAAATTTTGATTATATCATATTAAAAAGTTTTTGTACAAACAAAACCAATGCAGACAAGATTTGAAGGGAAGCAATAAACTGGTAAAACATTTTTACAGTCAAAGGTTCTAATAAAGGCCTCATTTCCAAAATATATAGAGAATTGACTTTAATTTATAAGAAATCAAGCCATCAAGCCATTCTCCAATTGATAAATGGTCAAAGGATATGAACAGACAATTCTCAGACAAAGAAATTGAAACTATTTCTAGACATATGAAAAGATGATCCTCCAAGTCATTATTAATCAGAGAAATGCAAATTAAGACAACTCTGAGATAACACTACACACCTGTCAGACTGGCTAGAATGATAGGGAAAGATTAATGCGGAATGTTGGAGGGGATGTGGGAAAATAGGGACACTAATACATTGTTGGTGGAATTGTGAATACATCCAACCATTCTGGAGAGCAATTTGGAACTGTGCTCAAAAAGTTATCAAACTGTGCATACCCTTTGATCTAGCATTGTTACTACTGGGATTATATCCCAAAGAGATTATAAAGAAGGGAAAGGGACCTGTATGTGCAAGAATTTTTGTGGCAGCCCTCTTTGTAGTGGCCAGAAACTGGAAACTGAGTAGATGCCCCTCAATTGGAGAATGGCTGAATAAATTGTGGTATATGAATGTTATGGAATATTATTGTTCTGTAAGAAATGACCAGCAGGATGATTTCAGAAAGACCTGGAGAGACTTACCCGAACTAATGCTGAGTGAAATGACCAGGACCAGGAGATCATTATATACTTCAACAACAATACTATATGAAGATCAATTCTGATGGGCGTGGCCATCTTCAGCAATGAGATGAACCAAATCAGTTCTAATGGAGCAGTAATGAACTGAACCAGCTATGCCCAGTGAAAAGAACTCTGGGAGATGACTAAGAACCATTTCATTGAATTCCCAATCCCTATATTTTTGCCCACCTGCATTTTTTGATTTCCTTCACAGGCTAATTGTACACTATCTCAGGGTCCGATTCTTTTTGTACAGCAAAATAACGGTTTGGACATGTATACTTATTTTGTATTTAATTTATACTTTAATATATTTAACATGTATTGGTCATCCTGCCATCTAGGGGAGAAGGTGGGGGGAAGGAGAAAAATTGGAATAAAAGGTTGGTGATTGTCAATGCTGTAAAATTACCCATGGATATAACTTGTAAATAAAAAGCTATTAAAAATTTTAAAAAAAAGAGAGATTTGGATGCTATACCACTTGCTGCATATATGTTTGGTATTGATAGTACATTTAGCAAGATGTAATTTCATTCCTTATCTCTTTTAATTAGATCTCTTTTTTACTTTTGTTTGATCTGAGATCAGGATCACTATTCCTGCTTCTTCTTCTTTTTTTTTAACTTCATAATAGATTCTGCTTCAGATTTCTACCTTTCTTCTGTATGTATCTCTCTGCTTCAAGTGTGTTTCTTGTAAACAACATATTGTAGGATTCTGGCTTTTAATCCAATCTTCTGCTTCTATTTTATGGGAGAGTTCATCCCATTCACATTCACAATTAAGATTACTAATTCTATAATTCCTGCCACCCTATTTCCCCCAAGTTATACTTTTCTCTCTCCTTTCACCCTTTCCCTCCTCACCAGTGTTTTGCTTCTCACCTCCCTCAATCTTCCCTCTCTTTTTTCAACCCCCCCTTCTTATCCTTTTCCCTTTTTATCTCTGATTTCCCTTTTATTCGCCTCCCACTTTCCTTTCCCTTTTTTACTCTTCCCTATGGATGAGACAAATTTCTATACCAAACTAAGTATGTATGTTATTCCGTTTGAGTCAAATTTGATGAGATTAAGATTTAAACAATGTTCATCCCTTTTTTCCTTCAACTGTATTAGGTCTTTTGTGCCTCTTCATATGATATAATTTAAACTATTTTATCTCCCCTTTCCTCTTTTCCCTGTACAATCCATTTTCCTAATTTTTTTTATTAATTTTCTTTTTTATATTATCATATTAAAGTCAATATATACTTATATCTTCTAAGTATATCCCTTCTAACTACCCTGACAAAGATACAGTTCTCAAGTTATATGAATCATCTTCCCAAGTAGGGATGTAAATATTTTAACCTCTCTTGGGTGTTGTATTTGAAGATCAAATTTTTTGTTCAGCTCAAGTCTTTTCATCAAAATGATTGAAAATCTCCTATTTCACTAAATTTTCATTCCCCCTCTGAAAGATAATGCTTAGTTTTTCTGTGTAGTTGATCCAAGCTCCTTTGCTTTCTGGAATATCATATTTCAGGTCCTCTGATTCTTTAATGTAGAAACTGCTAGATCTTGGGTAATCCTGATTATTACTCCTTGATATTTGAATTGTTTCTTCCTGGATGCTTATAGTATTTTCTCCTTGATCTGAGAATTCTAGAATTTAGCTATACTATTCCTTAGAGTTTTCATTTTGGGATCTCTTTCAGGAGGTAATTGGTGGATTCTTTCCATAACTATTTTATCCTCTAGTTATAGGATACCAGGGCAGTTTTCCTTGATTTCTTGAAAGATGTTATACAGGTTCTTTTTTTTTCATCATGGCTTTCAGGTGGTTCAATAATTCTTAGATCGTCTCTTCTGAATCTATTTTGCAAATCAGTTCTTCCAATGAGGTATTTAACATTTTCTTCTTCTTTTTTTTACTTTGTAGGGCCCGTTCAAAAATTTGATTTGAGAATCATCAGCATGAAGATGGTAATTAAACTGATGGGAACTTATGGTATTATCAATTGAAATAGTGTAGAGGAAATAATTATACTTTTTCCTTTCTTTTAAAAAAATTTTTATTTAATATTTTATTTTCCCCTAATTACATTTAGAAAGAAATTTTTTTCTTTTTTTTTTTAAATGTTGAGTTCCAAATTCTTTCCCTCACTTGTTCTCTTCCCTATTCCTTCCTTGAGAAGGCAAGCAATTTGATAGGCTATATATGTGTAGTTATGAAAAACATATTTCCATGTAAGTCATGCTGTGGGGGAAAAATATCTTCAATTTCATTCAAGTTCTACCAGTTCTTTCTCTGGAGATAGACAATACCACTTATCAACTTCACTGAATATCCCATTTATTCCTATGAAGGATTATATTCAGTTTTTCTGGGTGGTTAATTCTTGATTGTAATCCTAGGTCTTTTGCCCTCTGGGATAATAATCTAAACCCTTTAGTCCTTTCATATAGAAACTGCTAAATCTTGTGCCATTCTGACTGTGGCTTCACAATATTTGAATGGCTTCTTTTTGGCTGCTTACAATACTTTCTCCTTGATTTTGGAGTCTTAGAATATGACTATAATATTTCTTGGAATTTTGATTTGGGGATATCTTTCAGGAAGTAATCAGTAGATTCTTTCCATTTCTCTTTTACCCTCTTGTTCTAGAATATCAGGGCAATTTTCCTTGACAATTTCTTGAAAGGTGATATGTAGGTTCTTTTTTTTTTTTTTTTTTTTTTTTTGTGATTATGGGTTCAGGTAGTCCAATAACTCTTAAATTACCTCTCCTGGCTCTATTTTCCAAGTCAGTTGATTTTCCAATGAGTTATTTCACATTTTTTTCCTATCTTTTCATTCTTTTGGTTTTGTTTGTTTATTGATGTCTCACAAAGTTATTAGCTTCCATTTGCTCAATTCTAATTTTTAAAAGAATTATTTTCTTCAGAAGTTTTTTTTTTTTTTAACTTCCTCTTCTACTTGGAAAATTCTATTTTTTGAGTTCTTCAGTGGATTTTTGTAACTCTTTTTCCATATGGACAATCCTTCCTTTCAAGGTATTCTCTTCACTGGCATTTTGTGCCTCCTTTACCATTGGCCTCATCTGTGGGCTTTTTAAAAAAGGTGTTTTCTTCAGTATTTTTTGGTATCTCCTTTACCAAGTTGTTGACTTTTTTCATGATTTTCTTGCATCACTCTCATTTCTCCTCCTAATTTTTCCTTTACTTCTCTTGATTTTTTAAATCCTTTTTTTTTTTTTTTTTTTTTTGAGCTCTTCCATGGTCTGAGGACAATTCTCTAAATTTTTTTTGAGGTTCTGAATATGGAAGTTTTGACTTTCTTGCCATCTTCTGAGTTTATGATTATATTTTGTCACTATAGTAACTTTCTATAATCAGGATTTTTTTTTGCTGTTTCCCCATTTTTCAGTCTATTTCTTGACTTTTAATTCTATTCTTTTTTTTTTTCTTTTGTGTAATTAGAGAAAGTTTCTTTTTTTTTTTTTCCTTCATTATTATTATTATTTTTAATTTAATAGCCTTTTATTTACAGGATATATACATGGGTAACTTTACAGCATTAACAATTGCCAAACCTCTTGTTCCAATTTTTCACCTCTTACCCCCCTACCCCCTCCCCTAGATGGCAGGATGACCAGTAGATGTTAAATATATTAAAATATAAATTAGATACACATTTTAATTCTATTCTAAAGTGGAGCTCTGCTTCCAGAAAGTAAGAAGCATTGTCCCACACGTCAGGTTTTTTGTGCACGTTTTTTTTTGTTTTGTTTTGTTTTGTTTTGTTTGTTTGTTTGTTTTCTGGGGTTCCTGTTAAGTTTTCAGTACTTTTATAGTGGTGTGATGTAAGGAGAGGTATGCTTACTACTCTCCCTTTCAGTGTTCTGGAAAATCCAAGTTCTGGTCTGCTAGTGTTCCTCCTTACACTGGAATTGAAACTCAGGACTGCAGTCCTGATCCCAGTATGGACAATGCAACAGAGTCCTGCCCTGATGCTAGGACAGGCATTCCTCTAATCTCATTCTAAGCAGTTGTCTGATATACCTTACCTTCTGTGGGCTGAGAGATCTGGAAACCACCATTGCAGCTACTGGTTCAGTTGTTCCCAAATCCTGCTCTTTATTGTCTGGAATCCATCTGTATTAGTGCATCCTTCGCTGGATGGCACTCCACTCTCACCTCAGTCAAACTGAAATCTATTAAAGACCTGAGTTTAAAAGGCCAAAATCTCCCACTGCATCCAAGGCTATCTCCAGTCCTCTTGATCTGACCACTGGACCCAGATGCTCTCGAGGGGAAAGTGAGGCAGGTGATCTTGCATGGCCCTCTCTCCCTAAAATCCAATTCACTTGCATGTCATGGCATTACCTCCTTATGTCATGGTCCTTTTTGAGAACAAAGGGCAAACAACAACTTACCCTTGGGTAACAGACCTTTCCTGCCAACCTTCTAAGTTGTCTTGAGCTGGAAAATTACTTCACTTTTTTTTTTTTGGGGGGGGGAGAGGAATTGTTCCTCTAAAATTTATTTTGGAACATTAAAGGTTTTGGGGAGGATTTGAGAAAAAGTTTAGGTGAGTCCCTGCCTTTTTTCCATCATCTTGACTCCATCTTCTACACTAGTAAGAAGTCATAATCCTTAGAAATAATACTTTCTGGGAACTGTGTCTAATATTCTAATATATAAATATTCCCACTTAAAGCTGTCCATTTATAAAGTGAAATTAAAAGTAGGGAATACCAATCTAATCCAAAATGCATTTATAAAGTATCTACTATGTTCAACTCTAAGGAACTGGGGATGCAGAAGAACTGAAAAAAAAATGTCCTTTGTGAAGACCGCTTATTTTAAAATCAGCCGGAGTCAGGAATTCAGGTTAGGGGAAAATCGTCAGTCTTTATTCTCAGTGAAGAAAGATCGGAGGTGGAAGAGAATGGGCAATAGCAATATGTGTAGTTGAGTCAAGAATCTAGCTAGACCAGCAGCCACACGACCAGCAGCTAGGAGTATCGAACCCAGGCCAATCTCTTCCAGCTTCTCTTCCTGTCTCTCTCTCTGCCTCCACCCACCAAAATTGTCATTTTCTATACAACACATCAGGACTTGCACAGAGAGTGGGCAGGGACCATTCTTTATCCAATCATGTATATTAATAGAGTATAGCCCAATTACTATTTAGCCTCACGTGCTTGGGACCTCAGTGCATCAACTCAAACCTCAGCCCATTACAATCCTTGTTCTAAAGAAAGTGACATTTTATCTCGAGTGGGGAGATTATTCAAATAATGTCAGTCCCAAAATATCATTGGAAACATAAAGATAACTGAAGTGATAGGTATTTTTAGTTGTGATCATCTCCATCATTACCACAGCTCTTCACTATAAACCTTAAATGCATTACATTTTGCTTCTATATGAGCCAGAGTAGAAACTGGTGTGGTAAAAGAAATGACCTTAGAGCATTTGAGCCCTGTCTTTTTTAAGCTATGTAACTATGGACCAGAAATTTAATTTCTCTGAATTATATTTATTTTTTTGTCCAGAATTTTCAAAGCATAATTTATGAGGTTCAAATAAGAAAATTTATACAAAGCATTTTGTAAACTGTTAAGCATGAACAGCTATTAATATCTGTACCATAATATCTGTAACTATTTGTTCATCCATCATCTGCTATACTTTGTTCCCTATAGATTCAGTCAATAAAGCAATATATACTATGGTACATATTGTATGAGAAATAGAATAAAGAAAATCATTGAATTTTTGCTGATACTAATGAAAATTAATAGGAGGTATTAATGGAGGTTAAAAGCTAGAACCAGAAAATACTAAAACAAGTTTTTTGGTAGAAATTTTGATTTGACATTTTCACTAACTAAAAAATACAGAACAGTGAAGGCAAAGTTTATTACTCATTCTGCAAATAATGAGTACCTACTGTATACAAAGTACTCAGCTAACTCCTAAGAGATTTATTTATGCCAATCCCTATTTTTAAATCTAATTATAATCTGATTACCTGTGAAAAGTAGGTTAACAAAAATAATACATGTAGATACATAAATACAAGAGAAACATGACAATATATAATTAAGGAAAAATGTTTACCATCAGAAACAGCAAAATGTAGATGCCAAAGTGCATATAAATGTATTTGATGGCCAAAGGCTCTCAGGTAAGACTTTCTGGGTAAGAAAGAACATCCTCCCAGTTCTTATCTTTTTCTACTGGAAGTAAAACAAGTGTATCCAGTAGTTAATGTTTAATTTGGAGTTCTTTTTTCAGGGAAAAGATTAGCTTATTAGTCAGATAATCTTTAAAAATGTGCAGCTGGTCCACATCACTTAAAAGAGGGGGAAAAAAAACTTATACTGCATTTTCCTAATAGTCCAAAAAGTTGAAAATATCTCAACAGTTAAATAATGCTGCACTTCACAATGGCAGGACTCATAGGCCAAAAGGTAGTTCAATCTAAATTCTTTACAGATTTGTTCTATTAATAAAAGTTTCAGAACTGAAGGAAAAGACAAAGCTTAATGATACTTGAACCAAATGCTATATCAGTGTGCACAGTACATACTACATTATTTGAACTGAAAAATTCTAAGGCCAAAAGACTTGGCTTGAAACAAGGATTTTAGTGGAATTTTGGTTTGACATTTTCAGTAACGAAAATTGTTGTATATTAGTGCTTTTATATTGGCTTGAAGAAGTTCAGTTGGTATTGTGTTTAATTTCTGTTAAATATATTTTTAAAAGATCTTTATACCTTAAGAAGAATACCCTCTACAGTAAAAAAAAAAAAAAAAAAAAAAAAGGAGGCTAAGAGTGCAGGTGAGGAGAGAAGAAAAGTGAGTGCAGGTTGGGATATGTTTTGTACCTTATAAAAAATGGAAGTTGCCTGTATTAATAATATCTGTATGAGCAAATCCTTATAATTTCTCTGTCAAAACAAGAAATGATTGTCTAAAACTCCTTAAAAAAAAAAGTCTATCAAACTGTGCGTACCTTTTGATCCAGTAGTGTCTTTACTGGGCCTGTATCTCAATGAGACCATAAAAAAGGGAAAATGACCTGCATGCGCAAAAATGTTTGTGGCAGCCCTTTTTATAGTTAGTGGCTAGGAACTGGAAACTGAGTGGATGTGTGTCATTTGGAGAATGGCTGAATAAATTATGATATACAAATGTTATGGATTATTATTGTTCTGTAAGAAATGATTAGCAGGGACAGCTAGATGGCACAGTGGATAGAGCACCAACCCTGAAGTCAGGAGGACCTGAGTTCAAATCTGACCTCAGACACTTAACCCATCCTAGCTGTGTGACCCTGGGCAAGTCACTTAACCCCAATTGCCAAAAAAAAAAAAAAAAAAAAAAAAAAAAGTTATCAGCAGGATGATTTCAGAGAAGCCTGGAGAGACTTACTTGAACTGATGCTGAGTGAAATGAGCAGAACCAGGAGATCATTGTACATGGCAACAAGAAGATTATATGATGATCAATTCTGATGGACATGACTCTTTTCAAAAGGGAGGTGATTCAGGCCAGTTCCAATAAATAGTCTTGTGATGAAGAGAGGTACCCAAAGAGGGGGCTGTGGAGACTGAGTGTAGATTAAAATATAGTATTTTCACTTTTTTATTGCTGTTCACCTGCATTTTTTTTTCCTTTTTGATCTGATTTTTCTTGTGCAGTGTTAACTGTGGAACTATGTATAGAAGAGAGAAAAAAATGAAATACAAGGTTTTGCAAGGGTGAATGTTGAAAACTATCCATGCATATATCTTGAAAATAAAAAGCTTTAAAAAAAACCCCAAATATATGAGTACTTATAGACATATGGTAATTGCTTAATAAATGTCAAGACATGAAAATCAAAAGTAACTTTGAATCAAATGAGAATATTTATATACTAAAAAGGAAAATGGTATTTTTTTAACAACAAATCCTAATTTCAATATAAAAAAATGTCAAACACTTAAGTGCTTGTTATGTTTTTCACTGCATTAATCAACTGGTATATAAAAACAAAATCCCAAAACAATCCTTACATTACAGAGGCTTATATTGTATTGGACAGATAACATATACATATATGTATACATAAAACATGCAAACCAAATACAAGATAATCGACTACTTCACTACTAAGCAGGATTATAGTAGATATTGGGGAGGATATAAGGCTGAGCCTTACTAGGGCACATCATACCCGTAATTTGATTTTTCTGTGGATTTACAATCAAGGAGGCACCAAAGCCCAAAACTGCATGGGAAAAAAGTAACAAAAAGAGCAGAGGATTTATGCAAATTGTATTTCTGCATACTTGAAAAGAAGATGCTAACTAAGATTAAAAGGCTCAGGGTAAAAAAAAAAAAGAATAAATGGGGGGAGGAATAGAGTATCAAAAATAATTGGGGGAAAAATTTTGAAGCAAGTTTTTCTGATGAAGTCCTCATTTCTCAAATGTATAGGGAACTGAGTCAAATTTATTTTTTGAAAAAAAGTCGTCACCAACTAATAAATGATTAAAAGATGTGAACTATGCCCACAAAGCTATAAAATTATGCATATTCTTTGACCTAATAATACCACTAGCCAGCATAAATATCAAAAGAGATGAATAGTATTTGTAGCTCTCTTGTGCCATGGGATTATAATGGAATATTACTGTTCTATGGGAAATGATAAGCAGGATGATCTCAGAAAAACTTGGAAAGTACTAGCAAGGTTATAGGATGATCACCTGTGAATGACTTTGCATTCTCAGCAACGTAATGATCCATGATTACTCTGAAGCACTTATGAAAAATGCTCTCCACTCAAAGAAAGAACTGATTGTATCTACACAGAGTGAAACATACTTTTTAAAAAATTTATTTTTCTTGAGGGGTTTTTTTTAGAGACAAAGAGGATTTGTTTTCCCCTTGATTTTAAGGAAATGTTTTGTGTAACTTCACATGTATCTTCTGAATAGAGAATGAAGGCAGAGAGGAAGGAAATCTGGAGCTCAGTTTTAAAAACAAATATAAGAAATTGTTTTAAATGTAACTGAAGAAAATAAAAATATTAAATAGAAAAATAAATTTACTCCTGAGAGCTCCCTATGCCATTGAAATCACAGGTCTAATTCTTATCCCTAATAAAATCTTTAGATTTCAGAGATTAATGAGGTTACCAAGTCCAAGTTCCTCATTTTATTGCTCAGGGAACTCAGAGAGGTCAAGGGACTTAAGTCGCTGGCAAAATTAAGTTTAAATAAGCCTAGTCTTCTGGCCAAATCTTTCTCTTTGGAGAGAGAATGTTATTGCAAGGACAGGTTTCTTTTTTTCTATTTGTTGTTTTTTTCTGTTACTACAGTCTCACACAACCTTTCAAAAAGAGATGTTAATATTCATTAAGAAAATACTTCATTGGAAGGCATTTGCCAAAGGAGACCCTGCTGAGCTTGAGGAAGAGTACAACTATTTTCAGTGCTTCAAATCCAACAATCAAGAAAAACAAATGTGGTTACAATAGTAAAACATAAAAATACTGCAGGGTAAATTTTCAAAAGTGTTGATTCCCTTCAATAGAACAAAACTTTTTTTAATTTAGGTTTTTCTCAATACACCTGTCTCTGACTAGCTTTGAGTTCCTAAACAGACAGTAAAACTCTTTTAATTAAAAAAAAGAAAAAGGCTCAACTTTGGCAAAAGCACTTCAGTAACATCAATCATTAAATTATTTTTTGACACCATAAAAGTAGCTAAGTTGATCCCCTATACCAAGATTAACATTTAGATTGAAGAATTGTAACTGAAGTCTGTGAACAATTTAAAAATCATATTTTGATAATTGGATTTCAATGTGATTAGTTTTCTTTGGAATTCTATGAATTGTTTTTCCTTAAAAAAACGATCCATAAGCTTCACCAGATTTGTCTCTAGATCACCAGAAGGAATGCAGAACATAGAAAAAGTTAAGTACCTATGATTTAAAAAACATAAAATTGATTCTTTTTACCTGAGCTGACAAATTCCATACAATCACAAATTTTGAGCCTGATGGAACTTGAGAGGCCATTTAGCTTATGTGTTGTAGTGATATGGTACACTAGAGGTCCTGGCAATTGGATAATTTGCTCATTTTGTTTAGATTTAGTAGACTGTGGTACCTTGTGTCCTATAAAGTACACCCCAAACCAAATAATGTTTCTAAGAAGAACGAAATGAAAAACTATCCTTTATATATTCCCAGCTAGAATGCAACATTTGAAGATGATTTCTCACACACACACATTCCCAGTAGTGCTCCAACATTTAAATACATGATTCTTCTATTTCTCTTGAGACCTAAGACATGGACTTACATAAGACAGTCAGTCAGTGTGAAAGGCACTGGGACCAATGCTGTCCACATTAAAACAGGATTCTAAAAGCAAATGAATTAATCTTTGTGCTTTATATTTTAGGTTTAATACATAAAGTAGAAAGGCTAAAATGCTACAAGTATGAAGAAATAAAATTGGTCTTGAACTTCAGGGTCATTTTTTAAAAGCTAACTTTTTTTGATCTTGCACTTCTGTCTTGGAGAGTTTTAGTTATTTCACACAAATCAAGTTCTTCGGATTTTTAGCATTGAGCTGGTGCTTGCAAGATGAATTATTACAAATCTTATAACATGGTAGAGATGTAATTGTGGCATGTACTAGTATTAATGTGAATATCAAAATAAAAAATGTTACTTATATGAAATAACATTTCTCTAAGTAGTACCGAAAATGACATCAAGAAAAGCTAAGGGTTTGTTGGTACAGTAGATAGAGCACTAGACTTAGAATGAGGAACTCATCTTCATGAGTTCAAATCTGGTCTCAGAAACTTACTAGCTGTGTGACGTTGGGCAAGTCACTTAACCTTATCAGCCTCAGTTTTTCATCAGTAAAATGGACTGAAGAAGAAATAGCAAACCACTCCTGTTCTCTCTACCAAGAAAACCCCAAAATGGAGTCATGAAGAGTTGGACATGAGCAACTTTAAAAGGTTTCAGAATAAAAGCTGAATTATAACTGTGAAGTCAGTAACTCAAGAACAATGCAAATTCTGTATTGACTATTACCCTCTATAATTGACAAAATAATGTAAAAGCCAGCACTACTTAGCATTAACAATAGGAAATTCTAAAGCCAACTATAGTAATATATCCATATACTGGAGCACCCTCTAGATTACTTGCTGCCTCACAAACCTGAAAGGCAGGATTTCCACTGGTCTTTTGAATGTTTGATCCTTGAAAGTTCAAGAGGAGACATACTATAGAAATGAATATTTTGTTGTTTTTGTAAGATGACTAATGTTGATTCCTTCAGGTCTGGTTACTAAGTGCTTAGAGTTTAAGGGAGATTAACAGATGAAAATTTTTAATTTTTATATTTCAGGGATAAAACATTATATAACTTGTACGAGGAAGTAAACCAGAAGTTGATAGTGGGGTTTTGTTTTTAACATTTTTCTCTTAAGCTTTGAAAAATATAAAGTTTAGAGAATGTCTATATTTGTGCTATTCTCTTCCCTGTCCCTCCCACACGAACATTTAAATGGCAAACTACTGAAGTTTAATTATGTTTTCTTGAGGCCCATAGTCTTTCTCTCCCATTTTCAAACAGAACTCAAACTGCAGTTCTTGTTTTAACACCTTCAAACAAATTATCTGGAAATTATATTTTTGCAACTTTCAGGCAAAGAATTGGAAAATGAAAAAAAAGCAGAGAAAGCAACAAGTGGTATCTGAATAAGATAGAGCAGGATCCTAAGTAGTTATATGGGAGAAATAAATATTTGCAGTAGGAAAGATCAAATATATGAATAAAATAAAACTTGTCAAATATAGCTTTTCATACTTACTTTGTTAACATTACAATTCTTTCAGATAAAAACTTTTACACAGATACTACCCTAATATTAATTTTAAAGAACTGACTCATCTATTCAAAACTCTACCAAATTTCCTATTAATAATCCCTCATCTGTAAAATGACAGAAACAAAATCTTCCATTTAACCACACAGTAGACAAAAACAAATACACTAATTTCACTTTGTCTTACTATCTTTCAAGCAAGAAAAGTTTCAAGTAAAGGCTGAAAAAAGTACTATTAGGTCTGTTGTCCAATGACCTCTTTAGGAAAATCTGTAGAGTTCCTAGCTGAAGTTCTTTGAGCACAGCAGATTATCCTAATAAAATGGGAAGTAGATATGAGGGGTGGAGCAGTCTACATCAATTAAAAGTATCTCTTACAGAAAAAAAATCATAAATCACTGAAACATTTAAGTAATTGAGGTTCCAAGTACAAAGTCTCTTTAAAAATTATCTGATTTACACAACCCTTTGAGCTGATGCTATTATACCCTGTTTGTAGCTGAGAAAAGATTAGTTAGTTGCCTAGAGTCACACAGCGAATGTCTCAGGATTCAAACTTAGGTTCTACTAGTTCAAGGACACCAAGTTGTGTGCTGTATCTACTCTACCCTCAAGTATTTTAGTATTTTGGGATTTGGGGACAAGTCTGTGTTGATTTATGTTCTTGATGATTTTTAAGATTTAAACTAACTTCAATAAGATTAGGTTACCTTTTTTTTTTCAAAATAGAAAAAAAATCAAAGAACAATGAATTAACAAATATTTATTGAAGATCTGAATGTGCAGGATAAAATCTTCCATTATGAAATTATATTTTTCTTTTAAGAAAGGAGGAAAATAAATAATTTCATCATTTTAAATCTTTTGAGTAAAAGTTCCTGACTTTTTGCATCATTTGTAACTGGTAAATCGCATCAATCAAATGTTTATAAATGTAATCACAATTCCCACTGACTTGTACTCTAATTTTAGGTTTACATTAAAAAATTAGTCTTCTAATATTTTAGCTTTAAATGTTTTCTCCCTCCCTACTCATCCAAGCAAGTAATATCAATATATTTTAATATACTAGGGAAAACAATTTCAATAAAATATTTTATTGTGAATCCTTTATTAATATTAATTTCTTTTTCTGAGTTTAATTTTTCCTTTGGGTTTTGAGCAGATACAGCTATAAACTTTGCAAGACCAAAAGGTAAACATTAAGTACCCAGAGAATAAAATTGTAAACAACCAGTATTATAGATTTCTTAAGAGTCCACTAAGAATTCATCTTTGAAAACAAATAGCAAGTTACATATCTGAAAAAATTTCCTTCCCTTAAAGCATGAAGTTTTTCTGTAAACAGGGAAATGGTACTTTGATATACTAAGATTTTTTTGTGTGTGTGCTTGCTGATGAAAACATATTAATCCATCAATTTGAGAGAATTTCCCTTTCAAAAACGCTAGGTAAATAATTGAAGTAACAGCATAATAATGCCAGAATACAAAAGAACATATTGAAAGGGGAAAAAAAAGATGGCATTTTACTGGTCAAAATAAACAATGAAAAGGAGAAAAATCAAAAATCATATATGCATCAACTACTACTTCGAGTTTGGAAATTCTGGCAAGTCTTGTGCTAGAACAAATCAGGCACAATAGTTTAATCAGTAAACTTTGTCTAAAATGTTCAAGATAAACAAGCACTTAAGACAATGTGTGCAAAAGGATTAAGGAAATTAACTTTTGAGTCAATACAATTTTGCGATGATAAATAACATTTTGTTCTTCTAAACAAAATACCAAGCTGCTTTTAAAACCAATAGTAAGAATGTTTTGGTTTTTTTTTTAATCCTTCCCCCACTGGTAGAAATGTCTCTCATATTTTGTTTTCATTTCTACAGCCTATCTTGCAATGAGGCTTGTAAAGAAACTAGGGCAGCATAATGTACACAAAGGTACTCTAAAAAAAGGCAACAAATGTTATGAGATGACAGAGAAAAAACAAATATTCATCGTTAAACATAAACGACTCCAAACAGGAATGTCAATTCACATTCTGACAAGCATACACTTAAGTTTGGTGTAAATGTTTAATTTTATTATGCCTCACAATGTACATTGTGGCATGTCATTTTACCATTGTGTGACAATTCATTGGTTGTCATATCTGAACACAGTATTGCTTTGGAAAAGATACACAATGGGAAACTGACAAAAGAGAGCTGTTGATTAGGAAAATAAGACAGAAAGGATGGTTAATAATCATATTCTTCAAAGCTCTTTACCATCTGACCCCAAAAGGTGCCAGTCAATAATCCTATATTTCAGTATACATGAGTACAGAGATTTATCCTATGCTTAGAAATTAAAAAGACTAAAATTCTTGCATTCCAGGCTATTATTTCTGGTAGACTACACAACTTTATAGTTACTCTGCCAAAAATAATTTAAATATTTATTCAAAGTCACAGTAGTTGGGGTCTCTGAAATGTTCAATGTAGTGTTAAATTTAAGGGTATCTTATTATATTCCTTTATTAATTTGGGTTTAAGCCCTTATTAAAAAATGAGCTGAAAG
Source organism: Sarcophilus harrisii (assembly GCF_902635505.1). Classification (NCBI taxonomy): domain Eukaryota; kingdom Metazoa; phylum Chordata; class Mammalia; order Dasyuromorphia; family Dasyuridae; genus Sarcophilus; species Sarcophilus harrisii. Next base: position 198,869,289 of record NC_045426.1, read on the forward strand.
AAAATTAGTATTTTTTTTACTTAAAACCTATTTGTCCATATAAAATAAAACTGGCATCTAGTTGAAATGGAAATTTCTACTTTAAAAAATAGTGTCCAGTAGAAAAAACTGAATGTCAATAAGTGAAAAAAGAACATAGCAGACATAATGTTAACTTGCATTAACTACAGCTTATACCATTTATCTGCAGTAGATCTAACCCAAATTAGTACAATCATCACACTAGGGATAAATTTAATAAATGGTTAAAAAAAAATACCAAGTACCTTGTTTTATTTGGTTTCACAATATTCTTTAACAATACCACAAAAGGCTTTATCATATGCAAAGGAATCTAATAACAACTCTCAAAAAATTTTCTTTTATGATGACACCTCAACATATTTTGATTTCAAACTAGGCAGGAATTTTCACTGTCACTACTACAGAATAATTCTAAGTAATCTTTTGTCATCAGTAGAGAAATGCTACATTTTAAAGTAGAGTCCTTCCAGTTGTGGTTCATCCCTAAAGGACTCTTTTGAGATCCCTTACTAAGAAAGCACATAAAAGGGATATGGCAAAAGAGGAAAAATATTAGAATCACTTTTTAAAAATCTGTTTATGTCTACCAAAAAAGGGATGAGTTTAAATATTTAACAACTCAATTTAGATTTACTGTACTTGTCAAATTTTCTTTTTAAAAAGTCACTCACAAAGTATTAAGTTCTTACATTGAGTAGTGGATGGTTTAAATAAAAGTTGGGAAAATATTTAGTCCTGAATCACAAAAGGCAGCATACTCATTGGTGGTCTAAAATTTCATAAACCCAAAAGGACACCCCTATCCCCAACCCACATTTTAAATTAGCTAATAAGTGGGAAAGTATTCCTTTACTAGCCAAAATGCACAAAAGTAAAATTATTTAAAGAAGGTTGAGGAGAAAAGGAGAGAAGAAAAGATTTTCTGAAAATGTGCAGGTGATCTCAATTATTGGCCACAAGAATATCTCATAAGATAATCTTTACATTACATAAACCCACTAAACAAAATGTTGCCAGTGCCCTAATACCACAGGTCAACTGATTTTTTCCCCCTCAAATCAGTGAGGAACTTTTTATTCAGAACAATTTCATTTTAAGACATCTGCAGTGATAGGCTATCAAACTTTATTCTGAATAACAATAAAGTGCTGAACGGTAATTACCTGAATTTTATACATTTGTAGTCTTTATTTATAATTTACTTATACTTTTAAGTCAAAAAAGCCCTTTCTGCTTTAATATCAAATTGTTGTGCACACATTATATACATTTTTTTTTTAAATATAGCTTTCAGTAAGGGGCTAAGGAGTACTGCAACCTTCTTATATGGCTAAAAGATAAAGACAAATCATGCAAGTTAATTTTTAGGAAGTGTATTTAAACTTAAGGAAAAATGGGACACTTATTTGAACCTTTTATACCATGAAATTATACCATTTACTAAAATATTATTAAACTAGATGCCTAGGTTTAGATTGGCAAGCATCATGCCACTGACATGCTTTAGTTTCTTGTAACTAAGGAAGGCAATCTTTAAAAACAAGGTGATCTGTAATTTTATACTATGAACATCTATTTCTCATTAAACTGTGTGATTAAATTTGAGATAACTTTGAGCAAATCCATACACAATCACACAATTAGTACATGCAAAACAGCACTGGTGCAGCATGAAAAGTATGCCAGTTTTTATCTAAAGATTTTTTTCCTTTTGTTTCATGATGCAAGATGGCAGACAAATTTCATCTGGGTCAGTGAGTGACGAATAGGTCTCCCAAATTGAGCACATAATAATTTCAGTGTATTAGAGAAAGCAAATGCACAAATATCCTGGGGGAAAAAAAAACCATCAGAAAAACTTTAGGCAACTGACATAGCTCTTTAAAAAAAAAAAAAAAAAAAAAAAAAAAAGTCATGCTGTGAAGTGTTCTAATAAAATAATTTAACAAACTCTTCAAAACAGTGGTTTGAGCTGAAGTTGGCAAACTGCTGCATAGAAATATGCTAACATACAACAGTCATGTGTAAGCCAGTGCATAGAGAATATAAAGCACTTGTGGTAACTGCAAATGGTAAAAAGTCAATAAAGCTTGTACAACCCAGCAATGAATCATTACAAAAAATAAAAATAAAAACCAGAAATGTTCAAGCCCAAGCTCCCTCTCTATGGCTACTCCACTCTCTCTACCCCACCCCATTCCCCTCAAGAGGGGAAGGGAAGGCAAGAGAACAAATGGGAAGGCAAAGAGGAAGGGAGGAAGGAAAGAAAAAAGAAAAAAAAGGATGGTAGGACATGGGAAGGAAAGGAGTATGGAGGGAAGGAAAGAGGAGAATAGAAAGAATAGTGGGAAGAAGGAAGAGAAAGAAAGGGAAGGAGGAGGAGAATAAAACAGGAAGAGGAAGGGACAGGCAAGCCTAGCCAGGAAATTGATAGAAAAAAAGGGGCAACAAAAAAGGCTTTCAATTGCTCGATACCTGCAAACCAACAATTGTATAAAGAGACCAGTGAAAAATAGAATTCAGTCCCCACACCCAACAGGCAAATAAAACAAGACAGACAGGGCTTTGGCAGACAATTTTAGGAGTTTGAATATGGCGTTACATTTATCAATAATCCACAAAACAATATATGGCATATTTATATTAAATATGGGGCAACCAATTCGGCAAATCTGATGCTCATAATGCTTTAGCCAATGAAAGCACAATGTTATCAAGTTATATGAATGCTGGTGTTATCACAACAGTGCTCAAATATGAAACAACTGTTACCAACTCGTGCTTCAACAGTATTAAGAATTCAGTCAAATTATCATCTATGAAGTAAAACAAAGTTCTCCAGCTTTTCTGGGATGTGCCCTTTGTAACATATGCTATGATTCACTATAACACGAGCAGCAAGACACTGCAATGTTGTATGATTTATGGGCTGGATCAAATTTTTAGCTATCTCCTTCTCATCCAACAAGTCACTAGCAGTTTGTTTGTGAGAGTTTGTGGCATCAAAATGTGAACCCGATTTGATAAGGAGGTTCATGATGTCTGGATGGTTGTTAAGTGCAGCAATGTGCAAGGGACTGTTGTCATCAGAGTCTCTGACATTCACATCAGCACCACATTCCACCAGTACTGCAGTAACTTGCAGAGATGGGAATTTACAAACAGGATATCGACCTACACACGTGGTATTCTTGTCCACAGCCAGATGAAGAGGGCTAAAGTTATTCTTTCCTCTAGGGTGCAGCTTAAGAAACTTGTATATAGTTTGCTTCTTAAAATGATCCTGTTCTGGAGTACAAGGAACTTTTTCTAACAAACAAACTAAGTGCAAAATGATGGAAAGGGCTTTATTCAACTGTATTTGGTCAGGTGGACACTGAGTTTGTTTGATAGCTCTATCTATCTCAAGGACGCTTTTGCACAATATACCCATAAGATCATCAAATGTAACGGTAGTTCCCAATAAGCCTTTTGCCCTATCCTGTAGCATGAAAGAGAACAACTCTGCAAAAGATAATAAACTACTAGCAGTCATTGGGCTCAAGGGGTCCAAATTGTTCTGCTGCATATCCAAAGCATATTTCCACAGATTGATGCATCTTTTGAAATTTCCAGAGTCTGCATAGACAGCACCTCTGTATCTAATATAATAAGATGTATCTGGGTGAGAAGGACCAAGAATACGTTCTCTAATTAATAGAGCTTGCATTCTCATCTCATCAGGGTCAGCAATAAGGTTTTCTAGTTCTTCTGCACTGTTCACCTCCTTGGCATAGTCATAAGCCATTATTAATGTTTGTGGTACAGGTTTGCTGATGATATTAGTCCTGTCACTGTACCTCATGTCCATTGCTCTTTTCCAGTATTTCAAAGCCCCAAGTAGATCTCTTTTTTTGTCTACAAATGTAGCTCCCAAAAGTTCTAAGGCATTAATGCGTTCTGTCTTGCTAGTCTGTGCATGTTGTGTCAGAAAATCCACAATATTTGTGTGACCTGTCACACTTGCTGACAGAAGGGGAGTCATTCCATAGCCATCCTTTTCCATCTTGGCACTATACTTAAGAAGCATTTTCATGATGTCCAAACTTCCAGATTCTGCGCAATCATGCAGTGCAGTGTTTCCTTAGAAAAAAAGACAAGGAAATTACATGTTTTTATGGATAAATACAATGTAGCACATATCCACACTATAAAAGTAGTTTGTTCTCATGCTAAAAAAATTTTTGAACATAATAGGTCTACATCTGATTCCAATTGTGGAAAATTAACTATGTATTCTCTGAATATAGTCTATAATTTTACAGTGAAATAATCTAAGTAGATGCTGAAAAAAATTACTATATAAAAATGTTTACTATAAAGAGTTTTTTAAAAATTTCTTTCTATGTAAAGGTACGGTACGATTCCTATTCTTCTCTCTCCCCATCTTTATTACTTTTACTTTCTTTCTCTTTCTAAGAATATAATTACTAGCTGGCCTCAAGTCTGGCCAAACAAAAAAGATTGGGGAGAGAGGAAAGTGGAAGTAAGTAGTCCACATTAAGACCAAGATAGTAAATAAAGAATTAAAGGAAAGTGTGTAGAGTTTAGATCCAATTTAAAGAGAAATATGCATTTATGTAGTACTAGATGCTAGGCATTATGCTGAGCTCTTTACAAACATTATTTTATTTAATCTTTATAACAACTTCAAGATATAGGTGCTATTATTATTCACTGATTCAGACAAGAGAGATTGTGATTTGCACAGGACCACATAACTAATTAAGTTCCTAAGGCTGATTTTGAAGGCAGGTCTTACTGACTGAAGGCTCTCTGCACTGTATCCACCTTACCAGCTTTTGCAGGTATTCAAATAAGGAATTTAATATTGTATATTCAGAGAAATGATACTGCAATTTAAAAAATGTGGGCCATTCAACATTAATTTAAAAGTTGATACTGAAATACTTTCACATTTTTCATTGTTATTTAAGTTCTTACCTTTTTTAGATGTTCCAATACTAGTCTATTTCCTCCTATACATAGATTAAATTGATGGATGTTGGGACACCGTTGAAAAGTTTACATGAAACAAAACTAAGGGATGAGGAACTTAAAGCCACTCAAAAATATATTGTTGTTTGGTTATTTTTCAGTTGTCTGACCCCTCTGGATTTTGTAAGCAAAAATACTGGAGTGACTTGCCATTTCCTTCTCTAGCTCATTACATAGATGAGGAAACTGAGGTCAATAGGGTTAAGTGACTTGCCCAGGGTCACACAGCTAGTGTCTATGGCCAGATTTAAATTTAGAAAGAGAAGTCTTCCTGACCTTAAGCCCAGAACACTATCCACTGTGCAATCTACTTGCTTAGATATATTAGCTACCTGAGCTTAATGAACACTTCATGTAATGCATTTTATTGTGCTGTAATACCTTTGGGACTTCAAACTGTGATTCTCCTTTTTTTTCTGGGATTCCAACGCTGTGTCACTTCAGTGATAGATTCTTTACAAAGGAAAAAACCCACAAAACTCTTCTGATTCTCATGCTAGTTTGGGGTTGCAAAAGTAAATACAAAATGAGATGCTCTAGAAATCTCTGTGGGATACCTCAATATTAAAAGAGCTCAAAATTCCCATTAATAATATACTTATTCTGCTAACAAAAGACTTCTATGAAATGATGCAAAGTGAAGTGAGCAGAATCAGGAGAATATCATACATAATTAATAGTAAGACTGTACAATGAACAAATGTGAATGACTTAGCTATTTTCAATAATAAATGATCCAAGACAATCCCAAAGGACATATGTTGAAAAAAGCTATCCACCTCCAGAGAAAGAAATCAATGCAGATTGAAGCATACTATTTTTCACTTTCTGCAATTTTTGCTTTTTTCCCCCCACTCTGAGTCTGTGTCTTCTTTTATATGACTAATATGGTGATACATTGTGCATGATGGAACATGTACATCTTATATCATATATCAAATTACTTACTGTCTCAGGGAGGGGGATGTAAGGGAAGGAGAAAAAAATTTAGAACTCAAAATTATTTTTTTAAATAAATTGTTAAAAACTGCCTTTATATGTAACTGGAAAAAAGTAAAATATTACAAAAAATAACACACTCATTCCTCTAAAATGCCACAAAAATCTATCTATAATAACACTCTAGCAGAATCTTTTATTTTTTATGTTATATGTAAAGCTACAAGGGGAAAAAACACAACACAATATTATTCCCCTTTTTTGCAAAGAAATATAATGCACATAGCAAGTACAATTGAGAGATCAACAAGTATTTACTAAGCACCTACTACATTCCAAGAACTTTATTAGGTATACAAAGACAAAAAATTTAACAGAATAGAATGAATCTTATAGAAAGTCGTGCTCTATTCATATAAAGTCTAGGCTTCTTAGAAGTTACTACATAAAATACATAAAAAACTATTAACTATATAAAAGTTTCATCATGTTACATAAAAGTTAAGCTCTACAAGTTATTAACTACATAAAAAAAAGCAACACTACTCCTAAAAAAAAAAATCCAACTCTATAAAGAAGTTACTTTTCCTTAATAGTAAATGATCTACCTCAAGTTATTCTTAAATTAACTATGTAAAGCAGATCTTTAACTATATCCCCCTTTTTTGTTTTCAACATTCACTTTTATAAAATTTTGACTTCCAAATTTTTTTCTTTCCTCCCCCAAACAATAATTTAATATAAGTTATTCATGTATAATCATATTAAACACATTGGTCAAGTTGTGAAAAATGAATCAAAACAAAAGGGAAAAACCACGAGAAAGAAAAACCAAACAACAAAAAGAGTTAAAATAGTATGCTTAAATTTGCCTTCAGACTTCAAAGTTTTTTTTTTTACTGGATATGGATGTCATTTTCCATCAGGAGTCCCTTAGATTTGCCTTAGATCGTTATATTGCTGAGAAGAGTTACTAAGTCTATCCACATGTTGACCATTCCACAATGTTGTTATTACTGTATACAAGATTTTCTGATTCTGCTCACTTCACTCAGTTTCAGTTCATGTCCTTCCAGGTTTTTCTGAAATCTATCTGTTCATCATTTCTTTAACATAATAGTATTCCATTCCATTCACATACCACAATTTGTTTAGCCATTCCCCAATTGATGAGCATCCTCTCAACTTCCAATTTTTTTGCACCCATAGCAAGAACTGCCATACATAAATATTTTTGTACATGTAGGTCCTTTTCCCTTTTTTTATGATCTCTTTGGGATATAGTCTCAGTAGTGAATCTGCTGGATCAAAGGGTATGCAAATTTATATTCCTTTGGGCATAGTTCTACATTACTTTCAAGAATGGTTGATCAATTCACAACAATGCATTATTGTTCCAATTTTTGACATCTCCAACATTGATCATTTTTCTTTTTCTACCAATTGATTTGTATGAGGTGATAGATCAGAGTTGTTTCAATTTGCATTTCTCTAATCAGTGATTTAGAGCATTTTTTCATATGATTGTAAAAAAGTTTAATTTCTTCATCTGAAATCTGCCTGGTTCATATTCTCTAACCATTTATAAACTGGAGATAACTTGTATTCTTATAAATCTGACTCAGTTTTCTATGTAGCTAGAAATAAGACCTTTATTAGGAACACTGGCAATAAAAATTATTTCCAAGCTTTGTGCTTTCCTTTTTAGTAACTCTCTTCTTTAAATAAGAAATTGAACATTAAAAATTAATGGTAGAGTTAGAACTAAAACTCAGATTTCTTAATTCCTGGTCTAATGCCCTAACTTTATTTCCAGTAACCACTATCTCAAAATAAAATTTCAAGATCTATGACTTTCTGTGAATTTTTTGAATAAATTAAATTTGCCATATCTAAACCTGCTATTCGAAATGCTTTGGCTTAACATTGTTATATTAACATTAATATTTATCATGCAAGAAGAAGCACAAATTAATTTTAGTAGAAAATAAAACTGTTAAGAGGTGAAGATGAAGAAGAAATTCATTAAGGTTTGAAGAGATGTAATATTGTCTAGGGAACAGCAAAGATAGTTTGGTGTCCTGCTACTTTAACTTAAGCTGGTTTGTTTCCCCTGTAGGTGTCATTAACCATTTCCCTAAATGATAGCTATGAAGGCTAAATTGGAAGCAGGACTGGTCTAGGTAGGGTGCTACTAGACCACATTGTCAATACACCTATTGGTGGCAATTGGTCAAGAAGTCAAGATTTATTAAATGTCTACTACATGTCAGAAATTTTGCTAAGTGCTGGGAACACAAAGAAAGACTATCCCCTCCCCCCCACAAAAAACACCCAATCTGATCTCAAGCTGCTCACAATCTAATGGTCAGCAATCATTGCTGCTGGCAGTAGATAGGCACCCTTTCCAATATAATTTTTCCCACTATTGACTATAGTGGATAGGCTGGAAGGTCTCTTGATATGAGGGACACTAATATCTCTTGGACTCAGGTTCTTGGGTTATCTCCTTAAGCATTTGAGGGGAGATGGTGGTCAAGGTGGTTGGTGATGGTTTGCCTTGCCTGGCACAATCGTGGACCTCTTGTTTATTCCCCAGGAGGAAAAAAAGCAAAAGAATAGCGTCATGAAAATGCAGGGAGGAAAGAGAATCATTTACTAGCAACATTTTGGAAGAGAACATATACATTTATAAAAATAATATTTTTTTAAATGAAGGACAAGATCAGAAAATACTTTATGTAGTAAGTAGCACTTGAGATGATTTTTAACTTTTAAATTTTTTAAATTAAAAAAAAATTTTTTTTAAATGGGGGGCTCTAAGAAGTAGCAGTAAAGAAACAGGACATCCTAAGAACAAGTGACATCAAGTGAAAAGGCAAAAGGTTTAGGAGACAAAATGTCCTGCATGAAGAACAATAAGGCCATTTTGCCTGCATCTTAAGAGTATTTTAAGGGAATGCTTATATAAGGTAGATCCAGAGCTAGGTAGTAAAGGGCTTAGAATGTGATTCCAAGGACAGGAACTATCTTATTTTCCATTTGTACCCCCAAACACTCAGTACAATGCTTGGCTTGTAGTAAATGCTTAATAAATTCTTTTCCATTCCATTTCATGATAGCGCAGTGATAGGAATCTTAGTTATAAAAGTCATAGCATTTAAGTGTAGTGGCTGTGGGTGTGAGGAGATCAAGTACTTCAAGCCCACAGTGAAACAGGATTAGTCACACCAAAGTACCAAAGAAAGAAAATGTTTAGTCCAAAATAAACTGAAGAAGTACAACTATGCATCTAATGCTAACAAGAGTCTAATAGTCTTTTAAAATTAAAGACAGTAAGAGGGACCTAGAAGTTAGAGGGAACTGCTACTAGAATAGTGGATAGAGCACTGTGTTTAGAATCAGGAAGACTTTTTTCAAATCTGGATTCAAAACTAATTATATATCTTCACTATTTAGGTCCACCAATTCAGTCCAGAATTTAAAGGAGTAGAGATAAAGAATTATATACAGTTGACCTATTTAGAAGGTTTATTAATATAGAAATAGATTGTGTATATATATATACACACTGATTCTGTAGGAAAAAAATTATATATCTTTGCTGTCCTTGGTTCTGATATTGGTTCTTGTTTGGAAAGATGAAAGGGCAATGTAGAAGATAACTGGCTTGGTAAATAAGAGTACTTGTCAGAGGTCAGAATTGAATTCAAAAGAGGCCTCAGATACTTAGTATCTGTGTAACCCTGGACAAATCACATAACTTCTGTTTACCTCAGTTTCCTCAGTAATAAAATGGGGATAATAATAATACCTATTTCCCAGGTCTGCAATAACTATAAAATGATTAGCATAGTGTCTGGCACAAAATAATGTTATTTATTCAGTCAGGTTCGATTCTTTTTGACCCCATATCAGATTTTCTTGACAACAACACCGAAACGGTTTGTTATTTCCTTTTTCAGTGAAAAAAGCAAACAGATGTTGTGACTTGTCCAGGGTCACAAAACTAGTGAGCGTATAAAATTAGATTTGAACTCGGGTCATTCTCAATTCAAAGCCAATGTTTTATTCACTGTCCATTTTGTCATTTCTCGTGGCAAAATAACGTTCAATTATATTTATATATTACAATTTGTTTAGCTGTCTTCCAGAAGGAAGACCTTCCCTCCCCCTTAGTTTCTAACTACAATAAATGCTTTTATACATGAGTCTTTCCCCTTTTTCTTTAATTGCCTTGGGGTTTTGTAATCCATGAATCAAAGGGTTCATTGTAATTTATTAACTTCTGGGGGCTTAATTCCAAACTGCTTTCTATAACACCTGGCACAGAGTAAGTGTTATATGACTCTTAGATATTGTTGCTGCTAATATTATCCTCTACCTCTTAAATTTTTCCACAAAGAAGCTCTCTGTTTTTTTTTTAAGGAATATTTTATTTCCCTTAATAAGCTGGAAAATTGAAAAGTAATTTGTAATGGGCTGAAACTGAGCAGATGCACTGAGGTTTGGACAAGCAAGCACTTAAGGATAATTACCAATTGGACAATATTCTATTAGCATTTGCTTGGAAAATGGCCCGCCCCACTATTCTGTGCTGGCTCCACTGGTTGGTGTAGAGGGAGATTGGGAGGAGGGATAAAAAGGGTAAAGTAGGACAAGTGAGAGTGACTCCTGGCCAGATTCTTGTAGCCATTCCTCTCATGTCCACAAAGAATAAAGATCAAGGACTTTTGCTTATCCTGGCTCTGGCTGATTTTAAAGTATCCAGGATGCTAACAGGATCATCATAATAATTCTCAAACTCATTTACTGTCTATTCTGAGAAGCATCCTGACCCGCACTTTGGCTATGAAAGAAATACTAAATTTCACACATTAAACAAGTCACTATAAAATTCTCCCTCTCCTCCATAATTTTCATTTTTTCCAAATTCCTATTTCTGGTTTAACTCAAAATTTCAAAAATCTTCAAAATCTTCATAGCTGTTTCATATCAATGGATAATCTCGTTTATGTCTAGTGAAAACGAAAATTCAGAACCGCACAAACAAAATCAATGCAGCTAGAATATGAAAAGCTATTTGTGGGATAAAAATATCTTTACAGAAAATACCTGATAAAAGTCTAATATCCAAAACACATAGGGAATTGATATAAATTCTTAAGAGCCATTGCTTCTGTAACAATGTATTCCAAATTTTTTCTTCCTCCTTCCTCTTCCCTTCCCAAAGACAGCAAGCATTCCCATATAGGTTAAACATGTACAATCTAAACATATTTCCATATTTTGCCATTACTTACAGATTAGGAATCAAAGGATACATAGATGATTTTCAAAATAAATTTAAAAAAAGGAAGCCATTAATAAGTATATAGAAACCATTAACATAAGAAATAGAAACTAAAACAACTTTTAAGTTTCATCCCACTTTCATCAGATTGACAAAGAAAGCAGAAATGGTAAATATTGAAAAGACTGTGAAGGCTAATTGTACACTATTTCAAAGTCCGATTCGTTTTGTACAGCAAAATAATTGTATGGACATGTATACATATATTGTATTTAACTTATACTTTAACATATTTAACATGTATTGGTCAACCTGCCATCTAGGGGAAAGGGTGGGGAGGAAGAAGGGGAAAGTTGGAACAAAAGGTCTTGCAATTGTCAATGCTGAAAAATTACCCATGCATATATCTTGTAAATAAAAAGCTATTAAAAAAAAAAAAAAGACTGTGAAACACAGACATCATAGGCAAAATGTGAATTGATCTCAATTATTCTGGATATTAATTTGAAATTATACAAATGACACTTAATATATTCTTTGATCCAGCAATACCACTATCAGGACTAATATTCAATGTCAAAGAAAGGATACACAAAAAATACTTTATAGTAACACTTTTTGTAGTAACCAAAATGAGTGACTTTGAGAAAAAGGAGTTGTATTTATATGATTATAGTGGGATAACTACAATGTAAAAAATGATAAATACGAAAATTAAGAAGACTTGTATGCATTGATACACAGCAGAGTAACGAGAGCCAAGGGTAATCTACATGATGATCACAATGATACAAAAAAAATGTTATCAAATGTAGCCAATATGTTTATTGGCTTTGCTTATTTATACTTTTCTGTGACAAAGAAGGGTTTTATGGTGGAAATATGGACACATACACACAAAAATCAATGCTAATTTTTAAACAAACTAACAATACACATGATCAAATTTAAATTAATATGCCAATCTAACAATGTTTTCTGGCCCAGTTTGTCTCTGTATCTCACCCTAGCACACTTTCTAACCTCAGTGAAGGCAGGTTCTTGCTTTTTCAGAAAAAATATGCTCCTTTTATTCTATGTAATTCATACCAATTTGGATCAAGGGTTCTTAACTTTTTTTTTTATCATGGATTTGACAATCTGATGAAACTTATGGGCCACTTGTTTATAAAAAGTATTTTAAGTTTATAAAAAGCCGCTTTTAAGTTATCAAAAATAGAATGGGACATGTCTGCCTTGTAGTAGTTTATCAAAGCTTTGTATGTTTTAATTTACTACATGCTCAGCAAAAGTTAAATATGATATGGTTGCCAAAACAGTTGTACTCTGCTGCCTCATTGCTATATGGAGCCATGTCTTCTGAGCTTTGGTTTCCTTATCTGTAAAATGAGAATAATAATAATACCCACCACACATAATTATTGTGAGGATCAAATAAAAATTATGTAAGTCAGTTTGGAAATTCTAAAATATTAAAATGGGCTACTATTATTTAAGTTAATGTGTGCCAATGCTTGGGATTATTTTGTCCTATTACAAAAAAGATCAGTTCTAATTTTGCCAACAATCAATTATCAATAATTTTTAGGAAACAAATTTATGTCTTGATAAGAAAAAAGTATTTTTCATTACACAAATATACCATATAGACATTTAAAAACACATGTACTCTTGAAAGTCTACTTGCCAAGACTCAGAATTATATAAAAACAAACACTTCAAACAGTCTTTATGCAAAAAGGATCAGAATAATTGGAGATTTGGTTAGACTGGCTCAGTGAAAGAGATCAGGTACACTATAGAAGAAAACAAATAAAAAAATCACCCTGATAAACCCAAAGATTGCAGTAACTGGGGTAATTTGATACAAACTTCTAGAAAAACTGGAAAGCAATCTGGTAGAAATTAGGTATAATATTTCATACAATATACCAAGACTTAAAGCTCTAAAAGGGTATCTGACTTAAACCTAATAGATGAAATCAAGAACAACAGAGAAATTAACTGACACATATCTCTGGATAGGGGAAGAGCATATGATCAAACAAGGGAAAGAAAGGATCACAGAAGATAGAACTTTTTGATTAAATATTTTATTTGATTCTCATGTTTCTTTTCATTGTCTATCCTTCATATTAAATCAGCTGCCAAATCTTTTCATTCTACCTCCACATCTCCCACATCCATCCTTTTGTACTACCTTACCCAATTCATCCACTTACACAGTAGCCTCTTAAATGCTATCCCTGCCAAAAGTCCTCATTGTCACCTCCAATCCATATTCTATTCAGTTGTTAAATTGATATTCCTAAAATGCATGTCTAAAACACTATACTGCTTTAAAAGGTAAGTTAAAAAAAAAAAAAATGTGAGGGCCCCCTGTTGCCTCTAGGGTCAAGTAAAATTCCTGTTTTATCATTTAAGTCCTGCACTATTTGGCGACAGCTCACCTTTCCAGTGAAAGTATTCTAGTGAAATTGACCTACTTGCTATTCCTAGCTCTGACATTGTATAAAGCGTTGGATTTAGAGTAACAAACTTGGTGGAAATCCAGGTTTTGAAGCTCACTAGCTATGTGACCATAGCTAGTGCTATATAAAACTATGAGTTTCAGTTTTCTCATCTGTAAAATATGAATGTTAAGAATAATAGCAGAAGTTTTGTGAGAAGCAAATGAAGATAATATGTAAACCTTTAAGTACTATATAAATTTGAATTACCTTGATTTTGCAATGGTTGTGGCTCATGCTTTTCCAGAGCACTGTGACCTTTGGGTGCTCTAAGTTATTTTACCTAAAACAATACTTGCCCTAGCTTCTTTATGTGTATCTTTGTATGTAATATGAACATTAGTGAAAATTAAAATGAAAAAGTGTGGCAAACCTTTAAAAACTGAATTTTAAGATGGAAATGTATGCTTTTCAACATATATAAAAATTAACACTTCTGATGATATTGAGGAAAATATAATTTCTGAAGACAACAAACAAGTGCAAATAGCAGAGGTGCTCTGTGCCTCAAGGGCCTAAAAAAAAGTAAATCCTTTCATATAAAGATCTATAAAATATTATTTAAATGATAAAAACAAAGAAATGGAGGAGTAAATGGTGATGAGACAAATACCACAAGGCAGAGTTAAATATTGCTTAATGTCATTTATAATTTAACAGAAAAAGGCTAACAACACAATCTATTTATATTAATGGCCCTTACATAATTTTCATTACTGTTCTGAGTTATAAAGAGAATGTAAAAGAAGAAAAATGAAATTTATCAAGAATCTATGATTCCTCATTAAGGACTTTCTGTATTCCTAGAGTGTTACAAAGTCCTTAACGAATCATCATAGATTCTTGTGAGTGCTACAGGGCAGCCAGATGAATGGAGAAGTAGGCCTACAAGATTTATCTTCCTGAATTTCAAATCTGGCCTAGGCTAGTCACCTAACCTTGGTTGCCTCAGTTAATTCTTCTGTAAAAGGAAATGGAGAAGGAAATGACAAACCACTGAAGTATCCTTACAAAGAAAACCTCAAATGGGATCTCAAAGAGTTGAACATGACTGGAATAAGAGAACAATCTCAAGGTATTACAAATTATATTGATGAACCAACCTCCAAAAGTGCCCCTAACACGTTTTTTTTCATTTAATAATACAAACTTTAATATTACTTCCCCGGGGGGGAAGGGGAGAAGAAAAGGGGAGGCAAGGCAATTAGGGCTAAGTGACTTGCTTGAGGTCTGGCAGCTAATAATTATTAAGTGTCTGAAGACAGAATTTGAACTCAGGTCAGAGCCAATGAGCGATCCACTGTGCCATTCAGCTGCCCTCTATAATATTACTTTCTATAACTTCTCACATTAATATGATCACAAGTAAGCAGAGATTATCTCTTAATATTACTGAGTTTCAACTAAAAAGAAGGGCAATATTATATCTAAATATTCTTATGTTCAAAGAACTTATATAAAGTTGGCTAGAAACAATTATGTCACTGTTATACACTTTGGGGAAAAAACAAGGCTTTCCATGTCAAAACACTGACTCAAACGTTTTCAAGTATTGAAAGAAAAAGACCTTCAAAGTTAACACTTATTTAAAATTGTATAAATAAGCCATTTTCCTCTGAAAAAATTAGGAGGTAGCATTCCTGATAACTTCAATGCACAACCCTCTCCCCCCATTTTTAAATCGAATACCTAACAGTAAAGGGCATTTTAAGATTTTTCTAGCTTGCCTCATTTAATAAATGTTGTACAAATATGCATTTTAAAAGAGGCATACAACAAATATGTTTTAAAAGAAAAGATTCTCTTCTTGCACTTAAAGAAATTCTCCAGTAAGGTCAGTTTACTGACACAATTTCCTGCAAAAGAACATATCCTTCTATTTGGTAAAAAGCCAACTTCGATATTTTATATTCAGTACATTTTACAAATAGAAAAAGATAAATTATCTGAATACATTAAATAAAAACTAAAGAATATATCTGATTAACTGAATCTTGTTTTCTGTAATCCTAGGCAAGTCATTTCACATCCATGTACAAATTTACTCAACTATAAATTAAAAGACAATGCTTATCATAGTGTTTTAAGGGAGTTTTACAAGAGGATTCAAGAAAAGTAAACAAGAGAACACCTAGTAGTCAATACTAATCAATACTTTTAGAAAAGACTTAAATTGTAGTCACTTTAAAATAAAAACACAGACCTTGAACTTACCTTTAACACTTTTTCTATTAACATCAGCCCCCTTTTCAAGTAAATACTGAGCAATTTCTTTATGTCCTTTGTAACATGAAATCATTAAGCATGTATGACCATGACGGTTTGAAACTTCCAAATCAGCTTTGTGTTCCACAAGATATTTGACTATTTCCAGGTGACCATCAAAACAGGCAGCCCTAAGAGGAGTTGAATTAGTCAAAGTTGTGTTGTTGACAGATGCTCCGTGGTCTAGCAAGGATTGGACTACCTTCAAATGTCCTGCTGCAGAAGCTGCCCATAAAGGTGGGGCCCCCTCAATCGTTTCACCATCAAAATTCACAGAGCCTCCAATCTCTATGGAGGCACTGCACTGCTCCAGAAGGTATTCCACCATGTCAAGGTGCCCATATCGGGCTGCCATCAAAAGTGGAGTGGCACCATTTGTTTTTTCAGAGATCAACAAGGCCACTTCCTCTTTTGATTTGCTTGCCAGCAACTTGGCAAGAAGGCGCAGCTTGCCATCCCGAGCTGCATTAAACACTGCTGTCTTTAGATCCATTTATGTCCAATTGAGTCTGTGTCTTGTTTATCCTTCAGGAACAAGTTCCTGCTTAACTTTATGGGCAGGGCCAACAGTTAACAGGAACCAGAGTTCAATGACAATCACTGCAACTCAGTATGGATACAACCACGAAAAATGTCTGTTGTCCTACTGCCTTCCAACATCTGGCATCTGAGATCACCAAACTGGAAAAAAAGATTTAAAGTTACCATATTTGTATTTGGTACAGACATACCCTCAGCATAATGGTTCCTGTGACAATTAAAAAAAAAAAAGTTTTATTTTTTTTTATTGTTTTCTTAATTTTCCTAAAAGCTCTTGTGGGGGCCAGATTACACCAAATTTTGGCCCTATATTATGCCTACAGAGCTCATTTTATTGTTTCTGCTTCCAACTCTAAGCTTCCAAGCTTCTAATTTTGTGGTGCACACAGCAGAGAGTTGGGAAAGTAAACAGTTGGGGTCCTAATGAACTTTTACTTTATCTCCTGGCAATCAACGTCAAGGGCACCGACCCCCAAGTGGGAGGCGGGGATCCCGGTAGAGAGAAAACAAAAGGTCCGAAAACAACGAGGCCAATTCCAGAAATACTAACCAGAAAGATCCTCATCCTTTTCAACTTCCCCCTGAACTTCCTCAACTCAGGGCACCTCGAAAACCCTAACTTCCGCTCCCTCCGGACCCCGAAAGCTCCACCCCATTCCCGACATCCCCCAGCAGATTCCTCTAAAGCCTGGGGGTTTTCCCACATGACCCTCAAGCCCTCTTCTCCCCAAGCCCGGCTCCGCCTCCCAGGCCTCACGGCCTTCCCGCTTCTCCCTGCTCCGGCGCCGCTCCCCGCGCCCCGAAACTTCGACTTTCCCGCTGTCGTGCCCAGTTCTAAATTCCCTGTGAACCGGCTCCAGGCTGACCTCCGAGCCCGAGGGGTGCCCCAGCCGCCACCCACCTGCCCGAGCCGGCTTCCCGCCTCTCACCGCCGTAGCTGGGTCGGGTCTCCGGCCGCTCCAGCTCGGGCCGCCGCCACCCCCTTCAAATGATAACCGTCGCCGTCTGAGCCGACGCTTCCTGGGCTGCCCTGGTCTCCTGGTCGGCGTCCAGCTCCTCCATGACCCGCAGCAGAGGAATTCTAGCCGCCCCACCGCCACCAAAGCGAACTGGGCTAAGTCACCTCCTTTCGCTCCTCAAGATGCCGCTTCAGCAGCAGCCATGGCGGATGTGGTAATGGGCTCTAGGCGGGGGAAGCCTAAAGTGCTGGCTCACAGCGCTGACGCGACCGCCGCGCCATTGGGTTAGGAGAGGGCGGTGGCTGCCGCGAGCAACCGCCCTGGGGCGGGCCTAGCGTGATGCGTGGTGCGCCGGACCAGGCGCTGGGGGAGGGGAAAGGAGGAGGGAAAAGAAAGCAGAGGAGGCGGAGCGAAGGGAGGCGGGGCTGCCAAGCGCCGCGGAGCTCAAGGGAGAGCCGGCCGGCAGAGACCACGTGCCCGCCAAGGTCTCGTCTCGCGCGTTCTTGGCCTGGGGCGCGAGGAGAGAAAGGCCCCTGAGGCCGGGAACCTCCGATTGTCTCCTCCGGTCCTTGGGCTGTAGCTGGCCGGTGAAAGGGCTTCCTTCCCAGCCTACTCCATGCCAAATGCAGGAAAATTAAGGTATATATTTCTCTCCCACAGAATGATCTAGAAGGGATAGAATGTTCCTTTTTTGTCTGTCTGGCACCTTTACTTCATGATTGATTGGGAAACTCTTGTGAAGAAACTCCCGTCGATATAGATGGGCAATTCTTCAGAAGCCTGGAGAGACTTCTGGCAGCCCATGTGGCCTGGCCCTCTGGTTTTACAGAGGAAGGAAACGAATCTCAGAGTGGAATTTGTTTTTTTTTTTTTTTTTTTTTTTGGGTGGGGGGTTTATTTTTTTTTTTATTTTTTTTTTAATTTAATAGCCTTTTATTTACAGGATATATACATGGGTAACTTTACAGCATTAACAATTGCCAAACCTCTTGTTCCAATTTTTCACCTCTTACCCCCCCACCCCCTCCCCTAAATGGCAGGCAGAGTGGAATTTGAATCCAGGTTTTTCCGTTCCAGTCAGTGCTCTGCGATGTCTGTGCCACAAAACATCCCCTCAGCCTGTTGGTGTATTAATGCTACCGATCTTACCAGAAATAAAAGTTATAAATATGCAAATATTATATAAAAATATATAAATATAATAAAATATAAATATTATATAAATATATAAATAAAAAAGTACGACTGTATAATGCATTGGATTCAAACTAGTGCTTGGTTTTTAAAACTACTAGAATACCAGGGTGACCTAGTTGCTGTAGTTAAATTGTTTTCCCTTTTTAATCCCTTTCTAAACCAGTTCAAAACTGAGTGGATGCCCATCAATTGGAGAATGGCTAAATAAATTCTAGTATACAAATATTATTGTTCTGTAAGAAATGATCAGCAGGATGATTTCAGAGAGGCCTGGAGAGACTCGCATGAACTGATGCTGAAATGAGCAGAACCAGGAGATCATTATACAGGGCAACAACAAGACTATATGATGAGCTTTCTTCAAGAATGAGATGATTCAAACCAATTCTAACTGTTCAGTGATGAAGAGAGCCATCTACACTGAAAGAGAGGACCTAAATGTGGACCACAACATAACATTCTCACTCTTTTTTTTTTTTAATTTATTTTTATTTTATTTTATTATTATTTTTTATTTAATAGCCTTTTATTTACAGGATATATGCGTGGGTAACTTTACAGCATTAACAATTGCCAAACCTCTTGTTCCAATTTTTCACCTCTTACCCCCATCCCCTCCCCCAGATGGCAGGATGACCAGTAGATGTTAAGTACATTAAAATATAAATTAGATACACAATAAGTATACATGACCAAACCGTTATTTTACTGTACAAAAAGAATCAGACTCTGAAATATTGTATTCTCACTCTTTCTGTTGTTATTTGCTTGCATTTTGTTTTCTTTCCCAATTTTTTTCCTTCTTGATTCAATTTTTCTTGTGCAGCAAGATAACTGTATAAATATGTATACACATATTGGATTTAACGTATATTTTTACTATATTGAACATGTATTGGACTACCTGCCATCTAGGGGAGACAGTGGGGAGAAGAAGGGGATAATTTGGAACAGAAGGCTTTGCAAGGGTCAGTGTTGAAAAATGACTCTTGCACATGTTTTGTAAATAAAAAGCTTTAATTTAAAAAAAAAAAAAACAAAAAAACAGTTCAAAGCCACCCTGCTCTCTCAGTTCACTTGACCTCTTAGTAAAGAGGTTGTTCTGTTAAACCTGAGCTTTGGATTGCTCCCACTATCTGCTGCTTTGATTCTTGCTCACCTCATTGGTTCTTGATTACCTCCAGGAGCAAAAATGCTCTGATTAGCATTCAAAACCCTTTATAACCTAGCTTCCTCTTACCTTTTTAGTCATCTTATGTACTTATGTATTCTGTCATAAAATGACACCAACCTCCTTGCCCTTTATATTACACAGAATACTCCTCTCAACTCCAGACATTTTCACTAGTTGTTCTCCCCTCATTGTTTTACCCCCCAGGCCTAGAATTCTCTCCCTCCCTAGCTCTAGAAACTAGAGCTCCCACTCAGTTTCTAAGTTTCCTTCAAATCTTAGCTAAAATCCCACCTTCTATGAATTATTTACCAGCCCACCTTAATCTTAGTTCTTTCCTTCCAAAAATGCAAGATTTAGAAACTGATTGGATATGTGAGGTGAGGGAGAATGAGAAATCAGGGATAATGACAAGATTACAAATAGTGGTAGCTACAGCAAAAAGAGGAAGTTTGGAAGAAGGATGGTTTTTTTTGGGGGGAAAGTCAATGGGTTCTCCTTTTGCCATGTTGAGTATAAGGTATCTCCTAAGATCTGGTTAAAATTAATGTCTGCAAAACAACTAGTGATATGGGATTGAAGAAACTAGGGCAGAAATGGGAGTCATCAAAGATTCACTGATCCTGACATACCTTCCTTTCTCCACAAAAGTTGATGGGTCCTTACTTTATGAAGCATAAAGATGTAAGTATACATAGCCACCACCCTCCGAATTAGTGGGTAACTAAGACCACATAAGTCTCTGTACTCTGGTGACTAACTGACCAGACACGTTTCCAGAGAGAGATGAAAGACACAACTGGAGAAGCTAAGTGCCACTGTGTCCTTCTTGCATACATATCTTGCTGTACTATGGCAAAGTAAACTTCCTCCTTTATTAAATGTTCAGTATCTTTCTGATTTCATCACAGCATTGAGTCAGAACTAAACAGGCACTAGCTTAAGAGCCATTGCAATGAGTGATGAAGTTACTAAAAGAATAAAAACTAGCACACAGCAAATAACTATATACAAAGCAAGCAATATACAAGAGAAATTGGAAATAATTAACAGAGTGAAGTCACTAGTATGTAAGTGATGAAATTCAGAGTTGTTACTTAAAACAAGACAAGATAGTATACTGGTGGAGTTGAGGAAGAAGAACATTACAGACATGGGGGACAGCCAGAGAAAATCCCTGCAATCAACAGATGGAAGAGACTATTTATGGAACAGTTAAGAGGCCAATGTCCCTGGGTTAAAGAACAGGTGTTAGGGACTAGGGTATAAAAAGACTGAAGAGGTAGGAGGGAGCTAGGTTATGAAGAGCTTTTAACATCAAAAAGAGCATTTTGTATTTGCTTCTAGTGGCAATGGAGAACCACTGGATTTTGTTGATAGGGAGGTGACATGATCAGACTTGTGTTTTAGGAAAATCACTTAAGTGAATGTATAGAAAATAGATTGGAGTGGAGAGAAGAATTGGAAGAGATTAGTTTCATGAAAGTTCCAGGAGGAAAGGTTATTCAGGACAGGAGAGTCAGCATGTCATATATTGCAGAGGAGTCAATGTGATAGCATTGATTATTTTGAAATGAGCAGTTACAGTTGAGTGTTGAAGTTAGAAGCCATACACACACACACACACACACACACACACACACACACACACACCTTTTTCTAGGAGTTTGGCTGAGGAAAAGAAAGATTTAGAATGAGAGTTGAAGGATTATAATATCTATTGAAGTGTTTTTTTTTAAATAGGGTATATGAGTATTTTTGTAGACAACTAGAAAAGAATAAATAGAGATCTAAATTTAGAAAAATTAAGAATGATTATACAGAAAGAAGGAGGAAATAATGTCAAAGGTATACATAGAGGGACTGCCCTTGGCAAACATAAAGGCTATTTTATCAAACCTTTGAGCAATATACATAACATTATTATTTTAGTGTACCCTTGATGATTCCCCCATAATACTTATTTGCCCATCTAATTATTCACCAAACATCTGTCCTATTTGGCTAGTAATCAATGTCAAGCTTACTATTGTGTGGTTTTTATATTATTGTCATATGAAGAACAAACAAAAAGTCTCTGGAAAAAATAACTTATATTATCAAAAAAATGGTATTTTGTATTTGTTCTATATAACTGTATTTTTAACCATATTCATGATGTTATGATCAAAATTAAGGTTAACTGAGGCACAGAGTTATGAGCATGATCAATTTATTGGCAAAGCACGAATTTGCCAACAATCTCAGTCACCTAAGCAAACCTAAAATGCCCAAATAGGCATGCATCCCTTTTTTATAGATGAAAAAAAAATCTAAAAAAAAAAATCCACCCAAAACCCAGAAAGAAGCTAGCCTTATAGATGAGAAAAGCAGTATGAATTGGCTGTAGCATCATATGATTGGTTGGAAATTGATTAGTAATGGTTTCTCCTTCTACCCTATTGCTGAGAATGTTCATTGTTTGAGTTCACCTGCAAGGTGAAGAGTTTAGCAATAGTGGACCAAGAAATAGTGGATAACAAACCAGATTCTCTCGTGTCTGCCTGCATCCTTCAAAGATAACAGATTTCCTTGCAGCAAGAATAAGATAGTAACAAATTTAACATGATACATGATTTAGACAGTTACAAAAATTTTTGTGTTGATATAGAATGGAATCAATAACAAAATAGAATCAATTTTGCTATCCCAGTTTTCAGTTTCCCTCTTTGATTAATGAGAAACATATCTCCCATAGATCACTTATCTATAAACTAAATTTTTTAAAATAATAGCTTTTTATAATCAGAGTATATGCAAAGATAGTTTTCAACATTCATCCTTGCAAAACCTTGTGTTCTAAATTTTTCTCCCTCTCTTCCTCCAACCCATCCCCTAAACACCAAGTAATCTAATACATGTTAAATATGTGCATTTCTCCTACATATATTTCCACATTTATCATGCTGCACAAGAAAAATCAGATAAAAAAGGAAAAAAATGAGAAAAAAACCCCAAAAAAACAAACAAACAACAACAAAGAAAAAGTCTAAAATACTATGCTTTGATTCACCTTCAGTCCCCATAGTCCTCTTTCTGGATATAGATGGCTCTCTCTATGACGTGTATTGGAATCTATAAGCTAATTCTCTTAATAATTTTTAACATAGTAATCAGCTGTGTGTGTGTTAGTTTTTCTGACAGAAGTCTAGAAAAGGTTTTAACACAGCAACTAAGACAAAGAATAGTAAGACAAAGAGCAAGAAAAGTCCATTTTACCAAGAATGGCAGACAAATTGTTTCCTTGCAGCCAAGTTAATCAAGAAGAGGAATTCTACCAGGAGTTACTGAGATGATATAATTGTGTTTCTACTATAACTTGTTGGATTTCTTTGAAGGTTGGTTATAATTTCCCTTGAATAGTTAATATAGGAACAACAGGATGATTAATCATAGCACAAATCCTTCCCTGAGATGCAGTAAGAATATCTAAGGTCATTTAATTTTGCAAAGCAATTTGAGCTATTGTGAATCTATCTCAGTCTGGAAGGAAGAGATGTATTCACATGTGATGTGGGCCAACTTCTCAATCTCAAGGGAGAGATTTAGCAGTCTGTTTTATTAAAGTGACTCCTAAAAACAGAAATAAGGACCAAAAGAATTTTATTCTGTTTCCAAGTTCTTTAACAGGGTTTGGGAGTAAAACTACATCTTTATTATGTAGAGTCTCTTTGCTCCTTTGATGTTTATGCTACCATGCACCTGACTTCCCCCATTAGTCCTATATAGTGATTAAATTTTGGAAGGAAAAGTTTATGCCTATCCTAGGGTTTTTGCCAAAAACAGTCACCTTTTATAGTATTGGTCCTTGATTTCATCCACCTGAACCCAGCTCAACCCATTAATTAGTGAAACATGTAAAGGTGTGTGGTCATTTTGATCATTATAGAGAATGGCATTAACACAGATAAAGAGATCCCCTTTATAAATATTAGGTAAAGGAAAGATATTAATGCAGTTATCTCTCCTAAATTTGAGGTGATGCCGGTTAATTGTGGTATATGGTTATGATGGAATACTATTGTTCTGTAAGAAATAATGAGTAAGATGCTCTCAGAGAAACCTGAAAAGTCCTTCACACAAAATGAAATGTACTGTATACAAAGTAATAGCATTGTTGTGAGATGATCAGCTATGAATGATTTTGCTATTCTCAGCAAAATAATGACCCAAAACTATATAATGAAAAATGCTATCCGTACTCAGAGAAAGAAGTGATTGTGTCTGAATATAGATTGAAACATACTTTTCTTTAACTTCATTTTTCTTGAGGATTTTTTTTGGGGGGGGGATATCTATGTTTTCTTTCACATGACTTTTATGGAAATGTTTTGCATCACTTTACATGTACCTTCTCAATGGGGATGGAGAGTGGGGAGTGGAAGGAAGAGAATTTGAAATTCAAAATTTTTAAAACAAATATCAAAATTGTTTTACATGTAACTGGAAAAAATATAAAATAAATAGGGAAAAATGAATTAATTGTTCTTTAAATGTTTGGTAGAATTCATAGCTGGCCCTGGATGTTTTTTCTTAATGAGTTCAGTGATGACTTGTTCAATTTCTTTTTCTAAAATGGGGTTAAGTATTTTATTTCTTCCTCTATTCATCTAGGCAATTTATATTTTTGTAAATATTCACCCATTTCAATTAGATTGTCAGATAATTGGCATACAATTGGGCAAAAATAGCTCCTAATTATTGCTTTAATTTTCTCTTCATTGGTGGTAAGTTTACCTTTTTCAATTTTGATATTGGACATTTGGTTTTCTTTTTTCTAATCAAATTAATCAAAGGTTTATCTATTTCATTGTTTTCCCCTCATAAAACCAACTCTTAGTTTTATTTATTAGTTTAATAGTTTTACTTTCAATTTTATTAATCTCTTCTTTGATTTTCAGAATTTCTAATCTGGCCTGAGTTTCCATTTCTGTATAAAGAATGAGAAAGGCCCTAGTGCTACTTTACATTTATGTGACTTGTGAAGTCCATGTGAATATTGGGGTCTAAAACAGCCTCTATAGATCAAAGATGATTTGCACTGAAACCTATACAGTAAAAGAGTGGGTATGTTCTTTTTCTATGGGTTTCTCTGTCTTCTGTTTCTCTTTTTCCTTATCCTTTCCTTTGTAAACATATTGCCCAACATATAGGGCAATACTCTTAAATTGGCCAGTGGGCATTTCATGCCATTCAGGCATCTGTAATGGAAATATTTTCAAATTTCAGAGAGGAATTGATTGATCAATAAATACTAATGATTCTGCAACTCTATAGGCTGATTGAGTCTAATCTTGAATATTGCTTAGCACTTAGGCATAATCTGTCATAAAACAGAAGTTTCTTTTTCTTCTTATAACATCTCTTGGAATATACCCCAAGAAGGTTATATTGCTATAACAGGTGCAAATACTGAGAGTACTGAGTACATGGTCAGACAACAGAGATGTCAAGGTCATTTACTGCATTCCAGGCCATCATCAGTGGTATTGACTTTTGTCTTTCCACTGGGTTTCAGTAACCTGGAAGAGAAAGTGAGGTTGACTATTTTGTTCAACACTGCCTCACTGAAATTCAGTTCACACACAAGTCAAGACATCATCCCATGATGTCATTGAATTGCTTCTAAAGGAAGGATGAACAAAAAATTGAGTCAAGCCATTAATCTGATATATCCTCAATATCAGTTGTCCATTATTCCTTCAAAATCTTCTAATCAGTGATAAAGCAAATGAACAAACAAATATTTATTAAGTACCTACTATGAGTCAGGAATCATCCTTAGGGCTTTAAAATATTATCTCCTTGAGTCCTGTGAAAGAAAGGCACAGAAGTTACTTATTGCTGCAGAGTTCTCAAGCTTCAGCAAGCAAAGTGAAACTAAATGTAAAACAGTCTAACCTTAGCCTTGTTAAGTAGAAAATGATGCTGCCCTTTGTATTTGATGGAAATGAGCTCTAGGTTAAGAGAAAAAGCTAACATGAAACCAGAGTGACTAGCAGTTGATATTTCTAAACTAACAAAACAGAATCCCTATCTGAAAATTGACTGGTTTTTCCACTTCTATACCTTCACTTACCCAAATAAAAAGGAATTTTGATAGTCCTCCAGACTACCCTTTGCATTTGGATAAGTATATATATTATTTGATGAAGATTGTCTTTATTACTCAAAATTGGTCTAGTATATTAAATATCAATTGTATTTCATTTTATCAAGTGATAATTAAGAGGTTGAAAAGCATTTGTTTAAAATCCCAGCAGTCCACCCAGCTAAAAATACAGATTATCTTTCTTCCCTGTGGTACTTTTCATTCACTACAAGTTTTTTCTTTTTTTTTTTTTTTTTTTTTTTTGGCAAAGTGAAATCTTTTTTTATCTAGAATGAATAAGATTTGTTCAGGGAAAAAAATTGCTACTTTTATATTTTTTTTCCTACCATCCTCTATGGAATTAGTTCTGAGTCATCTTCAGATATAGGAAAAGCTTTTAATAGCAACTTAACAGTAAGCTATATTTAAGCACTTCCATTAAGCAGCTAATTAAGATTGTTTTCCTAACTACTCATACAACCAGGTTCAAAACTAGAAAAATCAGCTTTATGCAGGTCATTTCTGGGAAATAATACAGCAGAAATATCAAGTTGTCATGTAACCAGATGTGATGATCTTACCAATATTTTTGTAATGAGAGAAATTATTATTTTACTATTACATTAATAACCAATTGGTATTCAGGCTTCTTTTTCATTAAGACCCAGCTCCTGTGGAAGGTCAGCCTCTGAAGAACATGACTGATTGAGATTATTCCTAACCCTTGAGGAACATGCTTTTCTATTTTGGTCCAGATCTCAATCTAACTAGAAGACTTTACTTATGTTTAAAGTGTAAAAAGAATCCAGTTTAGACTAGATATTGCCCAGAGGAGAAGAGTTTCTGTCTTTGTATCTCTCCTTTAGAGTTTAGGGTGATTCAAATCATGAAGGAGAAAACCAACAAGACAGGTCTGGAAGGAGATGCATTCCTCTGTCCAGATTGCTGGAGGTGGCTCACTCTTATGATTGGGTCATGTTCTCAGTAGAAGGAACTAAAAACTTCTAACCCAACTTCTCATTAAATGTCTACTAATCAAGGCTGATTTTCACTTATCAAGAGAATTCCCTCTCAACGATTATTTAAAGCTTTCTGGCTCTCCGTGTCCTTTGTCTTTTGTTGCTGAGAGAAACCACTGATCATCAATTTATTGATTATTAGCTAGTCTAATTAATATATTCATTATTAATTACCAGAAATTCTGTCTCTTAGACTTTTCATTTGTTACAGTAAACAAAGACTTTGAAAATTTCCATACAAATGTAACAGTGTTCTAATCAATAGGACATCAAGCACTCTCTAGAGAAATAAATTCATTGTGGAGAAACTTGGGAATTGATAAATAATAAGACAACTGTAGTAATTTTTAAATAAGAAGTAGAAAAGGGAGGATGCTGTGATTTCTTTCATGAGTTCTTAGTTATAAAAGATTGGACCATTTTGTTGACTCTGCATGATTTCCTAGATAGATGGATTTATGGAAATAAGAATCTTGTTTTACACAATCTACTTAACTTTTGTCCTTAATGACCTTACAGAAAAGTTTGGATTGCTTTTGCCTTATAGAAAAGAAAACTAAACCAGAAAGGATAGTCTTTATTTTACAACTAAATTGGAATGAGATTATTGAGCACTCCTCACTTAATCTCTTTGATTTCTTGTTTCCTTATCTGTAAAATGAATGGCTCGAATAGATGATCACTGTTTTATTTTCCCAGCTCTAACATTCTATGATTCTATCTTTATGTGTTTTTTATAACAGCTTTCTAATGCATTACTCATCATTTCTTCTTTTCCAAATATTTGCAGAAGGTAATAATTCTAAAACATAGCATTTTCAATAAATTGAGTCTAGACCCAAAATAGAATTGTGATTTCCTGAGCATTTATTACAAGCATACTCATGGGAGAGAGAGAGAGAGAGAGAGAGAGAGAGAGAGAGAGAGAGAGAGAGAGAGAGAGAGAGAGATAGCAAAGTTCAAAAGTCACACTCCCTAAATCTCCTTCTTTTTGTACAGATCTACTAGTGCTCTCTGATTATATGATATAATTTCCCCTAACCTTCCTTTCTCTCCTCCCCTCCTCAGCATATTGCTCTTCCTCTCTCTTTATATTCTTTTCTTAAAATAACAAAGTAAAAACAGAACACTTCCCAAGGTTTGTCTATTTGGACTCTTTCTGATTCCTGATGACAATAGGGTTCAGAGAAGACACATGTATACTTTCCCCATATTTTTCTTTCTTTTTTTTCAAGTTACACATGTACAATCATCAGCTCATGTAACTCTTTCCTGATTTTTCTAGTCATCCTGTTCATCATTTCTTATAGAAAAATAATATTTCATTACTTTCATATAATATAACTTATTCTGCCATTTTCCATTAAATGGGCACCTGCTCAGTTTCCAGTTCTTTACTGCTATAAAAAGAACTGCTATATCTCCCCATATTTTAATTTAAGCATTGATCCTTGCTTGGTCCTTTATCAATTGTTCATTCAGAGTTTTTGTATTTTAGGTTTCTCTTCACTTTCAGGTTTGAATTTGATTTTGTTATTGTTGTTGTTTTAATCAGGAATACTTAGGAGTTGCCTATTTCATTTTAAGTCCATTTTTCCCCTTTAGCTTTTATGGGTAAATTATTCTTGACTGTGAGTCCATTTTTGCCTTGTGGAAAATTGTATTTTTAAGTTCTTCTCTACTTTATAATGGTGACTGTTAAATCACATGTTATCCTGACTGTGGCCCCTTGATAATTAAATTCTTTCCTTCTGACTGCTTACAATATTTCTTTTTTGAGCTGGAAGTTCTGGATTTTGGTCATAATGTTTAGGGAGTTGTCTTTTAGGATTTTTTTTTTCAGGAAATAACAACTGGATTTTTTTTTATTTCTACTTTGTTATCCAGCTCTAAGAGATTTAGGCCATTTTCTTTTTAGGATTTCTTGAAGTAGAATTTGTATGTTCTTTTTTGTGTGTTACAGTGTGCACATAATCCAAAGATCCTTAAACTTTTTCTCCTTGATCTGATTTCCAGATCATTTGTTTTAATTTTCTTCCTCTGTGTATCTTCAGCATCCCTGTTACCAAAATAGCTCTTTATGATGTGATACCTTTTTTTATTGGCCCATCCTTCCAACCTACTTTCTGACTTTGTACTTGAAATGGGCCTCTGCCCCATTTCTGGTGGGAAAGTGAGCCAGTACTATTGCTGCTTTCATTAGGTATTGAGTATAATATATTGTGTAGGATTTCAGGAATTGATTAGAGATTTGGCAGCTTTCTTTGTTCCTAAAGTGGGGGTTACAGTGCTCTCAGCATCACCAGCAGCAGCAGCAGCAGTAGCACTAGGCAGCAGCAGCACCAGCAGCAGCAGCAAAAGCACCAGCAGCAGCAGCAAAAGCATCAGGCAGCAGCAGCAGCACCAGCAGCACTAGGCAGCAGCAGCAAAAGCACCAGGTAGCAGCAGCAGCAGTAGCAAAAGCATCAGGCAGCAGCAGCAGCACCAGCAGCACTAGGCAGCAACTGCAGCAGCAAAAGTATCAGGCAACAGTGACTGTAGCACCAGGCAGCACTGAGCAGCTACCTACTAACACTTTAATGCCAAAGTCAATATCAAACTAATTACACACTAACACTTTAATGTCAAACTAAACAACATGCCAACTACATGATAATACTTTGCTGTCAAAGCCAGCGCCATGCCAACTACATGCTGATGTTTTGAAGCAAAGTCCAACAGCACAGCAATTGCATGGTTTTTTTTTTCTTTTTGCCATGTGGAAATTTATATTTCAAGTTCTTCACTACCTTATAGGGGTGATTGTTAAATCACATGTGATCCTTACTTTGGTTCTTTGATAATAGAATTTTTTCCTTCTGACTGCTTGCAATATTTCTTCTTTGAAATGGAAGTTCTGGATTTTGGCCATGATGTTCAAGGAGTTCTTTTAGTTTTTTTTCCTTCCCCAGGAAGTAACTACAGAATTTTTTCTACTTCCATTTTGTCATCTGGTTATACTTTACCATCAAAGTTTACACCAACATGCTAACATTCAAAGCCAGCAATACACCAATTACCACAAACTTTACAATGAAATCCAACATGCCAATTACATACCAACTTCATGCCAACACTTTACTGTAAAACCCAATTATATGCCAATCACATCCTAACACTTTAATATCAAAGCCAACAACACATCAATTACTTCTTCCCTGTCTCACTATCTAGGCCACATTCTTTTTTCTTCCTCTTTCTACCCCTTCCTTCTGTACATGTGGCCACAGTCTTTTTAAATTTAGGAGGAAAAAACCCTTCACACTCATTTCAGTTTGCTTTTCCAATTCCCACCCCTTTTCCACCAAGTCTTATCTCCAGAAATGACATAAGGAATGGAATCCAGGAGGGGGAGGGGAACAGCTGGTGACAGCTGCCAGTAAAATTGCAGCAATGGCAAAGACTGCCACATGAGTTGCTATGACAAAAATAAACAAAAGAAAACACTCCCCCCATTTCTAACCTGCTTGCCTTTTCAAACTTAGCTAGACTGGCCCTCAACAAAGACCTGATCTCAAATCAGCGAGCATTTATTAAGCACTTTCAGGAGAGCAACTAGATGGTACCATAGAGCATGGAGTACTGAGCTGGAGTCAAGGAGACTTTTCCTGAGTTCAAATCTGACTCAGATACTAGCTTCGACCCTTGGCAAGTCACATAACCCTGTTTACCTCAGTTTCCTCATCTGTAAAATGAGTTGGAGAAGGAAATGGCAAGACATTGTGGAATCTCTGCCATGAAAACCCTAAGTGGGATTGCATAGAGTTGAAGATGACTGAAAATGACTGGATAACAAATGTTCCAGGGATAGTACTGAGAATATAAATACAAGCAAAAAAACAGTCAGGGAGTTTATATTGTAATGAGGGAAGATACCATATAAATGGGAGCAAAAATAGTGTTTGTGTAGGGTTGGGGGGCCAATATACTGATACTAGAGCATGATAGCAAAATCTAGAGAATGAAGTTTGGCTAATCTTGGTCATTCTACAAAATGGAAGTTCTAGGAGCAATTCACCAATAAGAGTAGGGAACTGAGGAGCAAAAGGAGAAGGTAGCAGAAACATTTCCAGTTGGATGTCCTGCCACTGATCATTATTGGTCTAAGTGCTTTCTTCATAAGAATTGTAATGTAAATTGTGAAGTATCATGTCTTCCATTTTATATCAGAGGCCAGAGGAGTTACATAGGTTATTCAGAGCCTCACAGATGTCAAAAGGCAAGGCCAAAAATCAAATCCAGATTTAGATTCCAAGTCCAGGGTTTCCCCAGCTACATCATACTCTACTTCTATAGTTGTTAAAGTGTAGTTGGAGGTGGGGGGAAGCTTACTGAAAATGACAGAGACCATAGAGTTTGTGAATAATGTGTTATATAGACTCCATATTTAATCTTGTTGATTTGATTGGAAAGGATCATAAAATCATAGATAACATTACTAAAAGTGATCTCAAGAGATTACCTAGTAAGAACATTGTCTTCATCTCTACTTTTGTGGGATTTAAATGTTATAGTTTTAGCATTTAAAACAATCTACTGTATTAATAATAATAATTAACAACAATAATATTGCCTGTTGCTAAGTATTTTATAAGTAGTATCTCATTTGATATTCACAACAACCCTGGAAATTAAGTATTATTATTATTCCCATTTTACAACTGAGAAAACTGAGACAAATGGATGTTACCTGACTCACCTAAAGTCACACAGCTGTTAAGTATGTTAATTCTAAGACAGAATTTGAACTCAAGTCTTCAAAACTCCAGGTCCAAAATTTCTGTATCTTCACATAGTTCAGTATACTTTAATCTCAGAGGTCATTTTAGAACAAAAGTTGAACCTTTGATCACCAAAAAAATAGAACTAGTCTTAACAGTGGTCAAGTGGAAAATCAGGGAGAGAGAACAAAGAATCAGAGAGTCCTAAAACAGGCAAGGATAACTGGAGAGTAAGAAGATCAAGGCTGGAGCAAAATTCACACCACAGACAAGATTAGGAAATTGGTTTTGTCAATCCCAGGGATTAGGTTTCCATTGGACCTAGAAATGGTACCAGCACAAGTGTATTTCCATTGTAGAAAATCAGTATCCTTGGACTATATGAAATAGGATGTATTTAGTGGGGGCAAAATGTAGAATTAGAAAAAGAAGAAATGAAAGAAGTAGAAAGGATAGTAAAATATATAAAAAGAAGAGGCTGAAAGTTCATTAAGTGTATAAACATATGGATGATCTAAGGGTCAGGTTAACTGTTAACCTAAAACTAGGGTGTATACAAACTGATACCAACCAATTTTCTGTCAAATTGGACTACTCT
Organism: Sarcophilus harrisii; assembly: GCF_902635505.1. Classification (NCBI taxonomy): domain Eukaryota; kingdom Metazoa; phylum Chordata; class Mammalia; order Dasyuromorphia; family Dasyuridae; genus Sarcophilus; species Sarcophilus harrisii. The sequence continues at coordinate 198,901,731 of NC_045426.1, forward strand.
TTGGAATAGTGGAATGAGATTTGGTTCTGGAATGGGGGGGGGAAGGGGCCCACTTCATTTCAAATATTTTCTCTGTCCCTGATTGGTATTTGTATGATCCTGAGCAAGTCTCTTCACTGGTGAGCTTCAGATTCCTCATCTATAACATGAGAAGATTCAACTTTAGGACTTCCAGCTCAATCTGTGATCCCTGAATTTACCCATCTCCAATTCCCATGCCTGGAATTCACTCTCTCCTTATACCTGCTTCTTAAGATTTCTAGCTTCCTTTAAAGATCAGATTAGATATACCTTTCTATAAAAAGTCTTTTTTGAAACTCGCTGTTTTAGTGCTTTTTTTTCCCTCTCTAATTATATTCTATTTACTTTTGGGGATATTCTATTTACTGAGTTGTCCCATCAATGCTTTAAAGTTGAAAAGAATTTTTGAAATTATATCAGTAGATATAAACACTTACCGCTATGTGTCACTTAATAATTATATAGCTCTTGAAGGCTTACAAACTACTTTATGATTACCTCATTTGATTCCTACAGCAGTTCTGTAAAATATGTGTAATTTTCACTCCCATTTAACAGATAATGAAACTAAAGTGATTTCCCCAGTATTATAAAGCAAGTAAATATCTGTGTAGGATTTAAACTCAAATCTTTCTGAATCCAAGTTCAACCACAATAGGATAGTTCCTGCCTTCAAAGAGATTATATACTAATGCATTAAGATGTAGTCCATCCCCATTATTTTATGAAAAAGGAAACAAAGGCCCAGTGAGATTAAGAAATACATATAATGTGACATGGCTAAGGAAAGTGAGATTAAAGTCAGAGTTTGCTTGCTGTAAAATTCAGAACTCTGGGTACATGTTGTAGTCACCTTGTGGAACATAAATTCCTTTTAAAAATATTCATTCATTTATTTTTATTTTTATTTATTTATTTTACATTTTGAGTCCCAAATTCTCTCTCTCCTTTCTGTCCTTCCCTACCCATTGAGAAAACAAGCAATATGATATACATTATACAGGAACATAAATTCCTTGAAGAAAGGAATTGTTTTGTTTTGTTCTTTTTACCTCCAAACTCAAGCACTGTGCATGACACAAAGTACATGCTTAGCTATTCAATTGACTTATTAAAACAAATAGAATAGACAACTCTGCCAGGTGTGATTTGAGGGGCACCTGAAGAATAAACACTATAGGATGATGTTTACAGACAAAGCCATGCTCAAAAGGATAAACAGAACATAGATTTGTAGTAACTCCATAAGGATTTCAGGTATTTTTGTAGCTGAATATCTACAGTCTTAAAATGAGACCTATTGAATTTTTATTCTTTCCCTAAACGTCTTAAATGTACAAGCGAACTTGCAAACCTAGAAATTTAACTCATGCCCCTTTGGTCTTCCTGGTATCAAATTTTTCTTTGGTAAAAGAGACATTTTTTTATCTCAGTCTTGATTAGCTTATTCTCCAAAGTGAAAAAATATTTCTGTTGATTGTCCCTAATCTTACTCTCTAGTTTAGTCTTCTTAAGTGTCTGAAATTCCTTCTTCAGCAATGTTTTCCAACCTTTAAGAGCCTTCAACCATCAAAAACCTTTTATTAAAGTAAAGCAAATACTCTAGAAAGTGAAAATGTCAGAAGCCTGTAAATTAACATTTTCATGGGGATGAATTTATGAGCTCTTTCTAGTTTCCCCATTCTATGATAACAAATGAGAGGAACAGTCTGCTAAAATGTGACACAAAATGGGGCTCTGAAAAGAGAGGGAAGAGTAGTCCTTCACCTACAAAGGAAAACTCTTTTCCTTTATCATTTGCCCAAGGACTACCCCTGCCAGTGATTCAATGATAAATTTGTAAAAGATGACATATCTTATATAAATTTCATCTTAAAAATGTAAGATTACAGCTTCAAATTTTCTGCATTGCCATAGATGATTCATTTAAATGAGAACAATTTCACTGATTTGGTGGCTAGTGGAATATTTTTTTTCAACCCCTTTATGGAATACAGTTTGGGGCTACATGAGAGTGTCTACAATTACCTGAATTTTTTATTGTTTTTTGCCATCTTACTTTTATTGTTTAGGTTCCCTTCTTTTGTATTATTTTTCAATCTCTTTCTTCTTCTAATGTCTATAATCCCTAATCCTTTAATTAGCTTAATTATTGACTCCCTATTCTGGTTCTGTAATAACTAGCATTTCTACAACTCTTTAAAATTTGCAAAGCTCTTTAAAGATATTAAATCATTTCACTCTCATAAACAAATGTAGGAGGTAGTATTATTTTTAAATAAAAAAATTCCGTTACATGTAAACATTACATGTAAAATGTAATTTTATATAAAAATGTTCCATATTAAAAACAATTTTTGACATTCCGTTTTTAACATTTTGAGTTCCAAATTCTGTCCTTCCTTCCTCCCTTTTCTACTCACTCCTTAAGATATTTTATTTTGTCAAAAGTTTTTTCTGTATCTATTGAGCTAATCATATGATTTCTATTGGTTTTGTTATTGATATGGTCAGTTATGTGGATAGTTTTCCTAATATTGAACCAGCCCTGCATTATTGGTATAAATCTCACTTAATCATAGTGTATGATCTTTGTGATATATTGCTATATTTTTTTTTTACTGGATTTTATTTTTAAAATTTGCTTCAGTATTCATTAGGGAAATTGGTCTATAATTTTCTTTCTCCGTCTTTGTTCTTCATGCACCATATTTGGGTCATGGAAGGAATTTAATAAAACTCCCTCTGCCTATTTTTCCAAATTTTTTTTATTGTATTGGAATTAATCATTCTTTAAATACTTTGCAGAATTCATTTATGAATCCATCTGGGCATAAGGATTTTTTAAAGGGAACTCTCATGGCTTGTTCAATTTCTTTTTCTAAGATAGACTTATTTATATATTCTATTTATTCTTCCATAAATCTGGGCAATTTGTATTTTTGTAAACATTTATCTATTTCATTTGGGTTGTCAGATTTTTTGGCACATCATTGGACAAAATAGATCCTAATAATTGCTTTAATTTAAGCTTCATTGTTAGTGAATTCACCTTTTCATTTTTGATACAGGTGATTTGGTAATCTAACAGATTAACCAATGTTTTATCTGTTTTATATATTTTTTCATAAAAGTAATTCCTACTTTTATTTATTAATTAATCCATTTTATTTTAATATTATTAATCCCTCTTTTGATTTTTAGGATTTCTAGTTTGACCTGAAGATTAATTGGAGATTTTTAATTTGTTTTTTTTTCTTCTTTCTTTTCTTTTTAGTTACATACCCACTTCATTGTTCTGTTCTTTCTTTTATTGATGTAAGCATTTATAGATATAAAATTTCCCTAATTACTCCTTTGACTGTATTTCAGAAGGTTTCCTGTGTTGTCTCATGCTTGTCTTTCTCTTTATGAAATTATTATTTCTATGATTTATTCTTTGATCTAAGCATTTTTCAGCATTAGACAGTTTGGTTTTCAATTAATTTTTAATCTTTGCTTTCATAACCCTTTATTGAATGTAATTTTTATTGCATTGTGATCTAAAAAGGATGCATATAATATTTATTTTTCTACTTTTGATCATATTATTATGCCCTAATACATGTTCAGTTTTTTTTAGAGTCATATACACCTAAAAAAAAGGTATACACTCTTCTATTCCTATTAAGTTTTCATCAGAGATCTATGATATCTACATTTTCTAAAATTCTATATATCTACTTAAATTCTTTCTTGTTTATTTTTTGGTTTGATATATCCAGTTCTGAGAAGGGAAATTTGGGCTTCCCTACTAGCATAGTTTTACTGTCTGTTTCTTCCTGTAACTCATGGAATGTTTCCTTAAAAAATTTGGACACTATACCATTTGGTGCACGTATGTTTAATATTGACATAACTTCATGATCTATGATATATTTTAGCAAAATGTAATTTTCTTTTTTTAGGCCTATTTTTTGCTTTTGTTTTATCTGAGATCATGATTGCTTTCCCAGTCTTTTTTACTTCATCTGAAGCATAATAAATTCTATTCTAGTCTCTTATTTTTACTTTGTAGGTGTCTCTTTGTTTCAAGTTTATTTCTTATAAACAACATATTGTTGGATTCTGATTTCTAATTCATTCTGCTCTCTTCTCATTAAGTTCATTCCATTCAGATTCATCACTATGATTATTAATTGTGCATTTCCAATGTCAAGATATTAGGAAATACCCTAGCTAGTATGGTAGTATCAAGGCTGTGCTGGAATAGACTTGGACTGCTGGCATAGACTTGGACTGCTGGCTTATTAGAGATGATTTTTACATTTTTCTGTGGGAGCATTTGTACCTTGGATATTTACAAACATGAAAAATTAGGGTGATTTACTGTATTTGTTTTGACTGACTAAACTTAAGAAAATGATAGACTTCCCAGAGCAAGAGTAAGCAATAAATTATCCCAATACTTCCATATTTACCTCCAAACAACAATAAAATAATGCCTTGAAAAAAAATCCTGGAATAATAGAACCAGTCAAAAGAAAAAAATGAAACAATTTTTTAGCCCAAGAAATTTGGAATATGACCAAGAAAGTCTGTCTCACTTAAGCAAAAGGGTAACACAGTCCAGAACAAGAAGCATCCCAGTAAGTCAGCAGCGAGTATCACTTTTAGCAAACCAGTGGGAGATCTTAATACAGTGGGGGCAAACAAACTCCCTCTTTATCTCTCTCCCCACAACATGTGCCTCAGCATTGCCGGTGAAATGGGTAGATTCAGCTCTAAGAACTACCACATGCTTCAGTGTAACCTTAGGCAATCTCCAACAACCGATAGTCACATGCTTCAATGTAGCCCTAGGTAATCACAGAAACATTCTACTGGCTTCAGCCAGACTCCAGTATTAGGACCTCACCTCAGTGCCAGGTAAGCTAGCAGAGCCCTATAGCCTCCAGGAACTGCAGTCCTCCCATCTCAAGTCCAGCAAATCTTACAAAAATGAATTATGAAAACTATTTTTACTTGCATTTTAAAAAATAAAATACTATTGAAAAATTTAAAATAAGACTTTGTGTTCCAAAAATTTCCCCCTTCTTTCCTTACCTCCTCTTCCCTCCCCAAGACAGCAAGCAATCCTTGTAAAACATGCTGTCCTTTTAGACACATGTCCATATTTGTCATGTTATGCAAGAAAAACAGGCCAAAAGGAGAAAAAAAGAAAAATAAAAAGCAAACAAAGAAAAAAGGTAAAAATACTATGCTTCAATCAATTCATTTTCAGTTTCTATAGCTCTCTCTTTGGATATGGATAGCATTTTCCATCCTAAATCTATTGGAATTGTCTTGAATCACCATATTGCCTAGAAAACACAAGTCCATCACAGTTGAACATCACATAATGTTGTTACTGTGTACAATGTTCTCTTGGTTATGTTCACTTCACTCAGCATCATTTCATGTAAGTCTTTTCAGGCTTTTCTGAAATCAATCTGTTCATCATTTATAGAACAATAATATTCTATTCCATATTCATATATCATAATTTATTCAGCTCTTGCCCAACTGATGAGCATCCACTCAATTTCCAGGTCCTTGACACAACAAAAAAAGCCATTACAAACAGTTTTGCACATGTAGATCCTTTCCTCTCTTTATGATCTCTTTGGGATACAGACTAAGTAGTGACACTGTTGGATCAAAGGGTATGCACATTTTTATAGCCCTTTGTTTTCTGATTGCATCGTTCACAACTCCACTAACAATGCATTAGTGTACCAGTTTTCCCACAGCCCCTCCAACATTTATCATTATCTTTTTCTGTAATCTTAGCTAGTCTGATAGGTATAAAGTTCTAGCTCAGAGTTATCTTAATTTCTATAATCAACAGTGATTTAGAGCATTTTTTTCACATAACTAGAAATTGCCTTAATTTTTTCCATCTGAAAATTATCTGTTCATATCCTTCAGCCATTTATCATTTGGGGAATGATTTGTATTCTTATAAATTTGAGTCCATTCACTATATATTTTAGAAATATCAGTATCAGAAACACTGTTTGTAAAAATTGCTTCTCAGCTTTCTTCTTCTCTTCTAATCTTAGCTGCATTAGTTTTGTTTGTGCAAAAATTTTTAAATTTAATATAATCAAAATTATCCATTTTGTATTTCAAATTGTTCTTTAGTTCTTGTTTGGTCATAAATTCCTCCCTTCTCCACATATCTGACAAGTAGACTATCCTTTGATCTACTGATTTGCTTATCTTATCACTCTTTATGTTTAAATCATGAACGCATTTTGACCTTATCATGGTATAGGGTGTTGGATGTTAGTCAATGCCTCAGTTCTGCCATACTATTTTCCAATTTTCTTAGCAATTTTTGTTAAATGGTGAATTCTTATTCTTTAGGTTTATCAGACACTAGAATACTATATTATTGACTGTGTCTTGTGTAGCTAATCTCTTTCAATGATCTACAACTCTACTTCTTAGCCAGTACAAATGGTTTTAATGACTGCTGCTTGCTAATATAGTTTAAGGTCGGTTATGGCTAGACCACCTACCTTTGCATTTTTTCCCCCATTAATTCCCTTGGTATTCTTGACCTTTTGTTCTTCCCTGTGAATTTTGTTATCATTTTTTTCTAGCTCTGTAAAATAATTTCTTGGCAATTTGATTGGGATGGCACTGAATAAGTAGTGATTAATTTAGGTCAGAATGTCATTTTTATTATATAAACTTTGCCAATCAATCAGCAATTGATATTTTTTCAATTGTTTAGATCTAACTTTATTTGTGTGAAAAGTATTGTGTTCCTATAGTTCTTGGCTTTGTCTTGGACTGAAAAATTGTTGCTGATGATCTCTCATACAATATGTTCCTTTTAATTTTTATTAACCAATTGATATCAATTAGTTTTTTTTATAAAGCAATATTTACTGAATAGCTAAGATATTTGACAAATTGGGAGTGCATTCTCCACCTGTCCACATCTGGTGTCTGGGGAGTGTAGGCTCAAACTTGAGGCAAAAATGTACTAAGGTACACATGTGGTCCACACATGTGGACCAAGAGGTACTCTATGACTTCAAGGGAAATGCTTTTCTTCCTTCTAGTTCTTACTACCAATTTCCCTATTTAGTGCTATGTTACTAATAAACCATTTTCTGTACTTAACTGGGCTAGAACCTAGTGTCTCAAATAATAGATCAATCCATTCTTAGGTTGGATCAAACTGATATCCAAGTCTGTCCTGGTTCCTCATTAAATTTGGCTGTTTGTCTGTGGATTCCAGAAATGTCTCTATAGAATTCCAGAGAACTGGTTTGAATTGGACATATGGACATGAAATTTTAAAAGCACTCTATTAATTTTCTGAAAATAGAAAATTTTTCCTGGAAAGGTGGTGATGGATAAAGAGTGAAATGAGAAACTGGCCAATGTGGGTCCAGTACTTAGAGCATGTCCAGTATGAACTGCCTGATTCCATAGAAGTTCGGTGAGCCCTTATAAAAGTTCTCATGTGACCGTGAATGCTTGTTATCACTATTTCTTTTGTATTTCTTTTTTCCTGCTGTTGAATGAATATCCTGACATAAGAGCACCCAAGAAACTCTAATTATGGAAAATAAAAGCTGCTGAAAAGAGTGCAGCAGAGAGTAGTTGGAAAAAGAAGACCTGTCAAAAAAGGAAGCAAACATTTCACCATAGCCAGTTTTAAATACACAGGTAGTCAATCAAAAAAGTTAACTACCTCCCCTAAACTGACTGTATCCCCCAGGCCTCCATATGCCCAAGATTATCTATCTTTCTATCTATCTATTTATATATATTTGTATATGTGTGTGTCAAGAGAGAGATATATATGTGTATATTTGTCTTTGTGTGTGTGTGTGTGTGTGCGTGTGTGTGTGTGTGATATATCCTTTGGGCAACCCCTAAAATTATAGGACAGATTACCCATGGAATAGTTGTCATGGGTTCAAGGTATTCTATGGCTCTCTACTCTTAAAACTATACTACACACACATGCTTAATTATATGTTTACCAGGAATCACAATTAGTTCAAAGCAAAAAGGTTTTTACTGAAATGGCATTGTAAGAAAAGTAGAAAAAAAGTCTATTAGAGATTGACAAATAGAGGATTTTAATTTGAAAAATCTCCTTCAGAAACTCAGAAAGGTGGTAGTTGACTAACATCTTTACCTTGGAAAGGCAGAAATTTGATGTACTGAGAGGTATCTTGAAATAGATCACACACACACACACACACACACACTATATATATATATATATATATATATATATATATATATATATATATATATATATATAGCATAGCCAAAGCAAGGATATATTTTAAAATCCTCATCAAATTGAATAGTTCATCTAATGAATAAATCTTTCTAATATTGTTATCAGTATAACTACATCAACTCCAAAATTTCATCAGAGAGAAAACTACTCCCACCCAACTAGACCTCTTTTTAACCCCAGGAACCAGGGTGACAATGAGGTTTGAGTCAGGATATGGCTCTCAATTCAGGTAGAATGCATGAGTCAGTTCCTAGTGTCATAGAAAAAGAAAGAAATGCTTTCTGATCTGAGAATCATCAAGACTAAATATATATTTTCTGAAAAGTGTCAAGCACTCTCCAAGCATCTTGAAGTTTGTCATGAAGGTTTATATTCAATATTCCTCATTTCAGAGAAATCCTCTGAAATCAAGGACAATTTATATGAGTTTTCATTTGGGTAGCTCAAGAAGTTTCTTGTCTTTACTAAAAAATTCAGAAATTGTTCTTGGCATCAAAAATTGATCAAAATCAGTTTCCAATAACCTTTATATGAATTATTGATATAGTAGTATATCTTTATACTAATAGGCTATGTGCCTTCAACTGGAATTTCCTTGGTTTGTCAAGCTGACTTTTAGAGGTGACTCTATTCTCCTGCTTCCAATAAATTAATGTGATGCATATTTATCAATTTCAGGTACACTAATTCAAAAAATGCCTACTTTGGGGGTACAGCTTACAATTAAAGTGTCAGTTGTTTGAATAGTATTATATAGGATACTTGGCAAAAAGTTAACTCTTTTAAGATATTCTAGACAGGTGCAATATATCTATCTACTGGGGCTTAAAAGGACAACATCCTCTGAAGAAAACATCAGTCATAAGATGAAGTATTCTGTTTGGGTTAGTCATCTAGCTTTGTTTACATAATGGGGATCTGTCATGTAATTAAGATGTGTTTTAATGGGAAGAATGTAGAACATGTGGAGCATGACAGCCAACTGCTTCTGGGATAATCATGAGATTCTAGGGGATGGACATTTAGTAAATGATTCTGGATTAGATAATCCAGGCTCTCTGATCAGCTTTGGAAGCACTGAAAAAGGCCAGTCAGCTTTGACTATTTTCTCTTAGCTTATAACATTATTTTACCTCATTGTCTACAAGCTATGCTCTTTTGTCTGGTAGGGACTAAGCTGTGAGAGGAAAAGCTTTTGGGCTTTCTTCCCTTCTAAGGTCATGTGATACTCCAAGAAATGAAGCTTCCTGGCCCATTTATTCTTTTCAGTTCTAGGTGCAGAGAGTGGAGTCTATTCTGGGTCAGGAGTCTATTTTGGTCAGGAACCTGGGAGTCAGAATCCAGGCTGAGTTGCAGACAGACTAGGGCTGATGCCTTGAGGAGTTATAAGTAATCTTTGGGAGTGACTTTCTGGACTCCAGCCCAGTAAAAGGACTCATTCAGCAGTGATGTCATCTTTGGAGATGAACTTTTGGAGATGGACCATTACTCTGTATGAAATGAGCTAAATTTAGAGCTCAAGTCCCCTTCCCTTCAGATCCAAGTGGGGACAATTCCCACCCTTCAGGGAAGTTTACATCCCAGAAGTATTGGAGGAAACATTGTTCTTACTATATATTTGTTGCAAATATTTCCATTGTAAATGCTACACAATGTTAAGTGGTTAAATGTAGCTTGAGGTGGGTGGGGAGAGGAGGTGTAAGTAACTGTGGGAATGGGGGAAATAGTTGCTCAGGATTCAAGCTTATGAAAATAGAGAAGAGATTCATAAAACCCTCTGGGTACCTGAACATCCTGAGGGAGAAATGCACACTACTTGAGTCTGAGAGGGTATTGCCAGAACATTTCATGTTTATACTCAATATAAGCAAAACCTAAATGAAAAACTTTTATTACTTTCAAATTATATACTGAGACTTATTAATTTAAATCAATATGAAGTTACAGGATGGAGATAGGGTAGGACAGGGAATTTTTTTTTCTTCTTAATCTAATTCGCTAAAGAGTATAAAAGATGAATATTCCTTATTAATGGATCCAAGCCATGTCTAATACTTAATATTTTGGGACTATTCTCTGAATAGCCCCAGAGCCTATAGCTTAACTTTCCCAAGCTCAGCTCTTATTAAACAATACTTAAATCTTAACTGCAATTAGTTCTAGTTGGAATCAGCTGCTAAAATTCCCTTACAAGCTTACTGATGCATTATGGTTATGATTTAACTTCCTTATTCTGAGAAGATTGTTACAGGTTGATGTTCTTTGACACCATTGCCCCTCTCTTGACATTTGCCATGACTTTGGGAGTTTTGTTTGTAAACCAATAAACTATTTTGATCCATCTTAATGTTTTTCTGCAGGCCATTTACTTGAACTCACCCAAACCTAAATTTCCATGATAACCTTATTTATTAAGAATAAAATAAATTGTCTTGACTTCCTATCTTTACTTCCCATTGCAGAATAACTGTCTTATTTGAGATGGAAAAGAATATGAGTGTGTAAGCCAAAATTTGAACACAAACATCCAGTATATTTTGTACAGGAAAGAACTAAAATATTCTCTGTTAATTCCCTACAAGTTCTTTCTGATATCTTAGTAAGCTTTTTCAAATATCATATGAGACCATATCTTTAGCATTCAAGATTTGAAAACAATTATGTATAACTACTTATATACTTTTTTCTCTACATCAGAAATGAAACATTTCTAGTGGTTTGTAGGAAATATTTGATATTTCTGGAGTCATTCTAGTAACTTTTTGACTCTTATTGACTCTGAATGACACTGGCAATTTCATAGTTCTCTGATAGAAATCCATACCTGAATTAGTATTAGAAATTAGAAATCCATACCTGTATTAGGTGGCCTCAAGGGCAGTTAGGTGGCACAATGGATAGAGTGCCAGGCCTGGACGTAGGAGTTCAAATCTGGCTTCAAACACTATGTGAGCAAGTCACTTAACCCTATTAACCTCAGTTTACTCATCTGTAAAATGAGCTGGAAAATTAAAAGGCAAATCAAGTATCTTTGCCAAGAAAACTTCAAATAAGGTCACAAAGATTCAGATCTAACTGAAAAAGAACTGAATAACAGCAATAACAAAAATGGTCTTGAAATATAACTACAGATTGCAGCTTTGATCATTTTTTTAATGTTTGCTTTTATTTTGATTTAATCTTTTTTTTCCCAATTACATGTAATAATAATTTTTTTAATTATAGCTTTTTATTGACAGAACATATGCATTGGGTAATTTTTCAACATTGTCCCTTGCAATCACTTCTATTCCAACTTTTCCCTTCCTTCCCTCCATCCCCTCCCTTAGATGGCAGGCAGTCTCATACATGTTAAACATGTTAAAGTATATCTTAAATACAATATATGTGTACATATTTATACAGTTCTCTTGTTACACAAGAAAAATTGGATTCAGAAAGGTAAAAATAACCTGGGAAGAAAAACAAAAATGCAAGCAGTCCACATTCATTTCCCAGTCTTCTTTCTCTGGGTACAGCTGGTTCTGTTCATCACTAATCAGTTAGAACTGAATTGGATCTTCTCATTGCTGAAGATATCCACTTCCGTCAGAACTGATCCTCATATAGTATGGTTGTTGAGGTATATAATGATCTCCTGGTTCTGCTCATTTCACTTAGCATCAGTTCATGTAGGTCTCTCCAAGTCTCTATGTATTCATCCTGCTGGTCATTTCTTACAGAACAATAATATTCCATAACATTCATATACCACAATTTATCCAGCCATTCTCCAATTGATGGACTAAAAACAATTTTAATATACTTCCCCCCCAAAAAATTTAGAGTTCTAAATTATGGGGTTGTTTTTTTTGAAAGACATTCCCACTCCAACCAAGGTAAAGTTTCCTAATCATCACATGGTTGTTGAGCATATTCAAAGTATTTTGTCTTTATAAGAATCAAAAAGTTAATCTATAGTTTCTGTTCATAATGAAAAATTCATTAATTTGACAGAATGTTCTGGGTTGAAACTTATTCAGGCTAATCCTCAGTAGTATAGATTTAATTTTAGAATAAAATGAGCCACTCATAAATTATTCAACAGTTAACAAAAAGATTTGCTTAATCTTACTAGAAAAAGTCATTGAGTATACCTCAAGTTGATTTAGTTAATTGAAACTTCCTTGTCTGAGTTATCCATCAGAAGTATCAGAATACCCCTGGAATTTCTTATGGCTGCTTTGTACTTGGGTGAAGAGGAGATTATGTCAACAATCTGAGCCTTTACTCCCCTAAACCAACCAAATCTCAAGGAAGATCTTAATACCTTTGAAAGAAAAATTATCCTAACCTTTATAGGGTAGAGGTTAAGATATTGCTCCTACCATATTTTACTCATTAGTGGTGATGTTCTTAAGATTTTATAATCTTCCACTCCCGGAATGACTCTAGGGCTATTACTGTTATTCTGACCAACAATATTCAAGAAGCCTTAATACATGTAACATTAAAGAAGACAGAGAAAAGCTTAAATCAGAAGAAGCAAAGCCAAAACAATTTACAAATTGCTTTTTAGTTAATGCCTTGGGCAATGGATCTTAGAAAGGATGAAGTTTTAGGTCTAAATGTTGGAGTCTTTGTGTGGTGAGTGATGTCAAATCTTGCCAGTTTAGGAACTTAATAACTGGGAACATCAGAGCTCTAGCAAAGATGCACTTCCTGCATAGTTACCAGTCTTATTATAGGCCAGAGAGAATTATATTGTACAGGTGATCATTTATTATTTCCTGATCCACTATCCACCACTGCCCTCCTCCCCATTCACTGTCCAAATGGGGCCCCATAGGAGACAGGGAGAGATGGAAAAAATACAAAATTTTTGCCTCATGAGAGTCCTCTAAGGGGTTGCCATTTTCTTCTGTGAGGCTGAATCTTTTTCACCTTTGTTTCACCTCCTGATTGCAGAAAATCCCTATCCCAAAATTCCATACCTTGTTCCTCTATACCTTCCCTAACAAGGAATTGTAAAATGATCTCTGACATCAGTGTAGAAGGACTACAGTGAACCTTCATTTTGCCATTGCACATGCCAGAACCCACTCTTCTGCCATTGGGCTAACATTGCTGCTGGAAACTGATCCACAGTTTATTCTACCTGGGCCAGTGTCTCTGCCTTCTACCTGTATATACTGCTGCTGGTGGGGACTGCTCCTTTCGGGCACTGAGTGTCTCCCATCTTCGTCAAAAGTCCTTTCCCAATGAGCCCAAAGGGCAATCAAACTCCAGCAGTGTCACTGGGGCTACTTGTTGCCCAATCTGCCAAGGCAAACTATTATCCCCTGTGTCAGGCCAGGACAAATGCCACTATTAGGGCCAGAACAATTCTGCTTTATCTTGGGGCAGTGTTGCCTAAAAACTGATTAATCCCCCAAATGAATCCCTAAAATGTTGTCTCTTAACCTCATTCTCTTTAACATTTTAATTGATTGTTTGACTCTCGTATTTGGGAGGCTTTCCCTCCTTGGAGGCCTTTAAGCTTAGACCAGGTCAGATACATTATAGGCCAAATTCCAATTATAGGAATTGGATTATAAGGATACTGAAATCCCTTCTAACTCTCAAATTCTGAAATTCATCAATCAACATGTTATTATTTCAGTCTAACTTTATATTTTGTTTCTTGCCTTAATCTTGCCTGATTTTCTTGTGTTGTATTTTTTAAAAGGTCTTCAATATTATAGCCTTTTAAAGTTATCAAACTGTGCATACCCTTTGATCCAGCAGTGTTACTACTGGGCTTATATCCCAAAGAGATATTAAAGAAGGGAAAGAGATCTATATGTGCAAGAATGTTTGTGGCAGTCCTTTTTGTAGTGGCAAGAAACTGGAAACTGAGTGAATGTCCAATAGTTGGAGAATGGCTGAATAAATTGTGATATATGAATATGATGGAATATTATTGTTCTGTAAGAAATGACCAACAGGATGATTTCAGGGAGGCCTGGAGAGACTTACACGAACTGATGCAGAGTGAAATGAGCAGGACCAGGAGATCATTATATACTTCAACAACAATACTATATGATGACCAGTTCTGATGGACCTGGCCATCCTCAGCAACGAGATCAACTAAATCATTTCCAATGGAGCAGTAATGAACTGAACCAGCTACGCCCAGAGAAAGAACTCTGGGAGATGACTAAAAACCATTACATTGAATTCCCAATCCCTATATTTATGCCCACCTGCATTTTTTATTTCCTTCACAAGCTAATTGTACAATATTTCAGAGTCTGATTCTTTTTGTACAGCAAAATAACGTTTTGGTCATGCATACTTATTGTGTATCTAATTTATATTTTAATGTATTTAACATCTACTGGTCATCCTGCCATCTAGGGGAGGGGGTGGGGGGTAAGAGGTGAAAAATTGGAACAAGAGGTTTGGCAGTTGTTAATGCTGTAAAGTTACCCATGCATATAACCTGTAAATAAAAGGCTATTAAATTAAAAAAAAAAAGAAATGACCAACAGGATGATTTCAGAAAGGTCTGGAGAGACTTACACAAACTGATGCTGAGTGAAATGAGCAGGACCAGGAGATCATTATTTACTTCAACAACAATACTGTAAGATGATCAATTCTAATGGACGTGGCCCTCTTCAACAATGAGATGAACCAAATCAGTTCCAATGGAGCAGTAATGAACTGAACCAGCTACACCCAGCGAAAGAACTCTGGGAGATGACTATGAACCACTACATAGAATTCCCAATCCCTCTATTTTTGTCACCTGCATTTTTGATCTTTTTCACAGGCTAATTGTACACTATTTCAAAGTCCAATTCTTTTTGTACAGTAAAATAACTGTTTGGACATGTATACTTGTGTTTAATTTATACTTTAACATATTTAACATGTATTGGTCAACCTGCCATCTGGGGGAGAGGATGAGGGGAAGGAGGGGAAAAATTGGAGCAAAAGGTTTGGCAATTGTCAATGCTGTAAAATTACCCATGCATATAACTTGTAAATAAAAAACTATAAAAACTATATTGTAGCCTTTTTAGATTTATTTATGAGTTCTTTTCCCCCAACACATAAGTTTTTCTGAAGTTAGCATGTGATGGTAACTAGGTATATTCTTGAATATCCCCATTCAGAAGTCTTTTAAATCTAATTTTCCCAATAATCTGTTTGTTCTGTTTTCTTTGCTACATCACAAGTGGCAAGGGGGTGAGGGAGAAGTGGATTAAAATACAATCGTTTTCAGAGCTTGAGTAATTTCCCTGGGCAAGTCCACAAGTGTAAGACAATACAAGTGTTCTCATATCTTGTGGCATCAGTTCTTAAGCTGATTGTTTCAAGACTTGGTGGGTTACAGAACCAAAGTTTTATGACAAGAACGGTTCTGCAGTTTGATTAACATTCACAGGAATGTAGTGACTGTGAGAATGTTGTCAAGCTGCGCTTTTAAGTTTTAAGTTTAAAGCTCAAAACTTTAAGTTTCAAGTTTTAAGTTTTAAGTTAAGCTTTTTAAGTTTTAAGTTTAAGTTTAAGTTTTAAGTTTAAGACTCCCAAGTCA
Source organism: Sarcophilus harrisii (assembly GCF_902635505.1). Classification (NCBI taxonomy): domain Eukaryota; kingdom Metazoa; phylum Chordata; class Mammalia; order Dasyuromorphia; family Dasyuridae; genus Sarcophilus; species Sarcophilus harrisii. The sequence continues at coordinate 198,917,618 of NC_045426.1, forward strand.
GAGGCTGCTGGTGAAATGGTATCTCTGAAAATTCTAAATTATTAGACATATATTAATATGAAAATCACAAATCCCTTTATAGGATTTTCCAATCCAGAAGAACAAGTTGAAGCTGCAACTAAGTAAGAAGATTGACATATTCCCATTGCATGAATGAGAAATGGGATGTGCTCAAGGTGCAACACAAGGAATCCAGATCACCAATTCCAGATCATTTACAGAAAGATCTAAGAGAATTTCTCTATGATAGATCTCAGAAACTACCTCCAACAATAATGATTAATGGCATTATCATGGAGTAGAACCTAAGAAAAATGGAAAGATATGTAGTGTAATGATTACTGAACTTTGAATGAAATTACCAAAGTGGATCAATACACTATGAGATGACTGCCCGTTTGTTCTAGATTGTCTGCTAGGCAGCCAGTGGTTTCTAATGCTGTACTTGCACAGTAGGTGCTTATCAGATTTCTAAGTCTGAAGAAGACAAAAAAAAAAGACCATTTTTACCTGTTCACCAGTTTGAGAAAAATACTCCAGAGTAGATATTCTGGGGTACCATCTACTTTCAAAAGACTCATGGAGAAAGCATTTGAGGACAAAAGTATCTGGGAAATTTTAGTGTATATCGATCATTATTTTTAGTAAGACACTGAAGGAACATGAGGAGAAATTGTAGAAAGTGTTAAATCAGCTGGAGGAAGCTGATCTGAACCTGTCAATGGACAAATGCCAATTTTGCAGAGTTTTTATTAGATATGTGGGTCACATTGTTTCCCAGTAAGATGTGAACACTGATCCAGAGAATTTTCAAATTTGCCACTGCTACAAAATCTTAATGACTTAAGAACATTTTGGGAATTTAGTGCTTACAACTGCAAATTTGTTAAGAACTATGCTGTTACTGCTAAACCATTAAATGACTTCACTCATGCACATGGATCTATGTAGTTAAATAGATCCAGAGCCAAAAATGTTAAGAAAGGTGAAATTGCTTTAAAACCTACAAAACCTTTTGGAGAAAAATGAAAGACAAATCTGAAAAAAGGCTTCAAAAATTTAATCAATTGCTTTGTCCATGTACCAATTTTGACTTATTCAGCTTATTCAGACCCAAATCAACCCTTTGTTCTCCCTGGAGATGTCAGCCTGGAAAGTTTGGGAACTATTCTATACCAAAAAAGCAATGGTCACCAGTAGCAAAATTGCATTCAATAGCAGAAGTATGACTTATAATGAGTCTTGTTACCTTGTTCATAAGCTTGGTAAGAACTCAATCTTTAAAGGAGCCATTACTGAGAAGTTCAAAGACAATATATATGGAGCAAAACTCTAGGTGTGTACTGATAACAATCCACTGATATATCTGGATCAGTACCAAACTTGACAGAAATGGGTAGCCATACTGGCCAATTGTAATTGCAGTATACATTATAGGTGTGGCAAGATGAATAGTGTGCAGAACACTAGAACTGTGGTGATGCTAAAAGGTTTGAGAAGAGTCTATGACATGCAGGGTACTGGACTGCAACTGGGTAGAAGTATAGCATGTCAAATAAATCCTGTGACTGAGCCAGTCTTTTTGCCACAATTTTCTGCAAACTCCTTGCAGGGAAAACAGATGTCTGATGGAAGGCTGAGACATAATATAAACCCTGAAGTAGTATAATAATCCTACTACCATGACATTCCAGACAGCAAGAAAATACCTTACTACTGAGGCAGTGGCAGAAATTGGAGTTGTTCAATGGAGTATGACTGATTCCACACAGAAGCCGGAAGACACTGATACTACCCAAAGCATGCCATTTAACAGCCCTGAATGTTTTGCATGATGATTTTGGATAAATATATCCAAAAAGAATATTAGAGCTTATTTTAAAAAATTTATTGGCCTAAAATGCTTGGAAATATCACCAGGAAAATGTAAAATTTGTGCCAGATGTGTACTCCGAGCCTAGAAGTACCAACAAATCTTTGGAACTTATTTGTATTGACTTTCAATCCCTGGAATTAGATAATAAAAATACCCATATTATCTAAGAGGCAACTGACAATTTCATTAGGCATACACAAACATATACCCAACCAGAAACCAAAAACCATCTACTGCTGCAAAAGCGTTATGGAGAAAGAATTTTTCAGCATGTAGATTCACTGCCAGAGTCCACTTTGACCAAGGTAGAGATTTTAAAAGTAAGTTACTCAGAAGAATATTTGTCTTGGCAGCTATCAAAAAAAAAATCTAGTACTGCTCCTAGCCATCCTCAAGGGGACTCATAGGTTGAATGTTTTAATCACACACTGTTGAACAAATTGGGAACTTTGAGACCAGAACAAAAGGTTCAGTGGGGTCAACAAGTATCATCTCTAGGACATGTGTATAATTCCAACAGGGATGATGCTACAACTTTTACTATATTTACTCAAGCCTGGGCGAGAAAGCTCTCGTATTACATGTGGAGCTTTGTGTGAGATAAAATTTGGCCCTTTTGCTGGAGCCCTTGGAGAAATCTCTACCTGGATTTTATTTATTTATTTTTGGGAATACCCTAGACTATGAGATCCTAGAGAAATCTGACAATTTTTATTGGTAAATATGAATTTGATTTTTTTCTGCCAGGGAGTATTTCCTCATAAGTCAGTTTCACTGGCATACTTTGGCAAAATTTCAACTTGTTAATTTCTTGACACTTTGTATTGTTGAAGTCTTTATAAATATTGGTATACTGGTTTGTTTTATTTTGTAGAGTACTGTATAAATGCTAGACTGTTTGTTGTGACAAATTTGGAATCCCCAGAGATTGTTATTGTCTAAAAGAAATGTTCGTTTCCCTTTTTGTATTTAAACAGACCTAATTTATCTTTTATGAAAACAAAATGCTCTACCAATTTTTAGGGTTAGAATACCTGCACCTAAAAAAAGTTCCACAAGTAGTTGATATTCTTTTCTATTTCTCTAATACAGCCTCCCTCCTTTTTTTTTTTTTTTTTTTTTAAATTATCTTGTTGGTTGAAATTTACAATTCCATTTGATTTAACTTAGCAGTTGCCAAGGAACCATAACACAATTTCAGGTTCCTTTTCAGATAAGGCTTCTAGAGGAAATTGCCTGAAACTATGAGTTTCACCTATGGCGGAGGGACCCCTAGCGAATTTTAGTGTGGCCTGTAAAAAGGGAGACTTTTTGTGCAGACCCCAGATAGAAGGCCTTATGAGATAATCCCTGAAGTAGTTCCTACCTGGGAGTTTTCTCATTTCAGAAACAGGTGATGTGAAATTGACTCCAGATTCCATATCTTTATAGGGAGAGTGGCACGTACCTTGGAAAGCTTAGTGAAGACAGATTTCTATTTGAGATGGTGTGGGACAGTAGTGATCACTAACACACAAGTGATTTTAGAGAGATATACACCTAGGCAAAGGGCATTCCTTTTTTTTACTACCCAATGTGAGCTCCCCTCCTTCCCTCCCTTCCTTCCTTTTTTTTATTAATGCTATTTATTTTCAAAACATATGCAGAGATAATTTTCAACATTCTTTGCAAAACCTTGTGTTCCAAATTTTTTTTTCCTTTTCCTTCACCTCCCCTCCATTTCTTTTGAACTAGAAATAATCTATGATTTAATGTGAGAAATTAGTTTTTTTTAATTAAAGCTTTTTAATTTCAAAACATATGCATAGTTTACAACATATATCCTTGCAAAACCTTGTGTTCCAAAAGTTTTTCTTTTCCTTCACCCTACCCCTTCCCCTAGATTGCAAGTAATCCAATATATGTTAAATATGGGCAATTCTTATATATATATATATATATATATATATATATATATATATATATATATATATATATTTCCACAATTGTCATGCTGCACAAGAAAAATCAGATCAAAAAGAAATGAGAAAGAAAACAAAATGCAAGCAAACAACAACAAAAAGAGTGAACATTTTTGCGATCCACACTTGGTTCCCACAGTTCTCTCTCAGGGTGCAAATGGCTCTCTCCATCACAAGATCATTGGAACTGGCCCGAATCTCCTCACTCTTTAAAAGAGCCATGTCCATCAGAATTATCATTTCGCTGTTGCCATATACAATGATCTCCTGTTTCTGCTCATTTCACTCAGCATCAGTTCATGTAAGTCTCTCCAGGCCTCTCTATAATCATCCTGCTGGTTGTTTCTTACAGAACAATAATATTCCATAACGTTCATATACCATAATTTATTCAGCCATTCCCCAAGTGATGGTATCCATTTTTGAAGAAGAGAAAAATGACATTACTATGTTGGAGTCTAGTTATAGTATCTTTGACTGTGGCTGATAAAAATCAATAAGAGCTTAGAAGGCTGTACCACAGGTTGGGCACAAATAATTCACATGAACATTTGAAATGAATTTAGAAGTCTCTAAAGGGCTGCATCTGATGTTTCCAGACTCCAGACTGAGACAATCAATGAAATACACAATTCTATTGTCTGTTTACTTTTTCCCTTTGTACCTTTTATCTGTAAGATCTACTTATCAAATATGATTACATGAATTATGATCTTTGATATTAAGGATGTGTATCAATTCAGCTTTTATTTTTGTCAAAATATCTTGAAAGGAATTGCCATGTCTTTGATTTTATCTTCATTTTCTTCTGTCCATATATGATACCCTACCCTTACCTGTGGGTGCTCTCCCCAAAGGAATGTACCTAAGAGAGATAGCCAATGACCATTGGGGTTAAGTGACTTGCCCAGGGTCACACAGCTAGGAAGTGTTAAGTGTCTGAGGCCAGATTTGAACTCGGATCCTCCTGACTTTAGGGCTGGTGCTCTACCCACTGCGCCTCCAATCTCCTTTTATTAAAATGCTGGCATTATTCATTAAATGACTAAGTTACCCAGAAATTATGTCTCTCAAATCTTTTTAAACTTCACCACACCCAGTCTCCTAGAGCTGCCTTTTCTTTTTCTACTCCACTGTTGACAAACGTGTTGACTTACCTTTTGTTCCAAGGTCCCAGTGAACTGTTCCCACTCAGAGAAGTGCTCTAATCTGTTGACATTAAGTCTTTTGGTAGTCTGACTTCAGACTACCTCTTTTGTTGAAATCAAATATTTAGCCTACAGAGAATAGGTTTATACACCGCACTACCTACCACCTTGGTCACTCACACATCCTGTTTCTTCTCCTTACAATTATATGATCTATTAGATGCCAATGTTTGTCGGGAGGGTGCATGTACGAAATTTTCTTGCATTTAGATGGAAGATTGTATTGATGAGAAGGTAATGAGGACCCCAAGTATTCAGTAGAAAGTGACCACTGCTGTTGTTGTTTCTGACTCCATTCCTCCCAAGGTCCAGTAGACTGTGCTTACTCTGGCATGAAAGTCACCCAGAATTATAAGTTTGCCTTCTTTCTGTCCACTGATGATGAGGGTTTCCAGGTTTTCCTAAAATTTTTCTTTGACTTCATTAGTCACTGATGATGGTGATCTGGCTCTTTCCTGAAAGTGGCAATCACATTGTCATGGGCCTGTTATTCATTCCTTTTGATAGATGAACAGGCTTGTTTAACTAGATTAGTTTTAGTGGAAAACCTGCTACAACTTGATGTTGCTCCCTTTCACTGTGGCCACTCCAGAAAAGCATGTGTCCAGCTCTGACTTCAGTAAGCTGGCTTTAATTTGCCAGTCTCATTTGCTATACCTGCTGAGTTCTCTCCCAAAGATGTACTGAATTTCTTGTGTGCATATTCCTTGTACAACTACAGTGGAATAATATTTGTAAAAATTTTTGTACATTTTAAAATTTTGCCTGCAGGGTGGGAGCCCTGTTTTCTCTGGTAAGTAGAAAACTTCCAGGGCACTTTTTCCAGCTCCTTGCTCATAGTAGGAGGTGAACAATGTGGTCCTTCAAAACAGTTGCTCAGATACCCAGGGAGCTGCCACATTCCAAAGCTGCTTCAGTCCAGAGAGAAAATGTCCCTATAATTTGGATTGCCCTCAGGGTTGTGAACATATATTCCAGTGTTTTTGTACCTGTTTCTTTGTCACTTGCTTGTCACTATGGGACTTTGCAACAGGTAAAAATGGTATGGGTGATGTCTTTTGATTCCGACATAAATTGGATTTAAGGGAGTCAGAATTGTGAGAAGTCATCCATCAGTTTCTCTCTTCCAGAAACATCAAAGTTCAGGGCAAGATAAAGGTCAAGATGACGACTAGTGATGGTTTGGGATGACCATCTTTGATGTTTAAGTAAACTCTAAATCTGTTTCCATTGCCTTTATGGCCTTTGGAACAAATTCTCATCTACCTATTCCACTGGAAGGTTAATAAGAGGTAGCTAAAAAATGAAACACACACACACACACACACACACATACACATTTGTTTTTCCTTCACTATGAGATTGCTTTCAAACTACCTGTTTCCTTCTTTACACTAAAATAATAGCTCTATCAGTTTTCAGCTTTTTATTTTCAAAATGTGCAAAAATAATTTTCAACATATCATCCTTGCAAAAACTTGTTCCAAATTTTTCTTTCTCCTTCCCTCTGACAGCAAGTAATCCAATATAAATTACATATGTGCACTTCTTCCTAGGTACCTTTTTTGATAAATTTTTTTTTAAAGTCCTTCTATGCCTATACTTTGTAGCATTTTTAGCATAAAAGTGTTGTACTGTCAAAGCCTTTTTCTTTATCAAGATATTCATATGGCTTTGTATGTTTTGACTTTTAACATAATTATATTGTTTCCTGGATGTTGACATAAATCCCATTTTATCAGAATGATTTCTTGAAAATATCACTATAATCTGTTGATGGCATTTTGTTTAAAATTTTGAGTCAATGTTCATTAATGATATTTGTCTACAATATTATGTTTGATCTTTCTTTGGTTTAGGTATTACAGTTCTCTCAAAAAGGTATTCTGGAAGAGTACTTCTCAAATTTTGAGAATAATTTGTTCAATATGAGTTCTTTAAAAATTTTGATAGAATTTTTCTCCCTATTGGAATATATGGCTTTCATCATTATTATATAATTCTATTTGCTTATTTGAATTTACCTTTGTAGGATTCCTTTGACTCTGGTGTTTGAATCTAAGTTTTTCTTAATTTTCATTGTTTCATTAAGAAACTCAAAAGTCTTCCTCATTAAAGTTCCATTTTTGTGTGTAAAATTACATACTTTTGCATTTTTTTTTAAATTGCGATTCTGGAGCTCCTCGATGGCACAGTGGATAGAGCACCAACCCTGAGGTCAAATTTGGCCTCAGACACTTAACACTAGCTGTGTGACCCTGGGCAAGTCATTTAACTCAAATTGCCTTGTGCAAAAAAAAAAAAAAGTTTCCTAAATTGTGATTTATTTTTAGTATTTGAACTTTCATTTCTGGCTGCTTACAGTATCTTTGACTTAGAAACTTTGAATTTTATCTATGATACTTCTGGGAATTTTCACTTGTTTCAGATGATCAGTAGATTCTTCCTATTTTCAATTTCCTTTTCAGTTAATAAATTTTACATATAATTTCTTGAAATACAATATCTGGCCTCTTTTTTATTATTGTTTTAGGTAATTCAATAGGAATTTTTTTTTTTAGTTCCTCTCTCCTGACTTGTCTTCCAGAAGTTTATGATAATATACTTAAACAAAAAAACTTAAAAAAATTTTTTTTCATGGAGCCATTAACTTTCATTTGATATAGTCTAATTTTTAAGAAGTCCATTTCTTGGATATTTATCTGTGCCAAGCTAATCATTTTCCCATTTTCTTCCTTAATAATTTTCTTTCTTCCTTTACTATTTATTTAATATGAGGGCTAGGTGAGGTCCTCTTCTGCACTGTTGGATGGAATGTTCAGGCTTCATTCCTCTGGGTTCCTGATGCCAGTTTCTACTTCCCTTAAGGTGTCTGCACTCAGAATACTGGAAGGGATCATTTGACTGAATCTCTTGAAATAGGCTTTCCTTTTATCAAGATGGTAAGTTATCTATCACCATGAGGAATCTTTGATCAGGATGCTGAGTGATTTGTCCCCCACCTCCAGGCTTATTTGATCTGGATACTTGGTGGTCTCTATCTCCACCTCCTGCAGGGCTTCTTTAATTAGGTCTTTGGGTGGTCTTATATCCCTCCAGAGGTCCTCCTGAGTAGGGTCTTTGGTAGTCTTATTACTCCCTGCAAATTCCCTACAGTGCTCTTTTGTCTTTTCCTGGCCCATCCCCAGTTAGGATATAAAGTGTTCTACCTCCTGAGATTTCTCCTTTTAATGGAGAATGGTGTAATCATTGTAATCATTCTCCTAGGACTTCTCAAACCAGGAAACGTTCTGTCTCCTGCATCTGTTGACCACATTTGTGGCTAGATTTTCTAGCAGGTCTCTTCTTTTCACATCCATAGCTGCTTCTTGTTTTTGTATAGCTATGGGCTATATAAAGGAGCTTACTGATGTTTCTGTTTGAATTTGTTGATCATTATTTTGATGCTTTTTCTAGGCCACTGCTTGAGTAAAAGTGGGAATGTTGGCTTCATTAGTGACTCTATATTAGCTAATGTCCTGTTTTTAGACAGTCTATCATCATCCAAAGTTTTTTTTTTCTACAATATGCTTCCTCCATTTAAAAAATGAATTTAACTATTAAGTTAAAGAAAAAAAAAAAAACTTTGCTAAGTATATCAAATATTGTAAGACCAAGCCTAACTTAGTCACTTAGTCCAACCACTCAAGTGAGGTTTTAAAAGGCATTAGCCCATATAATGAAATTCAATTGAAGTATGCTTTAATAATAGGCATTAAAAGAATATTCTCTAAAAAGACACACTCAAAAAAAATTTTTTTTAAAAGAAAAAAGGTTATTTCATTATCCTTTTATCACTTCTACACGCACTAGGATAGAAACTCCAAAAGTACATTCTATAGGCAGTAAAAATTCAGCAATTCTGTAGCAACCAAACAATCGAGCCTTTTGGATGCAATAAAAAGCTCAGCTATAAGGCAATCACTCAGTTTAGTATTACTTATAGGCAATAAAGGCTCAACCATATCTTTTGAAAGTTTTTTCCCTTTCAGACTAAGCCTTTTAATTGAATTAGGTACATAAAGTGTCACTTTAGGTTAAATAAGAAATTATGATGGAAGAGATCCAACTATAATCACAAAAGCTGCAGATGCATGAGCAAGCTCTGGCTGTCAATGTGATCTCTCATCAATGAATTGACACTAGCACAATCAGTAATATATGGCTGGGATCTGTCAGGGTTGCAGCAAAAGACAGAGACAATTCCTAGTTAAAGACTGAAGAAGAAAATGTGAAAACCTGATGTAAGTCTGGAGATTAAAGTAGGGAGGGAACAGCCTAGTCTGCTTTCAGCAGCAAAAGCAGACTAGACAGAATCTAATCAGTTTATGCAGGAATAGGAAGTAGAGTCTAGTCTAAATGCAAAGTTCCAATAAAGAAACTGAGACTAAGTAAAAAGAAAATGTTGAAAAAAAAAAAAAATAGAATGAGAAGCCTCAAAATACACATGCACAAAGAGTTGCACTACAAATTCAAGTAGTACCTGAGAGAAAATACTTACCCACATAAAGATCAAAAATACGGAACAGTCTTTCATTTCCTTAAATATTTATTTCCCTATTATCTTGATTATAAGTTTTTAATTTTTTTTTTTGTTATATTATAAGCCAAGATTTTCTCTCCTAATGATAGCTGCCATTTTTATGTGAACTTTGGTACTTTGTAACTCCTTTCTGGTCACCTTGCAAACTTTAAATTGCCCCAGAAGCTCTGGATTTTAAATATGATATTCCTGGATGTTTGTTTTCTGGAGATGACCAATGAATTCTACTTTCATTTTGGACTCTGATTTTAATAGGTCTAAGCAGTTTTCTTTTATGATTTCTTGAATTATGGCATTTGTTCTCACTCCTCCCTTACCCCCAAAATTGTTCTCTATTTTTGAACTTATATAGGTCAGATGTTTTTGTTAGTAAATACTTTAGTACTATTTTTTCAAGCATTTCTTTTTTGTTTTATGGAAACTTTCCCCATTTGTTTCATTATTTTCAGGGAGGCTATTTGGCCAAGACTTGGTATCTCCTGTCTAAGCTACTTATTTTCATTTCCATTCTTTACTAAGAACTTATTTCAATCACATTTTTTTTTTAATCTCTTGCTCCATTTCAATAAATAAGTCCTTGTGGCTAATTTTTTCTTTTTTTAATCTGAGATTCTACTTGTAATTGCTATGAGTTCTATTCTTCTGTCTTCAACATCCTTAGATACATAACATTTCAACCCCAGTAACTGGTATCTTCTATCGCTTACTCTATTTTTAGCCCTACTTTCTGAAGTGGGACGCTGTGTCAGGGCTGGAATCCACTTACTCTCAGACAGCATGCATGGCCTTCTCTGGTTCTATTTTATACCATCCCAGACTCTGGATACTGTCCTTCCCTTCCATTGGTGTCTGTGCAGCTCAGAGGGCTTGACATTTCAGACCTGCCTATGACCTCCTGCTGTGGAGTGCTGCATTCTTCAAGGCCTTTGGCAGTGGCTGAGGTCACAGGGTTGCAGACTCTCAGCGCTTGAAGAGCACTGCAAACTGTTTCCTACCCTTCCTGTCTGAAATTTGTTGGCTCTCATTTCTACCACATCTGAAACTTGAGTGTTCCAGTTGTTCAAGTTTCCTTTTGGAGCACTCCCATCTTCGTGTTCTCTGGAACACAATGTCACTCCAGGTGTCAAGAGTATTTTTGGTTCACAATGGAGAATTGTGCTTACCCCCATTTTTCACGATGGAGCTCTCCTTTTTCAGTACCTGCAAGTTCCTGTATGTTTAAGCCCCCTCTGTTACCCGGAGCTGATGAAGGTATTCCCTGTAGTATTTTTTGATGGATTGATGGAAGAAAGTCTTCTGTGTTATGTGGCCTGTTCTGCTCCTTTTCACTAGCCCATCTTAAATTGGAAATATCTTGTTCTGTCTTCTTAAACCAGTTTTTTTTTAAATGAGATCCCTAATATATTCATAGATGAGTAATGCTCTCCAATTTGTATGTTCACTTCTTTGCATGAGATAAAAATTTCTTGCAAAAGTTCAAAATAAATTATATTTGGGAATGATATTTCAACGCTAAATATAACAAAAATGCTATAAAAACAATCTATAATGTTCAATTTTTACTTTCCAGGTAAAATGTGGCAGAGATATTTATTCCCACCTCTCTTAATGCCTAGGTTAAATATAAATTAAAATTATACTGCAAAATTGTGCTGGGCAAGAACTTCAAAAGTTGGTTGAAACGGGCATGGCTTGTTTTTCTAACATCAGCAACGGGTAAGAAATATTTCATAAAAATTAAATAATAGCATATGAGAAATTGCTTTTACAAACTAAATGCACATATATGCATATACACAGTGAATTTATTTAATAAAAATTCATTTATTTAATTTTGGTTTATTGTTGGCCAATGATGGCAAAATAGATTATTTGGGAAAAGGAAAAATTATCACCATGTACAAATATAATGTACTAACAAATTGTATATAGTATAAAAAGGATCTTCTGAAAGACAGTAAAGGCAGAATGGTATGAATTGAAAAGGTAGTGTTTAAAGCAAAACCAAAAAGTTTTGTAATTATTTTTAAAAACACAAATACTGATACTATAATAGTAAAATATTCCCTGCTCATCAAACATTTTATTGCAGAATGGAAGATGTTAAGTGGAAGTAAAGAAAGAAAACACAAAAATGACTGCCATATATCTGCAAGGGAAGCAATAGAATGGTCATCTATACTGCTGTGCAAGATGATTCTAGAAAGGCTTTTGAATTATAGGGAAGCAATTATTTTCAGATACTGAGAAAGCAAAGACTTGAAAAATCAAAAACAGCCTTTTGATGTTTAAGGGACAATTTATGATATGCCAAAATATGATATACACTAAAATAAAATGGGATTTTTATTTGAAAAGGTATATTACATGTGGCTATATAAATCACTCAGCACAAAAAATATCTGATATTTTGTCAATGTTCATGAAAATGTCATTTTCATGTATCATGTATCATGTGGTAATCTAATGAGGAATTACTGAGCATCAGTCCTGAGATCATCCACAAATCAGATTTTCTAAAAACTATGGGGAAAAAGGATTCATTCTTTTGAATGTGAAATGAGAAATTAGCAACACTACAGACAACAGTAACCTCAGACACAGAGATTTAGAGCTGGGAGGGACTTTATAGCATTATTTATCAATGGGCTATATATACCCTTCTTTAAAAAAAAAAAAAATCACCCAATTTAAACAAGTATATTAAAAGTCTCAGCAAATAAATTCTCTTTTTACAAATTTAATGCTATCAAACTGTTATAAATGCTATGGATGCTCATTTCTGAGAACTATGATATCTGAAGTTAGATTAATATATAATAAAATTACATTTGTTTTTTTTTCTATTCAGAATAACAGGTAAAATAGAAAACTTGCAGAAATCACTGAAACTCTTCAATCAGAAGATATGATCTCTTCTTTAATATTAAACTATAGAAAAATGTCTCTGTACCCCAGACAATCTTCTCTCAAGTGGTCCTGGGTGGCAAGTGTTGCTTATACATGCCTGCAATTGCTTTGGCAGCGCTGTAGATCATTTGTCTCCGAGACATGCCAGTGAAAGCTACATGCCAATCAGTCCGGTTGACATGTACCAAGTTTTTCTCAAGCACTTCACCCACAGTAACCAAAAGGCCTGACCATTTTAAATTATAGTCCTGGGGGGTGAGATTTTGAGCCTGTGGAATAAAAAAATTAGCTGTTACTAATAACATTATTTAAAAGATATTTCTAATATATAAATAAATAGCTCTATTTCAGTCACAGAATCAAAAAATGATTACTGGAAATCTTCAAGCTAGATAGCCAAATAACCTATGAAATAAACTTTTAAGACTGCCCAAGAAACAAAACAGAAAAGCCTCTTATTTTAAAATGAAATTAACTCAAATTTAAGGGCTCCTTTAAAAGTACTACAATCTAATCAAGTTCTATTATTCAGTTTGTCTTAGTAGTATTCACCTTATATAAGTGAATTTTAACATTTTTTAATTTTATTTTTTTATTATAATAACTTTTTATTGACAGAATTTTAACATTTTTTACAAATAACATAACATCTACTCTATATTAGGGTAATATAGTATTGACAAGGGATATATTATGGGCCATTTCAAAGACTTGTTATCTTGTCATTTGAAGTCATAAGTTTAAATGGGTATTCAAAACAGAGCTCAAAGACAGCATGTATTTTAGCCACATCATACATACTAAATTTAATTCCTGTCGGCCTTCTACATTGTCCATCACCACACCCAAACATATTTATAAGGTAAGGGACCAGGAAAGCATGTTGGATGACAAAAAGATAACAGCACATTTTCTCTTGCAGGATGTCAAATGCAGAACAAAGTTTACATTCAGATGTACAGCAAGACAGAATGTCAGATCTATGAACTTAAAAAGCACAGGTACTAATACAACTACTGAATCTGTATGATAGCAATTTAAAAAAGTTGGTCAAAGAGGTATAAGGAACTAACAGACATATACAAGACCAAGAATACACAATATAAAAGTAGTCAAAGGATATGAATTGTCAAAAGAATTGTGAACTCTTTCCAGCCATGTGAAAGAATGCTCTAAATTAATAAGAATAAAAGAAACTGAATCAATAATCAAATCAACCTTAAAGATTCATCTACACCAGGCAATATGGCAAAGATGGGAACAGTCAATGTTGGAAAAATTGCGGAAAAAAGGGCATATTAGAACCATGAACTAGTCTAGTCATTTTAGAAAGAACTTTGGAATTAATTATGCTGAGAAAGAGACTAAAGTGTTCAATCCACCCAGAATTTCCACTACTAAGTATATGCCCAAAAGAGGGAAAAGACAGAAAAATCCTATTTACCAAAATATTCATAGTAGCTTTTTTTTTTTTGGTGGTGACAAAAAACTGGAAAAGAGAGATGCTTTTCAAATAGTACTGGTACATGGATATAGTGGAAAAAATTGCCTTTCTCAAAAATTAGCTACAAAAATTCAGAGAAAGGAAATCTATACAATGACTACAACAATACAAATGTGAAGAACAAGAACAAGACTACACAGGAAGTAAAAACTATGTGTGTAATGACCAAGCTAGGTCCTGAAGAAGAGATGAGAAAATATATCTCCCTTCTTTGCAGATGTAGGAGAGACGGTGGGAGTAGAAAACTATATCAGATCATATCATACTTGGCTGATTAGTTTTACTGAAGTGGTTTCTATTCTTTGTTACAAGAGCTAGCTCTTTGTGAAGCAAAGGAGAAGGGATATTTTTGCTAAAAAATAAGATAATATGGGAAAAAAAACTGTCAATAAAAAAAAAAAAATTTTAAGAGAAGTTAAAGTCAAAACTAAGGATTTACCAAGCACACTGGTAGGTGAGAAAAAAAAAAGTGAAATTAGTTAATATAAGAAGATCTATAGAGATGAACTGGTTATATCATTCGGGAAAGCACTTTGAAATTTTGCTGGGAAAAAGAAATTAAAATGCTCAGGGATTCCACTGCTAGGCATATGACCCAAGAGGTTAAGATCCCATTTGTACTAAAACATAACAACTTTTGTTGTAGCAAAAAACAGGAAAGAAAAGAAATATCTATCAATTGGAGGAATGGCTAAAAAACTACTAAAACAAGATTATATTAGGATATTATTGCACCATAATAATTAATATGAAGAATTCAAAAATGCATGGGGAAGATTTCCTTGAATTAATGCAAAATAAAGTAAGTTTGAAGAATGCCTACAACAATGTAAATGGAAAGAATAGCAACAAAAGAAACCAAATTTTGGGTAATTGTAATGACCAAACTTTTGACTCCAAATATATTTAGAAAAATGTATTTCTTTCCGTTCATTGTAAACATGCAGGATTATACGTGTATGGAACATTGACTCCTGTTTAGACACAACAGAAGCTAGGTTGCTGAACTGATTTTTGCCCTTCTTTACTACTCTTTACTATCTGAGATGGTTGCCTAGGAAGAAGGGAGAAGGATATATTTAGAACAGAAGGTAAAATAAAAATAAGAGATATCAAAAATATCTTGAGAAACATAAACTGAGAAGAAATTTTTTAAAAAGAACTGACTCGATTATAATTAAAGTTTAATAAGTAAATGATTCATTTCAATTTCAAATTTCTGATACTGACCCATTCAAATAATAAATGGTAATAACTAACAGGGTGAGAGTAAGGTCCTATTCTATAAGAGAACATTTAAATATACTATCCTCCTATGATCATTAACACCAACATCTTTGATGAATATCTTTACCTTTTGATAGAAATTATAAGGGCTAGAGCATAAATTATATATTTCAAAGATTCAAATATAATTAATTCTTTGACATAAGAGATTCTACAAAAAACACAACAGTGTAAGGAACTGGGAGCCAGGAGGAAGGAGCCAGAAACATAGTACCTTTTTACCATAAAACAACTATACAATTGCTATCATATCAGACTATGAGATATGACATATAAGTACATATTATTCCCATTTTTCAGTTAGATGACCTGAGACAAACCGACAATTCCTAGACTATCACCTGAATCACAATTATCTACCATCTTTACTTGCTAAGTAATTAATTAGAACAGATTATCAAAAAATGAGTTGAGAGAACCATAAAAGAAAATCAAGTGAAGAAAGTAAATAAAGGAAATTAAAAATAAGAGAAAGAATGAAATATGGAAATATGGGAAGTGCAAAAAACAGAGAAAGTATAAAAAGGGTAAAGGACATCAGAGAAATTATACAGTTGAATTCCTGTAGAAAAAGTTAATCTGAGATAAAAAGCAATTATTTCATTTTAAAAAAGGGCCATTTCATTTAAATAATACCTGCTGTACATATTCCAAAGGCACTGGTGTAGCTTGTGTAAATGTTTCTAGATGAATGCCATGGAGAGGATCTTCAATTATCAAACAGCCAATGTCAAACCACCTGTAATGCAATATATTTGCTGAATTATACATTTTATAAGCAGATCAATTAAGAAATCAAAATTCTTTTTAGTTGTAACAAAAAGAAACTGATTAGATATTGATGTAAGGAAGATAAACCAACATTATATTAATGAGTATTTCTTATCTAATGTCAAGAAAACGAATAAAAACAATAACATTATTTTTTGTTATCTTTGCCAATTTGTTGGGTATGAAGTAGAACCTCAGGTTTTTCACATTATTAGTGATTTGGAGAATTGTAGCTGTGAATACCTGGCAATTTTTTTAGCAACTGTTTCTATCTTTTGGTCACTTTAGACTAGTTATCTACAGAGAATATTTAAATTTTTGCTTATATGTCTTGGATAGCAGAAATTTGATAAAAAATTTTTCATTAGACCTCCTTCCTTTTCATCCCTAGGTCCATTAATCCCCCCCCTCCCCTTCCCCCAGTGCCATGTAATTAAATTTATCTATTTTATCTTTTCTAATTCCAACAGATTAAAAAAATATTTTAAATAGATATTTTGGTTTTTACAATGCTTGTATCTGCCCCTGTATCTTTTCCCCTTCCATTCTTCCAGGGAACCATTCCTTAAAACAAATAATTGTTTTTTTTAAAAGGAAAAAAATTTTAGTAAAATGCCACCTCAAAATAACATATTACGTTCAATGTTCTAAACCTAGACACCAAAGGGGAAGAGGCAAGAGTCATCACTTTTTTTTTTTTAATTAGGAAGAAGTTTGTTATTTTTAATTCCACAATGTTCCAAGTTAGATGATTTTTGTGGCTATTCTCTTTATTTAAATTAATGATATTATTATGTATATTATTCTCCTGGCTATTTTTACTTAATTGTGAATCTGTTCATGTATTTCCATTCTTCTCCACACTCATCATGCTTTTCATTTTATTTTACAACACTGTAATATTTCATTATATTCCTATGCCATAAGTAGTTAACCATTCTCCAACTGACAGGAATCTGCTTTGTTTCTTCTTATCATAATTAGTGCTATTAATAAGTTACAATAGCAACTTATTAATAGTGAGTTCTTTCTTTTATTATCATCTTGCTTATTGATTTAATCAGCTCCCATGGATCCAATCACTACCTTTATGCAGAGGATTCCCAGCGTTTGTATTTACACATCTTGAACTGCATGTTCTTTTGCCATTTCAAATTCAAGATAAGCAAAACAGATTTCATTAAGTTTTCCCATTAATCCTCATTTTTGACAACCTGTTTATTACTTTCAAGGAGATCACCACTTACCCAGGCTAAGTGTCATCCTAAACCTTACCTTCAAACATCTTTTAAATATATCATCTTTATCTCCATTCATACATGCACCACAACATTAAAGACTGACATTAACTCTTTCCAGAGCTATTTCAATAACCTTTCAATGGATCTCTACCTCAATTATTTCTCTATTCCAATTAATCTTCTACTCAGCTGCCAATTTGACTTTCCTAAAGCATATCACTCACCCGATTAGCCCACTTAATGAATTCAAATGGCTCTCAGTTAACCTCCAAGATTAAATACTAAGTCCCAATTACCTCTAAAATAAGTCTTCTGTTTAGCATTTAAAACTGACTGCAAGTTACTCTCCCCTCCTACTTTTCCTTCTATTTATACATCACTTTTCTCCACCACACATTACAATTTAGCCACAAAACCTACTTGCTATTCCTTATATCACCCAAATCTATGTCTTTTCATTAGCTGACCCCTATTCCTATAAGTTTTTCCTCTTACTTTTGCAATAAATAAACAAATAAATAATTTTCCCCCCCTTGGTTTCCTTTAAGACTTAGTTCAAAAACTGAAATTATGTCCAAAAATTATTAAACTGTGAATACCTTTTGATCTAGCAATATTAGTAGCAACAATAATAATGATAGCCAACATATAAAATATACCATACATTCTGTTAAGGTGCATTACACATTTGATCCCCACAACAATCCAGGGAGGTAAACTGAGGCAAACAGAAGTTAAATGATTTGCACAGGGTCACATAACTAATAAGTATATGAGATCAAATATGAACTCAAGTCTTTCTGATTGCAAACTTAGTGTGCTGTCCACTGGGCAGCCTGGCTGCATCTGGTTCCATACACTTGAGAAGATGTATCTGGTAGATCTTCAAAATGACTGCAGCCATCACAGATCCTTAGGGTTTGCTGGGATGCTCAAGAGCTTCATACTTGGCACTATTCTCTTTTCTGTTTCACTCAAGAGATTTTCCCATTCAACTTATAATATTTGGGGAAGAAAAAAGTAGCTTCTTGCCAAAGATTATAGGATCCCTAAGAATAACAAATGCATGGAAGCATCTACTAGTTTAGCTTAGCTCAGTAGTAATTCAATTTTTAGAGTGACAAATATGGAAGAATTTGGCAAACCATAAAGTCCACAAAAATATATCTTTTCAAATACTTAGGGTTGGAAACTTTTGGTGATATCTCATTATTATAAATAATTATAAATTCATTCCAGTAATAATTTCCAAATCAGCACAAGCAGAACATTTAAAAAAAAAAGGCTAAACTATAATCCAAATAATAATGTACCTTAAGACAAAATACTTCACTTTATTAAATTTAACTATTATCAGGCATATAAAACCATTAGAAATGGAATTACTTGACTAATTTTTGCCACTAATCTGTCTTAAGACTAGAAAACTAATAATATCATCAATGGAAATGGTAGAAAAGCAATCTTGAACACTGACACACGCAAATATTTTCTTTTAACCTCTATAAAATAGTATCCAAAATTTGGATATATGTAATATATGCCATCTTGATCTAATAACACAATCTACACAATAATAACACAATCAAGATATAGTTCAATAAGCCTCTTACTTGTCAGGTAGCAATTCAGCAATGAAGTTTTCTACAGACACAGCAGGTTGTTTTTCATGAATCACACCAGAACGACGTAAATTGTCTATACGCTCTTGGGCCCCCTGAAAAATAACAATGCAAGAGTTAAGAGAACAGCCTTTATTTCATTTAAATGTTGTCTGAATGGAGGCAAACCATGAAGTTATCTGGAAAAACCTGGAAAATAATTAATGATCAAGAAATCCAATTAGAGTAACCACCTCTTCTCAAAGCTACACAAACCAGCAAAAGAACCTACCAATCACCTCCTAAAAGGAATCCCAAAAGGAAAAGTACAAGGAACAGCACAGACAGAATCCAGAGCTCCCACATTAAAAACAAACAAAAAAACGTACTGAAGGCATCAAGAAAGTATTAGTTCAAGTATTAAGGAGCCATCATCAGGATCACCTAAGACCTGACAACTTCAAATATACATGTTAAGAGATCTGGGAATACAAAATTCTAAAAGACAGGAGCCAATAACCAAAAATAAATTGGTCATTAATGTGTATTAATATACATGTTATAGTTTAAAAAATCTCTGAAAGATTAAAGAGAAGAGGGATAGTTGTGAATTTTTCCCTACTAAAAATTCAGCAAACCATAATGATCTATGGTTGTTGCAATTAACTTTAAGAGCTATGAGATATACTTTTTTCTTTATTATTATTATTATTATTATTATTATTATTATTTTGCTGAGGCAATTGGGATTAAGTGACTTGCTGAGGGCCACACAGCTAGGAAGTATTAAGTGTCTGAGATCAGATTAGAACTCAGGTCCTCCTGGTGCTCTAACCACTGCACCACCTAGCTGCCCTGAGATACACTTTCTAAAATGCATTCATAGATCCTTCCACATTCCACCCAACTGTGTGAGTCCAAAGACCCTTCTGCTGGAGGGGAATCCATTCTATATTCTTTTGGAATCCCTGGCCAGATAATGGATTCACATGCTTTAAAGAAATGAGTAATGCTGAAAGTCAATTTGTTATCTTTCAATTGATGGTTTCTTCAAATAGCACATCAGTTTTTATTTCTGTATTTATTTGAAACATGAAATAGATATCTTAAAATCTTATTATTGCCTCTAGATATTATTTTTGCATTGAAAATTATTTATAACTTTATAGTAATTATAACAAACTTCTTGTGTATTGATACATTCATTCTCAAGTTTTGCAAAGGTTATAATGGTTTCTATAACTTAAATATTATTCCTATTTAAAGGAACCTTTTGCAAAAAGGTTATAATGGTTTCTATAACTTAAATATTATTCCTATTTAAAGTTGATCTTTTCTAAACGACAAAGCATTTCTGTAAAAGATAAGTGCTGGGTTTTTAAAAAAAATATTTTTTGTTTTATTTTGTGTGTGTGTGTGTGTGTGTGTGTATTTAAAACTAAAAATTGTAAAGAGACCAATTTAGACCTTTAACATGGGGGTACTTTGTCATCTTAATGTTGCAGGGAAAAACGTATAACAACATTAGTTGAGTAAGAATTTTGGGAAGAAAAGTTTCAAGGACTTGCACTGCCCTGGTTCTGATGCCTCTTGGCTTTGCAATATCAATGCTGGTTGATACTTAGGCAACTTTCTGAAGAATATAAGTCCTAGATGAGTAGTCCGTCAATATTGGATTGGTAGAGAGAGATCCCTACCCTGCTGAAAAATACAGATTTGGAACAACTAACTTTAAAAAAGATTCAATTTGATAATTAGTGTACGATTTTTAAAATTATATTTGCTGAGAATCTATCTTTCCCTATTATATAACTCATTTTGATTAAAGCATTTATCCCATAAGAAAAGGGCTATTAGCAAAAAGCTTAGCTTTTTTTTTTCCTTTTTAGAGAGTTAAACAGGTCTTTTGACACTGCTAATTCAAAAATCATGAAAAGATCATATAAACTAAAACCTAATGCCAGCAAGCGCAAAATAGATATCTTTTACATAAGAAAGTACTTAATACTAACACAATAAGGACTCATGCCTGAAGGATAGAACCTAACCATAGAAAGTTAGTATGATGATAGGGGAGATCAAAATAAACTGAGAAGAGGACAACAATATTCAAAAACAGCTACATGAAAAATCTCAAAGGAAAAGCGCAAATTGGTTTCAGGTCTTAAAAGAATTCATGGAAGAGCTCAAAAAAAGATTTTAAAAATCAAATAAGAGAGGTTGAAGAAAAACTGGGAAAAAAAAGTGATATAAGAAAATAAAAAAGAGCCTAAAGCTTAGTAAAAGAAACACAATGGAAAAGATGTACAAAAATTCACTGAAGAAAACAACTCCTTAGAAGTGACCAAATAGAAAAGATACAAAAGTTCACTTAAGAAAATAATTCCTTAAAAATTAGAATTGAGCAAATGGATGCTAATGACTCCACAGACATCAATAAACAATCCCCCCCACTCCCCCCAAAAATCAAAAGAATGAAAAAAAAAATAGAAATGTGAAATATCACAGTAGAAAAACAAATGACCTGGAAAATAGATCCAGGAAAGATAATTTATAAATCTCTGTACTTGAAACCCTCTCCCCCCAACAAAAAACAAAAACAAAACAGATAACGTATTTAAAAAAATTATCAGAGAAAATTGCTCTGAAATTCTAGTATGGGAGGGGTGTAAAACAGAAAGTGAAAGTGTACATCAATTACATCTTGAAAGAGATCCCAAAATGTTATAGCCAAGGAGAAAATACTGCAAGCAGTCAGAAAAAAACAATTCAAATATGGTGGCACCACAGTAGGATCATACAGGATTTAGCAACTTCCACATTAAAGGATCAAAGAGATTGGAATGATAGCAAAGGAAGAAGAAACACCAACTAAGAATCATCTAACCAATGAAATAGTTTAATCCTTCAGGAGAAAAAAAATGGCATTTAATGAAATCGGGAACTTTCAAGCATTCCCGATTAAAAATAACCAGGATGAAACAGAAAACCTGATTTTCAAATACAAAAAAAAAAAAAAAGCATAAAAAGATGAACAGGAAAGAAAAAGCATGCCCTTTGACCCAGCAATGGCCCTACTAAGATTGGTATCCCAAGGAGATTTTTTTAAAAAGGGAAAAAGACCTATATGTACAAAAATATTTATAGCAGCTCTATTTGTGGTGGCAAAGAATTGTAAACGGAAGGGATGTCCATCAACTGGGGAATGACTCAACAAGTTGTGGTATATAATCCTGACAGAAATCTATTGTGCTATCTAAGAAATGAAAAGCAGGATGATGCCAAAAAAAACCTGGAAAGATTTACATGAACTTATTCAAAGTAAGCAGAACCAGAATATTATATACAATAACAGCAATATTGTCTAATAATCAACTGTGAATGACTAAGCTATCCTTAGCAATAAAATGATGCAAGACAATTCGAAATGACTTGTGAAGAAAAAAAAAGCTATCTGCCTCCAAGAAATAACCAACACAATCTGAACACAGATGGAAGCAGAATATTTTTCACGATTTCCCCCCCCCCCCCCCATTTTTGGTCTGTTTTCTTTCACAGCATGACTAATATGAAAATGTTTTATATAACTGCATATGTATTATAGTGCTTATCATCTCAGAAAAAGGAGAGAAGAGGGAGGGAGAAAATATGGAATGCAAAATTTTTAAAAAGCAAATATTAAATATTATTCTTACATGCAATGGGAGGAAAAAGTAAAATGTTATTATGGAAAAAATTAAATTCTCAGTGGTTTCCTATTGAATTAAAATGGAAATTCTTTAAACACTTTTGTCTGGCTTTCAAGTTGCTGTACAAGTCACTATCTTACTCTTACTACCCCTTTCACCTTTTCTATGCTCCAGAAAACTTTATTTCCACCTTTGTTTTTAATTCACATTTTTCTCTTTTTACCAAAATAGTCTCTATTTTACTCCCATTGAGTGTTAAAAGCTCAAGTAAAATGTCATTGTTTCCTTGAAGTATCCCCTAATATGTACTCTTTATTTTTTCCCATAAAGGCTTTCACCTTCAAATCTGTTTCAAATCTCAAATAGGACTTTTGCTATTTAACTTTCTAATATAGCTTTGATATATTGTGAGTTTTTTTATTTCCCTAAATTCCAAGACCTAAATCTTTTCTATGCTTTAGATCTCTCAACAGGCATAGTATTTTGTACACGATTAATACATGTGTACAAAACTGAATCTCCTTAGCTTGTTTAATTTTTGTTGCCCCTTTGTTGATTGAGATGATATACTTTAATAATCTTTCAATATTTCCAATTTTGTTTAATCTGCTATTATAATTATACCTAGAAGTATTACCAACATTTCTTACTGTAGATTCATTTTTATTTTTAAATCCACAATACTTCTAAGATTGCCAGTGTTAAAAAGTCTAAATTTTAAAATTCTGTCTTCTATGAAGACATATAAATCCAATGGAATCATCAAAATAAAAATATTTACCAAATGCCTTACGGACATTAATACAAAACTTCAAGTTCTTTCCCTAGGAACACTTACAATTTGAATTTTAGTAGAAGATTTAAAAAATTGGTCTAAAGAAGAAAAAAATCAGTAATCTGAAGTTTCCATATACTGGTACTAGAGTTATAATTATTAGAAGAAAACAAGACATACTCACTCACTTTTAATCCAGCTGCATAACCCACTGGTTGTGGTGCAATGTTGGACTGGCCAGCTTCTCCTGTTACTACAGCTAAACCAAAGACTTCCTGGAAGGCATCTCGGACAGCAGCAATTTTTACCTCTTTATTTGAGGTTACTACAATATCTAGTTCACCTGCAGATTCTACCAGAAACCAGGAAAGAAAAAAAGGATCCAGGTAAAAACAGAAATCAAAGCTAAAGTTTGGCTATAATCATAATAGTCCTTCTTTAGATCACATCATTTCTAAGAAATCCTTGGTTTCCATTTCTGGCATCCTCTCCATGAGACAAATGCAAAAATGAAAGTGAAAGACATTCTATGCTTGAAATGATAAGCTCTCTCCCAGTTCTGTTCTTACGTGTGTTTATGGCTCTTTCTCCATCTCTTTTGTTGGCTCTTCATTAATATCACAGCCCCTACTGTTGGCATTGGTTCTGTTTTAGGCTCTCATTTCTCTCTTTCTGCAACCATGGATTAAATTACCATCTCTAAGCAGATGATGCCCAGATCTACACACACTGCACCCTAATCTTTTGCTTTGTTTCAGTCCTCTATAACCAATGGCCTATTGGAACATTTCAAACAAGTAACATATCATATTTAACATATCCTCCTTGCATTCCCCTCTCCAATCAAAACTCTCCTCTCAAATTTTGCATTTTACAAATTTTCTGTGGTATTCATTAACTCTTTAATCTTCCTCACTGATCAACAATCAATTGTCAAATTTTGTGTTTCTAATTTTTCCCCTCTATTTATATAGCTACCACTTTAATTCAGGCCTTTAGTATCTTTCTCCTAGATTACCATCATCAGCCCCTTCATGAGTCTCCCTAACTCAAAGCTTTCATGACTGCTACTTGTGATTTTCTTTAAGTTAGATTCACTTAACCAACTCTAGTAACTCCATATACACTTTAGTATAAAATATAAAGCCTTTTGACTATCTTTTAAAATCTTCTATAAAATGGGACACAGACTATCTTTTCAGCCTCACTGAACATTATTCTCCCTCTTACACTCTGTGATCTCAACAAAATGGCCTTCTCTCTGTTCCTCATACTATTATAATACTCCATCTTCCATTTCAGTATTTTTTCATTGATCTTTCCATCATGTCTAGAATGTACTTCCTTTTCACCCCTGCACCTCAGAATCAATCTCTTCCTTTTAGATACAATTTAAGTAACACTTATCAAATGAAATATTTCTTGATCTTGAGATGCTAATGTCTTCCTGTGCAAACTGCCTTGCATTTTGCTATTTTATAATTATTTGGGTTGTATAAGCTCCCAACTTCTCTTCTAAGCTGAGTCCATTATCTGTGCAGATATCATTGAGAAAATCCTACTCTCCCTCACTTTCTTCCTTTTAAGTCATCTACTGGCAATGGCTGACACCTCTTGCAGGAAAGGTTCTGTAATCTTGGTCTTTACTATCTAGTATAAGACCAACCCCTCACCACCTTGTTCTAATTGAGAGGGAAAAAATAAGTCAGATAGAATAAACAGAAATTGATGGATTGTGATCTGCATCTCAGATTTCATTACCTTAGCTTGACATATTTTAACTCTTGGCTTTTACTCATTCCATATATCCAATCACTTGCCAACTCTTGTCATTTTTACTTTTGTAACATTTCTCATACACCTTCCTCTTTTTATATAACTACCATCACAGCAGTGATTCAATAAGCATTTATTAAGTTTCTACAACATATTGGTCAAGATGAGAGTTCAATTGCAATAAGCAGCAGCATCAGTGTGGCTACTCCTTTCGCTTATGCAGGTAATCTTGAGTTGTGACTGAAAAAAAGAATCACTCTCTGACCAACCTGGTGATATGCTTAATTTTTTTTTTATGAAGCCTCTAAAGCTTTTTTGGCCATTAGTCTTGGACTCAAGAATGAACAATGAGCCAAAAACTAATAAACAATGAATAGAAAAAGAGAGATGCCGACACAGAGAAGGCCATTCTGCTTTTGTGCCGTCTCTTCATCTCTCAGCCGGCTGCACAGCTCTGGACTTCTCCATCAGACACCAGGAATCTCTTCATTCTGTAAAATCCCATCAGCCCCACAACTCATCAGGACCTTAGGGACCTCCTCTCCCTCACACTGGAAGGCAGTGCTTTCTTCTCTGACAACTGCCATGTAATGAGGAATCAGCCATGTCGTCATTTCCTATTCAGCTGCACGCTTCTCTGCTTCTCCATTAAGTCTCCTCCCTCTCTCCTCTATGTTTTCTTTTGTATTCCATCTTCCCTCACATCCTGCAACACTGCAATGGTGACAATTGCCAACTGGCAACTTTGTCACCTCCTACTGACTCTCTATCATAACTCCTGGACAGGCTGAGATGAGGCCCTGGTCATGGTTGTGACCTTCAGCTAAGGAGACCCTAGGCATTGCTTCAGGAAGGGAAGAGCAACAGCTAGAGTAGCACGGTTCAGACCCTAATTGTTAAACAGGGTCTCACGTCTAGTGCAGCCCAGCTTTCAAAAGATCAGCCAGAAAAGGAACCACAGAGCTTTTTAGGCTGCCCTGAAATAACACAATACTCAATATCTCAAAAGAGAAGTATTTCTTTAGAGTCAAGTAAAAGTCCAATCTCTGAGGTACATGGAGTTTTAGAATACTTTCATCTTAACAGGACCAGCTCTACAAATATGCTACTTCTAAGACTAAAATAATGCCTCACTAGTTTTCTCAGAGAATAATGTTCCTGAATATAAATATATAGAGATGTGAGATTAAAAATGGCTGGTGGGACACTTTCCAAAAGAAATCATCCTAAAGAAAGCATAGATTATCAAAATTTTACTAATCATATTTGTCAACAGCTAGTTAAATTGAATGAACACCAACATCCAGGTAATATCTAATTTTAAAATCACTTTGGGTTCATCTTAACTTCTACATATAACATTTTTATTAATATAGTGAGATACATTCTTGAAGCCAAGAAGACCTGATTCCTTCTCTTATCTTTCAAATCTTATCTTTGTCCCATTGGGTGACATGGAGAAAGTACTTTCTAAAATATAGTTTATTTTATATTTAAAACATAACATTTATGTTTTAACATCAAAAATAATTTTAATGTATTTTCCTTTTGTTTGAAAAATACTATTCCTAAATTGCAATTTAACATTTAACCCTAAAGTAGAAATTAATATCTAGGACTTCTTGTGAGGATTTCAACAACAAAAAAATCAAGTTTTATAAAGACCCAGACTCTTGCGGATGTTTAGTCATTGAGTAGGATCTTTGTCATCCTCTAAATAGCCGTGTGAATTTGTTTTTGAACAAATTGTTTGAATTTCATATTTTCCAATAAAATACTGTTTTTAATACAATTTACGATTAATGTGAATATAGAATGCAATAAGGTAGTGGGGGAATTTTTTCTTTTCCCAATTCTCCTAAATTTTAAGAGAGTTCAGAACTATTTCTAGATTAAAGATAACATAACAATGATAATAATATAGTGATTTAAAGTTTCCTAAATGCTTTGCAGTATCACATACATTTCATCCTCACAACAATCCCGAGAGATAGGAATTTTTATCT
This sequence comes from Sarcophilus harrisii, assembly GCF_902635505.1. Lineage (NCBI taxonomy): Eukaryota > Metazoa > Chordata > Mammalia > Dasyuromorphia > Dasyuridae > Sarcophilus > Sarcophilus harrisii. The sequence goes on from NC_045426.1 coordinate 198,944,805, forward strand.
CCACTTTGCAAATAAGGAAACTGTGGCAGACAGCAATTGGGTAAGTTTATCAGGGTCATACAGCTAATAAGTACCTAAGGCTACATTTGAACTCGGGTCTTCCTAACTCCTGGTCAGCAGCCTTCCATCTGTTGTTGCCTTGGCTTTTTTTCTTCCTGAGCCCTGAATACTAGAACCTTCTCTTGGAGACTGCCTTGGGCAGTGTAAGTGGCTCCCTAAACCTTTCATTCCTTGACTTTCTAAGTCTCTAAGAATTGAGAATTAGTATGGAGACCAGCATTTCTAAGCTGTGTGTGTTCTAGAAAAAGACACCTCAACTTTAGTATATGCACCTACCAAATGGGCAAATGAATTTATAGGAAAAGGAATTCTCATTTGTGATGATTAAAAACAATGACCCTATACAAAGTCGCTTTGGCTTTGATATGAGTTACTCTTGAAAAACCTATTTGGAGTTCCAAGGTTCTAAAATCTGGGACTGACATAAGGATGAAGAAATTTTTAAATAGGAAGCTAAATTTTGTACTTTTAAAGACTACCCAGATAAATTAAAGATCAAAGATCTAAAAGTAGAATATTGATAGCTTTATGTATGAACAATAACCTCACTGTATTTCTAATTGTTACTATTTACATAAATCAAGAAAAATCAATAGCAATTAGAGTCAATATTTTTAAGTTTTTCAGCCTGGTCTGTAAAGAGGATATGTCAAGATTCTATACCAGATATTTGATATAATCTCTACCAATATTATTTATGTTGTGATTAAAAATATAAAGTATGATGAATTTGATATAGCTTTAGATGTTATAACCTATTTAAGAAAATTAATTTCCTCGTTATTTTCTATGTAAAAGCTCATTTCATTTATAATCATTTAATAATTAATCATTAATTTTAATTTAATGTGTGACAAATTTGAGAGAAAGATAAAAGCGGGAAATTTAGAAAGAAAAAATTTTATAGCTCAAAGATTTAGGTAGATTTTTGTGCAAACTTCATGTTATACCCATGGACATTTAATGATTATCATATTCTATGCTACAAATATAAAATAATTCTAATACTTGTTAGTATTAATTTTTAACTTGAAAGATATTTAACTTTGCTTTAGAACTTGTTTTATGAAGAGGAATCTCTTACAATTATAAATATTATCAATCAATTACCTATCATTTTATTTCTGGAAAAAAAGGTTCATGCCAATGAATTTATTTTTATTAAGTGTCTAAAAATTAGAGCATATTAGCTCAGCTGTAATACTGAGAAATTTTTAAGCCAATTCTAGATGGAGATTTGAATTGCTATTTTTATTTCTTAAATAACCTGGAATTTCAACACAGAAGTTGATATGTACATATCTAAATTTTTAGACCTATATAACAAACTTTTAGACCTAATAAAACTACCAAATGTTTACAATGTTCAATTTCATCATTATATTCATAAATCTGATTGATAATGAGACTAAAGGGATGTCATAATTTTCTTGTAAAAAAACCCAAAAAACACTTTTCTTAGCATGTATCAAGGATAGCATATATCAAAACTCAACCATTTTTATGCTCATCAAAGCCAAAGTAAGATAATCAAACCATCAAAAGATGGTCAGTAAGCTTTTTTTTTTTTTTTTTAATGTGCTTTTACTTTACTGTAAGAATTAACAATGCATAGAGATTCAATGCCTATTTAAAGTACTCTGAATGACAGGATAAAAAGTTTAAAGATTAGTAACATTCAGCTTCATGAAAGAAGAATGTCACTTAATTCCTCATCTGTTTGACACTAAACAGAGCACTGGATTCTTCTGTGTTATCTATAGAAAAGTCACTTGTATAAGACTAGAATCAATGTAATTTTACTATAAACAGACCTCATTTTGTTGCCAAAGGATTTTAAATAACTGTTACAAAATCACTACAAGCATTAACAACATCACCTATGCTTATCGCTAGTTATTCTCATCAGGATAATGCCATAAAGGTCACATAAATTCTGCTTTAAAAATCTTCCTCTACTTCCAACAAGTAACATCAGAAATAAGAGTGCAATTTTTTGCAAGGAAAAAAAAAACCTGTTGGCATATTATTCCTATATTATGTGATAACCAAAACAAAACTGCTTATATGAAAATTTTGGCATATAATATTAGATAACAGAAGACACTAACATCTAAGATAAGATTGTGCTTAGCTCATTCTCATAAAATGAATATTGTATGAATATTATAGAATATTATTGTTTGATAAGAAATGACCAATAGGATGATTTCAGAAAAGACTGGAGAGACTTATATGAACTGATGCTAAGTGAAATGAGCAGGGCCAGGAGATCATTATATACTTCAACAACAATACTATATGATGATCAATTCTGATGGATGTGGCCATCTTCAGCAATGAGATGAACCAAATCAGTTCCAATAGAGCAGTAATGAACTGAACTAGCTACATACACCCAGCTAAAGAACTCTGGGAGATGACTAAGAACCATTACATAGAATTCCCAATCCCTATATTTTTGTCTGCCAGCATTTTTGATTTCCTTCACAGGCTAATTGTACACTATTTCAGAGTCTGATTCTTTTTGTACAGCAAAATAACGGTTTGGACATGTATACTTATTTTGTATTTAATTTATACTTTAACATATTTAACATGCATTGGTCATCCTGCCATCTAGGGGAGGAGGTGGGGGAAGGAGGGGAAAAATTGGAACAAAAGGTTGGCAATTGTCAATGCTGTAAAATTACCCATGCATATAACTTGTAAATAAAAAACTATTTTAAAAAATAATAAAAATAAAAGGAATACTGTATCTTTTTGCAAAATCTTTATCCCATCCTATAAGAAACATTATAACATGTAATTTTGACCAATCTGTTTTAAATTCTAAATTAATGTAAAACACTACCACATCAGGTAATGCTGGCATTTTCTAGGATTTCCTATGAGAATTTTAACAAGGGTATATTAGACCTAGTGTCTCAGGTTAAACTTGTTTCTTGACAGAGATATTTAAATATTTTTCTAATTCTGTATTTTCTAATATATCTGATGATTAAACACTTGGAACTTGGACTTCTTTATACCAAAAATCCCAGTAACCTGACCAAGAGGTTAAGTTCTTTGCCCAAGGTAAGAAAGTTAGTATTAGAGGCAGTATCTGGGCACAAGTTTTTCCAACCCTAAATCCAGTTAACTTTACCATGATGACTCTAACAAATAAAATATGCTCTATAAAACCTTTAATTAAAACATATATATATGTATGTGTGTGTGTATTGAGCAAAAATAATTTCACAATAAAATATGCTACTAATTTTTTTTAAAATAAAAGTCTATTTACAATAGGTTAAACCATTAGCTAATGTTTTAATTATTCTTCTAAGTTTCACATGCAAGTATACAAATACAATTATTTGATTACAAAATAGTATATGATCCATTTTAAACTTTACAAGGCATCAAAGCTAGTAGTTGGTAGTTTGATTCAATTACGTACTGATATAAGGAGCCATGCCTGGGTCCAGCGTAGTAATCATGCTTTCTACTGAGTGTTTAGTTTTATCAAGCATGGATTTCACCATAGGATTTCCAGCCACACCCTGCATCACAGAAATAAATAAGTAAAAATAAGTTACATTTACCACTGAGTATATGATGTTTTATAAATATTTTCTTGTTGTAAGCTCTTAACATAAAAACACTCATTCCAACAATAAATCTGAACCATCCTTTCACTCTCTTAAGGTGAGCATCATTTTCTTACTACATTTTTATTAACTTACTGTAAAACCTTCAAAATTCCATACCCATGAAAGGTTACAGTCAAACTTATCTTTGCAATTAACAATGGTATCTTTAGAATTAAAGATATTTTATGACTATTGAAATACTTTTGTATTTACATAAGAGAAATTATATTCAGACTGGTAGCCTTTATGTACAAGAAACTATGCTGATATTATTAAATCTGTTTTATTTTTTTTTTACTCATTCTGAGTTTACTTTTAAACATAAAAAATTATAAATCAAATTAGGTTCAGAAGTTACTTTTCATAAAGATGTACATTCTCCAATTAAAAATGAGGCTAACTATAATCCCAAAGAAATCAAAGAAGAGAAAGGAGCCCATAAAAAATTTTTTTTAATTATGGACCAAATTAAGGAATATGAATGAAATAGAAAATTATCGCATTGTAAGAAAAGATGAAAGGAACAATTTGAGAGAAACCTGGAAAGATATATATGGTTTTATGTAGAATAAAGTGAACACAACCAGAAAAACACTGTATAAAACAAAAGAACTTGAAGAATTTTGAAAAACTTAAGAATTATGTACAATGTAATGACCATGATGCCAAAGGAATGAAAATGCATGCTATTCATCTCCTAAAAAGGTGATGGATTCAAGATGCAGGATAAGACAAAGTGTCTTCTCAAAGTGGTATTTTGTTTTGCTTGACTACATATTCGCTTTTTTCCTTTAATTTTTTTCAACTTGGGGAACAGAGGAAGTTTAAAAATACGGTAGTTCCCAATCTTTATCTCCCTTCCCCAATAAAAGAGAGAATAGGGTCAATTGAAACATTTTTAATGCACAGAAGATTAGAATGAAACAGACAAGTAGAACAAATTTAAGAATTATATGTTAATTTTATATATAAAAAATAAAATAAAGCTGCAGAAATTCTCACTTTCATATAATTGTCTTTTCTATTCTATTATTAATATGGAAATACTAGTTTCATTTGATCTTTGTTAAGTTCAGAAAAATCTAGGTTATACAGTGAATAGACTGCTAAACTTGAAGTCAAGAAGATCTGAGATCAGCCTCAGACACATACTAACTATTTGACATGGGCCAGTCACTTAATCTATTGGACTTAAGTGTCCTCATCCATAAAATAGGGATAATCATAGCACCTACCAAAACTATACAACGTACAATGATCAATGACTTAGCTAGTTTCAGCAACATAATCTTTACATGCAAATATACATGTTTATATATAAAAACATACACCTACATATACACACTCACATCTCAGACAATAAGAATGTTATTCCCTTTGTTCAATATGGCTTCAAATTACTTTTGCTGGTGTTGATATACTGTTTATTTAACTATTGATTTGAGCTAGACTCATCCAAAATAGCAACCATAGTTGCTATTCATGTGGTGACAGCTTCAGACAAAGAGATTAATAATGTTCATCCTATGAGTTGGTACCGAATGGATATAGCATGTCATTATTCTATGCCTACATTTCCTTAATAAACATTCAAACAAGGTGGAGAATTGAGATTAAAAAGGTCTATCACACAACTAGTTTCTTACTTTCTTTTCTGAGGTCTGGCATAAGGAACTCCAGATATAAAAACTCCCATACCACCCCAAAGCAGATTATCAACTCATCTGTAGCTTACTGTTTAGAGAGCTGCATGGGGGCACTAAATTATTATTCATTTGCAGTCTCTTTACATTTCCTTCCCTACTCATATTTATTCACTCATAGAACCATAAAACTTTAAAGAAATTATGCATCTACCAGTTCTGATGGACCTGGCCATCCTCAGCAAGGAGATCAACCAAATCATTTCCAATGGAGCAGTAATGAACTGAACCAGCTACGCCCAGAGAAAGAACTCTGGGAGATGACTAAAAACCATTACATTCAATTCCCAATCCCTATATTTATGCCCACCTGCATTTTTGATTTCCTTCACAAGCTAATTGTACAATATTTCAGAGTCTGATTCTTTTTGTACAGCAAAATAACAGTTTGGTCATGTATACTTATTGTGTATCTAATTTATATATTAATATATTTAACATCTACTGGTCATCCTGCTATCTGGGGGAGGGGGTGGGGAGTAAGAGGTGAAAAATTGGAACAAGAGGTTTGGCAATTGTTAATCCTGTAAAGTTACCCATACATATAACCTGTAAATAAAAAGCTATTAAATAATAAATAAATAAAATAATAATAATAAAAAGAAATTATGCATCTTTACCTTCATAAAACACTGTACTATTGAGGGACTTGTTTTTGTACACTAATTTGCAGAGAAACATGAATAATATGGTCCGTTACTTTACATACATATATGCATATGAACATGTGAATATGAACAAATTTCTATACAACAAATCAAAGATCTGAAAACAATAATTTTTTTTATATCTTTAAAAAACTCTTAGACTGACAACACTGTTTCCAACTGGGTAGAAAGATTATCACTTCTTTATTTACAAATCTATAGCAGATCCTCAGGAAATTTCAATAAACTAGAAACAAAAGATAAATCTATATCAAAAGACGACAGATATTACATTTTTCTGTAGTGATCACTAAACCTTAATATATTTTAAATGCAAACTAAATTCAGATTTTCTATTGCATTTTGATGTTATTCAACTTAAAATTTTAAAGTAGTTTATTTAAAACCATTTGTTTGAGCCATCCTAATTCTGTTTCAGCGAAACAATAGCACTTCTTTGTTTTGTTCCCCTCTTCAAGAAAGGAAAAAAAAAACACTATACTTTACCTTAATAAAACCCCAGATACCACCAGCAGATTCATTCTGAACACTGGCCAATCTAGGATCTTCATGCTCCTCTGGGAAAGTGATAGCTGAGCCACTTCCAGTTCCTTGTGGCACAGATGTTAAACTGGCTTGTTGAGAAATGGGGGCTGGCACTAAACAAAAACATATTAAAAAATACAAACACTTGCTTTTTCTATGAGATTAGCAATTCAGTTATTATACATCTTTAAAAATAGGTCAATCAGTTTAAAATTCTAAATACCAAAGCAAAAATCTCAGCAATATTTTGTCTTTTTTTTTTTTTTAATCATTTATTAATATTGTGGAGGTCTCGCTGACTTCACAGCGGTCATCCCAGGGAAACCAGAACGTTTTTACAGAATATTTACACCCCACCTATTTCTAGTTTGGGTCATTCCAAATTAAAAAGATTTATCTTATGATCTATGGCTCAAATTGCCCTTCTCTAGGGTTTTACCTACTGTCTTCATGAAGCTAATCAAGTAAATGTTCTTAATCCCTTGTCTGAATTCCATGTTACATAAATTCACAAAAATTTGGAGAGGGAATCATCCCTTTTCCCACTCTTCCTTTCTACCAAATTTCAGATTTAGAGTTATTCTCATGAACTAGATAACTCAATATACCTTTTATTTAATTACAACTTAACATCTAAAGATTTTTTTTTTTAAATAAGCCTCACCTGCAAAGCATGGATAATATTTGTATATATAACTCATCCAAATAACTTTAAACTGATTTAAGAATAAACTTATTTATGTATACTATTGAAATCTTGAGCATTAGAGAGTGAGAGTATGTGTATATGTGTGTGTGTGTGTGTGTGTGTGTGTGTGTGTGTGTGTATGTGTAATGGATATAATACATACTTGTTTCAATATTTCAAAGCTCTATAAATTTCATCCATGAACATTACTTCCACTAATGCAGAGTTCATTCAACTCTTCTGTATCTCATTAAATGTTCTTCAAGACTCACTACATCAAAGAAGGTCATTACTCTATGACCAATATGGTAAAGAATAAAACTAGACTCTGGATTTATCTGGTCCTTGGAAAATAAATATAGAATCCAAAGCAAGATCTATACTGAAGTCCACTCCAGATTGGTTGGGCATTCTGAGCTAAAGTACTCTACTGGAATTGCCTTTAAGTTAACTCAGTTTAAGTTAAAGTCAAGTTTAAGTTAACTCAATGCCACAGTAAGATACCAAGACAGAACTTTAGCAGAGATATATTATCTAATTCAAATTTAAAATTTATATGTAGCAGGTACAAATACAATATTCATGCCTCATGCTAAACTAATGAAAGAAAAACAGGCTATCTAGAACTTGTTAAAATAGTGATTTAAAAATACAAATTACATCTATATCTATATATATATAATTATTTTTTTCTTAATAAAAATGGTAAGCAGCAGAAAGTTAAAAATGCTGACTGTCTAAGAGTAGTAGAGCTGTATTTGTTCCCCAAATCATTCTCTAGGAAAACAAGTAATTTTGAAGCAGGGACAGCAAGTGTCCTTTATTACTACTAATATGCAAAAGCTTTTTTTTTTTTTTTTTAGAGAGCTTGTTGAACACCTATTTCCTTGAACTACAATACTTGCTAAAGCCCTCTAGTTACTGGCCTGTGAGAATCTTCTTCAATTTACCTGGATAAGTTTTCCTGAGATGTCAAGAACAGAACTGTAACAAAGAATTCTGGGCCAAATTTTAAGCTACTGTAAATCTTCAAAATGCAATTCAGAAATATGTTTCATGACTGAAGTTTCATTTAACTTCACTAGCAAGCACACATAAGGTGATGTGCTACTGGAACCAAAATACAGAGTAATATATTTAGGAACATTCTTGCAAAAAAGAGCTACCTGTAACAGAAGGTGCAGAAAATGATGGCATCAAAGGTGTCTGGGGAGTTCTTCCTGCATGACCCCTCGTGATGTCATAGACTGCATCAACAGAAAATCCTGATGTAGGAGGACCCGCAGGAGGAGGGGGAGTAACAGTGACTGAAGCAGTACTTTTAGGCAAAGGTGAAAACTGGGGAGGGGCATCACTACTGAAGACTGTAGCAGTTGATAAGGAAAGGGGAGATGGAACTATACAAACAGGAGGTGAGGCAGCAGCAACAGATGACATAACAGAAACTGGTGAAGGTGATACAAAAGACAAAGAAGCTGAACTCTTCATGGGACCAAATGATGGCACAGTTGTAGAGAGTGTTTGTGGTGGTAAGGATTGCATTGGAGTTGTATAAGTAGAAGAAAATGACTTCTTCCAATCTGGGGAGGAAAAAAAATCAAAATATTATTGACAATATCTTATAAAAATTTCTTTATCATTTTATAATTTTCTTTCAATAGTCAAATTTATCAAAATATTCCTCCAATAATCATTAGTGAAAAGATTACTGAAAAATTCCTCACATGCTTATCAATTAAGAGAAATCTGGCTCAAATGAATTTCAACAATAACTTTATAAACAAGAAAAAAATCCAATAACTTAAAGTAAATTAAAGCATGTTAGTTATAAAAAGGAATTTCCATGGTGATTATGAGTTGGAGAGGTGTTTATTTTAATGGCTTTATACTATTTTTTCGTTGCTTCTCATTCATTTCTGACTGTTCTTGATTTTAAAACCAGTCAGAAAATATTCAAGAACACTATTAAACCCACTTGGATAGAGATAACTTTAACTCTTCCCTAATCACTTCCTCTTAGCTTTATCTACATTCTCCTTTCTGCCCCATCAAAACCAATTCTATTGCCTTTTTTCAAGACCCTCAATCTTGGATTAATTCTATCAGCCACTGTCTCTTCTCCTATTGACCCTCTGAAATAAGCTGGAGAAAATCATGAGGAAAACTAACTGGTTCCAAATTGGTTATGTAAACTGACCTGAGCATTTACTGCAACAAGACTATCCTTTTATGACTCTTTTATTAATTAACTATTCAACTTACCAGTGTCTTTACCAAACCTTTTCATTCCTCCTCAAACTACACCCTATCCTTTCTCAGCAGAGAACCTTATCTCAAAGTTCACTGAAAAAACTGAGGCCACTTACAGAGAACTCTATTTTGTTCCCTTTTCCTCATCTCACAATTCAGATGCCTTCCTCTACTATCTCTTCTTCCACTCTTACCTTACATACAGCAATAACTTTTCAGTGATCCTATACAATCCTGCCCTCTCCAGCAAATTGCCCCTTCTTCCATTCCCATTTTCTCTTCAATCTTCTCTGTCTCACTGGCTGCTTCTCTGCTCCCTATAAACACAACTCATTTCTCCCCCAACACACACACACACACACACACACACACACACACACACACACACACACACGTTCCAGCCATCCTACCACTCTACTCTATCTTTCCTCCCTTTCATGGTTAAGTTCTTTGAGAAACCCATCTATAATGGATATTTCCTTTCTTTTTAATCCCTCATCCACCTGCAAGTCTGCTTTCTGATCCCATAATTCAACAGAAACTATACCACTCAGCTTCCCTAAGAGAGTTAGGGCTAGATAAATAAATGATAATCATCTTCATAGAAATGATAACTGATTTTGTGGGAATTGATGAAATCATCAAGTGAAAAAGTATATAGCAGATAAAAAGAGAGCCCAGGACAGATCTCTGTGGAATGTTTATGTGTAGTGAGTGTGATTTGGCTAAAGATCCAGCAAAGACAGAGAGAAAAAAGTAATTAGACAAGTAGGAAGGAACCAGAACAGAGCAATATTTTAAAAACCTGGAGAGAAGAGAATATCAAGTAAAAAAAGATGATCGACTCAGAATCTACAGAAAAATGAAAGATCATTAGGTATGGCAATTACGAGACTATCAATAGTTTTGGAAAGAGCAGTTTCTGTTGAATTATGGGATCAGAAACCAGACATGGAGTCAGGACGACTTGAGTTCAAATACAGGCCCAAGCACTTACTAGCTTGACCTTAGGCAAGTCACTTAACCCAGTTTGTTTTAGTTCAGCATCTATAAAATGAGCTAGAGAAGGAAATAACCACTACAATATCTTTGCCAAGAAAACCCCAAATAGAGTCACAAAGAGCTAGGCATGACCAAAATGACTGCACAACAAAAAAATCACTTGCCAGCCATTCTCCATCTATAACTGCCTATTAGGCATTTCAGATTGGATGTTTCATATACATCTTTAACTCAGCATGTCCTAAACAGGACTCATTTTCTCTCTCCATAAACTTTTTTCCAAACTTCTCTATTATCATCAATACCATTCTCTTCCCAGTTAGCTAGATTACCAGATTCACAACTTAAGTATTGTCTTCAACTCTCTCTCGCATCCCACATTTAATTAAATTCCATAGATTCTACTTTTATAGCATCTTTCAAATATGCTCTTCTGACACTGCCATCAACCTAGTACAGTTACTCATCTCCTCATGCCTAAATTATTATAGGAGCTTTCTGGTTGGTTTCCCTAGAGCAAGGGATTTCCCCACTACAGTCCATTCTCCACTCAGCTGTCAAAATGCAGGTCTGACCTCACTATTAAATAAATTTCAGAGTTCCCCTACTACCTCATGGTTCAAATACAAAAAATCCTCTGCTTGCTTTTAAAACCCTTTAAAACCTGACTTGTTCCTATGTCTAGTTTTCTGATACCTTAGGCCCCTCCACATATTCTGTGGTCTTAATGACACTAGCTCTTTAGCCATTCCTTGAATAAGGTACTTCATTTCCTCATTCTAAACATTTTCATTGACAGTCCTCCATGCCTAGAAGACTTCCCTTTTTCATTTCTGCTTCTTAACTTCCTTGCCTCCCCACCCCCAAGTCTCAGATAACACTCCACATTCTATAGGAAGTTTCCCCTGAAGCTAGTGTCTTCCTTCTGTTAACAATTTCCAATTAATGCTAAAAATTTGTACACAGTTGTTTCTATATTAACTCCATTAGATTATGACTTACTTAAATGCAGGGAGTGTTTTTTGCTTCTCTCTGTATCCCTACAATTTAACATTGTACCTGGAACATTAAGTAGGCACTTAATAAATGGTAGTTAATGGGAAAAGATCCTCTGAACTCCGACCATGAATTTTCACTGGTTATTTCTCAAGTTTGGAATTCTCTTCTCTACTGTGTCTGCCTTCTGGCTTCCTTAAAGTTCTAGCTAAAATCCCAACGTCTATAAATCTTTTTTTATTCTTTTTAATGAAAGTGCCTCCCTCTCCTAGGCAATTTTTTCCAACTTATCCTATATATCTTATTTGCACATTGTCTCCTGCATTAGATTAGGAGTTCCCCGAAACTTTTGTCTTCCTTTACCAGACAAGTATCTGGTATATGAAGTCATTCAATCAATGTTTTGAGATTTTTTTTTTGTTATTGTTACAAAAAAGAAGAATTGTAATTATTCTGCATACAAATACCATACAATGTCAAATACAAATTGATAAACAACACTGAATATTAAATCAATAGAACACATGAGTGACTGAAGTACTTTATAATAGGATTTTAAATCCTATTTATATTTTCTATGGTTTTCTTATTTAAATTTCAGTTTTAAACATAAGGATAATTTCCCCTCATTTTAAGCAATATAGACACCTAGTGACAATATTAGTCAGTTATATTCCCTTCACCCAACCTTTTAACTACAATTCTATTCATGAGTTATATTTTCCTTCTTTGGAATTAAATGGAAAAAACCTGCCAGTATTATTCCAATCAGAGTTAACAGAGTCAGCTGAACAAAAAGTACAACAGATACTTAATTATTTCAAATTCTTCTCTCTCATAAATACTATAATTTTATTTAAAAGTACTTTTTGAAAGGCACATTTTTACTAATTTTGAAAAAAATCTAACATTTTTATTTGCAAAGATTTTTAAAAATCCTCAATAAATTAGCTACTGAGCAGCCACATATACCTAGAGGGACAGCAGTAGTAGATGTTGTAAATATTTTTCCTGCAGCAGTTGGTGGGGGTGTTCCAGGTGGAGTTGTCTCTATTCCACTCTCTTCCATCATTTTGCTTTGATTGTCATATACTGTAAAAATGTGGTATAAATAGTCAGAAAAAAAAAAGCAGGAAAAATCAGAGTTAGCACAGTCAAGTAAACATCCACATTTAATTATTTAAAATTTTTTGAAAAAGCATTTTGTTTAAAAAAAAAAATGTTAAGGTAGAATGAAGTCCTTAAAATTTTTAATGTGAAAAACATGGTCTTCATGGCATTCATATTCTGTTTTTGATGAATAAGAGAGGTAACATATACACAGATAGCTGATCTGGGAATCAGGAAAACCTAGATTCCAGGCACTTAACTTCTCAATAACCTACTCTATAAATTGTAGGTCAACAATTTCACCTCATCAGTCAGACTTACAAAATCACAAGTATGACAGAAGATTTCTTGCCTTCTTGGGGAGGGAAAAGAAAGAAGAGAAGGAAAAAAAAATTGAAACTCAAAACCTCATTTAAAAAATGAATGTTGAAACCTTGTCTTTATTGGAAAAAAATAATATACTATTTACAAAACAAAGAGCAGTTAAAAATCTTATCTACCTTCCATCTCTTATTTTTAGTAACATTCTTTTAAATTGCCCCTTTCTAAGAATATTTTCCCTTACTTTGTCATCCTTATTACTTATCTTCCCTGGAGGAGGATGTAGATAAATGTACTAAGACACAGAGAAGCAATAGCAAGAGGAAATACTATGTCATGTTTATAACATCATATGCATGAGACAAACTGCTTCTCCTCTACCATCTTCTTATTTCTAATGAAAGAGTTGTTAAGTAGGAAAGGGGAAAATATAAGGAAAGGACAAAGGTAACTATATAATTAGCAATCATAACTCTAAATAAATTGAATTAACTCATAAAATGGAAAAAAACAAAATGGATTAGAAAGCAAAAAGTAACATAATATGTTGAGGTCCCTCCCCCCACCTTTTTTTTTGCTGAGGCAATTGGAGTTAAATGACTTGCCCAGGGTCACACAGCTAAGAAGTGTTGTGTCTGAGGTCACATTTGAACTCGGGTCCTCTTGACTTCAGAGCTGGTGCTCTATCCACTGTACCACCTAGCTACCCCCATAATATGTTGTTTACAAAAACTTTACAAGAAATACAAAAATTCACAAAAAAATGAGGGGCTAAAACAAAATCTATTAGGCTTCAGCTTAACTTAAAAACAAAGAGGTAGCAATCAGGACTACAGATAAAGCTACCATAAATATAAATATAGATAAGCAGGAAGTTACAGGTAATAAATTACAAACCAACCCAAGACCAGATGAATTTACATGTAAATTCTAGCAAACATTTAAAGAACAATTAACTCAAATGTTATATAAACTATTTGAAAAAATAGGGAATGAAGGACTCCTACCAAATTCTTTTTATGACACAGACATGGTACTGATACCTAAACCAGAGAAAGAAAATTATAGACCAATCTCCCTAATGAATATTGATGCAAAAATCTTAAATAAAATATTAGCAAAAAGATTACAGAAAATCATCCCCAGAATAATACACATGACCAAGTAGGATTTATATGCGTCTATGCGTCTAGTTCAATATTAGGAAAACTATTAGCATAATTGACTATATCAATAATCAAAAAAACCAAAACCACATGATCACTTCTTTCCTATAATATATGATGGTTCTCTGTGAGCAGGTTTCTTGGGGAGGTTTTCTAGAGGTAGCCTTAATTTCAGTTCAAAGTAATAATCACTCCAAATGCAGCCAGCTGATAAAATCCAAATGTTTATTTTCTCCTTCCAAGTCTTATCTCTTTCCTTGGGCCTGGTTATCTTTCTTTGAAGCTTCTCTCCCTCCTTGGTTCCAAGAGCTCTTGCAGCTTGTCTTTTGTTGGCTCCAGCTCCCTCTGAATCTTGGTTCTCAATTCTCCTGACTGAGCTCAGCTGTTTTTATGCTCTTTTAGAGGTGTAAACTCAAAGGTTGACTCCTCTGAGAGTGGGATTATGGGAGGTGTGAATTTAGATATCTCATACTGAACCCTGAAATCTCCCAAACATGTGAACTAATGTGTGAACTCTCAAAGGTGTTAACTTAAGCGTTATCACTAGGATTCTAACATCAATAGGTGCAGAAAAAGCATTTGATAAAATCCAACATCCACTCCTATTAAAAACACGAGAGTATAGGAATAAATGGACTTTTCCTTAAAATAGTCAGTAGCATCTATTTAAAACTGTCAGTAAGCATCATATGTAATGGGGATAAACTGGAACCATTCCCAATAAGATCAGGAGTGAAACAAAGTTGCCCGCTATCACCATTACTATTCAATATTGTATTAGAAATTCTAGCTTCAGCAATAAGAGTTGAGAAAGAGATTAAAGGAATTAGAGTAGGTAGTGAGGAAACCAAATTATCACTCTTTGCAGATGATATGATGGTATACTTAGAGAAGCCCAGAAATTCTACTAAAAAGCTATTAGAAATAATGTACAACTTTAGCAAAGTTGATGGTTATAAAATAAACCCACATAAGTCATCAGCATTCTTAAACATCACTAACAAAATCCAACACCTAGAGATACAAAGAAAAATTCCATTTAGTAACTGCCAATAGTATAAAATATTTGGGAATCTATCTGCCAAGGGTAAGTCAGGAACTATATGAGCAAAACTACAAAACACTTTCCACACAAATAAAATCAGATCTAACCAATTGGAAAAAAATTTAAGTGCTCTTGGATAGGGTGAGCAAATATAATAAAGATGATAATACAACCTAAACTAATCTGCTTATGTAGTGCTATACCAATCAGACTCCCAAAAAACTATTTTAATGACTCAGAAAAAATAACAAAATTCACTGGGAAGAACAAAAGGTCAAGACTTTCAAGGGAACTAATGAAAAAAAAAAAAATCAAATGAAGGTGGCCTAGCTGTACTAGATCTAAAACGATATTATAAAGCAGCGGTCACCAAAACCATTTGGTATTGGCTAATAAATAGACTAGTTGATCAGTGGAATAGGTTTGGTTCAAAGGACAAAATAGTCAATAACTTTAATAATCTAGCATTTGACAAACCCAAAGACCCCAGCTTTTGGGATAAGAACTCACTGTTTGACAAAAACTGCTGGGAAAATTGGAAATTAATATGGCAGAAACTAGGCACTGACCCACACTTAACACTGAAACCAAGATAAGGTCAAAATGGGTTCATAATCTAGGCATATATAATGAGATTATAAATAAATTAGAAGAACATAAGATAGTTTACCTCTCAGACTTATGGAGGAGGAAGGAATTTGTGACCAAATAAGAACTAGAGATCATTACTGATCACAAAATAGAAAATTTTGATTATATCAAGTTAAAAAGTTTTTATACAAACAAAACTAATGCAGACAAGATTAGAAGGGAAGCAAAAAACTGGGAAAACATTTTTACAGTCAAAGGTTCTGATAAAGGCCTCATTTCCAAAATATAGAGAGAACTGACTCTAATTTAAAGAAATCAAGTCATTTCTCCAATTGATAAATGGTCAAAGGATATGAACAGATGATTTTCAGACAAAGAAATTGAAACTATTTCATATGAAAAGATGCTCCAAATCATTATTAATCGGAGAAATGCAAATTAAGACAACTATGAGATACCACTACACACCTCTCAGATTGGCTAGGATAACAGGAAAAAATAATGATGAATATTGGAGGGGATGTGGGAAAAATGGGACACTGATACATTGTTGGTGGAATTGTGAACGCCAACCATTCTGGAGAGTGATTTGAAACTATGCTCAAAAAGTTATCAAACTGTGCATACCCTTTGACCCAGCAGTGTTACTACTGGGCTTATATCCCAAAGAAAGCTTAAAGACAGGAAAGGAACCTGTATGCGTAAAAATGTTTGTGGCAGCCCTTTTTGTAGTGACTAGAAACTGGAAATTGAATGGATGTTCATCAATTGGAGAATGGCTGAATAAGTTGTGGTATATGAATGTTATGGAATATTATTGTTCTGTAAGAAATGACCAGCAGGATGAATACAGAGAGGCCTGGAGAGACTTACATGAACTGATGCTGAGTGAGAAGAGCAGAACCAGGAGATCATTATATACTTCAACAACAGTACTATATGATGATCAATTCTGATGGACGTGGCCATCTTCAACAATGAGATGATTCAAATCAGTTCTATTTGTTCAATAATGAATAGAACCAGCTACACCCAGCAAAAGAACTATGGGAAATGAGTATGAACCATAACATAGCATTTCCACTCCTGTTTTTGTCCACTTGCATTTTTTATTTCCTTCTCAGGTTATTTTTACCTTATTTCCAAGTCTGATTTTTCTTGTGCAGCAAAATAACTGTATGGATATGTATACATATATTGTGTTTAACATATATTTTAACATATTTAACATATATTGGTTTACCTGCCATCTAGGGGAAGGAGTGGGGGAAAGGAGGGGAAAAGTTGGAACAGAAGGTTTTGCAAGGGTCAATGCTGAAAAATTACCCATGCATATATCTTGTAAATAAAAAGTTATAATAAAAAATTAAAAAAAAAGACAAAAACCAACTTGGATCAGGAAGACAGGATTCAATACTTAATAGGATCATGTGTAACTGACTTAAACTCACACAGTCTATTTCTCATATGTATACTAGGGATAATATTTACATAGGCTAAATTATAGGATTGTTGTGAGGAAAAGGTTTTGTAAACTAAAAATTCTAAATAAAGATTAGTCATTATTATTCTTAAAAAAAAAAAAAACAAATTACAAACCAATATCAATACTTAATATATCATTACATTTATATGATTGAAAGAAAATAATCAAACTGGAGGAAGAAAAAAAAGAACACTACTATATACACTATAGTGGAAGGTGTTGAAGGCATGTACAACTAAAGAATACTTAAAAGAAATAGATCTCAGGAGATTAATGAAATTGGACAGAAAGGAATTTGCATATCTGTTTTACACTACACATGATACCTTTACAAAGAATGACAGAGTACTGAGGCAGAAATATTTCAATACAAAGCATATAATGGCAGAAATGCAAAATATATTATTTAATGATCACAATGTAATAAAAATTACATTAAAAAAAAAAACCCAGCCCTTAAAGATTTTTTTAGTTGGATACTAAATAATACAATTCTATAGAAAGGGTAAATCAAAGAACAACTTATACAAACAAGAGAAAATTGTATTAATGATGACAACAAGGAACTATATCTATAAAGTGCTTTCATCAACAAATCAAATAATGGCTTCCACAATCCAAAAGACATGAAAAACTGAATTTAAAATCATCAATTAAATAACAAATTCAAAATTCTGAATATTAAGGAAGAAATCAAACTGGAAGCAAAAAAAAAAAAATTCAACTGGTTAATAAAAAACCAAGATAAAAAAAAAAACAGAAAAATATCTAATTTTAAAGAGAAAAGAAAATTCTTAATAATAAAAGGAAAAAGAATTCACAATAAAGATAATTATAAGAAATCACTTTACTTAGTCATATACTAAATCCATAATTTAGAGAACATAAATGAATTAAAAATTACAAAATACCAAGACTGGCAAAAGAAAAGACTAAATGACCAATCAATGAAAGAAAGAACTCAATGATCATATAGAATTATAAGTGAATTCTATCAAATATTCAAAAATAATTAATTCCAATATTATGTAAAATGATGCAATTAGAAAACATCCTAACAATCTCTGATACCATCTTTAGATTGTATTTGTATATATGGCTTGATACTTAAGGCAAGAAGAAACAAAGCAAAGAAAAAATCTAACAACCAATAATCCTAATGAATACTGATTTTAAGTTATTAAAATATTAGCAAGTAGGTTATAATAAGACAATGGAAAGATTATATACTATGACCAGGTTGAATTTATACAAGGAACCAAAGGGTTGGTTCAATATAAGACTACAAATATAATAAGTCATTTTGAAGAAGACTAAAATTATAATAAACCATGTTAGTGCAATAAAAATCAAATTACATTAATCAATGTGGGAAAAGTTGACAAAATCCACAATACCTGTTTCTATTAAGAACTAGGAAACACAGAAATAAATGGTCCTTTTCTTACTAAATAGTATCTATCTAAATCCAAAACAATTTATATAGGTGAGAAAAGTTGAGAAGCCTTTCCAATAAAATAGAGGTAAGGCAAAGATGTCATTATCAACACTACTATTTTAACATATCACTAAAGATCTGTTAGCTAAAGAAATAAGGCAAGAAAAAGAATCTGAGGAAACAAGCATAAACAAGAAGAAAACAAAATTAATGCTTTTGGCAGATGATATGATAGCATAATGTAAGAAATCAGTCAACTAAAAATTGAAACAATTCCCTACCAAAGGATAGAGGAAAAGCCACATAAATCATCAGCATTCCTGTATATAAGCAACAGAACTTATCAGCCGGAAAGAGAAGCTATATACAAAAATTAGAGAAGTTATAGAATATCTGGAAATGTACTGATTCAGGAATTATATGTGAGAATGAACTGATCCTTTTCTCTTTCATTGACTGACTGTTCCTCAACTTTTACACCATAATGGCCTAGAGCAAAAGTCTCCTTCTGTATTCCTCCCCCCAATTTTCACCACATGGAACTAACTTTCTTTTTTTTTTTTTTTTTTTTTAAATAGCCTTTTATTTACAGGATATATACATGGGTAACTTTACAGCATCAATAATTGCCAAACCTCTTGTTCCAATTTTTCACCTCTTACCCCCCCACCCCCTCCCCTAAATGGCAGGATGACCAGTAGATGTTAAATATATTAAAATATAACTTAGATACACAATAAGTATACATGACCAAAACGTTATTTTGCTGTACAAAAAGAATCAGACTCTGAAATATTGTACAATTAGCTTGTGAAGGAAATCAAAAATGCAGGTGTGCATAAATATAGGGATTGGGAATTCAATGTAATGGTTTTTAGTCATCTCCCAGAGTTCTTTTTCTGGGTATAGCTAGTTCAGTTCATTACTGCTCCATTAGTAATGATTTGGTTGATCTCGTTGCTGAGGATGGCCTGATCCATCAGAACTGGTCATCATCTAGTATTGTTGTTGAAGTATATAATGATCTCCTGGTCCTGCTCATTTCACTCAGCATCAGTTCGTGTAAGTCTCTCCAGGCCTTTCTGAAATCATCCTGTTGGTCATTTCTTACAGAACAGTAATATTCCATAATTTTCATATACCACAATTTATTCAGCCATTCTCCAACTGATGGACATCCATTCAGTTTCCAGTTTCTAGCCACTACAAAAAGGGCTGCCACAAACATTCGTGCACATACAGGTCCCTTTCCCTTCTTTATAATCTCTTTGGGATATAATCCCAGTAGTAACACTGCTGGATCAAAGGGTATGCACAGTTTGATAACTTTCTGAGCATAGTTCCAAACTACTCTCCAAAATGGTTGGATTCGTTCACAACTCCACCAACAATGAATCAATGTCCCAGTTCACATGGAACTAACTTTCAATGATTTAGCTATCCTGACAAGTATAAAACATTCTTTGTAGAAATAAAAGCAGATCTAAATAATTGAAGAAATACAAATTGCTCATGAGTAGGAAGTAATACTTCCTAATTTATATAATTAATTGCTATCCCAAATTCCCATAAGAATATCTTATAAAGTTAGAAATAAAGATGACATATGAAAAATAATCATATGAATATATCAAATAGAATATGAAAAAATAAAAGTTCAACAATCTAATGGGTAATAATGCAAAAAAGGTAATCTGTCAGATCACAAAATTTCCTACAAAGCATTAAAAATTTAAATGATTTGGTACTTTTTTTTTTTTTAAAGAGGGGACAATCAGTGGAACAGAATAGATATAAAACATAGAGAAGCAAATACAGTAACATTGTGCTTAATAAACCCAAAGACCTCAGTTACTCGAGGAAATTACTATTTAAAGAAAGGAAGAAGAGAACAAATATTTATTAAATGCCTAATCTGTGCCAGATACTGTGATAAGTGCTTTATAAATATCATCTCATCTAATCCTAACCCGAGATAGGCTGTAATATTGTCAGTGAAGAGTAACTTGTCTATGACAAAAATATTTATAACAGTACTTTTTATTTTATCAAAGGACTAGAAAATAAAGGGATGCCTATCAATTGAGGAATAACTAAACAATCTATTATATAAATGTAATGGAACAGTAATACATTTTAAGAAATTAAGAATATGCAGAATTCAAGTTAAGTTGAAAAGACATATAAACTGACAGTGAATTAAGGAAAATGAAGATGATATAGCTAGTTTTTGCTTAAGTGGATTGTAGACAGTTCACCAGAACTCTCCCTCCACTCAGTGGGTTCCAAGTGGCCCTAATCCTGACACCTGAGTGGCTTCAGTTTCTGGAATCCCACCTCAAGCCAGAGAGCTTCAGTGGCTGAGCACAAAGATTCTTAGTGTAGGGCCTATTAATTCTGCCCACACCAGAGCCTGAATCTGCATAATGAGAATTTAAATCAAGAACTGTCTTTAATCTATGATGCTCATAATAATGTAAAGGAAACACTGAAAATCTTACAAACATTAATAGATACAGTGATTCATAAGGACCTCAGAAGACTTAATAGTAAAGCAAGTCGTTGGCTTCTAGCAATAAATGGAGACTAATGTTGAAAAATAAAACACACATTTTCACACAGACCAATGTGCTGATTTACTCTGCATAATTACACTTGTTACAAGTGAGAGCTGTAAAGGGGTAAGAAGAAAAATCAGTGGAAAATTAAACTGATGTTAAAAAAAGACAAGACAATAAAATATTTCAAAGAAAAGGGAGTAATAAAGATAAATAAAGACACTAACCCTGCTAAATATAAAACAGTAAATTCATAAAATTACTACCAAAAAGTATAAAGCATAAACCACAGCTACTTTCTAATAGATCTTTAGAAGTTTAATAATCTGAGATCTGATATATAAAATGATTCTTAGAGATTTAAAGTCATAAATTTGTATTAATTATTAACAAGATAATTATATTAAAACAGTAAAATATGAAAGATGGAAGAAAATAGTGCTTACCTATATATAGTTTTTATAAATAATATTCAACAAAGAGTAGAAATAGAGATGCTTCAGTGCAACAGAAGATGAAGAAATTGGAGACCTGAGTCCTAGTTCAATTCTACTAACTCATTAGGTAGGTTTTAGATTCCTAATATATAAAATGAGGGGGCCTTCCTCTTTCAGAGATGGCAAGATAAAATAAATTAGATCTGAATAAAGAGTTGGGAGGTTTAAATGAGCCACCATAAGTAAAGTGTTCTGCAAAATTTAAAGGGTTATATAATTTATTATTATTATTATTATTAAATAAAGATAACACTATTTGTATCACCTCCACAAGACAATAAAATATTTTTCTTGCCTTTCATCAGTGATACGGAAAACATGTTTCAATATAAAGACCACTGGTCTCGGAGTCTGAACACATGAATTCACAGACTAAATCTGCCACTTCCTACCTCTAACTTTGGGAAAAATCATTTTGCCTCTCTGGCCTATTTCTCATCTGTAAAATGGGAATGATAACCTATCTTACTTGAGATGTTGTAAAATGAATTATCAGAAAATTTTACTCCCTTCATCATCATTACACAACTAAAAATTTTCAGAAAATAATGCTAAGTTTAAAACACAGCTATACAGTAACTATTAAGATGATTTTTGTGCCAAAAAAATTACTTTAGGGATGAGACACTGCTAGATCGTCAATAAGTCCAAGAGCCCAAACTCTTTATTGTTAATTAATAAAAAAGGCCTACCTGCTTTTGTGGAATTATTCAGACCTAGCTAGTCAACACTCAGCCTCAGCACCCTGACAAGTTTTCAGTTTCCTTGTGAAAGAAAAAGAGGCTGGGTTTATCCAAGTGTTGGAGTATCCTTATAGAATAGTCTTTCTATTCTCCCTTAAGTGCTCAATGACTTATAAGGCAGTCATTCCAACATCAGATATAAACCATTAGGAAACTGGCCTCAGTCAAGAACATTCCTAAAACTTTGTATCTTCAGCAATGACCATAATGCTTGGCATCTAGTAGGTGCTTAATAAATTCTTGTTACTTGAATTTTTGTCTATTCAATTCCTTTCTCATTTTTGCTTCTTAAAATTATTTTCCTCTAAAACATCCCTTTTCATGAAATTCCTTAGCCTTGCTAAGGATAACACTTTCCTATTCATCAAGGTTCTCAAGCTTATCTTTAACACTTCATTGTTCCTCAGTTTACAAATCCAAATCAATTTTTTAATTGGCTCTCTACATGAGGATGAAACCATGGATTTCTGTAAGGTACTAGTAGTATTCTGTAAGGTACTGAGTAAGAGTATTCTTTTACATTTATATAGCACTTTAAGGGTCACAAAACACTTGATAATTATCTCCTCTGATCCTTACAGCAATAATTTGAGTTAAGTAGCCTAAATATTATTATCCTCATAGTACAGATAAAGAAACTAGGGCTCAGCAAGTCCAAAGTGACAGAGCTGCTAAACTGAGTTAAGACTAGGATCAAAATTTCTGACTCCAAATTCAGATCACACTCTCTCCTCCTTATATTTCTTTCTTACTATGTTAGTAACAGGATAGTACACCTATCCTGCTCTGGCTTCATCTTCTCTTTCCAGTCTAGATCTTTTAGTTAACAATATCTACTTCACACTACTCTCTATTCTTGACCCCTTTGTCCCCTGTCCTAGTATTGCTCAACTCTTGATATACTCCCAACTATGAATTAATTCCCCATGTGCCTCCCTAATTCACATGCTGCTGAAACAAACCCCGAGGAAAGCAGCAACCAAGCTACCTTGTCTACTACAAACTTCTTAAGCAATCTCAACTGCACTCTCATTGTACTAACGCAGTCACTTCCTGATTGATTCTCCATGCCTTTTCAGTTCCAAAACTTCTCTCCTCCAATAAAGACCATTTACCTCGGAATTCTCTCTACAAACTTCAAACTATCATCCTACATTTCTCTTCTTTCTCAGACAAATTGTGAAGAAAAGATGGTTATTGCCTTCCCTCTTCTTTTACTGACTTCTCAAGTGTTTGCAATCTGGCTTCTGACCTCAACACTTGATTGAAACTACTCTCTCTACAATTACCAGTGATCTTTTTCTCTCTCTTTCTCTCTTTTTTTAATCAATCTTTTGTATCTTCTTGGAAAGATTTTTTAAAAAGCTTTTTATTTTCAAAATACATGCAGTTTTCAACATTCACCTTTGTAAAACCTTGTGTTCCAACTTTTTTTTTCTCCCTCCCTTCTTTCCACCCCCTCCCTTAGATGGCACCAGTGATCTCTTAATTGCAAAACAAAACCTGATAAGACTTCTTGCAGCCTTCATATTTTTCAAGATTTCCATAATACTTGACTAAAGTTTCTTAGATGGATCTCTATCCAGATGCTGCCCTTGTAAAGCTGAAAGTAGCCCAAGGCTCTGTCCAGTTCTGTTCTCTTTATACCTCTTGTCATCTGGTTATGTATCAGGTTGCAAGCGTTTATCATCTCTAAACAGATAAATCAAAGACCTGTATATCATGATTTAGTGTCTCTTCTGATCTCCAATTACCATTAGACACTACAAACAATGTACTATCATTGCAATTTCCCATTCCAAATATCTCCTTTTGAACTTCCCTGTTTCTGTCAAAAGTACAACCATTATTTCTATCACACAGATTTTACAAACTTAGGATCAACCTTGATGCCACACAATCTGTTGCTAAATGTAGTTTTTAATCTCTACAACCTCTCCCCCATAGGTCTCCTCTATCTCACACAACTCTTACTATATCTTTATGGACTACACAATTAATTTCCTGATTGATCTCCCTATCTCAAATCTTTCCCTGTTTACACAGCTACCAGAATTATTCTTCTAATGTCAAAAGATTCCCAGTCAATAAATTCCAGCGGCTCCATGGGAGCAAATATAAACTCTTCTGGCACTTTTTTTTTTATCTTTCCACTTTCACTGGGGGGAAAAAAAGAAAGAATCCATTCACACAGAATTTCCATTTCTAACTCATCTCACATAATTCACCCATCTTTCCTCACTATTTCCTCGTTCACTCCTATTTCACAAGAGAAGGTGACACTTCTTGCCAAGACCAACTCATGTCTAGCTTGATCTCATTCACTTCCATTTTCTGTAGCAAAAAGCCCTCACTATCATTCCTAGTGTTCTATTGGATGCTTAAATGCTATCTACAAACATCATCTCACCCATGTATAGTAAACCTTCATTTCATCTAATTATCCCTGCTATATATTTGTGTGCCCTTTCCCCACTAAACTCTGAGAGTCATCTACAGTAGGTGCCTTCACTTCCTCTCATTTTAAAAATCTCTACAATTTGGCTCTCTGCATCATTCCACTGAAACTGCCACGTCCAAAGTTACCAATGACTTTAATTTCAAAATCTAATTACGTTTTCTCAGCATTCATTCTTCAAGGCCTTTCTGTACCCTTTTTCAGTAATGCCAGGATTCTCTCTCCTTCCTCAGCTCTCATGACACTGTTTGCTCTTAGCTCTCCTCGGTCTCTTTTGCTTTCTTCTTTCATGTCATGCACATTAACCACGAGCATCCCTCTACACCTTTGTCCTGGGCTCTGGGCCCTCTTCTTTTTTCTCTCTATACCTCACCTGCTAATTTTAGCAGCTTCCTGTAAATTCAACTTTAATCCCTGTACAGATCATTCTATATCCTGGTTTCTCTCCCAAACTAAAGGTCCTCCTCATCAACTCACTGCCTTTTGGACATCTCAAACCAGAAGCCCCATAGCACGCTCAAACTTACTTTTCCACCCCAACCTTTATTTCTTAATTTTTTTATTAGTCAAGAGCACTATCCTCAGTTACTAAGGTTATCTTGATGCATCCCTAACTCCTCCTTCTCATCAATCCACTGTCAAACCTTATCATTTCTAGCCTCACCTTCTTTATCTCCCATCACATAATTACTATAATAGCTCAAGCCCTCACACACAGTGACATAGTCGCCACATAGGTGATTAAAGGTGACTGACCCCTGTTATTCCAGAACATTCCAGAACACATAGACTATAAGTCTGGAAAAGGATCTGAGAAATCAATGGAGCCTTTTCTAATTAAATTGCATGCGAATGCCGATGAGGAAACCCTTAATAAAAGCTTTCCCTTCCTCTATGTCCCACCTCCGGTACTTACAAGCTGTGTGATGTTGGGCAAGTCACTTAATCTCTCCGTGATTTAGGCTTCTCCCGAAGGAAAAAAAAACTGCAGCACCGGTGCGACCTGCACGGAGAGAAGGAAATCCGTATTCCGGTGGGGAAGCGCTTGGGGGGAGACTCCAGCCGGACTAAGGGTCCGAGGGTGGGGGATGGGCGGTGCCTGAGGCTCCAATTCCCCTCCCCCGTATCTTACTTAGCTTTGAGTTCCCCATCTAAAGAGCCCCGTAACTTACCTCCCAGAGAGCCAGTCGGCACAAACGCGGCGCCGCTGCTCCACGCTTCTGCCACGTCTCCAGCGCCGACTCCCTCCCTCCCTCCCTCCCTCCCTGCCCACATCCTCCAACAAGTCACTCATTAACGTTAGGCCCCAGCGAGGCTCATTTTCCAACGCCCCGCGATGCTTCCCAAGCTTCTCTGCCCCGGCCCGCTATGACGCCCCCTCCCCCCAGCCAGCCACGCAGCTAGGGAGAGCCCCCACAGACCCGGAGTCCCCGGACGGGCCCGCCCCCGCCCCCGGAGAGTGAGTGGCAGTAGGAGTTCCGTCAGCCCCGCAGAGGCTCACCTAGGCCGAGACCGCGCGGCGAATGGCGGCCTTGAGGGGGAGGGCACCGGCTGTCACTGGAGGGGAAGGTCGGCGGGCAGAGCCGAGGGCCCAGCCAAACGCCCGGGATGCCCCTGGTCCAGAGCTGGCACCCAGAAAAAGCCTCCTCGGCCTCCAAAATGGCCGGCGGCAGTGACGCGTCCCCGCCACGTCAGCCCTCCCGGCCCCTCCTCTGCCGCGGTGCTCCAATCGGCGCCGCGCCCGGCTCCGGAGCTCCGGGCCGCCGGGAGCCGCGCGGGAGCGGCCGGGAGCCGCCGGGAGCCGCGGGACGTGGCAGCCCCGGGGAGCAGGGGCGCGGGTCGCCCCAAGGGCAGCAACGTCATCTCTTAGCCATGAGCAGGTCCGGGAGATCTGTAAGGCGCTTCTCCTGGGAGTCTGGGCCTGGAGCCCGGCAGAAGCCACTCGGATTTGGATCAGAAAGGAGAGCTGTAAAGAACCCCTCCTACTGCAGACGAGAGTGTGAGGCTCTGGGTGTTTGAGCTGCTCCGGCTCCAGGTGGTTGGGGTTCGATCTCATCGGACTCCTCCTGACCCCATTCGGGGTTTTCTTCCTGCAGATGCTGGGATGGTTTATCATTTCCTTCTCTAAGTCATTTCACAGGCAAGGAAGCTGAGGTGAACGGAGTCGAGTGATTTCCCAAGGATTTTAACTCAATTTGTCAAATCTGTATTCTCTGCACCACCAAACCGTCTCTTGCCTCCAGAGTCAGTATTCATTTACCTATGTACAATTATCCATCAAATAGTATTCAAACACCTAATATGTGCCAGGTTCTAGGGATATAGTCTGATGGGTTAGACAACAGGCTGTGGTCTATCCATCCATCCATCTATCTGTCTACATCTATCCATCTATATGTATCTATCTATCTATCTATCCATCTATCTATCCATCCATCTATCTGTCTACATCTATCCATCTATATCTATCTATCTATCTATCTATCTATCTATCCATCTATCCATCCATCCATCTATCTGTCTACATCTATCCATCTATATCTATCTATCTATCTATCTATCTATCCATCTATCCATCCATCCATCTATCTGTCTATCCCTCTATCATCATCTACTCATCTATCATCTATCATCTATCTCTATCTATCTATCCATCTACATCCATCCATCCATCTGTCTACATCTATCCATCTATATCTATCTATCTATCTATCCATCTATCCATCCATCCATCTATCTGTCTACATCTATCCATCTATATCTATCTATCTATCTATCTATCTATCCATCTATCCATCCATCCATCTATCTGTCTACATCTATCCATCTATATGTATCTATCTATCTATCTATCCATCTATCTATCCATCCATCTATCTGTCTACATCTATCCATCTATATCTATCTATCTATCTATCTATCTCATCTATCCATCTATCTATCTATCCATCTATCTATCTGTCTATCTATCTATCATCTATCATTCACCACTCTTTCCTCTATCCATCTATTCTATCTATCCATCTATCTATCCTCTCATCTATCTGTCTACATCTATCCATCTATATTCTATCTATCTCTATCTATCCATCTATCTCATCTATCCATCTATCTGTCATCATCTCTCATCATCCATCATCTATCTATCTATCTCATCTATCTCCATCTATCTATCTATCTATCTATCTCCATCTTTCTATCCATCTATCTGTCTATCTATCATCTATCTCTATCTATCTATCTATCCATCTATCTATCCATCCATCTATCTGTCTACATCTATCCATCTATATCTATCTATCTATCTATCCATCTACCCATCTATCTATCTATCTGTCTACATCTATCCATCTATATCTATCTATCTATCTATCTATCTATCTATCTATCTACATCTACCCATCTATCTATCTATCTATCTATATCCATCTATCTATCTATCCATCCATCTGTCTACATCTATCCATCTATATCTATCTATCTATCTATCCATCTATCTATCCATCCATCTATCTATCTACATCTATCCATCTATCTATCTATCTATCTATCTACATCTATCCATCTATCTATCTATCCATCTATCTATCTGTCTACATCTATCCATCTATATCTGTCTATCTATCTATCTACATCTATCCATCTATCTATCTATCTATCTATCTATCCATCTATCTGTCTACATCTATCCATCTATATCTATCTATCTACATCTACCCATCTATCTATCTGTCTACATCTATCCATCTATATCTATCTATCTATCTATCTATCTACATCTACATCTATCTATCTATCTATCTATATCTATCCTTCTATCTATCTATCTATATCTATCCATCTATCTATCTATCCATCCATCTGTCTACATCTATCCATCTATATCTATCTATCTATCTATCTATCTATCTATATCTATCCTTCTATCTATCTATCTATCTATCTATATCCATCTATCTATCTATCCATCCATCTATCTATCTATCCATCTATCTATCTGTCTACATCTATCCATCTATATCTATCTATCTATCTATCTATCTACATCAATCTATCTATCTATCTATATCTATCCTTTTATCTATCCATCTATCTATCTACATCTATCCATCTATCCATCTATATCTATCTATCTATCTATATCTATCCTTCTATCTATCTATCTATCTATCTATATCCATCTATCTATCTATCCATCCATCTATCTATCTATCCATCTATCTATCTGTCTACATCTATCCATCTATATCTATCTATCTATCTATCTATCTACATCAATCTATCTATCTATCTATATCTATCCTTTTATCTATCCATCTATCTATCTACATCTATCCATCTATCCATCTATCTATCTATATCTATCCATCTATCTATCTATATCTATCTATCTATATCTATATCTGTCTATCTATCTACAGGAAAAACTGGGAGTCTTCTCCAAAACAATCCCAATAGACTGGATAGAAAATGCCATCTGCATCCAAAAAAAAAAAAGAAAAAAAAAGAACCATGGAGATTGAATGTAAATCAGCGCATGCTATGTTCACTTCTTTTTTTTCTGTCTTTCTCCATTGCTCTGATTTATCTCTCCAAACATGATTCATAAAGCAATGTATATTAAAAATAAATTAATTTTAAAAAAACTGGGAGTCATCCCAGAGAGAAGGCACTAAGATTAAGGACTGGCCAAAGCTTCTTGAAAGGGGGACTTGAAGAAAGCTGTCAGAGATGAGGAAAGAATTTTTGTAATTATGAATTTGACAAATACCAACAAATAGAAACATTTCCATATATAAATATAGGCACTAATTTCTTTCCTCTATTCTCCATTTCTTTTCAACTCTCATTTACTTTGGCAGATTCAGAATCTAAAAGACAATTGATTGCTTTATTCCAATTATTAATTGCTATCAATTAGGCAGCTAAGTCAATTAGCTCTTAAAAAGGAGCATTTATTGATATAGTAAACATAAATGTCTGGGATACAATATTACAAATAAATTTAAAAATTCAGGGAAAAGTAGGCTCGTGCTTAGAGAGCACATGTGACAAAGAGGTGACTCAACCAGTTCTTGGTCTAATGAAAAGTCCATTTTTCCATTTCTGAAGTCTATGAAATTCTCTCTGCTGGGCTCTGAAGATCAGATTCATCAGAGATTCCTAAAGTTTTGCTTCTCTCTGTCAGAAAGAAAGTTCTCTGAAGCTACCTTTCCTCGGAATATTGTACATATTTCCTTTCATTTTCCAGCTGAATGTACTGTTTATTATTGAGTTAGTATCCCCAATGGCATGGTCCCTGGAGAAACGGATGTGAGAAGAATCTGGAGTAATTTCCCCAACCCCAGAAAGTTGTAGGGTAACAAGCAAGGGTCCTATACCTCAAAATATTCCCATAACAAACTGCCAAAGCAGTTGCTGGAATCTCTTTTTCTGATTAGTTCCAGAGGTGTGTCTAATTCTTTCAAACAATTCTAACATATTTTGTCATCAGATTTCATCCAGTTACTAGAAGCATTTCATTCCTTGAAATTTGAGTGGATTGTTTGACCTCAACTTTCTTATGCGGTTGAATAATGGAGTGATTGAATCAATAGTATATCTGGGAATTGTTCACACCTATTTTATACCTTTGATTCTGTAATTCAGTCTAAGAAGCTAATAACCCAATAAAGATATCACTGCCTATAACATCCATAGCAAATAGTTATATTAGTTAAAATTGGGAAATATAAAACATCCTTTTTGTGGATCTGGAGGTACTGGAGAAGTGTGAGTTAATACACTGCTCAGCCTCCCCAGTTTTCCATAAATATAGCATAGTCAGAACTATTGCAAACAAGTGAGTTATGGTAGTACATTTATGGCTAACTTTATCACCAGGAGTACTGATCTGGGTCTCAGCAGGAGGCCTTCTGCTCTAGAGAAATATAAAAGTTCTTTTTGAGATTTTGCAGAGGCCAATTCCTAAGACCTCAGGGAATTTCCATGCTAACTGCTTTTTGCCAGTAGCCAATTTATTTATTTTTAACCTTTGGACTGCTTGAGAATTGCTTCTATTGAAGGTACTAGAATATGAATAGTAAAATAATAAAAGGATTGTTCAAACCCTGTAAGCACTGATTGATAATTTATACTAGAAGTAGGATCAGGACTTAGACATGTCTCTTATGCAAAGAAAAACAAAAAGACAATTTTATGTAAAGTCATTGCATATAGCTTTTTTTTAAAAAGAATGTATACTGGGCAGGTCATTACTTCCTAATGTCTCCCTTATTTGTGTTATCTATTTTTCTTGTTTTTTTTTCGGTTTATTAAAACTTAAATATAATATTGAAAAAGAAAAAAAAACATTGTCACCTGCACAGCAAAACATGAGAATATTCAAAATATAAAACAATAAATTTCCATTTCAAGAAAGTATATATAAAAAATATCGTGTTCAAAGATGTCTAGCTTTTCTTTGCTCCCTTATAGGTTTTCTTTTGCTCACTGGTGTAACTTTTTACTTTATTCTTTTTTTCTTTTTCCTCCCTCAAGAAAGCTACAATTAAGCACAGATATATTTATGCATACATATAAATATATATAAACACATTCTTAAATATACATATACATAGTTATCTATAATTACACACATTTGTACACATGTTGTTGTCCTTCATTTTCAAAGACGATCAAAATGACATCACTATATTAAAATCGAGTTATAGTGTGTCCAACTGTGGCTGAACAGACCAATACAAGCTTGGAATGCTCTGCTATAGAATGGACTCAAATAGTCCATATGAATATTTGGGGTAGCTTCTCTAATTTTGCATATTTCATGTTTTCTTTGGGTATGCTTTGCTCATACAGCACAGTACCTTTTCTGATGAGGGCCCACCATGCTGAGCAGTCCTGTGCCAATGTCTCCTATGACATACATATTTTAAAGTTCTTGAGAGATATCTTCAGAGTACTTACCTTGTGTGAATTCTCCATAAAATAATTTTTTTTGGCAAGCGTACGTTTGGCATTTGAACAATGTGGTCAGCCCAATAGAGTTGTGCTCTCTGTAGTAGAGTTGGAATGCTTGGCAATTTAGTTCAAGAAAGGATCTCTATCTGATATCTTAAACTGCCAGGTGATCTTCAGAATCTTCCCAAGACAATTCAAATGGAAATAATTCTGTTTCCTGGCATGGCGCTGGAATACTGTCTGCTTTACAGGCATACAACAATGAGGTCAGCACAATATGAAGGTTGTAAACCTTCAGTTTAATAATCTAATATACCTCTGCTCTCCCATACTTTGCTTTGGAGCTTCCCAAACACTGAGTTAGCTCTGCCAATGTTTGTAAAAATCTCATCAATGTGGACATCCCTGGAAAGTATACTTCCAAGGTAAGTGAACTTATTCATAGCATTTAAAACTTAACCATTTACTGTAATTGATGCTTCCACATATGGATGGTCTGGTACTGGCTGATGGAGGACGTGTGTTTTCTTTCTTTCTTTTTTTTTTTTAATGATTTTTTTTTATCATAGCTTTTTATTTACAAGTTATATGGATGAGTAATTTTACAGTATTGACAATTGCCAAACCTCTTGTTCCAATTTTTCCCCTCCTTTCTCCCATCCCCTGCCCCCAACGGCATGTTGACCAATACATGTTAAATATGTTTAAGTATAAATTAAATACAATATAAGTATACATGTCCTAACAGTTATTTTGCTATACAAAAAATCAGACTTTGAAATAATGTACTTGCTCTACTTGTATTTGTATTTGCACTATATGTACTTGCCATAGCTTGTGAAGAAAATCAAAAATGCAGGTGGACAAAAATATTGTTTTTGGGATTGGGAATAATATGTAATGGTTCATAGTCATCTTCCAGAGTTCTTTCGCTGGGTGTAGCTGGTTCAGTTCATTACTGCTCTATTGGAACTGGTTTGGTTTATCTCATTGCTGAAGATGGCCAGGTCCATCAGAATTGGTCATCACATAGTATTGTTGTTGAAGAATAGAATGATCTCCTGGCCCTGCTCGTTTCACTCAGCATCAGTTCATGTAAGTCACTCCAGGACTTTCTGAAATCATCCTGCTGGTCATTTCTTACAGAACAGTAATATTCCATAAGATTCATATACCACAATTTATTCAGCCATTCTCCAGTTGATGGGCATCCATTCAGTTTCCAGTTTCTGGCCATTACAAAAGAGACCTGCCACAAACATTCATGCACATACAGGACCTGTGTTTTCTTGATGTTGATTGTTAGGCCACAGTTGGCACAAGCAACAGAGAATTGATCCATACTTTTTGCATCTCGGCTTTGGAAGCTGCATTGAGTGCACAGTCATTTGCAAACAAAAAAATTGTACACCAACACTCCCTCCATTTTGGTTTTGGCTTGTTGCCTTTTCAAGTTGAAGAATTTGCCATCAGTGTAGTAGCTGACTTTGATTCCATGTTTGTCCTCATTGAAGGTGGGGACCATATGGCTGAAAACATGAAAAAAAAAAAAAAGCATGGGAGCAAGACACAGCCTTGTTTCACTCCATTCGTGACTGGGAAGGCTCGAGAGCATTGTCCATTGCCCAGAATCCCTGCAAGCCAGCCATCACGAAATTGACATGCGATACTGATGAGCTTCTCTGGGCACCTGAATTTTGACATAATTTAAGCCCTCATGACTGACAGTATCCAAAGCTTTAGTCAGATCTACAAATGTTGTATATAGATCTCTGTTCTGCTTCTGGAATTTTTCCTATAGTCATCAGGCAGTAAACACCATAGCGATTGTTCCTCGGCCCCTTCTGAAGTCACACTGGCTCTCAGGTAGATGATCTTTTTCCAGGTGTAGAGTCAGTTTATTAAGGAGGACTCTGGCAAAAATTTTGCCAGTAATGATTAAGAGAGAGACACCCCCCCCCCTGTAATTTTCACAGGACAATCTATTCCCATTATCTTTATAAAGATGGACAATGGAGGCATTCTTGAGCTCCTGGGGCATAACTTCTTGCCATATAATCTGGAAAATTTCAGTCACCTCTTGTATGAGCAATAACCCCCCCCCCACACACACACACACACAAACACCCTGTAAGGTTTTTAGTTTGGTTTTCTGGGGGTCTCTGGGGCAGCCTTCATTTCAGTAGAATAATCACCATGAGAATAGCCAGGGGTTAAAGCCCAAATTCTTTATTATCTCTTTCAAAATCTTGTCTCCTTTCCTGGGGTCTGGTTAGCTTTCTTAAAGGCTGTCCAGAGTCTTGGTTTCAGTGGAGAAAATGTAGGAGAACAGGTCTGTCACCATAGGGTGTGAGATAGGATGAATGAATCTGAGTCCAAAGACTTGAGCTCCCACCTCCAGTCCTGTCTTCCCTAGCTCTGAATCTAGCTGAAGCTCCCAGCTTATATGTTCTACACTGAGTATAAACCAATCATTACATCACTAGGAAACCGTTATTTGTTGTAAGATTAAATCAATCATACTGAACTTTAGCATTTATCAATTCCACTGAGTTTACACCTTGTAAGAATCCTTGCTTCACAGTTCTGGTCCATAACAACACCCTTTGGAAATTTCAGCTGGCATAGAATTAGCACCCAGTGCTTTACCACATGAAACCTCTTCTTCAGTTAAAACTTCAGCTAGGGAATGATTGGTTTCAACTTGAGATAAATTGTCAATAACTATAGCATTGATTGATGATGGTCTATTAAAATATTATGTAAGTATCCAGCCCATTTCTCCAGGACCATGTCCTTATCACTAATCAGTGTGCCATCACTAGCACAGAGTAGCTGAGATACACCATAGGTTTTTGGCACATCAGTAGCCTTCAGGGCATCATAAAAACACTTTGAATTGAAATGGAAGCTGTCCCTAACCTGCTTATACTAAACTCCTGAGACTGTGAGAACATTATTTCAGTCTCAGCTCTGTCTGCACTCAGAGCTATATTGCCAGCTCTTCACTCCCTAACACAGGTGGTATTTTCTGTTTCCAATTGCAGGCACACAACAGCCCCCAGATATGCTGCCTTAAGACCTTGACAATTTGACAAATATAAAACTTAAAGAAATACTATCTTAACTGCCTGTCTGGGAGAGGAATTTCTAATTCTTAGCGGTGACTCCCCTGTTCTGATGGGGTTCAGTTTACTGGGATTTGGCCCCTATGCATGTCTTGGCAATGCAGCTGGGCCTGCCATCCTTAGCAGCAGCAGTTCCCTCAATTTTCCCTGCTCAGAACCTATCCTGCCCAGGAGGTGAAAATTCCTGTGGCTGGGGCTGAGGACCTTCCCACTCAGATAGCCCCAGAACTTCCAACTTGCTGTTTCAGCAGAGCGAACCTGAAGGTGTTTACACTTCACAGGAGCCAAATCTCTTGTCTAGAATCTTTTTTCAGATCTTCATCTCTTGTCCTAGGAGGACCATCTGCTTTTACTCTTATTTTTTACCTCTCTAAATTCATCCTGAGGTGCTATTTTGTCTTGTTTGAGGAGGGGATCTGGAAAGTTTGGAATTTTTTGACCTATCATCTTCCTGGATTCCTGTATGTTTTCTTTTTGATCTATGGCTTTTTTCAGGGAATTTTTAAAAATGCTTCATTGATACTATTTCCTTTTTGTTTCTTAGCATTGTCATCATTATCATTTTTTTCTAATAGCCATTTCCCCCCAATATCCCCCTTCAAAAAAACCCAAAATGTTTCCTTATAACAAGATAGTATATGTAAGAAAAACAAGTGTACTTCTTGGCCACGTCTGAGAAAATTCTGACCTATAGTCTATCATTTCTCTGTCAAGATATGAAAAAGCATGCTCATTGTAATGATAAAAGTTTTTAAGTTTTTTCAAAGTTGTTTTCCTTTACAATATTATAATGATATAAGTAGTACTCTTGATTCTGTTCACATTACTATGCATTAATTCAAACAAGTATTCCTAAGTTGTTTGAATTTATGTCTTACACAATTTCTTATGCAACAATAATATTACATTATATTTATACACTTCAATTTGCTCAATCAATCAAAAATATTTTGTTTCTGGTTTCCTACTGCAACAAAAGATGCTACTATTAATATTTTGATATGTATAGGTCCTTTCCATTAAAAAAAATCTTTTTGGAATATATGCTTTCTAGTGGTGTCATTAGGTCAAAAGGCAGCAGGCTTTAATGATATTTTTATATGTAGCTGGTACATTCTGGCCCTCTCACTAAGAACCAGAGTCTTAAATCTGCCTCTGGAGAAGGTTATAAGATCTTTTCCCCTTATAATATTGTCTCTTATCTGACAAAATAAACAGGAGTCCAACTATGAACAAAGCAATTGAAAGGACTAAGGAAAAAGAAATATGGTGAAAGAGCCTTTTGAGTATTTTAGCAGCCATTCAACCTCCCTTTCACCATGTGATTAGCAGACTAGAACCAGTTATAGAATGTTTTCACATGTATCACAATATCTCCTAGGTGTTTCCTTTAAACATCATCACAACTTTCCCGGAATTAGGCTCTTAAGTTCTTTTATGGGGAAGCATACCATTTAATGTACCTTGTATGCATGTCAGGCCCCTCATTATATGTATATAGTTACAAATTGCATTCCAGAATATTTGGAGTGCTTGAAAGCTCTTATCAAGTTTATTAGCTATTATCAAGTCTCTGCCATCCTCCACAGCTACTAATAATGGTCATTTCCTCTTTATTATCATCTTTGATAATCTGATCAATGTAAAATACATTTCTCTTATTATTAATGGGTTTAGAGCTTTTTAAAAATATGTTGATGATAGCTACTTTTGAGAATTGCTTGGTCATCCTTTGGTAGATAAACATTAGGGAATAAAAGCTCTTGTTCTTACATACTTAAAGTTCACTATATTTAGAGTCTTCGTTTGGCTTCTTACCTAAAGAATGTTTGAGGTTCTAAGTAAATTTTCTCATCTCATGGGAAAGGTTTTAGTCAGGTGAAGTTAATATTAAGACAGACTTTTACTTTACCAAAATTTGCCAGGCTTTGAGTCTTAAATAATAAAAGGAAATTTAAAATTCCTATAATAATACATCAATGAGAATTTTTTGTGAATTCTTCCTTAAGACTAGAAATAATTTTCTTACAGAAGTACTAAGCTTTCCTCTAAACACACACATTCACAGCCAAAGATGGGGAATGATTCTAAAATTTGCTGATAATAATGAATGAATTGTCTGACTACTGATCATTTCCCCTGGAGTCCCTGTTTTTCTGCAGACCTCTTCTATCCCTAGTCTTCATCCTTGAAGCTCCCATCTAGCCAGAATGGGACCACTTCTTTTTTTTTTTTTATTTAATAGCTTTTTATTTACAGGATATATACATGGGTAACTTTACAGCATTAACAATTGCCAAACCTCTTGTTCCAATTTTTCACCTCTTACCCCCAACCCTCCCTAAATGGCAGGATGACCAGTAGATGTTAAATATATTAAAATATAACTTAGATACACAATAAGTATACATGACCAAAACATTATTTGCTGTACAAAAAAGAATCAGACTCTGAATTATTGTACAATTAGCTTGTGAAGGAAATCAAAAATGCAGGTGTGCATAAATATAGGGATTGGGAATTCAATGTAATGGTTTTTAGTCATCTCCCAGAGTTCTTTTTCTGGGTATAGCTAGTTCAGTTCATTACTGCTCCATTAGAAATGATTTGGTTGATCTCGTTGCTGAGGATGGCCTGATCCATCAGAACTGGTCATCATCTAGTATTGTTGTTGAAGTATATAATGATCTCCTGGTCCTGCTCATTTCACTCAGCATCAGTTCGTGTAAGTCTCTCCAGGCCTTTCTGAAATCATCCTGTTGGTCATTTCTTACAGAACAGTAATATTCCATAATTTTCATACACCACAATTTATTCAGCCATTCTCCAACTGATGGACATCCATTCAGTTTCCAGTTTCTAGCCACTACAAAAAGGGCTGCCACAAACATTCGTGCACATACAGGGAATGGGACCACTTCTACAAGGACCTGAGTTATTCATCCTTTGCCAGGATAGAGTAGGATTGTAGGTTTATGCACTATGTGAGGTCCCTTACTTCCTTTGTTTGGCAGGAGTGCTATGGGTGCGGCTGCTGAGGAGCCTGCCTCTGCCCTCCTGTGGCGAGAGAAAGACACAAAGCAACGCAAAAAAGCAATGAAGTCAAAAACAGTTCCAGCTTTCAAGAAGCTCAAATTATAACAGAGGAGTAACAAAAAGTGCATACTGAAAACTGATTTACCATTACATATGCTATCTAGGACTAAGACTATTTCAAGTCTTAAAGCAGAAGTCACAAAAGACTCTCATTGATATACTCATTGAAATCCTAACCATACTTACAATTCTCAGGGTATGCCATCAAGCTTTTTTAATCAACATGCAAATTCATAATAATTCTCCCTTCCTGCTGAAGATAATGTTCTAGCAAGAGCCCATTCAGCAGCATGATTGTTAAGTGAACTCTGATGCTTGCATCTCCAAATTCAGGCATGAAGGAGGGAATTCTGGTGGCAGATTTAAGACTGGGGGACTCTGGTGAGTTTTTATGGTTTTGTCTGAAGACATTTAGAAATTACATCTAAGATATAATTGATATTTCCCTAAGTTTATGATAAAAGAAATCTATCAATCAAAGCTTTATTTTCTTTTTTTCTTTTTTTTTTAATTGAAGCTTTTTATTTTCAAAACATATGCAAGGATAATTTTTCAACATTGACTCAAAGCTTTATTTTCTGAACACCATTAGCAAATATTTATGTTACTTATCAAATTTGGGATGCAAGTATATGCCATTAGTAACTGTTAATGATTTTGTGGCATGCAAATATCACTGGGAGTTGTTTACCAAATTTGGTAGATATATTAAAATTATACCACTCAAATGTGTTATCTTACAACAGAAAAACAGCTCACATAACATCTATTTAGTCATACATGGAGTTGCTCATCCTAAATTCACATGGCTATTCTCACTACAGAGAGGAGACAACATGCAAACAACTACATACAAAAAATGCAGAATAAATTAGAGATAACCTCAAAAGAAAGATTATTAAGATTAAGGAGGACAGAATAAGGCTTCTTGGAATAGGTGGGACTTTAGCTGAGATTTGAAGGAAGCCCAGGAAGCTAAGAGACAGAGATGAATCTAGAGTGTTTCAGGTATTGGAAACAGCGAGCAAAAATGCTCAGTCAAGAGATGGAGTGTCTTATTTAAAGAACATCAAGGAGGCCAGTATCATGAGATCACAGAGGATATGGAGAGAAGCAAAATGGGGGAACACTAGAGAGACTACAAGAGGTCAGGTTATGAAGACTTTAAAAGCCAAACAAAGAATTTTCTATTTGTTCCTGGAGGTAATAGGGAACTATTGGCACTTATTAATTTGGGAGTGGTAGCAGCATAGTCAACTCAGAAATTAAACAGCTGACAGCTGGGAGGAGGATAGACTAAAGTGGGGAGAGATATGAGGCAGGAAGAGTGACCAATGGGTAGTATGTTCATGAATTCTGAAATTCCCTTATCTGATTATAATATTTCTTTTTCTGTTTTAGAAACTGAAATCTTCTTCTTTCTCACCCTGACCTCCAGTTCCTCCATCCTTAAGTTCTTTTACCAATTATCACCCTTTCCTGGTCTTCTCTCTTCCTTTCTCTATCTCAAATCCTTTATTGAACAAGTTCAAGGCTACACTGCCTTGTACATTAGAGACCCTTGTATCTTCATCCTAACACCAATTACTCGCACCACCTGTTGCCTTTGATAGTATTCATCCTGTAGGAATGAATCTCAAACAAATAACCTCTTTTGGGGGAAAAACAAAACGCAAGTGAACAAAAACAAAAAGAGTGAGAATGTTATGTTGTGATCCACATTCAGTTTCCCCAGTCCTCTCTCTGGATGTAGGTGGCTCTATTTATCACAAGACCATTGGAACTGGCATCAATCATCTCACTGTTGGAAAGAGTCACGTCCATCAGAATTGATTGTCGTATAATATTGTTGTTGCCGTGGACAATGATCTCTTGGTTCTGCTCATTTTACTTGGCATCAGTTCATGTAAGTCTCTTCAGGCCTCTCTGAAATCATCCTGCTGATCATTTCTTATCGAACAATAATATTCCATAACATTCATATATCATTGTTCTATAATTTTCTTTCTCTGTTTTCATCCTACCTGGTTTAGGTATCAGTACCATGTCTGTGTCATAAAAGGAATTTGGTAGGACTCTTTTCCCTATTTTTTCAAATAGTTTGAATAGTATTGGAATTAATTGTTGTTTTGAGTGTTTGGTAGAATTCACATGTAAATCCTTTTGACCTGGAGAATTTTTCTCAGGGAGTTGATTAATAGCTTGTTGTATTTCTTTTTCTAAAATGGGATTATTTAAATAATTTATTTCCTCTTCTGTTAACCTGGGCAATCTATATTTTTGTAGATATTCCTCCATTTCATTTAGACTATCAAATTGATTGGCATGTAGTTGGGCAGGATAACTTCTAATTATTGCTCTAAATTTCCTCTTCATCGATGGAAAGTTTTCCCTTTTCATTTTTGAGACTTCTTTCCTTTTTTTAAATCAAATTAACTAAAGGTTTATTTTGTTGTTTTGTTTTTTTTAATAAAACCAACTCTTAGTTTTATTTATTAATTAGTTTTATTATTTTCAATTTTAGTAATTTTCCCTTTTATTTTTAGAATTTCAAATTTGGTATTTAATTGAGGGTTTTTAATTTGTTCTTTAGCTTTTTTAGTTGTAAGCCCAATTCATTGATCTTCTCGTTCTCTATTTTATGCAAGTAAGTATCTAGAAATACAAAATTTCCCCTTATTACTGCTTTGGCTATATCCCATAAACTTTGGTATATTGTCTAATTGTCATTCTCTTGGATGAAATTATTGATTGTGCCTATGATTTGCTGTTTCACCTATTCATTCTTTTTCCCTGAGGCAATTGGATTGAGGGACTTGCCCAGGATCACATATCCAGGAAAGTGTTAAGTGTCTGAGATCACATTTGAACTCAAGTACTCCTGACTTCAGGGCTGGTGCTCTATCCCATGCACCACCTAGCTGCCCCACCCATTCATTCTATTCCAACTATTAGTCTATTTTCTCCTGGCCTTTTACTGCATTTGATTTTTTTATTGCATCATGATCTGAAAAAAAATACATTTACTATTTCTGCCTTTTTGCATTGATATTGACGGTTTTATGCCCTAATACATGGTCAGTTTTCATATAAGTTCCACAAAATGCTGAGAATAAAGTAAACTCCCTTCTGTCTCCATTCAATTTTCTCTAAAGAGCTATCATACCTAACTTTTCTAACATTTTGTTTACGTCCTTAACTTCTTTATTATTTATTTTGTGGTTCCATTTACCTAGTTCTGAGAGAGCAAGGTTGAGATCCCTCATTAGTATCGTTTTGCTATCTATTTCTTTTTGCATCTGTCTTAACTTCTCTTCTAAGAATTTGGATGCTATATCACTTGGTACATATATGTTCATTATCTATGATACCCTTTAGTAAAATATAGTTTCCTTCCTTATCTATTTTAATTAGATATATCTTTGCTTTTACTTGATCTGAGATCAGAATGGCTATCTCTGCTTTTTTTTTTTTTTTTTTTTTACTTTACCTGAAGCATAATAGATTCTGCTCCAGCCCTTTACCTTCACTCTGTATGTATCACTATACTTTAACTGTGTTTCTTGTAAACAACATATTGTAGGATTCTGACTTTTAATCCAGTCTGCTATCCACTTCTGTTTTATGGGAGAGTTCCTCCCATTCACATTCACAATTAAAATAACTAATTCTATATTTCTTGGCATCTTATTTACCCTAGGTTATGCTTTTCTCTTTCCTATCCCTCTTCCCTCTTCCCCAATATTTTGCTTTTGATGACTACCTCTCTCAAACAGTCCTCCCCCTTTAGAGGCCCTCCAACCCCCCTTCCCCCCTCTTTTTTTTTTTTTTTTTTGCTGAGGCAATTGGGGTTAAGTGACTTGCCCAGGATCACACATCTAGGGGGTGTTAAGTATCTGAGATCAGATTTGAACTCAGATAGTCTTGACTTCAGGGCTGGTGCTCTATCTACTGTGCCACCTAGCTGCCCCCTCCTCCCCCTTTTTTACACCTTTCCCCTAATACTTCTGTTTTTTCTTCTTTCCTTTTCTTTTCCTCTTTTCCCTCCCACTTCCCTATAAGGTGAGAAAATGTCTAATATTCTCCCTTTGAGCCAAATCTGATGAGAGTTAGTCACACAATGCTTATCCCCCTCCCTTCCCTTCTTTCCCTCAATTATAATAGGTCTTCTTTGCCTCTTCATGAGATTTAATTTCCCTTATTTTACCTCCTTTTTTCCTCTTTTTTCTAGTACAATCCCCTTTCTACTTCTAGTTTCTTTTTCATATTATCATAATAAAATCAAATTATACC
Organism: Sarcophilus harrisii; assembly: GCF_902635505.1. Classification (NCBI taxonomy): domain Eukaryota; kingdom Metazoa; phylum Chordata; class Mammalia; order Dasyuromorphia; family Dasyuridae; genus Sarcophilus; species Sarcophilus harrisii. The sequence continues at coordinate 198,987,225 of NC_045426.1, forward strand.
CACACTAAGTTCTTTCCTTTTTACCTTTTTATGTTTCTCTTGAGTTCTGTTTGGAGATCAAATTTTTTGTTCAGTTCTGGTATTTTCATAAGAAATAGGTGAAATCCTGTACCATTCACCTGTACCATTGAATGTCCATCTTCTTTCCTGAAAGATAATGCTCATTTTAGCTGGATAGCTTATTCTTGGCTGTAATTCAAGTTCTTTTGCCTTTTGGAATATCAGATTTTAGACCCTTTGATCCTTTAAGGTGGAAACTGCTAGGTCCTGGGTAATCCTAATTGTGGCTCCTTGGTATTTAAATTATTTCTTTCTGGCTGCTTGCAATATCTTTTCCTTGGTGTTATAGTTCTCAAATTTAGCCACAATATTCCTTGGGGATTTAGTTTTGGGGTCTCTTTCAAGAGGTGATCTGTGAATTCTTTCAATGGCTATTTTAACTTTTGATAGGTTCTTTTTTTCATCATGGCTTTCAGGAAGCCCAATAATTCTTAGATTGCCCCTCCTAGATCTATTTTCCAGGTCAGTTGTTTTTTCCTAGGAGGTATTTCATATTTTCTTCTATTTTTTCATTTTTTGTTTTATTGATTCTTGAAGTCTTATCGAGTCATTCACTTCCATTTGTTCAATTCTAATTTTTAGTGTATTATTTTCTTTAGTTACCTTTTTTTAAAGCTCCTTTTGCATTTGGCCAATTGGATTTTTTTGTTCATTGTATTTTTTTTCCATTTCACAAAATTTTGTTTTTCAGTGAATTGGTATCTTTTTCATATCTATTTTGTAGGGCGTTATATGCTTTTTCTGTTCCTTCTTTCAATGACCTCATTTCCTTTACCCATTTTTTTTCCTAATTCTCTTTTAAGATCCTTTATGCAATCTTCCAAGAAAGCCTTGTGAAATGGAGACCAGCTCATATATCTCTTTGGGGTTTCATCTGGAGTTGATTTTCTTTTATGAATCTCAGGATGTGAGGTCTGTTCTGTCTTTCCATAAAAGCTATGTATGGTGAGAGTTTTTTTGTTTGTTTTACTCATTTTTTTTAAGGCTTGAGGTCTGCTCAATGCAAAGGAGCAACAGCTGCTTTAGTTTGCCCTGGGGCAGTTCCACTGATTGATTTCCAGTACTCGGTAATGGTGGCTAGGTCCCAAGTTCTTTGGGGGCTTAGTAGTTTACAATTTGTCTTTTGTAGCAAATCTGCCAAACTACCTGCTTGCAACCAGGACAGAGTGGCCTAAGAAACTCACAGAAAATTCCCTGGTGTGTGGAGGCTACAACGCTCTGACTCGCTGGCCCAGTTCCTTGCCCAGTTTCCCGGTACTGTGGTCTGGGCTCGGCAGACTGTCCCCCTTCCACTTTGAAACAGACAGTTTCAGAAAGTTCTGAAGTCCTTTCAAGGTATCTTCTTCTGGGAACATGTTATACTCCAAAAATTTGTGTGTTCCCTCACTCCAAAACCAGTTTATAGGTTTAATCTGCTGTTGGTTTGAGAGATGGTCAAAGGAGGTCACAGAAAGTTGTGTTTGCTCTCCACCATCTTGGCTCTGCCCTCTGGATGAACATTCTTATCTGAGTTTTTGTGACACTATTCTTTCCTGTTTATCCTCCTACTTGTAATTTCTTGGCCTGGGCAATATATATTTATTTTTTATATCCTCTATATCACATTATTTTAATTGGGCTTAATATCCCAACATACTATTATAGACACTTGTCAATTCCACTATTATGGAAAAATAAAATCATGATCCATGGCTCTAGATAATTTAGTGCATAATTTTTCACTGTTTTATGTCTCCTATTCCAAAATAGATTGCTATAATCAATAAATTTACATTCTTATGAGAACTATGAACAGGAAGGGGAAAGCAAGAACTAATAATAAATAGTAAAAGGAGTTAAAAAGATAGAAATGGCAAAGAATACCATTTTAGGAGCCTCTCAGATAACAGTATAAAAATAACAGAATGGTAATTTATTCAATTTATAAATGAAAAAAATGTTCATTTTCTTCATTATTTTAGGATTTTAAACTGCATAAAAGTCATTTTTAAAAATTTGAAGTTTTAATTAGCATAAAAGTCTTCTATTAAAATCCCACTCCCATGTCTTGTTGTGATATAACATTGGTGATACTAGGTCACTGCATTGAATTGGTTGCCTATAGGGTGATTTTTTTTTTTTTTTAGTCACATCATCTTTCAAAATACTTGACTCTATTCTCTACTGGGAGAAAGTGAAGCTGGTGTGTGGAGGTCTTGAGTTGCAACACAGCTAAAACTGATTTGGTGTTTATATAAGTTTGGCATTAACACGGAAAATTCCTAGAGTAGAGGATCCACCAGGCTGTTCTAAGGAGGGCTGAACTGAACTAGGTAAGAAAAAAGCAGTAATTGAAAGTTTTCAAATTGTTCTACATTTGGGTCAATCTATGAATGGCCTTTATACTTCCAGCTTAGATATGAAAAGTCTCCAAAAAAATTCCCCAAAGGACTAACTACTAAGTTATATATGTTGGTGTCTATGTCAGTGGGTAGGAATATCTACTAAAGAACTTATGTGTCCTGGAAATAAATAGTAGAAAATGGACCAATCATGCAATCCCTTTCACATCACTGGGGTTAAAAGTGTGGTACCAGAGAAATCTAATTTTTTTTTCTTTTATGGGATGTTTACAGTATCTTCTTATAAAATTTGAATTGATATTATATAATACTATAGATGTATTTCATACATTTCTGAATTTCTAATCTTTTTCTATGTTGTTTCCTAGTCTTTGTATGTCATCTGCAGCTTCCACAAAATTTCCCCCAAATTTCCATTTAATTTCTTATGGCAACCCATGATATATCAAAATCATGATGCGGAAAGTTGTGATGTACAAAGGATACCTGTAAAATAGTTGAACTTCATTCATTTTAGAGCTCGTCCTACTTCTATCATTCTTTTGGCACATGGCTTAAGTTTGTATGTGCATGTCTTGCCTACAATTATATTGTAGGAACCTTCATGGTAGGGATCATATCTTAACCCTTCTTTTGATTGTCAACTGTATTAAGCAGGATATTTTTCATATGGCACATTCCAAGAAGATTTATCATTTAAGGATCATGTTTTTAAATTCTAGATAAATAATGTTACACATTTTTAGTAATATTAACAAAACAATTAGTTATTCACAATTTATCATTTCTACTTAATTCATAACAGAAACATACATAGACATCAAGAATATTTTATAAATCTTTCATTAAACAGTTTGCACATTTAGTGATATAAATGGCAATTATAGATAATATTAATGAATATTTGTCAAATTTGGAAGACATTTTTTAAATTGATAAATTTCTTTGCTACAACCAACAAAATATTGACATAATTTGTAATTTTTATTTTAAAAATATATATTACAATTTGGAAACATCAAAATCAGAATTGGTCTAAAAACAAAATATAATAATTAGACCTTGTGTTAAGACAACAGTGTTAATTGCATCCCCAAAGGGCAAAAGTTGCTGTACAATAATTAATAAGTATTAAAGTTATTTACAACATGTGATTATATTTACATTTTCATAATATAAAACATTCTCCACCAAATTCTTTCTAAATTTTTCTTCAGGATAATAAAGCTACATAACCTGAATTTATTTAAACTGTGACTTAAGAAAGCAATTTCTAGTGACATCAGACTTTAATTATGCTTTCTGTGCTCTGGCCATCATTCTCATCCACCTTTCTACCAGGACCTTGGATTCTGCCCTTGGGATGCAAGGCTCTCAAAGATGAATTGTTGCCTCACTTTTCCTGGCACCAGACTTGCATCTCACATTTGGGCCATCTACATCATGACTCCTCTCTCCTGTAATTCTCTTTTTGTACATACCTTATGTACATACATCCCCATTTAGAATATAACTTTGAATTGGAATATAAGGAGCTTGTATTTGATTGTATTCCCTGCTCTTACCATAGTTCCTGGCATAAAGTAAGTGCTTAATAAGTGCTCACTGAAATTATATATCTATTTACCTATCACAAAATTATTTATCTTTCTGTATACATTTTTCAATTTTCTACTTCCCTAATGTGTTTGATTAGTATCAGAACTAAAAGAAATTGAAATTGAATATTGAATTGTATACTGAAAATTGAAAAGTTTATTTTCCTTACTTAAATTACTCTGAGGAAAACTAATTTGGAAGTTTGTCAAAATGATGATTCTAAACAATGGTAATCATCTATTAGCTTTATTAGTATGAGTAAATTATGGGATATATAGTTTTACCAAATCTCGTGAATGATCACATAAAGTTGATTTTCCTCATAAAATTAACTGAGCATATACTTTTTGTCTCATTGAAATAATGCAACATAAATTTGGGCTCATTTTAATATACAAATGTATAGGGATAATTTGTTTTTATTTGTATGACAATCCATTTATGTGTAGGCAAAGATTAATAATTTAGTTGACTTTAATGATTCATGAGGTAATATCTTATGGTAGCTCTTACCAAGCATTTTTAAAAGCTTAAGTCTTATGATATCAAACAAATAAAAATGGCTCCTCCATGGGCCACATATTGGCTTAGAAAGCAACAAGTTAACATTATCTATACTTTGTTGTATTTTTATTTATTTTGTTAAACATTTGCCAATTACATTTTGAGCTGGTTCTGGACCCACCTGGAAGATCTTAAGGCCTCATGTAGCCCAAGTTCGACACATCTAGCTTAAGTTACCACAGAACAGGAAGACTTTTTTAAGGTCAGAAATAAACAGAGATTCACACATTATGAAAAATATCTTTATATTATATGACTACTTTGGTGACATCATAGCTAAATTAAATTCAAAAAGATTGAAGAAAACCTTTAAATATTTGTATTTTCAAATCTGAGACTTGTTATAATTCAATTTCACTGTCATTCAAACAACCAGACATTCTGTATCTTAATACATATAAGTATATAAAAGTGACCAGAAAAAATCTCATTTCCCCCTAGAAGATAGAGTGGTTCTGAAACATCTGTGAAATGGTTTGATTTATTCTGATGTTACAATGTCTTGAAAGTACCTTATATTTTTTCAAGCGTATCAATAATTATTCAGTGTAATAGTCATCCTAAGCATTATATTCATTATAAAATTTTACAGGTCAGCAGTAGTTCTTGCATTTACATCTGTTTTCCAGATTTGATAGTGATATCTTTAAGCATACACTTTTCACTTCCAACTATGTGATGAAAAAAGACATATATTCTCTTGATCAATTTCCAGAGACTAAGAAAGAGGGAATCATTTTGAGCCCCTAATGGGGTTTTGAAGAATTTCTTTTTAAAAGTTATCTTTTTTAATATAATAAATTTTTCTGGCCTTCATGTACAGCTCCTGACATTTCCCACAAATAGATCTGATTGTTCTTTTGAGACTCTTCTAGTTAGTCACTGTGAAAAAAAGTCATTGTCTTCCAAACAATATATTAGTCGGACTCCTACAATGTCATTATCATGCAAGAAATCTACTGATTCTTTGGAATCAGTAGGGGAGGTAGATGGGGAAGAAACTTTGCTTCGGCAATTCATCCTAATTTTAAAAATTAAATAAGTATATAATTCTATTTTATTTTCCCCAACCCCAAATCTCCCTAGAATTTTAAGCTGCAGGAGACACCAGGAAGAAAGGAATGTTTTCTTATATACTTACTTGTCCAACACAATGATCACTAATACTGGGAATTCAAAATATATGTTTACTGATTAATGATTGAACCATCATGTAGATTCTATGTCTTATGAACTTTAGAAACCCATAAATTGTGATACATTGTTTTGTCTGGGGGGGGGGTTCTCATTAACACACCATTGATGGATAAAAAAATCAAATGATTTTACACAGGAAGAAAACCTAGTTTTCTTGTATGATATTCTACATCCTAAAAAGGGTAATCAAGATAAGGTTGGACAATGCAGTTATGAATAACTTGCACATTGCTATTATATCACTAATATAATAGCATAGTCTTCTGAAATAAGTAAAATGTTTCTCCTGTTAGTTGTAGGATTCTTCCAGGGGTAATCTATAATAGAAAATCAGGTGACAGGTTTATAGATCTTTCTAAACTACCAAAGAGGCCACCATAAAAGCATCTATTCAATACCAGTTGATACCCCTCTCCTCTGATAAAAGTGTTCCCAGTCTAAACAAAAGATGTGTATCAAAAACATAAGAAAAATTAACATACAATATATTTTCAGTAATAATTCAGTCACCATAAAACGTAGTTTAAAATACACAATTAAAAAATTTGTGGAAAAAAAAAACTGGTTACATATCAAGTTATTAGCCATGCAAAAGACCAGCTTAAGCATAGTTATCCTATATCAACTATCAATAACTTTGACACTTATGAACAGAGATCTTATAATCATTCCTAAGAAAAAGAATTAATCCAAACTCTTTATAATTATTCTATATCACTATTACAAAACTTAAACAACTTCTTATAAGTTCATTTATCACATCCTGCTTCACATCATGTACACATTCAATCCATTTTGTCAAAAAACAAAATGATTCATTTACATATTTATGAAATAATTGCTGCTATGTTAATGGATGTCTATTAGTGGCGTTGCACATAGGATTTGTGACTAGAAAATGTCATAGTAGTAAAGTATTCCTAGATACAAACATCTAAGTACAAAACATCACTTCTTGGTGCATCAATTAGGCAGTTCTTTGTATTCTTTGCTATTAAAAAACATTTTAGGTCATGTATTCTGCAACCTAGGCTAAGGCTGATTTTTCCTTCTTTTGTACACTTTTTATTTGCATCTGTAATTGTTTGCAGACTGTCAGGTTCATGTTATCACATGCTTTTCCTGGAATAATAGAATGTTTCAATATGTGAGACCACTCCATAGAAATTTGGCAGCATGGCTATATTTAGCAGGCCTGTTTTTTCCTCTGGGTGTTTAGTCATTCAAAATACTTTTTAGAATTAAATTACTTGAAAAATTGCATAATACTGCGTATAGCTCTACAATGGGAAAGAGGGAGTTGAAGACACTGTTTTCTGTGCTCACTGCAACACCTGTGTGAAGTTCATCTGCAAATGAATGATTTAGATTGTGTGTTAGGTTGCCAGTGTGCTTTTTGTAAAGATCCACAGTCATGAGTGAGAACACTAACATCTCCTCAGTCTGTCTGTCACCTGTTAAGCACCTTCAGCAAATATAAAATTTTGAGAATCTTACTATTTAGCATTTATCTATCACATTGATTAGCATCCAAATAAGGTGACAAAGTACAAGGAGGAGAACTAAGATAGAGTTCTTTAAAGTGTTCTACCATGTCCAATAAAATATTATCATTCATTGCTGCTGTTGCTAGTGACTTCTTTCTTAGGAGATGATGAAGTGTCTCGAGTTGGTAGTAAATCATAATGACATGGAATGTGGCTGTTCTTTGGAAGGTCATATGGATCCTGGCTGAGAGGTCCATTATTGCTTAATACTTCTTGTACAATAATCATTGTGGGTTCTGTGACAACCAAAAACAGACATTTATAAAAAATGACAAGCAAATAATAAAGAATAAAACATTTCTTGCAAATGTGAAATAAAAAAGGTTTTTTTTAATAAAAGCACAGAAATATATAACTTTGAATGCTAAATAATTAATTTGATTACACTATTTTGCCATTGTTGAAGTGAAGTATTCATTAATTATCATAATTAACATTGCATTGCAAGAGGATGATGACATTGCTGTATCAGAGATGTCAAGTAATTAATAATAAAACTGCTGTGTGACTTGCAAGATTATAGATTTAGAGATTGTAGAGAGCTTAGAAATCATCTAAATCTACCTCCTCCACTTAACAGAGGAGGGAACTTAAGCTGAAAGAGATGAAATTGACTTAAAAGTGACAGAACTAATTTAAACTCATGGCTTTTCACTTTCTCTATACTGCATCAGGCTAAATATTTCCCCTCTTCTCCCCCCCAATCTTTTTAGTACATAGATATTCCAGAAACTACTCTTCTGAAATAACCCCCCCTTAAGAAGTTAAACTATGATTTAAAACAAAAAACAAAAACAAAACTCTTTAGCATTATGTTGTCTCAATGATAGTGTTCCAAATGAGCTGCATGTATACAAATTCTTCACAGATAAAACTACAAACACAAATTACAAATCATATAAATGTACACAAAACAATTTGCATGTACTCTGCATAGCTGAATATACTGACAAAACTGCTATGTTAGCAGAATATAGAATTTCTCTGTCTTCTTTAGACATCTCCTACTATATCAAGTACTCAGAGCTCTGTTGTTTTCTTTTTCTCCTATCTCAAAACTAGAGATGTTGGTTTTTTATGATAGCTTGAGCCAATATAATAAAAATGACAGTACCTCCTTAAATTAATTTGCTTCACCAGTCCTCTATCAAACTCCCCAAAGGATATTTTATATAGCTAGAAAAAATAATAATGTTTATACAGAGGAATAAAAGGTCAGGAATCTTAAGGCAATAGTGAAAAAAAAGTGAGAAAGGGAGTCCATCAGTAAAAGATTTCAAACTGTACAACAAAGCAGTAATTATTAAAATAATTGGTACTGGTTTTTAAAAAAAGAACAGTCTATTAGTGGAACAGAATGAGATGACTAGAAATGGTTTGGAAATTAAGAAAATGTCATTTTTTTCTTTAAAGGCACTATATACCAATTTACTGACTATTGTGTATGGATTAAGAAAGAGTAAATAATATTTTTTAACAATTATTCATTAACTACTTTAGTTTGTTTTCAAAATAGCATGAAAGAATTTAATATTCACTAGATTCTCTTACCAACTTCATAGACATTCTTATTAGTGGAAGCTGAGCTACTGATCTCAGCATATGGAGAGTCTCTGTGTACTGGTGACTTCATTTCCACATAGCCACTCTCTGAGTTTTGCGGTATGATTACTGGTGGATCTTTAATAGTAGCATATGGATTTTCAGAACTGTTTAGTGAACAGCTACTTGAATTATATTCAGAATTCTTTACTAAATCTGTGGAAGAAAAAATAGCAACTCTTCAGAAATCTGTATATTTGATATTAGATTACTTAGCTGTCTACACACAAGAAAGTTTTAAAGTGAAATGTGTCTAAGTATTTGTTTTGTTCCCTAGTGAAAAACTATACCACAAACTTCAAGTCTGAAGACCAATGAGTCAGATGAGTAAAAGATTGTACATTATCTCTCTGTATCTCAAAGAAAGTGTAGCTAGAATCTAGAATTTAGTTAATATAGCTAAAACAGAGAATCTAGAGACAGAAAAGGTAAAGAGGCTGTATTTAAAAACTGAAGAATTATCTCTTAGAATGAACAACTGAAAATTCCTTATATTTCTGATACTGATTTATATCACAACTTCATTATATGAACTTTAAAAGCTATTTTAAAAATAAAACATATAAATTCACAATCAATTTGTGACTGACTAATATCTATGCCTCCCCTGGTTCTCTTCCAATCATTATAATATAACTACCCCACAGGCAAGTATGGTTTGATTTTGATCTTTGTATTTTTAGAACCTAGCACAAAATAGTTACTTAATAAGTGTTTGTTGAATTGAATTTTTTTACTATCTTGTTTACTATCTTTATTGAACTAAGTTCAATATTATCTTTATGAAAAAATACAATCTTCCATATAGTATTTAAGCTCTTAGTTATCTGGTTCCAACCATCTTTCTAGATTTATTTTATATTATCCCAATGCACATACTGTACAGTCTAGCCAAATAGGTTGACTTGATCTTCCCCATTCATAACATTCCATCTTTTACCTCCATTCCTTTTCATAGGCTATTTTCATTCAATCTGTTAACGAGCATTTATTAAATACTTACTATATACCAGGTACTGGGGGATACCAAGAAAGTGCTCTCAGTGAGCACACAATATAATGAGGGCAAACAACTCACAAAAAACTATTTATAAATTATATAAACAGGATAAATTGGACAAATTCTCTCCATAAGAAAGCTTTTCTCTTCACCTCCCTAAATTAGTTTGCATTCACTGTATACCTTGTACACATATATACCCATATACTATAAAGTTACCTTTATATGTATAAAGTATACTTATATGTTTTTATAATCCATTTTCTATATGTAGTATCCTCTCTGGACTCACTGCACCAACCCCTATTTATATTAGAAGGCTGGATCAAATAGGGTGCTTGGCTACTACTCTGGTTATCACTCAACTGCTGGACTTTTCTCAGGATGCAGAGTCTCTGTGGTCCTTACTGGATTTATTTATTATTGAACAGCTGTAGTCTTTTTCTACCTTCAGCCACTGACTAAACTGGGTAATAAATACTTCATTAACTTTGATTGGAGTATGAAAATACTTTTTCAGCTAAGGTACCATAGTGCCCTTTCAATTAGGGCAATGAAAATTAAGATCCTTAGAAACTTTTCTCTTTGAGTTTCTCAGCTGGAAGGTAGTCTGTCACCTTCAGGAAGGAGATGGGGAAAATCTAATCTAATCCCTTCTTGTTCCAACTATCCTTCCACTCTCCAAGGCCCCTTCCTACACACCCCCACTCCCATAAAGCAAAGGCTAATAGATTTTAGCTCCACATTCTCCAATACCTTTTAGAATTTTAAGGGAGAAGGGGTCAGAGACAAAATTATGAATACAATCTCTGCCCTAAGGGCAAGGTCAAAGTCTCCCTGGCCTCCAGCAAATCTCATAACTGTGAATTTAAATTCTCTGTCCCTTCTTCCCTTTTCACTTCTACCTCAGGCTTGTACCTAACAGTACAAGCTTCAATTTGGGCTTCTAGCTGATACAGTGGATTAGAGTCGACCATAAAGTTGGAAAGACTTTAGTTTAAATCTAGGCTCAGATATTTATTAGTTATGTGACCTTGGGTAAGTCATCTAAACTGTATTTGCCTCAGTTTTCTCGTCTGTGAAATGGAGATAATAATCTCCCATGATTGTTAGGATCAAATGCAATAATAATTCTAAAGTTCTTAGTACTGCCTGACACTAAATAAATAGTGAGTGCTAAATAAATGTTAGCTATTAGTATGTGGTCACATTACTTGTTTACTTTTGCTCTTTCTCACTATTTTTTCTCAACTTTATTATTCGTCCTCATTATACTGATGAAGTCCTGGATAACTAGGTGGAGTTGGCAGAGGAAGCCTGAAGTATTGATAAAATGATAATACTCCCCGAGTCAAGCAGGGAAGGGCACTGATGGGGATCAGCTCAATCTTACAGATCCACTCCTGTGGAGGTCTTGGGAATCCCACTTTACCATATGCAATCAGAATGCCAAGTGATGATTTCAAACTCTTAAGGTTAAATTTCTCCTATAAATCCACCCATGGCATATGCCATTTTTACTAAATCCCTTTTGGTGTTAGCCTGCCATGGCATCCTGCCTCATGGGGTCTTTCTTCTCACCTTCCTCTATGCCTCAGAGTGTCTTTCTCCTTGTTATAGCTAACTCTATTTAGGTGCTAAATCTCTTAGGGTTAGCCTGCTAAATGATAGTGTAATCCCCTTCGCTCATTGTCCCCTTTGGGATTAGTCTGCTAAATTTCTCTTAATGGAATACTCCTACCTAATAGTGTATTCCCTTTCTCCTGGTTAATTGTGAATTCCTCTAGGGAATTTGTTTTTTCCCTTGTTAATTGTTAAAACCCATTTTCTTGCTAATTATATGCTCTCCTGAATCTATTTCATATTTATCATTTCTGGTGTCTATTTTTACCTCTTCATTTATCCCTAACCTCTTCTCATAAATAAAGGTACCTTTTGGCAAGGAGAACACCATTGTGAATTCTTCAAATGTGCCCTGCACCTTGCACCTTGTATGTTGAACTAGGAAATGCTACCCCAACATCATCATTTAGTGCCCAGCCTCATCAATGCCACATTTTTCAGTGATTTATGATTGATAATGCTAATTCTAATCTGCTAAATTTCTGAGATCTTCCTACGTGACTATAACAGACAATTATCTAATGTCCAGGCTTCCAAATAATATGTTTATTTGAATTCACTCCCTCTATATTGGTCAATATTCCTTCTGTTCATTTAGTATTTTACACACTCCTCCTTCTTCAGATAACCTCTTAGCATATTTGTTTTCTCATCTGTAAAATAAGAGGGAGGACTAGATAATTAATTCTTTCTGTTGCTAATATTTTAAGATTTTATATTCTACACTGTCAACCTAGAGCAAATTTCCATTGGCTATTCAACGTTACCTTAATCTTTAATAAAATCCCCACCCTACTCCCATGAAATAATTATTTCTTCTAATTTAAACTTACCTTTTAAGGATTTCCTCATATACTCTCTGTCAAGTCCAAAAGCACCTGTAATTTAAGAGGGAGAGAAACAGTGAGCACATACAGAATAAATGCTAGAATTTGATCTAGCAAATCTAAGTTTGGAGTCAGTGGGAAATAATGAGAACTCTGAGACAATACTAGAAATTTAATGGATGTTGTGAGTTTCTCATCCTCAGTTCCATGAGAACCTACAGAGAAATTCACCTACTATAATAAGATCTTCAAGATTGGGGGTAGAAAAGTGAGTAATCAAACTGAAAAAAAAAAGAATTTATTATTGTACTAAGATTGCTCCAAAGGGTATCAACCTTAATGATGTAGTGTATGAATCGTGGTTGTTTTGATCTTTCTTACTGATTTACTGTCAATAGAGCAGAAGTTCTAATGTTCCGAATACAATTGAGATTATCAAGAGATGTTTTAGCATATTGTTTACCCAAAGAGTAAGATTTGGATAACAACTTGATCATGTTGTCTTTTTCAAAGTTGCCATTTTTAAAATGGCAAAATATGTCATTAAAAACTAAAACTTTAACATATCTTATGTATATATTTATATCTATATAAATATTTTAACACTCTCCTTTTTAAGGCATATACTAACCTCTTATTTTAGTATCACATTATGGAATGGGGAAGGGTCATTTGGGCACCTTCCTGTAGCTTATTTTTTCAAAACTTAAGTTTTACAACTATACCAAGACAGAAAATTCAGAAGGACTTGGCAGTTTCTCATAGAAGTCATAGAAAAATATTAAGTTAATTTTGACAAATCAGAATATATCCTTTTGAATACTTATAACAATTTTCAATCAGAAGAGCACTCTGCCTTTCAGAGAAATCTCCAAGAAGTAATAGCTGAAAGTTATGTGAGCAATCAGATCAAAATAGAAGCTAACTTCCCAAAGACATAAAGATATGATCTCATAAATCAACAGCACTTCTATACAATGATTTCCCAAAATCACAATGCAAGAAACTAATAAATATAATACTAACATAAAACAATACCATAGACTTAAAACACATAACACAAACACAAAATTTATTGTCAGTCAAATGCTATTACTCCATTTTCTAATAAGCTACATGGGAAAAAACATTCCATTCATCTACCAATTTTGGCATTCTTTATGAGCTGCATTCAGAAACCTGCATAGAATATTATCAATTTAGCTCTTATAGTTACAAAGATATGGCACAGCAGTTATTAGACTAACAAATCCTAAAATCTGAAATAGTTTTAGAAGGAAATTTATTTAATCAATTATTAAAAGAGAAGATGATATAAGGTATGACTCCCTTCCTAGGGTACTAGTACACTAATCAGATACCATGTAGCAGCTGAAGAGTTTGGTAAAGAGGGCAGTTCTCCCAACAAGGTCCATTTAGATGTATATTATTAAGCATAAACATTTAAATTAAGATTGATTAAGAAGTAAAAGCATAAATATTCAAATTTGGGGAACTCAAAACTTAACCATAACCTAAGACTTGCAAGAGATCTAAGCATTCCCTGAAGCCATCCAGCTTTCTTGGGATTGTCTCTGTACAGTAACTTCTGGATTAGACAATTTCTAGCCACATTAAATTGTTTTTCTTTTACTTCAGTCATATCTGATTCCATTTGGGGTTTTTTTGGCCCCAGTGTCAAGATGAATCTGACATAACTGGGGGAAAAAAAAAGACTGAATAATAACAGCATAGTGAGGGATAGCTAAGTGGTGCAGTAAACAGAGCCTGGGCTTGGAATCAGAAAGACTTATCTCCATGAGTTCAAATCTAGTCTTAAGAAACAGCTGTGTGTCCCTGGGTAAGCTACTTAACCCTGTTTGCCTTCCTTTCCATCTGTAAAATGAGTTGGAGAAGGAAATGGCAAATCATTCCAGTATCTGCCAAGAAAAATCAAATGTAGTAATGAAGAGTCAGAAATGACTAAAACAATCAAACAGCAACAGTCAAATAAAGCTAAATTCAAACAATATTAATAGATAATAAATAACACTTTATTTACACTATTCTGTGAACAATAATTTTCTTCAGTCACATCCAATACAACCCAGATTTTCAAATTGTTCTGTTTTAAAGCTTGTTGTATCATTTTAATTATTTTCCCACATGCATATGAATACCATAATCTTTGATCCAAGTTTGAAAAACATGGAAATTCTCAAAATTAATTCTAACTTCCTAAGGAAGAAATATATTTTCCGAGTAGAGTCATAGTTTAAAGACTTGACAAGTCTTTTCTTCACCTTTTTCCTCAGTCAGGTTTAAATCTTGTCACACAATGCTAACTATACTACATTAAATCTTGGGTTTTTTCTTGTGGTACATGCTAGAAATTCTGATAGCTGGCAAAAATGAGACCTTTGCATTGTCCCTATTCAGGTGAAAAATCAGTAGTTCTATATTCCTGCTACCTGGACATCAAAATTTTAGATGCATTTAAAATGTTTCTACTTTTAGGATTATCCTTCTGTACTTGCTTTTTATTTGAACTTCAGGTCTACACTATGTCAGGGTAAATTATCTCTGATTCTCTTTTAACTACCCCTCCTTGCTCTCTGTCTGTTTGTCTGTCTCTCTGTCTCTGTCTCTTTATCCCTTTCTTTCTCCACCTTTCTTTCTCTCTCTCTCTCTCTCTCTCTCTGTCCCTCTGACTGTCTCTGTCTCTCCTCTCCTGCTTTTTTTGTCTCTGATTAATCCAGACAAAGCCTTCTAAAACAGAATTTTATTTATTTAAAAGCATGTCTTTTATATTTCATTTTTGTTTTTATTTTAATGATCAGTTTCTTAATTTTAGAACTTCCCACTCCCAAATCAATCCCAAATTATTTTCAGACTGATTTCACTTATTTTATTGTTTTGCAAATTAGCAAAATTTTCTTATGCAATTCATTGTAAAACTTCACTTTCTTAGAGCTGAAATTTCAAAGGTTTACAATTCCTTATTTTTTGCCAACTCATTTCCAAATGGGTATTTTACTTATGAACTTGCAAATTCATGGTTTATTTCAGTGAATTTCCTTATTTACTTAGACAATTTCATTCTACCAGCTACAATCCACCCTTGAAGTCAAAAATTTGCTTTTTCTCAAATTACTTGTGATTTTGATTTAAACAAATCTCTTCTTTTTCCATCCTGGAGAAAAGAGTTAATACTTATGCTAGGCCATTCTTAAATATCAGATAAGGCCCTGAAACTCCAAAACTGTAAAAATCACTTGCTTTTTTTTTTTCTCCTTTGCTTTTAGAATCACTGGTTTGAAGTTCAACACTCTTATCTACTATACCACATGGCTGCTTCTGACTCCATTTAGAAGCTATTGACCTACTCACTTTATCTATCTATCTATCTATCTATTTTTAGAACTATTTTAGCCCTCTGAATTTATGACTGTGCTTCAGACCACGGAGAATGTCAATGCTAAAAAATGTTCAAATCCATTCATATTCCAGAAAGGTTATATTTTAGATTTCAGCAATCTAGGTTTCAGCAGTATGTGAACCAAGAAATACCAAAAGAGCAGGCTAGTTTTTGAAGAGGCAGAGGAACTAGTGATCAAATGGCCAATATTCACTAGATTATGGAGAAAGCAAGTGAGTTCCAGAAAAAAACATCTACTTTTGCTTCTTGACTACACTAAAACCTTTGAAAGTGTGGAATCCAAAAAATATGGAAAGTCTCAAAGAGAGGGAAGTACCAGATCATCTTATTGTCTCCTGAGGAACCTGTATATGGGCCACCAAATAACAGTTAGAACTGAACATAGAACAACTAATTGGTTTAAGATTAGAAAAGACTGGGCGCAGTGGATAGCATACCAGCCCTGAAGTCAGGAGGACCTAAGTTCAAATGTGACCTCAGACACTTAACACTTCCTAGCTGTGTGTCCCTGGGCAAGTCACTTAACCCCAATTGTGTCAGCAAAAAAAAAAAAAAAAAAGAAAAGAAAAGAAAAGAATACACAAAGCTATCTATTGTTACCTTATTTATTTAATTTATATGCAGAGTACATCATGCTAAAGATCAAGCTGGACAAATTTAAAAAAACAGAATTAAGGTTGCCAAGAAAAATAGCAATAATTTCAGATATGCAGATGATACCATTCTGAGGGCAGAAATCAAAGAGTAATTAAGAAGCCTCTTGATGAAAATGAAATAGGAGAGTATAAAAGTTGACTTAAAGCTTAACATAAAAAACCTAAGACCTTGGCAACTGGTTCCACTACTTGTCAACCAGAGGAAGAAGAAATAGAAATAGTGTCAGATTTTATATATTTGGGCTTAAAGATCACTGCAGATGATGAATATAGCCATGAAATTAAAAAAATGCTTGCTTCTTGGAAGGAAACCTTTGGCACATCTGAACAGTATACTAAAAAGCAGAGATGTCACCTTGCCAACAAAGCTCCATATTAAAGCTATAGTTTTTCCAATAGCAATATATGGCTGTGAAAGTTGGACTATATGGAAAATTGAGTTCTACAGAACTGAGAGTTTCAAATTGTGGTGCTGGAGCAGACTTCTGAGAAATCTTTGACCAATGAAGAGATCAAATCAGTTAATAATTAAAAGAAATTAATTCAAGCTATTCACTAGAATAAAATCCAAAGCTGAAGCTGAAATACTTTGGCCACATAACGAGAAAATAGGACTTGCTGAAAAATACCCTGATATTGGCAAAGATTGAAGGCAAAAGCAGAAAGGGACAAGCAGAGGATGAGATGGCTAGACAGTGCCATGGAAACAATGAACATGAACTTGGACAATTTTAGAGAGATATTGGAGAACAGAAGGACCTAGAGCAATATGGACCATGGGGTTATGAACAGTCAAGAATGACTGAACAATTGAACAACACAGAATACAAATGGAAGTCTTGAATCTGAGTGTTTTTCTTTGTTCTCTTCAGACAAATTGGTTCACTTGTCTTGAACATGCACTCTCAAGTGAGACTAAACCAGCTTCTCCACTATACTAAGGTAAATGACAGACTATTAGGCTAACAGAGACTAGATTGTCTTGTCTTGTCTTCATTTAAACATCTATTTACTCACTACAAGATCATAAATTACTGTTCAGCTACAGCCAACCCTGTTTAGGGATTAATCCTCCAAATTATCATTTTTTACTAGTGAAAGAGGGGAACTTCACATTCTTATGCTCAATTAATGTAATTAACAAGATGTTCTATACCCCATACCTTTATCAAGTGATTAGCCACTCTGACTGATCTACAAAATTAATTAAGCAATCAAACATGTAAAATAGATGTGAAAATGCCAACATATCTTTAATCAATCAATCACAGGTATAAACTAGTTTGAACAAGCTACTTAATCAGGATAGGAAGGAGATAAGTGCTTTGCACTACTCAATGAAATCTGATAGCAAACTGTATTGGGATGAATTGAAGGAATTTGGCATTTTTCTAGATCTATGGATTTCATATGAGAAGATTTGGTTATGATTTAGGAATGCTTTAAGAAACCAAATCTTTGAACCTGTTAAAAAAAAAGGCAGAAGGAGTAGGAAAAGTGAGTTCAGAATAAATGTTATCATTTCATCAGGTAAACTGACTGGGTTAGTAACAAATAATGCATTCAGCCTGTTGAGAAACACAAAAAGATAGCCAGAAAGAAGTGCAACTTGAGAATTCTACCCTTAACTCTCAGGGCTCAGCATAGAATTCACACATTCCTGAGGGGAATTTCATAAGAATTCTAGAAAGAAAGAAATTGGATTTCATTCAACCAGGAACTGTAAGTTACTTCTTTGCCACAGATTCTATTTAAGTTTGAACCCATTTTCCCTTGGATTTTGTATATGTGTGTGGTAGAGTGTCTCAAACTTTTGGAGAAATTATTTTTTTGGGGGGCCATATGTTCTTATTATTCTTGTTTAGTAAATATCTCTAACTAAAATTGTCTGACTAACTCTAGGCACTTCTGAGTGAGGGTACTAGCACCTTAAGGTTACACCTAGAATCTTGAGGGGAGAAACAGCCACTCTCTAGGAGTCTGCCAGTGCAATTGAGAATTGAAAAACCCCTTAGGAATGGTGCTACATTATATTTATAAATAAGAACTTACAGAGATATCAAAATATCTTTTCCTTCCTGCAACCAACTAAGCATTCTGAACTATTTCAGTATGAACTTGTTAGGATACATTAAAATGGGAAACACAAATTTAAAAAAAGCTATTTAGTTGCTAGTAATAGTGGGATCTTTCTAATTGAGGAATAAATTAAATTCAACAATAATTTTCCAGGAAAGCTGAAATAAAATATTTTTCCATAGATAAATCCAAAACATTAGAATAGTTTTGTTTGTTTGTTTGTTTTTCAGCTAGATGATTGGTATTCCTTTTGGTATCAATTCCTACTCATTTACATTTCAGTCTTGTAGACTGGAGTCTGGTAGACTTGAGTTAACAGTTAACAGTCTCAGATACTTCCTAGCTGTGTTATCATGCGAAAATAACTTTACCTCTCTCTCAGTTTCCTCAACTGTAAAATGGGAATTATAATAATACCTATCTTTCAGGTTTGTTAGGAGGATAAAATGAGATAATATTTGTTAAGTACCTAGCACAGTGCCTAGTGCACACCACAATCTTAATAAATACTGGTTTCCTTCCCTAATATGTTTTTCTATGGTTGCTTTAAATGATGAAAGGACTGCTAGATACAGTCAATTTGACTCACCAAGCTCATTGTGGAAGCCTCCATGTTTCCAGTCTACTGGGAGTGTCCCCGTGTAGTCCACAACAGGCCCTCGCTTTCCAGGCTCCACATTTTTTATGTTCATAAATATCTGGTTGTTTTTTGACTATTAAAAATGAAAAGAATTTTGAGTAAAAGAGCACAACTCTGGTATTACAACTTAAGGGAGGTGTCTGAGCAGAGATTAGAGGAATATTTTTCAGGCATATTGAAGAAAAAATTCAATAGGTAATAAGTTGGACAAGATTGTCTTTAGTTATTTAGTTCTTACAGCTATAAGATTCAATGATTCTATGAATTATGCAAAAATACAGAACCTTACAGAAAGTAAACATTTAGTTATATTGTGGATGTTCCTACCTCAGACTCTCATCCCTATAATATCTGAAATTCACTGTGCCACAGTGCTTGACATTTGATTAATTCATTTGGGCCATCTGATTTATGGTGAAATCTGGATTAAGTTGGAAAATCAAAGCCTAGCTCTAGTTCTGTTACTTCTTATCTGTGGAACCCTGAATAAGTCATCAAGCTTCTCTGAGTCAGCTGCATTCTCACCTTCTATGAAATGAGAACAATAATATCTGTCACATTTATTTTATAGGACGCTGATAAGGTTTAGTTGAGATAATTTATATAAGAAGGACCTTGTAAAACTGAAAATGCGATAGAAATGTAAGGAATGACTATCATTATTATAATAAAACAAAAACATTCTTGGAAAATTTAAGGGCTATTTAAGTTAATTTGATCAATAGTATATAATCTTCCTGAGGAGGATTATTTAATTTTTTAATCTTTTGATCATTAATGTCTTGCAAAGTGATTTGCACATTTTATTTTAAATTGGGTGATTCCATCCATGACCTTGTAATGAATGATGAACTACTCTATTTTTACTTTAATTCTAGAGTAATGCACGCAGTGAAAAAAGGTAGACCTAGTTTTGCACCAAAGTATAAAACTTTGGCAATTAGAGCATAAATACAAAGATATCAGGTACCTGGAAATAGGGGAGAAGATGGGAACTAGGAAAAAAAAGAAAGTGAGAGAGAGTCAAAGACAAATTAGTTATACTGGCTATGCTAAAGGATTTCACATTCTCACTAATAGTACCATAGAAAAGGATTTTAAAAATCTATAAGATGGTAGGAATCACATCTCTGGCTTTTATGTTTATGCAATTTATCTGATTTGCATCTATTATTTTACCTTTCCAATTGTCATCCTGTTTTGGTTGTTGACGTGAGGTGATGTAGAACACTGAGTGAGTGTATGGTAACTGGGGTTTGTAAAATAATGATTATTAATGTTTCCAGCATTACTCTGAGGAAGTGTATCTGGAAAAAAGAAGAGGAGTAAATGATTAAAACTGACTGTTATCTAGTATAGTGAGATGATGCAAAAATTAGTATGGTGAGAATGATGCAAGAAAACAATGAAAAAAGAATCAACAGCTTGGTAAAACACACACATACATATACATTCACTGAAAAAAATAACATCTTAAAAACACAATAGGCCAAATGGACAAAGAAATACAAAAATTCACTGAAGAAAAGAACTCTTTAAAAGAAATATAGGTCAAATGGAAAAGGAGACATAAAGTTTTGCTGAAGAATATAATTCCTTAAAAATCAAAATTGGGGAAGATAATAGCCTCATGAGACATCAAGAAACAATAAAACAAAATCAAAAGAATGAAAAAATACAAGAACTTATGAACTATTTCACTGGAAGAACAACTGACCTGAAAAATAGATTGAAGACAAATAATTTAAGAGTTATTATATTATCTGAAATCCATGATCAAAATAAGAGCTTCTCAGACATCACTTTTCAAGAAATTATTAAGGAAAACTGCCTTGTTATCTTAGAACCAAAGGGTAAAACAAAAATCAAAAGAAACTACTTATCACTAACTGAAAGAGATCATAAAATGAAAAATTCTTAGGAATACCATAATCAAGTTTCAGAGTTCTCAGGTCAAGGAGAAAATACTTCATGCAACCAAAAAGGAACAAATCAGATACTGTGGAATCACAGTCAGGATAACATATGATTTAATAGCTTCTACATTAAAGGATCTGATGACTTAAATATCATATTCCAGTGGGTAAAGGAGATAATATTATATTCACATTTTGCCTAGCAAAACTAAGTATAATTCTTCTGAGGAAACAATGTATTTTAATGAAGTAGAGTATTTTCAAGCATTCTTATTGAAAAGACCAGAGGCTAAATTAAAAAAAAAAAAAATTGATCTTCAAACACAAGACTTAAGAAAAGCATGAAAAGATAAACAGGAAAGATAAATCATAAGGGATTCAATATGGTTAAAATATTTACATTCCTACATAGGATAATGATACTCATAACTCCTAAGAATCTTATCATTATTAGGGCAGTTAAAGGAGGTATACGTAGATAGAGAACATGGATGCAAATTGACTATGATGGATGATATAAAATATCTTAAAAAACAAAATTAAGGAGTGAGAAAGAGGAATGCACTGAAAGAAGGTAAAAGGGAGAGGAAGAATAGAGTAAATTATCTCAAATAAAAGAAGTATTTAAAAGCTTTTAGAACATAGGGGATTATGGGCGTGATGATGGGTAATGCTTGAATCTTATACTCATAGGAACTGGATGAAAAGGGGAATAACATATATACTTCATTGGGTATAGAAATTTGTCTTATTCTATATAGGAATATGAGGGGGGAAATAAGAAAAGCAAAGTACTGATAGAAGGAAGGGTCAATTGTGGAAAGAGAACAAATTACAAATTTCCAATTAAGCACCAAATTGAAAATCTTGAAAATCAGAGCAAAGATCACTAAAATTCAAAGTAAAAACCCAACTAACAAATAAAACTAGGAGCTGTTTCCATGACCAAAAAATAAATAAATAAATCATTAGTCTGATTTTTAAAAAAAGAAATTACCAATATCAAATATTAAAGGTTGAATTTACCATCAATTAAAAGGAAATTTAAGCAATTATTTTATCCAATTAAATGCCAATAAATCTAATAATTTAAACAAAATGGGAGAATATTTACAATAATACAAATTGCCTAAATCAACAGAGTAGGAAGACTTAACCCTATTTTATTTATGTATTTTTTACTTAATAGTATTTTTTCCAATTACTTGTAAAGATAGTTTTCAACATTAATTTTTGTAAGATTTTGAACTCCAAATTTTTCTCCCTCTTTTTTCCTTCCTCTTACTCCAAGACAGCAAGCAATTGATGTAGGTTACACATATACAATCATGTTAAACATATTTTCACATTAGTCATGAAATAACCCTATTTTAGAAAAAGAAACTAAATAAGCCATCAATGAGTTTTCTCAGAAAAAATCCACAGGAACAGATGGATTCACATGTGAATTCTACTAAACATTTAAAGAACTATTAATTCCAATTCTATAGAAAGTATTTGAGAAAACAGATATAAAAGTTAAAGAATAGCCAATTTTTTTATGACACAAATATGGTGTTGATACCTAAACTAGGAATAGCAAATATGGAGAAAGAAAAGTGAAGACCAATTTCCTTAATAAATATTAATGCAAAAAATTTAAATAACATACCACCAAGAAGATGGGATTTATACCAGAAATACAAGGTTGGTTTAGTATTAATAATTATTAATACCAATTAATTATAATTATATATAAATATATAATATAATTAATAATATTGAGAAAATCAATCTAATTGATCATATCAGTAACAAAAACAATACAAATCATATGATCTCAATAGATTCAGAAAAGGCTTTTGACAAAATGTAGTAATACGCATTCCTATTAATAAAGACATTAGAAAATAAGAATAAATGGGGCTTTCCTTAAAATAATATGTAGTAGTTATTTAAAACCAACAAATATTATCTATTATAAGGATAAAATAGAAGAATTCTCAATAAAACAGGGCTGAAACAATGATGTCCATTATCATTTCCATTACTGAATATTTTACTAGAAATGCTAGTTATAGTATAAGAAGAAAAGGAAATCATGAAGAAAGAAAACTATCATTATTTGCATTTGATATAATGGTACACTGGGAGAATTCCAGACACAACTAAAACTTTATTTGAAATAATAATTTTTGCAAAATTGCAGGAAATAAAATAAATTTTAAAAATCAGTATTTTTATATATTATCAGCAAAGCAAGAAATAGAGAAATTCCATTGGAAATAACTGTAGAAAATATTTTATATTTTCTACAAATATATATACCTGTGAGTCTATCTGCTAAGACAAATCCATCAACTATATGAATACAGTTACAGAACACTTTTCACACAAATAAAGTAGGATCTAAATAACTGGAACTATTAATTATGAATAATTAATATTATTATATATTATATAATATAATATATAATTATTATGAATAATTAATATTTTACTCATGGGTAGGCTGAGCCAATACAATGAAAAGAATAATTTTGCCTAAATTATATACTTATTCAGTGCCTTATCAATAAAAAACCCAAAATATTACTTTATAAAGCTAAAAATAATCATAAAATTCATGTGGAAGAACAAAAGGTCAAGGACAAGAAGAGAATTAATGAAAAAAAATGTTATACCCAGTTATACCAAATATCAAGCTTTATTATAAAATGATAATTATCAAAACAATCTGGTATTGGCTAAGAGACATAAGGGTGGATCAGTGGAATAGAGTATGTACACATTATTAAATGATTGTAACAATCTTGTGTTTGATAAACTCAAAGATCAGGACTTTTGGGACAAGACATTATTTGACAAAACCTGGTGGGAAAATTGGACAGCAATTTCACAGAAACTAGATATAGACTGATACCACATCCCATATACCAAGATAGGGTTAAAACAGGTATGTGATTTAGACATAAAGGATGACACAACAAGTAATTTAGGTGAACATGGAATGGTTTACCTGTCACACATCTATGAATAAGGGAAGAATTTAGGATCATATAAGATAAAGAACATCATAGGATATAAAAATGAATAATTTTTATTGTATATAACTAAACAGATTTTGTATAAACAAACCATTTCAGCCAAGATTAGAATAAAAGGAAAAATGGGTTAAAAATTATAGCAAATTTCTTTGATAAAGGCCTCATTTCTTACAAATAGAGAGAACCACATCAAATTTATAATAATATGAGTCATTCCTCAATTGATTAATGATCAAAGAATATGAACAGGCATTTTTCAAAAACAAAATCAAAGCTATCTCTAATTATATGAAAAATACTCTAAATAATTATTGATAAGAGAGATGCAAATTAAAATAATTCTGACGTACCACCTCACACCTATCAGATTGACTAATATGACAGAAATAGAAAATGACAAATGTTCACTGGGATATGGCAAAATTGGGACACTAATGCACTTTTGGAATAGCTGTGAACTGATCCAATTTTTCTGAAGAATAATTTGAAACTATTCCAAAGAAGCTACAAAACCATGTATACCCTTTGATCAGCAATATTATTATTAGAGCTATATCCCAAAGAGACTTTAAAAAAGGAAAAGTGATGTGTTGCAAAATATTTATTGCAGCTATTTAGTGGTGGCAAAGAATTGGAAACTGAGGGGATGCTCATCAATTGGTGAATGACTGCACAAAGTATGGCATATGATTGTGATAGAATACTATTGTGCTATAAGGAATTATAATCAAGATGCTTTTGAAAAACCCTAGAAAGACTTAAATGAACTGATGTAAAATGAAGTGAACAGAATCAGGAGAACACTATATATAAGAACTTCAATACTGTACAGTGATCAACTATGAATGATCTAGCTACTCCAAGCAATACAAACATCCAAGATAGTTTTGAAGTTCCTATTATGAAAAATGCTTTACACATCCAAAGAAAGAACTTATAGAATCTCATTGCAGATCAAAATATACTGTTTTTTTAAAACATCCTTTATTTTTCTTGGGTTTTGTTTTTTTAGTTTAATTTTTTTGGCTTGTGTTTTCTTTCACAACTTGACAAATATGGAAATGTTTTGTATGACTGCAGATGTATAACCTTTATCAAATTGCTTGCCTTCTTAATGAGGAGAAAGTGGAATACATTAAGATTGATTCAGGGCTGGGTGAATGACTTTACATAGAATAGTCTATAATGGTTAGATTTCAGGTTAGTCCACCGCCATATCACCCTAAACGCACCCAATCTCGTCTGATCTCGGAAGCTAAGCAGGGTCGGGCCTGGTTAGTACTTGGATGGGAGATTTCAGGTTAGAAAAATTCTATATTGTAATATTCCAGGAATCCTTGGATAAAGACACAGTTGATACACATTTGTAAGTAGTAATATAATGTTTTTTTTCATTTTTTTTGCAAGGCAATTGAGATTAAGTGAGTTGACCAAGTCACACAGCTAGTAAGTATAAGATTTGAACTTTGATTCTCCAGCCTTGAGGGCTGGTACTCTATCCACTGTGTCACCTAGCTGCCCCTACAGATGACATAATGCTAAAAAAAATTATTAATGCATAGCATGATAGAATTATAATGGTCAAGTCTAATACAATGACATTTTATAAAGAGTAGATGTTTGATTTCTAAAAATAGCTTCAGAAGTATAAGGGATATGGCAACAAAAAGAGATTAATGCAAGGTTGCATTAAGAGAGACATAGTTCAAGTCTAGGCAACCTCACTGTATGTATTCATCCCCACTTCATCTGGAATAGTATTCAGTTAAGGGTGCCACATTTTAGAAGAGACAGTGACAAATTGGAGGAAGATAGGGAAGCATAACCAGGATGATGAAGGGCCTGGAAATAATAAGGATCAATGAAAAGAACTAGGTATATTTAGTCTAAAGAAAAAAAGATGCAGCAGAAAAAAAGATGATTTTTTTTTTTTTGCTTAGACAATTGGGGTTAAGTGACTTGCCCAGGATCACTCATCTAGGAAATGTTAAGTGTCTGAGGCCACATTTGAACTCAGGTCCTCCTGAGTTCAGTGCTCTGCCCACTGCCTGCCCCCAAAAAGATGATTTTTGAAAGACAGTTACTTTAAATAAAATCAATGCAGCCAAGATTAAAAGGAAAGCAGAAAACTGAGAAAAAAATTTTTTTTCACATTTAAGGGTTCTGTTAAAAGTCTCATTTCTAAAATATATAGAGAATTGACTCAAACTTATAAGAATACAAGCCATTCTCCAATTGATAAATTGTCAAAGGATATGAATGGACAATTTTTAGAGGAAGAAAGTAAAGCGATTTTTAATGGTAATGAAAAATACTCTAAATCACTATTGATTAGAGAAATACAAATTAAGACAACTCTGAGGTGCCATTTTACTTCTCAAATTGACTAAGATGACAGGAAAAGATAATGATATAATGTTAGAGGGAATGTGGGAAAACTGGGACACTGACACATTGTTGGTAGAGTTGTGAACTGATTCTACCATTCTGGAGAGCAATTTATTCAAAGGAATATCAAACTGTGCATACTCTTTGATCTAGCTAGAATCTCTACAAGGTCAGTATCCCAAAGACATCATAAAAAGGGGAAAAGGACTTACATGTGCAAAAATGTTTGTAGCAGTCCTTTTTGTAGTGGCAAGAAACTGGAAACTAAATGGATGCCCATCAGTTGGGGAATGGCTGAATAAGTTATAGTATATGAATATAATGGAATATTTTTGTTCTGCAAGAAATGATTAGCAGAATGATTTCAGAAAGGCCTGGAAATATTTATATGAACTTTTGCTAAGTGAAGTGAATAGAACCAACAGAACAGTGTACACAGCAATAACAAGACTATATGATGATCAACTGTAATGGACCTGGCTCTTTCAACAATGAAGTGATTCAGGCCAATTTCAATAGACTTGTGATGGAGAGAGCCTCCAGAGAGAAAACTATAGGGACTGAATGTGGATCACAGTATACTATTTTCACCTTTATGTTGTTATTTGCTTGGTTTTTTTCTTTCTCATTTTCCCTCTTTTTGATCTGATTTTTCTTGTGCAGCATGATAAACGGGAAAATATGTATAGAAGAATTGAACATGTTTAACCTATAATGGATTCCTTGCTGTAGAGGGGAAAGGAAAAGTAGGGAAGGAGGGAGAAAAAATTGGAACACAAGGTTTTGCAGCGGTAAATGTTGAAAATTATCTTTGTATGTATTTTGAAAAATAAAAAGCTATTGTTATTTAAAAAAAAAAGACAATTACTTAGAAGAGGAATCAGATATACCTTAATTTGTCCTTGAAAAGCAGATCTGAGAGAAATTTGTAAAACGCTTAATAGAAAGGAAAAACTTCCTAAGTCTTTAAAAAATTTTTCATTTTCAGTTAAAAATTCTGTTAGTTTCTCTCCTATTAGTCTTACCTGAAATAGTATAATCTGCAGTGATGACCCTCATAGCAGGAGTGTAGGTAACTGTTGGCATATTTGATTCTTTCTCCTTCTGTTTGTGTCTATAAATAATGAACAGTGCCAGCAGGAAGAGTACAACCAGGACAAGAATAATGATGCCTGCAATAGCCGCGATCTGATAAGAATGAGCAGGGTTAGCAGTACTTGTTCTGCTTAAACTGTTCAAGTTTCCAACTATTAAAATGCCAGCTAGAAAAAAAAGAAAACGCATGAGTGATTATTTTGTGCAGAAGACATGAGAGATATTTGGATGATTTCAATTCATAAAATATTCACTTGGAAGTTTCTGGAAACAGAAGAGCAAAAAGAAAAAAAAATATCATTTTTCCTCAGGAATACATCTGTGTCCAAAACAAACAGGCCTTACTCTCTCCTTTCCCCAAAGAAGTTCCTCTAAGATTAAAGTCCAGAAAACTTTAATTTGATTTGAGACATTATTCTATTTTTTATACATTTGTGAAGGTATGACAGATCACAAAATTCTTAAATGACTCAATTCTTAGAATTACTAAAATTTGATTTATGTCTATTTAAAAGATGTCTAGAAACACAGAATAATGTCATTTATAATCTGATCAAAAAATGACATACTTTATTCCATCCTCACATGAAGGAAAAAAGGAAGGGGAAAGAGTTTTTAAAAAGTTAAGTGACATACTCATAGTTACATAGCTATTAAGTGGGAGGTTGGAGTTGTACTCAGGTATTCCTGATTCTAGGCCCAGTAATGCACTGTACACTAGACCACCTAGCTGCCTCATTGACTATATATTATTAAATATATATATATATATATATATCTTTTGAAAGATAATGTTTCTGTCAGATTGCTGCCCAAGAAGGGGGCTATGCTGAAGCAAAAATAATTTGTTATAGCAAGACAATATAATAGGTAGATATCTAATTACCAAATTATTTTTGTATGGTAACTCATTGGAAGGATGTAGCCTAATATTACACAAGAATGCTCATTACTAGGAGTCAAAATTCAGAATAAAATACATCCATCTGTTCAAAGGGGAAGCAGTGGAAAGAACTTAAGAAATGGAATAAAGATCAAGGTTTTGATCTTCTCTGACATTGAATTATCATATGAACTCAAGTAAGACATTCTCTGGATCTAAGTTTCCTCATTTGTAAAATGAGTGGTTAGATTAGATTTTATGTAAGGCTCCTTAAAGCATTAACATGTTTTGTTTCCATGAACTTGCTGTTGTATAAAAATGAACTTTTTATATTTATCATAGACATGGTCCCCTATCCCTTTTTTACACATACCCAAAAATGTTATAGTGAATAATAATGATACAATCAAGGAACATCTTAAGTTAAATGTGATTACAGTAAATTAAAAGCAAAAGAAGAGTATAAAACCACATTCATTAAGAAAATACAATGCATAATAGTATTAAGGAATTATATTAAGAACTTGTGTTATATATTATATAATATATAAATTGTATTATTATATTAAGAAAATACTATATATATATATATATATATATAATAATTCTGTGCAATATCACAGAAATTTTCTAAATCCTCTTATTGCCCATTTACCTTGATCACATCTTGTACCCTTCCAGCCTGGACTGCAGTAACAAGTTCCTGTAATATGGTCACAAGTAGAATTGTTTAGACAGTCACATATTTGACGACAGCCATAGCCATATGTTCCTGAAGGACACTCTGAAGAAGAAGAGGAATCATATGTGAAGTTGAGCAAATTAATAGCAGCTTGACTAGATCTGATAAGTAAAGAAGTAATTTTGCTTAGGGAAAAAAATTCAAAATTTATTTTATGAATTGGGGTTTATAAAAGGGGAATTTTGTTTTACTTGTCAATTCTAAGGTAATGGTTATAAACGCTAAAAAGAATGAAGAACAACTATTTCCTAAGTGGTCTGAATTTCACAGAGAAGATCACAGAGAATTTGAAGTTTACTTTTAAATTAGAAATCTGAAATCAAAAAGCTAGATTTTTAAAAATTTGTTTGAATGTGGAATTTTTTTTTTATTGTGATCTTGCTTGGGACAGTAGTTCTAACCAACCGCACTGGGAAGTCTAAAAATTCATTCTAAAAATCCAGAATTTTTTTATAACTGAGCAGCAGGGGGCAATGTACTATTGTTGTCAACATTTTCAGTAAAAGTTTTAGGTGTCTGTTTACAAAAAGAACACTGGGAAAAGATTTTAAAAATAATTACACATTAAATAACTACTTTTAAAAGTACTTATCATTAAATAACTACTTTTAAAAGTAGTTATCAAACTTTCCATTGTTTGTGTTTTAAAATTATATACATATTTATACATACATGGACATATATGTAAATATAATATATACACATGGAATTATAATTTAAACATCTGAAGAGACTGTGCTTGCAATCATGCATATAATTTAGCAGCTGAACTAAAAAAGATTGAGACGTCTATTTTTTTTATACATTTGTGATGGCATGACAGATCACAAAATTCCTAAAAGTGATTCAATTCCTAAAAATTTTAGACTAAAATTGGATTTATGTCTATTTAAAACATTTCTGGAAACACAGAATAATGTCATTTATAATCTGTGTTTTATATCCTGGGCAGATGAGAAGAAGGACACATCATCTGTTCTCAGCCGGTTCAGTGTTGTTAGCCCATGTATCAAAAGTCCTTCAGACTTCATTTGTCTCAGAATTCCTTTTTCATGGAATCAACCTCATTCCCAGTGACTGAAAAGCCTGGAGACATATTTTAAGCCTAGGAAATTAGGACTGGGGGATGATGACAGGCCAACATGGCAGGATAACATATTTTCTTTCAGAGGGGGACAGAGGAGAGGTTAGGTAAGGAAAGAAGGCATGTATAGGAATAGATCATTCATTAAAAGACAATGATGAAGCTTTTGTTTGTTTGTGTTTTCTCACCACTCTATTCTAGTTTATTCTAATCAACTAAATTAAATCTACCAAAGAAGGAATCCAGAAAATTAAGCTAAAGACCAAAGTTGTTATAATATCAGATTTTTATCTTCTCTGTACAGGTTTTAATATTGTCTAGTACATAAAATGAGACAATAGAAAGCTTCAGGAATAGAATGAAAAATCTGAATTCAGTTTTGTTTATTATTTCCTTCAGCCACAGGATTATGGAGTGATCATGACAATTTTCAACCTTTTGATTACCTTCAAAAAAAAAAAAAAAGATCTCTGCTTTTGTGTCTCTCAGGTGAAAGTAGGTAATTAAAATAAGTTTCATTCAAATTATAATTTAGTGGTGTAAAGTATTTTTATACTCACTCTGTTCACAGTGTTTCCCCATGAATCCAGTGCGGCAAGTGCATTGTCCTGAGATATGGTCACAATCAGCTCCGTTTTGACACTGGCATATTAATGCACAATCTTTTCCATAAAACCCCAGAGGGCATCCTTTGGGACAAATAAGGATGATGAGGATTAGAGGAAGAAACAGGAGTTAAATAGAAATACAGCCCAGAATGAATTATTCTAATTCAGTGAATACAAGATGATGAAAAGGCAAGAAAAGAAGAATAATCTCTTACAGTTGTTATTTGAGTATAAAAGCACAGTTCTTACAAGTACATCACTATTCACTAAAAGGTATGTCACCATTGTTAAAACAGTTTAACCATTAATGTTGTATCTATAATCTTTTAAAGCAATACCAATTTAAACCTCCAGAAATATATTTGTGTGTGTTTGTGGAGGGAGGGGAGAGGTAGCTACTTTATCACATTGTCATTGAAATCCTCCAAAGCGCTTTATTTTAAGCAATGACTATTGTCCAATTGTTTTCCCCAAATATTGAAATTATCAAGTATCATCTGTTCCAAGAAAAGAATGTCACATTGGTAGAATGTTCAGTATATGACAAATATTCAAAATCAATATTTCAAATTTACTATTGTTTAGAGGTTTATCTTGTGGTGAGACATAGTAAAAATTACACACATACACATACGCACATACATACAACTATAGCACCCAGATTCCTATGGTCATTGCAATTATATGATGCTTTAAAATTTGAAAAGCGTTTTCCTCATAATTCTGTGAGATAGTTTGGACAAGTTGGATAATCCTCATTTTTTTCACATGAAGAAACTGAGGTTCAGTAACTTGTTCAAGTCATGCATATCTAGTACTCATTGGAGATTCATTATATGACATGCCCAAGATTATATCATGATTTTCAGTCTACAGCTTTGTTAATTAAAAAAAAGAATATAAAATGAGTTTGGATAACAAACACTTTATACAATTCAGGGAGATCCCCTCTAGCCTTATTTAGTACCTGCCACTTTATAGAAGGATGTCTATTGAGATAGGATGAATGAAAATGATACTAAAAAAGTAAAAAAAAAAGTTTAGGAATATGAACATCCAGTTTACAACACACTCTCATATAGCCAAAGTCTGACTATTGTATTCTGGAGCTTCCAATTCAACCTATTAATTAATTTTAATTAATAATTAACCTTAATCCTCAATACTATTATAGAAAGAGAAAATTTGGCACATGAAGTCACAAAGACCTGATTTTAACTTTTGACTCTGACACATTAGTTTTGTGATACTGGGCAGATGATTTAGCCCCAGGAAATTCTCTAAAACTATAAGTTGATCTGTTTTTATAAAAGAATTTCCTCACTACAAGCTCCCTAAAGAAATGAAACCATAAAAAAATAAAAAATAAAAAAAAACAAAAAAATAAAAAAAATAAATGAAACCATAAACCCAAATTAAAAAAAAAAGCTATAATAGTGTATGTTTAAAATCTTGTCTGCTGCAATTATTTTTTCATGCATATTTGCAATATATTAGTCATACTGAACTAAATAGGGAATAACTTGGGATCTAAAGCCTAATCATTATCATTGTTTTTTTTGGAAAAGTGAGTTATGATTTCCAAATAACTGATTGACAAACAAATTCACGGAATGTAATTTATTTATAACTTGGGAAATTTCTATACTGTAGAATTAGTCCCCATATATGGTACACACAAAGAATGAACATTGTTTTCTTGGTTTCTTTTAAGCACCATGGCCAACAATATGACCTGCTTACTCTGGGTGCAGTAGAGACCTGTCCAACCTGCTGTACATTTGCATTCTCCATCATAGGCACTGCAATAGGCCCCATTGTGGCAGTTGCATGTATGGATACAGTTTGGACCCCAGTGGGCTGGTGGGCAGGCTGAAACCAGGAGAAATATATTAGTTTTCTGAAACAGTCACCACGTAAGGCAAATGTTAACTTAAAATAAAAAAAAAACATTAGACTGTCTGCTAATCATTCAACAAGAAATATTGTCACAAAGAAATATTGAGGAGTTATCATGAAAATCAATCGTTTTCAAGAAGATCAAAGATACTCTGATCAAGCTAAATAAACCTTCTTTATGATGGTTATAGAGGCAACTTTAGTAGAAATACCCATCTATTCATGTTGCCAAACACTTTTACTGTCAATATACAGATCTCCTTCTAGCACTTTCTTCTCCTAAAAGGGAATGAAAAGACAAATTCTAAAATAAAGATAATTGAAGAGGAAATATATATATATATATATATATATATATAATAGTATATAAATTTATTACATTTCTAACAGTATATATATGTTCAGTTTCTGACAGTATTCGGTTTTCCATTTTCTAAAACATCTGTTTTTCTGTGTCCAGATGTTTCCCAGAATTAGCAGAGTCCATAAAAAAAAAGTACAGCTCCAGGCTAACTATGGTGATATCTGGTGGCATATCAAAATATAATAGTATATAAATGTAGCACATGAGCAATAGTCATGTCTAATGCTTCCTTTCTCCCAGAATTTGTAATTCAAGAGATCTTACATTATTCTCTCAGAAATGTGGAACAGCTTCTGCTACTTGCCCAACTCACAAAAATCTTTGCCTTATTCAAAATGTCTATTAGTGAAAGGTTGCTTCTCTGACTGCTGCTATGAAGTTTAAACTGCATGTCTTAGAAGCTGCTGTGCAAAATAGCGACAGTTATTTCTTGATTGCTCATATACAGAAAAAGGTAGGCCAGATTTCAATGACTAAATTTTGTATATTTTACAATAAACAGTACCAGATTTTCCTAGTAGCTAATTAATTCTTATTTATAAATGCTTTTGAAATGATAATAGTTATTTTGAACCCCTAAAGAAATCATTTTCAATGCTTTCACAGGTACTGTAAAAGTTCACAAAAACTATCGTACTAACATTCATACCCTCATTTTTTATGTGAGGAAAGTAAATTTGAGAAGGTGACATGAAACCTCACAGAGAAAATGAAAGGCTGCTAGCCACCCAAAGGACAAATTAAAAGTCTGGATTGTGGAGACAGCCCTGATATTCAGATTTCAGAGTACAATTCAGGAAATTAAAACTCCATAGTCATCCACATGTAGATAAATAGCACAGTGCAATGAAGAAACAGCTTAATAAATAATAACAACAAGGAGTGAAGTAGTGCTTTAAGGTTGCAAAGGATTTTACAAATATTATTTTGTTTTATTCCCACAACACCCTATGAAATATATGCCATCTGATGACTTGAAAATTCCCAAGGTAATTTTTGCCCCAAGAGAATTTGTCTCATAATTAACCACACTATCTTTCAATAATCCTGAAAAAAATCATTTAAAAATAAGGGCTAATAAACTGTTCTAAGAAGATATTTCTTACTAAAAAGAAAATACATTAAACTTACGCTGAGAGCAGTCACTACCAATCCAACCAGGGTAGCACTGGCAAGATCTGTCAATGGGATTACAGGTTCCATTGTTGGTACATGTGCAAATTCCCCCACAATTTTTTCCAAATCTACCACTGGGACAAACTGCAGAGAAGTCAAAAGTTATTATTAAATGATTGAAATATATATTCTGTTTTTCTGACTTTCATTTTTGAAATGAATGAAAATGGAGAAAGAGACTCAGTAAGAAACCACTAAAACCAGAATTTTGCTTTTCTTTATATATTTTTTTCCATTTGGGAATATTATCACTCAAATGAAAATAGTACAGTTCAAAGAATATATACATACATATATATATATATGCATGTATGTATTTATTTAAAAACTTCAAGCAATGAACCAGATTCTTCTAAACTAGAAAAAAAAATTTTAAATGGTAGATATAATTGTCAAAAGGCATGTTAGTATAAGTATTTCCTTTGGAAATTTTTGGTTACTGTGTTTACTTCTGGTGAATTGCCTTTACCTTCATTACAAAGAGCTCCTGTGAAGCCAGGTAAGCAATCACACAGTCCAGTGATATGGTGGCATGGTCCACTGCTATGCACACATTTAGGACATTTCTGGCTACAACGATGCCCATAAAATCCAGGTAAACAAACTGAAACCAAAGAGAAAATTCATGGTAATTTTCCATTTTACTTTCTTCTTATTTTCTATGTCACATTTTGGGTTAATGGCAAAAAAGAGAAAAAGATGGTGTTGACAGAAATGGTTAATTAAATTATTCAAAGAAAACAGAATCAAAGATTTGTAATGATTTTTAACATATTTTTTAAAAAAGCAATTAACATTAATAGTCATTTCAAATACAATTGAGTCACCATGCAGTTTATTTGTTCTCAGTTAACAGCAGAAAAAGGACAGAATATATATGATAGATTTTTCTTGCTCAAAAGGTTTCAGATTAACAGAAAGTGAAGGTTTTAGTGATTTGATTTGCATTTAGCTAACGTTTATTTTAAGCTTGCAAATTACTTTCACAAGACAAAACTTTTCAGTAGACAAATTATGTTTACATTGATTCTAGATGCATTTATCAATATCAATCTACCTCCATATGACTGCTGCTTATAACACTAAATTAATGAAGAATGGCAATAAAAGGTAAAAATGGCTGTTAAGGCAGCAAGATACTGGCAGTCAATTCAAATTATATGAATTGAATAGAATGTCTTCTTGCCAAATGATTTTTGATCTTTCTTGTAATACTGATGTAAAGATCAAGTAAAATATCCGAATGGTATTGACAATTATACTATGTAAATGTTTGAAGTCTGATTACTTAAATGGACAATTAAGGATAGAATGGAGGGGGAAAAAATCATAAAAGAGCTGCTATTGAGTCATTTCAGCAAGGCACACAGAGAATCAACTATATTGTTCATTCTAACCTCAAATCTCTAAAGTGATATGTCATCCCCATCTTTCATGCAAAAAGTTTAACAGCAAAAATTATTCTTTACACAGACCTGAGAGAAAAGGAGAAAATAAAATCCTGATGAGTTACTTACTCCTTTGACAAGTGGTGCCTCTGAAACCAGGTGCACATTCACAGATCCCATCATCGGGTGAGCAGGATGCTCCATTTTTGCAGTAACAGGGCAGTGAGCAGTTAGGGCCCCAGTGCCCTTCAGCGCACACACTGTCACAATGGATACCTTCAAATAATTGAAGCATAGAGTTATCTTATCAGTGGGAGTTATTTCAGAGGCAATTAAATAAGAAATAAGAAATTGTTTTTTTCTTATTTTGTATTTAAGTTTAAAATAAATACACAAACAAAACAAAACAAAAGAATAGGAAAGTCTGGAAGAAGGAAAGGTTTTAAGGGAAAGATAATAAGTTCTGTTTTGAACATGTTGAATTTGAGATGTCTAGGTAGATATGAATGTCCAAGAGGCAGTTAGTGATACAGAACAGAAGCTCAAGAGAAAAACTGGAGCAGGATATACCTCCCTGGGAATCACCTGCAGTGATTATAACGGAGCCCATGAGAGCTGATGGGATCACTAAGAAAATATATAGAGGAAGAAGAGAGCCCAGGATGACTTGAAGAATACCAAGTTAGTGGGCATGACGTGGATGAAGATACAGCAAAGCAGAATGAGAAAGAGCAGTTGGACAAATAGGAAAAGAAGAAAAGTGTTAGAAAAAGAGAAAAGGCTGCAGAGAGGTCAAAAAAGATAAGGAAAGAGAAAAAATCATTAAAAGATCATTGGTTATTTTGGAGATTATTTAACTGAATCATGAGATTGCAAGCCAGCTGCAAAGCTTATTAACAATAGTTTTCCTTAAAGTACTGCAATTAGTAATGAACTGAACCAGCTACGCCCAGAGAAAGAAGTCTGAGTGATGACTAAAAACAAATTCACATTGAACTCCCAATCCCTATATTTATGCCCACCTGCATTTTTGATTTCCTTCACAAGCTAATTGTACAATATTTCAGAGTCTGATTCTTTTTGTACAGCAAAATAACGGTTTGGTCATGTATACTTATTGTGTATCTAATTTATATTTTAATATATTTAACATCTATTGGTCATCCTGCCATCTGGGGGAGAGGGTGGGGGGTAAGAGGTGAAAAATTGGAACAAGAGGTTTGGCAATTGTTAATGCTGTAAAGTTACCCATGCATATAACCTGTAAATAAAAGGCTATTAAATAAAAAAAAAAGAAAAAAAATAAAGTACTGCAATTTGTCTGGTCAAAATCCATGAAAAAAAAATTCTGCTCACTGAGATTAGTTATTTTAAATTTATTTGAGAAATACAAATTCACAAATCAGGAATTTTTATGCTTTATTTATTTATTTTCCTTGGGGAACAAGAAAAGGAGAAGCACAAATGTCAGAGATTCATCATAAGACTTATGCTCCCAACAATAGTAATGGGTCTACTAGATATAGTAGCAAGGAAAGCTATATTGCTGTTCTTTACCAGAAGAGATAAAATATGATTGGGGAAATTTCATGAAACTTGAGAGGAAAAAAGAGGCAGATGCCCCAAGTAGTAAGAAAATTTAAAAAAAAATTAAGTATATCAAGTCAGAGAATTGTCATGTCAAATTAAAGCTCTGGAATACAAGAAGGAAAAAGAACAGATTTCAAAAACATTGATACTGAATTCTAAGACCTTGGCACAATTACCTCCCCTGTCAAAATAGCTCTTTCACAATCAACCCCTATTTGGAGCATACATTTCATTTCTATAGAGTCACAGAGAATTCAAGCACTTGCAAGATTTCCCTAATTTGTAATGAATGTTGTTCTCAAAAATCACATTTCTTCCATGAACTATCCTTCTTGCCAATTGATACTTGGCATGTCACATAATCTTCTGTGCAAGAATAAGGAGAAGAAATAAAATTAGTTGATGTTAATCAATTGACTCAAAAGTTGATGTTCAAATTAAAAACAATACTTTATATCATAGAAGCCTCTTACAATGCACATATTCATGACAGGTTTGTAGGTGATTGAACATCCAGACTTAGGCTAAAATATATTATAGTTTTTACCAGCAGTGTTTATCCCTGTCCATAATTAAAGTTTTTAATCTAAGTATAGTATACTTTTGAAACCTCAACAATTGTTTTCTCCCATCTCTATGTGAGCTTAAAGTACATACTCTTTATATGCAGTAGAGAATATATTTTAGGAAGAAATACAACTGTAAAGAAATGTCATACAATGGACTGAAATAACTATAGATTAATGTCCTAACTCAAAAGGCTTAGAAAAATACCAAGATGAGTCATTCTAGGCTGCCCTTAAGCAACAATTATTTTTAAGCTAAATAACCAATAGGTTTTCATATGGAAAATTAACTCAATCACTATATGATATCCCTTCCTAAGCACAGGCACATTTACATAATGATGGACAGTCTAATTACAGTATTATGTTGTATGAAAGGATCAATGTTATTTTCTATGGAGTCCTTAAAAGTCTAAGGCCAGACAGTATGATTTATGTTGCCAATTCCTGTCTTTCCTGATCCAGACAGTGCAATGCAACATTTTCTTCCAGTCCATAGGCCAACATTTGCATCCTCTTTTATGTAGACTTAGACTTATGTAGACTACTTATGTAGACTTATATAGACTTTTATGTAGACTTACAGTCTGGTTCTCAACCAAAGCAGATAACCACATAACTACCAGTGAATACAAAAATATCCAGATGTTGTTTTAATACAAATTAAGATATTAATACAACAATGGCACATTTGGTATGAGAGAATTTAAAAAATGATCTAATCTGCCTATTAGAAAAGTCTTTATTTTACTAGGAAAAAAAGTGAAATCTTTGTATTTATGAAGGAGGTAGCTAAATCAGTTTGGGGAAAACACTTTATCCTAGATAAAGTAACTGCTGAAATCAAGGAAACAGAGCTATAGGGTTTGTACTTTGCTATAACAGAATGAACAAAAATGATTTATTTTTTAAAAAAACTTCTATTATCTTTGTGATTTATTTCGAATAGAGGAATTTCTTGTAAGGCTAACCTCAAAGAAATTCACTTCCCACAGGAACAGATATGACTTTTAACAATTCTTGTGAACCCAAGGCTTGCATACTCCATTTCTTTTTCTGCCATAGAATACCACTAATTGAATATGTACTCTAAATGAGTCTAAAAAGCTCTAAAAACCCAGCTAAGAAGCTTACTTCTAAGCACTCTTCCTTATTACACATTTCATTTTGATTTCTCACATTCTAACTCGCCTCCTCCATCTTACAGACATGCAATTATTTTGCTTGTTTGTATGTGGACTTACAGCATATTTAGAATAGTGCTTGCCATATCATAGTTAAACTAAAATTCCATCTTCTATAAAAAGATTTTACCAATCTTTTTTAATTCTAGTACCTTTCCTCTTTATATTAGTTCCTATTTTTTTCTATATATGTACATATTTTTATACATTTTTGTTTGTTTGTTTGTTTTCTCATCCATTAGACTGTGAACTCCTTAAGGGCAAAACTGTCTTTTATCTTTTTATGTATCCTCAGTACTTGATTGACTAGTTTAATAAATGCTTTTTCATTTATTAATTCACTTAGCAAACTTAGTTCTCTTCTAAAAAGAGTAGCAGAACTCACTGGGTCATCATTCAGTATCACTCTCACTTTTGATAAGATGATAAGAGAATATTTTTTCCCTTAGACTTTTATCAAGTCTAAGTTCTCATTTATATATTAGGAGTGTATGCAGCAGCAAATTAAAATAGATCCTTCTAGGTAATTTCATATTTTCCTAAATATAAAAGTGACTAAATCTAAAGCAAAAAAAAAATAGCAGTATTGCTTTCTCACTATTGAAGACATAATTTTTTAAAGGTTTGGGAATATATAGTCTACCTTTCATTTAGCCCTTACTTTAAAATTGTAACATGCTACTGAAGATTAGACCAACAATTGCTTTTATTATGTTTTTGGAATCACACTTTAAAAAATATTAATGATTCTATTTTAGCCATTACAAGTCATCCTTCTAGAACAGTATGGCATTTTGATTTTTTTCCCTTGATCATAGAGAATTTGGATATGTTCATTTAACTTGCATTTAAGTTTAAATAAAAATTTCAGGAAAACAGGAATATTGAAACACCAAGATGTAATGTTAAATATCTATATCTTAGCAACAAATAACACTGCTCTCAAAGACAAAGCACTTTATTACCTTGACAGACTTTGTAATTAAAATATCCCACCATGAAGCAACATAATAAAAAAGAAACTTCTGAATATAGTTGATTAATTAGTTCAAAAGAGCAATCTGGACCTACCTGCTTTAAGATCATGTTTGTTTAAAAAAGTCAATTATACCCAAGAATGGATATCTAAGCCTTTGGAAACCTTTCAGCTTTATAGTCTCTATTCATCTTTACAATTTCATTTAATTTGCATTCTTCCTCAAGTTTCTCATAGCAGACCATAATATGGATCTCTCCTTTGCATTTATCATTGTCTCTTCTTACATAATTGTTCTTATACATATATTTTCCTTTTATTAGAGTATAAGTCCTGTGTATTTGTATATCTCCAACATCTAATCTAATACTTTTCATGTAGTAGTCACTTAATAAAAGGCTATCAGATTGAACAGAAATTACTCAGAGAGATTTGCCTTACTCTTTATTTATGTTTACATTATTTTCTAAGTTTACCAATAGAAATCATATGATCAGATCTGACAAGGACCTTATAGGTCATTTAATATGATGCCTTTACATTACAGATAAGGAAAAAAAATGCCCAGAGAGGTGAGATGATTTATTGAGTTTGTCAGGTAATTGTCAAAGATAAGGTCATGATGTTCAACAATATTCTATCAGTACTAGGAGTCTTAATTTTCTTCTATTATTAAAAGATTGATGTATGTCATTTCATTGAAGGAGAGCTAAGGGGCTGAAAAGGACAGTGCTAGCTTTTTTATTATTTAGTTTTTCTCTCTGGGGCCTCTGATTCTTACCTGACCATCCAGGGAGACAATGGCAATAACCAGTGGTGGGATGACAGCCGTCAGCATGACTACAGTCACAGCGCTCCATGCAGTTCAGCCCATATGTTCCATCCTGTCAATATAGTTGTTCAAATACAGCAATGAAAGATGTGGAATCTTACAGAACATAGGGTTCAGAAGAGGAGAGAGCAATAGCAAGACACATGTCATTTTGGATATTATGGAAATAACTACCCTCTTCTGCTTTTCTTACTTCTTTAGCCACTTATTTGAACAAAATTTCCTACCTTAATATAAATAATATTCCCCAAAAGGTTTTACAATATAATTTGGAATTGGTTAAATTAAAAAGTTAAGATGATGACCTTTAAATAGTACTTTGAAAAATAAACTGTAAATAAACTATTAAGTAAAAGTCTATATTAAGTAAATCTATATTAATAAAAGTTCATTCACTGTCTCAGCATATATATCAGTTACACTGATGCATAAAGAAAAGAAACATTTTTCTTCTCAGTTATCTTCATTATTTTGAAGAGTCTAAGCCACAAGAAATTTTTTGTTTTAAGAATGAGACAGATAAATGTGGAAAGACTGAATCAGAAAACCTCATACTATTGAATGTCTCCCACCGAAACAGACATTAGAATCTCTCCCACAGATATTAAAACCACAGATTTAGAACTAGAAGGGCCAGGCACAATGGTGCCTGCCTGTAATCTCCACTGCTTGGAGGCTGGTGAATTGCTTGAGTTCAGGAGTTCTGAGCTGCAGGAGAGCTAAAGGTGTCTACTCTAAATCTGGTATCAATATAGTGAACTTCTGAGAGTGAAGAGCTACTGGGCTGCCTAAAGAGGGACAATGCAGACCAAGTTAGAAAAAGGGCACAGGTTGAAGCCACCATTCCATTCAGCCTTAGGATCAGGCCTGTGAAAGGCACTTCCAGATTGAGTGAAATTAAACTACTTGGCCAGAGCAGCATAGTTAGTAAATGTCTGAGAGAGACTTTGAACCTAAGCCTTTTTAATTCTAGATCGTGGCCATCATCCAGTAGGCAATCTTATATTAAGTAGAGGAAAAAGCAAGATTCTTCCTTTTCTTTATAGTTCTAGGTATACTATGAGCTAAAAAGAAAAAAAAAGATCTAATTTTATTTTTTAAATTTATTTTGACAAGAATTAATTCAATAGAATTTTACTTGCATATTCATTGTAAAATAATTTATCAAAAAGTCATAAGTTTTCCTCTTTTAGAAAATAACAATAAATTTTATTATATTTTAAATTATAATATAAAATCTTTCTGAGATCTCCTCACATTTTATTTTTATAAAAACATAATTTTGCTATAGGACAATAGAACAATAGAATCAAATGTTTCAAGAACATGGCACTTCAATCTGTGGGAAAAGAATATTACAGCTTTTCTGTCTCATTCTAGTCCATAAAGTAGCTTCAAAAAAGTTACAGAACCTCTCCCAACTGAAGAAAATAATACTATAACTATAGCTAACAAGGGGAAAAGATAAAGAATAAGCAGAAAACAAGGGTGATCTTGGTACTGATGGTATCCCAAGAAAAACCCATGCTAAAGAACATCTGAGAGGGATAGAGCGTTTATGTGTTAGGGCTGGATACTGAATTTAAAACA
Organism: Sarcophilus harrisii; assembly: GCF_902635505.1. Classification (NCBI taxonomy): domain Eukaryota; kingdom Metazoa; phylum Chordata; class Mammalia; order Dasyuromorphia; family Dasyuridae; genus Sarcophilus; species Sarcophilus harrisii. The sequence continues at coordinate 199,029,686 of NC_045426.1, forward strand.
CAGTTTGTTGATGCTTGCCTTTTTATAAAGGTCAAAAATGAATAGAGAATATCATTAAAAAATTTTAAAATTACTGAGCCAAATAATATATTGGAACTCTAGTAGAAAAATAGTTTAATTTGCTAACACATTTAATGTATAGAAAAGAAAAAAAGATTATGATATTCAAGTTTCTTTTTGCCTGTACTGTAATTGGATTGTGAGAGAAAGAAAAATTCCAAATTCAAAATACTGAAAAGTTGCTTAAAACTTAGATAGAATTTGATGAAACCTACTTCGCTCCTGGTGAACAGCTAGGGCACCCAGTGATAGAGCCTTCACATTCTTCTATTAACAGTTTTTTCTATGCTTTTGAAAATGGAGTTTTGCTTGAATGAAATGGTGAGGAAAAAAGGTTTCATCTGCTAGTTGGCAGGCTTTAATAATGCTGCATTTCAACTATTCTAATATCATGATCATAGACAGTATTATCTTTGAAGACAAAAATACTGTAAATTCATTGTCTCTGGTAGAAAAGTCTGTGATTGGAGAGTTCTAGAGGCTGTTATTCAACAAGTAATGATTGACAGGCATGAAACTGGCAAAATGTTTCCTGGAGCCAGGGAAAGAAAAAGGGTGTTATATTATTAGAGAATGCATGTAACTAGTTTCCTGATATATAATCACAAAGGTGAACTAATTCTTAGAAGCATATATTTAGAGCTGGAAAGGCTTCCTTAATTATTTATTCTGACCCACTCCATTTATAAAAGAGGAAATTGAAATCTAGTGAGATTGACTGGCCCCAAAGTAGTTAGCATTAGGAGTAAGGTTTAAAGTCAGATCTTCCAACTTGAGAATCTATCCTCTTCCTATCCTCTTATGATCTCTTAAAGTTTTTCTAGTTTTAGATGCTGTGATCTTTTATGTTTCTGCAAAATTTATGTTCTGAGTATACAAGTGAATAGTATGGTTTTTAAACTAGGAAAATACTGTATTTGAACAAGTAAATACTAAGTAAATTTATTATCCCATAAATAGATACAATTTTAAATTTTGTATATATTTTAAAGTGCCATATAAATATCTGAAAGTAGTCTAGTTTTTCTTTTATAACCTAAGGATTATTACAATAAGAACAGACTTATTAAATGTTAATAACTTTTACGTAAATGGAGAAGGAAAAAACCAAAAGTGATATATTTAAATGGAAATCAAGGGGGAGGAGAGAAAAGAAAAGAATGATAAGAACAATATTTTCCCATTGTCTATCACCATCCAGATGCTTAGAATATTGTAGACTATTTGGAAATTTCCCAATTCTCTTTTTTCCCACCCTAATCATGTCTCCTTTTTTTTTTTTGTTATGACTTCTGCAAGATCTCAGTCTAAAGAATTCAATAATTCTACTATCTCTCTGAGTTTTGTTTAACTAGCAAAATAGCAGAAAATTCTCATACATGCTTTTGAAAAGAGAATTACACACTTTTACACAGTTGGATATCTTGAGTTTTACCTGGCAAGCAAATTCACATTTTTCCCCTCGCCACCCAGGAGCACAGGTACAGGTCCCATCCAGAGGACTGCAAGCTCCTCCATTTAGGCATTCGCAAGTTGAGTTGCAGCCAAAGCCCCATTTGCCACTGGGACAGTTGATGGAGCAATCCACACCATGCCAACCTGCCCCAATAGAGTGCCATCAGTATGTTAAGAAAATAAAGGCAGCTTTTCATATTATTTATAGCTATATTGATTTCACAACACTTATACATCTTTCCCCTTTATCTCTCTCTCACTTTCAACTCAGATGAAGAGATGGATCTTTTCCTTAGACCAGACAAATCCTCTACATGTGCCCTTGATCTTGACATCTCTAGTAGACTGGCCTATCTCTTTAATGCTCATTCTCTCCTTATTTACAACATCTCTCTCATGTTTACAAACATGTCCCATTTTTTAAAAAATCCTCATTTGATCCAATTATAGCCCAATATCTATTGTCTAAAATCTCTAGTCTCATTTTTGTCTACATAAAGTACTGCCCACTCTCCTCTGTCACTAATGAATCCTCAGCTTTTTGAAGTTATCATTCATTGTAGACAAACTTCTCCAAAGTTAACAATTATTTTTTAATTGCCAAATATAATGGTATTTTTTTCTTCAGAGCTCATTCTTCTTGACCTCCCTGTAACCAATGATACTGTAGATTTCATTATACTTTTCTCTCCTGCTCCTCCTCCTTCCTAACTCATCCTTCCTCAGTCTTTTTTGTTGGATCTTCATCCAAGTAACATTAGCTGCAGATATCCTCCAAGGCTCTGTTCTCTTTTTTTTCTTCTCTAGATTATCCCATTTGGTGATCTTACTATTCTCAAAGAGTTAATGATATCTATGCTGAAGATTCCCAGAACTATATATCCAGTACTAATTTTGCTGAGTTTCATTTCTATAAAACCAATTGCAACTTAGATATATCAAAATAGATATCTATAGCTAATTCAAACTCAGTTTACACCAAGCAGAACTCATTACCTTTATCCTTGAACCTTCCTCTCTTGTAGACTTTCCTAATTACTGTTGAAGGAACCACTATCATTCCAATCATCCAGGCTTGCAATTTCTGTGTTATCTCTGCCCCCTCTCACATTCTCCCCACATATTCAATATTGTCATTTCTACTAATTTCTTGTATCCATCTCCTAATTTTCACTCATACAGTCCCCACCTTAATCTAGATTCTTATCACCTCACAGCTGGACCTTTATTGTAATAGCTTTCTGGTTTGTCTTCCTGCTTCTAATTTCTCCCCACACCAATCCATCTTCCACATGACTGCCAAAGTAATTTTTTCCTAACGTGCAGGTCTGACCATTTCATTCTCTCCCCTACTAGAATAAATTCTACTGGCTCCCTATTATCTTTAGGTTCAAATATAAAAAATATATTTATATTTTTATAAATATTTTATAAATTTATAAATAGTCTTATAAAGATCTCTGTCATTTAAAATCCTTCACAACCTAGTTTCTTCCTACTTTTTTAGTCTTCCATCTATTTTAATTTCTACTCCTCTCCATGCTACACTGTACAGCTCACCCCACAATTCCTAACATTATGCCTTTGCTCTGTATGTCCCCTATACTTAAAAAAGCTCTGTCTTTCACTAATGCCTCATTGCTTCTTTGCCTTCCTCAAGACACAGTTCAAATCCTAGCTTCTACAAGAGGCCTTTGTGGGTCTCTACCCTTTCCTTTTACAATTAACTTCCATCTATTCTGAATATAACCTGTACATATCTAGTCAAATCTAGAAGCATTTATTGAGCATCTACAAAATAATAATTACCTAGCATTATATGATGTTGTGAGGTTTGCAAAGTACAAAGACCTTTTTTATACTTTTAACAAGCCTAGGAAGCAAGTACCATTATTATTGCCTCCATTTTATAGATGGGGAAATTGAGGCAGTCAGAGGTTAAAGATTTGCCCCAGATCACAAAATTAATAAATTTCAAAGGCTGGATCAAAATTCAGTCTTCTATCCATTGCACCACATACCTGGTCTACTACAGGTATTAAGTGCTGAAGGTACAAAGAAAAGCAAAAGACAATTATTGTCTTTTATTATAAATGTAAACTCCTTGAGGTCAGAGATAATAGTTTTGTCTTTCTGTGCTATTTAGTGCATAGCACAATGCTTGTAACATACTAGGTACTTCATACATATTTGTTGGATGACTGATTGAAGATATCCAGTAGCAGGGCATGATCATGCAGGCAGTTCAGCAGCTAATACTGGCTGTTCTAACTAAAAGAACAAGGCAACACCTTGATCCAGATCTTATAATTGCATTTTTCCCCTCTCTACAGAGATGGGCTAGCTAGCATGAGACAAGCATGAATGTGCTATTTGAAAGGGGGTATAGGAATTTTTTTTAACATTCAGTCAGACCCATTGTACTAAATGAATTTTATAAGGAATTAAAATACATACATATTTTAAAAAGCAAAACAGCACATAAGTGAAAGTATATTAAAGGAATTTTTTTTATTCTTAAGGCACAATTAATCATAGAAAGTATCTTGTGCTTTTTGGCTTCTGTCACACCTATAGATGAGTGAATACTTTCTGACCTTCCCACAAAATAGGCTTTGTGCAAACATTCCTTATAGTGTTTCTACCACAGGTTTCAAGTTTGAGGTTGACTAATTTAATGCATGAATAGAGATATGTAACTGTCTGCCTGTGTTTTTTTTTCCAAAGTTGATAGAATCACAGGATTTTTCAAATTGGAAAAGATTATTGAGTTCACTTACTTCAAATGCCTTCATTTTACAGAAAAAGACACCTGCAGCCTTAGAGAGTTGAAGAGACTTATGGTCATGGTTATTAATGTCAGATTTGGAACTAACACTTCAATGTTATGCTTCTTCCACTACACTTTGTTGCTCATATAACTTTATATTATATTTTCTTCATTTCAGGCTCACATATGAGGTAATTTAGATCTTCTTACCTGCTTTACAGGTACAAGAACCATCTACTGGAGAGCAAGTGGCTTCATTTTTACAATTGCACTGAGAAGAACAATTTATGCCATAGGTCCCTAGAGAACAAGGAGTGGAACAAGTAGCATCCTAGAAAAGCACAAATAAGAAAATATGAATAATGAAAACATGTCTTCAGGGTGTTAATCCTTACCTCTATGTAATAAGGGAATGCCATTGGCCAAAAGATTTCTTCAACTGTTATTGTGATCTCATGAATATATAGTCTATTAAATATAGACTTTAATATGATCTAAGCTGGCATTGGATCTACTGCAAATCAGAATACAGTGTTGTGTAGCCTATGTTGCTAGGTAACTTTTATCAAATTAGTTTTATATCATTTACAGCAAGGATTCATATTGAATAATCAATAGTAACAGTTTCTACCACAACTAAAAAAAGACAGTGTGACTGTAGATTAGGAACATTACTATAAATTTAACAGAGCAAATAAATATCAATATTATCTTCAATGATAATGTTCCAAATTCTTTGCCTATGAAAGTAGCTGAGAGTTTATACTTTGTTCTTTAAGTTTGGAGAAAATATATCGAGAGATGATTTGTTAAATAATAGTGATGAGATAGGTTTCATATGTGAATGGTGCTTCACATGTATATAAATAGCTTTAATTTATATAATAACTTAAAATTTACTAAGTTCTTTCCTTATAGCAACTCTATGAGGTAAATAGCACAAGCATTATTATTCCCATTTTATAAAAAAGGAAACAGGCTCAAGGGAGGTGAAACTATTTTCCTAAGTCCAGCAATTAAATGTGAGAGTCAGAAAATAAACCCAGATCTCTTCTTATTTCAAGTCTAGAGGTCTTGATGTTGTGCCACACTGCTTTTCTGAATGTTGTTAAACACAAGGATAAAATTTAAAATTAAACAGGGAAATTATCTTCTCTTATAGCCTTTAAAAAGAGGAAACCTGAAGGAGCTCAAGTATAGTAAGTCCCACCTTTAAGCTGTGGATGGGCAAAATAAACCACTATTAACCTCTACAGATTCTTTGATTGACTCTCTCTCTCTCTCTCTCTCTCTCTCTCTCTCTCTCTCTCTCTCTCTCTCTCTATATATATATATATATATATATATATATATATGTATATATAATATATTATGTGTATTTATATATACACACATATATATGTATGTATATATGAAAAATATAAATTCTTCTTGGCATCATTTGCTTTTCCTTAAAATAATGCATTTAATTTGGAAATAGCTCAGTTTCTCCTAAAATATACTATGTCAACTATTTAAATTAAATAAAAATAGGAAGGATGAGTAACAAGTAATATATCTTAGAATTTGCTTTAGCATATTTTCTTTTTGTTAAACCAGACTTTGTTTTCTGTTCAATAATAAATATTTATAATTACATTAGTGTTTTCCTCTTCCCCTTTCTCTTTTTCATAGAGTTAGGGACTAGACCCATCATGATATAGGGAACTCTTGGGTAAGGACACTCCTACCAATGCAAGTTAGAAACTAGAAACTTTTCTGCAACTTAGAGATTTGCTAGAATTCTGAGATTTAAGTTGACTTGCCCAATGTGACCCTGGACTGGCAGTATTTGTTAAAGATAGTCCTTTAACCCATATCTTCTTAGTCAACTCTCTATTCACTATGCTAGGCTGCTTCTCTTTCATGATATGAATAATTTTTGGAAAACTGGTTTATTGTAGCAGTTTTCATGAAGATGATACTTTCCATATTCTCTAGACTTCAGTTCTTTCCCCCTCTAAATTTTACCTTTCTAGATCTCCTAATTCAGCTCAAAATCAATATACTCACCTTAAATCCAGGTGCACAAAAGCATTTCCCGGTCACACCGTCACAGTCAGCACCATTCTGGCAGCTGCATAATTGTTGACAGGATTTCCCATAGAATCCAGGTGTACATGTCTCATTGCAATAGAGTCCAGACCATCCAGGTTTACAAGAACATTCTCCAGAAACAGGATGACAGCTGAGAGAAAAGAAAAGAAGAAACAAATAATTCTAGAGTAAATATGCTACATTAGTCAGTCAATAAGCATTGATTAAGTGCACAAATGTGTTAGGCACAAGCCTAAATATTAGGGATAAAGAGAAAAAATAAAAGATAATTCTACCTTCCAGGAATTCACAATTTAATTGGGAAGACAACAAGTAAACAAATCTGTATAAACTCCATGCATGATAAATAGGAAACAATGAATAGAAGATGCAAGAATTAAGAAGGCTTGGGAAAGGCTTCCTGTAGAAAATAGGATTTTAGTTGGGACTTTTTAAAAGCCCGAGAACACTGGAGGTGGAGATGAGGAAAGACGGTATATTAAAGGCCCAGGGGACTGCTAGAGAAAATGCCCACAGCTAAGAGATGGAGGATCTTGTTCATGAAATTGTAAGGAAACCAGTTACACTGGATCAAAGAGCATGTTGTAGGGCATAAGTTATAAGAAGACTAAAAAAACTGGAGGGTTTTGATCCTTAACAAAGGATTTGAAGTTTATGGAGTATAGGGGTGACATACTTAAATAAAGTTCAGAGTACACTTGAGAGATCATAAGATACCATTTCAGTTCTGGGTACCATGATGGATAGAGTATAAAACTTGAAGACAGGAAGATTCACCTTCCCGTATTTAAATGTGCCCTCAGTCATTCACTGTTGGTAATATTGATTTGTGTGACAACTTAATGCTTAGTGAAACATCTATTTAACATTAATGTACAATTTTTTATGCTTCTACTGTAATCTTTCATTTGTTCAACAAGCATTTATTAGGTGGCTGCTATGTACAGAGCACTATTCAGAGTATTGCGTATACCAAGACAAAGATAAAACAGTCCTTTCTTTCAAGCTGTTTACATTTTACAAGGAAGAAAAGAACATGTAGGCATGTAAGTATAACGTATCTATCAAGTAGCTACAAAGTAATTGAGAGAGTATGGATTGGTTACAGGAAAGGTATCATGTTAGAGGTGACATCATAGCTAAGACAAAAGGAAATTGAGATTCCAAGAAGTGGAGATGAAGAGGAAGAGGATTCTAAGAATAGGAGGTCAGAGATGTCTAAGGAAAAGCAATCAGCTTTCCCAAGAACTGAACTGTTACCCAGACAACTAAGAGAAGCCCACCTTCAGAAGACCTGAAAAGTTGAGGCAGATCACCTGAGACCACCTGGGTTATTAAAAAAAAAATCCATCAACAAATCTCATTTCAGTAAGTAATTTTATATTGCTACTTTTTTTCCCCAAATTTAGATACTGATTTGCCATAAAATCATTTATTTGAATAAATACTTTTCCCCAAATGTAGGAACTGAAATAAATTAAAGAACTTCATTAAATTAAAACCTTCTCTGTTTCAGGGAAAAAATATTAAGATATCACATTTTACAATATATTCTAAATTAATTCATGTCCTTATGAGTAAAGATCATACAATAAAAATAAGCACAGAAACAAATAATATACTTCTCACATCTATGGGTAGGAAATATATTTTTAACCAAAGAAGATATACAACTACAATTACAAAAGATAAAGTCGATAAATGAAAAGAAACTAAAAAGCCTTTGCACAGGTAAAATTTACATAAGATAAGAAAGGAAGTGGTTGAATGGGGAAAAATATATACAATCCATTCTCAAGAGAAAATTTGTAAAGCAATAACCACCATATGAAAGAATGCTTCATTCTTGAAGATAAGCAGTTTGTCTTTAAATCTTTTGTCAGTGTCATTTCACATTTACCTTTTAAAAATTTCTCTTCACTCGTGTGCTTATACTTTGGAGTTTCTCCACAGGTTTACACTTTTTAAATCAAGAATGCTTGAAAGTCATCTATTGCATTAAAAATTCATCCTTGTCTCCATGGCCTACCCCTCATCTTCATAAAATTATATTCATTTTCAAAGGACAAGTTATTCTTGGCAGTAAACCCATAAAATCTGTTGTTTAGAATATTATATCCCAAGTTCTCTGCCCCTATAAAGAGGCAGAATGGTGGGACTAAATTGTATGTGATACTAACTAGTAACTTGCTAATTTAATTTTTTTTCTAGATGCTTTTAGTATTTTTTCTTTGAACTGGAAGCTCTGGATTTTGACCATATTCCTGGGAGTTTTTATTCATGAGTATCTTTCAGGAGATGCCTGGTAGATTCTATTTCCACTCTGTCTTCTTATTCTAAGAGATTTGGGCAGGGTTGTGGGGTGTGTGTGTGTGTGTGTGTGTGTGTGTGTGTTTGTGTTTAGGATTTCTTGAAATATATCATTTAGGCTCCTTTATTTTTTTGGCCTTGATATCCAGATAGTCCAATGATTCTTAATTTTTTTCTCCTTTGTTTTTACTATGAGATCTTATATTTTCATCTCTCTTTTTTGGTCTTTTGACTTTATTTTAATATTTCTTATTGCCTTATAGATTCATTGCTTCAAATGATTTTAATATTCAAGGATTTTGTTGCCTGAGAAAGGTTTTGTACTCTTGTGCCAAACTATTGATTCTCTTTCCATTTTTCTTCAATATCTCTCGTTTCTTTTCCAATTTTTCCTCAAGGATGCTCATTCCACTTATTTAAAAAAATTAATTCTTTTTTAATCTCTTGATTTATCTTTTCCAGAAATCAGCTGAATTTTTGCCTAAGTTGCATTTTTTTCCTGAGACTTTGCTAATGGATATTTTGGAGTTGTTCTTTTTTTCTGGGTTTGTTGAGCTTTCCTGCATGATAGATCTTTATAGTGGATTTTGTTTATTTGTTAATTCTGCCATCCTACTTACTGACTTTGGATTTGATGTTATGGCTGGGCCATGTGGCACTTTGGAAGAGGTCTGGGATGTCCTATTGTTGTTTTCTTGTGAGATAAGTCTTCTCAGATTGGGTACCTGCAAACTTTCAGTGCTCTCAAAGTGATCTGATCCAGGGTAAAGTCTGCCCCATTTGAGTTCCAGTCAGAAACTTCTTGACATGGGTCTGGGCAAGAGTAAATTGTTGCAATCCCAGTGCATACCAGTACAGCCCTGTCCTCAACCCCAGCCTTAGCATCAGCAAAGCAGATTCTGTTGCTTTAGCACACTAAGTCTTACAACTACACTGGGGCAGGGATATTCCCTACAGTTTCAGGGCAGAAAAGAGTGTTTATGGTCAGATCCTTAGAAGAATCTCTGAAAACAGTTGCACAAAACCATCGAAGCTGGGGGCAGTACACCCTTCACCATGGAAACAGTCCTACTTTAGCAAAGAATTAAAAGCTAAGTAATAGATTAAGAAAATGAGCAGATAACAAAAAAGATTCTGACCATAGAAAGTTATTATGATGATAAGGAAAATCAAAACATACTCTTAGAAAAAGATAACAAAGTCAAAGCTCCTACATCCAAAGCCTCCAAGAAAAATAAGAATTAGTATCAGGCTACAGAAGAGTTCAAAAGGGATTTTGAAAATCAACTAAGAGAGATAGAGAAAAATTAGGTGAAGAATTGAAAATGATGCAAAAGGAAATATAAAGCTAATAAGGAGAAGAATATCTTAAAAAAGCAAAACTAGCCAAATGAGAAAGAAGGTACAAAAACTCCCTGAGTAAAATAATTCCTTAAATATTCCTTGAAGTGAACAAATGGACACTAATGGCTTTATAGCAAATCAGGATACAATAAAAAATAAGAAAAAAATGTGAAATATTTCATTGGAAAAACAACTGATTTGGAGAATAGATCCAGGAGAGATAATTTAAAAATTATTGGGGTACCTGTAAGTCGTAATAAAAAAAAAAGCCTATACATTATCATTCAAGAAATTCTCAAGGAAAACTATCTTGATATTCTTTAACCAGAGAATAAAACAGAAATTGAAAAACTCCACTGATCACCTCCTGGAAGAGATCCCAAAATGAAAACTCCTAGAAATATTGTAATCAAATTCGAGAACTCCCAGGTTAAGGAGAAAAAATATTGCAAGTATCCAGAAAGAAATAATTCAAGTAGTGGAGCCACAGTCAAGACAACACAAAATTTAGCAGCTTCTACATTAAAGTACCAGAGTAATTAGAATATTATATTTTAGAGAGCAGTGGAACTAGGATTACAATCATGAATCACTTACCCAGCAAAACTGAGTATGATCCTTCAGGGTAAGAGATGGACATTCAATGAGAGGGAGGATTTTCAAACGTTCATGATAAAAAGACCAGAGCTGAATGGAAAATTTGATTTCTAAATAGAAGGCTCCAGGGAAACATAAGGAGGCAATCAGTGATATCATAAGCCACTTAATAAGGTTTATATTCCTATATAGGATGATAATACTTGTAACTCATTAAAACTGTCTGATTATTATGGCAGTTTGAAAGAGTACATATAAACAGAAGGCACAAGGTTTGCATTGAATATGAAGGGATAATATTTTTTAAATGATGAAATTATGGGGTGAGAGAAGAATGTTATGGGACAGAAGTAAAGGATAAGATGGAATGGTGTAAATTATCTGCCATAAAGAAAAGGCAAAAAACAGCTTTTGCAATGGAGAGGAAGAGGGGGAAGGGAAGGGAAATGAATGAATCTTACTCTCATCAGAATTGGCTCAAAGAAATAACATACACACTAACTATGGGTATAGAAAACTATCCTACACTGCAGAAAAATAGGAACAAAATGGGATTCAGGAAAGGTGGTTTCCTCCTCAGTTTCCATGTCCAATGTTTATAGTCCTCCCTATTTCTCTCCCTATGTGGAATTGGGTTGGAGAAATAATGACTCACTATGACTTCTTTTGGATTTTCTATAAAATTTGGTCTTTTTTTTTTTAACATCTGTTTAGAGGAGTTTTGTGGAAGGGGGTTTAGCATATTAGTTCTTACAACTCTGACACTTTTGCTCTTCCTAAACCAAATCTGTCTGGCACATATAAGAGCAAGCTGGAGAAAATATTTATCTTGTGTGTATTCATCACATATTAACAACTGTTCATAACATATATAACAGCCATGCTAAGGAAACTGGCTATATGATTTATAAATAGGCCTATAAAAGGTACCTCAAAAAATATATATATATATATATATATATATATATATATGTAGGGCTTTGTAATATAGAAAAGAACATATCTGTTGCACAATTTTTTAGAAGAATCTATTGAATGAAATTTAAAATTAATATATTTTTGATGTTAACAAAATATGTACTGAAGTATATCAAGGAAAGCCAAAATTACTGAAATAATGACCCTAGAAGGGGAAAAAAAAACCCAAACCCAAACCCAAAACCAGGAAGAGCAAAAATGCTGAAACCAATGAATTTCTAAAAACAGGATACTGCTTTGATGAGGTTAGAGATTTTGTCATCTTATATTTATGTATACCAGGCCTCTGAACATGCCATTTGTCTACCATGTAGAGTGCTTATGGTCTCCTACCACATGTGTGGGATAGGCTTTGGTTAGCTGTCTATATCTTAGCAGTGGTCCTCAAAGTGTAATCTGAAGAATTGTTGGGGTTTCTGAAACCCTTTCAGAGGGTCTACAAATTCAAAATTACTTGTTATTTCTAATATGGTAAATAGCTATAAATATAATCCATGTGAACAAAAACTCTTTGAACGGATCCTCAATAGTTTTTTTTAACAGCATAAAAATACTGAGAACAAAAGTTTGAGAACCACTGTCTTAAAGAATGTCAAGATTAAGTAGTTGCCTCTTCTCAGCCATTTTTTAATTGTCCTTTTTGATGTTTCCTACCTGGTGTGTCCAGCGTGGAAGCTATGAACTGAACAGGTGAGAGGGGAAGAACTTGCCTTCCTTTGTTTACCTCTCTTTTACTCCTGACTGAGAAAATTGATCTGGTGGTCTTTTTGTTTTGTGTGTTGTCTGCCCTCAGTTGCCAGCAGCAGAAAAGGTTCAGTCCCAACGATCTTGAAGCTGAGATTCCAGGAAGAGTAGTACAGCAGCCAGTCAGGCTGTATGGGTGCCTAGCATGCCTGAGGGAGGTTTGTATTTAGAACTTGGACTGTGCTCTAGGGAAACAAGCTAGGCTATGAATCCTGTCCCCTTTTCCTTTCCCAGGGACTGAGGGGGAAAGAGGTGGAGGATTATGCCTCTCACACATGAGGGGAATAAGTTTGTATATCTGTAATTATATCTTTGGAAGCAGTATTTCTTTATAAAGTTTCTATATTATAGAAATAAATATTCCTTTTGAAAAAGTACTACTGTTTCACTTATTTTTTACTCATTCTTCAACAGAAATATATGCTCCATTAATACAAAATAACTGATTGAGAAAAATAAATCAGAATTTGGAAGGACAGTCTTTTAGTCCAATTTTTTTTTGGACATTTGGTGCATGATCTTGGGTGAGCCATTTCCTCTTATGTAAAATAAAGAAGTTAGACTAGATGAACTCCAGATCTCTTCTAGAATCAAATCTAAGAACCTAAGAGAAATGAAAGATAGTAACAATTCATTTATCTAGAAGTCATATAATATCCCCATCTATCCAGAACAGGAACAAAAGGTGAGTTCAAAAGATCTCTAAGAAACCAATAATAAAACTCCATCAGGAAAGAGATCATATGTCACCTAAACTTCACATCTTTTCCTTGGCTTAATCCAATGGCTGAAGACTGAGCAGGTACCTAATACTGCTTTTTTGAATGAAAGAATTGTGATGACAGTCAGTATCTGAATACTACTGTTCAAGAACATTCTGGCAGACTTTTTTCAGAGGACATCATTTCTAGACTCAAGAGAAGAACATAATCCTGCTTCGGAATCGGGCCTTGGGTTAGGGTAACAATAGATATCATTTCCTAGGATTCTATTGGTCACTGAGATCATGAACGTATGTGAGAGAGTGGCTTCTGGGACTATTAGCAAGAATCTTGGTTTGAGAGTATGAAGTGGGTCAGCATTTTTTTTAATATGAATATTATATATAGTTAAGCCTTTCTTCCCTGTTCCCTACTTTACAAAGACTATGACATCTACTATTTAGAGCCTCACTGCAACTAGCTTTGGCAGACAGGCCTGTGATCATGCTGGCAGACTGCAAGATAGTGAGTTATGATTGTTGGGCTCTTCACCCATTATCCTTTCCTCCCTTACATCTGGTAGCTGAGCAACTTATCTGAAATCTCCTTTTTTCCTCTTTATGAGAACAATAGACAGGTTCTGAATCTTGGAATCTTCCCATGTTCTTATAGTCAGAAGCATATTGCAGTGGCTGCAATGATTTCTAAATGAATTGTGCTAGTCATCATTTCATGTTTCCTCTTCTGTTCTGCTTTCAGTCTTTACCTTCTCGCTAATGTCTACTTCACAGATAAATAAAATAAATCAGTATAACAAATTTGAGATACGTTGTTATTTGGCTGATAGAAGTTAGCAAATGCAATCTGGATAATGCAATAGACTCAATCAGCATAGTCAGGTATGGAGTGAGTAAGCAGCTAAGCAATGATTTCTTCTCCAGGAAATTTCTAAGATAGTGGAACTTTTTTGCCATAATATTCCTTATCCAGCCCAAGGTGATAAGCAGAGAGAGAGAGATTAGAAACTTGATAAGAATTATAGACTTTCTCCCCTAAATAAGTATTGAGATATTTAATGAAGTTAGGTATGCCTTCCTGGAGTGTTTGGGCTCTTCACTTACAATACAAAGTCCCTAGACTATCATTAATTAGTCAAAAGCCTAGGACGAAAAGAGAAAAGGAGAGGAAATTGCCTTCTTCATTTCTGTCTCCCTTATCCTTGTCATTACTTCACATGAGTTCCTATCACAATATCCTGTTACACATGAAAGGCTAGATTTCACACATCCATATCTCTTGGACCTCTTTCCTCTCTCACCCCACATATAGTCACACACACCCTCCCCACCCTCCCCCCGGCTCTCTTTCTCTTTTTCTGTTACAGCCATGTTGCACATATTTTTAAGAATACTTGACAGGAAAATATTTGAGGTACTTTCACAAATTTCCAAATATTCTACTTCTTTTAGCCAATGAGAGAATACTGGGGTTATGTTTTCAACAGATTTACTTTGAAGTAAAATATTCTTCAACAAGTCATTTGATGACATTTTTATACATTAACTTAACTTTGCCTTTATTCGTCATTTCACCTATAAGTCTCAAGGTATTTTCTTATAATTATTCTCTAATAGTTTTTTAAACTGGTTAATATATTTAGTTCCTCCCATAATCGCTAAAATATAATACTTTATTATCCATCAAGGAACTATTTAACAGCTTTGAGCATTTCAATGCTTTTAATTTTTTCAGCTTTATTAGTAATGAAGTAAAAAAAATTCACATAGTGCCTACTACTTATCCTATTTTCCATAGTCTACTATAAGAAATCTCTAGGAAGAGAAGGAATCCCTAAGACACCCCCTATAGAATAAAGAAGAGCAGAGACCAAAACTTTCTAAAAGAACAATCATGCCAAAGGCCTAACTTACCTGTGGGTAGTCTTCAAATGACACGGACATTTTCTGTCACATTTGATGCCATAGACTCCTTCATTACACAGCCTTTCCTCACAGTGCTCTCCAGTAAAGCCAGGTTCACAGAGGCAGGCCCCACTGATGTGGTAACACTTCCCACCATTCATGCACTGGCAGATCTCAGCACACCGCATTCCAAAGGTCCCAACTGGGCACTCATCCTGGCACCTATTGGACAGAAGAAACAAAAAGAGAGAGAGAAAGAAGAGAAAAAGAAAGAGAGAGATTTTTTTAAATTATAATTTTTCTGATTATCTATGTAAAAAGTATTATGTATCCTACTTTTATATTTTGATTACAATAGAAATAAATTGTTAAGAGAGAGGAAAGAGAACCAAAAAGACAAAATAAGATAAAGCGTGCTTGTAGCCTCTAAAGAATAATAGGATACTCATAATGACATCAGGAGTCACACAGACTCTTCCAGGTCCCCAGAAAAGGGAAAAGAAACCTGATCAAGAATTAGCCCCACTTGCCCAATATGGAATCTAAAACACCAAAAAAATTCTAATTTAATTTCCCACTGTCAATAGAGTCCGTTCCCATGTTTGATCTTCAAATTAGGTCATAGGGGATATATCCTTCATTTCAGAAATGAAATCCTAATTATTCCTCTTCCTTCAGAGGTATTTGTATTTTGACTCTGAATAATAATTTTCAGGAACAACTAGTCCTCTTACAAAATATAGGCTTTCTCTGCTAACACTCTTTGTTGACACTTTAGGGTCAACTTGCATTACAACTTTTGTCCGTGACAGAAACTTTTGGAACTTTCAAAAACATAACATCTGGAAAATTATATTGTTTGCCTATGAAAAAAGGGCAGCCAAGAGACACAAGAAAAAACTGCAGGCAAATTAAAATATATCTGATCTACTATGATATATATAATATGTACATATACATACATATGTATGTATATATGTATCGGATATCCTATGACATGAAACAAATTGTTCTTTATAATTAAAAAATAGTATTGCAGATCTGTCACAATAGAAGGACATATTCTGGTGAAAGTAAATAAGGTAGAAAACTGTTGTTCAGGAGCAGTGGAGGGGGAAGGAGGAACTGACAGTAGTAGCATGGATCATTCTGGAGAAGAAACTATAATCATCTCTCCATGTAAAATATCAATAGGTTTCATCACTGCCCTGTTTATTTCTTGGCTTGGTAAGAAGATTGTATTTGTCTGCAACAGAAAAGGTTCTTTCTTTCCAAGAATGAGTGAAAGGAAACAAGAGGTTCCACAATGCAGTATGCAGGACAAATAAGGGACAAATTGTGACTAGAGCAAGCATTTTTTTTGAGATTGAATTAAAACGAAACCCCAAATTGCAGATATAGGCCAGAATTTACTTTTTTCACTTTCTTTTGAGGCAAGTAATAATAAAATAATAATAGAAACTAATAAAGGAATCGACTCTGCTAAAAGAAATACTAGACAAGTGGGGGGAAGAAGACATTTTCTATAATTCTGAGTATATTTAATGATTAGGTATTATGAATAACAGGACAACTGTGGGTGAGCTAATTTTAAAAATCTGTAAAAAAAAAAAAAACCAAACCCAACTATTGTACTTTATTCCAATTCTGGTGATCAATGATATACATATATTTCATAACTGATGAAAATGAGGGTAAGAAGTACAATCCAACTTGATATAATAAACATTTCACAAAACCTAGAGAGGGAAAATAGTTCATTCACTGCTTACATAAATAATTTGTAATCTGACATATTTTGCTTCTGCTTCCATTTCTCCTATTTGTTTGAAATATAAAAGATTTAGATCTTTAAAACTTTCACTGTGGTCAATTTGTTTATTTATTTTCTTAGAGACATAAGGACTGTTAATTTTCTTCTGCACATGACATGCTAGGAGTAGGGGTGAGGGAAGGATAATAATTTATAAAGACTTATTAATTCCCTAAAGTCAAAATAAGTGATTTATGAAAGATCTTTTGGTTTTTTTTTTTTTGCTATTGATAATACAAACTAATGGTCCATTAACCAAAAGATTAGGAAACTAAAACTGGATCAAAACCAGTGGTTACAAAAGTTTTCTAAAGAAAATGAAGTCTCTGCCAGAGTATGAAAACCATACAAAGTAATTCGCTACAATTTTCTAGTATTTATTTGGCATTTTGGCTAGTAATCCTAAAGGATAGAAACAGGCTAAAATTTTGGCATTTTTTTGCTTCTTTTCAATTCCATTTATGAAAGAAAATCCTACAGTTTTAATATTCTTTACTTCCAAGTATTTGAAGGCATGAAATTATAGGCAGACAGGTTGTAAAGCTCTCCTATCATTCTTCAGCATTAGATTTAAAGATATTGCAATTGCAGGAAACACCAGACTCCTCTTTCAAAAGAGCTTATTCACTGGAAAAAATAAACTGGATCATTTCATTAAAGCTTTGAAAAATTAATAATAAGGGTCCCTTATTTAAAATGTTAGCTTTTAAAATTATATTAATTTGTAATAAAATACACATTTGATTTTGTTTTAAATATAGGGCAAAACATTCATTAAGTCAATTTAGAAGATTTATATACAGTGACAGCATGAATTAGTATTTCCCTATAAGAAAAATGGAAATTGATAATCCATAACTAATTTAGATACACAAAGCAGTACGTATCATTTTAATAATTTTATGAAAATCACAGAATTATAATTTATACTTTATAAAAGAAAAGAAGTAAATTCTCATAGGAAAGCTGAAGTGTATTTTAAATTTATCATGTTCTAAAATCCATTCTTTAAATTTACCTATGTCCTTTGTATGCTTCAACTCACATAAGATTTCTTAAAAGCTAGCTAAATGAAATATACTGGTACTTCCACTACCCACCTCTCAGATTGGCTAACACAAAAGGAAAAGACAATGATAAATGTTGGAAGGATGTGGGAAAAACTGGGATGCTAATACATTGTTGGTGGAGTTGTGAACTAATCCAATCATTCTGGAGAACAATTTGAACTATGCTCAAAGGGCTACAAACTGTGCATATCCTTCAATCCAGCAGTGTTTCTATTGGGCTTGTATTTCAAAGGGATCTTAAAGGAGGGAAAGGAACACACATGTGCAAAATATATAGCAGCCCTTTTTATAGTGGCAAGAAACTGGAAACTGAGTAAATGCCCAGAAGTTGGAGAATGGCTGAATAAGTTATGGTACATGAATGTTATGGAATATTATTGTTCTATAAGAAATGACCAACAGGATGATTTTAGAGAGGCTTGGAGAGACTTATATGAATTGATGCTGAGTGAAGCGAGTAGAATCAAAAGAACATTGCACACAGAAACAACATTACATGATAATCAATTCTGAGGGATGTGGCTCTTTTCAACAATGAGGTAATTCAGGCCAGTTCCATGGTCTTCTAATGAGGGGAGCCATCTGCACCCAGAGAGAGGACTGTGGGGACTGAGTGTGAATCACAACATAGTATCTTCATCATTTTTATTTGCTTGCTTTTTCTTTTCTTTCTCATTTTTTTTCCTTTTTGATCTGATTTTTTTTTGTGTAGCATGATAATTGTGGAAATAGATATATAGAAGAATTGTACATGTTTAACATATATTGGATTACAAGGATGACTGGGGAGGAGGTGGGGAGGAAGGAGGGGAAAAAATTTGTTTCTCATGAGGGAAACAATATTCAAATCCTGGTGGCCTAAGTATGTGTATTAATGAATTTATATTTTAAGATACAGTTGTATTATTAATAATAATAATTCCAAATATCTGGAATTAAAGATTTTCTGTAAATATAAAAAATTTTGGTAAAAATAAGTCTTATACCTCATTTATAAAATGAGGATTTTCTCTAGTGATCATGACTGTATTTTTATAACATATCTCTATTATCACCTGTTCTTTTTTCCCCCACAACTTTTCACCAGTTTGTTTGTAAGTTATACAGAAGTCCTGCTTTAAAATTTTCTGCCAATTTTTATCCTTCCAACTCCTTTAAGAAAGAATCTATTTAGAAATAACATAGTTTCCTAATTTGTTACTATATTTTAATTTCAAACATTAGCTCAGGAAACAGGCTCTGCTAAATTTCTTGACTCCCCAATCAGGGACTCCATTATTCATTCACTAAATTTTATTGTGGATACCATGTGGAAGATAACAAATTTCATTCTACCAAATGTAGGTTTTACATACTAGTAGAAAGAACACTGAACCCTGAAGTCAGATGACCTTGGTTTCTCAGCTCTGCTACCTAATTGTTAATAATAACCTTGAGCAAATTATAAACTCTCTGAATATTTCCTTATTTGAAAAAAAGCAGATAATACTTGTAGTACACATCTCATACAATTACATTAAGAATCAAAAGCGATAACTTAAAAAGCATGTTTGAAACAGTAAATAAAAATAAATATTAATAAGAAGGCATTATATTACGCAGTCGATGTTTGTCAGGACATTTCAAGCTCACATGAATGTTAACTGGCCTTAGGAGATTACCTGAGTAACTTCCTCAGAAGAATTCTATGGAAAGCTAAAAAACCTGTTTTCATTCTAATTCATCTGGATATCATTAAATACCCTCTCCATCATTTCCTTCCAATTTTTCCTCAAGAAGGAAAGCATTTCATTTTGGCATTTCTTGTCCTGTTCCATTTTGATTTGATTTTTATGATATGTTTTTTTTTTTCTCTCTTTCCTTTGGTTGGAAGAGTTTCCCTCATATCCTGGGAATGCATGGCTGGAAAATGCATGTGGTATGCTGATCCTTACTCCCTAGAGGGCAGTGGTTTAACTGATTAAATTCCTGCTGACATCTCATAACAGGTTAAGTGGGATGTAAAAGACCTATAAGACTATATCCTCCCTTTTCACCAATCGCTTCTGCTTCCCTCACTTTATATATTAAAACCTTCTATTCTTTTTTTTAAAGTGGCAAATTTTTAAAATCTTGTGATTGTTTTATTTTGGAATACAATTGACAACAGTAAAGCCTATAATAATATAACTTGTTCACTAAAAAAGCAAATCCAACCACTTCAGCAACAACTAAAGATGCACCATTTCACTCTCTCTCTAATTCACTTCACATCAAAGCAATTTAATCTAACATACATTTATTAATCACCCACAATGTTTGAAATCTATAGTAGATACTTAGAATAAAGGGGTAAAAATGAGATGGAATCACAGCATGTAGGAAGTGAAAGAGTTATCTAAACTAATCCTTGCTCTCAAAAAGTTTGCCTATTACAGGGTGAGGTGGCTATACCATGTTCACAGAAAATATGATAATATATGGGTTAGGAAGTAAAGAGTGCAAAAGAAAGAGTTCAGGATATTTAAGCAGGAGAAAAGCACTATCCTCTTCATTCAGTAACAGTCTCTCCCCTTTTATACTCAATATCTAAATAAAAACTGAAAAGAAGTTTTATTCCCTTTCCCCAAACTCTCAAATAGGGAGGCATATACTAGTTTCTCTCCCTAAAGTTTAATTAGATTATGCTATTTCATATATCAATTATGTCATGTTATTTATTAATTTGAGATTACAAACTTCAAGAAAAATGAAGGTCCTGGTTAGCTTAAATTATGAAAACCCTACACAGTATATGTCCATTTCAGTATAAATGGTATAGTATGTATTATTGAGTATTTATATAGCATTTTAAAAAGTTTTAAAAGTTCATTCATCAGATTGCCTCTATGAGGTAACCAATGCAAGTATCCTTTCTCTGTCTTCCCCTTTTAAAGATGAGGAAGCTGAGAGATCTTTAAGAGATTAAATGACCTCTTCATGTCCCACAGAGTTAGGATTTGAATTCAGGTCTCCTGACTGTAAATCAAGCACTCTCTACCAGACTACGCTGTCTCTATTCTTTGAGTCTCCTTTTAAGCTAATGACACCTCTGTATTGATTCAAATTTATATCTTTACAGTAGGTAAATATGATAAAACTGTATATATCCCAAACAACTACTAGTAACTTCATTTATACAGTGTACATTGATGCATTATATCAAAATCAATAGTCTTGAGCTAAGAAGTTCTCCTGATCCCAGAGCCTGCGCTCTATCTACTGTGCCATCTAGTTGCCCCATCTTTAACTAAGAAGGAAAAAAAAGATATCTGAATAACCAAGAGATATCATAAAATCTATGTATTAAAGTTTGACAACTTTGCTTACAGAAGGTTCCCCAAGCTTTTCTTCAGAATCTATTTATATGATTCCAAGAATTTTGGAACTTTTATTTCCAAATCTATAGGTGATTAGAAAAATTAATTTCAAGGGAATAGAAGTTGGGAGGAAGAAAGGCATATTGACAGCAAGGGTAAACAATAAATGATGACAGGTTAATGATAGCAAAGGAGACAGAAAAACTGTAAGAATTAGACTTAAGAACTCTAAAAGTTTAGCAACATAAAATTATTTAGGATAGAAGCAAATGGTAAAATTATCCCTCAACAAAGTATAGGGCATCAATGTACTATAGAACAGCAATCCTACTGATTTTCATTCATTTTAAGTAAAGGATGTTTAGTATAATTTAAGAAGGCAGAGTATCAAATAATACAGTTTAAGAAGATTTTTACCTCTAAGTACTCTACTCAGCACTGTACTAGCAAAATTCTTAGTTATTCAAAAATTATTATTGAATAACTTATTGCTCTACAGTTTCAGATAGCCAAGATTTTATAGCACTGAAAAGGAAGAATAAAATCAGTTCCATTTTAAAGCAACCTTGATAAATACAATAGAAATGACAAACACATTCCCATGAAATTATAGGGAAGCTTATGAAGTGTCTTTGAATGTAAAACATGGATAACACAGGATGCATTAGTTTCCTTGCTATAATAATTAATCAATTCTCCTTTTAAATTTATAAATATGTAAAGCAGTGCATTGCAGAATAGGAACACAGTGCTCAGAGGCATCTGTTTCTCTTTTCTAGCAAGGAAGGTCTTTTGGCTCTTTTTGATCTGACTCTGCATAGTACTTTTGATTTTTAATGTTTTAATACTTATAAATATATCTGTGTTTAACTATGCTTTTAACTTATCTCTAAACAGTGTTACTATCTATTTTAGATTGTGAGTTCCTAAATACTAAGATACCTAACTTATTAACCTACTTTAAAGAATACTCAGCACAAAGTTATAAACAGAAGGATACTTTGTTAAATTTTTCTGGAAGATGATTAAAGATTCACAAGATATTCTATGGATGTTTAATAAACATAAATGAAAATTGGGATGATGGTCATAGTAATGTTATTCAAACCATCAAAACTTTCCTTTTAGTTCTATTATCAAATGCTAAAGCATATAAAAGTGCCTTTCTCTTACCGTTCTCCAGTATAGCCTGGACTGCAGTGACATTGACCTGTGGCTGAGTCACAGGTCCCTCCATTATGGCATTGGCACTCCTGGGAACAATTCTTTCCAAAGCGACCTTCAGGGCAAGGCTGACCACACACTGTGCCCTGCATTGAAACAGAATCTGAAAATAAGATGGAACTGCAGCCAGGGAAGGAGAGGAATAGGGAAAGATAATAATGAAGTGAGGGGAAGCAGGTAAAAGGAAATTATATTAATGGGAACTTGTACTAGGTTGATTATTCCTCTTAAAAATATCAGATTAAGTCTTTTTTTTCAATTGGAAGCCTGAAACTCAATTTATACTTATTGAAAGCCAATGAGAAATGTTGAAAACTGAAACTAATCAAAACAATAATCACAAACCTACAATTAATTTTATATTTTAAAAGGACCATTTCTTCTTTTTCTACATCATCCATTTGTAGTACATTATCAATATTTCCTGAATATGTAGAGAAGTAAAATCCAAGTTTAACTGAATGTTGAATTACTTTATCAAGTTTCAAGAAAACATGTCATTATTCTTCCCCTATTCCAATAAATCAACAAAATGACATTTTAAGTGTATTAAGCAAAATGTTTTTATCCTGTGATTGTTTAATATTATGTAAATTTCTTTCAATAGATCAATAAAGAAAACAAAGTAAATGCCTGAAAAGATGGTACTCCCATTGAGCTTATACAGAAAATAGTAATCAGTTTATTGATAAGGAGATTAACTTAGTAGTAAAAGATTTCAGTTTTGTATTTAAAGATTCCAGTTTGAATCAAATGTCTGAGAGACAATTGTTCTTGGTGGGGGAGGAGGGAAGAGAGTTTTTCCTCTCTTTTTCTCCTCTTTTCAATGGCATAAAAGAACAACAGGAGGCAAGCATTCCAGCATCAGGCAGAAAGAGACATACCAAGGACAAACATGGTCAGTCTTAGTCACAGATGAGGGAGGAAGTAGCCTCAAGACATCTGACCCCTTCTTGAACCAGAAAAGGAGGACTACATAGTCAAGAAAGGACTTTTAGTAACCTGGAGTTATGAGTTTATCCTCTAATCAAATATTTTCTAAATGTGTATCTCACTAAAATTGTACTCTCAGTTTTAGTCCACTCTTCCTCTGGACTTATGAATATTTGTGGGAAAGTATTTCCCAAGGATAAGAAAGGGAAATGTTTCATATTATATCACTTGTTTCTTATTATATAACTTTAATAAATACTCTTCCTAAAAGCTATTTTAGGTTACTTGCTGATAACCAATGGAAAAAAAATGAATGCCAGCATTAGAATACCCTCATCCTCCTTAGGACTACCTCTAAAACCCTAAAGGAAGAAATAACAAATGCCTTCTAGAGACGCAGCCTGATAAGAGTGGATGGCAAGAAGAATAATCAAGGATTAGATGAATATGCTTGCATTTGCCAGATTTCTTTTAATGAGCTAAAATTTAAGATTAAGAATTTTTGAATTTAACAAAACATAGCAGAAAGAAAATATCAGAAAAGCATGCAAACACTTTATGTTTTAAAAAAGAAAAACACATTTGGAACATTGAATCATATAATAGTCCAATCCTTTCATTGTACAAAAGAGGAAACTGTGACTGAGAGAAGTTAAAGAGATTTGTTCATCAGGGTCATCCAGTTTAGTATGTCTGAGGCAGCATTAAAATCAAGGTCTTTCTGTCTTTAAATCCAACAATTTACTCAGTATACTATACTGTTTCTCTTTGGATGTATTTTTTGTTGTTGCACAATTATAGTCAGCAGCTAATAAATGTTTGCTGAAGTTAATTGAATAAAGGAATCTAAGAAGTAAGTTAGCATGTCCATAGGGATGTTTTGCACATAGTTGGCACAAAAAAACAACATTAAATGCCTATAAAGTGCAAAATGTATTCTAAGAGCTTCAAGGCAATGACAATCTAGATAGCAGTGGCAGGTTCGGGAGTTGGGTAAAGAATACAACATATAAACAGGGCATTCTCTCTGGCTATTTTTTACACTTGAAATTCTCTCCCTTCTCTGCTTCAACTACTGACTTCCCTGTCTTCCTTTAAGTCCCAATTAAAATCTCACCTTCTACTGGTAACCTTTCCAACTTGTCTTAATTCCAGTGCCTTCCCTCTGAGGAATTCCCTCCTGAAGAAGAATCAGTAGTAGTGTGGACTCAGTGTAATACAATACTACTAAATGATTAGCAGGCAAAATGTGCAATTTAGTGAAAAATAGCAGAGCACTTGCTTTTGAATTTATGAGCTTTTATGTCAGTGATTATTTTCTGTTTATTTTGTATTGTCATTTTCTCTTTATCCTGTATATATTTCATTTTTTTGTTTCCTCCATTAGATTCCTCAAGGACAAGGACTGCCCTTTGCTTCTTTTTATATTCACAACACTTAGAAATAGCATCTGACATATAGTCATAAATGTTTCTTTACTGATTTAGGAAAAAGAAAATGCCAACAATTGGGAGAAGGTGGACATTCCAAATGACAACTTTTTGTTAAATTTTTGACTACTAGAAAATTTCTTTTCCCTCTCTCTAAAAATGCAAACTGTGGACAGTTTGGAATTGGATGTTACTGAATACAAAATGGTTTCATAAACATTTTATTAATGTTTCTTTAGATGATGACAGAGGGAAATATATCTTCTTTGACTCTGAACTACTGGCAAAAGACAGTTAGTATGCTATTTAGATCTCTGTAAAAAGAAATTATTTTTCTATTTAAAAACAAGAGAAAGCATATCATAAAATCTTAAGTTTTAAAGGTTTTGATATTTTAAACTCATTCTCTTGCTTCCAACTGGGATCATACACAGAACATCTCAGAAATATAAAAGCCTATCCTGGTTTCAAAAACTTTTAGGTGAGAAGACTTGGGAGATCATTTAAATAGTTTATTACATTTGTGAATGTGTAAAATTATACATATATATCACATATATTAATATATATATTGCAAAGCAATAAGAATCCTTAACATATGTATAATCCCAACATTTTTATGGAGCACTATACATTGCTATCTTTCACTAAATTACACATTTTGCCTGCTAGTTATTTAATAACATTACACTATACTAAGTCCAAATCACTACTGATTCTTCTTCAGGAGGAAGGGATTCATTTGGCCTTGAAACGATTCTTAATTTGAGCCAATAAATTTATTTATGCTAAAGGAATTCTATATTTGACACCTACAAGGTGCTTAGGTATTTCTCTTTTTTGCAAGCTTATCTTTTAGGTTTTTCTACTGGCAACCTCATTTTCTAAAATCTATTCATGCAAAAAAACAACTCCTTGACTCAGATTGCAGTCTAGAGGTCAACTTTCAGATGTCAAATATTTTTATCATTGTATCAGCAATTTATGAATATAGCAACTAACAAATATTGATTAAGCAGTTTCTCCTACTCTTATCCTGTTACTAGTCCACATTTCTCCAACTCTTTCAAGTTCTTTTAAATAATACTTAATTTCATAATTCTTACTCTTGGTATTTACTCCTAAGAATAAAAGACCTCTTTACATTTTCATATCCATTACTCACAATACTAATTAATCATGTTTGCCTCCATTTATCGACTAGTTATAACAAGAAATTAGTAAATCAATAATGCTAAACTAATAATTATGCATAACATATAGTAATAAACAGTTATATCTAATTAACATTGATCAAAAAAAACAACAAATAAACAAATTCATGCTATGCATCATTAGGAGTATTCCCAGACACTTTGCATTCATGATTCTATGGACCATAGCCTTTCCATGAAAAAACATACTTATGGAAAAGAAAAAAGAATTCTGGATAATCTCCCACCTTTTAAGGAATTATTATAACTATCCACATATAGTCTAGATGCAATGGTCACCTGTCTCTTTAACTGTTCCTGGCTCATTTTCTTTCTTAATTTTCATTTTTGGTTCAAAGGCATTCATTGGTATATGTTCTGATTTAATATAAAAACTAATACTTAAAATTTTAACTTAATTATATTTAATATTAGAACTAATAGAAATGTATAGCCCTTTTAAACTAATTAATCTATTAGCTCTGAGCCCTCATCCCAAGTTATAAAATAAACTGGAGAAACCTTTTTCCATAATCTTTCTCTCCTCTTTCTAAATCAACCTAGCCTAATTAAACAAATTTCAATGTATAAATTATATAATTAAAATCAATATTACAAATATCTTTAAATAATATATCTTAGTGAGAAAAATTATAGAGTTACTACTGACCATCAATTATAAGTATTGCCATCTCATTTATGGAATCACAGTCTCACCATTTGGCTCTCTGAGGAATAAAGTTAAAGTCTCTTCTTAGGAATTCCCTTCATAATGTCACTTTGCAAAATGAGAGTTCAACTCAGTTTTCTCAAGAATTTTCATTTTAGTCTTCCTCAAAGATAAAAGATAATTCCCTCAGGCTCTTTGGGAAAGAAAATTATAACTTTAAGTTGCTTTGTGAGGGCAGTGAAAGTTTATTTGCCTGAACAATATGTCTCAGTAAAAGGACTTGAAATTCCAAGGCTGGGTCCCTATCTTTTATGTCACACTCTCTCTCTAGCTATCTTCATAAGGTTTCTAGTTTTTCATATCTTTATGTAGTAAGACAGCCTAGAAACCAACTTGACAGAAGTTATGAAAAGATGACTATATCTTTGACTTAGTCCAAAAGGAAAACTTACCATCCAACCATTAGGGCAAGAACATTCACCAGTGACATGATGACACACTCCTCCATTTTGACAGGGGCATCTCTCTTCACATTGTGACCCATGCTTGCCAGGAGGGCAAAGATCCTCACAGCTGAAAGATTAATGTCCAACAAATGAGACTGTTATTTGCAAAGCCACATTATCTTCAACCCCTAGCTTCAATGAAATATTCTGTCTTAGATTGAAGCTCTATGATATGAACTGCTGAAAAATATTCTTAGAATACTGGAGTAGATAAATATTATTACTGAATTACAATTATTACAAAATAACATGAATCAACAAATAGTTAACACAAAAGTATTAATAGTATGAGTTGGCAGGACCTATTCTTGCAACCTAGTCCATTTTTTCACATTAGGCAAGATAATAGATCTTTATTGAGAAATAAGAATTTATTCTATTTGTAAAAAGCCCCAGATAATTACCATTGGTGACCATTGCTCAATGCTTAACAGTCCTTTAACAATTCTCATAACTGGATTTAACCCCTTGCACTTTATTTTAAACTAGCTTCCTCTTCCTGTTCTGACTGCAACTGGGAATGCAATTTCTCAGTATCTTCTGTGAAAGGGTCCTTCATATCACTGACAATTATTTTTAATCACTACTCAGTTTTTTTCATCTCTAAGTATAAGTTACAGAATGGTTGATTATCTGCTTTAGTAGAGGGAATTTCCCCCAACAGAAGCTCCTTTCTTATGCTGAAATCACAATTTCAGAAAAGAAAATTTGAGCAAGACAGCATGCTAGACTGTGGAAATGCAAAACCATAAATTAAATAGTCCCTGACAATCAGGAGTTTACACTGTTAATGGAAGATGCAATGTATACATTAGTAAGTATAATATAATATACAAGAGTTAAATGTTAAAGAAGATAGAGGGAAAAATAGCCTAAAAGTTTGAAAGGGAGGGAAATATTTTTCTTTATTCATTTTATTTTATAACTATTATCTCATCTTTGTGGCTTCTCACAAAGAGAAGAATATTATTTTTTCTACTCTTTCTTTATAAATTCTATTTTCATTTTATTATATGAGTCATATGAGAATATTATCTGCTACAAACTGGAAATAATGATTGAGGTTTCCAACTTAATTGTTTCTCTATTCTTTCTATGAAAATCAAGTGTGGAGAAAGTAATAGTTTACCAATGGGTTAAATCCTGTTATCTTTATTTGCCAACAATTTCCTAATTTATTTTCATTGTGCCCGATCCCTTCAAAATGCCACATGGGAAAAATATTTTCTTCAAAATATTGGTAATTTCATAAGTATCTACACTAATGAAATCACAGGTTTTCAAGTAATTAAAGCAAATGGACACCTTTTCATGGATATAACAGGTCAAAACTCATGAATTGGTATCATCAGCTAGCAGACAACTTCAGGAGCTGAACCTTTTAGAACTTGGCTAGGAGGGTTCTTAAACATGATAGGCTCAGTTCAAACATTCAAAGTCTTTCCAGTTTTGCAGGGCATGCCAGATCATTGTGATTGCAAATAGAAAGGAGTTTCTGTTGAGGAAATTTTCTCTACTAACAGTTAAGTAACCATTCTATACCTATAATCTTAGAGTTGCCAAGGACACAGAAGTAAAATGCCTCACCCAGAGTCATAAATCAGTATATAGAAGGTCAACTATCTGTTGGGACAAGATCTGAACTCAGATTGTCCTCAACCCAGGCCAGCCTTCTATCCCCAAATTTTGAAGAATAAATTGAATCAAAGTAAATTTAACACAACAGAAAGAGCAAAAATGAATAGAAAAAAGACTCTACATCCTAAAACCTGCTCAAATAAGCTTCCAAAGAATATTGAAAACTTTTTTTCTCTACTTTGACAAAGATAAATTCAGAACAAAGTCCTATTTCACAATAGAATATGTATAATGAAGATAAAATAGCTGAGCAATGTTAATGGAAAGAATTCTGGATTTGAAAGGAGTAAAATGAGTTTGAATCTCTTCTGAAATTTATTGGTTATGTGACCATTAGCTTCTTTGATTCTACAGAAGATGCTCATAGAGATGAAATGACTGGTCAAAGACATGTAACAGAACTGATATGTGACTGCAAGACTTTTGATATTAAATCTAGTGTTCTTCACTTTATCTCACATTGCCATCCAGAAATTCTATAACCAGTCATTTGAAAGTGGAAATACAGATGCTTAGGATGAAGAGATGCTTAAGGTGAGTTAAAAGATTTATTCTTAATGATATTCTGCATCCCCCATATTTATAATGGTACTCTGCATCCATCCAACACATCACTTACAAAGCTCCAGTATATCCAGGAGGACATCTACATTCTCCAGTTATATGATCACAGGTTGCTCCATTCTGACACTGACACTTCTGGTGGCAGTCATTCCCATAGGTGCCCTGATCACAATGATCTTCACAGCGCCAACCCTTGAAGCCTGATGCACAGTGACAGGCCCCTGTGATGGGATTGCACAAGGCTCCATTTTTACATTGGCAGCGACTGCTGCAGTGAGGACCCCAGTGGTCACGGTCACAGGCTGAGGGATAAAAAATGAAATTATTTAAGAATTTCAGAGTTGTTCTGGATAGCATTTTAAGTGAATGAAGGTAAATCCTTTATATAGCTACTTCTGTCTTTTCTGCTTTTATGATGGGGTTCTTTGAGACCAATTAATTTTTGCTTTAGTTATTTGCCAAGTGAAGTTCAAATTCCTCAGTAAAGACAATCCAGACTGTCCACAATTTGGTCTCAACCTACTTTTCTTTTCTTTTTTTTTCCAATATTTCTTCTCTCCTTCCTTCTTTCTTTCCTTTTTGTTCATCCTTTCATTCCTTAGTTTTCTTCCACAAAATTATTAATATGCCATAATTTACATGATTGCATATATATAACTCACATCATATCACTTACTATCTCAAGGAAGGGATGGGAAGAGAGAATTTGGAACTCAAAACTTAAAAACAATGTTAAAAATATTTTACATGTAAATTTGGAAAAAATATAATTTTAAAAAAGGATACACCAATGAAAAGAGATTTTAAATGGAATGGAGAAATTACCTCAAAAAAAAGAATAACACATTTTGGCATAAACTCTAAAATGAAAAGATTCCATATATGGACTTTTATATTAAAATATTGGTACTCTTATGAGTGAACTACAAGGTTTAAGAAGTTATTTGAGAGATAGATCCTATGCTATCTTTGAAATAAAATGAGTGCAAGAGTAAACAGTTTAAAAAAGAAAAAAAAAAAGCTCTACTAATTCCCAAACAAGAAAGTCATTACAGTGAAAAACAGTCCAAGATGGAAAACAGCAGGTGGAAACTTACCACTAGAGCAGTTGGTTCCGCCCCAGCCAGGCTCACACTGACAGGTGTTTGGAGCAATACAGCGGCCATGAACACATTTATCAGCACAGTGAGCTATCAGAAAAAAATCAATAAAATAAAGAAACTTTAACCACACATATAAAAACACTTTTACCTGTAGCTATTTTGTATGCTGGTCTCAACATTCATTTAAAATAAATTCATGCTTTATAATATTCTTCATTGAAAGAAGACAGCCTAGCAGTACCAAATTTCAAACCATATTACAAAACAGTAATCATCAAAACAATTTGGTACTAGCTAAGAAATAAAGTGGTACATCAATGGATTAGATTAAATAATATTCTTCATTCATTCTCCAGGTTTCTTATTCATTGTATAACCACATAATTTACCCTTGTTTGAAGATTTCAAAGTGTAATCCTTTATTTTTGTCTTTAAATTCTATTTCATGAGTGAGGTGCCATAATGGATAGAGTTGCCAGCTCTAGAGTCAAGAGGATCTGAGTTCAAATGGACCTCAGATATTTACTAACTGCGTGTTCCTGGACAAATCATTTAATCCAGATTACCCCAACAATAAAATAAATTCTATTTCATGGTAAGGAGTAAAGAACTTAAACTAGAAATAGGGTATTTAATATTTACTTAATCAGCTGGGTATGGCTAACCAATCATGACCTGTATGTCTCGCTGTGTATGGCTATATACTTCTATATCACAATACAGTACAACACAGCAAGCAAGATGTATTGATGACTTTGTGATTTATTAGAGTTAGAATAAATAATAGTAAATACATATACTTTGAACAAACAAGAAAGGCGAGCCCCAAATAGAAATGTTTTCAGAGAACACTACCAACCCTGTTGAGGAAAACTCTGTTTCTGGGCAGGACATGGAAAAGAAATGTTTCAGGGCTGGAAGGTCCCTCTCAGTGAAAAGACACATTCTTTGATGTAAGTCTTAAAGGTCCTATTTTTGAATATCTACAGGGTGTAAGGAAATGAAACTCTGGATTTGCAGACTGTAACCTAGAATGCATATGTATATATTAACTCAATTTGTTCAGTTGCCTTAGCCAAAATGACTATATAATGGCATCAATTGAGTTTGACAAAAACATTCTACACAACAAGGAAACTCCCATTGCAATGTCTATCATGGACAACAAACTTATTCAGACAAATGTAAATCTCTCTAGAGACCTAAGTAGCCACAATACTGTAGGGTTGATTAGACTTAAAGGTATCTCTAGAGACAATGAAACAAACATTAACTTAGGAAGAATCGAGAGACTGTATAAATTTGTTAGGGTACATGGTCCATGAGATAACTAACATGACAAAGACTTAACTCAACCATTTCAAGTACATATTTCTTATGCATGGTAATAAAACAAGTGAACGAGCCTCTACAAGCCTCTATGTGCAGTCGACTGAAGGAAATCCAAGAAATTGAGAAGTGCCCAAAAACAATGCAGTCCCAAATGGACTAAGGAGTCCAGGCATTCTGATAAAGGAGAAAGCCAAAGAGGCAGTGCTAGATTTTGTCACAATTATGATGAAGGTGCACCATGCAGACCACATGCACATAAGAGAAAGAAGCATTAGTATTACAGCATTAGCTCTGGGAAAAGGAGATGGGGTCAGAAATGGTTTTTTTTCCCTAGTCCCACAAGCAATAAACATGATTAAAATTAAATTTAAACTTAAATACATAAAGACAAAAAAGAAGGTCCCCTCCTTTGCAGCAGCTACCATTAGACACAACTATGTGTGTCACACACACCTATATAACTATATTATATATACTTCTATTTATAGATTCTTTCTCTGGAGTTAATTATAATTTATAATACTTAAAATTACTTATTTTCTCAAAGTTGTTTTTAAAATAATATTGCTGTTTCTACAAAGTTCTCTTGATTCTGCTCATTTTGCTCTTCATTATTTCATGCAAATCTTAATTTTTTTCTAAAATTAATGATCTCATTATTTCTAATAGGATAGTAATATTCTATCATGATCATATACCATAATTTTTTAATCTTCCTCCAATTGACAGGCATCTCTTCAATTTCTAGTTCTCTGTTATCACAAAGAGTTGTTATAAATATTTTAGAACATATAGGTTCTTTTACTTTTTTCTAATCATCTTGGGAAATAGACCTAATAGTGGCCTTGCTGGTTCAAAGGTTATAGACAGTTTAATAACTCTTTGGGTCTAATTCTACTTGCTCTCTGGGTTAGTTCACAGTTCAATCAATAGCAAATTAGTGTCCCAATTTTTCCACATCACCTCCAATATTTGTTGCTTTCCCCTTCTATCATTTGAGCCAATCTGATAGGTTTAAGGTGATATTTAAAGTTTGTTTTAATGAACATTTATTGTATTTTTTCATGTGACTATAAATTGTTTTGTATTTTCATTGGAAAACTCTTCATTGAAACATTGAAAGGAAGGAAGTATATCCTTTATCGTTGGAGAAATGATACATAGTTTTATAGATTTAACCAAGTTCTTTACATATATAAGATATGGGATATTTATCTGAGATACTGTCTATACAATCCCCCACCAATTTTCTGCTTTCCTTCATATCATAATAAACCACATAAGAAAACTTCCCAAGTCTCTTGGAAGCAGAGTTTATTTAAACTTTCAACAAAGAAAATAAAGAAGGATGTATAGGTCAGACCTGAACCTGTGTCAAAAACTTGCAGACCAGGTAAGCAGTATACAAATTTTGCCCTGGATCATACCATTTTGGAAACATTGAAAGCTTACAAGTCTTCACCTTGAATTGTTACTGAGATCCTGAAACGACATAACATTTAATACCTTAAGAAAGCAGCAGAAGGATCTAAGAAGACAGGACTCAGCCCAGTCATTTCTTTAGAAGTGCAAAGAGCCTAGTCCTAATATAAACTCCAAAGTTAGAAAGTAGGTTGGAAGTGGGGTGGAGAATCCCATGATAAAGATAGGGAAACTCCAAACAAACATAGAAGAGAGTTATTTGAAAACATTTACAGCTTTATGAAAAAATGCAACAGGGGAACAAGTCCAATAAAAATCCCAGGAAAATATAATGAATGATGGGGCTTTTGTTTGTTTGTTTTTAGTTTTTTTTAAAGTTAAACTGATTTTTAAAACTGAGAGCAGTAGGAAAAATTGGGAAAATAAATGAGAGATGGAGAAGAAACATATAGAAAAAGAATGAAGAGCTTAGAACAAGAAGTACAAAACCTTATCCCAGAAAATTACTACCTGAAAATTAAAGTAGAGAAGATTGGAAAAGGAATCAAAGAGAAATACACTGTGGTAATGAGAGGAGAATAAGAATGGGGGAAATTATCTCACATAAATGTAATACACAAGTAGAAGCCTATACAAGAAAGATGGGGCACTTCAACCTCATTCTCATCCAAAATCAGTCAAATGAAAGAAGATTATATATTCCATACACAGAGTTGGA
Organism: Sarcophilus harrisii; assembly: GCF_902635505.1. Classification (NCBI taxonomy): domain Eukaryota; kingdom Metazoa; phylum Chordata; class Mammalia; order Dasyuromorphia; family Dasyuridae; genus Sarcophilus; species Sarcophilus harrisii. The sequence continues at coordinate 199,063,618 of NC_045426.1, forward strand.
TACAGAAACACATTTTACCCAAAAGAGAAAGAGGAAGAAAGGTGTAGAAAAAAAAAAAAAAAAAGGAAAGTACATGTAGGGAGGAATTTAATCAGAAGAAAACAAGTTCTTAAAGAGGATACAAAAAACAAAGAGAGGCAAAGAGAAGGAAAATAGGATAGGGGGAAATACACAATTAGCAATAATAACTGTAAAATGGTAATTAACAATCATAACTGTGGAATGGTATGAACTCATCCATAAAATGGAAGGGGACAGAAGAATGAATTACAAACCAGAATCCAACAATATGTTCATTAAAAGAAATACATTTTAAACAGAAAGACACAGAATTAAAATAAGGAGCCGGGAGGCAGAAGATTTATTATGTCTCAGCTGAAGTAAAAAAAATGCAGGGATATCAATCATGATCTGAGACAAAACAACAACAAAACCAGAACTAATTAAAAGAGATAAATAGTGAAACATCTGCTAAAAAATCATAGGCAATGAATTAATGCTAATATTAAATATATATATATATATATATATATATATATATATATAGTGTGTGTGTGTACATATATGTACATACTAAATGTCACAGTATTTAAATTCTTAAAGGGAAAATTAAGTCCAAGGCTAAATAGATAGGAAAATGATAATTGTGAAGGACCTCAATTTACCCCTTTTGGTCTTAAATAAATCTAATGAGGGAAAGAAAAAAGAAATGAAGAACCTAAATAAAAGTTTAGATGAGTTACATATTCTTAAGATTATCTAATCATAATTGTGAAATGGTAATTAATAATCATAACTGTGTAATGGTATTAGCTCATCCATAAAATGGAGAATTTCTGGAGAATACTGAATGGGAATATTAAGTAGTATTCCTATTTCTCAATTGCACATGGAACTTTCACAAAAACTAACCATGTCTGAGAACATAATACCTCCTCAAACAAACAAAGAAATATTAAATACAACTTCTACCAGCCCATAATATAAAAAAGATAAAAGGTGTTTGAAAGAAAAATTAAAAATTAATTAGAAACAATAACTTAATCCTAAAGAATGTGTAATTTAAAATCAAATCACAAAAATAATCAATAATTTCATTACAAATAGTGATAACAATGAGACAACATACCAAAATTTGGGGGATACAAGATTAATGGTAATTTTCCTAACCCTTACAATTCAAAGATGAATCCTCTCCTTGAAAGATGTATCTTTGGCTTATATATCAATATCACCAAAGGAAGTATGATCTACTAAGCATCTTATAATAGATATCCCAGGCCTTTAGTTTCTTTTTTTTTTTAATGTTTTTTTAAAATAGCTTTTTATTTACAAGTTATATGTATGGGTAATTTTACAGCATTGACAATTGCCAAACCTTTTGTTCCAATTTTTCCCCTCCTTCCCCCCACCCCTCCCCCAGATGGTAGGATGACCAGTATATGTTAAATATATTAAAATATAAATTAGATACACAATAAGTATACATGACCAAACCGTTATTTTGCTGTACAAAAAGAATCAGACTTTGAAATATTGTACAATTAGCCTGTGAAGGAAATCCAAAATGCAGGCAGGCAAAAATATAGGGATTGGGAATTCAGTGTAATGGTTCTTAGTCATCTCTGAGAGTTCTTTTGCTGGGTGTAGCTGGTTCATTTCATTACTGCTCCATTGAAACTGATTTGGTTCATCACATTGCTGAAGATAGCCAGGTCCATCAGAATTGATCATCATATAGTATTGTTGTTGAAGTATATAATGATCTCCTGGCCAGGCCTTTAGTTTAAAGAAAAGATTAATTTTGGGGGGGCATGGCCAATTTGAGGACTTGTTTGCGTGACTAGTTGTGTTTGATACAAAGATTTCATTTTTCTTTTTTCCCAATTTTTAAAAACATTTTTATTTAAAGTTCTGAGTTCCAAATTCTATCCCCAAATTTTTCTTTTTCTCTTCCCTGAGATGCTAAGCATTCAGATATAAGTTATACATGTACAGTTATGTAAAACATTTCCACATTAATGATTTTGCACAAGAAGACTTAAATAAAAGAAAAAAATGAAAGAAAGTGAAAAATAGTATGCTTCAGTCTATAGTGAATCAATACCAGTTTTTTCTCTGGAATGGATAGTATGTTTCATCATTAGTCCTCTGGGATTATTCTGGATTATGATACTGTTGAAAACAGATAAGTCATTCATAATTCTTCATCAAACAATATTATTGTTACTGTGTACAACATTTTCCTGTTTCTATTCATGTTAGTATGCGTGACTTCATGTGAATCTTTCCAGATTTTTCTGAAATCATCCTGCTTGTCATTTCTTAGAACAATGATATTCCATTATAATCCTATACCACAGCTGTTTAGTCATTCCTCATCTGCTAGGCAGCCCTTTAATTTCCAGTTCTTAGTCATCACAAAAAAGAGCTGTTATAAATATTTTTGTTCAAATAGACCCTTTTCCCAATTTTTTTGGGAAATCTTTGGAATACAGACCTAGTAATATTGCTGGATCAAAGGTTATGCACAGTTTTATATCCTTTTGGACACAGTTTCAAACTACTATGCAGATTGGTTGGGTGAGTTCACAACTCCACCAACATTGCATTAATATCCCAGTTTTTCAGGAAGGGATTTTTAATATCCCTGCTTACTTCCCTCCCCAATTTAAGGAATCTGGAAGGTCAATATGATATTGATCAAATTCTATAGTGATTTTCCAAAAAGAGCTAATATTTTCTGCTATCTTTAAGATATAATGTTATCTATCTGAAGATGCCACTTCCACCAGAAAAAAAGTGATTTGCTGATTGATTCAGCAAACATTTATTGATCATAAAACACATACAAAATTCTGTATTTGGCATTTTGTGACTACAAAAAGAATAAAAATGGGTCCCTCATGGAGATTATAGTAGGGAAGATGATGTGAATTCAAAGTATAATCAAACGTATTTAAACAAAAGAGATCTCTTTTGAATAAAGGAATCTGTGAAGGCTTGTCATAGGAGAAACGTGTACCCGAAGCAAATATAAAGTCTTATTTGGTTTTTAAAGCCTTTACAACCTTATCCCTTTTAACCAGTCTTCTTATATTTTATTACATTCAGACTATTCTAGGGTAACTGGCTTTCTTTCTGTTCCTTGAATATGACACTCATCTCCCTACTTCTTATCTTTTTACTGGCTATTACCCATGTCTGTGACGACATTCTCCCTCCTGCATTGCTTGGTTTCCTTTAAAATTCAATTCAAATCAAACCTTCTTCAAGAAACCTCTTCGAGTTTTCCTTCTCAACCACCCAGTATCTTTTCTCTGTAATAAACTCTCTCCCCTCCTTTTTCTCTCTCTCTCCACATATGTATATATATTTATATATAAAACACACATGTATGTGCTGCATGTTTGTATCAATATTGATATCTATGCTATATACAGGTAAATATAGATATATGGATATATCTTGCATGTAGTTAGTTGTTTGCATGTCTCTCCCCATTAGATCATGAACTCCTTAAGAACAGGGACTATGTTTTTGTTTTTCTTACTATCCTCAGTATTTAGTTAATACCTGGTACATATTAAGGGCTGAACAAACATTTGTTGTTGTTGATAATAATAATTTTAGCTTTAGTTAGCTAAAGCCATTGCTTTCATCACTGAGAAATAGTTTTACAACTATCTTTCCCTAGATTTTGGAACATACCAGTTAAATAATTTTTGATTCATGATCTAAACTGTTTCCAGCATCAACACAATAAACTTCTATGGAAAGCAATATTCCTGAGATCACAATGGAAAAGAATCAAAAAGAGTCAATCATAGTAACAAGTGAAATAATATCTTTTCTATAAATGATTTTGGTAGGCTTACTCTCTAAAGTAAGCTGAGTTGGGTCATCACTAAAAGTATCTCTACAGGTCCAGTCAGTACAGATTATTGACTGATGGTGAATCCTATACAGATGACATCAAAATAATGGAGGAACCTTATTTCTTTGTTACTGAAGCTCTCAACCTTTTATTGACGAAATCTATGCCTGATTTTCCTTAAGCTTTATGAAGAGATAAAGATAAAAAAATCCTGGAAATTCAAATTTCCAAGTGAAAAGACTGCCGCCCATACTGTGAATGTATATAAGTTGTGGGAAAAGAGGATACAGAAGTAGCAATCTGCATGGGAAGCTATATAAGAAAAATTGAAAATAAAGAATAAATTGTTTAGATGGAAATAACTCCTAAAATGTTTTCCTGGGATAATTATTTTAAAAAAAACAGTTTTGGGCTAATGCAAAAAACAAAAACAGAGCATTCAATAGTTATTATAAATGTATGACGCAGTTCCATTTGGTAACTACATAGATGTATTGATAGGTGCCAAATTTAGTAATCAACAGAAGCCCTTGGAACAATACTTCTCTAGAGTATTCACTTTAAATTGAGTTTGATAGCATTTTTCCTGCCAGAAGCCTCAGAAGCTGCCAGGTTCTTCTTCATTTCATTCTAGCCTAAAGTTGGAAGGGAGATTATAAGACAGGGTAAGAAAAAATAACCCCATTCCTTTTCTTTCTTCAACATCTTGAATTTAATAAGGAAAACTAACTTCTCTAGCAAAAAAAAAAATTGTTTTTCAATGTTTTTACTTACTATTGATTGTAAAAATGTAAACTGAAACAAATCTAGGTTACTACTTCATATCTATTAGATTAACTAATAGGACAGAAAAGGAAAATGCAGATGGTAGAGGGAATGTGGGAAAAATGAAGCATTAACATACTGTTGGTGAAGTTGTGAACTCCTTTGCATATCCTTTGACCTTGCAATACCACTATCAGGTGTATATCCCAAAAGAGATAAAAAACAAAAATAACAAATACCTATATGTACAAAAATATTTATAGCAACTTTTTGCTGAGAGGAAATAATTGGGCATTAAGAGGAAGTCTATCAACTGGAGAAAGCCTAAATAAACTGTGGTAAATGATTATGATGAAATACTATTGTGTCATAAAACAAAACAATAAGCAAAATGCTCTCAGAAAAACCTGAAAGGACTTCCATGATGCAGAGTTAAAGTGTACTGTGTACAAAGTAACAGCCATATTGTAAGATAATCAGCTATGAATTACTTGGCTATTTTCAGCAATACAATGATCCAAGACAATTCTGGAGGACTTATTATGAAAAATGCTAGCCATCCTGGACAATGAACCAATGGTATCTGAATACAAAATGAAACACACTTTTTTTAAACTTTATTTTTCTTGAAGCTTTTTTGGGGGGAGTCTATATTTTCTTTCACAATATAACTATTATGGAAATGTTTTGCATGACTATATATTTACAATCTATATAGAATTGCTTGCTTTCTCAATGGGGGTGAGAGGTGTGAAGGGAGAGAATTTGGAACTTAAAGTTCTTAACACAATTGTTAAAAATTGTATTTACTTATAACTGGGGGGAAATAAAGTCCCAAATAAAATTTTTATATTAAAAAAAAGAATTGTTTTTCTTAATTGATTAAACAAACAAACAAAAACCTCTTCTCTAAATATATCAGGTCCTCAGCACAAAGCCATAAAATCTTCCCCAATGTGTTCAACAACTATTCACAGATTGACTTTCTGGCTTGATATCATATTAGTCAAGACCTTTAATAAGAAACTTCTTGATACCATTAGAATCTTCATTAGTAGTATAAGCAATTCATATACTCACTATTTAGATTATAGATTGCTCTCCCAAATGTCATTATGTGACCATATCATTGTGACTATGATGAAATCACTTAATCTCTCTGAGCTCCAGTTGTCTCATTTATAAAATTGGGACAATCATGTTTCTTCACAGGAATGTTGTGAGGCTCAAATGGGATCATGTTATATATATTACACATGCTTTATATAAGCACTTTCCAAACCTTGAAGTGTTATATAAATGCCAGTTATTTTTAATTATACAACTCCATACTCTTTAAATATCTCACCATGAATTGGTTTAAAAAAAAAAAAAAAAAAAGGAGGAAGCCAAGGACCATAACAAAGAAGGGGAAAGAGATCCACTTGAGATACTGAGAGAATAATTATATAACATTCCACCAGTCTTAATAGTCCTCTCTAAGGGAAGGAACTGGCTCATCCTGGGCTCCTTTATATCACTTGGTCAGGGAGAATCAGGTCACTGACCTGCTCTATGACCTATTCTAATGACAGCTCATCAGTTTTCAAAGAGATATTTGTTAAATAATTATAGCTAAATTGTCATTCCCCTGAAACAATCCCTTGCTTTTTTTACGGCTTGCCTTGAGTTAAACCATTTGAAATTTAGTGGTTTTCTAAGAAAACAGACTTGGACTTCTCCAACTCTTACAACCTAATAATTCCCCAGACAAGTGTCAAAAGGAAGGTCAACTGTCCATTGATCTGAATCTGAGGGCTCATTACCAGAAGTGAGCCAACATTTGGTAAAACAAAGAATTTTGAAGTGAAAAAAATTATACTTACGAATACATATTTCCATGCTTTCATAAAATCCAGGACAACACTGGGATTTACGTCTGTACATAGTTTTTTCTCCATGTCGATAGGCTGTACGATAGCTAACTCTATGTGTAAAGAGAAAAAAAATCAAGTTCTTATTTTTTTATTCTGTATTTGGATTGATTTGGGATAATGTTATTAAAAGTTTAAGGAAAGCATTCTATAAAATGTAACATTAGATATTGAAAGCAAAATAATCCAAAATAATTAGGAAAAAATTTAAAATGAAATCTTTGACCAATGCTTCTTTGACTAAGGATAAGTCGATTTGGCCAATTTAAATTAAACTATACATTGATTCAAAGATCAGCAATATTAAACGTAGAATTATTTTCTTAACTTCACTAAGATTATTCTTTACATGTATAAATGGTATACATTTTCTTTTCTCTCCAATCAAGTAATTTACAAGCATATTTCAAATGCATGTGGTGCGCCAGAAATTGGAGTACTATTACAGATACAAATACAGAGAATAAGGCAATTTTTATTCTCAAGGCACATTCTAATAGGAGACTTCCTTATTAGCATTTGAATAAAATATAAACTCCTATAGTTTTTAGAGATTTTCACAACCTGGCCCCAACATATCTTCCTAGTTTCCCCTTTTGAATTCTATGGTCCAGAAAATTGACTTTTTCTTTATTTTTCACCCATAGCATTCTATCTCCTATCACTAGATCTTCCATTTCTGTATTGTTATACCAGTTATCCTCTATGCTGGGGTATTTTACTCTACTCATCTTTGTCAAATCAAGTCAACATAAAGCAATCTTTGAGTGTTTAGTATTTGCTAGGTAATGTGCTAGGTACTGGGAATAAAAATATAAGCAAAAAGAGTCCTCATGACCAAATCACTTGCATTTTAATGAGGAAAGATAACACATAAAAGGAAAATAAAAAGGAAAGGGGAGAAGAGTCAGTCGGGGAGGCGGGAGAGGTAAAAAGAGAAGTATAGAGAGTAAGGAATACAAACTTGAATGGAATGAAGACTACCTTGGTTTAAGTGTCCTTAAAATGAACTGGGAAATAGTTGGGGAAAACTAGCCAATCAGAGAAGCTTCAAAAAGTTCTTCTGATATGTGAATTTGAGGGGTAAAATGAGTTTCTGGGTTGAAGAATTTTCACAATAGGTGCTTTTGGAGACCTCTCAGTATCAAACTGACTCCTGTTATTCCAATGAGTTGATCAAATCTCGCTTGGAAACTCTTAAATCCCAAGCAGACTAGTTTCCTATAGTTTTTCAGCATCACATGCCTGTACACAATTAAGAAAGGTTCAGGAGATCTCCATTCCTCTAGGGTAAAGTCTATAGCAATATTCCTAAATGTACTGATTCTTGATGATTGTGGGTGGTCAAGAAGCCATGATCTTCTCAAAATTTCTACTTATTGAGGAATGGCAGCATCCACAGAAATCAGATCTTTTAAGAGGAGAAATAGAACACAAAACACAAAACACAGGCCAAAAAAACTTGAGGAAAAGGGAAGTAAATGCCCCTGAAGCCAAGCAGAGAAAAGGAAGGAAGTTCCCCAGTTCCACTTCTCTCTCCTGATGGGGGCTCTTTTACTTAAGGAGAAAATGTAGATAAAAATAAATGTCTTCAATAAAACATTATGGGTCTCTCCATTTAGTATAATATACTCTGATTCTGCAATGGGATAAAATCAGGGAAGACTGAGCTTCAAACATCTGAAAATCCTTGTGGACCCTATACATTGTGGTTCAGAATTTCTTCCCCTATCCTTTGTGTGTGTGTGTGTGTGTGTATTTACATGTAGAGAGAGACAGACAGAAACAGAGACTCACAGTTTTGGGGATAGATAGCTGGTCTTTGGAGTTAAAAAGAAGGGCTTCAAGCAGTACTTCAGCTGAAAGGTTGCTATGTGACTAAGTCACTGAACCTCTCAGTGTCCTAAGAAATTCTCTGTGACAAGAAAGTGCAGAGAAAATGTCAATCTGCATTTGTCAAGAAAAATCTTAATGGGAGTTCCCTAAACCATGAAGTTACAAGTGTTCCCTATACCATGAAGTCACAAGTCCAATTTAAAAAAAAAAAAACATATATACATGCATAAAAAATGATATCTTTTGTCATATTACAGTCATTTTGGGTAAATTATCCACTTTAGACGCACCTTTGTTACAAATAATAAGAATTAAACAAAATACCAGATAGAGTGACTGCATCTGAAAATGCATAAACAGCATTCTCTTTTGGAGATACATGTCTCTCTGCCTTGTTGGGAGGCATTTCTCTTGAAACAACATTAGTTTTCTGATCACTTGGACTTCAGCATCCTTTTCATGAATTTTTATTTCACCATCAGTTTATATATGTGTTGCCATTCTTCTTTGAATTTTTTTATATTCTCCATTTCTTATGGTATAGCAATATTAAATTATATTCACGTACCAAACTTTGCTTTGTCATTATCAGTTGATGATTTCCTGCTTTGATTCCAGTTGTTTACTACCACAAAGAGTGCTATAATGAATATTTTTGTGTACTTTAGTCACTTATGTTTGTCTTTCCCTTTTTTGGGGATATATGATCAATAGTAGTATTTCTGGAGCAGAAGGTATAGTCCTTCTAGTCACTTTTTTTTTTTTTTGCATAATTCCAAATTTATATCCAAATTTACTAGTTCACCAAGACAGTATTGTTAAGTTCCAACCTGGAAATGAAACATCAGTGTTGTTTTGATTTCTATTTCTCTTACTATTAGTAATCTGGATCATTTAAAAAAATGTTTACCTTTTTACAATACTTTTGAAAACTGATCATATCCTATGATCACTTGTTTATTGGTTGAGTGGATCTTAGTGTTATGTTTGTCTCATTTCCTTATATATTTTGCACATATTTTTATTGGTGATATTTGACACAACTATCTTTCGAACTCTAAAATTTCTCTACTTTCACTGATTTTAATAATGTAAAATCTTATTATATGTAATTAAAATTATCTATTTTGTCTTGTAATATCTCCTCTATTAGGGAGGATTGTATTCCTCCATTAAGTCTAGAAAAGCACTGGAAATATGGTAGGCATTCAACAAATAATTGTTGAATAAATAAAAAAAGTTTTTCTCTGTCAGTCTTTCACATTATAGATTATAGAATGTTGCACTCCTTGATACTTGCATAACCAAACTCAGAAACATATGTTTACTTCCTTTACCTGTGTCGTGTACACTTAAACCAATTTAGGATGTCAGTACAGCTGGTATAGTAAATCTGATCAAAGGGATGTGGATATGATTCTTGTACTGTCACTGAATAACTGAAAAAGAAAAAAATAAGAAAATAAATCAGCAATTTCCTGTTTTACACAGATGTCTGTGTATCAGCATTTAGAGATAAGTGCTAGATAAATTATCCTTACTGCAAATGTAGATTGCTCATTAACAGGGAATCTTCTAGCCTTTTTAACCATTTATTTGAAAGAGAAAGTTAAAGGGTTTACCACAAGTATAAAATGCAATTATTTTTATGTTTACCAATAGACTACAGCATTTCTACCATTAAAGATTTATCACTTGGATAGATAGAGCTTTTTGAAAAAGATTTCAAACAAAAAGTCCAAAGAAAACTTATAAGATTAACTCACAAAAAGGGAAAATTTAAATCTTTGTTGCACATACCTAATTTTTATTACTATCTTCTGATATCAGAAAGAAAAAAAAAAAAGAACAATACCTTCTAATTATCTTATCAGCACATAGAGACTCTTAATAAATACTTGTTTTGTCCCTCTCTTTTTCTCTCTGTCTCTTTTCCTGCTTTTCTCTTTTCTTTCTTAATAATTGTTGAATGAATGACTTCATGGAGAATATTCTTCAAAATTATTTAAAGGCATCTAAATAATTTCTCTCTCTCTGAAGAGTAATGGATTCTGTTTCAGTCTCCCTGAAGAATTTTATCAAAGCTGAATATGGTAATCAGCACATCTAACCCTTCATGTTAAATTTGTGACAGTGTTAGAAGACCTAGGTTTAAATACTAGTTTTGCCACTTACTTGTTCTGTCACCTTGAAAATCTAATAACCTCTATGTGTTTCAGTTTTTTTCCATATGTAAAATGTGGAAAGTAAATGAAATGGTCTTAGACCCTTTAGAATCATTCTAGCTCAATGTGACTAGAATTCAAAGGTTTGGGTGTAAGGTTTAGGTAGGTGGAAGTCTGGGAAGTACACATAGATTCCTCCAACTGGATAGAGACTGAAATTCAAGTAAATTAACTGCTTAGAAGGAAGAAATTTATGTTAGAAAAGTTATAATATGCTACATTACACAAACCCAAACCCATTTGTCTTCTCTAGGGGTTTAGGATACATGAATATTGCTGTCAAAGCTGCTTCCACATAATAATTTGCAAATGTACATATCTTTGTGAATTTCCTTCTTTGATGCAACATAAAACTTCCCCCCCCCCCGCCCCCAGTCAAAAACAGGCATCTTTCTTAAAAGACAGACATGAATATGACCAATTTTGTCTGTATTCTAGTGACAAATTAGACATGAACAGAGAGGGATTAGGGCAGAATGCAGAGAACACTGGATTATTCATTAGGACTGCATCTTAATCTTGGCTTTGTTAAAACTAAACTATGTATAAAACCTTGAGCAAACCACATAACAGATCTGGATATCAGTTTTCTCACTTGTAAAATAAGGGATATCTTAAAGTCCTTCAGACTCAAATATTCAAACTCAAATTCAGACCATTTTTATCCTTTCTAATCTGTTTGGGTCTTTCAGCAGGGTGTGAATTACTTGAGACAAATCATGCTTTTGACAGGGTTTCATATTGTGATGCAATGGTTTTGACTGTGTGTTTTTATGGATACTGAAGAAATACCAGAGTAACACAGATCATTTAACCTTGACTAGATGAAAACTAACTGAGTTGGTTTCCCCATATTTAGTTAGTTCTTCAAAAGTGAGTGATAGTTTTTATGCCATTCACAAATTTCATTTCTCTCTTTTGGAAGAATAGATATTACTATTACAAGGAAATATGCAGAACTTATGACTTTTAAAGGCAATGGTGTACTACAATCATTGTTAGAAGTATCACAACAGTTATTGATGTTGGGAAATCAATAATAACAAAGATCATTAACGTCCATGAAGAAATAGCATCAGTTGCAATACTGACAAGTAAATATATAGTTGAAAATGAAAAAGAATGTCAAAAACTGTCAAACTGTGTCTGAGAAACAATCTAATCAATTTTTAGACAACAAGTAAAAGTTTGTTTTTAAAAGAATTTGTCAGCTCAAGAAGTTATAATTAACTTTTCTACATTGTGGCACTGGCTTCTTGAAGTAAGAACAACAGTGGAAAATAATTGTTTGTTTGTTTGTTTTTAAATCCAGATGCTAACTATTCCTATAACAAAGGAAAAAAGTTTGTTATAGACAAGACCAATCAAAGGCTAAGTACTGAAGACTGAAAAAAGATAATTTTTAGTAAGGAAAACTCACTTTTTCATTCAAAGTTATCCCAAAATTATTGTTAGAAGAAATCTAAGTGAGTCTATAAAATCCTTTCATCTTCCTCAGGTTTCCCAAAAAAATGTTTTGAGAATTTTCTGCCCAACTATGTAAAAGAAATGGTAGCAGTAAAAAAGGAGTTACTGCATATTAAAAAAAAGTTTTTCAGGACACATATGAATGTATATGGTACCTACTATGTGTCATGCACTATGCTAAGCAAATTACAATGATTGCCTCATTTGATCCTCACAACACTGAGAAACAGATATCATTATTATTCCCATTTTATAGATGAGAAAACTGGGGCAGATGTTAAAGTGACATGCCCACGGCCACAAAGCTAAATAAATGTCTGAGGCAGGATTTGAATTCACTTTTTCTTGACTACAGGTTTGGCACTCCAGCCACTGCCCTAGTTTAAATCAATAAATGTAATATTTATATGTGTATGAAATTTATAAATATAAATGTAATTATTTTACTTTGAAATATTTTGCATATCAATATAAGTTATACATATATAGACTTGAAGCATCTTCTCTACAATGCCATGTTCAGGAACTTCCTTTATATAGCCTTTTATATAAGGCTATATAAAAAAGAAGTCATCTGACACAACATATTTTTTACTTTAAATAAATTTTAATGACCTCTTTTATTTTTACATCACCTACATTTTCCACTGTAATATCCTTAATGCTTTACAAGGAGATGGCCCTGGTTCATTCCCAATAATAAAGAATTAAAAATGAGGAAGAAAAAAAAGTTTAGTAATTACAAATATATTTTTTAAAAGTATGATTTTTGTGCCATGTTCTCCACCCATAAGTCAGGATCAAGTTTAGTAAAGATAATTTCACAGTATTTTTGAAAGCTTTATTATTGCTCTTTTCATGTGTATTATTATTGGTAGACATAATTATTTCCCTACTCCTGCTTTAATTTGTATTAATTTATATGTCTTCCCATGCTTCTCTGTTTTAGTCATCTTTATTATCTCTTAATAACACAATGATATTTCACTGATATATCACTATCACTATCAATATCTATATTACTTCCAAAAGGATTGTACCAATTCATAGCTCTACAAATAATATATTAGTGTATTTACCTTTCTTCAACTTTTCCAACATTGACAGGGTTCCTAAACTAGTAAATGAGCTATAATCTTATTGTAGAAATCACTACAATAATTTCCTGTTGGAAATTATTATGAACAAGATAGAAACATAAACTTCATTTGAGGTATCTAGGTGAGTAGAATGCTAAGCCTGGAATCAGAAAGATTTGAGTTCACCTTTAGCCTCAGGCTGCATGACCCCAGGTATGTCACTTAATCTTTGTTTGCCTCAGTTTCCTCAATAATATAATGAAGATGAAACAGCACATACCTCACAGGGTTGTTGTAAGGATTAAAATGAGGTAATAGTTGTAAAGTGCTTAGCATAGTGCCTGGGACCAGAGAAGTTATATAAATGTTTATTCTCTTGACTTTGACCCTCCCTTCATTCAAAAGCCAAAAGAACTCCAAATTAAGTAGTTGTAGTTATATTACAGTTAGTGTCTGAAGCCAGATTTGAACTCAGGAAGATGAGCTTTCCTAACTCCATTCCCAGCACTCTAACCCATAACATGAAATTCAATAAAAATAAATATAAAGTCTTCAACTTGGATACAAAAAAATTAATTTCATGAGTAAAATAATGAAAAAAGCATAACGACATAGTAGGGTTTTTTTTTGGGGGGGGGATTGGATTTTAGTAAATTTCAAGCTTAATGTAAAATATCAGTGTTATATGACAGCTAAAGAAACCAATATTATTTTGGACTACATTAAAAGAAGTAAATCTTCTAAGAATAAGGATGTGATAATGCTTCTTTATTCTTCTTCACTGTTCTGTTTAGTTCTAGATATCATAGTTTAAAATAACAGTGATAAACTGGAGAGAATCCTGAGGAGAGCAACTAAGGTATTTGGTCAAATGCCTTGAGTCCTTGTCATATAAAGATCTGCTGGAAGAATTTGGAATGTTTAATTTAAAGAAAAAAATTTAGGAGGAATATAATAGCTGTGCTCAGGTATTTAAAAGGTGCTTTAGCAATGGATGGAAATTGAAAGAAGTAAATCTGGGCTTGATGACAGGAAAAAAAAAAAACCCAACAACCCCAAATTCCCAACAATTAGAGCTGTCCTAAATGAAATGGGCTATTTCTAGAGGTGTTAAGCTTCTATCATTTTAGAGATCTACAAGCAGTAGCAAAAAGATTATTTGACAGGTTTTTCATAATGGGGATTTCTTTTAGGTATTTCTTTTAGGTTGCTAAAGTCCCTTCTTACTTAAATTTTGGTATTCTCTAATTATGTAACTAGTTAAATTTTTCTACTAACAATACTTGAATGTATCATAACCAGAATTTAAGCTTATGGTTTAACCATTAGTTTAAAAAGAAAACAAATGATGATTTTATTTTTCAGTCTTTCTATGTTCACTGAAAATACTCCTGAGCCATTTACCCAGATATCATTTGAAAAGAAGACACTTGAACTGATAAATTTGCACCTGCATATTTTAATTTACTAAAAAATAATATCTGTAGATAGGGCAAGGAATAGAAATGAAGACCACAGCAAGATTTTGGATTCAAAGAAAAGGTATTATTATCACACTGGGTCATTTTTGTTTTATTTCATATTAAGCTTCAGGTTCACTAAAGCCAGAGATTACAGTTTATCTATGGTGTATATATTTGTTATTTATTATAACTAATCGATGTATTAAATACCATTTTCATCATATTAACTACTTTACAACCTTACAAAAGAATTTATCTCTTAATCAAAATAAGTCCAAAGTCTTCAAAATGATATTCAAGACTCTTTTACCCTAACCTCACCTACGTCTTTTAAGTTAATTTTCAGATATAGTTACAATTAAGCAGTTGGTTCAGTATACTCTAAAAATTGTTCTGGATTCTATATTTTTGCTGCTGCTGTTCTTTCTCATCTAAATTCCCTTTCTTTTTTTCTTACTTACTTAGTCCATAAAAGCCTATCTCAAGTCTTGCTTTTCCCATTAGCATTTCTTTATAACTACAATCAACCATAATCTTTCCTCTTTCTGAGCAACTGTAGCATTTACTGTGTGTATCATGTCTATATTCAATTATGTAAATTTAATGCCTTATAACATAAGATCTTTTGCATAAGATACTTTTAAGGATTATCTATCCAGAATTATTGTAAACTCTTAGAAGGCAAAAAATACTACATATTACTTTTGTTTCCTTAACTCACTTCTTAAGCACAATATAGACTCTCAACTAGATTGAATTATCCACAACAAGCCTGCTATTTTCACAGATAACTAAAACTTGGTTGTATAAGATTTGTTTTTCAAATGTTGTTACAGAAATATTTGTAAACTATAATTACTATCTATATAAGTAAAAATAATAATAGACTTAAATCTATATCTAATCTTTTCTTTGCTAATTTAATTGAATTCATGACACAAGAGAACATAAGAATCAGAATTGCTACTTTGGAATTAATTAAATATATATTACTATGACAAATATTACCTTTCCCAATGGCTGCAAACATTGGGGTCTTCAAGATTCAATGAAAATGTCATTCCAATCCAAAGGTAGAACAATATAAAAGGAAAATCCAAGGAGTTCAAATAAACTTCCATTTTACCCCAGAAGAATAACCTGAAAGAAAAAATACATATCCAAATTATTAAATACAAAATGACCAACATAATTGTAGAACAGTAACTAATAAGTATTAGCTGTCATTATAACCACTAAAATAATAATAGCAAGCCCCATGTTTATTCAATATAATTATAAGCTGATTTTAAGGTTTAGTATAGAGATTTTTTATATAAGGTTAGTAAGTTAGGGGCACATAGCTAATTATTCTCATGTATAAATAATATTATAAAAGGTTGCTAAATTCATCACTAATGCTTATAATAATCAGAGAACATGAGAAGTACTGGACAGAGAGCTACCTTGGGAATTAGGAAGACCAAGGTTTAAGCTCTACTCTGACACAAACTGTCTATATGACCCTAGTCAAGTCACTAAATTGTTCTTTCGGTACCTTCAGGCTATTTTAAGTCACAATATGCAAAGTAGCTGCTGATTCATATTGAGAAAGAGTTTTCTTATCGATTAGTGGTATCAGACCCAAATAGAAACATGGGCCATTAAACCAAATATAAGAATCTCTACAGGCTACATATTGACTTAGTTTTAAAATGAAGTATCATCTATATTTTATTGCATTTTTAGTTTTGTTAAGTATTTCCCAAATAAAGTTCAACTGAGAATTTCCCAGTTAAACTTTAAATTATTTCTCACTCAACTTGAGAATGTTGCAGGCCACCTGGACTCTGCCTTAGATTGTGTTAGACATGAAAACAGGAACAGTTTTTTGCCTTTCTTTACATTCTCAGTCCTTCATGCAGTGTCTGGCACATAGTAGGCACTTTATAAATTCTTATTGACTGAACTGAACTTCCTACACCAATGAAAGAAATCCTCGATCCAAATCAAACTGATAAAAAACCCTATTATCCATGCTAACAAAGACTTGGCAAATCACACAAAGAACTCAGCAGCACATGGAAGTTCCTTTTATCTATCCCCTTGCTGTTTTTAGATAAGACATGAGAGATTTATAGGACAGGATTTGTTTCCTAACAGAAAGCTTAACTAGAAAGCAAATGATGAAATATAAGTTATTCATGGAGCAGTTCAAATTCAAAAAAAGATATAAAATTTATCCATAATCTTGAGTAATAAAACTTTTTTTTCAACTCTGAAAGTAAGGTTTATATCCTGCTATTCAACAAATTAATTTTGTGACTTTGGGGAGTAACTGAATCTCTATATTTCACCCCCCTATCTATAAAATAGGAGTAATACCTACCCCTATTTGTCTATCTCACAAGATTGGCATGGGGATTGATTAGAGATAATACCTGCTGAACAACTGAGCTCCTTGGAGAATAGCTCAATAATCTATTAAAGTTGCTTTATTTGTCAGAAGGAAAAGTGAAGTTTTTTTCCATGGAATGTCAACCACTGAATTTGATGTTAAAAACAGATTAAACTATGCTAGGAAAAAAAGATGTCATTCACCCAACTTATCAGGAAAATTTGTAGTTTGCTTGACTGGATAATGAAGCAGATCCCATGGAATACATGAATGGTGAATCATGCAATCAGTCCATGTAATAAAAAATATGTACAGCCAGTCCTTATCTTAGATAGTTAATATCTTATCTAGGATGCGGGTTAGCCCACCTTCAAGGGAACCTATGATTTCTGCTTTTGTGAGGAAGAAGAGGAAGTTCACATGTGCACCAACAGTTGTCTAGCTGAGGAAAGGATAATAAGCAGGATTCAGCGGAAAAACTGGGACATTGATGCATTGTTGGTGGAGTTGTGAACGCATCCAACCATTCTGGAGAGTAGTTTGGAACTATGCTCAAAAAGTTATCAAACTGTGCATACCCTTTGATCCAGCAGTGTTACTACTGGGCTTATATCCCAAAGAGATCATAAAGAAGGGAAAGGGACCTGTATGTGCACAAATGTTTGTGGCAGCCCTTTTTGTAGTGGCTAGAAACTGGAAACTGAGTGGATGCCCATCAATTGGAGGAAGGCTGAATTAATTGTGGTATATGAATATTATGGAATATTATTATTCTGTAAGAAATGACCAACAGGATGATTTCAGAAAGGCCTGGAGAGACTTACACGAACTGATGCTGAGTGAAATGAGCAGGACCAGGAGATCATTATATACTTCAACAACAATACTATATGAGATGACCAGTTCTGATGGACCTGGCCATCCTCAGCAATGAGATCAACCAAATCATTTCCAATGGAGCAGTAATGAACTGAACCAGCTACGCCCAGAGAAAGAACTCTGGGTGATGACTAAAAACCTTTACATTGAATTCCCAATCCCTCTATTTATGCCCACCTGCATTTTTTATTTCCTCCACAAGCTAATTGTACAATATTTCAGAGTCTGATTCTTTTTGTACAGCAAAATAACGGTTTGGTCATGTATACTTATTGTGTATCTAATTTATATTTTAATATATTTAACATCTACTGGTCATTCTGCCATCTGGGGGAGGGGGGGGTAAGAGGTGAAAAATTGGAACAAGAGGTTTGGCAGTTGTTAATGCTGTAAAGTCACCCATACATATAACCTGTAAATAAAAGGCTATTAAATAAATTTAATAAAAAAAATAAGCAGGATCCAGGACTACTGTGACTTGGCCATCTCTCCTACACTCTGTTATCCAAGGATGGCATAAGTGGTACTGACTTGCAAGAGTCAATTATTAAATTTTCAGTGTGAACATTTATACCTTAGCAACTGGCAAGTGTGAGACAAATCAAGGCTGAATTTATTGTTTTGTTGATTGATTAGACTTCAGAAAGTGATGGAGAAAAGTTAATAATGTCGATCACACTTAAAAGTATATTGTGAATACATTTCCCCCCAGAAAAACAGTTGTTAAACCTTTATCAGCACATCCTTTCTATCAGAGTAGAATTGCATCTATTTACCACACATCAAATAGCTACAGTGTAGGATTACAATAGAGAAGTTCAGAATCAAAGCCACTTCCTTGGTTCCTCTTAAGAGAAGGATAAGATTTACCTTACTTTGACAGTTTACCTTCCTCCCAGCAAATGCTGGTTACACAAAAGACCATCAAAATAGTAAACCTTTTTATCAAAGAACAGGCAGGAATTGGAGGAATTATACAGATTCCTATCCCTAGAAGTCAAAAGATATATTGTCGAGCTGACTTCCCCTACATTTTTATGGCTCTGAGAGTTTTAATAACTACACAAAAGTTTATGCCTTGCAACCATAGACTATCTTTCTGGAAGCCAAAATGTTTGCCTTTTACATAGGGCAGAAGCTCATAAGTTTCTCCATCAATTATTGGTAGCATTTTCTACATATAAATTCAGTGGATAGCATAGCAGGGCTGTCCCTCAAGGAAACTGCCTAATTTGAGTGGAAAGAGGTGTTATATATTCCCTAAGTATGAGGATGGAATTTTGAAAAGCTGATCAAACAACGGGATTATTTTATAGCATGTGCTGAGAATATTTCATTGAATTAGGGTTCCATTGTCTAAAAGATTGTATTTTCTACAAAGTCAAATCAAAGGAGTAATTTAATCATGTGTTTGATCACTAGAGAAAAAGATTAAAAGGGGAAAAACTAAAGAAACTTGGATTGAAACCCCGAGCTCTACTTTTTTCACTCACACCTGCTTTTCATCTGAGAAATTTTTACATGACCCCTGGTATAAAGATAGATAAAATAGGCACATAAAGCAAATATTACTAATAACAAATCATGATTTCATGATCCCCATATTTAGTTAGTAGGTTCCATATGGAATCACAAACCAGTTTAAGAAGCTGGCATTAGAAGACCTATAAAATCCATTTTAGCTCAAACTCTATGATGCTATGATAGTCTGTTGATAAAAAATACTAAAGGGTATTGTGGCATCAGCCTGCCTAGACATATTTGTAAATAGGATTTTTATTAAAACGGGTCAATTTATGAAGCACTTGATGATTATCTCCTATGTACACATTAGTATGCTTGATTTTTAAAATAATCATTATTATATATTATATATATTAATTGCTTTTAGGACTACAAAATCATTTACAGACATTATCCCAATGATTTTCATAGCAATCAAAAGAGGTATTAAATTGTAATTCACAGATTTTTTTCTAAATTACTTCAACTTTTAACATTTTTGTTTAGCCATATATAAAGCAGTAAACATGAAAATTTATTCTTATGTGACCAAAGAAATAATAAGCTACTTACAGCTTCTGAGTTTTTTTACTCTTTACATAAAAAGAAAAGAAAGAAAACCTCTGAAACTCACCAAAAATATGGGTGACAAAATGACTACTTTTTTGTCTGACTAAGCTATATAGAGCAGGAGAGAATGTGGATTACTATGCTGGAAAATACATATTGACAAATTTTTAAAGATACAGGCTATGATTATTCTTCCCACCAATCAAAAAACAGAAATCTGGTAAGCATTAATTTACTATCCACTCACAATGATCCCAAATTAGAAAGTTTATCTGCCAAGTCACCAATTCAAACCAAGCATTCCATTTACCAATTAGAACTATTTAGTCTTCAATCTCAGAAATTGTTTAGGACACCCAATAAATCTGACAAGCAAATGCTATTTCCCTTTTTTTATTAAAAAGTTATTAACATCTATCAACCAGTTTCTGCCATAGGTTGTAAATCTCCCTTTGAAACTCCTGGTTCCTCCATGAGGATGTGTGAAATAAAAACTACAACTTAGCCTCAACTTTGTTACTCTCAAGCATCTAAGAATGGGCACTAAAAAATTGCAACCAAGACAAAAACCACAACATAATTGTGCAGGAGGGATTTGAATTTGATTTAAAAAGAGGGGAAAAAGTATTCAAGACTAAATGTTAAAAAAGAAAAGTTATAGAAATTGAAGAGGAAATGTTGAGGGAATATTAGAAATTTTACATAACTGCATAACAAATTAATAACCTATTAAAATAGATGAACACATAAAAATACATAATACCCAGCTTAACAGAATAAGACATAGAGAGCTTAAAAAGCTTTACCTTAGAAAAAGTAATTAATTTCAAAACACACAAATAAGACCAGATGGATTTATAAGTGAATTATGTAAAACATTCAAAGTATAACTAATTAGATAATCCAAACTACATGAAAAATTTGGAAAAGCATGTATAAAACAAAGTATTATTATTCTACACAATTATCATTATTATATAAAGCAAATATAATCTTGATACCCAAATCAGGGAAAAACAAAGGAAAAAAAGCTAAAGACTAATTTTTCTAGTGAAAATCGATACTAATTTGAATAATATATTAGTAAAATGGCTATGGCAACATAATAAAAAGATTAGATAATCACACCAGGAATACAAGTTTGGTTCAATAGCTAGAAAACAGCAAACACAGCACACCACAGTGACAATAAAAACTACAATCACAATATTATATTAATAGATGCAGAAAAAGCTTTTGACAGAATACAACATACATTTCTGTTAAAAATACAGAAAAAAAGTAAATGGTTCTTTTATTAATGTGGTTAAATACTATCTATCTAATGCTAAAGTTCAGTATACATAAAAATAAATCTGTAATTCCTAATCTAATTAACCTTCTACCCTCTCCAATAAGATAAAGAGCAAAGGAAGGATGCCCATTGTTGCTTAGTAGTTTTTCAGTCACATCCAACTCTTCATGACATGATTTGGGCTTTTCTTGGCAAAGATATTAGAATGATTTGCTATTATCTTTTCCAGTTCATTTTATAGAAGAAGAACTGAGGTAAACAGGATTGAGGGACTTGCTCAGGGTCATACAACTAGTAAGTGTCTGGGACTGGATTGGTACTCAGAAAGAGAGGTCTTTCTGACTCAAGGCTGAGCATGCTATCTACTGCACCACTTAGCTACCCAATACAATTCATTATTTTATTATAAGATTATAATACTAGCTATAAGTAGTTATTTATTTTAACTATAAAACAAGAAAAAGAAATTGCAGGAATAAACATAAGCAAAGTTGAACAAAATGATCACATTTTGTAAATGACATAATCACCTATTTAGAGAACCTTAGAGATTCAACTAAACTCATTAAAACTATTATTAAATTGAGCAAAGTAGAATATAAATAATTTTCCTCTCCATATCATTAGCCCATACGAATATTTCAAAGCCAACACAACAGGAAGGGCTAGAAAAAGAAAGTCCATTGAAAATAAGTATATAACATATGAATTCATTTAGAGTTCACCTCTCAAGATACACATAAGGAATTATATAAATATTAATAAAAAACTCTCTTTACAGAAATAGAACTAAATAATTAGAAATATATTATTCATGTTTCAACATGTTTCCCATCTTTTGAGAGAACTGTGGCAGACTAGAAGTACAAAAAATGCATACTTTTTTTTAAGTTTTGAAAGTGACATGAAGAATTTATTATATGCTTAAAAAAAAGCAAACAGTGTAAAATGAAGATTCATGCTTCAAAAAGAAACCTTTTTTTAACCATCTCAAGATTTTTTTTATTTAAAAAAAATTTTAAATAGTATTTTATTTTTCCAAATACATATAAAGATGGTTTTCAACATTTACTTTTACAAAACCTTCCAAATTTTTTCCCTTTCTTTATCTCTTCCCCCCTCAAAAAAGTTAGTAATCTGATAAATATTAAAGATGTACAATCCTTCTAAACATATTTCCATATTTGTTAAGGCATACATGTTTAAATGTGTAGATATATCTTATTTGTTACGAGAGGGCTTTTGGGGAAAGAAAAAGAGATTTGGAGGATAAGAAAGAGATAAGATCTGTGATGCCAAAAAAGAAGGAAAGTATGAATGAAATATTTGTTCAAATGTACAGAAAAATATAGAATAGATGGAAATTCAAAGGGATTCAAACAATCAAGTCAATTTTAGAATGAAGGCATCGAATTTATTATTGTTTCTTTAAAAATAAGTTGTACATGATAAAGATGAACAATCCATATATCTTTTTCCCACTCTTCTTTTTATATAGGCGTATTTATGTTGATGTTCATCAACTTCAGAATAACAAAAATTATAAATAAAATTCTGAAAAAACAACAAGGTAAGAGAGAAGGGAGAAGGAATTTAGATTTGTTTAGCTCAGCCTAGAAAGAATAACCAGAATGAAAGCTCCAAAGGACCAGATTTTACACTTGATATAATGAAAATTTTCCTAATAATTAGAGATGTCCAAAAATTGAATAGATGACATTGAGAAATAGTGTTTTTCTCTTCACTGGAGGTTTTCAAATGAAGAATGAAGAACCATTTGTTGGTCTATTATGAAGGGGATTTTTGTTCAAGTGTAAATTGGATATCCTCTGAGAATGTATAAATAAACATATTTAATGTGGTGAGCTTTTTCCAGGCATAAATGTGGACTTGACAAGTCTGGAGAAAGGATGACATGATAAAACTTTTTTCAATTATTCAGAAAGTTACTTCTCAATCTGTGAAAAATGAGATCAATTTTTTTTTGCTTTATTGTTTATTTTTTATGGGGGTAGATACATTCTAGAAATATGCCATCGCTTTCTTGTCAGTGAAAAGAAGAAGAAAATTCAATAAATATTCCAAGTCCAAACTTTATGGATCACACATATGTCTTGGACCTCAATGTATAAGGAAAAAAGATAGTTTTGTTATGTATATAACTGCACACAGTGTATTAGGATTCTCCCTCCTCCAGCTTCAATCATTTTCTTTTGGGATCTACTTGTTAAAATTTTAAATGTTTGTGGAAAAAAAGCATTTGCATGAGCCTCCTACTGCAAAACTTGATTACATTCCAGATCATTCACTTAATTATTATGGAAAATTAAGACAGAAAATCAGTAGAAGTGATTAGCATTGCTAAAGTGTTTATATGTGCAATAGGAAATGCAGCTGGAGCATTTTACTCTTGTTGTCTACCTAATTGTACAGCTTTACTATGAAACTATGCTTTTTAAAATTCACCACAAAAATCTTAATAATGAGTCAATTAACAGGAGTATTTATAATCTGTATGACCTGGAAAGAAAGTTGACTGATTATGAAGCAAGCAGGAAACTCAGTAGATGCACAGCCAGAAGACTTTGTTAAGATCTGTTTAGTATTTGAAAAATAAGAGGAAGACTTATTCATCCAGTGGATGGAACCATCATATAGTGTTGCCATGGATTGTGAAGGATGAGAAGACATGTAGGAAGTACCCATGTTAATGGGAACACAGACACGCAAATAATTTTAATAATTATTTTGTGTTTTGATAAATGCATTGCTTTAGAAGGGTCTAAGCAGCAACTACTTAGCAAACAGATATTTGAGTTATTTATTTAATTCCTCTACAAATGAATGATGACTGAATTCAGATTATTTATGGTGCCAATACCACCAAAAATGACTTTTTGGTCTTCTTCCTTTCCATTTTTATTCCTGAGTCTCTTTTTCCTGTTAAAATTTCTTTTTTTCCCCTCTACTATTATTTACTTTCTTGAAAACAAAAACATAGATCTCAGTATAGATCTCAAATATAGATCCTAGTTGTTGGAGGCAGGGGAAGGTTTCCCTTTCACTCTATAATTGCAAATGAAATATTACTGAATAGCAATAATTTTTAAAAAATCTTTCTTTGATAAAAACTCTTATAAACTTCCCATTCTAGTTGTGTTTTTTAAAAGATAGATTACAAAGAGCTACTTTTTAAACTTTACTTAGTATGACTTCATGTCCTCTATTTTTTATTAATTAATTCTAACAAACCTTGAAATTCTCAAAAATTCAGATATATTTGCATTTTCTCCACAAGGCAGTTGTCATTGGTAACATGAAAAATTGTAATGAAAACACTTAGATATTGTTAATGTGGAAAGTCTTGCTGAATTCTCTGGGAAGAAACTTAGAAATTATTTTATTCCTTCCATGGGAAAAGGAATTCCAGAGTTCCAGCCTCTTAGCTTCTACCGAACATACATTCTTGTCTTCATGTCTCCTATGTACATATGATAAGAACAAATAGTACTCAGGTTCTCCCATTTAGTGTAGGTTCATTTTCCTCTAAAAGGCAAGAAAGGTGTTTCTAAAATTTGATTGGTCTAGGAGGCTAAAACTTTAGTCACTGAAAAGGCTTTCTGTTCACTTAGGGAATAAAAAGAAGCCAACCAATAAGAAGTCATTGTCATGTAATCAATATACCCTTCTGACAAGATTTATCTCTAGAATGGAGATGAGGGGGACTGCATTTACCTAATTCAATACTATCTGGTAATTCTTCTTTTGTTACCATCTTGTCTAATGGTCTATTTATTTCCTTCTAATCCCAAACCTGAAACAGACTTGGCCGACAACTCATATTCAACATTTTTGAAGTAGAACTTATTATTTTTCCTTTTACACCACTCTGTATCCTAATTTCTCCATTTCTGTTGAGAGTACCCACATTTTGATTGTCTCTTGGGTTGAACATCTTGGCGTCATTTCTTTACTCTGTCCCACCCCACACAGTCAATCAGTGGTCAAGTCTTATTCATTCCAGCTCTCCAACATTCCTAGCATCTATTCCCTTAGCCCCACAAACATCTCTACAACTAGTCCATAGCCTCTTTCATAGAATACTGCTAACGTCTTGGAATCATTTTCCTTGTATCCATCATTCTCTTCAATTTATCCTCCACATTCATTTTCAAGTAGAGATTTATAAAGCACAAGTTTGATATCACTCCTTTGCTTAAGAAATTTCTGCAGTTTTGCATTATTTTAAGTTAGATATACAAATATTCTTCTTCATCTCTACTTATTTCTCTTCAAAGCTCAGCTCAAGGCTTTTTTTATTCCCCTAGTTATTAGTATCCTTCCCCAATATTTCTGCATTTGTTTTATATATATGCTGTGTTTACCTATCTGTGACCATCCCTGTCATGCTCACTAACTATTAGTGGATCTTGAAGTTCAATCCTGAGTCATCTTCTCTTTTTTTTTACCTGCTCTTACTTGTTGAATGCATCATCTTCAAGAAACCTCTCTTTTCAGATAATTCCCAGATTTGTATATTCAGTTTTGCTTTCTCTCTTGAGCTCCAATCCAGCATTTATTGTTTAAATTGTTCAGTTATATAGAACTCTTCACAACCCCATATGAGGTTTTCTTGGCAAAGATACTGAAGTAGTTTGCCATTTCCTTCTCCAGTGGATTAGGACAAACAGCAATTAGATGACTTGTCCAGGGTCACGTAACTAGTAAGTAACTGAGGCTTAATTTGAACTCAGGTTTTCCTAACTTCAGTATTGTCAAATACCAACAGTTTGAGTTGGATGTTCTGTTAGAATCTCAAACTCAATATTTCCAAAACAATCATCAATCCATCAATAATTTATCAAACTAAATTATTAAATACTATATTAAACACTGTGGATATAAAGGAAAAACAAATCATAAAATTTCTGTTCTCAAGTTGCTTACATTCTAATTGGAAAGACAACACGTACAAAAATTAGTACATTCAAAATCTATACAGAAGAAAGAGAAGTTAGCCTTAAAAGCACTACAAATAATCAAATTAAATCGCTCCCTTTCAAACTATGCCACACAGATGATCAAAATATTTCCTTCCAAGAAAAGTATTCACTATAATACCATTTCTACAAGTCCTATTTTAATTATGAAAGCCAGTATGCACCATTGCACCCTGTCTGACATGCTGTGCTTTACAGACTCATATGGTCTCCTTTCATGCTGCTAAATACAGAGGCATCTGGGGTACTTTCAATGGGCATCAGCTTCTCAGATGTAGACAAACACTGACAGTGAGAACAATGTCTTCTTTGTAGTTGGGGGAGGGAGGAGTGGTATTTACCTCAAGGTTGTCTGGACACTATGAAAAAACTAGAACTATTCATTTTTATGTGCTAGATGAAACCACTCCTATCAAATACAAGGCAACTTCTAGAAATGTACTTTATTTCTTTGTAAACATTCCCTTTTAAAACACTCTTTTATATGAAAATTACTTCTTCATTTCCTTTGAAATTCATCCCTCTTCCAAACTTTTCTATTAATATTAAGAGTATTACCATCTTTCTAACCACCTATATTCATAGGTATTACCTTTGATTCCTCAGTTTCATGCACCACAAATTCAATCAATAGCTATATATTGATGCTTTTATCTTTCCATTCACACAGCCACTTCCCTAGTTTAGACCCTTATCATCTCTTGACTCATTTATTGCAATAGTTTCCTCATTGGTTTCTCTGCTTCAAGTTTCATTTCATTTCAGCCTATATTCTACATAACTGCTAAAATGCTTTTCCTAAAATGAAGTTTTGATCACATCCACTACCTCTACTCAAAAAAACACTAGTGGCTCCCTGTTGCCTCTGAAATTAAACTAATTTGTTTTTAATTTAACTTCCCAATGAGGACATTTCCTTTCCCTCTCAATCTTTTTATAGTTATTTCCCTATATGGAATCTCTAGCCCAGTCCAGAGCAATATGCTATATTTATTGTCTCTATACTTTGGTACTCCCTTTCCCCCATGCCTAGGATGCTCTTTTTCCTCATTTCTGCCTCTAAGAATTTGTGTCTTCATTAAATATTCATATAAAACACCATCTGCAGAACCCCTATTCTAGATCCACTCAGCAATTAGAGACTTTACTTACAAGGTTATCTTCTATCTACTTTGTATGTATTTTGTTGGTACAAATTTAGAAAAAAATCCTTGAGGAGGGATTGCTTTTATTTTTTTCTTTGAATCCCCAGTACTTTGCATAGTGTCTGCCACATTGTAAATATTTAATAAATCTTTCTTGATTAATCAAGAATTCCCTCTCCTCAGCAGAATTCAAGCTTTTTATGATAAGGATTATTTTGATTTTGTATTTCTATTCCCAAAACCTAAGAGGCTACCTGGCTTATATGTAGGTGCCTAATAAATGCTTGTTCATTGATTGAGTCTTTTTAAACATTGATAGTTCAAGTCTATTTCTTCTAATTAAGTATTGTATTTTGCAGTCACATTATTATTCCTTTTCAATTGCAAATATAAGTAATTATGTGAGCTGGGCCACATACAATTTTGTTGTTAACAGATTTATAACAAAATATGTTATTTTTTTCTTTACATGCTCTTATTTGTTGAATACATCATCTTCAAGTAACCTCGTTTACTTAATCTAGATTTTTTTAAACAGATAAATCTAATTTAATAAATATAAAATGGACATTTAAAAAATGTAAACAATAGATTGAAAAAATGTTAAATATATGAATTGGGATCAAAAGAAATTCTTACTTAATTGATATAACATTGTTACCTTAGTGGTACTATGATACCCAAGCCAATGTTTCATGATGCTCCAAAATTCTTTTGAAATGGCACAAAGAGATGTTTGTAGGAAATAATGGTTACTAAGATAACTTTGAACTTTTAAGGCGATACTCCAAATATTCCTAGTTTCTCATTCATTAACTTATCTAAATTAATCCATAAAAATTGATTATCTACTTTATACACTGTACTAGACATTATGAGGAATATGATGAAAGATATACAATTCCTGCTTTCTAGGATCTTATTATTTCTGTGGAAACCCATAAATTTGAAAAAAAAATAGACACACAAGACAGTATTATAAGACTGATTGCTAGATGAACAATACTGACAATAAGTATTCTAGAAGCTTTGAGGTATGAAAGATTGCTGTGCATGGAAGTAGTCTAGGATGACTTCATGATGAACACACATCTAGAACTAGGTCTTAAAGAAAAGATAACTAGAGAAAGACAGGCAGAATGATTGGCAAAATTCCTGGATCACCGTTTTCAGTGCTTTTACATTTTAGGCAGAACATTGAAGAGCTAGGGAACATAGAGAGGGAGTGTTGTTGATGATGAAAACTGTCAATGTCATATATACAAATTGAAAGAATTGGGAATATATAGCCTAAAGATGACTCAGGAGAAGAGATGAATTATGTTCAAGAACTGAAAGAGCTGTTTGTAGAAGACTAATTGGATTTATTCCAGTTAGTCCCTGTGGGTAGAACTGGGAAAAGAGACAAATTGAGGCTTGACATCATCAAAAACTTCTTAACATTAAAATTGTTAGAGTCCAGAACAAAATAAATGGCCTCAGGATTAATAGGTTTTTCGTCTCTAAAAGTCTTCAGGCAATGTATGGATAACTATTTGCTGAGTATATTGTAGAAAAGATCCTTATTTAAGGATGGGTTGTGACTGATTGTATTTGAAAGGTCTCCAACTTGAGATTTTAAGATCTATGAGTTACTGAGATTTGAAAGGAGAGAATGAGTTGAGTCAGAAATGAATTAGATATGTTGAATCTGAGTGATTGGGTTGCCCTTAATTGGATGCTCAAGAATTTGGAATGGCTGAATAAGTTAGGGTTTATGAGTGTAATGGAGTATTATTGTTTTATAAGAAATGATAAGCAGGCTCATTTCAGAAAAACCCAGAAAGATTTACACTGATGAGTGAAGTGAGCAACCAGGAGCAAAAACCAGGAGGGAGCAAAACCACCGTGCAACAAGACTGTGCAATGATCAATTATGACAGACTTAGCTCTTCTTAGCAATACAGTGATCGAAAACAATTGCAATAGACTTGAGACAGAAAATTCCTTCCACATCCAGAGAGAACTATGGAAACTGAAAATGCATTGAAGCATATTATTTTCACCTTTTTTTGGTTTTTTCTTTCTCATGGTTTTCTTCCTTTGTTCTTATATCTTATTTTATTATAAGATATATCCATATCTTATATGGATGATATGGAAATATGTTTAAAATGATTGTACTTGTATAATCTATATCATATTGCCTGCTGTCTTAGGGAGAGGGAGGTAAGAGAAAGAGAGAGAAAAATTTTCAAACTTAAAATCTTATAAAAATGAATGCTGAGAACTATTTTTACATGTAATTGTAAAAATAAAATGCTATTAAAATAATAAATAAATTCATGAAGTAAAAAAAAAAAACCCAACACTGTTGCTCCTTCCGTCACTATATCATAGCACAAAGTCTACTGACAAAGCTTCTCATAGCTCTAAGTTCCTTGTTCTGGCTTGACTGGCTCTCAAATAGGGTTTTACTTCTTGGGAGTCAAAGCCAGTCCTATTGCCCCAAGACAGAAGATTGTACAAAACTTTAACTCTCCTAATTAATGTATCATAGGTAATTTGCTAAGGCTTCAGGTTATTTGAAACACTGAAGTTATTTTTTCTGCAGAAATAGTATATTTAAACCTAAGAAAATCTAGAGAATATATTTTATCTACATGAATATAAAAATTTAAAAACTTTAAATTACTTATTTATCTGTCTGATACTTATGATACCTAGATACCAGAAATTTACTTTAACCTTTGATATTAGAAAGCAAAGGACAGCCTTAAAAAACCATAATACGATTGTGGAGCTTCATGGAAACATCCCTCTGTCCCCCAATCTTTCCAGTCAACAACATAAATGATTGAGATAGACTTGCTTCCAGTTGCTTCCAAGCATGTGTGATAGAAGGGCTTACCCTGCCCTGAATATGCAGATATCTTGTGATTACTTTCTGTGAGCCATGATAACTACTGTGTAGTGACAAAAAGGTATTTTAATTCACTCTGAAATAGAACTGTGGATATACCAAACAGGAGATCACCATCTTGTAGGTTTCCTTGTCCTGATAGCTTCAAAGCAAAAATGACTGGGTTATCTGGGGGGTGCCGTCACCTTATCAAACTGTAAGATATGAACCCATTGACTCCTGAGAAGAGATCACCTGCTGTTTCTGGGCTCTTTCCTTTGGTAAAGGGCCTCATGCAAAGGCAGCTGTTGTCTTCTCCCCAGACACCTTAGCAGCTGGTTATATATGCTACTGTAACAGTTGCAATGGTCATAGTAGCAAAAGAAAACAAGATGAAAAGGGAAAGTGTCTCACAGAGAGACTCTTGGAAAAAAAAAAACTTGCCTTTTATAAGACTATGCTTAGTCGAGGTAAAATGCAAAACAGTTAATTGGCAATCCTTGCAAAGAAATTATTTACAAATATCCCAATGAAGGTCTGAGGCAATGGATTCTACTAGTAGTGAAACTGGGGGGGGGGGGGCATATTGGTATAGTATTAGATTTGTGACTCTGGACAAGTTTTATAAGATTCCTCTTAGCTTCAGTTTCCTAAAAAATGAAGGAAATGTACTCAATCACTTCCAAAAGCCCTGCCAACTCTCTTAAGTATATGATCTTATCATAAATCAATTTATTCTGGTCTAATTTTGGTTCTTTATTACCAGCATTATTTCTTCTGTGTGAAAATAAAATTACCAATTTTGTATATGATTTATAATATGTTAAATATTTACTTTTTGGGCAAGTTGTAGTGGGGATCAAGTGACTTACCCTGAGTTTCACAGCTAGTATCAAGTATCTAAAGTTGAATTTGAACTTAGGTCTTCCTAATTTCAGAGCCAATGCTCTATCCCCAGTGCCATCTAGCTGCCCCTGTCAAATACTTACTATACTTCTTCCTCTGGTGGAAAGAAGGGAGATCATCCTGTACTAGAACCAAAAGTGAATCTATTCCTAAGGAATCCAAGGTGGCCATGAAATGAACCAGCAAGAAGCCTAATTCCCTTACTGAGAATACTATTTACCACAGAGAAATGGAACCCTAGCAAACTGAAATGGCAAATACTTGTAGTGCCTGGTAAAAGTACATGGTGAAAGACCAAACTGATAAATCTTTGTTTATCTTGTGTCAGTGAGGATTTAACTGAAATGGATTTTAAAAAACCCTTCCAGATATGTAAGTTAATATACATTTGTATGTCAAATTCAGAAATTGGTATGATTTAATATGCTACTTTATCCTGTATAATAAAATTAAAAGATAGAGACAGAATTCTTCAGCTTAATTGTCACATCTGTTAGTGGGAACTTTTTTTTTTCACCATGATTGACTACAGTGTGTGTGTTTCAAATAGTGCCAAAAAAAGGACTTAGGAAAAACTGCCTTACCAATATAGCTAGATTGACCTTAATGGTTTCTCTGCTACAATCATGGCAAAACACACACACACACACACACACACACACACACACACACAGTGGGTGACATGTCAGGAAAAAAAGACAAGTCTGTCCCACTGTTCCTAATTCCAAATGAGAGTATATTTCCCTAATGATGACTACAAAACAAGCCTGGACTGTCTGCTTGTTCCTTCCAGTTCCTCAGAGATGAACTTCTCCCATTAGAACTTCATATCACTTTCCATTGTGTCCATTTCAGGCATATTCAATCATGGGGAAAGATAAAGGTAAAGGAGAGGAAGGATATCTAACAAAAGGAAATATCATATCTGATTTGATGAAAATTTGGACTTCAGGCCAAGTAAAATACAGAATTGTGGGACTTGTGATCATTTAGAAATAATGCTCCTTGCAAATGACACTGAATTAAAAACATTTTCTAGCTTTGAGGTTTATAATGACAGTGAAAGTCAGACAATATGGAAGACAAAGGACTCTGTATTTATAATTGCCCACTCACAGGATCATAGATTTAGAGTGGAAGGAAAGGGCTAGGAAAGGAGGGAAAAAGAAAGGGGGAAAAAAGAAAGAAGGAAGAAAGGAAGGAAGGAAGGGAAGGGAAGGAGGGAGGGAGAAAAAAGCATTTATTAGGAATCTATGACAAGCCAAGTTGTTTCCCTAGTCCAGAAAATCAAGAATAGAAACAAGGTAAAAACTTGATGAAATAACAGTATAGAATAAATGAATTTACAGCTTCTCATATACTCACTGACATCTCACCTCTCTACCAGCCTCCAAGTAATAGAACCACACAAGCTAATCCACATGGTTGCAACTGAACTTAAGTCTACACCTCAATTCCCCTTATCCCTCCTGCACAAGGAGGAGAGATCCTCAGGAAATCCAAATGGCAGAAATTTGCTCAGGCTACACCAGCAGCAAGGAATACAATAGTGTCAAGAAGATACTCTTTCTATGTGTTTTAAATGAGGTTGGTCATAAAACTGGGGTAGAGAGGGCAAATGAGGCAGACTATATGTGTGGAGAGCTATATGATTCTCTATCAAGACAAGTATGAGCCCAACATCCAATTGAGGCCAGTACTGTCCCCACAGAAGTCAATTAGGGCAGAAATCTAGGCTACCGTACCTTGAATTGCTCAGTAGGGGAGGAGGTTGAGACAGCTTTGACCTCCAAACCCCAGGGAAACTGTTATCAAAGAGAAGTTAGAAAGTGAGTAATAGGAGGAAATAAAGAAAAAGACTGAAATTACAAAAAAATCTTCTCAGGAAAAATAAAACCTCAGTTAAAGAACAGGCTATGCAGTCAGTCAAAAAACATCTATTAAACACCTTTTATGTTCCAGACAGTGTGGTAAGTAGAAATAAAAATAAAATTTTTTAAAGAAAAGAACTTAAAACTTAATAGAATATAAAACACAAAAGGAAGCCGAACACAGGGGCACTGTAGAGAAATCAGTCAG
The DNA here is from genome assembly GCF_902635505.1 of Sarcophilus harrisii. Taxonomy (NCBI): domain Eukaryota; kingdom Metazoa; phylum Chordata; class Mammalia; order Dasyuromorphia; family Dasyuridae; genus Sarcophilus; species Sarcophilus harrisii. The sequence continues at coordinate 199,096,877 of NC_045426.1, forward strand.
AAAAGTCCCAAAAATAGTGCAGTCATTTGAAAAATAAGTGGCTAGTTGTCTGTGTTGAGCTCTCTCCTTAAAAAGAGGTTTGAAATTCATGACTCATCTCTCTGATCAGAGAGACAGAAGGTAGAGTAGCAACCAGATAAGATTTTACAGAATTAATGAGGTCATCCTAATAAAGAACTTTCTGGGACATAGTATCAGAAGGATCCATAAATGATACAGTCAGATGAGAAATAGGGATCAAATAAACCAAGAAATTAACAAAAGAAGGGAAAATAGCCAGGAAAAGGAGTTCAGACATCCATGAATAAAAATTGCAACAAAAAGAAGTGAATCAACATTTCATAAGTCACATGCTTCTGTGTATTTCCAAGAAAGCATGGAACTACAGCATGCTATTCATGAATGGTTTAAAAGAGAAATAATAATTGTAACAGCAGAATTAATGTTATGCACAGTAAAAATAATTGGCACATTAGAAAAACTTGAGTTTGTAGTGGCAAGTTTCACCAAAGAAATAGAAGAAAGGATAACTAATTGGGAATGCAAACACATGGAAAAGGACAATCTGGAAGAAGAGAAATGAAAAGTAATCACACTTTTTTAAACATCTTTTTTTGTTAAACGTGGTAAAAATAGATCTAAATCCAATACAGGCATACATATTTATGTAATTATATTGCTGCACAAGAAAAATCATATCAAAATGGGAAAAAATGAGAAAGAAAATAAAATTCAAGCAAACAACAAAAGAAGTAAAAAATGCTATGTGGGATCCACACTTAGTTCCCACAGTCCTCTTTCTGGGTGTAGATAGCTCTCATCATCACAAGATCATTGGAACTTGTTCTGAATCATCTCATTGTTGAGAAGAGCTACATCCACCAGAATTGATCATGGTATAATCTTGCTGTTACTGTGTACAACGATCTCCTGTCTGCTCATTTAACTTAGCATCAATTCATATAAGTCTCTCCAGGCCTCTCTGAAATCATCCTGCTGATTGTGTCTTATAGAACAATAATATGCCATAACATATACAATAACTTATTCAGCCATTCTCCAATTGATGGGCATCCACTCAGCTTCCAGTTTTCTAGCCACTACAAAGAGGGCTTCCACAAACATTTCTGCACATACAAGTCTCATTCCCTTCTTTAAGATCTCTTTGGGATATAAACTCAGTAGAGACACTGCTGGATCAAAGGGTATGCACAGTTTGATAACCCTTTGAGCACAGTTCCAAATTGCTTGCCAGAATAGCTGGATCAGTTCTCAATTCCATCAACAACGTATTAGTGTCCCAGTTTTCCCACATGCCCGCTTTTCCTGTCATCTTAGCCAATCTGAGAGGCATGTAGTGATAACTCAGAGTAGTAATTACATTTTTTTTTAAAAAAATATGATGTACATATAAGCAAAACATACTGATCTTAGAGACATGATATGTAACAACTAAAGGATTATAGGTCTCCCAAGAAGATGACAAGTCAAAAAGCCTGAATGCCATATTACGAGAAATCATACAAGAAAACTGTCCAGAAGTTCTGAGGACAAAACAACAAAGTGTCTGTTGAAAGAATCTATCAATCAGCTCAAGAAAAAACCTTAGGCTGAAAAATATAAGCCATATGGTGATTAAATTTAACAATTCCAAAGATAAACAATTTTGCAAGCAACTTAAGAAAAAGGTCTTTAACTACAAAGAAAAAGAAATTCTAACAATTGAAGATTCTTCTGTACCCAGAAAATATAACAGGAAATGAAATAATGCATTCTCAAGAGCTAAGGAGTTCAAATTGCAGAAGGAGGCAACCTAACTTGCAAATCTGAGTCTAATAATAAATAGAAGAAGAAAAGAGGGGCATTAAAATATTTTTAGAAAAAAATTTAAAATCTGAAGAAATTATTTGCTTTTCAAATACCCCCAGACAGCAGAAAAATAAGATTAAATAAATGTAACAAATATGGACAGTAACAAAATTACAAAAGAGAGACCATCAAGAGATTTCTATCTACATGTACTTAAAGATACAGGAGTGAAAGCAGGAGTAAAATGCAAATGATGCTGGAGAAACAGGCCTGAAACATCATGGTTCTAAAACTTATAATACTCCAGAAACAGTATCATTTTTTTGTGTGTGGTACTAAATATCAGAATGGGAAACCATATAAAAGGAAAGAAGAGAAAACTATAAGGAGTAATAGGTAACATACTCAAATCTAGTTTAAAGTTAACAATAAAGGGGAATAACTCCTGCAATCACTAATAAAGGAAAGCTCATAGGAGAAAAAAATGAGGAGGCAAAGGAAAGGATCTCTCTGGATGTGATTGGCATCTTCTTTCCCAAGTCTATTGGAATTGCCATCACTTTGTTATTGAGAAGAGTTAAGTTCATCACAGTTTATCATCACATAACCTTGTTGTTGCTGTGTTCAATGTTCTCTTGGTTCTACTCACTTCATTTAGCATAAGTTCATGTAAGTCTTTCCAGGCTTTTCTGTAATCAGCCTGCTCACCATTTCTTATAGAACAATAACATTACATTACATTCATATACCATAACTTATTCAGCCATTCTCCAACTAATAAGTATCCACTCAATTTCCACTTGCCACTACATAAAGGACTGCTATAAACATTTTTGCACATGTGGTCCTTTTACTCCTTTTATGATTTCTTTGAGATGCAGAGCAGAGACATTGGATCAAAAAGTATGCACAGTTTTGGCAGCGTTTCAAATTTTGATACAAATATTTCAAGGGAAAAAATGAGCAAGGGTAAGACAAAAATCAATAATTAATTGCACAATCGGGGTATGGAAAGATTCCTATTGTGGGTCAGTATCCTCCCAACACCTGCAGGAACTGATTGTCTTAATCATAAGATACAACAGAAAAAAGAGGGGGACAAGGGAAAATATCTTTATGACAATAACAGAAACTGATTTGAAGGAGAACCTAAAATAGATGTCTCAAAAATTAATTTGAATATAATAATAAAGAAAAACTAAATATGTATAAGGACTATGAATCAAAGATTAAAGGTCTAGAAAGAAAAGAAGAAAATAAGTAATGAAGAGAATGAGGGAAATAAAAATTTTCTAGAAAAAGGCATACAAAAAAATTTTTTAAAGTAACAAAGCAAATTGCAAGGGATGAAAAGAAAGGGGATTCTATTTGACTAGCTGTGAAAGACAAGTAGGAAATGATTAACTAACTAAATAAAAGCAAGAAAGAAAAAGGAATTTAATACTCAAAAACTAGGGAAAGAGGTTACAAATGGATGAAGAAAAGAGCCATTGGTTAAAAAAAAAAAAAAAAGAACTGCCTTAAATTGTATCAAGTTTAAATTTCAAAAAAGACATGGTACTATGTTTATATAACATAAAGAAACATCCTAATTTAAGGGGGGATATTAGAAATAAATGCAGGAAAATATAAATCTACATGAAATTTTAAATGTAAATGGATTAAATAATCCTATAAAAAGAAAAAGATTGAAAGATTAGATAAGAAAACAAAACCCTACAATCTGTTGCTTATAAAAAACACATTAAAAATAACTATATAAGGAATAAACATGAGAGACTAGAAAAAAATTACTATATGAATTACTATACAAGTGAATCAAAAAAAGAGCAAAAATTGCAATCGTGCTATTAGACAAAGAAAAACATTCAAAATAAAACAGGGAATTAACAAGTAAGCTACATTATGCTGAAAAGAATCATAGACAATAAATCAATATCAACATTAAACTTAAATGCTTTAATTGCCTTAAGAAATAAATTAATTGAGCTACAAGACACAATTCAAATAGCTGAAGGAATATTGAGTGCTATCATTTGAACCATGACAATATAATAAAAATTATATTACTGCCAAGATTAACTTATACTACTAATGCTACACCAACAAGATTATCAAAAGAATAAAAACTTGATAAAATTCATTTGGAAAAAAACAAGAAATCTAGAATGCTAATGGAAAAGATAAAAAGCAATAGGGATGAAAGAGGAATAATACTTTCAGACATTAAAGTATATTATAAAGCAGTAACCATCAGCCAATCGTATATTGATTAAAAAATAGAGAAGTAGATTAATGGAACAGACAAGACAAGAAAGAATCAGAAAGAGTAAAACTCAATAACCCAGTGTTTGATGAAACAGAAAACATAAATTACTTGGGAAAGAACTTTTTAAAAATCTTTTATTTTTATTTGATAAAAACTGTTAGGAAAATTGCAAAGTTATCTGGCAGAAATTAAGCTTAGATTAATAAGATATACAATACTCCACAGTAACTCTAAATGGACATATAACCTTCACATTAAAGATCATACTATTAAAAAGACAGAAAAGAAACAACATATATACCTCTTATATATATGGATAGAAGGCAGAGTTTTTACTCAATAGTGAACAGAAGACATATAAAAGATAAAATAGTTAACTTTGATTACATAAAACTGAAAAGTTTCTGCACAGATAAAATTAATGGACAAGAGGAAAGTGGTCAATAGGAAAAAAATTTTTCTGGTAAGGTTTGGTATCCAACATAAAGAAATAATTGATGCACACAGAGATATATGTATATGTAAATGTGTATATGTGCATATATGTGTATGTGTATATTCATATATGACCAAAAGTCTTTACCCAGTATATAAGTGGTCAAAGGATATGAATAAAAAGATCTTAAATAAGATTTGCAAACAATTAACCACATGAAAGAATACTCTAAATTACTAAAAATTAGAAAAATGCAAATCAAAACAAATCAGAGATTTTACCTCAATTCAGTAAATTGTCAAAGATAACAAATTATATGAATTGACAGTGTTGGAGGAGTTGTGGTAGAGTTGTGAATTGATACAATGATTTTGGAAAGCAATTTATAATTATGCTAATAATGTAACTAAAATGTCCAAAGATTCCATAACTGAACTTATTCCTCAAGGAAGCTATTGATAAGAAAATCTCCATATGCATCAAAATATTTATGAGTCCCAATATTGGTCTCCAAGAAATTCATAGACACTGGATACCAAAATAGGAATAAATACTGTTCCTTTATTTTTTTTACATGAGGAAAACCAGGAAAGAACAATTTTGGAAGCACCCATGAAATGTTTAGATTCATACTCTCTTTTTCATTCCTATAAAGGCCTAATTTTCCATCAATAATTTGTGATAGTAAGAAAAAATTGGAAACAAAATAGATGCCCATAGATTAGGGAATGATAGGGTACATGATGAATGTGATGAATACAGAAAAACTTGAAACATCTAGATGAAGTAGTAAACAGAACCAAGAAAACAATATAGACAGATAAGTATAAATATTAAAATTTGGGAAACCCATAACATAAGCTTTGAGAGAAGCCAAATAAAGACCGAGGTGGGATCTAAGAATTTCCCAAAGCCATTTGGCTTCCCCAGAGGATCTCTGATATCAGTCTGACCTTTATTTACTTTGAGTTTGAGGTTAGACAATTTTTTAGCCACATAAAGCTAGGTTCAAACAATATTAATAAATAACAAAATATATTTCACATGCCTGAGCAAGGGAAAGGGAAAAGGCACCCGTACTTAAGGAAAAATGGAAATTTGCCGCACAAATTTTAACAAAAACTTTTTATAATTGGTAGATGGGATTTAAAAATGAATAGTGTAACTTAGCCAAGACATTTGACTCTATATATCGCTATAAGTTATCTTTTTCAAGATGATAGTTATTAAAATTAGGTATCATACTAAGTTCAATTTAGAATCATACCTTCAAACTATTATATCACAAAGTTGTGAATCAAGATTTTAAGATACCTTCCCTCCTTTATAAAGGTGGGAAGCTATAGGTGAGTTCATGTAGAAAATGTTAAGCTGTATAGCTTTTTTTTTTTTTTTTTACAATATAGCAAATATAGGTTTAATTTACTTGAAAGAAAACACAAAACAAAAAAACTTATACATGAATCCATAATCAGTTAAGACAAATTGCCTTCTCTGGCTGGAAATCCCTATATTCTACTTCCTGGAGACTTGGGTATCTGTTAAGCACTCCAAACTTGTCATAATTAAGCTGTATAGCTTAAGTTGGGCTATCCATTTTCATAGTGCTTGACATAAACATATTAGCAGTCTAAATTTATATTTCTGGATCACTATTTCCCTAGAAAAAATATTTCCTTTCAGCAGATAATTTTTTTTTTATTTGTCAAGAGAAAGAGATGGAAAGATAAAAAAAAAAGACAGTAGTAGTATAGTCCTGTTCCTAACTGACTAAATGATTTAACAATCACTTCTGAATGATGGGTGTAATTTATCTAGGCTCTGGTATTTGTCTCCAAAAAATCATAGGCATTGGACACCAAAATAAGAACATATACTTTTCCTTTACTGTTTCACATGAGAAAACCCAGGAGAGAACAATTTTAGAAGTACTTGTCAAATATTTAGATTCATCCTCTCTTTTTCATTCTTACAAAAGGCCTCATTTTCCATCAATAATTGACTGAATTCAAGTTTTGTTTTAATTGTTTTACTTTTGCTTTCTTTTCTATTTTGTGAGATATCTTTTCATTGCTAATTAACAGTTAGATGGTGCAGTACAGTGTTGCACCCAGATTGAGGAATACTTGGGTGTAAATCCTGCCTCAGACAATTGCTATTACTGTGACTTGGAAAAGTCCTTTAATGTTTCTCAGTCTCATTTTCCTTTTCTATAAAATTAGGATAATAATAGCATCTGCAGGGGCAGCTAGGTGGTGCAGTGAATAGAACACCAGCCCTGAAGTCAGGAGGATCTGAGTTCAAATGTTGCCTCAGCCACTTAACACTTCCTAGCTGTGTGATCTTGGGCAAGTCACTTAACCCCAACTGGTTCAGCAAAAATAAATAAATAAACAAACAACAAACAAATAAATAAAAGCACCTGATTCCCAAAGGATCAAAAAACATGCAAAGCAAAAAACAAAACAGCAAACTTTAAAGGGCTATATTAAAGTGCTATGTATTTTAATATTATATCTATACTTCTTATTTTCTCTGAGAAATTCTGAGGGATTCAGTGTTCAACAGAATTTTATTTCCTTGATAATAGCTCTTAAATTATTCAGAATTTTAAATCATAGGGTCATTATTAAATAGCTTTATTTCCCAATTTTTTATTATTATTCTTAATTGCTATTTAAAAATAGAACAAGTAAAAATTTACTTAAAATTAGACTTTCATATTATAGTATACAGTTTTCAATTCTGTCTGGCAGGTACTTCTAGTAACCAGTTGTTATTTTATAATGTCTGGGGAGAGATGGGGGGAGGGAGAAGATTAAAAGATCAAGTTGCTGGGTACTTCCCAACAAGCCAGGCCACAGCTGTAAATCTGAGTTTTAGCAACTGTTCCCTCTGAATACAACAAAGCTTCTGTCTTTCTTCAGGGTTTGCTCAAGTCATTCACATGTGGTGAGGATTAAAGAAGTACTAAAGGTCCATTATACACTAGAGGTAAATTACTAGTTTATACACCAAAGTCTTAGCCACTGTCACAATGCATCACATAACACTATTTTGCAAAATCTTCATGCTGGTTAGAAGCAGATATGGTGTCCTGAAAAATGTAAACAGATTTAGTAAATCTTGTAGTATAAACATTAAAATTTGGAGAACCCAAAAAACAAGCTTTGAGGAAACTCAGTTTATATTATACTATAAGAAAGACAATAATACATTTCAACAATTTTTATTTTCATTTTGTAAAGTTTTATTAATTCATTTTGTTTCTTACACTACAGTCATTTCTCTGTATACTCTGAATGCGTTAAATCTTCTCTCATAATAAAGATAAACAATTAAGCAAAAATTACTAAAGGACCTCAACTGGCAGCATATGCAACAATTTTCACCCCCTCTGTTGAAAGGAGAGTAATATGAGTAAGCATCTGTTCTCTGGGACCAAGACTGCTAATGGCAATCAAAATGGCAATTCATCTTAGTTCCAGCTGCCTTTTAGGGTTTCGTTTTATCTGCTTTATGGTCACTGTAAACATTGATTTAGGTGAAGGAAAAAAAAAAAACCTTTCCACAAGACGAAAATAATGTTATCAATAATATGGCATACTAGATATTTTTGAATCAGCAAGACCTAAATACAAATCTTGTCTCAGATGGATACTAGCTTTGTAAGACTGAGTAAATCACTTAATCCTTCCTAACCTCAGTTTCTTCAATAAAATGGGAATAATAATAACAATAATAATATCACACAGGGTTGTTGTGAAGATCAAATAAGATAATATCGGCATCATGCTATGAATCTATTCATGTCTATCTAGAACATATAATGACTATAAATAAAAACTTAAGAACATATAACTATAAATAAATAAAAACTTAAGTTCAATTATAATGTCAAAGCAGATGGAAATTCAAAGTTAGGTGAGTTGGCCAGTATCCTTAAATAGATCTGAGGAAGGATCAATGATAGATTTCTAGAAATAAGCTCCTCCTTACTTATCATAGATCTAATAATTGAGAGGATTTTATAGATCATGAAGTCCAACCTTTTTATTTAAGACAAGAAAACTGATACTAAGAATCAAGTGACATCTAGGATGACACCAGTGTCTGAGGTGGGATTTAAATCAAGGTCTTCCTTACTCTTAAGTCCAGAATTAGGCTTGAGGGCAAGTCTTTCTCTCTTAGTCCTCCAGTGCTGATGAGGAGACCATTCACCCTAGGATCCCTGCTACAAATTAAGGCTTAAATAGAATACATGGTCCAACCATAGATGATTAGTGCACCAAATTAACATAAATTAATAGTTTCTCTATATCACAGACTTTTGCTTTTCATGCAGCTCTGAATTTGCAATAGTAATTTCTTGCCTTTTCTGGATTTTTACCTGCTTAAAGATCTAGACCCTAAAAAGAAATGGAATTCTGTCTTCATTTTAAAAAGCAGATTTTTGAACTTAAAAGTCTCTCTTGTTCCAAATAACACTTTACTGGTAAGCTAATACAGATTTTGTGAATCTGCCATTTCAGTTTTTTAATGCTACTCTCTCAGTAATGATGGAGTTCAGTTTATATTTATTGTAGAGGGAAATGGACAGAGGAGCAACTAGGTGGCATAGTAGATAGTGTATTAGCCCTGGAGACAGGAGGATCTGAGTTCAAATCCAACTTCAGACACTTGATATTTGCTACCTATGAGACTCAGGGCAAATCATTTAACCCCAGAATAAAGTTTATCATCAGCTTATTTCACCAAGATACTCTAGCCTTCAGTATAAATGAATGTGTCTCAGTCCTTTGCCGCGTTGGAATAGATACTGGAGATAGATGCCTATATGTAGGGGGAAAAAAATCTCCTTTACAAATAGTTATTCTCTTCCTCATTCTAAAAGAAAATTAAAAAACTGAAAATAAAACAGAAGAAGGAAACAAGAACACAGAAGAGGATTCAGGAACTCCAGCAGTCTCAAGACAAAGAGCTTTAGCACAGGAAAATGACAAAGCAGAGAAGATCTAGTAAAGTCTGAGGTAGTCACCCAAACAACTTCAGCCATAGTGTTAAAGGGAGCAAAGAAAAGAATGATACCGAATTTGATATTGAGACTCTGGCTTCAGAGACAGAGCTCAGTGAATTCTACCTTTCCATGCTCTACCAATTCTGTTCTCCTACTTTATGTAGAGATAAAACTGCTTTATCAATTAGTTTCTCTTTGAAAGTTTGTTTTTCTGTCTCTCCATTTGTTCTAAAACAAAAAAGTTTCTCTGACCATGTGATTACTCATTACAGAACTACAGTTCTTGAGGCAAAATCTGCCAGGATGAGGTGGGGTAAAGGAGGGGGACTGACAAATGGGTGATAAAATGTCCATGAAGAGAGGATGGAAAAAGAGACAAAGTCAAACAGAACAGAATTTTCAAATTATTGGGAATGTTCATAACATGGATGGACAGAACTAGACTGAAAATATTTTATATTTTTATAGCTTTCTGAAAGCAGAGAGAACAAATGAATCAGGAATAGTACTTAGACCCTTTGGTCATACTGGTAGAAGGAAGGGCAGTAAGCATGTTAGAAATATGCTGCAAAGATAAAAAGGACTCAAGAGTGTATGAAGTAAGCTGGTTTATTTACAATTTTTGCAAAAAAAAAAAAAAAAAAAAAAGAGATCCATTCAGGGAAAGTTCTAGATCTATCTTTATAGAGGTGGAAATGATCCTTTAATTTCCTATCCTTAACCACAGGGTCCCTCCCTCATCATCCCAACTGGCTGGAGATGACAAAGCAAACAGAATTCTTGGTCCTCCTATTGCATGTTTCTCCTTGACATGTTAACCCTCCTTCATTATACAATCTATGTTCAAAAATGATAGAAAAATCCTTTGGGGAGAAAGAATTAATATTAATTAACTCATAAGCACACAAATTCAATGTTTGCAGTTACCTTCCACCCACTTTTTGTTTTGGGATGATTTTTTATCAGTTCAGCAGCTCAATATCTTGTTTTTCACAACTAACTTTATCAGCTGATATGACCTTTCTTTACATCTTTGTCCCTATATGGAAATACAACTCTATAGGTGACTCACAAGCAGATGAGAGTTAGGTTTTTTTGAGGTAGTTGCACCAAAAGTGGTGCATAAAATTAATTATTTTCATCCTGAACTTTTTATAAATATTGAACATCTATCTATATGTAATGAGAGACATAGAGGTAGAGAGAGAGAGAGAGAGAGAGAGAGAGAGAGAGAGAGAGAGAGAGACAGAGAGAGAGAGAGACAGAGAGGGAGAGAGAGACACACACATAGAGAGACAGAGAGAGAGAGAGACAGAGACAGAGAGACATAGAGACAGAAAGAGACAGTGACAGAGACAGAAAGAGAGAGAGAGAGAGACAGAGAGAGAGAAACCGAGACACAGACAGAGAGACAGAGAGAAAGAGACAGAGAGAGAGAGGGAGACACACACACACACACACACACAAAGAAAGAGAGAGAGAGAGAGAGAGAGAGAGAGAGACAGAGAGACAGAGACAGAGAGAGACAGAGAGAGTGTGTTTCAGAACTACTGTAACATTCTAAATGTCATGGAGCAGGAGATGTAAGATTTTTTTAGATCCATATTTTATACATTTCCAAGGGCAGAAAAAGAACAAGTGAAAACAGACAAAAAGAAGCCTTGAAAGCCACAACTTAGCCTAAAACCATTCCTGTGGGAGAAAGGGAGGAGTCATCTCTTCAGAGATGGATTGCTTTAGGAAACTCCTTTCCCTTTAGGATGTTGCTGAGGGCAACTGACTAATAAGAGTTATGACCAATGGGTCAGTATCATTGTTAGTGTCAGCTAAGCGGTGCCAAGTTTTCCAGCTCACCAATCCTTCACCTTTCTAATCCCCACATTGCCTGGAAGCATACACTCAGTATTAGAAAGCAGCAGAAATGTAAATCTGCAAAGCTCCTAGAAGGTAAGATTTTATAACCCTTATAAACAGTATTACTAGGATAAGGAACATGCAAAGCTCTTACAAAAGCATTCCAGGTCAAATATAAAAGGTTGACAGATTTAAAACTAAATTATCAAAAAGAACTGTCCCTTTCAGAAATCCTTAGGATTTTGTAATACATGAAAATAATAAATTAAGTATGGTATCTTTGATCAGGGGTGATGGCGTTTGAGAGTCATAAATAGTGAACCTCTGAAGTTTAAGCCTATAAAATGGTGATGGTTAATTAAAATCCCCTGCAGTGATAATTGAGCTGAGAGCCCCACTGAGCATTCCTCCATAGTAGCATATAAAAAGCCCTAGGGCATCATTTACATATTGCTTGCAAAAGAAGGCCAAAGCCTTTTTTTCCCCTTGACATGCGGGTAGGGCTCCACATCAAAAGCTGTTTTTGATAAATGGAGAAGGAAAAAGCCTTTGCCTCAGCCTGTATTCCACATTCTATCTGGTTCAGCTGCACACTGGGGAAGCTTTTGTTTACCTAAATCTTTTAGCTGGGCTCTGTCACAATGATACCCCTTCTAAAATGAGGGTTTCTTCTACTCAGGAGCTATCACTAGGGCTGATATTTTGAATTTCTGTGGTCTTAGGATAGTTCTTCTGTATTTTCTCCCGCAACAGAACACCTCCAACCTCTGGCTGGACCTTACAATTACTTACAGTGAAGAGCTTAATGATAGTTCAGAGGCTAACACTATTAAATAAAATACCTAGACTTTTTTTGGCCCTAGAAGTCTTCATTTTTGTCCATGATTCGTTCCATTTCTAAATCCTTGTACCATCTCCAAAGAGGAGATTTAGGATAGCAGAGGGGGAGAAATTTACATCAGTCAGTCATGCAATAATAGATATAGCTCTGATGAGGTAAGAAGATAAAAGACTTAACATTTTTTTAAAAAGGTCTGGGAATTATTGTGTGGAACAGCAATGCAATTCCTTACTCAAAACGATTATTCAGAGATTTTTCAAGGTGAAGATCAGAAGTTTTATTAGAATCTTGTGAGAAGCAGACAGTCAGCCTACTGGATTTTGAGAGAGAGAAAGCTGCTGATTACAGAGTAAGAAGCGATTAAATAGTCATAGGAACCCATGACCCACCCCCCTCCCCTTATCCAGTTAATTTTCACTGCTTACTTCAGGTAGAAGAAGCAAAGGTTTGCTAAATTCTAGTGAAGCCGATTTAGTTGATCTATTGCAAGCTGTTAGCCTAAATTTACTGTAGTCAGCTTGTTACAATGTTTGTAAATGCTTGCTTGAACTGATATGAGCATTCTATTTTAACATTTGTACAAGAATTTCATTTTTCCCATCAGACTAAAATTTAGGTTATAGGTTCAATCTACTTTAGTTAATGATTTAATGAAAAACCACATAATCCCTCACAATAAGGAAATTTACTTAGAGGTAAGTAATCAATTATGCCAGAGGGGTTAAAGGTTTCTAAAATAATTAAGGAAACTTGGTTTACCTGAGGCTTTCTCAATCAACAAATAGAGACAGCTAATTTGGAGGCTTCTCAAATATCTCCAAGTCATTAAATTATTAGTCAGGTTCTTCTCTAAGCAGTTAAGTAAAAGTCAAGGGGTTATCTCTTATATGTTTTCTGCTGGAAGAGCAAGAGCCTTAATGATTAACAGATCCTTGGTGCTGAGTCTTGAATTACTCAGTTATTATTTTGAGAAGTCCTCAGCTTCCCATTTCACTCATTATAGCAGAAAATTATTCAGCATATTCTTAAAACAGAGTCTAATTGTAAGCCTTTTCACCTTTTTTAAAAAAAGATATTGATCTTTTATTTTTACATTATCATTATTTTCATAAGTAGTCACTTCCCTACTCCCTGAGTCATCTCTCATAGCAAATGAGGAGAAAGAAAGTACTCCATGAAGTGGGAGGAAGTCAATGACTACCTGGTTAGATTGACTAGAGTTAGCTAGAGTAAGGAGAAAGGTGTTATTAAAGGGAAGGCATTATGAGGGAGAAAGAATACTGTATAGTGGGCTTAGTCCTGAAGAGAACTTAGCCAAGATCTTCATCAGAAGCAGATCTTTTATAGGGGAAATGTAGCCTTAGGGGTTTCTTAGTTACAACAGGAGCTCTAACTGTAGGGTCAGAGAACAGGATGGTCTGCACCTGGCAAACCAAGTCTCAGGTTCCCAAGAGGAACTTGTCTTTTTCCTTTCTAACTATATGCTCTTCCAACTCTATTTCATATTTGCTACTCCTGGGATGTCTATTTTATTTCTAATTTTTGTCTATAAACTCCTCTCCTGAATAAATCTTCCTTTCAATAAAGAGAATGGCCATGGTGAATTTGTCAAATGTTTATTTCAAACAAGATACTATTACCTCGACCTCATTACTTCCACTAACAGTGTTTACATTTGTCATCTTAGTCAATTTACTGGATGTGAGGTAGTACCTCAGGATTCTTTGGATGAGCATTTCTCCAGTAGTGATTTGGAAAAATATTCCAAAAAATTGTTAATAGTTTATAATTCTTCTTTGGGGAATTTTTTTTCTTATGCTTTAACAATTTATCTGTTGGGGAATGGTCCTTGATTTTATATATTGGTATTAATCCCCTATAAATCTTGGATGAAACCCTTACTAAAAATATTTGATGCAAAGTTATTTCCCTCCACTCTCTATCTGTGCTCAATCAAAAGATTTTTTTTTAATCCAAAAATGCATTTGATGTAGTGTAGCTCATGGGGAGAACGTAGCAATAACTGAGGAAGCTCAAAGCCACTATCTAGCTGTCCATCATGGATACAACGGCTGTGGCCATGTTCACAGTCAGCCTGAAGCAGCTCCAGAAGATGAGACCTTCCTCCCTTTTCCCCAAATGAATTCGGGTCCCAATTGCTTGAGGAGGAAATGATGTAGCTCCCTAGGGATTATGTAGCAATAACCCCAAAGCTACCTGGCCTTAACCCTAAAGCTACCTGGCCTAGGGAATACTATAGTTCCACAAACAATGCTGGATATCAGATAACAATCTGTTGGTCATTAATAACAAAGTTTCTGAGACAATCTAAGCCATAGAATTCAATAATGGGATGCACTCCATCTTTAAGCCCTAGAATTCAATACTCCTCAACTCCACCTCTAAGACCACTCCTCAATTCTACCTCTAAGCCATAAAATTAGCATATCAGTGACTTGAAGCACTGGTCTTTCTATATTTTTCCTATAAATTTATCTTCTTATTTCTGGTTCTTTGTTAAATTCTTTTGCAACTTAGCCTTCTTCAATTGGCTAATTGTAAACAATTACAATAAACTTTGCCCCTTGACTTGGAGATGGGTCCGAGTCTGCAAATTCTTTTGAGATGCTTCATGACACCTGGAATCTCAAGCTCTCTTTGGAACCCTAACACATTGATATTTTTTTCTATTTTATGTAATCAAAATTAGCTATTTTGTCCAGGCAACTGATTCCATTCTTTGGTTAAGAATTCTCCCTTTATAAAAGTATGACCTTTAATATTCAAATTGCCTCTAGATTTTATAAATTATATAAAAGGTTGGTTCAAATCTAAGCCATATTGCTTTCTAGTTCTTGTCAAATTAGAGGGTTCTCCAAGTAATTTATATTCTTGAGTGTATTGTAATATATAAAAAGTTCAAGAGACATGATTTCTGAGTAATTAATCATTTTATTAATATTTCTAGCATGTTATTAATAAAAGGATAGTCATTTATTCATCTCTCAGACTAAAGACTCCTCATGGATCCCACTCAATGCTTATAGCCCCTAGAAGGGTTGGTAGTTCTGAGGATGGAAATCAGTTCTGATTGGTTAATAATTAATAAGAGAATGAGTATTATAGAGATGGACCTATTCTAATAAGGGTCTAGGATATGTGACTTTGATCACTCAGTTTTGATAAAAGAAAATTAAATGTATCCATATCACCCATCTGACAAAAGGGAGAAACCACATTTTCCTAAACCTGTCTAAGTAAAATATAATGGACTAGCAATCCATCAATTCATCCAACTTTAGAACAGAACTGATTTTTTTTCCTCTCAGGATCAACTCTGCATTTCAAAGCCTGACTAAATAACCTGCAGGAGCTGATTTCTGAATAAGGAACTAGAAAAGAAGAAAAACACTAGGCCTAATTCAATAATTATCAAATAACAAGAGAAAGATAATAATGCTCATTATCAAATATTGAAAATGCAAATTGTTCATTTCTTACCTTTCCCTCACATATTTGCTATTACAATGTGAGTTCCTTGAGGATTAGTACTTTGCTTTTCTTTTGATGCCCTGAGCTTAACAAAGTGGTTTGAATAGAATAAAGTTATAATAAATATTTGTTGACTGAGAAGTTGGACCTTTGATTCCTCCTAATGAATTATTATTTTCTCTGGATATAAACTATCTCCTTGGCAATTTATTGGTATGTTACTAAATTTGTGAATTAAGTTAGAGGATATTGAAATTTTTGTTATAAACTCAGGACCCCAAAATAAGCATTGACTATCCCTCCAAATATTTGTCATATTTTATGCGTTTGAGAAATACTTTGAATCACTGCATGTCTTCACTGCAACTTGGCAGGCTAACTCCCAGAATTTTATTTATTTTGTGGTTATTTTGAATGGGACTTTCTTTTCACATATGTTCTCTTGGTTTTGTTACTGCAATATAAAAATGATTTGGACATTTACCCTGAGCAAGTCATTTAACCCTTTTTGCATCAATTTCTTCATCTGTAAAATGATCTAGAAAAAGAAATGGCAAACCATTTCAATATCTTTGCCAAGAAAACCCCAAATGTGTTTGCATAGATTCAGACATGATTGAAAAATGATTGAACAACATTCTTTCACATAGTCTCTCTCTATAAAGTATGAAGTTTTGCTCTGTGGTTCCATCATAATATAAAGATTTCCTTGCTTTCTTAAAGATGATAAATAAGCAGAACATACCCTCTAGCAGTTTCTATCTTGCTGGAAAGAATTTAAATATAATATCATCAATGGACTGGGTCTGTTTTTCTAAGGACCAATATAGATTAAGTACAGAAAGGCACATTGCCAATAGGTTGGCCACTTCAAGAATTTTTTTTTTTTTTTAGCAATGATAACATATGAATCAAATAAAAATGCAAAATAAGCCCTCAATTGTACAAAGCCTTATTTTTCTTCTTCAGGGATAAGGACAGAGTACATAGAAAGAAGGCAGAGGATGATTAAAAATCCCAACAGTTTTCAGACCATCTATAAGTTTCCATTTGATTATTGGTTCTTTAAAGATGAGATGTGTCCAACATCAGTCTAGCAATTCTTGTATACAAACCAGTAACCTGAATCACTGGTTAGAGCTTAGTCCATGAAGTATTAAGATACTTTTACAGAAACATGTAGTTAAAACACTGAAGGGCTTATCTTTTTGGAAAAACGGCAAACACTAGGTAGTGGTCACTTGGTAGCCCATTCCTCTAATGACTGAAGGGGATGAGGTTGGGGGGAGATTGTTTCAAAACTGAATCAAAAAGGATTGGCCACTAAACCAGCAAGGATGGCCCATTCCCTTTACTTCATAGGAAGTAACTGCAACTTGCTAAGCATGGCAGAACTCTTGCAAATTTTTACTGGAGAAGTGGAAGACTGGCATTTTTCCTTCAACTTCAGCAAAAATGATGAATTGTTTATACATAGCAACTAGACCAGAGACTTGACTTGATCAAATAAGTCTTAGCTTTGATCCCTATCTACCTTTTTGGCTTTGTGCTCCACTGATTATAGGAAACCAAACTGCAATCTCAAGATAGATGTATCCTCTTGAGTTTGAGAAATTGAGAGCACCTGAATCCCTTAGTAAAAAGTTAGAGCTGACTGACATCAAGAATTTTCTTCAACACAGAGGATGACCACTAATTGGATAATGAACCCAATTCCCTGATCTAGACTGCCAGAAAATATAAACTATGATGTAAATAGTACAGAACCAAGCCAGAAATGAAATGCCAATTAAATAATCATTCAAATTGCACCATATTTTATGTTTTAACCTTAAACTTCCCGGAGGGTCTAAAAATTGCTTAAGCATGTATATCTTGTCAATGTTGGCATTTCTTTTGTGTAAATAAAATAAAAAGATTATATACATGTTACACTGAACCATCAGGAAAAAACATTGATGTGAGTTAGTTTTGTACAAGTCAATTTGAAATTGACAAGAAAGAAGGTATGAAAAAGGGTTTATGACAAGTCTTTTCCTGATGGTTAAAGTAAAATCTCTTTCACTTTTTGCAATGTTATTTGGTACTTAACATATTCGGCATCCACCAATTCTTTTCCTAAAAAAGTGCTCATAATAGAAAGGCACAGGGATACTGTGGAATTGTCACTGATGTGAGTTATCCCCTGCACAAGTCAATCTGTCAATGCTAAGATCAAAATTAGTAAACAACAAAAAGAAAGAATAACAATAAAAAATCTAAAACAACTCTATCCTGAACTAAGCAAATTAATTACAAATAAAATAACATGGATTATAATAATTTTGTGCAGAAGCTTAACCAATGTAAATTAAGTGCTACAACAAGGAAAACAGACAAGCTCCAAAAGCACTTCAGTCAGCAGACATTTGACTAACTATCCAAATGGAGAGTTAAAGCTGCCAAAGACAACATTGCTTGTGCTAGTTAGAGACATAGTTAAAAAGAAGAATAGAATATGCTGGATTCCTTTAGGGAATTGTAAAGCCCCTTTTAATAATCACAAGTTTTCCATAAAGCACAAGCCCATATTTTCCCACTAACATTTTATTGGCATTGTAGCAATACTTGGTATATAAAATAGTCTATAAAAAAATTAAAAATGAAATCTCACATAGAAGGCAACCAAAAAGCTATATAGTAAGGGTGAATAGGCTATGACATAAACAGTGAGAAATTTTGAACAGGAATAAAAATTATTATTAAGAAAAACACAGCAGGAAGAAAAGATGGGCTAGTCTGAGGCAAAATGGATGACAGCCAGCCAGCATATTTCCCAGTACCCTTAACAATATCCTAAGAAAGAAAGCAAGGTGTCTGGCACATTATGTGACCACCTTGTAGTGAACTTATGGGAAGATAATGTTAAGAAATTCCCTGGATTTGAAAACCATGTAGTGCTGAGAAACATGTATATTCTTTAATGTTCCCATATGGAAGATGCTGTAAGTCCTTCATCTCTAAATTCTCTACTGGTTTGTTAAATTCTATGTGTTTTTTTCTGTTCAGCTTTCTTAAAATCTTTGTGCAATTCTGAGGGAGGAACAATAAAGTTTTCTATGATTGTTTTGCTACTGTTCTTTGTGTTTTTAAAATCCAAATAACTTTTTCTCTACGAATTTAGATGCTATGCTATCATTATATAGATTTTCTGTTTGGGCCTCTTGATATCATGAATTTTTATTTTTTCTTTATATGACAGCATGGCAGGATGGTGTAATGGATACAAAGCCAGCCAGATAGAAGAAGTTCAAATACTACTTCAAACATATACTGGCTATGTGACCCTAATCAAGTAATATAACATCTCAGTGCTTTTGACAGCTTATTAAAATTATATATATTGCACAGAAGGAGCCGACTTCTGTTGATTAAAAAAAAAAGAGTTTCCTTATCTGGAAATTCCAAATGACAATGAAATCTTAAGTGTAGTCTCTGCTATTACTGATAGCATGATTATTACCCCTGCTCTTTTTAAAAATTATTAACTTGACATATAAATTTTGTTAGAGATTAATTTTCAATCTGTATGTTTTTTTTACTTTTTAAGTGTCTTTTTTGTGTGTATCATGACCTTCAAAGGAATGAATTTTTTATGAGTAAAATAGGAAGCATTCAGAATCTAGCCAAGTTTCAGCTTTTATAGTCTAACACGTGGAAAAGATTTGGCTCTATGCTAAATGTCAAGGTCACATGGCAAGAGATTTTAAGAGAAAAATTAGAGTAGTCCGAAGGGACAGGTTGTAATGGAAATGGAGTTTCCATATCTGCTGCTGTTCCCCAACTTTCTCCTTTCCCCCTCATTCTTGCTCTTTGTAAATCTCCTGCTTCCACCAGATAACCTAGACATTCACTTCAGGAATGGTGTTTTTCAATGAATTATATTACAAAAGCAATATAATAGTTATTTCCTGAATGCTTCTTACTTTGTATACAAAGAATCATTTTTAAGTGCATGTTATACTCGTATATCTGTCTTATCTTTTCTTCATATTGTAATGCTTATCATCACACTTTGGCTTTTCTTTGCAATTTTCCTAATTTTTCATTCTGTTCTTACAATTCTATTTATTGATCTGTTTGTTAGCTGGGCTTTTACTGAAACTTTCTTGCTAGCTTTGGTTTTTCATTCTTTTAATTATATTTTCCATAATACTTTCTCTAGATTCTCCCTCTGGGAACCTCCCTTCCTGGGGTGTGTATGGATGATACACACCCCAGAGTCCCTGCATCCTGATCTCAGCTCATTTGTTTGGAGGAAGTAGTATTCACTGATCCTAGTTCCTGCCCTAGGTAATCTTCAGTATGCAATACTGGTCCCAGAGGGCTTTCTATTCCCCTTTCCCTGAGGTCCAATGCAACAACTCATACATTCCATTTTCTTTCCTTTTCTCTCTTTACCTTAATATGGATAGTAATAAACTGTATATCCTACTTCCACTGGAGTAGGAGAGGCAAGGATATAAACCACTGCATTGCAATGGTTTCTTGCCATAAGTAACATTCAGTTTAGGTGTTGGACCTATGTTAACTGAGTTTTCAAGTCTAAAAAGTTACTTTTGCCAAGATATTTTTAGCTTACTTGATTCTACCTCCAGCCCTTTTCCTTCCCTTCAAATGAATGGACAGAGTCAGCATCAGCCAAAACAAGGGCCAAAGGAGGCCCTTGTAGGGACAGAATCACTATAGCTATCCTATAGCCACAGGGATCCCTACATTTGGCACATACCCCTGGCACAGGAAAACAACTTAATTTGTGAACAATGTCATCAGTGATCATAGTTAATGATTGGAGTTTGGAATGGTATATTGAATATAGTTAAGAATCATAATTCTCCAGTGTTAATTCATAAGATTTTTATGTTTCCTATGACTAGTCTATATTATCATGTGGATTTAGTACTAATTTATCCTATATATGGCATAGAATTCCTTTAAGAATGAAAGAAGATTGCAGAAAGCACAATTTTACCTTTTTGTTAATCACATTATCAGAGATTATCTTTCCCTTTAAGGAGTTCCAAGAGACTTACTTATAAGCACCATTTCTAAACCCCTTGTGAGTTATTTGGCTATTTTACCTCAACTTAAAGAAAGAGAAGTAAATGCAGAGAGTAAAAGTGATTTGGCAAAGGAATACAAGAGAGTGTGAAGAGTACTCTGCAAAAGAATTCTTGTTTCAGCATTTTGGGATTGACTAGCCCAAGAAACTTGTGGTTTTAGGTATTAATAAAATATACCCAGGCTAAGGTATAGAGTCTGTACCATTATTTAGAATGCTTTTACTTTTATGTTAATAAACTTTAAGCCAGAAGATTTTACAAGACTGGATGACAGAATATGATCAGTATATATTAGAAAATTTGTTGGTATTTTATTTTCTGGTTGTGGAGAGGACTTATGGTGTCTATCTCAGCACTATTACACCTTGGCCAAGTAGATAGAGAACAGAAGCAGGATTCAAACAAAATCATAAGCAACAAATTTGTACAAATAGGGCCCCCAAAATTATCGAATTCTAAAGTTGGAAGGGAAGTCAGGGAATGACTAGTTCAGAGATGTCAAACACTCTGCCCAGGCAACAATACTGTCCAATGTGCAGGAACAAGATTAAAATACAACAGAATATAGACAATATTAAGATGTTTTCTAAGTCAATATCTGCTTGCAGGGCTCTTTATATATAAATTTAGTGGTTGACATTTCTGTTTGATTTTGACAGTACTAATCTAGCTCAACTCTTCTACAAGACACATATTTGAAGACTACATTGTTACATTTTATTTGGGAATTGTTTTACAAAACAAATACAAATACAATAAAACATAAACAATATAATATTTAAAAACTAAGTCAATTTGCTGTCCATGGGGATCCTGGTATAAATAAGTGGCCCTCATTTCTATTTTAGTTTAATACCACTGTAATTAGAAAACTCACTACTTTTCAGATTCACCTCATTGTGGGATGGCTGTAATTGTTAGAAAAATCCTTCCTCATACTGAATCTGAAAGCTTCCTTTGGTAACTTCTACCCATTATGTTCTCAATTCTTCAGTCTTTGACCTAAAAAGAATAAATCTAATCTCTGAATATTTAAGATATATAGATATATGCGTATGTATGTGTATATATATGTATGTATATGTGTAAACACATACATATATGTATTGTCTCTATTACTCTTATCTATGTGAAATAGAGACAATTCCTTTAACTGATTATCATAGCCAGTTTTAAGTCCTTTCACCATCTACACAACCCTCTTTAAAATGCATTCCAGTTCATCAATATTCTTTCAGTTCTAGAACTAAACTCAAAAGTTCAAAATATGAACTGACCAATAGAAAACATGTATTAATTACACTAGCTTTTTCAGTAACTATTTCACATTTGAAATGTTTAATAAACTGCAATGGTTACCTATTAACTCCAGATCAAATAGAAAGGACTCTGTTTACCATTTAAAGCCCTTTACAACCATTCATCTTTCCAGGATTCTTACTTATCCTACAATTCAGTGACCCTGGAAAATTGCTATTCCTTACACATGAAATTCCATCTGCCTATTCCATACTTGAATCACTTGCCTTCCTTATTGAGCGGCTCCATTCACCTACTGGAAGCTACTGGCCTTCCAAGCTTCCCAAAATTAATGGGACAGATTCATGAGGGAAAGAGGTCAGAATAATGGCTTAGTATGGAATTGAAAAAAAAAAAAGTGATCTTCTGAGATTCAGACACATATCTTCAACTAGATCTGCCTAGCATCTTAAACTCAAATGTCCCAAAGTGCATTTATTATTTGCCACCTTTGGGAGGATTATTATTTCCTTCCCCTCTCAAACAACAAGTAGAGGCTGCTTCTCCTTCCCCCTTAAAAGGAGATAAAGCTACTTTATTCCCAGTACCTGATTGGTTCAGGTTTTCCCACTGCAGTTTCTTAGTCACTTGAAGGTATAAAAAGTCCCAGTCATAAGCAGTTAAAGTCGCTCAGCATTAGTGAATTTCTGAATACCACATAAGTCATGTTGTCTTTCACTATATCATTCCCTGATGCCCAGACAAGTTTTCATATGAATATAAGGACCTCTCCAGAGAAATTCTAAACAGGAAATATCTTTATGTAATGTGATTTCTACAGCTCTACTAAAGGGCAGCAAGTGGAAAGTAAATTTTCTTTCTTCTTCATCAGCCATGGTATCTTATATTAGAACTATTAATCCAGTAGCAGACATTGTATCCAAAAGTGAGCAGAAACACCCACTATCTAATGAGAGAAATTATTATTTACTATTATATTAATAATTGTTGAATTATGACCCAGGTTTTTCTTCTTTATTTATCTCTTTAAAGTGCAGCCCCTCTAAAATGTCAATCTGTGCAAGGAACATGGTCTTCAGTCTTAAGCAGACCTCACTCAATAGGAGACTTTACTTCTGTTTAGAAACAGAATCCAGGCTGGAGTTCTTAATCTAAGAAGAGCCCTGTCCTTGTAAGCCCCCCTCCCCATTAGAATTTAGGGTGACTCAGACCATGAAAAGAAAACAAACCAGACTAATCCTGATGGAGATAGATTTCCCTGCCCAGATTGCTGGAGGTGGCTGAGTCTTATGATAAAACCATGTTCTTAAGCAGAAGGAGCTGAAGACTACTAGCCCACCTCCTCATTAAATCAGGGTTGATTTTCACTTGTCCCTTTTACAAAAGCATTTAAGACATTCAGTGTCTCCACTGGTTGACACTGACTATCAATTTGCTGATTGTCAGTTAGTCTAACTAATATATTGATTATTCATTACACAGAAACTCTGTCTGTCTCCTGTATTTGTTTATTTGTTTTTTCCCATTCACTAGACAGCTACAGTCCCAGAAAGGCAGCATTCAAGGCAGGAAACAACTTTAAGAAGCTAGACCTAAGGCATAACAGAAGACACCCAACCAAAGATTCAAGAATAAATTAGCTGAACTGTAAAATAAAACAAAATCAAGAAATCCAACTGAAGTATCTTCCCAGGACAAATTTAAGAAGAGTCATGAATTTCTCTAACCACATTTATTCCTTATTTGTTTGTCTTAATATTAGCATACTGTAAGTTTGTGCCTACTCTTTCCATGAATGCTGTGTTTATTTGAGCAAAAGTAAACTCCAAAATAGACACTATGCCTTTGTTTTGGATTAGTTGTTTCTACTGGCTGGCTTAAAATTAAGTGTACTGTGGAAGCCACAGACTCTTAATTTTAATTCCAAAGACCCACCTATATACTTACCCTTTTTCACTTTATCCCCAAGTCAACTCTCTAGGACTATAAGTTGCAGAGAAGGTGCTGATGTACATTAGTAAAAAGGAGTTCTCTATATAGTAGCTATGAAATCTAAGGACATTTGAAAGGATCACATATCCTTTTATGGAGAAATGACATGAATCAGAAGGAGAACCAAGATGGTAGAGTGGCAGGAGGCAATACAGCAAACTTCCCTTTCCTCTCCTCCCAAACCTCCTCCAAATAAATACAGAAAATACACTAGGCAGAATCTTGATGGAAGAATTCAAGAAAAAGTCAGTGAGTCGTTTTTCCAATCCAGGTTAGCACAGAGAAATAGATAATGTCTAGCCCTAGTCATGGGTACTGCAACACCCAGGAGAGGCTGTGTATAAGGGAAATACAAGGTCCTAGACTCCATACCAAGACATATAATAGAAAAGGTGCCATGTGGCAGTTTTGTTGCCTCTACCAGTTTCAAGTCACAGAGCCAAGCCAAACTGAGAAAGTGACCTTTTCTTCTAAGGGTATTATTTTAATTTAAGGTAAGGTAAGAAGTGATAGCAGGCCTGAAGTAGGAGCAAATTCAGAAGCAAATAGAAATGATGTGGCTCAGAGTCCAAGAACAAGTGAGGGTCTCAGTTCCAGCTTCTAGCCCAGTCTGAGGTCTACAGAGAATAAAAAGGACAGGAATCCCAGATCAAAGGGGAGCTTGCAGTTCTGTCACCCACTATAAGTATAGTTTACTGGCTGGCAGACAATGGCTAAATCCAGCAGCTGTTTACTACTGTTCAGACTCAAATCCAGATCAGAAACTTAGAAAGGGGAGAGAGAATCATACTTTGCACTGGGATCACTGAAAATTTCCAGGTCCTCATCCTAAATTGACTCTGAGATTTTGGAATCAATACCCCAAGCCAGCAACAAACAATTAGCCCAGACTTCCATTCTAGAAGTCCACAGATTTCAGTCCTAACATTAAGTCCAAAGTCAAGAAGTACACTGAAAGAATGAGCAAGCAAACAAACAAAAAAAAGAGAATCCCATGATAAAACTCTGTTGAGGAGAAAAGAACACTAAAGATATAAATCTTGAAGAAGAGAACATTTATAAAATATCCAGAGGAAACCTCAAAGTAAAACCTAGTTTGGAGACATAAAATAAACTACAATTCCTGAAGAGGAACCAAAAGTAAAAATGTTTTTATAAATACAATGAAAATGATAGAAGAAAAATTGGAAAAGAAATGAGAACTATGTAAGAAAGAATCAGAAAGAGAATTAGTAGTCTGACAAAAGAGGTACAAAATCTTGCTTAAACAACAAACCTTCCAAAAATTAGAATGTAACAATAGAATCAAATCATTCCCTGAGACAATAAGAAATCAAAAGACTGAAAAAATAAAGTCTAATGTATCTCATAGGAAAAACAATTGATCTGGAAAAGAGGTTAGGGGGGAAAATTTTAAAAATCATTGTGTTATCTGAAAACTATGACCAAAAAAAGAGCCTAGATATTATTTTCTTTTTTTATTATAACTTTTTATTTATAAGTTATATACATGGATAATTTTACAGCATTGACAATTGCCAAACCTAGATATTATTTTTCAAAAAATCTTAAAACTGCTTATATCTCTAAGACCCAGAGGGTAAAGTAGAAATAAAACCCCACTAATTACTTCCTAAAAGAAACTCCCAAATGAAAACCCCATGAAACCAAATTTTTTTGACTCCCAGAAGCCAAAATCCAGACCATGTAGGCCAAGAAAAAATGTCACAAATAGAGAAAGAATTCAAGTACCAAGGAACTATAGTCAAGATCACATAAGGAACAGAGATCATGGAATATAATATTCTTGATAGCAAAGGATAGAGATAATAACAACAGCCAACAGAATTTATCCAGCAAAACTAAGTATGATCCTAACAAGTGGAAAAATGGATTTTTAATGAAAGAGCATTTCCAAGAATTCCTGATGAAAGGAGCAGAATGAGGTAATAACTTTGATGCTCAAAAACATAGTAATTAAGAGAAACATATATTTTAAAAGTAAACATGAGCAAATAATAATAGAAGACTAAACTAGCATAAACTGTTTACATTAATACATGTTTTCTCTGAATCCCATATCATCATAAATGGTCCCAGAAGGAGTTAATTAGGCAAGGCCTGGGAGTGGTTCTGTTATATATTGATGATTTTAAGAAAAGAATGAAAAAGAAATATAGATAAAATTACCTCACATAATCAGGGTCCACAATCTATACAAACAAAGAGGAAGGGATGGGAGCAGGAGTAGGTGACATGAACCTTGCTCTCCTTTGAACTAATACTGATGAGTATAGAAGTACATTTTTCACTCAACAGGAAAATAGAAAGAAAAAATTGGTGAGAAGGCAGAATGAGAGGAAGAATAACTTAAAGGAGGTGTTAGTCTTAAACTAAACTAACTCTCAGTATACACAAAAATAGTTAAAGCTTTTTTGAGGTAGCAAAAAATAAGAATCTGAAGGGATACCCTTCCCATAAATTGGGAAGTAGGTAAACAGTTATATTATTGTATTATCTATCGTTCATTTTTGAAGAGGACATTATGATCTTGGGGTACAATAGTGGGTGATGGGTGATGTCTTGACTTTTGAGGGATTTGGATTTAAGTGAGGCAGAATTGTACAAAGTTGTCAGTCTTACTATCTTCCCAAGTCATCAAAGTCCAGTTTTAGGACAAAAGTCAAGACAATTGTCAATGCAGATGACCTTGTGTCTTTGATGTCTGTTGCACACCAACTTCAGCTGCCTTCATGGCCTTTGAAACAAATTGTTCTTATTTGCTCAGGTGGAAGTTTTTACATGTTTGGGGTAGACATCTCCCTAATTTACTAACAGATTTGAGGTCTGTCAATTAACCTCAACCTAGGTTATTTAGTCCTCCTGCCAAAATGATTTTATTCATGAATGGTCATGGCACATGCTACCACTTCTAGAAGCACTAACGAGAACTGGGTGATGGATGGACATCAAATGTGCATGAATAATAGCACTGAAAAGAGTTGGCAAACCCTTATATCAAAGATGTAAGTCTTCCCTAAAAAAACCTTATAAAAACTATATATAAATGTGATAGAATACTTTGCTGTAAGAAATAAGCAAGGGGATAGCTTCACAGAAACCTTGGAAGATTTGTTTGAATTGATGCAGAATGAAATGAAAAAAACCAGTAAAATGATTTCTATAATGACAACAATTTGGTAAAGACAAACAATTTTGATAGAATTAAGGACTCTGATCAGTGCAAAGACCAATCACAATTCTAAAGGACTAATGAGGAAACCCATCTCTTAATACAGAGGTGAAAGACTCAGAATGGAGAATGGCTTTTTTTTAGAGAATATATATTTTTAACAATGACAATGAGATTAGTTTTGTTTAACTACACATATTTTTTATGTTTTTATTATTATCAATTGTGGGGTTAGGCTGAGAGGCAGGGAAAGCATCTATTTGCTGATTGAAATAAATTTTTTAAAAGAGTTTCTTATGGATATGCAAATGAATAGAGAAAATACTTTTTATTTTTAAAGATAAGAAAGGAAGCTATTGAGTCATGCTTGTGAACAATTCTTCCATACATAAAGATAAACTAGGTGACCTAAATGTTAATCTATCTTTAATAGTGATGAATGATAATTTCATAGAATTACTTTTTTCCCCAAGTGAATTTATGCCATTTTAAATTTATGATACATTGATAATATAAGCAGTTTACATGGGAAAGATGTTATATTTTCTTTTCCCCCATTCCCTCTTTCTTTTTTGACATGTATCTCATACCAATGCTTCTATTTCCTTAGGACTACCAAGCTCAGATGGACTTCTGGCTGAAGCTGAATGGAATGTCAGCCAACCCCACACAATGGGCCCTTTTGTCCAGCTATCACATGAGCAGTGTTGTGTTTCCACTATTGTCACTTCAAACCAAGACAGAGAAGCATATATTCACACAAATCAGCTATTCTGAAAGATTTCCTATAGGTCATTTAAAACAATTTTCAAAAACCTTTCTCTTCCTTTCAAGTCAGTCCATTTAAGCAGAGCACTTGAACCCAAACATTTGTCTCCACTTGTCTATTTGTTCCAGAGGAGGGAAAAGGAAAAAGAAAGAAAGGATAGAAAGGAAGACAAAAGTAAATGTTCCATATTTTAAAACTCACTAACTCCATCAAAGAAGTTTTAAGAACTAATCCACAAGTTAAAGGCAATTACTATCAACCAAAATAGTTATGGATTATAAGTAATAGAGAATTTTAAAAATTCACAGATAGCCTATGTAACTAACTTTCACAAGTTTTCTCCACTCAAACCTTATACATAAACTACTACATCAAAATGAAGTGTGATGAATGCTGAACTAGGAATCAACACCCAGGCTCTAATTCCAGCTTTAGGCAAACACCTCTCAGGCCCTCAATTTTCTCATCTGCAAAATGAAAAGGTTAGATTTCTAAGGTCCTATCCAAATTCTAATTGAATTTAATTTTTTTCTTTCTGTTCCAATTGTCAATTTTTAGTCCATAATTAAATCATCCAAATGTTAGCAGCAGGAAAATATAAGAAAGGAAGGAAAGGTATAAAATCTGCATAATTGATAGTTGAATACCTGACATTAGCATTAGGAATATAATAACCAAATAAAAAATAAATTTAAAATCAATTCATGAAACAGTATTCAGTGCATTGCTATGACTGCAAATCACCATAATCTATGGCCTGAGATTCCTAAAAGTGCTTTTTAAAAAATGGTTCAGTAGAATGTGTAAAAATCAAAAGCTATTTTTAATAGGTTCTTTTGTAAAATTAAAAAAATAAAAAGATGAGAGCTGGGAATAACACTGACTTACAGACTCAAGGGAGAACTAACCCTTAAAAGTGAGAGTCAAACTGTGGAGAGAATTAGACCTTGGGCACTCAGTTGAGTAACCAAGCAGTGAATATATTGTGCCCAGGGATATAAAGTGAAGAGGAGAACTAGAAAACTACAAAAGAAGAGCATATTAAAATCCTTGAACATTGGAGGCATGAGCCAATCTGGTTTCACATGTTGACGAAATGTATGCTTCACTATAACTGTATTTTCTACATTTATGTTTAGTGTTTACAAAGATACTATGCATATCTGTGGGAAAGCACAGCACAAGAATTTTAGTTATTATTCCATGTTTAATTATTGTACTGTTACCTTAGTAAACACCTTTGCTTTAAGCAAATAATATCTACAAACAATAAATTGATTAAAGGAAATTTCTCCAGTCTGGGTTCTTAGACTATAGTTACAAGAGTACAGACTCACAGGGTAACTTAGAAACCTGAGCACAAGGTGCACAACATATGCATTTAATACAATATTACAATACTGTAAGAAAATTCAAATATAAAGAATTCAGAGAAATGCAAGAGACCTGTATGAATCTATACAAAGCAAAAGAGGCAAAAACAAAAATAATAAAATAAAACACTATAAAGCAAAAAAACTCAGTTTAAATATAAAGGATACTAGGATACTATCATCCTTTCTGTCATACAGATTTTAAATTTCTCATTTTACAGATGAAGTTAAATGATATGCTTGAGGGCATATTATATAATTTAAAGCATTTTACAAGTTAAAAAAGGTAAACTTGTTCCCTACTCCCCCCCAAATGAAACAAAATTAATACTTACATTTGGCTACAGGAAAATATATTTGGCTACAATACTTTGTTCAAAGAAATTCATTAAGATTGAGATTTAGAAGGACTGTACTCCACATCAGTATGGGTCAGAGGAAATCAAGGATTTTTAAAGTGTTTATCTATTTAATTTGACTCTTGTCAAGTGGCACCTAAAGTTCCAAAATATTGAGAGAGAAAGACAGACCTACACAAAGGTACAGGCAGACAGACACAGGCAAAGACAGAGAGCTAGTGCCAGCAAGTGGACACAGGGTTTATTCAAGAGTAATCAATAAGAAATTATCGAAAATATTAGACCAATTTGGGACAGATTTTAAAAAATACTCTACTATGGCAACATTTACAAAGAATCAAGTAAATTTCAAGAAGATGGAATTGAGACCCACGGGAATAAGCATCCTAGAACGGCTATATTTACTTTTTAAATCCATTCCTGATAACCTTTCTACTTATTGCTAAAAATGTGTTATTGCAGCCCACTACTAGCACATCCTTAATATATTGAGCTAATAAAGAAAGAAAGGGTTAGCAAATAAGAAGAAAAGGAAACTGATCTCAAAAGATGTTAAGTAAGGAAAACACTTTCTATTAAAGTCATCCAGCACTTCCTTCCTCTTACCCCTTTCCAAGTATCGATGTATTATCCACGATAAACATAACCGTACGATTAAGGGAGTGGAATAGGGTTCTGCCTTTCCAAAAGAAAGACTTTCCTGAATTTTGGCTAAGCCCCAATTAATAACAAAAACTTTCGAAGAAACAATTTAAACAATTCTCATCATCACCATCCCCTCCCCCATCCTCATTTCCCACACAACATGGGGGCAGTTTACTAATGATACCATGTTTTTCTTTCCGGACATACCTCCAACTGCATCCACTTTGGCAAAGATCCAGGGGCAAGGAATGCTAGGTCAAATCAGGATGAGTTTTCCCAACTCCATAAACTTCATTAATTCCTTCTTGAATGTCTTCACTTCTAGTCTCCAAGGCAAATTCTGATCGAAAAAGTAGATTTATTCTATAACCAGCATCTTTGTTGACTAAAAGACATTTTGGGAATGCTCCATTTAAATAAAAAAGAAGGGAAATGGAGAGGTGCCTGCGGTTGGGGAAAGGAGAAAGGGAGAAGAAGACAAAGTTCAAGTGTTTTCTTTCTTCCTCTTCTTTTCTTGCCTCCGATAATTCCACTTCTTCCTTTGTATAGTCAGAGATGCTAAAATGTGGAAGAAGCAGGATACTTTGCCTGGTATGTAGCAGTTTTGTCTGCAGCTGCTCCTGCAGTTGGGACAGTCCCTGAGGTTGTTGCTAAACAACCACAGCTCCTCCAACTCGCCCACCCCACCCCCCTCAGGATTCCTACAAATAACAATCGTGAATCCCCTTCTCTCCCTGGCCCCAGGCACAAATGATGAGCCTCTGGCCTGCCGAACTCCCACTTAATACCACAATCGGAAACAGTGAATAGACAAATAGTAGTTAAGCCTGGTGGGGTAGCAAAATTTATGAATAATAACCTTGGCAGGGAGAGTACAGTATGTGTTTGTCTGGGAACAAAGTAACAGGAACAAGTACCCGAGTTCTGACTGGTCCGCACAGGTGCTAGACAGAACGACGGGGAGGGTTGGATGAGTTTAAGACTCGGACTTCACGCTACATCAACAAGCTCAGGCTTGGGACACGGGATTCGGACCAACTCTGGATGTATCCACTGAAACAGCCGCACAGCCACGCCAGCTGCCAGCTGCTTGGGCTCTTGCAAAGGCAGAGGCACAGCTGAGCAAAAAGGGAAGGAAGAGAGCATTTAACCCCTGAGCAAGTACTTGAGTTTGAAAGGTAGAGTGGAAGTTGGCGGGGAGAAGAAGGGGAGAAGGAAAGCTAGGAAAACTTAAGTAGCAAATAAGGAAACTTTAAAAAGGGGGAAGAAATGCTTTTGAGCTGGCTGATGAGAAAGGAGCGGCGGCTAGGTGGCGCAGTAAATCGAGAGAGATATATGAGTTCAAATTTGACTTGAGAAACTAGCTGTGTGACCTTGAGCAAGTCACTTAACCCTGTGTGCCTCAATTTCCCTATCTGTAAAATGACCTGGAGAAAGAAATGGCAAACCACTCCAGGCAACTTTGCTAAAAAACTTCAAATGAGGTCACGAAGAGTTGGACACGACTGAAATGATTCAATAACTACAAGAAGAGAAAAAAAATCTCCAGGGTAATGGCATTTTTTGCTCTCCCCTATGTTTGTCTACAGCTGAGACATACTTCATGCAAGAGAAAGCATGGGGTAGGATAGGAAAAAACTTCTTAAAATGTGAATTACGACCCCATATAGGATCGCAGAGCGAAATGTGGGGGTCAGGAATAATAATTCATTATCAGTACATTTTGATTTGCATACCTATTTTATATGTATATACCTAGGGTCCCTTAAAAATTTCTTGGGGAGTGGAAAAAGTTTTAGAAGTCCTGGGCTAGGATACGACATGATAGCCAAGTCTGGGGGTGGAGACTAATCTGCCTTTCAAATCATTGCAGAACCTTAGTTTATGTTAATCCAAAAGGGATGCCCCGCATCCCTAAACTCCAGTTAGTGTTAATTACAAGATTCCCTGACATCTTTATGTCAGGGAGAATAGTTTTTTAAGTTACTGGATCAACCAAAGATTTAAACTAGGTTGGAACAAGTCTAAGTGAAGTGCTGTTTCAAGGCATGATAGAATCGATCAGAGGACATTTAAGAAATTTATTTGAATTGGATGAATTAGGCACACGGCTAGGATTATGAGTCAAATTGCCAAGCACTTTGAAGAGCCAGACCCTTTTGCCCATAAATAGAGGAGTAGTAGGATGAGGAAGGGAAAGATTGAATTTGGATCATTTCCTCTTATCCTCTTTTCTGCTATGGCCACATTTGAGTTTTCTAGATCGTATTTGGAAAGACTGGTTCAAATCATGGACTGCATATCTGCTTCAAAGACCAAAGTGTAGAGAGACTTATCAGTGACATTGATTAGAGGATTAGTGAAATTTTTAGATAAAGCAATTTTCAATTATCTACTGAGTAGGTGAGGGGATTATGACCATCATTCACCACAGATCCTTGATGCAAACTTTATTATTCATCTTAAAATGTTTATATTTTAATTGTTAGAGAATGGAGAGAAGTGACATCACTAAAGACCTTGCCAGAATGAATAATTGAATCCCTACTTATATCAATATACACAACAAAGTAAGAAAAGCAACACATTGTTAGAATAAAAAAACAAGAAAATATAAAACAAATTGTATATCTGAAAATGTAAGAACAAAACAGGGAAAAATCACTTCCATATAACAACAAAGCTGGACTAATTTGTTCAAATTATAGATTACACAGAAAACTGTGAATTTTTTGAGTGGTGGTTATGGGGCATCCTTCTTATACAATAATTTCTAGTCTTTCCAGTAGCAAATATGATAGACAT
Organism: Sarcophilus harrisii; assembly: GCF_902635505.1. Classification (NCBI taxonomy): domain Eukaryota; kingdom Metazoa; phylum Chordata; class Mammalia; order Dasyuromorphia; family Dasyuridae; genus Sarcophilus; species Sarcophilus harrisii. The sequence goes on from NC_045426.1 coordinate 199,130,093, forward strand.
ATTATCTATTAAAGTTTCAGTTACATGGCTGAATTTATTACTCCCTCAGTCAGAGAAGCTCTCCTGCAGTTTTGACTGTTCTAGGAGACAAGGATTTGAGCTGTTGATACACCTTATTGTTCACCTAAAAGCAGGGGTCCTCAAACTACGGCCCTCGGGCCAGATGCAGCAGCTGAGGACACTTATCCCCCTCACCCAGGGCTATGAAGTTTCTTTATTTAAAGGCCCACAAAACAAAGTTTTTGTTTTTACTATAGTCCCGCCCTCCAACAGTCTGAAGGACAGTGAACTGGCCCCCTGTTTAAAAAGTTTGAGGATCCCTGAAAAGTAATGCCATTCTATGAGGAGTTGGTACCCATTTAGACCTAAGGCATATCCCAATGATATGTGAATCAGTATACCCTAATTCGGAATACATGCTAGGGGCCAGAAGAATTTCTGTGTAGAGAAAAGGGAAAGCTATTCTTTTCCAGTAATTATTAAATAGACAGTTTGTTAAGAATTAGATGATGTTAAGGATTAGATTTGTGATCCATTAGTGTTTTTGATATTGTTGAGTTATTTCAGTCATGACCGACTTTTGGAGTTTTCCTGGCAGAACTACTGGAGTGGAGGCAGCTAGAGGGTGCAGTGGGTAGACCACCAAGCCTGGAATCAGAAGGACTTGAGTTCAAATTTGACCTCAGACACTAACACTTATTAGCTGTGTGACCCTGGACAAAAAACTTAACCCCAACTGCCTCAAAAACAAACAAAAAACCTCCCCACTCCATAAAAAAACAACAACAGAAAAAATACTGGAGTGTTTTGCCATTTCCTTTTCCAGTTCATTTTATAGATGAGGAGCGAAGGCAAACTAGGCCCAGGGTCCCACAGCTAATAAATGTCTGAGGCTGGACTTGAACTCAGGTATTCCTGACCGCAGGGCCAGTGCTCTATCCATTGTATCACCTGTTTGTCCTATCCAAATATTAGCAAAAAGAAATCAAACTGTTTGTGAGAGACGGGTGTTTATGTGTGAATACATATACCAAAGAGTGAAAGAGTTCTCTCATGGAGAGTAAGGTAATTCAGCACAACTAAGAGTCCTATATCTCATGAAAATAGTTCAGTGAAGTATGTAATGTAGTAAACTGGGGATAAAGACATATTGGGGAATGCCAGTTTCTTTCATGTCAAAGAAGAGAGTCCCATATCAATGGGCTTTGGGAGTGGGATTACATTCCTCCCCTGGACTAAACCACCTTGCAAAAGAATTACAACCAGTCTAAGTCCAAAATCTGTAAGCAAACAATATAAATACAAGCATCAGCACATTAAAACAACAAAGAAGACTTTCCTGGATTCCCAGATAACCACACTGTAAAAATTGAAACAAATATTTATTAAATGTATATGTATATGTAAAAAACTTATATACATATATATAAATGTATATGCATATGCCATGAAACTATAAAGAGCATCATCTGGAAAGATATTACAGTGACAACATGTCTAAACACATATAACATGTACATTTTGAAAATATAGGAGAATCCATAGTATACAGCAATCTATTAAAAGCACTGAGTATGGTTAACTATTAAAGCAAGATTGCTAGGTACAATATCAATAAACTTATATATAAAATTCAACTTCAATACAAGCGTAGCAGAACAATGAACAGATCTTTCTATAGCATGAACCTAAAACCAAACAGTTAAATTGCCATAATAGTAAAATATAAAACAAACACACTTAAAGATACAGTAATTCATATTACAGTACTAAACATGTAAGACACTTTTCACATGGGCAATCTTTACTATTGTTGCCTGAAGATATGTGTTAGGTATAGTTATAGCTTCGGGTTTACCTATAATATCTTAAGAGCCTCATGACTGATCTAATAGGTATATTTGTCTTCTCACTAACTAATCTCTCTGCTCCTATATAGACTTAATAGTTGGCATGGGCTGACTATCAGGATTATTATAGATTTATGGGTCTATAACAGGAATGATAACCACTCCTGGATGGCTATGAGTATTTTCAAACTCTGTGGATTGAATCCATACTCTATATATTTATCTCTATAACAATTTTAGGCAGGAAAGGGGTTGCTTTGGGGTTCAATATTCCAGTCGTACAATGAATAGTACAATTTCCTTCACTGGATGCATCATTTTCTGTGCCCATTTCTGTCTAAAAATAGGGAGTGGGCAGTCTCTTTTTCTCAGCCTCTTTGTAAATGGGTGTTTATCACTTCACTTTACCTGCTTATTAGAAAGTCTGACTAAATAAATCTATTATGGGCAATAGGTGGTGAATAGTCCTGATAGCTTGCCTCCTATTTTCTGGGGCTATTTGTAAACAGGAAGGTTGCCCAGTTTCTCAATTACTTTATGTAGGTTAGCTTTCGAACAGCCAGTGAACTTTTAAGTCCTTGGATGGATAAAAGCAGTCTTTTAGGAATCTGGTAGTATGCACTATGCAAATCCAAAACTGAAAACTACTGACCGCTCGAAGACAATCCAGAATAGGGTACTACTCCACTTTAGTCCCTTTGTTCAAATTCAGTAATGGACCTCCATTAGTATCTTTCTATTTTTCTTAGGTATCATCATCATGGGTGATGATAACAGGGGCTGGTTTCTGTGATGCCATTAACCAACATTTCTTTGAGAGAGTTTTTAAGATCTTCCATCATAGTTACAAGAAGCTTCCTAGATCTTTCTCTGAATGTTTGGGAATCAGTAAGCTAGATTCTTCAATTTGCATCTCAAAAATCTCCTCTGTGCAATGAGAACATAACTGTTCTCCTGATGAGCTCCAGCCTCATTGTTTTCTTTGATTCTTGATGTACTGAGGAGTCTCCAAAGTAAAAAATCTCAGGGTCCAGCACAGAAGGTAGATGGGTAAGGCTCCCATGATATCCACTGAAACCTCTTACCTCTATCATCGCTTGTAAGCCTCTGCACAGTTTGCATGGATGATCAAAGTGTGCAAGTTTTGAGTCTCAGTTTGTCACTTGAAGTATCCCACTAGAATTTTGAAAAGACTAGAATTAGTTCCATGCAGTGCTATGTTTATTGGAAGGTCTAGAGTATCCACTGGAGAGCCAGAGTGTCTGCTTTTTTGTTGCCAGCAACTTCCTTAGGAAATTTCAAACTCATCTCATTGTATCTCAGAGAGAGAAGATCTTTATCATTCAGATTATCAAGTCAGGTTTTAAATCCAAATACTTATTACAAAAAAGATTGGAAAATGATGGTAACTTGAGATTCAGAACAGGATTGTAAGTTATATCTTCAATTTTTACCATTACCTCAACATGAAATCTTACATGAATCTAGGTGGAATTAATGAGAAATTAATGATAAAAATAAATGTTAAATGATAAAAATAATGTTAAATGAATAAATAGAATAATATCAATATAATAAATACATAAATGAATGAATAAAAGTAGTGTTAACTGTCCTTGGGATCCTGGAGGTCCTCCCTCTCTTCCAATTTCCCAAAACTGGATTAGAAGATTTTAACTTCTTCATGACAAAGGCAGCATTTCCTTTGCCAGTACATCCCATATAAGCATGCTCAACTAATCTAGTTATGACAAAAGATGAATCTATTACTCTGATGATTATCTGATAAAAGTATTCTTATACTAGGCAATTGTGTCCCTCCCCCCATTCCTTTAGTTTTTTATCTCCCCAAGGAGAATAGCTTGTACAATACTCTTTGTCTCACCTGATTGTCTTAGGCTCTATTTTTGCAGTTTAACACTAGTGGGGTCATTATCTTAAACGTTTGGACCTTCTGATGTTTTGAGCTCCATGAATTGTTTTGTACCAGCTTCACCATGGCCCTTGTTTGCAAACACTTCTGTGTCTTCATAGATTTTTTCTTAAATCTAAAATATTTTCATTAGTTTTGGATATTTAAAAGATACCTTTTGAACACTTTCAATAAAAAAAAAAAAAAAGAACTGAATTGCTATTGCCATAGTAAACTATTGTAGTCTCATCAGGTATTATTGTTTGTCCTTTGTTTTTCCAGAAAACCAGTGACATCAGAGGACAGTGTCTTGAATTGGATTTAAATGAGGCAAAGTTGCACAAAGTCATCAACCTCTCTCTTGGAGAGTTGTCGAAGTTCCATGTCAAGACAAAAGTGCAATGGAAGACCTTGACATCTTTGATGTCTATCCAAGTTCTAAGCACTTTAAGTAAGCTTCAGCTGCCTTCATGGCCATTGGAACAAATTGTTCTTATTCATTCATTGTACCAGAGAATTGGGGTACAAGAGAGAACAACAGTTTTAGCAAATATAAGAAACAACAAATACTGAGAAAATCTGACTTTTTGCACTAAATGAAAATGTGGAATAAGGATTTTTCCCCTCTCATTGTACAGTAAACACAGTATGTTGTTGTCCAGTCATTTTCAACTCTTCATGACCCCATTTGAGGTTTTCTTGGCAAAGATACTGGAGTGATTTGCCATTTCCTTCTCCAGTTCATTTTACAGACAAGGAAACTAACTGGTTTAAAAAAAAAAAAAAAAAAAGGGGGCTAAGTGATTTGCCCAGAATTACACAGCTAGTCTGAAGCCAGATTTGAAGATGGAGTCTTCCTGACTCAAGGCCCCACACTTTATCCACTGAACCACCTAGTTGTCCAAACAGTATAGTACAAGACCGTCATATGAATTTCAGATGCACTGATCCATAAAAACACTTTTCTTCCTTTCAATTAAAAAAGGCAGTGTTAATTGCAATTATCCTGTCTGCAAAGATCTGATGACATCATATACACAAGAATATAATCTCTGTAGTGTAATTTTTAAAATATTCTTAGGCTTTTCAGTGTTTTTTTCTTTTTTAGTCTCTATACTTGTTGCTTGACCTGGAAGAGGAACTCGATAGACTTATCTCCCTTGCACTGGACAGTATTAGAAACAAAATCAGCATACGGTATTCTCATCTGCTCCCCTCAAACATCACAGCTAAAATTTATACATTCATGCCAGGCAATATCTGGCTTCGCTTCTATTAAGGGATCTCCTGCCTTTGCAGTTACATGCCTGCCTGTAACTGGCTGCCTGGCTCAGGGAACTTCTGGTGTCCCAGCCATACTCTTGCCTGTCTAACTCATGTGTCCCAAGATTGTTCTCTTGTGGGACATACTTTATATCCAGAGAAAATGCCAATTTGAGGTCTCTTATGTCTGTATAGCACAGGGATTATGGTCTCTACTCTAGCTACCATTGGGGCCCCAAAGTAGTCTTAATTTTCTGTTTCATTGGAGATTCATGCCTGAAACATTTTTATTGATGAATAATCATTGAGGGGCTACTAGGCCGAATTAGGATGAAACATATTTAGATCAAAATCATAGAATGTTAAAGCTTGAAAGAATTTTAGCAATTAGCTAGTCAAATTAAAGTTAACGCTTGCTATACAGAAAGCATTGTGTTAGGTCCTAGGTCAAAAAGAGAGATATATCTAAAGTTTAAATGTGCAAAGTTCTTGTCTTTGTTGCACTAAAAAAAGGTTTCATCTAGATATTCTAGGCATTAGGAAAGGCTTCTTGGAAGATGTGACATTTGAGTCACACTTTTAAGGATAGGTACTTATTATCTGTGTGACCTGGAGTAACTTTTTGAGGCTTTACTCATAAGTAAATAAAAAGTTAAGACTGGATCCCAATTTTTAAACTGAGACTCCATAACTGAATGTGGGGGTCACAAAATTAGAATTTATTATCAGTGATTGATTTGTATAACTATTATATACACACACACATGTTGTGTTCTTTTTCCAAAACACAGCCAGGTGATAAAAAGTTCAGATCTTTTATTGTGTCCTCCAATATAGCCCAGTTAGCTCAGATTCCAACACACACACATACTTAAAGTCATGTAAAATTTCTCAGGCAAAAGGGGTCCCAAGTGGAAAAAGTTTCAGATGCCCTGGAATAGATGATCTTTCGGGTCCCTTCTAGCTCTAGATTTGTGATATTAAGATGAGGAGGAGAGGAAAGAAATTCCAGGTAATGGGGTTAATCATGTGAGTAAAGAAAAGAGATTAGAAATCAATCACAGGGCATGTCTTAAAATGGATAAATCAAGTCATTCAAAGACGTTGCCACAGCAAATACATGGCAAGCTTTTAGACTATATATTAAGTAACATATACATATATATGTATATAAATATATATATATATATATATATATCAGTGAGATCACAGGTCCCATGCATTATACACAGGTCCCATGCATATATAGATAGATAGATAGATAGATAAATATATATAGATATAGATATTTATATATATGCATGAGACCTGTGATCTCACTGATATAGAAAACTACCAGATGAAGAAATTCCTTATACTAATGCTGGTCAGTACCTTCTTTACAACCTATGGTGAGAGTTGTCTAGAGTGTGTTAATGGTAGAACTTCAATACAGAACAGATCTTCTTGGTTCCTGGGTTGCTCTCCATTCATTATACTGGGGGCTGCCTCATGTAAGTATTTTGTATGTATGCATGTCTATGACTTAAAAATCATTACTGGATGCATTTTCTGTATTCAGCCCTTCAATTTATAGATCAGGATCTTCCAGACAGTCAGTAATAACAAAACAGCAACAATAATACTAGTAGCGTTTATGTAGTATTTTAAGGTTAGCAAAGAGCTTCATATATCATAAAGAGCTTTTACAGAAATTATCTCGTTTGATCCTCAAAATAATCGTATGAGATTAAACCTAGGTCTTCTGATTCAAAGACACCTGTGCTCCATCTTCTATACACTGTTTGCTTAGTGTCTGCCCTTCTCAAACAGTGCAAAAACTAATAAATATCCATCAAATCGAGAAGCTATCACCATTTGCTATTCTGCACTATAATTTTGGTCTACTCTTAGGTTTTTCCATCTTAAGTGGAACTTTTGAAATCTAAACAGGAAAGAAGAACAAGAAGAAGTGGGAGGTTGTGCCTGCTCAGCTAATAACAAGGTAAATAATGAGTAGAACCGAAATCCTAGGGAATGGGAGGCAGCCTGTAGTAGAAATAACACTAAGAACCCAGATTCAAATGCGGACTCTCTGTCTTTATTTATTTGTCTGACCTTGGACAAGCTACTTCATCTCTCTGACCTCAGTTTCCTCATCTGTAAAATGAATAGAAAAGATCATCTACTCAAGGGTTTTCGGTTGTATTTTATTTTATTTTTTTTGTCCCTTTCAGGCATTAGTATCCAAAAATGCTTCATTTCCTATGTACAGACACCAGAGGCAGCAAGCTACGTGTGGCCACTAGGGGCAGCAAAGAGAGTAAGCAAGCTTCCCTGAGGAAGGGGGGAGGGGAGGGAGGGGGAAAGGGGGCGGGGAGGCGGGAAAGGGGAAGGGAGGGGGAAAGGGGGAGGGGAGGGGAAAGGGGAGGGGAGGCGGGAAGGGGGAGGGAGGAAGGAAAGGGGGGGAGAGGGAAAGGGAGGGGAGGCGAGAAAGGGGAGGGAGGGAAGGGGGAGGGGAGGAAGGAAAGGAGGGAGCCGAGAAAGGGAGGGAGCTGAGAAAGGGAGGGGAGGGGGAAAGGGAGAGGGGAGGCGGGAAGGGGGGAGGGGAGGAAGGAAAGGGGAGGGGAGGGAGAAAGGGGAGGGGAGGGAAAGGGGGAGGGGAGGCGGGAAGGGGGGAGGGGAGGAAGGAAAGGGGAGGGGAGAGGGAAAGGGGAGGGGAGGCGAGAAAGGGAGGGGAGGGGGGAAGGGGGGAGGGGAGGGGAAGGGGGGAGGGGAGGAAGGAAAGGGGAGGGAGGGAGAAAGGGGAGGGAGGCGGAAAGGGGAGGGGAGGGAAAGGGGAGGGGGGGAAAGGGAGGGAGGGAGAAAGGGGAGGGGAGTGGGGAAAGGGGGAGGGGAGGAAGGGGAGAGAGGAAAGGGGAGGGGAGGTAGTGCCTCTGATACCAGAAGGCAAAGGTTAGCCGGCTTCCCGTGGGAGGGGTCCGGCCAAGGTAGGTGGCCCCCCGGTCTGGGCGCACGGCAGTCCGTTCGTGGCGGGCCCGGGGCGGCCGTGCCCTTCCCCGAGCTTTGAATTTTGCCTTTCTTTCCTCCCTTCCTTCCTCCCGCCCTCGAAACCCAGGCGGGAGGCTGGACCGCGGCTCCGAGACCACACTGCGCTCCTGCCCCTTCCCCCTCCGGGGTCCCCCTGGCAGGTGGGTGCTGGCCCCGGGCTTCCCGCAGCAAAGGCGCTGAGAAGGCGAGACGGATGAGGAAGCGTGGGGCCGAAAAGCAAGCCCCTTCCCCGCATTTCCCACAACTCTCTCTGCTTATGTGGGATCACCTTTGGAATGGGGATTTGTTCGTGTATGGTGGCTTAATGTATCAAATGGATTAAATAATTAAAAAGACAAAGAAAAAACATAAACCCTCCTTCTTCCCTTTCCCCTCCTCCTTCTCCTTTCTTCCTCCTTCTCCCTCCTCCTTCTCCCTCCTCCTTCCTCCTCCTTCCTCTTCCCTTTTCCTCCTTCCTCCTCCTTCCTCCTCCTTCTTCCTCTTCCCTTTTCCTCCTTCCTTCCCCTCCCTCCTCCTTCTTCCTCCTTCCCTTTTTCCTTCCTTTTTTCTCCCCCCCCCCTCCCTGCCCCCGCTGCCTTTTGCCCTGATTTCTTCCAAAATTGGTTTTTAAAAGGGAGGGTTTCATTTCCCCTGTCCTTTTTTAAAAAGAATGAGGGAAACGGGGCTTGCTCAGGGTCACATAGCTTTTAAATGTCTAATGCCACATTTAAACTCAGAAAGATGCCCTTTGACCTGGTACTTTATCCACTTCACAACCTAGCTGCCTATATGTATATATAAAGATGTAATGACATAGAAATGGTTTAAAAAGTGAACAAAAATCCTTGTTTTTAATTCATGGTAGAAGTCATAATTTTCTTACTCATCCTCTAGCTCCCTGATTTCCATTATTAACTCAATAATGTACCTTTCTAGGTTTAATTAAATGTCTATACAATGGTACTGCATTATTAAACTTGACAGATTGCTGGAAATAGAGATTGCCTATACCAAACAAATTCAGATTTAAATTTAAGGAACTGTTAGCAAAATTATTTCTAGAGTTTCCCTTGAAGAAGCAAGTGATACGCAGGACAGTAATATAAATACAAGGCAGTTGGATGCTGCTTGCGAGGTATTTCTCCTTCCAGACTGAGCTACCCTTCCCATGCCAAAGTGCATGAGGGAAAACATAGAATTTTACCAATTCCATAAATATTCAGCCTTATAAAAATTAAGTATCAACCCAGATATACTAACAAGCATGTGTTTTCTTTCTCCCATTACTCCCCATAGATCAATAAAAATAAGTATAGTCAAGCAAAACACATTCCCACATTGACCATATCCAAAAACATATCTCCTTCTATGTTTTAAGGCCATCACATGTCAGAAGGTGAGTAGCATATTTTTTTGGTCCTCTAGAATCATGGTTTTGGTATTTCATTTTTCAATTCTCTAGTCTTCCAAAGTTTGTTTTTTTTTTATATTTTTTCCTCGGGTATGCTGTTTTCATTTAGCATCAGTTTAAAGAGTGAGATGAAAGGAAGTAAAGGTTGTTACTGTGATGATCTTCTCAAAGAATTTATCTAAGGGCAAGAAAGATATAGGATGATAATGGAGGTGGACAGTAAGTAAGTTTTTTGAGGACTGGAGAGACATGGGCATGTTTGTAAGCAATAGGAAAGTAACCAATTTCTCCTAGACAGGGAAAGATGGATGATAAGTGAGAGAGATAATAGAGTAGGCCATCAGCTGGAGAGAATGGAATGGAAAGGAATTCTTGTGCATTTAGATGGATTTGTATTGGCAAGGGCCACTTCATGTGAAAAAGTGAAGGAGGAGAGAGTGACAGAAGGCATATAAAGGAAGGTTTGGGAATACTCCTAAATCAGTGTCCCAAACTGGAGCAGGGGAGCATTGAACTACCTAAAAAAGAGATGAATCAGGCAAGTTGGAAAAGAAGGGTTTTTTGCATTTGAGAGCCATATTTAAAATTATTTATTTTCGTGAGATAGTATATTTCTCCTTTATAAACAAGTGGAACAAGTGAAGAATTATGATACTTGTTTAATATTTTGGAAAACTTGGATCTGAAAAAGACTACATGTGACCTGAAAGATAAAACATTCAACTGAAAATCAATCCCCTTTAGCTGTTGGTTCCAAAATTATTTTGATAAGTGATATTCATATTCTGAACTTCTTTCTAAATGTAAACTGAAGGATAATTAAAACTTTGTTTTAATGTAAAAGTCAGTAGGTCAGTTAATCAAACATTTATTAAGTACCTGTTATGTTCCAGAGGGGGAAAAAAAGGCAAAAGAGTTCCTACTCTTTCAAGGCCTTTCCAATATAATGGGAGAATCAATGTGCAAACAACTATATATATTATCTATACATATACTCTAGTTATATATAGGATAAATTTGAAATAATCAACAAAGGGAAAGTACTAAAATGAAAGGAAATCCATGGAGGTTTCCTCTAGAAAGTAGAATTTTAGCTGAGTATCTAGAGAAGGCAGGAAGTAGAAATGAGGTGAGAGAGTATTCCAGATCTGAGAAACAGCCAGAAAAATGTCTATAGTCTGGAGATGGAGTGTCTTTTTTATGGAACGAGAAAGAAGCTAGTGTCACAGCATTACAGAATAGAGGGAGAAGTTAAGGGTCAGGGTGATATGACACCAGGGGATGAGGTAAATTATAAAGAGCTTTTAATGCTAAATAGAGGATTTTGTATTTTATCCTGGATGTGATAGGAATCCATGAAAAATTTTGAGTAGGGAGGGTGACATGGTAATATCCATGCTTTAGAAAGATCACTTTGACAGCAGAGTAGAGAATTGCCTGGACTAGGGAGAGATTTGTGGTAGGCAGACCAAACACCAAACTATCCAAGCCTTATAAAGTGCAGGTATGAGTTTGTTAAGGGCCTGTACCAAGATGATGGCACTGTTAGAGAAGAAAAGGGTTAGTTTTTAAGAGAGAGTTTAAAGATAAAATCAATAGACCTTGGCAACAGATTTAATAATTTTGATAATTTGGGTAAGGAGTAAGGAGCGAGACAGAGTGAAGAATTGACATCTAGCTATGGAAGTCTGAATGAGAGGTAATAAGGAAATTAGGAAGAAGGGAATGTAGGAGGGGTAGAATAATTATTTCATTTTGGGTTATGATGACTTTAAGATGTCTCTGTAAAATACTCAGTTTGAGATATCTGGTAGGTAGTTGGAGATAACTACATTCAAGGTCAACAGAAGGATTAGAACTGGATGAAATCTGAAAATCATCAGCATAGAGATGCCCATTGAATCCATGGTAGCTGATTAAGTTCACCAACTGAAATAGTATCAGGACAGAGCCCTGTGGACTGGATGAGACTTGGATGAAGATACAGTAAAAGAGAAGAAGCAGTCAGATGTAAGAGAGGAGAGAGAAATGTCATAAAAACCCAAAGAGAAGAGGCTATCAAGGAAAACAGGGTTAGTGGCAGTAATAGAAGCTTCAGGAAGGTCAGTAAGGAGGAGGATCAACTTTAAAAGACCATTAGATTTGGCAATTAAGAGTTCAATAGTAACTTCTAGAGAGAGTAGTTTCAATTGTCTGATAAGCTCAGAAGCCAGACTATATAAGAAGAGAATGAAAGGGAAGAAAGTAAAATACTCCTGTCATAGATAGGTTTTTGTTTTTTTTTTAAAGGAGTTTAGCCACAAAAGGCAGGAGAAATATAGCATAGTCATTATTGAGGATGCATGGATCAAATAAGGTAGGGAAGAAAGGGGCATGTTTGTTGACAGTAGGAAAGCAGTAAATAGTAAAAAAAAAAAAAAAAATTGAAGATAAATGGAAAATGGGGTGAGAGAAAGAGAAAACTGCTAGCAAAGATGCGATAGAATGGGTTCTCGTGCACTTAGAGAAATTTTCTTTGGCAAGCAATAAGACAACTTCATTTTCTGAGAGAGATAAAGAAGGATATCATGGTAGAAGGTATCTGAATGATGTGAAATGAAGTATAGGAAAGAAGAAGGAACTCTCATTGAATTGCCTCTATTTTTTCCAGTAAAAGATGAGGCAAGATTTTCAGATAAAATTAGGATGAAAAATTTTGGAAAAGCTGTTGTCATAAATGGGATGCTATGTTATAGTTATTTGCCCTTTGTTCTTGAAGACAACCTCCACATCAGAAAGATAATGCCATGATATGCAAGGGAGTTGGATTTGAGTGAGAGAGGGCTGGGCAAGGTCATCTGCCTCACTTTTTTCTCCAGTTATCTGGGTCTGGTGGCCAGATATATTTCAGGATGACAAGAGATGGCCCTGGATGCCTTTGGAGACCTTTGCCTTTTTAAACTAAGTGGTCTCAGTTTGACTGAAGTAACCACCCATTCAGTGATTAAGGGTAAGGAAGAAAGGAATGAGGCAAATAAGTGGAATGAGTTAATTAGGGAAATGTAAAGGATTGCCTTGCTGCAGAAAGACCTATTTGAGATAATGTAAAATAAATTTATAGTGGATCCAGTTAGCACAGATTCATGATTTTCTCTAGCTTTGTTTAGGAGCACAGTGGTAGAAGCAAAGAAGCAAAGGGGGTTGGAATCATCCAAGGCAGAAAGGCTTGGAAGAAGTTTAGCAAATCAATAAGGGAGCAAGAGATTCAAGAGAGGAGGACAATTTAAAGTTGAATTGGTTCACCAAGGCATCAAGACGGGAAACAAATCTCTAGTGTAGGGATGAAGGCCTGGGAAAGAACTAAAATGTCTAAGAATTGAAGGTCCTGACATCAAATTGTAAGGCAGATAAAAAAATGGAATGGCAATAGATTGTGACCAGATAAGGTGATTCCAGAGCTTAGAAGTGGTATATTTGCAGGTATTGGCAAAATCAAGAGTTGATCAGATTTGTGTGTCTGAGGTGGGGAATAAGAGAAAATCATGGCAAGTGAATATTGAGTGTGAGGTTAGGGTATTTGTGGAAGTGTCTCTTAAATATGACTATGAGGTTAGGATGTTTGAGAATGTATCAGTATATATCTTGAAGTTTCCCCTTCAAAGTATATGGTTAAGTATGTTGAAGGGAAAAATATTGTGAACTTCGCAGTGAATTCGAGTAAAGAAGGGGTATCCTAGGGGCAGCTAGTTGGTGCAGTGAATGGAGCATCAGCCCTGAAGTCAGGAGGAGTTGAGTTCAAATCTGGCCTCAGACACTTAACACTTCCTAGCTGTGTGACTCTGGGCAAGCCACTTAACTCCAATTGCCTTGGGGAAAAAAAGAAAAAAAAAAAGAAGGGGTGTCCTGGATATTGATAGACACTAGCCATGGAAGTTTGGTATATAAATGCTTGTTGAATGAACTAGTGGTCCCATTACCATTAATTCTAGTAGTATAATATATGGTAGTGTATATATATATATTTCTGTATAAATGAATGTAACATTATCTTCACACACCAATGCAAAATAAATGAATTCTGCCACAAGAATGAGAGAAAATGAGAGTCTTTTAAGGAAAAATATTGCTAGCACTGAACCACACCTTACTTCTCTGCTTTTTTTGACTGTGAAAGAAAAAGAGAGCTATAAAAAACTTTAAGTACCCTCAGGGAAAGAATAGCTGAGTGCCACTTATAAAATATGAACACAGAACTCCAAAACAAGACAAAGTGTGATTAAGCTCTACTGTAGAGGTTATAGAAGATTTTAAAGTTTAGAATCATGTTTATTATGAAAGAGTTTTATGGATGCAAAGAGAGGCAAAAATTTGTTCTACTACTTGTTTTGAAAAAGTGAATTTATTCCAACCTGATTGCCGTGTTAGAGTAAGATTTGAAGTTAATGTACTTTTTTTCTTAATCCATCAGGACAAGGAGGCTTTTTCTTTGATAGTTTCTTTCCAGCTAATTCTATTTCCTTTTTTCTGAGATTGGTTATTTAAGACCTCTAGTTTATACTCTGCTAGTTTAAGTATTGTTTTTTAATGTATTCTTCTATTTCTTTTGTAGTCTCCCTTTTGGGATCGTGTAAGTGTACATAATTGGTTTTTGTTATTTTTATTTTTTCTGGTTTTGTGGCGATTTCACCTTGCTCATTTGATATTTTAATTTATTTAATTTTCTGCTTTCTTTAATCAGATTAGCTAAAATTTTGTCAATTTTATTGTTTTTTTCTAAGCCAGCTTTTAGTTTTTTATTTATGATTTCTACAGTTGTTTTTTGGTTTGTTTTCATATATCTTTCTCCTCTAATTTTTAATACCTCCTCTTTTGGGTTTCTTTCAGATTTGTTTCTTTGTTGGCTTTCTAAGTTTTCTTTTGACGTTCTCATTTTTAAAAATGCATATTCAGTTCATTAATTCTCATTCTATTTTATTAATGTGTGTTTGTTGGGAGTGATTCCTGCTATCCTTCAGAGATCTTTTGCAATGTAGAATATTGCTGCAGTGCTAGTAGTAATTTCCTAAATTAATTTTTTTTGATGGATAATGGATGTCAGAGTGTGAGGGCTGTTTTTTGTCATGGTAACTAGAGCGTCTTTGCTGCGGGGACCATGGTCTGTAGTATGGAAGGGGCTGCCGATTGAATAAGAATCAAGTATTAATTCATGGAGTTTTTCCTTTCTTTGGAGTTCCAGATGCTTTAGACCATGGACATAGATAAAGTTGTTTTATTTTTGGTGCATACTTTATATTTTGGAGCAGTTTGAGAAATTGTGAGAATCATAGAACACAACTAGTTTTCCATCTTCTTGGCCATATGACCCAGAAGTCAGATTCTGTGATTTTTAAGATGTCTTGCAGTTCTAATATGTCAGTGAGGCCTGTTGCACATTGAATAGAGTACAAAGATAGGCTGTGGAATTGCCTTTGGATTTTTGAAAAGGTAAGATTCAATAGTGATAAATATTTAATAACCAGCTCTTCTGTCCTTTTGACTAGCTGAAGAATGGCCTAGATGAACTGTCTCTTTCAACCCTGAGTCTGTGATCCCATAGTGCTAGGGTATTTTTGTATTACAAGTCTTTGGAATATAAATTTAGTATGCAAAGTCCCAAGTCCATTTCTTTATATATACTAACAGTTAGTATCAGTAAAATCAAAGAAGAGAGCATGGCTTTAAGTCAAGGCAACATTATTCAGATCTCCCCATCCCTATCTAGTATTTACAGAGATAGAGGTTTGATCAGTTTCTCTCTCTCTTTTTTTTTTTCTTAAGTAGTGTTAGTTCGAATGAGCCAGAAAATGGTAAAATATATTTCAGGTGAGTGATTTGGGAATTGCAGAAATTCTGTTTTGGAGTTGTAGGAGCAAACAGGTAATTAACTAAATTAACTGTGTGTTAAGATATTTTAATGGAATTGCCTGTTTTCTATGATGGCATCTTCAAATGAAATTAATTGTTCTGGTTATAGAGGATAATGTGAAGTCAGCATCATTCTTGGTTTCTCTCCCCAGAGCTAGATTCTGTTATCATTCATGTGTGTGTGTGTGTGTGTGTGTGTGTGTGTGATGAAGGAATTTAAGTGCTTTTTTAAATTTTGTTCTACCATGTGATAGAACCCAACCATATAATTACAATTTTCATTGCGTTCAAGAACAGTTTTACAACATTACACTGCTGCATTGCTGTGTAATTTGAAATGGGAATAGCCTACTCCGGTTTTGGTACAACAGATGTCAGTATTTTAGTGGAATACGGAGGAAGGGAGATAATAGTAATAACAACAACTAGCATTTATATAACATTTAAAGTTTTGCAAAGTGTTTTTACAAACAAGTTATTTGATCCTTACAACAATCTTATAAAGTAAGTGCTATTATCCCCATCTTACAGATGAAGAAAATTGTGAGATTAAATGACTTGTTCAGGATTACATGGCCTAGCATAAACCTTACTGCCTTGGGTAATCATTTAATTCTTCCTGACTTTCAAGCCCAGCACCATCTCCATTCTGCCATTCTCACTACCCCATTTCATTTTATTCATCATGTACCATTGCCATTGCCATTGCCATTAACAAGTGTTAGAATAAAATTGGTCTTTCAATCCTTTGGATTCCAGGGGAGCATAGAGAAAATGTATTATGACTTCTTCTCAGATGTCTGTTATTATTGAAACTTTTGCCTATGACTGTCATGGGCACCAACTGCATTACTGAGTACTCCCCTCAGAAGTAATCATCTGGAAAGTGTGACAGTTGAGACTGAAAGATTCCAAATACATATGAGAGACAGTCCAGAAGACACATTGCTCTTTCTTTTCATTTCCTGTGTGGCCAGCTGCCAAACAAGTGCCCATGAACAAGCAGTTATCAGTCAGGATACAAGAACTGAAATTCATTACTAAAATTTACTTTTAAAATTGTTATAACCCTGTCAAAGAAACAAACAAACAAAAAAAACCTGCCAAAGGAAAAAACAAAACAAAACAAGAATAAGAGCTGAGGCTGAGTGCCTTGCATTCTTGTAGCTCATCTGCTAGACTTTTATCTACATGACTTTCCAAAATCCAACCTAAATAATTTTTCAGAGAATCTATAGTAGGGATGGTTCAATTAAGACCAAGAAACCAATCTCACTTTCACTTTAATCACTTTCACTTTAATCAATACAAATGCTAATGAGTTATATTTATAAATTATATATATTTTTATTTTCTATATCTCATTTGATCCTTAACAATTCAGTGAAGTAGATATAATTATCTTCATTTAATAGATGAAAAAACTGAGGCTGGGAATGGTACATGACTTGTCCATGTACACAGTCTCAAAGTTCTGAAGCAGGAGTCAGATTCAAGTTTTCCTGTCTTTGAGGCTGGCCACTTAATTTCCTTAAATGTACTTGATATTATTATTTATACATCAATAATCAAAGAGATGCCAAGTTATTAGAAATAATTTCTAATGGAGCAGTAATGAACTGAACCAGCTACGCCCAGAGAAAGAACTCTGGGAGATGACTAAAAACCATTACATTGAATTCCCAATCCCCATATTTATGCCCACCTGCATTTTTTATTTCCTTCACAAGCTAATTGTACAATATTTCAGAGTCTGATTCTTTTTGTACAGCAAAATAACGTTTTGGTCATGTATACTTATTGTGTATCTAATTTATATTTTAATATATTTAACATCTACTGGTCATCCTGCCATCTAGGGGAGGGGGTGGGGGGGTAAGAGGTGAAAAATTGGAACAAGAGGTTTGGCAATTGTTAATGCTGTAAAGTTACCCATGCATATATCCTGTAAATAAAAGGCTATTAAATTAAAAAAAAAAAAAGAAATAAATCCTTGGCTAATTTATGAATACTATTTCTCTGCCAGTATTCTACAAAATAAAACTAAATATAGTAGGCTCAGAGGCTGTTCTCCTACTCACACCAGCAGATTGGATTCCCAGAGAGCAATTGGCTATTTTTCCCTCAGTTGTCTTTGGGTAACCCTGAGATGTTGGGGACGTCCAGCTAATGTTATTCTCACAAGTCTCCATCAGAATTTTTTTTTCCTGAGGCAATTGGGGTTAAGTGTCTGAGGCCATATTTGAACTTGGGTCTTTCTGACTTCAGGGCTGGTGCTCTATCCACTACGCCACCTAGCTGCCTCTCCATCAGCATTTTTAATCCAATATATAGTCATTGATATCAATCAAGCCAAAGTTAATTAGCTTTAATTATAGAGTTATTTACTAAGGTGGTCTAGTCAGAAAAGTTGATAAAAGATCCCCCCAAACTCTATTTGTTGTTGTTCAGCTGTACCATTTGCAGTTTTCTTGACAAAGAGACTGGAGTGGTTTACCATTTCCTTTTCTGGCTCATTTTTACAGATGAGGAAATTAAGACAAGCCAGGTTAAGGGATTGGTCCAGGGTCACCCAGCCAGGGAGTGTCTAAGGCCAGATTTTCCTGACTCCAGACTCTACTCTATCCACTGCACCATCTAGCTGCCTTGACTCCATCCTCCTCCACTAATACATCCAGAAACCAAGAGAGAAACTGGATTCAATCTTTGAATGCCCATGTGGCAAAAGGATGACACAATTCCTGCATGTGTTTAGTCTTTTCCTCTCTTTGTGGGATCATCATGAAAGTTCTTTTAAGTACAGTATAGCTTTGTACCAGGATCCCTGTAAAATTCTGAATTTGACCTTCCTTATTGTGTTTAGTTTGTTTTCAATTCCTAATGCAGACATTGCTGTTAGATAATAGTATTATGAAGACATTACTAATACTTCCATGGGAAATTCAGAAGCTTCCAACTTTTCAAATTCATAAGATTATTCTCTGAACAAAGTAGGGAAAGGATGCCCCACCACCACCAATCCTACGGAATTCCTTTTCAAGGGCTCAGATGAAACAATTTCCATCAAAGGTCTGTTCTAACACTGTACTATTGGGTTTCATTTTCTTAACCAAGTTCAGTGCACTTCCTGTGTAATGTCGCTTAATTTCATTTTACAGATTTCACTCCTTCTGAATTGATTAATTAAGTTTTGTACCTAATTTAATAGCTTTGATTAATTGATTCTATACAAAGTGTTCTCACCTGATAAAGCTAACAGACCTAGGGCATCTTGTAATTATTTTAAGTGGGATGGAGTAAATGATTGATTGAATCAAATTCCCCCTTCTCTCTCCTCTCCCTCAAGAAATATGTATCCCTGAAGAAATCATTTATTTTGGAAATAAATCATAAATGCATACCATCCTTTTTTTGAAATAGACTTCAAAATTTTTTTAAATGATCTTTTATTTTCAAAATATATGCAGTGTTTTCAGCATTCACCCTTACAAAACCTTGTGTTCCAAATTTTTCTACCTCCCTTTTCCCCATTCTCTCTCCTAGACAGCAAGTAATCCAATATATATTAAACATGTACAATTGTTCCACACATATTTCCACAATTGTTATGCTGTACAAGAAAAATCAGATGAAAAAGGGAAAAAATGAGAAAGAAAACAAAATGCAAGCAAACAATAACAAAAAATTGCAAATACTGTATTGTAATCCACATTCAGTCCCCACAGTCCTTTCTCTAGGTGCAGATGGGTCTCTCCATCACAAGTCTGTTAGAATTGAACTGAATCACCTCACTGTTAAAAAAAAAAAAAAAGCCACATCCATCAGAATTGATTATCACATAATCTTGTTACTGGGTATAATTATCTTTTGGTTCTACTCATTTAACATCAGTTTATCTAAATCTCTCCAGGCCTTTCTGAAATCATCCTGCTGGTCATTTCTTATAGGACAATAATATTCCATAACATTCATATACCATAAATTATTCAGCCATTCTCCAACTGATGGGCATCCACTCACTTTCCAGTTTCTGGCCACTACAAAAAGGGCTGCCATAAACATTTTTGCACATGTGGGTCCCTTTCCCTCCTTAAGATCTCTTTGGGATATAAGCCCAGTAGAAACACAGCTAACGTGTATGCAGTTTGGTAGCCCTTTGGGCATAGTTCCAAATTGCTTTCTAGAATGGTTGGATCAGTTCACAACTCCACCCACAATATATTAGGGTCCCAGTTTTCCCACATCCCCTCCAACATCTTAGCCAATTTGAGAGGTGTGTAATGGTATGTCAAAGTTGCATTTTTTTTTGCATTTCTCTGATCAGTAGTAATTAAGAGCATTTTTATGTGATTAGAAAGTGCATACTATCTTAAGTAAATATGGAATACTTAATTTTAAGAAGAGATTTTCTTTATTTTTATAAGGACAAAGCTGGATGAATGCTTAATACTGTGAATAACAAAATGACAAAGAAAATTGGCAGGATTAAAGAATCTTCAGAAACCTAGTACTTTAAAAATGCTATGATTAACACTTTGTGGTTCTTGCTGCATGTTTCTAATAGAAACTTTATAATACATTTATGTTAGTTTAGCATTTGTGTATCTAGTTTTCATGAGATAGGTTCTTAGGAAAAATTAGCCCAGTTCCCATGGCAGGGAACTGTGTTGGATAATTATTGCCCTTACTACTCAAACAATAAAGGTTTAAGAGAGTTTTTTTTTGCCTTTCTCTTGGGGAACTAATTGAGGAAGAGAATCAAGCCCATTAAAAAATCTTATCAAAACAGATTGTTCTTAAAGTACTGTTACATAAAATAGATAAGACTTTCAAAATTGATCATTTTCCCAATGTTGCTGTTATAGTATAATTTGTTTTCCTTTTCTGCTCATTTCATTGCACATAATCATAAGTGAAACTTTTTTTTTTCATTCCACTTGTTTTTGAAACACTATATGCATGTAAGCATATTATAGATTTTTCAGGGGGTCATTATGACACCACCAATATCTGCGAAGCAAGTTTATTTGCTCCTTGTGATGCTGTTTGTTGTAGCTTCCAGGTAATAATTACGAACATCAATGTGTGGAAAACATAGATTTACTTTAGTTTTATTTTAACAGATTCAAGATGATTTGGTTATGGTACAACAGAGCACAGCAAGTCCAACATAGCTTTGGATTGATGTTCAAAAAAAGTTGTGCCTCTAAGAAAACCCTTCCAGTTCTGACCCTGTTCACGAAGGTAAAGAGCTGATCAATTAACGTTTGATAAAGATACTGGTAGATAAAATATGAACTATTCTAGAATGAAAAATTAGAGTATAAAAAGGTAGAGTGGAGTAAATTTTTGCTATTCTGAGATTTTCATATCTTATGTATCAATTAGTATATTAGAGCAATATTTTCTTATTCATATATCTCATGTCCCTCAATTCTGAAAGGGTAAGTTTGTGAAATTTTGATGTAAATCTAATTTGTGCCAGACTTCTCTCTAGATTTCCCAGCAAGTTTTATCAAATAGTGAGTTCTTTAGTTGTGTTCTTTAAGTATGTTGAACATTACACTACTAGGTGGATCCTTTGCTCTTGTATGTCATCTACCTAATCTATTCCATTGCCCAACTTTTCTGCATTTTATCCAGTATCAAACAATTTTGATGATAAATGTTTTTATAGTATGATTTGATTATGTGGTACTTCTAGACTCTCTTCTTCTTCCCATTCTCCCCCCCTCCAATTTCTCTTGAGAATCTCAACTTCTTTTCCTTCATATGAATTTTGTTATTGTTTTCCCTAGCTCCTCAAAATAATATTTTTTATATTTTTCAGTTATATGCTTGTCAAAGTGATAGTTTGATAGTTTGGTGTAGGACTGAAGTAGTAAATTAATTTAGCACTATTATCACTTTTATTTTATTGACAGCCCAAATGAGGAATTTATATTTCTCATCTTACCTAGGTCTGTCCTTATTTCTGTTAAAAGTGTTTTGTGGTTGTAGTCACATAGCTCCTTTGAAAGGAACTTGATAAGTGTGATTTTTGAATGGAATTTCTCTTTCTATTTCTTCCAGCTGATGTTTATAGGTAATAGGTAAATGACTAATGATTTATGAGAGCTAATTTAATATACTGATATTTTGCTAAAGTTATTATTTCAAATTCCTTTTTTATTTGGCTTTCTAGGATTGTCTACACAGACCATTTTATCATCTGGCAAAAATCAAAATTTTTATTATGCCTATACTAGTTCTTAGTTATGAGGATATGCTAATTTTTCAATTACTTTTTCTTGTGTTATTGTTATAGCTAGTGTTTGTAACACTGTCAAATAATATGATAATGATTTTTAAAACTTCTTGTTTACCATTAAACTAATGGAAAAGATCTCTGTTTTATCACCATTACATGTAATTCTGGCTTTTGGTTTTAAATAGATACAATTTACCATAATTGGGAAAAAATACACTTAGTCTTGTGTTATTAATTTTTTAAATGGCTGTTATTTTTCAAAAACTTATAGGGAATTTTTTTACATGAAAGCAAAGGGCATGAGAGAGAGATTATAGTTATAAGGAGATCCAAAAGCAACTGACATCTTAACTCTTAGTGAATCTCAAAGAGTATGTCTCTTCAGCATTTAGTTGCAGCTGATTTTCAGCTGAAATATCCAAAAATTAAAACAAATTTGATAACCCTTAAAAAAATATATTCAGCAACAGACAGAGCTTTCAGCTTTTAAGCACTGTGCAGTGAAGCCTGAGGGAAAGCTGATGGAATTGGTAACACAAGTTGGTGGCATAAGTAATATCATTTATTCTAATGAGAATGAAGAACCTGTATGGTTTCTGACCCAGGGATTCTATTGCCTCCTACTGAAATCAGAGCTAGGAAGAGACTTCGGAACTCCAACTGGTGGCTTTAAAAAAAGTCTATATTTGTCTTATACTGATCTCAAAAATTTCTTCATTGAGGGAGCAGGGATTGGAGCAGCCTTTCACCATCACAGAACTAGATGGTGAACAAGTAATATTGTAAGTTTGCACAGAAACATGATGAAACATTGGAGCAGTGGCTCCTAAAGGAATATATTAGTGGAATTAATGTTGAGATTCTCTACATAGCTGTTTTTACAGGCTTGAGGAGCGCTTTAGGAATTCACTGTTAAAAAATCAATTAAAGTCCAGTTGGAGCACATCTGTTGTCCCTTTGTATTTGGCTGAGATGGGGAGTTATTTGCACTCTCTAGTAACAAAGATAAAGGAAACTAGATTTTATTATATCAGTTCCCCTTACAACAACCCCATGTTACCTATGAAGAAGGCAGGTTCACTTGGAAACTTAACTGTGGATTATAGAGAGATGAACAAAATGATCTTGCTTATCTCTTGACCTTATTAAAGAATCAGATCATCCTCTATTCCATTTGATGCTTATAGCAACCCTGCAAGGTAGATGCTATTACTACCCCATTTTACAATTAAGAAAACAGGCAAACAAATGAAATTACTTGCCCAGGGTCACACAGCTATTATACAAAAATGAATTTGAACTCAGATCTTCCTGACTCCAGGCACTGTGTCACCAGCTGCCTTTTATGGAGTTATTAATCTCACCAATGCCTTTTCCAATGAATTTCCCTATCCAGTTTTATTAAGCACTCTTATAAATCTTGTGTGTGTGTATATATATATATATATATATATATATCCCTTTCCTTCTTTCATCTCTTTTAGGTATAATCTTATTGGAGGTATTGCTGAATCACTTTTTTTTTTACAGTAGGGTTGGGCTAAATCATAGATAGCACAGAAAAAATAAATTCTTATTAATTTTTAAAATGAAATAAAAGTCTGAATTATATGTAAATCTAAACATAAGTTATGCAATGTATTGAAGATAACTTCTGC
This sequence comes from Sarcophilus harrisii, assembly GCF_902635505.1. NCBI lineage: Eukaryota > Metazoa > Chordata > Mammalia > Dasyuromorphia > Dasyuridae > Sarcophilus > Sarcophilus harrisii. Next base: position 199,153,329 of record NC_045426.1, read on the forward strand.
TTTCAACAAAATGCCACAGAAGGCCTTTCACTAGACTGGTATAAGTTAATCAGTATTTAAAAGAGATTGAATGTGATTCTAAAAAAATCATGCCTGTTATTTTCATAAGGTCTTTGAAGGGTTTAGGTTCTTTTTAGAAATTATTGTATATTTCATATTACAGTTTAGGTAACTTTATCTGTTTGTACTTTTTTTTAAGGAGAGAGGAGGGAGAAACTAGCTAAAATGAGAGCATGAGAAAGCAATATAGCCCAGCTTTCTCTTGTAATTATTCCAACATAGATTCAAGAAATTCATCAGAATGAGTAGGGATTAGCTAATCCAAGAAAAAATCATAGTGGGTCATTTTCAGAGAGGAGGTTCAGCTAAGCAAACCTGTGGTAGAGCCTACAGGATAGAAGTAGGGTCTAGAGCAATGTACTAGGGCAAGGATTAGAAATTAGAATTAGGAAGAAAAAAATTGAGGGCATTAAAAGAAAGACTTGGTACAATTAACAGCTTACTAGTTCAGATCCTTAGGCTATAGACAGATTCTGTGAAAATTAGAGTGAACCAAAGAGAAACTGATGATTCCATGATAGCAAGAAATAGTGAGAAAAAAATTTTTTTTTAATTTTAAAGTAGAAAAAAACTGATCTCATAAAAAGTTCTTTAGTAAGGAGATACACAATAATGAAAGATGGGACATGTAAATCTGATAGCTGAACATAGAATAGAAGGAATGATGATAGAAGGCAGCATGATTTTTTGTTATAGCTTCATTTTTCTTTTCTATTCTAGGATCCGTGTCCTCTTTGTGATGAAGCAAAAGAAGTCCTCAAGCCATTAAAAAACAGGGTAATATATGTACATATAAAATATAGTATAGTTTTAATGTGTACCTTATGTGAATTTTTCTTTGAGAAAGGATATGAAACAATTCCCCCCCCCTTATTTTCTGTTATTTTTTACATATTTTAAAAAACTGATTTTCATAAAATTAATTTCATTTAAGAATACAAATTTTCCTGTCCTTATGACTCTTGGTATTAAAAATAAGCTAAAGTGCACTGAGAGGAGACAGTATTATTATTTTTTAAAAGCCTGTATCCTTCTTCCCTTGATGTCTCTATGTGATAGATTTTCACTTTTCCTGAATTTACATTCAGAAACACTTCTGAACTGGTTTTCAGAGGATGATCTATTCAGGCATATTTTGTTCTAACGGAAACCATGAGCCGTGCTGATGAATGTAGAACAAATGAACCAGAAATGTAATTGGTGAAATTGATCTAAATGTGAAGATGAAGGACATTGACCAAAACTATGAACCAGAGAAACCACTCGGCCTTAGATGTATGCCGGTTGGTAGTAGCTGGTTTTCATTCAGTAGCCATAAAGGTCATTCTTTGTAATTTTCGATTTTTATTTCTTTCAGTTTATTTTGCAAGAGGTGGACATTACTCTTCCAGAAAATTCAGTTTGGTATGATAGGTACAAGTTTGACATACCTGTCTTTCATCTGAATGGTCAATTCTTGATGATGCATAGAGTAAATTTTTCAAAGCTTGAAAAACAGCTCAAGAAACTTGAACAGCAAAATAACCGAGGTTGACTCACAGCAAGATGGTTTTCCCACATTATGTGAATGTAAAATTCCTCAAGAATGTGAACAGCACTATCTTCTGAGAGTAAAATGACCAGGCTTGGCCCCAAAGAAGAAATAAGATAACTCCCACTGCTTTATAGAAATGGAGGATCATGGATGTGTAAAAAGTAGATATATAATTATAGCCTTTTTTGCTATGTTGTTTAGTTTTGTGGAAGTATTTTTTTTATTAATACTTTTTTAAAAAATAAAGGTTGGCTCTCTGGGATTGGATGGGGAAGGGGTAGTTTTTCCATATAAAAACAATATATAAAATTTTTTTTTAATCTTTAGAGTACATGTAGATAAATAACCAAAGAGGATCTTAAAACTAAAAGGAAGGATGAGTACTAAACATTAAAAGTACAAAAACAAATGAAAGTGAACCAATCCCAGAAGCAGCATAGGACCCTGTGAAACCCCAAAAAGGTAATTAGAAATTCTAGGATGATTCAAAAAAGAAGTGAAATTATGAAGGGGAAAAATCAGAAAAGTAAAATAGCTTTTGAGGCAGGAATAATTCGCCCATTAGAAAAAAAAATTGAAGATGGCTAGTTTCTCTGACCCAGCAATAAAATAATAGATTTGGAATACAAAAACAAAAACAAAAGAACTGATGTCGGGTCAATAGCTATTTGTTAAGAATTAGTTTTGTACCACACATGTAGTAAGATAAATCAAAGGAAAATGGGTAAGACTTGGCAACTAACTAGACATAGGATGGGGGAGGAGAAGAGTCAAGAAGATACCCAAGACATAGCCTTCAGGACACCTGCAATTAGGAAGCATAGCCTTGACAAAAATTCAGCAAAAGAAGTAGAGATAAGAAAACTAAGAGAGAGCAGAGCAAAAGGAAGAGTGTTAAGGAGAAAATGATAATCAACAATGTCAAAGGCTGCAGAGAAGAAAATGCTATTAGATTTGGCATTTAAGAGAGCATTAGAAACTTTGGAGAGCAGTTTCAGTTGAATGATAAGGTTGGAGGTCAGACTGTAGAGAATTAAGAAGGGTGAAATGAAAGGAAGTAGATGCCTTAATTCCAGATGACATTTTCATGAAGATTAGCCACAAAAAAAGAGACATATGGGATTATTGGTAGAGGGGTGAATGCATCAAATGAGGGATTTTTGAGGATGAAACATGAGCATGTTTATAAGCAGTAAGGAATTAGTAGACAGGGAAAACCTGAAAACTAATAAGAGACTAGGGAGAACAAGGATTGTCCAGCAGGGAACTGGAAAAAAAAAAAGGCATAGTTGCTGATGGAAAATGTTGTTACCAGGAAGCTTATGAGCCCTTTAAAAAGAAAGCCTTTGGGAGGAGTTAAATGTTCCACTCTCCAGCCCTCCAATGAGAGGGGAGAGGGGAGAGGGGAGAGGCAACAGAAGAGGAATTGAGAAGATGGAGATACTATCAAAATCTGATGAAATGATGAGATTTTTAGGGGATCAGCTTATTTTGAGGAGCATGATGTTCCTGTAAAATTGAAACTAAACAGAACTGATTGAAAATGGAGTGAAATATTGTGTTTTTATTTTGGGTGCCACATTTTAGGAGTTCCAGGGGGCAACCACAACGGTGAAAGGTTTCAAGTGCGTGCTGTATAAGAATTTTATTGAAAGAACTAGGGATGTTTAGTATGAAGAAAATGAGATAAGATGAGACAGGTATTACCTTCAGATATTTAAAAGACTGTCACATACAAGAGGAATTTTAATTATTTTGAAACAATAGGTACAAGCTCCAAAGAAATTCAGCAGAATGATTTCAGAAAGGCCTGAAGAGACTTACATGAACTAATGCTAAGTGAAGTGAATAGAACCAAGAGAACTTTGTACACAGCAAAAACAGTGATGATCAACTGTAATGGACTTGGCTCTTTTCAACAGTGAGGTGATTCAGGCCAATTCTAATAGAGTTGTGATGGAGAGAGCCAATTTTCCTGCTTTTTACAGTTCTCAAATAGAATTCTATAGGTATTCATGGACTGTACTTTGGGAAAGGAATGATTGACTAATACAAAACATGCTCCATATAATATTTTGCAGTAGCATCATTAATACATTATAAGTTAATTTCTGTAAAGTCATAAAAAAATCTTTGGTAACATTGAGCAATGAACAAAAACATAAATTGTATAGATGAATCAAAGATCCACTTGTTTTCTGTAATATTTTCTTTTTCATAATAGCTTTTTATTTTTCAAGACACATGCAAAGATATTTTTCAACATTTACCCTTGCAAAACCTTGTGTTCTAAATTATTTTTCCAATGTTTTATAGTACACATTATTTTCCTGGATCTTTTCAAATTCGTCTCTATATCGGTTAAAAATTGACTTTCCCCCTAAAATGTTGAAATATAATGATATCTCTGCATTTCACCCATTTTGCCTTCCCTCTTTAGCCTATAGATCACAAAATAATATTAATATTCTAATCTCAAGTCATTGATCACCTTTGAATGAGAAAAATTATTAGTCTTTCATTATCAATGCCAAAAAGTATCCTGAACTGAAATTTCTTTTACATTATTCTCATCAGTTCCTAAAAGGAGAATTTGATCATCACTTTTTTTTTTTTAAAGTGATTGAGGTAATGAACAGACGAACAGACAGAGGAAGAGGAGATCTTTGATTAATTAAAAATAATTTTCTTTTGAGTTCAACTCTGTTCAATTAAAAAAAAAAAAAAAAAGGAAAATCTCAGGGGAACAAGAGGTTTAAATGGCATTTAATGGTTTTAAGAAAATAATTCTCCAAAGTGTGCTAAATTATTCTGTTGCTGAAGAATCAAACTAACCTGAATTTTGTTACTGTCTTAGTTTATTGTGAAATGTTGTCTTTGAAAAAAGTGAGTGAAAATAGCTTTTGAGAGAAATTTCCAAGGCAGAAATATTTCTGTCCCTTTGGAGTTTTCCCTCTAACAAGAATATGTAAATTGAATTAGAATAATTAAATTAATGAATTCATCTTTGACAGATGAGTGCCACAAACACAAATATTTCACAAATATTCTAGCTCTAAGCTGATTAAAACTAATTTACTGAAATTACTGGGCTTTGCAAATTTTTTTATTTGTTAATATCACATAGGAAAATTTAAACAAGTAACCTTACTTTAAAGAACATAAGTAACATTTCAATATGGAAATACTTCTTTCCCTTCCTTTCTCCTACCCTACCCTCAACCTTGTTGCTTAAGAATCTAAGAACATAAAAAATACCAATTAAAACAAGTTTTATTGTAGCTTTTATTGAATGTTCACATAATTAGGCAACATTAATGTCTTACAAAGTTTCAATTTTTCTATCAAAAAAATCTGTAACACCTTTATTATTACAAAAAAAAAAACCCCAGATACAAAAATGTCCAAAATATTGAAAATGCTTTCCCTCTCCCTCACAGCACCATTATACATAATAGAGAATCATCAATAATAGCACAATGATAATTTAGATGGAGAAATCTCCAAATAACTCCCAGACACAGTGGTTTATTTCTCCTTCTCACAAAAGCTTTCAAAAATAAAGATCAAGAAAAATACAGTAACACAAAAATGGCAGAGAAATTTGAAGGATTAAAAAAAATACACAATCAATAATTCACATTTTACAGAAAAGTTATGATAGAGTTTGTTTTATAAAACATATTTTTCAGTGTCAAAAAGGAAATTAAGGCCATTAAGGCTTCCAGCTTATAAATTCACATAAAGGAAATATAAAAATACTTTGTGCTTCTGAGAAGGTTCTGAGTGTATGTAGATGAGGATTACTGCAGTTTCTAATTTTGAGAAAGATAGTTGAATAATTCACATAATTGCACAGCTTCTCTTGGATGTTCTTAGGTCTCCCTGATTGAAAAGAAGAAAAAAAAGTTATTGTGAAGAAAGAAGAGTCATACTATCTGAGAGCTGGAAGGCCTTAGTAATCAAGTTTAGCCCTGTCCCATTTTATAAAAAGGAGACTTAAGAACCAAGGTTATAAGAGACCTTCCAATGACATAAACAAAATTTTGAAACTGAAAACCAAAATAAAAATTTAATATTTGTGTGCGTGTGTATGTGTATAGAAATAGTTTTACTAATGCCAACATAGTGATTAATATGTACATGCATATACAGATATACACACATAGCTTATACATACATAGCAGTACTTTATCATAGCAAAGGACTGGATACAAAGTTACTATCAAATTACAGAATGGCTTAAAAAAATTATGAAATAAGAATGAATGGAATATTTTGCAGTGTTAGAAAAAACAACCTTAGGGATAGGTTGCAGAGGATAAACTGATGCAGAATGAAGTAAGGAGAACCACAAAAAAATTTTACACAATGACCATATTAAAAAGGAAAACATAATGACCAGCTATGACTTCAGAATCTGATGACACATAGCATTTCTTGTTGGAGAGGTGATGGATCAGGAGGAGACATAATTACAGATATAGCCAATGTGTGGATTTATTTTTCTGACTACTTTATATTTTACAGCGTTTTGGGGGAGACAGGGTTATGAAAAGGGCATCTATAGTGATACTAAGAAGGAAAAAAAAACATTAATAAATTACTTTAAAATATATAACAAAAAACAAAATTTAAGTTTTTATAAGGAGACACAAACAAGCAAGGAAGTGTCAGAACTATCATTCTAAATTTGGAATAGACTTAAAATTATCAGAGTAGAAATTCACAGTTTCATATGCAATCCTCCTGTTCTTCATGTGGAGAAATGTTTTTGTTTGCTGACATTTGTCAGATTTACAATAGTGAAAAAGAAAAAAATTTTCCCCAAACTTACTGACTAAAGAATATTATACTTAGAAGAACTTAACTCACTTAACACATTTTCATTTCATATAGCTATATTTCAGTGGCTTTGCCTACATGCTACATGTTTTTATGTTTCATCAATGTTCTTATGCCACCAACAAATGAACAGCTTGGTAGAAGGTTGGTAACTACTAATCTATCGCCTGATTATACCATTCTCTCCAAATACTTGCTACTGTTATCACAGTGTACTATATTATCAACATACTACATTCCAGAATCGGCCTTTTCTTTATATCAGCATCTGACACTTTTTCCTTCAACTTACTTCCAATTATGACTATCAATGATCCATATGACAGTTTGGCTTTACCAGTTTCTCACCCTCAATCTCTTCATCCCCATTTTACTAGCCACTCACCATATCCGGAATCTCATCTTGGATACAGCAGTGATTCAACCCCAAAAGCAACAAAATTGATGTTATCACCACCTACAATTTTCTTACTCATCAATTACTTAAACTTAATGAAGTCCTTATTGTTGTTACCTACTTTATCCCATTGTCTTAGTTATAGGTCATTCAGGCCAATAATTGGAATCCATTTTTTCCAGTTTCTGATATTCCTTTTAACATTCTAACATCTTTTCCACATCTACAAGCTCTGTGGATTCTTTTTTTTCACATTTCACTCATCTCTTCTACTCTAGATTCAGACTCTTAGCTTCTCCTGTAGGCAACTACAAGTATTTTAAAGCAATTACAGCAATAATATTGGATTTACTTTATAAGTTGTTTTTTAAACAGTTAAAAATCTTTTGATTAATTGGTAAAAATCTAATAAAGTAATTTTACTCTTAATACTTGAACGTAGTTTATTCTTTCCAATTTATTTTCAAAAGGTACGATTGAGCAACTTCTAATGAGTTGAACACATTTACTTATTTTAAAATATTTAATACAATTTATGTATTTTATTAATACAATTTCAAACAAATGAATAAGGTTAATACCTGCTGACGAGAAACATTCTCTTCCTCAACTGCTTCAATAACTTCTTTCTTTCCCTCTTCTTCCTCCTCCTCCTCTTCAGGTAAAGTTGTTTTGAAGACTGTACTTCTTTGAGCAACCTCCTGAAAATAAAAATAAATTTAATATTGCAAGTCTAAATAAGACATAACATTCTCACTAGGCAGGTTGGTCATATATGGTAACCTCTTCTGGGAGAAGGAGAGAGAGCATACTGACAGAAAAAGCAAGAGTGAACCTACAGCCAAAAAAACTTTTGGCCTGTAAAATATTGTCATCTTAAAATATAAAGAATTCAGTGAGAAAAATTAAAACCACACAATAGAAAATACATACATTTATCACCATGTCTACTCATTAGAATAGTTTTAAGATCCTTTCAGTCTTTAAGAAACTAAATAGCAATTCAACACTTCTATTCAATTATATAACCCATCTACATAATTTGCTGAACATTAAACATAAAATAGCTATGATTTTTTAAAGCTATTAAACTCTTTTAGTCAAGCAAAACAGCAAAGAGAAACTAGAGAAGTTCTACAGATGTCAAAGAATACATAAAAATAAATAGGCTCATTAGTTATGAATGAGATTAAGATTTTGGTTCAAATCATGAGAGAAAATAGAACTCTTCAATGGAAGAAATGATATATTCTTAGCAGTTTCTCAAATTGTAAGCCCTAGAGATAGGAATTTTTATCTGAATTCCACCAAGAAAAAGAAGACAGAATGAAAAATAACAAAATTACTAAAATTCTGTAAACATAAGAAATTGATATGCTGGCTGAGAAATAAAAAAATGTTCCCAAAATTTCCAATTATTACCAAGCAATTAACAAGCTGTGTAAAGATGCTATGACATTTATATTGCTTTGTAAAGCTCTGAGCAGAAGCAGGAAGTAAACAGTTAAGGTACAAGCAGATTAGAAAGTTCTTCCAATCAAGTAGGTTTCTTCTTTTATTTTGTTGATTTTGATTTCTGGTAAATTATTCTTTTGGGTAACATGGTAATATTGTTTGTGATTTGTGAGTATTATATAAAAAAACTTAATGTTTACTTGTACTGTTTCAATTAATTATTCAATTCAACTACTTAAAAGCTCTTTAAGGTTTCTGCCCTGGAAAACAGCATTAAATCAAATTCCTTATGTCTCTTCTTTGCACCTGGGCTAAAAGCAGCCATTCAACTTAGAATCTAATAATCCAAACATACTTTGAGATAACCTGATAACAGGTATGATTTCAAATTGTTTGTAAAACTTTATATGTACATACTATATGCAATAAATTCTACTGGGAGAATGGAATTTGGGATTTGGAATGCTTAGAACAACTTTTTATCTGATAAATCTCAAAGAAGATAAAAGAGGCAGGGAATTAGAATTTAATTCAGCTCTTTAGGAAAGACAGGAAAAGATGATATGGAGAAGCTAGGGATTGTCACATGTCTAAGGTAATTTATGAATTTAAGGATACTAATTTTTTTCTTTTGAAGTGCAAAGAGTACTGGGCCTTAGAAATTAAAATATTATCATTTGTAATAAATTAAGCCAATCCATATTTATAAAGCCAAAATCTATCCTGAAAGAAATAAGAACTGAAGATAATAACATAAATTAAAATCTTAACACAAAAGACACTGATTATTTGACATTAAGAAATTTATTAGCTTTAGGTATTTTTAAATGCCAAGAGTAGAATGTTTATAAAACCAAAGTTCTACCAATGGCCCAACAGAAGGCAAATGAGTTTAGGCAAAAGGGTCTCACAGGGATGTGAATTCTAACCTAAGTTCATCCTGTCTCCATAATCAGGAATGCTGTAGAACTTTAATCCAGCCTAATCATGCTCACATAGACATAGTGGACAGTTTGTTTTCATCTGGGACTCTCCCTAACTCTCTAGATTCCGCCTCCTTACTTCCTCTTATCATCTTCTGATCTTTAAAAAGCCCCCTTCACTCAGTCAGTTGCTTAATCACTCTTATTTTGTCCATGAACAATCAATAAGTCAAGTACCTTTTGGTTATGATAGCATCCATTGTGAATTTTTCACATTTCAAACTGCTATCCCACAACCTGCTACCTCTTCAATGATATATTATCTAACATTGTGCATCATCTCACATAATGTCAATTCTTCCCTGCTAAAACAAACTCAGATGACTCTTCTTTCTTTGAAGTTACTCATTGGTTGAATGTTACAGTTTGCTCACCTTTCCACTGACCTAAGTAATATTTAGTTTTAAATTTTCTTGCATTCTTTGTTATGATACAATACAGAAGAAACATTGATAGAATTATTGGAATTAAGAAAATGGACTTTTGGGGAAAAAAACTTGGGATCGTTCAAGAAATTTTAAAATTTTGAAAAAAATCAATGCAGTCAATTTTCCTCAACTTTTTTCCATATGCATTGCCTATCACAGACACAAAAGAAGTTCTACAGAGTATTTACATGAATGAATGTTGTTAGGTTAGGCAGTAAATATCTTTAAACTTCTTTGAGTTATTATAAATTTCTTCTGGAGAATTCTAAAGCTTAATGTAACAACTGACAATGCCATCCACAACCAGGAACACCTGAAAGAATTCACTATTGACAGAAAAGCCATTTTCAGTGTAAACACTAGGTTGGATCAACTATCTGCCAGTAGACTTTGGTAAATATACATCTATCAGTTTCATACTCTGTCTACAAGTTTATCTCTATTTTATCTTTCACAGGATCTAGAGAACTCTAAGGAGTCATTGAGACACAATATACACTTAGCAAAGTTGAAGGATATAAAATACACATAGATCGTATTTAAATATATTATGCCCCAAATAGCAGGAAGAGATATAAAAGAAGTCCTGAGCTAAAGTTTTCTCTGGAATAATTTCTCATTATAATTTGAGTACAGCTAAAAATTAAGCAGGAGTTTCAAACACCAAATAAGAATAAGATTAAAATGTAAATATGAAACTTTTAACAAAATATAAATACAATAAAACACAGAAAATGCTAATGTGAGGTTTTCTTTGTATCCCTGGTAGAGAGGATAGGGCATGATATTTAGAGTCAGAGGGAGCAGGCTTAAATCCCAGGCAACAGGCAAATTACTGCCTGTGACACCTTGAGCAATATCAATTAAGCCTAAATTTCAGCATCATCTTATGTAAAATAAAGGAGCTACAATTCATCTCTAAATCTATGCACTCCAAAGAACTAAATTATTTACTATACAGGCATTTCCCTTTACTAAATATTGCTTCCATTATGTAAGTATCTACTGCTGATTTTTAAAAATATATACAAGGGCCAGACAAAAACAAAACAAAACTATGTACTTGGTTTCCCAACTTGACACTTAAATGTAGTCCTACTTAATATGGTTTATCTGCATGTAGTCAAAAGGGAAGCATTGAAAAACACTGATCTTAACACCTGTACATAAAACTGAGAAATACACAAGAAGTAGCATATAAAAGACTCTGGCTTCTTCCACCTAAGGGATAAAAAACAACTATCACCAGCCTTCCTACTACCCTCTCCCCATCACCAGTATCCTGTACATATATTCAGTAGAATTCCTAGTTTGCCTTTGAGAAACACCCAGTTTCTGAAAAGGAATCATTCTTTTACCTCAAGCCTTCTGGCTGAGCCATCAACAAGATACTCAACCTCTCAGGTATTTTCTCTACTTGTCCCCCATCTGCTCTGACTGCTGATTTCTCCCTGACTTCCTTTAAGTCCTAACTAAAATCCTACCTTCTATAGGAAGCCTTCCCTGATCCATGTTAATCCCAGCAAATCCTTCTGTTAATCACTCTTCTTTATCCTGTATACAATTTACTTTTATTTATTTGTTTACATGTTGTGTCCCTCATTTGGATTGTAAGCTCCCTGAGAGTAAAGACAATTTCTTGCCTCTTTTTCTTTCTCTAATATTTAGCACAGTGTCTGTTATATAGCAGGCACTTGATAAATGTTTATTGATTGGATCCCGATTACTGCATATGACAGAAGATTTAGCTTGAAGAAGGGCAGGAATAGCTACAGAACCATATTAGGCTTACTACATTGATAATTGTTTTATTTCAATGTAGATTATTTGTTAAAGCTCAGGGAAAAATAATGGAGGGGGAAATCTCAATATAATTGTATGATTCTGATGCTACTTTACTTTCTAAATTAATTAGTTTTCTAATTCTAATTTAATATCTAATTCTGTTTAAGATCTTCATTATGAAGCAACCATAAATTTTCAGATGAGCTTTACAACTAGTCTTTTCTAGGAGTTATAAACAAAAATAGACTCATCTATATATACTTTGGATTTACCTTCAGGGTTCATACATATATTTACTCTGATTCCTAAAATGTGACCACAATTTTATAATTTAAGCTATAGATGGGAAAGAATAGTGGTATCAAACTCAAATAAAAATGTAGGCCACCAAACTGTACAAAAATATCACTGTGACTATATAGTGACTTAGAAAACAATGTAAACCACATTCTATTGTAATTTTTAAAAAAATTTGTTTAATATATTCCAATCATTTTTAATTATTTAGGTCACAGTTGGGCATGTACCAGTGCACATCTCTACTGTAGAAGACTAAATTCAGATTCAGAGAACTTGTCTGAATCCCAGTTCTATTACTTGCTGGCTATATATAAAAAGCTTTATATAGCCAGAAGAGTATCTGTAATACCGACCTCACGAGGTAACTGTATGAACCGTATGAAGAATGATAAGTATGAAACTAAATGAGATAAAATGCTCTGCAAGCCATAAAGTGTTATACATATATAACACCAACAGTCAGGAATAAGCCTCCTTCACTCTGGATTATTAGCTCAATTATCAGCAGCAACATTATTAGCCTTTATCTGCATTTCTGAAATGATAGCTTTCAAGAAAAAAATCCTACTGCAGCAGTATTAATAAAATTAAAAATCATAAGATTACAGATTTAAATTCTGAAGGGATGTTAGAGGTCTTTATTTTACAGATACACAAACTGAAGCACAGAGTAGGTGACTTGCTAGGCTGCACAGTTCATAAATGTCTGAGGAAGAATTTGAAGCTGAGTCTGACTCTAAACCCAATGCTTTATTCATTATATAATGCCACCTCTAAACTAAGGATTCCCCCCCCCTTTTTTTTTAGCTCTTAATTGTTGTGGTTCAGTATTTTACTTAACCTTTGTTTTTACAACTTTGAATTCCAGATTCTCTCCCTCCCTCTCTCCTTCCTCACACTGAAAATGCAATTCAATATAGCTTATACATGTGTTGGCATGTTAAACATTTTCATAATAGTCATGTCATGAAAGAAACAGATTAAAAAAAAAAACTCTTAAGAAAAATAAAGTTTAAAAAACTGCAAAATTCATTTAGACACCATCAGTTCTTTCTCTGAGGATGGATAACATTTTTCATTATAACTCTTTTAGAGGTGTCTTCCATCACTGTATTTCTGAGAATAATTTTGTCATTCATAGCTGATCATCTTACAATATCGCTGTTACTTTGTACACAGTACATTTCATTTTGCAACAGCTCATGAAAATCTTTCCAGGAATTTCTGATATTATCCTGCTCATGATTCTAATCATAATCACATATCACAATTTGTTCAGCCATTTCTCACTTGATGGGCATCCTCTCAATTTCTAATTCTCTGCTCCCAGAAAAGAGCTGCAATATAAATATATTTTTGTATGTATGGGTCCTTTTTTTATTATTATTATTATTACTTTTTTTTTCTTTGTATCTCTTCAGATACAGTCCTAAGTAGTGGTATTGCTAGGTCAAAGGGTATTCTTGGTTTTGTAGCTCATCAAGCATAGTTCCAAATTGCTCTACAGAATGATTGGATAAGTTCATAACCCCACCAACAATGCATTAATGTTTTATTCTCCTCATATTCCCTCTACCACCTGTCATTTTCCTTTCTTGTCTTATTAGACAATCTAATAGACATGTAGTAGTATTTCAGAATTGTTTTAATTTTCATTTTTCCAATCAACAAGTTAGAGCAATCTTTCATATGGCTACAGAGAGCTATGATTATGTTCTCTAAAAATTGTTCTTATCTTGTTGTCATTTATCACTTTGGGAATGGCTTTTGAAAAAAAATCAATTTGACTCAGTTCTCTATGTTTGAAAAATGAAGCCTTTATCTGAAACACTTGCTTTAAGATTTCTTTCTTCATAATTATCCTTGCTAATTGTATTTCCCCCTTTATTTATTCTATTCTCTCTCCCCTTTCCCCCTGTCCTTCCTCAAGTGTTTTGTTTCTGACTACCCACCTCCCATTTCTCTCCCCCTCCTATTACCCTATAGGATAAAATAGATTTCTATACCCAATAGAGAATATATTGTTATTCCTCTTTAAGCCACTTCTGATAAGAATAAGGTGCACTCATGCCCTCTCATCTCTCCTTTCCTCCCTTCCACTGTAAAAGCTTTTTCTTGCTTTTTTTATGTGAGATAATTTACCCCATTCTACCTCTCCCTTTCTCCCAATACATTCCTCCATCTCCTCTTAATTTTATTTTTTATATCATCCCTTCACACTTAACACGTGCTCTCTGTCTCTCTTTCTCTGTCTCTCTGTACACACACACACATACACACACACACACACACTCCTTCTAAGTGTCCTAATGAGAAAATTTTTATAAGTTGCAACTATCATTTTCCCATGTAAGAATGTAAATAGTTTAACCTTATTAAGTCCTTTTTTATGCTTCTCTAGAGTTCTGTATTTCAAAGTCAAATTTTCCTTTCAGCTCCAGTCTTTTCATCAAGAATGCAAAGTTCTTTATTATACTGAACATCCATTTTTTTCCCCTTGAAGAATTATACTCAGTTTTTCTGATAAAACCAATCTTGGTTGTAATACTCGATATTTGCTCTCTGGCACATCATAATCCAAGCCTTCTGATCCTCTAATATAGATGTTGCTAAATCTTGTATTATCCTGACTATAACTCCACAATGTATGAATTGTTTTTTTCTGACTGCTTGATCTGGGAGCTCTGGATTTTGGGTATAATATTCCTGGGAGTTTGCATTTTGGAATCTTTTTGATGGTAATCAGTAGATTCTTCCAATTTTTATTTTCCCTCTGGTTGTATAATATCAGAGCAGTTTTCCTTGATAATTTCTTGATAGATTTGGCCTAATCTGTTCTTTAAAGTGCTATTTTCTTCAGAATTTTTTTTGGGTATGTGTGTATGTCTCCTTTACCAAGCTGTTGACATTTTTTCATGATTTTCTTACAGCACTCATTTCTCTTCCCAATTTTTTCTCTAACCTCTTCCTTGATTTTCCAAATCCCTTTTGAGCTCTTCCATAGCCTGAGACCAATTCACATTCGTTTGGAGGCTTTGATGTAGAAGCTTTGACTTTGTTATTTTCCTGAGTGTGTGTTTTGATCTTTCTTGTCATCAAAGTAAATTTCCATGATCAGAATCTTTTTTCTGTAGTTTGCTCATTTCTCTAATCTATTACTTGATTTACAAAACTCTGTTAAAAGTAAGACTCTGCTTCTGGGGTGGAGGGTGAATTGCTCCAACCTTCAGGGTTTTTAGGCAACTATTTTCAAAGATATTTTTAGGGACCTGTAAGTTTTCAGATCTTCCAAGATGGAGTATTTAAGGAGAGGTCTGTTTCCTATTCTTCTGACCCATATTCTGGTCTGTGAGTAACCACAAGTACTTTTTTCTGTCTTAGAACTGTGATAAGGATGCTGTTTCATTGTGGCTACAAGCTCTGGTAGTGCTTCCCCTTGTCCTGGGATTTCTAGGAAGGACTCCTACCCAGATTCAAGTATGGACAAAGCAACAGAATCCTGTCTAAAAAATTCTGTATATACAGCATAATCCTGTATGCTTAGCACACAGTAAGATCTTAATAAATGTTAATTGACTATTACATGCATTATTTTAATAAAGTAAAGTGGACTGTGATACAAAAAAGATTAAGAATTATTGATCTAAATTATCTTACCTCTCCCTGAGAATTTTTTAATATAACTTTCACATCTTCACCAGTACCCCAAGAGTTCTGATTTTTCCAGATAAGGTCAGTGGGAGGAGATGCAGTGACTCCAGCATTTGCAGCCCAAATCTGGAAAATAAAAAACATTTATTATCTACGAAGTCCATATCTTTCTAATGATATAATAGGATGATAATCCAAATTCTTAAGAGCCAAAGATCAAAACACCACAAAAGCAATTATTACAAGTTAGATTATATTACCTGTGTGAATGTAAACAAGTCATTTCACCTCTTGTCCTCAGTTTTCTTACCTGGAAAATGAGGCAGCTGATAAAAGGTCTCCTCCAATGCTAAAATCTTATGATCTTATAAAATGTAGATAGGTGCAATAAGTAAAAAATCTCAAGTACCTTCTCCAACTTGTCATTGTAGGGAGGAGAGGGAGGAAGAGAAGTCCACTATTACAGGGATACTCTAATGCCCAGGGAAGTATTCCCCTTGGATATTTCCAAACCAGGCTCTTTTTGTTGGATTGCTACCATTACTTTCAAGAAATGAAAGGATAAAGATCTGAATCTTCTATATCACAAATGAAGAAGGGCAGCTTACCAGCCCTTTAGTCCCAGGGCATGCACAGGAAGCAGCATGGGCATAAGGTAGAATGCCAGACTCTGACAAATATCTTCATATCTGCTGTTGCTGGGCAGATTCATAGAGAGCAAGTGGGAGATGTGACATTAAGGGCAAACAAATCAGTAGCTGGCTCAGACAAGGGCACTGTGATTAGGAAAACTGGCTACCCTTGCAATACCTGGGTCAGATAATTTGCTGAACATTATCAGAAAAACCTTGTATTTCCTGCCTAAAAGATGTTAACTGAATCAGTTACTGGGTACATAAAAAGCTGCCTGGCACACAAATGGGTCAATCAGCAGTGAAAAACCTTCCACTTTCTACTGGCAGCAGTTTCATCTGAACTTTAAAAAACAAGACACTTGTTCCAGTATCAAACCTAAGTTTGAAGCCCTTCCCAGAAAAAGGAGAAAAACTTTTTTTCATTTTATGAAAAACATTTCTTTAAGAAGTATGCTAATAATTTTATGAGGTATAGTTTACTGTAATATTACCTTTCATTTACTGTGTAAATATGTATGTGTATATGTATATATGTATATCTATGTACATGTGTACACACACACACAACGGTTTGCATCTTGTCTTTATTATAACATTAATTATCCTTGAGGGTAGGAACCATGTTTTTGGCCTTTTTTACTGTCAGTGCTTAAAACAGTACCTGGTATATAAAAAATACTTGTTGCCTGACTGAATGATATTCTAGAATATACTAAGAAATGTTTCAGTGTTTAATTCCAAATCAAGTTAAAATTTCAAATCTCTTTGATGACATCAGTCAACATGCAAAGCCATATCACAGATGACTTTCTGTGCCCTCAAGTTTCAGAGATTGGGAAAATTATCTTAATGTTTGTTTCAACAAGGTATGGTTTCCCAAATAAGATTGAAATACAGTAATAGTAAAGGCAAATATTCTGTGTTCATGAAGCAAAAAGGAAAATCTAGATTTAGCAACTCATCCTGTGAGTTGAATATCATCATTAGCCAATATAGAAATACTTATCATTTTACAGAGTTCTCTAAGAAACTGAAAAAAAATCCATGACCTTAAAATACTTATTATTAGAAATCCAATAAAAAAATACAAAAAAATATTAAAACAGAATTAGGCAATGTAACATAGTGGATAAGGGTATTTGGAATCAGGAAAACCAAGATTTAAGACCTGTATTTGATACATACTTGCTCTGTGGCCTGGGGAAAGTGCCTCAAGAGAAATCTCAAAACTATAGATGACAGAGTAGGGGTTGTTGATCTGAATTGGTAGATGAAACTTCATTATTGAGAGCTCTCTACCCTAATGAAATCACAGCTAGACTTTCTCTCCCAGTACCCCCACCCCAAAATAATTAATCTAATTAATACCTTAAGTTTATTTCCAGCAAGAAAAAAAAAAATCACTTACTGTAACAGTTTGGCCTGCTTTCAATACATATCTTGAAGAATATTTATAAGTGACAGAACTATCTCCTATTTTTCTGATCATCTCCCAGCCTCCCATTGGTTGATCCTAGGCACAGAATAAATAAAGATTGTTTCAAATATACACAAAGGTAGTTGAGAACTAAATAAACTTTTAAATTTATTCAAACATAGGTTGGCTTAATAAAGGAAGCTTTTTTCTTTCTTTGTGGTTTTTAAGGTTCGCATTTTCACATTCTGAAATAAAGGGCCTCTCATTTGGCAGACTGCACTTCATGTAATTCACAATTAAAAGTCTCATAAAAATAAAGTTTATTAAAAATATCTAAAACCTCCCAAACACCAGCTATACTTTGTGATTTAATGAAATAAAAGTATTGTTCTGGTATGGAAATGATCCTGGTTTCTCTGAAAGAGTATAAGCCCTTCTAATTCCTATTAAGATGAAAAAGCTTTAAACCTGGTAACAGTCATGCACTTGTTATATAAGGCTCAGTTCAGTAAGAGTTTCATTTTGTGGCTGTATTTTTCAGACACAAAAATTTTCAAAGATCATGTAAAGTGAAGCAATTATCAATGATTAAAAAAAAAATCAGAGATCTCTGGAAATTTCTAGTACAAATCATTATAAATAAAATAAAAATTAAATCTATTACCTTTAATTTTATTTTACCTGTTCAGAAGTGTTCTTTAGGCAAATAAATTTTCCATCTACATCTATCTTTTCAATGCAAACATTTCCAGTAGCTGAGGCTGAATGAGAGATGCTGATGCTACTACTCGCCTCAGATTCCTCCACATCAACTCTCTTCCTCTTTCCTTTAGTTGTACGCACACTTTGACTAGATGATGCTCTTGACACTGTTACACGAGAAGAAGGAGTTGGAGAAAGCTTCAACCTACATAAAAAAGAAGAAAGATTCACTTGGTGTTTCACAATGTATATTTTCCTTTCTCAACTAAAATAAAAGCTGATTAGCTTTCTAAGATAAAGTACTGCTAACTTTCTGTTATATAATACTGATGTGCAAATGAACAAAAATCACCCTAGATTTTACTTCTGGCTCCAAACTGACCCCAAGTCAGTTACCTCACATTTATAAATCAGATTCCCCACCTTTAAAATGAAGATAAAAAAATTTTCTATCACCTAAATATTATCAAAATCAGTAGGATAATCATTTTAGAATGTATTTTATGTAAATTATATGAAGTTAGCTTTAACATGATAAATCAGGCTCTTGAAATTGTAGATTTTAACTTTTGCAAATTTATCATTTTTATGTAGAAGCATACATTAATAAGGATAGCTTCATTAAAAACTGCTGTTAAAAGACAAAATGTTACATTTCTACTTTGTCTCATGTTTTACAGTTTCTTTTAAATATCTCTGCATTGTGATTCCTATATTATAAGTTGGCACTAATCATTACCAGAATATATTAATAGAATGTTTTTAACCCCAATCAGTCTCTATAAAGCCTTAAAACATTTTAAAAACTTCATTCCTATCACAGCTAAACTCTGGTAAGTCTCAAGTCTCACAGGAATTCTCATACTGCAAGGCATAATCTACCAACAAAATGTGTTGTTTTTCTGCAATATTTCCTGGTTATAAGAGAGGACTGTGATCCATTATTCTCTTTCTTTGAAAGCTTTTGAGGGGAAAAGAAATGGCAATGAATAAATAAATAGCAGTGCCAGCTTTAAGTGCTGAAAGAAAATATAAATTCGTTCTTTAAAAAAATAATCACAGAAGGGTAGGAAGGAAAAGGCAGTGGCACTTCATTTCTTA
This sequence comes from Sarcophilus harrisii, assembly GCF_902635505.1. Lineage (NCBI taxonomy): Eukaryota > Metazoa > Chordata > Mammalia > Dasyuromorphia > Dasyuridae > Sarcophilus > Sarcophilus harrisii. Next base: position 199,172,622 of record NC_045426.1, read on the forward strand.
CCTTTCTTCTTCAACTTCCAACAATTTCCTATATGCACGGATTTCCACATCTAGGGCTAATTTCACATCTAGAAGTTGTTCATATTCATTTAACTGTTGCTGCATTTGATTCCTTACTTCTGCCATTTCCCTTTCTTTATCGGATAGCAGTCGTCGAGAGTTGTCTCTTTCTTTTACAAGCAAATCCTCCAGCTCTTGCATCCTATCCAAGCATGCTCTATACTGTAAATATTAAGAAAAATGTGTTTTCCAGAAAAATTCTGTTCAGCAAACCAATCACTAGCAAGATGGAAAACAAATAGATTTTACTTTATACAAATAAGTAAATCTAAGTGAATATATACTGTTATTATATATATATATATATATATATATATATATATATATATATATAATGGAAATGACACAAAGAAGGTTAATTTTCAAGAAAATGAAGCCCTATGTCCTTAAAATATACGTCTGCTTACAAATTTTCTTTTAATATGAGCTCCCTATATTTTGCATCTATAAAAATCTCTTAGTTTTGGGACAACTAGAAGTCATATCAATTATAGAAACTTAAATTGAGTAAAACAGTAGGTAAGTTGATACTTCAAAATGTATTAATAAAAATAAAGAAGGAAATATGTGAAATATTTAGAAACTAAAAGCAAATTCTGAATACTGGTTGTATATGTGTTTAAAAAACAAAACAAAAAACTCTGCCAAATCAAATCCTTCATGTTGGAAATCCTAAATAAGCTTCTTTTGTTAATCTGTACTAATATAATGAAACATTAAGAATGCCCTGTCAGGAAGTTTCCTGGATAATTCTGTGTTATCCCAATAATCAATTCCTAAAGAACAGCAACTATAAGATTTCCAATTTGGTTTTTTTTCCAGTTTTGTTCTTTTAAAGTAGATGGTTACCCTAATTTTTAAGGAGAAGTTACAATAGTTGGGATAAAATGGCAACTCAAATGAAAAATCAAATATGCTCAAATGAAAAATAGACAATACATTTCTAAAAACTCACATGGTTCAGTAAATGATCTTACAATTTTCCCCATGATAGAAAAATCCCTTCGTCAACCTAAAATGTTAACTTGAAAAGAGTGATTAAAGGGCCAAATCCAAATACTGGAACAAAAGAGAAAGAGTCCCTTCTTTTTTTAAACTTCAGTCCAAAAATTAATATAAAAATCATAGCAACATTTATTTTTCTGTAGTGATGAAGATGTAAGATGCCACAAAGAAAATTCAGTTTTCCATGCCATAAGAAAGCTTGCTACACCAAACCTCCCTCCATATAGGCTGTAGCTTAAAAGGTACTGAATCTGTCCTTGAGACTTAATTAACTCAGTGTGCTGAATCAAAGGGAAAAAAAAAACAATTGGAAATCATTAGGATAGAGATTAATATTTTAATCACTGCTGCAAGGCTGAAATCAAGCAGAGCTAACCACTTTACTGAATACTGAGCAAGAAGTCCTGGCACAAAGCCCCAGGTGAAGAACTAAGACTGAAGAGATATGAATAAGCATTCAGACTACTAGAAAGAATTGTAATAGATTCAAAAATACTAAAAAATAAAATAAAACAAAAACAAACAAAAAAAAAAACCCATCCTAATCTAGAAGGAAAGAGAAATTCTAATTACTTGTAAAGCAAAACTTTTCAAAGGAAAAGACTGATTTCCTACAAAAACTACATGACTATCTGAAAGAAATAAAGCAAAGAAAGAAAAAATGGTTTAGACAAAAATTGGTAGTTTAAATAACAGACATCATGAAATTAGAAGAGGCCAAAGGAAAACGAATGTTTCTATGTAAAACAGAAAAAAAAAGAAAAAAAAAAAAAGAATAAATGTGAAATATATGCTATCAAAAGCAACTGATCAGAAAAAGAGGTCAAGTAGAGATAATTTAAGAATCATGAGACAACCAGGAAAACAATTTTTTTAAAAAAGTCTGGGATTGAAAGGAATATACATATATCTCAATTATGTACATAATCTTTATAAAACCTGATTATTACATTAAAACCTCACATACAAATGCAGAGTAGTAGTAATATAAAATATTCTTTTGCAGACTACAATGCAATAAAATTATATTCAATAAAAAGTCAATGAAGAAAGGATCAACAATTTACTGAAGACCAAATAATTTTGTCCAAAAAATTAGTAGGTAAAAGATAAATCATAAAAACAATTGGTAATTTCATTAGCTAAAAAAATAAGGCAACATACCAAAATTTGGGAGATAAGCCAAAATCATTCTTCAGAGAAAATGCCTAGCTTTAAATACTTTCATAGCTGCAAAGTCAAGATGAAGGACATTTTTGCTTTAACTCTTCCACAGCTAAAAGAGCTTGCCAGAATCAATTCTAATTAGAAAAGTTAAAAAAAAAAAAGTCAACAGTGTGAGTCATTTAGGAAGACAGAGCTTATAACCACTGAACTGGTTGCTTCTCAGGAGTACAATGTAGTAATGGCAACATGCCAGTAGCAACATTGGGGAACAAGCAGGACTGAACACTTGTATAGAAAGAGATCCTAGGAAACCCTCTGCACCAGCAATAGGAGCAGGAACAGGAACCATCTGCCAATAGTTCTGTCACCCATTACTCAATTCTGGGTCAGAGATACAAGGTGAGAGGAATATTTGTAATTAGAAATGAACAGGGGGCCCTCCCTATGGAAAAGGCAAGGGACAAGTTCCAGAATGGAACTTAAGTGCAGAGTAAAGACTTCATTTTAACTTTTAGCCCTACATACAAGCCTACAATGAAATAAACAAGTATAGGAGATCAAAGCCAAAGGGGATTTAGGAATTCAGTCACTCTGAACCTGCAGTGCACTTGGAATTTTACTAACAGTAGCTGTGCCCAATAAAAGTCTGTGGAAACTTAACCAACTTTACATAAAACAATAGATACAAATCAAAACTAGGTCAGGAACTTGCAGAGAGAAGACAAGGGCATAAACAGTCTCTACCTGCACTCTTATCACACCACTTTTGAAGTGGTTATAGGTCTCAAAATGAGTGGTGAAATCAGAATGAGAAAAAAAAAAAAAAAAGACAAAAACTGAGGTTCAAAATCACCTCCTTCCTCCCCAAAGTGAGCAGAAAACAATGTTAACATAGAATATAAAGTCAAGAACTGGGCTGGAAAAAAGAGGGAAACAAGAAAACAATTTGACTATAAAAAGTTAGTATGGTGTTGAGGAAGACAGTATCTTGAAAATATTAAGAAGCAAAGCCTCAAAGGAAAATGCAAGTTGGAAACAAATCCAATAAGAATTTCTAGAAAAAAAATTCACAAAAAAGATAAAATAAAAGAACAATTTAAAAAATCAAATATAATACCAGAGGTGGTTATTAGTTTAAAAGAGAAAGAAATAGAATATTTTAAGAAACACTACTTTAGAAAAAAGAAATTGATAATCCACAAAAGAGTTCTCAAAGAAAAATAAAAATCTTGAAAACAACATAATACCAAAAGGCTTTACAAGCAAATTATACCCAACGTTCAAAGAACAATTAATTCTAATATGCCATTAACTTTTGAAAGATAAGTAAAAAAGAGGTTCTACCAAGTTTCTTTTTTTTAACAAAAACATAATCTTGATACCTATACCAAGAAGAGTCAAAAAAGAAAGAATATTTATACAAAACTTTGAAATAAAAGTTTAAATAAAAGGAAGGAGATTATAATTATATTTATCATAAATTTCATATACTATGGCCAGGCTGTATTTATACTAGGAATGCTTAGGAAAATTATAAGTATAACTAATCAAATCAGTAACACTAACAAAGCAAAATCATGATTATTTCAATAGAAGCAGAAAAGGTTTTGACAAAATACAACACCAATTCTTATTAAAAATACTAGAATACTAGAATTTCCTTAAAATAATGAGCAACATCTATTTATTCTTAAATTTTATTTATTTTAATTCATGGGATAAAATGAGCATTTCTATAATATACAATAATAAAAAAGGATAAAATCACACATGAAACTACATATCTATTATTTACAACTTGCTATTCCTTTTAAATATATAATAAAGTTATCTGTAACTTTCTTTTTTCCCCCCTTCACATAGAATATAGCCAAGTTTCAAAACTTCCAGATTAAAGAGAAAATATTTCAAGGAATAAGAAAAGTAACAATTTAAATACTGAGGAGATACAGTCAGGATTTCACAAGATTTAGAAGTTTCTTTGAACATTAATATTTCAAAGATCAAAAGAACAGGCTTCCAACCAAGAATAATTTATTCAGCAAAGTTTAGTATAATCCTGAATGAAAAAAAAAAAAAAAAGAAATAGACATTTGATGAACAGAAAGACTTTCAAATATCTGTAACAAAGACTAGAAAACAATGGAAGATTTGATAAAAAAAAAAATCCACAAGAAATAGAAGGAAAACATCAAATACTACTAATAATGTATTCATTAAAGCCAACTGTTCTACTTCTTATAAATGAAAACATTACCAGTACTCTTAAAACTGTCATCACTACTAAGGTAGACTGAAAAAAAAAGTTGGGGCTAAAATGTGTATTTTGGGTCAATTCTAAGAAGTAGAAGTACGTAAAGGTAAAAAGGAGCAATTATCTAATACAAGGTGTGAAAGGAAGAACTGATGAGGAATCAGGTTGAACTGGTAATGTTGGATACTCTCATTTGATCACACAGCATATACATCTGAAGAGGCATAGAAATCTTCTGAACTTGTCCAAAGGTGAGAGGATTGTGGGGATAAGGTAAGGGAGGGACTTTTAGAATGGTGGGAGGGAAGAGAATAAGGGGGGCATTCTTAGAGGAGTGGATAGAATAAGGTAGGGAGAAAAGATAAAGTAACAGGGATAGAGTAAAAAGAGGCTGAGAAGGAAGATGGAGAGAAATTCACAAATAGTAACTATAATTTTGAATATGAATGGGAGGTATTCACTCATAAAATGGAAATGGATAACAGAATTGATTAAAAATAAAAATTCAACAATATGTTGATTACAAGAAACATTTAAGAATGAGAGAAGCATATGAAGTTAAAATGGAGGGTTAGAGAAGAATTTCTTATGCTTTAGCAGATACAAAAATAGCAGTGATGGCAATTATAAATTCATAGAAAGTTATGGCTAAAATATATTTAATTAAAAGGGATAGAACAGGGTAACTACCTTTTGATAAAAGGTAAAACAATGCAGCAATATCAATACTGAACCTATATGTATCAAATATATAGAATTTAAATTTTCAAAAGAAAAGTTAAATAAATTCAAGCAATTTACTTCCTCCTCTGTTAGTCTGGGAAGTCTGTATTTTTGGAGGTAGTCATCCATTTCACTTAGGTTATCAAATTTATTGGCATAAAGTTGAGCAAAATAACTCCTTATTATTTCTCTAATTTCCTCTTCATTGGTGGAAAGTTCTCCCTTTTCATTTTTAAGACTAATTTCATTTTCCTCCCTCCTTTTTCTAATCAGATTTACCAAAGGCTTGTCTATTTTATTGGCTTTTTCATAGAACCAACTCTTAGTTTTATTAATTAGTTCAATAGTTTTTTTACTTTCAATATTTTTAATTTCTCCTTTTAATTTTAGAATTTCCAATTTAGTATTTGATGGGGGTTTTTAATTTGGTCTTTTTTTAGTTTTTTTAGTTGCAAGCCCAATTCATTAATCTTTTCTTTCTCTGTTTTATTCAAGTAAGCCTCTAAGGATATAAAATTCCCTCTTATTACCGCTTTGGCTGCATCCCACAAATTTTGGTATGATGTCTCATCATTGTCATTATCTTGAGTGAAATTATTAATTGTATCTATAATTTGCTGCTTCACCCAATCATTCTTTAAGATGAGATTGTTTAGTTTCCAATTACTTTTTGGTCTATTTCCCCCTAACGAAAAGTTAAATAAATTATAGGTAGAGACAAATAGTACTATAATAGTAAGGGACATTCATCTTCCCTTCTCAGAACTTGACAAATTTAACCATAAATAAATAAGACATCAAGTAAATGCACAGAATTTAATTTAGTTAAGCTAAATATGATACATAAATGGAGAGAATTTAATGGAAATAGAAAGGAGTACATACACCCTTTTATCAGTAATTTATGATACATTTACAAAGGTTATATATTATTAGGCCAATATTAGGACATATAGATTTTATAGCTAAAAGCAGAAAAGCAAAAACATTAAAAGTATATTTTCAGACAACAATGCTATAAAAATTATATTTAACAAGGGGTCATAGAAATATTAATCAAAAACTAATTGAAGAGTAAATAACCTGACCTTAAAGAATTAGAGGGTTAAAGAACAAGTCATATAAACAATGAATAATTTCATTAAAGAGAATTATAAGAAAGAAATAATATATCAAAACATATGGGATATAACAAAAACAGTGATCAGAGGAAAATCTATATCTCTAAATGTTTAAATCAATAAAACCAAAAAAGAGCAGAAAAATAAATTTAAATATACAATTTTAAAAAACTACAGAAAGAACAAATTAAAAATTCCCAATTAAGCACATTCGAAAGCTTAAAAATTAAAGATGAGATCAATAAAATTCAGTGTAAAAAATATTTAATTATTAAATAAAACAGAGTTTGGTTCATGGAAAAAAACCCAATAAAATAAAGCATTGGTTAATTTGATTAAAAGACAGAGAAAAGAAAACAAAATCATCAGTATTAAAGATGCAAAGAGTGAATATACCACTAACAAAAATGAAATTAAAGTCATTAGAAGAAGCTATTTTGCCCAATTTTTATATGCCAATAAATTGAAAATTAAATAAAATGGAAGAATATTTATAAAAATTGTATAGGTTGGCAGAAGAGGAAATAGGATTTTTAAATAGTAATTTTAGAAAAAGAAATTGAATAAAATCTTCCTAAGAAAAAAGCAGCAACCCCAGACATATTTAAAAGTAAATTCTACCACACATTTAAAGACCATCTCATTCCAAAAAATTCTTTTAGGAAACAAATATGATACTTATACCTAAACCTAAACTTATATCTAAAAACAGATAAAGAAAATTATAGGTCAATTTCATTATAGAATATGGATGAAAAAATTCTATTAGTTAACAGATTATAATATATTTATACATAAAGATCAAGTGATTTATAGCAAGAATGCAAGAATTATTTAATATAAGAAAAATTACTAACAAAATTAATTACATAAAGAATGAAAAATTAAATTAAGAATTAAAACTTTATGAAATATCAATAGATAGAGAAAAATTATTTGATAAAATACAATATTCATTTCTATTAAAAACACTTCAAAGTATTGGTAGAAAAATGTTTTTTCCTAAATACATAAAAAGTATTTATCTAAAGCCATCAGCAAGCATTATTTTTAGTGGGCATAAGCTAGAAACCTTTCCAGTAAGATTAATGTGAAATAAGGATGCTCACTATTGCCAATAAAATTAAACATTGTATTGGAAATCCTAGTAATAGTACTAAGAGAAGAAAAAGAAATAAAATCAGAATGAGATAATAAAACTCTCTTTTTGCAGATGATATAAGCTTGAAAAATCCTAAATACATGTCAAAACACAGGAACTATATAAACAAAATTATAACAAAAATTTTTATACAAATAAAATCAGATTTAAATAATTAGAAAATAAATTGTTCATGAGTAGGCAGAAACAATATAATAAAAAAGATAATTTTACCTCTGGTAATTTATATATTCAACACCATCTCAATTAAATTAACCAAAGTTATTTTAGTAAATTAGGAAAAAATAATAGCAAAATTCATTTGGAAGAGTAGTATCTATTTAAAATCAAGAACAAACATTATTGGTAATGAGTGCAGGCCAGTAGCTTTTCTACCAAGATTGACAATAAAACTAGGTCATCATTTTTATTCAATACTGTACTAGAAATGCTAGCTACAGTAATAAGAGAAGAAAAAGAAATTGAAAGAATAAGAAAAGACAATGAGGAAACAAAATTATCACTTTTTGCACACAGAAAATCCTAGTCTACTAAAAAGCTAATCTAAACAATAACTTCAGTAAAATTAGAAGATATAAAATACATAAATTCATCATTTACCCATCTATATCACACACACACACACACACACACACACACACACACACACACCCCTCCAACAAAAAGCAATTAGAAGAGAAAGAAAGAAGTTGCATGTTGAGTAAATACACATGATATAAAATTCTTTGGAGTCTTAACTGCCAATATATACACACAGAGGACTATATGAGCAGTTGAAAAACACCTCAAAACACTCATTGGTAGGTCAAGAGAAAATAAAAATGATAGTACTATGAAAATTTACTTATTCAGTGCTATATTAATTAAGCTATCAAAGAACTAATTTATAGAGCTAGAAACAATAACAAAATTTAGCAGAAAAAAAAAGATCAAAAATATCAAGTAAATCAGTGTCAAAAATACATGAAAGAATGGGGCTACATAGTACTAGATCTCTAATTATAGAACCAGATAAGAAACACAGTGGCTGATCAATGAAACAAAATAGGTAAAAAAATAAACAGAAGCAAACAAATAAAGTGACAAATGTCTGATATATCCAAAGATTCCAGTTACTGGGGGAAAAACTCTCATTATTTGAAAAACTGCCGAGAAAACTGGAAAGTAGTCTGGCAGAAATTAGGCATAGACCAATTCCTTACACCATAAACCAAGCTAAGTTCAAAAATAGGCATTTGATTTAGACATAAAAACTGATATAATAAGAAAGTTGGGGAAGCAAAGAAAATATTACCTGTCAGATCTATGGATAGGGATCAAGTTCATAACCAAACAAAAGATAGAGAAGTCCAACAAATTCAATACAGCTAAAACTGAAAGCATGAAACCCGGGGGTGGGGGGTGGAGGTAGAGGAAAAAAATCTTTGTGGCAAGTTTCTCTGATAAAGGTCTCATTTCTCAAAAATATAGGAAATGAGACAAATTTATGAGAACAAAAGCCATCCCCCAAATAATAAATTATCATGGAATATAAGTAGGCAGTTTAAAAAAAAATTAAAAACTATGAATAATCATATCAAAGGATGCTCTGAATTATTAGTAATTAGAGAAATCAAAGTTAAAATAACTGAGATACTACCTCATACTCATTAAATTAGCTAAGATGACAGAAAAGAAAAATGACAATGTTGAAAGGGACATGGAAAAACAAGTTCACTAGTGCAATATTAGTGCAATTGTGTAGTCCAATCATTCTGGAAAATAATCTGAGACTATGACCAAAAATTTATTTAATTTAGCATGCCCTATGGGCAAGCAATGAAGCTAGATATATAACCCGAGAACAAAGAGACAACAAAAAATCCATTCACATAAAAAATTTTATAGCAGTTTTTTATATGGTGAAAAAGAATTGGAAACTTGAGAGTTTGCTCATCAATAAGGGAAAGGCTGAAAAAGTTATGGTCTATGAGTGTAATGGAATACTTTATGATATGAGAAATGATAAAGTAGATGATTTCAGAGAAAACCTAGGAAAACTTATTTGGAGTTATACAAAGTGAAGTGAGCAGAACTAGAAGAATGATTTGCAGAGTAATAGCAATATTGTAAAGAAAATTAACTGTAATGACTTAGTAACTGATCAATACAATGACCCACCCCCATTGCAAAAGACTTATGAAGAAAAATGCTATCCTTGTCCAGACAGAAAAATGATGAACTCCAGAATCCAAACTGAAGCACACTTTTTTCCTTGCTTTTTCACAAGGGATTTGTTTTTATTTGGTTTTCTTCTTCAATGAGAACTGAGTTTAGAGGAGAAAAAACAAAATCTTGATAACTGAAAAAAAGTTTTAATAAAAAATAAAAGTAGTTACTCACCTGCTACTCACTACTAGTTGCTACTGGACAGATGTTGCAAGGTCATACCATCACCCTTTCCTAAGAATGCCTATTATGAGATGGATGATACATGATGTCACTTTTATAAGGTTGATATAGCACAGGATCTTTCAGCTGTTTGTCCCTTTCAAAACAAGTTGTGTGGAAATCAGCCAAGCTAACTATTCCACAGAGATCTGGAAAATGCACAGATTAAGTCCTAATTGAGAAATCCAAGAAAAAAGTAACAATGAGTCATTTTTCCAGTCCAAAAGAGCAGGAGCAAGAGAGACTTGTGGACACTAGAGACCAATGTTTAATGAGAAGAGGCTATACTGCCTTCATGGATAGAGAATGAACTAGCAAGTGAACAAGTTCTTGCTCAGCACTGAGGACAAGAGCAAGAATAGAGCATGGAGAGACCTGCCCTGTGGAGGGAGCAGGAATAGGTCTTATCAACTTGTGACCCAGCCAGGTGCCAGATAAGAGAATCTATCTTTAGATTAGGAGATCAGTTGAGGGTTGGGAAGGGTCTTCAGATATAGGTTAGATATTGAGCAAGGAGCAAATAAAGAAGTAAGCAGTACCTATGCAATTTTGACCCCAGACCTCCCCCCCCCCAAAAAAAAAAAAGTTCGTTGGTATAATCAGGGCAGGGAAGCCAGTGGTTATTTCTCTGAAACTGCAAAATTTTTTTCCAGTTGGCTGTCAGTAGCTGAGTCTCACAGCAGTCTAATTGAAACTGTAACCAAGGGTCAAGCCCACAGTTGTGCTGTCTGGTCAAGAACTACCTCCAGAGCTCAGACTCTGCCCTTGGTCAGACTGTTTTGATTGTATTGAAAACTTGGAGGTTCCCAGACTTAACTGTTCCTGAGATCATGGAACTAACAGTACCCTACAAAAGCAGCAGCAGGATCTAAGAGGACACAAAAGAAGACCAAGGACAGGTCCTTTCCAAAATGCAGAATGCCTAGCCTGAAATAAGGTCCAAAGTTAGAAAATAAAGCTAGAAGAATGAGCCAATAACAACAACAAAAAAACTCATTACAACTATTTTACTTAACAGGGACATTTAAGATACCAACACAGAAGAGAATGACTCTAAAAGATCTACAAGAAAAACCTCAAAGAAAAACACAGCTTTGAGAGTATAAGGACAATGATTCCTAGAAGAAATAAAGAGGTTTTTAAAAAAAAAGACCTAAAAAGTAATTTATTTTCAAAAAAATGAAGATTGCTTTAAAAAAAAAAAAGTTAATATATGAGTTCTCTAGAAAAAAACTGGAAAGAAAATCAACAGCTTCATACAAAAACTGGAAAACCGTATACCAGTAACAAATTTTGAAAATTAATATAGACTGGTTGGAGTCCAAATGGTGGAGAGTAGACATGTCTTTATTTGAGCTCTCCTTAGTGTCCCTCAGATGAATATCGGATCAAGCCTCTGAACTGGTTTTGGAGGGAGAGAACCCACAAATATTTGGAGTGTAATAAATTTTCAGCAGAAGGTATTTTGGAAGAACTTTGGAAAAGGTCTGTTTCAACTGGGCAGGGAGAGGGGGGCAGCATAGTGCATAAGCGCAGCACAGGGACTACAGGGTGGTGTGGCATCTACACAGGGAAACAACCTGGGGGGCTCTAAAATAGAACAGCTATTGGTTATTCTGTCCTGGATAGAAGCCAGTGGATCAGCAGATTATCTGTGAGACATCCAACACAAATACAAAAGGCAAATTTAAAGCCCTTGAACCCCAGAATAACATGGGATTTAGCCACAATCACCCAGCACCTAAAGGAGCAGCAGCACCAGCCCAGGACAGCCTGAAATCACTCTCATTTATAGAGAAAGCATGGGACAATCTCCTCTTTGCCCCAAGAGCAGACCTCAATCATTTAAAAAAAAATGAGTAAAAAACCCCAAAAGAACACTCAACATAGATAGTTTTTTTTGGAAAAAAAGAACAGATCTCAAACCCTAAAGGCAAATTGTCAGCCCTAAAAGCTGATATAAGTTGGTCCTTACCTTGCAAGGCTCTATTGGAAAAATTTAAAAAGGACCTTAAAAGAGAATTAAAGAAATACAAGGGAAAAGGTATAAGAAAGGAGGAAGAACTATAAAAGAGAAGGGCTGTTTGAGGGAGGTGGTGGCCAGAAGCAAAATAGTGGTGACGAGGGAAAGGGGGAAAGGAAAGAGAAAACTATAACTTGGGGGAAATAAAATGGCAGGAAATACAGAGTTAGCGATTTTAAGTGTGAATGTGAATGAGATGAACTCTCTCATAATAGCAGACTGGATTAAAACTCAGGATCCTACAATATGTTGTTTGCAAGAAACACATTTAAAGCAGAGTGATATATTGAGTAAGGGTAAAAGACTGGAGCAGATTCTATTATGCTTCAGCTGAAGTAAAAAAAGCAGGGGTTAACGATCCTGATCTCAGATCAAGCAAAAGCAAAAGTAGATCTAATTAAAGAGATAAGGAAGGAAACTACATCTTGCTAAAAGATAATGAAGTAATATCAATACTTAATATATATGCAAACAAATGGTATAAGATTCAAATTTCTTCTGGAGAAGTTTAAGAGTTCTGCAAGAAGAATTAGACAGCAAAACTATACTAGTGGGGGATTTCAATCTTGCTTTCTTAGAACTGGATTAATCGAACCATAAAATAAAAAAGAAGTTAAGGAGGAAAGAGAATTTTAGAAAAATTAGGTATAATAGATCTTTGGAGAAAAGTGAATGGAGACAGAAAGGAAAATACTTTTTTCTCAGCAGTACATAGAACCTATACAAAAACCAACCCCATGTATTAGGGCAGGAGTCCTCAAACTTTTTAAATAGGGGACCAGTTCACTGTCCCTCAGACTGTTGGAGGGCTGGACTATAGTAAAAACAAAAACTTTGTTTTGTGGGCCTTTAAATAAAGAAACTTCATAGCCCTGGGTTAGGGGGATAATCAACCTCAGCTAGCGCATCTGGCCCACGGGCCATAGTTTGAGGACCCCTGTATTAGGGCATAAAACCTCAAAATCATATGTAGAAAGGCAGAAATAGCAAATGCATATTTTTCAGATTATGATGCAATAAAAATTATATGCAAATAAAAAGGCCAGGGGAAAATAGAACAAAAATTAATGGGAAACTTAAATAATCTAAGCCTAAAGAATGAGTGGGTGAAACAACAAATCATAGACACAATCAATAATTTCATCCAAGAGAATGACAATGAAACAAAATACCAAAATTTATGGGGCACAACCAAAGCAGTTCTTAGAGAAAATCTTATATCTCTAAATGCTTACTTTCATAAAACAAGAAAAGAGAAGATCAAGAAATTGGACATGCAACTAAAAAAACTAGAAAAGAAACAAATTAAACCCCCCCCAATTAAATACTAAATTTGAAATTCTTAACTCAAAGGAAAGACTAATAAAACTGAAAATAAGAAAACTATAGGGGGCAGCTGGGTGCTGCAGTGGATAGAGTACCAGCCCTTAAGTCATGAACCCGAGTTCAAATTTGACCTCAGATACTTAACACTTGCTAGCTATGTGACCCTGGGCAAGTCACTTAACCCCAATTGCCTCAGCAAAAAACAAAAAACAACCAAAAAAACCCCTACTGAATTAATAAACAAAACTAAGATACATAAATAGATAAATCTTTATAATAGATACAAAATAGATAAATATTTAATTAATTTGATTAGAAAAAGAAAAGAAGAAAATCAAATTGTTAGTATCAAAAATGAAAAGGGAGAACTTTCCATAAATGGAGAGGAAATTAGAGCAATAATTATGAGTTAATTTGCCCAACTATAAGTCAATAAATCTGATAATCTAAGTGAAATAGAGGAATACCTACAAAAATATAGTTTGCCCAGATTAACAGAAGAAGAAATAAATTACTTAAATATTTCCATTTTAGAAAAATAAATTGAACAAGCTATTAATCAACTCCCTAAGAAAAAATTTCCAGGACCAGATGGATTTACATGTGAATTCCACCAAACATTTAAAGAACAATTAACTCCAATGATATGCAAACTATTTGGAAAAATAGGAAAAGGAGTCCTACCAAATTCCTTTTATGATATGATATGATATGCTGATCAGATATGATGCTGATAGCTAAACCAGGCAGGGTCAAAATAGAGAAAGAAAATTACAGATCAATTTCCCTAATGAATTAATGCAAAAATCTTAAATAAAATGTTAGCAAAGAGATGACAGAAAATCATCCCCAGGATAATACATGACCAAGTAGGATTTATACCAGGAATTCAGGGCTGGTTCAATATTAGGAAAACTATTAGCATAACTGACTATTATCAATAACCAATTTAACAAAAACCATATGAGCATTTGATAAAATCCAACATCCATTCCAATTAAAAACAGTAGAAAGGATAGGAATAAATGGACTTTTCCTTAAAATAGTCAGTAACATCTATTTAAAAACATCAGCAAGCACCATATGTAAAGGGGATAATCTGGAACCATTCTCATTAAGATCAGGGATGAAACAAGGTTGCCCACTATCATCATTACTATTCAATATTCTATTAGAATTATTAGCTTTAGCAACAAGGAAAGAAAAAGAATTGAAAAGAATCAGAGTAGGTCATGAGATATGAAGGCATGGGCTTCTGCTAAGAGGTAGTGCTGAGGCCACCTTGATCTTTGATACACAATAAGTTTTCTGCCACGTTGCAGAAACACCCTTGTTGAGCAAAGAACATTGATCTGTGATCGTGGGAATGAGTGTAAACCAAGGGTCACAGCTAGGGGCTACATAAACAGGGATGCCTGACCAGGGCCTCTTGCTTGTGAGTGAGTTGCTAAATTGCTGGATTGGCTTTCCTCCCATTGGCAGATACCATGCATACAGCAAAGCCTATGAGTTGCTTCTCTGAATAGTGATCGGGGATTGCCTACTGTTCACATGTTGATCATGCTTGCAAAAATGTCTATCTAACAAGGCTATATGCCATAATAAACTGGAGCTCTTTTCACACTCTATGAATCTCCTGCCTCATTCATCTTGTCTCTGAGATCAAAGGGCTCATATGCCATGAGCTCTTAAAAGATGGCCACAACAATGAGGAAATCAAATGATCACTCTTTCCAGATGATTGAGAATCCTAGAGAATCAACTAAAAAACTACTAGAAATAATTCACAACTTTAGCAAAGTGGCAGAATGCAAAATAAATCCACAGAAATCATCAGGATTTTTATATGTTACTAACAATGTCCAGCAGCAAGAGATACAAAGAGAAATGCCATTTAAAATAACTATAGAGAGGCAGCTATGTGGTGCAGTGAATAGAGCACCAGGAGGACCTGAGTTCAAATATGATCCCAGACATGTGATATTTCCTAGCTGTGTGACCCTGGGAAAGTCACTTAACCCCAATTGCCTCAAGGGAAAAAAAGAAGAAATAAAATAAAATAAAATAACTGTAGATAATATAAAATATTTGGGAGACTACCTACCAAAACAAAGTCAGGAATATATGAACACAATTACAAAACACTTTCCACATAAATAAAGTCAGATCTAATCATCTGGGAAAATATCTAGTGCTCATGGGTAGGCCAAGCTAATATAATAAAAAATGACAATACTACCTAAATTAATTTTGTAATTTTAGAGCTAGAAAAAATAATAACAAAGTTCATCTGGAAGAATAAAAGGTCAAGTATTTCAAGAGAATTAATGGAAAAAATGCAAATGAAGGTGGCCTGGCTATATTAGATCTAAAACTATATTATAAAGCAGTGGTCATTAAAACCATTTAGTACTGGCTAAGAAATAGAGTAGTCAATCAGAGGAATACATTAGGTTCACAGGACAAAACAGTCAATGGCTTACAGTAATCTAATGTTTGACAAACCCAAAAGACTCCAGCTTTAGGGATAAGAACTCAATATTTGACAAAAACAGCTGGGAAAATTGGAAATCAGTATGGCAGAAACTAGACATTGACCCACACCTAACACTCTAAACCAAGATAAGGTCAAAATGGATTCATGATTTAGATACAAAAGAGTGATATTATAAACAAATTAGAAAAATAAAGGATAGTTTACCTCTCAGATCTGTGGAGAAGGCCACAAATTCTTTCCAAAGAAGAATTGGAATACAATATTGAATACAAAATGGATAAGCTTGATTATATTAAGCTAAAAAGTTTTTGTACAAATCAAACTAATGGAGACAAAATTAGAAGGGAAGCAATACATTGGAAGGATTCTGATAAGGGCCTCATTTCTAAAATAGATAGAGAATTAACAAATTTATAAAAATTCAAGCTATTTTTTTAATTGATAAGTGGTCAAAGGACATGAACAGACAATTTTCACATAAAGAAACTGAAACCATTTCTAGTCATATGAAAAGGTGCTCTAAATCACTATTGTTCAGAGAAATGCAAATGAAGACAACTCTGAGGTACCTCTCAGATTGGCTAAGATGACAGGAAAAGACAATGATGAATGTTGGAGGGGATATGGGAAAACTGGGACATTAATATACTATTGGTGGAGTTATGAATTGATCCAACCATTTTGGAGAGCAATTTGGAACTGTACTCAAAGGGCTATCTATTTGTGCATACCTTTTGATCCAGCAATGTCTCTACTGGGCTTGTATCCCAAAGAGATCATAAAGGAGGGAAAGGGACCCATATGTGTAAAAATATTTGTGGCAGCCCTTTTTGTAGCAGCAAGCAACTAGAAACTGAGTGGATATCCATCAGTTGGAGAATGGCTAAATGAATTATGGTATTTGAATGTTATGGAATATTGTGGTTCTATAAGAAATGATCAGCAGGATGATTTCAGAGAGGCCTGGAGAGACTTACATGAACTGATGCTTAAGTGAAGTGAGTAGAATCAGGAGATCATTGTACATGGCAACAGCAAGTTTATACGATGATCAATTCTGATGAACAATGAGATAATTCAGGCCAGTTCCAATGATCTTGTGATGAAGAGAGCCATCTGCCACCTAGAGAGAGGACTGTGGGAACTGAATGTGGATCACAACATAGTATTTTCACTCTTTTTGTTGCTGTTTGCTTGCATTTTATTTTCTTTCTTATTTTTCCTTTTTGATATGATTTTTCTTGTGCAACATAATTGTGGAAATACGTACAGAAGAATTGCATATGTTTAACAAATATTGGATTACTTGCCATCTAGGGGAGGAAGTGAGGGGAAAGGAGAGGAAAATTTTGGAGCAGAAGGTTTTGCAAGAGTGAATGTTGAAAATTATCCATACATAAGTTTTGAAAATAAAAATCTTTAATAAAAAAATACAAGCAGAAAAAAATTAATACAGACTGAATAGAAGTTAATGATTCTATAAGATGAGAAGAAATATTATTTTTAAGAGGTCAAGACTGGAATAATGTTAAACTATCATATAGCAAAAACAAGTGAGCTAGAAAATATCAGACAAATATAATTTGACAATCACTGAAATTCATGATCAAAAAAAGGAGCCAAAAGAAATCATAAAACTGTCCAGAATTTTAGAACTAGAGGACAAAATGAAAATCGAAAGGATATACAAGGCCCACCTAAAAAATCCCAAAATAAAAACTCCTAGAAATGTTATAGTCAATATTGAGAGTTTGAAAATCCAAGAAAAAAAATTACTGCAAATAGTCAGAAAGAAAGAAATTAAATACAAGGATCCACAGTCAGAATCACGCAAGATTTAGCAACTACTATCCTAAAGGAATAGGGAACTTGAAATATAAAATTCTGGAAAGAAAATGATACGACTTACAAAAAAAAGAATAATTTCATTTTTGATGCCAAGTGAAAAGAATAGAACACTAAGATATCCTTGTATACACCAACAAGATTTAGGCCAATCCCAAAAAACTTGTGATAGAAAGATTCATCTGAATCCAGAAAGAGGACCATGGGGACTGAATGTGGATTTCAACATAATGTCTTCATCTTGCTTATTGTTGTTAGCTTTCTTTTTTTTTTCCCCTTTTAATTTTTTCCTTTTTGATTTGATTTTTCTTGTGCAGCATGATAAATGTGGAAATATGTTTAGAATTGTACATGGTTTCACCTCTCTTGGATTATTTGCTGTTTAGGGGTGGGGTTGAGGGAAAGGAAAGGAGAAAAATTTGGAACAGAAAGTTTTGCAAGAATGAATGCTGAAAATTATCTTTGCATGTATTTGGAAAATAAAGAGCTATTATTAAAAAAATTTAAATTTAATTAAAGAATAATTTTATCAAAATTGGGTCAAAACATACAGAAGAAAAAATAGATCTTTAATGAAAGAGTATTACCAAGCACTGTTGATAAAAAAAAAAAAAATCTGAGATAGTAGCAACTTTGAAATATAAACACTGGAGTCAAGTCAATTAATAAACATTTATTAAGGACTTGCCAACACTGCCAAAATATTAGAATGTAAACAGTTTAATTAAAAAAAAAAAACCTTTATATAAATTGCTTGCTCATATTTACCAATTCAATATTGATCTGATTCTGGACCTCTGGTGGTATATGAATCAGTTGAAGAAAAATCTCACAGAGTACCTATCAGGGAGGGGATATGGGTTTCTGGACCTGTGATTTCACCAGACTGTGTAAAGAACTATTACTGAAAAAACTTACTCCCAAAGTGGATCCCCACTTCATCTACAAGTTCTAGGCTTAGAAAACTAACCACTGAGAAATTAATGTTTTGAAAGAGGTTTTCTTTTTTGTTTGTTTTTTTAAATCCTCAGGAATTGGCAACAGTTTTTAGTAGCGTTCGTAGGTACTTAATAAATGTTTATTGACTAACTTGACTCCAGTGTTTGTATTTCAAATTTGAATTTGAAAAAGAAAATATAGAAATGTTTTGAAGAAAACAACTCCTTAAAAATACAACTGGAGAAATAGGGAAAAGAAAAACATACTGAAGAAAACCACTTCTTAAAAAATAGATTTGGAAAAATGGAAAAAGAAAACATTTTCTTGAATATTAATAAAGTTGGCAAAATGGAAAAAGAGAACACCTGAAAAAACAGAA
Source organism: Sarcophilus harrisii (assembly GCF_902635505.1). Taxonomy (NCBI): domain Eukaryota; kingdom Metazoa; phylum Chordata; class Mammalia; order Dasyuromorphia; family Dasyuridae; genus Sarcophilus; species Sarcophilus harrisii. The sequence continues at coordinate 199,191,553 of NC_045426.1, forward strand.
CTGGTGAATGGAAAGAGAGGGTAGGAAAATGACCAATGCAAGGACCGGCCAGATTACTTACAATATTTACTCCTCCTGACGAGAGCTGATGAAATCATGTTACAGAATAAGGTATATCTTTTGTGTATGGCCAAGGTGGGAAAGTTTTTCTAAATTATGAATATTTGTTAGAAATGTTCGGTTTTCTTTCTTTTTCAAAAAGGAGAAGAAAAGAAGATGGATTTTCATTAATTGAAAAAAAAAAAAAAAAAAGAAATTAAATTTAAAAGGAAATATGTTGTAACTACCAGAGACTGAGCCATTCAGTAATTTAACCTTATTTCCTGCACTAGCCTAATGAGATCTTTCTTTCAAGGCCCATTTAGTCTTTTCTTTCCTTCTTACTATACAGTCTTCAGTGACATAGAAGAGGAGAAATTGTCATAACATAATTATACTGATTATAAATCTACCTAAGAAAAAGGAGAGCCTTTATCTGAACTGGTGGCAATCCTCAAATCTCTGTGGACTTTCAGCTGTTCTTTGAAACAACTTACAGAAGTGCTTCTCAAGGTCATACCTTCCATGAGATTCTCTTCCTGTTGAAATGTATTTAAACTCTTGCCTCTTCTGACCCTTCAGGTACTCTAGTAGTCTAGTAGTCTAGTGCTGTGCAGTGTCCTGAAATGTAATTTCCTTGCCTTTATTAAAAGACCCTCATAACTGTAGCTTTTTCAGTCTTTTATTTTAGGTTGACATTTCTGTTGTCAAAAGTGAGATTCAAAAACTCCAGTCTATCTGGCCAGTTTCAACCTTAGACATCTTTGTTTACACTTAGACACCTAGTACCAGAGGAGAAGAGAGAGCTATTGGCAAATGACTCCAAATTTTTTTCCAGTAAAAATCTCTTCTGGGTTTGTTTTAGTTACTGCTGATATCATAAATGCCCTTTATATAGACATAATTTTTTCTAACCATTTTTGTAATTTGAAGTCTCAGAAGTTAAGTTGCAAAACAAAATAAGGAAGGACTTTTCCTGTGCTCCTAGAGTGAGGGGGAGTCCTTAGGCCAGACTCTGTCTTCAGGTTAGGGTTCCAATCAGTGTCTTCTTCTTTACCACAGACTTCAAGAGTTCCCTTCACCCATGATTATGTATAGTACAAGTCTTTTTATTTAATGAGGAGAGAAAGAAAAAGTCTTTCCAAGTCTTTCCTTTAATTTTCAGTTTAATCTGAGATTGCTCATGCTTGGTGGGAAAGATCTAGCTGAAAGCCTCCTAATTTTTACTTACCTCACTACATGAATGCCTTTTTATTCCCCAATTCATTTTTTTCCCTCTAAAATGAACCGTCACTCCAAGTAGAGAGTTTTATTCTTGACACAGATTTTTGTTCTTAGCCAAATCTTTTACTTTGCTATTTTCAAGGATCAGGCCTTCTTGAGGAAGCTAGGAATGTTGGATCTAGAGTCAAGATAACTTTAGTTCAAATTTAGCCTCAGACATTTATGGAAAGCCACTTAGCCACTGCTTGCCTCAGTTTCCTCAACCATAAAATCAGGTTAATACCTTGTAAGAAGGACTGTTGTAAGATAATTTTTATAAAGCAAAAAACGCATAGTAAGTGCTATATATAAATGTTCATTGTCTTTCCTCTTCTCCTTCCATTTTGTGACTCCCATAATACCTCATGGTATTATGCTGCCTCTTGGGAATATTATTACTACTTAGACCAAATACCTTATGGAGTTGTTGTTAGGATAAAATTAATTTAAAATCACTTTGTAAAAAATGTAAAAAGTACCTACTATGTATCAGATAACATACTAAGTAGCGCTGAAAACTAAAAACAAAAACAAATACAACCGAAAAACTTTGCTTTCATGAAGTTCACAGTCCACTGAGGAAGACAACATGCAAACCAATTATATACAAAAATGATACATAGATAACACACATATATATACACACAGAATAAATCAGAAATTATCAACTAAGGGAATCAAAAGACTTCTGGTGAAAAGCTTAAGGAAGAAGTCAGGGAAGCCATGAAGGAGAGATGAAGAAAAGAATTCTATACATTGGGAAAAGTCACCGAAAACAGAGAGAGATAGGAAATGGAATATTTTGTGCAAGGAAAAACAAGAAAGCTGTTGTCACAGATTGCAGAGCACATGAAGGTCGTAAAGTATAAGATAAAAGAGTAATGAAAGGTTTTGAATGGCAGACAAAGGATTTAGGGTTTTATAGTAGATTGTAAGGATAATACAAAGCTGCCACAGTTTATTGAACAGAGTTGAGGGGTGGCAGGGTAGAGTAACTGAAATGCTCAGATCTACACTTTAGAAAGATCAATTTGACCACTAAATATTAGACAGACTTGAGTAGGGAAATACTTGAGGCAGAGAGCTCAAATAGCAAGCTACTGTAACAATTCAGGCATGAAGGTGAGGGCCCTGTACTAGGGTGGTGATAGTGTCAGAGCAGAGAAGAGAAAATATGCTAAAAAATATGAGAGTTATGAACAAAAACAGAATAATCATAATTAGGTAATGGCTTGGATATGGGAGATGAGAGACAGTAAGGAGCTGAAGATGAAATCCAGTTTGCTAACCACAGTGACTGGGAAGATAGTAGTAGACACTTTTTTTCCTACAAAATAATCAATTTAACATAAACAATAGATAGTCAGATAGTAAGATTGGATGTTAGGAAAGAATAAGAGCTGGACAAGGAGATTTTACAATCATCATTATAGAGATGATAATAGAGTCCAGAGGAGAAAATATCAAGGGATACAATATATAGGAAGAGGAGAAAAGAGCCTAGGAAAAGAGCCATGGGAGACATTTATGGCTAGTGGGGAAAACTTGGATGAAGATCTAGCAAGGGAGATTGAGGAGAGGTCAGATATGTAGGTATGTAGAAGAAGGTATTCATGAAGAAAGGAGAGTCACAGAAACTCTGGAAAGTGTATCAAGAGAAGAAGATAATCATGTTAAAGGCTACGGAGAAGTCAAAAAAAAAAAATGAGTAAAGATAATTAGATGTGGCAATAAACAGATTATTAATAACTCTGAAGTAAAAATTTTCAACTGAATGATAAGGTCAGAAGCTAGATTGTAGAGAGTTGTGAAGAGAGTTAGAAGAAAAGTACTATTATAGACCAGTTTTTAGACATGAAAAACTGGAAAAATAGATTATGATAATTATTATGGGTGAGTCAAGTAAAAGTTTTTGGAATATGGATAAGCAATGGCATGTTTGTAGACAGTGAAGAAACAGCCTTTATAGGGAGAGATCAAAGATTAGTGAGAGAGGGGGTAGTGGAAAAGGCAACCTGTTAGAAAATATGGGATAAAATAGATTAATTTTTGCATGTACAGGGGTTTGCCTTGGGAGGGAGGGGGAAAAGGTACTTTTTCAAGTGAAACAGGAATGAAAGGGAAGATAGTGGCAGAAGGCAATTGAGTGATGTGAGATGAGGAAGGGGGGAAATGAAGGAGATCTAAGGAAATGTACTTGATGTTTTTAGGGAAGATTTCAGCTAGGAAAAATGGGAGGAAGAAGATTCATGGAAGATTTGGAGAGGGATCAAAAGGTATGACTGAGTTTCTGTGGGAGGTATAATAGTGAATAAAAAAGGGACATGTGAAAAATACAGTTAAGAGTCCAATTAAATAAGTTTTGATTAGTGTAATATCTATGAAACCGAAAGTTTTTAGCAAAAGTATTCCTTGTCTTAAACTCATCCCATGCTCCAAAAAAACTCATTCACATAATTCACATAAGATCAGCTTTTTTTCTAATTTATAATCATTCCTCATAATGACTTTCTTGAATGACATTAAGAGAAATAAGGTTTCAGAGAAGAGAGTTAAAGCAAAATTGAGGACTGGATCAAATAATGAAGAAATTGGATTCTGGGTCCAGCACAATCTAGCCTTGGTTTCCTCAACTATAAAATAGAGGTAATGATGCCGTTCTTTCTGATATACAGGATTCTTAGAAAGATCAGATGAGATACAATGTGAAACATTTCTTTGAAAATATAAAGTGCTATATAAATACAAGATGAGATCAATATCATCATTATTAGGACAGAGATGAACAAGGCAAAAAAAGTTATAATAAAGATCATGTCAAAAGATTTTTATTCTAAGTGGCAAATGCATGCTTACCTCTTTCTGTAAATTAGAAAGCTGGGAGGAAAGGCTTTCAATCCTCATTTGGCTTTCCATCAGTTCTTCTCTGGCACTGTTGACAGTGAATGCAGTCATCTCTGAGGACAATCTAGCATTTTCAAGCTAAACAAAATAAATAAATTTCAGTTAAATTCATGATGTAAATAAGCACTAACAAAAGCAGAAGCATGAGTCAACAAGAGATGTTTCATAAATAATTCTGCTAGTAAAAAGTTGTTGAAATCCAGGAAAAGCATCATGAAGTTTCCTGATCTTGAAAAGGAGAACTAAGTCTAAATTGGGACTATACTGGATTACTACTTGCTACATAGACAAATACAATTTTGATGATTTAATAATAAAGCTAATGATGGTTCCAAAGCTTTTAATGATGTTTTTTCCATTCAATTTTTAACATCTTATATAAACTTCTAATTAGATAACTGGGAAATATCAATTCTGGTGTGGTAGTTATTTAGAAAAGTATATCACATTCTTAACTTACTAAGTTAATTAATTCATTAACCAACCTGATCCTATAAATTAAAAAATAAGAGATAGTAAATTTAAATTTAAAATTATTTAAATTAAATTATTTAAAATCAGATAAAGCATATTATCATGGCATTAAGTTCTATAAATAGTTTTTGTTAAAGCAAACAAAAATCCCTAATTAACTTTGAAAGACTTGGGTTTCTTCACACTGATACAGGAAGGTAGCAAGCATTTATTAATTGGCAAGCACTGTGCTAAGCATTTAATCCTTACAACAACCTTGGGAAATAAGTGCTACAGTTAAGAAAAATGCCTCATATTTATACTCAAAGAGGATAAGTAATTTGCATAGGTTCATACAACTACTAAATTTCTGAAGCCACATTTGAATTCAGAACTTTTTAATTTAAGGCCCAGTGCTTAATCCACTGTATCATAATGAGACAGTTGTTGGTAAACAAGATACAGTCATCTAAGTCTTTGTCTGAAATCAAAATATGATTTTTCTGGTGATTTGCAAAACTTTAGTTTATGAAAAACTAAGAAAATCTGAACCTGCATAAAAGAAGAATAATTTCTCCAATTCAAATCTGTGATTCATTTTAGAAATGTCAAACTTAACTGCAACTAACAAGTTCTAGCAATGACTTTATGCAATATCCTGTCAAATGATAAGAAACTTTAAAACAAATTTTTTAAAATAGTAAGATATCATGGAGTAATGGATAGAAACCCAGCCTCATAAATAAGAAGATCTGGGTTCAAGTACTGTCTCTGACACTCTAATCACGTGACTCCAGTCAAATGATTTAATCTTGCAGTGTCTTCAGGCAACTCTCTAAGATTTTAAGTTGCTGAGTAAATGGTGACCTACATTAGTACAGGAGGTCCTCATAAGAAGTTCCCTGTACTAAAGAAATCACAAGTAAACTCCAAAAAATTTGGAAAGAATTTCTTACTTTGGCATGATAACTCTGTTCTAGCTCCTCTTTGTACAATTTCACTTGTTCATTGTGCTGTTCTCTCATCTCGTGTACTGCTTGAGCCAATTTATACTCATACTCAATCTGGCGCCCAGAATCCACTTCTACTAAGCGTGTTTCATGTTTTCTTCTTGTTTCATTGATCTCCTAGGAAAAGAGAAAAACAACTCATCTTCCATCATAAGAATATTAGACACAAAAGTAATGTGAAATTGCAAAGGTTAGCATTTTTATGTCTAATGAATTAACTACTTTTTAGTTATGAAGAAAAAAAAAGCCTAATCATCAGGCTAGATTTTCTACTAGAATGTCTACTAAAGCAAATGTTGGCTTCTCCAAGTCCTTGGCCAAAGCAAACAGAAAATTGTATATGACTGTTATTTCTAGTAAAAGAATCAGTAAAAGAAACCAATCAACAACAAACTGTTCCTGATAAACTCTTCAGAGAATGAATAAGATTCACATTCCTGATTACAGTAATTTCAGTTCCTTGTTTGTTTAGTCAGCAACAGTACTTCAGCAATTTATCCTTTTCAGATGAATAAAGAATGAAGTCATCAAGGTAGATAAATATAATTATACAAACATATATATGCATATATATATATACATATATCTATACACACATATAATTTAAATAAATAGCTACAGGGCATTTTTCATTTTCACTTTAAAATTTTAAGTTACTTTTTTTTTTACCTCTTCATACATATTTTTGCGAAACTCCAGGTCTTCAGTGAGACTTTGACAATGGTTCTCAAGATCTACTTTAAGTAAGGTTTCATCTGCTAACTGATTCTTGGTAGCTGCTAAGGAAGCTTCCAACTAGAAAAAAAAAGAATATAATTAGTGGAAATAAATACATAAGGAAAAAAGAATCTCTGCAACACAATAGTCATGCCATACTTTATGGCAAGAAAATATGAAGCCATCTGTGAATCAAATCAAATTTACTAAATTTTAAATACCATAACTGTATATGTATGTGGGTATCTAATTGAATTGAATATCTAGATGCCCACTCTAATTATACCAAGCTTACTCATAAAAATAAAATGAAACATCAAATAAATCCTTACTTTCTGTTAATTGAGAATGAGAAAGGAAAAAGATAAATAAAATTCATCTTCCTCTTGCTATAAGCTTCATTAAGGCAGAGAGTATTTTATTCATCTTTTGAATACAACTAAGAATTCAAAAGTATCTTGGTACACAGAAGAGTTTAAGAAACATTTTCTCCATGAAATTTTTTTAACTGAAATGCAAAGTCAAATTTTTAATTTTGGCTAATTAGTTTATCCTTTTCCTTTTACCAGAGCAGCATATTGCAGAAAAAAGTTTCCTACTCTTAAGGAACCTACAATCTAATGGGAGAAGAGAATATGCAAAACAAAAGATTAATCCTTCTCTTCCCCCACCAAAAAAACAAGAACTCTTTATTCCAACAAGATATAGACACAATAACTTGGAGACAATTTTAGGAGAAAGGCACCAGTATTTAAAAGGATCAGAAAAAAGCTTCTTGCAGAAAAGAAAGATTTCTGCTAGAATCTTTAGGAAGTCTAAGAACACAAGAGATAGAGATGAGGAATGGACAAAAAGGATAAAAGGATAAAAATGGAGGTTATCACTGGTGAAGACTTAGAGTCATAGAATCAGAGTTGGATGAGGCATTATACACTCTTATAATTTAACCCTCATATTTTATAGGTAAGAAATATGACACCCAGAAAGATTCAAAAACTTGTCAATAGTCATACAGTGGCAAAGTTAGGATAAATTTAAGCTCTTCCCCCTGCTATCACAAGGTCACCTGAGGGGAAAGATGAAAAGGAAAAAAAGTGCTACTTAATCCATAAACTGGGTTGTTCTGTCCATGAAAAACAGTAAGTTAATAATAGTTTTCTTTGTAAATAATCTCAAGACTTTATTTTTAAAAAATGCAACTCTGAAAAAAAAATGCAACTCTGTGCCAAGGGCAGATTACAAAGAATTAACAAATGAGAGAAGAGAGTTAACCTGCTGTCATATCCAAAATGAAAGACTTCCACTTATCTCACCTGTACAATTTGGTCCCTCAGCTCCTTCAAGTCATTCTCCAGGCTTTTCTTGTCACCAAGTGCTGTAGCCAAGGCAGCTTCTTTGGCATTCAGCGAAGCTTCGTATTCTCTAAGCTTAATCTGGGCACCATTAAGATCAGATTCTTTCTTGGTATAACTACAACAAATTTGAGAAAGGCTCAGAACACTCTAAAATGACTTTATACTGCCTACTTTCTATGCCTCTACCTTCCTAAAAAGGCCAAGAAAAAAAACCAAGAATACCAAGTTTATTCATGTTGTTGTAATTTTAAAATAAGAAATAGTGTATCCTTCTGAAACCAAACAAAGAAACTTAAAAATTCCATTTACCTCAGAAAGATCCAATAAAAAACAAAACAGCAAAACCTAACATTCTACTAGGAGTCAGGGGGCAAAGTACACTCCTAGAGGAAACTCCCTCTACCATCCTAGATCTGCATGTACTTTATAACTTTTAATCTTAGAGAGCCTGAGGCTCTGAGACTTTAAATGGCTTGCCAACAGCCACAGAGGCAGAATATGTTAAAAACTGGACTTGAATCCATCTCTTCCAGTCTTTAAGGTTACTGTTCTCTATGCTATGAATCCCAAGTGAATAGTCTATCAGAATTTTAGATTCTCTATTAAGATGCCAAAAAAAGTATAAATTGCCTACTAACCAACACACACACACACACATACACATACACACACACACACACAGTAATTTAAGAAAATGTAGTGGGAAGAAAACTAGATTGACCAAGCAAAAACATTATAAAATTTTTCTTTAAAAAAAATAAATCATTCAAGTAATACCCATAGATATAAAAAGATAGTAAACAAAATGTCATTAAAATAGAATGACATGACTAAAAGTTCATATTCAACTTAAGGTTTAAATACATCTACTTTGAACACAACTGTGAGGTATCAGTTTCCTTTAATTACTTATCCAAGGTCATCAGAGTGGTTGAAATGAAGTCTTCTAACTCTAAGTCCAGTGATTTCCAATTCTTTGCTGCTTCTCCAAATTATTGTATACCACCAAGATAGCGGATAGAGATTGGATCTATAATTTTATGGGTATGGGGAACTCTGGATAAGGAAATTCACCATACCCATATTAGTTAGCATTTTCTTCTCAAGTAATAGTCAACTTAGAGAGTACCCCTAGCACACTTAAAGATTAAGTTCCCCAGGGTCACAAACACAGTACCTATTAAAGGCAGCACTTCAACTCAGGTCTTCCTGGTCTGAAGGCCATCACTAATCAATAGGGAACACTACTTCTCATGTCACAAACAGAAAGGCCTTTAATAAAGAAAATGTCAGTTTTTAAAATTCTTGCTTACACATACACAATGGTTTTAAATTATCTTTCTTATTTACAAACAACCTAAAATTTTGTAGAAGAAATTGTCAACCTAGGCATATCCAATTACAAATACTCCCACAACTAATTTTAAATCAGTATGGTACAACTTAATGTGATTTTACTATATTTCTAAATTTATTCTTTATAAAACTGAATTATATAAAACCTATAGCACCTATATAAAACCTGTAGCGCATTATATGAAACAGTAAAGCTCATTTAATCTACTTATACTCTTAAATAGTACTGATCCCATAATGTTAAATTTTCAGACTTATCCTTTTCTAAGAATATCACTCTAGTATATTTCAATTATTGGTGCTTGTGGATAGGAAACAAACTTCTAGTTAAATTCTATCATACTGAAAATTGAAGAATAAAAAACTATCTACACAAGTAAAAAATTGATCTGTTATTCAACATTAAAGTAATCAAGTGATAACGCTATGAAATATGAAATTTAATTATATTTTATTTTTGCTCAACTTTCTACCACAGAGCAGCTTCTTTTGCCAAAAATGCTCTAGGAAAAATGCTTGAATTTGCTTAAATAATGTGCTATTTTAAAAAATAATATTCTAAGTCCTAGATGTAAAAGCCACAGGCAGGCTTAACTAAAGACTGCTTGAAAAATTCCTAATTATTTTTAAAGAATAAGCAACACTACACATATTAATAATTTATAAGGGAAACTTATTTAAAATGGAACTACATAAATGTAGCCATTTCCTGAAGTCCAAAAATCATGGCTTATTTCATTATATAAATGCTTTCTACAGTAACCATTACATATGAGAGAATTCCAGCCAACATGGCTTCCTTTACAAAAGGCAGATCTTCCTAGTTCCTATATAGGTACTTTAGAAAAATCCTAAAATTAACACCAGAATAAATGATGCTTAAGAAATCCATAAAGAAATTACAAAAGGTGATTTAAGTAGTATAGTAGAAAGAGCAACCAGTCCTGGACCCGAGTTTAAATCTGGTCTCAGACCTGAGGAAGTCTGATTGCCTTTAAAATAATAAGTAAATAAAAATAAAAAAGTGATCTTTGTCATATCAGGTCTTCACATAGTTGGCCTGGGCAATAGGAGAAAGGGTTCCTCTAGCCAAGCAAATATGAGCACTAGTGTGACAAATACATTCTGTAAACCTGCCTTGGAAATCAATAAGAGGAGAAGGTTCTGCTAAAAACAAACAAAAACAAAACATCTCAGGATTATCAACCATCTTGGCACTGCAGTGTTGAGACTTAAGTAGCCAAAGTTCCAAGGCTCTGATGTAGCTGTTACTCTGTCCTGAAAATCCCAAACCCAGAAAATCAGGAATTCTGAAGCTCAAAGATACAGGGTAGGGAATAGAGGGGAAGAAGAGGACTGATCTTTCAGAAGCAGAAGTCTAATTAAGAACTCAGAGATCCCAGAGGAAGTGGAAGTAGAATGAACATTCCAAAAGTCCATCAGGGAATAGACCCAGAATCTGCCACAAAAATCACAATTCAGAACTAAAACTAGAGAGAAAAGTAAAAACAAAGAAGACAACAGCTAATATTAAAAAAATTATTAGAACTCTATTGTTAACTGCAAACAGAATCTCAAAAGAAAAAACAGATTTGCTACAGGAGTTCTTGACAATCTAGAAGAAATGGAGTATGATTTTTTTAAAACATCTTTTGAGGAAAGGATTAGGAGAATAAGTAATTTAGAAGGAAAATTTAAGCTTAAATTAAGTGGTGAACAAGATAGGAATCAGAAAATCAGAATAGACCAAACAGAAATCAATGAGACTATTTGAGAGCAAGAAATCTTAGAACAAAATTTAAAAATTAAAAAGGTTGAAAATAAAATATATATCAGAAACAAATGACCTAGAAAATAAGTCAAGGAAAGGTAACTTAAGAAATCACAGGATTCACTGAAAACTAAATGACTAAAAAAAAGAGGGTGGGATAGAGGGAAGAACATATTTGTGTACTATAATTCTTTTATTTTCTTTCTTCTTTCCATGTTTCTTTCCTTCTTTTGAAAGTCTGGGTTCTCTTTATCTTACCCAAGGGTGTAAGTATAGGGCTTCTCATGAGCCAATCCCTCTACTGACAGACAAAGAAATTTTGACCTGTTCCATTTCTGACCTTGGCTGACTTGTAACTCTTTGGGCACCCTGGAGGCCTCTCATTCACTATATTAATGCTAAACTTAGTTTGAACACCCAAGCAGCATAAATCTATTTCAACTTAGAACTTCCAAGTTCAAGAAATTACCCTTATCCTCAGGGTCCTCAGTAGCTGAGATTATAGGCCCCATCCTAGATATCATATTTCAATAAATAAAAATGAAAATTGACAGAGGATAAAGATGGAAACAATTCCTAATAACTCTTAGAAGGAACCCCAAAAAGCAAAAATCCCAGGAATGTCATAGTAAAAATCTAGAGCTCGCCTCAGAGATAAAATACTGTAAGTATCAAGAAAAGATTTCAAGTTCCAAAGAACTATAGTTAGGATCACAAAGGGTCTGGCATCTTCTATTAAAAATAAGATGGATCTTGAACTACATTTCAAACCTGCCACGGTTGAGTATAATCCTAAACCTTTTATAGAAGATGTTTAAGCATTCTAATGAATAGATAAGAAATAAGAAGTTTAAATTTTATAAACACAAAAATCCAGAAAACCATTTTAAGCAATTGCTTTCAATTGCTATATGATGATACTATATAATACTATATGATGATTTAGTGCTAATATTTTAGTGGGAGAAGAAACAAGTATCTCTTCAAAACTTTAATGCTTTCAAAGATTATTTAGTGAGTTAAATAAGAAAAATAGAGGGGAGAGAAAGATTCTTTTTTGAGTGTTTTAAGAAAGGAAAAAGGGGGAATATACCGATGTAGAAAAGAGGAAGAAGTTGGTTAAAGGAATTTCATTGTTATTTGAACCAGACTAAAAGAATATTGAACACACACACACACACACACACACACACACACACAGAATTTGGTGTAAAAAATACATCAAACTCAAAAGGGAAAAAAAGTGGAGATGGAGGGAGACAGTTGAGAGGGAATAATACCAGAGAAGGAAATAATCACAAGCAAAACAGATTTTCTAAGAGAAGATTAGGAGAAGGGAGAAAAGTAAAACAAATAACAAGAATTTAAGGGTATACCTGAGATTGTCTCTTAAAAAGTTGGGCAATGTTTTAACAAATCATGGCATATAAACATAATGGAAAATTCTTCTACTATAATAACAAAAGGGACAATTTCAAGGAATCCTGGTTTGTATGTTCTAAGATTTCTTCAGAGTATCAGGACAAGTGAAGAGGATAAAACTAGAAGAATTTATGTAAGGACAACATTATAAAGAAAAATAACATTGAAAATCTTAAAAATTCTAGTGCTTGTGACAAAACTCAAAGGCGAGATGATCAATCATGTTATCCACTTTCAGATAGACACAATGTAATGAGATATTTTTGGACATGACCATTATATGGATTAATTTTGCTTAAAACTAAATCTTACTTATTACAGGGTTGTTCTTTTCTCCTTTCTCCATATCCATTAAAGGAAAGAAGAGATTAGCAATAGATATAATCCAAAAAGAATCATTTAGACATTTTAATGCACAGAAGGAAGTGCAGACAAGGAAGACAGTTTTTAATTTAATATATAAAATTATATACTTTTCTGAAAAGCAAGCAGAATGACATAGGAACACGCATTTTAAATTAAAATACAATAAAATACAAAGAATTGACAGAGAGGATGAATTTAGAGAAACAGAAAGATTTGCATTTAACTGATGCATATGCTTATTTGCATCATTTCATGCAATGTTGACACTAAGAATGAAGGTAGGGCCCTTTTTTGCACAGTGCCTGACACAATGGAAACACTTAATAAGTACTGGTTAATGTTGATGGTGAAATAAGCAGAACCAAGTAAACAATATACAACATGATAATTATATAAATAGCCTCAAACAAATGTTGTGGTATTATAAAGAATAAGCTTGATTCTAAAGAAAAGATATATGACAAGATTTCTTCCATTCCTTTGTGAAGGTACAGGTCCAGGTATAAAATATTAGATATAGTGTCATTTTTTTTTTTAAGACATATCAATTGGATTTGCAATTTTTTTCTTCTAATTTTTTTTTTCCTGAGGCAACTGGGGTTAAGTCACTTGCCCAGGGTCACACAGCTAGGAAATGTTAAGTGTCTGAGGCCAGATTTGAACTCAGATCCTCCTGACTTCAGGCCTGGTGTTCTATCCTTTGCACCACCTAGCTGCTCCTTTTTATTATTTTTTAAAGGGGGAATGAAATATAGAGGGAAATTGGGCAATGTGAAAACAAAATAAAAATCAAGTGACATTTTCAAAAATTCTAATGAATGATATATACATGTAATTCTGATTAATTCAAAGGCTATTTAAGGGTTTTTATTTTAAGCTTTAATAAAAGTTACAACAGTTCAGTTATCACCTTCCTTCCTCCCCCAATCTTTTTATCAAATAATCTAAAATAGAGGCTTTCTTTTGTTATAATTGGCATCTCAAAGATGCCAAATTTTAATCCTAACAAATCTTTTCTTGTTGTTAAAATTATGTTTATAAAATTGAATTTAAACCCTATGAAAAGAATTTGAAACTTTTCCTTCTGATTTACTTAAATTCAAACTCCCAAATTCAAAGTACTGCATAAATTTATCATCATATATTAACAAAGGACTCCAAGAATCTATAAATGTGTAAACTGAAGTTTTAACTTAAAGATTGTAAAAATTCAGAAACATTGTAAATAAAACTAAACTGAAGTCCCATGAACATAAAATTATATATAAAATTACATTTTTCAAAGTGAGGCTTGCCAAAGATTTTGCTTTTAATAGCAAATTTCATTTTTTAAAGGAACTTATAAAACACATTTTAAAAAATATTTTTACAAAGTCTCTTTAAATCCCCTTAATCTGTCCTCCATTTTATTACATCCTCTCCCCTTTTTCTTATTCCCTTCTTCTCTTTACTAGCCTATTAGGTAAAATAAATTTCTATACCCAACTGAATGTATACATGTATTCTTCCCTCTGAACTAATTCTAAAGAGGAGTATCCTAAAGATCAGCATATAACTGTTACTGGAATTTTAATTATGTGCTACATAAGGACTGAATAACTCTCAAAGGAGAAGAGGTGACTGGGCGATGGTGACAGAGGGAGAACTGGAAAGTGATGACTGTGAGCAAGGAGTATTCCAACTCCTCCATTTCAAACAATGAATTAGAAGAATGAATGAGTCTCAGTGATAGCCAGAAGGGTGGAAAAGCAAAAGATCTAAGATAACTTATTTGTTACTTACTGAGCAGAAACAACAGTGGAAGGTTTGGGTAATAAGAATGGGAGATTGGGAGGGTTGGGTTGAAGGAGGTGAGAATATTGGAGTAGCCAATTGGGGATAAAGAATGGTGTTTAAACAAAATCACTGGAATGTGAATGGTATTATTGAGTGAAATTTCTTTTACCCAATGAGTTCAGGTATATAATATCCTTAGGAATGGGGTCTCAGGGTTCTCTCAGAGTTAAGTCAGAATAAGGGATGGAAGAGTGGGAGAGTATGGAGGGTGTCTCTTTTCTCCTTAAGGTAGAAAAAGGTAGAGATAGGAAACCTGTATGTAATGGAAAGTAAGCAGACAAAATTACTGTCTGAGCTATGAAGTGTAAAGGAATAAAATACATGTGCACAATCTCTGTATAAAGGAAGAAAGGTGATGGGTAAAGAGCTGCGGGGTTAGTTTCCCTAAAGTAACCACTACTTTGTTTGTAGCCACTAGATAAACAATGAAGATCTAGGAGGGCTTGGTAGAGAGGTGAAATCAGTAACTTTTATTTATAAATCCCATTCCTAACTGGATATAACAAATGCAACAAACATTTAAACTTACTACAAGCAAGTCAGAGATACCAAAACAGAAGGTGTTTGTTACCATCTGCTAACAAAGAGCTAGCATTCTTCTAGGGATGGACAGGTGTTCAGAGAAGACTAGGACTCTAGTGTAAGGACTACTAAGCCCTTTTCAAGGTTGTTTTCCACATTTGGTGCAACCCAACTCCTGAACTTTAGTTCCAAGTGACAATGCAGCAGGCATGGTTATATTGGGATTTATAGTCACAACCCAGCACACAGACAGCCTAGATCACAGGGTCACCTTTCTTATTGGACTGAAGGAGGAATGCCCCCCCATCTGATAATCCAGGAACTGATACTGATCCTCAACTCACTTAGCACCAAGACTGAGTAAAAAGCACAGTATTTAACTGGGGCCAATTCAGACCACCTTAAAGTTATCTGAGACACTAGGCTGGTGAACCATGAATGATCATGCATGGGTGGAAACTGAGATGCTTTGAGATCCAATCCCAAGGAAACCACAATTAAGAATTAGGAAGTGGGAGACAAGGAAAATGAGGCAGGGAAATCTCAAGGACCTTAAACATCAACAGAAAAAAATCAGTAATTGAAAGAAATATGGTCACCAGTTCTAGTAAAGTTTAGAATCTCTGAATAAATATTGGAAAATGATTAAGTACTTCATGAGACAGAGGACCCTATGGAATTTAAGGAGAATAGGGAACTAAACAAACTGTTCCTGAGTAGTTTAAAAGAAAAATGAGACTTATGAAAGCAGAATTTATGTCCTCAACAGCAAAAAATATTGAGAACAGAAAAACTTGAATAAATAACAGCAAGTTTCACCAAAGAAACTAGAGAAGAAATTGTGAATTCATAGAACTGAAGGACAACCTAGAAGAAGAGAGGTAAAAATTTGAAACATTAAAAGAAAAATATGCTCTATGAAAACAAAGTATGTAACTAAAAGACAATTTGCATAGAGACATCCTAAGGATCCTCCACCTCCCAGAAAAATCCAACAGGGGAAAAAACTTTTACACCACAATTAAGGAAATAATAGAAGAAAAAATGTTCAGAACTTCTGAACATAGAAAATATCTCAATTCAAAGAATTCACTTATTACCCCCAGAAAAAGACCAAGGCTAAAAACTCCAAGATGCAGTGGTTAAATTTAACAATTTAATTTAGAAATACACAAACCATTGGGAAAAGACCATCAAATATAAAGTAAAGGACATTTGAATAAGGTATGAGAGAAATGATTTTTTTCTCTCTCATATCTTATTAATATAATCATTTATCAAAGTAGGTTATTTAGTCACTGAAGGATGTATGGATAAGATTGCTCAAATTCATGGGGTCTAAGCTTTTTAATCCAAAACGGGAGACCCTACCTAACTAGAGATCTTTACAAAGGTTTAATCTAAGATGAATTCAAGTCTATTGTATTATGTTTAGGGTTGGGTGGGTGGAGGCAGATCTTTTGTCTAGACTGATTGAGGCTAACAGTAGTAAGATGATCAGTCAGGTCCCTCAGCCTCTCACAGAATACCTTTACCTGTCATAATATTCATTCTCTCATTAATTGTTAATTAGAGTTGATTACTACCCTCAACACCCACTCTTCCAAGGGTATGTAAGCTTTGAGTAGGTTTCATGAGAAGATCTATGGAATTCAAGAGTGTCACTGACCAATTTTTTTTTAAATTAACTGCTAGTATGATTAATAAAATGATGAATTACCCAGAAACTATATCTCAAACTTTTTATATATCCAGGCAAGATTACTCTACAATCACTAGAAAATGGGTAGAAAATTGTCTTCCAAAGAACACTGGAGCTCAGGTTGCAGCCCAAGGTATTCCTATCTGGCAAATCTGAGTTTAACCATACAAAACAGATGTTCAGTAATAAAAAACTAAAAAATATTTTTAGAAAGACAACCACAACTGAAGAGATTAGTTACTTCTCCAATACCCTAAATAACAGAACTTCAAGAGGAATGAATAAATGTAGACAACAGCAGGGAACAAAACAGAAAGACCAAGAAAAAACGTCTTTCTAATGGTTCACATCTTGTAGTTTGTGGTCTAGAAGTGCATTTCCCCCTTCAGTGCTACTTCTTTATATAATTTTGATGTGGTAGTAGGGGTAGTGAAGAGGTGTGAGAATTGAGGTGGGGAATCCCCTCTTGTCAGTGCAGGTCCAATGTGAAAGAATTGGCAAATCCAAAAAGTCTGAGTAGCAGAAGAGATTTGTTGTTGGCACTGAGAAGCCAGATTTCCTAGGAAGACAGACTTCTCAGTGGGTAAAGTCCTGTCAGGGAAATAAAGGTTAACACTTGAGAAGAGAATATCTTCACAGTGGGCAAGAGTGCTGACGGGCGGTTTTGCCAAGAAGAAAGTTTTTTTGGCAAGCATAATCCTGTTTCAGAGTTCAGAATTGTCTTGGTAAGTCTGAGGCTCGGGCTTCCATTCAAAATTGAATGAGATTCCTTCAATGACGTCACTGTCCAGGGCTTAGATTTCCAGTTGAAAAGAGATTATTTATCTTGGAGTTTCAAGCCACTCAATAGGAATATCAGGCTGAGATCTCCAACTGAATGAGACCACTTAACTGGACATTGTCAGGGAAAGGTATGGTTCTCCTAGGGGAGAGCCTGCGGGTGTGGTCCCTTTAAGAACTGCCTTATTTCTTTCTGATTCCCAACCCCTCCTAGCTGATGTAATTATCAATCAAGAACCTTTTTGATTCACAAATCCTGGTCCCTTTGAATTCCAATAGAAGATCTGGGCCAGTCCTAGCCCCACCGGGATCTGTGCCAATTTGGGACTACACCATAGGCCCCTCTAGCCAAATCTCCCATTATAAAAGAGCCAATTGGGACCTCCTCTTTGCAGAGATTCCAAACATGCCAGGAATCTTTGTCCACTGGAATCTGTGTCCAGTGCCCTTCTTATCTCTACTTTCACCTATTTCCTCAAGTATATTTTAACCTTATTTCCAAACCCCATAATACTTCCAAACCCCATAATAAACCTCCTTTATCAATCTAGCTTTTCAGGCCTATAAATTCTTTTATAGGGAACTCTCATGCTGCTACTAGACTTCATTTAACTCAGTATCCTTGCGCCAAACCCAAGGGAGTTGCAGGGGAACTCTATTTGTTTTTTTTTTGTTTTTTTTTTTTAAATAGCCTTTTATTTACTGGTTATATGTATGGGTAACTTTACAGCATTAACAATTGCCAAACCTCTTGTTCCAATTTTTCACCTCTTACCCCCCATCCACTCCCCCAGATGGCAGGATGACCAGTAGATGTTAAATACATTAAAATATAAATTAGATACACAATAAGTATACATGATCAAACCGTTATTTTGCTGTACAAAAAGAATCAGACTCTGAAATATTGTACAATTAGCTTGTGAAGGAAATCAAAAATGCAGGTGGGCATAAATATAGGGATTGGGAATTCAATGTAATGGTTTTTAGTCATCACCCAGAGTTCTTTCTCTGGGCATAGCTGGTTCAGTATTACTGCTCCATTGGAAATGATTTGGTTGATCTCATTGCCGAGGATGGCCAGGTCCATCAGAACTGGTCATCTCATATAGTATTGTTGTTGAAGTATATAATGATCTCCTGGTCCTGCTCATTTCACTCAGCATCAGTTCGTGTAAGTCTCTCCAGGCCTTTCTGAAATCATCCTGTTGGTCACTTCTTACAGAACAGTAATATTCCATAATTTTCATATACCACAATTTATTCAGCCATTCTCCAACTGATGGACATCCATTCAGTTTCCAGTTTCTAGCCACTACAAAAAGGGCTGCCACAAACATTCGTGCACATACAGGTCCCTTTCCCTTCTTTATAATCTCTTTGGGATATAATCCCAGTAGTAACACTACTGGATCAAAGGGTATGCACAGTTTGATAACTTTTTGAGCACAGTTCCAAACTACTCTCCAGAATGGTTGGATTCGTTCACAACTCCACCAACAATGCATCAATGTAGGGGAACTCTATTTGACTGCCTGTACCCTGAACCTGCCACTAGACCTCAATTAAACCCTAATTTCATTTAGGTCCCCCATATCTAGACCTCATCATGAATCTCCCTTCTTTTACAGATTAAAAGGGACACAGATTCAGGGTTCATCCTGTCAATTCCACTTGATATTCTAGAAATTTTTGCTTTTCTAAATTAACTTTATTATTATTATTATTATCATTATCATCATCATCAAGTTTTATAGAGTATCTCCTACTCTATTTGACTGGTAATACATTCACAAATTAGTATAAATTAATTTTGTTAGTATTTTCATTTTTATTGCAGTGGCATGGCACTGAATATTCCTCTAGCTACTTAAGCTGTTCTTTATATCTTTAAAAAGCACTATGTAATCAAATCTATAGGTTTCTGTAAACTTCAGTGTGTGGGGGTCAGTATCAACCACAAAAACAATGAAGAGACTCTCAAGGTAAGAAAAAGCAAAAGGGAGGTTTATAACGATCTCCTAAGAAATGGTATCTCCCCTCTGACAAGGTGTTTGTCACTAAAAGGAGTGCAAAGTAAAAACTGCAAAAAACAAGATTAAACAACCTGAACACAGAAGCCCCCACTGCTACAGTTCGGCCTTTTCTCCCACTGTTTGGTAGATTACAAGCTTACATTCTAAGTGAAGAAATCTAACCCAGCAATAACAGGATAAAAAATTGGTTCTTAAATGCTAATTAAGAGGTGGTAGGAAACAGGAGGGGACAAACACCTGCAATTTTCTTGTTGTTGTTGTTTTATCTTGGTATGTTATTATAAAGTCTTAAGTTACAATTAAGGTATAGTTTAAGGCTCTATTTCCATGAGAATGTCTTCACGCAGTTAATTCTGTACAAGTGGATCAATCTCCAGATAATCTATGCACTATATTGATATTTAGAATGAGAATTTCTGTTATTGTTTGTTTTGTTAGTATTACATAGAAATGATATGATTTATTTTGTAGCCTGCCACTTTGCTGAAATTACTAATTGTCCCAATTAGCATCATTGCAGATCACCCAGTGTGAGAAATAGATGGATATCTCATTTTTACTTATGAAAATTAAATTGGAGAAATGAATCTTAAATTAGAAAATTGAAACACAAGGACATCAAGGAATAATCAAGGGTGGAAGTTACCTTCCAAAAAAATGGGGATTGACTTTTGTAATCCAGGATGGTGGTCTAAGATTTGAAAAGAATCTCTTGTTCTTTTATTGTAGTCCTCCACTGTTATCTTCCTCTCTCAAGAATGTAATTTAAGCTCCTTGGGGACACGGAGTGCTTCAAATCCTATAACTTCAGTAACATCCAATTAATGGGAAATTAGGGGAGGGATTATGTGGTAGGATAAGAAATAAAATGCTGCCTTTGGAGTTTCAAAGATGTGTCTATTTACTTACCTACCCATTCTTTTATTTGTTTGTTTGTTTGTTTTGTTGAAATACATAGCTAGGAAGTGTTGTGTCTGAGACCACACTGGAACTCAGGTCCTCCTGACTTCAGGGGGTGTGTGCTCTTATACATTGTGCCAACTAGCTGCCCCTAAGCACCCATTCTTGCAAGAATGTAAAATAAACCTTTCATGCATTCATCAGTGAGTCAGTGGAGTTTTTGGCAAGATATTCATTCTGTTTCTTATAATCAGGATTTTCCAGTAAACTGTCATTTTATCAATAGAGATATTTTTAACTCCTCTTTACCTATCTTTATACTTCTAATTCTATTCTCTTGTCTTATTGCTCTTACTGACATTTCCAGAACGTTATCAGTAATAACTAGGAATGTGGGCATCACCTTCTCCTGTATTTACTGGAAGAAATTCTAATGTATCCCCCCCCTTGTACATGATGCTTTCTTTTCATTTTAAAAGGGTCCCTCTAACACCTACAATTTGTTGGTTTCTAGTATAACAGAATATTGCATTTTGTCAAAAGCCTTTTCTGTATCTTTTGAGAGAACTTTTCTACTATATGAACACAAAATACCATGCTAAAGTTGAAATATTAAAAAAAAACAAAAAACAGATTCATTGCTTCACACACAGAAATCCATTGACATTGAATTTTTCCATTATCAAGTTTGCATTTTCATCTATCAAATTCAATTATAAGTTTCTCATTCATACAACCCTCACCCACCCCAATACACATACAAAGCCAGATCTTTGATTTAATCACTGTATAGAGCTTCCTATGAGCTAACTCCCTCTACCAAGTCACATAAGCATCCTTATCTGCAAATTATATACTTAGGGAGAGGTTAGGAGACTAACATAGTGAGAACATGTTAGAGAAATGATTTTTCTACCAAGTCTTTCTGATCTAGTCACAGTTCATGGATTTTGGAAAGCCCCTGACTTATCATGAGTCAAACTGATGTAATATAGCAATGATTTTTATGGTCCCCTGATTTTAGAGGGAGCTTCTGTTCTAACAGTAAGTCAGTAATCCTAAATCTTCTGGCTTTGGAATCTGCTTCAGAGACCTCTCACAATCCAAGAACAACAAATCTGTCAGATTCTGAACAGACCTATCCTTAATTTATTGCTGATTGATAATTTGGTCAGTGATGATCTAGTCAGTGAGAACCAAATTCCAGAGACTACTCCTTAGCCCTACCTATGAGCCACAGAATTATCATGTCAATGATAAAAAGCTATTTCCTTGCTAATTTCTTTTGGAACTTAGCCCACTTGTCATGGCTTACAATTGCAATAAAACTTTGCTCCTTGATTAGGAAATGGGTTCAAGTCTGCAAATTCTTTTGACATTTCATGAAATCTGTCTTTGACTCCAAACTTTGGGGGTCCCCTTCCCAACCTCAACAAAACTATTTAAGAACAAAGGCCAAAAACAGAAGGCAAATTCTTCCAGACAAAATGTATGTTGTTCTAAAAATTCATTAAATATAAATATAAATATCAATTCTCCCTATAGTACTTATGTAGAAAGAAAATCAATGTTCATAATTAGAATACAACTTTACATCTAACATTATACATACTAATTTATAGTTTTTCCTATAACTACTAAGTTACCAAGGAAAATGCAGAATTATATGATCATTTTTAATTACTAAGAAGGAAACCAACTCAACAAATAAGAAAACAAATAACTAAAGACTTAATTTCAAAAGAAAAATAGATGAAATTGCAAAGCAAATTTTTGATAGAAATTGAAAATATGGACCACAATATTACTTAATCAATTGATCAACAAACATGTATTAAATACTTACTAAGGACAAACCACTGAAGAAACAAGATAAGAAAAATGCAGTACCTATCCTAAAGGAGCTTACATTCAACAGGGAGAAAACATACATAAAACAGAACTTACAAAATAGAGTTAATAGAAGGTAACCTTAAGAGGATTGGCACGGGTAGCTGGGAGGGGAAGGAAAGATTTCATAGAGGAGAAGGCTGAGTCTTAAAGGAAATTGAAGATTCTACAAGTAGGGAGTTGGGTCTGGAAATATTCCAAGTATGGGGAATACACCAAGTACAAAGACATATTTGGCAGAAATAAGAAATAGCAAGAAGATTAATATTAGAAAGGGTCAATCTCACAGCAAGCACTAGACTAACTTAAATGACAGAAAGCAGTCACTCTAGTGACAATCAATACATCAAACGTGCCTTCCAAATCCCTTGTAAAAAGAGCTTTAAATGCCAAAGGGATTTTATATTTGATCTCAGGAGTAAAAGGCAACAGATACACATTATGAAATTAATTTGTGTGGGACACAGTAGAATTTTTATAAGTCAATAAAACACTAAAAGGTGTTTATTTTTTAACTCAGATTATAGTACCTCACTGACACTTCTGAAGAAGCTTACATTTAATAAAACCATAGAAATATTATCATTTCAATTATCTCATTCTTAAGTTATGACTACTTTAACCACTCAGAACAATGTCATCTTTAAAACAGATAGGACCATCTTTATGAGGGTCTTGGGACAAATACTGTATTCAAGAACTTAATCTCTGAATTTTTACAACATATACACTTTAGAATATCCTCTAGAAAATATAATTAAGGATACATGTAATTTAATATGTTCTGGTGAAAAAAATGGGGGATAGGACTGGGGTATTTGAGGCAGATTTTTATAGGGTGTATTAAATTGTGGTTTCTATCAGCCTTTATGTAGGATACAGTTTTGTTCTGAGAATTTTAAAATTGAAAGGGCTATTCTTTCTTACTCCAAAGACTATAAATCAATATTGTTTGCTACATATATATGCAGATTTCAAATAGCTTTTAATTAATAACTCCTGTATCTCCTTATTAGGATTCTTTGCATTTTGGAATCTTCATTTGCATCTTACTTCATTTCTAGGGAGGAGGAAAAACATAAACACCTCTATTACGCTTTGATTCTTCACAAAGAAAAATAACTCAAGGAGAATTTTCTTGGTACTTGTAAGTTATAGGCAAATATGAGCACTTTCTGGGAATTCCGCAATTAGCTAGAAGGAATCCTATAAATTTTAATTTTCGTCTTGCTTTTTGCTTTCACTCCTAAAACTGAGGCCTCTTCTTCTTTTCCTAATAATAACTCCAAAGAGCCCTAAAGCATCTTTCAATACAGATAAGACCTCCATATTCTATTATTAGCTAACTACAAGTAATTCAGGAAACACTGTAGATCCAGTTTTATCCACTCAATTAGTTGAGTATCTCAAAGTATATATCTTTAGAAGCAAATATAGCAAATTGCATCCTTACAATACTCATATTGGAACCCCGAAAAGGATCTCTCTCTAGTTATATATTTCTTTATAAAAAGGAAAGAGGAGAAGTAATCTTTGGAGCCTCCAAATCATTATTGTTTGGACCATTACCATTGCACCAATTTGGTCAAAGATTGGAAGATAACTGAACTTGGACACTGACTTTATTTCCTATCTTTTCATCTAAACATCAAATGTACATTGGATGTAAAGAGTAAGTGTTTCCAAGTTACAATACTTTTAATAACAAATAAGAGTAACCAACATTTACGGAACATATAATGTACAAAGTATCTTACATACATTATTATTTCATGTGATTTCATAGCATCTCTACAAACTAGGTCGTACTGGTATTATTATGCCCATTCTATATATGAAGAAACTGAGGTTTATAGATTAATCTACTTGGGTCATACAGCTATTAACAGAACCTAAAACCTAGTATTCTTTCCACTACATTCTAGAAGAATGGTTTCATTCCAAACACAGGTTACCCAATTTCTTCATCATTTTGTTACAATAACCAAATATTTATTCTAATCTCTGCAACTCTGTGGACAAACTACCCATTTTCCCTAAACCTCCTTATGTAAAAATATGTTCTAAAGCAGGATCTCAGAGATCCTTAAGTGCACTGTGCTCTATTCAACATAAAACCTTCGAGAAGAAACCAATTTCAGGAGATCAGTACAATAAGGAGGGGAAAAAAAAAACAAAGCTATTTATTTATGGTTATCCATAAACATGGGCAGCTAAAGTAGCTCATTGCTTAGAGGGCTGGGCTTGGAGTTAGGAAGATTTGATTTAAGACCTGGCCTCAGACACTCACCGACTATGTAAACCTACACAAGTCACATAACCTGTTTGTCTTAATTCACTGCAAAAGAAAATGGCAAAACACTTCAATATGCTGGGAAAACACCATATGAGATTATGAGGAATAAGACACAACTGAACAACAAATCCAGAAACATATCTTATCTTAAGGAAATAAACATTTATATAGCCCTTCTGGGATATGCCAGATACAATGGTGAGCACTTATTTCAGCTTCACAGAACTCTGTGAAATGGATGCTATAATTATGCCCATTTTATAGTTAAGGAAAATAAGGCAGGCAAAAATCAACTGCCTTAATGTAGGTTACATAATTAGTAAAGAGGCCAGATTTAAACTCCACTTTTCTCGACTCTGGGCTCAGTGCCTATCCAATATACTATCTAACTATCCCTCCTACCATACTTCCTATTAACAGAGAGGTAATGAGGAAAATAAGTTAAATATAATAAATGCCTCGTATAATACCGACTATATTCAAGTAAGGTATAATCTGTTGACTTTGAGGTCTTAACAAGGTTCAATATGAAAAAATAAGGTTAATCACCTAAGGAATGCTAAGTGTGATCCTGATAAGAATAGGGAAGTTACTAAACCTCAACAAGGATTTAAAATGCCTACCTCAAAAAGGATGGAAAATATATTCAATGTAAGATAAACTGTTTCTCAGAAAAAAGGTTGCAATGACCTAAGTATTTGATGATAAGAAGAATAATGAAAAAGACAAAGTAATTTGTCAGTAGATACTTAATATTCTACAATGTGAGGGTGGTGGAGGCAAAAACAATAAAATAATCTATAGTGAAAGAATTTTTCAGATTTTATCCTAGCTCAGTGTAATGTTCCACAAAATTATCCCATTCTCTCTGATTTGATTCCACATTCATCAAGTACCCTTCTGATTGCTCATTCAGCTTTACTATGTACCTTTGTGTTAGAAGGAAATGTTCTCCACTATATCAATTCTATAGAACCATAACTCCACCTCTCTAACCTTCACCATCACCAACCATACCATGGCCTTTAACATCCCTTTCAGCTCTAAATTCTCTGATTCTGAGTAGCAGACTTGAGTATTACTGTCAACTGAAGAACACACCTCCAACTTAAATCCACTGTGTGGCAAATATGACAGAAAATGATAATGGCAATAGTTGGAGAGGCTAAAGTAGAATAGGTATACTAACATCCTTTTCGTGGAAATATAAATCAATTTGATCAGGAAAGCATCAGGAAATAATATATAAAAAAGTATCCTATAGGGCACAGTGGATAGAGCACCAGCTTTTAAGTCAAGAAGACCTGAGTTCAAATCTGGCCTCAGACACTTTAACACTTTCTAGCTGTGTGACCCTGTGCAAGTCACTTAACCCCAATTGTCTCAAAAAAAAGTATTCTACACAATGCAAAGTTATGTACTAAAAAGGCTCTAAACTGAGTCTTTCACCTAAGGATAACATCAATAGGTTTATTCCATCCCAAATATCAAAGACAAAGGTAAAGAAAACATGTGTATAAAATTTTTTATAGTAACAAAGAATCTGAAGCAAAATGGGTATCCATCAACTGGGGAATGACTGATGAAACTGCAGTATCTGAATGTAATGAAACATTATTGTGCTCTAAAAACGACTATTTAACAAATTCAGAGAAAGCCAGTAAGACTTGCACAAACTGATAACTGAATGAAATAAGCAAAATCAAGACAATGTGCACAATGAATACAATAAGGGGGGGAGAGAAGAGAAGGGAATAAGTGTTTATAAAGTACCTACTATGTACCAAGTCCTGTGCAGAATGATTTTTACAAATATTATTTCATTTCTGCACAACAACTCTTCAAGGTAGGTGCTATTATCATTCCATTTTAAAGTTGAGGAAATTGAGTCAAAAAGATTAATTGATTTGTCCAGGGTCACACAGCTAGGATGTGTCTAAAGCCAAACATATAATGCAAAAGAAAAGAACTCTGAATGATTACAGAATTCTGATTAATGCAGTAACCAATCATGACTTTAAAAGACTGAAAAGGAAACAACACACTCACTTCTTGGCCTTCAGCAGATGGACGAGAAGTACAAAACCAACATTTTCAGACATGATCAATACACTAAATTATTGCGCTTGTTATAAAGGAGAGTGAATTCGTAGATAGAAAAAGATGAAAAACTGGCACTAAATTTTTTTTTGAGTATACAGAAGAAAACAAAAGTTCAAAAGGCTTCATAACCAAATAGAATAATTTTGGCAGCAAAATGATAACAGAATGATGGACCTGGACAGGAACTCAAACATTTATTTAGCTCTGTGATTATAATAAGAAAGTCACTTAACCTCTCTGTGCCTTCATTTCTTCATCTGTAGGGATGCACTTTGCAAACTTTAATAAGTTATATAAAGGCCAGTTCCTATTGTAATTATCAAATACCATCTTGAAGGATTAATCTTTTAAGGAAAAACTGGTCTTGCTTACATGGTAAATATTGCTCTTATCAAATCATCCAAGTGAAAATATAGACAACATGATTTACAATCTCAAAGAAAGGGTCAAAGAGCTATTAAGATTTAGTTGAAAGAGACCTTGAAAATTATCTTGTCCAATCCCCTCTTTTTATAAGTAATTAAAGTGAGGCCCAGGAAAGTGATGTGACTTACCCAAAATCACACAAGTAGTAAGCAGGGTGGGAGGTCAGAGGTCAGGCCTAGGTATATAAATTTGAAAGTCATATGTAAGTAGAGACATCTGCTTTGTTGTATATATTAAGAACTGAATTCTAAAGGTCTTGTCACAATTACTAATTTTGGCCACTTATTAGCTGTGTGACCAAGGACAGAGTTATTACAAATCCTCAACTTTCATGAGGGTAACATTGCTAAAAAAAACTGTGAAAATCAAAAACATGAATATACATTGAACCTATGGAAAATAGGGGGTTAGGTTCCTGTAACCACCAAAAATTAAGTTTTCATTAGAAATGGCTGAAAATATATTTTTCATTTCTTTATAATAAAATATCAATACTGATAACATGTACTTTTCCTAATACAGTAACCACGAAAGAACCTATAAAATGTAGTATAGAAAATAAAATTAGTAACATGAAAAACATTTTTTGCTTGCTAATAAGTCACTAGAATTCTGAGACTTTCTATACTAACATTTCCAAAATAAAAAGTTATTTCAGACAATATTAACTTTTCATAGCACATGAAATCTACATTATCATAAAATCTGTACAGCATAAAATTCTTAAACCTAAATCATTTAAAATGAATCTTACCTTCCACTGTCAGATTGTGGTATGAAGGTATTATACTCTACTATTCTGCTGTAAATCTTTCTACCTTGGTCACCCTCTGAAAACCAATAAAGAGACTGCTGGGATTTTAGATGGTACTGTCAGAAGAAACTGAGGATATTGAGATCTTGACATCACCTCCAACACTCTGCCCTTCATGGTGGCTGGTATTGAAAATAAACACACCAGCCTAAAATAATTCACCATTGACATCTGCCTCCTTTGCTATCTGAGATCCTTGAGGATCTTCTGGTTAACAGTGGCTATATACATTCTGGTACACAGTTTATCTAACAAGACAATGACTACATAAATTCTGGCACAAAGTTTATCTATTTTATTTTCTTATTAAGCTGCAGCATTGACTTTAGCACCTTTGGGCATAGAGCCCACAGGACTTGTGCTATGCATTAGGGGCATAACTGCAACATAAAATTTGAGTTCTAAAGGCAACGAAAACATGCAACAAATGCTCTTTATCATAGTAGAGTGAACAAGATCAGGGAAAATGAGATTACTAATAAAACCATTGAGGCAGAAGACCTGAATCTTGCTTCTGACATTAGCTATGTGATAGCTATGTGATTACTAGTAAATCTCTTAACCTGGGTTTCAGTTTTCTACCTGTTAAAATGTGAATCAAACAGGGGCAGCTATCATAAGCCTCAATGAGAAAATGTATGTAAAAGTACTCAAAACCTCCAAGAGCTATCTCAATTATTTGAGAGGAATAAGAAAATAAAATGTTGGAAAAAATACATGTCATGATGTAAAAATCTCTGGCATGCTTTAGCTAGTAAAAATAAAACTTTATATAACTAAGATATCAAGACTATAATATTTCATTCTTTTGGGTTTTTCCCTTTTCTTAGTAAACAACTAAAGGAGGTGGGGATGACAAGTGAATTGTCACATTACATATTTTCACATCTAGGGCCTTCCTCTGCTAAAACCTGATCATCCTTGGAAAAAACTTTCAGTAAAATACCTTAACAAGAAACACTGGAGTTTTAGTATTGTATTCCATTACTCATTGTGTATGTGTGTGTTTAATAGCAAAACTGGAATCTCAAAATTGAGAGGAAAGGCAACACGTGGTAGTAGGTTTACTATTTAATATATGATCATGTTCAACTGCACAAGTAGACACAGTTTAAAATAGAATTATGTATTAATTATTTTTAACAAAATCATTAAACTATCTTTTTAAAATTTTAATAGCTTTTTATTTACAAGTTATATGCATGGGTAATTTTACAGCACTGACAATTGCCAAACCTTTTGTTCCAATTTTTCCCCTCCTTTCCCCCACCCTCTCCCCTAGATGGCATGATGACCAGTAGATGTTAAATATATTAAAATATAAATTAAATACAAAATAAGTATACATGCCTAAACTGTTATTTTGCTGTACAAAAAGAATCAGACTCTGAAATACTGTACAATTAGCCTGTGAAGGAAATAAAAAATGCAGGCGGGCAAAAATATAGGGATTGGGAATTCAATGTAATGGTTCTTAGTCATCTCCCAGAGTTCTTTCGCTGAGTGTAAGCTATCTTCTAAGGGAAGTCATCCAAAGAGTTCAAAGAAGACTAGATCTATCAGCATAAAAATATTTATAGTATTTTTTTGTTGTTGTAAAAAAATCAACACAAAAAAATCCCCACTTATAAATAGAGAAGGTGTCAATTAAGGAATGGCTGAACAAATATGATAAAATATTATTGAACTAGTAAGAGATGACAAAAAGGATGATTCAGAGAAACCTGGGAGCATTTATATGAATTTATAGAAAGTGAGGAGAAACAAGAGGCCCAATGGATAGAGTGTTAGGCCTGGAGTCAGAAAGACTCATCTTCCTGTGTTCAAATGTAGCCTCAGACACTTCTTAGTTGGATGACTTAATCACTTAATCTTGTTTACCTCAGATTCCACATTCCCCAAATGAACTGGACAAGGAAATGGCAAAACACTCTTATCAAATAAGCTAGAAAAAGAAATAGCAAACCACTCCAGTTATATTTGCCAAGGAAACTCCAAATGGGATCACAAAGAGTTAGAAATAACTGAAAAAAATTACTGAAAACACCTTAAAGAAAAACTGCTGTGTAATACTTAGCAATACTTAAGTATTGCAATGACCAGTAACAAGTACAGAAGACTTATAATGAGGTGATGGGTTAGAAGTGCAGAAGATATATATCCTCATATATAAAGTTGAGATTTGTTTTGCTTGACTATATTTGTTAGAAGAAAGAATTTCCACCTCCACCCCCCTTGGAATCTTTACAAACTGTTAAGTCATTAGAGTTGATAGAGACAAATAATGATCTAATTTAGCATGGTTCAGTATGTTTAATCTGATCCTACGAGGAGATGTTATGGGCCAGAACTTGAAACAAGGTATTAAGTACAACTGATAGACAATAATGCTTGTGTTCACATCTTTAGAGAGCTCTTATAAGCAAGAAGTATTTAAGTACTCATTGGAGTTCACACGTTTGGGAGATTTCAGGGTTTAGTATGAGATATCTGAATTCACACCTCCCTTGAAGCTCTTAGGGCCAGAGAGCACGCTGGGAGATATCCCACAATCCCACTCTCGGAGAAGCAGCATAAATACAGCTCCAGTGAGCCATTCGAGAGTTTTTACTTGGGAACATTCCCAGGGGTTGGAGATTCAGCACCCTGGGAGATTAAGAGCCAGAAGCCCTCTCTCAGAGGCAAGAGAGATTCACTGCATCTTCCACCTTGGTGTTGGCTGGAGGCTGAAGAAAGCAGAGGCAGAAGCCAAGAACAAAGCTGCAAGAGCTCTTAGAACCTAGCAGAGAGATAGGCCTCTGAGCTAACCAGGCTATATTGAAGGACACAATAAAAGATCTGAACTTTTATCAGCTGGCTGCAATTTTGGGTGATTATTTACTTGTAACTAAAACTAAAGCTGCCTCCAGAAAACCTCCCCGAGAAACCTTCTCTCCCAGAGAGAACCTTCATATTATAAAGAACAAGAATACCATACACCCCCCCCCCCATTAGTAGTATTTTATTTTTTTCCCCAATTACATTCAAAGAGTTTTCAACATTTATTTTTTATAAAATTTTGTTTTCCTTTTTTTATTCCTCCTTCCCCACCCCTTCAAGATAGGAAACAGATTGATACAGGTTAAACATTTCCACATCAGTCTTGTTTTGCCAAAATTTAAGACAAAAAAAAAAGCTTTACATATCTGTTACAGTTTGAAACACAATCCTCTTTTATTATTATTTGTATAAGGAAATAGCTCCTGATATTAGATTCACAAGAAGAAAAAAATTCAAATTATATTTCTCTAAGTTCATTAATGTTATAATTCTATCTTAAAAGAAAAACTGTCACTTGATTACAATTAACTTATGTCCAACTTTTCCTATTTTTGTCCATGAAGTCAGGAGTGGAGAACCTTTTCTCTGCCAATGATCATTTGAATATTTATGACATCATTCAAGGACTATACAAAATTATCAATTTATAGAACTTAAACAGAAGGAAGGTTGTTTTACCTAGTTTTCAGCACATCAATGCCTGTGGTTGCCTTAGTAAATGATTTTGTGGGCCTTGTACAGCCCCATCCCTACACTAAGCATCAAATATTTGCATATAATTTTTCACTATGTAAACCCTACCAACATGGCACAAATTAACCATTCAAGAGGGTTTTTTTTATGCCTATTTCCTTCAATAGATAAATAGACTGATTACTCCGATATCACACAGAAACTAAGCAGCAAAGTCAGTCTCATATAAACATCTCATAGCTAAACCCATCATTTCTTTGGTTTTCACTCAAATCAAAAACAAAAGCAAAGTCAATCGAAAACATTCCTACTATGAGACAGGCACAGTGTTAAGCACTGAAGATACAAAAAAGACAAAAGACAGATACTGCCCCTAAGTAGTTTATAATCTAACAGAGGAAGAAAATATACAAAGGAAGCACAAAAACAGGGGGTAGGATAGAAATACTCAGCACCAGGACATGATGGATAAATCCAGAGATATATAGCTGAATGGGAAATAAAGAGATGACTGACTCCTCTGGGTAAAGAGGTCTCTGTTCCCCAGGCCAAAGGAGGGAGAAACCCCAGGGGCCGATGAAGAAATCCCGGTACCATGGAAATGTCCAAAGGAATACAGCTAAGTAGAAATTGAAAAGGTGACTAATCTGAATTCCAACCTCAAATGAAGACTGTAGGTGGAGAAGTCAGATGAAAGTCCACTGCTATCCCAAAGGAGAAGACTGACTTCTTTTACCAAAGATATTTTTATACACAATCTCTAATGTAGTAGAAAGAAAGCATGCTGGTTCTAGATTTTGAGGACCTGTGTTGGAATCACAGTTCTTCCAACTATTACACAGGTGATCTTAGGCAAGGGTCTAAGTGCACAATGAATAGAGGGCTAAGTCAGAAATCTGAAAAACTCTTTCCAAGTTCAAATCTGGCTTCAGACACTTACTATCTGTGTTTCCCTGGGCATCTCACTTAATCCTATTTGCCTCAGTTTTTCATCTATAAAATGAGTTGCAGAAGAAAATGGCAAAGTGTTCTATCTAGCATCTGGAACTAGAATCACAAAGAGTTGGATATGACTGAAACAAAAAAAAAAATGAGCAAATCATTTAATATCTCAAGGCTTCAGCATCCTAATCTAAAAAATAGGAGATTTGTACTAAATAATCTCTACATTCCCTTCTAATTTGAAATCTATGATACTATGATCTTACCTTCCATTTTCAGCAATAAAGATAAACCTGAAAATATTAAATCACTGAAGCCTAATAAACCTTTTAATCTTTTTTAAAATTTCTTTGACTTTTTCCTCTTTAAAGTTTAAGAGAAATAATTAATTAATTTGCATGGGATAGAAAGAGCTCCTACAAATAGTTAAGCTTGAATCAAGATACAAACACACAATAGTTTTCCTAAGTAGAGTTTCAGCAATATTCTTCAAAAGGTAAAACTGTCTTTCCTCTTATGATTCAAGACCAGAAACATATTCTAATTGTTCAAGATTAACAATTTGTATTATCCTTTTCATGAAATCCCCTACACACAAAGCATTTCTGAAGCATCAAGTAAACTAGATTCATCAAGAAAAATAAAAAAAGAAGTTGGCTTAGAGTTGAAAATATACAAGCTAAAAAGGATCCTGAAAATCCACATAATTAAGCTCTAAAAGGTTGCCTAGTAAACTCGAGAAATTTATTTTTTACAATTAATTGTATTGTTTTTCTAAATGATTTCAATTTCATACTACCAAAATAAGTGGTAACCTAACATTTTAAAAGTGAATTTTCTTGTTCTAATAAACTTTTAATAGTCATGGTTAGCATAATACACCATAAGCTCTTATAAAGCCTTCTAAATGGAAAATGAAATATAACTACAGACATCTACTTAATATGAAAAGACTATACTTAGATTTAACATATAGTTTTCTTGCTGATTCTATGGCACCACTAATATGGAAGCTGTTCTAAGAGTACTGAGAGTACCAAAGGTCTCCACACCTCCTCTATTATGGTCAGTAGAGATAATAAAAAAATGTTAAATTTGTAATTTTTAATTCTCAACATTGTTTTCTAGTTATAAACTCTTCTAAATGTAATGTTAAAACTTAATTACCTAGAAAAAATAACAACAACATTCATCTGAAAGAATAAAAGGTCAAGACTTTTAAGGGAACTAATGAAAAAAAAAATCAAATGAAGGTGGCCTAGCTGTACCAGATCTAAGCTGTATCTGCTCATAAAACAGCGGTCACTAAAACCATTTGGTATTGGGTAAGAAATAGACTAGTTGATCAGTGGAATAGGTTAGGTTCACAGGACAAAATAATTAAAAACTTTAATAATCTAGTGTTTGACAAACCCAAAGACCCCAGCTTTTGGGATAAGAATTCACTGTTTGACAAAAAACTGCTGGGAAAATTGGAAATTAGTATGGCAGAAACTAGGCACTGACCCACACTTAACACCGTACACCAAAATAAGATCAATGGGTTCATGGTCTAGGCATAAATAATGAGATTATCAATAAATTAGAAGAACATAGGATAGTGTAGCTCTCAGACCTGTGGAGGAAAAAGGAATTTGTGACCAAAGAAGAACTAGAGATCATTATTGATCACAAAGTAGAAAATTTTGATTATATCAAATTAAAAAGCTTTTGTACAAACAAAACTAATGCAGACAAAATTAGAAGGGAAGAATAAACTGGGAAAACATTTTTAGTCAAAGGTTCTGATAAAAGCTTTACTTCCAAAATATATAAAGAACTGATTCTAATTTATAAGAAATTAAGCCATTCTCCAATTGATAAATGGTCAAAGAATATGAAGAAACAATTTTCAGATGATGAAATTGAAACTAGCCATTTCCAGCCATTTGAAAAGATGCTCCAAATCATTATTAATCAAAGAAATGCAAATTAAGACAACTCTGAGATACCACTACACATCTGTCAGATTGGCTAGAATGACAGGAAAAGATAATGCTGAATGTTGGAGGGGATGTGGGAAAACTGGGACATTGATACATTGTTGGTGGAATTGTGAATACATCCAGTCATTCTGGAGAGCAATTTGGAACTATGCTCAAAAAGTTACCAAACTGTGCATACCCTTTGATCTAGCAGTGGTACAACTGGGCTTATACCCAAAGAGATACTAAAGAAGGAAAAGGGACCTGTATGTGCAAAAATGTTTGTGGCAGCCCTCTTTGTAGTAGCTAGAAACTGGAAATTGAATGGATACCCATCTATTGGAGAATGGCTGAATAAATTGTGTTATATGAATGTTATGGAATATTATTGTTCGGTAAGAAATGACCAGCAGGATGATTTCAGAAAGGTCTGGAGAGACTTACATGAACAGATGCTGAGTGAAATGAGCAGGCCCAGGAGATCATTATATACTTCAACAACAACAACAACAACATGATGATCAATTCTGATGGACGTGGCTTTCTTCAACAATGAGATGAACCAAATCAGCTCCATTTGTTCAATAATGAAGAGAACCAGCTACATCCAGTGAAAGAACTCTGGGAAATTAGTGTGAACCACTACATAGCATTTCCAATTCCTCTGTTTTTGTCTGCTTGCATTTTTTATTTCCTTTTCAGGTTAATTTTACATTATTTCAAGTTTTCCTTGTGCAGCAAAATAATTGTATGGATATATATACATATATTGTATTTAATATATACTTTAACATATTTAACATGTATTGATCTACCTGCCATCTGGGGGGTAGAGTGGGGGAAAGAAGGGGAAAAGTTGGAACAGGGGTTTTGCAAGGGTCAAAGCTAAAAATTACCCATGCATATATCTTGTAAATAAAAATAAAAAGCTACAATAAAAAAACCTTAATGTATTAATTTAAAGGTTTTATATGTATCAGAATATTTACAGCAGCATCTTTTATAGTAGCAAAAAACTTGGAAACACAATAGAATTCCCAATATATGGGGGAATGGCTAAATAAAACAGACACAAATGCAATGAAATAGTATTGAATGATTAAAAAATGACAGCTAGATGGTTCAATGGATATAACACTGTGACTGGAGTCTGGAAGACTTCAAATTCAGCCTCAAACACTTACTAGTGACCGTGAACAAGTCACTTAAGTGGCTTAGTGGATAAAGCCCTGGGCTGGGAATCAAGAAAAATTAAGTTCAAATGTGGTCTTAGACACTTACTAGCTGTGTCACCCTGAGCAAGTCATTTAACCTCAATTTGTCTTAATCCACTGACCAAGGAAATGGAAAAGCAGTATCTCTGCCAAAAAAATACCATGGGTAGTATGGTCACAAAGGGTTGAATATAACTAAACAACACAACAAAGAAATAATGGATATGAATACAAAGAAGCATAGAAAAACTGTGATATAATAAACACAAACTGATGTAAGTTAAGCAAAAGCAGAAAAACAATATTCACGATTGAAAGAACAAAACAACAATGGAGAGCGAAGGTTATAAAATTATAATAACCAAGCTTGACCCTGAAGAAGAGATATGCATTTGCCTTTTTTTGCAGAGGTGGAAGATTTGGGTATGAAACACTACACATAATTTGAATTTGAACTTGGCTGCTGAGTTAAATAGCTTAATTTTTTAATCTCTCTTATTCTTCATTATAAGTAAGGGGCATCTAGAAGGAGTGGATGAAATAATATTGGAAAATAAAGGTAATATAAAAACAAAATTTACACAAATGGATCTGTGATTTCACTGCTTCCAAATTGCTTCCAATGATATAGATCATAATCATTTTATGCCCTCCTATCTTGGGGACACCTATCTATGACCTACTGAAAAAGGATCATTGGAAATCCTTCCTTGATTTCTCCCAAGAATGAGAGATTGTCTAGGAGAGCAATCTGATTGTTCACCTATCATTTCATGATCTTGCCATAAAACTAGTCCATCATCTCTTCCCATCATATAATTTCTTGATGATATAAATCACTCCTGTACTTCTTTGATAATTGATTCCTCATTGGCTATATGTTGCAACCAACTCATACCTGTTATGTGCCTGTCACTGCTTTTTTGCCTAAACTTAGTTTTTAGTTCTTTAGAGCAAGTGATATTCCATGTCTCCCTGTCATATAGCAACTCTGATAAAACATTAGCTCTGGAAAGATGGATCTTAGCTTTCATGAAAAACTTGAGGTCAAAAAAAGTACAATTTTCCAAAAGCAATCCAGCCCATTCTCCTGCTTGGGTCCAGTTTATTATCTTCTGAAGTCTGTCCCAGAGATATATAATACAGACACACTCATACCCATACCTTGCTAGATAAGCTATCTATATAATGTTCAAATTAGGACATAAACATTCTTCATTCACTTGTTTTTCCCTGTGCAAATGAATAGGTCAAACTTGTTTGGTTTCTTGCAAAAGGTTCTGCAAGTCCTGGGGCTTCATATGGTTATTAAAAGGAAATCTGAAAATAGGAGCTTCTGAAAAGTTCCACTATTCACTAATTATCCCTTTATAATCCAGACAATGTGCTGGATCTCCATCAGAATGACAAATATTTTTGGTAAACATACCTCCTTATTCTATGCTTATCTGATAGTTATTAATGACCAAGTATTTCTCTTGTTACATTTTCAAGAAATTTTAATCATGATGAATAGATGGAAGACATTGTGCTGCAAAAAGAGACTATTAAACAGTTTACTAAATCTATTTTTAAAGTCATTAACAAATGTCAAGAGCATTCAAGGAATAAAAGGAGAACTAAAAAACAAGGGAAAATTATAAAGACTGGAAATTTAAAATGTTTTTTCTCTATCAACGATAATGAAGTCATCTTAGCTAGACCCTAAAAAACAATACCCAAGAAATAAGGGAAATAGAAATGGCATTAAAGAGACTAAAGAGAGGGAAAGTAGCCAGTGAATGAAGCCAGTGAATGTGTGTGTGTGTGTGTGTGTGTGTGTGTGTGTGTGTACATTTACACAGTGGATTTGGGGGACAGGTGCTGAAGGCAATATAATTGCCCAGAGTTCCAAACCTGGTAAGCCTCTCTCTGAGGTAGAAATCAAACCCAGAACTTTCTGGTTTCAAATTCATAGATTTGGGAAAGATATTAAAGGCATGAAAAAAAAATCTTGGACAATATTAATACCTTATGGACTCTCTCTAAAAATAAAAAAGGTGACCAAGAGAAAATTAGTAACAATTAAGCTTTATGACTATTCTCTCATCTATACAAAATCTTTACGAGAATCACTTAAATACAAATCAAGGGAAAGTATTAAACAACAGGCAGACTTTCACAAGCACTATTAAAAAACAAATCCTAACTTTACCACCTCGCTATTAAATGAAATATAGAGACTACAAAATCTCATTGTACTTGTTGATTTAAAAACACAAGACACCAATTTAAAAATGAACATGATTTTTTAAAAAAAAGAGCGAACTAAAAGAATACTAACAATAACTCATCTTCAAAATTTTTTTTCCTTCCTTGTACCTCTCAAGCTCAGCTTCCAACTGTTCTTCAAAAAAAAGAAGCCACCAAACCTAGTCTTGCGAGATTTTTAATATGGAAACGAATACTGTGAAGTATACTAGAACTAGGAACTAAGATATAAAGTGTTTTACAAATACTACTTCATTTGACCCTCATAATATTGTATTTATTATTAAATACATTAAAATAATGTATTTATTATTATTACCATTTAACTAGTCAACAGAGGCTAAAAGCTTAAGTGACTTGCTCAGGACCAAACAGTTTAATATATCTGAATAAGTTTTCAAATAAATTTCTCAGATTTCAAGGTCTAGAACTTCATTATATCACCTCACTACTTTTTGTCAGAGCTCTGAAGTGATGAAACAAATCTGACCTAGCATAATATTCCACGTTTAGTTGGTATTAAAACATTTGTTAATGATAGTTAATGATAATCTTTTTTTAAAAAGAAAAGGCTATATATAATACTTCATCATTGCCTTGTCACCATATATACTCTTTCAGGCACCATTAAATACAAATGGGAGTGTAGAAACCTAGAACAGTATTGCTTCTTTGAAAACCATGGTTAAATCATTAATTAAGATATTAAACAGAAGTTTATATGGTGGTTGCTCACCTACTGTACATAGTACATTTTAACATTCTTGTCTCCCCCACACCTTTTTTTAAAGCAAAAGCAAAGACTCATCTACCATTAACTGCTGATTTGTTGATGGTAATTTTCAATCATTCTGGCTTGAACATTTGAGCTTGAGTTAGGTGTAGAAGACAGATTACCATCTTTATTGCTGTGGTGTGTTAGGCATTATATGCTCACAGAAGCTAGTTAATTGTTTCTGGTGAAAAGTATTCTTTGAGTTTCCATTTTCAATGTGTTTTGACTAAACATACAATAAACAATGAAGCTTCAAGCCCATAGTAGAGTGGGTTCAACAAATCAAGGAAAGCAGAAATGCTGAACTGGATAGAAACATATTGATACATTTATTTAACAGGAAGAAATCTGTTGTAACTGCTACAAACCAGAGATACTTGCTTAATTATTGCCGGGAGATGCTATGATTGCGCTGAATAAAAGCAGTCTTTTTTTTTTTTTAAACCTATACACAAACTAGTTAGGGGGTTCTCATCATTCCACCTGTCAGAAAAAGCAAAGGAAACGAATATAACTCAGTAAAGTCCAATGCCACCCAGATCTACCGTCTGCCCTTGGGGACTGGAATAATTTCTTGTCCCCATTTAGACTTTTTCCCATGGCTACCTTAACTATAGCTCCCTCCAGCTATACTGTGACTGAACAGCTTTATTGATTTTAAACTAGAGATGGCAGTCATATCTATTGCGCAGCACCCGAGTTCCTGTCTTGCTAGCAAAACCACTGGACTAGGAATTAAGTTATAAACCTATCTATTCTGCTCTATATGGATTTAGAGAGATGAAGACTCACTCAATATAAAAAATGTCCTACCTAGGCACCAGCTCCTGCATGAAATCAAGAAAAGTGAATGAAATGATCCTAAGTTTTAATTTCTTTCCATGCCTGAAAAGCACGAATCCCAATGTACCCAAAAGCTTAAGAGTGAACAATCGTCACATTTAGCTATCATCATTTCTGCTCCCTTTTCTTCAGAACCCAACCCCAGTTCCAGTCTTCCAAGAGAATTGTTTTCTTTTCATCCCTCAAATTTATATGGGTCAGCCTTTCCTTTAACTCGGTTACATTCCAATTAGCTTCTCACACCCCAAATCATCAAGTCCAGCTATAATGCAGATTCCTTCTTTTAACATCCCCAAAGAGAGGATCAAGTTCAAAAGGGTTTGCAATTAGAGAACACATCTATAAGACCTTTCTTCTCCTTCGTCTCTTCAAGCATAAATATCTGTCAGGAAGACCCACCCACTCCAAGGGAATACTGAAAGGAAGAGAGATATCGATTGCCTATTACCCACCTCCTTTTCATCCCTAGATTGTAAATACAATCTCCAATCGCTTCAAATACCCACATGTAGAAAATCATTTAATACAACTGCCTAGACCCATCTTTAGATTCAGGCCCCAAGCCCAGATCTATATATTCTCCCAGCGTGCAGAGAGAACACTTACTTAAGCAGCAGCTGATCATGTTCTGCCTTAAACTTGCCCAGTTCGATCTGCAACTTGGCTCTCTCGCAGGCCGTGTCGTCCAAAGCCCGGCGGGCATCCGCGAGCTCGGTCTCATACAGCGTCTTGAGTCCAGTGAGCTCGCGGTCGTGCTCAGTCACCTGCAGCTGCAGCACGCTTTTCTCGAGTTCTAGGCTCCGCACTTTGTCTATATAGACCGCCAACCGGTCATTAAGCTCTCGCAGTTCCTCCTTCTCCCGCAAGCGAGACAACCGAGTCGGGCTGAGCGGGGTTGAAGGCCCACTGGCCCGGCCTCCTGTTCTCTGCACCATTGGAGTGGTAGTCGCCATTACCCACAATGCGAGATGGTTTAATCTGCAGTGAACAGCGTTGCTAGAATAGAGAAGCGTAGTGTACCGGCTGTCTAGCCCTGAGGCAGTAAGACCGGGTAGAAGAGCGTAAAGCTAAAGAAAGAGGAGGAGGAAGCTACGAATGAGTGGGAGCAGAGAGAGACAGGGGAATTGGGGGAGGAGAGAGGAGCAGGAAAGACCAATAAGCATTCAATCGAAGCCTATCGTTGAACACGAGCAGCCACAACAAAAACGCCAGACCACTAAAGCCAAGAAACTCAAGGTTCAGGCATCAAGTCAGTTTGCAAAAACTAAATACAAAAGCAATCAATAGTGCACATGCAAGCCTCAGGCGTCAAAGCAAAGCATTTAGGGAAGAGTGAAAGGAAAAATGTTACAAAGGACTAGTTTAAAAAACAAAAACCACAAGGGTGGGGAAAGGAAGAGACTTGTTTACATATCATTAGTGATTTAAATGTTTCTTAAAAACTAGGAACAACAAATAAAGAAAAAAGAAAAGTGTTATTAAGGGCTGATTTAGGAATTCTCTGGCACTCACCGCCGCCTCCTCCGCCTCAGATCCGCTATACTTTGTGCCCCCTTAGGCAAAATGAACCCGGGGAAGTAAGATACAGGAGGAAAAGGGGGGGGGGGGGCGCCACCAGAAAAGACTGAAGATATGGGATGAAAGGGGGGCAGGGAAGAGAAGGGGAAGAAGACCTTTTTATTGGTTCAGAATCCCCTCCGTGGCGTGCCAAAGCTCCGCGTGACATTGAAAGAGCCAATACTAGCTCGAAACAGAACTGGCTCTTCAATCACCTGGTGCCAAGCAACTAAATTCAAAATACGACCCCCAGCTGCAGTTCCAGGATTTTCAGTTAGTCTAGGCCATAGGAGTAAGGAAAACCAAAAAGAGGAAATAGAATGAGAGGAAGGGGTGCCTGTTGGACTCCAGTCTCTCTCTGGCCCTCATTCATATGTTGCTCTGCGGTTTGGCCCCAGTAAACAGTAGTGCCCTGTCGAAGACAGTGTCCCCATTCTTTAGTAAGTATGTTCTGATTTAAATCCGGCTACTGGACCCAGATGACTCTGGAGAGCAAAGTAAGGCAGGTGACCTTC
The DNA here is from genome assembly GCF_902635505.1 of Sarcophilus harrisii. Taxonomy (NCBI): domain Eukaryota; kingdom Metazoa; phylum Chordata; class Mammalia; order Dasyuromorphia; family Dasyuridae; genus Sarcophilus; species Sarcophilus harrisii. The sequence goes on from NC_045426.1 coordinate 199,233,087, forward strand.
CACAGCCCTCCTTCACTTAGATCCATTTTACTTACATGTTATGACATCTCCTCCTTGTCATGGTCCTCTTCGAGAATGAAGGACAAATGACAATCCTATTCTTTAAGCTTGTCCCCATCCCTATTACTTCCAACTTAAATGTGTTACTACTACATAAGGATTACAGACAGGAAAAACTAGACCACTAAATCAAATGTGACATTAATCTCCACCAAAAAAGTGTGTTCTAGACCCAAATAGTAGGGGTGCTGTGGTGTGGAAAAAAATTATTCGTTGTATTTCTTTTGGCTTCTCTAAATAGGTTTATTTCATCATCACTTTCTTTTTATAACTTGGAAAAATAAATATTATTAAAATGTCTCATTCAATTGACATGTACCTACTACAATTATACACATTTACGTGATATCTAAATAAATACAATCTTTTATAAATTGATTCAAAGTGAAATGAATAGATGTAAAAGTGTACATGATGACCGCAGTAACATAAAGAAAAATATAACTTTCAAAACCTTCGAAATATCATAAATTCAATCACTGATGATAAATTTAGAAGACTGATAATGACATATTGGGGGAAAAGTGATAGGCTAGACATGCAAAATGATATTTTTTAATGTGGTTTGGTTTGCTTGACAACACAGTACTTTTGTAGATACATCAATTAGTACACAGTGATAAAGATACAAAAAAAAAAAAGAGCCTCAAAAAAGCATTTAAAATACATTGAAGAAAAAGTTCAACAGGGATCACAGTAGCAATCCTGTTGTTTCCTTATTCCATTTAATGCACATTTAAAAAAACGAATTACAGAAGTTCAAAGATTTCTTCTTTTTGTCCTTTCTATGTGGAATTGTTTGTGTTTGTTGAATGTTAGGATCATAAAACAAAATCATTAAGATGGTACAGTCAGAAATTGAGATTGTCACTTGGCTATCTGATGATTTATGATGGAAATCATTCATAGTGTTTCCAAAAAAAAATTTTCCATCACAATCATCTCCCTCAACATCTTTAACCATTCCCAATTGAAAGACATCTATCATTTTAACCAATCCGCTAGATATAAAATGATATCACAAAATTCTTTTAATTTGCATTTAATCAATAAGAATTTTATAAACTTTATATAAGTATTATATATATATACAGTTTTGATTTCTTCATTGAAAAGCTGTATGTCTTTTTACTATTTATCAACCAAGGAATAACTCATATTCTTATAAATCTGACAGTTCTTTATATATTTGAGAAATGAGTCTTTATCTAAGAGATGATCTATTAAGGTTTTCCCCTCAATTTTCTACTTTCTAATCTTGCTGAAATTGATTTTATTTGCACAAGAACTTTATCACTGAATATAATCAAAATTACCCATTTTACATATCAAATGCTCTATATCCCTTGTTTCTTCATATATTCTCCTATCCATGAGTCTAACAGTAATTTTATTTCATGTTCTAATTTTCTTGTAATTGCTCCTTTCATATGTAAGTGATATATGCATTTTTGACTCAAAATATTGGTCTATGCCTTCTTTCTGCCAGACAGCTTTCTAGATTTCCCAATAATTTTTACCAAACAATTAATTTTTATCCCCCAAACTTAAATCTTTACAACTGTCAAAGACAAGATTACCATAATCTTTTACTAATATGAATTGCATATGTCTATTTTGTTTCACTGAGCAACCTTTCTATTTCTTAATCAGTATCAGATAACTTTGATGTTTACTTCCCTATAACATAGGTTATGATCTGGCATTGCTAAATCTTCTTCCTTTACAATTTTTTCCACTAATTTCTTTGAAATTTTGACTTTTTGTTCTTTTAAGTGAATTTTATTATTACTTTTTCCAACTGTAAAATAATTTTTTTAGTAATTTAATTGGGATGGCATTGAATACATAGATTAGATAGATAAAACTGTCATTTTTATTATATTAGCTTTGTCTACCCATGAACAGTTAATATTTTTCCAATTATTAAAATATAACTATTTCTATAAAGATTATTTTACAATTATATATATGTAGTTCCTGGGTCTTTTTTGGCAGGTTATACTCTCAGATATTTTATACTGTCTACAATTATTTTAAACTATCAAAAATAATATTAAATATTGATGATACATAGTTTATCTTTTAAAATTAAATCTGTTTTAGCTTTAACTTTGTTAGAGATAATTGATTTCCCTGTTTGTTTGGGGTTTTTTGGGGGATGAAGCATAATACATTCTACTCTAGCCCTTTATTTAAACTGTGTGAATTTCTCATTTCAGATTTTTAATCCACCCTGCGATAGATTTCCATGTTATAGGTAAATTCATCACATTCACATTCAAAGTTATAATTACTAATTGTATATTTTCCCTCCATCCTATTTTGTCTCATTATCCTTGCCTTATATGCTCTAGCCTTGTCACTCATATAATTGCTTCTACCTACTATCTTGCTTGCCTTCCTATTACTTAAAATATATCCCTTTAAGTCCTCCCTTATCCCTTTATCCTCTTATTTTTTTATAATTTTAAAAGACCTGTATATAGTTCTACATGTATTATATTCTGTCTTTAACCCAGTTCTCATCAACTAAGGTTCAAACACTCCTAACCCTTGCCCAATTTTTGTATCACTTTTTTAAATACTTTATTTGTAAGAGATAATTGCTCCTTTTTACATCTCTTTAACCAGTTTTTTTTTTTTTTTTAGCATCAATCCATCTTACCCAGCTCAGTCCAAGCCTTTCTTTCAAACTATCCAAATAATGATGACAATCATTAAGAGTATTGATAACATTTTCACATATAAGAAATAAACAATGTGACCTTATTGAGTCCCTTACAATTGGTCTTTAATTTTTACCTTATATTTCTTCTGGATCTTGTATGCTGAATTTTCCATTGAGTCTGGTCTTTTTGCTACAAATACCTTATACGTTTTCAGTTTGTTAAATGTCCATTTTATTTTTTCATTTGAGACTATATTTCACTTTGCTGTGGTAAATTACTCTTGATTATAATCCCAACACTTTTCCTCTTCAAAAACTACTGTCCTTCAGTGTAGAAACTGTGAGGTCTTCTGTGATCCTGATTATTGCTCTAATGTACTTCAATTTTTTTTTTTCTTGCTTGAAATATTTTTTCCTAATCTGACAGCTTTGAAAGTTGACTGTGATATTCCTGTAGGTTTTCTTCCTAGAATTTCTTTCAGGTGATAATCAGTGTATTTTTTCCCCCCTATTTCTGCTATATTTTCTTGTTCTAGAACTTCAGGGCAATTTTCCTTCATAATCTGTTATAACATTGTATCAAGATTTTTTGGGGGGGGAGGGGATGGTGTTTGTAACTTTCAGGTTGTCCAACAGTTCTTACATTATCTCTCCTTGATCAATTGTTTCTTTAAAGAGATGTTTCACACTCTCTTATGTTTTTTCATCCTCTTATTTTATTATTTCTTTTCTTTTATAACATCATAGCTTCTTCTTGCCCGATTCTAGTTTTCAAAAAGTTATTTTCTTCTTTTTTATTTTTTAAAAGTATGTATTTATTTAAAATTTAATACAAAATAGAAAAAGAAAAAATCATTGTCATGTATAGAGCAGAACAATAAATTTCCATTTCGAGAAAATAGATATAATAATAAAGCACACTGTATTCAGAATCGTTCACCTTCCAAAGGATCTCTCCCTTATCCTGTCCCCATACTTTTTCCTTCCCTCTTTATCCCATTCCAATTAATCTCCACACCCCTTTATATCCTTGCCTTATCCTAATCTCTCTTTCTTTTATTTTTCTATAAATTTCAAAGAGTTTTATACCTTTATAGATATATTTGTATTGTTATTTTCTTAAATTTTTGGATCTCTTTTCCCAATTGGTTGAATTTCTTCTCATAATTTTCTTAATTTTCTTGGGTTGCTTTTTTTTTTCCCCCCTAATTTTCTCTCAATTTCTTATTTAACTTTTGAAGTTCTATTTGAGTTTTTCCAAGAACTCCTTTTGGGATTGTGACCATCTGATTTTTCTCTTTAAAAAAGGAGTAGCTTTTTTTTTTTTTAGCTTAGCTATCTTCCTCTGAATACAAACAGATCTTCTCTATCCCCCTAGTGGCCGTCTGTTGTTGGCTTTTTTCTCCTTTTTTGCACATTTTTATTTTTAGCAGCTTATTACTATAATCAAATACGAACCCAGGGTTGTGAGGAATAGTGCCTCAGGTCTTTCTTATTGCTATTTTTCTGAACTCTTGTCAAAGGGCCCCACCTTGGGCATTCCACTCCACCCAAAAGCTTTATAGATAAGGCCCCAGCCACACTGACCTGGAACAGAAACCAGCCAATAGCCAAAAAGGATCCCACCTGTCTGTTATTACACTAACTGGGCAAATGCTTACTCTGTCTCCTACAGCCACAATTTGGGAGTATCACATCAGCACAATTGGGTCTAGCTTCCTTGGACAGTGACAGTAGAAGGTCCTTCATTCTTCCCCTGCTGAGTTGTTCAACTCCCAACAAGGTCTATAAGATGAAATTTTCAGAGACAATTCTGCCTCTCCACTCAGATATTCCTGGGACTTGAAATTTCTTGATTACCTGGACTCTGGAGGCATTTGCACTTCACTTAGGCCAAACACCCATCCCTAAAAGTCAAGTCTTTGTTGCAGTCGGAGCAAGTTGAGGAGGAATACTGTTTTACCCAGATTTATTTATTTATTTTGTTCTATATTCACTTTGATAGGATGTTCTGTCTTTTTTTTTTGGATGGGGAAACCTGTAGAACCTGAAGTTTTCTGACTTACTTCTCTGTTCTTCCACAATTCTCTATAGGATGGGTTTCTTGAAACAGGAAGTTCCCAGAAACCATTTAAAATTATTTAATTAGTGTAGAAGAAAAAAATCAGTAAGTCTATGTTTGAGGTACAAGTTTTTCAGGAGTAGTATTAAGTTACCCAAATTTTGAGCATCTCTAATTAAAGAGAAATACAAAAAGGGACAGCAATCCTTTCTGCCTTTGAAAATATTTCATAAACCATTTTAAAACTGTAATTTATGGTATTTTCAAAGACAAAATTCCACAGTAAGATGAAATGGTCAGATGAAAGTTGTTGACAGTTTTGATTTATCAAACTGAACACTACTCATTTCAAATGCTATTTTCTCCTGGAAAAAAATTTCTTAAAAAACCAATCAGGCCAAGGGTATACATAGGTAATAACTTTTAATTAGAATAAAATATTCCTAATCATTCCTCAGTTGATAAAAGGTCAAAGGATATGAACAGACAATTTTCAAATAAAGGAACTAGCCATATTAAAAAAGCTCTAAGTAACTGTTCATTAGAAAAATGGAAATTAAGACAACTCTTACTTACCATCTCATATCTCTTAAGATTGGCTAAGGTGACAGGAAAAGATAATAATAAATGCTGGAGGAGATGTGGGAAAACTAGAACCTCTAATGTATTGTTAGCTGAGTCTAGAACTGATCTAATCATTCTAAAGAGCAATTTTGAACTATGCCCCCGGGCCAAAAATGTGTCTGGCCTTTGATCCAGCAGTGTCTCTACTGGGTCTGTGTCCCAATGAGATAATAAAAAAGAGAAAATCCATATGTGCAAAAATATTTGTAGCAGCTCTTTTTGTAGTGGCAAGAAACTAGAAATTAAATGGATGCCCATCAGTTGGAGAATGACTAAGTTATAATATATGAAGTTATGGAATATTATATAGAACACAAAGGTTTTACAAAAATGAATGTTGGAAAATATTGGAAAAAAAAAGTTTCCTCTTTAAATCTGGCAAATCTGGACAGCATACTAAAAAGCAGAGACATCATCACCTTGCCAAAAAAAGTCTATATAGTTAAAATTATAATTTTTCCAGAAGCAATGTATATCTGTGAGAGTTGGACTATTAAAAAAAAAAAACTTTATACCACAGAATTGACACTTTAGAATTTTGCTGTAGAAAACTTTTGAGACAGAAAGGAGAATACATCAGTCAATAATTGAAGAAATTAATTCATCTTATTTACTGAAATGTCAAATACTGAAGCTGAAGTTTAGATAATTTAGCTGCATAATGAGAAGGCATTACTCATTAGAAAAGAATCTGATATTGGAAAAGATTGAAAGGAAAAAGAAAAGGCAATGGCTGAGGATGAGAAAAATAGATTGTATCACGGAAACAACAAACATGTCCTTGGACAGACTTTTAAGAGAGAGTAGAGAATAGAAGGACCTGACATGCTGTGGGACACAAAGAATCAGACATGACTGAATTACTAGACAATAGCAAAAAACATAATATATTTTCTAGGAACTTAATGTTCCCTACTGAACTTTTACCCAGTTTTCTCTCAGAAAATGGTTAGACTTTTGATAAGGAAGTATAATTTTATTATACATTGTTTGGAAACTGAAAGTTAAAAGAGTTTTTCATTTAGATGGGACAAAAGACTTGAGACAACTATTCTTATAGTTTTATAATATGTAGCCTAAGATGGGTTTGTGTGGCCTTGATATGTTTCTACATCTGCAAAAATTTGATTATATACAGATCTTTTCAGAAATACAGAAAAGAAACACAACAGAATGAAACAGATTTAATGACAAACATTTCATTAATTTTACATTCACTAGTTTTTATGAAAGGTGTTTTCAATGTTATAACAATATGTAAGTATAGAAACAAATATGGTTCAATATTTAATTAGGTACTTTGTTCTCAACAGGTTGCCAAATTCTATTTGCTTTTTCTAAGGATAGGATCAAAATCAGCCAACCTCATTTAATCTTGAAAAGGTTAATGTGAAAAAGCATCTTGACTTGCTTCAATCATAAAGAAACCCAGGGGTTAACTAGAGAGAAATATAAATATGAATGAAAAAAAGCCTAATCTTTATCTAAATGTTAGGAATTTCTTAACTAGAGGCTTAGGGTAATGTGACTATGCTACAAACATCTTGTTTAATATTAAAATTATTAATAAACTTTTTGTTTAATATAAAGAAACAGAGAAAGAGACCCATACAGACCTGTTTTTAGGCTTAAATTAGGTAATTATTTTAACAGCGAATTTCTCATTCACATTAAAAAACCAGAGACTATAAAAGTTTAGTGCTAGACTTGGCTTCAGGAAAACCTGAGCTCAAATTCAGTCTCAGACTTACTGTCTTTGTGAAAATCTTTTAATCTCTATATGACTGTAAAATGGGAATAAGAATAGCACAGCTATTTTCTTGGTATTGGGAAGAGGTATCAAACACAGCCAAAATTGTAAGTCATAGCATCCCTGAATGTGGAATGAGATTAAAATATAACTGGGCAGTATTTAGCAAGGTAAATAAAAAATATAGTAATAAAATTTTTGTTGTTTAGTCATTTTTTTTCAGTCTTGTCCAATTCTTCTTGATCTCATTTGAAATTTTTTTCCACAAAGATCATGAAGTGGTTTGCCATTTCCTTGTTCATCTTACTTTGGAGAGAAGGAAAATAAGTCAAACAGGTTAAGTGACTTGTCCAGGATTGGATAAATGAATCTTTCTGATTCCAACACTAGCATTCTAACCACTGTCCTATCTAGCTATCCACAGTAGAACATAGAAAATATCAATATGTGATTTTCTAAGTCAACATGCAGCTGCCAAAAATCCTGATGTGTACTTTAATAGCCCTATTTGAGGTTGACACCACTGGTGTAAGAAATTCCCTAAGGAAATTCTCTATTAGTAAAAATCAGTAACTGCTCTGGAAAGTAGTGTTAAAAGAGTACTTATAGCTCTCAGAGGTGAAGTAGCTGTCCTTGGTCACATCCAATGTATCTTAAGACTAAGAAGAGCAAGGCAAGTAAAGCCAAGACTTCTTGATTCTAAAAACAGCTCTCCATCACTCCATATCTAGATATTTAAATTGTACCTCCTTTTAATTAAAAAGCATCTTTATTTTCCTTTGTAACCTTTATTTATTTATTTATCAATCCTATGTTAAAGATCTACTTTATAATAACTACCAGTTACATAGCATTTCAAGGTTTACTTTAAAGTAATTCATACCCTTTGGAAAACAATTTAGAGAGATTCATCAAATTTTTTGCATCATGAAGTTGTTTAGAAGAAAAATAGTCTTCAAAAATATCTGAAAACAAAGAATGTATCAGAAATGTGTTAAATCAAAGCCCTTCCTTTGGAAGTAAAAAAAAAAAAAAAAAAATAAAATAAAACATTATGTATCAACAATATCATGCAATAACAATAACAAAATAATAATAACATATATAATAGTACCTACTATATGCCCTTCAAAAACATTTTCTCAGCTGATCCTCACAACACTCCTAGTAGAAAGGCACTATTATTATCCTTATTTAACAAATGAGGAAATTGTGACAAACCATTCAAGTTATTCCCTTAGGATCATGTAGCTATCTAGTGTATAAAATTGGATTTGAACTCAGATTTTCTTGTTATAGAAAAGAACCTAAGTCCTCTAATAATCTCCTTTCCTTTCTTAAAGAAAACATCACACATTTATTTTATACTTTCATTTTATTTCCCTAATATTTACTTGGCAACACATGTAAAAAAATGATTTATTTTAACTTAAATAATGCTTGGACTTTTGGTGAACTTATTGATTGCTCTACTTAGGAAAGGACTTTGATAGTGTCAAAATATTAGGAGACACCCTGTTTTCCAGAGGTAAGTCCCAGAATGCAAGCAGTGCCCTGAGCTTGGTATAAAAACAATTCTTTGCACTTACCCTCTGGATAATCTGTCACAGTCAAATCCCTCCAACAATTGTCAGAACTGGGATTCTGGTCATGAAGCACTGTTATGAATAAAATTTGTTACACTGTTAGACTATTGCTATTACTCTTCACTGTCAGGGTTATATTTCACTGTTTAGCTTTTGTATAAGTATGGAGATTTTCCCACATTAAAGCACCACTCCTCCCAGGGGTGGGACTCCAGCATATATCCTTGCTTGAAAGCCCTTTCCCTCACTTTGAAATTAAACTTATGTTTATTCCTGTCTTTGATCCGCTTTGTTCAATTCTGACCATCCATAAATTAGAGAGTGGTCCTTGGCTGGTTGACATTTTAATTGGTGTCAAAAGTGGGATGGTCGCAGATCTGGGTCAGTGGACTCTCTGCTACCAGTAGAAATAGACTGGACACCAGTAGAGATTTATTTCTCTGGACTGACCACCACCCCACCTCCCTCATCCCTTGAGTACTCTTCCCTTGTTCCTGCTCAATCTCTGGGATCATGTTTTTCTTTTGTGAGGAAAACTCCAGGGCTCCTTCCTTGACCCAATTCATCCCAGATCACTCTGGTAAGGACATCCATTCTTTTTTCACTGAGGCAACTGGGAATAAGTGACTTGCCCAGGGTCATACAGCTAGGAAGTGTTAAGTGTCTGAGGCTGGATTTGAAAATCCTCCTGACTTCAGGGTTGGTGCTCTAACCACTGTACCAACTAGTTATCCCCAAAGATATCTATTCTTAACTGCACAATTCTTGTTAATTGGCTGCTAGTCCTTACTGTACACCTCTGCTTAATATGCAAGTGTTTTATGTCCCAATGAGATAAAAGACTAATTGTGCTAGTTGTGATAAGTTACTAAATTCTTTTCTAATCATTCTGTAAGGCATGCTGACTCATTTATGCTTAGCATTCTCTTTTTTGTGTGGAACTGAAAAATCCAGACTCACCTTCTGCACACTTTAAAAAAAGGCATGGTTAAGGAAAATAAAGTCTTTTATTGGCTCTACCTCATTGTATATATCTCAGTCAGGAGGTATGTAGAATGCCACATTATCAATACTCTGAACTCATGGTCACTTCATTAGTTAGAATTCTAAAGTCTTTCAAAGTTTTTTTTTCTGTATAATGGCATTGCTCTTCTGGTTCATTCTGCATCAGTTCACATAGGTCTTCATAGATTATGCTGAAATTGTCCTTTTCATTATGTCCTAGTAGATAACATCCCATTGCATTCTTATAATTTTTTCCTCCTTTTCAGAATTGGGGATGTTAGCCCGTAGACCACTTATCAACTGAGGAATAAGTCTTATTTTTATAAATTTGACTCCTATGTATTTGAAAAGCTTGCTAATATCAAATTTTTAAATATTATTTTATTGTTTTCATTGTACCTTCTTGGCAAAATGTAATTTTTCTGATTATTACTTTTAATTAGGTCTATTTTTATTTTTGCTTTATCTGAGACCATGATTATTACCCTTGCCTTTAAAAAAATTAACTGAATCATATTAGATTCTGCTCATGTGGAACTATGTACAAAGGGGTATAAAATTATGTATATCTTTTGATCCAGCAATGTTTCTACTGGGTCTGTTTTCCAAAGAGATCATAAAAGAGGGAAAAGGACCTACATGTGAATTATGCATGTATTTGGGAAAATAAAATGCTATTTAAAATTCTTTAGCCTTTTATTTTAACTCTCTGACTTTCCATTTCAAGTATATCTCCTCTAAAAAAAAACAAAAAAAAAAAAAAACAGATTCTGGTTTCTAATTCATTCTGCTATCTGCTTCCATTTATTGATGAATTCATCCCATTCACATTCATAGTTATGGTTATTATGTATTTCCCTTCATCCCATTTTCTTACTCTTTTTTCTTTCCCTCTTTTTATTCTGTCCCTTTTCACAAGAATTTATTTCTGACCACTGCCTTCTTCAACCCCCATCTCTTTTTACCTTCCTTTTTTTTTCTATTAGGTAAATTACATTACCATAATTTCTCTACATTGAACTAATTCTGAAGTGAGGTTTAAGCATAGTCCCCCATCATTTTCTCCTCCACATAAAAACACTTTCTTGTATGCTTTTTATGTGATAAAATTTTCTCCATTCTATTTTTCCCTTTCCTCTTCTCCAAGTGCATTCCTCTTTCTTACCTTTTCAGTTTTTAAATTTCGTTTTGGATATCATCCCAACATAATTGATGCAAACCTATTCCCTCTACTATGTAAATTCATTTTTTTCATTCTTTTGGATTTGTTTTATTGTGTCTTGATTTCTCCTGAAGCCATTAACATTCATTTGCTCAATTCTAATTTTTAAGGAATTATTTTCCTTAATGAGCTTTTGTAGCTGCTTTCCCATTTCTCCTCATTAGCTTTTTGCATTTTCTTTTGCATCACTTTAATTTCTCTTCCCAATTTTTCCTCTTACTTGAAAAGTCCATTTTGAGCTCTTCCATGGCCTGAGATCAATTCTTCTTCTTCTTCTTTTTTTTTTTTTTTTTTTTTTTTTTGAGGCTTTAGATGTAGGAGCTTTGACTTTGTTGTCATTTTCTGAGTGTGTCTCTTCCTTGTAACCATAGTAACTTTCTATAGTCAGAATCTTTTTCTGTTTGTTCATTTTCCTTGCCTATGACTTGGGCTTTTTAACTCTTAGTTGAAGTAGGACTCTGTTTCCAGTGTGTTTTGTGTAGCTTTAGGGGTTTTGTGCACCAGTTTTCAGAGATCCTTTTAGGGACTGTACTGTGGGTCAGCACTGGTATATAGATCTGAGTATGAGCAAAGCAACAGAGTCTTGCCATAGTGTCAACAAAGAAGCTCCTGCAATCTCCCTCTGACCTTCTTATTATCCTGTTCTGGACCCTCTTATTTCTGGACTGAGATCTCCAGAAGCTGTTGTTGTTGCTTCCATGGTCACCATCATGTCCCCATGGTGATTGCTGCCATTGTGGTCATGATTGCTCCTCCTACAGCAACACTGCTGATGCTCTGTTTGCTGTTAATTCAGTGGCTCCCAAAGCCCAAACCTGGGCTGGCAAACATTTCTTGCAGAGTTGTCTTTGGCCTCTGTGGGTTGAGAGGTCTGGAAGTCACTGCTACTTCCTGGTTTTTCTGGGGTAGTGCTATTTTAGTGAGGTCTACACTGAGATTGCACTCCAAATCCACCCTGAAGCTACAGACCCCTCCTGAAAAATTGTTCCATTCCATCTTTTTTTTGAGTTATGATGTTCTAAAATTTGTTTAGAGTCATTATGTAAAGGTTTTTGGAGGGCTTTAGGGGAGAATTCAAGCAAATCCCTACTTTTACAAAGCCATCTTGCCTCTGCCTTAAAAACAACAAAATTCTTATGAGTTACATGTATCATATTTCCATATGGGAATGTAAACAGTTTAACTTTATTGAAACTCTTATAATTATTCTTTCATGTTTATCTTTGAGAAAAATGATTCTTTCTCTCATATTAATAACCATTTATTAAATTAGGATGAAGGTTTTTTCCTTGCTATTTCATCATTCAAAGTCCAATTTCTCTGGAACATTTCTGACTTTGCCCCCAAATTTACTCCACCCAGATCACTATATCTAGGTAGAATTATTTTTCCACAATCATTCACTGTTCATTGACTGGATGGAAGATAAAGTCTTTTAGATAGATTGCCCAAGACAAGGGTGTTATGAAGAAAAGGACTTTCATATACAGAAAAAAAAAAAAATTATAGCAGCTCTTTCCTGGGGGCAAAGAATTGGAAATTAAGGGGATATCTATCAGTTGGGGAATGGCTGAATAAATTGCGGTATGTAATTGTGGTGGAATTTTGCTATAAGAAATGATAAACAGGAAGGATGCTCTCAGAAAAACTTGGAAAGAGTTCTATCAACTTATGTAAAGTGAAATGTACTAAATACAAAGAACAACAATATTGTAAGATGATCAGCTGTGAATGATTTTGCTATTTTCAACAATACAATAATCCGGGACAACTCTGAAAGAATTTTGATGAAAAATGCTGTCCATACCCAGAGAAAGACTGGTTGTATATGAATACAGATTAAAATACATATATACTTTATTTTTCTTGAGTTTTTTTTGAGAGGGGGTGAGGAAAGATCTATGTTTTCTTTCCCAACATGACTTTTATAGAATTATTCTACATGACTTCACATATGTCCTCTCAATGGAGTGGGGGTGGGGGGGCTGGGGAGGAAGGAAGGGAGAGAATCTGAAACTTAAAGTTGGAAAAACAAATGTTAAAATTTGTTTTTTACATGTATGTAACTGGAGAAAATAAAATCTTAAAAAAAATACAGGATGGTATGGCTTGAGATAAGTTTTTTTTTTTTTTGTCCATGAGTAACATAGTCAAAGTTATATCACCAGTCCCTCATTAGAATAAACACCTCTCATTATAATATTCATTCTTTCATTAATTGCTAACCAATCTGAGTTTATTTCCACCTATTGAAAATATCCATTCTTCCAAAGATATAGGGCAAAATGATTGTTAATTATCCAGAAATTATGTCTCTTGACTTTTCATACATCATACCTTTTTTATGCTTCTCTTGGGTCTTGTATAAAAATGGCAAAATCTCTATTCAATTCTGGTCTTTTCCTTAGAAGCTTGAAAGTCCTGTATTTCATTAAATATCCATTTTCCTCCTGAAAAATTATGCTCAATTTTGCTGGGTAGGTTATTCTTGGTTTTAGTCTAAGTTCCTTTTCTTTTTGGAATATCATATTCCAAGCCCTCCACTCCTTTAATGTGGAAATTATGGCTCTATGATATTTAATTTTTTTTTTCTTTCTGGTTGATTGATTTTGGCTATAATATTCCTGAGAGTTTTCATTTGGGAATCTCTTTCAGGAAGTGATCATTGGATTCATTCAGCTTCTATTTTGCCCTCTGATTCTAAAATATTTGAAAATTTTCCCTTTAAAATTTCTTGAAATATGATGTCTAGGATCTTTATTTGATCATGGTTTTCAGATAGTCCTGTAATTTTAAAATTATGTCTTAATTTATTTTCTAGGTCAATTGTTTTCCAATAAAGTATTCCACATTTTATTTTTTTATTCTTTTGATTTTTTTTTAATGTCTAATGGAGTCATTAGCTTTCTTTTATTCAGTTCTATGTTTTAAGAAATTATTTTGTTCAATGAATTTTTGCTTCCTTTTTCCCCCATGTGGCTAATTCTGTTTTTTAAGGAGTATATTCTTCAGTGAATTATTGTAACTCTTTTTCCATTTGGTCTATTTTACTTTTTAAGTAGTTCTTTTCTTTAGGGAATTTTTCTGCTTCTTTTATCAATAGGCAAATTCAGTTTTTTAAGGTGCTATTTTCTTCAGTATTTTTGTGTTCTTCTCCCAAACTATTCTCTTTTCATAATTTTCTTACATCACTCATTTCATTTCCCAATTTTTTCCTCTACTACACTTGTCTTTTTTTTTTTTTTTTTTTTTAATGTTTTCTGGAATTCTTGTTCAGCTTAGGTCCAAGTAGCATTTTTCTTTGATGCTTTGTTTGTAGCTGTTTTCACATTGTCTTTTTTTTTTCCAGTTGATGTCTTGGTCTTCCTATGGTCAAGTGCTTTTGTTGTTGTTTGTTCATTTTAAAAATCTATTGAACTGAATTTTATATAAAAGTTGGAATATGGAAGTACTGTCCCAACCTTTGGGCTTTTTCATATTTTTATGTCCAAAGCTGTTTCTGAGGCACTATAAGTTTTTTGTTACTTCCAAGTGGTATGATTCTAAGAGATGTATGGTCACTATTCCCCTGGACCACATTTTGCTCCTTACCTGGACCCTTGCAAAGATAAAGCTCTAGCATTGTCTTAAAACTGCAACTAAAGCCCCTTCTTCTTTGTGACTGACTCCCTGGTGCTTCTCTCTACATTGGAATTGTGACTCAGAACTGTATATACCCAATACCAGGCAGCAACAGTTGTACCTAGTGCCAGCAAAGACTCTCCTGTAATCTCTCTCTCTCTCTCTCTCTCTCTCTCTCTCTCTCTCTCTCTCTCTCTTTCTCCCCCCACTTCTCTCTCTCTCTCTCAAAAACATTTCCATAAAAGTCATGTTGTGGGGAAAAAAAAAACATATCTCTCCTGTTTCTCAAAAAAATCTCAAGAAAAATAAAGTTTTAAAAAAAGGAATGTGCTTCAATCTGTTTTCAAACACTATCAGTTGTTTCTCTGGGTATGGATAGCATTTTTCATCAGAAGTCCTTCATAGTTGTCTTGGATTTGTTGAAAAAATGCAGTCATTCATAGCTGATGATCACAATATTGCTATTATTTTGTACATAGTACATTTCATTCTGTTTGAGTTCATGCAGAATTTTCTGAGTTTTTCTGAGAACATCCTGCTCATTATTTCTCATTGAATAATATTCCATCATAATCACATACCACACTTTATCTGCCCATTACTCAATGATAGGCATCCCCTCGATTTCCAATATTTTGCTGTAAGAACAGGGATTCTATAAATATTTTTGTACATATAGGTTTTCCCTTTTTTCTTAAACTTCTTTTGGGATTCATGCCTAATAGTAGTATTATTAGGTCAAAGGATATGCATGATTTTATAGTCCTTAGGGCATAGGGCATATCTTTTGATCATTGAGGAATGGCTTTTTTTTTTAATAGTTTTGACTCAGTTACCTATACATTTAAGAAATGAGGCCTTCATTAAGAGAAACTTGCTTCAAAATTCTTTTCCCAGTTGCTATTGCTAATTGTATTCCCGACCTTGTTTATTCTATTTTGTTCTTTCACCCTGACCCTCCTTAAAAGTGTTTTGCTCCCCCAATATTCCCTCTCTTCTACCACACCCCTTCCTTCTCCTATCTTCTTCCCCTCTACTTTTCTGAAGGGTAAGATAGATTTCCATACCCATATTGAGTGTATATGAACCAATTCTATTGAGAGCAAGGTCGACAAACTTTAAGAAGTTAGATTTCTCTATAATTATAGAAACAAGCAGATCTTGCTAAATGTAGCTCAGTCAATGTCAGAAAATCCCTTCATGATGTTCTAGTATACTGACTTTTTTTTCTTTTTCTTTTTTTTTTTTTTTAATTTAATAGCCTTTTATTTACAGGTTATATGCATGGGTAACTTTACAGCATTAACAATTGCCAAACCTCTTGTTCCAATTTTTCACCTCTTAACCCCCACCTCCTCCCCCAGATGGCAGGATGACCAGTAGATGTTAAATATATTAAAATATAAATTAGATACACAATAAGTATAGTATACTGACTTATGGAATTGTCTATAGTCCCACCTTGTTATGGGCCAGAACTCTGAACTTGAAACAAAGGATTCTCACAAGGTACTAAATCAGTGGAATTGATAGACACAATAGTTATCTAATTTAGCATGGTTCAGTATGATTGATTTAATCCTACAAGGAGATGTTATGGGCCAGAACTTGAAACAAGGTACTAAGTGGAATTGAGGAGATAATGGTTAAATCTAGTTTAGCAATGATTTAATCCTACAACAAATAATGGTTTCCTAGTGATATGATTGGTATATACTCAGTGTGGGGCACATAAACTAGCAGCTCAGGGCCAGAAAGGACAAGCTCACTAGAAGCTCTCAGAGGCTGAGACAGATTCATTTCATTGTCCACCTTTGTGGTGGCTGCAGTCTGAAACACAAACCTTTGGAGTCAGGGAGATTCAGAAGCCAGAGAAGGCAGGTGGAAGCTCAAGCTCTTGGAACCAAGGAGAGAGATGGGCCTCTGGAAAACTAACTGAGCCCCAAGTGAAAGAGATAGCACTTTGAAAGAGACAATAAAGGATTTGTACTTTAACCCCTGGCTACTTGTATGGTGATTACTGAATTGAAACGAAGGCTGCTCCCAGAGACCTCAAGAAAAACTCAACAGAGAACATTACATTTTAGAGAGAATATTACACCACCTACCATCCATGATTTGAGGTCTAGGTAGAGCGAAGTCAGGGTAAAAGAATAATAGCTCTTGAGTGTTCACCCCAACCTATAAAACATTTTGAATTTGTGAGAAAGTAGGGACTGGGAATAAAACTCCCAGAGAGTCCCAGAGGGGACAATGTAAATGCTTTAGGCTAATGGGCTTTATGAAGTTTTATATATCTATTTAAAAGTGAGAAAAAGACACAAAATGAAGAATTTTAGCTCTCTCCCACCTCAAGAAATTCATAAGTTAATAAAATAGCTAATTATGAAGACAAATACTAGGAAATATCAATAAAAATTAAAATGTGACACAAAAAGCAGACTGATTTGCACACTACAATTTTATTTCCCCCCCCTTTTTTTATTTGAACACTACAATTTCATTCTCCCTTTTTTCTTTTCATATCATTTGCCGCCTGTATCCCTGAGAAATAACAGTGCTTTGGTATTTGGAAAGAGGAGAATGTAAAGGCATATCAGCCATTTTTACATGGGGGGAAGTTTTCTTTAAAACAGTTTCTCGATCTTCCCCATGGCAAAGTCTCTCACTGTGTTCCAGAAACAGACTTTCTTCCAAAGGACCAGCGTGGATCCCACCCAGCTGTGCATGCTGAGGAAAGAAACAACAGGTTTATACAAACGACCACTTGCTTTGTATACCAAAGATTTCTAAAAACAGATTTAGAATTGAAAGAGACCTTAAGAGATCATCTAGTAGAATCTATACTGAAGTAGGAATGCCTACTTCCAACTGATTGAATTTTTATACTTATGGTAGCCTGTTCCACTTCTGGACAAATTTAATTATGAGTAAGTTTGCCTTTTATTAAAAAGAAATCTACTTTTCATGTATCCTAGTTTCGCCCTTTAAAATCAAGCAGAACAAGTCTAATCTTTCCTTCCATATGATGGTCTTCCAAATACTTGAATATTATAGTCTTCTCCCCAAGTCTTCTCTCCTTCAGACTAAATAATTTTTCTTTACCATTTTGATTCCCAGAAGTACAACTAGCTTTTTGATGCCTGGGACAAGCTTCAAAAAAAAAGTGTCCCAGCTAAGTAACATTAAAAAACAAATCTTAAACCAACTTTTAAAGATAGTTCTAGTAAAGAGAAGTTTGGAAAAACTTTAGGACACAAAAGTTAGTAGGGAAAATATGCCTCATGGGAAAGAGGTAAAGACTATAAAACTATTAATATACCACAGGTATAATTGGAGAGAAGATCAAAAGATAGACTGGAATATTATTCTTTTTTTTCATATCATTTGTCACTTGTATCCCTTAGAAATAACAGTGCAGGAATAGAGACTAGGGCGGTTAAGAAAACTCAGTAGACATAGAGGTCTGGTACCATTATCATACCCCTGCCTTCTTTCCAACCTGTAGCAAGGTTTCTCTTACCAGTAGCTAACCATCCTCACCTTCACCTCTTTCATCATTCCCCAGTCCAACTCTTAGGATAGGGGAGCAGCAAAGTAAGTTGGACATCATTGAATAAACAATTACTATTATGTAATGGATAAGACATTCCTGCATTGTTAGTCTGTGTTTTTGTGTTTTTGTGGGACAATTGTGATAAAATGACTTGCGTGGGGTCACACAACTAGTAAGTATTAATTGTCTAAGACCATATTTCAACTTCAGGGAATGTAGCTGCCCCAATGCATTGCTATTCTGAAAGAATATGATCAGTTTTCATTTTGATTGCTTCCTAAATTTACAACTCAACAATTTAATTTAGCAAAGCAGCCTTATAGAAAATTAACTTCTAGTAAGTTTGAGATATTTAAAATTATCCAACTATAGAAAATATATTATTTTAAAAGCACAAAACTTATCTGGGTATTCTAATAATTACAATAATTTAATCTCTTTTTATATATTTAAATTAATCAATAAGCATAATATTAAGCATCTGTACTATGTGCCAGTCACCAGGCTGGAAATACAAAGACAAGTGTTGCTATACCTCTATCTCTTCTCAGCATGAAAATCTGAGCTTTTTTTTCCCATAAAAGTTCAAGTTTCAGGTACATTTATATGTGCAATATAACAATATATTTTCCATTTGTCAGATAACAGATGTACAAAGATACAGAAATCTCTGCTTCTGGGTCTTTACAGTTTTTAAAATTGTTTTTATATTTTTTAATTAATGAAAAATCTGCCCCCTTCTCTTATGTAAGAAGAAAAAATAAAATCCCTATTACAGACACAAGTCAAGCAGAATAAGTTCCATATTGTGTTTTTGCTTTTTTAAAATCACCTTTGATTAAAAAATGAAATGATAAAAAAGAATTTGCAAAATTTTTGAATAGGTTGAATTGTCAAGTTTTGCCTTAAAATACACTAACATTTTCCATCGTACTGTAACAGTATGTTCAATACAAGTTTAAAAATGTAGGTTGTGCTCTTCAACACAATGAGTTTTACTTCCATTTCCAAAAATTACCATATGTGGAGGGCTTGATTTCTCAAAGTGGAGATAAAAATAGAAATAACTTTTGTGTCCCACCTTTGTTTATACTTTTCCATTAAACATATCAATGACATCTCAAACATTTTATGTTCAAAATTATCAAAGGATCAAAGATCTAGAGCTGCAAAGGATCTCAGATAGCAGCAAGGCCAGCCCATAACAGTAAATTGGAGCCCAGGGAGATTTGAGTCCAAAATCATATAAGTGATAATTATCAGAAATGAAATTTAAACCGAGTATTGTAACCCCAGAACTAATGCTCTTTTGTCTCTTATAAAATACTTTCTCAGATCTCTTCCCTCCCTCCCCACCCATCTTTCTAATTCTCCTACATTTTTCAAGGGTACCACTATACATCCAGTCACCTAGATTCATAAACTTGATGTCATTTCCTCTCTTTCTCAGGCTACATATCCAATCAGCTGCTAAATCTTGTTTATTCTGCTGTTGAGACACCTCTTGGTAGAGAAGGAACCAGCATACCTAGAAGCAGTGGGGCAGGAACACTATTGGCTGTGGACACTTGCAGGAGGGTAGAGCTTTTGGGTTGGAGTCCCATGTCAGAGGGGAGAGCTGAAGTGAAGGTAGAGGCAAGATCCTCTCCTTCCCCAGGGTTAGAGCTTACACTAGTAGTACTCATTAAAAAAAAATACAAACCCACAAACAAGCAATGAAGAAAGAACACAATCATAAGAACCTTACTATGAGAATAAAGAAGATAAGAGGTTCATCTTCAGAGGAGGATAGTGAAGTAAAGAAAACAACCTTCTACCCAAAAAAGTAACTTTGAATAGACACATGTCCATAAATAATTTATAGAAGAACTCAAACTTTAAAAATCAGAGAGATTGAAGAAAAACTTAAGAAAAAAAATCCAAAAAACCTAAGATTATGAAAAAGTCAACCAACTTGAGAATGAGAGTTTTAAATAAGAAAATTCTTTGAAAATTGGAATTGTGCAAGAAGCCATGAGAGACCAAGAAATAAAACAAAATATAAAGAATGAAAAAATAGAACGTAATGTGAAATATTTTATAAGAAAAACAACAGATTTCAAAAACAGATGAAGAGGAAATGTAAGAATAATGGGATTACCTGAAAGCTGTGACCAAAAAAAAAAAAAAAAAAAAAAAGAACCTTGACACAATTCAAGAAATAATCAATGGCTTGGAGTGATAGAACACTTGTATGTATGTATATACACCCTGAAAGTTATAGCATCCTCCAAAATCTATAGAAGGATGTATAGATTTATGGCACTGGGATAAGTTATATAGATTAATAAAGGGATAAATGGCTCAAATAAGGTGGGGTACAAAAAGGTGTTTAGATTAATATGAGTGGGATAAGTTTTGTTGAGACACAAAGACAGTAACAAGGATCAGGAGTAGAATGTAATAGAAATTTTAAAAAGGGGGGGCTAGTAATAGTTGATCTCAGTGTAATATTGGAGAAACTGAGCAACCAGAGGTTAGAGACCAATTTAATACTTTATTAAATGGAGAGATATACTGGATCCATGGTTGGTCCCAGGGCTGAAGAGACTATCTCAAAGAATCCAGCACTGAGTATTGAGACAGCAAGATTTTTATAGGATAACAATAATAATGACATAATGGGGGAGGTACCTGGATGGGGATAACCTAATGGGGGGTGGCACTTTGACACAATGGAGGGAGATACTGGAGAGGTTACTGATATTCTAATGATGTCTAAAATGGATTGACCTTTTATCCTGTCAAACATTAAGAAGGAATGATTATAACCTAAAGATATAAAATCTTTATCTCATCAACATTAAGAGGAAAAGGTCATTATCTGAGGTAGAGTAACTAAATAAGACAATGGAGAAACTGGGTCAGGACATTAAAAGGAAACTGTGGCATAACATCAGAAAAAGCCAAATTTAAAGATATAATTACAAGAGAAATCTGCATTATATGTCAGCCATATTATTGTTTTAGATGCATATTTACATATGGTCACATGTGTTTGAATATATGTATGTGTGTATATATACATGTAGGCATATGTTTACATGTATATAGATATATGCATTGGGGGACTGTGTGTGAAAAAATATGTATATATGAATACATCCATGTTTAACTGTAGTTTCCTGGGGGAGGTAGGGAAAAAAAAGAATAAAGTAAAAAGTGCACAGCAGAGAATAAAAGAATAACCTACAAGAAAGCAAAGAAAATATTGACAGTCATGAATATATCTTCTATTATTATTTATGTTTCTTGAAATTTATTGTTACATATTTTGAATACTCCCTAATGTTCTGCTGGGTACATGGCAATGTTGTAGTTTTAAAAAAATTTTCCTTTTCTGTCTTTTTCTATTTTGTTTTTTCTTATTTTATATTTAGTTTTAAAGACACACATGTATGTACATGAGTATGTCTGTGTGTGTGTGTATTGTGTGAAAGAGAGAAAGAGAGAGAGAGAGAGAGAAAGAGAGAGAGAATTTAGCCTTCTAGAAAAAGTATTTGGTAAACTATAACACCCAATCCTAATAAGAACTAGAGAATATAGGAATAAATGGAATTTTCCTTAAAATGATAAATAGCATCTGTCTAAAACCATCAACAAGCATTATATGTAAGGGGAATTAGAAGCATTCCCATTAAGATCAGGAGTGAAACAAGGATGCTCATTATCACCACTATCATTCAGTATTGTACTAGAAATGTTAGAAAGAAATTGAAGGAATTAGAGTAGGCAATTAAGAAACAAAACTATCACTCTTTGCAGATGATTATGATGGTATATTTAGTCAACCAAGTAAAAAATTACTAGAAACAACAACTTATGCAAAATTGCAAGATATAAAATAATATAAATCATTTGCATTTCTACATGTCACCAACAAATCTAATAGCAAGAGAAAAACCCCATTTAAAATAACTATAGGCAATATAAAATATGTGGGAGTCTACCTACCAAGACAAACCTAGGAACTATATGAACACAATTTCAAAGCACTTTTCACACAAATAAAGTTAGATCTAAACATTTGGAAAGATAGCATTTGCTCCTGAGTAGGCCAAATTAATATAATAAAAATGACAATTCTACCAAAATTAGTCTACATATTCAATGCCTTATCAATCAAACTGCCAAAAAATTTACTTTAAAGAGTTAGAAAAAATAATAACAAAATTAATCTGTAAGAACAAAAGAACAATATTAGGGGAATTAGTGGGGGGAAAAATGTAAAGGAAAGTGGTCTAGCTGTACTAAACCTAAAACTATGTTATAAAGTGGCAGTCATCAAAACCATTTGGGACTGGTTAAGAAATAGAGTAGTGGATCAATGGAATAGGTTACATACATAAGATATAATAGTCAATGACTATAATAATGTACTGATTGATTTAAAGACTCCAGTTTCTGTAATAAGAACTCCTTATTTGACCACAATTTCTGGGAATATTGAAAAATAGTATGGCAGAAAATGATTGACCACCACCTCACCAAGATGAGGTCTAGGAGCTCATTATGTTGAGAGAAAAGATGGTGATATAAGCAAATTAATAGAGGAAAGGATAGTCTATTTGTCAGTCTGTGGAGAAGAGAGGAATTTATGGCTAAAAAGAGAGCTAAAGAACATTATGAAATGCAAAATAGATAATTTTGATTACATTAATTTAAAACATTTTTCAACAAGGTCAATGCAGCCAAGATCAGAAGGGAAGCAAAAAGCTGGGAAACAATTTTTATAGCCAGTGTTTCTGATGAATACTTTATTTCTAAAATATATAGAGAACTGAGTCAAATTTATAAGAATGCAAATCATTCCCCAATTGCTAAATGGTCAAAAGATATGAATAGAAAATTTTCAGATGAAGAAATTAAAGCCATTTATAATCACACAAGAAAATGTGGGGTAGCTAGGTGGTGCAGTGAATAGAGTACCGGTCTTAGAATCAGGAGATCCTGAGTTCAAATCTGGCTTCTGACACTTAACACTTCCTAGCTGTATCATCCTGGGTAAGTCACTTAACCCCAATTGCCTTGCCAAAAAAAAAAAAAAAAAAAAAAAAAACAATGGTCCTAAACCATTACTGATTAAAGAAATGCAAATTAATACTACTCTGAAGTACCACTCCATACTACTCAAGATGGGCTAAGATGATAGCAAAAGATAAAGATAAATGTTGGAGGAGATGTGGGAAAACTGTATTGTTGATGTAGTTGTGAACTGCTCCAACTATTTTGGAGAGCAATTTGGAACTATGTCCAAAGGACTATAAAATTCCATTCCTTTTGATCCAGCAGTCTCACTACTGAATCTGTGTCCCAAAGAGATCATAAAAGAAGAAAAAGGATCCACATAGGCAAAGATATTTTTAGTAGCTCTTTTTGTATTGGAAAGGAATTGGAAAATGAGTGGATGCCCATTAATTGGTAATGGCTGAATAAGTTATAATATATGTATTAATGAAATATTGTTCTATAAGAAATGATGAGCAGGCTCATTTCTGAAAAGCTTGTAAAGAATTATATGAATTGATGATTAGTGAAGCAAGCAGAACCAAGAGAACATTGTACACAGTAACAAGATTATGTGATGATCAACTATGATGGAAAAGACTTTTCTCAGCAATGCAGTGATTCAAGACAGTTCCAATTAGACTTGGGAGGGAAAATGCCATCTACATTCAGAGATGAGTCTATGGAGACTGAATATGGATTGAAGTATAGTATTTTCATTTTTTTTCTTGTGTTTTTTTTCCCCTTTTTGTCTGATTTTTCTTGTATAACATGCCAAATATGGAAATTTATTTAAAAGGAGTATACATTTTTAACCTATATCAGATTGCTTGCTGTCTTGGGGAGGGGGAAGATAAGGCAAGGACAGAGAAAACTTTGGAGCATAAAGTCTTTCAAAAATAAATGCTGAAAACATTCTTTAAGTGCATTTGAAAAAGTAAAATACTATTGAGAAAAAGAATTTAGCCTGCTGCTAATAGTGTAATAAAATCTTTGCCTCTTGAATTGGAGGTCTAAATCTACAAATTCTCTTGAGATATGATACTGGCCTGGAAACCTGTTATTTGGGGGTTCATCTTCTAAACCCCCAAATTTGCACACTATCTGTAGTCCATGGCTGGAATACTCTATCTTATCACCTCCACCTCTTGAAACTTGTAGTTGTCTTCAAATTTCAGTTTAAATGCTAATAAAACTGGGGTTTGGATTTAATCTCTGACATTGAGCATCTATGTGATCTTGAGCAAGTCTCTTAATCCCCCCCTCCCCATCTCAGTTTCCTTAAATATAAAGATTAAAAAATTAGATTAGATGGCCTCTGAAGTCCCTTTTCAGTTCAGCTCTATGATCCATTCTATATAACACCTTTCCTCATCCCCAGCTTGTTTGTGATATCTGCTTCTCTCCCTGCCCCATCAGGAGCAAGAACTTATTTTTGTCTTTGTACACCCGGTGCCTAGCAGAGGGCCTTGGTATATAATAAGTACTTAATAAATACTGTTGAGTTGAATTAAATTATTGTTCGCTCTTCCATTTACTTATACAAATTAAAACTTTTAATATACTTAACTAGGATATGAAAATACATCTTAGATCATTATAAGAGCTCAAGTATTGAAATATGGTTAAATAATTCTATGTTTACACATTCCATTTGAATATATAAACCAGCTATATAATAATTATATAACAATTAAATATATGTATACATGTTTGTGTATATGTGTATACACAAACACACTCTTATATACAAACATATAGACATATATACACATACATATACATATGTGTGTATGTTGTGTATAAATACCTTTAGATGAACTTTTCTGAATTTCATGTCTTGTTTCCAGTTCATCACATAACGCCTGGGAATTAGCCCTTGTTTCAAGGAAAATCTTGGCAAGTGGATCCTGTTAGGCCTGGAGAAGAGTGATAGAGAAAAAAGGACATCTAGAGAATTAAATACACTGAAATATAATGTCCTAAGGTTCAGTGAAACTGATGGCAAATGTCTGATCTTTGTTATGCTGAAACAACCCAGTTTGGGGTGTTTGGGGGGGGGGGGAGTAAGACACTAAAAGAAAAGAAGCTGTTTTTAGATGGTACCTTGAAAAAAAAAGACCTAACTAAAATAGATTCAATGAAACAGTTACCTGCCGCACTCTATCGCAAGGTAGAGGAGAGTGAGCTGCTCCTGTAGGATATTATCTTTTCACCTTGAAAATTGCCTTTTTTAAATCAATGTTATTTGGGGCAAAATAATGGGGGAAAAGCAGTGAATTCAGAAGGAAGTGAATGTCATAATTCCTACACTCCACATCACAAATTTAATTCCTTTAAGATAAAGAATTTTAATTACCTAAATTTAATTCCTCTCTTTTCCCAAAGGAAGCCATAACTTGTTCCCACAAAAATCCTTAATCTAGTTTCTATATAATCCATAGAATTTGGGATAATTAATTCTTGGTATTCTTTGAATATTTTCTGTCACTACTTCAGAAGTAATGTCTTTTGCGTTAGATGCCCAGAGAGTCATCAAACTGTTCCCTAATTTCTGTTTTAGATATTCTCTCTGTTCTTTTCAGGGACAATCTCATTCTAACAGTTCCCTTATTTTCTCACCATTTCTCAAATTCATCCTTTTTATCACAGGAAATGAAAGGTGTAAAAGATTCTTTATCTTCTCCTGTCGAAGCAGCATCCATCACTAGATGTCCTAACAAGCAAAGTCCCAACAGCAACTGACTAAAAAGATCTTCGCTCACTGATACATTCTCTTTATGATGAAATTGGAGTTCCTGATGGAATAATGGGATTTCTGTTTCCATGGCAATTCTTATCCAGCCCAATAGCAACAGATTTGTAGAGTTTCAAGTTTTAAGACATCTTTTCTAGAGCAAGGATGGGATAGGATTTTATAGTATAGGATGAAAAAAATAAGACATTTATATGAATTATTCTAATACAAGTTCAAACATGATAAGTACTAAAATTTGGTTGAAAAACTGTCTTTTCCTTTTCTCAGACACTCAAATCATTCTAAGACATGGTAGGGAAGGGGAATGTGCTTGATAAGAAACAAAATATTGTTTAATTGGTAACTAACTAGTGACTTGTGTACAGTTATTTTTGCTCTCTTATTTGACCTTCAATTTTTCATTTATATTAATGAGTTTTTCCCCTTGTTTTGCTTTGATTTTGTTTGGGATTCTCTGGAGCAGTGGTAAGCTAGTCACTTCATAATGCTAAGATATATTTAAGTAGTAAAGCACTGGCTTTAGGTCTTTCTTCTGTTCTAGTAAAGTGTAGAAATGATTCATTTGTTTTTTTCTATTATTTTTAGATATGTAAATTAATATATATATTTATTTAAAACAATATTGACATAAACCAGTTAACTGCTGCATTCTGATACTGTTATATTGAGTCTATACTGTTGCATTATATGAGTAAGATAGCAAAAGTGTGAATTAAAATTTTTTAATAAAAAATATTAAAAGTGCATAGTGACTTGAGAAAAGAATGAAAAAATATGAAGAAGGAAGCTATCAGTTCTAGCTGGGGAAATCCAGGAATGACTTTGTAAGAGATCTAAACAAATAGAGAAATGGGAATAATACATTAGAAAACAAATTCCATCTTGATTAGAGGAAGGTATACACACAGACACACATGTTATTATTGTCCAGGTACTATGCTATATGCTTTGATAATTTTTTCAGATATTTTCCTTTTGTCTTTGTCTCTCTGTTTCTAGCATAATATAGTGTAAGAAATAGGCATTTAAATGCTTTAAAAATTGAATCTGTGTGTCTTAAATGATTAGTCCAAAGTCACACAGCTGGTAAATGGTTCCTTGCTACCAGAGAAGTCTTCTTAAAGCATAAAACTTTCAGTGATTCCCCATTGCTTATAAGATAAAATTCAAACTCCTTATCCTGGCATTCAAAGCTATCTGATTCTAATCAATCAACCTTTTCAGCTTTATTTCCCATGCCCTTTTTGGTGTAAATTAGAATTTCCAACAGAAGTAGCTGGTGGTATAGTGAGCTAGAAAGTCCTGAATTTATCATCTAACCTCTTCCTCAACTGTAAAATGGGGATAAAATTAGCATCTATTTCCCAGGGTTGTCATGGGAATCAAATGAGAAAAAAATTATTCACATTTTTGCTGTTATCTAAGAATAATATATATAAACAATTTGTCCATATTTAAACAGGTTGTCCATGTTTAAGTTCCTTAAAATTGACCTTTCATACTGACTCTTATATGTTAGTTCATTAAATGTTCATTTTTTTTCTCATTCAAAATTATAGATAATTTTGCTAGATATAATATTTTTGGTCATATGCCTAATTCTTTTGATTGTTGGTTGATATGATTCCAAGATCTGAAGTCTTTTATTACAGCTGTTGATAAGTCTTGTATAATTCTAATTGTAGCTCCAGCATATTTGAATTTTTTTTTCTTGTTTCTTGCAAAATTTTCTCTTTGATTTGGGGGTTTTGAAATTTGACAATAATATTCCTTTGTGTTTTCCATAAAGAATCTCTTTGAGAGATGTCTTTTTTTAAAAAGATGTTTCATATTCTATTCTATTTTCTTATTCTTTATAATCTTGTATTGTTGTTTCTTGGTCTCTCATAGCTTCACTGGCTTCCCCTTGCTCAATTCTAATTTTCTTTTTAAAAATTTTTTCATAAAATTTTTTTCCCAAAATTTTTATTTTCAAAACATATGCATGGATAATTTGACATTAACCCTTGCATAGCCCTGTGTTTCAGATTTTCTCCTCTTTCCCCCCAGCCTCTCCCCTAGATGGCAGGAAATCTAGTATATGATAAACATGTTAAAATATATGTTAAATCCAATATGTGTAAACATATTTATACAATTCTCTTGCTGCACAAGAAAAATGAGATAAAAAAAAGAAAGTAAATGAGTAAGAAACCAAAAATACAAGGAAACAACAACAAAAAGAATGAGAATGTTATGTTGTGACCCACATCCAGTTCCCACAGTCCTTTCTTTAGGTGTAGATGGCTCTCTTCATCACAAGATCATTGGAACTGGCCTGAATCCATCTCATTGTTGGAAAGAGTCATGTGCATCAAAATTGATCATCGTATAATAGTGATATTGCCATGTACAATGATTTCCCGGTTCTGCTCATTTCACTTAGTAGCAATTCATATAAGTCTCTCCAGGCCTCTTTAAAATCATCGTGTTGGTCATTTCTTATGGAACAATAATATTCCATAACATTCATATACCATAACCTATTCAGCCATTCTCCACCTGATAGGCATCCACTCAGTTTCTAGTTTCTTGCCACTATGAAGAGGACTGCCACAAACATTTTTGCACATGTGGGTCCCTTTTCCTCCTTTAAGATCTCTTTGGGATATAGGCCCAATAGAAACACTGCTGGATCAAAGAGTATGTACAGTTTGATAACTTTTTGAACATAGTTCCAAATTGCTCTCCAGAATGGCTGGAACCATTCGCAGTTCAACAATGTATTAGTGTCCCAGTTTTCCCACATTCCCTCCAATATTTGTCCTTGTCTTTTCCTGTCATCTTAGTCAATTTGAGAGGTGTATAGTGATATCTCAGAGTTGTCTTAATTTGCATTTCTCTGATGAATAGTGAATTAGAGCACCTTTTCATATGATTAGAAATAGTTTTAATTTCATCTGAAAATTGTCTGTTCATATCTTTTGACCATTTATCAATTGGAGAATGGCTTGTCAATTCTAATTTTCAAAGAATTATTTTCATCTTTGAGATTCTGTATCTCCTTTTCTAGTTGGTTAACTTTTTTTCTATAAGCTTCTTGTTTTTCTTGGATGGTTTTTATTTTATTTTATTTTTTTAGTTTTTCTTCTAAAATTTTAGTTTAGTATTTCTTTAGTTTCTTCTCATTTGATATTTAAATTCTTTTTTGAGTTCCTCTATAAATTCTCTCTGGGCAGGGAGTCAATTCATATTCATCATCGTCCCAGAATTCTTCCATTTCTAATTTTTTTTACTACCTTAAATAAACTTAAAGTTTTTGTCTAATTGTTTTGCTAAAAGAAATGTGCTTTTGCTTACAATCTTCATTCCATATAGTAAAAGATACTCCACTTCTTTTTTTTTTGTTGTTGTTCTGTTATGATGATTTAAAAAAAATTTTTTTATTATAGCTTTTTATTTACAAGTTATATGCATGGGTAATTTTACAGCATTGACAATTGCCAAACCTTTTGTTCCAATTTTTCTCCTCCTTCCCCCCATCTCCTCTCCCAGATGGCAGGTTGACCAATACATATTAAATATTTTAAAGAGATACCACTTCTAACACTATAACATTTCTGTGCCTTGTGGTTGATTGCAAATAACATGGAACTGATGTAACTTGGCTTTTTTCTTTTATTTCAACTGTCTTGTAACATTTCATATAATAGATTCAGGATCCTGATGCATCTTAGAGTTTCCACGGCCTCATTCACATCAATTATATCAAATTTTTATTTTAATATAGTAATAATCATCTTTTTTGTGAGTTGGCAATTTTTATACTTACCAGCTGTGTGACCCTGAGCAAGTCGTGCACCTCTATTTGCCTCAGTTTCTTCATCTGTAAAATAGGGATAATAATAGCACCTTACTTCTAGGGTTGTTGTGAGGATCAAATAAGATAACACTTGCAGAGCATTTAGCATAGTGCCTGGAACATAGTAGGAACTATATAAATGCTAGCTATTATTGTTAGTAATATTTTCATTTTTATCTTAAGTATTTTCCTTTTATCCATTTTGTTAAGGGTTCCTTTTAAAAAAAAATTGATACAACTGTTGGTAATAATATGGTATCCATCAGATGCACAGCACATCTACATTCAAGGAATGATAGGTAAGTGCAGACTGAAATCCTTGACCAGTCTTCCAGACTGCATTAAATGAATTTTGGCATGTCTTAAGTGAGAAATTGTATCATTTTATAATTTATACTGGGCTCTGGGGTAGCAGAGGAATGTTGTACCTCTTGGCACCAGCTAACTTGAAGTAATACATGTATTACATGTAATGCAAAGTAATAATGACTAGCAGAGAACAGGTATCCAGAACAAAGTAACAAATATTTTACATTGCAGATTCAGAATTGTACTATCTTCAAGGGTCCCAGAGGGACTTGAGTAAGACAGTCAGAGAAACTTGGTGTAGTTCTGTTATTAAAAAAAAAATTATAGAGGAAAGAAAAGGAAAGGGAAAAAAATATGCTCAGAGACAATAAGGACAAGTTGGAAGAACTTATTATTTCTAATTTGGGGTGAATGAGAAGAAAAAGTTAAAAGGGTTCACTTACTGAAATGAGCAAAATGAAGATAGCAGACAAATACAAATAGTCTGGTGTAGAAATATTAAACTTAACATAGAAAAAATGAGTACAAAGGAGTTTAAAAGGAAACCTTCTGATAAAGAGTAATGGACTCAGAATGCAGATGGAGACTTTTTTTTTTTTTTTTGATATGGCCAATGCAAAAATTTGTTTTGCTTGATCATACATATTTATTTATAACAGATTTTTCATTGATAGGGAAAGGAAAAGAGGATTTTCATGAAAATATTTTTTTAATCAAAAAGAGGAAATTTCTGGGGGTAGAGCCAAAATGGCTTTCTTAATATTACTTTCCAAACAATTTTAAAATAATGCTTCAAATCAAAATCAAAGTGTAGAGCCAACAAGAGTTCAAAATAAGACATTTTTCCAGCCTGATGGCATGGGAGGTCAGAAAGGTAGATTAATGACATGAAGGAGGAAATATCCTACATGGAAGAAACACCAGTGGTGGGACTAAGTGATGCTGATAGAAGCAGCAAAATCTCTGGGAGATTTAAGGCAGAGATAGGAAAGAGACTTGGCGATTGATCAGGAAGAAATTCCTGAGGCAGAACTAGATGAAGGAACAGACACTGTTTGGCAACTCCATTGTTTTTACCCATTTCTGGATCATAGTTCAATTAAGAGGGAGTGAATGAAAGCTCTGAGGGGTAGTAGTAGCACTTCAAGTTTTTGCTAGAGTAGTTACATGGAAGCTCAGCTGTCTACTTGCTATTCAGGAACTGATTTGGCCAGAAGTCCTCCTTGCAGTTGTTTATGTAGTTTCCATGCCCTGGCATAAAGCTCTAAGTAGATGAGAAATATGCACAGCTAATGACCAAAGATATAACTTTTCTGAAATTCTAATCAACTCTTTAGCTTCTTTCTGTTTATATTTTTCTTATATTTGTGTAGCTCTAATAGGAAACTCTTGAAGCCCTTAACAATGAAAAAGTTTTTTTTTCCTTTTTCCTTTTTTATTTTCCCTTTAACTACATTGAACTTTTCCTTTAAATATTTAGATGTAACACCATTCAATGTTACTGATGTTATTTCATTGTTTATACCTCTTTAAGCAAAATATAGTTTTCCAATCTTGTCCCTTTTGATCATGATCATTTTTACTATTATGTGAGATATTTGCTTTATAGAAGTTGCCAGAAGCATAGCAGAAAGGACTTCTTATCTACATGTGGCTTCTTTATTAAAAACTGACCTTGTTCTAGGGTATAAAAACCACACAAACAACTGTAGGGAGGACGTACTTCTGGCCAAGTCAGTTGCTTCAATGGGAAATAGACAGCTGAACTTCCACTCAACTATTCTAACAAAAACTTGAAATACTTACCAGACAAAATGATTTTTAAAATTCTGGTCAGAGACTGTAATGATTTCTTCAATTCTGCATAAGAGGCCAATTATAAGCCTGAGGACAATATAAAAATAGACTGCCAGCAAAATCAGCTCCAGCAGCTTTGCAACCAGTGTTAGACCAAAGTTATATACAGCCTCATGAATTTGAACAGACTTTGAGAGAAAGTGGAATATAGAACTTGTGCTATGGTCTATGGGGTCACAAAGAACCCAACACAAATGAATGACTGAAAAACAACAACATGGGGTTAGATCTTGAAGTCAAAATGTTGAGCTCTTTGAGAACAGACACTCTTTTCCCTTTCTTTTAGGGCCTGGCATATTGCAGATGTTCAATAAATATTTAATTAGCTATTGTTTATTTTTTGTTCAGTCTTTCAGCCTACTCTTTGTGACTCAATCAATTGTATTGTCTATGGGATTTTCTTGGCAAAAATGCTGGTTTGCCATTTCCTTCTCCAGTGGATTAAGGCAAAAATTAAGTGATCTACTCAGGGTCACAGAGCTAAGGACTTTCCAAATTGGGAGGGGGTGAGTGAACATGTATAATTCCCTGAATTCAGGAATAGAAGTGTCCCATTTCCCCCAAGTATCTAAACAATCAAAGAAGCATAGAAACAATAATTGCTTGGCACCAGTTATCAGGAAAGACATATGGATTGCTTGAGAATATAATTGTGAGAAAACTTGCATCAGTCTTTGGATCTGACTGGGTTTTTGATCAGCATAACCTAGGTCCTTAGTTAAGGGTCTCTAAAGAGTAGGCTGAGGTGGTCCACCTTCCCAGCCATACAGCACACAACAGTGCAATAAGGTTTTGTCCCAGTTTCCACAACTGAATAAAGTTTTTTCATAAGACAGAAGTAGGACAAGTTCCAAAATTAAATATAAAGGGAATTGAGTTAGCTCTAGAATTGAGTCATACAATGAAGTCAGTGTGGTTCACCTAATACCTACCACTATTTACTACTCCAATTCCCCCAGTTCCTTCACCTTTAATAACTGATTGGACACAGAGGAAAAAAAAGTTAAAAGTTCAACTTTTAAGAAACCTATTATGTACAAAAGATGTTTTCAATGTTATACTATTTTGTTATAGTTGTGATTTTTTTTAATTAGTGTTAACAAAGCAATAATTATACTACACTCCCAAATGGTAAATAGTGAAATTTGCTGTGTGAGATGAAGACCTTTGACTATAATTTTAACATGAGCTTAATTTATTTTCTGGTAAAGTGTTTTTATAATCCACTATAAAGGGGAAATGCTAACAACGGCCAACATGAAATGACAGAGATTACTAGGAAGATTGAGAGGAGGACTTTATGAAGGATATTCTCAACCCAGTTTTTCCATTTAAATGATTCTACTTAAAGAAAGGAAAGCCTTCCACCCATGAGATGTTGGACCCAGATCTTATATGTTGTGAGCAATATGAAAGTTAAGTGGAATTAACTATTACAAATTAAAGCTTTTATTTCAGCCCTTTAATTCTATGTGTATTTCTAGGGTTTGATTTTTATTTATTTATTTATTTTTAGTACTTCTTCCCTCCACAATTACATATAATTATAGTTTTCAACATTCATTTTAAAATTATATTTTGAATTTAAAAATTATCACCTTCCTTCTCTTCCATCTCCCTTCCTCCAAAAGACAAGTAATCTGATATAGGTTATATATATACAATCACCTCTTGGGAAAGAAGAAACAGAAAAGGGAAAAGCCCTTCCTCTCTTCTCCCCAACCCCCATACACACATGCAAAAATACTATACCTTTTCATCTCCATTCAGACTTCATCAGTTCTTTCTCTGGATATGTATTTTCCACCACTAGTCTTTTAGAATTGTCTTGGAACGCTGTCCTGTTGCTAGTTAAGTTAATTGTTGCTAGAAGTTAATTCCAGTTGATCATTACACAATGTTGCTATTACTATGTTCCGGTTTTGGTCACTTTACTCAGTATTAGTTCATGTAAGTCTGTCCAGGTTTTTCTAAAATCTGACTGCTTCATCATTTCTTATAGCACAATAGTATTCCATAACATTAATATACCACAACTTGTTCAACCATTCCCCACTTGATGGGCATTCCCTCAGTTTCAAATTCTTTGCCACTAAAAAAAGAGATATTATAAATATATTTACACATGTAGGTCTTTCCCCCAATTCATGATCTCTTTGGAATATAAACTTTAGTGGTATTGTTGGATCAAAAGATATGCACAATTTGATTGTTCTTTGGGCATAGTTCCAAATTGTTCTTCATAATGGCTGGATTAGTTCACCACTCCATCAACAAAGCATTAGTGTCCTAATTTTCCCATATATTTTTCATCATTTATCATTTTCCTTTTCTGTCATCTTAGCCAATCTGAGAGATATGAGGTGCCATCTCAGAGTTGTTTTAATGTGCATTTCTTCTTTAATCAATAGTGATTTAGATCAATTTTATATGACTATAGATAGCTTTGATTACTTCATCTGAGAGCTGTCTTTTCATATCCTTTGACCATTTATCAATAGGGAAATGATTTGTATTTTCAGAAATTTGATTCTCTATATATTTAAGAAATCAGTCTTTTATCAGAGACACTTACTGTTAAAATTGTTTCCTAGCTTTATGCTTTTCATTTAATCTTGGCGGTGTTGTTTTTGTTTATGCAAAATCTTTTTAATGAAATTTAAATTATCCACTTTGCATTTCATAATGTTCTAGTTCTTCTTTGGAAATAAATTCTTCCCTTCTCCCTAGATAGAATAGGTAACCTGTTCCTTGCTCTCCTAATTTGCTTATAGTATCATTCTTTATGACTAAAATGACATACCCATTATCTTGGTATATGATGTGAGATGTTGTTCTATACATAGTTTCTCCCACATTATTTTCCAGTTTTCCCAGTAGTTTTTGTCAGATGTGAGTTCATATCCCAGAAGTTGGAGTCTTTGAGTTTATTAAATAGATTATTATAGTCATTTACCACTCTGTTTTGTATACCTAATCTATTCCACTGATCCACTACTCTATTTATTACCAGCACCAAACAGTTTTGATGTTTGCTGCTTTATAATATAGTTTTAGATCTAGTATAGCTAGGCCACCTTCCTTTGAATTTTTTTCCATTGATTTCCTTACTGATCTTGGCTTTTTGTTCCTCCAGATGAATTTTGATATTATTTTGTTAGCTCTATAAAATAATTTTGACAGTGTGATTGGAATGATGCTGATACAGTAAATAGATTTAGGAGAATTGTCATTTTTATCACATTAATTTGACCTATCCATGACTCACTGATATTTTTCCAATTATTTATATCTAACTTTATTTGTGTGAAAAGCATTTTGTAATTATATTCATATAGTTCCTGGGTTTGTCTTGACAAATAGATTCCCAAATATTTTATATTGTCCAGTTATTTTAAAAGGAAATTCTCTTTCTATCTCTTCTTGCTTAGGCTTATTGGTAATATGTAGAAATGCTGATGATTTATATGAGTATTTTATATCTTGTAACTTTGCTAAAGTTGTTAATTATTTTAAGTCATGTTTAATTTGATTCTCTAGGATTCTCTCTATCATTATATCATGTACAAAAAAAAGATAGTTTTGTTTTTTCATTGCACAGTCTAATTCCTTCAATTTCTTTTTTTTCTCTTATTGCTAAATTTAACATTTCTAGCACAATAATAATAGTGGGGACAATGGGCATCTTTGTTTCACCCTTGATCTTATTGGGAATACTTCTAGTTTATCTCCATTACAGAAAATGCTTGCTGATGTTTTAGATAGATACTACTTATAATTTTAAAAATAATTTATTCCTATATTTTCTAGTGTTTTTTAATAGAAATGGGCACAGCTTTTTCTGTATCTGTTGAGATAATCATATGATTTCTATTGGTTTTTTCATTGATATGATCAATTATGCTCATAGTTTTAACTAGCCCTGAATTTCTGGTAGAAATCCCATCCAGTATATACTCAAGATAAATTGTGATAATCCCTTTACTAACATTTTATTTAAAATTTTTGCATCAATATTCATTAGGAATTTGATCTATAATTATCTCTCTCTGCCTTGGCACTTTCTGGTTTGGATATCGCCACCATATTTGTGTCATAAAAATTGTTTTGTAGAACTCTTTCTTCCAAATGATTTACATAGTATTAGAATTAATTGTTCTTTAAAGATTTTGTAGAATTAATTTGTAAATCCATCTGGTCCTAGAGTTTTTTTCTTAGGGACTACATTGATGGCTTATTCAATTTCTTTTTCTAAAATGGAATAAAATATTTTGTTTTTTCTTTTATTCTGGGTAATTTATACTTTAGAAAATATTCATTCATTTTACTTAGATTGTCAGATTTATTGGCATACAGTTGGGCAAAATAGCTCCTAATTATTGTTTTAACTTCTTTATTGGTGATGAATTCACCCTTTTCATTTTTGTATTGGTAATTCGATTTTTTCTTTCTCTTTTTAAATCAAATTAAATAAAGTTTTAAGTTTATTTATTCAATAGTTTTCTTATTTTCAATTTTATTAATCTTTCCTTTGATTTTCAGAATTTCTAATTTGCATTTAATTGAGGTTTTTTAATTTGTTCTGTTTCTAGCTTTTAAAATTGCATGCCCAATTCATTGATCTGCTCATTCTCTATTTTATTTATGTAAGCATTTAGAGATATAAAGTTTTCCCTAAATACTGCTTTTGTTTGATCCCATAAATTTTGGTATGTTGTCATACCATTGTCATATTCTTTGATGAAACTATTGATTGTTCCTATGATTTGTTATTTGGCCCACTCATTCTTTAGGATTAGATTTAGTTTCCAATTATTTTTTAATCTATCTTTCCATGGCCTTTTATTATATTTAAATTTTATTGTATCATTATCTGAAAAGAATGCAATTAATATTTCTGCTTTTCTGTACTTGATTGTGAGGTTTTTAATGCCAATTTTTAACTGACATGGCCAATTTTGGGGTAGTTGCCATGCACCACTGAGAAAAAGGCATATTCCTTTATATACCCAAGCAATTTTCTCCTGCTCCCTTTGTCTTACTTCTGTAATCACCATGAAGCTCTTGGGGAGTTTTGAATCACTGAACTGTTGGACCATCACTCCAGACAACCCTATGTTAGTAGCTCAGATGATTTATATAATGATATTGGAGTTCCCAGTTCCTTTCTATGTTATCAAACTGTATTTTCTTTTTGGGAAATTCTGGACTCATCAATTGTTGGTCAGTAAAATACTGAAAAAAATGTCAAGGGGAGCTGGGACATTCCAGGGTGAACCCCCTGAGTGGCTTAGCACCTCCGTGTTGTGTGATATAGCCCATGTGTTGGACATATGTAGGTCACCACATGACTATAAGTACTCCTTGAAAATATTAAAAGGCCTTGAGTACCTTCTGGTGGAAATATATTCTGTCAGGTTGAAGTACAGAGGTAAAACAGGTGGTGGCTGATTTAAGTCATTTCTTATGATGGTTAGGGAAACCACCAGAAGGTATTTTGACTTAGACAGAAAAAAAAACAAAGGATAACAGAGATGATGTAGTTGGAATGAGACATGCAGAAAACTACAGCCCTAGTAATTGTGGACTTGATGAACAAGACAGATAAGAAGAAAAAATTCTGGCTTATTGGTTAGTCTGGATGAAGGGATAAAACACGTAGTCAGGAAGGTGATAAGGTATGTGATTGTGAGAGAAGAATGAGATCCCCCAAACCTGGGCTCCCAAAGGAAGAGAAGGGTAGTGAGTAATAAGATGGAGAAGAAAAAGAGCCTTTCTCTCCTCTCCTTCTCTGACTGCAGCAGACTCAGTGGGGTGGGTGAATGGGATGGGGAAAGAGTGAAAGAGGAGGAGCAGGAGAAAGAGAGAGAGACAGAGACAGAGAGAGAAAGAGACAGACAGAAGAGAGACAGAGAAAGACAGAGAGAGACAAAGAGAGGTAGACAGAGAAAGACAGAGGTAGACATAGAGACAGAGAGAGACAAAGGGAGACAGAGACAGAGAGAGAAAAGAAACCAAGAGGTAGAGACAGAGACAGATAAAGAGACACAGAGAAAGAGAAAGACAGAGACAGAGAAAGACAAAGAAAGATGGAGACAGAGACAGAGACAGAGAGACAAAGAGAGAGGTGAAGATCAGTAAAAGCAAGTAGAAGAAAATAAGAAAAGTGTTAGATCAGAATAAAAAAGAAATAAGACATGCTGTTTTAAAGAGGCTTTAATCAGAGTCCACTAGAGGCATACATATATAGAAGCAAAAGTGACAGATTTTAAGCATGTAGAAGATGAGCATGGGCAGAAAGTCATAATCTTTTGGCACTGACTGTGAACATAGGATGTGAGAATCTGGAAACTTTTGAAAACAATAAAGTTTATTGTCACTTTAAAGCTCTAGCAGTGAACTACCTGTATTTGCATAATTATCAAGGGCAGATTTGGGTTTTATATCAATGAAAGTTTCAAGGTGAAGAAAAAGGCTTACATTTTGGTATTCCAAAATGGAAAAGGATGAGGGGGCAACTGGTAATTACTGTATGGGAAAAGTTACTGAAATAAAAAAAGACCTTTTATAGTTCTCACAATTTGTAAACTTGTCAGGTTTCTTGAAACCATCTTATGAGCAAGGTTATTAGATCTGAAAAGGAGCATATTATGGGTAATGAAATTTCCAAACAAGGAATGGGTTTATTGAGAATTTTCAAGTCTCTTTATTATATAGAAGTGATTTATAATGATTGATCTTTATATCAGGATGAGTTTAAACTAAAGAAGAAAAGAAAAACAAATGAAAAATGTTAAGTGAAATCTCTTATGTGTAATTCCTGGCAAATTTTTATTGTTTATTGCAAATCCTTGAGAGTAAAAATAACTATCTAACTATAAACTGTGATTAGTAAAAATCTCTTGGGATTATAACTGATATTGTTTTAAGTTTGGAATTCATTGTTTGATATAACTATTATCGTACTCACAGCTACTTGCTGTGCTACTGACCTGCTGATTCAGAACTGTAGGGCATTGGTTCCCTTGGGATCACTTATCATTTGCATGAGATAATTGCTCTTTTTTTTTTTTACCTTTATTTAATCAGTTTTATTGTTTTTTATTTTTATTTTTAATTTTTATCATTTAGAATCAATTATCTTACTCAACTCATCCCAAGCTTTTCTTTCAAACTACCCAATGATGACAGTTCTTTTGCTCTTCAAAATATGGTTCCAAGAACTAGTTTTTTGTTTTTTTTTTAAACATAGAAGCTATTAGGTTTTGTGTGATCCTGATTAAACTATAATAACTATAGTTTTGTGGTATTTAAATTGTTGTTGATGATGCTTAAAGTATTTGCTCCTTAACCTGAGAATTTTGAAGCTTGACTGTGATTTTCTTGTAAGTTTTCTTCTTGGAATCTCTTTCATGAAGTGGTCAATGCATTTTTCTCTATTTCTACTTTATCCTCTTGTTTGAAAACTTCAGGGCAATTTTCCTTCATAATTCTTTGTAATATTGTATCAAGATTCTTTTTTTTTTTTGGTTGTAACTTTCAGTTAGTTGAACATATTCTTATATTGTTTCTCCTTAAGCTGTTCTCCAGATCAGTTGTTTTTCTAATGATTTTTCACATTCTAGTTTTTCATTCTTTTTATTTTATTTCTTGGTGTTTTAATATGTCATTAGCTTTCCTTTGCCCAATTCTAGTTTTCAAAGAATTATTAAGTTTTTATATCTTCTTTTTCCAATTAGTAAACTTTCTTTTCATAATTTTCTTGGGATTACTCTTATTTTTTCCCCTAATTTTTCTTCAATCTCTGTCTGTGTGTCTTTGTCTCTCTTAACTTTTGAAGTCCTTTTTAAATACTTCCAAGAATTCTTTTTTGACTTGTGACCATTTGGTATTTTTCTTCAAAAACTGAATGGCTTTTTCACTATATTCCTCTGAATACAAATCCAAATTATCTGTGTCCATAAAGTAGCTGTTTATGGTTTGTTTTTCTCCTTTGCTTATTCATTTTAGTTGTATTTTAACTGTATTTTTTATTAAAGCTTTTTATTTTCAAAACATATGCATAGACAATTTTCCACATTCACCTTGAAAAATCTTTTGTTTCAAATTTTTTCCTTCTCTTCCTCCATCCCTTCCCCTAGACGGCAAGTAATCCAATAAATATTAAACATGTGCAATTCTTCTATACATATTTCCATAATTATCATGCTGCACAAGAAAAATCAGATTGAAAGGAAAAAAATGAGAAAGAAAATAAAATGTAAGCAAACAACAACAAAAAGAGTGAAAATGCTATGTTATGAACTACACTCAGTTCCCACAGTGGGTATAGATGACTTTCTCCATCACAAGATCATATGAACTGGCCTGAATTATCTCATTGTTGGAAAGAGCCAAGTCCATCAGAATTAATCATCATATAATCTTGCTGTTGCCATGTATGCCATCTCTCCAAGCCTCTGTGAAATCATCCTGATTGTTTCTTATAGAACGTTAGTTGTATTTTTAACAGATTAATATTGTAATTGGCTCTGGGTGTGGGGAATGATGTCCTAGAGCCCAGTTCTTCTTACTGTTATTTTCTGACATCTGCCTAGGGTCACAGGAAGGGGATCCCACTGTCTTCTCTCTACTCTCAAGTTGGGACTTACTGCTGGGACCCCAAGCCATACATACTGGGACCCACAAACTTCAGCTCTGCCCAGGAATAGAAACTAGGGACTCCTGTCTCCTGGAAGTGCCCACAGTCAGCAGGGACCCCTGCTACTGGGCTCACTGGGTATGTGTACACTACTCCTCCACTCTGCAGCCCAGACTGATTCTGGCTAGCATGGTTGGGACGGGTTTCTCTATGTAGTCAATGAAGAGTCATTCCCTTCTTCTCTAGTTCAATTGCAAGAGGTTTCTGAGTCCAACCCAGTTGTCTCTGGGGCTTGTTTTTTATTTCAGGGTATCTGCCTGGAGGTGTTTTTGAGTTCACAAGACAAAACTTCATCCCTAGAAGTCCCATCTTTCCTGAGGTCCTTGTAAGTTGTCTCAGGACAACTGCTTCACACTTTATTTCTGTCTCTCCAAGTTTACTTTGGGGTGGATGTTGTTAATAGGAGAAATTTGTAGGGCCTGGAATTTTTTGATCTACTCCACTATCTTCCTAGAATCCTTTTATTAACTTAAAAAAAATTTTTTTTTACAAATTTATTTTATTTAAAGAAACAGAATAAAAATAAGTAAAAAAAAAAACAGAAAAAGAATACAAAACAAAATGAAACAAAAGAGAATATTGTCATGGGTGAGGTGGTGACGGGTGGATTTTTCCTATTTCTACTTTCCCCTCATGTTCTATCACTCCAGGATAATTTTCTTGGGTTATTTCTTACATTATTGTGTCAAAGTCCTTTATTTTGGTCACAACTTTCAGACAGTGCAATAGTCTTACATTTTCTCTTCTTGATCTGTTCTCCAGATCTGTTGTTTTTCTTATGTTTCACATTCTGTTCTATTTTTTCATTTTTTATAATGTTTTGTTATTTCTTCTCTCTCATTGGCTTCCCCTTGCCCACTTCTAATTTTTTTTTTCTGTTTTGTTTTTTTTGTTTTTTAGTTACAGATGGTATTTTTTTTATTTATTTTTTTAAATTTTTATTAAATAACTTTTTATTGACAGAACCCATGCCAGGGTAATTTTTTACAACATTATCCCTTGCACTCACTTCTGTTCCAATTTTTCTGCTCCCTCCCTCCACCCTCTCCCCAAGATGGCAAGCAGTCCTATACATGTTAAATAGATTACAGTAGATCTTGGATACAATACATATGTGCAGAACCAAACAGTTTTCTTGTTGCTCAGGGAGAATTGGATTTAGAAGGTATAAATAACCTGGGAAGAAGAACAAAAATGCAAGCAGTTTACATTCATTTCCTAGTGTTTTTTCTTTGGGCGTAGTTTCGCTCAGCATCAGTTCATGTAAGTCTTGCCAATCCGCTCTGTATTCGTCCTCCTGGTCATTTCTTTCAGAACAATAATATTCCATAACATTCATATACCACAATTTACTCAACCATTCTCCAATTGATGGGCATCCATTCATTTTCCAGCTTCTGGCCACTACAAACAGGGCTGCCACAAACATTTTGGCACATACAGGTCCCTTTCCCTTTTTTAGTATCTCTTTGGGGTATAAGCCCAGTAGAGACACTGCTGGATCAAAGGGTATGCACAGTTTGATAACTTTTTGGGCATAGTTCCAAACTGCTCTCCAGAATGGCTGGATGTATTCACAATTCCACCAACAATGTATTAGTGTCCCTGTTTTCCCACATCCCCTCCAACATTCTGCATTATCTTTCCCTGTCATTCTGGCCAATCTGAGAGGCGTATAGTGGTATCTCAGAGTTAACTTAATTTGCATTTCTCTGATCAATAGTGATTTGGAACACTCTTTCATATGAGTAGTAATAGTTTTAATTTCATCATCTGAAAATTGTCTGTTCATATCCTTTGACCATTTATCAATTGGAGAATGGCTTGATTTCTTATAAATTAGAGTCAATTCTCTATATATTTTGGAAATGAGTCCTTTATCAGAACCTTTAACTGTAAAAATGTTTTCCCAGTTTATTGCTTCCCTTCTAATCTTGTCTGCATTAGTTTTGTTTGTACAAAAACTTTTCAGTTTGGTATAATCGAAATTTTCTATTTTGTGATCAGTAATGATCTCTAGTTCTGCTTTGGTCATAAAGACCTTCCCCTTCCACAGGTCTGAGAGGTAAACTATCCTATGTTCCTCTAATTTATTAATAATTTCATTCTTTATGCCTAGGTCATGAACCCATTTTGACCTTATCTTGGTGTACGGTGTTAAGTGTGGATCAATGCCTAGTTTCTGCCATATTAGTTTCCAATTTTCCCAGCAATTTTTATCAAACAGTAAGTTCTTATCCCAAAAGCTGGGATCTTTGGGTTTGTCAAAGACTAGGTTGCTATATTTGTTGACTGTTTTGTCCCTTGAACCTAATCTATTCCACTGATCAACTAATCTATTCCTTAGCCAATACCAAATAGTTTTGGTAACTGCTGCTCTATAATATAATTTTAGATCTGGTACAGCTAAGCCACCATCATTTGATTTTTTTTTCATTAATTCCCTTGAAATTCTTGACCTTTTGTTTTTCCATATGAACTTTGTTGTTATTTTTTCTAGGTCATTAAAATAGTTTTTTGGGAGTCTGATTGGTATAGCGCTAAATAAATAGATTAGTTTAGGTAATATTGTCATCTTTATTATATTTGCTCACCCAATCCAAGAGCATTTAATATTTTTCCAGTTGGTTAGATCAGACTTAATTTGTGTGGAAAGTGTTTTGTAGTTTTGCTCATAAAGTTTCTGATTTTCCCTTGGCAGATAGATTCCTAAATATTTTATACTATCAGTAGTTACTTTAAATGGGATTTCTCTTTGTAACTCTAACTGTTGGATTTTGTTAGTGATATATAAGAATGCTGATGACTTATGTGGGTTTATTTTATAACCAGCAACTTTGCTAAAATTGTGGATTATTTCTAATAACGTTTTAGTAGAATCTCTGGGGCTCTCTAAGTATACCATCATATCATCAGCAAAGAGTGATAATTTGGTTTCCTCATTGCCTATTCTTATTCCTTTCATCTCTTTCTCAGCTCTTATTGCCAAAGCTAGCATTTCTAATACAATATTAAATAGTAACAGTGATAGTGGTCAACCTTATTTTACTCCTGATCTTACTGGGAATGGTTGCAGTTTGTCCCCATTACATATGATGCTTACTGCTGCTTTTAAATAAATGCTACTGATTATTTTAAGGAAAAGTCCATTTATTCCTATACTCTCAAGTGTTTTTAATAGGAATGGATGTTGGATTTTATCAAATGCTTTTTCTGCATCTATTGAGATGATCATATGGCTTTTGTTAGTTTGGTTATTAATATGGCCAATTATGCTGATAGTTTTCCTAATATTGAACCAGCCCTGCATTCCTGGTATAAATCCTACTTGATCATGGTGAATTATCCTGGGGATGATTTTCTGTAGTCTTTTTGCTAATATTTTATTTAAAATTTTAGCATCGATATTCATTAGGGAGACTGGTCTATAGTTTTCTTTCGGTTTTCAACCTACTTGGTTTAGGTATCAGTACCATGTCTATGTCATAAAAGGAATTTGGTAGGACTCCTTCATTCCCTACTTTTTCAAATAGTTTATAAAGCATTGGGACTAATTGTTCTTTGAATGTTTGGTAGAATTCACATGTAAATCCATCTGGTCCTGGGGATTTTTTTTAGGGAGTTGATTAATAGCTTGTTCTATTTCTTTTTCTGAAATGGGACTATTTAAGCAATTTACTTCCTCCTCTGATAATCTGGGAAGCCTATATTTTTGGAGGTAGTCATTCATTTCGTTTAGGTTATCAAATTTATTGGCGTAAAGTTATTTTTGTCTTTGAGATTTTTTTATCTCATTTTCTAAATGGTTAACTTTTTTTTTTTCATGATTTTCTTGGATTTTCTTTCTTTCTTTTTTTTTAAG
This sequence comes from Sarcophilus harrisii, assembly GCF_902635505.1. Taxonomy (NCBI): domain Eukaryota; kingdom Metazoa; phylum Chordata; class Mammalia; order Dasyuromorphia; family Dasyuridae; genus Sarcophilus; species Sarcophilus harrisii. Next base: position 199,277,618 of record NC_045426.1, read on the forward strand.
TTTTTCTTCAATGTCTCTTATTTGATTTTTAAATTCTTTTTTTGAGTTCCTCTATAAATTCTCTCTGGGCAGAGAGCCATTTTACATTACTCTTTGGGGTAGAAATTTTTTTTGTGTGTATTGGACTACCTGACATTGAATGGAGGGGAATGGAACGGAAGGTTTTGCAAGGGTCAAAACTACCCATGCATGTTTTGTAAATTAAAAAAAAAAAAAAAAAAAAGAGGTATAAGTGCCTCTAATCCTGGGGTGGAGGGGTTGGCGTCTCTGGCTTCACTTTATCTCCCCTCTGATCAGGAACCCCAAACCAAAAGCTTCACCCTCCAGTAAGTGCTCACTACCTATTCCTGTGTCTCTGCACTCCCCGATTTGCTGGTTCTTTCTCCTCCAGGGCAGAGCTGTTCCCCACAGAACAGCTGGACTTGGTGTTCCTAATCAGATGAGGTTCCCTCAATTTTTCCAGACTCAAACCCAGATTCTATAAACAGTTCTGGAGGTAAAAGTCTCTGTAGTTCCTACTGAGGCTCCAGTCACACCCAGCTAAACGCAGGGCTCCCCACTTGGTGTTTCTGCAGAGCTAGGCCAGAAGTGCTTGCATTTCAGATGGTCTTCTGATCTTCTCTGGGTTGTAGCTGGAGGACCTTGTTCTACCCCAATCTTGATTTTTCAGGAGACTACGTTTGCCCTGGGGTGCACATTTATTGTGTTTGTGGGGGAAATTGGGAGTTGAAATTTACCAACCTACTGTGCCATCTTCCCAGGATTCTTATTAATAATTGGGATGGATTGGTTTTCTTTGTAAGGAAACATATAATACAAGACTTTATAGGAACTTAGTCCATGTTTTGTATACCCTTGTATTATTAATAAAAGTAGCACCATCTTTCAAGAGCAAGTTCTAAAAATAATTGCAAGATTTTGCAATCTGAATAGCACTCATTGCTGATCCCAATCTTAGCTTGAAAGGGCAGTGGAATGCGAAAACATAATTCTTACAAATAATATAGCTATGATATGTACTTACTATTACTTCTCCTATCACTTTTACACACATTGAGAACATTTTTAACCCTTATGACTCATAACCCCCAAACAAACAGGTATCCAATTAAGATTGTGCTGTGGTCAGGTGATTAATGAAATTTATTAAACTGTTCATCAATCATTGTTGGAAGTTTGTTCTGGGTCACTTGGTAACACATCACAACTTCCAGAGAATTGGGTCCATTGGTACAAAAAACACCCTTTAACTCACTGAAGGAAATCTATTGCAAGTCCTATGGAATATCAAAATTACTGTACACCATCAGAGCCTCTGAAATGGATTCAATCCATACTATAAAAGACACCTGTAAAGGAATATGAGAATACTTTTCCTCTGACATCTTGGAAGATGTCAGAGGAAAAGTATTCTCATACACAAAAACATGTATTTAATAGTTTTAATAAAGGAACTAGAAATATGTCAATCATAAGGGGAATGGCTAAATAAATTATGGCTTATGAATGTGATGGATAGTTTTGAAAGTTTAAGGGATGCCAAAAGGGAATGATACAGAAAAACCTGAGGACTTATATAACCTAATATACATTGAAGTAAGCAGAAACAGAAGAAATTTTTTTACAATTGTAATCTTGATTGTTTAACACACCAGTTGATATTTCCCTCCTCTGGGCAGACAGCTGGAATATAAGTGTGGAATGAAACCAACTTTCAGATACATGTGTAGATTTATCTTGTTTACACATATTTAATACAAATGGCATGGTGGTGAAAAGGTTTTAGAAGGTCACTAGATAATGATAGTTGTATTACCCAAAAAGAAGTCTCTTCATGTGAAGAGATAATCATGTTGATGGATGATGGTCAAGTTAATAAAATTAATTTTTTAAAATGTACAAAATCATTTGAAGCTCAGAAAAAACTACCAGGAATCAAATTTTATTTTTGTCTTTACAAATCAAAAGGAAATGTGTGAAAATCCTATTCCCATTTAGCTCCAACTTTAAAACACTAAAATATTTCAAGAAATATTTTATAAAATGAAAAGTTGTATAGCATTTTCTCTTGCACATTTTTGTAGTTTTTATATTCTTAAATGGGATTTGCAAGTAAAAATCACAATTCCAGTTTACTTTGTTTTAGGGGTTTGAAATTCAGATTTAAAAATTTTTTGAATATGTCCTACAGGTATGGATTCAACTTAGTGATTACTATTTGACCCTATTTAGAATAAAGTGAGTAATGAAGTAACACAGTAAACCAAAACTTTATTGAAAAGTTTGTCTTCCTTTTCAGCCAATCAGTTTTAAAGAAGTTCTAAAAGTAGCTTATTGAATTTTTAAAAGAGAAAATTAAAAAAAAAGATATTCTTTTAAATTACTAGTCATGCTCAAGTTATCTGTGTATTTTTGTCTATAGTTTATCCCATGTAAATAGACTGATAAAAGAAATATGAGTTCAACACACTTAAGCTTTTTATTTAGCAAGACAAGACAGGTTTCTTAAAAACAATAGATAACACTTCTATTATGTTCATGTCTCACATACAGAATTCTTCAAAACAGAAACAAATGCTTTTTATTTAAAATCAGGTAACATGTGCAAAAGGAAACAAACGAAGTAGTCAAAGTGTAATAAAAAGGTTAATTTCAAAGTTTTTTTTTTTTTTTTTAGGAAAAATTTAATCTCCTAGATGTTTAAGACGTTATTAAAAGATCTCCACATCAAGAGAATGATCAATCTCAAAGGTTTCTTCTGAATCTAATTTTCTTTCTCCTTGTCCTTCCTGGGAATCATCCAGAGAAGCCAACGCCTCATTTGTGTCACTTGCAAAAGTTTCTCGAGATGCATCATCATATTCTTGAAGATTAAGACCTTTAATAGCCTGCTTCATCTTTTTCCCCAAGACCTGTATTCTCCTTTTCTTAGCAGCTTTTTTATTTTCATATTCCTTTTGGTTTTCAACAAAGAAAATTTCCTTTGAAAAAGACACATGAATTTATTAAAATACATTATTTCTTTGGTTGCAATAGATTTCTAACTAGAAAAATAAAAGGGGAAAGCAACATTGAATTTTAAAGACAACTAATCTTGAGGAAAAAGAGCTTATTTCAAGTATTATCAATCACCTGAAATGAAAGCATAGGGGCTATCTATAGGTTTGATTATTTAGAAATTCCTCCAATATATAACAGACACATAACAATGCCATTCTGAAATTTCATTTCAATTATGTAGAGGGCCTGAACTTTGGAGAAGTATACTTGAAACAAAGTGTTATCTCAGTGGAATTGATGAGATAATGGTTCTCTAGTTCATATATATCTAATATGATATGATATAATCACTCTAGATTAGCTTATACTCAGTATACTGTAATGATGTAATTGTAATAGGGTATTTAAACTGAAGGCAAAGTCAGACTCAGATTGGATCAGACTATGACAGACAGACTGCATAAGAGACAATAAAGACTTTGGATTCTATTCTTGTCCATTCTTGTGAAGTCTATCCTGTTGAGACCAAGGCCCTTCAGGAGGACCTCCAGAAAGCTGGCCCGAATGTTACACACAATTATATCTTGGATGAAATCTTTGGCAATGATCAATAATATAAATACTTATTATAGGGAAAAATTTCAGTGCTTTGGAAAATCATGAGAATATACCTGCATGAATATGGGAGATATGTATATATATGTGTGTGTGTACACACACACACATAGACACAAACACACATTCCAGTGAGAATTCAATGTAAAAAAAATTACTTGAAGTTATTACAAAAACATTAGAAACATAGAATGAACTGAAAACAACAAAAATACTCATTAAAACCTTTTAAGCTATGCTAAAGGTAAGAATAAGATCACAACTGAGAGCATCATTACTTTTTAATGTGCTTTCCCTTCCCCCTCATCTCTCATTCAGAGACTATTTTTAGAACTAGAAAGCTTATCTTCTAGTTGAAATACAAACTAAATGAGGAAGATAGAAAAAGAGCAACACAATGCCCCCAATTATTTTAAGTCACCAAACCCAGAACTAATCTAAGGTACTTAGAACTGGATGTATGAGAGCCACTGTGAATGATCACTGAAGATATATACTGTAAAATCTGGGATGTGTAAAAACATGGACAATGGAGTCCTCAAACTGGTAAGGATGACTTAAGACTCCTAGAAAATTTTTACAATGTATTATATTAAAGATATAGTGTGAACATTTAAAAAAGGAAATAAATAATCACTAAGAACTAAATGGTTTCATCAAGAACAAGCTATGCCTAACTTGCCTATTTTCCTTTTTTTGTGAGATGACAAATTAAGAATATAAAAATCCCATATGAAAATTACAGGTCAATTAAAAGCTAAAATTTAAAATGTATAAATGTGAAATCTTATATGTAGGTCTTAAAAAAATAAAAAAAGGCAATGAGAACTGTGTGTCTCTAAGTAAGTCACCTAACCTTTCAGTGTCCCAGTCAATTTCTTTGAGATTATAAAGTTGTAGAACCGGTACATTAGTAGAACTATCTTAACTTCAGAGCTCCCTGTATCAATGTCCAAAAAAGACATTACAGAAATAAACAATATAAAATGGGGAGACACCAATAGACAAGAATTTACATGAAAGACTGGGGATTCAGTAAGTTTCACAGTCAAAGAGTCAATAATGTGACACGGCAGCTAAACAAAGATAAAATAATCTGAGGTTTCATTAAGGATGACACCATTTTTTTTTTTTTTTTTTAAACAATAAGGGAGGCAATAGTTCCATTGTGTCCTAGCCTGGTCAGATCATATCTGGAGTATTGACAGTTTGGGGGCCACATTATAAGAAGATCATTAAGTATTCAGAGAATGATGTAGATGATAAGGGACCATACTATGTAAAGATCAGTTGCAGGAACTGAGGATGTTTAGTCTATAGAGGAGATTAGGAGCTATGTGTAAGAAAAATGCAAGGGGATAAATTTTGGCTCAGTGTAAAGAAAAAGTTCCAAACAGATTTGTCCAAAATGGGATTCCCTAAAGGTTGGTTCAATGAAGTCTTTCAAACAAAGCCAACTATCAGGGAGATTATTATTCAAAGAAAGGTTGGATTATCCGATGACTTCTGAAGACTTTTCAATTTCAAAATTTTCATAATGTACCTCAAAATATATAAGTTAAGAGGAGTTGAGTAGAAAAATGGGAAATATTGAAAGTTTAGCATGGATTTGAGAGAGTTGAACAATTACTTCAAACAATCCAGTGTAGTAAATAAAATCTACACTCTCAAGTCACCCAAAATAATAAAACTACTCTGATTCAGGAACAAAGAGAATTAAAAAAAAAAAAAAAATTCCCCCCACTATACTATCCTGTCTGGTCTAAAAAAAAAGGATGACTTTGGAAGTATATGAAAAAAGGAACGAGATCCCCTAACATCAATGATCAATTTGAAGAAACAAAACTAGCACTGAAGAAACAAGAAAATAATTCAGGATATTTCAGGATAAGATAAAATATTGAAGAAAGTTTTAGTCAGATGTGAGCTACACTTTAGAAGACTGCTAGACTGAAAGAGTCTTTTTTCCATAAGCGAGAAAAAACTAATGGCAGAAAAGAATAGATTTGAAGCAGTAGTGGGAATTAAATTTGGAAGGGGAAATAGGGCCAAGAAAACAGTAGAGAAACTTGAAATTCATACAGAAAATTATAATCTTTACCTTAATTTGTTCCTCAGTGATACTTGGTGTGTTTTTCAGAAGATTCAGATAAACTCCACCTGGTGTTCTTCTTCTGCTACCATTCTACAAAAAGGAATATGAAAAACGTAATGTACTATGTGGTGATCCAATGGATACAGCACTGGGTCAGGAAGACCCAGGTTTAGATCTGGTTTTAGATATTCCTGGATGTGTGACCATAGCCACTTAACCTGTTTCTTTAGCTATAAAATCGGAATAACAATATCATCTATGAGGAGTGGAAGTAATGAGATAGTAAGTGCTTATCACAGTGCCTGTCACAGGTTACTACATGAATGCTTATTCCTTTCCCCTGCTGCTGACAGAATATTTCTTCACTGTTAATTTGATCAACAGTAATTCCTAGTGGTCAATCAGACCTTAATCAGTAGATTAAGTATATACTATATGCCAGGAACTGTGCAAAAAGCTTGCTAAAAGCAATAAACTGGGAAAACATTTTTACAGTCAAAGGTTCTGATAAAGGCCTCATTTCCAAAATATATAGAGAATTGACTCTATAAGAAATCAAGCCATTTTCCAATTGACAAATGGTCAAAGGATATGAACAGACAATTCTCAGATGAAGAAATTGAAACTATTTCCAGTCATATGAAAAGATGCTCCAAGTCATTATTAATCAGAGAAATGCAAATTAAGACAACTCTGAGATAGCACTACACACCTGTCAGACTGGCTAGAATGACAGGGAAAGATAATGCGGAATGTTGGAAGGGGTGTGGGAAAACAGGGATCTAATATATTGTTGGTGGAATTGTGAATACATCCAACCATTCTGGAGAGTGATTTTGAACTATGCTCAAAAAGTTATCAAACTGCATATGCTCTGATCCAGTAGTGTTACTACTGGGCTTATATCCCAAAGAGATCTTAAAGAAAGGAAAGGGACCTGTATGTGTAGGAATGTTTGTGGCAGCCCTCTTTGTAGTGGCCAGAAACTGGAAACTGAGTAGATGCCCATCAATTGGAGAATGGCTGAATAAATTGTGGTATATGAATATTATGGAATATTATTGTTTGGTAGAAAATGACCAACAGGATGATTTCAGAAAGGCCTGGAGAGACTTACACGAACTGATGCAGAGTGAAACTGAGCAGGGCCAGGAGATCATTATATACTTCAACAGCAGGACTATATGATGATCAATTCTGATGGATGTGGCCATCTTCAGCAATGAGATGAACCAAATCAGTTCCAATAGAGCAGTAATGAACTGAACCAGCTACATACACCCAGCTAAAGAACTCTGGGAGATGACTAAGAACCATTACATTGAATTCCCAATCCCTATATTTTTGCCTGCCTGCATTTTTGATTTCCTTCACAGGCTAATTGTACAATAATTCAGAGTCCGATTCTTTTTGTACAGCAAAATAACGGTTTGGACATGTATACTTATTGTGTATTTAATTTATATTTCAACATATTTAACATGTATTGGTCATCCTGCCATCTAGGGAAGGGGGTGGGGGGAAGGAGGGAAAAAAACTGAAACAAAAGGTTTGGCAATTGTCAATTCTGTAAAAGTACCCATGCATATAATTTGTAAATAAAAAGCTATTAAAAATGAAAAAAAAAAAAAAGCTTGCTAATACAAAGAAAAATAAAAGACTACTGTCCCTGCTCACAAAGATCTCAGAAGTCTAACAATGAAGAACAATGAAGTCCAACAAACTACATAGAAACTAGATCTATAAAGATAAATTCAGAATAGTCACAGAGGAAAGATACTAAGATTAAAGATGAGAGGGAAAAGTTTCTTTTAGCACTTGAACTAATTTTATTTTTTATTTTTTGCTGAGGCAATTGGAGTTAAGTGATTTGCCCAAGGTCACACAGCTAGGACATATTAATTGAGATCAAATTTGAATTAAGGTCCTCCTGACTTTAGAGTTGGTGATCTATCCATTGAGTCACCTAGCTGCCCCACTTGAGCTAAAATTTGAGGGAAATCGGGGAAAGTAGGAGGCTAGCATTCTGGTAACTTAATTGCCAATCCAATGATGTTTTCTCAATTCTCAATCTTCTTGACCTCGGCAGCCCCAGATACTGCCAATTACCTTTTCTCTGATACTTTCTCTCTGGTTTTGGAGCACTTATCTCTCCTGGTTTACCTCTTATCTGTATGACCATCCTCTTCAGTCTCCCTAATATTATTAGATCATCATTCATGTCATGCCCTCAAACCATGGGAGTCCCTCAAAATCTTGTTTTTGTTTTTTCTACTGCTTTTATACTATTTCTAACTTCTCTATTAGAGTCTTAATATTTTCTTAACTTCTCTATCACTGTTGAAGGTACCACCTCCCAGTCAACCAGGGAGGCAATCTAGATGTTATTCTTGATTCCTCTTTCATTTTCCATAGCCAATCTGTTGCCAAGGTCTACTGATTTTAGCTTTGTAAATTCTTTCACATCTAATCTTTTCTCAGATGTGACCACTACCATAGTACAGGCCCTCATTCCCTCACAGCTAGATTATTGTAATTTTCTGCTGATTGGCTTACCTGCCATAAATTTCTTCTCTCAAAGACCTATTTTCTACTCAGTTGCCAAGGTGATTTTTCCTAAGTACAGGTCTGACTATCAAATCGCTGTTTGCTCTACCCCCAATTCAATAAACTCCAGTGACTCACCACTGTTTCTAAGATCTAATATAAAATCCTGTCTGGCATTCAAAGCCCATTATGACCTGCTTCCACCCCTGTACCTCCCAGTCTTCTAACATCTTATTTACTCACCACTTACTCCTCAAGCCAGTGATACTGGCCTTTTTCACAAGACATTCTTCTAACTCCAAACATTTGCTATCTTCCATGCCTAGAATTTTCTCTTTGTTTCCTCCTCATTTCTGTTTTCCTCAAGTGTTGGCTAAAATCCCACCTTCAAAGAAAACTTTGCCAATTCCCCTTAATTATGGTGATTTCCCTCTTTTATCTCCAATTTATCTTACATATTACTTGTTTGTAGAACTGTTTTCATGTTTTTTTTTTTTTTTTTACCCAATCAGATTTGAGTTCCTTGAGAGAGGATTGTCTTTCAACTTTCTTTATGCCCCCAGTGCTATACAGCGTTGGACACTAAGCAGGCACTTAATAAATTTTTATTGGCTGACAAGAGCAGCTTGAACCAAAAGCACACAAATCCAGTCCAGATATTCCCTTTAGAATGCAGAGCCCAGTCTTAACAAAACAAGAATGCACCCTACCATAAAGAGTAATAACGATAGGGCAACTAGGGGGTGCAGTGAATAGAGGACAAGTCCTGAAATTAGGAGGGCCTGAGTTCAAATTTGGCCTCAGACACTTAACACTTCCTAGCTGTTCGACCCTGCGTAAGTCACTTAGCCCCAATTGCCTCAGCCAAAAAAAAAAAAAAAAAAAAAAAAAAAGAGGAGTTAATGATGACAGATGCATAAGACATGCTGAAGACTCCAAATCACCTACAAGCAAAACCTCAAAGAAAAACATATCATGAGTTCAAGTTAAATTAAAACTCCTAGAACAGATGAAGGAAAAGTTTGGAAAAAATTAAAGATCTTATAAAGCAAATGAGCTATAGTAGAAAAAAAATTAGAAAAGAAATTAAAATAGGACTAGTATGAAGAGAAGTATAGATCAACTATGATAGACTTGGTTCTTTTCAGTAGTTCAGTGATCCAAGGCAGTCCCAATAAATTTTGGATAGAAGGCACCATTCTCATCCAGAAAGTGAACTATGGAGACTGACTGTAAATCAACACATGTTATGTTCACGTTTTTTCCCTGTTGTTCTGACTTTTCCCTTTCAACACGACTCATGAAAATATGCAAAAAGCGAATGTACATGGGTAACAAAAACCAAAAAAAGATGCTTTACATGTAAATGGGGAAAAAAAAAGGAAAAAAGTATAGACTAATACTAGCAGCACACTTCCTCCAGAAATAAAAACAAACCAAAAAACAAACCAAAACAAAAAACCCAACAACAATAAACCCCCACACACAACAGACTAAGGACTGATCCAGAAATTCAAGGGGAAAAAAAATCATAGTAAGTCATTTTTTTTCAGTCCAGGTTGGCTTAATGAGACAGGAGTCTTAATAAAAAAGTGGAGACAGAGTCTGGGGTAAAAATGGAACACTCTTGAGACAGAAACTGAAAGAGGAGATATCTCAGGGTATCATAGCCTTATACAGAGTATGGAACAAGTGCTGACTGATAACCTTTTCATTTAATACCTAGTTCTAGGTCACTGATCCAGGGCAGACTAGGGAGAACATCTGTGCCAAAGGGTAAGGACTGTTTTCAGATACTGGGTGATGTACTGAATGAGGAACATGTTTAGAAATAAGCAGTTACTATGTGGCTGACACCAGGAACAGTCTTAGTTACAGCCTCTAGCCCAGTTTGAAGCCTGCACTGGAATAATCAGGGCAGAAATCCCAGACTAAAAGAGAACTTATAGTTCTATAGCTCTGAATCTGAAAAGAAGATTTTAAGAATCACTTTACAACTGTAAAGCCATTACCACCCCCACCCGACCCCAAAGTAACAAAACAAAACAGACCCTCGGCATCCACTCCTCTCCCCCAACTCAAAACAAAACAAGATAGCAACAACAAGAAACCTTTTTGAACTCTACTATCCCTGATAGAAATAGTCCTTTCTTCTCTTCCAAACTTCCAGAAAAAGCCATCTATACTCATTGTCTCCACTACTTACTCATCTTTTCAACATCTTGATATGTGAATTCTTACTTCATACTCAATTGAAAACTGCCCTCTCAAAACTATGTGATCTTGTTTTTCAATCCATAAAAATGCAACCTTTTTCTCAATCCACAAATTCAATCTGCAACATCTGACACTTTGACCAGTTTTTAATTTCACATTTTTGTCTAAGTTGATCAATGCTTAACTAATCACCTAATACTAATTCTAAAATGAATTCCAAATCAATGGTAAATAAATAATTGGAGGCAAAGTTTGTCCAAACAACACAAAGACAAATAGAGCAAACTGTTTATCTTACCATTATTAAAAGTCCACCGTTTTGTTCAACTTCTGCAGTTTCCATCAGAAGTTCAATTGCTTTTTTGTTCCCAATTATTTTTACTACTCGGGTTATCAGATCTTTCTTTGGTTCCTGAAGCCTACAAAAGGAGCAAATAAAGTAATATTAGCCTATTTGTTTTATAATGGTTGAAAAAGAATTCTCCTATATGTGAATTAACAGAAAATTACCTTGCATATTATCTTTTAAATTGTTTTTTTTTTTCAATTATCAAGCATTTATTTTTTTTTCTCTCTCCCACACCACCCCCTTAACAGTGGAAAGAAAGAAAAAGTAACTTGTAACAAATAAGTCAAACAAAACACATCCTCATATTGGCCACGTCCAATAATGTATGTTTCATTTTGCATTTTAGTCCATCACCTATGTCAGGAGGTGGGTAGCATTCTTCATCAGCAGTTTTCTAGAATCATCTTGCATATTATCTTAAAAGTATTTAAAAATAAACACAAATATTAGCTTCTTTTCAAACAAAATGTGGAAAGAAACTGAAATATTTCTAAAATCTCAATAACAAAGCCTCTTGGGGTGGCTATAAAATGATGAAACAATAACATATAACCTTTATTTCTAAAATTTTATGTTCATCTACTATAAATTTCTTCCCAATATTCTAGTTTTTTTTTCCCTAATATTACCACTGAAAACTGACAAATGATTTTTTGAATAGAAGAAAAGCATTACTAAAGAGCAAAAATTAGAATTATGACAAATGAAAATATAACAGTTTCCATGGATATGTTTTGAAAATAAAATGCTTTAATTAAAAAAATAGATAAACATGCTTCTGGATAATTATTAATCAATCATGACTAGCAAATAATAAAATTAGGTTAGTGGTCTTTTCAGAAGTCAAAGACTAACCTTGGAGGCCACACTAAATGCTTAAATATTATTGGAGAAAGAGTTGCTCTTGATGGGTGATTAATAATGAGAGCATGAATTTTGTAACAAGGTAGGCTTATTTATTTGGGGGGCTAGGGACACAGAAGAAATGTGGTTTTTTTTGGCAGAAGAAAGCATACAAGTTGAGTCATAAAGCAAGTCAGGAAAAGTAGAAGGAAGAGATTTAGACATAATAGACAAATACAAAAGCCCAGAGAGAGTGTGAGGAGCAGCATGTAGATTAACATAACATGGAAGTACATGGAAAGAAGAAGAATAATGATGGTGAAAGTACAAAGTGGATAAATTATGAAAAATTTTATTAGATAGTTTAGATTCTGGAGGTAATGGAATCAATAATGACTATGAAGGTCTTATGGACAAACTTGTGCTTTAGAAAAATCACTTTGGCAGTTGAACAGACTTAGAAAGCTATTGAATTAGTTTTTTATTATATTATATTATCTTTAATATAGCTGTGTGAACAGGGCATGAAAGAGGGCAGTAGTTGTAAGTAGGGCACGTACACTAGAGATGTGGTGAAGGTAGAAATGACAAGATATATTAACAGAATGGCTATGTGAAATGTGAGTGAGTTAAGGATGACATGAAGTTTTTCAGCTGAGTGAATAGGATGGTGGTAACAACAATAATAAGGAAATTAATAAGAAATTAAAAAGTAACAAGGAAAGATGAGAGAAAAATTCCATTTTGGACCATATTAAATTTGAGATTCTTAGATTTTATCCAGTTCACAATGTCCAAAAGGCACCAAAAGCACTTTAATGAGACTAGTATGAAAGAAAGACTTGGGACTATATATATATGCTTGTGCACATTTATGTCTGTTCAGAGACGTGGCAAAAATCTATAAAGAGATGAAAATTGAACTGAAGGAGTGATGAGACAAGCAAATAAGATAGTATAGAAGGAAAAGAGAAGAGGTCTCAGGGTACAAGAGATAAAAACTTAAATCCAATTACCTTCATTAACCTTTTGTTGTACATTAGATCAGCAAATAAGTATATGACCAAATTCACTGAATTCATAAAATATCTGACAAATGTCTGTTCAAAATTTTTTCCTGCTATGCCTTCCCTTAACATCGAGTTAAAAAAAAATAATCACACAATCATGTTCTTAAAAGGAAAATAATCACAATTCGCTTATTTAACATAAAGTCCCTTAAAATTCTAGACCAAAAAGGTAATTATACACACATCTGAATAGCTGGATGGCACAGTGGACAGAATGTTAACCTTGAAGTCTGGCAGACCAGAGTTCAAATTGGATCTTTGTTACTTACTATCTAGATGACCTAGGTAAGTCTTAGAACTATTTGAATTTTCTCATCAGTAAAATAAGCTAGAGAAGGAAATGGAAAACTACTCTTGTATCTTTACAACCCCAAATAGAGTCCTAAAGAGTTTGGCATAATTGAACAATACATATGCTTCTATTAGGCACATTTTTCTAGAGAAAAAAATCTAGGGATGGGATGACTGATTAGACTAATGTGAAGGAGTGATAACTAGTTAAGGACTTACCTGAAAGAAATTTCATCTGCTACTTTTTCTTCAGTATCCTCTTCTGTAATCTCATATCGACCTTTATAATTCATTTCTACTCTGTTCCCTAGTCTGTCTTTGATGGGTCGTTTCCGTTTCATATGACCTTGTCCATTTTCTTCTTCTTTTGGACTAGCTTTTTTATCCTCATGCATATATTCATCTAACTCTTTGTCCAATTTTCCAGTTTGTGATTCCCTCATTAACTTCTTAGCCAGCAAGTAATTATAAGTCTCTGACTGTCTGCTTTTGTCAATGTTGCCCTCCATTCCCAGTATACAGAGTTCATTAGCCACCGCATCTTGACTCTGTTCTTGTAGAACCGCACCCCATATATTGTTGATCTTCCTCCCTCCCAGAATATGCTGTTTCTGATGGTTCTGCACAAACTGAAATGGCTCTGGTTTGGGAAGAGCATTAAAACATTTCTGTCTCTTTCGTTTCCAAAGACAGTTGTCATCGTCTGAATCAGAAAAGCTTTCCTCACTCGATTCTACACCCTTAATAGTTCGATAATGTGATACTGGAGAGACTGCAATGCTGCTCTGGAAAGGCCTGAATGAAATATTGCCATCTGGTACTTTCTGTTAATAAATAAAACACAATCAATTTCATAAAATGTTAAAAAAAAAACACCCAACCCCAAATATAAAACAATATTGCTAAAGCAACATGTTTCCTCCCTAAGAAAAACCACCACAGCCTAGAATTATAAGGTGGGCTTGTCAGCTCTAATGAGAATTCTTGGTATATATTTTTAAAAACTGATGATGGCCTATTTGAAAATGAAAGGCTAACCAACGGCCATATGAACTAACCTATCCCTTGGAAATCCTCTTTTGTGTTTAAAAATTCTTTTTAGGCTAGTCTGTGTTAGACGAAAAATACTAAGTGAGCAGCATTCCTGGCTTTATTATATTTAATGCTATGCATCCATGAGAGCATTATTAGCTTTAAAAAAAAAAAATCACTGGTTAAGCTTAAATTTCCTGACCCTCTTGTATTAACTTAAAAAACCCCCCAAACCAAACTAGACCCACATTAAAACTTTACTATTTTGTAAGCCATTTATATCCCAGCTGGCAAAATATCTGATAAGATAGTATTATGTTACTGATAAGTAACATAAAGAAATCATTTTTTAAATAATAGCTTCTAGTTTCTGAAATACATGCAAAAATAAGTTTTCAACATTACCCTGAAAACCTTGCGTTCCAAATTTTTCTCCCTACCTCCTCCCCTAGATACTAAGTAATCCAACCTAAAACACAATGTATTTAACAAGCAAAAGCGAGCGTACAGAATTTCTTCGGGCAAGTCATCTGCTTGAGTTGCAGAAGTACAAGCTTCTCTCCACTCTCAAGAACCTTAAAACATACTTAGTTCAGTTATTAAGACTTCAAACAGTACAAATTAAGGGCCGAAAAGTGCGGTGTAGAAAGAAAAAAATCGATCCTGCCAAACAAACTCCGTAAAGCCTAAGGAGCGGATCTGCTTTAGAGAACTACGCAGAAGTGAATCTGTTATTTCGACAACGGAGGTAACTCAAACAAGGGGAGTCACGGAATAGATGCAGTTTGGCATCTTTCCTGAAAGCAATCAGCCTAACGGTGGTCTATGGTCCTAGGAGGTTAAAGGGGCTTCCACCCAGCCCTGGAAATAACATCTTCCCGACTTGAAGACGCCACTCGTTATACATAACGCTGCTCGTCTCCTAGAACGTGCAGAATCAACGCTACTTGATTGACTGGCGCGCAGATTCTGCAGGGCCCGGCTCTCCCCTCCCCCGAGCCTGGCAGAGAGGCGGAGGTAACAAGGTGACGCACCCCCCTCCCTCTCATTCCTCACCAGCTGCGGGGGCTGCAAGGGCTGGTCGCCATTCGTTACCGTGTCCGTCATGTCAGAATCCGAGTCGGAGAGCTCTCCGTCTTCCATCCCCCGAACTTCAAGCGCCATTTTTCCCTCGTAAGAGAAACAGTATCAGCGAGCACTTCCGGAAGTCCGGCAGGAAGTAGTTCCGCCGCGTCCAGTTCCTTTTCCTCCTTTCTTACTGCGGGGGATGCGGAGCGAAGGGGCTGGGTTGGCGCCCATTCTTCGCTCCTCCCCTCTCCGCCCCGCCCCCGCCCCGCCCCCGTCCCGCCCCCGTCCCGCCCCGCCCCCGTCCCTTTCAGGCCACACCCCACGCTTTGGGTAACAGTTCTGGCTGCCCCGAGATGTTCCAGACTATCCTGTGAAATTTGTGATCTTTGTAGTAAAACGCGACGTGCGTTTCTTTTTTTCTTTTTTTTTTTGGAAGGACTCTTTATTTTTTAATAATTATTATTATTATTATAGTAACTTTTTATCGACAGAACCCATGCCAGGGTAATTTTTTACAACATTATCCCTTGCACTCACTTCTGTTCCGATTTTTCCCTCCCACCCTCCAGCCCCTTCCCTAGATGGCAAGCAGTCCTATATATGTTAAATAGATTACAGTAGATCCTGGCTACAATATATGTGTGTAGAACCGAACAGTTCTCTTGTTGCACAGGAAAAATTGGATTCAGAAGATAAAAATAACCCGGGAAGAAAAACAAAAATGCAAACAGTTTACATTCATTTCCCAGTGTTTTTTTCTTTGGGTGTAGCTGCTTCTGTCCATCATTGATCAATTGAAACTGAATTAGATCTCTTTATCAAAGAAATCCACTTCCATCAGATTACATCTTCATACAGTATCATTGCTGAAGTATATAATGATCTCCTGGTTCTGCTCATTTCACTTAGCATCAGTTCATGTAATTCTCTCCAAGCCTCTCTGTATTCATCCTGCTGGTCATTTCTTACAGAACAATAATATTCCATAACATTCATATACCACAATTTACCCAACCATTCTCCAATTGATGGGCATCCATTCATTTTCCAGTTTCAAGCCACTACAAACAGGGCTGCCACAAACATTTTGGCACATACAGGTCCCTTTCCCTTCTTTAGTATCTCCTTGGGGTATAAGCCCAGTAGAAAGAAACACTCATGCTTTTCTTTTTAAACAAAGCCCACCACGGCGTACTTTTTAGCAGAGCTGGCCAGTGCTAAATTCGCCTGATAATTCCCCGCCACCACGCACATTTTACTGCAGAGGAAAACTCTTCCTTAATGTTTGAGTAACTATTCCCAAAGACAGGTTAGTTAAGGAAAGTGCCAGGACCCAATTCTATATAAAAAATATGGACTAATAAATGATGAGTGAGCTAGATTTGTCATTGTATCATAGGGTGATAAGTTTTTGAGACCAAAATGAGACTTTGAAGTGCGTTCTCCCTTCCTGTCCTTTTGCAGATTATTTACTTGAAAGAGATGAGGTGAGATCTTTCAAGACAGTTGTGAAAATCGAGTAAGGCTTCCATCTATTTCAAAGTTTGAGTAGGCCTGAAGGACTTTAAACATCAAGTCAAGGGCATACTTAAGTTCCCTCCCTGCTATCCCCTAAGGGCATACTTAAATCCCCTTGTTATCCTCCTATGACATCAGTGTTAGGTCAAATATGGGCAACTATGTACTTATTGGTCAAGTTCAATTTCTTGGGTAGTTCCCGAGTTTAGAATGTAAGATCCTCAGCCAATAAGGATGAGGGTCAGTGGTGGGAGGGGGTATTTGCGTTAGGGATAAAAAGTGTTGACCCTGCCCCCTACAGTGCTTCCTCCCTTCAATTGTCTGCCCTATGGGTGGGACTCCCGATTCTCGAGAACGTATAATAAACTTGGCTTTGCTTCTAGATATCTCTCCAGCTTTTTTTTTTTACTAAATGCTGTACCACACATACTCAAGATCATCCAAGTAGTGTCTGTTTATGGACTTCTTATCTTACTTGGCTCTCTTTGTCTCGCCCATCCCCATGATTTTAGTTATTACTTTTGTGTAGATGAATTCGAAAATCTATATCCGCTACTCTAACCTCCCATTTCCAATTGCCTACTTTCATACATTGGATTTCACGCTGCCTAGCAACCAATTAATCATTCATTAAAACATTTTTTTTTAATGTGCCAAGAACTGTGTTAGGCACTGGGGATTCAAATAGAATAAATTAAATACTCCCTACTCGCAAAGGGGAATACAAAGATATGTGTGTGTGTGTGTGTGTGTGTGTGTGTGTGTGTGTGTGTGTATGTACAGATAACTAAATTGCAGATCCTGCAATTAGGAAATAATTTTTCTGTGCACAAATCTGACCTCAGATATCTTGGGCATGTCACTTAATCTAGTTTACTTCAGTTTTCTCAACTATAAAATGAACTGGAGAAGGAAATGGCAAGCCATTCCAGTATTTCTGTCAAGAAAACTCCAAATGCAGACATAATTCAACAACAAAGTGTGTACAGAATTAATACAAAGAAAATAAGTAAAAATTTTAAAAAGTAAATATAAGGTAGTAGAAGAAGCAGGGCACTAGAAATTGATGGAAGGCCTTTTTTCTTCTTCAGGATCTTCCTTTGAAGATGAACCTCTGTCTTACCTATTCCTATATTATCTTTTTATTATCTTTTTCCATCGCTGGCTCTTTTTTTTTTTTTTTTTTTTTTTTTTTTTTTTAGCAAATTGTTGGTGCAATGACCTCTAAGTGTGGGGGTGCCTCTGCCCTCAGGTCTTTCAGTTCTTCTCTCTGGCCAGGAACTGAAAAGTAATGCTTGAGTTTTGTTTTTGAAGGAAGAGATTGGTTCCCTTTCTTATATATTTGAATACTTATTCAATTTGAATACTTATACATTTGAATACTTATTCAAGGAGGGCATGGAGGGTAGCAAGAGCAAAAAGCAAAGAAGCTGAGAGATGGAAAGTTGTGTGAAAGGAACAAAGAAAAGATCAGTTTGGCCAAATAGAAGAGTGAGAAAAGAAAGCCATAAAGTGAACTCCTTTTTTCTCCTACATCTGTTTCTTTCTCAAAGTTCAGTACTTTCTCCCAGTCTCCTAATTATTTTTGATTCTGTTTTCTCTTATCCCATACATTTTTTCTGTAACAAGTCCTGCCATTTCTCTCTCTACAGTTTTTCTCACTTAATCCCAACCTATTTCCAGCTCTATTAGGTAGGGAAAAAAACAAAGGTCTGTTCCTCTTATTTCACTCCCTACCCCAAGTTCACTCCAAGTTAAAAGTGGCTAAAATTTCTTTATATTTTTTACATTTTAGTCAGATTTTTTGCCAATCCCATTATCAAGTGTGACTGAGAAATTCTTGGCTGGTTTAATTATTGACAGAGGTGGGTAGAAATTTGAGCAGAACTAGTGAACCTTTTAAATCAATGTTATCAAAGTCAAAGAGAAATGATTTTGACAGATTGCATGTTCACTTAGAAAACCTAAAATTATGGGCTTCCCAGAGTTTGACACTGTTTTAGATTGTAGAGGTTCCTAATCTTTTAGCTGTTGTGGACCTCTGGCGGTCTGATGAAGCCTTTAGTATCCTAAGAATATTTTAAAATACATAAAATAAAATACATAGTACTATAGAAGAAATCCATTACACTGAAATAAAAGTGATTTGTTGTTTTTTCACCATATAAGACATCCTGAAATTTATACATACAATCCTCTCAGGCAAAAATAAGTGCCCCCAAAATAAGAGAGCCTAAATGCACAGAGATAAATTTATGTATTCTCTAGCTTTAAAATAAATCCTTGAGGCAAATGCCAGTGGAGTACAGAAAGGATCAGGCTCTGTTGGGGTGCTCATACTCAACAGACCATTACAGTCACAAATAAAATTCTCATCAATCCATTAGATTTAGAAGCCAGATCTTTCACCCTCCCCCTACAATGTCCTCTACTCCATATCAACACTATAGGTGGATCTTCACCTCTATTTTTGCACAAGCAAAACCAGTATAGTTAAAATTAGAAGAGAAGCAGGTAAATGGGGAACTGGTAGAAGTCTCTTCTTAGATGGGGAATGATGAGGTTTAGATTTGGGAAACCCAAATGAAATTAGGGTTTCTGGTGGTCAGGGAGTTAAATGACGTCTAGTGGCAGATTTGGGGTTCAGGGAATCAAATAGAGCTCCCCTACAACTCCTTGGGATTCAGCACAAGGGTAGGGAGTTTTGGGAACTCCCTTCTGGTGGTGCAGAAGTTCTCTGTAAAGGAATTTACAGACCCGAAAACCTAGATTGATAAAAGAGGTTTATTATGGGGATTGGAAGCATAAAGTCTGGTTAGGGAAATAGGTGAGGATAAAGAGAGGATGGCACTGGAAAAGAATATTATTCCAGTGGGCAGATCTATGGAAAATGGAACTTTGCAGTGAGAATGCAGTTCTCATTGGAGAGAAAGTGGGCAGTAGTAGTAAAGGGAACTACCAAGGCCCATCTGTCAAGACCTTAATTGATGGAAGCTCATTATATTGCTTGTTGTGGTGGGGATTTGTTGGAATCTTTACTAAAGTGTTAAGACATTTCTTTACAAAGTGTTAAAGACATTGGAGTTAATTTAATCTTAGAGTTATTT
This sequence comes from Sarcophilus harrisii, assembly GCF_902635505.1. Classification (NCBI taxonomy): domain Eukaryota; kingdom Metazoa; phylum Chordata; class Mammalia; order Dasyuromorphia; family Dasyuridae; genus Sarcophilus; species Sarcophilus harrisii. The sequence goes on from NC_045426.1 coordinate 199,297,370, forward strand.
TGGGTCAGAACTTGAAACAAGAAAGTGGAACTGATTGAACAATGCTTGTGTTCACACCTTTAGAGAGCTCATAAGTATCTAAGTACTCAGTGGAGTTCACACAAGAATTCAGGGCTGGCTTAGTCTGAATTCACATCTCCCTTAGAACCAGAGAGCACTCTGGGAGATAACCCAGAATCCCTCTCCCTCCAGAAAGCGGAGTTACCCTTTGGGAGATGATATATATGGAGGGAGCTCTTGGAGCTAGGAAGAATTTCTTTGGAACATCAACAGGGCTCTGAGACAGAACACTCTGGAAGAAAAGACTACTCGCCACAGACTGGAGATTGAGAAGGCAAGAGTTGGAGCTGGCTGGAGGCTGAAGAAAGCAGAGGAAGAAGCCAAGGAAAAAGCTGCAAGATCTCTTGGAGCCAGGCAGAGAGTAGGCCTCAACTAACCAGGGTAATTTGGAAGGAGAAATAAACGTTTGCATTTTTACCAGCTGGCTGCAATTTTGGAGTAATTATTTATTTCAACTGATACTAAGGCTGACTCCAGGAAAAAAGGCTGACTCCAGGAAAACCTCCGCAGGGATTGGGAAACCCGAGCAGATCATCAGATTGGGGGCTGGGACAGCTGGAGCAGAGCAGAAACGGTGGGCCTGGGAGAGCCTAAATTGGCTCAGATCCAGTGGGGGCTGGGACAATCCCAGATCTCCTATTGGAATTCAAAGGGGTGCTTTTGACCAGGATTTATGAATCAAAGGCCCTGGCTTCCTGAATTTATAAGGTATCAGCCAGGAGGGGTTGGGAATCTGAAAGGAATCACAAATCAATAGGAAATACACTTTCTTAAAGGGACCACAACCTACTTTAGGGAACTGATTCAAATGTATAAGAACCTTCAGAGGATTCTGAGAAGATGGCAGAGTAGGTCAGAAAATTCCAAGCTCTGGAGATTCCAATCCTCCCCCCTCCCAAATAAGACAATATTATACCTCAGAGTGAAAGTAGAATTGTAAAAACAGGTAAGAGTTGGGGCAAAAGAGTGGTGTTCTTAGAACAATAGGAGAAGATCTGTAGAAAGATACCAGGTTGGAGGTTTCCCTCCTTTACTCCCAAAGTATAAACACCTCCAGGCTAGTGCTTCTGAAAAGTAAGCATTGAGCCCTGAGTTTAGCTGAGTTGGGAAATAGCCTACGCTGCAGACATAGGAATTTCTTCCTCCCAAATAGTATGGTGAGTTGGGTGTCTAAGTAGGGAAATATTGAGGGAACCTCTGTTGATAAGGAATGCCAGGCCCAGCTGTACTGCTGAGACCTGGGTAAGAAGGAAGTAGCACAAACCCAGTGAGCACAGAAGCCTTGGGGCAGTCACTACTGGGTGTGGGTACTTAAGGAAGGGTAAAGTTTTTGTTTTCAGTTTCTGGACAGAGGGGAGAGCTGAAAGAAGACATGAAGCCACAGGCACCCCCATACCCCAGGACTAAAACTGATTACACCTACAATTTGCTACAAATAAAAAAAAGAGAGAGAAGGCAATGGAAAAAGAACTGAACCATAGAAACTTACTATAGGAAGAGGGAAAACAGGAGTTCATCTTTAGAGGAAGATACTAAAGAAGACAAAGCCTCTCTTATCCCAATGAGTAACATTAAATGGTCATCTGGTGAAAATGAATTCATAGGAGAACTCAAAAAATACTTTAAAAATCAAATGGGATTGAGAAAAAATAAAAAAAAACTAAGATTAATTTAAGAAAAACAAGATTATGGAAAGAAAGTCAGCTAAATAGAAAAGAAGCTCCAGAATCTTAAGGAAGAATATGACTCCTTGAAAACTAGAATTGGGCAAGAGAAAGCTAGCAAAATTATAAAAGAGCAAGAAATAATAAAACAAAATATAAAGAATAAAAAAAAGAAGAGAATGTGAGGTATTTCATAAGAAAAAAAAAAACACCTGGAGAACAGATCAAGAAGAAAAAAGACTAATTTAAAAATACTCAATAATGACAAACTGTCTATATTTTTATACGTGGAAAAGTAAACTATTACGTCCAAGATTCTCATTAGCAATTGTGTAATTTGAAGGAAAGACTGGGGTGGAGTTGAGAATGACGTGATCCTAAAAAGCAAAACAACACAGTAAAAGGTAAAAAAAAGTAATGATGTTATAGGAATGAGGTACAAGAGCAATAACTGACTCAGGAATTGAATGGGGGAAGGAAAGCTGATAGTTATGTAATCCTATTTATACTGGGAATAGATTAAAGAAAGAATAATATATATATATGCCTAGAAGGGTATCAATGTCTTCTAAATTTATAAAGAAACAAGAGAATAGGATAAAGGAATGGGTATAGAAGGATGTGTTGTTGATTAATGTGAAAAGGATAATAAGAGAGGGAAAGAATGGGGAGAGGATAAGGGAGGCATTCTTGAAGGGATTTAATAGCAATAGTAATAGTGAGGCTATATACTGGTAGTAGTAAAGGAGGGGAGTCATCAGGGATAGGACATGAATATAATAATGATCAAGAGTGGAATTTGTTAGGAAAAAAAAACAGGGATTTTTAAAAAGTTAAAACTAAAATAGATTTAATCAAAAGAGAAAAATAGGGAAACTACACTAAATTCTGATAGCAGTGTTATCAAAATTGTTTTAGATTAAAATAATTCGGTAGTATAAGGTTGGAATATTGCTGTGATGTAGGAAATGATGAGCTGGTAAATTTAAAAAAATGTGCAAAGATTTAGATTCATGAATGATGTTATTTACCTTCAGAGAAACAGAGGTGTACTAAGTTAAGTGCACAATAGGTAGAATGGTAGGACTAAAGTTTAAATATGGGCTTTATATGCTTACTAACTATGTGATGCTGGACAAGTCATTTAACCCTATGCATCTCTGTTTCATCTGTAAAATGAGCTGGAGAAGGAAAATGGCAAACTAATCCAGTATCTTTATCAAGAAAACCCCAATGTGTTCTAACAAAGAGTTGTATATGACTGAAAAAGCAATAATATCATTACAGGACTGCCAGAATAAAGTACATAAGAGTTTAAAGGTTATTAATATTAATTTACTTATTTTACATATTTTAAAAATATTCAATCCAAGCTTTTAATTGCTCACTATGTATAGGACATTGTGGTAAATGCTAGGAATTCAAAGGCAAAAACTGATTATCTCTGTCCTCAGCTTATTGGGGGAATGTAAAGGTTATACAAATAAATAAATAGAGGCATACCATGTTACATAAAATGGCTTTACGAGGGAGAAAAGACTGAGGAAGTAAATGGGGGATAAGGAAGATCTCCTATAGGATATGGAAATTAAGAAGCTCGAAATTCTAGAAGGTAAAGATGACAATCTGGTGGATACTATGAAAAGGTCCACAGAAGAGAGAGAGAATTCTGTTTATTGGGAACACCTACGATTTGGTGTGAGTAGAATGGAGAATGTCTGTAACTCTATACAGATCTTGGATAAATTTTCTCAATGACTACTATTAAACTAAAGAGGAATCTCTTAAGTATTATATTGGAAAAAGTCATGCCACTGGGTGTTTCAACGGTTATATTGAATTTCCATTTTCAAGTGTCTTGTTATGCAAGGACTATATGCAGAAGCTTGTGACTAGTACTGAGGCGAGAATGTTTTAGAAATACTTCATTTTATGGCTTGAAAATTTCTGATTCCCAATTTCTGGGAATGTCAAGACTGGGATACCTATTATCTACACCTCCTTCTGAACCTTTCTTCTTCATTATCTTCCTTCTGAAGCTCAAAGAAGTAGAGAAGGAATAGAGATATTGTGATTCGAGTTGAAAAGGAGAATCATTATGTGCTTAACCATAAATTGAGAGTAAAGGAATGATTCTTGTCTGTGTTAATGTTACAGTTAAATAAAATTTAAAAACAAAGTATTACAATCAAGAAAAAAAGAATCCAACCCTTTTGGAAACTACTAGTGGCTTCCTAGCTTTGACAAAATTCCACTTCATGTGAGCTATACTCTTGAAGTCTTGGTCATGGACTATTGCTGTATAGCTGTGGCCCACTCTTTGTGACCATAGATCAGAGTGGTTTGCCATTTCCTTCTCCATTTGTTAAGACAAACAGGATAAAGTGACTTGCCCAGAGACACACAGTAAGTATCTGAGGTTAAATTTGAATTCACGACTTCCTTACTCCAGACCCAGCACTCTATTTGCTTTCTGGTCATAGATACCTATGTAGAACTAAAAGACTACTACCAAAACACTACTACCCAGCAGCTACCATGAACTACTTGCTGCCATTACTATTCTTTATTTTAATTTTTGCTCTAATATGTCTGTAATGTGACTCAATTCATAGCCTTGATTTAGAAATGACTAATCAGTAATGACCATCTTATTTTCATTTTTGTGATATTCAGTGTGTGCCATGTATTCATGCAATAACTAATTTCTGTTCCCAAAGAACAGATGATAGATTTATTTAGAATTAAATTAGTCTAAGACTGTTATTTTACAGACCAGCATAGGTCTAATACTTCTTCCATGTGATAGCATTTTAAATATTTGAATGTAGCTATCATGTTCCCACTGAATTTTCTCTCCTGAAAATGAAATACTCTTAATTTCTAGATATGATAGAGATTCAAGAGCCTTTCTATTCTCACTGTTCTCTACCTTATCAATAATTTTTCTAAAAGACAGTATGGTATAGAGGGGCAGAGCCAAGATGGTGGAGAGGACATGGTTCTTTCTGACTTCTTCCCACAACTCCCAGACTAATTACCAAATCCAGCCTCTGAATTAGTTCTGGACTGGCAAATCCATGAATATTGAAAGTGCAACAAATTACTAGCAGAAGATAATTTCAAAGATCGCCAGAAAAGGTCTGTTTCAGTCAGGGAGGGAGGTAGCAGGCCAAGCACAGACACTAGTGCAGGTTGTGCAGACCCAGGGTGGTGGGAAGTCTGAGCTGTGGTTGGCAACCAGTTGCTCAGCAGAGAAGTTATAAAACATCCAAGACAAATACAGAAGGTCAGTAATGTACCCCTAAACACCAGAATCTCACAGGACCTGGCCACCTACCACCAGGAGTGAGGCAGCATGGACTTAATGCAGTTGCTGCCACTTGTTGAGGAAGCTTGAACAATCTCCCTTGCCATAAAAGCAGACCTAAACTTTTTTTTTAATGAGTAAAAAAGCAAAAAGAGTGCTGAACTTAGATAGTTTTTATGGTGAAAGAGAACAGATTTCAAACCCTGAGGAGACTAAAAGCAGACTGTCTCCAGATGAAGCCCCAAAAGATGATATAAATTGGTCTCCATCACACAAGGCTCTCCTAGAAGAAATTTAAAAATTCTTAAAAGAGAGTTAGAAGAAAAATGGGGAAAGGTAATGAGAACTTTATAAGAGGATTTGGAAAAAGCAACACAAATTATCTGAAGAAAGCTCACTACAAAATAGATTTAGTGAAATGGAAAAAGCATACAAAATCTTAAAAGATAGCTTTGACAAAATGGAAAAAGAAAACAACTCCCTGAAAAACAGAATTTGTGAAATGGAAAAACAATCCATAGAACAAAACAATTTATTTGGGAGTTCAATTGGACAAATGCAAAAATAAGTAAAAAAAAAAAAAAAAAGTAAATAAAATGGTTCACTGAGAATCAGAACTGAACAAATGGAAATGAATGACTTAATAAGACATCAAGAATCAGTCAAGCAAAAGAAAAAAAAAAATGAAAAAATAGGAAAAAATGTAAAATACCGACTTGGGAAAACAACTGATCTAGAAAACAGATCTAGGAGAGACAATCTAAGGATTGGTGGATTTCCTGAAACCATGATGAAAAAAAGAGCCTTGACACTATTTTTGAGGAAATCATCAAAGAGAACTGACCTGATATTTTAGAATCAGAAGATAAAATAACCATTGAAGGAATTCACCAAACACGTCCTGAAAGGGACCCCAAAATTAAAACTCCAAGGAATATCATGGCTAAATTTCAGAACTATCAGACCAAGGAAAAAATATTACAAGCAGCCAGAAAAAAAAACACATTCAAATATTGAGGAGTCAAAATAGGGATTGCCCAGGACCTAGCAGCTTACACCTTGAAGGACTGAAGGGCCTGAAGTCTGATGTTCCTAAAAGCAAAGTAATTTGGAATGCAGCCAAAAATAAACTACCCTGCTGGACTGAGCATTTTCTTTCGGGAAAGAAGATGGATGTCAAGGAAATAGGTGAATTCTATTTATTTCTGATGAAAAGACCAGAGCTAAACAAAAATTTTGACCTCCAAATATAGAACTCAAGAGCAGCATGGTAAATATTGGACCCTGAATCTCCAGATTCCATGACACCTGGCCACACCCACCCAGCACCTGAAGTGTGTCAGCACAGTTGCTGCTGATTGTCTAGAGAAAGCTTGGACAATCTCTCTTGCCCTAAAAGCAGACCTTAACTTTTAAAAAGAGTAAAAAAGCAAAAAGAACTCTGACCAAAGATAGTTTTTATAGTGAAAGAGAAGAACAGATTTCAAACCCTCAGGAGACCAAAAGCAGATCATTTCCAAATGAAACCCCAAAGGGTAATATAAATTGATCTCCATCACACAAGGCTCTCCTAGAAGAAATTATAAAAGATCTTTAAAGAGAGCTGGAAGAAAAATGGGGAAAGGGATCAAAAACTTTACAAGAGGGTTTGGAAAAGGAAACAAAAATTATCTGAAGAAAACTCATTTCAAAATACATTTAGTAAAATAGAAAAAAGCATATAATTCCTTAAAAAATAGAGCTGACAAAATGGAAAAAGAAAACAACTTCTTGAAAAACAGAATTTGTAAAATGGAAAAAAATTCATAGAACAAAACAACTCATGTAAAAATTCGATTGGACAAATACCAAAAAAACTAAAAAAGTAAATGAAGAAAACAATTCACTAAAATCAGAACTGAACAGATAGAAATGAATGACTCAATGAGACATCAAGAATCAGTCAAGCAAAACCAAAAAATGAAAAAATAGAAGAAAATGTACAATACCTACTTGGGAAAACAACTGATCTGGAAAATACATCTAGGAGAAACAATCTAAGGTTTATTGGATTTCCTGAAAACCATTATGAAAAAAAAGAGCCTAGACATTATTTTCAGGAAATCATCAAGAGAACTGCCCTGATGTGATAGAATCAGAAGGTAAAATAAATTCATGAACACCTCCTGAAATAGATCCCAAAATTAAAACTCCAAGGAATATCATGGCTAAATTTCAGAACTATCAGACCAAGGAAAAAATATTGTAAGCAGCTAGAAAACAACAACAACAACAACAACAACAAACAATTCAAATACCAAGAAGTCACAATAAATTCCAACTTAAAAGATCAAAGGCCTGAATTTTGACATTCCAAAAGGCAAAGGAACTTGGAATGCAGCCAAGAATAAACTATCCCACTAAACTGAGCTTTTTTTTTTTTTTCAGGGTAAAAGATGGATATTCAATGAATCTGGTGAATTCCATTTATTTCTGATGAAAAGACCAAAAAGCATTTGATAAAATGCAACATCTATTGCTATAAAAAGCACTAGAAAATATAGGAATAGATGGACTTTTCCTTAAAATAGTCAGTAGCACTATTTAAAACCATCAGCAAGCATCATATGTAATGAGGATAAACTGGAACCATTCCCAATAAGATCAAGGATGAAACAAGGTTGCCCACTATCACCATTACTATTCAACATTGTAGTAGAAATGTTAACTTTGGCAATAAGAGAAGAAAAAGAGATTAAAGGAATCAGAGTAAGTAATGAGGAAATCAAATTATCCTCTTTGCAAATGATATAATGATATCATTAGAGAACCCCAGAGAGTCTACTAAAAAGCAACTTTAGCAAAGTTGCAGGATACAAAATAAATCCATCTAAAACATCAGCATTTTTATACCTCATTAACAAAATCCAAAAGCAAGATATACAAAGAAAAAATCCATTTAAAATAACTGCCAATAGTATAAAATATTTGGGAATCTATCTGCCAAGGGAAAGTCAGAAACTATATGAGCAAAACTACAAAAAAATTTCCACACAAAGTCAAATCTAAACAATTGAAAAAAATATCAAGTACTCTTGGATAGGTCAAGTAAATATAATAAAGATGACAATACTACCTAAACTAACCTATTTAGTGCTATACCAAACTTCCAAGAAACTATTTTATTGATCTAGAAAAAATAACAAAATGCATCTGGAAGAACAAAAGGACAAGAATTTCAAGTGAATTAATGAAAAAAAAAAAAAAGCAAATGAAGGTGGCCTCGCTATACCAGATTTAAAGCTATATTACAAAGCAATGGTCATCAAAACCATTTGGTACTGGCTAAGAAATAGAGTAGTTGATTAGTGGAATAGGTTAGATTCACAGGACAAAATAGTCAATGAGTATAGTAATCCAGTGTTTGACAAACCAAAAGACCCCAGCTTTGGGGATAAGAACTCATTATTTGACAAAAACTGCTGGGAAAACTGGAAACTAGTATGGGAGAACTAGGCATTGACCCACACCTAACACCCTAATACCAAGATAAGATCGAAATGGGTTTATTATCTAGACATATAGAATGATATTATAAATAAATTAGAAGAACATAGGATAGTTTATTTCTCAGATCTGTGGAGAAGGAAGGAATTTGTGACAAAGAAGAACTGGAACTCATTATTGAACACTAAACAGGTAAATTTGATTATATTAAGTTAAAAAGTTTTTGTACAAACAAAACTAATGCAGACAAGAGTAGAAGGGAAACAATAAATTGGGAAAACATTTTTACATTTAAGGATTCTGATAAAGGCCTCATTTCTAAAATATATAGAGAATTTGCTCAAATATATAAGAATTCAAGTCATTCTCCACTTTATAAATGTCCAAAGCATATTAATAGATAATTTTCAGATGAAGAAATTAAAATCATTTCTAGGCAAATGAAAAGGTGCTCTAAATCACTATTGATCAGAGAAATGCAAATTAAGACAACTCTGAGATACCACTATACACCTCTCAGATTGACTAAGATGACAGAAAAATATAATGACAATTTTGGAAGGGATGTGGGAAAGCTAGGACACTGATACATTGATGGTGGAATTGTGAACAGATCCAACCATTCTGGAGTGCAATTTGGAACTATGCTCAAAAAGTTATCAAATTGTCCCTACCCTTTGATTTAGCAGTTTTTCTACTGCTTGAATAGATCTTAAAGGAGGGAAAGGGACCCACATGTGCAAAAATGTTTGTGGCAGCCTTTTCTGATGTGGCAAGAAACTGGAAACTGAGTAGATGCCCATCAGTTGGAAAGTGGCTGAATAAGTTATGGTATATAAATGTTATGGAATATTATTGTTCTATTAGAAACAATCAGCAAGATGATTTTAGAGGGGCCTGGAGAGACTTATATGAACTGATGCTAAATGAAATAAGCAGAACCAGGAGATCATTGTATATGGCAACAACAATATTATATTTTGATGGTCATGGCTCTCTTCAAAAATGAGATGATTCATACCAGTTCTAATTGTTCAGTGATGAAGAGAGCCATCTACATCCAGAGAAAGGACTGAGGGAACTGAGTGTGGACCACAACACAGCATTTTTAGTCTTTGTGGTGTTGTTTGTTTACATTTTGTTTTCTTTCTCAGTTTTTTTCCTTCTTGATCTGATTTTTCCTGTGCGCCAAGATAACTGTATAAATATTATACACATATGTTGGATTTCACATATATAAACATATTTAACATTTATTGAACTACCTGCCACCTAGGGGAGGGGGTGAGGGGAAGAAGGGGATAATTTGGAACAAAAATTGACCCTTTGCAAGGGTCAATGTTGAAAATTTACTCATGCATATGTTTTGTAAATAAAAAGCTTTAATAAATAAAAAAGACTATAGTGTAATGAAAAGATCACTGACTTGGTTCAATTCACACCTTTAATATTTATAACCTGCTTCACTTTAAGCAAGTCACTTACTCTTGCTAGATCTTAATTACTTCATCTACAAATTAATGATATTGTACTAGGTCCCCTCTGAAGTTCCTTCCAGCTCTAAATTTATGATTCTAAAAATATAATACTACAGCTTTGGTTTGACCAGAGCAAACTAGAATGACTACTGCTTCATTATTCCTGGAAGCTGGTTCTTTCTCATTGAAGCCATCAACATTTTTGGGGTTGTCACATCATTTTCCTAATTTACAATGAATTTGTACTTCACTAAAATCTCTAGATCATATTCTGACAAATTGATGTCTAATCATAACTCTTCTATTTTGTACTTAGAGAGTTGATTTTTTGAATTTAAGTATGATCAGTAGAGATTGGCACAGAAAGGGAGAAGGGGAGTAAGGGAGAGGAAAGGATGGAGATGTCATGAGTGAGATTGTCTAAATCAGTAGTGTCAGATTCAAATAGAAAAGAATCTTTGCTGGTTGCATTTTGACTTATAATACCACTAAATAACATTATGTATGTTGTTTTATATATTTATTTATTTTATTAAACATTTTCCACTTATATTTTAATATGGTTCATGCTTCACTGGTGTTTTTTGCCTGACTCATGTAGCCTGCTGTCTTGAATTTGACACCTCTGGAAAACCATCCTAGAGAATAATATAATATATATTACCACACACTTCTGTGGAATAGTATGTGTCAAGTTATCAAGAGATTCCTACCAATTTTTTGGAAATCAGAGCCAATGGCACCAAATATTTTGAGGTAAAATAAGAGAACAAATAGAATGAATATCTGAGTGGTGCTTCAGTGATAATTGTTGAATTTTGGTTGGAGGCAGATATACTTTAAAATGCAATGTGATTTATACATAAGTATATAAAATATATGGTTAGTTAAAGGGGGAAAGGACACCGATTCACTAAGAGTCCTTAGATCACAGAGATGGAGTTCATTCCTTTGAAAAGTCTGGCTCTAAAGATATGGGAACCATAATCTTTTTTTCCCCTTTATATTTTTTTTTCTCATTATGCCAAGACCCCTGAGTGTAGGAAAGTCTTGGGTCTCTCCAACCTATTTTTGAGTCTTATAAGTTTCTACCTTTACAACATCTCATATGTGTGTTCTTTTATAAACTCATAAGGCTACCACTCTAATACAAGCCCTCATCATTTCTTACCTGGACATTTCCCTTCCCCAAATCTCTCCTACTCAGTTTCTTTCTTGTTTTTTAAAGTAAAGCTTTTTGTTTTCAAAACATATGCATGGATAATTTTTCAACATTGACCCTTACAAAACCTTGTGTTCCAAATTTCCCCCTCTTTCCCCCCACTCTCTCCTTTAGATGGCAAGTAATCCAGCATAGGTTATATATATTAAAATGTATGTTAAATCCAATTTTTGTAAACATATTTATACAATTATCTTGTTGCACAAGAAAAATCAGACCAAAAAGGAAAGAAAATGAGTAAGAAAACAAAATGCAAGTGAACAACAAAAAGAATGAAAATGCTATGTTGTGATCCACATTCAGTTCCTGCAGTCTAACTCTGGGTGTAGATAGTTCTCTTCATCACAAGATCATTGGAACTGGTCTGAATCATCTCATTACTGGAAAGAGTCTCGTCCATCAGAATTGATAGTCTTACAATATTGCTGTTGCTGTGTACAATGATCTCCTGGTTCTGCTCATTTCACTTAGCATCAGTTCATGTAAGTCTCTCCAGGCCTCTCTAAAATCATCCTGTTTATTGTTTCTTATAGAACAATAATATTCCATAACATTCATATACCATAACTTATTTAGCTATTCTGTAGTGATGGGCATCCCATCAATTTCCAGTTTCTTGCCACTACAAAAAGGGTTGCCATAAACATTTTTGCACATGTCTCACTCAATATCTGAACTGATTTTCCTAAAACACAGGTCTATGTCATTACCCCAATCATAAATTCCATTGGCTCCCTATTACCTCCGGTGTCAAATATAAAATTCCATTTGACATTTCACAATTTGCCCCCTTCCTACTTTTTCTGTTTTCTTAGACTTTACTCCTGTTTGCCTACTCTAAGATCCAGCAACATAGTCCTATCTGCTTTTTCTTGAACATGACACTCCCCTGTCTGCTTCTGCAGTAATTTTGCTTCCTGCCTGGAATACTTTGCTTTTTCCAAGTCAGCCTCTTGGCCTCTTAGTTTCCTTCAGGATTCAGTTTAAATCTTACCTTCTGCAGGAGGTCCTTGGTCCTCACCCTCCCTCAGGCAGAGCCTGTTATCTTAGATTACTTTCCATTTACTTTGTATATATCTCGTATATTTCCAGTTACTCACATGTCTTCCCCATTACAAATGCCAATTCTTTGAGGGAAGGAGATGTTTTTGCCTTTCTTTGTATTCAAAGTTTAACACGGATACACAGTAGGCACTTAATAAATAAATGCTTGTTTATTGACAGCAAAAATTTAGTGGAGGGGAGTTAAAAATCGGTTTTGAAACATTTATTTTTTTTAAACAATAGAGGGCAGTAACGAATTTATTTATTTATTTATTTTTGGGTATCTCGCAGTTTTTCCCTCGGGGAGGAGCTCAGATCTCAGCAAGAACAATCTTTTAGCAAAGCTGGGTCAGAAAAAGCTTACTTGGCCAGATGTGCAAGGAAGGCGGGACTCTGAACTGACCAATCACAACCTTGGGGAACAGGGGTGGGTTTCTGTTTTAATAGCTTCCTTGGGTAAAAGACTCAAGTGTGCTCGTTATGCTTCCCTTAACCTTTTCTCTTTCTCGGCAAATCATTCTAGGAAGGAGGAAGATTTTAAGATACTGCCACAAACCTGCTGCCTTTATGTCTACTTTACTGATCAATCAGCCTCAGTATTCCTGGTTGAAAGATCTGGGACTCAAAGAAGAAAATGAAGGCGTGTATAATGGGACTTGGGGTGGAAGAGGAGAGGTAAGCATGGAGCTCATGGAAATCTGATCTTAGCTGGTCCGGAAGCCATAACTCTTCTCTGTTTTGCAAAAATCATTGCCCTTTTAGGTTGTAGTTGCATTATAAATAGCATTTTAATTTTTTAAACAATAATTAATTGCTTGATTTTAATGATTATACTTTTAAAACCCCTTTAAATGTTAGATTCTTGAATCCAGAGAAAGAAATGCAAATATTTATTTAAAGTTAGTGCAAACTCAAGTTACTTTGCAGTGGTATCTTGGGCAATACTTTTACTCGGGGAAATAACACTTTGCACTATAGAGAATTTTTATGTCTCCTTTCCTAAGTGCTTAACGCTAATTTCCCCCCAGTTTAGTGATTCTCAAATGTTAAAAAATAAATAAATAAATAAATAAATAAGACGGAAGTGAGGATAGTTAATCACCTTTTTAAAGGATTAGTTGTAAGGTTGCAAAATTTTCCTAAATTGTTGCAGCTGTTGTGAGCAGCTGGATTCAAAATTCTATTCTGTTGCTTAAAGGTTATTTTGGCCCTGGGCATGTTATGATTTACCAAGGACTTAAGTTTTCTTCTCTGTAAAATGATGAGGTTAGTCTAGATGATGCCTCTTGCATAATTAGGATTAAATATTAAAAGGGAAAGTAAGAGGCATGTTGAGAGCATGTGTATTTTAAAAGTGAACTTTTAAAAGCCAGCTACTGTGTTTGAAACCCATTAGAAAAAAATTATCAGATAATCAGTGCTTTCAATAAACAATGGCAGATAAGTTCGGGAAAATTTTGTTGTTCTCTCTCAAAGTCTTGGATTTGCCCTTTCTCTTCCCCCTTTTATAATATACTCTAAAAAGACTTTTTTTTTTTTTAAAAGGTTGTTACAAGCTACTGCCCAGCTAACAATGAGCCTATAGCAAGAGTCCGCCAGGTAAGTGTGCTATTATTTTATAGTTTTTGGGGTGTGTGTGTCTGACCTTATGCAGAGCATGTAGTAATTAATAATGAAAATGCCTAAAGTTGGGAATGATACTTTTTAAAATTTGGCATTTATTAAGAAGTATAAATTCTGTCTTTTATTGGGCAAAAAAGAGATACTAGATATTCCAAATGATGCAAACAAAGAATAAGTATTTTAATTAAACCCCAGAGAACATAAAAGTGAGAGAAAGGATTTATTATGAAACAAATATATTTGGAGAAGATTGGGGTGGAAAAAAGATTTGAACTCATCACAAGTGGTTCTTGCTTAATGTTGAAAAATGCAACAAAATGGAAAAAATTGAAGGAAAATTAATTTATCTCATACTTTTGTTTATGTTAAATTGAATAAGATGTGACTTGCTTTAATAGAAAGAAAATAAACATTATTAAGCATTACTCTTACAAATATTTTCTTATTCAGGTCTTACAACAATCCCAAGAGGTACAATTAATGAAACTGAGTTAACAAACTTTAAATTATATTTCTATATGTATAGAAGAATTGCATATGTTTAACATATATTGGATTATTTGCTATGTTGGGGAGGGGTTCGGGAAGGGAAGGGAGGGAGAAAAATTAGGAACACAAGGTTTTGCAAAGGTAAATGTTGAAAACTAGCTTTGCATAAAATTTGAAAATAAAACTAGTATTAAAAAATTATATTTCTAGAGTCACACAGCTAAGTGTGTGTCTAAGACCACATTTGCATATTCTGCTGCACTCCTTAGCTACCTTTAGGTAACTAAAAAAAATAAAACAGTTTTGTACATGTCAGCATAAATGATATTTTTGAAATATTGACAAATGTAAAAACTATATCCCAAATATGTAACAACTCTAAAAAATTTGTAAAGATAACTAAAATAGCTAAATGGTGAAAATATATGTGAATGTCAATTTTCAAATGGTAAAATGCAAATTAACAATAACTTTGAAAACTTGCCAACCTTATATTACTTTGTATTGATTAATGTAAATTAAGTAATTGAGGTATTCATTGGTAAAAAGAATTAAAATTGTAAAATCTTCTTGGAGAGCAATTCACAACACAGTAAAAGTTATAAAACTTATCTTACTCTTAGTAACCCAGTAATTCCATCATTGGAAATATTCACTAATAGTACTAAGAAAAATAGGACAGAGTTTTAAAAAAAATTTCTTAGTTGTAAGTGCAAAAAACTGAAATTAACTTAACTGGCACAAGAAGAGGGAGTGGTTAAATTATGGTAATGATAATAATAGTAATAATGATAATAAATAATAATAGCTAGCATTTATGCTTTAAGCATTTAGCTTTAAGATTTACAAAGTGCTTTACATACACTCACATACTCATACATGTATATATGTTATCTTATTTGATAGAATAATGTAACAGAATCTGAATCATTGCTTTGGATTCTGATCTTTTTGATCTTCGGTCCCCTTTATACTTTTTAAAATTACTGGGGGCCTCCCAAAGAACTTTTATTTCTGTTTACTGATAATTGCTCTAATAGAACTTTAAAAAGTACTTTTGACATTTATAACATCTCTCATATATACCCCCTTCACTCTAATACTATCATTAGCTTGGCACATGATCTCATCACTTCATACCCGGACTGTTAAAATAACATGCTAGTTGACTTCCTTGTCACAAATCTTTCCCTAGTCCATCTTCTACTCAGCTGTCAAAATGATCTTCCTAAGGCACAGATTTGATACTTATCTTCAATAAAATCCATTGGAGCCCCCCTTATCATTTCTAACATAAAATAAAATCCTCTTTTTGGTGTTCAAAACACTTTATAACCTGACCGTTCTTACCTTTTCAACCTTCTTGTGTCTCCTAGGTAATTCTATGTTCCTGTGACTCTGGGTTCCTTGTGATTTCTTGAACAAAATATTCCATCCCCAGCTTTGGGAATTTTCACTGAATGCTTCATCTCTGTTTTTCTTTCTTTCCTCATCCCTGCTGCCTGGCTTTCTTGGCCTCTTTCAGAACCCAGCTAAAATTTCATCTTCTTCTACAAGGAAGCCTTGTCCAATCTCCCTTAATTTTAATGCTTTCCATTTGTTGATTATTTCCAGTTTATCATGTATATAGGTTGTCTGTACATAATAATTGTTTGCAAATTCCTCCTCCCCTCCCTTTTGACTATGAGTTCCTTTAGAGCAGGAGGTATCTTTTGTCTTTTTTTTTTTTTTTTTTTTTTTTTTTTTTGCAACCTTTGTATCTATGAATTAGCACCATGGCTGAAACATAATAAGCATTAATATGATTGTTAGTCATTAAACCCCCTGAAAGCATCTGGGAGAACCATAGAGGGTCTCTGAAATGTATTTTTTTTTTTTGAAATGTGTTAAAGCAAGTAAGACCAACTATTGTGAGGAATATAAAGAAATGAGGAAATACTTAAAATTATTTTTAAAACTGGAAAAAAAGAGCAAAATTAAAGTACTTACCAAGTACAGCCTCATAAGAGAAAAAGTGAATAGGAATGGACAATTTTGAGAAATGACTCAAGAGTAATGAAATTTCATGTATTGGAATTCATTTATTTGATTGTAAATAATTGTAAAGCAAATTAGATAATAGTGATGTTTAGATTTGTAGTAAGTTAATAAAAAAAGAAAAGAAATAAATGGTTTTTTTTTTTGGCTGTAATCTGATATGAAGCCTTCCCTAATAGCCTTCCCATCTTCCAGCTAAAAATGAACTTTTCTATTCTTTTCTTTTTTTCTTTTTCTTTTTTGTTGAGACAGTTGGGATTAAGTGACTTGCCCAGGGTCCCACAGCGAGGTAGTGTTAAAGTGTCTTAGGCCAGATGTTAACTCGGGTCCTCCTGACTTCAGGGCTGGTGCTTAACTTTTTCTTTAAAATTAAATACTTTATGTGTCTGCTATGTATTTACCATGTGTATTGATATTTTTCATTTCATCTATATATTTTTTGGATATTTCCATGTGTATTGGTATTTTTCATTTCATCTATATATTTTTTGGATATTCCCTTTAATACTTTTAATATAGTAGACACCAAATAAATGTTTGTTAAATGAATTTTATTTAATAAATAGTAGGAGATAGCCTCTTCTTTTGATAGTCCATGTAAGAATTAGATATGTTAGTGAGTACTTGGTTATATTCTATGAATATAATTGTATAATACACATACACACACACATACATATATAACATATAATTGTGATTTGGTTTATTTTGGACAAGGAAAGTAGATTAAGACCACATATGGGGAAATGGAAGTTATTTTATTTAAAAAAAAAAAAAAACGACCATTTCAGTATATATCTTTGGGGTTTGTAAAATTGCTTGTTCTGCAGAGATGGGGAATATTACCTAAAACATCCTACATGAGAATACAGATGTATTTTACATATATGTATGCATACATGTAAACGTATACACATATAAATATGTATACAGATATACTCAAGCATGTAGAAAATATATGTATGTAAAATACATCCATATTGTCATCTTTTTAAGATTTTAGGTAGTGTTACACACAAACACACACACACAATACACATATTTATGTATATATATAAAAATATATCTGTATAGTCTGAGTGGTTATTAATAACCTTTTCTTTTGCTTTTCTTCCTGTTTTTCTCTTCCCCCATTATTCCTTCCATAAGGCTAACCTGGCAGACTATGAAGAAACATTAAAGAAAGCCAAAGAAGCTTGGAAAATATGGGCAGATGTAAGTAATTTTACTCAATTAACAATTCATTTGCTTCTATTTTTATTTTTGGAATGTATTGTGGGGGCAAAGGGGTTCACTAGTGTGAAATGTTCAAATAAATGAAATTAAGAATTTTGACAACCAGTGATTAAAAAGCCTCTATGTTGGTGTGATGCTATCTTAAATTAATTTCAGAGGAAATGAAATATACCTTTTTAGATAGGGAAGAATCACAGATTTACTTCTAAAGATATTGTGTTAAGCTGCCTAATCATATCTGCTCAGCCCTGGTGAATCATCTGACTAGAATGTGGCCCAAGGCAAGTATTTATTAATGTTCTCGATAGTATTTGGAGGCTGTTTTGCTGGCCCAGACAAATCAACTTGACTTTTTCAAAGGGAGATGTTGCATAATATGGTAGAAGAAGCACTGTCTATAAGTAGCTGAAGATTTGGGTTCACATTCTGCCTTTGGTGTTTACTATCTTTGTGATCTTTGCTAAGTCACAATCTTCCTGGGTTTTAGTTTCCTCATCTTTAAAATAGTTTGGATGGCTTCTCTTAGACTCCTTCCAGTACTAGACTTGATGCCATGATATTATGGCATAAGAAAGATTAAAAAAAAAAGAGACTCTGAAATAATTGATATTTTGCATATCTTTTGTTTTCTGCTCCCAAGAAATAGTTTGGATCCCCTTTATCAGACTAGAGAATCTTGTAAGAGAAGGTGTCATGGTGGAAGATTGTTCAGATGCTGGAGAGATTCTACTGTTAATAAAAAAATAAGATGCAAGAACAGTTATAATGTATGAAAATTTTGTACTGAAATTTTTTTTTTTTTTTTTTTTTGCTTATGTAAAGCTTTACTTAGGGTACATGTGTAGACCAGAAAAAAGAATACTACTTTATTTGATAAGGTATTTGGCCTTAAATTTGCATGCCCTCTCCTCCAAAAATTACCTATGGAATCATTGCTAAATTGTAAATATTTAGCCTAGAGATCAAGAAACTTATGGAGACACACTTGGTAGTTCTGTTTATATATTTCTAGATTTTTTTTATGTGGAAGAGGGACTATTTTTTCTGTGAAGACAGATTGAAGAACAGTATGTTGAAATTACAAAGATGAAAATTTGGGATCATTTTCAGGATAATGTTTTCCTAAAGTGTTATAGGCTCCCTTCATTGTAAGGTGGGTGATATTATATAGCAAATGTCCCCTCACAAAAGGTGTTCAGAAAAAAGCTGAATATCGGGTGTATTTTAGAAAAAATACTCATTCAGAAATAGTTGAATTAAAGGTCATCGGGTTTAGGATCTTTCTGGGCTTAGGGCTAAAAGGATCTTAAAGTCTAGTAAAATTCTTTCATTTTATAGACCAGGAAACTGACCCAGTCTGTTGACTTTCCTTAAGGTTACACAGACAGTAAGTAGAATTTGAATCTAGGTATTCTTTCCTTATCACTACTGGGGTCCTTTCAGAATCTTTGGTTTCTGCTTCTCTTCTAAGAATAATGACTGATAGCTAAAGTTATATTTTCACCATCTTGCTTCATTGTGTTGCTACCATTACCAATTCTTTTAACTCTCTTAAATAGATGGGAAATGGTAGTTGGAAAATGTGGCAATTTGGAAAAGGAAGTAGGCAAAACGCAAAAGTAAAGTAATTCTTTAGTAGCTTGAATATTATGATAAAAATTAAATTTTCATTTTCAATATGTTGATTCTGCCTAGCCAAGGATAATGAATATTTTTCTTTCAACTTAGATCTGCCTATATTTCCATAAAGTGTTTTGTGGATTGACTTTTTTTTTTTTTTTTTTTTTTTTTTTTTTTTTACTCTAAACAAGATGTATATTTGCCATTATGTAAATAAGGCTTCAAAAGTATTTTAAGTTGATGAATATTTTGATGGCACAATTCTTAATTACTTGTAAAACAGTACTGGAACTCTACACAGATTGTGATCAGGTCATATAAATACTTTCTTTTGCCTGACAGTGGGGGTAGGGAATGGTTAGCATTCCTTTGAAAAGCTTTCAGATCAGTGATGCTTTGGATTTTACTGTCATAACAGCAACTTCATCTTGAAAATACATAAGGAACAGATTAAAATTAATGAATGAATGAATACATAAATGGTCAAGGAATATGATCAGGAAATTTTCATAGACATCCAAACTAAAGCCATGTGAAAAATGTTGCAAATCACTAACTAAAATTATGTTGCTCAATTCTAAGTGCTTTTATCTTTAAAACTGATCAATGGAGTTTCATTCTTTACTTAGATTCCAGCCCCTAAACGAGGAGAAATAGTAAGACAAATTGGTGAAGCCTTGCGACAGAAGATCCAGATATTAGGAAACTTGGTAAGATATTTTAAAAGTAAATGTGCCTTTAAAAAAATCCAACAATTAACCTACAAGTGCTCTGTGTTCTTATTTTATGGAAGATTGATTTTGAAAATTGATTTTACAGAAATAAAACTTGATTTTTTACGTACTTATACACTCTATAAATAAGAAAAAGGGCATTTAAATTGGAACATTCTAGAACTTTTTGTAGTACTTATTAGCTATAACACAAGATGTTATAACAAAGGCCTGTTTTGAATTTCATTAAAGATAATTTTAAAAAACTGAAAAACTGCATCTACCTCATTAAAGGACTTTGTTATTTTAAAACAATTCAGTAGCATGAATCTAGAAGAAATCAGAAGTTCATTTAATTTTTTTTTTTGCCTTTCAGACTTCTCGTCTTATATGTTGCACTTCTATATTTATTATCTGTATTATTTTATCTTATAGTTATCTTTATATATATATATATATATATATATATATATATATATATATATATATATATATATATATATCTTCTCCTTACTAGATTGTGTGGCCCATGAGAGTAGAAATTAGACCCTGACATTTATTTATAAGTAGTAGACCTTAACATGTATATATCCCTAATCCCTAATGCTATACTTTCCACATAATAGGTGCATAATAATTGTTTGGTAAGCTTTCCTTAGTCTTGTTCTTCAAATCTTTGATTGAGTCTTGCAATAATGTTTCTTAATCTTAGCTTTCTTGTTCTTCTTTTTCTACTTCATAATGTCTTTGCCCAATATGTGAATTCTTTTTTCTAGGTGCTTTTTTTTTTTTCATGTTTACTTAAGAAGTTTGAAAGATTCATTCATGTTTAAATGTTTTTTAAATTAGTATATAATTTTTTTTTTATTTTCAGGTATCTTTAGAGATGGGAAAAATCTTCGTGGAAGGTGTTGGAGAAGTTCAGGAGTATGTGGATATCTGTGATTATGCTGTTGGCTTATCGCGAATGATTGGAGGACCCATTTTGCCTTCAGAAAGTAAGCAAGTAAAAAATTTGTGATGAAATCTGCTAATTACAATTATACATCTTTCTAGTAAAATCTGCAGGTTACCAAATAAATTGAAGGAAGAAACAGAGTAACCAAAAAATTTCTAGATACATCATATTTGAATTTTTAATTAATCTGCTTTTTGAAAAGGATGGAGAAAACTCATCATCTGTAGTTGGTATATGCTTGACCATGTCAGCTGGATTTTGTTACTTAATAGTTAATTAATTTTCTTCTTTTAAGAACATATTTATTTAAAAGTTTTGATCTGGAAAATTAGAAAGTACATCTTCTGTTGATATGATGTCCCACCAAAAAGCAAATAATTTAGATTATTACCTCTAGAATTTTAAGAAAATACCTGGTTAGCAGAAAGGTTTTTATTTTTTTCAGTCAAAAAATGTTGACTTTGTGTTAGGCAGAAGGGATACAATGCTGAAACAATTTTTGCTTTCAATAAGGTTACATTTATTGGGAAGACATGTACATATTATGTATATATAATAAATACAATGTAGTATTAAATTTTTTTTAATACTTTTATTTTTCATTTTAAACATCTGAGAAACATATAAGTATTGTTTCTCTTGGAATGAGAAATGCTAATTTGCTCATGTTTTAACATGGCATCTGACACAACACATTTTTGAAACCACGTTTATTTGAATCTTTAATAGACTATAATTCATATTTTTGTATAAAATAGTTAAGATTAGTAAATTTTTATCTACAAGACAGTAATCATTAAAATCTTTCATCCCCCTAAAGTAACTCTTTTTTTGACCATTCCCTTCAAAATCTCTCCCTTAACTGGCTGTGTGCCTTTCTCAGGGTTATCAAAGAGACTTCCTCTCACTTATCAGTACTTTAATCCTTTAGGAAAAGGGGAAAGAGTGTACTATTTTCAGATGGATTATTACTCTGATGCTTTCAGAGGAAAGCAATGATCTAAAGTAAAGAGAAGATATTTCTTGGTCCATGTCTGATTACCACTTGTTATTTTACTTAGACGTTAGCTTTTCTTCCAGAACTTTTGTAACTTTCCTAAAAGAAAGAAATTAGATCTAAGAAAAAAGGATGGGGACATTGCTTCCTGAGTTTAAGTACTCATAAGATTTCCTTCATTATTTAGAATGGAGAAATATTTCTTTTTTTTTTTTTAAGTTTGCTAAGTCTTTTAAAAATATTTTAATGTTTTTATTTTCTTTAATTACATGTAAAACAATTTTTAATAATACTTGTTTTTCAAATTTGAATTCCAAATTCTCTCCCTTCCTTCTCATACCCTCTCCCCCGATTGAGAAGGCCCATGTGAAGTTGTGCAAAATAAGAAATATTTATTAATATTTCACTTAATCTAAAAAAATAGTATTATGCTTCCACAATAGTTGGGGAGGTTATTAGAGGGAATATTGCAAAGTTTTTTTTTTTTTTTTTTTTTTTTTTTTAAAGAACAGTGGTTTTCAATTTGGGGCCAATCAACATTATTTAAAGTTTTTTAATAATATATCCAGTTGCCATTAATGCCCTCCAATCTTTTTTTCTTAGGAAAGTTACAAAAGGACTGGAAAGAAAACTAAAGTTCTAAGAAAATGAATTACAGGTGGTAACCAGTAACCTTTCTTATGGATTTTATTTTGTGCCTCTAAAAAGACCTCTAAAAAGAGGTCTGAAGACTTCACTATATTTCCAAAGGAGGCAATGACACAGAAAAGTTAAAAGCCTCTGCATTCAAAGGTCTTTAACTGAGTCTTGAAAGTAAGGTATTCTATGAGGTTAGAAATGAGGAGGGAATTCCGGGCATAAGGGTGGTCTCTGTATTCAGAGGTGATGAATTCTGACCATGTTAAGCATATTTAATGATGAGAAATAAAAATTAAGACATTTGTAGCAATAATCAGTATTAAAGGGTCCTGTTGTTTGACTATAGCTATCTACTTCTTTTTCTTAGAATGCAAAATGACTTCTCATAAAATGAGAAGCTTTGTCTCTGAATGATCTGCCAAATTGGCTTGTCAGCTTATTGGCATTCCACATCAATGCCCCATAATAATTGCTTTATATTTATTTGCTGATTGCTTTTTTTATCACTGCCAATCCAACTCTTACTAATCCCATCCAAAAACGTCTAAAGGAATCTCTTTTTCTCTTTCTTTCCCCCCATGTGTATGTATATGTTTCTGTATGTGTGAAGCTTAATGAATCAAACAAAGATAATGTAAATTCTATTTCTTCTCATTCAGGACCTGGTCATGCCCTTATTGAACAGTGGAATCCTTTGGGCTTAGTTGGAATCATCACTGCATTCAATTTCCCAGTGGCTGTGTATGGTTGGAATAATGCTATTGCTCTGATTTGTGGGAATGTCTGCCTTTGGTAAGACTCAGTTTCTTTTTCCTTTTTTTTTTTTTTTAAACTATTTCAAATATGCAAGTTATAACATTGCTTTTCATACACATTTGTGCTTCACTTTGTTTATATTTATAAATTTAAACATTTTAGTTTATTCATACTTGATTTCACCCCTACTGATTTCACCCTAAAATTCCTTTTTGTATTCTATATTGCTGCATCACATTTGGTATCACAGTTGTGAAGCTGTTGAGAGATCAATGTAAAAGGTAACTTAGGGAGAGGAAGATACTAAAGGTTTAACAAAAAAGCTTTACTTTTATTAATCCTGAAAAAGGTGGCCTAGAACACCAATTACCAACCTATATGCTTATTGTCTAGTTTCTATAAAATCTCTGATATTCATCTATACACAAATCAAGGACAACTTCTTTGATTAGTAGGAAAGAGGTAGCTCTGTAAGCAGTATTCAAAAGTCGAAAACATTCTTGAATATTAGATAACATATTTACCATTTTGTAGTTTTAAAAGATAGAGAGAATATAAAATAATACTGTGTCTGCTGTTTGGTGCTCTCAAGGCACTTGATGGCAGAGTGATAGGAAGCACTATAGCCGATCTTTCCCCCAATAGAACT
This sequence comes from Sarcophilus harrisii, assembly GCF_902635505.1. Classification (NCBI taxonomy): domain Eukaryota; kingdom Metazoa; phylum Chordata; class Mammalia; order Dasyuromorphia; family Dasyuridae; genus Sarcophilus; species Sarcophilus harrisii. The sequence continues at coordinate 199,321,351 of NC_045426.1, forward strand.
TCAAATAGCTCTAGAACCTGTTTCAGAATGAATCCTGATAGGGAATTCCAAAAAGAGCCACAATGAATCTTTTATCTGGCCCCACTCAGCATGGAGAATCAGACAGAGAAGTCTGTAGACACTGGGGATAGATTCTGGCCAGGAGAACATGTGCAAGCACTCCAGTGCTTAGGGACAGGCTGTGTATCAGGGCAAGAGGAAGTTCTAGATTCATACTGGGTACCCCTTTACACATACCTGGGCACTGCTATAGGGACAAGTGTGAACTGGTACCCTGGTTGAGAACTACTCTGTTCCAGGTAACAGATCTCGGGCGGATTGAGAAAAGAAACAATGTCTAGTGGTAGAAGGCCCTAGGAAGTATACCAAGAAAGGAGAAAGTTCAGAAGCCAGTAGTGACAGTGTGGCTTAGACTCTAGCTAAACTAAGCTAGACCCTAAGTGCAGTGCAGTTTCATTTCCAGTATCTAATTCAAGTTATAGAGGAATAATCAGGGCAAGAATTCTAGACCATAGGGAAACCTATAATTCTGATACTCTGAAACTAAAGAACTTTTCATCTTAGTCTAGCAGCAGTCTACTCTTGCTCAAATCTGAATTCAGTTTAGGAACTTGCAGAGTTTAGATTAAGGCAGCAGTAATCAGACCATTCTGGAAGCATTGAAAGCTTGCAGGTCTACAGAATGAGGCATCCCTGAGATCCTGGAAATAATACAAGTAAGAAATATTAATATAACTGGCCTAGACCTTCTCTTCAGAAATGGAAAAGAGCCTAGACCTACACTTCAAGTCTGAAGTCAGAAAGTAGTCTGGAAAAATGAGCAAAGAGAAAGAATTGCAACATAAAAGAATTATTATGGTGTCAAGGAGAAGCTCAAGATACAAACTCGGATAAGAAGGACTCCAAAACAAATACAAGCAAAGTCTCAGAGAGAAACACTTTATCTTCCCAAAGGAAATCTTCAAATTAAAACTCCTAGGTACATTATATCTCAAAATCCAGAACTTCCAAGTCAAAGACAAAATACTGCAAAGAGTGAAAAAGAAAGAATTAATGATTTAGCAGCTACCACTATAAAGGAATGGAGAATTTGTACAATATTATAGAAGGCAGAGTATATGGAATTTTTATCAAAAATAACTTATCCAGCAAAACTGAATCCGATGCTACATGCTTTTTGGGAAAGAATGAAATTTTAATAAAATAGAAGGCTTCTTAAGCAGTTCTGATGAAAAGATTAAGTTGGACATGACAATGAAGAGGAATATAAAAGGTAAACGAGTGATAAAGGGCTAAAAAAGGATAAAGTGCTTACATTTGAATGTGGGGAGATGGACCCTAGTTCATTTACACAAGGCCAGGGAAGAGTGGAGAAGAATACAATTGGAGAGGAAGCAAAAAGGGAGTTAGGAAAAAAAATTATCTCACATAATCATTATGTGCAAATAGAAAGCTATATTAAAAAGAGGATGTACCTCACTCATCTAAACAAGTCAAAGGAGGGAAAAGAGGGAATTATAGGGAGGGTAATTTAAAGAGAAATTAGTCTAAGCAAAACAAACTAAAGAGATATAATATTTGTGACTTTTCGAAGTGACAAAGAATGGGAATTTTAAGGGGTGACCATTAATTTGGGAATAAATTCATTGTGATATACAAATATTATGTAATACTATTAAGTTGAAGTCTTAAAACATAGTAACCAGCCATGATTCAAAGTCACAACTTATGAAACATAATCTTTGTCTTCTGAGAATTGAAGGAGTCAATTTCTTTTTTTGGACATGGCAGCTGTGGAAAATAATTTTGATTGATAACATTTATAGTGGATTTTGTTTTTCTTGTGAAGAGAGCTCAGATGGGAGAATATGAAGGCAGATTTTGGTTGATTAAAATGTTTTTCAAAAAGGTGGTTGGTTGTTATCCTTCATTCTCAAAAAAGACCAACATAACATCACTGTTAAAGTTGTAAGATTGTGTCTAATGGTGGCTGATCAAATGAATACAAGCTTGGAATGCTCTGTTACACATTGGACACAAATAATCCCTATGAATATTTAGGATGGCTTCTCTAATTTTGTGCATCTTGCATTTTTTCTGAGCTAATTCAGTTCTCCTTTGGTCATAGAACACAGTACCTTCTCTGATGAGGGCACATCATGTGAGGTGGTCCTGTGCCAGTGTCTCCCATGTCATACATAAAGGAAGAAAGGGCTCTAGCCTTGGTAGAGCAGAACTCTACCTTAAAGATTCACTTCTGATAAGAAAGCATCTATAACATCAATCATTCAAAATTTCTTGAAGTCATAATGAAAAAAATAGCCCTGTTCAGTGGCCTTCTGATCATAAATTTAAAATGAAGCATCAAAGGGATGCATGCTTTTCATAGGTTTTCATCACTGATACAGAGAGACAAAGCATGGCAAAGTGGATAGGGCAGTGGAGGAAGTGTATCAGGGCAAGAAGAAGTCCTAGATTCATACTGGGTACCCCTTTACACATACCTGGGTGTTCCTAGACAAGTCACTTAACTCTAGGTGTCAGGAGAGCTTGGGCTTGATCTAAGTGCTTTTTCCAGGTCTAAGTCTTAAGTTGCTTTGAAGGACCTCTAATAAAGAATCTTAAATCAAAAAAGATTTCCTGTGCATGGTGATATGCTCCAAATGGTCCTGTGTGCAGTTGTCATTATACTGTTTACATAAACCATTCACAGCCTCTTGGAATAGATTTACATTTATTTAAGAGGTTAGCCTAGACCTAATTAAAATCTAGTCAGGTAGTAGCCTAAAAGAATGAGCAAAGAAAGAAAGAATTACACCATTAAAAGCAGTTATGGTGACAGGAATGTCAAATCATAAACAAAAAGAATGATACTAAAACATCTATAAACAAATCTACAATAAAAACTGTTTGGAAATGGGCTTAATCAAAATTTCTGGAAGAGAAGAAATGTGTTTTTTATTTTTTTAAAGAAAAAGTTAAAGAATTAAAAAAATTTAGCTCAAGGAAAAAATTATAAAAGAAATAAAAGTTATGTAAAGAAGAATTCAAAAGGGATGTTTGATATGAAGTGGCCAAAGAGGTCACATAACCATGATTCCTAATTACTATTTATGAAATGTCAATTGTCTTCTAAATTAAAATTCAAGGGATCAGAATGAGACAAATTCTTTTTGGACATGGCAAATGTGGAAAATTGTTTTGAGTGATAACTTGTTATACAATAACAATATTGTAAAAACAAAGTGTTGAAAGACCTAGGGACTTAGATTGGAGTACTGACCAACTATAGTTCTGGAGAACTTAATGATGAAAGATGCTACGTTCCTCCTGATAGAGAGGTGATGAATTTATAGTATAGATTAATTTTATTTTTATGTAGCCAACATGAGAATTTGTTTTGCCTCACACATATGTTTGTAATAGGAGTTTTGTTTTCCTTTTTTTTCCTCAGTTGTGGAGGGAGAGAGAAGGAAGAAAAAAAAAGTAGATTTTTTGTTTATTGAAAATGTCTTTTAAAAAATAATTTGATTTAGTTAAAGACTAAGTGGAAAAATAATGCCTTTTGTCCAACTGACATGAATTTAGAGAGACAATTTACTGGACAGATTGTCCATCAGTATGTGTTTTTTTCTTCTGTAAAGATAGTATTGCTAGGAGAACTAATTATTACTATCAAGTAATTTATTACATTCAGGATTAAAAGTAATAATAGTACTTTTATTTTCTTTCAGTTCAAACTCTTTATTTTTAGAAGGAAAGAGATCTAGAGAAGTTGTGATCTTGCCAACAATGGTCAACAATTTCCACTTTGCTAGTATTTTCTAAAAGAATTTAGTCAAATAAGGAACTACCAAAATAATTGATGATGAACTGTTTTCTATTTTTACTTTCCTAATTGCATGCTGAGAAACCATTTTTTCCTGTAACTGTTAGTTATGTTCAAATATTATCTTTATAGGTAAAAGCAAGAAAGTTTTCCATGAAAGAGTGGTAAAAGCGCGAATTAACTGTCTTACTTAAGAGTAATCTGATGTGGAAAAATAAAGTAAATCTATTTCCTTTAGTCTTCTCAGTTGTGTTCTGGGAACAGGAATTCTGGGAAGATTTTCTTTTAATCATGTTTGTACCAGCAAGATTAAGTTCAGATTAAGTCATCTTGAAAACTATTAGCCAAACATGGGAGTTGGATTCAAAGTGATAGTTCTTATTTGTGTCTTGTTAGAGTAGCCTTTTGGAGGGATATTAAGAGCTTAAGTTTAGCAGTAAATTCCCAATTTACTCACTAAATTCACTTATTTTCATTTAAAAATAACTTTGAAAGTGACTTGTTTCTCATTAATGACTTCATTTCTATTTTTTAATAGCAAATGATTGACCAAAACTTAAGTTTCTTCCTTCTTTTCTTCTAAAGGAAAGGAGCACCAACAACTTCACTCATTAGTGTAGCTGTCACAAAGTAAGTATATGTGTGAGATGTAAATTTCTTTTGCCTACGGGCCATGTTTTATCTATACTTTGTATTTCCTTTCTGTCCCCTTAGTGCCATATATATTTTTGCCTATTGTGGATTATTGAATGATAAACTGTGCTTTTCCTAAAGTATAGTTTTTTTGATCATTGTTCTTTCTCTGCTAATCTTTCCCTTTTACTCACTTTCCCCAATAAACTTCCTATTTGGCTTCCTGTTGCCTTCAGGATCAAATACATACAGAATCTTTGTTTGGCATTCAAAGCCCTCCATAACTTTGCCTCCTCTTAATTTTCAGTCTTCTTATTCTCTGTCATATATTCTTTGATTTAGTGACACATACCTTCTAGCTATTCAGTGAATAAGACATAGCCATTTTCTTGGCTTCCAGTATTTTCTCTGACTATTCCTCATGCCTGGAAGACTATCCCTTCTCAAATCTGCCCACTGACTTCTCTAGCTTTAGTTAAATTTCATCTTTTTATGGTAGCCTTCCCGAACTCTTCTTAATTCTAATATCTTCTCTCCATTAATTACCTCCTATTTATTTTGTATATAACTTTGTATTTATTTATTTGCATGTTATCTCCCTTATTAGATTATAAGCTTCAGAGCAAGGGCTGTCTTTTGCCTCTTTGTATCCTCAGTGCTCGTACAGTGCCTATAAGGACATATTAAGCACTTAATACAGGTTTATTGATTGATTCAAATTTGATTTGATCCAAACCACAGAAATATGATAGGTACTGGATTTACAGTCTAACGTGATAAGTAACTTATCCAAACATGGAACTTAGCCTGTGGAAGTCATTGCCTAAAATTGTAAGCTTGGGATTCTGCAGAAATCTGAGAGGGAGTTTAAACTTCCCTTTTTAAGTGCATATTACCAGTTTTCTTATGAGACAGTTTTCTCAAAATGCAGGGCCTACTTGGATAATGTTTACTTACATGCTTGAAAAGAGAATGTGAATGATTAGAGAAGATCTTGTAATTTTAAAGATAAAATTTTAACTAATGTAATGTTTTTTGTCATTTAAGACATAAATTCTTAGAAAAGCATTAAGAACTAGTAATTATCATTCACTCAGTTCTCCATATTATATATCCTAGCATGCAGTTTTGAGTTGGAGAACTTGAATTCAAATGCAGGTTATACTACTTGGTAACTATGTGACTGGGATAGTAAGTTAATGTTGCTATGTGATTTATTTCTCCAGAATGAAGGAGTCAGTGACCTTAGATGATCTCTGAGTTCTTTCCATTTCTTAGTTCTATGATTTTGGATTATATTTATAGGGAATTAAGAAGTTTGGATGCCTTGAGTGTTTGATTACAAAAATAGTGTCAGGAATTAATTATTCCTTTGCCTAACATATTCAATTTGGAGCACCCAGCATCTAATATAGCCGATCTTTTTTTTTGTTGTTTGTTTGTTTAATATTTAGTAATTCTAATTCTTGAGATCTGGAGGTTAGAAACATTTTTTTAAAGTTTCTGGTGAGATTTTTACATTTGAGGATTTGTTGCTGTCAGAAGAATTTAGCAGTTAGGGATCAAGTATTAGGATGGTTTAAGGAAAAGAAGCTAGAAGGGAAAGAGGTATGGATTAGTTAATTTTGATGAAAGAATAGATATCTATAGATAATGAGTTGGTCCTGCCACTCCTCAAGGAATGACAGGGAAAACTGGTATAATTTGAAATTGCATAAAGGGTAAGGAAGATAGGACTTTGGGGATCCTTCTTTTAAAAACTGTTTCAGAAGTTTATTTACTAATGCTTTTTTTTTTTTTTTTAGGATAGTAGCCAAAGTTTTGGAAGAGAACAACTTACCTGGGGCAATCTGTTCTATGACATGTGGTGGTGCTGATATTGGGTATGTTCTTTCATTAAGAAGGTGACCTAAGGGATATCATGCTATCTAAGGGAAAATGTCCTAAATTTTTAAAGCTGTTTCAGAGTAGAATGAATTACTTTAGAAATGTGTATGTTCTCCCTCACTGGAAGTCTTCAGGAAAAGGCAGGATTATCACTTGTTGGAAATGTTATAGAACACAATTTTATTTTAGGAACTATATGACATCCAAGGGTTCTTTAATTCTCAGACTCTGAAAGATAATCCAGGAAATCATGCATTTTCCCAGAAAAAAATGAATCCATGACTAATGAATGGTTCAAATGTTGTATTTTTGGCCTATTATGGAATGAATAGGATTTTGTGAGCTATCTTTGTTATCAAACCTCTATTTCTGTCTTTGTTTCTGTAAGAAAATGCATTTTTGAGCTTCAAATAAGCAACTTACAACTTTGGGAACATATTGCTTTAAAGTATAGTTTTGATCATTGTTCTGTCTCTTTTGTTCATCTTTTGTTATAATAGGGTTAGGACTATTGATATAGTGAGGAATAGCATTTTATAACTTAAACTTGTAAAATCCTAATAGTAATCTCTTATGATCATAAGTAAATTTCTTTCAATGAATTTCCATTGTTACTGAATATAGTCCCAACATTCACCTGAGTTAATTTCATTATGAGGGTTAAGTTTGCATAATTCAACTGAAAGAAACCTAGCAGGAAAATTTCACTGAGTTGCATAGGTTCTGTTGTATATTCCACATTCCAGTATTATTACACCATCCCCTTTAATTCCTGGAAACAATAGGATAGTGTTTCTGTTCTTAATACATAATTTTAGAAAAAACTCTTAATAGTTGCACATTAGTTAAAATTCATTGAAGGGCCTATCTACATAATTTCCCTTTGAGAAATTAAAAAAAAATTGTTTTTGTTGCTTATAAAATTGGAAGGAACTTCAGAAGTCACCAAGTCTTACCTCAAGTACATCAACAGTACTACCTTTTATAAAAACACACTCTACCTCAAAAACGGTTCTATTGATAGAAGGTTAAATGCTTTACAGGGCAGTCCATTTCACTGTTGGACAGAACATATCTCTATTTCTATCAACACCTAAAATTTTCCTTTAGTGGGACTGAGTGCCAGTGCTGTTACACACCTATGAATTGGATTAGTATTATGGGAAAAAGTTTATTATGCTAAGACATTGACTCAGATGGGCCAAACTTTTTGATTTAGAGAGACCACTGTTAGGCATATGTCCCTAAAAGGCCAAAAACAAAACGTTTCCATTTATACCAAACTCTGTATAGCAGCATTTTTTTAGTAAAGAAATTGAAGTGATGACGGGAAATGGATAAAGAGATTATGGCACCTGAATATGAAGGAATAATCCTAAATATATAATGGATTTAGAAATATATAGGAAAAGTTGTGAACATGAATTCATATGATCTAATTTTTTTCTTTTAAGATCAAGTATTTTATATTTATATTTAATAAATACAATAAATAAAGTATCCATATCCCTTGAAATTCTGTTGCCAGGCATATACCACAATGACAAAAAGAAAGGCCCTATACACATTAATATATTTATAGCAGCACTTTTAGAGTAGCAGAGAAACAAAATACATGCCCACCAATTGAGGAATGGCTAAAAAATTGTGGCATATGAATGTTATGAAATATTGCAGTGTTTTTTAAGAAGTTGAGAATATGAATACAAAGAATCATGGAAAGACCTATGATCTAATAAGTAAAAAAGTAAGTAGAACCAGAATAACAGTGTGAAACAATGATTACAACAATATTAAAGGAAAGAACAGCCACTAGAAAAACCTAAAACTGAACATTGCATGATCATAATAATCAAACATGCCATGGAAGAAGAGAGGAGAAAATATACTTCCATCTTTTCAAAGGTATGGGAGCATCCCATATAAAGTTACATGCAGTTGATGTGTTGGTTAGTTTTGTTGAACTGCTTTTATTTTTTAGTACAAGACCAAAGGGAAATGCAGATGAATGGAATGATTGTTAAGTTTTTCTTAATTGTTTATGGAGGTCACATTTCATTTATTAAAATATATCTGTGACTTTTCTCTTACAGCACAGCAATGGCCAAAGATGAGCGGGTAGATCTGCTATCCTTCACAGGAAGCACCCAAGTGGGAAAACAGGTGGCACTCATGGTACAGGAGAGGTTTGGTAAGTGGATATTCTAGAAATCATATTTCTCTGAAGACTGAATTTTGTCTTTCCTCCTTTTATACTGCTTCCAACAAAATCTATGTGGTATTTTGAATCATCCAAATGAAAGAAAGAATTGCACAATTTCCTATTAATTCTTAGGTCTAGCTGATTCCAAAGCAAATTATACAGAAATGTTTTCCTGAAGAACATTTGTTAAATTGGTCTTGATTGCATTGGCTAGGCAAGACCCTTCATTATGCTTAATGTCAAATAAAACTATAGACAAATGTTTAATGACTTTTTGGGAAGGAGGAATCTCCTTACTGGGAAAAAGTGAGTATTTTTTAAATTAGGTGGTTTGAAGTAGGAGTTTCAGATAAGCTGGGGAAAAATTTAATCAGCTTGTCCCAAATTATACTATTCTTTCTGGGTATATAACAACAAATAGAGAAAAAATTCTAGAGGACTCAGGAGTATTATAGGAGTCATATCTTAATTTCACTGAGTAAACATCTTAGGCATAAGATTTGAATAGATTTTGCAGAAGAAGGGAAAATAAAACCTTGCTTTTCTTTCAGATCTCTCATGGATCAGTAAAAAAAGAATTATTCATTGGAGTCAAAAGTAAAAAACATTCATGTTAGAGATAAAGTCTTTTGTTTCTTGGTATCTCCTGACAAGATAGCAGTTACTCTGTAAGCATTGTTTTCTGATTTAACTGCTATTAACAAGTTAATAAGCAGTGACTTAATATTTCAGTAACTGTTCAACTACTGTGGTCCTGGTGGAGAAATGACATATCATATACTCTACTGTTTTTCTTAGTGGGTTGTGGAGAGAAGGAGGAAGGAAAATTTGGTCTGTTATTTTAAAATAATACAGGTATGTCAAAAGTATTTTAACAAAGAAAAATTTAGCTTTGATTATTTTAAGTAAGTTAGATTAAATAAGTGAATAGAAGAATACAAGGTAAATATAGAATTGTATTAATTTGGGGGATAATGAATTTGTTGGGAAGAGTATGCTTGGGTCACTAAAAACAAAGGCTAATTTTAACTTTTTTTTTTAAAGGGAGAAGTTTGTTAGAGCTTGGAGGAAACAACGCTATTATTGGTAAGGATAATAGCATTTTTGTTCATTCAAATTAGCTAAATTATTACTAAATTCATCTTATAGATTAATAGGAAGTTACAGAAGTTATATATTCTAATTATGAGTAGATCCTGTATGTGGTATCTTACTTAGGCAAAGATCCTGGAGTGGTTTGCCACTTCCTTCTTCAGTGGATTAAGATAAATAGAGGTTATTTGACTTGAGTAGAATCACAAGCCTGGATTTGAAGTTCCTTATATTAGGCCCAGCTCTCTGTCTCCTGGGTCATCTAGCTGTCTTTTGTATATTCTTGTTAATAGTTTGGAAAATGAATTGTTGTTTTATTATTTGTCTTGGCCTCTTTCTGTCATCCTTTTCTTCCAAGCTTTTGAAGATGCAGACCTCAATTTAGTTATTCCTTCGGCTCTTTTTGCGGCTGTGGGAACGGCAGGCCAAAGATGTACAACTGCTAGACGACTGGTGAGCATGTCTGTCTAATCCTAAGCCAACTTTGTTCCCTCCCCACTTTTTTTAATTCCAAATTCAGGGTCAGTTAACTACTTTATAGTAAGGTGCTATAGTGACAGTATACAAAACAATTGAGGAATGTCCCTAAAAAACCCAGCATAAATGAAAATTATATTATGAATTGAAATGTGGGTAGTATTAGGTTCCTTTTAAGTAACTTTTATTTCTTTCTGTTAAAAAAATATTTTGAAACTTAAAAATATGTTAGGGCCTGCTTTGTGGTCTTTCAGTTCACTTTATGATTTCTTTTCTCTGTTAATAATATAATTTGGATCAAATATGGAAATGTAATCTGACAACTGCTTCTGCAGGTCCCAGCTTCCAAAGTCTCAGAAAAGGAAGTTCTTATCATCAAAATCCTTGGCACTGTCAAATGGCTCAGTATTATAATTGGATGTGATTTTGTCAGTGGAATTGACAATAAAAAAAAAAAAGGATTAGTATCTACTTTGCCATTGCACCTAAGGACCATTAAGTTTTTCTATCTGATTTGTAACTGAAACCTTCTATGTATTGTTTTTCCCATTAGGATTTGACTTCCCTAAGAAAAGAGACTGTTTCACTCTTCTTGTTTGTATATTCAATGCATTGCATATAGTAAACCCTTTATAAATGTTTTTATTCATTTGTTCATTCAAATATAGATTTTTTTGCACAGAACTGGAAACAGATTTATAGATTATCTAAATAGGAAACAGATCCAAAGAAGTTCACTGACCTGACTACTGTAGTGAACACAATTTAATTTCATTATATGAAATCTGGGAAATTCAGCCTCATTTCTGGGCAATTCCACAATAACTAGATTTTGTTAGTTCTACTACAAGATTTTACTCATGAGTTATATTTATGATAATATCTTTAATACTGTTGAGGAAATTTTAACTAGGTGCAAAATTTAACTATTATATCTATCTCCTATTCTGGTGGATTTTTGATGCTTGTCAGAGTGGTTTCTTGGACTTTGAATTTTTGCTGGCTTTTACATAGAATAAATTATGATTTAAGTGAAGGGTGATATTAAAATGAGAATGTTATTTTAAAAAGAGCAAAAAAACCAAATCATAACACTAAGAAAAAATAATATTAACATTTGCAGAGTGCAGTTTGTAAAAAATAAAAAATAAATTTATTGTGAAATACATTTCTTTTATTTCTGTTCATATTTTTTGGAAATTTTAAATGAAAGTCTTTTTAGAGAACATTAAAAATTTCAGAATGCTAAAAACTTTTCCAATTTTTTAAACTAAGTATATTTCTTTTTAGTTTTTACATGAAAGCATCCATGATGAAGTGGTAGACAAACTTAAGAAGGCATATGCACAAATTCGTATTGGAAATCCATGGGATTGTAAGTATTTTCTTTTTCCTATTTTGTTCTTGAATCTAGAGAAATGGTATTGCCTACATTAAAGAGAAGTTGAATTATTTCTTTGGTTTCTAAGAGTTTTTAATAGAAATGCTTGTTGTATTTTTTCAAAAGTCTTTTCACTGTCTATTGAAATAACTATATCCCTTTTGTTATATTATTAATATGTTTTAGTAAATAAACCATAGTTGTTGGTTCAACCCTATATTCTTGCTACATATCCAAACTGGTCCTAGTGTATAATCCTTTTAACATGTTGTGGATTACTTACCAATATATTATTGAACATTTTTTCGCTGATATTTATTAGGGAAATTGTTCTGTAATTTTCCTCCTCTGATTTGTCGCCCCTTAATTGAAGTATCAGAATCATATTTGTGTCATAGGAAGACTTTGGAAAGGTGCTCCCTTTTCTTATTTTTGGAAACAGTTTATGTAGTATTGGAAGTTATTATTCTTTGAATGTTTAATAGAATTCACTTTTTAAAAATTTAATTTTTTTGTTATATTTTAAGTTTTGAATTCTCTCTCTCTCTCCAGCCCATCCCAGAAAATGCTATTATTTGAATATGGGGTCTGAAGTATGTATGCATACTTCCATTATTTTTGGAGGTGGATATCATCTTCCTTCACAGGTCTTTTCAAGTTGATTTGAATATTTAAAATATTCAGAATAACTTAGTTGTTTACAGATATTCTTCAAATAATATTGCTTCATGTATACAATGTTTTCTTGGTTCTGCTCATGTCAATTCATTATTTCAGACAAGTCTTTCTAAAATCAACCTGCCCATCATTTGTTGTGGAATAGTAATAGTTCATCACAATCATATACCACAACCTGTTTAGCTGTTCCCCATTTGGTAGGTATCCCCTCAATTTCTAGCTTTTTGCCACCACAAAAGTACTGCTGTAAATATTTTAGAACACATAGGTTCTTTTCCTGATCATTTTTTATAGTGCTATTGCTGGGTCAAAGGATATAGACAGTTTAACTCTTTGGGCATAATTCCAGATTGCTTTTTGAAGTGCTTGAATCAGTTACAATTCCACCAACAGTGTATCACTGTCCCAATTTTCCATCTCCTCCAATATTTGTCATTTTCCCCTTTGATTTCTTCATTGGAAAACTGCTTTTTCACATCCTTTGGGAATCACTCATGTTATTATAAATTTGACAGAGTTCTGTATATATTTGAAATATGAGACATTTATTTGAGAAACTCTATAAAACTTTTTTTCTCAATTTTCTGCTTTTCTTCTAATTTTTGTTGCATTGGTTTTATTGCATAAAACCTTTTTAATGTAATCAAAATTATTCATTTTACATCTAATATCCTTACACTTACTCATGTACACTTCTTCATGTATCTATAAGTCTGACATCTAATACATTCCACTTCTTAAATATTTTCAAAAGAAAAATTTTTTTCCTGACACAGGTGACTATTCCTTTGGATCTTTTAAGTGGACTTAATTTAAGTTTTGAAATTTCTTGTTTTAATTCATAAAATCAGACTCTCAGAATGAGAAGAGCTGTCATTGTCTTTTTTGGGCTAGGCAAACTTATATTTGAACAAAATTCTTCTCTCAGCCCTAAGACCTATAGTGAAGGGACATCCATTACTAACTCTTAAGATAGCCTATTATATCCCTTTTGGAAATTTTTTCTTAAATGATGTTTAAATTTGCTCTTTAGTAATTTCTGCCTATTTTTCCTAGTTTTGTCTTTTTGAGATCAAGGATGACAAATCTAATACCTCTTTGAGAAAATTACCTCCAAATACAAAAGATGGCTACTACATTTCAGCCCTGTACCATCTCTTTTCTAGCCCAAGTATTCCCAGTTCTTTTAATCAATCCTTATATTTCATGAGCCAGGAACTGCTATCCTGCCTGTCCTAGGTAGTTTTCGTCTATCTCCTTTCCAAAATGTCCCACTCAGAACTGAACCCAACTATATTTTTGTTTCATTTTGTTGTGAGACAATTGAGTCTTAAGTGACTTGCCCAGGGTCATATAACTAATAAGTGTTAAGTGCTGAAGCTGGATTTGAACTCAGATCTTCTTGACTCCAGGGTCAGTATTCTATCCATTGCACCATCTAGTTGCCCCTGATTACAACTATATTTACTTGAATGTAGTCTAATTAGGGCACAGTACTAAGTGCAGGAATAGGCTGACAGCCATATCATAGTAGCTTGAGAAAGTCAATTGTTAAAGTTCCAGTGTAAGCATTTACACTTTGAAAGTCAGCATACTTCCATATCATGACTTGATTTATTGTTTTGTTGACAGGTATCTATAGACACTTAGAAAATGTTGAAAAAAATGTTAATAATATAAATTAAATTTAGAAGTGTGTCATGCATTTTTACAGAGCTTTTTGTTAAACATTTACTAGTATATCCTTGACTAAAGGTCAATAAACAGTATTTTGGGTGTACTTTTGTAGACAAAACTATTTTAGTAATAATTAATTTGATGGTTCTTAGAGGGTTTTTTTTTAAATGCATGTTTATGATGTGACTCCCTGGATGAGATTTTAAAATTCTAGTTCAGTTACCTTATTTTACAGATAAGGAAACTGAGATTCAATCGATTTGTTCATGATTACATAAGTAGTTTTAGAGCCAGTGTTGAGAATAGATTCTAGGTTTCATGACTCCTAATCTGGTATCCTTTACACTGTATCATCTCATTTTTATAGTCCATTGACCCTCTTATTATTCCATCCCAGAATCTTTCTTCTAATTCTTGCTTGATCCTTGGTAGTGAAATATTAAGAAGATGCCAGTTCAAATAGTTAATTGGTAAAAGAAAGGGAAATTAGTTGGTGAATTGCCATGCCAGCTTGGATTAGCTATTACAAATACTTTGAGGAGGCTTGAGTAGTCTTAATTTAATATAATAGATAGGTATCAGGCTATTCCAAGGATGAAAACAAGGGAGTAATTGACAATGGAATTAACTGTGAGTCATAAATAAACTATATTTGGTTATGAATTGATGTCTTTGAGGGGAAAAATAATTGAGAATTTCTTTTCCCTTTGTAGCTAATGTCCTCTATGGGCCTCTTCACACCAAACAGGCAGTAAATATGTTCCTTGCTGCAGTGGAAGATGCCAAAAAGCAAGGTGGCACAGTGGTCTATGGTGGGAAGGTAAAGATTACAATTTCTATAATCCATAGTATTGAGTATTTGAAATTACCTCCCTTGCGGTACTCAGGGCCAGTGGTGACTAAAATAGAATTTACTTTCTTGATCTCTTATTTTCAAAATAGACCTTACATTCCTTTTATTTTCATCCTTCTTCCCATACCACTAGTATTTTAAGAAAAAACCACTGCTTTAAAAAGCAGGTTTTTGTCTGATTTTATTTCACAGAATCACGGAATTGTTTAGTACACTTTAATTAATTAACGGCACTCTGTAGTGCAGCTAAAAATAGCTTAAGAATTGTCACATCTTTTTCTTTGTTTTTTCCACCTATATCTTATTATTATTCTTATTATTCTTTCTTATTATTACTTTCTTTCTAATCTATATCTTTCTCTCTTTCTCCCCTCCTCTCCTTCCCCTCTATCCCCCTTCATCTCTTTTTTTCTCTCTTTTTCTTTGTTTCTCTCTCTGTCCCCATCTCTCTGTCTCTCCCTCCCTCCATTCCTCTCTTTCTTCCTCCCTTTCCCCCTCCCTCTCTCTGTCTTTTTCTCTCTCTTTGCTTCTCCCCTCCGGCCCCCTGTCTTTTTTTTTTTTTTTTTTTCTTACTCTCCCTGATAGAGCAAGGATAAGGAGTAAGGATAGAGGAAGTAAGTTGTAGTGTAATACTCTTAATTATCTTTTTCGATTATAATGTCCACTTAACTGATTACCATGCTTTGTATGAACTTTATAACATACCTACAATTGTAGTCATAATATTAGAAGGGAACTTTAATGTCAGTTAGTGCAGTCTTTTATCTAATGTAGGAATAATTCTTGATACATGAAAACCATTTTCTTTATAATATGTTTTTCTGCTATATCTAAAGGGTGATATTCAAATTAGTGTTCTGTTGATTAATTTGGATCATTTACAGTTTAATAGTAGACAGTTCTGAAAGCAGATTGGGATGGGATCTTTTAGGACTAGAAGATCTTTTTCTGAAAGTCATAAAGATTGAACTTCTTTTCAGACTGTTTAAAGAAGAAAAACTAGTTCTAATGAATCCAATTTAGTTAAAACAGCAAAAGGTGTTATGTTTTTTATTTTCACTTGTAATAAATTTATTTTGGAATCATATTTTTTTCCTTACTGAATGTTTGTTTTTTCCCCCTTTAGAGACAATATATACCTGGAAACATAAAATGCAATTTTCTTTCCTTTTTGTTTTCCTCTCCTTAAAGACTATAGATCGTCCTGGAAATTATGTAGAGCCAACGATTGTGACTGATCTTGATCATAATGCATCTGTTGTGCACAGAGAAACATTTGCTCCTATCCTTTATGTCTTAAAATTCAAGGTGAAAATTGATAATGTTTTTACTTTCTGTGTTTCACATAAATGTAAAAGTCTAATTTTCCAATGAATAAATTAGGGGATGAGAAGAAAAGACATAAATGTATAAAATGATATTAAAAGGTCATTCTGATTGATTAAACCTGAAGTTTAATGACGAAATATAATGAGATGGTAAACTTAAAGAATAAGATGAATATATATGAGTGGAAATTATTCCTCTTCACAATCTTGAGTTTGTATATAATTAGCCAAATTTTATAAAATATGTTTGATTTAAGATGATAAAATTATGTTATTTTTGACTTTAGAATGACCTGTCAGTATTGAATATGTTATTTAATAGTTTACATTCTTTGTATTTACAGAATGAAGACGAGGTCTATACATGGAATAATGAAGTAAAACAGGGTCTTTCAAGTAGTATCTTCACAAAGGACTTGGGCAGAATCTTTCGATGGCTTGGGTATATCATTCCCTGTAGAGATAATATAGATTTAGGTTGAAAAACACATAGTTACTGAACAGTTTTTAAAGACAAACATAGTTAAAAAATTTTTTCAGCACAAATTATCTTATTTAGAAAAAAAAATTTTTAAGGTGCCATGTTGCCCATAGTAATATCTATTTATCCCTATGTTTGATATAGGCCTAAAGGATCAGATTGTGGCATCGTAAACGTCAATATTCCAACAAGTGGTGCTGAGATTGGAGGTGCCTTTGGTATGTAAGGAATTGTTTCCGGCATTCTATGTGAGATAGGAAGGAGAAAGAATTATTGAATTTTAGAAATATTCCATTAAAACTTTTAGACTCCTATCTTCATTGTAGAGGAGGTGGGATATGGGTGGGAATATTGCAAATGTATCCTGTTAGATTAAGTTGATGTGCTTTTTGGTTTTGCTGAACTGCTTTTTTTTTTTTTTTCTTTTAAAATTTGTTGTAAGAAAAGACTTACTGAGGAAGGGAGGGGCAGAATGTGATATAAAAACAACTAGCTTTGATTTAAAAAAAGGAATAAAAGGGGAAAAAAAGAAATATTTTGTTAACCCTAAACTGAAAACCATTTCGGAAAACAACAGCAATTTTTGCTCTTAGGTGTCTTAATATTCAGTATTCCACACAGTGGCTAATGTCCCTTTTGCTCTCATGGAATTTATAGCCAAATAACTGTAAAAGAGATAGGCATAAAGAAGAGTGTAAATGCAAAGAAAAGGTTAGTGGTATGTGTGATAAGAAACTTTGAGAAGAAATTATTTTCAACTGGTGAATAGGTAGGAACAGAAGCTGGAAAGGCTCTATGGAGCAGACAGCTCTTGAATGAGATCTTGTCAAGTAGAAACTTAAATTTTTTTTTTTTTGTTTAGGCTTTGAAGAAAGGGAAGATTGATAATGAGTATGGAATGGGGTGAAGGGGAAGGTCAAAATAGGGAGACTTCCGCTACAGCTTTATGGGAATATGGTATAGATTATAGTCCATTTTGGCTATCATCTGTTGTATATAAAGAATAATAACGTAAGATAAGCCTGAATCAAATTATGGAGGGCCATGGGGGAGCCATTAAAAAGGTCCTGAATTGAATGACCTGAAGGGTGGATTAAAGAAGGGTTTGATTGGAGTCAGAAACATCAGCTAGGAAACTTTTAATAATCTAGACAAGAATAATTAGGATGCTTTCAAAGTAAAGTGAAGGTAAAAGGCTAGATTTATGGGAGAATGTAAAGGTAGAAATAACAGAATTTTGAAGCTATGTTATTGGGAGAGGATCTGATACAAGAAGGGCTAGGGTTGGGGGAGGAAGCAAGGGAGTGAAGAAAACAGAGATTTTAAGTCACGATGGAACATCCAAGTACAATTCAATTACAAATAGTAGGTACTTAGAAATAGTTGATTGGAGCTAAGGGGAATGAGGTTAGATCTATAGATTTGGGCGTCTCTTGTATTAGTAGTGTTAATTACCATGGGAATTAATTATATTTAGAAGGAAGAGACAAGGGCATAATTTTGGTGGAAATGAAGAGATAGCAAGAAGGATAGAAATGGTCAGATAGATAGGAAAACCATAATAGTAAAATGTCAGGGAAATCAATGGAGGTAGGATGGAAAGAAGGCAACAACATGTTACAAAGAAGTCAAGGTGAATGAGAATGGCAGAATATAGTATTAGCTTTGGCAGTGAAGAAAATATTAGTCACATTGGAGAGAACAGTTAGAAAGGGGAGGAAGAAAACTTGGATAAGACATTGTAACATGAGGGAGTGGTGAAGGAGAGGCCTCTAGTGTTTTACTTTAAGAAATTTGTTAGTTAAGGGGAGATAAGAAGGCATTAATTTGAGGAAGAATTTCACCTCTTCCTTTACTATACATTATATCACCACAGCTCATACTCATCACTCAGAATTGTACCAACTGCAAGCTTTCAGATTCCTTTCTTTGGCTGTGTAATATTGTAATTTTCTCTTTTCCACTTCTTTAATTATACTGAGCCTTCCCTTTGGGCTTCTTCAATTCTTTTACTGCCATCAGCATTCATAGATTTCCATTTGTTTCCTTACCTATTGTAGGTCCCATGCTATTTAATCTTGTGCTCATTAGTACCTTAGAATCCCTAACATTTAGACTTAAGATTTGTTTTCAAGTTCTTGAACTTATCCCTGTACTTGTCACTCAAGATGAATTCATTGTTTATGAAAAACTCATGGAAACAATTGAGATATCAGTGTCCTAAACTTTCCTCATTTCTATTTAAATCTTTTTCTTTCTTCACCAATATTCTTTTGGTTAACTCTTTGACCTGTACTTTTTATCCCATTTTCTGAAGTTTCTTTTAGGATGATGCTCTGTCACTTACTGTGCTTTTATTTTCATTTTTTCCCTCCTCATCAATACCTTTTCCTCTGTCTGCAAACATGCTGAGTCTATTTTATTCTAAAATTCCTTCTCTATTTTCCCCTGCCTATCTTCTGTTACCTGCCTATTTTTCTCCTTTACCTTCTAGGAGGGAGTATAATCTACTTTTGCAAATGATTTGAAAAGGTATTTGAGCTTTAGTTTCTACTTTTTCATTACCCTCTCAATTATTTTATTTCTTACCCGTTTTCTGCCTCTGATTTGCTAAAGTCCCTTGTCAAAAGTCATCAATCAAGTTTTTCAATCATAATTCTTGACCCTTCTGTTCTTAAAACTTTCTTATTTTTGCTTATGCTTTAATGAATCCTAATTATTTTTGTTTCTCTAATGCTTCTTCTTCTTTTTTTTTTTTTTACTGGATATTTTCCAATTCCCTTCCCCTTATCTAAACAATTTTTAAGGTTCTGTTCTTAACCCTCACTATTTGTTTTCTTCACTGTCTTCTTGGCAACTTCATTAACTCTAATTGTTTCACCTAGTTTACTCTTATGCTGATGATTCTCAGGCCTTTTTAGTCATCTCTGGCTTCATTAGAGATCAGTCTCTCCCACCATTACCACTCTACTCCCTTTGCCTTTTCTTATACATCAACTCTTCTTGAGTACCCTTAAAGATATTGCCATTATCCTAGTCATGTAGGCTCAAATCTTGGAGTAATCTTATCTTTCCTTCTACTTCACCATTCTTAAATTATCCTCTATTCTTCATTCCCATTTGATCATGTGCTAAATCCTGTTTTTTTTCCTTTTTATTCTAAATTTAACAAACATCAAATAAAATGGATATTTACATATATAGTGTATATTAGGAAAAGGATTCTAAATGAAACTGCAAATTTCTACTATATATAGCTTGCTTTTCTTTTTAAGTATGTAAGTTCAACCTTTATCTTTCAAAATTGTTCTGTTTGTTCTTCTCTTTAGGCTTTCTTCTCTGTATTTCTTAAAAGAATGCTTTAACAACTCTTTTTGTTTTGTTTTGGGGTAGAGTGCCACTCCCTCCACTATTCACACTGGAAAAGAGAAAAAAAATCTTGTAACAAACATACTTTTAATTCTATTCCACAGAGTCAAAGGAGAAATTTTCACTCTTTCAAGTCCTTTATTACCTCTTACCTGGACTTTTTCAGCAACAACCTATACCAGGTTCCTTCCAACTAATCTTCTTAGTAGTACCATGTTAATCTTCTTAATGCATGCCTTTAATTACATCGCTTCCTTATTTGTAAACTTTTAGTATTTTCCCAATTACTTATAGAATAATTTCTAACTTCTTAGCCTGCTATTCAAGATCTTCTACATTTTGATTCTCCAAACCTGCCCTACTAGGCATATATCAAAGTAAATGCCTTTGTGTATCTTGTCTTCCAGTCAACTTACCTGACTTACTGTTCCCTAACATGTCCTTTGCTTAGAATGCTATTCCCTACATTTTTAGTTATGAACTGAGCTTTGAAGTGTAGTGAGGATTTCATTACTATCAGTCTTCCCTGATTTCATCATTCAGAAATCATCACCTCATACTGCTATTATAACATGTTTTGACTTTTCTAAAAATATGAATTTGCTTGCGTATTTCATTGTTTTCTCTTTACCTTTGGTTCCTGAACTACAGCACTAAAGACTGTTTTTGCACATCTAGATGTCTGTTCAAGATGAATGGGGTGGAAGTAAGGTACATCTAGGGTAGAGAGGAGGAAGGTACCACATCCATTATCTTGGGAGAAATAGGAGATGGTGACAGGTATTGTTTTAGCTTTAGATGCTGTTGTACCTTGGCAAGTAAAATCTACTTTGTATTTTTTAAAAAATGTCTGAGTTGTTAATTTGTAATGGTGTTTTAGGAGGTGAGAAGCATACTGGTGGTGGCAGAGAATCAGGAAGTGATTCATGGAAACAATATATGAGACGATCTACTTGGTAAGTATATGACCAGGGTAGAAAAGCATTGAAAGTAAAAGATTATTTGGGGATTTACTTCTCAGCTCTTCCCTCACTGTTATATTATGTCACCCTGAATTTGATAAGCATCTCTGTAGCTCTTTTTTTTTTTTTTTTTTTTTTTTTAGAAGTAGCTATTTCCATGAGTATCTCGTTTTATGACTCTTCTTTTGCTCATAATGATGAGGTAGGAACACACTGCAAGTGTCTGTCTTCTGAAGCAAGTTGAGGGTTTACTAGCCTGGAGAAAATAGCATTCATGACTCATAGAAGTAGCCTTCTGTATCCAGAGTACATAAATGGCTCCTTAGGGAGATTGTTGCTGCATTTTATGGCTCATTTCTGATTAGCAGTCCCTTCATGCTATATGCTCTTTCCCCTGTTGTCTCACATTCTTCCACTAGCCTCTCAGGCTTGCTTTAACAATCTGCTGTATTTTCCTTCCCCTTCACCTTGGGATCATTGTCTGGTAAATTTCTTTCCAAGAGAAATCTGATTGTGTAGAGATGTTATATTTCTGTTAAGTCAGTTTTGTAAATTTTAAAACTATTTTTCTAAAATATTTTTTCCTTTTTTTCCTCCCCCAGCACCATCAACTACAGTAAAGACCTTCCTTTGGCACAAGGAATCAAGTTTCAGTAACAGTGTTTTGGGTTTATATGACCCCCACATTTCCTTCTTTAAGATGATTAAAAAATCATGGGCTACTTTTTGTCAATTGAAAGTAGAAAATAAAGTTGCAAAAAAAAAAAAAGCATGAAAGCTTTAGTGAAAGATGGATTGGAATTGTCCATCATTTCCATTTTCTTTTTAAAAGGCAGATCTTGAATTTGAAATCAGCACATTCATTTGCTTAAGAACAATGAAAATCTGACTACCACTCTTTGTAAAGAAAATAAATATTAATAAACTTGAACAATATTTACAGGACAGTAGGAAATGGTAATTTCATTTCTAATAATAGGGGCCTTAGATAAACAAGTATTTTAATCTATTTCTATAGTCACTCTTGTCATTTCAAGTAAAAACTTACCATTTTAATCAGAAGATCTTCTAAAGAAGAAATTGACATTGAAAAAAAAGTTTCCTAGATTTAACCAGTATTAAGCCACAGTGGCTTAGGTTTTTAGAAGTATTGTAATGGACACTTTTGACAATATGAAATAAAGATTACTGCATGTAGATGTAGATTTATAGAATATTCTCATGCTTATCACTATGATGATCATCAATTTAGTCTTGAAGTCATGTGGCTCTGTGGATTAGTAGATTTCTATAATATAGGCTCTATATAGTTCTTTCCCTTCAAATTCACAATCTTTTAAAAATTAAAAAAAATTTTATTTTAAAAATACATGCAAAGATAGTTTGTAACATTCACCCTGCAAAACCTTGTGTTCCAAATTTTTCTCCCTCCCTTCCCTCTACCCCCTCTCCTAGACAGCAAGTAATCCAATATAGGTTAAACATGTGCAATTCTTCTAAATATTTCCACGTTTATCATGCTGCACAAGAAAAATGATATCAAAAAGGAAAAAAATGAGAAAAAATAAAAAGCAAGCAAGAAACAACAAAAAAGATGAAAATACTCTATTGTGATCCACATTCAGTTCCCATGGGCCTCTTTCAGGATGCACATGGATTTCTCCATCACAAATCTATTGGAATTAGCTTTAATCACCTCATTGTTGAAAAGAGCTACTGTATCAAGAATTGATTATTTGTTTTCTTCACCCAGCATCAGTTGTACTCTAGGCCTTTCTGAAATTATCCTGCTGATTGCTTCTTACAGAACAATAATATTTCATAACATTCATGTACTGTAACTTATTTAGCCATTTCCCAACTGATGGACAATCACTCAGTTTTTAGTTCCTTGCTACCATCAAAAAGCTGCTACAAACATTTTTGCACATGTAGGTCTTTTTCCCTTTTTTATGATATTTTTGGCATACAGGCCCAGTACAGACACTGCTAAATCAAAGGGTATGTACAATTTGATAGCCCTTTGGGCACAGTTCCAAATTGCTCCCTGAAATAGCTGGATCAGTTTACAACTCCACCAACAATGCATTAATGTCCCAGTCTTCCCACATTCCCTCCAGAACATCATTATCTTTTCCTGTCATCTTAGCTAATCTGAGAGGTGTGTAGTGGTATTTCAGAGTTCTCTTAATTTGCATTTCTCTAATCAATAGTGATTTAGAGCGTTTTTTCCCCTATGACTAGAAATGTCTTCAATTTCTTCATCTGAAATTGTTCATATCCCAAGTTCACAATCTTGAGCTGAGGATCATTGTAATAAAACTTGTGTGGATTTTATAAACAAAAATCTATTTTTATCATCAGGTTTTTCTATTTTTATAACTGCATCTAATTGAGATTCAATATGATTAAGGAATCCAGTATTGATTTTTAAGAGTGTAACTGTAAAACACTAATAGTAGTTATGTGAAAGACTGCAAATATATCATGATAATATTAATCTGTTTTATTTCAGTCAGCCATGCTCATTTTAATCAAATAACCTTGATCAAGTTGGATTTAAGAATGTTTCCTATAGGAAGATAGGTAGCATTTGGATTTTTTTTTTTTCTGAATCATTGTGTATGATTCTTGTTTAAAGTTTGGCCTCTCATATTTTGTTGCATACTTTACAGTGGTTTTTCAAATTGTTGTACTGAACTACAGATGTTATCTGTACTGAATATGTAACTGAAGTTTATATTTTTAATTGTTCTTTTTACCTTTTACTTATTAATGTTTCTAAAATGCTGTATGACTTGAATTGCTGTGACCCTTTTTGTATAGTCCTAATTTCAGATTTTTTCTAAGAGGAGAATAAAGTTCCAATTTGGACACTAAAATAATTTCATATAGCTAAACTTAGAATGCTTTCTTTCTAGAGTGAATTTCCTAGCAGTAATAAATAATTAAATATTTCCTCTTCGCTTTGACATTGAAGTAATTGGTTATATTAAATCAAATTTGGAGGTAGAGTATTTCTGTAGGTGTGAAGACTATGAAAAAAACTGATCATTTGGTTTTAAAAATATTTTTATTGATATGTTATCAATAAATTTTCCCCCATATCCCTTATCTCCCTTTCCAGAGAACCATCTTATATAACAAATAATATTTTTAAAGACAAAAAAAAGAAAAAAATTGATGAAACTTATTAAAACATAAAAAACCCTGAAAATATGTTCAGTACATTACACTTGAAGACCTCCCACCTCTGCAAAAGAGTGGAATGGGGATGACTTTATATATTTCTTTATTGGAGCTATGCTTTTCTTTGTAGTTTGACAACATTCACTTTTTTTTTTTTTTTTTTTTTTTTGTCATATATTGTTTTATCATTGTGTCAATTGTTTCCTTGGCTCTACTTGCTTTACTCTTCATCAGTTCTTGTAGATCTTTCCATGTTTCTCTGTATTATCATATTCATAATTTCTTAGCACAGTAATATTCCATTATTCATATAATATATTTTATTTAGCTATTCCCCTTTGGATAGGCATTCACTTTGCCTCTACTTTTTTGCTATTAGAAAAAGTGATGCTATCAGTATTTTGATAGCTTTGATAATTTGCTGGGTGTAAGGTGAAACCTCAAGATTATCTTGCAATTCTTTTACTATTATTATTAGTGATTTAGACTATTATTCTCTTCTTAGTGATTTGAGCTGTTGTTTTATATGACTATTAATAGTTTGCAGTTCTTATTTATATCTTTTGTCTATATATTGGGGAGATATTCGGTTATATCTGTTATTTGGATATTTCAGATACCAAAATCTTTGGTAGCAATTTGATACAGAGGGGTTTTTTTTAATTCATTTTTTTTAAACTGTCTTATTCCTCATCAAAGACACAACTGAAACAATATCTTCAGGAAAGTTATAGGCTACAAAATGAAGCCTAAAAAAATAAATAGAATATCAGCAAAAAAAAATGCATGAATAATAAGGAGTTCTTTCTAAATTCTAAATAACTACCAAATTACATAAAATATACCTAAATGTACATAATGTACATAATGTGTAATGTACATAAGATGTCTACCAAAGCAGACAAAATACTTGAGTAGATTCAATAACAAAATGCTGTAGTGGAGCCATGCCAATATTATAAAACTGGCAATGCTACCGAAGTTGTTTTGCAGCTTCAATACTACACTAATAAAACTACCAAATGAAATTCTTTACAGAATTTGACAAAAACAAAATTCATCTAGAGAAATAAAACACCTGGAATGTCAAGGGAAATATATATCCAGGGAAAGAGATGGGATTAAAGGAGAAATAGTATTTTTGGAATACAAACTACATTATAAAGATCAAAACTATTAATGGTTAAAAATAGGTAGTTTCATTAATAACATGTTTTATACTAAAGATCAAAACTTTAAAAAAAACTAGGAGGAAAGCAAATTATGTATAAATGTGTTCTTAACTAAATTTGAAATACAATAACAACTAACATTTCTATAACTCTTACTATGTATGCCAAGTATTGTTAAGCACTTTATAATCTCCATTTCATCCATATAATAGCCCTGGAAGGTAGGTGGTATTATCTCCCTTTTACAGAAAAAAGAGATTGTGTGATGTGCCCCAGTATCACAGAGTTAGCTGGATTTGAAATCAGGACTTTCTGGCCCTAGGCCCAGTTTATATACTCCATGATCTAGCTATCAATACAAATAAATACATAACTTTGAATAAAAGAAATTGGAAAGCCTTTATATGAACAATGTATCTAGAGCCTTTTGTTTTCAAATTTGGGGGAATGTAGGCTAAATGTAAAATATGCAAAACTTTTTTTATGAACAACTATACTAAAACAACCTGTAGGTATTTAGGGGTCATTTTATGCTCAGCAATATCAGCCATAAAAAATCAGAGACATAGTGCCATTGTCTTTTGAAAAACTTGGAATTTACATAGGAAAATGATGTAGACTATATATATATAGAATGGAGAAGTTTGAACATTACCTATAAGAGTTAAGTTGTGCTATACAAGATTAAGTAAGTATCATTGAAGCTCTGAGAAGGTGGAGATCAATGATTAATAAGAATATATCTTATATAGTACTTTAGAGTCCTCACAACAACTCAGTGAGGATAGTGCAAGTATCATCTTTTTATCACTGAGGCAACTGAGGCTTAGAAATTAAGTAATTTAAATATGGTTATAAAGCTAATAATGTTCAAGTTGTCATTTCCCCTGATAAACTAGCCACACAGTTTCTCAGTCACCACATTTCAATAACACATTGAAACAGCCACATTTAAGATCTTACCTCTAAGATATGGAAATTTAAAACTCCTCACAATTTGTCATCCTATCTCTTTGAAGACCAGGCTAGCACCCAGGATACCCCAGAATCAGCTAGAGTCAGGATAAGCAAAAGTCCTTAATCCTTATTCTTGGTTCCCAGAGGCAGGATTGAACAGGATGGAAGCAGATTCTCCACAACCGCTTTCTCCCTTGTCTACCGCCAAGAGTGTGTCCCTGCCTAGTCTTACTCCACCTCTAAGTCCCTCCTACAATCCTCCAAAGTGTGTCCCTGGCTAGCTTTACTCCACCCTCTAATCCCTCCTACAATCAATCCTCTATACACCAATCATTGAGCCAGTACGCATAGTGGAAAGGACCATTTTCCAAGCATATGCCTATAGAGTATTGTCCAATCAGTAGTTAGCCTCAAGTGCTCGGCAGTCCCAACCTCAGTGCAACAACTCAAGAATTTCAGCCCTCTACATCTCCCACTTTCTTTTGTTTTAGAACACAGGTGGTCACGCCATCCCTGACTTCTCAGGAAAGGAGGTGAAAACACCAAAAAGGAGGTGATCAGGCCCCCCCTGACTTCTCAGGAAGGAAAGTGAAAGCACTAAAAAAAGGAGATGACCCTCCCAGACATCTCAGGAAGGGAGATGAAAAGCACCAAAGGGAAATGGGGATTGCTAGCGGGTTTCTGGGCTGAAGGCTCTTATTAGAAATAGTTATGCACAAACCCATCAGCATGGAAGGTATTACACGAGCACATAGCAATAACGCACAGGCTATTAGGGATGACTCTTCCCCACAGTCAGTGCAGGCTCAATGTGGTGCAACAAACATGAATTGTATATGCAAGTAGTGATATAACAAACAATATAAATCAATATGGTATTATAAGAGATTTCCAGAAGTCCTAGAAGGAGGGTATGTAAATAACAGTCACACATATGCCTTCTTCAGAAGCCAAGAAATAGTCCAAAACCCATCTATTGTCCATTGCTTCACGTGTCAGGGAATCCAATGATTCCTCGCAAGTTTTTGAAGTCCTGCAACAGTCTTATGTTTTAGGGAATCCAATGATCCCAGCAGATTCTGAAATCTTGCAACAGTCTTATCATTTCTCAGAAAATCCAATGATTCCTGAGAGTTTTCAAGTCCCACAACAGTCTTATCATGTCTCAGAGAATCCAATGATTCCTGATGGTTTTCAAGTCCCACAACAGTCTTATCATGTCTCAGAGAATCCAATGATTCCTGAGGGGTTTGAGGTCCTACAACAATCTTATTATGTCTCAGAGAATCCAATGATTTCTGAGGGTTTTCAGGTCCTACAACAGTCTTATCATATCTCAGAGAATCCAATGATTCCTCGCAAGTTTTTGAGGTCCTACAACAATCTTATCATGTCTCAGAGAATCCAATAATTCCTGAGGGTTTTGAAGTCCTACAACAATCTTATCATGTCTCAGAGAATCCAGTGATTCCTGAGGGTTCTGAAGTCCTACAATAATCTTATCATGTCTCAGAGAATCCAATGATTCCTGAGGGTTTTGAAGTCCTACAACAATCTTTTCATGTCTCAGAGAATCCAATGATTCTTGAGGGTTTTGAAGTTTAACAATTTTTGATGTCCATGAGTCAAACACCATAACTGCCATGCTCTTTCAGTGGTGGGCACAGTCAGCAAAGGAACCATCCGATGTTACTTGGGTCTTCTCCTTTGTTTCAAGGGTCTGCTCTGTCCCTCCAATGGACAAAGTGAATACAGCTCGTTGGCACCCATCTGATTCCTTCTCTGCCTGTGGAAATACAAGCAAACCCTCTCCCCCAAGCAGTTAACATATCTGGTCCCTTCCATTCACCACTTTCTGGGTCTCTCTATATCACCTGGCGATTATCTCAAGATAGTGGAGCTGCTCACATTGGACACTGCCCTTCTGGTGGGTTATAAAACCTGTCTGCTGGAGCCAGTGCTCTGGCTCCTGTCACTGAGCCAGTGACAGATTCTTTGTGAAAAATCAAGAAATTAATAGTATGAAGAGCTAGATTTAGAAGTTCTCTAGGGTTACCTGTGGCTCCCCCTTTCTTTTTTTTTTTTTTATGGAGGAGCGTCTTAATGTCTCTGTTTCTCCTCTCTACTATTGTCCTTGATGTCCTTGATGATTAAAGATCATGCCGCTGGTGTGTAAAATCTTATACTGTGCACAAAAGTGTGCAAAATGTTTAGAAGTATATGTAGGTCCATTGTCTCTTTTTATGACTTGTGGCACACCCATAATTGCAAATGCTTATATAAGGAATTCAGTGACCACTCGGGCTGTCTCTTTTGCTGCTGGTATTGCAAAAGTGAATCCTGAAAAAGTGTCTACCATAATGTGGATAAAAGACAGATGACCAAAAGATTTATAATGGGCCACATCCATTTGCCAAATTTCATTGGGTCTCAAACCACGAGGGTTTTTCCCTGGAGGCAGTGTAGGAGCGTGGAAAGGAGGCAAGCTGTACAGGCTTTTACTATGCTTCTTGTTTCCTCTCTTGTTATTCCCAAATTGCAAACATAAAGCTCGAGTGGCCTGATGATATTTAAAGTGAGATTCTTGGGCTTCTTGAAATAAAGGAGTATTGGCCAGGGTAGTTTGAAGGCTATCTGCCTTTGAATTACCATCAAAAATAGGACCTGGAAGTCCACTATAAGAGTGGACATGCAAAATATAAATCTTACCTGGATGCTTTCTCACTTACTCTTGAAGTTCCTTGAAGAGCTGATATCTATTAGAGGCTACAAATTTTATTTGGGCTGTGGCAATTCTTTGTACCACATCTACTGAATAAGCCAATCAGATATTATATTTATATCTCCTGGATAATAAGTAAGAGCTAGAATGATTACATACAATTCATTCTGCTGAGTGGACTGAAAAGGAGTTCTGACTACTCTATAGTTAAGTCATGAGAGTATACAGCACAAATATTATGTTTGGATGCATCTGTAAAGATAGTCGATCCTTTAAGAGGAACTTTAGAAACCTTCTCTTCAAGAATCCATTGCCAATTATGTAACAGTCTAGTTATCTTTAATGGAGACCCATGTGCAAAATTTGGAGCCATGGCCAATAAAATTTGCCACTCTGGGATGGTTTCACAGCATACATTAATTTGTGCATTAGTATAAAAGGTGTATATCTTGTCAGGTCTTATCCCAGATAATTGTACTTCTTGCTTAATGGCCTTTAATAAAATTCTAGCCACAAGCATTGGCTAAGGAGTAAGGCTTTGTTCTGGTTGTGCTGGGAGATTCACCCACTCTATCACACTGTCTCCTTGATGAAGGACTGCTGTGGGAGTCTCTTGTGTAGCAAAACCTGATATTTCCAAGGGTTTTTGAGTGACTCTTTCAACCACATTGGATAAAGCCAGTTCAACTTCTCTCAAAGCCTCTCGAGCTTCTTTTGTAAGCTGGCATGGTGACTTTAAAGCACTGTCTCCCCTTAAAATGTCATATAACAGTTGTAATTGATAGGTAGTCAAGCCTAACACTGGATACATCCATTGGATATCTCCTATCAATTTCTAAACCCATAGGACTTATGTATTTTAAGAGTGGTTATGAAGTGGATCATTATACCCTTAGAATGCAAATCTCAAAGTTAATTCTGTTGTAATTTTGCTAAATTTTCATTTGTTGATTGCTTGTCTATATAAATGCTGATATAGTGTGTAAAAATACTGATATTAAATCAATAGAAATTAAAGTTTTAACCGTTGCTTAATCACTAGGTCAGATTACTAGTTTTTCTCTCTAATAGAAATGTTCACTTTTTTTGCATCTAAACAAAGCAAGACAACTTGCCTTTTAAAAAATTAATTAATAGTAAATAGTATTTATCTTTCTAAATACATGTAAAGATAGTTTTTAACATTTTTATAAACTTTGTGTCCCAATTTTTCCCCCTTTCTTACTTACATTCCCCCTCTTCAAGACAGCAAGTAATCTGATGTAGATTAAATATGTGCAATTGTTTTTTTATTAAAGCTTGTTATTTTCAAAACACATATAGATAATTTTTCAATACTGACCCTTGTAAAACCTTGTGTTCCTTGTGTTTTCCCTTCCTTCCCTCCACCCCCTCCCCTAGATGGCAAGTAATCCAATAAATGTTATGCATGTTAAGATACATGTTAAATCCAATATATGTAAATATATGTAAACATTTATACAATTATCATGCTGCACAAGAAAAATCAGATCAAAAGGGGAAAAAATGAGAAAGAAAACAAAATGCAAGTGAACAACAGGAAAAAAGTGAAAATGCTGTGTTGTGATCTCCCCTCAGTTCCCACAGTGATTTCTCTGGATGTAGATGGCTCTCTTCATCAAAAGATCATTGTTGGAAAAGTCACATCCATCAGAATTGATCTTTGTATAATATTGCTGTTGCTATGTACAATGATCTCCTGGTTCTGGTCATTTCACTTCGCGTCAATTCACATAAGTCTCTCCAGGCCTCTCTAAAATCATCCTGCTGATCGTTTCTTTCTATAACATTTATATACCATAACTTATTCAACTATTTTCCAACTGATGGACATCTACTCAGTTTCCAGTTTCTTGGCACTACAAAGAGGGCTGCCACAAACATTTTTGCACATGTGGGTCCCTTTCCCTTCTTTAAGATTTCTTTGGGATATAGGCCCATAGAAAAACTGCTGAATCAAAGGGTAGGAACAATTTGATTAACTTTTTCAGCATAGTTCCAAATTGTGCTCCAGAATGGTTGGATCTGTTCATATTTCCACCAACAATGTATTAGTATCCCAGTTTTCCCACATCCCCTCCAAAATTTGTCATTATCTTTTCCTGTCATCTTAGCCAATCTGAGAGATGTGTAGTGGTATCTCAGAATTGTCTTAATTTGCATTTCTCTGATTAATAGTGATTTAGAGCCCCTTTTCATTTGCCTAGAAATGATTTTAATTTCTTCATCTGATAATTATCTGTTCATATGCTTTGGCCATTTATCAACTGGAGAATGACTTGAATTTTTATAAAATTGAGTCAATTCTCTATATGTTTTAGAAATGAGGCCTTTATCAGAACCCTTAAATATAAAAATGTTTTCTCAATTTATTGTTTCCCTTTTAATCTTGTTTGCATTAGTTTTATTTGTACAAAACCTTTTTTAACTTAATATAATTAAACTTATCTATTTAGTGTTCAATAATGAGTCCCAGTTCTTCTTTGTTCACAAATTCCTTCCTTCTCCACAGATCTGAGAGGTAAACTATCATATGTTCTTCTAATTTGCTTATAATATCACTCTTTATGTCTAAATCATGAACCCATTTCGACCTTATCTTGGTATATGGTGTTAGGTGAGGGTCAGTGCCTAGTTACTGCCATACTACTTTCCAATTTTCCCAGCAATTTTTGTTCAATAGTGAATTCTTATACCCAAAGTTGGGGTCTTTGGGTTTGTTAAACATTAGATTGCTATAGTTATTAACCATTTTGTCCTGTGAACCTAACCTATTCCACTGATTGACTACTCTATTTCTTAACCAGTACCAAATAATTTTGATGACCACTGCTTTATAATATATAGTTTTAGGTCTGGCATACTGGGCCACCTTCATTGGTATTGTTTCCCATTAATTCCCTTGAAATTCTTGATCTTTTGTTCTTCCAGATGAACTTATTATTTTTTCTAAATGTGTAAAATAATTTCTTGGAAGTTTCATTGGTATGGCACAAAATAAGTAGATTAATTTTGGTAGTATTGTCATTTTTATTTTATTCGCTTGGCCTACCCATGAGTACTTGATATTGTGCCAACTGTTTAGATCTGACCTTATTTATGTGGAAAGTTGTAATGTTCTCTCTAAAATGTAATGTTCTCTGTTGAGGTTTTCTTGGGGTCTCTGGGAGCAGCCTTTGTTTCAGTTCAGTAATCACCACAAGTGCAGCCAGTAGTGAAGTCCAAATCTTTTATTATCTCTTTCAAAGTTCTATCTCCTTCACTTGGGATTTGGCTAGTTTTCTGGGAGCCTTATGGAGTCTCGATTTCAGTGGAGAAGTGAAGGAGGAGAGCCTGCCACCAAGATGGGATGAATCTGTCTGAGTCCAAGGGTTTGTGCTCCAGCCTTCAGCCTCCAGACTTCTATTTGCTTAACTCTGAATCTCTCTGGCTGAGGCTTCTAGCTTATAAGCTCTACACTAGTGGAGTACAAACCAATCATTATATCACTAGGAAAACATTATTTGTTGTAGGATTAAATCAATGCTAAACTAGATTTAACCATTGTCTCCTCAATTCCACTTAGTACCTTGTTTCAAGTTCTGGCCCATAACATCTCCTTGTAGGATTAAATCAATCATACTGAACCATCCTAAATTAGATAATTATTGTCTCTTTCAATTTCACTGACTTAGTACCTTGTAAGAATCCTTTGTTTCAAGTTCAGAGTTCTGGCCCATAACAGAAAGTGTGTGAAGTCCGGGTTCGCTCCCTGGAGGCCTCAGAATCAGCCAGAGTCAGGATAAGCAAAAGTTCTTGGTCTTTAGGGGAAGAAGTGAAGGGGATGGACAAAGCTGCCACAAGCTCTCCACCAACCTCCCTTTACCTTGTCCTCCTCAAAAGTGACTGTGGCTTGTCTCACTCTACCCCCTAATCCCTCCTACGATTATCTGTATACACCAAAAGATTGAGCCAGCATAGAATAGTGAGAAGGACCATTTTTCCAAGCATATGCTAATAAAGTTATTGTCCAATAAATAATTTGCCTTAAGTGCTCAGTTGTCTGATTTCAGTGTGCCTATTCAGAGTTTCATCCCTTTACAAAAGTGTTTTGTAGTTGTGTTCATATAGTTCCAGACTTTCCCTTGACAGATAGATTCCCAAATATTTTATACTATTGACAGTTACTTTGAATGGAATTTCTCTTTGTATATCTTGCTGCTGGGCTTTCTTGGTAATATATAAAAATGCTAATGATTTATTTGGATTTATTTGATGTCCTTCAACTTTGCTAACATTGTACATTGTTTCTAGTAGTTTTTTAGTTGATTCTCTAAGAATACCATCATGTCATCTGCAATGAGTGATAATTTGGTTTACTCATGACCTACTCTAATTCCTTTAATTTCTTTTTCTTCTCTTAATGCCAAAGCCAACATTTCTAATACAATATTGAATCATAATGATAATAGTCGGCAACCTTGTTTCACTCTTGATCTTACTGAGAATGCTTCTAGTTTGTCTCCATTACATATGATGCTTGCTGATGGTTTTAAATAGGTGCTACTAATCATTTTAAGGAAAACTCCATTTATTCCTATACTCTCTAGTGTTTTTAATAGGAATGGGTGTTGGATTTTATCAAATGCTTTTCCTGCATTTATTGAGATCATCATATGATTTTTGTCAATTTGATTATTGATATAGTCAATTATGCTAATAGTTTCCCTAATATTGAACCAGCCCTGCATTCCTGGTATAAATCTTATTTGGTCATAGTATATTATCTTGGGGATTACTTTCTATAATTTATAGGTCTATAATTTTCTTTCTCTGTTTTCACCCTACCTGGTTTAAATATCAGCACCATATTTGTGATAAAAGGAATTTGGTAGGAGTCCTTCTTTCCCTACTTTTTCAAATAGTTTCTGTAGTATTGGAATTAATTGTTCTTTAAATGTTTGGTAGAATTCACATGTAAATACAACTGGCCCTGGAGATTTTTTCTTAAAGAGTTTATTAATAGGTTGTTCTATTTCTTTTTCTAAAATGGGACTATTTAAGTAATTTATTTCCTCTTTTGTTAACCTGGGAAATCTATATTTTGTAGATATTTCTTCATTTCACTTAGATTATCAAATTTATTGACATATAGTTGAACAATGTAACTCCTAATTATTGCTCTAATTTCTTCTTCATTGGCAGAAAGATCTCCCTTTTCATTTTTGAGACTAATAATTTGATTTTCTTCTTTCCTTTTTCAAATCAAATTAACTAAAGCTTTATCTGTTTTGTTTCTTTTTTTTTTGTGAAACCAACTCTTCATTTTATTTATTAATTCAATAGTTTCTTACTTTCAATTTTATTAATCTCTTTATTTTCAGAATTTCAAATTTGATATTTAATCTCCCCCCCTAATTTTTTTAGTTCACTCATCTTCACTTTCTCTATTTTATGCAAGTAAGCAGCTAGAGATATAAAATTTGCCCTAACAACCGCTTTGGCTACATCCCACAAATTTTGGCATATTGTCTCATTATTGTAATTCTCTTGGATTTGTTGTTTCACTCATTCATTCTTTAGGATTAGATTATTTACTCTCCAATTAATTTTTGGTCTATTTCCCCCTGGTCTTTTATTGCTTGTGATTTTTATGGCATCAGGATCTGAAAAAAAATTGATTAACTATTTCTGCCTTTCTGCATTTGATTTTGAGGTTTTTATGCCCTAATACATGATCAATTTTTGTATAGGTTCCATGAGCCACTGAGAAAAAAGTTGATATCCTTTCTGTCTCTATTCAATTTTCTCCAAAGATTTATCTTATCTAACTTTTCTTACATTCTGCTTACTTCTTTAACTTTTTTCTTATTTATTTTTTGGTTCAATTTGTCTAGTTCTGAGAGAATAAGGTTACGATCTCTCACTAATATAGTTTTGCTGTCTATTTCTTCTTGTATCTGTTATAACTTCTCCTCCAGGAATTTGGATGCTATACCACTTGGTGCATATATGTTTAGAATTGATATTGATTGATTATTTTTGATACACTTTAGTAAAATATAGTTTCCTTCCTTATTTCTTTTAATTAAATCTATCTTTGCTTTTACTTGATCTGAGATCAGGATTGCTATCCCTGCTTTTTTTTTTTTTTTTTTTTTTAACTTCACCTGAAACATAATAGATTCTGCTCCAGCACTTTACCTTCATTCTGTATATATTACTATGCTTTAAGTTTGTTTCTTGTCAACAACATATTGTAGGATTCTGGCTTTTAATCTAGTCTGCTCTCCACTTCCATTTTATGGGGGAGTTTACCCCATTTATACTTATGGTTAAAACTACTAATTCTGTATTTTCTGACATCTTATTTACTCTAAGTTATGTTTTTCTCTTTCTCTTCTCCCTTCCTTTCTCCCCAGTATTTTGCTTCTGATTACCACCTCCCTCAAACAATCCTCCCTTTTAGAGCCCCTTCCTCTTTCTTACGCCTTTCCCCTACTACTTCTGTTTTCCTTATATTAGCCTTTTCCTTTCTTTTCCCCTTTTCCCTCCCATTTTCTGATAAGATGAGACAAGTTTCTTTGAGTCTGATGGTCTTTCTTTAAGCCAAATTTGATGAGAATAAAATTCACACAATGTTCCTCCCCCTCTCTTCTTCCCCTCAATTATAATAGGTCTTCTTTGCCTCTTAGTGAGATGTAATTTCCCTTATTTTATTTCCTTTCCCCTCTTTTTCCAGTACAATGCCTTTTCCTAGTTTCTTTTTCATACTACCATAGTAAAATCAAATTATACCCATACTCTCCAAGTATATCCAAAACAGAAATATCATTTTCAAGAGTTCTTTCCTTTCTACCTTTTTATGCTTCTTTTGAGTTCTGTGTTTGGAGATAAAATTTTTTGTTCAACTCTAGTCTTTTCATCAGAAATAGATGAATTTCACTTGTATCATTGATTATCTTCTTCCCTTAAAGATAATGCTCATTTTAGCTGTATAGTTTATTCTTGGCTGTAATCTAAGTTCCTCTGCCTTTTGAAATGTCAGACTGCAGACTCTTTGATCCTTTAAGGTGGAAGTTGCTGGGTCCTGGGTAATCCTGATTGTGGCTCCTTGATTTTTAAATTGTTTCTTTCTGGTTTCTTGAAATATTTTTTCTTGTTGCTATAGTTCTGAAATTTAGCCACAATATTCCTTGGAGTTTTCATCTTGGGGTCTCTTTCAGGAGGTGCTTAGTGATTTCTTTCAATGCCCATTTTACCTTCTGATTCCAAGACATCAGGGCAATTTTCCTTTATGATTTCCTGAAAGATAATGTCTAGGCTCTTTTTTTCCATTATGGTTTTTAGGAAGTCCAATAACCCTTAGATTGTTTCTCCTAGAACTATTTTTCAGGTCAATTGTTTTTCCTAGGACGTATTTCATATTTTCTTCTATTTTTTCATTTCTTTGGTTTTGTTTGACTGATTTTTAAAATCTTATTGAGTCATTCACTTCCATTTGTTCAATTCTAATTTGTAGTGCATTATTTTCTTCAGTTACCTTTTTTAGCTCCTTCTGTATTTGGTCAATTGAATTGTTTTGTTCATTGCATTTTTTTTTCCATTTCATAAATTCTGTTTTTCAATGAATTGGTATCTTTTTCATATCTATTTTGTAAAGTTAGTTACATGCTTCTTCCATTTCATCAAATCTATTTTTTAAGGAGTTTTCTTCAGATAGTTTCTATTTTTCCTTTTCCATACCCTCTTGTAAAGATCTCATTTCCTCATTTTTTCTTCTAATTCTCTTTTAAGTTTCTTTTTGAAATGTTCTAAGAAAGCCATGTGAAATTGGAACTAGCACATATCTGCTTTTAAAGCTTCATCTGGAGTTGATTAGCCTCAAACCTCTGGGTTCTCTTTTTCCATAAGTGTGTGAAGTCTATGGTCAGAGTTCTTTTTGCTTTTTTGTTCATTTTTTCTTTTTTGAGTTGAGATCTGCTCTTAAGGCAAAGGAGCAATAGCTGCTTTAATTTTCCCTGAGGCTGATGGTCCTGACTGACTTCAGGTGCTGGGTAATCACGGCCAGATACTGAGTTCTTCAGGAGCTCAGCAGCTTACAATTTGCCTTTTGTATTAGTTTTTTGGCAGTATTTCTACTTCCTTGCAGCCAGGATATAGTAGCCTAAGAGCCTCACAGAAGATTACCTGGTGTTCTGAAGCTGCAACACTCTGGCTCCCTGCCCCAGCTTCTTGCCTTGGGATCCCTGTACTGTGGTCTGGGCTTGGCAGACTGGTCCCCCACCCCCACTCCCCCGCCCCCGCCAGTTTGAAACAGACCTGTTCTGAATTTCTTCCAAAGTATCTTTTGGAAATGAGTTGTATTCCAAATATTTGTGGGTTCTTTCACTCGAAAACCATTTTAGAGGCTGAATCTACTGTTGGTTTGAAAGAAGGTCTGAGGAGATCACAAAAAGTCATGTCTTCTCTCCACCATCTTGGCCCCACAAGTATGTGCAATTCTTAAAAACAAGTTTCCATGTTTGTCATGGACAGCTTGCCTTTTGTGAAAGTGAGATGCTTATGCCTAAAATACAGAAGTCATTGATATTTGTTAATTTTTCAAGTTTACTATTCCCTTTTCTTTCCCTAATGATTGAGTTTGCAATTGCTTTTGGCAATAACTTGGCAGTAGTAATGGTTTATGGAAAGGAATTTCTAGCAAGTGCTAGAAGAAAATGCCCTACTCCTATGGGGATTATCTATGGTAGAGAGATGCCTGTGCATGTATATGTTTCTTGTGTAGCAAGCACTGAGAAGCTAGGGTGCCTGGGACTTGAACCCAAGATAGACTTTGGATCTGGCGCTTGGAACTGTGCCTGATAGTTTTGTCTAGACCCCACCCACATGGCTTTATGCATTGAGGGAATCATGGAAGAGTTTCTATCCAGGGCAACACTTTCATGTTTATGAACTATGAAATTCTGAAAAGTCTATTGTTTTTCAATCTCTTTCCTTTCCTTACAAATCCAAACTCTGTTCTCTGGCCACACTGTGGCCTTCAACCACTTAGCTCTTTCTTTGGCTATAACCCCTGAATTAGTGACATTCTTCTCCCTCTTCCATCTGATGAACTAGTTAAACTACATTATTCTCTTTTCTGGAAAATTTTGATCTCTTATCATATCAAGGATCATGCATTTTTAGCCTTAGGGTTTGCTTACCCACACTATCCATTGCCTTTATTCCTATATATCTGTAGGAATCTGTAGGATCTGTAAGAAACTAGAGAAAATAAGGAAATCATGCTGCCTACTACAAATTTGGGTTACTGTGAAGGGTTTTTCTTGGAGGGCAGCCTTAGTCTCAGTTACAATCAATAATTAATCCAAAATCGCAGCCAGCTGCTAAAAATGCAAACGTTTATTTCTCCTTTGAATTAGCCTGGTTAGTTGAGGCCTATCTCTCTGCCTGGCTCCAAGAGATCTTGCAGCTTTGTCCTTAGCTTCTGCCTCTGCTTTCTTCAGCCTCTAGCCAGCTCTGACTCGTGGCTTCTCAATCTCCAGTCTGTCCCACCTGAAGAAGTCACTTCAAGCTTCAAGAGCTCCCTCTATTTATGTGATCTCCAAAAGGTTAACTCCGCCTTCTGGAGGGAGAGGGATTCTGGGTTATCTCCCAGAGTGCTCTCTGGTCCTAAGGAAGGTGTGAATTCAGACTAAGCCAGCCCTGAATTCTCGTGCGAATTCCATTGAGTACTTAGATACTTATGAGCTCTCTAAAGGTATGAACACAAGCATTGTTCAATCAGTTCCACTTAGTATCTTGTTTCAAGTTCTGGCCCAAAATAACTCTAAGATTAAATTAACTCCAATGTTTTCAACACTTTGTAAAGAAATGTCTTAACACTTTAGTAAAGATTCCAACAGGTTACATAATCTTGATTTAGCCTAAACTATTGGAAGTCCATCCTTTTACACTTTTCTAATTAAATCACTATTCCATTTACCATAGCTGCTTTTTCAAACCTTTTCATCTTTCTCTAAACCTCCCATGACTCTATTTCCCCATAACCTCTCAGCTAAGAAACTTGCTTTATAATTTACTGAAAAAAATTAAAGATATTTGCTGAGAGGTTCCTCTTTTTCTCTTCTTCTAATCTTACATCTCCCCAGATACCTTATGTCTCTTATTCCTCCTTCACTCCTTTTGATAAAGCAAACCTATTGATGTGGTATAGCTCCTAGAGAAGATGTAGCAATAATTCTAATTGAGAGTGCTACAAACAATGATAGCTGTCAGACAACAATCTGTAGGTCAATAATAGCAAGGTTTCTGAATTCAGTAGTGGGGTACAGCTTCACCTCTAATTCAACATGGATGTGTCTCCATCTCTGAGCCCTAGAATTCAATATTCCTCAAGACTACTCTGCAGTTTTACGTCTAAGTGATAGAATTCAACAATGGGTGCAATCTCACCCCTACCACACCTCAATTTTACTTCTAAGATATAAAATTACTTTTTCCTATGAAATTATTTTCTTGCTCCTGATTCTTTGCTAAATTCCCTTGGAATTTAGCCCCCTGGCATAATAAATCTTTACCTCTTAACTTTGAGACAAACCGAGTTTATGAATTCTTTTGCCATATGGACGACACTGACCTGGGGATGCTAATATTGTTGTGGTATCTTCTGCCTCAACACCATCACTATGCACAACTGATCATATTCCATCCCATTTTCTCTAGTAAATTGTTCCTTCTATTATCTTTTATTTATCTTCAAATTCTCTCTTTTGGCTATTTTCCAGAGTCTATAAATATGCCCATCTCCATCATCCACAAAAACTCCCTTGATACATCTATCCTCTCTTATTATTGATCTATTCCCTCTTCTCTTCTGTCAATAATGTGCCTCTATTTTTTCTCTTCTTAACTTATTAAAGTTTGGTGTCCAATCATTCAATCTTATCAATCATCCAAAGCTAGCCTCTCCAAAGTTAATTCAAAAACAACTCTTTGACATCATTCAAGTCTTTATCCTGGATTCCATCACAGCCAAGTTAGGAACCAAATTTCCTGAAGCCTACAGAGATGAATAGTTTAAGGAAGTGATTGTAGAGTATGAGGAATTAACTAAATGAAGACACTCTCATGGGAAAATAGCCTTAACTGTGACTTACCACTTTATGATAACAAACAGAGCCAAAACTAAAAGTTGCAGATGATTGTCCCCTCCTATTTCCCACCATTTCTTAATTAGCATTTAAGTACTTCTTTTAAAGGTGTTAGCTTTGAGTTATTATTCAATATTAATAATAATAATATTAACTTATTAAGAGCTGATAACACACATTTTTTGTCAGTGGGCTATCAAATACAAATGAGACAATCAACTTATTTTATTAGTTTATTTGATTTAATAATAAAATACATTTCATAGAAATGATTATAAAATGTGTTTTACAAATAGAATATTTTGTACTTACAGATCTTATAGTACATAATGACAACTTAGTAAATAGAAGATATAGCAATTTCTTAATTTCACATGACAAAAAAGAAATGTCCATTATTATCTGTTGAAATGGACTTCTATATTGAATCCAAAAATTACCTTCAATGTTTATATTCTGTGCAAAAATCACTGTTATGCTTTTTTGTTTTAAAAATTAGATTCTCAAGGTGAGTTTTAATTTAGGGCTCCAGTCCCATACCTTCTTTAGGGAAAAATCACTTAGAAATAGACATTACCTACAAGAAAAGAAAAAGCCAACTGAGTACTTAAATCTACTTTGTTTATTATTAATACTGACCCTCTATTGAGAAATTAAAATTCACGGTTTATTTAAAAGAGGATAGAGAAATAGGAGAAAAAAGTTAGGAGTTTATTTTGTGCATTCTGTATCATTTACACTTAGGCTTTTAAAAAACTACCTTAGTTAATTTATTTGGGCATCTATTAGGCACTTTAAAAAGAATCAGAGAGTATTAGTAATCAAAGAAACTTTAGAAGTAATGTATTCCAATCCCTATGGATGCAGTCTGTATTTGAATACTTTTAGATATGGGAATTCATCACTTATATATTTATTTATTTTTTATGACGTTGCCTCTTTTATTTTTAAACAACCCTAAATTTATTGCCTAATTTTAAAGTTGAAGGTGAAGAGTTTTAAGGGATAAAGAAAGTGTAGAAAGGAAGACGTAAAACAGAGTGGAACACGTTTGCTGATGTTACAGTCATTATTGTACCTCAGTCATCCAACAGAGTAGAATATGTTTGCTGATGTTATAGTCACTGCTGTACCTCAGTCATCCAAACCTGAAGGCACAGTTATATGGAACAGTCCCCTTTGCTATATCCAAGGAAATGAGATCCATTCTCTCCATGAAGTAGTAGT
Source organism: Sarcophilus harrisii (assembly GCF_902635505.1). Lineage (NCBI taxonomy): Eukaryota > Metazoa > Chordata > Mammalia > Dasyuromorphia > Dasyuridae > Sarcophilus > Sarcophilus harrisii. The sequence goes on from NC_045426.1 coordinate 199,362,624, forward strand.
GAAAACACCCTCAGAGTCAATGTTAATATTTATTGCACAATAATCAAATCACTTCCTATTTTCCTTAGACAGTAACCATAAAGTGCAAAAGTGGCTTTGGATTTCAATTAATCAGTGTCTCTGTCCAGCAGAGTGTTCTCCACAAATATTGAACTTGCTTTTGAAAAGTTGGCCCCAAGCAACCAGGTAAGTCAGTCACCATTCTCTAGTAGCCTTTGTAAATTGTTTTGTATCTAAAAATGATAGAAAAGAAGTTCCCATTATTAAACATAATAATAATGATCATAATTTATATGTATCTTTAAGGTTTACAAAGAGCTTTCTTTATCATAGCTTTATGTATTGTAGATCACACAAATACCATTATTCCCACTGAAAAGATCTGAGATTTAGTATGGCTAATTGATTTGTTCATGGAAATAGTAAGTGATATAGCTAGGATTCAAAACAAAGGTCTTGTACTTTTGGCCTTTTTTTCATGCTATTCATCATTCAATTCAATTTATTAAATGCCTACTAACTACATAGTAAACACTGAGTTAGGCACTGGGAATACACAAAAAATAAAACAAACTTGCTCTCAATGAAGGGAGAAACAATATAACACCCATATATGAATATAAAGTAATTTCTTGGAAGCGTGAGAGTACCAACAATTGGGGAGAAATCAAGAAAAATCTGGGTAGAGGAGGTACTGTCCAAGGTAAGCTTTGAATGAAACTACAGATTCAAAAAGGGGGGATGAGAAAGGACAACTTTTCAGATGGGGGTTATTCTTTACAAAAGCATCCCCTGTAGAACTATTAAGGCCAAATTGTTTCTTCAAAAGCAAGATTTTTTTTTGCATGTGTTTTATGTTTTTTATATTTTAAGCAAATGATTGTTTTTTTGACAACTATTTAGATGAAACCATTAGATCTTTCTATATCAAAAGGCATGTGAATATAAAAACATGGAATAAGAATTTAAAAGAAAAGCAATAGATACCTATGCAGGCATGAAAAAGTAATATCAAGAACTTGCTTAATTCTAAGTATTACCTAAATATACAAATAAAAGAACTGATCCTTGAAAGCACAAGTCTGAATTGCAGATGATTTTTTAAAATTATATTTAATTTTTTAAATTAACTGGAATTTATTTTTTCTTTCCTACTTTATCTCACCTTTACTGAAAGAAAAACACAATCTCTTATTTATTTACTTTGCAGAAATATATCAACTGTAGAAAGTAAGATTTATTGCTATTTAGAATATCTAGACTGTGATTTCCTATGGCAGAAGAATGCACTGATAGGAGAAAGAACCACAGAAAACAAATGGAAAGATAAAAAAGTTAACTCTATTCTTTTTTATGCAACATAAAGGTGAATATCACTAAAACTTGTTATGACATTGGGGGGAAAATGTCACTAAAAACAAAAGGAGTTTTTGAACTGATATCATGTACCCTCATTTCCCAAACACCAAGCATATTATTATTAAGATATTTCTTGTTTTAATGCTTCTCTCTTCTTGTCAGACTCAACCTAGATTATACTTCCTTTGAAGACTTCTCCGATTTTCCCAGTTGAAAATTATCTGTTCCAAGAGAGGTGATGGGCTCAGCATACAAATTAAGGCATGCATTTTTTGCATAATAATGTGGAATTTGTTTTGCTTTACTTTACATATTAAGTTTTTTTTTTTTTTCTTTTTCATTAGGAGGTAGGTAGATAAAAGGATGAGAAAGCAGGCATTTTTCTTTTAGTTGAAATAATAAAAGGAAATTCTTTCCTGCCTTAAATTTTCATGTACATTCATAGATTAAAGCTGGTAGGAATTTTAGAGGTCATCTAGGCAACACTCTCAGATGAAAAGACAAGCCTAGAAATCTTAAAGTGATTACAAAGGTATTAACCAGTGGAGCTGGGACTTGGAAGTAGGTCCCTTTTACTCCAAACCCCCACTCTTTTCAGTATGCCATGCTGTTCTTTGTACATATCACATTCTAGTTTGAGTTATGCTTATTTATGTAAATGTCTCCAATTAAGTTTTAATCTTGAGATTTTCTTCTTTGTATTCCCAGTGCATAGTGCCTCATACTTCAAAACTAATTGAATCTGTAGCTTACATATGACATCTTAAAGATCAAATGAGAAAATGTATGCAAAAGTGCTTTAAAAGGTTTCAAACATATAGTAGTAATTGTTAGAAAGTAGTTTTGTTTAAAAAAAAGTAGTTTTTGTTGTTATTATTGTTATAAAAGTTTCTTCTTAATCCTTTATTTCTTAATGTTCTGAGTGACCGGTCTTTGAGACCAAGAGGCTTATGATCATAACTTGACAATCATCTTCAAAGAAACAGACTTTTTTTTTTTTTAATAAGGGTCTATGACTGTAGTGAAAATTGAATCTGCAGCCAGGATACCACATCTGAATTCTAACTTTGGATTTAAATGTGACCCAAAGGAAAATCATTTAATCTTCTCTTGAATCTCAGTATTTTTAATCTTTCAAAAGGAAATGAAATGTACATCACCTAGGAAGGAGAAATAACACATAGTGTAGCAGATATGATATTTGTTTAGGAAGAAAGTCACAAGGCATATCAAACATAATATCTGTAAAATATCTGAAAATACTAGACTATGCCAAGAGGATATTCATGTACTACATATAGGAAGTAATGATGTTGCTATACCATCATCCTACTGTTAGCTTTTTGGACATGGGACATAGGATTAAGAAAAGCACACACAGGAAGTAGGGCAGGTTCCCGAGAAAAGCCTGTAGCTCGACAATGTTCAACATTTGGTATTTAACATAGGGTCCATGCATATAGGAATGAAAAAACACCTTTTCCAGTTTTATTATATTGGCTGTTAACTCTTCACAGAGAGCTTCAGTATTAACTTCCAATTGTGATCCCAAATGTGGTGCTTTTTGTCTGCAAGAACAACAATAAAAAAGAATGAGGAATGTAAAGGAGAACAACAACACTGAAATTGCACAGAGCAAGAGAAAGCTCATAAAGGAACAGTAAGCACTATACTCACGAATAAATGAGACTATAACTACTCATATACTCCATGTTAAGTGCTTTAAGGAACAAATTCTATAAGAATTCATCAGTCCTATAAACTATATTAGTTGTCCAGTTGTATGTATTCTATGACTGAGATTTCTATCAAAACCTCATATTCTATTGAAAGCCAATAGAAGCTATTGTGATATTCCTAAGAGATTTTAGTAATGAATGTGATTTTTGACATATTCAAAAGGAATACGCTTTTTGATGAACTCCTTTTAACAATTTCCATGGCATATTTCTTGATCTTTGTAGGGAACTTTGTAGGGATCTTTGTAGGGAACATATAAGATGACAAATGTTACAAAATATTATTTGTTGAATTTCGATAATTTTGTATTTGGCAGCCCTAGGTCCTTGCTGAAGATTATTAATTTGGATATTATCTAAGAATAACACTGAGATATTTCTTCAGACTTTTTTATGTGGCATTTACAAGGTCATGAAGATCTGTGTTACTTGGACTTTTTTGTAACTAAAAGACAATGTATGAACTTCTGCAATACTCTAGAGATCTTTTCAGAATTTGGAATATAGTTGGATATACCAAATGCATGCCAGGTGATTTAACAAGGACAGAGGTGACAATGTCAGTTTGAAAGGAGAGACAGCTTTTATTTTCTCACTCCAGGCTATAACTCATTTTTTTTTTAAGACTCATTTGAAGTGTAGTGTAAGGAACTCCTACCTTGACAGAAATGGCAAATGCTTTCACATAAGTAGAGCATTGTATTGGTCCAGACTCTAGAAGAACTGTTATTAGCATATGGCATTGTACATTGTATAAATGTGTATGTATATGGGAAAATTATGTAAAGAAACAGAAAACTCATAGAAGTCGTTGCAACTCACCCAATGGATTTTAAATTGCATGACTAAAAATGGAAATCTCTTAGCAATATGACTAAATAGCTTCTATTGGTTTAAGTTGCTTAAATAGTTATTGTCATGAATAAGCCATTCCTTCAGAGGAATGAACTTTAACCACATTGATTTTGTATTGTCTGAGAGTTTTTCTTACAACATATGAATTAATATAAGAAGTTACTCATGGAGAAATTTGCTGCATTTACATTTTCTGCTTATTTACTCTTACCCCTTCAGTAAATCAAAGAACATAATCTACAAATTGATCAGGTTGTATCTGGACTTTAGGCTATATTAGCAGTTTTTTTTTTTACAGAGATTCATCCTTGGAAAAATGATATAATTATGTAGCTGAATTTGCTGTTTGGCATACCACCACAACAAAAAAGACTACAACTTTATTTTTATATACCCTTTTCTACTTCCCAGTCTTCAGGATCATGCATTGTGCCCCTCATACAGCATATGTTCAATAAACATTTACTGAACAGACCTAGTCAAACACTGTCCAACTACAAATGGGAGACAATCATAGTAATAAGGCATTTTCTTACTCATGAGAATCAACCATAGAGGTTATTGATCTAAGTCGTTCCTCCAAAGCATTGATTCTGTGTCTCATGTAGAAGGTAGAAAAGATAAGTGCACAGACACTGCAAAAGAAAAGGAAAACGCCACTCTAAGTTTTTGACCAGGGCACAATGTTCATAATATAATTTATCTAGAAACTACTTTGAAAAATTGATTGAAAATGTGAAAATCTCAGATGCTCAACTTGGAACCCACAATAGAAAAAAAATTGGTTTTAATTTTTTACAAAGTTCTTCCCTCTCAATAGCCCCATGATGGACAAACACTCCCATTTTACAAATGAGCAAACTGAGACTCAGATTGTTGAAGTGACTTGTTCACAATCATATAGCTAGTGAATGTTTTAGTTAGATGTTAAACAGGTCAAGAGATATATCTTGGGTCACACAGTCCATTAATGAAAGTGCTATAGGAATCAAACTCAAGCCTTGGGATTTCTGCTCCAGCAGTCTTTCAGTTATATTTTAATGATTTTCAAATTAAGAGGGAGAAAAGAGTCTACTTGTCAAGTCCTCAGTCTAGTCTCTGGTTATTTATATGTATATTTACAGTAAGAAATATCTTTTCATCCTCCTGACAGTTGGAGGGGGTTAGAAAAAACAGATTAAAATCCTTGAAAACTTCATTTTAGCTGTTAGTTGTAATTCCTTCTCTTACCAGAATAATAAACAGGAAGTCTAATGATTTAAATTTTATAGCTTAAAAAAGCTGTAAAACATTCCCAACATTGTGAGGAATCACTAACAAGCATGTAGTTAAGCAGTGGCATTGCATGGATCCAAGTCTTCTGATTCTTAGGAATATGCTTTTTTTTTTTTTTTTTTTTTTTTTTACTATACCAAACCTTCATTTTAGTTTTCCTACTCTTTCCCCTATTTCCTAAAAAAACTACATTTATAAAGAGATCCCTTTTCCTGGTTCGTTAGTTGGTTATTGTCCTTCGTTCTCAAAGAGGACCAAAATGATATCACTATGTTAGAGTCCAGTTACAGTGTGTCTGACTGTGGCTAATATGAGCTCAGAATGCTCTGCCACAGGTCAGACACAAATAGTTCCTATAGAATTTGGGATGGACTCTAACTTTGCACATCTCATGTTTCTTATGAGTTAATTCAATTCTGATTTGCTCTGCTAACTAGCTAAAAGGAATGGGGTGGGAAAGAGTCAAATGGGTATTATAAATAATTGAGAGTTAAAGTTAGTGTGAAGATGTGGAAGTATCATAGACTATTTGCTTGTCACTCATAGTCAATTCATGTACTTACATAACTGCATAGAATATGAGAATGTGGCGGAGTGTCAGACATTTCTGGGATCTTAATTTATGGAAGAATCCAAAGGCTTCTGACTGACCTGCTGAAAGCAAACTGGCTTTAAAACTTGGTTCAATGCAATACTTTACAATCAATGTCCTAACAGCATACATGCACACATATAGATAATTCATACTTTAGAAATTTTTTTTTCTGGTAATAGGAGGCAGAAAAAGCAGTCCTCCTAGATGCCATTTTAGCTGCCAGTTTTAACTTTTTTCCCATAAAAAAGCCAAATCCAATGACTTCTCACCTTTTCAAGGAATCAAAACAAGTAGCCTAAAAGCTCACAAGAGGGAGAGAGAAAAGAAAAGGCAAAGAATAGTTCCATACTGGACAATTTGGACCTCAGCAATTACAAATGGATGGGCAGAAAACACCTGTTATTCTTACTGTATCCTGGAAGGCTCTTGGCTTTTCCTTTGGGCACACAATTCACATGAGATTCTGTATGAACTGATTTTGTTTCTCCCTTAATGACTTTCAGAACTGTCTGGGACTCCATCATATGAAAATCTGTCAAAACAAAATCAGGCTCGGTGCAAGTTTGCCTCAGGTGTACATTTTAATTAGTCATCATATTAGAAAGGGAGCAAATCCCCAATTGGTTTAACTTCCAAAGAGTTAGAAATGTTTTGATGGTGACTTGAGAAATACTGAGAAAAATAAGGACAAATAGTATTTCTATGAGGTTTTAAAGGAAAAAAATATGTAAAGTTAATGATATCACACGTGAATTCTCCCCACCAATTCTATGCCCACACTTAACTAGGAATATAATTTTTTTTTGGACCTTATGCTAAGAACTGAATTTTTGTCCATCACAACAATATTCTCCAGACCTTGAGAATTTTCAGATTCAGGAGTCTGAGATCCAGAGCTGCTATATTCCTTCCTTCCTTGCTTGTTTTGCTGTACCACTCCATCTAAATCTGACAACTCATCATTGGAATCCTAAAGAGAAAGAATAAGGTCAGAGACTACTTTTGTTTTACTAAATAGGCTGACTTTTACACATTCCTGATTTTCATATTTACCAATAACCCATGTAATGGAAAAATGATCTATTCTATACTGTTGGACATTTCTCTAACTGCTGATTATTTAGTATAGAATTATTGTATCTGAGCTCTTGTGGGCAGTTAGCTTTATATGTCTGTAGGCAAAAAAAAAAAAAAAAAAAAAACAGTATCTTGAAGCTACAGATGGCTGGAGAAGAAATTTAGGAGCTAAAACTTAAAAATTTTTCTATACTCACCAACAATTTACTTAAGATGTAATTGTCACTTCAGAGTAAGGAATTCTACCATTTGAAACAATTATTAGAAAGATGTGTAGAAAACAAATGCGAGGTAGATTATCTTAAATGGAAAAGTGAGTAGTGAAATTATAACATAAAAAAGAGTAGAAGAGGGAGAAAGTGTAATTAGCTCTTTAAAGCAATGCATCATTTTAATATATCCTTTTCCGATAAAGTCAATCAGCAGAAAAAAATGTCTTGAGACTTAACTTTTCCAATGAAGATCTAATGTGAGTCATTGATTCCTGGCATTTTAAATGAATGTTGTTGATGAAATTACTGAAAATCAAAAGCAGAAATTTCAGAGATTTTTCATATGCCACTAGGTCCCTCAAATTATGTGGGAACTGTTTTTGTGTTATTGTACCAAGTCATTATAATGGTAATCCTGACCTTTTTTCAGTCCCCATGTAATTTGAGGGAAACAATAGCATATGAAAGATACATGAAAATTCCCTTTTATATTAGCCTAGTAAACTCTCAAGAATAATAAACTCCCAAAGAATGTCTATTATCCAGGCCAATGCTCCCCATCCTGTAACCCAAGAATCTCTGCAGAGTTACTGAGTTACTGCAGAATCCTTGAATCCATATATTCAACAACTATAATTTTGATCTATTTTATTTTAATCAAAACATGAAAGTATGATTATAGTCAAAATTATATAGGATTTATAAGATTTTTGATGTTTTAAAGGGAATCTTTATTCCTTGCTGTTTTTTTTCTCTCTCATCCTTTATATCTATTTTATATTTTTCCTGTTCCCAAGTCTCCATTATATTTTCCCTCCCTTTTATTTGTATGCTTGTTATCCTGTCCTGTCATCCAGAGCATGTTTCTTTCTTTTCTGAAGGAATTCAATCACATCCCTCCCTGTCTTTTGTTCCTTTGTTACTTTGATCATTTTCTCTGTTGTAATCTTTTCTGATCTTTTGGTTCCTTCCTAACAGCTTAAAAATATGTCCCCATCTTTAAAACACTTTTACATGATACTTAATGAAACTCCATCCTCTATTTCTTTTTCTTTTTACAGTCAATCCCCTAGGAAATGTCATCTTGACTTGTTGCCATCACTTTATATTCTCAACCACTTTTAATCTGGCTTTCAACCTCAGCATTCAATTAAAACTACGATCTCCAAGGCTTTCAATGATTTCTTAATTGCCAGATCCTTTCTGTGGTATTTGTCACTTGAGCACACCTTCCTTCTACATGTTCTCTTCAATTGTGGCCACTATGGTATTGATGCCTCCTGGTGTCTTTACTAAGGCAGCTCTCTAGGTCTGAAGTCAGGAAGATCTGAGTTCAAATCAAATCAAAATTTGCTGGTTATGTGATCTTGGGCAGACTATGTAACCATTTGCCTCAATTTCCTCATCTGTGAAAAAATGAACTGGAAAAGGAAATGGCAAGTCATAACAGTGTCTTTGCCAAGAAAATGAAACTATTAGCAAAATATAATAATAAATAAATATAAACAAATAAATAGATAAATATAAATAAAAAAATAAATTTTCTCAAACCAGCATTCTTCACCCTCTTTCTACCCCACTCTTTTCATAGACTATCTCTCATGGATAGAATATAGTCCCCCTGTATCACTGCCTTTTACAGTCTTTAGGACTTGGAATGGGGTTTTAAATGGACATTTTGGGGAGAAATTCACTAGTGGGAGAAGAGGCCTATAGAGGTAAAGGAGAATGCAGCTGACACAGTTGAAATAAGGTAGCAAAATCCAGAATTGAAGCATGGTTGGTCTATGTCCTTACTCAAAATGGAGGTTCTAGAAGAAACTTCCCCCAAAGAAAGGGCTCTGTCAGGACAGTATCCTGCCCCCACATAGCCCCTTTATTGCCATAGAAACTCCTATCTAGTAGTAAACCTTTCTTTTGTAAAAGGAAAAGGGGCAGTTTCTGAAATTTTTTATTGGAGCACAGAATTTTAAAACTTATACTCCTGCTGGCTGGTCACACTCAAGATATTTGATTTGTTCACTATCTCTTTAAAAGTCAGATTTATTGGATATCTTTGTGTTACTTTCCAGACAATGATATAGAGAAACCTACCAGAGGCAAAGATGAAGGACGTGCAGCCCGGAAACCGTTTTCAGGAGATGAAGGACTGGGGCTGTTGCCCACGTTTGTATTCTGAGAATCAGTGATATAAAAACAAAATATCATAAGGTTACAAGGAGGCATTTGTGTCATTGTACATTGAAAAAAATGATGGAATCAAAATCAGAATCCCAACTCTGCTACTTATTACCAATATAATTTATAGCCATCAGTTTTGTTATTTGTAAAATAAGTTATTGAATTAGATGACCCCATTAAGTCCCTTCTAGTTGTAAATCTACAATTCTAACTTAGAAACAGCATACAAAAAGATAGCAATGATAGTTCTCCTAACTTATCAGGATGCCTTTTTTCTTTGTTTCTCCCTTCTTTTCTGTTTAAATTATTAGTTTTTGAGAAAAGTGACTAGTGATTGCATATAGGATTTCATAGGAAAAATTAAAGAACACGAAAATAATTTTAAAGGAGAAAAGAAGGGTTTGGGGGCATTTTAAAACAATATAAGTCAATACTTACTTCTAGGTGGCTGCATACTGATTTTATTAACTTGTAGGTTGTATCTCTGGAGAGCAAGGAAACGAACATGTGCTGTGAAACAAACCAATCCAAACTGTTACAAATACTGAAAAGTGGCAAGGTTTCAGAAAGACATATGTATTTTCTACATTTAAGCTAAGTGCACATAGACATTCTTTTTCACTCGATTATTCTCATTCTTCCTTTTCATTCTACCTTTAGCCATCTCATTTTTCTTTACTACTACTGAATAACAAAGTCATAAATAATGAGGACACTTTGATCAGTTGGTCCCAGCACCTAGCCCTTATATATAATTCTCAATACAAAGAGAAACATAATTTTGATGAAAAGTTATATACCTGAGAAGAGATCTGATGACTTTTAGTAGATCTCCTTTAAAGTTTGCTTTTAGAAAAATTCAACAGTTTTTTCAAAAGTTACACTAAAACCTAGACTTACCATTGAAATGTTCCCAGGAATTATATAATAAAGTATTTTTTTTCCCATATCACTCATGGCTTTTCTGTTTAGAAGTGCTTACAAGTGCAATATGTAAAACAAATATAACCGAAAGAACCACAAAGACAATTTGAAAGCCTTTGACTTTAAGAGAAAAGGGTTACTAAGAATGGCAAATTCCAATTTAGGAAGAACTACATAAATAAAGAAATGAAATAAATAATTTTGTCCCCTTTAAATTCAGAAGAATTCTTTTATCACTGATTTGTGATTAAGACTTTTTACCCATAGATAATCCAGAGAGAAGCCAGATATATATACAGGAAACATTTGCCAAAGAATAGCCTTCCAAATAAACAAACATGTAGAGACATTTATATACATCTAACTTATCAGGATAAATTTTTAAATTTTATATCTCCCTTCTCTCCTCAAATTGCAAGTTTTTAAGAAATGTGACTAGTGATTGAACACAGTATTTCATAGGAATAACCAAGGGCTATGTTATATAATTTTTTAAAGAAGAGAAGAGAGATTTGAAATAATAAACACGTAAATATATTATATGAAAAAATATCAAAATTTAGTAGGTGCAAACAAGAAACAATTATAATTAGTTCTTCTCCTCTCCTTCCAGCCTTTTAAGTACCAAGGCAGCAATACCATGTTAACATGTAGAAATTTGGATTTTAGGGCTTCAGGGGCTTATACAATGTTATTTGCATGTGAAGTTTTCACAGGTTTTGGACATGATGATAAAGATGGATATGTACCATAGTTTTAGATTACTGGAATTTGGGTGATCTCCATTAAGTCAGAAGAGAATAAAGAGATAGATGAGTAAATAATGTTATAAATATGTCTTATACATACCCTTTCTGTGTCTGTTGAAATAATCAGAGCATTTGGCACCAACAGGGCAGTTTTGGTTTTCTTTATTAGAGTTACTGAGAGTGTTGGAATACAGATCTGTAATGGAATAATCAAATAAATAGTTCAGGTTTTCACAAAAATGGATTCAAATCTTCATGTTATTACTGTAAGTTAAAAATAAAATCATAGTAATAATAAATCTAAGCCTAACTAAGTATAGTAATAAGTTCTATAGCTTTAATGGAGAAAAGTTAACTATAAAGAATGACAAACAGGTTATAGTACAAAAAGGAGGGCTAGGAGTCATGACATATTAGCTCTTCATTGTCCTGACCTCTCCTCAGTCGCTCTGAGAACCAGAGCAGACTACCTTGTGCTCTCTGAGCCGCCTTTTCTTTCTTTTACTTTTCTTCACTTTATTGTGAATTTAAGAAACAAAACAATTATTTCCATAATAAAGTGGAATAGAAAAAAAGGGGATTCCACCTGAAACTACAGATCTATTATGCACAACTTGCTTTTCCCTTTAAATATACAACAAAATAAACATGTAACTTTTTTTTTATACCTTCCTTTCCCCATCTCTCTGGCTACCATTAGACACAGATGTGTATGTATGTATGTATGTATGTATCTATTTCATATATATATATATATATAGTTTTATATATATATATATATATATATATATGTGTGTGTGTGTGTGTGTGTGTATACATACATATATACATACACTTATAAGTATGTCAGTTCTTTCTATTACTGCATTCTTCCTTTATGAGACCTTGTAATTAATTTGGTTATTTGTAACAAAATGACTTGGTTGCTCAAAGGTGTTCTTAAAACAATATTGATGTTACTGTATACAGTGTTATCTTGTTTTTGCTTATTATTTTGTAGGTCTTTCCGTGTTTTTCTAAAATCTTTGAACTCATCATTTCTTATAGCAGGTAGTCTTCTATACTGAATACATACCTCCAACTTGTTTAGTGACCTCTTCTCCCCACCCCCAGTTTTCATTTTTCATAAAAGAACTAGATTGTATTAGAATGGTGGTTCCCAATCTTTTCAAGTATGAAGATTCCTTAATGTTAATTAAATTTTTTTAAAAATTTAAATTAATTTAATTTAAAATGTTTTTAAATAAAAAAACCCCAACAACAATCCTCTGAGTAGATACATTAATTATTCTGAACTACTGGTTGAAAAAATTATGATAAAAATCTGCTTTGGATTCAGTGATACCTTTAAATAAATTTGTGTTTTTTTATGAGATAATATATGTAAAGTGCTTTGTAAACTTTGAAGTTATCAATAAATGTTTGTTATTATCATTGCTATTAATCATAACAACTATATGTATTTGGAAAAGTCATATATATGTGCAAGATATTATTAAGACTGTTTTGCTTATTTTATTCAGTTTATGACTTCTTACTTATAGATTCACATACAGATGTAGAGAGCATTTAGAGGATCGCTATGGCTGATATTCCACCCTATGGAATTCATTGTATTAGAAGAGCTCTAAGTTTCCTTATAGTTTTAATAGTTTATGATTCTCTGATTCAAGAATGTATACTATATATACATTCTTCCCACTCTATTCTATTAAGAATTTCCCACTCTTCTATACTGTATCCTTCCAACAGAGTTTTGTCAAAGGAATGATTAAATTGAAAAAAAATATATTACTAAGGGAAGGTAAACATTTATTAAGTTCCTACAATGTACCAAAGTGAAGTGCTTAACAAATAGTATTTTATTGGGTTCTCACAACAACCTTGTGAAATGGGTGCTATTACTATTCCCATTTTATAGTTGAGGAAATTAAGGCAGACAAGAAGTTAAATGATTTGCCCAGAGTTACCTAGCTAGTAGGTATCTGAGATGGGATTTGAACTCAGATATTCCTAATTATGGGTCTAGTATACTACTCACTCTAGCACCTAATTGGCTTAATAAAGAAGCAGAGTAATATGCTCAATATTATCTCTAATAAACATTTCTTCTCTCAGTAGTTACACTTGTTTATTTACTTAGTATATAATTATGTTTTATGCCTTTTGGTATAGGCGTAATTAGGGAAAGATGAAATCTTTATATATTAGAATAGTTAGCTAACATGGTAGATAAAAAATTTCAATATTTAGCTTTGTCTCTAAGAAATTAATTCATATGAAGGTCAAGAGACCATAGACTTGAAACTGAAACATTAAGGTAAACTAAATGTGTGACCTTGATCAAAACATTGAATCTTACTGACCCCTGTAAAAGCCCATCTTAAAATTAAGGGGTTTGACTAGATGGCATTTAAGGTTCCTTCCAGCTCTGATTCTAATATGTAATTTATTTTAGGTGATTTTCCTATTCACCAATGATTTGCTATGAAAGAAAATTTCCAATATAAACACAACACAGAAAAGATTGAAAAAAATGAAATATTAAGAGCAGTATGTAGTCAAATGTGGAGATATTTAGCTAGTTCACAAAAGGAATCTAAAGCATAGCTAATCACAAGACATTGAACTTAATATCTAGAAGTAGTTGATTGTGATATGTTCTAGAAGAGATAAAATAACAAGAAATAGATACATGAAGATGAGTAACAATGCAAGAAAACTACTCATTTTCTTAATCAAATGACAAAAATATCAAATCACATGTTGCTATATAATAAATTTTAAACTAATTATAAGTATCCTAGAAAAGAGGAATTTTAGGCCAATTATTTCATGTATTGATGAATGGAACTGGGAAAAAAAAATCATAAAGCCATGCTGACTGGGCCCATTATAAATTTATGCTATCTAATCCCACCTGTAGCAAGGCAACCATGCTGGATTTCTCATCCAATTTGTTATTATGTTTTCCAAGGGCTATTCTAAGCCATCTGGTTTCTCTATTAATCTCCTCCAGTGTTTGTTCCCATAACCTACTCAGCTGAGCACTTCACTTCATATTTCCCTGAGAAACTAAGGCTATTTTCTGCGAAGTCTCTCTTATCCTCTCTTCAACTCACATAGCATAGACATCTTCTCCCTTTTTCCCCCACTTCTGTTTCAGATGAAGAGGTGGCCCTTTTTTGCCAAGAATAATCCGTTACCTTCTTTATGTCATCCTCTATTCTCCAGCAGATTTCCTTTACCATCATCTCTATTTTTTAATCTTCAGTCACTCCCTTTTACTTCCTTTCCTGCTGCCTACAAACACACTCAAGTCTCCCCTGCCCCTAAAAATCTGTCATTTGGTCTTACAGAAATGAGCATTTCTATATATTACCAGTAAAATCCAACAGGAAGAGATAAAAAGAGAAATTCCATTTAAAACAATAACATACAGTTTAAAATACTTGGGAGTCTACCTACCAAGATACACAATGAAAATATATGAACACAATTACAAAACATTCTTCACACAAATAAAGACAGATTTAAAAATTGGAGAAATATTGTTCATGGGTAGGCTGAGTCAATATAATAAAAATGGCAATTCTACCTAATTTAATTTTTGTTCCATTTCATACCAATCAAGCAACCAAAGTATTAATTTATAAAGCTAGGAAAAATAATAACAGAATTCACAAGACTCATGATGAAAAATGCTACTCACATTCAGAGAGAACTGATGAGTTCTGAGCACAGATTAAAGCACTTTTTTTCCATTCTATTTTTCTTGACTTTTTTTTTTTTAAAGGAAAATGATTAATACAGAAATATGTTTTACATGACTTCACATATACCATGAATGTCATATTGTGAGTGAGGAGAGGTGTAGGAGGGACCTAAGAAATTTGGAACTTAAAATTAAAAAATAATGTTTAAAAAAATGTTCTTAATCACTTGGTATTGATCAAGTCACTTGATCTCAGCATCCCCCACCAGCTATCATCCTATGTCTCTCCTCCCTTCCTTAGCTAAACTTCTTGAAAAAGAAAAAAATATCTAGAATTTGTATCTCCATTTTCTTTTCTTACTCTCTTCCAAATCCTCTGAAATCTGCCTTCTGCCTTCATCATTCAAATGTATTCTCTCCAAAATTACCAAGAATTTTAAAATCACTAAATTCAATGAAGTATTATCAATTATCATTTTCTGGACTTTTCTGCATTTTTTCACATGATTGATTAGTTTCTTCTGGGTAACTCTCTATTTTTTCATGACACTGCTTTTTCTTAGTTCTCTCACCTGTCTCACCTGAGTCAACTCACACTAATTGTCAACACTCTTTTGTCGCAGCTTCATCCGTGTTACATCCACTATGGGTATCCACCAAGGGTCTGCACTGGGACTTCTTCTCTTTCCTCTCTATACCAGGAATTGTTAAACATTTTTGAACTGTGTATTCCTTTGGCAATCTCCTGAATCCAAGGGACCCCCTTTGTGGAATAATGTTTTAAAATGCACAAAATATATAGTACTACAAAAAAACCCAATCATATTTAAATACTAAATATTGAAAATAATGGAAATGTAAAAAGTATAAGATTTTACACACCACTGGCATACTCTTTAATCCTCAAGGACCGGCAATAGTAGAGAGGAGAAACAGAGACATTAAGACGCTCCTCCAAAAACAAAAGAAGGGGGAGCCACAGGTAACCCTAGAGAGCTTTTGAATTTAGCCCTTTATACTAATTTTTGATAAAGATGCACTGACTCCAGCAGACAGGTTTCATAACCTGCTGGAGGGGCAGTGTCCAGTGTGAGCAGCTCCGATATCTTTAAATAATCACCAGGTGATGTGGAGAAACCCAGAAAGTGGTGAATAGAAGGGACAAGATAGGTTAACTGCTTGGGGGAGAGGGTTTGCTTGTATCTCTACAGATGGAGGAGGAATCAGATGGGTGCCAACGAGCTGTATTCACTTTGTCCTTGAAAGAGAGATGGAAAAAGAGAAGACCTTTGAAATGAAGGAGAAAATCCAAGAAACATTGGGTGGTTCTATCTCTGACTACATCCACCACTGAAAGAGCATGGCAGTTAGCCCTACATGTATGGCAATTGACTCATGAAAATCAAAAAAAATTGTTAATAATACTGATGCAGGACTTCAAACCCTGCAAGAATCATTGAATTCTCTGATACATGAAGTAATGGATAATAGCTTGGTTTTGGACTATCTCTTGGCTGCTGAAAAAGGCGTGTGTGTGATTGTTATTTATACCCTCTTTCTAGGACTCATGTTAGTTTTTTATAATACATTGTTGATTCATTTTGTTTACATTTGTGATTGTGATTGTGTTACATCACTACTAGCCTGTGTGATTCCTCTCATAATGATTCATTTTTGTTACATTACTACTAGCTGTGTGATATTACTATTTGCTTGTGTGATTCTTCCCAAGCTGATGGATTTATGTATACCTGCTTCAATTAAAACAAAAGAAAGTCCGAGATATAGAGGGGCACAGATAGTGGGGGAACTCTGGGTGAAGTATAAGACCCTTCAGCCCAGAGGGACAATGTTTGGTTCAGCTCTCATCTCCCCTTGGGTGCGTCTCAGCCTTTCTGAGAAGTCAAGGGGCATGACAACCTGTGTTTTACTTGAAGCAGAGATACTTGCAGTAAAGAGGCATCTATATAATAATAGCAAGATGCTTATAGTTAGCACATGCACAATGTGCTATAGTAATGTAATTGTATTAAGGTATTTAAGGCTGAGAGAATTTGAAATAAACGGACTCCATGCTGACCATCTATGTGAGTCATTGTCTCTTCACTCTTCTTCTAATATCAGGGACTCATGCTGGTATTGAGGTCCTCCAGAGAGCTAGTCCAGATGGTGAAGGGAAGAAAGATAATTTCTGTTTGGACAAGTTGAGTCTGAGATGGCTATAGGATATTCAATTTAAGTTATCCAAAAGGCAGTTAGTTATGTGAAATTGTAAATCTATAGAGCTGGATCTATAGATTTGGGAATCATTAATTGAATTAATGGGAGCTTAAAGATTACCAAATAAGGTAACACAGACAGAAAAGAGAAGAGAGTCTAGAAGAGAACTTTTTCTGATACATACATAATGAAGCCCTGAGTAAGTAGATAAGTATTGATGGAATTACTCCTTGAGACAAGCAGGGAAGGGCAGTAATGGGGAGTAGTTCAATTTATAGTTCTCTGTGGAGGTTGGGAGATAGTCCCACCTAGTTATGTCCAGTCAGAAATCTGATCCTGTCAAACCCTTGAGTAAATGTCTCCTATAAATTTGTTCATAGCCCATACCATCTTTGCTGAATCCCTTTTGGAGTTATATGAACTCTGCCTTGAGGTCTTTCCTCTCCCCTCTCCCCCATGCATTATGGTGTCTCTTTTCTCATTCTCCTACCATGTCTCATGCTGTATTTCTTTTTTTTTTTTTTTTAATTTAATAGCCTTTTATTTACAGGATATATACATGGGTAACTTTACAGCATTAACAATTGCCAAACCTCTTGTTCCAATTTTTCACCTCTTACCCCCCCACCCCCTCCCCTAAATGGCAGGATGACCAGTAGATGTTAAATATATTAAAATATAACTTAGATACATAATAAGTATACATGACCAAAACATTATTTTGCTGTACAAAAAAGAATCAGACTCTGAATTATTGTACAATTAGCTTGTGAAGGAAATCAAAAATTCATGCTGTATTTCTAAGGGAATATTACAATCTACTACAAACTACAACCTCATGGGATGTTCCCTTTCTCCTGGTTAATTATGAGTTCCACTGGTAAAACTGTCTTTTTCATTGTTAATCATTAAAAACCCTTTCTTTGCTAATTTTATGTTCCCCCAACTCTATTTCATATTTACCACTCCTGGTATCTATTGTATTCATTTTGTCTGTAACCTCTTCTCAAAAATAAACCAATGTTTTGCCAAAGAGAATGGCCATTGTGAATTCTATGTCAATCTCAACATTTGGTGCAGAAATTTTTTTTACCTAAAACACATCATTTGGTGCTTAAATCACATAACATAGTTAATGGGAGTGTTCTGGATGAAGATCATCAAAGAAGACAGAGAAGTATCAATCAGAAGTATCCAGATTAATCTGGAGAGAACATTGTCAAAAACCTAGAGAGGAGACAGTATGTAAGAGGACCTATTGATTCACAAACCTTAGCTCTTCTTTATAAGTTATAGGAATGATTTCAGGAGAAAGAGGAACAAAATCATGAGCTATATGGCAACAGGAATCTAATATTTACATAAAGAACTCATGGAAATTAGGTATATTAAAAAAAGAGCTATATTTATAAATCTTCCAGATGTTGAGTTTATCAGTGATGATATTTATATACATATATTTTTTTAATTTCAAGAGGCTTGTTATTTCTCCCCCAATTACAAACTAACCTTGGTGTCTTTGCCAAAGACTTTGGAACAGAAACAAATCCAGTTTTCTGATACAAACAGTTTTCCTTGGTACAGTATTTCCTTCTGCAGAGCACAAGTAAAACCTGAAACCAGATAAAAAATATTCTATTATGTAAATTTTTTCAAAGGGAACAATATTTTTGGTGAGGAAAGCATAGAAAGGGGATATATACAACTTATTATCTAACTTCATACAATACTTGCTAAAATTATGAATTTTTAGTGAAATAAAATTGCTAATACTAGAAAGGAGAAAAATTCTGTTTTATAAATCTCAATAACTTTGAAACCAAACTGAAAAATAAAAACTGAAGAGCAATACTCCCATTTAAAGGTTTTCCAAAAGTTTTCCAAAGTAAATATTATTCTCCATATGAAGACACATTGATATATCACATATTCTCCTGATAGCATATTTTTCTTCTGGGAGATTTCAAAGAAATTGTTTTTCCAAAGTACTTCTCACTGAAGTAATGACACTTCATGATATAGGCCTTCCTTTTAGAGACTGTAAGAAATAGCCAGAACTATACTTAGAATATTTGTACCTTAGACAAATGAAATGAAAGTGGCTTTTAAGTCATTTGACCACTATGGGGGATGCAACTGCTGGATTATAGTAGAAGTATGCCAGAGAGGAACTTACTTAAATTATAGCTAATAAGGAAAAGAAATGTCATCTTATAAGCTTCCATTTTAGCAAATATAATATGGTAAGTAGTTTTCTGTTCTGCACTGTTAAAGACCTGCAAATAATATCAGTACCGTCTAGATTTTGATCCTCTGGACAAAGATTCAATTATCCTATGCTAGTTGTAGCTCTAGAAGGATCTTAAAGAACTTTGGCATGTTTTTACTTGGAAAGGTAAAAATGAAATATTTGAAACCTTTCAACAATATTTATCAGCCCAGTGCTATGACAATGAAAACCATTCACATTTCTAAAGTGCTATATGTTCATAAAATACTTTCTTTACATCAACCCGTTGTCTTGGTTTGCAAATTTCTCAAATGCAGATAATAATGTATGAGATAGAGAGTGAAAGCATAATCATCCTTTAGATGGAAGAAAACAAGGCTTAGAAAAAGTTAAAGGACTTGCTTAAGGTCAGTTAAGGTAGTTTTTAGTGATAATAGTAATTACAAAATGGTGTCTCAGATTTATCCATTTCAATAGACTTATTTCTATCTGGGTAATATGTACCATCATCGGTTATTACTTTTGGTCTTAGGACCACCTAATTTCAGGAATTTCAATTCAAGATAAATGTGATATTTGAAAATTGCTGTTTTTGTAGCATCAACTTTCACAACTTTTCCACTTAATTGTCTTTATGGATCAATTTTAGCAAAAGTCAATTGTCATCACTGGTTTTGGAGGTCTATTGAATCTAGTGATTTACCTCAATTAATTTTCCAAGAAAGCAATGCGTAAAACACTAATGTTAAAAAGAAAATAAAACAGAATAATACTTACTTTGTATCAGTGATTCCTCACTTGGGACTTCAAGAAATAACTTGTGAAAGTGCTTGTTTGCCTTATACTACAATGAAAACAAAATATATTGATGATCTCCATTAATCACTGAAGATTTTTCCTTCTTCAATTGCCATGATTTACCCACACCTCTTACCCACCCAAACTTCTTTCTCCTCACAACTATGCACACCTGAATATGGATATAGCAATAATAATTATGATATAGTTCTTTAGAAAAACAAGTGAATTTTAAATTGTTGGAGACGTTTTCTTCCCAACTACATATCATAACAGTGACATCAACAAGATTAGTGAATTACAAGTGGGACAGAAGCTGAATTATGGAATAACCTTTCTGATGATATTGGTGGTTATATAAACTCTTGCTTCTCTCCCAGATCTGTACTAGAAAATTTTGAATAGGAAATGAGATGAAAATTTGGAAGCATGAAAAAAGAAATGTATTAGATTTAATTTCCAAGGTTTCAGTCTCTATGTCTGTTAAAATAAGTATTCATAAAATTCTTCCAAAGTATGCATACATCCAAAATCTCTCAGATTAAAATAGTTTTACAAACTCTAATGCAATTAACTTCTCACCAAACTATATGCAGGAACTAGCTCTAAGTACTAAGAGAGAAATAAAAGTATATTGCATATATTCCTTGCTTTTATGCTGCTTACAAGTTATTTTATTGACTTCTTTGATGTGTTCTATTTTGATTCATCTAAAAGAATCACAGTACATAAAGTTTTACAAAATAGGTAATCTTAATCTGCAAATTTGCAGATTATTTAAATCTTCCTTCTTTTACTTCTTGTAGACTGAATTTGAGCTATCTTGTTATTTGTTACTTGAAGATGGAAAAATAAAGAAAAACAAGAATTACCTGACTTGTAGAGTTTGATTTTTTCCTTTCAAGTTTAGAATCGTTTTTGTTGTCTGTTTTAGAATCACTCCTACAGTCACTCATTAAGGAGAGGACATCACTATTGGTCTTTGATCTGGAGAGAGAAAATCCTAGGATTTCATGGATCTAATATTTTGGTGATGTTGTTTCATTTATCTTCTTTAAATCATCCTGATTATTTTATCATCTCACAATATAACAACTTAATTTTCACTGCCAGGCCTTTAAAGTTAATGTAACACTATCTGAAATTTATTTAACACCTTCTTTTTGATCTCCAGTAGAACCTCCCTTGTATTCCCATCCTCCAAAACAAGAAATAAACTTTAGAAGAAAGACATTTATAGCTGCAGAAATGATAAATTTTTTAAAAAGAAGAATCTGCTGGTTTCAAACTTTAATCAGTATGGCTGCTGTAGAGTTTTACATATCAATATATTTTCAATATGAACATAAACATCCATTTATTGATTCACTTCAATGGTATTTACTGAGTCCTATGCAAAAAGTATTTTGCTGGGCAGTAGCTGCCTTTAGGAAGTTTACAATCCATTTGAGAAGACAAAAATAGACATACACATACAAAAATACACATAAAATATAATAAAAAGTATTATATGTGCCAAAATGAGTAGCAAAGACAACAAATACTCCAGAAGTTAGTAGAATGGGAAGCATCTATGGTTTTGATTATATTGTGGGAGAAATGGATGAGCATTTATTTGGGTTCCACAGTTATAAAAATTAAATTGGAGAAATGAAACAAATTAGAAAACTGAAACCCACAGGGATATTGGTGGGTGGTCAGAATGGAGGTTCTCTCCATTAATTAATTAGTTATTATTGATGCCAAAATTCATTAATCTGGGAAATGTTAAATTGATATTTTAATTACAAAATATTTTACCCATTTGTGAGACTTTCTTGTGTTACCCTATTAATCAATATTTTAGGCTAGTTTGGATTACTGGAATATCTCATACTTGGCCAACACTTTAAACCAGAGGGATAGCCCCACGCTGCTTAAGCTAAGGGATATGTGACTTCTAATTTACTAAGAGAATGCTAAACATGAAATTGCCAACTGCCTTAAGAGTGCTGCTTAAGTTACTTGTTGACACACGTGAAGAATGAATGATATCACCCAGGGGAGGTCCTATCTCAGTATTCTCTAGAATTGAAAGCCTTGAAGATCTAGATATAAGATGGACTCACTCTCATACATTTTTGATGCTTTAAGGGGTCCTCAAACTTTTTAAATAGGGGGCCAGTTCACTGTCCCTCAGACTGTTGGAGGGCCAGACTATAGTAAAAACAAAAACTTTGTTTTGTGAGCCTTTAAATAAAGAAACTTCATAGCCCTGGGTGAGGGGGATAAACGTCCTCACCTGCCGCATCTGGCCTGTGGCCGTAGTTTGAGGGCCCCTGTGAGTTTAAGGGCTGCAATTTTCCATTCAAAAATCTCTCTTCCAATAAATTCAATTGAGTTACTCCTTCAATTGTTTCTAAAGTTTCTTTCTTTGACATTTTTGCTACAGTGAATTAAATCTCTCACTGTTAATCATCTCCCTCTCAGCTAACAAGGACTCATGCCTTTTCTCTAAAAGTAACATAGGATTGTCCTGTAAAGTGGCCTCAGGCTTGGACAAAATCAAGTTTATTTCTTCCTTAGGCCAAAGCCTTTTTCAGTCTTGTAAAAATCAGGTATGGAAAGCTTGAACCCTATAACTTCATGGCACAAACACAAATGTTAGCAATTTAAAAAAAAGATGACTTTTTTTCTGGAATTTCAGATAAACAGCCTATTTATTAGTAAAACTCACAATTAACCAGGAGAAAGGGTATACTCCTTGAGATGGGAGTATTGCCTTAACGAATAGGTTAAATCCATAGAGGAGTTTTAACACCTTAAAGAGTTAGTTAGCTATAAAAAAGAGAAAGACACCATGAGACATGTTGGGGACATTTGAGAGGAAATTACATAAAGCTTGGGGGAGGGGTGAAGAGAAAGGCAAAGAGCCTTGGTGGAGGTTCAGCAAAGATGGTGTGAGCCATGGACAGATTTATAGGGGAAATTTAATATCAGGGGTTTGATATAACATGGATTACTGGCTGGACACAGCAAGGTGGGCCTACCCATAACCTCCACAGAGGCTGAGACATGATCCCCATTACTGCTGTTCCCTGCTTGCCTCAGGAAGTAATTTTATCAATGCTTCAGGCTCTTTCTGCCAACCCTATCTGAAGCCTGAGGGAAACTGTTCCCTTTACTGAAGTTGTGTTCTCTTTAAGAAACTGTATTTCCTTTTGATCTGTGATCCCTTTTGGAGTTTTAGCCCCTCCTGGGGAAGGCATATCCCCTCAGATAAGTTATTTTTTTGGGCTGCCAGAGCTTTTAATTCAATTAGAAATCCTGGTCAAAAAGCACTCCTTTGAAATTTTGTTAATTCCAATAGGAGATCTGGGCTGAAAATTGATAAACATTTAATCCTTTGAATCGTGGCTCCTGAAGCCCCAAGACTCCTTAAAAGGGCAGTATCTGGACTAGCTCCTTGCAGATGGCCCAAGCAATTTGCTAGGACCCTGCCCACTGAGCATTCTCATTCTCTCAGCGCCAAAACTCCATTTCCCTAATAGGTCTTTGCCACTATAGAAGTCAGTCCCTTGGCAAACTGATTTCTATCCAACAACAAATTTTCATTTTGCAATTAGTAATTCAGGAATAAGTGAATTCTTTCACTTTTAAACCTGCGGCCAATAAAAGAGAATTTTTAACCACTTTCTTATTGCCACTAACCTCATGACCACCAGGAATTGAGGTCATTCAAACCACATCATATCTACTATTCATGATCTCATCAGGGAGATTTTTAAATTTAAGACTAGAACCCTTAGCATTGCAGACACTCATGAGAGTGGATCTCATCATCTTCCCTGACCTGGAGGTCTTGCTACTCTGGACTACTGAGATAGGAGGTCATTCACTCTTCATGTGTACCTGCAACCATGGAATTAAATCCCTTTCAGAAGGTAGATATGCTCAGTATTTTCTCAACCAATTAGGAATCAGATATTGTTGTGCATATGCAACATGCAGTACAAATCTTTCTCTTTGGGCACACATATTGAGATATTAAACTATAAAAAGGAAAAGAAAAAAAAAACAAAGTAAACTAATACAATATAATGGAAGTATTGAACTTGGATTTAGGTGAGATTTATGTTCATATTTTGCCTCCAATACATTTGCCATATCTTACTGTTTCTATGTCCAAAACACTTTTTATATCTTGCTCCTTCCTTCCACTCATACAAAAATTGTCTTAATTCAGGCTCTCATTCCTTCTTACCTGTTCTATTATGATAACTTGGTCTTCACAACCCAAATCTTACACATCATCAATCAATCAATCCACATAGCTGCCAAGGTGACAGTTTCTGAATCATAGTGGATATGTCAATATTTGGCTGTTTATTTTCTCTCAGCAAACACAAACTCTTCCTTGGTATTTAAAACTTTTCTCAAATTGGCTCCAGTTAGTAAGCATTCATTAAATGCTTACTGTGTTCAAGGCATTACTAAACATTTAGCACACAAAGAAAGGCAAGAACAAGATTCTATACTTTGTTTCTAATTCTAAATTCTAATGGTACAGAAAAAATTCAAATAAATATATATACAAGATAAACAAATTTGGAAGATAACCTCAAAGCAAGGTGACTTAACATTGAGGTGAATCTGGAATGACCTTTTGCAGAAGACAGGATACAGATGAGCATTGATGGAAGTCAATGCAACCAGCAGGCAGATATGAACTGAGAAAGCCTTCTAGTCATGGGGAGCAGTCAGTACAAGAAGATGGAATTGAGAAATGGAGTGTCATGAGAAGAACAGCAAGAAGCCAATCTCATTGGATTATAAAATACATTAAAGGGAAAAAAAGTATAAGAAGAATGGAAAAACAGAAAAGAACCAAGTTATGAATGGCATTAAATGCCAAAGAGAAGATTTTATATTTGATCATGTCAGCCAGATAGGTAGCAGAGTGGATAAAGTGCTTGGTCTGATGTTAGGAAGACTCCTCTTCCTGAATTCTAATTGGCTTTAGAAAGTTAAAAGCTGTGTGACCTGGGCAAATCTTTTAACCTTCCTTGCATTAGCTCCTCATCTGTAAAATGAACTGGAGAAAGAAATGGTAAGCCATTCCAGTATCTTGGCCACAAAAACACCAAGTATTGATAATACTTGAAATGTTGGACACGACTGAAATGACTGAATGATAAAAATATGATAAAAATGATAAAAAAAGATAAAAATAGGCAGCCACTAGAATTTCCTAAATGGAAGTGTGACATAATCAGACATGGGTATTACCTTGGCAGCTAAATGAAAGACAGATTGGAATGGGGAAAGATTTGAGGGAACAAGACTAATCAGAAGACTATCCCAAGTATGAGGAGATGAGAGTTGTGTGGGTGGAGAAAAAGGAAGATTATTTATCTATATGTATATGTATATGTATATGTATATGTACATGCTTAGCAACAAATTGTAGATGTATGGTGAATACAAGGGAAGAACTGATGATGACACATAGATTGTGAGCTTAAGTGACTGATTGGTAGGATGGTTTTGCTTCAACCAGGCATAGGGAAGTTTGTAAAGGAAAAGGGTTTTTGGGAAAGATTATGGGTTTTCTATTGGACGTATTGAGTTTGAGATGGCTACAGAGTCAACTACAAGACATCCAGTTTTAGATGTCCAAAAGACAAGTGGGGATGCCATTTGGGAGTTCAGGAAAGAAGTTAAGGCTGAAAATAGAAATCTGGGAATCATTTCATAGATGGTAATTGAAACCACAGGAGCTAATGAAATTATCAAATGAGATAGTAGTGCAGAAACAAAAGATAAGACAGTCCAGGAGAAAGAGCTTTTGGCGACACCCAAGATTATTGGACATGATCTCGATGAAGACTGGTCAAAGATTAAGAAGGGTCAGGCAGATGGGTAGGAGATTAACCGGAAAAGAGCAATGTTGTAACAACCTAGAAAAGAGAGATTTCCAGGAAGAGAGAGTGATCAAATGTTTATTGCTGTAGAGGGATCAATAAGAATAAGGACTATGAAAGCCATTATATTTGATTTGTTTCCTTAATAAATGATTAATATATTAGAAACTAGTCAAGATTTTTGGGGGGAGTGTATGTGTGGGTGTGTTTGTTTGTTGATATATTTTGTAATTTTGGGAGGTAACGATTTATAGAGGTTAGAGAACTAGCTTTGAATCAGAAAGATTTGAATTCAAGTCCTGCCTAAGCCATATACTGGCTGTATAACTTGTTTCCCCTCATCCAGCAATGGCTATTATTTCCTAAGGGAACCCATATTAGGATGATTTTGGTCATGTTTCACTTCACTCTTGGCTCAGCTCTCAACAGAATCTTTCTCATTGATAGCCACATTGCCCACTTTTCACCCCCTTTCCCCCTAGCCCTACTGATTAATGCTTACTTTAACTTAATAGGAATGTGGGATAGAATTAATATTTATATATTATAGGTTGCAAAAGTATAGTGTCTAAAATTCTAGCAATGAAATTCTTGGATCTATTCCATTTCATTTCTTATAGGAAGAAAAAATAGTCTGATATATAGTTATCAGAAGACGAACAGTTAATGTTCAAACTAGCAAATTCTCTTTTGTTTCTTCTCTTCTCTTATTATAACTTACTATTTGAGACATTTAAATATTGTTTTAGATAATCATTTAAAAGTTATCAAATGATTCTTCTTTCTTCTTCCAGTCAGTCAGTCAGAATATATGTATGTATATATTTATATATATATATATATATATATCTATATTTATATATAGGAATATACAATAGAAGGAAGATGAAAAGCTTCCATGAATTAAAGAAACAAACCCATGTTACATTATTTTGCAACAAAAATATTATTAATCTTTAAAAAATAATTTTCCTGGAATAGTTTT
The DNA here is from genome assembly GCF_902635505.1 of Sarcophilus harrisii. Classification (NCBI taxonomy): domain Eukaryota; kingdom Metazoa; phylum Chordata; class Mammalia; order Dasyuromorphia; family Dasyuridae; genus Sarcophilus; species Sarcophilus harrisii. The sequence continues at coordinate 199,389,441 of NC_045426.1, forward strand.
ATAAAGATTTGTTTAGAAGTGAGTATTTTCTGTTTGGATTTAGGACTTTACCTTAAGCAAGTGATTTTTTTCTGGTCCAATGATTCTGTCTCTGGAGATACTGGCATCTGTAGTATTGATAACTTGCCAACCTTCTTTTTCTCTTCCACACCATTTTCAGCTTCTGAACTACAGAAGAGAGAAAAGCATTTCTCCTTAGACATGAATAGTAGATGGGAATAAAAAGTAGTAAAATAACTCAGTGTTGTAAAGCACAGCTCTATCTTTGGTGTTCTCAATTCAGATTTGACATTGAAATAATTGTCAAAGAACATAGTTTAAAATCTGATATTGATAAATCTTTCCTTTGCATTTTAAATCAATTCCCTTGATATCCTTGACCTTTTGTTCTTCCAAATTAATTTTTGTTATTATTTTTTCAAATTCAGTAAAATAATTTTTAGTAATTTGATTGGGATGGCACTGAATAAATAAATTAGTTCTGGTTAATCTTGTCATTTCTATTATGTTGGCCCTTCCTACAAATGAGTATTACTATATCTCCAATTATTTAAATCTGATTTTATTTGTATAAAAAGATTAAAACATTTTTTTTCCTCATATATTTCCTGGATTTGTTTTGGCAAGTGTACTTTTAAGTATTTTATATTATATAGAGTTATATTATGTAGAGTATTTATATTATACAGAGTTATTTTAAATAGGGTAATTTTGATGGTCTCTTCTTCCAGAGTTTTATTTGTGATATATAGGAATGCTGTGATTATGTGGATATACATTATATCCTGATACTTTGCTAAAGTTATTGTTTCAATTCATTTTTTGTTTGAGTCTTTGGAATATTCCAAGTACTTCATCATATCATCTATAAAAAGGTATAGTTTATTACCTTGTCTCTTAATCTGTTTCCATGTTTTTCCTTCTTTTATTGATATTACTAAGATTTTCAATACAATATTGAATAAATTGGTGACAGATGCATCCTTGTTTTACACCTGATCTTATTGGAAAGGGTTCTAGCTTATCTTCATTACAAATAATGTTTGCTTTTGGTTTTGGATAAAATTTTTTTATCAATTTATAAAAAAATCCATTTATACCTATACTTTCAAGTATTTTAAATAGAAATTATTGTTGTACTTTATCAAAAGTCTTTTCTGTATCTATTGAAATAATGATATGATTTTCAAAACCTTTTATTATTGATATAATCAATTGTGTTAATAGTTTTCCTTATGTTAAACCATTCATCTCTTCCTAGTATAAATCCCACTTACTCATAAGGCATAATCTTTTAAATATGTTGTTGTTATCTTTCAGCATTTATTTTATCTAGGATTTTTGCATTCATAATCATTCATGAAATTTATCTATTTTCTTTCTCTGTTTTTATTCTTCCTGGTTTAGGTATCAGTATCATATTTGTTTAATAAAAGGAATGTTTAGGATTCCTTCTTTGTCTTTATTCTAAATACTTTAAAAAAATAGAATTAGTTGTTCTTTAAATGTTTGATAAAATTTACTTGTAAATCCATTTGGTCCTCATACTTTTTTCTTAGGAAGCTCATTTGTTCAGTGGTTTGTTCAATTTCTTTTTTCTAAAATCTGTCTATTTAGATATTCTATTTCTTCTGCTAATTTAGACAATTTATATTTTTGTAAATCTTCTTTCATTTCCCTTACATTGTCAAATTTATTGGCATATATTTGGATAAAATACCATATAATTGCTTTAATTTCATTTTTGTTAGTGGCATATTCACCATTTTTCATTTTCAATACTTTGATTTCCTTTTCTTCTCTCCCTTTGTCTCTCTTTTTGAAACCAAATTAGCTAATTGTTTATTTTATTATTTTTTATATAACTAACTTCATTTTATTTATTAATTAAATCTTTTACACTTGATTTTATTAATCTTACCTTTAATTTTTAGAATTTCCAATTTAGTGTTTAATTAAGGAATTTCAATTTGTTTCTTTTCTAGTTTTTTAAATTGTATACCCAATTCATTGGTCTGTTCTTTCTCTGTTTTATTGAGGTAAGCCTTTGGAGATATATTTTTTTCTCTGATCACTGCTTTTGTTATATCCTATAAGTTTTGCCACATTGTCTTCATTGTTGTCATTCTCTTTAATGAAATTAATGAAATGTTTTTGTGTTTGTTCTTTCACCTATTTATTCTTTAAGATTAGGTTGTTTAATCTCCAATTTGTTTTGAAAAAATGATCTAAGTCATTGTTGATTATTGCAATGAAAATTAAAAAAAAACTTGAGGTATAATTTTATATCTATCAGATTGACTAAAATGATTGAAGGGAAAGTGACAAATGTTGGAGGGGATATGGAAAAATTGGGACACTACTTCATTATTGGTGGAATTTTGAACTCATCCAACCATTTTGGAGAGCAATCTGTAATTATTTCCAAAAAATTATTTACTATCTATTCCTTTTAAACCCACAGTAACACTACTAGATCTATTTCCAAAGATGATTAAGGAAAATAGGAAAGAAATAATATATTTTAAAATATTTATAGAAGTTCTTTTTGTTGGCAAGAACTGGAAATTGTGGGGATGTCTGTCAATTGAGGGGAATGGCTCAGCAATTTGTGGTATATGATTGTCATAGAATACTATAATGTTAAAAGAAATGATGAGCTCAACAATCTTAAAAATATGAAGACTTGCACAAAATAATGAAGAATGAAATAAGGAAAACAAAAAAAAAACGCTCTATACACCAATAGCCATATTATTTTTAAGAACAACTCTGAGAAAAGAAGTCATGGTGACTATTATAAATACCCAAATTAACTACAAAGGACATATGAAGGAAGATTATCTACATCCAGAGAAAGAACTGATAAAAAGAAGTATCTGTAGAAAAATTTACATACATATATATGTATATATGTATGTGTATGTATATGTGTTTGTGCATATACCTATTTGTGTGTAATGGCAGTCATCTTTAGGGTGGGGGGAAGTGAAGAAAAAAAGAAAAAAATTTACATGATAGCTCTTCTACATTTAAAAGGAATAGTAAGTTGTATATAATAGATTTGCAGGTTCATGTGCAATTATGTATGTTTTTTTTTTTTTTTTTTTAAAGAAAAGCAATTGCTTGTCTCTTACTTGATACTAGTACAGATGACATGGGGGTCATACAAATCAATCATCCAGAGTTGCCTATTATGGATTGATCTGAGGTAGTTCCATGAGCAAGATCAGTAGAACATAGGAGGCTTCTATTGCTGAATGGAAATAGCATGTTAAAAATCATGCTTATTTAGGTCCCTCTGGTGTGAGTACTATTCACAGACTGTGTCAAGAAACTACTGCCTCCAGTCTAGATGTTGGAACCTTGTGCCCTTCACTAGCTCAGTGATTTCCAGCTGTAAGGACTTGAGTTCTGAGAAATGCCAATTTGCCTAGTTAAACATTAGCTTCATTTGCTATAAAAGAGGCATATGCAACTGAAATTCTGCAGTTATTATTATGACAATTTGCCACAGTTAATTGATCCAAGAAGAATTGTTTATTGTCCTAGAAGTATCCATACAAAGAACCTAATATTCTTGGATCTCTTCCTGCTTATCACCATTTCTCATCAGATGAAATCTAAGGCTACATTAAAGGCATCATCATTGTGTTGTAATTCTAATGTTCTTGATGCAAGTATGGTTCATTATCACCCTTCTGAATCAAAGTGTATTGTACACAATGAGCTGCAAATATCTGACATTACTCATCACATTGGACAAACTGTGAGGCTGTCTTTCTAAACAGGACAGGAAATTTTAGGATTTTTGGCTTTTATCAAACTTCTTTATATTTTCGTTTTGTTTTTGTCTTGTTTTGTTTGTTTTTGTTCTTTCCTTTCTCTCTCTTTTCATCCCATATCAGGAAGATTGTCCAGTAATTTAAATGGTGAAAGGTCCTTTAGAACCCTACTTCTTAAGTTGTGGTTCATGGTGCCATATGGGGTCTCATAACTAAATGTGGTGATTGCAAAATTATGATTTATTATCGGTAAATATTTGATTTGTATATGTATTTTATATATCTATATATCTGGGGTCATGTAATAATTTCTCAGGCAAAGAGGAGTCATGAATGGAAAAAGTTTAAGAAGCCTTGCTTTAGAAGATCATTAGAACCTTGCCACCAAGGACTGGCATATGATAGGAACAGCATTTTCCTGACAGAGCTTCACTGATTTCCTCCTCCAAGCAACTTAATTGGCATAGTTTCCCTGAGGCAAATTTCTTACAATTGAAGCAGGATCCAGCTTCCCTGGGGCAGCTTTCTGGCTTGGGGGCAGACAGTATAGTTATGGTCTCTCAGACTTGGTAGATGCCTGAGACCATCAGGTTGCCATACTTTGATGACATACTGGTCTGATGAGGTCAGATGGAGACAATGTGGGCCATATCCAGAGAACCCATATACCATTGTAAATTTGCTCTATACCTCTGCTCTTTTTGGACCTTTGTTCAATGATAGTGTTTCATTTCATCCCACTATCAAACTAGAACTGAGAGTATTCAAAACTACAAAATGAATAAAAAATATGAGTTAATCTATTGAAGTATTCTTAAGACCTATACAGATGGAATTAAAAAAAAAATACAGCTTTTTTTTTTTTCCTGAGACAATTGGGGTTAAGTGACTTGTCCAGGGCCAGATAACCAGGATGTATTAATTGTCTGAGGTCAAATTTGAACTCAGATCTTCCTGACTTGAGGGCTATCTACTACACCAACTAGCTGCTCCTCAAAACACTTCTTAAAGAAACAAACAAAATGGTTTAAAGAAGTAAGATGATATCCAGTGGTTGTAATTGGACTATGCCAAAAATAATGATTCAATAATACCAATAAAACTATCAAGCTAGGAAAATAAATTAAAAATTATTTAATTAATTAATTAAAAAAAATTAAATTCCTCCTCATTTGGAGGAATAACAGACTGAAAATGTCAATGGAAATAGGGAAGAAAAGTAAAAAATGAAGAAGGAATAATATGTTTAGATTTCAATATGTTATGAATTAATAATCATAAAATTAATTGTACTGGAAAACCAGTACCAATCAGTGGAGCATATTAAATAAACAAATATCTGAACCAAACAAATGTGATTTCTAAGTGTTTAATAAACGTGAATACATAAATTATTTGAAGAAAATAATAATTTCTAGGAATCTGGAAAACAGATATCACAATAAATTCAAATTGGATTTGGAATATGAATGCTGAAAATCTGAAAAAAATTAGAATAGAATCAGATCATGTACCTTTACAAGTATGCCTAGAGGATGAATAAGCTTAATCAAACAAAAGATATCACAAAAATAAAATGAATAATTTTATTGAATAAAATTAAAAAGTTTTCCCCCCAAAAATTAATGCAACTAGGATAAGACTGGGAAAAATCTTTGTATCTCTGATGATATATATATATATATATATATATATATATATATATATATAGAGAGAGAGAGGGAGAGAGAGAGAGAGAGAGAGAGAGATATGCAGGTAGTAGAAATATATAAAATGAAAAGCCATTCCCCAATAGAGCAAAAAAATAATGAATTTTCAAAAGAAATACAACCTATTATTAAGTCCCCCATTGAACATTGCTTCAGATATCTAATAATAAGAGAAATGCTAATCAAAACAACTCTGATGTTTTACCTCATATCCAGTATATTGTGAAAGATTTTAAAAGATGGGAATATACTATAATTAGTGTTTGAGGGACTGTGGAAACCATGCATTTGTTTAACTATTATGGAAAACAAAATGCTTTGCCCACTTTCAGTAGTTATCAGCCGATTTAGTATCAGTTATTTCCTCCTAGATGTTTACTGCTGATGGCATCACCAACTCAGTCAAGTGAGTCACAGATAACTAAAAATTAAACATGTTCTATAATTCCGAGCAACTTTTAATTCCTTCCCCTTAACTGGGCATGATTATTGTTTAATAAAAATATCTGACAAAAAAGAGAGATAGCATAGTAAAAACAATAATTACAAAACATGCCCCCATAAACCTGGGACACCCTGTACATAAATACATGTAATGTCCATGGGACAAAAACTTAAGTACAATGGTCTGAGTTACTTTATAGGGAATAGATGGGGACAGTGCTACTCAGTTCCGTCATCACTAGTGGGTTCTTTCTTTCTATGGAATTTCCCAATCCCTTTTCCTCTGTCCCTCCCCCCCAAGATCTCTGATAGGCAGGTTGCTTAATTTGGACTCTCATAATCTGCTATTCTCTGCAAGGGAATTCTTAATGAACAGGGCTGTTCGTAAAGTCAATAGCCAACTCTCTTTCTTTTGAGTAGAGAGCATACTCCTTAAAACTGCATTTGGCTTTGAGTGAATGTTTCTCAGTATCCACATCTATCTGGAATACAGTGTCTTTATTCTCCCAGCTGTTTATTAAATTCTTTCAGACTGACTCTCCAACTTCTGAATGGGATGTCTTCTTTCGAACAAATACCTCTGACAGTGGGGGTGGGAGGCTCAGGATGAGAAGGGGATGGGGAAGAGGAGGTTGCAGGGAGGAGAGAATTCTCCCTAAAAGAACTGGGTTCTTTCCTGATTACTAACTCTTGCTATAACTGCCTTTAATTGCTGTTTCATTGCCCTCAGTGATGTGGCCAATTTTTAGATCAGTCAACTTTCTGGAGACAGGGAGGAGTGTGTGTGTGTGTGTGTGTGTGTGTGTGTGTGTGTGTTTAATGAAGAGGATGACAGTATTAAAAAATTGTAAACACATTAAAACTTCATCTGTTAGTTTGTCACCTAAACTGGATAAGATATCAGGGTTTGACATTCAAGTTTATGTAGATTTATCACTTACACAGATTTCTGTATTTTAGTCTCAGAGTTTTGAAAACTGCTCATGTATACAGAATAGAGTATATTAAAATAATTACACAAAGTTTAATCTCATTAAAATAAAAAATGCAAAAAGATTAAAAAAAAGATGAAGTGTTTACAATATTCCTCCCACCCTCCAACATTTTGGATTATGTGAAGTATTATTACATGGGTATCTAGATGGCACAATGGATTGAGTACCATGCCTGACTACAAGTCGAGGAAGACTCATCTTCCTGAGTTGAAATCCGACCTCAAGCACTTACTAGTTGTGTGACCTTGGTCAAGTCAGTTAATCCTGTTTGCTTTAGTTTCTTCTTCTGTAAAATGAACCGCAGAAGGAAATGACAAACCTCTCCAATATATTTGCCAAGAAAGCACCAAATGAAGTTATGAAGAGTTGAACACGATTGAAATGACTCAACAACAAAAAAGTGTTACACAGAAATTTCTGGACCTGAATTTTGGAGGTAGTCTTATTTGTACCTTCATTTTAAGGATAATTATTGGGTCATGCTGAAGGTTCTTAGCAAATATATGAATTATTTTTGCTTAAATGTTATCTGCTATAAATACCTGGTTTTCTTTTTCAAAAAAAACAACTGACCAACCAACCAAAGGAAAAAAACAAAAACAAAACCCAAACCTCTCCACTTCAAGGAAAGACAATAGGTGTCTTTAACTTCTTTTAAAGAAGTATGTATAGTTATCTAAAAGTTCTTATTAATCCAGAAAATACATATATTTGCTTTGTGACATAGCAAGTTAAGCCATTTTGTAGTATCAGAAAATGGGTGTCATATTAGTTGTGCCAAAACAATTCATATGTGATTACTCAGAAGTATTAATACTTCTTATGAAATATTATAATACCTTATATATTATATAAGTATTATTATACCTTCTTATTAAGGTTAATGTATTAATTACTCCTATTTTCCTGAGTCAAGCTTTTTTTAAAGTCCTACTTTATAAAGAAAATTTACCTATGCAGGATCATATGGTATATCAATGAAAAAGATAATATTAATATAGTTTAAGACCTAAATCTGCCTTAAGATCAACTATTAAAATTAATAGCACTCCAGATCCTCAAAGAGAATGAGCAGTAGGCCTAAGACTTAGGTTATAGGGTCCTAGATTTAGAGCTAGAGTTTTATAAATGAGGAAACTAAAACTGAGGACAGATAAACATCTTGCCCAAGGTTGTAGAGTTAATAAGTACCTGAGCCAGACTTTATGACTTCAAGTATAGTACTCTATCCATTATGCCACTTTTTCAGTAATTTAAATACTTCTCTTATATTTGGTTTCCTAGTTTCTTTCTGTCCTCTCTTTTTTCTCTCTTTTTCCTCCTTCCCTTCTTGCCTTTCTTCTTTTCTTTTTGCCTTCTCCTTTCCTCCTTCCTTCCTCCCTCTTCCATCCTTTCCCTTTCCTTCTTTCCTTCTCTCGCTGTCTCTCGCTCTCTTTCTCTGTCTCTCTTTTCTCCTCCTCCTGTTCTTCCTTCTCCTCCTCCTTTTCTTCCTCCCTCTTCTTTTCCCTCCTTCTTCTCCTTCTCTTCCTTCTCCTCTATTGTCTTCTTTCTATTCAGACTCAACTTTTCCCTCTCCAGTTGTACAGAAATGTTTTGGAAACATATCTTGGGTTTTCTTTCTTTGTATAATCTTTTTTTCTTATTAGGTCTTTATTCACACTTATTCTTAAATATGAAATAATTGAAAGTATAAGAAAAAGGGCTGAAAACTTTTTATTTTTGCAGCTTGGAAAAAGCCAGAATAAATTTTGAGAGTGGAAATGAAGTTTTTAAAAGTTAACCTTCAAGATGAATCTATTCTATACACATACTTTAGAAAGATCCTTTGAACAAAGTGCATAATGATGTAAATGAAAAGGTCACTAAAAGGAAGTTAAACTATAAATAAATGAAATACTGCTACTAATAGTGTCAGTGAACAGATCTCAGCAGAGAGGCAGGAAACTACTCTGGCAGAATGTTACATATTTCAGTAGATAAAATCAATATGTTTGTTGTTTTAGCTTCTCTGTTTTTCTTTTACAAAGGATGGTTCACATTTAAGGTGTCTGTGGGGCAACATATCAAAAAATCACTGATGTGAACACAAAAAACATTACTAAAATTATTTTTCAATTTAAAATATTATTTTAGTATTTGTGGCAACAAAAGTAAATGCAGGGAGATGAATCAGATGTTAACAGTTGTCCTAAAGTGAAACTCTATTTCTTTGACTATATGGTAGTCTATCAGCTGAAATTCAGATGAATTAGTCTTTCCAAGAATATGGATAAAGGAAACATAGACTATTAATATATTCTGAGTTCCCCCAAAACTAGGTGAAAGGCTGTGAAATAAGTTCTTGGTTAAAATCAAATGTTTCTGTCATTTTTTTGGGTGGGGGGAGTGGTCAGATTTTTTTTTTGCTTTCATTTGGATTTATGTTCTTAAATGATACAGTTTAGAATAGAGGGAATTTTTAGTAATCAGACATTTCAAAAATAAGTAAAAAGAAGCATAGTTAACTTCCCTTTATACTTCACATATATTTCTTAGACTTATTCAGAACAAGAAGGCTTAATGAACAGATCTTTTACCCCATAGCCCTACACTTCTCAGGCACAGGGAAATGGCTTCTGGGAGTGGCATCTTCATAAGAGTTGCTTCTCATTTTTGAAGTCTTAATAAGAATCTATAAGAATAATTGGTTCTACTACTAATAAAATTACCTCCCACAGATTACTATCTTCTTTTATTGGTAGAGGCATTAGTTCTACCAAGCAAAACAATGATTGCATAAATATATTATTTGATGAATTATATTCTCAGTCATGTATAATTTAAATATTGAACTTGCTGGATGACATTTTAATTTGAAAGGGGTTATTTTGGGGGTGAAAGGAGTGGGAAGGGGGAGAGATGAGTACATTTTATGTATACATTTTTGAAGTTAGGTGCTAGCATTTTTGTGAGATACAAGAATTAAATAAATATTTAGGAGCGCTGTCTCATTATGATAAAGTAGATTGTTTTCCCTTTTGCAATGGCTATTTGAGAAGATGTGAGGAAAGAATATTTTATTTAGAATTAGAAAACCAAAATTCCAATTCTATGTCTGTTACTTACCGTGCTATCTTTGGGGAATCTATAAAGATGTTTGAAATGGTCAGATAATTTTTAAGGTTCTTTCTAGCTCTCAATTTATTGATTGATAACATAGTATCATAGATGATTTAGTAAATGAAAAAACATTTATTTTCTGTCATAAAAACAATGAACTTTATCAATCATATTTTGGGGAAATGAAACATTAATTTCAGGATAAAGGTAAAAACATAGCATATCATTGGCTTTTCTTTGATTACTTATAACAGAAATCAATGGTATACCAAAGAAATTTCCTATGCTGTGTCCCTATTAGGAAAGAAACAAGATTAGAAATCCCCCATTCTTAAATTCCTGATGAATCCTGATATCTCAAGAATGCTGCTGGGATTAGGGAGGGATTCCTGAATACAATAATTGACCTAAGTTCCATGTGTGGGTGTATAGAGCCACACCACATAATTAGGTCTCTGAATATAGAAGAGATGCATGAATTCATTCTCAAGATCTGTACTATCTTCATTTTATACCAGCTTTTGCCTATGACTCAGGTATAGTTCTGTCCCCAAGTTATTACTACTGTTCTTCCCCATTCCTTTAGTCCTGGTCTAAAGAGCATATGCATGAAGAAATGTTGACAAATAGCTGACTTGGGTAACAAAATGACATCTGACTTAGACACTTTCCCTTATGTATGGTCAACATAATATATGGATGTTACTTATGTTAGACTACTAAAATGCCATTCAGTATAATTTTGCATATGAACTATATGAAGTAGAAAATTTTGCTAATTTAATATGGTTTGGTTTTGAAATAATGAGATGTGGGATGTTACATTTATTCTAATGCTTTTTTTTATTATTGAAAAGAATACTTGGTCTAGAAAGCAATTTAGAATTGGGTGAGAAAAATTATTTGATTTTACCTTTAAGTCAGTGATCCCACTATTCACCTCAAGGTGATTACTGGCAAAAAGAAAGTTCAAATATACACCAAGAGTCATAACATCACTTTTTAAATTAACAAAAACTTGGAAACATCTGTATTTATTGGGCAACAGCTGAACAAATTATAGTAAATTTAGAGGTTTAGAGGCAGAAATGACCTTAGAAGTCAACTATTACAACACCTCCATTTTACAGTTTGGGAGGCCAAAGAGACCAAGTGATTTGTGTAGATAGATGTAGATAGAAAGTAGCAGAGCTGAGATCTTATTTCAAATCCTCTGGTTCTAAATCTAATGTTCTTTCCATAGTAGTATACTGTCAGTCATGGGTGTTAATAGAATATTTTTGTTATAAGGAATTTTGAATTTGAGGAATTCAAAGAAATATAGGAAGAATTTTGTGGGCTAATAGAAAACAGTACCCGAAATATAAATGAAAACAACACTAAAATATAAAAAATTTGAACAGTATCATCATCAACTTTAGATTGAGGAATGAATGATGAAATAGAATTTTCTCTTCTTTGCAGAAAGGCAGTAGAAACAGACATAGAATGTCAAATTTGCTGCTAGGCACAGTTACTTAGATATTTTACTTTTTTTTTTTGTATGAGATGATACTCTAGGAGGACATAAGGAATGGATAATGTAAAAAAAAAGCCCCCAAAAGAATAAATTAAAAAAAATTGTGGAGATCTTGGCACAAAAAGTATAAAACCCTATGCACAAAGAATACAATTCTCAGATTTCAAATCTCAGATGTGGCACTTGAGTAGTGTCAGAGATGCCAAAAATCCCTTTCATTTTGCCAGTCTCTTGTAAGTAATTGTTTTAGCACTCCTAGAACAATTATTTGTTAGAATTTGCTATGTATATGTAAAAACTGTTGCCCAACTAGAAACAATCTTGTTCTCCCACATAAATTACTTAAGGCATTATTTGAAACATTACTATACTATATTAAGAAATTTGTACTTCTGAAGGAAAATAGTCTCCCTTCAGGATTAGCCTTTCATAATGACAGATTAGGCAGCTGTCTATCTTTCCTACTCCAAAATAGAAACAAATAAACAACATAAGCAGATACAAAATATCTCTAATAGGCTACTCAGGTATAAAATGTCATTGTTTTTAATTAATTCCTTTTGATTAAGGCATTAATTGGGCTGTCAAAAGATAAATATCTTTAAAGGAGGAGATGTCATATTAAACTGTTACCATTCACAGATGCCTTAGAGTGAATTACTTTATCAGAAGTTTCCCTTGCTCCCCAAACTACCTGCATTCAAAAGGAAAGGCAGATATAGAACTTAAAATTTAGACGGTGTAAGAGGTTAGAGTCCCAAACTGCAGGGGCAAGGATGACTAAGACAAGGTAAGAGAACAGAAAGGATGCTCCTATAGGTAGATATTGTTAACTAGTTCAACTTTAGTCTTTTACTCTCATCAGGTCAGCTAGATGGTATAGTGCAAAGAGTACTGGAGTCAGGAAAACTTGAATTCAAATTTGACTCGCTTTCCTCATTTGTAAAATGAGTAGAAGAAAGAAATAGCAAACTACTCCAATATTGGCTGTGATCGAAACAACTGAACTAGTCTCAAATCATTTACTCTCCTATCCTATTGGTGCTTATGCCTTGCCAGATTCCAAAGTTTTGATTAATTATGTTTCTCTTTTCCTATTCTTTAAATTAACAAACATTTATTAAGTAACAACTATGTGTCAGATACTGTATTGAATGCTGGGGAAGCAAAAAAAACCCCAAATTTTTCTACATCTCAAGGAAATCACATTTTAATGGGGGAGAAAATCAGAATATACAAGATAAATATAGTGAGAAGGTAACCATTAAGCAAATAATTTTAGCAGCTGCCTAATTTGCAGTTGGTATGGTAATGATCAAGAGAAGCTTCCTAGGAGAGGTAGCATTTAAGCTGAGTTTTAAATGAAGCTACAGATTCCAAGAGGTGGTAGTGAAGAGGTAGAGCATTTTTGGCATTGGCAATAGCTAGTGAAAGGACATGGAGAGAGATGGAGTGTTATATAAGAAAAGCAGTTGGTCAATCAGTAAGCATTTATTAAGTGCCAACTATGTGCCAGACATTGCATTCAAAAAGAGACAAAAGATAGTCCCTGTCCTTTACCTAATAGGGAGATAATAAGTAAACAAATGTGTACAAACAAGCTATATACCAGATAAATAGGAAACAATCAACAGAGGAAAGGCACTGGAATTAAGAGGAATTATAAAAGGCTTCCTGTATAAAGGGAGATAGTACCTGGGAATTGAAAGTCAGGATAGCTTGGATCAAAGGAAATGCAAAAAAGTAAGAGATGGAATGTCTTATTGCTGAATAGCATGGAGGCAGTGTCACTCTATCAAAATGTATGTGCAGGGATGTAAGGTGTATGAAGATTGGAAAGATGAGTGGCTAGTTATGATAAGCTTTGAATGCCAACTAGAGAATTTGGCATGATTTTTGGAAATAATAGGGAACCACTAGAGTTCATTGAGTGGGAAAAAGGAGTAACACGATCAGGTATGAACTTAAAAAAATCACTTTGGAAGCTAAATGAGGGACTGATTAAAGTGGTAAGAGACTTGCAGCAGACAGATCAATCAGCAAACTATTGCAATAATTCACTCATGAGAAGATAAGTGTTTATGTTAAAGTGGTGATAATATTAGAGAAGAACATAATGTTCAAGCAATGTTGCAAAAATCAAGTGTAGGCTAGATGGGAAGAAACTGAAGATTAAAGGTGTAGCAACAAGGTAGGGCAAGGTTTAGGTGGCTTTATGTTGCATTATCAGGTAACTATACCCTGGGATCCAAAAGACCTAGATTCAGGGCAGTTAAGGCCCAGAGGATCTTAAGAATCAGTGGCAGGATAGACAGTAAGACTTGGAGACAATTACAATTGATCACTAACCTAATCAATAATTAGTAACTGCTAAGAGTCATCTAATTTTTTATCTAATCCTGAAGGGTTAGAATTAATTACTACCATCTTTTAAAAATGTGTCCATAGTTAGTATTCTGATTAGTCTCCTCATGAATAGCCTTCTAGCTGCTGAATCATCCTGATTGCCTCATGTAAGAAGTGGTGCTGGAGATAAACTTTGAAGAATTCTAGAGACTTTAGAATACTTTATAGTTTATAATAGACTTTATGATATGTCTTCTGTAGTATATTTTCAGGAAAACTTGGGTTTAAATCCTGCTTCTGACAGACACGGAGTAGATCCCTTAACTTTTTAGTGTTCTAAAGCTATAAGATTATATATAGCCAAGAAGGTATAGCCCTGCATTGGTAACCATAGGGTTCCTTATCCTTTTTTGCAAATTAAGAAACAGAAGAGATAAAATAACTTATTCATTTGTCATACAGGAAATAGCATAATGGAAACAAATTTCTGGTTTCCTGATTTTTAGTCTAATGCCTTCTAACTCTAATATTTTATGTCTTTATAGCTGAATAAAAGTAATTTAAAATGATACAATTAAATTGAGTTAAAAATTGATATATAAGATGTCCTTGATATATGAGATGTTAAAGTATATTTAAAATGTCATAGATGTATATAAAACATTAGAAGTCACTTAATCCAATTCTCCCATTTTACAGATGAGGATGGAGAGTCTTTAAGAGAGCTGGTTGAGTGGTAAAGCTGAAATTCAAACTCACAACTAGGAAATCCAAGTTCAGCATTCTTTCTATTGGACTACACTGCTTTCCTTGTCTTATATAATTAATATACTTCAGGATTTCTACTACCTAAATACTTCAAATGTTACATCTATCAGATTATAGGATCATCCTGCATTACTGAAATGAAAACAATTCTGATTTATGAGTCATTAGACAAGAAATAGAAACATAGTTTTAGTTGTTTTTGTTGATACTCAAAAAGGATAGGAGGAATTTGAGATAAAAAACAAATATACTAACATATACATATTAAATTGTTTGAAGTACCTTTATGAAAAGAAGATTAGTTAAAGCATAGTTCTTAATGGGTTTAAAAATATCTTGCAGTTTGAAGAGGGAAAAGATTAAGTGGCAAAGCTTGTTTACCCTGGCAGGTAGGCACCTAATCAATGCTTGTGGATTGAATGATTCTAAGACTCAAATTACACGTGTCAGACCAAACCTGATGAAATTATTTAAACAAAATTGTGGATATTTATAAAATGACCTTCTTTGAATTTGAAATATAAACAATTGATCATTTGGAGATCATACAATATTTTTGTTTGACTCATGTTCAGTGGGAATTGTCACAAGATATGAGGAAACATTAAAGAACCTAGATATACATAGTGACTATGTCTGATTCTATTAGCCTAATTTATATGCAATGTTTTCTATGTACATTTACTACCATCATCATGTCCCTTAGACATTACAAATAAAATGCAGGTCAGATGACTTGCCTTTAATGACCACCAATATATTTCAACTTTATTTCTCTATTTAAAAAAATGCATTTTTAAAAAGAGAAATATTACTATCTTGTAATATCCAGGAAGGGCTAAATATATTTTTCTGTTAGTAGAACTATATTACTCATAAACATGCCTTGTTTGTTTACATTAAGATAGCTGAAATAAGAAAAAAAATTTCCCCCTATAAAATTTATTTTCCAGAACAATTTCCCCAACTTCAAAAGAATCAATCTGGTTACAAAATGGTGATATTACTCAAAAAGGCCAATGGCGTATACTTTCCAGTAGCTGGGAGTAAGTAGTCCTAGATTTAGTAGATAAAGTCTTATGTAAGTACCTATGGCAAATAATGTTTCCTAATGTTATGTAGATGACAATGAAACAACTGGCTTGGCCATCTCTTACCCCTTGCCCTTAAAATAGCTCTGACTCACTTTTTTTTCTTATAGTATATCTCTTTTATATTAATTTTATGTGTGTAATTTTTTGTGGGTAATATGTTATAACTTATTTGAGTGTACCATGTGTCTTTACATTGTCCTTTAATTTTGAATTTTCAGAGAATGGCATTTTTGATTCATAATTCTTCATCCAAGTAGTCATGCTGAAAAGGCGAATTTCTGTTTCAGGGAGTACTTAAAAGTACTGCATAACTTTACAAACATAACCTATTCTGTTTTCTTTCTCCTTTTAAATTTTGGATCTAGTTTATTTAGGTATTTGCAGAATTTAAATGATATATAAATGAACCGATAAATTAATTCTTTGGGCTATGAGTTATTCTTTATCTACTTAATCACTCCTGTATTGGGAATTAATAAAAACTTTTTGAATGATATATATTTCATTTAGGAGGCTCTGCAGTAGTTAAGGCTTAATTCAATGAGAACAGATTACTTCTGAGGATTTCTGTACCTGTCAGAGATCCCTATTCCACTTGTTCATGCCACCTTTAACAAACATACATTTTCATGATTCCAATTCTCAAACAAAATAGTCTTTTTCTCAAAGAAATAATTCAATTTTCATTTGACTAATCAGTTATTCAAACCAAATATTACTAAGAATCCTCTTGAAAGAGAAAAATCTTGATGCTCAAGAAAGAAGGAATACAATGTAATTTTTTGATTGGCTAAGGAACACAGATCCAAGCTTGCACGGTCAATTTAGAAAAACTAAGTAAAATATACTACTGTTCTGTCTTAACATACTGTACTATGTTCCAGTAGAGCATATTTTAAGATAAGATGAATATTCTCATTTCAGGCCATTTATAGAACACTGTTCTGAGCATATTAATCTCCTACTATGTGCAGAATAATGTACTTAGGGAGACAAATGCATATATCATTCTTGACTTCAAAGGGTTAAAAGTTAACGACTAGGGTAAATTTCTATATATATATATATATTAAAACAGGAAACCTTTCCTAACTTCTCTTAATTATAGTACCTTCCCTATGCTAATTATTTCCTTATATCCTAATATGTAGCTTATTTTGTATTTATTTGTTTATATGGCATCTTCCCCAATAGATTGTAAACTCCTTAAGGTCAGGGACTTTTTGCCTTTTGGTATCATTGCTTGTATCTGGCAGATAGTAGGTGCCTAATAAATATTTACTGATTAAGTGAAGAAGAACATTGCAAATTGGGATCATGGAAGGCTTCCCAGAGGAAGTAATACTTGAATGGTATAATTTTTAAAAATCAATCTCTCTTTTTCTCTCTCTCTCTCTCTCTCTCTCTCTCTCTCTCTCTCTCTCTCTCTCTCTCTCTCTCCCCCCCCCCCCCCCCAAGCCAATAGATAGAAAACTCAGTCATATAAAAGAGTATGAGTAAAGCACAGAGGTGCCAAAGTGTGGGATGAATTTGGGACATGTGGAAAAGAGTTAGATGAGATCACTTTGGAAAGGAAGAGTAAAGTGATATTATGGAAAGCTAAGCAAAAGTGTTTGAACTTTATTGTAGGTCAGGTGAAGAATTCTGAACAGAGAAAAGACATGTTTAAATTTGTGAATTAGCAAAGTAAATATGGCAGAGGTGTGAAGGATGATTTGGAAAAGGGATGATGGGATCAGAAAGAAGGGATATACGAGGGAGAGAGTGTGGAGATAAAATCTACAAATCTTGATAACTGATTGAATATGAAAAGTGAGGAAGAAGAATTAAATATGACTCCCAAGTTTCAAACTAGTAGTATCACTGAAAGAAAAAAAAATGTCGGAAAGAACAGATCCAGGATAGAAGAGAAGAGGACAGAAACAGTATTTGTATGATCTGTAGAAAAGGGATCAAAGAATTGGGGGGGTATGTTAAAAATGGAGAGGTTAGAATACTCAATAGGTATTTTGGGTAAGCTCCACCTGCTTAATCAGAAAAGGGTACAAAATCACCTACCAATCTTTTCAATTAAAAAAAAAAAGGTGGATTATAACATCATTAATATCAACTTCAGGGTAATGGATGGCAAAAACCCCACAAGTATAGATAAAAGCTGGGATTACAATTATGGAAAATCTGACAGAGAAATTAAAAGCAGAATGAATGACAGAAACATTTAATTTGAATAGAACATATACCAAACTAAATATAATATTCATTTAGAAATATGTTTTCAGCACAAAACCCAGAAGCAAGAGAGCTAAAGCTGTAAGTTAAAAAAAAACAGGAAAAAAAATTATGTATGCCATGACTTTTTAGATATTGAATTCTCTCTAAAATGTTGTGATAAATTACATGGAGAAAAGCTCTTTTTCTTATGTACTTCATAGAAGGCAGAAGAAAATACTCACTGGAACAAACCAGCCTTGCTCTCCTTCCTGCTGAGAAATTTTGCCGGTTTTATATCTTCCCAGTCTTGCTGTAGTTCAGTCATTAGGCCCTTCTCGGGAAGCTCTGCGTGTTCTCTGAATGCCTATGGCTGGCTCCACTTCTTCCTTTTCTTTCCCTCTCTCTCTATCCTACCCTATAACTCAACTGAAATTAGCAACTTTCCCCCTCCGTGCCTTCTTCACAGTCACAAAACTCTTAGAATTCTATGCATCCAAGGGAGGGTAAGTCTTTGTCTGGGTTTAACTGGGACAAGTTTTCATTGGTGCTACTGGTTGAACCGAGTGTTGAAGTTAGAGAGCGAAGGGGAGGGCAGATGAGAAGTGACAGTTTCTTTCCCCAACCCAAGAGGAGATGAAGAAAAAAAAAGAAAACCTGTTCAACAAGTCTTTCTGGAACAGGAAGCATTGACTAGGGCGTTTAAAATAGTCGACTGACAAGTCACAATATGTTTAACTCTTTTAAAAATGATTATTTTTTTTTCTATTAATGCTATGAAATGAGAAATTCCAACTTCAACCACTATTCGTGACTACAGGAAATGAATAAGGCTGAGTGAGGTTAAAGTAACAACAGAGTTTGCCAAATTCACTGTGTAGCTCTTATTCTACAATTTAAATTATTCAAACAGGATGTTGCCTCATTGAGTACTGCCTCCTCATTGCTTAAACAATAGATCTGTTCAGTTTTTCATGTGGGAATGACATAGGTAAAAAGAAATTGCAGACACATGCGACTGCCTGGTTAACTATTCAGTATTGGGTAAAGGTGGGTATTTGAAGGAGATTTGAAAGGAAAATTAATGAATCTATCTTTTCCTTACTTTTTTCCCCCCAGAAATATTTGATGTTTCTATAACCATTAAGAAAGGGTTTTGGAATTGGAAGTATATCCACTTGTTATTAAACCAAATAAAACATCTATCAGATAGTGTTTTCTAATTTTTTTGTGGAGTAATAAAGGAAATTATTAAAGTTAGCAGTAACAGTTGCTTTAAAAACTTTCCTAAAGTAGGGAATAACAGGAGAATTTTCCCTCCTCACAAATAGTCACTTTGATGCTTCAAACATTTAAAATATTTTAAGTTTATCCATTTCTCATGCTGTATTTTACGAGAGGCAGGAGTAAAGTTAAAGAGGGATTATGTAACAGCTGAGACCATCTCTCAATTCTCTTTTAATTGCCAAAGCTCCTCTCTTAATTTATTCCAGAATTGAGTAGCCTGATTTAAAAAAAAAGGGGGAGGGGTAAAGCTTATACTCTCAGCCAATCATGAGAAATCTTCTAAATGTTTCCAGTTTCCTTTATCCAATAGACAAGTCCTATAATCTTTTCAAGGAACATACTTTAAAATCTAAAAATTCACAGATTATTCAACGTCTGAAAAGGACAGTCTGAAATGTTTGCCTTCAATGAATGAATGAATTAAAATTATTAAGGTTTATGTATATACACATATAAAAATTATCAAGTATTATAATACAGATAGGATAATAGTGGACAGGCAACTATATTTTGAACTGGAAAGTTCCAGGGATGTTGAATAGAATAGAGGAAGAATCAAAGATTCTGTTGCTTATTTATGTCACTTCATCTCTCTGAAGTTAATTTCTTTATCTCTTTGAGGGATTGACAAGTTTATTTTTAAAATCCTTTCCAACTTTAAGGATATGATTATATGATTATAATTCCAGAACTGGATAAGGTTAGGGTAGGAGGTAAAAAAGATGTCCATAGATCCTTAGAAACTTGAAGAAAAACTGTAGTGGGCAACTGAGAGAGCAAACAAACCTTTTATTAGAATAATCGCAGGAGAAGATTTAGTAAATGAAAGTGAGAATAATTGGAGTGATTGGGCTAAATTATACTTCACAGACTCTTATATTCAAGACATAGATAATAAATAACAATGGCAGATTGTGAATCCAAATCCTTTCACTAAGAAGCCCATTGGCTGGGGAGGAACCTGAGAGAACTGAAGCTTTAAAAAGAAACAAATGAGACTATTCCAGAATGATTGATTTCTTAGGAAACATTTTAATTTATTAGGGAGCATTTTATTTATTCTATTATTTATGTATTCCTCAATCATTTAACATATATAAAACTGTTCCTTTTTTTTTAAATTAAGGTGTTATCTTTTTTTTTCCCTGTGTATCACTACTGATGTTTTGAAGCATTTTGCCTCTAATTCCATTCCTCTCATAAGTTCTATGGTTTTTTATTGCATGACTTGTGGGGTTTTTTATGAACACATATATTGTGTTATAGCAGAACCAGAAGTTTTTTTTTCCTTCACATAATCTAAATTTTTCCCTGGTAGGATCAAATGGTTTTTTTTTATCTCTCAGTTCATCACTGATGTTGCTAAAAATTCAATTTTTGTATCATTATAGATTCTTTGATTTTAGGAAATTAATACCTTTAACAGATAAGATGGTTAGATACTCATCCAGAATAGCATAGGAGTTTTAACTACCATGCATGAGTAGTCATCTCCTCATTTGGGGTTTTTATTGATATCTTTTGTTCTACAAAACAAAATCACTATAGCTTTTCCCAGTAACCTTTTTAGAAAGACATATTAGATAAGAAATATTATTTTTAAAGACAAAGAAAAGAAAATGAGGGAAAATCATCACAACTCATAAATACATTGAAAAAGTCCAGAAATATCTAAAATGTGCAACACTCCTCTCTCCAAAAGGGGTGGCTTGAAGTGCCCTCTTCATATATCTCTTTATTTGTGTCATGCTTGATTTTTATGATTTTGCTTGGATATATATTGTTAATTTTTTTGGATTGTATTTGGTGAATTGAACCTTTTCCTTCTTTTATCTGGCATATTTAATCATATCTTTGCTTTTGAATATAACCACTATGACTGTAAACCAGCTTCAGAACAACAGACAGAAATGTTTAAGTAACAAGCAATCAAAATGTCTTTTTTTTTAAAGAAAGTTTTTTAGATGGAATAAAGATATCTTAGATACTCAAGAAAAAGATTTCAAGGTTTGAGATTTTAACTAACTTGATTTTTAAAAAGCTTTTACTAAAAATAACAAGCCTATATTTTTCAGTAAAAATTTCAGAATAATACCAAATAAATATAACTATATAATTATTGCCTATTTATATCCTTTTACTATACATGATGAAATTTGTCTTTCACTACCTCACCAATAAGTATCACTTCTAATTTTTTCTCATATGGTCATGTATCCATTTAGAATTGGTTGTGGAATGTGATGTTAGGTATATAAGGTAATATGATCTAAGCCTAATTTGTACCATACTGCTTTTCAGTTTTCTTAGCAGTTAAAAAAAGTCAAATAGGAAATTCTTTCCTAAGTAATTTATGTTTTCTTGTTTATTGAATCACTGAGTTCCATTGTTTCTGATTCTTTTTTGTCTATTCTATTCCATTGGTCTACCTCTCTCTCTTTTTGACTAATGCTATATGATTTTGATAATGGCCATTTATTTTATAATATAGTTTGAGGTCTGGAAATGCTAGCTCTTCTTCATGCTTACCTTTTAAAATGATTTCCCTTGATCTTCAAGATATATTACTTTTCCAAGTGGATTTGTTATTTAATCAAATTCTATAATTCTCTTTGATAATGTGATTAGCATAGCATTAAAATTGTAAGTTAACTTAATTAGTATTGTCATTTTAATTATAGTCCAACCATAACCACAGAATATTTCTCTAGCTATTTATTCCTTGTTTCTTCAAGGGGAATTTTATATTTGAATGTGTATATATGTGTGTATGTATATATATGTATGCATATATATATATAATGTAAGTATATATATTATGTGTGCATGCACTTTGGAAATTGATCTTCAAATATTTTATACGTTTTATAATTCGTTCAATGAAATTTTTCCTTCTATTATTGTCACTTGGATTTTGTTATTATTATATGAAAATGTTACTGATTTTTGAGGGTTTACTTTATAGCCTGTGATTTTGCTGAAGCTATTATTTATATGAATTAATATCTTTGCTGATATATTAGAATGTTACAAATAAACTCTCATGTCACCAGCAATTTGGGATCTAGCTTTCTATATCTATCTACCTATTTATCTTTGCTGATCATTACACATTTAATTTCTTTTTCTTTTCTTATTGCTTTGGCTAGCATTTCTAAACTATAACAAATGATAGTAGAGAGAATAGGCATCTTTACTTGTTCTACTTCCTTAAATGAGTGTTGTATTTTGTTGAAGATTCTGTATCTATTGAATTAGTCATGTGGGTTTGAGTATTTTTTCTTTTTAACATGATTAATTATGTTGATTCTTTTCTTGATGTTTAATGAAACTTGCATTCCTATTATAAATCTAACTTGGTCACAATGAATAATTTCTTGTATAATTCACTCTAGTCCATTTAACAAAATGAAAAAAAAATATTGAATTGATTTTCATCACTGATATTGGTCCATAATTGTCCAACATCTTATTCTTTCATGGTTTACAATGTGGTTTCCTTTTTAATTTTTGAAAATAAATTTGGTACTATGAATAATAATTATTTTTTAAAGTGTTGATAGAATCCTACTGTGAATTCATAAAAAGTAGGAGTTTTTTCCTTTGAGAGTTCCATTAATAGCAGTTCTATTTCCTTTCCTATGGTTAGATTAGTTAATTTTTCTTCTTTATCTTCTTGCTTGGGTATTTTGAGTTTTTGAATATATTCCTTTATTTCTTTTGTCTTCTCAATTTTGTTAGCATATACATATACTTAGTAATTTCTGATAATTAATATTATTTCTTCTAGTTTTGTTGTGATTTCACCCTCTTCCTTTGTTTTTTTGTTGATCAATTTTCTGCCCTTTTCTCTTTTTAATAAGGTTAACTAAGAATTTGTCAATTTTATTAATCTTTTCAAAGAGCCAGCTTTTAGTTTTATATATTATTTCATTTTTTGTGCACAGTTTATTTCTTCTCTAATTTTTAATATACCTTGTACTTATGTTAGGGTTATTTATATGACTTTCTCATTTAAGAAGGTACATTCAGTTCATTAATCCTCTCCTTGATTATTTTCTTAATGTATATTTGTAAGTTTATGATTTTTCCCCTGAAGACTAACTTTATCTCAAAAAATTTGACTTGTTCCATCATTATCATTTTCTTTCACATAAGTATTAATTCTTTGATTTGATTTTTGACTCACCCAATATTTAGAATTTCATCATTAAATCTTTGTTTGAGTCTTTGTTTCTTATTTGTGGTCTCTGAATGGATCACTATTTTTAAAATTATGGTCCATAGAACATGTTTGATATTTCTACTTTTTTGTATTTCCTTGTAATATCTATGTAGCTTAATACATGGTCAATTTTTGTTAAAGTTCTATTTGGTTTTGGGAAATTAAGATAACGTCTTATCAATCTCATTTAAAAGATGCAATAGGTCTTGTGGGCCTAATTTCCATATCAATTTGTTCAGTTCTAGTTCCTATTTGTTAATCTTTTTGTACATTTTTCCCCCCAAATTAAGAGAGGGACAATCAAAATCTCCTGCCACTATTGTATTATTGCTTGTCTTTTTGTAATTCAGATATTTTCTTCCTTTATGAATTTATATGCTATGGCACCAGGAGTAGAAAATTAATTATGATTTATTGTTCCTGCTTCTTTTTACCTTACTGTAGTTTCCTTGTTTATTTCTTTTTATGTTGGGAATGTTTGTTTTTGCTTTGACTAATAGTATGATTATTATTGCTGTTTTTTCAGATCTATCTAATGTATAGCAAATTTTGTCTCTCATTTTTACTCTTTTTCCTTTTTAAAGGTGTTCTTGTAAGCAAAGGATTGTAAAATTTTGTTTTCTTAATAAACTTGTCATTATTTATGTTCACTTTTAGAATTATGAAAATGTTAGCTTTAATATTGTTCCCCCCTCAAAGACAGTAATTTGTCTCTTCAGTTATTTTAGCCTAATCTAGGTGGGATCTTCTAAGATTCAGTTTATAATGTTTTTTTCAGGTTTGTTTCTCCATCATCATCATCATTTCTTTTGGCTTACTTTTGCAGCCTTCACTCATTTCTTTTTATATTTTTAGTGAAAAATTTCTTTATCATTATTTTAATGTTGTTTTGTTGTTAACACCATGAATATCCTTCTTTTTATTTTTCTAGGGTAAAAATTTATTTTATTTCTTCTGCCTTCCTCAATTTTTCTTCTTTTTTTTATGCTTTGCTAATATTTCTATTGTCTTGGATGTTTCCAAAGGCAAAATTCACTCAGATAGTTATTGATTAAAACTCAGTTTTGCATTTTCATGCATCCTTAGTTTCCTTGCTCTTACAAATACATCATTTCATTCCCTCTTGTGATTTCTGGTGTGATTAGAATAGTCCTGATTATTCAACTTTCTTTTTCTTTATATTTGAAGGTTCTCATGATTGCTTGCAGAATTTGTTATCATTGGAATTATTTAATTTAATCACTATATGTCTTGGAATTTGCATCATAGGAATTTTTTTCTTCTGGAGGGATTCTGAGAATTTTTTAGAATTTGTTTTACATATTCAGAAATTTGGGGAAGTATTCTTGTATTATTTTTTATATTATGGCTTTCATAATTCTTGATTTGTCATGTTCTTTTGGGAGACCTATGATCTTTAATTTGTCTCTAAACATTCTGCCTATGAGTTCAAGATATTTTTTCTTTATATTTATTTTTATAAATGTATTTATTTTTATAAAGGACATTTTTAAAATTACTTGTTTTTGCTTCTTTTTCCAGATTATCCCTCATGTCTGTTTTCTTGCATCCCCAATCCATTGTTTTTCTTGTCTTTCTTTGCTACTATGGATTTAATTTTTTCTGTTTTGACCATCATTTTTCCTATACAACTCACAAGTTCTGTTTTATAATTGTTATTTCTTTCTTAAAACATTCATACTCTCTTGAGAATCTGTTGGTTTCTCTTCTTCATCAAGTATTAAATTCATTTTTTGATATCTCATAATATTCGTTCATAGATGTCTGGGATCATTTATATAATCTAGAGGCCTTTCTATAAATATCTTTTTCCTTTTTATAAGTATCTTCCTTGTTGTTTGTGTTCAGGGTGTTTAAGTTTTATTTTGAATTCTCAGTAATTTCAGTTATTTTCCTTTGTCTTCCAATATTGCCCACTTTCTGAGTAATTTTCCTTTGATAGCAGTTTCCCTGAAGGCTAGACCACAAAGCTTTTTTAGCTTCTTCACATATCTGGCAATTTACATTTAACTAGCAATAGTTTCTGCCACAAATGATTTCTAGGTTGATAGAACTGTATCCAGCTGGATGCCAGTCCCTTTTACTTCAGTCCTGGTGGAGTCACACATATACTTGCATCCTATCTCTCTTTCTTTCAATATTCTGCTGAATCTACTTCTAGCACAAATTACTGCCATGTTTTAGTCCCATCCAGAATAAATATCTTTACTTTATTATGTAAAACTGAAAATAATCATCATGTATAACCTTCCATGTTGTCCTTCACTTCTGGCAACTAAGTAGTACAATGTAGAGATCACTGGATCTGGGTTCAGAAAGACCACAGTTCAAATCTCTTCTCAGAATTTGTTAACTTTGTGATCCTGGGCAAATCATTTGACCTCTACTTCAGTTTTTTTTCCTTTGTAAATTGGGAACAATAATAGCACCTACTTCATAGAACTGTTTTGAGGATCAAATGAGATAATATTGGCAAAGCATTTTATAAGCTTTAAAGTTGCATAAAAATGGCAGCTATTGTTGTTGCTATTCTTTTCTACTTGTATTCTCAAGAGACTGTTCTCCTTTAAGTTTTTTAGTGAACCTTGCCACTGTGGATTCACATTTTTCTATTCTGTCAATTAGTTTAGTTGTGCAGGTCATACATTATGTTTCCATATTTTTTCTCCTTCACAAACTATTTGAAACATCTATAGTCACTTGAAAATCAAGCGTTTCATGGTTTTAAGTTTTGTGATTCAAGAGAATCATGGTTTCTCTTCATCAAGTTTCTTTTCATTATTTCCTTTTATTTGCAACATTTATTCAGATATTTGGACTTCTTTAGATGATATTCCGTTTTGTTATCATCTTTCCTTTTGATTTATCTTCTTGTGCTTAGGAAGCTTTTGTGTTTTAATTGAGCTTTTCCTTTTCTGAGATATTTGGCAATATTGGTTGTTTTACTTTCTATTCCCCTAGGTTTTATTTTTTGATATCTCCTTTGATGGCAGTTTCCTTGAAGACTGAGTCTTAAAGCTTTCTCAACTTCTTTGCATACAGGGCAATTCATATTTTATTGATCTCAGTGTCAGCCCTAAATGACTTTTAGGGTGACAGAACTGCATCCAGCTGAATTCTAACTCACTTTACTTCAGTCTTGGTGAATACATAAAGGGGTTGACTTTCTATTTTAGTTCTTTCTTTTTCTCAGTTCTCCCAGTCCTTTTACATCACAGATTGCCGTCATGCTTCAGTCTCCTCCAGAATAAAATGGTCTTTTGGAGACCTTCTTTGGAGAAGGGATTGTGTTAGAGAAGAGATGCTGAGTTTAATACTATTTCAAGGCAACATTTTAGGGAATAAGGATTAGTTTTTTCTCCTTCCAGTTCATTAAATTGCTGCTTTGATAGACTTCTTGGTGTTTTAAATTACGGAGACAGTCAAAATTGCTTTATCTTGTATACATAATTCTAATTTTTATAATATTTGAGAATCCTGAAGATCAGAGATAGTGTCTATTCCTCTGTTTGTTTGGTTCAGCCATAAAGAGCTTTCAAACATGGTTCAGTTATGCTTTTTAAAATATAACAACACAGTGTATCCAAATGGAATGTGACTTAGAAAAGTGGGAGTCAGTACATTCAATAAAAATACTTTAGAAAAGTTCCATTAATTTAGCTTTAATATCCTTCGAGTGCAACTTTACACAAAGTAGCGCTAAATGTTTTCATGGAGTAACATTATTTAAAGATGTGATATCCTTTGTTTTTCCCCTTTGTTCTTCTGTTACCAGCTTAAAATTATGCTGATTGCTAAGTATAATGTTAATATTTACAGTAAAAAAAAATAACATCAGTGATAGATACCTATAACGAACAGGAAACAATGTCAGTATTTCTGGATAATTTTGAACATATATTGGAATAATTATTTTCAAGAAATTTTGACATATATTTTAACAGTGATTGTCTTTTTCTTCTTTTTTGATCTTCCTAGTCACTTTGATTTTAATAACTCCTGATGTGTGAATATAAGGTGATTGCAGGTAAGGATTGTCTGATTATTAGTATTTTCTCAGTCTATAACACAGCGCCTATTATATATGTGATAATTAATTTCTTTGTTGATTGATACCATTTATTTAGTATATTAAGAAGCTGTTCCTCCTGCATTGTGCTTTAATAATACACAATGATATTTATATAAATATGCAAATACATACATATTATAGATATAATTTTGAAGTTTAAAACACTTTCCCCAAATCTTGCTATTATCAGAGATTAAATGACTTGTTAAAATTAGTTAGATTCCTTAACTGGTTGTAATTGTATATAAAACACAAGATTATGATGAGATAGTAGAAGAGGCAATAATATTGCTTCTGAGACTGAACTTTTTGCTTTTTTTTTTCCTAGGGTAGAGAATGAAAGAATCTTAGAGTAAAAAAAAACCCGGGGAACCTTCAGTTACAAAGCTCCAGTTGTACTTCATAGTTATGTGAGGAGGAATAGTCTGATATCTGCTCTCATGCAAGATATAGTTGTTGTTCTTTAAGATATTCAGAACATTCTTGAGAGCTGGTTCAGTGGACTAAAGGCTCAAGCTGTTTACGTAATTTTCTTTCCATTCGTGTACAAAATACACAAATAACTCTAGGTACTTTCTCTGATATTTGGTTGGTGGAAAATGTTGGTTAATTTAGGTAAGAGAGATTTTGTTCAGTTCAATCAACTTGAGGTGTGTTAGAGTGAATATCCTTTTCCTGCTGTGGATAAGTAAATCTTTTGTTTACTCTTGAATGATCTCCCAATGTCTCATATTATTCTAAAAGGGACACTAACATCCCAAGAGCCTGGATCAGACCTGAACCAGAACAATTGGTATAATCTTGCAGGATTGGAGCATAATAAGCTCCATGAAAAGGAGAATGAGTAATTCAGAGGAAAGTGTGCTTTATGCTTCTGGTGGATTTTTGGTGATGCTGTTAAAGATGATTGCTCTCTATGAGTTCCTCGCTATTCTCCCATTGGATTTCTTTTTAATCAAAACAGATTTTTCATCATTAAAAAGGAACAAATTAAGAAGAACTTGTTATGATCTGCCCTTCCTGGAACTGGATGCCTTTGTTCTACTAAGTCACCATAATTTTCTCGAGGGAGATCTACTGAAAAAATATCTCTCAATTATAGATGAATCCTATTTGTGTGTGAATTGGAAAAGAATTGTTGGGTTTTAAAATAGCTTTTTAGAAATGTTAATGCAGTAAAACAAGGGTCCTTTAGTTCAATTAATTGTATTTGGACAAAGACAGCCATTGAGGAATGAGACTACAAACCATGAAGAACACCAAGAATGGAAGAATACACACCAAAGTATATAGATTATCTAATATTTGTACTGAAGGAACCATTTGCATTTTATTTTTGAATATGACATTTGAAAGGCCAGCTGGAATTTTGCCACAAGGAGTTTGTTGTGATACTTTTGTATAAGTCACTGGGGAAAGCCCTTGAATAGACAATACTTGATTCTCCCCACAAAGCCCAGAGACATTTCTGGAAATGGGAATATAAATAAGTGAGCTTAATTAGCTATGGACAGTCATCAGTTTAAACTTTAAACTTTTACCTCCTAACTGCGAATCTTTCCCCTTTTTTTCAGTCACTAAAGCTTCCAGTGAGGGACTTCTGAATAATTCAGATCCTAAGAGGATTTACCCAACTCCAATAGAAATGCTTATTATTTGCATTTGGCAAATACAATTCATGTACTAGCCTAGAAGAATTTCTGCCTTTTTGTTTTCTTTTCTGCTTTGCTCTGTATATCTGGACAATCTTGGGATGTACATCCTTGTAATCATAGCAGCTTTTGGAGTTTAAAATGAATTGCTCAAAGATTTGACTGGCAGCAAGAGGAATTTCCTGCTTTAAATAGGATAGTCACTAATAGGAAGGGGGATCCAAACCCTGTTGTGATCCTTTGGAGTTTCTCTATCTAATGGTACAATTCTCCTCAATTGTGATGAAGTAGTGAAAGTTAGTGATGTTCTGATCTTAGGCACCTAGTAGTATCAATACTCACAGCACTTTTTGCCAAGCACAGTATAGTTTTATGCTTCTGGTGGATTTTTGGTGATGCTGTTAAAGATGATTGCTCTCTATGACAAATTTGGGAAGGGGAGGCTTGAGGGTAAAAGGACGAGTCAGTGTTGAGTCAAAGTTGACTAAAAAAAGATTTAAGTTAAAATAACTTGAGAGACAGTATTAAGTTTAGAGCAACAAGGGGATAAATTACAATTTGAAAAAAAATTTAGGCAGAAAAATTATAAAATTAACTTTCATAACTTTTATGTGAAGGTGTTAAACAATCCAATGAAAGGCAAAAGTCATTAGAAATCAAAACCTTAAAATTTGTTGCTCACAAGAAACACATTAAAAAAAAAGACACACAGAATAAAAATAAGGATCCATAATAAAAAATTTCCTATGTATCAGGTGAATCCAAAATTCAAAATAAATTCTGAAATTAGATGTTAAGGCATTGAAACATTTACATTCAATATTGATATTGATTTGTTGCATATACTTTCTTTCAGAATAATGTGTTTCTCTTGTTTACTATTTTTAGATGGTAAATTTTTGTTTTTGCTTGTTTGATAGTATGATTGTAACTCTAGCTCTTTTGGATACACTCAATGCATAATAAAAAAAAACCCACCAAAAAACCAACTGATTTATATATAATTAATTCATAAAGAAAAAATTTATTAAGTTACAGAAAAATATAGATTATAAAATAATAGTAATAATAAGGATCACAAAGTTCTTAAAAGGAGAATCAATAATGAAATTTTATCAATAAGACAAAAACACTCATAGAAACAGTAATTTTGTGCAAGAAAATAATAATGATGAAATAAAACAAAGATTTCTTGGATTTAAGTAAAGCAATTCTCAGGAACAAAAATCTTATCTCTACAAACACATATTAATAAAATTGGAAAGTAGGGGATTAATGAACTAAATTTGCATTTTAAACACTAGAAATTCCTGAAATAAACAAATAAAATAAGCAAGAAAAGATATTAAAATGTAGGAGAAATAGGTAAACTGGAAATGAAAACGTCTTTCATAGAAATGACATTAAAAACCTGGTTCTTTGAAAAACCTATCTGATTCTTGACTGGTAGAAAATGATGGACAAGAAGAAGGTAAAACCAAGATGTCAGAGTAGAAGGAAGTAGTATGGGAATCTCCACATCCCCCATCCAAATACAACAACCAAAACAAAAACCCTTCCTCTAAATAGTTCTAGAAAACTACCTGACAGAATCCTTGGAGAGGTAAATAAAGGAGTTGGCAGAGTTAGTTTTATTGTATCTAAAAAAAAACAAGAAACATTATTTTGTGGGATAAAGCTATTTCATATTGCAGTACTCATGACAGCTATTTGCACCAAGATCACTACAAAAATAATACTAATTCACATACCAAGAAATACACAGAATGCAAAGTAGAGAAATTCTAAGAAATTCACAACACAAAACAACTTTGCACATATTTTTATATTTAGGGATTTCAATGTGAATGTGAATAAAGGGAAAGAATGAAAAATTTTATTGAGGAGTAACTAATGAGAAAGGCAAAAGTCTTTTAGACTACATAGAAATCTTATACAACCACATTATGAATATTTATTGTGAGACAAAAATGGTTAGAATCTAACCATGTTGTGCACCAAGTGATATTACAACAAACAAATTTGATTATATTTTAATTGAATGAAAACTAATCAGATAACTTATTAACCTGGAAATATTAAGTATAATGACTAAAGTTATTAAAGAAAAATAAAAATGAGAAAAGACATGATGCATAATTGAAACAATTTCAACCTGAGGAAAGGACCTTGATTGTGATTATGGTAATTTCAGATAGCTGTTTAATTAATGTAAACAATAAACATTATCTCTTTTCCCAGGGAAGAGATATTATCTTACAAGGGAAGTTGAACACAGGTTTAAAACATAAATTTATTGGTTAAAACATATGGAAAAAGCTGTATAAAATTATAAGCAGTATCACCAAGACAACAGACACACACACACACACACACACACACACACACACACACACACACACAGAAGGATGGGGCAGTAAAGGAGGGAGACAAGGAGA
Organism: Sarcophilus harrisii; assembly: GCF_902635505.1. Taxonomy (NCBI): domain Eukaryota; kingdom Metazoa; phylum Chordata; class Mammalia; order Dasyuromorphia; family Dasyuridae; genus Sarcophilus; species Sarcophilus harrisii. The sequence goes on from NC_045426.1 coordinate 199,421,103, forward strand.
CAAGTGCAGTAGGGGAAAATCTACAGAAAGTCTGATAATATCTCCTACTAAGTAAAGTCATTGAAAGCGTTCCCTTAAAGCAGGGGTCCTCAAACTAAGGCCCAGGGGCAGCTGAGGACATTTATCCCCTCACCCAGGGCTATGAAGTTTCTTTATTTAAAGGGCCACAAAACAAAGTTTTTGTTTTTACTATAGTCCAGTCCTCCAGCAGTCTGAGGGACAGTGAACTGACCTCCTATTTAAAAAGTTTGAGGACCCCTGCACTGGGAAATCTCTAACAAGATTATTTCCTGTTCATACATCGAAGTAAGATGAATTGAAAGATGCAAAAACAGAGTCATCTAACTCCTTTTTTTGGTTTTGCTTTTGCAGTTGACAATGTTTTTCACTTTATTATTTTAATTGTATTTTATTTTTTCCCAGTTACATATCAAGAAAATTTCTGCATTCATTTTTACAAAATTTTGAGTTCCAGATTTTTCTCCCTTCCTCTTTCTTCTCCCCTTTTTCAAAATAGTAGTCGTTTTGATATAGTTTATATAGTTGATATAGTTTATACATGTAATACATGTAATATCATGTAAAACATATTTCTGTATTAACTACAGTTGTGAAAGAAGAAGAAGAAAAAAAACACAAGGAAATAATAGAGTGGAAAAATATGCTTCAATCCATATTCAGAGTCATCAGTTCTTTATCTGGTTATAGATAGCATTTTCCTTCATGACTCCTTTGTACTTGTTTTGAATTATTATATTGAGGAGAAGATCTAATCAGACATAACTGATCATTACATAATTTTGTTCATACTGTGTTTGATGTTTTCCTGCTGTTCATTCCACTTTGCATCAGTTCATACAAATCTTTTCAGGTTTTCTTGAAACTTGCATGTTCATCATTTTTTATTCCATAATAGTATTCCACATGAAACACTGCTTTTTCAGCTATTTTCCAATTAATGGATATTTCCTCAGTTTCCAATATTTTGCTAGCATGAAAAGGGCTGCTATAAATCTTTTTGTACATGCAGGTCCTTTCCCCCTTTTTTATGATCACTTTGGAATTTAGACGTAGCAGTGATATTGCTGCATCAGATGGTATGCACAAATTTGTTGCCCTATGCTTTGTGCCAGGTACTAGCCTACATATTGAAGATATGAAGGCATAAATGAAAAATTATTGCCATTAAATAGTTCATCTTCTAAAGGGAGAGAAAAAATTTCGTGGGGGAAATAAATTGGTTTGAACCATATAATTGAAGATGCCATGTTACAATCCTTAAACTCTTAGGGTCCTGTCTAAATTTTAAAATGTCCATTTGGGGGCAGCTAGTTGGTATAGTGAATAGAACGCCAGCCCTGAAGTCAGGAGGACCTAAGTTCAAATCTGGCCTCAGACACTTAACACTTCTTGGCTATGCAACCCTGGGCAAGTCACTTAATCCCAATTGCTTCAGAAAAAAAAAAAAAGTAGATGCCAAAACATCAGAGAAATTAGCAAAAAAAAATGGCAAATTTGTAACAAGAAATCAGAAAAAGTTTACACATTGAAGTAACTCTCCCATTGGAGTGAAATAATATATTATGTCTATTTTGGTAAACTGAATTATCTCATCCAGGGGGAAATTCCCCTTCCTTAAAACTTTATTTATTATGAATTATCATACATTCAAACAAGCTCCAAAAGAGTTCTGGAACTGGGTAGTTAAATATGGCTTGAATTTGTTTGGGGGTGATTTTCTTTTCTTGGTTGTAAGCTTTAAGAAAAGAACACTTCAAAAATGTTGACTCCAGAAGAATGTTTATACTCTCTTATTAGAGAGATTTTAGAAAAATTGGTTCTACAGCAATTTAAAACTTAGCAATAATTTGTTTATCATTCAGTTTTTTTTAAGTCCAAAAGACATTCTCGCCTTATAATCACTGATAAATTAAAAATGGATAGACAAACTAAGTTACCTATGTTAGAAACTAATTTTCAAAGCAAAATTTTGGACTTCTAAAATAAAAAGAACTTGTGTGCTTACCTCCCCTGCTCCCAACCATCTACAATTTGGTTTTGTGAAAGACTTTTAAGGGAAACAAAATAAGATTTTTTCCCTTCAATTTTTTTTAAAGTAGCACACAGTACTTTTTAGTTAGTTTCAGAATTTTAATGTTTTCTTTAATTCTCATTTATTCTTCAACCCATTCAATAATGAATCCTTTCTAGTAACAAGGAAAAATGATGAAGTGAATACAAATGACACAGGTATGATTTCTGATAGTATAAATTGTCTTACAAAATAACTATTATGTGTCAAGTACCTTGCTTAGCACTCTTTATTGAGAGGAGAGAGACATTATCTGTTCTCCAAGACCATGAACATTCATTATAATTTGTCAGAATACAAAAAACAACCAGATGTTTAGGAATTTATCATAAAAATTATGAAAGAAAACAATTTCCCTAATTCAAATTCCTGTCTTAAATATTATATTATCCTATGGGTGAGAGGGAATTACAGAGTGTTGATGTGAGCAAAGCGAATTAGTTGGGGTAGATAAAAATCATTTTTCTTAAATTATTGATGAGAATTTGGGTATGTATAAAATACCATTAATAATCAGGAATTGCAAAGGAAAGTAATTCTGAGAATTTACCTTTTACTCATCAGAAGGGCAAAGAGTAAAAAAAGGAAAAATATTAAAAAGTCTGTGGGGAAAAAAGCACATTGATGTACTGTTGATAGATCTATGAATGGCCATAACTATTCTGGAAAACAGTTGGGAATTATATACAAAAATTTACTACACATGCATAGCCTTTAATTGAGCTTTACCACTGGTAGACCAAAGAAAATAAATCAAGAGGAAAAAAGCTTATATGTACAAAATATTTATAGCAGAACTCTCTGTAGTGGCAAAATCCTCAAAGCTAAGGAAGTGTCTATCAATTGAGGAATAAACAAATAAGTTGTAGTATATGAATATGATAAAATACTATTGTAGTATAAGAAACGAGGAAATAGCTTTTGTAAAGCCAATAGAGACAAAGAAAATACATTTATTGGTATCTTTTTTTTTTCTTTTTGCTAAGCCAATTGTGGTTAAGTGACTTGCCCAGGTTCACACAGGTAGGAAGTATTAAGTGTCTGAGGCTGGATTTGAAATCAGGTCCTCCTGATTTTAGGGCCAGTGCTCTATCCACTACACCACCTAGCTGCCCCTTTTGATATCTTAAAACCAGAAGATGGCAGCACATCACAAATGTATATTTTTTTCATCAGTTTTGGTGGTCTCACACCTTGATGATGAGAGTCTTGGTATATTTTCTATTGAAGATATTCAAAAGGAAATAAAAAGAGGCACTCAACTGATGTGCTTTTTATGCCATTATTGTCCAGGAGCAACAGTTGACTGTTTTTTTTTTTTTTTTTTTAAAGTGCCCCAAGACATAACATTACCATTGTACATTGCATGACAAGACTCAAATATGAGAGGAATTTTCACAAAGAATTTGCATGGTGGATTGTGAAAAACACAAGAAAAATCCACATAATTCTGAAGTCACTGATGTAGAAGATAATATCAATAAACATGAATCGTAGCCTTTATCACCCATGGGAAAAAAGAAAAGTCACGAAGGAAGGCCAAGAAAAGTGATTTTTAAAGGGAAAGTCAGAAGATTGCCCCTTCAAAGAAGATCTACATCCTTTCATGGTACCGATGAAATAGAGAATAATTCCTCTAGAGAGATGTTTCCACATAGAAGGAGTCCCAGTGATACCATGCCTAAAAGTGGATTTTGCCATGTAGATGAAGAAGAGAATGAAGCAAGAGGAAAGCTTCGCATGTTTAATGTGAAAAAGGCAGTTAGTTACACACTATAAATGCACATTGGTCTCTTCTGGCACAGTACAACTCACAACATCAAGAGCAGAATTTGGTGATATTAATATTAAAATTGTTTTTTTTAAAGATTAGGGATAGAAAATGAATGAAATGTACACCTTATAGGTTACCAGGTGTTACTATTGGATGTGGAATAAAAACTTGTGTCGACTTACGGTTACTAGTGTGGTGTACCAAACAGAGCTAAATGTATTGAAAATATGACACAAGGGATTTACAAACTTTCTTGTAAAAACCATAGTGGAAATGATGAGTGAGATAAAGAAAATGAAGAATGAGAAAGCAAAAGCTGAGGAAAAATAGCAAGTAGTGGCTTGTCTCATCAGCAACTCTAAGGATACTATATATGGAAGTTATTTCTGATTTAGAAATACCCATCATACAATGTGTCGTTGATATGAGTAAATGCAGGTAGATTAAAAAATGATATGTGTTTAGTTGAGAGCATATTGTTAAAGAGCCTGTAGATATGAGGAAGGTTTGTAACTTTATTTGATTTTATGCTTTAAAAGAGAGCTAAAGAGCCATTTTTTCCCAATAATATAGATGCAATGTAAAAATAATGTCAAAGAAATTGATGAAAAAATGCAAAGGAAGAAAGTTTTGTTGTACCAGACCCCCAACTATATTGTAAGGCAATAAGTATTAAATCTATCTAGTGTTGGTTAAGATAAAGAAAGATAGGTCTTATGGTGAGCATTTCTAGCCTGTGATTGCATCTGAGAGTTATAAAATGAGAGTCCTGGGTGATTAAAAGCTACTACTTCCTGGAGAAGAAAATGACCAGCACCAACAAATGAGCTCAAAGAGGCTCTGGCTTGCTAAAAGATAAGAACCTTTTTTGGGGGGTTGTATAGAACTAAGGTGAAGGCAAAATGACTGCTCATCAGTCCACAAAATAGTTCCTATTGTAATTATAACCTGAAGTTCAAGGCAAATGAATGTACATGATTGTTTTCAGTAATATAGAGAACTTATTTGGCACTATCTGCCTGAATGAGGGGTAGTGTTGGTGAGGGGTTGGAGGAAGAGACTTTCTTTTTCTAGCTTGTAACTTTTAGAGAGGACATTCTTGGTTTTAGGTTCTCTTTAGAGATAGCTCCTTGGAAAGGGAAAATAAATTTTGAGAAGCATAAGAGACATGTGGAAGAATTGATACTTCAACATGTCCCTGGTTTCCAGCTTCCCATTTAAATTCTTGGGGAATTTCTCCTTAGGTAAGATCAGAGAAAATATCTCTTTTATTTTAAGTTGAGATCTTTTTCTACCAATCTGCGCTCATTCATTTATGGATTATCTGATGTTCTAATCCCTATAACTTCTTTTGTTTTTGTTTGATATTTAATTATATAAATGGATTTATTCCCTGTTCAGTTTTTGGAAGGTCTTTTGTGTAACTGGCATTTAGTAGAAAGAGTGTCAAGCCTTCAGATATAAGTTTGAGATATTTCTTCTCTATTAAAGATTAGTGACCAGCACAGTAAATTGAAACTAAAGGAAATTCTTTACCCTTGACTTGCAGTTTTCAACAGGTAGTTGAATACCTACTTGTCTGATACTTCCTTTCTTTAAAGATTAGCTTCATGATTCCAATCTCTTACTCTTTTCCAGCCAAGTATCAAAATCTCCCTTGGAGAAAGGTAGATTAGGTGTCAGAGATTTCGCTGTATATTTCCTGAGAGCTGAATTTAGACAAACTGAAGTATATATATATATATATATATATATATATATATATATATATAATCTAAACGACCACCATGCACGCTTCATACAATGATCATACAATGATTCAACAATAATACATATTAATTTTCAGAAAGTTAATTTAATGTTTTAAATTTTTGTCAGTGAATGATTATGTCTTGTATTTTAAATATTCTTTTATAGTAGAGGAAATAAAGAGCTATTCTATACATGATCTATTTTATATAATGATTACCTTTCAAAAAGGTGCCTTGATAATTTTTTAAGAGGGTGAAAGACCATACACATGAACCATATCAGGCTTTGTGTAAGAGTTTACAAATTCTAGAATAAGACATGATGAATCAGAGACAATGAAAAAAAAACCTGGTTCTTCCCTTTAGATGTTAGTTTCCCTTGGATTATAGATGAAGCCAGAGTAGGAACTTTGTAAAGTAACACAGCTTATTGGCCCAGCATGTCTTTATAGAATAAGACTGCTTCATCTTTAGATAGAGATTTGTTAGAAAATACTTCCACAAATATCTTATTTGATTCTCATGGTAGTGATTCAATGAAGCTAAATTTTCATTCTTAAAAATACTGGTAATATTAACATTTCAAGTTTGCAATGTACTTTACATGTATTATTTCACTTGATTTTCAGAATACTTATGTGAATTAGCTAGATACTAAAAATATGATTACCTTCATTTTACAATTATTATTAGTTAGCAACAGTTTTATTATTCAAACAAAGACACTCCCTATATATAGAGTCAAGGCAGAACCAATTAAAATCACTATATTCATAATAACATAATTGAGACATAGTACACTCCCCACTCTACTTCCCCCTCTTTCCTGCTGTGTCTATTGATTGTGTATAGGAAAAACAAAGTCATTTTTCTAAATCTCTAATTATATCTTTGATTCCAGCTATTTGTTTTTGCTTTATTTATATAGCTGAAACTGAGCAAAAGTTCAGGTAGCTGCATAGCCAAATTGTTTTTCAATTATTAATGAACACATTCCAATTCCTGTTTTTTAATATTGGGCAGTCATTTTATTTTATTCTTTCTGAAAAATATCTTATTTTTAGGTTATGCATTTCTGGAAATTCGGTACACCTTTCCCATGTTTTCTTCTTTTGGTTTAAATTTTATTTCATATCAAGGAGAAAGAGCAAATCACAGTGTTAATCATAGTATAGAGGCTATAAAGTTGAAGGCTATTTATTCTGCGTCAGTGGTATAAGGAGAATATCATGAGCAAGTCAGTCGAATGAAAGAGTAAAAAATACTCAATTGTTGGTACTTACCTAAGAAATACAGATCCAGGACTGTCTGTTGGACTTAGCTCCTCGCTCAGCCCTTCATACTGAAATACGCTATCACTAGAGAATTGCCTTTTCTTCGCCATTGTGTGTTTGACTTGCAAAAGTCAGGAAAGATGCCTTAAACATTCATAGACATTCTCTGAAATGATCATAAAAGAGCAGGGTTTTTTCACTTCAGGACTTTCTCTTGGAATGACCTCTAATCTACAGAATGCCTCTTAAAAAAAAAGAAAGTTAACGAGTAACTATGAGTATGGTTGAAGTAGTTTCCTTTTACCTACATTTTTTTCATAGGCAAAATATTGAGTAATCTCAGATGCATAGTATTAGTCATATTAGCACTTTTGGAAATCTGTAATCATGGAAAATAAATGGGAAAGATATAATTAAAAAAATCTCATTGAACTTGGAATTAAGAAACTCAAGATATCTAAAACACAAAACCAAATCAAAATACTTTTAATAATTATCCAAAGCTGACTAATAACTATTCAAGGGAACACTAATGGACTAAAAATCAAAAAAAGTTATATAGATTAGAATATATTAGGCAGTAAACATGGGGATTGATTTCTCCCAGTAGGAGGAAGATGTGTGTGTGTGTTTATGTATTTGTGTGTGTATATGTGTGTGTGTGTGTGAGAGAGAAACAGAGACAGAGAGACAAGACACAAAGACAGAGACAGACACATAGACATACAAAGACAGAGACAGAAACAGCCAGCCAGGCAGCCACATAAACATAGAAACAGAGAAAGACAGAGGGAGACAGAGAGGGAAAGAGAGTGCTGGAACACCTAATCTTAATCCCCAAACTGGAAATTTGTATGTGCTTGAGGCACCACTTTTGCTACATACTGATTTCTTCCTCCATTCCTTTTTTTTCCTGTTCTCCACTGCTCTAAATCAACCTGCTACTGAGTTATAAGTTAGAAAAAACTAGAGTAGGAGTTAGAAAGTTAGGAAAAAAACTCTCTTCATCAAACTCACATAGATGGAAAGCATCATGTAATCATTTTCCTCTTGATATAAATGCTTGGGTTTATTTCTTGTTATGTGAAAAAAATGTTTTAAATCACCATTGATCAGAGAATTGCAAATTAAGACAACTCTGAGGTACCACTATACACCTCTTACATTGGCTAAGATGACAGTAAAAATAATGGTTAATACTGGAGGGGATGTGGGAAAAGTGGGATACTAATACATGGTGGTGAAATTGGGAACTGATTCAACCATTCTGGAGAACAATATGGACTTGTGCCCAAAGGGCTTTCAAACTGTGCATACTCTTTTATCTAGCAGTTTCTCTACTGGGTCTGTATCCCAAAGAGATAATAAAAAATAGAAAAGGAACCCACATGTATAAAAATGTTTGGAGCAGTCCTTTTTGTAGTGTCAAGGAACAGGAAATTGAGGAGATACCTATCAGTTAAAGAATGATTGAATAAGTTATGGCATATGAATGTTATGGGATATTATTTTTCTACAAGAAACAATCAACAGGATACTTCCAGAAAGGCTTGGAAAGACTTACATGAACTGATACTAAGAACCAGGAGAATATTGTACACAGCCACAAAAAGATTCTGTGATGATCAGTTCTGATGGATGTGATTCTTTTCAAGAAAGAGATGATTCAGGCCAATTCCGATTGGCCTCCACTTATGATCAAGAGAGTCATCTGCACCCAAAGAAGGACTATGGCGACTGAGTGTGGCTCACAACATAGTATTTTCATCTTTTTTGTTATTGTTTGCATGTTTTTGTTTCTAATTTTTTCCCTTTTTGGTCTGATTTTCTTGTGTAGCATGATAATTGTGGAAATAAATGTATAAAAGAATTGCAAATGTTTAATATATATTGGTTTAGTTTCTATCTAAGGGAGGGAATGGAAGGAAGGGAGGGAGAAAAATTTGGAACACAAAATTTTTCAAGAGTGAATGTTTAAAACTATGCATTATATTTTGAAAGTAAAAAGCTAAAAAAAATCTTGGATAAAAATAAATTCTGATGTAACCTTGAGTTACATAAGAGTACACAAACCGTGAACAAAATAAATATAAAGTATTCAGGCATGGGGAAGGCACATTTTGCTGGGAGGGTCAGGAAAGGCTTCCTTTTGAAACTGGTGATTAAACTGAGTCTTGAAGAAAAAAGGAATAAGAAGAAGAGGTCAGCAGAGAATGCAGGTAAGATGGGTGAAGGTCTAATAGTGCAAAGTCTTGGAGATAAGTACTAGAGTATTAAATATGAGGAATAAAATAAGGCAAGTTTGATTGGAGCAGAGAATGTGGTATAGAGGAGTAATATATTATAAAAGTATGTTGGAGTCAGGTTACAAAGGCTTTAAATGTCAATAAAAGTATTTTTATTTGGTCCTAGAGGCATTGGTATTTATTAAAAGAATGACATAGTAAGATTTACACTTATATTGAGAAATAGCTTTGACAGTTTGTGGAAAGAATGGATTGGATTGGGAGAGAGGAACGGAGACTAATTAGGAAATTATTCAAATGGTCTAGGTAAAAGATAATGATGAAGGCATGAGCCAGAGTGGTGAATATGTGAGAAGAGATCAGTTTTGAGGTGAGATCAATTTTGAGAAAAAATGAAAATTGCAAACCTGGGTAAGTGGTAATTTTAGAAGAAAGATAATTTCTATTTTGGACTTGTTGAATTTGAGTTACCTATGGTATATTTAATTTGCAACATTAAGTAGATAAAGATACACAATTGGAGCTCAGGAAAATAAATCTAGGGCTAGATAACTATTTTTGTGAATCTTTTACATAGAGATCACAATTAAACCAGTGGGAGTTGATGAGTCCACCAAGTGATAGAGAGTAGAGAAAAAAGAGGACAGCATCTTGGGATATATTTATAGATATCAAATATGATGTGGATGACAGGTCAGCAAAAGAGAAGAAGAAATGGAAAAATGGATTAGAGGAGAATGAAAAGAGAGCACTCTCATAAAAATGCAGAGAAGAGAAAGAAATATTTAGGAACAGAGAATGATTAACATTGTGAAATGCTATAGAATGATCAGGTCAACAAGCTTAAAGGTATTTTAAAATTATTTTATTTTTCCAAATGCAAATACATGTAAAATACATGTAAAAAGAGTGTTCAACATTTATATTTGTAATATTTCATGTTCTAAATTTTTCTCCATTCCTCCCTTGTCTCCCCATTCCCCAAGACAGCAAGAAATCTGATATAGGTTAAATGTGTACAACTCTTTTATTTATTTACTTACTTACTCACCTACTTATTTATTTATTTATTCATCCATTTATTTATTTGCTCGTTCATTCATTCATTCATTTATTTTATTTTATTATTTCAGCTTTTTATTTATAAGCCTTATGCATGGCTTTTCAGCATTGACCCTTGCAAAACCTTTTGTTCCAACTTTTCCCCTCCTTCCCCCCACTCCCTCCCCCCACTCCCTCCCCAGATGGCAGGTAGACCAATACATGTTAAATATGTTAAAGTATTTGTTAAATACAATATATGTATACATATCTATAGTTATTTTGCTGCACTAGAAAAATCAGACTTAGAAATAAGGTAAAATTAACCTGAGAAGCAAATCAAAAATGCAAGTGACAAAAACAGAGGGAGTGGAAATGCTATGTTGTAGTTCACATTCATTTCCCAGAGTTCTTTCCCTGGGTAGCTGGTTCTCTTCATTATTGAACAAATGGAACCGATTTGGTTCATTTCAATGTTGAAGACAGCCACATCCATCAGAACTGATCATCATATAGTATTGTTGTTGAAATGTATAATGATCTTCTGGTCCTGCTCATTTCACTCAGCATCAGTTCATGTAAGTCTCTTCAGGCCTTTCTGAAATCATCCTGCTGGTCATTTCTTACAGAACAATAATATTCCACAATATTCATATACCACAATTTATTCAGCCATTCTTCAATTAAGGATCATCCACGCAGTTTCCAGTTTCTGGCCACTACAAACAGGGCTGCCACAAACATTTTTGCACATATAGGTCCCTTTCCTTTCTTTAAGATCTCTTTGGAGTATAAGCCCAGTAGAAACACTGCTGGATCAAAGGGTATGCACAATTTGATAACTTTTTGAGCATAGTTCCAAATTGCTTTCCAGAATGGCTAGATGTATTCACAATTCTACCAACAATGTATCAGTGTCCCAGTTTTCCCACATCCCCTTCAACATTCAGCATTATCTTTTCCTGTCATCCTAGCCAATCTGAGAGGCTGTAGTGGTATCTCAGTTGTCTTAATTTGTATTTCTCTGATTAATAATGACTTAAAGCATCTTTTCATATGGCTAGAAATAATTTCCATTTCTTCATCTGAAAATTGTCTATTTTTATATCCTTTGACCATTTATCAATTGGAGATGTACAACCCTTTAAAAATATTTTTGTATTTGTCATGTTGTACAAGAAAAATCAGATCAAAAGAAGAAAAATCCAAAAGAAAAAAAAACAAATAAAAAGGTGATCCCGATTTAGTTTCCATAGTACTCTCTTTGAATGTGACTGGCATTTTCCATACCAAGCCTATTGGAATTGCCTTGAATCATTGTATTTTTGAGAAAAGTCAAGTCATCACAGTTGATCATTATGTAATTTTGTTATTATTGTGTATAATGTTCTCCTAGTTTTGCTCACTTTACTCAGCATCAGTTCATGTAGGTCTTTCTAGGCTTTTCTGAAATCAGCCTGATCAACATTTCTTATAGAACAATAATACCTAGTGCCTTCATATACCAGCTATTATTATTATTATTATTAATTATTCAGCCCATTCCCCAACTGATGGGCATTCACTCAATTTCTAGTTCTTTGCCACTACAAAAAAAGCTGGCATAAACATTTTTGCACATATGAGTTTTTTTCCCCTTTTTTAATCATCTCTTTAAGCACTCACTACATGTTAGGTGCTATTCTAAGCTTTATAATTACAAAGGAAAGTAAAAACAGTCCCTGTCCTCAAGAAGCTCACATTCTAGTGGGGAAAGACGTCATGAAAACAACTTTGAACATTATTAATATTCCAAGCATAGAGCACAGTATTCTAAGCATGAACAAAGCCAGAGAAAATTTCCAAAGCCAAGATTTGAAATGTTTTGTTATTTGGAACAACTAAGAGTATGTGTCAGGGAATAAAGTGTATAAAGACTGGAAATATAGAAGGAAGGTTATACTGGAAGCAATAGGGAATTATTAGAGTTTATTAAGTTGGAGGAAGTTAACATTATAAGACCTGCAATTTAAGAAAATTATTTCAGTGGCCAAATGGAGGAAGTATTAGAGTTGGGAGAGACATTGGCAAGCCAATCAACAAGCAGCCTATGATGATCATTCAGGTATGACGAGATGAGGATTGAAGCCCAGGTAGTGTCAGTGTCAGAGGAAAGAAGGGGACATATATGAGAGAAGTGGCTTTGGCAACAGATTGGATGGCGGGAAGTGAAGAGAGAGAAAGTGAAGAGTTCAGAATGACTCCTCAATAGTAAGCCTAAGAGACTCAGCACACACACACACACAAACACACACACACGTTACCAAACTATGCACAAGTACTTATTATAGGAATCAAATTGTATAACAATTACTTAGTCATAAAATGGAATTGTTGAAGCTAAGTTAGCTTTCTTATTCCTACAACAGACATTCATTTTTAGATGTCCAATAGGCAGTAACAATCTTTATCAAGATGAAGATCGAATATAGAGTATTAGTTTTGGCAAGTAAGAGGGTTAAGAATGATTTTCTAAAGCCATTCACTCAAGTCCTCACTGGTTTGCTCCCCGCAAGATTATCCGTTGAGATTCATTTAATCACTCAGCTTAAAATGCCTTCTAAAACAGGCTTAAAAAAATAAAGTGGTATAATAAAAGCTCATACAAAACACCTCAACTCCTATGTCCCCCCAGGACAATCTATGACAAATTCTTTCACAAGTATCTATAGAGATAGGAAGGAAGTAGATTCAAGCTTAGAGGGAACACAAGATCATTCACAAAGTCTAGTTACTGAGAATTCTTTTCTCACATTTAATGTAGGGTATTAAAACATGTTAAATCTATGTCTTCTCGTCCTTAGTTCCTAGTATAATCACTGTTGCTGATCAACTAAGGTGTGTAATTAGGACATTGCTAGGAAAAAGGAGGTCTAATAACCTTCAGGTCTTTTGAAGGTCTTTCTTTGCACAAAGAAGGTGTCAGGGTGAGAGAGGGGAGACCTAGTTCTGGAATATAAAGAGGATAAAGAGTTAACAAGCCAATGAATCAAAATAGCCTAATCCTTTTTCTTTTAGAAGTTATGTCCCTCCAAGAGTGAATCTAGTTTGTATGTAATTGAGAGGAGTCCCTTATTGGAGGACAGAGTGCAGTGCTAAAATCCCTGCTTCTGTGTCCTGTTTTAATTTTTTTGTTGTTTTAATAATATCTTATTTCCCCAAATACATATAAAGACAATTTTTAACGTTTGTTTAAAAAATTTTTGCACAATTTTCTCCATCCTCCTTTACTTTCCCCCATCCCTAAAATGATAAGCAATTTGATATAGGTTATATATGTAGAATCATATAAAACATGTTTTCATATTAGTCATGTTGTGAGAAAAGAAACAAACTAAAAGAAAAAAAACCAACAGGAAACAAAAAAGGAAAAATATAGCATGCTTTGATCTTCACAATCTATGCCAGTTTTTTCTCAGGATAGCATTTCCCATCATGAATCCTTTGGAATTGTCTTGAATAATTGTATCACTGAGAAAAACTAAGTTATTCATAGTTGATCATCTCAAATTGTTGTGAGATGTTACTATATGTTCAATGTTCTCTGATTTTGCTCACTTCTGATTCTGCTAACTTCTCTGATCTCTCCTCACTTCACTTTCCATTAGTGCATATAAGTCTTTCCAGGTTTTTCTGAAATCAGCCTGCTTATAGCTTCTCATAGAACACTGATATTCCATAACATTCACATTCTCCAATTGATGGACATCCTCTAAATCTATGATTTTCCCTTTTTTTGTATATTAGTCAATCTGTTAGGTATAAAGTGGCATTTCAGAGTTTGTTTAAATTTACTTTTCTCTAATCAATAGTGATTTAGAACATTTTTTATAACTATAGATAAGTTTGACTTCCTCTTCTGAAAACTGTGTGTTCATAACCTTTGGCCATTTATCATTTGAGCAATGCCTTATATTCTTATCGATTTGATTAGATTCTCTATATATTTGAAGTTGAGGTCTTTATTAGAGACTTTCTGTAAAATTGTTCCTCAGCTTTTTGTTTTCCTTCTTATCTTGGTTTTGTTTGTGCAAAACTGTTAAATTTAATATAATCAATGTAATTAGTTTTCATGTTTGGTCCATTGGTATATTTCTTCTTTTGAGCAACGTGGAAATAGATTTAAAGTGATTGTGCTTCTATAACCTCTATCAAATTGCTTATAATTTTTAGGAGGGAGAAAAGTGGGTACTCAAAATTTTACTTTACTTTACTATTTGAAAGTAAAATAACTTTTTACTTTCAAAATACATGCAAAGATAGTTTTCAACATTCATTATTGAAAAATCTTGTATTTCAATTTTTTTTCTCTCTCTCCCCTTACTCCCTCCCCTAGACAGCAAATAACCCAATATATGTTAAACATGTACAATTCTTCTATACATATTTCTACATTTATCATATTGCACAAGAAAAATCAGATCAAAAAGGAAAAAAAGAAAAAGAAAACGGCAACAAAAAAGGGCAAAAAAAAAAAACTACATTGTGATCCACATTCAGTCCCCACAGTCCTCTTTGTGGTTGCAAATGGCTCTCTCCACGTTTAGTGGAATTGGCCTGAATCACCTCATTGTTGAAAAGCTCCACATTCATCAGAATTGATCATCACATAATCTTGTTGCTGTTGTGTACACCATTCCCTTGGTTCTACTCACTTCACTTAGCATCAGTTCCTGTACATCTCTCCAGGTCTTTCTGAAATCATCCTGCTGATTGTTTCTTATAGAACATTAATATTCCATAACATTCATATGCCATAACTTATCCAGCCATTTTCCAACTGATGGGCATCCATTCTGTTTCTAGTCTTTGTCACTACAAAAAGGGCTGCTCCCAATATTTTTGTACATTTTGGATCTTTTTCCCTTTTTTATTATCTCTTTGGATACAGGTTCAGTAGAGACAGCTGAATTAAAAGGTATGTACAGTTCAATAAATCTTTGGGCATAGTCCCATATTGTTTTCTAGAATGATTGGATCAGTTCACAACTCCACTAGCAATATATTAGTGTTCCAGTTTTCCCATATCCTCTCCAATATTTATCATTATCTTTTCCTGTCATTTTTAGCCAATGTGAGAGGTATGAAGTACCTCAGAGTAGTCTTAATTTGAATTTCTTTGACCAATAGTGATTTAGAACATTTTTTCATATGACTGGAAATAGTTTTAATTTACATCTGAAAATTATCTCATTGTTCATATCTTTTGACCATTTATCAACTGGAGAATGATTTGTATTCTTACAAATTTGAATCTATATATTTTAGAAATGAAGCCTTTATCAGAACTCTTAGATGTAAAGATTCATTCCCCCCCCCAAGTTTTCTGCTTTCCTTCTAATTTTGTCTGCATTTGTTTTGCTTGTACAAATTATTTTAAATTTAATATAATCAAAATTATCCTTTTTTTTCATTTCATAAGGTGTAATTCTCCTTTGACCATAAATTCCTTCTCCACAGATCTGAGAGATAGACTATTCTTTGTTCTTCTAATGTGTTTATAGTATCACTCATTATGCCTGAATTATGAACCCATTTCAACCTTATGTTGTTATAGGATGTTAGGTGTTGGTCAATTCTTAGTTTTGAACTCAAAAAATTTTAAAAATGAATGTTAAACATGTAATTGGAAAAATAAAATTATTTTGCTTCCTGAAATGTTTTCTATTTCTTGTTTGGTCAAAAATCCATCCTTTTTCTATTGATGTAATAGAAAAGCTATTCCTTGTTCTCCTGATTTGCTTATGGTATTATTCCTTTATCTTAATTACATATCCATTTGACCTTCTCTTGGTATATGGTATAAAATATTGAACCATACTTAGTTTCTGCCATACTGTCCTTCAGTTTTCCCAGAAGTTTTTGTCAAGTCATGGGGTCTCATCCCAGAAGTGGGAAGTCTTTGGATTTATCAACATTAGATTACTCTCATTATTTGTGATTTGTCATATATTTAATCTATTCTTGCTGATCCACCAGTCTATTTCTTCACCAGTACCAGAAAGTTTTGATGTTTTCTGTTTTATTATGGCTAAGATACCTTCTTTTTCATTTTAAAAATCAATTTCCTTGATAGACCATAGGTACCAGAATAATATATATCCACAGGCAATAGAATTAGTCCTGTGGCCAAAAATATCATACCCAATAAACTAAATGATATTGAATGAAAAAAATGAATATTTAACAAACTTGCAGATTTTCAGGATTTTTGTGTCAATCAAAACCAAACTTTTATAGGAAATGTAATATTTAAGAGCCAGTAAATTCAAGCAATTCGACATGGACAAATTGTTTATGTTTTTAATATGTAAATGTATACTATATGTTTAAGTTTGACATCAGTAATTGGGTAACAAAAAATAAATTTCCTTGATATTCAGTGGATCTTGTTCTTTGACAGTTATCCATGAATGCTTTTAAAAATTTATCTATGACTTCAAAATCTATGCCAGGAAAGAAAATCAAATAGAGTTAGCAATAAACTCCTCCATCTAGTCCAGGACCACACTTCCTGAATGGAAACAGAGTAGGGTAGGCAAAGTGAAATTGCTTGGTCCCTCACAAAAGGGCAACTTTAAACTCTCAAGAGAAGAAAGGCCCAGAACAATATAATCCTTAGTCATAAAAGGAGAAAGACTCCAATCAAGGAAACCTCAGAAATCCGTAGCCACATGAGAAATCCCCCAGTAACAGAGTTGCCTTAGAACCCTGGCCACAGCAGAAAAGAAAGGCTTGAAACAGCATTCAGCCAGTTCTGGCCCCAAATAGCAGCCAGAAAGCCTGAGTCTGAGTAACAGCAAGAAAGCAAGCTAGACAAATTCTGAAGAAAGTAGGACCTAGTTATACTTATCACAGTCAGGAACAGAATTTTGCCCGAACATGAATCTCTCATCCACATTCTAAGGCTGGTGATACAAGTAAATCATAAAGTACGTGCCAAACTCAACAAATATCTGGGACTGAAAGATACTCAAATGATAAGAAAGAAGAAAGTGTCTCTAAAGAAAGTTCAAGTATAGACTCAAAGAAAATAAATGTCTTTACTATAAGAAACATGATAGTATTTTCAAGAAATGAAAAAAGAAATAACTAGAAAGAAAATACTGACCTGTTAGAAAAGTGGAAAAAATTTACCTAAGAAGTAGATACCTGAAAATTGGAATGGATTATATAGAAGACAATACTTTTGCTATGATATAACAAGAAATATTAAAACTAAGTCAAAAGGCTTAGTCAAAATAGAATAAAATTTAAGGTATCTTATTAAAAATAATTGGAAAAATTGAGATAAATCTAGGAAAGATAATCAAGATAGTCAAGAAATTATAATCTAAGAATCATAAAAGTATTTAAAAATAATGATCTAAAAAACTTTTGACACTGTATTTCAGCAAAACAAATGAAAGGTGTGCAGATAAATTAGATCTAGAGGACAAAGTGAAAAATGGAATTTATTGGTCACTTTCTGAAACAAATCCACAAATAAATAATAATAAATCCACAAATAAAACCTCTAGTAATGTCAGAGACAAACTCTAGAGCTAGAAAAACATTCTAAAAGCAGTTAAAAATAAAAGATGCAAGCACCAAGGAGTTATAGCCAGGGTAACAGAAAGCTGACTCAATAAATTAGAAGAGAGCTTGAAATACTACATTCCAAAAGGCAAAAGATAGACTTATAATTAGGGAAAACCCACCTCTGTGATAAAATTATGTATAACTTTATAGAGGGAAAATGGATTTTAATGAAAGAAAGGATTTCTAAGATTTTCTGATGAAAAGGCAGGAACTGAGTGGACCTTTTGAAATATAAATAAAGGAGATGATAATAATACTAATAATAGCTTACATTTATGTGGTGATTTAAAGTTCACAAAATACTTTACAAATACCTAATTTTATTCTGCATCAGCTATTTGTCAAGAGAAACATGTAAAGATATATATAGATATAGATATATAAATAAAACTATCTGGAACTGTCTGTAGATAAAATGTTTACATGTTAATAAGATGACAGGAAAAATGTCTTAGAGCTCTAAGGTCCTAGAAAAATCTAAATAAGATGATATTTGGATATTTTATTTTGTTTCAATATTTTTAGAAAATAGAAATAGGATGGGCAGGAGATTATCTAGGGAAGAAAAAGAGTAAGAGAAGAGAATTCTCTATTTCATATAATGGGAATGTATGAAATGAAGAATATTCCTTTCTTTTTTTGTTAAAGCTTTTTATTTTCAAAATATATGCATAGATAATTTTCAACACTCACTCTTTCAAAACCTTGTATTCCAATTTTTTCCCTCCTTCTCCCCCTCCCCTAAATAATAAGTAATCCAATATATGTTAAACATGTACAGTTCTTCTATACATTTTTCAACAATTATCGTGCTGTGCAAGAAAAATCAGATCAAAAAGGAAAAAAAATGAGAAAGAAAACAAAATGCAAGCAAACAACAATAAAGAGTGAAAATACTATGTTATGATCCACAGTCAGTCCCCACAGTCTTCCCTCTCCTTCACAAGAGTATTAGAACTGGCCTGAATTCACCTCACTGTTGAAAAGAGCCATGTCCATTAGATTTGATTATCATATTTCTGTTGCCATGTACAAACGTTCTCTTGGTATATTCATTTCACATAGCATCAATTCATGTAAGTGGTTCTGGATCTCTCTGAAATCATCCTGCTGATTGTTTCTTAAGAACAATAATACTCTATAACATTCATATACCACAATTTATTCAGCCATTCTCCAATTGATGGGTATCCACTGCAGTTTCCAGTTTCTTGCCACTACAAAAAGGACTGCCACAAACATTTTTACACATGTGGGTCCCTTTCCCTCCTTTAAGATCTTTTTGGGATACAGACCTAGTAGAAACATTGCTGAATCAAAGAGTATGCATAATTTGATAGCCCTTTGGGAATAGCAGGAACCTTACTTTCATCTGAACTGGACAAAGTGCTAGAAATGTTACCTATAGCAATAAAGCAATAAAACAATAAAGCAAGAAAGCAAGAAAAAAGTTGAGGGACTAAATATAAAATGAATTTCAAAATCTTTTTTTAGCCTTTAAAAAAATCATTTTATCTCTTTGAAGAGTTCTTGTTGGATTTGTATCCCAATCTTATTTTTCTTTGGGGCTTTGCTTATAGATATTTTCAAGACATCTCTTCTTGGTTTATGTCTTGAGTTTCTCTGCCATGATAATGTCTTTTTAGGATGGGATTCTTCTTTTGTTTGTTTATGTCTTCATCCTCCAGACTACTGCTTGAGATTGGACTTTGTTAGGTATGGATTGTGCAGATTTTTTGGGGATGACTGGACTGAGCTATTGCCTTTTGGATATTTTTCTGTTTTCTTGTGGATTGAGTGTTGTTATTTCAGGATTTCAGGGACAACTCAGGCTGGGAAGTTGAAAACTTTCAATCCTGTCAGAATGATACAATCTGAAACAAAGTCTGCTCAGTGTCCTGCTGATTTGAGCTTTATACCTTTGCATCTGTTCAATACACCTGTTGTCTTGTCCTTGGTTGAAGGTTACAAGATTGCTTTTGGATTCAACTGGGAAATTTTGCAGATGAAGAGTAATTTAGCTAAAGGTCTTGCTGTTCTGATTATTTAACTGCAGGTTTTAATTTAGGCTGAAGTCTAGAACTAAGTCATTGTTCTGCTGAGATCTGAGCCACACAGCTATTCTTTGTTTCTGAATCTATTTCTTTATCATTATATAGCAAGGCTCCCTGATCAAGATCACAATTCCTCTTCTCTGATAACTCCTAGGTGCTGATTCCCTCCTCAATCTGTCCTGACAAGGAACTGGCTAATGAATGACAGCTCTCAGATGGCATGTGACCTTCTCCCCCTCTTCCTATTCTTGTATTTCCTGCATTTCTGCTCATATTGGTCCTTTTTTGGTCCTTGGGTGCTAGAATGCTCTGCATTTTGCAACTTCTTGTTAATCTTCCTCCCTAGTGTCTGAAGACTTCTCTTTCCATCTCTATGCTGACTTGAGTCAGAAAAATTGAATTATTGGGATTTTTTTCTTGGCTAGCCCTGTCAGGATTTAACTGGTACATTTTCTATATATATATTTTGGAAGATGTGTGGTAGTAGAGCTGGGCTTTCCATTAGTCTGTTATATTGGCTCTACTTCTTCTACATAGGTAAAGTAAAAATGAAATTATTGTTTTTTGTAATAATATTATCTCTCTAAAGAATTTTAAAGAGTCATATAAAATGAGCTTAAAGAATACATTTAGAAAAATTGTTTCTTACATAAAATTAATTCATATAAATCTTCAGCATTATAGCAGGAAGAAATAAATTTTGTTCAAAATAACTACAGAAATGTACCAAAAGTACGAAATATTTGAACATCTACCTACTAATGACATAGCATTTGTGTATGTCAATGGGACTTCTTAATCAAAAGATATAAACATTTAAATCATTTTTTCTCAGCATAATGCATAATTGTTTTTGCAAAATGATTTGCAAATTTATAGCTGCACCAATAATCTATTAGTGTACTTATTTTTGCAAAATCCTTCTAGCATTGACTATTTGATCCTTTGTCATCTCTGCCAATTTGTGGGAAATAAGGTAAAACCTAAAAGATGTTTTGATATTAATATCTATTTTCTAGAAATCTTTCTTAAGCTTGTTATTTTAGTTAGCAAAAATCCACATTCTCTTGCTCCCCCAATACTAATGGTATGATTCTGAACAAAGAAATTAGATCATTAAATTAAATTAGGTAATAGTGGCGTTTTTAATATATTGGCTTGACTCATCTTCAAGCATTGAACATTTCTCCAATAATTTAGATCTACCTTTATTTATGTAAAGTATTTTATAACTGTATTTATGAAGTTCCTGTGTGTTGGCAGGCAGACTCCTAAGTAAATTATACTGTCTGTAGTTATTTCAAATAGAAATTGGGATTATTTTATATCTTATAACTTTGCTGAAATTTTTGATTGTTTTAATTGGTTTTTTAGTTGACTTTTAAACCATGTTACCATTTTAAAATAACCTAACACTCTCTGAGCCTCAGTTTCCTCTTACATAAAAGTGTGATCAATATCCAAAATTTCTCAACATTTCAAGGACACTAGAGACATAATGAAGGGGAAAAAGAACACTGAATACATCTAAGTAGTAAAGGAAAAGTGAACCTCTCGGTCTTTAATTTTGTCTATAACTAACATTGGTCTAATTGGCCAACAAAGAATCTTTCTGAACATGCTTCATCTTTGGTGCTCAGAAATTGTGGTTTGTCAGAGTACTCACCTTTCAATTTTTATTGCTTTGTTTTATAATCTTTATAATGTTTATGCTATTTTATAAAATTTTCACCTGCTTTTGCTCATTTCACTTCAGATATCTTCCCAGAGTTCCCTCTGAAACTGTCTACTTTGTTATTTCTTCTGGAGCAAAACTATTTCATTACATTCATATTCTATAATTTGTTTATCCATTTTCCAATACATAGGCACACCCTTAGCTTTCAGTTCTTTGTTATTATAAAAATAGCTGCTATAAATATTCTTTGTGATATGGGTTCTTACAGATGAGGAAACTAAACTAGGCAGAGGTTAAATAACTTGTACAGGATTATATAGCTAGTCAGTGTCTAAGATCAGTTTTGAACTTAGGTGCTCCTAATTCAAGGCTCAACGTTCTATCAACTATGCCATTTAGTTGTTTCATCCTTCGTAACAAAAATGATATAGTTGTGAGCACAATGAAAACATAGTACCATGGTCCCAATATTATAGGACCATGGACCCATCCCATATCCTGTTCTTCTATGGGTATGAACTTGCTTATTCAACTGAGGGAGTATAATGTCTCTTTTGGGCATTAACATTCCTCCTGAACATGCAGTACAAGACATCAGCAAAATTTCTTTATTGCTCTTCACTTCCCAAAGTAGAATCCTTGATTGTTTTGGGTTGGTTTTTTCCAGGAGTTGCTCTCCTATGCCAGCCATAGAGCTTGCAGCTAGTCTACTGAGAAAACTTGTGTAGTAATGTTAACTTTCGTTAGTTAAGTTTAATATGGGGATGAAATGAAGTACTAGCAAGTCACTGAACATTTAATAAAGGAAGATGCTTACTTTGCTCAGATCCTATAAAAATATGCAGCCAGGATACAATGACACTTAATTTCTCTGGACATAGCTTTCTTTGTCTTCATCCTGAAGCATGTCTGCTTAACAAATCAACAGGTCATGATGACTTGTGTGGTCTTAGGAACTCATGAAGTCTGAAAGGCCCAAACTACCCTAGGCTAGACCTTTTTCTTTCTTTTATGTATGAATTTGCATTAGGGAAGCTGGGGCCACTCAGGTTGTGGGGAGAGGAAGGAACACTAGGGAAGCTATTAGAGAAGTTGGGGTGGAAAGTTATTGGGGTGAGGGTTTGTATGTAGAAAGGAAGTTGCATCGGGAAGCTGAAACCACTGGTGGGAAAAAAAGCACTGATCCTATTACAAGAGGCAGGGTGTTGGAACTTTTGCTGAAAAACAGCCTCTAATAAAGTCATAATCTGTTCAGGAAAGGCAGCTGAAATTGTCCAGATGGGTTTGATTTTGAATGTGCAATGTCTACTAACTCAAATTACTGGCTGTTTTCCTTTAGAGTTGCTCTACCACTAGAAGAACATTCCCCCAAATCAAAGGATAAACTCATAGCACCCATATTGGAATTCTGTCCGTAGCTTTATGAAACAGTTCTAAATTCCCCTTAGAGTTAGCTCTCTGCTGGGATTTAAGAATTGTGCCCTTGTAGAATCCTAAAACTGCCTTTTCTTGTAATGTCTTTCAGTTCTTGATACAGATGCTGCTGTCAGCTGCTACTATTCTGATGAACACTTTTACCAACCCCCAGATGCCACTGGGATTCATCTCTGATGAATCTTCTGAACTAACTCAAATTACTGTTTCCCTTTAGAGTTGCTCTACCACTAGAAGGGCCTTTGGAATTCCAATTTTGAACTAGTTTGCTATTGTACAAAGTCCTGGAAGAGTTTCCAATTTTTTAAGCCAATATATAATCCAAAAACTTTATTCTCAAAATTGATTTGTATCTGGTTTATATTTACTTGATCATCCCAATAGAGCCTCTTGGGCCTTCTATAATTATATGAATTGAGGTTAGGCAGAAAAATGTTTTCTTTTTTTCTCATTGATTTGGAAGTTCTTTCTAATGATCAACAAACAAGGACTGTGCGAAGCCCTGAGGATACAAGAACAAAAATGAAAGACTATTTAATCTCAAGAAACTTACATTGTGTTTTAGAATAAAATAGGCATATAGATAAGCATATACAAATATATACCTGGAACAGGAGATAGTGTAAAGAGTGCTCATGCAAAGTAAATCTAAAGGAATTTTGGGAAGAAAGTATTATAGCAGGATAGGATTATAAAGGCCTTTAACTACTAAATGGAGTTTTCATTTGTTTCTAGAAGTGTTTGGGAACCACTGAAGTTTATCACTAAGTGTTATGATGAGGCTTATGCATTAGGAAAATCATTTTGGGAGCTGAGTAGAAGATGGACACAATTTTACTTTACTGTCATAAGGAAAAGATGAAATAGGGAGACCTATTAGGAGGCTATAATAATAATAATATAATTGAGAAATAAAAATGATTTGAATTAATGTGATAGCTATGTGGAAGTGAGAGAAGACAGATGGAGAGGTGTTGTGGAAGTAGGAAGAACACATATGGCAAATGATTGCTATATAATAACTGAAGAGTGAGGAGTTGAACATAAGGTTAAGATTGTGAACCTTTGTGGTTTTCCCCTTTTGTTCTGATTCTTCTTTCACAACATGACTATTGTGAAAATATGTTTAATATGATTGTACATGTATAGCCTATATCAGATTGCTTGCCATCTTGGGGAGAGGGGAAAGGAGAAAAAGGTGAAAAAAAATTTGGAACTCAAAATCTAATAAAAGTGAATGTTGAAAACTTAAAAATGAATGTGAACAGATTGAAAGATGCCCTGGACAGAAATAAGGAAGTTCAGAAGAAGGAAAGATAATGATATCTGAAATGCAGATTGCCTGCTTTTCTTGTATGACTCACTACTTTTTCACTGAAAAAACGGCATCTGAAAGTTCGTTCTAGTCTAGAGTTCAAAGTTCCCTGATATGTCTTGGGTCTTAATGTATGTGAATGCTGCAGAAGGGAGGGGATTTTCCCTTTGGCATTTGTGGAACTGTGGTAGGTACAGAGGTCACTGTCTAGTTTTAAGCATTCAAAAGGATTATGACCTGGCACAAGAAGAGAAGAGGCTCAGAATTCATACGGTTGATTTGCTACCACAGAGGGTAGAATGAGACATTTTCTCATTCTCTGATTGGTTGGTGATACACCACAATGGGTCAAACTGTTGCCTCTTAAAATTGTATTAGTTATCACTTTGGAGACTATTGCTCTGAAAATCAGATAATTGTGAGGTTGAAGAAAAAAAGGAACTAGGATCAGATTTCCAAAGAACTAGAAGTTTAAATTATTTTTATGGAAACCTGGCACCACCTAGTGGATACTGAGACTAATTAATACTTTCCTTTAACTGAAGTATGTCAGTGATTTTGAAACCTTGAGGTCAGTTTTTGCTTCATTTCTTTTCTCAATTTAAAAAATCAGCATTAATTTTTCTAAATTAAAAAAGTAGGCTTTAAAAATTAAAAATTTAAATTTTTTAAAATAAAAAATAATTGGTTTATACTTCTTACAACATTTTGGGATATCTTAAGACAAAGGTATTTAACGTGTGTGTGTGTGTGTGTGTGTGTGTGTGTGTGTGTATGTGATGTTCCCCTTTGTCAGTCTGTTGAATGTCATGGATCATTTCTCAAAATTAAAAAAAAAACAAATAAAACAAAACACATAAGATTACAAGGGAAACAAATGAAAGTGAAATACAATATTAAAATACTTAAAGGAAAAAAAACACAAATTTACAGAATTCAATTAAGCATCCCTGTCTCAAAGTGCCAGTCATCATCATCATCAAGCAGTAATGCCTCGAACTAGAAAAAGTTCTCATTATTTGACTAGTCAAATTTTATAGTTTATTTTGTGTCTGACGAACTTTCATGAACTTTCTTTATTATTATTATTATTTTTATTTTTTGCTGAGGTAATTGTGGTTAAGTGACTTGTCCAGGGTCACACAGCTAGGAAGTATTAAGTGTCTGAGGTCAGATCAGAACTCAGGTCCTCCTGAGTTCAGGGCTGGCACTCTATCCACGGCACAAACTAGCTGCCCCCTTTTAAAATTCTTTATATTTCATTTTCCTCCCAATTACATATCAAGATAATTTGTAGCATGTTTGTTTTTTTTTTAAACAAGATTTTGAGTTTCAAATTTTTCCCCCTCTCCTCTTCCAAAAATGGTCGGCAATTTGATATTGGTTATATATGTGCTATCATGTAAAACACATTTCCATATTAGAGTTATGAAAAAAGAAATAGATCAAAAGGAAAAAATGCTCACAAAAAGGAATAAAATAAGCAAAAATGTATACCTTGATTTGCATTCAGAGTACATCAGTTCTTTCTCTGGATTTGGATAGCATTTTCCTTCATGAGTCCTTTGTACTTGTATTAGATCATTATGTTACTAAGAAGAGCTGAGTCATTCATAGTTGATCAGTTCACAGTGTTGCTGATATTGGGTACAATATTTTCCTGGTTCTGATCATTTTACTTTGCATCAATTTGTACAAGTCTTTGCAGGTTTTTCTGAAATCTTCTTATTCATCATTTCTTATTATACAATAGTATTAAATAACATCCATATACCAAAACTTTTTTAGGCATTTCCCAATTCATGGGCATCCCTTCATTTCTTTCCCATTTATTTATTAAACTAATTAGTTAATCATCTATCCATCCATTCATTTATTTATTTTAAAGGCACATTGTTTTATGAATCATTTTGGGAGAAAAAAATCAGAACAAAAGGAAAAAAAAAACTTGGGAAAGGAAAAAAAACAGAAAGAAGTGAACATAATGTGTTGATTTGCATTCAGTCTCATGTAATCAATAGTTTTTTTTCCCCTTAATGTAGTTGGCATTTTCTATCCAAAGTCTGTTGGGATTGTCTTGGATCACTGAACTGAGAAGAACCAAGTCTTTCATAGTTGATCAATGTACATTCTTGATGTTATTGTGAACAATATTTTCCTGGTTCTACTTGTTTCACTCAGCTTTAGTTCATGTAAATCTTTCCAGGCCTTTCTGAAATCAGCTTGTTCATCATTTCTTATAGAATAATAACATTATTTTTACTTTTATTATTATCATTATTATTATTACTACTTTTATATATCACAACTTACTTAGTCATTCCCCAGTTTGTGGGCATCTACTTATTTTCAATTGTTTGCTATCACAAAAAGAGGTGTTACAAACATTTTTGCACAGGTGGGTCCCTCCTTTATAATTTTTTTGGGATACAGACCCAGTAATGGCACTGCTGGATCCTTTAATCCATAACATAGTTTGGTAATCCTTTGGACATAGTTCCATATTGCTCTCTAGAATAGTTGGATCATTTCACAACTCCACCAAAAATGCTTTAGTGTCCCAGTTTTCCCACATCTTCTTCAATATTTATTATCTTTTCTTGTCATCTTAGATGATCTGAGATATGTGAGGTGGTACTTCAGAGTTGTTTTAATTTGCATTCCCCTACTTAATAGTGATTTAGAGCATTTTTTCAAATGAGTATAGATGGTTTTAATTTTATCATCTGAAAATTGTCTGTTCATATCCTTTATCAGTTGAAGAATGACATATTTTCTTATAAATTTGACAGTTTTTATGTATTTTAGAAATGAGACATTTATCAGAAACATTGGCTGTAAAATTTTTTTCTACCTTTGTACTTCCCTTTTAATCTTGTTTCTTTTGGTTTTGCTTGTCCAAACCTTTTTTAATTTAATGTAATTAAAGTTGTTCATTAGGTCTTTCAAAATGTTCTCAAGTTCCCCTTTGGTCATAAATTCCTTCCTTCTCCAAAGATTTGACAAAGATTGGCTGAGTAAGTTGTGGTATATAAAGGTAGTGGAATATTATTATTCAATTATCTCGTTCGCCTAATTTGCTTATGGTATCACCTTTTTTATTCAAATCATATATCCATTTTGACCTTATTTTGGTATGCAGTTTTATGCCAGGTTTTTGGTATATTATTTTCCAGTTTTCCCAGCAATTTTTGTCAAATAGTGAGTTCTTTTCCCAGATGCTGGAGTTTGGGGGTTTATCAAATACTAAAATACTGTAGACAGATAGTACCAACTATCTTAATAACTACTGCTTTATAACATATTTTTTGGTCTGGTACTGCTAAGCCACTATCCTTTGCATTTTTTCCCCCATTAATTCCCTTAATATTCTTGACCTTTTGTTTTTACAGATGAATTTTGTTATTACTTTTTATAGTTCTATAAAATAATTTTTGGGCAGTTTGGCACTGAAAAAATAGACTAATTTAGCAAAATTGTCATTTTTATTATATTAGCTCGGCCTACTCTTGAGCAATTGATCTTTTTCCAATTGTTTAAATCTGTCTTAACTTGTGTGAGAAGTTTTTTGTAATTATGTTCATTTGTTCTTGGGTTTGTCTTGGCAGGTAGACATAATTTATTTTGTCTACATTTATTTTAACTGGAATTTCTCTTTCTATCTCTTGCTGCTGAGATTTATTAGTAATATATAGAAATTCTGATGATTTGTGTGGGTTTATTTTATAGCCTGCAACTTTGCTAAAACTATGAATTTTTTCGAATAGATTTTTTGATTTTCTAGGATTCTCTATATATTATCATATCATCTGTAAAGAATGATATTTTAATCTCCTTATTGGCTATTCTAATTCCTTTAGTTTCTTTTTCTTTTACTATTACTAAGGCCAACATTTCTAGTACAATGTTGAATAAGAGTGGTGATAATGGTTATCCTTTTTTTACTCCTGATCTTACTGGAAATGCATCCAGCTTCTCTCTATTACAAATAATGCATGCTATTGGTTTTAGATAGATACTGCTTATTATTTCAAGGAAAACTCCCTTTATCTCTATGCTCTCTAATGTTTTTAATAGGAATGGGTGCTATATTTTGTTAAAAGCTTTTTCTCATCTACTGAGATTATTATATGATTTCTGTTGTTTTTTTAATTGATATGGTCTAACATGGTAATAGTTTTCTTGATATTAAACCAGCCCTGAATTCCTGTTATAAATCCTATTTGGTAATAGTGTATTATTATCCTGTTGGTAAGTTAATGTAATTTCTTTGCTAATATTTTATTTAAAAATTTTGCTTCAATATTTATTAGGTAATCTCTCTTCAATTTCCAATATTTTGTTATCAAGAAAAGGGTTCCCTTAAATATTTTTGCATATGTAGGTCATTTTCTCTTTTTTATGATCTCTTTGGGATATAGACACAGTTGCTGCATCAAAGGATATGCACAGTTTGATTGCCTTTGGGGCATAGTTCCAAATTGCTCACCAGAATGACTGGAGTAGTCATGAACTCCCTTATAAGATTAAATCCCTCATTCCCCATGATCTATCATCTTTCATTATAGTCTGAAATCTAAACTACCTACAACTATTGGTTTCTTCTCTTTTTACAAGGAAAATAAGCAAACCATTGATGAATCAAACAGCATTTTTAAAATGCTAGTTATTGGTGATACAAAGACCAAACAAAAGAAAAAAAGAAAGAAAATATTTCCTGCTCTCAAGAAGCTTGTATTCTACTGGGAAAGAATATATATACACATACACTTATACAAACACACATATACATCATACATATTAATTTATAATATATAATATACTATATTATGTACATGGAAATAAATAGAAGGTAGAGGGACAGAAATTATAGTTTCTAGACAGTAAGGGTCATTCATATTTTTCTTTAAAAAAAGTTAGAGATTCTATTAAGTGGAGATGTAGAGGAAGTATTGTAATAATCAGCGTGGTGGTATGGGTATTAAGGGAAGCCTAGAAATTCTGATGAAGGTTGCTGATAATTTTTTCAGGGCTGCTTATTAAACTCCACATCTACCTTACATCTTACACCTTTTCTTACTGGAGGCTTCAAGAAGCTGTAGCATGCCCAAAGGCCATATCGTAGTAAGATTCTCTCTGTAAGTGGTCTAAATTATCTTAAGGATAATTGACAAGTTTGAAACTGCTTAGCAAGTTTGGGAGGGGTTGTCTATCATAAGCATGTAAAAGCTTCCCCCAGTAAAATAGGCAGATAGGAAATATTTATTCCAATGACCAAGAAGGCAGCTAAAGCAGATTTTGTGGAGTGCTTAAAGTATGAATAAGTATCAAAGAAGCCAAAGTCATCACATACATCCCAAGATATCCTGACTTTTGTCTTCTTGCTGAATGTTGATGATTCTGGAGGAGAAGCCAAAGCTGATAACTTCTTGCAACTGTGTTTCACTTTAATAAATTTTTGCATGAGTGAAAGGCAGCACACATATCTTTGGACATTTAACTATTTTACTAATTAATAATTTTGTTATTTTACTCCTACTTCAGAGTTCTATGGTGAAAGAAAAATGAAGAGGCAGCAGAAACAGATATATAGAGAGCTGAAGTCACAACTGTGCACAAAGGGAAAACAAAACAGCAATGGAATCTAGCTGCCCCCAGGGAGTCTGGGAAGCCTTTAAGTATCATAATACTGGAATGAGGAAAGGATCATAAAAGGTTCCCTAAAAATTGTTTGCTTCTTCTAACCTAACTCTAACTTATTTACTGTAGCAGGTGGGGATTCTAGTTTATGGTTGAAACACATACACATACACACATCCATGCAAAAAATTTTACAAAGATTTCTATTTATCATTGGTACATGAAATGTGCACACACTTGTGAAATTCAATAGACCTGAAAAATGAAGTCCAGTAGACCTGAAAGACAAACAGCTCTTGTGTGAAAGAGCTCAGCAGGTCTTTCATCCAAATAGCAGCCCTGAGTAAAATAAGACTGGAAAATGATGGTCATCTTGTAGAAGTCAGACAGTGGATACACATTTTTTGTAGTGGCCACAGTGAGAGGGAGTGCTATGAAGTTGGCATGGGTTTCCCAATCAAAATCAATCTAGTCAGCATGCTTGTATGTCTCCCCAAAAGAGTGAACAACAGGCTTGTGACAATACGATTGCTACTTGCAGGAAAATGCCACACCACTATCATCAGTGCATATGCTCCCAAATTGATGAGGATCTGGAGACTCATCATCAATGTGTCAAAAGAGCACAAAGTTATAATTCTAGTTGACTTTAATGTCAGAGCATGGCAGGGAGTCCTCGGGAGGAATGTAGTGGGAAAGAGCAACAGCTCCACTCTCACGCTTTCTTATTAACCTTCTAAATTGTGTTGGACAGGGAAATTGCTTCATTCAGTCTTTTTTGTAGGTTCTGATATTCTACAATTTTTAGACTCATTATTTAAGGGTATTTGGAAGGATTTGGGGGAGAACTCTGGAGAATCCCTACTTTTATTCCACCACTTTGGTAAGACTTCTGATTCATGCAACTTTAATCTGCCACTGCAGATCAATTGCCACTTGCAATACTTTCTACTGTGTTATGGTCAAACTTTGCCCTGTGACACTGGAGATTGAGCTTTGTACTTAATACTCTGCTTTGCCAGGAAATAAGTTTTACGTTCTTGATTCTTTAACTAGATATCTCTCTGGGGAAGAGGGACTGTCTAGAGATATAGGGGTTCTATCATTTACCATCTGTCAGACTGGAGTGCTTCTGGGGCAATCCCTCTATCCTTCACCCAAAACTAAAGCACTCTCACTGTTCCCCTGTGTTAGCCTTGTATATTGACATGAAAGCTTTTACCTCCACCTCTGCAAAGCCAAGTGATACCTCCCTCCCTTACACCCTTTCCTCACCCCATGTCAGAGTATACATATTGTTGTGAGTATTGCTTCTACCTTTCTGTGACTGACTGGCTTCAAATTTTAATACTTACTACTAGTCTTCCACTCCAGGGAATTACTATCCTACCCCCACATCCATCATATCAGTAATGATTAGTCACAGAAAAATCTAAGTGTCTTGTCAAGCCAGAACAAGGTTTAGGCTGTTCTTGCCAGTAGATGCCTTAAGCTTACATGGTTCTGTCCTGATTAGGAATGTCTACTTTGGAATTTTCGTACACACACACACACAATTTAGTTGTTGCAAGGCCCCAGATATTGCGATGGCTTGTTCCCTTACATGTAGCAAAATGATGTCATTATGTGATATCAATATATCAGAGAAGGTTTCTTCTATAGGAGACAATACATTAGAGAGTTCTCCCATTAGCAGTAAGATAACTAAGATAACAAGAGAGTAAGTAGTTGACCTCAACCAAGGAAAAGTTCTTTTTAGTCTCTAGTATAAACAACTGGGGAGAGAGACATGATGGATCTTGGGCAAAGAAAGGCAAAAAACAATCCCTACTTACAAGGAACTCAAAAGTCTCGTGAAGGAGACAATAGGCTAACAACTATGTGAAAACAAGATATATATATTGGATAAATTCAAAATAACCAGTAGAGGGAAGGCACTAGAATTAAGGGGGAGGATCAGAGAGATTTTTTTTTTAGAGGGTAGAATTTAGAGATTTAGAGAAAGTCAGAGAAGCCAATGGGTAGAAATGGGAAGGGATATAATTCATATGTGAGATGTTACAAAGGTAGAAGATGAAACCTAGGTTGCTACCCTGGGTGACTAATATAGTAATAGTTTCCTGATAGTAATGGGGAAGTTAGGAAGTGGGGAAGGTATTAGAAGAAAGAGAGTGAGTTCAGTTTAGGATTTGGGTGGATTTAGGACAAGATTTTTTCTTGATCTTGATTTACTATCCTTGGAAAGTTTTTCCCACATCTTCTGACTGAAGGATGTTCATTAATAGTGGGGTAGAGAGAGTTCATGTCATGTGCCATCCATGGCAAGGGGAAGTTAGATATCATGTGCCCTGGAATCATTTATTTTAACCTTGAGTCCAGGCCAAAGTTATGTTTTTCTCATTTCCTGGTATCATCTCAGGTAAATTCATCTCAGGTAAACTATTCTTTGCTGTGATATTATGGAGGAGCAGATGGAGTGAGAGGCTTTGATACAATTAATATGTAGAAACACAAAAGTGTTTGCAAAAAGCATAAATACTAAATTGATCCTTTGTAGACAATAATGTCATAGAATAATAATATAGGAAAACCTGATACAAAATAAAGACATAGATGAAGTATTAATATAATTCTTTGAGGGCAGAGAGTGCTTATTGACTGTTGATTACTGAGGATTATTTCTTTACTTAAATATATCACAATTTGCTTAGCCAATTTCCTAACTGATGAGCATCTGCTTTCTTTCCAGTTCAAAACATGTTGCTATAAATATTTTAAGCGCATGAAAATCCTCTTTTTATCAATGACCTCCTTGAAGTAGTTGAACTACTAATAGTTGAATCTACATGCATATATATACATTATATATAGTCACTTTGCAAAATTTCAAATTGTTTTTCAAAATCATTATACTGATTTATAGCTTCACCAGCAATGCACAAGTGTATCTATTTTCCATAATTTCTCCAATACTATTTCCATCTGCCATCTTTTCTAATTTTCTGAGTGTGACATAAAGTCTTAGGGATATTCTGATTTGTATTTCCCTTATTATTAATAATTTGAAGTATTTTATATAGTTATTAATAGTTTGCAATTCTTTTAAGAAATTTCTGTTCACATTTCTTTTTTTTTTATTATAGCTTTTTATTTACAAGATATATGCATGGGTAATTTTTCAGCATTGACAACTGCCAAACCCTTTGTTCCAATTTTTCCCTTCCTTACCCTCACCCTCTCTCCCAGATGGCAGGTTGACCAATACATGTTACACAAGTTAAAGCATAAGTTAAATAAAACATATGTATACATGTGCATACAGTTATTTTGCTGTACAAAAAGAATTGGACTTTGAAATAGTGTACAATTAACCTGTGAAGGAAATAAAAAATGCAGGTAGACAAAAATAGAGGGATTGGGAATTCTATGTAGTAGTTCATAGTCATCTCCCAGAGTTCTTGTGCTGGTTGTAGCTGGTTCAATTCATTCCTGCTCTATTGGAACTGATTTGGTTCATCTCATTGCCGAAAAGGGCCATGTCGGTCATAATTGATCATCATATAGTATTGTTATTGAAGTATACAATGATCTCCTGGTCCTGCTCATTTCATTCAGCATCAATTCATGTAAGTCTCTCCAGGCCTTTCTAAAATCATCCTGCTGGTCATTTCTTACAGAACGATAATATTCCATAATATTTATATAACTGTTCACATTTCTTAGTCATTTATATATTGAGGAATGGGTTTTGGTCTCATAACATTTCTGTTAGTTTTCTATATATTTTGGATACCAAACCCTTTTTTGAGAAGTTTTCTGTAAAGATTTTTTTTTCAATTCAAATGCTTCCCTTATTGTAGATTCATTTTGTTTGTGGTTTTTCAGTTTCATGTAATTTTATTTTAAAACTGTTTTGCAAAATTGCCTTTATCTCTTTTTGACTTTAGTAAGTACAACCCCAGTGAACCCCCAACCTCATAGTAGATCCACACATCCACTCTATCTTCTCACACCATTCTCTGTGAAATTCATTTAAGTTTGGTTAGGAATAGTTGTATTCCACATTTTGCTGCTATATGGCAAGAATGGTTGAATGTTAATATAAAAATTAAATGATGGAATTTTGCTTTCATGGAATCTTGGGATTATTAAAGAGGATGAAATTTGATAAAGGAATACAATCCATTCTTTTTCTTTTTAGCTTTTGGTGAAGTTTGTCCATCTATACTATTTTGTCATACACACATATTAATGGACAATCTCTAAAAGATGATAATCGATGGCTTTCTTAAAAGCCTTATGTTTCAGAAAGTAGGCAAAATTTCATTTGAAACAGTTTCATTACATACCAAGGCAGATAAGATATACCAAACCTTCTCTTCCCATCTGCAGAAAATCTATTTGTACAGATGACCATGTTTGCCCAGAAGACTGCTAATGTCATCATTTGATCT
The DNA here is from genome assembly GCF_902635505.1 of Sarcophilus harrisii. Classification (NCBI taxonomy): domain Eukaryota; kingdom Metazoa; phylum Chordata; class Mammalia; order Dasyuromorphia; family Dasyuridae; genus Sarcophilus; species Sarcophilus harrisii. The sequence goes on from NC_045426.1 coordinate 199,455,476, forward strand.
GTAGTGCAGTGTATCAGGGGAAGCATATATTTAAAGCCTGAAACCATTTCAGTGGTCAAATTCAAACTGAAATCAAGATGTTACAAATCCATATATTTTAGAAATTTCATTTCTAGTCCAGTGTATGTCTATGAATACACAACTCATTAGTAAACTGGCTGAAGTGGAAACTCAAATAAGTCATCTTTCCACCTAAAGACCATAAAAAAATCTTCATAGGACATTCCTCATCTTGAATTTTTAACTGATTAATAATTGTCTTTGTATAAGTAGCTGTTCAGTAAGTTCTTAAGTGAATAATGGAACTTTGTAATAGCAAGTGTCTCCACATGACTCCATTAGACCAGCCTTAATAAAAATATATTAGTGACACATTAGGTTATTATTTAAACTTCTGTGGCTTTCCAAATTCATTGGTGGTGAAAGTCTGCTCAGTAACCCTTTGAAAATCATGTTAGGAAAAAATGGAATAGGACAAGTTCAAGGCTTTCTTAACGTTAGCAACATTTAACAATTATCATCCTTATTTCTGCTCCTATTATCTTTCATTATAGCCCTCATCTTAGCGAGATTTAATATATTTTTCAGCAAAACCACTGGGACAAAGACTTTTCTCATATTAGGCTGTTAATATCTCTCTCATTATCATTGTTCCTTTTACTTGTACTTTATTAATTTCACCAATAACTTCCTTTTTTTAGAACGTTAGTCTTTAAAAAGCAAAAGCTCAACATATCTTGGATTACTTGCCATATAGGGTAGTGGGTAGGGAGAAGGGGAGGAAAAATTGGAATACAAAGTTTTACCTTGGGTCAATGTTGAAAAATTATCCTTGTTTTTGTTTTGAAAATGAAAAGCTTCAATAAAAAATAAAACCCAAAAACTCTATTGCTAACCAATGAATGCATTGATGCAGTTTACTGTCTTTGAACTTTTCTTTGAAATTTAGCTTTTATAGGACTATTAAAAATTACTAGAAAATTTCCTCTTCACTTCCTTCCCCCATTTTCAAATCAACCTAACAATATTTCAGGTTTGTGAGGGCCTACTTTCTGTCCCACTCAGAGGTTTCACTGAGACATACACATGGTGCCATGCTAACATACCACATCATCCTTTGTCATGAGGTTCCACTTCCTCTGCATTGCCATTTCTCAGTTTTGATCATGAAACCATGCTTTCAGTCTAACTGGATCTAGAATTCAACAATGTGAGTCAGACCAATGAGATACTTGTAGATCATCATTCATTGTTAACAAAATGAAGTTTACATAATCTTAGAATGAAAATAATATTGAAAGAAAGTAGAATTTTTCTTTGGGTAGATGGAGTTTTCCCCTTACTCTCTAATCTCCATGTGGCAATGTATTACCATATAGAAGGGTATGTTAACTCAAATGGCATGGGAACATTTGTCAAATATGTAGAATTCCTTGTGGATTGGCTTGTGTGTGGGTTAGGAGACTGGAAAGCTATAGCAAAGGATTGAACCTCGGTCTCTTAGAGTAATCAAGCTTCAGGGACGTTTAGGAAAAATTTAGAAAAAATTTAGGAAATTAAAAAAAATTCAGTCTAAATGTCAAAGCCTTACCTATAGTCTCTTTCCCTGTAACCACTTTGATATGTGTGTGTGCGCATGCGTGTTGTTGAACCATTTAAAATGTAGGGTCCTTGAAAATGGTGTTTATGTTTTGCTGAATCAAGTTTTGTTTTTTTTTGGTAATCATTCCCCCCCTTATGTGTTTTAGTTAGTTATAGAATAGTAATTACATATTTAATTATTGAAAACAACTTATGAAAACCTACTTGTTTACTCTTAATACTCTATTTGAGAATGACCTTGATTCATAACTCTCAATGATTTTGTATAGTTAACATATAGATTAGTCATGACTGATTTTTTCTTGATCCTTTTCTTTCAGTATTAATAATATTTGAGATTTTTTTCATACCTTTTTTCTCTGTTATTCAGGTACTTTGTCTATTGGTCTCTCAATGCACTCATAATTGCTTTGTTTCCAGCACTGATCTCTTCTATGTACCAGTAAAGCTATTGTCCCTTTGTTCTCTTCAATACCATTCTATCTCTGTAAGAGTATTTGTGATTGTGTCACAGTCACACAGATAATAGTATCCAAGTGCAGTAGTTTCATTGCCTTTGATGAAGAAAAAATTACAATAATGACTTTTACAAATATTTTCTATTTTCCTTCTGTTTTGTTGTCTTCCTTATTTCTTAAATTCCTAAATACCCATTGGATGACTTGCTTCATGTTATGATCTCTTGTCAGGCCTTCTTTAAAAATTTTAATCTTGATATCTTCTCTATTATTTATGACAAGACACCATTTATAAGCCAGAATACTTCTTTGTAAGATTTTACAAATGAGTTTACATTTTTTATTCAGTTTTCCCTTTTCTAAGCATTTTTTTATTTTTCAAGTAAATCAAATATTTGTTGACTAAGGGGCTTTCTGAGCTTTGTTGGTCTTCTCCTTGTGACAATTAATTTACATTGTTTAAACTTTTAAGAGACATTGTTATCATAGATATAGTTTGTTTTACATTTTATGTTTCTTGAGAATACTTTTTATTGATATAGGTGTAACTTGAACCAAATGTCTCATTGACTAATCTGATTTAAGACCAGAATTAGTTTTTTAAAAAGAGTAGGAAAAAAGGTGTAGCATACAAATAAAACCTTAATCTTGAACTTGTTTGACACATGTATCAGAATCAACACAGAGCCAGATAACCTGTTTCCAAATAAATCATAGCTGTAGCTTTGCTAAGTGGCCCTTTCATGCTATGGAATAGTTTATTTTTTGGGGTAAGGTTTTCTCTGAGACATTCACTTCATTCTATTCCTGGATCTGAAAATGACCTTGTCTGTGACAATGTATGTCAAAGTCATTTTTGATTAAAGTTTGTAAGGGGGGACAGATAGGCTTTTACAAATGACATTTTATAATTGACCACATTTTTATAGTCTCCTAATTGAGTAATAAATATTGTGTACATGATATACCACTTCTTCATATTTGTTTACTGTAAAAATTATCATTTTTGTAGATTGATACCACTTTTAAAACTCTCCAACAATTTATCTCCTACTCATGTAACAAAATCATGCAAGATTCTTTAAAAGTTATAATAACTGAGATAACTTTAATAATCAGCTGATAATTAATACAAAGCAAGGCATTAAAAAGAAAGACACAAACTCATTAGAGGTGTTTACTAATGTCATGGAGGAAGTCCACTACAAAATCAAATTGAAAAAGACTTCCCAATAGAGTGAATTCCCTTAGATGCTTTTTCAAAATGAAATTTTACTAATTAAAATAAAAGATTATTTCTAAGCCTCCTAAATAAAATATATAATTACTCAAAAAGGCTCAGCTTAATTAAAAACACTAGAAAAAAAACTTAAGAATGAAGAATGTCTGTTATTCAGATTTCTGGACAACACATAGAATTGGTCCCTCAGGACATATATTTTGAACAGATATTGTGGATGGGCCCAGAAATGAATAGGAAGATGAAAACAATTTGGAATGCATTTGGAAAATTGCCTGCTTATTTTCATAACTCTACATTCTTTTGGAAACAAATGTCTATCTTATTTACATCTATATTTTTCTGACGTTGCTGTATTATTGTGAATCATGAAATTCTATAATGTTATAAGGATTAGATTTGTGGATAACCCAAAAGCCAATGGTGGCCATAAGTAGATTGCAAGATATTACCAATAAAGAACTAGAGAGGAAAAGTGGATTAGAGGAAAATATCAGATAAATGCATGTCCTGAAATACAAGAGCTCCAGTCATATAGGGAGATAGACGTACAATTTTAAGATCTCTAAGGGAAGGTCCTCAACATATTAGGTAAACTCCATTTGGGGAATTTATGGAAAGACAGGGCCAAAAGTCATGCAGGCACAGCCAAGTTGTGATCTGAACTGATGGAGATAATGTCTCTACCAATGATACCAATTTTTTTTTTCCATTTTCCATTTTCTTCTATTTTTTCAATATTTTCAGTTTGATTGATTCTTGATGAAGTTGATGATTCATACTTACCAAGTACTAACTTTTAAAGTGTTGTTTTCCTCAGTTAGCTTTTGTACTTTCCAGTTTAGACAACTTTTTAAAAATTCTTTTCTTTAGTGGATTTTTGAACCCTCTTTTGCATTTGACCAATTCTACTTCTTAAGCAGCTATTTTCTTCTTCTTGGTGTTGACTCTTTCCCCATAATTCTCTTGCATCATTTCATTTCTTTTCCCCACTTTTCTTTTACCTCTCTTAAATAAGGTAGCTTCTTTTTTTGAGCTTTCATAGTTTTTTTTTTTTTTTTTTTTTCTGGGCTTGAGACTTGAGATGATTTCCTATTTGCCCATAAGTGTTTTCACATTGTTGTTCTCTTCTGAGTTTGTGTCTTGAACTTCCCTGTACTATAATACCTTTTTATGGTCATATTTTTTGGTATTTTTAAAAATTATTTTATTTTATTTTAAAAAATTGTCATTCAATATATAAAGCAATAAATTTCCATTCCAAGAAAGCCTATATAATAAACATAATCATTTTTATTTTTTTATTTTGTCTTTTTTTGCTAATCTTTTCCTTTTAAATTTGAGCTCTACTCCTAGGGTGGAAGGGGCATTACTTCAGGCTTCTTGTGTCTGAGCTGCAGATTCTGGTTACGGGTACTACACTAATGTTTTCCTGAGGCTCTGGGAGACCGTTGTGCTTGTCTGAGGAGTTGGAGAGGAGGGTGGGCTATATGGTTTGGCAGTTTATCTGGTGTTTGATTCAGGCTTCTAATGCTGGTGTGTGTTGTATGCTGATGTCAATGGAGGTGTTTCTGCATGCCCACAGTGAAGCATGTAGCTATCTGACCTTTGGAGGTAGCAACCTCCAAAGGTCAGATAGGTTTGTACAGGATTATATTGAATCACCTGGTGGTTCTTGGGAGTTGGAATCTTTCTATTCCTCTAGTTATGCTGAGGCAAGTGTGTGTGCCTGTGGTCTTGGTATTGGAGTGTGCTTGCTCCACTGCCTTGGGGTTCAGGATTTCCTCTTGGTGTGCTAAAGTGGAGCTTGCTGCTAACTTTCTGAGATAATTCCTGTACTGGACTGTATTCCCCTTTTGCTCAAGTGAGACAGACCTTTCTTGCCCATCTTTCAAGTAACTTGGGCTAAAAGATTGTTTTACTCTGTTTTTTGATTGGTCTTGCTGTTCTAGGATTTGTTTTGTGGATGCCATTTTATGTTTGTTTGGAGATAGGAGAGTTACAGGGCTTTGCTGCTCACTCCACCATCTTAACTACACTGATTTTCTTTAGCAGAAGTCAATTACCTCCTAATACTGAATAGGAATCATAGTTATTATATGTTGGTCAAGTGGTACTAATTCAGTTTAGAAATAATAATGGTGATTAATGTAATAAAATTGCATACAAAGCAAACCCTGCTATAGAATTTTGATGACAAATAAAAATAAGTCACTTTCAATTCAATTCAATCCAATAAATATTTATTAAGTATGTGTCAGTACAGTGCTAAGTGTTGGAGATAGAAATAAGAACAAGAAAAACAGTACCTGTCTTCAAGGAATTTATAATTTAAAAAAAATAATTATAATTTTTTATTGACAGAACCCATGCAGGTAATTTTTTACAACATTATCCCTTGCACTCACTTCTGTTCCAATTTTTCCCCTCCTTCCCTTCACCCCCTCCTCCAGATGGCAAGCAGTCCTATACATGTTAAATGTGTCACAGCATATCCTAGATACAATATATGTGTGCAGAACTGAACAGTTCTCTTGTTGCACAGGAAGAATTGGATTCAGAAGGTAAAAATAACCCGGGAAGAAAAACAAAAAAGAAAAACAAACAAAGCAAACAGTTTACATTCATTTCCCAGTGTTCTTTCTTTGGATGTAGCTACTTCTGTCCATCATTGATCAATTGAAACTGAGTTAGATCTTCTCTTTGTCGAAGAAATCCACTTCCATCAGAATACATCCTCATACAGTATTGTTGTTGAAGTATATAATGATCTCCTGGTTCTGCTCATTTCACCTAGCATCAGTTCATGTAAGTCTCTCCAAGCTTCTCTGTATTCATCCTGCTGGTCATTTCTTACAGAACAATAATATTCCATAACATTCATATACCACAATTTACCCAATCATTCTCCAATTGATGGGCATCCATTCATTTTCCAGTTTCTAGCCACTACAAACAGGGCTGTCACAAATGTTTTGGCACATACAGGTCCCTTTCCCTTCTTTAGTATCTCTTTGGGATATAAGTCCAGTAGTGGCACTGCTGGATCAAAGGGTATGCACAGTTTGATAACTTTTTAGGCATAAGGAATTTATAATCTAATAAAGGAAGATGAATACAAGAGGAATTTGGAAAGTGAAATGGTGGGGCAGGTCCCTTAAGAGGTACTTAGCATGGGGACATGATATTGAAAACAAGCAGATCTGTGAATAGAAAATTGAGAGTTCAGATATCAGTCCTTCATAAAGGAGTTTTATAAAGAATTTAGGGCTCCACCCTCGGCACTGCCAACAGAAGAGAGAAGAGGCTGAAGGAGTTGAGACGTTGATTATCCAAAGTCAAACTAATCAGCATAATGATGAAATTTCAGGTGATCAGTTTATCTTGAATGGGACATCATGTTCATGTTCCATGGATTCAAACTGAATAGAAATACTGATGGAAAGTGGAGCATTAGCAAGGAAACTATTTCCAAATTTAACTTGATCTTATCAAATAAATCCAAGATTCTTTTTACTTTAAATAAAAAATATTGTCAATGATTTTGCTACATACAATAATGGTAATCTATGCTCCTATTAGATTGATTTTTAAAAGTAAGCACAGTAGTTTATAGTTTCAGTTACATGCATAAAATATTTCTGAAAAAATGCATTGTAACTATCATACAGAAGCAATATAAAGAAAGCTGGCCTCAGATTTAGAAAAATCTAAATTCAAATCCTACTTATGATATCTATTGGTTGTTTGATACCTAGCAAGTAAGTGATGTTACAGTGATCCAAGTAACTGTATATGACAATAATTTTGCAAAGGACTATAGATCATAGAGGAAGTTCCTAACATGTAACTTAATTATACTAGAGAAATAATATTTTCCAGTAAAAAATTGGACCAAAATTGTAATAAAGCTAATTTGGAGGAATATAATTTGTAATGAAATTTAAATCATTACTAATTAGAGAAATGCAAATAAAAACAACATTGAGCTATCTTATACTAACAGATTAGCTAAAATGATAGAAGGGGAAAGTGATAAATCTTAGGATGTGGGAAAATCAGGACACCAAGTCATTGTTGGTGGAATTGTGAACTCATCCAACCATTTTAGAGAGTAATTAGAAATGATTCTCAAAGAGTTATTAAGTTACCTATAGCCATTAGCTCAACAGGACCACTATTTGGTCTATTTCTAAAGATAATTAGGAAAAAAAGGCAAAGAACCTATATGTTCCAAACTATTTATTACACTCTCTCTATGGTGGCAAAGAAATAGTGAATTCTTATCCCGAAAGTTGGGACTTTTGGGTTTGTCAAACAGATTGCTATAGTTATTGACTATTTTGTCCTGTGAATCTAACCTATTCCACTGATCAACTAGTCTATTTCTTAGCCAATACCAAATGGTTTTGGTGACCACTGCTTTGTTATATAGTTTTAAATTAGGTACAGCTAGGTTGCCTTCATTTGATTTTTTTTTCATTAGTTCCCTTGAAATTCTTGACCTTTTGTTCTTCCAGATAATTTTGTTATTTTTTCTAAGTCATTAAAATAGTTTCTTGGGAGTCTGATTGATATAGCACTAAATAAATAGATCAGTTTAGGTTGTATTGTCATCTTTATTATATTTGCTTGACCCTATCTAAGAGCACTTACTATTTTCCCAATTGTTTAGATATGACTTTATTTGTGTGGAAAGTGTTTTGTAGTTTTGCTCATATAGTTCCTGACTTTCCTTTGACAGATAGATTCCCAAATATTTTATGCTATTGACAGTTATTTTAAATGGAATTTCTCTTTGTATCTCTTGCTGTTGGATTTTATTGGTGATGTATAAAAATGCTGAGGATTTATGTAGATTTATTTTGTATCCTGCAATTTTGCTAAAATTGTGTATTATTTCTAATAGATTTTTAGTAGAATCTCTGGGCTTCTCTAAGTATACCATCATATCATCTGCAAAGAGTGATAGTTTGATTTCCTCATTACCTACTCTAATTCCTTTAATCTCTTTCTCAACTTATTGCTGAAGCTAGAATTTCTAATAGAATATTGAATAGTAATGGTGATAGTGGGCAGCCTTGTTTCACTCCTGATCTTATTGGGAATGGTTCCAGTTTATCCCCATTACATATGATGCTTACTGACAGTTTAAAATAGATGGTTATGACTATTTTAAGGGAAAGTCCATTTATTCCTATACTCGCAAGTATTTTTTTTAATAGGAATGGATGTTGGATTTTATCAAATACTTTTCTGCATCTATTGAGTTGATCATATGTTTTTTGTTAATTTGGTTATTGATATAGTCATTTATGTTTTCCTAATATTGAACCAGCCCTGCATTCCTAGTATAAATCCTACTTGGTCATGGTATATTATGCTGGGGATGATTTTCTGTAATCTTTTTGCTAATATTTTATTTAAGATTTTTGCATCAATATTCATTAGGGAGATTGGTCTGTAGTTTTCTTTCTCTGTTTTCAACCTACCTGGTTTAGGTATCTGTACCATGTCTGTGTCATAAAAGGAATTTGGAAGGACTTCTTCAATCCCTATTTTTTCAAGTAGTTTATATAGCATTGCAGTTAATTGTTCTTAAATGTTTGGCAGAATTCACATGTAAATCCATCTGGTCCTGGGAATTTTTTCTTAGGGAGTTGATTAATAGCTTGTTCTATTTCTTTTTGTAAAATGGGACTTTTTAAACAAATTTATTTCTTCCCCTGTTAATATGGGAAAGCTATATTTTTGAAGGTATTATCCATTTCATTTAAGTTATCGAATTTATTGGCGTAAAGTTGGGCAAAGTAATTCCTAATTATTGCTCTAATTTCCTCTTCATTAGTGGCAAGTTCTCCCTTTTCATTTTGAAGACTAACAATTCGATTTTCCTCTTTCCTTTTTCTAATCAGATTTACCAAGGGTTTATGTATTTTGCTGGTTTTTTCATAGAACCAACTCTTAGTTTTATTTATTAATTCAATAGTTTTTTTTCTTTCAATTTTGTTAATCTCTCCTTTTATTTTTAGAGTTTCAAGTTTAGTGTTAGAAGTTCAAGTTAGTATGGGCTTTTAAGTTGCTCCTTTTCTAGCTTTTTTAGTTGCAAGCTCAATTCATTGACCTTCTCTTTCTCTATTTTATGCAAGGCTCTAGGCCTCTAGAGATATAATATTTCCCCTTATTACCACTTTGGCTGCATCCCACACATTTTGGTATGATGTCTCATTATTGTCATTATCTTGGGTGAAATTATTAATTGTGTCTATGATTTGCTGTTTCACCATTCATTTTTTAGGATGAGATTATTTAGTTTCCAAATACTTTTTGGTCTATTTTCCCCTGACTTTTATTGAATGAAATTTTTATTGCATCATGATCTAAAAAAATTCATTTACTATTTCTGACTTTCTGTATTTGATTTTGAGGTCTTTATGTCATAATATATGATCAATTTTTGTATAGGTTCCATGAAATGCCAAGAAGAAAGTGTACTCTTTTCTGTCTCCATTTTCGTTTTCTCCAAAGATCTATCATACCTAACTTTTCTAGTATTCTATTTACCTCCTTAAATTCTTTCTTATTTATTTTGTGGTTTGATTTATCTAGTTCTGAGAGAGCAAGGTTGAGATCTCCCACTATTATAGTTCTGCTGTCTATTTCTTCTTGCATCTTTCTTAACTTCTCCTTTAGGAATTTCCATGCTATACCACTTGGAACATATATGTTTAGTATTGATATTGCTTCATTATCTGTGGTTCCCTTTATCAGTATATAGTTTTCTTCTTTATGTCTTTTAATTAGATCAATATTTGCCTTTCCTTGATCTGAGATCAGTACGGCTGTCCCTGCTTTTTTGACTTCATCTGAAGCATAGTAGATTCTGCTCCAGCCTTTTATCTTTATTTTGCATGTATTGATGTGCTTCAAGTGTGTTTCCTGTAAATAACATATTGTAGGATTCTGGCTTTTAATCCAGTCTGCTATCCCACTCTGCTTTATGGGCGAGTTTACCCTATTCATATTTATGGTTAAAATTACTAATTCTGTATTTCCCGCCATCTTGTTAACCCCAGTTTATGCTTTTCTCCTTTCCTTCCTCTTTACCCCCTTCCCCAGTATTAAATTGTGAACACTACTTGCCTCACACAGTCCTCCCTCTTTAGGATCCCTCCCCCCACTTTAGAGTTCCTCCTCTTTTCTTACCCCCTTTCCTTACAATTTCTCTGTTCCCTTCTATTTAGCTTACTCCTTCTCTTTTCACTCCCCTCTCCCACTTTTCAATGAGGTGGGGGAAATTTCTCTGTAAATCAAATATGTCTAATATTTTTTTCTCTTTAAGCCAATTCTGATGAGAGTAAGATACATACTATGTTCATCCCCCTCCCTTCTTTCCTTCAGATATAATCTTTGCCTCTTTGTAAGATGTACTACTTACTCACTTTACTCTTTTTCTGGTACAATTTCCTTTCCAACTCTAGCTTCTTTTTTATATTCTAACAGTAAAACCAAATTATATATATATATATATTCTTTATGTATACTCATAACAGAAATGTAGTTCCCAAGATTTCTTTTTACCTTTTTGTTTCTCTTGAGTCCTATGGAAATCAAACTTTTTGTGTAGTTCTGTTTTTTTCATCAGAAATAGATGGAATTCACCTATGTTATTGAATATCCATCTTCTTCTCTGGAAAAATGCTCATTTAGGCTGTGTAAGTTATTATTGGCTGCAAATCAAGTTCCTTAGCCTTTCACAATATCAGATTCCAGGCCCTTCAATCCTTTAATGTGGACACTGCTAGATCCTGAGTAATCCTTATTGTGGCTCCTCTGTATTTGAATTGGTTTTTTTTTTCTAGCTGCTTGTAGTATTTTTTCCTTGGTCTGATAGTTCTGGAATTTACCCATAATATTTCTTGGAGTTTTGATTTTGGGATCTCTTTCAGAAGGTCATCAATGAATTCTTTCAATGTCTATTTACTCTCTGTTTCTATAACATCTGGGCATTTCTCTGATAATTTCCTGAAAAATAGTGTCTAGGCTCTTTTTTTCATCATAATTTTCAAGAAGTCCAGTAATCCTCAGATTATTTCTCCTAGATCTACATTCCATGTCTCTTGTTTTCTCAAGTAGATATTTAACATTTTTTTCCCATTGTTTCATTTTTTTGGTTTTGCTTGACTGATTCTTGGTGTCTCCTCCAGTCATTCATTTCCATTTGTTCAATTCTGATTTTAATGAATTATTTTCTTTACTTACTTTTTAATTTCTTTTTGTAATTGTCCAATTGACTTTTAAAATGAGTTCTTTTGTTCTATGGAATTTTTTTCCATTTCATCAATTTTATCTTTTAGAGAGCTATTTTCTTTTTCCATTTCATTAATTCTGTTTTTCAGGGAGTTGATTTCTTTATTCATTGTATCTTTTAATGAGTAGGATGATTTATTCAGACCCTTTTGCCATCTTCCCTTTCCTTTCCCCATTTTTCTTCTAACTTTCTTGTAAGAGCCTTTTTAATTTCTTCTATGAGAGTCTTATGTGGTGGGGACCAGATTATATCCCCATTTGGGCTTTCATTTGGAGACAATCTGTTTATAGTCTCCTCAGGGTTTGAAGTCTGCTCTCTATCAGTATACAAGCTAACTAAAGTTAGAGCTCGATTTAACTTTTTACTCATTTTGACAAAAAAGAAACAAAGAAAACAACAACCCCCCCCCCCCCACAAAGAACCACAATCGGCTTTTGGGGCAGTATAGTATTACCAAGCTTCCTCTACATACAACAGGAAGTAGCAGTGAAGCAGCAGTGGGACAGCAAAGGCTGCACTGCAGTAGTTGTGCTTTGAGAGCACACTGAGTCACTTTGGGTGCTGGGTGGATGTGGTCAGGTCCAGAGAGATTCTAACTTTTGGGGTTATAGTAATTACCCTCTGTGTTTATAACTTCTTTGATGATCTACTGGCTTGTTGCCAGGGCAAAGTAGTTCAGACTGTAATAAAGTTCTCCCTGCAAACTTTCCACCAGCTGAGACCATACCTTAACCCCCTCTACTCTGTTTAGCGTTAGCTGCCTTCTGTGCTCTCACTGCCTGCCTGAGGTCTGCTCCACTCTAATCGTCCTCATCCACCAGCAAAAACAGATCTTTTTTGGCGATTTTTGAGGATATCTTCTGTTGGTAATATGTTGTACTCCCAATATTCATGGTTTTTTTCAGTCAAGCACTAATTCCGAGGCCGTTTCATGAAAGAAGTAGTCTGAGGGCAAGGAAGAGTTTAGATAGATGTGTATGTTCTCTCTGCCATCTTGGTTCCACCCCACAATGATCTTTTTATTGTACTTTATCATGGAAATGCTTCTTTTATTCTATAAATTAAAAATAAATAAATTAGTGATCCATTCAACCTTAAATTATTATATATTCATTTACTTGTTTACAAACTGTACTCTTCAAATTGAATGTAAGCATCTCCTGGAAAAGAGTTTGTTTCATTTAAAAAAAAGTGTCCTAATCATTGTATATGGTAAAGGATTAATTAATAAGCATTGAGTGAATTGAATTGCTATATGATAGTGATGATTGTTATGAAGAAACTATTTTGGCTTTTGTTAACTTCACATTTGAGTATTAGTAAAATGATAGGGAAAGTCAGTTGAAATACAAGGTCAGGGTGACGAGAATTTTGCACCAGGGATCTGATATTGATAAAATAGAAAGTAAAAACTAGTTGGCTTAATGTCTAGATAGCAAGAATAATTATTCCATTGCACTTCTGGTTTAATTGAGATAAAGCTTCCCTTTTCTTCCAATGGCTTCACTATTAGTAACTTTAGGGTACCATGAGATTTCTGTTTCTCCTTTATGAGGCAAGACCTATTTTCTTTCCTTACATAGCCTTATGACTTGGAGTCCAAGGTTCCACTAATTTCCCTTCACACCCACCTGAATGTCCCATGTGCATTTTGTGAAGTTTATTCTTAGTATAAGAATCGTCAGTTTTGATTCTAGTTGAAAACTTTTCAAAGATATGGTGTGAGACTATACAGGATGTCCATTGTTTATGACACAGTAATTTAATACATTAAATTTGTAATGAAAAATATCCTCTTGCAGATATTAGGAATTCTTTACCAAACTAAACTTTGTTTTCCTGATTTTACTTTATTATCTGAAATTGGTAGAGTTTCTGAAAATATTTTTTCCCATGCATATACTCTCCAATCCAAACCTTTGAGGATTAATTTTGGTGAAAGCTTTACTTGACCACCTGGATAAAATAATTACCATAAAATATATAACAGGGAATAGAGCTCTAATGAAAAGTTTTTCTAACTACTAAGTCTCAGGGGATGTCACTTCTACATGGAACCACATCCATGGTTTGGAATTTGATAATTACTGAAATTCTGATAGAGCATTTTGTAAGATCTAAAAACAGACATTTAAAAAGCATTCTTTTAATAAAGTGTCAAGGTTCTGTCAAGTTGTATGTGAGAGAAGGAGGGAAGTAATGGTTTAAACATCATTATTCTTATTACACAACTAGGTGAAAACTAGTGTAAAAAATTTGATCTGATTAGAATTTTCATGGAACAGTTGAATACCTTATTTTTAAATGGCTAATATTTTCAAGAAGTGTGACACATTTAGAGAGGAGGGAGTATTAAAAACACTCACTGCTCTGGTGAACTGCTGTAGAGGTAGGGGCAGTAGATTAATGAAAAGCTCATTTCACAATAGTTGATTAAGCTTTTATTCACAATGATCTTGTCTTCCAAAACATACTGAATCTGGGCATTTGGAAAACTTGCATTTTGAACTCTAAATTCTCTCCTCTTACTCCTTTCCTCCTTAATGAGAAGTTATACTTGCAAAAAGCTATACAATTTATCCATATCATGTAGAATGAACATTATGAATAAAACATATTAACCAGAATTTTAAATTAAAATGATTAAGCCACATTGGGTTTTTAAAAATGATTTCTTACCCTTATCATCATGGGAGAAAACTCATATATATATATATATATATATATATATATATATATATATATATATATATATATACATATATACACACACACACACACACACACACACAGATTTTTTTCTATTTGACACTTAAAAATTACTGTGAATCTGACATTACAAAAGACAGGAGAGAATTATTCAGATTGACATAATGTTAAGAAATAGAAAATGCAGACCATTATTTTCAAATATTTCTCATGTCAGGCATGTCTAATGCTTTTTAAGACTAATGCCACTTTCCCCTCTTGGGGATTAATTTGAATGAATTTGTTTGGGATTTACTTATTTATTATCTTTACTTCTGGGCTTCGCTTAGGTAGAAGAGTGTAGATTGTTACTGAATGAAGAGATAATTGATGTCAAAATGGCTATGACAGACATGTCATGTGACATTTTTCTGATCATGTGAGTCTATACTATCTACTGATTAGATTATATTTCAGGCCAATTCTTTGAGATTAAGTGGATGTTCTCCTAAATGATAATGGAAACTATATCTAGTAACTTATAGACACGTGTATATTCAGAAGGTTTCCATATATGGGAGAAATTCAAGAGGTTTAAGATAATTTTGAAGTGACTATAGAAATGAATAAAAGGAGATGCTAATTGAACCATTAATGTTGAAAATAAAATGAAGATTCTTTTGATATTGTGGTAGAAGCAATATTCTAACTCCTATGCAAGTTGACTAATTTTTTTCCTAAAAAATATCAAAATATTTCTTGAGACTTGATTTTTCAGGGGACTAAAAGTTCAGCTTCAGTACATAGGAGTTATAGGGAGCATTGCCTGGTGGACCACTGTGGGTAATTCTAGCAAGGGAGCTTCACTCAGCAGAAATCAAATAAATGCTCTTTTAAACTTCTATCCTTCTCTGCTATTCTTAAATAAATCTCTTTTTGTTAATTGTTGAATAAATTTTAGGTGTCTCATTTTATTCAACATTGAATCTGAACTATCAAGGGACTGGCCTCTGTCAAACTCAATGCAGAACAGATACTACAAAACAGAACTTTCATGATGTCTTACTACTCTTATAAAATACGTAGAAAAATTCCCCTAAATACTTTTAATTTTAGTTACTGAGTATTTTTTGCCCCAATATATAACTCACTTAATTTTTTTCTTTTTTAAAATGGCTAAACAAGTTGTACTATGTGATCATGATAGAATACTATAAGAAATGTTGAATTCAATAATCTTATAATAACATGGATAGACTTGTACAAAATCAAAAAAATTGAAATGGGAACCATGAGAACCTTGCATACAATAATAATAGTTTTTAAGAAAAACATTGAGTGCATAAATAACTTTGACTGTTATAAATACCCAAATCGAATACAAAGCAACCACAAAAGAAAATGTTCTCTGCATCCAGAGAAAGAATTGATAGATAGAAATATGTATAGAATGTTTATATATACACATACACACACATATACACATATTTGTGTCTACTGGTAACCATCTCTAGGGTGCCGGGTAAAGAAGAAGAAAAGGAAAAAAAAAGAGTTTTATTATGTATTTAAAAGGAACAGCAAATTGTTTATAATAGATTTGCAGTGTAAGTTGCAATCATCTTTTCCCTTCTCTATTCCTCTTGTTATGAAAATGCTTGTTTTATTTCTTGCATTCAGAATAAAAAATACAATTAAAAAAACAAATTTGACATTTGTTCCTTCAATTACAATTTTTAACATTTGTTTTCTAAAATTGTGAACTCTAAATTCTCTCCTCTTAATCCTTTCCTCCTTACTGAGAAGTCAAGAAATTTGATATAAATGATACATATGAAGTTATGGAAATTGTATTTCCATTTCAGTCACATGAAAAAAAACTGACACATCCCCTTTCTTTTCTCCTCCACAAAAATAAAGTTAAAAAAGTGTGCTTTGACTTGCTTCCAGACTCCATCAACTGGATAGAATTTTTCATAAGTATTTTGGGAATTGTTTTAGAACTTTTCATTCTTAAGAATAGCTAAGTCATTTACAATTTATCATCATACAATGTTGTTCTTATTGTGTACACTGATCTCCTGATTCTACTTATTTCACTTTGCATAAGTTTATATCAGTCTTTCCAAATTTTTCTGAAATCAGACTGCTTGTCATTTTTTTTATAGCACAATAGTATTCCATCACAATCATATACTATAAGTTTTTAGTCATTTCCTAATTAATAGTCATCCACTCAATTTTCAATTCTTTGCTACAATTAAAAGAGCTATCATCAATATTTTTTGTGTATATAGAAGGAAATATATATGACTCAGTTCTCTATATATTCGAGAAAAGAGATTTGCTATATATTTTTTCCCACAGTCATTATTGCTATATATTTCCTTTCATTCTCTCCCCCGATTTGTCCTATTTTTTTTCCTTTCCTTTCATCCTATCCATCATCAAAAGTGTTTTGCTTTTGACTACCACCTCCTCCAATTCTCCCTTCCTTCTATCAAGCCTATGTTCTATAATACACCTTTCCCTCCTAATTTCCTGTAGGGTAAGGTAGATTTCTATACACAACTGAGTTGTATATGTTATTCATTCTTTGAGACAATTACAGTTAGAGTAAGTTTGAAACACTCCCCCTGCCCCTATCTGCCTTATTGTCCTTTCTAAAGGAAAAGCTCTTTCACATCTTTTTATGTGATAATTTATTCCATTCTACCTCTGCCTTCCCCTTCTCCCAGTGTATTCTTTTTTCTCATATCATAATTTTATTTTTTTGGAAATCACCTCCAAATTGATAATTTACTCCCATGCCCTCTATGTTTATTCCTCTTAACTGTTTAATAATGAGAGATACTTTAGGATTTACACAAATCATTCTTCTATGTAGGAATGTAAACAGTTTTTAAAAATGAAGCTTTTGTTTTCTCTTTCTTATTTATCTTTATATCTCCTCTTGAGTATTGTATTTGAAAGTCAAATTTTATATTCAATTCTGGTCTTTTAATCAGGCATGCTTGAAAGCTCTGTGCTTCATTGAATGTCCAACCCTCCTTCCCTCCATGAAGAATTGTATTCTGTTTTGCTGAGTTGTAAACCTAATTCCTTTGCCTTCTGGAATATTATATTTCTTATGCTCCTTTAATCTTATGTGATCCTGATTATTGCCCCTCAGTATTTGAATTGTTTCTTGTAATATTTTTTCCTTGACTTGGGAGCTCTGGAATTTGTTATAATATTTCTGAGAGTTTTCTCTTTGGGATCTCTTTTAGGAGGTGAAAGGTTGATTTTTTCAATTTCTATTTTGCCCTCTGGTTTTATGCCATCAGGGCAGTTTTCCTTGATAATTTCTTGAAAGATGGTGTCTAGGCTCTTTCTTTGATCACAGCTTTCAGGTAGTCCAAAAATTCTTAAATGATCCTTCCTGGATCCATTTTCTAGGTCAGTTATTTTTCCAATGAGAAAATTTACATTTTCTTCTATTTTTTCATTCATTTGGTTTTTAGATTGCTTCTTGATGTGTCATGGAATCATTAACTTTCACTTGCTCAATTCTAGATTTCAAAAGTTATTTTTCCTTAATAGCATTTTATTTTCTCAAACACACATAAAGATAATTTTTAGCATTATATGATTTTTGTCTTCCAAATTTTTTTCCTTCCTTTATTTCCCCATTCCCAAACCATCAAGCTTTCTGATATGGGTTCCATATATATATATATATATATATATATATATATATATATATATATATACATACATACATGTACAAAATACATTTAAACACACTTCCATTTTTGTCATGTGCAAGAAAAACCAGATCAAAAGTGAAAAAAACTGTGAGAAAAAATAAGACAAAAAGGTTAAAATACTAAGCTTTGATCCACATTAAATCTCCACAATTCTCTCTCTAGATGTGGATGATATTTTCCATCCCAAGTCTATTCTAATTGTCTTGGATCACCACATTGCTGAGAGCTAATTCTATCATATTTGAACATCACATAATCTTGCTATTACTATGTACAACATTCTCCTGATTCTGCTCACTTTACTTAGCATCAGTTCATGTAAGCCTTTTCTATAATCAGCCTGCTTATCATTTCTTATAGAACAAAAACCTTCTGCTACAAAAAATTATTTCTTTTAGTGAGTTTTTATAACTCCTTTTCCATTTGGATCATTCTTCTTTTAAATTATACATCTTTTATTCCATTTGGCCAATTTTGTTTTCAAGAACTATATCTGAGGATCTGTCAACTTTTAGTTTTGTCAAAGTAGTATGAGTGAAGAAAAGATATGTAGTTCTCTACCAGCCTGTGCTCTGGTTTTAAACAATCACAATCACTTTTGCCCACCATAGAACTATGACTAAAGTCCCTATTACCCTGTGTCTGTAAATTGGTATATCAGTGCTCCTCTTTGCCCTTGGACTGTGACTCAGTACTGTTACTCTGAGTATGGGTAATGCACCAGAATTCTGAACCCACTGTCAGCAAAGAGATCTCTGAAATCTTTTGACCAGTTGTCCAATCCCCTTACCATCTGTGGACTGAAAGCTTTAGAAGCAGTAACTTCTGTAGCTGATTCAGTTGCCTCCAAGACCTGTTGACTTTCTGTGACATGGCCTGTATTGTTCAATCATTCTTAATTTATCTCTTCTCAATCTATTTTCCAGTTAGTTGTTTTTCTGATATTTCACATTTTATTCTATTTTTCATTCTTTGGACTTTGTTTTATTTTATTTTATTTTTTGATATTCTTTAGTGTCCTTTTGTCCCTTTTTTTTTTTTAAAACAACTTAATGTCTTTTCATAATTTTCTTGGAATTTTCCCATTCTCTGGGAAATTGTTTTGCCCCAACCATTTGTAGGTTCTGTTGCTCCAGAATTTGTTTTAAGGCATAATTTAAAGTTGTTTGGAGGAATTTGAAAGAACTAAGATTCATCCCTGCTTTTTCTCCACCATCTTGGCTCTACCCCAATATATAGTCAATTTTTTATTTTTTTTCTCCTTTGAATTTGGGTTTTGACCTTCCCTGTCAACATAGCAAATTTCTGTGGTCAGGTTCTTTCTTTCTTTCTTTTTTTTTTTTTAATGTTTATTTATTTGAGACAATTGGGATTAAGTGACTTGCCTAGGGTCACACAGCTAGGAAGTGTTAAGTATTTGAGATCTCATTTGAACTCAGGTCCTCCTGACTTCAGGGCCGGTGCTCTATCCACTGAGCCATCCAGCTGCCTCATGTGGTTAGGTTCTTTTACTGATTTTGCTTTTTAATCATTTTTTCCCAGTCAATTCTTGACTTTAAACTGTATATTAATTTTTCCTCTGCTTCTCTTTTCATTCTTTAAATGTTTTTAAATTTTTTCTAGTAATTCTTGTTGGATTCATACCTATTATATATTTTCCCTCAACGTTTTGCCTGTAGCTGTGTTAGCATCATTTTCTTCTGAGTTTGTGTTTTGATTTTCCTTGTCATCCTAATATCTTTTAATGGTCAAGTTCTTTTTTGTCATTTAATGATTTTTCTAGCCTACTTTTTAATTTTGAATTTTATATATTAAAGTTGGGTACTGTTCCCCAGGGTGATAATAGGATTGGGTCCTCTCCCAAGAAGATTATTTTTGTACTGCTGTTTTCAAAACTAGCGGTTTGGAAGCATCCAATGCTTCCACAATAATGTGATTTTGGGAAAGAGATTTGCTCTCTTATTTTGTGCTCTGATTAGTTAGGATGCAGGAAGGTACTTGATACCTTGTAGCCACATGTGATACTGATCCTAAGAGGCTCTACCTTGTAACTTTTACTAATACTGCTTCTCAGGACCTTTACTGGTTTGTAAATGAAAGCATTCTTCTCCATTCTGGATCTATAACCCTTAAATGGGTACAGACTATGAAGTTGGCAAATAATGCCATGTTTTGTGTTTAGTGATAGCACAGGAGGTCATTTCTGGTTTGAGAGCTCCCACTACTTCTGTCACTGTCTCTAATACCCGCAGCTAGAGCTGCTGCCATGTGAACTTAGGCAACCTCCTATCCCGATTTCATAGATCTATTTTGAATTTCTGAATTGTCTGGGGATGGGAAAATGTCTCACTCTAAACTTTTATTTTCTCTGTTACTTCATAATTCTATTTGGGATGTAATTTGAAAATCTTTGGAGGAGAATGTTGGGAAAGTTTGCTTGTAGTGTCTTCCTACATTCTACCATCCTGGCTCTCCATTATTCTAATTTTAAAGAATCATATTTTTCCACTGAATACTTTATAGCTTGGAATTCATAGTAGTATTATTGATACTTTTTGAATGCACATGCAATGTGAGGCATAACCCCTACTATTAAATATCAGTTCCTTCCTAGATACTATAAATTTACATCTTGTGCTACTAGTGGTTTATTTTTATAATTGCAGTGAAATGAAAACAGATAGAAATGAACTATTGGTGAATTACATCACTAGGAAAAATATCAATATTTATGTCTATTACTCAATCAATAAATGTTTATTAGGCTTTTACTCTGTACCTAGTATTGTGCCACCAATGAATCTATTTAAAAAAAAACAGGGGGAGGGAGTTTTGGTGTTATTTATGCTTAGGGAAAAATTAATCTGGGAGAAAAGAAAGCCAAATAACTTGTTATGCTTCTGTTATTTCATTGTAGTTAAGCTCTAGGTTTAGGATATACATTAGCAACCAAGTTCTGGTTAAAGTTCAATTTTGGAACTAAAAACATTACGCAAATGAAATGAAAATTATTTTCTAGACAAACTAGTCCATTACATCTTTCTTTTCTTAGAAGAAATGATTAGGTAGCTTCAAAATAAGTTATATTTTCAGTTCATGATGAGGAAGAAAGTGAAAATATCATAAAAGTTATTTATATTGATTTCTGCTAATAATTTACAGATATTCATAATTTGTAGTTAAATTTTACATTTCCAGTTTGAAAGAAGATTTCTTATTGATGAGAATCTTAGAATTATTTCTTTTTAAAGGAAAATTTATGTAATAGAGATAAACACAAAAGCCTCCTTTCTCTTCAAGGCCTTACAACTGATGAGTTTTCCAAGTATTTTTAAAAATATTAATTTTGTGATTCCACTAGACTTGTGATGGAAAGAGCTATTCACATTCAGAGAGAGAATTATGGAGACTGAATATGGATCACAGTATAGTAGTTTCACTTTTTTGGGAGTTATTGTTTGCTCGTTTTTTCCCTTTTTGTCTGATTTTTTCTTGTGCAACATGATGAATATGGAAATATGCTTAGAAAAATTGCACATGTTTAACCTGTGTTGATTTGCTTACTGTCTCAGAAGAGGGGGAAAAAAGAAGGAAGGAGAAAAATTTGGAACACAAAGTTTTCAAAAAGGCAAATGTTGAGAACTATTTTTGCATGTAATTGCTTGTCCTATTATGTTATATATTCAATTTGGATTACCCTTATGTTGGCAAAGAGTCATTAAGGAAATTTGGAGTATTTTTAGGCATAGTAGCCTAGAGAAAATTTGATTGCATGTTGAAGCAGATAACTTATGGTATGAAGATGCTTTGGGGAAAAAAATGTGCCCACTATTGACAGGGATACTGAAAAAACTTTTCCCATTTGGATGACTTCATGTGTGACCAACTGCTTTCTAATTTAAAGGAGTCAAGTGTATCTTCTAGCAGACCTCAGACCTACTAGGTCTTAGGGAACCTCTATAGGGACTAAGTTTTCCTTATTATCTAAAAGCTTGATTTTCTTTTTAATCCATACTGGAACTAGTCTAAAGGATGTGGATCCAAGATAGAGGGACCACTTATTGGTAAAGGATGATGAGAACCAACCTCCCACCTTGATTGATTATTGATTTCTTGTTGCATTTAGAACCAAATTAAGCCCAAAATAGAAAAGTATTTTGTTTGGATCAATGGAAGCCTTTTGCAAGCAATGATATAGAGACTAACCTATTAGAACAGTGTAAAATAATATTGTATTAAATCATTATCATTATATATTTAGAAGTATGAAGATTATATTTGGTTATTATTATCACCAAATATTTAAAAGCATTAGAGTTATTTTGCTGATTTAATTATGGACTGTGCCAAATACATTGTACACTGTACAAAACATTTAAAAAGAATAATGCAGAAACTTTAAAAAAAAAAGACTACATTATTAAATGTCTATTTCTAAAGTTTAATTAAGCCTGGCTTTCTAATTGGCATCATCTGGTAACCAAAGGGTAAGGTATATTAGTACAAAGCATACAAGGAAAAAAAAATTCTTCATCTTCTCAGACTTTACTCATAAATCTGTGAATACATATGTAGTAGCAACTCTCTGAGGATCCAGCCTGCCAGTACAAGTGAGAGATGGGAGAGGGAACCTCAGAGCATGTGTTACATATATTAAAGGCTGGCACCTTAGTTAATTATTCTTTTTTTTTTCTTTCCTCTCTATTTTGGTCTGTTATTAACTGAAAGGTACTAGAAGTATTTTTCCTCTTTACTGAAAGGTTTGACCTTTTGTTAGAGATCAACTCCAACAGCAAGAAAATCATTATTCTTTTATGTCCTACTCAAAGTCTAGGTACAGATTTGAACATTTTATTTATTATCTGCTTTTAGTCTTTAAAATAAAGCAGTTATTACTAGAGGTGACAGCTAGATGGATCTAGCTAGCCTTTAAGGCCTCAAGGCAATGAATATCTAATTCAAGGATATCAGATAATGGCATGTGACATGATTTACATGTAGAGATTTCAGAATTCATCATGAATCTATTTATAACTAAAGAATAATCAAGAAAGAAGATGATTTAATAGATGCCATAAGGGTTTTCTGACAAAGTACATTAATATTGAAAACTTTTTTTTTTTTTGCCTTGTGCTACAAATAATGGTAAGAAGCTAAAGCTCAGTTTTTTTTTTTTTTTAACTTTAACAGTTTTAAAATTTTAATTAACCTAATAATCATTATCAAATATTAACTTTTCAATAAATTTAAAAAAACAAAATAAAGGTTTTAAAGTTCTATTATGTATATTTTCCAAGTTAACATTTTGTCTTATTGTTGTTTTTTAAAGAGGCAAGTCTAATTTTACGAAAATATCCTTATTTTGAACTATACAAATTATACATGAAGAAGACACACGATTAAATATTTAATTCCAGCTGAGGCTTTTGTTTCAAAGTTATGTATAACAGTTGATGAAAATATGTTGGTCATTGTTTCAAATATTGCTTCAACTAATTCTGATTTTTTTGTGATTCAGAAGGCATTAAAAATCCATGTAGTTGCATTTTGGGGGCTTAATATTTTTGTAGGTGTTAGTGGATCCTTCATTTTATGTTCATTTTATAAATTGTTCATTTATGCTTAATAAGCAACAAATAATATTACAAAATATAGTACATAATTGGAAACCAATATTAAGTTTCAAATATCTTAATTTTAGCATTTGTGTAAAACCAAATTTGATTTATAAAATAAAAACATTTTACATTATAGGTGAAATAAAATTTTGTTGTTCAGTAGTTTCAGTTGTGTATGACTATATCACTCTATTTGGGGTTTTCTTGGCAAAGTTACTAGAATGATTTGCAATTTCCTTTCCTTTTCTTTTTTTTTTTTAAATGGATGAGAAAATGGAAGTAAACAGGGTCAAGTGACTTGCTCAGAGTAACAGCTAATAAACATCTTGAGACTCAATTTGAACTCAGGAAGATAAGTCTTTCTGATTCCAGGTCTGGCACTCTATCCACTGTAACTGCTAGTTGCCTTAAATAACATTTTAGCTACGCACAACTTAAAAACAAAAAGATCACAGAATCCTGATGCTCTTCCCCTCTCCCCCCACCTTTCATTGCTTGCTACCTTTTAAAATAAAGCAAAAAATGTAGCTAGCATCTGGACTACTCTCTCTATCTCTGTCTTTCACTCACTCTCTCTCAAATTTAATGTTCTATTTATGATGCCATACTGTTTCCCTGTGTCCCTTCTGGTTATTTCTCATCGGCAATTCTTTTGGTGTTCATTAGTACTTACATTCCTCGGTTGGGAAACTCACAGTTTTAACTGCAATTTAGATGTAATGAGCATATGCAATGCAAGAAATTCTTATGCTTCATTAACTAAGCTACAAAAAGGGTATCTTATCTCTTACAAATTTAACTATTTCTCTTTCTGGGATTAATATTTGGAAAATATCATTTCCTATAGAGAGGGCCAAGATGGATAGTAAAGATACTATAATTTTAAAATGAATAATAAAAGCCCCCACTAATGTCTTAGTCAATATATATTCTTCCTTCTGTCCCCCCTTATTTAATCATTTTATTGATCAAAATTATTGATTTTTCCTCTTCCTTTTTTTTCAAATTGAGTATTAAAAAAACAAAAAAATCATTCATAACAAATAGACATGGACAAACAAAATAAAATTTTCACATTAACTACATTCAATTATCCAGGTCTCAATCTGCATTTTAATTCCACATTTTTGGCAGGAGGTAGGAATAATACTTTATCCCTTGTTCTCCAAAATCATGGCATATCATTTCAGAGTTTTGTCTTTTACATTATTTTACTTATAATATTGTTATAATTATACAAAATTTTTTACATCGGTCTCCTTACTTCATTTTGAATCGGTTCATAAAAGTTTTTCCAATTTCCTTTGAAACTTTCCATTTTATCATTCTTATTATTCCATTCTTATTATCCCATTACATTCACATACCATTATAAGCCATTCTCCAAAAGGTGGTTATCTCTTTGTTTTTCAGGGATTTGCTACTATAAAAATAGCTCCTATAAATATTTCTATTAATGTGGGTCTTTTCTTTCTTTGATCTCTTTGAAGGACAGGAAAAAATCTATTTGCTCTAATTTGACATCTTTTGAAGAAAGAAAATAAAACTAACCAGTAGATTTTGATGTCTTTGCAGTACCTTGAATTTGAGTTATGGTAATGCCTATAGTATTGCCTCTCCTCAAAAAAATTCCACTTGTATTATTATAATTATATATTATATTACAACCTTCTCTACAGCAATCTTTCTAAGTATTTTATATAATGATTCCATGCATTCTTTGTTTCAATTAAATTGCTATGTCCCATACACATTTTCCCATCTCACCTTTGTGTCTTTCACAAGTCCAAATCCAGAATGTACTTCATCCCTACTTCTAAATTTCCTTGAAAGAATACTTTGGGTTCCATATTCTACATTTTTTTCTGAATTCCTTGATTTATTAACAACCTTCTTAAAATTATTCTGAATATACTTTATATTTATTTACAATGGTACCAAATTACTTAAGGGAAATAAAATGATTGCATCTATTGCTTTACAGATTTTTATATCTTTAAAAATTTAATATACATTATTGGCCTTTCATTGCAACACTTGTTTTGTATGATTTAATAAGATTTTGACACTTGCTGTTTAATTTTCATCATAACTCCTCTTATCACATTGGATATTAAACATATTTTGATGAACACTTGATTTGCCTAAGTATAGTCTTGATTATAACCCATAGATTTTTCAATGGACCTGTAAATTCTCAAATCAGATAAGTTCTCAGATAATTAAAGCATGATTATATTGTATACAATATTGTATTACAAACCAGACAGGGAGTATAAATGTTCAGGGGAAATTAGTACTCTAATATCAGGGCTGCTGACACCTTTTCAAAGATGCTTTCCATCTTTGTTGTCCAACCAGTTATCCAACTTACTGGTGTTTCATGGAAGCTGTAATATTTGCAGTGATCACACCTCAGTGAGCCATTTTGGCAGAGAGTTGAACCAAATTGAAGGTAATTGAGGGGACTAAAATTCATCGATGAGTTAGGTTAGGGCATATCTACCCTAAGCATATGAAAAATTCCCTCCAGTATAATGGGTGGATAGGATAATTTATTCCAGTGGATATACAAGCAGCTGAAAGAAGACTATGGAGTGCTTAGCTTAGACATTGAAGATGTCAGAGTCATCAACTGCACTACAAGCCATCAACAGTCATCTTGACTTTTGTCTTGTCACTGGACTTTGATGACTCTGAAAGAGATTTAAGGCTGATGACTCCTTGCAAATCTACCTCTTTTAAATCCAAATTACATGTAAATCAAAAGATACAACCCATACTATATTACCATTTTTTCTTATTTCAAAGTCCTATGGTGATGGGAAAGTGATGAAGCAGCAGACACAGATTAACTGGGAGTTATATTCACAATCCTGTATACATGTGGCCAGGCTATAGGGTCATCTTCTCACTGGTTGAAAGCAACAGTCTTTAGGTGTCTGAGCAGCTTTTTAGAAGGACTACACTACTCACTTAATGTAAAGAAATCACTAGGAAAGATGCCCTAAAATTTTTCTGCTTCACCCAACCCAAACCTATCCTGCTTTCTGTGTCAGGCAGGGATTCTACCCTATCATTAAACACACACACACACACACACACACACACACACACACACACACACACGTTCAAATCTTTTCCAAAGATAATTCTACTCACCATTGGTATATGGAATGTATGCACACTAATGGACAACATTAAATCCCTTAGATCTGAAAGACAAACAGCTCTTGTTATGAGAACCAATCAGGCATTTCATCCAAACAGCAGCCCTGGGTGAAACAAGACTGGAAAATGAAGGCTAACTTATTAATCAAAATTGCATGCACATTTTTCTGGCGTGACCACAGTGATGGGGGGAGGTGTTGTTAACCTAACATGGCTTTCGTAACCCAAATCAATCTAGTCGACAAACTTGTATGCTTCACAAAAAGAGTGAAAAAGATTCATGACAATATGACTTACAGGAAAGTGCCACACCACCGCCATCAGTGTGTATGCTCCCACCATGATGAACCATAATGAGATCAAAGAAGAATTTTGTGACAACCTGAAAGCTTTAATCATCAGTGTCAAAAGAAGACATACTTATAATTCTGGGTGACTTTAACACTAGAGTAGGCACAGATTATTAGACATTCCAGGGAGTACTTTGGAGAAATGGATTTGAAAACAGCAATAACAATGATCATTTACTGCTGAAGACTTGTGTCTTGTGACTTTCTTATCATCAATACTGTCTTACTACCTAAATGCAATATAACTCTGTGGATGAACCCTCACAACAAATATTGGCATTTATTAGCTATATCATTATAAGAAGAAGAGACAAGATGTGAGAGTGAACAAGGTGATGTGTGGTGCAGAGTGAGAATAATCATACTTATCCTCTTCATGCAAAACATTCATAGTCAACAAAAATGGTGGTCATGAGGCAAGATGAATACCCAGATGACTTAATGTCAATAGATTAGAGTACTCCTCCATGTGTGAAAAGTTTGTTGCTAACTTGGCGGTAAAGCTGAACCAATATATGATTGGTAATAGTGGAACAGAAAAGGAGTGGTCAGCTTCTAGAAATTTGGCATACAGTACTGTATTTACTCACTTGGACCAGAACACAAATATTAAGTTTGGTTTTACAAAAATGATTGGGAAATTCAGAAACTCATAACCAAAAACCAAGAACTCCATAGGGTGTATCAAAAGAATCGTTCATCTGTTTCTATGAAGGCAGCAATTAACTTCATAACAAGTAAAATGCAAGCAAAGTTTAGGGAGATGTGGAATTCTTGACTCTTCAAGAAGGCAGATGAAATTCACTTTTATGCTAATAGTTATAATCCAAAGTGCTTTTATGATGTCCCAAAGACATCATAAAATTTATGGGCCAAGATTTATGGTGTATTTCAATTACTCAGAGCTGATGGAACCACATTGATTAGTGATAAGATTATGATCCTGGAGAAATGGGCTAAACACTTCTGTTGTATTCTCTGTAAATCATCATCAGCCAATGCTGAAACCATTGATTGTATACCTCCGATTGAATTCAATCCCTCTCTAGCAAACTTCAAATTGAAAAAGACTTTTTTTTAAAATAACTTTTTATTGACAGAACTTATGCTTTTGTAATTTTTCAACATTGACCCTTCCAATCATTTCTGTTCCAATTTTTCCCTTTCTTCCTTCCACGCCCTTCCCTAGATAGCAGGCAGTCTCATAAATGTTAAACATGTTAAAGTATATCTTAAATATAATATATGTGTACATATTTATACAGTTCTCTTGTAGCACAAGAAAAATCGGATTTAGAAATAATCTGGGAAGAAAAATAAAAATGCAAGCAGTTCACACTCAGCCAGTGTTCTTTGGCTGGGTGTAGCTGGTTCTGTT
This sequence comes from Sarcophilus harrisii, assembly GCF_902635505.1. Lineage (NCBI taxonomy): Eukaryota > Metazoa > Chordata > Mammalia > Dasyuromorphia > Dasyuridae > Sarcophilus > Sarcophilus harrisii. The sequence continues at coordinate 199,484,038 of NC_045426.1, forward strand.
TATCACTGATCAATTGGAACTGAATTGGATCCTTTTATTGCCAAAGATAGCCACTTCCATCAGAACTGATCTTCATATAGTATTGTTCTTGAAGGGTATAATGATCTCCTGGTTCTGCTCATTTCACTTAGCAACAGTTCATGTAAGTCTCTCCAAGCCTCTCTGTATTCATCCTGCTGGTCATTTCTTACAGAACACTAATATTCAATAACATTCATATAACATAATTTACTCAGCCATTCTCCAGTTGATGGGCATCCATTCAACTTCCAGTTTTTAGCCACTACGAAAACAGTTGCCACAAACATTTTTGCACATATAGGTTCCTTTCCCTTCTTTAATATCTTTTTGGGATATAAGCCCAGTAGTAACACTGCTGGATCACAGTTTGATAACTTTTTGAGCATAGCTCCAAATTGTTCTCCAGAATTGTTGGATCTGTTCACAACTCCACCAACAATGCATCAGTGTCCCAGTTTTCCCACATCTCCTCCAATAATCATCATTGTCTTTTTCTGTCATCTTAGCCAATCTGAGAGGTGTGTAGTGGTATCAGAGCTGTCTTAATTTGCATTTCTCTGATCAATAATGATTTGGAACATCTTTTCATATGAATAGAAATAGTTTCAATTTCATCATTTGAAAATTGTCTGTTCATATCCTTTGACCATTTATCAATTGGGGAATGGCTTGATTTCTTATAAATTAGAGTCAATTTTCTATATATTTTGAAAATGAGACCTTTATCAGAATCTTTAACTGTAAAAATGTTTTCCCAGTATATTGCGTCCCTTCTAATCTTGTCTGCATTAGTTTTGTTTGGACAAAAGCTTTTTAACTTGATATAATCAAAATTTTCTATTTTGTGGTCAATAATGATCTCTAATTCTTCTTTGGTCACAAGTTCCTTCCTCTTCCACAAGTCTGAGAGGTAAACTATCCTATGTTCTTCTAATTTGTTGATAGTATCATTCTTTATGTCTAGATCATGAACCCATTTTGACTTTATCTTGGTATAGGGTGTTAGGTATAGGTCTATGCCTACTTTCTGCCATACTAGTTAACAATTTTCCCAGCAGTTTTTGTCAAATAGTGAATTTTTATCCCAAAAGTTGGGGTCTTTGGGTTTGTCAAACACTAGATTGCTACAGTTATTGAGTATTTTGTCCTGTGAATCTAACCTATTCCACTAATCAACTAGTCTATTTTTTAGCCAATACCAAATGGTTTTGGTGACTGCTGCTTTATAAGATAGTTTTAGAGCAGGTATAGTCTAGGCCACCTTCATTTGATTTTTATTTTCATTAGTTCCCTTGAAATTCTTGACCTTTTGGAAGAAGAGGTTTTGAATGCCATTAGGATTCTCTCCTTTGGCTGATTCTATTCCAGATGAGATTTACAAGAGAAGGATTCTCTGTTTATATAAAAACTCATTCAAATCTTCTAGATAATATTTCAAGAGGAGATTATATTCTCAGGAGTTCAGGGATGATTTCATTGTCCAACTTTATAAAAAGAAAAGGAAACAAGTTGTCCTGTATCTATTACAAGAAGGTCTGTCTTAGTCATTGTTGACAATATTCTTGTCAGAGAACTCCTTAATAAACTAATTTTTATCTACAGATGGTTATCTAACTTAGAGCTTGTATGTCTTCAGAAAGGGTCAAGGAACAATTGGTATGGTATTTGCTGCTTGACGCCTTGAGAAATTTTGGAAGCAGAACAGAGATCTTTGTACAATGTTTGTAGATTTTTGATACTGCCTGTAATGAGGACTTATGGGAGATTATAGTGAAATTTGATTGCCTGGAGTATTAGTATTGTATACCTATTTCATAATGGCATACACCTGGGTTCTTGATAATGGATGATGCTCTTGAGCTTCCATAGTCACCAGTGAAATAAAGTAGGGCTCTTTTTGCTCTCAAGTTTTTCAGTAATATTTTTAAAAGCCTATGATAAGGACAAAGACAGCATCAAAATCAGTTATTGCAGACCACAAATTATTTAACTTGAAAAGGCAATAAGCCAAGACTGAAATGGAGAGAGAGTTGGTATGCTACTTGTTGTTCACAGATGATTGTACACTCATTATAACTTTTGAGGCTGAGAAAAATAGTATGGATTGATTCTCTGCTGCTTGTGCTGCTTGTTGACAACTAACGACAAGGAAACTGTTTCTTTACCAGCCAGTACCATAACTTCAATATATGAAAAACCTTTGGTTACAGCCAATGGAGAAATTTTGAATTTGTAGATAAGTTCACTTATCTTGGACTATATACTTTTTAAGGATGTACACATAAATGATGAAGTTTATGTACCCATTACCAGAGCTAGCTCCGTGTTTAGAAGGCTCCTAAGGAAGTATCAGGCTGTCTACTAAATTGAAATTGTGTTGACCTCATTGTTGTATGTCTGTGAAATCAGAATTTTATATCGATGCCATGCAAGGAAGTTGGAATGCTTCCATTTGAATTGTGTTAAGATTTTGAATGTTGTCTGGCAAGATAAAATACTGGTCCTTTCTTGAGTTGAATTACCAAGCATTCAAACTCTAATGCAGAAAGCACAACTCTGATGTTCTAGCCATATTGTTTGAATGCCAAAAGTATTTTAGCTAAAAGACATATTTTGTCAAAGAACTCAAATAAGACAAACACTCAGATGGAGGTGATGAGAAATGATACAAGGGCATCCTCAAAGTCTCTCTGCAGAGCTTTGGAATCAATTAGGAGACATGACAGACACTGGCACAAGACCTCTTAGCATGGTGTGCTTGCATCAAAGAAGGTGCTGTCCTCTATGAGATAGAGTAGCAATAATTCAAAAAAATGTGAAATGCTCAAATTTTGAGAGGAAGCCAGTTCAAATGTTCATATGCATTGTTTATACCTGATTTGTGATAGTACTTTCAGAGCTCTTATTGGTTGGATGAGCCACAATTGGACACACTGTGTTTTGACTTTGAGATATTAATGTCATTTTGGTCCTCCTTGAGCATGAAGAACAACAACCAACCAATGATGCAAGTCACATTTCAGTAAATCGTCTACATTTATGCATTTCTATTTTTTTGTCCTTCATTTTTTTATTTCTTTTTTTTATATAGCTTTTTATTTACAAAATATATGCATAGGTAATTTTTCAGCATTGACAGTTACAAATCCTTTTGTTCCAACTTTTTCCCTCCTTTCCCTCACCTCTTCCCCCAGATGGCAGGTTGACCAATACATGTTAAATATGTTAAAGTATAAATTAAATACAATATATGTATACATGTCCAAACAGTTAATTTGCTGTATAAAAAGAGTCAGACTTTGAAATAGTGTACAATTAGCCTGTGAAGGAAATAAAAAATTATGCATTTATATTGAAAGAAGATGCTGTTCTTGGGTTTCAACAACAAAAGACACAGACATTTACATGAAAAAAAGAGAAGTTCTTTTACATGTAAAGATATTCCATATCTTAGAAAGTGTGTATAGTTTAGAAAGTTCAACTTCATATTAAAAGGCCAACAGAGACAATGAACTTTCCCTTATGTTACAGAATGCCTTCATATGCTTATTCCCAGGATCTGTATAAGATTCCAAGAGGATTCTTGGAAGTATAAAGGATTAATTGTCATGAGTAATGGTGGGGTTCCTCAGTGAGAGAACCTACTTTGAGCCATAAAGAATTGTTGAATAGGAAATGACAAAACTCAGAGACCATGGGAAGGGAGACTTAGAGGTCTGAGGAAAATAGCAAATTTGGGTATTGGGTAGCAAATATGGATTAAGTCCACCTCAAAGTATGAAAGAATAATGAAGAGGAAGAGCCTGGAAGTAGAAAAAGAGCAAAGAGTAATTATCTCTCATACCACAGTTGGGGGGATGAGTGAAAGTGTAAATAATATTGGAAAGGGTAGTTAGGGATGCCATGTTATAAAGGCAAGTTTCAGTGAGTAGAAAAAAAAATGAAAGAGAAAAAAAAAAGGTTTAAGAGGAAGTCTAGTTTATAGTCCACTCTGAAGCAGACATTCTGTAGAGTACAGTGGAAAAGTTGGATGGTTTTTCAATGTGATATTGAGGGTAGGGAGATCAAGGATGATGTGAATGAGAGAGCAGTCAGTGGGGATAGATAATGGAATTTGAACATTATCAGTTATGGTTCAGAATTACTAAACTGGGGTGGAAATGTGAACTACTGAGCATTTCAGATAGGTTAGAATTGTCCATGGATATCCATGGATGTTCTTTGAGTGGAAATATCCTGGGCCAAGAGATAGCTTCATGTTTTTGGGAAGAGGGAGGGACATCAGGAAGCTGTACTCATCTAGAAAAGTGTGTGAAGGTAAGGAGGAAGGAAAACCTGATATATATCATATATCATAAGAGAAAACCACCTAGTATTGAAACTAGGGCATCATGTGAAAACAGGAAGAATCTTTCTGAAGAAAAATCCAAATTGAAAAAAATCAATATCAAAGATAAAATATAAAAGTTTGAAGTCAAATAAACAGTATTACAACTTCCCCCAAAGAAGATATTTAAATACAATTAAAAACAGTTAGAATTAGGTAAGACTGGGCCGCAACTGTGCAAAAAAAATTGAAGGCAACAGAAAAAGGATGTAAAATAGAATAATTCTACTGGGGAAAATGAAAGAACTTTAAAGCCTTAAAAATGAAAAAGATCAGAGCTAAATAGAATACTTGGGAAAAAACCCACAGGGACAATGGAATAAGTTAAATACAACTGAACTTGGGGGAGAAGAGACAAATATTCCCTCAGAACTTCAAGGGCCACAGAGGCAATTAAAAAAGAGATAGATAGGCAAACAGATACCTATTTGGTATAGATACCAAATGGATAGGTAGATAGATACACTGGGTGTTTGTTTGGACCTTGTTGACTTTCAAAAAGGAAAAAAAGAAATACATTAGAGAAGAAAAATTAAAAAAGGAGAAATTAATCATTTCCCATAATTTAAGTGCATGGCAAGAAGATTATACAAAAAGGAAAGCATGTGGAGGGAGGAGAAGGCATCTCATGAACTCTTTTCTGAAATTAACAAAGGAACATTAAATATATTTCCATTTTAGTGTAAAAATACATTATGTTGGACAGGGAAACAGAAAGGATCAGGAAGAGGGTAGGTACTTTAAAAGGGAAGGTAAAGTTGAAGAAGACACAATAATAGACAAAATAAATTTTAATTACAAAGTGTCATAAGCAGAGAGAAAGTTAAAGTAAAGAAAGTGTAAAGACCTTTGCTTGGTATCTGGGCTAAAGAAAGAAAGGTAGAGGAACTGGAATAGATAACTTCAATACATAGATCACTAGTGTTAATTGACTTCTTTCTCTTTCATTAGTTTTTGTATAAATGGGACTGCAGGGGGAGGCAAAGAAAGGAAAATGGAATGAGAGGATATAATGATGGGAAAAACACAATTAACGATCATAGCTATGAATCTGGATGGGATAAACTCACTAATAAAAGAAAGGAAGATAAGAGAATGAATTAGAAAGAAGAATTTCATGATATGTTGTTTACAGGAAGTACACTTGAAACAAAGATTCAAACAGAATTGAAACTGTAGGTTGGAACAGAGATTATTTTGCCTCAAGAGCAAAATCATTATCTCAGTCAGGGTAATAGTACAAACAAATGTGATTAAATAGTAAGCAGTTGTAAACTATTTTAAAGTATTTTTAAGGCTCTTTTCATATGGTGCACTTTAGTGATTAAAAGGGCAGAAAAATATTTTGTGTAAATAATCACCAATGAATCCTAATAGAGAGAGGAAAATAACTTTGTTTTTATAAAATTCTGATATATAAATATAAAGAATTAGGTTTATGTTAGTATTCAAACAGTTTTAGTCAAAATTGGATTGTGAATCATTACAAGACAACTATCCTTGTGGAAAATGTAGAATAACTTCTTTGCTTAGTTGTTGACAATTTGCTATTATGAAGAGACTAGGAGATTTTTAAAAAAAATATTGAAAACTGGAGGAATAAAAGTGTAAATACAATTTCAAAGACACCAAATAAAGGGAAGATAATGTTAAAGGCTTACAGTTGCAGAACTAATTTGCATCCAGCTGTTTTGGGACTGAAATAACAACCAAAAGGGAGGCGTTAAGTATACATTTGGAAACTACAATATCATTTTAAAAGGGCTACCAATTTGATAAGGAAAATTTGGCATGTTAAATCTCTAAATGAAAGGTGGGAAACAGAATCACGAGGCTCTTGTTTAAACCACTGAAGTACACAGGAACCAAAGAAAGGAGAGAGGAAAGTAGAAACCCAAGGAAAACTGAAGACAAAGGAGAGGGGCAGAAAAGCTGCTCTGCTCTGGTAGAGCTGTGATAGAAGTTGTCAGCTGACAGAAGGCTGCAGCAAAGTGATTTCTGATCGTTGAGAGAGAGAGAATTGATTTCATTAACCAAGAACTTCAGTGACAGTTATTATCTATCCTTCAGCTCCACCTAGAGATGGAGAAAAGTCAAGGTTTTCATAAGGACTTCATTTTCTTTGCTTCTACACTTGGGTTATGATTGAAGAACAGGGGATGTTGAAGTTATTTTGTATTCTGGTTCTAACTAGGTTTGTTTGCTTAGATTAAAGAATCAGCCAAAGTTCTATTTGTATGTACTCTGTCCTGGGTAGAAAATGCAACATTTGGGGGAGCAAACTGCTTTACAATCAAAAGATGGCCGGTTTGATCAACTTTTTAAGTTCTCTAACATAAAGAGGACTACTCTTTATCTTAAGAAGTAAGAATTTCTAAATGATTTTTTGAAAGAATAATTGTAAAGTTTAAAAATTGTTAAATTCTTTTCCAGCGAGGAAAGTGAGAGGATTTTCCTAGCTCTGGAGTTGTCAAGTAGAAAACAAGGAAGTAGTGTCTATATTCCTGAATGGACTAATGACATTAAAATTTGCAGTACAGAGTTGTAAGTTAACACTAAACACAGAGATTTTCTTCTATTGTGCTCCTCTGCCAATTTTCTATGGATTAGGGGTGGGGAAACATCCTGCCCATGGGCCTTATACTGCCCGATAAATTATTTAATTTCCCCCTGACAAGACAATCCTATGTGGGACTTAAAATTCAATAAATCTAGGAGGTTTTTTTATGGGGTGCAACCAAATAGCTCCTATAGGGAAAATTTTTCATATCAAAATTTTTTTTATTAAGAAAAGAACTAAACCATAAATTGGGTATGGAACCAAACAACAACAACAACAACAACAACAACAACAAGCAAACAAACCTGGAACATTAGAAATAAAAAATCCCCAACTCAGTAACAAAGTAGAAATTTTGAAAATAAAAATAAAATTTAGAGCAAAAATAAAAGCATTGAAATGATAACTACAAGAAGCTATTTTTTAAAAATTGATTTTTTTTAAAAATAATAACAGCTTTTTATTTTTCAAAATACATGCTTCAACATTCACTCTTGAAAAATCTTGTGTTCCAAATTTTTCTTCCTCCTTCTTCTCCTCATTTCTCCTCTAAACAACAAGCAATCCAATATAGGTTGAGCAATAAGCGATTCTTCTAAACATATTTCCATATGAGAAATATCATGAGAAAAATCAATTCAAAAGGGGAAAAACACAAGAAAAAAGCAAACAAACAATATCAACAACAAAAAAGGTGAAAATACTATACTTTTATCCATATTCAATCTCCATTGTACTCTTTCTCTCTCTGGATACAGATGGCTCTTTCTAGAATCTTTTTTCATAGCTACATAAATTTATATTAAGTGAATCATAATAATAATGTAAAATCAAGGAATGTCCATTCCAGAATAGTCAGGACACATATAAGTACATGACAGGATATGCTTCTCATATGCTTTTTGTCCATCGACTGCTCATCTGCCTGCATTGTAGTAACTCAGAGCACAGTCATTGTTGTACTGGGAGTGTACATGTTGTGAGAGTGAAATTATGGTGATTCGGTCATGATGATACAAGAAAGAACTGAATTATTTTATTCTTGATCCAAGTAATTTAATTACATGTCACTGCATCATACACCAAGAAAGTCTCTGTGCATAGTCATTGTGTCTCAACAGTGTGATGTCAACAGTAGTGTCATGTATAAATTTTGTCAAAAGCAGAGGGTTTAACAGCTGCCAGTTTAAGGAGTTATTGAATGATCTTGACTTTGAAATGCAGTGGCTGAATCACAGGAATATGTTTATGAGATTTTATGAACTATGGGATGAAGTCAAATAGTATGGAGATGAAGGGAAAACTTGTCAGGGAACTCAATGATAGCAATTGGCTATGTGATCTAGTGTTCATAGTGGACATTACCAAATATTTCTCAGAGCTGAACATCAAGTTGCAAGGCTATAATCAGCTTCTCAGCAACTTGCTTTCAAAAGTGATAGCTTTCAAAAGCTTCAATTGAAGCTCAATTAAAGCTGTAAAAAGTGCAACTCAAAAGGAGTAACTACATTTTCCCACACTGGAAAAACAAAAACTTTCTACAACACTTGAAAATGTTGGTGAATGTGTGAGATTAATTGAGGCATTTAATGAAAGATTCAAGGATGTGAAAAGTAAACAAATGGAATCGAACATCTTTGCTACACCATTCCATGTGGAACCATCTGATGTGCCTAATAACCTACAACATGAAATCATTCAGCTGCGAAGTGATGACCTGAAAGTTAGGTACAGCAACCACTCATTGCTTGAGTTCTATAACTGTTAACATAAGCAATGATGAATTTCTCACTTTGAGAAGACATGCACTGAAATATGTATCTGTGTTTGGAAAAACTTACTGCTGCAAGCGGTTCTTTTAAAAACTTACTGTTGCAAAAGTCAATTGTGCTCCACTGACCAATGCAAACCTGAAAAAACAGTTAGGAGCAGCAATATCATCACCAAAGCAACACCCCTTACCAAAGAGAATTAATTCCAGCCATCACATTAGGGGTGAGTTAATTGAATGTTTGTCCAAGTATTGGAGACTAATTTTTCAGTTGATAATTTTGTTGATAAATTTGCAAATAATGTTATAAATATCCAAATGTCCCTTGGGAGAAAAAAAAAAGATTTCCCACCCCTGCTATTGATGAATGATAATTCTTCATGATAAAGGTTTATATGTATATTAGTACATATAAACCTTTATCATGAAGAATTATCATTTCATTATTTGTACATTAACTTTAACATATTAATATCAATGAAATTTTAACTTGTTGTTTTTGCCTTTTATGTCTCTTTTGTCTTTTAGAAAATATCTATGTTTATAATCTAAAATCTTATTTATTGTGAGTGACAGGTTTATATAAATATTGAATACTATATGGATGCATTTCATTGTGAGTTGCTGATTGTATAGGCAGAAGTACATTGGATAGAGACAGTAGAACTAGAATGATTAGCTGAAAAGTATATCCCTCCTACCACAGAGTTATCCCTAGGATTATGAAAAATTTTGAATATAAATGTATGGCAGCAGTCTCTGATAATCTAGTTCTTGTGAGGGCAACTTGGAGTCGGTGAACCAATACAGACAGTAAATGGTTGTTGACTCACCTAGAGTGAGAAATGATAGATAATGATATTGTGTCCTTTTGGTGGGTATCTATTCCACATCACCATCACATCATTCCCATTACATTTTAGGGCTATGTATGTGTGTGTGATTTAGTCAATATCTACTGCCACATCAACCATAAGGTACCTAATTTATGGTTAAAGACACTATAGAGAAAGTGATGAAATCTGTGATTTCATTAATATAGAGAACTGCTAATAAATTAACTCTATTTATGAAAGTGAGAATTGACTCTTTAAATTATAGTTTTCTAGAATTGCCTGAGGCAGTCAATTGACATGTATAAACATAGTTACATAGACATTAAGTGTCAGAGACAGGATTTGAACCCAAAGTTATTATGGCTCTGAGACCAATTCTCTATCCATTATGCTGTACTGCCTTTCAAAGGCACTATAATTAATTAAATAATAACAATACTTTATATACACATAATAAATTGTATAGTTTTATAAAGGACAGCTGTTGCTGTGTACAGTCTTTTTTTTATTTATTTATTTGTTTTTTTGGTTCTGCTTGCTTCACTCAGCAACAGTTCATGTAAGTTTTTTCAGGCTTTTCTGTTCATCATTTCTTATAGAACAATAATATTCCATTATTTTCATATACCATAACTTATTTAGTCATTCCACATTTGATGGACATCCATTTATTTTCAAATTTTTTGTCACCACAAATAAAGCTGTTTCAAACATTTTTTCAATTGTGGGTCCTTTTCCCGTTTTTATTTTTTCTTTGGCATACAGACCCAATAGTGGAACTGCTGGATCAAAGGGTGCACAGTTTTATAGCCCTTGGACATAGTTCCAAATTGATCTCCAAAATGGTGGGATCAGTTCACAACTCTTCCAACAATTTCCCCACATCCCTTTCAACATTTATCATTATCTTTTCTTGTCATTCTGAAATTGTGTGAAATTCTGAAAAGTGTGAAGTGGTACCTCAGTTATGTTAATTTGCATTTCTCTAATTAATAGGAATTTAGAGCTTTTTTCATATGAATAGCATTGACTTTAATGTCTTCATATGAAAAATTATATGTTCATATCCCTTGATCATATATCAATGGCTTTTATTCTTATAAATTTGAATCAATCTCTGCATATTTTAGAAATGAGGCCTTTATCAGAAACATTGACTATAAAGTTTTTTCTTCAGCTTTCTGCTTTTCTTATTATCTTGGATGCATTGGTTTTGTTTGTGCAAAAACTTTTACATTTAATATAATTAAATTTATCAATTTTATATTTCAGAATGTCCTCTTCTTCTTCTTTGGCCATCAGTTCCTCCCTTCTCCATAACTCTGAGAGGTAGATTATCCTTTGTTCTTCTGCTTTGCTAATAGTATCACTATGTCTAAATTATCCTTTATATCTAAATTTATGTCTAAATGTTTAAATTGATCTTATCTGGATGGTTAGTATTGGTTACTGCCTAGTTTCTACCATACGATTTTCCAGTTTTCCCAGCAATTTTTGTCAAATTGTGAGTTCTTCCATTGAAGTTGGAGTCTTTAGGTTTATCAAATACTAGATTACTATAATCATTTACTAGACTTGTAAACTAACCTATTCCACTGATTCACTACTCTTTCTTAGCTGGTAACCAATTATTTTGATGACCACTGCTTTATGATATAATCTTAGGTCTAGTACTGCTAGGCCTTCTTAGGAAAATTTCTTTAATAATATTTTGTAATATTGTATCCAGATTCTTTTTTAAATCATAACTTTCATGTAGCCCAACAATTCTTATCTTGTTTCTACTCAACCTGTTTTCCAGATTAGTTTTTTAATGAGTTATATCAGATTTTTTAAATTTTTTTCTGGTTTTATTACTTATTAGTTTCTATAATTTGATTCCTCTTACTCAATTTCAGTTTTTGAGTCAAACATACATTTAGCATTTGAATAATATTACCCACCCATTGGAATTTTGTTCTTTACAGTAGAGTTTGGATGTTTGGCAGTTAAGACCTCAAAGTCTAGTACTTTGTCTTGCTAGATGATGTTTAGAATCTTCCTAAGATGATTCGAATGAAAGCAATTCAGTTTTCTGGCATAGTGCTGTTATTCTGTCCAGGTTTCATAGACATACAACAATGAGGTCAATACAATAGCTCCATAAACCTTCAATTTGGTATGCAGTCCAATACCTCTTCTCTCTGCATTTTTTCATCAGAGGCTTCCAAACAATGATCTAACTCTGGCAATGGATGCGTCAACCTTATCATCTATATTTACACTCTTGGAAAGTATATTGCTAAGGAAAGTGAACATTATCTACAGTATTAAAAAAATGCTCCATTTACTGTATTTACTCAGTTTACTCAAATTACTCAATTTACATGTTATTCATATGGATGGTGGGATCCTGTTGCTGGAGAACCTTTACTTATTTTGGTGATGTTAGGCAAAAATTAGCAAAAGAAGCAGAGAATCAATGTCTTTTGTTGTATTTTAGCATCAGAGTGCACTGATGTTCACAGAGTGAGCTGAGTGCACAATCATCTGAGAACAAAATATTATACATCAATTCTCTTTCTGCTTTAGTCTTGGCTGGTAGCCTTTTAAAATTTTATAACCATCAATGTAGTAGTTGATCTTCATGGCTTGTTCATATTCACTGAAGGAAGCATTGCTGACATCATGCCAAAAAACAATCACAAACCCTTGCTTCACTCTACTGCCAACTAGAAAAGCATGAAGGAATTGTCCATTATCTAAAACCTAGGCAAGCACGCCACCATAAAATTGATCTACAATACTAATTAACTTCTCCAAACAACAAAATTTTGACATAATTTCCCATAAACTCTCATGAATGACAGTATTAAAGACCTGATCTACTCTTGGCATTTCTCCTAAAGTTGTTGGATAGCAAAACCATATCAACCATTCTTTTCTAAAGCTACACTGGCTCTCTTATAGATCACTATCTTCCAAGTGAAGTATCCAAGTGAAGTATCACTATCCAAGTGAAGCCTATTAAGCAGGGCTCCAGCAGCTTTTGAATTTCTGTATCATTTTCATCAAAACAATCTTGATATTTGCAGGTATTCTAGTCCATGGGAGAAAATGCTGTATCTCAAATCTCTGAATATTGACCACTCCTTTTCTGTTTCACTATTGTCAAGTGTGTGCTCATTCAGCTTTTCTTCCTAGTTAACAACAAACTGTTCCCACATGGAGAAATACTCTCATTTGTTAACATTAACTCTTTTGGTAGTGATCCTGCTTTTTGCTGAATGTCAATATTTAGCTTGGAGAGGATAAATCTATTTTCAGTCCAGCACTCTGTATTACACATATCCTTGGCCATCTTCACATACTGCTTTTCTCTTTCCTTGTAAAGATCCAGTCTATTAAATGCCAATGTTTGTTGCAAAGGAGAATCCATAAAGTTTGGTTGTGTTTTGGTAAATGGAAGACAGTATTGTTGATGAAGTCATGAGATGCACAAGTGTTCAATAGTAAGTGAATGTTGCTGTTGCTCTTTTCCATTCCATTCCTCCCAAGGACTAATTGCCATGTCTAGTAGTTTGAGCCTATTCTGATATTTGTCACCCAGAATTATAAGCTTGTCCTTGTTTTAGCATATTGATGATGGGGTTCTCCAGGTTTTCATAAAATATTTCTTTACTCTCAACAGGGTTTGTCATAGTGGGACCATATGCGATGATGATGATGGTATGGTACTTTCCTGCAAATGGCAATCATGTTGTCATGAACCTGTTTTTTTTTTCCTCAATAGTATGTTATTTTTCCAAATATGTGTAAAGATAGCTTTTAACATTCATTTTTGTAAGACTTTTTGTTACAAATTTTTCTCTCTCAATCCCTCATCTTCTTCCTCCTGTACATAAGAAGCAATCTGATATAGGTTAAATAGGTGCAATACTTTTTAGACATTTCCATATATGTCACATTATGAATGAAAAATCAGACCGAAAGGGAAAAAACCACAAGAAAGAAAGAAAACAAACAAACAAACAATAACAACAAAAAGATGAAAATACTTTGCTTCAATCCACATTCAGTCTCCATAGTTCTCTCTCTGGGTGCAGATAGTATTTTCCATCCTAAGCCTATTGTAACTGCCTTGAATCATTGAATTGTTGAGAAGAGTCAAGTCCATCACAGTTGATCATCATATAATCTTGCTGTTACTGTGTACCATGTTTTCTTGGTTCTGCTCACTCCACTCAGCATCAGTTCATATAAGTCTCTCTAGGCTTCTCTGAAATCAGCCTGCTCATCTTTTTCTGTAGAAGAATAATATTCCGTAACATTCATCTACTATAACTTATTCAACCATTCCTCAACTGATGGACATCCACTCAATTGCCAGTTTCTTGCCATTACAAAAAGAACTGCTACAAACATTTTTGCACATGGGGATTCTTCCCCCTCTTTTATGATAACTTTGGGATACATACTCAGTAGTGAGATTGTTGGATTAAGGGATATGTGCAGTTTTATAGACCTATATATAACATAGCATGAACCTGTTTTTTACTCCTTTTGGGAGGAATACAAACTTGTTGATGAGATTAATTTTGATTGTGACACCCATAGCAGCTTCACAGAACTTTCCTTCATTGTGGACATACCAGAAAATGTTTATTCAGCTTCAACTTTGGTAAACTGACCTTCATTTTCTAACCTTATTTCACTCAGAGCTGCTATTTGCATGAAATATCTGCTGAGTTCTCTCATGACAAGAGCTACTTATCTTTCAGTTTTATTGGATTTCATGCTGTTCTTAAGTGTGCACGCATATCATATACTGATGGTGAGTGGAATCATCTTTGCACAAAGTTTTGTACTTTTTTTAGTGTATTTTGACCATGACTAGAATCCCCATTTGCTGCAGAAAGCAGACCATGGGTTGGATGAAGCAGATAATTTCTACAGGTTTTTATCTAGTCATTTCCTCATACCAGGAGGTCAACAGTATTGTCCTTGAAAGATTGCTCACAACAACTAGAGAATTGCCAAATCCTACTACTGTTTCCAGTTAAAAGATGATCCTATGGCTTGTATATTTTGTGTGCCGCATTGTGATTATAGTTTCCAGTGTAGCATCTGCTACTCCATCACTTGCTTGTCACCATAAGTCGTTTGAGATTGGTAAAATTGTATGGAGGTTGTCTTCTATATAAATTGGATTTAAATGAGTCAATCTTGCAAAAAGTGGTCAATCTCACTTTCTCTTTTAGAATCATAAAAATTAAGTGGCAAGACAAAATCAAGATGGTTGATGATGCCTTGAAATGTAATGGATGACCTTGGTCTCTTTGATGTTTAACCAAGTTTAACAAAGTGTCTGCTTCAGCTACCTTTATGGCTATTGGAAAAAATTGTTTTTATCTGTCCATTTTGCTGAATGAAGTCTTCATCTGCATAGGATAGACAGCCCCCCCAAGTTCCCTGAAGGCTTTGAGACCCTTCGTTACCCTCAAACCAGGTGCTTTAGTGCATTTGCTGAAATAATTTACTAGAGTATGGTTACTATACATGTTATAATTTCTTGAAGTCACAGGTGAGAGTTAGGTTAAGTATGAATTCCAAGTAGTTTAGAAGAGAGAGGAGGAAGAGAAAGAGAAAGATAAGGAAGGGAGCATAAATTAGAAGAATTTTAAAGACTGCTACTATAGTCTATTTAATATGCTAAAATGGTCCCACTTGCAATTATGGCAGTAGAGAACCTGGAAAAAGCTATTGAAAACTCTCTTGTGTCTCACATGTGGGTATCGAAATCCAAAAACAATGTTTAGTTCCACCATTTGGATATTTAATATTGAGCCTCCCAACTTATAGACTGTAATCCTGGGAAGAAATACTTAGACTGGGATCTAATCCTATCCCTATTTCTGTTTCTCTGATCTAATGAATGTGGAGTCAATCTATAAAGCTGTCCTTTTTTCCTTTTGTCTTCAATACTTTGCAACATCAGGTTTTTTTTTTCCCCACTGAATCCTATCTTCTCATCATGTGGCCAAAGTACTTAGATTTCAACTTTGATATTTGATCTTTCCATGAATAGCATGAATTGATTTCTCCAACTATTGACTGATTTAAACTCCTTGCTGTCCGAGGGACTCTCAAAAATCTTATCCAGCCCTACAATCCAAAAATGTTGAATTTGAAGTGCTCAACTTTGCTTATACCCCAACTCTCATAGTCCATGCTACTGGAAAAACAATACAGAACTTAGCAAATTGATGTTTCTGCTTTTTAGTATGTCTATATTTGTCCTAGCTTTTCTTTTTCCCAAAGGAGCAAATGGTTTTTTAATTTCTTGGCTGTAGTCACTGTCTGCAATGATTTTTGATCCTAATACTATAAAATCTGACACTACTTCCCTTTCTTTTTCTTGTATTTGCCAAGATCTTTCTTTTTTGGATGTTAAGCTTAAGGTCAGCTTTTACACTTTCTTCTTTCAACTGCCTCAACAAACTTTTTAGTTCCTCTTCACTTTCTGTCATCAGACTAGTATTGTTTGTCTGTATATCTGAGATTGTTGCTATTTCTTCCAGAAACCTTAATACCAGCTTTTGATTCATTGAGTCTGACATCACATGATATTCATTGAGTAAGTTAAATAAATAAGGTGACAGTATATAATGTGGTCATCCTTGTTTCCCAATATCAAATCAATCAATTGTTTCTTGTTCTCAGTGTTACCTCTTGGTCCACATGCAGGTTCCTCAGGAGACAAGTAAAATGTTCTGGCACTCCAATTTCTTTGAAGATTTGTTTTAGAGTCAAAGTTAGTGTAGTCAATGAAGCAGAAACAGATATTTTCTGGAACTCCCTTGCTTTCTTCATAATCCAGAGAATGTTGGCAATTTGGTCTCTAGTTCATTTGCCCCTTTGAAAACCACTTTGCTCTAAAAGTTATCCTCAGTTCACAATATGATTGAAATGATCACAATTGTTTGGTAATTTAACTTGCCTTTATCCTTTAAGTTTGGGATATGCACTGAGCTTTTACAATCCATTGGCTTTTGTTGCATTTTCCAAATTGTTAGCACTTTAAGGGCTGCACTTTAAGAGTTCAGTTGGATTTCCATCACCTCCACTAATCTTATTGTTAGCAATGCTTTCTAAGGCCTACATGACTTCATTCTTCAGAGTGTCTGGCTTTAGATCAGTAATCACACCATCTTAATTAATTAATTAATTAATTATTGTTATTGTATAATTCTTTTATGTATTCTTGTCACTTCTTAATGTCTTCTGTTTCTTGTTAAATGCCCCTCCGTTTTATCTTTTATCATGTTCATTTCTGCATATCTTGACACCTATAATTTTCTTGAAGAGATTTCGTTTTCCCCATTCTATTGTTTCTTTTATTTCTTTGCATTGCTCATTTAATAAAAAACCTATCTTTCCTTGGTACTCTCTTGAATTCTGCATTCAGTTAGATCCATTATTCCATTTCTCCTTCATCTTTCATTTTCCTTTTTTATTTAACTACTTGTAAGGTCTCATAAGATAGTTATTTTGCTTTTTCCTTTATCTTTCTTTGAATATTATTTGTTGCTGCCTGCTATAAAATATTGTGGACCTCTAGTCCATAGTTCTTCAGACATTCTATCTACCAGTTCTAATGCCTTAAATGCATTCATTATCTCTACATTAATAAGACATGTTATTTAGGTCACAACTATGTGATCTAATGATCTGCCCTACTTTCTTTAATTTAAGTTTTAATTTTGCAATAAAGAGAAACTCATGATCTGATCTACAGATAACACTATTTTAACTAACTTGTCTTGTTTTAACTATAGACCTTTTCACCTTTGACTGTAAAGTATCTGATTTTAAATCAGATTTTTAAATTTTAAATTTTTAAGTTAAATCAATGATTTTTAAATCTATCTGATTTTAGTTTTAGCCATCTAGTAATGTCTATGTATAGTCTCCTTTTGGATTGTTGAAATTTTATTCCTAAATAAAGAGAAATAGCAGGGACACTTTCAGTGTTCAGCCCAATGCCTATATGTGTGTGTATATGTATATGCAGCACAGTGAGTAAGGGGGAAATCCTTGTACTACTTCTCCAGTAAAATACTCATGGTGATTGCCATGGAATTTTTCTAAATTACCTAGTAAATGATGAATGCAGCACAGAGAAATAGAAACAAGAAGCACAGAAGTAGGAAAATAGACCCTTATGCTACCATATCAGTAAAATATTCAGAAGGGTTAATATTTAAGTATTTGTGTACTTGCAACTTGTGGGGCTGGAGTTGTACCAGTCAAAACATTTTTTTTTTATTATTCAAAAGTATTGCAAAGGGGTAACTCACAGTTTCTAGTTGTTGAGAAGCCTGTTATGGAATGTTAGGGAACTCAATAATTTCTCTTTAAACATATTATAGCTAAATTTTTTTAGTTTTTTATGGAACCATGAATCTATATCCTATCTATCTTTGATTCTCCATCAGACTCTCCATCATGTAGATATAGTAGGGAAAATTATCTTTGTTAATGTCCACTAAATATCTAAAACAATTTCTTATTAATGAGAAATCAAAACATCCTTGTAAACTTTTCAGGGTTAAATTTGGTTCAGTAAGAAAGGGGGTGCACATTGGTATCTATTTTGATACCTTTTAATAATGAAAATATATGATAAACTAATGAAAAGGAAATAAATCAATAGGGACAAAACTACAATAATCCACTTTAATAATGTAATCACAAAAAGAGGAGTTTTAATTATATATGGGAAGAAATGTAAATTTCAAAGCTCAAAAAGTATAGTTTAAAAGATTGACATGTTTTATGCTGATACTATTCCTTTCCTTCTCCTTATACCCAACTTCTAAGTTTTCATTCTACTATTTCCTTACGGTTATCTTCCTTCACGTCTAACTATTTCTCAGTTTCTTCCTCTGAATCCTTATCCAGGTCTCTCTGAAAATCATGGGTGCCTCATAAATTTCTTTCCTGGTTTCTCATTTCTTTTGCGTCTATATTATTTCACTCAATAATTTCAACTCTCACAGATTCAATCATCACTTCTATGTAAATAAATCTCAGATATGTTTATCTACTCTTTCTGCCTCTAGTGGTCTGTTAGATATCTTGAACTTAATGTAGACATTTTAAACTTAATACTACTAAAATGGAATTTATTATCTTTTCTCCCCAATTCTCTTATCTTTATAACTTCTAAATAATTTTGAAAGTACCATATCTTTTCTACTTGCATTGTATTACAACCCAAGTGTCATCCTTACCTCTCCTCCCTCCATGCAATTTATTGTTAAGTCATGGAATTTCTATATTTTCTCATTTCTCATATATATGCCTTCCTCTTATAAAGCCACCAGCACAACAAGCTTTCATTGCCTCCCTTTTGAACTATTATTAATACCCTACTTGTTGTTCTCTCTCCCTCAAGAATTTCTTTTCTTCAATCAAATTAATTTTTTTCACAAGAGCAAATTTGACCTTGTTACTTTCCTATTCAATAAACTGTAGTAGCTCCCTATTATATCTAGGACCAAATCAAAATCCTCTGCAATGGCTTTTAAAGCTCTTCATAAGCTGACCCCTCCCTTCTTTTCCAGTCATCTATCACCTTACTTTGTTCTGCATTCTATGTGACCCAGAGACACTGGCTTCTTTGTTGTTCCTCATCCAAGACCCTTCATTTCTTGTCTATGCACAGACTGTACCTGTTCCCCATTCCTGGAATTCTCCCCTCTCCTCTATACATCTTGAATTCTCTGATTTTCCTACAGTATCAAGAAGCCTTATGAATAGTGTGCTTTCCCTCTGAGACTACCTCTAATTTATATTGCATGTATCTTTGCTTTATTTATAGTTGTTTGCATGTTATCTCCATCATTAGATTGTGAACTCCTTGAGAGTAGGGACTTTGGTGATTTTGTTTTCTACTTTTTGTCTTTTCATAACCAGGAGTTAGCAAAGTGCTGGACACATGGTACTAAATATGTGCTTTTTGAACTTTTGGTTACTAGATGATCCTAGCTGATAAGAGTCAAGTTACTCCATGATATTAACTTTTGTAAAACCTTGCTAAATAAATATAAATATTTTTAGGGGTAAAAAATAAAGAAGATAATTCTGGTTTTGGATAAATGGACTTTAATATATTAACTGAACATTCAGTTTGAGATATATCTGAAAGCAGATGTAAGATTGAAGGTCAGCAGAGAGATTGGCAGATTTGAGAATTATCAATTAAGGGATGGCAATTAAATCTATGGGAGTTTATGAGAATACCAAGTGAAGTAGTATAAAGGTAGAAAAAGGAGGGCCCAAAATACAGGACTGAGGGACAACTATGGTGAGTGAGCATGATTTGGATGGAGACAGAAAAGACATGGTCATTTAGCTAGGGGAAGAAGAAGTAGAATTGAACAATGTCCTGAAAATCTCAAATGAAGAGAGTATCTAGTTGAAGAGAGTGATCCTGTCAAAACCTGTAGAGACATCAAAGAGAGTGAGGATTAAAAAAGACCATTGGATTTAGCAACTAAGAGAACACTAGCAACTATAACTTTGGAGAAAGTAGTTTCAGTGGAATTATAAGATTAGAAGCTAAATTTTAAGTGGTTAAGAAGAGAGCGAGAGTAAAATAGAGGCACTATTGTACACAGCTTTTTTTAGGGGGGAATTTAGTTACAAAGGGCAGAAGAGAAATAGGATGATAGTAGGGACTGAGGGATAAAGTTAGGATTTCTTTTTAGGAGAGCAGAGACTTGGGAATTGCGTTCTTTGGTTTGGTTTCTTGGGGGTCTTTGGGAGCAGCCTTCTTTTCAGGAGAGTAATCACCACAAGGGTAGCCAGGGGTTAAAGTCCAAATCCTTTATTATCTTTTTTGAAATCTTGTCTCCTTTCCTGAGGCCCAGTTAGCTTTCTTAAAGGCCTTCTGGAGTCTTGGTTTCAGTGGAGAAACTAAGGAGGAGAGCCTGCCACCAAGGTGGTATGAGATGGGATGAATGAATCTGATTCCAAGGGCTTATGCTTCCCCTTGTCCCCTTGTCTTCTCTAGCTCCGAAAACTTTTCTTCTGTGGCTCTCAGTCCCTGCTTATATGCTCCACACTGAGTATAATCCAATCATTATATCATTAGGAAACCATTATTTGTTGTAAGATTAAATCAATCATACTGAACCATGCTAAACTAGATAACCATTGTCTCATCAATTCCATTGACTTAGCTCCTTGTTTCAAGTTCAGAGTTCTGGTCCATAACAGGGAATGTTTGTAGATCTTAGGAAAATGGGGAGAGAGAGAGAGAGAGACAGAAACAGAGACACAGACAGAGACAGAAAGAGACACAGAGAGACAAACACAGAGACAAGGAGAAACAGAGAGATAGGAAAGAGAGAAGAGAAAAAGAAGAGAGAGAGAGACAGAGGCAGAGAAACAGAGACAGGACAAAGAGAAACACAGAGAGAGAGACAGAGACAGAGAGACAATGAGAGACAGAGAGAAAAGAGAGATAATAAGAGAGATGAGAGAGGGGAGAGAGAAAAAAGGAGAGAGAAAGGGAAGATTGAAAATAAGTGAAAGAATGAGGATAATAAAAAGCACAATATGTTGGAGAAGATGGAATGGAATAAGATCACTTGAACAAGAAGATTTAATCTTGGTAAAAAGTTAGACCACAACATCACAAGAGATAGGAGGAACAAGTGGCAAAAGGTATCTCAGTGATAGGAGATAAAGAAAAGGGGGAAATGGGACTCAATTTGCCCCCTGTGAAATAGGCAAGATTCTCATAGCAATAAAAGTTATGACCATCTTTGTGTGTGGTTGAAGTTGGGTAGAGGAGTAGTTGATATGAGATAAGTAGGTTGAAGAATTGAATGGTTAAGATATTTGAGAAAGAATCAATATGTATATAGATATCTTCTTGTTTGAGGGCAGTAGTTGTGAAGGAGAGGAAAATTATGAATCAGTTATCAAACTCATTATGAAAGGAACAAGAGTGACTTGGGAATAGACAATAACTAATAGGATTTTGATTGGGTAGTAAAAATGAACAGTTTGAACCTCAAATAAAGAAAGGTTACTAAGAGATGGAGGAAGGGAAAGAACTTGGAAATGACAAGAGGGAACAAGGAGTACTACAATTCCCCCATCTTGATTAGTGAGTTGACAAGAATGAGTGAAGGTACAGGTGGTATGAAAAGGATTAATACAAATTCTGTGTCATTAGGGGAAAGCTAGGTTTTATCAAGAAAACAGAAATTACAGAGGGCAAAGTGGAGAGGCTAGGTAAAGTTAGATTGAATCTTTGGGATGGGAGGATTGAGAGAAATGAGAATGAGAAATTAGGTGGTACGTATTTAGCAGGGGTTTGTATGATGAAATTCTGAGTTTGGAGGGTCTGGAATGTGAAGGGAATGACTATGTATAAGAATGTTCTTCATTGAACAGAGGGTAGCATTCTTCTCTTAATAGACAGGTACAACAGGAGATAGGAGGACTAAAGTCAAAGGAAGGGCACCAGACTGAAGGTTCAGTTTCAGAAGATGAGATCTCTGTCCCACATTCCCCCAAATTTTGAATCTCATTTGTTTGAGGGGGACAATGGGGTGAAAATTACTCTCTGAGGTAAGCAGAGATGGACACTGACAGAATTATCTTGTCCTTAAGTGGACTTTTGCAGTACTTAAGTGGGACATTGTTATACTCTGGAGATCAAGTTATAGATGTCACCCTTTAGGCTAGTTCTCTCTTATAAAAGAACCTACTTGTCCCCCACTCCCTTTTTGGAACTTAGCCCACCAGTCAATGATCAAACCTCTACAAACTCTTTGCATCAAAGGCAAAGTAACTTCATTTGTCTACATGATCTAGGACAAAAGAAAGCCAAAAGCCAAAAGAAAGTTTAAAAAGATGAACTAACAATATTGAGTTTATATATCGGCTCTCCTTTACCATTCTCTTGAGTACCAACAGTGAAGTTGATTTGGTTGACTTAAGAACTGGACACTAGAATTTGCAATAAAACTCAACCCTCTACCCTCTTACCAGTAGGGTGGAGATGACTGTGGAAATTTGTTTGTGTTACTGTAAATAATGCCATGGTAGCACCCCAGGATGCAAAAACTTTCTGAGGCCATGACAGCCAGCCAATACCACAGCAGCACAAAAAAATCTCTGTAGAAGAACAGAAGATAGAAATTGGCAGGAAATTATGTGAATAAATGATGAGGTTGGGGGAGTAGGATAGGTGCATATATTGAATTCAGCTAACTCTGATGTAGAACTCCCTTCTAAAGAACAGAAATTTAGGCTGGTGAATCAACACAAAAGGAATCTATGACAGTGTGAGATCCAGTCCTCTATGAAACCATCTTTAAAGAAAGGGAGTCCAAAAGGACCAATGGGGAAAATGAAGGGGACAAAGACTGAAAGGTCTTAGAAAGAAGAAAGCTCAAAGACCTTAACAGGGAAAATATTAAAATCAAAAGAAAACATGGCCTTCAGATCTAATAAACTAGTTCAAGCATCTAAGAATAAGTGCTGCACAAAAGAAGAAAGAAAACATTAAATGATTCAGCACTAGATGACAAAGAGGAATTTGAAAAGAACATGGAATCACAACATACTGTTTCTGAGTGATTAAAAAGAAAAAAGGGAATAAGGGCAGGAGAATTTATAACCCATACAGCAAAAGTAAAGGACAGAGTAGAAAAATTGGAATGTGCAATGTCAAGTTTTAACAAAGAAATAATAAAATATATAGATATGAAGGATAATTTAGAAGAAATAAAATAAAAACCAATAAGATTGAAAGAAAATACTACCTCTGCAAGTAAAACATACTGATTTCAAACAAAATGCATGACAACAACCTGAGAATCATAGATTTGTCCAAAGAACACAACAGGACAAAACCCCTTAATACTATATTGGGGGAAATAATAGAACTTAGAAAATGAAATACCAAATACTTCTGATGCTAAGATTATGGAATGAGGAAGGAACCTCTGAAGCCCTCTTAAATTCCCCTCCAAACAAATTAAAAATTGCTTCAGCATTGATCTAGGAGCAGGGAAGTAGCTTACCAGCCCAGCAAGAAAGGTCTGTCTCACTGAAAAATAAAAAGAGCAAGATTCAAGAGCAACAGCCATCAACCTCACAGCCAGGGTCTGCAGGAAAGTTCATAGGGCAATCTTAGAGCAATTCACAAGTGAGGTTCTCCCCTCCTGTAAACCATAACTCTCTAGGCAAGCAAGTAGTTTGTGCAATATAGCAAATACAACCTATACACCCATATAAGGGGGTGCACTACAGCACAAGGCACCAGCAAATCTTTGATCCCATTGCTGACCAGTAGTGAGACTCTACCTCAGAGTTGGCTAACAGCAAGACCCCATCCTAAAAAGCTCACTAAAAAAATAATGCCTTAAAAATTAAAATTAATCTAGTGAAAGTTAATGATTCCATGTGATATCAAGAGAAGATCAAACAAAATTAAAATAAAAGATAGAAGAAAATGTAAAATTTTTCATGGGAAAAACAACTGATCTAGAAAATAGATACAAGGGAGATAATATAAGAATTATGGGACTATCTGAAAATCATAATAAAAAATCTGGACAATGTTTTTCAAGAAATTTCTAAGGAAAATTTCTCTGGTACTAGTATCCAAAGACAAAATAGAAATCGAAAGAATTCACTAATCACCACCTGAAAGAAATCCCAAAATGGAAACTTCTGGGAACATCACAACCAAATTCTGGAACTCATAGATTAAGGAGAAAAAACTGCAAGCAGCCAAAGAGAAATAATTCAAATATCATTAAGTTACAGTCAGGGCTACAAAGAATTTGACAGTTTCTACATATAAGAACCAGAGAGCCTGAAATATGATATTCTGGAAGGCAAAGAAGTTAGGATCACAACCAAGAAACACCCACCCAGTAAAAATGAATGTAATATTTCATGGGGAAAAATGGATATTTATTGAATTAGGTAACTTTCAAGTATCCCCAATTTAAAAATTAGAGCTAAAGAAAAAAAAGACCTTCAAATAGAATATTGAAAAGAAACATAAAAAGCTAAAAACAAAAACAAGAAAGAAAAAACATAAGGTTTAACTTTATATTTCTGTATAGTAGGATAATATTTTAACTCTTTGGAACTTTAGGAAAATTAGAAGAAATGTATGTATGGAGAGTAGGTGTGAATAGAAGGAAATCTTAATGGGATATTATCTGAAAACAAAATAAATGAGTGAGAAAGAAGATTACACTGGAAGAAGAAGGGGACAAATTGAATGAGAAATTACTTCATGTGTGAAACAAGGTTGCCCACTATCACCGTTACTATTTAATATTGTATTAGAAACGCTAGCTATAGCAATAAGAGCTGAGAAAGAGATTAAAGGAATAAGAATAGGCAATGAGGAAGCCAAATTATCACTCTTTGCCGATGACATGATGGTATACTTAGAGAACCCCAGAGATTCTGCTAAAAAGTTATTAGAAATAATCCACAACTTTAGCAAAGTTGCTGGTTATAAAATAAACCCACATAAGTCATCAGCATTCTTATATATCACTAACAAAATCCAACAGTCAGAGTTACAAAGAGAAATTCCATTTAAAGTAACTACTGATAATATAAAATATTTAGGAATCTATCTGCCAAGGGAAAATCAGAAACTTTATGAGCAAAATTACAGACCACTTTTCACACAAATTAAGTCTGATCTAACTAATTGGAAAAATATTAAATGCTCTTGGATAGGGCGAGCAAATATAATAAAGATGACAATATTACCTAAACTAATCTATTTATTTAGCGCTATACCAATCAGACTCCCAAAAACTATTTTAATGACCTAGAAAAAATAACAACAAAGTTCATATGGAAAAACAAAAGGTCAAGAATTTCAAGGGAATTAATGAAAAAAATCAAATGATGGTGGCTTAGCTGTACCAGATCTAAAATTATATTATAGAGCAGCAGTTACCAAAACTATTTGGTATTGGCTAAGGAATAGATTAGTTGATCAGTGGAATAGATTAGGTTCAAGGGATAAAACAGTCAACAAATATAGCAACCTAGTCTTTGACAAACCCAAAGATCCCAGCTTTTGGGATAAGAACTTACTGTTTGATAAAATTGCTGGGAAAATTGGAAACTAATATGGCAGAAACTAGGCATTGATCCATACTTAACGCCATACACCAAGATAAGGTCAAAATGGATTCATGACCTAGGCATAAAGAATGAAATTATTAATAAATTAGAGGAACATAGGATAGTTTACCTCTCAGACCTGTGGAAGGGGAAGGTCTTTATGACCAAAGCAGAACTAGAGATCATTACTGATCACAAAATAGAAAATTTCGATTATACCAAACTGAAAAGTTTTTGCACAAACAAAACTAATGCAGACAAGATTAGAAGGGAAGCAATAAACTGGGAAAATATTTTTACAGTCAAAGGTTCTGATAAAGGCCTCATCTCCAAAATTTATAGAGAATTAACTCTAATTTATAAAAAATCAAGCCATTCTCCAATTGAAAAATGGTCAAAGGATATGAACAGACAATTCTCAGATGAAGAAATTGAAACTATTTCTAGTCATATGAAAAGATGCTCCAAGTCATTATTAATCAGAGAAATGCAAATTAAGACAACTCTAAGATACCACTACACACCTGTCAGATTGGCTAAGATGACAGGAAAAAATAATGATGATTGTTGGAGGGGATGCGGGAAAACTGGGACATTGATGCATTGTTGGTGGAGTTGTGAACGAATCCAACCATTTTGGAGAGTAGTTTGGAACTATGCTCAAAAAGTTATCAAACTGTGCATACCCTTTGATCCAGCAGTGTTACTACTGGGCTTATATCCCAAAGAGATTATAAAGAAGGGAAAGGGACCTGTATGTGCATGAATGTTTGTGGCAGCCCTTTTGTAGTGGCTAGAAACTGAAACTGAATGGATGTCCATCAGTTGGAGAATGGCTGAATAAATTGTGGTATATGAAAATTATGGAATATTACTGTTCTGTAAGAAATGACCAACAGGATGATTTCAGAAAGGCCTGGAGAGACTTATACGAACTGATGCTAAGTGAAATGAGCAGGACCAGGAGATCATTATATACTTCAACAACAATACTAGATGATGACCAGTTCTGATGGATCAGACCATCCTCAGCAACGAGATCAACCAAATCATTTCTAATGGAGCAGTAATGAACTGAACTAGCTATGCCCAGAAAAAGAACTCTGGGAGATGACTAAAAACCATTACAATGAATTCCCAATCCCTATATTTATGCACACATGCATTTTTGATTTCCTTCACAAGCTAATTGTACAATAATTCAGAGTCTGATTCTTTTTGTACAGCAAAATAATGTTTTGGTCATGTATACTTATTGTGTATCTAAGTTATATTTTAATATATTTAACATCTACTGGTCATCCTGCCATCTAGGGGAGGGGGGGGTAAGAGGTGAAAAATTGGAACAAGAGGTTTGGCAATTGTTAATCCTGTAAAGTTACCCATGCATATATCCTGTAAATAAAAGGCTATTAAATAAAAAAAAAATAATATGCCTTGGAAAATATCATCCAGATTGAAAATCAAAAATTAAATGTCTGACATACTGTTTATGTTCAAATATAAGCCTTTGAATGAATGCTATGAGCTACTCAATCCTAGATGCAGTTATGAAATTTTTACTAATCTCTATATTTCTGAAATAAAGATTCAAGAGTTGAATCCAAAAAAAAAAAAAAAAAAAGAGAAATTACTTCATGTGAAAGAGGCATGAAAGTTACTGTAATGGAGGAGTATGTGAGAAGGGCTGTTAGGCAAAACTTAAATCTTATTCTCATCAAAATTGTTTCAAAAAGAGAATAACATACACATTCAGCTGGAAGTAGAAATCTATCTTACTCTATGAGGAAGTAAAAAGGGAGAAGATAATAGAAGTGAAGGGAGACTGAAAGGAAAGTGGATTAAGGAGGCATTGATCAAAAGTAAAATATTTGTGAGGAGGGAAAGGGTAGGGGTAAGAGAGAGACTGGGACTAAAAAAAGGAAAAAATAGTATGAAGGGAAATACACAGTTACCAGAACTATAAATGTGAATAGGATGAATTCACTCATGAAATGAAAGCAGATAGCAGAATGGATTAAAAATCAAAATCCTGAAATGTGTTATTTATAAGAACATATTTGAAATAGATAGATACACACAGGGTAAAAGTAAGGATGTAGCACAGAATCTATTATGCTTCATTTGAATTAAAAAGAAGAAAGCAGACTTTCTTCTGTCTATTTCAGACAAATTGATTTCAGATTAAACAAAAGCAAAAATAGATCTAATTAAAACAGGTAAGGAAGAAAACTATATATCCCTCAAAGATATCAAAGACAATGAAGTAATATCAGTATTAAGCATATATACCCCAAATAGGATAGCATCCAAATTTTTGAAAAAGTTGAATGAGTTATAGGAAGAAACATACAATAAAAGTATACTAGTGGGGGACCTCAACTTTCTCCTCTTAGAACTAGATGTATCTAATAAGAAACAAATAAGAAAGAAGTTAATGAGGTGAATAAAATTCTGGAAAAGGTAGATATGATAAATCTCAGGAGAAAACTGAATGGGAATAGAAAGGAATATAAGTTTTTATCAACAATAAATGATACATACACAAAAACTGACCATATATTAGGACATGAAAACCCTCACAATAAAATGCAGACAAATAAAACGTAGTAAATGAATCCTTTTTAGAACATAATGGAATGAAAATTGTATTTAATAATGGGCAATGGAAAAATAGATTAAAATTAATGGACACTAATTCTAAAAAAATGGGTCAAATGACAAATTATAAAACAATTAATTTCATTACAAATTACAACAATGAGACAATATACCAAAATTTATGGGATACAGTCAAAGCAATACTAAATGGAAAATGTATATCTCGAATTGGTGACATCAATAAAAATAGAAAAAGAGTAGATCAATAAGTTGGGCATGCAACTAAAAATCCAGAAAAGGAACTCATTAAAAATCCCTAATTATATACCAAATTAAATATTCTAAAAATCAAAGGATGGATGAATAAACCTAAAAGACCAGTAAAGTAACAGGTAATACCAGAAACTATTTTTATGGGGAAAATAGATAAAACATTGGTTAGTTTGATGGAAAAAAAAGAAGAAAAATAAATTATCAGGATCAAAAATGACCATGAACAGGAAATTAAGACAATTGTTAAAAGCTATTTTCCCCAATTATATGTCAATGAATATGACTAGGTAAAATAGATGAACATTAATAAAAAAGTATGTTAACCACATTAACAGAAGAAGAAATTATCCAAATTTTAGAAAAAGAAATTGAACAAGGTATTAATGAACATTCTAAGAAAAAAATTCCCAGGGCCAGATGGATCTACAAGTGAATTATACTAAACATTTAAAGAACAATCACAATACTATTTAGAAAAATAGGCAAAGAAGGATCTCTACCAAATTCTTTTTATGACAGAAACGTGGTGGTGATCCCTAAATCAGGAAGAGTCAAAACAGAAAGATAATTGTAGATCAATTTCCTCAATGAATATTGATGCAAAAATTTCACATAAAATACTAGCAAATAGGGTGACAAGAAAAGATAATGCTGAATGTTGGAGGGGATGTGGGAAAACTAGGACACTGATACACTGTTGGTGCAATTGTAAATACATCCAGTCATTCTGGAGAGCAATTTGGAACTATGCTCAAAAAGTTATCAAACTGTGCATACTCTTTGATCCAGCAGTGTTACTACTGGGCTTATATACCAAAGAGATCTTAAAGAAGGAAAAGGGATCTATGTGTGCAAAAATGTTTGTGGCAACTCAATTTTCTGGAAATTGAGTGGATGCCCATCAATTGGAGAATGGCTGAATAAATTGTGGTATACGAATGTTTTGGAATATTATTGTTCTGTAAGAAATGACCAGCAGGAGGATTTCAGAAAGGCCTGGAGAGACTTACCTGAACTGATGCTGAGTGAAATGAGCAGGACTAGGGTCATTATATATTTCAACAATAATACTATAGATGATCAATTCTAATGGATGTGGCTCTCTTTAACAATGAGATGAACCAAATCAGTTCCATGTGTTCAATAATGAATAGAACCAGCTACACCCAGTGAAAGAATTCTGGGAAATGAGTGTGAAGCACTACATAGCATTTCCAATCCCTCTGTTTTTGTCCGCTTGCATTTTTGCTTTCCTTCTCAGGTTAATTTTATATTATTTCAAAGTCCGATTCTTCTTGTGCAACAAAATAACTGTATGGATCTGTATACATATATTGTATTCAACATATATTTTAACATATTTAACATGCCATCTGGAGGAAGGGGTAGAGGGAAGGAGAGGAAAAATTGGAACAGAAGGTTTTGCAAGGGTCAATGCTGAAAAATTACCCATGCATATATCTTGTAAATAGAAAGCTTTAATAAAAAAAGAAAAAATAAAATACTAGCAAAGTGATTACCACAATATAACACAAGGATTGTACATTATGAGCAGGTGGGTTTTGTATCAGAAAGAGGAAAGGAGCTGTGTTTGCAAGCAACCCAAAATAACTTACTTGCAAAAATTGAATATGATGAATTGAGTAGGATGGGATGATATTAAAAATCAGAATTGAGCGAAAGAAAAAAATAGTCATTATTATAAATGAAAGAATTGTTACAGAGGAAGCAAGTAGGGAGTGGAAGACTGGTAATGATGGAACCTAATTCTCCTTGCAATGCTGTTAAGGAGGGGTAAAAAATGTCTTCTGAATTTTTAAAGACATAGGCAAACAAATATGATACCAATACCTAAACTAGGATGAGCTAAAACAGCTTCTTATATGCCAAGTTCATGAATCCTAAAATCCTAAATAAAATACAGGAATGGTTTTATCACAAGACAAGGTATTATACAATTAATTATATCAATGACAAAAGTAATAAAATCATACATCAATAGATACAAAAGCTTTTAATACAGTACAAAACATTCTCACATAAAACAAACAACTAAAATAATAAGAAGTAGCTGCTTAAAAACATGAACAAGCAATAGTTGTAATGGGATTAAGCTAGAAGCTTTCCAAATATTATTAGGAGTGAAACAAAGATACCTGTCATCACCAATATTATTCAGTATTTTATTAGATATGCTAGCAATAGCAATGAGAAGAGGAAAAAAGAATTATAATGAGCAATGAGCCAATAAAACTTCATCTTT
Organism: Sarcophilus harrisii; assembly: GCF_902635505.1. Classification (NCBI taxonomy): domain Eukaryota; kingdom Metazoa; phylum Chordata; class Mammalia; order Dasyuromorphia; family Dasyuridae; genus Sarcophilus; species Sarcophilus harrisii. The sequence goes on from NC_045426.1 coordinate 199,514,923, forward strand.
TGTAGTTGATAGGATATATTTGGAAAATCCTAAAGATTCATCTAAAAAGCTAGGGGAAACAATAATTTTAGTAAAATATCAGGATTATAAAATAAATTCACATAAACCATCAGCATTTCTATGTCATCATCAAAATTCTGCAAGAAGAGATATTAGGAGATATCTCATTTACAATAAGTGTAGATAGAATAAAATACCTGGGAGTATACTTACAAAACAAGTCCAAGAACTATATGAACATAGTCATAAAAAATTTTCTATATATATAAAGATATTTAAATAATTGTAGAAATATTCATTGTTCATGGGTGGGCAAGCCAATATAATAAAAATGGCTATTCTACCTGAGCTAATGTACTTATTTAATGCCATCCCAGTTAAATTACTAAAAACATCTTATTGAGCTAGAAAAAAATAATGACAAAATCATTTGGCAGAACAAAAGACCAAGAATATCAAAGGAATTAATGAAAAAATGTAAAGAAAGATTTAGTTTTAGTTGATCTTAAACTATAATATAAGACAGTAATTTTCAAAACTATCTGGTACTGCTAGAGAAATAGGAAGATCAGTGGAACAGAGTGGACATAGAATACACGATGTTTATGTTTGTAGCAAATGATCATAGTAACCTTGCTTTAGATAAAACGAAGGACAAAATCCTAATAATTAAATATTCCATTAGTTACCCTTCAAATAACTATATCTTTGTCAAGTTTTGGTCAGCACACTCTACACTCAGACAAACAATTTAATCTCTTTGTTTTTTTGATGAGGAAATTGTTGCTCAAAGTGATTAACTTATTTGTTCAAGATAAGATGTCAGAAGTTTGTTTATTTTTATTTATTTTATATATAATATTTTATTATTATTTACCCTGAGATTTTGCTTTCAAGAACTTGTTTCTCTAATTGTGTCAGCAAACCTAAAGTAAGTATTTCTGGCAATGTTTTATGATAAGGTAGAAGGACATTTGATTATATTACTCCATGTGTACATTGCAGACTCCATTCCCTTACATGAATCACAGCAGTTAAGGTCTTCTTTATACTATTGGAGAATTGTTTTGGGAAAGGGCCCCTATTTAGTTCACTTGCATATTATTAATATAATACATTTTAAATATACATCAGAATGCATATTATTAATGTATTATGTATTAGTCCCTAATACATATTAATATATGATAAACATGTTAAATAAATGTTATTTGGGATTACTTTTCCTATAAAATAAAAATTTATAACATGGAGTGATGACAAAAACGAGAGGGTGCTATGTAATTCAGTTCGGTTGAAATTTGATTGCTACTGGAATTCAAAGATTAAAGTAACACATATGTCAACCAATGCAAATATTTAGTGATGAATAAAATTAAATTGTAGCATAGCTTCATAGATGATTTTAGAGATATGTTTACTTGGCTCTTTAGGTTGAAGAAATGATGGAATAAAGTAAGGAAAATTATCTTTCCAAGTATATTTTAAAATTCTGATACCAATATTTAAAGACTTTCAGTTAACATTTTGCAAGTTGTTTAATTTTGATGAATTGTTGTCTTTCTCTTTCTCTTAAATTTTAAAAAAAATAAGCATTTATTTTTTTATTATAGCTTTTTATTTACAAGATATATGCACAGGTAATTTTTCACCATTAACAGTTGCAAATCCTTTTGTTCCAACTTTTTCTTTTCTTCCCGCCACCCCTTCCCCCAAATGGCAGGTTAACCAATACATGTTAAATATGTTAAAATATAAGTTAAATATATGTATACATGTCCAAACAGTTATTTTGGGGTATAAAAAGAGTCTTTGAAATAGTATACAATTAACCAGTGAAGGAACTAAAAAATGCAGGCAAACAAAAATGGAGGGATTGGGAATTCTATGTAGTGGTTCATAGTCATCTCCCAGAGTTCTTTCGCTGGATGTAGCTGGTTCAGTTCATTACTGTTCTATTGGAACTGATTTGGTTCATGTCATTATTGAAGATGGCCAGGTCCATCAGAATTGATCATCATATAATATTGTTGTTAAAATATATAATGATCTTCTAGTCCTGCTCATTTCACTCAGCAAAAAGTAAACATTTAGACAAATGTTGGATGGAATGTGGGAAAACTAGAACATTAATACATTGTTGGTGGAATTGTGCATATAGCCAATCATTCTGGAGAGCAATTTGGAACTATGCTCAAAGGGTTATCAAACTGTGAATACCCTTTGATCCAGCAGTATATATCCCAAATTGGGATTTATATCCCAAAGAGATCTTAAAGGAGGAAAAAGGATCCACATGTGCAAAAGTGTTTGTGGCAACCCTTTTTGTAGTGACAAGAAACTGGAAACTGAATGGATGCCCATCAGTTGGAGAATGGCTGAATAAGTTATGATATATGAATGTTATGGGATATTATTATTCTATAAGAAATTCTAAGGAGGATGATTTCAGAGAGGCCTGGAGAGACTTACCTAAACTGATGCTGAGTGAAGTGAGCAGAACCAGGAAATCATTGTACACAGCAACAAGAAGATTATGTGAGGATCAATTCTGATGGGCATCGCTCTTTTCAACAATGAGATGATTCAGGTCAGTTCCAAAGATCTTGTGATGATGAGAGTCATCTATACCCAGAGAGAGGTCTGTGGGAACTAAGGGTGGATTACAACATGCATTTCATTCTTTTTATTGTGGTTTGCTTGAATTTTATTTTTTCACATTTTTTGATCTAATTTTTCTTGTGCAGCAAGCTAATTGTATAAATATGTATGCCTATTTTGGATTTAACATATTTTTTACTATGGCTAACATATATTGGATTACATGCCATCTAGGGGAAGGAGTGAAGGGAAGGGGGGGAAGTTGGAACACAAGGTTTTTCAAGGGTCAATATTGAAAAAATTATCCTTGCATATGTTTTAAAAATAAAAAAATAATACAAATAAACATTTGTATAAGGAAAGAGATTGATATATGCAGAAAAGAAAGTGATATAAAAAAGACTAATTTTTAAAGGTACATTGCTATGAATAATTATATACCATGTAGTTGTGATTAGAATATAATTATTTCTAATAGGTTGTAAAGTTTGATTATTTATGGAAACAATTTATCTGAAAATTTTACCTTATGATTTTGTTATGTATAGAGTCAAGAAAATTTCCATCAGAAAATAGAAAATTTCACAGAAACTATGGTTAGTTACCAAGGAATCATTCAGAATCATGACTAGTATATCATAATCAGTACATAATCATAATAATAATCAGTACTACTTCCCCAGAGGGAATTTAAATGAGTCCAGCTGAACTTGGAGTTCTTCAGCAGTATTAAAACCACTAGATTTTAGCACATAGGTAGCAAAAATAATTAGTTAAAATAAGAATGTTTTTCCCTTTTCTCCCAATTCCTCTGTCACTTCTACTAACTTGAGAACTTGTTCCATGTCACTTGCTCCTGGGAAGGGTTCTTGCTACAGGTACAGAAAATTCCATTGTGCAAGTCTGACTCTAATTATCCAATATTCATTTCTTTTGTCAATTATTGTTTTTTTTTTTTAATTGCAGTCTCTATTTCTTTGTACTCTTTATAATAAATACCATCTTACTGGAGAACACACACATATAATATGTGTGTCTATAAGTGTTTATGTATGTATGTATATTCATTCAGGAGCTTTATTCAACTAGCCAAAATGGAATAATAATTTAGAGTCAGAAGTACTCAATTCAAATACTCATTCAGTTACTTGATGCCTGGGTCTTTATATCTCATTTGTACAATGAAAGAGTTGAAATAGATGGGTCCTATGATTCTTTTCAATCCTAATCTTTGATCCTCTGAATTCAGTAGTCTCTAAATCCAGCTAAAGTGAGATGGCACTGGATTTGCTGGCAGGGAAGACAGATTCAAAGTTTTCCTCTGCCACTTAATATTTTTAAGTTTCCTCATCTGTAAAATGAAGAAATTGGACTGGATGATCTTTAATGTTTTGTGTGCCCTTATTTAAAAGAGGTTCTTGGGGCAGCTAGGTAGCCCAGTGGATAAAGCACCAGCCCTAAAGTCAGGAGGACCTGAGTTCAAATGTTATCTCAGACACTTAACACTTCCTAGCTGTGTGATCCTGGGCAAGTCACTTAACCCCAATTGCCTCACCAACAAAAGAAAAGGGGGTGGGTGGGAGTTTTTAGATAAAAGAGGAAGGCTCTGCTGTTAAAGTATTTATAACAATAGAAAAGTCACTTTTCATAATGTAATTAATCATTTATTTATTTTTTATCAAAATTAACTAAAGATTATCTTTGGCCACTGTCTTAATTTAAAAATGGACCCTAGAGGCAGTGTATATTGAGCAATATTATTCTGATATAGAAATGTTTTGCAATATAATTGAGATTTAAAGTTTCATGGGTTGAATTATTTTAAAAATAATTTTATGTTTGTTTTTACCCAGAAAAAGGACCGAATATATTTGCAAAAGAACAGGTGGTTGGAATTCCAAAACTGAAAGGGTAAATTGCTCTTATATAACATGTCATTTATATGGTTCTGCAAAGAATATCTTTAATTTAAAAAAAGAATTTAAAGTTCTAAGTATGTTCACTGTACATAAATTTTAAGTTATTGAAATAATTTCTAGATAAATTTGATTTTCTCTAGAATAAGAAGCACTTTATTTGCACTGTACATACCAGATGAGTGAATTGATCCCTTCTAAACTGGAAAGCTTATAAAAAATGTGAAGTGCGTCAATAATTTTAAATTACTTGATATTTAACATTTTCATGTTTTTGATCATCTCCAAATTTAAGTGCTTTGATAAATTTAAATTACAATGTGCAGAGTGATTTAGCATTGTTAAAGTGTTTCAAATTCTTAAAATAAGTGTTTTAATTTAGAAATGGGTTGAGCAATATTTAAGTTAAAGCCTCAAAAGATTTTTGAAATTATGTAAAAAATAAATATCTGAAAAATTAAAATAAACCTAAAAATGTAAACGTAAGAAGTATAAGAAGTATAAAAAGTATAAGAATAAACAAGGAAATAATGAGAGAAAAATTATAATACAAAGTTTTCACCCATATATTCTAAAATGAGACAAAGAAATAAAAAAAAATACTGAGTTTTAGAATTTGTTTACTTTTTATATGAGCTGCAGCTGAACAGTTGCCCCCAAACAGGCATTTAATGTCTTTTAAAGGACAGGAATTGCATATTGATTCTTTTCTTAGCAGCTACAAAATGGTCAAGAAATTTCCCTCTCAGTTATGGCAACATGACATGACATACAAAAGGAATGCTTATTGCAGAAGAGAGAGATCATGAGAGGAGAAAGAGACAACATTTTTAGGCTGCCTTCTCAGTCTGTGTAATGTGATTTATTGAGTATTAATTTGCTAATTTCTCATTTCACAAAATTATAACTTGGAATGTTTGAATATATATTCATGGTTGAACAGGACTTTTAAAAAATTGAGACAGGAAAGTCTGATAATCAAATGAACTGTTTTGTTTAAAAAAAAAAACAGACATTCTGGCTGTATCATACTTTATTATTACATTTATAAATCATTTTGTATCTAAACTTATCATGTTCATACATAGATCTTTCATTATCACTTTTTTTGGAGGTAATATTACAAGAGTATTTGTATTGCAATGTTAGAATTCATTTTAATGACATTATTAATTGCCTATTATCTATTAATTTCCTAAAATCAAAGAATGTTAAAGCTATAAAGAATCTTAGAGATCATCTAGTCCAGTCACTTACGTCCAAACACCCCCTATTTTAAAAAATGATTTGGATGGAAAAATATCATGCTATTATTATTATTTTTAAATTTTTTACTAATCTTTATTTGAAATTTACAGTTTACTTTAACTATAAAGACAATGTTCTCTATCTGCCAAGGGAAAATCAGAAACTTTATGAGGAAAATTACAGAACACTTTTCACACAAATTAAGTCTGATCTAACCAATTGGAAAAATATTAAATACTCTTGGATAGGGTGAGCAAATATAATAAAGATGACAATATTACCTAAACTAATCTATTTAGCGCTATACCAATCAGACTCCCAAAAAACTATTTTAATGACCTAGAAAAAATAACAACAAAATTCATATGGAAAAACAAAAGGTCAAGAATTTCAAGGGAATTAATGAAAAAAAATCAAATGAAGGTGGCTTAGCTGTAGCAGATCTAAAATTATATTATAGAGCAGCAGTTACCAAAACCATTTGGTATTGGCTAATGAATAGATTAGTTGATCAGTGGAATAGGTTAGGTTCAAGGGATAAAACAGTCAACAAATATAGCAACCTAGTCTTTGACAAATCCAAAGACCCCAGCTTTTGGGATAAGAACTTACTGTTTGATAAAAATTGCTGGGAAAATTGGAAACTAATATGGCAGAAACTAGGCATTGATCCACACTTAGCACCGTACACCAAGATAAGATCAAAATGGGTTCATGACCTAGGCATAAAGAATGAAATTATTAATAAATTAGAGGAACACAGGTTAGTTTACCTCTCAGACCTGTAAAAGGGGAAGGACTTTATGACCAAAGAAGAACTAGAGATCATTACTGATCACAAAATAGAAAATTTCGATTATACCAAACTGAAAAGTTTTTGTACAAACAAAACTAATGCAGACAAGATTAGAAGGGAAGCAATAAGCTGGGAAAATATTTTTACAGTCAAAGGTTCTGATAAAGGCCTCATTTCCAAAATATATAGAGAATTAACTCTAATTTATAAAAAATCAAGCCATTCTCCAATTGAAAATGGTCAAAGGATATGAACAGACAATTCTCAGATGAAGAAATTGAAACTATTTCTAGTCATATGAAAAGATGCTCCAAGTCATTATTAATCAGAGAAATGCAAATTAAGACAACTCTAAGATACCACTACACACCTGTCAGATTGGCTAAGATGGCAGGAAAAAACAATGATGATTGTTGGAGGGGATGCGGAAAACTGGGATATTGATGCATTGTTGGTGGAGTTGTGAACGAATCCAACCATTCTGGAAGTAGTTTGGAACTATGCTCAAAAGTTATCAAACTGTGCATACTCCTTTGATCCAAGCAGTGTTACTACTGGGCTTATATCCCAAAGAGATTATAAAGAAGGGAAAGGGACCTGTATGTGCACAAATGTTTGTGGCAGCCCTTTTTGTAGTGGCTAGAAACTGGAAACTGAATGGATGTCCATCAGTTGGAGAATGGCTGAATAAATTGTGGTATATGAATATTATGGAATATTACTGTTCTGTAAGAAATGACCAACAGGATGATTTCAGAAAGGCCTGGAGACTTACACGAACTGATGCTGAGTGAAATGAGCAGGACCAGGAGATCATTATATACTTCAACAACAATACTATATGATGACCAGTTCTGATGGACCTGGCCATCCTCAGCAACGAGATCAACCAAATCATTTCCAATGGAGCAGTAATGAACTGAACCAGCTACGCCCAGAGAAAGAACTCTGGGAGATGACTAAAAACCATTACATTGAATTCCCAATCCCTATATTTATGCCTACCAGCATTTTTGATTTCCTTTACAAGCTAATTGTACAATATTTCAGAGTCTGATTCTTTTTGTACAGCAAAATAACGTTTTGGTCATGTATACTTATTGTGTATCTAATTTATATTTTAATATATTTAACATCTACTGGTCATCCTGCCATCTGGGAGAGGGGGTGGAGGGTAAGAGGTGAAAAATTGGAACAAGAGGTTTGGCAGTTGTTAATGCTGTAAAGTTACCCATGCATATAACCTGTAAATAAAAGGCTATTAAATTAAAAAAAAAAGACAATATTCTAAGGTTTCCATGACAAGTAAGACACAAAAATGGTAAGATTTTCTTCCTATTTTAATACATGAGGAAAGTAAGACTGACAAAGAGGTAAGTAAAGTAGGCTTCCCAAAATCATGCCTTGCAGTTGGAAGAATTTAGACCCAAGGTTCCTCACAAGTCTGGTATTTTTTCATTTACATCCATGGTCCTAAAGGATAAAACAAAAGTTTGCCTTTGAATTTATCCCTAAACTGTAATTAATTTTTTTCTTCTGACTAAATTATCTCATTAAAAAAAAATTGACCTGCTAAGTCAATTCAGTTAAGTGGTGCAAATTTACCACATAATAATTCCTTTAAGATCTCTGACATATGATCAACAAACCTTAGCCCTCAGTCAAAAACAGAACAAAGATATATTCTTTATCAGTTTACCAGTAACCTAGACATTTTTACTTTGACTTTTTAAAGTATAACCCCTTTGTTTCAAAGGACATTTTCATATAATTTCTCATTGTGGAGATTGATTACTCATTGCTTCTTGCTTGAATAAGAGGCAAAATTGTTGAAATCTCAGGGTTTCACATAAAATATTGAAATAAGTCATGTGTGCAAAAACAGGCATTGAAATGTTTTACTGAGATTTATTTTGTAATTAAATAAATTGATTTATCTAAAATATATACTAACAATTGAGATATTTCCAAGTAAGAAATTACTAAGCAACAGGATCCAATGAATGGAAAGCTGACCTCTAAACCAGGGAACCCTGGTTTAAGTTCTAGCTTTGAGGCTTCCTGATCAGAAATGATTCTGGGAAAGTCCTTAATCTCTCACAATTCTAGGCCATTCTCTAAGAATATAAATTTTAGAGAAGGTGTTTAATCTGCATTAGAACAGGAAATTTTCTTATCTGGAGATTCCCTAAACCAATAAAATCACAAGTTCCATTCCTATCCCTATTAATCTGAATATGGGACTCCAAAATATACTGGTCAGTCTTACAATGATATACATTGGAAAAGAGAGAAAAGAATATATGCCTATGTATAACTGGAATATATTAAAAAAATAAAATTGCATGATACATTCAGATTTTATAACGTCACATATGGGGAAAACAAGCTGCCTATGTTTCCATTAATAACAGTTCAAATATTCTTTAAGCAGTTATAAATTCTGGTGAATAATATCACCTTCTAGAGTATATTCCTAGACAATATCACAATTTTTTTGGAGGAGGAAAAGTTAGTCAAATAATCAATTAACAAGTTGTCTGTTATGTGTCTAGTATTGTAATAAATGATGGAGATACAAAGTTAAAAGTGAAATAGTTACTGATACCAGGAATTTCTATTTATAAAGGGAGAAAACATATAAAACTTGTACAAGTAATTGGGAACTAATAAGGGGGCCATTTGATTGTTTGAATTTCTCCCTAACTTACTAAATGAGACTGGAGAAGATAAAGAGTATAGTAAATCAGTAAAAACTTTAAAATAATTTAACAACACTTGCTGACTATCAAAACAAAAGAATTAACAGGCAGGTGTTAAGATCTTTCTTCTTTCAGAACTAGGGTAGTCATTTTGCACCTGACAAATATTATCTCTCTCCTTTATTTTGGATAAATTATTTTGCACCTTGGAAAAAGTATGAACCTTTGAGTGTTTCAAACCCTGAATTGCCTAATAATAAGTTGTAAAGCTTTCAATACTTAGAGTTATCTTTTTACACCTTATAAAGAAATAAGAATGATTACCCTTCTCTATTCCTTTATGAAATATTTAGTGAATTAGTGAAATTATAGCACACCTAGCATAATGGGCTGAAATATCAAATAAAGTTAGCTAGGTCTACAGAAATTAGCTCTTTGAGGGAACTGATCTATGGAGGTCCAAAATCACCTCTGGAAGTTTAGGAAAAAACCAGCAAAGGAAGAAGAATTCAGCTTTTGAAATGGAATTTCACCTCTATTAGTGTACAATGGGATAGGGGTAGAGTATTTTTTCTTACACATCCTCTCCAACATTTTAGCATGTTGAAGTAGAACAATTCACCTTATAAGAGATATATCATGCCCACCAGAGAAGGTCCAGATAGAATCCATCTACAGAAATGAATTGAGCAGCAGAGAAGAGCTTTTTCAGAAAGCCTAGGGGAGTGACTTGAAATGCTAAAGGTATGAGTTATTTTGGCCATGTGTGTCTTCTTAGTTCACTCTATGTGTGCATACTTTCTTTAAACTGATGTTAAGTTTTGAGAGGATGCACCACAGGTTCAAGGAGTCAATTTTTTTTATATTTTAAAATTCTTCACTTAATATATCAAATCATATATCATAGTATGATCACCATTGTAGGACTTGTGACATGCTCATTGTAAAATGTTCAGATTGGTTATATTAAATTATGTAAATGATATTAGTGAAAAACTTTTAGTACAGATAATATGCTAGTTTTACATGTCATACATGAAGTTTATAAGTATGAGAGAATGCCACATCTCTATTTATTTTCCATGTGGTTATTACACACTTTACCTTTGTCATCAACTTAAGACAAATTTCTGTCATATCCAAATATTTCAAAACTTGATATGAAAAAAAAACCTGCTTATACTAGGTCCTGAGAAAATTTAGATAGTTCTCCATTCTCACTAAAATATATGCTTTACTCTGCACTCAATTAAAAAGAGCAGGTTTAATCATTTAATCAACTTTTTTAAAAAATCAAGCTTCCTATATAAAAATGGAAAGCTAAGTTCCTTCACATATAAATCCTAGTACATATAATTCTCTCCTCTCTAGGTTAGAATTTGGGTAAGCTGGAAGTTATCTTCTTATTCTCTCTTGAGAAATCATGCTGATGTTTCAATTGAAAGTTAGGGGAGGAGACCCATGTTGAGACCTGAGATAAAACTTCTCTTTTTCTTTCCCTCTGCCAGATGATTATTTCTCAGCGTGTTTAATTAGAACAATAAGTTCTTTGATTTATTTAATTCTTCAATTCCATTTAGCTTAATGATTTTATGTAAGATATTTTGAAATTTGTCAGCTGAAATAAAACTATTTGGCATCATATCAGTTCATTAAATAGCCTTCATTAAAGTTTCAGACTTTGAGAACTATTAATAAATTGATTGTGTGGGCTTCTTATCATTGTTGCAAGAAAGCTAGGATAAACTGATTGGATTAATGTCAATTCCACTTTCATATTGAAGCTTAAAAAACTCAAACAAAATGAGTATTTCCACATACAAAATATAACTGGAAGAGAACTTAGATGCGAAATTGTGATGCTTCCCCCGCTTTTCTTATTACATGTATGAGGATAAGAGTAGAATTCAGTGAAGAGAATACATTTAAAAGTGCTACACCCACTCTCAAAAATGTGAATTTGGCTCCAGGCAGACAAAGAATTCATGGAAGAACTCAAAAGGAATTTAAATATCAAATATGGGAGGTTGTGGCGTTCTTCTTTTTTAATATATGATGGTTCTCTGGGAGCAGATTTCATTTCAGTTCAAATCAATAATCACCCAAATGCAGCCAGCTGTTAAAAGTTCAATCCTTTATTGTCTCCTTTCAAAATAGCCTGGTTAGTTTTTTTAGAGGCCTATCTACCTCCTTGGTTCCAAGAGCTCTTGCATCTTGTCCTTTGCCTCTGCCAGCTTTAGCCTCCAGCTCTCTCTGAATCTTGGTTCTGAATCTTCTCAACTGAACTCTGGCTCTGTCAATCTCCTGAACTGAATCCTGCTTTCTCCATCTCCTCAACTGACTCCTCGTTAAGGCTCCAAGAGCTTCTTTATATATGATCTCTTTATATATGGGTGTGAACCCAAAAGTTGACTCCTCCTCTGAGAGTGGGATTATGGGAGTTGTAACTTGTGAATCTCCTGGACTTGTGAACTCTAAGGTGTGAGCTAATGTGTGAACTCTCAAAGGTGTAAATATTGTTTCTATCAATTCCAGTGAGTTAACACTTTGTAAGGATTCTAACAGGAGGTAAAGGAAAAATTGGGTAAATAAATGAGAGTGATCTAAGGAAATCATGAAAAAAGAGTCAATAATCTTATAGAAGCACAAAAAATACTTAAACAATAACACTATACAAAGCACAAAATTCTGCATAAGAGAAGTATAAAAGACAAAATTGACTAACTGAAAAAAGAAGTAAAGAAATTCACTGAACAAAATAATGCCTTAAAAAGTAGAATTGGCCAAATGGAAAAGAAGGTACAAAAGCACTCTGAAGAAAATAACTCATTAAAATTAGTATTAAGCAAGTGGATGCTAATGCTTCAAGAGACATCAAGAAATAATTATGTGAAAACAAAACATGAAAAAACTGAAGAAAATATGAAGTGTCTCATTGGAAAAGCAATTGACCTGTGAAACATATCCAGGAGAGATAATTTAAGAATTATTGGACTACCTGAAAATTATGATTAAAAAAAGGCTTGATATCATCTTCTAAGAAATTATCAAGAATTACCCTAATATTCTTCAATAAGGGGATAAAATAATAATAGTAAGAATCAATCTCTCATGTCCTGAAAGAGATCCCAAAATGAAAACCCCCAGGAATATTACAGCCAAAATCCAAAGCTCCCAGGTTAAGGAGAAAATATTGTAAGCTGCCAGAGAGAAACAATGTAAATATCATGAAACTACAGTAGGAATAACATAAGATTTAGCAGTTTCTACATTGAATGATAAAAGAGATTGGAATATCATATTCCAGAGAGCTAGGATTACAACCAAGAATCATCCACCCAACAAACTGAATATAATTCTTCAGAGTGTAAATGGATATTCAGTAAAATAGAAGACCTTTCAAGCATTCCTAATGAGAATACCAACTTTGACTTTCAAACCCAAGACCTAAGAGAATCATAAAAAAGTAAACAAGAAAGAGAAATCACCAATGATACAATAAGATGAAACTTTTTACATTCTTACATGGAAAAATGATACTTGAAACTCCTGAGATATTTCTTATTATAAGAGTTGTTGGGAGGAGTAAATCTAGACAAAGGGCATGGGTGTGAGTTGACTATTTTAGGATTATATCCAAAAATTATTAAGGCATGAGAAAGAGGAAAACATTGGGAAAGGGGAAGAAAGATTGAGAATGGAGTAAATTATCTCCCATAAAAGAGATATAAGAGAGCATTTACAGAAGGGAAGATAGGTGATAATGAAGAGGGGGAACATGGAACTCACTCTTATTGCAGTTGCTTCAGAGGAGGAATAACAAACACACTTGGGTATAGAAATATATCGTATCCTATAGGAAATGGGAGGGGAAGGTGAATTAGAAAAACTGGGGGCTGATAAGAAGAAGGGAAATTAAGGGGAGATAGTCATAAGCAAAATACTTTAAATGGTGTACAGGGTAAAAGGAGAGAAAAATAGGACAAATAGGGGAGACAGGTTGGAAGGAAATGCATAGCAATCATAACTGTGAAAACAAATTTACAAGTTTCTCTGATAAAGAACTTCCTTATCAAGATTTATCATTTTTTCTTTTTGTTATATTTGCCACTATTGTATTTAAGGTGAAATATCAAAAGAGTTTTCATTTGTATTTCTTTAATTGGTGAGAGTTTCAAGCATTTTTTCATATAGATATTAAAGGCTAGGGTTTCTATTCCCTGAGAAAAAAACTCCTATTTATATTCTTAAATCATTTATCAAATGTGAAATGGCTTTATTTCCTATAAATTAAAATTATATTTTAATTATATTTCTTCAAAATGAAGACTAATAGATCAGCTTGTTGAAAAGATTTTTCTTAGTTGATGATTTCCCTTTTTAATATTAGCACAATTAGATTGTGCAAAACTTTTAAAATTTTATTTAATCAAAATTGCCCATTTAGATAAATCTTCATGGAACTATGGGAAAGCAGGCACATGGATGGTTTTTGGGTGGTCCTGTAAATGATGGAAAATGATTTGAAAGTATATATAAAAAGTTATTAAACAGAGTATACTTTTTGACTTACTCTACCATATTTAGGCTTATACCACAGTTAGGCCTATATATAAAAGAAATCAAAGAAAGAGAAAAAGGTCATTTGTGTACAAATATATTTATAGCAACAATTTTTGCAAGGGCAAAAACTGGAAATTATGAGAATAACTGAATAAATTGTGGTATGTAAGCACTATTGGTCTGTAAGAAATAATTGCAATTAGCACATACAACTGTTTTGTTCTAGATATTGTGTTAAGGATATTAGTTATATTATTTGATTCTCTCAACAATGCTAGCAGATGATATTATTATTGTTATTATTATTATTATCCCCATTTTATAGCTGTAGAAACTGAGACAGACAAAGGATAAATGAATTACCCTAGTTTACACATCTATTAAGTGTTTTAGATCTCAGGTCTTTATCCTCTACTCATAGGACTTTATCCCAATGTACCACTTAGATTCCTAGCTGATGAAATAGATGATTTCAAAATAGTTGTGAAAGTGTTTATATGAATTGGTATAAAATGAAGTGAGCAGAACAAGAACACTTTTTTACTATAATATTATTATTATAAAAATGAATAATTTTGAAGATGTTTTATAAACTGCTGAAGAATGGAATGATTTATACAAAAACAATATTACAAAAAACAAATTACTTTGATTGCTATAAGAATTATAACCATTATAGTGAGCATTCATGAGACTAGAAAACGAATGATGAAAAATGAAATGTTACAGGGAGATGGTGGATTAGGATGTAGAATGAGACATATATACATTTTTATGCAGTCATTGAAAGAATTTATTTTGCTTCACCAAGAATATTTGTTACAAGAAATTGTTTTTCTTTTCTTTCAATGAAATGATGTAGTACACATAGAAAATCTATTTCAATTAACTTAAAAAAATAGAAAGGGGCTGCTATAGTTAGGAAATGTTTCATGTATTTTCAGATGTTAGCTCACTCTCTTAGTTTTGCTTAACTGTTTTATTTTGTTACAAAAGAAACTCTTACAAAGTAGGAATAATTTTTAAATGTTTGCAATGAAAAAATAAAAACCAATAATAAAACTCCAAAAAAAAAAGGGCAGTGATAATAAATAGGCACTGTATCCTAAGGAGAAAAGGACTTTTCCATTTGACTTTCTGTTAACTTATATGTTTTAGCCTCCTTCATTAGAATATCAATTCTTTTAAGCAGAAACTTTTTCCACCTTTAATTTGTACCATTATTGTTTACCCAGTGTTTTGCACAGTATTTTTAACTAAATGCTTTAATCATTATAGGTCCAATAGTGATATAAATGGTCCTAAACATATTCCAAGTACTTTTGGTTTTTTCTGTCTGCTGTTATAGGTTCGAGCTGCTTATACACTTATACCTACCCTGGTTTGTCTATATTCAGAGAATCTATAGGATTCTGCTTTCTTTTGCACTGTCCAGTACTGGATGGAGAAGCTAATATTCTTTTTTTTTATATTTTCTTTACCTCTATTCCTTCTGCTCCATTTTATGTTATAATGGGGTAGGGAAAATATAAGGTCCTCTGTCTTTTTTTTTTATTTAATAGCCTTTTATTTACAGGATATATACATGGGTAACTTTACAGCATTAACAATTGCCAAACCTCTTGTTCCAATTTTTCACCTCTTACCCCCCCCCCTCCCCTAGATGGCAGGATGACCAGTAGATGTTAAATATATTAAAATATAAATTAGATACACAATAAGTATACATGACCAAAACGTTATTTTGCTGTACAAAAAGAATCAGACTCTGAAATATTGTACAATTAGCTTGTGAAGGAAATCAAAAATGCAGGTGTGCCTAAATATAGGGATTGGGAATTCAATGTAATGGTTTTTAGTCATCTCCCAGAGTTCTTTTTCTGGGCATAGCTAGTTCAGTTCATTACTGCTCCATTAGAAATGATTTGGTTGATCTCGTTGCTGAGGATGGCCTGGTCCATCAGAACTGGTCATCATATAGTATTGTTGTTGAAGTATATAATGATCTCCTGGTCCTGCTCATTTCACTCAGCATCAGTTCGTGTAAGTCTCTCCAGGCCTTTCTGAAATCATCCTGTTGGTCATTTCTTACAGAACAGTAATATTCCATAATATTCATATACCACAATTTATTCAGCCATTCTCCAACTGATGGACATCCATTCAGTTTCCAGTTTTTAGCCACTATGAAAAGGGTTGCCACAAACATTCGTGCACATACAGGTCCCTTTCCCTTCAAGGTCCTCTGTCTTAATACACACCAATGTCTTTCCACAATTCCCTGGTTTACAAATAAAAAATATGTATATTTATATACATACAGATGTTTTAAAAATATCTATTGCATATGATTACTTATTTAAAAACATACGCACACATATAGACACTTAGATAGTACAGTGGATAAAATGCTAGGTTTAGAGAGAGGAAGACTCATTGGTTAATCTGACATCAAACATTTATTAGCTATGTGATCCTGGGCAAGTCACTTAATCCTCAATTTCCTCATCTATAAAATGAGCTGGAGGAGAAAATGTCAAACCACTTCTTTATTTTTGCCAAATGTGCTCAGGAAGACTTGGATACAATTGAAAATGACTGAGCAAAATATACCTATTTATATTTTAATTTTTCAGGCAACTTCTAAAATGCTCTCTTTACCAAAAACATATAGCTAAAATTTTTGAACTTAATAAAAATTCAGTCACTATAACTAGAGAAATAATAACAAGAAAAATCACACAATGGGTTTGGAGAGGAGGGGCAGAATTTGATTGTATGTACTTATTCTTAAAAAACTGGAAAGAATTACTTGCTTAAGTCGAAATAATGGGTCCCTAAAAGGAAAATGACTGCTCTATAGAAAAATAGAAGAAAGATGTAAAATAAATCTTAGATTTTGGAAAAAAAGACTTCAAAAATTTTCGAGAAAGAACAGACAGTATATAGATCTGTTATTTTGTAGAACAAGTCAGTCCATTAAGGATGAGAGGCTCACAAAGAAGAAATTCTAAAGACACACAATAAAGTGATCCTGATGAGGATGAAAGGAAGAGATTTGTCCAAAGAGATTGATGTGAATCTATACAGAACTTAATAAAACACTTAGATATCAAAAGATGTACACAAAAGATGGATAAAGTATAAAGTATAAAGGATGAATAAAAAATGTTATATAGTATAAAAAGTAAAGCATCCATTTCTGGTCAGTCAGTCCTCAAATTTGAATTAATAGTTATATTTTAAGGTTCTAATGGACAGTAATGGACACCTTGATCATGAGATAGCCATCGCTAGCAATCTGGACAGAGGAATCCATCTTTACTAATCCATCTTTACCTACACTACTCTGGTTGATTTTCTTCAAGAGTTGGGTTAGCCTAAACTCTGATAGAGGAATATAAGGACTGAAATACATCTTATCCACACAAATACACTATTCCAATAATTGCTATTTTTGTCTTATGTTTTAGATGAAGAAAATGAGGTAGTTGGAGATTAAATGATTTCTCAAGATCACATGGCTTTTTAGTGTCTGAAACTATATTTGACCTCAGATTTTTCTTAACTCCAAATGTAGATATCTATGTCCTGTATCTCAAGCTGTATCTAGGTGCAAAATGTTTCAATATTTTTGAAGAATGCTTTTAATAGTTCAGGAGAAATATTCTTTAAAAAATGTAGCACATTGTTATTCTAGAAGTGGATACAAATATTTGATATGGAATCAAGTTTTATTTGCCTTTAGAATTATATAGCTTGAACTTTTCTAAGCATTACTTTTGTTGTCGTGCAATCAATATGAGAATGATCATTGACAGACATCAAGAATTGGACCACAAATGATTGATTCTACTGAAGGCTATTGTCACAATTGTTTAATAGCCTTAGTTTTGTTCATATTTTATAGTTTAAAGTACTTATGGTGATTTTGTTAATTTATATTCTGTTTTACTTTTTATATTCTTTCATAGTCCCTCATTAATACTATTATAAAGAAGATAGAATGGATTATTATCATTACTTTTTGAAGACACTGATATAAATTTGAACAACACTTGGAAAGAATCTGTTTTTCATTCTCAAACAATTTTTTGCATTATTGTCAAACAAGTTTATAAATTATGTACAAATACTTTTATGCATTTCTTTATCTACATATATGTATGCAAAAATGCATTATATGCAGCACCTTTCTCTCACTCACTTTCTCTATTGCTGTCTAGTCACAGACAGATATTAGGAAACTGTGTAAAAGGTCAACATCCCATTTTTTTTTCTTCTAATTCATGGTTAATTAGATTCTTTGCATTATTACATTTATAATGATGATAGAGTTGATAAAAAGAAAATATTATTTCCTGATGGTAAGTATATTTACATTTGAAGAAAGCAAAAACAAACAAACAAACATAAAAAACACTCAAGCAAAACATGAAAAAGAATCAGGACAAACGTGATTTCTTTTTCACTGCTCTTGAATTAGTTTAGTGTTTAGTCTAGTGTTGCTACTTCCCATAGTGAATTACTCACTTCAAAGAGAAGGAGTTGTTTAGGGACTGACAATTGAGAACATTTGCAATCAGCTGAATTTATTAACCTTTACAAATGCTTTATAAATACTTTATGAGTCCTTCCTTCCTCTCCTCCCACCTCCATGGGACCAATGTGTTTGTTTATTGATTAAACATACACCCTGATAGCATAGCTGATTTGCTTGTGACTTCAGTCATAAAGTTGGCCTTAGTAATAGCTTAAGAATGTTCTTGTGAGACTTTGCAATGGAAAATTGATTGGCATTATGTAGAGTTTCATGTTACTAATTAACAGGGGGAGAAAGTTTATGCAAAAAAAGAAGAAATAATTTACATCCTAGCTGCACAATAAAGAATTTTTGTTATCTTCTTTGTGTAGAATCTTACCTATCACAGACAAGATCCTATTTACACCAAAATATGGGGCATTAATGAAGAAAATATCAGAAATTAATTCTTGGATTTTACTGACGTGCTTTTAACTTCATTTTGTTTTTTGTTTTTACTTCCTTTGCAAATTTCTTTATATAGCTGTTTTTTTAAAGTCATCAATATAAAGAAATAAATTCAAGATAATATACATATATATATATATTTGTTGCTTCATTGCTTTATTTTATTTTTAATTTATGGAATAAGACAAAATATTTCCATAATATAGCCTAATAAAAAAGAGAATTGCATATGAAATTGTAAATCTACTATGTATAACTTGCTGTTTCTTTCAAATATACAACAAAATTCCTTTTTCTTTTTTTCCACTCTAGATATGACTAGAATTATATACAATGGGTAAACACACATACATACACACATACCCATTTATGTAAAATTATTCTATACACATATATTTATCAATTCTTTTTTTGGAAAATTTAGTATCTTAACACATTTTTTATGGTTAATTTGGGTATTTATACTGGTAAAAATGACTTATTCATACAGTCATTTTAAAACAATATTACTAGTATTATGTAGAAAGTTCTTGTGTATTTTCCATGTTATCAAATTTGTTTAAGGGTGATTAATAATAGTACTTTCCATCTAAGATTGGCTCTAATTTATCCTGTACATTGTTTGTATGTAGATGATTGTTTCAATGTTTCCATTATGCTATGAGCTCCTCAGTGGCAGGGACTGACTTATCACTGTGGCTGGTACATTTTAGATGCTTAAGTGAATGCTTGTTGGCTGATTAATTGACTACATGCATGCATACACATGTGTAATCCAGATACATCCTCCTTCATTCATATATATGAATGCTCTCCCACTTTACTTCATGGATTCCCTAATTTCCTTCAAAATTCAGTTTCAATTTTGTCTTTTGCAGAAGATTATTTTCCTGTCACCCTCTTCTCATCAATACCTCTATATGAAATCACTCTCCCTTTATATTATATATCTCATCATGTACAATTTTGTATATTTGACTCCTCATTTATAATATAAAAGATCATTGAGGGCAGGCATTAGGTATTTTGCCTTTCTTTGTAGCCCTAGAATTTAATACAATGCTTGGTAAATAGTAAATGCTTGTTGATTAGCTGTCAATTGATTGAGCTCCTATTAGTCCAAAGAGCAAAGGAAACTATGATGAAACACTGCCATTTTTTCCCTGAAGAGCAAGTATATTTCTGAGAAAGAACTATAATATATAAATATATGAAATATCATACATCTATATGATACATATATGGTGTATCATATGACATGATATATGGGAGTTGCCCCTTTAACTATGTTTGTGACATTCACACTTTGTCAAGCAAATTAGAAAACAACAGATGCATTGCAAATTAAGATGTATTTAATATAGCAGCCTATCACATGTGTGAAAGTCTTTCCTTAACTCAGCTTTTCTGTGTTGATATATTGGTTTTTAGACAGCTGATAATGAACTCTTCTAGCAATTAAGGGTAGAAACATTGAAGGTTCATAATTGTGTTGTTTCCACTTGGGATGGCAGTGGCAGATCATAGTATGAAATCTATTTTTTTGTGTGTGTGCTTGTAAAACAAAGAAAATGTTCCTGTTTTCATACCATCCAATTTTGCTTTCTCTTTCCTTTTTACAAATTCCAGAACTAGTTATACAATGACTACATTGAAAAGAAATAACTTTGAAAGATTTTAGAACTCTGTTCAAAATAGTGACAAACCAAGAGTCTAGGAGACTGAAGATCAAGAAGGCTACCCATTTTTTTTTTTTTGCAAGCTAGGTGATGGGCTTTAAATATAGACTAAGAAATACATTTTGGAAAATAGTCAGCATGGGAATTTGTTTTGTTTGAATTTGTGTATTTTGTGTGAGGTTTTGCTTTTTTATTGTCCAATTGGTAGGGAGACTAGGAAGGAGAGAAAATAAATATTAATTAGAAAAATAACAAAATTAAATGAAAAATAAATCTCATGACTTGCTTGTCTTGAAAAAGATGGTTCAAATACTGTAGTTTGTCTCTACTTAGTCACCACCATAATAAATACAACAAAATTTAGTTAAATCATATCTAATTTAAAGGGCACATTTGTAATTTGGGAAATGAAAAAAAATCCAAAGGTGAAAAACTAGTTTAACTGGGTAATAGAATTATAGATATAAGGTAGGACCTTCTTTTTATGGGAATATTTTTATTTAATGAAAGAAGTCAGGGAAAAAATTACCTGAAACTCAGGATAAGCAGTTTCTAGAGAAACACAGATAATATGGTAAGATCTGAGAAAAGGCTGACTCACAAATAAAACTATTTGTGGACAGGTAAAGATAGTTTTGAGAGAAAAATAATGGAAAAAATATACCTCAGGAGCAAAAGTATCAATTTTTCTGAAGGACTTTGTTTCTCTATGGCTAGTTCACATATACCTGTTTTTCAGACTTGGAAGTTTATTTCTCGAAAACCTGATCCAAAGCATTATTTTAGGATTATGAAATATTATACATCATTTGACAAAAATGTGGATTTTGTCTCTCTCAATCAAAGATAAATATGCTTTATTTATGGGGAGAGGCTTTCATCTGAAGCATTGGGAGCTAGATGAGATCACAAATAACTGTGAAGCCACATTATTAAGACACAGAAAAATTGACCAGATAAGCTGGCATGGTAATCTTTTTTTTAAAGTCAAATCATCAGGAGATAGGACACAAAATAGAAAAGACAATGGAAGCTAAGATTAAATGACTAAAGACAGGCAGCCCTCATTATAGCTAATCTTATTTGGAGGAAATTATAACTGCCAGTAAAAACCCAGAGACTTTTGAATTCAGTTGCAAAATACTCTTCATATAAATAAAGACAATTATAAACAAATGGAGAAATAGCAACTTCTTATGGATAGGCCAAGGCAATATAAGAAAAATGACAGTTCTACCTATGTTGTTACTTATTCATATCATACCAAACTACCAAATAATTATTTTATAGAACTAGAAAATAATAAAAAATTATCTAGAAGAGCGAAATATCAAGAATATGAAAGAAAATTAATAAAAATTAAAAATATCAACAAATATGAAGCAATGTGGCCTGATAGTACTAGATTTCAATTTATATTATAAATAAGTAATCATGAAAACAATCTAGGACTACATAGGAAATAGATTGATGATTAAGTGGATGAATTAGGTAAACAATACATGGTAGTAAATGATGTAGTAATCTTGTATTTGATGAACCTAAAAATCTAAGCTTTTCAGAAAGTAACTCATTATTTGACAAAGACTGTTGGGAAAATTTCAAAGTAGTTTGACAGAAACTAGGCATGGATCAACAAATTACACTGTATTTCAAGACAGGTGAAAATGAGTGAATGATTTGAACATAAAAAGTGATATCATAATGAACAGGCTGATTTCAGAAAAGCCCAAAAAGACCTATACAAAATGATGCTAAATGAAGCAAGTAGAACCAGGAAAACATTGTAGTGAATAACAGCAAGATTGTGTGATGATCAGCTATGATGATCCTTAGCTCTTCTCAGCAATACAGTGATCCAAAAACAATTCCAATAGACTTAGGATGGAAAATTCCATCTATATCAAGAGAAAGAACTATGGAGACTGAATGTAGATTGAAACACACTATTTTTGTTTTGTTTTGTTATGCTTTTTTCTTTCATGTGGTTTTCCTATTTGTTCTGATTTTCTTTCCCAAAATGACTTATATGGAAGTGTTAAAAATGGTTGTACATTTTAAAAAACCCACAACAATGAAAATATGACTTGCACAAATTCCTAAGTATAATTTTTTAAAAGAGTTATATCAAAAGCAAATTAGGAGAGAATGGAGAACTTTATCTGTCAGATCTATAAATAGGAGAAGATTTTATGATCAAAGAAGAGGTATAAATGATTACGGATAGCAAATTAATGAAAATTAAAACTTTTTGCACAAAACCCAATGTAGCCATTTTTTGGAGGGTGTTTTCATTGCATATTTATTTATTCTTTTAATTTAATTTTTTTTATTTTTCCTTGTTACATGAAAAATGTTTTTTGACATTTGTTTTTAAAACTTTGAATTCCAGATTCTCACTTCCTTCCCATTTCCAATCCTATTTAAGAAGAAATATGTGAAGTTATGCAAAATGCTTCTCTAAAAGTCTTATTGTGAAAGAAAACATGGATCTCCTCACCTCTCCTCCCAAAAAACCCTCAAGAAAAATAAAGTAAAAAAAATGGTATGCTTCAATATGTATTCATACACAATTAATTCTTTCTCTGGGTAGAGATACATTTTTCATCTTAAGTCCTTCAGAGTAGTCTTGGACCATTGTGTTGTTGAGAATAACTGTCATTTATAGCTGATTATCCCATAATTTGTTATGATTTTGTTTGTACATTTTGTTATGTACATTTCACTTTGAGTTCATGGAGGATGTTCCAGGTTTTTCTGAGAGTTCCTGCTCATCATTTCCCATAGAACAATAATATTTCATCATAACCACATACTGCAATTTATTCAGCCCTAATTAATGGACATCCCTTCAATTTTCAATTCTTTGCCCTGAGAAGAGAGCTGTTATAAATATTATTTTGCACATATCGGTCCTTTTTCTTTTCTTTTTTTAAAGTATCTCTTGGGAGGATTCTGGGAAGATGGCAGAGTAGATTGGTAAATTTCTGTCTCTCCAGATTCCCCTCACAAATTGGACATATTTGTGCCCCAGGGTGAACAAACTGATGGAAAATTCAAAAAGACTTGGGGCAGAGCAAGGGATCTTCCTGTACAATGTGGGAACATCTGAAGAAAGATCCTAGGCTGGAGATTAACTTGTGTGAAGTGTAAACACCTCTGAACTAGCTCTGTAGAAACACTAAGTGGGAAGTCCTTGGACTAGCTGCCTTGGCTGAACACTCAGCAGGAATCACAAACTTTCGCCTTTCAGACTGTTTGTGGAGTTGGCCCTGCGTGAGAAGAAACCATGAGCACACCCATAAGTGCAGACAGCAGGGTGGGGACATTGCTGGCTGTAGGCACTTGCTGGAGGGTAAAGCTCTTGGTTTAGGGTTCCTGGTCAGAGTGGAGAGCTGAAAGGAAGCTTGAGGCATCATTCCACACCCCAGGATTAAAAGTGCTTATGTTAATACCTCTTATTTAAAAAAAAATGAACTGGCAAAGAAGAAAGAACCCCACTATTGAAATATGTTATGGGAACAAAGAAGATCAGGGTTCATCTTCAGAGGAGAATACTTTAGAAAAAACTTTCTATCCCAAAGAGTAATGTTGAATGGCTCTGTGCCCAAAGAAAATTTATAAAGGAACTCAGAAGAGAATTTAAAAATCAAGTGACAGAAATTGAGAAAAAATTAAAAAGACAAATTAAAAACTATCCAAGAAAAGCAAGATTTTGCAAAAAAAACCAAGTTAATCAACTAGAAAAGGAGGTACAGAGTTTTAAATATGAAAATAATTCTTTGAAAATTAGAATTGGCAAGGGGAAATCAGTTGAAGCTATGAGAGACCAAGAAATAACAAAGCACTTTTGAAGAATGAGAAAATGGTATAGAATGTGAAAAATCTATGACAGATCTGGAGAAAAGATCAAGAAGAAAAAATATATGAGTAATTGGTTTGCCAGAAAGTTCTGACAAAAATAGAGAACCTTGACACAATAATGCAGGAAATAATGCAAGAAAATTATCCTGAGGTGATAGAACATGAAGGGAAAATAGAAATAGGAAAAAAAATCCATTGATAATTACTTCAAAGATGTCTTTTTTTTTTGGAAAACACACAGGAATATTATTGCCAAATTAAAAAAACCCCAGATCAAAGGGAAAATTTTGCAAGAAATAGGAAAAAAAACCAATTAAAATATGCTAGAGCTACAATTAAAACTGTACAAGCTTTATCAGTAGCTACAATAAAAGAATGCAGGTCCTGGAATCATATCTATAGACAATCAAAAGAGCTAGGTCTGTGGTCAAAAATATATCCAGCAAAATTATTTATAATTTTAAATGAGAAAAAATGAACATTCAATGAACTTGCAGATTTTCAGGACTTTCTGTCTATCAAACCTGAACATAACAGATAATTTAATATATAAGAGCCAATATGAAAAATCAGTTCTAAAAAACTTAACATGGACAAACTATTTAAACATGGACAAATTATTTAAATTTTTAATATATGTATGTTATATGTTTATGATTGAGATCAACAATATGATAGCTCAAAAGAAACATTGGCAAAGTTAAGGTAAAAATAATAATGTTATACAAATGAGGTGCAGAGGAAGAATAGACACAGAGGCATTAGAGGGTGAAGGAAGCCTCATAGTTCTGAAAATCTACTCATATTGGTAATGGGTTCAGTAAGCAACATTACATATATATCATGAAGGGTATGGCACCCTCCAAAATCTACAAAGAAATAATGGGAAGTGGAGACAAGATGGCAGAGAGGACACACATTTTCTTCTGACCTTCTCCCTTGACCTTCAGGCTAATTAGCAAATCCAGCCTCTGAATTAGTTCTGTTCTGGCAGAATCCACAAATATTGGGAGTGTAACAAATTATTAGCAGAAGATAATTTTGAACTTCTTCACAAAAGGTCTGTTTCAATTGGGCATGGAGGGAGGTGGGCTAAATGCAAGAAGGCCAATTCAGACACCAGTGCAGGATATGCACACACCCAGTGTGGTGCAAGCTCTGTGGGGCCAGAGAGGAATCAACAGCAGTGTTGGCTACTCTGCCCTGGATACAAGCCAGTAGATCAGGAAAGAAATTATAAATCATCCAACACAAAAACAAAAGGTAAATAGTGATCCCTGAATCACCAGAATTCCATGAGACCTAGCCACACCCATTTAGCACCTGAAGTGAGTCACCTCAGCTCTGCTGCTTGTAGAGACAGCTTGGACAATCTCTCTTGCCCTAGAAGCAGATCTCACCTAAAAAAATGAGTAAAAAAGTAAAAAGAACTCTGACCATAGATAGTTTTTATGATGAAAGAGAA
This sequence comes from Sarcophilus harrisii, assembly GCF_902635505.1. Classification (NCBI taxonomy): domain Eukaryota; kingdom Metazoa; phylum Chordata; class Mammalia; order Dasyuromorphia; family Dasyuridae; genus Sarcophilus; species Sarcophilus harrisii. Next base: position 199,540,747 of record NC_045426.1, read on the forward strand.
GAACAGATTTTAAACCCTCAGGAGACGAGAAGCAGATCGATTCCAGATGAAACCCCAAAGGGTAATATAAATTGGTCCCCATCACACAAGGCTCTTCTAGAAGAAATTATAAAAGATCTTAAAAGAGAGCTGTAAGAAAAATGGGGAAAGGGAATGAAAACTTTACAAGAAGGTTTGTAAAGAAAATGAAACAAATTATCTGAAGAAAATTCATTTCAAAATAGACTTAGTGAAATGAAAAACGCATATAACTCCTTAAAATTAGAGCTGACAAAATGGAAAAAGAAAACAACTTGCTGAAAAACAGAATTTGTGAAATGGAAAAAAAATCCATAGAACAAAACAACTCTTAAAAATTCAATTGAACAAATACAAAAAGAACTAAAAAAGTAAATGAAGAAAATAATTCACTAAAAATCAGAACTGAACAGATGGAAATGAATGACTCAATGAGACATTAAGAATCATTCAAGCAAAACAAAACAAAAAAAAGAAACTAGAAGAAAATGTAAAATACCTACTTGGGAAAACAACTGACCTGGAAAATACATCTAGGAGAGATAGTATAAGGATTATTGGACTTCCTGAAAACCATAATGAAAAAAAGAGCCTAGACATTATTTTTCAGGAAATCATCAAGAGAACTGCCCTAATGTGATAGAATCAGAAGGTAAAATAATCATTGAAAGAATTCACAAACACCTCCTGAAAGAGACCCCAAAATTAAAACTTCAAGGAATATCATGGCTAAATTTCAGACTATCAGACCAAGGGAAAAATATTGCAAGCAGCCAGAAAAAAAAAGAAAAAAAAGAAAACAAAACACAATTCAAACACCAATGAATCATAATAAAGATTATCCAGGACCTAGCAAATTCCACCTTAAAGGATTAAATGCCTAGAATCTGATATTCCAAAAGGCAAAGGAACTTGGAATGCAGCCAAGAATAAACTATCCGAATAAACTGAGCATTTTTTTTCAAGGTAGAAGATGGACATTCAATGAATCTGTTGAATTCCATTTATTTCTGATGAAAAGACCAGAGCTGAAAAAAATTTTGACTTCAAAATATAAAATGCAAAAGAATCATAAAAGGTAATTTTTTTGAGAGTTGTATCTCTGTTATGGCTATACATAGATAGTGCATGTATAATATGATTTTACTGTTATAAGATAAAAAAGAAACTAGAGGTAGAAAGGGGATTATACCAGAAAAAAGGGAAAGTGGAGAGAAAATAAGGGAATTAAATCTCATGAAGAAGCAAAGAAAACCTTTTATAATTGAGGGAAAAAAGGGAAGGGGATGAACATTGTATGAATCTTACTCTCATAAGATTTGGCTCAAAGAAAGAATATTAAACTTATTTGGTTTAACAGAGAAACTTCTCTTACCTTATAGAAAAGTGGGAGGGCAAAGGGAAAAAGAGAAGGGGGAGATTAATAAAGGGGAAAACAGAAATAGTATAAGAAAAATATAAGAAAGGGGGAGGGGCTCTAAAAGGTGAGTGCTGCTTGGGACAAAGGGTCCTCATAAGTAAAACATTGGTGAGGAGAGAAAGGGGGAAAGTGAAATGACCACGCTAGCACCCAGGACATCCCAGAATCAGCTGGAGTCAGGATAAGCAAAAGTCCTAAATCTTTATTCTCAGTCCCCTTACACAGGATTGAACAGGATGGAAGCAGATTCTCCATGGCCTCCTTCCCTCTCCTCTACTGTCGAGAGTGTGTCCCTGGCTGGCTTTACTCTACCCCCTAGTCCTCCTATAATCCTCTATACACCAATCATTGAGCCAGTTTGGATAGTGGAAAGGACCATTTTCCAAGCATATGCCCTAGAGTATTATCCAATCAGTAGTTCGCCTCAAGCACTCCATAGTCCTGACCACAGTACATTGAATTCAATAGTTTCAGCTCTCTACAGAAAAGTAAAGAGAAAAGTATGATTTGGGGTAAATTAGATGGTGGGAAATACATAATTAGTAGTTTTAACTGTAAATGTGAATGGGGTGAACTCTCCCATAAACTCAGAAGTGGATAGCAGACTGGATTAAAAGCCAGAACCCTACAATATGTTGTTTACAAGAAACACATGTAAAGCAGAGTGATACATATAGAGTAAAGGTAAAAAGCTGGAGCAGAATTGTAATGTTCTTCTTTAAAATATATTGTTCTCTGGGAGCAGGTTTCTTGGGGGCTTCTGGGAACAGCCTTCATTTCAGTTCAATGTAATCACCCTGAATGCAGCCAGGTATTAAAGTTAAAATCCTTTATTTTCTCCTTCAAAGTCTTGTCTCTTTTCCTGGGGCCCAGTTAGCTTTAATAGAGACCTATCTCTCTCCTTGGTTCCAAGAGCTTAAACTGCCTTCTCTGGCTTATGAATCTCCTAACTGAATCCTGGCTGAGGCTCAGAGTTTCTAGTGGACTTCTGTTCTAGTGGGCTTGTCCTCTAGTGGTCTTGTCCTTCCTGGCCCTGAGACCTCATCCTTATATATCCCACACTGAGTATACACCAATCATTATATCATTAGGAAACCATTATTTGTTGTAGCATTAAATCAATGCTAAACTACATTTAGCCACTGTCTCATCAATTACTTAGAATCTTGTAAGAATCCTAACATCTCCCACTTTCTTTTGATTTAGTACATAGGTGGTCTGATCTCCCTGACTTCTCAAAGAGGTGAGAATCCCCAAAAAGAGGGTGATCATGCCTTCTCTGACTGCTCAAAAAAGGAGTGAAAACACCATAAAAAGGAGGTGATCATATCCTTCCTGACATTTCAGGAAGGGAGATGAAAACACCAAAGGAAATGGGAAATCAAATCAAATTAGCGGGGTTTCTGAAGGGGCTCACTTGAAAAAGGTATACATAAATCCATCAATATTGGAGGCATTACACATAATTACACAAATTACATAAGCACATAGTATCACAGGCTAGTAGTGACATAACAAACAACATGAATCAACGTGAGGAATTATACATGTTCATAAGTCCTAAATATAGTCCAAAAGAAATCTATTCCATTACTTCATGTGCCAGGAATCCAATAATTCCTGCAAGTTTTGAAGTCCTGAAATAGTCTCATCTTGTGTTAGGGAATCCAATGATTCCTGAAGGATTTCAAGTCCTACAATAGTCTTTATGAACAATTTTTCATCTCAGGGAATCCAATGATTCCTGCAGATTTTCTTTTTAGGTCTTCTCCTTTGTTTCAAGGTTTTTCTCTTTTTCTGTCTCTCTCTCTGATGAACAAGGAGAATACTGCTCGTTGGCACCCATCTGATTCCTTTTCCATCTGTAGGAACACAAGCAAACCCTCTCTCTCAGGCAGTTAACCTATCTAGTCCCTTCCACTTACCACTTTTGGGATTTTTCCTCATCATCTGGCAATTACGTTGGAGTGATTTCACTGGACACTGCCCTTCTGTTGGGTTAAAAAGCCTATATTCTCCCCAATTGTAATCCTTTCTGCCATCTGATTGCTTTTAGGATGACTGATCATGTAATCCCTTTCTGCCATGTGATTGCTTTTTGGCTCATTGATCATGGCTTAATATTGAATTTCTAAAGATTCTCTGAGTGTAAACTTAGCTGCCATTGTGTCCCACCTGTCTTTTGTATGATATCTTGGGGCTGGGACCTGCCTTTCATTTCCCTGGGTCAATCTACATTCTGAGGCCCAGTGGAAGCCCTTGTGGCATTTTGGACATAGGGTTTTAGGTCTTCTCTCAGCCTGTCTTCTCTCTCTATCTCCATATCTACAATGGGCTCTCAGATGTCCTATTTTTCCACACAGAAAACATTGATGATTCTCTCTAGAAGTCCATTGCTAAGAGGGACCCTGTGTTTCCATCTTCAACATAGTCTGGGTATAATAAACATTTGTGCCTGCTGTGGCACAGCGTCTTATGATCTCCTCTAAAGAAGCATCTTTGTGTAGTCCCCATATAATTCTTTTGCAAACCTCATTGGCATTTTGCTTAGCTGCATTTTCTCCAATGGTTCTTGTGACAGCTGTTTACAAATGTCCCACAAAATCAGCAAAAGGTTCATTGGAATCTTGCTCTATTTTTGTGAAGTCTTTACCTCTATCTTTCTCTGGGAGGGAACTCCAAGCTTTTATAGCAGCAATAGCAATTTGCTCATACATCGTTATGGGATAATTAGTCTGTGCTAAATTCTCTGCATAGTGACCTTCACCTGCTAGTTTGTCAAAGGTGACTTGTATGTTAACTCCAGTTTGCTTATTGCATTGGGCTTGAATCCTATATAATTCATGATTCTCTGAGAACCACAACAAGTTTTGTCCAGGTCCTAAACATGTCCTTGCTATGGATTTCCAATCACAAGGGGTTAAGATTTCATAAGCCAAACTATTTAGTAACATTTTAACATAAGATGATGTAACCCCATAAAGAATGCAACCTTCAAATCCTTGATTTTTTCTAAATCTAAAGGAGTATATTTTCTCCCTTTTTGACCTGAAGAGTCAAGCTCTTCAATCACAGGGTATGCATTTATTTTTAAATCAGATATATCCTGTCCTTCATTTTTTGCTTTAACCAATGATTTTTGTAGTCTTGTCATAGGCTGCTTCATAAGGGGTTGTGTCACTGTCTCTCCCCCTCCTCCTTCTCCCTCCACTCATGAAGAGTTAATTGAGGGAGGTAGGTCAGAGTATGGGAAATGACCTAATTTCTCCTGCTGTGAAGCACCACACTTAAAATTGTACTTAACTCCATTCTTATCTGATTCTTCATCCTTTTCACCTAGTTTATTTGGATCCTCCCCCTCCTGTTCTTTCTTCTTTTTCCTTATTCTAGTACTTATATAATTTCTTGAAGTCAGTTGTATTAAATTATATGTATTAAGTGTGTCTTTGGAAATTGAGTCAGGTTCATTTTCATTGTAGAATTGACATAGTTGCTCTCCTACTAATTTCCACTCCTCTAGAGCCAATTCTTTTTCCACAGAGAACCAAGGAGATGTGTACTGTACAGTTTCTAAAAGTTCAGTGATCTGCTCCCAAATTATAATCAAACCTTGACTTTTCATAAGTCTGACAATGCTCTTTATACATTTTCCTTGAATTGGAAAAGAAGACTGTTTTTTAAACATCTGTCCCATTTTAGCTGAAATTCTACTTTAGCTCTTTAAAAAAGTTTCCTTGTTGTACTCACCCTAATTTCTGGGTCACAGATAGGGTTCTTGGTCCCACGTTTGGGCACCAAAATGTAATGTTCTTCTCTAAAATATATTGTTCTCTGGGAGCAGGTTTCTTGGAGGGCTTCTAGGAGCAGCCTTTGTTTCAGTTCAATGTAATCACCCTGAATGCAGCCAGGTATTAAAGTCAAAATTCTTTATTTTTTCCTTTTTTTAAAAGTTCTCCAAATATTTTTATTCCTAGATAAAACTGTGCTAAGTTATTCACCAAGACCCCAAATACACAGAATCTATTATGCTTCAGGTAAAGTAAAAAAAATAAAATAGGGATAGCCGTCTTGATTTCAGATCAAGGAAAGGCAAATATTGATCTAATTAAAAGACAGAAAGAAGGAAACTACATCTTGATAAAGGGTACCATAGATAATAAAGCAATATCAACACTAAACATATATGTACCAAGTGGGATAGCATGGAAATTCCTAAAGAAGTTAAGAGAGTTGCAAGAAGAAATAGACAGCAAAACTATAATAGTGGGAGATCTCAACCTTGCTCTCTCAAAACTAGATAAATCAAGCCACAAAATAAATAAGAAAGACGTTAAGGAGATAATTAGAATTCTAGAAAAGATAGGTATGATAGATCTTTGGAGAAAATTGAATGGAGACAGAAAGAAGTACACATTCTTCCAGTTCATGGAACCTATATAAAAATTGACCATATATTAGGACATAAAGACCTCAAAATCAAATACAGAAAGGCAGAAATTCTAAATGCATTTTTTAAAGATCATGATATAAGAAAAATTACATTCAATAAAGGGCCAGGGGGAAAGTAGACCAAAAAGCAATTGGAAACTAAATAATCTCATCCTAAAAAATGAATAGTGAAACAGCAAATCATAGAAACAATTAATAATTTCATCCAAAAAAATGACAATAATGAGATAACATATCAAAATTTGTGGGATGCAGCCAAAGTGGTAATAAGGGGAAATATTATATCTCTAGATGCTTACTTGCATAAAATAGAGAAAGAGATCAATGAATTGAACTTGCAACTAAAAGAGCTAGAAAAAGAACAAATTTAGAACCTAATCAAATACCAAACTTAAAATTATAAAAATAAAAGGAGAGATAATAAAATTGAAAGTAAAAAATTCTATTGAATTAATAAATAAAACTAAGAGTTAGTTTTATGAAAAAACCAACAAAATAGATAAACCTTCCATTAATTTGATTAGAAAAAGGAAAGAGAAAATCAAATTGTGAGTCTCAAAAATGAAAAGGGATAACTTTCCACCAAATGAAGAGGAAATTAGAGTGATAATTAGGAGTAATTTGCCCAACTTTATGCCAATAAATTTGATAACTTAAGTGAAATGGAGGAATACCTAGAAAAATATAGATTTCCCAGATTAATAGCAGAGGAAATAAATTACTTAAATAGTCCTGTTTTTAGAAAAAGAAATAGAACAAGCTATCAATAAACTCCTTAAGAAAAAATCTCCAGGGCTAGATGGATCTACATGTGAATTCTACCAAACATTTAAAGAACAATGAACTCCAATGTTATATAAACTATTAGAAAAAAATAGGGAAAGAAAGACTTCTACCAAACTATTTTTATGACACAGACATGGTACTGATACCTAAACCAGGAAGGATGAAAACAGAAAAAGAAAATTATAGACCAATTTCCCTGATGAATATTGATGCAAAAATCTTAAATTAAATATTAGCAAAGAGATTACAAAAAGTCACCCCCAGGATAATACATCATGATCAAGTAGTATTTATACCATGAATTCAGGACGGGTTTTATATTAGAAAAACTATTAGGATTAATTTACTATATCATTAAGTAAGCTAACAAAAACCATATGATTATCCCAATAGATGCAGAAAAATCCTTTGATAAAATCTAACATCCATTCCTATTAAAACACTAGAGAGTATATGGAGAAATGGGCTTTTCCTTAAAATAATAGATCTATTTAAAACCATCAGCAAACATCATATGTAATGGGGATGAATTGGAACCATTCTCAGTAAGATCAGTAAGATCAGAGGTGAAACAAGATTGCCCACTATCACCATTACTATTCAATATTATATTAGAAATGCTAGTTTTGGCAATAAGAGAAGAAAAATAATTTTCTTGTATATCTTTTGCTATTTGGTTAATTCTTCTATGAGCACTTCCAAGAAGCCTCTCTGGGCTTGAAACCAATTTGTTAGTTCTATTTTTGAAGATATTGTTTTCTTCAGTGGATTTTTTTTTTTTTTTGCATTTGGCCAGTTGTTTTTTTTTTAAGAGATTGTCTTTTTTTTTTTTTTTAAAGCTTTTCTAAGCTGTTGAGTCTCTCTTACATATCTCTCATTTCTTTTTATCATTTTTTCTTCTACCTCTCTTATTTGTCTTTTAAAATGAGCACTTCCAAGAAGCCTCTTTGGGCTTGAAACCAATTCTTACCACTCTTTGAGATTTATTCAAAGGACATTTTTTCCTTGTCTGAGTTGGCGTTTTGTTGTCACCATACTAGCTTTCCATGGTCAAGGTTTTTTTCTGTTTTTTTTTTTTTTTCTCATTTTCTTTCCTTTTCTTTTGGGTTTTCTTCTTTTCTTTTATTGTTATGGTTGAACTCTGATTCTTTACCTCCTTAACCCCAATAAAGGAGGTGCTGTCTCAAGCTTCCTGTGAAACTCTGAACCTTGACTTTTAGCACAGGGCTCCCTTGTATTTGGAGGGGGTAGCTTTGCCTGTTCTTTTCAGGAAACAGCCTGGTTTTCCAGAGTTTGACTTCTGAACTGGGGCTAGAGGCTGCCCCACTGATCTGTCGAGGATTCAGTTGCTAATTTGCTTACTGGCTTTCTTAGGGCTGAGTCGGAGAGAGTCTCAGAGAGAGTCTTAGCTGAGGTGAACACCCTTTTTACCCAATGAGACTGAACTTTCTTGAAGTTTTTCCAGTGTATCTTGAACTAGGGAGTGGTTTCTTTCCAACCGTCTCTGTTCAGAGGCTTGGTTTCATATGATTTTCCAGAAAGAGCTCAAGCAGCTTCCTGGCTTCACTCCGCCAAATTCACTTCCACCCATAGCTTTTGATTTTCAAAATATATGCAAAGATTGTTTTAACATTCACCTTGGCAAAACCTTGTGTTCCACTTTTTTTCCCCTTCCCTTCCCCTCACTCCATTCCCTAGAAAGCATGTAATCCAATATCATATCTATATTTCAAGAGAGAATATATAATGTATTTTAAGTTAACTTTTAAAATTCATCTTAAAGCTTCTCTAGAAAGTGTTGGAAAAAAAGTTTCTGGGAAATATTGTTGCAAAAGACAAAATCTTTAGAAATAGATAACTTTCAGAAAGCTTCTGCTAACATAAGAAGAAAAAGAGAAGGAAATATTTCCTTCTTTTAAAAAGCCCATAAAAGTCCTTAAAATGGATTCATAATAATGAGGCCAGGTAGTAGGGTTGAATAAAAACCTCACTGAATCTGCAATTGAAAAGAGATGGGCTGGTTATTTTATGATCTTAGAAAACTCACTTAGCTTCTCTAGACTTCAGATTAAAGGATCATGGAATCAAAGAATTGGAAGGGGTTTAAAGACCTGTCTGGTCCAACTGTCACCACAATGGAAACATCTTTTTAAGGTTTTCCAGAACATTTCTAGTGAATGAGAATTCTATACTTCTTAAGAGGATCTAGTACACTTTTGGATTTTACTTTTTAATTCTTGCATCCATATCTTCCATTGCTACCAGTATTGGAGTTTAAATGCACAGATGGCCTAGTGTGATAAAGTGAAAAAGAGAACACATGAAGACATATTGAACTAGTTGTAAAAAAAAAATACCACTCTGAATAATTCTTTTATGAGACATGAAAAAATTACTTAAGTGAATTAGGAGACATCCATAAAAGAAGATCTTATTATTTCCTGAACCCCATAAACATACTTCTGCTACTCTAGAGGAAGTTAGAATTTAAAAGGAACTCCTGTCTTTATGAGTTATGCAGGAGGTATATGGAGGTGGAGAGCTAGAGAGACAGACAGACACACATGCACAGAGAGGGAGAGAAACAGAGAAAAACAGAGACAGAGACAGAGAGACATAAAGAGATGGAGACAGAAAAACAGAAACAGAAACACACAGAGGGAGAAAGACAAAGAGAGAAACAGAGACAGTAAGGAAAAAGAATCACATGAGAGAAACATACAGACAGAAGCAGAGAGACAGAGATAGAGAAAGAAGAAGACAGAATGACAGAGACAGAGACAGTCAGAGAAACAGAGACAGAGAGACAGACACACACATACTCACACACATACACACAGCAGAGAAACACACAGAGGAGAGAAAGAGAAAGAGAGAGAGAGACAGAGAAAGAGAGACAGAGAGAGAGAGAGACAGAGAGAAATATGGAGAGAAAGAGACAGTAACAAACACAGACAAAGACACATAGACACATAGATACACAGATAAAAACACACACAGAAGAAGAGAAAGAAACACAGAGAGACTGGGAGAAAGAGAGAAACAAATACATAAAGAGAAGCAGAGAGAGACAGAGACAAAGAGAGAGACAAGGGCACAGAGACAGGTAAACAGACCCGACAGACAGACAGACAGACACACAAACACACACAGCCACACATAGAGGGAGTAAGACAGAGAGACATTCATGCAGAGGGAGAAAGACAGAGACATAGAGAGTTAGAAAGAGACACAGAGAGAAATGCACACAGAAAAAAGAGAGACAGACAGACAGAAAGAGAGCACTAACCAATACATGAGCTATATCTGATAATATATTATTTTGCATATATAGTCCCTCGTCTCACTGGTGAAGGAACATTTTCTCATCTGTTATTCAAGAAAAATTGTTTTTTGTACCCAAGAAAAATCTTCATATCTATTCAACTTTTGTTTTCAGATAAGCATCTTTTAATTATAGGTAATACAAAGATTTATCCCTCCAAAAGTGTTTTTGCTAAATTTCTAAAGCTTTTCTTGGGTCTTAAATAGAACCTTCTGATTTGACTTCAATAGATAAAACATATAAAATGTTAAAAATATATTCCTGTGTTGCAGAATCAAATAATCCAACAATCCTTTCACTTTAAAGAGAGACATTGTAATTATGAGATAAAGAATTCTCTAAAATCTATAAAACCCTTCATAGAAGCAGGCCAACAATTATTGGCTTTTTCTATTTTGTTCTTAGTTTATAATTTGGTCATCTCTATGAAAAGAAAATATGTATTCTACTTAAAAATATTTTCAGTATAACTAGGAGAAAGGCTAAATTCAGTGATTCCATCTGCTTAATTACATTTTCCCCTCTTGTTGCTGCCATAATCCTTAATAGTAATCCTCTCTTCCAACGATTTATTAAGTACACACCTCTTTGCCTGGGTCAAGAACAGAAGAGCAGGATGGATTAATCAAACAACCTAATATGATTCATGGTGTTTATTAGCTCTAAGTATTTTAGCAATTTGATTTCAGGTTCAGAGGCAGATTCCTTTATAGTAAAGGGCAACAGCGATAATGGAGGTGACACTTGGCCCTGCCTCCCTCTTCAACACCCACTGACTATTTATCGTCAGAGCTATTGGGCTAGTAGGAGACAATGCCTCTAAGTGGGATGAAATCTGTATGTGCTAGTGTATGTTTTGTGTGTGAGTAATACTTTAGCTCAGCTAAGGTAATCACAGAATGTAATCAAATATGTAAAAATCATCATTCAGTGGAGAAAAAAGCTTCAAAACCATAGTTCTAAAGTAAAGAAAGGTGCTATGATTGAAGAAATGGACAACCCCTGTGAATCCAGCATAGGATACTGACTGGCAGAGATGTTGCATTCAAAAGGAATTGCATGAAAGAGGATTTCTAAGCCATTCAAGACCAGGAATTTTGAGTAATCCTTCACAAAACAATTTATTCCACATGTACTTTCTGTTTAAAGTACAAATATTCTTTAAGTTGTATCTTACTTTTCCCATGTATTCTCTTCATATTTGTTGTAGACCTTTGTGGAGACTGCTTTGCACTCTCTGTGCATCTTAGTCTAATGGCTTATTATTAATTATTAATGATAGGTGTGGTATGAGAAGTAATCATTCATAAAATTCCCTCCTCCCTATAACCCAAGGTAGCAGTTGTCCTTGGGGGACCAATTTCTGAATTTTACTGCAAGTTTGGGCTACTAAGAAATTGTTTTGTTTATATAGGGAAATGTTGATTTTATTTATATTTTCAAATTAATAATGATACTATAATAGGACAATTTAAATAAAAAAATAAGCATACATGATTTTTAAAATAATAAAACTATTAGTTGTGCTTGAAGAGGCTTAACAAGAGAATAAGAGAAATTCAAGATTAACTTTGCTATTGAGGATCATTTCAGAAGAGTAGAGTAAACAATTAATGAAGCCAAAGAAATGAAAGTATCTGCTTCCTTTTTCATACAAAAAGACTAAAAAGCTTAAGAAATATCACAATTATAAAAGAGAAATTTCTTTATTCACAAAAGTCAGATTCAATTAATTGATAATTTTAATACATTATATTTTATAGTGATCTAGAATGAACAATCTAACCTTTTGTGTTTACAAAAAAAAAACCCAATACAATTTGTATAGGGATACATAATTTTGTATAATGTAAACAACATTTCTAGATTTACTTCTTTCTCTTTTTTTGGTGAATTATACCTGTGAAATGCCATGTCCCAATGATTTTCATAGAAACAGCTGATTTTAGACTTTTATAAAGATGACGAGAGTGATTTGGGAATAACTGAGGAGAGTCATGAGTTTTAAGTTTTTTTCAGCATTATTGTGCTAATTTTTTGTAAATATGATGAAATATGATAATAAATAATATGATGAAATAAATGCATGTGGAAGATGTAAACCCAAAGTTGAGTTATTAACTTCTAACACTAAGGAGGGTGATAACCTTTCATTTTTATAATCCTTACATTTCTAGTTCATTCATTCTTTAATAATCTCTGCAAGCAAGAAAAAGCTATAATCACATGCATTAATGATCAAGATTTTAAAGATCACTTTACACTGTGTGCTGAAGAATTTACAAAGTAACTTGATTTTTTTTAAAAAACGAGACTCTCCTGGGGGAAGCTAGTTGGTGTAGTGGATAGAGAACCACCCCTGAAGTCAGGAGGACCTGAGTTCAAATGTGACCTCAGACACTTGACATTTCCTAGCTGTGTGACCTAGGGCAAGTCACTTCACCCCAATTGCCTCAGCAATAAAATAAAATAAAATAATACTCTCCTAATGCCTAAATAATTAAACAGTGATACTTTAGAGGAGGAAGATTTGCATGTTTGGCTGGTAGCTTAAGCTGAAAGAATTGAGTTTAACTGAAAGAACTGAAGTTAATTTACAAATGGCCAAAGATCTGTTGATGCATTTTTGCAAGGCAGAACTGCGCCACTTGCATGAACACTCTAGTTACCAAACATTCTAGTTTGATAATCAAAAATGATTGTATTAAGAAACTTCTCAAAAAATGAGGTGAGGAGTAAATTCTGGAATATGAAGGCTTAGCCATCAAATTCTGAAACTCCTACCTTTCTCAAGTCTGCCAAATGTCCAGCTCAGAGTTATTAAGATGGATAATTCTTCTTTAAAAGTATAGACAAATCACCACACATAATTATAAATGATTTAAGTCAAAGCTGGATATAATATGGTAGTTTTATGAGAGTCTGACCTTTGGTCTTGCTCACTTCATTAACAAATGTTTTACTGCTGACATTTAAGCTGTACAAAAATTTGTTCCTATGTACTCCAAGTCATGACTTTATGTCCTGAGATATTTTGCTTTTGATTAAGGTTCTATAGCCTTAGATTCTTTCTTCAATACCATTTGAATATTTTATATGAACATGCTATTCCACGATAATGCTATTTTTAAAGTTCATACCTGATATATTATATGATATTTAAATGAAATCTCTGTCAGGAATGGAATACAGCAGTAGTCAGATTTGTTGAAATGCCTTTCTGACAGGAGTCAACTTTAGCAGAACTTTGGGAGCAGAAGGGAATGAATTAGAAAGTATTTGAACTTTATTTTTTTTTCTTCTGAGACATTTAGTATCCTTGTCAAGAAAAACCCAAATAAGGTCCTACAGAGTTACATAGGATTAAACAAAATTCTTACATTTGTACTTTATCTGAACTAGAGATACAAAGTTACAGATTCTAATCTTTACTAGCAAAATATTGCAAAAAGTATGACATGAAAAATAAAAAGATGAAGTTGTAATTTATAGCTGGAAAAAGGATTATGGTTTTAACATGAAATAATCTGACTAAAATTCTTTAATGTCTCTATGACAAAAACACAAACTATCCATCATAGGAAAAAAATTACCTATCCACATCACGCTTTTAAGATAAGCAGTTTAAGGATTTGATTTGGGGAGAGGAAGGAAAAAAGATACAACCACCAAAAATAGAGATCATAACAGTTAGTTGTAAATCTTACTGCCTGTTATCAATATACACATGGCAGAGTGGGATGACTGTTGAAGTCCCTTGTATCTCTCAAATTTTGTGAAAGATCAAAGATTACATGTGGGGAAATACTAAAATTTTTTATATATGTTTTTTAAATCTTAAAGAAAGGAATCCTTTTCTAGCCAAATCTCTGAAGAGGTTTGAATAAAAATTTTGAATACCATTAGACTTCTCTCATGTGGCAAACATCTGGTGATTATCCCATTCCAGCAGAGATCTACAAGGTGTGTGTGTGGGATGCACAGTTCAAACAAAACCTGTCTTAAATCTTTTGGTTATCTGGCAAGAGGAGGTTATCCCCCAGGAGTTCAAAGATGCTTTCATTGTCCATCCTTATAAAGGAAAGAAAATAAACTGTCTCATAAAAAAGTGATGGTGAATGGAGTGGTGTCGTCTCTTTCACTCTCTTAGTCATTGCTGGCAAAATTCTTGCTAGTGTTCTCCTTAAGAGGCTAATCTAGGAAAATGATCAGCTCCTCATGAGTCAATGTGGCTTGAGAAAGGACCAAGTAATGGTAGATATGGAATAGTATTTTGCTTTTGGAATTAGCTCTGATAATTGTCTTGATCAGTAGAAAATCTTATTGGGTTTGTTTCCTTTCTGAATTTTCTTTGAGATAGTGCTTTTAGATAACTTCATTTTTTGTTTTCATCTAATATGTCTTGTACTTCCCTGTCATCACAATAGATTTTTATAGTCAGGTTCTTAGTCCATGTTTGTTCATTTTCTCAGCATATTTTTTTTATTTTGAACTTTGTGGTGGAATGGACTCTGTTCCAAGCTTCAGATTTTTTATGTTGTTATTTTCATGTTTCTAGGGGTTTCCTAGACTTTATTCAAGTAGGGTCACTATTTTCTGGGAATAGAACTCTTTCCTAGAATTCTGAATCATAATGAGATTGGGTCCTTATTCCCTTGTGACCAAACAAAAACACTCCTCTCTATGCTGAAACTGAAACCCATAACTGAATAATGTGCAATGGAACTGCCAGAAGGTGCTTGGTCCTACAGCAATGCAAGCACAGGGATCCCCTATAATTTTTTCTAATGATATACTCAATATCTTTAACATCTCTGGGTAATGAGTGTTCCTGGTATAGCTGACCTTGTAGTATCCATTTCCAAGGCTAAAAATTGTCATGACACTGAGCTCCTGGTTTGCTGTCACCTAAGTACCACAAACCTGGAATGGACAAAGTTCACATTTCAGACTTGAGATAAGATGGTGGAATGAGGTGGGAACTTTCTTAGATTTTCCCCAAATTCCCCTCTGAGCAACTTTTCAATATAGCCTCAAATTCCATTATGGAGCAGTTTTTTGAGTTCAAGACAGCTTGGAGGGTCAGGAGGAATAGTCTTTCTCATTAGGGTGGGAGGGGAACATAGCTCAGCATAAGCCAAACCTGAGCAAACTAGTGGCAGGTTGCAGCCCAGGGGATTGGCAGCAAGGTTGATAAACCTAGGACAAGCCAAAAGTGAGATCCTATGTCTGGTATAAAACAGGTACAAGCCACCAATGAGATCATGCCTACTATGAAAATCAGCAGCAGGGTCCCAGAGACCAGCATAAGTAGCTTGACATGGTGGTCATTCTAATTCAGGAGCAGAATCCAATTATAACATGAAATGAAAGATCATGAAATAAGCTGGAAAAATTAGCAAAAATAAAGAACCTGATCATAGAAAGTTATTATGGTGACAGGGAGGACCAAAGCACAAACTTAGAGGACTATATAACAACAGTTAGATGCAAAGCTTCAAAGAAAAATGTGAGTTGGTGTCAGCCCTGTCTCCTCCAGGAGAAGATCACTCCTGGAAGAGTGCAAAAAAGTGACTAAAATTTCTCCATTTCAATTTGTCCTAATATGCTTGAAAAGTTCTATAATTTTGCTCATATAGTTTCTTGTTTTGTTTCAGGAGGCCAATTCCCAATTATTTAATTTTGTCTCTAGTTATTTTAAATGGAATTTCTCTTTCTCTTCTTGCTGGATTTGTTGGTTGTATATGAAATTTTCTAATCTACTCTTTTGTTGCCGTTATTTCAGCTACTTTTTTGGTTGATTCTCTTAGAATCATCTAAGTGTACCATATAATCTGCGTAGAGTGATGATTTTGTTTCATTATTGTTCATTTTTATTCCTTCAGTTTCTTTTCTTGTCTTAACACCATAGCTGGAATTTTTGAAACTATATTGAATAATATAGTGATAATGAATCCTGCTTCACATCTAATTTATTAGGAGAACTGGGTAATCTCCATTAATTCCCATTTTAATGCTTGCTCTTGGTTTTATATGAACACAATTTAACATTTTAAGGAAAGCTCCATTTATTATAAAATTTTATAGGAGTATTAATGGCAATAGGTATTGCATTTCATCAAAAGCTCTCCCTATCTATTGAAATAATCATATTATTTTTGTTATTTGCATTATTGATATGGCCAATTATGCTAACAATTTTATTAGCAGTGAACCAACCCTGCATTCCTGGAATAAATCCCACCTGGTCATAGTATATGATTTTTGTGATATTACTGTAACTTGCTAGTATTTTATTTATTTTTTCCATTGTATTCATTAGAGAAATTGTTTTATACTTTTCTTTCTCTGTTTTTGCTGTCTCTATTTTAAGGATCAAAATTATATATTTATTAGTGAATAGGACTTTATCTAGTTTTCAAATAATTAATATACTATTGAGTTTAATTGTTCCTTAAATGTTTGATGGATTTCATTCTCATATCCATCTGGTCCTAAAGATTATTCTTAGGGAGCTAATTCATGATTTATTCCATTTATTTTTAGTTTTTTAAATTATACCTTTTTATTTACAAGTTATATGCATGGGTAATTTTACAGCATTGACAATTGCCAAACCTTTTGTTCCAATTTTTCCCCTTGTTCTCCCCGTCCCCTGCTCTCAACGGCAGGTTGAACAAAACATGTTAAATATGTTAAAGTATAAATTAAATACAATATAAGTATACATGTCCTAACAGTTATTTTGCTGTACAAAAAGAATCAGACTTTGAAATAGTGTACTATTAGCTTGTGAAGGAAATAAAAAATGCAGGTGGGCATAAATATAGGGATTGGGAATTCAGTGTAATGGCTTTTAGTCATCTCCCAGAGTTCTTTCACTGAGTATAGCTGGTTCAGTTCATTACTGCTCTATTGGAACTGATTTGGTTCATCTTTGTTGTTGAAGAGGGCCACATCCATCAGAATTGATCATCATATAGTATTGTTGTTGAAGTATATAATGATCTCCTGATCATGCTCATTTCACTCAACATAAGTTCAGGTAAGTCTGTCCAAGCCTTTCTGAAATCATCCCACTGGACATTTCTTACAGAACAATAATATTCTATAATATTCATATACCACAATTTATTCAGCCATTCTCCAATTGATGGGCATTCACTCAGTTTCCAGTTTCTGGCCACTACAAAGAGATCTGCCACAAACATTCATGCACATACAGGTCCCTTTCCCTTCTTTAAGATTTCTTTGGGATATAAATCCAGTAGAAACACTGATGGATCGAAGGGTATACACAGTTTGATAACTTTTTGAGCATAGTTCCAAATTATTCTCCAGAATGGCTGGATGTATTCACAATTCCACTAATAATGTATTAGTGTCTTTTTTTTCCCCCACATCCCCTCCAACATTCGGCATTATCTTTCCCTGTCATTCCAGCCAATCTGAGAGGTGTGTAGTGGTTTCTGAGAGTTGTCTTAATTTGCGTTTCTCTGATTAATAATGACTTGGAGCATCTTTTCATATGCTAGAAATAGTTTCAATTTCTTCATCTGAGAATTGTCTCTTTATAACCTTTGACCATTTACCAACTGGAGAATGGCTTGATTTCTTATAAATTAGAGTCAATTCTCTATATATTTTGGAAATGAGACCTTTATCAGAACCTTTGACTGTAAAAATGTTTTCCCAGTTTATTGTTTCCCTTCTAATCTTTTCAATTTGATATAATCAAAATTTTCTATATTTTGATCAATAATGATCTCTAGTTCTTCTTTGGTCATAAATTCCTTCCTCTTCCACAGGTCTGAGAGGTAAACAATCCTATGCTCTTCCAATTTATTTATAATCTCATTCTTTATGCCTAGGTTATGAACCAATTTTGACCTTATCTTGGTATATAGTGTTAAGTGTGGGTCAATGCCTAGTTTCTGCCATACTAATTTCCAATTTTCCCAGCAATTTTTGTCAAATAGTGAGTTCTTATCCCCAAAACTGGGATCTTTGGGTCTGTCAAACACTAGATTATTAAAGTTATTGGCTGTTTTGTCCTTTGAACCTAACCTATTCCATTAACCAACTTGTCTATTTCTTAGCCAATACCAAATGGTTTTGGTAACCACTGCTTTATAATATAATTTTAGATCTGGTACAGCTAGGCCACCTTTAGTTGATTTTTTTTTTCATTAATTCCCTTGAAATTCTTGACCTTTTGTTTTTCCATATGCACTTTGTTGTTATTTTTTTCTAAGTCATTAAAATAGTTTTTTGGGAGTCTGATTGGTATAGAGCTAAATAAATAGATTTGTTTGGGTAGTATTGCCATCTTTATTATATTTGCTCGCCCTGTCCAAGAGCATTTAATATTTTTCCAGTTGCTTAGATCAGACTTAATTTGTGTGGAAAGTGTTTTGTAGTTTTGCTCATAAAGTTTCTAATTTTTCCCTTGGCAGATAGATTCCTAAATATTTTATACTATCAGTAGTTATAAGTGGAATTTCTCTTTGTAACTATAACTGTTGAATTTTGTTAGTGATATATAAGAATGCTGATGACTTATGTGAGTTTATTTTATATCCTGCCACTTTGCTAGAGATGTGGATTATTTCTAATAACTTTTTAGTAGAATCTCTGTGGTTCTCTGAGTATACTATCATATCATCAGCAAAAAGTGATAATTTGGTTTCCTCATTGCCTACTCTAATTCCTTTAATCTCTTTCTTAACTCATATTGCCAAAGCTAGCATTTCTAATACAATACTGAATAGTAACGGTGATAGTGGGCAACCTTGTTTCACTCCCGATCTTATTGGGAATGGTTGTAGTTTGTCTCCGTTACATATGATGCCTACTGATAGTTTTAAATATATGCTACTGATTATTTTAAGGAAAAGTCCATTTATTCCTATACTCTCAAGTGTTTTTAATAGGAATGGATGTTAGATTTTATCAAATGCTTTTTCTGCATCTATTGAGATGATCATATGGTTTTTGTTAATTTGGTTATTAATATGGCCAATTATGCTGATAGTTTTCCCAATATTTAACCAGCCTGGTATTCCTGGTATAAATCTTACTTGATCATGGTGTATTATCCTGGGGATGATTTTCTGTAGTCTTTTTGCTAATATCTTATTTAAGATTTTTGCATCGATATTCATTAGGGAGATTGGTCTATAATTTTCTTTCTCTGTTTTCAACCTACCTGGTTTAGGTGTCAGTACCGTGTCTATGTCATAAAAGGAATTTGGTAGGACTCCTTCATTCCCTATTTTTTCAAATAGTTTATATAGCATTGGGGCTAGTTGTTCTTTAAATGTTTGGTAGAATTCACATGTAAATCCATCTGGTTCTGGGGATTTTTTCATAGGGAGTTGATTAATAGATTGTTCTATTTCTTTTTCTAAAATGGGACTATTTAAGCAATTTACTTCCTCCTCTGTTAATTTGGGAAGCCTATATTTTTGGAGGTAGTCATCCATTTCACTTAAGTTATCAAATTTATTGGCATAAAGTTGGACAAAGTAATTCCTTAATATTTCTTTAATTTCCTCTTCGTTGGTTGAAAGTTCTCCCTTTTCATTTTTAAGACTACTAATTGATTTTCCTCTCTCCTTTTTCTAATCAGATTTACCAAAGGTTTATCAATTTTATTGTTTTTTTCATAAAACCAACTCTTAGTTTTATTTATTAGTTCAATAGTTTTTTTTATTTTCAATATTATTAATTTCTCCTTTTAATTTTAGAATTTTGGGTTTTTAATTTGGTCTTTTTCTAGCTTTTTAAGTTGCAAGCCCAATTCATTGATCTTCTCTTTCTCTGTTTTATTCAAGTAAGTCTCTAAGGATATAAAATTCCCTCTTATTACCGCTTTGGCTGCATCCCACAAATTTTGGTATGACGTCTCATCGTTGTCATTATCTTGAGTGAAATTATTAATTGTATCTATAATTTGCTGCTTCACCCAATCATTCTTTAAGATGAGATTGTTTAGTTTCCAATTACTTTTTGGTCTATTTACCCCTAACTTTTTGTTGAATGCAGTTTTTATTGCATTGTGATCTGAAAAGAAAGCATTTACTCTATCTGCCTTCCTCCATTTAATTTTGAGGTCTTTATGTCCTAATATATAATCAATTTTTGTGTAGGTTCCATGAACTGCTGAGAGGAAAGTATACTCCTTTCTGTCACCATTCAGTTTTCTCCAAAGATCTATCATAATTAATTTTTCTAATATTCTATTTATCTCTATAATTTCTTTCTTATTTGTTTTGTGGTTTGATTTATCTAATTGTAAGAGTGCAAGATTGAGATCTCCCATTATTATAGTTTTGCTGTCTATTTCTTCTTGCAACTCTCTTAACTTCTCCTTTAGGAAGTTAGATGCTATTGATATTGCTTCATTTTCTATAGTACCCTTTAGCAAGATATAGTTTCCTTCCTTATCTCTTTTAATTAGATCAATTTTTGCTTTTGCTTGATCTGAGATAAGAATGGCTATCCCTGCTTTTTTGACTTCACTTGAAGCATAATAGATTCTGCTCCAGCATTTTATCGTTACTCTGTATGTATCTCCCTGTTTTAAATGTGTTTTCTGTAAACAACATATTGTAGAGTTCTGACTTTTGATCCAGTCTGCTATCTATATCTCCGCTTTATGGGAGAGTCCATCCCATTCACATTTATGGTAAAAATGACTAATTCTGTATTTCCTGCCATCATCATATCCCTGGATTTGTGCTTTTCTTTTTCTTGCCCCCTGTCCCCCCTTCCCTAGTATTAAACTTATGGGCTCCACTTGTGTCATGCAGCTCTCCCTCTTTAGGATCTCTCCCTCCTCCCTTTGAATCCCTTTCCCTTTCTTGTACCCTTCCCTTATTACTCTTTTTCCTCTTCCTTTCCCACTTTTTAATGAGGTGAGAGAAGATTCTCTGTAAAATAAATATGTCAATTATTTTCTCTTTGAGCCAACTCTGATGAGAGTAAGATTTGCACAATGTTCCTCCCCCTCTCTAAGTTCCCTCAGATATGATAGGTTTCCTTTGCCTCATCGTGGAATGTAGTTTCCCTCTTTTTATCTCCCCTTTTCCCTTTTTCTGACACTATCCCCTTTCCATTTCTACTTCCCTTTTTTATGTTATACCAGTAAAATCAAATTAGACATGTGGTTTTTATGTACATCCACAACAGAAATACAATTCTCAAGAGTTCCTTTTACCTTTTTCTCCTTCTCTTGAGTCCTTTGGTTGGAGATCAAATTTTTTGTTTAAATCTGGTTTTTTCCCTAGAAACAAATGGAATTCCTCTGTTTCATTAAATGTCCATCTTCTTCCATGGAAAAAATGCTCAGCTGGGTAGTTTATTTTTGGCTGCATTCCAAGTTCTTTTGCCTTTCAGAATATCAGATTCCAGGCCTTTTGATCCTTTAATGATGAGGCAGCCAGATTTTGAGTGACCCTTATTGTGGCACCTCGGTATTTGAATTGTTTTTTTCCTGGCTGTTTGTAATATTTTTTCTTTAGTCTGATAGTTCTGAAATTTTGTCACAATATTCCTTGGAGTTTTTATTTTAGGGTCTTTTTCAGAAGGTGTTTGATGAGTTCTTTCAATGCCTATTTTCCCTTCTGGTTCTATTACTTGATGATTTCCTGTAAAATAGTACCTAGGCTCTTTTTTTCATCATAATTTTTGGATAGTGCAATGATCCTCAGGTTATCTCTCCTAGATATATTTTTCAGGTTTGTTGTTTTTCCAAATAAATATTTGACATTTTTTTTCCTAATCTTTCATTTTTTTTTGGTTTTGCTTGACTGATTCTTGATGTCTCAATGAATCAGTCATTTCTATTTGTTTAGTTCTGATTTTTAATGACTTATTTTCTTCATTACTTTTTTTTACTTCTTTTTCTATATGTCCAATTGAGTTTTTAAATGAGTTGTTTTGCTCTATGGAGTTTTTTTCCATTTCACTAATTTTTTTAGTGAGTTATTTTCTTTTTCAGTTCACAAATCCTACTCTCTTGGGAATTCTTTACCTTTTCCAATTTATAAATTCTGTTTCCCTCTATTTCTTGGTAGTTTTTTTTTATTTTTTCCAATTCACATTTCAGGAAGTTGTTGCTCTCTTGCATAGCTTCTCTTTCCTTTCCCCATTTTTCTTCTAGCTCTCTTTTAAGGTTTTTAATAGTCTCTTCTAGGAGAGCCTTTTGTGTTGGGGATCAACAATTGTCTGGAGACTGTCTGCTATTAGTCTCCTTTTGGGGTTGAAAACCTTCTCTCTTTCTGTATAGAAACTATCAATCCTTTTTGATTTTTTTTACTCATTTTGTTAAAGCCTGTAGGGTCTGCCTTCATGGCCAGGAAGCTACCAGCTTCCTTTGCAGAGCAAGGATAGGTGTATGGATGGGTAGCTGTTCTGCCAACCACCTACAGAGAGATATGGGAGTGTTCTGGGAAAGCATTCCCCCCCAGAAGTAACTCAGGCCTGCACTGCAGGATCTGCAGAAGTGCCTTGCAAAGAACCTTGCTGTGTGAGTTAAGGACTGTCCTGGGGCTAGAAGCTGGGAAATGAAAGTGTCACTATCCTAGACCAAAGCCCATTGTGGGGGTGTGGGTATTAGCAGCTGACCAGTGAATAGTCCCTGCAGGGACCAGGAGCATCTCTGCCTGGGGAAGCACAATTGGCTGCAAAAGTTCTATTGTCCCAGGCCAAGCCCCTCACTGTGCAGATTAGAGGCTGCCCCTGGCTGTGTCCCCTGCTGTGCAGATTTGTAACTGCCCCCACAAAAGCTCCATACTGCAGGATGTGGCTGCAGGGCTGTATTATGGTCTGAGCTGAGTCATGTCAGGTTTTGGGTGGTTATAGCCAGATCTGACATTTTTTAGAGTGCCCTCTGTCTTTGGCTTTAATTTCTCTGCGGGTTTACTGCTTTATAATTAAGGCAGAGCAGTTAACCTATGGGAGAGTCATCTCTAGCTGCAGAGGTCACCCCTGCCCTTGGTCTGTTCCAGACGCTAATCTCTCCCTGCCTGCGCTGGTCTCTTCCTGGCCCCTCAGGACAAACTTTTCCTGTGATCTTCCAGATTATCTTCAGCTGGTAAGTTGTTATGTTTCTAAACTTCCTGGGTTTTACAAGTCAAGTGCTATTTTTGAGGTTGAATTTAATGGTTGGTCGTGAGGGCATAAGAGGAGCTTAGAAAGTCGCATATGCCTTCTCCACCATCTTGGCTCCACCCCTCTCCATTTATTTTTCTAAGAATGTTATTTAAATATTCTATTTTCTCTTCTTTTAATCATAAACAAGCCCCAAGAGAAATGATACAAATAAACAATTTCCAAAAGAAGACTGAAAAAATATTAATATCCACATAAAATGATCCAAATTACTAATAATCACAACAGAAATGCACATCAAAATAACTTTCAAGTTTTACCTCACAAAATGAAAATTGACAA
The DNA here is from genome assembly GCF_902635505.1 of Sarcophilus harrisii. NCBI lineage: Eukaryota > Metazoa > Chordata > Mammalia > Dasyuromorphia > Dasyuridae > Sarcophilus > Sarcophilus harrisii. Next base: position 199,564,203 of record NC_045426.1, read on the forward strand.
AACATGACAATAATGAAAATAGTAAGTGCTGGAGTGGTTGTGGAAGATAGGCACATTAATACTTGGTTCATCAGCTGTGAAATTGTACAATTATTTTGGGAAATAATTTGGAATTATGTAATTAAAGTGTCTAAAATTGCCATACTCTTTGAACAAGAGATTATTGCCCAAGGAAACCATTAATTTGAAAAATATCACCATATGCATTAAATTGAGCCAAGATGGTAGAGAGGACATACATTTCTTTCTGATCTTCTCCTACAACCCTCATACTAATTTCCAAATCCAGCCTCTGGGTTAGCTCTGGACCAGCAGAATCCACGAATTTCAGCAGTTTAACAAATTACCAGCAGAAGACCAGAAAAGGTCTTTTTCAATCTGGCATAAAGGAAGTCAGGCCAAGCACAAGCAAGCCAAGCACAGATGCCAGTGCACGTGGTGCAAACTTGGGGCAGTGCAAAATCCATGGGGTGGTGCACAATCTTTGTGGTGGAGAATCTGTAGGAGGGACTCTACCATAGTGTTGGCTACTCTGCCCTGATTGAAAGCCAGTAGATCAGCAGAGAAGTTATAAGAGATCCACCACAAACACAAAAGGTAAAGAATGAGTCCCTAGAGATGAATGAATTGGACTTGCAACTAAAAAAGCTAGAAAAAGAGCAAATTAATCCCCCATCCCAATAAAATACCAAACTTGAAATTCTAAAAATTAAAAGGAGAGATTAATAAAATTGAAAGTAAAAAACTATTGAATTAATAAAATTAAGAGTTGGTTTTTATGAAAAAAACCCACAAAATAGATAAACTTTCAGTTAATTAAATTAGGAAAAGGAAAGAGGAAAATTGTTACACTCAAAAATGAAAGAGAGAACTTTCTGCCAATAAAGAGGAAATTAGAGCAATAATTAGGAGTTATTTTGTACAATTTTGTGCCAATAAATTTGATAACCTAAGTGAAATGGAGAAATACCTAAAAAATATAGATTGCTCAGATTAACAGAAGAGGAAATAGATTACTCAAATAGTCCCATTTTAGAAAAGAAATAAAACAAGCTATTAATCAAATCCTCAAGAAAAAATCCCCAGGACCAGTAGGATTTACATGTGAATTCTACCAATTCTACCAAACAATCAACTCCAATATTATATAAACTATTTGAAAAAATAGAGAAAGGACTCTTACCAAATTCCTTTTATGACACAGACATGATACTGATACTTAAACCAGATAGGATGAAAACAGAGAAAGAAAATTATAGACTAATTTACCTAATGAATATTGATGCTAAAAATCTTAAATTAAATATTACCAAAGAGATTACAGAAAGTCATTCAGGATAAACCGTCAAGTAGGAATACCAGAATACAGGGTTTGGTTCAATAAAAAAATTAGATAATTGATTATATCAATAACCAAACTAACAAAAAAATATATTTTCTCAATGATGTAGAAGATTTGAAAAGTCCAACACCCATTCCTATTAAAACACTAGAGAATATAGGAATAAAATGGACTTTCCTTAAAATAGTAACACATTTAAAACCATCAAACATCATATAATGGGATAAATTGGGGTTTCCAAAAGATTAGGGGAAACAAGGTTGCCCACCATCACTTTACTATTCAAATTGTGTTAGAAATGTTAACTTGGAATAAGAGAAGAAAAAGAGATTGGGAATTAGAGTAGGTAATGAGGAAACCAAATTATCACTCTCTGCAGATGATATGATGGTATACTTAGAGAATCCTAAAGAATTAACTAAAAAGCTACTAGAAATAATTTACAACTTTAGCAAAGTGGCAGGATGCAAAATAAATCCACAGAAATCATCAGAATTTTTATATGTTACCAACAATGTCCAACAGCAAGAGCTACAAAGAGAAATTCCATTTAAAATAACAGTCAATGGCATAAAACATTAGGGAAACTATAAGGCAAGGGAAAGTTAAGAACTATATAAGCAAAACTACAAAATACTTTCCACACAAATAAAGTCAGATCTCAGCAAATGGAAAAATATTAAGTACTCTTGGATAGGTCGAGTGAATATAATAAAGGTGACAATACCTAAACTAATCTATTTATTTAGTGCTAAATGAATCAAACTTCCAAGAAACCATTTTACTGACATTGAAAAATAACAAAAAATTCATCTGGGGCGGACAAGACGGGAAGAACCCCACTTTCTGCCTTCTTTACCCCTCTTTATCAATATTATTGAGCCCCAAAAAAGCTTGACGACAATTGGTAAAGATAAGAAGTAGAACAACCACCGAAGAAAATCGGTCTCCAAAGAAAGGTTGGTTCCAGGGCCAGGGGAGATCAGCCCAGACGGGAGAAAATTAGGTTCCGGAGACCCAAACTGAAAGTGAAAGCCAATTCCCAGGAAAGCTCGCAGCCCCAACCCCCAGTATGGGGCTTTTCCTTGGGGGCCGGATCGGACCAGGAGGACAAACCTGGGTTAGCCTAACGCGCAGGGGGCGGGCAGGGCCATAGAGCTTTCCCCAGGGCCGATTTGACCAGGACGCGGGCAGAGTTCCAGGGCAGAGTCTTGGGAACAGTGGTCTGCAGTCAGCCAATACCACAGTCCCACAAGAGGTCCCCTGGGGGTGCACTTTCACCCCTTATTCTAGCCAGGGGCAACGCAATCCACAAGCCCCACTCACCCCATAGCCCCCCAGTGCTGAATCCACTCCTGTTGGGGAAGGGAAAACTCACCAGAGCACCCCATACCCCTTTTTACATCTCCCGTTCCAGAGGAAGCTGGAACCCTCTTGCCTAGGAGACAACCCCAAAGGCTTTTAAAACATGAATAAAAGATGAAAAAGAACGATCAACAGCTTCTATGCAGAAAAAGAGCAGGTCAAAACCTGAAAAGACCCTAAACAGCAAAAAATGCATCAGACTGTCCTCCTTACATGATGCTCCTTAAGAAGAGACCATTAAAAGTCCGGATTAGAAGATAAATGGGGAAAGGAAAGAAAGCCTTTAAAGAGAGCAACAACCCTAAAACAATTGAAAAGAAAAAATTCCAGGAAGTGAAAACAAAATTGGTGAATTGAAAAAATAAAGAATTCACTAGAAAGTAGGATTTTATGAATGAAAGACAAAGAACTCGAAAAAGTAGGACGGAATTGGAAAAAGAAAATAATTCAAAAAAAAATTAGTGAAATGGAAAAAATTCCACAGACCAAAACAAACATTTAAAACCAATTGACATATAAAGAAAGAAAAAAAAGCAATAAGAAAAAAATTTTTAAAAATTGAATGAAAATAGAAAGAATGATTCATTGAGACAGAAGAATGTCAACAAAAACAAAAAAAAAACAAACTGGAAAAACCATGAATTACTATTGCAAAAAACGAAGACTTGGAAAATAGATTAGGAGAGATAATCTGAGGATTATTGGACTTTCTGAAAACGATGAAAAAGAGCCTAGATACTATTTTAAAGAAATCAAAAGAGAACTGCCCAGATGTAACAGAACGAAGGTAAAATAGGCATTGAAAGAATTACAAACCTTCTGAAAAACCCAAAAAAAAAACCCCAAGGAATAGGGCCAAATTTGAACTATCAGATTAAGGAAAAATTTACAAGAGCCAAAAAACCCATTTAAATACCAGGTGCCCAAAAGGATCACCCAAGATCTGGCTGCCCCATTAAAGAAAAGGGCCAATTGAATTCTGAAAGGCACAAAACCGGGTTGCCAAAAAAATCCCAGTTGTTTGAGCATTTTCTTCCAGGGAAGAAGATAATTTAATGAAACAAATGAATTCCATTTGTTTCTGAAGAAAAAACCAGAACTAAACAAAAAATTTGATTCCAACCATAGAACCAAGAGATAGAAAAGGTAAAAAATAACTCTTAATTTACTGTTTATATACAAAAAGAATACATGTATAATTTGATTTATGAATAAATAAAAAGGGAAGTAGATAGGAAAAGGGAATGGCAGAATAAGGTGGAAGGAGGGATAAAAAAGAGGGAAACCACATCCCCAAAGAGGCAAAGGAAAACTTATCATCTGAGGGAATTTAGAGAGGGGAGGAATAGTGGAATCTTACCCTCATCAGAGTTGGCTCAAAAAAAAATAATTGACATTTGTTTTAGAGAAAATTCTCTTAAAAAGGGGAGAGGAAAAGGGAAAAGAAAAAGAGAAAAGGGGAAGGAAGGGGAAAAGACCAAAGGGGAGGAGAGATTAAAAGAGGGTAAGCACATGAACAAGAGGGGACATAAGTTTGGGGAAAGAGGGTTGGGGAGGCAAAAGTAAAGCTTAACTGGGGTTAGGATGGGGAAATAGAGATTTAGAATTTAACGAAATGTGGAATGGGATGAACTCCCCCAAAAGAGGAGGCAGATAAAACTGGAACAAAAGTCAGAACTGAAAATGTTGTTTACAAGAAACACATTTAAAGTAGGGAAACATATAGTAAAGGTTAAAGGTGGAGCAAAATCTATTATGCTTCAGGTAAGCAAAAAGAGGGGCCATCCTATTCAGACGCAAAGCAAAAATTGATCTAATTAAAGGAGATAAGAAGGAAACTAATCCTGAAAGGGTGTAAACAACAAAGCAATATCAATTTAAATATATGCACCAAATAAGGCATCCAACTTCCTAAAGGAATTAAGAGGGTTAAGAAGAAATAGACAACAAACTTAATAGTGGGATCCCAACCTTGCACCTCAGAATTAGACAACCAAACCACAAAACAAATAAGAAAGAAATTAAAGAAGTAAATAGAATATTAGAAAATTAGGTATGTTAGATCTTTGGAAAATTAATGAGATGAAAGGAATATTTTTTCTCAGCAGTTCATGGAACCTATTCAAAAATTACCAATATTAGTACATAAAGACCAAATTAAAATGCAAGAAAGCAGAAATAGTAAATGCTTTCCAGATCAAATGCAATAAACTACTTCAAAAAAAGTTAGGGGAAATAGACCAAAAGTAATTGAAACTAAACAATCCATCTTTTAAAAATGATTGGGTAACAGCAAATTATAGATAAATTAATAATTTCACCAAGATAATGACCAGATGAGATTACCAAAATTTGTGGATGCAGCCAAAGGGTAAATTTAAGAGGGAAATTTATACCTTGAGGCATTGAATAAAAAAGAAAGAAAAGATTAATGAAGGGCTTGACCTAAAAAACAAAAAGACCAAATTAAAACCCCAATCAAATACTAAATTGGAAATTTAAAATTAAAAAGGAGAAATTAAAATACGAAAGTAAAAAAACTATTGAACTAATTAAAAAACAAGAGTTGGTTTATGAAAAAGCCAATAAAAAGATGCCTTTGTAAATCTGATTAGAAAGGAGGGAGGAAATGAAAAGTAGTCTTAAAATAAAAGGGAACTTTCCACCAATGAAGAGGAAATTAGAAAAAATTGGGAGATTTTGCAACTTTATGCCAATAAATTTATAACCAAAGGAAATGAATGACTACCCAAAAATTAAGACTCCCAGACTAACAGAAGAGGAAAAAGTCCCATTTGAAAAAAGAAAAGAAAGGCAAAAACAACCCCTAAAGAAAAACTCCAGGACCTGATGGATTTAAAATGAATTTTACCAAACATTTAAAGAACAACCCAATGCTATATAAATTATTTGATAAAATAGGGAATGAAGGGTCCTAACAAATTCCTTCAAACAGACATGGTATATACCAAACCAGGTAGGCTGAAAAAAGAAAAGAAAATTTAGACCAATTTCCTAATGAATATTGGTAAAACTTAAAAAGATATTAGCAAAAAGACCAGAAAATCATCTCCAAGATAATACACTTGATGAAGTAGGATTTATACCAGGGAAATGCAGGGTTTCAATATTAGGAAAACTATCAATATAATTGGCCATGTTAATAACCAAATTAACAAAAAACCATATGATCATCTCAATAGATGCAGAAAAGATTTGATAAAAATCCAACATCCATTCCTATTAAAACACTTGAGATATAGGAATAAATGGACTTTTCCAAAATAACGCAAGATCATTTAAAACCACGTAACATCATATGTAATGGAGACAAACTGCAACCATTCCCAATAAGATCTGGAGGAAACAAGGTTGCCCATCACCGTTATTTTATTGTATTAGAAACGCTAGTTTAATACGAGCTGAGAAAGAGATTAAAGGAATAAGAATAGGCAATGAGGAAAAAATTACCTTTTTGCCGATGACAATGGTATACTTAGAGAACCCCAAAGATTATGCTAAAAAAAGAAATAATCCACAACTTTAGCAAAGTTGTGGTTATAAAATAAACCCACAAAGGTCCAAAATTCTTATATATCACTAACAAAATCCAACAGTCAGAGTTACAAAGAGAAATTCCATTTAAAGTAATACTGATAATATAAAAATTTGGAATCTACCCAGGGAAAATCAGAAACTTTATGAGCAAAAATTAAGACCACTTTTTTACAAAATTAAGCATCTAATCAATTGAAAATATTAAATTTTGGGTAGCAAATATAAAAAGATGAAATATTATAACAATTATTTATTTACCCTTATACCAATCAATCCAAAACATTTTAATACCTAGAAAAAAAAAAAAGTTTAATGGAAAAACAAAAGGCAATTTTAAGGGAATTAATGAAAAAATCAAATGATGGTTTAGCTGAAGATCTAAATTATATTATAGAGCAGCAGTTACCAAACGGATTGGCAAGGAATGAAGGATCAGTGGAATAGATTGATTCAAGGGAAAAACAGTCAACAAAATAGCAACCTAGTTCGACAAACCAAAGACCCCAGCTTTGGGATGAACTTACTGTTTGATAAAAAATTGCTGCAAAATTGGAAAATATGAAAACTAGGCATTGACCAACTTAATAATCGTAACCAAGATAAGGTCAAATGGGTTCAGACTTAGGATAAAGAATGAAATTATTAATAAATTAGAGGAACACAGGATAGTTTACCTCTCAGACCGGGAAGAGGAAAGTCTTTTATGACCAAAGAAGAACTAAGATCATTACTGATCACAAAATAGAAAATTTTGATTATACCAAATTGAAAAGTTTTGTACAAAGAAAACTAATGGACAAGATTAGAAGGAAGAAAACTGGGAAAATATTTTTAGCAAAGGTTCTGAAAAGGCCCATTTCAAAAATAAGAGAATTAACTCTAATTTTAAAAATCAAGCACTCCAATTGAAAATGGTCAAAGGATATGAACAGCAATTTTGATGGTTAAATTTTTAGTCATATGAAAAGATGCTTCAATAATTTTAATTAGAGAAATGCAAATTAAGAAACCTAAGATACCACACACACCCTCTCAGAATGGCTAAGATGAAGGAAAAATAAATGATTGTTGGAGGGGATGCGAAAATGGGAATTGATGCATTGTTGGTGGAGTTTAAACAATCCAACCATTTTGGAGAGAGTTTGGAACTATGCTCGTTATCAAACTGTGATACCCTTTGATCCAGCAGGTTATGGATTATATCCCAAAGAGATTTTATAAAGTAGGGAAAACCATGTGCATGAATGTTTGTAGCCCTTTTGTAGGGTAAAAACTAAACAAGGATGTCCACTTGAGAATGGCTGAAAAAGGGTATATGAATATTATAATATTACGTTCTGTAAGAAATGACCAACAGGATGATTTCAGAAAGGCCTGAGGGACTTTAACGAACTGATGCTATGTGAGAGGGCAGGAGAATTATTATATACTTCAACAAAATATATATGATGACCAGTTCCAGGACCGGCCATCCTCAGAACGAGATCAACCAAATTATTTCCAAGGAGTAGTAATGAACGGAACCAGTATGCCCAGAAAAAGAACTTGGGAGATGACAAAACCATTACATTGAATTCCCAATCCCTAATTTATGCATTTTTGATTTCCTTCATAATTGTACAATAGTTCAAAGTCTGATTCTTTTCAGCTAAATAACATTTTTCATGTATACTTATTGTGTATCAAAATTTTAATGTACTTAACATCTACTGGTCATCCTGCCATCTGGGGGAGGGGGTGGGGGGTAAGAGGTGAAAAAATGGAACAAGAGGTTTGGCAATTGTTAATGCTGTAAAGTTACCCATGCATATATCCTGTAAATAAAAGGCTATTAAATAAAAAAACAAAACAAAAAGAACCAAAAACAAAACAAACAAACAAACAACAAAAACCAAAATTCATCTGAAAGAGCAAAAGGTCAAGAATTTCACGGGAATTAATGAAAAGAATCCAAATGAAGGTGGCCTAGCTGTACCAGATCTAAAACTATAATATAAAGCAGCATTCATTAAAACCATTTAGTACTAGCTAAGAAATAGAATAGTCCATCAGTAGAATAGGCTAGTTTTCATAGGACAAAATAGTCAATGACTATAGCAATCTAGGGTTTGAAAAACCCAAAGACCCCAGCTTTTGGGATAAGAACTCACTATTTGACAAAAACCGCTAGGAAAATTGGAAACTATTATGGCAGAAACTAGGCATTGAGCCACACTTAATATGGTATACCAAGATAAGGTCAAAATGAGTTCATGATCTAGACATGATATTAGATATTAGATAAAGAATGATATTATAAACAAATTAGAAGAACATAGGATAGCTTACCTCTCAGATCTGTGGAGGTGTAAGGAATTAGTGACCAAAGAAAAACTGGAAATCATTATTGATCATAAAATAGACAATTTTGATTATATTAAGTTTAAAATTTTTGTACAAACAAAACTAATGCAGACAAGATTAGAAGGGAAGAAATAAATTTGGATAACAAATTTACATTCAAAGGTCCTCATACAGACCTCATTTCTAAAATACATAGAGAATTGACTCAAATTTATTAGAATTCAAGCCATTCTCCAATTGATAAATGGTCAAAGGATATGAACAGACAATTTTCAGATGAAGAAATTAAAACTATTTCTAGTGAAATGAAAAGATGCCCTAAATCACTGTTCATCAGAGAAATGCAAATAAAGACAACTCTGAGATACCACTACACACCTGTCAGATTGGCTAAGATAACAGGAAAAGATAATGAGAAATGTCAAAGGGGATGTGAGAAAACTGGGACACTAATACATTTTTGGTGTAATCCAGCCCTTCTGGAAAGCAACTGGAGAGGAACTATGCTCAAAATGTTATCAAACTCTGCATACCCTTTGATCCAGCAGTTTTTCTGCTGGGCTTATATATCCCAAAGAGATCTTAAAGGAGGGAAAGGGACTTCATATGCAAAAATGTTTGTGGCAGTACTTTTTGTAGTGGTAAGAAACTGGAAACAAGTGGATGCCCATTATTAGTGAATGGCTGACTAAGTTATGGCATATAAATGTTATGGAATACTATTGTTCTGTAAGAAACGACCAAGAGGATAATTTTAGAGAGGCCTGAAGAGACTTACATGAACTGATCCTGAGTGTAATGGCCAGAACCAGGAGATTATTATACATAGCAACAAAAACATTATATGATGATTAATTCTGATGGACGTGGCTCTCTTCAACAATGAGATGATTCAAACCAGTTCCAATTGTTCAGTGATGAAGAGGGCCATCTACAGACAGAGAGAAACCTATTGGAACAGAGTGTGGTTCATAACATAACATTTTTACTCTTTTTGTTGGTTTTTCCTGCCTTTTATTTTGCTTCTCTCTGTCTTGTGTGGAACAATAATTGTATAAATATGTATGTGTATATTAGATTTAACATATATTTCTACCATATTTAATATATATTGGACTACTTGCCATCTAGAGGAGGGCATGGAGGAAGCAGGGGGTAACACACAGTTTTGTGATTCAAAGCTACTCACTGTTACAAAAGTTAATCTTTTTGACCCAAATATTTGCCTTGTGATCCAATAAGGCTGTCACACATGGAACATGTTGTAGTAATGCTATTGTGGATATTAAAACCAAAGGACATAGGTTTGAATCTTGAAAAAAATTTGCAAATATTTCTCAATCACTGTATTAGAGTATAAGGATGTTACCCTTTTGCTTTGTGTTTTCATTTTGTTCTATTCTGAATTTGTGTCCACTATTTATTTCAATTTCCTTATTTGTGTGATAAATAAAAGCTATTTCTTAGACTTGCTATTTTACCACTCATTGTTTAAATAGTTTTATATCATATTCATATATAATATTAAGTCTATATATAGCATCACATCTTTTTTGAATGACATGTAAATAATACATAATCCTAAAAAGTATAATAGAATTATAATATAATGTATTAAATGACTAATATCATACAATATCATAAAGCATAATATGATGGACAAATGTAATAAATAAAATGTAACATGTTAAATATATAAAAGCCTTATTTATAATGGAGTAGCAAAATTTTCACTTTGGGGAAAACAGTGGGATTAGATTGCTTCCAATTTAGAACTAATAAATAGTCAAATCTTTCACTGGATATCTAAAATTTTTCTGTGATAGTTATAGTTATACTAATAACTATAAAATTTGTGATACTGTGCTAGTAAAAAATAATGAAAAAAAATCAAAGAAATGGTGGTCATTTTAGGTATATTTAAATATTGTTCTGGAGATAATAGGGAACTACTGAACTTTAAGATTCATCTGAATATTCACAAATAACTAAAATATATAGGTTTTGGATATGTTTTAGTAACAAACTTTAGATATGTTTTCCTACCAATCATTGGATATATTTTAGTGATCATTGATAAATTCTTAAGTTGAATTGAGGCTCTCATATATGATTAATTTTAGTCATCAAGAAACATTTTTATTACTGTACCTAGGAATACATACATAAAAAAAGAAATATGTATGCTTCCCAGGTAAACCAGAAACAGGGACTTTTGTAAAACTATACAATGAGTCTTTAAAGTCACATAAACTTTAAAATACTTAGCTTTAGGAATAAGGACTCAGTTCATTGAAATTTATACTTTAAATGCATTTTTGCTCGTTGATTTTCAGTAGGACTATTAAAAATGTGGAGACGTGTATTCCTTTCTGTTTTCGTTCATTTCTTTCTAGTTTTATATTTAGTTTGTCTAACATTCTAAGCATCTTTTAGAGAACTTTTTTTTCAAATAAAGGGCATAAAATCAGGAAAGATAAATGTCAGAAGCAAAACATTTTTTGGAATCAATAGGATAAAAGGAACGACAAAGAGAGAGAGAGAAAGAGAGAGAGAAAGAGAGAGAGATAGAGAGAAAGAGAGAGAGAGAGAGAGAAAGAGAGAGAGAGAGAGAGCGTTAAATAAGGAATTAAATAGGAAATACATAGTTATTATTGTGAAAAATTTACATCAAGTTTCTCTGACGATAACTTCATTTCTCAAATATATACAAAACTAAGTGAATCAAATTTGTAGAAATAAGAGTCATCTTTCAGTTGATAAATGGTCAAAGGCTATAAGCAACAGTTTTTACAAAAAAAAATTATGAAAACTCAGTACAGATCCATCAAAAATTACGATTGATTAGAGAAACGCAAATTAAAACAACTCTGAGCTATTACCACACATCTATCAGATTTATGATAGAAAAAGAAAGTGACAAATTTTGGAGGTGATGTGGGAAAAATTAAAATACTAATGTACTCTTGGTGAGATCATATACTGATTCAACCATTCTGGAGAGTAATTTGCAGCTATGCTCAAAGGACTATGAAACTACTTATAGTTTTTGACCAAGCAATACCACTATTAGGTATATCTCTGAAAGAGATTAAAAAAAAAACAAAAAAGAAAAGGACCTTTATGTACACAACAATGTATTTATGGCAGCTTTTTTCTAGAAACAAAGAATTGGAAATTAGGGGGATGTTCATCAGTTGTGGAATGGCTGAAAGAATTGTGGTAAAGTGTGATGGAATACTGTTGTGCTGTAAGAAATGAGGAAGGATGTTTTAAGAAAAACTTCTATGAACTGATACAAAGTGAAATGTACTGTATACAAAATAACAGCAATAGTTTAAGATGATAAGCTGTGAAGTAAAGGAAGATATAAAATGGGATATATCAGATTTGTGAATAGAAGAATTTATCATATAGCATATTTATTAATAGAAGAATTTGTGAATAAATAAGAGAGAAAACATTGTGAGATAAAATGGATTACTTTAATTACATTAAATCAAAAGGGTTTCATACAAATAAAACCAAAATTAGAAAGAAAAGAGAAAATTTGGGGAAAATTCATAGCCAGTTTCTCAGATAAAGTTTTAATATTAAAGAAACAAAGAAAACTTTGTTAAATTATAAAAATCTCAGCCACTCCCCAAGTGATAAGTGGTCAAAGAATTTTAATAGGCAATTTTTGGATGAAGATGCCAAAGCTATATAAATTCACATGAAAAATGCTCCAAAAAGACTATTGAGAAGGTCAAATTAAAACACCTGTCAGATGTCATCTCATAGTTAAAATTGGCTGAAATGACAGAAGGGGAAAATGATGAGTTGGAGGGTACTGGGAAAATTGGGACATTAATTCTGTGTTGGTGGAACTGTGAACTGATCCAACCATTTTGGAGAGCAATATGGAATTATTCCCAAAGAGTTATCATACTGTCTATACCTTTTGATCCAGAAATGTCCAGAAATTTCACTATTAGGTTTGTTTCTAAGGTGATCAGGAAAAAAAAAGAATTTATATGTTCTAAAATATTTATAACAGCTCTCTTTGTGATGTCAAAGAACTGGAACTTGAAGGAATGCTTTTCAATTGGGCACTGGTTAAACAAGTTAGTTTTATGATTATGATAGAATACAAATATGCTTTAAGAAATGATGTCATATTATTTTCTTTAAAAAGATTAAATATTTATTCAGCAAACAAGATCTCCTTCACATTCGTCACCTCTCACTGAAAAGATTTTATATTCCTGCCAAACCCTACTAAAGTAGTTGTTATGCACAAAGATTTCAGATTTCACTTAATGTCCATTTTACAAAATGTTTGCTACTATAAATAGTTATTCTACCTAAAAGATTTGTGAAATAGTTTTAATCTATTAATTAGTACAAATCATTTTTTAGTTAAATAAATGTTAATTTATTTAATGTTAGTTAATGTTAGTTAATGTTAGTTAAATAAATAAATAAAAAGTTAGAAACATTTTTAGCTTTAATATAAATTTTCATTTGAGAATAAATGACCAGGTATTGTATGATTTAAAGTAATATCACTGTAAATACATTGGCACAATTATTGCAAAAATAATGAGGTTTATCATAATATTAATTTTGCATTCTCTATTATTATTAGATTTTTTGGTACATACATGTGCTGTAGTTGTCATCACATAATTTCTCATTAGCAGTAGCTAATTGCAGCTTTGTTTTTTACCAATCTAATTGCCAGCATTTAAAATTTTAAGCTAGTTGATTTTAGAAAAATATGGAATGACTTGCATGAAATAATAAAAAGTGAAGTGAGCAGAAGAAAAAAAGAGCAATATTATTCAAAGAATAATTGTGAATAATTAATTTATTTTGAGTACTATAAATACTGAAATTAAGTATAAAAAAACTACAAAAGAAAAGTGTTATGTACCTCCAAGGGAAAAGCTGAAAAATAGAAGCATGAACAGTTTGGTTTTACATGTATTTATAAATCTGGGTCAAATGGTGGCCTTCTCTAGTGTAGGATTAGGGAAAGTAGGAGGGATAGAGTTTAGAACTTAAAGTATAAGAAAAATTAATTTTTAAAAATGTCTTTATTTTTGCTTTTACTTTGTCTAAGATCATGAATTTTTTTAACATCAGTTGAAGCATGATAGATTCAATTCCATTTTCTTATTTTAATTCTCTCTCTCACTCTTTCTCTCTCACTCTCTCTTTGTCTCAAATGCTCCTCTTATAAGTGGCACACTGTTGGATTCTGGTTTCTAATCCATTTTGCTATCTACTACCATTTTATGGGCAAGCTGATTCTATTTATATTTATATCTCCCTTTTAACTTTTTCACTCTCATTTATTCCTTTCTGCCTCTATTTCCTTGATATGTAAGATAGATTTTTATGTGCAACTGATTGGATATATATACATACATAATACACATATGTATGTGCATGTATTCTTCCATATATCTATCCAATACTATCTTTGAACCAGGTTGCAAATGTTGCCTACTATTCCCATTTTCTCCCCTAGTATAAAAGTTCTTCCTTGCACATCTTTTATGTGAGACAATTTTCTACATTCTACTCCTCTATTACTCTTTCCTTAGTGTATCTTTTTTCCTATTGCATCATTTTTTGAGATCATCCTGACATACTCAATTTTTATCTGTGTCCTGCACCTAACTCTTCTAACAAAGGTCTAAGGAATCACATGTACAATATTCCAATATAGAAATGTAAATAGTTACATTTTACTGAGACCTTTCTTTCAAGGGACCCACATGTGTAAATATGTTTGTGGCAGCCCTTTTTGTAGTGGCAAGAAATTGGAAACTGAGTGGATGGATGTCCATCAGTTGGAGAATGGCTGAATAAGTTATGGTATATGAATGTTATGGAATATTATTGCTGTATAAGAAACTTTCAGCAGAATGATTTCAGAGAGGCCTGAAGAGACTTACATGAAATGATGCTAAGTGAAGTGAGTAGAATCAGGAAATCATTGTACCTGGCAATAGCAAGATTATACTATGATCAATTTTGATCCACATGGCTTTTTTCAACAATGAGATGATTCAGGCCAGTTTCAACAGTTTTGTGATGAAGAGCCATCTTCACCTAGAAAGAGGACTGTAAGACCTGAGTGTGGATCACAACATAGTATTTTAATTCTTTTTGTTGTTTTTTGCTTGCATTTTTTTTCATTTTTTTCCCTATTTGATCTGATTTTTCTTGTGCAACACAATTGTGGAAATATGTAGAGAAGAATTGCACATGTTTAACTTATATTACTTGCTGTCTAGGGGAGGGGGTGGAAGGAGGAGAGGAAAAAAAGTTTGGAACACAAGATTTTGCAAGAGTGAATGTTGAAAATTATCTATGTATATGTTTTGAAAATAAAAAGGATTAATAAAAAAACAACATATTAACATGCAAAAAGAAATGTTGATTGACAAATTATTCAACTTGATTTCATTTAATAAACATTTTTATTAAGAAAAAAAACAAGTCTTTCTTTCCTGCTCATGATCTAATGATTCTATTAAACCTTATGTTTGAATGCCAAAGTATTTCCTCTTTTTATTAATTCACAAAATACCTCTTTATCAAGTGGTACTAACTTTAAACTGTAAAACTATCTCACAGTGTCACAACTCTGCTATATTGTCCTTCAAAGCATTTATGACATTATCATTATTATATGCTTGATCAACTCCAATTGTCAGTAGTCCTTTATGAATATCACCATCCATATGGTGATAATTTAAGCACCAAATGTCCCACTGTGAGTCTATCATGCAAATATTTTAACCAATCAGCAAAAGCAATAAACAATTACCCAAGACAATTTAGCCAACTATGAGAATTTAAATCAGTAGCAATAATAGCCAATAACATCAATATATCAATTATCAGGAAATAACTAGCAAGGTGAACATGCAAATAAAAAGCTATAACATACAATACCATTTGTTCACCAGCAGGCAATTACAGCAGATGGTATTATTACTGAAATTGTTAAATAACAAACATTAAAATTTATAACCATTCAAGCAGAACATAGGATCCAGCTTTTCCTGAAATAACTATATAACAAAAGTGGAATTTACCATTAAAATTTTTAAAAAGGAATGAATTTAAAAATGCAGTGGTGAACAAAAGTAACAACAAAGCAAATTTAATATACTAAAATCTCTCTTAAGTTCACCATTAGAGGGGTAAATTCAATTTATTATTTTATTAAATTATTTTACTGAAGTAGAAAAAATAATAAAAATCATTTGGAAAAACAAAAAAAGTTAAGAATATAAAAAGAGCTAATAAAAATACAGAGGAAAAAGTTTAGAAGTACCAAATCTTAAACTATATTATAAGACAGTAATTATCAAACTACCAGTGTTGTCTGAGAAATATAATTATAGATCAGTGGAACAGAGCAGACTACAATTTATACTAGCAAATAAATATAGTAATCTTGTATTTGACAAGTATAAAGACAAGTTTAGAGGATGAAAATTTATTATTTGATAAAAATTTTCGGGAAAACTGAAAATCAGTAGAAAAGAAATTGGGCATAGACCAATATCTTACTATTTGCCAAAAGAAGATCAAAATGGATATATGATCAAGATATAGAGATATTACAAGAACATATGATAAATATGGAGTATATTACCTAGAACTCTTATGGATAGGTGAACAATTCATGCTTACACAATAGGTCAAGAGCATTAGAGGTATGAGATGGATAATTTTGATTGAATTAAATTTAAAAGATTTTGTATAAATAAAACAAATATAGTCAATATCAAAAGTGAAGAAGAAAATTGTGATACATTTTTATAGACAGATTCTTAAATAAAGGTTTCACACATAAAATATATAAATAACTTCATCAAGTAGATGTCAACCCTTAATTGACAAATGGTCAAAGAATATGAACAGGCAGTTTTTTGATGAAGAAACCAAAACAATTTATAGTCATATGAAAAATGATATAAATCACTATTGATTAAATAAATGCAAACCAAAACAATCTTGAGATAGCATTTTGCATCTATCAAATCGGCTAAAATGATTGCTGGGGACAGCAACACATATTGGAGAGATTATAGAAAAATTGGGACACTCAATTGGTTAGTGTAACTTTGAACTGATCTAATCATTTTAGAGAGTAATCTGGAATTATGCCCAGAGTTATTTAAGTTCTCATGTCCTTTAAACCAGCAATACCAATACTAAGTCTGTTTCTTAAGATTATTAAGGGAAAAGAAAAGGACTTACATGTTTTATGAAAAATATTTATTGCAGCTCTTTTTGTGATGGCAAAAAACTTGAATGTACAGGGATACCTGTCCATTAGGAATGGTTGACAAGTGGTATATGAGTATAATAGAATAGTAAGTGTTATAAGAAATGAATAGTTTATTGATTTTAGAAAACACATGGATAGACTTACATAAAATAATTAAGAGAAAAATGAGCAGAAAAAAGAGAAAGTTATATACACTAATAATAATGTTGTTTTAAGAATAACTGAACAACTAAATAATTTTGAGTATTATTAACGTCAAACTAAATAGAAAGGACATATGGAGGAAGATGCTATATGCATTTGGAGAAAGAAATGTTAAATACAAGTATGGATAGAATGGTTTTTAAACACACACACATATATGTACACATACATATGCCCACATATACTACTCATATATATACATATGTATTTGTATCTAATGGTAGCCATCTTAAGGATGAGGGAAGAAAGGGGGAAAAAGAAAGTTACATGATAGCATTGTTATATATTTAAAAGTAATTGCAAGTTTCACATAGATTTGCAGTTTCATATACAATCATCTTTTTTCTATTCTACTATATTATGGAAATATTTATTTTATTTCTTAAATTGAGAAATTTCTTTTCAAAATAAAAAGAAATGAACTAATAAAATACAAATTTTATTAATATAATATTTATTTATATAATTATATTTATCATTATTTATTATATTTATTTATAATGTTAATATAATATTTTATAATTACTTTATAAATAATAAAATATAAATTGAAGAAAAAATTTTAAATGAAACAAATTCTTTTCATACTATTAAAATGCTTGGCTCATGCTGAAAGCAAAAAAAAAGTTCTGCTTAAAACTCACAAAAAATTGAAATTTTAACTTCTGCCAATGCAAAGAAATAGGTTATTATTATTTCTAAATCATGATGATGATGATAATCCTGTAGAAGCTGGATGACAAGCAAAGAAATATTTAAAGTAAATTTAGTATTCATATTGTACAAGAAGAGATAGTTTTCCACTTTTAAGGATCTTTACCACTGAAGGCTTCAGGGGAACCAGTAGAACTGGTGACCTCCCAAGTGAAAGAAGTTTTCTTAAAGATTCTGGAGATCAATAATACACAGGCCTGGGTCTGGAAATAAGGCATCCTGCTAAAACCAGAACCATAATATAGGACAGTATGTCAATATAGAACACTGCTATTGTTCTATAACAGTGGCAATGAAGAAGATACTTTGCATCTCTTACCTATTTTTGGACTATCAAGGACTTACTTCTTCCTCTAGTAGTATTACTCTTCTAGATTATAAGAAAAGATCAAAATAGTAACCTAATAAGTCACTGGAACAATGGATCCTGAGGATAAGCCAATTTGGAGATAATCTCTGTAGTGAATTTCATAGTCTTAGGGAGTTCTGAGGAATTTTTACAGTTAACTAAAATGATTAGGGACTCCAGATGAAGATTTCCTTTAGTTCTATTTTTAGGTATCTGAGGAGTTATTCAAGGTTGATGTTATAAACAGGAATTTCTATGGTAGCTCACGCTTTAATGTGTTTAATAAATTATATCTACACAAAACTCAAACAGTCTCAGACATTGTATTATTTTCTACCTTCAGGGTGGAGCCCCACCAGAATTATCAGTCATCCTTTCTAGGCCTGGGCTGATAAACTGGTGAGATTATAATAGGACATTGGGATAAGCAGCAGTTGTCAGAGCAATAAGGCTGTGGTTATGAATGAGTACTCTAAGGGTAGTACTTAGTATTGCCAGGTAGGCAGAAGAACACTCCCTCCTACAAAAAGTTTATTGGAGTGTTAGATATTGGATAGGGATAGAGGCAGAAAAATTCCTTTAGTTCTACCCAAGTTTAAGAAAACTTCAAAGATCCTGGCACTACTTGCTATAGAAAACCTTATATTGAGATTTTAGGATCTTTGGAAATCTGTCCTGAAATGGCCAAGACAAAAGCTTTCCTGAAGCCCAGATCATCTTATCTAAGACATTTTAACAGGGTATCAATGGATCAGAGCACACATACTATACATATAAATAGTTACTGGTTACTGGCAGCTAAATTATTATAACACCAAGGAACCCTAAAAATAAAAAGGCACTCAAATTTCCTTAGAACTTCTTTAGAGGGCAAATCACTGAAGAGCCTGTCTTTTGACTTTTCTACTAACTATTCCATTGCCTCATTAAGAATAGGGCCTTTAGTTGCTGATGTTTTGAAAATCTTCCATTTTCAGTCCTCAAGGCAGGAACACAGTGAATTTTCCTTCTTTTTGTGGGTCATGGCCTGTTCCATGTCCTGTTTGTTTGCAAACACCACTAAAATGGTTTTCTTTAGCTCTTTTTCCTCTAAGTTGGTGACTAACTCTCACTTGAAAACTCCAAGGCAGTCTCCATCACAGTTACCTATGATATAAAAGATCACATCTGTGTTTGAATCATGACATGCCCAGTATGGCCTCATACCTGTTCTGTCCTCCTATTGTTTCAACACTGAGATCAATGGGAATAGTAGGAACAACATCTTCAACTTGTAATGTATACAAAAAATTGTTTTTCCAGCTCCATCTGATTCCAAAATTAAAATCTTCATCCCCCAAGATCTAAATAGAATGGGAAAAATAACTGAAAAAAGCCACTTATGACTGTGTCCACTGCCCACTGCTTAGTGGGTGGCCCCCAGTCTTACAGTTCCCTTTTGGGCCATAAGATTGCCTTCTCTGACCTCAGTGCTTCCATGACCATTTGGCTTCTCCAGGCCCTCTGATTCCAATTCTAGACTTGGAAAGAATCCTTTGAGGAGAGATCTTTCATCTTTTATGATGGAAAAGAAGAAGGCTGTGATACTTTGGTATATTTTAAATAACTTAGTGAGCCTAAGTAAGAGGGCTACTATCAGGAACTGAACAAAGTTTTAAAATCCAAGACTGCATTTTGTCTTGATTTCAACAATATGATAGACCAAGAAGCACAGGCCCAGCATAAATGTTAAAGGGTTATAGATATTCTAATGTCTTCTCTGTTCCTGTGGCTGAGACTAATAAGAGGCAGTTCCTTTCACTTTATTTATTTATTTATTTATTTATTTATTTTTGTGCTCACAACAGAGAACCTTTATTGCTGTCATATTTTATCACAATATCACAATAGTAATGTCAGTCAATTAAACTAGAATTCAAAAGTATACCATGTGTGTTGCATATATCATTTATTTTGGGGTGAGCTTTATGAAACTGGATTTTCTTGTGAGTCACTAATACAAAAAAATCTCTTTTTAAAAAGTTTTTTTTTTCCTGCAGGAGGATGAGGGGGAAGTTTGTCTTGTCTTTTTTTTTTATTTTTTTTTATTTAATAGCCTTTTATTTACAGGATATATACATGGGTAACTTTACAGCATTAACAATTGCCAAACCTCTTGTTCCAATTTTTCACCTCTTTACCCCCCCACCCCCTCCCCTAGATGGCAGGATGACCAGTAGATGTTAAATATATTAAAATATAAATTAGATACACAATAAGTATACATGACCAAAACGTTATTTTGCTGTACAAAAAGAATCAGACTCTGAAATATTGTACAATTAACTTGTGAAGGAAATCAAAAATGCAGGTGGGCATAAATGTAGGGATTGGGAATTCAATGTAATGGTTTTTAGTCATCTCCCAGAGTTCTTTTTCTGGGCATAGCTAGTTCAGTTCATTACTGCTCCATTAGAAATGATTTGGTTGATCTCGTTGCTGAGGATGGCCTGATCCATCAGAACTGGTCATCATCTAGTATTGTTGTTGAAGTATATAATGATCTCCTGGTCCTGCTCATTTCACTCAGCATCAGTTCGTGTAAGTCTCTCCAGGCCTTTCTGAAATCATCCTGTTGGTCATTTCTTACAGAACAGTAATATTCCATAATTTTCATATACCACAATTTATTCAGCCATTCTCCAACTGATGGACATCCATTCAGTTTCCAGTTTCTAGCCACTACAAAAAGGGCTGCCACAAACATTCGTGCACATACAGGTCCCTTTCCCTTCTTTATAATCTCTTTGGGATATAATCCCAGTAGTAACACTGCTGGATCAAAGGGTATGCACAGTTTGATAACTTTTTGAGCATAGTTCCAAACTACTCTCCAAAATGGTTGGATTCGTTCACAACTCCACCAACAATGCATCAATGTCCCAGTTTTCCCGCATCCCCTCCAACAATCATCATTATTTTTTCCTGTCATCTTAGCCAATCTGACAGGTGTGTAGTGGTATCTTAGAGTTGTCTTAATTTGCATTTCTCTGATTAATAATGACTTGGAGCATCTTTTCATATGACTAGAAATAGTTTCAATTTCTTCATCTGAGAATTGTCTGTTCATATCCTTTGACCATTTTTCAATTGGAGAATGGCTTGATTTTTTATAAATTAGAGTTAATTCTCTATATATTTTGGAAATGAGGCCTTTATCAGAACCTTTGACTGTAAAAATATTTTCCCAGTTTATTGCTTCCCTTCTAATCTTGTCTGCATTAGTTTTGTTTGTACAAAAACTTTTCAGTTTGGTATAATCGAAATTTTCTATTTTGTGATCAGTAATGATCTCTAGTTCTGCTTTGGTCATAAAGACCTTCCCCTTCCACAGGTCTGAGAGGTAAACTATCCTATGTTCCTCTAATTTATTAATAATTTCATTCTTTATGCCTAGGTCATGAACCCATTTTGACCTTATCTTGGTGTACGGCGTTAAGTATGGATCAATGCCTAGTTTCTGCCATATTAGTTTCCAATTTTCCCAGCAATTTTTATCAAACAGTAAGTTCTTATCCCAAAAGCTGGGATCTTTGGGTTTGTCAAAGACTAGGTTGCTATATTTGTTGACTGTTTTATCCCTTGAACCTAATCTATTCCACTGATCAACTAATCTATTCCTTAGCCAATACCAAATAGTTTTGGTAACTGCTGCTCTATAATATAATTTTAGATCTGGTACAGCTAAGCCACCATCATTTGATTTTTTTCATTAATTCCCTTGAAATTCTTGACCTTTTGTTTTTCCATATGAACTTTGTTGTTATTTTTTCTAGGTCATTAAAATAGTTTTTTGGGAGTCTGATTGGTATAGCGCTAAATAAATAGATTAGTTTAGGTAATATTGTCATCTTTATTATATTTGCTCGCCCTATCCAAGAGCATTTAATATTTTTCCAATTGGTTAGATCAGACTTAATTTGTGTGAAAAGTGGTCCGTAATTTTGCTCGTAAAGTTTCTGATTTTCCCTTGGCAGATAGATTCCTAAATATTTTATATTATCAGTAGTTACTTTAAATTAATAAGAGGCAGTTCCTTTCACTTTAAAAGGAACTAATATATCTTCATTCTCTTTTCTTAATGTTACCTGTAATCATCTTCATATTGTCATAGTCTAGTGAGGAGATATCTGAAAGAGAACTCTCTTCCTGAATATACTAGGATAACTTGACATCAATGACATGATATTGAGTGAGCCAGAGCCAGATGACATCATGCTAATTAAGTAATTATCCATTATGCATATGTGCAACAAGGGCTAGGCAATTCAAGAAAATCTGGAGTTCAAACTGTTTAGTTAAGTTCTTAGGAATAGAATACTTGGAAAAGACCCAGATGACTGTGGACAGAGTTCAAAATAAACTACTGGCTTCCTCAAAATAGAAAATGGAAATTGAGAGGTTTGTTAAGAACTGTTACATTTTTGATAGTTACAATATTTATTAGTTTTTATAACAAGTTTATACCATTCAAATGGTATATTATGATATTTATGATATTAAATATGATGATATTTTCCAAATCCTATGGAAATCTGCCCCTTTAAAGTCAGGCCCAGAATATCCCACAGCTCTGGTATTCCAAAAGCAGGTAATATACGTTTCTTTCTCTAGATTCATGAGTTTTGGGGACTTATTTTTGAGATTCCACAAAAAACATGCGTAGTGGAATCTTTGTCAAATACTTAGAAAGACAAAAATGATTAGGCTTCTGGAACCAAAAGATTCCAAAAGAAATTATTTATTGTATAATTTTTAAAAAGTAGTTACTCTTGGAATATATATAGTCAAGATAGAAAAGTTAGGACTTATTTGAGTTATCCCAAAGGCTCTTAAGCAACTTTAAATAAAGCCTCAAAATGAATTTTAGAGCAGCAAAACCAATGAAAGGATAGGATGAAAAATTTTTCCAGCCCTTTGAAGGGTGGCGAGAAAGTTCTGTCAAATTGGAGTGAGAGTGGAACAGTCCAAGTAAGCTGCATGACCACAGATCTTCCCAGCCAGTTAGCAGCAGGTCTTGGAACACTGACAGTGGAAGTCTCTGGAGCTCAGTCTACATACTGAAAGGAGATTGGACAGCTAGTCACAAGGCAATTATAGGCATCTTTTTTTGCTGGAACTGGGAATAGAAGACTGTTGCATTGCCCATATGTGGATATAGATTGCTGTCCTGATTCCTAATCGCAAGGCAAGGAGAAGCAATAGTATAGCAGATCTTGTGGTCACGGGGGATTAGGGATCTTGGCCATGATTCTCAGTGGAAGAGTACTTGTAATTAGTTATAGACTGCTTCAAGTGCAGAAGAATAGTAAACACACTTCTCCTTAGATTGTACTACCTTGGAAGAACTGAAAACTCCAAAACTCCAGAACTATTTCTTAGAATAGCAGCAAAAAAAGGCTGCAGCTTAGAAAAGTCCCACTTTAACATAGAATTAAAAGTCAAGAATAGGCTGGAAAACACCCCCACTCCCCCCAAAAAAGACCCAGACCATAGAAAGTCACTTTAATGACTGGGAAGAACAAAACACAAATTCAGAAGATGACAAGTCAAAACTGCTGTATCCAAAGTTTCAGAGATATTGTAAGTTGATCTCAAGCCCCAAAAGAATTCCCAGAAGAGCTCAAAAAATGAATTAAAAAAATCAAATAGAAGAGGTAGAGGAAAACCAGGAAAAGGAATAGCAGTGATGCAAGAAAATCATGGGAAAAGAGTATAAACACATTGGCAGAGACAGAAATAAACTCTTGAAGAAAATAACATCTTAAAAATCAGAATAGACTACATGATTCAAGCTTTGTGAAAAAAAATCTTAAAAAATAAAATAAACCACATGATAAAACATCCACAAAAATCCACTAAAAAGAAGAGCTTCTTAAAAAGCAGCAGTGGACAAATGAAAAAAAGATTTGTAAAAACTCACTAAAGGAAAAAAAAACCCTCCTTAAAATTAGAATAAGCAAAATTAGAAAAAAATTAGAGATTGGGCAAGGTACCCTTGAAAGGGTGGGCAAAGTAAGAGGGAAGAGGCAAACTGGGGACAAAGATAAAATAATGGAGAAAGCTCAAAAAGAGGGGCTGAGAAAGTAAATGGTGAGTAAAAGTAAAATGGAGCAGGAGTCACAAATGGTAATTATAACTTTGAATGCAAATGGAATATTGATAGCAGCTTTCTGTAGTGACAAAGGATGGAAATTGCAGCAATCCCCACAAATTGGCAGATAATTGAACAAGTCTGGTGTATGGTTATGCTTGAATACTACTGTAGTATTAGAATGTTGAGTTCAATGACTTCAGAAAGACATAGAAAGACTTGCATGAAATGAAGAGCGAAGTGAACACCAAGAGAAAATTGTATACAGTAACAACAATATTGTTTTAAACTAAATAATTTTGCTATTATAAATACACAGATTTAAAATAAGGGAAATCTAAAGAAAGATGCTATATGCATGCAAAGAAAGAATTGATAAATGGAAATATACATAGAATATACACAATGCACACATACATATTATATGTGAATATTTAGGACAGAAAGAAAGAAGAAAAAAACAAAAAGAAAAAAATTTATCATATAACTTTATTATATCTTTGGAGGGAATAGCCACCTGTACACGATAGATTTGCAACAATTAAAGGAAACTAAGGTAAATAGAAAGCATGTTCTTTAAAAATTGGACAAATGAAAGCTAATGGTTTTATGAGATCTAAGAAAAAAAAAAGACAATGAAAAGAATGAACAAAACAGAAGAAAATGTCAAATATCTCACTGGAAAAATGACTAATGCTATAAGACACCAAGAAATAATGAAACAAAAATCAAAAGAATGGGCAAAAAAGGAAATGTGAAACATCTTATTAAAAAAACAAAGAATATCAAGGAGAGACAATATAAAAATTGTTGGAATTATTGATTGTTATGATTTAAAAGAAAAAAAAAATCACCTCGGGTCAATGTTACCAAGCAAATTACGAAAAATTGTCCTGAAATTTCAGAGCAAGAAAATTAAAAAAAAAAAGCCTTTAATTCATCTGAAAGAGAACTCGAGATGAAAACTCACAGAAACATCATAGCCAAATTTTGAAGGTCCTGGGTGAAGGAGAAAATACCACAAAGAA
Organism: Sarcophilus harrisii; assembly: GCF_902635505.1. NCBI lineage: Eukaryota > Metazoa > Chordata > Mammalia > Dasyuromorphia > Dasyuridae > Sarcophilus > Sarcophilus harrisii. Next base: position 199,589,541 of record NC_045426.1, read on the forward strand.
CAATGACAAAAAAATTTCACATACTCTGGAACTTCATTGGTTGTTTGGTTGTTGTCCTCCATTCTTTAAGAAGATCAAAATGACCTCACTATGTCAGAATCAAGTTAGAGTGTTTGACTGTGACTAAGTCAATATGAACTTGTAATGCTCTACCACAGGTCAAACACAGATAGTTCTCACATTTGGGATGGATTCTCTAACTTTGCGCATCCTGCATTTATTCTGATCTTATTTAATTCTTCTCTGCTCAGGATAACACATGATCTGCTAGCTTCTACATGAAAAGACTGAAGGACTTGAAATATATTTCAAAGAGCAAAGAATCTGTATTTGTCACCAAGAATAACATTTCTAGCAAAGCTAGAGCTAGAGCATGATTCAGAATGAAAAGAAGATTAATGAATTGAATGACTTCCAAATATTTTTGACAAGAAAACCTGAATCCATTGCAAAAATTTAAAATTCAGTAGAAATATAAATTAAACAATAAAGATCAATGATAAAGGACTCAATAAGTTCAAAATATTTACTTCTTATATGGGAAAATATTATGAATATTCCTAAGGATGTTAGAAATACTTTGGTAGTTTGAAAAAGTGCACATAGGTAGAAGTTGAGTTGAATGTGATTGCATTATTTTAAATGATAAATGATAAAATTGGGTACAGAAAGGTGAAATGGAATAATTATCTTAGGCAAATTAGGCATGAATGAAAGAACTGTTAGAATGAAACCAGATGATGGGGAATTGGTAGAACTAAACCTTTTGGTCATCAGAACTGGATTGAAAAGAGAATAACATATGCATCAAGAAAAGTATAAAAGTCTTCTAAATTTTAGAGAAATAGGAAGCCAAGAGGACAGAGTAAGGGAGACACTTTCAGAAGACTGAGTGAATCAAGAGTAGGAGAGTAGAAGGGAAAGAATTAGGAAGAGATTATTTAAAAAGGTATGGGTTAGAGAGATAGTGGTTAGAAGTAAATCAGATGTGTGAAGAAGGATAAGATAAAAAAGGGGGTAAGAAGGATGATAGAAAAATATAATGGAGAGAAATAAATACACAACTAGTGATTATAATTTTGAGTGTGAATGAGATGAATTAAATCTTAAAACAAGAACAGATAAAAAATGGAATAAAACTCAGAATCTGAAAATATGTTGTTTGCAAGAATCACATTTTAAAATAAAAGATACATACAGGCTTAAAATATATAACAGAGTCCAATTTATTTATGTTTTGGCTGAAATTTAAAAAAATACAGCAAAGTAAGGGAGGCTATTATCATCTCAAGCAAAACTGAATCTAAAATAGATTTAATTAAGATAGACATAAGGGAAACTGTATTATAATAAAAGGTAGCACAGAAAATGCAGATACTAAACCTCTATGTACCAAATACTAGGGCATCTGAATTTTTAAGGGAAAAGTTAAAAAAAAATTACAGGTGAAAATAAATAATAATACTATAATAGCAGGGAACTTTAATTTTCCCCTCATAGAATTAGATAAATCTAATTAGAAAATAATTGAGAAAGAAGTTAAGTAAGGGAAAAGAATCTTAGATAAACCAGAAGTGATAGATATCTGGAGAGAATTGAATGGGAATAGAAGGAAATACACCTTTTCCTCAGTGATACATGGTCCCTTTACAAAAATTTGCCATGTATTAGCATATAAAAATTGGTTTAATGCAGAAAATCAGAAATGTTAAATGAAGTCTTGCAATAAAAGTACATTTAATGAGTGACCATGGAATGACAGATTAAAATTTAATTGGATACTAATTGTAAAGGGCTGAAACTCTGAATAGGTACACTTGAATCAGACAACGGAGCACTTAAGACTAATTACCTATTGGACAATGACTCTATTAGCATATTCTTGGAATTGCTCTTCTCTCAGTTAATACTGGCTCAATTTTGGGGGTTAAGAGAATTGTAGGTAAGGATTAAGGGGTGGAGTGAGAGAGGTGAGAGAACTTCACTTGCCCATAGGAGGAGGAGGAGAAAAGCATGGAGATTCTGGACTCTAGAATCAAGGAGGGATTCTTGGCAAAACTCCTGACAGTTTTGTCTGTCTCCTTCACTTCTCCCCCTAAAAAACAAGGACTTTTGTTTATCCTGATTCTGGCTGATCCTGAGGCCTCCAGGGTGCTAGGTTGGACTTTACAACTAACAAATCTAATTTTAAAGAATGAGTGGGTCAAAAAGCAAATCATAGAAACAATCAATAATTTCACTAAAGATAATGACAATAATGAGGTGTAATATTCTTCTCTAAAGTGTAATGTTCTCTGGGAGCAGGTTTCTTAGGGGGCTTCTGGAGGCAGCTTTCCTTTCAGTTCAATGTAATCACCATGAATGCAGCCAGGAGTTAAAAGTCCAAATCCTTTATTTTCTCCTTCAAAGTCTTCTCTCTTTTCCTGGGGCCTGGTTAGCTTTAATAGAGGCCTATCTCTCTCCTTGGTTCTGAAAGCTTAAGCTGCCTTCTCTGGCTTGTGAATCTCTTCGACTGAATCCTGGCTGAGGCTCAGAGCTTCTGGTGGGCTTCTCTTGTAGTGGGTTTGTCCTCTAGTGGGCTTGTTTCACTCTCTTAAAGGTGTGAATCTTTTGGAATTATAGTAAGTACTAAGTACATGTAAATTAGAGAATCATTATCTCATCAATTCCACTGACTTAGCACCTTGTAAGAATCCTAACAATGATGCAGTGTATCACAGCCTATGAATGGTAGCAAAAGCAATAGTCAGAGGAAAAGATATATTTCAAAATGCTTAAATCAATAAAATAAAAGTGCAGTTTTAAAAAATCCAGAAAAAGAACAAATTTAAAACCTCCAATTAAATAACAAATTAGACATTCTAAAAATTAAAGGTGAGATTAATAAAATTGAGTGTAAGAAAACCATTTAAAACTTGGATTGGTTATATGACAAAGTCAACAAAATAGATAAGACATTGGTTAATAAAACTTTTTTAAAAAGAGAGAAAATCAAATCACTAGTATTAAAAATGAAAAGAGTAAATATACCACTAACAAAGATGGAATTAAAACAATTATAAGGAGTTATTTCACCCAATGATATACTAATAAATTTAACAATTTAAGTGAAATGAAAGAATACTTACAAAGATATAAACTAAGTTAATAGAAGAATAGAATGTTTAAATATTTTAGAAAAAAATGAAAACATAAATGAAGTTTATATGAAAATAGCATCATGAAAAAATGGATTTTCCCTGAATTTTATCAAACATTTAAAGATGAACTAATTCCAATATAAAATAAATTATTTGAAACAATGGAAGACCTAACAAACTTTTTAATGAAAGAAATTGGCACTGATACTCAAACCAGAAAGACCAAAAAAGAGAGAAAGAAAATTACAGACCAATTTCATAAATGAATATGGATATAAAAATCCTAAATAAAATACTAGCTATGAAACTAAAACACTATATTACAAAGATTATACATTATGACTAAGTGGAATTTATACCAGAAATGCAGGGGTAGTTTAATCATAAGAAAAAATTAACATAATTCATTGTTAACAATAAAATAACCTAAAATACTACAATTGGATCACTAGTTGCAAAAAAAGCTCATTCCTATGAAAAAAAATACTTGAAAGCATACATATAAAAGAATTTTTTTCTTAAAACATTAAGAAGTTTCTAATGGAGTTATTCTAAAAGCCTTCCCAATAAGATTAGGAGTGAAACAAGGATTCTCATTACCAACATTATTCAATATTGTATTAGAAATGCTATTAATAGGAACAAGGAATGAAAAACAAATTGAAGGAATCAAAATAGTCAATATGATGTTACAAGTATCTAATTTTATAGATGATATGATGATACATTTGAAAAATTCTAAAGATTCAACTAAAAATTTAATGGAGCAATAATTTTAGCAAATAAACTCACATAAATCATCAGTATTTCTATAGATTATCAACACAACCCTGCAAAAAGAGATAGTAAAAGATGATTTATTTAAAATAATAATAGATAATATAACATACATGAATGTATACCTGCCAAGACAAGCCCAGGAACCACATATATCTAAATAGATGTCTAAATATCTAAATCCATATATTTAAATATAATTACATCAATCTAAAACACTTTTTATACAGATAAAGTCAGATTTTAAATAATTGGAGAATTGCCAATTGCTTATGGATAGGTAGAACTAATATAATAAAAATGATAATTTTACCTAAATTATTTTTCAAAACCATCTTAATTAAATTACCCCAAAAAAGTTTTACTGAACTAGGAGAAAAAAATTCATTTGTGAGAACAAAAAGGTCAAGAATACCAAAGGAATTAATGAAAAAATATAATGGTAGGAGGATTAATAGCATCAGATCTCAAACTCTACTATGAAACAGTTATTATCAAAACTATCTGGCACTGGGTAAGAAATAGCAAAGTAGATCAATGAGGCAAAGCAGATATACAATTCAGACTAACAAATGATTATGATAACCTCCCTCATCCTTCCTTCCACAAAGATGAAGGTTTAAACTAGGGATAAGACTTCACTATCTAGAAAAAATTGTTGAAAAAGTCTGAAAGGAGTCTGACAGAAATTGGGCATAGACTAGTGTCTTATACCATTTATCAAGATAAGGGCAAAATGGATACTTGCTCCAGATACAAAGGGGTATATCTTAAGAAAATTAGAAGAACATAGATCATATTGCCTATCATATTTATGGATAGCAGAATAATTTATAAAAAATCAAGAGCCAAAAAGCATTTTGAGGCATAAAATAGATAATATGGATTAAATGAAATTAAAAAGGTTTTTATGTAAAAAAAAAAAAAAACAAACTTCCCAATGTAGCCAAGAGAAGAAGAAAAAGAGAAAATTAGAAGAAAATTTTCAACTTAATTTATCAGAAAGTGCATCATTCTCCAAATGATAAATAGTTTAAAAAAAATATGAACAGGCAGCTTTTCAATGAAGAACTCAATAATATATACATAGTCATATTTTAAAAGCTCTAGATATCTACTGATTAGAAAAACGCAAAGTAGAAAAACTTTGAGAAATTATGTTATACTTATCAGATTGGCTAAAATGATAGAAAGGAAAAGTGGCAAGTGTTGGACGGTAGGGGAAAATTTGGAAGATTAATTCAGTGTATGGGTGAACTGTAAATTGATATAAAAATTTTGGAGTTCAATTTGGAATTATGCCCAAAGTATTACTAAACTACATATACTTTTTTACTAAGCAATACTTTACTTTTTTCCTCTTTCCCTTTTATTAATCCCTTCTTGATTTTTAGCATATTTATTCTGGTGTTTTGGATATTTTTTTCATTTATCAAACTTTTTACTTGTTTCATGTTCATATTTCTATTTTTTTCTTGATTTTTCATGAAATCATCAGCCTTCCCTTGTCCAGTTCTAATTTTTAAGGAACTATTTTCTTCAAATAACTTTGTATTTTTTCCCATTCACCCCATTTTGCTTTTTTTCAAGTGATTTTTATCAGTTGGCCAAATCTGATTTTTAAGATGTTATTTTCTGTATTTTTGGTACCTTTTTTTTTTTTTTTAACCAAGCTAATATTTTTCTTCCGTTGATTTCATTTCATTTCCCATTTTAACCTCTGCTATTCCTTTTTTAATTTTTAAAATTATTTTTTTGCTGGGAATTCTTACTGGGCTGGTGTCAATTTTATATTTTTCTTTAAGACTTTGCTTGTGATGCTTTTAAAATCATTGTCTTTTTAATTTGTATCTTGATCTTTCCTGATATAAGTAATTTTTAAATCAGGTACTCTTTTTGTCATTTTTTCATTTTTCTGGCCTATTTCTTGACTTTAACTTTTATATTCAAGTTGAATTCTGTTCCCAGGGTAGGGGGTGTTACTAAGTGGACAACTTACTTGACCTTTAGGGTTTTTCACACAGTTATTTACAGAGTTAGTTCTGGGGTTTAGACATTTCCATTGCTTCTAAAATGATGTGATCTGGGGAAAGTTGTGGTTATCCTCCCGTGAGACTAAAAGTAATACTGTTCTTCAGAGTTCAAGATCCCTTGTAAATGCAAATGACACTATTCCTCAGAGCTTTGGTTTCTTTGGTATCATGATCATCCTCTTTGTCGTGGAACTATGACCAAGAAGTAGGTCCATTGCTAAAAGGCTTCTACAAGGTCTCCTTGATCAAATCTCAGTTCAAGAAATAGCTAATTGCTGAACTTGATTAAAATTGCTAATCATAGTTATAAGGGAGAAATGCCTGGAATTAATTAAGGACCTTCAGAGTAGCAGCAGGAAGCCTTTAAATGACCTTTATTTATACTGAGTTAAACAGAAGTGTGACTAAAAATGTCAAGGAGAAAATCAGATTATTAATATTGATTGCTTAAAGAATATGAATAATTTAGAAGTCAGTCAGAATAAACATCCAGTAACAGAAATAAACTATACAGGGTGACTTTCTAACATTCATTTATCATTCAGCAGTGCTTATTATTCACAGTGTGCAGAAATGGGGAAGGTTTTCACTGTCAAAAAAGAATAGGTATTCACATGGCCTGGCATGATTGCTTAAGTTTTGCCACTGGGAGCCCATCTCATACAATAAAGTAGAAAGGAAACTTTAGGATACTGAACCAAGCTGTGCACAATAAACCAATTAACAGGTCATAGGGGATCTACTTTCATGTTTTTATTGATAAACATTATCCAAAATTGTGTTGATGTTTTTGTACCAATTGAACTAGACTTAAAGGCTTTGATTTTTTTTCTTTCTACTCCTATGTGGTTTTCTTGGGCAGGGGGAAGTTGGGGAAAGAATTTTTATGTTTTATTTTTAACCCGTACCAAATTATTTTGATAAATATGATATGCTTAATTTTATTACTCCTTCATTTTCACTTTTTATTCTCTTCATATTCAAGGTTACTTTGTTTTGAGAGAAATTATTCTTTTTTTCTTATATTAATAACCTATTACTAAATAGGATCTAGGCTTTTTATTTTCTGATTCAGGGATCAGCCTTTGTAGGTCAGCCAGCCAGTCTCTGACAGACCCAGTTGTTAGAGGAGATAGCCTTAATCCTTTGGGAAGGGCCCCCACCCAATTATAACACTTTGCTTCTGTTTGAAGAATAAACAGAATCTAATTTAGGTGAATTCAGGGTATAACCACATGGGTATCCTTGTAGCCTTAGGGTGATCCAGTTCATGAAAGAGAAAACCAGCCATTTCTGGGCGAAGATGGATTCTTCTGTACATATTGTTGGAAAACTGTCTCATGATGAAGCTTTTGTTCTTAGCAGGAAGAGCTAAAGAGTTTTAACCAATTTAATTCTTAAATGTTCATCAATCATCATTGATTTTCAGCTATGAGGTGCATCCCCTTTTCCAAAGAGATTTAAAGATTTGAAAGTCTTTATAGTTTTGTCTGTGGTTATTGAGAAAATCTATGAATCATCAATTTAGTAATTATTAGCTAGTTTAATTCATAAATTATTAATTATCCATAAATTCAGTATCTTGGACTTGTCATTCTTCACAGTTTCTCCAAATATAAGTTGCTATCTTACTGAGTTCTATAAAATATGCCTTTGATAGTTTAATTGCTATGGCACTGCCACTTTTTTATTATCATCATTTTTATTATATTGGTGATCGAGTACGGAGATGCAAAAGCTCTAAACCCCCAAAAACATATTGGAGTTTTATTACCTTCCTGTATGGTTTATCAAGTGATGGGAGCATAAGTTTGGACCCCCAAAGCATATTGGGGTTTTAGGCCAGTGTGGTGAGGTGTTGCATAAGAGTTTGTAGGCTTAGTTCTCCAAATCAAGAGGGAAAGATTTTTTTCTTTTTATTACAATATAAATTGGTCAAAGTTCCTAGAAAACTTGCTGCCATAAAGCAGGTACTTCCTGATGAATCTGTAGAAAAGTGGGTGGCCAGTAGGTTCTTTTATAGAAGAAAAATAACCTGGGGGATTGGTATCATAACTGGATTGGAACTGATTGGAAATACTGTGATAATTTTGTCAATGCTAGGAATTACAAAATAATTCTATCAATGCTCCTCCCTGATTGCATGAGGGAATAGTTTTGGGAATACAACTAGATAGGGCCCATTGCAATAAATGTCCTTTTAAATTTGACCTAAATTCAGCAAAACTTTATGCTTTCAATGCCCTTCTTATGGTCCATCTAGCCACTGGGTCTAGCAGGATCATGGCCTTTTGCTGGGGTCTTATTCATTCCCTCATTGGCCTTGCCCAGAAATAAACACTGGCTAAGTTGTTCTTCATTGCTGAAAAGATCACTTTGTGTTTAATATAATCATGTATTTTGTGTGCATTGAGTCTATTTGGTGCATCTTATAGTTATCTGGAATAGGAATTCACTTAATATTATTGCCTCTGGGGTTTTTATTGGTTAATTTTTTAATCTGCCACTTTAATGAAAGAATTGTCTTAATTACTATCTTTGCAGTTTTGTTAAGACTTTTTAAGGTAAGCCATCATTTTACAAGGAAATAGAGGATTGTGTTAATTCTATTTTGCCTGGCATTGTTTTTTATTTCCTTTTAAAAAAAATTTATTCCCTCCAATTATATGTAAAAACAATTTTTACATTCATTTTTAAAAATTTTTGAGTTCCAAATTCTCTATCTCCCTCTCAAACCTGAAAGCAAACAATTTGATATGGGCTATATATGTGTAGTCATGCAAATATATTTTCATATTAATTTTGTGAAACTAATTAGTTTTTACTAAAAAAAAAAAAAAGAAAAACAAATGAAACGAGAAGTTTAAATTTTCACTCAGACCCCATTATTTCTTTCTCTGAGGATGAGTAATATTTTTCATCATAAATCCTTTGGAATCATCTTGCATCATTTTATTGCTGAAATTTATGATTGCCACTTTGTAATACAGTTTTAGACCTGATATTAATTCCATTGATATTTTTTATCTTTGTTCTTCCAGATTTCATTATTAATATTTCTAGCTTCATAAAATAACTTTTGGTGTTTGAGTGGTATGGCATTGAAAAAGTAAATTAATGTATGTAGCATGTTCATTTTCTTTATATTACCTAGATGTTTGCATGAATAATTAATATTTTCTCAAAAGCTTAAATATGACTTTATTTGTGTGAAAAGCATTTTGTAATTGTGTTCATGGAGTTCCTGAGATTAATCTTGGCAGGTAGACACTGAAATATTTTATAATCTCTACAGTCTTTAATCTCTTTCTTCTGGGTTTTGTGGGTAAATATAGAAATGCTGATGAGTTATGACGGTTTATTTTATATCTTGCAACTTTGCTAAGGTTGCTAATTATTTCAAATAGTAATTTTAGTTGATTTTCTAGAATTCACTAAGTGTATCATTATATTATCTTCAAAGAATGATAATTTTGTTTTCTCAGTGCCTATTCTAGTGCCTCCAATTTTGTTTTCTTCTCTTATTGCTAAAGCTAATATTTCTAGTACAATATTAAATATTGGTGAATAAATTGTGATGAAAAATTGCTGATTTAAAAAATGGGGATAATGAATATTCTTGTTTCACACCAATCTTACTGGGAAAACAAATAGCTTATGCCCATTACAAAAAATACTTGTTAATGATTTTAGGTGGACACTACTTATCATTTTAAGGAAAACTCCATTTATTCCTATGCTTTCAGTATTTTTAAAAGGAATGGGTGTTGCATTTTGTCAAAAGTGCTTTCTGCATCTTGAAATAATCATATGATTTCTTTTAGGTTTGTTATTCATATGGTCAATTAGGCTGGTAGTTTTACTAATATTGAACCAGTCGTGCATTCCTGGTACAAATCCTATCTAGTTGTAATGTATCATCCTTGTGATAAATTGCTGTAGTATCTTTGCTAATGTTTTATTTAAATTTTTACATCAATATTTATTAGGGAAATTGGTCTTTAATTTTCTTTCTCTCTTTTGGTTCTTAGTGATTTAGGTATCAGCACCATTTTTGTATCACAAAAGGAGTTTGGTAGTACTCCTTCACCTATTTTTCCAAACAGTTTATATAATATTGGGATTAATTGTGCTTTAAAGGTTTGGCAGAATTCACTTGAAATTTGATCCGGTCCTGGAGAATTTTTTTAGGGAGTTTATTTATGACTTCTATTTCTAAAATGGGATTCTTTAAGTACTTTATTTCCTCTTCTGTAATCTAGACAATGAATATTTTTGTAAATATTCATTCATTTCATTTAGATTGTTAGATATATTGGTACCTAGGTAGGCAAAATAGTTTCTAATAAATTGCTTTAATTTTCTCTACATTGGTGGTGAAATTAACCCTTTGCATTTTTGATACTGACAATTTGGTTTTCTTTCTTTTTTTTTTTTTTTTAAATAAATTAACCAAAGATCTATATGTTTAATTGGGTTTTTCATAAAACTAACTTTTAGTTTTGTTTATTAATTCAATAGTATTCTTACTTTCTATTTTATTGATCTCTGCCTTGATTTTTGGAATTTCTAATTTGGCATTTAATTGGGAATTTAAAATTCATTCTTTTTCTAGTTTTCACCCTTAGTTTTGCATCCCTAATTCATTGTTCTTCTCTTTCTCTATTTAATACATGTGAACATTTAGAAATATAGAATCTATCCTAAGAAATGCTCTGGTTGCATGCCACCAATTTTATTTTGGTTTCAAGTCATTCTTTTTTAATGAAATTATTGTTTCTATGATTTGTTGTTTGATTCACTTATTCTTTAAAATTAGATTATTTCATTTCCAATTAATTTTAATATATCTTTCCGTGGTTCTTTACTAACATGTAACTTTTATTGTTTTATGATCTGAAAATGTTTTATTTAATATTTCTGCCTTTGTGCATTTGATTGTGAGAGTTTAAATATTCTAATGCATGGTTAATTTTTGTGTAGTACTGATGTACTATGTAGTGATGATTAAATAATATGTTCTTTTAAATTTTCATTCAGTTTTCTCCAGAGGTATTTTCTAATTTCTGATTTTCTAAAATTTTATTCACTCCCTTACCTAATTTCTTGTTTATTTTGTGGTTAGATTTATCTAATTCTGAAAGGGAGAGATTGAGGTCCTTCACTAATATAGTTTTGCTTATTCTTTCTTCCTGTAACTTATTTAACTTCTCCTCTTAGGTATCATACCACTAGATGTGTATGTGTTTAGTATTGATGATTTCATTATCTATAGTACATTTTATCAAGATGTATTTCCTTCATTATGTCTTTTAATTAGATTTATTTTTGCTTTTGTTTTGTCTGAGATCAGGATTGCTATCCCTTTTTTCCCCTTAACTTCAGATGAGGCATAATGAACTGTGTACCAGCTCTTTACTTTTATGCTGTGTGTATCTCTCTGCTTCAAATGCATTTATTTTAAAATACCATCTTATGGGATTCTGGTTTTTAATCTACTCTGCTATATGCTTTTTTTTAATGGAAGAGTTAAGTCCCTTCATATCCACAATTATGATTTATGTGTATTTCCCTTCATCTGTTTTCCTCCTCTTTATATGTTTTTCTCTTCTTTCACTCTGTCACTCACCAGTATTTTGCTTCTGACCAGTTTTCCTCAATCTGCCTTCTGTTTTATATTTTTCCCTTTCCCCTCCTACTTATAGGGAATATAGTGTAATATAAATTTTTATCACCCCACTGAATGTGCATGTCATTCTCTCTTTGAGTCAGATATAAAGAAAATAAGGTTCAAACCATGCTCACCCTCTCTTTCTTTCCCTCTGTTATGAGAGGGCTTTTGTGCCATTTCATGTGATGTAATTTACACAATATTGTTTCCCCTTTTCATCTTCTCCAAGTACTATTCTTTTCTTCATCTTTTAATTTTTATCATCACTGCAAAATCAGCTTTTACATACATCCTCTATCTATGTATGCTCCTTCTCACTGCCCTAACAGAGATATAGTTTTCAAGAGTTATAAATAAACTTCCTATGTAGGATATAAACAGTTTAACCTTCTTGAATAACATTTTTTTTTGTTCTCAGGGAATGGACTTTATTAAATGAGTGGACAAAAGGGGTGAGAGGAAGGATTCAGTCATTCCATGTCCAGTGGCAATGGCAATCAAGGCCCAGCTCTCCAGCAGGAAAGTTACAGTTTTTAAATTTACCTTTTTATACTTGTCTTGAGTATTATATTTGAATATTAAAATTTCTGTATAGCTCTTGTCTTTTCTTCAGGAATGTCTGAAACTCCCTTATTTCCTTTAATGTCTATCTTTTCCCCTGAAAGAATATGCTTGATTATTATGGATATTGATTCTTTGTTACCATCCAAGCTCCTTTGCCTTCCAGAATATCATATTCAAAGCCCTTGGATCCTTTTTCTTTTACTATTTGGTCAATTCTACTTTTTAAGGAGTTGGGTTTTTTCAGTGGATTTTTTTCCAGTTGACCAGTTGTATTTTTTAAGGAATTGTATTCTTCAGTCAATTTTTTCCCTTCCTATTCCAAGCTGTTGATTCTGTCTTGCATAGCTCCCAGTTCTTTTCTCAATTTTTCTTCTATTTCTCATTCTATTTTGAAAATCTTTTTTGCTCTTCCAAGGAACTTTTTGGTCTTCAGATCAATTCATCTTCCTTTTTGAGGCTTTGTATATAGGTACTTTGACATTGTAGTACTTTTCTGCATTTGCATTTTAATCTTCCCTTTCACCACAGTAGCTTTCTCTGGCCAGGTCTCTTTTCTCCTTTTTTTTTTTTTTTTTCATATTTTAAAGCCTAATTCATTACTTTTTTTTTTTTGAATTTTAAAAAGTGAATTTTATTAGTCAAAATAAATTTTTTTATCTTTTATTTATTTATTTAATAGCCTTTTATTTACAGGTTATATGCATGGGTAACTCTACAGCATTAACAACTGCCAAACCTCTTGTTCCAATTCCTCACCTCCTACCCCCCACCCCCTCCCCTAGACAGCAGGATGACCAGTAGATGCCAAATACATTAAAATATAAATTAGATACAGAATAAGTATACATGACCAAAATGTCATTTTGCTGCACAAAAAGAACCAGACTCTGAAATATTGTACAATTAGCTTGTGTAATTCATTACTTTTAAAGTTGAGCTCTACTTCTGAGGATAGGGCATACTAACTCAGGCTAAGTGTTCTAAGGGCCGGGTCACTGGATTCTTACTCTGGAGCCTTGGGTGCTGGCAGATTGCCCACTCTACTGAGGTGGCTTGGCCTAATCACACCTGTTTTACGAGGGATCCCAGGGTTAGCAGTTTGTCTTTTGCACTGGGATGGCAAGCTTCACAGTTGGTTTACTGAGCCAAAAACAAGAGGTCTCAGGGGCTGACATGTGCTTTGGCTAAATGCCTCCCACTGGCTTGTTCAGACACTGTCTGTCCTTGCTGGGCTCTCATTTTACCCAAATGAGATAAAACTTTCTATGTTATCATAAGATGGAAAATTGCTTCAATGTTTTTTTCCAGGGGAAGGGGGTGAGGAAGTAAGTTACTCCTGAATATTTAGATGCCTGATTTAATATTATTTTCATGAGAAACTGGGAGCCCAGGAATCTTCTCTGTCATCTTGGCTCCACCTCTGCACTCCATTTTCACCCCAGTGTAAAAGATCTTTCCTGCTGACTTTATAAGTAGTTTTGGGCTGGAAAAAAAAAAATCATCTTTTTGTGCATTTTTTTCACTACAGAATACGTTTTGAGACATTATTTAAAGTTCTTTAGAGGAGAATTTGGGAGAATGCAGGTGAGTCCTTCCTTTTCTTCATCATCTTGGCTGTTTCCTTCCCTCACTGCATTGTCTTTTATTTCTTTATGTTTTTAATTACTTATGCTATGTATTATATTTTGTATTATTGGGATAATGTATAATCTATCTTATTTCCATTTCATCTATTAAGAAAATCAAATATTGGTTGTTTTATTGATTTTTTTCATAATCTTGAATCATTTGTACAGTCTCACTAGAAATCCAGCTTATCCAAAATGAAGGATTTCTTGGATAAATTGCTGTAGATTTTTTTTGACATTATTTTATTTAACATTGAATGATTATTGAAGTGACCAAGTGGTGAATCAGATAGAGCATCAGTCCTGTGTAATGTTCTCTTCTTTAAAGTATAAAGTTCTCTTCTCTTAAATATAATGGTACTCTGGGAGCAGATTTGTAATGTTCTCTTTTCTCAAATATAATGTCCTCTGAGAGCAGATTTCTCAGGGGGCTTCTGGAGGCAACCTTAGTTTCAGGTCAGTTCAATAATCACCTCAAACGCAGCTTGCTGTTAAAGGTCCAAATTCTTTATTGTTTCTTCCAAAATAGCCCAGTTAGCTATTGGTTCTGTGAGCTCTTGTTGCTAGTCCTTTGCCTCTGCCAGCTTCAGCCTCCAGCTCTCTCCGAATCCTGGCTCTGAATCTCCTGACTGAATTCTGGCTCTCAATCTCCTCTAGTGGGCACCTCCTTTTATATGTGTGAACTCAAAGGTTGACTCCTCCTCTGAGAGTGGGATTGTGGGAGCTGTGACTTGTGAATCTCCTCCACTGAATTTGTGAATCTCCTGGACTTGTGAATCTTCTGGACTTGTGAATCTTGTAGAACTCCAATGAGTGCTAAATACATTAGTGAGCTAGAGAACTCATTAAGTACCATGCTAAATTAGACAACCAACTTATCACTTTATAAGAATCCTAACAGTCCTGGAGTAAGGAAGATTTATTACACTGAGTTCAAATCTGGCATTATATATTTACTACCTCTTTAAGTTACAGAGCTAGTAAGTGTCTGAGGCCATATTTGAGTTCAAGTCCTCTTGACTTCAGAACCAGTGTCCTATCCATTGTGCTACCTAGATTCTCTCTAGAAAAATGAGTGAACACACACACATGCACACACACCTTGACCATAGCAAGTTACTATGGTGATTGGTTAGGTCAACATATAAATAAGAAGAAGATAAGAAATCAAAATTGTTAAATCAAAAGTCTTTTAAAAAATTTGGGAATGGGTCTCTAGTTCATAAAAAATTCCTGGAAGAGCTCAAAAAGATTTTAAAAGTCTAATAAAAATAGTAGAGGAAAAATTGGGAAAATAAATGAGTGATGCAAGAAAATCTTGAGAAGAGAGTCAACATCTAGATAAAAGGAGACACAAAAATATACTAAAGAAAATAACATGTTAAAACTAGGATAGTTCAAATAGTAAGAGACACAAAAATCTATAGCAAAGAACTTCTTAAAAAGTAGAATTGACTAAATTAAAAAAGAAGAGGTAGAAAAGCTCTCTGAAGAAAATAATTCCTTGAAAATTAGAAATGGGCAAATGTCAGCTTGTGAAAACAAAGAATCATATTGGCATAGAGAAACTTTAGTGTTCTGGGAAATAGGAGAAGGGAGAAGTGAAATGGAATGAATTATTTCATATAAAATAAATATGAAAGAGATTTAACAATGGTGTGAAGAGAGGTGAGGTAATCAGGGTGTGAAAAATGCTTGGAACCTTACTCATCATCAGAATAACAGGAATAAAATATGTACTCAGTTGGACATAAAATCTATTATACTTGAGACAAATAGAAGGATAAGAAAAGGGGGATGTGAAGATAGAAGGAAGGATTGATTGAGGGAAACCATTGTCAGCAGCAAAATAATTTTGATTAGATACTAGGTAAAAGGAAAAAGAAAGATTAAACAGGAGAAAATAGGATGAAAGGAAATATATAGTTAGTAATCATAACAGTGAATGTGAATAGGATGAATTTACCCATAAAATGCAAACAGGATAGATTGAAAACCAGAATGCTATAATATGGTGTTTACAACATTTTTGAAAGAAAGACACATATATTGAGTATATGGCAGGTAAGTGGAATTTGGCTTGGTGTCTGGGGGAATCCAAGTTCAAATTCCACCCTAGAAACTTATTAGGTGTGTGAGGTCAGGCAAGTCAATGAACTCATTCTCTTCCTCTGTTTAAAATGAGTTAGAGAAGGAAATGGCATACCACTCCAGTAGGTATTTGCCAACAAGTGGACAAATGGGGCCACAAAAAGTTGAACAACTGTACAAACAAATAGCAAAAATAAAGACAGGAAGAGAATCTCTAATGCTTCATCTGAAGAGAAGAAGAAGAAAAAGAAGAAAAAGAAGGAGGTAGCAATTATTATCTCAGACAAAGCAAAAGCTTTGGTCTAACTAAAAGAAATAAGCAGGAAAACTACATTTCACTAAAAGGTACCAGAGACAAGGAAATACTATCATTACTAAACATATATGCACTAAGTCCATATATCCACCAAGCACCCAAATTTTTAAAGGAATAATTAAACAAGTAAATAGTAAAGTTATATACTAGTGGGAAACTTCAACTTCCCTCTTTCAGAACTAGATAAAACTAACAAAAATAAACAAGAAGAAGTTAAGGAGATGAATAGAAAGTTATAAAAGTTAGACATGACGGATTTCTAGAGAAAAAGTAACAGGGACAGAAAGAAATAGACCTTTTTCTCGACAATATATGGTATGTATACTAAAATTGATTATATATTGGGACATAAACACCTTACAACCCGATATAGAAAAGAAGAAATATTAATTGTATCCTTTTCACATCATAATGTAATAAAAGATAAATGCAGCTAAGATATAAAAAGATACATTAATTGGAAATGAAATAATCTATTCCTAAAGAATGAGTTGGGTCAAAATACAAATCACAGAAACATGATTTTCTGAAAGAGGATGAGAACAGTGAGACAACATATCAATATTTATGCAATTCTGTCAAATAGGATTTAGGAAAGAATTTATATCTCTAAATAATTACATCAACAAAAGGGGAAAATCAGATCAAAGAATTGGGCATGTAACTAAAAGTCAGACTGGAATTCCTGAAAATCAAAGGATAGATTAATAATTAAAAGGAAATAAATGATTAGTAATTTTTTGAGTTTTCTGCCTCTGTTGAAATAAAGCTATGGTTTTTATTGCTTTTGTCATTGATATGGTCAGTTATAGATTTCCTAATATTGAATAAGACCTACTTTCTAGTATAAATTCTAGCTTGTCATAGTGTATAATATTCATGATATATTGTTTTAATCTTTTTACTACTGTTTTATTTTAAATTTCTGAATTCATTACAGAAATTGTTTATTTTCTTTCTCTGTTTTTGTTCTTTCAGGTTTAGGATATCAGCATCATTTTTGTTTCATAAAAGGAATGTGGAAGGATTCCATTTTTGCCTATCTTCCCTTATATTGTTTATATAATATTGGAATTATTTGTTCTTTAAATATTTGGTAAAATTCAGTGAATCCATTTGATCCTGGGAATTTCTCATAGAGAGCTCATTGATGGCTTGTTCAATTTCTTTTTTCTAAGAAGGGGTTATTTGAATATCATTCCCTCTTCTATTCACCTGAGCAACTTACATTTTTCTAAATATTCTAGATTATCAGATTTATTGGCATATAATTGGGCAAAATTGCTCTTACTTATTGATCTAATTTCATCATAATTTGTGATGAATTCAACTTTAAATTTTTGGTACAAATAATTTGGTGTTCTTTCTTTTTCAATCAAATTAACCAATAATTTATCTCCTTACATTTTTTTTATGAAACTCAATCCTAGTTTTATGTAGTGTATGTAATTAGAAAAAAATAATTTAAAAAATAGAATACACTATGAGATTTAGAAGTGCTATTGCCCCTTCATCCCTACTTTTCATCAATTTGCTTTATGTTTACATATGTATGTATATATGTTTTGCAGTCCTTTGCAGAAGATACTATACCATATGGCTTATTTCATTTTTTAATTTTAATTTTTAGTTTTAATTCCTTATTTTTAGTTCCATATTTTCTTTTGCTGTCTTTTTAAATCCAAAGACTTAGAGAGATTTTTAGAGGCCTGTCAGTACTATGTGACTTGTCTATGTCTCCTTGTAGTTTGGTTAATTTTTTTATTAGTTGTGGTGGCAAAGCCCTTGGAGTATTTATTATTAATATTGGTTTGTTGTCTAAGGTTCCTTTTTACCATAATCTAATTTGTTTACAAGTTTTTGGGATGTTTGTTTATGGTTTTGTAGTTATGTTTGCAACTCTGCCTTTTTTTTGCATATACTTTATCCATAGGAAAAATATATTCAGTTTTCTCAGTTTTTTGTATTTTAAAAATATTTCTTTCAAATAATAGATGGTAAGGTTATCTCCTTATATATTCTGTTCACTTTTTTAAAAAAATATTACATTGTTTAATCCATTCACATTTAAATTTATGACTCTAGTTTCTATTTTCCTTAAATTTGTCTCTAATAATGTTTTTCATACTATGGTTTTCCTCTCCATGTTATTCTGTAAACACACTACTATGTTCTTTCAGGTAATCTGTTTTATTCCTTTTTAAAATATTTTTTCTCTTGTTAGTTTGCAGTGATTTGCCACTATGCATTCGTATTTTCTTCCAGTAAGTAGAATTTACTACTTAGTAGAATTAGTAGAATTTAAATTTATTTTTCTTTTTACTCTGTTGAATAATTTAGGAATATCCAGATGTAGTTTCATGTTTTCTTAGAAATCTAAAGAATCTTTGATCTGTTTATCAATTTTCTTTGCTTTGAAATATCAATGCAGAGATATTTGTAGTTATTTAAATGTTTTGGTAGTCATTTTCTTTTCTGTTTTTAATATCATCCATTTTTGTTTGCTGATACTTAGGTTTAAAAAAAAATCCTGAATTTTATTTTTTTCTCAATATCCTTGGTAATTTCAGTCTTTCTTGCTTGTGTTCTATATCATTCACTTTATGATGCCTTCCCCTTTGATGGCAGATTCCCCTGGATTTATCTCAAAGTTTTCTGCCTCTGTTGAAATAAAGCTATGGTTTTTATTGCTTTTGTCATTGAGATGGTCAGTTATAGGTTTCCTAATATTGAATAAGACCTATCTTTCTAGTATAAA
The DNA here is from genome assembly GCF_902635505.1 of Sarcophilus harrisii. Classification (NCBI taxonomy): domain Eukaryota; kingdom Metazoa; phylum Chordata; class Mammalia; order Dasyuromorphia; family Dasyuridae; genus Sarcophilus; species Sarcophilus harrisii. Next base: position 199,608,519 of record NC_045426.1, read on the forward strand.
AAAATACTTTTTTTTTTCTCAAAGTTTTCTCAGCCTTCTCTCATGCTGGGGAATTCCCATTTCATCAGTCTCAGTGTCTAACCCAATTGATTTATGAGATCAATCTGACAACTGCTTGAACCCAGATCCCTTTCCAAACTACCTCTTTCCCCTAGTTCCTCTCTGTTCTTTAGTTCTCTCATTAATCACTATCGTAAAACAGCACGTATGCTGATTTTTAGGTAAAGAATGCTTCTTTCCATAAGAGTGAGATAAGGACAGGAGATTTCTGGAGAAGATTACAGCAGTAGCCAGGACACTGCTTAGTGGACTCCAGAACACAAGCCCAAGTTTCTGTGAGTCTCATTATGTAATCCCGCACAATGGCAGTTGCTAGGAAAAGAAATTCTTGGAGTTTAGGAATTAGCCTTCTTAGCAGTATTTTACTTCAGCAGGGCTCTCTGTGACTTAGTCTGTATAAAATGCTGCAATTAGTTTATTTCTTCCACATAATTATTATTTGGGGGAGGCATAAGGAATCATGTAGATGGAGAAAATGTCTAGTTAAATATCTCAGAGGTCATCAGACTATGTCCTATGGGCCAAATCTGGCCCACCAACTATTTTTGAACTGGCTTGTGAACTAAACATGAAGATTAAAAAAAAATTAGTCATAAGTCAGAATTGACCCACAAACCAGAGATTGCTTATCCTTGATCCTTCTTATAAATTCACAAAGCCTGGAGACTCTTATCTATTTTGTTTTGATGGTTAGGCTTTAGTCTAATACAAAAATAGGTTTTTATGTGAATAATTAAAAAAAATAACAACCTTAGGCTTCTTTGTTTCAGACATCCATCCATATTGGCTGTCTTTAAAAAAAAATTAAGTAAAAAAAAGAAAAAAAATTATGTAAAAAGTTGAATAATTTTTTAAAAAATAAAGTAAAACATCTTAATTTTCCATTGTTGTAGATGTGATAAGATGCTAATGAATCTTCTCCTTTGTTCCCTAAGTGAGAAAGGTATCCTTTTTCTTAATTTTTTTCCATGATGAATGGTTTTTATGTATTTTAAATTATTTTGTGTATGTATGTGTATATACATACACACATATGGGTATATAAATTATAGATATGTGTATATGTGCATTTGTATATATATGTATATACTCAATACACATACATGCATACATATGTACATAGACACATACTTATATCTAACTTTCTAAGGCACAAGCAAGAGAAGTCAAGGAGATTTAATTAGATGCCAGTTTAAAAATTTAATCAAGTTAAATGTTAAAACCTTATACTTTTTATTAAGGTATATATTCAAGTAGTGAAAAATAGGTTACAACAAACTGCTACATTATGATGAGATTTTATGAGTGCCTATTTTCTCCTAGGCAACAAACAACTGGCTGTGTTGTAACTGTTTTCTCCCAAAGCAATTTTCATTTTTAGAATATCTAGCCATATAGAATTATCCTGCCTCATTTAAATTCAAGGAAGGTAAATAGACAAAGAGGGAATGGGCAGGTAGGAATAGACCTTATCTTTTCTAATTTTCTTTTTTTTTTTTCATTTCCAGGACACAATATGAATCAAGTTCTTTTGAAGGACAATAATGTGCAACTATACATCTTTTAATAGAAGAGAACTGATGTGAAAAGCAGGAGTATGCATGCTTTCACTGGTCTCCCTTCTGCTTAATAGAGTGTGATGAGTTCCACATTAATTGCATGGCATTTGTAATGGGGATGACTGGCTTCACATGTAAATGAGTTCCTATGTCTCTACATCGTATAGAGTGAGTTATATTATTGCAATAATTCCTGGTATCAGATTATAAACTGCATCTTTAGAAATGGTAAATGTGAGGTTTTATTTTGCCTCTTTGTTTATATGCAGATTAAAGTCTGATCCACACTGATTGCAGTCCATAATTGAATAAAGTGTTCTTTGCATATGACAGAGTATAGGATTAACAGATGAATGATTTATGAATAGAAATAGCACCAAAGAAAAATTTTTTTCTAAATCTTTAAGTTCTGACCATTTTTGATAATGTATAGCAAAAACAATAAAATGACATAAACTTATTAGAAAAATGAAAAAAGCCTGAAGAACTCAGAAAGTAGGTATTATACTATCTTCTATATGCAATAAGCAGATTTCTCCAAATTACAGAGATTTTTATTGGTGATAGTTTTCATGTAATTAATTACAGTGCATTTACTTTGCAATTGTAAGATATGTCTTTTAAAAAATCTCTGCACCATTTAGAATTTGTAAAAGCTTTTTTGCTTTTTGCATGCAAGTCATAGTTTTCTTATTGGATTTGAAAGTATTCCTTGTCTCCAAGCACCAGTGCACAGCTGCCATTATGTGTGTTGCTGCCAAAGACTTAAACTTGCTGAAATAATCATTCCAGGAGTTTTTGACAAGGCTATGTTAAAACTCTGTTTGCCACATCTCATTTCTTTAGGGAATATTAATTCATTTTATAAAATGGCAGAGACAACAAATTCTTATTTATTTCCCTTGGGCAATATTAAATATTATGAAATATCTCAAATCTCATCAACATTAGAAAAATAACAAACAGCAGATATAACTATGACTATGTATGAGATATCCATAAGAATATATCTATATAACTAGTGATTTCCTGAATATACATAAAATATCAAATGAAATATATATATATATATGTGCTTCATATAAAGTATCTTATTTTTACATCACTGAATTTAAGGTATAAGCATATTCCATAGATTTACTCAGTGGTATTCAAAATGTATACATATATTTTTTTCCAGTAGTGATATGTGATTTAAAGTTAAGGAAAGTTGAGCACTATAGAATATGGTGATATTAAATTGTGTTGTTGGAGGCTTTGGAGAGTTTTTTATTCAATAAGGAGATCAAGTCAGTTAATAATTAAATCAATTCAGACTAGAAGGTATAATACTGACGTTAAAGTTTAAATATGTTGGCCACATAATGATAAGACAGGAATTATTGGAAAAGATCCCTATGATGGAAAAGATTGAAGGCAAAGGAAAAAGGGGTAGCAGAGGATAATATGGGCCTTTAGTGTCAGGGAAAGAATGAACATGAACTAAGACAAACTTTGTGATAAAGTGGAGAGGAGAAGGATCTGACATCCTATGGGAGAGATAAAGAATAGTTGTTGTGGTGGTTGTTTGCCCTTTGTTTTTGAAGCGGACACTGGAATCAGGGAGGTGATACTATGACATGTAAGTGAGTTGAATTTAAGTAAGGGAGAACTATTTTTTCGCCTGTTTCAGTTACCCCTCCAGAGCATCTGGGTCCAATGGCCAGATATAGATCAGGAGGACTGGAGATGATCCTGGATGAAATGGGATACTGTGGCCTTTTTAAGTTAAGATCTTGAACAGGATTCAGTTTGACTGAGGCCACACTCATTCAGTGATTAAGGGTAGGTAACAAATGAGGCAAAGAATTTGTTCTCACTGAGTCCAAAAATATCTCAATAAATAAATGAATGAATCTGGGAGGGGAAGACCTCAAGTTTTCTGGCCAAAGCAGAAATAAATTGTTATTTACAGTCAGTCTGAGTCTATCAGGACTCAAACAATGACCAAATGGGGCTTTGCCTAGGACCTGTTGGTGACCAATTAGAATTAGAGTGGTTTTGGTTTAAGGCTTGATCCTTAAGAAAGAAATGTATCCAGTATAAAGAATCAAACATAATTAAATAACTTCTCTACTTTAAAAAAAATTCTACTATCCTTGCTGTGTAACTAGAGAATCTCTTTAGGAATGAGAACCATCTTTGTATTTTCATCTGTTTTATGAGTTATTATGGTCAAATCACATCATTACCTAGTATCCACACTTTTCATAGTGAGCCTTCTTGTACTGCATATGCAAATTTTTTGGGGGGTGCATGCCAAATTCAGGGGTCAGGATTGTATTTAAAGTTTTTCTAAAAATGTCTTTTCCAATTGTGTAACCTTTAAGAATGCTTCTATGTGTTAAAATTAATTATCTGAAAAAAAAGAAACTGAGGTCTGTTGCCATTCTTAATTTAATTGTAAAGCTAACATTTGCTATCAAATTCTCTCAGAAGTCAGAGACAAAGAGTGATTTACAGAGCTGAATATAATGAAAAAGAGATATAAATTACGGTAATTTGTTTTGAACAAAATTCAGTTAGATAGGGTAGGTCATCTAACTTGTTAGTTCCTCCTAAGTTTTCTTAATGCTACCTCAGAAGTTCTTGCTTTACAGGTGGTGCCTTTTGTAACCAAAAATGCTATTTTAGGGGGCCCCATGGATCTTCCAGAGAGGGGAATTAGCTTCAGGGAATCTAGGAAAGAAAGAAGCTTTGACTAAGAAAAATGGACTTTTGATTGTTGGTTAATAACTTAGCAGCCATCCCCTATTCTAGACCCAGCTACCAGAAAGGCAAATGTAATCTTTGGTCAACCCCTCTTTCTCTAGCTGCCAGAAAGGAAATTGCCTCTGTCAAATCCCCTACTCCTTTCCCCAGTTACTAGAAAGAGGGATTTAGCCTTTTAAAAAGTCCTATAATCCTGTGACTATTTTATTTTTCTAACTTACCTGCTGCTAAATGGTGCTATCTATTCATTAAATCTATAGGTAACCCAGATGTAAGAGACCATGTTAGTCTGGCTTATCTGTGAGGAATAGCTTTTCCTAAAGTTTAAAACTCTAATCAAACTAAAAATAAATCAAGATAATGAATATTCATTTTCTTTTCATATGACCCTTTGAAATATATATATATATATATATATATATATCCACGATGTATGTGTATATATGTATATGTACATGAATATTGTACACACAGATGGATTTGACCATTTCAATACTTCAAGAATTTTTGACTCAGAAATATGATCATTATGAATGACATTATGAAAATCATACATCAAATACTTTTTTATAACAAGATTTAAGTCAAGGTATCACTATTCTATGACAATTTTATATAATGGATGAGTGAAGAAATGAGTGAAAAAAAGTATTTATTAAGTGATCACTATATGCAAAACATAAAACTAAGTATTAGAAATACAAACAGAAAATTCCTGTCCTCAAGGAACTCATAATCCATTTGAGGAAGGCAGCATATAAAGAGATTTTTAGCTGTAAATTAGCTGGAAAGACCTCATTCATAGTCCTTAGCATTCAACAGTAATGTGAATTGTAAGAACTTTTCTTCTGGATAGGAGAGAATTCTGTTTCTTAGAAAGAGAAGATAAGGTTGGTACACCACTATATTTCTTTATTATTATATTATTATTCATCTTTGGCATTGAATCATTTAAAAAAGTTAAGATATCATCTTTCTGACACTTCATTTTTAAGTGATAAACAGTACTTAACTTTATCCTAACACAAGAAGGATATGCAATAAGAATACAGTGGTACTTAGTTTGCTGGTTATCAGGTAAGCATATTGTGAAGGACCAGCTCATATAGTCTTCAGGAGCACATTAAATCATACAAAGGCATTGGATGTCTTGTACTCTTTATGCTTTCAGTGTGGAAAAAGCTGAACTGAAAACTGGGGCTAATTAGTTCTTGTAGACAGCTTTGTTTCCTTTGCATGAAAGCTAATCCCTAAAGATGGGGGAAGAAGGAGGAGCCTAGAGGTGGGTTCCCTCCATTTTGTGCTTTAGAGAGGGGAGAAAAATACATTAGGCAAACTTTCAAATATCAGTTCTATACATAGTGATAATAATCAATAGATGGCCTATCTTCTTGTTTTTCAGTCTTTTCTGTCTTATTCTATCTTTCTTTTTCTCTCTCTTTATTTGTATGTCTATTTTCCCTTTCTCCTATTCTTTTTCAAAAGTATGTTGTTCTCTTTTCATTTTCTTAATGATGATCTCATTAGTTCCTATATATTTAATGACCATCTCCATTATGAGTTCTAGAGCTATACATTTAACTCTTGTCTCTCTCTTGAGTTCAGGAATGGCTTTTCAAATATTCATTGTACATTATTTCAAACTTTATGCCCAGTATCTCCTTAAACTCAATATGTCTAAAAAAAATCAATTAACTTTTCCTCAAAAACATTCTTTTTCTGATCTTTCTTATTTCTATTTTTTATATTCGATCTTTTTTTTTAATCAATTAGGTTTGAAACCTTAGTATTATCTTTGACTCTTCATTTTCCCTGACATATACATATACAAGTTATCAAATCTCATTGTTTGTACTGCCACATATTTTGCTTTCACTTCCTCTAGTCTCATAACCACTATCCTGATTCAGGTCTCATCATTTCTTGCCTATATTATTGCAAATTTTAAAGTAATTGTCTAAAAATGAAAGTCTAAGTAACTAACTCATAAATTCCAAAGACTTACTATCTCTAGCATCAAATAAGAACTCAGTTTTAGTTGTAAACATTTTTACAACCTAATGTCTCTTTCTAACTTTCTTACACATAATTCCCCTCAATTTATTCCATGTGCCAACCAGACTAATCTTCTAGCTAGTATTACTTCCACATGACTCTCTATTTTTGCTATGGCTATTACTTTCTACCTAGAATGAACTTTATCCTTAGTTCTGATTCTTAAGATCCCTTATGTGAAGACCACATTAGTACCCTGGATACTTTAAAATCAGCCAGAATCAGGATAAGCAAAAGTCTTTGATCTTTATTCTTTGTGGACATAAGAGGAATGGCAACACAAATCCGGCCAGGAGTCACTCTCACTTGTCCTACTCCACCCTTTTTCCCCTCCTCCAAATTTCTCTATAGGCCAACAGATCCAGCCAGCACAGAATGGTGGGGTGGGCCATTTTCCAAGCAAATGCTAATAGAGTATTTTCCAACTGGTAATTAGCCTTAAGTGCTTGCTTATCCGAACCTCAGTGCATCTGCTCAGTTTCAGTCCATTACACCCTCACTTCTTTCACAATTTAATTCACACATCACCTACAGGAAGTCTTTCCTGACCACCCTACTTGTTAATGCTTTCCCCTCCAAAACTACCTTGAGATAATAACTGGAAAGTGTTCAGCAGAGTGTCTAGTACATTATAGAGGCTTAATAAATGTTTATTTCCTCCCTCTTCTCTTCCTTGTATTTATTTGGTATGTATTAATTATTTACTTATATGTACATATAATATATCTATTCTCCAGTAATATTTAAGCCCCTTGAGGATAAGAACTATTCCAATTTTATTTCTCTATTTCTAGCATCTAGCACTGGCTGGCAAATAATAGGAAATTATTAAATGTTGTTGATTGATCCAGGTCCTAGAGATTACACCATTACCACATTCAAGATCTGGATAGAGTGCTATATCTGGTTGTTACACATCTAAAGGAAAGAAAAATTGCTACATGCTGGTGGGTATCAAAATGGAAGGTAGAATACTTAAGTTAATATCCAATTTCTATTCAGTGCATGATTTTCAAACCCTTTGTCCTACTCTGGCCTCTTCCAAGCAGCAAAAGGGGCAAAAATTAGACAGTCCTATACTCAACTCTAGTTCTGGTTAGAAGTTGAGCACAAAACAGTTTTTCAAAAAAACTAGTCAACTGCTTAGACTAAGATATGCAAAAACTTTTGGTCATCTAATGTCTTTCTTGAAAGCCACATATGCCTATATAAGATAGGAAGGCAGTTGATGTCTATTTCACTTTCCATATTATGAATGTAGATCTCAAAATCTGCATCCTGGTTTCTATCTTCTCTCTTATTGGAGATCAGTTATTCATCTCCATTACTACACCCTTAATACTGGGACAGTAATCTTCAGAGTAAAATAGCATTGTATATCTATCCACAAACCTCCTTTATCTCCAGGGTCATTAACCCTTGCACAATATCAGAATCCTTTACGATAATTTCTCCTTTCAATGTTCTTTCTTTTGAATTCCCTACTCATTTGCCCTTGCTCACAGGAGACTACTGAATCAGAGTATACATGCCAGTGCTGACCATCATATATCTGCTGCAGTTTCATCATGAATTTCTGAGGCCAAAAAATATTATGAAATTTTGAAAAATTGTATTTTAGTATAACAAAGAAAGAGAATAAGAGAGAGAGAGATTCCTTCCTTCCTTTCTTTTCTAAGCACTTATATTATCACTGATTAGTCCTGAGGAAATTTCATTAGTTTTCTAGATATGTGTTGCTATTTGCCTCAAAGTTTATCCTATATTATACTTTTTTGACTGTTGAGTTTAGTGATTTTTGAGAGTGCCAAGAATTAATAAAAAATTGAAGTCTTGATGTCAAGATCCTCAGACTTATTTAAATACCATGAGTGGAAAGGAAGACAGATTTTGGTTAAGAACAGCTAATAAAGAAACATGACTTAGCAGATGAGGACAAAAATAACAGACCTTGATTGTTAATTGGGCTGTCAAGCCTTTGGTAAGCTTTTAACAAGGGCTGGAAGATCCTAGCATCCTACTCCTACACTTTAACAGAAGCATAAAGTTTTAGAAATATAGAAGATAATAATAAAGGTTGTGTTTAAAGTTGGTATAACAAGGACCCCTTAAATTGCCCATATCCATAAATGGCAGATTCCTAAAATCTTACTAATCTTGCTTTTGAAGTATTAAATTTGGAAAATAGTTCTGGGTGCTTCTCTCTTATGGCAGATTGACCAATTGGCAGGAAGTATATATCTTAAGATGATATCTAGCCCAGTTCTCAGTTATCCACTATTACATAGTGGGGCTTAGGAACCCAGTGCCCCATATCTGTGATCTGAAAAATCCATGTAAATTATTTTGGCTTTCCCTTCATACCAGCAAAGTCTGGATTTCTTTTTCTTTCATGGAGTGCCTTATTGTAAAATTTGGGTTAAGTATTAGATATAGATTCTGTCTTGTCTGCTGGCTTTTGCATGTCATCTATGGCTCCTGTAAAAATCTAACAAAATTCCCATTTAGTTTCTTATGCCAACCCAAGATATATCGAAACCATGATAGGAAAGTTGGGTATGGAAGTGTAACAATACAGGGATTTGATTTTAACTGAAAACTAGTAATTACAAAGAAGAGAGATTCATTTCATATCCCCACCCATTATACCCCACAGCAGTAAAAATTTTTTGATGCTTTGACTTCTTAGGTTGCTACAAATAAGGTTAGATAAATATCTGGTAGCTTGTGCCCACCCACTGTTCAGAATGATTTGTTAGAAGTTCTTGTTTGTAGAGTTCTTAAAATTGGGCCTTGCCTATATTATACATCAAGCAATATGTAAATGTTGGCTATTGTGATTTTCAGTGCTCCATTCTGTTTTATTTTTAACCACTATTTAGTACTTTGAATGTTTCCTTATATGGGGCAAATTGAGATTCATTGTTTTAACTCTCTTTGTGTTCTGTGAAAACTCAAGAACTATAAGCACCCTGCCAGCTTCAGATCAAACTCCTCAGGACATTTTGCCTGGGGTTAAAACCAGTCCTCCACCTAGAATGAGGAATTTTTAATAGCAATTGTTTATGGTATAGTTTATATATTTTATTAGATTTTTGTGATTTTTTTTTCATTTTTAATTTAAATACAAAATGAGAAAAAAAAAAGAAAATTGCCATGTACACAGGAAAGGACTAATATAAAAAATAAATATATTTCCAGTTCAAGAAAGCCTAGAAAATAAATACCACACATGATTTTCAAAGCTTTTGGAGACACCCTGACTCCTAGAGCTAAGACCAAGCAAACAAGCTGTGCCCTGAGCTTGGCATAACAATAATTCTGTGTCTTACCATCTGGCAAAGTGTATTGCTTTGATCTTCACTAGGTATTCACAAGGGAATTATGATTTTTTAAAATAATCAATAACTGTTTAGATTTTTTCGAGCTTCCCCTATTTCCCAGGGACTTGAGAGCCATTTATCATGCCTTTTGACATGTTTACAATCCCTGTTTCTTGTAACTAAGTGAACCAAACCAGATACTACACTGCTATTCCCATTACGCTAAGTTTGGTTCTATATTCGTCATGAGATTGTTTCCATAAGACTGAGAGACACTAGTATAGTCCCCACATAAGCCTGCCATGGGAACTACTACTCAAGACCTAAGAATGATTATGTCATGGTCTAATCTACTTTTAGGTTTGCCCACAGGTTCCATTCCACTTGACAAGACACACACGTAAGACTGTACCATTTGTCATCCCTTTCTTTAAGGGTAGATAGCGGGGGGCGGAGCCAAGATGGCGGAGAAGACACACGCGACTTTCTAAGCTCTTCTCTTACCCTCTTTATCAATATTATATCGAGCCTCAAAAATAGTCTTGACTGCTACAATTCGTAAAGATAAGAAGTAGAACAACTCACCGGCCGAAGAAAATCTGCAGTCTCGCCAAAAAAGGTTGGTTCCGGGGCCAGGGGGGAGATCGGCGCAGACGGGAGAGAAATTAGGTTCCGAGGAGAGTCTCAAACCGAGGGTGAAGGCACAGATCTCAGCACAAGCGCGCAGCCCCAACCCGCAGTACGGGCTTTTCCTTGGGGCAGTTGTGATCCTGCACGGCAGGAGGACGCAGCCCGGGTTAGCCTCCAATCTGCGCAGTGGGGAGCTCGGCTTGGGGCCATAGAGCTTTTCCAGGGCCGATTTGCATTGGGCAGAGACACTGGGGCAGAGTTCGGGCGGTCTGCGGTCTGCGGTCTGCGGTCTGCGGTCAGCTGCTAATACTCACAGTCCCACAAGAGGCTCCGGCCTGGGGCAGTGACACTTTCACCCCTTAGTCTCTAGCCGAGGGCAATCGCTAACCCACTCAGCCCTACTAAGCAGTTTGATAGCTCGGCCAGTGCTGAATCCACTTCCTGTTGGGGGAAGGGAAAACTCTCACTCAGAGCACTCCCATACCTCGGAGCCGGAAATCGGTTTACATCTTTCCCTGCTCTGCAGAGGAAGCTGGTAACCCCCTTGCCTAGGAGACCTACCCTAAAGGCTTTAAAACATGAATAAAAAGATGAAAAGAACGATCGACAGCTTCTATGCAGAAAAAGAGCAGGTCAGCAAACCTGAAGAGACCTCAAACAGCAAAAATGCATCAGACTGTCCTCCTTTACATGATGCTCTCATAGAAGAGACCATTAAAAGTCTCAAAAGAGAGTTAGAAGATAAATGGGGAAAGGAAAGAGAAGCCTTACAAGAGAGCAACAACTTCCTGAAATACGAATTGGAAAAAGTAAAAAAATCTCAGGAAAGTAAGAATTGTGAATTGGAAAAAATAAAGAATTCACTAGAAAGTAGGATTTGTGAATTGGAAAAGACAAAGAACTCGCAAGAAAGTAGGATCCGTGAATTGGAAAAGACAAAGAACACGCAAGAAAGTAGGATCTGTGAATTGGAAAAAGAAAATAATTCACTAAAAAAAAAAATTAGTGAAATGGAAAAAAATTCCACAGACCAAAACAATACATTCAAAAACTCAATTGGACATATACAGAAAGAAGTAAAAAAAGCTAATGAAGAAAATAATTCTTTAAAAATTAGAACTGAACAAATAGAAACTAATGATTCATTGAGACAGCAAGAATCAGTCAAGCAAAAACAAAAAAATGACAAACTGGAAAAAACCATGAATTATCTACTTGCAAAAACGACAGACTTGGAAAATAGATCTAGGAGAGATAATCTGAGGATTATTGGACTTTCTGAAAACTATGATGAAAAAAAGAGCCTAGATACTATTTTACAAGAAATCATCAAAGAGAACTGCCCAGATGTAATAGAATCAGAAGGTAAAATAGGCATTGAAAGAATTCATCGAACACCTTCTGAAAGAAACCCTAAAATAAAAACCCCAAGGAATATTGTGGCAAAATTTCAGAACTATCAGATTAAGGAAAAAATTTTACAAGCAGCCAAAAAAAAACCATTTAAATACCGAGGTGCCACAATAAGGATCACCCAAGATCTGGCTGCCTCTACATTAAAGGAAAGAAGGGCCTGGAATATGATATTCCGAAAGGCACAAGAACTTGGGATGCAGCCAAGAATAAACTACCCAGCTAAGCTGAGCATTTTCTTCCAGGGAAGAAGATGGACATTTAATGAAACAAATGAATTCCATTTGTTTCTGAAGAAAAAACCAGAACTAAACAAAAAATTTGATCTCCAAGAATAGAACTCAAGAGATGCAGAAAAGGTAAAAATAACTCTTGAGAATTGTATTTCTGTTGTGGATATACAAAAAGAATACATGTATAATTTGATTGTACTGATATAACATAAAAAAGGGAAGTAGATATGGAAAAGGGATGATGGCAGAATAAGGTGGGAAGGAGGGATAAAAAGAGGGAAACCACATCCCACAAAGAGGCTAAGGAAACTTATCATATCTGAGGGAATTTAGAGAGGGGGAGGAACATTGTGTGAATCTTACTCTCATCAGAGTTGGCTCAAAGAAAAAATAATTGACATTTGTTTTAGAGAAAATTCTCTCTCGCCTCATTAAAAACGGGGGAGAGGAAAAGGGAAAAGAAAAAGAGTAATAAGGGAAGGAAGGGGGAAAGACTCAAAGGGGGGGAGGGAGGGATTATAAAGAGGATAAGTATCGTGATACAAGAGGGGTACATAAGTTTAAAAGGGGGAAAGAGGGTTGGGGGAGGCAAGAATAAGTAAAGCACAATCTGGGGTTATTAGGATGGCAGGAAATACAGATTTAGTAATTCTAACCGTAAATGTGAATGGGATGAACTCCCCCATAAAGAGGAGGCAGATAGCAGACTGGATCAAAAGTCAGAACCCTACAATATGTTGTTTACAAGAAACACATTTAAAGCAGGGGGATACATATAGAGTAAAGGTAAAAGGCTGGAGCAAAATCTATTATGCTTCAGGTGAAGTCAAAAAAGCAGGGGTAGCCATCCTTATCTCAGATCAAGCAAAAGTAAAAATTGATCTAATTAAAAGAGATAAGGAAGGAAACTACATCCTGCTAAAGGGTAGCATAAACAACGAAGCAATATCAATATTAAACATATATGCACCAAGTGGTATGGCACTCAACTTCCTAAAGGAGAAGTTAAGAGAGTTGCAAGAAGAAATAGACAACAAAACTGTAATAGTAGGAGATCTCAACCTTGCACTCTCAGAATTAGACAAATCAAACCACAAAACAAATAAGAAAGAAATTAAAGAAGTAAATAGAATATTAGAAAAATTAGGTATGTTGGATCTTTGGAGAAAATTGAATGGAGATAGAAGGGAATATACTTTCTTCTCAGCAGTTCATGGAACCTATTCAAAAATTGACCATATATTAGGACATAAAGACCTCAAAATTAAATGCAAGAAAGCAGAAATAGTAAATGCTTTCTTTTCAGATCATGATGCAATAAAAACTACATTCAACAAAAAGTTAGGGGGAAATAGACCAAAAAGTAATTGGAAACTAAACAATCTCATCTTAAAGAATGATTGGGTGAAGCAGCAAATTATAGATACAATTAATAATTTCACTCAAGATAATGACAATGATGAGACATCATACCAAAATTTGTGGGATGCAGCCAAAGCGGTAATAAGAGGGAATTTTATATCCTTAGAGGCTTACTTGAATAAAACAGAGAAAGAAAAGATTAATGAATTGGGCTTGCAACTAAAAAAACTAAAAAAAGACCAAATTAAAAACCCCCAATCAAATACTAAATTGGAAATTCTAAAATTAAAAGGAGAAATTAAAAATATTGAAAGTAAAAAAACTATTGAACTAATTAATAAAACTAAGAGTTGGTTCTATGAAAAAGCCAATAAAATAGATAAGCCTTTGGTAAATCTGATTAGAAAAAGGAGGGAGGAAAATGAAATTAGTAGTCTTAAAAATGAAAAGGGAGAACTTTCCACCAATGAAGAGGAAATTAGAGAAATAATAAGGAGTTATTTTGCTCAACTTTATGCCAATAAATTTGATAACCTAAGTGAAATGGATGACTACCTCCAAAAATATAGACTTCCCAGACTAACAGAGGAGGAAGTAAATTGCTTGAATAGTCCCATTTCAGAAAAAGAAATAGAACAGGCAATTAAACAACTCCCTAAGAAAAAATCCCCAGGACCAGATGGATTTACATGTGAATTTTACCAAACATTTAAAGAACAATTGGCCCCAATGCTATATAAATTATTTGATAAAATAGGGAATGAAGGAGTCCTACCAAATTCCTTCTATGACACAGACATGGTACTGATACCTAAACCAGGTAGGCTGAAAACAGAGAAAGAAAATTATAGACCAATCTCCCTAATGAATATTGATGCTAAAATCTTAAATAAGATATTAGCAAAAAGACTACAGAAAATCATCTCCAAGATAATACACTATGATCAAGTAGGATTTATACCAGGAATGCAGGGCTGGTTCAATATTAGGAAAACTATCAATATAATTGGCCATGTTAATAACCAAATTAACAAAAACCATATGATCATCTCAATAGATGCAGAAAAAGCATTTGATAAAATCCAACATCCATTCCTATTAAAAACACTTGAGAGTATAGGAATAAATGGACTTTTCCTTAAAATAATCAGCAGCATCTATTTAAAACCATCAGTAAGCATCATATGTAATGGAGACAAACTGCAACCATTCCCAATAAGATCTGGAGTGAAACAAGGTTGCCCACTATCACCGTTACTATTTAATATTGTATTAGAAACGCTAGCTATAGCAATAAGAGCTGAGAAAGAGATTAAAGGAATAAGAATAGGCAATGAGGAAGCCAAATTATCACTCTTTGCCGATGACATGATGGTATACTTAGAGAACCCCAGAGATTCTGCTAAAAAGTTATTAGAAATAATCCACAACTTTAGCAAAGTTGCTGGTTATAAAATAAACCCACATAAGTCATCAGCATTCTTATATATCACTAACAAAATCCAACAGTCAGAGTTACAAAGAGAAATTCCATTTAAAGTAACTACTGATAATATAAAATATTTAGGAATCTATCTGCCAAGGGAAAATCAGAAACTTTATGAGCAAAATTACAGACCACTTTTCACACAAATTAAGTCTGATCTAACCAATTGGAAAAATATTAAATGCTCTTGGATAGGGCGAGCAAATATAATAAAGATGACAATATTACCTAAACTAATCTATTTATTTAGCGCTATACCAATCAGACTCCCAAAAAACTATTTTAATGACCTAGAAAAAATAACAACAAAGTTCATATGGAAAAACAAAAGGTCAAGAATTTCAAGGGAATTAATGAAAAAAAAATCAAATGATGGTGGCTTAGCTGTACCAGATCTAAAATTATATTATAGAGCAGCAGTTACCAAAACTATTTGGTATTGGCTAAGGAATAGATTAGTTGATCAGTGGAATAGATTAGGTTCAAGGGATAAAACAGTCAACAAATATAGCAACCTAGTCTTTGACAAACCCAAAGATCCCAGCTTTTGGGATAAGAACTTACTGTTTGATAAAAATTGCTGGGAAAATTGGAAACTAATATGGCAGAAACTAGGCATTGATCCATACTTAACGCCGTACACCAAGATAAGGTCAAAATGGGTTCATGACCTAGGCATAAAGAATGAAATTATTAATAAATTAGAGGAACATAGGATAGTTTACCTCTCAGACCTGTGGAAGGGGAAGGTCTTTATGACCAAAGCAGAACTAGAGATCATTACTGATCACAAAATAGAAAATTTCGATTATACCAAACTGAAAAGTTTTTGTACAAACAAAACTAATGCAGACAAGATTAGAAGGGAAGCAATAAACTGGGAAAATATTTTTACAGTCAAAGGTTCTGATAAAGGCCTCATTTCCAAAATATATAGAGAATTAACTCTAATTTATAAAAAATCAAGCCATTCTCCAATTGAAAAATGGTCAAAGGATATGAACAGACAATTCTCAGATGAAGAAATTGAAACTATTTCTAGTCATATGAAAAGATGCTCCAAGTCATTATTAATCAGAGAAATGCAAATTAAGACAACTCTAAGATACCACTACACACCTGTCAGATTGGCTAAGATGACAGGAAAAAATAATGATGATTGTTGGAGGGGATGCGGGAAAACTGGGACATTGATGCATTGTTGGTGGAGTTGTGAACGAATCCAACCATTTTGGAGAGTAGTTTGGAACTATGCTCAAAAAGTTATCAAACTGTGCATACCCTTTGATCCAGCAGTGTTACTACTGGGATTATATCCCAAAGAGATTATAAAGAAGGGAAAGGGACCTGTATGTGCACGAATGTTTGTGGCAGCCCTTTTTGTAGTGGCTAGAAACTGGAAACTGAATGGATGTCCATCAGTTGGAGAATGGCTGAATAAATTGTGGTATATGAAAATTATGGAATATTACTGTTCTGTAAGAAATGACCAACAGGATGATTTCAGAAAGGCCTGGAGAGACTTACACGAACTGATGCTGAGTGAAATGAGCAGGACCAGGAGATCATTATATACTTCAACAACAATACTATATGATGACCAGTTCTGATGGATCAGGCCATCCTCAGCAACGAGATCAACCAAATCATTTCTAATGGAGCAGTAATGAACTGAACTAGCTATGCCCAGAAAAAGAACTCTGGGAGATGACTAAAAACCATTACATTGAATTCCCAATCCCTATATTTATGCACACCTGCATTTTTGATTTCCTTCACAAGCTAACTGTACAATATTTCAGAGTCTGATTCTTTTTGTACAGCAAAATAACGTTTTGGTCATGTATACTTATTGTGTATCTAATTTATATTTTAATATATTTAACATCTACTGGTCATCCTGCCATCTAGGGGAGGGGGTGGGGGGGTAAGAGGTGAAAAATTGGAACAAGAGGTTTGGCAATTGTTAATGCTGTAAAGTTACCCATGTATATATCCTGTAAATAAAAGGCTATTAAATTAAAAAAAAAAATGGTTTAAAAAAAAAAAAAGGGTAGATAGCAACTTCCTTCATAAATCCAAGACGTTCCAAGTTTTTTTCAATCAAATGATATGGTATAGCTTCTAGGGGAAATATAGCAATAAATTTAAGGTTCTTTGACCTTAGGGGGTTTCTGACAATCTGTCAGTGATTCTAAATCTTCCAGTTTTGGAATCTGTAATCCTGAGATCTCTTTCACCCCAACCTTGTTGTACTATTGTTCTAGCAATCTGTCTGTCAATAATTGTAAAAGTCCTGTGGCCTAGGAATGTAAACATATTTCTTCCCTTAGATTTTAGGGAACATATATTAGTGATCCTGAGGCTCTCTGACTTAAGAATGCTATTGTTCTGTCAATGATACTAAAGTCTTCTGGCCTTAGTGCTAGATCTGTTGGACAGTGATAACCAAATTCCTGAGAACTCCTCAGTTATACCTCTAGGCCATAAAATTAGCATATCAATAACATGAACTGCAGAAATTTGTGTCCTTATTCCAGGTTCTTTGCTAAATTCTTTTGGAACTTAACCCACTTCAATTGGCATTACAATTACAATAAACATTGTCCCTTGACTTGGATATGAGTTCAAGCCTGAAAATTCTTTTGAGACACCTCACAACACTGATCTGTGACTCCCAACCTTTTGGGGTCTTTTCCCAATCTCGACAAGTGTAGTAACTGTTAGGCCTTGTGTAATTCTTGTTGTAGTTCCATGATATTAATTTTTTTTCTTGTTTCTTCCAATGTTTTCTCCTTAACCTGGGAGTGAAGTGCTACCCCAACATCTCAACTAACCCTTGCCTAACCCTGAAATCTTAAAGTTACAGTATTCAATTTAAAGTACAAAAAAACTCTGGAGCCTGAAAGGAAAACTTCTATTTCACCATCACTCACATGACTTAATCCACCTGTCCTCAAGGACAACATGAGACATTCTCTTGGCCCTATGTAAAAACCCCTGATAGGCCTCTACCCCCTTGTACACTTCCTTGTGCACACTTTGTGCACAATGGATAAGCACAAACTCAGCATTCCATGCTCAACCACTCTGCCGGCATATTCTATTGGCCACATGGGGAAATTGCAGCAAGCTCCCCCTTCTCTTTGGTCTCTAGTGGTTGTTTTTCAATCAATGCCCTCCTTTGTCTCTAGATAAAAAGCTAAAATTGCTAGCTTTTGCTTCTGTAAAACTATTGCTCATCTTGATAAGGATTCTCCCTCTTGTGGTCTTGCTCTTTATAAGCATGACTCTCCCTTCATTCGGAGTTGCTTGATTTGGGAATTTCCCCTTGCAGCCTTGTGCTTCAATTAACCTCCACATCAAATTCCTATCCAGCCGTATCTTGTGTCTATTTCAACATAAAAGGAACTTTCAAATTTGGCTATGATATTCCTATAAGTTTTTCTTCTAGTATCTCTTTCAGATAGTGATTGTTGGATTTTTTTCTATTTTTGTTTTGACTTCTTATTCTAGACTTTCAGGGGATTTTCTTTGATCATTTCTTGTAGTATTATATCAGCTTTTTTTTTTTTAATAGATGGGATATTTCACTTTATCTTTAAAGCAATTTTTTCATTGTTTTAATTTAATTTTAATATTTTTGGTGTCTTAGAATAGAATTAACTTCTTCAATTCTAGTTTCAAGAAATTATTTTCTTCCTTAAGTTTTAGATTCTCTTTTTCAACTTGATCTACTTTTTCATAATTTTCTTGAATTACTTGATTTCTTATTATTTTTTTCTAATCCCTTTCCCCCAATCTCTCTTATTTGATTTTTAAAGTCTGTTAAAAGTTTTTCTAAGAATTTGTTGTCTGGGGACTATTTGATGTTTGTTGTTGAAAAAGGTGCCCTGCACCACCTTTTTAAAAGTTCACTGGAGCTATTCCTCCTCTGATTTTTGAACCCAGATCTTCTATATCCTTAAAGAAGCTATATATGGCTAGATTCTTTCTATTTTGCATACTAATTTTTATTTCATTTTTTGCAATTATTAGCATAATCAAGTTCTAGCACTGTGATATAGGGAATGAAACTCCTCTCCACTCCTAAGCATGACTAGGTCCTTTAGCCATTTCCTCTCTGGGGCCTTTCAGGTGACTACAGACTAGGACTATACCCTGGAACTGGAACACAAAACACTGTTCTGCTACCACAGTCAATTAGCACTATTCATAACGTCAAAGTTTCTAAGGCTGAGGATGCCTCCAAATCTGCTGTCCTCAGAGCTTGCTTGTTGATACACAGAGTGGGCCTGGAGATGTTCACATTTTACTCAGGCCAAACCTCTGACCCTGGAAATTAGGTCTTTTCTTGGGT
This sequence comes from Sarcophilus harrisii, assembly GCF_902635505.1. Lineage (NCBI taxonomy): Eukaryota > Metazoa > Chordata > Mammalia > Dasyuromorphia > Dasyuridae > Sarcophilus > Sarcophilus harrisii. Next base: position 199,627,751 of record NC_045426.1, read on the forward strand.
CTTCTCAATAGTCTTGGGAGTTCAATTGCTTTACTCTGGGGCAATGTTTTTTTTTTTTTTTTTTTTTTTTTTTTTTTTTATGAAGGAAATTTTGAGAGCTGAAAGTTTTCTGACTTACTCGGCTAACTTTCCAGAATCCTCTTTTATAGTTTTGTTTATTATGGTTGTTGATAACTTGATTTTACTTCTTTCAAAATTACCTGTCTATATATTTCAATAATATATTTATTAGGGGTTTCCTTCTTATAAATTTAATCAGTTTTTTCTTAAAAATATCTTCCACATGAGATCTTTTTTAGAGAAATATACTGTAACAATTTTTCTTGTATTACTGGTTTCCCTTCTAATTTTAACTGCATTCTTAAAATTCAATTTTGCATACTCAAAGTAGTCTGTTTTTTTTCCACAGAAATGAGCGTTGCAGTTTGTCAAAAGACTTTTCTTAATCTATTGATGTAGTTAAATGATTTTTAATATTCTGTTATACTTTATTATGTTTATATTTTCCCTAAAATTCAACCTACCCTAAATTCTTTGTTTTACTCGATTTAATCAGTGTTTAAATATTTTATTATGTTGTGGTAGCATCTTTATTAAAATTTTTATGCTGAAATTCATCAGAATTATTGATCTATAGTTTTCTTTCCCTGTTTACTTAGACTAGGTTTAGTTAGGATCCTTTATTTTCATTTTTTTTCCTAATTATTTACATAATATTGGGATTTATCTTTGTATGCTTGATAGTCCAAAGGTTTTGTTGTTGTTGTTGTTTTTCTAGTGGGAACTTATTCATCACTAATTAGATTTATTCACTAAAATCAGGTTATGTAAGTCCTATATTTTTTATACTATTAATCAGGATATTTTAGAGTTATTTAATCCAACTATAGACTAACAAAATTGATGGTTTATATTAAAAGACTAATATTTAATTGAACAAATAGTTTTAATCATTGGCTTTATTTCCTCTTCATTTTTTCTTAATGAAGATTGTATCAATTGAAAAAAAATTAAAAAGAGGGATACTCCTGAGAATTTTAACTCTCTCATAAAATGTCAATAACATGGTGCATAAACCCCCACTTCTTGTTGACTGATTTCTAGCATAGTCTCAGGGTTGATAGTACTGGCAACAGGGTCTTCTCCTAGCATGTTAGGGCTGAAGTAGCATATGAGGCTTTGCTGCAATATGTAGAAATGGAGAATTGAATAATGAACTTAGAAATTAAATAATTTATTTAATATAAATAGAGTTGGTATATATCAGAGGTAAGACTCAAGCTTTCCACACTTAAGAACATACCATACAACAACAAAAAATGTAGCCAAAAGTACTTTAAAAATTCTAATTAGAGCATTTAATATTTCAACTAATGGTAAAAATTTTGTCCTGAAAACTGTCACAAATGAGAGACCAAACCTCTTTCCTTGGAATAATTTTAAAATGAGTGAATGTGATAGACAATGAACACACATTAGATATGAAATCACAGGACTTGACTTTGAGCCCCAGTTCTGCAAAGGAGCTTCCATTATTTCATGGATAAAATGAGAAGTTTGGAATATATGATGTCAAAAGTTAATTTTGGTTTTAAAACTTTGACCCTATATCAAAGACAGAAAGGGATCACTCCTTTATTAATCTGGGCAATCTATATTTTTGTAAGTATTCATCCATTTCACTCAGATTATCATATTTATTGGTATATAGTTGGGCAAAATAGCTTCTAATTATGACTTTAATTTCCTCTTCATTTGTGGAAAGTTCACCCTTTCCATTTTTGATACTAACAATTTGATTTTCTACTTTCCTTTTCCTAATCAAATTAATTAAATGTTTATTTTATTCATTTTTTCAAAAACCAACTCTTAGTTTTGTTTATTATGTTCAATAGTTTTCTTACTTTCAGTTTTGTAATTCTCCCCTTTTATTTTCAGAATTTCAAATTAGGTTTTTAATTGGGTTTTAAAAATTTGTTCTTTTTCCAGCTTTTTTAGTTACACAGCCAATTCATTGATCTTCTCTTTCTCTATTTTATGCAAGTAAGCATCTAGAGATATAAAATTTCTCCTCGGAACAGCCTTTTTAAAAACTCCATCCCATGAATTTTGTTATGTTATCTCGTTATTGTCATTCTCTTGGAAGAAATTATTGTCTCTATGATTTGTTGTTTCACCCAATAATTCTTTAGGACTAGATTATTTACTTTCCAATTAATTTTTGATCTATTTTTCTCTTGCCCTTTAATATACATAATTTTATTGCATCATAATCTGAAAAAAATGCATTTACCATTTCTGACTTTCTGCCCTTGATTTTGAGGTTTTTATGTCCTAATAAATGGACAATTTTTTTCATAGGTTCCGTGTACCATTGAGAAAAAATTATATTCGTTTCTGTCTTCATTCGATTTTCTTTGAATGTTTATCATACCTAATTTTTCTAGAATTCTATTTAGTTCCTTAACTTCCTTCTTATTTATTTTGTAGTTAGTTCAATTTTTCAACTTCTGATAGAACAAGGTTGAGATTCCCCATTAGTATAGCTTTGTTATCTATTTTTTCTTGCAGCTCTTTAAACTTTTCCTTTCAGAATTTCAATTTTATACCACTTGCTGCATATATATTTAGTACTGATATTACTTCATTATCTATGATACCCTTTAGCAAAATGTAGTTTCCTTCCTTATCATTTTTAATTAACAAGATCTATTTTTGCTTTGTTTGATCTGTTTTTTTTTTTTTGTTGTTGTTGTTGTTTGTTTGTTTTTACTTCAGGTGACACAAAATAAATTCCACTCCAACCTTTTATCTTTACTTTGTATGTATCACTCTGCTTTAAATGTATTTATTGTAAACAATCTGTTTTAGGATTCTGACTTTTAATTCAATCTGCAATCTGCTTCCATTTTATGGGAAAGTTCATCCCATTCACATTCACAATGAAAATTACTAACTCTGTATTTCCTCCCATCTTGTTTTCCCAAGTTATCCCTTTCTCTTTCCTTTCTACCTTTTCCTCCTCCCCAATGTTTTACCTCTGATCTCTACCTTCCTCAGACAACCCTCTCTTTTTATAGCACCTCCCCCTTTCTTATCCTTTTACCCTTTTATTTCTGTTCTCCCTTCTATTAGTCTCTTCCTTTCCTTTCTACTTTCTTCTTCTGTTTCTCTATGAGACAACTTTTTCTATGAAACTACATATGTCTACTATTTGCTCTTTGAGGAAAATATGATGAGATTAAGGTTCAGATAATGATCATCCATTCTCTTCTTTTCCTCAATTTGTTGCTTCTTCATGAGATATAATTTACCCCAATTTTCCTCCCCTTTCCTCTTCTTCTAATACAATCCCTTCTCCACCTCCACTTTCTTTTTTATATCTTCATTATAAAGACAATTATAGCTACATTCTCTAAGTATACCCTAACAAAGATATACTTCTCAAGAGTTAAACATACCATATAGAGATGTAATCTTTTTAACTTTTAAAAGAAGTGTAGTTTTTTTCTTTCCATTTTATCTTTTTATGGTTCTTTTGATTTCTGTATATGAAGATAAAATTTTCTGTTCAGTTCTGGCCTTTTCATTAGAAATAAATGAAATTCACCTATGTCACTTAATTTTCAAGATAATGCTTAATCTCAAAGATAATGCTAAATTTTGCTGGATAATTGATTCTTGGCTGCAATCCAAGTTCCTTTGCCCTTTGGAATATCATATTCCAGGCTCTTCAATCCTTTAAAATGGAAGCTTGTTGGTCCTGGGTTATCCTGATTGTGACTTCTCAATATTTGAATTGTTTCTTTCTGGCTGCTTGCAATATTTTCTCCTTGATCTGATAATTCTGAAGTTTAGCTATGATATTCCTTGGAGTTTTCATTTGAGGGATCTCTTTTAGGAGGTGATTAATGAATTCTTTCAATGGCTATTTTACCTAGGACATCAGGGCAACTTTCCTTGATGAGTTCTTGAAAGATGTTGTCTGTAATGGGCTGAGGCTTAAGTTGATGCATTGAGGTCCCAAGCATGTGAGGCTGAATAGTAATTGGACTATACTCTATTAATATACATGATTGGGTAAAGAATGGTCCCTGCCCACTCTCTGTGCAAGTCCTGATGTGTTGTATAGGAAATGACGATATTGGTGGGTGGAGGCAGAGAGACAGGAAAAGAGGCTGGGAGAGATTGGCCTGGGTTCCATACTCCTAGCTGCTGGTCGTGTGGCTGCTGGTCTAGCTAGCTTCTTGACTCAGCTGCACATATTGCTATTGCCGATTCCCTTCCACCTCCAATCTTTCTTCACTGAGAATAAAGAGTGATGATTTTCCCCTAACCTGAATTCCTGCCTCTGGCTGATTTTAAAATACACGGTCTTCACAGTTGTCCAGGATCTTTTTTTCATTATATTATTCAGGTAGTCCAATAATTCTTAGATTGTCTCTCCTGGATCTATTTTTCCAGGTCAGTTGTTTTTCCAATGTGGTATTTTATATTTTTTTTCATTTTTTGGTTTTGTTTGACTGATTTTTGTTGTCTCATTGAGGCATTACTTTCTTTGTTCAATTCTAATTTTTTAGTGAATTATTTTCTTCAGTTAGATTTTTTTATCTTCTTTTGCATTTGGCTAATTGAACTTTTATATGAGTTGTTTTGTTCATTGGATTCTTTCCCCCATTTCCCAAATTCTGTTTTTCATGGAGTTCTTTTCTTTATCCATTTCATCAAATCTATTTTGTAAGGAGTTATATGCTTTTTACATTTCTTTAAATCTATTTTAAAACTTTTCTTCATATAATTTCTTTGTTTCCTTTTCCAAACTCTCCTGCTAAACTCTCATTTTCTTTCCCCATTTTTTCTAACTCTCTTTTAAGATCCTTTTGGATTTCTTCCAAGAGAGCCTTGTGAAATGGAGTCCAACTCACATCACCCTTTGAGGATTCTTCTGGAGAAGGTTTGCTTTTAGTGTCCTCAGGGTTTGAGGTCTATCTATGGTCAGATCTCTTTTTTGCTTTTTTGCTCATTTTTAAAAGTTGAAGTCTTCTCTTAGGGCAGAGAAAAGATTGTCCCAAACTTCCTCTACAGGTAACAGCAGCTTCATGTTGCGCTGGGGCCAGCACTGCTGGCTTTTTTCCCATAGTGAGTGGATGTGACTACATCTGGTGTTATTCTTGGGTTCAGGGGTCATTATTTGCCTTGTGTAGTTGCATTTGCTATCCTACTGATTCACTGGCTTCTGGAGCAGGACACAGTGGCCAATACTGCCATATTTTGGCTAAAAGTCTCCAGGTAGATTCTCCCTGTGCATGGAGGCTTTCTGCTCTGGGTCACTCTGCTGGACCTGGACTCAGTTGCTTTCCTCCCACCCTTATTATCTGACTAAAATAGAGCTTTCCTGAAAGTCTTCCAAAATATCTTCTGTTAGAAATATGTTAAACTCTAAGTATTTATAGGTTCTATCACTATAAAACCAGTTTAGAGATTTATTTGGTATTGATCTGAAGGAAGCCAGGAAGAATTTAGATAAAGACCTGTCTGCTTTTCACCATCTTGGCTCCACGAAAATTTCAAAATGTTAATGACAGTCTGCCAAGCCCAGATTACTTTCCCTCCTTATTTCTACCTCCAAGCTTCTCTGATTACCTTCAAATCTTAGCTAAAGTCCACATTCTACAAGAAACCTTTCTCAGTCCTCCTTAATCTTAATGCCTTCTTTCTGAGAATTTCCCCATATTTATCCTGAAAAATCTTTTTTTATGCATAATTTTTTTGCATCTTAATTCCCTTAATAGACAGTGAGCTTTTTGAAGCAGTGACTGAGGCTTTTTTTTTTCCCCTTTCTTTGTATCCTCAACAATTTACACAGTGCCTATATATATATATATATATATCTATATATATATATATATATCTCAAGTGTTTTAAATGCTTATTGATTGACTGATATGAAGACTAGATATTTATATTTTTTGTTATCAAACACTAAATTTGTGGGAAATTTTAAAAAATCATCTTTTAAAGCAAATATATTAATAGGAAAACAAAAGTAGGATGCAAATTTTATGTGACATTTTCATCTTGAATTAATCATAGTTATCTTTTAGCAGTAAAAGGTTATTTATATTTAGGGTATTTAATTTCTTTCAAAGGAGCATTATGATTTTACTTCATCTTCCACTTATCTTTCACAGCAAATAGTATGCACCTTAGAATTCAGCTTTTAATTATGTTTTTTCAGGTTTAAATTAACTTTAGTTTGCATTTTATAAGTATTATGAAATAATTCTCTGTGACTGACCCTGTGTAGTGTTGAATTTCTCTATCAAGTGGGTATTGATGAGCAGAAAAGTTCAGTGAACAGGAAAATTCTTCTGCTTTTATTGCTAGTGTGACAGGTTACTTTATTACCATGTCTTTCACAGCAATTTAGCAGTTACCCTAGTAACAGATTCAATGAGGTAACGTGATCTGAGGCCTAAAAGAAGAGGAAGGCTACAGAACTGGAAAAGAAAGCCATCTGCTGGTTAATGGTCTCTATGCTATTTGCTCACAAAGAACTCCTGAGAATCACTAAGCTTGTATGTAAATGAAGCAGGTTAAACCATTGGCCTGTCTATTTAGCTGTATTCTGGTGATCTGTCTTTCTAATTCCGTTGTAATAATGATCAGAATTTATTTCTGATTAATTAACTAATCTTTTTGGGGAAAAGATTAGATAAAACAATTGCTGGCTACTTGGAGATAACAGGATTTTAAAAATCCTTTTGCTAAAAAAATGTTTTAAAAACTGTCACACAGTAAAGGGAATGATTTTTTAAAATCCCATCTTTTTGTCAGATTTAAGTATGTTTTAATTCCTTTGGAACTGCTTACTCTTCTCTAAAGTCCTTAAGACCTTTTAAAAGAACAAAGAAATCATAATGCAGATTAAAAAAAAAAAAGATCCCTCTCTCTCATCCCTTGATGAGAGGGTTATTAGTTTGTTTCAAAATATCTTTTAAAGGAGAAATGCTAAGAAATGATTGAAAAACAAAGTGACACTTTCAAACTGGTAATGACTGCTTGCAGCTCATAGAGCTGTGCAAAATGTAAAATCTAAGAGAAAATTTTGGGGTAATTGATGATCAATTTGGGAATTAAATTAGCTGATAATCAGTGAATTGATGGGCAGTAAACATTTTTAAAAGGGAATATCTGTGACAAGTTAAAATCAACCATGATTGGTGTACATTTAATGGGAAATGGACTAGGAGTCTTCAAAGTCTCCTGCTGAGAAAGTAGCCTGACCATGAAACTCAGCAGCCTTCAGCAGTTTGGACAGGAGAATTCTTCTCTATCTAGATGATTCTAGTTTTTTCCTTGAAGAACTGAGTCACCCTAAATTCTAATGAAGAGGTATAAGAACAAGGGCTATTCTTTTTGGTGTAAGAATTCACTTAGTTTGGATTCTCTTTACACTCTAAACAGAAATAAAGGTCTCCTTGTTGGGTAGGATCTGGTTCTCTGAGAGTTGGGAGTAAGCTCAATCAGCTGCTTTTTAGGAGCTGGGCCTAAATGAAAAAAAAAAAAAAAAAACGAAGAAAAAGCTTGGATCCCAATATAATAATTGATTATTAATATAGCAACAAAATAATAATTTTCTCAGGACAAATCAGATCTATTTCATGGAAAACTTCAGGCATGTTTAATGAATTTCCACATCATGAAAATATTATTTTAATGCATAAAATCTGAGGCGGAAACATAGTTAAATACCTCTTTTTTGTAATACCCACATAGCAAGGTTATGGAAGGACCAAGTGTATCCAAAGAAACATCTATAGTTTTGATAAAATCCTGTAGGCTCTCTTTTTTCAGTATAAATGCATGAATGAGAAAAGAATTCTCTGTACAAAAATGGATTTCTGTATCATGTTTCATGTGACTTGTAACCAAAATGGAAGTCAAATCAGCCATTTACTAGGATCAGATATTAGTGTTTTACAACCTACTGAGTTTTATTTTGAGTTCTCTTCTTTTATCTCTCTATTCCTAATAATTTTCATTATTAGCTATGAGACTTCCTTTAAAATAGAACCATGGCAAAGAGAATGGAAACATCAAAAAGGCTGCTTCAGGGGAAGGAAATTGGAGTGGTAGATTTCATACTTAAATCTTAAGGGCTGGTTTGTTCCCAACTGAGAGAATAGAAAAAGTTGTAGAGAGAAGAAAAACATTTATCTGTACATACCAAAGAAATGTAGGGTTAATGTTAGCAATTATTAGCAATTTAATCAAATGTTATTAAATCATATTTATTTAAAAATATATAATTTTCTCTTTCTTCAAACAATGACATCTACAATTTGATATTTTCATGAAATGATTGTACTTAACAAAAACATTACTTCATTTTCATGGTATTTCTTTTGTGCCTATGAGCAACTCTGTAATTGTTCACTTCAATTACAACATTACTATTTTAAACTGAAACCAATTTTATCTGCGTAGCAGTTTTTTAAAAAATGTTTTTACCAACTATATCTATTTCCATTACTGCAAGGCTGATGGTTTGTCTCAAGAGTAAATCAAATCCATTAATTCAGAAATTTCAAGCCTGACTGATTCTGCCACAAGCAACATTTCTTATGCTAATAGCAACTGTGTTAGACCTAAAAGGCCAGATAGAGTCCCGCTTTTTGTTTGTTTTTATTGTATCTTAAGCATTTATGTAAAAAGGCAAACCTAATAGTAATGGGAAACAGCAAGTGTTATTAGGTATAATTCACATTAATAAGATCTGTACAAGGTTCTAAGCTATGTAGTTATGATTTTAAACAGACTGCCAAGGGGATTTAGCTTATCTATTTTTTCTATTAAGCTACACAACAGACCCATCTGGCATTAAACCAGTAAATTTTTAAAAATTATTTTTGGCTTTTTTTTCTCTCATCCTAGTGTTTCTCTTTCATTTCCAATGGAGGAGTGCCCTTTGCATCTGTCAGTGTGTGTGTGTGTGTGTGTGTGTGTGCGCGCGCGCATGCGCGCGCTGTATGTTGCATTACATTTTAGATAGCTAATGTGCTGTCAAGAGCAAATCCCTTTAGCAACACCACTCAAAGAGAACCTGCCCCCATTCTGCTTCCTATTTAATGCACTTAGCTTAGACCCTATCACATGGCTGATGTTCAATTAGGTAGCTTAATAAGATAAACTTCCAGAGCTGACCCAGAAAAAATTAAACCAGATTGCTTCTGACTTCCACATAAGCTTTTCCAGACATTATGACCTATTTATGTCAATGCTAAAGTGAAAAAGATTTCTATCATGAGGTCTGTGTCAGTTTGGGGGGTTTAAAAATACAGAAAGTACTCTTCTTTTCCTTCTCCACATTTTCCTATAGAACCATTCAGTTGCTATAAAACATATCTTTTGGGGAGTTCTAATTCACTAGCCACCAATAAATTTTTTTTAGAAAAAACTGGGTTTTTCATAATTGTTGAACTAAGATTTTTGCGGTAAGTTGTAAAACTTGGGGTTGATGTCTTAAAGAATAATTTTTATCTTTTATTTTTTTCCAGATTGAACAATAATATCCCTATGACATCAAACTGAGTTTTGTTTTGTTTCTTTGTTTTTGTCTGATTTAAGAAGGCAAAAAAGTAGAGTGAAGAAACCTGCAGTTTTAAAATACTCTCTTTGTCTATAAGCTTAATGAGAATGGCTTATGCTGATAATGAGCTTAAGCAATTTGACATCAGTTTTGCAAGTAAGAAAAGATTTACTAATTTATCTAACCTACTTAGCTTTTATTGGCAAGGAGATTGAGATCTGTCTTTCTAAAAACAAATTCCAAGCTTCTTGTAAATGTGCATTATTTGGTAGGAATATTGTGAATAGACCCAATGGTGTGGTTCAGGCTCTTTTTACTATTATATGAAAAGTCTTTCATGGAAAGATGGTAAATGAATATATTTCAATTGAATTGCTGCTTCCAAAATATAACCATAAAATTAATTCAGACATTTTATTTTTTGTACTAACAAGTTAGAATTACGATGCTTATACAAATTGTTCAGACTGGGAAAAAAATTAAAGTGAGCTGTTTTAATTTTTCTGTATTTGAGTGCTAGCAAGAGCATGAATAAGAACTTTTTAATTGGGACTTTGGAACTTAAAAAGTTAATATTTGAGTGACTTCATTCATTTATTTTGGAATGTTTATTATTCCTCAAATGCATGCAAGATCAATTAAGATCAACTGACAAAAAAGATCTTAATGAACTTGAATCAATTGTAGTATGTTATATGGAAGCATCACATTGTATAGTACTGTCCTGTATTATTGTCCACTTCTTTTTTTTTTTTTTTGACTTTTGTCAGGTAGGTACTTTTGTTAGTACTATTTAAAAAAAAAAAAGAAATTGAGGCAAAAAAGTTATATGACTAGTTCAAGGTGACATACCTAATAAGTGTAAGAGACTGGATGCAAACTCAGTTCAAATGTTTTAATCCCCATGACTCATCTAGCTGCTGCTAAAAGCATTTATTAAGCAACTACTTATGTACTAACGATTGTTAACTGCTTTACAGATATTTTTTTCACATTGGATCATCAAAACAATTTTGTAATTTAGGTGTTATGATTGTCTTAATTTATAATTGAAGAAATTAAGGCAGACAGATGTTAAATGACTAAGTATTTGAATTTTTGAAAATTTTTGAGCTCCAAATTCTTCCCTCCATATGTTTCCTCCTCTTTTCTGAGGGCAATCAATTTGATATAGATAATACATGAATAGTCATGAAAAATATATTTTCATATTGGCTATCTTATGAAAGAAGGCAGAGACAAAAATATCAATTCAAGAAAGGAAAAAAATATATGTTTCAATTATCATTGAGACTCCTTCAGTTCTTTCTCTGGAGGTGGATAGAATTTTTCAGCATGATATCTTCAGAATTATCTTAGATCATTGTATTGCTGAGAATAGCTATCATTCACAGTTTATCATTATAAAATATTGCTGTTGGAGTATACAAAGATTTCATAATTCTGTTGATTCATACATAATTCATGTAAATCTTTCTAGCTTTTTTTGAAATCATGCTCCTTGTCATTTCTTATGACATACTATTATTCCATTGCAATCATATATGTTAACTCATTCAGCCATTTTTTAATTCATGGGCATTACATCAGTTTCCAATTCTTAGTTACTACAAAAAAAAAGACTATTATAAATATTTTTGTATAAATAGGTCTTTATCCCTTAAAACAATCTCTTTGGCATATAGACTTGTATTGGTATTTCTGGTCAAAGAGTATATATAGTTTGATAGACCTTTGTGCATAGTTTCAAACGGTTTTCCAGAATGGTTGAATCAATTCACAAGTCTACCAATAGTGCATTAGTTTTTCAGTTTTCTCACATCTTCTCAAAATATATCATTTTCCTTTTGTCTTATGAGTCAATCTGATATGTATGAGGTGGTGCTTCACAGTTATTTTAATTTGCATTTCTCTAATCAATAGTAATTTAGAGCACTTTTTAAAAATATTTGACTATAGATGGCTTTATTTTCTTTTTCTGAAAACTGCTTTTGACCATTTGTCAATTGGGGAATGACCTGTATGCTTATAAAACTGACTCAGTTCTTTATTTATTTGAGAAATACTTGTAAAATATTTTTCCCAGTTTTGTTTTATTTTTAAAATTTGCTTGCTTTGGTTTTATTTGTTCATGCTTAAATTTTTAAGTCTATATAATAAGTATTATCAATTTTTCATTTTGTAATACTCTCTGCATCTTATTTGATTTTAAATTCTTCCTTTATTTATATATCTGACAGGTAAACTATCCAATAGTATCCTAATTTGCTTATGGAATCATCCTTTCTGTCAAAATCACATACCCCCCTGATGAGGATTTTGGGAAGATGGCAGAATTGGTCAGAAAATTTCAAGTTCTTCACATTTCCCCCACAAAACAACATTGTATCTTAGAGTGAAGAAAGGTGAAAAACAGGTAAGACTTGAGGAAGAACAGGAGTCCTCCTGGGAAAATCCAATAAGACCTGAAGAAAGATTACACAACCAGGATTCAGCTGATGTGAAGTACTCTGAGCCACAACCACAAGAACTTTCACTTCCCAAACAGTGTGGAGAATCAGGAAGATTGAGTTTAGGAAGACTGAGGGAATCTTTGCTGATTAGGAATGCCAGGCCCAGCTGTGATGCAAAAACATGGCCTTAACCAGGAGGAATCAACACACTAGGTGACTTTGGAAACACTGGGGAAGGGATGCTGCTGGCTGTGAGAATTTGCAGGAGAGTGGAATAATTGATTTGAGGTTTGAAGTCTGGTGAGTGAAAAGCTGAAGTGAAGCCAGAGGCATCTCTTCTTCCCTCACCCTTTTGCCAGGATTAGAGATGTTTACTGTAATAGTTTTCACTAAAAGAAAAAAAAATCACAAAGAAAAAGAATTCAACCATAGAAACTTACTATGGGAATAGAGAAAACTGGGTTTGATTTTCAGAGGAGTACAGTGAAATAAAAAAGTTTCTTCTACCCCAAAGAATAATGTTAAATGGTTGTCTAAGCAGAAAAAAAATTTAGAGAAGATTAAAAAAAAAACCCAAACCCTTCATAGGTCAAATGAGATAGATTGAGGAAAATAAAAAAGAACCACCCAAGAAAAAACAAGATTATATTGGAAAAATTTAACTAGCTAGCAAAGGAGATGCAGAGTCTTAAAGAAAAAAATAATTCTTTGTAAATTAGAATTGAATAAGGGGAAACCAGTAAAGCAACAAGAGACCAAGAAATAACAGAAACAAATATATAAAATATGAGAAAATGGAAGAGAATGTAAACCCTAAGAAAATCAACATATCTGGGGAACAGATCAAAAAGAGAAAATATAAGAATTATTGGACTACTTTGAAAGATTTGAACGGCAACACCAAAAAAATCCCTTGACATAATAATTCATGAATAAAAGAAATAATCAAAATTGTTCTGGGGTGATAGAAGATCAGAGGAAAGTGGAAACTGGGGGAAAAAATAACACCCATCAGCACCTCAAGGAGATCCTACATGGAAAACACATAGGAATATTATTGCCAAATTTGAAAACCCAAATTATAGAGAAAGTTCTGCAAGGCACAAAGAAAGGGAAAAAAAAATTTCAAATATGCTGACACTACAATTAGAGTTGTACAGGATTTACCAGTATCTATAATAAAAGATCACAGGTCCTGGAATATTCATATAGACAATCAAAATAACTAGGTTTCAGGCCACAGGTCCTGGAATGTGCATATAGACAATCAAAATAACAAGGTTTCAGGCCAAAAATATCATATTCAGCAAGACTAACCATAATATTAATGAAAAAAAAGGACATTCAATGACTTTGCAGTTTTTCAGGACTTTATCTCACCCAAACCCAAATTTAATAGGAAATTTAACACATAAGAGCCCACATCAAAGATTAATTTCAAAGGACTTAACAAGGACAAATTGTTTATGTTTTTTACATGGAAATGGATGCTATACGTTTAAGCTTGACATCAGTAATTGAGTAGCACAAAAAAAAGAGACTGGGACAGAGCTAAGTATGATCTAAATCTAAAAAGCAAAAACTGTCTAGGAAAAAGTAACTACAGTAATTATGCTATAAGAATGGAGTACAGAGAAAGAACAGACAAAGAGGCAGTAGAGAGAGGAAGAGGACTGATGGTTCTAAAAACCTACACTCATTGGGAAATAGGGAAAAATGCATTTCTCTACCACAAAGGGTATGCCACTTTCCAAAATAAAGAAATAAGGGGGTATGGAAGAGAATAAAGTGGAAGTAGAGAAGGATGTGAAGTATTTATGGTAGTGGGATGAGGTCTGAAGATTAATGGGAAAGGGACAAAGAGGGCATAGATTGAGGTGGGATATAGAAGGGTATGTAGATTAATAGGAATGGGATAAGGTGTATAGATAAATGGGAATGGGACAAAAAGGGAAGGAAAGTGTAGGGAGGAGAAGATAAGGGAAGTATTTATAGGTAGGGAGAGGTTAAGTAATAGTAAGAGAAATTAAGGAATAGAATTAAAATAGAAAAATTAGCAGGGATAGGAAATAAGAGACGAGGATAAGAAATAAAGAAATAGGAAACTGTTGGTGTTTTTCTCTTCTTTAAAATAATAATAATAGCTCTCTGGGAGAAAGCAGGTTTCTCAGGGAGGTTTTCTGGAGGCAGCCTTAGTTTCAGTTACAAGTAAATAATTACTCCAAAATCGCAGCCAGCTGATAAAAGTTCAGATCTTTTATTGTGTCCTTCAATATAGCCCGGTTAGCTCAGGCCTATCTCTCTGCTTGGTTCCAAGAGCTCTTGCAGCTTTGTCCTTGGCTTCTGCCTCTGCTTTCTTCAGCCTCCAGCCAGCACCAAGTTGGAAGATGCAATGAATCTCTCTTGCCTTGAAGATAAGGCTTGTGGGCTTCCTCCCAGAGTGCTCCTCTCTGACCCCAGTCAATGTTCTGGAGAAATTCTTCTTCGCTCTAAGAGCTTCCTCCATATATATGATCTCCCAAAGGTTAACCCCTCCTTCTGGAGAGAATGGGATTCTGGGTTATCTCCCAGAGTGCTCTCTGGCCCTAAGAACTTCAAGGTAGGTGTGAATTCAGATATCTCTTTCTAAACCCTGAAATCTCCCAAACATGTGAACTCCAATGAATACTTAAATATTTCTTGCTTCTATGTGCTCTCTAAAGGTGTGAACACAAGCATCATTTCTATCAGTTGTACTTAGTACCTTGTTTCAAGTTCTGGCCCAAAATATCTCCTTCTAAGATCGAATCAATCAATTGAACCATGCTAAATTAGATAATAATTGTCTCTATCAACTCTAATGGCTTAACAGTTTTTCCAGCAGGAAACAAATACTACAACAAGGATCAGACATAGAATTTATTAGAAAAAAAAAGCAAGACTAGTTGATCATTGATTTTAGACAAAATCAAATTTAAAAATTCAATAAGTGAGAAATCTATATATGTCAGTAATATTAATATGGTTTTAGATGCATGTTTCCATATATAAAAGTGTATGTATATACATGGGCATGTGTATAAATAGGTGTATGTATGTGTATATATAGGTATTATATAATGTGAATATGAGTGTGTGTCTATGACTATATCTGTGTGTAATTATATCCTGCTTGGGGGCAGTGGGAAGGATGAAAGGGGAAAAAAAAGAATAAAGTAAAAAGTGCACAGAAGAGAACAGAAGAATAATCTAGAAAGAAGCAAAGAAGAATAGTCATGAATATAATCTTTTCTAGTATTATATATGTTTTCTTGAAATGGAAATTTATTTTTACATATTTTGAATCCTTCCTGATGTTCTGCTCAGCATGTCACAATGTTTTGTTTTATTTTCCTTTTTTGTTTTTCTTATTTTGAATTTAGTTAAAAAAATATTAAAAAAAAAAAAAACACATGCCTCTTTTGCCCTTTTCTTGGTATATGGTATAAGACAGTTACTTTCATACTATTTTCTAATATTCCCAGGAACTTTTGTCAAATAAAGTTCTTGCCTGAAAATATTGACTCTTTGTGTTTATTAAACATTAAGTTTCTGTGGTCACTTATTACAATATGTTCTTTACCTAATGCATTACATTGATTCACAACTATTTATTAGCCAGTACCACATTGTTTTGGTGGTAATTGCTTTATAATATAGTTTGAGTTCCAGCATAGTAGGCCACCTTTCTTCACATTTATTTTACATTAATCCCTTTGATATTATTGATCTTTTGTTCTTCCAGATGAGTTTTATTAGTGTTTTTTTTTTAAATCAGTTTTATAAAATAACTTTTTATGGTTTGATTGGTATGGCATTGAGTAAGTAGATTACTTT
Organism: Sarcophilus harrisii; assembly: GCF_902635505.1. Lineage (NCBI taxonomy): Eukaryota > Metazoa > Chordata > Mammalia > Dasyuromorphia > Dasyuridae > Sarcophilus > Sarcophilus harrisii. The sequence continues at coordinate 199,643,651 of NC_045426.1, forward strand.
AGATAGAATTGTCATTTTATGATACTGGCTTGGCCTATTCATGAGTAAGTAGCATTTCTCTAGTTGTTTGGATCTGGTTTTATTTATGTGAAAAGTGTTTTGTAATTGTGTACATATAATTCCTGGGCTTGTCTCAACAGATAGAAATAAAAACTTAAAAAAATAACTATAGACAATATAAAATAGTTGAGAGTCTATCTGTTGCTGCTGAAATTTATTGAATACACAAACATACATACATACATACATATGTACACACACAAATGCTAATAATTTATGTTCGCTTATTTTATATCTTTCAACTTTATTAAAATTGTTTAATATTTCCAATAGTCTTTTAGTTGTTTCTTTAGGATTCTTTAAGTGAATCATAAAGTGATCTGCAAGGTTTTGTTTCTTCATTGCCTGTTCTAATTTCTTCAATTTCTTTTTCTACTCATATTGGTATGGATAGCATTTCCAGTACAATGTCAAATAATATTTGTGATAATAGGTATTCTTCTTGCCTTACTCCTGATCTTATTGGGAAGCCTTCTATTTCATCTCCATTATAGATAATGCTTGCTGGTGATTTTAGATATATTTGATTTATTATTTTAAGGAAAGATCCATTCATTCCTAAGCTGTCTATTGCATTCAGTAGTAATAGGTATTGTATTTTGTCAAAGGCTTTTTTTGCATCTATTGAAATATTCATATGATTTCTGTTGGTTTTTATGTTGATAGGTTTTTAAATAACCAAACCACTCCTGCATTTCTGGTATCAATCCCATTTGTCACAATGTGTGATTCTTGTGAATATTCCTTTTACATAAGAAAAATTCTCCCATTCTACCACTTTCTTTTCTCTTTCTTCTAATGCATCCCCCTTCATTTTTTGAATTTATCATTATATTCCTATAATAAGCATTATTATTTTGAGATTATGTTGTCATAGCAATATAATCAACTTGTTCCTTGTGTTAAACCAACACTATATTTTTTATTCACAATTTGTAATCTATAATATTTTGTTTTAACCCATTTGATAATAATTTGAATCAATATTTATTATCATTAATAGAAAATGCTAAATTGTGAGATTTTGTGAGATATCACATTCCATGATATTTGAATTTTTCCTTGGAGCTCTGGAATTTAACTATAGTATTCGTGTTTTTTTTCCCTCCCTTTTGGGATCTTTTTCAGGATTGGTAAACTATTTCAATTTACATGAAAAATTTTTGATTATTACTATTAGACACTCCGTTTTAAGATATTTCATCAGTTTTCCTTTATAATTTCTTAAATATAATGTCCAGATTTGTGTTTTTTATTATGGTTTTCAAGGGGTCTAATAATGATTCTTTTTTTTTTTTGCAAGGCAATTGGAGTTAAATTACATGTTCAGATTCACACAGATAGGAAGTGTAAAGTGTCTGAGGCCAGATTTGAACTCAGGTTTTCCTAAGTCTGGGGTCAGTGCTATATCCACCACACCATGTATCTGCCCCAGGTCTAAAAATTCTTAACTTATTTATCCTCAACGTATTTTCCAGCTGTATTTCCAATGAAATATTTCACATTTCTCCCCATTCTTTTGGTTTTATTATTGTTTAGTGTTTCATGGAGCCATAATCTTTATCTTATTATCTCATGGAGTCATTCTCTTTATTTCTCCCAGATTCAAATGTCATAACAATATGGGTGTTATGTAAAGAGTTCTCTGGAGAACAGATTAAGAAGAAAAAAAATAAGAATAATTGGACTACCCAAAAGCTCTGTAGTTAGAACAAAAATAGAAATAGAAAAAAAGCCAATGTTCACCCCACTGAAAGAGATACCACAAGGAAAACAAACAAGAACATCATTACTAAATTTCAAAGCCTTCAGATCAAAGAGAAAATTTTTTTACAAGCAATAACAAAAACAATTCAAATATGCTGGAGCTACAATTAGAATTGCACAAGATCTATTAGCAGTACAATAAAAGACTGCAGGTGCTGGAATACTACAAACCAGCAATCAAAAGAATTAGGGTTGTGGCCAAAAAATATCATATATAGCAAAATTAAGTATAATATTGAATGAAAAGATGGACATCCAATGAACTGTCAGATTTTCAGAATTTTGTTGCAACTTGAACTCAATAGAAGGTTTGACATTTAAGAGCCAACATCAAACACTTCAAGGTACTCAATAAGGACAATTTGCTTATGTTTTATATGTAGAAATATAAACTACATGTCTCAGATTGACATACATGTCAAAGAAAGATTGAGGTAGACCTGAGTATGATATGGCTCTAAAAAACAAAACCATGTAAGAAAAGGTAAATTAATTATATTATATAAAAGAGGTGCAAGAACAAGAAATGACATAGAGGAAGTAAAGGGAGAAGGGCTAGTTATGGAATGCTAATCACATAGGGAATGAATTAAAGAGGTACAATGAATATTTGGTATTAACCTCTAAAATAGTTTTAAAACTAATTATTTCTATTCACTATATTCCATTCTTGGAGAAGTGAAATCAAAACATTTGGATTCATATCCTATTTCTGATATTTTAATCCCTCTGGGCCTTGGTTTTCCCCACCTGTATATTGAAAGGGTTGGATTAAATGTACTTTACAGCCTAATCCAGTTCTAACATCGATAACTCAATGACTCCTAAATTTATATCAACAGTTCTCTCAAACTGTCAAATTGTACCTCTAGTTGACTAAAGGGCATCAAATTTTAACATTGATAAAATTCAAATTGCCATTTACCCTACAATTGTTCTTCCTTCTAATGTAAATGTTGTTTTTGCTGTTGAGTCTTTGTAACCCTGTGGCCCTTACTGTTCCATCAGTGTTTTTGGTAAAGATAGAAAATTGGTTTGTCATTTCCTCCTCTGATGAAATAAAGTGAACAAAGGTTAAGTTGACTTATCCAAGATCACTCAGGTAGAGTTTGAGACTGGATTTAAATTCAGGTCTTCCTGATTCCAGGCCTAGCAATCTATCCATTGAGCCACTTACTTGTACATAAGAAAAAAAAAAATTTTTAATAAGACATTTTGGGATTTGGAACCTAAATTCCATTTATTGCTTGTTTATTATTGCTATTTCTCTTTTTCAAAAGGCTGGAGAAATTTGCTTTTTGTCCTCTATGGCTTTCATTTATGATTTCTTGAAATAGAGTGCTAAAAAATGCACATTTAAAAAAATCTCACTGTTTCAAATGAAGCTGCTTGACTAGCTTCATTGTATGCCTAATAATAGCCCCCCATCTAAGTTTTGTGGATCATTTTTTAGATTTTAATGGGCCAAAATGAATACAAATTGCAACTGTTTTCTGTTCTGGCCAGAAATTCTAATAGTCCTCTTCAGATTGATAATTTTGTGAAAATAATTTGGGCTATCTTTTGTCTCATTTCCTTCCTAGTCCACAGTCATTGAATAAGTATTTTCTCAGACCTAGGGAAAGTCCTTAATTTAGAAAGGCCAAGGTTATCCACTACATCAATTACCTTGACTCTGTCCTGGCCCTGGACTTCCCTGATCTTGGACAAGAAGTTGATAACTTTGCTCAGCTCTGCTTCGCATATACAATTCACAAGCAAATCAAAACATCAACTTTGTTATGTTACCAGTCCTCTGAGAACAAAGGACAAAAAACAAAAGAAATCATCTACTATTTAACTTTATTTATGAATTAACTTTCATATTATCATACTAATATTTACTCATTATTTCATATTCAAAATCTTGCTTTATTCTTCCTCACTCTAAAACTTACCATGTAATCAACTGCAAAATTTTCATGAATTCTACCTATTACTTTATATTTATTTTCTACATTTTGTTCATATCTCATCCCTTCAATTGTCTTCTACAGGGTCTGTTCCAATATCCTCTTTTCATGTTCTCCTTCATTTTCTTTCACTATCTAATCCATTCCTCATGATTTAGCATGAGCCATTATTATCAAGCTAATTTTTCTTTGCATAAATATGGTTGGCACCCCTGTTCTAAAAACAACAATAATAAACAATGACTCCCTGCCATTAAACAAATAATATTCAAATTCTTTTGCCACCAATTGAAGACCACAGCAATTCATGATATAGTGTCACCCTACCTATCCAGAATTACCACATATTGCTTTCCTTTATATTCTCCACACCCTAACCAAACTGGGAAAGCAACACAATATTGTAAATTTCTCATATGTGGAAAGTGTTAATTTTACAGTTAGAGGAATACTCCTCCCTTTGCTTATTACTTTCTGTTCTAGTTTTTCATCTGTAAAATGAAAGTGTTAGATAAGATAAACTGTGGTATGCTTTCTAATACTTAATATCACAAACACTCCTTGTTCTTTTCAACATCCATGTCTTTGCTTTTAACTAAGCCTGCAATATCCTTGTTCATTATCTTGTTTGTTGAATTCTTAAATATCCTTTAAAGTCCAATTCAATAGTTTTTTCCTCCTTTTTTATACTGTTTTATGCATTTTAATTATATTTTTTAATATTATTATCTGTGTATCATCATAAGTTCTATAAGAGCAGATTATAATTTACCTAAATATTATTTTCATTATCTTTTGTGATAATTCTTAAATTTTCTTAAGAAAGATTACTGATGACCCTAGGCAAGTCACTTAAACCCAATTGCCTCAGTAAAAAAAAAAAAAAAAAAAAAGGTAATTGATTTAGAGATTATCTAATATAACATTTTTATTTTATAGTTGGGAAGGCAATAAGAAATGAACTTGTAATTTCCTTGTTATATTTAATGCAGGTCAGCACCTTCTCTGCAGTTTTCAATCTTAAAAAGTTATCTAAGCACTGTTTCTTGCCAAAGGTAAAAAGGTTAATATATGTCACAGAGACAAGATTTGAACCTGAGCATACATCCCTGACTCTATCCCATTATGTACCATTGCCTATCATTTATAGAAGCAACAAATTTGATTTGAAATGGATTGGATTGAATTTTGTTAGTTACTGGTTCTTAACTGTGATCTGATAGCAGAGGATTCTAGATAAGTGAAGAATAATTTTGTTTTGTTATTTTCATTATTGAGCAGTATGATTTCCCCCTAGTAATTCAATCTAATAATGAAAACTTTGCTCAGTTAAATATTAATGGAATAGATCACAGCACCATACCATTCTAGTGATTGTTGAAAGTTATATACTTCCTTGTATTTTGATTTTATTTGTCACCTCTCAAGCTTTTACTTTAGAAATATGATAGTACAATTTCTGCAAAATTAACAGGAAAACATATATAAACAAGATTTATTGGCACATTCAAGACAACAAGTCCCAGTAATCTTAAAAGCAAAAGAACAAACTACCTTCATCATTTCAAGTTTTCAAAGCAAAGACAGAACTTAAACTAGTCTACAACTTCTAATTTAGATAAAAATAATGTTTTCCACTTGAAATGTACAGAGCATGTCTTTCACAAAAAGGCACTGTTTCAGTTTATCATTCAATTGGCACTAAAGTAGCACCATATCAGAAAAGATGATTATCATGGGCTTCTTAAATGCAAAAGTAGAACTGATTTACAATGCTTAGTAATTTATTAAAATGATTCTTTTCATCAAAAACTTTCTTCAAGTAACTTAATTTTTTCTTTTACAACTTTCCATTTTATGATAGACTGTTGATTTCACCAAGTGAATAGACTTAGCAGAAAACTCAGAAACACTAAATTATATATATAAACATATATAAAATATAATGTAACACTTATTACACTATAAACTTATACCAGAGTAATTAATCTTAAAAATAAAAAATGAAATGAAAAGTTTATATAAGGGGAGAGGGGACTATTCAGATTGTTTTGTAAAAGACAATTTAAACCAACCACTAAGTGTTAAATATTTTGAGGCATTAATATAGTATTCTGGGAATAATTAAATTTTGATTTTAGTGGTATATGCAAGGATTAAAGTCACACTTTTCTGAAGCAGTGGGGTTAATTAATATTTATTTCACTGCCATGGATATCCTCCATTATATTAAAAAAAGACAGGAAAAGAAACAGCATAAGGTAGAGTAATGAGATAGCTATTCATTCATTTGAATGAACCCCACACCATACAATTAAAAAAAATGAACCTAATCTGCATTTCACATAAGTGGGCACTAAAAATGCTTTAATTCAATATAATAAAAGGAACTCTTAGCATTAATGCATCTTTAATTCTTACATTTAAGCAGTATGAAATTCATTTTTTGAAAAATCATATGATTCAGCTGTATTAGCTTTCCAAATTTATTAGCTCTTCAAAAATCCACAAGGATTGTAAAACAATTCCTACTAAACTATTATTTGTCTTCAGCATGTAAATGAACCCTTCACATCTGTAGAGAGGAATGGTGACAAAATCCCTAGTGAAGCAAGGTTTTACTCTAAGAATTACTCTTTTGAGGAATTGGGTGTATTTGTGTGTGTGACTCCAAATTGTGGATTCATGAAATACAGCATACTGTAGTACACGAAGTACAGCATATTGTAGTAAAGAGGGATCTTGAAACTTATTCCATGAAATATTTAATATTCATTAACTTTTAGGAATACCTAAGCTTACTCTTATGGGAAAGAATGTTTAATTTGCATCTTAGGTCTTTTTATTTTAAAATATTACTTCCTTATATAACTGAAGACTTTTACTCTAAATGATTAAGTTGTATCACAGCAATACTAGTATTTATTATAGTCCAATAGGATTTAATGGGTCTTTTTAATGTTCAAAGTTCAGGATTATCTATAAGTTTTTTTTCTTACTTCCCTCTACTCTGGATTTCCTTCTACTCTAGATAAATAGTCAGGCCAATAAGCATTTATTAAGTACCTACTATGTGCTAGGCAGTGTGCTAAGTACTGAAGATACAAAGAAAGAAAAAATATTGCTTATTTTTAATGAAGTAAATAATGTGCAAAAAAGTGCTATATAAGAATACATATTTATTATTGTAACTGAGCAGCAGTCCACTAAAACTCAACATCACACAATCCAACAGATCCAAACAGGATAGGATGCTCCTAAGTTACACCAATTTAGATGCATTAAAACCTTAGAGGATTCAGATCAATTGTGAAAGCAGAATAGTATATAAAAAAAGAGTACACTTTAGGCCAAAAATCCTCCCCCAAAGAAATTCACATAGTACAAAACAAGAATAAAGATCAAAGTCATGAAGTAGACTGGACAAATGATCAAATAAAAAATGAACCTAACCACAATAAGCTGCTCAGGTGAAAAAAAAAAAAGAAAAGAAAAAACAGAAGACAATCACTTGAAAATTTCTCAAAGAAAACCCTTAAAAATGCCAGTTGGTCACAAACCCAACAAGAATTCTAGTAGAGATAAATTAACAGCTAAAAAGGAGCAAAAGTTATCTTAAAGATTAAGTAAGAGTTGAGGTAAAATTGAGAAAAGAATTGAAATCTATGCAAGAAAGTTATGAAAATGTTGAGGTTAGTTAAAAGAAAGCAGAGAAGAAAGTCAATCTTCAAAAATCAAAACTAGACATAAAATTAGAGCTTAAAAATCCCACTTAAAATAAGTCCTTAAAAATTAGAAGTAGCTAAGTGGAAAGCTAATAAATGAGAAATTAATAAGATAATAGCAAAAGGTTGAAAAAATAGAAGAAAGTGTGAAATATCTATAAACAAACAAAAAAAACTGACCTCAAAAATAGGTTGAGAATAAATTAAGAATCACTGAGCTATCTTAAAGACAGTAAAAGAAAATTGCCTGGATATCTTACAATTAAAGAGCAAAGTAGAAATTGAAAAAATCTTGTGGATTATAACCTGAAAGATATTTAAAATTTTCACTACTAGAAATATTATAGCTCATTCGAGAATTTCCAAGTCAAGAAAAAAATATTGCAAACTGCCAGAAAGAAACAATTTAAGTATCTTGGAGTCATAGTCAGGATAACACAAAATTTAGAAGCTTCTACATTGAAAAACTGAAGATTCTAAAATATCATATTCCTGATAGCAAAGGAGCTGGGGATACAACCAAGAATCACTTACTCAGAGAAACTGAGTATAATCCTTCAGGGGGGGGAAAATGGGTATTCCATGAAATAAAGAATTTTCAAGCATTCCTTAAACATAAATGCACTCAATGGTATAGCATCCAAATTCTTAAACTAAAAGTTAAATGAGCTTAGGAAGAAATAGAGAATAAGCCTATATAAGAAGGGGCCACACTTTTCTCCTGAGACCCATCAAATCAAAACATAAGTGAGAAAGAAGTTAAGAAGATTAATTGAATTTTAGAAAAATTAGATACAATAGCCTTTTGGAGTAATTGAATATATCTTTTCTTAGTGGTACATGATAATCTGTACAAAAATTTTCCAATGCCCAAATGTATCAGGGCACAATATGTCACAATGTATCAGGGCATAAAATGTCACAACCAAATGCGGAAAAGCAGAAATACTAACTAGATCCTTTTTGGATGATAATACCACAAAAATAACATTCAATAAAGGATTATAGAAACATAGATTGATAATTAGTTGGAAACCAAGTAATCTCATTCTAAAGAATGAGTGAGTCAAAGAAAAAATCATAGAAACAATGATTTCATGAAAAAAATTTCAAAAATGAGACAGCATTCCAAAATTTATGAAATGTATTCAGAGCAGTACTTAGAAATTTTAATCTCTAGAAGCTAATATCAATAAAAGAGAAAGAACAAATCAAGAATTTTGCCTTACAACAACTACTCGCACAAAAAAAAAAAAAAAACACAAAAAAACTAGAAAGAGAACAAATTTAAATTCCTTAATTTGAATAGGAAATTCTGAAAATGAATGGATAGATTAATAAAATTTAAAGTAAAAAAATAACTATCAAACTAATATTAAGAGCTAGTTTTATGTGGAGAAAAAAAACCTAAATGTTTTCCAGATTATTTTTTTAAATGAAAGAAGAAAACTAAGTTACTGGTATCAAAAATGAAAATGAAGAGTGAATCCATCATTGATGCAGAAAAAGTTAAAGCAATTATTAAGACTATTTTGCCCAATTAAATTCCAATAATTCTGACAATGTAAGGGAAATGATCGAATTTTTACAAAAATAACTTATCCAGATTAACAGATCAGCAAGTAGAGTAGTTAAATAAACTAATATAGAAAAAAAAATTGCTGATGGATAGGTCTAACAGTATAAGAAAATAAAAATTCTATCTAAATTAATATACTTATTTAGTACCATACCAAAGTACCAAAAATTATTTCATAGAGATAGAAAAATAATAACAAAATCCATTTGAAAGAACAAAAGGACAAAAATATTAAAGAAATCATTTTTTAAAATATGAAGAAAGCTGGACTCGCCATAATGGATCTCAAAGTGTTCAGAATGGTAATTATCAACAGATTTTATTACTGGCTAAGAAATAAAGTTGTGAATCAGTCGACTTTATTAGACATAAAATACAATAGTATTTTAGTAGCCATTAGCATAGTAGGCTTATAATATAAAGGCAAAGATCAAAGTTTTTGGGACAAGAATTCACTATTTGAGGGAACTCCTGGAAAAACTGGAAGTTTGGCAGAAAGTAGGTAAAGATCAATGCCTCACATCATATAATAAAATAAGGACATAAGTAGATTAAGGAAGGATGGAATAATTTACCTGTTAGATCTATGGACAAGGGAACAATTATCAAATGAAATTTATTGAATATTATGGAATGTAAATGGATAATTTTGATAATATTAAATCAAAAAGATTAAACAAAATCAATGCAGAAAGACTGGAAAAAAGCAGAAAACTGGGAACATATTTTAATTCAAATTTATCTAATAAAGGTTTCATTCCTCAAAGAGAGAACTGAGCCAAATTACAAATTAATCATTCCCATATTTATAAATATATAAAATGCTCTAAATCCCTGTTAATTAGAAAAATGTAAGTTAAAAGAACTCTGAGGTAACACATCTAATGAAGTGTTAATATGACAGGGAAAGAAAATGGCAAGTTTCTGGGAATAATAGGAATGTGAGAAAATTGGAATTTTATGCTTCCTAACATTTGATGTATTCTGATTTTTTTAAAGTGTTATTTTCTTCTGTTTTTTTTTTTAATTATTTTGCCTTCCTTATCAAGGTGTTGATATTTTTTCATGTTTTTCTTGCATTGCTATCATTTATCTTCCCAGTTTTTCTTCTATCTCTCTTACTTTATTTTAAAAATTCTTTTGGAACTCTTCCATAGCCTGAAACCAATGAATCTTTTTCTTTGAAGTTTTGGGTTTAACAATGTTATCTTTTTTGTGTTCTGAATTTATGTTTTGATCTTGTCTGACTGCATAACTTTCTACTGTGAGGATCTTTTGCTGCTGTTTGCTTATTTTTCTAGTTTATTTTTTGACTTTTAATTCTATGCTAACGGGGGGTTCTGCTTGCAGAGGGGAATGGATACTGTCCCAAATTTTAAGTTTTTTGCATGGCTATTTTCAGAGATAATTTTTGGAGATCTGCAAATTTTTAGTTCTTCCAAAGTGGTATGATATAGGAAGATGTGTGTTTACAACTCTGTTGGCCTCTATTCTGTTCTGTTCTGGGACCAACTCCAAGCACTTTTTTCTGCCCCAGAACTGCTACCAGGTATCTAGATTCCCTGTGGCCACAAGATCTGGCTTTTCCTCAATCTGGCACTGAGACACAGCTCTGCCACCCAGTCAGGTATGAGCAATGAAATAGAATCTTGTCTCTGGGCTCCATTAAACTGAATGCAATATCCTTATCTGATACCCTTACCACAAATATGTTCTGTGAGCTCTGGAAACCAGCACTGTCACAACTTATTGGGGCAACTTACCAAGGCTTACTGTTAGTTGTTTAGGGTTTTGGGTTAGGCTATGTTCCACTCCCACCTCAGTGCAACAGATCTTTCCTGCCAACCTTATAATTTGTCTTGGACTGGAAAATGGTTTCACCTCAAGTTTTTGTGGATATTACTACTCCAGAATTTGTTTTGAGGCAGGCTTTAAAGTTGTTTGGAATGATTTAGGGAAGAACTTGAGAGAGTCTGTATTTTCTCCAACCTATTTTCTTTTATTTTATTTTCCCCTGTGTTTTCTTTTATAACATGACTAATATAGAAATATGTTTTCTATGTCTATAAATGTAAATAATATTTATTAATTTTTTTATTTTTACAATAATTGGAATTCAAATTAAAAAAACAACAGAAGTAAAAAATATGAAGGTTAAAAACTGTTCTTACTTATAATTGAGGAAAGTAAACATATTTTATTTCAAAATAAAAAACAAAACCCAAGTCATTGACTAAAAATGAAGGCTTGAAATTTGATTTTTACTATGCAACAAAATGATTGGTATCATTTGTAATCCTATGGATTTTATTTATACATTTCAAAACATTATTCTAACGAGAAGTCCACAGGTTTTACCAGTCTGACAAAGAAGTCCATGGCATAAGAAAACAAAAACTACACAATACAGATTAATGGTTGCATATATGGTTCATTGTTTATTTAAATACTCATTTAATTAAATTCAGCTTAAAAAGAAAGAGTAATGAAAATGAAAAGTTAAAATGAGTAGGTATCAAAGCTGTAACTCTCAACTCAAAGCCACACTCCATTTTAATGTTTGTTTATTACTCTTTTATTCCTCATCACTATCATTGCAAAGGGAAATAAAAGGAATAGAAAAAAAACAATTTCTTTGAATATTAAGAGTCACATTTGTTATTTATTATTCCATTTTAAGTAAACTACTGTTCATGAAATTTACCTATTCTTGAATCATAAAATAGGCTTTTTAGGGTAGCAACAAAGTATCACATATTTTAATTAAAAGAAAGAAGAACTAGCATGTTTTGAAAAAAGTATAGCACAGGGGAGGATTCTGAGAAGATGGTGGAGTAGGTTGGTAAATTTTAAGCTCTCCAGATTTCCCCGCAAAACAGAACAAATTTGTGCCTCAGGGCAAACATGAACACATGAAAAACCAAGAATTCTTGGGATAGAACAGTGGTCCTCTTGAGACAACTCAAGAAGATTCAAAGAAATTGTTTATGTTTTCTATATGGAAATGTATACCATATGTTTACAATTGACATCGGGAATTGGGTAGCTCAAAAGAAAGATTTATACAAATGAGGTGCAGAGGAAGACACACAGAGGCATTAGAGGTGGGAAGGATGCTCATAGTTCTGAAAACCTACTCACATTGGGAATGGGTTAAATAGGCAACATTACACATATACCATAAAGGGTATGGCATCCTCCAAAATCTATAAGGAAATATGGAGTAGAGGGGAAGATGGAGGGAGATGAAAGACAGGGGAGAAGATAAGGGAGGGATATATGGGTTAGGGGAGGTTAAGTAATAGCAAGCAAGTTAAGGAGCAGAATTAAAGTAGAAGACTTGGCAGAAATAGGAAAGAAGAAATATGTATAAACACTAAGTCATAGATCCAGAGCTGAATTTATTAGGAAAAAAAGTATGACTAGTAGTCATTGATCCCAGGCTTGAAGATTAAATTGAGATAAATTTACATTTCTAATATTTTTAGATGTATATTTATCACACAGAAGTACCACATAGTAATAGAAGCACAGAAGTAATATAAAATAATTCTTTGCAGGAGAGTATATGAATAGAAGTAAAAGGGCAGTGGACATGTCTGGTCTTGAAATACAGCTCAACTTCTTACTCCAACTCTTCCCTCCCCTTTGAGTTATTCAAAGATCCAAACTCCAATAATAGAAATCAACCTGAATAGCATTCTAACACAGTCAGCTCTCATTCCAGGGAACTTAGAAACAGATAAGGAAGAAAAGAGCAGGCAGTGTGTGTGTGTGGGTGTGGGTGTGTGTGATGCTGGGAAGAGCCTGAGAGTAAGAACCCAATATTCATTTGTAGTTAGTTCTGTCCCCACAAAAAACCTAGTGGGAGAGAGATACTTAAGCTGATAAGTTGTAAATCTCTTAATGTGGGTAGAGGCTGAGACATTTTCAGATCCAGTGTCCAGGGAAATTAGGAGGCAGGGAGTCAGAAACTGAGCAATAGGAGAAAATATGTGGTGAGGAGGAAAGAAACTGAAATTACCAAAGATCTCAGGAGAAAAAAACTCAAAATCTTGAGCATAATCAGAAAAATATACAGGAAAAATAGTAATAGAAGAAAATATTACCTCTACATGTAATACATAAGTTCTGGCCTCTATTAATGAATGTTACAAAACAAACAGAATGACAACACTTGAGGAGATAGTGTGAAATTTAAAAATATGAATCTATAACAATCTTTTCTTGAGTAGATTAAAAGAAAAATGAGAAATATGTAGTCAAATTGACAGCCTAAACAGAAGAAATAATGAATAGAATAGAACAATTTGAATTTGTGATGACAAATTTATCAAAAAAACAAAAGACAGAATAATTGATTACAACTGTAAATATACAAAAACAAAAACCAATATGGAAAAAGAAAAGCAAAAAAAAGCATACCATTAAAATAAAATATGCTTTCAATTCAAGAAAAATGTATTGATCTTGAGGACAGTATGCTTAGAAGCTATTGAAAGATTATAGGTCTCTCAAAAGAACCAATCAAGTTTAAAAATCTATATATCACAACATAAGAAATAACATAGGAAAAACTGTCCTGAATTTCTGAACACAGAAAAGGAAATATGAATTGAAAGAATTCATTGTTCATCTCCATAACTCCAGAAACACTGATTACATTTAACAATATTATTCAGAAATAAATTCTGTAAGCAAGTAGGAAAAAAGTAAAGGAGATTGATTACAAAGTAAAGGAGATTGAAATTGCATGTTTCTTCTTCACCTACCAGAAAATATAGGCAGGGATGTAATAATATATCTCAAGAACAATAGAGATCAGGATGTAACCCAGCTTAAACATAAATTTTTAAAAGATGTATATTCAATAATAAAGAGGTATTCAAAATACTCTTAGAAAAAAAATAGACCCGAAGAGATTATTTGTTTTTTCAAATCTCATTGATGTAGGATGGGTGTATTAATGTAACAGCCAAGTATATCAATAACAGAGTGACAGCAGGCATGGAAATGTCTCTGTAAACACACATACACAAGAAAACAGGGTAGAAGGCAGAAGGTAAATAAAAATAACAGTGGAGAAACAGGTCTGAAGCATTATGGATGGGATTTTGGAACACTTCGGCTACAAATTAAGGTTTGGTTTTTGTGAGATTAAGTTACAAAGAGTTGATGGGTCAAATAAAACTAGAAAGTGATCTTTAAGGTGTCTCAGTAAAAGTGAGCTCAAAGTGAATTGAATGAGAGGGAGGAAGTATTGAAAAGGTCTGAAAAGAGACTGGCCTTGCTTTAGTGATTGTAATGGATTTAGTGATGGATGAAGGAAGAGATGTTCTGTGAGTGGAGATGAGGACCATGTGTTGGGGGCTGACAATTACGATACTATAAGTGACAACTTTTTTGCTTAGATACTAGAACTTCTGGGACAACTGGTAACTGGGGTAGTTGAAAGGAATGGATGCAGAGAGATTTTGAGGGAAATGGTGAAGGAAGGTGAATAGGAGAAGAGTATAAATCAAATATGTGAGCTGTATAATTAAGGAAATGAGGGCATAGTTTTCCCATGGAATGGTAGCCTCTAATTCTACAAGAATTTACATTTTTGGGGGCACTCACAATGGATGAGAGGAATCTGTGGGGAAGGCTCTACAAAGAAGTGGCCAGAGTAGATATTGCATAAATTTGAGGAATAGAGAAAAGGACAAACACTAAATTCATGCTTTCTGACCACAATGCAATTAAAATATGTTCAATAAAGAAGAATTATAATAATTTAGAGGCATTCAATTCTAAGGAATTGTCACAGTAAAAAACCCATAGAAACAATAAACATTTTGATCAAACTATTAAAAATAACCTAAGACAACTTATGGATATTGTTTGGGTACCACCAAGGTATCACAGAGGGTTAAATTTATACCACATAACACTTTTATCAGGAATAAAAAAAAAAAAAAAGAAAAATTGGGTCAATGGATTGAACATTCAACAAAAAATTTATGCTTAAATCTGAGGGCAGCACATTGAGATTTCTATCTATGAGAGCTTTTCTGTGAATATTTTGATCCTATACATATGCAGTAAAATTTATATAAATTAAATGCTCCTTTATGCATCATATGCTTTTATGCATAATTTTTTTTTTACTAAAGTTTACTTTAGTTATCTTGCCTAAAATCATCATTGATATCCCTATTTTTTTGAGGTCAGTTGAAATATTTAGCATTTTTAAAGTATATTTGTTCTGTAAAACATTGAGATTCTTCTTTTTTGTTCCATTCTGCTACTTTCCTGTGTGTTTTGTGTGTGTGTGTGTGTGTGTGTGTGTGTGAGAGAGAGAGAGAGAGAGAGAGAGTATCACATTTAATTTTATACTTAAGAGAGTTAATTGTATAACTTTCCTTCTATTCTATCTTTTTATACTTTTTCTTCCCCGCCTCTTCCCAACTCTACTCTGCTCTTTACAAAACATTTTTTGTGTATTGAAAGTGTATTGAAAGAAAGGGACAGTGTAGTGACCTATAATTGAGAAATTCATCTTTTATTCTCATCATTTTCCAATATTTATCCTTTGACCACTCTCCAGTTAGAGGTTCTTACTCTTCTTAAAAGAAATTCTGCATTCATTCTCCAGCATTGAAAATAAAGTTTGTTTTGCTTATAACTAAACTGTCCTATAATCTATTTTTCCTCTTAATTTGGTTCTCATCTCTGTCTCAAATTTCTTTCCTAATTTCATGGTGAATTTGAGGTATTTCCATACCAAATATTTTTATATGTATATATATAGTCAATCCTCTTTTCTTTAATTCTTTCCATCTTTGTATAATTTTCTTCTATTACATCCCCTTTATATTGACATATTATTGGGGAAATAATTTCAAATGCTATATTTATTTGTTGCGATTTTTTCCCTTTCTCTTTCTGATGCTGGCAATCTGGTTCTCCTCCATATTAAAATAGTGGGCTAAATTGTGTTTTATCTCATTTGTCGTTTTTTAAAAGCATTTAAAATTTCTAAAAATTATTTTAAAAAGTTATTTTTATGAATTCAATTTTTCTTCAATTTTTTTCCTCTTTAATTTTCAGAATTCCTTCTTTTTCTTTTTTTTTGTTTTGCTCATTTATTTTTTCTTTTATGATAATGAAAATAAATGTCCTTTCAGTTCCGTTATATTAATTATTGACTCTATTAAACTTGAAGTCATTAAAATTAAAAAGAGAGATTTGTTTCTCCTCTGTCATTAAAACATAAACACATCACCATCTCATAGTACCTCCCAGTTACTCAATTGTATTTACTATTACTAGGCTTCTATTTCCTATTAGGTTTGAATTTTCAGTTTTCTACTTAGATCTAACCTCTTCATCAGGAACATATTTGGAAGATGCCTATTTACTAAAGTTTATTTTCTATTCTATAAGATTACATTAAGCTTATTTAAATAAAGTATTCTAAGCATTTGGAAAATATAGTGGAGCTCTTAGGAGGCTCTGAGATGAAATATAATTTCAGACACCATGCAAGTCAAATAAACTTTGCCTCAATTTTCACAACTATAAAATGGGGATAATAATAGTACTTGCCTACACAGATTAATTGTGGGGATAAAATTGGAAAAATATATGTAAAGTATTTAGCATATAGTACATATTTAATACATTTTCTCTCTCTCTCATTTGTCTCAATTGTACAAAATGCACAGTGAAAATTTTAAAAATCCATTGTTTACCTTCTGAAAGAAGTATATCACCCCCATCCAACAAGTAAACAAGCAAACAAACAAAAACAGCTTCTAGGAATGGCATGATACAATATTGAATTTCCAGGTCTAAGAACAAATAATACAAATAGACAAAAAAGAAAAAAATGACATATAAAAGAATAAGATTCAGGAGACACAAGATTTGATAGTTTCTGTTATAAAGGAAAAGATAACATAGAACACAATATTCCAGCAGCAAAAATAGAAAGGAAAGAGAGAAAGAGAGAGAGAGAGAGAGAGCATGCAACTTTTTAATAAAGTACTCAATTGTTGATTCTGATCTCAATATCAATTGCACATTGGTTCCAAATGATTTTGGCAGTTATATGCTAATTCCTTGAAATATAGTATCTAGAGTTTTCCCCTTTTTTTGGATCAAGATATAAAGGTTTTCATTATTTCTTATAAATTATCTGTCCTTAAAATATTTTTCAGTAGTTGTTTTTGATAGCAAATGGCCTAAATTTTTTGATGTCCACCCTGTTTTTCAGTTTTGTTCTAGCATTTCTTGTCTCATGGGATCAATATAATTTTCATAGCATCTTTCAGTTAAGTAAAATTGCGAACCCCTATACTAAAAGTTATTTTTCCAATTCTTTTTGTGGTGCTCCTAATATTTCCTTTTACTTTTTTTCAGAGCTTTTACTTCATCATCTATTGTAATTAATATTTGTATGATATGTACTATATGCTTTATTTTGATCCTTACAATAACCCTGTGAGGTAGGTGTTTTGTCCCCCAATTTTACAGAAAAAGAAAGTGAGACAGAGTTTAAGTGATCTGTTCAAGTTCTAGTCTGAGACTAAATTTGAATACATATCTTCTTAACTGTACATCTAATGCTCTATTGTTCCATCTCCAAGAATTTAAAATTTTTGTTTTATTTTTTCAAACAATTCTAGTAGTCCTTTTCCATAATTCGTATTATATATATACATATAAGTTATATATATAGTTATAGTTATATACATATATGTGTCTGTATGTATGTGTGTAAAATCTGCATGAAATTGCTTACTCTCTTAGTGAGAAAAGAGGAGAGGGAGGGAGGGTGAAAATTTAAAACTCAAAATTTTATAAGAATTGAGTATCAAAAATTATCTTTACACATAATTGAAAAAATAAAATCCTATTAAAAATTAAACAAAATTTCCTATCACAATTTTCTCATCTATTATAGGAGAATGAGATGCTGTCCCAGTCTGTTTTAGGAGTTCTTTTTTTGACCTAAAATTTTTTATACAAAAACAAAGCAAAACAATTATTCTAAAAGTACCAGGATTTTATAAGTGAGAATTTGTGGTACAAAAAACCTAGAGACATATAAAGAAATATAAAGTAAATGAAGATAAAATTATCTTTTTTTAGTAATAGTAAAAGATAGTATTATCAGAAAAATGAGGATACAACAGGATCTCCAAAAGAGCATGTGATTCCCCAAATCACTCAATGAATGAATCTGCCCTTGTTTTAAATGGCTTTCAGTTAAAAGAAAAGAGGAAAAAGATCACTGATGATTAACTCCTGATGATTATCCACTAATAAGCAAGTGGAACCCTTGTCATCTGTGAGCCAAGTTATGTCTACCATGGTAAAGTGGAAGGAGTACTTATTTTTAGAATCAAATGAATAGGATATAAATCCCATTTATAACATATCATTTTGGGCAAGCCATTTAACCCATCAGGATCTCAACTTTCTCATCTTATTAAATTAAAATTTTGGATAGTGTGGCTTTGAGGCGGGTACCTTCTAATATGAGTACTAAGATCCTGTGATGATGTTAAGCTCACTTTGAACCACAAAAGAAGATTGGAAGTTTTGTAGAGAGGAATAAAATCTTCCTTAGATTCTTCTGGGGAGAGAAATGTCAATTAGTGAATCCATACTCACTATGGTGGATAGGATACACCAAGATTTCATATCTGTTAAAAAGTGAGATAAGAGGGGGACCAAGGAAAAGAATGAATGTTTAGAAGTGAAATAGTATAATAAAAGAAAGGATAAGTCCAACAAAACAAAAAGATTTTTTGGAATATATTAGATATATTGGAATAATATCAGTTTTAAATCCAGTATCCTAGTCTGATCACAATGCCTTTTTGCGATATATTTTCTTTGTGTTTTAACTACCAAGTGTTATTAATAGTCTCCCTATGGGGAGTTACACATTTATCTTGAAGATCTGTGCATACCCCCGTGGTGGAAGAAATGTTTAATAAGTGTCACATTCTTTGTAGCTAAAAAGCCTGAGACCTTTTACCCCTAAGCTCTAAGGATAGAACACTTATCTTCTGGAAGTATGTGCTTATATATTTGTCACATCAAAATTAAGAATGAAGCTACAACTGTTGGCTAACCCTTCAAACCCACTTTTGAACTTGCTATATATTTCAATGAGCTCTACTCATATGATTCTGCTATAATAACATTCATTCCCCAGGGAAGTAAATGTACATACTGGAATGTTAAATGTGGCATTTTTTTACTCAGCATGAAATGAATAAATAAATAAACAATGCATAACAAAAAGAATACAACACATAATAATTATAATAAGAATAAACATCCCCAAAGCAGTTGCAATTGCCATTCTACTAGACCCCAGAAATCTTCCCCTATCTCCTGCCCAGAAGATTGATCTGAACCTTGAAATCCAAAACAACTTATATTTTGAGTCAACTCTCAAGCAGAGAAAGCAGTGCAACAGTACAATTCTCACAGGATGTTGAACTAACAATTTTTCTTCTTGTCTTCATTTCTTATCACTGTAATTCCTGATACTCTAAGCTCCCTGTGGGGGTTTAGCAGGAAAAAGGATAGGATATTTCAAATTGTTAAAAATTGCTTTTTATCTATCCTTGCCTCTCACTTTCCTATGTGTTCTGCTTAGTTATTTCATCTCATTTGTATGATATAGAGTTTCCTACTAATGCTTCCCTCTTCCAAAACCAAAATAAAACAAAATGAAATTAAATCTTTGAGTTACAACAGTGCAAACCACAGTTATGTTGATTTTGATTCATCATCATGAGCTCAATTCACCAATATTATTTAATCCATCCCAGAATATATAGGAAACTTGTAAATGGTTAAGTCACTTAAGAATAAACCAAGACATGATCCTTCTGAAAAAGGATACTATTTAATTTCCCTCTCCCCACAAACCTTTAACACTTACAAACCCATTTAATCATGTCAATCGCTTTGATATCTTGATATTAAAAATATCTTAGTAGTCAGTTACTGACTAATGAATACTACAGCAATAACAATTTAATTGGAAATTTTCTGACAACTGGTTGCATTGATGAGAGCTGTTACCAAGGAATCCTAGTCTCATGCTGAGAACATCTCCAGCATGCTGATTTATAGCATCAGTGTAGAATTATTTAATGTCACCACCTCTCATTTTAAAGTAATAATAACCAGAAATGCTATGCTGTATTTTTCTGTATGAATTGTTCAAGCTCTGTATGGTAAATACTCAATCAGTAGGAGATAATAACTGACAGCCCCCTGGGAATTTTATCGGATGTTGAATCATGTGTGTGTGTGTGTGTGTGTGTGTGATGTACATTTGTAAGCTTTGTATGTTATAATAACTGTAAAAGTGAATGATCGGGGATGGATTTTTCTTTTAATATAAACACAGCCTACATTTGTCCTGTTCTGAGCAGTGAATATAATATTATTGTTAAGAAAAAGAAAGTATTATTCTTAACTATTCATTCCATATGATTCTGCATTTCATATTAAACACGTAAAATTTGAAAAGTGAGCAGACTTAATTTATACAGATAAAGGCAATTGCCTTCCCTCCCCCCCCGAAAAGATTGTTTCTTTAGAAGTGCATTTTTATGAATGTGAGAAATTTCAATTTTTATGAAATACAACCAAGAAAGCAAAAATAACTTATTTTAGAGAGCTAGATTTTGAAGACAGTGCAGAAAAATTTTAAAAAAGAAAACCTGTGGATGATTCTAGGAAGATAGTAGAGTAGATCAATAAATTTCAAGCTCTCCAGATTTCTCCCATAAACAATAAATCCGGGCCTCAGGGACAACATAGACAGGTGAAAAATCAAGAAGACTTGAGATAGAATGGGGGTCCTCCCGGTATTAGCCAAGAAGATCTGAAAAAAGACCCCAGGATGGAGATTAGCCAGTGTGAAGTGCAAACACCTCCATGGTAGCTCCACAGAAATATCAAGTGGGGTCCCGTGGGGTGAGCTTGATTTGACTGGAGCCTCAGAGGGAATCACAGAAACTTTCACCTCCTGGACTGTGTATGAAGCCAGAGGTCTGAGTCCCAGAAGACTGAACGAACTTCATCTTAGGAACACCAGCAGATATACTGTTCTGAGTCAAAAGGAACCAATCTGTTCAGTAAGTGCAGAAGCAGTGGGAGAGAGCGGGGAATGCTGCTGGCTGTCAGCACTTGTAGGCAGTTCTTGGTTTGGAGTTCCAGGTCAGTGCGGAGAGCTGAAGTGAAGCTAGAGACATCACCCCTCCACCCCATAAATAGAAGTCCTTACATTAATATTTCTCATTAAAAATAAAATGAATCAGTAAAGAACCCAGTCATAGAAACCTACTATGGGAATAGGGAAGACCAGGATTCATCTTCGCAGGAGAACACAGAAGTAAAAAAAAAAAAAAAAAAAAAAAAGCTTCTTCCACCCCAAAGAATTCAAAAAAGAATTTAAAAAATCAAATGAAAGACTTGAGGAAAAATTAAAACAAAGTAAAACAACAAAACAAAACTCAAAATTGTCCAAGAAAAATAAGGAAATTATTTTAAAAAGGTAACCAACTAAAATTTAGATATAGATTCTTAAAAACATAAGTAAGTTTTTGAAAATTAGAATTGGGAAAGGGGAAGCCAGTGAAATTATAAAAGACCAAGAAATAACCAAATAGAATACTAAAAAATGAAAAACTAGAACAGGAAAACAACAGATCTAGAGAACAGATCAAGAAAAGAAAATATAAGACTAATGGAACTGCCTGAAAGCTGTGAACAAAAAAAGAACCTTGATACAATAAAGCAAGAAATAATCCCAAAAAATTGCCCTGGAATTTTAGAACATGAGGAGAAAGTAGAAATAGAAAAAATCCACTGATCATCATCTCAAAGAGATAGTTTGTGGAAAACACATAGGAATATTATTGCCAAATTTCAAAGAGAAAATTTTGCTATGGTGTGGGTGGGTGGGGAATGTATAAGGAGGTTGGGGTTAGAGGGATGTATGTATATATAAAATATCTGTACTTAACTGCGTTTGGGGGAAGTGAAGGAGATGAAAGAGGAAAAAAAGAAGTAAAGCAAAGTGCTTCAGAGAACAGCTTATAAGGAAGTAAAGAAAATATGGACACTCATGAATATAGTTTCTTCTACTTTTATATATCTTTTCTTGAACTGATGATTTATTGTCATACATTTTGAATCTTCCCTGATGTTCTGCTGGGCATATGAAAATGTTCTGTCTTGTTTTGTTTTCCTTTTCTTTTTTCTTTTTATTCTGTTTCTTTTTTACTAAAATAAAAGCAAAAAAAATTCTCAAAGAAATTTTTTATGACTTTGAATAATAAAACACTGGAATTAATTTTAAATATTTTTATCTTATACCTAATCAGGCTTATGACAACAAAATTCAATATGATTGCACTGGGTAAGAAAGAGAAGCATATGAAGTTGGGTCATATTAAATGCAGGAAAAATTATGATTGCAGAGAACCCAGGAATCAAATGATAGTGATAGAAAGTTAATATTTAGGGACTTCAGTATAATAATAGTTATTATTATTGCTATGTATAGCAATACAATGCTACATAGTTTAAAAGTTATAAAATATGCTCCTGGCATTTCTCCTGGAGTTTTGGGGCATCAAACAGTTGACTGTTCTATTGCATTTCCTGAATCCATGCTAACTTTTGAACAGGTGATCATATTTTTTGGTGAAGGATCAACCTATTAAGGAGGACTCTGGCAAGAATCTTGCCATTAATGATTAAGAAAGAAACTTCCCATTTCCCTGATTATCATAGGGCAACTAATTTCCTTTATAGAAATGGACAATAGAGGCATCCTTAAGTTTCTTCTTCCTTCTGTATAATTCAGAAGATTTCAGTCAGTTTCAGAATGAGAAATGGATGCCTTGCTTTGCTAATCTCTGCTGAGAAAGAATCAGAGCCAGGCATTTTGCTACTCAAGAGGAACTTAAGGATTCTTCAAGAGAAACTGGTTAGAATCTGACGTCTGTATTGATGATGGACTGCTAAGAACATTATGGAAGTGTTCAGTCCATCTCTCCAGAATAATGTCATTATACTTGGGAGTTTTCATTTTGGGATCTCTTTCAGGAGGTAATTAGTATATTCATTTAATTTCTATTTTATGTTCTGCTTCTTGGATAACAGAACAAGATTTCCTTGATAATTTCTTAAAATATAATGCCTAGAATCTTTTTTTGATCATGATTATTTGGTCCAATAATTCCTAAATTAACTCTCCTCCATCTGTTTTCTAGGTCAGTTGTTTTTCTAATGTGATAATACACATTTGCTTCTATTTTGCATTATTTTGATTTTGTTTTATTGTTTCTTGCTATCTCATAGTCATTAGCTTCCACTTGTCCAATTTTAATTTTTAAGGAATTATTATTATTATTTGCTGAGGCAATAGGGATTAAGTGACTTACCCAGGGTCACGCATCTAGGAACTGTTAAGTGTTTGAGGCCAGATTTGAACTCAGGTCCTTCCTACTTCAGGACTGGTGCTCTATCCACTATACCAATTAGCTGCCACAGGAATTATTTTATTTGGTGAATTTTTTCTAGATTCCCCCCACCCCAATTTGGCCAATACTTTTTAAGCAGTTCTTGCTTAGATTATTGACAAATTCTTGTCAATAAATTTTCTGCCCCCTTTTACCATTTAGCATATTGTATTTTCTTTTGCATTTTTTGGGCCTCTTACCAAACTGTTGATTTTTTTCCCATGACTTTGTTATAACCCTCTCATTTCTTTTTACAGTTTCTCTCTGCCTCTCTTATCATATAATGATCCGAGATAATTCCAAAGAATTCCTAATCAAATGTGTTATTTATTTCCAAGGAAAGAGAATAAATTCTAAGTAAAAAAAAAAAAAAGATACAATAATTACTTTATTGGTGGTGAAAGATGGATGGAAGAAAGTTAGAGAGATTGAAAGTTAAAATTTTAAAAGAAAAATGTCAAAATAAATAAATAATATCTATTTTTTAAAAATTAAATTTTGAATTGAATTCATTATCAATGTTTTACATGTTATTTTTACAACCTGAGCTCACTAAAGATTTTTTTTCCCCACGATGTCTCTGACTTACTCACAGATCTTTTCTTAGATATAAACTGGGTACCCAGGCTATGATTTAACCTTAAAAACAGTCCTTATAAATTAGAAGTAGATTTAATTCTATTTTGTTGTTGTTCAGTCGTGCTTGCCTTTTCATGGCCTGTTTTGGCATATTCTTGGTAAAGATGGTGGAGTGGTTTGCCATTTCCTTCTTCAGTTCATTTTGCAATTGAAAAGCTGAGGTAAACATGCTTAAGTGATGCTCCAGGATTATAGAGATATTATATGGTGTCTGAAATTGAATTTGAACTCATGAAGATGAGTCTTTGTAATATGAAGTTTTTAGCCTTATACTTCTCATTTTTTCCTCTTCTACCACCTGCCCTCAATTTGTCTTACCCTGAAAGAGTGGAGGAGAATCAGAGAAAATGAACTGATCCTTTCATGAGATACTCTCTTTTGTCATAAACACTCTTTTGTAGGGGATTGCTAACATGGGACTTTCTAGATTTCCCAAAGGATGTTAATTAACTCTGCATTTTCCCCTTACTATGGAATTTAGAATCCTATGCCACTTTTTGCAAATCAGCCTTTGGAAAATCTGTTTTGCAAGCAAGTCAGCATGAGTAGGCTAAAAGTAAGCCTATCCTGAATCTTTGCCCAATTCTATTATAGATCAATCATAATGTTGAACCTTTATAATCAATGTTATAAAAGATAGCTCTTGATAATGCATTCTAACTGGCTGAGAAGTCTTGAATCTTTTTTATTGGCAATCGCTAGCCTTACTAACATATTGATTGCTCTCAAAGTTTTGTACCTCAGATTCTCTCAGTTGTAAATTCATTTGTAATATTTTAGTAGCCAGATGAGATTAAAGGACTTACTCTACTCCTCCACTCTAACCCTCTCTAAGGAATTACTGTAAAAGCACTCCCATGACTATTTTTTACACTAAAGGATTTCTTTGAGAACCACTGCTAGAGGATTGGACTCTCCTTAATCCTGAATTCAGATTCTAGCAAAAATAAATCCTCACTTTTTAAGAAATTATTTAGATAAGCTTCCATTTTGCTAAAGATGATTTAAACCCTTTTTAACCTGTTCTTACTTCTTAAGATTATGAGGGAAAAAATATTTCAGGCCAAAAGAATCTTAAATTGTGGCTTTTATCAATGTCAGTTTTTCCTGTGTGTATACTTTAGCAAAAACTCTGGAAGAACAGAGCTATAACCAGAGCTTCTATCTAACAAGAACTTAGTTTTCACTTCTTTAGTAGAGACTAGGGAGGAAGATTTTGCCAAACTCCATCTGTTTTTGTGAGGGTCTTAAAATTGCTTGTAAACACTGAGTTTTTAGCACAAATTTAAAAGAACAATCAATATTCATAAAGAAGAAGGAAAGGACTGAAGAAAATTTTGTGATACTAGCTATTTCTTCTTTATAGTGGCAGTTGGCCAGAGCAAAACAGTTCTTCAACTGTGAATCCCCCTTTATTTTCACATTAGAAAAATATGGATTTACCATTGAATAATCTCATAAGTAATTAAGTGGCACAGTATATAGTATGAAGAGTCTGGAGTTTGGAAGGCTCCTTGACCCGATTTTAAATCTGGTCTTGACCATTAAAAAACTGTGGCCCTGAGCAAATAGCTTAATCTTATTGATTTAAGTTCCTAAGTTAAATGAGTTAGAGCAGAAAATGGGAAGTATAGCTGCCAAGAAAATCCCAAATGAGGTCATAGATTTGGACATGACTAAAATGACCAAGCAACAACAAAATTGAACAATCTCACTCAAAACAAATAAACTATGTTTCTTAAAGGACTTACTTGTGTAAATGTGCTGTTTTGTCTGTTCTTTGTATTAATCCTTGCCCCTGACATTTCCAAATATTTGCTTTGTTCTATGATTTTTCTGTAGTGTTCTCTCTAAAATGTTGAGATTTTTTGGGGGTCTCTGGGAGGAGCTTTCATTTCAGTTCAGTAATCATCACAAGTGCAGCCAGGTGTTAAAGTCCAAATCCTTTATTACCTCTTTCAAAGTCCTATCTCCTTCACTTGGGACTCGGCTAATTTTCTGGAGGTTTTCTGCAGTCTTGGTTTCTTGCAGTCACTTGGAAGTGAAGGAGAAGAGTCAGCCAGAAAAGTGATGGGAGATGGGATGAATCTGTCTGAGTCCAAGGGCTTGTGCTTCAGCTTTAAACCTTCAGCCTTCTGTCCACTTGTCCCGGTATCTCTGAATCTCCTTGACTGAGGCTTCTGGCTTATATGCTACACACTGAGTACAATATTACTAGGAAAACATTATTTATTGTAGCATTAAATCAATGCTAAACTAGATGTAACCATTGTCTCCTCAATTCCAGTCAGTACCTTGTTTCAAGTTCTGGCCCATAACATCTCCTTGTAGGATTAAATCAATCATACTGAACCATGCTAAATTAGATAACTATTGTCTCTATCAATTCCACTGGCTTAGTACCTTATAAGAATCCTTTGTTTCAAGTTCAGAGTTCTGGCCCATGACACTTTTCCTTTGGTCTAATCAATCCAGGAAAAAATACCATCAAAAAGTAAAACTATTAAAAGAATTCAGAAAAGACAAGTATCTCTTTTATCTCTACATTTCCAACACTGGTCATTGTGAAAGTTGCAGACATATACATGTATATGTATAAAAACTAATTAAAGAATAAATTTGTTATTCTCTTCTGAAAATGTCAAAGTTATGATTTGAATTTTTTGAGAATATTGTGATAAATTTTGGGGGTATCAGTAAACGTTGAAAAATTTGATGAAAACAAAAATTGGCAGATCTTTAAAGTGACTTAATGAAAAGTAAAAATTATGATGACTTGAATTGCTTTTAAAGTTGTAGTTTGAGTTTTTTTTAAAAAAAATATTTATTTAAAACAATACAAAATAAGAAAAAAAAGCAAAATAGAAAAAGAAAAACAGAAAAGGAAAGTAACAAAACAAAACAAAAAATTTGTCATGTGCCCACCGGAACATCAGGGAGGATTCAAAATATGTAACAATAAATCTCTACTTCAAGAAAGCATATGTAATAATAAAAGAGATCATATTCATGATTGTCCATATTTTCTTTGCTTCTCTGTAAGTTAATTTTTTATCTGTGCTGTATTTTTTGCTTTATTCTTTTTCCCCCTTTCACCCCCCCCACCCCCACCAAGCAGGCTGCAGTTAAACATAGGTATGTTTATATTCATATGCATATACACATATGTACATATAAGTGTATGTGTGTGTGTGTGTATATATATACACATATATATCTATCTACACCCACACCCACATTCATATCTATATACACACATATATGCACTTACATGCATACATATGCACATTTACATACACATTTACATATAGATAGATGTACATCAAAACTATTAATATGGCTGACATGTAGCTTTTCTCTTGATTAAATTTTTAAATTTGACTTTGAGATCAATGATTACTAGTACCTTTTAAAAATTCTATTTCTGATCCTTGCCTTATTATTACTTAACTTCATCCCATCTTTGAATCCTTCTCTTATCTTCTCCCTCAACCCCTTCCCTCCTTCTTATTTTCATTTCCCTTAATCTAATCCCCTACTTGTTTCCTACTTAATCTTATGCCACACTTTTCCTACCCTTTTCCATTAATCTGCAGAGTTAGTCCCCCTACCATAAATCTCTATATCCTTTGGTACCCCACCTTATCCTATTCTGTCCCAGTTACTTTTTTTTAATAGATTTTGGAGAGTGTTATATCTTTCACAGTATATATATATTTGTTCCCTATTTAACCCATTTCCAATGCATGTAGTTTTTCAGAATTACCATCCCTCCTTCATGCTCTAATATCTGTGTCCGTTCTTCCTATGCATCTTATTCATATGACATAATTACTATTTTTACCTTTACTTAGACAGTTTTGCTTTTTAGAGTCTGACTCTGACTTGATTTTTCTTTTGAACTATTCAATTACTGATGTCAATCTTGAACATATGGTTTACATTTCCATGTAAAAACCATAAACAATTTGTTCTTGTTGAGTCTCCTGAAATTACTCTTTGATGTTAGTCCTTACATGTTAAATTTTCTATTGAGTTCAAGTTTGGTTGAAACAAAATCCTTAAAATCTGTGAGTTCATTGAATGTCCTTTTTTTTGGGGGGGTTCAATATTATTGTTAGTTTTTCTGGAAATGATATTGTTGGACACGGGCCTAGATTTTTTGATTGTTGATATATTTTATTCCAGCACCTGTGGTTTTTTGCTGCTGATAAGTTCTGTAAATTCTAATTGTAGGTCCAGCATAGTTAAATTGTTTTTTTTTTATTTTGTTTCATGTAAAGTTTTCTCTTTGTTCTGAGGGTTTTAAAGTTTAGCAATAATATTCTTATGTGTTTTCTTTGTAAGATCTCTATTTTGTTATTTCTTGCTCTCTTATAAATTTACTGTCTTCCCCTTGCCCAACTCTAATTTTAAAAGAATTATTTTCTTCTTTAAGACTCTATATGGGAGGGGGGTGCAGCCAAGAGGTTGGAGTAGATATGTCTTTATCTGAGCTCTTCCTAGTGTCCCTCAGATCAATACAAGATCAAGCCTCTGGAGTGATAGAAGTTTCCTGTTGGAATACACGGGAGAGCTGTTGGAATACATAGGAGCCACCTGACAGTGGCTGCAGGAGGTCCAACCCAGAATGGGTCTCCTCTTGTAAGAGGATGATATAAGAAGACTGAGAAGTTGTCCGACCTCTCTCCTCTTCCCTCTGCATCCAATTTATCTCATTTCCAGTCCACAACATCGGTGTCAGGAAAGGCTGCCCTCCAACTCCTTTAGATATTATGATCCACAGTTGTAGAGGCTCTTGGAGAATTGACCTGTCCCCGAACAGTTTCTAGAAGATACTTTGGAAGAACTTCAGAAAAGTTGTGTTTCATTTGGGTGAAGGGGGAGAAGGAAGAAGAAGAAGGGAGGCTGCTGAGCACAGACGCAGTGCAGGGAGTCGGAGTGGGGAGTTAGAGCATTGTGGCATCAGTGCACAAGGGAATCTACTGAGAGGCTCTTTGGCTACTCTACCCCTGGTGACAAGCCAATGCATCAGCAGATTAGCTATGAGACACACAAAGCAAATACAAAAGGCAGACAGTGAGCCTCTGAATCCCAGAAAAACAGAATCTAGTCACCTCTATCCAGTAACAGAAATCAGTCAGAAGCACTGGCCACAGAGCAACCTAAAGCAGTTGTGGTTCCTTTACTCTAAGAGCAGACTTTGACCTTTAAAAAGAAAAATGAGCAAAAAAAGCAAAAAGAATTCTGACCATAGATAGCTCTTATGGAGACAGACAACAGACCTTGAATCCTGAGGATTCTAAAGGCAAATCTTTCCAGATAAAGGCTGATATGAATTGGTCCCCATTTTACAAGGCTCTCTTAGAAGAATTAAAAAAGGATCTTAAAAGAGAGTTCGAAGAAAAATGAGGAAAGGAAATGATAAATTTTCAAGAGAGTTTGGAAAAGGAAAAACAGAAATTATCTGAAGCAAATTCCTTGAAAATAGATTTGATGAAATGGAAAAAGCATACTTACAAGACCGAGATAGAAACCAATTTGTTGAAAACCAGAATTTATCGAACAGAAAAAAAATCCAATGAACAAAACACATTATTTAAAAGTTCAATTGGCCAAATGCAGAAGGAGATAAAAAAGGTAACTGAAGAAAATAATTGACTAAAAATTAGAATTAAACAAATGGAGGTGAATAACTCAATGAAACTTCAAGAATCAGTAAAACAAAAGAAAAAAGAAATAAAAGAAAATGTAAAATACCTCATTGGAAAAACAACTGACTTGGAAAATAGATCTAGGAGAGAAAATCTAAGAATTATTTGACTTCCTCAAAACTATGATTTAAAAAGAGTCTAGACATTATCTTTCAGGAAATCATCAAGGAAAACTGCCCAAATGTCCTAGAACGAGAGGGTAAAATAGCTATTGAAAGAATTCACCACTCATCTCTGAAAGAGACCTCAAGACTGCAAAGAATATTGTAACTAAATTTCAGAATTATCAGATCAAAGAGAAAATAATGCAAGCAGCCAAAAGAAAACAATTCAAATATCAAGGAGCTAGAATCAGGATTATCCAGGACCTAGCAGCTTTCACTTTAAAGGATTAAAAGACATAGTATCTGATATTCTGAAAGGCAAAGGAACTTGGATTGCAGCCAAGAATCAACTATCCAGCAAAATTGTACATTATCTTTCAGGGAAAAAGATGAACAAAAAGACCAGAGCTAAATAGAAAATTTTATCTTCAAATACAGAACTCAAGAGAAGTGTACAAAGGTAAAAAGGAAAGAAAAAAAACTTTTTAAAGCTAAAAAGCTTATATCCCTAAATGAATAAATGATATGTTTAACACTCAGGATCTGTTTCTTTGTTATGGATATAATAGGAAGATCTAAGTATAATTTAATTTAACTGTGATGATATAAAAAAGAAACTAGAGAAGGAAAGGATATTCTGCTGGAAGAAGAGGAAAATTGAGTTAAAATGGAGTAAATTATATCTCATGAAAAGGCAAAAAGGACACTTAGAAAAATATAGATTGATCAGATTAACAAAAAGAAAATAAATTACTTGAATAGTCACATTTTAGAAAAAGAAATAGAAGAAGCTATCTATCAACTGCCTAAGAAAAAATCTGCAGGACCAGATAGATTTATATGTGAATTCTACCACACATTTAAAGAACAATTAATTACAGTAGTATAAAATCTATTTTAAAAATAGAGAAAGAAGGCGTCCTACGAAATTGCTTTTATGATACAGATATGATGATACTGAAACCAGGTAGGGTCAAAAACAGAGAAAGAAAATTATGGACCAAATTCCCTAATGAATATTGATGCAAAAAATCTTAAATAAAATATTAGCAAAGAGATTACAGGAAGTCATCCACAGGATAATACATCATGACCCAGTAGCATTTATACCAGGAAGGCAGGGCTGGTTCAATATTATCAAAACTGTTAGCATAATTGACTATATAAATAACCAAATAACAAAAATCATATAATTGTCTCAATAGATGCAGACAAAACATTTGACAATATTTGATAGCCATTCCTATTAAAAACACTAAAGAATAGAGGAATAAATGGAATTTTCCTTTAAATGTTCAGTAGCATCTATTTAAACCTATCAGCAAACATCATATGTAATAAAGACATACTAGAACTATTCCCAGTAAGATCAGGGATAAAACAAGGTTGATCATCATCACCATTACTATTGACTATTGTGTTATAAATGTTAGTATTGGCAATAAGAGAAGAAAAACAGATTAAAGGAATTAGAGTAAGTAATGAGGAAACCAAATTATCACTCTTTGCAGATGGTATAATGGTATACTTAGAGAATCCTAGACAATCACCTAAAAATTACTTGTTTTAGAACTTTAGCAAAGTTGCAGGATACAAAATAAATCCACTGAATCATTCAGCATTTTTAGATTACCAACAAAGTCTAGCAGCAAGAGAAATTCCATTTAAAATAACTGTAGATAATATAAAATATTAAGAATCTAACTGCCAAGCAAAGTCAGGAATTATATGAATCCAATTACAAAACTCTTTCCACACAAATAAAGGCAGATGTAATGAACTGGAAAAATATCAAGTGTTCATGGTTAGGCTGAGTGAATATAATAAAAATGACAATACTACCTAAATTAGTCTACTTATTTAGTACCATACCAATCAAACTCTCAATTATTTTACAGATTTAGAAAAAAAACAATAACAAAGTTCATCTGAAAGAACAAAAGATCAAGAATTTCAAGGGAATTAATGAAAAAAGTGTGCAAATGAAGGTGGCCCTAACTGTACCAGACCTAAAACTATATTATAAAGTACTGTCATCACATTTGGAACTGGCTAAGAAATAGAGTAGTCAAATCAGTGGAATAGATTAAGTTTACAGGACAAAACAGTCCATATAGCAATATAGTGTTTGACAAACCCAAAGACCCCAGTTTTTGGAATAAAATATTACTATTTGACAAAAACTGTTGAGAAAATTGGAAATTAGTAGTGCAGAAACTAGTCATTGACCTATACCTAACACTGTCTACAAAGATAAGGTCAAAATGGGTTCGCCATTTAGACATAAAAAATAATACAATAAGCAAATTAAAATAACAAAGGATAGTTTACCTCTCAGATATGTGGAGAAGGAAAGCAATTTGTGGCCAAAGAAGAACTGGAAATATTTATTGAACAAAAAAGAGATAATTTTGATTATATTATGTTAAAAAGGTTTTGTACAAACAAAACCAATGCAGACAAGATTAGAAGGGAAGCAATAAACTGGGGGGAAAATGTTACATTTAAGGGTTCTGATAAAGGCCTCATTTCTAAAATATGTAGACAATTGACTCAAATTTCTAAGAATTCAAGCCATTCTCCTACTGATAAATGGTCAAATGATATGAACAGACAATTTTCAGATAAAGAAATTGAAATCACTTCTTGTAATAGGCTGAAGCTCGAGTTGATGCACTGAGGTCCCAAGCACGTGAAGCTAAATAGTAATTGAACCATACTCTATTAATATATATGCTTGGAGAAAGAATTGCTCCTGCCCAATCTTTGTGTAAGTCCTGATGTGTTGTATAGGAAATGATGATTTTAGTGGGTGGAAGCAGAGGGGCAGGAAGAGAGGTGGAAAAGACTGCTGGCTGGCTTCTGCTCTGGCTGGTTTCTGGTCTGGCTGGCTTCTTGACTCAACTTCACACATTGTGATTGTGAACCCCCCTTCACCTCTGATCCTCCTTCACCTCCGATCCTTCTTCACCTCTACTGAGAATAAAGATTGAAGATTTTCCCTTAACCTGAATTCCTGACTCCGGTTGATTTTAAAATACACGGTCATCACAACTTCTAGTCATATGCATAGGTGCTTTAAATCACTACTGATCAGAGAAATGCAAATTGAGACAACTCTGAGGTACCACTACACATTTCTCAGACTAGCTAAGATGACAGGAAAAGATAATGACAAATGTTAAAGGGAATGTGGGAAAATTGGGACACTGATACATTGTTGGTGGAGTTGTGAACTGATCCAACCATTCTGGAAAGCAATTTGGAACTATGCCCAAAGGACTATCAAACTGTGCATACACTTTGTTCTAGTAGTGTTACTACTGGGCTTATATCCCAAAGAGATCTAAAGGAGGAAAGGGACCCACATGGGCAAAAATGTTTATAGTAGCCCTTTCTGAAGTGCTGAGAAACTGGAAACTGAATGGATGTCCATCAGTTGGAGAATGGCTGAATAAGTTATGGCATATGAATGTTATGGAATATTATTGTTTTATAAGAAATGATCAGCAGGATGATTTCAGAGATGCCTGGAGAAACTTACATGAACTGATGCTAAGTGAAATGAGCAGAGTTAGGAGATCATCGTATACAGCAACAACAAGATTATACAAAGATCAGTTCTAATGGACATGCTCTTTTCAAAAATGAGATGATTGAGATCAACATTTTAAAATTAAAGCAATATATTATATAATAAAAGTAATGAAAAATTGAGATCTGATCTCAAGTTTCACTTTATACAGAAAGAGCAGACAGTTCTACTTTTTGCTAAAGAGTTTGTGAATTTTCCAAGTATAAAGTTTTTTTGGTGCTACTTGGGGAATTTGTTTTTACAAATTTTTAAAACTTCATTTGCCACAAATGGTTAATTTATTGTAGGTTGGAAATGTGTTTTTTTTTCCTGATTAAAAGGTGGAATGGGAAAATATCAGACTATCTTCATTTTTCCTTCTCCGAAAAGAATAAAAGTAAACAAAATTGGAATTTATTTACTCTTCTGTTGCTTTCTGCCTTTAAAAACCAACCTGTAGACACCATGCAGACCCTTTTTTGGCTCCTGAATTTGCACTCTTAAATTGAAGGTAAGTCCAAAAGTGCTCTAGAGAGAGTAGAAGTTTTTTTTAAAAAATTAGGAAGCAATGAAAGATACATAAAATTGAATATTTTCTTTGAAGGCTGTGATGTTAGGTTGAGTTACTAAGGACAGAATTTAATAAAATTCTCTTATGTTAAAAACAAAACAGAAGAAACAGACTTACCCTTGAGTGATCTGAAGGAAACAGACACAAAGTTATGTCTTGCGCCTTTTAGAAAATTAATGGTGCAAACACTTTAATGGTGCAATTCATATTAACTTTAGTTAATATATGAATTTTTAATACAAGTAGATACTTAAAATCACAAAATTATTATACTGCACATAAAGGAATGTTTCTAATGCAAATAATTGTTGACCATCTGACAATGAGGGGAATTATATTATGGATCATTAAAGTATAATAATTTGCTTTACTTTGGAGTAGTTTGTAAAAGCAGCATCAGGTCATCAGAGATAGCAATATCAAGGCAGTTTCAGTATCTTTAAACATCAAAGGATTTCTGCAAATGTACTTTCAAAAGGTAATATTATTTAATTTACATTTATGTTTAATTGTTTTAATTCAAACTAATGTATTGTTCACAACTGCATTTTTAACAATTGTAGTATCACCATTAACCTTCAATAAGATAATTTGACAAAATTAAAGCTTAAGCTGATTTATAACAGTATATCCTTAAATTTGAAATCCTGGAAATTCTTGTCCTTTGTGAAAATTGAGATTTTAAATTGAAAACATTAGTAATTATATAGCTTTTATTGATTTAGTTGAATTAGAAAATAAAATTACTAAGATAAGAATATCTATTATTTTAAAAAATTAGAAAAGCAACTCTTTTTTGTGATGATATATTTTTTATTATTATAATAACTTTTTATTGACATAACCCATGCCAGGGTAATTTTTTTACAACATTTTCCCTTGCACTCACTTCTGTTCCGATTTTCCCCTCCCACCCTCCACCCCCTCCCCTAGATGGCAAGCAGTTCTATATATGTTGAATATGTTGGAGTATATCCTAGATACAATATATGTGTGCAGAACCAAACAGTTTTCTTGTTGCACAGGGAGAATTGGATTCAGAAGGTAGAAATAACCCAGGAAGAAAAACAAAAATGCAAACAGTTTACATTCATTTCCCAGTGTTTTTTTCTTTGGGTGTAGCTGCTTCTACCCATCCTTGATCAATTGAAACTGAATTAGGTCTCTTTGTCAAAAAAATCCACTTCCATCAGAATACATCTTCATACAGTATTATTGTTGATGTATATAATGATCTCTTGGTTCTGCTCATTTCACTTAGCATCAGTTCATGTAAGTCTCTCCAAGCCTTCCTGTATTCATCCTGCTGGTCATTTCTTACAGAACAATAATATTCCATAACATTCATATACCACAATTTACCTAACCATTCTCCAATTGATGGGCATCCATTCATAGAAAAGCAACTCTTTTTAGAGCAAGTTATCAAGATAACTTAGCTCTAAGAGCTCAAGCAGAGAGTTAGGTCTCAACTAACTGGGCAATTTTGGAAGGAGAAATAAACGTTTGTGGTTTTACCAGCTGGCTGCATTTTGGAGTAATTATTTATTTCAACTGAGACTAAGGCTGTCTCAGTTGAAATAAATAATTACTCCAAAATCTCAGCCAGCTGATTGGTTCCATGAGATCTTGCAGCTTTGTCCTTAGCTTCTGCCTCTGCTTTCTTCAGCCTCCAGCCAGCACCAAGGTAGAAGATGCAATGAATCTCTTGCCTCGAAGATAGGGCTTGTGGGTTCCAAGAGCTCTCTCTGACTCCAAGTAAATCTCTCTTGAGCTCCCAGAGTTTCTAGTAACTCCTCAAGTAACTAACTCCAGTCAGTCCCACAAGAAGAACTAAGCTCAAGCTTCAAAAGCTCCCTGTATATGTGATCTCCCAAAGGTTAACTCCGCCTTCTGGAGGGAGAGGGATTCTGGGTTATCTCCCAGAGTGCTCTCTGGCCCTAACGGAGGTGTGAATTTGGACTAAGCCCTACTAAGCCCTGCGTCCTCCCAAACGTGTGAACTCCATTGTGTACTTAGATACTTATGAGCTCTCTAGAGGTGTGAACACAAGCATTGTTTCTATCAGTTCCACCTAGTACCTTGTTTCAAGTTCTGGCCCAAAATATCTCTTTCTAAGATCAAATCAACTCCAATGGCTTAACACTTTGTAAAGATTCCAACAATTATTCCCATCTGTAAAATGAGCTGAAGAAGGAACTGGCAAACCTCTACAGAAATTTTGTCAAGATCATGAAAACTAAAAAAAGAAAACTACATAGTATTACTGTTATTTTATAAATTGTGATTTACTTTGTATTGATTTATATAAATCTTCTCAATAGTTCCTGAAATCATGATTTTTAAATTTTTTATGGTGCCGCCATATTTCATGTTTTAAAATCAGAATACTATAATATCATTACCAAGACCTTTATTTTATTTAAATTGTTTCATAAACACAGACTGCATTAGGGATCTGAAGACACACTATTTAAAACTCTACTAAAAGAAAACACTTCACCCTTTTATAGTTCTTTCTGACTGATCACAAGCTGTTACCTCTTTTTTTCTTTTTTCCCCCTTTATTTTATTGTCTTTATTCCTATGTTTGGATTTCAGACTTGCTATTCAGCTTACATTATATCATTAGGAATGCTTGAATAGCCTTTATTCCTTAAAGAATCTTTTTCCTCCTTCACCATTATATTAAGTTTTGGGGGGGGGGGTAAATTGTTCTTGATGGTAAGTCTAAATCTTTCTTTTGGGCATAATATGGTACTGGCTAGTGATTCACAATGTTTTTTTGTTCCCAGAGACCTTTTAACAAGAGCCAACAAGTAGTGAACTCTCAGAGTAATTTAATATAATAGTGTCAATATTTCTCTAGCCTTATTTGTATTTACAACGGTGATTATTTATTTATTTGTGTTTATTATAGTGATAAATTTTGCCCCAATACCTCCAAATTAAAATCTATATTTGTAATTATAAAATGAAAAATTATGTGCTAAATATAATTATTAAAACTCTAAATATGAAAATTACAAAATAATAATTATAAAACAATTATGAATATTTCACGTGAGACATTTTCATCTCTACTAAAATTACAAAAATACTTTACAAATGCTATTGATTTCAATAATATTTTAATGCAATGTTACAATTTTGAAAGTATTTAATAAAATTATCATGTATACATTTCATTTTGATATTGAACCTTTAATATGAGTAGTTTTGTTATGTCTGACTAAAAACATAATGTTCTGCCTGGTTAAGTATTCAGTTTATTTCTGTATTTGCATTTAAAAAAAGAATAGAGCAAGAACAATTACTCAGTAATATGTGGCGGAATTGGTAGGAAAATTTTATGTTAAAAGATAGAAATTCATTTGTTAAAACATTTACTCAATCAACAAATATGAAATACTGTAATAAGATATAAAGCCAAAGTTTAATTACGTATATGTATATTTTTGTTTTCAATCAATTTTTTCATGTAAAAATTAATGTTTGTAAGGAAAAAAAATCTCTTGCATATGTTACTTTCCTTTGTCTGGAACTGGAACTGGAACACTGGAAACACTCTCATAATAACTCTATTAAATGCCAATATGAAAATTTAGGAGATAGAGCACTGACATAGGTGAAGAAAAAGTTTAAATTGGAAAACAGCTTCAACATGGTAATAGAGACAAAATAAAGTTTACTTTTGTAGAACATTTGTAGAACATTTATGTTCTTCCATGATAATTTCAAGATGGCCTATCATATACATTCCCATGATTTTCAACTAGACAGGCATCCCTGCTACAGGGGAGGGAGCAGAGCTAAAATGTCAGAGAGAGGCCAGGACATTATCTAAGCTCTTTCCAGCTTCCCGCAGAATCAATACTAGATTAAGACTCTACATAGATTCTGGAGTGACAAAACACACATCCATTTGGAATGCAGTAATTATCTAGCTTAAGATATCATGAAAGGACTTCAAGAGAATTCTGTGGCAATTGGGCAGGGAGGGATGGGGGAAGGAGGACTTTGTCCAGGGCAGGTGGAACATGGGGAAGCTGGTATGGGGAGGCCCAGTATGGGGAAATCTAGTAGGAGGCTCTTAGCCAAAATACAGTAGCATTGGCTATTCTGTCCTGGTTCAGAAAATCAGTAGATCAGCTGGCCTGCTGTGAGACCTCCATCACAATCACAAAAGGAAAATTGTAATCCCCTGAACCCTGGCATAACAAGTAAGACTTGGCCAGGCCAACACAGTGCAGTAGAAAAGCCCCAGTTTGGCAAAAAGTCTGTGAGAGGATCCTGCAAAATATATACTAAAGAAAACAACTTTTTGAAAAATATAATTGGTATAATGAAAAAAAAAAATCAAACAAAACAACTCCTTTAAAAATATAATTGACCAAGGGCAAAAGAAAGTAAAAAAGTTAGGAATCATTTCCTCCTTCACCATTATACTAAGATTTTCTGGGTAAATTGTTTTTGATGGTAAGTCTAACTCTTTTCCTTTTTGGCATAACATTATGCTTCAGTTGAAGTAAAGAAAAATCAGGGGCAGCAATGCTGATCTCAGACCAAACAAAAGCAGAAATCTGATTCAAAGAGATAAGGAAGGAAACCACATCTTGCAAAAGGGTAACAGAGATAATGAAGTAATATCAATATATATTTATTTAGTGGTAAAGCATCCAGATTCTTAGAAAAGAAATTAAGTGAGTTGAAAAAAGAAATAGAGAGTAAAACAATACTAGGAATCTTAATCTATCTCTCTCAGATTTAGATAAATCTAAATACAGAATAAGCATGAAAGAAGTAAGGAGGTGATAGAATTTTAGAAAAGTTACATATGATAAAACTGTGGAGTAAATTGAATGGAAATTCTTAGCAGTACATGGCACTAGACAAAAAGTGACAATATAATAGGACAAAAACCACATAACCAAATGCAGAAAGGCAGAAATATTAAATGCATCCTTTTCAGATCATAATGCAAAAAATAAGATTAAATAAAGAACCAAGAAAAGATAGAATAAAAACCAACTGGAAATTAAATAATGCAATCCTAAAAATGAGTGAGTCAAACAACAAAT
The DNA here is from genome assembly GCF_902635505.1 of Sarcophilus harrisii. Taxonomy (NCBI): domain Eukaryota; kingdom Metazoa; phylum Chordata; class Mammalia; order Dasyuromorphia; family Dasyuridae; genus Sarcophilus; species Sarcophilus harrisii. Next base: position 199,682,969 of record NC_045426.1, read on the forward strand.
CTTAAAAACAATTAATAATTTCATCCAAAAGAATGACAATAGTGAGGTAACATACCAAAACTTATGGGAAGCTGACAGAGTAGTTAAATAAATTCATTTTAGAATAAGAAATTGAACAACCTATGAATAAACTCCCTAAGAAGAGATCTTCAGGCCTGGATAGATTTACAAGTGAATTCTACCAAATATTTAAAGAACAATTGATTTCAGTATTATATGAAGTATTTGGGCAAATAGGCAAAGAAAGGTGTCCTGCCAAATTCCTTCTATGACACAAATGTGATGCTGACATCTAAATTAGGAAGAGCCAAAAAGGAGAATAAAAATTATAGACTAATCTCCCTAATGCATGTCGATGCAAAAAGTTTAAATAAAATATTAGCAAAGAGATTACAACACTTTATTTTCAGGATAATACACTCTGACCAAGTGGAATTTATACCAGGAATGCAGGACTGGTTTTATATCAGGAAAACTAAAAGCATCAGTGACCATATCAATAATGGAATGAATAGAAATCATATATTCGTCTCATTAAATTCAGAAAATGCATTTGACAAAATCCAAAACACGTTCCTAATAAAAACACTAGAGAGCATTGGAATAACTGGATTTTTCCTTAAAATAATAACTAGCATTTTCTAAAACCACCAGTAAGCATTTTATGTAATGGGGAGAAACTAGAAGCATTCCCACTAATATCAAGGATGAACCAAGGTTACTCATTATCACCAATATTATGCAATGTTGTATTAGAAATGGGACTTTTAGTAATAAGAAAAGAAAAAATAAATTGAATGAATTAGAGTAGGCAATCAGGAGATAAAGCTATCCCTCTTTGCAGATGATATGATAATATACTTAGAGGATCCTAGAGAATCAATCAAAAATCTACTTGAAACAATTAATAAAAAGGAATATACCTTTTTCTCAGAAGTACATGACACCTATACAAAAATTGACCATGTATTAGGACATAAAAACCTCACAATAAAATGTGGAAAGACAGAAATAGTAAATGCTTCCTTTTCAGATCACAGTGAAATAAAAATTATATTCAGTAAAGGACCAGGGAAAGATAAACTAAAAATCAATGGGATGTTAAATAATCTAAGTTTAAAACATGAGTGGGCCAAACAACAATTCACAGAAAAGAATCCATAATTTCATCCAACAGAATGAAAATGAGACAACATACTAAAACCTCTGAGATACAGCCAAAGCAGTTCTTAGAAGCAATTTTATATCTCTAAATAGCTGCATGAATAAAATAAAGTGGAGGTCAATGAATTGGTCATGCAACTAAAAAAAATTGTTGGGGAAAATGGAAAATAATATTAGAAACAGCATAGTCCTATATCTCATCACATACAATACCCAAAATAAGGTCAAAATTGGGCATGATTTGGGCATAAAAAATGATACCATAAGCAAATTAGGAGAGCAAGAGATAATTTATCCATCAGATCTTTGAAGAAAGGAGGAATTTATGATCAAAGAAGAACTAGAGACCATTACGAAAGTCAAAATGGACATCTTCAATCACATTAAATTACAAAGTTTTTACACAAACAAAACCAACAGAAACAACATTAAAAGGGAAGTACAATGCTGGGAAAAAATCTTTATAACCAGTGTTTCTGATAAAGATCTCATTTCTAAAATATATAAAGTATCACATTTATAAGAATATAAGTCATTCCCTAATTGATAAATGGTCAAAAGAAATGAATAGACAATTTTCATATAATTAAATAAAGCCATGTGTCGTTATATGAAAAAATGCTTTAAATTACTCTTGATTACAGAAATGCAAATTAAAACAATTCTGAAGTACCACCTCACACTTCTCAAATTGGATAAGGTGACTGGAAAAAGTAATGATATCATGTTGAAGGGAATGTAGGAAACTTGAGGCACTCATTGTTGGTGGAGTTGTGAAATAATCCAACCATTCTGGAGAGCAATCTGGAACTATGTCCAAAGAGCTATAAAACTATACATTCCCTTTGATCCCAGCAATTATTAGGTCTGTATCCCAAGGAAATCATAAAAAAGGGAAAAGGACTTTTATATGCAAAAATGTTTGTAGCTCCCTTTTTGAGGTAACAAAAATTTGGAAAATGAGGAGATGATCATCAATTGGAGAATGGGTGGTATATGAAGTTAGTGGAATATTATTGTTCTATAGAAAGGATAAACAATCTGGTTTTAGAAAGGCCTAAAAAGATTTACAGAAACTGATGCTGAGCAAAACAAGCAAACTCAGACATCATATACAGTAACATCAAGAATGTACAATGATTAACTCTGAAAGAATTGTTTCTCAATGGTTCAGTGATCTAAAGCATTCCCAATAGACTTTGGACAGAAAAATGCCATCTGCATCCAGAAAAAGAATTAAGGAGACTGAATATAAATCAATACATACTATGTTCAGCAAGATTTTTTTTGTTTGTTTTTTTTATCTCTTCCATGGTTTTTCATGTTTACTCTTATGTTTTTCTCCCCCACACGATTCATAAAGCAATGTGTATTAAAAATAGATAAATTTACTAGAACAAACAGTGATTAGATTTTGCAAAGTTGCAGAATATAAAAGAAACCCACAGAAATAATCAACATTTCTTTATGTTACTAACAAATCCCAATTGCAATTGATAGAAAGAGAAATTCCATTTAAAATTGTACAACAGCAATGGCAAGATGATATGATGATCAATTCTGATAGATGTGACTCTTCTCAACAATGAGATGATTTAGGCCAGTTCCAATGATCTTGTGATGATGAGAGTCATTTATCCAGAGGCTGGGGGAACTGAGTGTAGATCAGAATATAGCATTTTTACTTCTTTTGTTGTTGTTTGCTTGAATTTTATTTTCTTTCTATTTTTTCTTTTTGATTTGATTGTTCTTATGCAACAAGATTGTATAAACATGTATGTCTATATTGGATTTGCATATATTTTACCATGTTTAACATATATTGAATTACTTGCCATCCAAGAGAGGGGGTGGGAGTAAGGGAAGGAAAGTGAACACAAGGTTTTTCAAGGATCAATGGTAAAAAAAAAAAAAATAAAAATTACCCTTGCAAATGTTTTGAAAATAAAAAATAAAACAAAATAATTATACACAAAATAAGATATTTGGGTGTCTGTCTGCCAAGACATACCAAAGAACTATATGAACACATTTACACAAATACTTTGAACACAAATAAAATAAGATTTAAACAATTGAAAGAATATCAGTTGCTTATGTGTAGACTGAGCTAATATTGCAAACATAGCAATTCTACCTAACAGTCTATTTGTCCAGTCCTGTGCCAATCAAACTGCTAAAAATTATTTTATAGGGCTAAAAATGATAAAATTCATCTTAAGAAAGAAAAAGTTGATAATATCAAGAAATAAATGGAAAAAATGCAAAAAATGGTGATGTAGCAGTACCAGGTCTAAAACTCTATTATAAAACAGTAGTCATCAAAATGATCTGGTACGGGTTAAAAAACAGAGTGGTAAATGAGTGGAATAGGTTTGATATGCATGACAATAATTATTGATCATAGTAATCTATTGTTTGATAGATTCAAAGACAATAGCTGCTGAGATAAGAACTCACTATTTGACAAAAATTGCTGGGAGAATTGGAAAATATTATGTGAGAAACTTGGCATAGACCTACATTTCACACCCCATATCCAAATAAGGTCAAAATGAATACATGATTTAGGTATAAAGGATGATACTATAAGCAAATTAGGAGAGCAAGAGATACTTTACCTATCAAGTCTTTGGAGAAAGGAAGAATTTGTGACAAAAGAGCTAGAAAACATTATGAAATGCAAAATGGACACCTTTGATTAAATCACATTGCATTAAATTGTGCAAACAAAACCAATGCACCCAAGATTAGAAGGGAAGCAGAAAGCTGGAGAAAAAAATAAATTTGCAGCCAATGTTTCTAATAAGGTCTCATTTCTGAAATATATAGAAATTGATTAAAATTTAAAAGAATATGTCATTTCCCAATTGAAAAATGGTCAAAGGATATGAAGAGAAAATTTTCAGATGCTGAAATTAAAGCCATCTCTAGTTATATGAAAAAAAAGATCTAAATCACTATTGATTAGAGAAATGCAAATTAAGTTACTCTGGGTACTACCTTTCATACCTCTCAGATTGGCTAAGATGATTGGAAAAGGTAATGATAAATATTGGATAGGATGTGGAAAACATGAGGCACTGATGCATTGTTGGTGGAATTGTACAATGATCCAACCATATAGATGGCAATTTGGAATTTTGCCTAAAGGTCTATAAAACTGTGCATACCTTTTGATTCAGCAGTATTACTACTGGATCTGTAACTCAGGGAAATCATAAAAGAGTGAAAAAAAGAACATGTGCAAAAAATGTTTTAACAGCATTCTTTTGGTGGTGGCAAGGAATTGGAAAACGAGTAGATGCCCATCAATTGGGGAATGGTTGAATAAATTATAGTATATAGAAATAATGAAATATTATTTTTTGTAAAAATTATGACAGGTTGATTTTAGAAAGGCTGGAAAGTTTTACTTGAATTCATGCTGAGTGAAACAATCAGAACTTGGAAAACATCGTACACAGAACTAGGAAAATGTTGTACACAGCAACAGCAAGATTATGTGATGATCAGCTATGATAAATCTGGTTCTTCTCAGTAGTTCATTAATTCAAGGCAATTCCAATAAACTTTGGATGGAAAATGCCATCTGCATCCAGAGGAAGAACTATGGAGACTGAATTAACACCTGCTATGTTCACTTTTTTCCTTCTGATTTTGTGTGTGTGTATGTGTGTGTGTGTGTGTGTGTGTGTGTGGTTTTTTTCCTTTTGCTCTGATTTTTTTCTCTTCCAACATGATTCATATGGAAATATGTAAAAATTTTATATATCTTTATAACCAAAATTGTTGTTTCATATATAACTGAGGAAAATAAAAATAAAAACATGAAAAACCCAATAAACTATTTTTTTCTCTATGCATAAATGCTTAGAATTAGATCATTTATTTAAAATAGTCTTTGACAGGTTTGGACTCTAAACATGGAATAGTGTTTTTTTTTTCTTGTACACCTACAATACATCAATAACAGATTTTTCAGTGATATTTGATTTCTCTTATATTCCATTTTCATTAATTATATTTATATAATTTCAAATATATGTAACATAAGCTGTCTTGTCTTTTATGATCACCTCTACACTTTGGTTAAAAATTCTCCTCTTTGTTACCAAGATACTTTCACAGTTGTGCCAAGCTATGATGAAATGTGAAAATAGTGTTTTAATAGGAGACAAAAGAATATTATCATTCTTTTTCCCTATTCCATTTTAATGTTATTCAGATGGATTTTGAGCTAAAAAAAAACCCATTTACATCTTCTTTTCTATAATTCTATTCTTTGGCATAAGATCTCTAAAGAAAAGGTTATAGGTGCAGATTATTCTACTTGGATTTTCTACTATTTTAAAAAATAAAGGATAATGCAAACAGAACAAAATGAACAAATGTCAAATGAAGCACTAAATAATTCACATTTTATAATGTGAAAACAATAGAAATGAAAATATCCCAGCTAGACAGTTAAAAACTCAAAATTTCTGTGTGACTAACATAGTTAAACAAGCTAATTAATTAAGCTGGATAAAGTGACACAATGACTCCACCTTTGGAAGGCATTGAAGCTTGGTATATAGCACTATCTTGTCAGTGTCAAACAGAACAGAGATCACTTGGGATAAGAAATAATTTTGAGCTAGTTTAATTTTGTGACAGTAATCATTATGCATATGTGACTCCACTGACAGTAGACTGACTCAAAAAGTCTGATTCTGAAATTTTAGAACTGGTTTGAGTTGGTTTTATCATCTTTAGTTAATTCTGAAAGTTTTTTGCTAGATTTTATATCATCACTGCTTTCTTCTGATTTTAATTTCTCTGTTTTGAAGAATAGATATTATCCAAGAAACATGTAAAAGCAATAGTTCTTCAGATCCTATCTCATTTACTATGAGATTATTATAAAAGCTTTTTTTGGGGGGTGGGGCAGAAAATGAAGTATTTCATGGAAAATTTAAGTCTATAAGGAAAGAACAGTCCCATTGAATTATAAAGGAAAAGTCCAGTTAAAAATGAAAAACACCACCTAGAATTGATGAACTATTACTGCAAAACAATTGTCCTGTTCTATATATCTATATCTATATAATAAGCTAGTTTCTAATCTGTGGGGGATTCTTGGAGGAACTGTCACTGAAGCCTGAATTTAGTAAACAAAACGAAACAAAACAAAACAAAACAAAAACCAAAAACCTTCTTTGAAACAAATCAACATTATAGAACTTATGTGGCTCCACAGAAAGTTCTACTATTGTTTGGACTTCAATAATTTTTAATTTTCTGCACAAAAGACAAAGCTTGCAATATTACTCTGCAGTGGGAGAGCTGGTAAGATAGGTAAGATTTATCTGGACACTGAATTGGTTTCTCAAAGGAAAGCGCTTTATTGTTGTATGAAGCTAGATAGAATCAAGCAGCATCAGGGAAATGGTTGGTCTAGTATTCCAGGATAATATTTTATAGGTAAAGGTAGAGGTGGTAGTGGTGATGATGGTGAGATATTTACTTTTTGCTCATTGGTTAGATCTTCTCAAGGGAGATGTATACTTCTTAATCATTGGCCAAATTTTGAGGAAAACAAGGAATAGAAATATGTAGCAGAACCCAAGTTTACTGGCACCTTGTCTACTAGGGCCCAAGCTCCTTGAACTTGTGTATGTGGTTAACTGTGTCTTGTTTACCACAACTCAACCTCCCTGTACCTGTCCTGGTGGGCAGCAATAATTTGTTTTCCTTCTTCTTTTAACTCCAATGGGTCCTGGGGGGAGGGAGGGGATTCAAACTCTTCCCATCAAAATTTCATCTTAATATACGAAATAGTGAATCTTTTCTTCCAGCTATTTGCTCTTGTTACAACTGCATTTCTTTTTCCTCTCTCTTGGATCCAGAATAGGGCCCTGCAGGGATCAGCAGCATCTTGTCCCTAGGATCTCTCAAATCTCTGTAGCTGCAGATCCCAAGACGGAGCTGGTAGGTCACTGCTGCCCTGTGAGTACCCCTGTAGTCCAGACACTGAGTATACACAACCATCCAGCACCCTAGAGGGCCCCAGGGCCTGGGAACTTCTTGTGTGTGTAAATTTTCATAATAAAATTAAAAAGTTTTATTTCTTATGGGGCAGCTGTAAAGCAGTGGATATAGTTTGTAGTCAGGAAGAACTGAATTCAAATCCAGCCTCAAATGATTGCCAGCTGTGTAACTTTAGGCAATTCATTTAACCCTGTTTGTCTCAGTTCCTCATTTATAAAATGACTTTGAGAAGAAAATGATAAACTATTCCAGTATTTCTTCTGAGAAAACCTGCAAAATGAGATCAAAAAGAGTTAGATGAATGAAATGACTGAAAAACAGCTATTTCATAACCAAAGTGGTAGTGAAATTCTGCATGGGAGATATTTCTATTATTTTAATACAACAAAGACAAATGAAAACATATGGAATAGACATATTTGGAATCAGAAAACCTGAATTAGAATCCAGTTGAACTAAATAATTTCTATGTGCATTTCACTTCTCAATCTATGATTTTATCGTATATTCTTCTAAGACATGTCTTTGAAGACCAGCAACTTAGCAAACAGAGGAAGCCTGATAAAAAAGAATTTCATGGTAATCAGTTAACAGCTCTTTCCTTAGATTTTTTCATTAGTAAGTAATTCAGGAGAACTACTAGTATTAGTTTTCACGAAAACAATGGTGATAATTATGGCAAGTAGTTAACATAGACTAGCCACAATGTGGAATATCAATAAAGAGATGATGAAGGACAAAGAAGACCTACAAGTCACCTTTATTCATAATTTAATTTACCTCAGACACAGGACAAGGATTAGTCTTTTTGAACATGAGTTAGCAGAATATAAATTTAAAGTAAATAATATATTTCCTTTAAGTCTAAAAAAGAGTGTATTGTGGAATGCATGCACATATCCACCATAAAACTTCACCAGGGATTTTGCACATGGAGTAATGCCTATTTTGTTTTAGATCATTAGGCAAGATTCACTCCCACTACTGCCAGGAATTGCACGTGTAAAATTAAAGCAAAAACTTGTGGTCTATTACAATGGGAATATTTGTATGCTTTGTTCTACATTCCCTCTGTGAAAAATGTTTGGTGGAGTGCATACAACATTGTAATTGATTCTGTGGTGAGCTATTTTTATGGATCTGCTACAAAATATTGCATCATCTTTTCTTTTAAATGTAGGGTGACAAGTAATCCTTTACATGCATCATTCATTACCAAAATGTCTTTCTGTTTTTTTAGAAAATTGTATCCACAATTAACAAATAATTTAATGCCAGATTTGTAAATGACAGTAATGAAGGTTTGAGTGCTATGTTTGAGTTCCAACTGGAAGTTATCCCTTTATTAATAGATCCACATTTGTCAGCAATTTTTATTGGCTTTTGTTTATAGGGGAAATGGGACCTTTACTAAATTTATGACTGCAGCTTTCTAAGTTCACAGCTTTTGTTTTGAGTATTTATATTTAATCACCATATAATAGGAAATAACTGAGTAATCTGGGAATTATTTTTAAATCTTGAAGGAATACATCTAAGAATGAAAAAACTATTTCTGTTTTCCCATTTCTTAGACGGGGATTCTTTGATTCCTTGAAACTGTCAAAAGAAGCTAATTGCACTTGTTTTAGTATCATATCAACTTCTACCTAGTAGAAAGGAGGGATAAAAGAAGTATTTAGTTCCTACTATTTCCAAGCTTTGTTCTAAGTAGTTTGCAGATATTATCCTCAGAACTACTCTATGAGGTAGGGGCTATCATTATCTCCCATTTCATAATTGGGGAAAGTGGGGCAGTCAGTTTAAATCTAAGCACAAATTTGAATGCTGATCTTCCTTAATCTAGATTTAGTGCCACCAGAAGGATCAGATGAAAATGATTTTGAATTGCTTGGGGCCACATCTAGACTTCAGTACTAAGAGTATGGAAAATAATGCTTTTTATTTAATTAATTTATTTAAAATTGAAATACAAAATACAAAAAAGAAAAAATAGGAAAAAAGCAGCATTGTCATGTGTACATCAGAACATAAAACAGGATTCAAAATATGAAAGAATAGATTTCCATTTCAAGAAAGGCTATACAATAAATACTACACACTTTCTGTCAGAGCTAGCCCTCTTTTTTTTTTTTTTTTTTGATTCCTTATAACTTTTCTTTAGTTCTCTGCTTTGCAATTTTTATTTTGTTTTTTTTTTTCTCATTTATCCCCTCCCACCCCATTCCACCTTCCCTAAAAAGGTTACAATTAAGCATGGATATATATCATATATACTTACAGACACATATACATTTACATGGATATCTATAACCACAAACATTTATTCACATATACATTCACATAGATCTATGTAAAGTCATATTATGTTTGTATTCTATTTCTATGAAGGTAGATAACATCATTCTTCATAAATCCAAGTGTTTCCATATTTTTCTAGATCCACCAGCTCATTTATTACACCACAGTGATATTTCAACCTCATATTTTAAATAATCTAAAACTATATTGATGAATATGCCTGACATAGTGTAGTTTCCCTATTTCTCTCCTTTGATAAAATCTATTTGTCTGAAATCAATGATTATTACGCCCCCCCTTTTTTTAACCTAGTAAATTCTTCTCTTGTTCTTTATTTTTGTATATATCTCTTATTTCCTATCTCTTCTGACTTCCCTGCTACTTTGTCCTCCTATTACTTAACCTTCCCTCTCCCAAGCATCCCTCCTTATTCCTGTCTCTCACCTTTTCCCCTTAACTTGTTTCTATCTGATCCAGAACTGAAACCAAGAGCTCTGCCTTCCTCTAAGTGCTCATAGCCAACAGGGTGCCTGCCCCACTATCTGTATTTACTGGGCATGTGAGGATTCCTTTTCACCCAAAGCTGAGTCTGGTTAACAATGTTAGGCCTTGAACCCCTTGTCAGTAGATGTTCCCTCAATCTTCTCCAATTCAGATCCCCAATTCTTCACACTGTCTGAGAGGTGAGAATTCCTGTAGCTGGGGCAGAACTAATCCAAAGTAGCCAGTCCCAGGACTTGCCACTTACTGACAGTTGAAATAGCCTGGAAATATTTGGTCTTCATGGGTGCCAGAACTCTGCCCTGGCATCTTTCTTCAGATCTTCTCAGGTAGTCCCACTCTTCTACCCTAATTTTCATTTCTTTCCATTGCTCTATGTTGACCCTGTGGTGCTATTTTGTTTGTTTGTGGGGGAAATCTGGAGAGTTTGGAATTTTCTGAGCTTTCCTGTAATCTTTCAGAATCCTCTCAATCACTACTTTTCAATCACTCATTTTATTATGCATCTAAAATCTCATTGGATGGCCAGCATTTTGATTACTTCTAAACTAAATTATTAATGATTTAAAATTCTTTTTGTTCATTATGTTTTGCAAATGAACTCTCTCTTTTTAAAAATGCATGTTCAAAGTTTAAATTTTGTCCCAGAAATTATCTTGTAATTTTATGGATATCTTCAAATTATCATTAAACATTTCTGTTATTTATACCACCTATTTTTAAAAATCAAATCATAATCTGATTATCAGTTTTGCAAAGCTTTTTATTTTTTCCTTTTCTAGAAATATTGGTTGACTTTTCTCATCATGGCAAGGAGGCTGGAATATATATCACTGAAAGTTTAATTTGGTTCATCATATTATTGTTTCAGTTTGTGCTAGTTTAAAAATGTTATTTGAGCTGGAAGATCATTATGTAACCTTCAGATTACTGCTGGGTGGTTTCTGAAGAAAGGAATTACCATGCATTAAATTTGAATTAGCAATGAGAAATCATGCAGATGTATGTTCAGAACATTATAGCAATATTGTCTCCAAGGCATAGCAAAATTGCTTTTATGCAGTATTAGAGAATTACTTGGGCAACCCTTAAACTGCACACACTATGAAGCTGAGCCAGCATCTTCTCTCCCCTACCCCCTACCCTTTTTTTTTTTTTTAAGAAAAAGATTGAGGGGAAAAACTGTAGTTCAAATAAAAAATTCGGATGTATCTTTCAGGGAAACCCTCATCACAAACTACACATTTCCAGAATGAAATCTCACTTTTGGCTGTTGAGAGGACTGTTTGAGCTGAATTTGGTTGTATTAAAAAGTCTTGGCACATAGATTGCAGAAATCAGTTACACTAATCATTATGAATTATGCAGAAGGTTGCATATGCTTAGTTACAAGTCATTTACATGCTTTCCCTCAGGACTGCCTAGCCTAGCTCCATTGTTTTGTTTTATAGATTTTTTTCTTCTAGTAAATAACTCCTTCCTCAAATTTGAATTTATTGATATTCTCTTGTAACAATGACAACAGCAGCTGGACTTAAAGGTACTAGGCACTTTATTCTTTCTACTAAAGGGATTTTCTCAAGTGTGGGCCAACACAAAAAGATTCGGTTCAAACCTAGGAGACCTTTACCCCTAAAGAGATAATGTCATTTTTTGTTTTGTTTTGTTTTTTGTCCCATTGTTTCTGGCACTTTAGCATCTATAACCTTATCACCTCATGAAGAATTATTTGAAGCTTAGATTTGACTTTTGATCTTGGTTATCCCCCAAAGGAAGTAGAAATAAACTTAGTGTATATAGTAAATGTGAGTCACCTTTTATGGATTGCTGCAGTAGCCTGCTAGAAGGTTTGCCACTTAAGTCTCTTTCCACTTTGATTCATCCTCGATTCAGCCACAAAAGAATGTTCGTTTAAAAAAAAAAACTTTTAAAGCTTAAACCATGTCACTCCCTCCATCCAACTCAATAAATTCCCTGTCACCTTCAGGATCAAATGTAAAACCCTCTATTTGGCATTCAAAGCTCTTCATAACCTCTCCTCCCTCCTGCCTTTCCAGTCTCCTTTTACCTTACCCACTGCTGTGTACTCTTCCATGCAGTGACACTGGCCTCTTGGCTGTTGTTCTATGAACAAGACACTTCATCTCTTGGCTCCTGACTGTCCCTCATTTCTCAGTGAGGCTTTTCTCAACCTACAAATAAATGGACAAAAAGCAGAGTCAAAGGAAATTGGATTCTGTCTCTGATGGAAGCCTGTTCCACACTGAGGTTTTCCAATCATATTGTACTCTCCCCCAGAAAGATTTGTAACTTGGAATAAACTATCCTAGATGGAAAGTCATTATTTCCTTAGTTTATAGGGAAAAAATCCATGTCTCTTTCTATCTAGTTTAAAAATCTCTAAAATTCCCCATACCATGGATAATCCCTAATTAGGTCCAGCAAATTTACTTTGATTCATTATTTTACAAAGAATACCTGAATGTCACTCACTCTCACTCACCCTTACAAAGTCCAATTCCTATTGACCCTTGCCATTGACAAGGTAATAATTATGGAATTGCAAACTTACCTAGTAAAGAAGTAGACTCAAAAAAAAAAAAAACCCAAAAAAACAACAACAACAAAAAAAAAACAACCCAGCAGAGGAAGTCAATTAGTTATGGATTCCAGGCACAGGCTTCTTTATTCTTAGAAGCTGTGGAGCATATTGCTTTCAAAATATGGAAACAGTCTAGTTCTGCTTAACTGTAAAAAGCAAGCTTACAAATGAACATTTCTACAAGGTAAAAAGTAATGTAAACCATATTTCATACATTAAACTTGGTATCAATACTTATATAGGATAGAAATTTCAATAATTAAACATCCCAGGAACAAGGGACTGCAAAATTTTCAAATTTATTTTAATAGAATTTGTGTTATGAAGGAAACTAAGGGGAAAATGGACCCACAAATTTCAGCTTTTTGTTTATTTATTTAGACCATTTCTACAGGATTCAAAATCTAGAGTATGAAAAAATAAAAATTCTGAGAAGAAATTTTACAAGTTTCTATAAATGTGAAAGGCCTGATTTATCTCAGAAAAGACCTTATAATGTAACACTTGTTCATATGAAATGTAAATATAAAATTCTTAAACTTGGAACTTTAGTTATGCAATAGCTCAAGCTTATGTTCCAGATATGGAACAAAACTTTCTAACAATGTAGGGGGTTGAGCTCTCAGGTCTGTGCTAGAACATTGGCTTCTATTTCTTTATAATGCAGCAAACAAAGGGATACCAGACAACATAAGGACAGGAATAATAACAGATATAAATGAAAAATAATATAAAATATGACAAAAGTTGTCTTTAGAAGAATAAAACACAAATAATGGAGGCATTCCTCTTAGCTGTCTTGTTTCTCTAAGGTTTCTATGACTATAATGCAAAATTAATATGAAACATACATTCATTTGTCTTCTAGCTTATCTTTTCAGATATCATCTCTCATGGAATTAAAGAAAAAACCTGCAGATCTGACAGATACAAGCTACTGCCTTGGTATGAAGAAAAAAAAAAACCTGTCTCTTCATTATCCTAGAGTATTCTCCAAATTCCATGTCTTAGTCCTTATGAAAAAACTGCTGCCCTCTCTCAAGTCTAATCCAGCATTAGTTTCTACTCTTCCAAACTGGGAAAAAATTACAAATTTCCATGGTATGTGTGGGTATCTCCAGTCAATCCCTTGCCATGGGCTGCTACATAAAAAAATTTTTTTTAATGTCCTTGCATTCAATGTATATATATTCTAGTAGGAGTAGAAAAGTGTACACAAATAATGATAATGCTGATGCATAAAAATATAAGAATTGTCTGAGAAACTCAAGAGGTTGGTGATAAATTGAAGGAAGTATGGGGAAGTAAGTATAGACATAGGAAGACAAGAAAGTTATGATCAAATGAGATAATGGATGTAAAGTACTTTGCAAACCTTAAAATGCTATATAAATATCAGTTTTTATTATTGTCAGCCTAAAGTAACTATGTTCCATTCTGATTGTGACTTCATTCCTTCAGCATTGAACTGTAGTCTTAATGAGTTCAAACAATATATCTATAGAGCAATATATATAGTGAGAAGAATGTACTGAAATATGTTTAATATTGTGATTATATAGGAGCAGGGAAATGTATCTGTCTATACTTTGAAGTTAAATCTACATTATTGACATTTTAAATCTAGATTTTTTATTATCTAGCCCTTATTTGTAATAATTTTAGGGCTGTTCCATATGGAACAAAATATATAATATTCTTCAGCAGCACATAGTAGGAGCAATGATAGTGGATGGTGAGAGTGATCCAGTGTTGAAGTTTTGCAAAGCAAGATGGGTGATAGAATAAGAGACTCATTCAGTATAGAGTTGCACTGACTCACCAAGGGCATTTCTTAAGAAATGCATATCAATGTCATAACAATTTGTCAACAACCAAACCTCTTCAGATAAAGTCTGTTCCTTAAATATGAGACAGACTTTTAGACATTAAGAACAACTAATCAAATAAGACCAATTAGTTAAAGGAAATAATTAACCAAGACACAACATTAAGTAATCTCATTTCTAACTGGAAGAAAGATTAGGAAGTTGGGAGGGAAAGAATGAACAGGAGCAATTCTCAGAAATGAGAAAAAGTATTCCATTCTCTATGAGTGTCTGAGAGTAATCAAAGGAAAATGGAAATAACTGATTGTTCATATAAGATATATGGGTTATTGAAATGTAAAATCGTAAGAAAACTCATTGCAGCAATCTTTGACTCTGACTGAGCTTCTGGTCAACATAAATAAAGTTCTTAGTTAAGGTTCTCTAATCAACAATACAAGTGCTCCATCTCCCCAGCCATTTAAGGGTTTTGCAAACATTTAGTAAAGTTTTCTCTCTATTCCCACAATGGAACAAAGTTTTCCTCACAAGACATAAATTGTACTAAACCCATAATTGAATAGAAAGAGAATTGAGCTAGCTCAAGAATTGAGTTAAGATGGAATCAATGTGGTTCACTTAATTCCTCACCAACTACCTACAAACATGCCCATTTATCCCCCATCCTCAAAACACTTCACTTAGTCCATCCATTCCTGCAAACAATTTCCCCATATATTTCCTTTTTTGTGGCTAAACTTCTTGAGAAAGTCATGTACAATCAGTGACTCCCTTTCCACCAACTTTCTTCTTAACTCTTTATAGTCAGGCTTCTGAACTAAACAATCAACCTGAGATGTTCTCTCCAAAATTACCAATGATCTATTAATTTCCAAATTTACTGACTTTCTCAGTCCTCATCCTTTTTGATCTCTTTCCAGGCTTTGACATTGTCAATAACTGTCTTCTTTGTAATTTATTTTCTCCAGATTTTGATGAAATTACTCTTTGCTAGTTGTCCTCCTTCTTTTCTACATTAGGGATGGAGTTAATATGGCAAAAGTACAGAGGCCATTGCCTGAGCTCTCCCCAGTTTCTCTCAGAATCAACACTAGATTAATGGATTTTTGGAGTAATAAAATCTACAAACATTGAGAGTTTAATAATTTTCCAGCTTAAGATATCTTGAAATGACTTCAGGAAAGGTTTGTTTCAATTGAGCAGGGGGGAAAGGTCCAGCACAGGCCCAGGGCAGGGAGTCCTAGAGTGGGGAAGCCCTGCATGGGGACTCTAAGAGGGAGATTCTTAGCCAAAATACAGCAGCATTGGGTATTCTATCTCGTTCAGAAGGTTAATGCATAAACAAAGGGTCTGTGAGACCTCCAACACAACTACAAAAGGCAAATTGTGAAACTCTGAACCCCAGCATAACAGGCAGGCCTGGGCCAGACCCACCCAGCTCAGTGGGAAAGCCTGTAACACCACTGGCCTGAGTGGATTTCCACTTCTAGCCACTACAAACATTTTTTTTTTTTTTTGGCACAAACATTTTTGCATATGTGGGTCCCTTTCCCTTTTTTAAGATCTCTTTGGGATATAAGCCCAGTAAAAACACTGCTGGATCAAAGTTTGATAACTTTTTGAGCATAGTTCCAAATTTCTCTCCGGAATGGTTGGATTCATTCACAATTCCAACAACAACGTATCAGTGTCCCAGTTTTCCCACATCCCCTCCAACATTCGTCGTTATTTTTTCCTGTCATCTTAGCCAATTTGACAGGTATATAGTGTTATCTCAGAGTTGTCTTAGTTTGCATTTCTCTGATCAATAGTGATTTGGAGCACCTTTTCATATGACTACAAATGGTTAATTTCTTCATCTGAAAATTGTCTGTTCATATCCTTTGACTATTTATCAATTGGAGAATGGCTTGAAATCTTATAAATTTGAGTTAATTCTCCATATATTTTAGAAATGAGGCCTTTATCACAACCTTTGACCATAAAAATGTTTTCCCAGTTTATTTCTTCCCTTCTAAACTTGTCTGTATTAGTTTTGTTTGTACAAAAACTTTTTAATATAATCAAAATTATTTATTTTGTGATCAATAATAATCTCTACTTCTTCTTTGGTCAGAAATTCCTTCCTCCTTCACAGATCTGAGAGGTAAACTATCCTATGTTCTTCTGATTTGTTTATAATATCATTCTTTATGTCTAGAGTATGAACCCATTTAGACCTTATTTATCTTTGTATAAGGTGTTAGATGTGAGTCAATGCCTAGTTTCTACCACACTAGTTTCCAATATTATGTGATGATCAACTCTGTTGTATGTAACTGAACATACAACAGCAACAAGGTGATTTGGGCCAATTCCAATAGACTTGTGATTGAGAGAGCCATCTGCATGCAGAGGGAGGAGGTCAGGGATTGAATGTGGATCACAACATTTTCACAACAATATTTTCATCTTTGTTGTTGTTGTTGTTTGCTTGATTGCTTTTTTTCTCATTTTTTTCTTTTTGATACAATTTTTCTTGTGCAGCATGATAAATGTGGAAGTAAGTTTAAAAGAATTGCATGTGTTTAATCTGTATTGGATTCCTTGCTGTTTATAGGAGGGGAAAGAAAGAAGTGAGAATTTGGAACATAATAAAGCTATAGCAGTAGGGGAAACTCATCTTTCCCTTCTCAGAATTAGATAAATCTAACTACAATATAAACAAGAAAGATGTTAATGAGGCAAATAAAATTCTAGAAAAGTTAGATAGGATAGATCTCTGGAGGAAATTTTAATGTGAACAGAAAGGAATATACTATTTCTCAGCAATATCTGGAACCTACACAAAAATTTACTATATATTAGAGCATGAAAATCTCACAGTGAAATGAAGAAAAACAAAAATAGTAAACTTATCTCTTTCAGATTACAATGTAATAACAATTAAATTCAATAAAGAGTTATGGGAACAGATTAAAAATTAACTGGAAACCAAGGAATCTAATCTTAAATAATAAATGAGCCTAAGAACAAATCATAGAAATAGTTGATAATTACATTAAAGTGAATGACAATAATGAGACAGCTTAACAAGATTTATAGGAGGTAGCCAAAGTACTTGGGACAAAATTTCTATCTCTACACCTTTATAGCAATAAAATATTGGTCAAGAAATAGAGCGATGGATCATTGGGATAAATTAAGCACACAATATATTATTGGAAATGATTATTGTAATATAGCGTTTGACAAACCTAAAGACTCAAACTTTTTGGAAAAACTCATTATTTGACAAAAACTGCTGAGAAAACTGGAAAACAGTATTTCAGAAAGTAGGTATAGTTGAATTTCTTTTACTATGTATCAAGATAAGATCAAAATAAGGTCATGATTTTCATAAGAATAATTATATCATAAGTGAATTTTGGAAAGTGTGAAATAATCTATCTGTCAAATCTATGAATAAGAGAAGAATTTAGAACCAAACACAACATAGAGAGTATTACAAAACATAAATGGGTAATTCTGATGATGTAAAATTTAAAAAATTTTGCATAACAAAAAATACAACCAAAATTGAAGAAAAGCAGAAATCTGGGGGGAAATGTATACCAAGAATCTCTGATTAAGACATTATTTCTTAAATATAAATAGAACTGGGTAAATTTATAAGAATGCAAGTCATTCTCCTATTGATAAATGATAAGAATATGAATAAGCAATTTCAGATGAAAAATTCGAAAATATCTATAGTCATATGAAAAATAAAATGCTCTAAATCTCTATTAATCAGAGAAATTTAAATTGAAACAAGTCTGATATACCGCTATCAGATTGACTAATATGACAGAGAAGGAAAAATTGGAACATTAATGTACTGTGGGTGGAGTTTTGTACTAATCCAAACATTGTGAAGCCATTTGGAACCATGGGCAACATTAGATCAGTATCCTAAAGATTGTTAGGTCTGTATCCCAAAGAGCTTTTTTTAAAAAGGGGGAAAAGACCTATTTGAACAAAAATATTTATGGCAGCCCTTTTTGTGGTGGATAAAAGTTGGTATTTGGGGTGATGCCCTTCAATTGGGAAATGGTTGAACAAGTTGTTGTATATGATTGCAATTGAATATTACTGTGGAACAGTAAGATATGGAATATTATGATTTGACAAGCTGGTTATTTCAGAAAAAATTTGGAAATACATACATGAACTGATACAAAGTGATGTTAGCAGAATCAGGAGAACATAGCACACAGTAACAACAATATTTTCATCATTTTATATTTATTTATATATTTCAAATATGATGAATAATGTGTTTAAGAAGAGAAACTGGCACCAAATGATGAAATTCAGCACCAAATGATAGGATTTGGTAGCAATTCATGCTAAGAAGTTATTTATTTATTAGAAGAGTCTATGGACAAAATGAACAGGTAAGATAGACATAAGGAGTGATAGCTATGAAAGAGTGGAACTTAAACATAGGAGAAAGGGAATATGCTATGAGGTGGGTATGTCCTTAAATGGGAGGCTAAATCCATAAAGAAGTTTAGTACCCTAAAAGAGTTAGTTAGCTATGACAAGGAGAAAGACACCACAAGGCATGGGGGAGGTATGAGAGGAAAAACACCATGAAGCAGAATGGGGTGGTGGGCTAGCCTCAATTCAGCAAAGATGGCATAGGCCATAGGAGGATTTAGAGGGGAAATTTAAATTCCTTCCTTCCTTCCTTCCTTCCTTCCTTCCTTCCTTCCTTCCTTCCTTCCTTCCTTCTTTCCATATTCCCTTCTCTCCCTCCCTCCTTTCTCTCCCTCCTTTTCTCCTTCCCTTCCTTTCTTCTTTTCTTTCATTTTTCCTTTCTTCTTTCTTCCTTCCTTCTTTCATTCTTGCTTCCTTCTTTCACTCTTGCTTCCTTTCTTCTTCCTTTCTTCTTTTCTTCCTTTCATTCTTCCTTCCTTTCTCCCTCTCTCTCTCTCTGTCTCTCTCTGTCTCTCTGTCTCTCTCTCTCTCTCTCTCTCTCTCTCTCTCTTTCTTTTTTCTCATGTTTTAATTTCCTTATGGCATGTCACTGTATATTCATTTAGATTTAGTCTTGTAAATGAATGGTGTAAGATACTGGTCTTTTCCTAATTTCTGTTAAACAGTTTTCCAGTTTTCCAAACAATTTTAAACCAAATATTGAATTTTTATCAGTGCCACTAGTCTATCTTTCTATTTCTTAGCCAGTACTAGATAATTTTGATAATTTTTGTGTAATATAGCTCAAGATCTAATTCTGCTAAACCTCTTTCCTTTGCTTTTTTTTTTGTTGTTGTTCATTAGTTTCTTTAAGATTCTTGACCTTTTGTTATTCTAACTAAATTTTTTTGGTAATTTAGTTATGATGAAACAAATTTTAAACAAATTTTCTTATGAATTATGTTGGAAGAGAAAAATCAGAACAAAAGGGAAAAACCACAAGAGAGGGGAAAAAACAGAAGAAAAAGGGGGGAAAGTGAACATAGCATGTATTGATTTACATTCAGTCTCCATAGTTCTCTCTCTAGGTGCTGATGGCATTTTCCATTCTAAATTTACTGGGATTGCCTTGGATCACTGAACTATTGAAAAGAACCACACTTTTCATAGCTGATCATTGCACAATCTTGCTGTTAACTATGTACAATATATTTCTCATTCTGCATATTTTGCTCAGCATCAGTTCATGTAAATTTTTCCAGGCCTTTCTAAAATCAGCTTTTTTGCAGAACATTTAATATTCATTACTTTCATATACTGTAACTTATTCAGCTATTCCACAATTGATGGGCATCTATTCATTTTCCAATTCTTTATCACCATGAAAATAACTGCTACAAACATTTTTCTTTTCCCTCCTTAATAAATTTCGTGGAATACAGAGCTAGTAATGCCACTGCTGGATAAAAAGGTATGCACAATTTTAGAGCCTTTTGACCATAGTTTCAAATTGCTCTCCAGAGTGGTTTGGTCAATTCACAATTCTACCAACAATGAATTATTGTCCCAGTTTCCCCACATTTTTTCTCACATTCCTCATTATCTTTTTCTGTCATCTTATTCAATCTGAGGAGTATGTAGTAATACCTCAGAGATATCTTAATTTGCATTTGTCTAATCAATAGGGATTTAGAGCATTTTTATATGATTAGAAATGGCTTTAATTTCATCATCTCAAAATTGTTTATATCCTTTGACCATTTATCAATTGAGGAGTGACTTTTATTATTATAAATTAGAGTCAATTCTCTGTGTATTTTAGAAATGAAACCTTTATCAGAAACATTAGCTGTAAAATTCCCCTCTCCCCCCAGCTTTCTGCTTCCCTTCTAATCGTCACTGTACTGGCTTTGTTTTTGCAAAACCTTTTAAATTTAATCTAATCAAAGTCATCCATTTTGCATTTCATAATAATTAGTTCTTCTTTAATCATAAATTCCACCCTTCTCCACAGGGAAAGAGGTAGACTTTTCCTTGTTCTCCAAATTTGCTTATAGTATCACCTTTTATATCTAAATCATGAACCCATTTTGAATTTATAGTCGATTTTCATTCTCTTGAATATTATTGATTGTTTCTATGATTTGTTGTTTGATCCACGTAATTTTTGCAATTAGATTATTTAAGTTCTACTTCATTTTTAGTCTATCTTTCCCTGGTCTTTTATTGAATGTAATTTTTATTGCATCATGGTCTGAAAAGGAAGCATTTACTATTTCTGCCTTTCTACATTTGATTATGAGGTTTTTATGCCCTAATATATGGTCAGTTTTTGTAGATGTGTAGATGCCAGTTGAGAAAAAAGGTATTTTCCTCTCTGTCCTTATTTAACTTTCCTCAAAGGTCTAACATATTTTAGTTTTCCAAGATTCTATTAACTTTCCAAATTTTTTCTTGTTTATTTTATGATTAGATTTATCTAATTCTGAAAGGGAGAAATTGAGCTCCCCCAATTGTAGAGTTTTGATTTCTATTTCTTTCTGTAATTGACTTAACTACTCTAAGAATTTGGAGGCTCTGCTACTTGGTGCATAGATGTTTAATATCAATACTACTTCATTGTTTATGGTACCTTTTAATAAGATATAATTTCCTTCCTTATTTCTTTTAAGTAGATCTATTTATACTTTTGTTTTATCTGATATCAGAATTGTTACCCCTGCTTTTTTTGTTTGTTTGCTTTGGCTGAAGCATAATAAATTCTGCTCCAGGCTTTTGCCTTTACTCTATTTGTATCTCTCTGTTTCAAATATGTTTCTTATAAACAACAAATTGTAGGATTCTGTTTTCACTCCACTCTTCTATTCACTTCCATTTTATGGGAGAGTTCATCCCATTAACATTCACAGTTATGATTACCAGCTCTGTATTTCCCTCCAACCTATTTTCTCCCTTCTGTTTTTGTTTTCTCTTTCTACTCTGTCCTTCCTTAGTACTGTTTTGTTTCTCACCCATCCTGCACTCAACCTGCTCAACCTTCTATCATCCACCCTCCATTCTCTTCCAGTTTTCTTTTAATATTTTTGTCTTCCCTTTTATCCAGCCCCCCCTTTTCTTTCTCCTTTCTCCTGCTACATCATTTTAGGGTAAGATAAATTTCTATACCCAACTGAGTCAATATGTTGTTCTCTTTTTGTGCCCAAACTAATGAGATTAACATTCTGACAATGCTTGTCTCTCTACCTTCTATCCTCATATTGTTATAACTCTTTTGTGCCTCTTCATGTGATCTGATTTGTCCCATTTTATATCCCCTTTCCTCTTCTCCCTGTACAATTCTTTTTCTACTCCTTACTGTCTTTTTCTTTGATATTATCATATCAGAGTCCATTCATAAATACATCCTCCATCCATGCATGCCTCCTCTAACTGCCTCAGTGACAGATACAGTTTTTAAGAGTTATATGTTTCCCAAATATGGATGTAACAGTTTAACTTTTAAATAATATTATTTTCCCCTCCTGTTTACCTTTCTATGCTTCTTTTGAGATCTTTGTTTAAAGGACAAATCTTTTATGTAGTTCTGTTATTTTCAATAGAAATGATTGAAAGTCTCTTGTGTCATTGAAAATACATCTCCTCCCCTGAAAGATGAAACTCAGTCTTGTGTGTAGTTGATTCTTGATTGTAATCTTTGCTTTCTGGAATATGGTGTTCCAAGACCTCCAGACCTTCATTGTAGAATTTTTCAGATCCTGGGCAATCCTCACTGTTGCTCCTTGATAATTAACTTATTTTTTTCTGTCAGCTTGCAGTATTTTTTTTCCTTAAGATTATAGTTTTGGAGATTTAATGACAATATTTCTTGGGGATTTCCTTGATAATCTCTTAAAGGATGCTTTTTTTCATCATGACCATCAAATAGAATAATAATTTTTAAGTTGTCTCTCCTAGATCTCTTTTCCAGATCAGCTATTTTTCCAGCGAAGTATTTTATGATTTCTTCAATTTTGTTTTATTCTTTTTAGTTTGTTTGACTGATTCTTGATGTTTCATAGAATCATTAGCTTCCATTTGCTTGGTTCTAATTTTTAATATGTGATTTTATTCAGTTAACTTTTGTATCTCCTTTTCCTTTTGATTAATTCTATTTTTCAAGATATTGTTTCCTTCAGTGGATTTTTTTTTTTTTTGTATCTGGTCAATTGTGGTTTTTAAGAACTTAATTTCTTCAGTGGATTTTTTTTGCATTTGTCCACTTGTATTTTTAAAGGAACTGTTTTTTTCATTCAATTTTTGTCTTCTTTTTTCAAGCTGTTGACTCTTCCCTGCCTAGCTTTTATTTCTTTTCCCATTTTTTATTCTACCTCTTTTATTTGCCTTTTAAAATCTCTTATGATTTTATGATTCTCTTTCATTTTGAGACCAATTTATATCATTTCCATGTAAACATTTTATCCTCAACCAAATTTGTATTTTGGTCTTCCCTATCACCATAGTAAATTTCTGTGGTTAAAATTATTTTCTTTTGTTTTCTCATTTTCTTTCTTTCTTTTTTCTATTTTGTGACTTTTAAGATTGAACTCTGCTCCTGGTATACAAAGGGTGCTGTCCTAAGCTTCTTGTGCAGCTCTGTGCTTGGCTATGAGCACAGGATACCTTGTGTTTTTTGTTTTTCTCACAGCAAGGGGATCACTTTACCTGATGTCTCCAGAAAACAGCCTGGTTTGCTAAGCTGGGAATTTGCCAGGAGAACCTTGTTAATTGTGTCTTGCTCACAATCGGGGTAGTACTAACTGTTCCCTCCAAGAAATAACTTAGTTTCTTGGGCTGGCAATTTGTCTTCTGCTCTAGAACTGGAAGCTGCACTACAAATCTGCCCTGCTACTGAGCCAAGACAGAGGGTCTCAGTTGCTGAGCTTCTGTGATTAAGATCCTCTTGCTAGCTTTCCAGACACAGTCTGAGTACGCCTTTCAGCCCAGTGAGTCTGACCTTTCTTGAAGTCCTTCCAGTCTGTTTTGAGCTGGACACTGGTTTCATTCTGTCCCATTCTGTTCAAGGCTTGATTTCATGTAGTTTTCTAGGGCAACTGGGAGAGCTCAAGTAGCTGTCTTATTTCACCCTATCTTAACTCTGTCCACTGAAACTCTCTTCCTTTCTTTCTTGAGGAACCATGTACTATACTAAATAGAAATTTGGCCTTGAAGTCAAAAAAGACTTAGTTTCAGGTCTGGCCTAAATATACTCTCAGTGGGACTGGGTAAAAGTTTTCTTCTTGATTGATGTAGATAATTCTAAATAATGAACCACAGAAGGGCTGATGACCCTTTTTTGGTAGAAAAAAAAAACTTACCCAGAAATTCTTTCTATCAGTGAAACCACAAATTTTGTATCTGTTCTTACTTTTAATGATTGAATATATGGCTATATTAGCTAGAGTTGCACTGCCATTTACCTCTTTTGGGGTATATGGCCGATACAGGGACCATTAAATGAAAGATTAGGAATTGTTTTCTGACATTTCTTTTTTTACATTCTGTTTTTTAATTATAGCTTTTTATTTGCAAGATATATGCATGGGTAATTTTTCAGCATTGACAATTGCAAAACCCTTTCTTCCAATTTTTCCCTTCCTTCCCCCCACCCTCTCCCCCAGATGGCAGGTTGACCAATACATGTTAAACATGTTAAATCTTAAGTTAAATACAATATATGTATACATGTCCATACAGTTATTTTTCTGTACAAAAAGAATCAGACCTTGAAATAGTGTACAATTAACCTGTGAAGGAAATCAAAAATGCAGGTGGACAAAAATAGAGGGATTGGGAATTCTATGTAGTGGTTCGTAGTCATCTCCCAGAGTTCTTTTGCTGGGTGTAACTGATTCAATTCATTACTGCTCTATTGGAACTGATTTGGTTCATCTCATCGCTGAAGAGGGCCACATCAGTCAGAGTTGATCATTATATAGTATTGTTGTTGAAGTATACAATCTCGCATACATTCAAATTTGTTTCCAATATGTTTTCAAAACAGCTGGACCTATTCACTACTCCATTAACAGTATATTAAAGTATTTATCCTTAAGATAACTGATTTTCACACAATTCTTTATAATTCTATTTGCTTGGCTTAGAAAGATTATATAATTATTTTATTCAAAACTAAATTCAAAATAAGAAACAGTATATTAAAGTATTTATCCTTAAGATAACTGATTTTCACACAATTCTTTATAATTCTATTTGCTTGGCTTAGAAAGATTATATAATTATTTTATTCAAAACTAAATTCAAAATAAGAAAAAACAATAAAAGAAAGATAAAAAAGGAAAATAAAAAAATTAGCATATGTCCAGTAGAGCATCAGGGAAGATTTAAATTAAGTAACAATAAATTTCCTTTTCAAGAAAGCATATATAATAATAGAAGAAATCACATATTTATGACTGTAAATCTTTGCTTTCCTGTAGGTTATTCTTTACTTCTCTGCTCTGGACTTTTTGATTTTTTTTCTTCTTTCATCCCCCCACCTCCAACTCCCCAAATAGGCTACAGTTAAGCACAGTACATATATATGTAGGCATGTATGTGATATGTTTGCATGCAATATATATGCATGTAATATATCACAAATGTACATATACCTATAAATACAGATACATACACCTACTTGCAGCTGCACATTTGCATACACATTTGCATATATATAGAAATTCATCTAAAACAATATTAGTATGGTTAACATGTAATGTAGGTTTCTCTCTTAATTGAATCTTTAAGTTTGATTTTGTTTGAAATCAATTATTACTAGTCCGACTTTTTGCTATATTTATTATGGACAGTTCTTCCCAGGATTAACTAAAATTGTTCCCTTCATTATTTTTCATAGCTGAATTTTTCTATCATATTTATACAACATAAGTTGTTTAGTAATTTCCCCCAACTTTTATGTAGCACATCAGTTTACTCTTCTTTTCTTTGCAATCACAAAAACAGTACTATATAATTTTTCTTTGTACATATTGATATTTTTCATTATACTGTTATCTCTTTGGAGCATATCTTTGGTAACAATAGATTGAAGGTAATTTTGAGATTGATAACTTTATTGTGCAAACTTTATATTGCTTTTCAGAAATCCACCAAAAGTATAGTAAGACATCTGTTTCTTCACAGCCTCTGTAGGATTTGTTATTTTTCTATTTTGTTAACTTTGCAAATTATGACATGGATTCTTAGATGTTTTAATTTGCATTTTCCCAATTATTAGTGATTTAGAGTACTTTTCCATATGGTTATTGATAGCTTGGATTTGTTTATAGCTGCTTTGAAAAATGTCTGTTCATATCCTTTGACTATCAGTTGAAAGAAGTCTCTCATAAATTTTAATCAGTTCCCTATATACCTTACAGATAAGACCTTTATTAGGGAAAGCTATTAGGGAAATTTCTCCACATTTAGTTGTTTCTCTTCTTGTTGTAGTTACATTGATTTTAATTGAGTAAAAGTTTTTATTTTTTCTACTCAAAAGTATTGATTTTTCCTTTTGTAATAGTCTTTATCTCCTGTTTGGTTATAATTACTTCTATAAATTTGATTATAAGTAACTTATTCTTTGCTCTTTTAATTTACTTATGATATCACTTTTATGTCTAAGGTATGTACCCACTTAGAGCACATATATTAGTCTATATCATATTTTTGTCAGATTGTTTTCCAATTTTCCCCATTCTTCTTTTCTTTGGAACATATGAAATATTGGATTATTATGATCCCCATTTTATAGTTGAGGAAATTGAGGCAAACAGGGCTAAAATGACTTGTCTAGGAAAAGGAGCTTTGCTCATTTTCTTCTGCTATATTATTGTCTTGGCTCTGGAGTTCATTGACATTATTCTTTATTCTAATGTTACAGCAAGGAAACTAGCTATAAAACAGTATTCTTTTCTCTTCAGCAGTAAAGGAGAAGAACATATTCTGGCAGAACATTTGAACATTTTATTCACTTTTTATACTGGTGTTATTCTCTACCTTGTCACTGCAGAGACCTCTGGCATCAGTTTCTGTTTTTTATCTCAATCCTTACCCCTTTTCCATCCTTTCTCTCTCTCTCTCTCTCTCTCTCTCTCTCTTTCTCTCTCTTCTCTCTCTCTCTCTTTCTTTCTCTGTCAATCTGGGTGTCTCTCTGCAGGGTGTTTTGTTGTTCAGGAAAGAATTCATATTTGAACAGCAAGAAAGGAAAATAGGAATTTTTTCCTTATCTCATAAAATATGGGTATTAGTTGGTCATTCATTCTTCAGATGTAGGAATTATATCTGTCTCTCAGTAAAATTCAATTACATTTTTATGTCCCAACTTGGACACTTGGCCTAAAATCAAATTAACATTTGGTCTACTTTTCTCCAAGATGGTCACAGCTGTATTTACAAAAATGTCACTTTTTTTTCTTTTTTTTTTTTTTTTTTTTGTCAAGAGATACTTCATGAGTAAAGTGCATTTTTAAGGCTTTCATCTTTGGGAGTGAATGGAAGTTCCTCTTAATGCTTTTCTAAGAAAAAAAAAGGTACAAAATACATTATATAAGCAGAATATAATGCAAGGAATTATACTAGGCTAGGTCCTTAAAACATTGTAATTAATTGGGAAGAAAACATAAAAGAGCAAGCTATAAACTAGTAATATATTATCTCATATGACATTACATGTGAGGAATGAATCAGTTTCTCATTCTGTTTAATTATTTGTATCATATGATAATTATCTGAGCATGCATTATCTCTTATTTAACTTCATAAAAGCAGTAAGAGTTTTGACAAAACTCCCTAACCCCAACAATAGGAGAATAAGACTGAATACACTTATGGGAATTATCAAAATGATAGCATGAATTCCTCCATTAGGAGTGGATGATTAACATACCAATGGGGAATATAAATTTGGACTTAAAAGTGCAGTAAGCTAAGTAACAATGGTGGATCTGGAGATAAAGTGAGAAAATCTTCTGTAGATATTTTATCATGTAAATTTAGTCTAGTTAATTTAGGCTTGACTTTAGTAGTCAAGCCTCCCTTGATATGAAGCAACTATGGTGAGGAAAAGGAAAGAGTGTCTGGAATAGACTGAGGCTGGTAGCTATGATTATTCCTTTGAATTTTTTTTTGGGATAGTAAAGGATATCTACCCTATTTCCTCTCCTGATGTCTCTTACTGACTAGCATCTCTACATTTGTTCTCTTATTTCTTTCATCTGTTTCTACTTCCTAATTTGTTTTAAATAGAAAACATGAACTATATTTGATATAAATTATGTATACAATAAAAATAATAACTGTCCTTCATATAGTTTCCCAAGTTGCTTTGGATCTGGTATGTTATATTTTTGATCCCCATACCCATTCTACGAAATGAGAAAACCAAGGGTTAGTGATGTTAAATACCTTGTTTCACCTCTGATCTTATTAGGAATGGTTCTAGTTTATCACCATTACATATGATATTTGCTGATGGTTTTAAATAGATGCTGCTGATCATTTTTAGGAAAACTCCATTTATTCCAATACTCTCTAGTACAATCTATCTATCTATATAAATATATATATATATATATAATAGTATAATATATAATAATAATTGATGTTGGATTTTATCAAATGCTTTTTTTGCATCTATTGAGATATCAAATGATATTAGTTTGGTTATTGATATATTCAATTATGCTAATAGTTGTCCTAATATTGGACCACCCCTGCATTCCTGAAATAAATCTTACTTGGCCATGGTGTATTATCCTGAGGATCACTTGCTGTAATCTTTTTGCTAATATTTTATTTAAAATTTTGGCATTAAAATTCATTAGGGAAATTGGTTTATAATTTTCTTTCTCTGTTTTGAACCTACCTGATATAGGTATCAGCATCATATCTGTATCATAAAAAGAATTTGGGACTCCTTTTTTCCCCTTTATTTTTCTATACATTTTGCATAATATTAGAATTCATTGTTCTTTAAATGTTTGGTGAAATTCACATGTAAATCTAATTGGCCCTAGAGATTTTTTCTTAGGAAAATGGGATTTTTCTATAATGGGCCTTCTCTGCCAATCTGGGCAATCTATATTTTTTCAAGTATTCATCTATTCCACTTAAATTATCAGACATTGGCATACAGTTGGCAAAATAACTCTGATTTTTGCTTCATTGTTGGAAAGTTCACCCTTTTTATTTTTGATATTAACAATTTCATTTTCTTTCCTTTTAGTAATCAAATTAATTAAAAGTTTTTCTATTTTGCTTTTTTCATAAAACCAACTCTTAGTTTTGTTCAGTATTTCAATAGTTTTCTTTCAATTTTATTAATCTTCCCATTTATTTTCAGAATTTCAAATTTGATATTTAATTGAGAGTTTTTAATTTGTCCTTTTAAAATCTTTTTTAGTTGCATGCCCAATTTATTGATCTATTTTTTCTCTATTTTATGCAATTAAACATCTAGAGATATAAAACTTCCCTTAAGAACTGCTTTGGCTGCATTCCATAAATTTTGGTATGTTGTTTCATTATTATCATACTTTTGGCTGAAATTATTGATTGTGCCTATGATTTGTTGTTTAACTCATTCATTCTTTAGGATTAGATTATTTAGTTTCCAACTGATTTTTGGTTATTTTCCCCTCACCCTTTATTACATGTAGTTTATCATGATCTGGAAAAGATCTGCCTTTCTTCAATTTGAGATTTTATCCCCTAATATATGATCAGTTTTTTGTAGGTTCCATGTACCACCAAGAAAAACATTTTCCTTTTGGTCTCCCTTCAATTTTTTCTAAAGGTCTATCATACTTAACTTTTCTAAAATTCTTTTTACCTCCTTAACTTCTTTCTCATTTATTTTTTGGTTTGATTTATCTAGTTCTGACAGAGCAAGATTGAAATCCTCCACTAGTACGGTTTTGTTGCCTAATTCTTCTTACAGCTCTCTTAAATTTTCCTCTAGGAATTTGGATACTATACTAATTGGTGCATATGTTTTGTGTTGATATTATTTCACTATCTATGGTACTCTTTATCTAAATGTACTTTTCTTCCTTATCTCTTTTAATTAGATTTATTTTTCTTTTTCTTGATCTGAGATCAGAATTTCTATCCCTGATTTTTTTTACTTCACCTGAAGCATAGTAGATTCTGCTCCAACCTTTTATCTTTACTTTGTATGTATCAGCCTGCTTTAAATGTGTTTATTGTAAATAACATATTATAGGATTCTGGCTTTTAATCCAGGCTGCAATATGCTTCTGTTTTATGGGAGAGTTCATCCCATTCACATTCACAGTTAAAATGACTAACTCTCTTATTTCCTGCCATCTTATTTTCCCCGTTATATTTTCCTCTTTCTCTCTCTTTCCATCCTCACCAATGTTTTGCTTCAGACCACCATCTCCCTTAATCTGCCCTCCTCTTTTAACAGCTCCTATGCCCTTTCTTACCTTTTCTCCTTCATGTTCTGTTCTCCCTTCTATTACCTCTCTTTTTCCTTTCCCGTTTCTCCTACTTCCCTATGGAATGAGACAAGTTTTATATTAAACTAAATATGTCTGATATTCTCTCTTTGAGCCAAATTTGATGAAATTAATATTCACACAGTACTCATTCCTCTCCTTTCTTTCCCTCAATTGTCTTTTTTGCCTCTTCAAGTGATATAATTTACCCTGTTTTACCTCCCTTTGTTAATCCCTTTTCCACGCATAGCTTCTTTTTTATATCATCCCAGTAAAGTCAAATTATGCCCATACTCTCTAAATATAGCCCTAAAAAACACAGTTCTGAAGAGATGAACATATAATCTTCCCATACAGGGTTGTAAACATTTTAACCTTTAAAAAAAGATAGATTTTTTTTCTCTTTCCTTTTTACCATTTTGTGCTTCTCTTGAGTTCTGTATTTGAAGATCAGATTTTCTGCTCAGCTCTAGTCTTTTCATCAAAAATAAATGAAAATCCTTTATTTCATTGAATATCCATCTTTCTCCCTGAAGGATAATGTTTTATTTTGCTTAGTAGTTGATTCTTGGCTACAGTTCAAATTCTTTTGTCATCTGGAATATGATATTCCGGACCCCTTGATTCTTTAACGTGGAAGTTGCTAGGTCCTGGGTATTCCTGATATTTGAATTATTTCTTTCTGGCTACATGCAGTATTTTTTCCTTGATCTGATAATACTGGAATTTAGCTACAATATTCCTTGGAGTTTTCATTGTGCAGTCTCTTTCAGGAAGCGTTGGCTTCTTTCAATGGTTATTTTACCTTCTGGTTTTAGGAAATCAGGGCAGTTTTCCTTGATGATTTCCTGAAAATTGTTTTCTAGGTCCTCTTTTTTATTGTGGTTTTCAGATAGTCCAATAATTCTTAAATTGTCTCTACTGGATCTATTTTTCCAGATCAGTTGTTTTCCTGATGGAGTAATTTACATTTTCTTCATTTTTTTCATTTTTTTTTGGTTTTGTTTGACTCATTCTTGATGGCTTATTGAATCATTTGCTTCCATTTGTTCAATTCTTTTAGCGAATTATTTTCTTTAGCCAGCTTTTTAAAAAATTTCCTTTTGCATTTGACCAATTAAACTTTTAAATTACTTGTTTTGTTCATTTGATTTTTTTCTATTTCAGGAATTCTGCTTTTCAGAGTTGTTTTCCCATTTCACCAAAAATTTTCTTTAAGTAATGATTTTCTTCATATAATTTCTGTTTTTATCCTTTTCCAGAGCTTTCATTTCGTTTCCCCATTTTTCTTCTAATACTATTTTTTAAAGATCCCTTTTGAGTTCTTCTAGGAGAGCTTTGTGAGATAGAGACCCACTTAGATTATCCTTTGAGGCTTAAGTTGGAGGTGTTTTGCCTTTGATGTCCTCAGGATTTTAAGTCTGTTCTTCCAGTCTTCATAAAAGAGCTGTGATCAGAGCTGGTTTTGCTCTTTTGCACATTTTTAAATGTTGAGATCCACTTTTAGGGCAAAAGGGAGATTGTTCCAATTTTTCTCTAAAGGGAGCATCAGCTTCATGCTGCCCTGGGGCTGGTGCTTCTGGCTTCCTTTCTGTGTTGGAGGGGTGTGATCAAGTCCTGCTTGTTATCTTGGGGTTCAGGGGCTTAATTTTGCCTTCTGTAGTTTTGTTGAAGGTCTCACAGCTGGTCTGCTGATCCATTGGCTTCTGAACCAAGGCAGAGTAGCCAAGGCTGCTATATTTTGGCTAAGGGCCTCCTACTAGATTCCTCTGTGACAGGAACCCTCTCCACCTGGGTCATCCTGCACTGCACAGTGCTGTGCTGCATCTACACTGGCCTGCAGCTCCCCCTCACCTACTGCCTGATTGAGAAAGACTTTTCCTAAAGTTTTTCCAAAATATCTTCTGCTGCAAGTTTATTATACTCCAAATATTTGTGAGTTCTATCACTCTGAAACTCATCCAGAGGCTAGATCTGGTGTTGATCTGATGGAAGCCAGGAAGAGCTCAGACAAAAACTTGTCTACTCTCTGTCATCCAGGTTCCATCCCTTGAGGTTTTAAGTTCATCAATAATTTTTATAAGCTGTCTAATATTAGCAGAAATAAGATAAAACACATGATTTGGTACCATTCACCCCTAGGCTAGGGATTCATGGGTAGGAAAAGTCAAGGGTCCTAAAATGGTGAACATTTCAGGTAGTTTTGTGAGACTTTTTCTTATTCATCTAGTAGAAAGACAAAAATGTTGTTTGAAAAGAATCCAATAAATTTATATTCCTAAAGTGGAGGCTGATTCCTAATCTTACCCTTCCAATCATGCCTGGAAGTGCTACCTACACATATAATAGTCACTAAATTAATATGATTAAATTTTAATTATTACATATAATGAATGAAGTAATCATATTTTTCACATTCAAGGTACTTGAATTTATAATTTTATGTAAAATATGGCAATTGGTTCCAGCTCAATGGAAATATTCAATGTAAATTTTTAACATAAAATTTTATTTGACAGCAAAGGATAGGAGAAATTTATTTCTTATTCAAGTTATTACAAAGTAATACAGTAATGAGAGAAAGCAGATTTTTTAAAAAATTAAAAATTACTTAAATATCATACCTAAAGACAGGCCTACACTATTATAGCAGCATAAATTTAATTGTCTTGTTTTTCTTTAAAACTTCATATTTAGGCTGCTGGATACAGAGAGTTTTTTTCTATATCTTGGCAAACTTGCAAGTTTATATTCAATGTACTTAGTGTATTTGAATGACCTGGGGTGTTCACTAAAATCAGCGATGCTTTCAATGCATCACTGTTTTCCTTGCAATATTTTTTAGACTAAAATAACTTGAAAATTATCCTTTACAAGTAGATTTTTAAAATATGTTTTCTTATTTGACCATCAAGGAACTGGAAATGATCAATGCTTTTAGTCTCTAGAATTCAAAGATTTCAACACTGACTTTAATTTTAAATCACCTAATTTATTACTTTCCAATATAAATTTTAGGAATCCTTAGACACTTTAAATCCAGTTTGGGGTTTTTCTTCCTTGTTAGAACATTAATTTTATAAAGGCATTGTTTTCCAAAATAAGTCTGATTTTTCTATAGTAAATTTTTTGACCATTTTAACTCTCTTCTTGAATTATTTGAACTCAATTTTAAAGCAATTGAATTAGTCAGTGCTTGCATTAAAATTGCTTTATTATTTACTTCATCTGGACTATTTTTCACTATCTTTAAGTATGAAAGTTTTGTTTGAATAACTGCTCTACTAAAAGGAATGCATTTTAAAAATCACAACTTTCAATCCATTGAGTTAAAGATATTCCATTTCTATTAATGTCATACTTCTGTTTCTTGTAGCTGTTTGCAAACCACAAAATGCTGATTCATCTTTGGCTTTTTCTTTCATATTCCATACATAATTGATTCGGGCATTCTGACATGTTCTGCTATTTTAGAATTAAATATTTGTTCTAATGTAATATCAAGCATTTTGTGTGTGTATCTTTATGTGTGTGTGAATGTCTGTGTGTTCTAACAGTGTTTCCACTTGAGCTTTTCTTTCTTTAGTCCATTTTATAAGAACTCTTAAAAATGAATGCAATTGCATTCATGATATCATGTTCATGATATGGTCAGCAGGAACATATCACACATCATTGATGCAGCAGTGCATTTAATCCCTCAACTAGGTAACATGCATCACATTAATTGAATTTTCTTTAAATGCAGCCTGATATCATTTTATAATTTGTACTAAATCAAATTTCTCACTATTTAAAGTTACCTTAATCATGATCTAGCTTTATTGTCTTACATTGTATTCTATTGAATTATTTTATTATCCTTCTTGCTTCCTATGAAACCCATTGTGATTACATACTTATTTATAAATCATTTTTACCACATGCATAGAAAAGTTTTACTAAATCTACAACCATGATATATGTCAAAGAAATATTATATCATAAAAGTAATAGCTTCCTAACTATTCCTTTAATTCAGAATACACAAATTAAATATGAATTTATATTTAGCTATAGCATCTTATATTCTGTATGGGATCTTAGAAGTTATGTAGGACATACATAAGTACAGTCAATATATCAGTGTCTTTGAATAGAGGCTGGGGCAGGGCAAAGAAAGGAAGAATTTAAGGGTTAAAGAACAAATTTTGGTTTTATATTCAAAACACTCTGAACTTAGATCACATAAAGAGACACAAAAAACCTATTTCAATAGAGAAAAAGAAGGGGGGGATGAGAATTATCTGAATCTAAATTTCATCAGTTTCAGTTCAAAGATGGAATAGTTTAATCACTCAGTTGTATATAAAAATTTATCTTACCCAATAAAAAAGTGGAAGGAGAAAGTGAAAAAAAAAGGGAAAGACTACATACATAGAAGGGTAGGCAAAAAAAAACCCAAAAAAACAAAAAACAAAAACAAAAACCCTAGGAGAAAGATGTAACAGAAGGGAGGAAGAGCAATTAAAAAAAAAAAAAAGGTTGTGGACAAGGTGGCTTAGAAATAAAACACTAACAAGAAGGGACAGAATGGAAAGAGACAACAAAAGTATAGAAAGAAGCAAAAATAGAATGGAGGGAAATATAGAGATGGTAATCATAACTATGAATGTGAATGGAATGAACTCTCTCATAAAATGGAAGTGAATAGCAGAGTGGATTAAAAAACAGAATCCTACAATATGTTGTTTACAAGAAACACATTTGAAACAGAGAGATGATAAACAGAGCAAGGTAAAAGGCTGGAGCAAAATTTTTGCTTCAGCTGAAGCAAAAAAAAAAAAAAAAAAAAGGCAGGGATAACAATTCTGATCTCAGATAAAGCAAAAGTAAAAATAGATCTAATTAAAAGAGAGAAGGAAAGAAACTACTTCCTGTTAAAGGATACTTTGGACAATGAAATAGTAATGATACTAAATGTATATGTACCAAGTAGTGTAGAGGATCTAAATTCTTAAAGAAGTAGTTAAGCCAGTTATGGGAAGAAATAGAAATCAAAACTATATGAGTGGGGGACCTCAACTGTCTCCTCTCAGAATCAGACAAATCTAACTACAAAACAAATAAGAAAGAAACTAGGGAGGTTAATAGAATTCTAGGAAACTTAGGATAGATTAATGGAAAAAACTGAATAGGGACAGCAAGGAATACATCATTTTCTCAGCAGTACATAGTATCTACATGAAAATTGACTATGTAGTAGAGCATAAAAACTTAACAATCAAATACAGAAAGACAGAAATAGTAAATTATTTCTTTTCAGACTATGAAGTAATAAAATTATATTTAATAAAGGACCAGGGAAAGATAGACTAAAAATCAGTTGGAAATTAAATATTCTAATTCTAAAGAAGTTGTCCCATTCTGGAGACCATTTTGGAACAATGGTCAAAGGGCTATCAAACTGTGTATACTCTTTGATCCAGCAGTGTTTCTACTGGGCCTATATTCCAAAGAGATCTTAAAGGAGGGAAAGGGACCCACATATGCAAAAATGTTCGTGGCAGATCTCTTTGTAGTGGCAAGAAACTGGAAACTGAGTGGATGCCCATCAGTTGAAGAATAGCTGAATGAGTTGTGGTATATGAATGTTATGGAATATTATTGTTTCATAAGTAATGATCAGCAGGATGACTTCAGAGAGGTCTGGGGAGACTTACATAAACTCATACTAAGTGAAAAGAGCAAAACCAGGAGGTTCTTATACATGGCAACAACAAGATTATATAATGATCAATTCTGATGGATGTGGCTCTCTTTAATAATGAGATGATTCTGACCAGTTTCAATTGTTCAGTAATGAAGAGAGCCATCTACACCCAGAGAGAAAACTGTGGGAACTGAATGTGAAGTGCAACATAGCATTTTCACTTTTTCTGTTTCTGTTTGCCTGAATTTTATTTTCTTTCTCATTTTTTCTTCCTTTTTGATAAGATTTTTATTGTACAAGAAGATAATTGTATAAATGTGTGCCTATATTCAATTTACATATATTTTTACCATGTTAACATATATTGGATTACTTGTCTAGGGGAGGAGATGGGAAGAAGGGGAAGAATTGGAATAAAATGTTTTGCAAGGATCAATGTTGAAAAATTATCCTTGCATATGTTTTGGAAATAAAAAGATTCAATTAAAAAATTAAAAATTAAAATTAAAAAATAAAGAAGTTTGGCAAGAAAGTTATGCTTTGCTAGAGCAGGAGGAGAGAGCAGTCCAGTGAAGGCTTTCCCTGTCAAACCAACAGCAAGGCCCTGAGACTTAGTACAATCCAGTACTATGCCCTGAGAGAGGTACAAACCAGCAGAGAAGCCCCAACTTCCCAGACTTTTGCACCAGGCATCCAGTGCCTGGAAAATGCCAGCAACAGTCTCAGAGATAACTGAATCTGCAGCAACAGTCTTC
This sequence comes from Sarcophilus harrisii, assembly GCF_902635505.1. Taxonomy (NCBI): domain Eukaryota; kingdom Metazoa; phylum Chordata; class Mammalia; order Dasyuromorphia; family Dasyuridae; genus Sarcophilus; species Sarcophilus harrisii. The sequence continues at coordinate 199,719,790 of NC_045426.1, forward strand.
CAGAGATTTCAACTCATAGATTGTAAAGTAGTTAAACAATTGGTCAGCCATGGCTCTGGTGCAACAGCAGGTCTTCCTGACCCCAGTGGACCACCCTCTCTCCCAGATCCCAGCACAACACCAGACAAGTGGACAGGTGTTATTAAGAACCTAGTGTATTGCCAGAAGAACAGCTTGCAACACCTGCACAACATCAAATCACTAGCCAGGGCCTGCATTCCTCACCACAAGAAGCTTGGGGCAATGTCCTCTTCATACAAAGAGCAGAGCTCACTTTTAGAAGTAAATTGGCAAGAAAAAAAGGAAAACAATTAGGCCATAGAAAGTTATTATAGAGAGAGGAAAGACCAACACAAACTCAAAAGAGGACAACAGTGTGAAAACATGTAAATGCAAAGCCTCAAAGAAAAGTATGAATTGGTCTTAGGTCCTGGAAAAGAACTCTTGGAAGAGCTCAATCAAAATAATTAAGAGAGAAGAAAAAATATAAGAAAAAATGTACCAAAATTTATTAAAGTTCAAAAAGGAAAATTGGACAAATGGAAAAGGAGTTATAAAGTTGCTCATTGAAAAAAATAATTCCTTTAATATTAGAATAGGAAAAATGGAAACTAATGACTTCACAAAATATCAAGAATCATTCAAACAAAACTAAAAGAATCAGAAAATTGAAGAAGCTGTAAACTATCTCATAGGGAAAACAGCTGATCTAAAAAATTAATCCAGGATGCATGATTTAAGAATTTTTGAACCATGTGGAAGCCATAATAAAAATAGACCTGGGCATCATATTTTTAGAAATTACCAAAGAAAACTGCCCTGCTATGCTAGAAGAGAGGGTAAAATAGACATTGAAAGACTACACACATCTACCTCAAAGAAATCCTAAAATAAAAACTCCACCAATGTTATAGTCAAAACTGCAGAGCTCTCAGGTAGCAAACTTGAGAATAATCCTTTAGGAAAAAATTATATTTCAATGAAATAGAAGATTTTCAAATTTTCTTAATAAAATTACTAGAACTGAACAAAAAATGGATTTTCAAATTCAATATTCAAAAGAAGCATATAAGAATAAAAGGGAAAGAGAAAACATAAGGCTGAAGTTTTTGCATCTCTAAATGGGAAAAGGATTCTTTTTAATTTTGAGAATTCTATCACTATTAGTGCAATCAGAAAGCATATATTTATAGAGAATATAGGTAAAAGATTAATGGATTGCTGTCCAAAAGAAAAAAAATGTAAGAGATTGGAAATGTGATTATATTGGAAGCAGAAGGAAGGAAGAGGTAAAATGGGGTAAATTATCTCATATGAAGAGGCACAAAAGACCTATTACAGTAGGAGAGAGGATGGGGAAGGGCAATAGGTATCACTTAAATCTTACTCTCATTAGAACTGGCTTTAAAAAGGAAGTATACAAATTACAATTTGGTGCAGAAGTATATCTTTCCCTATAGGAAAGTGGGAAATGAAGAGATTGAAAAAATGATGAACTGACAGAAGGAAGAACAGATTGAAGAAGGTAATGGTCAGAAATAAAACTGGTGAGAAGGGAAAGCAAAGAAAGAGAGAAAGAAGGATAAATAGGAGGAAAAATAGGATAGAGTAAAATACATAGCTAATAATCATAACAGAATATGTATGGGATGAATTTACCTGCAAAATGAAAGTAAGTAATAGAATGGATTAAAAACCAGAATCTGACAATATGTTGTTTACAAGAAATACACTTGCAGAGACACACACAGAGTAGTAAAAGGCTGCAGTAGAATCCATCATACTTCAGCTGAAAAAAGCATGGGTAATAATCATGATCTCAGAAGGTAAAGATTTTGACCATGCAAAGTAGGTCTGTATGATAAAAAGCAAAAAAGAAAAGGACCTATATATAGAAAAATATTTATAGCAACTCTTTTAGTGATGGGAAAGAGGTGGAAATTGAGGGGACATCCATCAATTGGAGAATGGGTGAAAAACTTGTATAAGATTGAGATGGAATACTATTGTACTTTACAAAATGATGAGCAGAATGCTTTCAGAAAAAAAATCCATTGAAATCCCTTCATGAACTGACAAAAATAAAATGAGCAGAACCAGGAGAATGCTGTTCACAGTAACAGCAATATTGTATGATGATCTATTGTGAATAACTTAGCTATTCTCAACAATGCAATTATTCAAGGCAATTCTATAGAATGATGAAAGATGGTGTCCATCTCCAGAGAAAGAATCGATAGAGCCTGAATGTAGATTAAAAATAAATTTTTGGTTTATTTTTTATGGTTTTTTTGGGGGGAGAGGGAGATTTTCTTTCAGATAATGACTTACATTGAAATATGTTTTGCATTACTACATATGTATAACCTATGCCAAATTGCTTGCTTTCTCAATAAGGAGAAGTAAGAGGGAGTGAGAGAACTCAAAATTAAAAAAAATTAAATTGTTTTACATATAATTAAGAAAAATAAATATTAAAAAAGAAGACATTTTTAAAAATTAAAAAGGTCATCAATGAACCCCTTAAGAACTCACTCCCCTCAATTCCTGCATTCACTTTCCCCTTCTCTTCCTTCCCTCCACCTCAAAGCCAGATGAATTCACAGGTGAATTTTACCAAACAATGAAAGAGCAATTAAGCCCAGGATTATATAAACTATTTGGGAAAATAAGGCAAAGAAGGAGTTCTACAAAATTCCTTTTAAAACACAAATTTGGCATTGATATCTAAATTAGGAAGAGCAAAAACAGAGAGGGAAATAAAACAACTAGAGACCAATTTTTTCTAATGAATATTAATGCAATATTTTAAAATAAAATATTAGGATATTACAGCATCATATCAGAAAGGTCATATACTGTGAGTAGGTGGGATTTGTACCAAGGAATGTAGGACAGGTTCAATATTAGGAAAATTATTAACATAATTGACCAACTCAGTGACAAAACAAACAGAAGTCACATACTTAATAGATGCAGGAAAAGTTTTATTCATAATACAATACCAATTCCTTCTAAAAGCTCTAAAGAACACAGAAATAAATGGAATTTTCCTTAAAATGATAAATAGTATCTTCACTCTAAAACAATCAACAGCATAATCTATAATGGGAATCTATTAGAAACCTTTCCAATAAGATTAGAAGTGAAAAAAGGAACCTCATCTTGACCACTGTTATTGAACATGGTACTAGAAATGTTAGCTATAGCAAGAGAAGCATAAAAAAGTAAACAAGAAAAAGAGAAAAAAACTACCAAACATGCTATTCAATAACATTACACTGTTTACATCCTTATATAGGAAGATGATACCTGTGATTCTTGAGAACAATATCTCTATTACAGCAGGAAGGAATTTACATAGAAAAAAGATACAGATGTGAATTTACTTTGATGTAATAATATACAAATAATTAAGGAATTTTTAAAGAGGGTTGTATTGGGAAAAGAGGATAGCAAAAGACAGAATAAGATCAATTATAGCACATGGAAAGACACAAAAGAGACACTATTAGAGTAGAGAGAAAGATGGGAAGGGATAAACATTGTTTTAACCTTGCTTTCATCTGATAGGAGTCAAAGAGGGATTAGCATATTTAGTTTTATCTTACTCCATAAGAGAGTAGAAAGAAAAAGGAGAAAGAAAATAGAAGGAAGTTGATAAAATGAAGGGCAGACTGAGAAAGTGGTGATCAGAAGCAAAATATTGGTGAGGAAGAACAGGGTGAAAGTAGAGAGAAAATATAAATGAGGAAAAATGGAATAGAAAGAAATAGTGTAATCATAACTATGATTATAATTGGGATGAATTCTCCCATAAAAAGGAAAGAGGTAGCAGAGCAGATTAAAAAACACATTTGAATGGCAGAGATACACACAGTAAAGTTAAAAGTCTGGAACAGAATATATTATGCTTCAGCTAAAGTTAAAAAAAAGGGGGGGGATAGGGTAACAATCCTGATCTCAGACAAAACAAAAGCAAAAATAGATCTAATTGAACAAGATAAGGAAGGGAACTACATCTTGCTAAAAGGAATCATAGACAATAAAGTAATATCAATACTTAATATAGATGCTTCAAGTGGTATAACACCCAAATACTTAGAGGAGAAGTTAAGTAAGTCCTAGCAAGAAATAGAAGAAATAAAACTATGCTGCTGGGCAACCTCAACTTCTTGCACTAAGAATTAAATAAATTTAACCAATCAACAAGAAAGGAGTTAAGGAGTTAGAGAGTTTTAGAAAAGTTAGATATGATATCCTCTGAAAAGAAATTGAATGGGGATAGAAAGGAATATACTGTTTTGTCAGTGGTACATAGCATCTATACAAAAATTGACAATGTATTAGAGTATAAAACTCACAATCAAATGCAAAAAGGCAGAAATAACAAATACATCCTTTTTAGATCATGATGCAAATTACATGCTATAAAGGACCATGGCAAGATTAACTAAAAATTAATTGAAAACTCAATTTAAAATGAATGGGTCAAACAATGAATCATAGAATCAGCCAAAATTTCATTAAAGACAATGACAATAAGAAATAGAGTGGCTGGTCAGTGGAATAGGTTAAGTACACAAGATACAGTAGTAAATTATTAGGGTAATCTACTTTTTGATAACTTCAAAAACTTCAACTTCTGGGATACTATTCACTATTTAACAAAAACTGCTAGAAAACTGGAAAATAGTATGGCAGAAACTAGATATAGATGAACCTTTCATTTCCTGTACCTAAGGTCAAAATGGTACATGATTTAAACCTAAAGGCTATACCATAAGTAAATTAGAAAATTAAGGAATAGTTTATCTGTCAGATCTATAGAAAGGGAAAGAAATTAAGGCCAAACAAGGGATAGAGAATGTTATAAAATGAAAAAAAAGGATAATTTTGATTATACTCTTTTAAAAATTTTCTGCACAAACAAATCCAATGCAACCAAGATTAGAAGAAAAGCAGAAAGCTGGGGAAAAAATCTTTATAGGTATCTGTGATCAAACCTCATTTCTCAAATATAAAGAGAATACCACCATTTGGTATTGCCTAAGAAACAGATTAGTGGATCAGTGGAATAGGTTAGGTTCACAAGACAAAATAGTCAACTATAGCAATCTAGTGTTTGATAAACCCCAAAGATCCTAACTTTTGGGATAAGAATTCATTATTTGACAAAAACTGCTGGGATAACTGGAAATTAGTTTGGCAGAAATTAGGCATGGACCCACACTTAACACTGTATACCAAGATAAGATCAAAATGGGTCCATGATTTAGGCATAAAGAACAAGATTATAAATAAACTACAGGAATATAGAATAGTTTATCTCTCAGACATGTGGAGAGGAAGAAATTTGTCACCAAAGATGAACTAGAGACCATTATTGAGCACAAAATAGAAAATTTTGATTACATCAAATTAAAAAGTCTTTGTACAAACAAAACTAATGCAAAAAAGATTAAAAGGGAAGCAACAAATTGGGAAAACATCTTCACAGTTAAAGGTTCTGATAAAGGTCTCTAATTTATAAGAAATGAAGCCATTCTCCAATTGATAAATGGTCAAAAGATATGAACAGACAATTTTCAGATGATGAAATTGAAACTATTTCCACTCATATGAAAGAGTGTTCCATATCACTATTGATCAGAGAAATGAAAATTAAGACAACTCTGAGATACCACTACACACTTGTCAGATTGGCTAAGATGACAGGAAAAAATAATGATGAATTTTGGAGGGGATGTGGGAAAACTGGGACACTGATGCATTGTTGGTGGAGTTGTGAATGAATCCAGCCATTCTGGAGAGCGATCTGGAATTATGCCCCAAAAGTTATCAAACTGTGCATACCCTTTGATCCAGCAGTGGTACTACTGGGCTTAAACCCCAAAGAGATACTAAAGAAGGGAAAGGGACCAGTATGTGCCAAAATGTTTGTGGCAGCCCTGTTTGTAGTGGCCAGAAACTGGAAAATGAATGGATGTCCATCAATTGGAGAATGGTTGGGTAAATTGTGGTATATGAATGTTATGGAATATTATTGTTCTGACCAGCAAGATGAACTGATGCTAAGTGAAATGAGCAGAACCAGAAGATCATTATATACTTCAACAATGATACTGTATGAGGATGTATTCTGATGGAAGTGGATTTCTTTGACAAAGAGAAGATCTAATTCAGTTTTAATTGATCAATGATGGACAGAAGCAGCTACACCCAAAGGAGGAACACTGGGAAATGAATGTAAACTGTTTGCATTTTTGTTTTTCTTGCCTGGTTACTTTTACCTTATAAATCCAATTCTTCCTGTGCAACAAGAAAATTGTTCAGTTCTGCACACATATATTGTATCTAGGATATACTGTGACATATTTAACATGTATAGGACTGCTTGCCATCTGGGGGAGGGGGTGGAGGGAAGGAGGGGAAAAATCGGAACAGAAGTGAGTGCAAGGGATAATGTTGTAAAAAATTACCTTGGCATGGGTTCTGTCAATAAAAAAGTTATAATTATTTTTTTAAAAAAGAAGATTAAGCAGGTCATTAAAAAAAGAGAATATCAGCCATTACCCAGTTGACAAATAGTCAAAAATTATAAAGGATAGTTTTCAGATGAAGAAATTAAGGTTATCTATAGGCATAGGAAGAAGTGCTCTAAATAATTTTTGATTAGAAGAATGCACATTAAAACACCTCAGGTACCACCTCATATCTATCACATTGGCTAAAATAGCAAAAAAAGAAAAGAAAAAGAAAATGATAACTGTTGGAGATGTGGGAAAATTGGGGCTTTTATACATTATGAATGGAGTTGTAATCTGCTCCAACCATTCTGGAAAGCAATTTGGAACTACTCCCAAAGAACTATTAATCTATACATACCCTTTGACCCAGGAATACCAGTGTATTTCAAAAAGATTAAAAAAGGGAAGGGACCTATTTGTATCAAAAAAATTATAGCAGTTATTTTTGTAGTAGTGAACAATTGAAAATGGAGGAAAAGACAATCAATTGGGGATTGCATGAGTAAGTTGTGGAATATGATTTTAATTAAATCCTATTTTGCTCTAAGAAAGGATGAAAGGGTGATTTCAGAAAATCTGGGCTTACATGAACTGATGCAGAGTGAAGTAATCATAAGCAGGAAAACAACTATATTGCACACATATGTGATTGACTTAGCTATTCTCAGTAATACCAAGATAACTCCAAAGGATTCATGATAAAAAATGCTATCAACGTCCAGAGAAAGAACTGATAAAGTCTGAATACAGATAGAAGCATGCTATTTTCTACTTTTGCATGTGTGTGTATGTTTCATCTCTCTTTTCTTTTGAAACATGACTAATATGGGAATATAATATGATAGTAATATACAGCCTGCATCAAATCACTGTCTCATGGAGGTAGTAGGGAAGGAACTTAGAAAAAAAAATTGGGATTCAAAAAAATTTAAAGCATATTAAAATTGCTTTCTACACGTAATTGAAAAAAGTTAAACTTTATTCAAAATAAAAAATACATCAAAGAGAGTAGAAGGAAGTTTAGAAAGATACAGAAAGAAATTGAGCAATTTTATTACTATCATATTAAATTTAATATACATTTTACACTATGTAATAGAATGTTAATTTCCTATACAATGTTCTTTATTGAACCGTTTATTTTTATTTGTGAATTATGCCTGTTAAGATTCAAAAATCTTTTAATGAAAAAATAAAATTAATGGACTTAAAAACTATCTGCATATAGTCAGATTTATATAAATTAGAATAGGTGATGGAGAAATTATACATGGCTTTCTCCCCATGATATAATGAGCCATTGGGTACCATTTCAGATAAAAAAAATACCAAGGAATCCATCTTAAGAGCAAAATTATCTGTATTAAATTTTTACTTTTCTGGAATTTTCCAAACAATTATCCATTTTCTACTTTACACTGGTGTGAAATAAATAAGTCATGTTCAATATGATTGAGTACAAGGCTGAATAAACAATAGTGATTTAGGGAGAAGCACTGATACACCCCAGGTGCATTCATACTAGATAAATGGACTATGGAACAATTGCTTTCTTTCAAACAAACAGTGAGTATTATTATATAATTGCTTTGGCTGTAGCAACTAATATTAATTATGAGGAATCACTGCAATTACTAAAATCACTGCAATTAATGAGTGGCTATGCTGACACAATAGCAAAGACACACATCGGTAATGTAATTAGATGGCATTTCCTTCAATTTCTAGCCTTTAACTATACAACATTCTAAAACTCTGATTAAATAATTTTCTGTCTGCTATTAACCTTCCTTTTGGGCCAGTTGCATTGCATCAAAAAAGAATCCTATGAGGATACAAAAACACAGTAAGATTCGACAGTTATCTATCATTTTCACTGTCTCCTATTTTCTTTCTTCCTCCCATCTTTTCAACCAATAATAACTGTTATCAGCTCCATTTTTTATAAAGAATAATGCTGTTAATAATAATAGTAATAATGATAATGCTCATCATTTCTTAGATCCTACTGGTTTGAGAATGGATTCCTTAGTTTTTATCTGAAATGTATGCATTATATCTAAAGGAAAAAAGCCAGTAACCAATATACATGTATATACATAGCATTTATATGTCATCTATTATGTGACAAGCACTGAACTAATCACTTTAAAAATGATCATTTCATTTATCCTCTTAACAAGTTACTATTATTATCCCTCTATTAAAGTTGTGGAAACTGAGGCAAATAAAACTTAAAGAACTTGCTCAGAGTTTTGCAAGCTAGTATGTGTCTCAGGCTAGATTTTGCTAAGATTTTCCCGACTTCAGGCCCAGAACTCTATCCATTGTGCCTGCTAACTATCTCACTATTTATGGTTTTTTTGTTTTTTATTTTTTTATTTTTTTTTATTTTACTTAAGGAGTTATGTATATCATTTATCCTCAGTTTAGAAAGGCAGGACATTTCAGACTCATTTTTCCTCCCCAAGACCTTCAATCATAACATATCTATTTACTGCTATTGGGGCTCTCCAATGCTATGTATTTTATTCTGAGGGAAATTTATGATATACTACTATATCTGCAAGACATGTTTCTTAATTCTTAATGCATTTTATTTCTAAGTCAAATGCTTTCTTTGGTAAAAATTAAGCAGAGTGATGTAATTTATCTGGAACCATGTTGCAGAGAAAATGAAAGCCAATTATTAAATTTGAAGATGAGTCCAGAACTATAAAAAATGTGTGTCTGGCTGTGTTTGATGTAGGATAGAGTTGTTTAGATCATTTCAAATTCCCCCTAATCAGTTTGTTATTGTTAATATTTGTGAAAACTAATTGAAAAAAGTGATTTAGCTGTCAAAAGTAAGGAAACTATGACATACCGTGATAACAGGAATGATTTCCTCCCTTCCCTTTTTTCTTTTTGCTTTTATTAACAATTGTTCTTCAAACAAGCTCCCTGCAGTATAGTTGTTATCAAATATGCATAGGGGTGTCATCTCTATGCAAAGTCTCATCCTTTATACTCATTCATCTGTGCTAAATGAGTAGCAACGTCAGCTCAAAGCAAACTGGTATAAAACAGCCTTTGTTAATAATTTTTGCTGTGATTCTACTAAGCTTTAGATAACAGGTGGATATGTTTCATAACAGAGGCAATTATGGGACAGTAAGCTTTTCCCCACTTAATCAGGGAATAGAAGACAGTAGATAGCTCTTGGGATATGTGAAAGGGCTCACCTTCATCAAACCATATTTGTTAATTTGCTAGATTGAACAAGTTGACTGTCAGGATAGACTATTTTCTATACTGATTAAAATATAAAATCTTTGAAAAGAGTGAGGAGGTTAAAAATTGTTTGCTTTTTTTTTTTTTTGCAAGATTTAACTGCAAATCTTTTAGGGCCAATAAAAGTCTTTCAAGCCAGAATTACCTTGATAAGAAGGGAAACTGCATGTTCAGAAATGTATATAACAGATTTATATATCTATTTACACAAAATTATGATATATACTACATACTAATTTATAATTTAAAAAGGAATTCCAGAGCATAAAGGAAAAAAATTAATTCTCTGTAAATCCACTTATATTTTTTTTATTATCAGAAATACAAAAGGTTTGCTAAATGTCAAAGTAATTTAAAAAATTATTTACCTTACATCCTTTGTTGCTTTCTGAGATGAAAAAATCAACACATTTTCCTAAATTTCTAAATGGATTTAATATTGATTAAACCTAGATCTATGATTTCAGCAATTTAGAGAAATCTGGGAGAGTTAGCTTTTCCATTAAAAAATAATAACAAGCCATTTAGAGAGTTTAAATGAGGATCACACAACCAATGAATATTAGATGCATATCAAGTCTTTCTGACTTCACAGCCAGCTCTCTGTCTCTACACTAACTGCCTCTAGAATTTAATATCACATTTTAAAAATATAGATAAAAACAAATAACTAATAACAAAAAATTAGGAAATTAGGGAAACCTTTTTTTATAAAGGAAGAGGATGTCTATCAAATGTAGAATGATCAAAGAAACTATGATATACTAATATACATATGTATACATATTTATACATATGTGTTTTGTTTGTATGTATATGTGTGTGTATGAGTATATATTCAGATTGAAATGTAATTGGGAAATGTTCAACAAAATAAGTGAAAATATACTAGAACAGTGATAATGCTAATTTGTGCTTTTCTCAGTTGAGATGCAGCTTGCAGGAGTTAGTTTCTACCTGAGTTGGATAATACTTCTCTAGAAACTGGGAAGGTTAGATGAATTTTTATCATGTATATGATATATAGCTAGATGGGGTAGCTAGATAATGCAGCAGATAGAGTGATGAGCCTGAAGTGAGGAAGGCTCTCATTTCTGGGTTCAAGTCTGGCCTTGGGTACTAACTACATGAACCTGGGTATGGTATTACTTGCTTCAGTTTCCTCACCTGCAAAATGAGATGGGAGGGAGGAAATAGCAAAAAAATTCAAATGAGCCCACAAAGAATCAGATAAAAATGAAAATAACTAAACTATAGAAGCATGGTGCCCTGATCCCTCTTTCTTAAGGTCAGGTTTGCCCTGGGATCACACTGAGGAGTTGAGATGTCCTTTCTCTTGTTGTCTTGAGCTTCCCCTGCCTATGTTCAACCACAACTCATAGAGGCCTATTACTTTTACCAAAGTTCCATTTATCCATTCCACATCAATTAGTTTGCAAAAAAGAATATTTACTTCAATGATATAGCAAGGGCAAGCATATAAACATTTCAACAAATATCTCCAAGATATATTTTTCCTATATAGCTCCTCAGCTCAAAATCTAGTTTAATTTCTATAAAACAGTTGTCCCACCAAGTCTATGTCCAGTAATATCATGACTTCACTATGACTTGCTAGGTTGGATTCGCAAAGGTCACTTCTGAAGATTGTTCTTTGTTTCTTAGAGCACTGATGCTACAGTGACTATACAACCTACTCTGAATTTGGACTCCCAGATTGCTGTGGCTTACTTTTACAATCTTTGAAATTCCCAAAGTAAAAGACTCTTTTTAAAAGAACAAACAAAAAGATGAAGGATTGATGGTCTCAGAAAAAGAGAAGGTACTACAGTCTCCCCCCTTATAACATAGTCTTTTACTGGCTAATACATATGAAGGAGTCAGTGAATAAAAACTGCACCAGCCAAAGCTAACTCAAGCCTTTTTGAAACTATTAATTTGATACTTTTGGCAGCACAAGCCAATCAAAAAAGTTTCTTCCAACCCTGTGGTTAACCAACTGTAACCAGTTATAGAATGTAACTCTCCAAGGCACTTCTTTCCAAGGCACTTTCTTTTCATGTCATCACAACAATCCTGGGAACAATAACCCTAGAGAGGATACAGCAATTGGTCAAGCTGGAAACTTGTGCTATTCAGGGTATATATTGCAGCTATTAGATGGTGGTTTTTATTGTAGAAAATACATACACATATATATTCATATATGCATGCCACTTACCTATATTTGCATATATAACATAAATAGATAGCTATAGCTATAGCTATAACTATAATCATAGAGGGAAAGGACAAAGCAAAAATACTCTCTATGTAATAGCTTAAATTATCTATAACATGAGCACTAAATGTCTTATAGTCTTGCAAATAAAGTATACTGGAAAGAAAAACATGTTCAAAATAAAATGAGTTATATTATGAATTAGTGGAATTTCAGTTCTCACTGTGCACAGAAAGTGATGTATAGCCTACATTTATCTGAATAATTCACTCAATGTAGAATGCCAACATGACCAATTCAGAACTTTAATATCATTTTTTCCTTCCCCTAAAATAAAGCTCTTTGCCCTGAATTACAAGGGATAATTCTTTCAAATGTCTACACTTTTCTTGTAAAAAAAAAATCACATTTAGGATTCTTCAGAATCCATTTTAATTTTCCAAATTATGATATTCATAGTGACACCAAAATTTTCCTATGTATACTTTATTTCTATAGTAATTTGTATTTCTAACCAAAAAAAAAAAAAAGTACAGTGTTTTTTTTTTTTTTTTAATTCCTTGGCTGGATTTTGTCTCAGTGTTTTCAGCAAAACTGAATAAAGATGTCTCCATTTTGCAATGAAAGATTCAATTACTTTTAGAATGCTGTGTAAACATCTCTAGATGAACAATCTTAACAAATGTATTATGATTCAACAAGAATTTATGTGACACTTGTTTTCTTGCTTCAACAGCAACCTATTTTCCTTAGCTTGAACTGCCGCTAGCACTGAATTTTTGGCAGGCAGCCAACCAACCTCTGTTTCGAAATGAAACTGATACCATCTGCTCCAGTAGTGCAATATATTCCACATCAGGTCAAAAGCAGCAAGCTTGTAGTATTAACATTATACTAATCTGTAAAGACATTTTCACTAGGCTAGATAGGCTAGTGTTGAACAGAGCTTTAAAAATAAGCAACATCAGTAATTGTCAGTTTACAGATTATCCAGCAGTGGATATTTGTAGAGTATTTCAAGTGAGAACAAGTTGTTAGGGAAGAGAAGAAAAAGAAAGAAAGAAAGAAAGAAAGAAAGAAAGAAAGAAAGAAAGAAAGAAAGAAAGAAAGGAAGGAAGGAAGGAAGGAAGGAAGAAAGGAAGAAGAAAAAGAAAGAAAGAAAGAAAGAAAGAAAGAAAGAAAGAAAGAAAGAAAGAAAGAAAGGAAGAAAGGAAGGAAAGAAAGAAAGGAAGAAAGAAAGAAAGAAGGAAAGAAGGAAAGAAAGAAGGAAAGAAGGAAGGAAAGAAGGAAAGAAAGAAAAAAGGAAGGAAAGAAAGAAAGATAAAGAAAGAAAAAGAGAGAGACAAAGAGAGAAAGAGAGAAAGGGAGGGAGGAAGGAAGGAAGGAAGGAAGGAAGGAAGGAAGGAAGGAAGGAAGGAAATAATAGAGGGAGAAGGAGAGAAAGGAGGAGAAGAGAAGAGGAAAGAAAAGGAAACAAAGAAATGGAAAGGAGGTAAGGAAGAAAGAGAGAATTGGAAAGAAAAAAGGGAAAGGGAAGAAGAAAAATGAAAGAAGGTGGAAAGGAAAGAGAAAATGAAAAAAAAACGAAGGAGGGAGGGAAGGAAGGAAAAGAATAAGGGACAGAGAGTGAAAAAAAGGAATGTCCCCAGAAAAGTAGACAAAAAGGCTAAGAAGAATATGGATTGTCCAACAAACTATAAGTCATTACAAGTTTTGGTGGCTTTGAAAAATTTACATAGAGAAGTCAAAGTTCTCAGAAAAAAAAAAAAAAAAAAAAAAGCCATAACCTGTTCTGGAATTCATCTTGGCTATCCAAGTTGGGAGGAAAATGATGACTGATTATGATTACTTGCCTGACAGTTATGAGAAAGAAGTTAATGAGATGGGGATGGCACTGAGACAGTGATAAAATGAAAGTGTGAACATGTGGACTCAAACTGGTTTGAGACTTCAGCAAGTAGATAAGGAAGAAACAGCAGATGTGTGGTCTATTTAACACATGGCAACCAGTCAAGTCCTCCTTTTATTTCCGTTCCTTCTAGGAGTATAGCCTGGGTAACTCTACTACCTATTAATTAACTGATTGTCTTAATATTTTCTTCCATTCCCCTTTTTCAACCAATGAAAGCAAGATTGGAGGGGTGGGGAAAAAAATAAAGGCAATCCAATATCATTATCTACAATGTTTTTGAGGTATGTTAATTGTCAGTCTGTTTCTTTAAAAGCTTATTTGTATTTCTATGATACTCAAAGTTTCTAGTGAACTACATATTTATTTACAATGATGCTTATCTAAGTTTTTTTTATGTGCAGGGTTTGAGATTACAAGAGAAATTAACCCCAAAAGGAAAAAATTAAAGATTTTCCCTCTATCAAGCTGAGATGGAACAATGAACTGATGACGGAACAATGAACTGATGACGGAACAAGGGGGGAGTTAGAAAGGAGACAGAAGATATAAATGAGCTATTTTAAGATATAAATTTGAGTTACTTTAACCTTTACTCCATGAAAGCAAAAAGAGAACTGCACTAGGAATATTAGTTTGTTGATATTTGGAAAATGATAAATTATAGTAAAAATGTACTCACTTGCAATTTAACTAAAGTTTCCATTGCTATCATCCCCTTTTGTAACCTGAAGTATTATTTAAATCCCTTTCAATGACAGTTGAATGAATTTTGTATTCTTTCTAACTATGAATGGTGCTGTGTGTGTGTGACAGTATGTTTCTGTATGTACTCTTTCCCTCCAGTTTAATAAGAACCAGAGGAGCACCTAATGAAAGACAAGTCATAGAGTTCTAACTTTGTCAGTTACTCTGTTTCTAACTAAATATATTTTAGACCTACATCTCCAATAACTATATGACATAAAATCATCAGCAAGATATTAGTTACAGCATAATTTACACTGCATACATAGTTAATATATAATTTTTTCATATTGCCTTATTTATTTGATTTTTACTAACTCAGAAATATGCTACATATGTAGAGCAGTGATGTGGTTAAAGAATTTGAAGTTATCTCTTTGGAAACTGTGTAAAGAACCTAATTTATAAAGACAAAATACATCTGGTTTAGTCTCCTTTTTTGTTGTATGAAGCAATTCTCAATTACTTAGATATATTTAAAACAGTAAAATAGTAGACTCCACTAAAGGGTTAACCATTACTTAAAGTCTAAGAAAATCAATTTAGTGGGACTAATATCTGAAAGCCAGATAACTAATTTAATAATTATATTTTTAGAAAAAATATGGTACATAATAAAGGGAGGTCTTTGCTTTTAAATTGCTCTAATTAGGACAAAACACTTTCTCATGATTGTATTTTTATTGTATTTCACATCTATACATTTGTATTTAGGTTTTTCACTGTTCCTTTTAATTCAATTTAAGATTCACTGTTTAAAATGATTTTTGAAAATTCAGAAGATGTAATTCAGTCTTTGGAAGTTCTTAGACCCTGGGTTTTTACAATGAAAAAAATCAAAGGTGTCATGGAAATCATTTATGGCATTTTAAAAACCAGTATGGCTCTGACTTTCTCTAGGGAAGTCACATTCTCTAGAAGATGAGAAAGAATTTGTTTCAGTTTTAGTTTTCCTAAACTTTTATGTTCCTTCTAAAATTGCTTATTTGGCAACTTTTCCGTGTTGTATCTTGTTTGGAATATTGCTTACTTTCAAAGATTTCTTTGAAAGTAATTATACTAACGTCCAGGGGGAAAACAGTTTTTTATTCTGTAGAACAGAAAGACATGATATTACCATGAGCACTTCCTCCAAACTAAAGTTAAATATTTATTGAATATATTCATATATTCATAACTGTTTAGATACTATAAGATAGAGGAGGAGGAGAAAGAGAAGTAGTAAGTGAAAAAAAAAAGAGAACGAGGAGCATGAGGCAAAGATTGTATAGGCCCTGCTCCTTAAGAGATTCCTAATTTTTAGGGTAATATAATGAAAAGACTAGATTCTAGTTCTGTCACTACTTGGGCAATTGACTTGGGAAAAGGTACTTAAAATTTTGGGCCCTAGACTACCTCATTTATAAAATTGATGAAATTTGCTTCTTTCCATGACACTCCTCAGCAAAGATTTGCAAGAGCATCAGATTAAGATATAATTAACAAAATAAAAAGAAAATATTAATAAGCTATTACATGAAGTTCAGGATGATACAAGAACATGACTAGAAGTTTTTCAGCATATTGATTAAAGCTGTACTATAATGGCTGAAGCCATTGTGATAAAACTAAATAGGTTGAAATTTCAACAAGGAACAAAGTCAGCTTATAGTAAGGTCACAATCCAGAAACCAAAAAGATTTTAGTTTGAATGTCTTCCTTAAGGAAATCTAAAACCACTCCATCTCTGATATCTGTCAGGAAGAGACAAAGCCAGCTTTATGTCTAAATACTAATAGAAATAGAGAATCATAGAGCTAAGGTATCTCAATTTGGGATGTCTACCAAAAGGAATGTAACTATTATGATCTATTATATCCTGTCAGTACTGTAGCAGATTTTCTCTTGTCCAGATTTTCTCTGAAACACCATGAATCACAACAGCTCCTGTTGGCAATGTGAGAGAATAGAGAGTAATTTAAGCCACTCCTCAGGAAAAATGTTTTTATGAGTTTCAGAAATATTCTTCCTTTGGTTACTGATACTCTGGACATCATCCTTAATGCTACATTTATTAAAATGTGCTTGTGCTAAGACAAAAGACATTCAATCTATTACTGAATCCATAAATAGTATACTTATACATCTTAGATATTGCATTGCTCATATTTCATAATCACAATTTTTTTATAAACCAAGATTACCTTCATAACTAACTGAGACATAAAATAATATTTGAGTGTTATAAGATTCATTATAACAACATTTTCATTTGAAAACTCATTTCATTTCATTGTTCCAACAAATTGGTCTAATTAGTTAATAATAAATGTAAAGGTAAAGGAAATAGATTAAATCAATCACTCTAACTTGAGGGTTAAGATAGTGAAGTGAAAACAGCATTTTTGCCAAACTGACCCTCTTTTACAATGATTTTTTTAAATGTGCCCATTATGAGCAGCAAAGTCAACAAAAAATCAGTCATGTTTTTGTCCTAGGGCAGCTAAAGAAGACAGAAAGATCTCTGGATGCTAGGAGAATAGCATAACATGGCAGAAGTGCTGCTTCAGGGACAGTAAAGAGACTAGACCAGTTGAGAAAGGGATGCCAAAAAAGCACTGGGCAAAGAATCACCTAATATTTGTCAGCTCAGATATCCATTACTTAGTTCTGGGTCAGTGTTTCATGGCTATTTATGCAAAGTACTCAGTTCAAGGCCAAAGTTTCAGAGAAGAGAGGAGCAATCACATTTGCATGGAGATAGGGGCTCAATCTGAGTAAGGATGAGAGCCCTCAAAAACACTGTGACCTGATTTTTTCCTGGATCACACCACTCTGAAAACAATAAAACTCAAAAATTATTATTTGACATGAGGGCATAACCCAAAATTTGAAAAAAATTTACAAAGAAATTTCTTAGGTCATTTGGTAGAGAATTCCAGTGTAGATCCTTCTTCTCTAGGCTCTAGAAGGTTTATGTTATATAGGATTTAGGCCAGAGTACCCACAAATAAATCACATGTGTGCAGTGCCAATAAGGCACTTTGAAAGCAACATAGATTGAGATTGAGATCAGTAAATATAAAAATAAAATAAACGTAGGCAAAGTCAAGATACAAGAGACTCAAATACAATCTTGGGTGGACCACAAACTAAACCTGGATTTGGGGATAAAAAATAAAAATTTTTTGAGTGGATTTATATCTGAGGGAGCCCATAATTTCTTCAGAATTACTGAGGTTAAGCTACGCCCAGAGAAAGAACTCTGGGAGATGACTAAAAACCATTACATTGAATTCCCAATCCCTATATTTATGCCCACCTGCATTTTTTATTTCCTTCACAAGCTAATTGTACAATATTTCAGAGTCTGATTTTTTTTATACAGCAAAATAATGTTTTGGTCATGTATACTTATTGTGTATCTAATTTATATTTTAATGTATTTAATATCTACTGGTCATCCTGCCATCTAGGGGAGGGGGTGGGGGGTAAGAGGTGAAAAATTGGAACAAGAGGTTTGGCAATTGTTAACGCTGTAAAGTTACCCATGCATATAACCTATAAATAAAAGGCTATTAAAAAAAGAGAGAGAGAGAGAGAAATACAAATTAAAACAACTTTGAGGTAGTATATCACTTCTCCCAGATTGGCTAAGATGACTGGAAAAGATAATGATAAATATTGGAAATATGTGGGAAAACTGGGACCTGAATGCATTGTTGTTGTAGTTGTGAAATGATCCAATCATTCTGGAGAGGAATCTAGAATTATGCCCAAAGGGCTATCAAAATGCATACACCCTTTGACTCTGCAATGCCATTAATGAATCTGTATCCCAAGGAAATCCTAAAGGAGATAAAATACTCACATGTGCCAAAAAAAAAAAAAAAAGAATTACTGAGGTTAGGGTTACATAGTGAGTTCAAACAATCTCAAGTCACATAAATTTCAATTCAAATAATGTTTATAAATGAGAAAAAAATCACAATCCCAGTGAGCTGTGAAAATAACAGAAGTACATAAAAGACAGCATCTTTTGTAGTTTTCCCTGATTATCTCTTTTGATTTTTCTGAAATCAATTTTGCTATACCTAACTTTTTAAATTCAGCAGAAGCATAATAGATTTTATTCTAGCCCCTGATTTTAATTCTGTGTTTTTCTTGTGAAATCACATTTCACATCCAGAGGTAAGCAAAACCTAACTATCATAAACAGTGATTTTTAAGAAATAGACTGTTAAAAAAAATAGTAAGCAATAAAAAAGAACCAAAAGCTATTATTACAATAGGGAAAATCAAGACAAGCTCAGAAGAAAACAATGACAATCAAAAGACCAAAGAAAAATGGAAATTAGAAATTGGACACAAACCAGCAAGAATTCCTCTAAGATCTAAGGGGATAAAAGATAAAAAAAGTTTAAAAAAAAAGAGAGAGAGAGAGAAAGAGAAAGAGAGAGAGAGAGAGAGAGAGAGAGAGAGAGAGAGAGAAGTAAAGAAAAAATGGGAAAGGAAATGGAAACTAAGCATTAACAGAAAAACAAGAAAAAAAACTTAAAAAAAGTAACTCCTCAAAAATTAGAAATGGCCAAGTGAAAGTTAATGACTTCATGAGACATCAAGAAACAATAAAGCAAAGACAAAAGAATTAAAAAAATAGAAGAAAAAGTGAAATGCAAGGGAAAAAAAAACAAACCTGAAAAATAGATAAAGAAGATATAATCTAACAATTATTGAACAAGTTGAAAGCCATGACTAAAACAAAACTCACTACATTATATTTCAAGAAATTATAAATGAAAACCACATATATATTGTGGAACCAGAGGACAAAGTAGAAATTGAAGGAATCTGTCAATCACCTCCTGTAAGGGAGTGACAGGATAAAAAAAAGAAGGAATAAGAAAAAGAAATGGGATGGATGATTCACACAGTAATCACAGCAGTGAATGAAAATGAAGTAAGGTCGTTCATAAAATGGGCATAGATAGTACACATATTAGCAACCAGAATCCTACAATATGTTATTTAAAATGGACATAATTGAAACAGAAAGACACAGAATTAAAATCAGGGGCTAGAATAGAATCTATTATGCTTCATCTGAATTTAAAAAGTTAGGTATAGCAAAATTGATTTCAGAAAAATCAAAAGCAAAAATTTATCTAATTAAAAGAGATAATCAGGGAAAACTGCATTTTGCCAAAAGGTATCATAGACAATAAAGTAATATAATATTTTACACTTATTGTAAAATTTGTACATTTATTGGATAATAACCTCATTTCTCAAATATATTGTGAAGAGTCAAATTTATTTTTAAAAAAGTCATTTTCCGATTGATAAATGTTCAAAGGATATGAACAGGCTGTTTTTAGAAGAAGAAATCAAAGCCATCTATTGTCATATAAAAATACTCTAAATCACTATTGATTAGAGAAAGATAAATTAAAACAACCCTGAGGTACATTTATTAGATTGGCTAATATGATAGAAATTATAAATTTTGGAGAATATGAGGGGAAACAGGTACACTAATAAAATGTTGTTAGAATTGTGAATTGGGCTTGCCATTCTTGGAAATTAGTTTGGAACTAGGTCCAAAGTGCTATAAAACTATACATACTCCTTTCAACTAGAAATACTAGTACTAGGTCTGTATCCCCACAAGATCAAAGAAAAAGGAAAAGAACCTATATGTTTAAAAATAATCATGGTAACTCTTTTTATGGTGGCAAAGAATTGGAAATTGAGGGGATGCTTCTCATTTGAAGAATGGCTGAACTTAAAGAGTACTATTGTGATATAATAAATTATGAGGCAAAAAAAAAAAAAACCCAACACATAAGAAAACCTATATCACCTGAAGCAAAATAAAAGAAAGCAGAAGCAGGAGATCATTGTACACTTTAACAATCATATTATAATTACATAGTCAACTTTGAAAGACTTACCTGCTGTAATCAATAGGATCATTGAGGAAAATTCCAAAGGATTCAGGATGAAAAAATGCTATCCACCTACAAAGAGAAAATTGATGAATTGAGAAGTAATTGAAATGTAATTTTTTACTTAATTTTTCTTTCTTTTTTGTAATATGGCTAATACAGAAATATGCTGTTGAATGGATTTAATAAAAGTTATGAATACATTCCATGTTTAAATAATTGTTTTAAAGATGAAGAGTGAGTAAAAACTACTTAACCCCAAACCCCAGAACTTCTAAAAAATTACTATTGCCTAAGATATGTCACAAAGGTTCTAATATATTACACTTATTAATTATAAGCTGTATCAATATTAAATCTAAGTCTAAATTAGTTAAAACATCTGTGGATTTTGCATGTAGTTATAGGACCATCATTATGTATACTTAATACTAAATATCATCCCTTTATTTCTTATTTTCTAGTCACATATATTTTCCTGCTGGCACCCCCAATATAGCTAATATTACATGACTTTATTTACTCAAAGTGAAAGTCATACTGAAAAAATATTGATGTGATTATATGTAACAGACCAATGACAACTTTAATTTTTCTTTTTGGTGTAATGGATCGTTTTAGGTGAAGAACTCCTAGATAAGAACTCTTGGATTAAACTGAAAGTACTGTTATTCATATCTAGTAGTGACTGCCCAAAGACTAAGTATATTATGTTTGTATCCCCCCTCTAAGATTTTTGGTATTCTTGGGGATATACCCTTAGAAAGTTGGAGGCTTCCCATTTCTGCCTCTGGCTTATGTCCCTACTCATCATGTTATGAAGTTTTAGAATTCTAAATATACCCCAGCTCCATTTTATGACTTAGTGTAGTAGTCAGATTGGATCGTACAAGGAAATATTTACTTCCAAAGTATGACCAGAGCAACCTATCAGAATACATAATCCTCCCCTATACTCAGCCTCTGGAGAATCAAGAAAGTGGTTTTTGGTCCACAGTTTTACTCAGTTCTTGTGTATTTAATTCCCTCAAGTTCTAAAACTAAAACATCCCCTGAGTTTATATCCTGAAACCCTGCCTTCTGAGGGCTTCCTTGATGGACTGGTTAGAATATCCAGGCCGGAATTCTGGGCTTCAAAGTCTTCATGACTTGGGATTTCAAATCTTGGATTCTGCTTCCAGTGCATAAAACTGGAAAAGGCAAATGACACAAGACCAAAGTCCTTTCCTTTTTCCTAAAGAGAAAGGAAAAGTGTCCTTTCCTGTTACTAAAATTACTGTTAGAGGATATTTTCTCCTACCCATGTCTTTCTAAAATAAGTGAGGATAAAGACTTTTGGGCATATCCCCAAACCACTTGACATATCCATATGGAAGACAACACTTGCTCCTGGAGAAGACATTTTGTCTTGGCTCAGCACTTGGATTGGAGCAGCCTCTATCTACTGGCTACATATCTGTAATTACAAAAGTCTTTAAATCTTCCTGACTGAGGCAGTGTGTATTTCTGTGGCTTCTACTGATAAAAGCCTCATTCACTCAAAACAATGACATCCTGCTGTAGGGTGGGAAACAGGAAAGGACACTTTTCCTTTCTCCTTAGGAAAGAGGAAATGATTTGGTCTTGTGTCATTTGCCTTTTCCAGTTCTATGCACAGGAAGCAGAATCCAAGATTTGAGATCCCAAGTCATGAAGACTTTGAATCCCAGAATTCCAGTCCTTGGGTTGAGAAGCTGGAGTAACAGTGATCTTGGGACCAGGATTCTAGTTGCTTCTAGTCCATCAGGGAAGTCTTCAGAAGCAAAAGTGCTGGCATAGAGTCCCATGGAGGCTAAGAACTGGATTAAATTGTTAACCTAATTTCTGTCCTCTTTCCCATAGACTGCTTTATTTTTTTTTTAATGAAGAATGGTTTTATTTCAGATTTTATTTTCCCCAGTTATACATAAAACCAATTTTTAACATTTATTTTCAAAACTTTGAGTTCCAAATTATCTCTCTTCCTCTCTCCCCATTCTTCCCCTCGTTGAGAATGCGAACAATTGAATATAGGTTTTACATATATAGTCATGAAAAACATGTCATGTTGTGAAAAAAAAAAAGCCTTCAAGAAAAGTAATAAAGTTTAAAAAGTATGCTTTAATCTGTATTCAGACTCCACCAATTCTTTCTCTGAGGAAGAATATAGTTTTTTATCATAATTTTTCAGAGTTGCCTTAGATTATTGTATTGCTGAGAATAATTATGCTATTCATAGCTGATCATCTTAAAATGTTGATGTTACTTCAGACATAGTACATTCTTCTTGTATCAGCTCATGGAAGTCTTTCCAGGTTTTTATGAGAGCATCCTGCTCATTATTTCTTAAAGCACAATAACATTCCATTATAAGGTCATACCACAATTTATTTAGCCATCATCCAATTGATAGGTATACCCTCAATTTCCAATCTTTGAGCCCCCCAAAAATGCTATATATTTTTGACTAAATAGGTCCTTTAAAAAAATCTCTTTGAGATACAGATCTAGTAGAGGTATTATTAGGTCAAAAGGTATATATATATATATATATATATATATATATATATATATATATTTAACAGCCCTTTGGGCATAGGTCCAAATAGCTCTACAAAATGTTTGAATCAGTTTACAATTTCACTAAAAGTGTATTAATATCTCATTTTTCTTGCATCTCCTCAAATACTTGTCATTTTTCTTTTCTGCTGTATTAGCCAATCTAATTGGTATGTGGTGTTAGTTCAGGATTGTTTTAATTTGCATCTCTCTTACCACTGGTGAGTTAAAGCATTTTTTCATATTACTGAAGATAGTTATGATTACTTCAGAAAGCTATTCATATCTTTTGATCATTTATCAATAGCATGATGGCTTGTATTTTTATAAATTTGACTCAGTTCTCTATATAGTTGAGAAATGAGACTTCTATCAGAGAAACTTGCTTCAATTTTTTCACAATTATTCTTGACAATTGTATTTCCCTCCATTTATTCTTTTCTCTCTTTTCTTTCACCCTGTCCATAGTCAAAAGTTTGTTTATTCTGATTACCTCCACTCCCAAGTGCCCTACTTTTATCACCATCTCTTCTCTTATTCCCTTCCCTCCTACTTTCCTATAGGCCAGCATAGATTTCTATATCCAACTGGGTATGTATGAGCCAATTCTGATTATAATATAGTTCACTCATTCCCCTTATCTCCCCTCTCCTCCACTCCATTGTAAAATGCCTTTCATGTCTCTTTTATATCAGATAATGTATTTCATTCTAATTTTGCTTTCTTCCTTCTCCTAGTACATTCCTCTCTAATTTTACTTTTTAGCTATCATCCTTTCACATTCAAGTAACATCTATGCCATCTATCTATATATACTCCTTCTGACTGCCCTAATAATGAAAAAGTTCTTAGGAGTTTCAAATATCATCTTCTCATGTAGGAATTTAAACAGTTTAACCTTATTAAGTCCCTTATGATTTCCCAGTTGCTTGTCTAGAATCTTTTATTTGGAAGTCAAATTTTCTATTCAGCTCTGGCCTTTGCTTCATGAATGTTTGAAATCCCTTTATTTCATTGAATACTTGAAAGTCCTCTATTTCATTGAATATCCACCTCCAACTCCGGAAGGATTATATTCATTTTTGTTGGGTAAATTATTCTTAGTTGTAATTTTAGCTCCTTTGCTCTCTACAATATCATATTTGAAGAACTCAGATTCTTTAATTTTGAAACTGTTTAATCATGTGTTATCCTGACTGAGGCTTTGTAGTGTTTGCATTGTTTCTTTCTTTCTTGCTGCTTATGATATTTTCTCTTTGATCTGAAAGATATGAAATTTGGCTATAATGTTTCTGGGAATTTTAATTTTGGGATCTTTTTCAGGAGGTGATTGGTGCATTCTTTCAATTTCTATTTCCCTCTCTGGTTCCAGAATGTCAGGATAATTTTCCTTGACAAATTCTTGAAAGATTATGTCAAAGTTCTTTTTTTTTTAATCAGGAATTTCAGTTAGTTCAACAATGTCTAAATTATCTCTCCTTTTGAATTTCCATGCATATATGTTGCTTTTCAATGAGATATTACACATTGTCTTCTATTTTTTTCATTCTTTTGGCTTTGTTTTATTGTTTCTTGATTTCTAATAAGATCATTAGTTTCCATTTGCTCAATTCTAACTGGTTTAGTTGTTGTCCAGATTTAGGAAAATGATGCAAAAATGTCAACAATTAAATTAAAGTTAAAACTGTTTTTGTACATTTTTGAAGGGAAGTGTAGAGTGTTAAATATTTACTAGTCAATTGTTAAACATTACTGGAGAAGAATCCTAGAGGAGGTATAAAATGTAATAGAGCCTACTTTTAGGCAGTGGGTGCCACATTATTCACTATTACACACACACACACACACACACAGATAGAGAAAGAGACAAAAATAAAGAAACAGGGGGATAGGAGAAGATGTACATTTATGCACAAAGTCGTTATTTTTTTAAAAATTCAGCCTAAAAGTTTTCTATTTTATTGAGATCTCAACTACATAAAATCTAGAATTCTGATGAGCTACCTAAGCAATGAAAATATTTACATTCAGACTTATAATTGTTTATATTAGTGAAAGAAATATTTGCAATGTTTGTGAAGTCTATAATTTCTGATCTTTTCTGGGCCTATGTGCCTTGACTTCAGTGTGGTTTCCTAACCTAATCAATAGTCAGTTTCATGTGATTAAAGTGTTGATTAGTAATTACTATTTTTAGAAATTAATGATTTTCATCTCCAGTTCTTTGAAAGATTCAAATTTGATTCATATCAAGGGTTGAGAAAATGTTTTACAAGGAAAATTCTGTGCTGGGCCCTAAGGATTCAGGATATTCAACTCTTTTTCTCCCTCAAGTGCCCTTCTGATCTAAGTCTGAATTCATGAACGAACTGGTATTCAATGTTAGGTGATCCTACACACCCCAAATCTTGCACCCTTTGACCATTCATATAACGGGCCAAGGAAATTACTTAAAACTTTGTTTTTTGTTTCATGTATATAATATTTCCAAATGGTGAATTAAAAAGGTACTTAATATATTGTACAGATCAAGTATAGGATAGTTAATTATTTCCTTATACAAGACTTTCTGGCAAGTTAGTCAAGGGTTTAAATTAATCCTCTTATTGGTAGTTGTCTTCTCTTCGAAGAAATTATACAAAGGATGTAGCAAGAGAATTTTCAGTGCCCTTAGAGTCACTTAGAGATTTGGGGGAAAGAGAAGACTTCTCTTCCTCCCAACCTTTGTTGAAAGTTCAAGGAAGAGACTGCCTAAAGCTCAAATAGTATACTTGAAAAAGAAGGGAGATATTTCTCTTCTCTCCCTTATTTTTTTTTAAATTGAAACACCAATTTTTCTTGATCCAGGCAATAATTATATCTGAAATTGGCTCACAAGCACAAGGCAATGCAGGGATTAGTTAGGAGCAGCTAAAGCACATTTTCTTCAGGATGGAAATAAATAATATTGCTTATTGAAATTGTCCAAGGTAAATGCTTAGTTCCATTATTTCTCTTCCACAGATGAATAGTGACATCATCCTGATGTCAGTGAGAGAGACTGAGTACTTTTGATGTTGTTATAACCTGCCAGTAACCAGCACTTAATGCCACTTAACATGAATTAGTAATTAGTTCATGCAGTGAAAACCAGTTCAATCTTTGTGGAGCTAGTCTTTTTCACAACGGAGTTAAAAGAACATCGAATTAGGAACCCATAATTCACCTGATGAAAGTTCACAAAACTTTATATTACTTGTTATTTCTATATTTACTTCAACAATGCATCTGATATTGATAATGTTATCTACAGACAGAATGAGGACTCTAAAAAATCCATTAGGATCTGAAATGTAAATGAGTCTCCTGTCAGTTAATATTGTCAGAGACTTCAAAAAAGAAAAAACCCAACAACATGATTTTAAAAGTTCTTTAAATTTAACATTATTTTATTTGTAAAATCCTTAGTACCATGTTAATTACTTACCATTAAAACATATTCAAAGACTATATATTAGAAAAATTAAAATTCCTATCACATGCATATATACAACACATAAATTATACATGCCCATAAAGTGTTTGTATAATGCATATATGTATGCATACTATAAATCCTTATGATAAATATATATAATACATACATATGTTATATGTCTGTATATACATATATATGTTAACATGATAATACATAATATGTTAATGTATACCTAGTTTATGGAGAAGGCAATCTAATCTTGTAGCTTTCTCAAAGTTAAATACTCCATAAACATTTAAAACTTTAAAACTTCTTTTTCCTAGCAATCCTTTTGATTTGATTTATATATAATTTGATTTATTTTTATATGGAAATATGTACTTGATCTTGTATATAAATATAAATCAGCAAGAGGATAGAAAACTTACAAACTCATTTGCTTAGTTGCTTATGCTAGCAAATTTACTATAAATTCAGATAAAAAAACAGTGAAATCT
Organism: Sarcophilus harrisii; assembly: GCF_902635505.1. Taxonomy (NCBI): domain Eukaryota; kingdom Metazoa; phylum Chordata; class Mammalia; order Dasyuromorphia; family Dasyuridae; genus Sarcophilus; species Sarcophilus harrisii. The sequence goes on from NC_045426.1 coordinate 199,746,928, forward strand.
TTAAAATTTATATCCTGTTATTGTAACTCAGAAATATTTTAGGTATTGCTGCAATAGTATTCAATATAATAATATAGTATTTAGGTATTATTCAACAGAATTCATATATAATACAATTTTTACCATTTCCCCCGGTGATAGAAATTTACTATGAGAGGAATAAGGATGGTCATGATTATTACAATATCAATACTCTCCCTTCAAGGACCAGACAGACCTTTATTTTTTGAATAGAGTAAAGCTTCTTTAGCTTTGTTTGATTCCAGATAAGTCATAATTAATCTCTATTTTGTAATAGGCAATCATATAGAAAGTTCCACACCATTCAAAGGTACATATTTAATCAAGTGAAAAAATTTCCTATTCAGAAAAGAAATAGTTCAAGGAAAAAATAGAGTCAAGAGAATTATAGAAAGATTATCTTTTCAGTTTTCCTAGGCATAGACATTTATCTGAAGCAATTCTCACACCATAGTTCTTTTTGGCAGCATTTGGCATGTTCCTTGAATGGTGATTGTAATTTGTTTTTGTAGTCTCCTAGTTGCTCTTAAAAAATTATATCTGAAATCAAAACTCAGAGAAATATCAAATTACAGTCTCAAGAGATTTGACCTCAAATAGCAAATTTTATTATTTAGTTTAAAATGAGATTATTAATTTTTTACGCTCTCACAATGACAGTCAATAATAAGCACATATAAGGTCTTTTAGTATTTATCCTCTATAGGTTAGAATAAGAGGGTAATGGGATAAGGACGGGATTCGTTAAAAGAGTGTGAAATAAGGAAGTAGTAATTAGAAATAAACTTACTGAGGTGGATAAGGATAAAAGAAAGTCTGAAAAGGGCGGTGAGAAATGTGGGTTAAAGGTCACAAAATAGTAATTATAACTTTTAATGTCAATAAGATGAACTTACCCCCCTCAAACACACACACACATATACACACACACACACACACACACACACACACACACACACACCACAGAAACAGCAGAATGGATTTTTTTTAAAGGATCTGACAATATGTTATTTATAATTAATACATTTAAAATGAGAGTTAAACAGTGGATTAAAATAAAGGACTGGAGGAGAGGGTGGAGCCAAGATGGCCAAGAAGGCACATTCAACTTTCTAAGCTCTTCTCATTCCCCTCATAACCAACTATTTTGTCCAGCCTCAGAAATACCTCTTCATTGCTTAAATTCATGAAGATCAGAAGCATACAAATTACCAGCTGAAGTCAATCTGGAAGATCACCAGGAAAGGTTTGTCCTGAAGGGCCAGGAACAGACTAGCCCAGGCAGTGAGAGACTAGCATCCTGAGCAGACCAGGGGTGGGGGTGATCTCTTTGGCTAGAGAAGTTATAGAGACCACTCTGCTATAGGCTAACTGCTCTGCCTTGATTACAAAGCAGTAAACTGGCAGAGAAATTAAAGCCTAAAACAGAGGGTACTCTAAAAACGCCAGAACCTAACAAGATCTGGCTGTAGCTACTCAAACCCAGAAGTGATTCAGGCAGATTGAAACGCAGCCTTGCAGCCACATCCTGCAGTTCAGGGCTTCTGCGGGGGCAGTTACAAACCCTCAAGGCAGAGGGGCACAGCCTGGGGAGCCTCTAATCAGCACAGTAGGGGGCTCAGCCTGGGGCAATAGAACTTCCCCAACAGGACTGTGCTTCCCAGGGCAGTGACACTTCAGGTCCCTGCAAATCCATTCACTGCTCAACTGCTAATACCCACAGCCCCAGGGCAGGATTTGGCTTGGGATAGTGAAACTCTCACTGCTCAGCGTCTAGCCCCAGGGCAGTCATTATCTCACACAGAGCAGGGGTTCTTTGCAGGGCACTTTCCCAGCTCTGCCCTGCAGGCCTGAGTTACTTCCCAGTGGGGAAGTCTTTCCCAGAGCACTCCAGTATTTTGCTGCTTTTTGCAGCCGGCTAGCAAGACAGCTACCTGTCCATACACCTCTCACTGCTCTGCAGAGGAAGCTGGTAACTTCCTGGCCTTGAAGGCAGACCCTACAGGCTTTAACAAAATGAGTAAGAAAATCAAAAGGAAAATTGATAGTTTCTATTCAGAAAGAGCACAGCTTTTCAACCCTGAAGAGAATAATAGCAGACAGTCTCCAGACAATTGGTACCCAATACAGAAGGCTCTCCTAGAAGAGACTATTAAAAACCTTAAAAGAGAACTAGGGGAAAAATGGGGAAAGAAAAGAGAAGCTATGCAAGAGAGTACAGAAAAGACATATAACTCACTAAAAGAAAAATTTGATAAAGTGGAAAAAGAAAACAACTCCCTGAAGTGTGAATTAGAAAAGGTAAAAAACTCCCAAGAAGTGCAGTGAAACAGAATTTGTGAACTGGAGAAAAAATAACTCACAAAAAAAAAAATTAGTGAAATGGAAAAAAATTCCATAGACCAAAACTTGGAATGCAGCCAAGAATAAACTATCCAGCTGAGCATTTTTTTCCATGGAAGAAGATGGACATTTAATGAAACAGAGGAATTCCATCTGTTTCTAAAGAAAAAACCAGACTTAAACAAAATATTTGATCTCCAACAACAGGACTCAAGACAAGTAGAAAAAGGTAAAAGGAACTCTTGAGAACTGTATTTCTGTTGTAGATAAACATAAAAATCACATGTCTAATTTGATTTTACTGATATAGCATAAAAAAGGGAAGTAGAAATGGAAAGGGGATAGTGTCAGAAAAAGGGAAAAGGGGAGATAAAAAGAGGGAAACTACATGCGTCGATGAGGCAAAGGAAACCTATCATATCTGAGGGAACTTAGAGAGGGGGAGGAATATTGTGTGAATCTTACTCTCATCAGAATTGGCTCAAAGAGGAAATAACTGACACATTTGTTTTACAGAGAATCTTCTCTCACCTCATTAAAAAGTGGAGAGGAAAAGGGAAAAGGAAAAAGAGTAATAAGGGAAGGGTACAAGAAAGGGGAAGGGATTCAAAGGGAGGAGGGAGGGATGCTAAAGAGGGAGAGCTGGGTAACACAAGTGGGACCAACAAGTTTAATACTAATGAAGGGGGGGAGGAGGGCAAGAAAAAGAAAATCATAATTTGGGGATATTAGGATGGCAGGAAATACGGAATTAGTCATTTTAACTGTAAATGTGAATGGGATGAACCCCCCCATAAAGAGGAGGCAGATAGCAGACTGGATCAAAAGTCAGAACCCTACAATATGTTGTTTACAGGAAACACATTTAAAACAGGAAGATGCATACAGAATAAAGGTAAAAGGCTGGAGCAGAATCTATTATGCTTCAGGTGAAGTTAAAAAAGCAAGGGTAGCCATCCTTATCTCAGATCAAGTAAAAGCAAAAATTGATCTAATTAAAAGAGATAAGGAAGGAAACTATATCTTGCTAAAAGGTACTATAGCCAATGAAGCAATATCAGTATTAAACATACATGCACCAAGTGGTATAGCATCTAACTTCCTAAAGGGGAAGTTAAGAGAGTTACGAGAAGAAATAGACAGCAAAACTATAATAGCGGGAGATCTCAATCTTGCACTCTCAGATTTAGATAAATCAAATCACAAAACAAATAAGAAAGAAATTAAAGAGGTAAATAGAATATTAGAAAAATTAGGTATGATAGATCTCTGGAGAAAACTGAATGGTGATAGAAAGGAGTATACTTTCTTCTCAGCAGTTCATGGAACCTACACAAAAATTGACCATATATTAGGACATAAAGACCTCAAAATTAAATGCAGGAAGGCAGAAATAGTAAATGCTTTCTTTTCAGATCACAATGCAATAAAAACTACATTCAACAAAAAGTTAGGTGTAAATAGACCAAAAAGTAATTGGAAACTAAATAATCTCATCTTAAAGAATGATTGGGTGAAACAGCAAATTATAGACACAATTAATAATTTCACTCAAGATAATGACAACAGTGAGACATCATACCAAAATTTGTGGGATGCAGCCAAAGCAGTAATAAGGGGAAATTTTATATCCTTAGAGGCTTACTTGAATAAAATAGAGAAAGAGAAGGTCAATGAATTGGGCTTGCAACTTAAAAAGCTAGAAAAAGACCAAATTAAAAACCCCCAATCAATTACTAAACTTGAAATTCTAAAATTAAAAGGAGAAATTAATAATATTGAAAGTAAAAAAACTATTGAACTAATAAATAAAACTAAGAGTTGGTTTTATGAAAAAACCAATAAAATTGATAAACCTTTGGTAAATCTGATTAGAAAAAGGAGAGAGGAAAATCAAATTAGTAGTCTTAAAAATGAAAAGGGAGAACTTTCCACCAATGAAGAGGAAATTAAAGAAATAATAAGGGGTTACTTTGCCCAACTTTATGCCAATAAATTTGATAACCTAAGCGAAATGGATGACTACCTCCAAAAATATAGGCTTCCCAGATTATCAGAGGAGGAAGTAAATTGCTTAAATAGTCCCATTTCAGAAAAAGAAATAGAACAAGCTATTAATCAACTCCCTAAAAAAAATCCCCAGGACCAGATGGATTTACATGTGAATTCTACCAAACATTCAAAGAACAATTAGCCCCAATGCTTTATAAACTATTTGAAAAAATAGGGAATGAAGGAGTCCTACCAAATTCCTTTTATGACACAGACATGGTACTGATACCTAAACCAGGTAGGTTGAAAACAGAGAAAGAAAATTATAGACCAATCTCCCTAATGAATATTGATGCTAAAATCTTAAATAAAATATTAGCAAAAAGACTACAGAAAATCATCCCCAGGATAATTCACCATGATCAAGTAGGATTTATACCAGGAATGCAGGGCTGGTTCAATATTAGGAAAACTATCAGCATAATTGGCTGATATTAATATCCAAAGTAACAAAAACCATATGATCATCTCAATAGATGCAAAAGAAGCATTTGATAAAATCCAACATCCATTCCTATTAAAAACACTTGAGAGTATAGGAATAAATGGACTTTTCCTTAAAATAATCAGTAGCATTTATTTAAAACCATCAGTAAGCATCATATGTAATGGGGACAAACTGCAACCATTCCCAATAAGATCAGGAGTAAAATAAGGTTGACCACTATCACTGTTACTATTTAATATTGTATTAGAAATGCTAGCTTTGGCAATAAGAGCTGAGAAAGAGATGAAAGGAATAAGAATAGGCAATGAGGAAACCAAATTATCACTCTTTGCTGATGATATGATGGTATACTTAGAGAACCCCAGAGATTCTACTAAAAAGTTATTAGAAATAATCCACAACTTTAGCAAAGTTGCTGGTTATAAAATAAACCCACATAAGTCATCAGCATTCTTATATATCACTAACAAAATCCAACAGTCAGAGTTACAAAGAGAAATTCCATTTAAAGTAACTACTGATAGTATAAAATATTTAGGAATCTATCTGCCAAGGGAAAATCAGAAACTTTATGAGCAAAACTACAAAACACTTTCCACACAAATTAAATCTGATCTAACCAACTGGAAAAATATTAAATGTTCTTAGATAGGGCGAGCAAATATTATAAAGGTGACACTACCTAAACTAATCTATTTATTTAGCGCTATACCAATCAGACTTCCCAAAAACTATTTTGATCACCTAGAAAAAATAACAACAAAGTTCATATGGAAAAACAAAAGGTCAAGAATTTCAAGGGAATTAATGAAAAAAAATCAAATGAAGGTGGCCTAGCTGTACCAGATCTAAAATTATATTATAAGGCAGCGGTTACTAAAACCATCTGGTATTGGCTAAGAAATAGACTAGTTGATCAATGGAATAGGTTAGGTTCAAAGGACAAAACAGCCAATAACTTTAATAATCTAGTGTTTCACAAACTCAAAGATTCCAGTTTTGGGGATAAGAATGCATTATTTGACAAAAATTGCTGGGAAAATTGGAAATTAGTATGGCAGAAACTAGGCATTGACCCACACTTAACACCATACACCAAGATAAGGTCAAAATGGGTTCATGATCTAGGCATAAAGAATGAGATCATAAATAAATTGGAAGAGCATAGGATAGTTTACCTCTCAGATCTGTGGAAGAGGGAGTAATTTATGACCAATGAAGAACTAGAGATCACTATTGACTACAAAATAGAAAATTTTGATTATATCAAATTGAAAAGTTTTTGTACAAACAAAACTAATGCAGGCAAGATTAGAAGGGAAACAATAAACTGGGAAAACATTTTTATAGTCAAAGGTTCTGATAAAGGCCTCATTTCCAAAATATATAGAAAACTGACTCTAATTTATAAGAAATCAAGGCATTCTCCAATTGATAAATGGTCAAAGGATATGAACAGACAATTTTCAGATGATGAAATTGAAACTATTACCACTCATATGAAAGAGTGTTCCAAATCACTATTGATCAGAGAAATGCAAATTAAGACAACTCTGAGATACCATTACACACCTGTCAGATTGGCCAGAATGACAGGGAAAGATAACGGGGAATGTTGGAGGGGATGTGGGAAAACAGGGACACTGATACATTGTTGGTGGAATTGTGAACACATCCAGCCAATCTGGAGAGCAATTTCAAACTATGCCCCAAAAGTTATCAAACTGTACATATCCTTTGATCCAGCAATGTTTCTACTGGGCTTATATCCCAAAGAGATACTAAAGAAGGGAAAGGGACTTGAATGTGCCAAAATGTTCGTGGCAGCCCTGTTTGTAGTGGCCAGAAGCTGGAAAATGAATGGATGTCCATCAATTGGAGAATGGTTGAGTAAATTGTGGTATATGAATGTTATGGAATATTATTGTTCTGTAAGAAATGACCTGCAGGACGAATACAGAGAAGATTGGAGAGACTTAACATGAATTGATGCTGAGCAAAATGAGCAGAACCAGGAGATCATTATATATCTCAACAATGATACTGTATGAGGATGTATTCTGATGGAAGTGGATTTCTTCAACAAAGAGAAGATCTAACTTAGTTTCAATTGATCAAGGATGGACAGAAGCAGCTACATCCAAAGAATCCCCCAACAGGGAAACTATGATAAAAGATACCATAGACAATGAAGCAAGATCAATACTAAACCTACATGCACCAAATACTATAGCATTTAAAATTTTAAAAGAAAAACTCAATGAATAGCAGGTGGAAAAAATAATAGAGGAGAATTTAATCTTTTTGTGTCAAAACTAGATAAATCTTACCAAAAATGAATAAGAAATCAAGGAAGAGAACTGAATTTTAATTAAGTTTAAAGTAAATTAATTAAGTTAAAGGTAATTGCTATCAGAAGATAATTGAATGTGACCAGATAGAAATACACTTTTTCTCAGTGGCACATGGTATCTTTACAAAGATTGAGCATATAATAGGGAATACATTTTTAAATACTAAAATTACAATAATGAGAAAAACTCATCTAAATTCATGGGATGAAGCAAAAGGGAAAACATTACATATATATATATATATGATTGCTTACATCAATAAAATAGAAAGAGTAGACCAATGAGTTAAGTATGCAATAAAAAACTAGAAAAAGAACAAATAAAAAACTCCCAATTAGACACTTAAAAATTAAAAAGATAAATAAAATTGAATGAAAAAACCATTAATTAAATAAAAATAGAAATCCAGGAATCTATTTTGTGAAAAAAAAAATTATAAAACACATAAACCATTACTTAATATGATTTTTAAAAGAAAGAAGAGAAACAAATCAGTAGTATTAAAAATTAAAAGGTTGAACATACTACTAATAAAGATGAAATCAAAGTGATTATAAGGAGTTATTTTGCCTAATTATATGACATAAATGTAGAAATTTAAGTAAAATAGAAGAATGTTTAGAAACATAATGACTGCTTATGCTAGTAGGAGAGGAAATAGAATGTTTTAACAGACCTATTTTTAAAAAGAAATTGAACATATCATTCATAAATGAGCTTTCTAAGAAAAAAGAACCAGGATAAGATGAATTTACAAGTGAATTGTGCCAAATCTTTAAAGACCAACTAATCCCAGCATTAACTTAATTATTTCTAATAATAAACAAAAAGAAGGTATCCTACCAAACTCCTTTTTATGAAAAAAATTTGTAGACCAATTTCATTAATGAATATGGATATAAAAGTTCTAAATCAAATTCTACCTAGGAAATTAACGCAATATATCATAAAGATTATACATTGTGCCCAAATAAGAAGGCATGGAGGGATTAACATAAAAACAATTAATAGAATTTATATGAATAACAAAAAAGTTTTAAAATTTTTATGATTACATCAATAGATGCAGAAAAATGATTTCAAAAAAGTACAACACTCATTTCTGTTAGAAACACTGGAAAGTGTAAGCATAAATAGATTTTTTCTTAAATTAATAAGAAGTATTTATTTAAAATCTCCAGCATGCATTCATTTGTAATGGAGATAAACTAGAAGCCTTCTTAATAAGTTTCATGCCTAAAACACAGATGTTCTCTGTCACCAATGTTATTTAAGATTGTATTGAATATTGTTGCAACAGCAATAAGAGAAGAAAAATAAATAGAAAAAATCAGAATTGGTAAAGAGAAATAAAATTCTCTCTTATAGCAGACATATGATGATAAACTTAGAAAATCCTAAAGGGAAACCTAGGTAGCCCAGTGCATCTGGATTCAGGAGAGGACCTGAATTTAAATCCAGCCTCAGACTCTTAATACTTACTAGCAATATGATTCTGTGAAAGTCACTTAAAAGACTTATGATGTAAAATTTTATCCATACCCAAAGAAAAAACAGATTGTGTCTGAATACAGATTAAAGTATACTTTAAAAAAAACCTTTATTTTTCTTTAGGGTTTTCTTTTGGAGGGGAAGGAGAGCTATGTTTTCTTTTGCAACATGATTTTTATGGAAATGTTTTCCAGGATGTTTGCTTTTCACTATGGGGAATAAGGAAGAGAATCCAGAACTCAAAGTTTTAAAAACAAATGTAAAAATTTGTAATTGCGGAAAACAAAAACATGTTAAGTAATAATAAAAATGTACAGATATATAAACAATGTAGATGAGGATAATCTCAGAGGAAAGGCATTAGGATTAAAAAACCATGCAAAATTTTCTTGCAGAAAGTTAAGACTTGAGTTGTATATACAAGCATTGGTTAGATTAATTGGTAGATTAATATCCAAATATTTTATAGTTAATTTGAATGGATTTTGCCTTTTTATTATTGTTTCCTCCACAGAAACATTGTGGATCTTTCTAAGTTCATTTTATAACCCTCAAATTTACTGAAGCTATTGTCTTATTTTGTTTATTTTCTCATTTCTTAGGATTTTCTAAATAATCTGCCATGTCATCAGCAAATAGTTTTATTGCGATTGCTGGCATTTCTACAACAGAATAGTATATAATTTCTATACTATTCCATATGATAGAATTTCAGAAAACTGAAAAAATTCTTTCCATCAAAGACAAAGCTGCCCACAAGACTTGGTTCCTTTCCCCAATGCTGCTTTCTGATCACCTAAACACACAAAAAGTCGCAGCCATGTAGACTTGATGGATTCTTGAAGATGACTTTATTTTTCATAATAATTAGACCAGGCCTAATAACCTTATGCATGTTTATATACAACCAGAGAAGCTTTGTGTCACCACATCCTTCTTGTATATAAGTTGGGGAAAGAAGGAAACAAGTATTTATTAAATGCTTACTATGTGCCAGAAGCAACTAAGAGCTGGAGTACAAATATATGCAAAAATTAAAGACTGTCCCTTCTCAATCTGCTTAACTTTCTAAAAGGGAAAAGCAACGCACAAAAAAGTAAAAAGAACAGAATTGAGCAAGGAGTAGAAAAGACAGGTAGTCAGCAATAGTCATGATTTTGAAGTCCAGTAAGTCAGGACCTGATCCAGAGCAGCCTGGACCCTTCCACAGAATAAAGTCTCCAGGAAGAAGTAAACAATTAACAATAGAGAAAGCATTGGAGACTTTCATAGAAGTAAACCTTCATAAACTATTCAGTGACTTGAACATGCCATATTTCATCTCAACTTCAAATCTAAATGAAAATGAAATTAGCATTGGAATAGGCAGCAGAATAAAATGTGACTTGATGAGATGGCTTAACACCTCATATTATAGTTAAAGAATCCTGCAAATATGGATGAGAAGAATGGTATAATCAGATAGTGCTATACCACATGAATTTTGTCATGGGGCACTATTTCTTTGAGACCCAGAGCAGAATCCCTTTTAAGCAGATTAATTAGCTTAGTGGGAACTGGACAAGTCTTCCCAGGATGACCAAAAAAATACCAAGACAACTATCCTCTAGTTGGTATTAACTTCTGCATAAATGGGACTGCCAACTGAAAGTAAATTGGTCCAGAGACTCAGCGTCTAGTTATCAGCTTTCAAAAACCATTCAATGAAAGCCTAAAAATAGCTCATAGAACTGATAAATTCATAGATGAAAAAAGCTCTCCTGATTTTAGACAAAAAGACTCTAGCTATGAGCTTATACTATGGTTTCTGAAAGTTTGATGCCAGAAGCCTAGAAGAGAAGAGAAGATTCAGGGCAGATATTAGGGAATTTCCACTCATGGCTTAAAAAAATTCTATTCCCTGGATAAGGTAGTTATTTATTGTCTTAAGGGAGATGGCTGTGAGTTTACCTTGTACATCAAGAAGTTGAATTGTGTAGAGGGCTGAAACACTTCAGTCGTTGTACTGAGGTCGGTTCAAGCACTTAGGACTAATTACTGATTGGACAATACTCTATGGGTATATGCATGGAAAATTATCCTTCCCACTATCCTGTGCTGGCTCAATGATTGGTGTATACAGAGGATTGTAGGAGGGACTAGAAGGTGGAGTAAGACAAGCCAGAGTCACACTTTGGCGGTAGACAAGGGAGAAGACGGTCACGGAGATTCTGCTTCCATCCTGTTCAATCCTGTGTTTAAAGACCAAGAATAAAGACTAAGGACTTTTGCTTATCCTGACTCTGGCTGATTCTGGGGTATCCTGGGTGCTAGCATGGTCGTCACATTTGGCACCTGAGCGTGGGGCCTGAGGACCCTAACTTCAATGAAGAAGTCTCCAGTGATCAGGAAATAAGGTGAGTATTTAAATAGACAAACAGGGAACTTACTTTGTTAAGGGCTAAACTAGTAACCTTTTCTAGCTGAAATGGGGCAGATATTGGGAAAAGTTTCTCCCCCAGCTCCAGTCCCAACCCCAGCCCCATGCCCACCCCTGCCACGAGCAGGCAATCAATGCGTCCAGTGTTAGGCTTGACTACCTATCAATTGCAACCATTATATGACATTTTAAAGGGAGACAGTGCTTTAAACTCACCACATCAGCTTACAAAAGAAGCTCAAGAGGCTTTGAGAGAAGTTGAACTGGCTTTAGCCAATGTGACTGAAAGAGTCACTCAAAAACCCTTGGAAATATCAGTTTTTGCTATACAAGAGGCACCCACAGCAGTCCTTCATCAAGGAGACAGTGTGATAGAGTGGGTGAACCTCCCAGCACAACCAGAACAAAGCCTTACTCCTTACTCAGTGTTTGTGGCTAGAATTTTATTAAAGGCCATTAAGCAAGCAGTACAATTATCTGGGATAAGACCTGACAAGATATACACATTTTATACTAATGCACAAAAATGTATGCTGTGAAACCATCCCAGAGTGGCAAATTTTATTGGCCATGGCTTCAAATTTTACACACAGGTCTCCATTAAAGATAAACAGACTATTCCATAACTGGCAATGGATTCTTGAAGAAAAGCTTTCTAAAATTCCTCTTAAAGGACCAACTATCTTTACAGATACATCCAAACATAATATTTGCACTGTATACTCTAGAGACTTAACTATAAAGAGAGTAATCAGAACTTCTTTTCAGTCCACTCAGCAGAATGAATTGTATGCAATCATTCTAGCTCTTACTTATTATCCAGGAGATATAAATATTATGATTTGGCTTATTCAGTAGGTGTGGTGCAAAGAATTGCCACAGCCCAGATAAAATTTGTAGCCTCTAATATATATCAACTCTTTAAGGAATTTCAAGAGCAAATGAGAAAGCATCCACGTAAGATTAATATCTTGCATGTCCATTCTCATAGTGGACTTCCAGGTCCTATTTTTGATGGTAATTCAAAGACAGCCTTCTAACTATGCTGGCCAATACTCCTTTATTTCAAGAAGTCCAAGAATCTCATTTTAAATATCATCAGGCCACTCGAGCTTTATGTTTGCAATTTGGGAATAACAAGAGAGGAAGCAAGGAGCATAGTAAAAGCCTGTACAGCTTGCCTTCCTTTCCATGCTCCTACACTGCCTCCAGGGGAAAAACTCTCATGGTTCGAGACCCAATGAAATTTGACAAATGGATGTGACCCATTATAAATCTTTTGTTTATCTGTCTTTTATCCATGTTGTGGTAGACACTTTTTCAGGATTCACTTTTGCAATACCAGCAGCAAAAGAGACAGCCCGAGTGGTCAATGAATTCCTTATACAAGCATTTGCAATTATGGGTGTGCCACAAGCCATAAAAACAGACAATGGACCTGCATATACTTCTAAACATTTTGCACACTTTTGTGCACAGTATAAGATTTTACACACCACTGGCATACCCTTTAATTCTCAAGGACAGGCAATAGTAAAGAGGAGAAACAGAGACATTAAGATGCTCTTCCAAAAACAAAAGAAAGGGGGAGCTACAGGTAATCCTAGAGAACTTCTAAATCTAGCTCTTTATACTATTAATTTTTTGATTGATAGACAGGTTTTATAACCCACCAGAAGAGCAGTGTCCAGTGCGAGCAGCTCCCCTATCTTTAGAGAGTCACCACGTGATGTGGAGAGACCCAGAAAATGGTGAATGGAAGGGACCAGATAGGTTAACTGCTTTGGGGAGAGGGTTTGCTTGTATCTCCACAGATGGAGAAGGAATCAGATGGGTGCCAACGAGCTGTATTTGCCTTGTCCATCAGAGAGAGACAGAGCAGACCCTTGAAACAAAAAAGAAGACCCAAGAAACATTCCATTGCTGACTGTGCTCACCACTGAATGGGCATGGCAGTTATGGCATTTGAATCATGGACATCAAAAATTGTTGGACTTCAAAACCCTCGGAATAATTGGATTTTCTGAGACATGATAAGATTGTTGTAGGACTTCAAAACCCTCAGGAATCATTGGATTCTCTGATACATGATGAGATTGTTGTAGGACCTCAAAACCTTCAGGATTCATTGGATTTTTTGAGAAATGATAAGACTGTTCCAGGACTTCAAAATCTGCTGGAGTCATTGGATTCCTTAACACATAAAGACTGTTGCAGGACTTCAAAACTTGTGGGGATCATTGGATTCCCTGACACATGAAGCAATGGACAATAGATTGGTTTTGGAATATTTCTTGGCTGCTGAAGAAGGCGTATGTGTGACTGCTGTTTACATACTCTCCTTCAAGGACTTCTGGAAATCTCTTATAATACCATATTGATTTATATTGTTTGTTATATCACTACTTGCATATACAATTCATGTTTGTTGCACCACATTGATCCTGCACTGGTTGTGGGGAGAGTCATCACTAATAACCTGTGTGTTATTGCTATGTGCTTGTGTAATACCTCCCAGGCTGATGGTTTTGTGCATATCTGTTTCTAATAAGATCCTCCAGCCTAGAAACACTAGCAATCCCCACTTCCCTTTAGTGCTTTTCATCTCCCTTCCTGAGATGTCGGGGGAGGGGGGAATGATCACCTCCTTTTCAATGTTTTCACTTCCTTCCTGAGAAGTCAGGGAGGGTGTGATCACCTCTTTTTGGGGGCTCTCACTTCCCTGAGAAATCAGGAATGGTGTGACCACCTGTGTTCTAAAACAAAAGAAAGTGGGAGATGTAGAGGGCTGAAATTCTTGAGTCATTGCACTGAGGTTGGTTCAAGCACTTAGAGCTAATTACTGATTGGACAATACTCTATGGGCATATTATTGGAAAATGGTCCTTCTCACTATCCTGTGCCGGCTCATTGATTGGTGTATGCAGAGAATTGTAGGAGGGACTAGGGGGTGGAATAAGACAAGCCAGAGTCACACTTTGGCGGTAGACAAGGGAGAAGGTGGTCTTGGAAATTCTTCTTCCATCCTGTTCAATCCTGAGTCTAAAGACCAAGAATAAAGACTAAGGACTTTTGCTTATCCTGACTCTGGCTGATTCTGGGGTATCCTGGGTGCTAGCGCAGTCATCACAGAATTGGTTGCAAGGGAAGTTCAAATAGAAACTGGAAGAATGGCTCTGAAAGTCTAATGAAAATTTCTGCTATGCATCATGATTTCTCACCAGCTGCACTTCTTGTATTGGACTTTACCATGATCATGTTTCCAGGATACCTAATCACTAGGAAAAGCATCATCTTATGAGACTGAATCAGCTTTTATTCTCATACATGATCTGTGTTCTTAATACCTTCTCCCCCTTTAAATGAAGAACTGCAGAGTAACTCTTACCAAAGTCTCCATGTAAAAATGTCTAAAGCCAACTAAATTTTCCATTTTTATGAAGTGCACTTTTTAGATTAGACTCCTCTATACTCCTTTCATTTGTCTTCACCTCCTTTTCCCACTTCCTTATTAAATTGTCTTCTATTAGACTATAACTTCCTTAAGGGCAAGGACTGTCTTTCATTTTCTCATTTGTAGTTTGGCACATCCTTATTATTATTGTTCAGTCATGTCCACTTATTATAAGTCTGAGTACTATAGCATGGAGTTTTCTTGGAAAAGATACTGGAATAGCTTGTCATTTCCTCATCCAGTGGATTAAAGCAATCGGAGGTTAAGAGGCTTGGCCAGATCAAGCTAGTGACTGTCCGAAGCTCAATTTTCCTGATACTAGGCCCAGCACTCTATCCAGTGAGGCATCTATATTTAAAAAATATTCAATGACCAAATGACTGACATTAAACACTTCTTGGGAAAGTAGCCTACTGTTTACCCATTGAAAATGAGGATTTCTTTTCATTTTCTTGCAACTATTAAAGATAATCATATCATTTTGCTATTTTTGTTTTTAATCATTGGTATAAATTTAATGTGTTATTAGACTTTATTAGATGCCTTATTAGATAAATTGCTGTAGTCTGATTTTTTTTAGTGATATTGATCTATAGTCCTTCTTTGCTTTATTCTTTATTTTTTATTTATTAGGGCCATATTAGTTTTATGGAAAGAAGTTTGGCAATGTGCTTTTCCCAGTTAATATTTGAAAACAATTTGTGTGTAATAGGTAATAATTTCAGTTTAAAAATTTTCCTTTAAATCAATCATGACCAGGAAGTTTTCTCCCCCTCCCCCTTTCAAAGGAACCTTTTTGAGTGGTTCTATTTCCTTTATTGAGAATGGATTGAAATATTTTTTTATTTGATCTTTTGTTAGTTTGGATATTTTATATCATTGAAGGCAATTTTCTACTTTTGTCCTTTGTTGAAAAGTTGTTGACAATTATACATAGTGGGTTGTGATAATTATTTCTGTAACTTGTGGCTTTGTTTATTTTTTATTTTTCAAATATTTTATCTCTTAAAACAATTACCCTTTAGGATTTTCATACTATGGTTTCCAAACTATTTGCTTCTCTAATTTTAAGTATTTTCTTTTTTTTTTAAATTTTCAGTTTATTTGTTGGAGTTTCAGTTTTTAAAGTGCACATTGAATTGTTAGCCCTTTGTTTTTTAATGTTGCTAATGTATATATTCCAGGATTTAACTTTTCCCAGAAGACTGTTTTATCTGCATCCCCAAAATTTTGCTGTTATTTAACTTAATTTCTTTTTATTTTTTTGATTTTTTTTATATTTCTCCCCAATTACATTCAAAACAATTTTTTTGGTGTTTGTTTTTAAGATTTTTGAGTTCTAGATTCTCTTTCTTATCCTTATCCACAATTAAGAAACCACATGTGAAGTTTTGCAAAACATTTCCATAAAAGTTAAGTTGTAAAAGAAAACAAAGATCTCCTACCCTAATGAAAATAAAAACTCACATGAAAAAATAAACTAAAAAGAAAAAGATAGAGAAACAGCAAGTGATTCGGTATGTATTCAGACAATATCAGTTCCTTCTCTGGGTATGGATAGAATTTTTCATCACAAGAGTAGTTATAGATGATTATACTACTGAGAATATCAAAGTTCATTTAAAGCTGGTCATCCCACAACATTGCTATTACTTTGTATAAAGTATATTTCACTTTGTTCATGGAGGACTTTCCATGGTTTCTTTTTTCCCCTGAGAATATCCTGCTCATCATTTCTCAGAGAACAATACTAATCTATCACAAATACATACCACAGTTTATTAAGTCATTTCCCAATTAATGGACATCCTCTCAATTTTTAACTTTCTTTTTGTTCTGAGAAGATAGTGGCTATGAATATTTTTTGTACATATAAATCATTTTCTTTTTTTTTCCTGCTTTTTTTTCAAATCTCTTTGGTATTCATACTTAGTAGTGGTGTTATTAGGTCAATGGATATGTATGAATTTTCGGCCCTTTGGGCAGAGATCATATCTTTTGAATATTTATCAATCAGAGCATGGCTCTTACTTTTTATAAATTTGATTTAGTTTCCTCTATGTTTAAGAAATGTGGCCTTACCAGAGAAATTTGCTTTGAATTTTTTTTTACAATTACTATTGCTAATTATCTTTTCTTTCATCCTGTCCCTCCTCAACAATATTTTACTACCAAGAGCTCCCTCCCCAATGTAAGAGAGCCAGAACTCTGGAGAAATATACTTGAAACAAGGTGTTAACTCAATGGAATTGATGATATAATGGTTCTCTAATATACATATACTTAGTACTTAGCATGATGACGTAATGGTCCTCTAGTTCACACATACTCAGTATACTATAATGATGTAATTGTAATAGGGTATTTAAACTGGGGACAAAGTCAGACTCAGGGGGAGACTGGTTAAGACTGGCAGACTGGCAGATTGTTGGAGGAGACTGGGTCAGACTATGACAGACACAGACTGGGTAAGAGACAATAAAGAATTTGGACTCTATTCTTGTCGATTCTCGTGGTGTTTATCCTGCTGAGAACAAAGCCTGTAAAGTATGGGCTAGCTCCCTGGAGAGAGTCAGCCAGAGTCAGGATAAATCAAAGTCCTTGGTCTTTAAAGGCAGAAGTGAAGAAGGATACAAAAAATGTATCCTGGATTCTGGAGTCCGGAGTCTCCAACCTCTCTCTTCCCTGTCCTGCAGCAAAGTGCCTCTCCCTTCTCTCCCTCTGCCCTCCAGTCCTTGCCTATGATTATTTTACTAGCAAACATTCAACAAGCACCAATTGTGAGGAGAGCCATCATCTAAATATATGCTAATAGAGCCATTGTCTCATATCAAATAAGTAATTAGCCTTAAGTGCTCAGTTGTCTGATTCAAGCATATTATTTTAGAGTCTCAGCCCTCTAAAAAGGCCCTTCTGGGAGACCTCCAAAAAGCTAGCCCAAACATCACACCCCAATATACTCTCTCTTTTATCAGCCTCTTCTTTCCATATCCCATTCCTTTCCTATTTTCTTGCAGGGAAAGATAGATTTCTATACCCCTATTGAGTATATATGTTATTTCTTTTTTGAGACAATTCTGATGAGAGTATGGATCACTCACTCACCCTCTCTTTTACTGTAAAAGCTTTTTCTTGCCTCTTTTTTTAATGGCAGATGATTTGCATCATTCCATTTCTGCCTTTCCCTTTCTTCTAGTACATTCCTCTCTCACCCCTTAATTTTATAATTTAAATTTTTTTTAAAAAAAAGACACTATCCCTTCATATTCAACTCACACCTGTGTCCTCTATCTACATATATTCCTTCCAAATGCCATAATTAAGTATGTTCTAATGAATTACAAGTATCATCCTCCCACAATGTAAACAGATAAACCTTATTAATCTTTATGATGTCACTTTCCTAATTATCTCTTTATTGTTCTCTTGAGTCCAGTATTGAAAATCCAATTTTCCATTTAGTTCTGGTCTTTTCATTATGAATGCTTGAAAATCCTCTATTTTATTGAATGACCACTTTTTCTTCTGAAGGATTATACTCCTTTTCTGGGTGGCCAATTCTTGGTTGCGATCTTAGCTCTGTTGCTCTTCAGAATATCATATTCCAAGCCCTCTAGTCTTTTAATATAGAAAATGCTTAATTTTGTGTAATCTTGACTGTGATTCCACTATGCCTGAATTGTTTCTTTCTGGATGCTTGCAATATTTCTCCTTGACCTGGGAGTTCCATAATTTGGCTATAATATTCCTAGGAGTTATTTTGGGGTTTTTTTCAGGAGGTGATCAGTGGATTCTTTCAATTTCTATTTTACCCTTTGATTCTACAATATCAGGACAGTTTTTCTTGATAATCTTTTGAAAGATGATGTCTAGGTTATTTTTTTGATCCTGATTTTCAGGTAAACCAATAATTTTTAAGTTATCTCTCCTGGCTCTATTTTCCAGGTTAGTTGTTTTTCTACTAGGTTATTTCCATTTTTTCTATTTTTTCATTTTTGGTTTTATTTTATTGTATCTTCATTTCTCATAAAACCATTAGCTTCCATTAGCTCAATCCTATTTTCTAAGGAATTATTTTCCTCATTGAACTTTTGTCTTTTCCCAATTGCCCAATTTTGCGTTTTAAAGCATTCTTTTCCTCATTAGTTTTTTGTATTTCCTTTTGCACCTCTCTCAATTCATTCCCTAATTTTCTTGATTTTCTTACTTGATTTTCAAAGTCCCTTTTGAACTCCTCTATGGCCTGAGCTCATTTCTTATTTTTCTTGGAGGCTTTGGATTATTATTATTATTATGCCAAGACATATAGAGACAAGTTGAGAAATATTAATTTTTAATTGGAAAATTTATTGTCTAGTGGCCACACAGGATTTTTGTATCCAAATCATGTGGCTCTGAACAAAAGGATATTGGACTTTTTATAGTGTTGACAAAAACCAGCAAACAGGTTATTTTGCTTCTTTATCTGACATAATTGCAACTGTTTGTTAAGGGAATACATCAAAGACAAGGTCAGAGAGACAAAAGTGTTGCATGAGATTTCAGCTGCTAATGTTGTGCAAGAAAAGGAGACAAGGGTCTTTTAGGTGCGCAAAAGTGGTTTGGGATTGCTAGGTCATTTTAAATTCTCATACTCAATTTTCTTATGGTTCTTCTGAGTGTGTGTTTTGATTTTCTTCCTCACCATAATAACTTTTAATAGAAACCTTTTCTTTTGTTTGGTTTTCTGCTCATTTTCTTTGTCCATTATTCTGTTTTTAACTCTTGTTAAAGTAGGGCTCTGTTTCCAGAGTGGTGGGTGGGTTGTCCCAAGTTTCTGGGGTTTTGTTCAGCTGTTTTCAGAAATCCTTCTTGGATTTTTCAGTACTCTTTTCTGCCCTGGAGCTATTAGTTGTAAGATCTAGGGTACTGGCCAGGACTAGAGCTCTGCTGACCAAGACTGTGCTGGGACTGCATATCAGACTCCCACCCTGTTTCCACAGAGCCTGTCCCCTAACTTTCCAAGTCCTCCCTGGTCTCCCCAGGTTGAGTTCCAGAAGCCTTTAGCATTGCTGCTGATTTATTGGTCACACTGGAGCTGGGGTCTAGGCTGGAGCTGGGGCAGGGCGAAGCTGTACAAGGGTTGTGCACAGGGTTCCTACTAGACCTTTTCTGCTGATCCTCCAGGTCCTCTTTGGTATCTCTGGACTGAGAGGTCTGGAATGCACCGATACTGCTGCTGAGTCAAAGATCAGGTGGGACCAGGGCTGGATCTGAGGCTGCACTGTTACACCCAGCATCAGAACTTAACACTGGACTCCTACCCTAATGTCACAGATCTTTTATGGTGAACTTGTAAGTTGCCTTCCACTGGATAATGTTCTACTCCTTTTTATGGGTGCTCTGATGCTCTAAAATTTGTTTAGAGTCATTATTTAAAAGAATTTGAAGCAGTTTGGGGAAGCGCTTGGGTGAGTTTCTTCCTTTACTTTACCATTTTGGTAAATAATTATTTACTCCTGTAATAATTATTTTTACTCATTGTGAATTGATTCTTTGACTTGATTTTGACTCACTAATTAATGAGAATTTAATCATCAAGTACTCATTTGAATCCATAGCTTTTGTTTGTGCTGCTTGAATTGAATGCTTCTAAGTCTATAGGATTTTTCTGCAACATGTTTTCCAAGTGGTACTGAGAAATACATATTTTAAAGGTATTCTTAAGAATCTTTTATAAGTCTTTAAGCTATAATTTCTCAAAAACTTTAATTCTATGTTTACTCTTTTATTTAATTTTTGTTAGATTTTTTTTCTAACTCTGAGCAGGAAATATTTAAGTATCTTGCAATAACAGAATATATTATATTATAATCTATGTCTTCTTTCAATTCAGTTAACTTTTTTCTTTATGAATTTAGTTCCTATGTCATTTAGAGCATGTTCTGTAATCACGTTGATATGTTGATCATAGTTTCTTTA
Source organism: Sarcophilus harrisii (assembly GCF_902635505.1). Taxonomy (NCBI): domain Eukaryota; kingdom Metazoa; phylum Chordata; class Mammalia; order Dasyuromorphia; family Dasyuridae; genus Sarcophilus; species Sarcophilus harrisii. Next base: position 199,767,471 of record NC_045426.1, read on the forward strand.
AACATAATGTTATTTCCTTTTATCTGTTTATACTTTGATTTTTCCTCCTATCTTTCCTATTTTTGGTAACCTGATTATAAATACTTTCCTTAATTTCATCTGACACGTAGTAGATTTTCTTATTTTCATTCGAAGCATATCTTTACTTTATGGATGTTTTGTAAGCAATGGATTATGCAGTATTATTTTCTTATGCAACCATCTGTCAATTTTTTTGTTTTATTGGAATAATTTGTCCATTTTTTAAAAATTCCAAGTAGATTTATATTTTCTTCCATTTTTGTTTAGAATTTTGCCCCTAAATTAGGATTTATTGGCTCTACTTCCTCTTTTATGACAATATTTCATTGCTATTATTTGTTTTGCTTAACTTACTTAAAAAAAAATTCTGTTCCCATAGGCTTTCTTCCTTTCATGCTCATCACCCTCCTAATTTTGTAGTGAATTTTTACTTATTTTTTCTTTTCTATGTTTGTCTTTTTAATACCTATCTAATTCTTTCCCCTTTTCTATTATCTCTCTCTCACTCTCTCACTTAAGTGATTAATTCAAAATTCCTTCTCCTTTTCTTCCCTCAATTTATTCTATTAGTTTCATCCCCTACCTCTTTATAAAAAGAATTTTTATTAATCTTGTCTTTTTTTACTCTAAAATTTTATTCTTTAATTGATGATATTTGTGTTAGTTTGTTCCTTTGTTGACCTCTTTGTATTCTTTATGAAATTAAACTTCTAAAATGTCGTTTATTTTTTCTCTTCTAAAAACTTTCATATTATTATCTTTTAGATTGAGTTAGAAACATTGTTCAATTGCAGAAACTTTTCCAAATTTTGTGGTCTAATTCTATCCCATGACCTTAGATGACTATTTTTTTCCCCCCTTTTACCATGTCATCTCCTCTCTGGGTCCTGCCCTCCCTCACTTGTGCGTGCCAGTTTTGTCTAGAAATTCCAATTTCTCTTCTCCTAAAACAAACTGATATACACAGAAATATGAGTTTCTTCCATATGAAGTGGTATCCCTGATTACCATCTCCCTTTATATTATATCTGGAGTCCTGATTCTGCAGTGGGAATTACAGAATACATGGTTTCTACTATTGAACTACTCTCCTTTGCTCTCCTCACTCCCAAAGAGTTGAGATCTCCTTATTCTTTCTCCTGATTCAATTCCTCCCTTTGTTACCTCATTTATTCTCTTCCAATCTTCTAAAAAACTTGAGTATTTATCTTCCCTGTTTTATTTACCCATTTATTTATTTTCCCTTTATTTTTCACTTCCCTCATCACCACCCCTTTTTAGCTTTGCTTTTTGCAATTTAATCACAAAAAATTCATTGTGGGAAAAATTGTTGGATATAGTTCATGGTATTTAAGCCTTCTTCTTCAACATAATTTCTATTTCATTAAATTCCATGTTCATATTGATTCCTTTTTGTACTTTATGAAAGAACTCTCTTGATAGTCTCTCTGATATTATTTCTTTCTTTCTAAGACAATAGGTATTTTATGTTTCTAGGAGGTCTCCTTTACCTGCTTTGAAGAATCTCTAGAAGTAAAATAATTTATTTTTATTTGAGGAAGGGGAGTGCTTTTCTTGTTACTTGCATTTATTTGCCTTTCTTTTTATTGTTTGGAATTTTTGCAAATTGAAAAGACTGCTCCCATCTATTTTTTTTTAAGTAATGCTTTAAATACTTCTCTTTTATTGACTGTGTTTTTTCACCGATGATTAGGCTTCATTTCATTTTGTGTTGCCTCTTGAGTACCATTGATGTTCAGAACATTATCTATTACTCTTTGTGATTTCTGGTGGGCATAGAATACTTCTGTACTACTCAATTTACTTTTCTTTTTATTTGAATGACTTCTAGCTGTGTATAGAATTTGTTATTCATCATAGAGTAGGCTACTAGGTGTTCAGGAAGAACTAGCACTCTGGTGTAAAGGCTTGCTGAGTCCTTTTCAGGGCTATTTATTGACCTTTGGTGTTCACTTTTTATTCAACTTTTGACTGGAGCTCTAAGAAGGTCAAGTATGTGCAAAGCCCACATTACAAAAAAAAAAAAACCTACTGTGCTGGTGAGTTAGAACAGACTGAGGGTTACCTGAGAGGCTTGAAACTCATTGATAAGTTGGTGAAATATCTACCCCAATCATGTAAAGACTTTTTTCCATAGGATGAATAGATGAGAACAATTTATTCCAATGCCAATGAAAGTGGCTGAAGCAGGCACTAAGTCAGACATGAAAGATGCCAAAGTCTTCTATTGCATCCTGGAGAATTGGCAGTTATCCTGACTTTTGCTGCCTCTGGAAGAGAAAAGCTGATGACTTTGCAATTCTTACTTAAATCCAACTTACACACAAGTCAAAGCATCAATTTGTGATGTCGTTGGTTCTTTTCAAAAAAACAGATAAAAATAAATAACAATATTTATCATGAAATTATAAAATTTAAGCATTGATTTTTATGATTATAGAACAGAAAATTTCTTTTCTGGGAGCAATCAGTGTATTATTTCAATTGGTTTGTTATTCTTCATATACAAAAGTTCTTTATTTTATGTGATTATTAGGACTTCCAGGTTTCTATCTTTTAGTGTTCTGGATACCTGTGATTCTTAAGATCTCTACCTGTTTATCTTCCTGAATAGTATCTTTTGCTTATTGCCCAAGATCATGTGTTTTTTAAAATAATATTAAGTTTTTCTTATGTTCTTGTAAATAGAAAATGCTCTTTAGTATATTTATATTCCTTATTTGTTGTTGTTTCCTTCACTTTGGAAAGACCATCAGCTATGGATTCAAGATTTTCTATTTTGCTAATTATTTCTTGTGTGAATTTTTCTACCATAATTTCTACTATTTGTTTTCTTTTAACTTTTCTATTTTAATTTTTCCTGAACTACGTTGCTCTATCTAACTATGGTTACATTTTTCCCTTGACAAGGTTATATATTTCATGAGGTGTTAGTTCAGTTTTTTTAAATTTTTAAATATTTATTTAAAGAGGTTTATAATATATTATATATTTCAGAACTCATCTTCTCTTTCAATTTTAGCAACTTCTCAGTTAATTAACTAATTGTGTGCTGTTTTTAAGTAATTTTTTTCTTCAGATTTTTGTAAATTCTTGCCTTTTTTTTGTTTCTATTCCTCTATTGTTCACTTTCTGACTCCTTCCTCTGATGATGTATTTACTCCTAAAGCTCAGTCTCAAAACTCTCTTAGCTTCCTCCTACATTGAATCATTTACTTTTCTTTGGCCTTTGTGTTTATTTTAAGTAGCTTTTAGAAATATAAGAGTGATCCCAAATATCTTCCAGCATTCTTTCCTGTTGCTTTGCAACCATGGACCCACCCCATGATTCATTTCCTCTCTTATTTAACTATTTATACAGAGATGAATAAGTGTCTGTTTGTTTACCATGAAAAAGCACAGAAAAATTTGATTTTGAGGACTGAAAATTATTTTTCCTCTATATACTAAAACAAATACATAGGAATGAGATGTGCTTTGATCTTGTTGGAACCTCATACCTTATATTTTAGTCTAATTCAATTATCTATAACAATACAATGTAATATCAATATTAATTCCTCACAAAAATTAAGAATATATTGTACTACTGGTTTCCTTTTTATCATTTCAGGAAGTCTACCAAATTAAAAAGTCTCTCCTATCTTTAAAGATCTTATCAATATGTAAATCCAATATTATTATGTCTTCTTAGTTTTTCTTTTCTTTTTTTCTTTTTTCCCTCCAGAATTTGTTATTACTTATTTGGGTGATTACAGGAAGAACTGTTTGTTTTTTAATACCTTTTTGGAAATAATAATGATACTTAACAAGCAGTCCTTAGTCTATTATTTTATATGGTCATAACTATACAGTTGAGGGGTGGCTTTGGGGACTTCATTACTGAGGGAATACAAACCAAAGGGAATGGGGAGGGAGAAGAAAAAGTAGGGATTTTTTTTTGAAAAACAATAAAAAGTGAGATAGATCCCACTCTTGCTCCCAAGCTGGGTTGTCTCTATCATTCTCTCTCTTTCTTTCTTTCTCTCTCTCTCTCTCTCTCTTACACACACACACATACATACACACACACACACACACACACACACACATTTTTATCTCTCTGATTTCACGTGAGTAACCTGTACTAAGCTCAGATCCCTTCCCTATAATACCTGACATGATTATTGCTTGTGTATGGCAGATAGAACACTGAATATTTTATCTCTAAGGAAAGATTGGAGTGCTTATGGGTAATCTTATTGGAACTTAGTTTGTTTTCTAACAATAATGTACAAGTGAAAAAGTTTAATCAGTCATACGAAAATATGGGGAAAAAATTCTTAGAGTCCTCCTGGACAATGGACACTTACCCTCTGATTCATTTCTTCTCTTCTTTAGCTACTTGACAGAGTGAATAAGTGCCTGCCCTCTTTATAAGACTGGGCAACGGTCTGAGGGAAAGGTCTTTCCAGGAAGAGGCTTTCTAGCATTGTTGATTTGTTTGTAGCCAAAGGACTACTCAAACAGAAGGGAAGTGTACTCTAATACCAGGTTTTCATTCTTTGTACAGGCTTGCACAGAGCTGAGGTTCATGAGAGGCTGGTCAAAGAACAGGAGTAAGGGACCAGGCAGAGACTACAAGATTAAAATCCCTGAAATGATTGCAGAAAATATGCATGAAATGTATCTAGATAAAATATATGCATGTATAAATATTTATATCTCACTGTTTTTAGAAATATCTATATATCTACATATGTGTGTTATATATGTATGTATGTATATGCACAAGTCAATATTACAGAATATAATAGCATTTCTTGCTCTATATGAATGCAAATGAAAGCTACTTAACATCTTAAACATGCTTTTACATGGATCATTATTTGTTTCAAAATTCTTTGGGGTGTCATCATTAAAAACTATTTACAAAACATTCATACACACACACACACACACACACACACACACACACACAAATAAATTACCATAATTTGGAATGGATATACTGTCAATGTTTTAAACACTCTGTTGTGGAATTTTTTAAGATTATTTTTCTTGATTTTATCTGTATTTTTTAACAACCTTCCCCCCAAAAAGCCCCCAGAGTTTAAAGGCTTCAAATAAGCTAGATTCTAACAATTGATCTTCCATGAACCAGAGGCATATTCCTTTCCAGTATGTTCCTAAACTGCAGTGTCTGCTGCTCTTTAGGGAGAAATAAAAGCCACTATGGCAAAATGCCACCTTTGTCAGAAGCAGATAGCTGTTTACATTCAAGGCACATAATAAGTGTAAAGTGGAGTACAAAACAGTGTGAGTTCTATTATAGCTGATTAGCCCATTGTACAGTGTTACAACTAACATCTTCCCTGGGCTAAAAATAGTGTGAAATCATGGAGTTGAGCAGCATGATGTGTCAGTACTGTACTCTTTTACAAGACTGCCAACAAAAGCTGCCTGTTACTCACCAGAAAACTAAAAAGACCACTTGTTCATTTCAATATCCACCAAAATGTGGTTTGGGGGCTATTGAAACCTTGCACAAAAGGAGGTGGAGAGGGCACCTACTGTTTCTAGAAAGCAGACGTGTCCTTAATTTGAGCTTGTTTTCAAGGGGCCAGATTCTTCATATAAAGCTCTTGAAAGTCAGTGCCTGCTGTGAAACCCTCAATGTTGGTAACTTTTAATCATATTAGCTTAGTACCTAGCACATATTTCAATGCATTTGCCATAAATCTCACAAAACAGATAACTAGGTGAGAGAAAGACAGACAAACAAAAAATTTATTAAAAGATAGATAAAAAAATACTCTCCTGATCTCCCTATTACTAATGCCTTTGACCACAAATATGTTATATTTAACTATTTTATAGACGTGTTAATTTATTTTATATTCATCATATATATATATATATGTTTATATTTATATACTTATGCATAGAGTATACATGTAAGCTCCTTCCAAAGAGCTATTTCGTTCCAGTGAGTAGAATATAGCGAATATATAATAAATGCTTTCAAATAGAAAAGACAGGAAGTAGGGAAGGAGAGAAGGAAGGCGAAAGAGAAGTAAAATGTTAAATTAATCCTAATTTCCTTTTGGGATATTGTATTTTATTGTTTCTGATTCTCCCTTCTATAGTTTGTTTCACTGGTCTGCTTTTCTATTAAAAAAAAATCCCAATATCAAATGGTATTATTGATGGTATTATTATGTATTATTATGTATTATGTATTGATACATAATAATTTTTTCCAGTGCCTCATTTTTGTTCTATGTGTATTTTTGCTTTTTTTGGTTTGTTAATTGAAAGGGATAGATTTATGGTATGTTTTTTGTTGTTGTTAACCAAACTTTTGTTTAATTAGGTTGTTTATTTATTTTGATATAAAGATAAAAAATTGGATAATCTTTTCCTTTATTCCCCTCTGATTAGTTTTTTTTTTTCTTTTTTCAAGATGGTTCTTTGTCTTTTCAGTTGCTTTTACTTTATATGCTTTAAAGCAATGTTTTCCCCACAGGTTCTCTTAATCTTATCTTTAGGCTTACACTCCCCCTTTCTTTGTTATTCCTTTCCCAAGTTTTGGAATTTTGATTTGTTAATTTCTTTTTAATTAAATTTTCTTTTCTTTTTTTGAAGAAAAAATTTTCCATAAACATGAATAATGAGTAAATGAATGGGTCAAAATACATCATAAAAGCATTAAATAATGATATTAAAGAAGTGATACTACTAAAATTTCAGCTATGCATCAAGGAAAAAGTATATCCTCCCAACATTTATTATAAAAGAAGACAATTACCTGATTATTATTTAAAATTTGCCTTCCTTTCCTTGCCTTTATGGTTATTTTTTTTTACCATTAAAAAAAATCATTCTTTTCATTAATTTTCTTTAATTTATATATACATATACATATATATTTCTAAGCTTCTTTTTTTAAAAATTAAATCTGGTAGTTTTCTTTTTTTTTCATTATAGTTTTTTATTTACGAGATATATACATGGTCAATTTTTCAGCGTTGACAGTTGCAAAACCTTTTGTTCCAACTTTTCCCTTCCTTCCCCCCATTTCCTGCCCCGGATGGCAGGTTGACCAATACGTGTTAAATATGTTAAAGTATAAGTTAAATGCAATATACATATACATGTCCATATAGTTATTTTGCTGCACAAGAAGAATCGAACTTTGAAATAGTGTACAATTAACCTGTGAAGGAAATAAAAAATGCAGATGGACAAAAATAGAGGGATTGGGAATTCTATGTAGTCACTGTTCCTAGTCATCTCCCAAAATTCTTTTGCTGGGTGTAGCTGGTTCAATTTATTACTGTTCTAATTGGAACTGATTTGCTTCATCTCATTGTTGAAGATGGCCACATCCATTAGAATTGATCATCATATAGTATTGTTGTTGAAGTATATAATGATCTCCTGGCCCTGCTCATTTCACTCAGCATCAGTTCATGTGAGTTCCTCCAGACCTTTCTGAAATCATCCTGCTGGTCATTTCTTACAGAACAAAAATATTTCATAATATTCATATGCCACAATTTATTCATCCATTCTCCAATTGATGAACATCTACTCAGTTTCCAGTTTCTGGCCACTACAAAGAGGGCTGCCACAAATATTCTTGCACATACAGGTCCCTTTCCCTTCTTTCAAATCTTTTTGGGATATAAGCCCAGTAGTAAGACTGCTGGATCAAAAGGTATGCACAGTTTGATAACTTTTTGAACATAGTTCCAAATTGCTCTCCAGAATGGATGGATGTAGTCACAATTCCAGCAATAATGTATCAGTGTCCCAGATAGATTCCTAATTATTTTGTACTATCAGTAGTTACTTTAAATGGAATTTCTCTTTGTAACTCTAGCTGTTGGATTTTGTTAGTGATATATAAGAATGCTGATGACTTTTGTGGATTTATTTTGTATCCTGCAACTTTGCTAAAGGTGTGGATTATTTCTAATAGCTTTTTAGTAGAATATCTGGGGTTCTCTAAGTATATCATCATATCATCAGCACAGAGTGATAATTTGGTTTCCTCATCGCTTACTCTAATTCCTTTAATCTCTGTTTCATCTCTTATTGCCAAAGCTAGCATTTCTAATACAATATGGAATAGTAACAGTGATAGTGGGCAATCTTGTTTCACATCTGATCTTATTGGGAATGGTTGCAGTTTGTTCCCATTACATATGATGCTTACTGATGGTTTTAAATAGATGCTGCTGATTATTTTAAGGAAGAGTCCATTTATTCCTTTACTCTCAAGTGTTTTTAATAGGAATGGATGTTGGATTTTATCAAATACTTTTTCTGCATCTATTGAGATGATCATATGGTTTTTGTTAATTTGGTTATTAATATGGCCAATTATACTGATAGTTTTCCTAATATTGAACCAGCCCTGCATCTCTGGTATAAATCCTACTTGATCATGGTGTATATCCTGGGGATGATTTTCTGTAGTCTTTTTGCTAATATGTTGTTTAAGATTTTTGCATCAATATTCTTTAGGGAGATTGGTCTATAATTTTCTTTCTCTGTTTTCAACCTACCTGGTTTAGGTATCAATACCATGTCTGTGTCATAAAAGGAATTTGGTAGGACTCCTTCATTCCCTATTTTTTCAAATACTTTATATAGCATTGGGGATAATTGTTCTTTAAATGTTTGGTAGAATTCACATGTAAATCCATCTGGTTCTAGGGGTTTTTTCTTAGGGAGTTGATAAATAACTTGTTCTATTTCTTTTTCTGAGATGGGACTATATAAGCAATTTACTTCCTCCTCTGTTAATCTGGGAAGCCTATATTTTTGGAGGTAGTCATCCATTTCACTTAAGTTATCAAATTTATTGGCATAAAATTGGGCAAAGTAACCCCTTATTATTTCTTTAATTTCCTCTTCATTGGTGGAAAGTTCTCCCTTTTCATTTTTAAGACTACTAATTTGATTTTCCTCTCTCCTTTTTCTAAACAGATTTACCAAAGGTTTATCAATTTTATTGGTTTTTTCATAAAACCAACTCTTAGTTTTATTTATTAGTTCAATAGTTTTTTAAAAATTTCAATATTATTAATTTCTCCTTTCAGTTTTAGAATTTCAAGCTTAGTAATTGATTGGGCATTTTTAATTTGGTTTTTTCCTAGCTTTTTAAGTTGCAATACCAATTCATTGATCTTCTCTTTCTCTATTTTATTCAAGTAAGCCTCTAAGGAAATAAAATTTCCCATGGGACTTATTTTCAATAAAATCATTCTTCTCCCCCACTTATCATTCTAAATTCTACTACTCTGTTGAACCTCATGATTACACAAGCTGCCATAATCTTTTCTTTTGTTCTGGAGTCATGGTTAGGATGGTTATACCTTAATCTTGATCAGAGAACCCTCATCAGTTTACTGTCCCCCTTTCTTATTCTTACCAGACAGGGATATTCTCAAATTATTCAAGAGAAAAACAAAAATTTCAATAGCACAATTTAAGGCCTGCAGAGCAAAAATAATTTTAAGAAGAGTAAAACTTGAATGTACCACAAAAGGAAAAAAATAACAACTGATTGTAAATACAAATATATAAAAATGAAAAAAAAAATCTGTAAGAAAACAAGCAAGAAGTGATTCTCTTATGAGCAAGCCACTGATCTTGAAGACAGGTTGTATAAAGCCAAGTGTAAAGACAGGATTTGCAGAACGTGAGCTATTAATAACCCTAGACCCAATAATGCAAGATATAATAAAAGAAAATTGACCAGAACTTTGGCTAAAGAAAACAGTCTCAATTAAAAGAATCTACAATTCACTTCTGAGGTGAGAGATGGGGCAGCAATGATTATATTGTAAACTGCAAAACACATAGTAATCAATATTAAGAATGACAATGACAAAAATTCTAGAAGTGACCAGGAGAAAAATTTTAATATAAAAAATCAAATTTAGTAAGGTAAAATTATTTTATATTTTATATATAATCCATTTTTGGGATTTTTTTGGGGGGAGGTATCTATCTTAAGCATGTAAAGACTTCCCCTGGTAGCAAAATGGGTATTGAGAACAACTTATTCAATCAGTCATGAAGATGGCCAAAGGAGTTGCTGTGGAATGCTTAGAGCTTGGTTAGACTTCAAAGACATCAACATCATCCACTGAAACCTGAGCCATCAATACTCATCTTGACCTTTGTCTTTCCACTTGACTTAGATGACTTTGGAAGTGTCCGGCTCAGTTAAATCCAATTTATGCTCAAGTCAAAAGATATGTCCAATGATATTCTACCTTTTTTTTAACCTATCTTGAAGTTATGTAGTGACAGATAAATGAAGAAGCAGCAGGTGTGGGTACACTGGAAACTATAGTCACAATTCTATACATAGGCAGCCCAGGCCATAGGGTCTTCTCACTGGACTGAAGAAGCAGTGAAATTTAGCAGCATTATGGGTGTGTGGGCAGCCTTTTTTAAGGACTGCACCACTCACACAGAAGCAGCTAGGAAAAGTGCCCTAAAAACTGCTTGCTTCACCTTACCCTGACTTCTTACCCTGTCAGGTAGAGATCTAACCATGCTGTCAAAACACCAAAAAAGTACAATTTTTTTTTTTTTGCAAAGAAGACTCTATTCAGCACAGGTATAGTAATGTATCAATATTTATGGAGAACATGAAATCCAGCAGACTTTAAAGATGAACATCCTTTGTTCAGAGAGAACATAGCAGGTAAACATCCAAATAACAGCCCTGCTATAAGACTGGCAAAAGGCCACCTTACTGAAGTTGGATGGACACACTTTTTTTTTTGGAGTGGCCCCAGTGATATGGAGTACTGTGAAGCATACAGTCATGGTGGGGACTTTTGGGGAGGAATATAGTCTGAAACTGCAAGAGCAATGATTACTTACTACTGAAGACTTCTGTATTTCATAACTTTCTTATCACCAATATTATCTATTGTTTACTCAAACACAATAAAACTTTGTAAATATGCTCTTGGGGCAAACATTGGCATTTAATTGACTATATCATTGTAAAGGGAAGAGACAGACAGAATGTGAGAGTGTCAAAGGTAATATGTAGTATAGAGTTCTGGACCAATTAGCAACTTATCCTTTCTAAGTTCAACATTTCTCATTTTAAAAAAAGAAATGGAAGACATTGCAGAAGTCACTGCCTTTCTTTTGCAGAACTTCCAACTGAAGAAACTTTGAATATCATTAAATGTCTCTTGTGTGAGAAAGTACCTGGTGATGATCCTATTTCAGATGAGATTTACAAGGCAAGAAATCCATTGCTCATATAGGTGCTGATTGAAATGTTCTGGGTTATATGGCAAAATGTGGTTATCCCTCAGGAGTTCAAGAATGCATCCATTGTCCATCTTCATAAAGGAAAAAGAAATAAATTGTCCTATAAAAATCACAGGGGTTTTCTCATTCTCTGCAAGACTCTACCCAGAGTCCTTCTTAATTGACTTATCATTCACCTGGGAGATGGATATCTACCTAAAATCCAAAGTGGCTTAAAAAAGAGCCAAAGAACAGCCAAAATAGTGCCTGTGACCTAATAATTCCAGGAGAAATGCCATAAATAAAACAGAATTCTGAACATGTTTACTGAGCTGAACAAGGCCTTTGAAGGTGGGAGGACTTGTGGAAGGTTATGGCAAAATTTGGTTGAATTAGGAAGATTCTAAAGATCACCTCACAAGATAAGGTACCAGATACTGAGGTCCTTTCTTGAGCTAAACTGCAAACCATTCAACTCTGCTGCAGAGAACACAACTATAATAGGCTGAACCCATTGTTCAAATATCAGTACAAAAGTTTGCCAAAAAGATTATTTTCTGAGAACTCACACAAGGCAAGTGCTCAAAGGAGATCAGAAGAAGTGATACAAAGACCCTCTCCAGATCTGTCTGAAAAACTTTGGAATAATTGTGAGACATATAAATTATTTGGCCCCAGTCAATCCAGCATAATGTGTCCACATCAAAGAAAGTGCTTTTCTCTACTACCAAAGCAAAACTGCTATAGCTTAAAAGAAATGTAAGATAAGTAAATTTAGAAAATTCACATGAACTATTTGTGCTTGACCTTGGGTAGAGGTTTCCAGGCTTATATTGCTCTGATCAGTTACACTTGTACACACTTTATCCCAAGATAATAATGACATTTTGGTTCTCATCAAGCATGAAGGACAACTATACCAGGTACCCACTAGAAAACATAGAATAGAAAAAAATATGTTCCAAAGATTAAAGAAACTCAGGAGTCAACTCAAGTTTATACATTCTTTAAACTTTAGCCTAGTAGGAAAAAATTCTTTAAATTAACAAAATAAAAGTATTTGAAACATTGAAATTTATGTCAGCAGATTATTTGCTCTAGAAGCACTCTAAGCAAAAGAAACACAAGACAAACAAATCAACAAAACTAATAAGAAAAGTACAAATAAATTAATTAATTTGGAAAGAAAAGAAATGAATTATAGAGAAAACATATCTATGGAGTTAAAGAAAACCAAAACCAAAACAACAAAATGATTATTGAAAGATATAATAGTCAATGACTATAATAATCTTGCGTTTGATAAACCTAAAGACACCATTTTCTGGGATATGCACTCCCTATTTCCCAGAAATTTCTGGGAAAATTGAAAATTAGTATGGCAGAAACTAGTCATTAACCCACACCTAACACCCTATTCCAAGACAGGGTCAAAATAGATTTGTGATTTAAACATAAAGAGTGACACTATAAGCAAATTAGAAGAACAAAGGCCTCTCACATCTGTGGAAAAGGAAGGAGTTTTTGGCCAAAGAAGAACTAGAGAACATTAGGAAATGCATAGTGGATAATTTTAATTATATTAAGTTAAAAAGTTTGTGTACAAATAAAACCAATGAAGACCAAGATGAGAAGGGAAACAGTAAACTGAAAAAAATTTTTACATCCAAGGGTTGTGATAAAAGCCTCATTTCTAAAATATATAGAGAATTGACTTAAATTTATCAGAATACAAGCTATTCTTCAACTGATAAATGGTCAAAGAATATGAACATACAATTTTCAGATAAAGAAATTAAAACCATTTCTAGTAATATGAAAAAAATGCTCTAAATGATTATTGGTCAGAAAAATATAAATTAAGACAACTCTGAGATATCACTATATACCTTTCAGATTGGCTAAATTGACAGGAAAAGAAAATGATGAATGTTGGAGGGGATGTGAGAAAACTGGGATGCTAATATATTGTTGATGGAGTTATGAACTGATCCAACCATTCTGTAGAGCAATTTGGAATTATGCCCAAAGGGCCATTAAACTGTGTATATGCTGTGATCCAGCACTGTCTCTACTGGGCCTGTATCAAGAAAGATCATAAAAAGGAAAAAAATCCACATGTGCAAAAATGTTTGTAGCAGCCCTTTTGTAATAGCAAGAAATTGGAATCTGAGTGGATGCCCATTAGTTGGAGAATGGATGAATAAGTTATGGCATATACAAATGTTATAGAATATTGTTGTTCTGTAGGCTTGCAACTTAAAAAGCTAGAAAAAGACCAAATTAAAAAACCCCAATCAAATTCTAAACTTGAAATTCTAAATTAAATTCTAAAATAAAAAGGAGAATTCAATAATATCAAAAGTTAAAAAAACTATTGAATTAATAAATAAAACTGAGAGTTGGTTTTATGAAAAAACCAATAAAATTGTTAAACCTTTAGTAAATCTGATTAGAAAGAGGAAAGAGGAAAATCAAATTGTTACTCTTAAAAATGAAAAAGGAGAACTTTCCACTAATGAAGAGGAAATTAGAGCAAAAATAAGGTGTTACTTTGCCCAACTTTATGCCAATAAATTTGATAACTTAAGTGAAATGGATGACTACCTCCAAAAATATAGACTTCCCAGATTAACAGAGGAGGAAATAATTGCTTAAATAGTCCCATCTCAGAAAAAGAAATAGAACAAGCTATTAACCAACTCCCTAAGAAAAAATCCCCAGAACCAGATGGATTTACATGTGAATTCTACCAAACATTTAAAGAACAATTATCCCCAATGCTATATAAAGTATTTGAAAAAATAGGGAATGAAGGAGTCCTACCAAATTCCTTTTATGACACAGACATGGTATTGATACCTAAACCAGGTAGGTTGAAAACAGAGAAAGAAAATTATAGACCAATCTCCCTAATGAATATTGATGCAAAAATCTTAAATAAGATATTAGCAAAATAACTACAGAAAATCATCCCCAGGATAATATACCATGATCAAGTAGGCTTTATACCAGAGATGCAGGGCTTGTTCAATATTAGGAAAATTATTAGTATAATTGACCATATTAATAACCAAATTAACAAAAACTATATGATCATCTCAATAGATGCAGAAAAAGTATTTGATAAAATCCAACATGCATTCCTATTCTAGGAAAAGAAATAAATGATTTTCCCAAAAAAAACATGCATCTATTTAAAACCATCAGTAACATCATATATAATGGGACAAAGCAACCACCCAATAAGTCGGTGTGAAACAAGGTTGCCCATATTCTTTCCATATTTAAGAAATGCTACTTTGAATAAGAGATGAAACAGAAAAAAAAAAAGTAAGTAGGCAATGAGAAATAAATTACACTCTCGGATGATATGATGGTATACTTAGAAACCCCAGAATTTACTAAAAAAGCTTTAGTAATCCACACCTTTACAAAGTTGATACAAAATAAATCACATAAGTCATCAACATTCTTATATATCACTAACAAAAATTCAACAATTAAAGTTACAAAGAGAAATTCCATTTAAAGTAACTTGATAGTATAAAATATTTAAAATCATCAACCAAAGGGAAAATCAAACATTAAGCAAAAAACTACAAAACACTTTCCACACAAATAAAGTCAGATCTAACCAACTGGAAAAATATTAAATGCTCTTGTATAGGGCAAGCAAATATAATAAAGTGACAATATCACCTAAACTAATTAATTTATTTAGCACTATACCAATCAGACTCCCAAAAAACTATTTTAATGACCTAGAAAAAATAACAACAAAGTACATATGGAAAAACAAAAGGTCAAGAATTTCAAAGGAATTAATGAAAACAAAATCAAATGAAGCTGGCCTAGTTGTACCAGATCTAAAATTATAAAGCTGCATTTACCAAAACCATTTGGTATTGGCTAAGAAATAGACTAGCTGATCAGTGGAATAGGTTAGGTTCAAAGGACAAAATATTCAATAACTTTAGTAACCTAGTTTTTGACAAACCCACAGGCCCTAACTTTTGGAATAAGAATTCACTGTTTGACCAAAACTGCTGGGAAAATTTTAAATAAGTATGGCAGAAACTAGGCATTGATTAACACCATACACCAAGATAAGGTCAAAATGGGTTCATGACCTAAGCATAAAGAATGAGATTATAAATAATTTGGAAGAACATAGTTTATGTCTCAGACCTATGGAAGAGTAAGGAATTTATGACCAAAGAAGAATTCAAGATCATTATTGATCACAAAAGAGAAAATTTTGATTATATCAAATTGAAAAGTTTTTGTACAACAAAACTAATGCAGACAAGATTAGAAGGGAAGAATAAACTGGGAAAACATTTTTACAGTCAAAGGTTCTGATAAAGGCCTCATCTCCAAAATATATAGAGAATTGACTTTAATTTATAAGAAATCAAGCCATACTCCAATTGATAAATGGTCAAAGGATATGAACAATTTTCAGATGAAGAAATTGAAACTATTTCTAACCATATGAAAAGATGCTCCAAGTCATTATTAATCAGAGAAATGCAAATTAAGACAATTCTGAGATACCACTACACACCTATCAGATTGGCTAAAATGACAGGGAAAGTTAATACGGAA
This sequence comes from Sarcophilus harrisii, assembly GCF_902635505.1. Lineage (NCBI taxonomy): Eukaryota > Metazoa > Chordata > Mammalia > Dasyuromorphia > Dasyuridae > Sarcophilus > Sarcophilus harrisii. The sequence continues at coordinate 199,783,401 of NC_045426.1, forward strand.
TGTTGGAGGGGATGTGGGAAAACAGGAACACTAATACATTGTTGGTGGAATTGTGAGTATATCCAGTCATTCTGGAGAGCAGTTTGGAACTATGCTCAAAAAGTTATCAAACTGTGCATACCCTTTGATCCATCAGTGTTTCTACTGGACTTATATCCCAAAGAAATCTTAAAGAAGGGAAAGGGACCTGTATGTGCATGAATGTTTGTGGCAGGTCTCTTTGTAGTGACTAGAAACTGGAAACCGAGTGGATGCCCATCAATTGGAGAATGGCTGAATAAATTGTGGTATATGAATATTGTGGAATATTATTGTTCTATAAGAAATGACCAGCAGGAGGATTTCTGAAAGGCCTGGAGAGACTTACATGAACTGATGCTGAGTGAAATGAACAGGGCCAGGACATCATTGTATACTTCAATAACAATACTATATGATGATCAATCCTGATGGACGTGGCCATCTTCAGTAATGAGATGAACCAAATCAATTGCAATAGAGCAGTAATGAACTGAACCAGCTACACACAGTGAAAGAACTCTGAGAGATGACTATGAACCATTACATAGAATTCCCAATCCCTTTATTTTTGTCCACCTGCATTTTTGATTTCCTTTACAGGCTAATAGTATACTGTTTCAAATTCCAATTCTTTTTGTATATAGCAAAATAACTGTTAGGACATATATGCTTTAACATACTTTGCATGTATTGGTCAACATGCCATTACAGGGAGGGGATAGGAGGAAGGAGGGGAAAAATTGGAACAACAGGTTTGACAATTGTCAATGCTGTGTAATTATCTATGCATATAACTTGTAAATAAAAAGCTATAATAAAAAAAAATAAGCCCCATGATTGACTCCAGGTGAGATTTTTTTTTCCTGTTCTCAGACTGGTTGGTCATGCATCCCTTGAAGTCATATTAGAAGCTCATACTTCAGAAGCCACTGGAATAAGTAATATTTATAGTCCTTCCATCTTAAATATTCCCATTATTCATCATTTGTACATGTTAAAAATTCAGTAAACTGGTATTTAAACGGATAGATAACCTTTACTTTGTTCTTTTATCCATTTTATGCCAGCAAGTGACACATTTTTCTCTGGGCTGTATGATCAGAGAAAATCTTGATTTGACTGAGAGATCAAAAATCTCACAATTCTCCATTCCCACATAAGCGGAAAAGATTCAGAGATACTAATAGGTGAAGTAAAGAATAAGAAAGACCCAGAAAGAGAGCAAATAGTGAATGGATATCCAGAAGCCACTGACATGAAAGGAAGGTGGATCTCAGTTTTTTCTTTGTTTTCTAGCACTGAGATCTTAGAGACTATTGAGAGCACATTTCCCCCTGAAAATAAAATCATTCTCTCTTTCATTGATCTGTGATCTTATTATGCTGCCCAAATGAAGAATTCATTTCCTCTGGTGTATGACCTTCTCCAATTTCTGTTAATTACTTATTTTGATGAAGAGGTTTACTAACTATCCATGAATGTCATTTATATAAACAATTCTTGGTGAGAGGGACAGATAAACCAGGGAGAACTAAGTGCCATCCTTCTGTTTAGAGCAACCAGAAAAAAGTGGCTTTTATCCCAAAGAAGTTTGGAATGGTGTTGTCTGGATTCCAGATCTAGATCCTGTGTTGTGTTTGGTTTTTTTAATGTTAAATACATCCACATTTATAGTATATATTAACCTGGACAAAGTCCAGAATCTTAGCTTTATATATTATAGTAGAAGAATCAGTTATTTAAAATATTTCCAATTTAATAATGAAGGTGATTAAGAAAATTTATTATCATAATCAGTCTCAGGTACAAAAGGAAACCAGCAAACCAATTTGTGTTTTCTTATATGATATTGAAATAAGAAAATTAATATATGAAAAATGAGAAAATAATTATATAAAAAATTAATTAAAAGGAAACATTGATCACAATCCTTTTTATCCTTTTTCTCCCAGCTATGAGAAAATTATTATTCTAACTCTTGCATACAAATTTAAGTCATTATATTTTATGTGAGATCCACATTTAGATACAAGTTTATGGCTTGTTTGCTGCTATAACCAATAATCTGATTTCAGGGAGTGTAGATTCATTTGGACCAACAGTTCCTTCAGAGGCAAATGCTTAAAGGTATTTAACCTTAGAAATACCTGAAAGTATCAATATCTTAATAAAGTAATTTTGAATTGGATTGACTAATTCACATGTATCATTGTTTACTTTTAAACAGTTCTTTCTGTTCTGTTCTGTTCAGCCTTTCTGACCGTTTTTTTTTTTTTTACTCCATTTCAGGTTTTCTTGGCAAAATATTGGAATGGCTTACCTTTTCCTTTACCAGACTATTTTATAGACTTTACAAAAAATGAGGCAAATAAAATTAAGTGACATTGAAATGTATAGATAACCTTTATTTTGTTCTTTTATCCATTTTATGCCAGCAAGTGATGCATTTTTCTCTCTGCTATCTAATCAGAGAAAAATTTGATTTGACTGAGAGATCAAAGAGCTCACAAATCTCAATTCTGTGAGATTAAGTCTCACAGAAACTGAGTGTCTGAAGCTGGATTTGAACTGAGGTCTTCTTAACTCCAAACCTAGTAGTCTATCTACTGCTCCACTTAACTACCTATTGTTCATTAGAGCTTTTAACATGCTTTTGATTTGTAGAATGATTCGAATTTTCCCCAGAAATATCAGGTAACTCAGAGCACCCCCAGATTTTTTTATTCTGATATGCTAAAGTTTAAAAAGAAATCTCTAGAAATAGATTGTCCTATATATCTATACATAAAACATACTATAACTGTATCTGCTTACTACAGTTTTATTTAACTTTCATTGCAACAGATAACACTAATTGACCAGATTTGACAATCAATTATTTAAGTATGTCTTTAATGTGCTCACAGCAAGGCCATTGATTTATATGGGGTGAGAGAATATTAGCAAGATGTATTTCATACACAAAAATCTACTGTTCACCATCTGTGCTTGCTTGTTGCTCATTTCATCATTGTTAAGTCAAGTGATTCTTTAAAAGAAACAATCCCCTTGCAGAGTTTAGATAAATAGGAAACCCAGGACAATAATAAAAGCGGATTCATTTTTGGTGGGAGTTGAGAATTTATGTTTGATCGTACAACAAATTAGAAAGCTTTCAAAATACCCCCCATACATTATTTAATTCTAGATCACTAGATGTGAATGACTTTAAACCCAAAAGACTCTTAGTGAACTGCATTGAGGATGAATTGGATGGTACCTTATTTACATCAGAATTAACTTTTGATTTCATCAGGACAGTATCTTAGTATAGTAGCTTTTTAATAAATATCTCTTGGATAAGATTAGAGTTTTTGGCATCTTCTAAAAGTCTAAAGAAAGGAAATGGGCTTGCAATTTTTGTTTGGATAACAGGATTATTTCAGTGCAAAGTAATTCAGCACTATTACCTTCTTCAGAAAATGTATATTGGTCAAGATGTATCATGAAAATATGATAGTAATATACTCAAAATCCAGATCCCTAAAAGAATAAATAAGAACTACGTGACCATGATTATGTTTTGGGAAAATATGATGCTGCTCTTGGCCTATATTTCCGATAAAGATAAACCTAGGAAAATTAGGAACCGTATAAGCTTCTCAGTAACTCTTGGTTAATTATAGAAGTGAGTGAAAGAATCAGAGGCTGTCTTCCTTCTATATGAATAATTCACTGCCAGGATCCATTATTAAAGCTTGTTACTTCAACACAATTTCTAGCCAGAGATGGATGGGTCTCAGCACTGAAAGATAAATTATAATAAGGCCTACAGCTATATTAATAAATTGAAAAGAACATTTATTTGTTCTTCTAATTAGAGTAGTAGTTTTTCTAAATAATCTAGCAATGCATCACCTTGTCAGACTTGTACTTTCTGTTAGATAAAATAAAAAGAGTACTTTTCCTCATTTTTGGAGTTTTACTAAGGGAAAATTCCCTAGTTGATTTGGTTCTATATAAGTTATCTAGGTAGCTACTATATACTGCAGATCACATCTGGGTAGGATTGATAAAGCTAAGATTTTGAGCTACTTAAAGAATTGAAGCAAAGCATGCATAACCCACTTTGGTCATGTATCTGTTATTTAAGTTGTCTTTTGTGAAAACTCATTTTAGACCAATATTTAAAGCTTACTCCCATTCTCACAATTTTTTTTTAGGTTACAAAGCATTCTTTTTTCTTCTTTCTTTCTGTTTTTTGAAAATGAAATAAAAGATCATTTCATTATATGAACAGAAGTTACACAATAATTTAATTCTATTTCTTCATATTGTGAGACAACAATAATCATTATTATGTGTAACAGTGACTACTCTGGTCCCCTTTCATCCTGGTTACATTTCCTCTCTCACCTAGAATTCTCCAGTATAATAAAGGAGAATTGAGATTGTCTGAGCTCTCTGCAATTGGCTCTGGCCCCCTTTGATTCGTTTCCCTCAGTTGAAGGGGATAAACAACTTCTATTCTAATTCTAGTTAACCACTAACAGATTAACTGTTTTTTTTTAAAAATATAACAACATGCTAAAGGAATAAGAATAGGCAATGAGGAAGCCAAATTATCACTCTTTGCCGATGACATGATGGTATACTTAGAGAACCCCAGAGATTCTGCTAAAAAGTTATTAGAAATAATCCACAACTTTAGCAAAGTTGCTGGTTATAAAATAAACCCACATAAGTCATCAGCATTCTTATATATCACTAACAAAATCCAACAGTCAGAGTTACAAAGAGAAATTCCATTTAAAGTAACTACTGATAATATAAAATATTTAGGAATCTATCTGCCAAGGGAAAATCAGAAACTTTATGAGCAAAATTACAGACCACTTTTCACACAAATTAAGTCTGATCTAACCAATTGGAAAAATATTAAATGCTCTTGGATAGGGCGAGCAAATATAATAAAGATGACAATATTACCTAAACTAATCTATTTATTTACGCTATACCAATCAGACTCCCAAAAACTATTTTAATGACCTAGAAAAAATAACAACAAAGTTCATATGGAAAACAAAAGGTCAAGAATTTCAAGGGAATTAATGAAAAAAAAAATCAAATGATGGTGGCTTAGCTGTACCAGATCTAAAATTATATTATAGAGCAGCAGTTACCAAAACTATTTTTCGTATTGGCTAAGGAATAGATTAGTTGATCAGTGGAATAGATTAGGTTCAAGGGATAAAACAGTCAACAAATATAGCAACCTAGTCTTTGACAAACCCAAAGATCCCAGCTTTTGGGATAAGAACTTACTGTTTGATAAAAATTGCTGGGAAAATTGGAAACTAATATGGCAGAAACTAGGCATTGATCCATACTTAACGTCGTACACCAAGATAAGGTCAAAATGGATTCATGACCTAGGCATAAAGAATGAAATTATTAATAAATTAGAGGAACATAGGATAGTTTACCTCTCAGACCTGTGGAAGGGGAAGTTCTTTATGACCAAAGCAGAACTAGAGATCATTACTGATCACAAAATAGAAAATTTCGAATATACCAAACTGAAAAGTTTTTGCACAAACAAAACTAATGCAGACAAGATTAGAAGGGAAGCAATAAACTGGGAAAATATTTTTACAGTCAAAGGTTCTGATAAAGGCCTCATTTCCAAAATATATAGAGAATTAACTCTAATTTATAAAAAATCAAGCCATTCTCCAATTGAAAAATGGTCAAAGGATATGAACAGACAATTCTCAGATGAAGAAATTGAAACTATTTCTAGTCATATGCAAAGATGCTCCAAGTCATTATTAATCAGAGAAATGCAAATTAAGACAACTCTAAGATACCACTACACACCTGTCAGATTGGCTAAGATGACAGGAAAAATAATGATGATTGTTGAGGGATGCGGGAAAACTGGGACATTGATGCATTGTTGGTGGAGTTGTGAACGAATCCAACCATTTTGAGAGTAGTTTGAACTATGCTCAAAAAGTTATCAAACTGTGCATACCCTTTGATCCAGCAGTGTTACTACTGGGATTATATCCCAAAGAGATTATAAAGAAGGGAAAGGGACCTGTATGTGCACGAATGTTTGTGGCAGCCCTTTTTGTAGTGGCTAGAAACTGAAACTGAATGGATGTCCATCAGTTGAGAATGGCTGAATAAATTGTGGTATATGAAAATTATGGAATATTACTGTTCTGTAAGAAATGACCAACAGGATGATTTCAGAAAGGCCTGGAGAGACTTACACTGAACTGATGCTGAGTGAAATGAGCAGGACCAGGAGATCATTATATACTTCAACAACAATACTAGATGATGACCAGTTCTGATGGATCAGGCCATCCTCAGCAACGAGATCAACCAAATCATTTCTAATGGAGCAGTAATGAACTGAACTAGCTATGCCCAGAAAAGAACTCTGGGAGATGACTAAAACCATTACATTGAATTCTAATCCCTATATTTATGCATACATGCATTTTGATTTCCTTCACAAGCTAATTGTACAATAATTCAGAGTCTGATTCTTTTGTACAGCAAAATAATGTTTTGGTCATGTATACTTATTGTGTATCTAAGTTATATTTTAATATATTTAACATCTACTGGTCATCCTGCCATCTAGGGAGGGGTCGGGGTAAGAGGTGAAAAATTGGAACAAGAGGTTTGGCAATTGTTAATCCTGTAAAGTTACCCATGTATATATCCTGTAAATAAAAGGCTATTTAAAAAAAAAGAAAAAAAAAAGTATATAGCTTAACCAGGCAAAGAGATATTACATTCTATCCTAAATAAGCAATAGAAATCCATGTGTATTTCATTAAAGATTAAAGCTTTACCAAAAATATATATATATATATATATATATATATATATATATATATATATATATATATAACAACATGCAAACTTATTCCTTCAGTACATAAGGGCTAACATACACTTGCACTACTTCAGTCTGTGGGAAAGGAAAAGGGTTTACGTTTATAACTTTACTGGGTTTCTTTAGAGCATAGACCCATGTTCTAAATTCAGTCCCCACACATTAGGATCAAGTTCTAGGCACTCTGAATTATCTGAGCTTTCATACTAAACTAGTTGATTATAAAATTCTCACTGTAATCCTGGCTGCAAGATCATCATGACTCAAATGCCCAGTCCAATACTGGCATCTAAAATTGAGGATAAATGAAATGAAATAGAAACAGATATCTCCAAGCCTGGTAAAAGGAAAATCATCTCCTCTCCTAGTTCAATTCATGGAAAACACACTGTGGGTGAATTGTGGTTTTCAAACTGAAGGTGTCAAAGAGACTGTCTCTGGTCAACTCTTTTTGGTTATGCAACTGCTCTCATATATGTGTTAAGAACAAGGTAGAATGCAGGGAATTCTCATGTTAAGAGAGCTGGGCATTCCCCTTATATATTGAAATTTAAAGTACTACATAAAAGTGAGATATTATGATAATTAAAATGATCGTTTTTAACATGGAGATTGGTTATTTCTATTTTTCAATATTGCTAATGATTACATTAAAGCAAAGTGAGATTTAAAGAAAGAAAAGATCCATATGATTCTTCAGTAGAAAACTCACTTCCTCTGAAGTAATAGAATCTGAGTTTAAATACCACTTTTGATGATAATTACTTGTGTGACCTTGGGCAAGTTGAGCCATGAATATCCTATAAAACTGTAGATTGTAGTTAAAGATACTTAGTACCTTTTTGTACCCCTCCATTCCAATAAAGCATCTTTCAGATAATAGACAGGTGATAGATGTTTATTATTGATGTACATATTGACTAATTATTTGAACCCCATTGAAATGAAGGAAACTTTTAGTATCAATTTACCGATGAAAACCCATTATTTTAGTATCAATTTACCGATGAAAACCCATTATAAGTAACAAGAGAGAAAAAGCTGATCTATGATCCAAATTTAGATGTAAATCTTCAGATCTATGCTCTTCCAAAAAAGTATAATGTTGGTTTCTTGATGACTAGTACTATTTCATATTTTTCTGTGTATCTATTAAATGACTACTAGGTTGTAGGTACTGCATTCAGTATTTACATCTAACAGGCAATTAATAAATGTTTATTATTTGGTTGAACAAGCACTAGTATTTCTTTTCTTTCTGAACATGGAGATAGAAAGCACACAGGGGTTTTGTGAGACTCTATAAGACAGTGCTTATTTATTTGTTTGTTTGTTCATTTTACCATATGTACTCTTTTTTTTTTTTTTACTAGACTTAGTGTATTTCTCCCAAGAAGGAAATTTTCTGTAACAATTTCAATCACTTTGATTTGCTCAGGATCATAATGCCAAAAGCTGCTAGAGAAAGCTTAGTTGAAGCAGTCAGTCCTGACTTTGAACCTGTCTCAAAATTCATTATCCCAGGTTTCTAATGATTGTTATGTAACGAGGAACTAAGTAAGAATAAACAAATAATCAAAATACATGAAATTAAAAACAAAATGTTGCTAATTTTAAAATAATAATAATAGCTAATGTTTATGTAGTGATTCCCATGTGTCAGGCACTATGTTAAGCATATTACAATTTGCTTCATTTAATCTTCATAATAATCTCAGGAAGTCACTTCCATTATGATCCCCATTTTACAATTAAAGAAACTGAGGTAGATAGATGTTAAATGACTTTCCTAGGCTCAAAAGGTCTAAGATGAGATTTGAATTCAGCTCTTCTTGACACCAGGCTAACATTTTATCCACTGTGTTACATAGTTACTAAGAGAAAATAAAATAAAAAGCAACAACAATAATTATTATTCCATGTTAGAAAGGGAAAGCACAATGGGAAAAAAAAAGTTAAACTAATGGATAATTAGGGGCTTGGAAGCTCTTGAAATTTTCCAATAGCATGACTTGCATTATTTTTTTGTCATTGTTCCTGCGAGGTCAACTGGCCTGACAGCAACCCTGAAATGATAGCCAGTTGATCTTTGATGATATTGGGTCAGCAGTCAAGTCAGTAAGATATAACTGTTCAGATGAATCTAAAAAATAAATGAGCTAGTAAACAGTTACAGCTTAGCTCTGTTTAGTACTATTATTGTGCCAATGAAGGCAATGGGATTAGTAACACTTTACACATTCTGGTATCAGAGAAAATCCAGATAATGGGTGAGATATGGATAAATCAGAAATATTACATCCCACCTATTAGAATGGCATTAATACAAGAAAAATTAATCATTAAAGCTGGCAAACTATAAGTGTGAATAAAGTGGACTTCTTTTATTATATCCTAGTGCTATATTGCAACAAAGGTTTACACAGACAAAGGTCTGTATAGTCAAAGTTATTGAGTTCTAATAGTAATATACAAGTATGGGAATACGGTTATTAAAAAAATGAACACTGCAGATAGACACTTTCAAATTGATGCAGGAGACTTTTGAGAATCTCTCAGACTGCAAGGAGATCAAATCAACTAATACTTAAGGAAATTAATTCAGACTATTCACTGGAAGTTCAAATACTTTGGCTACATGATGAGAAGACAAAACTCATTAAAATAAGAACTTGATGTGGGAAAAATTCAAGGAGATAGAAAAGGGGATGGAAGAGAATGTGATAGAAAGATAGTGTCCTTAAAAAGAAACAAGAACATTAATTTGAAATATCCTTGGAGTCACAAAGTGAGACTTGACTGAATTATTGAACAACAACAACAAAAGTACTGCTTCATAATAAAATTCAAAAATAGACCTCACTAGTTATGGAAAAGGACTTCATTCTACTTTAAAAATAATATACTCAGATCCAAGTTCTACAACAGCATATTTAAGAACAATATGTGGTAATTTTAAGAAATAGTTTCACTTTCTAGATCATATAACTAAAAAGATAATCAGACAATTTTGTTAATACTCATGATCTCTCAAATATGCCTTATGGAGAAATTTTCATCAAAAGTTAATCAACTTCAGCTGTCTCCATGCACTAAGTACACCAGGACCTGAAAAGAAAGTAGAAAAAATTATGAACTAATGGGATAAACTGAGCTCACTCTGTACCCCCTTTTCCATCATTGGGAAGAATATGTCATACAAACCAAGAATTTGCACAAAAAATACACACCATCCCTGTGTCCCCTTTCTCTTTCCAATATCAAGGAAAGCTAAGCTCTAAACAAGTAAAATGTACTCAATTTTCAATAGCCACTACAACTCAGCATTTATTATAATTCTGCTTCAAAAGACTTTTGCGAGATAATTGAAAAACTTAGAAAAGGGGACAGGACATATTTCACTCAGTCAAACTCAATCCTATTATCTTATACCCTATTCCAAATCCTCAGAGATCCAAATTTCAAATAATGGCAAACCAACCAAACCGTAATAGAACCAGCCTAGTAGCACTTTCTAATATTAGGTCAGAGAAATAAAAAAGAGAGTGAATGGGATAGGATATCATGTGGCTATATGACAACATATTAAGTCTGAAGATAATCTAGTATTTAGATAGAACCAGTTTTATCCCTCCAAAATCACTAGGTGCAGAGACTTAAACTGGAAAACAGTGTATTATCCAGAGTAAAAAGCGATTGAAACACTTTGAGAGCAACTCCCAAAGGAAACCATCACAAGGAGCAAAACATGAGGATTAAAGGAAGTAGATGAAAAAAACTGGAATTTCCAGAGATCCAAAGAGAAACAAAACTCAATTAAAATCCTGAGTATAAGAAGATAACCTAATTGGGAAAGCAATAGCTAAAAGAAACATAACCTGCAGATATAGAAAATAAGTTCCAGCAACTATAAATAAACACCACAGAATCAAAGGAAAATAATCCAACACTTGATGATATAGTGAATCTGGCAATTTGGATGAGACCCCTAAAACCTGAGTGCTTTGAAAGAGATGTGAGAAATTTAAGGGCATATTTTATGGTTTAAACAACAAAAATAATTAGCAAAATAGAAAAACTTGAATCTGTAACAGCATGTTTCACCAAAGAAACAATAGAGAGATCAAATGATTGAGAATGTAAATACAAAAAAATCAAACACAATTTAAAAGAAAGGAAGCACAAATCAAATGAAAACATGCACTCCCTTCAAGCAAAATATTGATATCAAAGACAGGATATATAGTCACAATTTAAAGATTATGAATCTCCAAAAACACAAGAAATGAAAAAAAACAAGGTGATTCAAGCAATAATACAATAAAAATGCCCAGAACTTCTAAACATTGAAAGTATAATGACAATTGAAAGAACCCAGAAATAATCTCCAGGGGAAAAAAATAAGCCTATAAACCCTAAGATGTGTAGTGATTAAAATGGTAATTCATTTCAGAAACAATAAATTCTTTAAGTGATAGAAAAAAAAAGAAAGCAAACAACAACAATAAGTTGCAGATATTATGTTGTGCTCTACATCCAGTCCCCAAAGCCCTCTCTCTGGGTACAGATGGCTCTCTTCATCACAAGATCATTGGAAATGGCCTGAATGAATCATCTTGTTGAAAAGAGCCATATCTGTCAGAATTGATCATTGTATAATCTTGTTGTTGCTGTGTAGTGTTCTTGGTGTTTTTCTGCAGGTCTTGGAGCAGCCTTTGTTTCAGTAGAGTAATCACCACAAGAACAGCCAGGTGTTAAAGTCCAAAAGTTTTTGCCTGGTGCTCAGTTAACTTTCTCATGGCCTTCAGATGGGACTTGGTTTCAGTGGAGAAAATGCAGGAGGATAGACCACCTCGGTAGTGTGAGATGAAGTGAGTCTGAGTCCAAGGGTTTGTGCTTCAGCCTCCAAACACCACAAAGGTGGATGATGAAATAAATCTGTCTCTATCTTTTTTGGCCGAGTTTGTCTCAGCTTATGTGCTCTACACTGAGTATAAACCAATCAATATATCACTAGGAAACCATTATTTGTTGTAAGATTAAATTAATCATACTGATTAACTAGAGAACTATTAAGCACCATGCTAAACTAGATAACCATTGTCTCATCGATTCCACTTAGTACCTTGTAAGAATCCTTGTTTCAAATACAGAGTTCTGGCCCATAACATCTCCCACTTTCTTTTGTTTTAGAGCATAGGGTGGTCACACCCTCCCTGAGTTCTCAAGGAGGCGAGAACCGCAAAAAGGAGATGATCACACCCTCCCTGATGTCTCAGGGAGGGAGATGAAAACCAAAGGAAAGTGGGGAATCAAACCAGATTAGTGGATTTCTGAAGGGTCTTACTTGAAACAGGTATACTTGAAACACTCCTTCAACATGGGACTTAACAAACAATATGAATCAACATGAGGAATTATATATGTCCATAAGTCCTAGAAATAGTTCAAAACCAATCTATTGTCCATTACTTCATATGTCAAGAAATCCAGTGATTCTTGCAAGTTTTGAAGTCCTGCAATAGTCTCATCATGTATCAGGGAATCCCATGATTGCTGCAGATTTTGAAGTTCTGTATCAGTCTTATCAACAATTTTTCATCTTAGGAAATTTAATGATTCCTGCTGGTTTTGAAGTTCTGTAATCGGTCTTATTATGTCTCAGGGAATCCAATGATTCCTGCAGATTTCAAAGTTCTGCAACAATCTTATCAACAATTTTTTAATCTCAGGAAATTCAATGATTCCTGCTGGTTTTGAAGATCTGTGACAGTCTCATTATTAGTCATGCTCTTTCAGTGTCAGATGTTTCTTAGGTCTTCTCCTTTGTCTTGAGGTTTTTTCTCTTTCTCTGTCTCTCTCCAGGTGGTTGTTTACCCTTCTGATTCCTTCTCCATCTGTAGAAATACAAGCAAACCCTTTCCCTCAAGCAGTTAACCTATCTAGTCCCTACCATTCCCCACTTTCTAAATCTCTCCTCATCACCCGGTAATTATATTGGAGCTTCTTGCACTGGACAGTTCCCTTCTGTTGGGTTAAAAAAAAAAACCCTATATTCTCTACAATTGTAATCCCTTTCTGCTATCTGATTTCTTTTCGGCTGATTGATCATGTAATCCCTTTCTCCCATCTGATTGCTTCTCAGCTGATTGATCATATCAGAGTCCTGAATTTCTAAAGATTCTCTGAGTGCATCCTTGGCTGCCATCATGCCGTTTTTTGTTTTTTGTTTGAGGTCTTGGAGCTGAGTCCTGGCTCACATTTCCCTGGGTCAATCTACAGTCTGAGATCCAGTGGAAACCTTTATTGCATGGGGTTTTGGGTCTTGTCCCATCCTGTCTTCTCACTCTATCTCTATGCCTACATTGAGTTTTCAGATGTCCTACTTTACCACACTGAAAGCATCGATGAGTCTCTTTGGAGGTCTCTTGCCAAGAGGGACCCCATCTTCCCATGTTCTGCATCATATCCTGGGTATAAAAGGCATTTGTGCCCATTGTGGCACAGTGTCTTATAATCTCTAAAGCAGCATCTTTGTGTAGTCCCCATATAATTCTCCTACAAACCTTAGCATTTTCCTTAGCCAGTTGTCTGATCATTATTGCTGTTGCGGCATTTTCACCAATGATTCATGTGACAGCTATTTGCAGACATCCCATAAAATCAGCAAAGGATTCACTTGGACCTTGCTCTATTTTTGTGAAGGCTTCCCCTCAATCTTTCTTTCCTGGGAGGGAGCCCCATGCTTTTATAGCAGCAGCAGCAATTTGCTCATATGCTATTAAAGGGTAATTAATCTGTGCTATAGCATCTGCATACTGACCTTTACCTGCTAGTTAGTGAAAGGTGATTTGTCTATTGACTCCAGTTTCCTGATTTTGTTGGCCTTGTGTCCTACATAATTCACTATACTCCAAAAGCCACAACAAGTTTTGTACAGGTCCTAAACATGTCCTTGCTAGAGCTTTCCAATCAATAGGGGTTAAAATTTCATAACCAAATTCTTTAATATCATCTTAACATAAGACGATGTACTCATAAAGAGTGCAGCCCTTTTTTAAAAAATCTTTAATAATTTCCAGATCAAAAAGAGTGTCTTCTCCTTTGTTGACCTGAAGAGTCAAACTTTTCAATAAAAGGGTATGCATTTATTTTAAAATCAGATATATCCTCTCCTTTTTTTTTTTTTTTTTTTTTTTTTTTTTTTTTTTTAGCTTTAACTAGTGCCTTTTGTAATCCTGTCATAGGCTGCTTCATAGGTGGTGCTGATTGTGTCACTGCCCCTCCCTATCCTCCTTCTCCCTCCACTCATGAAGGATTAATTGAGTCGGGTAGGTCAGGGGATGAGGAATGCCCTAATGGCTCCTAATGTGAAGCTCCACACTCCTTAATTTCATCAAAATTGTACTTAACTCCATTCTTATCTGATTCTTCATCCTTTTCACCTAGTTTGTCAGTATCCTCCCCCTCCTGCACTTTCTTTTTTTTCCTTATTCTAAAACTTATATAATTTCTTAAAGCAAATTGTATTAAGTTATATGTATAAAATGTTTCTTTAGAAATTGAATTGGTACCATTATCATTGTAGTATTCAAATAGATGCTCTCCTACTAATTTCCATTTGTCTGGATCTAATTCTTTTTCCTTTGAGAACCAAGAAAATGTGTATTGTAATGTTTCTAAAAGTTCAAAGATCTGCTCCCAAGTTACAATCAAACCTTGGCTTTTAATGAGTTTAACCATGCTTTCTACACATTTTACTTGAAGTGGAAAAGAAGATTCCTTTCTAAACAATTGACCTGTTTCAGCTGTAATACTACTTTAGCCCTTTACAAAATTTCCTTCTTGTCTATTTTTGTACTTACCCTAATTTCTAGGTCACAAATGTAGGTCCTTAGTCCCACATCCAGATGCCAAAATGTAATGTTCTCGTGGTTTTCTGGAGGTCTTGGAGCAGCCTTTGTTTCAGTAATTACCACAAGAATAGCCAGGTGTTAAAGTCCAAAAATCTTTATTGTCTTCTTCGCCTGGTGCTCAGCTACCTTTCTTGTGGCCTTCAGACGGGACTTGGTTTCAGTGGAGAAAATGCAGGAGAACAGAGTGTGGAAGACAACATAGTGTTCTCACTATGTTTTTATTTGCTTTCATTTTGTTTTCTTTCTCAGTTTTTCTTTTTCTTCCTTCTTGATCTGATTTTTCTTGTGCAGAAAGATAACTGTATAGGTATGTTTACATATATTGGATTTAATATGTATTTTAACACAATTAACATATATTGGACTACTTGACAGCTAGGGGTAAGGAAAGGGAGAAGGAGGAGAAATTTTGGAACAAAAGGTTTTGCAAGGGTCAATGTTGGAAAAGTTACCCATGCATATGTTTTGTAAATAAAAAGCTTTAATAAAAAATAAACAAAAAAAAGAAGGAAGGAAGGAAGGAAGGAAGAAAAAAGAAAGAAAGACACAAAAAGAAGAAAAGCTTCTATGGAGAATGAATGGAATAGTGAATCAATCAGGGAGATGTAAAAAAATTGTCTTGATGCACTCAAGTCATCATCATTGACAAGTTGAGATTAACAAGCACAAATTTGTAATGGATGCAGTCACAGAATGGTTTATACCTTCTAAGAGACAAAGAAATAAGAAAAAAAGAATTTTGGACATATGTCCAAAAATATTTATAGCATCTTTTTATGATATCTCTTTTTGTAGATCATATGATGATATACTTGGAAAATTGAAAAGATTTAATTAAGATAGCTATCTGAAACAATTTTATCAAAGTACTAGTATATAAAATAAACACACAAATTCTCAGCATTTCTATATATCATCAATTAAACCTTGCAAGAAGAGATAGTGTCTCCTGTATTATAAATGTATGTATTTATAATATTATAATTTATATTTAATTTATAATATAATAACTGTAGACAATATAAACTACCTTCCAAGACAAACTCAGAAACAATATGAACTTAATTATAAAACACTTTTTTTACAAATAAATTTAGATTTAAATAATTACAAAAAGCCATTGTTTATGGGTAAGAAGAACCACTATAATAAAAATTACAATTTTACTTAAAGTAATTGATTTATTCAATGTCATCCCAATTAAATTATAAAACAATTACTTTATTGAGCCTGGAAAAAAATCAATAAAAATTCATTTTACAAGAACAAAAGATCAAGAATATCAAGATGATTAAGAAAAAGAAAGTTAAAAGGAAAGAGGTTTAGCAATACCAGACCTCAAACTATATGATAAAGCAGTAGTTATCCAAACTACTTAATAAGGGTTAAAGAATGAAAAGGTGGATGAGGGGTGTAGAGTAGACCTACAAAAAATAAATAACTATAGTAGCCTTGTCTTTGACAAATATAATGATTTAAGCTTTTAGGATTAGAATTAATTGCTTGGTAAAAATTGTTAGAAAAACTGGAAAGCAGTCTGGCAGAAATTGGGAATATATCAATATTTAATTGATACATACACCATTTACCAAGATAAGGCCAAAATGGATATATGGTTTAGATGTAAAGGGAGGTGTGATAAGAAAACTAGAAGAACATGGAACACATTACCTATCAGACTTATGGATGGAAGAAGAATTTATGAATAAGAGATAGAGAGCTTTGTGAAGTATAAAAAGGATAATTTTGATAACATTAAATTTAAAAGGTTTTGTACAAATAAATCCAATGTAGTCAAAATTAGAAGGAAAGCAGAAAGCAGTAGGGAAATCTTAAAGAAAGTTTCTCAGATAAAGGTCTCAAATCTCAAATATAAAGAACTTTGTCAAATTCATAAGAATATAAAATCATTCCCCAATTGATGAAATTTATGCTATAAAAATGATGAGTTGATTGATTTTTAGAAAAAAAAAACATGGAAAGACTTGTCACAAATAATGAAGACTGAAATGAGCAGAATCAAGAGAATGTTGTACACAGTAACAGCAACATTGTGCAAATGATAAACTTGGTAGACTTTGCTCTTATGTACAATCACACATATTACCCATATAATAGTGATTGCTATCTTGAGGAAGGGTGAGGGAGGGAAAAAAAGAATGGAAATAAAAATTTTATAAAAATAAATGTTGAAAACTAATAAATGTTTTTAAAAAGTAGAATTACTAAGAATACTATTTTTTGAAGCACTAGTGTGAATGATCAAGTTATTCTGATTCTTATAACTACACAAATTAATTACAAAAAACTTAAGGAAATAAGTAAATGATGAACAGAAATATGTATACTATGATTTTGTACATATATGCAAAAATACATACATATGTACATATGTCTTCTCTGTTTCAGGATGGGGAGAGGAGAAAAAAAATTTTGAAGTACACAGTAGAGAACAAAAAGTAAACTCAGAAGGAAGCATAGAAACCAGGGTAGCTTTGAGAGAAATGTCTTAGTATCTATTACATTGTTGTTTGCCCAAAAAGTAAACAATGTGAAATGGAAATGAAATGGTTTTATATTGAATATTCTTTTTGTATTGTTCTACATACTTTCAATTTTTTGTCTTTTTGTACTAAAGTTCAAAATGAATCAAATTTTTAATAAAGAACATTTTTGTGATGGCAAAGAAATAGAAAATGGGAGATGTTGCCCTTGAATCAACGACTGACTAAACAAATTATGAAATGTGAATATAGCCAAATATGATTGTGCATTAAGAAATGGTAAAAGGGATGCTTTCAGCCAGATCTGGACATACTTGCATGAACTGATACAAAGTGAAGTGAGAAGATCAAGGATAATTTAAATAATAACAACACTTTAAAAGTGAACTATTTTGAAATCCTGAAGAATTCTTATCAAATCAATGGTGAGCCATGATTCCATAAGAATGGTAAAGCCTGATATCAATCATCTGACCAAAAAAAAAATAGACTTTTTTGTAGTTGGTCACAATGTCATTTTGTTTTAGACAACTGCAAATATTTTCTAAAAAAAAATGTCTTTGTTTTAGAGGTAAGGATGATATAGGAGGAAGAGAAGGTTAATATTTTTGGTTATTTGAAAAAAATTTAAAGGATGAAATAAGCCCAAACCTAAACACATTTCAAATAGTTTTGAGAAAATATCAACAGAGAGAATCCTGAATTTATTCTTGTTATGGGATACTAATTTTCTAGGCGAAAGAAATGGGAAATAAAAGACAATGAAAAAACATTAAAATGTAAAATAAGTAATTGAGCTTCAGGTGATATACTGTGCATTGCATTGACATGGATAGTGGCATGAATATCACTCTTTCACTTTTTATAACTACAAGAAGGTAAGGTACACTGGAGTTTTACAGTTTACAAGACATTCCTCTATTCCATTAAAAATCCATATTTTTTTCCTATAGCATATTTAGCTTAATAGTAGAATTTATTCTTGGTTGTAAGCATGTCTTAGGATTTTTGGTGTGCTGGAGTATTGTATTCTAAGATTTATGTCATTGATAGCTTATAATAAGAGTTGTCATGTTTTGTATGACCTTTACTGCAATGAGTTAATATTGGTACTACTTGTTTCTATGTTTTAATCTTTTCTTTTGACATGAGAGCTCTGAATTTTGACTTACTTTACTGATATTTGTCTTTTTGATATTTTTTCATGAGATAGTAGTTTCTATCTATGTATCAATAGATCTCAGCAGTTTTCATTTATTTTTTCATTGAAACATAGTGTCCAAGATTTTTTTTCCCCTTTTCATGTTTTTCAGGAAATACAATGATTCTTAAATTCTCTCCTTTGATTTGGCTGCTAGGTCAATTGTTTCTTATATGAGATATGTCTTTTTTCATTTTTCCAGTTTTGTTTTATTATTTGTTGCTGTTTCATAGAATTATCTTTTCTGTTTGGTTTATTCAATATTTCAGGGAGTTCATTTCTTGAAGAAATTTTATAACACTCTTATCTAAGTTACTCTAAGCTTTCCTCTAGAAATTTTCTATCATTTAAAAAAATCTTGCTTCATTTTTCTAAGTATTCATGTAGTCTATGTGAAAAACTTGTTTTTGTTTTAAATTTCTATTTGCATTTATTATAGAGTTACTCCTTTCTTTGAAATCTTTGATTTTGTAATTTTTTATACTGGCTATTTTCTTTTTTTTTTTCTTTCTTCTTTTCTTAGAATTCCTGAAAGAGGTAGAGAAATAGAGAAAGAATAAATTTGGAAAATAAATTGGAGTGATGAAATAAAATTATTATAAGAATTATTATAAGAAAATTAATGGCTTGATGAAAGAGACACAAACACTAAAGAATATAACTTCTTAAAAAACAGAAAGAAAGAATGGTAAAATGGTAAAATTTTATGGTAAATGGTGAAATGGTAAAAGAAATAAAAATTAACTGAAGAAAAGAACTTAAAAAAAACAAAGAAACCAGAATTGACCAAATAGGGAAAAGGTACACAAGCTAACTGAAGAAAATACTTCCTTAAAAGTTAATATTGCATAAATATAACCTAATGACTTTATAAGATATTAAGATACAACAAAAGGAGATATTTCATCAGAAATACTTCATCATAAAAACAAGTGATTTGGAAAACGGATCAAAGAAAAATAAGAATTACTGGGCTACCTAAAAGCCATTATAAAAAAAGAATTTACATATTTAAATAATCAAGGAAAATTGCCTCCAGTATCTTAGATCTGGAGGGCAAAATAAAAATTGACAAAATTCAGTGATCACCCCCTAAAAGAGATCCAAAATTGAAAACTTCCCAAATTAGTAAAACCAAATTCTGGAACTCCCAAGTCAAGCAGAAAATATTACAAGTATCCTGAAAGTATGAATTAAAATATTTTGGAGGCACAATCAGGACCATACAATATTTTGCAGCTTCTACATTGAAGGAATGTTAAGGTTAAAATGTGATATTTTATTTCATTTGATTTTTATAAGATCCATTAAAGTGTTAGAGAATGACTTAATTGTTTGACATCTACTTAATATTAAAGCAGATGATAAATGAGCTTTTGAATTTATTGGTATAGGAAAATCCTGAGTGATAAAACTGCTACCATTTCAAGTTAGTATCTTCCCTTTACCTTTTAAAATTTTTTAAATAATAGTTTTTATTATCAAAATATATGCAAAGATAGTTTTAAACATTTTCCCTTGCAAAACCTTGTGTTCCAAAATTTTTTCCCTCCTTTTCCATCACCCCCTCCACTAGAAAGTTAGCAATCCAATATATGGTAAACATATATAATTTTTCTATATATATTTCCACATTTATTGTGCTGCACAAGAAAAATCAGATCAAAAAGGAAAAAGTGAAAAAGAAAACAAAAAGCAAACAAACAACAGAAAAGTGAAAATACTATGTTGTGATACACATTCAGGCCCCAGCTTTGTCCATTACAAATCTATTGGAATTGGCCTGAATCATCTCATTGTTAAAAAGAATCATGTCCATTAGAACTGATCTTACATAATCTTGTTGTTGTGTACAATGTCCTCTTGGCTCTATTCACTTCACTTAGTATCAGTTCATGCAAATCTCTCTAGGACTCTCTGAAATCAACCTGCTGGTCTGTTTCTTACAGAACAATAGCATTCCATAGCATTCATATGCCATATTATTAAGCCATTCTCCAACTGATGGGCATCCACTCAGTTTCCAGTTTCTTGACACTACAAAAAGGGTTACTATAAACATTTTTTTACATGCTGGTCCTTTTCCCCTTTTTACAATCTCTTTGGGGTACAGGCCCACTAGAAACACTGCTGAATCAAAGGATATGCACAGTTTAATAACCCTTTGAGCATAGTTCCAAATTGCTCTCCAGAATGGTTGAATCAGTTCACAATTCCACCAACATTGTATTAGCATCCCACTTTTCTCATATCCCCCCCCAAAATTTATCATTTTCTTTTTCTTTCAGATTAGACAATCTGAGAGGTATGTAGTAGTACCTCAGGGTTGTCTTAATTTATATTTCTCGGATCAATAGAGCATTTTTTCATATGACTAGTAATGGTTTTTATTTCTTTGAAAATTGTCTATTCATCTCTTTGGTCACTTATCAATTGGAGAATGGCTAGTGGAATATATTTTAGAAGGCAAAGGAGCTAGAATTATAACCAAGAATAATCTGCCCAGCAAAACTGACTATGATCCTTTAGGAGAAAAAAATAGATATTTAATGAAATAGAAGACTTCAAAGCATTCCAAATGAAAATATCAAAGTTAAGTAGAAAATATGACATTCAAACACAAGACTCAAGAGAATTATATAAAGGTGAACACAAAAGGGAATTAATAAGGTTAAATTGTTTACATTCCTGTATGGTAACATGTATACAACTCCCTATCATTTTTATCTTCACAAAGACAGTAAAAAGGCATCTACATAGACAGAGGACAGAAATGAATTGTTCTTGTTGGGATGATCTAAAAAAATGAAGGGATGAGAAAGATAGATACTGTGGAAGAAGAGAGAAGCAGATGAACAATGTGCAAAATTTCTCATAAAAAGAGGTGTGCAAGGAAGAGCTTTTACAGTATAGGGGGAAAGGGGAAAATGAGTGAGCAGTACTTAAACTTCACTTTCATCAGAACTGCTTTAAAGAAGCATGAATGAAGAATGAAGAAAGAAGAATGAATATATACACACAGAACAGAGAAATAGAAGGGGATTAGGATGAGAGAAACAACTGTTAAAAGGAAGATCAAATTAAAAGAGGCAGTTATCAAAAGCAAAATGGACTTTTGAGAAAGGACATAGAATAAAAAGAAAAAGATAAACAAAAGAAAATAGGATTTAGGGAAAGGGTCAGTAATCATAATTGTGAATTTGAATGGGATGAATTTGCCCATAAAATGGAAATATGGAATAGAATAACTTATAAGTCAGAATCCAACAAAATGTTTTATACAAGAGATGCTTGAAGCATAAGGGTACCTATAGTTTATAAGAGGCTAGAACAGAATCCAATACTTTCCCTGAAGTAATAAAAGATAGGCATATCAATCATGATCTCAGTCAAATCATAAGCAAAGACAAATTCATTTGAAAGAGATAATCAGCGAAACTCTTAGTAAAGGTTACCATACACAATGAAGTAATAAAAATTGTTCCTTGTTTCTTTGATAAATTATTTAAATACATAGAGAATGGAGTAAAATTTACAAAATAACAGGGCATTTTCCAGTTGATAAATGGTCAAGAGTTGATAGTTTCCAAAAGAAATCAGTGATGTCTATATCTATATGAAAATAATGCTCTAAATTATTATCAATTAGCGAAATGCAAATTATTTGACATACCACCTCACAACTATAAGAAATGACAATTCCAGAGAGAATGGAAAAATAGAAACAATAATGAAATTTACTGGAGTTGTGAACCTGTGTAACCATTCTGGAGAATAATTTGGAACTATTCCCATATGATTATAAACCTGTGCATATTTCTTGACCCAGAAATACTATTACTAGGTCTGTATCCTAAAGAGATAAATTAAAAGTTGGGAGAAAGAATCCAATGGTACAAAAATATTTATAGCAACTCTTTTTGTGGTGGCTAAGAACTGAAAATTGAGGAGAAAACCTATCAATCTTTAAATGGCTAAATAAATTATTTTATATAATTGTTGACCAAATACTATTGTGTTATTAAGGAATGATAGAAGGGATGGTGTCAAACATGCTTAAAAGACCCCTATGAATTGATGCAAAGTGAACCAAGCAGAACTGAGAGAACAATGTTCACAGAAACAGAAGTATTGTAAGGATGACAAAATATGAAAGTCTAATCTACTCTGGGCAACACAATGATTCAAGAAAATTTGGAAAGATAAATTATGAAAAGTTCTATTCATATCCAGAGAGAAAACTGATGAATTGAGTACAAATTGATGTAAAAATTTCTCACTTTGTTTTTCTTTCCTTTTTTTGATATGGCTAATTTGAAAATATGGTTTGGCTGATTTTACACATATAATGGGTAATTTATTCACTGTTTTCTTAGTGAGTAGGAAAGCAGCTATAGGGAGGGAATAAATTTGAAATTCAAAAATTTTAGTGCAAAATTAATTAATTAGAAAAAAATAATATGTATCACAAATTGACAACACTCAAACTCACCAAGCTACATGAAAAGAAAAACTATCAAAATGTAGAAATGGGGTGGGGGGGGAGAAATGATTTTTTTTAAAAATGGGAACAGAATTAGGTAAATATCACCCCTGTTGTCCTTTCTACTAAAATTATAGGACTGCTGATACTTTTAGAAGACCTACAGAGAAAAAGCATATCCTAATGTCTTTATTCAGCTCTTCCCAACTCCTTCCCTAATATTAGTGAACTTCAACATGTGCATGTTGATACTTTCTCAAATGTATTTCACAGTTCAAATTACTCTTTTCACAATGACCTAATCCCCTATCTCTCCTCAGTCCTACCAAAATCTTCAGAGCTTTCATCATGTAATCACCCACAAATATGCCATTTTCATATTTATGAGCTCTGAAATTTCCTTATCTCGTCGAAATTTATTATCATTTTATCTGTCCCTCTACTTTTCAACTTGATACACTATACTTCATCCACTTTATAACTTATCATCTCTTAAACTCTCAGTTTTCTCTTAGGGCATAAATCCTGTACTAGCTATACTCTCTTCCCTTCTTTATTGTATTCTTTTGGTGAACCACTTCAACTCTATACAGTCCTCTTCTCTTGATTCCTATACCACCTTATAGTTTATCTTGCCCTGATAAAAGTCAAACATGAATATTTCCTAAAATACACTGCTTTTACTCTTACATAGGTGCTGCAATAAAAATGGAGAAAAATCACCAAAATATACTGATTGGGCCCAGTACAAATTTATATTACATAATACCATCTTGGACCTCTTTGTCTTCTGTAACTCACTAATTAACCTACTGAACTAGTTATCACAGCTTCTCTTTCCAACCTTCTCATTCCTCCTTTAATCTCCCAATCCTTTCCTCTCCCTACATCCTCTTAGATGAAATTCTTGCCTTATATTTTATTGGAAAAATTGAAACCATTCACTGAAACAACTCTCTTTTCTCCATACTCTTCATCTCACATAAAACATATGTTTTATGCCACTTTCTCCTCCTTTACTCTCTCACATGAAGGTCCTCCTACTTTCCAAGGTAAACTCCACCATCTGAATAACTAATTCTATTCCATTCCATATTTTTTCAGGATATTGTTTCCTCCATAGTCAATCTCACTA
The DNA here is from genome assembly GCF_902635505.1 of Sarcophilus harrisii. NCBI lineage: Eukaryota > Metazoa > Chordata > Mammalia > Dasyuromorphia > Dasyuridae > Sarcophilus > Sarcophilus harrisii. The sequence goes on from NC_045426.1 coordinate 199,807,559, forward strand.
TCTTCGATATCTCCTTGTCTCCTTGTCTATTGGGTGCTTCTTGATTGCCAGCAAACATGCCCATGTCTCCTTGATCCTCAAAAAATTCTCACTTTATCTATCTTTCTCCATTAACTGTTGTCTCTTATCTTTCCTTTTTCATAGATAAACTTTTTGAAAGGCCAACTACAATAGGTGCTTCCAATTTCTTTCCTCTTACTCTTTTTAATTATCCCTGGTCTGGCTTCCAACTTTATCATTTAACCAAAATTTTTCTTTCCAAAGTTAATAATGAACTTTAATTTTCAAGCTCATTCTCAATCCTCATCTTTCTTGATGTCTCTGCAGCTTTTAATACCACAAATCACCCACTTCTCTTTAATATTCTCTTCTCTCTATGTTATTGTGCTGTTGATATCACTCACAAATTTTATCTCTTTCACAACTCTCATATATGCCCATTATTTCATTACTCTGTTGCCACTCAGTGCATCCTTTATCACCTTGTATTTTTATAATGGCAATAGCCTAATTGGTTGGGCTTTCTGCCACAATGATTTCCACTCAACTGTAAAAGTAAGCTCAGATCTGTAAAAGCTCATATCTGATCATGTCATAGGCATACCTATTTAATAAACTTCAGTGTCTTTCTATCACTTTCAGGATCAAATTTGAAATCCTGTACCACTGAAAGCCCTTCATAATCCTTTTCTTTTAAAGCCCACATGGCCCAATCTTACATCAGTCTTCAACACCGGCTTTCCTTGAGATTTCTCTCATGAAAAGACTATCTTCTGACTCCAGTTCTTTTTACTGACTCTTCCCAATACTTAAGAATGCTCTCTTTTTTTCTTAAGTCATCACAGTTCATGTAAATCTTTCCAGGTTTTTCTAACAACAGCATGTTTATCATTTTATATAGAACAATAATATTTCATTCCTTTCAAATATCATAACTTATTCAGCAATCCCCAGTTGATGGGCATCTACTCATTGTCTAATTCTTTGCCACCATAAAAAGAGCTGCTACAAACATTTTTGTACGTGTTAATCTTTTCCCCTCCTTCATGATTTTTTTTTTGGAGTAGAGACTCAGTAATGACACTGCTGGATCAAAGGGTATGCACAATTTTGTAGTCCTTTTGTTACTTCTTTCTGAACCTCATCAATAGAGATATAAAGAGATGATGATAATAATAGTGATGATATTAATAATTGTCATATCAATAGAGACTTAAGATTTCTAAAGCATTTTATATGTTTTCTTATTTTATCTTTACTAGAACCCTTAATATCTCCATTTTAAAGGTTAAGATATTAATGCTCAGATGCTAATAGATTTACTCATGGTCCCTCCTATCCAAAGAAAAAATTCTCAAGCCATTTCCAAGAAAGAGCAAAACATAATGAAGTCATTTCAATTGTCCTGAAAAGATTGCTTTGTTTCATTATTATTTCAAACGTGATTTTTGTAATGCACACAGTGGAGGCTTCTATATTATTTCTGTCTAGGAAATTTATTTCTAAGTTTTCATTCTGATTCTCTAGTTGAACAAATGCTGAGGCTACAACAGAGTGCAAATGAAAGATCTTTTATTAGTAATGTTTTTCAATGTAGCACATTCACTCAAAAAATGCTAAAGAACACATATTAATCAACACTTTTGCCTTTACAACCATAGATCAGAAATAGACTAACATGAAAAACAAGAGGAAAGAGGAACAAGTGTAAATCCACAGTTTTTTTTTTTTTTTAATTTTCAGAATCCCTGAATGTGAAAGAGATTTTAATGTGCAGCTGGCTTGTTCTTGGCAGGCATTAATTCAGCATGGGAGCAGAGGAAATTGCGTGCTTAAAGAAGCATGTCAAAATTGCTTTATGGAAAAAAAAATACTAGACTAAGTGACATGGCTGAGTTTAGTGAGCTAATCATAGTCATGCTTCTTGTAACTCAGTGTGGAATTTAAATAAAATAAATGGTGTTTCAAGCATGCTATTAGTGGTGTTATGTAGTCACTATCATTTATCATCTTCTAGGAATTCAATTTGTCCCTATTATTCCAAGGTCATGGATTGAAGAACTTTAGCAAACATCACATCACAGCCTTTGAAGCAAAGGGTCAATGCATTAGTACAAAAGTGAATTAATCCAGTATGCTGGCTTTGCAAATGGTATTTAATGCACTTTAAATGAATGTCCAATGATTCCTATTCTGAGTTGCTATCTGAATAAGCAGAAGCATCTCTTCCCCCAAACATAAACTTCTTAAGTGAATATTCAATGGAAAATATTATTTAATTGTCAGATCTAATTGCTAGTTTCCTATTATTAGTGTTAGTTTTTCTTTAGCTGTGCCTGACACAGATTTGTTTGCATACTGTTATTAGTCAAGACTCCCTGAAGTATTGTAATTAACACCTCCACAGTATCTCATGCAGGGAAGGCAAAAGAAAACCAGATGATTCACTTTCTTTCAGGTTGTGTTATTTTCTTATAGAGAAACACTTAAGGTAAATTGTAGTTTCATTAGAATACCATATGGAGCCAAAAGAAATCATAAAAGAAATCTTAGAAAACAATATACATAAATTCATTAAGAGAACTTAAAAGAAACATCAGTACTTAAACCTGAATCAGCCAGTAATAAATCATATAAGTATACTGTATAAATTCAATACAACACATAAGTGTGGGCATTAAGACGATCTGCATGTGCCATGGGAACCTAGAAAAATAAAATAATCTTAAATAATTTAAAATATTTATAAATTTTAAAATTTAGAGAGAGAGCACACCCAGCTATTAGTCACATATTGATAATGCCTACCACTTATACTGTTACCTTTAATTGTTCAAGGAAACATTGAATCTCAGAGATGGAAAGGATATAAGAGGTTCTTTAAGTATAACTCCTGCCTGATCAAGGTTATTCTCAAGATACAAGTGTTTTTAATTGTGTTTAAAGAAAACCATAGTTTCATTTAAAATCTTATATGTTAAATTTTTATTTACTTAAAAAATATTCTGAGGTTCATAGGTATCTCAAGATGGTCAGTATTAAAAGTTATTACTCTACAAAGTATGCAACAAATAATCATCCATTCTTTGCTTGAAATCCTCTACATGAGAGAAAACCCACTACATCCCAAAACAATGTATTTTAATTTAGAATCATTCTGTTGTTTGATAATTTTTTACCTACTCAGCACAAGGTTGTAAAATGAAAATAAGAAAGCATTGTGTAACCATTAAAGTGAAATTAAATGCAAAATATTCTTCCTTTCTTAAATCCGATTTAATAATATCCATTGAACAGAATTAAATTGTTTATTTTGCAAACCATTACAAGCCTAAACTTGTTTTTTGAAATCTCCACTTATTATTCCTATGCCTATTGCTGCCTGCAATGAAGCAGAACAAACTTTCTACTTAGCGCTTCAAATAGTCTCTTTCAAAGTAAACCATTCATAGTTTTTGCATATAGCATTAAAGGACAATTACCATTCTTGATGTCATCCTCTACATCTTCTCCCACTTGTGAATGTCCTTCTCATGTGTCCCAGAATGTAACACAGTAGTCAATTGGAAAAGTGAGGGGGGGAGAATCATATAATTTCTGTCATGAAGCAAATCATGTCAGTAGTCAAATTACATTTTTATTTTTCATTTTGAGTTGTGAAGGTTAATCATTGGTTATATTGTTTTAATTATTATAAGGCCAGATATAGGGATCTCCCAAATTGACCTTTAGCCAATATGTCAGAAGTATGACTTAAAATTCAGGTCTTCATTTATCTGAGACCAGCTATAACCACCTCACCATATTTAAGAAAGATATTTGAAATTTCAGCAAATAATCAATAAAATCCAACATTATATAAAAGGAAAATTGCTCAGTATTTTTTGTGAGTGACCTTTAGCTCCTTCTTCACAGTCAAAGGTAAAAAAGAAAAAACACAAAAGTAAAAATAAATTATATTAATACAATGAGACTGTGGTTTTAAAATTAATACATATTCTCAAAATCATGCTGATCATTTTCAATATAGCATTATATTCACTAACTTATACACATTATATTAAAAAGAAAAAACCTCAAAGTCCACATGGCTTTATTAGAAACTTATTCTAGTCTACAAGCCTTTAGAAAAAGACATTATGTCCTGACCCTTTATTAATATAATAAATTTGGAAAGTATTGGTTAACTGTGCTTTCTGTTGATTCTGAATAGAAGTTGGGTTAAATGATTAATTCACAATTAGGTTGTTAAGGGTTTTTTCTTTAATTGGGAAAATTATTCAATCAATGGTTGCTCCATTATGGGCATATCAGAGACATTATACCCAAACTCTTTTTAGTCTCTATCAAAACCAACAGACAATTTTGTATGAATAAAATTGTCTGTTTGCATTTTATTTCCAGCCTAAAAATATCACAATTAACATCTTTCCCCACTTTTTCCAGGGTACATATTTTGCAAGCAAGCAGCTGTTGTCACAAAAGAGGAACACACTTAGTTACTACATGGAAGCACTTATATTCAAGTTTCAGTCAACCTGATACTTAGCAACTTTTGAAAACTAGAAATATGTAATGTTTCCTCACTCCTGAATGCAAGTATATTGTAGACCTTTCTTTAATTTTCTTTTTTCCTTTTTTTCTTCTTTTCTCTTTCTTTCTTCCTTTTTTCTGTCATCTTTCTCTTCTTTCTTTTTTTCTTATTAAAAAAATCTAGTCATTAAGTACATTAAGTGTAAGTCAGCAAAATTCTTAGTGTGTAATCAATGATTCATAGAAACCCTAATTCAACATTCTGTCTAATTAAAAATTAACGATTTCCAAAAAGTTAACAAAGATTTGTTTTCATCAGGATATTATATATGAGCCATAAAGCAGTCACTCAAAACATTCCAATTAAAACAAGAGTTCTTAACCTGGAGTAAATGAATTTAAAAATATGGGAGTGTGTGTATAAACATATATCTACATATAGAAATAATTCCTTCAGTATAATTGGTTTACTTTGCAATCCTATGTGTTTTTTATACATTTAAAAATGTTATTCTGAGAAGCTTCATCAGATTGCCTTTAGGCAAACCCACATGATTATAAGCACATAAAATAAAAATTATTAAAGGGTGAGTTTGAGTAGTAGCAAGCGCAGACTTCAATTCCACTTTTTAAAGATGACAAAATATTAGACTTAATAACAGTTTTTATGGATTGCTTTCCAATCTATTTATGGATAATACAGGGAACTAACAAATTATAACTCATATCTGAGAATGTTTGCTTACCTCATGACCATACTTATTATAAAATATTTTAATATATATCATGCTTGTTTTTAGTTTCAGATAGTTGCTTTTTATTAAAACAAAATTAAAGCTGACTATGCCTATACTTTGTAAGGATTTTTAACATAAAAGAGTTTTGTACTTTTTTGCATTTTTTGATATGATCATGTGATTTTAGATGTTTTGGTGTTTAATATGATTAATCGTGATTATTTTTATGTAATTTTGAATCATTCTTTCCTCTCTGAGGCAAATCCTACTTAATCATAATGAATGGTTTTTAAGCTGAATCACTGTAGTCTGTTTCATAGTTTTGCTTAAATTTTTTGAAATAATGCTAATTAGTGACATTATCTTACAGCTTTCTTTCTGTGTTTTATCTTTTTATAGTTTAGATATGAGGAATAAATTTTTCTCACAAAAATATTCTAGTAGGTTTTTTTTTACTTTCTCTATTTTTGAAGCATAACTATTAACTTAAAAAAATAATAGAATTTTTTCTGTGAATCCATCACAGGAGTTCCCTTTCCCACTTTGGTAGTTCTTTTAAAGCTACAACTATTTCCTATTGCTAAATTGAATTATTTAAGATTTCTCTTTGCTCTTCTGATAATTTTCATATTATGTTTTTGAAGGTCTTCCTCTGCTGATTTTATTTTCTGAGTTTTGTTATCATATAACTGGCTACAATATATATCCTACTTCATATTTCTCTAAAACTTGCTATAACTTCACTTTTTTCATTTGTCATTTTATTGATTTGATTTTCTTATTTTTAAGTAGATTAGCTCAGGGTTTGCCAATTTTATCAGTTTTTTTCAAAAAGCAGCTTTTAATAAATTAATCAAATTTATTAAATAATTTTTATATGCTAAGTACTATATAAGCAACAGTGTTACAAAAAAAAAAAAAAAAAAAAAGGCAAATGACAGAAAGCTTACAGGAAGCCAAGGAGGTCAGTAGTCAGAATGAAGAAGAGACACCATTCCAGGCATGGGTCAATCAGAAAAAAATGCCTGGAGCTTGAGTCAAGAAATGAAGTATCTTATTTATGGAATAACTAGTAGGACAATGTCACTAGTTTAAAGAGTATGTGATGGGCAGTAAGGTATAAGACGATTGGAACGATATAAGAAGGCTAGGTTATAAAGGGTTTTGAGTGTCAAACAAAAAATTCATTAAATTCTTTAACTCCTATAAGCAATAGGAAGTCTTTGGAGTTTGTTGGTCAGACTTGTGTCCTTAATAAAATAACTTTAGTGGTGAAATGTAGAATGTATTAGAGAAGGGAGAGAATTGAGGCTGACAGATCCACTAGCAGGTTATAATCCAAGTGTGAAAAGGTGAGGGACTGCATGACATTGGTGGTAGTATCAGAAAAAAGGGGGACATATTTGAAAGATAATGCAAAGGTTAAATCTATAGGCCTTTGAAGCTGACTGGATATGGAAGGTAGGAGATAGTAAAAAATCTTTCATAACTCCTATGTCTTGAACCTGAAGGAACTGAATGAATTGTTATCTTCTATGATGATAGAGGAAATAAGAAGGGGAGGCTTTAGGGGGAATGATAATTCTGTTTTGAACATATTGAGTTTAAAATTCTATTAGAAACCTAGTTTGTGTTGTGTGAAAGCCTATGCAAGGAAGGAGAATGAGACAAGAAAAATAGAATTGAGAATCATCAGCACAAAGATCTATAGATAAGGGGCTATGATCTGAAAGAGGATGCAGCAAAAGAGCCAGAAAACAAATGGTCACACAGTAGAATGATAGTCAGGAGTGAGAGGTGTCCTAAAAACCTAGAGGGAAGCAAGTATCAAGAAGAATAGAGCAACCAACAATGTCAAAAGTTGTAGGTAGGGTAAATTCAATAAAGACTTTCAAAGTAACATTAAATTTGGTGACTAGGAAAAAAATTTTGGAAAGAGCAATTTTGATGAAATGATAAGATCTGAGTGAGAGAAAACAAAAATGGAGGTACCTATTATAGATTACCATAAAGGGGAAATTGCATTTGTTAGAAAGGTACCATAAGAAATAATAGCAATTAATAGCAATAAATTAATATCAATATATATATCAAATGGCATAGAATCTAAATTTATAAGGGCAAAGTTAAATGAGTTACAAGAAAAATAGAGTAAAATTATAATAATGGGGGACATCCATTTACTCTTCTCCAACCTTGGTAAGTCAAAATTTAGAAAAGCTAGAAAATCAAAAAAGTAAAAAAAATCCCAAACAACCTTATTAAACATACCAAATAAGAAATTCTGAAAATCAAAGAAGAAATTAACAAAACTGTAAGTATAGAATGAAGTAATAAATTAATTAATAAGTCTAGCATGTGTTTTAAAAAAATAAAAATGATAATACAGTAGCTAATTTGATTACGAAAAAGAAAGAAGGAACCAAAATAACAGTATTTTTTAAAAAGTGAATTCTCAATGAATGAAGTAAAAAACAAAAACAATAGAAGGTATTCAACCCAATTATATTTAAAAAAAAAAAACAACCTAACAATCTAAAGGAAATCGTTGAATATTGACAAAAATATGAATTGCCTAATATAACAGAATAGGAAATAAAATTCTAACATATTCCTATTTTTCAAAAGGAAATTTCTCAATATATAAAAGAATTTCCAAAGACAAAATTATCATGATCAGCCATGTTTAAATATAAATTCTACCAAACATTAAAATAACAATTTCAATATTATATAAACTTTGAAAAAATGTCAAGACAAAAATCCTTCAATATTGTCTTTAAAATATTAGCTATCTCAATGGGAGAAGAAAAAAATTCAGGAAAAATTACATATTTCTTTATCATTTGTCAGTTGGGGAATGGCACTTATTCTTGTAAATTCAACTCAGTTTGCCATATGTTTTAGGAAGAAGACCTTTATCAGAGAAACTCATAGCAACAAAGATTCCCCCAGTTTCCTACTTCTCTTCTAATTTTTGTTGTATTAGTTTTGTTTGTACAAAAACTTTTACATTTTATGTAATCAATATTATCCATTTTACTTTCTGTAATTTTTCTCTATCTCATGCTTGATTGCAATCTCTTATGTTTATAGATGTGATAAATTATGTCTTACCTTATTTGCCTAATATTTCATGTATTTAATATCTAATTGAGGACTGATTGGAAATAAATTACAGCTTATGAATATAATGGATATAATTATACTTTAAGGGATGTTAGAGGAAGTGGTCAGAAAAACCCTGAGAAGATATATAGATACATAAAAATTCTTGTAAAGTGAAATGAGCAGAACGAGAAAAAAAGTGTATACAATAATGGTAATATTGAAATGATAATGAACAGGGCAACTAGGTGGTGCAGTGATTAGAGCACCAGCCCTGAAGTTAGGAGGACCTGAGTTCAAATCTGGTCTCCAACACTTAACACTTTTTAGATGTGTGGTCACACACAAGTCACTTAACCCCAACTGCCTCAGCAAAAAAAAAAAAAAAAAAAAGAAGTTTGACAGAATTAGTGACTAATCAATAAAATGACCAACTATAACTTCCAAGACCTTATAATGAAACATGCTGTCCACTTCCACATAGACAACTGATAACCCAAAAATACAAAATGAAAAAGTTTCTTTTCTTTCTTTTTTTGTAATATGCAGACTTTTGTTTTATATGACTATGCATATTTGAAATGAGTATGTTTTTCTTCCCTTCTCATTTTGTGGGAGAGAACAGGAGAGAGAAAGAGAATTCAGAATTGAAAACAGAATTAAATTTACAATGCTTAAAATATTTGGAGAGAAACTTGCCAAAACATTCAAATAGAAATAAAGAATGACCTAAATATCTGAAGAAGTATCAAATATTCACAATTGGATTGTTTCAATAAAACAAAGTAAAAATACTATTGAAGTTAATTTGTAGTTTTGATGCTTTACTAATTAAGGAGTTATTTTAAAGAACTTGATAAATAGTAATAAAATGTATTTGGAGAAAAATGTTAAATGTCCAAAGAAATGGAAAAGAAGAAGTGAAAGAGAATAGCATTCCCAGGTATAACATTATACTATAAAGAAGCAGACAACAAAATCATTTGATGGCAGTGGTATGGTGATGAAATAGATCAGTGGAAGAGAATAGACAAGGGAGATAAATATCCTAGAATTCAAAATGTCTGAAAACATAAAATTACTTTGGAAATAATTCCAATTTGATAAAGCATTATTTGGAAAAATTGTAGAAGTTAGACTTAGACTTGAAATAAATTTGAAATGGGTAATACTAAAGATCATACTACTAAAAATGAAAGAAAAGCACATTGGATAACTTTCACAGAAATAGTTTACAGGTATATTATTAATCAAATAAGAAGTAAAAGTGCAAAAATAAAAAAAAAAGAATTCTAACTACATCAAATTAAAAGGCTGTTGCACAAGTAAAATTAATGCATCTATGCTAAGAAAGACTAATCTCAAATAGGAAAAAATATTAATCAAATTTCTTAGATAAAGGCTTGATTTGTTAAGTATATACATAGCTGACTGATCATATACATGGATGAATATACATATAAATGCATATATATGGCATAATATTATAATAAAATGGAGAAAAGATAATAAACACTTCAAAAGAACTGAAATTTTTAAATAATCACATAAAATAATGTTCCAAATCACTAATAATATAAGAACAGCAATTCAAAATAATCCTTATGTTTCATACCCAACAACATGACACAGATGGCCAAAAAAAATAGCTAAAATTAGGGAGAAGGCTTCATGTAAAGATTGAAATTAAAGTGTTTTACTGATGGAGCTAGTAACATTATAATTATGGAAAGCAATTTCAAATCATTCAAGTAAAGACTAAAATGTTCATATCTTTAAAGCCAGATATTCCAATCAAGTAGGTCACTCATAAGAAAAAATCTTTAATATTTATTAATATTTATAACATTACCTTTTGTATTAATCAAGCATTTGAAACAAAAAGCCTTATAGCATCATTTTTTTTTGTATTTTATATAAAGAATTGGAAACAAAACAGATTAGGAAAAGGCTAAATAAAGTAGTTTATTACAAGAATGAAATATTACTCTGATTTAAGATATAATGAATATGAAATACTTGGAAATATGGAAATACATGGAAAGACTTAAATGAATTGGTACAGAGTTAAATTAGCAAAGAAAAAGCAAAACATACACTGAACAGCAATATAAATTCAAAGAATAATAACTCCAAAACAATCAAAAAATGAATTTCCTAAATTATAAAATTAAGAATGTCCACTAAGAGTAGATATTAAATGATAGTCATACTTCACTCCTTTGTGAAACAGGGAGTATTCATTTGAAAAATTTCAGATATTTTAGTATTTTGCAATGTATTGATTTTTTGCTGGATTTTTTCTCTTCACCTACAAATATATAGTATGAAAAGGCTCTTTAAGGAAGACTGAATAAAAGAAATGTTGTTGACATAATAGCAAAATATATCAATAAAATTTATACTAAGAGAATTCTGATTATTTAAATTACCAACTATAATTCCAGAGGATGAATGATAAAACATGTTCCCCACTTATCTAGAGAGATGTATTACCATTGCAGAATAATACAATGTATGTATTTCTTTTGTTTCATCTCATTAAAAAAATTGCTATATGTGGGTGAGGGAGGTGTCACATTGAAGAAGAAACATAAGGCCATAATAATGATGCCAAGAGAAAGAAAAAAAATTGTGGAAAGATCATGGGTGAGGCACTGAGAAGGAGAATAAGTGTTCAAAGAATCAAAATCAAACAGTTTAATGCTAAGATACATGGATGCTTGCAGTTCCCTAGTCCTTCATTCCCATCAGCAAGCACAAGCAGTGGGTAGATGTATTTCCTATTAAAGATCACAGAGCTTTAGGTATTTCATTTTAAATCTGAATTGTGCCTGGATGTATTCACAGCGACTGAAGGGAGTGGGGTGGGGGGGAGGGAAGGAGAGGGTATCATAATAGAAGTCGATGAATTAGGTGATATAAAGTTTCTAAAGTCATTATAATCAGGAGAGGCTTGAATTCATTAACTAAATGAAGCTCACTAAAGTAGTATTAGAAACATAGAAATATCTTTGTACAATAGGCAGGTCAATCAGTAGTCAAAAATAGAATTATAGATTCCCTATCATTTGGACTTTAGGAATAGAATGAAAGAGATGAAGCATAATGATTTTTTTAATATACAGAAGTGACCAAATTACACACAGACAAGCAGGATAGTTTTAAAATCAGTATGCTAAATTTAGTATGTAAAAATGTACTAAATATTTTGTGTTCACAAAAATTTAATGTGTGCTTGAGGGAGATTCTTGATTTCAAATAAAAAATAAATATATGTCTCATAAAAGGAAAAATGTACATCTGTTCTTTATAAATAGTCTAAAGCCAATGTTTTGCTTTGTCACTGAAAAGGTCTTCCAGAATTAAAGTCATTTTCATATTCAGTATCAAACATATGGTTTTACTTTGAATACTCTAGGAAAGAAAGTTGTTCTTACAACATGTGTTTTAAAGAACAAATTTTTAAACAGACCAGCAAGTATATAATACTTGTATTATATACAAGGAACAAGGTATTCTGAGCTAAAGCTTAAACTAATAATATTCTGATTCCTAAATCTCATCAAATAAGAAAAGCAAGAAATCACAACATATACTCATATGATAGTTGTGTCTTACTATTGTCTATCCTCATTATGGGATAATTATCTATCATATACTTCGTATCAGAAATGCTGAAATTCTATCCCTTATATGTCAGTCTCAGTCTCTTTCTTTCTGTCTCTGTCTATCTCTTTCTCTCTTTGTCTTTTTTCATCCTCACTTCTGGATAAGCATTAAATAAAGAAGCACTTATATTTTTTAAAAAGAGATTTATTACCTACCAAAATAAAGAGGAAAAACAGTTGAGATTGCACTTCAACCTAAGTATTGTTACTTATAAGACCCTTTATATATTTTTTTTTAATTTTGCAAAATTTTATGCTACGAAGTACTTTAAAATCATATTAAAGTATCTGTACTTAATGAAAATACCAGAATTAATGTCTGAGATGTATCATTTGTAATATCTTCTTAAAGAACAAGTGCAAACTGAGTTAATCAAGTTAGAATAGGTTATTTTGATATTGCCAAAAATAATATAATTGATCAACTACAAATTAATACGAAAAAATCTGAGATGTAAAGATAGCAAATTATACAATAAGAAAAATCTAGAAGTGGAAGTTAAGGAATAAGGGAAAGTAATCCTGCATTATAGATTATACAGATATTCCTAAACATTTCTCTTTAATTAGACAAAATTTTGTTGGAAAATAGAAGGATGGAGGGGAAGAAGGAGAAATATTTGGAACTTTAGAAGAAGAAACAGTTGAATTCTCAGATCAGTGAATTAGTTAACAAACATTTGTTACGCACCCACTATGTGTTGACCATTGTGCTAAGCAGTGGAAGTACCAAAAAAGCCAAAAAAACCAAATTCTCATTAGCAAAGAGTCTACTGGGAGAGAGAACATGTAAGCAAATGCAAACAAACAAGCTATGCAGGATGAATTTGAGATTTTACTGTAAAGAGAGACATTAGATTAAAAAAAAACTATAAAAGGATTTTTGGAGAAGGTAAGACTTTTGCTAGGACTTGAAAAAAGTTAGGGAAGACAAGGTGGGGAGGGACAAACTTCCAGGAATGAGGAACAGCCAGTGGAAACGCAGAAACAAGAGTCAGGGGACATACGGTATCTTCTGAGAAAAACAAAAGGAGGTCAGTGAGACTGGAGTAGGATGGGCTGAAAAAAAAAATTGGAAAGGTAGGAATGAGTCATGCTTTGAAGGATTTTGAATCGGAGGATTTTATATTTGATCATCGAAATGAAAGAGAATCATTTCAACTTACTTTGTGTGTGTGTGGTGGGGGGGAGACCATGGTTGAGCTCTGTGTGATATGGTCTGACCACATGTTAGGAAGATTAATTTGACATCTGAATGTAGGAAAAAAAAATTAGAGTCAGAAGTAAAATAACTACTTATCCACCAAGGAATGAAGAAACATATTTTGTGCTATTAGGAAAAAATATCTGAAGAGGGAAAGATAAGTAATGATATTTAGTGCTTAGGAAAATTGAGCCAGGTATTTGTCAACCGAACAATGGTTGTCTTCTCAGGACATCTATTTAATAAATTATGAAAAACTTCCAAGAATTTGTAATACTGAATGATTACTGGCCACTTTGGGAGTCTCATCAGAAGAAATGATACTACCTAGTGAAATAAGAAGGCATTGATAGATTAAGAAGTTTTATTAAAGAAACTGAAGATTATAGATACATAAGTGTTGTTTTTTAGCTATTCTGTATTTTCTTATTGTTCTTTATCATGAAAGTTAAAAAAAATAGAAAAAACGAAATAATAAAGCCAAAATGGATAGAGGGAAATTTTGTCATGTGAATAGCAGAACATATGAAAGGATTCAAAATATGTAACAATAAATTTCTATTTCAAGAAAGTGTATATAATAATATCTACATTGTATTGAAAACCATCCATTTTTGCTTCCTTGTAGGTTTTCTTTTGTTTGATACTGTGTACTTTTTGCTTTTCTGTTCTTTTTTGCCCCTTCCTCACTCCCAGAATGCTATAGTTAAGCATGGATACATTTATGTTTACATACACACACATTATATGTATACATAGACATATAAACACATGTAAATAGATATACATGACCGCATACATACACACACATATAAGATAGATACACATTCTCTAAGTTTTCCATACCATAATTTTTCTACTTTACTTCTACCTCTTTACTTTTCTTGCCATTACTCAATCTCCCCGCACTTGCCCCAAGAATCCCTCCCATATCCCATGCTTATTAATCTATATAACCTTCTATACACCACCTTATCCTATTCCCTCCACTTCTTATAACTTTATAGATTTTTGAGGGTGATATAAACTTCTTAATAAACATATTTATCGTTTCCACTTTAACTCATTCCCAATGTGAGTAGGATTTCAGAACTACTAGACCTCCTTCCTCACCTAATCCCTCCATGTTGGCTCTTGCTCTTGCACTTCAGTCCTATACTTAATTACTGTTTTTACCTTTTCCTACACTGATTTTGCTTTTTGGATTCACAGCATACTCAGCCCTACCATAGTCTTTCTTTTGGACTACTCAATTATTAATCACAGTCTTAGAGATATGACTTGCATTTCCACTTATAAAGCATAAACAGTTTGTCCTTATTGAGTCCCTTGAAATAAATCTTTGGTGTTTGTTTTTCTATGTTACAATTTCTATTGAGTTCACATGTGTTTGCAACAAAATCCTGAAACTCTGACAATTGATTGAATGACAATTTTCAATATTATGTTTATTTTTTCTGGACATATTTTCAGACAAAAGTCCAGTTCTTTTGATTGTTAATATGTAATATTCCAGGACCTGCAGTCTTTTATTGTAGCTGTTAATAATTCTTGTGCAATTCTAATTGCAAATTCAGCACATTTGAATTATTTTTGTTGTTGTTTATAAAATTTCTTTGATATGGGAGTTTCAGAATGTAGCATGATATTCCTGAATGATTTTCTTGTAGGATTTCTTTTAGGTAGTGAGCAATGGATTTTTTTCTTTGTTCTTTTTAATTTTTTATCTATTTAATATTTCCCCAGTTACATAAAAATTATTAAACATTAGTTTTTAAAACTTTTGAGTTCCAGATTTTCTTCCTTATCCTCACTCCGATATCCCGTTAAGAAACCACTTGTGAAGTTAGGCAAAATATTTTTATATAAGTCATGGCAGATAATTTATACTTTTCCACTTCTCCCTTTGCCTTTCTCCCAATATATTCTTCTCATACCCCTTAAATTTCTTTTTGATATTATGTCTTCACATTCAACTCACAACTGTGCCCACTGTTTATATATATTACTTCTAATAGCCATAATAATGAGAAAGTACTATTGAGTTATAAATATCAACCTCCCATGTAGGAATGTAAATAGATAAACTTGATTAAGTCCCTTATGATATCGCTTTCCTGATTACCTCCTATCCTTCTCCTGAGACCTGTATTTGAAAACCAAATTTTCTATTTGGTTCCTTTTTTCCCTCATGAATGCTTGAAAACCCTATATTTCATTGAATCTCTACCTTTTCCCCTAAAGGATTATATTCAGTTTTATTGTCTTGGTTGTAATACTAGCTCCAATGCTCTCTGAAATATCATATTCCAAGCCTTCTCATCCTTTAATGTAGAAGCAGCTAAATCTTGTGTCATTCTGACTATGGCTCCACTAATACTTGAATTATTTCTTTCTGATGTTTTTAATATTTTCTCCTTGACCTGGGAGTTCCAAAATTTGGCTATAATATTCCTGAATTTTTATATTTGGATTTCTTTCAGGAGATAGTCAGTGGATTCTTTCAATTTTTACTTTATCCTCTTGTTCTGGAATATTAGGACAATATTCCTTGATAATTTCTTGAAAGATGATGTCCAGGTTTGTTTGTTTGTTTGTTTTTTTGATCATGACTTTCAGGTAGACCAATAATTTTAAAATTATCTCTCCTTGATCTATTTTCTAGGTTGTTTTTCCAATGAGATATTTTACTTTTTGCTTTCTATTTTTTTGTTTTACTTATTGTATTTTGATTTTTCATAATGTCATAGCTTCCATTTGCTCAATTCTAATTTTTAAGGAATTATTTTCCTCAGTGAGCTTTATACCTCCTTTTTCATTTAGTTAATTTTGCTTTTTAAGGCATTCTCCTCATTAGCTTTTTGTACCTCCTTTTGTATCACTCAATTCTATTTCTATTTTTTTCTTTATCTCTCCTATTTGATTTTCTAAATACATTTTGAGCTCTTCCATGTCTGATTCCAATTATAATTTTTCTGGAAACTATGAATGTAGGATCTTTGATTTTGTCATCTTCTTCTGAGTGTGTTTTGATCTTCCTTGTTACCATAGTAACTTTTTATGATCCAAATCTTTTTCAGTTGTCTACTCATTTCCCCAGGTTATTACTTGTTTTTTTTTAACTCTGTTAAAATAAAACTCTGTTTCCAGGGTGGAGGGTGTACTGTCCCATGTTTCAAAAAGCTTGTGCAGCTGATCTTTCTAGGAACCTTATCCCAAACACTCTTTTCTGTCCTGGAACTGTTAGGGGTATCCCCACCTCCACGTTAGCTGTAAGATGTAATGTGCTAAAGCAACAGAATCCTTCCTCGGTGTCATTAAAGAGACCTCCTATAAATTGAGGCCTCAAGAAGCTGCCACTACCATCACTGCCTACACCTACTCTTGGTTTGGTTTCTCAAGGCCCTTTGACCCTACTGATAAAACTTTTCTGTCAATCTTTTAAGTCCTCTTTGGTGTCTCTGGACTGAGAGGTCTAGAAAATGCCGGTACTGCTGCTGATTCAGAAGGTGTGCTTTACTGGTGCTGGGGCCACAAATGGGATGGGACTGTACTGTTGTAGTCAGCAATAAGATTGCATGCTGAATTTCTACCCTAGTTCCACAGACTTTTTCTGCAAAACTTCCAAGATGTCTTTTGTGTCTTTGGGCTGAAAAGTTTAGAATCTACCAGTATTAGAGGTCCCTAAACTCATTCCTGCTTTGCTGTCATGGGGCAAAGGTTGGGGTGGGGCGATGCTAGCACAACCTTCTCTGGGACTGCACATTTTACTCCCATCATCATGCCACAGAACTTTTCTGCTGAATTTCTAAGTTGTCTTCAGCTAGAAAATGTTCTACTCCATCTTCTTGGGTGTTCTCATGCTCTAAAATTTTCTTGGTCATTTTTTAAGGAATTAGAGCAATTTAAGAAAGAGGTTGCCATCTTGGGAAGATTTCTTTCTCTTTCTTCTTTCCCTTCTTATTCTATCACTTCAAGACAATTTTCTTTATTTATTTCTTGTATTATTGTATCTAAGTTACTTTTTGGTCTTAGCTTTCAGCTAGTCAAATTATTTTTGTGTTTTCTCTTCTTTTTATTGTTTTACTTTTTTCCTGGTTATACATGTAATTTTTTTGTTTTTTAACAAATTTCCTTATGAGTCATGTTAGGAGAGAAAAATCAGAAGAAATGGAAAAACCACAAGAAAAAAAAACAGAAGAGAAAGAAAAATGAACATAGCATGTGTTGATTTACATTCAATCTTCATAGTTCTCTCTCTAGATACTGATGGCATTTTCCATCCAAAGTGTATTGGAATTATCTTAGGTCACTGAACCATTGAAAAGAACTAAGCCTTTCCTAGTTGATCATCACACAATTGTGCTGTTACGTGTACATTGTATTCCTGGTTCTGCTTGTTTCACTGAGCCTCAGTTCATGTCTTTCCAGACCTTTCTAAAAATCAAGTTATTTTTCATTTTCCCTTTCATTAGCCAATGTGAGAAGTGTGAGGTAGTACCTCTGAGTTATTTCAATTTGCATTTCTCTAATCAATAGTGATTTAGAACATTTTTTTCATATGACTGAATGGCTTTAATTTCTTCATCTGAAAATTGTTCATATCATTTGACTATCAAAGAATGATTTGTATTTTTATAAATTTGACTGTTCTTTATACATATTAGAAATAAGATTTTTTTCTTGATATGTTCACATCTGTTGTTTATATTATGAGATGTTTCAAATTCTCTTCTGTTTTTCTATTCTTTGTATTTTGTTTTATTATTTGTTGATCTCATAACTTCACTTGCTTCCCACAAGCCCAATTTTCAAAGAGTGATTTTCTTCTTCAAGATTCTGCATCTCCTTTTCTAATTGATTAAATTTCTTTTCATAATCTTATTATATTTCTTGGACTGCTATTCATTTTTTTTTTAGTTTTCCTCAACTTCTCATTTTAGTTTTAGTCTTTTTTGAGTTTTTCTATAAAAGTTCTTTTTATTCAAGTTACATTTAATGTTACTCTTTGGGGTAGGAGAGGCTTTTTTTAAACCAGTATACTCCTCTGAAGATGAACCTATTTCATCAGTAACATTTTATAGTTTATTTTTTCCTCTTTTGCCTATTTTTTTAAATAAGAATTTAATAATGTAATCACCTCTAGCCTAGAGATATGGGAAGGTGTCTTTGTATTTATTTCTGTTCTTCTCTGTGGCCTGGAACCTCAAACCAAAACTCCACCTTCCTATAAATTCCTGAAGCCATCAGTGCACCCCTGTACACCCTGCCCCACTGCTTTTGCACCCACTATCATGTGTTGATTCTTTCTTATCCAATGCTATGTCTCAGTAATACAGTTGGGTTTGATATCCTTTATCAGCAGAGGTTTCCTCAATCTTCTTGGCCTCAGACTCATGATTCCCTTCATCAGGAAGGTAAAATGTTTTGAGATGAGGCTACTTCTGAATTCAACTAATTCCAGGGCTCCTGCTTGCTGTTTCAGCAGAGCTATACTGGATGTGTTTATACTTCACAGAAGTCAACTCTCCATCCCATAGTTATTTCTTTAGATCTCCAGTTTTCCCAAGAGGATCACTTTCTGCCCTTAGTCTTATATGTTTTTCATGAGTCCAAGTTTGCCTTAAGATGCAATTTTGTTTTCTTTATGTGGGATAGCTAAAGAATTTGGAATTTTCTGACCTATCCTGTGATATTCCCAGAATTGTCCGTCAAATTTCCAATGCTTAGCTACCACAAAAAAGAGTTATAAATATTTTTGTATGAACAGGTTCTTTTCTCTTTGAAAAAAGAATCTCTTTGGGGCTAAATATCTAATGATGGTATTACTGGATCAAAAAAATCAGTTTTATAGCCCTTGGGTTTAGTTCCAAATTGCTCTCCAGAATGGTTGAATCAGTTCAAAACTCCACTACCAGTGCATTACTTTCCCAATTTTCCAGTATCCCCATGAAGATTTACTATTTTCCTTTTCTGTCATAGTTGTCAATCTGATAGATGTGAAATGATATCTCAGAATTGTTTTAATTTGCATTCTCTAATCAACAGTAATTGAAAACTTTTTTCATATGCCTAGAAATAGCTTTTATTTCATCTGAAAATTGGCTGAATTTTTATAAATTTGACTAAGTACTCTTTATATTTGAGATATGAAACCTTTATACAAAATACTTGTTATAAAAAAGTTTTCCCTAGATTTTTATCTTTTTTTCTAATCTTGATTGTATTGGTTTTGATTGTGCAAAAGCTTTTAAATTTTATATAATGAAAATTATCAATGTTTGTTTTTTGTAGTGCTTTCTCTTTCTTGCTTGGTCCTAAATTCTTCCTTTTCCCAAACACAAATTATATCATGATTTTCTAATTTGCTTATGGCATCATCCTTTATGTGTAAATTGTGTACCCACTTTGAACTTATATTGGCAGATAGGTGAGATGCTCATCTGTAAAGAGATTTTGCCATATTGTTTTCTTATTTCCTCAGCAATTTTGTCAAATGATGAGATTTTTGTCCCAAAGGTTGGATCTATTTTGGCAATAACTTCTTTACAGTACAGTTTGACAACTGAAAGAGACAGGTATTCTTCCTTCACAGTTTTTTCATCAATTCCATTGATATTCTTGATGTTTTTTGTTCTTCAAAATGAATTTTGTTAATTTTTTTTAGCTCTACAAAATAATTTTTGGTAGTTTGATTGTTATGTCACCAAATAAATTAATTAATTTAGTTAGAATAATCATCTTTATCATATTGGCTTGTTCTACTCATGAGTAATTAATATTTTTCCATTTGTTTAGATCTCACTTTATTTGTGTGAAAAGTGTTTTGTAATTTTGTTCATATAGTTCCTGGGTTTGTTCTGGCAAATAAACTCCCAAGTATTTGATATTGTCTACAATTAACAATTAACTATATCATCATATCACTTGTAAAGTTTTGTTTCCTCATTGTCTGTTCTAATTCTTTCCATTTTTTCTTTTTTTATTGCTATAGCTCACATTTGTAGTACAATACTGAATAGTCATGATAATTTGTTTTACCTTTAATTTTATGGGGAACACTTGGAGCCAAGTTAGAGAATTCTAGCAAATCAATTTAAAAACTACTTGAAATTATTAATGTTAGCAAGTTGCAGGATTTAAATAAACAGGCATAAATTGTCAGCATTTCTATATATTACCAATAAAATACAGGAGCTTGAAATAGAAATGGAAATTCCATTTAAAATAATTGTAATATATTGTAATATATATTGTTATATGTTTATATGTTATATATTGTGATATATTTGCTAATATTTTATTCAAAATTTTATTAATATTCATTAGAGAAATTCATCCATAGTTCTCTTTCTTTGTTTTATTTTTTCCTGGTTTAGTTATCAAAATCATATTCATATCATAAAAGGAAGTTGGTAGAATTTCTTCTTTGCCTTTTCTTCCAAATGGTTTATATAGTATTGGAATAAATTAGGATAAATTGCTCTTTAAATGATTGGAACAAATAATTTATATAGTATCTGATTAATTATTTTTAAATGCTTGGTAGTATTCACTTGTGAATCCATATGGTTCTACAGATTTTTTTCTTAGGAAATTCTTTGATGGCTTGTTCAAGTTTGATGTTACTTTTTCTAAAATAATGTAATTTAAGTATTCTACTTCTGTTAATCTGGGCAATTTATATTTTGTAGCTATTCATTGATTTCACTTAGACTGTTATATTTACTGATACATACATGGGCAAAATAACTCTTAACAATTTTTTATTTTTCTCTTTATTGTTGATGAATTCACCCATTTGATTTTTGATACTAATAATTTGGTTTTCTTTTTTAAGTCAAATTAAACATATAGTTATCTACTTTTTGGGGGGGTTTGTAACACAAAACTAGTTTCGCATTTTATTAGTTCAATGGTTTTCTTACTTTCAGTTTTATTAAGCTTCCTTTTGATTTTCAGTATTTCAGTTTGGTATTTAAAAGTCTTTTTAATTTTTTATCTTTCTTTTTTTTTTTTGGTTGACTGTCAAATTCATTTATTACTTTTTCTCATTTTTATTGCCATTAACCTTTAGAGACATAAATTTTTATCTAAGAATAGCTTTGGCTACAATCCATACATTTTGGTATTTGCCTCATTGTTATTATTGGAAATTATTGATTGTTCCTATGATTTGTTCTTTGACCCATTCATTCTTTTTTAAAATTTATTTATAGTTTAAAAATAAAAAAATTAAGTTATCAAATAAAACAAGAATGTATATAATATAGCATAAGAAAAAAAGATGCTTGTATATGAAACAGCAAATTTATTATCTACAATTAGCTATTCCTTTTTCTTTTGCCCCTTTTTCTTCTTTACCATAGAGATTAAATGAAATTATTTTATATATATATATATACACATACACACATGTGCATACATACAAAGAAACACACACATATATGTATATATTCTAATTAAACAAATAGTTATATACATTTATATATGTAAAATCATTATATACATACTATTATTAACCATTTTTCCCCCCACTGGAAGCAAATAGTGTTTTCCTTCAAATGTCCTTTGCAATTAATTTAGTTATTTATAATAATCAAAATTACTTATTTGCTCAAAGGTGTTCTTAAAAAACTTATTTTGACTAGTATGGTATATAATATTCTCTTGGTTCTGCACATTTTGTTCTTCATTGTTTCATACAAGTCTATTCATGTTTATGTAAAATCATCAAGCTCATCATTTCTTATATCATAATAGTATTTCATCACAATAACATACAACCATTTATTACACCATATTCCTCTTGATGATCATCCCCATAATTTCCTTTTCCTTACCACCACAAAGGGAAATGTTACAAATATTTTAGAATATAAAAGTTCTTTTCCTTTTCCCCTGATTATCTTTTTAAACAGACCTAGTAGTGGTGTTGCTGCATCAAAGAGAGAAAGCAATTTGGTAACTCTTAGGGCATAATTTCACTCATTTTTTAAGATTAGATCATTTATTTTCCAGTTAATTTTTAACCTATAACCTGTTGTTGAATGTTATTTAACATTATTACCTAAAAAGAATTTATTTAATATTTCTTCTTTTAGTTATGATGTCTTTATGCCTTAGTATATGATCAGTTTTGGTGTGGGTGTCATATATAACTGAGAAAAAGGTATATTGCTTTCTCTTCTCACTTAATTTTCTCCAGAGATCTATCATATCTAACTTTTAAAAATTCCTTTCATCTCCTTAACTTCTTTCATGTTTGTTTTTTGCTTAGGTTTACTTGGTTCTGCAAGAGGAAAACTGAGGTCCTTCTGTAGTAGTTTTATTGTGGATTTCTTTCAATAATACAATTAACTTTTCTTTTAATAATTCAGATGCTGTGCCATTTGGTTCATATATATTTAGTATTTCTATAAATTCCTTGCTGTACCTTTTAGAAAGATGTAATTTCTTTGCTTATTTTTATTGATTAGTTGTATTCATTTTTTTTCTGAGATCATGATGGCTGCTACTTTTTTTTTAACTTCAAGATTCTGTCTCAGCCTCTTACACTTGTTTTTTGTATATCTTTGTGCTTCAATTCATTTTTTGCAAGCATATTATAGGATTCTAGTTTTAATCGATTCTACTAACCAAATTATTTTATAGGTGAGTTCATCCCATTCACATTCACAATTGTGATCACTATGTATTTCCTTTCATTTTACTTCTCCCTATTTCTCTCCTTTCACATTGGCCCCAGACAAAAGTGTTTTTTTTTTAAATAAAAAATTATTTTAAATTTTTTAAATTAGTATTTGATTTTCTGCCACTCATGTGGGAAAACAATTTTTAATATTCATTTTTAAAACTTTGAGTTCCAGAGTCTTTCTCTTCCTCCCTTTTCAGCACTCTCTCCCACCACTGAGAATGCAAACAATTCATTATAGGTCATAAATCTATAGGTATGCAAAACACTTCCATAACAGTCATGCTGTGAAAGAAAACAGACAAAAAAAAAACCCTTAAGAAAGAAAAACAAAAAAGTATGTTTCAGTCTGCATTGAGACACCATCAATTCTTTCTGTAAATATAGATAGTATTTTTCATCATAAGTTCTTCAGTTATCTTGGATCATTGTATTGCTGAGAATAGTTATGTCATTTACAACTGATTATCTTACAATATTGCTGTTATTTTGTACATAGTGAATTTCACTTTACATAAGCTTATGGAAGTCTTTTCAGATTTTTTTCTGAAAGCATACTGCTCATAATTTCTTACAGCACAATAGTATTCCATCAGAATGACATAGTGCAAGTAATTGAGTCATTCTCCATTTGATGGACAGTCCTTTAATCTCCAATTCTTTGCCTCCATAGAATAGCTATTAAAATATTTTTGTACAGATAAGTCATTTTCTTTTTTTAATAATCTCTTTTGGGATATAGATCTAGTAATGATATTGCTAGATCAAAGGAATTGTCTGATTTATAGCCCTAAAGGTTATAAATTCCAACGTTGCTCCACAGTACCAAAGTTGCTTGATAAGTTCCAAAGTGCTCTACAGAATTGTTGAATCAGTTCACAACTTCACTAACAATTCATTAATGTCCCTCCACCATTTGTCATTTTTGTTTTCTGTCCTATTTGCCAATCTAATAGGTGTATGCAGTATTTCAGAATGATTTCAATTTGCATCTCTCCAGTCAATAGTGAGTTAAAAGCATTTTTTTCATATGGCTATATGATAAGTATAAATAAGTATAATTATTTCATCTGAAAATTGTGCTTATCTTTTGATCATTTACCAATTAGAGAATGAATCTTATTTTTATAAATTTGACTCAATGCTCTATATGTTTAAGAAATGAGGACTTTCTCAGAGAAACTTATTTCAAATTTTTTCCCACAGTTACTTCTCTTGTTCTATTCTCTCTCTTTTCACCCTGTCCTTCCTCAAGAGTGTTTTGCTTCTGACTAATTCCTTCCTTCAGCTGCTTTTCCTTCTATTACATCCCCCTTTTATCTCCTTCCACTCCTACTATCATGTAGGGTAAAATGGATTTCTTAATCTAATTGAATGTATATGCTATTTCCTCTTAGAGCCAGTTCAGATGAGAATAAGCTTCACCCACTCTCCTTTATCTTCCTCCACTTTTCCTTTTCCTTCTTTTCCTCCACTGTAAAGGCTTTTTCCTGCCTTTTGTTATATATGATAATTTAGCCATTCTATCAGTTCCTATCCCTTTTCCCCAGTATATTTCTCTCTCACCTATTAATTTTATCTTTTTAGATAGCATTCCTTCATATTCAATTAATTCTTCTGCCTTTTATCTATATGTAATCCTTCTAACTTCTAATAATGAAAAAATTCTTAGGACTGACCAAATCTTCCCATGTAGAATTATAAGTAGTCCAACCTCATTACGTTACTTATGATTTCCCTTTCTTATTTACCTTTTAATGCTTCTCTGGATTCTTGTATGTAAAAGTCAATTTTTCTATTCAGCTCTGATCTTTTCATCAAGAATTCTTGAAAATTTTTTATTTCATTGAAAGTATTTTTCTCCTGAATAATTATACTCAGTATTGCCAGGAAAGATGGTTCTGAATTATAATGTTAGTTCCTTTGATTCTAAAATATCATATTCCTATAATCTTTAAATGTAGAAGCTGCTAAATCTTATGTGATACTCACTGTAGCCTTATGATATTCGAAATGTTTCTTTATGGACTGCTTGTAATATTTTCTGCTTGAGCTGGTGAACTCTAGGATTTGGTTATGATATTCCTGGGAGTTTTCATTTTGGTTTCTATTTTAGGAAGTGATTGGTGAATTCTTTTGATTTTTTTTTATCCTCTGGCTCCAGGATACCAGGGTATTTTTCCTTGACAATTTCTTGAACGATGGTGTCTAGCTCCTTTTTTTGATCATGGCTTTCAGGAAGTCTAATAATTTTGGACTTGTCTCTCCCGGATCCATTTTCCAGGTCAGTTATTTTTTCAATGAGATATTTCACATTATCTTATTTTCTCCATTCTTTTTGTTTTGTTTTATTGCTTTTTATTTTCCACAAAGTTACCTTCCATTTCTTCACTGCCCTTTTGTACCTTTTCTATGTTCCAAATTTTATTTTTAAAGAAGTTATTTTCTTTAGGGAATTTCTTCTGTCCCCTCCATTTGCCCAGTTCTGTTTTTTGAGGCATATGATACTGGAAATGTTAGCTTTAGCTAGAAGAAAAGAAAAAGCAATCAAAAGAGTTGGGATACACAACAAAGAAACAAAGCTATCACTCTTTACACATAATTTGATGTGTATAGAACCCTAAAGCATCAACTAAAAAATTACTTGAAGTAGTGAACAAATTTAGTAAAATTGCAGGATATAAGATAAACTCATACAAATCAACAACATTTTTATAAGTAATAAAATCCAGCAACAAGGGATGGAAAGAGGAATTTAATTTAAAATTATTGTTTACAATATAAAATAGACATCTACCTGCCAAAATAAATTCAAAAACTATAGAAAAACAATTACAAAATACTTTTCACACATATAAAGACAAATCTAAACAAATGGAAAAATATCAGTTGCTCCTCTGTAAGCTGATCCAATATAATAAAAATGATAATTCTGCCTAAGCTAATTTACTTATTCAGAGATAGGAAATTACAAAATAATTATCTGATAGAACTTGAAAAGATAAGAACAAAATCCACCTGGAAGAACAAAAGGTCAAGCACATCAAGAAATTTAGTGAAAAAAATGTACAAAGAAAGGAAGACTAGCAATAATAGATCTCAAACTATTTTAAAAAGCAATAATCATCAAAACTATCTGGTACAGGCTAATAAATAGAGTGGTGGATCAATGAAACTGATTTGGCACACGAGACACAGTAAGCAGTCAATGATCATAGTAATATAGAGCTTGATGAACCCAAAGACATAAGCTTAGAATATTTGGTACTTTGACAAAAACTGCTGGGAAAATTGGAAAACAAGAGAACACAAATCAGATACAGACCAATCTTTCACATCATGTAGCAAGATAAGCTCAAAATGGATACATGATTTAGACATAAAGGTGACAATTTAATCAAATTTAAAGAGCAAGAGATAGTTTATTTGTCAAATCTGTGGGAAGGGAAGAATTCATGACCAAACAAGAGATAGCATTAAAAATGAAAAATAGTAAACTTTGATTACATTAAATTTAAAGTTTTTTATACAAACAAAACCAATGCAATCTAGAAGGAAAGCAGAAACCTGGAAAACCATCTGTACAATGTATGTCTCTGATAAATTTCTCAAATTTATTTCTCATTTCTCAAATGTATAGAAAACTAAGTCAAATTTATAAAAATAAAAGCTATTCCCCAATTGATACATGATCAAAATATATTAATAGGCAATTTTCACATGAAGAAATCAAAACATATGAAGAAGTGATCTAAATCAAATTAATTAGATAAATGTAAATTAAAACAACTTTGAGATACCACTTCACACCTATTAGATTGGCTAAGATGATAAATGTTGGAGAAGATATGGGAAAACTGGGACATTAGTGTATTGTTGGTGGAGTTCTTAATGCTCCAACCACTCTGGAGAACAATTTGAAACTATGGCCAAAAAGCAACCAAATTGTGCATGCTACCCAGCAATACCATTACCAGAGCTATGTCCCAAAGAAACCAATAAAAGGCAAAAGGATATTCATAGCAGCACTTTTCTTAATAGAGAAAAATTGAATATTGAGAAAATGTTACTCAGTTGGGAAATGGCTGAACAAGCAGTGACATATTAATGTAATGGAACATTATTGTTCAAGAATAAATGATGAACAGTCAGATTTCAGAAAAACCTTGAAAGAATTGTATAAATGGATACAAAGTGAAATGAGAAGGACCAGGAAAATATTGTGTGGCATCAATTATCAGCAAAATTGTGTATTGATCCACTATAATTAACTCAGCTCTTCTTAGCAACAAAATGATCCAAGACAAGTACAAAAAATCCATGAAAGAAAATTCTATCTATATCCAGAAAAAAACATTATTGGACCCTAAATACAATTTGAACCCTATTTTTTCACTTACCTTCTTTATTGTGTTTTTCCCCCTTTGATATATATTTTCATTCAACATTGTGACTAATAGGGAAATGTGTTTTACAGGATAGCATGTATATAACTGGATCAAACTGCCTACCATCTTTTGAAGAGGGTCGAGAAGGGAAGAATTGAGAAAAATGTGGAGTTCAAAATCTTGTAAAAATGAAATGCTGAAAAATATATTGACATATTGTAGTGTTCAGGTTAGCTTTCTCGAGGATCTCTCTGGAGTCTGGAGTCTGAGATCAAGCTGGAGCACACTCACTCTCACACTCTCTTTCACTCAGTCTCTCCTCCACAATCTATCTGACTCTGACTGACTTACCCTAGATATTAGTGGAGGAGTGGAGGAGGCAGGAGAGCCACCAGGAGGATGACCAAAGATAGAATGTTTCATTTCCAGTCCTGCGTAGCCCTTATATACCTTATTGTAATTACAGCATTACAGCATACTGATTATGTGTGAAATAGAGAACCATTATATCACCATGTGTTAAATATTAAGTATATGTATGCTAAAGATCATCAATTCCACTGAGTTAACACCTTGTTGTAAGTATCCTTGTTCCAATTATATTTCTCCAGAGTGCTGGCCCTCTACAACATGTAACTAAGAGAAAAACAAAATATTATTTAATAAAAATAAAGAAAAAAGAATTAAGTTTTCAAACATATTTATAATTACATATATTATATATAAATATATATATTATATATATATATTAATATATATATATAAATATATATATATATAAATATAATGAAAAAAATTTAAAGCATTCTTTTCTCCAAAGGATTTTTGTACCCATTATACCATATGACCCCTCTGGATTTAAAGTATTATTATTTTTTGTGTGCTTCATATACCAAGCTGTTAATGCTTTTTCATGGTTTTTTTGCACCACTCTCATTTTTCCTTAAATTTTCTTCCACCTCTTATTTCTATGAGTTCTTCTGGGGCCAGAGACTAATTCACGTTTTGTTTTGAGGTTCTGCATATAACCATTTTGCAACTGTTTTCCTCTTGGTATGTGTTTTGATTTTCCTTGTTCCAGTAATAATTTTGTTACTTGCTCTTTTTTCCAATCTATTTCTGACTTCTAACCTTATTTTTAAAATTATAATAGTATTTAATTTTTCTCCCAAGATACGCAAAAAATGGCATTCATTTTTAAAGATTTTACATTTTATTTCTATTATATTCTAATTCCTTTAATTGATTTTTTTTCTCTTATTGCTAAAACAAATATTTTAGATTTGTATTGAATAATAGTGATGATAATTAGCATCCTCACCTCACCCCTGATGTTACTGGGAATATATCTAGCTTATTCCTAATACATATAAAGCTTGCTGGTGGCTTTTAGATAAATATTATTTTAAGGAATAATACCTTTTATCTTATGCTCTTTAGTGCTTTTAAGAGGAATGGCAACTGCATTTTGCCAAAAGCTTTTTCAGCATCTGTTGAAATAATCTAATGATTTTTCCCCCTTAATACTGTGAACTTTGTTGATGGCTTTCTTAATATTGACCCCATCCTACATTCCTGATATAAATCCCACCTAGTCATTGTATATAATCCTTGTGATACATTGCTGTTATCCCATTTCTAATATTTTTGATCAAAATCTTTGCATAAATATTCATTACAGACATTGGTCTAAAATTTTCTTTCTTTGTTTTAGCTCTTCCTGGTTTAGATATGAGCAGTATAATTTATGTAATAAAAGGGGTCTTGTAAGGCTTCTCCTTTGCACATTTTATCAAATAACATATATAGTATTGGAATTAATTTTTTTTTTAATGTTTAGAAGTTTTCACTTGTGAACCTATCTATGGGAATTTTTTCCGAAAAAATTTGTTAATGACTTGTTATATTTCTTTTTTTTTTTTAATTTCTAATTTCCCGATCTCTTAATCTAGGTAATTTACATTTTCATAAATGTTGATCAGTTTTGTCAGATTGATTTGCATATAATCAGAAAAATGTTTCCTAATGGTGTCTTTAATTTTTCATTGGTCATGATTTCACCCCTTTTCATTAAAAAAAAAAAATACAAAATAAGAAAAAATAGGAAAAAAACAGAAAAAAGAAATTTTTTTTATAAATTGTTGTGCCCAGCAGAACATTAGGAATTACATATATTTAACAATGTTTCCATTTCAATAAAGCATGTATAATAATAAAACACATTATATTCATGATTGTCAACCTTTTCTTTCCTTCCTTGTAGGTTATTCTTTTGTTCTCTGCTGTGTACTTTTTACTTTATTCTTTTCCCGCTACTTTCATCCTTCCTACTCCCCAACCAGGCTATAGTTAAACACAGGTATATTTAAAGATACTTATACACACACATACACACACACACACACACACACATATATATATACATATATGCATACTTGTAAATGTATTCATCCTACACACATATTCACCTAAATATACACATACATAATATTTACACATTATACATAAATATTTATGAATTTTCACATATGTAGATATGCATCTAAAATAATATAGTGGATATATAATATAAATTTCTCTCTTGATTGAATCTTAAAGTTTTACTTTATCTGAGACTGATGATTGCCAGCCCTACTTTTTTTCCTAATGAAATCTACTCTTAATCCTTATTGCATTTGTCCATATCTCTTATTTCCTATCTCTGCTAACTCTTCTAATTTAGTTCTACTCCATAACTTGTCTTGCATGTATCTCTTCCTTATCTTCTCTCCTTACCTTTTCCCTTCCTGTTTATCCCATTCCAATTAATCTATACACCTTATCCCAAACCCTTTAATCTAAACACTCTTCTCTACCTCACCCTATTTTATTCCTTCTCCCCTTATTTCTTTATAGATTTTGGATTCTGCTATATTCTTAATTGTATATATCTGTATTGCTCCCTATTTAACCTATTGCTCCCTAATAGCATAATTACTATTTATACCTTTTCCTAGACAATTTTACTTGTTAGAGTCAGATCACACTCTGCTCTGCCCAATCTTTTGATTATATTTTATGTTAAACCAAAAAATTTGTTCTTGAGTCCCTTCAAATTAGTCTTTGATGTTGGCACTTATGTGTTAATTTTTTTATTGAGTTTCAGCTTCACTGAAATAAAATTTTGAAAATCTGTGAGTTCATTGAATATTCGTTTTTTGTACAATATCATGCTTAGTTTTGCTAAATATGATGTTTTTGTCCTCAGACATAGTTATTTTGGTTGCCAATATACAATATTCAGGACTTGCAGTCTTTTATTGTAGTTGCTGATAAAACCATAACAATTACAATTGTAGCTCCAGGGTATTTGAATTTTTTTTCTTGTAAAATTTTCTCTTTGATATGGGAATTTTGAAATTAATCAATAATATTCCTCTCTATGTATTTTCCTTGTAGGATCTCTTTGAGGTAGTGATAGATAGATTTTTTTTTTCTAAAGCATTTGATAAAATCCAACATCCATTCCCATTAAAAACACTTGAGAGTATAGGAATAAATGGACTTTTCCTTAAAATAATCAGTAGCATCTATTTAAAACCAGCAGTAAGCATTATGTGTAATGGGGACAAACTGCAACCAGTCCCAATAAGATCAGGTGTGAAACAAGGTTTCCCACTATCACTGTTACTATTTAATATTGTATTAGAAATGCTAGCTTTGGCAATAAGAGTTGAGAAAGAGATTAAAGGAATAAGAATAGGCACTGAGGAAACCAAATTATCACTCTTTGCTGATGATATGATGGTATACTTATAGAACCCCAGAGATTCTACTAAAAAGTTATTAGAAACAATCCACACCTTTAGCAAAGTTGCAAGATACGAAATAAACCCACATAAGTCATCAGCATTCTTATATACCACTAACAAAACCCAACAGAGTTACAAAGAGAAATTCCATTTAAAGTAACTACTGATTGTATAAAATATTTAGGAATCTATTTGCCAAGGGAAAATCAGAAACTTTATGAGCAAAACTACAAAACACTTTCCACACAAATTAAGTCTGACCTAACCAAATGGAAAAATATTAAATCCTCTTGGATTGGGAAAGCAAATATAATAAAGATGACAATACTACCTAAACTAATCTATTTATTTAGCGCTACACCAATCAGACTCCCAAAAAACTATTTTGATGACCTAGAAAAAATAACAAAGTAGATTTTTTTTTTCTATTTCCACTTTCCCCTTGTGCTTTATATTTCTCTTCTCATTCAGTTTTTTTTTAAAGTTCTGTCATATTTAATTTTTTTAATATTTGATTTACCTACTTAGCTTCTTTCTTGCTTTTTTTTTTGGCTGTATTTATCCATTTTTGAGAGGGGACAGTTAAATTCTTTCCCCCCCTCCATTAGTATAGTTTTACTTTTTATTTCTTCCTGTGATTCACTTAACTTCTCTTTTAAGAATCTGGATATTATATCACTTGGTGCATATATGTTTAGTAATTATATTGTTTCACTGTCTGTGGGACTTTTTATGAAAACATAGTTTCCTTCCTAATCTTATTTACTTTGGTCTACTTTTGCATTTGCTTTGTCTGAGATCAGAATTGCTAACAGTGCTTTTATTTATTTATTTACTCCAGATAAGGCAAAATAGATTCTGTTCCAGTCACTTATCTTTACTCTGTATGTGTTTCTCTGCTTAAAGTCTATTTCTTATAAAGAATATATTGTAGGATTCTGGGTTTTGATCCATTCTACTATCCACTTCATTTTTTATGGGAGCTTTCATCTCATTCACATTCAAGGTTATAATTACTACCTGCATTCTATTTTTTTCCTTAGTTCTCTTTGTCCTTTCACTCTTACCCACCTCTCCAATGTTTTGCTCCTGTCTACCCTTCCTGATTTGCCCTTCCCCTCCATCAGTTCCTGTCTTTTCACTCTTACCCACCTCTCCAATGTTTTGCTCCTGTCTACCCTTCCTGATTTGCCCTTCCCCTCCATCAGTTCCTATCTCTCCTTCTATTATTCTCCTCCCCTCCTACTTCCCTGTCAGGTGAGATAGACATATATTCAACTGACTATGTATATTATTCCCTCTTTGAGCAAGTGCAAATGAGAGTAAAGTTTAAGTTATGTTCATCATTCACCCCCCTCCTCTTTTCCCCTCTCTTCCTTTATGTGAAATAATTTACACCATTCTACCTCTCTCTTCCTTCTGTACTCAATGTACTCCTCTCCTTATAACTTAATTTTTCTGTCAGTCCCTCAAATTTACCTTATACCCATACCCACTGTCCATGTGTATTCCATCCATGTGTATTACCACTCTCATTTGATTTTTCTTGTAATTATTGCTTCATCTCTTCCAAAAATTCTGCCTCAATCTGTTTCCAAATGGCCTTGTTTATAACATTTTAAAGACATTTTGTTCTTGATTTATCCCTTGAATTCTCCTGTTTCTATAATATATTTTTATGAAAAGAATCTTTATTGTTTGGACATTTTTCCAGTCTACTTCCTGATTGTTGGTGTTTATTTTTGGCATCTGTGTACTTCTGTGGCAATGGGGGAATATTTGGGTTGAATTATTGGGTCTTCTGACACTTTTTTTTATAATATTGAGTATTATAGTATTCCAGTATCTTAAAGACAGCTTATCCTGGAAGCAAACTTCAGTGCTTTCAAAGTCATGCAATTCAGGAAAAATTCTTTTCTTTACCCTGCTAGTCTGAGTTCTGCAAGTTCCTAACACAGATTTTGGTCTGAACAATACCAGTGTCAGCTTGTACCTGGTTGAAAGTTTCAGTAGATTGTTGACTTATTCAAGCATTACAACCCACCTCAAAGACTCTGCAAGTTCAGACTGATGAAAATGTTGACTCCCTTTTGATTAGGGAATACATTACAGTATGGGAGAATATACAAACGGTGAGAACAGAGAAAAGAAATAGAGAAATGTATGATGTACTGTTGTCAAAGCAAAGTGAGGGGAGGAGCTCTCAAAAAGAGAAAGGCTAGAGATGGTGAGGAAGAGAAGTAAAGATAGAAAGTGTGAAAAAATGTGAGATTTGAAGATTGAAAATGTGAGAAAAGAAGGAAGTCTTGCTTCAGGAGGGTTTTTTTTTTTTTTCATTTGTGAATGATCCTATAAAGAGAATTGATTGGTAAAGGAAAATGATGGTTTTGCATTGAGAATGTTCTAGGGAATTTAATGCTTGAAAACTCTATTCATCCTAAAGACTGGAAAGGGGTTGAAACTCCTAGGAGTGCATGGCACCAAGGGGAATCAGAGGGCATGGACACAAGGAGATGTTGAGGCTAATATGAGAGGGTAAAGATAACAAGAAAATTATATATATGAGTTATAGGCTGCCTAATTAATGATTTTTGGAGGGAAGAGTCCTATACAAGCAGCAATTCTCTCTGATACCTGCGATAATGGATATTTTTCTTATACTGATACACAATGGCAAGTGGGAGTCTATGGAGAAGGTCTACTAGGCAGTGTCACAAAATGCCTAAACTGAAGATCCTAGAATGAATACCTTGAAAACCTTTGTTGCACAAAGACTACAGCAAAAAGAAAGAAAAAATTATAGAGGTCATGACTCATAGAATAAGGGCCTATCGTAAACTGAAAGAAAGAATGCATAGTGAAGAGAATGAGAGAAATTCTTTTAAGAAAAAATGAAAAATTTAAAACAACTAACCAGGACTAATAGAAAGAGAAGAGAAAGTTCGGTCAACCTGACTAATTGAGAGGGGAAAATAAAGAAAGGAAGAATTGTATAACCAAATAGAAAGGGGAGAAGGAAAAAATAATAAGCAAAACCCCAAAAGGAAAGGGATAACTACTGAGAGCAGGAGATCAGAGGTGAGAAGAAGTGAATAAGTATTTATAGTACCACAATACAAAAGATTCAGGGAAAGCAGCTAATTTTTTTTATTCCAATGGATTCATAGGAGAATTCTATCAAACTTTTAAAGAACAATTACTACTCATACTTCACAAATTGTCAAAAATTGAAATGGAATTTCACCTTCCCAGAATCTATTTATTAATCAATTTTGATCTTTTCAAATAATAAAAGATACTAAGATAATAACTTCTGTAAAGTTGCAAGCAACAAAATAAAACCTATAAGGAAACTTTAGAAAATTGTTTGAACCTATCTCTCAGTGGTTCAGATAACAGATCTGTTGCTTAAAGACAGATTCATTTAATATTTCATTCATGACCTAGGTTATACTGATCATAAACCCTGTTAGAACCAAAGACTGATGCAAGAAATGTGAAACATTTTTCTGAATCTCAAATAACCCAAGTTTTATCTGGACACCATCTTTGTGCTGTCCAAATCAGTTACTGTTTCCTTGTTCTTGTCTTTGAATCTTGTCTTAATGTGTAACTTACAGACAGTGAAAAGGGGGAGGGAAAAGAAAGCAGATCTTTTCCAGTTCTCCCTTCTTTTCTGGATTATTTAATAAACTTTTTTGTAAATTATTCTAATTATAGCTTTTGTTCTCAACTACAAATTTGTGTCAAAAGTGGGGTATTTGATAGCAGCTCAGAGGTGGGATTCAACTTAGAAAGAATTACTTTAAATAGCAAGAACTAAGAGAACATAACCCATCATTCAGGTGGAATACACTCAAGTCACCCCTGACCCTAGACTAGGGTTTAGGATTGAAGGATCTGGTTGTGCAGAAAACTAGGAGGCTGTTTATCAACTTGACTTAGATTCACTATCTCTTAATTCAATTAGTCCTCTAGAAAATCTCCTTCATTGTTCCCTCTTTTCTTTTTCCCTTCTTATATTTCTTTTACTCTCCTGTGAGTGCTAGACAATAAGCCAAGTACCTGGTCTGTACTTATATACTCCTCACAATAAGTGCAAGACTGTCAGTTGAACCACATGACCTGTCAGAAGGATAGCTTTTACCTGTTTAGTTGATAAAAATGTAGCCTAATGTTGGTGTTTTTCTTCTTTAAAATAATAATAGTGCTCTCTGGGAGAAAGCAGGTTTCTCGGGGAGGTTTTCTGGAGGCAGCCTTAGTTTCAGTTACAAGTAAATAATCACCCAAAACCTCAGCCAGCTGATAAAAGTTCAGATCTTTTATTGTGTCTTTCAATGTATCCCGGTTAGCTCAGAGGCCTATCTCTCTGCTTAGTTCTAAGAGCTCTTGCAGCTTTGTCCTTGGCTTCTGCCTCTGCTTTCTTCAGCCTCCAGCCAACAACAAGTGGAAGATGCAATGAATCTCTCTTGCCTCCAAGAGAGGGCTTCTGACTCTCAATCTCCCAGAATGCTGAATCTCTGACTCCTGGGAATGTTTCCAAGAAAAAAACTCTCGAGTGGCTCACTGAAGCTCTATTTATGCTGCTTCTCTGAAAGTGGGATTGTGGGATATCTCCCAGTGTGCTCTCTGGCCCTAAGAGCTTCAAGGGAGGGGTGAATTCAGATATCTCATACTAAACCCTGAAATCTCCCAAACATGTAAATTCCAATGAGTACTTAAATACTTCTTGCTTATAAGAGCTCTCTAAAGATGTGAACACAAGCATTATTTTCTATCAGTTGTACTTTGTATCCGATAACATCTCCTTGTAGGATCAGATTAATCATACTGAACTATGCTAAATTAGATAATTATTGTCTCTATCAACTCTAATGACTTACCAGTTTGTAAAGATTCCAACAGCCCACAGACCCACACTTAACACCGTATACCAAGATAAGATCAAAATGGGTCCATGATTTAGGCATAAAAAATGAGATTATAAATAAATTAGAGGAACATAGGATATTTTATCTCTCAGAACTGTGGAGGAGGAAGAAATTTGTGACCAAAGATGAACTAGAGACCATTATTGATCACAAAATAGAAAATTTCGATTGCTTCAAATTAAAAAGCTTTTGTACAAACAAAACTAATGCAAACAAGATTAGAAAGGAAGCAACAAACTGGGAAAACATCTTCACAGTTAAAGGTTCTGATAAAGGCCTCATTTCCAAAATATATAGAGAATTGACTCTAATTTATAAGAAACCAAGCCATTCTCCAATTGATAAATGGTCAAAGGATATGAACAGACAATTTTCAGATGATGAAATTGAAACTATTACCACTCATATGAAAGAGTATTCTAAATCATTATTAATCAGAGAAATGCAAATTAAGACAACTCTGAGATACCACTACACACCTGTCAGATTGGCTAAGATGACAGGAAAAAATAACGACGAATGTTGGAGGGGATGCGGGAAAACTGGGACACTGATACATTGTTGGTGGAGTTGTGAACGAATCCAACCATTCTAGAGAGCAATCTGGAATTATGCCCAAAAGTTATCAAACTGTGCATACCCTTTGACCCAGCAGTGCTACTACTGGGCTTAAACCCCAAGGAGATACTAAAGAAGGGAAAGGGACCAGTATGTGCCAAAATGTTTGTGGCAGCCCTGTTTGTAGTGGCTAGAAACTGGAAAATGAATGGATGCCCATCAATTGGAGAATGATTGGGTAAATTGTGGTATATGAATGTTATGGAATATTATTGTTCTGTAAGAAATGACCAGCAGGATGAATACAGAGAGGCTTGGAGAGACTTACATGAGCTGATGCTAAGTGAAATGAGCAGAACCAGGAGATCATTATATACCTCAACAACAGTACTGTATGAAGATGTATTCTGATGGAAGTGGATTTCTTTGATAAAGAGACCTAATTCAGTTTCAATTGATCAATGATGGACAGAAGCAGCTACACTCAAAGAAAGAACAGTGGGAAATGAATGTAAACTGTTTACATTTTTGTTTTTCTTCCCAGGTTATTTTTACCTTCTGA
Organism: Sarcophilus harrisii; assembly: GCF_902635505.1. Classification (NCBI taxonomy): domain Eukaryota; kingdom Metazoa; phylum Chordata; class Mammalia; order Dasyuromorphia; family Dasyuridae; genus Sarcophilus; species Sarcophilus harrisii. The sequence goes on from NC_045426.1 coordinate 199,844,736, forward strand.
ATCCAATTCTTCCTGTGCAACAAGAGAAGTTGTTTGGTTCTGCACACATATATTGTATCTAGGATATACTGTGACATATTCAACATATATAGAACTGCTTGCCATCTAGGGGAGGGGGTGGAGGGAGAGAGGGGAAAAATCAGAACAGAAGTGAGTTCAAGGGATAATGTAAAAAAATTATCCTGGAATGGGTTCTGTCAATAAAAATTTATTCTAATAAAAAAAATTTTTTTTAAAGATTCCAACAGCCTAATAGCAGTACTTAAGTGTTTAAGTGTTGGGGTCCTCAGCTAGTGCAGACCTGCTGACACCAGCTGGATTCTGAGCACTTACCCACAATTATTGTCACTTCTACAACCTTCGGATGTCTACGGATACAACAGAGCAGTCTGACACCACTTATGCAGTTAGAGAAGCTTTATTGCTTGGTTACATCATCTTGTCCCTTCTTCTGCTTCCTCTCTCTCCCTCTGCTGTCCTGTACTTATACCCCTCTCATCTGTCCTTGCCAACATGCCTCAGCAACAAGTATGTGTATAACTTGTGTATACAGGAGCCCAACTCCTGAGACAGTGGGGGCTACCTCGATTTGGTGCATGCTCGATGCCTGTCCTGACGTGTCTACAGGGTGTACCCCAGACCTTTAGTCAGTGAGGCAGAACTTACACCTGAGGCCTCAATATCCATTCCCAAGAATGAGCTGACAAAGATCCAACCAGCCAAAGACCACAAGGGTCAGGTTTGCACAAGACTTGTTTTTGCAGTCTTGTTAACTATGCAAATGGAGCATTGTGTGCAAAGTACACAATGAAGGGTCTCAAGATTAATGCAGACTCTTGTTATTCTGTTCCCTAGCATTCTTGTTGCTAAATTCCCTAGCATTTAAGGATACGCTGGACAATCACAGATTAATGAAAAAAGCTACAATGCCATAAGCAAAATAAACTGTTGTGTAGAGTTGAATCATTTGTGAACTGAATGTTCATACTCTATCAGTAGGAAAGTCTTTTTTTTTCTTCTTCTCTATCTTCCTTATGAGCTTCTCAGGAAAATCTTTATTTTGTGCATTTTTGAATGTTGTTTCTTGATTATGCTATTTTGGAATATTTCAAAGGAGAAAATGCAGCCAGCCATAAAGACTGAAATAAAAAAACTTCAGTCAGACAAGGAATTGGAAATTGAGTGGATACCCATCAATTGGGGAATAAGTTGTGGTATGTGAAGGTATAATGGAATATAGTTGTTCTTTAAGAAATGATGAACAGACTGATCTCTAAAAAAAATCCTGGAAAGACTTATAAGAACTGATGCTAAGTAAAGTGAGAAGAACCAAGAGAACATTGTACACAGTAACAGCAAGATTATGGGATAATCAAGTGTGATGGATTGGCTCTTCTCAATAATGAGGTGATTTAAGACAATTCCAATAGACTTGTGATGGAAAGTGCCATTCCCATCTAGAGAGAGACCTGTGGAGACTGAATATCAATCAAAGCATAATATTTTCACCTTTTGTTGTTGTTGTTTATTTGCTTGTTTTTGTTCTTGTTCATGTTTTTTCATCTTTGATATGATTTTTTTTGTGCAGCATGATAAATATGGAAATAAATTTAGAAGAATTGCAAATATTTAACCTATTTTAACTATCTAGGGATGAGGGGGAGAGAAGGAGAAAGGGAGAAAAATTTGTAATAAGATCTAATGAATGTTATCAAGATTGGTATGATAAGGATGCCATTTAGTCTGGTTATTTTAATGAACTTCCTCTGAGATCTTAACAGAATTTTTTCCTATGAGAATGTTATATTTTTAAAAGCTCCAAAAGGGAGGATTTATGGAGAAAATATTATATTATATTGCTTGAAAAGTCTTATTGATTATTATGTGAACCTAGTTTTATATGACTAGACAATTATTTAACTCAAATCTAATGGTAAAAATCAAGTTGAACTCAGAGACCATTGTACTGAGGAAGCATGTTTGCAGCAAATTCTTAGATCCCACCTAGTCTTGTTTGGGTTCATTCAAATTGTGATGCCATAAAAAAAACTGTCTTCTTCACTCACCCCTGGTCTGCTCACAGCAGAGACCATCTAAATCAAAACACACAAAAGAATAAAAACTTTTACAAAGATGATTTCACTAATCCTCACTAATGGAATGTGCAAACATTTATATACAACATAAAATCCAATAGATCTGAAAAACAAACAGCTTTTTTGGGGAGAAAACTCAGAAGACAATGCATCTAAAAGGCAACACTGTGTGAAACAGGACTGGTAAATGAAGGCCACCTTGCCAAAATCACAGTTGTATACATATTTTTCTTTCTTTTTTTTTTTTTTTTTATGGAGTAACTGCAGTAACGAGAAGTGCTGTGAAGCTGGAATAGTTTTCATGGTCAATGCAATCTAGTCAACAAGTTTGTACACCTCTCAAAAGGAATGACTGACTGGCTTAATTACAATATGATTGTCACTCGTGGAAAGCATCATGCTAACATCACTAATACATATGACCACTCCATGATGTACCCTGATGAGGTCAAAGAAAAATATTATGAAGATCTTAAGACCCTCCTCATCAATGTTCCCAAAGAGAACAAACTTATCATCCTGACTGATATAAAGGTGATGTATGGCGCAGAGTGCTGGCCTATTAACTTATCCTCTCCAAACAAAACATTATCATTCAACAAAAGTAGCAGTAGTCCAAGGCAAGATGACCACCAGAAAGACTTATTGCCAACCAACAGAGAGAGTTCTTCTCTGTGCATGAACAATTTGTTGATGACTTAGAGGGAAAACTGAGCCAATCCACTGTTGTCAATAGTGGAGCAGGAAATAAGTGTATAGCTTTCAAGAGATTTGCTGTAAAGCACTGCAGTTACTCATTTGGGTCAGAAACATTTGCAAATATAAGGAGTGGTTTAATAAATAAATTATGGGGAAATTGGGATGCTACTACATAATAAGAATTTCCCAGGGTTTACTAATAAGATAGTTCATCTATCTCTAAGAAAGTAGTGCTTAACTCTATTGAAAGTAAAATAAAATGAACACAAGGCTTTGCAAGGATTAATGTTGAAGAATTATCCACACATATGTTTTGAAAAATAAAAAGCTTTAATAAAAAAAAGAAAGTAAAATGCAAGTGAAGATTAAAGAGATTCAGGATTTTTGAGTCAGTAAAAAGGCAGATAAAATTCAGTTTTACACTAATAGTAAGCATCCAGAAAACTTGTTCATAGCCTGAAGACTCTTTATGGGTCAAAAACTTCTGATGCATCTCAGCTATTCAGTGTTTATAGAGTCACATTTATCAGTGATAGGGATATAATACTAGAGAGGTGGATTGAACACACTTATAATTTTTAACATTCTGGCATCAATCAGTGCCCAAAATGTAACCCCTACTATTTGAATTATCTTAAGAAGATTCTGAGGATCACCTGAAAAGATAAGGTACCAGATCCTTGGGTCTTTTCTTGAGCTGAGCTGCCAAATATTCAAACTCTACTGCAGATAGGACAACTTCAATGGACTGGTTGTATTGTTTGAATGCCAAATGTATATTTGCCTAAAAGACTGTTTTACAAAGAACTCACACAAGGCAAATACTCACAAAGAGAAGAAACAATATAAAGACACTAGGTCTCTATTTGGAATTGATTGCATAGCATGAGAGACACTAGCATAGTACCATCTGATCCTACATACTTTCATCAAAGAAGGTTCTGATTCTATGAACAAAGCAGAGTTGCAGTAGTTCAAAAGAAGTAGGAGATGAAAAAATTTACAAGCAAATGTTCATACTGATTATTTGTGCCTGATCTGCAATAGTGTCTTCTGAGCTCCTATTGGTCTGATCAGCCATAGTCTAACATACTGTACACTGACATCATGATGTGATTTTGGTCCTCTTTTATTTATGAAGGACAACAATAAATAAGGCATGAATAGATTGAACCTCAAGAAAAAGAGGTTACTGAGCACAAGAGGAAGGGGGGAAAAAAACCTAAAGCAGCAGTGGGAAACAAGGAATATTCCAACTCTTGAACAGTAAACTGAAGAAAATGAGTGAATGTATAGTCAGGCTTGAAAAGGTTGGCCAGGGAGTCTTTCAGCAGGGAAAAACCAACTTTGAGTAAGAGCTAGTAGATTAAAGGAGTAGGAGAGTTATAAATTTAAGATGAAGAGAAGTGTTATGTGTGAAACAAAGGGCACAATGGAAAGATAGGCTGGGTGGATTTAGACTAAAATTTTGAGATGTATTTTTTTTTTTTTTTTTGCTAAAGCAATTGGAGCTAAGTGACTTGCTCAGGGCCACACATCTAGGAAGTTGTAAGTGTCACATCAGATTTAAATTCAAGTTCTCCAGAATTCAGGGCTGTTGCTCTATTCACTGTACTACCTAGCTTTGCTCTTTTCCCCCCATCTAGATCAGAGAAAGAAATATGGAGACTGAATGCATATTGAAATATACTATTTTTGTATTTTAAATTAATTTTTTCTTTCTATTTTCCCTTTTGTTCTGATTCTTTTTTCACAACATGACCAACATGGAAATAGTGTTAATATGACTCTATGTATATAGCCTATATCAGATTGCTAGCTATCTTGGAAAAAGGGAAGGGCAGGGAGAGAAGAAGAAAGATTTGGAATTCAAAAACTTAAAAAATGAACATTGAAAATTATCTTTACATGTAGTTTGAAAAAAATAAAATGCTGTTTAATTTTAAAAGAATAAACTTTGAGGTGGGAAGGTTGAGGAGATTAGGAATGAGGAACCAAGTGCTAAGGAGTTTTGAGTAGGGGTAGAATAATTATCAACAGAATTTCAAAAGTTCATTGAGATAGAAAGATATGACCACGGGTGAAAATGTTCTTCACCAAGTGGAGAACGCCCTCTTTTGCTCTCAAAAGTCAGGTGTAACAAGCTATCTTCTGATAGCCTGAAGTCAAAAAGAAGGTTGCTCTAATTTGCAAAGAAGGTTCTTCACTTCCCTGTTGGGAAATTGAGCTGGTGGGAGGAGGTAGAAGATGCCTTGTGCATACAGATAGAAGTGGTTATTTTAGATTTGATGGAAGATTTCTATCCTGAATCCAGTAGTTTTTCCTCAGGGAATACAATGAACTGAGAAAGAAATGAAAGACTTAGGGAGCTATCACCCTGAAGTTTTCTCTCCTGGGAGGCTGGTTATGAGGCAACAGCAGGGAGTGATAGAGTCCTTGTACGGATGGAAAATGCCTGACCAACCCCCAAGTGTTGTTATGACTGTGAGACATGGAACACAATAATATCCCAAAACTGAAAATTAGTATTGCATACAAGTCAATAGAGAACCACATGGTGGTTTTGAGAGGTCTGAAACGTAAAACAAATGAGTTACTTGGAAGAGGAGCCATAAATAATAAAATTGAAATAATATATGATAGAAACAAGATGAACTGATTATGTGATGAGGATGAGTGAGGACCAGGGAGTCTTAGTGCTCCCCTGATGGTTTCACCATGTCAAGAGAAAATGAGAAAGGCTACTAATATCCTCAATTCTAATTGAAAAGAAACAGACATAGATGGGTTACTATCTACAGCTAAATTGATGAGACCACACATCCATTTGAGCACATTTTGAATTTATCTATGTAAATATTGTTTTGCCTACTCCTAGAAAGATGTTAATTCCTTGATAGCAAGGACTGCTTTCATTTTTTGTCTTTGTATCCACAAGACGTAATACAGTGCATAGCGCATAGTAGGCACTTAGCAAACTGTAGTTAAATATAATTTAATTGAATGAAACTCAATTAATTAGAATGGAATCATGCTAAAATGCAAAAGGATTATAGGAAGCTTACACTTCTAACTGCTTCTTTTTAAATTTGTTACTTATGCTTTTCCATTAAACTTCCCAACTCTCCTCTATCTTACAAAATTTTTTTAAAAGTTATCATCTGTTTTTATTTAATTTTTTCAATTACTCTTTACAATCCAAAACCAAAAATTCAGCAAAAAACAAAAATCATTAGAAGCAAGTGATTATTATATGCAGCATTACATATCTATCATTCTCCACCTCTCTATAATGAGAGTGGTGCATTTCCATATCTCTTCTTTGAAAAACAGAGAAACTTGATATTTAATGTTCCAGGATGAAAAATCAGAATATTTCCTTTCCCCATTCCTAGAGTTATTTTCTAGTTTCTCATTGTTTGAACAACTGAAGCCATTTTGAGAAATAATCTCCTTTCAGTATAATGTGGTATCAGCATAAAGTTCATCTGAGAGAGTAGGACTCATTGCCTGCAAAGGCCATTTGCTTGACATTTGTACATCGAAAATCTTAACTCAGAGAAGACATGTTAAGATGTTTTCAGATTACACTTCATCTAGTCAGATTCCTGTTTATTGTTAATGTTATGTTTAAAATCAAATGTAATATAAGTTCAATCTATCCTTCAGTTCAAATTCATTCTACCAGTTTGCAAAGAGAATATTGTAAATTTTCATTAGAGAAAATTATATATTTTGATAGTACTGAATCATCAACAATTACTTTGAAAATATTTTACTTATTCACTCTATTTGAGATGCTATGTATGCTTCAGACTGGTGTGGTATAAAATATTTTCATTAACAAGAATAATATGTAGCATAAATATTTTATATAGGCTATTATCTTTGTTGGGTGTATATACTGATAAACTATTATAACCCCTTCAAGTAATTCTTGCCCAAGTTTTTCTCTTAATCAAAAAAGGGAAAGAAATTGAATAAAAAGGACAGAATAATTTTAAATTCATCATTTTGGAAGATATTACTTCACTGGAATGACTCATATTCACACCTCCCTCCATGATTCTTCTTATAGACAATGACATTGTGAAATGTCTTTGAAGCAAAGGCTATTCACTTTAGCTTTGAGCAAACAGACAAGCTGGGGGGGAAAAAACCTTGAATATGCATAGCCTTCCCCCGCTTCCTATAGAGATTTTAAAAAAATGTATGTGTAACTGAAGCTGAGCTGAGTGTAGTGATAGGCGGTAAAAGAACATGGTATGAAATCATGCTGTGCAAAATGAATGACTGGAATATATATATTAAAAAAAAAAAAAAAAAAAAAAAAGCCCCAGCAGAATGTTTCAGAGCTAACTGCATTTACACTCTTCAAGAACAGTGCTTTCCCCTTATTGATTTTTCTCTACTTGCAGATCAGAATTAGGCATATTGTGAAACAGTATTCTTAAATTTAGGCAAATTTATGTTCTTATGTTCTTGTCCATACTAAAAAAGCACAGTAAACAGTGAGTTATAAAAATAATAGTATGAAATTTATTTTCAGGTTAAACAGCATATTAAATATGAGTGCCATAAAAGTATTTCTAGCATGATGTGATTCATTTGTGGAAAGGACCTCATTCAAGTCAGTATTTTATGTGGAGCCCTGAAATAAATAGGGAATGATGCCAAAGATACATTGGAAATTTCTCACAAACATTTTTTGTAACTTCCCAGTATCATTTAAATATAATTTCTTTGCTGACAGCCTTGAAATAGAAAGGAAATGCCTGTAAAGCGAAATTACTTCTTATAATTTGGTATGGTAATTTGGTCATAATTTTGAAATGGCCTTGTTTTCTGGGTTGTTTTTAGGTTTTGGTTTTTTTTTTTTTTTTTTTTTTTTTGGTTGATTTTTTTTTTTTTTTTTTTGATTGGGGCAAGTTATGGTGGAGAGAAAAAGAATCAAGAATGATCATGACAGACATTAATGAAAAACAATAGTTTTATTGTGAGCAGATCTAATTAGAGTTTTACTCTGGAATTATCTACAAAAGTCATGAAATATTATTAAATGTTGTTTCTTCAGAATATGACACTGCAGGAAACCCAAAAGTTTAGTGAGTTCAACTTTATTCTTCTATGTGTAGATAAACTAAAAAGGTTGGATGAGATGACTGCTTTATTAAACATGGATGCCAGTAACTAAAGGCAAAATACAAATTTTTTATCTTTATCTTTATCTTTCATATCAGTAGAAGATAGGACATGTTATTTTCTACCAAGACTAGATAGATGGTTGCATCAAGACAGCTCTTTAACAAAATTTGATTTTAAAAAATGTTCTTTTTCATATCTATTTCAATATATAAATTCCTATAACCTTCTTTTATATAAACCAAGTCTTTAAGCAACAGAATTACAAGGCAAAAAAAAAACCTTTTAGTAGTTACATATCTAGGATTAGATGTTTCTGCCACTCAGAAAAAACAGGCTTGTTACTTAATCAGAGATTTCCTTGGTGCAATATTAACCTTTTTTGTTAAGCTTCTATGAAATGTGTCATAAAGCAAAAGATTATTATACTTAGAAAAGTCCAAAGTTTTTCAAATTAATTCAATGTCAATTTTAACAGAAAAAAAATTTAAATAAAGATTGGTAGCTTTAAGAAAAAATCAATTTGGATGTGGGGGCCTCTCTCCTTTTAAAATAAAATAAAATTAAAAAGCTTTGATTGCTTTTGTTCTTCTAGTGTGCTTGAAATAAAATTTAAACAATTATTCAATGTGGTAGAAAGCAGAATTTAGGAGGAAATGGGCATTTGTTAAAATTAAAAACAACAATAAAATTGAAAATAAGGTTTAATAGGATATATAATATTTTATTTAGGTACTTTGACAATAGAAGCAAAACAAAACCATCTTAAAATGTAAATAAAAATATTTCAAAATAGAATTATTTATCTTATTAGTCATATAATTATGAAAACTATCATTTATAGTTTAAAAAGAAATGAAATATAATTCATAATTAAATTAATTTAATAGTATTTAAGTTAAATGATGGTATTCTATTACACAATATGGATAGGGATCACCCCTAAAGTGAACTTGACTTGCTAGAAGGGTCAGATTCCTTTTCTCACACTCTTTGGTTTCCTTAGGGTCTGATCTTGTTGTTCCCAGAAAATTTTTCCTGAGGTATTGATTTTGTCTCATTTCTAATATCTCTCAAAGTGAAGAGTAGAAATGTGCACAGTGAATCAGGTATGGGAAAGAGATTTCCTGTATACAAAAGACTTAGAAGTACTTATTGACACAAAGATTTTCAGGATTCAATAACTAAATAAATATCTCCCAGGAGGTTGGCATTTAGCTTCTTCAGAACATTAACTAGATTTCAGAACTATAGAATAAGGAGACACATTTAATCATGGTTATGCATTGTCCTTTTAGAGTTCATCTCTATTGATCAGGTAGTCCCAAAGTTGGTTTCTCCTCTCATCAGTAATATCTATTATGCAGAAACTGCCACTTTTCAACTCTGACCAAAAGACCCAGAACTTCAAGACTTCTTGATCCTTTAAGGTAATTTCAAAGGTAGTTTATGTCCATCTCAGAGTCAATGTCTGGTTTCCTATATTCAGGAAAGAAACACAAAACAGAAAAGGGCTCTGAAAATCTCGTCTTAAACTTACCTTGGAAAATATGTGTTTTAGCTGTCATATGCTTATAAACACATTGTAGTCTGGGTGAAGAAAGGCACATAGTTCCTTTTACTATCCTCCATAGGAAATTCTAGAGTTACATGACACCACCTGGTTAATTGAATAAAAATAATATCAGAAAGGAGAAATATTCTATTTACTACTGAGTTATTGGCTCTTCCTACTCTCAATAAGAAGATGGCTTCATGTTCTCCAAACCATGCAAGAATTGTCATACATAGTCAAGTGCAATATACTGTAATATATTTAATATCCTTGCTAAAGAATTGCAAATTATAATTCCCACATATTTTCCCCAGACTCATAAATTTTTTTTATCTTACCCAAACCCAAATATTCCATTTCATTTATCGGGTTACAAAGTTTAACCCTAAAATCCACAAGAAGGGGCGAGAAGCTTCAGGTTGAGCACTAGTGCCGGCTAGTTAGATTCCTAACAAGAGATAGAGATGCATCCTAGGCTTCTAATAAATACTTTATCTACAACTGTTGCTAATGATCAATGTTTCCCATCTCAACTCCATAGTCAAAGGTATTTTATTCCTCACCTTTTTATGTGTTTCTTAATCCTTTGGCTTCTGACTTCAATTCTGTTCTTGCAGTTTCCTCTTAAATTATCAGACAGCAAACATCATGTTAACCATTGTTCCACCCTGTGTGAAGCCATTTTCCAGGGAAAGAATCAATCAATTAAGGATTTCTGCAGTAATATTGCTGATAATGAGTAATAGGGAGACCCTTTTGTACCTATCCCTATCCATTGTTTCAGGACAACCTATTTCCATTTCCTTCATAAAGACAGACAGTGGAAATATTCTTGATGTCCTGAAGCATAACTTTCTCTTGCAAATAATCTTGAAGATTTCAGTCATTTTGTATAAGCAGTGAATCCTCTGCCTAAATCTGTTCTGAAATAGAATCAGCACCAGTCACTTTGCCACAAAAGAATAGTCAAATGACACTCAAAACCTCTTCTTTAATTGGAAATTTGATTAGAGAGGGACTGACCTCAACCAGAAGTATATCGTCAGTGGCTTGAGGATTGGTCGATAATGATCTGTTAGAACATTATGGAAGTGTTCAGTCCACCTTTCCAGAATCATGTCCCTATCACTGATCAATGTAACTTCATCAGTGCTCAAATATTATTTTATGGAGAACTCATACAAGGCAAGCTCTCACATGGAGCAATACAAGGGTATGCTTAATGTTTCTCTGAAGAACTTTGGTACTGATTGTGAAATATGGGAGAACTAATACAGGACCATCCAGCATGTGAGCCTACATCAAAAAGTCATAAGTGCAAATTTATAGACATCTTCATCTCAAATGTTCAAATAGACTTTTTATACCTGATCTGTCGCAGTATGTTCTTACATCATATTAGTCTGATAAATCACAACTGTATACCCTATATCTTACCTCCAGTATAGTGATATCATGTTGGTCCTTTTCTAGTCCAGAGGACAACAAACTAATAAAAACACTTGGCAGTGTGAATAAACCCTTGAATTTTTTTCAAGGAACTTTTCAAAGACAGATCATTGACTGAGAGGCCAGGATCACCCCTCAGATAGCCAGAGAGCATTATGTTGTTGAAAGGAAAAAAATATGTGTTTGAGCTTTCTCCCTGATTAGTGATACAAAACTCAGGACAAAGAGAATTAAAAATTAATTTAATTTTAAGATAGCAACACAATGACTGGCTTGATGTCTGAAGATTAATAAAGCAGATGGAGCCATTTTTATTGATAACTTTTGTAAAGAGATAAAAATAATTAAAATAAGTCTTTGTTAAGAAAAGGGAATGGGCATCTATATCTCAGTTTAGCAAGTTAGCAAGTATATCATCATTTGCCAAATACAAACAGTTAGAGGATGACTTGTTCATGAAGAATTACAGGTACAAAGTTGCAGACAATTCTCCCAACACTGAATGATAAGCAGATCTAAAAAGATTGAGTAACCGAATCAGAATACTTTTTGGTGACATGATAGGACTGATAGAAAAGGAAGAGGAGAAAGAGAAGAGAGGAGAGGAGAACAGAGGAGAAGATAACAGGAGAGAGGAGAAGAAAAGAAAAATCTTCTTTTTTGTAGGTAGTTTTTAAAAGTAGTAAGCAAACATCAAGCAAGAGCTTTCTGTGGAAATTTTCATGACAACATGAATTCATTGTCCTAACAGAACCTGGATGGTTGTTCTTATCTTTTGGATGCTAATGGGATGTTACTGACAATATAATAGAAAACTCCAGACTCACCTCACATTTCTCTACAACCATCCCCTTTCCATCTAAGATTGTAATTCTAATTTTTTTCAAATTTTTATTTTTTTATTATTTTTTATTGAAGCTTTTTATTTACAAAGCATATGCATGAGTAATTTTTCCAACACTGACCCTTGCATAACATTTTCCATATTTTCCTCTTCTTTCCCCTAGCTGCCAGGTCATCCAATACATGTTAAATATATTGAAAGCCACATTAGGTCCAATATATGCATACACATTTATACAGTTGTCTTGTTGCACAAGAAAAATCAGATCAAGAAGGAAAAAAAATTAAAAACTGAGAAAGAAAACAAAATGCAAGCAAATAACAGAGAGAGTTCCACACTCTGTTCCCATGGTCCTCTCTCTGGGTATAGATGGCTCTCTTCATCACTGCACAAGTGGAACTGGTCTGGGAATTGTTGAAGAGAGCCACGTCTATCAGAATTGATCAGCATATAGTCTTGTTGTTGCCATGTATAATGATCTCCTGGTTCTGCTCATTTCACTTAACATCAGTTCATGCAAGTCTCTCCAAGCCTCTCTGAAATCATCTTTCTAGTCATTTCTTACAGAACAATAATATTCCATAGCATTCATATACGATAATTTATTTTGCCATTCTTCTATTGACAGATATCCACTCAGTATCCACTTTCTTGCCACTACAGAGGGCTGCCACAAACATTTTTGCATATGTAGGTCCTTTTCCTTCCATTAGAATCTCTTTGAGGTACAAGTCCAGTAGTAACACTGCTGTGTCAAGGGGTATGCACAATTTGATAACTTTTTGAGCATAGTTCCAAACTGCTTTTCAGAATGGTTGGATTCATTCACAGTTGCACCAACAATGTATCAGTCTCCTAGTTTTCCCACATTCCCTCCAACATTCAGCATTGTCTTTTCCTGTCATCTTAGCCAATCTGACAGGTGTGTAGTAGTATCTCAAAGTTGTCTTAATTTGCATTTCTCTGATCAATAGTGATTTGGAGCACGTTTTCATATGACTAAAAATAATTTCAATTTCTTCATCTGAAAATTGTCTGTTTATATCCTTTGACCATTTATCAATTGGAGAATGGCTTGAACTATTATAAATTTGAGTCTATTATCTATATATTTAAGAAATGAGGCCTTTATTAGGTACTTTGAATGTAAAAATGTTTTCTCAGTTTATTCCTTCCCTTCTTATTTTGTCTGCATTAGTTTTGTTTGTATAAAAACTTTTTACCATAATATAATCAAAATTATCTATTTTATGATCAATAATGATCTCTAGTTCTTCTTTGGTCACAAATTACTTTCTCCTCCACAAATCTGAGAGGGAAAGTATCCTATGTTCTTGTACTTTGCTTATAGTATCATGAACCCATTTCAACCTTATTTTGGTGTATGGTGTTAGCTGTGGGTCTATGCTAGTTTCCAATTTTCCCAGCAGTCTTAATCAAATAGCAAATTCTTATCCCAAAAGGTAGGGCCTTTGGGTTTGTCAAATACTAGATTGTTACAGTCATTGGCTATTTTGTTCTGTGAACCTAACCTATTCTACTGATCAACATCTCTATTTCTTAGCTAGTACCAAATGGTTTGGATGACTTATTTTTTATTTTTATAAATAATATTTTATTTTATGATGTAATTTTTTTGTTACATCTGGTACAGCAAGGCCATCTTCATTTGCTTTTGAATTCATTAATTCCTTTGAAATGCTTGACCTTTTGTTCTTCCAGATGAATTTTGTTGTTATTTTTTCTAGGTCAGTAAAATAGTTTCTTGGTATAGCTCTAAATAAATACATTAGTTTAGGGAGTATTGTCATCTTTATTATATTTACTCAACCTATCCAAGAGCACTTGATATTTTTCCAGTTGTTTAGATCTGACTTTATTGTGTGGAAAGTGTTTTGTAATTTTGCCTATATAGTTCCTGACTTTCTCTTGGCAGATAAATTCCCAAATATTTTGTATTATCAATAGTTATTTTAAATGGAATTTCTCTTTGTATCTCTTGCTGTTGGATTTTGTTAATGATGTATAAGAATGCTAATGATTTATGTGTATTTATTTTGTATCCTGCAACTTTGCTAAAGTTGTGGATTATTTCTAATAGCTTTTTAGTTGATTCTCTGGGGTTCTCTAAATATACCATTATATTATCTGCAAAGAATGATAATTTGGTTTCCTCATTACCTACTCTAATTTCTTTAATCCCTTTTTCTTCTCTTATTGCCAAGTTTAGCATTTCTAATACAATTCTGAAAAGTAATGGGGATAGTGGGCAACCTTGTTTCACTTGTGATCTTATTCGGAATGGTTCTAGTTTATTCCCATTACATATGCTGCTTGCTGATGGTTTTAAATAGATACTACTACAGACTATTTTAAGAGTCTATTTATTCCTATACTCTCTAGTGTTTTTAATAGGAATGGGTATTGAATTTTATCATTTTATCAAATGCCTTTTCTGCATCTATTGAGATAATAATATGGTTTTTGTTAATTTGGTTATTGATATAGTCAATTATGCTAATAGTTTTCCTAATATTAAACCAGCTCTGTATTCCTGGTATAAATCCTACTTAGACAGAGTGTATTATTCTGGGGATGGCTATCGGTAATTTCGTTGCTAATATTTTGTTTAAGATTTTTGCATCAAGATTCATTAGGGAGAATGGTCTATACTTTCCTTTCTCTGTTTTCATCCTACCTGATTTAGGTATTAGGACTATGTCTGTGTCATAAGAGGAATTTGGTAGGAGTCTTTCATTCCCTATTTTTTTCAAATAGTTTATATAATATTTGGAGTTAATTTTTCTTTAAATTCTTGGTAGAACTTACATGTAAATCCATCTGGTCCTGGTGATTTATTTTAGGGAGCTGATTAGTAGCTTGTACTATTTGTTTTTCTAAAATGAGATTATTTAAGTAAATTATTTCCTCTTCTGTATTCCTCCATTTCACTTAGGTTGTCAAATTTATTGGCATAAAGTTGGGTAAAGTAACTCCTGATAATTGCTCTAGTTTCCTCTTCATTGGTGGATAGTTCTCCCTTTTCATTTTTGAGACTAACAATTTGATTTTCCTCTTTCCTTTTTCTAATCAAATTAACTAAAGGTTTATCTATTTTGTTGGTTTTTTCATAAAACCAACTCTTAGTTTTATTTATTAATTCAATAGTTTTTTTGGCTTCAATTTTATTGGTCTCACTTTTTATTTTTAGAATTTCAAGTTTGGTATTTGATTGGGGGTATTTAATTTGTTCTTTTTCTAGCTTTTTTACTTGCAAGGCCAATTTATTAATCTTCTCTTTCTCTATTTTATGCAAGTAAGCATCTAGAGATATAAAATTTTCCCTTATTGCCACTTTGGTTGCATCCCACAAATTTTAGTATATTGTCTCATTATTGTCATTCTCTTGTGTGAAATTATTGATTGTGTCTATCATTTTCTGTTTCACCCATTCATTCTTTAGCATGAGATAATTTAGTTTCCAATTACTTTTTGGTCTGTTTTTCCCTGAACCTTTATGTAATGTAATTTTTATTGCATCATGAACTGAAAAAAATGCATTTACTATTTCTGCCTTTCTGCATTTGATTTTGAGGTCTTTATGTCCTAATATATGGTCAATTTTTGTATAGGTTCCATGAACTGCTAAGAAGAAACTGTACTCCTTTCTGTCTCTATTCAATTTTCTCCAAAGATCTATCATATCTAGTTTTTCTAGTATTCTATTTATCTTTTCAACTTCCCTTTATTTGTTTTATAGTTTGATTTATCTAGTTCTGAGAGTAAAGTTCAGATCTCCCACTATTAGAGTTTTGCTGTCTATTCTTGCAACTCTCAACTTCTCCTTTTGGAATTTAGATACTACACTATTAGGTGAATATATGTTTAATATTGATACTGCTTCATTATCCATCATACCCTTTAGCAAGATACAGTTCCTTTCTTTATCTCTTTTATTTAGATCAATCTTTACTTTTGCCTGATCTGATATCAGGATGGCTACCCCTGCTTTTTTACTTCATCTGAAGCATAATAGATTCTGCTCCAGACTTTTACCTTTACTCTGTATGTATCACTCTGCTTTAAATGTGTTTCTTATAAACAATATATTGTAGGATTCTGGTTTTTAATCCAGTTTGCTATCCACTTACATTTTATGGGAGAGTTCATCCCAATCACATTTACAGTTAAAACTACTAATTCTGTATTTTCTGCCATCTTATTAACCCGAAATTATACTTTTGTCTTTCCTTTTCCCCTTTCCCTCCTCCCCAGTATTTTACTTATGAGCACTACTTGCCTCAAGTAGCCCCCCCTTTAGAGATCCTCCTCTTTCTTATATCTTTCCCCTACTATTTCTCTTTTCTCTTCTATTTAGCCTATCCCTTCCTTTTCCCCTTTCCCCTCCCACTTTTCTATAAGATAGGAGATGTTTCTCAGTGAAACCAAATATATCTAATTTTCTTTCTTTGGGCCAAATCTGATAGTGTAAGATTCACACAATATTTGTCACCCTTCCTTCTTTCTCTCAATTATAATAGGTTTTCTTTGCCTCTTCCTGAGATGTAATCTCCCTCATTTTACCTCCACTTTCCTCTTTTTATCTGTTACATTCCCTTTTCCATCTCTAGTTTCTTTTTTAAATTATAACAGTAAAATCAGACTGTACTTGTACTCTCAATGTATACCCATAACAAATATAGTTCTCAGGAAGTGTGTGTGTGTGTGTGTGTGTGTGTGTGTGTGTGTGTGTGTGTGTTTTGCTTTTACCTTTTTATGCTTCTCTTGAGTTGTATTTTTGGAGGTCAAATTTTTTGTTTAGCTCTGGTCTTTTCATCAAAAATAAATGGAATTCACCAGTTTCATTGAATGTCCATCTTCTTTCCTGAAAGAAAATGCTGAGTTTAGCAGGGTAATTTATTTTTGGCTGCATTCCAAGTTCCTTTGCCTTTGGGAATATCAGATTCCAGGCCCTCCGATCCTTTAAAATGGAAGCTGCTAGGTCTGAGTAATCCTTATTGTGGCTCCTTAGTATTTGAATTGTTTCTTTCTGGCTGCTTATAATATTTTTTCTTGGTTTGATAGTTCTCAAATTCCTTGTGGTTTTAATTTTGGGGTCTCTTTCAGGAGGCATTTGGTGAATTCTTTCAAAGGTCATTTTAACTTCTGTTTCTATGATATCTGGGCAGTTCTCTTTGATGATTTCCTGAAAGATAGTGTCTAGGCTCTTTTTTTCATCAGATTTCAGAGTCCAATAATCCTTAGATTGTCTCTCCCAGATCTATTTTCCAGGTTGGTTGTTTTCCCAATTTGGTATTTACATTTTTTTCCTATTTTTTCTTTTTTTTTTTTTTTTTTGGTTTTGCTTGACGGATTCTTCTTCTCTCATTGACTTACTCGTTATCATTTGTTCAATTCTGAATTTTAGTAAATTATTTTCTTCATTTACTTTTTTACTTCTTTTTTTATTTGTCCAATTGAATTTTTAAATGAGTTGTTTTGTTCTATGGAAATTTTTTTCCATTTCACAAATTCTGTTTGTAAGGAGTTATTTTCTTTTTCTGTTTTTCTGGGAGTTGCTTTCTTTTTCCATTTTTATCATATCTATCTTTTAATGAGTTATATGCTTTTTCCATTTCACTAAGTCTATTTTGTAGTGAATTTTCTTTAGTTTCTGTGTTGCCTTTCCAAATTCTCTTGCAAAGCTTTCATTTCCTTTCCCCATTTTTCTTCTCTCTCTCTTTTAAGATCTTTTTAAATTTCTTTTAGGACAGCCTTCCATGATGGGACTAGATTATATTGCCTTTTGAGGCTTCATCTGGAGACAATCTGCCTTTAGTCTCCTCAGGGTATGAAACCTGTTCTCTTTCACCATAAAAGCTATCTATCATTAGACTCCTCTTTTCATTTTTACTCATTTTTTTTAAAGTTAAGGTCTGCCTTTAGGGCAGGGAAGGTTTTCCAAGCAGCCAGCTGGACTGGGTCAGTACTGATTCACTCTGGGTGCTGGGTGGGTATGGCTAGGTCCTGTGAGATTCTGGCATTTCGGGGTTCACTACTGATCTTTTGTGTTTGTACTGGATGTTTTATAACTTCTCTGCTGATCTACTGGCTTGCAACCAGGGCAGAGTGGGCAACACTACTGTAGATTCCTTCCCGTAGATACTCTGCCATGCAGAGGAGTTAGCAGTGGCTGGGGCTCTTCACTGTCTGCATGGGCATTTGTGATCAGCTGTTTGTGCTGGCTCTCTCCTCTTATTTCTAATTGAAACAGACCTTTTCTGATCGTTTCCTCCTCACAGATTCTCTACCAAACAGAGACTCCACTGCCCCAGGACTTCCAGGGGCAGAGCCAAGATGGTGGAGTTGCCCACATATTTCTCTCTAACCTTATCTACAACTTCACATTAATTACAAAATCCAGCCTCTGAATTAGCTCTGCACTGGTAGAATCCATGAATATTGGGAGTGCAACAAATTATCAGCAGAGGATAATTTTGAAGATTGCCAGAAAACGTCTGTTTTAATTGGAAACAGGAGGGAGGCAGCTAGCACAACAAGCTGAGTGCAAATGCCAGACAGCACAGAGTCCCAGAGTGGTGCAGTCTCTGTGAGACTTTAATTCTCATTCCATCTGTAAACCCTGACCAAAGAACCAAAAATCCATAGCAGCTCTGTAACAGTCCTTAACTCTAAAAAACAAAATAATACCAAAAAAAAAAAAAAACCCATAAAAAACTCACACAGATTTTTAAAACCACAGTTAATTCTAAAGATAAAATAAAAAACAAACAAACAAAAAAACCCCAAATAACCAAAAAGTTGACAATGGTTAGAAGCAAAAAAGCTTTTGTTTTGTTTTGTTTTGCTTTGCTGAAGGAGGCAAAATAGACATTGGTGTTTCCCATCCTCTATCCACAGTAGGAGACCTGCTTTAATGTGGGAAAATTTCAATGTTTATATAGTGAGCTATAACCCTAACAATGAGGGATAACAAGAACAATGAAACAAGTTTGATTCATAGCAGATCTTTATGACCACAACACAAGTGCTGCAGGTACTTTCCAAGCTCAAGGACAACCTGATGTTGGTGTGAAATAATTCCAGGACTATACATTCATTCAGAGGGTGAATTCAAAGGATTTTTATGTCAAGCTCAAGACACAGCTTGCTTGATGTGTCTTAGTGCTGGGAAACATGGTGTCTCTTAATTGTAAAAAGAAAGAAGTAAAAAGAAAGGGATGGTCATGACACAGGGGTTCTGACATGCCATTATCTCAAATACATACCTGGAGTGTGTGGTGGTGGTAGTGATGTTGATAGTGTGGTGTGTGTGTTTGTGAGTGTGCATGAGGGGGTGTGTGTCCTGCAGAGCTGGACACACTTCATGCTGCTCTTGCATCAATATCATAGGAAAAGTTTATAGGTATGTAACATCTCTAAAGAATAGAGCAAAACCAAAAAGTGATCTCACCACAGAGATCAGGGACATGCAAAGAAAGAATGGAATTATGGTTTTATTTTTCTGGATTCACTTGTATAAATAGGATTAACTGGGTGTTATTTAAGGTTATAGTCTAAGTATATGGCTGCTAATAAAAGGTTTGGATTTCATAACACATACAGACTTCTTTGAACAAAATATAGCCCATCAGGCTCCAAGTTTCATTTAATATCTAAAAAATACATGATAGATCCTTAAAAAATAAAGTAGGTCCCCTAACCTGCTACACCAAGAAACATTAGGGAAGTTCAAAGGCAGAGAACCTTTTCCACCAATCTCTTAATGCCAGTCAATAAAATTAATTTGTTGTGAGCTCCATCTTTTCTTGTAATGGACTGTGGTATTTTATGAATTTTCTTGAGTCTGTGTTGATAGTTACAAACCAGAAAGAGATTTCTTTTCAGCAGAGGCATAATTGCTTTTTTTCCTATGTAGCCTGTAGTTTAGATAAGATCTAGGTTTTTTCAAGTACACCTTATAGTATGATCCCAGAAAATCACATTTACATATTTCTTGAAGTTTTCATCTTCAAAAGACAATGTCCAAGAGGAACAAAGTTTTTTTTTTTTTTAATTTTCCTTTTTTTAATCAATTTTACTTGTTTGATGAGTGTGACATGAAATCTTAGAATTGCTTTGATTTACATTTCTCTAATCATAACTGTTTTAGAGAATTTGTTTTAGTATGACTATTCATAATCTAGGTTTCTTCCTCCAAAATTGCTGTTACTATCCTTTCTTTCTTCACTTATCAAGTAGAGAATCTGTTTTATTCTTATAACATTAAAAAATTGGTTCTTTATCACAGAAACTGAGTTTTTGAGATCAGTGCTTCTGAATCTCCATTATATGATGTGTTTTATTCAACTATCTTTCTATTTTTAATAAACACCAGATGAATTTGATGGCTGCTGCTTTATAACATAGAAATCTAGATGCACAACTGCCTTTCATTTCTAGTTATTGTTATCATTTTTCTTTATATTTAATAATCATGCATTTTTTCAAATGAATTTTATTATTTTATCAAGTTCCTTAACTTGTCTGCTTGAAGATTTGATTGATAAAACACTTAATGTAAATTAATTTTGGTCATATTGTTTTTATAATGTGGAGTGATCTAGCCATGTGCCATGAATATTCTTCCAGTTATACAGGTTAATCTTCATTTCTTTAAAGAGCACTTTGTAATCTCAACCATAGAAGTTTTTTTGTATGTGTGCTTTAACAAGTTATTCCCCAGATATTTAATGCTTTTTTGGTAGTAATCTGCAATGGAGATTTCCCTTCTGTGGTTGTTTCTTGGGTTGTTATTATTAAATAGAAATGTTGTCGAAATTTGAATTTTGCAGCAAGAAACTTTGTTGAAGCTAGTAATTTTCTCAGTGTGAATCTTTGCCAATTCCCTAAGATTTTTCAAGTAAAATATCATATCAGCAAACAGAGCATTTTACCATCTCTTTACCTATCTTCCCACTTTAAATTTCTTTCCCATTTTTATTACTATTGCTAGGATTTCCAGAATCAAACTAAACAATAATGGGGAAAGTGGACATCCTTACTAGACTTCCATTATTATTGTTTTAATGAATCCTTATTGAATATGGCACTTTCTTTTGGTTTTAGATACATGCTTTTTAAGATATTATAAAGGTCTCCTGTGCCTGTACTTTTTAAGGTTTTTAATATAAAAGAATATTTCAATAGCCTTTTTTGCATTTATTGAGATGATAATGTGACTTGATATATTGTGGCTTGGGATGTTTTATGTTTTAATAGAATAAATTATGGTGATAGTTTTTATAATGTTAAACTATCCTTACTTCTCATTTTAACATAATATTTTTTTTTACAAATTGCTATACTCTATTTGATAGAATTTTGTTTGAAATTTTTCAGTCAATTGATGATATTGACCTACAGCTGTCTTTCTATGTTTTAACTTTTACAATTTTTTGTCTTTCTCTGATTTAAGTATTCAGACTATATTTGTGTTAAAAGAGAATTCTGACAGAGTTCTTTCTCAAATTTCAATAATAATTTTGAAGTATGGGTACCAATTGTGTTTAAAAAATTTTGATAGAGTTCTTTCATGAATACATTAAGACCAAGAGCTTTTTCCTCTTTTGGTAGTTCTTTTAAATTAAGATACATTTCCTTTTCTGAGACACCTTTCTTTAGAATCTCTATATAGTTTTCTGCTCATTTGAACAGATATTTTGGAAGATATTCCTCTGTTGTTCTTGTTCTCATTTTTGCAAGTACATAATTATGTAAAATATATTCTGATCATTCTTTTTAATTCTTCTGGTTATGCTGTGATTTAACCTTGTATTTTTACTATTTTGTTTTATTTTTTCTTTAATCAGATTACATAAATGATTAGAAATGTAATTAGTCCTCTGAAAGAACCAGTTTTTAATTTTATTTATGGTTTTTATAGGCTTTTGTTTCTATTCTTATATTTCTTTTTTAATTTTAATATCTTCTCCTTTATGCTTATTTTAGGTTTATTTGTTGATCTTATAAGTTTTAATGGATATTCAATTTTTTTTTCTGTTAATGTTTTACTCTAAGGCTATGATTTTCCCTTTGAACTTTTGTTTTATAAGTAGTTATCATTTTATATAACAATTAATAATTTCTATTATTTGTTCTTTGATCCATTCATTTTATGATTTCATTGTTAAATCTCCATTTGGAAGTTATCAAATTGTGCATACCCTTTGATCCAGCAATGTTACTACTGGGCTTATATCCCTAAGAGATATTAAAGAAGAGAAAGGGACCCGTATGCGCAAAAATATTTGTGACAGCCCTTTTTGTAGTGGCTAGAAACTGGAAATTGAAGGGATGCCCACTAATTGGAGAATGGCTGAATAAATTGTGGTATATGAATGTTATGGAATATTATTGTTCCATAAGAAATGACCAGCAGGATAAATACAGAGAGACTTAGAGAGACATACATGAACTGATGCTAAGTGAAATGAGCAGAATCAGGAGATCCTTATACACTTCAACAACAATACTACATGATGCTCAATTCTGATGGATGTGGCTCTCTTCAACAATGAGGGGATCCAAATCACTTCCAATCGATCTGTAATGAACAGAACTGGCTACACCCAGAGAAAGAACACTGGGAAATGAGTATGGACCACAACATGACATTTCCACTCTTTCTGTTAATGTTTGCTTGCATTTTTATTTTTTTCTTCTCAGGTTATTTTTACTTTCTCTCTAAATTCAATTTTTCCTGTGCAAAAAAATAACTGTATAAATATGTGTGTGTGTGTGTGTGTGTATTATTTAAAATATACTTTAACATATTTAATATGTATGGGATTACCTGCCATCTAGAGGAGGGGGTGGGGGAAAGGAAGGGAAAAGTTGAAACAGAAGGTTTTCCAAGGGTCAGTATTAAAAACTTACCCATGCATATGTTTTGAATATAAATAGTTATAATAAAAAATAAAATTTATTTAAAAGTCTCCATTTGGCTTTTTTTCTTTTATTTGGATTTCTATTCTTCTCACATTATGATCTGTAAAGGATAAATTGACTATTTCTATTTTTTATGTGGCTGCAATATAGCTGAGCCCTAGTATCTAGTCAGTTTTTGCAAAAGTTACATATGGTGCTTAGAGGTATGCATATTTCTTTGCTACATCATTTAGAAGTTGCAAGCAACTGAGAAATTTGTTCAGTTCCTTATGTTCTCTTTTGTTTATCTTCCTTTTTGACTTTTGCTAACCTAAGAAAGGGATATTGAATTTTCCTGTAATTGTTTTGCTCTTATTTATATCTTCTTATAGCTTACATAATATTTCCTTGATGACTTTGGATGCTAGTCTTTTGGAATATCACATTAATTACTGATTTTGCTTCATTATCTATGATTCCTTTCAGTATAACATGAAAGACATTTATCCCTTTTTGTTTTAATGCTGATTTTTGCTCTCTCAGCTTACTACAAACTCTGCTTTACTGGATTCACTTGAGATATAATCAATTATTTTTTAATCTCCTTAGTTTTATTTTGTTCATGTCTTTGTTTTTAATGTGTTTTAAAATTTAATTTAAATATTTTCTGCTACATTTTAGGTTTCACACTGTCTACTTCTCCCCTATCCACCCCAATAGAGAAGGCAGATTTGACAGATTTATAAATATATGTAAAAACATTATGATGACTTCTATTTATTAGTACTTTCACTGAAGCTGGATAATATATTCCTTAATAGGTTTTTTGTAGTTGATTTGAGTATGCTCAGAATAACTTAGTTGTTCACAATTATTCTTTGAACAAAATTGCTGTTGCTGTATATAATGTTTCCTTGGTTCTGCTCACTTTACTTTTCATTATTATATGCAAGTCTTTCCATGTTTCTCTAAAAATCAACCAGCTCATCATTACATACAGCACAGAAATATTCCATCATAACTATATATCACAGTTTCTTTAACTATTCCTTAATTGATGGATATTCTTTCAATTTCCAGGTCTCTGCAACAACAAAGAAATGTATTTCTTTTTTTTTTTTTTTAATTTAATAGCCTTTTATTTACAGGTTATATGCATTAGTAACTTTACAGCATTAACAATTGCCAAACCTCTTGTTCCAATTTTTCACCTCTTACCCCCCCCCCTTCCCTAGATGGCAGAATGACCAGTAGATGTTAAATACATTAAAATATAAATTAGATACACAATAAGTATACATGACCAAAACGTTATTTTGCTGTACAAAAAGAATCAGACTCTGAAATATTGTACAATTAGCTTGTGAAGGAAATCAAAAATGCAGGTGGGCATAAATATAGGGATTGGGAATTCAATGTAATGGTTTTTAATCATCTCCCAGAGTTCATTCTCTGGGTGTAGCTGGTTCAGTTCATTACTACTCCATTGGAAATGATTTGGTTGATCTCGTTGCTGAGGATGGCCAGATCCATCAGAACTGGTCATCATATAGTATTGTTGTTGAAGTATATAATGATCTCCTGGTCCTGCTCATTTCACTCAGCATCAGTTCGTGTAAGTCTCTCCAGGCGTTTCTGAAATCATCCTGTTGGTCATTTCTTACAGAACAGCAATATTCCATAATATTTATATACCACAATTTATTCAGCCATTCTCCAACTGATGGACATCCATTCAGTTTCCAGTTTCTAGCTACTACAAAAAAGGCTGCCACAAACATTCGTGTACATACATGTCCCTTTCCCTTCTTTACGATCTCTTTGGGATATAAGCCCAGTAGTAACACTGCTGGTTCAAAGGGTATGCACAGTTTGATAACTTTTTGAGCATAGTTCCAAACTACTCTCCAAAATGGTTGGATTCGTTCACAACTCCACCAACAATGCATCAATGTAAGAGATTATAGTTTTTTTTCCCCTCATCCTTCTGATACTTTTTTTATTTTATTGAATTAATACATTCACAATTAAAGATATTACTTCATGTTTCTTCCTTTAATGTTTTTCTTTTTTCTATATAATATAGATTTTTAAGTTATTTCTTTCCTACTTCTGTCATAAACACAGTATTATATTTCTACGGTGATGTTATCTTTTTTGAGATGGCCTTTTCCCACTGCCTCCATTCTTATCACTCCTGATTCTTGCCTCTTTTTTGTTACCCCATTCCTGCTGAGCTTTTGCTTATTGGTTCCTTTTTCCTGCTTTAATCTAAACATACAGTTTCCCCCCTCTTTTCTCTCTCAGTAAAGTATATTCCTCTTTCCTTTCCTCTCTTTCAATTAGTCTTATTCATTATTTTTTTAATTTACTTTTTTATATCTCTTTCAAAATATTCCTTTCAATCTTTTCATTATTAATCATCATTTTCTGTCTACTCTTGACCCTTAATTTCTGGTTCATGACCCTATATTCTCTTTTTCCTCCATATTCTATGTACAATCAAGGTTTTCAATGTATCTATTTTAGGTTCTCTTCTCCAAATGGTTTTTCCTGCTTTCTCATAGACCTTACTCAATGGATTTTCCTTTTCTTTGTGCATCATTCCCACAGCATGGTCAATTATTGTGGATGGGAGAGAGGGTGCTTCCCAATGATAGGGTCTTTCTCCCACCGTATTCCAAATTATGTGGCCTTCCACTGATGTATAAATCACATTTGGTTAATGGGTATTTTGTTTTTGTTATTTGCCTCCCTGTGTCCATGCTCTCCACTCCTAAGGTTTTGATTGTCCCCAGAGTTTCTAACCTCCCTCCTAATCCCAATATAGGGTGAAAAGACTTTTTGCATAACAAATTTCACAGGTCACACCCAAGACAAGCCCCTCATCTAATTACACACCATTTCTTTTTACTCATAGGAATATTCATTACTAAAATCCTTCTCATCACCAAAATAAGTCTTTCCTTTTCCTTTCCTTTAATCTTTCCTTCCTCACCTTTACCAACTCCCCTGTAATTTCTCCCTTTCTAAAACCAGAGAGGTCATCTTCATGTCATTGCTAGCTCTTGATTTAACCTAGATCATCACACAGTTTTTTTTTTTTTCATTTTCTTTCCTTCTTCCTTTCACATTCCATCCCTATGTAAAACACTCTTACCAAAAACAATCTGTACACAGTGTATTGACCAGTTATGTCCATAATGTCCTTTCAATATTAATTCTGCCAGATTTTCATCCCTATCACTGTTTTGTTTTACACATATAGAAAAATGTTATTACTACTTGCCTGTGTCACTGATGTATACTTGCTTCAATTAAAATAAAAGAAAGCAGGAGATGTAGAAGACCACAGATAGTGGAGGAACTTTGGGAGAGGTATAAGACCCTTTAGCCTAGAGGGAACCTGCTAACAATGTCTGGTTTGGCTTCCCACCCACTTCCAGGGGTGTCTTGACTTTCCTGAGAAGTCAGGAGGTGTGACAATCATACCCTATGTTGTAATTAAAAGTTATACTAAAGTGGCAGTCATTTACACATAATAGCAAGTTGTTTATATGGTCCCACATGCACAGTATATAGTTAGCTCATGTACAGTGTGCTATAGTTTTGAGGATTAGGGTATGTAAGACTGAGGGAATTTGGAATAAAGAAACTCCTGTTTGAGTTCTTCCATGAGTTCCATTTCTTCACTTCTCACCCATGATCAGGATTCAGGCTGGTACCAAAATCCTCCAGTGAGCAGGCCTCATAGTGTTTTTTTTTCTGACCAACCTCTCTTCTATCACCCTTCCTTTTCTCTTATCCCTTTCTCCTAGTGTTTCTGCCCTCCCTACTATCCAATCTCTCCCTTTCTTTCCCATTTCTCCTCCTACTTCCCTATAGGGTAAAATAAATTTCTAAACCAAGTAAGTGAATGTTGTTCCCTTTTTGAGCCAAAACTGATGAAATGAAGCTTCAAACAATGCCCATCCACCTGCCTTCTTTCCCTTTATTGTAATAAGTCTTTTTTGTCTCTTTGTGTCATCAAATTAATCACAATTCTATGACCCCTTCCCACCTCTCTCAGTACAATTCTCCTTTCATCCCTTATTGCCTTTTTCTTTAATATCATCATATCAGAGTCAATTTATACCACACCCTCTATCTATGTATGCTCCCCTCTAACTTCCCTAATAAAATATACAGTTCTCAAGAGTTATAAGTATTGTTTTCCCAGATAAGGGTGTAAACAATTTAATTGTGTTTTTGTTTTTTGTTTTTTGCTGAGGCAATTGGGGTTAAGTGACTTGCCCAGGGTCACACAGCTGGGAAGTGTTAAGTGTCTGAGACCAGATTTGATCTCAGGTCCTCCTGACTTCAGGGCTGGTGCTCTAACCACTGTGCAACATAGCTGCCCCACAATTTAATCTTTAAATAATATTTTTTCTTTCCTGTTTACCTTTTTATGCTCCCCTTGAGTCCTGTGTTTGTAGATCAAATTTTCTGTCTAGATCTGTCTTTTTCAATAGAAGTACTTCAGTGAAGATTCTTCCTCTTCTCTAAAAGATCATATTCAGTTTTGTGTGGGGTAGTTGATTCTTGGTTGTAATCTCAGGTTTTTTGTCTTCTGGAATACAGTATTCAAGTCCTCCTATCTTTTAGTGTAGCAACTGCCAAATCCTGGAAAATCCTGACTGTGGCTTCTCAGTATTTTTTTCTTAATATTATAGTACTGGAATTTTCCAGCAATGTTTTTTGGGGTTTTCCATATGGAATCTCTTCCTGAAGGTGTTGATGAATGCTTTCAGTGACTAGTTTGCTTTCTGTTTCTAGCATATAAGAACAACTTTATATGATGATCTTTTGAAGAATGCTATTCAGGCTCCTTTTTGGTCATGGCCTTAAGGCAAACCAATAATTTCTCCTGGATCTATTTTCAGATCATCTGTTTTTCCAATGGGGTATTTTACAGTTTTTTCCATTTTCCCATTCTTTATAGTTTATTTGACTGATTTTTAATGTATCATAGATACATTAGCTTCCGTTTACCTGATTTTGGTTTTTGATGAGTGATTTTATTCAATTAGCTTTTGTTCTTTCCATTTGTTAATTCTATTTTCTTGTTTTTTTAAGAATTTTTTTTTTTGGGTTTGACTTTAAAAAATTTTATTATGTTTTTTTTAAAAATTAGCATGTGTAATTTTTCAGATTGAAATTGAAAACCCTTTGTTCCAATTTTTCCTTCCTTTTTCCCCCACCCCCCTCCCAAGATGTGTTGACAATACATTTAAAATTTAAAGCCTGTTAAATAAATATATGTATATATATCCTTTATTTTTTGTTGTAGAAAAAGAATGATTTAAAATAGTGCAATTAACCTGGAAGGAAAAAATGGGGGACAAAAATAGAGGGGGAATTTCGGAGGTTCATAGTCATCTCCCGAATTCTTTGCGGGTGTGTGGTTCAATTCATTACTGCTCTATTGGAACTGATTTGGTTCATCTCATCACCAAAGAGGGCTGTGTCCGTCGGAATTGATCATCATATAATATTGTTGTTAAAGTATATAATGATCTTCTGGTCATGTTAATTTCACTCAGCATCAGTTCATGTAAGTCTCACCAGGCCTTTCTGAAATCATCCTGCTGGTCATTTCTTACAAAACATTTTCTATATTTAGAAATTCTGGGAAGTTTTATCCTATTATTCTTTGCATTCTATGTTAAGGTTTTCTGTTAGGTCCTATACTTCTGGGAGATCCTATCATCGTTATCTTGTTTCTATGTATACTGAGTTTGAGATTAGTATATTTTGTTTACACAGAAAGTACTTTGTTATACTGTACAGGAAACTTAGTAATTAGTTTACTATTTAAATCTAACTTTTTATGATGAGATTATTTGAACTCAGAATGTTGTTTCACATCAGTAATTCTTTTTTATTATCTAATAATAGTTTTTTTTTTATTTTTAAAAACACATACAAAGTTAGTTTTCAGCATTCACCTTTGCAAAACCTTGTGTTCCAAATTTTTCTCCCTTCCTTTCTCCCACATTGAGCAAGTGATGCAATATATGTTAAACATGTGCAGTCCTTCTATACATATTTTCACATTTATCATACTGTACAATAAATATCAGATCAAAAAGGAAAAAAAAACCAAGCAAGCAAACAACAAAAAAGGTGAAAATACTAAGTTGTAATCCACATTCAATTCCCACACTCCTCTTTCTGGATGTAGATGGTTTTCTCCATCACAAATCTATTGAAATTGGCCTATATCACTTCATTGTTAAAAAGAGCCATGTCCATCAGAGTTGATCTTCATATAATCTTGTTTTTACTGTATACGAAGTTCTCTTGGTTTTATTCACTCTACTTAGCATCTGTTCATGTAAGTCTCTCCAGGCCTTTCTGAAATCATCTTGCTGATCATTGCTTATACAGCAATAATCGTCTATAACATTCATATGCCATAATTTATTCAGCCATTCTCCAACTGATGGGCATCCACTCAGTTTTCACTTCCTTGCCACTACATTTTTCATATGACTAAAAATGGTTTTAATTTCTTCATCTGAAAATTATCTGTTCATGTCCTTTAGTCATTTATCAATTGGAGAGTAGCTTGTAAGTTTGAATCAATTCTCTATATAGTTTAGAAATGAGGGTTTTATCAGAATCCTTGGTTATAAAGACATCAGTAATTTTCCAGGAATGATGAAGATAGACTACAAGAACTTTAGGTTTCTCTAAGTCCTAGAACTGCCCAAAACATACTCAGCAAGTTTTGTTTTGAGTCCACTCAAGCTTGTGTTTTTTGGTTCCCTTGTATTGTAGGCTAATTTAAATTTTTATTGAATATTTATTTATATAATATCCACTTCAATATACTTTGCTTTCAAGCTGTCTTCTTTGGCAGTTTATGTACAGGTAACCTTGTCTAAATCCTAAGTCTTTCAGAACTTGGACAAGACACACCTCTTCAGCTTGTTCTTCTTTATCACATAACCTAATAATTTTTTTCTTTAACTATTTCAGATTTAGAGACTTATTCACATGAAGAGAACTGACACTCATTCTAGTGTTTGAAATAGGATCTTTATGAGATTCTACAATTTTCATAAATACTCAATTCAGGATTGAATCAACCTGTCAAGAACCTAGTGAGTGCCCTTGGGTTCAAGTCAAACCTAAGTCAGGTTCTGATTTGGGGGCTCCAAAATTAAGGGACAGTGTTTTACTTTAACTTATGGAAAGATGTGGAAAGAATTAGCCCAGGCCATCTTGATTCCCTAATTAAGTTATCTCCTTAATTTTATCTCTCCATGGGCCAGTTAAATAGCTTCTAAATTTGGTTAAAATTAGGCTGGAGGTCCTTTTATTTTCTTTCCCTTTCTTTTCTTGATTTTTCTCTTCAATTCTCCCAAGATACTTGGTCTATGCCTGACAAGTAATCACCTGGATAACCCAGAGAATATGACATTAATACTAAATTAATTCACTTAGGATGACCTTGGGATAGTGAGGGAGTTGGCAGACAAGCAGGTGAAGTTTGATTGAAACTTCTACTTGAAAAATTTTCTAGTGCTAACAGGATCTTGATTATCTTTAAATAACTTTGAATAACAACACATTGCTCAGAAAAACTGCTTTAAGAAAGCAAAGAAAGTTTTAAAAAGTGGGGAAGACTAATGAAGTCCCGTACTTAAAATAGCTCTCCCTGCTGTATCTGCAATATTGAACTAGGATGTGCTTTCACTGATTTTTTTGATTAGACTTTCAGCAGAAAGGAAGAAAACTGGCAATTAATTTTCTTTGTCTCTGCTTTCACAACCCAGGCCAGGAAATCTTTTAACTGTTTTGTAGAAATTTATACCATTATAAACTAATCAAAACTTAAAATTTGTGATGAAATCATATTATCTTTATTGTAAATTCCCATTATGTTTTTTGTAATTGCTAAAATAGTGGATTTTTAGAGATTTTTAAGATAGAATTAAGATGCACAAACAACATGTCTTTCTCCCTTTCCTGAATATATAAATGTATTACTCTAGAAGAAGGGAATTTAATCTAATAGAGAATAAGCAGAACTTATATTAGTTTGAAGTGAGTCAACAATATTCAGTTCTTAGGTAAATTCCTAACAAATTCATCTAAATTATAATAGATCATGCAATTCAAGAAGTAAAAGTTGAGCAATTAGCTTCTATTGTATAAGAAAAAAATACAATAAAGAAAGTTTAAGCAAGTAGAGCTGAGAGCAGAATGGTTAGAAACTTAAAGTAAGAATTCTTTTGTATCGACAGTGTGAATGGAGGATGAAGTGAAGGAAGGGTTTGGAATTTGGGGAAAGAGAGGTTTGAGGGGTTTATAAGGATATGAGAAACTTTTTGAAGTACATTAGCATTTTCAGACAAATAATATTCTATTCACCAAATGGAAAATATAGAAATAAATTTGCAACATGAAATTTGGATATTCTGCCATTTAGTGCATATATATTTAGTATTTATTTGTTTCTTTATGGCACATTTTAGCGTAATGAAGTTTTTTGATTGTCTTTTTGAATTATATCAATTTTTGCTTTTGCTTTGTTTGATATCATGATTACTATCCATGTCTTTTTTTTTTTTTTTTACCTCAGATAAAGCATATCTTTCTGTTTCTTCTGTTTCTTGAAAACAAAATACCATTGGATTCTGGCTTCTAATCTAATCTTTTATCCACTTTTGTTTTATGGGTAAGGTTATCCCATTCACATTGATAGTTATGATTACTATATATGTCTTGCCATTTTCTATTCTTCCATTTATCCTTCTCTCTATTTACTCTGACCTTCCTTAAAAAGTCTATTTTGTTTTTGTTCACTATCTCCTTTAAAATGCCCTTCATTGGATCAGCCATTCCCTTTCTCTTATCTCTTTTTTCTCTGACTTCTCTATTGGGCAAACAGACTTTTACCTCACTGAGTGTGTGTGTGTATGTGTTTGTGTGAGAGAGGGTGTCTCTTCACTCTTTTAATCAATTTTGATAAGAGTGAGGTTCAAGTATTGCCTATCCTCCACGTTAAAATTCTACCTTTTTAAGCTCAGGAGTCTCTAAAGTTAATGTATTGGGGAGAAAAGATATTCCCTAAGGATTTAGTTGTTTTCCCTTATCTAAATTAGTAAGACATGAACTAAAACATGTACTATGACATGTACTGAAAGATAGTACATGAGATCATTTTCATTGGAGAGAAAATTAATTTTTTCATTCTTCCTTTCCCTACTCCTTTCTCCCAAAGTAGCAGTCCTTTTCACAACTTCATTTTTTGATCATTCCAATATAATGACTCATAACCATTACTACACACTTAAATCATTGGAAGTGACATGAAAATAGCCTCAGGAGTTCCCAGAAAGATTCTCACTGGAAGACTATTATATAATGAATCAGGAACATGTACCAAAACTTGCACCATTATAGACAATGTTTTGACATTGAAGGACTAACCAACAAAAACTCCATGTATTTGGTCTTCATTGAAGTGACCTTGAAATTTCTTTAAGTAGGAAGAAGTTGAATAAGCATTGGGATAAGCTAAAAGAAGATGGCCTGAAGATTTCAACTGACAAATGCCAGTTTTACAGAGCATTTATCAAATATGTTGGGTATATGATGTTATGACAGAGGATAAGCACTGATTCAGAGAAAATTGAGACACTCCTGACTTGAACACAGTTGAAGAACTTTTTGATTTGAAGAATTTTCTCACATTAAGTGATTAATTATAAAATATATATATAGTTTAATATAATGTTTAAAAATAGATTGCTATTATTTTAATGACTTTACTAAAATCTATGTTTGAAGAGCACAGCAACAAAACAAATTTTAAAAAGTGCAAAGTTGGTTTCAAATAAATACATCTTTTAAGAGATTGTAGATATATGCTATAAACATATATGAAAACTCTCAAACTGCCTTACACATGTGCAATGTGACAAGCTTTTGGTCCTAGTTATAGATGTCAGCACCGAGCATTTGAGCGTAGTTCTATACCAAGAAAGTGAAGATGACATGAAACTAGAAACTATCAGCAAAAGTATGTGTGACAATGAAACATGATACTTCTTTCAAAAACTTGAGTTTCTGTTTTTGAAGTTGACGTCATTGAAAAAATGTAGGTACTATAAGTATAGAGACAAGATGCAAAAATGGACTGAGAACATTATGCTAAAAGAAATAATATAATACTTGTGTCTGTTGTCAGGATTTTCAACAAAGTGACAAAGTTCTGCTAAGAAGGATTAGTTGACTGATATAAAGTTAGATGTGAAAACAATATTTAATTGTAGAGAGTCTAGGCAACTAATCTGTTTAACAAGTAGTACCTGAAATTCATTGAGCTCAGTAGAGGTAATTCATTTAAATCATTTATTACCAGAGATTATTTACTTACTAATCATGCAAAGATTGCTTTATTCAGACAAGGGATCAAAAACAGGTGTTTCCAATACAATGACCTCATAATATTACCTCAATAACTAATTTAGATGAGGGGAAACAACTAAATCCTTAGGCAAAATCTTTTCTCCCCAATACATTAACCTTAGAGATTCCTGAGGGACAGGCAATTCTTTCAGATCAGATTAACACAATTAACAAAGCTGCATCCCTTATAAGGTCAGATTAAGTAGACAACACTATATACTTTTGATGAGGATTGTGATTAGTCTATATCATCAACTAGCATATGTTGGCAGAGAGATTAGTAATACACAGGAGAATTAGGTCTATCTGCCTGGAGACCAGATTAATTTCTGATGTTCCAGATGAAATTGGAAATGGTTAAACATGTATCCTAATGTTAATGCCAATGTTTAATCTTGTGCTGTTTGCTTTGGACATATTCGCATAAGTTCATAAACACATGCTTTTCCACTATGCTTAAGCATATTAGATTGTCATATTATAATTTTTGCTTGTGTTGATATTGTGCATGTTTTATAACTCCATTTGCTTGTTTATTTTGTTTAGTTTGCTATAGTCCATCATGCCATTTAATAGGTATATCATTGTTATAATTTCTATGCCTAGTTTGCACTTATTTTATTGACATGGATGCACCACTATAAAATGTGCATAAGATATATCCTGTATGTAATTTGACTTTGAATTTAGTTATGAAAGAAAACTTCCAAATACTAATCTGCATTATATTACATCTTTTATGCATATTTTCACAATTGTGTTTTTTTATTTTTGTTTTGCTTAGTGTTCTGAGGTAACTAAGAATGCTGAGAATTTTTTGTTTGGTTTTTGCTCTAGTTTTTTGGTGTTGTGCTATACAAGTGCAAATGTCAAATCTTTTGAAGCTGATTTTAGGATTGACAAATTCCCTACAGTGGAACATAACCACTCAGGTTTAGTTGACTGGCTCCAAACTATCTGGGATTTATCTTTTTCCAGGTAGAAAAGAAAATAAGCCTTCAAAAAAGGCTCAGACTTATTTAGATGGATGATCATAACAGATGTGAGGAAAGACAAGGAAGATAATGACAGTAAGACAACTATAGAATCTCGTGACCAGGACACCAAGAGTTTTCTTTTTTAGAGATTTAAGAAGAGACCTATGAATAAAAAATGGAGAGATGCATGATTTGAGTGAAGGGGGAGTTTCAGGAGAATGCTGAAGAAAAATCTGCTAAAAGGAAATGACAGTCACTAGCCTCCCCTTCTGATTTCTACTTAATTGTATGTTTTCTAATTTTATTAGAAGACTAATTATGATTGATATTTAATATTAATTTTATTAAAACTGTGACTAATCTTTAAATCATTTGGAGTTTTGTTTGTTAGCAGCACATAGATTTGAGAGTACAATAGGAGTTACCCAAGAGAGGTAACTTTCTTAGTATGGGCTTGGAATCTAAAACTACATCTCATTGTTAGAGAGTTGTGATAGATCATAAAAACTGGAGGCATTAGAATTAATCTATTCATTAGTGTAGAATTGCTACAAATTTATGCCCTATTGTATAAATTGACCACTAGACATGAGCCAGTCTAATATTCATAGTTTTCTACTTGTGCATTATTAGACATAATTTTTCAATTCTTTCTCTTCCTTGCCCAATATCCCTGTATTCATTTTCTTCTCTCTTTCCATTTTCTGTTGATCATCAAAAAATAACATATATTCATAGAACCTCTGTCCCTATAGAATTCCCATTATCATACAGTTGGGAGGTGACACATATATACATACATACATATGTGTATATTATGTATAAAACCTATTATTAGAATGTAAACAGGTTATCATTAGTTCGTCCCTTATGATTGCTTAGAGTATTTAACTTTTTACACTTTTTTGACCCCTGTGTTTTTATATGTTGTATGAAAAATGTAATAGAGAAGGAAGTGAGATTGGTGAAGAAGACTCCTACAGGAGAAACAGAAGGGTGACATCAAACTCAGAAACAGCCAGAGATTTGTTTTATTGTTCCAAATTATCAATTTTCATCTTGCCCAGACTCTGCAGAGCCTGTCACCAATTAATTCCCTGTCTCTTTCTATTGATGATACTTATAGACTGTCTCCTTCAAATCACTCTCATCACTCACTCGCTGTTTCTGAGTTGCTATCTCAGAAGGCAATATGTTATGTTGAAAATAATATTGGATTTAAAATTAGAGTATCTAGTTCTAACCACTTACTATCTGCAAGACAGTTACATGGGATGTTCAAGAAGGACTAGCACTTTTGGTGTAAGGCCTTGATGAACCATTTTGAGAGCTGCTCATCTGAGCTGTTTCATCTGAGACTTCAAGAAATTCTGTTTCTTTCTTGAAACAATTTCCAATTTGCTTCAATAGTTCCCTTATCCCTAGAAAGTTATAAAATAAAATGTAATCTTAATTTCCCAAAGTAGGGGAAAAATTTCATATAGGAGTTTTTAAAATGAAATTTTATGGTTGCATTCTGTCACAAAATAAAGTTGAAACATACATTTATCCTTTTCATATTGCTTAAATTAGGGGGCGGGCATCCCTAATCAGGAAAATGTGCATAAAAATTTTGGCCCTTCATTTGTATCAGAGAAGAAGTTTGAACTGTTTCTTTTTCTTTTATGAAATAGGTACATTTTATTGTAAGAATTTGGACTTCCACACAAGTACCAGAAAATTTCCATTTAATTTCTTATGCTGACCTGTGCTACATGAAAACCACAATGGGGAAAGGTGTGATGGAGAAGAAATAACTAATTTTAAAAATTATTGTCAAAAGCTGTTCATGCTGTCATTATCTTCCTTGTCTTTCCTCACCTCTGCTATGATCATCCATCCAAATAACTCTTGAACCTCCTGTTTTGAGAGCTGATTTCATCCCAAGCTGGAAAGGGTTATAAATTATTATAAATCCCAGATGGTTTGGGGTCACTCAACTAGTTGATTTGAATGATTATTTCTCCTTAGGGCTTAAAATTTGTCATTACTCTGTAAAATCAGCTTCAACAGACTCAACATTGTATTTATATAACACAGGACAAAAAGAGCAAAGGGAAAAAAAAAACTTCCTAAAAGTCACTTCAGAACACTTAGCATAGCAAAATAAAAAATTTTAAATAACTGTAAAAATATGAATATGAAAATATGTAGTATAATTCAGATCAGCATTTGGCAGTTTTCTTTCATAACTAAATTCAAAGTCAGATATACAGAATATATCATATGTATGTTTTACAGTGACCCATGCATGTCAATAAAACAAAGTAAAAATAAGGATATAAATTATAACAATGGTAGACCTGCTAATAGCATGATGGACTATAGCAAACTAAATTTATCAAGCAAATGAAATTATAAAACATCCATAATGTCAATCATTGCATGCATAAAAATAATAAGCATTTTCCTAAATCGTGTTAGAGGAGACTTGTTTAGCTCATTTATTTTATGATTATAAGCAAAATAGTTCAAAAAGATGATCATAAACAAAATAATTTTAAAAGACTGAGTAAAAAAAATGAAGCCTTTTTAAAAAATTCTCTATTTTCAAGATATAATGTCATTGAGTTAAAATATTTCAAAGACTAAAATGGAAGAAAAATATTTGTTAATTATAGATTTCAGATTCCTGTTTGGTCAACAAAATTTAAGGGAAAAAAATTAAAGGAAAAATTAGAATTCCAGACTTCTAGATAAAAATGTCTCTGCTTTTTTCTAATTCATACAACAAATATGTACCAAGTATTTATGTGACAAATAATAAGGAACAAGTGATATAAGAACAGTGTAAATAATATAAATTATGGCTAATTGATCAAGGAAATCTTTATAGATGAAAGAATACTTCAATGGGCAGGATTTCAATAAATGATAATGGTCAGGAAATGCAAGAGCTAAGTGAGCAAGAAAAGAAAAAAATACAAATTATCTAAGTTTGACTCTAGAACAGGAAGTACAGAAAGGTGTTGTGGGAGACAAGAGTAAAAAGTATTGTGGAAATGCTAATCCCAAATAATTTTAATCTTATATTTGAATGGGCAGAGGGCAAAAAATTGAAAGTTTGCAGGAAGAAGAATGATAGCTAGCTTGAATGATTCTGAATTTATAGGTGTTAAAAAAAAAAAAAAACTTTGTGTGATAATTATTTCTCCTTCCCTATTTTGGGTAGAGTAAAAGAAAATGAATGAATGACTAAAATCCAAAATCCACAAGTGGACACATCTTTTACAAAGCTGTCATTCTCATCTAGGAGCCATGAAATTAAGAGAAACCACAATCTGGCTGTAATCTGGATTCAAATCTGAATTCTGACACTGTTTATGTTACCTTGTACAAATCATTTAAAGTCCATAAATCTCAGTTTTCTAAGGTATAAAATTAGCTTTGGACTAGATGAGTTCTTAGGTCACTTCTCCAATCTAAAATCTATGACCTCATAATTCTGTGGTTCAGTACTAGCCTTAATGTAATACTGTTATGGGCACAACTGCTAGTGGCTTGGGGTGTTACAGGTAGTCACCTGCTAGTGGCTGCTGGGGATCTAATTCTAACTAGCAGAAGAGAACCCTTCATATGAGAGGATGATAATGATGCAATGAGACTGAGAGGCAGGTGCATTCTCTGACCTCTCTCCTCTTCCCTCTTGTCTCTGATTTATTTTATTCACAATTCATAAACAACATCTGGGTCAGTAAAGGCTGCTTTGCAATTCCTTCAAGTGTGTTGTGATTCACAGCTCTGGGGACTTTTGGAGAACCAATCTGACCCTTCACACTTAGGTATGGTGTAGTGTTCTTATTTGTTTTCTGGAAGTCTTTGAGCAGCCTTCCTTTCAGCAGATTAATCACCACAAAAATAGCCAGGTGTTAAAGTCCAAATCCTTTGTTATCTCCTTCACAATCTAGTTTCCTTGCCTGGGGCCCAGCTAGCTTCTTTGAGAGTCTTTCAGACAGGCCTTGGTCTCAGTGGGGAGAGCAGAAGGACAGGACAGCCACCATGAGGCTGATGAACATGGAATGAATCTGTCTCTCTCTCCCTCCCAGTTTATATGCTCTATTACAGTTAAATCCATTCATCACACTGAGTAGAAGCCAGTCATTGTATCACTAGGGAACCACTATTTGTTGTAAGATTAAATCAATCATGACTATTAATCACCATGTTAAACTAGATAACCAACCATTGTCTTATTAATTCCATTGACTTACGACCTTGTAAGAATCCTTGTTTCAAGTTCAGAATTCTGGCCCATAACAGTATGGTCCTTAACATAACACAAATATGCAATAAGGATACACTAATATTTAGTTTCAGGTGATATTTTAACCCTTGTTTTCATATCTGAAGATATCTATTCAACAGAGCAGGTTGTGTTGATTTAAATGTCAGCATTTACCAGAAATTCAAGTAAAGGGAAGTATACTTTGAGCTTGCCTCTATGATCAGCCAATCAATTCTGGCTTTGCTGTCTTTTAGGGAAAAAATCTAGGCTGATCCACAGGCTTAATAGATATTGGTTCTATCATATAACATCCTATAGTGGTAAGGGCCTAAGGATCTTCTACTGATGCATGATGCTTTAAAAGCTTTTATTAAATAGTCATTTTGCTATAATTAGTATTAATGGAGAAGTAAAAAAATATACATATTTATGTGTATACCCACATACATAAATGAAGAATTCATTACAAAGAAAAAAGAAGCCAGAAGGTTTTTCCTTGCTTCTTGGGAAGAATTGAGTATCATTTTTCAAGAATATGATTCTTGTGATTGTTCATATCAAATTTCTTTTTCATTTTACACTGGGTTTTCTGATTCAAGATGGTTAAAATGAGACAAAAAATATAAAGAATAACAGAGAAATTCAATAAAGATGATAGCTCCAGAATAGTCAAAATTCTTCTAACATAAAGTAGTAATGAATAACAGTAGTAGTACTAGAGTAATCAATCACAGCAGAGACAATACTATTTATAGCAGTAAACAGTTATTCATTATGCATTAGAATTACATATAACAATAATAAAGAGGCTAAAAACATGCCTTCTGTCTCAGGATTTTTTCTTTAAATAGTATAGAGCTTTTGTTTATTTTTATATATTTATCTATATAAAACAAATTATAAAAAGAAAAAAAACATTGTCATATGCAGAGCAGAACATGAGAAGATTCAAAATATGTAACAATATATTTCCATTTCAAAAAATATATATAATAATAGAACACATTGAATTCAGAACTGTCCATCTTCGCTTCCTTGTAGGCTTTCTTTTGTTCTCTGCTGTGCACTTTTTACTTTATTCTTTTTTTCCCCCTCTTTCCTCCTTCTCACCTCTCAATCAGGCTAGTCAAACATGTATATTTTGATATAGATATATAAAGATATATGCACACAAATATATGTTTAAACATATACACAGACATAGACACACATATATAAATATATACATATACATATACATATATATGTGTCCATCTAAAAGAATATCAATAGGATTGACATATAATGTAGATTTCTCTTTTGATTAAATCTTTTTAAATGTTAACTTTTCTGAGATCAATACTTATTACCCTTACTTTTAATTTTTTTCCTAGTAAATTCTGCTCCTGATCATTGTTATTGTTTCTCTATATCTGTTTCCTGTCCATGCTAACTTTTCTACTTTACTTTTACCCATTAGTTTGCCTTACTATTACTTAACCTTCCCCTACCTCATGAATCCTTCCCTTATCCTCTCTTCTCTGTTTTTTTCCCTCCCTGTTTATCTCTTCCCATTCATTTATATACCTCATCCACTCCTCTTAATCTATATACCCTCTTCCTCTTATTTATACATTTGGAGAGTTTTATACCTTTCTGAGTATATACATATTATTCCCCCTTTAACCTATTCCCAATATGAATAGGTATCAGAACTACTAGACTTCCTTCCCCATCTAATTCTTCTCTGTCATTTCTTCCTTTCACATTTCAATTCATGTAACATAATTACTGTTAT
This sequence comes from Sarcophilus harrisii, assembly GCF_902635505.1. Classification (NCBI taxonomy): domain Eukaryota; kingdom Metazoa; phylum Chordata; class Mammalia; order Dasyuromorphia; family Dasyuridae; genus Sarcophilus; species Sarcophilus harrisii. The sequence continues at coordinate 199,884,932 of NC_045426.1, forward strand.
CACCTTTTCCTACAGAATTTTACTTTTTAGCATCACATCATATTCAGTTCTATCCCAGTATTTCTTTTGAACTGCTCAATTACTAATGACAATCCTAAACACATGGTTTACATTTCTACATATAAAACACAAATAGTTTGTTCTTATTGAGTCCCTTGAAATTAGTCTTTGATGTTAACTCTTACAATACAGATTTTCCAATTAGTTCAGGTTTGTTTGCCACAAAATCCAGAAAATCTGGCAATTCACTTATTGCCCCCTTCAGTATTATATTTAATTTTGTTGGATATAATATTTTTAGCCACAACCCATTTCTTTAGATCTTTGGACTATAGCATCCCAAGACCTGTAGTCTTTTATCATAGCCCCTCCTAAATCTTGTGTGATTCTTATTGTGCCTCCAAAGTATTTCAATTGTTAGTTGTCCCTTGTAAATTTTTCTTTTTGATCTGGGGGAGGGTGTGTCTTGAAATTTAACAGTAATATTCCTGTAGGGTTTTTTTGTATGATTTCTTTCAAGTGATGATCAGTAGATTTTTTTTTTTTTATTTCTACTTTCCCCTCTTGTTGTAACACTTTAGGACAATTTTCCTTAATTACTTTTTGTATTATGGTTATTGAGATTTTTTTTTGGTTATAACTTTTAGATAGTCCAATTATTCTTATTTTTTCTCTGCTTGATCTATTGTTTTTCTTATGAGAGTTCTCACATTCTCTCCTTTTTTTTCATGCTTTATATTTTGTTTTATTATTTCTTGGTCTCTTATTACTTCACTGTCTTTCCCTTGCCCAATTCTAATTTTCAAAGAGTACTTTTCTTGGAATTTTCTGACCTACTCCACCATCTTCCAAGAATTCTGACTCCTTTCCTAAGATTAAAGTTGATTTTGAGGCTTTCTTAATTGGGCCACCTACTCAGTATTTGCTGATTTATCCACCAAAACCTATGCCATCCTGAGACACATCAGAGGAATAACGTAAATATCACAGCAAATCAGCAATTAAGACCCTTGGGCCTAGCTCAGTAGAGGAGCAAATCAGTGGGTTACCTTCTAGTCCCTCAGAAGACACATGGGGAAACCAAGCTGTTACCTGAAAAGAGCAGACAAAGCTACTCCCTGAAAACACAAGGGGTCCTCTTGCTCAAAGTCAAGGCTCAGAGCTGCATAGGAAGCTTGGGACAGTGTCCCCTATAACCCAGAAGAATAACTCAAATTTAAAAATAAAAAAAGAGAAAATACCAAAGAAAAGAAAAGAAATGAGAAAGAAACAGAAAAGAATTTTGATCATAGAAAGCTATTATAGTGACAGGGCAGACAAAAATGCAAGCTCAAATAAGGACAGAATAGGTCCAGAAGAGGCTATTTTAAAATTATTGCCTTACCTGAAGGCCATGACCAAAAAAAGAGCCTGAATAGCATTTTACAAGAATTAAGGAAAATTGCCCTAATATTCTAGAAACAGAGGGGGAAATACTCATTGAAAGAATCCATCACTCACTCTGAAAAGAGATCTCCCAAGGAAAACCCCAAGGAACACTGTTGCAAAATAACAAAACTATAATCTCAAGGAAAAAATGCTATAAGCTGCCAGACCAAAAACAATTCAAATATTAAGGGTCAACAGTCAGGATTTTCCAGCATCTAGCAGCTTCTACAATAAAGGATTAGAGGGCCTAGAATACCATATTCTGGAAGGCAAAGGACCTAGGATTACAACCAAGAATTAACTACCCAGTGAGACTTAGCATCATTTTTCAGAGGATGAGTGAAGCTTCAATGAAGTAAGAGACTTTCAATCATATCTATTGAAAAAAACATAACTAAACTGAAAATTTAATCTACAAAGGACTCAAGAGAAGCATAGAAAAGTAAATGGGGAAATATATATTACATATATTATTATTATTATTTAAAGATTAAACGGTTTACATCCCCAGATGGGAATATAATATCTATAACTCTTGAGAATTGTATCTTTCACTAGGGCAGACAGAGTGGGGCATCACAGGGACTGAGGGTATGGTTATAAATGGACTCTGATGTGATGACATCAAAGAAAAAGGCATGAAGAGATGGAAAAAGGTCTGTACTGGAAAAAGAGGAAAGGGGAGGTATAATAGGACAATTAGTTTACATGAAGAGGTGGAAAAGACTATTACAATCTAGAGAAAGAAAGGAGAAGCTGAGCATTGTCTGGAAATAAAAAGAAATTTTAAATTCTAAATTCTTTACATTCCTCCACCAATGGAGAAGACAAGCAACATGATATAAATAATACATTGAAATAATGCAAAAGATATTTCCACATTAGCAATGATGAGGGGAAAGCAAGAAAAATAATTAGAAAAATCTACTTCAATCTGCACTCAGAGTTCATCAGAGTTTTCTCAGGAGATGGATGGTGTTTTTCATTGTGAGTCCTTCAGAATTATCTTGGATCACTGGATTCATTATATTAGCTAAATCTTTCATCATTAACTATCATTACAAAATTGATATTATAGTATACAATGATCTCATAGTTCTCCTCCCTTCATTCTACCTTAACTCATACAAGTCTTCTTAAGTTTTTTTTTTCTTTTCTGAAACCATTCTACTTTTAATTTGTTAGAGCTCAGGAGTATTCCATCACAATCATACACCACAACTTTTTTTAACAATTCTTCAATTGATAGGTATCTCCCTAATTTCCACTTCTTTGCTCCCACAAAAAGATCTGCTGTAAATATTTTCTGAACAAACAGGGTTTTTCTTTTTTCTTTGATATCTTTGAGATACAAACTTACTAGTGGTATTTCAGATCCACACAGCTTTACATCCCTTTAGCCATAACTCCATTTGGCTTTCCAGAATGGTTGGACAGCTTCACAAAGTACACTAATATGTTCCTATTTTTCTACATCCCATAGAGTATTTATCATTTTCCTTTTTTGTTATAGCATCTGATATGATAAATGTGAGTTGGTTTAATTTGTATTTCTCTACTTATTAGTTATTTAGACCATTTTTTAAATGTGACTAAAGATAACTTTGATTTGTTTTTCTTACTACTACCTACTCATTTCTTTTGACTATCAATTGGGAAATATTTTTTTTTGTTGTGGTTGTTTATTTAGCAATTTAACTCAATTATTTATATATTTGATAAGTAAAGCCTTTATCTGAGAAAATTACTGTAAAATTTTTTCCTAGTTTCCTGTTTTTTTCTTCTTTTAATTTTGGCTGCATTGGTTTTGTTTGTACTAAATCTTTTAATTTTATCTAATCAAAGTTATCATTTTTATTTTCCATGATCCTCTATGGATCTTCTTTGGTCATAAACTCTTCTCATATTCCTAGATCTGACAGGTAAAAATTTCCCCAAATTTACTTATCATTCTTTGTATCTGAATGATGTACCCATTTTGAACATATTTTGGTAATCAGAATTAGTTGTTGTTTTATACCTACTTTCTGCCAAATTATTTTTCAATTTTCCCAGGAAATTTTGTCAGAGGTTGAGTTCTTTGCCCAAATGCTTGAAAATTTGAAAACACTAGATTACTGTGCTCATTAGCTACTATGTATTATATACCTAATCCATTCCACTCATCTACACTTCATCTAATCTAATGGTTTTCATGTTTACCACTTTGCAATATAGCTACTTTGTAACATATTATTGCTAGGCAACTGTATGTCACTTTTCACTTTTTTTCATTTTGTTCTTCCAGATGAATTTTTTTGTTAAAATTTTTAATCTTTTAAAAATAGCATGTTGGTAGTGTGATTTGAATGGCATTGAATAAATAAATTATTTTAGGTAGAATCATCATTTTCATCATATCAGTTTTGCTTATCTGTGAGCAATTGTTTCCCCAGTTCTTTAGAGCTGTCTTTATTTAGGTGAAAATTGTTTGGTAATTGTGTTCAAATAGTTCCTGGGTTGATTTCTAAATATAGTATTATATTTTTTGCCGTTGTTTTAAATGAAATTTCTCTTTCTAACTCTTTTTGTTGGATTTTGTTAATAATATATGAAAATGTTGATGATTTGTATACGCTTATTTTATATTATGCAACTTTATTCAAGTGCTTTATCATTTCAACAAGTTTTTAAATTGATTCTCTAGGATTCACGCTTGTATATCATATTATCTGATAAGAGTGATAGTTTTATTTTGTCATTGTCTATTCTAATTCTTTTAATTTCTTTCCCCTCTTTAATGGTTATACTTAGCAATGTTTACTACAGTATTAAATAATAGTGAATATATTTGCTGATTTTATTAAAAAGGCTTCATATTTATCCTCAATTACAAATCGCTTTTGTGCTTGTTTTTAATTTAGATATTGCTTATCATTTTAAAGGAAAACTCCATTTATTTTTCTCCTTAATAGTGTTTTTAATAAGAGTAGGTATTGTATTTTGTCAAAAGCTTTTTCTTCATGTATTAAGATAATCATATGATTTTGTTACTTTTGTTATTGATATGGTTAATTATGCTAATATTTTTCCTAATATCGAACTAGCCCTGCTTTCCTGTTCACAATGTGTGTGTATTTAAGACAGTAATGTCATTTATTTAAAATGTTTGTATCCATATTCATTAAGGAAAGTCATCAATGGTTTTCTTTATTTTTGCTCTCCCTGATTTAGATGTCAAAACAATATTTATGTAGTAGGAATTTGATAGAATCCCACCATGCTTATTTTTTCAAATAATTTATATAGTATTGGGATTAATTGTCCTTTAAAATGTTTAGTTAAGTTTACTTATAAATTTATCCACATATTTTCTTACAGAGCTTTTTTATAACTTGTTCACTTTCATCTTCTAAAATAGATTTATGCAAATATTCTGTTTACCCTTCTATTAAAGTGGACAATTTTCATTTTTCTAAATTTTTATGTATTTGAAGTAAATTTGAAGTAGTTTTATGGGCAAAATGATTCCTAATAATTTAAATTTAACTTCATTGATAATGCATTCATGCTTTTCATTTTTAATACTGATAATTTTTCTTTATTTTAATCAAGTAAATCTAGAGTTTATCTATTTTATTTGCTTTTTCATAAAACTGTCTACTAGTTTTATTCATGAGTTCAATTTTTAAAATTATTTTCATTAATCCATCAATGGATTTTTAAGATCTGCTCTTTCTCTCTCTTTCAAAAAATTAAACAATTTAGGGATATAATTTTTTTTTTCTGTGTACTGCTTTAGTTTAATTCCACAAATTTTAGTATGTTGTCATATTAATGTCATTATCTTTGGTGAAATTATTGATTTATTTTATGATTTATTCTTTGATACTCATTTTTTGCATGAAACTGTTTAGTTTCTAATTAATGTTTTATATATGCTAAAAGGTACATTACTGAATGTAATTTTGTTGCATGATGATCTGAAAAAAGTGTGTTTAATATTTGTGTATTTCTCCATTTTTATTCTCTACTACATGGTCAGTTTTTGTGAAGTGCCTTACAAAGAAGAGAAGGGAAAAAAAAGTAAACTTCTTTATATTCTCATTCATCTTCTTTAGAAGTCTCTCATTTTGAAATCTTCAAAAATTTTATTCATCTCCTCAATTTCTTTCTTATATTATGATTATATTTATCTAGTTTTGAGAGGGAAAAGTTGTATAGTTTTACTATTATCCTTGGAAATTCATTTTCCTTAAGAATTTGAATGTTATGCCATTCAATATAACATGTTCAGTATTGATATTAATTCTTTCATAAAACATATTTTCTCCACTCTGCTTTTTCTTTTTAAAAAATTTATTTAGAACTAAATACAAAATAGAAAAAGTAAGACAAAAGGAAAACAAAACATTGTCTTGTCCTTAGCAGAACATCAGGGAGGATTCAAAATATATAACTGTAAATTTCCATTTCAAGAAAGCATATATAATAATAGAAAAGATTATGTATTTATGATTGTCTCTCTTTTTTTGTTTCTTTATCAGTTATTCTTTTGTTCTCTGATTTACTCTTTACACTTTATTGTTTTTCCTCCATTTTCATCCGCCCCCACCTCACCCAACCAAGCTAAAGTTGAGCATGGGAATGCACACACACATATACCACACATATATTCAGTCACAGGACAAACATACCTATATTTATATACACACATATACATATATACATATAAATATATGTATATTCACCCACAGACATACCAATACACATACCTATATCTACATAGATATCTGTATACACCTTATACATTTCCACATATGTAAACATGCATCTAAAATAATATTAATATGGCTGACATATAATGTAGATTTCTTTCTTGATTGAATCTTTAAGTTTGACTTTGTCATTAATGATTAATAGACCTACTTTTTTTCTAAGGCATTCTATTACTGATCCTTTTTAAAATGTTTGCTAACTCTTCTATTTTAATTCTTTCTCCTTAACTTTCCTTGCTATTACTTAATTTTCCCCCACTCATAGATCTCTTCCTTACATTCTTTGCTCATTCTTTTTCTCCCTTTCCTCACTTTTCCCATTAATCTACACATCTTGTTCCACTTTATCTACACATCCTTCTATACCCTTCTATACCCAATCTTATCCTATTCTCTTCCTCTTTCTTTCTTTCTTTATAGATTTTAAAGCATGCTATAACCTTCATGGTGTGTGTATATATATATATATATATATATATATATATATATATATGCATTGTTTCCTATGTAACCCATTTCCAATTAGGTAAGTTTTCAGACTATCAATCCTCCTCCCACCCTAATGTTTTTGTATCTGTTCTTCCTCTGCACCTCATTTATATAGCATAATAACTATTTTTATCTTTTCCTAGATAGTTTTGCTTTTTAGAGTCAGATCATCCTGAGCTCTGCCCCAATTTTTCTTTTGCGTTATCAGATTACTAGTGTTCATCTTAAACATGTGGTGTACATTTCATGCAAAAATCATAAACAATTTGTTCATGTTGAGTTCCTTGAAATTAATATTTCACGTTGGTACTTATATGTTAGATTTTTCTATTCAATTCTGGTTTGAGACAAGGTTCTGAAAATCTGCAAGTATACTGAATGTCTGTTTTTTTTCATTCAATATCATGGTTAGTTTTGTTGGATGTGGTATTTTTGGCCATAAGCCTAATTCTTTATATTGTTGACATACATTATTCTAGTACCTGTGGTCTTTCATTGTAGTTCTAGTATTTTTGTTTTGTTTTGTTTCTTGTAGATTTAATTTTTTGATATAGGGCTTTCAAAATTTAGTAGTAATATTACTATGTGTTTTCCATGAATTTTTTTAATGATTCTTCTTCTTTTTATAGTTTTTCTTTAATCTCTCTCATTTGATTTTTGAAATCTTTTTTGAATTCTATAAGTTCTTTTTGAGAAGATAGCCATCTTCTCTTTGGGGTAGAAGAGATTTTTTTTACATCACTGTTTTCTGAAGATGAACTATGGTCTTCCCTGTTCCAATAGTAAGTTTCTATGATTGGATTCTTTCTTCTTTGTTTGCTAAGAAAAAAAGAACTATTAATGTAAGCAACTCTAATTCCAGGGTATGGGGATGGTGTCTGTGGCTTCAGTTCAGCAGTCCACTCTGGCTTGGAACCCCAAGCCAAAATCTATTCTGCCATCTTTTCAGAATTCTCTCCACATCTCTTTTAATTGGGTTTATTTTTGCTTTTGCTTAGTTCAACATTATGATTTTTTTATCCCTGCCTTATTTTTTTTACTCGTTGAAGCATAATATATTCTTGTCTAGTCCTATTTTTAAATTTTCTATGTAGAGTTTTTTAAGTGTGTTTCTTTTTTAAATTAATTATATTTATTAAATTGAAGCCACTTTTAGCCTTAGTCCTGATTACAAGATCGTGTAATTATGAGTGCTTTTTTTTAGCTTTTTATACAATTACAAAGTTTTATTCTATAGTATTACTTACAAATTCTTGAAAATTATTTAAATCCACTTCATGTTTTAAACTTAACCCAAATGATATACCTTTTTTTACCAGGTGTCTATGATGAAATTTGCTTTTCATGAGGACAAATAGTTCTAATGAATCTAAAAAAATTAAGACCTACTTACCCTTTTTTTTTTTTTACAATAAAAGAGATGGATCTATGTATTATATATTCTAATAATACATTTCTAGAAAAAGCATTAAATATATTATTTTATTAAAGGTAATATATTTAAATCTTTATAGCTTAATCAAATCTTCAACTTTGGATCCATGTTTTCCAATGCCCATCTTTAAATTTCTCAAAGCTTTTATAATGCTTAATTAATTTCTGTGCTTTCTGAATGGGAGTTAAGCTAGACTGAACTTGAGTTGAAAGCAATTAATAATTTTTTTCAAATTTCAAAAATTTTCAAAAATTTCAAAAATTCAAAAATCTCCATCATAGAAGCAAAATTAAAGAAAATTACTATTTGCTAATCTCTTGCCAAATCAGAATAAGAAAATGAAAAAAGACGTACATAACTCAGGATATACCGGTCAGATAGTAGAAACATCCTATAAACTACATGCAGACCTTTTTTGTCCTGGTACTCAATCAAGTTTAATAATTTAAATGTCAATACTTTGGCTACAATAAGTAGCTAAATTTAAATTCTATTATATTGATGATCAATGAAATATATTTTATCCAGAAACATATTAAAATGGTTAAGTTGTTTGAGTTCATCAGATATTGGGTCATTAAATACAAAATGCAATCAATGATTTAAACTATGCCAAACAATACATTCTCTAACAACTTCATAGATATGTCAGATTTTCCTCAATCAGGACAAAATGTAATTAAATAAATTTTAAAATATTCATTATTAAGCCATATTCATTAGATGATAATAAAATGAAATAAGGTTGGCAGTAGTTAGCACCAATTCTTTTAAAGCAACTCTATCAGTGAAGTAGCTGATTGAAATGTGCAGTTTGTTTTTAACAAATGATACCCAAAGTCCTTAACTGTTAACATCAGCTAATTTAAACTGGCTGTAGCATAACTTTGTGGTAATGTGATTGTACTGGGGAAGGAATAAACCTGTTAGTTCATATTCCTGCCTGAATGCTCTGTCCAGTTATCAAACTGAGATTCCTAAAGCATAGTTCTGACCATATTACCATTATCATTCTTCCCTATATTCCTGTGATGCTTTATCAGTTTTAGTATCAAATATAAATCCCTATATTTGGAATACAAAACCCCTTTTAACTTGGTCATTTACAGTCATTTTATAGATTGTACTTTAAAATATATTGGCAGTAGCCTTTTTTTTTTCTTACTGCACTAGATACTTCATCTCCTGACTGAGCATTTTTACTGACTTTCTTCCATGACTAGAAGTCTCTCTTTCCTCATCTCTATCTCTTGCTTGCCTGCCTTTTCTTAAATTTCAATGAAAATTCCACCATATGCAAGAAATATTTCCTGGTGGCCATCTTCAACAATGAGATGAACCAAATCAGTTCTAATAGAGCAGGAATGAAGTGAACCAGCTACACCTAGCAAAAGAACTCTGGGAGATGACTATAAACCAATACATAGAATTCTCAGTCCATCTATTTTTGTCCACCTGAATTTTTGATTTCCTTCACAGGCTAATTGTATACTATTTCAAAGTCCAATTCTTTTTGTACAGCAAAATAACTGTTTGGACATTTATACATATATTGTATTTAACTTATACTTTAACATATTTAACATGTATTGGTCAACCTGTCATTTAGGGGAAGGGGTGGGGGAAAGGAGGGGAAAATAGGAACAAAAGGTTTTGCAATTGTCAATGCTGAAAAGTTACCCATGCATATATCTTGTAAATAAAAAGCTATTTAAAAAAAAAACAGAGGGTGGCATTAAACCCAGAACTATGAGTCTTAGTCTAGCATACTGCTGTTAAGAATAATGTCAGATTGGGGAAAGTGATGGTTTTGAAATCAAAGGACCTTGGTTTGAATCTCAGCTCTTGTCACTTAACTACCTACATGACTTTGGGCAAATCACCTGTTTTCTGTGTTTCATTTTCCACATTTAAAAAATATTGGGGCTAGATTGGTTGAATTTAAAGTCTTATCTAACTCTAAATCTTTAATCCTATGATTTCACTTTCTACTTCACATTTTCTGTTTCCTCTTTCAAAATATTACCTAGTGCATGACTCTTTTCAACAATGAGATGATTCAAGACAATTCCAAGACTAGTGATGGAAAGTGCCATCGTATTCAGAGAAAGTACTATGGAGACTGAATGTGGATCAAAACATAGTTTTTCACCTTTTTGTTGTTGTTATTTATTTGGTTGTTCTTTTATTCTTTTTCATGTTATCTTTACCTTTAACTGATTTTTTCTTGCACAGCATGGCGAATGTGGAAATATCTAAAAGAATTGGATTTCTTGATGTCTTGGGGAGAGGGGGAGGGAGAGAAAAGGGAAAAGATTTGGAACCCAAGTTGTGCAAAATGAAAACTATCTTTGCCTGATGCTTATTTAATTTTTAATTTATTTAATTATTAATTTTATTACCTTTCTTTTATTGATTATCTACAATTTAATTGATGTGTATCTTGTTTGCACAAATTTACTTACATATTGTCTTTTTCATTAGATTGGGAGCTCCCTGAGAGCAGGGATTGCTATATACCCATACTTTACTGTTTGTGGGAGGAAGAATCAGACAAGGGAGAAACAAAGATGCCCCACACTCCAGTATATGTCCTGGACAAGCTAAAGAGGTTGTTGGAGATAAGAGATGGATAGAAGAGGGGAGAGGTAAAAACTGTGAAAGGCAATGAGATTATCTATCTAATACACACACATTAGCGTTAAGAGGTTATTGAGCTGACTGAAATCTATCCCATGGGATATTAAAGTTTACTTAGAACCTCCAACATTCCTCAGACAAGAAGTGTAAAAGGGGGTTAAGACTTCTTGAAATAATTTAATTGGCCTTATTTAAGGAAGGATCCCACCTGACATCAATTCTTTGGTTATCTTTCTGATATATAAATCCTCTCCCTCTAAATTACAACATTGTGATGTCCTTAAAATGGAGTCTTTTATTTTTGAAATGTAGGATTTTGCACTCTGTGATTAAATTTATAACAGTCTATTTACTAATTTAGTCTGACTTAGTTTGTTCAAACTTAACTAAAGGAACCAGGATCATTATCCTTTGATATTCATTCATCTGTGTGACTTTTATGGCTTTAGAGGCCATAAAGATTGTTGTATGTTAAAATTTATTTTAGTCTTTATGATGTTTTTTTCTACAAAAAGCTTTGTTAGAATCCTAATCCCACAAGAGAGAGAATTTGTATCTCAAGGAAATTTTAAATGTTACAAATAAATCCATGATAATTTTTTAAAAAGAAACTGTAACTATTCTCCTAGGAGAATAGCTATTGCAAAATTAATACTTTTTCATTCCCAAGTTAACATGTCTTGCTAAGCCTGTTTCCTATTTCTTATCTTTACTTTTAAAAGATCTGTTCAATTTCTGTCCTGGCCAAATGTTCTTTAAAAAGAGACCAGTTTTTCCAATCTAGTATTCATTATGTGTTTGCATCTGTCCTTATAAGTTTATAAAAAGTAATAATGAAGCAAATCAGTCAGTCTAAAAATACAGGGGAAAAGAAGCTTTCTTTCCAAATTACTGGATGGTTACCTGGACTTGTTCCCTCAAAGCAGAGAAGTCCACATGCATCTGTAACTAGATATTAATAAGCATTGCTGCTTTGGCTGGATTGGCTTGCCTGCCCTCTGAGTAGAAGCTAATTGATTGTTGGCGAGAATGGTCAATACTTTTTTTGTTAAATGAGGCATCTTATTAGTTAATTAGTTTCAAATTATTCTAAGCTTTTGGAATCATAATTTCTCCAAAATAGAAATTAATTAAGAATTCTTAAATCTTGAAGTTCATCTTTAAAAGCAATTCATCTGATCTTGGTATCCTCTTCTGACTTTGTGTCTTAATCTTTCCAGTCACTAATGTAACTTTCCATGATCAGGTTCTTTTTGTTATTTGCTTATTTGTTCAACTTATTTCTTGATTTTTAACTGATATTAAATTTGGGCTATACTTCTGGGGTAAAGAAGGAACTGTTTCAAGTTTCAATTTTTTTTTTTTTTTGTTTAGCTTTTTTCAGTACTAATTCTTGAGGTCTATAAATTTCCGTTCTTCTAAGGTAGCATGCTCTAAGCAGATTTTACTCTCTGGCTCTCTCTCTAGTCTGTGAGCAATCACAAGCACTATTTTCTACCCTGGAACTTTGACTAAAATCTCTGCTCTCCTGTCCAATATGCTAGTGCTCTTCCTGGCACTCTGACTCAGGATTGCAATTTGCATCCACTTATGAGTAATGCAATAGAATCCTGCACCAGTGCTAGCCAAGGGATTTCTATAACCTCTTTCTGACCAGTTTTTCAATCTACTTATTGTCTATGAGCTGAGAGCTCTGGAAATCACTGCTTCTGATCAGTTGCTTCCAACATCTGCTGCTGCATTGTTGGGACATGATCTGTGCTGGCACAGCCTGCTCTGCCCATTCTCTTTCCAGTGTAACAGACTTTTTCTGACAACTTTCTAAGTTTTCTTAGGTTAGAAAAATTGTTTTACCCCCATTTTTGTACATTCTGTCTCTCCAGACAGCTCTCCAATAAGCTTGCTGTTACTATATGCAGTTTTCTCTTGATTCTGTTCATTTCATTCTTCATTATTTCCTGCAAGTCTTGCCATGTTTTTCTAAAATCAGCCAACTCATTATTTCTTAGGATACAGTAGTATTCCATAACAATCATAAATTATAAATTAATCTGGAATTCCCCTCAATAGTAAGGTTTTTCCTACCAAAAAGAGAATAGCTATAATTAATTTAGAACATCTAAGTTCTTTTTCCTTTTTCCCTGATTACTTTGGGAAACATATCTAATAGTAATAATGTTGTATATAAGAGTATATAGTTTTATAACTCTGTAGGCATAATTCCAGATTGCTCTCCAAAATGGTTGGATCAATTCACAGCTCCATCAATAGCATTCCAATTTTCTCATATTTGTTTTAATATTTATTTTCTTCTATCATTTTAGCCAATCTAATATGTTAGATGATATCTCAAAGTTGCTTTAATTTTCATTTCTCTAATCAATAATGATTTAAAGAATTTTTTCATATGACTCTATAGTGCTCTCATTTCTTCATCAAATAATTGCATATTTAAACATTTATAAATTGAGTTAAAATAGTTATATATTTTTAATATATAATATGTTATATAAAATAATAAATCAAAACATTATATATAATATATTAATATGTATATCTATATTTTTTAAAGTTAAAATAGTTACATAGTTATATAGTTAAAATAGGAAACATTTATTTGAGAAACTGTCTGTAAATTGTTTCCTCAGAGAGGAATCTGGAAAGATTATAGAATATGTCAAAAAATTCCAACTTCCAGATTTTCCCAAAAATCAATACAAAATACAAAATCTGAAGAAAAATCCTAGATTGGAGATTTGGTCTATGTGATGTAAACATCTTAGAATGTGATATAAACACTTCCAGGCTAGCTGTCCTGAAACAGCACACAGTGAGTCCTCAGACTATATCAACTAGGAGATTGCCTCAGCACCAGCCAAAAGAATTATTCACCTCTCAGACAATGAGACATGTCAGCATCTAAGTCTGGGAAGATTGAGGGAACCTCTGCTGATAAGTAATGCCAAAGCCACCTTTGCTCTGACTGAAATATGGCTCAGGGTGAGAAGAAACCAGAACACTTTCCTGTAACTGAAGAATCAGTGGAACAAGGACTCTGCTACCCATGAACTTAACAGGAAGACAGAGTTCTTGGTTTTAGTTCCAGACTAGAGGGAAGAACTGAAGGAGAACTGAGACCAGAGACAAAATCTCCCAAACCACAAAACTAGAGATGCTCAAAATATTTTTTAAATGATCAGGCAAGGAAGAAAGAACCATAAATTGTGATTATGCAAATAGAAAAGAATCCACTGATCACCCCCTGAAAAAGATCCCAAGATGAAAACTCTCAGTAACATTAGAGTCAAATTCTGGAACTCCTAGGTCAAGGAAAAAATATTGCAAGCATTCAGAAAGAAACAATCCAAGTATAGTGGAGTCACAATTAGGATAACATAAAATTTAGCAGCTTCTGCATTAAAGGACTGGGAAGCTTAGAATATGATATTCTGGAGAACAATGGATTTAGAACTAAACAGCAAAATTGAGTATAATTCTTCAGGAAAAAAAATTAGAAATTCAATTAAATAAAGGATTTTCATGCATTTGTGAGGAAAAAACCAGAGCTGAATAAAAAAATCTGACTTTCAAATACAGGACTCAGGTGAAGGAGATAATCAGGAAAGTGATATCATAAGAGACTTAATAAGGTTTATTTGTTTACATTCTTACATAGCGGGATGATACTTGTAACTCAGAACTTTCTCATAATTATGGCAGTTAGTGGGCACAGATATGAGTTGAATATAAAGGAACAATTATCTTAAAAAATGAAATTAAGGGGTGGGAGAGGAATGTACTGAGAGAAAGGGAAAGGGAGAAGTGAAATGGTGTAAATTATGTGCCACAAAAAAAGACAAGAAAAAGGTTTTATAGAGAAAAGGGAGAGGGAAGGGAGAGTGAGTAACCTTACTCTCATCAGAATTGGCTCAAAGAGGAAATAACATATATACTCAATATGGATATAAAAATCTGTCTTTCTCTGTAGGAAAGTAAAAGGGAAATGGGATATGGAAAAGGAGAGAGTGATAGAAAAGTGGGTATTTTAGGGAGGGAATGGTCAGTAGCAAAACACTTTTGAGGAGAGACAGATGAAAGGAGAGAGAGAGAAGACTAAATGGGGGAAATATATTTAGCAATAGTGTTGGAATCCTAATGTTAACTCAATGGAATTGATACAATGCTTATTGGTTCACACCTTAGAGGGAATCATTACAAGGTGATAAGTTGCTAATACTGATAGAAACAATGCTTGTGTTCACATTTTTACTCATTGGAGTTCACAAGTATGGGAGATTCACAAAAGTTAACTTTGTAACTTTGCGAAGTCACACCTCCCTTAATCCCTCCCTCAGAGGGGAGGAGTCGACCTTTGGGAGATCATATATAAAGAGTCTCTTAGCTTCTAGAGTTACTTCGGAACATTGCAAGGGGTCGGAGAAGAGCACTCTGGGAGGAAGCCCACAAGCCCTCTCTCTGAGGCAAGAGAGAACCATTATATTTCACAGAAGAAAAACACAACACAATAGTAATTGTAAAAAGAATTTTGAAGCAAGTTTCTCCAATAAGGCCTTTTTTCTCAAATATAAAAAGAACTGAGTCAAATTCATATATATATATATATATAAAAGACCTATGCCCCAATTAATAAATGATCAAAATATATGAACTATGCTTAAAGAACTAAAAAATAATGCATTTCCTTCAACCTAACAATACCACTATTGGGTATGAATCCCAAAAGAAATTAAAGAAAAGGTAAAAGATACTGCTCATTTCCCAAGCCTAGTAATTAACTTTTAATTCTTTATTAAAGTAGGGCTCCATTTCTATAATGGAGGGTGCTCTGTCTCAAGCTTCAGGGGTTTTGTGCAGCTGTTTTCAGAGATCCTTCTAGGGAAGGATTTGTATGGTGAGCTAGCACTGCTACACAAATCTAAGAATGGGCAAAGCAACAGAGTCTTGCCACAGTGCTGGCAAAGAAGCTCCTGCAATCTTTCTCTAACCATCTCTTTGGCTACCCCTATGTGAGCTGAGATATCTAGAAGTTATTGTGTCACCACCACTGTTGATTAAATGGCTCCCAAAGCCCAATTCTGGGTCCTCTCACACCTTAATATGCCAAACCTTTCTTGCTGAGTTTTCATTGGCTTCAGTGGGTTGAGAGGTCTGGAGATACCTGCTCCTTTCTGGTTTCCTGAAGCCCAGACTGTGCTGGTAAGACCTGCTCTAAAATTGTTCTCTAGACTCATCCCAATGCAACAGATCCCTCCTGCCAATCTTCCAAGCCACCTTATACTGGAAAATTATTCCACTCCATTTTTGTGGGTTCTTTTGCTCTAAAAATTGCTTATAATCATTATTTAAAGTTTTTGAAGAGGTCTGGGGGAGAACTTGGGTGAGTCCCTACCTTCACTCTGCCATCATGACTCTGCCTTCTCAAAGTGATTGTGGTGAATATAGATTGAAGCATTCTCTCTCTCTCTCTCTCTCTCTCTCTCTTTCTCTCTCTCTCTCTCTCTCTCATTCTCTCTCTCTCTTTATTTTTCTTGTGGGTTTTTGTTAATCTGTTTTCTTTCACAACAAGACTTTTACAGAAATGTTTTGCATAAATTCACTTGTACTTTCTTAATAGATTCTGAGGGTGGGAATAAGAAAGAATCTAGAACTCGAAGTCTTAAAAACAAATGTAAAAATATTTTAAATATAAGTGAAGAAAAATTAAAATATTATATAAATAAAAAGAAAAGGAAAAAGTAGGACAGCAATAATACTATCAGAAAAAAAATATTGAAAGCATAAAAGAAGATAAAGATTGTAACTCCTTTATGCTTAATCAGAGACAAAGGTAAAAAGGTGATAATATAAAAGTGAATCAATTGATGGAGAAATCAGAATAAAAATACTTATGACATCTAAATGATACTTCTAAAGAATATATTGTCATATGGATTTTTTTTCTTGGTGTCATATGGATCGTTTACAAAAATTGATCATGAATAATGGCATAAAGATATTGCAAACAAATGTAAAAAGGCAGAAATAGTAAATACATCTTTTACAGACCACAATATAACAAAAATGGAAATCAATTTATAGAGTACAAACTAAAGACACAGAACTAAATGAAGACTTAAAATTGAAATCCTAGTTAATAAAAAATTGTAAAAACAATAATTATGTAATAGAAAATTATAATGATGAAATAATATACTGAACTATCTAGGATTCATAGTCTTAGAAGGAAAATCATACCTCCACAAATGTATATTTAAAAAATGATAAAGAGAGGATTAATGAACTTTGTTTTCCTTTAAAAATTAGAAAGGTAACAAAAAAATTAAAATAAGCACAAAGGAAGGAACAAAAATAGAGAAGAAATAGATGAAGGGAAAATAAATTGTAGAAATAAAAATATAAACTAAAATAGTTTCTTTGAAAGTTTTAATAAGATTAGCTAATCAAGTTAAAAAGAGGAACACAGATCAAATCAACAAAATAACAAATGAGTAAGATGAAATCACAACAAAAAACATAAATAAAATAATCAGAATCTATTATATAATTATATGTTAACAAAACTGAGAACATGGAGTAATAACTTCAAAAATATGAAATTCCTAAACTGATAGAAATCCAATAGAACTTCTACTAACCCCAGTTATTATAAATTATAGTTACTTATTATAAATTATATTAATAATATTTATAATAATTTATAAATTATAAAAATTATAAAATTCACAGTAAAGGAAATATGAAAGAAAAAACTTCTAATACTGAGGGATTCATAGGAGATGCCCATAAAGCTTTTAAAGAGAAATTAATATCAATAGGCATAGGCAAATCAGGTTTTGGGAAAAACTTTATATCTCTAAATGGTTTCCTCAACAAAACAGTTAAAGAATTATGTTGGATTTTTAAATGAAAAGACCAGATTAAAGGAACAATTCAACACTAACAATTAACAAAATGAAAAATCAAATAATTAGGAAAATTGAAAACAACAAAAGTCATTTGATTATTTTTAAAAATACAAGGAGGTTTTGTTTTTTACTTTCTTTCCACTGTGCCACATAACTAGCCCTATGACACTAGAACTGACAATTTAAATAAAATGAATATTTACCAAAAAAAAAAAAAATTGCTAGAAAAAATGAAATCAAAAAATTTCAAGTACTTCAGATTTTCCCCACAAACAAAATATTTAAATTTGTGCCTCAGGGTGAATATAGACCAGTGAAAAACATGTAAGACTTGTGACAGACCAAGGGTTCTCCTGGGACAACTGGAGAAGACCCAAATAAAGACCCTATGATGAAGGGTTTTTTTACAGGTGTTAAGTATAAATACCTCCAGGCTGGCTCCACAGAAACTTCAAGGGAAGCCCTGGGATCAACTGGGTTCAGCTGCAATCACAACAAATTCCACCTCCCAGATAGTGTGGGGAAATTAGGATCTGAGTCCCTGAAGCCTGAGAGAACCTGGGTGATTAGGAATAGCAGGTCCAGCTGTGCAAAAGAGAAGGTTCCCTGGTGAAAAGGAACCAGCACACTTAGTTAGTGAAGAAGCAGTGAGACAGGAATATGCCTGGTTTCACTCATTTGCAGGATGATAAAGCTTTTAGTTTGGGGTTCCATATAAGAGGAGAGAACTGAAGTGAAGCTAGAGGTACTTCTGCCCACCCCAAGATTAAAGGTGCTTAAATTAATAATTCTCAATTTTTAAAAAATAAGCTGGCAGAGAAAAAAGAATCCAAACACAGGAACTTACTGTAGAAATAGGAAAGAATAGAGTCCATCTTCAGAGCAGGACAGTGAAGTAAAAAAAGCTTTCTCTATTGCAAAGAGTAATGTTAAAAGGCTACATGCCCAGAAAAAAATTATAGAAAAAACTAAAAAAAAAAAAAAAGACTTCAAAAATCAAATGAATGAGATTGAGGGAAAAAAATTAGAACTATTCAAGAAAAACAAAAAAGATTATGGAAAAAAGTTAACTAATTAGAAACAAGACACAGAGTCTTGAAGAAAAAAATAATTCTTTGAAAATTAAAACTGGGCAAGAAAGGATAGAATCAATATAAAGATGGAGGCTTTAACATATATCCTTAATAAAATTTAACACGAAATTTGAAGCAAATTGTAAACAAAAATTATTGTAATATAATCTGATAAAAAGGTTGAATTTATATAATAAACATAGGGCTAACTCATTATTAGAAAAATTAACAGCATAGATGTCAGGTTGGTTCAAAATTTGAAAAACTATCAAAATAGATGTATTCCTGTTTTTTTTTTATTATAACTTTTTATTAACAGTACATATGCATGGGTAATTTTTTGCAACATTGTTCCTTGCACTCACTTCTATTCTGACTTTTCCCTTCCGTCCTTCCAGTCCCTCCCTAATGGTAAGCAGTCTTATACATGTTAAATATGTTATAGTATATCCCAGATACAATATATCTGTGTAGAACCGAACAGTTCTCTTGTTGCATAGAAAGAATTTGATTCAGAATGTAAAAATAATCTGAGAAAAAAACCAAAAATGTAAACTGTTCACAATCATTTCCCAGTGTTCCTTTTCTGACTAGCTGGTTCTGTCCATCATTAATCAATTGTAACTGGATTAGATCTTCTCTTTGTTGAAGATATCCATTTCTATCAGAATACATCCTCATACAGTATTGTTGTTTAAGTGTATAATGATCTCCTGGTCCTGCTCATTTCACTCAGTATCAGTTCATGTAAGTCTTTCCAAGCCTCTCTGTATTCATACTGCTCATCATTTCTTAGAGAACAATCATATTCAATAACATTCATATACGACAATTTACCCAACCATTCTCCAATTGATGGGCATTCATTCATTTTCCAGTTTCTAACCACCACAAAAAGGGCTGCCACAAACGTTTTGGCACATACAGGTCCCTTTCCCTTCTTTATTATCTCTTTGGGATATAAGCCCAGTAGTAACATTGCTGGATCAAAGGGTATGCACAGTTTGATAACTTTTTGGCATAATTCCAGATTGCTCTCCAGAATGGTTGGATTCATTCATAACTCCACCAACAATGTATCAGTGTCCCAGGTTTCCCACTTCCCCTCCAACATTCATCATTATTTTTTCCTGTCATCTTAGCCAATCTGACAGGTGTGTAGTAGTATCTCAGAGTTGTCTTAATTTGCATTTCTCTGATCAATAGTGATTTGGAACACTCTTTCATATGAGTGGAAATAGTTCCAATTTCATCATCTAAAAATTATCTGTACATATTCTTTAACCATTTATCAATTGGAGAATGGCTTGATTTTTTATAAATTAGAGTCAATTCTCTATATATTTTGGAAATGAGGCCTTTATCAGAACCTTTAACTGTAGAAATATTTTCCCAGTTTGTTGCTTCCCTTCTAATCTTGTTTGAATTAATTTTGTTTGTACCAAGGCTTTTTAATTTGATATAATAAAAATTTTTCATTTTGTGATCAATAATGATCTCTAGTTCTTCTTTGGTCACAAATTCCTTCCTCCTCCACAAGTTTGAGAGGTAAACTATTCTATGTTGCTCTAATTTATGTATGATCTCATTCTTTATGCCTAAATCATGGACTCATTTTGATCTTATCTTGGTGTATGGTGTTCAGTGTGAGTCCATGCCTAATTTCTTCCATACTAATTTCCAATTTTCCTGGAAGTTTTTGTCAAATAATGAATTCTTATCCCAAAAGTTGGGATCTTTGGGTTTGTCAAACACTAGATTACTATAGTTATTGGCTATACCTGTCTGGTTTATGTATCACTACCATGTTTGTGTCATAAAAGGAGTTTGCTAGGACTCCTTCAATCCCTATTTTTTCAAATAGTTTATATAGCATTGGAGTTAATTGTTCTTTAAATGTTTGGTAGAATTCACATATAAATCCATCTGGTCCTGGGGATTCTTTTCTTAGGGAGTTGATTAATAGCTTGTTCTAATTCTTTTTCTAAGATGGGACTATTTAACCAATTTACTTCCTCCTCTGTTAATCTGGGCAAGCTATATTTTTGAAGGTATTCTTCCATTTCATTTAAGTTATCAAATTTATTGGCATAAAGCTGGGCAAAGTAATTCCTAATTATTGCTCTAATTTCCTCTTCATTAGTGGTGAGTTCTCCCTTTTCATTTTTAAGACTAACAATTTGATTTTTCTCTTTCCTTTTTTTAATCAGATTTACTAAGGGTTTGTCTATTTTGTTGATTTTTTCATAGAACTAATTCTTAGTTTTATTAATTAATTCAATAGTTTTTTTTACTTTCAATTTTATTAATCTTTCTTTTTATTTTTATAATTTCAAGTTTAGTGTTTGAGTAGGGGTTTTTAATTTGCTCCTTTTCTATTTTTAGTTGCAAGCCCGATTCATTGACCTTCTCTTTCTCTATTTTATGGAAGTAGGTCTTAGAGATATAAAATTTCCCCTTGGTTGCATCCCACACATTTTCAATTAGCAATAATCGCACCTTGGTTAAACCTCATTGGCTATGATACTGCCACTGCACAAAGCTCATCCTACATATTTTGGTATGATGTCTCATTGTTGTCATTTTCTTGGGTGAAGTTATAAATTATGTCTATGATTTGCTGTTTCACCCAATCATTCTTTAGTATGAGATTATTTAGTTTCCAATTATTTTTTGGTCTATTTTCCCCTGGCTTTTTATTGAATGTAATTTTCATTGCATTGTGGTCTGAAAAGGATTCATTTACTATTTCTGCCTTACTGTATTTGAGTTTTAGGTTTTTAATGTCCTAACATATGGCCAATTTTTATATAGGCTCCATGAACTGCTGAGAAGAAAGTGTACTCCTTTCTGTCTCCATTTAGTTTTTTCCAAAGATCTACCATATCTAACTTTTCTGGTATTCTATTTACCTCTTTGACTTCTTTCTTATTTATTTTGTGGTTTGATTTATCTAATTCTAAGAGTGCAAGGTTGGGATCTCCCACTATTATAGTTTTGCTGTCTATTTCTTCTTGCAGCTCTCTTAATTTCTCTTTTAAGAATTTAGATGCTATACCACTTGGTGCATATATGTTTAATATTGATATTGCTTCATTATCTATGCTACCCTTTAGCAAGATATAGTGCCCTTCCTTATCTCTTTTAATTAGATCAATTTTTGCTTTTGCTTGATCTGAGATCAGGATGGCTACCCCTGCTTTTTTGACTTCACCTGAAGTATAATAGGCTCTGCTCCATCCTTTTACTTTTACTCTGTATGTATCACCCTGCTTCAAGTGTGTTTCCTGTAAACAACATATTGTAGGATTCTGGCTTTTAATCCAGTCTGCTAACCACTTCTTCTTTATGGGGGAGTTTACCCCATTCGCATTTATGGTTAAAATGACCAGTTCTGCATTACTTGCCATCTTGTTAACTCCTGCTTATGTTTTACTCCTTTCCTTCCCCCTTAGCTCCCTCCCCAGTATTAAATTTGTGAGCACCACTTGCTTCTCACAGCCCTTCCTTTTTAGTATCCCTCCTCCCACCTTAGAGTTCCTCCCCCTTTCTTACCCCCTTTCCTCACAATTTCTATATTCCCTTCAGCTTAGCTTATTCCTTCCCTTTTCACCATAAATCAAATATGTCTAATATATTTCTCTTTAAGCCAATTCTAATGACGATAAGATATATACTATGTTCACTCCCCTCCATTCTTTCTCTCAGATATAATAGGTTTCCTTTGCCTCTTTGTGAGATGTAGTACCCCCACTTTACCCTTTTTCTGGTGCAATTTCCTTTCCAGCTCTAGTTTCTAGGACAAAGTATACAGGTGTTCTTTATATATCTTTATAGCAGAAATATAGTTCCCAACATTTCTTTTTACCTTTTTAGGTTTCTCTTGAATTCTATATTTGTAGATCAAACTTTTTGTTTTGTTCCAATTTTTTCATCAGAAATAGATGAAATTCACTCATTTCATTGAATGTCTATCTTCTTTCTTGGGGAAAAAAAAATGCTCATTTTGGCTGGGTAAGTTATTTTTGGCTACATACCAAGTTCCTTAGCCTTTCAGAATATCAGATTCCAGGCCCTTTGATCCTTAATGTGGATGCTGCTAGATCCTGAGTAATCCTTATTGTGGCTCCTCTATATTTGAATTGATTTTTTTCTAGCAGCTTGCAGTATTTTTTCCTTCATCTGATAGTTCTGGAATTTGGCCACTATTTTTCTTGGGGTTTTGGTTTTAGGGTCCCTTTCAGTAGGTGATCGATGAATTCTTTCAATGTCTATTTTACTCTCTATTTCTAAAACATCTGGGCAATTCTCTTTGATAATTTCCTGGAAAATAGTGTCCAGGCTTTTTTTGTCATCATATTTTTCAGGAAGCCCAATAATTCTCAAATTCTCTCTCCTAGATCTATTTTCCACATCTGTTGTTTTCCCAAGAAGGTATTTGACATTTTTTTCCATTGTTTCATTTTTATGGTTTTGTTTGATTGATTCTTGGTGTCTCCTGAAGTCATTCATTTCCATTTATTTGATTCTGATTTTTAATTAATTATTTTCTTCACTCACTTTTTTATATCTTTTTCTAATTTTCCAATTGAGTTTTTAAGTGAGTTGTTGTGTTCTATGGAATTTTTTTCCATTTTGCCAATTTAATTTTTTAGAGAGCTATTTTCTTTTTCCAGTTCATTAATTCTGTTTTTCAAGGATTTGATTTCTTTATCCACTCTATCTTTAAATGAGTGGGATGACTTATCCAGACTCTCTTGCCAAGCTTCCCTTTCTTTTTCCCATTTTTTTCTAGCTCTCTTGTGAGAGCCTTTTTAATTTCTTCTATGAGAGTCTTATGTGTTGAAGACCAGATCATATTCCCCTTTGGGGATTCAACTGTAGACAATCTGTTTTCAGTCTCCTCAAGGTTTAAAGTCTGCTCTCTATCCATATAGAAGCTATCAACAGTTAGTCTCTTTTAATTTTTTGCTCATTTAGTCAAAGAAGAATCAAAGAAAACAAACTAACAAAATAACTAACAAAAATAAAGAAAAACAAATGCAGTATTTTTTTTTCCTTGAGGGAGTGAGGGAGTTGGATGGTGTTACTGAATTTCCTCTACAGGCTGTAGGGGCAACAGTGAGGCACTAGCAGGACAATATGCTCTGAGATTCTGAGAGTGTGCTGAGTCACTCCAGGTGGGTGTGGCCAGGTCCCAAGAGACCCTAGCTTTTGGGGGTTATAGTGTTTACCCCCTGTGTTTTTAGCTTCTCTGCTTGTCTACTAGCTTGCTGCCAGGGCAAAGTAGCCAACATTATGGTAAAGCTCTCCCTGCAGAAACGGCTGAGATCACATCCCACTCCCCTCCAGTCTGCTCAGGTGTGAGAGGCCTGCTTTACTCTCACTGTCTGCTGTGCTATCACTGCCTGCCTTCAGTCTGTGCCTGATCTAACCATCCCCACCTGAAAGCTAAAACAGACTTTTTCTGTCAAATTTCGAGGATATTTTCTCTTGGTAATTATTAATGTTTTTTTTTTCAGTCAAGCACTAATTCCAAGGCTTGTCATGAAATAAATCATTCTGAGAGAAAAGACAGAGCTTAAATTGATGTGTGTGTCCTCTCTATCATCTTGACTGGAAGTCCTATGATGTATTCCTGTTTTTAAAAAATAACTAGGAAACAAGAACAAACAAAACTTTTCTTGAAGTGATAAGTAGTATCTATCTATGACCAAGAGCCAGAATAATACATAATAAGGATGACTAGATTTTCCAGTAACAGGCTAAATGTAATTTGTCAAATTTTTTTACTTTTATTATTTAACTTAAATTATTTTTTATACTCTCTAATTAGGATAATATAGGGATACCAATAATATAAGAGAAAGAAACTAAGGAAAGGAGAATAAACAGAAAGGAAGTATTTGGTTATTTAGGGAGTTTTGTGATGTTGTTTTGTGAATTGGGTATGTGAGTCCAGGAAGATTGGGGGAACTTCTGCTGATAAGGGATGCCAAGCCAAACTGTAATGTTGGGATGCAATCCTGGGTAAGAAGGAACTAGCATATACAGCTGTAAGTATAGAAACAGTAGAACAAAGACTCTGCTGATTTGTGGGCATTTAGAGAATGGAAGGAAGACCTGAGACCGGAGGCATCATCCCCCAAACCCCAGGACTAGAACAAATTACTGTGTATAAGAACAACAACCAAAAAAAAAAAAAAAAAAAAAAAAAAAAAAAAAAAAAAAAAAAAAAAAAAAAAAAAAAAAAAAAAAAAGAGCAGGCAAAGGAGAAAGAATCAAACCAAAGAAAGTTAGAATCAAAACAAAGAAAGTTAGAATATAAAAAAAAAAACTAACCCTCTTCTATCCCAATGAGTAATGTCAAATAAATGGGGTCACTTGCCTGAAAAGAATTTGTAGAACTAAAATAAAACCTTTAAAAATCAATGAGAGAAATGAGGGGAATTTTTTTTAAAGAACAATATGAGAAAAACTAGAAGATTGTAAAAATAAAATCAACCAACTGAAAAAATGATTAAGAATCTTAAGGAATAAAATGAAATTACAATTGGGCAAAGAAAAGCCAAGCCAGTCTAAGAGACCAAGATATAAAATAAAATTTACATAATGAAAACAATAGAAGAGAATGTGAAACATTTCATAAGAAAAACAACTTATCTGAAGAGCAGATCAATAATATAAAACATAAGAATAATCAGACTACTTGAAAGTTATGATTTTAAAAAATCTTAATACAACAATAAAAGAAAGAATTAAATAAAAATGTCCTGAAGTGTTATAATAAGAGGAGAAAATAGAAAGAGAAAAATTTATTATTATACATGGAAATGAAACTCTATATCTAAGATTGTTTTTAGTAATTGGGTAGATTGAAAGAAAGATTGGAGGTAGAACAGAATACAATCTGATTCTAAAAAGCAAAACCACATAGGAAAAGATAATTATATTAAGTAAATGAGAAATGAGAATAAGTACTGTGGAATTAAGTGAACTGGTAGCTCTGGAGTGTTTTTTCATCAGCAATGACCTAATGAGGAAACCATACATATATGCATATATATGTGTATATATATATATATATATATATATATATATATATATATATATATTTATTTATTTATTTTATACATATATATGCATATATATAGGGGTATAAATAAAGGTATAAAAGTCTTCAAAATCCAGAAAGAAATCAGAGGGAAAAGGAATAGGAAGGAGTAAGAGGATAAGGGAAGGATTTTTAGAGGAAATCTACTCATGGTAGATCTGCTTTAAAGAAATAACATATTCAATTAGAAATAAATTAAAGTCAGCATCATATACCAAGATAAGATCAAAATGGGTCCATGATTTAAGCATAAGAACAAAATTATAAATAAATTAGAGGAACATAGGATAGTTTACCTCTCAGACTTGTGGAAGAGGAAGAAATTTGTGACCAAAGTTGAACTAGAGATCATTATTGATTACAAAATAGAAAACTTTGATTATATCAAATTAAAAAGCCTTTGTACAAAGAAAACTAATGCAAACAAGATTAGAAGGGAAGCAACAAACTGGGAAAACATCTTCACAGTTAAAGGTTCTGATAAAGGCCTCATTTCCAAAATATATAGAGAATTGACTCTAATTTATAAGAAATCAAGCCATTCTCCAACTGATAAATGATAGAAAGATATGAATAGACAATTTTCAGATAATGAAATTGAAACTATTTCTACTCATATGAAAGAGTGTTCCAAATCACTATTGATCAGAGAAATGAAAATTAAGACAACTAGAGATACTACTACACACCTCTCAGATTGGGTAAGATGATGGCTAAGATGACAGAAAAAAATAATGATGAATGTTGGAGGAGATGCGGGAGGAGATCAGGATACTGATGCATTGTTGGTGGAGTTGTGAACGAATCCAACTATTCTGGAGAGCAATCTGGAGTTATGCCAGTTATCAAACTGTGCATACCCTTTGATCCAGCAGTGCTACTACTGGGCTTGTGCCCCAAAGAGATACTAAAGAAGGGAAAGGGACCTGTATGTGCCAAAATGTTTGTGGCAGCCCTGTTTGTAGTGGCTAGAAACTGGAAAATGAATGGATGCCCATAAATTGGAGAATGGTTGGGTAAATTATAGTATATGAATGTCATGGAATATTATTGTTCTTTAAGAAATGACAAGCAGGATGAATATAGAGGGGGTTGGAGAGACTTACATGAACTGATGCTGAGTGAAATGATCAGAACCAGGAGATCATTATATACTTCAGCAACGATACTGTATGAGGATGAATTCTGATGGAAGTGGATTCCTTTAACAAAGAGAAGATCTAACTAAGTTTCAATTGATCAATGATAGACAGAAGCAGCTACACCCAAAGAAAGAACCCTGGGAAATGAATGTAAACTGTTTGCATTTTTGTTTTTCTTCCGGGGTTATTTTTACCTTCTGAATCCAATTCTTCCTGTGCAACAAGAGAACTGTTCGGTTCTACACACATATATTGTATCTGGGATATACTGTGACATATTTAACATGTATAGGACTGCTTGTCATCTGGAGGAGGGTGTGAAGGGAGGGAGGGGAAAAGTCCAACCAGAACTGAGTGCCAGGGATAATGTAAAAATTTACCCAGGCATGGGTTCTGTCAATAAAAAGTTATAATTATTTTTTAAAAAGAAAGAAATTAAAGTCTTCTAATTTTATAAAGAAATAAGAGGGTGAAAGCAAGAGATGGGGGATATAGAAGAAAGTGTAAACTAATGGGAATGGGATAAAAAGGGAAGTCCTAAATTCAAATAGAATTAAGAGGACAAGCATGAAGGTGAACAGATAAGGGAGAGATACTTGGAGGAAGGGTAGGTTAAGTAATAGGAGGTCAAGGTAGTGAGTAGAAGTAAAGCAGAGGAATCAGAAGGAAAGACAAATAAGAGTCATACAAATAGAAAATAAAGATCAGGAGAGTTCTAAAACAGTTTTAATCATTAGACAAAAAGAGGGAAACTAGTATCTCAATTATTAATCAATATTATTTTAGACAAAAATAACTAGATAGTATAAACTTGTAATTTTTCTGTGTTTTAAAAAATGATGAGTTGGTAGAATTAGATAAATATGGAAAAACTTTGACTTATGAAGGAAGATGTTACCCACATTCAGAGAAACAGTGGGGACAAACAAACATTGTGTGGTCTTACATAAATGAATATACATAGATGAATGTATGTGTGTATGATTATAGATTATAAGATTATATATGTGTGTGTATATATATTGAGAGAGAGAGATGAGTATATTTGTATGTATATATGTAAGTGTATAGATATAATGTGTGTATGGGTATGTATATATATATACATATATATGTGTATGTATATATATATATATATATGTTTATCTTTATCCATATATCTGTATCTATCTATCTATATCTCCACTTAATTGTAGCCCTCTTGGGGGAGGGTAAAGGAAGGAGAAAAAAAGAATTAAGATAATAATACATGGCAGAGAACAAAAGAAAACCTATAAGGAAGCAAACAAAAGATGGACAGCTCTAAGTACAATATATAGTATTTATTATATAAGTTTTCTTGAAATGGAATTTTATTGTTTCATATATTGAATCCTCTGATGTTCTGCTATACACCTGGGAATTTTTTTTCTTATTTTGTATTTAAGTTTAAAATAAATTCAATAACTAAGTAAAAATGGGATGGGAAAAAAAAAAAGTCCACAGTATTAGATCTCAAAGGATTTTATAAAGTGAGGGATCAGCAAAATAATTTGGTGGTATCAGTTAGTCAAAAAATAGAGAGGTTAGTCAATTCACACAACATGCAAAAGCAAATAAACTTAAGTAGCTAATGTTAGATAAATCTAAAGATAATAGTTTCTTTGTTAAGAGTATATAACTTGTTGAAAACTGCTAGATAAACTGGAAAGAAGTCTGATAAAAATTAGATTTAGTTCAACTACACATATATACCAAAATAAGTTCCAAATGGATACCTAAATGTAATATTAAAGATCATATCATAAACAAATTAAAGGAGTAAGGAAGAAATTGCCTCTTATTCCTATGTATAGGAAAACAACTCACAATCAAATAGGTGAAAAAGAACCCAGAAATTAAGATGCATAATTTTGATTATATATAAAGAAAGTTTTTCACACAAACAAAAATAATGCAATTAAAATCGAAAGGGAACAATTTTTTAAAGTTTCGCTGTTGTTGGCATTGTTCATTTTTTTCCAAGTTGACCCCATGTGGAATTTTCTTGGCAAAGATATTAGAATGGTTTGTCATTTCCTTCCAAAACTCATTTTCTTTTCTTTCCTTTTTGATTTCAAATCCAATGTTCTTTTAATTTAAAAAAAAAAATCTAAACATAAATAGAAAAAAAAATAGAAAAAAGTGTCATGTATACAGCAGAATATAAAAGAGGATTCAAAATATATAACAACAAATTTTCATTCCAAGAAAGCATATATAATTTCTACTAGAACAAATTGTATTCAGAACTGTCCATCTTTTATTTGCTTCCTTGCAGGTTTTCTTTGTTCTGTGCTTTGAACTTTTTACTTTACTCTTTTCCTCCCTTTATCCCCTCACTTCTCCCCCAAGGTTATAGTTAAGCATGGAAATATTTGTGTTTACCTATATACATTCACACGCGCACACACACACATGCACTCAAGTGCATTATCGTTTGTTTCCTATCCCTGAGATTATATATATATATATATATATATATATATATATATACTTTTTCCCTTAGTCTCTCTCATTTGACTTTTAAAATCTTTTTTTGAATTCTTCTATGATACTATTTGAACAGATAACCATTAACATTACTCCTGAGGTAAAAGAAGCTTTCTTTTTACTTCAGTATCATTCTCTGAAGATGAAATCCAGTTTTCCCTTTCCTATAGTACCTTTCTATAGCTGAGGTTTTTTCTTTTTTACCTTCACTCTAAAAAAGAAAAAAAGAAAGAAAAAGAGCTTTTTAGTGTAATCACTCCAGTCCTGTAGTGAAGGAGATGGTCCTTTGGCTTCAGATCTTCCTTCAGTTATCTTTTCTAGCCTGGAACTCAAAACCAAGAACTCTACCAACCTGTAAGTGCTCACAGTCAGCAGTTTCCCTTCCCGTTGCTTTTTGCACTCACTAGTGTGTGCTGGCTACTTCTTGACCAGCATCATGTCTTAGTTACCCAGCTGGACTTAGTGTTTCTTATCAGCAGAGATTCCCACAATGTTCCCAAAGTCCAGAAGGTGAACGTTCCTATGATTGAGTCTGAAGCTACCTCAGAATCCAGCTAATCTCAAGGCTCCCTGCTTGCTATTTCTGGGAAGCTGGTCTGGAAGTGTTTACATTTTACAAAGGCTGACCCTTTGCTCTAGGACATGTCTTCAAATCTCTGGTTGTCCCAGGAGGACCCCTATTCTCCCCCAATTCTTATTTGTTTTTCCTCTTGTCTAAATGCACCTTGAGGCACAGTTTTTCTTTGTGCCTTGGAACTTTCTGATCTATTTCACTGTCTTCCCAGAATCCCTTCTCAAGCTCATTTTTATAGACAAGGAAACTGAAGCAAACATGGTTCAGTCATAGGTAGAGCTTACATAACTAGTGTTTGAGTACAGATTTGAATTTAGGTCTTCCGCTGTGCCATCTAACTACCAAAAAAATTTTAATTTCTAAAATATTTAAGGAAATGAATAAAATTATGAGTTATTCTCCAATCGAAAATGGTCAAAGATATGAACAAAGAGTCTACATGAGAATAAAACCAAACTATGAAAAGCAATATGAAAAAATGAAATGCTTCAAATAACTTATAACTAGAGAAATGCAATATAAACTAAACTATAAAACAGACATATAAAAAATGCCTTAAATCAGTGTCAATAGAGAAAGGCAAATTAAAGTAATTTTGAAGTTCCTCCTTCATAGGACTGGTAAATTTTACTTAAAAAGAAAAGTAATAAATGTAGGAAGGTATGTGAAAGCAGGTACATTAATGCCTGCTAGGAGAGCCCTAAACTGATCCAATCTTCCTGGAAAACGAATTTGAACAAAGTATTAAAAATAAGGATACCATTACCAACTCTGGAAGTATTTACAGAATTATCAAAAAGCCTCACTTGTATAAAAAAAAAAAAAAAAAAAAAAAAGCTATTATAGCTCACAGTATTGGTAAAGAACAGTAGACTAAGGGGGTACCCATCACTTGGGAAATGGTAAGATATATACAATGGTAAATGAATGTAAAGGAATATTATAGTGTCAAAAAACTAACTAAAAATTTGATTTCAAAGAAACCTGAGAAGACTTCTATAAATTGATATAAATTGAAGTGAGAAGAATAAGGACAACCATTCGCACAATTAAAACAATATTGTATATAGTAACAATTTTGAAGACTTTAAAATTCTGATCAATACAATTACTAACAGTTCCAGAAAATTAGTGATAATTTTGCTATCCATCATGTAATAGAGAGGTAATGAAGTCAAAATAGAAAGTGAAACATAATATTTTGGAATGTGGATTTGGAATTTATTTTTACAAGACACAATAATATATTTACAAGTATTTTGTGTTATTTTTATTTTTCTAAGAGGAAATGGAAGGAAGAAAATAAGTGCTTATTAATTTCAAATGCAAAGCAAATAAAAATATATATAAATAAGAAAGTCAGGATAAAAGCAATCTATAATGCTTCTTAAAAAAACAGAAAAAGGGTGTGTAAGTTTGTCTTAAAATACAAATCTAGTCTTGCAGCCCATTCTGAAGTAAATAATTCTCTGTTTCCTATCATCTCTATGAGTATTAAAAAAGCATATATAGTTCTTCCTCCATTAAACTTAGATAATTTCAACAAGGTTTGATTGTCTGTGATCAAAGATAAAACATATATTCCTGTTTACAGTTTCCTTCTGAATTACCTTGTTTCTTTTCTATTGATTTTTGAAAAGTTGCCCAAGAACACTTACATCAGATTTCCTCAAAGAATTTCTGAAGGACCAAATGATGTGATATTTGAGAATTTCATTGATGAGCCCCCAAATTGAATAGAAGGAGGAAAGTGCAATGCTATACATAATTCCATTGTTCTGAATAGGAACAGGAGCTGAAGCAAGAGGACTACACTATACTGCAAGAACAATTTATATAACTTTGAGTAACTTGCAGCACAGACTTTATTTAATATTAGAATAAGATTACAAAGATAATGAAAGGAAGAGAAGAGAAAATGTAAGCAAGCTATGGGGATGACATTCTAAAGGTCAAAATTGTAATATTAAATAAATCTTACAAAGTTTTATAAACCTTAATTTATTGTCTACGTGCAACTGACATTTCAGCTCTTGCTTTAATATCAGACACTTCAAAGTATTCTTATAGAATAGTTGATAACCCTTTTACACAGTATAATTGGAGTTCTGCATGTTAGAACATTTGGCTTCTGAAAGATTTTTTAAAATGTTAATAGCTGTCTTTTAAAATGGTGTAAGAATGAAATACTATGAAAAGTAAAGGTTAAAATGTCATTCTGTGCATAATTTTCATATTATAAAAACTAAGTATTTTTAATGGAAAATCTGATGGCCCACTGCAAGTTGGAAGATATAAACTACTCCCTTATAAGCTGGATTGTATTTGGAATTTTCTTCCATTTACTCATTTCTCTAGCCTCAGTTTCTGGATTGATATTCTGTGCCAAGATAAGTTCTGTCTCCTTCCATACTCTTAAAGGGAGTCCCATCATCCTACAGTCCTTTTAAAAAAGATTTTAAAATTTTTTTTCCCCAATTACATGTAAAAATAATTCTTAACATTTGTTTTAGGTATTTTTTGGTTTTGTTTTCAATTCTAAATTCTATCCCTTCATTGTCTTTACCCCTCCCTAAGATGTTAAGTAATCTGATATAGGTTATAGGTATGCAGTAATAGAAAATATTTCTTTATTAGTCATTTTGATATAAGAAGAAAGGAAGGAAGGAAGGAAGGAGGGAGGGAAAGAAGGAAGGAAGGGAGAGAAGGAGAAAGGGAGAGAAGAAGAGAGGGAGAGAAGAAGAGAAGGAGGGAAGGATGGAGGTAAGAAGAGAGGGAAAGAGGAAAAGAAAGGGGAAAGGGAAGGAAGGAGGAAAGAAGGAAAGGAAACAAGTATACTTTTGTCTGTATTCAGAGGCCATCAGTTCTTTCTCTAGAGGCAGATAAAAGTTTTTATCATGAGTCCTTTGAGATTTTCTTGGATCATTGTACTACTGAGAATAACTAAGTTATTCACAGTTGTTCATTATACAGTACTGCTGCTACTATGTGCAATGTTTTCCCAATTCTGCTCACTTCTCTCTCTATGTAAGTCTTTCCAGGTTTTTTCTGAAACCATTCTGCTCATCATTTTTATAGCATAACAGAACCCCATTACAATCATATACCACAACTTTTTAAGTCATCTCTTAGTTGATGGGCATCCCCTTAATTTCCAATTCTCGGCTACCACAAAAAGAAGGTCTAAAAGTATTTTTGTTCAAGTGGATTCTTCAGACTCCTTTTATTTTTATCTCTTTTGGATACAGACTTAGTATTGCTGGATTAAAGGATATGCAGTTTTATAGCCTTTTGGGCATAGTCCCAAATTGCTTTCCAGAAGTGTTGACAACTGTACCAACAATGAGTTAGAGTCTCAGTTTTCCCATATCCCCTCTAACATTTATCATTTTCTTTCTTTCTTTTTTTTTTTTTTTTTTCATATTAGCCAATCTTGTCGGTTTGAGGTGGTACTTCAGAATAGCTTTAATTTGCATTTCTCTAATCAATAGTCTCTCCTGGAATCCTAACATTGTAATTGCCTAACCACACATTTTTAGATAGGGAAGCTAGATCCTGATTCCCTTCCTCTCTTTCACAGTCTTGTCCGGAGATAATAAACTGTTCTGCATCTGAGATCAGGTCACATGCTCTGAATCTATCCAAAATTCTTCTAAAACATGGGCCAGCTTCTGTCCATCTATATCTTATTCAGCTTTTACCTACCAGTTAACTGCATCTTTTTTTCTGACCCTGATAAATTATCAGAGATCACACTTTCTTCAAGCTTCCCAGAGAGTCCAGTAGTATACTCTATTGAGGTATTTTTCCTCTAAATCTTATCTCTGAGCAGTCACTGAGAAGTTGCTACAACAAAATACTTGAGAATCCTACAGCTTTATGTTTTGTTTTATGAGAGATCACACTGGTTAGGTGGCCCTGGTGTAACTCCCCATCAAAATGTTTGCAAATTTCTAGCTATCTTCTGTGCAGTGCTAGATTTGGAGGAGCACACTGTCATCTCTATGATTTTATTGAATTTTAACTTCATCTGGCATCATTTTTACTCTTTAATTGCTATGAGGAAAAATGGGGTCAGCTGGATAATTCCATATTGCTATCTTTGCCAGAGACTTCCTACATTGTATTTCATTCCTTGAAGTTTCAATTCTAGTAGAGTAGATAAAGAATTGGATTTGGAGTCAGTTCAAATGCTACTTTAGACACTTGCTGGATGACTGGATGACATTACTTAATCTCTTTAGCTTCAGTTTTCTTATTTGCTTTTTATGACAACTTTTCTGGTTCTTAATATGTGATCCCTGATGCAGTGTATGGAAGCCTGTTTGCCTGAAGCTAACAGCAGTCTCAGGCCTATTGGTCATAGCCATGCTTATTTTTAAGGAAGAATTTAATAAAAGAATTTGAAAAATATACAATATTATTCCATGCCTTCATATTAATCCTGATATATTTATCTGATGTATCAGTTTATAAGGAAACAAAACATAATGAGATAATTATGCAGCACAATGACTAATTTTTTAAAAAAGCAGAATAGAAAAAGGTACAGAGATAGATTACTTTTTTCAAGTTCCAGTCTTGTGGTGAACCTGATATTCTTTTTCTTTGCCTCATCTACTCTATTTTTAATACACTTAATATATGCATTTTCTTAAATAGAAGTAGAAGTAGTAGAAGGTACTGGCAATAATTACAGATGGCATACAATCAATTGTGCAAATCAAATGGAATTCCAAAAACTTTAAAAAATTGGGGAATTATTTAAAAACCTATAATTGTTTGTCTATGTTCTAATTACTACACAACTTTCCTCTCTTTTAACCCCTTTTGTTAAAATAAAACAAAACAAAACAAAACATGGTATACCTTTCTTCAAGTATATGTAATTTCCTTAAGGATCTCCATTTATTAATGTGATTTCATACACTATAGGTGCTCTTGGGGAATTCCTCAAACTAGAGATCTAAGCTCTTAAAATACTCCAGGATAGTAATTTCTGAGAATGTAGTTTGCCC
The DNA here is from genome assembly GCF_902635505.1 of Sarcophilus harrisii. NCBI lineage: Eukaryota > Metazoa > Chordata > Mammalia > Dasyuromorphia > Dasyuridae > Sarcophilus > Sarcophilus harrisii. The sequence goes on from NC_045426.1 coordinate 199,920,039, forward strand.
CTATAGTTAATTGAGACAAGATCAGGAAGTCTCTAGTTGATCTCATTAAATGTCTAAGAAGGACCAGAGCTCTAAGATAGTGGGGGTATTCCTTTGAGATAGAATAGGAATGGAATCCATGAGAATTTATTTTTATTGATGCAATCTTTTTGATATAAGATTGCCTTTTTGACTTGTAAGGTTACTTCTAAATGTGAAATAGTAGAGAAGATATTTCCCCTTGCTGAAAGGAAAATTTTTCATTTGGGATTTTACCCTAATTAACAAGCTAGAACTCAGAATAAAAAGAGCAAAAAGGATTTTATCATAAATATATCAAGATAGCAACACTTTTATGGGCTGATCACTGAGATATTTTAGAGGTAACTTTAAATTAATCTAGATAGGTTCACCTCAGTAAAAGAAGCAGGCCCCTTGAATCTCAGTTCTTCCCCAAGGTAGCAAGAATGTGACAGTTTGCATGTAGGGTAAATGATAAAGAACAGGTGATAAAAAATTGCATACTTAGTGCCTCCTTTCACATTAGATCCTCCCATAACACTATTTAATGGTGGCTAATTGAGTCAATATAACTTTCAACATGCTAAACTCACAGCATTGGGATTCATTTATTTTCTGTAGTGAAGCATCTCAATGATTGATTCTGGCTTGTCTTATCTATAAACAAGATTGAAAACTTTATTATTCAAACTAAATTTAAAATAAATAATAAATATAAACTATATATAAAAGAAAAAAGTTTTATTTGATTTTTCAAAAGAGTAAGTTGAAAAAAATTAATCAGTGTAAGTATTATGTCCACCAAAGCAGATCTCAACTTTAGAAGGTTTTCAATGACATATTGGAAATATTGAAAAGTAGAATTGGGTCCCTAAAGTCAAGAGAAGAAATGTCAAAAGCTATAGAGATTAAAAAGGTTAAAGACTGAGAAAAAAGCATTGAAGACAGCAATTAAAATGTTATTCATAAGCTTAAAGAGAGTGGTTTCAATTAAGCTATGAGGTCAGAAGTCCAACTTAAAGGAATTTAGATGTGTTTGAGAGGTAAAGGGAAGTACAGTACATTATAAACCAAAGCTGCTTAATCTGTGGTTTGTAGCCCCACATGGTATCACATAACTGAATGTGGGGGTCATGAATTTATGATTTATTATCAGTAAATGATAGATTTGTATATCTATCATATATTTATACACTTGGGTCACTTAAAAATTTCTTGAGTGAAAAAGAGTCATGAGTGGAAAAATTTTAAGAAGTCCTGTTTTAGACAGCATGGTCTAGAAATTCTTACTCAAAAAAAAAAAAAGATTTTGGATGATAGCTGAGAAAATAATGGGAATGACTTTTTTTTTTTTAATAAGAGAAAGACATGGGAGTGTTTACTGATAACAGTAATGAACCAGTAGATAAGGAGGATTTTGAATGAGGAAGCAAGTTCCCAGGATAGAATAGAAGGTGTGGTAACAAAGGCACAAAAGTGGAAGATTCAATCTTGGCAAGAAAACACTCTTTCTCTTCATCAAAAAGATTGAAATAAAAGGGGGGGGGGGGAGGAGAGAACATGTAAGGAAAGGGATGTTGAAAAGAAGTTTTGAAGTATGTAAGTGGAGAGAAGAGAGAGGCTGTGACTTGTGACCTCTACGTACTTCAATAAAAATAGTATTCTAGTCCTTTTATTCAGAGAGAGTATGGAAGGGGTAGTATAGAAAATATAAGAAGAAGAGAGTTTTGGAATATATTATATAATAAAAAGATTATTGTACAACAGTAAAGAACCTATTAAGATTAGATAAAATAATTTGTAGGGAGCCCAGATGGTTCAGTTGAATGATTTTCTCTAGGAATAACCAGTAGTAGTTGTTTATGAATAGAGAATGGAGATACTGGGAACCATTTCTTGGCTGATATGTCAGTCTGAGCCAATATATAAAATACTGTGCCAACTAATTTAACTGTAAGCCAAACAGATGTATAAGGCCCTGTGCCATTTAATATTTTTTTATTATTGACTTGGGAAATGACATCTATCATTTTTTTAAAAATATATAATTTATGATTTTTAATGCTCAACTTATATATCACATGGGCAATTCATGAAAGAAGTTTTGCTTAGCAGAATAAACTAAATATTCTCCATACCAATTTTAGTTAAATATTCTTATCCTGATATAACTAAGCAAATTATGTTTAACTCCTTTTTTCTTTTCTTTTTTTTTTTTTAATTTTTGGTTGCATTTAAAATTTTTTTTAACTCTTTCTTCTTCTTTTGTTCCACCCTTCCTCTCCATTCCTTACTAGAAAAGGCCACTACATAGAGAGACATACATACACACACACACACACACACACACACACACACACATTATATATATATATAATATAAATGTTAAGTAGTTATCATTTTATTGTACCAAAGTTCCCTTTTAAAGTTGTGACCCAGTTTCTCCAATTGTCCTATTTAGTTATTCTGCCTCAGGTTATAACCTTTCCCTCTTAATATTTGATGAGATAAAAGTCTACCTCAATTGCTCCGCCCCAAAACCCCAGGTTATAATCATTCCCTCTTAAATGGTGATGAGATGAAGGTTTTATATCTTTAGGTTATAGACATTCCTCCTTGATGTTTGACAGGATAAAGGTTTATCCATTTTAGATGTCATTAGAATATCAGTAACCTCCCTTCATTGTGTCATCCTAGGGGTCTCCCCCACCATTAAGTTATCCCCACCTAGGTACCTCCCCCATTATGTCACTGTTCTTGTTATCCTATAAAAAAGCTTGCTGTCCCAGTAAGCTTTCCATTGGTCCCAGTATCTCTCTCCATTTAAGAAACTATTGAATTGGTCTCTAATCTCTGACTTGCTCAGTTTCTTCAGCATTACAATTTATGGATAGATAATTAAGAATAAGCATACATCTTTATAACATTAAAGTAAAACTAGGATTAAGTTATATTCCTAAAGGTTACATTTATCATTCCAATCTTAGTGGCTAAATTCTCCTTTTCTTGAACTCCCTGGAGGGAGTTTCCCTTTTTAGTAGCTGAAAAACTGTTAGTTAATCTACAAGCCCCTTAAAAAACAATGTGGAAATATGTTTAGAAGAATTACATGTTTAACTTATATAGTATTACTTTCTATCTAAAGGAGGGGGGAGATGGAGAGGGAGGGAGAAATATTTGGAACTCAAGGTTTTGCAAGGGTGAATGTTGAAAATTATTTTTGCATATATTTTGAAAAATAAAAAGCTGTTATTAAAAAGAATGCTTTTAATTGCAAATGCTACAGCTACAGAACAAAAATTTCTAAAACAACCTCACTTTGATACACAGATAGCTACAAACCTTAATCCAGTCAGATTCAATAGCTGTCCCACCCTAGAAACTCCCCCAATACGCCTATGTTCCAAATGTCATCAACAATATACATTTGGTTTAGAAAAGCCTAGGAGTCAGATGAATTGTCTTGTCCCAATTGAATTATGTTCGAAACAAATTTCCTAAAATTACTGTAATTTTTAATTTCATTTTTCTGTTATAAAAATAAGCTCTGTAATCATTCCTTTGTCTCTGATCTCTGAGAATTCAAATGATCTGATTTGATAGCAAATGCTGGATTTGCTAATTAAATCACTAACTCACAAGTTTTGTGCTTCACACCTTTGTTTTTTCAGATAATCAATTTTTACTTAATGGATCCTTTGATTTGAATATTTATGATAATCAAAATGACTTAATCATTCAAAATTGTTTTTAATGCAATATTACAGCTACAGTGTACAAAGTTCTCTTGGTTCTGTTCCTATCACTCTTCATTATTTCCTGAAAGTCATAAAATTGTAAAATGTTGTTCTAAAATTTACCACTTCATCATTTCTTATAACATAGTATTTAATCGTAATCATATACCACAACTTGTTTAGCCATTCCCCAATTAACATCCATCCCCTCAATTTCTACCACTTTGCCATTACAAAGAGAATAGTTATAAATATTTTAGAATGTTTAATTTCTTTTCTTTTCCCTTTAATCACCTTGGGAATGAGCTTCATAGTGGTATTGTAGAATAAAAGTTTTATAACCTTTTAGATATAATTCCATATTGCTCTCCAAAATGATTGGATTAATTTAGAATTCCTTGCAACATTTCTAGCTTTTCTTTTGATAGGCATAAAATAATATCTCAAAGTTGTTTTAATTTACACTTCTCTAATCAAAAGTGATTTAGAATTTTTTTTTCAAATGACTTTATATAGGTTTGATTTTTTTCTTTTTATTAAACTAAAATACAAACTAGAAAAACAGAAAAAGAAAGATAAAAAATAATTTCAGTGATTTTGTATTGTAATGTAATGTATTATATATGTAATGATTGTGTAAAATATACTATTATGTATGTATAAAAAAATAAAAAATAAAATAAATTCTGTCTGGGCAGATAACTTCCTAACATTACTTTTTGAGCCAGAAGAAGCTTTTTTATGTCATTGTCCTCTTCTGATGAAGATCCCCAATCTTCCCCATTCTCATGATAAGGTTCTGTGGTATAGAAAGTAATACTATATAAGTTAAACATGTAATTCTTCTAAACATATTTCCACATTGTTTTTTAAGGGGCTTGTAGATTAACTAACAGTTTTTCAGCTACTAAACTTTCTCCTTTGCCTGTTTATTTTTTTAAATGAGAACTATTAGTGTAAGCATCCCTAAACCTAGGTATAGCTTCACTTCAGCTACCTCCTCTGACTTGGATCCTGAAACTAAAAGCTCCACCCTCCTGCAAGTGCTTGTAGCCAGCAAAGTCCCTCCCCCACTGCTTCTACACTTCACTAGGTATGCTGGTTCCTTCTTGGCCTCCTCTCATCAGCACAGCTGGGCCTGGCATTCCCAATCAGCAGAAGTTTCCTCAGTCTTCCCAGACTCAGACCCCAACTCTACCTACTCTCCTGGAGGTGAAATTTCCAATGATTTGGAGGGAAGTCCAGCTAAATTTAGCTAGCTCTAGGACATGGAGTTAGCCTGGACATGTTTGCACTTCACAGTGGTTAAACCCCATCCTAGGGTCTTTCTTCAGGTCTTCTCAGTTGTCCCAGAAAGAACCCTAATTTGCCCCAAGTCTTCTTTGTCTTTTATCAGCCTGTGCTCATACTGAAGTGCAAATTTTGCTCTGGAAAGCATGAAATTTTCTGACCTACTCTGCCATCTTCCCAATATCATCCAAGGTTCAATTTCTTTATCAAAAAATTGCCTGCTCATAACCTCTGACTATTTTTTGATTAGAGAATGAGTTATAGCATTATAAGTTCTTTATATATATGAGTTATGAAACCTTTACCTGAGAAATTGTCTATAAAAATTTTCTCCTAATTTTGTTTTACTTCTAAACTCAGCTACATTTATTTGTACAAAACCTTTTAAATTAATGTAACCAAAATTATTTTATATCTCACAATACTTTCTATTTCTTGTTTATTTATAAACTGTTTTCCTATATATAAATTTGATAGATGATATGTTGCATAATATTCTCCAATTTGGTGTTTAATTAGAGATTTTTAATTTGTATTTTTTCTAATTTTTTTAAAATTAATATATTGGTTTGCTCTTTATCTGTTTGATTGATGTAAGTATTGAGGTATGTAAATTTTGCTGTGTCCCATAAGTTTTGCTAATTTTAGGTCTCATAATTTTAATAATTATTAATAAAATTGTTATTTCTATGACTTGTTCTTTTGTTGTGCCACAGTTATATTTTATTGTCCTCACTGTTTCCCTAATTGTTCTGACTCAGTTTCCCTAAATTGTCCTACCTCAGTTTCCCTGAATTGTTCTGCCTCAGTTCCTAATTATTTTGCTCAGTCCCTAATTATTTTGCTCAGTCCTGAAACACCACTCCTCCCTCCTAATCATTATGATCCAGATAAGGAGAAAGACCTTCTGTCTTAGACATCATGACCCCAAACCTTCCCTAGTTATCAGAATGTCTGATGCCTCTCCCCCACCCAGTTAGAATGGCTTGGATAGTTCGTTCCCACTCTCAGTGCTCTGACTCTGCCCCTGCCTCAGTCTACCCCCTGGTATCTTGGAGCCATGTGCATATATGGCATTGAGAACTCACATTAGCTGCTGGATTCTTGGAGACGATAGTCTCATTCAGCCCTGGGACCATGAATTCATTTGGTCCCAGTAAATCTCTCCCTTTCAAAGAAAATATTAAAAACTCTCTAATTTCTATCTTGCCTCAGTTTCTCCGGCATTACACTTTAATCTACTAATTCTTTAAGATTATGCTACTTAGTCTCTAATTAGTTTTTAACCATGATCCCTTACAGAATATAATTTAATTGCATTGTAATATGAAAAATGGACATTTAATATTTCTACTTTTCTACATTTGATTATAAAGTTTTTCTGCCATAATATATGAAGAATTTTTGTAAAGATAGTATGTACCACTGCAAAAAGGAATATTCCTTTCTGTTCTCATTCAATTTTCTCCAGAAATATAGCGTATCTAGCTTATCTAAGAGTCTATTCAACTTCTTAAATTCTTTCTTCTTTATTTTTGTAGATTTATCTAACTCTGAGAAGGTAAAGTTAAAGTCACTTACTATTGTGCAAATGGAATGGGTAATTTTATTAATCATCTTGATTTCCTTGAACTCCTTTATTATCAAGAATAAGCTGAAAAAACTTGAGAATGAGAATCAACCAATTAGAAGAGAGAATGAATCTTGCTCAATTTTGACATACCAGTGATCCTTATTTTGTTATTTTTTGGTATCTTATAATGTCATTAGTGTCCCCTTGCCCAATTCTAGTATTTAAAATATTATTTCATCCATAAGTTTTTTTTCTATTTCTTTTTTCAACTGTTTAACTTCCTTTGCATCATTTTCTTTTTTTTTTTTATTTTTTATTTAATAGCCTTTTATTTACAGGTTATATGAATGGATAACTTTACAGCATTAACAATTGCCAAACCTCTTGTTCCAATTTTTCACCTCTTGCCTCCCACCCCCTCCCCTAGATGGCAGGATGACCAGTAGATGTTAAATAAATTAAAATATAAATTAGAAACACAATAAGTATACATGACCAAAACATTATTTTGCTGTATAAAAGAATCAGACTCTGAAATATTGTACAATTAGCTTGTGAAGGAAATCAAAAATGCAGGTGGGCATAAATATAGGGATTAGGAATTCAATGTAATGGTTTTTAGTTATCTCCCAAAGTTCTTTCTCTGGGTATAGCTAGTTCAGTTCATTACTGCTCCATTAGAAATGATTTGGTTGATCTCGTTGCTGAGGATGGCCTGATCCATCAGAACTGGTCATCATCTAGTATTGTTGTTGAAGTATATAATGATCTCCTGGTCCTGCTCATTTCACTCAGCATCAGTTCGTGTAAGTCTCTCCAGGCCTTTCTGAAATCATCCTGTTGGTCATTTCTTACAGAACAGTAATATTCCATAATATTCATATACCACAATTTATTCAGCCATTCTCCAACTGATGGACATCCATTCAGTTTCCAGTTTCTAGCCACTACAAAAAGGGCTGCCACAAACATTCGTGCACATACAGGTCCCTTTCCCTTCTTTATAATCTCTTTGGGATATAATCCCAGTAGTAACACTGCTGGATCAAAGGGTATGCACAGTTTGATAACTTTTTGAGCATAGTTCCAAACTACTCTCCAAAATGGTTGGATTCGTTCACAACTCCACCAACAATGCATCAATGTCCCAGTTTTCCCGCATCCCCTCCAACAATCATCATTATTTTTTCCTGTCATCTTAGCCAATCTGACAGGTGTGTAGTGGTATCTTAGAGTTGTCTTAATTTGCATTTCTCTGATTAATAATGACTTGGAGCATCTTTTCATATGACTAGAAATAGTTTCAATTTCTTCATCTGAGAATTGTCTGTTCATATCCTTTGACCATTTTTCAATTGGAGAATGGCTTGATTTTTTATAAATTAGAGTTAATTCTCTATATATTTTGGAAATGAGGCCTTTATCAGAACCTTTGACTGTAAAAATATTTTCCCAGTTTATTGCATCCCTTCTAATCTTGTCTGCATTAGTTTTGTTTGTACAAAAACTTTTCAGTTTGGTATAATCGAAATTTTCTATTTTGTGATCAGTAATGATCTCTAGTTCTTCTTTGGTCATAAAGTCCTTCCCCTTCCACAGGTCTGAGAGGTAAACTATCCTGTGTTCCTCTAATTTATTAATAATTTTATTCTTTATGCCTAGGTCATGAACCCATTTTGACCTTATCTTGGTGTACGGTGTTAAGTGTGGATCAGTGCGTAGTTTCTGCCATATTAGTTTCCGATTTTCCCAGCAATTTTTATCAAACAGTAAGTTCTTATCCCAAAAGCTGGGGTCTTTGGGTTTGTCAAAGACTAGGTTGCTATATTTGTTGACTGTTTTATCCCTTGAACCTAACCTTTTCCACTGATCAACTAATCTATTCCTTAGCCAATACCAACTTTGCATCATTTTCTTGATGTTCTTGGATTGCTGTTATCAAAATATTAAGAGAGAGCCTGCTTTCCCGAGCTACAGCCCAGCAAGCAAGTTGTACTCTGAGCTGGAATAATAACAATCACTTATGCTCACCCTCTAGATGATCTCACCTTATGGCAAGATCATATAATTTTTTATTGCTTTAATATCTGTTTCCCATGGGCTCTCAGGGAGCTGGTACTACAGCTGACATGTTGCAACAGAAAATCATGGATCAAATGTTCTCCTAACATGCTAAGTGAATTAAGTCACATGCTGTATTTTTGTTCCCACCATTCTAACTCTGATTCTGTGTCCCAATGAATGATCACACGGCTCAATGACTCTAATGACATGAAACAACCACAAGACTCAATTTTTTTAATAACATAGAACGTATTCCCATAGGATCCAAGAATCTCTTTATTGTCCCCCCCAAAAAAAGTCAACTGTGGCAACTGAACTCAAAACCTAAGGATGACTGTTTTGTGGTTCCAACTTTTTGTAGTTTTCAGGTATAAAATCCCTACTTCTGAGGATTTTAACTTGCAAGCATTTTCCTCTCTTTGAAATTAAACTTCTATTTGATTGCTGGCACTCCTGGCTCTGGCTTACTTTGTTCAACTCTGGCCAGCCAGAGATTAGAGTTCAATTCTGAGTTGATTAATATTCTTATTTCTTTTTAAAATTTTTCCCAACCTCTCTTTGATTTTTAAAGTTCTCCTTTAGCTCTTCCAAGAACTCTTTTTGGGCTTGCTACCATTTGATAATTTTCTTTGAGGTAAGAGTGGTTTTTAAACTTCATTATCTTTTTCTGATTATGAATTCAGATCTTCTCTATCCCTATTCATGACCAGGTTCTTTCTCCCTTAATTTACTCATTATTTTTACTTAGCAAAGGACATGCAGAGACATGCAACATTTTTTTTAAGAATTAAATTTTACTTTCTCGCTTATAAAATCTGTCTCCCACCTCCCAATCACCTATTCCTTGAGAAATCAAGGGAAATAAGACCCATTATATGTAGATAATGTCAACCAAAAAAATAAAATTAAATTAAAAACTCCTGCACTAAAATGAACTGAAAAAGAAAACAACCAACCCTTCTAATATTTCCACCAAGAAAATTTCAATTGACGTCACAAAGAATTACAAACAACTAAAAAACAACTGAACAGCAGCAAACTAATACTGACTTAAAGAATATTTATATGACCATTAATAAATTTGATTTCTTCCTGTGAAAACTTTATAACTTTTGACCATTTACCAACTGGGCACTAATTCTTATTTTTGTAATTTTGTAAATGAAGTCTTTATTAGAGAAATTTGGTCTAAAAATTTCCTCCATTTCCCTGCATATTGTGTGCCTAATATAGTCTTCAGATTTACTATTGTGATATTTCATCAGTACCTGATTCTTTTGATAAATACCACATTGAAATATTGTTTAAAATTTGATACTCTTAAACTAGATTCCTTTGCATTTTTGTTTTCATTTTTCATTCTGGCCATTGTTTCCTTCTTTCTTAATAATCAAGTTAATTTATGATAAAATTGTGTTTTCTGGCTTTTTTTCTTCACAATAAAACCAGTTCCTACTTTTTTTTTATTAGTTCAATGTTGTTGGTAGTTTTTTTTTTTTTAAACTTTCAATTTTATTAATATTTCCTTGGATTTTCAGTGATTCTATTTTGCTCTTTAATTGGGGGCTAATTGTATTTCTTCTCATTTTTAAAATTACACATCCAATTTATTGATTGCTCTTTTTCTTTTTCATTGTATAGAAGTGTAATTTCTCCCATAATTACAGCTTCGACTGCATCCAACAAAGTTCAGTATTTTGTTTCATTTTTTACATTATCTGTGGTGGAATTATTGACTTTTCCTGATTTGTTACTTAACTAACTCCTTTTTAAGTATTTTTATTTATTAAGTTTTTAATTAATTTTAAATTTCTGATCACCATTTATTGAATGTAATTTTAATGTATTGTGGCCTGAAAATGAGTATTTAATATATCTGTCTTTTTCTGCCTTTGTTGTGAGATTTTTATGCCCTACATACATGGTCACATGTTTTGAAGTGTACATGTATAGCTAAGAAAAGAGTTTGCCTTTTTCTGTTGCCATTCCTTTTTTTCTTCAAAAGTCTATCACACCTAACTTTTCTAAAATTCTATGCATCCTAACTTCTTTCTTATTTATTTTATGGTTAAATTTAGGAAATTTTGAAAGGCAAAAATTGAAAAAACTACTATTTTATTGTCTATTTCCTTCTATAACTTACTTAAGTTTAAGAACCTTTAAGAAGTTGAATGCTCTACCATTTGGTGAATATATATTTTATTGATATAACTTCATGATTTATAGTATCTTTGCATTTTTTTGAGACTCTGCTTATAAATGTTTTGGGGTCCTTCCCTTCTAAATTTGTGTCTAAATTTCTCTGTCTCCAAAATATCTTATCATGGCAGCTTTTGCTTTGTTTTTGTTTTTGTTTTGCTCATTCTAGCAGCCCATTTACTAACTTTGTAATTTATTTTAGGACTGGGCTCTAACCACTTCTTGAATGTCTAAACTGAACTTCTTTCTTCTTACATTCTTCTATGGCTTTCAAACTTCAGACTAGAGCCTTACAACCTTTTAATTCTCTCAAAGTGATGTAATCCTGGGTTAAGTTTTTTCATTTCCTATCTTGTCTAAGTTTGGCAAATGTATAACCTAGGTTCAGGTGTCTGGCTTATTATTATTTAGGTGATTCCATAGACTGATACTTTACTCAGCTATATTAGTTTGTTAAAAACAAAACAAAACAAAAAAAAAAACTCTGAAATTGAGTTAAAAGATTGAATTTAACTAAACTTCAGTCTCTTCTTTTGTCTGAGTCTTCTGCTGGGTTTATTCCATTGCAGGATTTTACCATGGATTGTAAATTAAAACAAGTCTCAGTTTTACTCCTAGTTTTAGAGATACAACTTTTGTTTTCTTTTGGAACTTATTCTTTGCTCAGTAGACAGCTAGAGTCATGCTAGTGACTTTTTTTTTCCTACTCTGCCATCTTGATTCTGTATTGGGTCAGTTCTCTTTTTCTGGAATTTCTAATTAGAGAACCCCATAAAGAAAAGATCCAGTTCCTTTAGAAATGGCTACTGCTTACACATGGCAATAGTTTTAGCACAAGGGAGGCTCTAACTGTTACTTTTTGTGTTGGTTTTTGTTCTCCCTCTAATATTGATGAAGCAGAGTAGGAACCACAATGCTTGAAGCATAAGAGAGCAGTGGTAGAACAGACCTGAAACAACATTCTAAAAAGTACAGATATGTCCCAGTAGTGGCAAGCAATAGTACTCACATATATAAGAACATCCTGATTAAGCTCAAGATTACAAAACCTCAAGTCCACTAGGCAATTGTCCTGACCTTGGAAAGGACAAACATAGGCCCCAGGAACAATAGAAATTAGCAGGCAAAGAACATCAAAATTGTACCTAATGGAAGCAAACAGAAGTGTACACAGAAGCCGGTCTCAGTGGATGCAAAGAACAGAAGACATAGACAAAGGCTTCAGTTTTAGTGGCAGTGTAATGGCAGCCCAGTGACAGAAGAGTGAGAACTAGCAGGAGCAATTACAAAAGACAGACTTATTGTAGCTCATTTTTGAATGAAATATAAAATTCAGTTTCTTCCTGGACCATTTCTTGTGAAGAATTCCTTCTTGTTATTAATAGCTTAACCTTGAATTTCAAAAGAAAAGGCATTGTCCCCAGGTGCATCATGGAACAGCTAGATCTAGATTTAATGCAAATAACTAATTTCCCTGAAATGATCAACTTATTTAAATTCACATGGCATATTTCTATTGGGCTGGAACAAATGACCATATTTTACATAATTATAACTTCAAATACTGTGAATTAATCACACTGGGGAAGTCTGTTGGGGAGGCAATCATCTCATCTAGCCAAGAGTTAAGTTTAGTTTCACCATTATTCCTTTTGAATAAAAAGGCCCATCCTTTATTCTTTCCACTCTCCTAAAAAGAAAAGTCAATAAATGACTTTAGAATGGAGAAATATAATTTACTAATATTTCCATGTAGACGAAAAAGTTTTAAAATATATTTCCATGAGTATATCTAAATTTTTGTAAATTTAATTGGAAAGGAGCACTTATTCATTAATTTCATTATTTCCTTTTGATAATATTTAATATTTTATTTTTTCCCAATGACATATGAAAACAACTTTAACATTCTTTTTTTTTTTTTTTTTAATGTTGAGTCCTCTCTAGCCCTGTCCTGAAGAATTGAAAAGGCAAGCAAATTGATGTGGGTTTTACATATGTATTCATACAAAAGACATCTCCATGTCAGTTATTCTATGAAAGAAAACACAAAAAATCCAAGAAAAATAAAGAAAGTAAAGAAAGAGTATCTTTGATTTGTATTCAGGCTTTACTGGTTCTTTTTTCTGGAAAGGGAGAGTACCTTTTGTTGTGAGTCCTACAGAATTATCTTGGATCACTGTACTGCTGAGAATAGCTAAGTTAGTCATAGTAGATCATCACATAATATTGCTGTTACTGTTGCTCTGGATTTCATTCATTTTAATTTGCATCCATTCATATAGGTCTTTCCATGTTTTTCTGAGATCATCTTGGTTGTCATTTCTTATATCATAATACTATTATATTACAACCATATACAATTTGTTCCATCGTTCCCCAACTGATGGATATCCCCTTGATTTCCAAGTCTTTGCCACCATGAAAAGAACTATTATAACATATTTTTTGTACACATATGTCCTTTCACTTAAAAAAAAATCTCTTTGAGAGGGAATACTATATATATTTAGTATGTCATAGAAATTTGTCTCACCTTATAGAGAAGTAGGAGGGGAAAGGGGAAAGGAAAGTGGGAGGCTAATGGAGGAGAGCAGAAATAGAAGAGGAAAGGGATAAGAAAGAGGGAAGGGCTGAAAAAAGAAAAAGCAGATTGAGGAAGGTGATGGGCAGAAACAAAACACTGATGAGGAGAGAAAGAGTAAAAAGAGAAAGAAAAGCATAACTTGGGAAAAATATGATGTAAGAAATACTGAGCTAAGAGATCATTATTGATTACAAAATAGAAATTTTTGATTATATCAAATTGAAAAGTTTTTGTACAAACAAAACTAATGCAGACAAGATTAGAAGAGAAGCAATAAATTGGAAAAACATTTTTACAGTCAAAGGTTCTGATAAAGGCCTCATTTACAAAATATATAGAGAATTGACTCTAATTTATAAGAAATCAAGCCATTCTCCAATTGATAAATGGTCAAAGGGTATGAACAGACAATTCTCAGATGGAGAAATTGAAACTATTTCTAGTCATATGAAAAGATGCTTCAAGTCATTATTAATCAGAAAAATGCAAATTATGACAACTCTGAGATACCACTACACACCTGTCAAATTGGCTAAAATGACAGGGAAAGATAATGCAGAATGTTGGAAGGGATGTGGGAAAACAGGGACACTAATATGTTGTTGGTGGAATTGTGAATACATCCAGTCATTCTGGACAGCAATTTGGAACTAGGCTCAAAAAGTTATCAAACTGTGCATACCCTTTGACCCAGCAGTGTTTCTACTGGTCTTATATCCCAAAGAAATCTTAAAGAAGGCAAAGGGACTTGTATGTGCCAAAATGTTTGTGGCAGATCTCTTTGTAGTGGCCAGAAACTGGAAACTGAGTTAGATGCCCATCAATTGGAGAATGGCTGAATAAATTGTGGTATATGAATATTATGGAATGTTATTGTTCTGTAAGAAATGACCAGCAGGAGAATTTCAGAAAGGCCTGGAGAGACTTACATGAACTCATGCTGAGTGAAATGAGCAGGACCAGGAGATCATTATATACATCAACAACAATACTATATGATGACCAATTCTGAAGGACATGGCCCTCTTCAGCAATGAGATGAACCAAATCAGCTCCAATAGAGCAGTAATGAATTAAACCAACTATACCTAGTGAAAGAACTCTGGGAGATCACTATGAAATAAAGAATTCCCAATCCCTATGTTTGTTTGCCTGCATTTTTTATTTTCTTCACAGGCTAATAGTACACTATTTCAAACTCTGATTCTTTTTGTACAGCAAAATAACTGTTAGGACATGTATGCTTATATTGTATTTAATTTATACTTTAACATGCTTAACATGTATGGTCAACCTGCCATCAGGAGGGAAGGGGATGGAGGGAAGGAGGGAAAAAATTGGAACAAGAGGTTTGGCAATTGTTAATGGTGTAAAATTACCCATGAATATAACTTGTAAATAAAAAGTTATAATAAAAAAAATTTTTAATTGAAAAAAAAAAAAGAAAAATAAGGAAAAAATGAAACTGCCCATTGAGGAAAAAAAAAGAAATACTTAGCTATATATTAACTATGAATGTGAATGGGATGAATTCTCTCATAAAATGGAAGCAGATAGCAGACTAGATTAAAAGCCAGAATCCTACAATATGTTGTTTACAAGAAACACATTTGAAGCAGAGAGATACATATAAAGTAAAGGAAAAAAGGCTGAACTAGAATCTATTATGCTTCAACTGAAATTAAAAAAAAAAAAAGCAAGGATAGTGATCTTGATCTCAGATCACACAAAAGCAAAAATAGATCTAATAAAAAGAGATAAGAAAAGAAACTACATCTTGCTAAAGTGTCCTTTTAGATGTACTATCAGTCCTAAACATAACAAGCATCTAAATTCTTAGAGAAGTTAACTAAGTTGCAAGAAGAAATAGATAGCAAAAATATACTAGTGAGGCATCTCATCATCCCTCTATCAGAATGAGATAAATCTAACTCCAAAATAAACAGGTAAGAAATTAAGGAGATGAATAGAATTCTAGAAAAATTGGGTATGATACACTTTTGGAGAAAACTGAATGAGGACAGCATGAAATATTTTTCTTAGCAGCACATAATACCTACACAAAAATTGACTATATATTAGAGAATAAAAATCTCACAAAGGCAGAAATGCATTCTTTTGAGATCATAAAATTACAATAAAAATTGCATTCAATAAAAGGCCATGGAAAGATAGACTAAAAACCAATTCAAAATTAAATAATTTAATTTTAAAGAATGAGTAGATCAAACAACAAATTTATTCAGATAAATCCTTTGTATTCCATGAGAGTGTAATTTTGTAATTAGGGTTTGAAAAATCTAGTTAACATGATTTTATTGTCTGAACAAGTTATATAATCACTAACTTTTCACTTTTGCATCTAAAGGCACCAGCATCATTGCTGACAGTCTTTTTCTCAGCTACCACTGAGTTATGGTTCAGAAGGTCACTTCTTGCTCCTTAGGACATTACTGCTCTGGGTGCAAATCCAAATTCTGGAACACAGGACGTTCTCATTACCTTTTTATATTAGGGAAATTAATAATTGCAAGTTGTAAGCTTCCTATTTATCACATACAATCTGACCAGATCCAATTATATAAAGTTTACCACTGCATAGTCACTCTATGGCACTTTCATTCCATAGAATCATGACCTTCCCAGAACTGAAAAAAGGCTCCTTAGCATGTACATTTAGATAGATGCCATTATTAAAATTTTGTGAATGTTAGACCCCTTTTTCATGTTGGATGTGATTCTCTAAAATTTTGAATCTAATTAATGCTAATTGAGTCTAATTCTGGCCTATTTAACTCCCTTCCCTAAACTCTACACTTCTTGCATGTATTTTTGTTCCCTGTATAACTATGATTTACTGGGAAATGAAGAAGTCAGGAGTTAACATTTATATAACACCTACTTTATGTCAGGCGCTGTACTAAGTATTTTCTGAATATGATCTAATTTGATTCTCACAATAACTGCAAGATACTGTTACTATATCCATTTTACAGTTGAGGAAAGTGAGCAGACAAAAGTTAAATGACTTGCTCAGTGTCACAAATTAGTGTGATTTTATTTAATTCTTCCTGACTCGAAGCCCAGCACTTTATCCACTGTACCTTCTTACTGTCACCTAAATAACCAGCACTGACTCTGCCTCATCACAGGTGTAGATATTATCCCTGTTACTTGGCTACTGTCTCTTGTGCAAAGAAAAAAAAACAAAATAATTTGTAGTCTAAAAAATGAGGACAGAAAAATGTGGTGAATGCTAAGAAAATAAAAATTAGTACTTGGGTTTTTTTGTTTACTGATTTTTAGCAACCTATTTCTTGGCTGTTAACTTTATATTAGAATCAGAATCTAGTCCTGAGGTATGAGAGATAACATTTCAGTCTTAAATTGTTTTGTGTTGTTTTTTGAGCTCTATCTGGGGGCTTTTGTACTTTTGGTCTTTCAGTGTTTTATAATCTAAGGCCAGGTATGCTCAGTGCTTCTCAGGCTCATGCCTTAATCTGTGAGGGACCTCAAATATTCCTCTGTATCCTTGAGCAGTGACCAGAGCCCTACAGCTACGTTGTCACCTTAAAAGTTTTTATTTCTTGCAGTCCCTCTGATAGCTGGAAGTTTTAGCTCACTCCTCTGTCCTGGAAACAAACCAGAGACTTAACTCTCCGTAAGTAACCACAGCCAGCAGGGCCCTTGCCTATCAGCAACTGCACTCACCGGTGTAAAAGAGGGAAAAGAACTCACATGTGCAAAAATATTTGTAGTAGCGCTTTTTATGCGGCAAAGAATTGGAAATTGAGTGGATGTCCATCAATTGGGAAATGGCTGAATAAGTTGTGGTATGTAATGAAATACTATTGTTCTTTAAGAAATAATGAGCAGACTGATTTCAAAAAAGCTAGGAAAGACCTGAACTGATAGCTGGGTGAAATGAACAGAACCAGGAAAACATTGTACAGAGTAACAGCAAGATTGTATGACAATCAACTATGGCAGACTTAGCTTTTCTCAGCAATACAGTGATCTAAGACAATTCCAATAGACTTGTGATGGAAAATGCCATCCTCATCCAGAGAAAGAACTATGGAGATTGTCACCATTTTTTCATTTTTTTTTCTTTCTTGTGATTTTTCCCTTTTGTTTTGATTTTTCTTTTACAACATGACTGATATGGAAACATGTTTAAAATTATTGTACATATATAACTTGCATTAGATTGCTTACTGTCGTGGGCAGTGGGGAAAAAGAGGAGCAAGAAAAAATTTGGAACTCAAAATGTTACAAAAATTAATGTTGAAAACTATCTTTACATGTAACTAGAAAAAATAAAATACTATTAAATGAAAAAGATGAAAATAAAATAAACACTTTTACACTTCCAAATTCATGGTGATATAACAACAGATATAATTTTACAAAAATTGTTACAGATTACTAATATTGCATTACTGAACATGAATAATGAGGAGATAGCCACGCTAAAAGTCAGGAAAACATTTATTAAAATCCTACTCTAAGATATACTGGCAGTGTGTCTGCAGTTCTTTAGGTAATTTTCTAAAGTATTAAGTTATAGAGAAGAAACCAACCTGTACTGATAGAGGGTGTTTAATTACCTGGACATTTTGTAGCAAGAAAAATCACAAGTCCATTTGCTATTATTTATTGTTTGCCTATATCATTCGGAGAGTTAGAGTTCGAAGCAACTATTAGTTAACATGATAAGATTAATGGTTTCCATAATGACATGAAAGCTTTTAGTTGAAAATGTTAAATATCTTCAATATATAATTGTCACATTGAAACACAAGTGCTCTAATCTTGGAAGAACCACTGCTTAGTTATCACAGGGATGGAAGAGGGGATCCTGTATCCACTCTTTATTCTATACTTCTGCTTTCAGGCATATGGTTTGCCAGATTCAGTTCTGTGGGAGATTCTATCGTAATTAAAGGTTATGCCAGCCTTCAACTCTAGCACAGGAAAGACAATTTTACTTTTGGTTCATTTCTACAGCCTCCCCCCAAAAGAAAAAAAGTTACTCAATATATTAACCAAATATGGGCCAACCATTTCACTTGTATATGCAAAAATAATATTTAAATTTTATCAGAAAATAAAGCAGTTTGCAGGGCTGCTAATTAAACATTTAAATGTTACCTCAGCCTAGTCAGGTACTAACAATTCCTGGTAACTATCTGCTAGTAAAGTAAACTTGGGTCAATCTTCTTTTTGATTGCTAGTCTACAATTGCAGAACTTTCTTCTGATACAAACTAGTTTATCACTCTACTGAAAATCTCCAACTGATTTGAACTTATAAAATTTCTTCTAATTCTAGGTATCTCAGAATCAAGATGTTTGTTTCTTTAGGAACAGAACAACACAAATCAGTGATCCAGCTGCTGATGCATCCTTCACCCCACAGAGAAAGCAACAGCTGGGATGAAGACACTGAGAACCATTGATTTCTATCCTGTACCACACTAATCGTTCTACCTTAATAAGGACCTGATGCCAGACCTGCAGAGAAGACTTCCCATACACTTTCTGAAGGGCTCTAGTAATAGGGAACTAGACAATCTTTAGTCAAGACACCCTCCACTTCTATATTTGCAGGGCTCTTCCTCCAACTTAGCTATAATATAAACCACATGATTATTTTAATGGGAATTTAAAATTTCCTTTCCTTTAATATTTCCCTTTCAAATTTTGATTAATATTAACCTCACTTGGCCAAAACTGTCCCATGTATTGTGAAACTATAGAATCTTAAAGATTCTTTAGATAAGCAACTACAGAAAGAATCTCAGCTGTCCTTGACTCCTTAGTTATATGTAAATCTTCCTCAACAACACATACATCTTCTTCTTCAATGCACCTATTTGTGAAATCTCTTTATATAGTTTAAACTACAACCTAATAGCTTACCTATAAAGTTTGTTTAAGTAGTTGTGTTTCCTCAGGGAATATATAAGATCACAATTCTGTTTAATAGAGTTTTTTGAAACTTTTATGACACTGAAAGAGATAAAGGATAATTGATCTAACTTTTGCTTAATTTTTATGGCCTAAGAGGAATGTAAAAGATTGCAATTTATGAAAAAATTATTTCTCTGTCACTCTGATATAATTTTGCCTATAAGAAGCCTTGTCAAAAGCTTCATGAATGATCAGGTTTTCTCTAAAGCATGAACCTATGCTTAAGAATAAAAATAAACCTAGAATTTTGTCTCTATAATTTCTGTCTTGTGATAAATATATGATTTCCACGTGATTTGATTTGAGGCAGCTAGGTGGTTCAATGGATAGAGCATTAAGTCTGGAGTGAGAAAGACTGAATTTAAATCTAGTCCCAGACATTTACTAGATGTGCTATCCTAAGCAAATCATTTAATTTGCATTTGTCTTAACCCATGAGAGAAGGAAATAGTAAACCTTTTCAGTATCTCTACCAAGAAAACTTTATGGACAGTATTTACATGCTAGGATCTAGACAAAGTCATGAAAAGTTGGACATGAATAAACAACTGAACAAGTACAGCACCAATTGTATAAACTAAAGAGATATCTCCTCCCCCCCCAAAAAAAAAATTAGAGAATTATGAAGGGACTGGCAAAAAGGTTGGAAAGACTGAGACTTATGTCTCAGAAATTTTCTGGAACACACAAGAGTGTATTTCTCTCAGAGAATTCTAAAAGGCAAAACTCAACCAAGCCATAAAGATGTTTTAAGAAAAATAATGAAAGAGAGGCAACTGTGTTTCAGCATGTGTCCTATATGTGACTATATATTAGTCTGTTTTTTTTTCTCCTACAATTGAATAATCAGCCTATGGTACAGGGGAGCACTTCCAGTACCAGCTTAGAAGGCAAACTCTGGGAGACCAGGATGTTTCCCCCAAAGAGCCGGCAAAGCTACCTTCTGCAAATACAAGGGGACACTATGCTCAAAGCCAAGGCTCAGAGCTGCACAGGAAGGTTGGGACAGTGCCACCTATATGCCAGGAGCATAAAAGTAAAAAAAGTAAATAAATAAGAAAAGAAAAAGAAAGAAAATGAGCAAGAAACAGAACCTTGACCATAGATAGTTATTATGGTGACAGGCAGACCAAGACACAAAGTCAGAGGAGGACAGAATGTTCACAGAAGAAATCTCAAAGAGTGAGATAAATTGGTCTCAAGACCAAAGAGACTTCTTGGAAATGCTCATAATGTTAGGACATAAAAACCTTGCAATCAAATGCATCCTTTTCAGAATACAAAGCAATAAAAATTATATTCAATAAAGGGCAAGGGAAAGATAGACTAAAAACCAATTGGAAATTAAATTATCTAATTCTAAAGAATGAGTGGGTCAAATAACAAATCACGGAAAAAAATCCATAATTTCCTTCAAGAGAATGAGAATGAGACAATATACCAAAACCTATGGGATGCAGACAAACTAGTTCCTAGGGGAAATTTTATATCTCTAAATAGCTATATGAATAAAAGAGAGAAAGAAGAGATCGATGAATTATGCATGCAACTAGAAAAGCTAGAAAAAGAGCAAATTAAAAACCCTCACTTAAAAACCAAATTGGAGATTCTGAAACTCAAAAGAGATTAATAAAATAGAAACTAAGAAAACTATTCAACTAATAAAATAAAAAAGTAAGAGTTGGTTTTATGGAAAAAAAAATAACAGAAGAAATAATTTGTTTAATTTGATCAGGAAAAGGAAAGAAAGGAATCAAATCACCAGCATCAAAAATGAAAAGGGTGAAGTTACCACCACAGAAAAAGAAATTAAAGCAAAAAATATAAACTACTTTGTTCAATTGTATGGCAACAAGTCTGAAACTGAAATGGTTGAATATTTACAAAAATATAAATTGCTCAGGTTAACAGAAGAGGAAATAAATTACTTAAAAGTCCCATTTTAGAAAAAGAAATTGAACAAGTCATTAGGCCATCGTTTTATTATTTAACCCTGGGCAGTCACTTCATCTGTGAAAGCCCTAGTGTTACCTAATATTTCACATTGCCAGTCTCTCCTAATTCCCAGGGTGTCAAGGTATCTCTGGCCACTGACCTTTGCAGTGTCAACTAATTCTACCTGGGTCGCTTCCTCTGAGACCTTCAGAGATCTCTGGCTATGATTTATTGAATCGTAGTTTAATAATCAATAGTGCGCTCAAGAACAGCCATGGACAAACTTAAAGCTTTTATTATATATGCTCACATATTGCCCTGACTTGTTAACTCCCTAGTGAACACGTGGTATAGAGACCCACATGTTCACTATCAAGCTCCTTACCTCTCTTGGCTCTCCATCCACTTGGCTCAGCTACCCCCAGAATAAAGAGAGTGACCTCCTGCTTGCAGTGGGCTTAAAAAGGGTCTGTGAGGTCACATACACAGCCAATCAGTGAGAGAGACTTCTCCTGTTAAGAAGCTATCTCAATATGACAAGAGTCCTGCCCATGGGGCAATGGGCACACATAGAAAATTACTCTGGGCCACTCAAATCTCCTGTTGCGCTGTGCTGGCCCATTTAAAGAACCCTTACAATTTCCCTTCTCTTGTTTTGCGGGAACCGCTTATCTCATCAAGCTAAACTTTTAGCGT
Organism: Sarcophilus harrisii; assembly: GCF_902635505.1. Lineage (NCBI taxonomy): Eukaryota > Metazoa > Chordata > Mammalia > Dasyuromorphia > Dasyuridae > Sarcophilus > Sarcophilus harrisii. Next base: position 199,942,095 of record NC_045426.1, read on the forward strand.
CATCTATAGTTCACTTGATCCATGAGATGGCAGAGTGTTATGCCCAAGGAGGTACGAAGCAGCATATCAATAAACAGAAGTACAACAATGAGAACTAGGCTCAACAGTGGCCAAGTGTTCAACCCATTCATTAATGTCATACTCAAGGGGATAATGTGCCAAAGACGTTGGATGTCAATGAGGTGGGATGTCAACAAAGTAAAATATCAATGAGGTAGAGTGTCACAATTCTAGTTACAATTATCACAATTCTAGTTTGCCACAATTCTAGTGCACTTACATATGTGACACTTGTCACAATTCTAGTTTGTCACAATTCTAGTGCACTTGTATACATCTTTTGAAAGAAAATACAAAGGAAAGTGCAAAACACAGAGAAAGGTGCCTACAAGCGAAGTCATGTCCTGTAGCATTGCCTCAGTAACATTGGCAGGTGGGCATGTTGATTTTTCACCTACTAATTTAGAAGCATAGTCCTTAAATAGAAAACACAGGGCAAAGCTTCTCCCCAGGCCACCATGGCGAGTAACCAAGGGAGAAGCACACAGACCCATTGTCCATTTAATAATCTGTTTATATTGCACATCACCCAAGACAGTCCATTTCAGCTACTACACTGGAGCTGCATCTGCTATCTCTGGTATCAGGAGGGACATGGCTGCCATCAGTGTCTGAAGGGTTGCTGACATCTGGCTGATCCCTCTGGGCTGTTGTCTGGTCTTTCTTTTCTTGGATCCCCACACAAATCATCACCATTTCTATATATTACTGGCAAAGCCCATCAGCAAGAGATAGAAAAGGAGATTCCATTTAAAATTCATGTTACCATGTAGAGGCAGACATGGGACATCATTGACAGAACCTGGGGACATACTGCCTAGGGTATGTACTGTTTTTTAAGGGGAGATTACATTATAATAAGTGAAGGTGCATGTTGGAGGGTAGGGGGATAGATTAAGAAAAATTGTTATATGTCCAGGTCAAATCAAAGACTAACAATGAAAGGAATATGACCACTGTGGTTACAGAAAGAGGAGAGATTAAAAGTAAGTGAGAAAAAAGGGGAAAGGATTAAAAAGTAGGATAGTAAAGAAAGAGATCTTGTTTTGGTGGTGGGAAGGGAGTTGGTGACGAATGCTTCTATTGGTGAATGGAGATGGTCTGTAAAGAGAAATGGGGATGTGATCGAGAGATTTGATGCTTAAAAAAGTCTACTCATTCTACCTTGTGAGGGCAGAAATTGGAACTCCTGGTGGCTATCACCATCTGGGGAAGTGAAAGTCTTTTCAGGGAGCAGATTTTCAGGCAAATGTGGGGAGTGGGAGGGAAGGCAACTGGAGAAAGTTATAGATCAATGATGAGGTGCCAAGTGCTTGTTGGGACAGGAGCAATGTCAGGGGCAATATCCTCTCTGCCATCTGCAATAATTAGAATCGTTCTGAGATTTAGGTGTCGTTGAAAAGAGAAATCCACAGAGCAAGCTCTAGAAAGTTTCTGGAAGAAACTGCCTAGAGAAAAGAGGTTCCAGTGGATAGCTAAGAAAAATTTAATACATGAGAAACACAGAGAAAAGAGAGAACTCAGATAATTATTGGAGTCATGAATCAGAGAATGAAGTTCTAGATTAGATAGAAAGAGAAGGAAGATGATAAATAGAGGAATAGAAATACTTATTGAAAAGAAGCACAGAGGACAGGGGGCAACAAGATGGTTCAGTGGATACAGCACTGGTCCTGGAGTCAAGAGAATCTGAGTTCAAATCTGGCCTCAGACCCTTGATACTTCCCAGCTGTGAGATCTTGGGCAAGTCACTTAACCACAATTGCCTCAAGAAGAAGAAGAGGAAGAGGAGGAAGAAGAAGAGACAGAAAGAGAGGATAGATAATGAAGAAAGTAGAAGAAAATCTTTCTGAAAGAGGGTACAAAACTAAGTTTTAAAAACAGATAAATAGATTTACTTAAAGGGGGAAAAATGTAGGGAATTACTTTAACTGAGTGGGAAAATAGAGGGCATTAACTGTATAGCCAGATAAAAGCATGAGAAAAAGCAAAAACAAAATTCCAAAGGGAAAGGAGTAAAAAATGAAACAAGCTGATCAGGGGTGAGGGAAAATGACCCAATTGGAATATGACCAGCTTTTAAAATATTAAGATAAAATAATTGAAGGAACTCAGTATATGTTTATAGCAAAAGAGGGAAAATATAACTTAAAAAATATTAGAGACAGATGGAGGAAAATATAAACTTAAGTCATAACTTTAAATGTGATCTTCAAGCAATCCAACAAAATGAAAAAAAAAGTGACAGATTGGATAAGAAAACAAATCCTACAATCTGTTGTTCACAAGAAACACATTTAAAAAACAAAGACAAGCAAATTAAAATTGAGAGAATGGGGGAGGATGAATGATTATTCACCAAGGAAATAAAAAAAAAAAAAAGCTGGGGGTGCAATAATGCTATCTGACAAAGCAAAAACAAACATTCAAAAAAAATAAAATGGGATAAACAAGGAAATCATATTATTCTGGAAGGAACAATTGACAACAAACCAATATCAGTAATAAGCTTATATATTCCAAATGTTTTAGCATACAAATTCACAAAGAAAACATCTGAGCTAAAAAACATAGTAACACAACAGCGAAAAAAGATCTTAATATCTCTTATCTAGCAGAACAATAAGAGAAAATATGAAAATGAATAAATTTCAGGAAAAATTAGAGTTATAAAAATTATGATAACTAATAAGTATGATAAAAAATATTCATAATATAACTCAATAATCCAGTGCCATAAGTGGAAAACATAAATTACTTAGGGAAAAAACTGCTTATTTGAGAAAAAAATTGCTGGGTACACTGGAAAGCATTCTGACAGAAATTAGGCTTAGAACAACACTTTATACTAGTTCCATAATATATTCTAAATGGATATGCAACTTTAATATTAAAGATCATATTAGAATTAGAATGGAAACAAATCTCACAATTGTGTGTAGAAGAGGCATTTTTTTAGCCAAACAAAAGGTAGGGGCAATTACAAAAGATAAAGCAAAAAACTTTGATTACTTGAAATTGAAAGCTTCTGCATGATCAAAATTAATACCCATAAGTTAAGAAAGGAAGTGATCAAATGAGAAAATATCTTTGCATTAAATTTCTCTGACAAGGGTTTGGTAACTGGCATCTATAAACAATCACTGTATATGACTAATAACTATTACCTAATATAGTTAGAAACACAATCCAGAGAAGAATGAGGAGATGGTTAATACAGGCTTCCTCCTTAAGTTAGAGGGTCTAAAAGAGAAAGCTAACCAGAGGGAAAGGTTGACAGATGAAGAATACTTCCAGTGTGAGAAGTAGTCCAGAGGAGGAGTGAACTGCCAGATTAAAAAGGTTTCAGTGGCAGGTTGGAGAATATCCTGAGTCAGCAGTGAAGCCTAGAAGAGAAATGGGAAAAGGTATTTAAGGAGTATTGAATGATGAACTGATGTCATCTGTGAGAGAAATATCTAATGGCATAGTGTAGCCAAGGAACCTTACTGGCTCTCTTCTCCACATTTTTATCAAGCCTTGATGAACATCCTGCAAGACATGTTTATTTTTGAAAAACTATAAAGTGACTATCTAAAGTATACTTATATTACATGGAGAACTCTCTTTTGTCATGTCACAAACCCCTAATTTTTCTGACTCTTAAAGTGTGACAACTATATTTTTAATTTATGTTGTTAGAAATCATGTTGTACAGGAGCTATTTTCATTTTCGAGCTGGCAACAAAATAATTCAATGTACTTGAACCTTTCAAAAGAATTCTGAAATGAGAGACTTTTTTTCCCCTGGAAAGCCACCACAATTTGAATTTAAATGTTTTGTTTTGTTTTGTTTTGTTTTTTTGTCTATGACCTAATTCAACTTTAATAAGGTAAATGCAGAAGTTAACTATATTTTTCTAACATTATATGTGAAAAGATTCAAATTTCTTCTTAAAACACTGTCCTTAGGTAAAGATATTTCTAAGTCACTGATAAATTTCAAACTAATTGGCATTTTTAAAAATACATTAAAATGAATATAATAATGAATGAGTTTTAAAAGGGATTTTGCATCTATCTTAATAATGCAGCTTTGCAAGCTGTTAAAGAGTCAGAGCAATTAAATTAAACACAAGAATGGTCAGTGCAATCAATACAATTAAAATAATTAGGCCTGGTAACTGTAAGGTCAAATAGAGGTAGCTTTGTAACAAGGTGCCACTGCAAAATTACTGACATTTCCAACCAAATTATATTCTCTAAATTACTGCCTTAGTGATAAATAAATAAAGTTATGCTAATGTAGAAACTGATTACAGATTGAAATTAGTAAAATTGCTTGGTATGCAATCTTCTAGGGTTAACATATTTTTTAACATAATTAATAGCCTTTGCTCTCAACATCTGATTCTACATCATGTAGCTCATTTGCATTCCTTTGGAAAATGCTGACAAGACTAAATGTCTAAGAAGAAAGATCTCATCTATTGGAAGAAAAAGCTGGGTTCTTTTTTTTTTTTTTTTTTTTTTTTTTTTTTTTTTTTAGTGCTACCTCTCCAAATGGTAGTTGTGCATTTTTAATAATAATGACTCTAAATAGAATGTGAAAGAAAGTACTGCTATATCTGTTTTTCTTTTCACTTTGGTGTTCTAAGCCTTTCCTAGAGTCAATGTGAAATGTAATTGCTCTTTTGACCTCCATCTTCTCTCTCCCCAGGTCTGAGGAAGAGTTACACTGGTTGATTATTTCAGAAATGAAAGGCATTCTGACCTTGTCAATTGAATGCCTTGCTGCTTTCAGTGTTGCCCATTATATTGAAGGCAGGCAACTCCTGAAGAGAGACTGAAATCTACAGAAGAGCTGTGCTCTGGGCTGCCTGCCAGGGAAGGCTTCATCAGCAGCAATTTAAACATGGCTAAACATTGCTAGCAGCAAAGGTAAGGGGGAGGGTGGATGGGAGATGGGGGAAGGGAAGAAGATGAAAAGCATGGGAAAGGGAGGAAGTATATCATAATATTGTTAGTATACAATCTAAGGAGCTTTCGGGTAATTATTCTATTAGTGCATCTTTATTATGGTTTAGTAATGAAAACTAAAAAAGTTATTTGAAATCTAATAAAGAAAAAACTATTAACAATAGGAGTACAATGACCCATTTACTAAAACCATGTGGTATACTTTCACTGACAAGATTTTATATTAATTTTCCTTTGTAAATATCAATTTAAAGTGATTTTCTTGAAGTGTGGAATAATTATATAGCAGAGTGGATAAAAGTACCAGCCACAGAATCAGAAAGATCTGAGTTCAAAGCCAGCCTTAAATATTTAATAGTCATAAATCACTTGACTCTTGACTAGAGAGGTTATTGTAGGTATTGTAGAGAGGTTACTGAAGTATTGACTTGTTAAAGTTTACTCAGTTGTAAAATGGAATAACTGTACCTACCTCACAGAGCTGTCATGAGGATCAAATGATAGATTTCTAAAAGGAGCTTAACACAGTGCCTGGCTATGTAGGTTTATTCCTTTCCCTTTTCTCTTCCAGAGTATAGGTTTGGATATTTAGATACTGAAAATGGTTTTTAAATTTATGATTCAGAGGTAGGTCAGAATACATTACTATTAAACAAATGCAATTTGAGTTTGGTATTCTTTTTATTGTTAAACAAAAACAGGCATTTCAAGAATTTATATTTAAAGGAGATTTAAATTTTAAAAAATATATATATCATATTCCTCTCTAGAAACTGTTTCATTTTCATTAAAGAAAAATTAAGACTTATGTAGCCAGATTATAAAAACATAAAGACTTACCAAATCACACAAGAAAACCAATCTCATCACTTCATAGTTTTAGCTCCTATGTCGCTTGTATAACAACTAGTTCTCTAGAAAATTTACAGTCTTAGTGGAAAGAAAAGACTGATTAGTTGCTGGGAAAATTGGAAAATAGTGTGGCAGAAACTAACCATTGACCAACACCTAAACCCCATACCATGGTAAGTTAAAATGGGTTCATGATTTAGACATAAAGGGTGATACTATTAGCAAATTAGAAGAACAAGGGATAGTCTATCTCTCATAGCTGTGGAGAAGAAAGGAATTTATGGCCAAAGAAGAACAAAAGTACATGATGAAATACAAAATAAATAACTGGATTATATTAAATTAAAATGCTTTTGTACAAAAAAAAAAAAAAAAAAAAAAAAACAGTGAAGACAAGATTAGAAGGGGAGCAGAAAACTGGAAAATTTTATGTCTAAGGGTTCTGATAAAGGCCTAATTTATAAAATTGAGAGAATTGACTCAAATGTATAAGAATACAAGCCATCCTCCAATTACAAGTGATCAAAGGATATGAATAGACAATTTTCAGGTGAAGAAATTAAAACCATTTCTAGTCATATGCAAAAATGCTTTAAATCACTATTAATTAGAGAAATGCAAATTAAGACAATTCTGAAGTATCACTACACACCTCTCAGATCGGCTAAGATGACAGAAAAAGATAATGATGAATGTTGGAGGGGATGTGGGAAAACTGGGACACTAATACATTGTTGATGGAATTGTAAACTGATTCAGCCATTCTGGAGAGCAATTTGGAACTATGCTTAAAAAGTTATCAAACTATGCATACCTTTTGACCCAGAAGTGTTTCTATTGGATCTGCATCCCAAAGAGATCATAAAAAAGGGAAAAGAACCCACATGTGCAAAAATGTTTGTGGCAGCCCTTTTTGTAGTGTCAAGGAACTGGAAACTGAGTGGATGCCCATCAGTTGGGGAATGGTTGAATAAGTTATGGTATATGGATGTCATGGAATATGATTGTTCTATAAGAAATGGTGAACAGTATCATTTCAGAGAGGCCAGAAGAGACTTACATGAACCGATACTAAATGAAATGAGCAAAATCAGGAGATCATTGCACATGGCAACAAGAAGATTATACGATTTTCAATTCTAATATACATGGCTCTTTTCTATAATGAGATGAGTCAGACCAGTTCCAGTGCTTATGATGGAGAGAGCCATCTACACCCAGAGAGAGGACTATGGGAACTGAGTCCCTGAGTCCCTATGGGAACTGGATCACAACATAGTATTTTCACCTTTTTTGTTGTGGTTTGTTTGCTTTTTTTTTTCTTCTCATTGTTTCCCCCTTTTTGATCTGATTTTTCTTCTGCAGCATGATAAGTTTAGAAATATGTATAGCAGAACTGCACATTTAACATATATTGTATTACTTGCCATCTAGAAGAGGAGGTAGGGGGAAGGAAGGGAGAAAAATTTGAAAGGTTTTGCAAGGGTGAGTGTTGAAAACTATCTTTGTATGTATTTTGAAAATAAAAAGCTATTATTAAAAAAAGCTGACCAACATAAAACAATCATTGAATATTAGCCAATATGTATAAGTTAAGAGGTATCAGATGTGAAATATATACAAGTACTTCAGAACTTCAAAAATAGGGATCAGGATGAGTTGGAATATTTGGCAAAAGCTGAATGTAAGAAATGGAACCTGAGCTGACAAGCCCTAATTCCACATCAATGTGTGTGTGTGTGTGTGTGTGTATTAAAGAGAGCTTGAGTGAGTTAGAAGATTCCACTCAAAGAACATGCAAAAGAAGATTGTCATACAGAAATTATTTTCTGAAATTTATTTGGTAAGCGGCTATAATAGTGCTATCATCTCCACTTCCACATTAATAAGACAAGTACCACAATGTACTCTGTTTGACCCCAGTAACTATTTTAAATCAGGGACTGAAATAGTGGTGAGCTAGAACCAACTACTACTGAATCATATGAATGCAGATTGCTGAATTTTCAGTATGAGCATTTAAAAAAAGACAAACTCTATAAATCAGAGAGTGATTTATTGTTTTGTTGATTGTTTAGACTTAAGAAAGTGATAAAAAATGTTAACATAGCTTAAAATTAAAAGCATATTTCTTTTTTTTCTTTTTTTCAGAAAACTAGTTGTTAAATATTTACCAGCACAACTCTGGACTGAAGTCAAATAAAGTCAGCTGTCTTTTTAATTCATAGCTGAAATATTTCATTTTCATAAGAGAAAAAACTGAAATATAGCATCTTATGTTTTAAATTTTGGGTGCTTTTTTCTGTATGTAAATGGAATACAAATAAACAAAATTAAACTCTATCTTCTTATTATCATTCAAAGATGTAGTTTTTCCTATGCTAAAGAACTCGGTAACAGTTGGTCAGTCAATTGATATTCATTAAGCATCAGGTACTGTGCTAACCCCTGAGGGCACAAAAAGAGGCAAAAGAGCCTTTGTACTCAATAAACTCACAATCAAATGGGGAAAACAACAAGCAAGCACACATGTACAAACAAGATATATACAAGATAAATAGGAAATAATTAACAAAGAAGAGGTATTGGACTTAGGTTTAGTGAATAGAGGAAAATCTAGACCCTCAGGAAAAAAAAGATAATGTGAGCTAAGACCTATCAGTGATCCACAAATGAAATTAATTGTTAAGAACATTACACATATTGTAGTATGATTACTTACAAAAGTAAGTTGAAAATATGATTTATGAGAAAATTCATTTTTAGACTAATATTATATTGATGGGTAGAAGACAAGTGCATTTTGATAATAATCTTCAAAAAACCAACACAAAGCCCCAGCCTGGTGGTTAATTTGTTTTTCAACTCTACATAAAATTTACAAGAGTTAATGAGCTTACACAGGTGTGAAATGTTTCATAAACTCAGAAACTGTCATTATGATGGTTGTTTTGTTTACTAAGTGCTAAGAGTTGAAAGACAAAAATGTAATTGTCCTCAAGGAATTCAAATTTCCAGGGAAGGGACATTAAAGATCATTTAAGGAAAGAAATCACTCTCACCTTGAGAAATAAGTACAAATTTCTAGTAGAAGGTGTAGCTTGAATCAAATCTTAAAAGAAATAAAAAATTATTAAGCAAAGTTGGAGAAGTGGTGCATTCAAGCCATGAGGGACAGCTAATGCAAAATCATGAAAAACAAAAATTTTATGTTACATGTGAGAAATTTCATGTGAGAAGGCCAATTTGACTGGCCTATAGGGCACATTGAGTGTGATAAACGTATAGAGAGCTTTAAATGTCAAAGAGCAAGGTTTATATTTGATCTTACAGTTTATAAGAGCCTCTGGATTTTTGGGGGGAGGGGGAGTAGAGAACACATAAGGAGAGTGATATAGTCATCTTATTCTTTTGGCAGCTATAAGGAGTATGGATTGGAATAAAATTTAAAAATAGACTTGAGAGAGGGAGACAAAATAAGAGGTTATTCCAGTGTCCAAATGAAGAGTGATGAAGGCATGAAACAAATATTGTCAATAACACATTTTTTAAAATAGTATGTAGGATTAAAATGAAGATGGAAGAATGAATTACATCTAAGGAGACAATTTAATAGTGAATATTACCAAGAGAGATTGTTATAACCTGTAATGCTAGAGAAACTGAGGCAAGATAGAGATTAAAGAGTTTTTTAATATTTTATTTGAGAAGGAGAGATTGTGTTGGGAGCACGTTGCCCTCAGGACTGATGTCTCAAATCATCCAGCAGCAGCCAGTGTGAGGTTCCCCTGAAATATATATTCACATGACTCCAAATGACTGGGTAAATCAAGAGAGGGTCATAGTCTGAGCACAGAGATTGGGAATGGACCATCAATCCGGTTCTGACAGGGTAGGTGGAGGCACCAGACATTCTGATGACTTAGGAGGAGTTAAGAGCAAGGAAGTCTCAATTCCTCTTATCTTGAGTTTACACATTTACAATTTAGAACCTAAGAGTAACTAGACTTAAGTTATATCAGTCTTAATGATTAGGAGGGGTGTTGCAACCAGGGTGATTGAGGTAGAACAATTCAAGGAACTGAGGCAGAACAATTCAAGGAAACTGAGGCAGAACAATTCAGAGAGACTGAGGCAGAACAATACAGAGAAACTAAGGCAGGCCCATTAGGGAAACTGAGGCAAGACAATAAAAGGGAATTGTGGTACAACATTCCACACTCTCTCTTCTGAATATTCAAATCATTTAATTCCCTTCCTCTGGATACCTGGAAGGTTTTAGCACCATAAACTTGACCAACCCTATGTAAAGCAAATAAACCATAATAAAACTAGAAAAATGCAAGGACAAGTCTCTCCCCGACAACCCCAGAGTTAGTCAGCAATACAAAGACTCCCTGTTGCATGTCAGATCCTCTGCACTTGGAGTACCATCTCAGCCAGAGAATTCAGTTCAGTTCAGAGAATTCAGAGATGGACAGTTCACCGTGAGTTAGATCTGTGGTCTTTTGTGCACTGAACTCAGCCTCTGCTTATAGAAGGAGTAGCAGTGCTCAAAACAGTCATGCTGCCCATTCTAAGAGGGGCACCCCAAGGCTGTCAGTAGGGCTGCAGGAGACTCCAAAGGGGGAAGAGTAAGACTTGGAGTAGCTCCACCTGTCCCCACTTAGAAGAACAAGAGCTGCTACTAAGATACACAAAGAATCCAGATTTCTGAGCAGACTTATCAGAAATTGCACAGTTAGACCATCAAGGCAGGTAAACCCCAAACTTTAGAGGCCTGATACCAAACTGCAAGGTCCTTTGAGAATGCTGAAATACTACTTAATGGGGTTACAGGACTGGAAAAACAGATAAGAGACTGCCAGTCCCAAGATAGGTGTCTGTATCTTGGAGATTTCCTAAAAAATAGTCCCCAAAACTAAGTCTGCCAGGGCAATTCCAGCAGAATAGGAGGTTTCAAAGTTAAAGCATAAGCAGCAGTCACATCCCAATAGATTTTTAAAAGGAAAAAGGACTGCTTGAAGACCTCAGTGATAAGGGACACAACGGCAGGGGTAGGGCAGAAATGCCTGAGGCAAAGTGAACAGAAAATTGGGGGTTCCCTCTCTTTTAGGTATTTTGAGAAAAATCCACCAGTTTCCCCACTTCCCTATATCTCTTCCTCCCCTTTTTGTTTCGTCAAATGGAATAATCCAAAGAAAAGCAAATAAATTATTAAATAACCATCCCACATATAAATCCAGAGAATAAATTAAATTCCTATATACATCAGACTAGTACAGTAGTGTTTCCTAAAAATCTCGCAAATATAACAGCAATAGTTACAAATTTAACATTTCCATCCCAAATCTTAAACACACAGTAATACAGTTCCATCCCTAATCAAACATACAGTAATAGATGACCCAGCCAGGGTTTTAACAGTCATTCATCAACCATTCCCAAGTTCCCCCCATCAGTCTAAAGTACATTAAGAGCAGGATCAATGATTTTCATACAAGCTGCTTCAGGCTGAGAATGGGTGGAGAACAGGCTCTCAGTCCAAGCAGGGGGATGGGTGTGGTGTGGTGTGCTGACAATGGGCTGATCCTGGTCCCAGAAGCAGTTTAATATAGCTGTAAATTTTTTTATTTATTTAATAGCCTTTTATTTACAGGATTTATATATACATGGGTAACTTTACAGCATTAACAATTGCCAAACCTCTTGTTCCAATTTTTCACCTCTTACCCCCCCCCCCACCCCCTCCCCTAGATGGCAGGATGACCAGTAGATGTTAAATAATATAGCTGTAATTTGACCAAAATCTAGAACAAAAAACAAATTTAATAAATAAAGGTTAGAACAGTCTGAGATAAAGACTTGGTTCACAAGACTGCTGCAAAATGTGAAGAGGCTCAGCAGCAACTATGTGAAGGAACAAGTTTGCTTCACAGGACAGGCAAACGGCTATAGTCCCAATAAAAAGAGCAGTTAGGTCTCACAGACCACTGTGCTAATTGTCCTCTCATTATTTAGAAACTTAAAAAAAAAAAATCTTTAAAAAAATTGAATATCCAAAAAATAAATATCCAGTAACATTTACCTAAGTATTTAGGATATAATGATTACATATAATCAGATTAGAAACAAGAAGTTATGATATAATTGAATTGCATTAACAATTCTTATTGACCATTGTTCTGATCAATCACAGGAGGAAAAAATGCAAGAACATGACTATAAAATAACATAAGCAATCAAAACTCAACCTTCAGCACAAACAGGATAAAATAGCCTTAACACAGTTTACCAGTAATAGTCCCAATGGAGCTTTAAAACTCCCAAATAATATTAACTACAAGCCCAAGAAATTTTACCTCCCATAACAAATCCCATTAGCCACAGTTTCAGATAAATCCTAAACAAGTATTTACCATTACTTTATATTGATAACAGTAAGAAATGTCTCAGTAAGTCTACACAATAATCTTTCATATCCAAGTAGATGTTTCATAAGTGAACATTATACAAATCATTTTGTTTTAAAATACTCAATACATAGAAAAAATTCCAAATTGCATATTGTCCACAACAGAAACATTTTCAAAAGGATAAAGAAAAAAAAAACCTTATTTTCAGAGGCCCTTTAAATGACTTCAGGATAATCCAATACAATCAATTAAAACATACAGAATATCCTAATACTATCTATATAAGAGAATCTGAAAGATTTTTTAAAATATCAATTAAACTTTTAAAAATAACCCTACCAAATTATAGATCACATTTATGACCATATTCCTAAACAAGGAGACCATTATGTAGCTAAAGAAACAAAAATTCAGTCAATTAACTTAAAAGTAGGCCTGTCTCTTAAAATCACTTGCCAGAGCCAAGCCTCTGCAGAACTTGGCTGGAACACACTTGGGGGAGAGGAGGGATTAGATAACACTTTGACAAGGCTCTTTCCAAGGCCTCCCTCCTGCCCTTCTCCCCCACTCCACGTAGCATTTCTCCTAACTCCACCATGCTTTCCGACCTTCTACTTAACTTTCCTCTTTCCTTCTTGCTACATACTTTAAACAAATTCCCAAAGCTACAACCTTTCTAACTAGATGCTCCATGGCTAAAGTAGCAGTAGGCCAGGGACTTGGGGTGGGGGGGAGGAGAAGGAAGGAGTAAGGGGAGGTTTAATCTTCACCTTTGAAGACAAAAGATTTTTCTACTCTATCCAACTTCTTTTCCACTCTACCCAACTTCTTTTCCACATGCAAATTTTCCTTCTTGTCTCTCCTCCCAAATATCTTCCCCCATACTTTCTCTCCCCTTCTTTTTTAAATCACCTTTAGTTTCCTGTCCTTTCCCTTCAAAACTTTTAAGATTCACAATACAGTGAATAGCTAAATAACTCCATAAAACCCACATGGATTTAAAGCATAACTTATAAAGTTAACAAATTACCCAAGGTGTTTCAGAAGGTAACATACTTTACCTAATTAGAGGCATGTGACTGACCAAATCATATACAGGTTTAAAAGTTTTCTCTTCAGTTATAAGGGTTTCACAATTCAAACAAATTCTTAAGAACTTATACTCAAAATAAATCTAGCATGCAAAAGCAATTTTTTAAAAAAAATTATTTCCCACAATTTCAGAGTCATCCTAAAATTCCCAATCAAATGTTTTCTACTGCCTAAGTTTCAAAGCAACTAGCATGAATGTTTTTTTCCCCAGGCAGCTTCAATCAAATAAGGTTTTTTATTGCTCTTTATTCTTCTTTAGCAGGCTGCTTTTCTGGGGAAAAACTTTTCTGTCAGTTTTTAAATAGCCAAGATTTTCTGTTCCTTTTGCTTACAAATCAGTGTAATAGGTTAAGAAGTTAGAAATCAAGCAATGAAATGACCAGATTTCTTAATCACAGTTCTTAAAACTTTAACAGAGATCTTTAACCAATTAAACACAGACAGAACACAAATCACACAGATATAGATGGCACAGTTACAACATTAAACAAAACACTTAACATATACAGATTAGGGGCTATCCAGAAACCTTAGGAATACCCCCTGAGGGAAGTTGTTGCAGCTTTAGAGTCTTCCCTCCCAGAATCCAGAGTTTTTTAGGCTTCCAAGTCCCAGTTTGGTGCATTTCTCTGCCTTCACAGAGAACACAGAGATAACCAGATAGTGCCCAAAGGCACCCAGAACCAGAGTTGGGCCACACTGCGTCCAGTGTGCACAGTTCTCAGAAGTTAGCACTTGTTGGCATTTTATGATTCTAAGAATCCAGAAGCTAGCACAGACAGAACAGGTAAACAGACCAAGACATTCAGACTTACTCCCCCATGGCCAAAATGGAGGTGTCCAGCATTGCGGCTGAAAACTGCTCTCTTTCCAGAGACTCTGGAGAAATCCAGAGGGCCAGCTGATAGCAGCAGCAATTTGCTCATATGCTGCTATAGGATAATTAATTTCCAGCCCTTTACAGCCGGCCTCTCCAAGCAAAGAACCCAGATCCTCAACCACCCTGAAGCCCAAGATGGAGACCCAAAAGTCTCTAATCTCTAATCCTGCTCTCCTAACTTGGTGGGATCTCCAAATTCAATGCTGGAGAAACTGAGACAAGATAGAGATTAGAGAGTTTTTAATATTTTATTTGAGAGGGAGAGATTGTGCTGGGAGCATGCTGCCTCAGAGCTGATGTCTCAAAATATCCAGCAGCCAATGTGAGGTTCTCCTGAAATATATATACACGTGGCTCCAAGCAATCAGGTAGACTGAGGAAGGGGCAGAGTCTGAGCACTGAGATTGGGAATGGATCATCAGTCTGGTTCTGTCTGGGTAGAGGGAGGTAACAGACATTCTGATGACTTAGGAAGAGTTGGGAGCCAGAAAGTATCAACTTCCCCTTATCTTGAGTTTACACATTTACAATTTAAAACCTTAGAGTAATTAGCCTTAAGTTATATCAGTCCTAATGATCAGGAAGGGTGTTGCAACCAAGGGGATTGAGGCAGAACAATTTAAGGAACTGAGGCAGGACAATGTAAGGAAACTGAGGCAGGACAATTCAGAGAAACTGAGGCAGAACAATTCAAGGAAACTAAGGCAGGACAATAAGGGAAACTGAGGCAGCACAATAAAAGGGAACTGTGGCCCAACAAACCTTTAAAAACAAACCCTTTCTAAAAACCAAGGAAAGAAATTAATACCATTTAAAATACTCTACAGCAGGGCCAGGATGTAGTATACTCTTCATACTGTTCATCTTCCTTTTGACTTAGTGCTAAAATAAAATTATGTATGTAAGCATTTTTAAGTCACAACATATAAAACTGGAAAACTGTATATTTTGAAATCTTATCAAAATTTCTGAACTCAAACCAATAGAATGAAGTTCACTTTGGGGGGTATAATTTACAAATTCAACTGATTGGCAAATTCCCTGCTTTCAGTGAAATCATTTTGCCTGACTAGGTCAAAAAGGATTAAACACCCTAATAGCATAAAATTAATGACATAAAGATATTTGAGCATTTGTAAAGAAAAAAATTCAGATAAAATGTGTGTTTACATAGATTATTATATGCTTTTTAGATTTTTTTTATCTAAAGATATTTTGTTTGCTAAAATGAACAGAAAAAATTTAAATAAGGAAAATTAATAAAAAACCAGATTGAGAAGACACAGTTATTCAGATGAACTAGTTGGAAGACACATATATAATCTGAAAACCTGCAACTAAAATGAATGCTCTGAGAAGACCTGTTCAAAAGCAGAACAATAACTGAAATTATGATAGTCTCAGGGTGTGATAATTCATCACATCATTTAAATATGACTATTGTCAGCTTTTAATATTATAATTAAGCAATTGTAAATCAAATAACTAATGTGAAATTTAGGGAAGTTTATATAAAGATTAAGATCATACCTAAAAAAAGGAGGAGCTTTTAAATGTCATAATTTCATTTAGGGATAAGGCACTCCTTATAAGAAAGCCTTTATTTAGGGCAGTAGAAGTTATAGCCGTCTAGGAAAAGAATCTGTAGGGAATACAAGAGACAATTGGATTAAGAAAGAAGTAGGACAAGCCATTCTCCAATTGATAAATGGTCAAAGGACATGAACAAACAATTTTCAGATAAAGAAATTAAAAGCATTTCCAGTCATGTGAAAAAATGTTCTAAATCACTGTTAGAGAAATGAAAAATAAGAGAACCCTGAGATACCATTACATACCTCTCAGTAGGCAAAGATGACAGGAAAATACAATGATAAATGTTGGAGGGGATGTGGGAACACTAGGACACTAATACATTGTTAGTGGAGTTGTCAAATGATCCAACCATTCTGGAGAACAATTTGGAACTATACCCAAAGGACTGATTGCGCATGCCCTTTGGTTCAGCAATGTCTCTACTAAGCCTACATCCCAAAAAGATCATAAAAAATGGGAAAGGACCCACATGTGCAAAAATGTTTGTAGCAGCCCTTTTTATAGTGGCAAGGAATTGGAAACTAAGTAGAGTCATCATCAGTTGGAGTATAGCTAGATAAGTTGTGGTACATGAAGGTGATGGAATATTACTGTTAGATAAGAAACAATCACCAGGATGATTTCAGAAAGGTCTGGAGAGACTTATATGAACATCATCTGTTATGTTATATTGTGTAATCCTATATTGGGCTTTTCTTGGCAAAGATACTAGGATGGTTTGCCATTTCCTTCTCTGAGTCATTTTGTATAGGGTTACAGAAAGTCCAACATAACTAAAACAACTGAGCAACAAATAAAATGCCTGCTCATCTCTGCTTTATCTGGTTTGAGAGAGACAAAAAGATCAGAAAACACAAGGTTTGCATCTCTGCCTTATTGGAAAAAAGGACTTGCTTTTACTGAAAATCAATAAAAATTTCTTTAAAATTTTAAAAATAATATTGTTAAGTATTGCTAAAACATTTTAAACATTTTTTAAGTTTTAAGTTCTAAATTTTATCCTGTCCTCCCTCCCTACCCTTATCCCTCTTGAGATAGTAAGCCATCTTACTTACATTATGGGTTATACATGAGCCATCATATAAAACATTTCCATATTATTCATTTTGTGAAAGAAAGATAGAAGAAAAGGAAGGAGGGAGGAAGACAGGAAGGAAGAAAGAGAAAGTGGGAGACAGGGAGGGAGGAAGGGAGGAAGAAAGAGAGGGAGGGAGAGAAAAAGGAAGGAAGGAAGGAGAGAAGGAGGGAAGGAAGGAAGAAAGGAAGGAAGGAAAGAAGAGTAAAATGAAAACTTTTAGTCTGTATTCACACAATATCAGTTTTTTCTCTGAAGACGGATAGCAATTTTCATCATAAGCACTGTGAGATTCTCTTACATTATTGTATCACTAAGAATAATTAAGTCATTGAAAGATTTAGAATTTTGTTATCTGGATTATCTGGGTTGCACCTTGAGCATATCCCAAATCTCATTCATGCAATGAAAACATGTCTGTCCTCTTGCTGAGTTCTAGTCTCAAACTATCCTTCTACTCTTGGGGTCTTCAAAATCAGATACCTCAGGATTGAATTCAAAGAGTAAATAGCAGGAGCTCCCATAGTATCGACTAGAACTTCTCACATCTATTCTCTTGTAAGCCTCTGCACAATCTGCATGAAGTCCAAGTATACAGGTATGGGATCCCAATTTGGTGTCTTTAGAGTCTGTTAGGATTCTTACAAGGTGCTAAGTAAGTGGAATTGAGGAGACACTGGTTAAATCTAGTTTAGCATTGATTAAGTGATATAATGATTAATGTATACTCAGTGTGGGGCATATAAGGAGAAGCTATCAGGGCCAGAAAGGACAAGCCCACTAGAAGCTCATTCGAAGGGAGCTAGAGGCAAAAGCTGGCAGAGGCAAAGGACTAGCAGCAGGAGCTCTTGTAGCCAAGGAGAGAGATAGGCCTATAAGAAAGCTAACTGGGCCCCAGGAAAAGAGCTAAGACTCTGAGAGAGACAGTAAAGAATTTTGGATTTTAATACCTGGCTGCATTTGGGGTGATTACTCTGAACTGAAACTAAGGCTGCCTCCAGAAGCCCCCCAAGGAACCTGCTCCCAGAGAACATTATACTGTAGAGCAGAATATTACAAGAATCCTGCTAGAATTTTGAAAAGACTAGATCTAGTTTCAATTAGTTCCAATTGGCATTCTAATGAGAGAGCATCTGGACATACAAGAGCCACAGTGTCCACTTTTCTGTTGACATCAGTATATTCCGTGACAAAATTCAAGCTTACCTAGATTTTTCTGATGTATAAAAAGTCTATCACTGAAACCATCAAATCCAAGCTTTCAAGGTATTTTATCCAAATATTTCATAAAAAGTTTAGGAAATGATGGTAAATTAAGATCCACCATCCATGATAGAATTGTAGTCCACATTCTCAGTTTTTACCAATACCTCTGTATAATATCCTATGACTGGAGGTGAAATAGACCTATAAAGAATTAATAATGAGGTCAATGTGGCTACCATTGGGGTGTGTGAATGAACTCTTTCCCTGACCCTAGTCCAATTTCCCCAAACTGGACAAGATTTTATCTTCTTCGTGACAAAAGCTACATTCTCTTATGGACATCTAATCCACAATTATAACAAAATGTGGATCTGTTACTCTGATGATTATCTGAAGGAGGTATTATTGTTAGCTTTTGTGCCCTCTGTTTCCTTGGTCTTCTACCTCTCTGAGGATAATAATATCGTTCATTGTTCTATCTCTAATTTAATTGCTTCAAAATCTATACCTGCTCCTCAACACTGTTACCCTGGTTTGCTTCTCTGGCTCACACTTGAGAAGGATTATACTGATCCTTGAAGTTCAGAAATACCTGTCAACTGAAACTTTCTTATCAATGATTTTTGTGACTGCATAAATCTGATAAAATCAAATGCATGTATTTCTGCAGTGTCATTTTTCCTGCATTCTCAAGATCTACTGCATCTATTTTTATTAGTCTCTTCACTCACATTTTGTTAAGTTTCTGAGGAAAAATTCAACAAGTTTTTCTCCTTGCATAGCATAACAATAGAGACAAAATTAGCATAGGAATCTAATGATCAGCCCCCTTCAAACATCTCAGTTAGAATGTGTACACACTCATGCCAAGTAACATCTGGATTTATCTCTATGAGATTATCCACTGTTGCTACAGTTGTCCCATTAGGTTTCCTATCAGTTTGATCACTGACTCAGAGGCCTTCCACTGTCCCAGATGCACCCTTGCTTGTCCCATGCAAACCTCTTAGGATTGTTCATGCCCACGGAAAATACCATGGTATCTGTCTTTGATAGGAAATTATAGACTCAGCCTCACTCGTAAATGAATTAAAATTCCCAGATTTTAATTGTAACATTCAGTCTCTTTATAAGAATAGGTCATTCTATTGCAAGGACTCTTACTTCTTTAAGCTATTCTTCATCCTCAAAGGGTGATATTTCTAGGAATCACTCCCTATTCTCAGTTTCTCAGGAATATCTCTTTGATCAAAGTTCTAAGGCACGATTTAAATAATTTCCTGGTTTTCCTCCCCAGCTTTAACCTCAATAGTCTTAATTCTATACTCTTTCACTCTTTTCACTTCTTTGTTCCATATCATTAAAGTGTCTTCCTTCTTAAGATCTGGGTCTACTCCTGGTAATAAAAATTCCTATGCTTTTCAAATGAAAACCAAGACAGTACCCCCTCAATTACCTTAGTTCCCATCATTTGTAGAGACTGCTCCAACTTTGACCACATTAATACAAAAATATTAGTGCAATTAATAAATGTATAGTATTCCAGATTAATATACTATCCTGAAACAACACAATAGACATGATTTCAAATCATGAAAATTAGGGCCAATTACTTTTTTTGTGTTTCTGTACATGGCAATTAATTACATAAAAATTGTATTCAGATATTTTAATAGAGCATATCAATAAATTTGTCAATTTTATAACAATAAAATGATCTTAAGCTAGCTTATTCCTACATCTCCACAAAATAATACAGACAAATAAAAATTATATAATCCTAGGTTATATCAATGAAGAAATTAAATTATCTTTGACTCTAAAGAAAATCTTCTTTTGAAGAGGAAAAAAAAAGCAAACAAAAAGACAAACCCCCATTCTGAGACACAAATTTTGTTATTGTTTGGTCATTTTCTAGTTGTGTCCGATTCTTCATGACCCCCTTTTGGGGTTTTCTTGGCAAAGATCTTGAAGTGATTTATGATTTCCTTCAGATGAAGAAGCTAAAGCAAATAGGGTTAAGTGTCTGCCTCAGGGTAACATAGCTAATAAATGTGTAAGGCTGAATTTGAATTCAAGTTTTCTTGATTCTAGACTCTGCATTCAATCCACTGTGCCATTTAGCTATTTGAGGCAGAATTGGTGAAAGTCAAAAACTGCCTTAAATTTTCTTTCTAATTCAAAGAAGTTTCTTAGCCACTCAACAAAGGATCACAAATTTAAATTGATGAGTCCTGGGGACATCTTCTTTGTGTAAAAGGGTGAAACAAAGGAGATGTCACCAGGACTTCTCAATTTAAAAAAAAAAAAAATTACTCTAGGAAAAAAGCCACCCTCCCAAATTTCTCACAAAAAATTGCTAGCAAACAAACTATAAACCAAAACAATTCATTCTATGCCAGTAAAAATATAAATAAATCTACTCAAGTCAATACATTAAGAAGATAATGGAATGCTTCTGAGGTAAAATTCTAAAGAATTATGGTTCAGGAAAAAAATGTGTCATCCAGGACTTTTAGAAGAAAAAAAATAGCAACTTATGCTCCAGAATTTCTTACAAAAATAAGCAACTAGAAATTATATTCCTGTGAATGATGCCCCCATTTATAATGAAGGATGTATTGTGTGCCTCAAAGAGAGACATGACATGACACTTTAACATCTCTCGCCTCTTTCTCTGAAGGAGTCTTTGTTATGCCACAGTTTTCTTTTATTGTCCTGACTTAGTTTCCCTAATTATCCTGACTCAGTTTCCCTAATTGTTCTGCCTCAGTTTATAATTGTTCTGCTCAATCCTGCAAAACCAACCCTCCCTCTTAATCAGAATATTTGATAAGGATAAAAGATCTTATATTTTAGAATATTAGAATGACTCTCCCCATCCCAAGCTATCAGAATATCAGATGCTGTCTTATCAAGATGCCTCTCCCCATGTCTTGGGTGTCATCTCATCTCCAGAGGCTTACCCCATCCTGTCAGAGTCCCATTCCAGCTCTCAGTACCCTGACTCCACCCCTGCCTCAGTCTACCCCCCTGAGTCTGAGCCACGTGTATATATGTCATTGAGAACTCACATTGTTTGCTGGATTCTTGGAGACGATAGTCTCATTCAGCCCTGGGGACAAACCATGGATTCATTTGGTCCCAGTAAATCTCTCCCTTTTAAGTAAATTATTAAATACTCTCTAATCTCTATCTTGTCTCAGTTTCTCTGGCATTACATTTTTAATTCCTATGAGTAAAAGAAAACAGGAGGCCAGTCACTTTGCTCTCCTCAGAAAAGAGGGATATGGGGTTGGAATTAAGACTATCTGTTCCCTTAAATATTATTGTTCTTGGGACAATATCTAGGTCCAGGTTAAACCCCTTAATTCTAGTTTCTGAGAGCATATCTGAAGAACTTGACAGTTTGTTAATCTTGTGTCATGCAAAAGGAATTATACTTTCTACATCACCTTGCAAAGAGCCCATTGTTGAAAAGAGCCATGTCTCTCAGAACTAATTGTCATATAATCTTGTAGGAGTTCTGTACAAGGATATACTGGTTCTACTCACTTCACTGTAAGTCTCTCCAGGCCTCTCTGAAATCATTCTGCTGATCATTTCTTACAGAAAAATAGTATTACATAGCATTCATATGCCATCACTTATTCAACTATTCTCCAACTGATAAACATCCACTCAGTTTCCAGTTTCTAACTACTACAAAAAGTGCTGCTACAAACATTTTTGCACATGTGGGTCCCTTTCCCTCCTTTAAGATGTCTTTGGGATACAGACCCAGTAGATAGTCTGCTGGATGAAATTATACAGTTTGATAACCCTTTGGGCAAGTTCTAAATTGCTCTCCAGAATAGTTGGATCAGTTCACAACTCTACCAACAATGTATTAGTGGGCCAGTTTTCTCACATCAACTCCTACATTCGTCATTATCTTTTCCTTTTATCTTAGGCAGACTGAGAGGTGTGTAGTGATACCTCAGAATTGTCTTAACTTCCATTTTTTTTTTTATCAATAATGATTTACAGTATTTTCTCATATGACTTTGAATGGTTTTAATTTCTTCATATGAAATTGTTTGTTTATATCTTTTGACAAATTATCAATTGGAGAATGGCTTAAATTCTTGTAAATTTTAATCAATTCTCTCTATATTTTAGAAATGAGGTCTTTACGAGAATCCTTGGATGTAAAATTTTTTTCCCAGTTTATTGCTTATCTTCCAGTCTAGTCTGCATTGGGTGTGCTTGTACACAAACTTTTTTTTTTTTTTTTAATAGCTTTTTATTTACAAGTTACATGCATGGGTAATTTTACAGCACTGACAATTGCCAAACCTTTTGTTCCAATTTTTCCCCTGTTTCCCCCCATCCCCTTCCCCAGATGGCAGGATGACCAATACATGTTAAATATGTTAAAGTATAAATTAAATACAAAATAAGTATTACATGACTGAACTGTTATTTTGCTATACAAAAAGCATCAGACTCTAAAATATTGTACAATTAGCCTGTGAAGGAAATCAAAAAGGCAGGCAGGCAAAAATATAGGGATTGGGAATTCAATGTAATGGTTCTTAGTCATCTCCCAGAGTTCTTTCTCTGGCTATAGCTGGTTCAATTCATTATTGCTCTATGGAACTGATTTGGTTCATCTCATTGCTGGAGATGGCCAGGTCTATCAGAATTGATCATCATGTAGTATTGTTGTTGAAGTATATAATGATCTCCTGTTCCGGCTCATTTCACTCAGCATGTACAAAAACTTTTTAACTTCATATAATCAAAAATTATCCATTTTGCTTTCCATAATGTACTCTAGTTCTTCTTTGGCGACAAATTCCTTCCTTCTCCAGAGATCTGAGAGGTAGGCTATCCTTTGTTCTTCTAATTTGTTTATAATATCACTCTTTATGTCTAAATCATGAACCCATTTCAACCTTATCTTGGTATTTATAAATTGTTAGATGTTGATCAATGCCTAGTTTCTGCCATACTGTTTTCCAATTTTCCCAGCAATTTTTAACAAATAATGAGTTCTTATCCCAGAAGCTGGAGTTTTTGGGTTTATCAAACATTAGATTCTATAGTCATCACCTATAATGTCTTGTGAACCTCACCTATTCCACCTGATCCATTATACTATTTCTTAGCCAATACCAACTGGTTTTGATGACTATTGCTTTATAATATAGTTTTAGCTCTGGAACAGCTAAGCTACTTTCATTTGCATTTTTTCATGAATTCCCTTGAAATTCTTGACCTTTTGTTCTTCCGGATGAACTTTGTTATTATTTTTTTCTAGTTCTCTAAAATAATTTCTTGTAGTTTGACTAGTATGGCACTGAATAAGTAGATTAATTTGAGCAGTATTATCATTTTTCTTATATTAGCTTAGCCCACCCATGAGCACTTGATATTTTTCCAATGAATTAGATCTTACTTTATTTGTATGGAAAGTGTTTTGTAATTGTCTTCATATAGTTCATGACTTACCTTGACAAGTAGACTACCAAATATTTTATATTATTGAAAGTTATTTTTTTCTTTTTTTATTATAGCTTTTTATTTATAAGATATATGCATGGGTAATTTTTCAGCATTGACCCTTGCAAAACCTTCTGTTCCAACTTTTCCCCTCCTTCTTCTACCCCCTTCTCTAGATGGCAGGCAGACCAATACATGTTAAATATGTTAAAGTATATGTTAAATACAATATATGTATAAATATCCATACAGTTATTTTGCTGCACAAGAAAAATCAGACTTAGAAATAAGGTAAAAATAACCTGAGAAGGAAATCAAAAATGCAAGCACACTTGTTTCCCATAGTTCTTTTGTTGGGTGTAGCTGTTTCTCTTCATTAATGAACAAGTGGAACTGATTTGGTTCATCTCATTGTTGAAGAGAGCCACATTCATCAGAATTGATCATCATATAGTATTGTTGTGGAAGTATATAATGATCTCCTGGTCCTGCTCATTTCACTCAGCATCAGTTCATGTAAGTGTCTCCAAGCCTTTTTGAAATCATCCTTCTGGTCATTTCTTACAGAACAATAATATTCCATAACATTCATATACCATAACTTATTCATCCATTCTCCAGTTGATGGGCATGCACTCAATTTCCAGTTTCTAGCTACTACAAAGAGGGCTGCTGCAAATATTTTTGCAGATACAAGTCCCTTTTCCTTCTTTAAGATCTCTTTGGGATATAGGCCCAGTAGTAACACTACTGGATCAAAGGTTATGTACAGTTTGATAACTTTTTGATCATAGTTCCAAATTGCTCTCCAGAATGGTTGGATGCATTCACAATTCCACCAATAATGTATCAGTTTGACAGTTATTTTAAATGGAATTTGTCTTTGTATCTCTTGCTGATAGATTTTGTTGATAACATATAAAAATGCTGATTTATGTGGCTTTATTTTGTATCCTGCAACTTTGCTTAAGTTGTGAATTGTTTTTTAGCAGTTTTTAAGTTGATTCTCTAAGTATACCATCTGCAAAGAGTGATAATTCAGTTTCCTCCTTATCTACTATAATTCTTTTAATTTCTTTTTTTTTTCTCTTATTGCTAAATCTAAAATGTCCAATACAATACTGAATAGCAATAATGATAGCGGGCAACCTTGTTTCGCTCCTGATCTTATTGGGAATATTCTAGTTTATCTCCATTATATAAGATGTTTACTGCTGGTTTTAAATAGATGCTACTGATCATTTTAAGGAAAACTCCATTTATTCCTATACTCTCTAGTGTTTTCAATAGGAATGAATATTGGATTATGTTAAATGCTTTTTACACATCTATTGAGATAACTATATAATATTGTTAGTTTGATTATTGATGTAGTCAATTATGCTAATAGTTTTCCTAGCATTGAATCAACC
Source organism: Sarcophilus harrisii (assembly GCF_902635505.1). Classification (NCBI taxonomy): domain Eukaryota; kingdom Metazoa; phylum Chordata; class Mammalia; order Dasyuromorphia; family Dasyuridae; genus Sarcophilus; species Sarcophilus harrisii. The sequence goes on from NC_045426.1 coordinate 199,967,130, forward strand.
TGCCATTCCTAGTATAAATCCTACTTGGTCATAGTATATTAACCTTGGAGTAACTTGTGTAATCTTTTTGCTTGTATTTGATTTAAGATTTTGGTATCAATATTCCTTAGAGAAATTGGTCTATAATTTTCTTTTTCTGTTTTCATCCTACCTCGTTTAGGTATAGGTACTATATCTGTATCATAAAAAGAATTTGGTAGGATTCCTTCTATCCCTATTTTTCTAAATAATTTGCATAGTATTAGAATTAATTATTCTTTAAATGTTTGGTAGAATTCACATGTAATTCCATCAGGTCCTGGACATTTTTTCTTAGGGAGTTGATTAATAGCTAGTTGAATTTCTTTTTTTTCCCCCCATATATATGTTTATTAGAGCTTTTTATTTTCAACATATATGCATGGATAATTTTTCAACATTGACCCTTGCAAAACCTTGTGTTCCAAATTTTCCCCTCCTTTCTCCCACCTCTTCCCCTAGATGGCAAGTAATCCAAAATATGTTAAACATGTTAAATATATATGTTAAATCCAATATATGTATACACATTTACACAATAATCTTGCTGCACAAGAAAACTCAGATCAAAAAGGAAAAAAACTGAGAAAGAAAACAAAATGTAAGCAAACAACAACAAAAAGAGTGAAAATTCTGTATTGGGAACCACACTCAGTTCCCACAGTTCTCTCTTTGGATGTAGTGGCTCTCTTCATCACAAGATCATTGGAACTGGCCTCAGCCATCTCATTGTTGGAAAGCATCATATCCATCAGAATTGATCATTGTATAATCTTGTTGTTACCATAGTTTTCATACTTTCATTGTATCAATCTCCCCTTTTATTTTCAGAATTTCAAATTTAGTATTTGTTCTTTTTTATCTTTTTTAGTTACATGCTCAGTTCATTGATCTTCTCTTTCTCTATTTTATGCAAGTAAGCATTTAGAGATATAAAACTTCCCCTAGGAATTGTTTTGGCTGCATCCAAGTTTTGGTATGTTGTCTCATTATTGTCATTCTCTTGGATGAAATTATTGATTATGTCTATGATTTGTTATTTCACTCATTCATTCTTTAGGATTAGATTAGTTTTCAATTAATTTTTGGTCTATTTTTCCCTGACATTTTATTACAAATATTTTTATTGCATCATGATCTAAAAAAAGATACATTTACTATTTCTGCTTTTCTGCATTTAATTTGCCCTAATACATGATCAATGACAAAATGGCCAATTTTGTGTAGGCTCCATGTACCACTGAAAAAAATAGTACATTCCTTTCTGTCTCCATTCAATTTTATCCAAAGGTCTACAAGAGTCCTCAAACTTTTTAAATAGGGGGCCAGTTCACTGTCCCTCAGACTGTTGGAGAGCCAGACTATAGTAAAAACAAAAAGTTTGTTTTTTGGGCCTTTAAATAAAGAAACTTCATAGCCCTGGGTGAGGGGGATAATCCTCCTCAGTTGCCGCATCTGGCCTGTTGTCCATAGTTTGAGGACCCCTGGTCTAGCATATCTAACTTTTCTAAATTTCTATTTACCTCCTTAACTTCTTTCTTATTTATTTTGTGATAATTCTGATAAAGCAAGATTGAGTTTTCCTACTAGTATAGTTTTGCTGTCTAATTCTTATTGCAGCTCTCAACTTCTGCTCTAGAAATTTGGATGCTGCATCCAAATGTAGCATATATGTTTGGTGCATATATGTTTCATATTAATATCACTTCTGTTCCAACTTTAGCAAAATGTACTTTCCTTCCTTATGTCTTTTAATTAAAACTATTTTTGCTTTTACTTGATCTAAGATCAGGATCACTATCTCTTTGCCTCTTCATGAGATATAATTTACCCCATTTTAATTTCTCTTTCCTCTCCTTCCAGTAAAATCCCCTTTATACCTCTAGTTTCTTTTTATATCACAATAATAAAATTAAATCATACCTACACCCTCTAAATATTCCCATATCAGAGATACAGTTCTTAAGAGTTCAATATATCATCTTCATCAAATAATATATATAGGGATAATATAATAATATTAATAATATATAATATTATTATAATATCAATAATATTATATTATTATTAATAATATAGGGATATAAGCTTTTTAACTTTTAAAAGATTTATTTTTTTTCTTTCTTTTTTACTTTTTTATGCTTCTCTTGAGTTTTGAATTTGAAGATCAAAGTTTCTTTTCAACTTTGGTTTTTTCATCAGAAATAAGTGAAATTCACCTGTTTCATTGAATATGCATCTTTTTCCCTGGAAGAGAATGCTTTATTTTGTTGGATAGTTGATTCTTAGCTGCAATCCAAATTCCTTTGTTCTTCAGAATATCATACTCTAGGCCCTTAGAGTCTTTAAAGTGGAAACTACTGGCTCCTGGGTAATCCTAATTGTGTCTTCCCAACATTTGAACTTTTTCTTTCTGATTGCTTCCAATATTTTCTCCTTGACCTGATAATTCTGAAAATTAGCTACAATATATTTTGGGGGTTTTATCTGGACGCAATTTGCCTTTAGTGTCTTCAGGTTTTGAGGTCTGGTCTTCTCTATCTCAGTAAAAGCTACTATGATCTAAGGTCTTTTTGCTTTTTTGCTCATTTTAAAGGTTGAAGTCTATTCTTAGAGCAAAGAGGAGACTGTTCAAGCTTTCTTGAAGTCAGTGACTTCTGGGGTCAATGCTGCTGACTTCCTTCCTGTGCTGGGTGGGCATGACCAAGTCCCACATTATTCTGGGGTTCAGTGGCTCATTATTTGCTTTTTATATTTCTGTTGGATGTCTCACAGCTAATTTGCTGATCCATTGGCTTCTGAACCAGGAAAGAGTAACCAATGCTGCTGTATTTTGGCTAAGAGTCTTCCTGTCGATTCTCCCAATGTGCCACACCATCCCGGGTCCCAATGCTATGCCTGCTCTTGGTCACCTCCCCAATTGAAACAGACCTTTTCTGAAATTCTTCCAAAATATCTTCTGCTGGAAATTTATTACACTTCGATTCTGTCACTCCACAACCTGCTCAGAGACTTGATCTGAGGGAAGCCAGGAAGAGCTCAGACAAAGAACTGTCTGTTCTCTTCCATCTCGGCCCATCTCAAAATAGGTTTATTTATTCATGTTCTTTTCTTACTTGTTTTCTATAAGCTGTACCCACTCTGCCACATTCTCTATGGCATTAGTGGAAGAAAATAACATAGATTTACTTAAGGTTTATTTAAACATAGGTTTAAATAGAATGTTATATTTTGATTTTTCCTATTCTTCATTTCTACTAATTGCCTTCTAGATATGTTATGATTGAGTAAAGATTGGATTATTCTTGCTTCTGTGTTATCATTTAGTAACTGTTTCATATTTATGTCACATGTCAAAGTTGTAACTGACTGATTTCTGTAAGATGCAAGGAACTGAAGTTTAATACCTAAAGTGGCATGTAAAAGAAATATCTCCTCAACAGAAAGTGTCTGTCAAACTGGAGTGAGAACAGAGTGCAGGCCACACCCTCGACAAAGGAGCAGCAGACCTTGGAGGCACCTGAATCAAGGACAACAGTGGGAGTTTTCAGAGTTCTCAGCCCACAGAGAGGAAGGGGGTCAGACAATTGGTCAGAAGGAGATTATAGGGATCTCTTTGCTAGCACTGGAAGCAGAGCCCTATGGCATTGCCCATACTCAAATCTGGACAACAGCCCTCTGTTGCAGTTCTGGATCACAGTCACAAGAAAAATAGAAACACTAACCCACTAAAGCTTATTGTCACAGAAAAGCAATAATACTGGTTAAAATTCTAAAATTCTAGGGAAGAAAAGAGTGTTTGTGGCCACTCACAAAGTAGAGCAGAGACCAAGAAAATAGTGACTAAACCTCCCCTTAAATAATATCACTTTAGAACAACTGAAAGTCTATACCCTTCCCCAGAACTATCTCTGAAGAAAAAAAAAAAAAACCTCTGAAAAAAAAAAAAAAAAAAGAAGCTTGGGAGAATCTTCCCTCTACCCCAAGAGACCAAGCTCAACTTTACTATAAAGTTAAAAGTCAAAAGATAACTGAGGGAAATGAGCAAACAACAACATAAAAAGTTATTGTGACAGAGGAAAAAAAAAAAACAGAGAAACTCAAAAGAAGACAACAAAGCCATCATGGCTATATACAAAGCCTCAAAGAAAAATATGAATTGTTCTTGAGGCCAAAAAGAATCTCTGAAAGACTTCAAAAAGGATTTCAAAATCAGATAAGCGACATAGAAAAAAAATTGGAAAAAGAAATGAGAAGGATGCAAGAAAATCATGAAAAAGTATCGATAGCTTGATAAAGAAAGCACCCAAACACACACACCTATGCACTCACCCTCACTTCCACCTCTCCACAATCACTCATACCCTCACCTCACTCCCACAAATACTGAAGAAAACAACATCTTAAAAAACAGGTTAGGCCAAATGGTTAAAAAAGACACAAAAGTTTACTGAAGAGAAAAAAATTTAAAAATAAAATTGGCCAAGTGGAAAGAGAGGTACAAAAATTTTCTTAAAAAATAAAACTCCTTAAAAAAGTAGAAGTGACTTGGATAGAGCACCAGCCTTGAAGTCAGGAGAACCTGAGTTCAAATCTGGTCTCAGACACTTAACATTCCCTAGCTGTGTGACCCTAAGCAAGTCAGTTAACTCCAATTGCTTCAGGGAAAAAAATGTAGAAATGATCAGATGGAAAAGAAGTTACAAAAGTTTCATGAAGAAAATAATTCCTTCAAAATTAGAACTGGATAAATGTAAGCTTGTGACTCTATAGGATTTCAATAATGACTTCATGGTACAACAATAAAATTAAATTAAAAGAATGAAAAAAATAGAAATATGAAATATCTTACTGGAAAAACAATTGACTTGAGAAACAGATGCAGGAAAGATCATTTAGGAATTACTTCACTACCTGAAAGCCATAATCAAAAAAATAGCATAGACATCATCTTTCAAAAAATTATCAAGGAAAATTAATATTCTAGAACTAGAGGGTAAAAGAAAATGAAAGAATCTACCAATTGACTCCTGAAAGAGATCCCAAAATGTAAAAATTATAGCCAAATTCCTGTACTTCCAGATCAAGGAGACAATATCACAAGTTATCAAAAAGTAAGAGAGAAAGAAAATTTGAGAAGGGGAAGGAAGCTAATAGAAGGGAGTGCAGATTGAGGAAAGCAATTGCCAGAAGCAAAGCATTTTTGAGGATGGATAGGGTGAAAGGAAAGAGAGAGAATAGGATAAATAAAAGCGGGAAATACAATCAACAGTCATAAATATGAAAAATATTTTACAGCAAGTTTCTCTGATAAAGACCTTATTTCTCAAATATATAGAGAACCAAGTTAAATTCATTTTTTGAAAAAGAACTATTCTCCAATTGATAATTGTCAACACATATGAACATGCTATTTTCAGATAAACTAATCAAAGCTGTCTATAGTTTTTAATGCCCTATTTTAAAAATATTTTAAATGCCCTATTTTTAAAATATTTAAAATATTTTAAATAATCACTATTGATTAGAGAAATGTAAATTAAAATAATTCTGAGATGCTATCTTATACTTATCAGATTTTCTAATCTGACATTAAAGGAAAATGAAAATATTGAATAGGTCATGAGAAAATTGAGATATCAATGCATTGTTGATGGAATTGTAACTGATTCAATAGTACAGAAATTTGGAACAATGTCCAATGGGCATGCATACTCTTTGATCCCAGAAATATCACTATTAGGTCTATATCCCAAAGAGGAAAAAAGTGAAAACAAAAATTAAAGAAATGGAACCTATGTGGAGTATGTAGAGGGTGCTCTTTTATGCATATAGAGTATGCTCTTTTAGTGTTGACAAAGAATTGTAAATTGAGGAGATGTCCATCAATTGAGGAATGACTGAACAAATTATAGTATATAATTGTGATGAAATTCTATTGTTGTATAAGAAATGAGAAGCAGGGTGCTTTCAGAAGAACTTTGAAAGACATAAAAAAACTGAATCAAAGTAAAATAAGCAGAATCAAGAGAACTGTGTATATAATAATTGTATGATTTTAGACACAAAATAGAGATTATAGACATATATGTAGACTATATTGAGACATACATAGAGAATATAAGATTATAGACATAATAATAATATTGAATGATGATCAACTGTGAATGACATTCTCAGCAATACAGTGATTCAAGACAATTCTGAAGGATTCATGATGAAAAATGCTATTGATTTTGAGGAAGAACTATTGAGAGTCTAAATGTAGACCAAAATATATATCTTTTAAACTTTATTTTTCTTGTTTTTTTCTCTGTGTTTTATTTCACATGACTAATATGGACATATGTTTTATATGACTGTACATGTATAAATTATATTAAATTATAATTTAGGGGAAAGGGAAGGGAGGAAAAGAATTTGGAACTCAAAAAATAAAAAGGCTAAAATTGTTATACATGTAATTTGGGGAAAATGAAAACAATATGAGTACCAAAACAGTCTTTTAAGACACAAATTTGTCCAAATTATCCTATTTAAAAGCTGTCAAGAACTCTTTGTTACATCTAGAATAAAATATAAATTTCTGAAACTGACTTTTTTTTGACTTAACAATTTTAATTGACTATCCTTATTTACTTGTATTTCCTTTTACTGAATTTCCATTTCTAAGCAAACTGGGTTACTGTTTATTTTAAAGGCACAAAAAAGGGGAAATAATCAAATACTTTTACAAATGTTAAAAACATCTTTTTGATTTAAGAAAGTAGGGTTGAGATAACCATTAGACAAAGTTGCAGCTGACTTTTATCCAAGGAGCAACAAATAATATTTATTTTCAGTGAATGAAATTATGTAACTCAATTTGATATATTTTATTTCTCCTTTAAAGATTACTTTAAGTGCAACTTCCTATAGAAAGTCTCTCATAATACTCTCCTTTATTAATTGTTTATTTCTCTTAAAATTAAACAGCATTATACTAATTTTTCTGTTCTATGCCTGCCTATCATAGTGGAAACTATATTCCTTGAGGATACAAATTGTTTTAATTTTACTTTCATATCTCCAAAATTATCCAAAGGCCTTGCACATAATATATACTTGTGTTAGGATCCTATTTAAGGATCCAAGTAATTGTTTATTGGTCAGTCTCATTAATAAAAGATGCCTTTAATAAACAAAATGCTGAACAAAAGGTCCATTTATTATATCTATAGTATAGTATAAGGTTTGGAGACTGGCTTGAGAAAATTGAGTTAGATCACAATTAAGACCATGAACAAATGTCTGTACCTTAGACCTTAGACTCACCAGTGTATGAGTTTCTCAAAAGTGTAGTTAAGACTTGAGAGCCAAGGTCTGTATTTCTCTGAAATCATATTCGATATCAATTATGGCAATGAGTGGAGTTGCACTTTCTCTTCCAGAGTACTTGGAGTCCAGTGGCAAAAATAACTGACAAGAGTGCAGGATATAGACCTTGTTATCTCCAGTTTCTGACAAGCTCTAATCATTCCACAAAGCCTGCTTCAGCTGTCTTCATGGCCATTGGAACAAATTGTTCTCCTCTGCCCATTCAACTGAGAGAAGTCTTCACATGTTTCAAGTAAGCATCCCACAAATTCATCAGTGGATTCAAAGCTGCCTTCAACTGGGTGTTACCACTGAGTATAGCATCACTTCTTGGAGTCATAGTTGAGAGTTGGGTAGAAGTAAAGCGATCCCTGATTCCAAGGAAAAAACATTGTAATAGAGACTATATATAGACATAGACAAGCACACACACGTATGTATATGTCTATATGTATGGATGTATGATGTTCTAGTTTCAAATCAAATTCTAAGGTCCAATAAGCCTTACTTTAAAAGCAAATCTTATAATGTATCTTCTTTAAATTAATTTCCATTAAAACCTTAGCCATTTTTTGATGTAAAACCCTTTTACAATGCCAAGAATTCTGGTGGAGAACTTTCTTTTCTGAATATTCGGTAGCTGTTGCTACAGAGGAAGTTCATAGATAGCATTTCCGTGAGAGTTACTTCCTTACATCATGGTTCTGGGATCCAGATAGTAGCAGGATTGATGGGCTCCAGATCACTGCTATTTCCTGTAGTTCTTGGTTATTATTTTCTCATCAGTAGCAATTAGTCAATGGTTTGGGACTACAGTGGTAGATTCCTTCTCTATAAGAAGTGCTTTTGCAAAAGCTAATTAAATCTTCCTGGTGCTTCTCGGCTGCACTAGAACTACATCCCCTTTTGGTTCCAAAAAGCCTGAATAGTAGTGGCAAACTTCTTTTTAGGATCAAGATGTCAATGGGCGCGTGAAATAATTTATTTAATTCTCTGATTTCCCCCCCAAAATTTCTACTTTCAGACCTATTTCACGTTTGTCTTGCAAAATTTAATATATGTCATTAGGAATTACAGTGATCTCACCTGAGCATTGGAAAAGTAGCTGTTACATGACCTGAGAGGCTTCTTACATTTTGTTCTGTTATGGTTTTCATTACATGTTTTGAATAAGCACAGGTATGCAAGATCCAGTTTTAGATGTTTTTGCTCAATTGAAAATGCACCACAATTTCTAAGAGTTTCAGACACAATAAAGAATACTAGAAGTAAAATGATTCTTATGAAAGAAAATGCTAAATCACAGTGACTGTAGAAGATATATTTTATAATAAACAAAATGAACCACAACAAGATACATCTATTCTTTGACTAGGCATTCATTGAATTTTCCAACACTCTTGGACTTTCTGAGAGAGAAGCTTTAAAAAAAAAAAAAAAAAGGTTCTCTTTAAATATAAGGTTGTCTTTTTTTTTTTTTTTTTTTTTTGGAAAATGGTCATGTCTGCTTTCTTTTTAATATTGCTTGTTTGTATTTTTTAAAAAAATTTATAATGAAGGAAGACTGGGAAACAGTTGCTATGATTATTAAATGTCTTCAATCAAGTAGAGAAAATGCAATAAAACCGTTTCTATGGCAACTCATTGTAATCTAATAGTTCTGGATTATGAGTCAACTCACAACTATGATTATTACTTCTTGAAGGGCAAAAATGAACCTAAAACATTAATTTTTGAGACAAAACTGACATGTTAAGCCAAATTATAATTATATTAAATATTTCCAATAGAGTAGCAGCAAATCAATACTAGTTATGTTATGACTTAAAATTAATTAAAATACATTTTAAAATAAGATGTACCTATATTTGCCTCTAAGACTTCAAACAATAACTGACATGTCTTATGAGGCTAAAAGAAATCCAATAAGAATTGTATAAAAGTTATACAATTTAGTGAAAGATGTTCCTTCTTTTTGCTGATTTGTTTTTTAAAAATATTTCCAATGAGTGTCTCCCCCTAGCTCATACTATCAGAGAATGATAGAATATGAAAGTTGGAAGTCATCTCAAAGATTATTCCATACATGATGGAAAACCAAGTATTAGATACCTGAAAAGTAGCTGACCAGCTTTTAATTAAAGATGTCTAAAAAGGGTGACTCCTCACTTTTCAAAAACAAGACTACTCCACATTTGGGCAGTTCTATTTGCTAATAAATTATGCTTTGTAATTTCAAAATATTATTCCTGGTTCTGGACTATAGAACCAAACAAAACAAATCTAATTCCTCCATCATATAACAACCCTTCAAATAGCTGCACACTATTTTTCTGTGCTTCTTTAATTTTATTTTCTACAGCTTAAACTTTCATAATTCTTTCAACAAATTGTCATATGTCATGAACTCAAAATTTGTCACAGTCCTGGTTATTTTTTTCAGTACTTCTCCAAAGGAGGGACCTTTTATCAAAATCTTTCTTAAACCATGGCATCCCAAACTGAAAATAATCTCTAAGTAGATAAGATCTGAAAAGTTCAGAATAAAAATTATATAAGCAGTCCTCTATTATTCTTCTTACTGCATCTTAATATATTAGCTTTTGTGCCTGCCTTTCTGGCTCCTATTGAGGTTAGAGTCCATTAAAACTTCCAAACCATTTCCAGAATAACTGTTATAATCAAGACAAGGATAGCATCTATAATAAGAATTAGGAAATTGTGGTTCCACTGTGTTTTGTCCTACTGAGACCATGTTTGAAAAATTTAATTAGTTTTGGTTACTCTATTTCAAGAGGACATATATAAAATGGATAATAGCAAGAAAAGGACAACCAGTATAGTGAAGGGCCTCAAATTTTTGGCATATGAGGTTAGATTGAACTTCTTAATCACTTACAATTTGCCTTCTGGTCTACTTTCAGGTACCCTTTCCAACCTTACAAAGATCTTTCAACTTTTTGATCTAATTGCATTTTTTTTCACTTCTCTTTCTTGATCCCCCAAAATCTGTTGGCTTCTCTTCTCCTAGATCTTCTCTCTTTCCTAGGTTCTAATGATAGTTCTCTCTTAATTTTTCTTGCCTAGTAAGTGATATATGAGCAGGAAAAAGCTGCAAGGACTCAAATTAATGATTGGCAAAAATAACAATTTCTTAGCAATTAAAGTTTTCTATGACTAATAGAGAAATATGGTTTATATAGTTGCACACATATAAATGTTAAATAAAATTTCTTACTGTCTTGGTGAAGATGGATGGGAGAGGAAGGGAGGGTAAAGATTTAAACCTCAAAATTTTATTTAAAATGATTGTTAAAAAATAGTTTTTACATGTAATTGGGAAAAATAAATACTATTAAAATAAATTTTAAAAATTGGTCTTCCCTTAAATGTCTTTAGCTTTGATAGAAGTCTTTAAATGTCTGAATGGTCAAATTAATGATTAAAGGGGTCATCCCTTCCAGTTCTAAAATTCTGTAAACTAACATTTAAAGACTGTAATTTATTTGTCCATTTTATACCTCAAAAAAAGGGTTAAATATTAAGAAATTCTCAAATAGTATAAATTTTTTTGTTAAGAAAAATAACTTTAGAAATTTATTACATACATAAAGCAACCTGTATTTAACATGTAAACATAATTATTTTAATAAAATGTTTCATACAAGAGATTATTTTGAACCTTTCAGTCTTATCTGCTCACAATAAGCATCTTGAATGCTTTAGCAAGTTGGTTAATGGCCACTTGCAGTTCTGGGAAAGCAACTCTTCAAGTGGAGAAAAGACTGAGCTTTGACAGAAGCTCAGAGGATCATGTGAGTAAAAGTCTGTTTAAAGATGCTGGAGTGGCAGTATCCTCCCCTGCCTTTGACATCTTTAAATAGCTCTAATAGCTTTGGCTGATGTAGTTAACCCTGGAAAGTAGATACTATTATTATTCACTGTTATCCATTATTATTATTTATAGGTAGGATCAAGGGACCCTGATTATGGTTCTGGGATGCAGAAGAGTATTTGTGGTCATTCACAGACTAGAGCATTCACAGAGAGGTGACCATATCTCTTTTTGGATTAATATTGTACAGTAAACAACAACAACAAAAAGATCCAAAGAAAAAGATCAAGAAAGTAAAATACCTATCTGAAGAAGCATAATCCACTTCCTACTACCACAGGGCAAATAAAAAGCTCTTCAGTAATGGGCATGTATAAAGCAGATTGTGAAAGAATTAAAGGCATTAAAGGCAAAGGTGCACATAATGCATTATCAGCATTATCAATAAGCCTGTTGGTCAGAGGAGTTTCAAAAGCACTTCTGATCCAGACTCTCCAAGAACCAAACCCTAGCCATGAGAATAAATCCTACCTACAAGGCTGGTAACACCTTAGAGAGCTAGGTCATAATTTTTTTCTATGGTTTGTTCAACTTATACTCCGGTACTAATTCCTGAACAATGAGAAGTATTAGCTATATTAACTAGTACATAAACACCTCCACTATTAGTTAGTAGAGACTCTAGGGTAATTTGTTTATTTATCATCATTAAAACTAGAGAACTTAAACCTCAGTTCTGTGCTTCCACCACTCCAGTAGTTTTGTGGGCTACCTGGATCAAAGTTAAGAAGAGATTTTCCGATTTTTTTTTTTCTGTTTTAGCTACATTTACATATGGAGTAAAGACCCTTATATATTGCTGAAAACCCATAACTTTGAGTTCCAAAGTTCTTTCTTCCAAAGACTGTACTGGCATGACCTCTATACTCCTTTTCCTTCTGTACTCCACTTCTCCATAAATAGTGAATACTGGGCTACTACCCCTAGGGTACATTTCTTTCAAAGGAATTATGGTAAGGGAGGAAGTGCCATCACAAAGATAAAGGGTTTCTGTCAGGTAAATACCATAATAGAGAAAATGCATTGAAAAGGGTAGTAGAGAAAGTATAGACTGTCAAGGAAATAGTTTGTCAAGGAAAACCAGTTCACAAACTTGCATAATTAGAGTTAGGAATATATTTTGCCACAAGAATAGCTCTTAAATCCTAACTTTATGATAAAGTTCCATGTTATAAAATATCCGTATTGGCCTGTAATATTACATAAAATATTTCAGATATGCCATTTGCACAACAGAATTCATAGAAATTACTTTCACTGTCAATAAAAAAAATCTACTCCATTTTTCATCCTTGGGGAGTCAATTCTTCAGCCATCTCTAATGTTGCATTGCTGACACCCTGTTGTGTTGATTCCCCATTCCCTTAAGTCATAATCTATAAATTCTATCTCTCCCTCAAGAGGCATATAGTTACAAATGTGTTAAATAGAAAGTCATGACTCCCCCCATGAGGATCCCTGAGCCTCAATTACAATTACATCTACTACTGAAGTTAGCTTTTGACACAGGAAAGAATTCAGTTTGCTAACTCCAGGGTTAAGTGCCTATGGGGGTACACAAAAAATAGTCCCCATAAAGATTGGGGACATGTTCATGTCTGATTGCCTCTACTAGTCATTACTAAAATTGAAGATCGAGTAGAAAATCAAACAGATCAATGAGAACAATGCAAATATGTTTAGTTTGTCTCAATTAGTTCTTACTCAGTGTCTGGTATTATATGTGGAGATAAAGTAAAAAAGTATTAAGAAGATTCTAAGATTCTCCTCTTCATTAGTTCATACCTGCTTTCTAGGTGTGATTACCTCCTTTCCTGCCAGCCTATAGATGAACTATCTGGTAGCAGTTTCCCCGCTCTAAGCTCACTATCTCTGCTGGGACTCATTTATTATTATCTGCTGTGTTCCACCAGATTGTTCTCCTTGTTTCACCCAAGGACCCTATTACTTGTGCAACCACTATTTGGGATAGAGTTCTGATAGATTTCCTGGGCGATAAATTTGCTGTCTTAGAGATGGTAAGTAAAGCCTTACTTGGAGTAAATATAAAAGAGGGTTTGTTTGATGGCTGGAATATCAAGCTGGAATAGCCAGAAGAGATCAAAGCATTCAAATTGGGAGCAGCTCTGCCCTGACTGGTTAGATTTATGGAATAAATTCTTCATCCTCCAAAATATTGCTAACTTTTTTCTCTTCTTTAATGTGTCTTTGATGTAAAAAAAAAAAAAATAAACAAAAACCAAAAAACAGTGAGTCTGTGTAAGTAGCCATTGGATTACATACCACTAGTTGTAACCCAGTATCTTCATTTTCTCTATTCCCTAATAATGGGCTGGCCAACATCCAATAAAATGGAGTGTTGTCCTTGTGGAGAATGCAAGTGTCCCAAAAGTAAATTGCCCAAACCAGTTGGTCCATCCATCCAGAAAGGGATTGTTTATTGCGAATGAAGGGTCATTCAAATGTTTTTTCCACTACAATCATTACACAATGTCTGCTGTTTGAGAGTAGGGTGGGGCATAGAAGATACATATAATATCTGGATTTGGGGTACATTGTTGAATCACTGTTGTAGTAAATGCAGTTTCATTGTTTCTAGAAATGTCAGGATGGGGGAAAGACAGATGTCCTTTTCAAGAACATAATGGCTATCTTTTCATAAGAGTTGGAAAGAGATATAGCCATCCATTCTCATTAAAGGTATATATACCTTTTATATACCATGGGACTTCATCTTGTGAAGCGGACCAACCTAGTTCATTTGCCAAGATCTGTTCATCCCTATGTTCTGAAAGAATCTTCCTTAGTATCCTTGATATGATGGAATGATTAATTAATTACTCATCTTGTTAAAGGAGAAAGATGAATTTTGCATTGCTGTCTAGGGTAGACTAGTAAGGTCACCATTTTAAAACTCAGGATACAGGGTGCTGAAGATCTGGAATTCACTACAGACAATGGGAAAAGAAATCAAAGGACAAGTGAGGAATCTTACAATAAAGAATAGATTTGACAAATGACACATTGTTATACATATAACTCCTTTCACTTCTCCCTTACCCTGGTCAATCAAATAAATAAAAATACATTTAAGGAAATTGCTAGAGCAGCTAATTGGTGTGTAGATAGAGCACCAGCCCTGAAGTCAGGAGGACCTCAGTTCAAATCTGGCCTCAAACATTTAACAACACTTCCTAGCTATATGACCCTGGACAAGTCACTTAACCCCAGTTGCCTCAGGGGAAAAAAAAAAAGCAAAATTGCCAAAAACTAGCAACAAAAACAGCAAATATTTCTTTTGTGAGTTCCTTATTCTACTATTCCTTTTTATAATAGTCTGCATATATATATATGTGTGTATATGTATATACAGCATATATATATGCATATACAGCTGCTGGGAAAATTGGAAAGTAGTATGGCAGAAACTAAGCATTAACCCACACCTAATACCATATGCCAAAATAAGGTCAAAATGGGTTCATGATTTAAACATAAAGAGTAATATTATAAGCAAATGAGAAGAAGATAGGATAGTTTACCTCTCAGATTTAGGGAGGAGGAAGGATTTTGTGGCCAAAGAAGAACTAGAACTAATATTTGAACACCAAATAGACAATTTTTATTATATTAAGTTAAAAAGGTTTTGCAAAAACAAAACTAATGCAGACAAGATTACAAGGGAAGCAATAAATGGGAAAACATTTTTACTTTCAAGGGTTCTGATAAAGGCCTCATTTCTTTTAAAAAAAATTTTTATTA
Organism: Sarcophilus harrisii; assembly: GCF_902635505.1. Classification (NCBI taxonomy): domain Eukaryota; kingdom Metazoa; phylum Chordata; class Mammalia; order Dasyuromorphia; family Dasyuridae; genus Sarcophilus; species Sarcophilus harrisii. The sequence goes on from NC_045426.1 coordinate 199,982,161, forward strand.
TTGTAGTTTTTTTATTTAAAAGATATATACATGTGTAATTTTTTCAGCATTGAACTTTTGCAAAACCTTCTGTTCCAACTTTTCTCCTCCTTCCTCTCCCCCTCCCCTAGATGGCAGGTAGACCAATACATGTTAAATGTGTTAAAGTATATATTAAACACAATGTACGTATACATATCCATAGTTATTTTCCTGCACAAGAAAAATTATACTTAGAAATAAGGTAAAAATCACCCGAGAAGGAAAACAAAAAGGCAAGTGGACAAAAAGAGAAGGAGTGGAAATGCTATGTTGTGGTTCACACTCATTTCCCATAGTCCTTTCTCTGGGAGTAGCTGGTTCTCTTCATTATTGAACAAATGGAACTGATTTAGTTCATCTCATTGTTGAAGAGAGCCATGTACATCAGAATTGATCATCATATAGTATTGTTGTTCAAGTGTATAATGATCTCCTGGTTCTGCTCATTTCACTCAGCATCAGTTCATGTAAGTATCTCCAGGCTTTTCTAAAATCATCCTGCTGGTCATTTCTTACAGAACAATAATATTTAATAATATTCATATACCATAACTTATTCAGCCATTCTCCAATTGATGGGCATCCATTCAATTTCCAGTTTCTGGCCACTACAAAAAGGGCTGCCACAAACATTTTTGCCTATGTGGGTCCCTTTCCCTTCTTTAAGATCTCTTAAAGGCCTCATTTCTAAAATATATAGAGAATTGATTCAAATTTATAAGAATTCAAGCCATTCTCCAATTAATAATTTGTCAAAGGATATGAACAGAAAATTTTCCAATAAAGAAACTAAAGCCATTTCTAGTTATATGAAAAGATGTTCTAAATCACTATTGATCAGAGAAACGCAAATTAAGAAAACTCTGAGATACCACTACACACCTCTCAGATTGGCTAAAGTGACAGGAAAAGATGATGAATGTTGGAGGGGATGTGGGAAGAGTGGGACCCTAATACATAGTTGGTTGAGTTGTGAACTGATCCAACTATCTGAAGAGCAATTTTTAAAAATTAATTAATTAATTAATTTTTTTTATTATAATAACTTTTTATTGACAGAACCCATGCCAGGGTAATTTTTTTACATTATCCCTTGCACTCACTTCTGTTCTGATTTTTCCCCTCTCTCCCTCCACCTCCTCCCCTAGCTGGAAAGCAGTACTATATATGTTGAATGTGTCGCAGTATATCCTAGATACAATATATGTGTGCAGAACCAAACAGTTCCCTTGTTGCACAGGGAGAATTGGATTCAGAAGGTAAAAATAACCTGGAAAGAAAAACAAAAGTGCAAACAGCTTACATTCATTTCCTAGTGTTCTTTCTTTGGGTATAGCTGCTTCTGTCCATCACTGATCAATTGAAACTGAATTGCGTCTCTTTGTCAAAGAAATCCACTTCCATCTGAAGAGCAATTTGGAACTATGCTCACAAGGTTATCAAACTGTGTAGACCCAGCAGTTGTTTCTACTGGGTTTATATCCCAAAGAGATCTTAAAGGAGGGAGAGGGACCCACATGTACAAAAATGTTTGTGGCAGCCAGTTTTGTAGTGGCAAGAAACTGGAAACTCAGTGGATGCCTAGTTGTTGGAGAATGGCTGGAGAAATTATGCTATATGAATGTTATGGAATATTATTGTTTTATAAGAAACAACCAGCAAGATGATTTCAGAGAGGCCTGGAGAGACTGACATGAACTGATGCTGAGTGAAATAAGCAGAACTAGGAGACCATTGTACATGGCAACAAGATTATACAATGATCAATTCTGATAAATGTGATTCTTTCCAACAATGAGATAAATCATGTTAGTTCCAATGATTTTATGATGAAGACAGTCATATACACACAGAGAGAGGACTGTGGGAACTGAATGTGGATCACAACATAGGATTTTCACTCTTTTTGTTGTTGTTTGCTTGCATTTTATTTTCTATCTCTTTTTTTCCCTTTTTGATCTGATTTTTCTTGTGCAGCAAAATGATTGTATAAATATGTATGCCTATATTGGATTTACACATATTTTTACCATGTTTAACAATTATTGAATTACTTGCCATCTAGGTGATGGGGTGGGGGAAAGTGAGGGGAAATTGGAACACAAGGTTTTGCAAGGGTCAATGCTGAAAAATTATCCTTGAATATGTTTTGAAAATAAAAAATTTAAAAAAAGAAACTGAGGCAGATAAGTCATATCAGTAAGTCATCTCATCTCATCTCGGTAACGGAGACTAGTATTTGAACCCAAGTCTTCCTGACTTCAAGTCCAGTGGTCTATTAACTGCTCCTTCTACCTGTCTTTAAATACAATACACCTGAAATATTAACATAGAGCTGAAAGCAGAATAGATTAAGAATGGAAAAGAAAAATGTCTATTGTTTTTTAAATGAATTTATGCTTTCAATAATGAACTCAGAATATTTCTCAGAAATATTAGTAACTCTCAGTGGCATTTTACCTAGGTACTTAAGAGTTCTTTCCTGAGAAATCCAGCACTATCTTAAATATTGGGAGGGGAGGGGGGAGAGAAATGACTAACAGATATAAACTAAGCTATTTCTTTTTGGAGATTTAAAATTAGTAATGTTAAAAAAATTTTTAAAGTTATTCTGAAGACTTACACATTCAATATGATAGAAAAATAAACTGTGTACAATAGTGAATCATTTAAGATGAATAGCAATAATGAAAATGAGTCTTAAATTAAAATAAAATTAATATTGGCAACTATGTAAAGAACATATTTACATAAAAACTTGTTAATAATTGTTTGCTTGATACTAAATATTTTATTGTTTCTTGCCTCCTGCTTTGTGCTTTAGATAGCAACATTTATTTGAACAATAATATTCAATTCAAAACAGTAGTTTGGGTAAGATGTCTTCTCTTGAGCTCCCCTGAAAGCTCATAACTATAGCAGCTCCTTGAAGATTATTTCCATAATTTCTAACTACAGCTAAAATGCCAATCATACAGATTATTATGAAAACAGGAGTGGGGAGGGGGCAAAAAAGAGAGAGGACACAAAATATCCCTAATCTGAGTAGGAGGTATAATGTCTCTATAAAGTAATAATTAAAAGAAAAACAATTACTAGAACCTTATCTGTATCTTGCAGCTGTACTTCCTCCTTTTGCATCAGCAGCATTTCTAAGGTTATAACATACCATGAAAATTGCATTTTAAGAGGAATTTGATTCCTTTTCCTATGATTTGATTGAAACAGACAGCTACATTTTGTGTATATATAATTAGGCAGTAAAATAGTCTTTGAAGGCAGATTTCCATTTAGTATGTGAGTCACACTCATAATAGTCTTTCATTCAACAGGCAAAGGCTGATCTTCTTAATGCTTCAACTTTCTCGACATGTTTTCTAAATGCGACAATGAAAAGGAAAAACATGAAAAATACCAGCTTCTTGCTCATATTTCTTTCTTTCGTTTTCATCTCCTTTCCAAATGAAAAACAATCTGAAAAGCCCATATAGCAGGTCTTTGGTGATTTAACCTTATGACAAACTGATTTTTATCATCCTTTTTCCAAATTGTTGTCCAGGGCAGCGTTGAATGCTGCACCATTTGCAGGCATATCTAATCCCTCTCATAAAAGGCCATTGTGGCAATAAAACTGAAACCAATGGCTTTTTCATTCTCCACCTCACAGCACTCTAAAGTAATGGCACTGAGGCTCCTCATCATGTTTTTCTTTTCAGATGCATAGTTTCTCCCATCAGTAAGGTTGAAATAGGAAAAAATAAAGGGAATCCAATTCCATTTTCCCAATGCTGTTCCCATATGTTGTTACACAGGGATGATTTTTTTCCCTAACAAATTAGAAACTTCCCTAACCACATGGATCCTCGATGATATGCAATTTTTTGAGATATAACCTGTTTATTTTTTTTTTAATTTCCTTTGATATCTGAAAGCCAATAAGAATTATATGGAGTTGATGTTTCCATGTTAGAAAAATGTTGAAACAAGCATACCTCTTCTGATTAAATAGCAATTAATTTCTAGGCCTGTCATTTCACATTATGTATATATTTTTTCCATCTCATCTTCCATTTTGGCAAAGCTGAGTTTGAAAGAAATAATATCAAAATATTATTCATAATACCTCCAGTGTATATTTGTAAAACACCTTTCAGGCTAAAGATTGCAAAGACCTTTATTAACATTCTCCTCCATATAAGATATAAAACAGCAATTGTTATATAAATCTAAATTTTAGAAAAAAAAATATACTGGTAATGAAGAAAGAAATTTTTCATTTTTATGTGGAATATGATCTCAATGCCACAAAAGTAACCTCAGAGTTTTAATTTTCAATAAAAAGCTCAATGAGTAAATTACTTCATGGGAGCTTCCCTTAAGTAGGGTATCCCCACAATAAAAGATTTTTTTAATTATGGATTTTTTCCCCTAAACTTGAGGACCTATTCCTTTACAACTCTCTGTGTCCATTCTTGTGATTTAGACTACATTCAGTGCTGAGTGTGTCTAATGAGAAGGTTTATATTCCTTTTTCTTGTTTTCTTTAAGAGCCTTAAATCCAATTTTAACTCATATCAACATCAGATTCCTAAGGAGGGTAAAGGGAGAGAGCAAAGAATAAAGCATTAGACTCAACTTGAATTGAATGCAGCTTTAGACATTTCCTAATAAAAGTGATCCCTATGGTCTCTTAGGAAGAGAAGGGTTTGTAGAGGAGAAGCTGAGGAGGAGAAGAGAAGAACTGAAAAGGGGAGAAAGTAGTTTTTGGAGGGAGTTCCAGTGCAAAATGCTTCAGTGGGTGAAGAGAGATTTCTGTGAAAGGAGATGGGACCTTATGCTAGGTGTTATATGAAGGAATTTGGTCCTTAAAAAGACCATTTATTCTGTCTTAGGAGGGGGTTAGTTAAAATTCCTAGAGACAACTCTTGGAGACAACTGTTTGGGGGAGCAAGAGAATATAGACCTAAGGAGAAGATTTTAGCAAATGAAGAGGGAAGATGTTCAGGAGGAAGGGAAAGGCCAGTGTTGGGGTGCATGATGAAGAATGAAGAAAGGGGTCCTACCATGCATTAGTTTTTTGTCATCTGAAAGGATTTGACTTTTTCTAGGAGTAAGGCATGGTAGAAGGAGAGAATCTACAGAGCAAGCGCCATATGTCAATGGAAGGAATTACTTAGAGGGGAAGAATTCGGAAAGAAAACCTTGGAAGTTTTGACTCCATGAGAAATACAGAGAATAAAATGGAACTAGTTAAGTATAGAAGTTATAAATTTAAGAATGGGGGTCTAGAGGAGGCAGAGAGGATGGATCATGAAAAGACAGAATGATAAAAACTTTAAGGGGTGCAAAAGTGAAATTTAAAAACCAAAAGAGTAGAACTCATTGAAGGAGAGAAAAGGGAAAACCACTTAACTAATGAGGGATAAAGAAGGGGGAAGAATTAAAAGCCACATAAAATTAAAACAGGAAAAGGAACTAGTAAGAAAAATTCCAAAGGAAAAAGAGTAACATCTGAGAGGGAAGGAGGAATTAGGGATGAGAAGAAGAGAGCAAAAAGGAATAGGACCACTCAAAAAAAAATATCAAACTAAAATAACTAAAAGAGCGTAGTACTATGTTTATCAAGGAAATGAAAATAATGATTAAAAAAAAACCCTAGTATTGGAAACAAATGGAGAAAAATACAAACTTAACTCTCATAACTAAATGTGGATGGATAAAACCATTCACTGAAGTGAATAGGAGTGACAATTGGATAAGAAAACAAAACCCTATAATCTGGTGCTTACAAGAAAAACATTTAGAAAATAAAAATGCACACAATATAAAACTGAGGAAATGGAAAAAAATTCTATAGCTCAAATGAATTAAAAGAAAATAGGAATTGCATTTATGATATCTGATAAAGCAAAACCACACATTAAAGAAATAAAAAGCAATCTTAAAAAAGGAAACTATATTATGCTGAGAAGAACCATAGATAACAAACCAATATTAATAATACACTTATATGTTCCAAATGACTTAAGACTGAAATTCACAAAGTAATCAATAACTGAATTAAAATAAAAAAAAAAAACAATAGCACAACAATCAGGCGAGATTTCAGTCTCTCAGTTTGGGGTAAATCTAGAGTAAGATAAACTAAAGAGAAAATATATAAATAAATAAATTTCAAGAGAAACTTGAGTTTAAATAAAGTGTCTTCTAAATGGATTGCAAAAAAATCCATATTTGTCGACACTAAATGGAATTTTTACAAAAATTGAGCATGTATTATAAACAAATATAAAAAGACAGAAATGATAAAGACTTCCTCTACAAAACATAGTCCAATTTAAAAAAATAGTCATTGTTCCAACAATCATAAATTAGATAGACAGATAGATAGATAGAAAGACTTAGGTGAAAATGGAGACTTCACAATGAAATCCACAATAATGATTAGGTCAAAGAACACTAATTTCTGTGAAGGAAAATGATAATGATAAAATAACACACCAAAATTTCTTGGATATAGTCAATGCAGTGCTCCAGGGAAAATTGTTATTTCTATGAATATACATTTTTAAGTTAAAGAAAGAGAGAATTAATGAACTGAATATGGATTTTTTAAAAAGCCAATAAGCAAATCCAGAATAAGAACAAAAAATAAAATACTGAAAATTAGGTGAGAAATAAATATATCGGAAATAAGAAAAGCCACCAAAATTATAAACAAAATAAAAAACTGGTTCTTTAAAAAGACTAAGGAAATCAATAAATCTTTAGTTATTCAGATTAAAAAGAAGACAACAGAAAATCAAATCCATAAAATAGCAAATTATTAAGGTAAAATGATAAGAAAACCAGATGAAATAAAAAACAATGATCAGAACATATTATGCATAACTATATGCTAACAAACCTTGAATGAACAAAATAAAATGAGAAATACTTTCAAAAATATAAAATATCTAAATAAGCAGAAGACTGGAAAAAGTCCTTAAATATCACAATCTCAGAAAATGAAAATGAACTAAGTATAAAGGAAATATCAAAAAAAAAAAAAATCTGATCTCTTCACAAAAGAATTGTCAATTTTTAAAATAATTATTATTCACATTTCACAAATTATTGTCAAAAGTAAAGTATCCTATCAGAATTCTTTTATGAGAGTAAGATAGTAGTAGTATAGGCTAATATCATTAATGAATATTGACTGAAAATTTTAAAACAAAATCTTGTTAAACATATGTTTTTTAGTTGTCACTTAGACTTTGTATGCCTTGGTTTCTTCAACCTATTTCATGCGATTATTGTGAGAATCAAATGAGATGGTATTTGTAAAGTTTTTAGCACAGTGCTTGGCATATACCAGGTGCTTAACAAGATGCTTATTCTCTTCTCCTTTAACACTATAAATTCTGGCTATGAAGGAACCTGGAGTACTTTACTACACTAACTCTCCTCACATAATCTTATGTAGCCAATGAGGAAAATTGATGGGACCTGATGGTGGCTTATTGTGAACTACATACAGGGAGTAGATTAAAGTTAACATGTTCTTTCCTTCCATTGTTCCTTATTTGGTGAGTATATGGAACTAGGTATTGAGCGCCAGATAAGTGATGGAAATTTTTAGACCATGCCAAAGCCTTTTCTTCTGTTACTGAAACTAATAGGAAGTATTTCATTTTCACCCAGAAAATAATCCAACATACTATTACTGACTTCCAGGACTACATGAACTCTCTCTCATGCTGCTTTTAGTGTGTATGACAGAGATCTAAAAAATGTTTCTCTTTCTGGAGGCATTGATGTCCCTACACTGATGACCTAAGGTTACCCAGTCAGATGAGGCCATGTTGACTGGAAACTTTAAGAAGGACTAACAGTAGGAAATCAGTCTTAAGAAAATCCACTGATGACTTGTTCAATTTTTTTTCTTTTAAAAAAAATTAGTATTTTATTTAACATTCATTTTTAAAACTTTGAATTCTAGATTCCCTTCCACCCTCCCATCCCCAATGAGAATGCAAACCATTCAATATGGGTTATACATACATTGATATGCAAAACATTTCCATAATAATCATGCTGTTTAAAAAAAAAAACCAAAAATACGTAGTTCCCTCACCTTCCCCCCAAAAAAAAACCCTCAAGAAAAATAAAGTAAAAAATATGCTTCAATCTGCATTTATATATCTTCAGTTCTTGCTTTGGATAAGGATAGCATTTTTCATCATAAGTACTTCAGAATTGTCTTAGGTCACTGTATTTCTGAGAATAACTAAGTCATTCATAGTTTATCATCTTACAATAATGCTATTACTTTGTACACAGTGTGCTTTGTCACTTCGCATCAGCTCATGGATGTCCTCTGAGGTTCTTTTGAGTACATCCTGCTCATCCTTTCTTATAGCACAATAGTATTCCATCATAATCACATGTCACAATTTATTCAGCCATTTCCCAATTGATAAGAATTCTCTCAATTTCAAATTCTTTGACCCCAGAAAAGAGCTGCTATAAATAATTTTTGTACATATAGGTCTTTTTTCCTTTTTGTTTTTTCTCTCTTTAGGATACAGACCTAATAGTTGTACTGCTGTATCAAAGAGCTTGCATGGTTTTATAACCCTTTGGAAATAGTTCCAAATTACATTAACTGCACTTTATAACATTACTATCTCGTTTTTCCTATATTGCTTCTAACATTTGTTATTTTTCTTTTCTCTCCTATTTGCCAATCTAATTAGTATGTGGTAGTACTTCAGAATTGTTTGAATTTGCATTTCTCCAATCAATAGGGAGTTGGAGAATTTTTTTTTTTCTTATGGCTATAGATAACTTTGATTATTTCACCTAAAAACTCTTCTTACCTGTGATTATTTATCAATTGGAGAATGTCTTTAAATTTTATAAATTTGACTCACTTCCATATGTGTTTGAGAAATGAGACCTTAATCAAAGAAACATGCTTTAATTTTTTTTTTAACAATTACTTTTACTAATTTTATTCCTCCCTCTTCTCCAGCCCAATTCTGTTCTCTCTCTCCTTTCACCCTGTCCCTCATCAAAAGTGTTTTGCTTCTGACTTCTCCTTCCCCAATCTACTCTTCCCCCTATTATACACACACACACACACACACACACACACACACAGCCCTATCCCCTTGCCCTCCTATTTTCCCATAGGATAACATAGATTTCTATATCCAATTGAATGTGTATGGCATTTCTTCTTTGAACTAATTCTGATGAGAGTAATGTTCACTCATTTTGCTTCCCTCTTCCATCTTCCCTTCCACAATAAAAGCTTTTTTTCTGTCTCTTTTATGTATATTACTTTACTCCATTCTACTTCTTCTTTTCATTTTCTCCCAGAACATTCCTCTTTCACCACTTAATTTTGTTGTTGTTTTTTTTTTTACGTATCATTGCTTCATATTTAAATCACATATGTCCAATATCTATATATACTCCTTCTAACTTCCCTAATGAGAAAGTTCTTATGAATTACAAAATCATCTTCCCATGTAAGAATGGAAATATTTGAAACTTATTATATTTCTTAATATTTCCCTTTTCTATTTATCTTTTTAATGCTTCTCTAGAGTTTTGTACTTGAACATCAAATTTTCTTTTCAGCTCTAGTCATTTCATCAAGAATGCTTGAAAGTCCTTTATTTCATTGAATATCCATTTTTCTCCCTGAAGCATCACATTCATTTTTATTAGGTAGGTGATTCTTTGTTGTAATTTTATCTTCTTTTCCCTCCTGAATATCATATGCCACGTCTTCTGATTCTATAATGTAGAAGTTGCTTAATCTTTTGTTAACCTGATTGTGGCTCTATGATACTTGAATTGTTTCTTTCTGGCTGTTTGCAATATTCTTTTTGACTGGAGAGCTCTGGAATTTGATATAATATTCATGGTAGTTTTCCTTTGGGGAATGGGATCTCTTTCAGGATGTGATCAATAAATTATTTTAATTTCTATTTTATCCTCAGGTTCTAAAATATCAAGATAGTTGTCCTTGACAATTCCTTGAAAGATGTTGTACAGGATCCTTTTTTGAGTATGTCTTTCAAGTAGTCCAAAATTTTAAATTTATCTCCCCTGGACCTATTTTCCAGATCAGTTGTTTTTCTAGTGAGAAATTTCACATTGTCTTCTTTTCCCCCTCCTCATTCTTTTGGTTTTATTTTACTGTTTCTTCATTTCTCATGAAGTTATTAGTTTTAATTTGCTCAATTCTGATTTTTAAGAAATTATTTTCTTCGGTGAGTTTTTGTATCTCCTTTTTCATTTGTCCTTTACCCTGCCATCTTGGATCTGCCTTCTAATTTATTTTTTCAAAGATGGAATTAAGTATTTTATTTCCTCTTCTGTCAATCTGGGTAATTTACAATTTTATAAATATTCATCAGTTTTATTTAGATTTTCAGATTTATTGGCATATAATTGGGCTAAATATCTCTTAATAATTGTTTAATTTCCTCTTCATTGGTAGTGAATTCTCCTTTTACATTTTTGATACTGATAATTTCTTTTTAAAAATCAAATTAGCCAATTGTTTATTTTACTGGCTTTTTCATTAAACAAACTTCTAATTTTGTTTATTAGAACAATATATACTTTTTTCACTTTCAATTTCATTAATCTAATTTTTGATTTTCAGGATTTGTTATTTGGTGTGTAATTGAGGATTTAATTTTTTTCCCCTTTTTTAGTTTCATGCCCAATTAATTGATCTGTATTTTTTTCTAATTTACTGATGTAATCATTTAAAGATATAAAATTTTCCTGAAGTGCTAGTTGGGCTAGATCCCATAAATTTAGGTATGTTGTCTTATTGTTGTCATTCTTTTAAATGAAATTATTGATAGTTTCTTTAATTTGTTCTTTGATACACTTATTAGATTATCATTTCCAATGCCATTTACTAAATGTGATTTTTATTATATTGTGATCTGAAAATATACACATCTAATATTTCTGCCTTTTTACATTTGATTGTGAGGTTTACATGCTCAGTTTTTGTGTGGTGCCATGTAACTCTGAGAAAAGGGGTATCTCTTTTTCTATTCCCATTCAATTTTCTCCAGAGGTCTATCATAATTAACTTTTTAAAAATTTTGTTCCTAACTGTTTTTTAAGTTTATTTTTAGTTTGATCTTTATCTAATTCTGAGAGGGAAAAGGTGAGGTGCCCTAGAAGCATAGTTTTACTCTCTATTTCCTCCTGTAATTCATAAAAGTTCTCCTTCAGGTATGTGGATGGTATACCACTTGATTCATATATGTTTAATATTGATTTTATTACATTATTTATGAACATGGTATATCTTAATTTTCTACATTTTTAGAAAAAATGTAGTTTCCTTCCTTATTTCTTTTAATTACATCTATTTTTGCTTTTGCTTTGTCTGAGATTCTGATTTCTACCCCTGCTGAAGCATAATAAATTCTGCTCCAGACCTTTACCTTTTCTCTGTGTATATCTCTGCTTCATATGTATTTTTTGTAAATAATATGTGTAGGATTCTGTTTTTTAATCCACTGTTATCTGCTTCTGTTTTATGGGTGAGTTTGTCACCTTCATATTATGCTTATTAACTGGGTAGTTCCCTCCATCCTATTTTTCTTCTTAAGAATCTTTTTCTCTCTCCTTTCATCCTTTCTTTTCTCATCAGAATTTTGCTTTTGATTATCACCTCCCCTAATCTGTCCTACTTTCTGTCCTGTTAGTTCCTATTCACCTCTTTTCTTAACCTACTCCTCTGCTATTTCCCTAAAGGGTGAATGTAGTGCTCTTGTTTGGTTTTCTGGAGGTTTTTGGAGCAGCCTTCATTTAAGTAGTCTCTATTTCAATTACGTTATCATACATGTGAATCTTGTGGAACTATATTAAGTACTAAGTACATGTATTGAACTAGAGAACTATTAATCACCATGCTAAACTAGATAACCATTGTCTTAGCAATTCAACTGACTTAACACCTTGTAAGTATCCTGGTTTCAGAGTTCTGACTCATAACAGGTGAAATAGATTTCTATACCCAATTGATAATGTATGTCATTCCTTGTTGATCCAATTATAATTAAAGTTAAGGCTCAAGAAATGCTAAGGGCTAAATTGTTATTCTTCTTCTCATGGGGTTGCAATAATGAGGTTTACTAGGCCTTTAAAAATTTATTCAATATACTTTTCTTCCTTTTGTTTTTCTTCTTTTCTTAGGGTTTAAACTCATTTTATTATAAAATCTCTTGCTAGAAATCAAGAAAATAATTATGTTTTAGCATCCCACATAGATTCAGGGATTCATTTCAGATTCACACTCTTGGTTTTCACTGGAGCTGGACTCCAACATGGGGCTTCAGGCCCTAGTACAGCAAACAATCCTCCAAGTCCAAAGTCCCTGGCATAGCAGGCTAGTGGCCAGGACACTTGCCCAGGTGCAATAAGCTCAAGATCATATCCCCTGTACCCCTGGAGTAGAGTTCAACTTTAAAAATCACAAAATAGGCTGGAAAATGAGCAAAAAGAAAGAAAAAAGCTATGAATTTTTAAAAGTACCTAGATCATATCTGTGAAGATCTTATTAAGAAAAATTGTCCTTATATCCTAGAACAAGAGGGTAAAATAGTAATTGAAAGAACCCAACAATCACCTCCTGAAAGAGATCCCAGGAATGTTATAGCCAAATTTCAGATCTCTCAGGTCAAATAGAAAATAATACAAGCATCCAGGAAAAAAAAAAATTTCAAAAAGTGAGGAGTCACAATCAAGATTATAGAGGATCTAGCAGTTTCTCCATCAAAAGATTGGAGGGCTTGGAACATCATATTCTAAAAGTCAAAGGAGTTTGGATTACAACTAAGAATCACCTAGCCAGAAAAACTGAATATAATCTTTAAAGTGGGAAAATGGATATTAGATCAAATAAAGAAATTTCAAATGATCCTGATGAAAAGATCAGAGCTAAACAGAAAATTCAATTATTTTGTATCCATGTAACAGTTCTTGTCTTCTCTCACCTGTCCTAAGACTTTTCAGATAAGAATAAGCAGGAGCTTCCAGTTTCAATTCCCAGGTTCAGAACTTGGATATTCAAGCTGCTTATCACAATGAATAACCACATAGTTTCCTATATCCTCATCTGAATGAGATGAAAGCCCATCCTCACTTTTGTCTTTTCAAATCTCCAAAACCCTTTACTCATAGTAGACAATTTTCCTTAATCTTTACTCCTTTCTCCTGAATTTGCCTAAATATTTCCTGCTTTCTTTTCACATATGTTCTTTCACAACCTGATCAGATACTTCCCTTACCAGTCATATCCCAGAATATTTATAGAACTAAACATTACTCTACTGAATTCTTCTCAGTTCCTAATTACTTCTCCTTCCTCATCAAGAATATCTATTCTTATTATTCGCAATAGGTCTGAGCCAAGGTGATGGTGGGAATGGCCTAGGCAGTCCCAAGTGGATGGCATTGGGGGAGAGAGAAAGACCAGGTTGAAATTCATTGGTCCCTCCTCTCAAAGGACAGACAGATGTTTCAAATATTTTTTCATTCTTTTCCTTCACCCATATTCAAGTCTCTCCCCCCCCCCACCCCCCGAAGTGGTGAGATTCAATTTCTGTTTCAAAAGTTCTCTCTACAGTACTGAAAATCCAATGCTTATTTAGGCTATAGATTTTCAAGTTAAATTTAGAATGTACATCTGACTTAGTACAAAGTATGTCTGGCCAAATATATTGTTTCTATTGTCCCATAATCTTCTACTCCCTACTAAGCTTCATCTCTCAATTTTGGACTTATAATGAAGGATCTTACCAAACTTTTACAGTTTGATCTCCTGAGAGTCCCAAATGCACACAAAGACTTTCTTCACTTGCCTTGTTTATGTTCTTTTTTTTTTTTTTTTTTTTTTTGTCTTCCTTTCTGGTAGCACAAGTGAAAAATAAAAATGGAGATTTTGGACTCATCTTTCTTATTCTGAGCTGAAGACAGCTGAATTTTCTGCCACTTCATGGTTTAAGTACTTGGGTCAGGACACTCCAGCCCACTCTCAGATAATGATTGAGGGCTGTCTTGCAGAAGGGAGCAGAACTCCCCATAGTGATAGAGGTGGAAAGCCTTCAGATAACAAGAACAACAGTCCAGGCTGACTTCACCCATTGTTGAAAGAAAAATTCTTTGTTTTGGCTTTCACCCTATTTAACAAGACAGAACTCAGAACAGAGAGAATTTAAAATAATGTATTATAAATACATCAAGATACATTGTACATTGAGATACAAGTACATTGAGGGACAATCACTGGAGATCTGTAAAGGCTAGGAGATAGAGCAAGCTTTTATTCATAAGTCACATAATGAGATCTTGTCTTCTTGTTGTCCTTTGTTTTCAAAGAGGACCAGAATGACATCATTACAGCTACAGTGTGCCCAACTATGACTGATCAGACCAATAGGAGCTCAGAATGCTTTGCCATAGGTCAAACATAAATAATACATATGAACATTTAGGATAGCTTCTCTAATCTCATGTATTTCGTGTTTCCTTTGGGCTAATTCAATTCTCCGTTTCCTCACCGAGCACAGCAGTTTCTCTGATGAGGGCATGCCATTCTGGGCAGTTCTGTGCTAGATGTCATACAATTGATTCTCAGATTCTTAAGACATACTTTGAGAGTATCCTTGTGTCATAAGACTACCTTGTGAGCACCTACTCTGTGTGAGTTCTTATTGGAATACACGGGAGAGCTGCTGAAATGCACAGGAGCCACCTGACAGTGGCTGCTGAAGGTCCAACTCAGAATGGATCTCCTCTTGTGAGAGGATGATACAAGGAGACTGAGAGGCAGTTGCTGTTCTCTGATCTCTCTGACTGAGAGATCATTGCATTGTCTGACCTCCCTCCTCTTTTTTTTTTTTATTTTATTTTTTTTTTTATTTAATAGCCTTTTATTTACAGGATATATACATGGGTAACTTTACAGCATTAACAATTGCCAAACCTCTTGTTCCAATTTTTCACCTCTTACCCCCCCCCCTCCCTAGATGGCAGGATGACCAGTAGATGTTAAATATATTAAAATAGAACTTAGATACACAATAAGTATACATGACCAAAACATTATTTTGCTGTACAAAAAGAATCAGGCTCTGAATTATTGTACAATTAGCTTGTGAAGGAAATCAAAAATGCATGTGTGTATAAATATAGGGATTGGGAATTTAATGTAATGGTTTTTAGTCATCTCCCAGAGTTATTTTTCTGGGCATAGCTAGTTCAGTTCATTACTGCTCCATTAGAAATGATTTGGTTGATCTCGTTGCTGAGGATGGCCTGATCCATCAGAACTGGTCATCATCTAGTATTGTTGTTGAAGTATATAATGATCTCCTGGTCCTGCTCATTTCACTCAGCATCAGTTCGTGTAAGTCTCTCCAGGCCTTTCTGAAATCATCCTGTTTGACCTCCCTCCTCTTACCTCTTCCTCCAATTTATCTCATTCCCAGTCTACAACACCAGTGTCAGCAAAGGCTGCCCTGCAGCTCCTTTAGACATCTAAAGCTCCACAGCTGTGGAGGCTCTTGGAGAATTGACCTGTTGCTTAACAAGTTCTCCATAAAATAATTTTTTTGGCAAGTGTACATTTGGCATTCAAACACTGTGGCCAGTCCAACGGAGCTGTGCTCTCTGCAGTAGATCTGGAATGTTTGGCAATTTAGTTCAAGAAGATACCTCTGTGTCTGGTATCTTATCCTGCCAGGAGATCTTCAGAATTTTCTTAAGACAATTCAAATGGAAGCTATTCAATTTCCTGTCATGGAGTTAGTATACTGTTCACTTTTCATAGGCATACAATAATAAGATTAGCACAACAATTCTGTAGACCTTCAGTTTTGTAATCAGTCTAATAATACCTCTCCTCTCCCACACTTTCCTTCAGAGAATCCCAAATTCCCCTTGTTCTGGCAATGAGTCTGTCAATCCCATTATCAATGTGGACATCCTTAGAAAATGTACTGTCAAGGTAAGCGAACTTATCTACAGCATTCAAAACGTCACCATTTACTGTAATTGATACTTCTACATATGGATAGTGTGGTGCTGGCTGATGGAAGACCTGTGTTTTCTTGGTATAGATTATTAAGACAAAATCGGCACAAGCAGTCTGGAACTGGTCCATACTTTGTCCCATCTCTTTTGCAATCATTTGCAATTGAAAACTTACATAATGAGATAAAGATACTTAGGACAGGTTTACATCTGCAAAAAAGGCGGGGCCCTTGCATTTCCTCCTCAAGAGTGCCTGACAATTTTTAAGTACAAACAGGTCATGCAGGTATACATATGATAAATATCTGGAGATTGGATGATACTTCCCTCAATGCTGATTAACAAGCAGACCTGGGAATTATGGGTCATTGAGTCAGTATAAATTTCAATAACCACATTCTATCTGCATCACTCCCTCAACTTGTTTCACTTGGTAGATTTATTTTGTTTTCTTCTTTTAAAATAATTTCTTTCCCTTGTTCTCTTTATCATTTCTCTTTTTTATTATAGACTTTTACATTTTTATTTGTGGCCTTATACTTATTTATTCTTTCTTAGTCTGTATTCCTTATGGAACTGAAGCTTCTATAACACCTATTTTGAGTACAATTAAATTAAATTATTAAATACAAGTTAAATTATTTCATATAAAAGAGATGAGAAAAAGCTTTCACCATGGGAAAGAAGAGGGAAGAGATGAGAGGGAGTGAGTAAACTTTAATTAGAATTGGCTCAAAGATGGAATAAAATACACACTTAACTGGATATAGAAATCTTATCTTACAGGAAAGTAGAAGGGGAAGGGGATAAGAGAAAGAGGAAAGGTGGGTAATAGAAGGGAGGAAAATTTTCCTTTCAACCAGGGGTGAAATCAGCCTGGACTACTGTTATTGTGGTTTGAAGGCTTCCTATGTCTATTACTATGGGAAGGTTTGCTTCACCTCTGCAAGCCAGCACTCAAGTATTTTCTAAGGATGGGCTTGAGAGCCTCCCACCCAAGTACTTAAACCATGAAATCTATCTTACCTTACAGTAAAGTATAAAGGGAAAGGGATAAAAGAAAGAGGGAAGGTGGGTAATAAAAAGGAGGGAAGATTGGGGGAAAGGTTAGTCAGAAGCAAAACACTTTTGAGGAGAGATAGGGTGAAAGGAGAAAGATAAAGGAATAAATAAGGGTGGGAGGGGGTTGGAATAGTCTTGTGCTAAATGAAATTGTTGAAGTATGTGGTATGTGTCTTAGTGTTACTTAAATAATTCAGGACGTGGGTCTCCAAATCAAGTGAAGGCTTTTATTAAGAATCAAACACTTAGGGGCAGCTAGGAGGCATAGTGGATAGAGCAGCCCTGAAGTCAAGGAGCACCTGAGGTCAAATCTGGCCTCACTCACTTAACACTCCCTAGCTATGTGACCTTGGACAAGTCACTTAATCCCAATTGCCTCAGGGGGAAAAAAAGAATCAGACACAACAGTCTATGTTTCCTTAAGGAGGTACTAGCCAGCAAAACAAGACAAGGATATATATAGAATGTGACGACATCACAAGATGTATAGATTTCGAGGTTACAGAATGAGTTTAGTAACATGGGGAGGTCCTAAATAGAATATGCATGTGGCTACTCAGAATGCATACAGAAAAGACCATTGGGAAAGTATTAATGTATATCAATGATATTATAATTAGCCTAACTTCATTATAAGTTCATCCAAAGGACAGCAAAGAAACACTATGCACAGGCACCATGGTGGGAGGAAAGATATGAGGTTTGGGGTTCAATGTTCAGTTCTACATCTGATTGGTGCCACTTTCTTATTGACTGATTTCTCTGGTATGTCCAGTGTGTCTAAATTACATGAATGATGTAGTATTAGATCATGTAGATCCTCACTTTAATCACTGAGTGATTAAGGATTTCGGATGGAGGGAGTTGGGTTGGGAGGGGGAGTTGTGCAATAGTAAAAATCTCTTCAAAATGTGAACAGGATGCTCACAGAAAAACCTGGAAAGACTTTTATGAACTGATGCAAAGTGAAATGTACAATATACAAATTAATAGCAATATTGTAAGATGATCAGCTGTGAATGACTTAACTATTCTCAGCAATACAATAATCCAAGACAATTCTGAATTGAGTTATGATGAAAAATGTTATTTATACCTGGAGAAAGAACTGATTGTGTCTGATTACAGAGTAAAGCATATTTTTCTTTCTTTCTTTCTTTCTTTCTTTCTTTCTTTCTTTCTTTCTTTCTTTCTTTCTTTCTTTCTTTCTTTCTTTCTTTCCTTCTCTCTTCCTTTTTTTTTGTCTCTTTGTTTCTCTCTTTTCTTTCTCTCTTTCTTTTTCTCTTTCTTTCTTTCTTTCTTTTTTAAAACTACCATTAAGGATTGGATTGTTTTTTTTCTCTTTGGTCTGTTTTCTTTCACAAGACAGAGAGAAGAGAAGAATCTGAAACTCAAAGTTTTTAAAATAAATTTTAAAAATTATTTTTACATGTAACTAGTGATAAATAAAATACTAAACATAAAATAAATAAAAGCCAAAAAATAGAACTTCATGGATCTTCTGTCTCAATATTACCAGAGAGATATTTCTAAATAGAAAGAAAAAATGATTGGAAAATTTCTTTACAATTATTTGTAGTGTGCTTTCTAGAGCCCCCATGCTGGGGTGCCAAAATATACCATAAGGACTAGCTCTCTGGAGGATCTCGGGACCAGCCCAAGTCCTTTGTTTTACTGGAGGAGTGATGAGGCAAAGACCCAGGAGGATGGTCAAGGATGGAATCAGTTTATTTCAAGTCCTTTCAGCTCCTATCACTATAGCACCCTGAGCATGTGCTAACTATAAGCACCCTGCTATTAATATGTAAATGCATCTTTTTTACTGTAAACATCCCTGCTTCAAGTAGAATACTGATTGTCCTAACCCCCCACTCCCACCCCATCCTAACTTCTCAGGAAGGTTGAGATGCCCCAAGGGGAGATGAGAGCCAAACCAGACATTGTCAGCAGGTTCCCTCTGGGCTGAAGGGTCTTATACCTTACCCAGAGTTCCCCCACTGTCTGTGGCTCTCTACAATTATTAATTAATTAATTTTACAAATCAACTCTCCAGGTCATAGAAATGGGTTATGAAAGGAAGGAGAAGGGACATGATCATGACAATATAAAGACTATTCCTTCAAAAACACAGACTGACCTGATATATGCATAACAGGGGAAAATTCCCTTACCATTCATCCCTTAATTTCCTTTGATTAGTATGTGGATTGTGGATTTATTGGCTTAATTACAATCCAGATTATTATATCTGAAATCAAAACTCAGAAAAATATCAAAATACAGTCCCCAAAAATATTACTTCAAATGGCAAATTTCACTAATCATATCTTAAGTTAGACATAGCTATTATTATTATTATTTTCCTCATGTTGCTCCAATAACAATTAGTAATAAGCACACCCAAAGGCTTTATCTTATCCATCTTTTCTAGCCAAATCTATTCTGAAGTACAAATTAATAATTAGAACATAAGAATTTTCTTATGTTGGAATTTCACATATGAAGTGAATGCATGATAGTTCACTCAAAACCCAGAAAAATGCTTATTACTTACAGTAAGTTTCCAAAGTAACAAATAAATATAGTGCATGGGGTCTATTAATATTAAATTGACTTAAAGGTTTACTTCAATGCATAATATTCCAGGCAAACTTCCATAATTTTCATAAAGAACAAGCAAGAAATAATTCAGATAAAAATCACTCTTTATAAAATGATTTTGTAAGCCCTTTTATTTCAGCTGTGGATTGTCCTAGTTTCTCATTAAACTACTTCATTGCTTTAGAACTTCACAACATTGGTAACAAAGTTGACAAGTTCTTACCAAAAAGCAAAGCCCAAGAAATTTCACAGATAAGGAAAGTAACTGAGATCTTTGGTACTTTTCCCCAAACAGTAAGTTATTGTTATCCATTTAAAAATATATATATTTAATTAAATGCTTAATAGTTTTCAACCCTTATGGCCACATTCTTTAACAGTTCAATTCATAATCTAACAGCATCCACAATACAAGAAAAGTTATTTTTCTAAAAATATAATTGTATATCCCTTTGGATATGACTTTTGAAATTATCAGCTTTCTCTGTACTCACAATACAACAAAAATCAATTCAACTGAATGTATTTATCAATTATATAGTAAATACATATAATTCATATATTTCATCATATATTATATGATACCACCTTATTATATTACATATGGTACATATATTATAATGCAATATATAATTTCTCTTATATAGAAAATCACTCTATCCAAAGTGAGTCTATGTTAATTGTACTCAAAATGATTATAAAGTAGTTCTGGAGCATTATAAATGACAACAAAAACAATAGCATTTGTATCACTATCTGCCAGGAAATGGGATAAGAGCTTTATAATAATTATCACTTGATATTTCACATTTTAAATCATCATTTTATTTTGCCTTCACTACTTTCTTAACTACATTTAGTTTTTATTTCCCAATCATATTTCAGTTTAATACTTCACCAAATCTGTACTAATTTTTTCATATTATACCAGTTAATTGTTCTCTTTATTCTTAAAGTTATTTTCTCCCCTTATGGTGAAGCAATAAATCTACCCTCCAAGTTGGGTAGAGAGTAATAGAGAGATGTGCTATGTCCTTTAATCCCAAAGAACTGCAACTCTCCCTGCCCTCCCCAATCCTTCCAAAATGTTATGAAAAGTGTCAGCAAATATAAAAACCTTTAAACTATAGTTAAGAAATTTAATTATCATATTTCAATTAAAATTTTAATTTCTAATAATTTTATAATGCCATAAATTTCTACAAAATAGGAAAAGTTTTTTCTTCCTTTCTTTTCTTCTTCCTTCCTTTCTTCCCTCCATTTCTACTTTCTTTCTTCCCTCTTTTCCATCTTTTCTTCCTTCTTTCCTTCCTTTCTTCCTTCTTCCCTCTCTTTCTCCTTCCCTCTCTTCCTTTTTTTACTTACTTCCTTTCCTGTTTCCTTTTGTACTTCCTTCCTTCCTTTCCTCCCTTTTGTCTTTTAGCTCTGCAAACTCAACCTGGTCAGGCTTGTGAAGAGAAACAGAAAGTATTTTGTAGTTCACCTTTCCCCCATTCTAAAATCTTATTTATTTCCCACTGAAAAACTAATCAAAAGGTCAGTGGAATTAAGTCCTTGCTTATTATGTCACAAATAGCTGAGAAAGTGGGTTTCGTATATGAGACTTCATTAATTTTCCCCACCCTTCTAAGCTCATTTTCTGTGGTTGTTTATAACAGATTTGGTGTTTCCCTTCAAAAATTTCCAAAGAAAAAACTTGTTATTCACAGTAGAACTCCTGAAGTGGAAACCCTATCCATTCTTATTGTTTGCCAAATTCAAATTTCCTTCAGGAACCTGAGGTAGTCCTATATGAACAACTATAAAACTAATGTTGGTTTAACAAGTTCATTGAGGTCATTCAAACAGCTTAAACAAATTCAAGACAAGATATGAATATATGAACAACAACAACAACAAAATGTCCTTCCTTGGCAAGTCACAAACGCCAACTAGTAGTCCTTGCTTTCAACTTCTGAATCATAACTCCTTGTTTACCAGGGTGGTTATCAGCCAGTCATAGACCAGGTATCATGGGAAGGTTAAGGGAAGAAATTCAGGAAGAGAAAGAAAAAGAAAGTACTGCCAATAGACTAACTGCATTTTAAGCAGATTTTAAATGACTTTAGCAGAGCTTCCAGTTTGCTTGGGTGAGCAAGGCAAGCAAATAAAAGTGGCCAAGCTAGCTAGCTTAAATTTATCAGTGCCCCTCCCTGAGATAAGGTCAATCACAGCCCCTTAGCTTTCTGGATATTCAGAATCCTCATTCCTAATCTGGAGCCTTGATTGTGTTTGATCTGACACCTGGGAAACTCATCAGATTCTAGACATACTGATCATTGACCTCATCCATGTTTGATACAGAAATCACAAAGACTTCCTTAGCTTCCATAGTTCAAGAGAACCTTCAGTTTTACTGTTTTTACTATCAGGAACCCCACTTCTGACACAGAAATTGTCAGTCAAAAACAAACCTAAAAACCTTACTAACTCAAAAAGGAATGAATTTTATTAAGGGGGCATTTGGCAAAAGAGAACTTGAAAAAGTCTGGCTTCCTCTGAAATCTTTGCTAAGTATATTATATAGAGTTCAAACAGGGGTATAAGCCTATAAACTGATGTTGAAAGGCAGTTTGCTGGAGATGTACATAAATAAATATTTATTCAATAATCAGTCATTCAATCATTCAATAAAAGTTGAGCAATGCTAAAATGCAAGAGTTTTGAGTGGACCCCAGAACTGAGTAAGCAGACTCGAAACAAGACCTGTATGGGGTTTAAGAATTCCTTATATTGACATTTAGTTTCTCAGATTCCAATCTGACTCACACTAAACTCTAAGTTAGACAGTTTTTAATCACATAAAACTAGCTTCAATAACTATATTTAATAAGATCCCCAAGCAATATAATAACGTTTTTTGTTTTGTTTTGTTTTGTTTTTCCTGCAGAAGACATCTCTTTCTTACTTTTGCAGTTTTCTCTTACCTTTGTGGTTCATGAGTATGGAAGACTGCACACAATATCAAATTGTTTTTATGTGTTGATTGATTTTGCCTATTTCTTCTTCCTTTTTTTTTTTTTTTTTTTTTCTAATTTTCTTCTCAAAAATAATTTGTTATAGGGATGGCTTTCCAGAAGCAGAAAGAGTGAGGAATACAGCGAACAGGCTAAGCAATATGAAAACAAAAGATACCCATAAAAATTTATTTAAAAATAAAAGGATAAGTAGGGCTATATTCTACTTCTGACAGCAGGAGAAAGCTCTAGTACAATTCCTTCAGCGAGCCCAACATTATGGGGAACTACAGGAAGCAGAAATTCCATTCAGGTAGTGTCTTCACTGAGCCAACCCTAGGCAGTCCCTTTATTGGTCTGAGCTCTTTGTCTAGGAATCAGCCACTTAGGCAATATAGAACATAAATAAGTTGCAGTTACAGAGGAAGAGTGTGAACCTGCCAAAAAGCCCATTCCTTATAATCCTGAACAGAGTGCCTCATTGTGCTCACCCCAAGCAATTCCTCATGTGGAAGAAGTTAGAGCTCTTACTGCTGTTAAGTTACACTGTGATGACATATAATGAAAGTGCCTAAGAGAGATTTTGGAGCATATTTGGATATTTTATAACTGATTCTGACTGACAAAACACATCATGACTAGGAAATTCTTTGACTACACAGGTATTTAAAAGGATAATTACTCTATTTTTGCCTCTCTTGTTTTATCTTCCCTTCATTTAATGTCTCTTTAGCTGACGTCTTTCTGACAGATGGCATCTTGTGAGACTGAGAAGACAATATTGTAAGAAGAAATACCCATATATGGATCCATGAAAACAGTCCTCCATCCTTTACTCCACTGTTTGCCCTTTCATTATAGGTAAAGAAAGTTAATTTGGATATGAAAACCTTCTGAATTTTGAGAGATAAGAGACTGAGCCACCCTAAAACCAGGAGTTCTAGAATCCAAGAGTCTAGAAGTTGAATCCATGCCAAATTTTAGCATCAATTATCCAAGGAACAAGAAGTAAGTGTGAGAAACTAGCCCAACAGCTGCTGAATATGGGCATAAATTTGATAGGAACATCCCATGTATGAGTTGATTTAGGTATCTCTACCCAAGATCAAAGTGGTAGAGGGGAAAATATTGATGTATTAGGAAGACATTTTTGTGTTTTTGGTCATACTTTTAATATAAATAATTCATTTTTCAAATCACTCAATGAAATGGGGGATGCTATTCAATGATTGCTGAGTCACTGTTAGAGTGAAAGGAAGCACCCAGAATGGTGACTTGAGCTGATAACATTTTAGAAGATACTCCCAATTACCCAGGTGTACCTCTAGAGCCTTCAAAGGAAGATATTATAGCTTTTCTCTGGAATAGTAAACCCAGGAAGTCACTTGTTACCAAAGAAACTCCACTTGCTAGATTCAGGTAGCAGTCACTATATGTATGAAGCCATTTGTTCATTCTGAGAATTCCTATCTTTTAGAATGTGGATGACAACACAACAAAACATAAAATAATACAAAACATTTCTTTATAGCCTGGACAAAGCCACTGAGGAGGGAGCTAGAATCTTATAAACTTGATGGAAAATGATTTAGAATTATACTAAAGAAGTCAATGAACTCTAAATATCCCTTGGCCCACTGATACACCTACCAGGCATCTACCTCAAAAAATTCAAATATAGAGGAAAGGTCCTATAGATATAATAACAGAACTTTTTGTAGTAGCAAAGTACTAGAAAGAAAATAGGTATCAATCAAGTGGGGAATGACTGAATAAATTGGAATTATAATAAATGACAAATAACAAGAATTCAGTGAAATTTGGTTAGACTTACATAAACTGGTACAGAATAAAATAAATAAATAAGGAGGCATAATTTACAAGATGAACATAAAAAATAAAGAAAATTAATAACAAAAGACTGCTAAACTTAGGTCAAAGGCTGATGGAAAAGCATTTCCCATCTACCTCCCACCTTTCCACCTCAGGAAAAAGGGAAGAAAAAATATAAGTGCATAATAGTGCATTGGTTTGCTTACCCATGATTTGTTATAAAAAGGTTCAGGTGGGCAGCTAGGTGGCACAGTGGATAGAGCACCAGCCCTGAAGTCAGGAAGACCTGAGTTCAAATCTGACCTCAGACATTTAACACTGCCTAATTGTGTGACCTTGGGCAAGTCACTTCACCCCAATTACCTCAGCAAAAAAAAAAAAATTCAGGAATAGAGAAGTGATGGGAAAAGATGGATACTTAAATTTTAAAAAAATGAATATAGCATTTTAAAAGAAAAAAGTAATTGAAAATTATCTGAGGGGAATAGAAAGTAGACCAATTTGGTTAGAACTTGACTATATAAATGAAAGCAATAAAATCAACCTAAAATGATGGGTTGAAATAAAATTGTAAAGGGCTTTAATTGCTAGCCAAAAGATTTTATATATATACATATATATTCTTTTTTTCATATAGATAACAGGGAAGTTTCTTGAACAGGGACCTTCTTGCATGTTTAGACTTATACATCAGTATGTTAGTTGTGTAAATAATGGATAAGAGAAGGGAAAGACTAGAAGCTGGGAACCCAATAAGGAAGTTATTTAAATAGCTTAAATGAGAAGAAATTGGAAGCTATATAAGTGGAGTAAAAGGAATTGATGTAAGAGATGTCATAGAGATAGTTAACAAAACATTTCAACTGACTAGATATATTGATTAAAGGAAAGTGAAAAATTGAGGATTATTTTGGATCCAGGTTGGAACCTGGATCACTGGTGGAATTGCTTAGCAGAGGGAGATGTACTAAGTTTTGGACACTGATCAATGCAATGATATCAGAACTCTAATCAATGCAGTAATTATGCAGTAAACTTGAGAACTTAACTATGATGTGTATGGGATATCCAAATAGATGTGTCATACTCTTTTTAACTGAACCTAAATATATGCTCAGTGGCCTAGAACTTTATAAGAGATGAATAGTAAATTGCATTGCATTAGGGAGTTGTATTTTTTAAATGGCCCTAGGCACCTAAAACAAAGGCTTATCTTACAAATCACCAGTCTTCATATGGTGGCAAGGTGTGGTTAAGTAATGGAATACTAATGCTGATGCTGATGAATTAAAGTTGTATATAGGTCAGGACAAGTGATTGAGATGACCCTGGAGGAGAGAGTAAGATTAGTGACTTTGCACAGCCTTGCCTCAACTAATTCCAATTTATTTGCAAGTTAAAACATCAAATTCCGATTGTCTTTGATCCTCTTCTAGAATGAATGAAAAACACCAATCTGTGAGTAATAGTAGCTGCCAGCTATGAGTAATAGTCACTAGTAGGTGGCCAGAACTGGCCAGTTCTGATTAGTCAGTGCTCTTTCCTTTCTTCCTCCTTTCTTTCCTTTCTTCTTTCCTACTTCTATCCTTCCTCTCCCTGTCCATATGGGAAATCATAACTTCACATGTGGATATTCAGCCCAAAGGAATATAAATTTTGATAGATGAAATATTGTAAGATATCTTGGGGTTTGGGAGCTAGATTTTTTTTTCTTCTTTTCCCTACTATTTTTTCTATCATAAAACGAAACAAAACAAACAAACAAACAAAAAAAAAAGCTTAGTACAATTAGCTCTTTTTCCCTATGTATTTTTATTTATGATTTCTTGAAATGGAGGTCTGGAAAAACCAGGCACTGATAGAACGTATTGGACTTCAAATGGAACTACTTGGCTATATCTTAAACCCAAATCATCTGGCTCTCACTGATTGGCCAATAATGGTCCCAACCCTACCCTCACTTTTTCATTGTTTGGATTTTGATGGACCAGAGTGCATGTAGAATTTATTGAAGGACATGAATAAGAGCAGTACAGAATGAGATGGCCTAGATGGATTGTATCTTTCACAAATGGAAAGTTGTAAACAGTCAGTGAGATTATAGACCCTTTAAAGAATGGAAAAAATTAGATTTATATCTAGAATATTATTTTAAATTCATATTTTAGGAATATTTATTTATTTACAATCTTGACAACATTTCTATATTTGATCACATAACAGATGCTCTTCAATAAAAATATTTCTATCTGTCATTCTCACCCTCATTGTAGTGACTCTGAACCCTTGGTTGCCATTGTTCAAATGTTCTCCATCCTCCCGTGACCCTTTATTGTTATCATCCTCGATCCAACACCTCCAGTCTCCTATTCTAACTCTTCTACTATGCTCTCCAAAAGACCCATCTTATAGGTAGAAAATTAGAATTTATCTCAATTCTTTTCTTTTATTTCACCCTCCATTTTCTTGTACTCACTGAGACTTGACCCTCCTCCTGATGACACAATTTCCCTAAATTCACTTTCATTGTCTTCCCATGGGATAACTATATTGCATTGTTTGAACCCAGCTTGGGAAACTAGACAAGTTGATTAGAGACCATATTCATTTAATGCTTCACTTGCAACATAGGTTATACTGACTAGAAACTCAGTCAGATCTGAAGATTGATGGAAATAATGAATATAAGGAGTTTTCTCCTTTGAAACATATCAAGCAATCTACGTATCTTATCTGAAAACTGCCTCCCTGCTGGTTAATCAGGTATTGTTTCCTCATTGCTTTGTTTGAATCTTATATAACATTCAACTTAAAGACAGTTTCAGGGAGTAGATCAACCTTTTTTGGACTCTCTTTTCTGCTGGACTATTTAATAAATTTCTTTCTATATTATTTGTTTTTAGGAATCTCTTGTTTTTAGCTTTAAAAAGTGACAGAGGCAATATCTTTGATGGTCAACCCAAAGAATGAGATTCAACTTAGACAAAATCCCTCTGTACAATGAGAAACAGGTGGGTTCCCCTATGATTAAAATGAAAAGATGGAGGATTCTAGATGTTAAGAAATCAAAGGAATTGTGTACCATTATAACTTGTTTCATTACTAGAATTAATTTAGCCACCATTGTAGGAAGATGAGTAATACTCTTGGACAAATCAGCTAAGAGGTTTGGGGAAGGAGGATTAACACCATCTGTTAATTTGACTAGTTCTCCAGGAGATTTTTCTTTTTTTCATCTCTTTCCTTCTCTTTTTCTTCCAAAACTTCTGTTACCCATCAATGACTCTTAGGAAATAAACCAAATATCCAGTCTGATTATATACTGGCAGCAATAAATCTAAGAATTGTCAGAGCAACCACATGACCCGCCAGGAGACTCTTTTATTTGTTTAGTTACTTGAACAACACTAACAAGCAGGCAACCTAATATCAATTCTTCATTCACTTATGACAGTCCTAGATTAAAGAGGGAAGTTCATATGTATATTAATCAAAATAAAGTGTTGTCCAGGGTTGAGCCATTCTTATCACTAAATACTTATACCCTCACAGTAGGGAACCTCTCTCTTTTTTTTCTCTCCATCCTCCTCATGAGCTTCTTTTCTTTTAGGAAAAATTTTGTCGATTGTTGTTTGTAGATTCTGCTACCTTGGAAGATTTCTAAAGGGGTAAGTACAGCCAGCCATAGATTGATGTAAAAAACTGTAGCCAGAGAGTTTAGAATGCTGGACAAGATTAATGAAGTTTCATACCTGAAACAATTCGCCTAGGTTTCTGTAATCTGGTACTAAACTCTCCATTCCAGTAATCAGAGATTTATTTCTACTTTTTCTATCAGTGGGAGATAATGATTTAGGAAGGAAAAAAAATATCTAGCATAGAGTAGGAGGAACTTATATGTTAGTAGATTGATTGACATTAGCCAGAATGGTACCTCATACTACTATATCTTTATTTGTTTTGCTATGTATGTGTATGTGGAAATAAATATATATGCTTTCTCTCTGTTACTTCAGCCCTGGATAGGTTGGGATTGCAGAGATAAAGTCAGACAAGCAAAGAAGGGAAAACTTTTTTTTGGTTTGTTGAAATTTATGGCACTATAAACTGATGAGACAATAAATTTATAACTGAAATGTAATATCTTTGCTGTAAATTTCTAAATTATGATTTGATAATTTTTGTAAATGGTGGCATATTTTTAGAACAATGAGAATATGAGACTACCATTGTAAATCTTTGGAACTGATCTAACACTTCAGTGTTTTCTATAATTTTAGGTGTTAGTAGTTAATGGTCCCTTGGGAAAATTGAGATATTTTTGAATGATTCCATTTGTGATTGTTAATTCATATTTGATTTGATTTTGTCCTAATACTAAATTAGAATGTAGTCCCATTTAAAGTTAAATATGTTTTCCTTTTAAGATAATTTTGATGTTTTACCTTTTATAGGTAAATCAGATCTTAATGGAAAATTCACTTTATATTTGGTATTAAAGTGATACACTTAGAAACTGAATGAATGAATAAAAATTAAGCATATAATTTTTCTGTAATGATTTTAATATAATTAGCACAGAACGATAAACTAAAAGATGAATACAAAATTTACTACATTATATGGACATACATTCAACCTAATTAATGCTATTTGAATTATGGCAAAAAAAATTATGGTATGTTTTTAAATTCCATAGCATTCTTTGTTAATTGTTAAGCTTCTAATTTTTCTACCTTTTTAGTTTTCATATATATTGCATTATCATCCCACCCTACCAACACCGTGAATTCCAGTTATATTGGCTTCTTCAAATTTCCTAGCACAAGACACTCCCTCTTCCAAATCTAGATGCTTTCATTGGCTGTCTCTCATGCCTGGAATGCTCTTCTTTATCACTGCCTCCTAGCATCCCTGACTTTCAAGTCTCAGCTGATATTCTACCTTCAGTGGTTCTTAATTTTAATGCCTTCTCTCCTCTGAGCTAACTCTTAAATTATCTTGTATGTGCATATATCTATATCTATATCTATGTTTGTCTGTGAGCTCCTTGAATTTAAAGACTGCTTTTTATTCTCTATATATCCAGCATAGAGTAGGAGCTTTATATGTTAGTAGATTTATTGGTATCAGCCAGAATGGTACCTCATCCAATTATATCTTTGTTTGGCTATGTATGTGTATATATGGAAATAAATATATATTAATTTGTTCTTATAATTACCCTATGTAGTGAATAAAGGAAGTGTTATTATAACCATTTTGCAGATATAAAAAATGAGACTTTGGGACATAGTGAAATCTTTTTAAAAATATTTTATTCCCCCCCCCAAAAAAAAAAATGAATGCTAAAACAATTTTTAAAATCTTTAAGTTTTTTTTTTTTAAGGTTTTGAGTTCCAAATGCTATTTTTCCTTCCCTCCCTCTTTCCTGTGATGGTAAACAATTTAATATAGATTAGACATGAATGATCATGTAAAACATTTCCATATTATTCATTTTATATAAGAAACCTTGAATTAAAAAAAAAAAAAGAAAGAAGATGAAGAATATGTTTCAGTCTCTGTTCAGATACCATGAGATCTTTTTCTGAAGGGGGAAAGCATATTTCATCATGAGCTCCTTGGACTGCTATTACTAAGAATAACTAAGTCATTCATAGTTCTTCATTGTATAATGTCTCTTGTCTACAATGTTCTGGTTCTGTGGACTCCACTTTACCTCAGTTCACATGACTCTAGGTTTTTTCCTACAATAAACCTGCTTGTTCTTTCTTATAGCATAATAATATTCTATTATAATCACATACCGCTGTTTGTTTAGCTATCCCTAATTTGTGGGTACCCCTTTGATTTCTAATTCTTAGCTACCAAAAAGAGATTCTATAAATATGTTTGTGCAAATAGGTCCTCTCTCCCCTTTTTTCATTTCTTTGGGACACAGACCTAGTAGTGGTATTGCTGTATTATAGGATATCCACAGTTTTATAGCCCTTTGGACATAGTTCCAAATTGTTCTCCAGAATGATTAGATTAGTTCACAAGTTTACCAACAATCTTCAGTGTCCCAGTTTTTCCATATTCCCTCCAAAATTTAATATTTTCCTATTTTGTCATATTAGCCAATTTGATAAATGTGAGGTAGTACTTCAAAGATATTTTAATTTGTAATCAATAGTAACTTAAGGAATTTTCAAGAATATAGATAGCTTCAATTTTTTTTTTTTTTGCCTAAAATCATTTATATCCTTTGATCACTTATCAATTGAGGAATAAGATGTATTTTTATAAATTTGACTCAGATTGCTCTATATTTGAGAAATTAGGACTTTGACATAGGAAAATCTTAGAGAATGAATCTTAACACAGATCATCATAAAAGTAAAACTGTATATGGCGTATTGCCTTCTGTTTGACTACCAGAGAAATTATTGAGGAAGTAAATAACATTGGTGATAAGTGAAGTATTTATTAAAACAGCATAAAATGAGGATAGCATCCAAATTTTAAGTGGCCAAAACTAGGAATTATTCTTATTTTTCTTTCTGTTTACAATTCTGATTGAACTTTTGTTTCTTTTGCATGCTCTTCTGTTGAGTTATATATAATATCTTCCCATTTTGTTGTTGCTGTGGCTATGTTGTTTGTTATATCCAATTCAGAGATGCAAGTTCAAGAGAACTCCATGGGTTTTTTTTTGTTGTTTGTTTGTTTTTGACAAAAATACCTAAATGGTTTGTTATTTCCATTTCTAGCTTATTTTACAAATGAGAAACTGATGCAGAGTTAAGTGACTTGTCCAGGATTACATAGCTAGTATTTGAGCCTTTTTTAGTAGTGTACTCATTTTCTAGAACTTCAGAGATTTTAGATTTTATTTAGGTTTCTCTTCATGTTAATCCTCAATATTTAATGTAATATAGAATCCATTTGTTATAGTATCTATTTTGATTAATTTATCCAAGCAAATTCTGTTTACAATACACTGATCAAAGTACAAGATTTAAACTGACCAAAAAAAAATGAAAGTTGTGAAGAACTTCATATGAAAAAGTTTGGGAATGGGTCTGAGAATAAAGAACAATGTTAGACTATAAGACCAGAAGAGGCAAAAAACAAAGACATTTATATATCTTCTTTTTCTTCAATCTCTCCCTGTATACTGACTCCTATTCTGCTATCTAACATCTCTCTCTTCCTCAAAAAACTGATCCTTCCCTTTCTTCTAATTATTATCCTATATTTTTTTTCTGCCCATTGTGACCAAATTTCTTTTTCTTTCATTTAATAGCATTTTATTTTTTCAATTACATATAAATATAGTTTTCAACATTCACTTTTGTACGATTTTGAGTTCCAAAGTTTTCTTTCTCTCTCCCTCCCTTAACTTTCCTCTCCCAAAGACAGCAAGCAAATTGATATAGATTTTATATGTGTAATCATGCTAAACATATTTGTCATGTTATGAAAGAAAATACAGACCAAAATAACCCTCAAGAAAAATAAAGAATAAGAAAACAAGATGTTTTGATCTGCATTCAGACTTATCAGTTCTTTCTCTGAAGGTGAATAACATTTTTCATCATTCTTCAGAATTGTCTTAGCTAAATCATTCACAATTGATCTGTTATATATACAATCATTTTAAACATATTTCCATATGAGTCATGTTGTGAAAGAAAAATCAAAATAAAAGGTGTGAATAGGATGTTTTGAGCTGCATTGTCTCCATAGTTCTTTTTCTGGCTGCACATGTCATTTTCCAGCCCAAGACTATTGGAATTGTCTTGGATCATTGTACTGTGAGAAAAGTTAAGTCTGTCATAATTGATCATCACACAATCTAGCTGTTACTTTTTACAATATTCACTTGGTTCCACTCACTTCACTCAGTATCAGTTCACATAAATTTTGCCAGACTTTTCTGAAATCAGTCTGCTCATCCTTTCTTATAGAACAATAGTATTCCATTACATTCAAATAACAGCACATCTTATTCAGCAATTTCCCAAATGATGGGCATTAACTCTATTTACAATTCCTTGTATAGCCAGATTTCTTGAAAAGGTTATCTATAATAGATATCTCCACTTTCTTTCCTTTCACTCACTTTTTTACCTCTTACAATCCATTTTCTGACCTCATCATTTTATTGAAACTGCTCATTTCAAAGTCACCAGTGATTTCTTAATTGGCAGTCAGTGGTCTTTTCTCAATCTGCATTCTTCTTAACTTGCACAACATTTAACACTATTAATAGCCCTTTTCTCCTTGATACTTTCTTTTTCTAAGTTTTTGAAACAAATCCTTTTCTCCTTTTTCTCCTCCTACCTATCTGACTTTTCCTTCTTAGTCTTCTTCCCATTCCATGTCATGATTGTGAGTGTCTCCTAGACTCTGTCCTTTATCCTCTTTGTTTTTCCTTCTATATTACTTTACTTGATGATTTTATCATCTCCTATTTAATTACCAACTTTATGTTGATGATTCTCAAATCTACCTATCCTCCCAAAACTTCTCTGCTAGCTTCCAATCTTGCATCTCCAACTCTTCTTCCAGACATTTTGTTCTTGTTATCCAGTAGACATCTTAGATTCAACATGTCCAAATCAGAACTTACTATTTCCTCTCTAAACCTTCACCATTTCCTAATTTTCTTATTGTTAAAGACCACAGCATCTCCCCAGTCCCTTAGGCTTGCAACTTAGGTGTCAACCTTGATTCCTCACTATCTCTCACCACTTTATACTCCATATCCATCTGTTGCCAATGATTGTCACATCACCTTTGCAACATCTTTTGACTATTCCCCTTTTCCTCCTGATACTGCCATCACCCTGGTGCAGGGTCTCATCACCTGAGTTTAGGACTATTGCAGCATTTGGTGGATCTGTCTGCTTCATTTCTCTTCCCACTCCACTCCAATCCATTCCATTCTCCATTCAGTCACTTCAGTGATTTTCCTTAAGTGCAGGTCCAACCATATCACTCCCCTTCTCCACAAACTCAAGTGACTCCCTAACATTTCCAGGATCAGGCAGAAAATTCTCTGACCTTCTAGTTTTCTTACACTTTATAACCTGAGAGTTGAAATATGTAAACCTCACCTTCCTCCTCCCCATCTACCTTAAGGTGAATTTTTTGCTAATTTCCTAATAATCAAAGAAATTGTTTCTAAGATTTGATTGACTTAGGGAACTAATATTCAAGCAGACTAGTTGTTGATGCAACTTCTTGATGGATGCAGGTTGTATTGCCATGATTTCCTGATTATTTTTGGGTATTAAAAACAAAACAAAATCCAACCACCTGTCTGTGGAATCAGGGGCCCTTAAAACTTGATGTCCAGATTTGATCCTAAAAACTTGATGTCCAGATTTGATCCTTCGTATTTGCCCTTAATGGGGCTAGTTCTTGAGCAAAATGCTATATTTTGTTGAATATCCTTTATATTCTATGCCTAGATAAATTTTTCTTTTCTTTTCTTTTCTGTTGAATGTTTTATTAG
The DNA here is from genome assembly GCF_902635505.1 of Sarcophilus harrisii. NCBI lineage: Eukaryota > Metazoa > Chordata > Mammalia > Dasyuromorphia > Dasyuridae > Sarcophilus > Sarcophilus harrisii. Next base: position 200,016,250 of record NC_045426.1, read on the forward strand.
TGTCTCACTTCCTAAACTTCTATTTGCCTGAGTTAGGTCCTGAACATGACATGACCAAAAAGTTTAGCACTTTGTAGCCTACCTAATAATTAGCCTTCTGATCTTAGGAAGGCTCCTCCTAAGATAAAAGATAATGATGCTCATTACTGGACTACACTTGAAGCCTTTCTAGTTTTAGAAAAACATGTAAGATTTTGTTGTCTTTTGATGCAGGGTTATGATGAAGCGGCAGGAAATGGAGAATTATGATAAGCTATCAAAGAAAGATTTTAGTGGTAGTCCAATGGTATGAACAAGAAATTGCAGTTAACATATTGACAATTTTGATGAAATGGATCAAAAGTGATAACACTTACTTAAAATTGTAAGATATCCCTATTATCTGTGTTCACTGATTCAGTTTTATTATTTGACATTTATCTCATAACATATTTGGCAAATAATAATCCATCCAAAGTCAAAGTTTTATTTATTAAATCAGCACTTATTACATGCTGATATTTACAAAATGTCCTCACATATCATTAGGCTGTTACTTTTGTGAAGAAATTTCAAGCTTAGCAAAGTAGTAACATATATTATAGATATTCAATAAATATTTTTGTTTTGTTTAATTGTATTCAATCCTTGATATTTTTACATAATACTCTCGAGACTGCCACTACCCCAAAATCAAGAAAAATTAAGATTTAAAATTTTATAAAGACCCAGACTACGAGGATCTTTTCCTCTTTTAATGTATTAGTTATTACATGTATTACTAAAACTCTAATATCCTTTTTCCTTAAAGTCATATTAACTGGGATATTGGTATTTATCTTGCATTATTAAGTGTCAGTAGTTAAATACTGGGACTGGAGTCAGGGACACCAGAGTTCAAGCCCTGCTTCAGATACAATTAGCTGAGTGACCCTGGGAAAGTTACTCTTGCTACCTGGTTTTTTTAATCTGTAAAATGAGGATAATAGCACCTACCTACCTTCCAGAGTTGTGAGAATCAAATGAAAATTATTAAGGTGCATTGCTAACCTTAAAGTACTTTATAAATATTGGCTATGATAATTTTTAAACTGCCTTAAGATGTTTTTTTAAGATGATGTATTTTCTGTTGAGATCCCACATGAGAATAAGAAATAGCATCAAGTAACATCCCAATGAAAGGGTAGGAGGGTTTAGAATTTGAAGAGGACTGGCAGCTCTGTTCAATTTTAACAACACAGGCCTGTGGGACATTTAAAGGATGTTACAAATTAAAAAAAATTTTTTTTTTTTTAAATCTACAGGCAGTACTTTCATGAAAAATGAATCCAGTTAAAGATAGGAATATGTCAAGAATTTTCTTTTTAAAGAATGCCCACAGCCAGGTGGAAAAGATTTGTGTCTAATTTCTGTGAATTCATGTAGTACTGGTTATATGGTTGCCTGCCTTCACACTTCATTGCTTGCAGATTTGGAGTCTGGAAACAAAAGGGTTTTCACTGCCTTTATTCTCAATTCGATTTTTTTTCTTATTTAACCATCGAATAAACATAGAGACGCAAGAAAACATTGGCAGAAAAGGCTCAATGCTTGGAAAGAATGTTTGAAAACAACTAAATCCTGAGTGTGGACAGCAATAGTTGTTTCAGTGATAAAGGCAGTAAAATGGTGTTCCTAGCTTCTTACTGATCAAGTCACTGATTTTCCGGTCACTGGATAAGAGTATTTTTTCTCCTAATATGACACCATCGCACATTTACCGACACCTTCTGTTCCCAGTGTTTAAGATTTGTTATAAATAAATAAAATATTGGGTGGATGATGCAGTAATTGAAATGGCAGCATGATTTTATTTTATTGCAGGTTTTTCAACCCCTATCTAGTACACTGATACTGGCAGAATAAAACGCTTTTTTTTTTTCCTAGACACCCCTCCTACTTCCTTTCCCTCTCTCCCTTTCTCTCCACTTGTCCCCCACCCCCAAGTGTTTTTGTATGTGTGTGTATCTCAACCCTCTACAGTAGCCAAGAGAAAGCATCTAGCCAATCATAGGGCTCGGTTTCATAAAAGCTGGGTTCTGATTGGCCAAATGAGAAAGAGAATTGGGAACAAAGAAAAGCCCCTTTCAGGTATACAGCGAGCTTCTTTTTGCTCTACTCTCCTCCCTCTGTGTATATGTATATGCGTTCAGTTCTGATTTCAATTTTGCAGTACAGGCTTGTTGTATGTTGGTGCACAGGGGGCTTTTTTTTTTTTTTAATTTTTTAAAAAAGGAAGGTTTGTGACATTTGATGGTCCGTCTTAATAAATTTATTGAAGAGATAATAATTTTAAAAATAAAGCGGCTGCAACAAAACATATTCAATGCAGGTAGAAGGAAAAGGTCAACTCGATCCAATACAGACCGTAAGTACGGTTTAATGGTGTGTATATAGCACGTAGAGGGGATTTCATGCAGGGGAATGTACGAGTTTTATGCGTTGCCATTACAGTGTTTTGCTCGAATTAAAAAACAAAACCAAACAAAACACGAAAGGATTAGCTTTATTAAGCCGAGGGTGAAACCTCTTCACACAAATTAGGCTTGATTGGGAGTGGGAGGAGGGAGGGGAGTATTTAAAGTATATTACCTTGAGTTTTTTTTTTTTCTTTTCCTTTTTTTTTCTTTTCTTTTCTTTTTTTTTTTTTTTTCTTTTACTAACCAGGAGAATAAAAGTGACACAATTACATACCAGTCTGCATAGTCTCCATTCTCCTACCCCACCCAACCGCCTGCAATTACAACCAGAAACAAGTAGCTCCCGTGAAGAAATATCTTGGGAGCTACAGACGTGATTACCCGGGAACGAACTGATTTTTGTCCCCTGTCACTTAATAAGGGCCGAATATTTTGATATTGTGCTAAGGAAAACACTCGTTACAAGTAATGGTTATTAGTATTTTTTCCACCTCTTTCCAAAAAGCCAAGAGCAACCCCCCATTAAACAACAAAAATCCAACCCAAATAAACCCACTAACAACCACGATGATGTATAGATTGCAGAAATTAGTCTAGAAGCTAGCAAATGTTTTGCTTTTACCCATTTCTCCCTCATTTTCCCCATATCTTCCCTTTCCCCTTTCCTGTTTCCGTTCCCCACCCCCACCTCTTCTTAAAACTACTACAAATTGGAGATAACTTGAGGAAAGGTTTATAACGTGTTTCTTTAAAACATATGCTTTGCCTTCGTGTTCAGTACATTTCACTCATTCCTAACTTCAGGGATCTTGTTCTCAGAGAAATGTTTCACATTCATAACTTGTAGCTGTGCCAACAGTGGAAGGAGGAGGGTATAGAGGAGGAATTGGAGACGAGAGGTGGGGGGAGGGGGAGAAAAAGGAGGCAGGGAGGGAGGGAGGGAGGGAGGGAGGCAGGGAAGGAGGGAGGGAGGGAGGGAGGGAGCAGACTTTAAGATTTTTTTTAAAGACCAGATCAGTATTTTCTGGATACGCTTGTCACCCATTTTTGTTCTCACGACAACCAATTGAGCCCTTGATCCTCACGTGATGTGAAAGGCTTGAACTGTAACAAAATCGTTCCTTTTAGATGGTTGGTTGTTGCTAACTCGCCCATCCCCCCACCTACATTTCCTGCAGACCAACTCTTTACCTTCAATCCATCAACAATTCATTACAGCTTTTAGGTTCCAAACGCCAGCTAATTAAAAATACTAAGCCAACCTCCAAGACCATCGGACTAATGCAGTAGGGGGTGGGGTAGAGGAGTGGAGGGAGAGAAAAAATAAATAAAAGGGAGATGCGCCATTTGCTGCAACCAGAAAAACGGTCCTGAAAAAAGGTCGCGTTTTTCTTTTTGGACTCTAATTACCGTGTTACCACATGACCGATTGGCTTGAATGACAGTGGAATTTTCCTTCTGGACATCACACGGAAATTTTTCCCCCCTTTATGTTGTTAAACATAAAACGGGGAAAGACCAAGCCCCCTTCTGAACAAATGTTTTTATAACTGATTTATCAGATCACTGAATCATTCACCCAGACCCTCGTCTTTCTCTCCTCTTCTCCAAACACCCCCTCCTCCACCCCATCCCTTCTTCCCTCACCCCGCAATGTCCCCCCCCCCCCCCCCCCCCCCCCCCCCCCCCCCCCCCCCCCCCCCCCCCCCCCCCCCCTCCTCCTCAAGTTAGTTCAAGAAACAAATCTGTCAGGACGGGCGAAAAAAAAAATGCCACTTCCCGACTAACAGGAAAAATCCAGCCCAGATTTTCAGTCCTTTCTTTCTTCTTTCCTTTCACTAATTTGTCCTGATGTTAGCACATTCTTTCTTGTTATGAACTGGACGCCTGTAGGTTGGTTACACGGGATCATTACTTACTGATCACGATGACTCAAGGCTGGAATTGAAGACGGAATGTTAAGTTGGGAAAACTTTTTAAAGCCATTTTTTGGCTATCATTCTTGATGCTTGTTAAGAAGGAAAAAAAAAAAACACCCTTGGTGCTTCTGTTCTGAATGTGAAACATTATCTTCCAGCTGTACAGTAACATATTTTTTGAGGAGAAAAGGACTCCTTATGCGTTTGCCAAAGGGGAGGGGAAGGAATGGAGTGTGTGTGTGAGTGTGTGTGTGTGTGTGTGTGTGCTGGGGGGATAATGTTATCGAGTGATTATTCTGACTGAGATGTGTTACTTGGTTTCTGCTTCTTGATCATTTGATGTTTAAGTAAAATGAGGCACAGGGTTGTTGCAGAGACGAGTGGGAACAGCATTGTGATTTGCTGGTCTAATTAAAAATGATAAAGGATTAAAGGTAAGCAATATGTGTGTGTGTGTGTATTTATCTTATCTATCTATATATGATATTTGACAATCAACTGTTTAAAAAGGGGAAAGATCCCTTTAAAAACCATTTTAACTGATCTTTGTCAAACACACACTCATTTGCGGTCACTGAGGCCACCTTGGTGTAGATCACTTAAAGCGTATGTCTTAATCAGTTTCTTATACAGTCAGTAATACTATATTTAACCGACTGAGCAATTCTGTGACCTAGGAGGAGTACTTGAGGCTTATTTTAGATGTTACATTTTCTAAAGGACACCCATTCTTTGTTTCAGCAGTTTTCATTCCTGAGGGCAAGCACATACAACACAAAGGAGGTGTGAGGTATTTGTATAGGAGTTGTTGGTCCTTTTTTGGATATTGAATTTAAAAAAAAAAAGAGAGAGAGTCTAGGTTTTTTTTCTTTCTTGTTTTTGATTAAGATTCAGAATTGGGGGAAATTTAGATTGAAGACCATCCTGAAAATTAATTTTAAAATTTCAAGGGTAATTGTCTTTTAAAATTAAAATTCAATAAATTCAGGAAGAGTTAGGACTGTTTTTCCTCCCCTTTCTCCCAGTTATTTTAGGTATTGTACAGACCCTAAATTCATGTGTGTGTGTGTGTGTGTGTGTGTGTGTGTGTGTGTGTGTGTGTGTAGTTCTTAGCTTTCTGGAAATGAATCAAATTATTAGAGTGTTTTTTAAATAGATTTTTTTTTTTTTTAATCTTGGGCATATTTTCCTATTTGAAAAACAAAACCACAGAAACCTGCTTTGGACAGTGGAAAACAGTACATGAGACACCTTTATACCTTATCTTTCTATCCCTTACTTACTCCCTAACTCCCCAATATTAATTGTATTGTATTCTGGTAACACCCAGACAAGAAATATTCGACTTTTCCCCCCCTCACAGGAAAAGATGAACCTGGACTGAAGGGTATAGACCCGGGACACATACCTGGGGCAGGAAAAAGAAGTGGAAGAGAAGACTTTTTTTTCTTTAAGAGAAAGCCCGGTGGAGATAAACGAATGTCCTCTCATCACCAAAGGAAAGTTCATCGGATTTTCATTCTAGAAATCTTGTTTTCAGGATGTCAGTGAACATTTCCACTGCAGGAAAAGGTGTGGATCCAAGCACAGTTGATACTTATGACAGTGGTGATGATTGGGAAATTGGGGTTGGGAATTTAATAATAGATTTGGACGCTGATTTGGAGAAGGACAGACAGAAATTTGAGATGAATAATTCCAATAACAGCACTAGCAGCAGCAGCTCCAAGGATTGTGGGAGTTTGGCTTCCAGTGGGGCTAATGCTACCACCGTCTTAGCTGATGGCCTAAAATTTGCTTCTGTTCATCCCTCTGCTCCCCAGGGGAATTCACACAAAGAGACCAGCAAATCAAAAGTGAAAAGGAGTAAAACTTCTAAGGATGCTAATAAATCTCTGCCTTCTGCTGCCTTGTATGGGATTCCTGAGATCAGCAGTGCTGGTAAGAGGCAGGAAGTCCAAGGGCGCCCTGGAGAGGCAACTGGCATGAATTCAGCACTGGGTCAAAGTGTGAGCAGCAGCAGCTGTGGCAACCCAAACAGCAATAATACCAATACCAGCACCAGCACCACTATTGTTGCCACAGGGGCAGCCTCTTGTGGGAAAAATAAAGAGGAGAAAACAGGTAAAAGTCAGAGCAATAGAGGCTCCAAGAGGGATAAGGATGCAGGGAAATCCAGGAAAGACAAGCATGACCTGCTTCAGGGCCATACCAATGGCAGTGGTGGCCAAGCCCCCCCTGGGGGGCACCTATATGGCTTTGGGGCCAAGGGCAATGATGGCGGGAGTCCCTACCACTGTGGGGGCACTGGGAGTGTCACCTCCTCCACTGGAGGGGAAGTTAGCAAAAATGCTTCGGATTCAGGGCTCTTGGGGAACTCTATTTTGGTAAAGAAAGAAGAGGAGGAGGAGGAGAACCACAGGCGAATCAAGAAACTGAAAACAGAGAAGGTAGGACCAGTCACCTTCCTAGATCTTCACCTTATATACCTCTCTGTTTGTTTTTATGTGGCTCCCTTTATCTATGTATAGCTATAAACTTAGTTTGCCTTTTGACCTTAATGACATTTGTATTGTATTACCATTATTTAATAACTGAGTGAATTATTTACTTTAGTTCTTTATAGCTAATGATGTTATTGCTGCTGTTATGGCAGCAGTGATGACTTCATAAATGAAAGTATGTGTGTCAGTGTGTTTATTGTGTGTTACAGAGAGGGAGGGAGGGAGGGAGAGAGAGAGACAGAGACAGAGAAGAAAGGAACAGGAGGGAGAGGACGGGAGGGAAGGAGGGAGAAAGAGGAGGAAGGGAGGGAGAAGAAAGGAAGGGGAAAGGGTGGAGGAGGGAGGGAAAGAGGGAGAGAGAAAGAGTGTTAATCTGATTTTCTCAGAAGCAGAAAGAAGTTCATTTTTCTGCTGCAAATAGGCATCTGGCCAGTTTGTAAGTTGTGGTGTGTTTTTTAATGGAACTGAAGGCTCATGAGCCCACTTAACTTTTTCTATTTAGTAATATTTCTGCTGTTGTTTCCTTGGGTTCAAGGGTCCTTCCCTTGGAAAGGTGTGTTAAAAATTCTGATTTGTATGCTTTAATATTTTTTTTTATCCTCCTGTAAAGGAATTTTGCTATAGGTTCTATAACCCAGCACAGATTTATTTCTCTCAGTAATGATCCAAATGCCATGTTTAGCATACTGTTTCATAGAAGTAAGTTAAATCCAGAATGAGGTTAAACAGGTGCTTGTACACTATGGCATCACCCTCACCAACATATTGTTTTTCTGTGTAAACTCCCTAATGGGAGGGACACTTTTCCTCTTGATTGGTTTGTGACTACTTGGATTTCTATCCTTTACCAGCTGAAGCTGAAATTGAAGAAATGAAATGAGACAGGCAGATTGGGGTGTTATGTTGTGTTCATGACATAGGAAAAATAACTAAGTGATGTCTAACAAAAAAAAAAAAGGGAAGTGAAATGTTGAATTTGATCAGTCTGGATTATTCACACAAATCAGCATCCCCTAACCATTATGATCTATTTTTTTATAAATTTCTCTTAATGCCTTAATTAGATTGCATAGATAAAACCCTTAAAAAACCTATCCTCTTTATTGTCTGGAAAATGAGGTCAAATTCTCTTATCCTACTGAATTCAGATCATCTTTGTTGAAGAGCAGAAATTGCTCTGTCCAGAGGATAAAGGGTGTCCCCCCTGTATTTAGTTGGGAGTAGGGGTGTGTGTGCTCATAGCTTATCAAATGAAATGTCTAAAGAATTCTATAGGTTGTGATCTACTGTCCTGCTATTAGCTTATGTCATGATTATCTGGAGATATTCCTATAATTCCCCCTCTTTTCCTATCTCTTAATTTTCAGGGCATGAATAATGACAGTAAAATTGTTAATTAATTTGCATGGTAACTTCTAGGTTTCTATTGGAAGTAGAATTTGAGTATTTAAACTGACATTTTAAAAATTAGGCAATCCTTTGGCTTATCTATGAATTTCTTTGGTGTTAGGTTTTGTAGTGAAAATTGTAGAGCTCTTTATTAGTGTGCAGAAATTTCACATAAAGTGCTTTTTTCAAATTAATTGTTGATGAGTAGTATTTAACTTTGTAAAATAACATTTTAAAGTAAATTACTAGTCCATTTAGCATAAATTTTAGCATAAACTTGTTCTAATACAGTTCTTTATTTTATTTGAAAGGTGTCCTCAAATCTTATTATTAACTTGGTACAGTAGGACACTTACTTTTTGTTGCCAATTGTCTTCAAATTGCAGTTCTAATCTGCTTTAACCATCTAGATAAATTGCTCTAATCCAGTCTTCACAATGGCTGTGGTTAAAGAGTCAGAGGCATTTGATTGGATTCAGTGGCTGCCTGGAATGTGGGAGGTGCTGCCCTTTTGCATCCCCCTTAGCCTTTTAATCTTTCAGCCAAATGTTCACATTCAACAATTTTGTTTAGCTGGCAATCGGGACATTTCTGTATCTCTAAGACTGCTGTCATGGCAACAGAGATTAGAGCGTTAGATGCTCTAATTTTTAAAGTTTGTGTTCTTTTCTCAAGTCACAGAGGAAATTACATGAAGAATTAAATTTTTACTATATATGCAAGTCATCATCAATCAGCATAATGTCAGTGTGATAGATAATTGGTATAACCCAACTTCTGAACAAATATGCCGTTTTATATTGGAGAGAGAGAACACTGTTTTTATTCATTACTGTACCTTGTTGAAATAATAGCTGCATTTCCAGTGCTACCTTCTGCTGTTGGCACACCGTGACTTCAGGGAAGGCTTCCCTTGGCCAAATTGTGTAGTGCTAGTCATTGTCTATCAAACTGCCATGTTGGCTTAGTGTCTTAAACAACATCCCTAAGGGCTTCCTCCTTACTACCCCCATAGCAGAACAAGTTTTTAAAGAATGCTTCCTCATCTTGGCACTTGAAAGGAGAATTCTGTATAATAGTACCCTTGGAAGCACTTTGGGTTCTTTGATTTCTGGCAATATTAATTAAACTCCTTTCCAGAAAATATTATATAATAAGAAGAATGAATTGTATAAAGATGGAAGGATTAGGATTGAAAGAGATAGTTTTCGCTTGTAGTGAATTAAATGTTGATATTTTATTTTAGAAAATCATCTGGGGGGAACTGAGTCCTGACATCTTGAGATAAAGATGTAAATCCACACTTTGGATGTTGAAATGGAGAAAATTAACTATGACAAAAGCCCGAGTGATAATTTTTCATTGTAAATAAAAACTGAAGGGAATCAATTATTTATATTTGTTCTGTTGGCAGATCTCAAATATATTCATAAAAGTAACTGCCACTATTAGGTGTTCACAGAATACTTATCTATTTATGGTCTGTTTATTTGTTTGCCTTACCACAGAAAGTCATGTAACACATGATAAATTATATCTTATTAAGCACTGACTGTGACCTAGTGATTCTTTTATGCTGAAACTGCAAGTATGTTGTAGAAGTCTTTCTTAATATGTGAAGCAAAGTAAAAAAAAAAAACAAAAAAAAACTATTATAATGCTAACATAGCTGAACTATATTCATGCAGTCCATTTTCTTGTTATGCCACTGGGGACATGTCTGAATAAATAGATTTGATCAGTAGTCTAACAGCTCCTAGATTTGTAGTGTTTAAACTGTCCTTACTGCCTCCTCCTCCCCCTCCTCCACCACCTTGAAGTACAAACAATAATAGCTTCCTATTGTGGTTAAGAAATATCTTCTTGCACAAGGTTATGAATTTAACTTCTAGGGCACTGGAATATTCATCTTGGTTAAATGATCATATCTGTACATTTGTATATTTAGATATAACATTCTAATATATGTATCAAATGATTGTGTAGAGTACCAAAATGTAATTTTGTTAAAGACTTCTAAAAGGAAGATAAGTGATGAAAAATGAAAAAAAGACCCAAGATCCTCTAATTGTATCTTCTATCTTTTAAGGGAATTAGTCTACTATTATTACCAATGTCTAAATCATTTTCCGTGTCGTATTTTACCTTTTTATAAAAATTGAGTTCTGAATTGTTGTCTTCTTTAGATTAGTTTCTATTTTTTTTTTTTTTTTGAGGGTTTTCAGTAGTTAACATTTTCTCCCCAAAGCTGCTTTTTTTGTGTGTGTGTGAGTAGTGTGAGCAGTTTAAGAACATGCCTGGGTTAATAGGAAATATGTTTTTCAAATAGCTATTTCCCTTCCCCCAAATTCTTCTTGGAGAGAGAGGGCAGTTTATCCACTGTGAAATAAAAGGGCAGAAAGGTCACTTGCTGTAATTAAAGAACAAATGCCATTGTTGTTTGACAGCAAACTGTTTTGAAAGCTACATAAGGGATTTAGCTGTTAAAAACATTGATAACTCTGGGTGTCTAACAATAAGCAGTGTTCAAGGTTCTTAATTTTCTATAGTCTCTGCTAGTACTGTGACAGTGCTTTCTGAGCCGTGTGAATAGGTGCTGCCCTTTAGCTAAAGGAAGCTTTTCTGAGAAAACCTTTGAACACTGAATTTCCTTTTTAGCCAGTGTAGCATTTAAAATAATTTATGGTAGTGTGAAAGATTAAAAAGTATACATTTTTTGAGTTCATGAATTTAGTTTATATTACTGGACATAGCAACTATTTTTTCTTTGGGATTAATTATTTAACAACTTTTAATTATTTGTATTCTGCAAATAAGAGGGAAAAGATTGATTTCCCAAATGTTATGTTAAGACTGTTATTCATGTTCACTTTGCTGCAAGACTAAAGAAATTATAGGTGTATATAAAGACCTCTTTTCCTCCTGCAAAGTAGCATTTATAGGTAAGTAAATTAAATGCATGTTGAAAGGACTAGGGGAAAAAAAAATCTCACAAGCTGCAGAGGTGTTCAATAACCAGATTCAAACACCATGGACAATCCATCTGTTCTTCGTTTTTAAGTATAGAAACAGGAATCGAATATCTGAAATTTGCTTCAATTTTGACTTTGTATGTTTTTTTAATTTAAAAAAGATCACCTGGTACTTCACTGAAACTTTTAAAATTGCAATAATATGAGCAAGACTGTGAAAACACATGTACCTACATTTATTTTAACCAGTTCCACTTTTATTTAAAAGACTTCCAGAAGTTCTGTCATTGAGCAATTTATAACTGTGATTCACTTCCTTCAGGCAAACACATAGAAGGGGTCACTTCTTCAAAGATCTTACTATTTAAAGCCCATACCCGAATTATTCTGTCAGTTCTCATCCCTTTTCCCCATGGGAAAGCATTTTTTTTCTAGGATGATTCCAGAAAGTTCTTAGCAGTTACCTAATTTTTTGTGATAAAGCTATTGACTAAAATTTTGTATACAGAGAAATTTCTGGTACTCAGAACCATTGCATATAGATTTGTCTTTTTAATTGTTACTTTGGGGTTCTGGACTCTAAAGAAGTAAGATTCTTGACTAAAGGACCTGTATAAAACACCATACTGTCTTTGTTTGAGCTCTTTTATTGAAGCTAATGACTGGTCTTGTGCCTTCCTGAGATAAATGACATTATCTCTGAGTGGGCTGACAGGAAACAGACATGTTAATGGTGAAGCTGCAGGGAGGATCAGCTCTAGTTCTGACAAGAGTAAAGAAGAGGCCCCTGGTTGTGATCATTAACACATAATGCATTTTTGCCTTTCCTAAGAGACCTTGATAATTGGAAAGCTATTTTAGCTACAAAGCTCTTAAATCATAAATCTACACAGATATCCTGGTACACTTAAAATTAGTATAAAGTATGTTTTTTGTTAACAAATGTTAAGATCTTGGTTTTTAAAACTGATAGCAGGCCTAATCTATATCTAGGACAAGCTATATCCCTTAACCAAACTCTTTGTTTTATACAGTACTACTTATTGCCTTTATCATACCTGGAATTTAGTCCATTCTGGCAATTTATGTTTGTAGTAGGAAGACTGGGATTAATTGAGTACTTTTTTTTAATCTTGGGAATCTTTTTTTTTAAAGGAAGAATAAAATGACTTTTTGATATATGTTTGAAGTTTATTTATTTGGTATTTTGTGTGTCTTTGTATGTTTTTAAATGATTATAATTCAGTTTTATTAGTGATGTAGATTATTCTGAGCTGGGATAATTTTTTTTGACTATAATGAAGTGTGGTATAGAACAGATAGGGTTAGTATTGTTATATTGTTCTTACTATTAATCACAGAAATTTTCCATGGTAATTATGCTATGGTGTACTATTATATAGATTCTGAATTCTTTACCTTTGGTTTTTAATTAAAAACAATTTTTTTTCCTGTTTCCTAGCTGTTGGTTTCTCTTTATTTTTCTTCTTAAAATAATAATCAGAACTATTACATATAGGTTAATCCTATAATATGACATCACAAATTGTTTTTACAGGTTTAAGAAATAATAACTACCAATGTATTTTTGGGGGGCTGGGAGAGGATGTGACTTTTTACTAATGGAATGGCTTAGAAACCTGATTGATATTTTGACATTCCACATACATAGACTTGTCTTTGGCATAATTTGATTGAGAACTGCAGTAATCACAGATGAGAACATGTAATTATTTTTGATGGTTTAAAAAATCCATAGTAAAATTGATTATGGTTTGGTAGCAGGATAGATAAGAACACCAGTTTGGAACTGCAGTGTCACAGCTGAGGTTCACACCAATGATGTTCTCTGTTGCAGTTTTCTTTTAATTCAGGCTAAATGGTTTTGACCTGGAACAAAAAGCCTTTTTGCAACTGACTGAACGGTTGTGAAACTATTAAGAATGAATTGATTAGCATTTGGGCTGTTTAAAATGTTATTTTCTGAACTAAAAATTAAGAGAAAATTAAGAGATTGGGAATTGACACTTTACCCTTGAAGTAATTATGTGTAAATTGTTAAATTTTGGATAGGAATAACTTTGGCAATGAATTAAAAGGAATTTTTACATGTCTCTGTTTATGTTTTACAAGTATATTTTGTAGAGCTAAAGATACTTCAAAAATATGTATTAATGCTTATCATGCTTGATAGGCCAGTGTTACTAAAACCATAAGAATCATCTTTTTTGGTAAAATGATTGTTTTCCTCTGTAAATCTAAAATAAAATTTGGCCTTGATAATAAGTAATGTTTTCTCCATTGTACTCAAAAGTATTTGGCATTATGTGGGAGAGAAAGACATTGATTTGATATGATTTTTTTGCAAAAATAGTTGAGTGGTGAGTTAAAAATGCCATTTTATATCCCTTTTATTTTTTTGTGTTTTGACTCTTATTCACAGTGACTATTTTAGTTCAGCTTCTGTATTTTTGTCTCTTGGGAATCTTTGTTGCCAGCTAAAAACTTAAGAAAAATGTGCCTTCAGGGACATCTAAGCATATTATAATAATAGCATATGAATGTAGCTTTTATAGTTTAAAAGAGCAAATAAAAGTATATTGATTATATTTTGTATTGTACATAATAGTTTTAGAAAGCTGATATTCAGTTTGTGGAATTGGCTTATTATGTTAACCAGAGAGCAGATGGCATCATGCCACAGATGTATAATTTTACTTAAAGGAACTTTAAAGGTTTTTGATGTCTTCCCCTCCCCCTCTTATTTCCCTAATGGCTTCTTTTTATTGAAGAGTAACTTGAGGAGACCTGGTAGCAATTTTATTGCCTTCCCATGACAGATTGAAATAATAGCTTGGTCACCGATTTTATATCAGTTAATGTGATTCTGGTTTTTATCATTGTGTCTGTGAATTTTTTTTAATACATTGTGTGTGTGGTATATATTAAGAATTGTTACATACATCATTTAGCAACAGAATACCAAATTCCAATTGGTCACACTTTTCATATTCCTGAAAGTCATTTTTCACTCTTCTAATTAAAGAAAATTTCTGCATTTGGGCTTTCCCCTAGAAACCCTTAAGCACATTTGGCCCCTCAGGCTACAGAGTACAGTCTGTGCTTTAAGGCATTCATCTTTACTGCTGAATTGGTATATAGGTTGAATTTTAAGTTTTTCTCACTCATCATCCCTACTGGTTAGTGCATTGGCTGTGATTTTTTTTTTTCCCAATGCCTTAAATAGTAAGTCTTTTTAATTTAACTGTAAAACTACTATTTGTTTATGTATTTAGATTTCATAGCTTCCCCATTTTTCACCTTCAGCATCAGGAAGAGTCAAAAACATCTTGCAGCTTTCTTTTCCAAGGTGTACAACAGCCAGACCAAATTATTCTTGGATTTCCTGTCATATCCTTGGCTGATTGTTGTGCATGGCTCATGTTAAAAATCAACAGTAATGTTTGAATTGGAAGGTCTTTGGGTTTTCATTCTTAATGGAAGACTGTTTATTTGTGTGTGGTTCACCACAGCACATGAATAATACTATCAAATATGGGCTTTATGTAGGCTTATGATTGTAGAACAACAGTGGTACTTTAGTTTTATGTTTTGGAGTTTTATTTCTTTATTCTTTTGTGATGGAAATGAAATTAGAAGTAAATCTTTGCTGTGAAGGGGAAAATAAGCACAACAAATAAAAGCTGCCAATTAATCTAGTTCAGAAGTTAGCAGGGTGGTGGTCTTTTGGGGGTTTATTAAAATAGATGGAATCTATGGGAAGGTTACAGTTTAGCTTATCTAAGGTATATGGAAGATAAGCAGAGCAGTTTGAAAAAAAAAATAAGCTTATATATATATTTTTATTACCTCAATCATGATTTGGTGACAATTACTAAAACAAATTTTTGGGTTTGTGATTTTATAATAAAATTCATGTTTTGCAACCTGTATACATCCTTATTTCTAATTTAGTAAAAATACCATGTTATCAAATTACACAATAGGTAATTTGAGTTAACTTTGGTATTACTTGCTCCCCTTCCAAAAGGGAGAAGAAAATGCTCAACAATTTTTAAGCAGTAATTGAACTTAGAATCAAACTACGTTTCATCTATTATCTACATTTACATTCCTTGCCCAAATCCTTTACCAGGTTTTCTTTCCCATGATGCTGCAGCAGATGCCAGACACTAAAGTAGAAATCAAGCAGCTGTTTCCATTACACCATTGCTATATTATCCCCTACAATCTTCCTAAAAAAAAAAAGCTTTCTTCCATTGAAATATGTATAGTTTAGTTTTTGTATTTCCTAATTATCACACCGGTGGCTAGCAATTTCTTCTATATTTGTTAGTTGTTTTCCTTCCGTTAAAGAGCATTGGGATTGGTGTGCTTTTTGTATTTTGTCAGAATAGCTTTTTTTGAACTGTATATGCTTTTTATGTTCAGTGCAGAGTAGCTTTTTTGCACTTATTCTTCCCTTCCCCCCACTGAAAATAATAGTTTCATACCTCTGTGCTGTTATTGCTGAGATATGACTGAGAGAACCACATGGAGTACAGTGAAGCTCATTCATTTTCATCTAGTACCCGTTTATTGCCTTGAGCACTGTAAATCTGTCAGCTCTTCACGTTGCTTTCACCTCTTTCTTCATTTGCTCTAGCTTCTAGTTTGACAACGTTCCCCTGAGGCTGAATTCTAATCTGCTTCCAATTAGTTGCAAAATGTGACTGAAATTTCCACATTATGACTGCTGTTTTACTTGCGTGCACACATCCAGAAACAAATTAATGCTCTTGAATATTTATTTTTTTGAACCATGGATATATAGTAAGAAGAGTTTACAACTGTTTGGAGCGACTTCCAAGAACTATATTTTTCTCAAATCCAAATACTACATTGGAGATAAAAAAAAAATTGTCAGTGATTTTCATCTTCAGTAAATCTCTCCAAAGATTATATAAAATATATTACATGTCAAAAGTATTCAGTAACCTTCCCAGTTTTTGGGAAAAAATAAAAACAAAATTTATTTTGTGCCTCATTTTGCCACTTTGTAATCCAGATATTTCTTTTCAGTGTTTTAGTAGGAAATACATATATTTATTTCTTTTAAGTACATTTGAACAAAAAGACCAATTGCTTTCTCTTAATGCTTTTTTAAGAGTTATATTTTTAAATTAAAGGGCTTGTCATATTAATCGGCTTGTGCATATATATGAATATACATTTATATGCATAGTATCCAGTATATGTGTAGAGAAATAAGATTAAGATAAATGTTTCTTGTATTTACATGTTTATAAGAATTTGTTATTAACTTAAGCAATTGTCTGCATTTTGATTCTCTGTTAGGAAACAAGTGACAGTCATATAATTCTCAACCAGGCCAGTCTTTTTTTTTTTTAAGAATGGAAATTATGTACTTTATTCTTGGGGGAGGTGTCACTGACTAGACTTCTGTTTCTTTGCCTTAATGAGACACATAATGGTAAATGCCACAGTTGCTACTCTTGGTATGATATTGTCAGCTAGAATGAGAGAAAATTAAGGCAGTCATCCATTACTTCTCTTTCAGTCACCAGAGCATAGTGTCACTGACCTAGTATTTGTAGAAATTTTTGGCAGTCAATATGCTCAAGTAGAGTTTTAGTTAAGTTTATAGATGTGTATTTTTAGTTGAGTGTAGCAATGTCTCAATAGATTCTTAGCAGCTACCATAGATTTTAAAGATGTTTTAAGAATTTCATTTATGGTAAATTGCCAGAGTACTAAGTATGTCATTTCTAGATGAGATTGGTACTTGTAAATTGGTATTTATCAATTTCGCATTAATGGTTTTGAAAATATTTCGTTGGCCAAATTTTTTGTTTGGAAAACAATAAATTAGAGTCATAGTTAATAGTGTTAAAATTTTTGTTGAGGTCTAAATTCCATGTTTCTACACTGAAATTGCTTAGCTAATTAAAAATACTAATGAATAATATCCTTAAGAATGATCTTGATGATGTTTCTTTTCTCCTTATACTTAACTACATTTTTATAGAGATATTGAGATTTTAAATATCAGTTTTTAAACTTATATTTTTGTCCATTGTGGAATGCAATTAGTAATGCTCTACTAAATTTTCAAATAACATTGCCCACTAATCATCCTATCATGAAATTACTTTACCATTGATTCCTTCCTTCCCTCACCTCCCTTATGACTTGAGGAAATCAAACTAGACAGTTAGCATTTGTCTTGCTGCATTTGTAACTTAAAATAACTGCTTTAAGGGTACACATGAAGTCAAATTGTGACATATTTTGACGAGATGACAGAGCGTTAACAAAGTAGGTATATATATATATATATATATATATATATATATATATATATATTCTTTTTGCTAAAAGTTGAAATTCATGAGAAGCACTAAATGCTTTTGTTGATAGCTTTTACTTTTTATATCTTCCAGATGAGCTTTTTAACCATGTGAGCTCTAAATTATAAAATCTAAGAAGCTTCAATGTTGGACAGCAGCCAAATGGTCACAAAAGGAAATAGAAATGAATGGTTTAATTGTAGAGCAAATCATTTGTTTACAGATTAAGATTTATTTGGTAGCAAATCCTATGGAAGAGGAGGTGAAAGAATGAACACTAATGTACAGAAGATGGATGTCTGTCTTTGTATTATTGGCCATGTTCAGGTTTTTTTTTCCCCCCTACTCCCTTCTTGCACAAAGAAGAAAGAGGGAAAAAATGAATTGTTAAAGGTGAGAATTGTTGAGCTAAGTGCACTTCTTTTAAAATGGGGGTGGGGGAGAGAGGTCAGTGTAAGTGTATGTATGTCTGCTGCCTTGTAAGAAGACTGACATATAAAGGTTCTTTTAGCTAAGGGGCACCCATTGTTGGCAATATGAGCCTGCCTCTTTTGTTTATGGGAATTGAAAAAAAAAAAGAAAGAGGAAATAGTTGTAGAGAAAGCCTTTGTTAATCTGAGCAAACAATATACTCTCTGGAACTTGACAGTCAAAAATGCAATTTGGCCTGTTTATAGAAATTTATCTTTTCCTTCCCCCTCTCAGTTTAGAGTGAGGTTTTTCTTTCAATACATTAATTAGTGGTTATGCTAATGGAGACAGAGGGCCAATGGTTATTGTCATACCGTGGCACAACATTTTTTGAAGTGCTTGTTGCTTGGCAGCGTGAATTTCACTATATCATTTTCAAGACTGGCATGATTTAAGAGTGGAATTCAGGCAAACTCCTTATTGTAAATTGAGGTTGTCCTTTTCCAGTAATGAAGAAACAGGCTTAAATTGTACTCACTGGTAAAGTGTGTCTTTAAATGTTTCTTATTTTTACTCCTCCCCCAATCCACCTTCCCCATCCCCCATGAAGTCATTTTCCTGTTAGTCTCCAGTTTGAACTGCTATTCTCATATATACCATCACTCTTTGTAATCTGAGACATACTCTGCTTTTTTCATAGAATTATTAAAAACTTATTTGGTGCCTGATGTTACTCAGCTTTCTATCTAGATTTTGAAAAAGACAATTTCTTCTATAATGTGAATATGGTCAACTGGTTTTGTGCAATTGGTAAATTGTACTTCGATATAGGTGTTAAATGACTAGAAACGGCTGCAAATGTTACTCATTCCTTTATTTTTGCCTTAGAGGTTTTTGTTTATTCCTTTGTTTGGATTTTGACATTATTATGGTAATTTAGAAGTTACTTGCTATTATTGCTCAGATTACTGCACAGATCTTGATCTTCATTTTCTGTAGAGGAAGGAAAGAGAGAGGACCTGGAGAGAAACTTAGGAAGTTGGATTGATCTGGACATTTTTTAGTTTTATAGCACTCCTTCTATGAGAAAAGGAAGTCAGAATGACCACTTGATCACAGGGAATGGTTTGTGGGTTGCAAGAGTTTAAGCATTTAATGTATTCTAAATCTTTATGGAGTCTGGTTGGAAAAATTACAAATATGAATGTGTATGTGTGTTTATGCATATACCTACACAAATATACTATTCTTTTCTTTATCCCTTTTCTTCCTTCCTTCCCAGGACAGTTGGAAGAGCACTGAATTTGGAGTCAAAAGATCCAAGTTCAAAACCTGATACTACTCTGTTGAATTTGTCTCCAAGTTGTCTTGAAGCAGTCACTTATCCTTTCTTGACCTCAATTTCTTTTTGTGTAAAATGAGTAGGTTGGACTAGATGATCTGTAAGAAACTTTATAAACTATAGCTCTATGATCTCTTGATTTGTCTAAGTCTATTAGAGAAAAATTTGCTTTTGTATATTTTTTGTTGTGGAGAATATACCAAATACTTGCGAAAAGTCGAAGATTTTGATAAATAGACAATATCTTAGGAGTTATTTAAATTTCACTATTTGTTCCCCTATGAAGTAAAGGCCTGGGACTGGTGAAATAACTGAAGAAACAAGAAATTTTTGACAGATCCAGTTGAGTTAAAAAAATGCCTAGTGATAATATGTAGGGCAGTTTTAAATAATTTCTAGCACTTGTGCATCATAAGTACAATCATGTATAATTACTTCAATACAATACTTCATAAGGTGTAAACATTCTAAGGATTTACCAGCCCGACAAAGTTTTTATTGCTGTTGAATTAGAAACAAAACAAAACAAACCCTACTAAACTGAAGCTTTAAGTCTAAGTGATTCTTAGTGATTTGAAGGACATTTAAAAAATTGTAATGCAAGAAATCCATTGTAATTTTTGACAAGAGGAATAAAGAATGAGGAATTGTTTGAGAGGCATCAGTCTATGTGAACTGAATCCCTTTTCTCTGAGAGAGGTTTTAAAATAAATTCTAATTGATGTGGTTTTTTTGTTGCCTCTTCAAGACAAAAGAGGTTTTTCATTTTAGAGGCTGTTCAAAGTGATTTTTTTCAACCAGCCTATATAAAGATTTAACTTTTTTTAGTTCTTGACATACATTAAAAGCTGAAACCCTTTGGATCAGTAACATGTGAAATCTTGAGCACACCTAATATTTCATACAAATTTTTTTCCTTATAGGAACTTTTTTTTTTTTTTTAAATTTAAGAGGGAGCAAGTGTAATTGCCAACAATTAGTACTCTTAGCAGATAATCCTATCCAATTTGATAGTAAAAGAATACTCTGGAATATCAGCAGTTGTTTATCCTTGAGGAAATGACCTTAGTTAAAGCATTTGTCCCTGCTAGATTTGAGTTGATTGAATATGTAGTGTACTGTCTTTTTTTCCCCCATCTCTTAATGAAATCTGAAGACAATAAAGAAGTTTAATGAATGAAAAGTACAGTTTAAGAAAGTCAGTAAATTTTTTTCTTGAAAAGCACACACAATGATATTCAAAAACAAATACCAGCCAGATTTGTAGAAGTAATCTTCCATTTTTTTGAATGTATATTATATATACAAAGATACTGCTTTATGTTTTTGAAAAATTATTTATAATAAACACAATTTGAAAGGAGTGGATTATTGGCATCTTTTTTTTTTTTTTTTAATCTTTTGTCATTTAATTCTGGTTTATTTTATCTCATTAACGGTTGGTTCTAAGCCAGTTTAGAATGTGGAGAAGCACTGGGACATAATCTTCACTTTCAAATCTAGAAGTTGGATTCTCAATTTGTGTCTCTGAAACATACTGGCTATGTAGCCCTGGTCAAGTCACCTTTCAGTGCTCTAGATTGTTCTGTAGGTAGAGAAAGTGCTGACTGATCTCCCTTATTAGTAATCAGTAGATATTAATCTATGATGTGCCAGGCACTGTGCTAGGTTCTGGGGATACAAAGAGAATTAATTACTACTTGTATTGACTTTAAGTTCTAATTGAAGAGACATCAATTAGCAGTTTCCTCACTTGAATTTCTCTATACTAAGGAAATCAGGGGTCAAGTTCCTATTCCTTAGCATCCATTATGAAGTAGAGAAGTGTTTTTCGACTTTTGGTATTCCTAGAGCCTGAATCTATATGTCCAAATGAAGGGATGATTTCAGGGAGCGTGATTCCCTGTGGTAGATGTGATTGTAATCCTTGCTTCACTCGCAGGCCAATCAAATTCCAGTTTAGTTGCTTAAAAATTCCCAAAAGGAAACTCTATCCTAGGTCAGTTTAGAAGGAAGAGAGTATCTTGGGGGTACTGGTCTTATCACATACATAAGTCATCACATAGGGACAGCTCTGAGATTATATTATGTTAGAATGAAATGGAACACTCATAGATCATTAATAAAAGGTTTGCTTAGCCTAAACATAGTGAGGATATGCAAATATATGTATTTATGTGTATACATGCACATACGCGCACACACACACACAATAGCATTTAGCTTCAGTAACCATGGTTTCTTTTCCATTTTGAAATGTGTTTGAAATGCTCATATACATGATTTTAGGACACTCTGAAGGCCTGGACTCTACATGGACGGGGCTTTTTATGCCAGATTTATAAGAATATGAGTCTATGCAAGCAAAATTTAAGTCTTACACTATCCTGGGCCAATTAGGTACCAATATTTTTGCCTCTTAGGGAAAATCTAGCCCAAGCCATATTGGGATAAGGGGGAAGGAAAGGGAAATCTACCTTAGGAGATATTGGATTAATCAGAGCTGCTCATTAACCTTTTCCATTTCAGTTCCAGTGGCCTTTTTGACCATTTTAACTCTTCAATTATTTTCACTGAAGCTACTCTAATAACCTATTATTTGGGTGTACAGGAAGGGAAAGATATCAGTTGTCCTGTAACAGCTTACAAAATTCATTCTCAAAAGAAATAAGAAACAAACAGGAAGGAGCCCAATTCAAGACAGGTTTGCCTAGGAGACCATTAGTTTGTGGCTTGTAGTCATGTCGGGGAAAGAACACTCTGGAGTTCAGATTCTTGTACTTCAAGTAATAATAAAACTATAAGTGCAAAAATTGTTGCTTTGCAAAGATTTTGCTCAGCAGCCAATTATAAGAATCATCATGATTGATAATAGTAGTCAGATGATAGCCTAATTTTCTCTGAAATTGGGGGAATAGAGAGAAGGAAGGGACAGACTACTCCTTTATTTTTCCCACAAATACTAAGACATAAGTAATGCTTTTATAAAGTAAGCCAGTAATACCAACATGCTGATGCCTATTTTAATACAGTTAAGTATTTATAGTTTTGAATATTTGCTCCCTCACCATTTCTGTCAACATTTTTTATTGCCTAGGAATCTGAATGCATATTAATAGGTTCTTCATAATCTATATTTCTTTGAACTGCTAGTCTAGCCTAAAATAGCTTTATTTTGGGGTGTATGGCTGCTTTCTGAAACTGTGTCTATGAATCTAAAAAGATATGCCCATGCAGAATCCCTTTTTCAGTAGTAATTAACATGGAATAGTATTGTCTTCTTTTAATGACAATGTCATTTGAAGTTCAGTATTGGAAACAAGTGATTTTAAAATTACATAAATGTTGTGGTTACTTTTTTTCTCTTTTTTAAACTTTCACATGAAAAGTTGAGTCTAAAGGAAACAAAAATCAGTACACTATTGTACTGCAGCTGTTAAGATGATTCTTTGGCCAATATAAGATGCAAATTTGTTTTAATTTGCAAGTTTCCAAGCTGATCAAGGTTTATATTTAGTTTCTGTTATTTTTATTTGGTATAGAAAGGAAATAAGAATGAAGATGATAATACTAGGAAGAAGTGTCAACTGAAGGGAAAAAGGCCAGTATCATGGAGACATTGATGAAACTTAGATTTTTGTTAATTTTTCAATGTCCTTATGATGTAAACTGAGATCTTTTGGGGAAAAATGATGTAACCTTTGGGGGGCTCCCCATACTCCCAAACCCTGGGAAAAGCTTACCTTTCCCAGACAAACCCTTCCCAAGTTAAGTGGCTTCATTCACTTGGAGATCTTGATCAAATCACCCTTTGAAACGGAGATTTTTTTGGGATGGTCTGGATCCCCTTCAGGAAATTCTCAGACTCTGGGAAGAAGTCTTCAAACTCCTAGTTAAGTGATTTTATTCAATTGGAGATCTTTCTCTGATGGTCCTTTATTGATTAACCCAGATAGCTCCCAGCCCCAGGCCAACATTTGCCCATATAACCCAGAGTCTGTAACACACCTTTGCCAAATTCCTCCTTAGGAATTTTGCCTGCTAAGAGAGTCTTCTTCTTAGTGAACAATAAAACATCCTTTTTTGCCACAGATTTCGGTTCCTGAATTCTTAAGCATTGGACCTGTGTCTTTGAGCAGAGGGGATCTCTCCCCCTATTCCCATACCTCATCACTTACAGAGAGAACATTATGTCACAATGATACTCAAAGGAAACAAAAATGATATTGTCTTTTAGAGACAGCATGATTAAAAATTAAAGGTGTAATATAGTGGGGTTAGACATAAGAATAATAGGATAAGATAATTAACTAAAACTGAAATTATTAATTGATAACATGTTTTGCATTACCCATTAGTTTTTACATTTTTAGTAAAAAATATCCTCAAAAGAAAATTCTTTAAATTCCTAAGGATCAAATCTTTTAATGTGAGACTTTCAGGTCGGATGGCATGTTGCAGGGGTAGTATTTTCAAATTTCCATGGGTCTTTTCTGGCATCAACTCCCTCATATAACATTTCTATTATAAGATTATATAATAATAATAGTAATTTTCAATTATAAGATTGCCTTTGTCACTAACAAAAACTCCTGGTGCATACTTTATATGGGGAGATTTGCAAATCCTTGAAAACATAACTGATTTGATAGTGATGAGGTTCAGCTTTAGGGCAAAGAGTTGTGGGAACCTCTTCTGGTCACGCGGCACATTTGTAAAAGAATTTACGAACCCGAAAAGTTAGACTGGCAAAAAGAAATTTATTGGCACCTGGGAAGTCAGCTTTTTCTAGGAGACTGACTTCCTCAGTGGCAAGATCCCAATAGAGAAGTAGAGGTCTAGCAGAGGAGTCCTGGCAGAAAGATAAAGAGGGGTTAACACTGAAAATAGAATGTCTTCTCAACAGGAAGAAGGTCCTTGAAGACAGCTATGCCAAAGAGAGAGAGAGAGAGGTTCCTTGGCATGATTCCTGCTTTTAGTCCTCTGCAAAGAAATGCCCCAATTTGCCCCCTTTTTAAGGAATTTGAAATTTGGCCAGGGGCTGGGTGCAGTTTGAGTTGAAATCAGACCGAAATATTCCCCAATTTAATATAAATTTTCCATTTGAATGAGTGTTCCTGGACTAATCTCCAACTCAGTTGGATAGAAATCTTATCTCCAATTTGGGCAAAGTAGGAGTGGTCCTGGACTCAACTAGTCCTACCCAGATAACAGAATGAAACCACTTTATCTTGATTCCCTCAGGAAAACATTCCCAGGGGAGAGTTCAAGGAGTTTCTCTCCTTCAAGGAGTTCTCAAGTGTTTACCTCATGTTCTCCCCAAGTTGGGGTTTTCCACATCAATAGGATAAATCAAAATGTGAACAAGATTGCAACATGCATCAGTTTGCCATGGTTTGAGTTAAGACAAAGATGAATGGACACTGACTACTTTTGAGATCCAGTTTGTACCTCTCTGCACAGATTTAACTTTGACCACAATAAATTATTTTTTTTTAAAAAAAGGTTTTTGTTGATATCTTTGTTTCTATCACCATGAAAGTCATTGATACCTCAGTATCCTTTGTGATATTCCTATAACTGCCAGAGAGCCATCCCATATAACAAATAATTTTTAAAGACAGAAATCTCAGTTCAACTCAGAAGTGCATTGATAATGTCTCAAAAAGGGACAACTAGATGGTGCAGTGGATAGAGCACTGGCCCTGAAGTCAGGAGGACCTGAGTTCAAATGTGGCCTCAGACACTTAACAAAAGTGTGACCCTGGCTGTGTGACCCTGGGCAAGTCACTTAACCATAATTGCCTCCCCAGAAAAAAAAAGTCTCAAAATATGAGCATTGTATAGCATTTGTGAGCATATCACTTCAGCAATTGGGTATTTTTTCTTTTGAGCTTTCCTTGTTTTTTGTGATTTTATAACATTCATTTTTGATTTTTTTTGGTGGTTCTTTATAATGTTGTAATTATTGTTTATGCTGTTTTCCTGGATCTGCTTATTTCATTGTGTATCAGTTCATATGCATACTGGGTTATATGCTGAATGTTACAGATATAAAGAGAAAAAGTAAGATAATCTGTTCAAGAAGGTCATATAGGGAGGCAAAGTGGTACATTTTGGAGACAAAAATATTATTTTCTGAATCTTTAATAGATGTAATTCTAGCATCTTCATGAGGTGTGAGGCTACATTTCCACAAAGGTTGCTTCCCTGATGATGGCTACAGACACTGAATTAGAAAGAAGCATCATTATTCCAAAGATTTGGATTTAGGGTCCTTGCTTTCTCCATCAAAATCCAAGAGATTTTTAGGGTGGTGGAGGTTTACTTACTTGTCACTTGCTGCCTTCTCTCCCTCCCTCAGGATGCCTTGCTGTTTCAGCTACCCTGGCTAGCCTGGCTTGCCTGTCCTGTATAAGTGTCAAATACTTAGTAACTGGTAGAGGTGACTGTTCCCTTCACAGAAGCTGCTCTTTGGATGATGACTGAGAACTGGTTTGGAAGAAGGACCAGAAACTGTCATTCTTATTTCTTTATTGACTTGTAACCTTGGATTTAAATTTTTCTGTTTTAAAAATTGCTTCTACTATGTAAGCCATATATTGTGTTTTTGCAACTGTTATTTCTCTTAAACCATTAAAGCACATGCTTTTGTGAATCAGTGTTTTCTTGAGAATCCCTCTCATCAGGCATTTTCCTTTGTTTTACAACATTTCTAGATGAATGCACTTATTTAGCTAATCAGGAGGCCATCTTCCTTTTGTTAGTAAAAATCTTTTTCATATATAAATTAATAAAAATCAATATACTAATAAATGCATGGTTTATTTTATTATGATTATTATGACAGTGGTTTAAAATGTCTGACAATTGGCCAGCTTTTTTCCTTTATCTTTCTTATGTATCAAAATTGTCAATTTAAGGATTTAATTTGCTTCCAAAATTTAGTCCTTGAAACACCATACTTATAAGCTTTGTTAAAAAGCATAACTTTATTAATATTTACATAATTTGCAAAAACATGTCACTATTAGCAGCAGAGAGGGTCTTGAACACACACTTATATACCCTGGTAACAGTTACAAGACTGAATGATTAGATCTGAGTGCTTCTGTTCTATGTACTCCTGTTCCAGTTCCCAGAAATGTCAACCTTTGACTTTGTTTGTCAGCATTCCCTCTTTTTGTTTTCAACTTGACATCAGCGGATTCTTTCCAACCAGTAACATCGCTATGTTGATTGTTAAATTTTAATTCTCACAGGACAATTGTGATACTTTTTCTTGACTTTTTAACTGAATTTCTTGAGATTCAGAAAAGAATTAAGTTTTCCAAGAAATTCTAGGAAGGAATTCTCTCATGGAAACATTAGTTGTAGCACATAATGCTGCAGTCTTAATGAGAGGAGGCTTCTGCCATTTGAATTTCTGAGGCTTTGGGAGGAGATGAGTTTGTAACATTGATCTCTATTTCAAGCACTTGGATTTCAAGTTCTTGGGTTTTGTGTAGCCTGCTACAGTTACTTGTATTAAGTGAAGGGCTATTAAGTGAGCATCTTGGGCACTAGGAATTAGTCTTTTCTATTCATCAAGCTTTTACTTTGTTAGGGTTCTTGATGTTCTAGACCATGGAGATAGTTGAAAAGCTTCCTCCCTCTCATACATAGTTCCTATTTTTGATAGTTTCAACAGAAATTTCTGTCCTGTTGGTCAAATGACCTGGATGTTATTTCTAATTGGAGGAAAGATTAGGGATTTTCTAAGTTGGGAACTGGGAGAGCAAACACACAATTACCTGCAGCCAGGGGGGAAAAAAAGAGGTGTTTCATTCATCTTTAAGTGTCTGTAAACTATCTAAAGAACCTGGAAATGATGACATCAGTTTGGGGCCAATTTTCTGCTAAGATCTAAGGGTTGTTTGAAATGTAAAATTGTAAAAATAAGAAACAAACAAAAAAAACCTAACATTAATTTCAGATCTAATGGGCTTTCTGGTCATGTTTTGAACTACACCCATAATTAAATAGAAAGAAAACTGAGCTACATCCAGAATTGAGACACTAAATGGTGTCAGAGTGGTTCATTCAATTCCCACTATTACTTTCCTTCTGTGGTGTGGAATTGAGACTGAAATTGTTAATGGAACCTCAGAACTGAGGATTGAAAAAGGAGTAAGCATAAGAAAATTCCTTCCTTCCTTCCTCCCTGCTTTTCTTCCTCTCTTCTCCTTACCCCCCATCCCTCCCTCTCATTATTCCTGCTTTTCTAACTTCTTGATTGTTTTCTTTTAATTAAATAGTTTTATTTCATGTGACTTTTGTTCTATATCTTATTTGACTCTTGGTGTCATTAAGGAATTCTTATACCAAATCTGGAAGTTTTGAATTATCTAAGTTCATCTTGATAATTTGGGAAAATAAAGTCTTAAAACTTGATTGGCCAAAGAAAGGTAGGGATTCTTTCACAATATAGCACTCCCTAAAGGCTTATTTTCTTTTTATTCCATTGGCTGGTTGAGGTTCTTGAATCTATTTAACTATTTTTCCCTTCAGAGTTTTAGGGAGTAATAGAGATTTAGGTTCTAATACTATCATTTATGAACCTTAATTCAGTGTGTTCCTCAATTCACTTTATCAATTAATATTTCTGCAGTTTCAATCATATGATATCAATATTAATTTTTATGAAAAGTTATATATTAAAAAGAGTGAGACTGAAAGTTATAAAAATTTCACCTTAAACCTAGAAATGCCATCACTCTTTGCACCTACTTGGTCTCTAGGTAGAGTGGACCTAAATTTAAAGTTGTTGGTATATTACATTCCCCTGCAGCCTGGGTAGGAGATGGGGAAACTTCTGGTCCTGGGAATTCTTTTTTGCCTTTTATGAAGTGCCTACCAAGTTCACTTTTGGGTGTGCCTTAGCCCGTGGATTAGTCATTGTTCCCCTGCAAGAATTTTGGCTCTTGGATAAATTCGTGGCTGAATTGACTACTTTCTAGACTTGGCTTGTGTGGCTGCAGGCCAAATCTGCCACTGACCACTAATGCTAAAAAGATTCCTATGGTTCTCCTAACCTTTCTTTTTTTTTTTTTTTTCCTTTCCTTTCCTTCCTTCCTTCCTTCCTTCCTTCCTTCCTTCCTTCCTTCCTTCCTTCCTTCCTTCCTTCCTTCCTTCCTTCCTTCCTTCCTTCCTTCCTTCCTTCCTTCCTTCCTTCCTTCTTCTCTTCCTTCCTTCCTTCCTTCCTTCCTTCCTTCCTTCCTTCCTTCCTTCCTTCTTCCTTCCTTCTTTCTTTCTTTCTCTCTTTCTTTTCTTTCTTTCTTTCTTTCTTTCTTTCTTTCTTTCTTTCTTTCTTTCTTTCTTTCTTTCTTTCTTTCTTTTTTTTATAATTATAACTTTTTATTGATAGAACCCATGCCTGGGTAATTTTTTACAACATTATCCCTTGCACTCACTTCTGTACCTACTTTTCCCTCCCTCCCTCCCTCCCTCCCTCCTCCCCCAGATGGCAAGCAATCTTATACATGTTAAATATGTCACAGTGTATCCTAGATACAATATATGTGTGTAGAACTCAACAGTTCTCTTGTTGTACAGGAAGAATTGGATTCAGAAGGTAAAAATAACCTGGGAAGAAAAACAAAAATGAAATCAATTTACACTCATTTCCCAGTGTTCTTTCTTTGGTGTAGCTGCTTCTGTCCATCATTGATCAATTGAAACTGAATTAGGTCTCCCGGTAAAAGAAATACTTCCAACAGGTACATCCTCATACAGTATCGTTGTTGGGTATATAATGATCTCCTGGTTCCTCATTTCATTAGCATCAGTTCATTAAGTCTCCAACCTCTCTGTATTCATCCTGTTGGTCATTTTTACAGAACAATAATATTCCATAACATTCTATACCACAATTTCCCAACCATTCTCAATTGATGGGCATCCTTCATTTCAGTTTCTAGCCACTACAAAACGGACTGCCACAAACATTTGGCCTCGGTCCCTTTCCTTCTTTAGTATCTTTTTTAAAGCCCAGTAAGTAACCTGCTGGATCAAAAGGTATGCACAATTTGATAACTTTTGGGCATAATTCAGTTGCTCTGAATGGCTGGATTAGTTCCCAACTCCACCAACAATGTATCATGTCCCAGTTTTCCCCTCCCCTCCAAAATCATCATTATTTTTTCCTGTCATCTTAGCCAATCGCGGTCGTGGTATCTCAGAGTTGTCTTAATTTGCATTTCTCTGATTAATAATGATTTGGAACACTCTTTCATATGAGTAGTAATAGTTTCAATTTCATCATCTGAAAATTGTCTGTTCATATCCTTTGACCATTTATCAACTGGATTTTCTTATAAATTAGAGTTAATTCTCTATATATTTTGGAAATGAGGCCTTTATCAGAACCTTTAACTGTGAAAATGTTTTCCCAGTTTGTTGCTTCTCTTCTAATCTTATTTCTTAGTTTTTTTTACAAAGGCTTTTTAATTTAACAATCAAATTTTCTTTTTGTGATGATAAGTCTCTAGTTCATCTTTGGTCCAAAATTGCCCCCCCTCCACAAATCTGAGGATAAACTTCCTTGTTCCTCTAATTTATTTTAATCTTGTTTTTTACCTAAATCATGGACCCATTTGTCTTATTTTGGTATACAATGTTAAGTGGGGTCCATCCTAATTTCTATACTAATTTCCAGTTTTCCCAGCAGTTTTGTCAAATAATAATTCATATCCCAAAAGTTAGAATCTTTGAGTTTGTCAAACACTAGATTGCTATGGTTGACTATTTTGTCTTGTGAACCTAACCTATTCCACTGATCAACTAATCTGTTTCTTAGCCAATACCAAATGGTTTTGGTGACTGCTGCTTTATAATATAGTTTTAGATCATCTCCTCACCTTTCCAAATTTACAAGCTTATACTTTGGCCTTCTCCATTTCTGGTTGCTCATTCACTAAAGATGAGTAAAGAGTAAACACAAATAAGACACTAAATGATTAGGAACATAGGGATACCAGATTAGAAAGATGAGGCAGCAGAACTTGTGGCCCATGCGATTTATTTCATATTTGAATGCTACTAGGAATGAGTGAAGTTAAAAAAGAACCAATAGTAGGAGACATTCCTTCTAGATAATTAATTTTTCCAGCTCAGAAGCCAATTAAAAAGTTCCTGTTGGGAGCATATTACCCATCTCTTGATTGAAAGGTAAGGTACTCAAGAGAAAAAATGAGACATGTTTTTGGATCTGTAATAATGTGATGTGGATTTGTTTTGATTAATTACATTGACTACATTTGTTATAAGGATTGTGTTTTTCTTGTTTGGGAGGTGAATTTGGAAAAGAGAGGAGCTAGTGGGAAGGTGGGAAAAACAAAAAAGAAGAAAAGAGGATTATTCAAGTATTTCTTAGAATGTCCAGAAGAGAATTAGAGGAAATTCAGAAGGAAACAAAAATTTTGAAAGTTTCACGTTGTATATGATACTCTTTATTAAAGGAAACTATAAGAGATTTGTGTTTTCACATATAATCCTTCCCTCCATTTTACCATGCTTGGGAAATATCCATTTAATTTTTTTGTTAAATTCTGAATAAAAAATAAAATAATACTTAAAAATTTGTAGTCATCAAATAGCATTGGCTAACCTCTCAATTATTATTATTATTTTATTTATTTATTTATTTTTACGGAGGTAATTAGGGTTAAGTGATTTGCTCAGGGTCACACAACTAGGAAGTGTTAAATTTTTGAGACCAGATTTGAACTCAGTTCCTCCCGACTTCAGGGATGGTGCTTTCTTTATCCTCTGCATCACCTAGCTGCCCTCTCTCAATTAGTCTTGCCTAGAAACAGGTTCAAAGTTTCATATGTTGATTGAAAACCAGTAGAAGCTATTGTGTCTACTTTAAGAACTGGTTCCTCATTGGATAGTTCCTCAGTATAATAAAATTATAAAAAGCATGTAAATTTGTCCATGTTTTTGTATTCAGAACTCATATACAATTTAGGCCAGCTCTGTATTAAGAAATAATGTTGGTATTAGTTGCTAAAACACTACTTCGTTTTTGATATTAAAAACTTTCCCACAAATGTGGTTGCAATCAGATTAGTAACTTTGGATATACTAAAAGTGAATTTTCATTGTTATTAATTAAAGATCCATATAAATTATGGCCATCAAAGTGCTGACTTCTCTGAATATCTATGGACAAGCTTCAGCTAAGTTTAGAGGATGAAAATGCATAATAGTTTCGGAAATATAATTATATAATCATAAACAAAGCTGAGAAAAGATTTGGGGAGGGTAGCATAACTCCCCTTAAGTTTTTGAAAAGTTTTCATGCAGAAGCAAGATTAGTTTTGTTTTATATAGTTCCAGAAAAAAAGAACAAAGACCAATGGGTACAAATTATAAAGAGAAAGTTCTTTCTTATATTGAAGACAAATTTGTTTAACATTTATAGGTTTTAAAGTGAACAAAACTTTTAGAGAGGTAGTATAATTTCTCCTATCACTTATGGTTAGACATACACTGGGTGATAACCTTTTCAGAATGCTGTGGAGTTGCTACTTTCCTTCCTAGCTTTCTTACACTCTAATCCCATTCAGTACTTAATGATCCAACTCTAATGTCATACTTGTTTTTCCTCACACAGGATACTCTGTTTCTGTTGCTTTTTTAGTGATTTTTCTTCCCTTTCTAGGATTCTCCTATTCTTTAACTCTTCCTCTTAATTTACCTGGCTTCTTTTTAAATTTAGTGCAAAGCTCACCTTTGATAGAAAACTTTTCCCTGTTCCCCTATCGGCTAATTTCTCCTTTTCTAAAGTTATTTTTCATCTGCTTTGTAGGTATCTTGCATTTACACACACACACACACACACACACACACACACACACACACACATACACACACACACAAAAGTAAAAAATAAAAAAAAATATAGTGTTTGTTGATTGACTTCCTGCTTGTGCTGGTTGAACTAGATGATCTTTCAGATTGTTTCCATCGCTGAGATTAATTCATTCTAGAACCTAGAGAAGTTGTTTGCCTGTATGGAATTTGGAAAAGCTTTTTGATACCTTTTCTCAAGACTTAGTTTTCTGTCAAAAGCATCCCACTTAAAGAAATTCACATGTAAATTCAATTAAAAAGGCAAATGTGTGATTTCTCACTTTCCTACATATATTGTCATCTTTATTTCAGAATTTGAATTCTCCACTTTGGTCGTTGACTTTGATAATATTTTTCAGGAGCAAATAAATATTTTTTGACATACCCCTTTCCCCAATTCAATAAAACGTTACCATTTTTCAACAAAAACATTACAAATCTGATTTGGTGCTATCTATGTCTCAATATGCAGGAATTTGAAAAAAAATCCATGAAATAGACTAGTGTCATTTAGGGAATTTACATTTAAATTCAAATGGCAAAACAGTTAGATTAGGACTGATTATTTTAGTTGCAAAATAATTCTTTCCTAAAGAATTCACCACAGGGTTCCTTAAGTATTCATTCATTTAAGAGTTTTAAGTGGACTTGACAAGTGAGGAATAAGGGAGAAAAAGGAGGGAGAAAAAGTAAAAAGAAGCTTTAAAAGACCCAGGGTAGATTAAGAACTATTAATAAGAAAACAAAAATAAATGTATAGCATCTCCAAAATTATAACATCAGTCAATAAGAAATAGGATTTCATTTAAACATAAATTTTCAGGAATACAACTATACTTTTTAACAACAGTGCTACTTTTGCATTTAATGGTATCCATTCATTCAGATCTAATAGAATAAGAAGTAAAAAAAAAATAACACTTTTGGGAAAAAATTATTTGGGGCATTATTTATGGAGTTGATATTGGGAAATGCCCTGAACTTTATTTGTGAGTATCTGCTTGAAGTTTACTTAGAGCTATTTTGGTATCAAAGTATAAGTGACAGAAACCTATGTTAGATTTATTTATTTTTGTCTTCTCTCTGGCAATGAAAGGCAGCTATAATACGGTTCAGGGCTTCTTAAAGTTGTTATACTCACAACCTCTTTTCACCTGAAAAATTTTTACATGATCCTGGGCATATGGATATATGAAATAGGTGTACAAATCAAACATTTATTGCTAATAAATCATAAATTTATTTTAAAGCAGTTCTTTGGTATACATTAGATTTTATCATTTATTAAAGAAGACAGCAAATTCACATATGAATGAGATGGATGTGCTTGTTCATTTTTACATAAAGAGTGAATTATTGGCTGAATATTTGATACTTTTTAGCAGTGCTAAATTTTTTGTGATCCTACATGGAGTTGTAACCCACAGTTTAAGAAGCTTTGAATAGTACATAACTGACTGTAGCAAGAAAAACATAGTTGTGCAGTTTCTGGTGTCTAGGGCATAGTGACTCTGAACTAAAGACTTAAAACACTAGGTATTCTAGACAATTCTTGAAGAGTCTAGGAGCATTTATTAAGCATCCTTTATATTCCAGGAACTGTGCTTAGCACTAGGGAATACAAGGAAAGAAAAAAAATGCAAAACTAAAACAAATTCCCCCAAATACCTGCTTCTGTATCTTCTTCCCCTCCAGAAAAATATTCCTGTTCTCAAGCAATTCGATCTAATGAGCAAGATAAAAACATAATTACGTACAAACAAATATGTATAGCATAAATTGGAGCGAATCAACAGAAAGACTATATTAATTTGTTATTAATGATTTGGAAGTCTTTCATATGTTTGATAATAATTTGCAATCTTCTTTTGAGAACTATTTATATCATTTGTTCATGTCCATTGGGGAATGACTTTTGTTTTTATATTATTTGTATTAATTTTTTCATATATATTATATATCTAAATCAAAGACACTGAAATCTCATAAACTTAACTGGAAGACTTTTTCCTAAAAAATGGTCACTATTTAAGCAGGGTAAGGTTGCCTGCTAGAATTTTTGCTCAGGTGATGAATCACTGCAAAATCATAGTGATGGTAATAACTATTGTTTGACTTTAAATTATATTCAGTACATTATTTAATTTTTTGAAGGGAGGAAGAACGGTCATTAAATATGCAGTAATTAATATTCATGATAATCCACATTTTAAGATGAAATATTTTTATGAAAACCTTTTCTTCTAGGTAGAATACATAATCATTGCTTATTGCATTCTACTTTTTTTAGATGTATTTATTATGGGCAGTCCTACCTCCTGAGGTCTTAGTTTTTTAAATGTCCATGAAATAACAAAATTGTATTAGATGGTCAGTAAAGTTTGTTTTTTTCCATTTTGGGACTAGAAAAATAATCCTATGATCCAATAATTATATGGACTATAAGGTTCTTTCAACTCTAAATTTATGATGCTATGAAAATCCTTTTATGGATTAAAGATGATTATTGCACTTGGGAAGGAAAGGGAATCATTATGTTTCAATCATAGATTATTATGGTGGATAATGAAATCCATTACTAACTTTGAAATTTAAATTTTAGAATTTTCTCTTAAACTAAGAAGATTCGATTGTGTATATTTATTAAATAACATTGTAGACACCAGAAATTTAGGTTTTGAGTTAAATTTTGAGACATACATTTTGGTGATATTAAGAAATTTATTCCTCTTTCATTATATGCAAATAGATATTGACCTTTTTTATCTCTCAGAGATGTAATTTATGTCTTTATTACATTTCTATATTGTTTGTTTTTTAACTCCTTTTCATATTTATATGATTTGATTATCAGAAGAGGCAGAAAAGGCAGATTTATCCACATTTTGGGTAAGCATACCCAGACTTAGAGAGATTTGGTGGCTTGTCTGTAATGCTGGAGAAACTGAGGCAAAATAGAGATTAGAGAGTATTTAATAATTTATTTAAAAGGGAGATATTTACTGGGACCAAATGGATCCATGGTTTGGTCCCAGAGCTGAATGAGACTATCCTCTCCAAGAATCCAGCAAACAGTGTGAGTTCTCAATGACATATATACATTTGGCTCAGACTCAGGGGGTAGACTGAGGCAGGGGCAGAGTCAGGGTTCTGAGAGTGGGCACACGGGACTAACAATCTGGTTCTGACAGGGTGAGGGGAGTCATGGGGGATGTCTGATAATTGTGATTACAGAATGGGGAGAAGCAGCCAACATTCTGATGATGCCTAAGATAGAATGTCTTTCTCTTCATCTGGATCATCATGATTAGGAGGGAGGGATGGTTAAGCAGAACAATTCAGGGAAACCGAGGCAGGACAACTTAGGGAAACTGAGTCAGGACAATTAGGGAAATGAGTCAAGACAATAAAAGAGAACTGTGTCATAACAGTCTAAGGTCCTTTAATAAATCTGTAGCAGTATCTAGTTTTTTAGACCCAGGTTCTAGTCTCGGAGCCATTTTATTTTTGAAATATAACAAGTAACTGATGGCATTATACAACATGGTATAAATGGATAGAGTATTGTTTAAATGTAAGCTATATAGCATTTGAATCTACATACTTTAGGTTATGATTTGTATTCATATGTTAGTAAGTGAGATGACATCTTGCAAGTAGTTAACAGCTGTTGGAATAAAAAGTAAACATTATAAAGTAGAACTATTCTTATTGGTTTACAAATTAAATGTTACTAAGATTAACACTGTGTTACTAGCAAACTTTGTCTCTCAATAAATGACTTCTATGTATGCTTATTGAAGGTTTTAATTATGGTTGCAAAAATATGGATGTAGTCTAAATCTGTTTTCCTGAGTTGGTCAAGGACTTCAAATAAAATGCAACATATAATCTTAAGGCTTCACTTTTTTTCTTTTCCAGAATGTAGCCAACTGTAAAGAACCATATTTCATTTGAAAGAAGCAAATAAACGAACATATGGGCGACAGCCCTTAGTACTTTTAGTTTCACTATTTAGTTCAGTTGTCAGTTTTGGCGACAAGAAACTTACTGTTTGTTGTTATCAAGATATCTGATTTCCAAGGAAAAGGAAAAAGTCAGTGAATATTTCTACAAGAGATACTAAACTTTACATATATGAATGTATTTATATAAAGGAAGGATTTAACATGTATATTTTGATATACAAATGTAACGGAAATACATACATGTATACAAACATATGTA
The DNA here is from genome assembly GCF_902635505.1 of Sarcophilus harrisii. Lineage (NCBI taxonomy): Eukaryota > Metazoa > Chordata > Mammalia > Dasyuromorphia > Dasyuridae > Sarcophilus > Sarcophilus harrisii. Next base: position 200,052,720 of record NC_045426.1, read on the forward strand.
TGTATATATATATATACACAAGTATGTGTATATATCCATGTGTATATGTTTGGAAATGTATATTTATATACACATTTATTTACATATCTATATTTATCCATACATTTATTTATTTATATATATATAACATATATTTATATATATATTATATGTGTATATATATTTATGTTTATATATTTTCTCTATATTCACCAAATAGCATTTTTTGAGAACCTTACAGCTTCCTACATGAAATTCTCAAGAAATTGTGAATTCCTCACTTTGTAAATAATATCAGCTCCTTTCATAGGTGGAATTAACAGAGGAAAATGAAAGAAAAATGCTTTGTTTTAGTGACTGAATTATTCTGACAACCTTTCAAATTGTCCCTCCTCTTAGTAATATTCTTTTTGATGTCATCTTATAAAACAGGATTGGTTGTTAATCTTTTAAGATTTCAGGGGCTTTTGGCAATGGCCCATAATTGATGTGTTCACATTATTGTTGTTTGCTCATGATTAGATAGCAGTATTATTTCCCAGGTATATCAGGTTGCTTTTAAATCATACATGATAAACTGCAAATTAATTTCTTGTAAAGATTTGTACTTGTCTATGTACTTTGATGGAATTGCTATACAAATTTCATGAATCTATGACAGCTTAGGTAAGCTTTATTTTTCTTCTATACTTGGTAAAATATTTTAATCTAGTAAATGTTAAGAATTTTTATTGTTATTATTGCCTCCATAAAGAACTGATCAGAAAACAACAATAGTAAATAATAGTTATATAATGCTTTAAAGGAAGAGTCCTTAAACTTTTTAAATAGGAGGCCAGTTCACTGTCCCTCAGACTGTTGGAGGGCCGGACTACAGTAAAAACAAAAACTTTGTTTTGTGGGCCTTTAAATAAAGAAACTTCATAGCCCTGGGTGAAGGGGATAAAAGTCCTCAGCTGCTGCATCTGGCCGGCGGGCCATAGTTTGAGGACCCCTGTGTAAAGTGTGCAAAATCCTTTTTAAATATCTCATTTTGTTCTAACAACTGTGGGAGATAGGTGGTATTATTATTCCCATTGTACAGATAAAGAAACTGAGGCAGAAGAAGTTAGTTAAGTGACTTGCTCAGGGTATAATAAGTGTATGAGATAACATTTGAACTCAGGTCTTCTTAACTTCTGGTTCAGCACTTAATACAATGTATTATCCACCTGCTTCTTGATGATAGCCAGAATAAAAAAATAAGCTTTCAGAGAAAAATTGGATCAGCAACAGATGATGTTTCAGAGGTTTAAGTCAACAAAAAAAAACAGAGAGTTTAAAAAAGGAGATTAAAATTTTTTTTTCCAGAGTGTGAGCTGATGTTTAAATTGAGTAATTCTTTTAGGAATATAATAATTTAGCAGTATTGAGAATACGTAATGTGTATTGCACTCAAAGGTATTATTAAGACTTTTCTAGTTTCAAAAGAAAGATAAAGCAATTAAAAAAAAATCTTTTTCCATTGAAGAAAAAGGTGACAATCATAAAGATATTCAGTTCTCTTTTAACTTTTACATAGGAACTTTAGAAGAAGCAGAGATATAGTAGGCCATGTATTTATCCTTTGATAAAAGCATTTGAAAAAAACTATTTCATTTTTTGGCCTGTGGAGTTCAACAGAGACATACTAGAAGATAATATAACTAGGTGGATTCAGGACTCTTTGAATGGAAGGTGAAAGGGTAGCTTTTAAATGATTTAATCTGAACTTGGCCAGAGATTTCCAGTGGTTTGCCTGTCTGATCTTTGTTTAGCCTTGTTCTGTTTAATATATGACATAAATAAAATATTAGTTGGCGTGCTTAAAGAATGTGTTGTTATTCACAAGAATAAACTCCAAAATCTGATATAATTAAAAAAAAAAAAAAAAAAAAAAACCTTTATTTGGTCATTTGCTAGAAGAAAGTCAGGAGAAAGCTCCTCTCTCCAGTCTTTGTGAGATTTACATCATATTAGTTCAACACTCACAGTGGGGAGGCCAGTTCCTTGGCAAGGTTATTAAGATTTATATTAGTAAATACAAACATTCAGGTTAAGGTCGTTTGAGATGTAATCATGAAGGTTTAAATTTAGGGAACCCAAAACACAAGCATTGAATGGACCAGGTTCAGACCTAAGTGGGATCCCCTTATTCCCTGTCCCCATCTGCTTTCTGCATAAATATGTCTGCCTTCTGAAACAAACTTTTGAGGTAAACAGTCTCTAATCACATCAAGCTATGTTGAAATAAGGTTTTTTTTTTTTTTTTTCAAAGATTATAACAAAATATTTCCCTACATTTCCTTCCTTTTGGCTTATTAAAGCCTAGCATTCTCATAAGCAGGAGATAACTTTCAGAAGCAGAAAGCTAGGTTGGAGATTTAAAGGGAATTCATTAAAATAACCAAACTCTGTGATATCCTCCTCAATACTTATCTCATCTAGAGCTGGATGGTATTATTTTAAGGCGTAATAACTGGATTAATGTCAAACTTTTCCCAGTTATCTCATAATCAAAGCATCAATGTGAATAAATTCCAGCTAACAAGTATCCTGTGATCATGAGTATCACAAAAATCATAATCCTCTACTTTTTTCAACTAGCAATGGATAGTCCTGGAGTCAATAAGAAATTTTCATGAGTTCAAATCTAGCTTCTGACACTTAACAGCTGTATGATCTTATACAAGTCACTTAACCCTATTTGCCTCATTTTTCTCATCTAGAAAATAAACTAGAGAAGGAAATGGCAAATCATTTTAGTATCTGCCCCTAGAAAATTCCAAACGGGATCATGAAGAGTCAGACAAGGCTAAAATAACAGCAGAAAGTTAAGTAAACTTAGTTAAGTAGTCATGATCTCATACATCCCTTAAGGAGCCCAGTCTTGCAAAACAGACTGTACATTAACTAAGCCAGGTTATAGCTTACACTACATTTAGAGGGTTCACAGTATACTTACTGAAAGGGGGAGAAATACATATCATCAAGATAACCAAGAGAACTAGGGTCAATCCACTTTTACATTTGGCTAAGGAAATAAATCTTTTTGAAGAGCTTGAATTTCCCTTTGGCTTCTACTTGAAGAATGTCAAATATAATGCTATTATCCTGTAAGTCAAGGTTTAGTCAGGTGAGGTTAATAAAAACACAAGACAAGATTTCAGTCAACCAAAAGTTGCAGGAAGAATGGCTCTGATTCCAAAATAACAAAAGGAATTTTATTATATATTTATAAAAGGAATTTTATCTTGTAGGCAAATAAAAACACTATGAAACATTAAAGTCAAAGTAACAGAATAATGATAATATAATGTCTCTTTGTTCTTGGTAATCCTCTCCTATTATCCATTTAATCAGCATGATTTAAAAATTTATTCACAATTAACACAATTTATATGTAAAATCCTTAATCCAACTTTTGGGACTTAGTACTAAAATGTACTCAAAGCGTGTATATCCAATTTGACATATTTGGAAGCCAATCATACACATACACATATAAGACGTGTATATGTATAAAACATACATGTTTATCCATATACATCCACAAATATATACATACACCTATACCCCCCTTCCCATATATATATATATATATATATATATATATATATCCACACATATACATATATCTTACAATTCTTAGAGAAAAAGTATAGTTGCTTTTTTCAAAATTACTCCACTGAAAACTTTTACATATTTAGCATGTCCTTCTCTTTGGGGGAATATATATTATTCTCATTGTGTCCTGAAAGAATGATTCTTAACTGACAAGTCTAATAATTCATTTATCTAGTTGCTTAGAATAAATGGTTGACTGCAAATTCAAATTAAAAAAATGAGATCTTATATATTTGTATTCTTTCATAGTAATTCAAAAATATTTTAATTTTGTAGTGACAAAAGCTTCTACAATTCACCTGCCCTAAGTATAAAAATTTACTTTGAAAGGAGAGATACAGTTTAAAAAAAAAAAAACCAATACTACACTTTCATGGGCACAAACTGCTTTGATACAAGTATTATCAGAGAATAATTCTCATATGGCTTTGATTTCAGGTAAATATTGTGAAGCTGCAAAGTTTCACATTATCCACAGAGGGTATCATAGCCAGTTTCAGAATTAACCAGATAGGGAATTTCCTGTTCAGAAATGGAATAGCATGATCTAGAAATTGTCAAAAGAATCCTGTTTTTGCCCATACAAGTTGTTCCCCTCAACCTTCCCCAAAACAGACATCTACCTCTATCAATTTTCAGATTGCACTCCCTTTGGGTAACACATGATATTTTCCTTGAATGGCAGACATTAGCCTAATGACAATTTACATACAACATCTTAGGTTAGAACTCAGAACAATATCAAATTACAGTCCCCCAAAATTTTACTTCAAGTATCAAAATTTTAATAATGTCAATTTATATCTAAATCATATTGTTTTTCTCACTCTGTTGCAATAACATAACAGTTGTAATAGATCAGGGTATATAAACACACTTAAAGGCTTTTGTTATTTATCCTTTTTGGTTTAATATCTTGGAGCAAAAACAATTCATTTAGAAATTGAAAATAACTCTATTATGGAATCTCATACATAGAATGAATATGTCATTTGTTTAAAGACTCAGAAAAATTCCATCTAAAATACTCTTCCAGACTAATACATATCCTTATTGTCTAACCCCTAAGGCCAAAAAAAAAAAAAAAAAAGTTTTAAATCTAAGGTGTACTGTCACTAAGTTGATTCAAAGATATATTTTTAAGGAATGCTATTTAACAGATACAATTTTATAAATTTCATAAGTGATGTCCAAACAATCAGATAATACTCTATAATAAGCAAATTTGCAAGTTCTTTTATTTTGTTTGGGAGTGGTCCTACTTTCTCAAACCATTTTAAGACTTCACAACATGCTGTCAGCAAGATCTTAATGCATTTTATTGGACTTAGCAAAAGTTCTCCAAAACTTAATCCAGTTGAAAGCAAAATATAATCAATTAAATATTTAAGTTTCCAAACAATGTAACCACAATTTTAAGAAGTTAATTCATAATCTAAACAGCAGATAGATTAAAATACAAGTTACTTTTCTAATGATGTAACTATCATTCTTTGAGCATTATTGGTTTTTAAAGCAACAGCATTTCTTATAAATGATTTTCCCAAATTCACAGAACAAGAAAAATTATGTTACTAATAACATAAATAACCTTATTGATTAAAAAAAAAACTTTCCAGTCAAGTAATATCACTTTAATTGAATTCATTTCTGCATCTTCTTTCATACAGAATATTTTCATCTATCTGTCACTAATGGTCTTTACCAATCACATTCAAAAATCAGTATAAAGTAATCACACTTAACAAAAATAGTAATAGCTAACATTTATATAGAATTCACTATACGTCAGACATTGTGCTAAGTAGCATTTAAAAATTTGTCATTTGATTCTTACAACAATCTTGAGAAGTGGGTACTATTATTATCCTATTTTACAGGTGAGGAAACTGGTGCAAATAGTGGTAAAATGATTTTTACTCAGGGTCTTTTAGCTAGTATGTATCTGAGTTGGTATTTGAATTCAGATTTTCCAGATCTAGTCATTTTCCAAGCATATAGTCTTAATGACAAATATTAAATGTATTTTGCATTGAGTTCTGATTTACTATGGTTCAGAGAACATATCTTATTTTAATAATTTAGTTTCAGGAAAACCTCCATTAAATCCAATTTGGATTTAAAATCAGAAATGTTATTGGCCAAAATCTTTATTTTCTCAGGGATGTTTAACTGTCAGCCCCTCAAATTATGGAGCCCATTGTTTTCAGTTATCTCACTTTCAAAGTAGCAATTATAGTTGGAAGTAATTTCAAATTAGCAGACCCATGAATTTCTCTAAATATTGGGTATGCCCTTCTAATCATTAAGAACCAAATCTTAGTATTATACTCAAAAAATTCCATGCTGCAAATTTATTTCTATATTTTTTCATTGGGTGAGTAATGTTAATAGAATAGTGTTTGTCTGAAATTGTTAATAGTTACTTCTCCAAAAATTTTCTTATATCCTTATCTCAGTGGAATAATAAAATCTCCTAAAACTTCTTTCCAAAACTCCAATCCTTACTTTAAGGTTACTCTTCATATGTATTGCAAAGGTACTTTATTTTTCTTTAAGGTTCCACCCATTCTCCTCCTAACTCTACTCCTTAAACTTTCTCTTAATAGTTTTTTCTCATATAATACTAATTAATTACTAAATTTTTACTTCTTTATTTGCATAATTTCAATTTATGTGACAGGTAATAATTTACATCAAAAATTAAATTGTTTAATTATTTTCAACTGGTTTTTGTTCTACTTATTCTTTAGTAAATGAAATCAACTTCTTGAACAATACATTTATGCCATCTCTTCAAGAGAAGAGAGCATTGAAGATGCATATTGAAATTGTTGAGTAGCTCTGTTACATCTGTTAGAAAGGCAGGGTGCCATTTCCATTCTGCGTCATTGAGTTCTGGTACGTCTTTGTTTTTTGAAAGCAGAAAAGTTGTAATCTGTGGAAGTAAGTCATAGAAAGGTTTCAAAACTCTCCCTCGACTCAGCCAATGGACTTCTGTGTGAAATAGAACATCCATACTCAACATGTAGCTCAGACAGAAATTCCTGAAATTGTCTATGATTTAGTGCTTTAGCTCTAATGAAGTTAACACAAGATACCACAATTTTCATAACAGAGTCCCACTTCAGTGATTTACTACACAGCGCTCATTGGTGGATGAGGCAGTGTATGGCTATTGGATGAGAATGGTTATGTTTGTCCATCTCTTCGTTAATGTGAGCAATTACTCTTTTCTTAGACCCCACAATGCTAGGAGCACCATCAGTTGTCACGCTGGCTAGTTAACCCAGTCCAGCTCCAAACCATTCCTAGTTTGGCAAACCTTTTCATAGATATCCTCTCCTGTAGTTGTTCTTTTGATGCTTTGCAGTGCAACAAGCTCTTCTGTGACTTCAAAATAATCATTTGTCCCATGAATAAAAATTAGAAGTTGTGCAGAATCATGAACATCATTGCTTTCGTCGAGTGCCAAGGAAAAATAAATTTTTTTTTATGGAGTTTTGCAAATGCTGATGCAGATTGTCTCCCATTTCTTCAATCCTCTGTGTAATTGTAGGTCCTGAAAGACTCACTGTACTAAATAAATCAGCCTTCTCTGGACATATCTCTTTGGTAACAGAAAGAAGACATTCTTTAACAAATTCTCCCTCCACAAATGGTTTGCCAGTGTGTGCTATTAGTTTGGCAACTTGAAAACTTGCTCGCTGTGATGAAATATTTAGCTGCTTCTGCTTCACAAAAGTATTTTGCTGAGTTGTCAATGTATTTTTCAGTTTTAATATGTTATCTTTTCTCACTTCTCCAACCAAGCAATCATATTTATCTTTATGTTGAGTTTCATAGTGTTGATGCAAATTATATTCTTTGAACACAGACACTATATTCTGGCATATCAGACATACAGCTCTTTCCTTGTACTGCATGAAAAAGTAATCATAAGTCCACTGTTCTTTGAATATCCTACACTCCGAGTCAATTTTTCTTTATCTTGACATCATTATTTCCTAGGGATTCCAAATTGCTATTAATAAAATACATACATACATACATATATATATATATGTACATATATACATATATATATATGTATATATGTACATATATATATATATATATATATATATATATCGCTACAAAAACAATATACCATTGGGCAATAACTTTGTCCACACAGAGACACTGCAATGCCCAACTGCCTCCAAGCTGCCTTTGCGCTGTGATGACTCCCGTTTCTCCCGCACTCTCTCTCCTGCTCTTAGCGCTCCTGCTTCCGACCTTCACTGCTGCAGTGAATTCCCCCTGCAGCGTCCGTGACATGCTCAGCATGCACTGTACATCCCCGTGCTTGTCTGTTGTGATGGCTGCCGTTACTGTACAAGGCCGCGGGCTGTCAGTTCTCCATCTTCTGCATTTCTCTCCCTTCCCCACACCACACACCCCGGCCTGGGAACTCACCTCACCTCGGTATCGCCTCACACTGTCTCCACCACCTCAGCCCAGTGCCGGAAGTGTGCGTTGCTAACGCAAGTTTAGGTCGAGCATCACTTCTGGTCTGATTTTGCCATAACCCGGCGGGCCGCATAAACGTCCTCAGTGGGCTGCATGTGGCCCACGGGCCGTAGTTTGAGGACCCCTCTTCTATAGCCTCAGAAAGCCCTTGGGTTAACTTGGGGTTACCACCCAGAAGATTCCACCATTGCCACCCTAATTGTTTTTTTTTCCCCTAAATATATTTCCACATTTATTATATGGTATAAGAAGAATCAGATCGAAAAGGGGAAAAAAAAATGAGAAAGAAAACAAAATGCAAGCAAACAAAAAAAAAAAAAAGGTGAAAATACTATGTTGTGATCCACATTCAGTTATTCTGAGTACAGATAAGTCTCTCTATCCCAAGATCATTGGAATTGGCCTGAATCACTTTATTGTTGAAAAGAGCCATGTCCATCAGAATTAATCATCACATAATCTATTTGCTGCTCTGACACCCTTGTCAGTCACAAGAGCAACCATAAAATCTGAAATAATTTTAGAAAGAAATTTGGTCATTTGGTAGACATGGAGAGCCAAATGAAATCTCTCATTAGTCTCTGTGCAGTTTATTATTTCTTAAGAGTTCAGAGAAGAATACCAGTCAAGATAATTTGTAGAGTAGGCATTTCCTAGGCTAGGTCCATTGAGATGTAAAATCAGTAAGTGTAAACATTAAAATAATGGTTGATTGAGATGTAAGGATAAACATTTAAATTTGGGGAATCTCAAATACACACATTGGGTGGATGCTGGGTCAGAGCTGAGTGGGGTCCAAACATTTCTGGATCCCAGATTTCCCTTGGGAGCATCTCTAACCTCTATTAGGTTAGACAGTCTCTAGCCACATCAAGCTAGGTTTAAACAGTATTACTAGAGAAGGTTTTCTGAACAATATAATAAAATATTTTCCTATCATGTAAATGACACAAAGTGGGAAGAATGATTAAGATACTACATAAAAGATCTACAAAGATCTTGATATTATAGAAGACCATGCTAAATCTGATAAGATGAAATTTAGTAGGGATATGAATATAATCTTACACTCTTGAAGTTAACTTCTTAAACCAGTACAAAATTATGGAGATGTCATTAGACAATACTTTTTTCTAAAAAGATGTGAGTTTTAGTGGATTGTGATTTATCTGTGTTAACAATGTGATGTGACTACCAAAAAACTAATGTGATCTTGGTTTGATTTATAAGTGACATTGCTTTCAGAAGTAAGGACATGATAGTCCCTTTGTTTTCTGCTCAGATCAGGCAAAAGCTAAAATATATTTAATCCTGATGTGGCAATTTGAAAAGGATTTTGATAAGCTTGATAGTATAAAGAACAGGGCAAGTAGGATGGTGGAGACCCTTTTTTTGCATGTGATAGGAAGACTGAAGGAAATGGGGATATTGAATCTTGAGAAAAATTCAGAAATATGAAAAGATGTGTTGGAGTATTTAAAGGATTATCTTATAGTACATCTATTTTAACTAATTCATTTTACAGATAAGAAAACTAAGGTCCAGGAGAAATTAAATGATTACACAGGTCATAATTAAGCATAAGTAACAGACTTGGAATTTGAACCTAGTTTTAAAATAACAATTGATGTTATTCAATTTTATTTTGCTTCTGTTTTTTTTCTTAGAAGAAGTACTTGGAACTGATTGGAAAAGATGGGACAAAAATATCTAGTTATCTTGATATGTAAGATAAAATAGGGCAATTTAATAAGAGAAGTATATTTACTGAATTCAAGTCAGCTGGCCCTGATGAAATATGTCTTTGTATACTTAAAGAATAAGCATATGTAATTTATGAGTCATTCTTAGGGATCTTTGAAAAAGTCATTTTGGAGGATTGGAAAAGGACAAATTTTCTAATTTTCAAAATAAAGGAAGAAAAGGTGGATATTATTGAAATTTCTAGGAAACTTTTCTTATTAAAGAGATTTATTATTTTTTATTATCAAAGATTTTATTGTTAAAGAGCTTAGTAGTGAATATCTAGAAAGAGGCAGTGATTGCTGGGACACTCTACTAGAGACCTCTTTCCACATTGACATGTAATGATTAATGATTATTTTGGCTGTCCAGTGAATTGAAAACCCACCTACCTATATTATAATCTAACCCACATTTTTCCAAGAATAATGAGTGTTTTTTAACTCCTTAGTTAAAATGTAAGTAAGGCATATTTATGGCTTTTCTCCAATCCACCAGTCTAGAAATTCAAAAAAAGAAATGAAGTTAGCTTAGTATAATATATTCTTGACAAAGCTGTGTCTGGCTGTTTATCATCACTGTTTTCTAGATATTTAATAATTTTTATAATAATAAAATACTCAAATATATACTAATTGAAACAATTAACATATACAACATAGAAGATAAAACCATAAATTTAATCAATATTATATATTGCCAGCAAATGTATGGAATGTACCTTTGGAGGTCTATTTACCCAGACATACTCAGGTATTATATGAATCCAATTAGAAAACACTTTTGGTAGAAATAATTGTAGTCTAAATAATCTTTATTAAAATCAAATCAAGTCAACAAGCATTTATTTATTAAGCATCTACTGTATATCAGGTACTGTGCTAAATGCTGGAGATAACAAATAAAGATCCAAACCCCTTCAATAAAAACATTGCCTATTCTCAACAATCTCAAAATCAAATCTTTCTGTCACCCCAAGTTTAATCAGGTTTCTTTTGCAAAGAGTGTTTTTGCAACATTTTGTTTGGATTTATTATTTTTAAAAAGTTTGAAAATTGTAACAGTGCATAAATTAAAGGATTATTTATTTAATTTTTTAGATCTAGGGGAAAAAACAATGAAATTGGCACTGTGATAATAAAACCCAAGAATCCGTGAATTATAACAAGAAAATAAAGTGGTAAGAAAGAGGACTTAATAGTTTCATATCTCAAAGTATACTGCAAAGCAACAATCATTAAGTGTGCTCTTTTAAAAGAAAAACAACAGAGAGGTATTTTCGGTGGAACATACTAGGTATTCAGTACACCAAACAGAGCAAGTACAGTCATACAGTGATAAATAAAACTGGATTTCAGTTATAGATGGGTTAAGATTCATTATTTTACAGAATGATGGGCAAACTGGAAACCTGTCTGGCAGAAATTAGATATAAATCTAGTACACCAACATGAATTGCAATGGGGTTCATGAATTAACCATAGAAATATGCCTTCATAGGCAAATTAGAGGACCAAAGAAGCCATTACTTTTTAGATCGTTGGAACAGGGAAGAGTTCATTACCAAACAAGGGAATTGAGAGCATCACAGAAGATGTGCCTCCTCTCTGCCATCTTGGCCGGAAGTCCGGGTATTTTGAAAAATAAAAAGTTTTTATGAAAAAAAGGAAGAAAAATAGTTCAGCTGTAAAATTTACATGAAATCTTAAAATTTTTCAAGTAATGAAATATTCAATGATGAAAATCATAGGGTTTATGAGAAAAATAGGGTTGGAGACAACATGCAAAAACTTTGTCAGTGACAAATTAAAAAGAAAAAGAACTTAATAATGTTAGCATAGTTTTAATAATGTTAGCATAGTTTTATAACATGTTAAATTGAGAGATACACAAATATAAAGTAAATGGTGGTGGTGTCCTCTGACTCCAGCTGCTGCTCGGCCTACTTTCAGATTCCCACAGTTAAAGGAGGTGGGATGTGGGAGGTTGGAGTTTGTCCACAGTATCAGAAGATAATTTATCTTCACAAAGACGAGCTCTGAAGAGAGCATCTCGACTTGGCCCCGGGGGAAGCCACTGCAGAATGGGAGAATAGAAGTCACCTCCATAATGGGATCTTGGAGACCTTTGGCTTTGCCTGTTATAAGAGGTGACTCGGGGATCACCACCTCCCTAACCAATTTCCATTTTCATGGAGTGGAGTGGCCTTGACCATTTCCAACGGGGCTTTTCCTGGAGCAAATAATTTGGGGGTAGGGAATCCAAGGTGCTGGCCTGCCATTTAGACTGTTTGGGGGTGAAGCAGGCATGACTATTTGCTTAGTTTGTATGCCTGCTGGTCCAGGCCTCCACCTCTCACTCGCATTAGTGTTATCTTTTGCACTTCTTCTCCCAGCAATAGCTTTCATTACTTCCTGGTTCAAAATAGATGACCACAACCATGCTTCTCCCCCTTCCTTCTCTCCAAGTTGGAGGCATATAGGTCTTCTCACAGGTTTCACCCAAAACTTCAGGTCTACACTGTCTCCCCAACCCATTTGCAAGTTTCTGTCTCCCTGGGGCAGTTTTTCTCTGAGAGAAAATTGTTCAAAAGCAAGTGCATCTGTATTATGCCACAAACTATTCTTTGGAACAAATTAAGGCTTTCAAAACAAGTGTTAAAGCAGACCTGATTAAATCTCCTTCCCTGCTTCTTTATTTATAATGCATCTTTTTAGAGCTAAGTTTTTTAATGTATGTGTATGTCTATATTTATATCCATATATCTATATATTTAGGGTTTATTTCCCACTGTATTAATAAAATGATCAGCTCTGCTAGTTGGTGCCTGTAGTATTACTGTCTCTACTAGCTGGTAGTGTGGAAAACTAAAACACCATTTTTGATAGTTCTGAATTTTGTATACCTAGTCTATTCTGCTGACCAACTGTTATTATTTGAATCATGACCAAATATTTGGTTCCTTTCTATTTGATTGTTGGTGTGTAGAATAATTTGAGATCTGACAAATCCCTTTTCCTTCTTACCTTCTTCATTATTTTCTCATATTTTTGATCTTTTGCTCTTTCTTTTTCAATTTCATTATTTTGACATAAACTAATTATGGCATTGGATCTATAGCTATTTTCAGTTTTTGAAATATTCAAATGGTTAAATCATGGGCAATTGATATTTTTCTAATTATTTATTTCTTTAAACAATTCCTCATAGTTATATTCATATAATTTTTGTGTGTCAATTGAGGTGAACTTCCCCCAAATTTTATTATGTATTTTTTTTAATATAATTTATTTTTCTATCACTTTTAGCTCAATTTTGTAGTAACATACAGAAAGGCTTATGATTTCTATGGGTTGGCTTTATACTATTCAGTTGTTGAAGTTGTTATTGAAATTAATTTTCAGTTTTCTGAAACTCTTTTTTTACAGGATTCTCACTGAGTAATTAGGTGGAGCAGTTCAAATGTGACCTTGGATACATACTAGCTGTGTGATCTTAGGCAAGTCACTTAACCTTGTTTGCCTCAGTTTCCTCAATTGTAAAGAGTTGAAGAAGGAAATGGTAAATTATTCCATTTTTTTGCCAAGAAACCCCCCGAAGGGATCATAAAAGTTAGACACAGCTGAAATGATAGAATAACAAATGGTAGGCTCTTGTTTTTATGCAGATACTATTTACAGTGGTCCATTTTTTTCTTATAATTTTTAGTGTTTTTAACAAAAGTGGGCTTTGTATTTCGTTAAAAACGTTTTCTGTAAGCCATAATACATTTAAGAGGTTTTTAGATGTTTTTGTTATTACTATGTTCCATTATAATTCTATTTTCCTAATATTGAACCAACCCTGAATTCCTATTATAAATCTAACATTGTCAGACTCTAATCTTTTAAATATAATGTAGTTCCTTTGCTAATATTTTATTTTACATTTTACAATGGTATTAATTAGAGGTAGTGGTCTAGAGCAGTGGTTCCCAGTGTTTTTTATTCTGGGAACATCAAAAGAAGTGTATTGGAACCCTCCAGGGTAATTTAATATAATACTCATAATATTGTATTAAATTTATTCAAATTAGAGATTAGAGATATTCCATATAATATTTAGATTTAGTACAAGTATAATATTTAGACCACAGCTCATTAGATGTATTTATTATAATAGCTACAATAATAACTTTTGTCCTCAAAGCTCCAAATTAAAATTTATATAATTATAGAATATAAAATTTTATTCTACCAATAATTATGAAAACTGTGAAATTATGAATTTATGAAATATAAATATTTTACATTGGACATTTTGGAAGCCGTAATAATAATGATGATTAGTATTTACATTGTGCTTTAAAGTTTGCAAAATGCTTTATAACTCCTTCATTTTATCTTCAGAACAATTTTGGGAGCTAGTTGCTATAATTATTATCATTTTACAGATGAGGAAACTGTTGCAGAAAGAGGTTAAATGATTTGCCAAGGATAATAATCTGAGACTGGATTTAAACTCAGGTTTTTCTGATTTAATATCCAGTTCTCATTTTACGGCAAAATTAAAATTAGTAATTAAGCAACATTACAAAATTTATTATTACTTACTAGACTTTATATTCAATTAATTTATAAATTTTGTTGAATACATGTTAGTGAAATAAGTTATTGTTTGAGGATATATAACAATCATATCTATCTCTATATTTAATTTCAATGTTGACCTTTTTTATTTGAACAAGATTTGCAATATTTAGCTCAACATTAAACAAATGCAATCTTAAATTAGGTTCCATGAACTGCTGAGAAGAAGATATATTCCTTTCTATCTCCATTCAATTTTCTCCAAAGATCTAACATACCTAATTTTTCTAATATTCTATTTACTTCTTTAACTTCTTTCTTATTTGTTTTGTGGTTTGATTTGTCTAATTCTGAGAGTGCAAGGCTGAAATCTCCCACTATTACAGTTTTGTTGTCTATTTCTTCTTGCAACTCTCTTAACTTCTCCTTTAGGAAGTTGGATGCCATACCACTTGGTGCATATATGTTTAATGTTGATATCGCTTCGTTGTTTATGCTGCCCTTTAGCAGGATGTAGTTACCTTCCTTATCTCTTTTAATTAGATCAATTTTTGCTTTTGCTTGATCTGAGATAAGGATGGCTACCCCTCCTTTTTTGACTTCACCTGAAGCATAATAGATTTTGCTCCAGCCTTTTACCTTTACTCTATATGTATCTCCCTGCTTTAAATGTGTTTCTTGTAAACAACATATTGTAGGGTTCTGACTTTTGATCCAGTCTGCTATCTGCCTCCTCTTTATGGGGGAGTTCATCCCATTCACATTTACGGTTAGAATTACTAAATCTGTATTTCCTGCCATCCTAATAACCCCAGATTATGCTTTACTTTTTCTTGCCTCCCCCAACCCTCTTTCCCCTTTTTGAACTTATGTACCCCACTTGTATCACGATGCTTACCCTCTTTATAATCCCTCCCTCCCCCCTTTGAATCTTTTCCCCTTCCTTCCCTTATTACTCTTTTTCTTTTCCCTTTTCCTCTCCCCCGTTTTTAATGAGGCGAGAGAGAATTTTCTCTAAAACAAATGTCAATTATTTTTTCTTTGAGCCAACTGGGTAAGCACTTTTATAGCATTTATTATGTGCTAGACATTTTGCTAAGTTTTAATAGGGTAAACACAAGCAAAAAGATAGTTCTTGCCTTCAAAATTACATTTTGATGGATGAAGATAACTTTTAATGGGTGAATTTAATTTAATGGGTGAAGATATAAATAAAAGAAGCTGAAAGTTGGGGGTTAGGTTTAAGATTTCTAAGTTGGGACAAAGTGGAAAAACTATTTGAGGAGTCATGGGCTGAGCTCTATTTAAGATGAGCTTAGCTCACTGGAAATGAAATGGCTGAAATAGAATCAATGCTTTCCATAGAATAATTTACTAATGGGAGAAGGTCTTAGGGTCTGAAGAATCACCATTGGGAGAAAACTGCTGGAACAGGTGGAGAAGTCAATGAAATAACCCATTTCTATCCATGAATTTCCTGGTAACTTTTCCACCCCAGATCAGTGAACTTCTCATTCCACACCTTTTTTGATCTGTATTCATTAATTTTCATAGAAGTACTATATTTAGTTTTGGTGAAAAACTTGAAAAAAAGTTTTTGGGTATGGTATATTTGTCCCATATCTGCAAGACCCTTATTCCTATTCTTTCCCAACCACTAACCCAATCTTTGAGCAGGATTTTTCAAGTATAGTTAAATGCTTGTTGGAATAGAGTGTGTTCAGGGAAGGAAGACCAGCACCTTTGGTGTGAGGGGTCCTTTTAAGGTTGCTCTCCACATTTGATGTATAACTATTCTACCTAACTTTCATCTGTGGTTTCAAGAAGCTCCCTTGCTGCATGCATGGTGGCCATACCCTGGTAAACCATGGCATGTGGGCTAAAACAGCTTGAGGGAAATCAATCCCTTGATGAGTTAGGGGTAAAGATTTCCCTGATGGAATGGATAGGTGAGAACAGTTTTTTCCAATGAAAACGAAGGTTGCTGAAGCCAGAGCTGTGAAGCACTTAGAACTTGGATGTCGAAGACATTGACGTTATCCAAATCATCACTAGTCATCTTGACTTTGTTCTGCCACTGCCCATTGCTACTTGGGCATCTAATAAACTTCTTATCATTAACACCTTCTCAGTAAACATTGGAATTTAATAGACTATGTGATAAGGAGAAGAGACAGACTGGATGTGAGAGTGTAGACACAGAGTGCTGGACTGATCATGGATTTATTCTCTCTAAATAGTCACATTCAACAAAAATAGTCTCCCTAAGGCAAGATGGCTACCAGAAGAATTAATGTCAACAGATTTGAATGCTTCCCTGAGTGGGAAGTTTGTTGCTAGCTTGGAAGAAAAGTTGAGCAAGTTGGCAACAATGGAGCAGAAAAAGAGTGGGTGGCTTTCAGAGATTTGGTGTATGGTACTGCATTTATTTTCTGGATCTGAACATTCACAAATATCAAGATTGGCTAGAAGAAAGTAATAGGGAAATTCAGAGGTTACTAAATGAAAAATGAGAATTCCACAGGGTTTATTTGCAGGATAGTTCGTCCATCTTTAAGAAAGCAACATTTAACCTTATCAAAAGTAAAGTATAAGCGAAGCTTAGAGAGATGTAGAATTCTTGATTTAGTAAGAAGGCAGATAAAATTGCATTTTATGCTGATAGTAAATATCTCAAATACATTTATGATGCCCTGAAGGCTACTTATGGGCCAAAGACATGATGCATCTCATCTGCTCATTGCTGATGGAGCCATTTTGATTACTAGTAAGGACATGATCCTGGAGAGATGGACTGAATACTTCTGTAGTGTTCTCAACAGACTATCATCAATTAATGCTCAAGTCATTGACTGTTTACTTCATGTTGAAGTTAATCCCTCTCTAGATAAATTTCCAACTGAAGAAGAGTTTTTGAATGCTATTAGGCTTCTATTCTGTGTATCATTTGATGCTGATTTGATTCTAACTGAGATTTACAAGGTGGGGAGATACTTTGCTCATATAAATGCTGATTAAATTTTTTCCAGATTATATGGCAAAAAGAGATTATCCCTCAGGAGTTCAAAACATTGTCCATTTCTTTAAAGGTAAAGGAAATAGACTGTCCTGTATGAATCACAGGATGATGGAGATTTCTCTCAGAGTCCTTGCTGTCAGGATTCTTGCTAGAGTCCTTCTTAATAGGTTGCTCTTTCACCTGGAAGATGATCATCTACCTGAGAGCTAGTGTGGCTTCAGAAAGGGTTGAGGAATGGTTGGTACAGTCTCTGTACAAAGGTCTGTATATAACATTCATCATTCTGAACAAAGCCTTTGATGCTTGCAGTTGTCAGGATTTTTTGAAAACTAAAACAAAAATATTTTAAATAAATATGAAATAAAAAAAGAAAAAAATGCCCTATCCATAGTAGAACATGCGAGGTTTCAAAATTTAAATAATACATTTACATTTCCAGAATACCTCTATGATATGTACTACATATTATGTTCAGAATTGTCTGTCTTTGTTTCTTTATAGGTTTTCTTTTTTTCTCTGCTGTGCATGTGTACGTTGTTTTTTCTCTCTCACCTTTCTCTGCCCTTCCTCAAAAAGGTTATAATTAAGTGTGGATATATTTAAATACATGCACATAGATATCTATCTATAATCATACACATGTAAAACTTTACATATTCATATACATCTATGTAAGATTATAACATGCTTGCTTGTTCTATTTCTCTGAAGGAGTTTAACATCTTCCTTCATAAATCCAAGTCGTTTTCATAATTTTCTAAATGCACCAATTCATCAATTTTGGTATTACAGCAGTATAGCAACCTTAGACTATCTAGTTTTTTAAAATAATCTAAAATAATATTGATTAATATGGCTGACATGTAGTTCTCTATTTTTAGATCTATTTTAATTTAATTTTTCTGAAATCATGATTATTACCCCTGCTTTTTTGTTTAACCTAATAAATTATACTCCTGATCTTTATTATTATTTCTCCTGAGCTTCAGTTCTGAATATTGTCAATTGTCCACAGAACATCTCCAACTGGATGTTTCATAGACATCTCAAAATTCATCTCTAAAATGGGAAGTCATTGTCTTTTCCATAATTCTACCCCTCCCACATATTTCTTTTGTGTTCTCTATCATTCTTTCATATACAGTGTCCTATGGTTGGCATTATTGGAATTCTCCCTGATTTTTTCCTGTCCATCAATTCTCATATCTAATTGACTCCTAATTCTTGTTAACTTTTCTTCTTTTTGCAACATTATCCCTTTTCTCTTTGCTTACATTAGCAAAATGTTCATTAACTGAACATTTTCAGTTCAGAACGTCAGAATATCTCATCTGGACTACTAAAACAACTCCTAATTTGTTTTCGGTCTTGGCTGTTTCCTTTCTCATAAAGAATTACCAAAATAATCTTCTTAAAGTACATATCTGACCTCCTACTTCCTGATTGATGGAGCTTTCTGAAACTATTGCCCCCAAGCTGTAATATTTTCTTTTGATATTCTTGTTCTCTTGTTCTTTCAGATGAATTTTATTATTTTTCTCTAACTCTATAAAATAATTTTTTGATAGTTTGATTGGTATGGAACTGAATAAATAGATTAATTTAGGTATAATTGTCATTTTTATTGTTTTGACTTGGCCTACCCTATGAGCAATCGATATTTTTTCCAATTATTTAGATTTGACTTTATTTGTGTGTATTCCCTTTCATTTATCCTTTTTTTCATTTTCTGTTCTATTAACCAATTTAATAGGTACATGGTAGTAATTCAGAATTGATTTAATTTGTATTTCACCTATCAATAATGAGCTAGAGCATTTTTTATATGCCTATAAATACTTATGATTACTTCATTTGAAAAATATTCTTATCTTTTGATCATTTGTCAATTGGGGAATGATTCATTGTAATAAAATTGACTCAGTTCTCTATATGTTTGAAGAGGCTTTTAGAAACTTGCATCATTTTTTTTCTCCAAAATTACTCTTACTAATTGTGTTTTCCCCCTCTTTATTTTATTCTCTCTCTCCTTTCATCCTGTCCCTCCTCAAATGGGTTTTGCTTCTGACTACTTACTTTCTACTCCAATCTGCCCATCCTTCTGTCACCCAATGTATTCCCCATTTCCTCTCCCTCCTGCTATATTGTAAGGCAAAATAGATTTCCATATCTTGAGTGTGTATGTGATCCCCTCTTTGAGTCAGTTCTGATGAGAGTATGGTTCCTTTACTCTCCATTATTTGTCTCTACTTTTCTCCTCCACTATAAAAGCTTTTTCTTGGTTTTTATATATGTGATAATTTTCCCCATCTACTTCTCCCTATTCCTTCCTCCTGATACATTTCTTTCTTACCCATTAATTTTATTGTTTTTTTCCCTTCACATTCAACTAATGCCTGTGCCCTCTATCTATATATACTCTAACTGTCCTAATGGTAAAGAAGTTCTTATGTTAAAAGTATCATTTTTCCATCTAGGAATGTAAACAATCCTTATTAAGTCCTTTGTGATTTCTCCTTCCTATTTACCCTTTTATCCTTCTTTTGAGTCTTGTTTGTGAAAGTCAAAATTCCTTTTTAGCTCTGCTTTTTTTCATCAGGAATGCTGAAAGTCTTTTATTTCATTGAATATCCTTTGAATGTTCCCCTGAAGAATGATATTCAATTTTGCTGAGTAGGTGATTGTTGATTGTAATTCTAGCTCCTCTGGCGTATCATATTCTAAGCTCTCCAGTGTTTTTAATGTAGAAGCTGCTAAATCTTTTGTTATACTGATTGTTACTTCATGATATTTGAATTGGTTTTTTTTTTTTTTTTTTCCCTAACTGCTTGTAATGTTTTTACCTTGACTTGGGAGTTATGGAAATTGACTGTAATATTCCTGGAAGTTTTAATGTTGGGATCTCTTTGAGGAGGTGATTAGTAGATTATTTCAATTTCTGTTTTATCTTCCTGTTCTTGAATATCAGGGCAGTCTAATTTGATAATTTCTTGAAAGGTGATATATAGGCCCCCCCCCCCTTTTTTTTTTTGATCATAGCTTTCAGGTGCTCAATAATTTTGAAATCATCTCTCTTGGATTTATTTTCCATATCAATTGGTTTTCCAATGAGATATTTCACATTGTCTTCTGTTTTTTTTTTTCTTTTTAGTTTTGATTGTTGATTCTTGAGTTCTCACAATGTCATTAGCTTTCATTTCCTTAATTCTTATTTTAAGGAATTATTTTCTTCAGTGAGCTTTTGTACCTCCTTTTCCATTTGTCCAATTCTACTTGTAAAGAAGTTGTTTTCTTCAGTGGATTTTTTTTTTCCTATTTGGCTAATTCTACTTTTTAAGGCATTCTCTTCATTGGCTTTTTGTACTTCCTTTACTATTTGGCCTAGTCTATTTTTTAAGGTGTTATTTTCTTTATTTCTGCAAGATCCAGGGTGCTAGTTCTCATCGTCATCCTGGGACTGTCATCCGGTACTGTAACTCAGATTCAAGTATGAACAATTTTGCTTCAGACTAGCAGTGAGATCCCTATTTTCTCCTTTGATCGTGTTACTATCTGTGGGCTGAGAGCTCTGGAAACCATTGGTGTTGCTGCTGATTCAGTGGCTCCCAAGGCCTGCTTCTGGTTTTCTGGAGCTGGGAATGTGATGGTGCTGGAATGTGCTCCATTCTTACCCAGGTGCAACAAACTTTTCTTACTGGTCTTTTAAGTTGTCTTTGGAATCTATGGACTGAGAAGTCTGGAAACCACCTTGATTCAGTCACACTGAGATCTGTTTCTGATTTATTGGAGCTGGGGCTGTTCTGATGACCTGGACTATATAGCACTTTGCTCTCACCCTGGTGTGACAGACCTTCCTTGTCAACCTTCCAAGTTGTTCGGGACAGGAAAACTGTTTCACTTCATCTTTTTGCGAGTTCTAACTCTCCGAAATTTTAAGAGTTATTATTTAAAAGTATTTGGAGGGATTTGAGGGAGAACTTGGGTAAGTCTCTGCATTTGCTCCATCATTTTGGCTTTACTTCTCTCCATCATTTCTTATAACACAGTAGTGTTCCATCGCATATATATATATATATATATATATATATATATATATATATATTACAACTTGAAAAGTGTTTCAACTATTTTTGTCATCATTAGTTAGTTTTGCTTAGAAATCTTTCCTTAACCTACTTACTGTTTCTCTGATTCCCCCCTTTTCCTTCTCCCTTCTTTCCCTTTAATTCCCAATTCAGTTAAATGCATTTCTGAACCAAACTTTGTACACACACATATATTTACTTATATATGTGTTTCTTTGTGTGTATGTATGTATTCTTTCCTCTTTTGACCAAGTTCAGATGAAGATGAGATTCACTTCCTCTTTATTTGTATGGATGTCTACTGGATACTCTGATTATGTGATATAATTTCCCCTGATCTTCTTTTCTCTTCCCCCTCAGTGTGTTGTTCTTCTCTTCTCTTTTTATTCTTCTCTTAAGATCATCAAGATACTACTACTTTCCAGGTCTTGTATAATTAGGGTTCTTCTATGACCCCTAATTATGATAAGCTTTAGAGATATCATTTTCCCATATTAGAATGTAAGCAGTTTAACTTTATTTAGTCCTTTATCATTGTTCTTTTGTTTTTACCATTTTGTGTTTGTTTCACTAGGTATATTTTCTTGATTTTCTTTTGCTTTATGGAAAATGGTGTTAGAAGTTCTTCTTTTCTTTAAAATTGTGGATTGCTAAATCATATGTGATCTCAACTGTGGCTTTTTGGTGTTTGAATTCTTCGGACATTTAGAAAATTTTTTTCTTTGATCTGGAAGATCTGGATTTTGGTTATAATGTTCCTAGAAGATTTCATTAAGAAAAAATTTTTTTAAGGAAGGGACCAGTAGATTCTTTCAAGTTCCATTTCCCCCCTCTAATTGTAAAAAAAAAAAAAAAAAAAAAGTATATATATATATATATATATATATATATATATATGGTTATTTTTTTAAGATTTCTTGAAATATATCTAGACTTTTTTTTATTGTTCATGGTGTTCAGATAGTCCAATTTTTCTTACATTTTTCCTCCTTGATTTATTTTCCAGGTCATTTTTGTTTGCTGTTAAGTTACCTGACATAACCTTTTTGCCCCAGATTTTTGACTTGTAGTCATTGACTTCTATTTAGTTCATTCTAATTTTCAGGGATTTCATTGCTTTCCTTTTAAATTCTCCCTTACAGGGCCCTGATTTCTTTTCCAATTATTTTCCTTAACCACTTTAATTTTTTTCTTCTATAATTACTCATTTTCCTTCCATTTATATCATTTGTTGACAAAACAGATATATTTTAAAGGCTTGTTTCATCTCTTAAAGTAATTTTAGTTGAATTTGTATCCTGTCTGTGTATTTCTTTAAGATTTTTCATGTAGATGTTTTGGAATGATTCTTTTTTTTTGGTTTTGTGAACTGAGCATCTCTGTCACCATTATAGCTTTTTATGGAGGGATTCTTTTTTGTTTTTTCATTCTTCTAGCTTACTTCCTGACTTTAGATTTTATACACTCTGGAGGAAAAGTTTGTGTTAGTTTTATTTTTGTTTTTTGGGGATATTAAATGTTTTATTTTCACATTTTAGAGATACCTCAGACTGGATATCTGCACGCTTTCAGTGGGCTCAAAGTAGTTTGATCCAGGGAGAATGTTATTATTGGCCTTACCTTGTCTTAAGTCTATAATTTTTTTTTACCAGACTTTGGGTCTGAGAAACAGTAGAGCACTGATGACCTCAGTTACTGTCACATAACTGTCAACTGGTTCAGTGACAGAACAGTAGGTCCTGTTTCCCCTGAAATTCCCACTTTGTTTATTTCTTTCTAGGCTTCAGATTGGGATAGAATTTGGATCTGGGAATCTATTTTGATTCTGGGGTCTGTCACATTGCTGCTTTTTGTTTCTGAACTCACTCTTCTCAACTTAGTATCTGCAGCTGCTCTCTACTAAGGAACATCACCTGAGCACAAGTTCTGTTTTGCAGTCTATTCTGGATCTATAACTCTGAGTGAGAGAGTAAGAGAGCCATCTTGACACTCTATGTTTTCCCTCATATGAGTCTGGGACTTTTCTCCCAGGGTACCACCAGAGTGTTCAGTGGCCAGGCTATTCCTGATGAGACCTTGTCCACAGTATTTTCAGATCTCTCTATCTTCATTTTTGAATACATTTTTAAAATTTAGGTAGTTGTCACTTTTTCTTGGATTTTTCTATCAGGATTTGGTCTGGTACATTTTCTAGATCTGTTTGAAAGAGTATTTTGGAGATGGGGAGTTCACTGTACTGCTTCTTGTTACTGTTTTCTTGGCTTGTCTAGTCTGTGAGATTTTATTTATCTTTCATCCAAACTTCAGAATTTGTTTTCCTAAAATCTAGGTTTTATGCCAGATGTCCACTTATGTTTCAAAAATTAGGATAAAGTCAGAGCATTAATCCTCCCAAGAGTTACCATCATTTCCACTTTAGTAACCAATTCATTCTTGTTAATAAAAATCAAATCCAGAGGGTCAGCTAGATGGCACAGTGGATAGAGTACTATCCCTGAAGTCAGGACAACCTGAGTTCAAATGTGGCCTCAGACACTTGTTACTTACTCTCTGTGTGATCCTAGGCAAGTCACTTCACTCTGATTGCCTTGAG
Source organism: Sarcophilus harrisii (assembly GCF_902635505.1). Taxonomy (NCBI): domain Eukaryota; kingdom Metazoa; phylum Chordata; class Mammalia; order Dasyuromorphia; family Dasyuridae; genus Sarcophilus; species Sarcophilus harrisii. Next base: position 200,076,864 of record NC_045426.1, read on the forward strand.
AAAAAAAAAAATCCGGAAAAGAATTTCTCCTTATTGGTTCCTTCCTCTTTTGAAGAATTAAATTATCACTAAAGTAAATCAAGAAGTTATTAGTTGTTGTATTTTTTGGCAGAGAGGAATTGTACTTTTGGCCGAAAGAAAAATTTAGCAGATGTTTACATAATTAAATTCTCCCATCACTACTATACTTGCCTTTGTGCCATTCCTATAATCCGTTTCCCAAAATCCTCATCTGTTTCATTTTTTCTGTCCTTCTGTACAATCAGATGGCAAAAATAACTTGTTTCATCCTCTTTTGATCTTCATTGAAAGATTCTCTGCTATGCTTCTTCCTTCTTGGATCTTGGATTTCCTCATATGACTATATCTTCTGAATATACAATACTAATAATTGAATCTTCCTGTTTCTTTTGAAGAAAGTTCACTCATGGACTTCATCCCATTAAGACTCAGTGATACTCAGGAGATCAAATTTTTCCTTATTTTAGAACCTCTAGTTCTTATTGCCTAAATATTGGACATTTGTACATAGAGATTTAAAGACACATATGCTAGCTTCTTTATTTGATTTTTGTGTCCTGTGAATTCCTGAGTGTTTCACCTGCTGTTATTATTATTCCTTCTTGGTGCTTTTGCTCTATTATATATAACTTGAGAGAATATACATAACTAGTCTTCTCTCCCTTCCATATTTTTTTTTTTAGCTTTTGATATTTACAAGGTAATTGGAAAATTCATTCTTACCAATTTTTATTGTGCATTTTCTCTGTGGCCAACAAGGTCTATGACGCTTACATTATGATTTATGAACCAAAAATTGAAACCCATTTGCACATACCACTTTATTAGCCACTTGTTTATTTCCAAAATTTATTTTTCTCTTGCATTCTTTACTTTCTTTGGGAAAAATGAAAAATAACAACCTGTGACCCATATGTTCTTTAAATTTTAACTGAAGACTTTATAATTATTGGCAGTACCTTTTAGGTTACTTCTGAAAATATTCATCTGTGAATTATTAGAAATGGGTGATTGATTACCACCTATTTTAATAAGTTTTCTGAGTTTGTTGGTTAAATTCTGGATATATTTGTGTCTTAGGAACACAGCATTATTATGATATTGAAGAATAGCAGCTTAAAATCCTTCAGAAGGAAATCATTATTATCTCTCTCTTTCTCTCTTTTTTGCTTTTACTTATTTAATTTATGCTAGTGTGATAAAGGTTGTATGTTATCTCAATAAAATATGAATATCTGTCTTGTGATTTTTAGTTTAAAAGATGTTTTCACATTCATTTGAATATTCTTTCTTTTCAGGAGAATTGAAACAGCTCCTCCCTATGATGGAAGTAGGATTTGGTTTACAAATTTTTAATATTTTTGCTGTGACCAAACATTTCTCCATTGATTACTTTTATCACCACTGACTTGATTGGTTGGTTGATTGGTTGATTGTGGTCTTTTGTTTTTGAAGAGTGTCTAAGTGATATCACAAGGATGAAGTCAATGTACCTTATGTACAGCTGTGACTGATCAAACCAGTAAATACTAGCTCGGAAGGCTCTATGCAAGTCAGACACAAATAGGCCATATTAACATTTTGAGTGGAGATATCTCTAAATTTATTCATCTCACCCTTCTTTTGAGCTATTGCAATTGTGCTTTGCTTATAGAATACAGCATCTTCTTTGATGAGGAAATATGCTGGGAAGTCCTTTTCAGGGTCTACTATGTAATACATTCAATTCTAAAGTTTTTCAGAGAGAACTTGAGTTTCTTTGAATCACTTCTTTTGATCACCATGTAAGCACCTATCTTGTATAAGGTACTTTGTAAAATAGTCTTTTAGGAATTTGAACAACATGGCCAGCCCATCAGAGTTGTACTCTTGTGCAGTACAGTTTGAATGCTTGGCAGTTTAGCTCAAGAAAAAACCTCAGTGTTTAGTACCTTATCTTGCCAGGTGATCTTCAGATCTTCCTACGACAATTCATTTCGAAGTGATTCGGTTTCCTGGCATGGCACTTATAGGCTGTGTTTCATTTATGTACAGTGAGATCAGCACAATAGCTCTGCAGATCTTCAGTTTGGTAGGCAGTCTAATACTCTTTTGTCCCACACTTTCTTTGAGCCTTCTGAACACTGTGACATTGCTATGGCAATGCCTGTGTCAACATCCTTGGAAAGTATACTGCCAAGGTAAGTGAACTTCCACAGTATTCAAAACTTCTCCATTTGGTATAATCTGTGATTCCACCTGGTATGAGTGTGTGGCTAGTGGAGCCACACTAAGAGCACTAAGTGCTCTTAGGCCAAAATTATCACAAACAACAGAGAATTGATACATACTTTGTTACATCTCAGCTTCAGGGGCTGCATTGAATGCATTATAATTTGCAAAAAAAACCAAACAAACAAAAAAAAAACCTCATGCACCAAAATTGCCTTCATTTTGGTCTTGGCTTATAGCCTTTTTAAGTTAAATAATTTACCATCATTATGGTAATTGACCTTGATTCTGTGTTTGTCCTGACTAAAGATATACACTAACATTGCTGAAAATGTTAAAAATCATGGGAGCAAACACACAACCTCATTTTACTCTATTGGTAACTAGAAAATCATGAAAACACTGTTCTTTATTCAAAATGTGGGCAAGCATGCTATCATGAAATTGATCTACAATCCTGATTAAGTTCTCCAAGCAACCATGTTCTGACACAATTTTCCACAAACTTTCATGATTGACAGTATCAAAGGATTTGGTCAGATTATTGAATATTGGGCATAGCCTTCTGCTTCTGGAATTTCTCATGGAGTTTTTAGGTAGAAACACCATACTGACCATTCCTCAGCCCTTTCTGAAGTTACCCTGGCTCTGTGATATAGGAGGACCCTAGTAAGAATCTTGTCATCAATTGACTGAGAGACACCTTCCCCATCCAATTGTCATAGGACAATCTATTTCCTTAATCTCTGTAAAGATGGATAATATAGACTTCTTGGACTTCTTGCCAAATAACCTGGAAAATTTGTATAAGTAGTGTACCTCTGCCTTGGACATCTCAGCTGGAATAGGATTGGCACTAGGTGATTTTCTACAGGAGAGAAGCCTAATGACATTCAAAACCTCCTCTTCAGTTAGAAATTAAGCCAGAGAGGTAAAAGTCAGTAGTTTCAGGATTGACTGATGGTGGTTTGTTGGGAACTCTATGTAATGCTCAGCTCATCTCTCCAGGATCATGTCCTTCTTATTAATCAATGTGGTTCCATCATCAGTGAGTAGTTGATAAGCACCATATGTCTTTGGTCCATAAATTGCCTTCAGGGTATCATAAAAGTGCTTTGGATTGTTACTATAGGCATAAAGCTGAATATAATTTGCCTTCTTACCAAGTCAAGAATTCTTCATCTAAACTTTGCTTCACTTTACTTTTGATGGAGTTAAATGCTGCCTTCTTAGAAACAGATAAACCATCTTGAAAAACTTTGTGGATTTCTCATTTTTCATTTGGTTGCTTCCGAATTTCCCTGTCATTTTCTTCAATGTTTGTGTATTCTGATGTTTGTGTGTTCTGGCCCAGATGAATAAATACAGTGCTGTACACCAAATCTCTGAAAGCTGCCTACTCCTTTCCTGCTGCAGTGTTGCCAAATGTATGTTGGTTTAACTTTCCCCTCCAAGTTGGCAATAAACTGTTCCCACTTAGAAAAGCATTCTAATGTGTTGACAATAATTCTTATGATAGTCTTTTTGCCTTGGGGCTGCTGCTTTGGTTGAATGGAAATATTTAGCTTGGAGAGGATGTCTATGATCAGTCTAGCTCTTTGTAGCCACCATTACTTTCATCACTCTTACATCCTGACAAGCTCTTCTCCTTACAGTTATATAGTCTATTAAATGTAAGTGTTTGCTGTGATGTTGTTTTCATTAGTTTTTTTGCCTTTAGGGAAATGGACAACAGTGTTGGTGATGAGGTCATGAAATGCACCTCTTTAGAAATAAGTGACCATTCCTGTTGCTGTTTTCAACATCATTCCTCCCAAGGACTTCTGGCAATGTCTTGTAGTCTGTGTCTATGCTAGCATTAAAGTTGCCAAAAATAAGAAGCTTGTTCTCTTTTGGCAGAAGGGTCATCAGATCTTCATCAAAAACTTTTTGGCCTCATCAGGGTTCATCACTGCATTGATGGTAATGGCTTGGCTCTCTGCTACAGGTGTCAATCCCCTTATCATGACCTTGTTGGTCACTTTTTGGGAGGTGCACAGGTTTGTTGAAGAGATTAGTTTTGTTGGTGAAACCCATTCCAGCTTTATAGCACCCCTCTTCACTGTGACCACTCTAGACAAATGTGTATCCAGCTCCACCTTCAGTAAGCTGGCTTTCCTTTACAGCCGTGTTTTACTCAGGCCTATTATCTTTCAGGTCTACTGGATTTCGTGTTGTCTATAAGCATGCACACATTCCATGTATCAATGGTAAGCAGAACCATTTTTGCAAATTTTTGTACTTTTATTTTTTGTTTACTTAGGCCAGAGTAGTTAGGATCCCTGCAATAAAGAGGCCTGAGTTGGATGAAGCAGACAATTTTTAGGACACTTCCAGCTTTTTCTTCACAACAGGAGGTGAGCTATGCAGTCTTTGCAAAAGACTCCTCAGATACCCATATGGCTACTGAATCTCATTCCTTTTTTTACTGAGATGTCCTTTGGCCTGGAATTGCTGTGTGTACGGTTGTGACCACTGCTCCCAGTGTTTCTGCACTTCTGCTTTGTCACTTGCTTGTTGGTATAGGATGTCACAGATAGGAAAAATAGTGACATGGTGATGTCTTTTGCTTCATGCATATAGTAGATTTAATTGAGGCAAAGTTGCATGAAGTTGTCTGCCTCTCTCTCTCTCTCTTTGATTTAGACAAAGTTAAGATGACTGGTGATGGCTTGAGACGCTTCAGCTAGTTTTGTAGCTGATGGAACAAATTTTTCTCTTTCACTCATTCTATTCTGCCAGAGGAAGTCTTCACATGCTTGGGATAGGTATTCTCCCCAACCCTCACCAGAAGGTGCAAGACTTCTCCACTGCCCTCAACCTGGTTTAGCCTGTCTACCTAAATGGTTTACTGTGCATGCTATGATTCCTTGAAACAAGAGGTGAAATTATTTGACAAGCTGCATCAGCAATTCTGCTAAAGATAGAGGTTATTCAGCAGTGAGAGTAGCAGAATTAGAAAACTGCATCTTAACACATTGTCTTCCACAATTCAGTCTCCAGTGCTTTAAAAATTCTTTAAATTAAAATTAAAGAGTATTTTGTAAAAGTTAAATACCAGGATTTATAGGAAACATGGATATTAGATAAAATGTTCCTCTTTGGTATCATGGAAAAATTATTTTTTTGGGGGAAAACCCAATTCTGTTTGAAATTTGACAATCATAAGAATTAAGGGTTAATGGTTGAATAAATACGGAAATTTCTGGCTACTCCTAAAGTTCTGGGTAAACTTAATAACAGTGTTTCAGTTGCAATACTGAGGCAAAGAGAGAAATTTTTGTTCTTTATGGAAGCTTTCATGATAATGACTTTGTTCTTCCTCTTCTCTTCCTCATATCACATCTTTCATCAGTTTTCTTGGTAACATTACCAAAATATCTTTTTCATCATATTTGGAGAGAAGAGGAGTGCTTATGGGAGCACTATCCCTCTTTTAGTAAGACTTCTTTATTTTATGTAATTTTTACTACCTGGTATAATGAAATCCCCAGCAACTGAAAACCACAGCAAACACATTCATATTCCTAGCTTTGATTGCAAATCAGCACCACAAACCTGAGAAAGCCCTCGAAATGGGATAAACACAGAAAACACTACCAGAATATTTCTGTAGATTTTTAAGCCCTTTGATTATATATGCTACATTCCATTATCTGTGTAAAGAACTTTATTTTCTCTCCATCCTATTCTCTCCACCTTCCACCCCCCAATTTCCTTCATGATAAATAGTAAGATTACTGCTCTTCATGCACCAACACCTGGGAATAATCAAGAAAAAATAACAGTGAGAGACTGCAGAACATCTGTTGTAGACATTAACTTTTGCATGGTTTGACAGACTGTCACTACCAGCTGTTAGATTTAGGTGCCTTTTTTCTACTAGAAGTGACTGTTTTCCTCCTTTTGACTTCAAGTAAGGTTATATAGGATGTTCTGTAGAGATTGTATAAAAGTTTTCACAATGATTGCTAAATTTGACTGACTTTCTATTATGAAAATTTATTCTAGTTACTATTGTTATTAGATAATTCAGGTAATTAAAAGAATCTTAAACATGTTAAATTAGGAAATATTTGGAATATTTCTTTCTTTACATAGTCCAATTTTGAATTACTTCTGAGCATGTCATTTGGATCTCTAAACTAATATGTTGTATTGTTTTGGTCTTTTTAAACTAAAGTTTAGACTTGAATTTAATATACTCAGACACACAGCATACAAATACACAGTTTCTCATACAGCTATCCTAAGAAGATTCTTCTCCTTTCTCCTAGTTATTTATTTCATCATTAAGTATCCCAGTATATAGAGGATTTGGATGGCAATTTTGATCCTTCATTAATCATTAATAATATTATCTAACTAATATGTTAATTATTAATAATAAATAATGAAATACTATGCTCTATACTGTGAAAGGTACCTCTGCTAAGTACTGGGGAGCCAAAGACAAAAAAAAAGAAACAGTTTCTGCTTTCAAAGAATTTACCCTCTGAAGCAATAAACTGGGAAAATATTTTTAATCCAAAAGATCTGATAAAGGCCTCATTTCTAAAATATATAGAGAATTCAGTCAAAGTTATAAGAATTCAAGCTATTCTCCAATAGATAAATGGTCAAAAGATATGAACAATTTTTAGATTAAGAAATTGAAACTATTTTTAATCATTTGAAAAGATACTCAGTCATTATTGATCAAAGAAATGCAAATTAAGGCAGTTCTGAGATATCACTACACACCTCTTAGATTAGCTATGATGACAGGAAAAGATAATGCTGAATGTTGGAGGGGATGTGGGAAAACTGGGACACTGATACATTGTTGGTGGAACTGTGAACAGATCCAACCATTCTGGAGAGCAGTTGGAACTATGCTCAAAAAGTTATCAAAATATGCATACCCTTTGACCCAGTAGTGTTTTTACTGGAATTATATCCCAAAGATCTTAATGGAGGGAAAGGGACACATATGTGCAGAAATATTTGTGGCAGCCCTTTTTGTAGTGGCAAGAAACTGGAAACTGAGTGGACATCCATCAGTTGGAGAATGGCTGAATAAGTCAGGGTATATGAATGTTATGGAATATTATTGTTCTGTAAGAAATGACCAACAGGATGATTTCAGAGAGGCCTGGAAAGACTTATATGAACTGATGCTAAGTTAAATGAGCACAATCAAGAGATCATTGTACATGGCAACAACAAGACTATACAATGATCAATTCTGATGGATGTGATTCTCTTCAATCAATTCTAATTGTTCAGTGATGAAGAGAGCCATATAAACTCAGAGAAAGGATTATGGGAACTGAGTGTGGAACACAACATAGCATTCTCACTTTTTTTGTTGTTGTTTGCTTGCATTTTGTTTTTTCCCAGTTTTTTTCCTTTCTTGATCAGATTTTTCTTGTGCAGCAAGAAAACTGTAAAGCATACATATATTGAATTTAACATATATTTTAACATATTTAACATGTGTTGAACTACCTGCCATCTAGGGGAGGGAGTGGGGGGAAGGAGGGGAAAAATTGGAACAGATGGTTTTGTAAGGGTCAATGTTGAAAAATTAGTCATGCATATGTTTTGTAAATAAAAAACTTTAATTAAAAAAAACAACAAAAAGTAATTTACCTTCTAATAGAGATGGGGGAGAAAATAGACATATTAAAAGTGAATCTGTCTGGAACTGTCTTGGTTGTGAAGAATCAGTTAATCTTTATTGGTATGGTGGTAGTGGGGCAAGAATCTGTCTAGGTCTAATAGAAATGTCACTATTTTCATAAAATCTTGATTTTTTTTCTCTCCCTCCACCCCACCCTCTCCATAATCATGTCTCTAATGTATATCTGTGTATATTTCATAGTTTCTTTTTAGAGAGCAGGCAGGAGATAAAGTTTTATCTAAGTTTTGTACCTATCCATCTAAGAACTGAATTGAATATGTTTTCTATTCAGTTAGAATCATTTAGAAAAAAGTAATCTTGGAACATACAAATGTGCGTACAATCTCAATATTTTCTCACTCTTCCCGCCCCCCCCTCCTTACCCCTCGAGCTTTGCTACTATGAACAAACCGTTTCAGTTTCATATCTTATTCTAGAAGGTCTTCTACTCTTCAAGAGCCAAGGATTATATTACCTTGTCTACTTAATTGTAGAACTTTTTCTAACTTCACTGCAAAGTAGAAATGTCATGTTACAAGTTCCATTCTTTTGCTTTTATAGATTCTAGAGTGGGACTTTAAAGATCATCTAATTTAAACCTTCATTTTACAGATGAGGGAAAAATGGTGAGAATATCTGCATGATATACACAAGAATAGCATGTGTAAAATCTGAATGTGAACCCAGGTTCTCTGATTCCAAATCCAGTTCTATTATCTCTGGGAACTTAGTAGCTTTATATTAAAAGAATTAAATTTTCTGACTTATAAAGGGTTGTTTTACATCTCTCTTTCAAATTTCTCTTTTGATGTTTTATTGTTTTATGAAGTGACCCTAGATACTTAAAAACTACACCAGTTGTGTACAAGCTCTGGAATGTCTTACCAAGTTGGAAAGAGAAAGATTTCTGATATTCACTATGATGTGGTGTAACTATTTTGTGGAGTAGCCTAGCCGACTTCTGGCAGAGCATCAGTAATCAGTAAATCACCCAACCCATATTTATTAAAGTCCTATTCTGTGCCAGTCACCATAGTAACAGTTAAAAATACAAAGCCTTCTCCCCCTCTCCTCCAATCATACTTGCCTTCAAGGAGCTTATATGCCTGATGCTATGCTACCTAGAGAGTTTAAAAAAAAAGAAAAAAACAGTCCCTACTTTCAAGAAGTTTATATTCTATTGGGAGAAAAAATATGCACATATGTAAATAGTTACAAAATCTTGTAGATCACTAAAAATAAGTAATATAAATTAAAATATCAATAACAGCTATAAAGACTAGCATTTATTTAATAAGCAAGAAAAGTTAAAGAAACAGAAAGAGGAAGTTAAACATTCTAGACATAGAGGAGAAGTATTGCAAAAGTAGAGATATTAGAGATGGAGTGGTTAAGGAGCAAAAAATCAGCCATGTAGTTGAATTCTAGAGTTTGTAGAGAAGAGAAAACATAAGCATACTGGAAAAGTGAGAAGGAACATAATAATTAAAAGTTTTAAATGTCAAAAAAATATTATATTTGATATTAAAGGCAATTGGGTACCACTGGAGTTTAGAGAGTAAGGAATGACATGATCAGATCTGTGCTTTATGTAAATCACATTCACAGCTTCATGGAAGTCTGACAAAAGTAATGAGAGATTTGAGGGGCAGTGATGTGGGTGTCAGCTTAGATTATGTTTATTTGAATAGAAAGGAGATGAATATGAGAACTGTTGTTGTGAAAGTAGAAATGGAGAGAGTTGGCAACTATGGGGTAGGGGTAAGTGAGAAGTTAATAGTGGAAGAGAGATTACCTGCTTGGATGAGTGAAAGGATGGTAGAGACTTAAACAATAGTAGAGAAATTGAGAAGGGAGAGAGTTGGAGGTAAGGATGAATTCTGCTTTTTTTTATTTTATTTTAAATTTAATAGCTTTTTATTCACAGGTTATATGTATGGGTAACTTTACAGCATTGACAATTGCCAAACCTCTTGTTCCAATTTTTCCCCTCCCCAAGATGGCAGGATGATCAGTAGATGTTAAATATATTAAAATATAAATTAGATACACAATAAATATACATGAACAAACCAGTATTTTGCTGTACAAAAAGAATCAGACTCTGAAATATTGTACAATTAGCTTGTGAAGGAAATAAAAAATGCAGGTGGGCAAAAATATAGGGATTGGGAATTCAATGTAATGGTTTTTAGTCATCTCCCAGAGTTCTTTCTCTGGGCATAGCTGGTTCAGTTCATTACTGCTCCATTGGAAATGATTTGGTTGATCTCATTGCTGAGGATGGCCAGGTCCATCAGAACTGGTCATCATATAGTATTGTTGTTGAAGTATATAATGATCTCCTGGTCTTACTCATTTCACTCAGCATCAGTTCGTGTAAGTCTCTCCAGGCCTTTCTGAAATCATCCTGTTGGTCATTTCTTACAGAACAATAATATTCCATAATATTCATATACCACAATTTATTCAGCCATTTTCCAACTGATGGGCATCCACTCAGTTTCCAGTTTCTAGCCAGTACAAAGAGGGCTGCCACAAACTGAATTCTGTTTTGAATATATTGGATTTGAAAAATTTTTGGGACATCTAGTTAGAAATAGGCAAATGACAAGGGGTAGTAGCTCAGAACATAAGATAGGGCTGGCCATATAGATCTGTCAATCATTGGTATAAAGTTGATGATTTATACTATGGGAAATGATAAGATCCACAAGTAAGATCATGTAGAGAGAAATGTAAGACAGCTCATGTCAGAGCTTTGAGTGATGACTCACTTGAATGAAGAAAAAGCAAAAGAGATTTATCACTGTCATAGAGTTAGCCAATCAATAATTACTTATTAAGCCCTTAATATGTGCCATGCTTTGGGATGAATGCTTGGGTTAACAGACAAAAGTTACTATCTTCTAAAAGCTTACATTTAATGGGAGAAATAATTAGTAATACATATCATATTATTTTTCTTTTTTTTTTTAATAACTTTTTATTAACAGAACCCATGCCAGGGTAATTTTTTACAACATTATCCCTTGCACTCACTTGAGTTCCTATTTTTCCCCTCCTTCCCTCCACCCCCTCCCCCAGATGGCAAGCAGTCCTATACATGTTAAATAAGTTACAGTAGATCTTGGATATAATATATGTGTGCAGAACTGAACAGTTCTCTTGTTGCTCATGGAGAATTGGATTTAGAAGGTATAAATAACCCGGGAAGAAGAACAAAAATGCAAGCAGTTTGCATTCTCATATTATTTTTCAAGAGAGGGCATTAGGAATTGAGAATGGAGTGAGGTGAAGAGAGGCTTCATGTACAGAGTAGATTTTAAAAAAAAAATTTTTTTTTATTTAATAGCCTTTTATTTACAGGATATATGCATGGGTAACTTTACAGCATTAACAATTGCCAAACCTCTTGTTCCAATTTTTCCCCTTTTACCCCCCACCCCCTCCCCTAGATGGCAGGATGACCAGTAGATGTTAAGTACATTAAAATATAAATTAGATACACAATAAGTATACATGACCAAAACGTTATTTTGCTGTATAAAAAGAATCAGACTCTGAAATATTGTGCAATTAGCTTGTGAAGGAAATCAAAATGCAGGTGGGCCATAAATATAGGGTTTGGGAATTCAATGTAATGGTTTTTAGTCATCTCCCAGAGTTCTTTCTCTGGGCATAGCTGGTTCAGTTCATTACTGCTCCATTGGAAATGATTTGGTTGATCTCATTGCTGAGGATGGTCAGGTCCATCAGAACCGGTCATCATGTAGTATTGTTGTTGAAGTATATAATGGTCTCCTGGTCCTGCTCATTTCACTCAGCATCAGTTCGTGTAAGTCTCTCCAGGCCTTTCTGAAATCATCCTGTTGGTCATTTCTTACAGAACAGTAATATTCCATAATATTCATATACCACAATTTATTCAGCCATTCTCCAACTGATGGACATCCATTCAGTTTCCAGTTTCTAGCCACTACAAAAAGGGCTGCCACAAACATTCGTGCACATGCAGGTCCCTTTCCCTTCTTTATAATCTCTTTGGGATATAAGCCCAGTAGTAACACTGCTGAGATTTTTTTTTTTTTAAACTTTTCAAACATGCCTTCATTATTGAACATTCGTCTTTTTTTTTTTTTTTTTTTTTTTTCAGATGAGGGAAATATGGTTAAACTCAAATCTGCAGGTTCCCGAGTTCCACTGCTCTTTAGAATATATATTTTTTTCTTTTTTTGAATACCCCAAACAACAGAAAATCAGGAGGAACTAATAAACAAAGCGGGCAAGAATAGTAATAGCAACAGAGTAATTGCAGAGAAACTAGTAAGAGGTTCTTTCTAAATGTACACAAGGAGACGAGTGAAGGAAGAAGTCTGGTAGAGGAAAGAGTGAAGAGAAGGACAAGATCAGTATGGGCAGTATGGACAGAACCTGGTGTCATCTTGTCTTGCATAGAGGTTAATCCTTTTTTTTTGGTAGGACTATATTGAAACATAAAATGATACATAAAAAAAGGGGGAAGGAAGCAGGGAATTAGTGATGTGATATAGTATGCGATGTGCTGGGGTAAAATCAAGAGTTAGCAATTTGAAAAGGTGATTTTTCTGGTCTTAGAAAAGAGTCTACTTAAGAGTGGGTGAAGAAAAAAGGTTGATTATTGAATAGGGGAGGAAGAAGACTTTACTTTAGTTGGGGGAGAAATCCTGTTGCTGGGTATTCCAGTGGGTGAAGTGCTCTATGAAGGGAAGTGGGGAATTTACATCAAGTGTGGACTGGGCCATTTGGTGCTAGCAAAGTATATGTGTCTTTGAGAGATGAGATAGTTGAAACCTCTGAGGGCAACTGGTGCCTAAGGAATTGGAGAACATGGATTGAGGGAGATTTGGGGATAAACAGGGAGTGAAAAAAAGAAAGCTGGGGAGGATATAGGTCACTGGTGATCTGTGTAATTAGGGATATGGTGGGAGAGGGACTGATCATGGAGAAGTGCCCTGTTTAATACCCATAATAGTTGGCATTATTTTGTGAGTTGAGGAATAATTGAAAAAAGGAATCATTAAGGCAAACTCTAAAAGGCTGCCTTGAGAAGAAAACCTAGACTGGTTACTTTGGAGTATAGCTTTGATTACCAAAAAAAATACAGAGTAAAGAGACTTACTAGATAATTATAGATGTCATGAATCAGAATCTTAGGATGTAGATTAAACAGAAAGTGTTTTTGGATAATGAAGTAAGAGAATATCCATTTGGAAAAAAGGTAGAAAAATGAAATTTAAAAAACTAATGCTAGTCAGAGGTGATGAGAGGAAGGGAGGATCTATTTGACTAATTTTAGAGGAAGAATTATATAATTATATTAAAGAAGGAGAGATAAAGAAACTGATAGGAAAACCCCCCAAAAGAAAGTGGTAACATAATAGGAGGAGATCATGGGATGAGGTAAAGAGAGATAGTGGGAATGGAGCCAGCCTTTAAAAAAAATATTAAATCAGAAGAGGGGGAAATTAAAAAATATATATATGAGACATGGGAGGAAATGAAACTCTAGGGAATATCTTTAAATAAGAATGAATAACTTGGTTCATGTCCTTCATTCTGGAAGACCAAAATGATTCAGTTTGTTGGAGTCAAGATACAATGTATCTGACTATGGCTGATTAGACCAATGTGACCTCAGAAAGTTCTACTGCAGTTCAGACACAAATAAATCATATGAACATTTGGAGTGGAAATGTCACCCTTCTTTTGAATTATTCTACAATTATGCTTTGTTCAAAAAGCTACAATTTCTTTGATCAGGGTACACCACACTTAGCCCTTTGCCAGTGTCACTCACATCGTACAATTGCAGAGTTCTTCAGAGAGATCTCGAGTGTCCTTATATTACTTCTTCTGACTACCAAATGACCATCTACTTTGGATAAGTTTTCTATAAAATAGTCTTTTAGGCATTTGAAGAACATAAAAAAACCCATCAGAGTTGCACTTTCTGTAGTAGTATTGAATGCAGTAGCTTTTAGTTTGAATGCTTAGCTGTTTAGCTTGAGAAAGAACCCGTGTCATTTGCCAGGTGATCTTCAGAATCTTCTTAAGACAATTCATATGGAAACAGTTCAGTTTTCTGGTATGGTGCTGGCATATTGTTTGTGTTTCATAGGTGTAAAATGGGATCATCACAATAGCTCTGCAGATCTTCAGTTTGGTAGGCAGTCTAATACCCCTTTTATCCCACACTTTCTTTTGGATTCTCCTAAATGCAGAGGTAGTACTGGCAGTGCGTTAACCTTATCATGTATGTGTGTATCCCTGGAAAGTGTGAACTTATCCACAGCATTAATCTAATGGGTTCCTCATATGGATGGTGTGGTGCTGGTATAGATCCTTTGTTAATTGGTGTTTTATTGTTGTTTGTTTGTACCAAGATAGATAATCTTATTGGGTCACCTAGAATCTTGTGTTCAGAGGCATGACAGTTCAAGGACATTAATAAGAAATAATATCCAAGGTGGTGTGCTTTCAATTTGGTGTTAATCTTGGTGCTAATTAATTGTTAGGCCAAAATTAAAAGCACAAACAGAAAAAAAGCAATCTATACTTTGTTGCATCGTGGTCTCAGAGGCTATATTGAATTAATTCACTGTCTTCTGCAAATAAAAAAAAAAATCATGTACCAACTCTTCCTCCACTTTAGTCTTGGCTTGTAAGTCTTTTTACTGTCAGTGTGGTAATGTTGATTTTGATGCCAATTTTGTTTCATGGAAGGTATCTGACAACATTGCTGAAAACTATGAATAGATTAAATGATTTGGTAAAAAGAAAAAAGTGAATTATTGGATAAAATTCTATAATCTATTGTAGGAAAGACATTAAAAGAATAAAAATTTACACATGATAAAACTCCTGGTTTAGAATTTGTTTTTAACTATGTATCAAGGGAATCTAAAAGAGCAGAAGTTACTGCATGTTATTTGACAGAATGGAATTTTCTGACAAACTATATATATCCAACAAAATAATTATATTTGAGAAAACAATATTAAAATAGTTAAATATGTGTTTGTTCTCAAAGAGATTTGGGTGTTAATTGGATTTAAGTGAGGCAAAACTATGCAAAGTCTTTATGTCCTCCAGAGTCATCATAACCCAATGGCAAAACAAAAGTCAAAATTATTAGTGATGGCCTGAGATGCAGCCTCAAGGTCACCTTGGAAACAAGATCTTTCACATGTCTTAGATTGTCTGAAACAATGCTCATTCAAATATAAAACAAAATCAGACATTCAAAACACAATTGAAATTTTTTTTAATAAGCTGTAAACAACAAAATTGTATTAAGCTAAAAGGAATCATAGACAACATGTAATAAACTTATAAGCTCCAAATGCCTATTCACAAAGGAAACCTTATTTGAGTCTTAAAAAGACATAGATTGTAATACAATATGACAGAAGACTTCAGTTTCTCTTAGTTTTGGATAAGTTTATTTTATTTTATTTTATTTTATTTTTTTTATTTAATAGCCTTTTATTTACAGGATTTATACATGGGTAACTTTACAGCATTAACAATTGCCAAACCTCTTGTTCCAATTTTTCACCTCTTACCCCCCCCACCCCCTCCCCTAGATGGCAGGATGACCAGTAAATGTTAAATATATTAAAATATAACTTAGATACACAATGTATACATGACCAAAACATTATTTTGCTGTACAAAAAGAATCAGACTCTGAATTATTGTACAATTAGCTTGTGAAGGAAATCAAAAATGCATGTGTGCATAAATATAGGGACTGGGGATTTAATGTAATGGTTTTTAGTCATCTCCCAGAGTTATTTTTCTGGGCATAGCTAGCTCAGTTCATTACTGCTCCATTAGAAATGATTTGGTTGATCTCGTTGCTGAGGATGGCCTGATCCATCAGAACTGGTCATCATCTAGTATTGTTGTTGACGTATATAATGATCCCCTGGTCCTGCTCATTTCACTCAGCATCAGTTCGTGTAAGTCTCTCCAGGCCTTCTGAAATCAAGTTTTGGATAAGTTTAACAGAAAGATCAATAGCGGAAAAATATGGAGTTAAATTGCTAGAGAAACTAGATTTACAAGAAATTATAGTATCTTCTAAATTTAAAAACAGAAGAATATATATTTTCTGGTACAATGTATAACCTTTTCAAAAATTTATCATATTTTGGCCAGATATTGCAAACTAATAGAAAAAGACAAAAAATAGTTAATACAACATTTACCACCCATAATGCAATAGAATTAGAAGATGTCTCAAACCAGAAATAAAAAATACAGATCTAAATGGATATTTGCCAGTTAAATTCTAAGTAATGAGTGGATCAAAGAATAAAGCATAGGGAAAATAAAGTTAATAATTTTGTAAAAGAACCATAATGATAAAACAATATATCAGAATTTGTGAGATGTAAAGTTGTTCTCCAGGAGGGAAATCATATACTTACAAACATAAATTAACAAATAAAGTGGATCATTGAACTGACTATGCATTTAAAAAAAGTAGAAAATAGACAAAGAAACCTAAAAGAAGTACAAAAGAGGAGATACTAAAATTTAGAAGGGGAAAATGATATATTAGAAATAACTTCCTCCTATGAAAAAACTAAAATCTGCTTCTTTAAAAATTTTAATAAAATTGAGAATTACTTAGCTAATTTGATCGAACAGAAGAAAACAGAGAATTAAGTCAATAAAATAGCCAATGAGCAAGGTGAAGTCACAGCAAAGCCTGAAGAAATAAAAAGAATAATCAGAACCCATTATGTATGTTTATTTGATAAAGAAAAAAAAGAGAAGAATACTACTTTCAAAAATGTAAAGTACATAAGCCATCTGATGACAAGATAGAGAATTTAAATACTCCAATCTCAAAAAATGAATTTTTTATAGCTTGAAAGAAAAATTTAAAGGGCCAGGAGGAGAACTTATAGTCCTGAAGAATGCATAGAAGAATTCTACCAAAGTTTTAAAGAATAGTTAATATTCATACATTAAAATTTATTCCCAAAATTTGAGAAAAAGAGGTATTTAGTAAAATTTTGGTGGAACATAACACTTAATTCCTTTGTTTGAGGTATAGATGAAATAAAACAAAACAAGATACACCAGTATTATTAATGGATATTTACTTTAACAAATTAATCAAAATCCTATCAAGTAGTCCACAGAAATTATCCCCCAAAATCATTCATTTTTACCAAGTGTGATTTATTCTAAAGATGTAAAAATTATTCAACATTAGGAAACCCATCATTATAAGTAATTATATTAAAAACCTAAATATACAGCATCACATGATCATCTCAGTAAATGTAGAAAAAATCTTTAACAAAGTGTAACATTCTTTTCTGCTGAAAAACTATATAAAGTATAAAAACATAGAGGAACTCTTTAAAAATATCACAACAGCTAATTATCTAAAATCAAAAGAAATTCTCATATGCAATGAAGATACACTTGACCCTTTTCCAATAAATATGAGAATGAAGCAAGAATGCTACTTTCTCTACTCTTATTTTATAGAGTTCTGGAAATATTAGCTAGTAATAGTTATAAGATAAGAGAAAGAAATTAAAAAAATAAAGAGAGGCAAAGAAGAGGTAAAATTATCCTTGTTTGCTGATAATAAGGTGATTTACTTGAAAAATCCTAGAGAACTAGTGAAATTAATTGATGCAAAAACTTCAACAAAGTTTCTGGATACAAAATAAATCCTCAAAAAATAAACAGTATTTTTATAATAGCAAAAGATAGGAAAAAATAATAAAAAGAGAAGTCTCATTCAAAAGACTTGCAAAATGCTTACAATATCAAGGGATCAGTCTCCCAAAACACATAAAAGACTTGTATAGATTCAATCACAAAGCACTTTTTAAAAAGTACAGAATAATTTAAGTGGTTGGTGGAATGTTTTATACTCATGGCTAGACTTTACTAATATAATAAAAATGACAATTATATCAGAATTAATTTACCATTTTAACACTATACCAATCAGATTATGAAGGGAATACTTTACATTTTGATCAAACACAATATTCATTTGAAAAAACAAAAGGTTTGGAATATAAAGAGGAATAATGAAAAATAAGAATGATAGAGGGACAATAGCAAATACAGACTATCTTAAAACTGTATTATAAAACAACAGTTATCACAATCATTTGGTATTAAAGAATAGAGATAGATCAATGGCACAAAGTGGGTAAGGGAGATTTAAAAACAATACTACTCGGTAACTCAATTTTTGATACAAGGTGGAAAACAAATTATCTTGGGAAAACTCCTTTTTTGATTAAAAACTGTGGGGAAAACTGGAAAGCAATATGGCAGAAACAAGGGTTGAACCAACACTGACCTTGTTCCATAATAATTCTAAATACACACATAACCTTAACATTAAAGACTATACTATTAAAAATTCAGGAAAAAAAACACATTTACTTTGCACAATTATGTCTAGGAAAATTTATTCTTTTTTTCTCAATATTATTTTATTTTTCTAAATATATGTAATTTCCAAATACATTTCAACATTCATTTTTGACTTTGTGTTCCAAATTTTTTCTCCCTCCATCTCTTACTTCTCCCCTCCCCAAGACAGTAAACAATCTGATATAAGTTAAACATGTATAACACTTTTAAATATATTTCCATATTGTTATTTTGTGCAAGAAAAATCAGACCAAAAGGAAAAAGTTATGAGAAAGAAAAAGCAAACAAGCAAAATGAACTTTTTTATACTTTGATCCATATTCAGTCTTTATATTCTTTCTCTGGATTTTATTGGAATTGTCTTGTATGAACACATTGTTGAGAAGAGCCAAGCCCACACAGCTAATCATCACATAATCTAATTGTTACTGTGTACTGTGTACAGTACTAGTTCTCACTTCACTCAATATCAGTAAGTTTTTAGGAAATTAAGAGAAGAGCATTTTCTTAAACGAAATTTAAATGAAATTTAAATGCAGATGAATTTTAATTCATGCAATGAATTTTAATGCAATGAAATTTAAAACCAGAAAAGGGTGAGTGGTGGCACCAAATGTAGTTTTGGAAGAAAAGAAGAGAAAAGGAGTAGTAAGTAGCAATGTTAGGAAGGTTGAAACTTAGTCATGTTTGTATATAGCAGATAAGGAGCCAGTAGATAGATATGGAAGATTAAAGAGAGAGGGTTGATACTAGAGGTAACTTCTTAATGAATGTGTAGGGGAATGGAATTAAGGATGTACTGAGGGTTTTTCTTAGATTGAGGACAATGGCCTTGTCTGCACCAGTTTGATGGTGTAAAAGAGAAAATGGTGGTGAATTGGTGTCAAAGAATTGTTAGATAAGGTTCATTGGATAATGTTAGATAAGATTCATTCAATTTTATTTTCAATTCCAAATTCCTTTATCTTCCCTCACTTCCTTTACTACCCATTGAGAAAGTGATACAAAAACTCATTACAAATATGAAATCATGTAAAACAAAACACCCCCCCACAAAAAAAAAAAAGAAAAAGAAAAATATACTTTAGTCTGTACCCTTGCATTTATTAGTTCTTTATCTCAAAGAGCTCATAGTCTGGGAGGGGAGACAACAAGAAAAAGGGATGTAAAAATATGATAGATACTCAGGACAGATTGTAGAGAAGCAAATGGAAAGCACTAGCATTAATAGGGATTGGGAAGGACTTGTAAAAGGTAGAAGACGGTCAGTGGAACAAAACATATAGTGTGGAGATGGAGTTTTGTTCAAAGAATAGTAGCAGAGCCCTCTGTTACTAGATCATAGATTGAATAGTTTGGGAAGAAGGACGATACTGTATTTATATAGCATCTATGAACCATGAACTGTGCTAACCACTTTTAACCAATGTCTCATTTTATCTTGCCAGCCCTTCTATGTAGTTGCTAATATTAAATATTATTATTATTTAGCTTGTAAATATCTAAGACTAAACTTGAATTAAAGTCTTTCTAACTCTACATCTAAGGCTTGATGTATTATGCCACCAATTGAGAATTATGTCACCTCTTTATAGGATTGTGTAGAGTGTAAAGGAGATATGAGAAAACTAGAAAAGGAGTCAGATAATAAAAGGCTTTTAATGCCAGAAGATTTTATGTTTGATTCTAGAGGTGATATGAAACCATTGGAGTTCATTAGTTAGGGGAGTAACTTAGGCATTCTCCAACTGATGAACATCCATTGAATTTCCAGTTTTTTATCACTATAAAAAGGGCTGCTACAAACATTTTTGCCCATGTTCTTTTTCCTTTTTTATGATTTCTTTGGGATGCAGACCCAATGGAGATACTGCTGGATCAAAGGATATGCACAGTTTGATAGGCCTTTGGGCATAATGTTGGATCAACTTCACCATCAATGCATTAGTGATTTAAGTTTTCCCACATTCCCTCAACATTTATCATTATCTTTTCCTTTCATCTTAGCCAATCTAAGAGGTATGAAGTGATACTTCAGATTTGTCTTAATTTGCATTTAATCAATAGTGATTTGGAATATTTTTTTCAAATGACTAGAAATGGCTTTTATTACTTCATCTGAAAATTATTTCTTCCTATCCTCTGACCATTTATCATTTGGGAAATACTTGTATTCTTAGTAAATTTGACTCAGCTCTTTATATATTTTAGAAATGAATCCTTTATTAAAAACTTGGCCATACATTTTTTTTTTCCCACCAGCTTTCTGCTTCTTTTCCAATCTTGGCTGCATTAGTTTTGTTTATTCAAAACTTTTTAAATTTAATGTGATTGAAATTATCATTTTGCATTTCTAAATGTTCTCTAATTTTTCTTTGGCCATAAATTATTTTCTTCTCCACAGATCTGATAGGTAGACTATCCTTTGTTCTCCTAATTTGCTTATAGTATCACCTGTTATGTCTAAATCATGATCCCATTTAGACTGTTTAAGTATGAGGTATTAGATGTTGGTCAGTGCCTAGTTTCTGCCATACTATTTTTCAGTTTTCAGCAATGTTTGTTAAATAGTGAAGCTGGAATCTTTGGGTTTATCAAATGCTTAGATTATTTATAGTTACTGACTATTGTGTCTTGTGAACCTAAGGTAGTCCACTGATCCACTATATTTTTTAGCCAGTATCAAGTGGTTTCAATGACCACTGCTTTGTAATACAGTTTTAGGTCTGGTACAACTGGCCACCTTTATTTGTATTTTTTTTATTCATTAATTCATTTGAAATTCTTGACCTTATGTTCTTCCAGATGAATTTTATTATTTTTTCTAGCTCTATGAAGTAATTTCTTGGCAGTTTGATTGGTATGGCATTGAATAGGTATATTAATTTAAGTAGAATTGTCATTTTTTATGTTAGCACAATCTACCCATAAGCACTGGATATTATAATTGTTTATATCTCACTGTGAAAACTGTTTTGTGATTGTGTTCATAAGATTTCAGACTTTGTCTTGGCAGATAAACTCCCAAATATTTTATATTATGTACTGTTATTTTAAGTGGGATTGTTTTATCTTTTGCTGCTGTGTTTTATTGGTAACATAGAAATACTGATGATTTATATGGATTCATTTTATATCCTGCAACTTTGCAAATGTTGTTAATTGTTTCTAGTAGGTTTTTTAGTGGTTTCTCTAGGATTCTCTAAATATACCATCATATCATCTTCAAAGAGGGCAATTTTGTTTCCTTATTATCTACTCTAATTTCTTCAATTTCTTTTTCTTCTCTTGTTGCTAAAGATAATATTTCTAGTATAATGTTGAATAATACTGGTGATAATAGGCAACCTTGTTTCATGCTTGATCTTATTGGGAATGCTTCTAGTTTATTCCCATTACATATAATGGTTCCTAATGGTTTTTGATAGATGCTACTTATCATTTTAAGGAAAACTGCATTTATTCCTATGTTCCCTAAATTTTTTTTATAGGAATGGGTGTTGTGTTTTTGAAATGCTTTTGTGCATTTATTGAAATAATCATATGATTTCTATTAGTTTGATTATTGATATGGTCAATTATGGTGATAGTTTTCATAATACTGAACCAGCCCTACATTCCTGGTATAAAATCTTGATCACAGTATTATCCTGGAGATAAGTTGCTGTAATCTAATATTTTATTTTATTTTTGCTAACGTTTTATTTAAAATTTTTGCATCAATTTTAATTAGGAAAATTATTATATAATTTTCTTTCTGGTTTGTCCCTTCCTGGTTTAGGTATCAGCACCATATCTGTCTCATAAAAAGAAATTTGGTAGGACTCCTTCTTCCCCTATTTTTCTAAATGATATATATGGCATTGGAATTAATTGTTCTTTAAATTTTTGGTAGAATTCACTTATAAATCCATCTGTCCCTGGAGATTTTTTTCTTAGGGAGTACATTAGTAGTTTGTTCAATTTTTTTTTTTCTAAAATGGTACTATTTAAGTAATTTATTTCCTCATCTCTTAATCTGGAAAATCTATATTTTTGTAAGTATTCCATTTCACTGAGATTATCAGAGTTATTGGCATATAGTTGGGCAAAATAGCTCCGAATTATTGCTTTAATGTCCTCTTCAGTGGTGGTAAATTCACCTTTTTCATTTTTTTTTTTTGATATTGGTAATTTGGTTTTTTCTTTCCTTTTTCTATTCCGATTAACCAAAAGTTTATCTATTTTTTTTCATAAAAGCAATTCTTAATTTTGTTTATTAGTTCAATAGTTTTTTTTTTTTTTTTTACTTTCAATTTTATTAATCTTTTATTTGCAGAATTTCTAATTTGGTATTTAATTGGTAGTTTTAAATTTATTCTTTTTCTACCTTTTTTAGTTGCATGGCCAATTCATTGATCTTCTCTTTCTATATTTTATTTTAAAAAGCATCTAGTGATGTGCTTTGCCTGCATCCCATAAGTTTTGGCATTTTGTATTATTACTGTCATTCTGTTGAATGAAATTATTGTTTCTATGATTTGTTTTTTTGTCCCACTTGTTCTTTAGGATTAAATTATTTAGCTTCCATTTTTGTTCTATTTTTCCATGGCCTTTTATTATATATAATTTTTATTGCATCATGATCTGAAAATGATGAATTTACTATTTCTATCTTTCTGCATTTGACTGTGAGGTTTTTATATTCTAATATATAGTCAATTTTTGTGTATTGCCATGTACCATTGAGAAAAAGGTATATTTCTTTAAATACCTATTCCAATTTTACCAGAGGTCTGTCATATCTAAGTTTTCTAAGATTCTATTAACCTTCTGAGTTACTTTCTTGTTTGTTTTGTGGTTAGACTTATCTAGTTTTGAAAGAAGGAAGTTGAGATTCCCCCACTACTGTAGTTTTGCTATTTATTTCTTCTTGCAACTCACTTAATTTCTCCTCTAAGAATTTGGATACAATACCACTTGGTGTATATATGTTTAGTATTAATATTTCTTTATTATCTATGATACCATTTAGCAAGATTCCTTATTTTTTTTTGTCCTTATCTCTTTTAAGTAGATCTATTTTTGCTTTTGCTTGATCTGAGATCAGAATTTCTACTCTGTCTTTTTAATTTATTTTTTTACTTCAATTGAAACATAATAGATTCTGTTCCAGCCACTTTATGCTGTATGTATCTTTCTTCTTGAAATACGTTTCTTGTAAACAACATATTGTAGGATTCTGGTTTTTTAATCCAATCTGCTCTCTGCTTCTGTTTTATGGGAAAGTTTATCCCATTCACATTCACAGTTAAGATCCCTAATTTTGTCTTTCCCGCCATCTTATTTTTCCCAAATTATACTTTGCTCTCTCCTTTCACCTTTCCTTCCTCACCAGTATATTGCTTATGATCACCACCTCTCTCAGTCTTCCCTCCCTTTTTCCAACTCTCCCCTTTCTTATTTCTTTCCCCTTTTACTTGTGCTCTCCCTTCTATTAGCCTCCCACTTTTCTTTTCTCTTTTCCCTCCTATTACCCTGATAAGACAAATTTTCATACCAACCTAGGTATGTATATTATGCCCTTTTTGAGCCAAATCTGATGAGATTAAGGTTCAATCCCCCCACCCACCTTTCCCTCAACTTTAATAGGTCTTGTGTGTCTTTTCATGTGGAATAATTTACTTCATTTTACTTCCCATTTTCTCCTTTTCCACTCTTAATTTCTTTTTTATATCATTATAACAAAGTCAACTTATAACTATATCCTCTACGTATACCCCTTCTAACTGCCCTAAGAAAGATACAGTTCTCAACAGTTTACATAGATCTTCCCATTTAGTGATGTAAACATTTTAATCTTAATTTTTTTTTTTTTTTTCTTTTAGCTACCTTTTTATACGTCTCTTGAGTCTTGTACTTGGAGATCAGATTTTCTGTTCAGGTCTGGTCTTTTCATGAGAAATGATTGAAAATTTCCCATTTCATTGAATCTCTATTTTCCTCCCTGAAAGATAATGCTTAACTTTGCTTGCTAGATGAGTCCAAAGTCCTTTGCCTTTTGGAATATCATATTCCTGGTGCTGTGATCCTTTAATGTGGAAGTTGCCAGGTTTTGGGTTTTTTATTGTGGTTCCTTGGTATTTGAATTTGTTTCTTTTTGATTGCTTGTAGTATTTTCACCTTGATCTGATAATTCTGACTTTAGTTACAATATTCCTTGAAGTTTTCATTTTGGAGTCTATTTTGGGTGATGATTAGTGGATTCTTCCAATAATTATTTTGTCCTCTCCTTCTAGGATGTCAGGGTAGTTTTCCTTGATAATTTCTTGTAAGAAGTCTTTTTTTCCTTTTTTTTGTTGTGATTTTCAGTAGTCCAATAATTTTTATATTGTTTCTCCTGGATCTGTTTTCCAGATCAGTTGTTTTTCCAATGATATATCTTCAATTTTCTTCTGTATTTTTTTCTTTTTTAATATTTTGTTGACTGATTCTTGATTTCTCACGAGTCATTCACTTCCATTTGCCCAATTCTAATTTTTAGTGAATTATCTTGTTAGCTTTTTTACTTTCTTATACATTTGTCCAATTGTACTTTTAAATAAATTATTTTTTTATGTGAAATTTTTTTTTTCCTTTTCCCTAATTCTTGTTTTCTTCAGTAAATTTCTATGCTTCCTTATGTTGACTTCCCCCATAATGTTTCATTACTGTTCTGCAATGCTGTCATTTGTTCCCCTTTTTCCTCATCTATTTGTTTTTGATCCCTTTTGAACTCTTCTAAGAGAGCCTTTTGAATTGGAGATCAATTCCTATCCCTTTTAGGTTTCATCTGGAGGTATTTTGTCTTTGCTGTTCCCTTCTGGTTTTGTATTCTGCTCTTTCCTATCTCCAGAGTAGCTCTCTATGTTCAGAACTCTTTTTTTTTTTTTCCCCTCATTTTTAAAGGTGAAAGTTTGCTCTTAGGGCAGGGGAGATTTTCCCAAGCTTTCTCTGCAGGGTTACAGTCTTCTCACTCACTGTGCCAGGGCTGGTGCTGCTGACTTCCCCCCTGCAGTGAATGGCCTGACCAAATCCTGCCTGTTATGCTGGTTTTTAAGACCTCACAGTTGCCTTCTATGGTGGTTGTGTTGGTGATCTTACAGCTACTTTGTTACTCCAGCCTTTTGAACCAGGACAGAGTAACCAATGCTGCTGTATTTTTGCTAAAAACCTCCTGCTAGGCCTGGGCCTCCCAGCCCCAAGGTGAACCTCTCCATGTTGTACCTCCCTGTGTCTTATCTGTGCTGTTCCAGTTGAGACAGACCTTTCTTGAAGTCCTTTCCAGTTATCTTAAGTTCAAAAATGATTACATTTTGAATATTTGTGGTTTCTGTCACTTCAAAATCAGGTCTAGTATTGTTTCTGAGAGAAGCTATGAAGAGCTCAGGCAATGTTGTCTCTAAAGTATCCTTTGATAGTTGTTTCTGTCTTTCTAAAATAGCCTTTGCTAGATTGTTGGGCACAACACAGAATGAGTAAACTAGTTAGAGTAATATTGCCATTTTTATATTATTGGCTTAAACTATTCACGATTAAGTAGTCTTTTTAAATAGTATTTAGATGTATTCTTATTTGTATAAAGTGATGTTTTTACTTATATTCATGTAATTCCTATGTATCTCATAGCCAGTAGGCCCTCAAATATTTAAAACATTCTATACTTATTTTAAATAGAATTTTTCTATGTCTTCCTGCTGTGTTTTTTATTGATATTATACAGACATGCTGTTGATAATGTGGTGTGGTGATGATTTATGTTTATATTCTACACTTTGATGAAGTTTATTATTTTAATTATTTTAAAAATTCACTCCTTAGGTGTATATGTTATGCAACAAGTGATCTATTCATTTATTTTTTTATGTGTATTTCCTTAATTTCTTTTCTTGTTTTATTGATATAGCTAACACTATTTTAAATGATCATGTTAATAATATATTTGTTTTACTTATTTTCTTATTTTAAAGATCTTTAGATAATGCTGCATTATTTTTCTCAGATAGATAACTATTTTCATATTATGAAAAGGTCCTGTGCTTTTTAGTCATTTAAAAAAAATCAACAAACAGGAATGGATATTGCATTTTCAAAAGCTTTTTCTTCATCTAATGATATAATCAAATGATTTCTATTACTCTTATTTTAAATTCAGGCAATATTTTTATCGTTTTCCTAATTTTGAACTAGCCATACATTTCTGATACAATTTTCTTCCTTAGTCAAATGTGTATTCTTTCTGATATGTTTCTATAGTCTTTTGGCTAATACTTAAAACAATTTCTTCAGGATATCTTCCGGATATTGGTTTACTGTTTTCTTTCCCTACTTCAAATGACCCTTGTTTGTATACAGAACATATTTGGAAGAATTTGTCAGGATCCCTTCAATCCTATATTTTAAAAAGTTTGCATGCTTGAATTAATTTTTCTATATATGTTTGAATTTACATATAAATTCATTTACTTCTGTTGTTTTGTTTGTTTGTTTTTATGGTGGGAAAGGAAATTCATTTATAGGTTGTTCAATTATTTAATTCCTCTTTGTCTTGTTTTGTTAATCTGGACATTTTATAATTTTTTGAAAATATTCATTTAATTCAAATTATTAGTTTTATTGCATTCTATTGGGCAAAATAGTTTCTATCTTTATTTTCTTCTCTAGTGGTTATGAATTAATTCTCACACACACACACACACACACACACACACATATATTTTTTTGCTGAGGCAATTGAGGTTAAGTGACTTGCCCAATTAGAAAATATTATCTGGCTGAGGCTGAAGTCCTGACTTCAGGGCCCCAGCACTCTATCCACTGCACCATCTAGCTACCTTGCACATTTATAATTTTTGATACTATCAATTTGGTTGTCTTTCTTTTTTTACTATTATCTACTGCTTTGTCTTCCCCCCCCCCCCCCCCGAAAGTACTTCATTTGCATTTTGGGGGCTTTCATTTTTGTTAATATCTTCTTTGCTATTCAGTATTTCCATTTTGGTTTTTTTTTTTTTTTTTTTTTTTTGGAAGTTTTTGGTTTTCTGATTTTTTTTAGTTGTATGTCCACTTCATAGATCTGCTCATTTTCACTTTAATCAATCAAGGTGTTTAGAGGTATACATTTTCTTTATAAAGACTAGCAGCATCCCCCAAATTTTTGTCAAGTTGTCTCATTAACTTAAATGAAATTATTGTTTCTAGGGCCTATTATTTTTAGCCCACTCCTTGTGATTGGATTATCTCATCTTGAATGAAATTTTAATTGTTTATTCTCTGATCTTTTAATGTAATTTTTCTTGCACTGAGGTTTTTTAAGTATATGACCATATTTTGTAAAGATACTATGCATTTTTTCACATTTCACATTTTTTTCCACATTCAATAAACTCCAGTTGACTACCATTTCTAACTTTTAAAATTCTGTTCACTCTTTTGTTTATTTTGTTTTTTGCTTAGATTTATTTGGGTCAGAGAGGTTCAAAATTGAGACTCAAGATTGTAGTTTTACCATATGTTTTTTCTCCCTGAAGTTCACTTTTAAGTGTTTAAATATCATGCCATTTGGTGCACACATGTTTGGTATTGGTATTCATTCAGTTATCTTTTAGTAAAATTTAGCTTTCCTATTTATCTCTTTTTAATTGAATCTACTTTTACTGTGGCATTATCTGAAACAATGATGATTATTTCTACTATATATATATATATTTTTTTTTTACTCTAGTGGAAGCATACTAGATTCTGCTCCATCTTTTTTTTTAATTTCTTGTATATCTTTCTGTTTTAAGAGTGTTATGATATATAATTTATTCTTGGATTTTGAGTTCTTCACTGTTATCCTCTTGTGATTTACTTGTATTCTATATTTCTTTTTATGTTTCTTTATATATATTTCTTTATATTTATATTTTATATATAATTATATGTTATTCATCCCATTAATATTTCCAATTATGATTACTAATTGTATTTCAGTCCATTCTATTGTGTCATGCTTTTCTTTCTCTTTTTTCCTTTTTTTTTAAAAGATTGTGTTGTTTCTGATGCATCCCATCTTCTCATTCATCCTTCTTTCTGTTTATTTTAACTTTTTTCTGTCCTATTTTCCTATTGGAGAATGTATTTTTGTTCCTAAATATTTGTGTGTGTGTGTGTGTGTGTGTGTGTGTGTGTGTGCATATATAATATATATATATATATTCCTTTTTTTGTTTATGTGTGTATATTTCTTCTTTTTTTTTTTTTACTTTCAGATAAAAGTGAGGTTCAAGTATCACTGTTCTTATCCTCCCTTCTCTTTCTTCTATATATTTCTACTTGTATACGCCAATTATGTGAGATGATTTTTGTCAGTATTCTTTTTCCTTCCTTTTCCCTGACATGGTTCCTTTAAATGTAAAAAAAATTAATATTCTTTATTCCCTTATGTTTTTTTTTTTTGCTAATTTTTGCCTTTTTTAACATGTCTCATAGCTCCGTGTTTGTTTGTCAGATTATCTATTCAATGTTTTTCTTTTCATTAAAAGTGCTTGAGTATCCTTTAGTTCATTAAAACTCAATTTTCACCTCGTAGGATTATAGTCAATTTTTTTTCCTCTATGTTTTTTTTTTTCTTTTGCATTCTGAAATATATTCACAGTTCTCTTCTTTAAAATGATAGTTGCTAAATCATGTGTGAGTTGTATTGCTCCTGGTACAAACTTTTTTTTTTTGCAAACACAAACAGTTTTTATTTTGCAGTTTATTTTAAGAAATATTTGGTAAATTATTTTCATTTTCTACTTTTTTCTAGCTCTAGGTGATCTGGATATTTAAAATAAAAATGATTTCTTGAATTATAATATCTTGCCTTTCAGATCACTCAGTGATTCTCAAATTATTTGTTCTTTAACCTTTTTTTCCCAGGTCAGTTAATTTCTGTGAGATATATAATGATTGCCACCAACTCCCCTTCCCCCCCCTTTTTTCTTTTTTTTAATCTTTAATCTTTGGTTTAATGTTTCTGGATGTCTCATGGAATAATTAGCTTTTATTGGGTTAATTCTAATTTTCAAAAAATTATTTTATTTGCTATGGTTTTATACTTCTTGTCCAAGGTATTAATTCTTTTTTTATATTTTTCTGCCATGATTTTTATTCAGTTTTAAAAATCATTTCTGGTAGAACTTGTGTACAAGTTAAGTTTTTTCAGTAATACTTCTCTTTTAGATATTTTCAAGTTATTATCTTCTGTGCTTATGTCTTGAGGTTAATTTTCTTCATAATAGGGCATTACTGTGAGCTTCCTTTTTGTCTGGTTATTTTAGAGTTCTTTTGGACTTTTATTTTCTTATTTTGAGGTTGGACTGTGAACACTTCTTGTAGTAATGGTCATAAAGGTTTCTGGCCTGAACTCCTCTAGATCTTTCTCCTACTTTGAAAGCACAGACTAAAGGCTTGAAAACTTTAACTGCTTCCAAAATGATGCAGTCTTTGGAGATATCTGTTCACTGCTCACCTAGTCTGAGTTTTGCAAGGCCCTGACACAGGTTTGAATTTGCAGCTTGTTCCTGGAATTTCAATAGACTGCTGCTTGTTGTAGCCACTATTATACCACTGGAAAACTTTGCAGGTTCCAAGCACTAAAACTGCATAGTCCACTTTAGTTTGGTACTTGTTCCTTAGTTATTATGAGTTGGTGTAGAGCACAACAAAGTGACTAAGAAATGGAATTTGGAGCAACTAGGGTTTATTGAGTTTACTAGCAAGGAAGTCTTACTTTGAAGAGTCAAAGACTCCCTGAATGAATAGTACACAAGGTTTATATAAGTTTCAGGGTAGGGGGACAGGGCAAAGCTAATTTGATAAGATCCCTATTGCTGGACCTTGAGGCTGATCTGGTGCAATTACCCTTTTATCCAGTTTTAGGGCTAGGGTTTTTTAGAATGGAACATAATTGGAAGTGGAGGCTAGGTCGTTTCTCAGATTAGGTTGCCTAAGAGAATACCATGGTCCACACTATTTTGAGTAACTTGCATTGCAAGGACTAATGGTAGAGTATAGACATATATGTATGAACAAAATGGAATAATTCTCAAAATGGGGTAGCTGTAGGTTCACATTCACAATAACCTCTACATTGGGCTGTTGTCTAGAAACAAATCTGTATTATGCTCCTATGTTTAGAGATGCACTGTTTGTTTCTGGAACAAGTTTTTAGTTTTATATGCAACTTGAAACTTGTTAGAGACTGCTACTCTGTGTGTGACCATGTCTCTCTCATCTGGATCTGTAACCCAGAATCGGGCAGTGGGCAACAGAGTTGTCAGATGGGACTCCTCCTTGTAATTTGAACAAGCCTGGGGATTCCCTGCATCTCTTCTTATTTTGGTGCTTTCTACTCTGTTGTGCTGGAAATGCTCCATGTGATACATTTTCCAAATCTTTATGAGGAAATTTGATGGGTGAGCCAAGTTGTATTCTTATTCTGCCAACTTTACTTTCAATTTGATTACACTTCAAACCCAATAAGTATATTTATTTACTTTTAAAAAGATGATTATTTTGACAGCCTAGTTTATTGGGCTTAATCCAGTAAGATGAAATTCATTAGGGGTGAATGGAAAAAGTCTTGCACTTAGGTAAAAAAACCAAGTTTCACAAATATAAGATGAGGGAAATGTGAATAGTTTTTAGTAGTACTAAGAAATATCTGGGCAGGATTAATGGACTGCACTCAACGTGACTCAGAAGTTTGATCTTGTAGGCAAAAAAACTAATGCAATCTTGAGCTGAATTAAGAGAAACCTAGCTTTCATATATTGGAACATTATATAATGTTATACATATTATATGTATATATTATGTATATGTGTATATTAATATATGTTTATATATTATAATAATTATATATATAATGTTCCAATATTCCCACTTTGCTTTCCTAACAACCTCATTTGGAGTACTGTATTCACGTGGCAGTGAATACTGTGTTTTAATACAGTCATTGATAAGATGGAGAATGTCCAGAGAAGAGCAAAAAGCTTGGTAAGGGCTCTCAAACCTGTGATATTTATGTATCAGTTGGAAGAATTGGGCCTGGAAACAAGAAAACTCCAGTGTGACATGATAAGTGTCCTCAAATATTTAAGGATATGTTATATGGCAGAGGTATTAGATATGTTCTGTTTGTACTCAGAAAGCAGAATCAGAAATTTAGGCTTGATTTCAGGGAATGTCTCCTAATAATTAGAACTGTTCAAAAATAGAATAGGTTATTTAAATTGGTAGATTCTCCTGGGAGATGTATTATAGTGAGGGTTCTTTTGGTGCATGTGTTGGTTTAATTGACTATTTGAGGACACTATCAAGTATCAAATCTACAATTCTGTAGTTGTCAGGCACCAATATGGCATTTTAAAAAAGCCAGTGTCACATATATAGTGTCCACTTGGTGGTAGGAGAATTCTTTCAGATTTAATAAAAGTTATATCTAATTCCCTGATTTCATCTTTCCTTTACATCTTTCCTCATTAGCAAATCTGTTTTCTCTTGAAATTATATCCCTTCTTTCATTACCTTCTCTATATGGCAATACATAATATACATTTTTTCTCTCAAGTTAGTTAAAACCTGTGGATTTATATAAATTTGTTTACTCTAACTTAGTTTTTGTTTACCCTAATCCAGTCCCTAGTTGTTTCTTTAAGTTTTAGAAGGCAACAAGAAAGAGTCTGAGAAGTTATGGCTAGCTTGTTATGGCTTTACTGTGGCACTCACCTTTAAAAAAAGGGGCGGGGTTATAGATATAAAAAACCCTTGAAACTTAGAATACATTGCTCTTCAGACTTAATCCTTTTAGGTATACAGCTCTGTTAATTCTTTGTGTCCTAATCACATTTCTAGACTCATGAGAAGTGAGGTAAACTATGTGTAACTTTTATAGTATGTCCAATTTGAACATGTTACATTGAGGATTCTTTTGGTATGTAGGTTGCTGATTAGTTGACTGAGGTCACCTCCAGGTATCAACTTGGGCAGTCATGATTCTACCTGAACTCCTTGTCTGACTTATTCCTTGCACTCTAAGACCTGTATCCTTAAAATTGGCTTTATATTCTTTATGCTGTTCAGTGACTTGTGAATTGAAGATTTTGTTTCCCCTATACACCTTGAACTGTAAGACTCAGACTAACATAATTGGAATAGCTGAAAAGATGTATGGAAAATAATCACTAATTGAATAAAATAAGTGACCAGGGGATGGAGGCAAGAATGTCATTGTTACTCAGTGATCTAAGGAAGGCATCACTCAAGCCAAAGTTGTAGCTTAGAGACTGGAATATCATATGCTCCTTCAACATGATCCCATTTAAAGTTTGCTTACCCACATAGGGGAAGAATATTCAGAGTAGGAAAGGATATTAAACAAAGATCAAACATTGATTTAGTTGGATCCAATTGTGCTGCTCAAGATGATCTTCTGATTACTAGCCTGAAGTCATACTCCTTGTGTGCTGTTTGGTTCTTTTGTATTTAGGCCATCAGGATACTACCTATATCATTGGATTAATAATTAGCCGTTAGTCCCCTGACTTATTTAATTGTTTGATTTATTTCAAGTGTTGACAATGTCACATATCTTAAGGAAAAATTAGTCTAGACCGTCTGGGGTTGGACCTTCAGATACTGACTACTCCTACTACATCTCCAAAGTTCCGGTTCACTACAGCCTTTTATACTATATATGAGAATAATGCCGCGTTAGATTAAGAATATATCCTATTAAAGCCTAAAAGGATTTAGGTTTAAATCTCAAAGGATTTCATTAAGGAAGTTAAAAAAAATACAGCTTTGCATAATTATTCTTGGTTTTTATTGACCATTAAAGAAAAATTTACATGAGTGGGAGTTGACAATGAAAGTCTACACTGAAAGCAAATTGTCATGCTGGAAATGAAAATATAATCAATCATCTGGAACTTCTCAGGAGTGAGAAGTTAAAGTTCAAGGTCAACTATTAAATCTCTTCATTGTCCAGTTGAGGGACAAGGGATTTTTGGAGTGTCATATATTGCTGCTGGAGGGAAAGGAGATCAAATTTTGATCCCAGATCAATTTAAGTAGATACTCAGGATAATACTGAAGAAGAGATTCAGATAGCTTTGGAAGGAGATGATCTAAAGTCAGGAAAAACAGCAACACCAGAAGGGTGAATTTATAAAATATTGACTTTTTGTTTCCAACGGAATCAGCCCAAGTAACATTGTTTCATTAAATTAATCCATAACTTCCTGTTGCTGACAGAATTAGACAATTGATTCTTAGTTTGAAGAGAAACATTCCACTCCTTAATGGAGTATAATAGAGGTCTTCACAGGATTATTTGCCATTCCCCAAAAGGTACTCATCTGGGGAAGGTGCCCTATGTCTGAAGCAATAGACCATTCTGGATCTGTATTCTGAGTACTTTCTTCTGAAACTATAGTGTATTGATTTCTGGGGACTCTGCAGAATGGAAAAAGGTCCTTGATTTAAGATTTTTTGGAATAGTGTAGTAAACTCAGTTTTGAGAGGGTGTGGCCTCAATACAGGAAGAGAGTGCACCAAGCATTCTAACCATACAGTTACAAAGGGAGTTGGTTCAGGTTAGAAGAAAAGAGGACCTGCAGAATGGTAAGGTAGCAGGAGAGGATGATCTCATGTCCTGAGAGACTTATTCGTTTAGACCAGCTTATCACAAGATGTTAGTATTTTTCTGAAATATCTCATTTCTCATTATCCTCATTTTGTCTTCATGAATCAACTATACTATTTGGCTTTGTTCTAAGCATTAAAATATTTTAATTTGGATCATCTTTCTACTAGATATAAATTCCTTGAGAAACACAAGCTCATTTCAAATCCTTGTAGACTGAGTGATTAAAACATAGTAGGTATATGGAAAAAACAAAGTGAAAATAGAGTTAAGTGAAGGAGAAGGAAGAAATAGAGATGAGATCTACTCCCACAATTCTTCTCCAGAGGTGGAGAAAACATTAGATTAAGTCCCAATTAGTAAAAACCCAGTGAGTCATTTTTGAGCCCAGGTTGTCATGGGGAGACAAATAGTTCTGTGGACCTTGGGAATGGCCTTAACCAGGAATAGGGCAGGCTATCCTATTTCATGAAATAGAATGAAGGCAGTGTATCAGAGAGAAAGGAAGTCTCAGACCCACACAGATCAATCTAACTTTATGCAGGCTGTAGGAACAAATACTAATTGGTAGTTTTGTCTCTCACTGCTCAGTTCTAGGACATAATACTAGGGTGAACTGAGGAGGGAACTTGTACTTGGAATGGCATTCCAGAACAAGAAATGGTAGCAGATTCCTAGATTATTTATAGAATAAGAATCAAACAATAGCTTGATCAGTATAATAGATTTGGGGTTCTGACCTTATGAGTGGAACAAGGTTTCAGTTCTAGCATCCACTCAATATGAAAGCCTGCGACAGAATAACTAGGGCAGGAATCCCAGATCATAGTAGAAAATGAAATTCTTTCACTTTGAACCTGAACTTTCTAGTTGGTTGATAGTTTAATCTAAGAGAAGTCTACTAGAATTCCAATTAGGGATAGGCCCACAGGGTTTTTGTTCAGACCCGCTGCCGGATCAGGAAACTGCAGATCTCAGACTCAGAGAGCAGTATTGCCCTTTGTCAAATCACATTGTGAACACTAAAATCATGTAGGTCTTCAGCCTGAGCTGTTCCTGAAATCTTGGAAGAACAATCAAACTACCCTATGAAAGTAGCAGAACTCAAGAGGATATAAGCTTAACCCAGATATTTCCTCCAGAAGTTTTCAGAGTCCAACCTGTACATAATAAAATCCAAAGTTAGGAAGTAAGCTGAATAAATAAGCAACAACAACAACAACAATAACAACAACAAACAGAATCCCACCATAGAGAGTTATTTTGAATATAGGAATATTAAAA
Organism: Sarcophilus harrisii; assembly: GCF_902635505.1. Classification (NCBI taxonomy): domain Eukaryota; kingdom Metazoa; phylum Chordata; class Mammalia; order Dasyuromorphia; family Dasyuridae; genus Sarcophilus; species Sarcophilus harrisii. Next base: position 200,112,245 of record NC_045426.1, read on the forward strand.
AACAGAATCCCCGAAGAAAAGACTGGCTGAAAACTATCTACAAGCAAAACTTCAAAATAAAAAACATTTGAGATACAAGTTCATCTAGAATTATCAAAAGAGATGAAGCAATAAATGTTAAAGATAAAAATATTTTCAAAAGTAAAATGCTAGTACTAGAGAAAAATGGTAAAAAACAAAACAAAACAAAACAAGAACTGTGGAAGGAAGACTTGAAAGAGAATGAACAGCTTGGCACAAGAGGTACAAAAGCTTAACCATGAAAATTACAGTAGATAGTTAATGACTCCACATCATAAGCAATAAGAAATATTGAAACAAATGAAATGGCTGAAAAAATGCAAGAAAATATAAAGTGTCTCTCTCATTTTTAAAAAGAACTGACCTGGAAATCTAATCCAAGAAATATGACTTAAAAATCACTGGATGACTTGAAAGCCATTGGAGTGATAGAGGAAGTGTAATAAAACAGAGAGTCTGGCAATGGTTTGGTTATGTTTTGATTAATTTAAAAGAAGACTAGAAAATGAGGGGAAAAGGAATAGACTGGATAGGAGAGGGGAGAAGAGGACAAAGCATGGGGGAAATTATTTTGCATCATTGGGGTTTTTAAGCATAAGACTACAAATAAGGAGAAAGAGGTATGGCAAGAAAGTGACAGGGAAACTGAATGGAATGGGGAGCAGCATGAAGAGTAATAAAAGGAAAGACAGATTAAGAGAGATTAAACACAAATTCAGAAAGCTTTAAGGAGGATGGATTTTGAAAAAAGACCTATTAAAAAAAGAAAGAAAAAGAACCTGTGATTAGGCATTGAGTGAAGGAAAAAGAAGAGACAAAGAAACAGAAGCAACTTGTACTAAAACAAAAAATTGCTGCTGATCACATTCCTCTTTTACCACTCTCTTCTTTATAAAGAGCAAAGTAGGAAACAGAAGGAAATGTATAAGAGAAGGGTATAGAGGAAAACAATTAGTGATAATTATAATTATGTCAATGAGATGAATTCATTTATAAAATGGAAGCAAATAGAAAACTATATTAGAAAACTGAATCCACTAATATTTTGTTAACAAGAAACACAGTTTAAATGGAAAGGTAGTTGTTAGGTCATTTCTGTTGTGACTGACTCTTTGTGAACCCATTTTGAGGTTATCTTGGCCAAGATACTGAAATGGTGTATATTCTTTTTTCTCGCTTATTTTATAGTTGAGGAACTGATGCAAACAGGATTAAGTGATTTGCCCAAAGTTACATAGTTAGTAAGTTTCTGAGGCTGGATTTAAACTCATGAAGAAGAGTCATCCTGATTCTAAGCCCAGTGTTCTATCTACTGTACCATCTACTTGCATATATTTAAAAACAAGAATGCTTAGCAAAATCTACTATGCTTCAGATAAAGTATAAAAGAAAGTCAGGGATTAGTAATCATATTCTTAGGTAAGATTATAGCAAAAAAAAAAAAAAACAACCCAATTTTATTGAAAGAGAAACCATATTTTGCTGATAGGTATCATAGGCAATGGGAATCTATTCTGCATATAATCTGTAACAAATGATATATAATATCCAACTACTTAAAAGAAAAGTTAAAGGAAATAATACAACAGTCATAGTGGATGACCTCAATTTACTCTTCACAGATTTAGATAAATATAACTAAAACATAAACTGAAAGAAGTGAAGGTCTTAAATGAAATATTAAAAAAGTTATATATGATAGATTCTTTTGCAATAATCTGAAAATTATATTTCTGTCTATAAAACTGTCACAAAATTTGATCATGTGTTAAAGGGCCCAAGACAAAGTCTTGGGGGACACTGACAGTTAGAAAGCATGACTTGGATGAAGATGCATAGGAGACAGAAGAGAAGTATCAGGATAGACAGCATAAAAACCTGGAATATAACATTAAGGAGCAAAGGATGAATGATATCAGTGACTATAGTGGTCAGGAAGGATAAATGCATGAAAGCACCAATACATCTTTTATAATCTTCAATGAAAAATAATAATAATAATTAATTAAGGCAAAGCTGCTGAATAAATCTTTCAAAATTAGAGGTTAACTTAATTCTAAGGAATGAAGTAGTCAAGGGTCAAATTATACAAACAATTTAATTAACGATAATGACAACAATGAGATAATATAGCCATATTTTTGGAATGCAATCAGCATATTCCTTAGAGGAATATTTGTAAACTGTCATAAGTGAATTTCGATAGTGAAATCAGATAATGAATTGGACATAAACTTAAAAAAAACACATCCTAGATAATGAACAACTTAGAAATTTTGTATTAAACAGTATAGTATAAAACTTCAGAAACAAAGATGAAAAACCCACATTGAATTAATAAATAAAACTAGATGCCTAAAGATACATCAACAAAAATAAAGTGGATAAATTATTAGCTAATATGAAAATGAAGAAAAAAATCAATTTATCAGTACCAGAAAAGGTAAAGGTATTTTCAAAATCACTGAAGAAATAAACTATAAGAAATTTTTATCCAATTATATCCCAGTAAATGTAACAACTTGCAAGGCATATATGATCTCTCAAGGAAATGGCAGACTCAGGAGCATAAGGATGATTAAAAAAAGTGTATAAATATTATGAATAATTAATGTCACTATTACTAAAAATGTTTTTAAAAATAGGAAAAGAAGAGATTCTACCAAATTTATTTTATGAAAAAAAACAAAGTCTCATTATGTGCACCAAGGAGAAAAAAAACAGAAAACCATTTGGTAAAGGGGGTACACAGTAACACATAACTGAACATGTAGGATTGGTTCAACGTTAAGAAAACTATAAATGTAAACAAGTATATTTGTAACAAGAGCAACAGAAATAAAAAATTTAGAAAAAAGCTTTTGACAAGAAAAAACCCATTCCTATTTTTTAAAAATAGAAAAGAGGAATAAATGAATTTTTCTCTCTATGTGATAAATATCTGAAATCAAGAACTAGAATTATCTGCAGTGAGGAAAAGTCAAACTTTTTCTTTTCTTTTTTTCCTTTTAATTTATGGAAAGAATAGAGGTCTTTCTAATAAGATAAATTATAAAAGTAAAGATCTACATAAATCACTATTATTAAATGTTAGCTATAGGAATAAGATAAGAAAAAAATTGAGGGCAAAGAAATAAAATAATTTCTTTTTATAAACAAAATGGTTTGATTCAAGAACTTTAGTCAACTAAAATATTAATTGCAACAATAGCTTAAGCAAAGATGCAAGATATAAATCACAAATCATAAGCATTTATTTATATTACCAACAAAATCAATCAGGAAGTGATAGAGAAATTTCACTTAATAACTAGAAAACAAAATACTTGGCACTCTGCTTGCTAAAACACAGTAAGTAATGATATGAATAGAACTCCAGAACTCTCTGCACATTTTAAGACATCTTCAATTAGTTGGAGAACCTTAATTTTTCATGGATAAACCAAATTAATTAGAAAAATAATATAATTAATTATTAATTTGCAATTAACAAAATAACAGTATTACCTAAATGTATTTATTCTTTCAATTCCATACCAGTCAGTTTACCAAAAAATTAAAAAAAATGACAACCCAGTTAATCCAGAAGAACAAAAATATGTAGAATCTTAAGGTAAATAATCAAAAAAGAAGGAATACTAGCTGTTATATGTCTCAAATTATAAAATATTAATTATTAAAACAATGTTATACATGTTAAGAAGTAGATTATATAATGGAACAGGTATATAATAAACAGAAGTAAATGAACTTTATGACCTTGTGTTTGATAAACCCAAAGATTCCAGCTATTGGAGTAAGAATTAACTGTTTGACAAATCTGTTAGGGAAAAAACTAGAAAACTGTTTGACAGAAAGTAGTTATACACTACTATATCAAAGAGTATATCAAGATAAGGCTGAGATGAATATATAAGGATAAAGAGTAACATAAAGATGACAAATAATCAAGAGGAAAAAGGAGAAAACTACCTTTCTGGTCTATGAATAGTTGAAGTGTTCATGATCAAAGAAAAGGTAGAAAGTCTCACAGGAGATAAAATGAATGAGTTTGATTACACAAATTTAAAACATTTTGGCAAAAGGCCAAACAAGATCACTTAAAATTAGAAGAGAAGCAGGTAAGAGGGATAGAATTTAAAAGTTTTTCTAGTAAAGGTCTCATTTTAAAGATATATATATGCACACATTTACACATATGTGTGTGTATATATATGTATATACATATATGGAACTGATTAAGATTTATAAACAACTGAGAAATAATCAATCAATAAACAGTTTTCAGAAGAAGAAACCCTAGTCAGCAATAGACATGAAAAAAATTCTTCCTAAACACTGATAGTTGGAGAAATGCAAATTAAAGCAAATATGACATTCTACTTCACATTTATTAAATTGGTAAAGTTTGCTAAAAAGTGACAATGACAAATACTGGAAGGCTTGTGGCAAAGCAGGTACATGCTATTAATAGAACTGTGAATCTGTCCAGCCATTCTGGAAAATATTTTGAAACTGAGCCCAAAAATGTATTAAACTATGCATATCCTTTCACCCAGGAATATCCCTATTAGCTACATATGCCAAAGAGCTTTAACAAAGAGCAAAGGATTCATATACAAAATAGTTATAGCAGCTTTTTGGGTGGAGAATGTGACAAAGAATTAGAAACTTCAGAGGATACAACAAATTATGGTATGTGAATATAATGGAATATTACTATACTATAAGAAATAATTCAGGGAAAAGATTTCTGAGCAACCTGGAGACAAATTGATACAAACTGTGGAGAACAGTACTAGGAGACTAATTTATACAATAAAAACATAAACAATTTTGACAGACATTAGAGCTTTGATTAATGCAAATCAATCATGATTCTAAAACACTCATGATGAAATGTACTCCTCAACTCCTAACAGAGAAGTGATATACACTGACCAGTGAAACATATTGTTTCTGGATATATCCAGTGGGGGAATTTGTGTGTAACAGGGATTTTTCTTTTCTTTTCTTTTCTTTTTTCTTAGTAGGAAGGAGGGAATGATTAAGGGAGAGAAGTCACATTTTTCTTGTTTGAAAAATCAATTAAATTTTTAACCTTCCTCCCCCCTCAAAAAAAAAAAAAGGGAAAGAAAAATGTGTTCCTATTCATCTTAGATAGATATTCCAGACCCAGTATTTCACATAGTCATCAAATACTGGTCACATAGAGTAGGTATAGAACTACTCACAGGATAGTAACTAAATCTCTTCTGATTTTGCAGTGAGAATGAAAATGGGGAGGGAAGAGAGGAAATACCATATTAATTATTACATCTATTGCCAGTCATTGAGTGCTTCCTCCACTGATGCAGATGAAGCAAAAGCCAACAATGTTAAAAGAATCCATGAATTTTACACAAGACAAAGCAATTGACCTCGAAGACGAGGCACAGAGATAATTTAAGCATTTCCCAGAAGAAAATACTCCTAAGAACCTTAATTTCATTTGGCAGGAAATGATACTTAAACATGTCCAGAACTTTTAAATATAGAAAACAAAGTACTGTTCAATTAGTTTCTCCTATTACTGCCAATGAAAAATCCATGCTTAAAAATCCTAGGCAAGTACTGGTTAAATGTCAAAATTTCAGTAATAAACAACAAATTTTGCAAGTATGTAGGAGAAAGACCTTCAGCTATTAAGGGATGCCAATTCAAATGACCTATGATTACCCAGTAGTCTTGGAAATAAAGACAAAAGAATGGAATAGTATGTTCCAAAAAGAAAGAAGTTAAAGCTGCTACCAAAAATGTTCTGCACAGCTAAGCAAAATCATCAAGGAAATAAAAAATTGGATCTTATCAGAAAAGAAGCTTTTGAATCATTCTCGGAATACAACAACAGATGCAGCAACAACAATAACAACAGGAAAGGTGAGCTAAATATTTGACTTGCATACACTTAAAATGAATATGAATGAATAAACATTTTAAGTGCTTACATGTGTCAAGCAATAAACACCAGGGATACAATTTTTTTTTTTTTTTTTTTAATGAGAAGGTTCCTACTTTCAAGAAAGTCATATTTTTTTTTTTACAGAAGGAGACAGCACACATTCATTGTGGGGCATATGACAAGGCCTGGGGAAATAAAATATGCAATGGCAGACTGAGTGATAGAGGATAGAAGGCTGGTGGGTAGAGAAGCAGCACTGCTGGTAATGCCCTGGGTTTTGGAGTGTTATTGCAAAAAGTTGAAAGCTGGTTACTTTGTCAACCAGGGGTTTCTTATCACTTAGTTGTTACCTTTTAAAGAGGAAAGTAAAACAATTCATTGTGGCCTTGGCCCTGTTCTATTTGTAAACCAGATTTGTAGTGAAGAACTAAGTCTCTAGTATTGAAAGAGGGTAAGACATGTAAGGGAAAATATATATAGAGATAGATAGATTTATACATACATATATATATATATGTATATACATATATATATATATACACACACATGTTTACAATATACACAGTATATAATCTGTCTGTATGTGTCTCCATATGTGGATGTAAATTATTATTCTCAGGAAGAAGTACTGACTTTAAGAAAGGGCATAAAAATTAACACTAGAGAAATAAATGAATGAACAGAATCATAACTATCACAAACAAATGTATATGGTTTAAATAATTCAGTTAAACTGGAATGGCCTAATAATTCAGGACAAAATCCAGCAAGTTGTTGAGCATGAAAAACATGTAAAAATAGTAAAGATATATGCAGAATGAAAAAAAACATAAACATGTATTCTTTACATGATGCTTGTATTTATAAAGGGGTGTGGTACTGTGGAAATTATTGGGAAGTCACACTTATAAAAATGGTATCAGTAAACCATTAAAAATAAAATTAAAAAGGTTTTTGTTAAATAATAGGAAACATCCAAAGTTAAAAAAAAAGTTGCTTTATTATTTCTAGTTTTATTTCTCTTTTTTAGTCTAAAAATATTATGATAACATCGCAGTCCCTTAAATTAGGTAAACAGTATGTCTGTACTATTGTGAATTTTCTGCCTGGCTTTTTCCTCTTTATTTGTGGTCAGTTTATCAAATATAAACATCATGGTGAACTTTGATCCGCTTTATGCTACATCTGTGTGAAAACTTGACTCACTAAATTTAATATTAGCTTTTGTTAAGTGTGTTCAAACTAAGGAAATTTTATGATGAATTTGAAAGTAGGAAATTAAGTTCTTTTAATGGACAGTTGGCAAAAGAATGCTTTCTTAAATTATGAATCTTCTCAGCTAATTTAATAGCAGCTTATCATTTTAAAGAAATACAAATTGTAGAGATTGTTCCTTCAGTCATATGAAAAATCTGAAACAGCTGACAACTTCAGCTGTTTAAATCAGAGTTTATTTTATTATATATGCACATATAATTTTATACAGATTTGTACATTAAAAGTGCTGAATTTTTAGAAAACTTGTTAGGAAAATAAGAATGCACAAGCAAGTATGGGTTTTATCCATATTTCTAAATAAGTGTCCCTATTTACATATGGGATCGGAGACATCCAATTGAAAGAATATGCACTATGTTTCTTTTTGTGTAGGTTGTTTGATAATGTAATATATTGACTTTTGACTTTCTTAAAAAACAATTGATAGCTTTTTTCATTATTAAATAATCTGGCAATTAGCATCATTCTGTGAGATTAAAGATGGATTCTTAGCTAGTATACAGATGAATACTTAGTGTTTATATGTAGAGCCATTATATGTGGGCATTGTTACAGTAGAAATTGCAGAGATTCAGTGTGGCAAATAGATATTAGAAGTGTTATCTTGAATAAGGAATATGATTTGAAGGTTAACTTCTGATCTGCTCTGCCTGTGTCAATTTTGGGCAAATTACTTAAATTCCCAGTATACTAAATTCTCTTAAAGTTATAAATTACAGAACAATTAATGAACTGAGTTGGTAGAAGGAGTTTCCTTACCAAGAGTCCCTCATTCCAATAAAATCACAGGTCTGATTCAAATTGAAAAAAGAAAAAAAGGATATTTCCTGGCTTTTGGTGGTTATTCTGCTTCCTGCCCGAAATCTGATAGGGAATGTGTATGGTGTGTGTGTGTGTGTGTGTGCGCAAGCATGTACAAATACATCTATACCAACATTCATGCCTGTGTTGTGATTATAAAGTTTTCCAACTGGCTAGGTAAGAAGAGGATATTATGGCTGGTATCAATATTTTCCATTTATTACGTGTCTCCTGTATGCTAAGCACTGTGCTAATTATTTCCCCAACTCCTCACGGACAGTTTAATCTAGAAGACACTCAAGAAGAAAGAAAAGCCCTCAGCTCAAAATGTCTAAATAGTAGGGAAGGTGAACAGGAATGTTTCATTTACTACATGGCTTCAGTTAATTGTGTTTTATTTTTGGGTCAAGTGAGCAAAATAAAACTTGTGAGATATCACTGCAAAATAATTTTAATATTCTTGGTCATGTCTACAAAGTTTACTGATAATTAACATCTACCAGGAAATGATGTTTAAAAATATTAATATCCAGTTTAAGAATTTCAAAGCTAAATATGAATTTTAATATACATATTTCTGCAATTAGAATGATTTCGTTATGAATAAATTCATGAATGTATTTGTCACTTTGAAATTAAAATGTACTTTGAAAATTTTTATTAATATTTTTATCTACCTAGATAAATGTCTGGTGTTCATTAGGGTTTCTTGTGGTGATACAGAGAAACATATATTGTAGACTTTTTAAAAAAATAAGCTTTTCCTTTAAATGGTGAGGGGTAGGGGTATTTTTCTTATTGTAATGCTTATTTTCATGTGGTTACAAATTATGTAGAGCTATTTGATGACATTAATCTATATAATTCAGGCATAACTGAAAATTTAAAACTTGCTGGACCTTGTTTAGCATAAAGAATATTATATTTATACCTTTAATTATGTGTTATGTGCTAGCATCATTAAGGATATCCAAATTGCATTTAAAGTACCAGTAGGAGTTTTGAATAGGGATCTTTTTCAGAGTTAATATAGTTATAAAGTTGTTATTGCTTGTAAGGAATTACTTACCTGCTCAGCTCCATTGCAGTAACTGTGTGTCTGTTTTTCAGGTTGACCCCCTGTTCACAGTGCCAGCACCACCACCACCAATTTCCAGTAGCATCACGCCTCAGATTCTGCCTTCCTACTTTTCCTCATCTTCATCCAATATTGCAGCCCCAGTTGAACAGCTTTTGGTACGAACTCGTTCAGTGGGTGTTAATACATGTGAAGTTGGAGTAATAACTGAACCTGAATGTCTGGGACCCTGTGAACCTGGAACCAGTGTGAACCTGGAAGGGATTGTGTGGCATGAAACAGATGAAGGTAAATATCTTTTGAATTTCTATTACTTTTTTATTTTTGTTGTATTTATATTTATCTTTAAGAGAATTTATCATCTGTACTGAGAGAAAAGACAATTGACTTTTCAGATCATTTGTTGGTTTTTGTTTTTATAGGCAAGTCTTTCCCTTTTTTTGTATGCGACTATTTTTACTAGTTAAAATTATCTCTGAAGAACTAAATGGAAATAGAATAAATTTGCAACTGTTTATCTAAATAAGGGAAATGACTTCAAACTTATTTATTCAATTTAACATGACACATTTTGTCAGATTTTTAAAAAATTAATATCTATATTCACAATCTATATTGAAAGGAGTCACCAGTTAGTATGGGCCATGGAAACATCCAAATATGGTTGTTTTATGAGCAAAAGTAATGGAACCAATAATAATAAATTCATTTGGTGTCTTGGGCTTGGAATAACACCTGGATTCAAATGCTACCTCTATTACTTACTAGCTATGTGACAATTGGCCCCCATGTAACATCTCAGAGCCTCAGTTTATTTTTTATATGGGGATAATGATTCCATTATTTACTTCACAAGATCCTTGTGATAAAGTGCTTATTAACTCTTAAAGTACTGAGTTCCAAAATTTTCTCTTCTCTCTTTCAACTATGGTAGGCAGTTTGTCATAGTTTCTACATATACTATCACATGTAAAACATATTTCTATTAGTCTATTAGTCACAGTTGTGAAAGAAGAAACAAATTAAAAAAACATAAGAAAGAATAAAGTAAGTGAAAAAAAACATTGTTTGATTTGCATTCAGAGTCCATCCATTCTTTATCTGGATTTGGATGGCATTTTCAACTTCATAAATCCTTTGGAATTGTGTTGGATCATTGTGTTGCTGAAAAGAACTGAGTTATTTATAGTTGATCATCACACAATGTTGCTGATGCTGTGTGCAATGTTTTCCTGGTTCTGCTCTTTTTACTTTGCATCGGTTTTACTTTGCATCCAGATTTTTCTGAAATCTGCCTGTTCATCATTTCTTATTATACAATAGTATTCCATTATATTCATATACCACAGTTTGTTCAACCATTCCCCAGTTGATGGGCATCCCCTCAGTTTCCATTATTTTGACACCATAGAAAGGGTTGCTATAAATGTTTTTTTGCAATTCAAGGTTCTTTTCTCTTTTTTTATAATCTCTTTGGGATATAGACCTATTAGAGATATTGCTGGGTTAAAGAATATACAGCAGTTTCGTTGCTCTTTGGGCATAATTTCAAATTGCTCTCCCAAATGGTTGGACCAGTTCACAATGTAACCGAATCCAGTAGTGTCCCAGTTTTCCCACATTCTCTCTAATATTTACCATTTCCCCTTTTTGAATCAGATTAGGTAATCTGTTAAGTGTGAGGTGGTATCTCAAAGTTGTTTTAACTTGCATTTCACAAATCAAGAGTAATTTTGAATACTTCTTCATGTGCCTATAGGTAGCTTTGATTTCTTCATTGAAAATTGACTGTTCAATCCTTTGAATGACTCATGTTCTTATAAATTTGTTTCTCTATTATATGTTTGAAAAATTAGTTCTTTAGCAGAGATACTTGTTATAAAGATTGTTTCCCAGCTTTCTACTTTCCTCCTTATCTTGATCAAACTGGTTTTATTTGTACAAAATCTTTTTAATTTAATATAATCAAAATTATCTGTCTTGTATTTTATAATGTTCTTTCTCTTTTGTTTTGTTTTTGATTTCTTCCTCTCTTCCTTAGATCTGACAGGTAGACCATTCTTGTTTATGCTTCTCTTGAGTCTTAATATTTTAGATCACATTTTTGATTTATTCCTGCTCTTCTTATGAAAACCTGAAATTCTTCTACTTTTTTGAATTACCATTTCCCCCTTGATGTATGATGAATAATTTTTCTGGGTTAATGATTCTTGTTTGTAATTCTAGTTCCTTTGCCTTCTTCAATATCATGTTCCATGACCTCTGATTTTTTAATGTTGCAGCTGCTAAGTCCTGTGTAATTACTGATTGTGGCTCCCCATGTATGACTCATTTTTGGGGGTCATTTACAGGATTTATTTTCTTGATCTGATAGTTCTGAAATTTGGCTATAATGTTTATTGGAGTTTTTATTTTGGGATCTCTTTCCTGAAGTGATTGGTAGATTCTTTCAATCCCTGTTTTGCCTTCTGGTTCTAGGACATCAGGAATAATTTTCCTTGGTAATTTCGTATGCTGCCCTTGTCCTCCTTTTGATTGTCTGAGGTCAGATTTGAACTCAGGTCCTCCTGACTTCAGGGCTGGTTCTCTATCCACTGAACCACCCAGCTGCCCCAGTTATACTCTTTAAGTAGTAGTTTTTGTCAGTGAATATTTGGATCTCCGTTTGCATTTGATCAATTTTATTTTTTTGAATAATTTTCCAAGCTGTTGACTCTTTTTTCATAATTCTCTTGAATCACTCTTATTTAGTTTTCCATTTTTGTTCTTTCTCTCTTATATGATTTTCAGGCTCCTTTTTGAGATCTTCTATGAGATCCTTCTAGCTTGAGACCACTTCCTATTTTTCTCTGTGATTTTGCCCATAAGTTTATATCTTGGTCTTCCCTATCACCATAACAACTTTCTACAATTAGATTCGTTTTTGTTGTTGTTGCTTTTTTTTTTTTTTTTTTTTCCATCTCTTTTGGAGGTGGAGATGAACATTCCTTTCTTTTAAATTTGAGCTCGGCTCCCAGACTGGAAGGGGTGCTGTCTTAGGCTTCTTGCCAGTGGTTTCAGGCTCTGGCTGTTTATCTGGTGTTGTTCTGAGACCCTTGGGATGGGGGAAGATTCTTGTGTCTGGTGCTGCTCTTAGGGCTTGAGGTGTGGGGGGCTGCTGCTGCTGGGGTCCAGCAGCTTACCTGGTGCTGAGCTGAGGTCCTAGTGATGGTCTACATGGTGAGGTAAGACCTGTGTTTCTGCACTTTTCCAGGGCTACGCTGAAGCACTTGGTGGTCTGACCTCTGAGTGACTGTTTGCTGGGGTTATACTAAAAGTATACCGAAAGTATAACCCACCCAGTTAGGTACACGTGTATTTAGGATTAGGGTTAGGGTTAGGGTTGGCGTCTACCTGTTTCTCTTGGGCTGCTATAGCACAGTGATCTGGACTCTGAAGCTTGCTTATTTGCCTAGATCACAGGGGAAGTATGTGGCAGATCCTGAAGTTGGAATCCACTGCTTCTCCTGGGAAGGCCAGGAGCCTGCCTGCTCCACCATATGAGGCTCAGGTTCTCCTGCTGGTTTTCTGGGCTAGGGTTTGCTGTTGGCCCACTGGAAAACTTTCCATTCTGGACTAGGTTCCTCTGCTACCTGGGTAAAATGGACCCTTCCTGTTGACCCTTCAAATTTCTGGGGGCAAGTGATTTTCCCCCCCATAAATGATCTTGTGGGAGTAGCAAGCTCCACAGTTTGATCCGGGGAACTATCCATGGTGTCTGGAGGTGAATATGGAGAATTACAGTGATCTACTGTGTAGTATATCTTCTTGGCTTGGCTCCTGAAAGTCTGTGTTGTGGCCAGACTTTTTTTTAACTTTTTATTTTCAAATTATATACATAATTTTCAATATTCACCTTTGAAAAAACCTTAATTTCCAATTTTTTTCTCCCTTCATTCCCCCTCATCCCTCCCCTAGATAGTAGGGAATACAATATATGTTAAACGATGTGCAATTCTTCTATACATATTTCCACAATTATCATGCTGCACAAGAAAAATTTATCAAAAAGGAAAAAAAATGAGGAAGAAAACAAAAAGCAAGCAAACAGCAACAATAAAATGAAAATACTATGCTGTGATCCACACTCAGTCCTCACAGTCCTTTCTGTGGGTGTAGATGGCTCTCTCCATCACAAGATCATTGGAACTGGCTGGAATCACCTTATTGTTGAAAAGAGTCACATCCATCAGAATTGATCATTATATAATATTGATGTTGCTGTGAAATGATTTCCTAGTTCTGCTCATTTCAGTTAGCATCAGTTCATGTAAGTCTCTTCAGGCCTCTCTAAAACCATCCTGCTTATTGTTTCTTATAGAACAATAATATTCCATAACATTCATATACCACAACTTATTCAGCCATTCTCCAACTGATGGGCATCCACTCAGTTTCCAGTTTCTTGCCACTTCAAAAAGGGCTCCCACAAAACAAAAAGAGCTTACATATGTTTTGCATATCTTTTCCCCTTTTAATTATGTTTTTGGAATACAGGTCCAGTAGAGACACTGCTGTATCAAAGGGTATGCACAATTTGATAGCCTTTTGGGCATAGTTCCATATTGTTCTCCAGAATGGTTGAATCAGTTCACAACTCCACTAATAACAGATTAGTGTCCCAGCTTTCCCATACATTCATGATTATCTTTCTTGTCATCTTAGTTAATCTAAGAGGTGTGTAGTTGTACAGTGTTGTCTTAATTTGCATTTCTCTGATCAATAGTGGTTTAGAGAATTTTTTCATATGATTGGAAATGGTTTTAAATTTCTCATCTGAAAATTTTCTATTTGTATTCTTTGACTATTTATCAGTTGGAGAATGGCTTATATTATAAATTTGAGTAAATTCTCTATATATTTTAGAAATGAGGCCTTTATCAGTACCATTGGATGTAAAAAATTTTTCCCAGTTTTCTGCCTCTCTTCTAATCTTGTCTGCCTTGGTATTGTTTGTACAAAAATTTTTAAACTTAATATAATCAAAATTATCTATCTATTAGTATCTATCAGTACTAATATCTATTAGTAGTTCACCTGTTGATAGTTGAACACTTGGTGAGCACCAAGTATTATCAAAGTAATAACTTGTATATAGAGGTGTTGTGATGGAGACAAAATGGTTTACTTAATATTGGATAAGTCATTTAAAGTGTACAAGTTTTCAATTTGTTAATCTATAAATTTGAAAATAAAGATTAATGGAAAATGATCCACTAATTGGTCAACTTTTCATTGTAGCTTAGTGAACTCATTTTATTGTCTTTCATAACCTGTTAGCAGGTTATTTGATCTCTCAGGTTTGATCTCTCACATGGTAAATTTATTTAAAATTATTGATAGCATTTATAAAATTTAGGTGATCTTTTATTTTTATTTATTTAGTTTATTTAATTTTAACTGTTAATATTTTTCTCCAATAAAAATAGGATTATTTTTAAAATCCATCAATTCACATTCTGAATGTGGGATTCTGAAACTTTTTATGATTATGCATAATTGAAGTATTTTTCATTGATATATGAGACTTCACCAATGGGCTTCTGTCCTCCGTGTTTGTGTGTGAGTATGTACACGTTTGTGTGTACATATTTAGAGCAGTTAGGTAGTGTAGTGGATCGAGTGCTGGACCTGGAGTCAGGAGAATCTAAGATCAAAAACAGTTTCAGACACTTATTAGCTATATGTATGATCCTGGTTAATCACTTAATTCTCTCTATAGTTTTCATATCTATAAAATGAGGTGAAGAAAGAAATGGCACCATTCTGGTATTTTTACTAAGAAATGTTCAAATGGGATAATAAAGAGTTTAGCATAACTGAAACTGCTGAACAACAAAATATAATATATACTTACTCATAATGTATATATAGTCAAATTTTCTTGTATATGTTCATTATTCTTTGTGTACTTTTCATTTAACTTATAAGATAGATTATTTTAGGGTTTTTTTTTGTTTGTTTGTTTTAAAGCGTAGGATACTTTTAAAGAATATCCTAAAGAAAATATTTAGCAACTCCATTGTTCTTTTTATTATTATTATTATTTTACCAATATTTAGACTGAAGAGATGTTTATTTACCAATATTTGAAATGAACAGATGTCTACTGAGGTGATCTGAAAGCAATAGCTATTAATAGCTATTAGTCATTCTCTCTAAATATACCAAATTTGCAAAATAAAGAGAATTTAAGAATCTATTCCTAGATCTATGTGTTTAACAGGTACATTTTAAAAAGAAAATTACATGTAAATTTTTCCAGTGTAGATCTTGATCCTACTCAACATCAGCTAATTGATTAATCAGTCAATCAATTAGTTAATTAAATCTACTTGGTCATCATTTCGTGTTTTTTGTAGGACAGTTATGTGAGAAAAAGAGAACATATTTGTCAGTGTTACCAAAGGGATTTAGGAACAAGAGGACAAAAACAACCAATATAGTTTTATTAGAGTTTTGAGATTATACTGACCTAAGTAGGCAATTTGTAACATTTCTAACATAAAACAGGAAATTTTACTCATTAATTTTTAGATTTAGTTGAATAAAAATTTTGTTCCTGGTACTTTTGCTTTGACTAATATATCATTGGTAGTAGTTTTTCACAAACTCAATTTAGTATAAATGGCAAAAGTGATATATAGAAATGATTTGTCTTTTCCTGATTCTTTATGTAATTATTCATTCAGCCATTTTCAGTAATATTACATATACTTGTGAATTTGAAGGCATGAGATTTAGAAATCCCAGCATAGTATTTCATAGTTTCTTGTAATTTAAACTATCTGATTAGAGAAAGATTGGTTTATTTAATTTTGTCTCTTATTTAACTCTGTTTTGCTTTTAGTGTGCATAGCTTTCATTGCTGAGTAACAAATTGTCTTAAAATAAAAAGTGTTACAAGTATGTTTCCCTCTGGAAAAAATTAGGATGTTTCAGATCATGGTTAATGGGAGAGAAAAATTAATACTACATATGGATGTTTTGCTATTCTACTCTGATCTTTTCTCTTCAAGAAAAGTGTGCAATGATACAAAATTATTCACAGATGTTAGCAAGAATTTCTTTAGTTTCACTTACACATTTGGGGCACACATGCTGCTGTTTGGTGATTTGTCAGAAAATTTGCTCTTTTTATTATTTTTTTTCTTAAGACAGTGTCAGTTTATTGTACCAGCATTTTAAACCAGGAGTTTCTATGTCTTAATCTTGATCGTCCTAAAATAGGAACTGTTATGTGAAACTCAGTAGGAAACATTCCTGAGATTCCCCGAAGAATCTTGTTTCCTATAATCCAGAATAATGTATCACTTGCAAGGAAGCTAATACATTTTGAAGCTATGATAGGCAAAGACTATATTCATGAGGTCTGTATTGATAATCCCAGTGCTGATTGTAGGTGAACCATGCAGTAGTGTAAGTGATTGACTGATGTAAATAACTGCTCTCTAAATACTATTTCAGTGTAGTCTTCCAGATCATTTAAGAGATTACTGCTGAATATCCCTGAATAGGACAAACTCTTGGACACATTTGGGTCTCTGGACATTTACAACAGAGATAAGATAAGTCTTGTATTTTTTTTCAACTTGAGACCAAATATGACGCATCAATTCCTGCTCAATGTAAACAGTAGTCTTAAGGGAAATTAGGACATCTAAGTGATCCTGTGCTTCTGAGTAAAAACAGGTGACTGCACAGATCATCTTTGAAACAAAACCCAGTATGGATGATCCGAAATCCATTGTGTACCTTGTGGCATCACAAAGATCAGAATCAATTCTTTAAATTGTGACACCGAACTTTTTGTAGGTAAATTACTGATTTGAGAACATGACATGCATCTATGTAGGTTTATATGGCCAAAGGATCATCCTATTTATTATATGAGAAGCTTTAATACATTGAGACAATGAAAATATGATCTGACCTTTACACTGTATTCATATTTGTGGTGAAGATCAGAGGGGGCCCTTCAGGAAGGGGCTCTGCTTTGATTGTTGCTATAACTATTTCCATGGTTATGCTTTCTTTTACCCCTTGTTTTTTATTGGCTTAAATCCACTCAAAGTGCCTTCATGATATAATCTCTTAGAACAAGGAACCATGATCAGTGTAATTATGATGTTTGTTCTCCAAGGATTCCTTTCCTAAATAAATCTTTGCTCATTTCTACAATTTCCTCCTGAAAAACACTATCAGACATTGCATCTAAAACCCGCTTAATGGTTGAGCAGACCTTTGGCAGACTAGTTTAAGATATGTCACAAATAATGTATAAGCATTCCCTTCAATAAGAAGAAACTATGTTTTTTTTTTTTTTTTGACAAAGATTTTCCATAGTATAAACTTACATTATGTTAGCAATATTTTCCCAAGAAAGTATGAGTTGACTCTGAAGAGCTATCAATAGTTAGGGTCCTGGACTCAGTCCAGAACCCTTATTATATTTTGTCAGCTATTAGTTGAGCAACAGTGGAATAAAGATCCTTTGGCTCCACGAATGATTTTTCCTTCAACTGAGGCAACGTCTGGCCTAGGTATGGCAGCCGTGATAAATTGGAGGTGAGTTGAATTTGAATGCTCAACTCCTATCTTGAGAGTGCACATATGGCAAGACTCCATTAAAAAGTGAGTTCTTGCCACCATCTTCCCAAACATAATAGCAGCAGGAATTAAATTGCGTTCATGTATAAATGCTTGCTGAATATGAATTCTATAGTCCTTGTCTGATCTGTTATATGCTGTCATAAAATCTGTCGTGAAGTTGACTAATGTGCTAATAGTGTTCAGGCTAGGCCTTACTTGTGTTCTGTTCTGCTGGGGAGTCTGTGAGTTAATGTTTCTCCCATTATAATTCCATATGGAACAGTTGACATCCATTTTTCTTGTAAGAGGCTCTTGAGAAGAATTGTTAAGTTATTTTGGCACAGTACTCTTTTTATGCAAAACCAATCAAATAAGCTTAGAAGGTTCTTTGGCATGGTACTTCTTCTGGTTTATGGCAAATTTGTAATTGCTTCTAAATGAATTTTAACATGGGTCTTTGACACCTAAATATGACCTCTCATTTCCACCTGCTGTTAATATTAAGTTGTCCAAAGATTTGATAGTCAAAAACATAACACTTCTGTTTAAAGCAGATGGGTTCATTTCTTGGAAAAGGTTGAGGTGTTATGAAAGATGTGGTTATTCCTTCTTAACTTTCAGCCCCATCTTAACTCACAAAAGTAGTTGACCCCTCTTGCAGTGTACCTTCCTGTGACAAAAATTACTGATAAATCATCGATATCAACTTTGCCCAACAATCTATTGATCACATCTAACTTGTATTGTTTACTCTCTGATACAAGATCTCCAAAACAAAGTTTTTGTCTGGTTGCAAGAATAGTACTTGATTTTTGAAGTTTATCTAAGAGTGATAGTCCATGAGCAATGTTACTCATCTCAAAAATAACACTCATGACTCTTATAGAAGTTGTGTTAATGTTAGAGCTGATGCAAGGATAGTAGACATTTCAATTAAAGATGTTGAAAACAATTGAAGCAACTTTATAGACCTAGCATCTATTAACATAGCATCTCTGAGCACTTGTTCTGTTTTCAGTGACTGACATCTTGAGACATATAGAATAAGAATTAAGTGCTATGAATCTTTTTGAATAAGAAACCTTGATTTTTCTAAGTTGGTCCACTATATTTAAAGGAATTCATTCCTTTATTGCAGTTCATATAACAGCAAATTGAAATGGCAGAGGGTCTTCCACTCCTCTGAAAAGCAACAGCAACTGTGGGATGCTCCCAAGAGACCAACTATAGATGTTGCTATCACTTGATCAGTTATGTTACAGGTCTTGTGGCATCTGTATAGTTAGCTCAGTATGGTAAAGTAGGTAACCAAGAATTTTTGTTTGGCCATGGAATGTGATCTGATTGTGCTACAACCTCACATGAAGAAACAAAGTATACAAATTTGGAGCAGACATTTGAGAAAATTTCACTTGTATTAACTGCTATTTGATACATGATTTTAAGTAACTTCAGTACAGCAATTCCTCTGAAATATTGATATTTTCTATATTCATAATTCCATCATCTTCTGGTACTATTAGTTCAGAGCAGGAAGACATAATGGTCCATAGCCTTTGTCACATTCCTTTTCTAGATGATCCAGTCCCATGAATGCAGGTTCTCTTATCTTCTATTGGTAGGTCATCTTATGACTACTGTGAAGAATAAAATTTATCTTAAACAATAAATGTTGTATATTTAAGTATAATACTTTCTGCTTGATAAAACTGTCCATTAGCAAGAAACATATCTAATTCCTTACACAGTGCATGTTGTACCTTAGGCCTGAAGTAATTATACCAAGAAGGATAATCAGGGTAAATAACAAACTTTACTCACTTGATAATTGGGCTAGTTTTGCAAGGACATGATTCAGTCATAAAGGTCATTGTCATACTGTGTAAGGCATATAAAGATGTAAGATATAACTTTGTTTTTGATGTTCATTTCTGCAACAACCAGGTAAATCCTGTTACAAAGTGATTGAACACTAAAGTATCTTCCTTTATGCTTAAGTAACTTTTCTTTCAGAACTAATATAGTAAGACAATTGTTTGTGTCAAGTTCCCCAAAACAGTTAATGGATTTCTGGTTTGTTGTCTAATAGCCCATCTATAAGAGTTTTAATATTGTATTTAACTTCCTGTTTAGCAGAGTGGCTTATGGGTGATTTATATTTTTTTCTGTATGTGGCTGTGTTGTTATTCCTGAGTTCATTGTTCATACATCTCTACAACAGATTTGTCAGATTCCAGATAATTAATATCTTGTTTAAGATTTAATGTATCTAGGGAATCTATAAATTGCACATACCACTCATCATACCACAAATGTGGCTAAGTCATGTTTGACTTGGAATGTACTAAGTGGGAAGAGGTCACTAAGTGGGGAGGGCGAGACCCATGTTTGTAAATGAATTTCTTAATATACTGTGCAACAAATACATTTCTGATCTGTTGCCCATATGCCATAAGATCAGTGGGGCTCCACTTTTCTAATCTCATTTTGCAAAATTGCTCTTTCACACCTGTCACAAGATCAGTTTCAGGGAAGAAGTAAATCTTATTCACTGAGCAGATTTCTAATGCAACAGTTGGGATAGTTGCCACCATTGTCTCAACAGAGGTCTTAATTGAGGGAAATAGAACATTAATAGAGGTTTCTGTGACCTGCTTGAAGTCTAAGCGAAGAGCTGGGCTGTGATGTTTGTATCCTTGGCAAGATGGAAATATAGACATAATTTCTTTAAATTAAGTATCAGTGTCAAGAAATAGAGCTTTATCGTGAGCCCAACTAAGAAATTCTAAATTCACTGGAAAAGTGTGAAATATTCTTGTAGATACTGTGTCATATATGTAACTTGACATTACTAAATTCATCTTAGATTTTACTGTATCTCCCAATGCTAAGAAGTGATTATATGGCATCAGACACTCAAGGCTCAGCCCTCTCTTTATAATGATTGAAGAAAGTCAAGTGATACATGAAGAATAGCTTTCTGATGAGTAAAACTTATCCTATTTATAATTTACTGGACTCTGATATATTAATCTGTAATAGTTGTAATCTCCAGGTATTTGACATTACTTCTAATTGCACCTATTCTACTTTTCTTGAAGTCATAATCTCATCTGCTTGATCTAGCTATGACTACCCATGTTCCTGCTGCTTCAGGAGATAAAGTCTGTCTCAAAGTGGTTTGGGAAAGTAGGTAAAGGATGAACATTTTGTAATAAAGTGATGAGGGCACTATGTTGCTTGGAGACTTTCCATGTTCCCATGCTTTTTGGTGATTATGTCACTTGATTTTTCATTCCAAACTAAATTATCTCTTCCCCTAAGAGAGGTTACTTTACAGCATGATCTGTCCTATTAATCTGATGGTCTGGTGTTATACCTCTTCTTTGACCCATTTTATAATAAATCTTAATTATGTAGTAAATGATCGTGTTTTAGAAATATTAATTCCTAGTTACTTGGCGGTGTAGGATTTCTGGTGAGGTGTGGGTGCCTGTGTTTGTCTGGTGTTTGGTATTCTTTGGTCTGTATGCCTGGTTGGTAGCGTCATTTCAGAACTGGGATAGTTTGGTGGATCAGAGGGTTGCTTTGTGATTTGGTTATTGAAGTTTGTCTTTTTAAAAAATAAAATGATAAAGTGTATGTAAATATGTTTGTTGAACTTGGCTTTTAATTCACAAAGATGCAATTCCTTTTCAATTAATTATATTAGGTTTCTTAATCATACCTTTTGTCTTGCTCCTTAGAGAATGTCTTTTTTCTAGTCATAATATAGTATTATGATTGTCTTTTGTAACTGTTGAATTACAGAAATGGGTTCCCTTTCCTCCATTTTCATGTTTTTACACTTAAGAAAGCTAAGATAAGAGAGAGAGTGAAGAGAACGCTCAATTTTGCCATGCTTAAGTGGATTTTTCTAATTCTTATCCACATTTTTATCTTTCTAGAGGTTTTATTTTTTTGTGAAGAATTGCCCACAATAGAATGTGAGAACAAAATACTAAAAACTGCCTGCATGTATTTGTTAACTTTCTATGGTTATAGGCAATGGAAATGAAAAAGCAGTAGACAGTAAAAGGTATCATATAAAAAGAGGAAAGTGATTATATATTTGGAATCTTTCACTTGATATATTTTGTGCTTTCCAAGGAAATAAAATAGGAACATGGGGATTAATGATTTGTAAGTAACTAATTTATAAAAGTAAGTCATTTTCTGGTGGAATACATGAGGACGTTGTCACATTCTGCTTTTCCCCCCTTTTTTCTAAGTCATAAAGAAGAATAATGTTTTGGATTTCTAAAACTCATTTTTAAGATAATCAATTTAAATGAAATACATTTTAAACTTTTCACACAATATAGATTATTTTGATAATACTGTTTTTGTTTGCTAGGATTTATTTGCTTGAGATAAATTGTACTTCTAACAATTTTTCCCTCTTAACTTTTGATTGAGTTAGGCAGGGACTGAAATGTGCATTTAAGTTTATTTTACTGATTATGAAGCTGTTTGAGGATAATCCTTGAGGTTTTCAGCTCAGTCTTGATGGAAAAAATAAATAAAATGCAGTTTATTTGTGTGAGATGTATTCTCAGTGATTATCAACAATAGTAAATTTCATTGTGTTTAAACACTTTTTTCTCAATTGTATTTTATTTTCCCAAAATACATATAAAGACAGTTTTCAACATTTATTTTTGTAATACTTTGTATTCTAGATTTTTCTTTCTTCTTCCTTTAACACCCCCCCTTCCCCAGACAGCAAGTAAACTGTGCAATCCTTTTAAACATATTTCCATGTTTGTCATGCTGTGTAAGAAAAATCATATCAAAAAGGGAAAAATCCATACGAAAGAAAACAAACAACTAAACAAATAAAAAATTGAAAATACTATGCTTCAATCTACATTTAGTCTTCATAGTTCTCTCTCTGGATGCAGATGGCATTTTCCATCTCAAGTCTAAGGAATTGTCTTATATCAGCACGTTGTTGAGAAGAGCCAAGGCCATCACAATTGATAATCACTTAATTTTGTTGTTACTGTATACAATGTTCTCCTGTTTCTGCTCATTTCACTCTGCCTCATTTTGTAAGTCTTTCCAGGCTTTTCTGAAATCAACCTGCTCTTTTTTCTCACAGAGCAATAATATCACAATTCATATACTTATTTAGCTATTCTTGAACTAACAGGCATCCATTCAATTTCCACTTCCTTACCACCTCAAAAATTGCTGCTACAAGCATTTTTTTGCACATGTGGGGCCTTTTCTCTTTTTTATGATCTTTTTGGGATATAAATCCATGATAAGACTGCTGGATTAAAGGGTATGCACAGTTTTATAGCTTTTTGGACATATAAACATTGTTTTGTTACTGTCAGAGTACTAACTATAGATAATTGAGCCTGCAATGTGTGTTTGACTGGTTAGCACAGTTAGAATACTGTGGTTAATAAGGTTAAGGTTATACATTTGATTCTCATCAGGAACAGAGCTTCTTTCTGTTCCAAGGCTACCTGCTGTACAAAGAATCATCTGAAAGCATGTAGATTCATCCTATTGGTTGATTTTCAAGGGAACTGATCATGAATTGAGATGCAACAAGGAAGCTCTGTCCCCTAGTGAAAAACAGTTTAAAGTATGTTTCCTATTGATTTGAATATATAAAAGGAAGACCAAATTAAATTAACAGAATTTTCTTTTGTGCCTAAATACAAGTTAGCTCTATTAT
Source organism: Sarcophilus harrisii (assembly GCF_902635505.1). Lineage (NCBI taxonomy): Eukaryota > Metazoa > Chordata > Mammalia > Dasyuromorphia > Dasyuridae > Sarcophilus > Sarcophilus harrisii. The sequence goes on from NC_045426.1 coordinate 200,135,729, forward strand.
TTTAACCACTCATTTTAGACTGTAATGTTAGTTATGATATTTAGCTCTTTTAAATATCTTTATTTAGGGGCAGCTAGGTGGCGAAGTGTGTAGAGCACCTCTGAATTCAGGAGGACCTGAGTTCAAATATGGTCCAGATACTTAACACATTGTAATTGTGTAACCCTGGGTAAGTCACTTAACCCCAATTGCCTCAGCTGAAAAAAAAAATCTTTATTTAAAATGTCAAATCAATTTCCCTTTTCCCCTGGGAAAATTAGTTCTAATATTTATTCTTAAATAAAACTTGTGAATCAAAACATTAAATTTTATTTTTATTACCAGAAACAATAATATAGAAATCAAATTTGTTTTAAAAATTCATAGAAAAAAATGTGGGAAATGAAAAAAGTATGCATTCTAAACTTCTTGCACTTTATTTTTTCCCAGTGTGTTCTTCTACCTTCTTGAATCTGTTTTATGTCTTCCTGACAATTATATAGCCAAAATTTTCCCATGCAAAGTATCTTTCTGTCAGTTTTAAAATTATATTATTAAATTATTCATCTTACTCTCATCAAGTGAAGTAAAAGCTAATATGAAACTGAGCACTTCCTTTTTTTCTTTTTTTTTTTTTTTTTTGATATTGACTGGCTTCCTTCTTTCTGTCTTTTGTGATATTTGCATATGTTATTAAATAATAAAAAATAAAACAATGTAGTCAAAAGCAAGTTTAATTGGGTGTTTCATTGTCCCTTTGGGTTATTAGCTTTATAGCTATGAAATTATAAAATGCAAACAAATAGAATGAAATTGAATGTGTGCTTTCATTTTTAAGTAAATTCAAGGCAGGATTCATATTATTATTACAGCTCTAAATCTGACACCCTTTTAGTTCAGGTTTGATGTTGGGACAAAATGAGGTATTGTTAAGTCTCTAAACATTTAGCAGAAGTCCTAACACAGCAAAGATATGCAGTAGGAATATAATAGCACTTCCCTTCTCTGAAATTATATCACCATTCTCCTTTCCATCTATAAACATGCTAATGTTCAGTCAGTCAGTAGAGAATGGTGACTTTGGATTTTAGGAAACCAACAAGTCTGAGAAGTGCTGACTGCTGGGACCTCATGCCCTCAGACCAGGAAGTTGCATCACCGAAAATGGGACCAATTAGGTTGCATGGGGAGGTGAGAGAAGAGGGTACGATGTCAGTGTAAAGGAAGCATTATTAGGATATGGTTGGTCCTTTTAGATACTGTACCTTGATAGACGGTCCTAATGATTTTCTAGAGCAGAGGTATTTGACTCATGGGAAAAAGGAGGAAAAGAAAGGAACAATAGGCTCTTTGCCCATTGATCCATGAGGCCATTTCTCATCATATCTGGCTACCTCTTCCAAGAGTCTTAGACATGAACACTCTTATTTCAGGTTTTATATTGAGACAAAATGAGTACCTGGATTTGACCCCTCCTGTCTTCATTTGGAAATGCATCTATTCAGTCAGTCCTCAGAGTTCAATAACTTGTGATCCACTGAGTTTGAGGGGAGCTAACTACATGTGCCTAGAACCTTTTATACTCCTAGGCCTGGAAACTATATCATGGAAGATGGGGCCAATCAGGTTTCATGGATGGAAGAAGTTGTTTCAGGAAACCACTGGTTCTATCACAATTGGTAAATAAGTTTTCTTTAAATTGAGAAAAGTTGTAAAAGTTCTAGCTTAAGTTTTTTTTTTTTTTTTTAAATAAATGATGTTCTCTATCTTTTAGGTTGTACTTTTTTCTTTAAAAATTTTTTCTGTTCAGATACAGAATTATTTTATTGTAATAATTTGAACTAAAGTATTTTCTGATTACAAAAATTGAAGTAATTGTATCTTATTTATAGCTTCACACTAAGATATTTTATGGTTAAATTTGCTTATTTAATGAATGGAGGCACAAAATGACAACACATTTTACTATTGTGGTAGTAAGTCTATTGTAAATAGCTACAGATATGGAGATTACAAAAATAATTTTTTAACAGAAGTATTTAAAAAATTTTGTGATTCAATTATTATAGTCTTTTTTAATCTTGTTCAAACTTAATCCTAGTCTATTTTGTAATCGTTCTCATGCTGAGGAAGTGGCTGTGCTTGTGCTAATTGAATATATATGCCCTGGCAGATTTTATCAGCTGAGGCAGGTTTTAAAGATCATCTTCATCTGTTATCAGTTAGAGAGACCTCTAACTATCAAAAGGTTGGATAGTAGGTGATAGTTTTTTATAAATTATAAAATGACATTTAAAAAAATTCCTTAATAACTTCAGAACTTTATTTACTTTCAACTTTGGCTCAAATATAATCTCATTTTCAGGAAGAGGTTTTTTCATTCATATCAATCACTAAACTCTTAATATTTTCTCAGTATATTCACAATTAAAGTCAGTTATACACTTACACAGTGCAAAGCTTGGAAAACTGAATCCAGTTCCTCTGGGAGCTAAAGGGTTTCTATAAATGTCAGGTAGTGGTTTTTTTTTTTTTTTTAATTTAATAGCCTTTTATTTACAGGATATATGCATGGGTAACTTTATGGCATTAACAATTGCCAAACCTCTTGTTCTAATTTTTCACCTCTTACCCCCCACCCCCTCCCACAGATGGCAGATTGACCAGTAGATGTTAAGTACATTAAAATATAAATTAGATACACAATAAGTATACCTGACCAAAACGTTATTTTGCTGTACAAAAAGAATCAGACTCTGAAATATTGTACAATTAGCTTGTGAAGGAAAATCAAAAATGCAGGTGTGCATAAATATAGGGATTGGGAATTCAATGTAATGGTTTTTAGTCATCTCCCAGAGTTCTTTTTCTGGGCATAGCTAGTTCAGTTCATTACTGCTCCATTAGAAATGATTTGGTTGATCTCGTTGCTGAGGATGGCCTGATCCATCAGAACTGGTCATCATCTAGTATTGTTGTTGAAGTATATAATGATCTCCTGGTCCTGCTCATTTCACTCAGCATCAGTTCGTGTAAGTCTCTCCAGGCCTTTCTGAAATCATCCTGTTGGTCATTTCTTACAGAACAGTAATATTCCATAATTTTCATATACCACAATTTATTCAGCCATTCTCCAACTGATGGACATCCATTCAGTTTCCAGTTTCTAGCTACTACAAAAAGGGCTGCCACAAACATTCGTGCACATACAGGTCCCTTTCCCTTCTTTATAATCTCTTTGGGATATAATCCCAGTAGTAACACTGCTGGATCAAAGGGTATGCACAGTTTGATAACTTTTTGAGCATAGTTCCAAACTACTCTCTAAAATGGTTGGATTCGTTCACAACTCCACCAACAATGCATCAATGTCCCAGTTTTCCCACATCCCTCCAACAATCATCATTATTTTTTCCTGTCATCTTAGCCAATCTGACAGGTGTGTTGTGTATCTCAGAGTTGTCTTAATTTGCATTTCTCTGATTAATAATGACTTGGAGCATCTTTTCATATGACTAGAAATAGTTTCAATTTCTTCATCTGAGAATTGTCTGTTCATATCCTTTGACCATTTTTCAATTGGAGAATAGCTTGATTTTTTATAAATTAGAGTTAATTCTCTATATATTTTGGAAATGAGGCCTTTATCAGAACCTTTGACTGTAAAAATATTTTCCCAGTTTATTGCTTCCCTTCTAATCTTGTCTGCATTAGTTTTGTTTGTACAAAAACTTTTCAGTTTGGTATACAGGTAGTGTTTCTCATAAACAGTCAGGATTAATGTGATAGGATATTTAACCCCTCTTTATTTTTTTTTTTTTCTAAACACTGAGGTTGCTTAAATTTTTTGCAGAGATTCAGGTTTAGAGACACCTACCATTATTCCAGAACTAAAATTTGAACCCAGGTCTTTTGACTTCCTTTCCTGTACTCTTCCCAATGCCCAATACTTCCCTGTAGAACTCCTTGAAAAGAAATAAGATTTAATTTTATGGTGACTTTCAACTTGAATTATGTTGCTTCCTGTTATCTGGGCCAGTCAGACATCCATAAGTTTAGAAGTCTAAAATTCATTATAACATTAAAAAAAATTAAAGAAAAATCTCTTTTTCTTATCACTTTTCCCTCCCTCTCTTATTGAAAAAAAGGGAAAAGAAAAACAAACCCTTGTAGCAAATATACATGCTCATGTTAAAAAACAAAAAACAAAAAACACTTCTCTGTATTGGCCATGTCCAAAAAATATATGATTCATTCTTCATTCTGAATCTATTTTTTTTTAGGAGATGGGTACTAAGTTTCATCACAATATTACTGGAATTGTAATTATTCATTTTGTTGATCAGAGTTCTTATGTTTTTCACAGTTGTTTCTACTTAAAGTATTTTGTCATTATATAAATTGTTCTGGTTTTCCCATTCCTTTTTGTAACAGTTCATACAAATATTAACAAAGTTCTCTGAAACTGTTTCTTTTTTTTCCTTTCTTATGTAATGAAATAGTATTAGATTATATTCATATAACATAATTTGGTAGGGACCCCTTTTGTTTCCAAATATTTTGCTATCACAAAAAGATCTAATACAAACATTTTTGTACATATAAGTGATTTTCTTCTTTGATTTCTTTGGAGGGATAAGACTAGTACAATAATCACTGGGTGATAGGGCTTGCATAGTATAGGGACAATGGTGCATAATTTGTTGCTTTCTAGAATGAATAAATAAATTTATAGATCCACCAAAAATGGCCATTTTTCCAAAACCCCTTCTAACATTTTAAAAACATTTTCTTCTTGTTTTCAGCTTTGTGAGTCTGATGGTTTTAAAGTAGAACTTCCAAATTGCTTTAATATATATTTATCTACTTAATAGATATTTGGAATATTATTTTTTAAATTGCTAGTGATAACTTGGATTTTAAAAAAAGCTGTCTGTTCATAATCATTGACAATATATTTATTGGGGAATGGCTCTTACTCTTAAAATTGAAATCAATTCCTAATATATCTTCAAAATGATTATCAGACAAGGTTGCCACAGTCTTTTCCCCTCACTTAACTGCATCCTTTCTAATTTAAGCTATATTAGTTTTGTTTGTGGGGGAAAATTGTCAGAGGGTTTATTTTATCTTCTGTGATTCTCTTGATAACTAATATTGTGGGGGAAAATTGTTGTCAGAGGGTTTATTTTATCTTCTGTGATTCTCTTGATAACTAATATTTGGTCACGAAGACTTCCCTTATCTATTATTCTGAAAGGTAATTTCTTCCTTACTGTTCTTATTTGTTTATGATTTGACCTTTTATTTCTAAATCATGTAGTCATTTGGAGTTGGTCTAGTTATAAAGCATAAGATGTTCCATTTATAGTTTCTACTGGATTGTTTTCCAGTTTTCCAGCAGTTTTGGTCAAATAATAAATTCTTATTATAATAGTAAGTAACATTAGATTATAGTGTTGGCTACCAAATCCATTCCATTGACCAATCTCCTTATTACTTTACAGTATCAAATAATTTTGAATATTAAAGTATTCTGTGAATTTGGATAGCAAAAGAATCCATCTTTATTTCATTAATATTGATTTCCTTTGTAATTCTTTAAAAACATATGAGCAAGGTACCAAAGACTTCACAATACTATTAAATGGGTTTATGATAGTATAAAGAGCTCAAGAATACTTAGCCTATGTCTTTCCTTCTCTATTTTGATTCTCTTTGGTTTAGGTTATCAAGATCTTATTTACATTATAAAAGAAATTATATAGGACCCCCCTCCTTTTCCAATAAATTCATAATCATGCATATGGAAGGGATAAATTCACTTATGAAACATGTTAGCCAAATGCACTACAAAAAATTTATCAATGTTGTTGATAAGGAACATGCTTGAAACTTAAAAATTCACAAAGTTCTACTGAGGGAACAAAACGAAATTTATTGTGTTTCCAGAGAATTCACAAAAGCAGAGGTAGCAAGTATGAGCTCAGCAAAGGCAAAGTAAAGATGGACATGGTTTAAAGAGACATCAGAGAAAATTATATTATGCTTAAAGGCATCATAGAGAATAAGATAAATAATATGCATAAACATTGATGATATAGCATCTAAAAACTTAAAGGGAAAATTAACATAACTGTTAGCAAAATCTTAATAGCTACAAACTTCAAGGGTGGCCCTTTCAGATTAATACAAATGTAAAAAATGTAGAATCTAAAAGGAATTTTAGAAAAAAATTTATATAATAGATCTTTAGCAATTACTGAATAGGGATATATACTATACATCTCTCCATTACAATAATTAACCATACGCCATAATATAAAATCTCATAAATACATTCTGTTAGAATATACTGGCACAATGTCTTTGAAATTAAATTGACACACTAGCTTCTTTGAAAATAATTATAAAATTTTCCTTGAACTAATCTTATGAATGGTATCATCAAGTTGATCATATTTAAATTTCTTTACAAACCTTAAAGTACTATGTAGGTGTTGCCTATTATGATTGATAATACTATTAATAGAACATTTTCAAGACTAATCATATAAAGGAAGCTGTGATACCTCTAAATATCATTGTATAATTTTTTTTATATTATTATAGTAACTTTTTATTGACAGAACCCATGCCAGGATAATTTTTTTTACAACATTATTATCCCTTGCACTCACTTCTGTTCCGATTTTTCCCTCCCACCCTCCATGCCCTCCCCTAGATGGCAAGCAGTCCTATATATGTTGAATATGTCCTAGTATATCCTAGATACAATGTATGTGTGCAGATCCAAACAGTTTTCTTGTTGCACAGGGAGAATTGGATTCAGAAGGTAAAAATAACCCGGGAAGAAAAACAAAAATGCAAACAGTTTACATTCATTTCCCAGTGTTTTTTTCTTTGGGTGTAGCTGCTTCTGTCCATCATTGATCAATTGAAACTGAATTAGGTCTCTTTGTCAAAGAAATCCACTTCCATCAGATTACATCTTCATACAGTATTGTTGTTGACGTATATAATGATCTCTTGGTTCTGCTCATTTCACTTAGCATCAGTTCATGTAATTCTCTCCAAGCCTCTCTGTATTCATCCTGCTGGTCATTTCTTACAGAACAATAATATTCCATAACATTCATATACCACAATTTACCCAACCATTCTCCAATTGATGGGCATCCATTCAGTTTCCAGTTTCTAGCCACTACAAACAGGGCTGCCACAAACATTTTGGCACATACAGGTCCCTTTCCCTTCTTTAGTATCTCCTTGGGGTATAAGCCCAGTAGTAACACTGCTGGATCAAAGGGTATGCACAGTTTGATAACTTTTGGGCATAATTCCAGATTGCTCTCCAGAATGGTTGGATTCGTTCACAGCTCCACCAACAATGTATCAGTGTCCCAGTTTTCCCGCATCCCCTCCAACAATCATCATTATTTTTTCCTGTCATCTTAGCCAATCTGACAGGTGTGTAGTGGTATCTCAGAGTTGTCTTAATTTGCATTTCTCTGATTAATAATGATTTGGAACACTCTTTCATATGAGTGGTAATAATTTCAATTTCATCATCTGAAAATTGTCTGTTCATATCCTTTGACCATTTATCAATTGGAGAATGGCTTGGTTTCTTATAAATTAGAGTCAGTTCTCTATATATTTTGGAAATGAGGCCTTTATCAGAACCTTTAACTGTGAAGATGTTTTCCCAGTTTGTTGCTTCCCTTCTAATCTTGTTTACATTAATTTTGTTTGTACAGAAGCTTTTTAATTTGATGTAATCAAAATTTTCTATTTTGTGATCAATTATGGTCTCTAGTTCGTCTTTAGTCACAAATTTCTTCCTCCTCCACAAGTCTAAGAAATAAACTATCCTATGTTCCTCCAATTTGTTTATAATCTCGTTCTTTATGTCTAAATCATGGACCCATTTTGATCTTATCTTGGTATATGGTGTTAAGTGTGTGTCCATGCCTAATTTCTGCCATACTAATTTCCAGTTATCCCAGCAGTTTTTGTCAAATAATGAATTCTTATCCCAAAAGTTAGGATCTTTGGGTTTGTCAAACACTTGACTATTCTGTCTTGTGAACCTAATCTGTTCCACTGATCAACTAATCTATTTCTTAGCCAATACCAAATGGCTTTGGGGACTGTTGCTTTATAATATAGTTTTAGATCAGGTACAGCTAGGCCACCTTCATTTGATTTTTTTTTTTTCCTTAATTCTTTTGAGATTCTTGACCTTTTATTATTCCATATGAATTTTGTTGTTATTTTTTCTAGATGATTAAAATATTTTCTTGGAATATCATTGTATAATTTAAAGATATTTTGGATACAATGTTTTCATTAGCCATATCTACTTTTTTTTTTTTTTTTAACAAATAAACAATTCTTCTTAGCTTTAATTGGAGAGAGAGAGAGAGAAATAGGTACCTGACAGCATGCCTTCTTGTTAGATCCTTGAAAGTGATGGGATTTAGTGTGGAAAAGACCTTGGAGATTATTTTATTCATTTTCTCTTTGAAGAAACTGAAACTAAGAGAAATTAAGTTACTTGCTATCACACATGTAAGTAGCAGAAGAGAATTTTGGATCCAAATGCTTTGGTTAATATCCAGTGCTCGTTTTTGAAGATCAAGGCTTAAAGAATAGAAATTAATGAATTGTCTATTACTCTATATCTTTTAAATAGAATTTTATGTTAACTGAAACTACTGATTAAATCAAAGTAAATTTGACAATTCTGTGAGGATTATTATCCCATAACTATTAAAAAACAAAAATATCTATTAATCACATAACATGACATTATCTTATTAAGTGGACAATAGCTCATACTTCTATTAGTTTACATATTAAAAGAAACAATATTGATTCAAAAAGGTATGAAAGATATGCCAATTTTTCTCTCAAATTAATTATTTTACTTGCATTTTGACAGAAGCATAGATTTTTCATCTGCATAATAGAATAATAGCCAATACAAAGTCTACTTTATCTTACATATTAAAATGTGGCAGAAAAACAAAGAGCTTTCTGATTATGATAATGTTTTTTAGGGGCAGCTAAAAGGCACAGTGAGTAGAGCACCAGCCCTGAAGTCAGGAGCACCTGAGTTCAAATTACTAGCTATGTGACCCTGAGCAAGTCACTTAACACCAATTGTACTACCAAAAAAAAAAAAGAAAGAGAAAGGCTTTTATATGATATATTTCCATTAAAGCTTTCTTTAAAAAAAGGTTGCATTCTATGGATTATTACATTTATTTTTAAGTTAGATATAAATTAATTTGTGTATATATATGTATATACATATATACATACATATATATGTATATACATATATACATACATATATATATATATATATGTATACACACACACACACACACACACACACACATACACACACACAATGATTTTGTTGTGAAACATGACCAAATTGATATGGCAAAATTTCCTCTAAACAGTGATCTGAAAGAACTAATTGAAATTTATGTAAAATTCTCAATGCAACTAAAGTACCCCAGATTTATTTCCTTTATCTTAAAATTTATTGGCATCATGTTTCCTGTGTTTTTTGCATTATGTTAGGCTTGTAGTAGACCATGCTTTTTATATTTGTTTGTCTTGTTTATATTATTAAGCACTGAGACTAGATAGAAAATTATCACAAGAGTGACACTAGGATTACAGAAAAGGAATATAGCCTAAGACTTTCTTTCAGGCCCCCACATTACCATAGATATCCAGTTTGAGAGCCAAAATTCAGCAAAAGTAAGAATTAAATTCAGTTTTCCAACCTCCAAAATAAATGGTTTCAAATATATATTAGGTTTTATGTACAAAGCACATACATTTGTATGAATTTTTATAACTATTTCCACTGACTGAATAGTTTTAAGTACTATTTTAAAATCAAGTTTAAATAAATGCAGAATTTTATTTTACTTTTTTAAAAAAATCTTTTAATTCATTATCTGGAACCTTGAAAATTCAGGGGCTCATGACTTTGTGTTACTTCTAAGGATTTTCACTTCATGGAAGCGGTACAGATAAATACACACTATCAGAACCATAGGGTCATAGAATAGAATATGACTATTTGATCATCTGGTCTAACCTCATTATTTTACAGATGAGGAGACAGAGTTCCTGAGAAAAGTAGTTCACATGAAAAAAACATTTAATTGAGCTAAAAATCAAGACAACTTAATTTTAGAGACATCTGCATAGTATACCAGGTAGTGATAGATCTGGGGTTTAGAAAATCTGGGTTTAAATGTTGCTTCAGATATGTACTCTGTATATAATCCTGGGTAAATTATAAAATCCTTTATCCTCAGCTAAAATGAGGATGATAGTTATTTTACTAATTATGGTGAATATTAATCTCAAATGAGATAAGCAGGGCTTTGTAATTCTTAATTTTGCACAGAGTTAGAACACAATTTGATGAAATAACTAAATATATGAACGAAGTCCCTAGTAGTGGTATCCTCCTAGTCATTCATGTATGTAACCTTGAGGTCATCCTTGATTCTAAATTTTCCCATTTTTCTCCACTCTCTCACCCCATCCAAGGAGTTGCCAAGTTTTTTCAATTTTACAGTGAATAGCTTTGATGATAATAAATATTTTTATTCATTTATCTCTATTAATTTTAACTCCAAATCTCTCAGAATACATTCTTTTCTCTTCACTCACATAGCTACTACTATAACTTAGTCCCTTATTATCTCTTGTGTGAAATTCTGTAATAGCCTCCTAATTGGTTTAACCTCACTGCAGCATTTCCTCTCTCCAATCTATTGTACACAGAACTGGCAAAATTATCTAAGACATAGGCCTGATCATGTTACTGTCATTGCCAAGTTAAAAAAATCACCATTGGTCTCTCTATTTTTAAAAATGAAATACACAAATTCCTTAACCTGGAATTGAAAGCCTGCAACAATCTGGCTTCTGTCTATATTTTCAACTTTTAAAACTCCATTCATTTTATGTTTCTTTTTGTTTTATTTTATTTTTCTTACATAGGATGAGTCTAAATTCATCATTATCATCATCATCATAATGATAATTATAGTTAACTTTATGTAGCACTTTTAAGAATTGTAAAATAATATGTAAAATACAAATATGTCATTTGATACTTTTACACCTTCATCCTCAGGCCTTAAAATAGTGCCTTATTCCATACCTAGCAGGTACCATCATTCTTATCTCTCAGAGGCTTTGTTTTTCTTAAATTTACATGTCTGGAGCTATTTCTTCTTTATATTCTTCTCTGATTTCCTTAATTGTTGCTGATTTTTCTCTCAAGTCACTTTTATCGATTTACCTGTGTATACATAAAACATATATGTTTTATACCTAGTTTCTCTTTTGCTTAGTATGAATTTAACAGATTAATATATAAACTCTTCAGGCAAATGTTCTTTATTTAAGGACAAAAAACTACAGTCTTGTAATCCAAACAGTCACATTTCTCTCTTTTTTTTTTTTTTTTTTTTTTTGTGCAACAGTATTTTATTTTTTCAAATACATATAAAGATAATTTTCAACATTCAGTTTTGTAAACATTATATTCCAAATTTTTATCCTTCTCTCCTTTACTTTCTTCCTCCCCAATTATAGCAAGCAATCTCATATGGGTTAAATATGTGAAATTCTTTTAAAATAGTTTCTTCTTTGTCATATTGTTTAAAAAAATCAAATCAAAAAGGAAAAACACTAGAAAGAAAAAAGAAGCAAAGAACAATAGCAAAAAGTGAAAATACTATATTTTAATCCACATTTAATGTCCATAATTCTCTCTCTCTGGATGTGGATGGCATTTTCCATCCCAAGTCTACTGGAATTGTCTTGAATCAGCAATTATTGAAGAGCTCAGTCCATTGCAGTTGATCATCCCATAATTTTGTTGTTACTATGTACAATGTTCTCTTGGTTCTACTCATTTCACTCAGCATCAGTTCATGTAAATCTTTCCAGGCTTTTCAGAAATCAATCTGCTCATCATTCCTTATAGAACAACAATATTCCATTACATTCATATATCATAACTTATTCAGCCATTCCCCAACTGATGGGCATGCACTCAATTTCCAGTTCCTTTCCACTTCAAAAGGGGCTGCTACAAATATTTTTGTATATGTGAGTCCTTTGCCCTCTTTTATGATCTCTTTGGTATATAGACTCAGTAGTGAGACTGTTGAATCAAAGGTTATGCACAGTTTTATAGTCCTTTGGGTATGGTTCCAAATTATTCTCCATAATCGTTAAGTCAGACATATTTCTAATTAACATTCAAGTATTGAAATTTTGTTCATTTGATACTTGTTTCTCACTAAATAGAAGACTAAACAACTAGATATTGCTATTTTTTATTTTAGATCTATTCATTCTGTAGTTTAATCTCTGTCAACTGAGAATGGCATTTGAAATTCTACTTAGTAATTCAATACTTGGATATTAATCAGAATGATACTTGGTAGTTTATACATTTTTCTTTCACGGTATCTTAAAATCTAGTACATAGGCTTTTTGTTTGATCATCTTTTTGCTGGAGTCCAATAAGTCTTAAATTGTCTCTCCTTAACCTCTTTTCCTAGTTAATTGTTGTTGATAATAGATACTTTACATAGTTTAATTTTGGGTCTCAACTTTGTTCTATTATTTCTTGTTGTCCCATAAAGTCATGGAGTTCTATTTGTACCATTCTTTTTTTTTTCTTTCAGGATGTCTTCTTTTTGTGTAAACTATTCTATCATCTATTATTAGTTATTTATTCTCTTTTTAGTTTTTTTTTCCCTTAAGAGGTTCATGAACATTTCATTTTTTAAAAATTTCTTGTTTTATGTTTTCCATATACTTTTGGAGTTCTTTTGGCCAATATATTCTTTTTCTGATGATCATCCAAAACTCAGTTTGGAATTATTTTATTCCTCTTAGACTCCTCTTTATCTCATTGTCTCTTTATTACAGTATTTTAAAAAGTACATTTTATTGATGCTTTTTTATGTCACCCACATTTTTCCCAACAACTATTTTTTTTGTCCCTTGCATAGATATTTTAAAAAATATTTTCAAATATGAAAAATATAAAACACACACAAGTGTGCAAGAAGCTTACTAATGCAGAAAAATGGAGAAAGGCGGGTCTAGGTATTTGTGTGTGTATAAATTGTAAATATTGTAAATATGAAATATAAAGAATATCTTTGTAATTTTACAATACTTGATTTTTAATGTTTTTCATTTACATTTTTATAGATACTGTATTATTTTTGCTTACTTTGTATCAGTTCATATACAGTTTTCTAAGCTTCTCTCTATTTGTCATCGTCATCATTCTAATAGTTCATTCAGTCATTTTCATTACGTTCATGTGCTTCAATTTATTTAGGTATTTCCTCATTGATAGATATCCACTTTGTTTTTCATTCTTTGCTATCACAAAAAAGCATCTGTAAATATTTTAGTGAAATGGCTTATAAATTTTCTTATGTTTACTTCTGTTTCCAGACTCAGTTTCTGGATTAAGAAGTCAGTCTCTTTTTTTCTCTTGATTGCTTGGATATAGCTTTTTGATTCAGGTCCATTTCTAGCCAAAGCTTAGATGATTCAGCTTTTCCCATGTCACAGTTCCAGATGGGTGGCTTCATCCTTATCCTGCTGCCTGCTGTCTTCCATGACTCTGAGCTGTGAAATGTAGTCACATCCTGGTGGATGTACCCTCTGCCTAAGTCTTTGACTTTTGCCAATTCTGACTCTGTGATCAGTCATTTGCTTACATTTTCTGCCTATCGTCCTTCTATTTGTTACCTGTGACTTCTATTTTAAGTACAAACCTAAAAAGATTGTCTTTTAACTTCCATTTTGCCTCTGATTCTGACTCATCCAACTTTACCACCATTCTCCCCTACCTTATTCCGTTTTCCCCACCCCCACTACCTTTTCATTCTTTTTATGTAGAACTATTGTTTCCTCCTTATATTTATGTCCCCAGCACTTAACAGAAGTGCTTGGTACATGGTAAGGACTTCATAAATGTTTTTTACCCATCTGCCAATCCTGAATGAATTTGACTGTTTTCAGGACTCCTGAAGGTACCTGAGCATACACTACAATTAGATAATTATGGGAGCTTATAAGAGAAATAAATTAAATACTATAGAAGAAGAAGAAAAATGGGTCACTGCAGATCCTTGTGGAACTTACACAGTTATAGCTTAAATAAAGATATAGCAAAGAAGACTTGAGAAAAGTGATCTGATGAGTAGGAGGAGAGTAGGTGTAGAGTAATATCATGCAAACCTAGATATTAAAGAGTATCAAACTTCAGCTAAGAAGAGACTCTTTATCTCAATTGCTACCTAGGCTAAATCACTGAATGGTTGTGGTCTTAGTCAAACTGAGACCTATTGAAGATCTTAGCTTAAAAAGGCCCCAGTCTCCCACTGCATACAGGTTTTTCTCCAGCCGTTCTGATCTATATCTTGCCACTGGAAACAGATGGCCTTGGAGGGGAGGTTGAGGCAGGTGACTTTGCACAGGCCTTCCTCCCTCCCTCTCTGAAATCCAATTCACCTGCATGTCACGGCATCACCTCCCTGATGTGATTCCTTATTCCATCAACTAGTACTGTATCATCTTTACGTTGAGAGAACAATCTGATAGGGAAGAGCAAATTTTACAGCAGAAAGTGGAGTCCTGAAAATGTAGAAAGAAGAAAGTATCAGAGAAGAGAGTGATTGACAGTGTCAAAGTCTACAGAACATCAGGGACAATAAGAATTGAGAAAAGGCCTTTGGATTTGACAGTTCAGAGATTATTAGTAATTTTGGAGAGAGTGGGTTTGATGGAATAAGATCAGATGAGTGTGAGTGGAGAGAAAATGGAGGCATCTATTGAAGACAACCTTTTCAAAAAGCTTAACTTTAAAGAGCAGAAGAGAAATATGATAGTAATTAACAGGAATGGAAGGATCATATAAAGATTTTTTCATTACCCTTGCTGCAAGCCATATACTTCACCATTAGTCTTCTGAAGTCACTATTTTGATCATTTTTCTGAAGTTTTCAGTGTTTTCTTTTATTTAATTGTTTTCTTGTTTTAAATTATGTTCGTGCTGTTGCTTAATATTAGGCTTCCTAAAATATCTTTCTAAGTCCCCCTGAATTCCTCATATATATATATTATTTCTTATTGTGTATTAATATTCCATTACATTCATATAGCAGAACTGGTTCAATTTACACCAATAAAATCATTAAGTTTAAAGCAAAGGGGGAAAAAAGACTATTGTGATCTAGTAGTACAATTCTAATTATGTGAATTGCCTACTCAGTAAACTCCAGTGTTTTTCTTATAGAATCAAATATAAACCTTTTGTTTGGCATTTAAAACCCTTCACAGTCTCTCTTCTTTCCACTTTTACAATCTTATTGCATGGTATTCCCTTTCACATATGATATGTTAGCTAAAATGGCCTTCTTACTTCTGTTTACTCATAGCACTTCATACCTTCCTGTGCATGTGTCTTTGTCCTAGGTGTTTCCCATACTCCTTTTTTCCAGAACTTCCTTTTTAAATCTTCGTTCAAGCATTATCTTCTTCATGAAGCCTTTCCTGATCTCCCCAGGCGGTTGTGCATTTTGCCCTCAAATTTTATTGTATCTTTTTTGTTCAAATGTACATTTGTACATGTTCTTTAATTTCACTGGGTTTTAAGATTCTTAAAAGCAAGGAATGTTAAATTTTGGTTTCTATATCCCTACTGTTTTGCATAGTATGTTGTATTTAATTTAATAAATGTCTTGATTAGTTGAAGCTTTGAGTTAGAAAATCCTCAATCTTGTCCTCCCCCAGAAATGTTAGTATAATATCTTTTAAATGGGAGGCAGTATGCTGGGCACTGTGAATACAAAGAAAGGGCCTTTGGGAGAGACTAAAAGCTTAGAATTCAGTTATTTGGTTTTTATAATGATCCAAGTGGGAAGTGATGAAGTACTATACTGGGATGACCCAATGGACAGACAGGAAAAGGATGGTTTAACAGATACAGGGCAAAAAAATGATTGGATTATTGGGGTAAGGAAAGAGAAGAGTCAGAATGACTATAAGTTTGTGAACCAGAGTGACTGGAAGGATGGACATTTGTACCCAATTAACCTGCTTTGTGATAAAGACACTCAAGAGCTTCTCCAAAGGATATATTCATTAGCCAGGAAAATTTAAAGTTATTTTTGTAGAATTGATATTGATAGGGGGAAAGCAAGAAAATTCAATCTTAATGTAAAGAATATGGGTCCTGGGACAGCTAGGTAGCACAGTGTATAAAGTACTGGCTGTGGAATCAGGAGGACCAGATCAAATTTGGCCTTAGACACTTAACACTTATTATCTGTATAACCCAGGACAAGTTACTTAATCCTGATTGCCTCATCAGAGAGAGACAGAGAGACAGAGAATATTGTACCTTAAAAAGAGATAGTTATTAGACTTGTCCTATGTACTGATTTGAAGTATTCATTATTAACCTTTTAAATTTTGGAAAATGATTTTTTTCTTAGAGTTTCAAGTGACTTTGTAGGTATAACAAATTGAATAAAAAAAACAAAGAAATTATGTAGTAGCCAGTATAAAAAGAGTTAGTTACATAGCATCGCAGGGTTTTGGAAATTATCTTAGATAATCTGGTTCTACTTTCCTCTATCTCCACTCCCATTTTTAGATGAGAAAACTGAGGCTTTGAGGCCTGGGACTTTCCTGTGGTTTTAACATCTAGTACTAGAACTGGGATTCAGAACTGTTTCTTCTAATTTCTTTACCTTGTGCTATTTTTAATATTCTATACTAGTGGGGTAGAAAGAAAGCATACAAAATATCTGTCCAGTCAGGGATATGCTTTCTGTATAGTCTGAGTATTTGTTTTCTAACCATTTAGTTACATCATCCTTAGTGTATTTGTTATCTACTTACTTTGTAATCAAGACCACCCACTTGATTTAGCCTGCTGACTTTTATGCTTTTTTCTTCCCTCAAGGCTACAGTACATGTGTATTCATGTTTTTGCTTTCCCATTTACTCAGATCTCCAGCTGGGAAAATGTAGTGTGTACAATATACTCTGCCTTCAGCTGACATTTCTCACAAATTGCAACAGAAACACTGCTATCAGCAGCCTAATAACAGGTAGAAAACATCTCTACATTATCAAGTCCCAGCAGGATTCAGAAACTATGGTTACCAAATTTTCAAAGAGGAGGGGTTAGGAAATTTTCTATCTAAGAAAAACTGAAATAACATTGAAAAATGATTCAATGAAAGCTCCTTTTTGAAAACGATTTCTCAGAGCTGACTTAGCAGGATTAGAATACTTTAATTTTTTTGCCTAATAGTTATTTTTGAAGCTCTCACAAGAGGTTTCTGTGATTAAGGCCTTAGTGGGGGGAAAAGAGATCATTTGTTTATTTTTTACCCTTCTATTCTTTTGAAAGAAAACTTGTTTTGCTAAACTAGATAAAAAAGAGTAGGATAATTATAATAGAGAAAGAAGTTACACACAAGCCAATATGTGCTCAATGACTAGAGATCCATATGGTTGCAGTAGAAAACATAGCAAATATCTTCTATTCCTGATCCTGTCTATATTAAATTAATTTGATATTGCATCATGATCTGTCCATACACTTAGTATCTGTGCTCTAAGAATGTGAAAGAACTTTATATGAAGGACTAACTGCAATTTATTAACATTCTCAGGCTTTACTTGATATGAAAATAGCAAATATATTTGCAAATCTCTCCCTTAAAATGTAAAAGAAAGCAGTAACTGAAATACCAGATAGGAATCTGAATTGTTCTTTTATGTTTAGTTCTGTGAGACTAAGTGTTTTGCATTTAAACAACAGTTTAATTTTCAAAATAGAGTTCAGTATCCTGCTTTGAGAAAGGCATTATTAGAGTTTGTTATTTCCCAATCCTTTTGGTTAGTAACAGTAGAATTTTGGCTTTTTATAAGAAAGATTATTATAAATGATGAAAAAAAGTTCTTTTTACCAAAAATGTTGTCATTTTGTACATTTTTCAGTTTATGTAAAAAGAAGTCGGAATATTATGCTATCAATTTTATTATTTTCAATTTCTTTTTCATAAAACCATAACAGTTATAATTTTATCATAGGGCTTCTTGATATTATATTGCTAAAAATATAATATATTTTTATTTAGTATATTTAGCTTTGTATCCAAAAATTACCCTAAGTAATGTGGAAATTATCTGGATCAAAGATAATTGCTTCAATAGGGATATAAATGAAAGGATTCTTGAAATTAAAAAAAAATTCAAATAACAACATAAAGCATGGCTTTAGAATCTCACATTTCAGTAATACAGGGACTTCACTGTATTCATTGCTATGAGTAGCACAGAAATAAATGACTGATTATCTCTTTTTAGTAAGATAAAAGTGAAGGGGAGATAGGTGATATAGAGGAAGTACAGCTGCTCTCTATGATATTGAAGTACGGTAACTCAGATAGTACACTAGTTATTGATTTATCCTGACCTTTCAGCCATCAGTGACTCCATTTTATGTCCTGCTTGGTTACAATGAAACACTTCTCTTTGTGTCCTATATAAACCAGACTCAGATAAATGGTCTTTGTAAGAAGGCTAAGGGGATGCTGCTTTGTATTAGAAGCACAGTTGGTGAATCACAAGAAAGTTTTGGTCACCTCATTATTTCCTTTAGGGTCCTTCACCCATTTGTCCTTTTGGCATGGTGTTGGGACAGAAACTTCTTCACTATTTTCACCTTTAGCAATTTAGATTTCCTATGGCACTTTTTCACTTACTTTCTCTCACATTTAATAATGGGGAGTGAAATGGACTGTGTTTTATCAACAGTTAAATATACTTTTTATTGATGTGTTTTGTCTTTACATCAAATTTTTTCACTCTGGCATCCTCCTACCCTCATTCAATTCTTGTAAAAACACATTAAAGAAAACATTTGAAAAACAGACTATCATCTTTGCCAATTTGCAGGGTATGAGATAAAACTAAAGTTGTTGTAATTTATATTTTCTCTTGCTATCAGTGATTTGAATCATATTTTCATGTGGTGACTTATAGTTTACAATTCTTTTGAAAGCTATTCATATCCTTTGATCTTTTATCTACTGGGGAATGTCAACTGACAATTATATCACATTTTAACAGTCCTTAAAGGGGACAACATTCTTTTTCTATCAGGTAATCTTTATTTTATAAATGGTTCACTCTCTTTGGTCAGCTGTAGGGCTCAAACAATACTTTTAGGCTATGAGACTTCATTTGGAGAAGATTTAAATTCATTTCTCTTGAGCAGTCAGCCAAGATTTTACCACAGTCCTCTTCTTAATCTGATTCACATTGAATGCAGTATTAGTAAGGTCATGAGAAAGTGGAAAAATCACTAAACTTGGAAATAGATTTTACATAGATTTTAATTCCAGTACTGCCATGGACTAATTTGGGGAACTTGGATAAGTCACTTAGATTTTGAGCCTCACTTCCTCAGTAAATGGTTAGCTGGGTTTTTAGTGTCCTTCTAACACTAATATTTTCTAATCTATAAGTGATCTCTTATATATCTGTCTATATTTTGTCATGGAGAATGTGAAAGCCCCAAAACAGCTTCTGACAAAACTTGCTTTACTTTTTCCAGTGCCCAAATGTTCTCTTCTAGATATTCTTGTTGTGCCACAGTTCCCTTTTATTGTGCTGACTCAGTTTCCCTGAATTGTTCTACCTCAGTTCCTAATTGTTCTGTTCAATCCTGCAACACTACCCCTCCCTCCTAATTATGATGATCCAGATAAGGAGAAAGACCTTGTATTTTAGACATCATCAGAATGTTGGGTACCTCTCCCCATTCTGTAATCCCAATTTTTCAGAATGTCCCATGCCTCCCCCCACCCTGTCAGAAACGATTTGATAGTCCTGTTCCCACTCTCAGTGCTACAACTTTTTCTTCATGTTGTTGACTTCCATAATTTCTTTCTATAGGTTATACATTTCCATCCAGAAGATAATATTCCTCAGAACACACTAGATAACCAGCATAGTTTTGCAGATACTAATCACACATATTTATTTTGTCATAAAGAAAAAGATACAGGACAAAATATGTAGATAATACACAAAATAATGATCATGTCATCACCTTCCTTTTCTTTTCTTTTTATTTATTTATTAAAAAAAAAAAAAAAAAAAGCTGTGTTGGATTAGCTTCTATGGGAAACAAGTACTTCTGGTAAAGCTGACCACAAAGTGGCTATGCTCTAGTTTCATATTAAAAGAGGTGAAGGAAATGAATGGATTCAAGAGATTTATAGTCAAAGGACAAACTATTCCCTGGAGCTCTGTTTTGTGGTTTGTTCAAGGTAGTTTTTCTGCTGTGGTCAAAGGGAATTTAAAAGGCAGTAAAATTGGAGAGGAGTGTGTTATATTTAATCTTTATAAATACTTTGTAGAAAATGTTTATTTCTTTTCCCCCCTATACTGTAAAAATGAATTTTAAGCAATTAATATGGCTATGAATGCTTTGCAACATTTTGAGTGGAAGTTATCCTGAAATATTTAAACTACTCTTAATTATTTAAATAATCAATTGACAAATATTTATTTAGCGTCTATTATATCACCATGCATCATACTGTGTTCCAGGGACACCGATACTATGAATGAAACAGTCCTATTCAAAAAGAGCTTATAGTCTAACTTGAATTAATGGAATTAATACAACTTAATATTGACATTAATAAGAAATTTAAGTTGCTCGTTGACAAAAACATTTACTAATAATACTCCTTAATTATGATCAACAATAAAATTTGCTATAACTCCTCCAATCTTCTGCTTAGGAAATATTAAGGGTATGTCTATATTGGCTTTTGTTCCAGGCATTTTTTAGAACAGTCAAGTTACTTTGAGCAATTTTAGAATAAGTTCACATTTATAGAATATTTCATTTCATTTATATTTAAAAATATAAAACCAAAGTTATTTAAAATAAAATAAGTAAAGATCAGTTTTTCAATCTGTCTTATTTGAGAGGAGGGAAAATTATTCCCTTTTTATGTGTATGTGACCCACGTATAGACCCCCAGTCAATATGGACTTATTTTGGGGTAATTGATAATGTTAAATATGAAGGAATGTACACATTCACAGAATTAATTAACTGAATTAACAGAATTTCTTAATTATGTAACCACTCTTAAAATTGATTGAGAAGTTAATGTTCAAAACCTCATCAAAAAATAAAATTATTGTTTTATATTTTAATTAAGACCTATTATGTCCCACCATTTCTGGTACTGGTTTTCCTGGGCCAGTTGTTTTTGTTGTCCTTACTGTCTATGTTAAAACTGTTTTTTGTTCTGTTCTTGCTAAACTCCTCCCATTCCCCTCTTCTAGTCAACATAGTAAGTTTAAGTAGCCAGTATAAAAAAAAAAAAAAAAAACAAAAAACAGTAGCCATGATGATAAGTTTTTTTACTACCATATTCATTATTAGAGTGTTAATTCATGTCATGTACAAAAAAATTAAAGAATAAAAGTTAATAAGGCTCCTATCTGAGGTACTGCTGAAAATATTTATGTTCTTGTTTGCTGTTTCTTTTTTTAAATTTACTAATGATTAACATTATTTTTTGAAATTTTTGAGTTCCAAATTCCCATACAGTCTTGAGTCTTTTCCCTCAAGCATTGAGGAAGGAAGCAATATGCTATCAATTATACATGTGAAACCATACAAAACATGTTTCCATGTTAGCCATGTTGAAAAAAAAAGGCAAGATAAAAAGAGGAAGTTTAAAAAGTATGTTTCATTCTGCTCTGGAGTTCATTATTTCTAGAGGTTTTTTTCATTGTGAATACTTTGGAATTGCTTTGGATCATTTTTTTTTTTAATAGAGTAGCTAAATCTTTCACAGTTGATCACTGTTATTATTATGTTACTGTATCTATGTATAGTGTTCTCCTGTTTCTGCTCATTTTACTTCTGTTCATACAAATCCCTTCAGGTTTTTTGAAACCACCCTCTGTCATTTCTTATAGCACAATAGTATTCTATCACAATCACATACCACAACTTGTTCAGTCTTCTCCAGTTGATGACCATCTCAATTTAACATTCTTTGATACCATAAAAAGAGGTGATATAAATATTTTTGTACATATAAGTTCTTTTCCTTTCTTTTTGATCTTTTTGAGATACACCTAATGATGGTATTGATAAGTCAAAAAGTATGCACAGTTTTATGGACCTTGAGCATAATTATACATTTTTTTCCAGATGATTAAATCAGTTCATAATTCCACCAAAAGTAATCCTATTTTTTCCATATCCCCTTCATCATTTATCATTTTACTTTTCTATCTTCTTAGCCAGTCTCATAAGTGTGAACCTCAAAGTTCTTTTAGTTTGCATTTTAAAATCATTAGTGATTTGGAATATTTTTATATGATTGTTGATGTTGATGGTTTAATTTCTTCTTGGAAAATTACTTGTTCATATCATTTGACCATTTATTGGGAATGGCTCTTTTTTTAGTTCTTTTTTTTTAAATTCTCTTTTTAGTTCTTTTATAAATATGACTTAATTCATGAAAAGTGCCCCTTTTCAGAGAAACTTGGTGGAAAATTTTTCACCAGTTTCCTGCTTTCTTTCCAAGTTTGGCTCGATTGGTTTTATTTTTACAAAACTTTTTCTTTTTTATGCAATCAAAATTATATATTTTTTTCTGTCTGATGTTTAGTCACAACTCTTGCCTTCTCTATAGAGTTGACATTTAAATTTTAAATCTTTCCCTAATTTGCTTCTGTTATCACTATTTGTGCCTAAACCATGTATCCATCATCTTGTTATAAGGTGTGAGATGTTGATGTGTGTAATTTGTTCCAAACAATTTTCTCAACAATTTTTGTCAGATGCTGAGTTCTTTTCTCAAAGACTTAGATCTGTGGGGTTATCAAACACTAGGTTGCTATGGTCATTTACTACTATGTATTATGTATCTAATCTATTCCACTAATCTACCATTGTATTTGTTAGTCAATACCAGATTGTTTTGATGATTATATAGCTTGAAATCTGGTAGAATATTTTCACTTCTTTATTTTATTGATTCCCTTGACATACTTTACCTTTTATTTTTCCAAATTAATTTTTAAAATATTTTTTCTAGATCTACATAATAACAGATAATAATAATAGAACATAATAATAAATTAAGATATACTTATCATTTTCTTATGCTGTCTTGGCCTCCTTATGAGCAATTAATGTTTTCTTTATTAATATTTTTATCATTTGCCTGAATAATGTTTTCTAATTTTATTCATATGGTTTCTGAGTTTGTTATGACAAAATCACAAGTATTTTATGCTCCATTTTAAATGGAATTTCTCTTTATCTTTCTGCTGTTTTTGGGTTTTATTCTTTTGAGGGGGTGATATTTAGAAGTGCTGATGATGTATGTGGGTTTCTTTTCTCTGTTGCAATTTTTCCAAAGTTATTTATTTCAACTACATTCTTAGTTATTTCTCCAGAATTCTTTAAGTATACCATCATGTCATCTTTAAAGAGTTGTAGTTTTGTTTTCTCATGGTTTGTTCTTATTTCTTCACTTGATTTTTCTTGTCTCATATCTATAGCTACCAATTCTAATACAATATTATATGATAGTGGTGATACTAACCTTGCTTCATCCCTGGTCTTATTGGGAAGACTTCTAATTTATCCCTATTATAGATAATGCTTGTTCTTGGTTTTAGATTAATATTATTTATTTTTTTTAGAAAGGCCCCATTAATTCCTCTGCTTTCTACTGTTTTTAATAGGTCTGGATGTTGTATTTTGTGGCAAGTTTTTTCCACATCTATTGAGATAATCATAGGATTTTTGATGCTTTTGTTATTGATATGGTTAATTATGTTTATAGTTGATTTTTTTCATACCAAACCATAGTCTCATTCCTAGTATAAATCCCACCTGATCATAGTGTATGATATTTTTTTTTACATTACTGTAACTTCCTATTTTAATTAAAAAATTTATGTATCCATCTATATTCATTAAGAAAATGATTTGTGGTTTTCTTTCTGTTTTTGCTTTCTCTGGTTTAGTATCAAAACCATCTTTGTATCAAATTAGCAATTTGGTAGAACTCTTCACCTGTCTTTGCCCATATTTGTTATAGTATTAGGATTAATTGTTCTTTAAGTTTTTGGTAGAATTCATTTGTGAATCCCATCATTTGTAAGATTTTTTTCCTTGGATAGCTTATTTGAGTCTTGTCCAGATTTTTTCCCCAAGAGAGTAATTTAAGTATTCTATTTTCTCTTAATCTGGACAAATTTTATTTTTTATAAACATTCATCTATTTCACTTAGATTATCAGTTTCATTGGCATTTAATTGGACAAAGTAACCTGCGACAATTGCTTTAATTTCATTTGCATCAGTGGTAGGTTAACCTTTTTCATTTTTTGATACTGATAATTTAGTTCTTTTTTTCTCTTTAAAAATAGTGTTAGGTTGATCTAGTTCTAAGAGGGGAAATTTGAGGAAATTAGATATGCTAGATAAATTTGTGTGTGTGTGTGTGTGTGTGTGTGTGTATGTGTATGTGTATATATTGGCTTGTCTGAGATCATGATTGCTACCCCTGCCATTTTTTACTTCAATTAAAATATAACAAATTCTATTCTAGTCTTTTATTTCAACTCTTCTTATATGTTTCTGTTTCAAGTATGTTTCTGCAAATATCATATTGTTGGATTCTTATTTCCTAATCCCTGAATTCATCCAATTTACATTCACAATTGTTTTTTCTTTATTTTCTTCTGACTTTCCCTCCCTATAACTCTCTCCCACTTTACACTTATTCTTTTTTCTTCTTACTACTTCTTACTTACTACTGGGTAAAATAGACTTTTATATCTAGCTGAGTGTAGGTGTGTATATTTTTCTCTTGGAACCTCTTCAAATGAGAGTAAGGTTCAAGTATTCCCACTTCTCTTTTTTCTTCCAATTTAAAAGCTCTCTCTTATCCAACTCTTTTATGCAAAAGAATGTTTCCCTTTCCCTTTAACTTCCTTCTTCTCCCAATATATCCTTCTTTCTCTCTCCTCCATTTATTAAAAGATCATCCCAACATAATCCACTTACATGCACACTCTATTGTCTATATGTCTAACTGTCATAACAATGATTAAGTTTTAAAGAGTTATTTGTATCATCTTCCTGTATTAGAATGTATACTGTTTGACTTTATTAAGTGCCTTAGATTTTTTTTTCTTAAGTACTATGCCTTAAATCAAAACCAATCTGATTTTCATTGGCCACCAAGAGTCCTAGTCTAAGCTCCATTTGGTCATTGTTTGTGTTCTAATTGATTCAAATTGAATGTAAATAGCAATCATTTCTGCTTTGGCCAGAAACCATGAGTCTTTTTCCCTTCCAGATTTATTTATTTATTTGGATTTTTTTTTTTTTTTTTTTTTTGGATTAGATAAAAGAGGAGTCTCTGCTTTAATTGCTACCTTGCCTTAATCACTGAATGGGTGTAGTCTCCGTAAAACTGACATCCTTTGAAGACCTTAGCTTAAAAAAACCCAAGGTCTCCTATTTCATCCAGGATCATCTCCAATTCAATATTTTATTAGATGTCCATTTTCCCCCCTGAAGGAATGTCCTAATTTTTGCTATGTAGGCCATTATTAGTTGTAGTCTTAGCTCCTTTGCCCTTCAGGATATCATCATCTGAGTTCTCTGCTCCTTTAACATGTCAGATGTTAAATTTTGTGTGAGACTCACACTGGCTCTAAAATATTTAAATGATTTCTTTGTCAGCTTTCAGTAATCTTTACTTGATTTGGGAATTACTAAATTTGGATATCATGATCCTGGAAGTTTTCATTTTGAAATCTCTTTCAAGAGTTTCAGTGAAGCTTTCTTGAAATATGTCTAGACTTTTAAAAAATAATTCTGACTTTCATGTCGTCTAGTAAGTCTTGTGTGGTTCAGAAATGGTGAAGGGGTCATCATTTAATAAAAAAAGCTGGAGAGATCTCTAGAAGCAAAGCAAAGTTTATCATACATTCTCGCAAGAAGGGTGTCCCACCCATTGAGCAGACAATCGAAGGGAGGAAGCCCCGTTGGGGGCAGGGTCACCACTTTTAATCCCTAATGCAAATACCCCCTCCCACCATTGACCCTCATCCTTACTGGCAGAGGGTCTTACATTCTAAAGGCAGGAACTACCCGAGAAATTGAACTTGACCAATAAATACATAATTGCCCATATTTGACTGAAATAGGGAGACACTGATGTCATAGGAGGATAGCAGGAAGGGGACTTAAGTATGCCTTTCACTCAATGCTTAAAGTCCTTCAGGCCTACTCAAAACTCTGAAGTAGGTGAAGCCTTACTCGATTTTAGGTGAAGCCTTACTCGATTTTCACAACTGTCTTGAAAGATCTCACCTCATCTCGTTCATTCTTAAACTACCTCTCCTCAATTCATTTTCCAGTTCAGTTGTTTTCTGACAAGAATTCATATTTCTATTTTTTTTCATTCTTTTGAATTTTTTTTTCCATTCCTTTGAATTTCTTTAATTGATTTAATTGGAGTCAACTCCTGATTCTAATTTTTAAGGAATTATTTTCTTCACTGAACTTTTGTATTTCTTTTTCCACTTGGGTCAATTCTGGTTTTTAAGATGTTATTTTCTTCAGAATATTTTTTACCAAGGCATTAAATTTCTTTTCATAATTTTCTTTTGTTGTTCTTACTTATTTTTCAAACTTCTGTACTACTCTTATTGATTTTTAAAATCATTTTTTTGTTCATTCTTTAGCTTTTCTAGATATTCTTACTGGGATTGTGTTCAGTTTGTCAAACTCATTTTTTTTTATTTTTTTAGGAACTTCATTCTCTTTCTTGTCCATTCCCATCAGGGAGTTGATTGCAAGGGGAATTCATCTTTAAATAAATGAATATCTCGTTTATGGAAAAGCCAAGAGACTTTCTTACAAACACTTGTGAGAGTTTCTAAATCCCTACTCAGTGTCTCCTTCCTTCATTGTGTTGAGGTCTAGATTTGGGGTACCTAAATGAGATTAGGGTTTAGGTGAGGTCTGGTGGCAGGTTTGGGGTACAGGGAGTCAAATAGAGCTCCCCTGCAACCCGCCTGGATTCGGCGCAAGGATACGGCGGTAAATAAGGTCTAGTAGTGGCACAAGTCCCCAATAAAGGCATTTATTGGCCCGAGAGCTAGATTGATAAAAGAGGTTTATTATTGGGTTTGAAAGTAAGGAGATAGGTGAAGGTAGAGATAAGGAGGGCACTGGACAGAGAGTCCAATGGACAGAGGGTCCTCATATGGCTAGCATGTTTGGAATCTCTGCAAAGAGGGGGTCCCAGTGTCTCCCTTTTATAATGGGAAATTTAGCTTGAGGGGCTTTTGGGTGTAGCCCCAAAGTTGGCTCAGATCCTGGTGAGGCTGGGACAGGTCTGGATCTTCAATTGGAATTCAAAGGAACCAGGATTTGTGAGTCAAAGGATAATTACATTCACTAGAGAGGTTTGGGAATCAAAGATAGGAATCTTTCCCACATCATTAGCTCTAAGCCAAATAGGAATGGAAACCTCTAAATCAAAACTCATGGTTTGGTTCCTTGATAAGACTTTTCAGGGCTCACTCCCATTAGAAGAGATTATCTTTACTTACATGGCCACTGGTTCTATTAGCTGCTCTTCATTTTTTCTATTTACAGGGCTCTTTCCTCAACTCAATCATAATGCCCTCTCATTTTATCCCAATGTTACATAACTATGCACTCAGTTTGAGTTCTGTTTTGGGATGAATTGAGGCAATTAAAAGTCTGAACAATTAAGCAAAGGAAGTTTGCTTTGCTCTGACAGAGCAAGAATATGCAAAAAAAAAAAAAAAAAAAAAAAAGCATACAATGGTGATATCTGGCTTTTCTGGAAAGAAGCTATGTCCGAGAATTCTGGCCAATAAGGTCCTAGGGACAACTTCCTTTTCTTTAAGGGAAAGCAAAGCCCTATTTTAGGAAGCAAGAAGGAGGGTTATGGACTTGTCCCATCTTGTGGGTATGAAAAAGAAGTTTCAATTAGGTCATAAGACCACTGTATCTCCTTTTAAGAAATCAATCCATGTGGAGGGAGGGAAGGAAGTGAGTCATAAATGACCCATGTTGTTACAAAAATGCAGCTAAATATTAGTCCTATCAAGGTAATCCAGTGGAAAAATCGGTGAATTTAGAGTCAAGGAACCTAGTTTCAAATTCTAGTTCTTTCTCTTACTGCCTGAATTACTTTTAGCAGGTTATTTATCTGTTTGGGATGTCAGTTTCAATATTCAGATTAAATATCTGTAAAGACCTCTCCAGTTCCTTCTCTGTCTATAGGTCCTTTCCCTAAGAGCAGAGAATGAAGGTGAGAAAAAAAAAATATCTCCAGCAAGAACTGCTTGATTTTTATCATTTTCTTTATTGTAGTTGTTTCCTATCCCCTTCTGTTTAATTCAGTTTGGCAAGTATTTGTTAAACAACCATTCTGTCCTCTGTCAGCACTGTATACATAGGATAGCACACATAGGGAACCCTATGTAAACAAACTTAGTGAAGAGCTTCCTGATAGCTTTCAAAGGGAGACAAGGAAAAGTAGAAAACTGATTAGATTTACAATCCACCTATGTTGTCAGTCTATCAGAATCACAGAGAAGTTCCCCTAAAAGTCATCAAAAGGATACATTGTCTTGATGAAATAAATATGTCCTATGCAGTCTGTAGGTAAAGAAGAAATATAAAGAGAAACCAGTGACATCTAATAATATCAGTAACCTCAATATTAAGAGAGAAGACAATTATAGCCACTGACATAGGAGAAACTTCTCTCAGTCTGGAAATCCTGGGGAAACAAGGATCAATGTAAAGTATTAGGAGCTCTCCTCTCCTTTTTAGCAGAATCTCAGCTCATATGCTGACAGCAGGAGTAGTGCTAGGAGCCTAAACTTCTAAAGTTCTAAATAAGGAAGGCAGGTTGCAGGTTGGACTAATCATGGTAAACCAGCTTTGACTTGAACCTTGGTAGAAATGATTGACATCAAAAAGATGCCAAGGGGATTCTTTGTAGTAAATAAAATTTAGGACATGGAATAATTCCATCCTGAACTGGTCAAATTGAGGTCTGGGTCTTCAAAGGAAGGGAATGTCAGATCTTAATCTGGTTGTCTTAGTTCATAGAAAAGGTTCTGGTCCAGAAGAGGATATAGGGCTCCTCATTATTGGCTCATCACTGTGAGATGTCCTGACTGGCAGGACTTAGTGCTTCTTTGGGCAGATATTTCCTGAAAGGTAGGCCCACTAGTACCAATCCTGAACAGATGCTATGCAATTTCTACTCTCTCAAGGTGGCCTAGTTCCATGGAATGGACTATCTTCTAGCTTCTCCTTCAGGTAACAACTCAGGTAAGATATGGTTGCAAACTGGACCCCAATAGGCAAAACTTGGGGAAGGTACTGTCCAGTCATAAACAGTGGAGAACCTAAGGCTTGTTTTTTACTGCAGGAACAACAGCACCAGGGACTCCTCTCTGAGACAGGGAATGAGGAAAAGCAAAAGTTGAAGACAGCTTTTGTGAGGGTTCTAGAGAGTCATAGCTTTGTAGAGTTGAGCCTCATCAGGGGCACCACTTGTGCCTCTGTTGATATTGGTAATTAAAGTATCAAGTTCTGATTTAAACTTTTTCTTGAGTGAAGAGAGACTCTAGGATTGGAACCATTGCCACACAAGCTTCAGTGTTTTTTTTTTTTAATATTATTTTATCCCCCCCCCCTCCAGTTATATGTCAAGAATTATAACATTCACTTTTACAGGATTTTGAGTTCCATATTTTTCTCCCTTCCTCATTCCTTTCCCCTCTCCCAAAAATGATAAGCAGTTTGATATTGTTTATACGTGTGCTATCATGTAAAATGTTTTCATATTCGTCACAAGGAAAGAAGAAACAGATCAAAAGGGGAAAAAAACTATGATAAAGAACAATGTAAATGAAAAAAATGTTATATTCTGCATTCAGAATCTTATCAATACTTTTATCTAGTTATGAAAAGCATTTTCCTTTATGGGTCCTTTGTTCTTGGGTCACCCTGTTGCTGGGAAAAGTTGATCATTTTACTGATAGTGTATACAATGTTTTCCTGCTTCTTAATTCATACAAGTCTTTCAAGTTTTTTGTGAAATCAATTATTTATCATGTATGTTTGCTCAATAGTGTTCCATTGCATTCATAGACCACTGCTTGTCCAGCCATTCTTCAATTGATAGCAACCCTTCAATTTCCAATATTTTACCACTAATGAAAGGGCTACGCTACTATAAATATTTTTTACACATTTAGGTCCTTTTCCCCTTTTTTATGATCTCTTTGGGATGTAGATCTAGTTGTGGTATTCCTGGGTTAAAGAATCTGCACAGTTTAGTTGCCCTTTGGACATGGTACCAAATTGCTTTCCAGAATAGCTGGAGCAGTTCACAACTCCACCAATAATGCATTAGTGTTCCAATTTTCCCACATCCTCTCCAACACTTACATTTTCCTTTTTTATCACATTAGTTGTGAGGTGATATCTCAGAGTTGTTTTAATTTTCTTTTCTTTTCTTTTTTTTTTTTTTTTTGATTAATAGTGATTTAGAGCACTTTTTCATATGCCTATAGTTACTTTTGATTTTTTTTTTTCACCTGAAAACTGCTTATTCATATCCTTTGAGCATTTACCAATTGGGGAATGGCTTGTGCTCTTATAAATTTGACTCAGTTCTTTATATATTTGAGAAATAGACCTTTTTCAGAAACTTGCTATAATGATTGCTTCCTAGCTTTCTTCTTTCCTTCTAATTGTGGTTACATTGGTTTTGTTTGTATAAAAGCTTTTTAATTTAATGTAATCAAAATTATCTATTTTGCATTTTTCAGTGCCTTCTATGTTTTGTTTGGTCATGAATTGTTCCCCTTCCCATAGATCCTTGCTCTTTTAATTTGCTTATTGTGTTATTATTTTATGTCTAAAATCATGCATTCCTTTTAACCTTATTTGGGTATATCATGTGAGATGTTGGTCTATACCTAGTTTGTGTCCTCTTGTTTTCCATTTCCCCACAAGTTTTTGTCAAAAAGTGAGTTCTCATCTCCAAAGCTGATACCTTCAGTGTTCTTGACAACAAAATTGGATGGCAAAAAGCTTGCTTGTGTCTTGGCAAAAAGTCAGTTTATTTTCAATAGCACCTTAACTCAAATCTCATGAAAATTTGCAAGATGACTTTTTTAATCAGCTATATTTTGTAATAAGGATGAATGTATAGTATACGATTTGCATTGTTGAGCAAGAATTTAAGTATTTTTAAATCTCCTTGAAATCAGTTTTTGGCAGTCATACATGTTGATGGAAAACCATGACTTTAAGCTTTATATTCTTCAAATAAAATTTATGTTTCCTGAACAGCAAAGTCTATTACTTCATGCTTACTAACCTTCATTGTCTATTTCCCTTTGGTACACATAAGCAGCCTGGTACATGGAGACATGCACATTATGGAGAAATAGCTTTCTGCTCTGTCAACTTTGTTTTATAAAAGCTCTTTTTTCTTTATTGCTCTTATCTATTGCATCTATAAAATTTATTTAAGCAATGACAGATCTCTCTTTAGGGTCCAGATTCTGGGAGAATAACGACTGTCATGTATTTGGTAAAAGGCTTATCAAATATGACTATTCATTAAATTGTAAGGCATTATGGGTGAGGCTAACTGGTATTGCTTTGGTTAGGTGGGTTGTGTGAATTGTACTTAGCATGTGTATATCAGATAGGAAGAAATGAAAATCACTAGCCTCTTTTCTGGTTGTTTAACAAAAGGGGAAAAAAGGTTAGGGTTGAAAATGAAATAAAAATTTGCCAAAATTTATGTGATATTCACCACATGGAATGCATGTAGAATCAACAAATACACGAATTCTCTAACCTTACTTTTTACTTACAAATGAATATAGCATGATTTAGCATTTATAATTGATTTCATATTGTTTGCCTTCTCAATACATGGGTGAGGGGAGAAAGGGAGGAAGAGAGTTTAGAACACAAACTTTTAAAAAAATATTAAAAATAAATAATAAATTTTAAGAATTAAATTAAATAAGATAAAATTAGGAGAATGGAATAATTGATCCTAATGTCAAAAAAAAAAAAAAAAGGAAGAGGGAAGTATGAAAAATTTAGTACCTACTCTTGCATGTTGCAAAATTGTTTTCCAAGATAGGTGAACAGAGCAGATGTGAATTATTTGAACCTATAGCATTGAAATTTCCCGTCTCCTACCACTTTTATTTATTTGATAGGGGGTATCTTAGAGTAGTTGTAATGGAACTTTTTCCCCACAGAATCATATATGAAGAGCTAAAAGAATCATTAAGTCATTAGAAGTTGTTGATTCCTTCTAAAGCTCCGATTTGGGGTTTGATTGGTAAAAATACTGGAGTAGGTTTGCCAATTCCCTCTCCAGCTCAATTTTACTGGTGAGAAAACTCAGGCAAATAGGGTTAAGTGATTTATCCAAGGTCTACATTATAGTTCTTAAGAAGTCAGATAATCTTCCTGATTTCAAACCCAGCACTCTAACTGCTGTGCCACCTACCTGCATTTCTCTGAATATTGATGATTTGGAATCATTTTTCATAGGATCAAACCTATGAAAATATAGAAAAGTTATAAGTTATCAGAAATAATTTAGCCCAATTCCTTTAACTTCAAATCCAATTCTGGAACATAATATCTGTTTAATATTTCTTGCTTCTTGATTTGACTATACTGTTTCTACCATCCTATATTATCTCTAACCCCAGAAGCTGGGAGTGGAGGAGCAATGTCAATTCATAAGAAGAATGTATGAAAGAGTTTATTCAAATGTAATGAATCCTGTGTTATCTGACAAGGCAATTATTTTAAAACTCCATCCTGTCACAATTATTCCTTGCCATCAACTCATAAGTATTCCACTTTTATGTTAAAAAAAAAACTGACATAAAAAAGTCTCTCTGTTCCTTAGTACTTTACTTTTACTCTTGTCAGCAATAGCTTACATTGAACTCTTTGATGAACCAGTTTATTATCTTCTATTCTAAAATCCTTTACTTCCCTACCTTACTATTGCTCAAACTTAACAAGTCACCACCTTGAATTACTCCAATCCCAACAGTCTGCCTCCTGTACAACTATTCACATGTTAATGAAAATCATACAGATATATTCTCACAGAATTCACTGTTAATCCAATTCTAATTTAAATTTTGCCAGACGTGCTAGACGGTTATTAAAAATAAGAAGCAATTGTTGCTAATCTTTGATGCAGTTCCTCTCCATTTGACTTGGATAGCAGTGATATGTACACATTCTTTATCAAATAAATCACTGCTCTTGATGGGAGTGACCACTTAGCAGGCTCAGTATTGAGAAGTAAGTGACCACTTAGCAGGCTCAGTATTGAGAAGTACCCAAATGAAAACTTGTAAATCACAGAAATGGTCACAGGACAGGTCTATCCCCTTGTATGTTTCATAGATAGACCGATATTGCACACATATGGAGATGAATGTAATTTTAAAAATAGTTTATCCATTTGGAAATACACATATTTGGAAAAGAAAATACTAGTTCAAATATTAATTATTAATTTCTAATTAGGCATTCATTTTTCTTAAAGATCAAAGAATTTTTATGACAGAAACTGTCAGGAACAGAAGCAGAATTTTTTTTTTTAAGTTGCTATTCTATTCCTATAATATATTTAAAAAATGATTTTTGGAATTTCAGTGTTTTATTTTTCCTAGGAATTTTTTCCTAGGAAAGTCAAAAATTTTTAGCCAGAGATGAGACACATATCCCCTACATTGCCATCATAACATTGATAAGGGGAAGAATTTCAAAGAAATCAAAATCATCCATGGGGCAGAATTGTGCAAGCTCTGTTCAATTCTTGAAATTTCTCTTTCCCCCACCCCCGCACCTCAAAATGAAGTTCACATGAAAATACACTTGCTTTATTACATCAGGAATATAAAATATCTGCAGGCTGCTCACAAAAATAACTACTAATTTCTCTTTTTTTTTGTAGAAGCCCTTAAATAGTTTCATTTAGGAGGGTGGGGGTGGGAGGAGAGTATCTTTTAGTATTTAAACAACAACAAAAAACTTCAGAAGTAGATAATTGTCACTACTTCATTCCGCCATCTTTTTTCCCCCTGATTCTGGTACTATTCTCACAGATATTTGCATTGTTAAAATACATACATACATATATATATATATATATATATATATTTAACATTGTCCAGTTTTCAAGTATTAGAATTACATAGCCAAACATTGTATTTGCATTGATATTAGAATTAATAATTCAGAGACCACGAATATATGCCTTTTTTAAAATAAAGTGCTATTTAATATTGAGAAGTTGAATTAGAAAATAGAAAAGATATTGAAATGTTCCATCTTACCTTTCTTTAGTGAAAAGAGCCAAACAATGCTTAATAATTAGCTGTTTCTTTCACAGAGGTCTGTTATGATAGAGATAATAAAGATCAAGATATCAATAATCACCTTTCTCATTAAAACCTTGAACTTAACCTCTGATTTCATTGAGCAGAGAAAAAAAATGTTAAGAACAATAAGAATCTTGGTGTTTGATTTAAACCCAATGTAAGATCATTGTAAAACTGTTAAACAGCTTGATTGATTGACTTTCATAATACACTGCCAAGTACAAAGCAGTAATCTGCTTGTCTCTTCTAGGAGAATTGGATCATTGCTTATCAACTTAAGGAGGGCCCATGTTTCTTATAAGATCAAAGTGCTGTTAATATTTTACATAGAAATCTGTTTCTGGAGTTCCAGGGAAGGCTAATTCTGTTTTGCAGTCTTTTTAAAATTCAGTTTTAATTTATTTTCAGTTCTGAATTAACTCCTTTCCTCCTGCCCTCCCTCATTAATACAGGTTAAAAAAATTACACATATGTATATATTGTGTTTGTTTTGCATGACTGTGTGTAGTTATGCAAAACAAACTTCCACATTTGTTGTGTCCAAAAAAGAGGGAGAGAGAGAGAGAGAGAGAGAGAGAGAGAGAGAGAGAGAGATGAATGAAAAAGAAATAATATTTTTTGATCTGCTCTTTGACTCTTTGAATCCTTCAGTTTTCTGTCTGGAGGTAGATAGCATGTGTTGTCATTTAAGTCCTTCGAAATTGTGGTTGGCCATTGATTTGATCAGAGTTGCTAAGTCTTTCAAAGTTGATTATCTTTATAATATTGTTAATATAATATAAATTGTTCTACTTCTGCTTACTTTACTTTGCATCAGTTCATACAAGTCTATTTAAGTTTCTCTTTAATTATCCCCTTAATTATTCTTCTTTTTTTTGAAAAGTTACACAGTTTGGGAAAACATTTTTACATTCAAAAGTTCTGATAAAAGCCTCTATATATAAAACATATAGACAATTGACTCTAATTTATAAGAAATCAATCCATTCTCCAATTGATAAATGGTCAAAGGATATGAACAGACAATTTTCAGATGAAGAAATAGAAACTATTTCTAGCCATATGAAAAGATGCTCCAAATCATTATTAATCAGAGAAATGCAAATTAAGACAACTCTGAGATACCACTACACACCTGTCAGATTGGCTAAGACGACAGGAAAAGATAATATTGAATGTTAGAGGGGATGTGAGAAAACTGGGACACTGATAAATTGGAATTGTGAATACATCCAGCCATTCTGGAGAGCAATTTGGAACTATGCTCAAAAAGTTATTAAACTGTACATATCCTTTGATCCAGCAGTGTTACTACTACTAGGCCTATATCCCAAAAAGATCTTAAAGAAGGGAAAGGGACCTGTATGTGCCAAAATGTTTGTGGCAGCCCTTTTTGTAGTGGCCAGAAACTGGAAACTGAGTGGATGCCCATCAGTTGGAGAATGGCTGAATAAATTGTGGTATATGAATGTTATAGAATATTATAGTTCTGTAAGAAATGACCAGCAGGATGATTTCAGAAAGGCCTGGAAAGACTTACATGAACTGATGCTGAGTGAAATGAGCAGGACCAGGAGATCATTATATACTTCAACAACAATACTATATGATGACCAATTCTGATGAATGTGGCCATCTTCAATAATGAGATGAACCAAATCAGTTCCATTTGTTCAATAATGAAAAAGAACCAGCTACACCCAGCAAAAGAACTATGGGAAATGAGTGTGAACCACAACATAGCATTTCCAATCCCTCTGTTTTTGTCCACTTCCATTTTTGGTTTCCTTGTCAGGTTACTTTTACCTTATTTCTAAGTCCTATTTTTCTTGTGCAGCAAAATAACTGTATGGACATGTATACCTATATATTGTATTTAACATATACTTTAACATATTTAACATGTATTCGTTTACCTGTCATCTAGGGGAGGAGGTGGGGGAAAGGACGGGAAAAGTTGGAACAGAAGGTTTTGCAAAGGTCAATGCTGAAAAATTACCCATGCATATATCTTGTATATAATAAGCTATAATAAAAAAGAAAGAAAGTTACACAGTTTAAGAGTGTTATATCACATTCATATGTTATAACTTATTCACTCATTTACCAGTTGATGAGCATCCAGTTATTTTCCAAGTCTTTGCCATCACAAAAAAGAGCTGTTATAAGTATTTTATGCTTGAGTTTCTCTTATCTCTTTGGGATATTAATATCTAATAGCAATATCACTGGGTCAAAAGCATGGGTGGTTTATTTTTGAGCATGGTCCAAATTGCTTACAGAATGGTTAAACAATATCTATTAAGAGTTTATTAAAGTACTTATTTTCCCATAACCATTCTAACATTGTTATTTTCCTTTATTGTCAATTTACTCAATCTCATGAATGTTATATAGCATTCTTTATGTCTAATTGAGAAATCAGTTAAGGTTGATTTTCTTTACTTAAATCATGACCGTGATAAATTTGAAGATTCCTTGATTTTATCCACAGAGAATGCAAAATTCAATGGGTTAGAATTTTAAGCCACTGTAATTTTATAGTCACAAAGAAAATTTGAAGATCTCAATAAAGGAAATGAATGCTTTCTTATCTTTGAAAGAGGAAGGAAGAGAATCATTTTAAATTCAAGGTAAAAAGTTAACCATTTTTAGAAAAATAGAAGATCCAGTGAAAACAGTTCTTCAAAAAACTACAGCATATAAAAATAAATTAATGTGTTTAGCTGTTTTTCTCAATTACCCTAAAATGTATTTTCTTGATAAACATGTAACACCAATTGTGACCTAGAAGAAACTTGTTTAGAAGCAAATGTGGAAGAAAAATTAGTCTTCTAGTAGTTTCCTTGAATATTTTATAAGAATTGCAACAGAAGGTTAACTTTAGAAGCTTTATATATTACTTATTGCATAAAACATGGACTAGAATTCTAGGGGATGAATAGTCTTCCTATTTGCATCAGTTAAAGAAATATACACACTAACCTGTCAATATGGATGTGTATATATGCATTGTGTAAATGTGTATAGATGCACATACAAATGTATATTAAATATATATATATATATACACACACACACACACATATACATATGACATTCAAATCATTTGTTTATGTGTGTATATATGAATATATTCTGATACCTAGAGATTTTAAATCTTTCAATAACTAACTTGGTTCTGTCCTCCCAAAATAACTACTTTACTTCAGTAAACTCCAACAAAGGTCTTAAAAATCTTTCTTCAGTTCTAGCAGAATGCTGTTATTTATACTTCATTAAGCGTGTTCACAGAAAAAACTGGTTTCTAAGCAAGTTATTGAAATACTTATAACTATGTTGGGCCTTTTCTTTTCTTAAAGATAAGAATTTAATGTGGAATTAGTGAGGGTGGGAAGACAGCCTTTGACTATTGTCCAGAAGAACTAATCTATTGTGATGGAAATTATAAAGATCATTTAGCATTTAATCTGCTTTATGTTTACCTTGGAAACCTGCTTGAGAGTATCATTTCTTTTTCCATGGTCCTGAGTAAGATTTATTTTGTCTTTTGTGCCCTAGGAGGCAGAGAAATTTAAGACAATGCCTTTACGTGATATTCAGTTAGATATTACAAGCTAGAACCAGAACTTGAAATAAAGCTTTATCAACTCTAATGATCCAAAAGGGAGGTGTCTGAAGTATAAATTGCATGTCCCATAACATTCAAGTTTTGTTGGTCTAGGCAAGAAGCAAATAGATTTTGAGATTCTTTTGGTAGCCTTTTGTACTGACTTGATATCAATATCAGTAGAAATAATAGAGGAAATACTGAGAATGATATTCTTCTAAAATTTGCAGTAATTCTATTGTAGTTAAAATTTTTATTGTAGTAAAAATAGGACTAACATTTGAGACTAGCATTTAATGGGAACGTAGAAACATGTACTTCTTGCTTCTTTTCTGAGTTCTGAGAAGGTGCCAATTTTTGTCATAAGAATTTAGAGAAGGCACTGTTTGTAATAATACTAATATACAATAATACTATAATAATATAAATACTATAATTATAATATAAAACTATAATAATAACAAAAGACAGCAAAACTGTCTCCTAATAAACTCCAGAGCTTCCAAAGGCTTATAAACCATCATTTGACCATCTTCTCCTACTAAGGTATATTGTTGACTAAACTTCAATAGATTTAATCCCATTGAGCTTTAGATATTTCATTCTGACAGTTAATTACCTGGATTTGTTGCCAAGAAAAAAATGTGTATCTTTATGAAAAACCACTCATATCACATGTGTGTATGACCGTACTCTGTTGAAGACCAGGGTATTTATATCTTCTTAGACTTAGGAAAAGGTCCTTAGAGAATAAAAGTGAAATAATTCTGGTACAAGCTATTACTTTTAATATTGTAAGTACTGTAGCTAGTTCTCTATGTTTCCCTCATGACTTGCTTCTCTTAAGTGATTTGTGAAGAAAATGAAGTTTTTTGGCACACGGAACTTAATGTGCTCCATTGTGTGCCATATATTCACATGGAGAGAACACTCTCAACATATATAAACAGTATTTAAAGGGAGTGGAGGGACTTGCTGATTCCAAATGTTTTCAGCATTTAAAAAATTCTTTCTAGAAAGTTTAATGTGGAGATGTCAAATACTTTTAAGTGTATATGCAAATGTTTTATGTGAATTTGTTTAAACTTTCAAAATGGATCAGAAAATCAATAAACTACAAAGTTTAGTTTTCTTACAATAGTCATATTTCTTAAACATTTTTAGTAGAGATAGAATTAGGGATTAATGCATATTGAATTTTGAGTCCTCCTATATTGTCTTGTTACCATAGGTTAAATGTTCTTTAGGAAAATAGAATTTCATGAGGTAAATTCTGCTCGCATAATTTTCAGTTCTTTTTTAAACCGTTCAGGAAGAGCATGTTATAGTTCCATGCTATCCTCAACGTCTACAAAGTCCTTTATTTCGTCAAGTGTTGGATTATTTTTGTTTTGTTTTGTTTTGCAGTATTTATTCATAGATGTCTGAACTCATTTAGTAGGAACAGAGGCCGTATTTCCTTCTGTTAATGTTTTCCTGTTGATTTACTTGGTTATTTTCAAGGTCTTTGAAATTTATTTTTCTTCAAATCTTTGGCACTGTCAATCTTTCTCTACCATTTATTTATTTATTTGTTTGTTTGTTTGTTTGTTTATTGTTTATTTATGGCTCCCTCTTCTTGAACTGTGGTTTCCTTGGGGCCTGTAATGGAAAGCATCTTAGCGTTTTCCCATGCTAAGAAACTCACAATTTTCCAGCCTGGATCTCTGCTGCAACTGACTTTGGGGTGGTCAAAATTGGTCACAGTTATATACTCTTCCCTTGGACTAGATAGAGTGCTGCATAATCTATCCTTCTCCTCCCTCACCCCCCACTCCACACACATACACACACACACACACACACACACCAGGTGTTCTGTTTTGGTAACTTGTCCCACTTCCTGTTCTTTAGTTCTTTGGCCTGGCATTGGCAGCCTGTCGGAACTAACAGTTCAAATTTGGTATTTCTGGTTGCAACCTCCAATAGGCTTTTGCTCCTCGAGGGTTGTGACAAAGCTGTGGAGACCCAAGAAAATTTCCACAGCCTGGAGCCAAGGTCTCAGGAGCACTAGAAAGAAGGGGCAACCAGGGTGTAGGAGCAGGTTTTGATATCCTTGGATCTGCTAATGTGGCTTTACTGCCATTAGCTTGGGTAGTGGGGAAAGAGTCCTGAGTGAACCAGTGAATCTCAGTTGCTGGTTTTTTTTTCCCCTTGCTTTTAGATACTTGTATCCTAGACCATAGAAGGACATGAACTTGCTTTATCTCTGGTGCATAATTTCTGTTTTGGGGAGATTTGAGAAATCATGGGAATCAGAGAAAATATTTAGTGTATCAGCTTGTTGTTTATATGACCATTTTCAGCTGTTTTTGAAAAACATGTTAAATAATAATGGACTGTTTATATCTAGTAAATGTAGTTGGAAGGAGATGATACAAGTGCCCCCCGGAACCTAATAACATCAGAGGTCATAGAGGAAGTTAAGCAATGTAGAAGGCCTAGGAATGTTCTGATTACCTATTTTATAATATTTTTTAAAAGAAAGAAAAGAAGAATACACTAGAGAAAAAAGGGAAGAAGTATTAGGGAAATTATTTTATATAATTGGAATGTGCAAATAGAAGACTACAAAAACAATTACGAATATAGGAGAACAGGCTAGATTTGAAGCCAACATTTAGAACAGTACTCCCTAATTTAAATTACTCAGTGTCATAATCAAACAAACTAACAAAGATGACTTTATGAAAGTGGGAAAAGAAAAATGATCTGGAGGAACAAAGAATCAAGAATATTAAGAAAAATGAGAAAAGCCAGAAGAAGAAAGAGCTGAATGTAGGAGTGTATTGGTAAATATTTAACAATCAGCTCTCCAAACCATCTGACACACTTTAAGCTTAATCTGAATCACTTGTTTCTCTGTTACTTTCTTGAGTCTAGACAATCAACAGAACAATAAATTCAGTCCTAATATGTATCATTTGCTGATTTTTGATGTATAAATGCTAACAGGAAAAGTTTTAATAATTAGCTCTTGTGTGCAGTTTGAACTGCCTTCATCACACTTCTTGCCTAGCAGTATCAGATCTCAAACTATGCTACAAAACAATAAACGTCACAACAATTAACAATTGGTTAAGAATAAAGCGGATTCTCCCCTCCCCCCCAATGGAATAGATTATACTAAAGAAATTAACATCATAGTTTCATGTTTGATAAACCTAAGATTACTGCATCAGGCTAAGAATTCACTATTTGACAAAAACTTCTAGTTAATTTGGAAAGTAGTCTGGCAGAAACTAAGTATATAAATCAATATCTTACAACATGTAATAAGATAAGATCCAAACTAACAGGTGACTTAAAACTAGAGATGACATCTAAAGTAAATTGAAGGATCAAGGAAGAAAAAACATTTTATATATCTATAGACTGGGGAACTCTTAATGATTTACCTAGGGATTAAGAGAGAAGATAAAATGGATAGTTTTATTACATAAATTATATAAAATGTTAAAGTTTTTGCACCACCGAAACTAATACATTTAAAATTAAAAAGGAAAGGACAAAAGTTTTGTCCTGGTAACAGGACAAAAACTTATGTAGCAAATCTCAGAGAAATCTTAGAATATTATAAATTTATACAAAATGAAGCAAGGAAAACCAGAATATAGGCAATATCATATTTTTAAAAATTATTTTAAAAGACTTAAGACTTCTTATCAACATGCTGATCTACCATGATTCCATAGTACTGATGATGAAATAGTATTACTGACAGAACATTAATGGATTTAGGATATATTTTAAATTTTATGCAATTTTGGAATAAAGCTAATGTGGAAATTTCTATATATGATGAAGTAAAAACTCAGCGATCTATTTTCTGTTTAATCAATAATCAGTTTAATAATTAGCTAATTGATCATCAATAAGTTGGTGATCAGTTATTTCTTATGATGATCAAAGACAAAATTATGGAGAAGCTAAAAACCTTAAATAGTTTTGTAAAAGAGAATACCCTTAATAAGTGAAAGTTAATTTTGACTGTTAGATATTTAGTGAGGAGATGGGTTAGAAGCCTTTAGCTCTTCATGCTGAAAACATGGTTCAATCATGAGACTCAACCTCCTTCAGCAATCTGGAGAGGGGAATCCATCTTCATCCAAACCACTTTGGTTATTATTTTTTTTTTACATGAATTGGGTTATCCTAAACTCTAATGGGGGTATATAAGAAGAGGGACTCTTTTCTTTTGGAGTAAGGAATAGCTTAGACTGGATTCTGTTCACTCTGATAAAAAATTCAGTCTTGTGGCTTGATGGGGTGTGCAGCCCCAAACTGAAGGGTATGTTCCCTGAAGATTAGAAGTAATTTCAATCAACCATGTCCCTTGGAAGTTGATCTTTCACAGGATGGGCCTCAGTGAATAAAAAGAGGAGGAAAGTCTGGATCCTAATTTACTAATTTGGTTACTATAGAAATTTAATTTTTGATCACTATATTTAATAATTTAATTTTTGATTACTATAATTTAATTTTGATTGATTTAATAATTTATCTTTAATTTAATAATTTGATTTTATAATTGATTGCTATAGAAATTTTTTTCATATATATTTGTATGCATATTATATATGTGCAATTGTGTGCAAATATATGTGTGTATAAAGATGTATACATACATATGTGTGTTCACACATACCACTACTCTTTCATATAAATATATACATTATTCAAGGGTTTTATTTTTCTTTTTTTTCCCACTAATTTAGGAAATTGGAGAGAAAGAAAATAGATTTTTCATCTTTAAAAGAAAATCAGATTAAATTTTAAAATGTTAGGAGTATGTTAAACAAAAAACAAAGAAGGAAAGAGGAGTCTGGGAGAATTTTCACTCATAGTAGGATGTTAAAGAATGAAAAAATATGACATAGAGAAAAAGGAAAGAATGATGATCATTAAACATTTAGACCTATGAGGATATTCCTATACAGATCATGTTGGATCAACTGAGGAGGAAGCAGCTTCTTTTATTCCAAGAACTCTTGACATACAGAGACAATTTTTTTCTTTTTTTCCTTTCTTTTTATTAATAGTCTTTTATTTTTCCAAAAATATGCAAATATAGTTTTCAACCATATTTTTCTACCTCTTTCCCCTCCTCCATCCCGACAGCAAGCAATCCAATATAAACATGTGCAATTCTAATTTGCACATTCTAACCATACTTGTTATGTTGCATAAGAAAAATCAGATCAAAATAGGGGGAAAATGTGAGAAAGAGTAAAAACAAACAAACAAGAAAGC
Organism: Sarcophilus harrisii; assembly: GCF_902635505.1. Lineage (NCBI taxonomy): Eukaryota > Metazoa > Chordata > Mammalia > Dasyuromorphia > Dasyuridae > Sarcophilus > Sarcophilus harrisii. Next base: position 200,179,298 of record NC_045426.1, read on the forward strand.
AAACAACGACAACAAAAAGGTGAAAATACTGTGCTCTGATTCACATTCAGATTCCATCCAGTCTTTTTCTGGTTGTAGGAGTCACTTTCCACCACAAGTCTATTGGAATGGCCTTGAATAACCTCCTTACTGAAAAGAGCCAAGTCCATCACAGTAACTTGTAGTTACTGTATAAAATGGTCTCTTGGCTCTGCTCACTTCACTTAGCATCAATTCTTGTAAGTCTTTCTAGTCTTTTTTGACATCATTTCTTATAAAACAATAATATTCTGTTACATTCATATACCACAACTTATTCAACCATTCCCCAACTAATGAGCATCTACTCGATTTCCAGCTCCTTGCTACCATAAAAAGGGCTGCTTCAAACATTTTTGCATGTGTGGATCTTTTTCCCTTTTTTATAATCTCTTTGGGATACAGATCCAGTAGAGACACTGTAGAATCAAAGGGTATGCACAATTTTGTAGCCCTTTTGGGGCATAGTTCAGATTGCTTGTCAGAATGGTTGGATAAATTCATAGCTTCATTAACAATACATTAGTGTCCCACATACCCTCCAACATGAATCATTATCTTTTCTTGTCATCTTAGCCACTCTGAGAAGTGTGAGGTAGTATCTCAGAGTTGTCTTAATTTGCTTATCACTAATAAATAGTGGCTTAGATATTTTTTCATATGACTAAAAGTGACTTTAATTTTTTCATTTGAAAGTTGTTTATTTATAAAAGATAAAAATTAAAGAATTAAATATTTAAAAAAAACCCAAAAACATGGAATAGAAGCAAGAAGACAATGATAATACCTATTTGTCTTCAGTGAATTAGTCTTCAAATTTAAACAAACTACATACCTTTCCCACAGTAGGCTCTATATAAATGTTATCTATTATTATTAACATTATCATCATCCTTAGAGATAGACAATCCCAAACTCTTATTTTACAGTTTGGGGAAACTGAGGTCCAGGGAGATATGGAGTGATTTTTCCAAGCTCAGTAGCACAGCTGGGATTCAATGCCAACTTCTCTGATACCAAATGTAATATCATTTTGGAGTTGTGGGGAATAGGAGAGTTGCTGTAGAATTGGGAACTTTTAGCTTGATAAATTATTTAGTACTCTGGCTGGTTAGCTTGACTTCAATTTTTGGTAAAATTTGATATCATATTATTAAATAGATGGTTTATGAAAATTCATTAAGGAATAGCTAGCATTTATATGGTGACTATTATGTGTCAGATGCTTTACAAATAAATATTATCTTGTTTTGTCCTCATAACAACCTTGGTCAGGAAAACCAAGAGTCAGGTATTTGTTAAATGACTTTTAAAATTCCTAGCACTTTATCCTTCCCAGGCCTTTCCATCTCATTTGGGGAATATCATTATTTTTCTTAAGAATAGATATTTTTAGGATCATAAGACCTAGAAACTATAGGATTGGTGAGATCTCACCATTTCTAGCTCAGTTCAGTCAATGGAATATGCTTCACTCCTCTGTATTCCAGTCATTAATACTTTCCCACCCTATTCCCACTACTTCATTTTATCATTTAATGATATTTTATTTTTTCTAACTACATATAAAGATAGTTTTCAATGCTAATTTTTATTAATTTATTTTTTTAAATAATAGCTTTTTATTTTAAAAATAAATGCAAAGATAGTTTTTTAGCATTCACCCCTGAAAAACCTTGTTTCAAATTTTTCTTCCTCCTCCTCTCCCCTAGACAGTAAGAAATATGATATTATGTTAAACATGTGCATTTCTTCTACACATACTTCCACATTTATCATACTGCACCAGAAAAATCAGATCAAAAAGGAAAAATAAATGAGAAAGAAAAAAAAAAGCAAGTAAACAACAACAAAAACGGTGAACATGCTATGTTGTGATCCACATTTATTTCCCACAGCCCTCTTTCTGGATGCAAAAAGTTCTCTAAATTACAAGTCTATTGGAATTGGCCTGAATCATCTCATTTCAAATTAATTTTTGTAAAATTTTTGAGTTCGAAATTTTTCTTCCTCTCTCCCTTTTCTCTTCCTGCCCCAAAACAGCAAGCAATCTGATATGGGCTATACATGTACAATGATGTATTATACCTATTAGTCATTTGTGAAAGAAAAATCAGTCTTAACAATAGGAAAGAAAAAATGACAAAAAAAGTGAAAATATTATCCTTTGGTCTGCATTCAGTCTCCATAGTTCTTTTCCTCACAATTCCATTGGAATTGTCTTGGATTACTGTATTGCTGAAAAGAGCTAAGTCATAGCTAATCATCATACAATCTTGCTATAACTGTGGACAGGGTTCTGATTTTGCTCATGTAACTCAGCATCAGTTCATTTAAATCTTTCCAGGTTTTTCTGATATTGCCTGCATATCATTTCTTTTTGCACAATACTATTCCATTACATTTATATACCACAACTTGTTCATCTATTCCTCAATTGATGGGCATCTCCTTAATTTCCATTTTCTTGTCAACACAAAGACAGCTGCTACAAATATTTTTGCCCATATGGGTCCTTTTCCCTTTTTTATGATCTTTTTGACATACAAACCCAGGAGTAGTATTGCTGAGTCAAAGGCCATGTAGTTTTATATCCTTTTGAACATATTTTCAAATTGTTTTCCAGAATGGTTAAATCAGTTCACGACTCCACCAACAACGCATTAGTATCGTAGTTCTCCCACATCTCATCCAACATTTTATCATTTTCTTTTTCTGTCATATTAGCCAATGCAATTGATATAAGGTGGTACTTCAGAATTGTTTTAATTTGCATTTCTCTAATCAATGGTGGTTTAGAGTGTTTTTTCCTATGACTATAAAAGGTTTTAAATTTTTCATCTGAAAATTGTTCATATCCCTTGACCGTTTATCAGTTGGGGGAATGACATTTATTCTTATAAGTTTGACAGAGTTCTCTGTATATTTATAAATAGCACCTTTCTCAGAAATGCTGGCTGTAAAAATTGTTTCCTAGCCTTCTTCTTCCCTTTTAGTCTAGGTTACATTGATGTGATTTAGAAACAAAATATCTTACCAAGAATTCCGTACTGACTGGTGAATGAGGAAAGATTTATTTTACATTCTTGCAATAATGGATGCCTAGATTTGTGGAAGCACTTTTGGAACCCCAATACTTGTGTTTAATTTCCTATCCTGAGGGGCAGGTCCCTTCCCTGATTTCCCATTAATTGTATATTAGAAATTACAGGTGTGAATCTCCACTCCTCATTATATGTTCTGAGAGGGAAGATTATTGTGGCAGGGCTGGGATCAAAAAACAAAGAATTCTTTTCAAATCACAGTTTACCATTCCTAATTACAAAAGCCAGTCCCTGTCTCCAAGGAGTTTATATTCTTATAGAGGCAAAAGTTCAGAGGGCTCCTGTAGAAATCTATAAAACCTCCACACCTGATTATTCTTTGATGTCCTTATGGGTTTCAGTTTTCTAATTTAAGTTTCATTTCTCCAATTTAATTTTCTTAAGTCTGGAGACCAAATGCCCATCCATTTCTCACAATAATGTTCACTATTTCTTGGTCATGATTTCCTTCCTTCTCCAAAGATGTTATAAAATTTTTCTCACTTTTCTAATTTTCTTGTAGTATAACCCTTTATATCTAAATCATGAACCCATTTTGACCTTATTTTGATCTAGAGTTTGAGATGTTGATCTATGCTCAGTTTCCACCATAGTATTTTTAAGTTTTCCCATCAGTTTTTGTCATATAGTGAATTCTTAACCTAGAAGCCAGTTTTTGGGTTCATCAAACAGTAGATTACTTTAGATATTGAGTATTTCTTCTCCTATTTCTTTCTCCGATGCTTCTCACCTGGATTTCCCAGGACAACACCCTTATATGTATTGTCCTTCTATGAGCATATAAGTTTTTTGGGAATAACACTGGTCTTTCCTTTATATTTACATTTCTAATGCTTAATACTATGTGGGACACTGAGTAGTTACTTAAGGGCTTAATTCATTCATTCATTCTGGGTTGGAAAGTGTCTTTCCATGGTCTCCTCCAACTTCCCCATTTCTTTCTGTTTTAAATTATTTTTTATTCTTGTGTGGGATAGGTGCTAAATCACCCTCACCAAAACTAACTAATCAGAGAGATCTTCAGATACAAAGACAAATTATTTATTCAATCCTTTGCAGGGAGATGCCCAACCACACCCTGAAGGCATCTCAAATCTCAACATATGCTTGACCTGGCAAGCCAAAAATAGTAAAGCTGGTTAAATAGCAAAAAAAACCCAAGTCTTTTCATTGGATGGACTAAAAAGGAAGTAACCTTTATTGACCAATGGTCTCCATTGTTGTCTACTTCCATTGGGTCACCTCACTTCTTGTCACTTCCTGAAGCTTAGAACTAGGTTCTGACCTTTCTTGCCCTAGAGCACTGTAGGCCTTGAGACCATGTGACTTTGGGCAATTTGGGCCTAAGGCCCAACCTTCTGGCCCTGCAGACCTCTGGAAATGGGGATCATGTGACTTAGGCCTAAATTCTAAGCCTAAGTTCTAAGTTTGTTGACTTTTTGAGAAAACTTCACCTGGTCTCATTCATTCTAAACCCAAATACTAAAGAAAATGGATGTTTTCGTATAGAAATTAGAATACTGTTTTTCCTTTTAAGTAACAGGTAATTTGCAAAGGTTATTCTTGCTTGTCTTTGTTTCCTTTTCCCTTACTTCTTTGCAGTTTTAAACTATATCAGCCTCTTTTCTTCTTTTTCTGACAACTCTATCATTAACATCCATTTCCCCCCCTAAATTCTTCTTCAATTGAAAATTTAAAAAGAATAGGACCATTCTTACAACACATATGCATATTCAGGTAAAACTAATATCTATCTTGCTTGTGTGTGGGACGGGTACAAGATCCCTTTTCCCAAATTAACTCATCAGAGACATCTTCAGGTACAAAGAGAAAGCATTTATTTAATCCTTGCAGGGAGAGGTTCAGACACATTTGGGAGCCATCCCAACGTCTGCCATGTGCTGCTGAAACCTGGCCAGATTCCAGCTTGTCCAGGACTTAAAAGCAAAAGACCTGAGCCTTCTCATTGGATAGACTAAAAAGGACATAACCATCTTTGACCAATGGTCACCAATGTTGTCTGCTTTCTGTGGGTCACGTCACTTCTTGTAATTTTGCTAACTTCATGCATCCCAGGGTTCAAGGCTGGGAATTTGGATCATGTGACCTAGGCCCAGTTCCACAAACTTAAGAAAGCTTCATCCAATCAGTCCTATTCAGTCCCCCCTCTTTTTTATCCATTTGAAGATTTCTCACCCCAATATATACATCTCTGTGACCTGAGCCTTCAGGCTGGTCCCTCTTCAATACTAACTGTAATCTGCCTTCTATCATTTAGAATCAATACCTGCACATCAGTGGAAACTTTCAAGAACTACTTGAGCTACTCATGAACTTGGCTAAATCTTGAACTACTCTAATCATTAAATGCATAAGCAATTCAGGTGACAGGATATTGCTGCTTAAAATAATGAGGAGGAATCAGATGCTGCTTCGACCAACTCCTACTATCTGATAACCCCATCATCCCAGAACAGATTGGCGTCTGACAGCCATAGAACTACAGCACTGGGGAGGCCTGAGGGCCTCGGGTCCATTGTTACACCATCCCCACCTCAAGCAGTCCAGACCCAGCTTCATTTGGTACAAAGGGACGAAGGTCTCATCTTCTGGAACTTCTTCAAGCTGACAAGGGGCGTATAGCTGGCCCTGCCCTGTGGGGTCCGGACTTAAGAGGAGAGATGAGTGAGCTCTAGGCAGCAGCAGCAGCATTGGGTACTGAGTGTCAGAATCAGGTCTTGGGTGATTTCAGGTTGACCAAATAGTTGGAATTTCATGGCTCAGAGTCTGGAAGAAGCAACTCTCACAAGTATATTAAAAATATAAGGACTAAATATGAGCAAAAGAGAAAGAATAAACAAAAGTGTAGTTAACAAGGAGGTTACTAGGGATAGTAACCAGGAACCCCATCCAGAGGAAGACTGGGAGGAGATGAGGCTATCATAAGTGGTTCTTATCCAAACAGCTTTCCTAGGATAGATACCAAAGAATGGTTTTCCAAAATTCTTGCTTTTGTTTCCTCAAAGGAGTAGGTGCAGTGGGTAGAACATGTGCCCTTCACCCTAGAGCCTTACAAGGGAAGGTTTTTACCCAATTAGTACAGGTGTTAATAAAACTGAAAGCAGTTTGAAGCCTGGTAGAAAAAAAAAACATATATATATAGACAAAGAGAAATAAAACTAGCCATAAACTAAATAGGTTTTTAAAGTTCTAGCAAGTATCTGGGATATAGTAGACAGTTAATACAGTTAATAATGCTTATTGATTGGTTCAGAGTTGCAATGCTGAATTTCTGGTAGTTTTCATTGGTTTGTCTGAAATTTGTTTGATTTAACTAATCACACTAGCCTTTTTTTTTTTTTTTTTTTTTTTTTTTGAACAGTGTATGCACTTCTAGACAGAAATAATTCTCTCCGGTATTATCAATTTAAAAGGAAGAGTGAATAGCAAATATTTTCCATTTGTAGTTAAATGGATTTCTTTGCTCCCTTTTTATACTCAATCACTCTTGTAGATTTCAGGGAATATAAACTCTAGGTATTTTTTTTGAAAGAATTTTTGATAATGTATTAATTTTTTATTATATATTGTGTGTGGGTGTTGCTTATGCAGAACACTTTAAGAATAGATTACCATTTGAGTGAAAAGGTCAAATTGTAAAATATTTTAAACACATTTTATTTAAACACAAGACTAATCTACCACTGCTCTGCAACTTAAAGAATTATAGGGGAAAAATAAAGAGTTATAAGGTTATTTTGGGTACAGAGGGCATAAGTGGCTTGTCCAAGATCCCACAACAACCAAGTAACAGGCATAGTCCATGTTTTTCTGACTTTAGTGCTCCTTGTTATTCATTATACCACACTGTTAGATTCAGTTACTAGAACCAGAAAGGACTTTAGTTTAAAAAAAAGTTTAATGTATTGTATTTTGTGTGTTTGAGTTTGTATATACACATATATGTATGCATACATGTATATATATAGGTATTTCCATATATGTAGGATAGTTGCATTTTGTTACTTAAAGTATCACTGAAGCATTTTCCTAAAAATAGTCTTAAACTTCCAGGAACAAAGATTTTAGATCACTATAACTGAAAAGACAAAAAGAAAAAAATTTTAAATATCAGATTGTCACTATATTTGTTAGCCATTTCTTTTCCTATCCAATTATTTTTGCTTTCGCCCCTTCCTGCTGAGGAAGTATGTAGGCAGCTTTTGTTTATTGTTTGATAATGTTTAATACATTTACAATGAACACAAGTAACCAATATATATGATTTGTTTGTGTTAGCTTTAGTATTTCTTTGAAAGTGATGTTGTTATTCAAAATCATCACCCTTTTAACAAGGCTTCTTTAATACTTCATTATATTTTCTACCAGAGATGAAAAAGGATAATGTTACTAGGGTAGCAAGAAAAAGAAAAGCAGCTAGAGCTTCTTTTTGTTGTATAGTCAACTGAATATTGACCAGCTGTCTTCATGAGAAAAAAAGAAATGGTGGTGAATAAGGCAGAGTCTAGTTTTCGAAAGAGCTCAATGATTTTCCCAAATCAATACAGTTCATCAGGCTTCTGAACAAAGGCTGGAGGGTGGGGGGTGAAGGAGGGAAGGAGAGGTGACAGTGATGGAAATGCCTGTGTGTTCTTTTGTGTAGTAGACTCATGGAGACACAGTTCCTTCAGTTTAGTTTTTCAGTGCTTGTCCAGTTTATTTTGTGAGAAATCCCTTAAGTTTTATGTTTTGTGTTTTAAGAGTCAAATAAATTGCACTCTAGATGATCACATGACATTTGGAAAAAACTGTGACATTAAATAAACCCCCACCACTTTTTTAAATACAAAGAGCAGCTTTTCAACATATGTTGTTTACTTTCTACTCTTTGTGAAGCACATTCATTTGAATTGTTTTCATTTTCCCAGTATTTATGCTCACCAACAACATTCAGAAGACTGCTCAATCATTGACTCAAAATAATATGTAATGGTTAGAAGTGTTGAACTATTAGAGGTAGTATAATTAATAAAAGAAGAGTAATATCAATCTGTTCCTGCTACTGAGTGGGAAGATCTAACTAGAAAGTTTTAGTCCTTTAATCCTTTAATTTTTAATGCTAAATTTTACTTTTGAATAGTAATATACTAGAGCAATGTGTCTCAAGTTTATATGCGCCTATAGCAGGATACTAAAGTATAAAGTGTTTCATTACGCTTTCCCATTGTTAGTGCCACCCTATCTTCTGAACTCCAGTCCTGCACATTATTTGTTCAGATAAAGCCCAGTGTGGAGGGTGACTAATCACAGGTCTATGTTCCAGATGGTTTTGATTACAGGAAGTGATTTAAAGAGACTCCCCAAACAGTCAGCCCAGCAGTGGAGAGTGGAGAGTGGAGAGATGGGATGGAGTGAGGGAAGAAAGAAGAGAGGAGAAGAGAGAAAGAATGGGAAGGGGGAACAAATATTTGTGGGTGCTAAGTGTAAGCAGTGTGGAATTTTCATTCTTCAACTAACAGTATTTGGTGGGTAATTTAATTACACATTGAAAAAAAAATCGCCCAGATTGTGATAAATCTGCCTGTTTGAAAAAAGATCTATCTCTAGATAGAAGTTTTAAATTTTTTACATTATTAAAAACTGGCATGTGACTTGCATTTAAAATTGCAATTTGAAATTTTACATCAAACCTTTATAAGCCTGTTACATGAATGGTAGTGACGTTGAGCATGCCCAACAGTGTCCACCTCTAGAATTATTATTTAATTTGTAATACTGAAAACTAAGATAAATGCACATTACTTCACACTCATAAAGCTCTATGACATCGTGACATTTGTAACTAAAATATTTCAAGTGGAAAAATATTGAAAAAAATTCATAAATCAATGAGAAAGATTATTTGACACCATTGTTTAGTGTGAAGTTTTTTGTTGTTGTTTTTTTGTTTTTTTGCACAAGCAAATGTCAAGCATGGCTATTTAGATATGGCAATCTGAATAAGAATTCAAAAATGTTATTTGTTTTACACACTATTGCTGTTCTTGCAAAGGCATCATTCACAAGAATAAGAAGAAATGCTTTAAGACTGCCAACAGTATACACATTGAGTCAGATTACCCCACTGAGAAATTAAACATTTGCCCAGTTCTTCAAAAAAAACTTTTTTCTCACAAACGGCAGAAACGAATAATTTACATACCAGACTTAATAGTATCTTCAGAACAGAAACCATCTATAACAAACTATTTCATTGAATTTAAGTCAAGTGCAAACAGAAAGATTTTGTTGATTGTTCAGTTTGTGTAACTTTATATTTTTAGGGAGACAAACAATTCAGTATTTATTAAATGTCTCCTAGGTGCCAAATATTAAGTATAAAAAAATGAAAAATGAGAGTATCCTTGCCTTCAAGGAGCTTAAAATTCAAAACTGATGTGATATTTATAAAAACAAGTATTATAAAAGAAACAAATGTTTAAATATAGAACTTAACTTTTTTCTGTTATTGACACTTTTAGTAATTAAGTAAAGTCTATTGACCTCTTTCTCATATAAACATATAAAATAAAATACATTGTATCACAGAGGAAACCAATTATATTAAACTACAGTTATCAAGATATTAAAAACCAAAAATAAATGGAAGGATTCCAAGTTAAAAATCCCTACTCTAACAATATATGAAGAATTGTTCTCTGGAATTGATAATAGAGCTAGGCTGAAGGAAGAGATGATTTTCAACAAATGTAGATATAGAAGAAGAAATTTTGAGACATAGGATATAGCTAAACAAATTGTCTTGAGACTGAGGATTACAGGAGATCTAGGAAGAACCAATAATCCAATTTCGCTTGATGGAGGTGAAAGAGAGTGGTATAAGAGGCAGTGAGGCTGAAAGTCAGTAGTGGGTTCTAGAGATTACTTGCTAGATGAACCCTTTCCATTCTGAAATTCTGATTTGAGTGCAGGCTTTTTAGCACTAATTCAACTATAAAATTTTGAGCAATTCGTGTTTTCTGGATTTCAATTTCTACATTAATTATTGTGGGGATTAGTTATCTGTCTTGACTGAAAAATGATAATAGCTGATCTGTAAATAATACTTTTAACATTTACAGATATATTTATATTAACCCATTTGAGCTTCATAACAACTCTGTAAAAAGGTTATAGTAATTAGCTTTTCCATTCTATAGATGAAGAAAATGAAGATCTGAGAAATGAATTAATTTATTCATGGTCCTACAGCTAATATGTACTGAGGACAGGATTCAACTTCCAAGTTTTTTTTTGTTTTTTTTTTGTTTGTTTGTTTGTTTGTTTTAACTCCAAAGCCATAACTCTATTGACTTTGGCATGAGGTAGTTTTGAAGTCTAAATAAGATCATCTATATGAATATATTTTTGGCAGGAGAAATTTTTGTTGTTAATAAAATGTTATTAATATTGTTATTAAACATAAAATGGTTAGTTATATATGCATAAGTTTTGAACAGTCCTTTCTGAATTAAGAAATTCCTTGCTTTTTTTTCCAACTTAAAGTTTCTTTTAAAAAATAAATTGCATTGTAATCTTTTGTTTTTACATCTCCAAAATTTCCCCCAGTATCTGTTTCTCTTTCCCTCTCTCAGAAAGTTATCATGGATAAACAAAAACAATAATTTAAGAAAAATATATAAAAAGAGAAAAGCAGCATCAAAACCAATAAATATATCAACAAAATCAAAAAGTGTAATATTCCAATCCTTTGGACCTCGTATTTATGTAAAGGAGTGATATTCCTTCTTTGGAGCCATGTTAAATTAAGGATTTGTTTTTGAAATGAAGAACCATTTGTATTATGTAATTCTCAAAATACCATATGCCATGAAGGGTTACTTTAACAAAAACTTTAGAAATGATCTAGTCTAGATCTCATTTTTAAAAATTAGAGTAAATTACATTTTGAAATTTTGTCAGAAAGTTCCTTTACCATTCAAAAGCTATTTGCCTTTTTTTGTTTGTCTATTTGTTATTAAGGCTACTGTATTCTATAGTGACTATGGTTTACATTTGAAATCATCCTTTATTTTATCAGGGCAACTAGGTGATGCAGGGGACAGAGTCAGGGACCTGGAATCATGGAGACTCATCTTCTTGAGTTCAAATGTAGACTTAGATATGTCCTAGCCTAGCTCTTTGACTCTGAGCAAGTCATTAACCCTGCTGTTTCTGTAAAAATGTACTGGAGAAGGAAATAATAAACCACTCCAGGATTTCCTGGTAGGTGATATAGTTGATTGAGTCCCAGATTTGGGGTATTGAAGATCTGAGTTCAAATGGAGTCTTAGACGCTTAATAGGGGCAAATCATTTAACTTCTGTGGGCCTCTATTTCCTCATCTGTTAAATGGGCTCATACTAACACCTACCTCCTAGGCTTATTGTAAGTGTGAAGTGAGACAATAATAGTAAAAATATTGTGCTTGGAACATAGTAAACCCTATATAAATGCTGACTTATTTTTTATCAATCTGTGACTTTTCTTCTTGGTAGCCATATAATGTATTTTCTGCTTTGGACTCACATGACAAAATTGAAAAGAGATGAAAATGTTTAGAATTTTAATTCAGACTAAGCAACTTGATACAGGAAAATTCAAATTATACTTTTTTAGATATCTATGAAACTTATTTTTGTCTTTCTAAAATGTTTCTCCTTTTCTTAATGCAAATATTACTAATATCTATATTTGTTCAGTTATAATCTTTCTTCCTTAATTTTACAAAATATTTGAAAATAGCTTAAAATTTGATTTGTTTTTAATTACTGTATTGAACAAATTTGAAGACAATAATGTTAAGAGGGAAAAATATGATTTCTTGCTTGATCAAAGTTCATTTCACCTCAATTTTTTTTTATTTTACTGCTTCCTTGCTAGTTTTTCTTTTTTCTTTGAAAAATGTTTTAGAGATGTTTTTGCTTTTAAATATCATTTCTAATACCATTACTGCCCCATTGAATCTTGTCTTGTAATAAAGAAATATAGTTAAGCAAAACATATCTATCTGATTTGACAGTATATCTACTATATTTTGTATCTGTAGTCTACCATTGCCTTATGAAAAGGACAGAAGTCCCTTTCAACATTTAATCTCTGGAGCCAATGATCTGAATTCTGATAAATAGGAAGACATAATTTTTTCATCCAATTTGTGATTTCATCAGTCTAGGGAGCTACTGATGAAGAATTTTCTTTATCAGTTGCAGATCATATCTTCCTTGTATATTTAAAAGTTTTATATTGTGTTTAAAAAAATAAACTATAGAAGTAGAATAAGACAGACGTGACTAAAAGGCAATCCATGTAAAAAGACAGTTAATTTTGTAAAGGATTAGAGATTCAGTAAGTCAAAAGTATAATGTGCCAGCACTGCCCTGCCTCCCTGGCCCAGATAATAATAATAATTATTTGTGACTAAGTAAAAGAAGGCATTCTTTGCCTCATTTCTTACCTAACTTTAATCTTTGATTGGGTGTTGCCTTAGACAAACTGAGACCTGGAAAAAACCTTAACTGAAAAAGGCCAAGGTGTTCCATTGCATCCAGGGTCATGTCCAGTTGTCCTAACCTATTTCTTGCCTCTGTACCCAGATGGCTCCAGAGGAGAGAATAAGGACGTTGCACAGCCCTCCCTCACTTAAATCCAATTCAATTTTAAGTCATGGTATCACCTTCCTGATGGCATAGTTCTCTTTGAGAATAAAGGGTAAACAACAAACCACTCCCAGTAACTTAGCCAAGAAAACTCCAAATAGGGTCACCAAGAATTAGACAAGACAGAAAAATGACTGATTGAAATTTATTTCATAATTAAGACTCTTTTTGAAGGATTAAATCCATTTTAATTGGTTGTTTTTAAGTGGATTCTAATTTTGCTAACACAAAGCAGTATTTATAGAAAGGGATGGGGGGAGGGGGAAGGGAAGGAGTAGAGTCCTAGTGATTATTCTGTAAGTAATTAGTTGTGTGAGTTTAGGGAAGTCACTTTACTACTTTGGGTCTAAGTTTCCTCACTTATAAAATGAGAGGCTGAAGTTACGTATTTAAGGATACCATTGTAGAGTTATAAAATGTCAGAACTGGAAGATACCTCAGAGATCAGCTAATTCAGGGATGCTCTATCTTTTTTGTATATTATGGACTCCATTGGAAATCTGATGGAGCCTACTGAAATTGAGTTATCAAAACATTTTTAAAAGTTTATGGATCCTAGTTAATCACTCCTATTTCTGGTCCAATCCATAAGTTTATAGAAGGCTCAAAGAAATAAAAGCAATTCACCTAAAATTATACAATAAATAAAGGTAAATTTGTGACTGGGATCCATGTTTTCTGATTCTTCAACCCATTGTTCTTTCCAGTATTTTGAGTCAAGCTCTTTCTAGTTCTGAAATTTCATTTTTTAAATTCATTATGTAAAAGAAACAATCAACAACAACAACAACAAAATAGTGAATAAAGCCTTTGGGAAGAACTGTTCATTATCCCTGGACTGCTCTTCAGAGGTTTCCCTCTGAATTAGGTGGGTTAGTGATTTCTCTAGGCTTCAGATACTATCTCCAGAGCAATACCACTTCTCTGCACTTGCTGTAAGTTTAATGAAATTAAACCAAGGGCTTGCTAGATGTAAAAAGAGGTTGCTTATCCCCATTGTACAACACATTAAAAAGCATTATAAAGTGGTTACTATATGCCAGGCATTGTACTAAGCACTGAAGATAGAGATACAAAAGCAAAACTATTGTATAATATATATTAGACAAATAAAATAAATTCTTAATTGTCTATTGCTAATAAAGGGAAGAGAGAGATGGTACAAAAAAGTATGATTCCAAAATCATTCTGTTTTTGTCTTTAAGTATTTACAGTGATTTAAGATTGACTTAGTGCTTATTGGAAGAATAAATGAACTGCAAAGAAAATACTTATGCATGTACTATTGTCCATAATATTGTTAATATTATTAATATTAAATCTGTACTTGTTTTAGCACCCTAATCATTAATGAGGTTTTTGAAGACAAAGACCATCTTTAACTGAAAATCAGTGCACTCATTGTCGTGCAACCAATGTTAGTAAATTTTTAATAAGGCCAAGGTAATATTGAATATCTTTTTTTTTTTAAAGAAGAATTGACTGCCATTATTGAAAAGAGAAAATAATAACCATAAGTGGAGACTTCAAAAGTTTTTGTTCTTATTTTTGAAAACATAGTTCTGCTGTGAGCTGTTTTGAGAGTTCTGGCTGTGAGTCGTTTTGAGAGTAGGCACAGTGTGTAGTTGGTACCTATACCTACTTAATACAGATAATGAGTAAGCATATGTGAGACAAAGAAAGGTGTAAAAAAAAGTACCTGCTCTCTAGGAGCTCACAATCTAATGGAGGATACAACCTGCAAACAATTATGTACACACGGAATATATTTGGGATAAATTGGGGGTAGTCTCAGAGGGAAAACATTAAGTAGTACTGAGAAAGGCTTCTTGCAAAAGATGGGAATTGATCTGAGACTTGAGGTTGGAAAAAACTGAATTCAGTTCCTATTGTAGCTACTTACTAGCTGTATAATCCTGGGAAAGTCAGAGGTTAAAACTCTTTTCACCTCAGAATAGTCCAGCACAAGCTTGCTTTTTGGGTAGAAAAGTTAGTACCAAAAATAAGTAGTACAGTTTCATTTTTCAGCTTCTAAAAGAATATGGTTTTGGTGCAGGACCAATTGACTAGAAGGAATTTTTAAGGACTCACTGAAAAGATTTAAAGAGGGAACTAAACATATCTGGCTAGGATATTTCTCAGACACCTACAAAAGGTAGGAAGGAACTCTGATAGCCATCTGCTCCTTATTCCTATACCTTCTTTATCTCTGACTCCCTATCTTTCTCTCACCTTAATATTTGCAGAGGTTGACAAAGATATTTAGTACAACATATGAATATTTCTACTTTTCCAAAGAAAAAACTGAGGCTTAGAGGATTTTGTGACTAGCCCAAACTCACAAATTAAGTACACAGTGGAACAAGGATACAAACATGGGTCTGCTGCTTCCAAATCCACTGTAATCATATAAAAAAAGAAGAATCATTCAGCATACATTAATTGAAAAGCTTCTTTGTACTCAGCCCTGCAATGATATAGAGATGCTGAATATATTCTTTTCCACAAAGGTGCTTTCAGTAATCTAGTTGTTTTCTTTAAAGTATGCCTTTGAATACTGAATAATTTTTGAAAACAGAAAATGTAAATTAAAAAGAACCTTTATTAGTGTCCCTATCTTATTTGTTCAAACATTCTTGTCAGTTTACACTATGGTCTGAAGTAGTGTTATAATTTAAGGCTTATGATATTTTAAGGCACATTAATTTTTTTCTAAGTTTTAAAACTTTTGAATCTTATGTTTTATTACCCATATTTGCCATGAAACTATTTACTACTCCCTTAAAATGTCTGGGTAGGTACTATAAATTCAAAAGTATATTTCTACTTTTAAAAATAGAAATACAGATGAAACTGATTCCATGTTAAATGTCAAAGTATTTCAATTTTAATGGCCTCTTTGTAGTAAAATTAGTGTGATATATTTTTCAGAATGCTATAAATATAATCTTTTTTCTTTGTATGTTTAGATATTTGTGTTGATAAGTACATGACTTAAAATTTAAAAAAAATTATTAAAGCATCATCAGTGTGGATCATCACTGACTGACATTGATTATAATTTGTCTACAATTATGGGTTATTGTATACAAAAATTTTCATTATCTAATGTCCCAGTCCTTGATGATGAGCTTTCCTTTACCTTAAGGCTGGTCTTTGATTTCTAAAAATTTGATAGGAACTGTCAGAGCTGAAGCATGAAAGAAAATGAAGTAATGTGGCATTTTTATATGGGAATTTAAAAATATAAATGTAAGTCATTTTCTAGGTGATACAGTGAGTAGAACATTGGGCCTCAGACATTCTTTAGATGTGTGACTGAGCAAGTCACTTACTCTTTTTGCTTCTCTGTTACTCATCTATAAAATGATCTAGAGAAGAAAATGGCAAACCACTCCAGTAATTTTGCCAAGAAAACCCTAAATGGGGTAATGAAGAGCCAGACACGACTGAAATGACTCAGTAACAAAGTACTATTCTAATCTACAGTGAATTATTTTGCTATTTCTCCAGAACAGTAATTCTTAAATGGGGTGTGTGTGTGTGTGTGTGTGTGTGTGTGTGTGTGTGTCTGTCTGTCTGTCTGTCTGTCCCACTCTTGGACTCCTTTGGCAGTTTAGTTATTAAGCTAATAGAGCTCTTCTAAAAAATAAAGTTTTTGAATGCCTAGAATAAAATATAAAATTAGAAAAGAAATTATTGAAATATTTTTATCCAAACATTTTAAAAGCAAATTAGTTGATCCCTATTTTAAGAATTTCAGTTATATATAATAATGTAATAGCTAAAACAGCAGTTCCCTTCATTTGCAGATGTTAACACCTATTCATCTGATACATACTGACACTAAGAATTTCTTATATTTTATGATTTTTTTTTATTATGAGGTGGTGTTCTCAGCAAGGGTCTTATCTTTCTTCATATTCTGAAGTGTGATTTACCATTATATTATTTATATTCTTTTTAAAAAAATGTTTGGCAGCAATTTTTTTTTTCCCTCTTCAGAATTCCCTATGTTCTTTATGGCTGTAAAGTAACACCATAAAGCCATATATAAAATTGAAGCAAATAATATCAACATCCATGCTGCATCCATTTACACAAGATTTTTTTCCCTCCACTCACCCTGCATGATTCTAGTTTTCACAGTTTAATATTTCATTATTAAATGCAGAGAATGAAAGAACATTTATTAAGCACTTACCTAAGATGCTAATCACTGTGATGAGTGTTAGGGTTACATCTTAGCTGATGGAAAATTACATGTCTGGAAAAGATGATTTTTTTTCAGTTTATATAATTTGAACATTTTCACTTTTTAAATGTTATTTTGAATGTAAATTACAAAATATTATGAAACTTCAAACCTTCATTGAAACAATAATCAGTTTTTCTCTCTGTACCAAAGCATGCTACAATACACTGATTTGACTTCTTATGACAAATGTTTGAACATAAGTCTTCTTACCGACAAATATAACACCATAGAATTTATGTGAGAAAAGTTCGTAATTTACTTCCACTATAGGAACTTTGTTAAACGTGTACATGTGTATATGTATTTGTGTGACTTTTTAAGAACACATAAATGTTATTAGTATTCTGAATTGGCATGCATATAAAGAAAAATAAAAGCAGGCAGAGGAATACAATTAATTAACCATTATAAATAGCTACTGTTTTTTTTTTTTAATTTCCCCAAGAATCGATCTGACTTCTAGGAAGAAAAAAGATGACTTTTTTGTCTTTTTGAAATTGAAATTGGTTTTTATTTGCATACACAGTTTATTTTTTTATTTTATCAAAAAATTTAAAATAAAATGCTTATTTGTTTATACTTTTCGAGGACAGTTGCTTACATATGGCTCTTAAAAATAGCTTGGAGAGATTTAAGTGATTTACTATGGTGATTTCATCTTGAGTTTAGCCATTGTCAGCTTCAAACTGCGCCACTGATAAACTATGATTTACTACTTGTTTTGGAATTCATTTCCTCCCTCGCAGCCCCCATACTCCTCTTTATCCTGTTTTGCTACTACACATTCTGTTCTTACAATCCTGAATAGGTTTAAATGTTATCTTGAAAAGCTCAGTGGCCTGGGTCTTAGTGTATAAACACAACACAGTTTAGCAGACAATAACCTTTCAT
The DNA here is from genome assembly GCF_902635505.1 of Sarcophilus harrisii. Lineage (NCBI taxonomy): Eukaryota > Metazoa > Chordata > Mammalia > Dasyuromorphia > Dasyuridae > Sarcophilus > Sarcophilus harrisii. Next base: position 200,197,267 of record NC_045426.1, read on the forward strand.
CTCACTGACAGTCTTTGTTACTGAAAACAAACCAGTGTTTGATTTACTGACTCAGGAAGCATTAGGCAACCCTCTCTCATTGTTAGGATTATTCCTCCTTGATAGAAACAGTTTCTACTTATATATTCTTCCCTCTCTCTTGTCTCACTCTTTTGCAAGCTCAGTCCTCTGGTGTATTACATTCTTTCCCCCCTCCCTTTTGAAGCTCATTTATCTGAGGCACTTGCTTTTTGAGGTTTCTACTGCAGTGCTCAATCCAGCCAATCAGATACTAGTGTTCCCAGAAGGCGATAACCAATCCCAAACCACTTTTTTTTTCCTTGCTGGAAACGTGAAACCCTTGGGGGAAAGCAGCAACAAAAGCCTTTTGGCGTTGGCAAATGTTAAGTGTTTGTGCAGACTTTTCCTGTTTTTAATTTTATTACTTTAAGAATGGAGCATTTATTGTTTCTTTCATGTTTCCTTTCAAGCATTTTTAATTATACATTTGTACTACATCGGGGTCTCTGGAACTCAGTGACTCAGCTTATTGCATCTAAAGCTAAAATGCAGTAACCCTCTGGCAATGCAGATGTATTCTTCAGCAGTAAATATAGCTGGCATGCTAAAGAATTTTAAGCAGCTGGAAAGGTCTTTGACATCACATACAGTGCCCTAGAGGAGACAATGTGAAAAACAAATCAATCTTCCCCTTCTCTTTCCTTAACCTTTTTTTTTCCCCTAGAAAGGAGGGAGGGAAGGAGGAAAGAGGGAAGGAGAGGAAGAGAGAGGAAGAAGGAGAAGGAGAGGGAGAGGGAGAGGGAGAGGGAGAGGGAGAGGGAGAGAGACAGAGACAGACAGAGACAGACAGACACGGAGAGGAAAGAAAGATACAGAGAGAGACAGCGCGTGCAAATTCTGAATTGTCGATTCTGATCTTAATATTATTTTAAAATTGTCATATCCTTTATTTTCTATGGGAAACACAATCGCCTCAACCATGATGGAAGAAAAGGTTGTTGTTTTTTGTTTGTTTGTTTTTAATTACCATTTTGTCTGCTAGACTTGTTACAGTGAACAGAAATCAGCTGTCCCTTAAGTTATGGGAAACGATTTTCTATTCATCTTTGATAATTTTCAAGGAAATCACTCCTCTAGTCATGTGATGACTTGGTTTGTAAGCTTAGGTTACCTAGGTACTGCTATGGAGAACAAATGAAAAATCACATATTTAACATCATTAAATAAACCAAACAGAATATGGTTTTAATAACGTCCCAGTGTTCATTTCCAAGAGAAAAGTCTGTCTATAGAAAACAATGAACGTTTAAATGTTTCCTTCTTTTGTTCTGTGAAAAGAAAAAGAATTTTATCTATTAGCTCAAAAATTGGGTGCTTTTAGGGTAGGCTTGAAAATGCAATTTTTTTTCCCATTCTGTAAATTTTGAAAAGAAATGAAAAGTGCATCGTGTACTTTATGCTTCCCTGTTAACATTTGGCAAGCAGTCAAGTTTAGCAATTCACAGATGCAGCACTAAATTAAATCATCTGTAAGGGAGAGTTGGTGAAAACAATAGTTCATAGGAAATGGCATGGGGGGAGGCTGGGATGGGATATTATTTATTTATTTTTAATCCTCTGTGACAGGCACTCCAAGACGGATTCTACCAGGAATAATCCTGAAAGTAAAGCTGTTGTGAAGATTTTTTTGTTTGTTTTCTTGTTTGTTTTTAATTTAGAGTGCTATTTTTGGATACTTTTATGAAAAACAGGACCAAATACTGGTTTGGATTCATTTTAGTTTGGATTCATTGCTTTCTCAGAGAAGGTCTGTTAATTTTAAAAGTTAAAGAGCACTTTGTTGAAAGAACATTGATAATTGAATGCTTTTGGACCTAGTCTGGGTGCCTATTTTCCCACACTTTTCTATATCTGTGTACTTTTTAAGTATATGGGGAATAAAATATTTTATTTCATTGAATTCAAGGGGAAAAAAAACAGATTACTTTTAGTCTCTTGATTTAAGCACTGGTAACTGGCACTCAGTTTATGTTGGCTGACTGCCAAAAGAAAGCAATTAAATGTAATAGAAAAATTAAGAAGTGAGTGTTGCTGTTTTACAGCAGGACATGGCAAAAATGATTACTTTCTGTCTGCAGAGAGATATGATTACACTCACACGATTTCTCTTATTCATTTACACACACACACACACACACACACACTTTCCTGTGGGTTTTAAGTTGAGGTCACTGAAACCAGAAATGAGTAAGAGTGACCTTTTAAAATCATGGTATTTTAAAAGCAAATGAAGATAGAACTATGTTCATAAAAAACAATTAAAAATGAAAACAGGAGTTCTGTACCAACTGTGATAATTCTGCATTCCTCCCCCAACTACAGGTGTCTTAGTGGTAAATGTCACATGGAGGAATAAGACCTACGTGGGTACATTGCTGGATTGCACAAAGCATGATTGGGCACCTCCAAGGTAACTGGCAACTTTTTACTTAGATATTATTTCTTCCTTTCCCCTTTCTTTCCTAAAAGCAAACTATACAAATTAATATTAATTTGAAACCAAGAAGAAAAGAAATTAATAATTCTCCATACAACATGTTAAAAACTTTATTGTTGAAATTTCTCTGCACCTTATCCCCATGTTATTTAATGCTTTTCTATGCCGTGCAAATTAAAATTGAATATGAAGTCACTTTAGTTTTCTGAAAAAATAAATGTCCTTGGTGTGAAATTATCAGTGCAAGAAATGGACTGCCTTTATGATTCAAATATTGTCAATTTCTTTGGAGTACAACATATATCTTCTTAATATTATCTAATTTTTACTTTTGTTGCTTTTGCTTGCCTAGGTTTTGTGAGTCACCAACAAGTGATCTGGAGATGAGAGGAGGTCGAGGAAGAGGGAAGCGAGCAAGGTCTGCAGCAACTGTACCAGGAAATGATGCTAGCTTTTCAGAAGCTAGAGGGCTACAGAATAAGAACAGAGGTGGTGCTAATGGAAAAGGGAGGAGGGGTAACCTTAACTCAAGTGGACGCAGGACACCTCCAAACTGTGCTGTTGAAGATGTCAAAGCCAGTCCCTCTTCTACCAATAAAAGAAAAAATAAACCTCCCATGGAACTGGATTTGAACTCCAGTTCTGAGGATAATAAGTCTGGAAAGCGTGTTCGTACTAATTCTAGAAGTACTCCAACCACCCCTCAGGGGAAACCAGACACTACTTTTTTGGACCAAGGTTGCTCTTCTCCAATATTAATTGATTGTCCACACCCAAACTGTAATAAAAAGTACAAGCACATTAATGGACTGCGTTATCACCAGGCTCATGCACACTTAGACCCAGAAAGCAAACTGGAATTTGAGCCTGAGAGTGAGGACAAAATTTCAGATTGTGAGGAAGCACTGAGTACTATGACATCTCAATTCAATGAGCCAAGCACAAATATATCAGCATTTGATCCATTAAAAGCACCAACATCCCCTAGCTCTATAAATACTCCTGGAACACCCAAAGGCAAAAAAGAATTGATTAATAATGGCCCAAGTTCAATGATCAGTTCTAAAGCTGGCAAGAATTCTGGCAAGAAGAAGGGCCTTAACAATGAACTCAATCACCTTCCAGTGATTTCTAATATGGCAGCCACATTGGATAGTTGCTCAGTAACAGATGGCAGTTTGACTACTGAAATGCCCAAATTGGAAGCAGAGGGATTAATAGACAAGAAAAATGCAGGAGATAAAGATAAGAGCAAAAAAGCTAACAGTTGCAAAATGGACAAAAACCTTTCAAAACTTAAAACTGCCAGGCCTATTGCTCCTGCTCCAACTCCCACTCCTCCCCAATTGATAGCTATTCCTACTGCAGCCTTTACAACTACCACTACAGGGTCAATATCAGGATTGCCCTCACTCACAACCACTGTTGTTCAGGCTACACCAAAGAGTCCTCCATTAAAACCTATTCAACCAAAGCCCACAATTATGGGAGAGCCAAGCACTATAAACCCAGCTCTCACATCACTCAAAGACAAAAAGAAAAAGGAAAAGAGAAAGGTAAAAGATAAAGAAAGCAAAGAATCAGGAAGCCCTAAAATGGATGTGAAGCTAGGAAAGCTTGAGGACACAAAGGGGTCTGGGAAAGATTTATCTGGACATTTTTTAAAGGACCATCTCTGCAAGAATGAAGTGCTAGCTAATGGTCTGTCAGAATCTCAAGAGAGCAGGATGGCAAGTATTAAAGCTGAAGCTGATAAGGTTTACACTTTTACAGACAATGCACCCAGCCCTTCTATAGGGAGTGCTTCTAGAATGGAATGTAACCCTTTGGTGAATGGACAGTCTCCTATGCCACCATTGCATGTGCTGACACAAAATGGGACAGAAAATTCAGCTACTAAAACAAATAGCCCTGCTTATTCTGATATATCTGATGCTGCTGAGGATGGTGGTTCTGACAGCAGGTCAGAGGGCATGAGGTCAAAGGCCAGTTCACCTTCTGATATTATTTCTAGTAAGGACAGTGTTGTAAAAGGGCATTCTTCAGCTACAGCACAATCATCCCAAGTGAAAGAGCCCCATTCTCCCTATTACCATGGCTACGATACCTATTATTCTCCAAGTTATATGCACTCAGGCCAAGTCAGCACCCCTGCAGCTGGGAACAGTATTTACACACAGGGAATGAAGATCAAAAAGGAATCTGAGGAAGAAATGGAAAGAAAAGACAAGGCAGAGCCATTAGATTCTAAGAAAATGGAAAACAATTCTAATTTACCACCTCAACATCAGTCAGTAATAACTCAAAGACATCCTGCACTTGCCCAGTCACTTTATTATGGACAGTATGCCTATGGTCTCTATATGGACCAGAAATCCTTAATAGCCACTAACCCTGCTTACAGACAGCAGTATGAGAAATATTATGAGGACCAGAGGTTGGCAGAACAGAAAATAGCTCAAACTGGAAGAGACTGTGAGAGAAAAAATGAACTCCCTTTGAAAGAACTGGGCAAGGAGGACAGTAAACAGAAAAATATCCCATCTGCTACCATCTCTAAAGCTCCTACTACTCCAGAGCCTAACAAAAACAATACTAAACTTGGGCCATCATTACCTAGTAAAACTGAGGAGACAGGTAAATCACAGATTCTGTCCAATCATCAGCAGCAGCTTCAGTCCGACAGCTTCAAAGCTAAGCAGATGGAAAACCACCAGCTTATTAAGGAGGCAGTAGAAATGAAATCTGTCATGGATTCCATGAAGCATACAGGTGTAGACCCAACCACAAGATTTAAACAAGTAAGATGGCCCTAGATATAGAGAGCACTTTGAGAATTGTACATTTGTTAGCTTGATCTGATTATGCCTTTTGTTCTATAAACATTAAGGATTCCCCCTCCATTTTCTTTTTAAAAAGCATTTTAAAATGTTTTCATATTATATATATATATATACACATACACACACACATATGTACATTTATTAAATGAATCATGTCTATAAAGTCTATTAACATTTTTAATATGTATTTATAACAGAGGATCTCTGAGATTCTTTCAACTTAAAAGAAATTTATGATTTACATGATATTAAGCTTTCCTCTATGGCACTGCTGTGAAACTTGAGACCTGGATTCTTGTACTAACTCTGTTATTCTTTGTGACCTCAAGAAAGTCACTATTTAATCTTCTTGGGCTTCATTTTTCTCATTTGTAAAATGAGTGACTTCTATTAGATGGCTAAATCTTTGATCTTTTAAATTTGCTAGGAATAGATAGACTTTGTTCTTATATAGCCTTTCCTTCCCCTCCCCCCCTTTTTTTTTAAGATTATGCAGGGATCAAACTATGTAATTTATTTATATTGGGAGTTGGACCACAATTTTTTAACTTTTGTGATATTTAAAATGTTTCATGTTTTATTTTATACTCAAGTTCACTAAATCTAAAATGGATAGAGAATTCTTTCTGACTGACCTTTTCAGATTTTCTCAAGGCCAAATTATTGAGCATCCTAAAACCAAATTCAGTAAAATCTGAAAAATGATCTTGAAACTTCAATTAGATAAGCATATGTTGTGGAATTGTATATAAATAACCAAAGCATTTTCATTCTTGACAGCTTATTAAGGAAACTCTGTTAATGATGCTTTTATCTTTTCAGGTCTTTGCCATCAGTAAAAGTGGAAAGAGTAATGAATGGGGTAGAAGAGTGGGGGGAACCTGGTTTCTTCATTTTCTCTTTTCCACTGACTAGCTATGCAGCCTTACAAAATTCTAGACCTTAATGTATTCATTTGCACAATGAGTTGGATTTGGTGATCTTGAGGTTCATTTTTGAATTATGGATTTTTTTCTTAATCCCACAGAGCTTTAAAAATGGTTTTCAATGAATGAGAACAATTAACTTTTCATAACATCTATTTCCTCCCCTCTTTGTATAGATTAAACTTTAGTTGGAATTTAATGCCCTTTCTTAACATTTTTCTCAAGGATTTTCTTGACTATCTACCAATTATTTGGCATCACTAGTGTTTGGTTGAAAAAATGCTATTTAGAAATCTTTCTTGTAAGTTGCTTCACTTTTGTTGCAAAAGCAAAGAACTTTATCTTCATAAGATGGCAAACAACTTTATTTTATATATTAATTTTTTTGATCAACAATATATATACAGTAATTTGAAATCCTATTGTTATTAGCACTTTAGCATATACTGAACTGTGAAACTCTATATTAATTCATACATTAAATCTTAGTTCCAGAAAGATAATAAGGAAATGAAAGAAAATAACCATTTTTTGTTTAAATGATGCTAGTATTTATAGTGATGGCTAAATTTACTATTACTAGCTTGCATTTGAATAAAGAAATAGTCTTCTTTAAAACTTATATGAAATATATATGGTAAAAGTAAGACACATGCTGTGTTAAAACACAAATAATGACATTTTGATGAATCTTTCTGAAACTAACTTTAGAAACCCCTATGTTTCTTTGTCAGGATCCAGATTCAAGGACATGGCACCATTATGTCTACCAATCTAAATACCTCGATCAGCAAAAATCAGAAGAGCTTGATAGAGAAAAAAAGTTAAAGGAGGATAGCCCAAGGAAAACACCTAATAAAGATAGTATGATACCTGGCCTCCCTGTGTCATTAACAAGTATCAAAGAAGAACCCAAAGAAGCTAAGCATCCTGATTCTCAGTCACTAGAAGAGAATAAGATAAAAAATGATGATCGAAAGACTCCTGTAAACTGGAAGGACTCACGAGGAGCCAGAGTGACTGTCTCCTCTCCAATGAGTCAACATCAGTCATACATACAGTATTTGCATGCTTATCCTTATCCACAGATGTATGATCCCAGTCATCCTGCATACAGAGCTGTCTCTCCTGTCCTAATGCACAGCTATCCTGGTAAGTGAATTGTATTATAAGAGAAAAAATTTCATGATTAACTGTATGGGTAAAAGTTCTGTTCCACTATTAGCTTTTAAAATTTTAGGATTAATTAGGAATTTCTTGAAATGACGCTTATTTTTCTTGATTTTTATATTGTAGTTTCATAGATGAAACTGATTCAATAGAAGATATTCTTTTTTATGAACTGTCAGAGCTCCCAGCTCGAGTTTCCATAGTCTCTGACAGTCTGCTATTACTGTTGGACTGACAGATATTTTATTGTCTATAAAAATTTTCTAAGCACTTACTGTCAGAACTATTATAGTTACTATTCCTTTCACTTAAGAGAACACATAAATGTATGAAATTACAATAAACTCAAGTCTATTTATAACCTCCATTCATCAGTATGAATTAACTGGGGGAAAATTTGAAATATAAGTAAATGAATATATGTCCTATTTTTAATGTAACCCCTATACAATAATTTCTAATTCCATCCCAAATCAGTGTAACTCAGATGTTCAAAAGGAGAATAAAAAGGCAGCCAGTAACTTGATGTGGCATTTGTTGTTTACCTGCAGGGGCCTATCTCTCTCCAGGATTTCATTATCCTGTTTATGGGAAGATGTCAGGGAGAGAAGAGGCGGAAAAAGTCAATACCAGCCCTAGCATCAGCACGAAAACAGCCACTGAATCTAAAGCACTGGATTTGCTTCAGCAGCATGCCAACCAGTACCGCAGCAAGTCCCCTGCTGTAAGCTGCCTTTTGTTGTTATTTTAGAATACTGTGTTTTTTGGGGAAAGAGGACAAAGTAGAAAAGTTTGAAAATATGAATGGTTGTGGAGCCCAACTCCAAATTCAGTATTTTTTTATACTGATACTTGAAGAATTTTATATTCCAAATGGAAATGCTTTTTCACATTAGAAGGGGGAATTTCATGATTTTATTTTTTAGAAAATCCAGGTTAAAGTTTTTATGTAAAAGCTGAAATTTATAGAGCTCAATTTGGAAGTATCACTTCCAAAAACATACTTTTATGCATGAGTGCATGCAAAGAAATCAAATGATAGGCAAGTTGCTGGGCTTTGTAGGCATTTCCTTGACGTTCTTGTCTTAGCAATTATCTTAAACTGAAACTACCTTTATTTATTTTAGTGCCAAGATATATAGGACTGTAGATTTAGAACTGAAAGTGACCTAAGAGGCTATCTAAGCCAACCTCTTATTTACAGATGAGGAAACTGAGGTTCAGGTAAGTAAAGTGACTTTTGCAAGGTTACATAGGTAATTAAATATGATAAAGCTCGTATCCTTATGATTTATGTTAATGCCAAGTGAAAAGCAAAACCACGAATATAAAAAAAACTTGACCCCAAACCAGTTTTTTGACTGCTTTCATTTGTACATGTAAAGGGGAGAGAGCTCTGGGAAAATCCAATTAGATGCTCTTTGTATCATATAGTACCTGCATGAATGGGAATAAAAAGATTCCTATAATTTCTTAGTTTCTGTTAGTTACATTAGTTATGTCTTGAATAAATATTTATTCTCCATAGTTGTGGATGGGAGATTGGAGAGAGTATTTTTAAATATTAGTCTGTGTTTTCTGAAAATTTCATTGGTATAAATTTGTAGAAATTATTTGTCTTCTTATGTTCATTTTTTATAATATGTAAAACAAGGTTAATATTTGGTTTTAGGGCCACTGTTAAAAATCAAAGTAGTTTTACCTATTTGACTTTACTTGAATGATAGAGCATATTATCATTGCAGTAAGTGTAGTCAATAGAATTTTAAGGAAAGATAAATGTTAAACAAAACTAGTGTCATTTTTTGATCAAGGAATAATCCTAAATATATGCTTATTATTTATATAATATTAACAAGACCAAAAGTTTTTGTGCCATGACTATTTGACTAATTTTTAGGAAAATGCCTTGTAATCTTTTTCTCCTTTCATTTTCTTATGATAGCCCATAGAAAAGACTGTAGCTGAACGTGAGCGGGAAGCAGAGAGAGAACGAGATCGTCACTCCCCCTTTAGTCAACGTCATCTACATACTCATCATCACACACATGTTGGAATGGGCTATCCATTAATACCGGGTCAGTATGACCCCTTCCAAGGTCAGTAGTCAATCTCTTTTTTTTTTGCTGTTTTTTATAACTTTTTGATATAGCTTTTGTATCATAGATTTGATATAACATTGGAAAAATAGTTCTGTTAGAAAAATACCTGATATTTAAGTAGTCTGTTCAGATAAAGTTGAATTTCAGCTGATTGTCACTAGAGTTGATGTTATTAGAAGATTAATGTCACCACAGAGTGAGTGAGGATAGTGGATCAGCTACACAATACTAAATGTAGTTAAAAAAAAAACCCAAACACAAAAATTTATAGTGAAATATTGCCATGAAAAAGCAAAAGGAAAAAGAGATTATATTATAGCACTTGGATGAATATATTTTCCCAGAAAGTCACCAAAATTGCTTTCTATAAAAATATTAACAGTAAAATAATTAGATAACTCTTACTGCTTTTAAAATCAAATACTTTTTTAAGATCTTCAATACCCCATATGTGATTGATTGAGGATGAGGGTCAAAAGGGAAAAAACATTTTAATACAAAATTGACATGAATATATGTTGGGATAGATTTTAAGGAGATAGGATCTAGTTACTCACTCATTCTTTTAATGAAACTTATCAGTAAATAAATCCCTACTAAGTGCAATCTACTATTCTAGGGAAGAGATAAAGTTAATAACATGATGGCTATCACTATGTCTTACAATGTAGGGTTTTTCCACTTTGCCATTTGACTTTACATTTCTGACTAATCAAGGGATAAAATGAAACCATATATATAATGGCATTTTGAAAAGTCTAAGGTTATACAAAAGTATTACTTATACAATTAGTGAAAAATATAAAGACAATACTAATTAGAATTCATTATTTTCCCCCAAAACCTTATTCTCTATTATGAAGGGAACCATTATGCTCCCAGAAACCTCATCTTAAATGTTAGGTATCATCTTCCTACTCTTCTTCCCTCTCCCCTACCCAATGTAAATTCATAAATGCTTTCACATTTATCTTTACCCCCTTCTTTTATCTGATGCTACTACCACCCTAGTACAGGCCTTCATATCCTCATTCTTGGACAGTAACCTTCTGATTAGTTTTTCTGCGTCAGGTCTCCTTACTCCAATCCATTCCCTGTTCAGCTGCAAAGGTGATTTTTCTTAGATGGCATAGTGATTAGAACACCAGCCCTGGAGTCAGAAGGACCTGACTTCAAATCTGACCTCAGAAACTTAACACTTACTAGCTTTGTGATTCTGGGAAAGTCATTTAACCCCAATTGCCTTGCAAAAAACAAATGGTATTGCTAAAATGAGGTCCAATCCTCTGACAAGATAATTAATCTCTGATTCCATATTCTCCTTGTCTCTTTCCCATGCCTGGAAAGTCTTCCTATTGATTTTTTAAGTTAATGTTGGATAAACTACAAAGGGAGAAAAAGTAGCTTAAGAATCTCAATCACTCTATTATTAAAGGTTGGGGTGTTCTTGAAAGACTTATTTTCATGAGGAAACAATCCAGCCTCGGAAACTTACTGGCAGTGTGACCCTGAGCAAGTCACTTAATCCTGTTTACTTCAGTTGCTTATTTGTAAAATGATCTGGAGAAGAAAATACTCCAGTATCTTTGCCAAGAAAACCTCAAATGACATTACAAAGAATTGGACATGATTTAAAAAAAAATGACAATGACAACAACAAACAACAAACCCTGGAATAATAGTAATTCATGAACTTGAATGGGGAAAAATACATCTTTATTTTCACTAATTTTAATTTATATTTAACAGTGCCTTCAATCATGACTTTTAAAAACTCTCTTATTCTGAGAAGGGGTTCATAAACCAAGAAGTGGGTGATGGCACACACTTAAAGTTATGAACCCCTGTTTTATAACTACTCAGTCTTAATAACGCAAACAGATCTTTATTCATATCAATGATGTTGCATCTATTATTTCTAAAATAGTCCATATTCATAAAAGAAAAGCATACAAAAATAAAAGGTATATAAAAGATAAATTAATTTTTTCTTTCTGCTCTAGTTGACTCACATTTTTGGTAATATATTCTGACAAAATAAAATACTTCATTTAGATTAGCTCCTTAACTTCCCTAGAACAAGAACTCATAAGCAATATAGCTTTTTCAAATAAAATTTGTTATACTTTCTAAATATGATTCATTGATTCCATGTAACTTATAGAGTGTATTATTCATTCATTGGGAAAAGTTGTATCCTAACCAAATAGATGACTTCATTGCTGTTGGTTTTTTTTTTTAATACAATGTGACTTTTGTTTCCTCTTGTTATCTGATACTTTTTATTTTTATCGGGTTTTATATTCTGTAATGTATGCAAGCCATTTAGCACACACCACAGTGTCAGGACTCAATAGGGAACATGAGATGGAATGCTAGATTCTGTTAAACTGACAAGAAAGGAAGGAAAACTCAGTATATCCAGTAAAGAGATATTAGTCAGACTACGCATCTTCTGCCTTCTTTGTTATATGAGATGTTTTATGCATTTATTTAGGAAAGGATAAAGTGCTGCTGTGGGTTCTACAGAGATTCAAAATCAAAGTCTGTACCTAGATTGTTTTTCTAAAAGCCATAGAAACAGGACCCCCCTTTTTTTCTTTTTTTTGTCAATTAGGGTTAACCTCTGCTGCCCTTGTGGCTACTCAGCAGGTGGCTGCTCAAGCTTCTGCATCTGGTATGTTTCCTGCACAGAGAAGGTAAATATCCTGTGAATTTTGAATTACTTTTAAAGAAAGAGACATATTAACAGGGAAAAAAGAAATCTCATGATAGGTTTTTTTTTAATTCAAAAGTCAGGCTCCTTCTTAAATGTAATTTTTTTTTACTTTGTAATGCTAATTATGGCATTAATTTTTCTTATAATATATATATATATATATATATAAAATATACACACAACACAATACAATCACACAATCTTTGTACCTTAAAATCTTTTATTCTCCTTGCTTAATCTTGTTGTAATAGTTGTAAAAACAGGAAATTTATATTGATAATGCTACAGAAAAAGATAAATCTAAATATGTTTTTGTTTTCATTCAGTCACAGGTTAAAAATAAAAGTAAAATGATTGAATTTAGCATTAGATATGAAAAACTTTATATTGTATTTTTAAAATTCAAATATTATTTTAGAGTAATTCAAAAAATTAATACAATAAAATACGCTCTTCACTTTCATGGTTTTCAATGTTAATTATGAAAAAAATTGATTTTCTTAAGGTTCCTTGTTTTCTTTTGCAGAGAGTGAAAACATTGGAAATGTACACTGTCATGTGATTGGATCACATGGAGAAGCGCTTTATTACAGACATCAGTTCCATGGTGTTAATTTGAAATGCCTTAATGGCAGGCAAAAAGCAGTCATTTCATTTTTGTAAATTGCAGATTTTATCACAGAGTAACAAATGTCGCTGTAATTAAACTTCTTTTATATATATAAATATATATATATAAATATATACATACATATATATGTGTTATATATGTATATTCTTTACTTTTTATATCAGTAACCAGGCTCAAATACACAGGGTCTGCTGCCAAGTTGCAAGCCACACAATAAAGGAAAAAAAGTGATTTTTGTCATGTTGAAAAGTATTAGCCACAAAAGGCTATTTTTTTCTTTTCCTTTTGCTTTTAAATTATAAATAATGTTATGTATCAGTGTGCCTGAACCTTACATACCCTTAAGATATTTCCACAAGCCTCTCAGAAGGACTAACTGTGATGATGACACTTTCATACAATTTAGATGTCTATTTGGTGGCTCCTGTTAAGATGCATCAGTGTGAAATGTTACTGTATTCACTGTTTCATTGTAATTGTGTATGGTGGACAATATACTTTTGGAAGGCATGGGGTTGCCAGTACCACAAAAACTGTGTTGTACATAATGTATAGATTTTAAATGGGGAAATAATGAGCATCTATGAATAATGATACATCCATTTAAAAATATTGAATGGCAAATAACCCTAATGCCTGCATATCAGAAGACATCTGTGATTGTTCTAATACTTGAATAGTCCCACAGTCTTTTTTTTTTTTTTAATGTTTACAATTATCCAGTTTTAGAAAAGAGACTTTAATACCATTGCCTGGTTACCTGTTTTATGCTGTAATTTAGTTTATTTTGTGTAAAATGTATATTGAATGCTTTTTTTATACATGCCTTAAATAATTTGGCAATCAGAATTAAAAAAAAGTTGTTTTTTTAAAATGTTTTTGTGTCTGTCTTATATTCTTAGTGGCCATCGTGGACTAGATTTTTCAAAGGAGATCTCTTAAACTTGCATACACCAATTACATAACATTGTATTTTGTATCTTACTCTAGAAAAATGCTTACTAGGATGACCAATACAATGTACAATATATTATTATATTACAACACAATTAACAAAAATATATTAAAATAAGGTATTTTTTACAATTTGGTGGCCCTCTCATGATGCTTTTTAGTCTATGTGTATATATCAGAAATAGCTGAATGACAATTGAAACGTCATGTCACTAACCTGTTTATTTTTATCTATCACAAAACTATTGTTTTAACAGATATTTTTAAATTAGTAAATGGAAATGTTATTGTTTTTTATATGTAGGTAATTTTTAAAAGGCAATTCTACAATTTATTTATAAAAGGTAAATGGGATTTTATTGAAAAATAAGAAAAAAAAAGTATGTATACTTAGTAAAATTCCATTTATCCAAAGGGTCTGGGGAACATTGCTTACAATTCTAGAAAAATTATAGTAGAATATTATTTTTTATTATGTTAAAATGAAATTCTGATTTGACTAAGTTATAAGTACATTTGCAATATAACATACTAGAGTAGGAATATTATTTACTGGAAAGAGTACTAGGATTCAAGAGACTAGATAATAACTGTAATTAACAAACTATGTGACTCTTGAACAAGTAATTTAAGTGTTGTTGTGCCTCATTTTCCTCATCTGTTAAATAAGGACATGAGTGAGGTTATCCTTGGAATTCATTCTCATTGTAAAATTATTTGATTTTTTTCTGTTTAAATGATTACAAATGCTTTTAGACACTTGTTCTACTCAGTTTGCTGGACAGTTGTGATATCTATTTTTTTGGGGGGGCGGGTTAAGGTGCTAGCATTTTCTGCTATTTCACATATTAACATTCCATGTTTGTAAGTCACATGTGTTAGAGATGATAAAGCAGTATTTTCACATTGACTCAAAACAGCACCCCTCCTAGGGCAACTTTCTCAACTTCCATTTTAATTGGTGGCTGAATCCCTGCAGGGTAGGTGCTACTTCTCTCAGGATTCTAGGGGTAACTCCGAAAATTTGGGAATGGTTTTCAAGTGCTGTCATTTACGAGTCCTCACAGGTGTGTTTTCCTTTTATTATCCAGGCTAAATCAATTAGCCACTTATCTCTTAGTGGTATTTACTCTAGTGGTATACCAGTAAGTTGTTGAAAAGATTTCTTGCAAAAGTTTGTGGCATATTCTCCTATAAAACTTAGACTTCATATGTAGCAACAGTATAATTCACAGCTTCTGATTAGAAAAAAAAAGTCTTTTTCTCCCTTCTTGAAGGACTCATGAAGTTGTTCTTCAGGTATCCAGTTTGTCTTCACTTCCTGAAGCAAATTTTGCCATCAGATGCTGCAGGTCTAGAGACATTTTTACACTTGCTGATGGGAAATCAAATAATCTGATCTTTGGAAGGCCACAAAGCTCACTCCTTCTTGATTCCTGGTGTTTCCCCCGACTTGGTAATCTGCTAATACAGGTGCAAGGGATTTGCCTCTTCATAGCCTTCCAAAAACTCAGTTCACAAAGCTGTGTCTAGAAATATCTTCTCTAGAATTTCCTTCTTTTCTATATGTAGGCCCATAAGTGTGTCTTATCCTTTTAGCATGTGATAGAAACAATTATCTATCAGGGTTTCTTCCTCCCCAGTATAACATGGATTTGGCTAGCTTTCCCCTGAAAACTGACAAATCTTTCCCTTGGACTTGATTGATTGGGGGAGGATAGTTCAAACTGTGGCTCCTTTATATAGCTTCCTAGTAGTTTTGGTCATATTGACATGACTTGCTGTTTACCACTGGGCATATAAAAGGTCACCCACTGTGGAGTTGGAGCCCTTCAAAATTAGCAATGAATCTGAGCAGGGCACCACACTCTGTCCTGCTAACAAGATTCACCAACCTGAAGTACCTTTTCCATGTTATGGTAAGTAAACCTTTTTTGTTAATATCCCATCTTCAAACCTGAACTAACAGCTTTGTCTGAGTAGTCCGAGTCACACTTTTTAGCACAAGTAATACCAATACATTTCGGTCATCTGATTTCATCCAAAGACTCAAAAACACTTCACTCATTTTCAACTTTATTGACTAGGTTGTTTGTACCTAGTTTATGTGTGTGTTTGTTTTATTGATTTGATAGAGAATTCCAGGTATTGTTCACACCTAGTTAACACATTTTATCTATTAGTTTATTCTGTAACTCAAAGGGATATTAGTCACATTAATTGAGATTGAGACTAAGATAATCCTATTATATTTGTTTTTTTTTTTTTTTAAATAGCAATGGAAAAGCAACAGTGAAACTGAGACAACTTGAGAAAGATGAGGTCTTAAATTAGTGCTATTTCTTTTGATATTTGCTCTTTATTAGCTCCTGTAATTTTTGATCTTCCTTTTTTTCAATTTCAACGTGCTTTCTAATATAAAGTAAATTTGTTTTCCTTTCCATAGAAGTGATATATGGATTATATCATTTCCTTATTCACTATATTTCAGTGGCTCTCTATTACCTCCAAGATCAAATATAAATTCCTCTGCTTGACTTCTAAAGCCCATCATAATTTGTCCCCTTCCTATATTTCTAGATTTTTACATTTTAGCCCTCTCCACATATTTTAAAATTCAGTGAGCTTGACCTCCAATAAAGCAATCCATCCACCAAATTTGCGCATTTTTACTGACTGTTCCTCATCCCTTAAATGCTCACTCTACTCATCTCCTCCTCCTTACTTCCCTGGCTTCCTTTAAGTCTCACTTTGAAGAAGCCTTTCTTCATTCCTATTAATGCTAATGCCTTCCTTCCAAGATTATCTCAAATTTATCCAAGATATGCTTGTACTTAGCTTTTTCATATTATATTCATATATATTAGACTGTGAGCTCTGTGAGTGCAGAGACTTTTCTTTGTATCCCCAGTCTTAACACAGTGCCTGGCACATAATAGGTGCTTAATAAATATTTGTTTATTACTTATGGGAAAATGCCATGCCTTCTTCATTATTGCTTTAAAAATTAACAGTCCTAAACTAGAACCATTCCCAATAAGCTCGGGGTGAAACAAGGTTGCCCATTATCACCATTAGTTTTGTCAATAAGAGAAGAAAAAGAGATTAAAAGAATTAAAGTAGGTAATGAAACCAAATTATCACTCTTTGCAGATGGTATTCTTAGAGAACCTTAGAGAATCAACTAAAAAAACCACAAAAAACAATTCACAACTTTAGCAAAGTTCCAGGATATAAAATAAATCCACATAAATCATTAGCATTTTTATATATTATGAACAAAGTCCAGCAGCAAAAGATACAAAGAGAAATTCTAATCAAAATAACTGTTGATAGTATAAAATATTTGGGAATCTATCTGCCAAGAGAAAGTCAGGAGCTATATGAACACAACTAAAAAACAATTTCCACACAAATAAAATCAGATTTAATCATTTAGGAAAATATCAAGTGCTCCTAGGTAGGTTGAGCAAATATAATAAAAATGACCATACTTTCTAAATTTATCTACTTATTAAGTGCCATACCAATCAAACTCCCAAAAAGTTATTTTACGGACCTAGAAAAAATAATAACAAAGTTCATCTGGAAAAACAAAAGGTCAAGAATTTCTAGAGAATTAATAAAAAAAATGCAAATGAAGATGGCTTAGCTGTGCCAGACCTAAAACTATACTATTAAGCATCAGGTACAGGTACTGGCTAAGAAATAGAGTAGTCAATCAGTGGAATAGATTAGGTTCACAAGACACAAAATAGTCAATAATGATAGCAATCTTGTATTTGACAAATCCAAAAATCCCACCTTTTGGGATAAGAACTCACTATTTGACAAAAACTGCTGGAAAAATTGGAAACTTGTATGGCAGAAACTAGGCATTGACCCACACCTAATACCATATACCAAGATAAAGTTGAAATAGGTTCATGATTTAGCTATAAAGAGTGATATTATAAGCAAATTAGAAGAATGTAGGATAGTTTACGTCTCAGATCTATGGAGAAGGAAGGAATTTGTGACTGAAATGAGAACTGGGACTCATTATTGAACACCAAATAGATAATTTTGATTACATTAAGTTTAAAAATTTTTGTACAAACAAAACTAATGCAGACAAGATTAGAAGGGAAGCAAGAAATTGGGAAAACATTTGTATATTTAAAGGTTCTGATAAAGGCCTTATTTCTAAAATATATAGAGAATTGACTCAAATTTATAAGAATTTAAGCCATTCTCCAATTGATAAATGGTCAAAGGATATGAACAGAAAATTTTCCAGTAAATTAAAACCATTTCTATTCATAAGAAAAGGTGTTCCAACTCACTACTGATCAGAGAAATCCAAATTAAGAGAACTCTGAGATATCACTAACCATCTCTCAAATTGGCTAAAATGACAGGAAAAGATAATGACAATGTTGGAGGGGATGTGGGAAAACTGGGACATTGATACATTGTTGTGAATTGTGAATGGATACAACCATTCTGGAGAGCAGTTTGGAATTATGCTCAAAAAGTTAACAAACTGTGCATACCCTTTGACCCAGCAGTGTTACTACTGGGCTTATATCCCAAAGAGAAATTAAAGAAGGGAAAGGGACCTGTATGTGCACGAATGTTTGTGGCAGTCCTTTTTGTAGTGGCAAGAAACGGGAAACTGAGTGGATGCCCATCAATTGGAGAATGGCTGAAGAAATTGTGGTATATGAATGTTGTAGAATACTATTGTTCTATGAGAAACAATAAGCAGGATGATTTCAGAGAGGCCTGAAGAGACTTACATGAACTGATACTAAGTGAGATGAGCAGAACTAGAAGATCATTATACACGACAGCACTGAGACTATATGATGATCAATTCTGATGGACCTGGCTCTCTTCAAGAAAAAGATGTGGATATCCAGGTCAGTTCCAATGGTCTTGTAATAATGAGAGCCATCCATACCCAGAGAGAGGACTGTGGGAACTGAGTGTGGATCACAATATAGCATTTTCAGTCTTTTTGTTGTTTGCTTGCATTTTGTTTTCTTTCTCTTTTTTTTTTTCCTTTTTGATATATTTTTTCTTGTTCAACAAGATAACTATATATGTGTGTGTGTATATTTATATTGGATTTAAGATATATTTTAACTTATATTGGATTATTTGCCATGTAGGGGAGGGAATAGGGGAAAGGTGGGAACCAAGGTCTTCCAAGGGTCAATGTTGAAACAGTATTCATGTGTATGTTTTGAAAATAAAAAATCTTAAAAAAAAAACCCAATAAAACATTAAGTACCTTACCCTGAATCAGATAGTGAGTAATTTTGTAGCATCTTAAAATTAGCATTAGAAGCCATGGCTTCAGACTCCAAGACTAATGCTAATTGGACTGGAATCTTTGTTTAAAAATATATAAAAGCCTTTATGTGGCAAAGAGAAAAATTCAGAGATTATAATTCATTTAGAAATCAAAACTGTCTATGTATTTTTAATCCCTAACTAATTACAAGAATAAAAATAAATTCCAAAAACTGAAGTAATTACATTATATATAACAATATTCTTATTTATTATATAACAATATATCATTCTAATGTGATTAGTATTTTATGTAATTATATTATTCAAAATATAGTGGAAATAATTTATATTATATAAACAAACTAATAATTATTAGTATTTTATATTTTTATATTATACATCGTATTTTAAAATGATAGGGTAGCATAATGTGATTTTTTAATATAATCATGATAATAAAATTGTGTTTTATAATAATAAACAAAATTATGTTTATTATTATGATCTGACAAATTTGCATGATATAGTAAAAAGAACACAAGTTGTCAAAGAAAAAAAATTAAGTCTTTATATCAGTCCTAATGATACATTTTGATATATTTGAAAAATATGTGTTATCGTTTAATTGGTAAAATCATGTATTAATGTTTCCTTTGTTAAAGGAGCCAAAATGAATTTGTATTTACTTAATGGTTGCTAAGTTTTTGTATTTGAACAGCCATTTAATTGTTGAGGATCTATAAAATGATGGAAAGTTTGCTGACTGAATGTGTGTGTTTATATGCACATATATACATATACATATATACACATGTATGTGTGTGTATATTGAATAAACAGTGCTCCTATTAGTAGCTTGAAATTATAGCTGTTTCCCAGTAGTCAGTTTTCAATTTTTCTAAATAAGTCATACCTTTCAGATACAAAATGACTGGCTGTGTATATACTCTGTAGCTGACTAAAATAAAATGAAGATTAAGTGGTAAATACAAAGGTAGCTTATTGAATAACCAAAAGGATAAGATGGTTGGCTCTGACTACATTTGAGACCAGCTGGCAAATGTTTTTGTCTGCTCTCCACTTCTTTACTACTATAGTGTTGTCTCTGTTGACAACATGAATTGCCAAGGGTCAGGGATTATTTATAATGGGTGTGTCATTTTTCTGGCAGAACATATAGCTGCTACTGAATGGGAAATTAAACTTTCCCAAAGGAC
Source organism: Sarcophilus harrisii (assembly GCF_902635505.1). Classification (NCBI taxonomy): domain Eukaryota; kingdom Metazoa; phylum Chordata; class Mammalia; order Dasyuromorphia; family Dasyuridae; genus Sarcophilus; species Sarcophilus harrisii. Next base: position 200,217,609 of record NC_045426.1, read on the forward strand.
AAGCATGTTTGGCTCCATTATATAGTTATGATGAAGCTACCATTAATATTGCTGTAATTGTTTTACTTTTATGGACATAAAAATCAGTCCCCTTTGTGACTAATAATAAGGTTTATTGATTTTACTACATATTATTTATTCCTGGCTTGCTCATGTCTGCTTGTCCTAAACACATACAAAAAACCTGCAGTGCCAACACAGTGCAAATTAACTTCACTGAGGAAATAGTCCTAAATGATTGTCTTGTCTATAGCAGTGATTCCTTTGAATACAGAATACTGAAAACACATTAATAAGACCAATAATTCCATTTACTCCTATACTAAAATCTCAAAAAACCTTTTGCATCTAAACATGCAACTGATTTTATTGCCTGGATCATTAACATATCTATCATTAAGCAGACCTTATGAATTCAATAATACAGATTTAGTGTTAAGATACAAGTGCCTGTGAATAACTAGAATGATTCCATCTGATTGCTATAGGAAGAAGCAGCAATTTAAATTGTAAATAATAGTGACATCTTTATATACTTAACTTAAAAAAAAGAGCAAAGTAGTCAATAGTCAATGAGGTAGGAGGGTAAAGTTTCATTCAATATGAGAGAATTAAAAAGTAAAAACAATCTTTTGGTGAGTCCTTTACTGTTTAAAAATGTCTTCATTCGATAATGATCCATGTTTTAACTAAAGCTGTCCAAAAAATGGAATGAGCTAACTTGGCAAGAATTGAAATTCCTATCACTGGAAGTCTTGAAGGGGAGATTAGGTAACCACTTCTTAAGGAATTTTATAGGAATTTATCTCAGTTATACATTAGACTACATGACTTCTCAGATCCCTTCCAATTGTGAGAATTCCTTCCAATTATTCCATGACCTTACAGAATGATAGTTTGACATTCTTACATTTTAGAAAAATAAATAAGATAAGATTCAGAAAAATTGCCATGTTACATAACTAATTAGTGTCAGAACCAGGACTAGAACTCAGTTTTTTGACTTTTAAATTATATCATGCTTCCTTATTCTATGTTAAAATCTGGGGGAACTATTCAACTTTGACATATCAAATTAGGTGCTATTTCTTTACTGATAGGAAGAATTTATATTTCTTTTATTTAATGTTTATTCTGTATTTAATGTGCATTAAAAATGAGAATTTCTTCAAAATAGCACATAAAAAAGATTGCTTATGTAACCATGAATTCCTTCCATACAGCTTGTTTTTACTAAATTACATAATAAATTTAACATGTTACTTACAAAGCTATTTATTCTCTTTGTCTCTACTTACTTATATATTTACTGCCCTTTCATGCATTTAAAGAATGTTGCAATGGTCCTCATTTTTTTTTCTCATTTTTAAGCTATTGCTAGTTCCTTTATCCTTTCTCAGTCCCTTTTTTTCATTAATAATAAATAAAATGAAGGCTTATAACAAAAAAGAATACTCAAGCAAAGTAAATATATCATGTATAGCATGTTTCATCATATGTCCCTTGGAATTCAGAGTTCTTAAAGCTTTCTATTTTTCTTTACAATTTGTTATTATATAAGTTGTTTGTTTGTATTTGCTACTTCACTGTTCTTCAGTTCAGACAAAACTTCCCAGAGTTAATTATCTGAAATTGTCTCCATCATTTCTTACTACATGATATTTCCTCTATAATATGTTGTTACTCTCCAATTGATGGACACCCCCTTAGTTTCTTATTTACTTTTTTTTTTCTTTTTTAATCTCTTCTTTGGTATTTACCCTCCAGTAATGAAGACTCCTTTATCCTTCATTTGGCTGTGTGTGTGTGTGTGTGTGTGTGTGTGTGTGTGTGTGTGTGTGTAAAATGTTTTGTATGAGTGAAACCTGCTTGTCCTTACCCTACCTCCCTTTGTTTTTGTATACTGTTCTTGAACATTGCAATTATGAGAAATGAGTAAATTCTATCCCTTCTTACTAATTTTTTTATAATAGTGAATTCCATTTATTCTCTTTTATCTTTCCTCTCTTAAAACTCTCAGAATAGGATCAATCTATTTCTACTTTCTTATTTAAAATTCCTTTCCCATATAGAGTCTTTAAGAAGTTGGCATATGGCCACTTGCTGGTCCAGGAAGACAACTGTTCAAGTAGAAAAGAGATGAACTTTGAAAGAAAATCAGAGAACCATTTGAGGTAAGGTTTGTTTAAAATACTGGAATGGAGCAGGATTCTGGGAAGATGATGGAGTAGGTCAGAAAATTCAAGCTCTTCAGATTTACCCCACAAACAGAACAAATTTGTGTCTAATGAAAAGTAAAGAAGACTTGGGGGAGAATAAAGATCCTCCTGGAGCGACTCAAGAAGACCTGAAGGAAGAAAGTCCCTAAGGACTGGGTTTTAACCAGAGTCACAAGTGCAAGCACCTGCAGATTAGCTCCACAGAGACAACAATTAGGAAATCCTGAGACTAGCTAGATTCAGGTGAGGCAGAACCACTGGAACTTTAACCTCCCCAACAACATGGGGAATCAGGGTCTGAGTCCTGGGAAGACTGAGGGAGCCTCTGTTGATTAGGCATGCCAGGCCCAGCTATGCTGCTGAGATGATGCCCTGGCTGAGAAGAAACAGGCACATCCAGTGAGTACAGAAGCAATAGGGCAGGAATGCTGCTAGTAGTGGACACTTAACTTTTGGTTTGGGGTTCCAGATCAGAGGAGAGCTGAAGTGAAGCTAAAGGTATCATTCCCCCTTCCCCATCCAGGACTAATGCACTAATAGTTCAAATAATAAAAAAGAATAGGCAAAGAAGAAAGAACCCAACATTAGAAACTTACAATGGGAATGGGGAAGACTGAGGTTCATCTTCAGAGGAGAACAGTGAAGTAAGAAAAATCTCTTCTACCCCAAAGAGCAATGTTAAATGGCTACCTGGCCAGAAAGAATTTGTAGAATTCAAAAAAGATATCAAAATCAAGTGAGAGAAATTGAGGAAAAAGTAAATAAAATAAATAAAAATTATCCAAGAAAAATGAGATTATGAAAAAAAGTTAACTACCTAGAAAAGAAGAAATAAAATCTTAAAAAAGAAATTAATTCTTTGAAAATTGGAATTGGGTTAGCCAGTGAATCTGTCAAAGACTAAGAAATAACAAAACAAAACAAAATATAAAGAATGAAAAAATAGAAAAGAATGTAAAACAACATAAGAAGAACAGCGGGTCTAGGGAATAGATCAAGAAGAAAAAACATCACAACAATTGGACTACTTGAAAGTTGTGACCAAAAAAAGAATCTGGACAAAATAATGCAAGAAACAATCCAAGGAAATTGTCCTGGAATGATAGAACATGAAGAGAAAGTAGAAATAGAAAAAAAATCCACTGATCACCACCTCAAAGAGATCCTTTCCGGAAAATACATAGGAAGATTATTGCCAAATTTCAAAAACCCCAATCAAAGAGAAAATTTTGCAAGAAACAAACAAACAAAAAACAATTCAAATATGCTGCAGATAAAATTAGAAACATTCAGGACTTAGTAGCAGCTACAATAAAAGACTGCAGGTCTGGGATAATATATATAAGAAAAAAAGAAAGCAAGAAAGAAAGGAAGGAAAGAAGGAAGGAAGGAAGGAAAAAGGAGAGAAGAGAGGGAGGGGAGAAAAGAAGGAAGAGAGGCAGAAAGGGAAGGAAGGCTGTGGCCAAAAACATCATAAGCAGCAAAATTATCCATAATACCACATAAAAAAAATGGAAATTCAGCAAACTTGCAGATTTTCAGGGCTTTAGCTCAACTAAATCCAAACTTATTGAATCAATATCCAAGATTAATTTCAAGGAACTCAGACATATACAAATTATATATATTTTTTTACATGGAAATTATACCATATATTTAAGATTGGCACCAGTAATTGGATAACTCAAAAGAAAGATTGGAGCAGAGTTGAACATGGTCTGAATCTAAAAAGTAAAACTATTTAGGAAAAGGTAAAAATAATAAGTATGTTATACAAATTATGTGCAGAGGGAGAACTGATACAGAGACATTAGTGGCGGAGAAAAGTTCATAGTTCTGAAAACCAACTAACTCACTTCAGGAATGGGTTGTGTGTGAGAGAGATCATAAATAGTATAGCACACTCCAAAATATGTAAAGAAATAAGGGAGGAGGAAATAAGATAAGGTGGGGTATAGAAGGATTTGTAGATTTATGGTAGTAGAATAAGATGTGTAGATGAATGGGAAAGGGATAAAGAGGAGTAGAAAGGATGACATAGAATAAGGTGGGGTACAGAAGGGTTTGTAAATTAATAGAAATGGGATAAGCTATGTAAATTAATGGAAATGGAATAAAGAAAGAAGGAAAGATTGGGGGAGAAGATAAGGCTGAGGAGAAGTTAAGTAATAGCAAGGCAAGTTAAAGAGCAGAATTAAAAAAGAAGAATTAATAGGAACAGAAAATAAGATATATATACAAACACTACAACAAGAATCAGGAATAGAATTTATTAGAAAAAAAGTAGGGTTATTAATCACTGATTTTTGACAAAGTCAAATGTAAAAGATTCAATCAAAAGAGAAATCTACATTCTTTATCAGCCATATTAAATACATTTGTTTTAGGTTCATATTTACATAAGGGTAAATGCAAATGTTTATAATTATATTAAGTATATTTGCATATATATGCACGTAGGCATAGATAAATTTTTGTATCTATGTATATATATATGCTTAACTGTAGCCTGCTTGGAGGAGATGGGAAGACCAAAGGGAAAAGAAAGAATAAAATAGAAAGTGCACAGCAGAAAACAAAAAATAACAAAATAAGCAAAGAAAAGATATACAATCTTTTCTATTGTCATATATGCTTTCTTAAAATGGAAATTTTTATATATTTTGAATACCTCCTGGTGTTTTGCTTGGCACATGGCAGTATTTTTTTTTGTTTTTGTTTTTCTTCCTCTATTTTGTTTTTTTCTTATTTTGTATTTAGTTCAATAAAAAAAAAAATAAACTACTTAAAAAAACATACTTGAGTGGTGATGGGTTTTTCTGCTTTGAATGTTTCCAAGCAGAGATCTAAAAGTCACAGATACTTTAATTACTCCTGCTGATTGTGACCTTGGGAAATAGGTACTATTCATTTTACAGATGGCTTACCTGGGCCCTGTCCATGGTTCCAGAATGGAAAAGAGTACTTGTGGTTACTTACAGACCAGAACACAAGCCAAAATAGAAGTGACCATACCTGTTCTTGGTTTATGTCACCATGGAAGAACTGTTGGTTTTTAGATCCCAGAATTAGCTTGGAAAAAAGTACCTGGAAGGAATGAAAGTATCTCTTGGAGAAGGATGGGGAAAGGATAAGGCTAGAGATATTGTTCTATCTCCCTTACAGCCACACACAAATCACAATCCTTTGTCAGTTGTTGTCCTCTCTAGTTGGAGTGCCATATCCTTATATCTGGGTGGTCTGTACATAGGAATATAATTTGCAGCTGCTCATATTGTGAGGTATTTTGGGTTTGGGATGGTAAATTTGTCATCAGCAATGTCAAGTGCAACACATAAGTCAAGAAGGATGAAGACTAAGAAAAGATCATGAGGATTGACATTGTTATTTTTGTGGAGATTAGTTTCAAAAAAGTAATTAAAGCAAATTCCAGATTGCAACAGTTTTAATGAATAAATGATAGGGGAGGAAGTGGAGAGAGAGTGTAGAGATAGCTTTTTCAAGAAATTTGCTGAATGATTTTACATATACTATCTGTAATACACTTGCTAGCCTTCTTTAAGGAGGAAGGAGTAAGGGAAGAGAGAAAAAATTTGAATTTCAAAAGTTTTTTTAAAATGTTTAAAATTATTTCTATGTCTAATTGGGAAAAAATAAAATTATATATATAAAAAGTTTGCTGAGATAGGAATGAAATTGATGATAGGTTTAGAGTCTAAATAAAAGTTGCTAGGCTTTTCTTAAGTATTGGAAAGATTTGACCATATTTGAAATCCATGGAGAATGAAAAAAATAGATAAAAAGTTAAAATTTCAAAATATTTGTGGAGATGTTTGAGGATGCAAATCTGCTGAAGAAGATTATAAGATACCCTTAATTGAAAATGTCTCCTCTTTATCTTGATCCTGTTTTTCTTTTTCCTTTCTATTATCTCATTTGGTGATGTTTACATTGGTTTAATCATGCCTTTGCAAGATCTAGACCTATATAGCTAGCCCTAAACTCCTGTCCTACATCATTAACAGCATCCTGACACATCAAAGTGGATATTCCTCAGGCATTTCAGTTTCAACATGTCCAAAATAATTCATTGTCTTTCTCCTAAACTATTCTCTCTTTTGAACTTTTATTGTAAAAGGCACTAACATCCTTTTAGTAACCCAAGAATATAACTATAGTCTTATTCTCAGTTCCTCAGTCTCAATCTTCTCCACATATAAAACCAGTTGCCAAATCTTATTGTTACATAACATGTATTGCATTTGTTCTCTATTTTCTAGTCATATAGCTATCAAGTTGTTAGGAGTATTTACCTAAACTATTGCTCTATTCTTCTAATTGTTTTTGTGCCCTAAAAATCTTTTTTCTTCTGTCTGTCTTACATACAACTGTCAAAGTAAATTCATTAAAATGTTTTCTAGAGAGAAATATAGATTTCAGTTTGTCATCCAAATCTCTTCACAATCTAGTTTCTCAGAAAGGATACTTTCTCAGCTTTATTATAGAAAACTCCCTTTTGATCTGATAAAGGCCTCATTTCTAAAATATATAGAGAAATGACTCAAATTTATAATTGTTCAAACCATTCTCCAACTGATAGATGGTCATAGGATATGAACAGATAAATTTCAGATGAAAAAATTGAAATTATTTGTAGCCACATGAAAAGGTGCTCCAAATCACTATTGATCAGAAATATGCAAATTTAGACAACTCTAAGATACCACTACACACTTGTAAGATTGTCTTAAATGATAGGAAAAGATAATGATGAATGTTGGAGGGGATGTGGGAAAACTGAGTTACTGATAACATTGTTGGTGGAATTGTGAATGGATCCAGCCATTCTGTAGAACAGTTTGGAACTATGCTCAAAGGGCTATCAAACTGCATACCCTTTGATCCAGCAGTGTTACTACTGGGCTTATATCCCAACAAGATGTTAAAGGAAGGACAGGGACCTACATGTGCAAAAATGTTTGTGGCAGTCCTTTTATAGTGGCAAGAAACTGGAAACTGAATGGATGTCCATCATTTGGAGAATGGCTGAATAAATTATGGCATAGGAATGCAATGGAACACTATTGCTCTGTAAGAAATGATCAGCAGGATGATTTCTGGAGAGGCCTGGAGAGACTTACATGAACTGATACTGAGTGAAATGAGCAGGAACAGGAGATCATTATACATGGCAACAACAAGACAATACAATGATAAATTCTGATGGACGTGGCCATCTCCAGCAATGAGATGAGCCAAATCAGTTCCAGTTATTCAGTAATGAAGAGAGCCATCTACACCCAGGGAGAGAACTACGGGAACAGAGTGTGGCACACACAGTTCTATGTGGAACATAGAATTCTCACTCTCTGTTGTTATTTGCTTGCATTTTGTTTTCTTTCTTAGTTTTTCTTTTTCTTCTTTCTTGATCTGATTTTTCTTGTACAAGAAGATAACTGTATAAATATGTATACATAAGTTGGGTCTGTTATGTATTTCAACATATTTAACATGGCTGGGGAAGGGGTGAGGGGAAGGAGGGGAAAATTTTGGGAAAAAAAAGGTTATGCAAGGGTCAATGTTGGAAAAACTACTCATGCATATGCTTTGTAAATAAAAAGCTTTAACAAAAAATTAATAAAAAATTTTTTCAAAGAAAACTCCTTTTCACATACTCTGTAACACCATAAACTGGTCTTGTTTTTCACATGCAATACTCCATCTCCCATCTCTGTCTTTGTATTGGATGTAAGTTATGCCAGGAAATTACTCCCTTTCCTCTATTCTACCTCTTAGAATTTCTTATTTTCTTCAAGCCCGAATTCAGACACTACTTTCTACATGAAGTCTTTCCTGATTCTCCCTCCTCTCAGTACTCCACTTCTCCAAATTGCCTTATATGTATTTATTACATATGAATGTTTGTGTACATCCATTCATAATACACTATATATATATATATATATATATTCTTCATATATGTATTTCAATACATGCTACTTTTTTATTAGGTCCTTGAGGGAAGGGATTGTTTCAGTTTTTGTCTTTGCATCCCTACACAATGTCTAGAAAAGATACTTAATAGATGCACGTTAATTTATTGTTAGAGGGAACTTCCAATCAATCAGTAATTTTGAGATTGATGTGTTTGGTTCAACATCTATAAACTTAGAGGCATCCCTGAATTCTTGCCAGAGAAATGCCATAGGAAGAAGATATGGTTTTGAAAAAATATATAAGAGATATGAAATACATTATAAAAATATTTTCTGGATTCTAGATTCAAGTATTAGAAAATAGACATATTTAACCTTGAATTATTTATTTCTTGTGTTACCAAAACAAAAAAAGTAAAAGTAAAGTTTTTATCAACAAAAAAATTATATAATTACAGTATAGAGAAGAGCTTCTTAAACTTTTTCATTTGCAATTCCAACATTCAATTACCCCATATGGGATGAGAATCCACAGTTTAAGAAGTTGGGGTATAGAGCAATAGTGTCAAAATAAAATAAAAATAAAATCTATTCCTTAATTGTAGTCAAGGATTCCTATAGACACCCATATTAACTTTAAAAATCTATACATTAACAATATTTTTGCTTTATTGTGTTTTTATTTATTTTGTTAAATATTTCTCACTTGCATTTTATGTGGTTTAAGCCATGTCGGCAACATGCAGAGTGAAGAGTATATATTTAACACCTCTGAAGGAAACATAGCAGCTGAGACATCTAGAAATTCATAAGAGGTAAATCTAAGAAAAGATCCAATAGTAAAAACCTATTGCTTCAAGTATCTATAAACAAATGCCAGAAGTATATGAAACAAATAAGAAGTGGTACTATGGGAGTTGGAGATATTAACTCATGACTTTCTCATTCATTCAGTATCTTTTTTTCCACAACCCAAGAGAAACTTAGGACTACAAAAAAGAACAGGAAGTAGTTTTAGCTATATTAGGAGGGTGGGAAAAGTAGAATCAAAAGATGGTAGGATCCTAGCTTGTGGTAGATAAGCTGATCGATGATAACTAACAACAAAAAGAATAAGAACTAATCAATTTTTATTTTGTTTCCTTTTTCTCCACAAAGGAACATTACCTCTAGACTGGAAATAGCAGAACAAAATTCCCTAACAGAGAATAAATGCCCAGGAGAACTAAGGAGATTTTAAGAGAGCTTATAATTGTTCTTAATAAGTTTCAGTCACACTGACATTGTGATTTTTGAATTATTAGTGATATTTGAAAAATAATGAAAAATGGGAGAGATATCCAAAGATTGAAATAAGAAAAATATCCTTTTTTTTTGTTAAAGAAAAGAACATCTTTATGCAAATTATAACTCATTAAGCTTGAATTATGTTCCTAGGAAAATTTTAGAACAAATCATTAAAGTCATTTGATAAACATTTAGAAAGGAAAATAAGGAATAACTTGGCTTTGTTCTGTGCATATAGTTTAGCTAGATATAGAAAAACTTCTGATAAAGTATCTTATGTTATTTTTTGGAAGAGATGGAAAGATATGGATTAAACAATAATACAGCCAGATGGATTCAATACAGATCAGACAGTTGGACCCAAGAATAGTTGTTAATAATTCAAAATTAGTACAGTAATAGGTCTATAGGTGAGTACCCACAGGAATCTATGCTTGTTCCAGTAATTTTACGTATTCACACACACACACACACACAGAGACATATATACATACATACAGATGCAAGTATGTGCGTATGTATATATGTGTGTATATACACATATATAGCTCTACATATATTTACACATATGAATATATATATATATAAGCTTATCTATATTTATATACTTATACATACATATTTATATAATATATAGATATGCTTTAACATTCTTTTTTTTAAAGATTGAGGTCTGGGCATGGAGCCAAGGTGGCAGAGAGGACACACGCTTCTTTCTGAGCTCTCCTACTACCCTCACATTAAGTATGAAATTCACTCTCTGAAATAGCACCAGACCAGCAGAACCCACGAATATTGGGAGAGCAGTAAATTACCAGCAGAAGATAATTTTGAAGATCCCCAGAAAAGTCTTGTTTTGGTGACAGGGGAAAAGGAGACCAGGCACAGGAAGGGAGGCAGAGCACAGAAGCCAGTGCCACACTGAGCAGACCCTGGGTGAGGTGCGATCTCTGCCAGGCAGTACAGACTCCATGCTCCAGAGAATCTACAGGGACAACTCTATCACAGTGTTGGCTACTCTGCCCTGGTTGTAAGCCAGTAGATCAGCAGAGAAGTTATAAAACATCTAACACAAACACAAAAGGTACATAGTAAATCACAAAGTGCCAAGGTTTCATCTAACCAATTGGAAAAATATTAAATGCTCTTGGATAGGGCAAGCAAATATAATAAAGATGACAATACTACCTAAACTAATCTATTTATTTAGCACTATACCAATCAGACTCCCAAAAAACTATTTTAATGACCTAGAAAAAATAACAACAAAGTTCATATGGAAAAACAGAAGGTCAAGAATTTCAAGGGAATTAATGAAAAAAAAAATCAAATGAAGGTGGCCTAGCTGTACCAGATCTAAAATTATATTATAAAGTAGCGGTTACTAAAACCATCTGGTATTGGCTAAGAAATAGACTAGTTGATCAGTGGAATAGGTTAGGTTCAAAGGACAAAACAGTCAATAACTTTAATACTCTAGTGTTTGACAAACCCATAGACCCCAGCTTTTGGGAGAAGGACTCATTGTTTGACAAAAATTGCTGGGAAAATTGGAAACTAGTATGGCAGAAACTAGGCATTGACTCACACTTAACACCATACACCAAGATAAGGTCAAAATGGGTTCATGACCTAGGCGTAAAGAATGAGATTATAAATAAATTAGAGGAACACAGGATAGTTTACCTCTCAGACCTGTGGAAGATGAAGGAATTTATGACCAAAGAACTTATGACCAAAGATCATTACTGATGACAAAATAAAAAATTTTGATTATATCAAATTGAAAAGTTTTTGTACAAACAAAACTAATGCAGACAAAATTAGAAGAGAAGCGATAAACTGGGAAAACATTTTTGCAGTCAAAAGTTCTGATAACGGCCTAATTTTCAAAAAATATAGAGAATTGACTCTAATTTATAAGAAATCAAGCCATTCTCCAGGTGATAAATGGTCAAAGGTTATGAACAGACAATTTTCAGATGATGAAATTGAAACTATTTCCACTCATATGAAAGAGTGTTCCAAATGACTATTGATCAGAGAAATGTAAATTAAGACAACTCTGAGATACCCCTACACACCTATCAGATTGGCTAGAATGACAGGGAAAGATAATGCGGAATGTTGGAGGGGATGTGGGAAAACAGGGACACAAATACATTGTTGGTGGAATTGTAAATATATCCAACCATTCTGGAGAACAATTTGGAACTATGCACAAAAAGTTATCAAACTCCCATACTCTTTGATCCAGCATCTTCTTCCAGAGGGAGCATTGATCATGGCTCCTGCAGCATATAACTGACTTTTTAAAAACTGATATTCTGGCTATTTATGGACAATGTTAGTAAAACTGAATCTTGAAGTCCATTGCAGAAGTAAGTGTACTTCATTCCATTCAAACATATGATTTTCCTTAAAGACTATACCATTTGAATCATCCACAGAGAGATTATAGAAGACAAACCAGGAAGAGAAGAAACATAATAGGCTATTGAGAGTCGATGTCTATAGTGACCTATTTTCAGTCTTTATGATGATTGTTGTGGGTAGAGACAAAGGGAAATGTGTAAAGTGATCCAACTAATTCAACAAACAATATGAGGCAATTTTTTTCTTGATCTTTATGGAAATCAAGAAAATTAGAATACTTAACCCTCTTTATTATAATACGGTGAAATCTGTGAGAAAGGTAGATGGCACCTGAAAATTTATTATGAACAAAAGAAAGTTAAACAGAATAATGCCCAATTGCTACAAATCTTTCATTCCTCAGTTCTTTTCCATGCTTGTTATGCCTGCACTGACTACATGTACTTTCCTTACCCAACCTGACTATCCTCTTTTCTCAAATCCTTATCTTATCAAAAGATGTTTCCTTGTGAAAGATTAGTTTTAATTTCTGCCTCTTTTGCTCCTACTGCAAATAGTACTGCTGAGCACAGCTAGAGAAAACAGGCTTACTGAGGCTATTATAAATTTGTTACATAATTTTACCTGGTCCCTTGTAACTTCTTTGCTACCTTACTACATATCATATGTTTCCATTATGGAGATTTGATGATTGTGTTGTAGCTCTAATGTTCCTGGATCTATTCCTACTCATCATTTTCAACACATAAAAAAAGTTGACTGTAATAAAGACGTTATAAATTGGCTGTGACTCTGGTATTTCTAGTGCTGCTCTGATTCATCATCACTACTTTTTTTAAAAGACCTACAGTGAATTGCAAGTATTTGGCCTCACCAGTCACAATGACCAGTTTTTGAAGGTCCTCTAAAAGTTCTTTATGATCTTGCCACCAAGGAGTTGTTGCCCAGTTGTGTAATCCATCTAGCATTTCCATGAGACAGTTTTTATTTTCCTGTGGCCTACAGAATAGTGATTTTTTTTGGTCTTCAAGGAACCTGTTATTATTTAGTTTCATCATGGTTCTAATAGGTCTTTTAAATATTGTAATGTTTGCCAACAGATCAATTTTCTTTGATTAAGCAATCAACGAGTATTTTATTTTTAAATAATATTTCCCCAATTACATGTAAAAACAATTTTAACATTCACTTTTTATAATGCTGAGTTCCAAATTCTCTTCTTCCTTTCTTCCCTGTCTCCCTCCCTGAGATAAGAAATTTGATATAGATTATATATGTGTAATCATGCAAAAAGATACAGACCCCCCAAAAAAACACTCTAAAATAAGATCAGTGGAAATAGTATGTTTCAGTCTGCATGCACACTCCATCAATTCTTTCTCTAGAAATAGATAGTACACACACCTGTCAGATTGGCTAAGATGACAGGAAAAAATAATGATGATTGTTGGAGGGGATGCGGGAAAACTGGGACATTGATGCATTGTGATGGAGTTGTGGAACGAATCCAACCATTCTGGAGAGTAGTTTGGAACTATGCTCAAAAAGTTATCAAACTGTGCATACCCTTTGATCCAGCAGTGTTACTACTGGGCTTATATCCCAAAGAGATCTTAAAGAAGGGAAAGGGACCCGTATGTGCAAGAATGTTTGTGGCAGCCCTCTTTGTAGTGGCCAGAAACTAGAAACTGAGTAGATGCCCATCAACTGGAGAATGGCTGAATAAATTGTGGTATATGAATATTATGAAATATTATTGTTCGGTAAGAAATGACCAACAGGATGATTTCAGAAAGGCCTGGAGAGACTTACACGAACTTATGCTGAGTGAAATGAGCCAGGACCAGGAGATCATTATATACTTCAGAAACAATACTATATGATGATCAATTCTGATGGACCTGGCCATCTTCAGCAATGATATGCACCAAATCAGTTCCAATGGAGCAGTAATGAACTGAACCAGCTTCACCCAGTGAAAGAACTCTGGGAGATGATTAAGAACCATTACATAGAATCCCCAATCCCTATATTTTTGTCTGCCTGCATTTTTGATTTCCTTCACAGGCTAATTGTACACTATTTCAGAGCCTGATCCTTTTTTTATACAGCAAAATAACGGTTTGGACATGTATACTTATTTTGTATTTAATTTATACTTTGACATATTTAACATGTATTGGTCATCCTGCTATCTAGGGAAGGAAGGGAAAAATTGGAACAAAAGGTTTGGCAATTGTCAATGCTGTAAAATTACCCATGCATATAACTTGTAAATAAAAAGCTGTTAATTAAAAAAAAAAGTGAATGGCATATTTTTCAACTCTGAATTAGGACTTAGGAAATTTTCAGAATAAAAGATTGTGTTCTTTGAACCCTCATTTTAATCGCTCTCATGAGTTTATTCTTTCCTTCAGTTTTTTGTTTTGTTTTATTTTATATGTTTTTATATTTGTTTTTAGTAAAATAAAAATATTGTTATTTAAAAATTCAATTATTTTTTAGTCTGAATATTTAATTAGAAAACTCAGATGTTCTTATATCTCTTGAACACCAGTGTAAGAAACACTGCAAACTAAACATAGAGGTAAAACTCCTTTCCTTCCTTCCTTCCTACCTTCCTCCCTCCCTCCCTCCCTCCTTTCTTCTCTTCCTTCCTTCCTCTCTTTCTCCATTCCTTCCTCCCTCCCTTCCTCCCTCTCTTCCTTCCTCCCTCCCTTCCTCCCTCCCTCTTTCCCTTCCTCCCTCTCTCCCTTCCTTCTTCTTTCTTTTTCTTATTTTCTTCCTCCTTTCTTCCCTCCTTTCCTTCTTTCCTTCCTCTGCCCCACCCTCCTGTCCTCCTTTCCTTCCGTCTTCCTTCCCTCCTCCCATCTTTCCTCTCATCCTTCCTCTCTTCCCTCCTTGTACTCCATCACTCCTTCCCTCCCTGCCTTCCCTCCTTCCCTCTCCCCATACTTCTTTCCTTTCTTCCTTCCCTTTCTACCTCTCTTCCTTCTTTTCTTCCCTCCCTCTCTTCTCTCCTCTTTTCTTCCTTCCTGCCTTCCTCCCTCCCTCCCTCTCTTTTTTCCTTCTTCTCTTCCTGCCTGCCTTCTTTCTCTCCTTCCTTCCTTCGTTTCTTCCTTCTCTCCTTCCTTTTTTCCTCCTTTTCTCCATATTCTTTCAGCTGTCAGTAAAGACAGAAGATCTGAACCAGCAAAAAATGGCAGAACCCAAAACGAAGCATTTTGAAAAATTGCTTCATTTGTATTATACGAGGCTTCTCTTCTCTGACGCTTAGTCACAGCAAAGACCAAAAAAAAGCTTATCTGTACTCAAGAACTCTTCTGTTTTTTAAAAAATCGATACCTTATTCACAGTACCATTTGCTTGTATAAAATATTGACTGGAGTCTCACTGGTGATTTTACATAAGGACTAAAAGCAATCTCCATTACCCAATGGCTTCTAATTGTATTTCCCTCACCCCACCTCCCCTTGTAGAAAGAGTAATGAAAGGACAACTAAAACCAGAACTATATAGTTATTTTATAACTGGCACTAACAAATTTCTCCAATTACAGAATCCATTCTGTAAGCAATGAATGTGTGGCTCCCAATTAATCTCCTACACCTCCGGGCAAGGTCTAAATCAGCTGGCTACAGCTAAGGCAATTTTCACACAGCTAAAAGCAAATTGGAAAATAAGTGTTCCACACTGCTGCCTATCTTTCCAAGCCAAAGACACAATCAGTATTCTGGCAGCAGTATTCTATCATGTTATTTGCAGCTATCAATTTTAATTATAGCAATTATTGATTAGTTGAGAAAGTGAATAATCTAATGCTCAAATGAGGTCACCATACTACCTGGAAGGACCTTTTATCCTTCCTAGTTGAACCTAAGCACCATTTGTGAATATCCATCAGAAACCGTACCTATATTCAGGGTTAGCCAATAAGATTCCATACACCCCCCTATTTAAAAAAAATCTTATAATCTCTGATAGTTGTTTTCAAAATTCATTTCATGTTTTTTTTTCAGGATACTGATTTTCTGATAGAGGAATTTTTTTTAGAAACATTTTAAAAACCCCTGATTATCAGAATGATCACACTCACTACTGATTTAGATTGAACTATCTCATCTGTATTTTTATAGAGTCTTTTTGAGATGCTGTGGACAGAAAAAGGTGGTATGAAATTCAGGAATTTCATAGCCAAATGAAATCCTCAATACAGTTGTGAATGTGTAAATCATTGTGTTTTCTAGAAACACAAAATGCAATGATAAGTAGAACAATCCTATGCTCATAGAGCTTTCTATTAGAGTAGAGAAGAGATAGATAGATCAATTGATAGAAAGATTGATCATTAGATAGATAGATAGATAGATAGTAAATAGATATGTATGTATATAGAGATAATAGATAAAACACTACAAAACAAATGGAGTATTTATGGTAAATTTATAAGAAAAATCCAAACAAAGGATTAGGGAAAGCTTCATGGAAGATCTGATACTGGCATGTCTGACTGAGTGGTTTTAAATATTTGGGAAAATTGATGTTTTCCAGAAGGATATTATGAAGGGAAAATACAACCAATCAATAAACAAGCATATTTATTAAATATCTACTATGTGCCAGAAACTTTTGTAGATACTAGAGAAAAATACAAAAAACCCCAAATAATCTCTACTTATAGGAAGTTTTCATTCTGAATGCAGATATAAAAAATATTTCTGTGTGTATATGTATACAAATATATCTACATATATAAACAGCATATAAATATATATACAAAAGAAATATAAATGAATTAAGGGGGACAATCAATTATTATACAGTTGTTTCATCTTAACCTCATTTAGGGTTTTCTTGGCAAAGATCCTGGAGGGGTTTGTCATTTTCTTTTTCAGCTCATTTCACAGAAGAGAAACTGAGGAAAATAGGGTCAAGTGACTAGGGTCACACAGATAATTAGTAACTGAGGCCAGGTTTGAATTCATAAAGAAGAGAATTGCTGATTCCAAGTTGAGTGCTCTAAATGCTGCACCACCTAGACAGTATAAACAGGAAAATGGAACATGTGGATCAGAGAGAAGACCAAAATGGCCTTGATTGAAGAGTGCAGAAAATAAAATTATAATGTACAATGAAATTGTAAAGATAATTTTTTATTTTAGTGAGTTTATTTATTTTTAATACACATTGTTTTATGAATCATGTTGAGAGAGATAAAGTAGAGCAAAAGGGAAAAACCATGGGAGAGATTAAAAAAAAAAAACAGAAAAAATAAATGAACATAGCATATGTTGATTTACATTCAGTCTCCTTAGACCTCTTTCTGGATGCAGATGTGCAAAGTCTATTGAGATTTCTTGGGATCACTGAACTGCTGAGAAAAACAAAGCCTCTCATAGTTGATCATTGCTCATTCTTCCTGTTATTGTATACAATGCATTCCTGTTTCTGCTTGTTTCTCTCAGCATCAGTTCATGTAAATCTTTCCAGATCCGTAGTGTTCTCTGGTTCAGGTTTCTTGGGGAATCAGGGAGCAGCCTTCTTTTCAGGAGAGTAATCACCACACAGGTAGCCAGGGGTTAAAGTCCAAATCCTTTATTATCTCTTTCCAAGTTTTGTCTCCTTTCCTGGGGACTGGTTAGCTTTCTTAGAGGCCTATCTTCCTCCCTGGTTCTGAGAGCTTAAGCTCCCACCTGCCTTCTCTGGTTTCTGAATCTCCCCGAATGAATCCTGGCTAAGGCTCCCAGCTTATATGCTCTACATTGAGTATAAACCAATCATTATATCACTAGGAAATCATTATTTGTTGTAGGATTATATCAATCATACTGAACCTTTGACTGTAAAAATATTTTCCCAGTTTATTGCTTCCCTTCTAATCTTGTTTGCATTAGTTTTGTTTGTATAAAACCTTTTTAATTTAATATAATCAAAATTATCTATTTTGCAATCAATAATGACCATAAATCTGAGAGTTGAACTATCCTATGTTTTTCTAATTCTTTTGTAATATAATTCTTTATGTCTAGATCATGAACCCATTTTGACCTCATCATGGTATATAATGATAGGTGTGGGTCAATGCCTAATTTCTGCCATACTAATTTCCAATTTTATCAGCAGTTTTTGTTGAATAGTGAATTCTTATCCCCAAAGCTGGGGTCTTTGGGTTTGTCAAACACTAGATTGCAATAATTATTGACTATTTTGTCCTGTGAACCTAACCTATTCTACTGATCAACTAGTCTATTTCTTAGCCAGTACAAAATGGTTTTGATGACCGCTGCTTTATAATATAGTTTTAGATCTGGTACAGCTAGTCACTTTCATTTGCTTTTTTTAAAATTCCCTTGAAATTCTTGACCTTTTGTTCTTCCAGATGAATTTTGTTATTATTTTTTCTAGGTCAGTAAAATAGTTTCTTGGTAGTTTGATTGGGATAGCACTAAATAGATTAGTTTAGGTAGTATTGTTATCTTTATTTAATCTCTTGACCTATGCAAGAGTTCATGATATTTTTCCAATTGTTTAGATCTGACTTTATTTGTGTGGAAAGTGTTTTGTTGTTTTGCTCATATAGTTCCTGACTTTCCCTTGATAGATAGATTCCGAAATATTTTATATAGTTTTTTTAATGGAATTTCTCTTTGTATCTCTTGCTGTTGGAATTTGTTAGTGATGTATAAAAATGCTGATGACTTATATGGATTTATTTTGTATTCTGCAACTTTGCTAAAGTTGTGGATTACTTCATATAGCTTTTTGGTAGATTCTCTGGGGTTCTCTAAGTATACCATCATATCATGTGCAAAGTGTGACAATTTGGTTTCCTCATTGCCTACTCTAATTCCTTTAATAGCTTTTTCAACTCTTATTGCCCAAACTAGCATTTCTAATATGATACTGAATAGTAATGGTGATAGTGGGCAACCTTGTTTCACCCCTGATCTTATTGTGAATGGTTCCATTTTATCCCCATTACATATGATGCTTACTGATGGTTTTAAATAGATGCTACTGACTATTTTAAGAAAAAGTCCATTTATTCCTATTCTCTCTACTATTTTAAATAGGAATGGATGTTGGATTTTATCAAATGCTTTTTCTTTTGCATCTATTGAGATAATCATGTTTTTTGGGTATTTAATTTGGTTATAGAGATAGTCAGTTATGCCAATACTTTTCCTAATATTGAAGAAGCCTTGCATTCCTGGTCTAAATTCTACTTGGTCATGGCTCATTATCCAGGGGATGAGTTTCTGTAATCTCTTTGCTAATATTTTAAGATTTTTGCATCAATATTCATTAGGGAAATTTGTCTATAATTTTCTTTTTCTGTTTTCAGCCTACCTGGTTTAAATATCAGTAGCATGTCTGTGTGATAAAAAGGATTTGGTCAGAGTCTTTTTTCCCTATTTTTTCAAATAGTTTATATAGTATTTTGGAGTTAATTATTCTTTAAACGTTTGGCAGAATTCACATGTAAATCCATCTGACCATGGAGACTTTTTCTTGGGGAGTTGATTAATAGCTTTTTCTATTTATTTTTCTAAAATAGGATTATTTAAGTAATTTATTTCCTCTTCTGTTAATCTGGGCAATCTACATTTTTGTAGGTATTCCTCCATTTCACTTAGGTTATCAAATTTATTGTCATACAATTGGACAAAATAACTCCTAATTATTGCTCTAATTTCATTTTTGGAAATTCCTCCCTTTTCATTTTTGAGACTAACAATTTGATTTTCCTCTTTACTTTTTTCAATCAAATTAATTAAAGTTTTATCTATTTTATTTGTTTTTTTTCATAAAACCAACTCTTAGTTTCATTTCTTAATTCAATAGGTTTTTTTACTTTCAATTTTATTAATCATTTTATTTTTTATTTTTCGTTAGATCCAAACTAGATCCCTGGAGGTCTCAGGATCAGCCAGAGTGAGGATTTGTAAAGGTCCTTGGTCTTTAGGGGGAAAAGTTAAAGAAGAAGGCAAATTTCCAGGAGTTTTGCCAAAGATCTCTTCTTGATTCTGGAGTCCAGAATCTCTATCTTTCTCCTTGTCCTGCAGCCAAGTGAGTCTGGTTTATCTCACTCCACCCTCTAATCCTTGCCTATGATTATCTGTATACACCAAACATTGAATAAGCACCAATGGTGAGAAGAGCCATTTTTCCAAACATATGCTAATAGAGTCAGTGTCTTATATCCAATAGGTAATTAGCCTTAAGTGCTTGGTTGTGATTCAGGTACACCTGTTCATAGTTTCAGCCCTTTATAATTTTTAGAATTTCAAGTTTGATGTTTGATTGGGGGTTTTTAATTTATTCTTTTTCTAACTTGTTTAGTTGCAAGCCTAATTCGTTGATCTTCCTTTTCTCTATTTTATGCAAGTAAGCATCTAGAGATATAAAATTTCCCCTTCTTACCTCTTTGGCCACATCCCACAAATTTTGGTATGTTGTCACATTATTGTCATTATCTTGGATGAAATCATTAATTGTGTCTATGATTTGCTATTTCACTCATTCATTCTTTAGGATGAGATTATTTAGTTTCCAATTACTTTTGGGGCTGTTTTCCCCTGGCCTTTTACTGAATGTAATTTTTATTACATTGTGATCTGAAAAAAAATCCACTTACTATTTCTGCCTTGTTTTATTTGATTTTGAGGTCTTTATGTCCTAATATGTGCTCAATATTTGTATAGGGTCCATGAATTGCTGAGAAGAAACTGTACACCTTTCTGTCTCCATTCAAATTTCTCCAAAGATCTATCATAGCTAACTTTTCTAGTACTCTACTTACCTCTTTAACTTCTTTTTTATTTATTTTGTGGTTCAATTTATCTACTTCTGAGGGAGCAAGGTTGAGATCTCTCACTATTATAGTTTTGCTGTCTATTTCTTCTTACAGCTCTTTTAACTTTTCCTTTAGGGATTTCCATGCTACATAACTTGGTGCATATATGTTTAGTATTGATATTGCTTTATTATCCATGATACCCTTTAGCAAGGTATAGTTTCCTTCTTTATCTCTTTTAATTTAATCAAATTTTGCCTTTGCCTGATCTGAGATCAGGGTGGCTACCTCTGCTGTTTTTAATTCACTTGAAGTATAATAGATTCTGCTCCAGCCTTTTACCTTTACTCTATATGTATCACTCTGCTTTAAATGTGTTTCTTGTAAACAACATTTTGTAGGATTCTGGCTTTTAATCCAGTCTGTTATCCACCTCTACTTTATGGGAGAGTTCACCCCATTCACATTTATGTTAAAACTATAATTCTGTATTTCCTGCCATCTTATTTGCTCTACATTAAACTTTCATCTTTCTTTTAAGCCTTTCCCTCCTTCCCAGTATTTTATTTATGAGCACCACTTGCTTCAAGCATCCCTTCTGCTTTAGAGTCCCTTTTCCCTTCTTATAACTTTCCTTTAGTATTTCTGTTTTCCCTTTTATTTAACCTATTCCTTCCCTTTCCCCGTTTCCTTTTCTACTTTTCTATAAGGTCAGAGAATTTTCTCTGTAAAACCAATTATTTCTAATATTCTTTCTTTGAGCCAAATATTATGAAAGTAAGATTCACACAATGTTCACTCCCCTCCCTTCTTTCTGTCAATTATAATAAGTTTGTTTTGTCTTTCCATGAGATGTAATTTCCCTCATTTTGCCTCCCCCATTTCTGGTACAGTCCCCTTTCCATCTCTATTTTCTTTTTTATGTTATATCTGTAAAATCAAATTATTCATGGACTCTTTATGCATAACCATAACAGAAATACAGTTCTCAAGAGTTCTTTTATTTTTACCTTTTTATATTTCTCTTGAGTTCTTACATTTGAAGGTCAAATTTTTTGTTTAACTTGGGTCTTTTTATCAGAAATATATGGAATTCACCTGTTTCATTGAATGTCCATTTTCTTCCCTGAAAGAAAATGCTCAGTTTAGCAGGGGTAATTTATTCTTGCCTGCATTCTAAGCTTCTTTGCTTTTCGGAATATCAGATTCTAGGCCCTTAGATCCTTTTAAGATGGAAGCTGCTGGGTCTTGAATAATCCTTATGGTGGTTCCTCAGTATTTGAACTGTATTTTTTTTCTGGCTGCTTGTAATATTTTTTCTTTGGTCTGATAGTTCTGAAATTTAGCCATGATATTCCTTGGAGTTTTAATTTTGTGGTCTCTTTTAAGAGGTGTTCAGTGAATTCTTTCAATGGTTATTTTACTTTCTGATTCTATCACAAGGAAGAAAAGAAAAGATGGACATTCATGAATATAATTTCTTCAACATATATATATTTTCATTTATGCTTTCTTAAATTGGTATTTGTTGTTATGTATTTTGAATCCTCCCTGATATTCTGCTGGGCATGTGACAATCTTGTTTTGTTTCATTTTGTTTTGTATTACTTTTCTGTTTTTCTTTTCTCTTATTCTATTTCTTCTTGCCCACATGTACAATGATATTTCTAGCAGCCCTTTTGTAGTGGTAAAGAACTGGAAACTGAGTGGATGCCCATCAGTAAAGGAATGGCTAAATAAATTGTGGTTTTTGCATATAAAGGAATATTACTATTCTTTTAGAAATAATGAGTAAGCTGATTTCAGAAAAATTTGGAAAGTCTTACATGAACTAATGCTGAGTGAAGTGAGTGGAACTAAGAAAACACTGACACATAAAGAAATGTTTTTAAATAGATTATGCATGTTTAACCTTTATCAGATTGCTTGCTGTGCTGGCAATGGGGTGGGGATGGGGGGAGTAAGGAAGGGAAAGAGAAAAAATTCAAACACAAAAATCATTGTGGGATGATCAACCATGATAACTACAGCTCTTCTCAGGAGTATAGTGTTTCAAGATAATTCCAATAGACTTGGGATGGAAAATGCCATCCAGAGAAAGTCTACATGCACAAAGATGTTTCTAGCACCCATTTTTGTAGTGGCAAGTAATTAGAAATTGAGTGGATGTCCATTAGTTAGAAAATAGTTGAATAAGCTATGGTATATTAACACAATGGGCTATCATTGTTCTATAAGAAATGATAGGCAGAAAGACCTGGAAATACTTGAACTGATGCTGAGTGAAGTCAGCAAATATAGTAAAAGCTAGAGATCTAAAAATATAAAATAATGGGGAGACTGTGGTACAGTGGCAAGAGTGCTGATTTTTGAGGCAAATGATCTGAGTTGAAGGCATGTATTTGGTTTTATTGTTTATGTGATTTTTCATCAATCCCTTTTGCTCTATAAGCCCCTTTAAAGAAAGAGGTTTAGACTTTATTACCTTTAAATTCCCTTTCATTTCTATGACTATGATCTATGAAATGTAAAATTTACAAAAGTCCCTTCCTAGTCCAATGATTGTAATTGCATAACAAATATTTGGTGAATTGAATTGGACAATTCTCAAAGAATAAACAATCGTCTGAAACAATCTGCCTGATTTAGCTAAGTATAGAAATAAAGACAACTTTGAGTTGTAGTGGATACAATGCTTTACCTAGAATGAAGAAAATATATTCAAATATGGCCTCACAGCCTTACTAGCAATGTGACCTTGAGCAGGTAAATTAACCTCTATTGCCAAGGTAATAGAACCTACCTCCCAGGATTGTTGTGTTGATCAAATCAAATAACATATAAAAACACTTAGCACAGTGCCTGACATATTGTTGCTCTATATAAATGCTAGATATTTAATAATAGTCTTTGTACTGGAGAACATAATTAAAGGTAATTAAACTGAATGCTGGTGAAAAAGTAGAGAAAGATGTGTACTCATTCATTGTTGATGGAATTGCAACCCAGTTAAACATTTTGGAAATCTGAGTACTCAAAAGAGAAGATCTAAAAGCAATCCATTTAATAATAGATTATTAAATCCATCTATGTGAATATATCCTGAAGGTATTATAAAAAAATAATAAGACCAAATAGATTATTTTTCAAGGAGTTTTATAACACTAATATTTAACTAATATAACACTAATTGTAAAAAAGAAGTGATTTAAATTCCAACAATTGGTAATTAGTTAACTGAATTATGATTTGTTAAGATTATAGAATATTATATATTATTAAAACTGAGAAGGATGAGTTACATAAAGAAATCTGGAAAGACTTTTGTGAAATAATTCAAAAAGAAGAAAGATAAAACCAGAATATTAATTACAGCAAGATAAGAGGACATAGATTGGAAAAGAATGGACAAAGCATTATTTACCTTGCAGTATGTTAAACACTATGAATACAAAGAGAAAATCAACAGACCCTAATTTCAAGTTCATATTTTAATTGGGTAAGGTAATATATAGAGGATGAAAAAGCCAGGGGTTCTTAAATTCAGATGACAGTGCTTGAGAATCTGGAAGGCACAGTGGTAGAGCACATGATGAATTTTGATGGTCTTCCATTCTTACTGGAAGAATTGTATTTGGTCATTCCGTAACCACTGAAGTATGAGTGATTGCAATCTTTGAAAAGGCTAGGAAGCTGGAGAAGTATTAGCCCAGTATTCTTAGAAAGGGGAAATTTGGATAGGATTTGGGCCCACCACTGGATACATGGGGGCACTGTAGGAAAAATTTGTGTTCACCCAGTTGTCTCTGTCCTCTATAGCCCAGTAAGAGTTACTAAAGCATTGTTATATATATCTTGAAATTCATTTATCTAAATGCGTAAAAAGTAAAAATAAATGTAATTCATTGTGTTGATAATTAATAGCATTTATGATGTCACTGAAAAAAGTGATCTTTTTTTTTTTAGTCAAATCTATTTAGCCTGTGTTTATGCAAGCTCATCAGTTTCTGGTGACTTAATAGTTAAGATTCTCTAAAAACAGAAAGGTGAGTTCTGTGGGACCTTTAGATTAATCTGGAAAAGTCTGTTTGTGACAATTATTTTCTTATCAGTTTCTGGTGACTTAATAGTTAAGATTCCTAAAAACAGAAAGGTGAGTTCTGTGGGACTTTAGTACTGGAAAAGCTGTTTGTGACATTATTTTCCTATAAGTAGAAAGGTGAATTCTGTGGGACATTTAGGCTAGCCTGGAAAAGCCTGTTTGTGACACTTATTTTAGGCTTGTATTAGAATGCAGTCACCAGGAGTGCGGAAATATTGTACAATGCACCACTGAACTCTGGTGTATGGATGACCTGCTTTTTCGAAAGGAAAAAATGCCTGTATTAGTATGTGAGCAGAGGAAGTCAACATGATCTCATTCATGAGCCTTTCTTCTATTTATATCAGGGGAGTCAGCCTCAGCAGAATAGCTTGCCTTTCTCCCAGGCACACATGGTTGTCTGCCTAATTTTCCTCATTCTTAACCTTTGCCTCTTCCTTGGAATGAAGTGTGATTTACTGCCAAGATGCTGCATTCTTTCTTTTATACTATCCCCACAATAGCCAGGAGGCGCATGGTTAAAGATGTTTGCACACCCGGGAAATAATTCCCAGCACATAGGTTTGAGTAACTAACAGAAAAGAGATTGAACATAAAAACTGGTTCAAAGTAGATTAATTGTTTCTTTCCTGAACAATATACATTTGTTGCAATACCATTAAGTTTTTCTCATTTAAATTAACAACAAAAAGTTTGCATGTAATAATGTTCCCAAAGTAAGTTTTTCCTCTAATACTGTTAATTATGTTTGAATTTGTTTTTTCCTAATACCATTTTTGCAAGCAGCACAATAAATGTGAAGTAACAATTTAATTTTTCATTTATCTTTTACTTATTTTAAAAAATAAGTAAATATCTTATAGCATTATTATTTGACTAAAGAGATTTTAGTGTTGCAGTAACAAATGGCTGTGAAGATGAACATTTGTACTGAGAAAAGTAGGGGAAATATTTTTACTATTTTTATTCAATAATTAAACAAATTTTCATTTTATCATGTGTTTTACATAACTTTCAGATATTTTTTGAATTCAGTGGCATGGAAAATAATATTTAAAAATCTCCATGTGTTGAATTCATCATTTACAACTCTAGTAAGCTGCAAATGAAATAATATTGGACCTAAATGAATTTAGTGTCTGCTCAGAAGTAATGATGAATTTTTTCTGCCTTCTAAAACTACTCTCGAAAGGATTTTTGCATTAACATTTTAGATATGAGGTGAATAGAATCTGGTTATGCTTATGAAAGGACTACATCTCAATAAAATGTCTTGTATGTATCTTTCTTATCTTTACCTTTGGCACTTTATTTTTTTAGATTTCTCCATATTATAAATATAGAAGCCATTCAGAACAAATCATCGTGGAACCCCCTTTTTATTCTATGATGCTTGGGTTTTTGGAAAACACCAATAGTTAATTGATTAGAGTTCCTAAGAATTCAAAACCTAAGGGACTTGCCAGTTACCATACCTCTTGGTTCATTTTCTTGATTTGTCCTTTTTGCTATGTGATTTCTCTGACAGTCAATTTTAAAGTTTCCCTTTAAAATCATAATTTAAAAAGCAATTCATAACACTATGTCTCTACCTTTAAAAAGAGTAGAAATTTAATATAAAAGGTAAGTAGAATGAAAGGTCATCTTAGTTAGCTCTATTATAATTATGTGACCTTTCACCAGTCACTTTCATTCCCACAGGGAGAGAAATCCTTCTTCTTTCTATCTCATGAAATTATTTTAAAATTAGTCATAAGCATATGGTCGGGCATGATGTTGAACTATACAGGTACAGATTACGTATGAGAGTTTTGTTGGCTGGACAACTTTCCATTAAATATGTATGTCCCATCAAGTTTTTGTTCTAAAACTTCTTTCTATATGTTCTCTTGATAGAAACTGATGCAGCAGAAGTATTCAATTTGGAGTCAGAAGATAAAGGATTAAATCTTGACTTATGCAAATCAATTAATCTCTTGGCACTACAATTTTTTCATATACAAAATGAGGAAGTTAGGTCTAATCACTAAATATTTGTGATTTATTTAAATCCATTTCAGCTTTTATCTATGATCTTTTGATCAGAGTTGTCAAAGTAGAGGCAGTGTTTCCCACAAAATTCCCAGGCTCAATGGCATAAGTGTCAGATTAAAATGCAATTGGCAAAGTTTAGCAAAATAAATACAAGTAAAATACAACATAGGTAATGTTAATTTGTGTTTTTTCTAAGTCAATATACTGTACACCTCTATTTCTGTGTGACACCACTGATATGGAAAAATGACTCCTAAATCTATATAAAGAAATAATCTCACTCTAGAACTATAATCACATATTATCAACTTCTTGCTATACTTTGTATCTTCACCTTTGTGTCTATTAGCACTAAATTTAGCATTTTTTCCCCAAGAGAATGAATTATCTTCCACCCTGAATATATCACTTAACCACAATTTTTGTATTTTTTTTAAGGTGCTACTATCCTTCCAGTAATACAAGTTGGCAAACTTATGATCATCTTTGACTTTAACACTCATTCACCCTCCAATTGTAATTGTCAAATCTTATCAAATATGCCTCTGTATCTTTCATATTCTTCTCACTATTTACTTAGTTACTATCTCAGTACTGTAACTCATTACCTTTCTCTTGGACTATTATAACAGCATTTTAAATTGCCTTCTTGCTTCATTTCTCTCTATGTCTCTCTGTTTCTGTCTCTGCATTTTTCACAAAGTTTTCAAATCAATATTTCTAAATCACAGACCTGACAAGTCACCACCATATAGAAGCAGTTTTACTGGTTTTCTATTGTTCCTGAAATATAATATAAACAGTTCAGATCAACATTTAAAGCTCTTCACAAATCTGAAAAACAGAGCTAGGATTGTAGTAAGCATTCTATGAATGCTTATTGATTGATTGATTGATTTCACACTACTTCCCTTTACTTTCCAGATAATTAGTCTATTAATTCTTCCCCATACATGGCATTCTATCTCTAGTTTCTATGCTTTTGTATCCACAGTATTTTCCCCATTGGTGTGATACATTCTCTCCTTACCAATGTCTCTTAAAATCTCATGTCCTTTTAGACCCAGTTTGTGCCACCTTCCATAGGATGTTTTTCCTGTCTTCTTCAAGTTATTATTGCTTAACAATCTCTGTAAAATAAAAACAGTGCTGGATTTGGAATCAGCGGATATGTATTCAAACTATGAAGCCGAGACATGTTTTCTGTCATCATCATCTCTAAAACCCAATTTCCTCATGAAAAATGAGAGAGCAGAGTAAGATGATTTTTAAGGTTCCTCAGAATTATGATTCTATCAACTCTCTTTTTCTCACAATTAAGTCAACATGTATTCAAATATTCATAACATTTTGGCTATGACCAATGTTACAACAAATTGTGTGAATCCTGAATATAATAATTCTTTATTCCTCTTCTTAAGTTTTTTAAAATGACAACAGTCAAAGTAGTTTGAGCAAAGAGAAATTTTTTCCACATCTTCTCTTTAATCTTCAGCTTCTTTAAAGCAACAAAATCTTTTAGCTTTTTTCATGTTCTTCATAGAATTCCCATTATAAACTTCCCTTTATAGAATATCTTCCTAAAATAATATTAAGAAATAACCATAAGAAAAAAATCCATCTTCACCTTGTTTCTCTCTGTCTTTTCCATAGATTTTGCCATAGATTTTCATGCATAAAGAATAAAACACCCACTTTTTCTTAATTGAGAGTACTTCACATGAAGATACTTCTCAAATACCTTTTTGAACTGCCAAAACAGTTTTTCCCCTCAACATTTAATTTGAACTTTCTGTTGCTTATAATCTTATAGAGACAGCAACTGTTTCTAGCATCTCTAACACAGATATATATGAAGAAAAGGAGGCAGAATGAAAGAATAGGCATTTGGTAAAATACGTTTTTCAAAACTCTAGTTCTCATTCTAAAATTTTAAAAATCACATTTTTGTCACATATTAGTATTTTCAAATATAAATGAATAACTAGGAATGTTTGGCATATGGAACAAGAAACCAAAAATAATACTCTTTTAAAACCCAAGCATTCTTGTATTTTAAATTTTCCATATGTATAAATGTTATTAATACCAGCTTACATCTTTTGAGTGCTTATTATGTATTCTTTACTGGTAGCCAGAGCTTTAACTTTTTGTGTAAAAAAAGTGAATTTTTATACTACACATCCAGGGCCCTTATACTGCAGTGTAATGAGTGGCTGATTGAAAATCAGAATATTAAATTTGCATCCTGATTCTCAGTAGTAAAATGAGCATAAAAGTTTTCTGTGAATCTCTTAAGGTTGTGAGGATCAAATGAAATAACATATAAAATGCTATTTGAATGTCAACTATTATCATTACAATGATTAAATGCTTAGAATGATTAAGATTTTTTCTTCCCCTTAACTTAATAGTATTTTATTTTTTCCAATTATATGTAAAGATAGTTTTCAATATTCACTTTTGTAAAATTTTGAGTTCCAAATCTTTTTCTCCCTCTTTCTTCCCTTTTCCTTTCTCAAGACAGCAAGCAATCTGATATAGTTATATATGTATAATCATTTTCAACATATTTCTGTATTAATCATGTTGTAAAAGAATAATCAAAACAAAAGGGACTTCCTAGTTGTGTGACCCTGGGCAAATCACTTACCCCCAAATGTCTCAGCAAAAAAAAAAAAAAAAAAAAAAAAAAAAAAAAAAAAAAAAAGGAAAAAAAAAAAAAAAAAAAAAAAAAAAGGGAAAAACTATGAGAAAGAAAAAAAAAACCCAACCCCCCCTCAAATAGTATTCCCCTTTCTGCATTCAGTCTTCATAGTTCTCTGGATGCAGATAGCATTTTCCATCACAAGTTTTGGAATTGTCTTCGATTAGTGTATTAATGAGAAGAGCTAAGTTTGTCACAGTTGATCACAGAATCCTACTGTTATTGTATACAATGTTCTCCGGGTTCTGCTCACTTCACTCAGCATCAGTTTATGCAATTATTTTAAGTGTCTTTTAAAATTAAATCTTTTGTTATTTGTAACTTTCAAAACTCTTTTTTGAAAAATAGATCAAGTAGCTTACTTTCTGAATTATAGTAGTATTATTTTATGTGGTATGTTTATGATAATGGGAAAACAAAAAGAAAAGGGAAAAGAAATTCTTAAATTTTTTATGTGTGCCTCTGCTAACAAAAATCAGAAATATTGAGCAAAAATTAATAGTCAGAAAAAAATCTTGTTAAATGAAAAATAAAGATCTCAAGTAAAATTTTACTCTTCACAAGCTCAAATGAATTATTTTTAAATAAAAATGAAGACAGAAACAATATCTGAAATAAAGTTCCCCTTAAATTTTTTATTTTTACTTTCAAAAATCGCATTCCACTTGTAGAAGATTTTAATTTTTGCCTAAGAGTCTTAGAATTTATCAAGAAGCAAAACCAGATCTAACTTAAATTTAGTTTGATTCTTTTCTCAGTCTCTTGCAAGTGTATTTTAACACAGAATGACTGAAAATTGTGTGTTCTTTTATCACTGTTACAGAGTTTAAACAAGGAAGTCTATGTTTGTTTAAGAGAATGGGTAAATGGTTATCTTGACAGATTAGATTGGAAAAAAAAGGACCGCCACAGTCTAGCACAGATGTCCAAATTTGCCACTTGGCAGATTATTCTAAACAAAACTTGCTTATATGTTTATCTGTGTTTGACACCTGACTAGGGAATGTGATTAAAAGCTCCTGCCAGGGTTCAGACTTCTCTGTGGGCAAATATTCACAGGTTTGAAATTTCTGAATCTATTTAACTGTGTCATAATTAAACTAATGGAGCACAAAAGGAATTTCTCTAAATGGCTGAAAGAGTTAGCTTTAATATGATTTCATCTCTCAGTTACTGGAACTTGTCTGCAAAGAACAAGTTAAGAGCTTTCATTCAGTGAATTGTTCTTTAAATGTTGTGGTAAAAATTTGGAATTTATGATACACAGGTCACCTCAACAGTATTTTGGCATATAGTACTTGAGAACTTGGTGATGTAGATGATTCTCTTCTCCCAAAAGGAATACTTGTAGAAATCAATAAATTTTCTAACTTTCAGGATTTAGTTGCAAAAAGACTTAACAATAAAAAATTTAACATACAAGATCAAAGAGAAATATAAGGTAAACCTCTAAAGACTAATTACAAAGGACTCATTGAGGACAAATTAGTTATTTTATATATGCCTTTGATTTTTTTTCTGGAGCTATATGCAATTTGTAGTTCCTTAGTGTCTTATGGTCTTTTGTAGACATGTTTCTAACATTTGCTCCTCAGGTACATACTCTAATATATCATCCATGTAATTTAACAACATAACTTTTGGAAATGTTTTTCTTACTGGAATAAGAGCAGCAGCAACATACATTTGACACATAGTAGGGCTATTTTTCATTCCCTGTGGTAAAACTGTCCATTCATATCTTTTATAAGGCTCAGCTAAATTAACCTTGGGCACTGAAAAGGGAAATCTTTTCATATCCTCCTTATCTAGAGAGATAGAATAGAAATAATCCTTAATGTCTACAACCCAAAGATGTGGTGTTCTCTTCTTTTTTATAATATGATTGTTCTCTGTGAGAGCAGGTTTTTTGGGGGAGGTTTTTGGGAGGCAGCCTTAGTTTCAGTTTAGATCAATAATCACTTCCAATATAGCCAGCTGATAAAATCCAAACGTTTATTTTCTCCTTCTGAGTCTTGTCTCCTTGCCTGGGGCTGGGCAGCTTTCTGGAGAGCCTTTCAGACCATCCTTGGTCTCAGTGGGGGAAGTGCAGGAGGCCAGCCACCACGGTGGTGTGAGATGGGATGAATGAATATGATTCTACCTCCGAGAGTGGCCTTCTTCTGAACTAATTGACTGATTCACTGAAGCTCTATTTATGCTCAGTGTAAAAAGTTGACTCCTCCTCTGAGAGAGTAGGATTGTGGGTTTCTGACTTGTGAATCTCATACTGAATACTGACTTGTGAATCTCCCAAAAGAGTGAACTCCAATGAGTTCTTAAATCCATTAGTGAGCTAGAGAATTTGCTAAGTACCCTGCTAAATTAGGCAACTGACATCACTTTGTAAGGATTCTAACACAAAGAGGCCATTCTCTAGGTAATTGATTAAGAGATGGAACTCCAGGCTGAAGAGTTCCCATAGTTTCCATCTGTTCATTTACTTTTCTTAAATTAGTCAACATCCTCCATTTTCCAGATGTCTTTTTTTTAAACAACAAATACAGGGAATCCCAAGGACTTAGAGAAGGTTGTAAGTGTCCTTGGTCAAATTGCTCCTGTTCTATATAATAAGGCCTGATTTTTTTCACTTGCTAAGGGCCACTGTTCTACCTACACTGGTCTATCAGTTTTATATTGAATGGGAACTGTTGGAATCCTTACAAAGTGTTAAGTCATTAGAATTGATAGAGACAATAATTATCTAATTTAGCATGGTTCGGTATGATTGATCTGATCCTACAAGGAGATGTTATGGGCCAGAACTTGAAACAAAGTACTAAGTGGAAATGAAGAGTCAATGTTTAAATCTAGTTTAGAATTGATTTAATCCTACAACAAATAATGGTTTCCCAGTGATATAATGATTGGTGTATACTCAGTGTACAGCATATAAGCAAGAAGCTCTCAGGGCCAGAGACAGAAGCCCATTCTCAGAGGTGAAGACAGATTCATTCCATATTTCACTTTTGTGCTGGCTGGAGACATTCGGAGGGAGCTAGGGGCTGAAGCTCAAGACTTTGAAGGACACAATAAAGGACTGGATTTTAACTCCTGGCTGCGTTTGAGGTGATTATTACTTTGAACCGAAACTAAGGCTGCCTCCAGAAAACCTCCCCAAGAAACCTGCTCCCAGAGAACCATTATATTTTAAAGAAGAGAACACCACAAGGAACAAGTGAGAATGCAGGTAGGCCTTCAACAGCAGCCTTGACTAGAAAGCTGAAGTTATAAGGTTATAAAGCCTATAAGTACTCATTTGTAATCCTAACTGTTGTAAAATGTCTCTTCCACACAGATTGATGGGGATTTTATTTACTACAAAAGGAGTAAATATCCTTCTCAAAGAGGCAGCACTAATTTCAGCTGCTATTGATCCTCCTATGCCAGACATATAGGTGTCTGTCTTAATCTTTGGTCAATGACTTGGCCAATTGGCACTTCTAATGACTATACGATCTGCACCTGTGTCTACCAACCATTTCAATGGTTTGCCATTTATATAGATAGTGAGCATAGGTCAGTCAGCTGTAACTGCTACAGTCCAGAATATTCATGGATTCTGTTGCTTGGAGTCAGAATCTGGACAACTGTCACCAGATTGTTTAATAGGAGCCTGTATCAGTAAACCTGATGTTACTACTTCTCCTGGTTGATAAGTCACACATTGTCTACCTGTATTAGTGACTGGGATATTAGCTACACATTCCTCAGTTTCCCAAATCAGTGTATGGATGGATACTGTTTTGTAAGCACTCTCAGGAGGTAAAATGTTCAAGTCTACTGTGCCTGGAGACAAAGCATCCACAGGCCGAACAGGGACAGATTTCACCTCTCCAGGGGGTATCTCAGTAATCCCAGCTGCATGCAATTTTATTCCCCCCAATTGTAATCCCTTTCTCTCATCAGGTTTCTTCTTGGCTGATTGATGATACAATCCCTTTCTTCCACCAGGGTGCTTCTTGGCTGATTGTTCATGTTGGAGGACTGAACTTTTTAAGACTCTCTGGGTGTAACATTGTCTGCCATCATGCCCCAAGTGTTTTTTGCCTGGGGCCCTCGAGCTGATTCCCCCCATCCCATTTCCCTGAGTCAATTTACATTCTGAGGCCCAATGGAAGCCTTTGTTTCATTTTGACATGGGGTTTTGGGTTTTCTCGCCCTGTCTTCTTACTCTATTTCTATGCCAACATTGAGCTTTTAGATGCCCTACTTTACCACATTGAAAGCACTGATAAATCTCTCTGGAAGTCCCTTGCCAAAAGGGGCTCTGTCTTCCCATGTTCAGATCCTGGGAAGTCTGCATCATAGCCTAGGTATAAAAGGTATCTGTGCCTACTGTGGTACAGAATCTTATGATCTCCTCTAAAGGAGCATCCTTGTGTAGTCCTAGTATAATTCTTCTACAAACCTCATTAGGGTTTTCTTTAGCAAGTTGTGTTATAATTTCTGTTGCTACATTTTCACCAGTAGTTTGTATGACAGCTGTCTGAGATGTCCCACAAAATCAGCAAAGCGTTCATTTTGATCTTGTGCTATTTTTGTGAAGGCTTCCCCTCTATATTGTCTTCCTGACAGGTGTAGACAGAAGTGAAATTGAGTTTTGAAGGTGAGAAGCACCACATTCTTTAAGCTCATTAGCACTGTCTTTAACTTCTTTCTTGTCCAACTCTCCATGCTTTCTGCTCCTTTGTTAGTACCATCCCCTTCCTCACACTTCCTTGTTTGGCTGTTCTCATTAATATTTTTCCTTTTTTAAGACCTTGTGAGTTCCTTTAAAGCCAATTGTATAATGTTGTATATGTAGAATGTTTCCTGAGGAATTGAATCAGGACTATTAGCTTTGTAATATTCAATTACTTTTCTTCCACTAGTTTCCACATATGTGCCTCTAAGTTTTCTTCCTCAGAGGACCAAGGAGATGTGCACTCTAATATATTTAAGAGTCCAGTGATCTGCTTCCAAATTACTAACAAACTTTGCTTCTTTATTAACCTAACTATGCATGCTACATACTCCCCTCAAGGTGGGGGAGGCTTTTTTCTTAGTATTTACCCCATTTCAGCTGAAAAACAAAATAAAACAAAACAAAAAACAAAAATGACTAGTTTAACCCTCACCAAAGTTTCCTGCTTGTCTACTTTTGTACTCACCCTATTTCTGGGTCACAGGGACTTCTCCACTGAGCTTATGATTGCATCAGTCAAACTGCAGAGTGTAGGTCCTTACATCCAGAGCCTCAAAATGTAATGTGCTTCTTTCAGTGCCCCACCTTCAGATGCCAAAATGTAATGTCTGGGCTAGCTTTCTGAAGGAACTTTCTGCAGTCTGGAGTCTGAGATAAAGCTTGAGCACACACTCACTAGTCTGCTTATTTCAAGGCCTCTCAGCCCGTAATATATCTTAATACAATTACATCACTACAGCACACTAAGCATGTGCCAACTTTAGAATCATTACATCCCTGTACTAAGTACTAAGTATATGTGAACTAGAGAACCATCATCTCATCAATCAGAATGAATTAACACCCTGCTGTAAGTATCTTTGCTTCAAGCATACTTTTCTCAGAATTCCCCAATATCTGTGGTCCTTTAAAAAAGAGTCCTGTTGAAAACCTTAGCTTAAAAAAGTCTCCCATTTCTTCCAATGCCATTACCAGTTGTTTTGATCTATATCTGGCCACTGGCCCAGCCTTTTCTCACTTATATCTAATTCACTTTCATGTCATGGCATCACCTCCCTAATGTCATAGTCATCTTCTATAATGAATTCAAACAACAACCTCTGTGAGTAAAGCTGACCAACAAACTGGAAATGACTACTTGAAAAACTCCTTCTTTCCCTCCTTTTCTTCCTCCCTCTCCCCTTCCTTCTCTTTTTTTTCCTCCTTTCTTCCCTTTTTTCCTTCCTTTGCCCTTCCTCTCTTCCTCCCTCCCTCTTTCCTTTCCTTCCACTTTTCCTTCTTTTTTCATTTTTAGTTAACTTTTATTTTTTCTTGATGAAATAATCAATTTTTACTTGCCCAATTCTAATTTTTAATAAATTTTCCAATGAATTTTTGAATTTTTTTGTTAATTTGGCCAGCTCTGCTTTTTTAAGGAATTCTGTTCTTCAGTGAAATTTTATATTTTTTCTCTTTTCTAATTCTTTTTAAGTTGTTATTTTAAAGTAATTTTTGCATCTCTTTTATGACGCCATTATTTCTTTTATGTTTTTGTGCATAATCTCATTTATTTTCTTCATTTTTTCCTTTAATTTTAAAAGTCTTTTTTTTAGGTTTACCAGAAATTCTTATTGGACTTGTGTCTGATTCACTGTCAACTCCATCCTCCAAGACTTTACCTGCATCTGTTTTGACATCATTGTCTTAGAAGTTTGTGTCCTGGCCTTCCTTCTCAAATTAGGCGATTTTTATGATTAGGTTTTTTCTTTGTGTTAATTGCTCATCTTTCTGACCTATTTTTTTTTTCTCGGCAATGGAGGAAGGGGCACAGTCCCAAACTTCTTTTCCACTGCTCTTTCCAGAGCTAATTCTAATGGATTAGAAGGTTTTGGTACTTTCAAGTAAGTGTAATCTGGAAAGAGTTGTGGTCAGTGCTCTTCTGGTCTGTTCCATTGTTCTTACCTAGGAAGGGTCCCTGATCTCTTGGGATTGCAATTGATAAACTCCTCAAAGTCCCTGCTCTTTTGGGACTGAAATTGCTCTTTAGGATTCCTCTTCTCTCTTGACACAAAGTGCTCCCCTTTGCTCTAGAATTGTAACCCAACAATGTGCATAGGCAATAGAGTAGCCAAACTGGGAGAATTTTGTTGTTTTACTTCCTCTTCCCAACCATCTTGGTTCCAATCCTTTTAATTTTTTTATAATAATGCTTTTTATTTCCACATAATCAAACACTAGATTACTATAGTCATTGACTCTTGTGTCTTGTGTACCTAACCTCTTCCAATGATCCACTACTCTTTTTTTTTTTTTTTTTTTAGCTAGTACCAAATGGTTTTGTTGACTATATCTTATAGTTTTAAGACTTTGAATTTTTCTTCATTTCTTAAAGTATTTGCTATATTAAGCAAAAGTAGAATTTTACCTCAATTTCTAGAGTTTTTAATACAAAAAGTTTTGGGTTTTGCTGAAAATCTCTTCAATATCTATTGATGTAATCATGAGTTTTATTATTCATATTTTTATAATTTACTATCATTATACTTTTCCTAATGTTGAATCTGCTTTCATTCCTGGCATAAGCCCAATTTAGTCATGTTGATGATATTTTTGCTTCTTATTTTTCTTGTTTCTAATATTTTATAATATTAATCATTTATCCATTTTAATATCCTCTCCTCTCTCAGCCTTCATGAAACTCTTGATTTTTCCATTGCTTCTTTGCAGTCTGTGGATTTAATAATCATGTGAATAATTCCCCAATCTGTATCTCTAGTCACAATTTCTTCTCTTAGCTTTATTTTCCTATTTTCAACTTCTTGATAGACAGTTCCATTTGATGTCTTAAATTCACAGAATTGAAGTAATTTTTATTTTCCTTAAATATCTTCATCTTCTAGGCTTGCAAATCTTTTAATTTTCTCTATCACAGCAACTCTCATATCCAATCAGTTGCCAAATCCTATCAATATTAAATCTGAAATATCTTTTATATTTCTCCCTTCCCCCAATTCTACTGCTGAGTTTCTACTTCCCAGTTCAGGTATATATTACCTCCCATATGTATTGCTATACTAACAACAGCTTCCTATCTTTATATGTCTGCTTTTGAGCTTTGTTTCAGATAGAACAGACTCTGGAACTCTATTAACTCAGCTTGCATTTCGATAGCAAAATGAGGCACATATAAGTAACTGAACAGTTGACTAAATGTTTATTTAGACTTAATATAACAAGGATAAAGTGGAATTTAGCTTTTATATATATGGCCCCTTATCCTGACCCTCAGTCTCATTATAGAAACACATCTGGTCACCAGAGCAGGATATGATGATTTGAGAGGTCTTCAGATGTCTTCTAAGTAAAAAGGGCCGTGAGTAACCATGGGTAGAACTTCTACTCCCTTAAGTCACCAGAAAACTATAATAAGATCATGTGGATTCTGGCATTGGTTTTTTCCCTCTTAGGGAAAATTAATGCCTTTTGCAGATAATGGGAGAAATCCTGAAAGATATTAGACCTATCACATACCAACTTCATGGTGGCAAGGTCCCATAAATCCTCTAGAGGAAATTCCATCAGGTAAGTGATTTCAGAGATTTTATTAAACAATTCTCTTGGTATAATCATACTAAAAGGATAAAAAACATACAACCTTGTACCCAAGAAAATTTTATGAAATCTTGACCCTCATATAAAATCTATATTGACACTGCCCCATTTTCACAAAGGCTAAAAAAGTACTGCTCCTCGTCCTCACCTAGTGAGTCAGTTACCACCATGTCACTAAGGGTATTTCTTTTATTTAATGACACTTTATTCTCCACCATGCTATTATAGGCCTCTTGTTGAGGTTGGAGTCATTAGTAACTAGGCAGAGTGGCATTCTTCAGGAACCAGGCCTTTTGGAAAAATGTAAGAAACTCAGTAATCACCCCATCCTACTAAATGAAGAAACTTTCAGGAGACTGAAATCCTCCTAGTTAGTTTGCCAAAGAAATTCCCTCACTCAGGGTTGAAAGCCCCTTTTCTCATCTGCAGGGCATTTGAACAGCAATTTGCCAATAATTTATAGATTTTCTCCTCAGCATGAATTATTAGTATTCACTTTAATAGTTCTCACTTTTCTCCCTTCAATGTCTAGTCTTTCTTGACCTATATAACGGTCTACAAAATCCTCAAAGCCATTGAACTTTGTTTGCTTTGGCTCTCCTTTACAACAGACATTACAACATGAACTTTATACATCTCTGACCTCATTTTGGTTCTGAATAGGTTGCTACTAGACTCAGCCACCTGGGAACTTTTGCTAGTTCAGAGTTATAGAACTGCTGGATGCCTTTTGGTCTGAAATTCTTGTCATTATTCCTCTGTGATCTTCAGATTAGATATTGTAACTGATACTCTGCTCTGTTCCTGATATTTGAGCACATTGTTCTTGCTTACTTCTGAACTTTCTTCTCCCTCAGTATAGAACCCACTTCCTAAGACCTTTTGAGATGTTCTCATGATTTCACCATGGATCTGTATCCTGGAACTGATTAGTGGGCAGCAAAGCCGCGAGTTTATACTAGTCTCTGTTGTGGTGTCCTGGTATGTGTTTGGGACTTTTTCTTGCCTCAGTTTATAACCTCTTCCTGAATGCTTCTGTGTACCCCACAATATGGTCTACAACAAGCCTTATTTCCAATGTTTTTTGATTTATTTGGACCACAGACAAATATAGAAGTCACAGTGAGTCATCTTTACAGTCACTTTGTATTAGTTTATATGTCTTCCTTGTTTTTCTGAAACCATTGTGCTCATCATTTCTCATAATACAATAACATTACAATCATATACCACAATTCATCAGTCATTCTCCAATTAATGGATAATCTCTCAATTTCCAGTTTTTTGCCATCCCTAAAGAAATTCTATAAATATTTTTGTACAATGAGGTTTAATCCTTTTCCTTTGAACTCTTTAGGATATAGACCTAGTAGTGTTATTGCTGGGTCAAAAATTGCTCAATTTAATAACCCTTTGGGTGTAATAGCCAAATTCCTCTATAGAATGGTTGGATTGTAATGTCCTTCTAAAAGAATGCTTTGAAATACTCCCTTATTCATCTTTCCCTCTCCCTTTCCATATAGCATTCTGGACTTTTATCATGCCCTGACTGTTCTTGAAGCTTCACTCCAGTCCTGCAAATTCACTCATTGGAAATAACTTGTGCCTCTTCATTCTCTCCCTCTGATTGAATGGCTCCTCCCAGAATCTCCATTTGAGGACAGACATCTAGGCCAGCTATATTTCATTCCTTTCCAGCCTATACACTTGCACTTTTTCTGTTTTCTTCCTCTTTTCAGTTTCTTTATAGGTATTGTATTGCTCCATT
This sequence comes from Sarcophilus harrisii, assembly GCF_902635505.1. Taxonomy (NCBI): domain Eukaryota; kingdom Metazoa; phylum Chordata; class Mammalia; order Dasyuromorphia; family Dasyuridae; genus Sarcophilus; species Sarcophilus harrisii. The sequence goes on from NC_045426.1 coordinate 200,257,152, forward strand.
AGAATTTAAGTTCTTTTAGGGTAGTATCTGTCTTTCTATTTATATTTATATCCCCAAGGCTTAGCATAATGTCTGGCAGATAGTGAACTTGATAAGTAATTATTTATTGATGCTGGATACATCCCATTCATAATACAATTCTGATGAAACTTTAAAATCTTATTTCCCATTATGCCCTTTGTGTCTATATATCAGGCAAAATTTTCTTATCCTTTTCCCCTCACACAGTCTTCTACAGGTAGAATTGTTCATTTTCCTTTTTTTTTGATACCTTTAATATTTAACTTATTTAGATGTTCCCTTTTTCATGAAGCCTTCTGAGCTATAAATAATTATTCATTCTTTGAAACTTCATATCACTCTGTTGAATTTCATTTGTGAATTTATCATATTCTAATTTGTATTGTAGTTATTTGCATGTATATCTCTTCTTAATTGCTGCTTAAAGACAAAATGACAAGGGGATATAGATGGGTCCAATCTACTTTCATGGTGACATAGTAGATATGAAATAAAGAGATGGGGTGGTTAAAGCTAAGCTCTGACATTTACTGTCAGTCTTAGGGATTTTTGTTTGTTTTGTACGATGAGAACAGTTGTCTTACCTTTCACAACAAAATATGTTCCTTTTTAATTTAAAGGGATTATAAAATGCATTTATATAGTCTTTGGAGGTTTATAAAATGCTTGTCCTTTTCTAGATGTATGAGGTAAATAGACTGAGTATTAATACCCCTTTTCTTTCCTTCCCTTTTTTTTTTTAAGAGATGAGGAAACGACCTTTTTGAAAGTGTGTTTGACCACTCCTACTGATGTTTGTCACAGAAAAGTCTAAGCTATCTTTCTTGCCTAGAAGTCATTGCATGATACTAGGCTGCCATATTTTCTACTTCTCTTGGGCAGAGAAAAAATAAACAAAAAACTAACCAAACAAAACCTAATGCTTTGTGTAGTAAAATATGGATTGGTCTCTCTGTTCTAAATACTGCTTAGTACAATTCTTTGAATGTGGATTTTTATGGACTACATAGATATTTCCAGTGTTTTCCTTTTTATGTGTTTCTGACTTTTTCTTCTAATAAAAGACATAGGCCATATGAAAATGTTTAAGTAATTCTGTGGTGTACTGTGTCCTTGCTGAGCTTTCACATGTAAAATAGTACTTTTAGCTCAAGTCAAGTCAGTTTGTGTTTTACACATTCATACTAGAGAGCTTGAGAAGAGGAAAGTAATTTTCTCAAAAAAAGCTCTTCCTTCAAAACTTCTCTGAGCCCAAGTCACTGGAGATAGCTGCTTGACTATCAGTGACAGTGAGAGCATTTACTTTGCATTGTCTTTAAACTGCTACAAGTTGAGGGCCCACAGGGCAGCTGGAGTCTTAATGAAGCAGTTAATGATGTGTGAATTATAGATCTTGACAGCCCCTATAATAAAAACAACACAAATGCATCCATTGTCTCCTACAGCAGCTTTGTAATAACAGACTGCTTAACACAACACAGAATTTTTAAGTAAAGCACCATTCTTGCATGATGATGTTGAAAACTCCCAGTCATCAAAAGGAGGGACCTGAACAGTGAAAAACAAGCCAATACCCTTCATTTCTACTAATTTGGGTACAGTAGAACAGTATGTGGAAGCACCTTCCAATGCCTATACTACTTCATCTTTCCTTGACATGACCTCCATCAAAGTAAGAAACTAGATAATGAACTTTTAATAACTTACAGGTTTGATATTTCCTTTTCCTCTCCTTGTATTCCACCTCCTGCCTCCCCAGCCATGAATGTTATTTTCTTAGATGTTTTTATAATGAAATTTTATATATTTATTTTAGTTACATTTTAAGTGCTGGAAAATCCCCTACCCTCTCTCTCCATCCCAAACAAGAGAAGGCACCTTTTGACATAGAAACACACACACACACACACACACACACACACGGATAGCTTTCCATATTTTTTTAATCAACCTGCTTATCATGTTTTACATCACAGAAGTATACTAAACAAATTGTTTAGTCATTCCGAAATTGATGGATACCCCCTCAATTTACAATTCGTTGGCACCATAATAAGAGCTCTAAATATTTTAGAATGTATAGGTTCTTTTCCTTCTCCTGTCTTTCCACTTTGGGAAACAGACATTAGGGGTACTAGTAGTGGATCAAAGGAAAGATTTTGTAACACTTAGGACATAGTTATAGATTATTTTACCAAATGGTTCATTTAGTTCATAGTTCCACCAACAGTTTATTAGTGTCCTAATTTTTTCATATTTCCTCTGATATTTGTAATTTTTCCCTTCTATCATTTTAGCCAATCTGATAGAAGTGAGATGATATCTCAAAGTTGTTCTTAATAGCATTGTTCTAGTTGATAATGATCTAGTGCATTTTTTCATATGACTATATATAGTTTTGATTTTCATTGCAAAACTCTTCATATTATTTGATCATTTGTTCATAAATTCTTTTTCTTTCCATAAGTTTGATATATAACATATTCCATTTTATTCTAGTTTTCTTATGACAATAATGTTGGTCTTTACCTAATTTCTATCAGATTGCTTTCCGGTTTTCCCAATAACATTTACTAAATAGGGAATACGTATCCCTAAAACTTAAATCTTTACATTTCTTAAATTCAAGTTTACTATAATCATTTGCTACTGTGTATTTTATGTCTATTCTGTTTCACCTATCAACCTTTCTATTTTTTAAGATAGTATCAAACAATTTTGGTAATTATTCTTTATGATAGATTTTAAGCGCTGGTACTGCTAAACCTCTTTCCTTTACATATTTTCTTTTCTTTTCTTTTTTTTTAAATACTTATAACTTTTTATTGACAGAACCCATGCCAGGGTAATTTTTTAAAACATTATCCCTTGCATTCACTTCTGTTCCGATTTTTTCCCTTCCTCCCTCCACCCCCTCTCCCAGATGGCAAGCAGTCCTATACATGTTAAATAGGTCACAGTATATCCTAGATACAATGTATGTGTGCAGAACTGAACAGTTCTCTTGTTGCTCAGGAAGAATTGGATTCAGAAGGTAAAAATAACCCGGGAAGAAAACCAAAAATGCAAAAAGTTTACATTCATTTCCCAGTATACTTTCTTTGGATGTAGCTGCTTCTGTCCATCCTTGATCAATTGAAACTGAGTTAGACAGGATGATTTCAGAAAGGCCTGGAGAGACTTACACACAATGATGCTGAGTGAAACAAGAGGGCCAAGAGATCATTATATACTTCAACAACAATACTATATGATGACCAATTCTGATGGACTTGGCCATCCTCAGCAATGAGATCAACCAAATCATTTCCAATGGAGCAGCAATGAACTGAACCAGCTACGTCCAGTGAAAGAACTCTGGGAGATGACTAAAAACCATTACATTGAATTCCCAATCCCTATATTTTTGCCCACCTGCATTTTTGATTTCTTTCACAGGCTAATTGTACAATATTTCAGAGTCTGATTCTTTTTGTACAGCAAAATAACGGTTTGGTCATGTATACTTATTGTGTATCTAATTTATATTTTAATATATTTAACATCTACTGGTCATCCTGCCATCTGGGGGAGGGGGTGGAGGGAAAGAGGGGAAAAATTGGAACAAGAGGTTTGGCAATTGTCAATGCTGTAAAGTTACCCATACATATAACCTGTAAATAAAAGGCTATTAAAAAAAAGAAAAGAAACTGAGTTAGATATTCTCTTATGTCGAAGAAATCCACTTCCATCAGAATACATCCTCCTACAGTATTGTTGTTGAAGTATATAATGATTTCCTGGTTCTGCTCATTTCACTTAGCATCAGTTCATGTAAGTCTCTCCAAGCCTCTCTGTATTATCCTTCTGGTCATTTCTTACAGAACAATAATATTCCATAACATTCATATACCACAATTTACCCAACCATTCTCCAATTGATGGGCATCTATTCATTGTCCAGTTTCTAGCCACTATAAACAGGGCTGCCACAAGCATTTTGGCACATACAGGTCCCTTTCCCTTCTTTAGTATCTCTTTGGGATATAAGCCTAGTAGTTGTACTGCTGGATCAAAGGGTATACACAGTTTGATAACTTTTTGGGCATAATTCCAGATTGCTCTCCAGAATGGTTGGATTCATTCACAATTCCACCAACATTGCATCAGTGTCCCAGTTTTCCTGCATCCCCTCCAACATTCATCATTATTTTTTCCTGTCATTTTAGCCAATCTGAAAGGTGTGTAGTGGTATCTCAGAGTTGTCTTAATTTGCATTTCTCTGATCAATAGTGATTTGGAATATTCTTTCATATGAGTGGAAATAGTTTCAATTTCATCATCTGAAAATTGTCTGTTCATATCTTTTGACCATTTATCAATTGGAGAATGGCTTGATTTCTTATAAATTAGAGTCAATTCTATATATATTTTGGAAATGAGGCCTTTATCACGACCTTTAACTGTGGAGATGTTTTCCCAGTTTGTTGCTTCCCTTCTAATTTTGTTTGCATTTGTTTTGTTTGTACAAAGGCTTTTTAACTTGATGTAATCAAAATTTTCTATTTTGTGAACAATAATGGTCTCTAATTCATCTTGTCACAAATTTCTTCCTCCTCCACAAGTCTGAGAGATAAACTATCCTATGTTCCTCTAATTTATTTATAATCTCATTCTTTATGCATAAATCATGGACCCATTTTGATCTTATGTTGGTGTACGGTGTTAAGTGTGGGTCCATGCCTAATTTCTGCCATACTAATTTCCAGTTATCCCAGCAGTTTTTGTCAAATAATGAATTCTTATCCCAAAAGTTAGGATCTTTGGGTTTGTCAAACACTAGATTGCTAAAGTTGACTATTTTGTCTTGTGAACCTAACCTATTCCACTGGTCAACTAATCTATTTCTTAGCCAATACCAAATGGTTTTAGTGACTGCTGCTTTATAATATAGTTTTAGATCAGGGACAGCTAGGTCACCTTCATTTGATTTTATTTTTCATTAATTCCCTTGAGATTCTCTGTAATGGGCTAAAGCTTGAGTTGATGCACTGAGGTCCCAAGCACGTGAGGCTAAATAGTAATTAGACCATACTCTATTAATATATATGATTGGCCCCACCCACTCTTTGTGCAAGTCCTGATGTGTTGTATAGGAAATGACAATTTTGGTGGGTGGAGGCAGAGGGGCAGAAAGAGAAGCGGAAAGAGACTGCTGGCTGGCGTCTTGTTGCAGCTGCTCACATTGCTAATCTCGCTTCACCTCAAAAAAGAATAAAGATTGAAGACTTTCCCTTAACCTGAATTCCTGACTCCGGCTGATTTTAAAATACTTGGTCATCACAATTGTTGATCTTTTGTTCTTCCATATGAATTTTGTTATTTTTTCTAGATCATTAAAATATTTACTTGGAAGTCTGATTGGTATAGCACTAATTAGATTAGTTTAAGGAATATTGTCATCTTTATTATATTCACTTGGCCAATCCAAGAGCACTTACTATTTTTCCAATTATTTAAATTTGACTTTATTTGTGTGGAAAGTTTTTTGTAATTTTGCTCATATAATTCCTGACTTTCCTTTGGTAGATAGATTCCCAAATGTTTTATGCTGTCGACAGTTATTTTGAATGGAATTTTGCTTTGTATGTCTTGCAGTTGGATTTTGTTGGTGATGTATAAAAATGCTGAAGATTTATGGGAATTTATTTTGTATTCTGCAACTTTGCTAAAGTTATGAATTATTTCTAATAGCTTTTTAGTAGAATCTCTGGGGTTCTCTAAGTATACCATCATATCATCTGCAAAGACTGATAGTTTGGTTTCCTCATTGCCTACTCTAATTCCTCTAATCACTTTCTCAACTCTTATTGCTGAGGCTAGCGTTTCTAATACAACATTGAATAATAATGGTGAGAGTGGGCAACTTTGCTTCACTCCAGATCTTACTGGGAAAGGTTCCAGTTTTTCCCCATTGCATATGATGCTTACTGACGGTTTTAAATATATGCTCCTGACTATTTTAAGGAAAAGTCCATTTATTCCTATCCCTTCAAGTGTTTTTATTAGGAATGAATGTTGGATTTTATCAAATGCTTTTTCTGCATCTATTGAGATGATCATATGGTTTTTGTTAGTTGGTTATTGATATAGTCAATTATGCTAATAGTTTTCCTAATATTGAACCAGCCCTGCATTCCTGGTATAAATCCTACTTGGTCATAGTGTATTATCGTGGGGATGATTTTCTGTAATCTTTTTGCTAATATTTTATTTAAGAGTTTAGCATCAGTATTCATTAGGGAGATTGGTCTACAATTTTCTTTCTCTGTTTTCGACCTACCTGGTTTAGGTATCAGTAATATGTCCGTAGTGTAAAAGGAGTTTGGTAGGACTCCTTCAATCCCTATTTTTTCAAATAGTTTATATAGCATTGGGGTTAATTGTTCTTTAAATATTTGGTAGAATTCACATGTAAATCCATCTGGTCCTGGGGATTTTTTCTATTCTGTATTACTTGCCATCTTATTAACCCCTGTTTATGCTTTTCTCCTTTCTTTTCCTCTTACCCCCCTCCCCAGTATTAAACTTGTGAGCATCATTTGCTTCTCACAGCCCTCCCTTTTTAGTTTCCCTCCCCCTACCTTAGAGTTCCCCCCCATCTTACTCCTTTTCCTCACAGTTTCCATATTCCCTTCTGCTTAGCTTATTCCTTTCCTTTTCACTTTTTCCATCCCACTTTTCAATGAGGTGGGAGAAGTTTCACCATAAGTTGAGTATGTCTAAAATTTTTCCCTTTAAGCCAATTCTGATGGCAGTAAGATACCCACTATATTCATTCCCCTCCATTCTTTCTCTCATGTATAATTGGTTTCCTTTGCCTCTTTGTGAGATGTAGTATCCCCACTTTATCCTTTTTCTGGTACAATGTCCTTTCCACTTCTAGTTTCTAGAACAAGATATATATGTATTCTTTATACATCTTTATACCAGAAATATAATTCCCAAGATTGCTTTTTACCTTTTTAGATTTCTCTTGAGTTCTATATTTGTAGGTCAAACTTTATGTTAAGTTCTGTTTTTTTTTTCATCAAAAATAGGTGAAATTCGTTTATTTCGTTGAATGTCCATCTTCTTTCCTGGAAAAAGATTCTCATTCTGGCTAGGTAAGTTATTTTTGTTTGCATACTGAGTTCCTTAGCCTTTTGGAATATTATATTCCAGACTCTTCGATCTTTTAATGTGGATGTTGCTAGATCTTGGGTAATCCTTATTGTGGCTTCTCTATATTTGAATTGATTTTTTCCTAGCCGCTTGCAGTATTTTTTCCTTTGTCTGAGGCTTCTGGCATTTGGCCACTATATTTCTTGGTGTTTTGATTTTTGGATCCCTTTAAGTAGGTGATCGATGAATTCTTTCAATGCCTATTTTACCCTCTTTTTCTATGACTTTTGGGCAGTTCTCTTTAATAATTTCTTGGAAAACAGACCAGGCTCTTTTTTTCATCATATTTTTCAGGGAGTCCAATTCTCAGATTGTCTCTCCTAGATCTCTTTTCCAGGTTTGTTGTTTTCCCAAGAAAGTATTTGACTTTTTTTCCATTATTTGATTTTTTTGGTTTTGCTTGACTGATTCTTATTGTCTTTTTGAATCATTCCATTCCATTTATTCGATTTTGATTTTCAATGAAGCATTTTCTTCACTCACTTTTTTAAATATCTTTTTCTAATTGTCCAATTGAGTTTTTAAGTGAGTTGTTTTGTTATATGGAATTTTTTCCCATTTCGCCCATTTTATTTTTTAGAGAGCTATTTTCTATTTCCAGTTCACTAATTCTATTTTTCAATGATTTGATTTCTTTATCCACTCTGTCTTTAAATGAGTGGGATGACTTCTCCAGACTCTCTTGTCAAGCCTCCCTCTCCTTTCTCCATTTTTCTTCTAGCTCTTTTGTGAGAGCCTTTTTAATTTCTACTATGAGATTCATCTGTGCTGAGGAACAGATGATCTTCTCCTTTGGGGATTCACCTGGAGACAGTCTTTTTAGATTCCTCAGGGTTTAGAGTCTGCTCTCTATCCATATAGAAGCTGTCAAGGGTTAAGGTCCTTTTCATTTTTTTGCTCATTTTTGTCAGAGAAGAATCAAAGACAAACTAGCAAAGAAAAAACAAAAAACAAAAGGAATCTGCTTTCTTTTTTCAGGCTGGGTGGTAATACCGAGCTTCCTCTACAGACTGAGGGGGGCAGCAGCAAGGCACTAGCAGGACACCAATGGCTGTGCTGAGCCTGCGCTCTGAGACTCTGAGAGTGTGCTGAGACTCTGTGGGGGAGGGGTGGCCAGTTCCCGAGAGACTCCAACAGTTTGGGGTTGTATTCTTCACCCCCGGTGTTTTTAGCTTCTCTCCTGGGCTACTGACTTGCTGCCAGGGTAAAGTATCCAATCTTGTAGCAAAGCTCTCCCTGCAGAGATGGCTGAGAGCATACCCCACCCCCGCTTCAGTTTGCTCAGCTGTGAGCTGCCTGCCATGCTCTTGCTGCTGCTGCCTGCCCTCAGCCTGCCCCCAATCTAAAACCGTCCCCGCCCTCAAGCAAAAACAGACTTTTCCTGGCGAATCTCAAGGATGTCTTCTCTTGATAACTATTTGTGCGTTTTTTTTTTCAGTCGAGCATTAATCCAGAGGCTTGTCAGGAACTGAATTCTGAGAGAAAACGCAGAGCTTACACAGCTGTGTGCCTCCTCTCTGCCATCTTAGCCTGAAGTGCTCCTTTACATATTTTCATTAATTTCTTTAATATTCTTGATATGTTTTTTCTTTTCTAGGTAAAAAATAATTCTTTGGCAATTTAGTTGTGATGGTATTAAATTTGTTTACGTTTGGTTTAGGTATATTGGTTTAGGTAGAATTGTCATTTTTATTATATTGGCTTTGCACAATTAATGGTGCTCCAACTATTTAAATCTGACTTTATATATATAAATACCATTTTATAATAATATTTATGTAGTTCCTGAATTTGGTTTGAAAGGTGTTCTCCATAGTATTTTGTGATGTCTATTACTATTTTCTTTTTTTTTTTCTCTTTTTTTATTATAGCTTTTTATTTACAAGATATATACATGGGTAATTTTTCAGGCCTGATAATTGCAAAACCTTTTGTTCCAATTTTTCCCCTCCTTCCTCCCACCCCTCCCACAGATGGCAGGTTGAACAATATATTTAAAATATGTAAAAGTACAAGTTAAATACAATATCTGTATACATGTCCATATAGTTATTTTGTTGTGCAAAAAGAATTGGACTTTGAAATAGTGTACAATTAACCTGAGAAGGAAATAAAATTAAATCAAAATCAAATGTGCAGGGGGATAAAAATAGAGGAATTGGGAATTGTATGTAGTGGTTCATAGTCATCTTCCAGAGTTCTTTTGCTGGGTGTAACTGGTTCAATTCATTACTGCTCTATTGGAACTGATTTGGTTCATCTCATTGTTGAAGCAGGCCATGTCCATCAAAATTGATCATCACATAGTATTGTTGTTGAAGTATATAATGATCTCCTAGTCCTGCTCATTTCACTCAGCATCAGTTCATGCAAGTCTCTCCAAGCCTTTCTGAAATCATCCTGCTGGACCTTTCTTACAGAACAATAATAATCCATAACATTCATGTACCACAATTTATTCAGCCATTCTCCAATTGATGGGCATCCACTCTGTTTCTGGTTTCTGGCCACTACAAAGAGGACTGTCACAAACATTCTTGCACATACAGGTCCCTTTCCCTTCTTTAAAATCTCTTTGGGAGCCCAGTAATAACACTTCTGGATTAAAGGGTATGCATAGTTTGATAACTTTTTGAGCATAGTTCAAATCACTCTGTAGAATGGCTGGATGTATTCACAATTCCACCAACAATGGATCAGTGTTGCAGTTTCCCCACATCCCCTCCAACATTTTGCATTATCTTTCCTTGTCATTTCAGCCAATCTGACAGGTGTGTAGTGTAGTGGTGTCTCAGAGTTGTCTTAATTTGCATTTCTCTGAATAATAATGACTTGGAATATCTTTTCATATGTTTAGAAATAGTTTCAATTTCTTTGAGAATTGTCTGTTCATATCCTTTGACCATTTATCAATTGGAGAATGGCTTGATTTCTTATAAATTAGAGTCAATTCTCTATATATTTTGGAAATGAGGCCTTTATCAGAACCTTTGAATGTAAAAATGTTTTCCCATTTAATTGCTTCCCTTCTAATCTTGTCTGCATTTGTTTTGTTTGTACAAAATCTTTTCAATTTGACATAATCAACATTTTCTATTTTGTGATCAATAATGATTTCTACTTCTTCTTTGTTCATAAATTCCTTCCTCTTCCACAGGTCTAAGAGGTAAATTATCCTATGTTCTTCTAATTTATTTACAATCTCATTTTTTATGCCTAGGTGATGAACCCATTTTGGACCTTATCTTGGTGTACGATGTCAAGTATGGATCAATGCCTAGTTTCTGACATGCTAATTTCCAATTTTCCTAGCAGTTTTTGTCAAACAGTAAGTTCTTATCCCAAAAGCTGGGGTCTTTGGGTTTGTCAAACACTTGATTATTAAAGTTATTGACTGTTTTGTCCTTTGAACCTAAGCTATTCCATTGATCAACTAGTCTATTTCTTAGCCAATACCAAATGGTTTTGGTAACCACTCCTTTATAATATAATTTTAGATCTGGTACAGCTAGGCCACCTTCATTTGATTTTTTTTTTCCATTAGTTCCCTTGAAATTCTTGACTTTTTGTTTTTCTATATGAAATTTATTGTTATTTTTTCTAGGTCATTAAAATAGTTTTTTTGGGAATCTAATTTGTATAGAGCTAAAGCAATAGATTAGTTTAGGTAGTATTGTCATCTTTATTATATTTGCTCGTCCTATGTAAGAACATTTAATATTTTTCCAGTTGGTTAGATCTGACTTTCTTTGTGTGGAAAGTGTTTTGTAGTTTTGCTTATATAATTCCTGATTTTCCCTTGGCAGATAGATTCCTAAATATTTTATACTATCGGTAGTTATTTTAAATGGAATTTCTCTTTGTAACTCTAACTGTTGAATTTTGTTAGTGATATATAAGAATGCTGATGATTTATGTGAGTTTATTTTGTATCCTGCAACTTTGCTAAAGGTTTGGAATTATTTCTAATAATTATTTCTAATTCTAATATTTCTAATTTTTAGTAGAATCTCTAAGGTTCTATTTCCAACTCTTAGTTTTAATAGTTTTTTTATTTTCAAAATTATTAATTTTTCCTTTTAATTTTATAATTTCAAGTTTAGTATTTGATTGGGGGTTTTTAATTTGGTCTTTTTCTAGCTTTTTAAGTTGCAAGCCCAATTCATTGATCTTCTCTTTCTCTATTTTATTCAAATAAGGCTAAAGGTATAAAATTTCCTCTTATTACTGCTTTGGCTGCATCCCACAAATTTTGGTATGATGTCTCATCATTGTCATTATCTTGAGTGAAATTATTAATTGTGTCTATAATTTGCTGTTTCACCCAATCATTCTTTAGTATGAGATTATTTAATTTCCAATTACTTTTTGGTCTATTTACCCCTAACTTTTTGTTGAATGTAGTTTTTATTGCATTGTGGTTTGAAAAGAGAGCATTTACTATTTCTGTCTTCCTGCATTTAACTTTAAGGTCTTTATGTCCTAATACATGGTCAATTTTTGTATATGTTCCATGAACTTCTGAGAAGAAGATATACTTCTTTCTGTTACCGTTCAGTTTTCTCTAATGATCTATCATATCTAATTTTTATAATATTCTATTTACCTCTTTAATTTCTTTCTCATTTGTTTTGTGTTTTGATTTATCTAATTCTGAGAGTACAAGGTTGAGATCTACTGTTATAGTTTTGCTGTCTATTTTCTTGCAACTCTCTTAATTTCTCCTTTAGGAAGTTAGATGCTATACTTCTTGGTGCATATATGTTTAGTATTGATATTACTTCATTGTCTATGCTACATTTTAGCAAGATATAGTGCCCTTCCTTATATCTTTTAATTAGATCAATTTTTGCTTTTCTTGATCTGAGATAAGGATGGCTACCCCTGCTTTTTTGACTTTACCTGAAGCATAATAAATTCTGCTCCAGTCTTTTATCTTTACTCTGTATGTATCTCCCTGCTTTAAATGTGCTTCCTTTAAACAACATATTGTAGGGTTCTGACTTTTGATCCAGCCTGCTGTCAGCCTCTGCTTTATGGGACAGTTCATCCTATTCATATTTACAGTTAAAATTACTAATTCTGTATTTTTTGCCATCTTATTATCCCCAGATTATGCTTTTCTTTTTCTTGCCCCCCCTTACTCCTTTTCCCAGTATTAAACTTATAGGCATCACTTGGGGTACACAGCTTTCCCTCTTAAGAATCCCTCCCACCCAATTGAATCCTTTCCACTTTCTTGTACCGTTCCCTTATTACTCTTTTCCTTTTCCCTTTTCCTCTCCCAATTTTTAATGAGGTGAGAGAAGTTTCTTGGTAAACTAAATATGTCAATTATTTTCTCTTTGAGCCAACTCTGATGAGAGTAAGATTCATACAATGTTCTTCCCCCTCTCTAATTTCCCTCAGATATGATAGGTTTCCTTTGCCTCTTTGTCGGAGCTAGTTTCCCTCTTTTTATCTCCTCTTTTCCCTTTTTTTGACAGTATCCCCTTTCCATTTCTACTTCCCCTTTTTTAATGTTATACCAGTAAAATAAAATTATATATGTACTCTTTATGTATATCCACAAAAGAAGTACAGTTCTCAAGAGTTCTTTTTACTTTTTTCTGCTTCTCTTGATTCATATGATTGGAGATAAATTTTTTTGTTTAGTTCTGGCTTTTTCCTTAGAAACAAATGGAATTCATCTGTTTCCTTAAATGTCCATCTTCTTCCATGGAAGAAAATGCTCAGCTTAGCTGGGTAGTTTATTCTTGGCTGCTTTCCAAGTTCTTTTGCCTTTTGAAACATCATATTCCAGGCCCTTCAATCTTTCAATGTGGAAGCAGCTATATCTTGAGTGATCTTTATTGTGGCACCTCGATATTTGACTTGTTTTTTTTCTGGCTGCTTGTAATATTTTTTCCTTAGTTTGATAGTTCTGAAATTTCGCCATAATATTCCTTGGAGTTTTTTTTAGGGTCTTTTACAGAAGGTGTTTGATTAATTCTTTCAATGGCTATTTTCCCTTCTGATTCTATTACCTTTGGACAGTTCTCTTTGATGATTTCTTGTAAAAATAGTATCTACGCTCTTTTTTAAATCATAATTTTCAGGAAGCCCAATAATCTTTAGATTATCTTTCCTAGATCTATTTTTCAAGTCTGTTGTTTATCCAAGTAGATATTTTACATTTTTTTTTTTTTTGGTTTTGCTTGACTGATTCTTGATGTCTCAGTGAATCATTCATTTCTATTTGTTCAGTTCTGATTTTTAATGAGTTATTTCCATTAGCTTTTTAAAAACTTTTTTATATATCCAATTGAGTTTTTAAATGAGTTGTTTTGCTCTATGGAATTTTTTTCCATTTCATTATTATTATTATTTTTTTTACTGAGTTATTTTCTTTTTCCAATTCACAAATCCTACTTTCTTGGGAGTTCTTTATCTTTTCCATTTTACAAATCCTACTTTCTTGGGAGTTCTTTACCTTTTCCAATTCACATTTTAGGAAGTTGTTATTCTCTTGCATAGTTTCTCTTTCCTTTCCCCATTTTTCTTCTAACTCTCTTTTAAGGTTTTTAATAGTTTCTTCTAGGAGAGACTTGTGTGATGGGGAGCAGATTACATCTCCCTTGGGGTATTGTCTGGAGACTGTCTGCTATTAGTCTCCTTAGGGTTGAAAACCTGCTCTCTTTCTGTATAGAAGCTATCAATGGTCCTTTTGATTTTTTTACTCATTTTTTTTTTTTTTTAAAGCTTGTAGGGTCTGCCTTCAGGGCAAAGAGGTTACCAGTTCCTCTGCAGCACATACTAAGGGATTAGTATGTGGGCAGTAACTATCCTGCCAATGGGCTGCAAAGAGCAGCCAAGCTGCAAGGGTGCTCTGGGATAGGCTCCACCCTGGAAGTGACTCAGGGCTGGGTCCCACAGCTGAACTGGGGAAGTGCCCTGTGAGGAGTCCTGCTGTGAGGATTAGCGACTGCCTTGGGGCTAGAGACTGAACAGCAAAAGTATCATTGCCTTCTCCCCTCTCCCCCACCCCCCCAAAAAAAAAAAGCCTGCTTTGGGTATTAGCAGTTGTCCTACCCCTCATGGCACCAGAAGTGTCTGTGCCTAGGGAGCACAGTGTGCTGCAGAAATTCTATTGCACCAGGCCAATCCCCTCACAGTGCAGATTAGAGGCTATCGCAGGCTGTGCCCCCCTGCTCTTTGGATTTTTGACTGCCCCTGTGAAAGCCCCTGCTGCAGAATGCTGCTGCACAGCTGTGTTGTGACTTGTGCTAGTTCTTCTACTTCTGTTTTTGGGTGGGTATAGCCAGATCCTGTTAGGTTCTGCTGTTTTTTAGAGTACTCTCTACCTTTGGCCTTGATTTCTCTGCTGGTCTACTGCTTTGCAACCAAAAAAGAACAACCCAAGCTATGGCGGAGTCCTTTCTATAAATTTTCCAACCATGGAGATCACCCCCGCCCAGTCTGCTCAATATGCTAGTCTCTTGTTCTACCCCAGCTTGTGCTGGTCTGCTCCTGCCCACTCAGGACAAACCTTTTCTGGCCATCTTCCAGATTATCTTTGGCTGTTAAGTTGTTGTATTTCCAATCTTCATGAATTTTACCAGTCAAGCTCTATTTTTGAGGCTGATTTTAATAATTAGTAATGAAGGTATGAGAGAAGCTTAGAAAATTGCATGTGCCTTCTCCGCCATCTTGGCCTCTATTGCTATTTTCAATGGAGTATCTCTTACTTCTTGAAGAATTTTATTGATAATATACTAAAATGCTGCTGTTTTATGTGTTTATTTTACATTCTCATACTTTGTTAAAATCCTTTCCACTGCATTTTTGATTTAATCTCTAGGATTTTCCAAATATAAGATCATATATCTGCAAAAAGAGATTTTACTCTCTCATCATTCATTCTGATTCCTTCAATTTCTTTTTCTTCTTCTATTGTTATTGCTAACATTTTAATGCAATACTGAATATACTGGCATTAAGGAACACCCTTTTTTCATTCTTGATCTTATTGGGAAGACTTCTAAATAATCTTCATTAGAAATAATGCTTGCTGATGTTTCTTGGTAAATGCCTCCTATCATTTTAATGAACTTTATTAACTATACTTTCAAGTTTTTTTAAATAGGAAAGATTGTTTTATTTTGATAATGGCTTTTTCTGTATATCATATAATTTTCGTTACTTTTGTTACTGATATATCTTAGTTGACTTTCAATGGCTCATCATTTGTCCAAGAACAAACAGATGGTTGGAATAGATATGTTATTAGTTTTATTTCACATATAAAAATTGTAGTTCCAACATCAAGAGCCTGGATATCTGTTTTTCTATTGTGGATGAAGCAAAAATAGACCAAAGGGAAAATGTGACCTTTTAGTCTTTCTTTTGGTGATCTACTTAAAACAAAATTAATTCACCAAGCACAATTCCATATCCAATCCTCAAATAGACTCTATATTTGAATTTACATGGTAAATTATGTTCTTCTATATATCCATTATTTGTCTGTGAATTTTGAATGTCAGATTCTTATCGGAAACATTTTTTTTAAAGATTTTTTTTAATCAATAAGCTACTTCTTTACTTATCCTGTTAGTTTTATACAACAGCAGCACTTGGAGGTGGATGTATCAGGATGTTATAGGAACTATTAGTCCATAGATAACTAGAGTGTCTAACAACTGCTCAGAAGCATATTACAAAGAACTTATTTTTGGCAATAGGTGCATGACCCTTTTTCATGGACCATACACAATTCCAGTTAAATGACAAAATGGCAAAATGGAGCACTAGTAAACCAACACTTGTGATTACAGGGGAATAGCAGTCTAAGTTACATTTCCAGGGATATAATGAGTAATAGCACTTGTGGCTACAGGGCATCAGTTGAAGAAAAGTATTTGTGATCATGCACAGACCAAGAGAGCAGATCACAATTCTCTTCAGATCATTTCCCCACCCTGAATTAGGTCCAAAAAAAGAATCATGAAAACTTGAAACTTGGGATAGGACACCTACATCTTGGGAAAAGAGTCCAATTTAGACATAAATGTTAAAGTTCAGAAAGAGATTAGAAAAAATGAGGAAAAAAGTATCTACTATGGTGTCAGGAAATATAAAAACACAAACTGAAAAGACAATGTTGTCAAAATTGCTTTGTGCAAAGCTACAAGGACAAAAGCAAATCAGGCATAAATTCCAAAAAGAGTTCCTAAAGGATTTGAAAAAAAGATTTTGAAAATGAAATATATAGAAGAAAAATGGGGGAAAGATATGAGAGTGATGCAAGAAAATTATGAAAAGAGAAATCATTGGTTTGATAAAAGAGGCACAGAATTCTGAAGAATATTGTTATTTCAAAAAATAGAAATGGCCAAATGGTAAAAGAAGCACAAAAATACACTGAAGAAAAAAAATTACTTAGAAATTAGAAATGGTCAAATGGAAAAAGAGGTACAAAAATTTGCTGGAGAAAATAATTCCTTAAAACTTAGAATTAGACAAGTGGAATTTAATGATTCCATAAGATATCAAGAAATCATAAAATACAATAAAATGAAGAAAATATTAAATATTAAATATTTCATTCAAAAAACAACTAACTTGGGAAATAGATTCAGGAGAAATAATTTTTAAAAATTGCACTACCCAGAAGCCATGATTAAAAAAAAATTTAGAAATTATTATTTCAAGAAATTATGAAGGAAAACTAGAACTAGAAAGTAAAGTAGAATTTGAAAAAAATTCACCAATAACCTCTTGACAAAGATTGCAACATGAAAACTCCCTGGAATGTCTTACCCAAAATCCAAAGCTTCCAGGTCAAGTAGAATATATTAAAAGCAGTCAGAAGGACCCAAGTCAAATATCACATAATCATAATCAGGCTAACATAAGATTTAACATTTTTTATGTCAAAGTGTTGAAGGACTTGGAATATGATATTTCAGAGGGCAAGAAATCTATGATTACAGGCTAGACAAACTGAATATAATCCTTCAGAGGGAGAAATATATATTTATGGGACTAGAGATCTTTCAGATATTTCTGACGAAAAGAAAATTGCATGTGCCTTCTCTGCATTATGTATTAAAATACATAATGTTACTTTCAAAAATAAGACTAAAAGAGGAGCGTAAAAAAGTAAACACAAAAGAACAATAATAAGAGAGATAATAAGGTTAAATTGTTTACTTTCCCATATGGGAAGATAATAATTATAACTCTTAAGAATTTTCTTGTTGTTAGGGCAGTTAGTAGTATATAAGACAGAGGGCATGGGTGTAAGTTGGTTATGACAGGATTATTTTTTTTTTAAATGAAGGAGTAAGAAAGAGAAATTCATTGAAAAAATAGTGAAAGGACAATTTTCTCACATAATTGTTTCATATAAAAAAAGTATGAAAGGAAAAGCTTTTACAATGGAAGAGAAGAGGGTTGGAGGAAGATTATGAGCAATGCTTGAACTTTGTTCTCATTGAAATTGTCTCAGAAAAAATGTAACACATACTCACTTGGCATAGAAACCTTTCTTATCCTACAGGGAAGTAGGACAGGAAGGAGAGAATAGAAAACTAAGAGGGAGGAATGGAATAATAGGTGAATTAAGGGAAGTAATAGGACTTGAGGAGGGACAGGTTAAAAAGAAAGAGAAAGTAATAAATGGAAAAAAATGATGGAAGGAAATGCAGAATTGGTCATCATAAGTGAATGTAAGTGGGATTTACTCAACCATAAAATGATAGTAGATAGCAGAGTAGATTAAAAACCAGAATCTGATAATATATTGTTTAAAAGAAAAGCACTTGGAACAGAGAAAAACACAAAAAATAAAAACAAGTGGCTGAAACAGAATCTATTATGCTTCAGCTAAAGTAAAAACAAGCAGGGGTCTCAATCATCATCTTAGACCAGCAAATGCAAAAATAAATTTAATTAAAATAAATAAGCAGTGACATAATAATACTTATAATAACTACATTTTGTTAACAAAACAGATAATGAGTAATAGTAACAATAAACAAGTAACTATAAAATAGTATACCATTCAAATTGTGGAAGGAAAAATTAAATGAGCTAAGGAGAAAATAGAGAGTAAAATTATATTAGTGAGATAAAAACCTTTATTTTCCTTATAATAACTAGATAAATATAACTACCACCCCCAAATAAAATCCAAGAAAAAAATTAAAGAAATGAATAGAATTTTAGAAAAATTAGATATGATACACTTCTGAAGAGCATTGAATGGAAATAGAAAGGACATCTTTTTATTAACCATCAAAAAATTCACCATGTTTTAGAGCATAAAAACCTCATAAAAATGAAGAAAAGCAGAAATATTAAATGTATCCTTTTCAGATAATAACACAATAAATTCCATTTAGTAAATGTTATTGAAACACATATTTAAAAGTAATAGAAACTAATTCTAAAATATCAAAGAATAAATCATGGAAATAATATTTAAAAAAATATCTATGAGACAACATACCAACATTTGTGAGAAACAGGCAAAGTAATACTTAGTATCTCTAAACTCTTACATCAATAAAATAGTGAAAAAATAGATCAATGAATTGAGCATGCAATTAAAACAAAGGAAAAAACCTAAAAATACAAAGCTCCAAGTCGTGCACCACATTATAAATCAAAATAATCAAAAGGGAGATTAATAAAATTAAAAGTAAGAAAACTATTGAATTAATAAAGAGAAATAGGAACTGGTTTTATGAAAAATAGATAAACTATTGGTTGTTGATTTTTAAAGAAAGAAATCAAATAACCAATATAAAAATGAAGATGATTAATCCACCACCAATGAAGATGAAATTAAAGCAATTGTTAGCAACTATTTTGCTTAATTTTATGTCAATAAATCTAAAAACCTAATTGAAATGGATGAATGTTTATCAAAATATAGGTTGCTTAGATGAACTGAAGAAGAAATAGAATACTTCAATAACTATTTTAGAAAAAAAGAAAATAAGTGAGCTACAAGTGAGCACATTAAATAACAATTCTCAAGACCACATGGATTCACACATGAATGCTACCATTTAAACAACAATTAATTTCAATGCTCTACAAACTATTTGGAAAAATAGGCAAAGGAATCCTTCAAAATTCCTTTTATTACACAAATATGGTACTACTCCCTAAGCCAGGAAGTGCAAAAACAGTGAATGGAAACTAATAGGCCAATTCTGTATTGAATATTGAAGCAAAAATTTTAAATAAAATACTTGCAAGTAGATTATAGGAATACATCACAAAGATCATACATTATGACCAGGTAGGATTTAATCCAGGGCTGGTTTAATATAAGAAAATTATCAGCATAATTGACAATATTCAATAACAAAAATCATATTATTTCAACAGAAAAACTTCTGATAAAATACAACAATCATTTGTATTAAAAAAAAACCACTAGGAAGCCTTGGTATAAATGGAGTTTTTCTTAATATGATCAGTAATATTTATCTAAGACCATTAGGAAACACTATCTATAATGGGGACAAGCTAGAAGCCTTTCCAGGAAGACCAGAGGTGGAACAAAAATGCTCATTATCACCACTATTTTTCAGTCTTGTTCTATATATGCAAACTAACTCAATAAAAGAAGAAAAATAAATTAGAAAAAAATAGAATAAGCAATATGGAAACAAAACTATAACTTTCTATGCAATATGATAGTATACTTAGAGAATTGTAGTTTACTGTTGTTCATTCAGTCATGTGTGACTTCTCATAAGCCCGTAGACCATAGCATGTCAAGCCCTTTATCCTCTACTATCTTTCAAAAATTTTCCAAACTCATGTTTGCTATTTCCATGACATTCTCTATCTATTGCACTCTCTGCCATTCCCTTTTCCTTTTGTCTTCAATCTTTGCCAACATCAAGCCCTCTTCCAATGAGTCCTATCTTCTCATTTTAGTATTTAAGTATTAAATACTTAAATATTAAAGTATTTAAAGTATTTAAGTTTGATCTTCAATATTTGTTCTTCTAGTGAATAGCCTGAATTAATTTCTCCAAATAATGACTTATTTGTTATCCTTTCTGTTCAAGGGATTTTCAAAGGCTTTCTCTAGCACAACAATTCCAAAGTGTCACTTCTATGGAATTCAGCTTTCCTTATAGCTCAACTTTCACATCCATAAATTGCTACCAACAAACCATTTGGCTCCAAGGTGGCAAGGTAATGTCTCTGCTTTTTTAGTTCAGCCTTTTTAAATGCTGTTCAGATTTGCCATTTCCAAATTTTCAAGGAACAAGCACCTTTTACTTTTATGGATTCAGTCACTATCTGCAGTGATTTTTGAATATAAAAAATATAAATTAGACACTGCCTCCTTTTCTTCTCCTTCTATTTGCCAGGAAACAATGAAAACAGTGGCCAAGATCATTGGATTTTTTTAAAATTAAGCTTCAAAGCAGCTTTTGCACTCTCCTCTTTCACCCTTATCAAGAGGCTTCTTAATTGTTCTTTTCTTTGTGCCGTCAAAGTTGTATCATTTGCACATGAGTTTTTTGTGATTTCTCCTGGAAAATTTATTTCTGGATTTTGATTCTTCTAGACTGATATTTTACATGATATTAATTGCATGCAAGTTAAATAAATAAGGTAACAACATACAGCCCTGTTGTGCTTCTTTTCCAATCTTAAACCAATTATTTCTTTCATGTTCAGTCCTATTACTTGGGACACATACAGATTCCTTAGGAGACAAAAAAGATGATCTGGTACTCCTATGTCTTTGAGGTCTTTCCACATTTTATTGTAAGCCGTATGGTCAAAGACTTAACTGCAGTTAAAAAAGCAAAAATAGAAGTTTTTCTAGAACTTCTTTACTTTCTCCATAATTCAGTGAGTGTTGGAATGTAAAATGATCTTTTCCAATTGTTATTTGTCCTTCATTATTAGAGCATCACACAGCAGGGAAGTGATACCATGACATGCAAGTGAATCAGGTTTGAGGGAGGGAGGATTGTGCAAGGTCTCACTTTCCCCTCTTGAGCCATCTGGTTCAAGTGGCCAGATATATATAGATCAGGATGACTGGAGCTGGCCCTGGATGAAATGGAGGATGTTGGTCTTTTTAAACTAGAATATTCAACAGATCTCAATTTGACTAAGGTCACACCCATTTAATAATAAAGGCTAGTGAGGCAAAGAATCTCCTCTTTGATAGAGTTTTAAAAAAATGAATGGATCTTGGTGGGGAAGATTCTCTGGATTTATGGTCTAAGCAGAAATGATTACTATTTACATTCAATCTGATTCAATTGGGACCCAAACAATGACCAAGTTGGTCTTAGCCTGGGACCTATTGGGCACTAATCAATGAGAATCAGATTGGTTTCGATTTAAGTCATGGTCTCTGCTGAGTTTTCCAAATTTGCTGTCATATTTAGTATATCATCTCCTGGTTGCCCCCCAAAATGAATGACTATCTCACTAGCCAGAACATCCCTTCTTGAACCATTCAACCATCTACACCTTTTCCTGGGTTTTCCCAAGGATAGACTCCAATCTCAGTCTGGTTCACACACTAGAAGAATCTTCACTTCAGTCTTGTATGTTGAAATTTTTAATTTGTTCTTGGTCAAGTTTTTTTAGTTATATACCTAATTCATTGATCTGTTATTTTTCCATTTTGTTGATGTGAGAATTTAGACAAATAAAATTTCCCCTAAGTACTCTCTGGATACATCTCATAAATTTTGGTATGTTGTCTTATTGTTGTCATTTTCTAGAGTGAAACTTTTTTATTGTTTCTATGATTTATTCTTTGACCCACTTATACTTTAAGATTAGATTTTTTTAGTTTGCAATTAATTTTTAATCTATCTTTCTACTACTCTTTGTTGACTATAATTTTTAATTGCATTATGGTCTGAAAAAATACATTTAGTGTTTCTTCCTTTTTACATTTGGTTTTGACATGATCTATTTTTGTGTAGGTTCCATGTACTATTGGGGAAATGGTATATTATTTTCTATTCCCATTCAGTTTTCTCCCAAATTCTTTTACTTTTCTAATTACCTCTTTAGTTTCTTTCTTTTTTTTAAATTTTTTTTTACTGGATTTATCAAGAAAACTGTTGAAGTCCCCCACATATCATTTTGCTATTTCTTCCTGTAATATACTTAATTTGTCCTTAAAGAAATTATGCACTATATTACTTGGTGTATATATGTTCAGTAATGATATTGCTTAATTGTCTATGGTACCTTTCAGCAAGATGTAGTTTCCTTTTTTATTTCTTTTAACTGGGTTTATTTTTACTTTTAAATCAGGATTTGGCTGAAATCGGGATTGATAAGCCTTTTTAAAAAAATTTTTTTTAATTTTTTTTTAACTTCAGTTGAAGCATAATGGATTCTGTTTTAGCCCCTTGCCTTTACACTGTGTGTGTCTCTCTGCTTCAATTTTGTTTCTTGTTAATAACACATTTCAATATTCTGCTTTTGACCCATTCTGCTATCTACTTCTGTTTTATGGGAAAGTTAATCTCATTCACATTCACAGTTATGATCACTATCTCTGTATTCCCCTCCATTCTATTCTTCTTCCTATTTCTCTTTTATCTCCTTTCATGCCTTTCTTCCTTACCACTTTTTTTCTTCTACTACCTCCCAATTTTACTTTTCTTTATGTCACCTCCCTCCTTTTCCCCATCATTTACTTATCTTCTTGCCTCCTACTTCCCTATTGGGCAAGATAGATTTCCATATTCAACTGATTGTGTATGTTATTTCCTCTTTGCGTCAATACTGATAATAGTAAGATTCAGGTGTTGCTATCACTTACCCTTCCATCTTCCCCTCCATTTTCATACCTCTTCATGTGAAATAATTTTCACCATAATAATAATTTTTTCCTTCTATATTCAGTGTACTCGTCTTTCTCATTCCTTAATTTTTTATTCCATTTCCTCAAATTCACTTTATTCTCATAGATTCTGTCTATGTATATTCATTCTACATAAGTAATCAGCATTTCCTTATATGAACAACAAAGCCCAGGAGCAAGCAATAGAAAAATTCCATTTAAAATAATTGCAAATAATATAAAAATATTTATTAGTCACTGATTAGTCACTAATTAGTCATTAGTTACTGAGACAAATCCATGAACCAAACGAACACAATTACAAAATACTTTTTATTCAAATTAAGTCAGATACAATCAATTTGAGAAAAATTAATTGTGTATGGATAGACTAAGCCAATATGATAAAATGACAATTCTACTTAAGTAAATTTATATATTCAGTGCCATATCAATTAAAGGACCAAAAATTATTTTATTGAACTATAAAAAATACAAAAAATCAAGAAACTGAAGAAAATCAATTTTAAAAATTAAGGAAAGTAGAAAATTAAACTATGCTGAACATCAAAACAATCCATTATTGACTAGAAAATGGAATGGTGGATCAGTGGAAGAGATTAGGTGAACAATACAGTAAATGACTGTAATAATCAATGTTTAATAAACACAAAAATTCAAGTTTTGGGGATAAGAATTAATTATTTAACAAAAATTGCTGGAAAAGCTGGAAAACAATTTGACAAAAACTAGGTATAAGCCAACATCTCACACTATATTTACCAAAATAAGATGCTCCAAGACTAAAATCAATACTTTTGATTTGTCTTTCATATGTCATTCATATGACATAAATATGAAAAGTGAAATCACAAGTAAATTAGGGAAATATGAAATATATTACCTGTCAGATGTATGGATAAGTGAAAAATTTAAGACCAAACAAGTGATAGAATGCATTACAAGGTGCGAAGTGGACAATTTTTTTTTTCACAAACAAAATTAGATGTGATGATTAGAAGAAAATCAGGAAACTGGTGAAGTTTTTTGTTACAAGTTTCTCTTATAAAGACCTAACTTCTCAAATAGAGAGAATACTGATGCATATTTACAACAATATCTGCATTTAATAAAAAAAAGGATATGAAGAGGCACTTTTCAGATGAAAGCATTAAAGCTATCTACAATAATGAAAAATAATCTAAATTACTTTTGAGTAGAGACATGCACATTAAATATCTTTGAAATATCTCTTCATATTTATCAGATTGGCTAATGTGACAGAAAAGGAAAAAAAATATAAATGTTAAAGGGGACATAGAAAAATTGGGATACTAATGCATTGTAGAATTGTGAACCGATCCAACTATACTGGAGATGCCCAAGGAACCAAATAGCTGTGCATTTCTTCTGATCCAGAAAAACTACTACTTTGTATTCTAAAGAGATCAAAGAAGAAGGAAAAGGCCCTGAAAGTACAAGAATATTTTAGCAACTTTTTGACGTAACAAAGAATTGGAAACTTAGGGTATACCCATCAATTGGGGAATGGCTGACCAAGCTGTGGTAGATGATATTGATGAAACAGTATTGTGTTATAAGAAATGACAATCAAGATGCTTTCAGAGAAACCTAAGAAGATTTACATGACTGAAGTGAGCAGAACCAGGAGAATATTGTACACAGGATCAGCAATATTGTCCCATAATATACTGTGAATCTTTAAATGCTATTTTCAGAAGTCATGAAGAAAACCGCTAGCCATCTCCAGAGAAAGAACTGCCAGCATCTGAATGCAAATCAAAGCATGCTTATTAAAATTTACTTTTCTTGAGGTTTTTTGTTTTCTTTTTAATATGACTAATATGAATATATTTTTTATATGATTGCACATACATAAGTTAAGCAAATTGCCTTTTCAAGGAGCAAGGAAAGAAAAAAACGAATTTGAAACTCAAAAATTTTTAAAAAATGTTAAAAATTATTTTTAGAGAACTTCCAGAGGAGGAGCCAAGATGTGTGAAGCCAGGAAGCTGCTTGAGCTCTCCCACTCTCCCAGTTTCCCTTAAAAACAACATGAAACAAAATCTCTGAACAGAGTCTGGAATAGCAAAGCCAATGAAAAGACAGTAAAAAGGAGAAAATTTGGAACACAGGATTTTGTAAAGGTCATTGTTGAAAAATTATTCATGCATATGCTTTTTTTTAAAGCTTTAATACAAAAAAAGAAGAGACAGAGTAAAGCAATTTTCTAACTCAAGATAGGTTTGAAGGACTTTAAGAAAGGTCAGTCTCACTGGGGTGAATGGGATACACAAACCAGCTCAGATAGAATCCAGGAAAAGCAGTGGGAGGATCTTAATAACAGCAAGAATCAACAACCAATACCCTCAATCCAGCTCAAAAGAACAATTGCAGGGCAAACCAATGGGGATGTCTTCAGTCCAAGTGCAGAAGGCAAATCACTGGCTAGGAAACCAAGCAACAACAGACAAAATTGGTTTATTATCAGAGATGTGAGCAAGTCACCAAACACAATGGGCCCCTGTGCTTAAAGCCAAAGCTCATAGGTGCAAAAAAAAAAAAAGCTTGGAAAAGTGCCCCTGTGCCCCACAAATAGAGTTCAGTTTAAAAGGGGGTAGGGGAAGAGTCAAGATAAAAGAAAGAAAATGGGCAAGAAACAAAAATGAACCTTGACTATAGAAAATTGCTATGGTGACATAGAAGACCAAAACACAAACACAGAAGAGAATGAAATGCCAATATGCAAAAGCTCAGAGGGGCATATGAATTAGTCACAAATTGAAAAAGCATTCTTGGAAGAGTTCATAAAGGATTTTAAAAGCATGGAAAAGGAAAACAATTCCTTAAAAAATAAAATTGTGCAAATACAAAAAAAAAGTCTACTGAAGAAAATACTACCTTTAAAAGTAGAATTAATCAAATGGAAAAGGAGATACAAAAATTAACTGAAGAAAACCATATATTAAAAACTAGAACGGGGCTCTATGAAACATTAAGAATCAATCAAACAAACTAAAAAGAATGAAAAAAATAGAAGAAAATATAAAATATTTTATTGGAAAAAACAGCTTACCTAGATACAGATCCAGAAAAGACAATGTAAAAATTATTGGACTCCCTGAAAGTTATAAAAAGGAGCCTAGATAGCAATTTGAAGAAATTATTTAAAAAAACTGCCTTGATATGCTAGAATCAGGGTGCAAAATAGTTGCTGAAGGAGACAATTGATCATCTTCTGAAAGAGATCCCATAAGGAAAACTCCAAGAAATATTGTAGCTAAATTCTACAACTTTAAGGTCAAGGAGAAAATATTATAACCTATCAAAAAGACAATTTAAGTATTAAGTAAGACAATTTAAGTATTAATTAAGAGGATCCACACTTAAGATTGCCCAGGATTTGGGAACTTCTACAATAAAGAATCAGAGATACTGTAATATATTCAGGAGAGCAAAGGAACTTGGATTGTAATGAAGAATCAATTACCCTGGAAAATTGAGCACCTTCTTTCAGGGGAGGAGATAGATTTACAATGAAATAGAGGACTACCATTCATTTCTAAAGAAAAGACCATAAATAAACAAAAAAATGTAATCTTCAAATACAAGATTCAAGAGAAGCACAAAAAGGTAAAAAAGAAAGAAAAAAAATCATGTAATTTAATGGTTAAACTGTTTACATTCCTATATGGTAAGGTGTTACTTGTAACTCTTGAGAACTGTATCTTTTATTAAGACAGTTAAAAGAGATAGACAGAGGGTATGGGTATAAGTTGATTTTGATGTGATGATATAAAAAGACATTAAGAGGTGGAAATAAATATTGTACTGGTAGAAGAGGAAAGGGGAGGCAAAATGAAATAATTTACATCACCTGAAGAGGCACACTATGACCAAGTGGGACTTATATTAGGAATGCAGGGCTGGTTCAATGATGGGAAAACTATCAACATAACTGACCACATTGATAACAAAACTAACAGAAATCTTATCGTTATCTCAATAGATGCAGAAAAAGCTTTTGACAAGTACAGCATCCTTTCCTAGATAGACTAGATAGACTAGAGAAAGTAGGAATAGAAACAGCATGTATCTATAATCATCAGCAAGGATACAGTGGTGCATCGTTTCTATAGAAAGGACTGTCTGTATATGGAAACTTTATGAGTTACTTACTTTTGTGGTCTTTAGTCTACTAAGTCAAAAGGGCCTCAGTCTGTAAATGAATGGGACCTCATATGTGTTTAGGTGAATAGAAGGCACATCAAAGAAATAAGGGGACGATCAGATCCCAGACAATGGATGATGCCTTTTACTTAATTCCTGTTGTGGATAGGGTTGATATGGTCCTATTCAACCCTAACAGAATATAACCTTGGGAAGAACAGAACATTTTACACTGTTGTCTTTGTTATGCTTAGCTAATATCAGGTCTTATATAGCAGGTACTTAGTAAATAGTTTTTAAATTGAATTTTTCATAATGCCAAAGATTAGGTGTTGGATGAAAATTTATTATATTTATGATATATCCATTAACTTTTCCAAAATGTTAGCTAAAACCATTCACTTTCTCTGAATGGATAAATAGTTCTCTCTTCTACCTGCCTCTTCTCTCCCAACCACAAAGAAAATAGAAGTATATATTTTTCCTCTCTTTATGATTATTTCCCCTTGAACTTAAATGATGAAAATCAAAGGGAAATCTAAAACCACTAAATGTTCTTAGATAGCTTTTTGGATGGGCTTTTCAAAAGCCATAGAAATTATGACTATTTGCAGAAATCAATAAATCAAATTTATTATATGAGTTGGTTACAGAGCAATTCTTAGGAAACATGCCTCATTTTGTTTCTAATGTGTCACTTAAAAGAATTCTTTTTTTTTCCAAATGTTGAGTAAGAAGAAAAACAAATAAACCCAACAATTCCACAGCAAATTGTCATATAGAGCAAATTCAGTTCATGTCCTATAATGACAAGGTCATGCACCACATATAACTACAATTAGATTGGTTTTCAGAACCTTACTTAGATGCAGAAAATCTTATATCAATAATAAAAAGAGCAAGTGAACTGTTCAGATGAGTCACATTCATACACCTGAGAATACATTCAGAGAAAAAGGAGTCCAGCTTTGATGGAGATGCCAGTGAATTTTTCATAATGACTTCTTTACATTATTGAATACAATGGGAATTTTAAAGCCAACTACAATAACAGCTTCTCATGAAAAATTAACAAAGAATTTGTGGAAATGTAGGAAAAGTCCCAAAGCAATTAGCTTAGATTTCTCTGGAGTCTGAGAAAAGCCTGGATGATTACATGTAGTAACGGCATAAAGTGGCTATTTTCATTATTGCAGAATACAGAAAGTCCATTTCCATCACAATGGGTTATAATGATGTTAAGACTAAGCAAGATATGTTTTAAAAGGTTACCTCATGGCTTATGAAATTATTTGGTTTGTATGGCTTTGGAGATGTACTCAAGATTATTCTGAAAGGGACTGTGGAGATTTTTCTGAAATCTCAAAATAGGATAAGGATTGGAAAATAAATTTCAGTTTTTGGAAACTAATCATATATCTTCGCTGGGATGCACTGAATTTAATTTTTCTCCAAACTGAATAGAAGTGGGTTGGACTACAAATTGGCACATGAATATACAATTGCATTTAAAAAGATAAATATAAATGTTCATAGTGGATGCTCAGGATTTGAAACTCTTCTTTTAGAATCTTGGAGACTCTAAGGTTCTGGTATTCTAGAAAGATCATAGGAGTACATGTATGAATTATAAATCATTAATTTATCTCTTTCAGGCTATGAAAATATATATCTATATATGTATTTATACATATATTTGTATATATGCATAAACACACATGCATGTGTATATACATATAATATGCACATATACATTTGCATGTGTATATTATATAAGTACATATACATGCATACACATATATAGGTGCACACATACATACATAGAGCTTTCATTGTGTGAAAAAAGGGCAAACGTGACAATGTCCTTCGCTATATCACATATATCGATTTGGATATCTTTTTCTGTCTTTAAATAGATGTAGTTAAGGTTGTGCTTGGAATTTGAATCATTCTCAAACCCATGGAAAATGCTTTATCTCTAAAACCTATGAAATATTAATAATTTTCTTCAGTTATGTCTCAGTTTCTTTGGTAAACAGATCCTGTAAAAAAGGTTTTCTGAAGGGAAAAAAGCATGTATGTAACACACAATATGTACCTAGTACTGTGCTAAGCTCTTTTTATAGATAGTATTTCATGTAACCCTGACAACAGCCATTGAAGGGCAAGGCAACTTGCTCAGAATCACACAACTAGATTTGAATTTGAATCTTCCTGATTCCAGTTCCACCTTTCTATCTACTGTGCCACTAGCAGTCTTTATTTCAAATGAGACTCATGCAACAGTCTTCACTATGAGTGGACAGGGTTGCCTGGGGACAAATTTCAGCTCATTTCAAGGTTTGTTCAAGGAGGCTTAAAATATCAGATATTTCTGTAAGTGAGAATACTTGCAATTGGAATTAAGAAAATCATTTCTAAAAAGCAAAATTGTCTAAACATTACAATCAAAGCAGTCACATTTTTAGAAGCTGTGACAATCATTTTTTACATTATCTGAAAAAAATTCAATTTCCTCTATTCCCCCAAATGTTTACAATTACAGATTCTCTGCTCGGATTTCAGTGCAGAAAACTAAATGAATCAATATAATAATTACAACCCCCATTAAGAATCATTCTAATTTACTTTAATTTTTATTTTGCTGTTGTAAATAATAGATAGGAACCATCAAGATTGCTGAATTTCTCAGAATTTCGTGCATCATCTTATTAAAAACAACTTTTGGGACATATTTTGCCTCTATATCACTGTTTTATTAGTGTTTTAATGTTTTTCTCTTTAATGAAAAGGAAGAATGAATAGAATAGTTTTTTCCTTATTCATAGTATGTGGCCTTCAACTACTATTCTGAATGGTTTTGACATTAAATATTCTCCTTTCTAAAGCTCCTAGAATATTTCCAGTGCCAGTAGTCAAATAAAGTTGGATTTGTGGTGTAAGAGGATGGAAGGGAATCATAAAACTAGTTGCAACATCCAACATCTTTTGATTTACGGAGTATCAATTCTATTGAGCAACTTAGGAACATATTTGGGGACAATTCAGGGCATAGGTTAACTTAAAGCAACATATTTTAAAATCTGCCTACTACTTGTCCTCATTGATTAAATACTCATACCAAAGTTAGTCTGAGGAAATGAAAGTCATTAAGATGCTGTACAATTTCTCCACTCCCTTTTGTTGGCTGTTTCATTCCCTAGAGTGGGAGAGTCGATGGATGATTATCTAACACTGAATTATAAACACTTGGTAAAAAGTCACTGCAAATGAAAGATCGACTATTTTGCTTGCAAAGCAACACTGTGCTTTAAACACACAAAAATGGATATGGTGCAGAATTATTTTATCTACTATGCTCAGAATATAAATGAAAGTATACACAATTTATGCCTTTTGATGGCAGAATCTTCTTCCATTGCAGCAAAACATGTTTTCAGATAACATATTATTGATAAGTATGCAAACAAGAATGTGATGATATGGCTATTGTTTTTGTAGGAGCTTCAGTGGTTGAGGAGGGTAATTTTACATAGGGTCATAAATATAAATCTGAAAGGGATGTCTCCTTTGAGTCTGATTAGGCTAACTGCTTTATTTTACATGTAAGGAATTTCCTTTCTTCTGGGTCATATAAGTAGTAAGGGTAAGAATTAAGAACTGAACTTGGATTTTCTGGCACACTTTCTAATAGACTATGTTGGCTTATTTAATATAAAGTATATATTATTGTTTATTCATTATCCTTACCCCTCTAGTTTTTAAATTCCATGTAGTCAAATACAATCCTATTTAACCTTATCTTCCCTAGTACATAGTACAATTTTCTGCAAATGACAGTACTGTAAAAATTATTCAAAAGTTCTATTGATTAGATATGAATTCCTATTATCAAATCAACATGTAGAGATAGTTGTCTTTGCATTTCATTTATAGTCAGAGCACAGGTTCTTTTGGAAGAAAAGTCAAAAAGCCTAGAGAATTAGATTCAGCAACATTTTATGGAACATAAAAAACATAGAAAAATGAAATTTTACAGAAAGCAAGAGGGCAAGATAAGTGCATATGTGTCTGGAAATAAGTAACAAAAAGGAGACCATAAGTACCTTTGCCAGCTGGTCAAATCAGGAGCTGTGGCTTATTTTTCAACTTTGATTGTATAAATGTGTGGCCTTTGTTCTTCCAGTAATAATGTCTAGAAGCTCAAAATAGAGATGAGACAGGTTCCTCTTCTTATCATAGTGATGGCAAGAAGTCTGAGGCACAGTTTCTTTCCCATCAAATCTCTCTCTTATCAGAGTGCCAATAAGATGCCTGAATCCAAAATTCTCTTACATTTAATAGATGAATGTCAGCATTCATGTTGACAATGAATGAATCTACTCCCTGCCTTAAAGGTAAGGATCAGGTACCTCTTCGCTCTGATTGGAATCAAAAGCCTTGACAAAATTAAAACAGATGACAGATTCATGTCTTACACTGATTTACTGTGTTTTGAGGGGACCTTTCTGCCTTTTATAAAAGTGAAAGTTGCTTACAAGTAATCCTTAGGCTACTTCTTTCAGTTTTCTTACATTATTATTATTAGACATTGGCTTCCCCTGGGAATGAAAAATACAAAACTGAAGAAATCCAGAATGGACTTTCAATCAGATTGCTAATTGGGCAGCATATGGTTTAGAAGGTTGCATATCATCTGATCTCTTAAATGTAAAAAAACAAAAAAAGTAAACAAATAGGATCATGACACTAACTTTATGATTTGATAGAGTGGAGAAACTAGTTATGTAAGCACATTCAAAAACCTTTTTCTTGGCTTCTTTTTACTACCAGATGTTTTGGCTTGAATTGGTTTATAATAAGTTTTAGAAACTTTTAATTTTATCCCAAATCTTGATGAGTTTTCTTCAAAGTTTGCATGTAAAGTGAGTTTCCAAATTGAGCAGAACACTGAACTAGTCATCTCTACAATTCCATGACTTTCCTTAAAGACTTGTCTCCATGACAAGTATGTTTATCTCCTATTGTATTTCTTTTTTCCAAGTCTTTCTAACACATTGATTATTTCAGAAAAGGAGAGAAGTTAAACACTGAACAATACGGTTTAATAAATTTACAACGAGAACAACTGAAAATTTTCACCTGAAAATGGATTCTTAAGGTTTTCCATTAAAGGGTAACAGATAATTTGGATCTTTTCAAAGAACAGGGTCCACATATTTAATCAGTAAAAATGACTCCTGAATAACTCAGACTGGAGAAATAGTTATACAAGAGATTCCAAAATTGACCTTACATGAGAGATCTCGATTGACTCTGTGAGAAAAAAGCCATATACTCTAATTAGTTTCAATTTATTGGATGTTGGCTAATTTTTCAGCTCTGTCTTATCTGGCTTTCAATTCCATTACAATACCAATATTATTTTTTTCCAAAATTACCATTAAGCTCTTACCTAATCAATCTGATGTTCTTTTCTCATTTTTCATCCTATTGTATCTTTTTGCATTTATGACAGTTTATTACTTTCTTCCCCTGAATATTCTTGCCTATATCTGCTTAATTTTTATGTTATACTAGTATTCCTTCTCTCTTTTTATTCTCTCTTTTCTCTGTACTATCATTCATCTCCCACCTCTCTGATTATTCTCTACTGTTCTTTTTTCATGTCAACTTCTCCTCTGCATTTGCTTAATCTTGATGATCTCATCAGCTATTATAAGTTCTATTACCATTTCTACAAAAATAACTCCCAAACCATATATTGAACTTTCAAACTGCTTCTGAACTCGTCTTACATAATCACCTGTATGTCTTTTTATATGCTATATTCTATAAGCATCTCAAAGTCAATATATACAAGTCAGAACTGATTACTTTATTTTCCTTAAACCATTCTTCCTTCATATTTCCCTTTTTAAGTTCATTGTATGATTTTAGGCAAGTCACTAACTATAGTTCAGGGGAGTTCAGGGGGAAAGTGATTTAGCTTACACAAAGATAATCCAAATAAACTTTATTGCCATTCACAATGGGAATAGGAAAGCAGCTTCCAGTAGGAATGAGTCTTGGTGTGCAAGCTTTTATGCCTATAATGGACAGTAATGAGAGTATCCATTAACTAGTCAAACATATGTCAGGTTTATACTTACATTTTATTTGAGACAAAAAAGACTCTGTGACCATAATGAGAAACTGCTCTGTTATCTCCAGGACCATAAATGAAGGTATTCCCTAAATTACCAAACAGATAGTGAGGAATATGGGATAGAGAAATAAGAATGAAGAACAGTAATGTAGAGAATCCAGCAAAAGGTTAAAGAAAATTAATATTACAGTCTCAGGAGTATCAGCCTTGATTCATATCAGAGACCAATAACAGTTAAACTGTTTTAATGAGTCAACAATTCATTCCCTGGTCCCATCACTTCATCAGCTAGAACAAAGCTTTGCCATTCAGGATTTGTATAAAGCAGATGGCAATGCTGGCTATATTGCAACACATAGCAAATTATAATGAGGTTTATGGCTATGTTTTTTATTTAGAGGGCCAGGGTTTGGAAGGAACTTTGGATTCATCCATCAGGAGTTCTTGGAAGCAGGTACCAGATCCATCTAAAGCTGAAGTTAGCTCCTGGTACTATTACTTGGCTTTTGGAAGAAGTTCAGTATTGTAGGTTCTGCTATAAAGTACATTTAAGAAAACACCTCAAAACCCCCAACAAAACAAAGAAAACATCCCTCTCCCCCAACAAAGACAAGAAAAGATCCATACACTTTCAATCTGCCATATGGGTCTGGTTATCTTCACTGTACGAGTGTCTTCATTGTATAGGTAATGACCATGGTTGAAAATCAAACAGAAAACCAAACAAGTCATTAGAAACAGTGTAAACAGGGTCAGAGCACCTCAATCACTTCCTATTAGTATGTAGTTCTAGTTAGTTTTATCTGTGTGTGTGTATATATATATATATATAATATAAACATTATATCATATCATGCAAAATCATATTATGTTATATGTTTATTATATATATCATATCATGCAATGTCATGTCATATTATGTTATATGTTATATTATATATAATATTATATCATATCATACCATACAATGTCATGTCATGTCATATGATGTTATAGGTTATATTATATATAATATTATATATCATATCATGCAATGTCATGTCATGTCATATTATGTTAGGTTATATGTTATATTATATACACATACACACACACACACACACACATTCCCACCAGTTTACAGTTTAACTGTCTGATGGGGAAGATATACAATGTCTCCTCAGAACTCTAGTCCATTTTCTTTTTGTCTGTTTCCTTGTTCCTTCCTTTGTTCATTCATTCTTTCTTTTTTCATTTGTTCCTTCCTTCTCTTCTCCCTTTGTTCTTCATTTCTTTCTTCTTTCTCCTTCCATTTCTCCCTACCTTCCTTCCCTTTTTCCTTTTCTCCATCTTTTCTTCTCTTCCTCCTTTCTTGCCTCATTTCCCCTTTTCCTTCTTCCTTTCTACTGTCTTTCTTTCCATCCTTTCCTCTTTCCTAACTTTCTTTCCTTCCTATACTTCCTTCCTACCCCATTTTCCTCCTCTCTTCTTTCTGTCCTTTTTTTCTATTTTTGACAATTACATGTAAAAAACATTTTTTTGGTTATACATGTGCATTATTATTTTTATGTATTTCCTTATGAATCTTGTTGGGAGAGAAAACTCAGAACAAAAGAGAGAAACCATAAGAAGAAAAAAACAGAAAAAAAGAAAAAAGTGAACATAGCATATGGTTTCTTTCTGGATGCAGATGGCATTTTCCCTCAAAAGTTTATTGGGATTGCTTTGGATCATTGAACTACTCAAAAGAACCAAGTCTTTCATAGTTGATCATCACACAATCTTCTTGTTGCTATATATATTGTTTTCCTGGTTCTGCTTTTTTCACTCAGCATCATTTTATGTAAATCTTTCCAGGCTTTTCTAAAATCAGTCTGTTCATAATTTTTATAGAACAATAATATTCTATTATTTACATATACTATAACTTATTCAGCCATTCCCCAATTGATGGGCCACTACTCATTTTCTAATTCTTTGCCACCACAAAAAGAGTTATTACAAACATTTTTATACAAGTAGGTCTTTTTCTCTCTTTTATGATTTCTTTGGGATACAGATTCAGTAGTGGTAGTGCTGGATCAAAGAGTATGCACAGTTTTATAGCCCTTTGGGCATAGTTCCAAATTGCACTCCAGAATGGTTGGATCATTTCACAATTCCACCAACAATGCATTCGTATTCTAGTTTTCCCACATTCCCTCCAACATTTATTATTATCTTTTTCTGTAATCTTAGCCAATCTGAGAGTGTGAAATGGTACAATAGAGAAGTATTAATTGGCACTTCTTTAATTAATAGTGACTTAAAGCATTTTTTTTTCATATGACTATAGCTGGCTTTAATTTTTCCATCTGAAGATTGTTCACATCCTTTGACCATTTATCAATTGGGGAATTACTTGCATTCTTATAAATTTGATTTCTTTATATATCATAGAAATGAAGACTTTATTAGAAACCTTGGATGAAGATTTCCCCCCACAGCTTTCTGCTTCCCTTCTAATCTTGGCTGTGTTGGTTTTGTTTGTGCAAAACCATTTTAATTTAATATAATCATAGTTGTCAATTTTGCATTTCATAATGTTCTCTAGTTCTTCTTTGGCCATAAATTGCTCTTTTCTTCAAAGATCTGATAAGTAAATTATCCTTTGCTTACTTAATTGCTTATAGTATCACCTTTTATGCCTAAATTATGTTCCAATTTTGTTCTTATTTTGGTAGGGATATGAAATATAGGTCTAAGCTGAATTTTTGACATATTGTTTTTCAGTTTTCCCAGCAATATTTGTGAACTAGTAAGTTCTAAATGAGTGAGTTTTAGGGTTGTTTCTAGTGAGTTTGATGACTGTACAAATCCATTTTAATAGCAAATCTTATTATCCAACTCTGTCTGCTAAGATGTTATTTATTAGTTATGTGAGGGTGAGGGAATAAACCCCTAGAGCAATCCATTATCTTCTGCAATGGGAATAAGTTGAGCACCCTTATCAATAAAGCAAATGATGTAGACTTCTAAAGATTTCCCAGAATTCTTCTGGTAAAACTCCCTCACTATACACTAATACTAATATACTGTCTATTACTTTGAAACTGGGTGGTAGTGATGGTTAGTGGGCAGATTCTGTTTGTGCTTTTTTTTTCTGAATTTGCACCTGCTACTGCTTTTCTGAATCTGCACATGTCATTCTATCCTTTTCCCCAGAGAAAATTTTTATCAGTGTTAGGAATAGCCAAGGAACAGAATCCTTGGTTCCCTTTGGGTTAATTTATTGCTCCTGGGGAAGAAATGTGGTGAAAGGTAATAAGGGGCAAACTCTCTCAGCCACTAAATGTCCTTGTAATCAAACTCTCCTAGGTTGGCTGCCAAGCTTCACAGGAAGATACCCATCATCCTTGCACTCCTTTCCCCCCACATTCTCCTTTTTTAATAAAAAAAATGTCAGAGAGTTCTTCATATTTCACCACTGTCAGCAGTTTGTAGTGCAAGGGGGGGGGGTCTAGATGAAAAGTGTTTCAGCCCACATGGTAATAGCTTTAAGAAACTTTATTGCTACTTACAAGGGGAAGAGGGTAACAGCTGCTAGCAGGGACAGTTTCAGTGTGTAGCATCTGTGATGACAGTGTTCATCACATAGAGCAGGGATATTTATGTTCCAATTGAAGGCCTACAGTCCCACTGAGTAAGATGTATCATTTCACCCAAAAAGCCAGTATGACACTAAGGTGAGACTGCTTTGTCTTCTATGGCATCAGTAAAATGAGGACATTTTTAAAATTATGCAATAAGTAGGGAAAGTGGATTAGGGTAAGTAGGAATGAGGAATAAAATAACGAATTAAAATTAAAATTCTTTTGGTGGTATACAAGCAAAAATTTGAAAAGAGTTAATACTCCATCTCTGGATCTATTTATCTTGACATATTTTTAAGGGGGATGGGTAAAGAACTAGGATTGTATCAGTAAACTGGATATGATCAGTACCTAGCCTAGACGTCTCTTTCAGCTCTAAATCCATAATCCCATGGTTCTAGATTTCATCAAGATTCACAACCAATTCATTCTTGACTGCTCCCTCCTTTGCCCTGGTATCTTATTGGTTATTAAATTTTATATATTTTGGCTCCAAAATATTTTTTGCTTCCTTCATTCGTGGAGCTACTAAACTAATTCAGGAATTCATCATTTCCAATCTTTGCCTCTTAATTGGTCTGCCTGCTTTCATGTCTCTCCTTTTTCTAATTCAGCTGCCAAACAGCTGCCAAATTAGTATTCCTAAGACTTATGTATGACCATATCAGTGTTCTGCTCAAAAAGCTTTAGTGGCTCCCTATTGCCTGTAGGATACAATGCAGACTTCTTTGAATCTAAGTCAATGTTCTTTACACTACACTGCAGCTGCCTTATTATTAATTCAGGGGTGTTACTTGCTGATACAAATAGCCATCTGTTATGCTATTCATGTGTGTTGTAACTGCTGATGACACTGTAATAGCAAGCCTTGGCTGACAGACATTTCTGGCAATCTCTATCACTGTGAACAAATGTTTTGGTCACTCTCAGATTCTTGCTCCTATGTAATTTTCTCTTTTCTTCACCTAAACATCCTTTACTCTTATGGGTTCAAATTTCTCACCTTTCCATTGTCAATCATAATTTCAATTTTGGTCTATAAAAACATTGTCTAAGGATTTGGAATAAGAAGATGAGGAAAAAAATAAATGTTTCTGTGCTATTTTTATATTGACTGATATACTTAAATACTTTGGGGAAATACCAGAGCCAAGCACATAAAAGAGTTTCAGCAGGTTTCCTATCATATGTTGTGAAATAAATCCAATACTTGTAAAAAGAAGGAACAATAGGAACTGTACTTGAATTTAGGGAGTCGGCTGGAGTGAGCTCATGTTTATTCTCAAAGCCTTTGGGGATTTCACTGCTAAAGCTCAAATCCCTGATGAATATCCAACTGCAGCCAAAGGGCCCTAAGAGCCTGTGTTTGCATGTAGCAAGAGAGGCTTTTAAAAAATAGAATTACAATGCTTCTTCTTGATCGAACTGAGCCAACTGTTAGAGATTTCATGCTTCTAGGGTTGTTTCATATTTAAGATATAAAAAGTATATGTTTAAAATGCTGCCCAATGCATGTCAGAATGGCTGACTTTTTCTATGAAGAGCACTCTAAATTTTATCCTTCTCAAGTTTAGAAATCTTTCTCCTGCATTAACTCATGGAAGTTATTTCATTTTCAGAAAAAGGAATGCTCAGCTGCAATAACTTGAAAAGTAGCAGCCTATAGGATGAGATTAGTTGATATTGATAATCAGGGATGTGCTGGTAAGTGATTAACAACCGACACTCCAAAAATTATGCTTGATAAATTGGTTCTTTGCATTATTTATTAATTTTTTTAAGCTTATACATGTACATTCATTTTAAAAACATTTCCCAATGAATCATGCTGAAAGGGAAAAATTAGGAGAAAAGGGGGAAAAACCACTAGAAAGAAAATAAACAGAAGGAAATAAAAAGGTGAAAACTGTGTACTTAGATCCAAATTCAGTCTCCATTGTTCTTTCTCTGTATGCAGATGGAATTTTTTTTTACTGAAAGTTTATTGGAAATGCCTTAGAATTGCTCAGAAAATCCAAGAATTGCTCAGAAAAATATCACAGTTGATCATCACACAATCTTGTTGTTTGTGTAATATTTTTCTTGTTTGACTAGCTTCACTCAGCATCAATTCATGTAAATCTTTCCAGGCTTTTCTAAAATCAGCCTCTTCATCATTTTTATAGAACAATAATATTCTATCACTTTCATATACCATAACTTATTCAGCCATTCCCCAACTGATGGCAATGACCTCATTTTCCAATTCTTTGCTGCTACAAAAAGAGCTGCTACAAACATTTTTGCACATGTGGGTTTTTTCTTC
Organism: Sarcophilus harrisii; assembly: GCF_902635505.1. NCBI lineage: Eukaryota > Metazoa > Chordata > Mammalia > Dasyuromorphia > Dasyuridae > Sarcophilus > Sarcophilus harrisii. The sequence goes on from NC_045426.1 coordinate 200,296,475, forward strand.
TCTTTTATGATTTCCTTGAGATACAGACCCAGTAGTAGCACTGCTGGATCAAAGGGTATGCACAGTTTTATAGTCCTTTGGACATAGTTCCAAATTACTCTTCAGAATGGTTGGATCATTTCACAACTTCATCACAATGAATTAGTGTTCCAGTTTTCCCAAATCCCTTCCAATATTTATAATTATCTTTCCCTATCAATTCAGCCAGTCTGAGAGGTTTGAAGTGTTACCTTAGAGAAGTCTGAATTTACATTTCTCTATTCAATAGTGATTTAGAGCATTTTTTCATATAACTATAAATGAATTTAATTTCTTTATCTAAAGATTGTTTATATCCTTTGACTATTTATCAATTGGGGGAATGACTTGTATTCTTATAAATTTGTCTAAGTTTTTTATATATTTTAGAAATGGGGCCTTTATCAGAAACACTGGCTGTAAAACTTGTTTCTTAGCTTTTTTCTTTCCTTCTAATCTTGGCTACATTGATTTTGTTTGTGCAAACCTTTTTTTTTTTTTGTTTGTTTTAATGTAATCAAAATTATCTGTTTTACATTTCATAATGTTCTCTAGTTCTTCTTTGGTCATACATTCTACTTTTCTCCAAAGATCTTATTTAAAGTTCTGGTAAACTATTTCTTGCTCGCCTAATTTGCTTATGGTATCACTTTTTTTTTGCCCAAATCATGTACCCATTTTGATCTTACTTTGGTATGAAGTGTGAGATGTTGCTAGTTCCCAGCAATTTTTGTCAAGTAGTGAATTCTTATCCCAGAAGTTAGAATCTTTGGATTTATCAAAGAGTAGATTATTATAGACATTGACTATTATGTCTTGAGTACTTAATCTATTCCACCAATCCACCACTCTATTTCTTAGTCAATACCAAATGATTTTGAAGACTGCTGCTTTATAATTGAGTTTTAGTTCTGGTGCTATATTTTGTCAAAAGCTTTTCAGCATCTATTGAGATAATCATATGATTTGTTTGTTTTGTTATTGATATGGTCAATTATGTTGGTACTTTTCCTAAGATTGAACTAGCCCTGAATTCTTGGTATAAATTTTACCTTGCCTTAGCATATGATCTGAGCGATATATTTCTGTAATTTTCTTTCTAGTGTTTTTTTTTTTTTTAACACTAATATTCCTTAGGAAAATTGGCTTTTTGTTTTCTTTCTCTGTTTTGGCTCTTCTTGGTTTAGGTATAGTATTAAGGGTAATAAAAGTAATTTGGTAAAACTCTTTTACTTGTTTTTCCAAATAGTTTGTATACTATTAAAATAAATTATTTTTTATGTTTGGAAATTTTGGAAAATGGAATTTTGGAAAAATTCACTCTTGTGGCTCTGGAGATTGTTTCTTATACAGTTCATTGATGGCTTGTTCAATTCTCCCAATTTCACTCTGATTGTTAAGATTTATTAGCACATAATTAGGCAAGACATTTCCAAATGATTGATATAAATTCTTCTTCATTGGAGGCGATTTATTCTTTTCATTTTTGATACTCAATATTTGGTTTTCTTTCTCTTATTTTAATCAAATTATCATAAAACCAGCTCCTAGTTTTATTTATTAGCTCAACAATTTTCTTACTTTACATTTTCTAAATCTCACCTTTGGTTTTCAGGTGCTCAACTGGGTATTTTAGTCTGTTCTTTTTCTACCTATTTGTTTAATTGCATGTCCTATTCATTAATTTACTTTTACTCTATTTTATTTTTCATGAAGCCATCTAGAGATAAAAAAATTTCTCTTAAGTGCTGTCAAAAGACTGCATCTCATAAATTTTGGTATGTTGCCTTATTGTTCTTATTTTCTTTAATGAAATTATTAGTTTTTTCTATGTTTTTGATCCACTTATGCTTTAGGATTAGATCATTTCGGTTTTAATTAATTTTCAATTTATCTTTTCACTGATCTTTGTACAATGTAATTTTTCTTGTATTATGATATGAAAGTGACAACATTTCTGCACCTCCTTTCTTTGAGATGAGAAAGAGGATAACATTTTAATTAATTTTTTTATAATTATCTAAAATTGACCTTATATCCTTACTCTCTTTCCATATATCCTTCTTTTAACTGTTCATTGTAATCCATTTGTTAAGAATTACAAGTATCATCTTCCCATACAGAAATGTAAATTACTGCTCTATTGAAATCCTTATGTTTTCATTTTCCTTTTTAACATTTCTTCTATTAATCCTGTATATTTGAAAACAAATCTTCTCTTTAGTTATGTTTTTCTTCTTATGAAAAGTTGAAATCCTATTTCATTAAATGAACATTTTCATGGTCAATTGTGCTCAAGATTGTGCTCAATTTCATCAGGTAAGAGACTCTTGGTTGTAGTCCTAGTCCTAGTTCCTTACCTGGAATATCATGTTTATGACTTTTGATCATTTAATATTGTAGCTGCTCAGCCCTGGGTACACATATATATATATATATATATATTTCCCCCACCCCCCGGATGTTTGTAATATTTTCTCCCTGACCTAGAATTTAGCTATAAAGTTCCTTGGAGTTTTCATTTAGAGATCTCAAGAGATTTCAAGAAGCAATTGATGGATTCTTTCAATGTCTACTTTTTTTCTCTGATTTGGGGATATATTCAGATGGTTTTCTTTGAATATTTCTTGGAATATGATGTCTAGCTCCTCCTTTTGATTATGGCTTTCAGGTAGCCCAATGATTCTGATATTATCTCTCCTGAATCAATTTTCCAGGCCATGTTTTTTCATTCAGGAATTCTACATTTTCTTCCAATTTTTCATTCTTTTGATTGTTTGACTGATTCTTGATGTCTCACAGAATTGTGAGCTTTCACTCATCCAATTCTAATTTTTAAGGAATTATTTTCTTCCTCTAGCTTTTTGTACATTGTTTTTCATTTGGTCAATTTTCTTTTTAAGGAATTGTTTCCTTCAGTGGATTTTTATAACTATTTTTGCATTTGGCCAATTCTACTTAAAAAATAATTTTGTTTTTCCAAGTTGTTGACTACATTTCCACATTTCTCTTGTATCACTCTCATTTCTTTTCCAAGTTTTTCTTCTACCTCTCTTTGAATTTTTACCTTATTTTTGAGCTCTTTCATGAGCTCTTTCTGGGTTGCAGACCGATTCCCATCTTTCTTTGGGGCTTTTCTTATAGGTGTTTTGATTCCTATCCTCCATAGTGTTTGTGTTGATCTTTGCTATCGCCATAATAACTTTCTATTGTCAAATTCTTTTTTTTTGTCATTTTCCCTCATGTTTTCTAATATTTTCCCTTATTTTTAAATGTCAACTCTGTTTCTTTGTTAGAAAGGGCATTATGCTAGGGATGTAGGCCCTTTCTATTTACTTGGTTCTGCCCTGTTTTTGCCATAGGAAAAATTGAAAATAGAATGTATAAACTAACTTTCTAAAAAAAAAAAAACCACCAAATGACAACTTACAGAATTATCCTAGCCAAAATAGAATTTTTCATTCAAAGAAAAGTATACTGCAAGTAGCCAGAAAAAACTAGGGCCCAAGTACCCAGGAGATGATCATGATCACTCAAGAAGAACTGGGAAGAGAGAGCACTCCTGGGAACAGAGTATTGTAAAAGGAAAATGGACATAAACTTAAAGTCCAGAACAACATGTTTGGCAAATCTAAATAAATCCTTCAGTTTTGAAATATTTTTAAATAAAATAGATTTACAATCATCTGAATGGAAAGGGCAGAAGTGAGTGAACACCGAAATAGGGACACAAAAGACAAGAGAAACATAGAAACAAAAACAGTGGGGAAACAACCACAGTTGAAAGGGTCTAGGTGAGAATGAATTGTTTATATGTTAAACTAACAACATTTATATAATGCTTGAAGGTTTATAAAGAATTTATGTATGTTATCTGATTTGATCTTTACAATGATTCTGTGAAGTAGGTGCTGTTTTAATTATCCCTACTATTCAGATGAAGGGACCAAGGCTGAGAGAGCTAAAGTGAATGGGTTAAGATCCCACTGCTAAGCAAGTGTCTAAAATAGGATTTGAACTGAGGTCTTTCTGACTTCAATCTATCACTCTATCTAATATTATCCATAGCTGATAAAAGGGAGAAAAGAAGAAAACGTCCTTTGAGATGAAGAGCATATTAATTAGAAAAAAGGGGTGAGGGAAAGAGGCAATTTTATTTTTACTTTATCCAAACAAAAAGAACATTGTACACATACTGACTCTTATACATACAAACAAAACACTAACATAGGAATAAATTAAATTGAACAGAGAAATAAGCAGAACTAGGAAGAGGGGAGAAAAGGAAATAAGAGAAAAGGTAGAATATATGAAGAAATAAGAAAAAAACTTGGGACAAAGGAATGCTTAAAGGAGTAATGGCAAAAAATAAAAAAAAATTGTAATTGAGATAAAGCAAGGGAAGAAATAAAAATTTACAAATTGTAAATTTAAATCATTTATAGATATTAGGAAAAATGTTGGGAAAATCTTTTTTTTTTAATTTTAACTGTAATTTCATTTTATTTTAGTGCCAAATTCAGTCTCTCTCTAGTTTTTCTAACAGCGATTGAAAATCCATTACAAATAAGAAGTCATGAAAACCAAATTTCCATTTCAGCCATGCTCTGAAAAAGAAACAGAAAAAGAAAGAAAACAAGTCTTTTACACTTGATTATTTAAATAAATTGTTTGCTTGATTCCCCAAATTTCACTTTGCATTAATTCTTATATTTTCTAGATTGCTGAAACCATCAACTTCATTATTTCTTTTAGCATAGTGCTATTTCATCATGTTCTATAGCTTATTCATCCATTCTTCTAATTATAGACATTGCCTCAATTGCTTTTTATTTGTCATACTAAAAAAGCTGCCATAAATATTTTTGTAAATATAGGTCTTTCTCCTCTTTCTTTGATCTTTTTAGGGTATAGATTTAATAAGAGCATTACAAGGCCAAAGGATATGCACTGTTTAACAGCTTTTTAAGTATAGTTCTAAACTGCTTTCTAGAATAGCTATATTAGTTAACATCTTCACCAATAGTGCCTTAATGTACTTTTTTTTTCTCAACTTCTCTAGAATTTGTCATTTTTTATTTCTGTCATCTAAGCTAATTTGATAGGCATAAAGGGACACCTTAGAGTTATTTTAACTAGCATTCCTCTAATTATTAGTGATTTAAAGCATTTTCATATAATTGATAGCTTTGATTTATTCCTCTGAAAACTGCCAGTTCATATCTTTTGATCAATTGGGGAATCAGTTTTTTCATAAATTTAATTCACTGAAAATGAATTAATTAAATAGCATAATAGGGAAAAAAAGTATTAGAACAATTCATAACTAAATTCTCTAAGATGAAGAAATAAACTCCAGGAGCAGATAATTTATAATTAAATTCTATAAAACATTCGGTGAACATTTCATAAACTTTTGTAAAAATAGGGGGAAAAGGGGGGCATTTCTAAACTTTCTATGAAGCAAATATGGTCTTCATCTTAACCAGAAAAAGTCAGAACAAAGAAAATGAAAGCCTGATTAAACAGAATATCACAAATGAACATTTGATCCCCAAATTTTAATAAAATATTAGTAAATAATCTCCAGTACATATTAAAAGATTGTGCAATATGAACAGGTTGGAGAGGCAAAAATGGATCAAACAAACCCAGAGACTCTCTTTTAGGCTCTCCTGTTTTCCTGGAAACAACATTAATGACTCAAAATGAATTATGGAGCAGCAATACCCACAAAAGGAAAGGTGAAATAATTTTTCACCTCAAAACAACTTCAGAGGTTGGCAGAAAAGGTCTGTACACCAGTGTGAGAATGCAATACAGTCTAATGAAAGTAATGTCAACTCACCAAGGCAGCAACACATGTTGGGAACACCAGAAATGGCACTAGTAGCATCTTAGGTTCTCAATCTACAGATAGTAAGGGGGTCTGACAACTAGTCAGAAGGAGATTATATGGATTCCTTTTCTGGCCCTAAGTATAAGACTGTTGCACTACTAATACATGGAGCTGGGTTGTAGTTCTGGTCTCAGTACCAGGGCAAAGAGGAACAAAACACATCAGAGCTCATTGAATCCATTGAAGAGAATTCCTTAAAAAGCAGAATTGACCACATGGAAACAGATTATGAAAATTTACTCAAGAAAGGAAATCCTTAAAAAGTAGATTCAGTCTACCTAAATTAATTTATTCATTCAGTGTCATATCAACCAAAATACCAAAAAAATATTTTATAGAACTCTCCTCTCCTCTCCTCTCCTTTTCTTTCCTCTCCTCTCCTCTTATTTCCTTTCTTCTCCTCTGCTCTGCTCTCCTCTCCTCTCTTTTCCTCTCCTTTCCTGTCCTTATAAAGGACAGGCTAGCTCCCTGGCCTCAGGATCAGCCAGAGTTAGGATAAATCAAAGTTCTTCGTCTTTAGGGGGAAAATTGAAGGAGGCAGTCAAGCTGCTACAAGGCTTGTTGTCAAAGATGTACCTTGGATTCTGGAGTCCAGAGTCTCCAGCCTCTCTCCTCCTAGTCCTGCAGCCAAGTGACCCTGACTTCTCTCCCTTAGTTCTCCAATCCTTACCCACAATTACCTCACCACCAAGCATTCAGCAAGCCCCAATCATGAAAAGAGCCATCATCTAAGTATATGCTTATAGAGCCATTATCTCACATCTAATAGGTAATTAGCCTTAAGTGCTTTCTTGTCTGATTTAAGCACACCTTTTTCAGAGTTTCAGCCTTCTACATCTACTCTCCTCTCCTCTCCTCTTCTCTCTTCTCCTCTCCTCTGCTGTTTTTCTCTCCTCTCCTCTCTTGTCCTCTCCTCTCCTTTTCTTTCCTTTCCTCTCCTCTGCTCTGCTCTCCTCTCCTTTCTATTTCTCTCCTCTTCTCTCTTCTCTTCTCCTTTCCTCTCCTTTTTTCTCTTCTCTTTTCCTCTCTTCTCCTCTCCTCTCTTTCTCTCTTCTCTTCTTCTCTCCTCTCCCCTCTCTCTTCTCCTCTAGTTATAGGAAGAGTTTGCAAACATGGAAAGGTCATAAAATCCTGATGGAACTGTGAAAGATCTTCCCTATTTAATGTCACACCTACAGAAAATATCACTGAAGAGGTTTAGGTTTTAGTCTTAGGTCTAACATGGTATGTGCCCAAGTTAAGAACCTATTTGAACTTCAGTTCTCTCACCTGTAAAATTGAAATAATAATGCTTATAAAAGCTATCTTGAAGTTCTGTTTTTTCTTTGCTATTATATGAAATAAAATCTCTTTAAACAAGATACAAAATTGGCCAAGGTTTGTTAATGAATTATATTCATACATACATATATGTGTATATGTGTGTTCATAATATCTCTAAATTTATATACATACACCCCATATATTATTATATATGTTGTATGTACATATATATATATATATATAGTGTGTGTGTGCATATACTTATACATATTCACACAATACAAATATACATATACATATATAAATATATATATTTGTATCAAAGATCTGTATTCTTCCCATATTTTTAAAGTTCTGAACCATCAGCCAGGTAGTATTCTGGTAAAACACTTCACTATCAAATCTATCTTTTTTCTTTTCTGAGGATCTTCTTGCACAATTGTTCTTTCCAACTATATTTCCCCAAAAATATACCCAGATTAACAAAAGTCTACAATTAACCCTGTTTATAAAGATAATTATTTAATTAGAAGAAATACAACATAGACTTTCCTCTAAGGATTTCTGGTTTCCATAAGGGAGCCTAAGGAGATACAAAAAGTGGTATGCTGGGATCCACTTGTATTGGCTAGAGTTAATTGTTAAACTTTCAATATTAGTACTTAAATTTCAGAAATTAATAAATGCTGCAAATTAGTGCTTGATTTATTGTTTTGCTGATGATATAGATTTAAGAAGGCAATGGAGAAAAAATGTTAACTTTGTAAACTAAACTTAAAATTGTCTTGTGCAAATATTATATACTTGGAAATTTTATATATGTGTGTATGGATATATTGATATATGTGAATGTATGTATGTGTGTATTTCAGAGATAGTTTTTTAAACATTTACCGACACACCCCTGAATACACAGTTGCTGTCTTAAGGTCTGTAGTTGGAAAGGTTTCAGTAACTTAGTATTTGTCTCAGTACTGTTCTTGGCCTGTCAACTGAAACAACTTCACCTTTAGACATTTGTAATTAGTGATTACTGAAATGAATTGTAGCTAGAATAATTTTTTTGAGCAAATTTCCAGTTTCAGTGATTTTTGAAAAGTTTACAACTTCAATCTCGACATATTCATGAAGCTGTTGGCAATCTACTGTTAGAATCCTAGTGTTAACTCAATAGAATTGATACAATACAGTTCAATACAGTTCACATATTAGAGCAAATCCTTACAAGGTGTTAAGTCACTAGTATTGGTAGAAACAATGCTTGAGTTTACACCTTTGAGAATTCACACAATGGCTCACACATTGGAGTTCACAAGTATGGGAGATACACAAAACTTTGTAACTTTGTGAATTCACACCTCCCATAATCCCACTCTCAGAGGAGGAGTCAACCTTTGGGTTCACACCTTTAAGAGATCATATATAATAAGCTTTTAGAGCTTCAGTCAGTCAGTCAGTCAGTCAGTGGAGGAGTCAGAGTTGAGCTAGAGGCAGAAGCTGGAAGAGCCAAAAGGCAAGCTGCAAGAGCTCTTGGAACCAAGGAGGGAGAGAGGCCTCTAAGAAAGCTAACTGGGCCCAAGAAAAGAGATAAGACTTGGAAGGAGGAAATAAATGTTTGGATTTTATCAGCTGGCTGCATTTGGAGTGATTATTACACGGAACTGAAACTAAGGCTGCCTCCAGAAAACCTCCCCAAGAAACCTACTCCCAGAGAACCATCATATATTATAGAAAAAGAAGAACACCACAATCTACCATAAAATATTCTACTAGGCAATATTTTCATACATATAGATAAATATATGTATGTTAACACATACATATATATTTATTGTTTGGTTTTATAATAACATATATGCTATTAACTTAATCTCTCTGTATACAATAAACAAGGACATTCTTTAAAGCCAGATTAGTTGATGGTTGATAACTGTTTTGTGTGTGTATGTGTGTGTGTGTGTGTGAGACTGTGCAGTGATGTTTCTAAAATCAATTTAATGTCTGAAATATCAAGAACTACAACTGTTATATTTGAAAAGTTATTCCCTATTGCAGAGTTGGAGCTATAATTTCTTATATTTTCCCATTAAAGACACCATGGTATAGTAAATAAAGTACTAACTTTGAAATTAAAATGACCTGGATTCAAAAGTTAAACTTGGGGGCAGGTAGGTGGCAGAGTGGATAGAGCAACAACCCTCAAGTCAGGAGGACTTGAGGTCAGATCTGGCCTCAGACACTTAACAATTTCCTAGCTGTGTGACCCTGGGCAAGTCACTTAGTCCCAATTGCCTCAAAAAAAAGTTCCACTTTTAGCAAAGAGTGATTATATAATTCTGGACAAGTCATTTACATTCTTTTAAAAATATATTTTTTTTCTAGTTTATCCCACCTGAGCCCTTCCCTTCAATTGAAAATGAAAGAAAAAATATAACTCTGTTTTATATTAAAAACATGTATAGGAAAACAAAACACATTTCTGCCTTGGCCATGTCTAAAAACTCCATCTCATTCTGCATTCCAAAATCCTACATGTCTCCGAGTATTTCATATCAAAAAGTAGATATAATGTTTTATTATTAGTCCTTTGGAATCCTGATTAAGTCATTATACTTATCAAGTCACTTTAAGAGTTCTTTATATTTATTATGCTTGTGTTAGTGTATATATTGTTTCATTCAATATGTTCACTTCACTCTGTATCAATTCATATGTTTTGCCAGGTTTTATGAAATTATCCCATATAGAACATTATTTCATATAGAACAAGAATATTCTTTCACATTTATATAGCATAAAATTATCAGTCATTGATAAACATGCCCTCAGATGACAATTCTCTCTCTTTTTTTGCATGTATTTTTTTAGATTTTGCTTTGCTTAGAATTAATCTGTCCATTAATCTGTCCATCAATGTGATGAGCGTGTATTTTACAATCAGTTGGAGTTAGGAATTCAGGTTAAGGGAAAATCTTCAATCTTTATTCTCAGTAAAGGTGAAGAAGGATCGGAGGTGAAGGGGGATCGGAGGTGAAGGGGGGATCATGATAGCAATGTGAGCAGCTGTGACAAGAAGCCAGTCAGCAGTCTCTTTCCACTTCTCTCTCTGCCCTTCTGCCTCCACCCACCAAAATCGTCATTTCCTATACAACACATCAGGACTTGCACAAAGAGTGGGTGGGGGCCATTCTTTCTCCAAGCATATATATTAATAGAGAATGGTCCAATTACTATTTAGCCTCATGTGCTTGGGACCTCAGTGCATCAACTCAAGCTTCAGCCCATTACACATCAATCTTTCTTATAATTCTTCTTTCCCCTTCTTCTCTTTTCCTTTTATTTCCCTATTGAGTGAATCCCATTTCTATGTTCCTCTTTCTCTCAGTGTATATATTCTTCTTTCTTTTGACCAGTTCAGTTGAGAATGAGGTTCAGGTAACAGTCATCCCTCTTCATACTTTCTTCCTTGTGTTACATAGATGTCTTTGTGCACCCTCAGAATATCTGAGATAATTTTCTCTATTCTTCTCTCTTCTCTTCTATACCTCCTTACTATATTCGTTTCCCTCTCTGTTTCCATTTTTCTCTTCACCTCAAAACAGAATAAAATCACTTTTAGATCTTGTCCAATTAGACTTTCTCTGTTTGACCCCTGATGATTCATAGGGGATATGTGCATCACTTAACAGAATGTGAGGAATTTAACTTTATTTAGACACTATTGATTTTTAACTCCTGTTCACTTTTTTTTTTTAAATGATTTCCTTAACTCCTGAATTTGAACTTCATTAAAAGTTTTTATGTAGCTCTGGTCTTTTCATGAGGAATGCTTAGAAATACTCTATTTTGTTAGGGGTCCATTTTTCTCCTCCCAGTAATAGTCAATTTTGCTGGCTACATTATTCTTGAGTACAAACCTTTTATTTTCTGGGATATTGTATTTCAAGTTTTCTGCTCATTTATGGTAGTGGCTGCTAAATCTTATATGATCTTGACTATGATTCCTTGGTACTTGGATTCTTTTTGACATTTTATAGTATATATTTTTCTTTAACAAGAGTTTGAATATTAGTGTTTTCATCAAGATGTACCCAGTATATTCTTACTACTTTGTATACTTTATTCTCTGCTTCTAGGAGATTTGGACCATTTTTCTTTAAGAAACAGGAAGTCTAGGTTCTTTTATTGTTAAAGTAGAGACAGGTAATCCATTAATTCCCAAATTATTTTCCTTGATTTTTTTTTCAGGTCAACTTAAAAAGTTTTTAGTCTTTCGACTTTGTTGTCCCACATAGTCATTGGTTTCTATTTGGTTCATTACAATTTTCATGGAATTTGTTGTTTGAGCAAATTTTTGTATAGCTTGTTACAAGCTGTTTATTTTTTTTCTTCTACTTTTCACTTCCATAACTCTCAGGTCTTTCCCAGTGTATTTCCTTTAGTACTTTCATTTTGTTTGTAAGAAGTTATTATAGTTGAACTCTCAAAAAACCCTTGTTTCATCTATCCCAGAAATAATATTGAACTTGTAGTCAAATTGTGTTTTTCTCTGAGACTTTTCTTGTAGATATTTTGAAGTTATTCTCCTTTGGGTTCATATCTCAAGATTCCCTTTCACCATAATCAATTTCTAAAGTAAAATTAATTTTTTTCTCATTCTTTCAATTTGCTGAACTTGGCAGATTTCTTCAGGGGAAATTAGGGCTAATTCTATTAGTGTTTTCTTGGGGGTATTGAGTATTGTGTTATTCTAGGATCATAGGTACAACTGAGACTGGGAAGTACTTTCGAAGTTGTTTGATTTAGGACAAAATCTAATCACAGCCCCTTTTTAATCTGAGCTCTGAAAATTCTTGACCTAGGTTCATATTTGAAAAAATTATCATTCAGCGTTTTTAGCTTTACTGGTTCAGAGTTGTAGAACTGCAGGTTGATTTCAGAAAGACCTGGAAAGATTTACATGAACTGTTGCAAAATGAAGTGAGAAGAATCAGAAGAACATTGTATATTGTAACATCAATATTATTCAATGATTGATTAGCTGCGAATGACAGCAATTCTTAGCAATTGATCCAGACAATTTCAAAGGGCTCATGATAAAAAGTACTATCTATTTCTATTTTTTTTATTTAATAGCCTTTTATTTACAGGATATATGCATGGGTAACTTTACAGCATTAACAATTGCCAAACCTCTTGTTCCAATTTTTTACCTCTTACCCCCCCACCCCCTCCCCCAGATGGCAGGATGACCAGTAGATGGTAAGTACATTAAAATATAAATTAGATACACAATAAGTATACATGTTTTTGCTGTACAAAAAGAATCAGACTCTGAAATATTGTACAATTAGCTTGTGAAGGAAATAAAAAATGCAGGTGGGCATAAATATAGGGATTGGGAATTCAATGTAATGGTTTTTAATCATCTCCCAGAGTTCTTTCACTGGGTGAAGCTGGTTCAGTTCATTACTGCTCCATTGGAACTGATTTGGTGCATATCATTGCTGAAGATGGCCAGGTCCATCAGAATTGATCATCATATAGTATTGTTTCTGAAGTATATAATGATCTCCTGGTCCTGGCTCATTTCACTCAGCATAAGTTCGTGTAAGTCTCTCCAGGCCTTTCTGAAATCATCCTGTTGGTCATTTCTTACCGAACAATAATATTTCATAATATTCATATACCACAATTTATTCAGCCATTCTCCAGTTGATGGGCATCTACTCAGTTTCTAGTTTCTGGCCACTACAAAGAGGGCTGCCACAAACATTCTTGCACATACGGGTCCCTTTCCCTTCTTTAAGATCTCTTTGGGATATAAGCCCAGTAGTAACACTGCTGGATCAAAGGGTATGCACAGTTTGATAACTTTTTGAGCATAGTTCCAAACTACTCTCCAGAATGGTTGGATTCGTTCACAACTCCACCAACAATGCATCAATGTCCCAGTTTTCCCGCATCCCCTCCAACAATCATCATTATTTTTTCCTGTCATCTTAGCCAATCTGACAGGTGTGTGTACTATCTATTTCTAGAGAAAGAATTGATGGAGTGTGCATGCAGACTGAAACATACTATTTCCACTGATCTTATTTTAGAGTGTTTTTTTGGGGGGTCTGTATCTTTTTGCATGATTACACATATATAATCTATATCAAATTTCTTATCTCAGGGAGGGAGACAGGGAAGAAAGGAAGAAGAGAATTTGGAACTCAGCATTATAAAAAGTGAATGTTAAAATTGTTTTTACATGTAATTGGGGAAATATTATTTAAAAATAAAATACTCGTTGATTGCTTAATCAAAGAAAATTGATCTGTTGGCAAACATTACAATATTTAAAAGACCTATTAGAACCATGATGAAACTAAATAATAACAGGTTCCTTGAAGACCAAAAAAAATCACTATTCTGTAGGCCACAGGAAAATAAAAACTGTCTCATGGAAATGCTAGATGGATTACACAACTGGGCAACAACTCCTTGGTGGCAAGATCATAAAGAACTTTTAGAGGACCTTCAAAAACTGGTCATTGTGACTGGTGAGGCCAAATACTTGCAATTCACTGTAGGTCTTTTAAAAAAAATAGTGATGATGAATCAGAGCAGCACTAGAAATACCAGAGTCACAGCCAATTTATAACGTCTTTATTACAGTCAACTTTTTTTATGTGTTGAAAATGATGAGTAGGAATAGATCCAGGAACATTAGAGCTACAACACAATCATCAAATCTCCATAATGGAAACATATGATATGTAGTAAGGTAGCAAAGAAGTTACAAGGGACCAGGTAAAATTATGTAACAAATTTATAATAGCCTCAGTAAGCCTGTTTTCTCTAGCTGTGCTCAGCAGTACTATTTGCAGTAGGAGCAAAAGAGGCAGAAATTAAAACTAATCTTTCACAAGGAAACATCTTTTGATAAGATAAGGATTTGAGAAAAGAGGATAGTCAGGTTGGGTAAGGAAAGTACATGTAGTCAGTGCAGGCATAACAAGCATGGAAAAGAACTGAGGAATGAAAGATTTGTAGCAATTGGGCATTATTCTGTTTAACTTTCTTTTGTTCATAATAAATTTTCAGGTGCCATCTACCTTTCTCACAGATTTCACCGTATTATAATAAAGAGGGTTAAGTATTCTAATTTTCTTGATTTCCATAAAGATCAAGAAAAAAATTGCCTCATATTGTTTGTTGAATTAGTTGGATCACTTTACACATTTCCCTTTGTCTCTACCCACAACAATCATCATAAAGACTGAAAATAGGTCACTATAGACATCGACTCTCAATAGCCTATTATGTTTCTTCTCTTCCTGGTTTGTCTTCTATAATCTCTCTGTGGATGATTCAAATGGTATAGTCTTTAAGGAAAATCATATGTTTGAATGGAATGAAGTACACTTACTTCTGCAATGGACTTCAAGATTCAGTTTTACTAACATTGTCCATAAATAGCCAGAATATCAGTTTTTAAAAAGTCAGTTATATGCTGCAGGAGCCATGATCAATGCTCCCTCTGGAAGAAGATGTCTGTCTTCTATCACAATAGCAGAGTATCTGTGCTTTTTCCTCTTTCCCCTCTTTTTCAAATATTCTTTTGCATTAAGAGAAGTATTTGTCCAGACTCCCAACTATTTCATTCTCCTACTCAAATCTTACCAATTGATCAGCCCAGGGTTTGAAGTAATTCTGATAAAGCTGCTCTCTGAAATAGAACACATTTAAGATATAACAGATTGTATATGTGTGTATGTTCGCATACACATGCATAAATTCGATGTCTCAAACTCATTTTCTTTATGGACTTCACTCTTTCCTTTTCAAATGCCCATCTGGAAATAGATTACAATCATCTTTATGGGTCTAAATTCATGAAAATCTTCCCTGTAGGTACCTAAAAAGGAAGAAAGGAAAAATCTTCAATTAGAGTGTATAAACAAATCAAAAAGGCCTTTTCAATAACACAGCTCCCAAAGAATTGCCCTAGTCAATGAAACTCTACTTTAGAGGGAATTTCTGATTTGATGCCATGATATCCCACTTGTAACAACCTTTGAACTTTTCTTTCAATTTCTTGTTAGGCAAACCTTTGGAAAAAATAATCATCCTCTGAGAAGTAATAAAAGATAGAATTTTAACTTAGTCCTTTGAAGGTGAAGTGCTCTATGCTGCTACTGTTTGTGAAAACCATTGTCTTGTTGCATCATGCCCTGGAAACATTGCAGAGCATTTTAAAAAATTCATAATATGCCCAGGGTTTTTTTTTTAACCATGAATTTCTTACTAGAATTTAAAACTCCTCTTCCTTCCTGTTTCTCATTCTCTTTTTGCTCTGATCTCAACTCTGTTGTGAGGGCTACTGAACCTTTTCAGAGCTGCTTTTTACATAGGAGTTTTACTAGGAAGAAGTGGACTAGGGCAATAGTTTTTTGTTTGTTTGCTTTTATCTCAATAACATTTTATTTTTCCAATTATGTGTAAAAATTGTTTTAAACATTGATTTTAATAAGATTTTAAGTTCCAAATTTTTTCTCACTCCCTACTTTACCTCCCCCCTGCTCAATACCACAAGCAATTTGATATAGATTATACACATATAATCATTTAAAGTATATTATTAATCATATTTAAACATAACTCAGTAAACATTAAATTTTGAAACATTTAGTCATGCTGTGAAAGAAAAATCAGGATGAAAGGGAAAAAACTAAGGAATGAAAAAACAAAAAAAAAAAAGATCACATTCAATTTCCTTAGTTCTGTCTCTGGATGTGGATGACATTTTAATTCCAAGTCTATTAGAATTGCCTTGGATCACTGTACTGCTGAGAAAAGTTAAGTCTATCATAATGGATCTTGTTCTTGAATGATGTAACTGTCTTCTGGTTCTGCTTATTTCATTCTGTATCAGTTCATGTTAGGTCTATCCTGGCTTTTCTAAAATCAGCCTGTTCATTTCTTATAGAACAACAATAGGCCATCACGTTCTTATACCATAAATTCTTCAGCTACTTCCCCTATTGAAGGGCATCCACTCAATGTCCAATTTTTTACCACAAAAAAGAGCTGCTACCAACACTTTTGTACACATGGGTCCTTTTCCCTCTTTCATGTATCTTTGGAATACAGACCTGGTATTGAAACTGCTGGATCACAGTTTGATATCTCTTTAGGTACAATTCCAAATTGTTCTCCGGAATGACCAGATCCGTTCACAACTTCACCAACAATGTGTTAAGTTTTCCTCTATTCCCTCCAACATTTATCATTGTCTTTCCTATAATCTTAGCCAATTTGATAGCTATGAGGTGGTACCTTAGAGTTCTTTTAATTTATATTTCTCTAATCAATAAAGATTTATAGTAGTTTTTATATGACTTTAATTTCTTCATGTTAAAATTGCTCATTCATATCCTTTGACCATTTATTAATTGGGGAATGACTTGTATTCTGATACATTTGATTCAGTTTGCTAAATATTTTAAAAATTAAACCTTTATTAGGAACACTTGCTATAAAAATTGTTCCTCAGTTTTCTGCTTCCTTCCTAATCTTGGTTGCATAGGTTTTTATTATACAAAATATTTTTAATTTAATGAAGTCAAAATTATTCATTTTGTAATTCATGATGCTCTCTATTTATTTTTTGGTCATAAATTCCTTTGTTCTACAAAGGATCTACAAAGATAAACTATTCCTTCTTTTCCCAATTTGTTTATATAATTAAACTTTTCAATCTTATCTTAGTATAGGGTGTGAGATGTTGGTCTATGCCTAGTTTCTGCCATACTATTTTTCAGTTTTCCCAGAAATTTTTTGTCAGATAGTGGATTCTTAACTTTGAAGCTGGAGTCTTTCGATTTGTCAAACAGTAGATTACTGTTTTCATGGACTATTGTGTCTTACTCCACTACTCTATTTCTTAGTCAGTATCAAATACCTTCAGTGACTACTATTTTGGAATGTAGTTTTAGATCTGGTATGATGACTGTGCCAACTTCCCTAGTATTTTTTTTTATTAATTCCTTTGATTTTTTCACTTTTTGTTCTTTTATATGAAATTTATTATTTTTCTAGCTCTAGAAAGTAGTTTTTGTAAGTTTGATTGATATGGCATTGAATTTAGATTATTTAGGTAGAATTGTCATTTTTATTGTCTTAGTTCAGTCTGCTCATGAGCAATCGTTATTTTTCCAGTTGTTTAGATGCAACTTTATGTGAAAAGTGTTGTGTGATTGTATTCATACAGTTTCTGGCTTTGTCTTAGCAGGTAGACTCCCAAATATTTTATATTGTCTACAGTTATTTTAAATGGGATTTCTCTTTCTAATTCTTGCTGCTGGACTTTGTGGTAATATATACAAATTTTGATGATTTATGTGGCTTTATTGTATATTCTGCAACTTTGTTAAAGTTGTTAATTGTTTGTAGTAGTTTTTTAGTTGATTCTGTAGGATTTTCTAACTATGCCACTATATCATCTCCAAAGATGCCATCATATCATCTCCAAGGAATGATAGTTTTGTATTCTCATAGCCTATTCAAATTCCTTCAATTTTTTCTTTTGTTGCCAAAATTAATATTAAATTTTTGTGTCAATTTTAATCAATGAAAATGGTCTATAATTATTTTATTCCCTTTTGGCTCTTCCTGGTTTAGGTATAAACACCATATCTATGCCGTAAAAGGAATTTGGTAAGACTGCTTCTCCATCTATTTTTCCAACTTGTTTATATAATAGTTAAATTAATTGGTCTTTAAATGGTAGAATTCACTAGGGTGAATCAAAAGGTATGTACAGTTTGATACCTTTTTGGGCATAATTTCAGATTGCTGTCCAGAATGGTTGGATTCATTCACAACTCCACCAACAATATATTAGTGTCCCTGTTTTCCCACATCCCCTGCAACATTCCACATTATTTTTCCCTGTCATTCTAGCCAATCTGACAGGTGTGTCGTGTATCTCAGAGTTGTCTTAATTTGCATTTCTCTGATCAATAATGACTTGGAGCATCTTTTCATATGGCTAGAAATAATTTCAATTTCTTAGTCTGAGAATTGTCTGTTCATATCCTTTGACCATTTATCAATTTGAGAATGGCTTGATTTCTTATAAATTAGAGTCAATTCTCTATATATTTTGGAAATGAGGCCTTTATCAGAATCTTTGACTGTAAAAATGTTTTCCCAGTTTATTGTTTCCCTTCTAATCTTATCTGCATTACTTTTGTTTGTACAAAAACTTTTCAATTTGATATAATCAAAATTTTCCATTTTGTAATCAATAATGATCTCTAGTTCTTCTTTGGTCATAAATTCCTTCCTCTTTCACAGGTCTGAGAGGTAAACTATCTTATGCTCTTCCAATTTATTTATAATCTCATTCTTTATGCTTAGGTCATGAACCCATTTTGACTTTATCTTGGTGTACAGTGTTAAGTGTGGGTCAAAGCCTAGTTTCTGCCATACTAATTTCCAATTTTCCCAGCAATTTTTGTCAAATAATGCATTCTTATCCCAAAAACCTGGGGTCTTTGGGTTTGTTAAACATTAGATTATTAAAGTTATTGCAAAGCTAGCATTTTTAATACAATATTGAAAATAATGGTGATAATGGACAATCTTGTTTCACCCCTGATCTTACTGGGAATGATTCTAGTTTATCCTATTACAAATGATGCTTGCTGATGGTTTTAAATAGATACTAATGATTCTTTTAAGGAAAAGTCCATTTATTCCTATACTCTCTACTGTTTTTAAAAGGAATGGATGTTGGATTTATCAAATCCTTTTTCTGCATCTACTGAGATAATCTTATGGTTTTTGTTGATTGGGTTATTGATATAGTCAATTATGCTAATAGTTTTTCTAATACTGAACCAGCCCTGCATTCCTGGTATAAATCCTACTCAGTCATAGTGTATTATCCTGGGGATGATTTTCTGAATCTCTTTACTAATATTTTATTTAAGACTTTTGCATCTTTGGAATTATGCCCCCAAAGTTATCAAACTGTGCATACCCTTTGATGCAGCACTATTACTACTGTGCTTATATCCTAAAGAGATACTAAAGAAGGGAAAGGGACTTGTATGTGCCAAAATGTTTGTGACAGCCCTTTTTGTAGTGGCTAGAAACTGGAAAATGAATAGATGCCCATCAATTGGAGAATGGTTGGGTAAATTGTGGTATATGAATGTTATGGAATATGATTGTTCTGTAAGAAATGACCAGCAGGATGAATACAAAGAGGCTTGGAAAGACATACATGAACTGATGCTGAGTGAAATGAGCAGTACACTTCAACAACAATATTGTGTGAGGATGTATTCTAATGAAAGTGAATATCTTTGACAAAGAGAAGATTTAATTCAGTTCCAATGGATCAATGATTGACAGAATCAGCTACACCTAGAGAAGGAACACTGGGAAATAAGTGTGAACTGTTTGCATTTTTGTTTTCTTCCCAGGTTATTTTTACTTTCTGAATCCAATTCTTCCAGTGCAACAAGAGAACTGTTCAGTTCTGCACACATTTTTGTATCTAGGATATACTATAACATATTTAATGTGTATAAGAGTGCCTGCCACCTAGGGGAAGGGGTGGAGGGAGGGAAGGGAAAAGTCAGAACAGAAGTGAGTGCAAGGGATAATATTGTAAAAAATTACCCATGCATATGTTCTTCAATAAAAAAGTTATAATAAAAAAAGACTTTTGCATCAATATTCATGAGGGAGTTTGGTCTATAATTTTCTTTCTCTGTTTTTGTCCTACTGGGTTTAGGTATCAGTACCGTGTCTGTGTCATGATGTAGTAGGAGTCTTTCATTCCCTATTTTTTCAAACAGTTTATATAATATTGGAGTTAATTGTTCTTTAAATGTTTGGTAGAATTCACATGTAAATCCATCTGGTGCTGAGGATTTTTTCTAAAATGGTAATATTTAAGTAAATCATTTCCTCTTCTGTTAATCTGGGCAATCTATATTTTTATAGGTATTCCTCTATTTCACTTAGGTTGTCAAATTTATTGGCATAAAGGTGGACAAAATAATTGCTCAAATTTCCTCTTCATTGGTGGATAGTTCTCCCTTTTCATTTTTGAGACTAACAATTTGATTTTCCTCTTTCTTTTTCTAATCAAATTACCCAAAGGTTTATCTATTTTGTTGTTTTTTTTTCATAAAACCAATTCTTAAGTTTTATTTATTAATTCAATAGTTTCTTTGTTTCAATTTTATTGATCTCTTTATTTTCAGAATTTCAAGTTTAGTATTTGATTGGGGGTTTTACTTTGTTCTTTTTGTAACTTTTTTAGTTGCCAACTCAATTTATTGATTTTCTCTTTCTCTACTTTATGCAAGTAAGAATTTAGAGATATAAAATTTCTGCTTATCACTTGGGTGGTATTTTCTCCTTGAACTGATAATTCTGGAATTTAATCTCAATATTTCTTGGAGTTTTCCTATTGAGGTCTCTTTCAGGAAGTGAATGGTGAATTGTTTCCATGACTATTTTACCCTGTAGTTGTATATCAGGTCAATTTTCCTCTTGAAATATATTGTCCAGGCTCTTTTTAAAATCATGGCTTTCAGGTAGTCCAATAGTTTTAAAAATTCTCTCTTGGCTCTATATTTCAGCTGGGTTGTATTTCCAATGAGGTATTTTACTACTACTTCTATTTTTTTCCATTTAAAGAAAATTTGTTTAACTGATTCTTGATGTCTTATTGAGTTATTAGCTTCCACTTGTCCAATTCTGATTTTTAATGAATCATTTTCTTCAGTTAGCTTTTTTTTTGCTTCCCTTTCCACTTGGCCAATTGTGTTTTTAAAGGAGTTGTTTTCATATATATGTATGTATGTATGTATATATTTCCCCCTTTTGTCAAGTCTATTGTTTAATAGTAAATTTTCTTTAAGCTGTTTTCTTTAGTGAATTTTGTCTTTCTTTTTCAAAACTATTGACTTTTTTTCTCATAATTCTCCTGCATAGCTCTCATTTCTTTCCCCAGCTTTCTTCTTCAGACTTGATTTTTAAAATCCTTCTTGAGCTCTTCCAAGAGAAACTTTTGAGCTTGAGACCAATTTATATTCCCTTCTGAGATTTCGCATGTAAACATTTTACCTGTCTTCTTGTGGTTTGAGTTATGATCCTCCTCATCATAGTGATTTTTTACTCTCAGGGCTATTTTTGCTTTTTTACTCATTTTTTAAAGTTGAATTCTGTTCTTGGCTGCAACCCCAGCTCCTTTGCACCCCCCCCAAAAAAAAAGTTGAATTCTGCTCCTAAGCTTAGGCACAGGGAAAACTGATTCAAGCTTCTTTTTCAGGGATAACAAGAGCCTCTTATAGGCTTTCCTAGCTGGGACAGAAAATGCTGCTGGCTTTCATATTGTGTTATATTGGCCTGCCTAGTCTTGTCTGTTATGCTTGGGTTTGGGGGCTCACAATTTGCCTTCTGCTCTTGGGTTGGAGATCTCAGAACTAGACTCTTAAACTACTGATTGATTGAGCCAGGATCAAGGGATCTCTGCTATTTGTCTGTGCTATGGTTAAGAGCACCTCACTAGATTACATGTATCATGACAGTATTAGGCTACATTTCCCTTTTACCCAAGGGAGACAGAACTTTCCTGAAGTTCTTCGAAGATATCTCAAGCTGTAAAATTGTTTCACTCCAAATTTTTTTGGGTGCTGTTTCACCAGAATATGTTTAGAAGTTGATTTAGATTTTTCCCCCCCAGGAGAAACTGAGGAGAAATCAGGTAACTTCCTGATCTCTCTTTCCCATATTTTAGGGGATTGTTGGAGAGGTGTTTTTCCTTTAAGGATGGGAAAATGTAAGCATATTTGAGATCAATAGGTAAAGAACCAGGTGATAGAAAGAATAAAAAATTAAACAGGAGAAATTCATGATTTCAATTTGCTGAAAAGGAAAGGAGGGGATAAGAACAAGTACATATATAGAGAAGTCGGCTTTAGCAAGGAGATTGGCCATGTCATTCATACAGTTATTAACAGGAAGACTGCATAATAATATACAATAAACATCTACTCTGGGGCTAAGACCACCACTCTTCTAGATGCTGAAAGTTCTTTCATATATTAGCTCAATTTGGACCCAGAATTCTAAGGTGTTTAGCATTTGAGTTCTTCCTCTAGAAAACAAAGGATTGCAATAACATAATTCTCTAGGATGTTTGTATAGAAGCCATAATACTAATTTCAGGTTCAGTGGAGTCAAGATTTAGGTATAGACATGGGATATGGTGTGAATTAGACATCAGGATGGTTCATTCTGTCTGAGCTGTCTAGCCCCTAGTCTGATTTCAGCTAATTCATCTAGAAACAGAGTGAGTAGAACTGAAAGCCAGGCCAATAAACAAGAAACTAAGTCTTATTACCCTGTATGTTCTTGTGTGTGTGTGTGTGTGTGTGTGTGTGTGTGTGTGTGTGTGTGTGTATTTTACCTTGCACTATTACCAATCCTGTGAAGTCATGTCGTTTCCTTTCTTGCTTTCTCAGATCAATTCTAATGATTCTTATGATTTATTGTTGTGTGATTCTCCCAACCCAAACTGATGAAATAAAGGATCTGCCTTACATTACTGATAGATTATTATTTTTTATTAAAGCTTTTTATTTACAAAACATATGTGTGGGTAATTTTTCAACATTGACCTTTGCAAAGCCTTCTGTTCCAAATTATCCCCTACTTTCCCCCACTCACTCCCCTAGATGGCAGATAGTCCAATACATGTTAAATATATTAAAATATATATTAAATCCAATATATGTATACATATTTATACAGTTATCTTATCAAATCAAGAAGGAAGAAAAAAAACAGGGAAAGAAAACAAAACATAAGCAAACAAACAACAACAGAAAGAGTAACAATGCTATGCTGTGGTCCACACTCTGTTCCCATGGTTCTCTCTCTGGCTCTCTTCATCACTGAACAATTGGAAGTGGTTTGAATCATGTCATTGTTGAAGAGAGTCACGTCCCTCAGAGTTGATCATTGTATAGTCTTCTTGTTGCTGCGTAGAATGATCTCCTGGTTCTTCTCATTTCACTTATCATCAGTTCATGTGAATCTCTCCAGGTCTCTTAAAATCATCCTGCTGGTCATTTCTTACACAACAATAATATTCCATAAGATTCATAGACCATAACTTATTCATCCATTCTCCAATTGATGGGCATCTATTTAATAGTTTCCAGTTTCTAGCCACTACAAAAAGGGCTGCCACAAACATTTCTGCACATGTGGGTTCCTTTCTATTCTTTAATATCTCTTTGGAATATAATCCCCGTAAAAACACCTCTGGGGAAAAGGGTATGCATAGTTTGATAACTTTTTGAGCATAGTTTCAAATCGTTCTCCAGAATGATTGGATCCGTTCACAGCTCCATCAACAATGTATCAGTGTTCCAGTTTTCCCACATCCCCTCCAACATTAGTCACAATCTTTTCCTGTCATCTTAGCCAATCTGAGAGTTGTGTAGTGATATCTCAGAGCTATCTTAATTTGCATTTCTCTGATCAATAGTGATTTGGAACACTTTTTCATATGACTATAAATAGCTTCAGTTTCTTCATCTGAAAATTGTTTATATCCTTTGACCATTATCAACTGGAGAATGGCTTGAATTCTTATAAATTCAAGGCAATTCTTTATATGTTTTTAAAATGGGGCCTTTATCAGAACCTTTGAATGTAAAAATGTTTTCCTAGTTTATTGCTTCCCTTCTATAGATTATTTTTCAATAGGAAAACATTTAATGATAAATCTTCATCTTTCTTGGCCTCTCTATAACATTTTATATTGTCAAGTATTCAGTACTCTCTTTTATCTTTTGTTTCCATGAAACTGCTCTGTCCTTTTTCTCCTCTTATTTGTCTAATTGCTTTCCCCTCTCAATTTCTTTGATGTATCTTCACCCAGTATTCCCCAGGGCTCTATCTTGTATCTTCTTCTGTTCATTTTCTATACCATTTTGACTGGTGATCTAATCAGCTCTCATGATTTCAAAGATCAAGTTGTATTATATTAATGACTCTTACGTGTACTTATTTAACTGTCACCTCTTTTGATCTCCAATTTCATAGCTTCAACAGCCTACTGGACAGCATAAACTTCATGTCTCCTGGACATTTTAAACTTATGTCCAAAACTGAACTCATTATTCTCCACTGCCAAACTCTTACCATATTTGAATTTCCATATTTGAATTAATTTGAATTAATTTTGAGGGTATCCTTATTCTTTCTAGTCACCCAGACTTATGACTTACATGTCAAATTTGACTCTTTGCTCTTGCTCTCACTGACCCCAAATTAATCTGTTAACAAGTGTCTTGTGTATAGTGACACTGGCTTCTTTTTTGTTCCTTAAATAAGACACTCTGTCTCCTAATTCTGCATATTCACTGGCTCGCCTTCTTGTCTGGAATTCTCTTCTTCCTCATCTCTAACTTCATCTTTCTTAGATTCTTTCAAATTTCTTCAATCCCCATGTAAAATCTTATCATTTGTAAGAACCCTTTCCTAATATTCCTCAACTCTAATACCTTCCCTCTTTTAATTATCTCCAATTTAACCTGTGTATGTCTTGTGTGTATATAGTTGTTGACATGTTGTACCTCATATTAATACCTTCCCTCTTTTAATTATCTCCAATTTAACCTGTGTATGTCTTGTGTGTATATAGTTGTTGACATGTTGTACCTCATATTAGACTGTGAACTCCTGGGGAACTGGGACTATCTTTTGCCTTTATTTGTATACCCTGAACCTTATACAGTGCTTGACACATAATAGGCTTTTAATCAAGTCTTAATGACTATTTAGATGTTTTGTATTTATTTATATGCTTCTTGAGAATAAAAAAAGTTTCATTTTTATCTTTGTACCTGTTCATAGCCTAATTAACAGAAATTACCTAAAAGAACAAACATACCTGACTTTTAAAAATTCCTTTAAAATTTTCATTATAAAGTGATTTTAAGTATTTCCTTTTATTGTTGGATCTGCCCTCTTCTTCCTCCCCAAGACTGAAAGATACAATAATGGAAAGTGGCAACAAATCAACATGGAGCTCTTATTTCCCTTCCCCTTTTGCCCCCATTGACCATTACTTTCACTGTGAATTATGTTATTCATCTTACAAATATTTAACATTATAGAAGGAAAGGGGTTTCAAGAGTTTTTCAATTCTAGTTGCTATGTTAATCAGGCTCTATTTATTCAACAACAGCATTAAGAATTTAAAAGTTCACCATTATTTCTGTGTGAATAGCTTTGGCAAATAACAAATATAAGACATAAAATCCTGAATGTTTCTTGTTTATGAGTAATATGATATTCACAGACTGAACTCATTATTAACCAGGGCCTGAATAGGTATTCTAAAATCTATCAATTCTCTAATAGTAGTAGTCTTAGAAACTTCACATCTGCCACAGTATTAATTACTTTGTAAAGTGTTAGCTTTCTCACTGGCAGTAGAGAAGCTGCTAGAATGATTAATGATTCTGAATGACATACAAAGGAATAAAAGTGAATATTGCCCAGAGGATTGATAGATTGCCTTCTGTCTCATAGCAGAGCAAATTGAAAGACCATAGTGGTATAACAATTGTATCTTCAAGATCATAGAGAGTATTTGGAAGAAATATATGAAAGTAAACTATAGAAAACATGAAATTTGGATGGTTTTCCCTGAAGGCATTTTGATAGGATATAGTGGAAGTGGTGGTGGTGGTGATAGTGTTGATAGATAGTGATGAAATCCAATTTTCCAAAATAGCTTGGAACTAGTTGATTGTAATCTATCTATCTATCTATCTGTCTATGGTAATTCTTGGTACTGTCAGTTAGATTTTGAAAGAAACAGACTTTTGTTCTCTTTCCCCAAATAGTGCAATTTTCTGTCTCATTTTAGAGTTTCATTAAAATGTAAACATTTATAATTTTTGAAATACTAATGATAAAACCTCAAAATAGAAGTATGACTGAACTTTCGTAGTTGATCATTCAAGGCTTCTTTAGATTGAGAATGATTTAGGTTAGACTTTTTTTATTTTCACTATAGCTTTATCATGATCTTCCAGGGATATATATTTTAAAGAGACTTGTCCTCATTGATTTTGGGGGAGTGAGTAAGTATGCTGTTGTTTACTTAGGGAAAGAGATCTGTGCTTTCTGTGTACTTTATTTGAAATCAAGTGTCCAAGTCATCTGTGGTTTAGTCTGATCATTTTTTGCTATTTCTGCTTTGTTATCAATAGAATTATTTAATTAGTAACATTCCTCAAACTTTGAAGAATGATCTCAAAAAAAAGCAGCATTAAAAATTAATTTTTACTCCCTACTTTGTGATTCCTGATATATTTATTATAATTATGAGACTATTTTAAGATTGTTACACTAAGATTATTATGTTTATTATAGTAAATGATAATTTAAAAATAACTGATGTTCTGATCTTTTGTCATACTCATGCTGATATTACTTTAAAAGTTATGGACTTACTGTTTTTCTATTAGAAATTTCATGTCTTTGAGAGAAGCAGAATTGCAAAGATATCTGGAAATAATTTACTATTGATGATATTCAAAATTTATCACCCAAATAATTAATGTGTATTTTTTTATTTTTCTTCAATACATGTAAAATAAATTTTAGCTTCTTCTAAAAAAATTGAATTCCAAATTCTATCTCTCTCCCTTTTCTGTTCCCTAAGATGGTGAGAAGTCTGATGTAAGTTATATATTGTTTGTATTATTTTTATTTTTCCCTTCAATAGTATTTTATTTTTTGAAATACACATAGATAGTTTCAAAAATTCATTTTTGTAAAATTTTGTGTTCCAGTTTTTTCTCTGCTCCTCCCTCACCTCCTCCTTCCCCCAAAACGGGAAGCAAATTGATATAGAATCTATAGTGGTTCTCAAACTTTTGTTTTCAGTATCTTTATCCTATTAAAATTATTGAGGATCTTTCCAAAGTGTTTTTGTTTATCTGGGTTATATTTATAGACATTTACCATATTGGAAATAAAAACTATTTTTGAATTTGTAGACCCTCTAAAAGGGTTTCAGAGATCCCCAGGATTCTCTACACCATACTTTGAGAACCACTGATATAAATTAAACATGTACAATCTTTTAAAACTTATTTTCATTTTTGTCATGTTATGCAAGAAAAATCAAACTAAAAGAAAAAAAAAACATGAGAAAAACCTAAGAAACAAATAAAGATGAAAAAACTATGCTTTGATCCACATGCAGTATCCACTGATCTCCCTAGATGTGCTTGGCATTTTCCATCCCAAGTCTAGTGGAATGGAAAATACTATGTTTTGACCCATGTGCAGTCTCCATGGTTCTCTCTCTGGATGCAGATAGCATTTTCCTCACCAAGTCTATTAGAATTGTCTCAAATCACTACATTGCTGGTAAGAGCCAATTACATCATAGTTGATCATCATATAATTTTGCTTTTACTGTATACAAACTTCTCTTAGTTTAATTCACTTCACTCAACACTGGTTATTGTAAGCCTTTTCAGGTTTTTCTGAAATCAGCCTGCTTACCATTTCTTATAGAACTATAAGATTCTATTACATTCATATGCCATAATTTATCCAGCTGTTCCCCAACTGATGGAACGTTCCAGTTCCTTGTTACTACAAAAACAATGACCATAAACACATGAGGTCCTTTTCTCTCTTTGGGATAACTTTTGGATCAAAGGGTATGCATAATTTTAGACCCCATTAGGCATAGTTCCAAATTGATTTTCAGAATGATTGGATCATTTTACAGCTCTACTAAGAATGCATTAGTGTTGAAGTTTCTGAAAAAACTGGAACATTTATCAGTATTTTTTCTGTTATCTTAGCCAATATGAGAGGTGTGATGAATATCTCACAGTAATCTTTATTTGTATTTCTTTAATGAACAGTGATTTAGAATATTTTTCAAGTGAGTATAAATGGATTTAATTTCTTCATCTGAAAATTATCTATTCATAGTTTTTGACCATTTATCAATTGTGGAATAACTTTTATTATTATGAATTAGCATAAGTTCTCTGTATATTTTAAAATTGAGGGCTTTATTAGAAAAGTTGACTGTAAATACTGATTCTCAGTTTTCTCCTTCCATTCTAATCCTGGCTGCATTGGTTTTGCAATTTAAATTTAATATAATAAAAATTATCCATTTTGTATTTCACAATATTCTGTAATTCTTCTTTCATCATAAGTTTCTCCCTTTTCCACAGATCTGATAGGTAGATTATCCCTTGTTCTCCTAATTTGTTTATAAAATTACCCTTTATGTCTACATCATAAACCCATTTTGACTTAAACCTGGTATATGTTGTGAAATGTTGGTCAATGCCTAGTTTCTGCCAAGCTATTTTTCAGTTTTCCCAACAATTTTTGTCAAATAGTGTATTTTTATTCCAGAAACTGGAGTCTTTAGATTTATCAAATAGTAGATTAATGTAGTCATAGATATAAATTTTTTTAATTATAGGTTTTTATTAACAGAACATACACATGGATAATTTTTACAACATTGTCCCTTGCACTCACTTCTGTTCCAACTTTTCCCTTCCCTCCCTCCACCTTCTTCCCTAGATGGCAGGCAGTCTTATGCATGTGAAGCATGTTAAAATATATCCTAGATACAATATATGTGTGCAGATTCATACAATTCTCTTGTTGCACAAAAAAATTGGATTCAGAAGGTAAAAATCTGGGAAGAAAAACAAAAATGCAAGTAGTCCACATTCATTTCCCACACAACTCCACCAACAATGCATCATTATCCCAGTTTTCCCACATCCCCTCCAGCATTCATCACTATCTTTTTCTGTCATCTTAGCCAATCTGAGAGGTGTATAGTGGTATCTGAGAGTTGTCTTAATTTGCATTTCTCTGATCAATAGTTATATGGAACACCCTTTCATATGAATAGAAATAGTTTTAATTTCATCATCTGAAAATTGTCTGTTCATATCCTTTGACCATTTATCAACTGGAGAATGACTTGATTTCTTATAAGTTAGAGTCAATTTATATATTTTGGAAATGAGGCCTTTGTTTGCATTAGTTTTGTTTATATAAAAACTTTTTAATTTGAAATAATCAAAATTTTCTATTTTGTGATCAATAATGATCTCTAGTTTTCATTGGTCATGAATTCCTTCCGCTTCCACAAGTCTGAGAAGAAAACTATCCTATATTCCTCTAATTTATTTATAATCTTGTTCTTTATGCCTAAATCATGAACCCATTTTGACCTTATCTTGGTGTACGGTATTGAGGGTCCATGCCTAGTTTCTGTTATGCTAGTTTCCAGTTTTCCCAGTAGTTTTTATCAAATAGTGAATTCTTATCCCAAAAGTTGGGATTTAGAGAAATGCAAATTAAGGCAACTCTGAGATACCACTACACACCTGTCAGATTGGCTAAGATGACAGGAAAAAATAATGATGAATGTTGGAGGGTATGTGGGAAAACTGAGACACTGATGCATTGTTGGTTGAGTTGTCAATGAATCCAACCATTCTGGAGAGCAATCTGGAATTATGCCCCAAAAGTTATCAATCTGTGCATAACCTTTGATCCAGCAGTGTTACTACTAGGCTTATATCCCAAAGAGATACTAAAGAAGGAAAAGGGACCTATATGTGCCAAAATGTTTGTGGCAGCCCTTTCTGTGGTGGCTAGAAACTGGAAAATGAATGGATTCCCATCAATTGGATAATGGTTGGGTAAATGAATGTTATGGAATATTATTGTTGTGTAAGAAATGATCAAAAAGATGAATACAAAAAGATTTGAAGATATTTACATGAACTCATGCTGCATGAAATGAGTAGAACCAAGAGATCATTATACACTTCAACAATAATAATTCAGTTCCAACTGATCAATGATGGACAGAATCAGCGACAACCAGAGAAGGAACACTGGGAAATGAGTGTGAACTGTTCGCATTTTTGTTTTTCTTCTCAGATTTTTACCTTCTGAATTCAATTCTTCCTATGCAACAAGAGAACTGTTCGGTTCTGCACACATATATTGTATCTAGGATATACTGTGACCTATTTAACATGTATAGGACTGCTTGCCATCTAGGGGAGGGGGTGGAGGGAGAGAGGGAAAAAATCAGAACAGAAGTGAGAGCAAGGGATAATGTTGTAAATCATTACCCTGGCATGGGTTCTGTCAATAAAAAGTTATTATAATAAAAAAAAAAGTTGGGATCTTTGGGTTTGTCAAACATTAGATTGCTATAGTTATTGACTATTTTGTCCTGTGAACCTAACCTATTCTACTGATCAACTAATCTATTTCTTAGCCAATACCAAATGATTTTGGTGACTGCTGCTTTATAATATAGTTTTAGCTCAGGTTCAGCTAGGCCACCTTCATTTGATTTTTTTTCATAATTTCCCTTGAAATTCTTGACTTTTTTTCCCTTCTAGATGAATTTTGTTTTCATTTTTTCTAGGTCACTAAAATAGTTTCTTGAGAGTATTGTCATCTTTATTATATTTGCTCGGCCTATCTAAGAACACTTAATATTTTTTCCAATTATTTAAATCTGACTTTATTTGTGTGGAAAGTGTTTTGTAATTTTGCTCATATCATTCCTGACTTTCCTTTGATAGATAGATTTCCAAATATTTGTACTAACAACAATTATTCTGAATGGAATTTCTTTTTGTATCTCTTGCTGTTGGATTTTGTTGGTAATGTATAATAATGCTGAGGATTTATGTGCATTTATTTTGTGTCCTACAACTTTACTAAAGTTATGAATTATATATAATAGCCTTTTTAGTAGAATCTCTATGGTTCTCTAAATATACCATCATATCATCTGCAAAGAGTGATAATTTGGTTTCCTCATTACCTACTCTAATTCCTTTAATCTCTTTCTCAACTCTTATTGCCAAAACTAGCATTTCTAATACAATATTGAATAGTAATAGTGGATAACTTGTTTCACTCCTGATCTTATGGGAATGGTTCCAGTTTATCCCCATTACATATGATGTTTACTGATGGTTTTAAATAGATGCTCCTTACTATTTAAAGGAAAAATCTATTTATTGCTATATTCTCAAGTGTTTTTATTAGGAATGGATGTTGGATTTTATCAAATGCATCTATTGAGATGGTCATATGGTTTTTGTTAATTTGGTTATTAATATAGTCAATTATGCTAATAGTTTTTCTAATATTGAACCAGCCCTGCATTCCTGGTATAAATCCTACTTGGTCATAGTGTACTATCCTGCAGATGACTTTCTATAATCTTTTTGCTAATATTTTATTTAAGATTTTAGCAACCCTTAGCATCAATATTCATTAGAGAAATTGGTCTATAATTTTCTTTCTCTGTTTTCAGCCTACCTGGTTTAGGTATCAGTACCATGTCTGTATCATAAAAGGAATTTGGCAGGACTCCTTTAATCCTTAATTTTTCAAATAGTTTACATAGAATTGGAGTTAATTGTTCTTTAAATACTTGGTAGAATTCACATGTAAATCCATCTGGTCTTGGGGATTTTTTGTTAGAGAGTTAGTTAATAGTTTGTTCTATTTCTTTTTCTAAAATGGGAGTATTTAGACTATTTACTTCTTCCTCTGTTAATCTGGGAAAGCTATATTTTTGAAGGTATTCTTCCATTTCATTTAAGTTATCGAATTTATTGGCGTAAAGTTAGGCAAAGTAACTCCTAATTATTGCTCTAATTTCCTCTTCATTAGTGGCAAGTTCTCCCTTTTCACATTTAAGACTAACAATTTGATTTTTCTCTTTCTTTTTTAAAATCAGATTTACTAAGGGTTTATCTATTTTGTTGCTTTTTTCATAAAACCAACTCTTAGTTTTATTTTTTAATTCAATAGGTTTTTTTTTACTTTCAATTTTATTAATCTCTCCTTTTATTTTTTAGAATTTCAAGTTTAGTGTTTGACTGGGGCCATTTTAACTTGTTCCTTTTCTAACTTTTTAAGTTGCAAGCCCAATTCATTGACCTTCTCTTTCTCTATTTTATGCAAGTAGGCCTCTAGAGATATAAAATTTGCCCTTTTCACTGCTTTGGCTGCATCCCACACATTTTGGTATGACGTCTTATTATTGTCATTTTTTGGGTGAAGTTATTGATTATGTCTACTCATAGACATTATTATTTTGTATGCCTAACATATTCCCCTGATTCACTACTCAATCCTAGGCAGTACCAAATGATTTTAATGACCATTGCTTTATATAGTACAGCTAGGTTACTTTCCTTTGCAATTTTTCCATTAATTATTTTGATATTCTTGACCTTTTCTTTTTCCAGATGAAGTTTGTTATTATTTTTCCTAGTTATTAAAGTAAATTATATTGGTATGGCACCAATAAGTAGATTTAGATAGAATTTCATTTTTATAATATTATCTCTGCCAACCCATGAAGAAATGATATTTTTCCAATTGTTTAGACAACTATATTTGTGTGAAAAAGTTTTTGTTATTTTGTTTATATAGTTCCTAAGTTTGTCTTGGCAAATAGACTCCCAAATGTTTTTTCTTGTCTACAGTTATTTTAAATGAAATCTCTCCATCTCTTACTGCAGGTCTTTATTGGTAATATATAGAAATGCTAATGATTTAGGTAGGTTTGTTTTATATCCTGCAATTTTGCTAAAGTCATTGATTGCTTGTAGGAGTTTTTAGATGATTCTCTAGGATTCTTTAAATATTCCATCATATCATCTAGAAAGAGTGATAGTTTTGTTTCCTCATGATTTATTCTAATTCCTTCAATGTCTTTTTCTTTCCTTATTGCTAAAACTAATACTTCTAGTACAATAGTAAATAATAGTGATGATAATGTGCAACCTTATTTCATCCCTACTCTTATAAGGAATGCTTCTATCTTCTCCACATTTATGTACAATGTTTGCTGATGGTTTTGGATAAATGCTACTTATCACTGTTAAGAAAAGTCCATTTATTCCTATGCCCTCTAGTATTTTAAATAGGAATGTGTATTGTATTTTCCTCAAATTCCTTTTCTTCATTTATTGAGATAATCATATGATTTCTATTAGTGTTGTTATTGATCTGGTAAATTATGCTGTAGTTTCCCTTATATTGAGCCAGCTCTACATTCCTGGTATAGATCTACTCTGTCATAGTGTATTATCTTGGTGACAAGTACTTTGATTTCTTTGCTAATATTTTATTTAAGATTTTTTGATAAACATTCCTTAGGGAAATTGGATTTTGGAAATCTATAATTTTCCCCTACCCTCTTTTAGTTCTTTCTGGTTTAGGCAAGAGCACTTTAGCATTGTCATAAAGGGAATTTGACAGGAATTCTTCATGATTTTTAAAGTTCGGTAGAATTCACTTGTAAATCTATCTGATCCTGCAGATTTTGTTCAAATTTTGTTCAAACATTTTTGTACATGTGGATCTCTTTCCCTCCCATAAGATCTCTTTGGGATATATCCCAAATGTTTGTGGTAGCCCTCTTTGTAGTGTCAAGAAACTGAAACTGAGTGGATGCCCATCAGTTGGAGAATGGCTGAATAAATTGTGGTATATGAATGTTATGGAATATTATTAATCTGTAAGAAATGATCAGAAGGGTGATTTCAGGGAGGCCTGGAGAGACTTACATGAACTGATGTTAAGTGAAATGGGAAGAACCAAGAGATCATTGTACACGGCAACAACAAGATTACACAATGATTAATTATGATGGATGTGGCTCTTTTCAACAATGAGATGATTCAAACCAGTTCTAATTGTTCAGTGATGAAGAGAATCAGTGACACCTGGAAAGAGAACATTGGGAAATGAGTGTGGACCACAACACAGCATTTCCATTTTTTCTGTTGTTATTAGCTTGCATTTTTGTTTTCCCTATCAGATCCGGTTTTCTTTGTGCAACAAGATAACTGTATAAATATGTATGCATATATTGGATTCAACATATACTTTAACATATTTAACATGTATTGAACTACCTGCCATCTGGGTCGGGGTGAGGGGAAGGACAGGAAAAGTTGGAATAGAAGGTTTCGCAAGGGTCAATGTTGAAAAATTACCCATGCATATCTTTTGTAAATAAAAAAAAAACTATAAATAAAAAAAGATATAAGCCCAGTAGAAACTGTGCTGGATCAAAGGGTATGCACAGTTTCATAGCCCATTGGACATAGTTCCAAATTGCTCTCCAGAATGGTTGGATCCATATGTAGAGGGCTGAAACTCCAAAAAAGTATGCTTGAATCAGACAACTGAGCACTTAAGGCCAATTACCTATGCAATGTGAGATAATTGCTCTATTACCATATATTTGGATGATGGCTCTTCTCACCTTTGGGGCTTGCTGAATGTTTGATAGGCAAGGATTGGAGAAGGAGGGAGAGAGTCAGAGTCACTTGGTGGCAGGATGAGGAGGAGAGAGGCTGGAGATTCTGGACTCCAGGATTCAGGATACATCTTTGGCAAGTCATGTGGCAGCTTGCCTGCCTCCTTCACTTCTCCCCTAAAGACTTAAGACTTTAATTTATCCTGACTCAGGCTGACCCCAAGGCCCTCCATGGAACTATCCCTTATTTAATATTTGGCAGCTAACATGGACCAAAGACTCTAATTTTACTGAAGAAGTCCCTATGACCAGGAAATAGGGTGAGTATTAAAAGAGACAAAGAGGGAACTTACCTTGTTAAGAACAAAACTAGTAACTTTCATTTTCTAGCTGAAATGGGGCAGATATTAGGAAAAGATTCTCCCCCACCCCCACCTCCACCCCTACCCCCATCCCAAGGGAGCACTATAGAAAGTACACTTAGACTAATAAAGAGGCAAGGTTTGCTTGTAACTTGGAAGCAGATTGGTGGATTCTTGGAAACATTAGAATGCACGTCCCTTTGGTTCTTCAAGGAAGAAGAAATAGTCAGATAATTGGAAACTAGTAGGAGATCAACTATGTGAATATTACAATGATAAAGGTTCTGATTCAATTTCTAAGGAAGTTTCTATATATACAACATAATACAAAGGGCCTTAAAGAATCCCTCAAGTTCTAGAAAAAAAGAAAAGCTCTAAGGAGAATAGCCAGATAAGGAAGTATGAGGAGAGAGAGGAAGATAAGGGGAAGAGTAATAGAAATATTGCCAAAAGGCATGGGGAGTTAAGTGAACTTAAAGAATGTGATTCTTACTCTCATAGCTCAGCTTCAACTCTGCCTACACCTGAGCAGGCTCTTGACCCTCCCCTATAAACTTTACCTTCCTGGGTGGAGGGAAGAGGAGGAGTGGGAGAGGCAGTGACATTACCAGCACCACCCCTCCTCCCCATGACTCAATTGGAAAAGGCACTACTTAAAGCCAAAGAGGAAGGGCAGAATACAGCTGATTGTAGAATAGAAATGTATCCTGAGATTGAACAGCTTAACTCTTCAGGTCAAGAAAGGAGAAGATATATTCCTTTTAATTTAGAAATAAAGATCTGAAAAAGGCTTGCACTCTTTACTGGTCTATATCATCTTATGTTAAGATGTTATTACAGAATCGGGCTTATGAAATGTTTACCCCTAGTGACTGGAACTCTATAGCAAGGACATGCTAAGAACCTGGACAAAACTTGTTGTGGCTTTCTGAATACAGTGAAATCTGTAGGATACAAGCCCAACAAAATAGGCAAACTGGAGTTAATACTTGGATCACCTGTGACCAACTAACAGGTATAGGTTCTTATGCAGATGCTTCAGCACAGATTAATTACCCCATGCTATCAAAGCTTGGGGTTTTATCCCAGGTAAACAGGACAGAGGAGAGGCCTTCACAAAAATAGCATGAGGGCCAAATGAATCCTTTGCTGATTTTGAGGGACATCTGCAGACAGCTGTCATATGAACTATTGGTGAAAATGCAGCAACAGAAATTATGATAAGGCACCTTGCTAAAGAAACTGCTAATGAGATTTGTAAAAGAATTATACTAGGACTACACAAGGATTGTCCTTCAGAGGAGATCATAAGATGCTATGCCACAGTGGGCACAAATACCTTTTATACCCGGGCTGTGATGCAGAGTTCCCAGGATCTGGACATGGGAACACAGGGTCCCTTTTGGCAAGGGACTTTCAGAGAGACTTGTTAATGCTTTCAAGGTGGTAAAGTAGGGCACTTGAGAGCTCAATGTTGGCATAAAGACAGAGTGAGAAAACAGGGTGGAAGAACAAGACAAAACCCTACATCCAAAATGCGACAGAGGCTTCCATTGGGCATCAGAATGTAGATTGATTCAGGGAAATGGGATGGGAGCCCAGCCCTGGGCCCAAAGCAAAAAATACTTGGGGCATGATAGCAGCTGATTCTACATCCAGAGAGTCTTTAGAAGTTCAGTACTCAGACATGACCAATCAGCCAAGAAGCAATCTGATGGGAGAAAGGGATTACATAATCAATCAGCCAGGAAGCAACCTGGTGGGAGAAAGGGATTACAATTGAGGAGAATAGAGTTGTATGCAGCTGGGAGTACTGAGATATCTCCTGGAGAGGTGAAATCTGTTCCTCTCCAGCCTATGGATTCTTTGCCTCCAGGTACAGTAAGCTTGACCATTTCACCTCCTAAGAGTACTTACAAAACAGTGTTCATCCATACATTGATGTGGGAAACTGGGGATGTGTAGATAATATCCCAGTCTCTAATACAGGTAGACAATGTGTGACTTATCAATCAGAAGAAGTAGTAGCATCAGATTTACTCATACAGACTCCTAATAAACAATCTGGTGATAGTTGCCCAAATTCTGACTCCAAGCAACAGAATCTAGGAATATTCTGGATTGCAGATGTGACAACTGACCAACCTATGCTCACTCTATGTGAATGGCATACCATTAGAAGTACTGGTAGACACAGGTGCAGATTGTACAGTCATTAGAGGTGCCAACTTGCACAGTCATGGACAAAGATTAAGGCACACACTTATATGGAAGGGACCAGATAAGTTAACTGCTTGGGGTTCTCGCCTCCCTGAGAAGTCATGGAGGGCGTGATCACTTGTGGTCTAAAACAAAAGAAAGCAGGAGATGTAGAGAGCTGAAACTCCAAAAAGGTATGCTTGAATCAGACAAATGAGCACTTAATGCTAATTAGTATATATTTGGATGATGACTCTTCTCACCCTTGGTGCTTGCTGAATGTTTGGTGATGAGATAATCATAGGCCAGGATTGGAGGGTGAGGGAGAGAGTCAGAGTCACTTGGTGACAGGACAAGGAGGAAAGAGGCTGGAGACTCTGGATTCCAGAATTCAGGATACATCTATTCTCTACAGATAGAGAAAGAATCAGATGAGGGCCAATGAGCCATATTCACCTTGTCCATTGAAGAGAGATGGACCAGACCTTTGAAACAAAAGAGGAGACCTAAGAAACATTGGGTGTTTCCATCGCTGATTATGCTCATCTCTGAAAGAGCATGGTAGTTATGGCAATTGACTCATGGACATCAAAAATTGTTAATGAGACTGATGCATTTCAAAACCTTCAGGAGTCATTGGAATCCCTGAGACATGAAGATTGTCGTAGGACTTGATAACCCTCAGGAATCATTGGATTCCTAGGACTTCAAAATCTGAAGGAATCATTGGATTCCATAACACATAAGACTATGGCAGGGCTTCAAAAACTTCCAGGAATCTCATTGGATTCCCTGATATGTGAAGCAATGGACAATAGGTTAGTTTTGGACTATCTCTAGGCTGCTGAAGGAAGCGTATGTGTGATTGTTATTTACAACCCTCCTTCTAGGATTTCTGGAAATCTTTTACAATACCATGTTGATTCATATTTTTTGTTATATCACTACTTGCATGTACAATTCATGTTTATTACACCTCATTGAGTCTGCACCTGCTATGGGGAGAGTCATCACTACTAGTCTGTGATATATTCCTATGTGCTTGTGTAATACCTCCCATGCTGATGGATTTGTGTATACCTGTTTCTAGTAAGACCCTTCATCCCAGAAACTCGCTAACAATATCTGGCTTGACTCCCCATTTCCCTTTGGTGTTTTTCATCTCTCTTTCTGAGAAGTCAGGGTGGGCATGATCACCTCCTTTTTGGTGTTTTCACCTCTTTTCCTTAGAAGTCAGGGAGGGCGTAATCACCTCCTTTTTGGGGTTCTCACCTCCCTGAGAAGTCAGGGAGGGCGTAATCACTTGTGGTATAAACAAAAGAAAGCAGGAGATGTAGAGAGCTGAAACTCCAAAAAGGTATGCTTGAATCAGACAAATGAGCACTTAATGCTAATTAGTATATATTTGGATGATGACGACTCTTCTCACCCTTGGTGCTTGCTGAATGTTTGGTGATGAGATAATCATAGGCCAGGATTGGAGGGTGAGAGAGAGAGAGTCAGAGTCACTTGGTGACAAGACAAGGAGGAAAGAGACTGGAGACTCTGGACTCCAGAATTCAGGATACATCTTTGGTAAGCTATCTGGCTGCTTACCTGCCTTCTTCACTTCTTCCCCTAAAGACCAAGGACTTTAATTTATCCTGACTCAGGCTGATGAGGCCCTCCAGGGAGCTAGCCCATACTTTACATCCATTCACAATTCCTCCAACAATGTATTAGTGTCCAAGTTTTCCCACATCCCCTACAACATTTTTTATTGTCTTTTCCTGTCATCTTAGCCAATCTGAGAGTTGCGTAGTGGTACCTCAGAGATGTCTTAATTTGCATTTCTCTGATCAATAGTGATTTAGAGCACCTTTTAAAATGACTAGAAATGGTTTTGATTTCTTCATCTGAAAACTGTCTATTCATATCCTTTGACCGTTTTTCAATTGAAGGATAGCTTAATTTTTTATAAATTTGAGTCAATTCTCTATATATTTTAGAAATGAGGCCTTTATCAGAACCTTTGAATGTAAAAAAATGTTTCCTTAGTTTATTGCTTTCCTTGTAATCTTATCTGCATTAGTTTTGTTTGTACAAAACCTTTTAACTTAATGTAATAAAAATTGTCTATTTTTTTGTTCAATAATGATCTCAAGTTCTTCTTTGGCCACAGATTCTTCCTTGTCCACAGACCTGAGAGGTAAGCTATACTTTGTTCTTCTAATTTGCTTATAATATCACTCTTTATATATACATTATGAACCCATTTCTTGATATATGATGTTAGGTATATGCCTAGTTTCTTCAATACTAGTTTCCAATTTTCCCAGCAGTTTTTGTCAAATATTGAGTTTTTATCCCCAAAGCTAGGGTTTGGGGATTTGTCAAACATTTGATCACGATAGTCATGAGTATTTTGTCCTGTGAACCTAACCCATCCCACTTATTGACTACTCTATTTTTTAGCCAGTACCCAATGATTTTTTTTCCTTCTTTTTTTAAAAAAAATTTTAGTTTATTTTTTAATAACTTTTTATTGACAGTATATATGCATGGGTAATTTTTTACAACATTACCCCTTGCACTCACTTCTGTTCCAACTTTTCCCTTTCCTTCTCCACTCCTTCCCCTAGATGACAGGCAATCTTATACATGTTAAATATGTTATGGTATGTCCTAGATACAATATATGTATGCAGAACCTAACAGTTCTCTTGTTGCATAAGAAGAATTGAATTCAGA
The DNA here is from genome assembly GCF_902635505.1 of Sarcophilus harrisii. Taxonomy (NCBI): domain Eukaryota; kingdom Metazoa; phylum Chordata; class Mammalia; order Dasyuromorphia; family Dasyuridae; genus Sarcophilus; species Sarcophilus harrisii. The sequence goes on from NC_045426.1 coordinate 200,336,370, forward strand.
AGGTAAAAATAACTTGAGAAGAAAAACAAAAATGCAAACAGTTCACACTCATTTCCCAGTGTTCCTTCTCTGGTTGTAGCTGATTCTGTTCATCATTGATCAGTTGGAACTGAATTAGATCTTCTCTTTGTTGAAGATAACCATTTCCATCAGAATACATCCTCATACAGTATTGTTGTTGAAGTGTATAATGTTCTCTTGGTTCTACTCATTTCACACAGCATCAGTTCATGTAAGTCTCTTAAAATCTTTTTGTATTCATCTTTTTGGCCATTTCTTACACAACAATAACATTCCATAACATTCATATACCACAATTTATCTAACCATTCTCCAATTGATGGGCATCCATTCATTTTCCAGTTTCTAGCCACCACAGAAAGGGTTGCCACAAACATTTTGGCACATACAGGTCCTTTTTTCCTTCTTTAGTATCTCTTTGGGATATAAGCCCAGTAGTAACACTGCTGGATCAAAGGGTATGCACAGATTGATAACTTTTTGTGCATAATTCCAGATTGCTCTCTAGAATGGTTGGATTTGTTCACAACTCCACAAACAATGCATCAGTGTCCCGGTTTTCCTGCATCCCCTCCAACATTCGTCATTATATTATTCCTGTCATCTTAGTCAATCTGACGGGTGTGTAGTGGTATCTCAGAGTTGTCTTAATTTGCATTTCTCTGCTCAATAGTGATTTAGAACACTTTCATATGAATGAAAATAGTTTCAATTTCATCATCTGAAAATTGTTCATATTCTTTGACCATTTATCAATTGGAGAATCACTTGATTTTTTTATAAATTAGAGTCAATTCTTTATATATTTTGGAAATGAAGCCTTTATCAGAACCTTTAACTATAAAAATGTTTTCCCAGTTCTTGCTTCCTTTCTAATCTTGTTTGCATTAGTTTTGTTTAGTACTCAATGGTTTTGATGACCACTGCTTTGCAATATAGTTTTAGATCTGGCACAGCTAGACCACCTTCATTTGCATTTTTCATTATTTCCCTTGGAATTCTTTTTTCTTCCAGATGAACTTTGTTATTATTTTTGTTATCATTTTTTTCTAGATCTGTAAAATAATCTTTTGGGAGTTTAATTAGTATGGCACTGAATGAGTAGATTAATTTAGGTAATATTGTCATTTTTATTATATTTGCTCAGTTACCCATGAGCACTTGGTATTTTTACAATTGATTAGATCTGATTTATTTGTGTCAAAAGTGTTTTGTAGTTGTGTTCATACAGTTCCTGACTTTGCCTTGGTAGGTAGACTCCCTCATATTTTATTTTATTAAGAGTTATTTCAAATGCAATTCTCTTTGTATCTCTTACTATTAGACTTTGTTGGTTATATATAAAAATGCTAATGATTTATGTGGATTTATTTTGTATGCTGAAGTTTTGAATTGTTTTCAGTAATTTTTCAGTTGATTCTCTAGGATTTTCTAAATATACTATCATATCATCGTTAAAGAGTGAGAATTTGGTTTCCTCATTACCTACTCTAATTCCTTCAATCCCCTTTTCTTCTTTTATTCCCAAAGCTAACATTTCCAATACAATATTAAATAGCAATGGTGATAATTGTCAACCAAGGTCCCAGAGCTCACTGGCTTACAATTTGACTTTTGTATTGCTTTTGGGGCATCTTAAAGTAAATCTGCTTAACCACTGGCTTGCATCCAGAACACAGCAGTCTAAGAGACTCACAGTAGATTCTCCAGTGCACAGACTCTGGAATGCCCTGGCTCCCTGCCCTGTGCTTCCTGTGCTGTATTCTGGGGTTGGCAATTTTTCCCCCTGCCTGCTTGAAATAGACCTTTTCTGAAGTTCTTCCAGTGTATCTTCTGGAAATTTGTTGTACTCCAAATATTTTGGGGTTCTGTCACTCCAAAACCAGTTCAGAGAATTAATTTGCTGTTATTTTGATGGAAGTTTGGAGGAGATCACACACTTGTCTGCTCTCTGCTATCTTGGCTCCATGTCTTCTTTTACTTGATTTTTAAAAATATTTTTGAACTCTTTCAAGAGAATTTTTGAGCTTGATTGCAGTTCATAATCCTTTTTGAGGCTTCTTCCATAAACATTTTGCCATTATTGCCCTCTTCTGGGTTTGCATTCTGATCTTCCCTGTTGCCATAGTAGGTTTTGGCTTTTTTTTTTTTTTTTTTTTGCTCATTCTAAAAAGTTGAACTCTATTCTCTGTTTTACATAGGAGAGATTAACCCAAACTTCTTTTGGGGGGATACACAGCTTTGCCCTTACTTTCAGCTGCTGAATTGATCTGGCCCAGTTCCATCTGTTATGCTGGATTCGGGGGCTCACAATTTGTCTACTGTGCTTGGATTGGAAGTCTCACAGCTGTACTATTGAGTCACTGGCCCTCTGAACTAGGACAGTTGTATTTTGGCTAAGGGCCTCTTACAGGATTCTTCACATTGTGCCTGTGCTAGGCTATGCCTCCCCCCACCCCCCTTACACAAGTGAGACATACCTTTCCTGAAAAACTGTTTCATTCTGAACATATATGGATTCTGTAATTCCAGAACCCATTCAGAGGCTTGATCCATTATTGATTTTGAGGGAAACTGGGGAGATTCAGGCAATAATCTGCCTTCTTTCTACCATCTTGGCTATGCTCAGTTTGTATTGCTTTTAAAAGGAGAACTTCACAAATACATCTTCTTTTCCAAATCATTCTTTCGAACTAAAAGAAAATTGAAACATCTGGATAACCTATATCATAACACATTTTGTCTTATGCTCTCACTTTTCCTCTTAACATTAAAAAATCCAGTCATAAATGGATAGAGTTAGACAGAAGCAGGATATGAAGCATGCTACTACTCTCACGTCAATTTTACAGTCTCAGTTAAAAAAAAATACACAAACTCTCATCCACAGTAACCATGTTTTATTTAAAAATACAATATGGTACTAAAAAAGATTTGTTTTGTAATGATATAAAATTTCAACAGATTCAACATTCAATGAAGCAGATACATGCCCATATGAAAAGGATTTCATATTTCAGGAACTTGTTTTTTGATTCAAGGGAATTTTTACTTTAAGAGGGAAATAGAAATAATGAGAAAAGGAAAAAAAAAGACAGAAATTAAAAAAAAAAGAGCTTTAGAGAACAGAGATTACCTCCGAGTAATACTGAGATTTCAAAATGGAAAGCTAAATTAGAGAAGATTGTGAACATCTACATTATCATCTATACTCATTTTATTTTGGTTCATAAGGAAATGAAAATTGAGCCACCTGGCAGAGATAGCTAGTGGTCCTAGTCATGTAGCTTTGCATGTATTGATTTTGATTTAAGGCTTGCTTCTGAAGCAAATAATTTGAATTTTGCATGATTCTATTAGGAACTGTGATGGACTGCTTGTCTCTCTTTATTATACTAAGTAGCTGATCTCCTGCACATTTACTTTTAAGTATAAGATTGGTGGATTTCATCTCTGTTCCATATTCCATGTGATTAAGATATGATGTTAATCTGCTATAGCAAGAGTACTGCTCCAGTATTGAATCAATACAAGACACTTTTATTATACTTCATTTACATATTTATTCCTTTATCTATTTATCTTTGTAAAATTGAAGACTCAAACTTCAAATCATTTTCATCACTGGATATCTTTATCATTGCTGAAAAATAAGTGGGATAATCACTTAAAATTTTAGAGATCAAATGAAAATTTCTCTTAAAAAGATTTTGTTATGTCACTCTGTTTCTCTGTTTTGGACATTTTTGTTATATACTTTATTTGGGCAATGTATTCCAATAATATAAGAATCAGCTCCTAGGAGATAATGTTTACTTTAATTTTCTGAAATGTCTTCCTGTTGTTGATTAGCATCTGGATTCCTTGTTTAGCAAATGAAAACAGTTTTCAGGAAAATAGTGTCTAAATGTCTTACCTAAGTCTTGGGACTTAAGGAGTGTAAGAATGGGGTGATGATTGTCTCATAAAATTAATAGTTTGATTTAAGGCAACTAGGTTTAGCTATTTTGGATACCTGAAGGTGAGGTTAAGGGTTAGAGTTATTAGTATAATAAAGAAATCTGTCTTTAAATAGGTCCTCAACAGGAAACTTAAGACATTAAGTTATAGAGAAAGTCATTACACTAAAGAATTAACAATTAGTGAGAGTAAAAGTTCGAGTAAGGCCAAGCAGGAGGGATCTTTTGGAAATTATACACTACATATATGCACATATATATGAATAGAAGCACATATGTCCAAAATATAGAAAATCAAATATATTAATTATTGTGGAATAAATATTAAGTGTAATTATAATTTTATGTTGTATTATATATAATTATATAACAATTTATATTATATAAAATATAGTATAACATAAAACATATTATACATAAGTAGCACATCTATAATTATATCCTATATAAATATATATCATATTTTATCATATATGCACAAATATATAATAATATATAATTGATTTTTGGGAAACAATTATGAACTGGGAGGATCAAAATAAGCTTTCTGTAAGATATTCCTATGATAGTAAGTCAAGTGGCTGTCATAGATGATAGAGGAGCAGAGGAGGCAGCCATGCAGTAAAAATCACCTTGCATTCCACTATGCTCCATGGCAACAGATCACTGTTCTCATGAATTAAAGCATGTACATCTATGTATATATTTTTTATATTTACTTACCTGTATTTGTGGTTTAACATCAATAGAATGTAAACTTCCTGAAAACGGGGACTATTATTTTTTTTTGATGTTTATTTCCCATATAATCTAACGCAGGCTGGGTACTTAACAAATGTTCTTTAATTGAATGTACATATAAGATCACATGATTTGAAGCTAAAAGTTCTTATATATCATATAGTCCAAAATATTTTTTAATAGATGAAACTAAAGTTTAGAATCAGAGAAAACAAAGATTTCTATGAAATGATGCAGTGTAAAGTATAGAACAAAATTTATCAGATTTAACCAAATTACTTACAATATCATAAAGAAAAACAACTTTAAAGGATTAAGAATTCTGATAAATTAAATAACTAATCTCTACCTCAGACCAATCTAAAGCATGTTTCTTACCTCTTAACAAAGAAATGATGCTATAAAGGTTTAAAATGAGAAATGCTTCTTTAGACATGACCAATGAGTGAATTTGTTTTGATTGACAATGCTTATTTCTTACAAGTCAGGAATTTTTGGAATATTGTATCCCAAGCTTTCTAGTTCATTATAATGGTAGCTTCTAAATTCGATGTGATTTTGACCTTTTTTTTCCTGGTTCTTGAATACTTTCTTAGTGATTAATTCTAGGATGTTTTTCTGAATTTTGGCCATATAATAATATGGTATTTTTACTTGGGGCTTCTGTGAACATTGCATTCTTATTATTATTTCCACTTTGCTCTGTAGTTCTAAAAGTTCTGGGTGTTTTTTTTAATGATTTCTTGAAAAATAATACATAATGGCAGAAACTAGGCATTGACCCACACTTAACACCATACACCAAGATAAGGTCAAAATGGGTTCATGACCTAGGCCTAAAGAATGAGATTATAAATAAATTAGAGGAACACAGGATAGTTTACCTCTCAAACCTGTGGAAGGGGAAGGAATTTATGACCAATGAAGAACTAGAGATCACTATTGACTACAAAATAGAAACTTTTGATTATATCAAATTGAAAAGTTTTTGTACAAGCAAAAGTAATGCAGACAAGATTAGAAGGGAAACAGTAAACTGGGAAAACATTTTTACAGTCAAAGGTTCTGATAAAGGCCTCATTTCCAAAATATATAGAGAATTGACTCTAATTTATAAGAAATCAAGCCATTCTCCAATTGATAAATGATCAAAGGATATGAATAGACAATTCTCAGATGAAGAAATTGAAACTATTTCTAGCCATATGAAAATATGCTCCAAATCATTATTAATCAGAGAAATGCAAATTAAGACAAATTTGAGATACCACTATACACTTGCCAGATTGGCTAGAATGACAGGGAAAGATAATGATGAATGTTGGAGGGGATGTGGGAAAATAGGGACACTGATACATTGTTGGTGGAATTGTGAACACATCCAGCCATTCTGGAGAGCAATTGGAACTATGCTCAAAAAGTTATCAAACTGTGCATACCCTTTGATCCAGTAGTGTTTCTACTGGGCTTATACCCCAAAGAGATACTAAAGAAGGGAAAGGGACCTGTATGTGCCAAAATGTTTGTGGCAACCCTGTTTGTAGTGGCCAAAAGCTGGAAAATGAATGGATGTCTATCGATTGGAGACTGGTTGAGTAAATTGTGGTATATAAATGTTATGGAATATTATTGTTCTGTAAGAAATGACCAGCAGTATGAATACAGAGAGGATTGGAGAGACATATATGAACTGATGCTAAGTTAAATGAGCAGAACCAGGACCTCAACAATGATACTGTATGAGGATGTATTCTGATGGAAGTGGATTTCTTCGACAAGGAGATCTAATGAGAGAAGTAAAGGTAAAATTCAAAAAGAAATAAAAAAGAATCATAAAAGTAACTAATAGTGTGTTACAAACTGTATAAAAATTTCGTGTATAAAACTGTATAAAAAATTGTGTTTCAATTGATCAAGGATGGACAGAAACAGCTATACCCAAAGAAAGAACACTGGGAAATGAATGTAAACTGCTTGCATTTCTATTTTTCTTACCTGGTTATTTATACGTTCTGAATCCAATTTTTCCTGTGCAACAAGAGAACTGTTTGGTTCTGCACACATATATTGTATCTAGGATATACTGTAACCTATTTAACATGTATAGGATTGCTTGCCATCTGGGGGAGGGGATGGAGGGAGGGAGTGGAAAAGTAGGAACAGAAGTGAGTGCAAGGGATAATGTTGTAAAAAATTACCCTGGCATGGGTTCTGTCAATAAAAAGTTATTAAAAAAATAATACATAGATTCTTTTATTTTCATGGTTTTCAGAGACTACCGCGATTCTTAGATTAACTTTTCTGGATGTGTTTACAAGGTCAATATTATTCTACTAAACACCTTATATTTTCTTCCATTTTCAGTTTTTAAAATTTAATATTTCATATTTTTCATGCTGTTACTAGGAATTTGTCATTTGGACAAAATTTTTATACAGTTTGTGACATACTATTAGTTACTTTTATGATTCTTTTTTTATTTCTTTTTGAATTTTACCTTTACTTCTCTCATTTCATTTATAATTATATTTAAAACTCTTTAAAAACTCTTGCTTTATCTCTTACAGGAATTCTCATTGAACTTGTGACCATGCTGTATTTTTCTTTGTTGGAGTCAATCTTCTTTTATATTTATATCTTGAATTTCCTTAATGAGATTCTTTATTTTTGTGCTCATTCTTTTGATCTAATTCTAATTACACATTTAATGTTAGGGCTATACTTTGTGAACTTTTGTAGCAATGTCTGGTATAGTCCTGTTACTATATTTCTAGTGTATTGCCTGTTTTGCTATCTAGAATCCAAGGGACAACTCATGTTGAGAATCTACAAACTTTCAGTAATCTCAAAGCAGTCTGATTCAGGGCTAGGTCTATTTGTTGTCATTCTAGTTTGACCTCAGAAAATTCTTGACTTCACAGTTTGTATCCAAGCAACATATCCATGATCTTGCCTTTTTTGAAGTTCCAGTAGAATCCTATTGAATTCAGCTTCTATCAGATAGCTGGAAAGTTCACTATGTCCATGATCTGCCATCTGTAAAATGTAAAGGACTTGGTGGGGCCAACATGTCACAGTATAAAGAAATATAGTCAAACTCCTATGCCTATTTGCATCCCCACTACTCCTCCAAATATATCTAGAAAATACAATAGACCAAGTCCTAATCAGAATATCCAAGAAAAAAATTTCTAGCATATCCAAGAAAAAATTTCTAGACCAAATAGGGAAATAGAGAAGTCTGCAGATACTGGTAATAGTATCTAGTGAAACATTTCAGTGAAGGTAGTATTTATGTACCAGAATGAAAATAATTCCCAAATCCAGAGAGAGGGCCCTAAACTTTTTCAGAAAGCAATAATAGATACAAACTGATTCAGAATACTGCTTCAGAGTGACAGAACTACAAGCCTCTTTTCCCTAGAATTATTTTCCTGGTTATTCTAATGCAGGTTTCAGAGTACTCCAGAAACTAGAACTGAGAACTCACACAACTCCTGATATCTGAGTCAAATAGCTGCTTCCTATTACTTCTGAACTTGCCAGGTACATGGAAAGTTTTCATCTACTCCTTACTCTGGATAGCTACTTATAGACACAGACCATCTTCTCAGTTCATCTTTAATCAGTGTATCCAGACCTTAGTGAGCAAAAAACTTGCTGGTTTGTATATATTATTACTCTCTGAACATGTTTAGAGCTCTCCCTCTGGATTTTGGGTTTCTTTTCATTCTGGTATTACATTCACTGAAATGTTTCATTATAACACCAGTATCACAGACTTCTCTGTTTCCCTTGCTGGGCTAGAAATTTTTTTCTTGGATGTTCTGATTAGGACTTGGTTCATTATATTTTCTAGATATGTTTGAAAGAGTAGTGGGGATGCAAATGGGCATGCAAGTTTGACTATAAATCTTTATACTCTGACATATTGGCCCCAACAATCTCTTTTCATTTTATAGATAACACATCATGGACATAGTGAACTCAAGTTACTTTGCCAAGGTAACTGAGGTAGTAAGTAAGATATGGAATTTGAAGTCATGTTTACTGAATCTAGTTCAATCAAGAATTTTGTTTTGATTTTATTACATTTCACTAGTAACTTCTGTTTCCCTTTAGATATTCTCCTTTACCACATAATGTCTTAGTTTTGGACTCCTGCTGAAAATTCCATTCCTAATTTCTATATAACTTCTTGAATTTGGTTTCTCTGTGAACTCTGACTTGATTTGGAACAGCATATGATTTCCTATTATTTGGATCATTACTTAGAAGAGCCCTTTCTTCATAGGAGTGTTCTTCAGTTTGAACTGTTAATGTATCCTGATTTCCAGCATGCCTTTTTCTATGTGGGTGGGAGTTTGGCAGGAAAAGAAGAAAAAGATAGCAGTTCTGGCATAGTTTTTGTTGGGTTCAGTCTTAAAAATAGAAATCAAGTTTGTGGTTCTGTTTTTCAAGAACATTTCGGAGCAAGTTCATATGATTCTATATTACACAATATGAAAACTAGTTTGGTTTATTATATGATTTTCTTGGCACATAAATATAGCACTCTCTCTGTGCTATTCCTCTACATTAAAGTCAAATTGACAAATTGGGTCGTCTGAGGGTGACTCCCATTTACAGATTCTAGAATATTCTAGGGAATCTATAAGATCATAAGTCTTCAACAGGGTTTTTAACAGTTATCTAGTAGACATAATTAGCTTAAAGAAAAGGCACTTATTAAAAGGTTTTTTTTTTTTTACCATTTTCAAAAAGTGTCTACAAAATATTCTGTTCATGCCAAAGTGCATACTCTCATAGGCAATGTATATGAGAGTGAGTACAATAGTAGTTAGGGATAATTATATAAACAAATGCAATCAAGACAATTCAATCTTTTGGTATGACAAAGTCTTTTTTTAAAAAAAATTAATAGCCTTTTATTTACAGGTTATATGTATGGGTAACTTTACAGCATTAACAATTGCCAAACCTCTTGTTCCAATTTTTTACCTCTTACCCCCCACCCCCTCCTCCAGATGGCAGGATGACCAGTAGATGTTAAATATATTAAAATATAAATTAGATACACAATAAGTATACATGACCAAATTGTTATTTTGCTGTACAAAAAGAATCAGACTCTGAAATATTGTACAATTAGCTTGTGAAGGAAATAAAAAATGCAGGTGGGCAAAAATATAGGGATTGGGAATTCTATGTAATGGTTTTTAGTCATCTCCCAGAGTTCTTTCTCTGGGTGTAGCTGGTTCAGTTCATTACTGCTCCATTGGAAATGATTTGGTTGATCTCATTGCTGAGGATGGCCAGGTCCATCAGAACTGGTCATCATATAGTATTGTTGTTGAAGCATATAATGATCTCCTGGTCCTGCTCATTTCACTCAGCATCAGTTCACGACAAAGTCTTAATGTCCTTTTTCTCCTAATGGAGCTTTCATTTATACTAAGTAGATTACTCAGCTGGGTTGCTTGGGTCTGTTCCTCTATAGATCTTGAATCCATGGTTTTCACTCTTTTTTTTTTTTTTTTGCTGCCAAATATTCCATTTCTGCTTCCTGCCTTAGGCCATTCCCCCCTGGGTTCATGTATGTCTAGAAAGTATATGTACCTGGTTCATGAAATGTTTCCTATTGGGCAATTAGCTTTGTTCTAAAGAACAAATCATTGCTATAGGGGAGGTAAGAAAAATTATCTTTCCCCTATTCTATCCTTTGGATTAGGTATATGGATCACACTCCAAAGCACTGTCCCTCACCTGGACTGCTTCAGCTTGGTGACTAGCCTTCTAAAGGTTATCAGGCACATGAGGAATATATTCTCAGCTAACTACATTGCCCCTTCCAGTTTGTTAAAGAAAACCTTCATAATTCATAATTCCTAAAGGAATATAGGTGAAACTTTTTTTCTACTTTGTAAGGGATAATATGGTTCTACCATATCTTTACATTTTGTTAACGTTAATACCAGACTACTTCTATTAGTTGAACTTTTTGTGATAACACCTTGAATGGGGACAGAAATCAATTAGTCAGAGACCAACTGCTGTCCCCTGTCAATATTGCTGGAAAATAAAAACCCAGTACATACCTGATTCTTTCTTCCATCATACTATAGTAAAAAAAAAATAGTATGCTAAGATAAATCAAAAGAGAGGAGCTCTAGTTTTAGATTTGGCATTTTTAGCTAATTGTCTTTTGGTAAGTGCTTTAACTTTCCTTAAGTTTAATTTTCTTATCTATAAAATAAACCTACTGGATCAAATTATTGTTCTTTTGTTTCAAACACAGGCATACCTTGGAGATACTGTAGCTTCTATTCCAGAATGCTGCAAAAAAGTGAATTCACAATAAAGCCAATCACATGAATTTTTTGGTTTCTCTGTATACATAAAAGTTGTGTTTACATTATACAATAATCTATTAAATGTGGAATTGCATTATGTCTAGAAATGTACATACCTTAAATAAAAATTCTTTTAGCTAAAATTGTTAGCCATCACCTGAGTCTTCAACAAGTCTTTTTTATATGATAGAGGCTCCATACCCTCTTTTCTCTATGTTGATGCCTGCTGGCTAATAAGGGTGGTGATTGCTAAGAATTGGGATGGCTGTGGCCATTTCATAAAATAAAACAACAATGAAGTTTGCCCTATCAATTAACTCTTCCTTTCACTGGAATACTTAGAAACCGTTATAGGGTTATTAACTACCAAATTTCAATTAAAAGTATTGTATTTTCACAGCACCCACTCCTATTAAAAACACTAGAGAGCATAGGGAAAAGGAGAGTTTTCCTTAAAATAATAAGCAGTATATCTCTAAAACCTACAGCAAGCATTATTTATAACTGAGAGAAGCTGGGCACATTCCCAATAAAATCAGGGGTGAAACAAGGATGCCTATTATCACCACTATGTACTAGAAATTTTGGCTTTAGCAACAAGAAAATAAAAAGAAATGAAAAGAATTAGAATAGGCAATGAGAAATCAAACTATCACTCTTTACAGATGATATGATGATATACTTAGAGAATCCTAGAAAATCATTCAAAAGCCTACTGGAAACAATTCACAGCTTTAGCAAAGTTGCAGGATATAAAATAAACTCACACAAATCCTTAGAATTTCTATATTACTGAAAATGTCCATCATCAAGAGATAGAGAAATTCCATTTAAAATTATTGTAGACAAAATAAAATAATTGGGGGTCCACCTGCCAAGACAAACCCAAGAACTATTTGAACACAATTACAAAACACTTCTCCCACAAATAAAATCAGATCTAAGTAATTGGGAAAATATCAATTGTTCATAGCTTGGATGAACTAATATAATAAAAATAAAAACTATTCCTGAATTCTACTTATTCAGTGCTATACAAATCAAACTGGCACAACTTTATTTTATAGAACTAGAAAAAATAATAACAAAATTCAACTGGAAGAACAAAAGATCAAGTATCAAGGGAATCAATGAAAAAAAAATACAAAGCATCATGGTTTAGCAGTACCAAATCTAAAACTATTTTATAAAGCAGCAGTCATCAAAGCCATTTGGTACTGGCTAAGAAATAGAGTGGTGGATCAGTGAAATAGATCAGATACACTCAACAACAATAATCAAGGTCTATAGCAATCTAGTATTTGATAAATACCCAACTCTAGCTTCTGGAATAAGAACTCACTAGTTGACAAAATTTGCTAGGAAAACTGGAAGATAATATGTCAGAAACTCAGCATAGACCTACATCTCATAGGCCATACCAAGATAAGATCAAAAAGACCCATGATTTGAGCACAAAGGATGATATCGGAGAGCAAGGGATAATTTACCTATCAGATCTTTGGAGAAGGGAGGAATTTAGGACTAAAGAAGAACTAGAGAACATTATGAATGGCAAAATGGACAACTTTGATGACATTAAATTAAAAAGTTTCTCCACAAACAAAACCAACAGAAACAAGATTAAAAGGGAAGTACAATACTGGGAAAAAATCTTTACAGCCAGTATTTTTGATAAAGGTTTCATTTCTAAAATATATTTAAAAACTGCATCAAATTCATAAGACTATATATAAACCATTTCTCAGTTGATAAATGGTCAAAGGATATGAACAATTTTCAGATAACGAAATTAAAGTCATCTGTAATTATATGAAAAAAATGTTCTAAATCACTATTGATTGGAGAAATGCAAATTAAAACAACTCTGAGGTACCAAATACCTTACCCTTCTCAAATTGGCTAAAATGACAGAAAAAGATAATGATAAATGTTTGAGGGGATGTGGGAACACTGGAACACTAATGCAACATTCTTGATGGAGTTGTGAAATGATCCAACCATTCTGAAGAGAAATCTGGATCTATTCTCAGAGGGCTATAAAACTGGGTATATCCTTTGACCCAGCAGTGCCATTACTGGGTCTGTATCCCAAGGAAATCATAAAGGAGGGCAAAGGACCCACATGCATAAAAATATTTGCAGCACTTCTTTTTGTGTTAGCAGAGAATTGGAAAAGCAGTATATACCCATCAATTGGGGAATGGTTGGACAAGTTGTGGTACATGGAAGTTATGGGATATTATTGTTCTGTATAAAATGAAGAAAGGCCTGGAAAGATTTACATAAACTGATGCTGAGTGAATATATTGTACACAATAAGAGCAAGAATATGCAATAGTCAATTATGAAAGGCTTGGATCTTCTCAGTAGTTCAGTGAACAAAACAATCCCAAAAGACTTTGGACAGAAAATGTCATCTGCATCCAGAAAAAAGAGCTAAGGAGACTGAATGTAAATCATCACCAGCTATGTTCACTTCTGTTTTCTGTTTTTATCTCTCCCATGAGTTTTCCTTTTTGCTCTGATTTTTCTCTCCCAACATGATTCACAGAGCAATGTATATTAAAAATAAATAAACTTTAAAAAGAACATATACATCATTTCAAACTCCAAAATAATATTTTATTTTCAATTTAGAGAAAAAAAGCATTTTCATAACAGCACAAAAGAAAGATGGTTGCACATGAAATTGTGAATCTAGCAAGAAACTTGCTGTTCCTTTTAAATATACAACAAACACTATATTGATTTCTTTTTTCTCCCTGTCCCCCCCTCAGAGATGACTACAATAAATAGATATGTCATCTATATCTATACCTATAAGTGTAGTTATAACTACATCTATATTTAGAAAGATATATACATACATATATATTTATATGTGTGTATATAAATGTTTTTACACATGTGCATATATGTAAAATTATTGTATGCACACTTCTATTTATCATTTCCTTCTCTAGATGCACATAGCATTTTTATTTATATGTTCTTTATTTTTAATATAATTTAGTTGCTCAAAATTTTAGAGCTAAAACACTGAACTCATTATTTTTCATAGCACAATAGTATTCCATCTTAACCATATATGACAATTTGTTTAGTCATTCCCAATTGATGAATATCCCTGTAATTTCTAGTTCTTTGTCACCACAAACAGAGCTGCTATAAACATCCCATTCACAATTAAAGTTATAATTACTATCTCTGAATTTCCCTCCATCTAATTTTTATTCACTACTTTCTTTTTAAATCTCTGTAGTTTGTTTTGTATTTATACTGGCAGTTCAGATACCCCAGAAATGTGAATCTAGCCTTGAAATTGAGACAACTCTTTAGGTGGTTGCTTTTAAAACTATAGCTCTTAAGCTCACATCAGTATGCTTCCCATTAGCAGTTGGACATTATTATTTCTTCCTAAAGGCAATCCTAGGATTGAATAATAAGAGCAGTAGTTACAAAACATTTTTTTCCATAAACTTGTAGCTTAATTTTTAAGTAATACACAATGCCTATGGGAAAAGTAGATACACATATGTAAAGAGCTGAAACTATGAAAAGGTGTAGTTGAATCAGACAACCGAGCACTTAAGACTAATTATCTATTTGATATAAGACAATGGCTCTATTAGCATATATTTGGATAAATGGCTCTTTTCACTGTTGATGTTGGCTCAATGTTTGATGTTAAGATAATCATAAGCAAGGATTAGAGAGCTGAGGCCAGAGGCTAGAGACTCACTTTGTAGCAGGACTAGGAGGAGAGAAGTTGGTAACTTTGGACTCAAGAATCCAGGAGCCTCTTGGCAGTTTGTCTGTTTCCTTCACTTCTCCCCAGAGCAAGGACTTTAATTTATCCTGACTCTGGCTGATCCTGAGGCCTCCAGGGAGCTAACTTGGACTTAACACACTTAACAGTGGTAGGTAGGATATAGAAAGGGCTACAACAAGACACTATGAGTCATCTAAAAGAAATTTGTCACCACCTTAATGTCACTGGCATTAAAAAATATTATTGGCACTGGAGATAAACCAAAAAGAATAAGCTTTTGTTATTGTTTTCCCATTTACTGCTCCAGAGAGTTCCTGTTGCCACATAATAAATTTCTTGCTCAGAAATCCATTGGATAGCATAAGTGATTTTCTAACTTGGCATTTTAGACAAAGACAAAGACCATGTGAAATAAAGATGTGAAATTTTAATTTGTAAAGTTAAAATCAGGAACTTTTTCTGTTTTTGTTTAAGAAATAGAATTTTAGTACTGGAGAGTAACTTATGAGCTATTTTGTGTTACTTTATTGGGAACTTTGATTTTACTTTAATTTGTTATTGAATCTAGGTTTAAAACTGTGTAAATGCAGGAAAACTATTCGGGAGTTCCCATTATAAAAGGTTTTCCAACAGCAGTAATATATATTTGTGTAATAACTATTTCATTTGAATGCAGCTAATAACTGAACATATTTTACTATAGACAAGTCATTTCATATGAATTATTCCCTAGGCAATTTGGCTTATATTTGGAGTGACATAATCATCTCTTAAGCAAATATATTTCTATAACATTTGAACATATGGATAAAAAGCATTCACTTACATTGAATTCTGGTAGCCATGTATTCAAGCATGGTATTAAGTGCTTAAAGTATCATTTGCTGCTATAGGGGATATAAACAGGAGAGAAAAAAAGGAACAAGATGACATGATTATATGTCAAATATGTCAAAATTGAGCATGTTTTAATAAAGAGTTCTAAAAAAGATCTTGGGCTTTTTATGATAACAAATTCCAGAGATTGGGTTCAGGATTTTACATGTGAAATTGCATTGATAATTGTAAATAAGAAAATGAATAAATTAAGTGGTGTATAATAACTTAAATTTTCTAAAGTTTAGGGTGAATTATGGGTTGCTGATTTGATGTTCTTTTTTATTTAAATTTTTATTAGTATTCAACATTTACTTTTATAAGATTTTAATTTTCATTTCTCTCTCCTTCCTTTCCTTTTCCCCTCTTCAATACAGCAATCAATCAGATTGCAATGCAATCAGGTTGCAAATGTACATAATAACATATATAATAATACATAATGTTTATAAGAAACAGAAGTCCAAGTTGGTCATTTTGTGAAAGAAGAATTAGAACAAAATGGAAAAATCACAAGAAAGGAAAAGGAAAAAAAATGTAAACATAGTATACTTCAATCTGCATTTAGACTCCACAGTTCTTTGGATGTATATACTATTTTCCATATTGAGTCTTTTAGAATTCTCTTAGATCACTGAATTGGTATGAAGAACTAATTCTATCCAAGTTCATCATTTACATAATGTTGCTGTTACTGTGTATAATGTTCTTATGGTTTTGCTCACTGCACTCTGCATCAGTTTATGTAAGTTTTTTCAGATTTTTTCTGAAATCAGCCTGCTTATCATTCTATTATTTTTTAATTAATTAATTTTTAATAACTTTTTATTGACAGAACCCATGTCAAGGTAATTTTTTACAACATTATCTCTTGCTCTCACTTCTGTTCCGATTTTTCCCCTCCCTCCCTCTGTCACCTCCCCCAGATGGCAAGCTGTCCTATACATGTTAAATAGGTTACAGTAGATCTTAGATACAATACATGTGTGCAGAACTGAACAGTTCTCTTGTTGCTCAGGGAGAATTGGATTTAGAAGCTATAAATAACCCAGGAAGAAGAAGAAAAATGCAAGCAGTTTACATTCATTTCCTAGTGTTCTTTCTTTGCGTGTAGCTGCTTCTGTCCATCCTTGATCAATTGAAACTGAGTTAGATCTTCTCTTTGTAGAAGAAATCCACTTCCATCAGAATACATCCTCATACAGTATCGTTGTTGAGGTATATAATGATGCCCTTATTCTGCTCATTTCACTCAGCATCATTTTATGTAAATCTCGCCAGTCCTCTCTGTATCCATCCTGCTGGTCATTTCTTTCTTTTTTTTTTTTATTTAATAGCCTTTTATTTACAGGATATATGCATGGGTAACTTTACAGCATTAACAATTGTGCTGGTCATTTCTTATAGAACAATAATATTCCATAACATTCATATACCACAATTTACTCAACCATTCTCCAATTGATGGGCATCCATTCATTTTCCAGTTTCTAGCCACTACAAACAGGGCTGCCATAAATATTTTGGCACATACAGGTCTCTTTCCATTCTTTAGTATCCCTTTGGGGTATAAGCCCAGTAGAAACACTGCTGGATCAAAGGGTATGCACAGTTTGATAACTTTTTGAGCATAGTTCCAAATTGCTCTCCAGAATGGCTGGATGTGTTCACAATTCCACCAACAATGTATCAGTGTCCCTGTTTTCCTACAACCCCTCCAACATTCCGCGTTATCTTTCCCTGTCATTCTAGCCAATTTGACAGGTGTGTAGTGGTATCTCAGAATTGTCTTAATTTGCATTTCTCTGATCAATAGTGATTTGGAACACTCTTTCATATGAGTGGTAATAGTTTCAATTTCATCATCTCAAAATTGTCTGTTCATATCCTTTGACCACTTATCAATTGGAGAATGGCTTGATTTCTTATAAATTAGAGTCAATTCTCTATATATTTTGGAAATGAGGCCTTTATCAAAACCTTTGACGGTAAAAATGCTTTCCCAGTTTATTGTTTCCCTTCTAATCTTGTCTGCATTATTTTTGTTTGTACAAAAACTTTTCTATTTGATATAATCAAAATTTTCTATTTTGTAGTCAATAGTGATCTCTAGTTCTTCTTTGGTCATAAATTCCTTCCTCTTCCATAGGTCTGAGAGGTAAACTATCCTATGCTCTTCCAATTTATTTATAATCTCATTCTTTACGACTAGCTCATGAACCCATTTTGACCTTATCTTGGTGTATGGTGTTGTGTGGGTCAATACCTAGTTTCTGCCATACTAATTTCCAATTTTCCCAGCAATTTTTGTCAAATAATGCATTCTTATCCCAAAAACTGGGGTCTTTGGGTTTGTCAACCACTAGATAATTAAATTTATTGGATGTTTTGTCCTTGTCAAATTCTTGACCTTTTGTTTTTCCATATGAACTTTGTTGTTATTTTTTCTAGGTCATCAAAATAGTTTTTGGGAAGTCTGATTGGTATAGCGCTAAATAAATAGATTAGTTTAGATAGTATTGTCATCTTATTTATATTTGTTCGCCCAATCCAAGAGCATTTAATATTTTTCCAGTTGGCTATATCAGACTTAATTTGTGTGGAAAGTTTTTTGTAGTTTTGCTCATAAAGTTTCTGATTTTCCCTTGGCAGATAGATTCCTAAATATTTTATACTATCAGTCATTACTTTAAATGGAATTTCTCTTTGTAACTCTGACTGTTGGATTTTGTTAGAAATGTATAAGAATGCTAATGACTTATGTGGGTTTATTTTATAACCAGCAACTTTGCTTAAGTTGTGGATTATTTCTAATAACTTTTTAGTAGAATCTCTGGGGTTCTCTAAGTATACCATCATATTATCAGCAAAAAGTGATAATTTGGTTTCCTCATTGCCTATTCTTACTCCTTTAATCTGTTTCTCAACTCTTATTGCCAAAGCTAGCATTTCTAATACAATATTAAATAGTAACAGTGATAGTTGGCAACCTTGTTTCATTTCTGATCTTATTGGGAATGGTTGCAGTTTATCCCCATTACATATGATGCTTACTGCTGGTTTTAAATAGATGCTACTGATTATTTTAAAGAAAAGTCCATTTATTTCTATACTCTCAAGTGTTTTTAATAGAAATGGATGTTGGATTTTATCAGATGCTTTTTCTGCATCTATTGAGATGATCATATGGTTTTTGTTACTTTGGTTATTAATATGGCCAATTATACTGATAGTTTTCCTAATATTGAACCAGCCCTGGATTCCTGGTATAAATCCTACTTGATTGTGGTGTATTATCCTGGGGATGATTTTCTGTAGTCTTTTTGCTAATATTTTATTTAAGATTTTAGCATCAATATTCATTAGGGAGATTGGTCTATAATTTTCTTTCTCTGTTTTCAACCTACCTGGTTTAGGTATCAGTACCATGTCTGTGTCATAAAAGGAATTAGGTAGGACTCCTTCATGCCCTATTTTTTCAAATAGTTTATAAAGCATTGGGACTAATTGTTCTTTGAATGTTTGGTAGAATTCACATGTAAATCCATCTGGTTCTGGGGATTTTTTTTAGGGAGTTGATTAATTGCTTGTTCTATTTCTTTTTCTGAAATGGGACTGTTTAAGCAATTTACTTCCTCCTCTGATCACCTGGGAAGCCTGTATTTTTGGAGGTAGTCATCCATTTCACTTAGGTTATCAAATTTATTGGCTTAAAGGTGGGCAAAGTAACCCCTTATTATTTCTTTAATTTTCTCTTCATTGGTGGAAAGTTCTCCCTTTTCATTTTTAAGACTACTAATTTGATTTTCCTCTCTCCTTTTTCTAATCAGATTTACCAAAGGTTTATCAATTTTACTGGTTTTTTCATAAAACCAACTCTTAGTTTTATTTATTAGTTCAATAGTTTTTTACTTTTAATATTATTAATTTCTCCTTTTAATTTTAGAATTTCAAGTTTAGTGGGGTTTTTTAAATTTGGTCTTTTTCTAGCTTTTTAAGTTGCAAGCCCAATTCATTGACCTTCTCTTTCTCTATATTGTTCAAGTAAGCCTCTAAGGATATAAAATTTCCTCTTATTACCGCTTTGGCTGCATCCCACAAATTTTGGTATGATGTCTCACCGTTGTCATTATCTTGAGTGAAATTATTAATTGTGTCTATAGTCTGCTGTTTTACCCAATCATTCTTTAAGATGAGATTATTTAGTTTCCAATTATTTTGATCTATTTACATCTAACTTTTTGTTGAATGTAGTTTTTATTGTATTGTAATCTGAAAAGAAAGCATTTACTATTTCTGCCTTCCTGCATTTAATTTTGAGGTCTTTATGTCCTAATATATGGTCAATTTTTGCGTAGGTTACATGAACTGCTGAGAAGAAAGTATACTCTTTCCTGTCACCATTCAGTTTTCTCCAGAGATCTATCATACCTAATTTTTCTAATATTCTATTTACCTCTTTAATTTCTTTCTTTTTTTTGTGATTTGATTTATCTAAATTTGAGAGTGCAAGATTGAGATCTCCTGCTATTATAGTTTTGTTGTCTATTTCTTCTCGCATCTCTCTCTTAACTTCTCCTTTAGGAAGTTAGATGCTATACTACTTGGTGCATATATGTTTAATAGTGATATTGCTTCATTGTCTATAGTACCTTTTAGCAATGTATAGTTTTTTTCCTTATCTCTTTTAATTAAATCAATTTTTGCTTTTGCTTGATCTGAGATAAAGATGGCTACCTCTGCTTTTTTGACTTCACCTGAAGCATAATAGATTCTGCTCCAGCCTTTTACCTTTACTCTGTATGTATCTCCCTGTTTTAAATGTGTTTCCTGTAAACAACATATTGTAGGGTTCTGACTTTTGATCCAGTCTGCTATCTGCCTCCTCTTTATGGGGGAGTTCATCCCATTCACATTTACAGTTAAAATTAGTAATTCTGGTAACTGCTGCTCTATAATATAATTTTAGATCTGGTACAGCTAAGCCACCTTCATTTGATTTTTTTTTCATTAATTCCCTTGAAATTCTTGACCTTTTGTTTTTTCCATATGAACTTTGTTGTTATTTTTTCTAGGTCATTAAAATAGTTTTTTGGGAGTCTGATTGGTATAGCGCTAAATAAATAGATTAGTTTAGGTAATATTGTCATCTTTATTATATTTGCTCGCCCTATCCAAGAGCATTTAATATTTTTCCAATTGGTTAGATCAGACTTAATTTGTGTGAAAAGTGGTCCCAATCCCTATATTTATGCACACCTGCATTTTTGATTTCCTTCACAAGCTAATTGTACAATATTTCAGAGTCTGATTCTTTTTGTACAGCAAAATAACGTTTTGGTCATGTATACTTATTGTGTATCTAATTTATATTTTAATATATTTAACATCTACTGGTCATCCTGCCATCTAGGGGAGGGGGTGGGGGGGTAAGAGGTGAAAAATTGGAACAAGAGGTTTGGCAATTGTTAATGCTGTAAAGTTACCCATGTATATATCCTGTAAATAAAAGGCTATTAAATAAATAAATAAATTTAAAAAAATAAAATAAAATTACTAATTCTGTATTTCCTGCCATCCTAATATCCCCAGATTATGCTTTTCTTTTTCTTGCCCTCCTTCCCTCCTTCCCTAGTATTAAACTTATTGGTCCTACTTGTGTCACCCAGCTCTCCCTTTTTAGTATCCCTCCTTCCTCCCTTTGAATCCCTTCCCCTTTCTTGTACCCTTCCCTTATTACTGTTTTTCCTTTTCCCTTTTCGTCTCCTACTTTTTAATGAGGTGAGAGAAGATTCTCTGTAAAACAAATATGTCAATTATTTCCTCTTTGAGCCAACTCTGATGAAAGCAAGATTCGTCCAATATTCCTCCCCCTCTCTAAGTTCCCTCAGATATGATAGGTTTCATTTTGCCTCATTGTCACTTGTAGTTTCCCTCTTTTTATCTCCCCTTTTCCCTTTTTCTGACACTATCCCCTTTCCATTTCTACTTCCCTTTTTTATGCTATATCAGTAAAATCAAATTATACATGTGTTTTTCATGTATATCCACAACAGAAACACAGTTCTCAAGAGTTCCTTTTACCTTTTTCTACTTCTCTTGAGCCTGTTGTTGGAGATCAAATTTTTTGTTTAAGTCTGGTTTTTTCCTTAGAAGTAGATGAAATCCCTCTGTTTCATTAAATGTGCATCTTTTTCCATGGAAAAAAATGCTCAACTTAAGCTGGGTAGTTTATTCTTGGCTGCATTCCAAGTTCTTTTGCCTTCCAGAATATCAAATTCCAGGCCCTTAGATCCTTTAATATTCAGGCAGCCAGATCTTGTGTGACCCTTATTGTGGCACCTTGATATTTGAACTGTTTTTTCCTGGCTGGTTGTAGAATTTTTTCTTTAGTCTGAAAATTCTGAAGTTTGGCCACAATATTTCTCGGAGTTTTTGTTTTAGGGTCTTTTTCAGAAGGTGTTTGATGGATTCTTTCAATGCCTATTTTGCCTTCTGGCTCTATTACTTATGGGCAGTTCTCTTTGATGAATTCCTGTAAAATAGTAGGCTCTTTTTTCATCATAATTTTCGAGTAGTCCAATGATCCTCAGGTTATCTCTCCTAGATCTATTTTCTATGTCTGTTGTTTTTCCAAGTAAATATTTGACATTTTTCCCCCTATCTTTCATTTTTTTTTGGTTTTGCTTGACTGATTCTTCCTGTCTCAATGAATTAGTCATTTCTATTTGTTCAGTTCTGATTTTTAGTGAGTTATTTTCTTCATTAGCTTTTTTGCTTCTTTTTGTATATGTCCAATTGAGTTTTTAAATGAGTTGCTTTGCTCTATGGAATTTTTTCCCATTTCACTAATTTTTTTTTTAGTGAGTTATTTTCTTTCTCCAATTCACAAATTCTGTTTCCCTGTACTTCTTGGGAGTTTTTTACCTTTTCCAATTCACATTTCAGGAAGTTGTTTTCTTTTTCCACTTTATCAAATTTTTCTTTTAGTGAGTTATGTGTCTTTTCTGTATTCTTTTGCATAGCTTCTCTTTCCTTTCTCCATTTTTCTTCTAGTTCTCTTTTCAGGTTTTTAATAGTCTCTTCTAGGAGAGTCTTTTGTATTGGGGACCAACAATTGTCTGGAGATTGTCGGATATTAGTCTTTTCAGGGTTGAAAAGCTGTTCTCTTTCTGAATAGAAACTATCAATCGTCCTTTTGATATTTTTACTCATTTTGTTAAAGCCTGTAGGGTCTGCCTTCAGGGCCAGGAGGTTACCAGCTTCCTCTGCAGAGCAGTGAAAGGTGTATGGATGGTGGGTAGCTGTCCTGCTAGCCGGCTGCAAAAAGCAGCGAGGTACTGGAGTGCTCTGGAAAAGAGTTCCCCACCAGGAGGTAACTTAGGCCTGCAAGGCAGAACTGGGAAAGTGCCCTGCAAAGAACCCCCAGCTGTGTGAGATAACCATTGCCCTGGGGCTAGATGCTGAGCAGTGAGAGTTTCACTACCAGTTGAGCAGTGAATGGATTTGCAGGGACCGAAAGTGTCTTTGCCCCGGGAAGCACATTCCTGTTGGGGAAGTTCTATTGCCCCAGGCCGAGCCCCCCACTGTTTGCTGATTAGAGGCTGTCCAGGCTGTGCCCCCCTGCCTTGCGGGTTTGTAACTGTCCCCGCAAAAGCCCTGAACTGCAGGATGTGGCTGCAGGGCTGCGTTTCAGTCTGCCTGAGTCACTTCCAGGTTTGAGTAGTTACAGCCAGATCTTGTTACGTTCTGGCATTTTTTAGAGTGCCCTCTGTTTTAGGCTTTAATATCTCTGCCAGTTTACTGCTTTGTAATCAAGGCAGAGCAGTTAGCCTATAGCAGAGTGGTCTCTATAACTTCTCTCGCCACAGAGATCACCCCCGCCCCTGGTCTGCTCAGGATGCTAGTCTCTTGCTGCCTGTGCTAGTCTGTTCCTGGAGCCTCAGGACAAATCTTTTCTGGCGATCTTCCAGACTGACTTCAGCTGGTAAATTGTAATGCTTCTGATCTTTATGAATTTAAGCAGTGAAGAGCTCTTTCTGAGGCTGGATAAAATAGTTGGTTATGAGGGGAATGAGAGGAGCTTAGAAAGTCATGTGTGCCTTCTCTGCCATCTTGACTCTGCCCCTCTCATCATTCTTTATTAAACAATAGTATTTCCTTACATTCACATAGCATAATTTGTATAGCCATTTTCCAACTGATGGGTGTCCCTTTGGTTTCCAATTCTTTGACACAATTCTTAAAGAGAGCTACTATAATGATTTTTGCACATGTGGGTTCTTTTCCCTTTTTTATTATCTCTTCAGGATACAGACCCAGTAGTGACACCACTGGATCAAAGGATATGCACAGTTCTATAGCCCTTTGGGCATAGTTCCAAATTGCTCCCCAGAATGGTTGGATTATTTCACAACTCCATCAACAGTGATTTAGTGTCCCAGTTTCCTTACATCCCCTCAATAATTCATCATCTTTTCCTGTCATCTTAGCCAATATAATAGATGAGTTGTTTTAATTTGTATTTCTCTAATCAATAGTGATTTAGCACATTCTTTGATATGATTATAGATGGCTTTAATTTTTTCATTTGAAAATTGTCTGTTCCTTTTCTTTGTTCATTTATCAACTGGGGAAGGGCTTGTATTTTTATAAATTGGACTCCCTTCTCTAAATATTCTAGAAATGAGACCTTGATCAGAAATACAGACTGTAAAAATTCTTTTCCTGTTTTCTGATTCCTGTCTAATATTGGTTGCACTGGTTTTGATTGTGTAAAACATTTTTAATTTAATGAAATCAAAATATCTTGTTTGTACTTCATAATGTTCTTTATTTTATTTATGGTCATAAATTCTTCCCATCTTCTCAGATCTGACAAGTAGACAATCTCTTGCTCTACTAATTTGCTTATAGTATCATCCTTTATGCCTTAATCATGAACTCATTTCAACCTTATCTTGTTAGAGAGTGTGAGATGTTGGTCTGTGCCTAATTTCTGGCATTATTTTTCATTTTCCCCAGCAATTCTTGTTATCTTTTCTCAAATGTTACTTTTGATCTGAAGCTGGAATTTTTGGGTTTATGAAACAGTAGATTACTATGGTCATCGACTATTGTTTCATATGCCTAACCTATTCCACTGATACCTTATTTCTTATTACGAATTGGTTTTATGACTGCCAGTTAATAATGTAGTTTTAGGTCTGTATGGTGAGGTCAATTTTTTTGGAATTTTTTTCATTAATCTTTTGATATACTTGACTTTGTTTTTCTTTCTGATGAATTTTGTCATAATTTTTCCTAGATCTATAAAATATTTTTGGCAGTTTGATCAGTAAGACACTAAATAAGTAGATTGATATAAGCAGAATTGCCATATTTATTTTATTAGCTCAGCCTTCCTATGAGTAATTGAGATATTTCCAATTGTTTAGATCTGATTTTATTTGTGTGAAAAGTGTTTTGTAATTATGTTCTTATAGTTCTGGGTTTTTCTTGCACATAAACTCCCAAATTTTCTATATCTTCTGTAGTTATTTTAAATGGGATTTCCCTTTCTATCTCTTGCTATTGTACTTTGTTGGTAATATATAGAGATTCTGATGATTTATATAGGTTTATTTTATATCCTGAAACTTTGTTAAAGTTTTTAATTATTTCTAGTAGCTTTTTAGTTCATTCTCTAGGATTTTTAAAGTATACCATTATATCATCTGCAAAGAGAGCTAGGTTTTTTTTTCCTTATTGCATGCTTTAATTCCTCCAATTTTGTTTTCCTCTCTTGTTACTGAAGCTACCATTAAATAGCAGTGGTGATAATGGGCATCTTGATCTTATGTTTCTAGCTTCTCTCAATTATATATAATGCTTGATGATGGTTTTAGTTAGATGCTATTTATAATTTTAAGGAAAATCTCCTTTTATTCCTATGCTCTCTACTGTGTTTTACTAGAAATGAGTGTTGTATTTTGTCAAATGTGATTTTTACATCTATTGAGATAACCAAATGATTTCTTTTATTTTTGTTGGTGATATGGCTCATTATACTACTAGCTTTCCTAATAATAAACAAGTCTTGCATAAATTCCACCATAATGTTGTTATCCTGGTGATAAATTGCTGTAATCTCTTTGCTTATATTTTATTGAAAATTTTTGTATCAATATTAATTAGAGAGATTGTCTGTAATTTTCTTTTTGTCTTGGTTCTTCCTGTTCTAGGTATCAGCACTGTATGTGCTATCATTAAAAAAATTTGATGGGATTCCAATTGATAGTATTCACTTGAGTCTATTTGGCTCTGAAGATTCTTTCTTAGGCAGTTAATTGATGACTTGTTCAATTTCTTTTTCTAAAATTAAGTGTTTTAAGTATTTTAATTCTTTTTTGTTATGGGACAGAACTCTGTACTTGAAACAAAGATTCTTCCAAGGTGCTAAGTGGAATAGATAAGACAATGGTTATCTAGTTTAGCATGGTGATTAATAGTTCTCTAGTTTAGTTCATGTACTTATCTAAAATACAATACCTATTCTACAAGATTCACAACTATGATAATATAAGTATAATAGAGTATTTAACTGGGACAAACTCAGCTAGACAGATTCATTTTATCTCCTACCTTTGTGGTGGCTGGAGGCTGGAGCTCAAGCCTGGGACTGAGACAGGCTTCAAGACAGAGACCATCATGGTTGTCCTCCTGCCTCCCCCACAGAAACCAAGACACATTCTGGAGGACCTTAAGAAAGATGGCCCAGGCCCAGCTCCCTAAATATGCCCATCCTTCTATCACCCTTTCTCCATTCTCACTTTCCTTTTCTTTCCTATTGCTAAGTCCTAAGTCTTTTGGTAATAGTGACAGTGTCTTGTTGGTTGGCTAGTTGTGGTATTTTTTTCCTTGACCTGATAATTCTGGAATGCAGCTACAACATTTGTAGTTACAATATGGTTTTGAGTTTTCATTCTGGGATGTCAGACTGTGATTAATGCTTCCCTTCAATTATCATCTTACCCTCTGGTTCTAGGATGTCAGGGTAGTTTTTTTTTAATGATTTCTTGAAATATGGTGTCTTTTGCAGATCATGGATGTCAGATTGTTCAA
Organism: Sarcophilus harrisii; assembly: GCF_902635505.1. NCBI lineage: Eukaryota > Metazoa > Chordata > Mammalia > Dasyuromorphia > Dasyuridae > Sarcophilus > Sarcophilus harrisii. Next base: position 200,363,198 of record NC_045426.1, read on the forward strand.
TAATTCTCTTGATATATTTTCCAAGTTAGCATTCTATATTTTCTTCTATTTTTCATTCTTTTTACTTTGTTTGAAAGACTCTTGATGTCTCATAGAGCCATTAGTTTACATTTGTCCCTGAGAGAAGAGTTCAGCTGAATTAGATCAAAGAAGGGAGTGTCGGTCAATTCAGCAGAAGCCCACTCTTGGAGGCGCAACCAGATTGGGAGATACAGAAGCCTACTCACCTCAGTTGGAGATTGAGAACCCACAAGTCAGAGTTGAGCTGGAGGTTGAAGAAAGCAGAGGCAGGAGCCAAGGACAAAGCTGCAAGATCTTTTGGAACCAAGCAGAGAGTTAGGCTTCAACTAACCGGGCTATTTTGGAAGGAGAAATAAACGTTTGCATTTTTATCAGCTGGCTGCAATTTTGGAGTAATTATTTATTTCAACTGAGACTAAGGCTGTCTCCAGAAAACCTTCACACTACATAGCTGAAATTATTTTTATTGCTGAGTCCAGAGGCTATCTTTGGATCATTACTTTATTTTTATGTCATTTCTTCCCAAAAACAATAATATTATGTTAGATTTGACTTTTACCAGAAGGAGCAACTGGTCATTCTATTCCTAAAATATGTTAACTAAATGTTGCTTCTCCTCACAAGATGATGGCACTATGATTTTCTGTTTAATTTTTTTTTCAGAAACTTATTGGAACATTTTATCAATAATAAAATGAATAAATATTAAAATAATATAGATCATTCAGTGTGTCAGGAAAGGGTTCATATGGGAATTAAAATTTTAAACTCCAAAATAAATCCAAATTCCATTAGTTTATTATATGGATAGCAAAGAGAGGAGCAGCCTGAGAGTGGAGTATTTGAGAATTGGACATGGAAAGATTAATTTTCACAGTTATGAAAATTAAATTAGAAAAATTAAAACTGAGAAATTAAACTTCAATTAGAAAAATAAAATTAAAACCTAAGAAATGGAGGCTAGGATTTGGGAGAAGAAAACAAAACTAATAAAAGAAAATGTAATCAGGTTGGGGACTCAAACTTACAAATGAATGTAATAAGGAGTGTGGACTTAGAATAAAAAACATATTATAAAATCTACTTTGAAATGGAAAGTGTAGTGATGTGTTAGGAGAGGACACTCAGATCTCATGGAGAAATTGGACCCTTCAGATAGGATAGTATTCAGCCAATAGGGAATCAGGTGAAGGACTGAACTAAGTTCAAATGCCAAGAGAGGAGTAATAATGTAATTGGAATGATGATTCACACTTAAGTGAGGGGAGGATTATGCATTCCTGATAGGTTGTGACCTCTGGTACTAAGTCATTGGGGCATCATAGGAAGGACTTTAGTTTTGGATATATAAAAAGATATATATTGATTTCATGCACTCCTATTCTATAGGATATCCACCTCAGCAGATATGTAATTAAAGATTTAAACTTTACCCCTCCTAAGTCCAATGGAGTTATATCTGAAAAGTATTAGCAAATTCTTGGAATCTTTCAAAATGTAGGCACTCAATAAATTTTAATGATGATGAATGAATACTAGTGATTATTCTAATTCAAATAAAAAGTTTATGCTGGGGAATAATGGGAGACCGTAAGTAGCAGTGGGATTACTATAATTATCTATGGCTGTTTAATATTTCCTGTTAACTGGTGAGTATTCTATATGAATAGCCTATATATAAAAGAGACACATTTAAGAGAAGTCATGGACATGTGAGTGAGACAAGGAAATTGTGATTAAGGGTCATAAGCCACTCTAAGGTAATGATGTTTAATAATGACATCTCTCAGTGAAAAAGAGCTCAAATTAGGGTTGAAAAAAGTTGTATTTATTCTATTATTATGATCCAGAGAACATACTGCTGAGCAGATTTGGGAATGTCATAGACTCAGTAATAGAGCTTTCTAAAAACTTTAAATTTTTATTCTTTTCAACTTTGTGATTTTATTTTGTGAATCTCAAACTGAGATCTTCTTGTCTTACTTTGTTGATAAAAGGTATTTTTTCATGCTAGAGACTTCTTATTAACACTGTTTTGCTATGTTCAAAGATATGGGGTATATAGATATTCTTAATGTGGCTCTAGTCTAATGAAAGCCAATATATAAATAGTTTTTCAATATTTTCAAAGTTTCACATTCAAGGATAGAAACATACTGTGTTTTATACTTTCTCATCAATCCAAATTTTAATTGTTTTTCTCTCAAAAAAGAGATAATTTTCCTTATAGAATAAAAAAAAATCCTATATCATTCTTAATTAAAAATAAGCCGAGGATTTCCTTGAATGATGTTGTTAAATTTTATATTTGCTAAAGACAAGCTCTATATTAAGATCTAATTTATATAACTGTCATTACAAATTTAAAAATGAGGTTTCCTTTAAGAACCCTAATTTCCTTTTAACAAACAAAACATCTATGGCATGCAAATATTCTTACAGAGCTGATTTCCAAGCAAATTGATTAGTAAAGGAGTAAAATTATTTCAAATTTATAAAGGATGACACCCCGCCTTGTATTGCATGTAAGAGATAAGACTTCACAACATGTGATGTCTTGATGTCTTGCTATGCTTGGAGTCTCACCAAAGACACAAGAAGAGAAATTTTAGAATTGTACTAAATTGTACTAAAAGTTATAAGGAGAAAATTAAACATAAGTTCTTTCAAAATGTCAAATTTTGAGCCTTAAGTCATATATACACACATACATACTTTTTATCTTTAAAATAACTTTCAAATGAAATTCTCATGCATATTTTCCCAACATACATAAAATATTCTTCCTCTTTAAATTTTTGGTCCTAAAATCCCTAGCTACTCTAAGAGCTACTCTAACAAAAATTGAAGAACACCAGATCAAGTAAACCAAAGGATACTCTAGCCCAGAATCATGAATTCAAGCCACAGGATCTCTGTTGTATTGACTGTATACCAAATTTACAGATGCCAAATTGCAGCTGAATAATTTTAGGGAAAAGTTATTTATTAGGATGAAGCTACAGCTACCTTACTCTAAATATATATCCTACTGAAGAAGGGACCCAAAACTCTAAAACTGCTTGAAGAGGAAAATCTCCTTCAACTCTGCCTCAGTGAGGGACTCCGCCAGAGGGAAACAGGACAAAGAGTTTCATTCTGTTATCTAGAATTCCAACCTTCCCACCTTATACAATTAAAGATCTATTCAATTCTATTCAAATTCCAGCTCAAGCTGAAACCCAGCCAGTAGATGAGCCAACTTGGTGGGACTCCACCCACGAGCCTTGTAGCTTGCAGCCAAAGCTCCTAGTATAAAAGAGACAATCTAAAATCCTCTCTTTGCAGACATTCTAGACATGCCAGCTATGCCATGCTTGCTATGCCAAGGAGGCCTCTGCCCACTGGAAAATATTCTTTTCCAGTGCCACACTCTCTTTACTCTCACCTATTTCCCTAACGAGACTTTATGCCTCTCTTTCAGGATTTCTAAACTTACTTCCCAATCCCTATAATAAACCTCTTTTATTAATCTAGGTTTTTGGGTTTGTAAATTCCTTTACAGAGAATCTCTGCGCTGCCAGAAGGAGGTTCCCCAAAACTCCCTACTCTTGTGCCAAATCCCAATGGGGTACAGGGGAGCCAAACTTATCCATTTGGTTCCCTGAACCCCAAAACTGCCACTAGACTTTATCATTTGGTTCCCTATGAAAGGGAACTCCAAAACCTAATTTTTCATCATATTTTTTGTTCCCATACAGGAGCCCCCAAAACTAGACTTCACTTCATCATATTTGGTTCCCTGACTCATCAACCTCATTACTACCACCTATAGGATAGGAGCCAGGACCCACAAATGCCTTTTGGAGTTCTAAGTCACTCTAAGAGGGACAAGCTTGAAGTTATGTTTCCTAAAAGAAAACTAGAGTTTGTTTTGAAAATTATGCTGACTCAGTGACTTAATATTTCCAGTCTTGCTTGTCAGTCAAGGTTGTGGGAACTGTCACCCAGCTTTGTATTATCTGCTATTTGTCATCTAGCAAATCACCCCATAGAAGCTAGTATCTTGAGAATTTTTTCATGACTTGCTGTCTTGGGGAGGAACTAAGCTGAAATGACCTATACTATTTTGCTGATATAGACGTATCTGAATTGTCTTTATCTCATTATGAAAATTATCAATAAAAGCTGGCCCAGTCTTGAAACCCTTGCTGATCTTCAGTAATCAACAAATCCTTTTAATAAACTCCTTTTAATTGTCTTCTTCCTGAGTTTTGAACTAAGAATTTTCCTTTCAACAAATGGATTCTCCTTTGACAGATTGCTTCATAGAAAGTGCTTCCTGGGTAATTCTATTTTCACTCTCAGTTGGGTTGTTTTGCCCTATCACTGGCAGAAGTACACTTCCATAGTGGTCAACCTGCTGTGAGAACTGGTGGAGAATTTAGCTCCTGCAAACTCAGGATGGATAGAGAAGAAATAGGTCCCAAAATTCAAATTTTAGTTTTGTTTCATTTACAAATAAGGGAAAGCAGAAGAAAAGGCAATTGTGGAAGGGAGAGATGAATAATAAACTTGCATGCATTTACATAGATAGGAATACCAGTATTCAAAAAAAAACCCCCAAAAACAACAGTGTGGCTTCTGGCAAGACTGTAATAATTGATGAGGATCCTACCATTTATATCTACAATTAGGAGATGAGCTTGGTGGGGTATGGAAAAATGAGGGGGAGAAGAAAAAAGTATTTGGCTGAATGAGAAATGGGATGTGATAATTAGTCAGATGTACATTCTAAATTTGATTTGAAGATCTATGGCCTAGGTAATCTGGGATTTTCAGAACTTATAATAGCAGCTTTAAAACAGCAATTGCCCTCTTTATCAAAAGTCAAAGACCAGAAGGTTCTAAAGGGTAGCAAGAAATGGGGGAAGGTTTTAAGGAATGGAAAGGGAAATTGGAAAAAAAAACTCTAAAGAGCAAAGAGGAAAAACCAATCCACCCTAACCTAGTCACATGGCCTACCCCATCTCCACCATAGCCTGGGCTGAGACCTGTTGTGGATAATAGGGATCAGTATTTACAGCTAAAAAGAAAATGGGGACTAAAAACTGGAAAGTGTTATTATTTCTATGGCTGTTATCCTTCATTCTTGAAGAAGACCAAAATGATATCAGTGTGCTAGAATCAAATTACAATGAGTTTGACTGTGATTGATCAGATGAATACGAGCTCGTAGTACTCTGCCACAAATTACACACAAATAGTCCATATAAGCTTTTGGGATGGATTTTCTAACTTTGCATATTTCACATTTCTTTTGAGCTAATTCAATTTTTCTTTGTTCAAAGAGCATAGCATCTTTCCTGATAAGGAAATACCTTGCTGGCTGTTCTGTGCTAGTGTCTCTCATGTCACGGAGTGAATTCTAAAGTTCTTTAAGGGAGACCTTAAGAATATTCTTGATCACTTTTTCTGACCAATACATAAGTACTTGTCCTCTGTGAGTTTTCCATAAAATAGTCTTTATGGCAAGCATACATTTGGAATTAAATAACATGGCCAGACCAACTGAGTCATACTTTTTGCAATAGAGTTTAAATGCTAGGCAATTTAGCTTGAGAAAGGACCTCAGTGCTTGGTATCTTATCTTGCCAGATGATGTTCAGAATCTTTCTAAGACAATTCAAATGGTGATTCAGTTACCAGACATGGTGCTGATATACTGTTTCTGTTTTACAGGCATCCAACAATGAGGAAGGCACAGTAGTTTTGTAGACCTTCAGTTGGTAGTCAGTCTAATACTTCTCTTCCACACATTCCTTTGGAGCTAGTTCTGGCAATGCATGTGTCAACCTTATAATGGATGTGGACATCCCTAGAAAATATAGTGCCAAAATAAACGAATTTATCCATAGCATTCAAAACTTCTCCATTTGCTGTAATTGATAGTTTTGCATATGAATGATGTGGCTGACTGGTAGAGTGCTATGTTTTCTTAGTGTTAATTATTAAGCTACAATTAGCACAAACAATAGAGAATCGATCCATATTTTGTTGCATTTCAGCTTTGGAGGCTGCATTGAATGCATAAAATTAATCATGCACTTTAATGACGTTAATGCTATTCTCATCTTATTTTAAAGTGTTTGACAATGTTGCTGAAAACCTCATTGTCTGGCATGTTATTGGTAAGAGAAGTATACAATTTGAATGTAAAAAAAACCAAGATATTCTCAGATTTATTCAAATAGATGACATTGAGGACACATGGAATTATGATTTGTGATTCACAGCACACTTAATTCCTTTTCTAAGTTTTGTGTCACTACCAATGCTTGCTCAAATTGATGACACAAGCAGCAGAAATTAGTATGCTTCAGCTAAAGATAAAGAAGTGAAATAAGATTAATGTGGTTTTAATCATACATATTTATTTTATTATTCAGTTTGTTAAGGTATTAGGTATGTGTCATTGTGTTGCCTCTGAAAGAATTCAGGCTCAAGTAGTCTCCAACCAGAGCAAAAACATTTTAATGAGATTCTCGAGGGTGGACCAAGTTCCTTAAAGGACTTAGCACTCCAGCAATGCAAGACAAAGCTTTTTATAGAGTAAATAGTTCTGATTACATCATATATTATGTAAAATTTGAGGTTATAAAAGAATTTTGCTAACATGGGAAGATCCTAAAACCTTGAGGCTACTGCACATATGGTAACCAAAATGCCTAATACATAAAAACCCATTTACGGAGTATTAATGTATAGTAATGATATTATAACTAATATAGGTTCATCCAAGGATAGAAAAGAAGGGGAACTGTGCAGATACCATGTCAGGAGAAAACTTTATTGAGGCTTAAAGTTTAATGTCCTCTTCTGCATTCTATTGATGCTACTTTCTTATTGGCTGATTCTATGATGTATCTTGTGTTAATGGTCATGTAGTAACCTGGAATTGTGTTTACAGAATATGCTGGCCTGCTCACTGTGCTAGTGAGACTTCATGACTAATTATTTCTGTGAACCACAGGACTGGGAACAGGTTTGGACTGGGGTAAGCCAGGGCAACAATAAGAATCCCATCAAGTTGTTTATACACATACATACACACAAACACACACATACATAGTATCAAATAGAGAAATTATTGAAAGTCATCCTAATTCAGTGACCCATGTTTTCCAGAGCTGCTTGTCAATCAGTGTTCGGGTAAGACGTCACCCCATCCCCAGATATTTATCACACAGTCAAATAATTCCCCTAACTTTTTTCCCAATTTAAATTTTATTATTTAATATTTTCTCTATTTATATTTAAAGCAATTTTTTGCAACTTTTTTTTTAAACTTTTGAGCTCCAGATTCTTTCTTTCCTTTATCCCCACCCTCAGGCCTCAAACAATAAGCTGCATGTGAAGTTATGCAAGACATTTCCATAAAAGTAATGTTGTGAGAGAAAACAGATCTACAACCCTAAAAAAAACCCTCAATAAAATATAGTTTAAAAAAGAGAGAAAGAAAGCAAGAGAGAGAGAATGAGAGAAAGAGAGAGAAAGAATGAAAGAGAGAGAGAGAGAGAGAGAGAGAGAGAGAGAGAGAGAGAGAGAGAGAATACTTCAGTCTGTATTCAGACACAACCAGTTTCTTCTATGAGTACGGATAGGATTTTTCATCATAAGTCCTTCAGAGCAGTCATGGATCATTATTTTGTTGAGAATGGTAAAGTCACTTACAGCTGGTCAAATCAAACAACATTTCTATTATTTATATATAGTACATTTCACTGTGCTTGAATTTATGGAGGACTTTGCAGGTTTGTTTTTTTTTTTTTTTTCTGAGAGCATCCTGCTTAGCATTTCCCATAGAACAATAATATTCCATGACAACCACACCCATTCCCCAATTGATGGGCATCTCCTTGATTTCCAACTTTTGCCCTAAGAAGAGAGCTGTTACAAATATAGTTTGCACATGAAGGTCATTTTCCTTTATTTAAAAAAAAATTATTTTGGGGGTATTCATTCCTAGTAGTGGTGTTAATAAGTCAAAGGATATACATGAATTTATAACTCTTTGAACATAGATCATATCTTTTGACCATTTATCAAGTGGGGCATGGCTCCTATTTTTTTTTTTAATAATTTGACCCAGTTCCTTCTATGTTTGAAAAATGAGACTTTATCAGAGAAATAAAACTATTAAGCTGAATAGTTAAAAAAAACTATTTTAAAAAGTATTTACTATTTACTATTGCTAACTGTATTCCCTCCCCCAATTTATTCTCTCTCTCCTTTTACCCTGTCCCTCCTCAAAAATGTTTTGCTACTGACCATTACCTCCTTCAATATGCCTTCTCTTTTATCAGCCTCTCCTGTTCTCTTTCCTATTTAACTGCAGGGTAAGATAGATTTTTATACTCATATTGAGTGTGTATGTTATTTCCTCTTTGTGCCAGTTTTGATGAGGATAAGATTCACTCACTCTCCCTTCCTTCCTCTTCTTCCTCTCCAGTGTAAAAGCATTTTTCTTGGCTTTTTTATAGTAGATAATTTATCTATCTATCTATTTATCTATTCATACATTCATTCATTTATCTATTCATTAGTTTACTTATTTATTTTTTCATTCACTCATTCATTTACCTATCTATCTGTCTATCTATTTATTTTGCTGAAGTAGTTTGGATTAAGTGACTTGCCCAGGGTTATACACCTAGGAAGTATTGAGTGTCTGAGACCAGATTTGAACTGAGGTCCTCCGAGCTGCTCTATCCACTGTGCCACTTAGCTACCCTCTATGATAGATAATTTATATCATTCCATTTCTCTCTCTTTCTCCCACACATTCCTCTTTTACCTCTTAATTTCATCATTTAAAAAAGATATTATCCTTTCATATTCAACTCACACTTATATTCTTTCTAACTGCCATGAAAATGAGAAAGCTCTAAGTTATAAGTATTATCCTTCCATGTAGGAATGTATACGGTTAAACCTTATTAAATCCCTTATAATATCACTTATGATTACATGTTTATTCTTCTCCAGAGTCTTGTATTTAAAAATCAAATTTCTATTTCATCTCTTAGCCTCATCACAAATACTTTCATTGAATAACCATCTTTATTCTTCAGTTTCTTCCAAGGAAGGAGTATCTTTTCTTCTGAAGGATTATACTTGGTTTTGCTGGGTAGGTGATTCTTGGTTGTGATTCTAGCTCTATTACTTTCCAGAATATCATTTCTTTTTGCTTTAATAATTATAACTTTTTATTAACAGAACCCATGCCTGGGTAATTTTTTACAACATTATCCCTTGCACTCACTTCTGTTCCGACTTTTCCCCTCCCTTTTCCACCCCCTCCCCCAGATGGCAAGAAGTCTTATACATGTTAAATACGTTATAGTATATCCTAGATACAATATATGTGTGCAGAACTGAACACTTATTGCACAGGAAGAATTGGATTCAGAAGGCAAAAATAACTCGGGAAGAAAAACAAAAATGCAAACAGTTTACATTCATTTCCCAGTGTTCTTTCTTTGGGTGGAGCTGCTTCTGTCCATCATTGATCATTTGAAACTGAGTTAGATCTTCTCTTTGTCGAAGAAATCCACTTCTATCAGAATACACCCTCATACAGTATCATTGTTGAAGTATATAATGATCTCCTGGTTCTGCTCATTTCACTTAGCATCAGTTCATGTAAGTCTCTCCAGTCCTCTCTGTATTCATCCTGCTGTTCATTTCTTACAGAACAATAATATCCAGAATATCATTTCAAGCCCTCTGATGCTTTAATATACAAGCTGCTAAATCTTGTGTTATCTTGACTGTGACTCCATTATATTTCAATTGCTTCCTTATGGATAATTGCAATATTTTTTCTTGACCTGGGAGTTTCAGAATTGGGCTATAATATTCCTGGGAGTTTTTATATTGGGATCTCTTTTGGGAGATGATTGGTGAATTATTTAAATTTCTACTTTCCTCCAGTTCTAGAATATCAGGACAGTTTTCCTTGATAATTTCTTGAAAGATGATGTCTAGGATCTTTTTCTGATCATGACTTTCAAGTAAATCCTTATTTCTAAATTATCTCTCCTGCATCTATTTCCCAGGTCAGCTGATTTTCTAATGATGTATTTCATTTTTTTCTATGTTTTCCATTTTTTTGTTTGGTTTTACTGTATCTTGAGTTCTCATAAAGTCATTACCTTCCATTTGCTCAATTGTATTTTTTAAGGAATTATTTTCCCCAGTGAGCTTTTGTACCTCCTCCTTTCCCAATTGACCGATTTTGCTTTTAAAGGCATTCTTCTCATTAGCTTTTCATATTTTTTTGGTACCACTTTCAATTCTTTTCCTAATTTTTCCTGTCTTCCTTGATTTTCAAAAAAAATTTTGAGCTCTTACATGGCCTAAGCCCAATTCCTATTTTTCTTGGGGGTTTTGGATATAGGAGCTTTGACTTTGTTATTTTCTTCTGAGTGTTTGAAGCCCAATTCCTATTTTTCTTGGGCGTTTTGGATATAGGAGCTTTGACTTTGTTATTTTCTTCTGAGTGTTTGTTTTGATCTTCTTTGTTACCATAATAACTTTCTTTGGCCAGAAGCTTTTTCTGTCTTCTGGTCATTTTCTTAGCCCCTTACTTGGCTTTTCATTCTTTGTTAAAATAGGACTCTGTTTCCAGGGTGGAGAGTGCACTGCCCCAAGCTTCAGGGATTTTGTTCAGCTGTTTTTAAAGATCCTTCTAGAGACCTAACCACAAGTACTATTTTCTGCCATGGAACTGTTAGTAGTATCCCTGCCCCACTGTAGCTGTAAGATCAAGAATCCTGCTTTGCTGGTGATAGGGCCAAAGTTGGGGCCAAGACTACACTGGGATTATGTGCTGGAATTCCACCCTGCTGCCACAGACCTTTTCTAATGGTGTCCCTGGGTTGAAAGGTCTGGAAGCCATTAGTAAAACCACTGATTGAGAGGTCCTGCCTTACTGGTGTGGCATTGAGGCCAGTGGGGCTTTGACTGGGGCCAGGATGTGCTGATGCAGCCTGCACTGGGATTGTGTGCTGGGCTTCTATCAAACTAGACCATTTTGGGCCCAATGAATGCTTGCAGGTCCCTGGCCTGAGCCATTCTTCAACTACTTAAAGAACATAACTTTCACAAAACACAGAGAATGCAATGACAGAGTATAAGAAAGTGAAAAATATGACCATATTATTCCAACATTCCCTGTAGAAGTGCAAAAAACTTCTACAAAATTGCAACTTACAATTTAAGACTGGAAGAATGAGTAAACAAATGAATGCAGATGTTGAAAAAAAAGAGTTAAGCCTAGTTTCAATAGAAAGAATCAATTCTCAGTAACAGTGGTGGTTTAGTGTCAGAAGTGTGAGCATTGCCAAGTCCTGTGCCAAATGAAAGTCAGTTTAGCACCCAGTGATCTTTATATAGCCACTTCCCTAGGACAGTTTGGATGACCAAGGAGTGAAATTAGTAATCATCATTGTCCTGTTTCTGCACAATGGGTAGTAGTTGATGCTAGAGGAGCAAGCATCCTTCATATATGAGGCCCTAGTGGTAGTGACCAAGGGCATGAAAATAGATGTGGGTCAGAGAAGTCAGTAATAAAAATTTATTAAACACCTACCAAATTCCAGGCTTTGTTGTATGTGCTAGGCATATGAAGAAAGACAAAAGATATTTTCTTCACTTGCAATCCAATTTGGAATTTAGTTGCAATCTAATGAGGAAAACAATATCTAATCAATTAAGTGCAAAGCAACTTTGTATAGGATAAATAGGAAATAATAATCAATAAGGAAGCACTAGATTGAAAAGTGCTTGGGAAAGGCCTTAATTGGTAACAAAGGAGTGTGTTAGATGAAAGATAATGAGTTCAATTTTGGACATGTTGAATTGTGTTTATTTTATTATGAAACTTATCAATAAAATCTAGACTTATCTTGAACTCTTGTAACTATCTAATAATTAACTCATTCTTTTAGTAATTCCTTAAATATCTTTACTCTGACTTTTGCCCAAAACTGTACATACATTCCTAAGATACAGATTCAATCTGCAAAGCACAAATATACTAATAGTCAACCTAAAATGATATAGAGAAACAAATCTATAATGATTCTGATGATCAGCTCATATTAATTATTGTGAGGTATAAAAAATGAAAGATCAGTGATGAAAGAATTGAACATAACAGATAAACCATGAAGATAAGTTACGATGTTATAGACAAATCAGAAGATATAGTTATATATGTACTTAGGCATATTTGTAGGTGATTGCCCTTGTGAAATGTGCCTTATGTGTGATTGAATTTATTAATTGTTGCACAAGTTAATTTCTTGATGTTTGAGTATTCTAGTTTCTTATGTGTCTACTTTACATATATGCTAATGGACATGATGAAGCTATTATATGTTTACATATGTGTATATGTATTTTATGTATATATATGAACACATATATTATATATAGTAGTATACACACAAACACTCCCATATACTTATATGCATTGATGAATTTTTGTAGGCTAGTTAGCTTTATTTTATTGGTCAGCCATGTTTGTCATTCTTGATTGTTTGCTGTGTCCTATAGATTTGTATGTATTTTCGAAATGTAAATGTACTCTCTTTTGTATATGGTTTGGCATATTGTTATTGCAGTAACTTCACAGGGTATGATTTGCATAATGTCATGTTTATTGAATGAACAATTTTTAAAAAAATTACTATTGATGTGTTCTGTTTCTTTTCTTTTGTTTAGATATGAATTTATTTGTTTTTATTTGTCTTTTTATTTTCAAAATAGACACATGGATAATTTATGATATTCACCCCTACAAAACCCTGTGTTTTAATTTTTCCCCCTTCTTTCCCCCCTTACCTCAATTGACAAGTGATCAAATGCATGTTAAACATGTGCAATTCCTTTATACATATTTTGACAAATATGCTGCACAAGAAAAATCAAATCCAAAAGAAAAAAAATGAGAATGAAAATAAAATGCAAGCAAACAACAACAAAAGAGTGAAAACATTATGTTGTGGTTCACATTCAATTCATACTGTCCTCTCTCTGGGTGCAGACAGCTTTCTTCATCACAAGACCATTGGAACTGCCTCATTGTTGACAAAAGCTGTGTCCATCAGAATTAATTGTTATATTCTTGCTGTTGCTATATATAATGATCTCTTGGTTCTGCTCATTCAACTTAGCATCTTTTCTTATAAGTCTCTCCAGGCCTCTTGGATATCATCCTACTGATCATTTCTTATAGGACAATAATATTCCATAACATTCATATATCATAACATGTTCAGCTGTTTTCCAATTGATGGGCATCTATAGAGAACCAGAACTTTGGAGAAATATACTTGAAACAAGGTGTTAACTCAGTGGAATTGATAAGACAATGGTTATCTCATTTAGTATGGTGATTAATAGTTTCTCTAGGTCAGTATGATAGATTTAATCTTACAACAAGGTGTTAACTCAGTGGAATTGAGATGATTCTCTAGTTTACATATTCTTAGTACTTAGTATAGTTCTATAAGTTGACACCTATTCTACAAGATTGATACCTATGATGATGTACTTATAATAGAGTATATAAGAGACAGACTCAAAGATAAAGACCCTCTTGGTGGCTGTCTTGTCTCCACTGAGAGGAGAGAGATTCCATCTTTGATCAGCCTCTGGTGGCTCTTCTCCCTCCTGCATTACTCCACTGAAAGCATGACCCATTCCCAAAGACCTTCAGAAAGCTAGCCCAGACTCAGACAAAGGAGACAGACTGTGAAGGAGAAAATAAAGACTTTGGACTTTATCCCTGACTATTCTTGAGGTGCTTGTTCTGCTGAAACCAAGGCTAGTTCAGAGACCTCCAGAAAGCCAACCAGGACATTACAGGCTTGCACTCAATTTCCAGTTTCTTGCCATTACAAAAAAGGCTGCCAGAAACATTTTTCTATATGTGGGTCCCTGTTATTCTTTTATGATCTCTTTAGGATATAAACTCAGTAGAAACACTGCTAAATCAAAGGATATGCACATTTCCATACCCCTTTGGGCATAGTTACAAATTAACTATTGAAAATGGTTGAGTCAGTTCACATTCCACCAACAATGTATTTGTGTCCCAGTTTTCCCACATCCCCCAACATTCGTCCTTATCATTTCCTGTCATTTTAGCTAATCTGAGAGGTAGGCAGTGGTACCTAAGAGTTGTCCTAATTTGAATTTCTCATATCAATAGTGATTTAGAGCACCTTTTCATATGACTAGAAATGGCTTAAATTTCTCCATCCGAAAATTGCCTGTTCATATCCTTTGATCATTTATCAAGTGGAGAATGACTTGAATTCATTTTAGTCAATTCTCTATATATTTTAGAAATGAGGCCTTTATCAGAACCCTTGACAGTGAAAATGTTTTCCAAGTTTATTGCTTCCCTTCTAATTTTGTCTGCATTGATTTAGTTTGTACAAAAATGGTTTAACTTAATATAACCAAAATTATCTATTTGGTATTCAATACTGAGTTCCAGTTCTTCTTTGGCCACAAATTCCTTCCTTCTCCTCAGATCTGATAGGTAAACAATCCTTTGTTTTTCTAATTTGCTTAAATTTTCACTTGTTATGACTAAATCATGAACTCATTTCAACCTAAACTTGGCATATGGTGATAGGTATGAGTCAATGCCTAATTTCTGCCATATTAGCTTCTAATTTTCTGAGCACTTTTTGTCAAAAGTTCTTATTTAACAAGCTGGGGTTTTTGGGTTTCTTTAACATTAGAATATTACATTCAATGACTATTTTGTCATGTAAACCTAACCTATTTCACTGATTGACTAGTCTATTTCTTAGCCAGTATCAGATGGTTTTGATGATTGCAACTTTATAATACAGTTTTAGGTCTAGTACAGGTAGGCCACTTTCATTTGCATTTTTCCATTAATTACCTTGAAGTTAATGACCTTTTGTTCTTCCAGATGATTTTTGTTATTATTTTTTTTCTTTGGGAGCTAATAGCTTGTTCAATTTCTTTTTCTGAAATGAGATTAAGTAATTTGTTTCCTTCTCTGTTAATCTGAGCAATCTATATTTTTATAAATATTGATCTATTTCACTTAGATTATCATATTTATTGGTATTCGGTTGGGCAAAATAGTTCTTAATTATTGCTCCAATTTCCTCTACATTGATGGAAAGCCCATCCTTTTCATTTTTGATACTAACAATTCAGTTTACTTCTTTCCTTTTTCTGATGAAATTAAATAAAGATTTATTTTGTTGGGTTTTTTTTTCAGAAAACCAGTTCTTAGTTTTGTTTATTAGTTCAATAGTATTTTTGCCTTCACTTTTATTATCTCCCTCTTTTATTTTCAGAATTTCAAATTTCGTATTTACTTGGGGTTTTTTTATTTGTTCTTTTTCTAGCTTTCTTAATTGCACTGATTTTCTCTTTCTCTATTTTATGTGAGTAAGCACTTAGAAATGTAAAACTTCCCCTACAAATTGGCTGCATCCCATAAATTTTGGTGTGTTATCTCATTATTTTCATTCTCTTGAATAAAATTAACGATTGTGTCTTTGATTTATTGTTTTATATGCTCATTCTTTAGGATCACATTATTTAGTTTACAATTAATTTTTGGTCTATTTTTTCTGCCTTTTTATTACATGTGATTCTTTTTTCATCATTATCTGAAAAAGATGCATTTACTATTTCTGCCTTTCTGTATTTAATTTTGAGGTTTTTATGCCCTAATATATGGTCAATTTTTGTATAAGTTCCATGAATCACAGAGAAAAAAAGTATACCCTTTTCTGTCTCCATTCAATTTTCTCCAAAAATATATCATAACTATTTTTTCCTAAAATTCTATTTACCTCCTTAAGTTCTTTCTTATTTATTTTGTGTCTAGATTTATCTAGTTCTTAGAGAGTAAGGTTGAGATCCCCACTAGTATTGTTTTGCTGTCTATTTATTCTTTCATCTCTTTTAACTTCTCATATAGGAATATCATAAATGTTTAATACTGATATTGCTTCATTATCTATGGTACCCTATTGCAGAATATAGTTTCCTTCTTTATTTCTTTTAATTGGATCTATTTTTCTTTGTCTTGTTCTGAGATCAGGATTACTACCCCTGCTTTTTTTTTTCAGCTAATAATAGATAATAATAGATTCTGCTATACCCTGTTTCCTTTACTCTGTATGTATCACTGTGCTTTAAATGTGTTTCTTGTAAACAACATGTCTTAGGATTCTGGCTTTTAATCCAGTCTTTTGTCAGCTTCCACTTTATGGGAGAATTCATTCCATTCTCATTCACAATTAAAATGACTAATTCTCTATTTCTCACCATCTTATTTACCCCAAATTATGCTTTTCTTTTTCCTTTTCCCCTTTTCTCCTTATTAGTATTTTGCTTCTGAACACTACCTCCTTCTTTCTCGCATCTCCCACTTTTTTATACCATTTTCCCACTACTTCTGTTTTCTCTTCTATTAGCCTCCCACTTTCCTTTCCCCTTTCTCCTCCCACTTTTCTATAGGGTAACAGAAGCTTCTCTGTGAAGCTTCTCTGATATTCACTCTTTTAGTCAAATTTGATGAGAGTAAGATTCACAAAATGTTCATCTCCTTCTCTTCTTTCCCTCAATTATAATAGGTCTTCTTTGTCTCTTCATGAGATGTAATTTCCCTCATTTTACCTTCATTTCCCCTTTTCCCTGGTACTTCTAGTTTCTTTTTTACATTATAACAGTAAAATCAAATTATATCTGCACTCTTTAAGTATACCCATAACAGAGATATAGTTCTCAAGAGTTCTTTCCTTTTTACATTTTTATGCTTCTCTTGAGTTCTGTATTTGAAGATATATTTTTTTTTTCTTTAACTCTGGTGTTTTCATCAGAAATAAGTGAAATTCACTTGTATCATTGAATGTCCATTTTCTTTCTTGAAAGAAACACTCACTTTACCTGGATAGTTGATTCTTGGCTGGAATCCAAGTTCCTTTGTCTTTAGGGAATATCATATTCTAGGCCCTTCAATTCTTTAAGGTGGAAGCTGCTAGGTCCTGGGCAATCCTGATTGTGACTTCTTGATATTTGAATTGTTTCTTTCTGGTTATTTGCAACATTATTTTCTTTTATCTGATAATTCTGAAATTTAGGCATGATATTTTTTTTTTTGAGGTGATTAGTGATTCTTTTAATGACTTTTTACATGCTGGTTCTAGGACATCAGAGCAGGTTTCCTTGATGATTTCCTAAAAGATTGTGTCTAGGATCTTTTTTTCATTATGGTTTTCAAGATGCCCAATAATCCTGAGATTATCTCTCCTAGATCTATTTTTCCAGGTCAGTTGTTTTTCCAGTGAGGTATTTTACATTATCGTCTCTTTTTTTCATTTTTTGTTTTTGTTTGAGTGATTCTTGGTGTCTCATTGATTTATTCATTTCCATTCTTTAGTTCTAATTTTTAGTCAATTATTTTCTTCAGTTACCTTTTAAAGCATCTTTTGTATTTGGCCAATTGAATTTTTAAATTAATTTTGTTCAATGCATTTTTTTTTCTATTTTACAAATTCTGTTTTTCAAGGAGTTACATGATTTTTTTCATTTCATCATATCTATTTTTTTTCCCATTTCACTAAGTCTATTTTTAAGGAATTTTCTTCAGATAATTTTTGTGTTTCCTTTTCCAAACCCTCTTGCAAACTTCTCATTTCCTTTCCCCATTTTTCTTCTAATTCTCTCTTAAAGTACTGTTTGTATTCTTCCACAAGAGCCTTGTAAGATGGAGACTAATTCATATTATCCTTTGGGGCTTCATCTGGAAACGATCTGCTTTCACTGTCCTCAAGGTTTGAAATATGGTCTTCTTTTTCTCCATAAAAACTATGTATGGTCTTGGTTCTTTTTGATTTTTTTGCTCATTTTTTAAAAAGGTTGAGTTCTGCTTTTATGGCAAAGAGGAATTTGTCCACGCTTCCTATAGAGGTGATATTGGCTGCACTGATTTGGTGCTGGCTGACTTCTGGTGCTGGCTGGGTGTGGCCAGGTACCGAGTTATTCTGGGCTTTACAGTTTCACTATTTGCCTTTTGTATTTGTGTTGGATGTCTTGCAGTTAATCTGCTGATTAATTGGCTTGCAACCAGAAGAGAGTAGCCAACAGTGCTGTAGATTCCTGCAGTTATATTCCCTGGCTCCTGGGATGCCACACTGCCCTGTTCCTACACTGGCCTGCACTTGGCCCTTTCCTCCATGCCTAATTGAAACAGAAATTTTTTATGTTCTTCCAAAATATATTCTGCTGGAAATTTGTTATACTTCAAATATTTGTGGGTTCTGTCACTCTAAAATCAGTTCAGAAACTTGATTTGAGGGATATCATGGAGAGTTCAGGTAAACACCTGTTACATCTCTGCCATCTTGGCTCAGCCCTAAATATGTTTTTTTTTAAACATTATCATAATTATTCCCAGTATTCTTGTCCTACCCCTTTTCAGAGAGTCATGCTATATAACATATATATATATATATATATATATATATATATATATTTAATGAGGAGTATTGTTGTGAATATTTTGAGGATTTTTAAAAATCAGTATCTTCCTTGGAGTATAAATACAGTAATAAAGTTTCCAACATTGAGCCACTTTATATGCAAAATTCCAAATAGTTTTCCAAAAAGAGTGCATCATCACAGCTCCACCAAAAATCAATTAGTGTATCAATCATTGTATAACTCTTCAACATTGACTGTTGCCATGTTTTGTCATCTTTGACAATTCTCAGGTTGTGAGATTGAACCTCAGCATTGTTTTAATTAGTATTTCTCTTATTATGTTATTTGGAGTATTCTTTCATGTGGTTGTTGATAGTTTGCAACTTAAATATTTTTTATATCCTTTGACTATTGGAGAAATGGCTGTTATACACACACACACACAAACCCACACACATATATCTAGGATACCAAAATATTGTTAGAAACATTTAAGACAGAAAATAGTCTTTCACATTCAATCACTTCCTTTATTATCTTAGCCAAATTAATTTTGTTTTAACAGAAAATTTTCAATTTCATGTAATCAATCTTAGAGTAGCTAAATGTAGCAGTAGATAGATAGCTGAGAATAGACTTGGGAAGACCTGTGTTCAGATATTGTTTCAAACATTTATTAACTGTATGACACTGGGAAATTTATTTAACCCTTTGTGCCTCTGTTTTCTCAGATATAAAATTAGCTAGAGAAGGAAATGGAAAACTATTATAATATATTTGCTGAGAAAATTCCAATGTAGTCATGAAATGTCAGATGGGACTGAAATAATTGCACAACAATATTCACTTACCTCTTTTATTTTGTGATTGCTTCTATCACTTGTGTGGTTAAGCATATATCTCTTAGAGTGTGAGGGAGAGCCAAGATTTTGGAGTGAATCAAACATTTCTGATGAGACCTTCCAACCCAATCTTGTAAATGATTTTTAAAAATCTCATCAAATAAAATTCTGAGTGGGATAACAAAAAAGAGTTATAATGATTCATTTTTTTTCACACTTTGTAGAGGTTAAAAGAACATAAAGAGAGCTCTATAGACAACTGGGGAGGGATTGTCAAGGAATATGATGAGACAGAAGTGATACTGGCTATAAAACTTAAAGATAGTATCAGCAAAGATAGTGGCTTAATACTCAGGGTTTAAGGAAAGTAAAGTTGTATACAGTTTATAAAAAAAAATATTACAGGGGACCCTCTGCAAGGACTGGGCAACATTTTGGTCATCCTTTAATTAGTCTTGGATCACAGTTCTTGGGCAGACAGTAGCAGGCAGGGTCTGTAGTGTGGATGAAAAAGCGACCCTAACTGTAAGATAGATAGTTAAAAATTAAGATAAATTACATAAGTAAGATAGTCATACCATCCTGGAAATACAAAAAACCTACAGTCTCTCAGTTCTAGTCACAGAAACTTAGGCTGGTCACCTCCCTCTCACACCCTCAAGAAGTGGGCAGAGAATTATTCTGAAAAGTTCAAAGTAAAGAAACAAGTGCAAAAAATGAACAAATCATGAAAACAAACAAACAAAAATACAATGACCATAAAAAAACTACTCAGGTGAGAAGGATTCTTAAGATGCAAACTTAGAAGAAAATTATACAAAAATATGTATAATAAAGCCTCAAAGAAAATTAAAAATTGAGCACAAGTCCAATAAGAATCCCTAGAAGAGATATAAAGAGTAAAATGATTTTTAAAATTTATTATTTTATTTTTCTTCACTTATTTGAAAAACAATTTTAATATTCATTAAAAAACTTTTGAGTCCCAAATTCTACTTTCCCCCTTCCTACTGTCCCTTATGAAGAAGACAAGCAATTTGATTTGTGTGTCCAATATACTTGTGTAGTCATGTAAAACATTTCCCATATTAATCATATTGTGAAATAAAACATAGACCAAAACCAAAAACCATTGAAGAATAAAAAATTTAAATATATTTAAATTCAGAAATCCTTGGATATTTCTCTGGGAATGGATAACATGTTACATTGTAAGTCCATCAGTGTTATTTTGTATTGCTTTGTATTGCTGAGAATTGCCATGTAATTCACAGCTGATTATCAAACAATATTACTATTAAATTGTCATAGTACATTTCCCTTTGCATCAGGTCATGTGAGTCTTTCCAGTTTTTTTCTGAGAGGATCTTGCTCACCATTTCCTATACCATAATAACATTTTAGCATAATCACACACTAGTTTGTTTAGCCATTTTCCAACTGATAAATATCCCCTCAATTTTCAATTCTTTGCCCCTAAAGAAAGAACATATATGTTCCTTTTCCATTTTTTATTTTAAAAAATTCTTGGGTGGAGACAAGATGAAGGAGAGTAGACACGTCTTTATCTGAGCTCCTCCTAATTTCCTTCAGATCAACACCAGATCAAGTCTCTGAAGTGGTTTTGGAGTGTAACAAATTTCCAGCAGAATATAATTTGGAAGAACTTCAGAAAAGGTCTGTCTCAATTGGCAGGGTAGAGTGCAGGGAATGGGGTAAGGGAGAGGCTGCTGAGAGCAGATGCAGCACAGGGGACCAGGGCATTGCAGCATCCACGCACTGGAGAACCTACTGAGAGGCTCTTAAGCCATTCTGTTCTGGATATAAACCAGTGGATCAGCAGATTAGCTGCAAGACATCCAAAGAAAATATAAAAAAGTAAATAGTGAGCTTCTCAACCTCCAAAAAACACTGGACCTGGCCACACCTACCCAGCACCTGAAGTCAGTCAGCAGCACCAGCCACAGGGCAATCTAAAGTGGCTGTTTCCTGTAAAGGAAGCTTGGGACAATCTCCCTTTTGCCCCCAGAGATCTCAATATTTAAACAATGAGCAAAAAAGCAAAAAAGAACTCTGACCATAGATAGATTTATGGAAAAAGAGAAGAACAGACTTCATATCCTGAGAATCCTAAAGGCAAGACATCTCCAGATGAAACTTCAAAGGGGTGTTGGTCCTTATTTCACAAGCCTCTCTTGGAAGAATTCAAAAAGGATCTTTAAAAAGAGTTAGAAGAAAAATGGAAAAAGAGAATGAGAACTTGGCAAGACAGTTTGGAAAAGGAAAAACAGAAATTATATGATGAAAACTCTTTTTAAAAAATTATCTTTTGGGATACAAGGATGCAGTCTTTTCCTGGGTACAAGGATATGTATGGTTTTATTGACCTTTGGACATAATTCCAATTATTTTCTATAATGGCTAAATCACAACTCAACCAACGGTGAATTAATGACTCATTTTTTCCACATCCCCTCCACCATCTGTCATTTTTCTTTTCTGTCCTATTAGCTAATCCAAAAGGTATGAGGCAGAACCTCAGAATAGTTAAAATTTCCATTTCTCCAATCAAGAATGAGTCAGAATATTTTTCATATAGCTATAGATAGCTTTAATTACTTTTAAAACTATTTATATAATTTATCAATTGGGGCATGGCTTTATAAATTTGAATTAGTTCTCTATATGTTTGAGAAATGAGGTCTGTTGATACAATAGAATGTAGACTAAGGGAGGGAGTGATCAGAAGCAAAAAGCTTTTAAGGAGGAACAGAGTAAATGAAAGAGTTAATTGAATAAACAGATAGGGAAATATAAATATAAATAGTAATTGTGAAGAAAAATTTTGAAGCAAGTGTCTTTGCTGTTTCTATAATTATATGCCTGTGTAAATTTATACACACACATATTTAAGACTGTATTATGCATATTTACACTTGTCTTGTTTATTTGAAGGTGGATAGTATCTTTCCATATCATTCCATATCCAAGAATTTCCAAGTCTTTCCATATATTAATAAATCCATCTGACACCATTCGTTATACCATAGCAATATTCCAACCTTATATGGTCTAGTTACTTTAAATTGTCTAAAACAATATTACTTAATATGATGGTCATATAGTGTAGTTTCCTTATTTTTCTCTTTTGATCAAATTAATTTTAGCTTTAACTTTGTCTGAGATTGTGATTACTACCCCTGCTTTAAAAAAGAAACACAATAAATTTTACTCTTTATGTTTTATTTTGCTTGTATGTGTGTACCCTAATTTTTATAACATTCTCTAAAAGCAACATACACTTGAGTTTAAAATATTAATTGACTACCTTTTTCCATTTCATGGATAAATTCATACAATTCACATTTTTGTCTATAGTTGCTTATTTATTTTTCTCTTTCTTGTTTTTGTCCTCATCACTTTTATCTTATTCTTACCCCTCTTGATTCCTCTAGTTCTTAAAATTTTTTTATGTAAAATATTTAATAGTATCCTATCTCTTCCTCTTCCCATTTCCTCAGTACCTTCCATCCTCACTTCTTAATTTTATTTTCGTAGCTATCATCTTCTTATAGTCAGGTCACAACTCTGACCTTGTCTATATATGCTTTTTATAACTGTCTTAATACTGAGAGTTTGTGAGTTACAAGGATCATTGTCCTACATAGAAATATAAAAAAGTTAATATTAAATCCCTTAAAATCCTTTTTATGGAGTCTTGATTTTGAAAGTCAAATTTTATTTTTAATTTCATTAAGAATGCTTAAAAGTTCTCTATTTTGTGGAACATCTATTTTCTTTGAAAGCTTATACTGAATTTTGCTGAGTAAATGATTTCTGTTGTAATTCTAGCTCCTTGTCCTTCTGGATATCATCTTGCAACCTCCAGGATCATTAATGGAAGAAGCTGCTACATCTTGTGTTATTCTGACTGTGGTTCCACAATGTATCACTTCTTTGTTTCTATTTCCTTAAAAATTTTCTGCTTAACCTGGGAGCTCTGGAATTTAGCAGTAATATTCTTGGGAATTTTCATTTTGGAATCTCTTTCATAAGGTGATATGTGGATTCTTTCAATTTCCATTTTAACCTTTGGTTCTAGATTATCAGGGCAGTTTTCCTTGATAATTTCATGAAAGATGAAGTCTAGACTTTTTTTTTTTTGATCCCATGACTTTCAGGTAGTTCAATAATTTTTAAAATTAACTTTACTGGATTTATTTTCAAAGTCAGCTATTTTTCTACTCAGATATTTCACATTGTTTTCTGTTTTTATTCTGTTAGTTTTGTTTTATTATTTCTTGATTTATTGTAAGGTCATTCAATTCTAATTTTTAAGGAATTATTTTCTGCAATGAGTCTTTGTGCATGTTATTTCATTTGACAAATTACAATTCTTAAAAAGTCCTTTCCTTAGTGAATTTTGGTACTTCTTTTTTAATTTGGCCAGTTCTTTTTAAAGCATTTTTCTCCTCATTGGCTTTTTGTACCTTTTTTCATCATTTGGCCCAGTTTGTTTATACATGGACTTTCAGATATTTGTGACAAAACCATTCTAATTTATGAGAAAATTCAACATATAATATCCCAGAGAAATTTATTTATTTCTTTTCCTTTTTTATTATTATAGCTTTTTTATTTACAAGATATATATATGCATGGGTAATATGCATTTGCAATTTCACAATTGCAAAACCTTTTGTTCCAATTTTTCCCCTCTTTCCTCCCACCCTCTCCCCCAGATGTCAGGTTGACCAATACATGTTAAATATGTTAAAATATATGTTAAATACAATATATGTATACATGTCCATAGAGTTATTTTGATGTACAATAAGAATTGGACTTTGAAATAGTGTACAATTAACCTGTGAAGGAAATCAACAATGCAGTTGGACAAAAACAGAGGTATTGGGAATTCTATGTAGTAGTCCATACTCATTTCCCAGAGTTCTTTCATTGGGTATAGTTGTTTCAATTCATTACTGCTCTCCTAGAACTGATTTGGTTCATCTCATTGTTGAAGAGGGCCTCGTTCATCAGAATTGATCATCATATAGTATTGTTGTTGAAATATATATCCAAAAGAAATTTAAGGTAAACATTAAAGACCAATTATTAGGGACTCAATGAGGTCAAATTATTTATTTCTCATATGTGAAAATATTTTCAGTACTATTATTGACACCATTATTTCGGTAATTAGAAGAAAGTCTTGGAATGAGCAGTATATGATGACATGATTCTAAAAAAATAAGACTGTAGGATGAAATAAAAAGAAGTAATTATTTCAAGCAAATGAGGCATAAAATGAAAAATTGGTACAAAAGAAGCTAGTAGGGTGAGGGTAGATAGTGATACAAATTTATTCTCATTAGTATTGGGTTAAAGAGGGAATATATGTATGCATGTATATATGTATATATATTCACACATATGTATACACATATATGTTTTCAATATACAGAAATAAATAAGAAGTCAAAGGGATTGAATCAGGGATGAGGACAACAGAGGGACTCTAGGAATGATGAGTAGGTTAAGGAATAGGAGGGCAAGGTAGCAGGATGAAGTAAACAAAGGACTGAAGGGGAATAGGAATAAAGTGAGAGTAATAATGAGGAAAACAGGAAAGAGGAAAACATACGTAATTATAATAAAATGTGAATGAATCAAATTAATTATAAAATAGAAAGTGATAGCAGATTAAAAAATTTGAATACAGAAATCGGTTGTTTCTAGGAAATGCTATAAAAATGAAATACACAAAGATAAAATACGTCAGGAATAGAATTTCCTAGGTAAAAAGAGCTCCTGTAATAATTATGATCTCAAAATTAAAGCTAAATAAATGTGATACATAGAGAAAATAGGGAAACTACACTGTATGTCAACAATATTATTTAACATTGTTTTAGATCATTTTAAATAACCAGACAGTATAAAATATCTGAACATAGCATATCTATCAAAACAGACACAGGAATGTAAATATAAATCATATATCATAAATATAAATCACTTATCATACAAATAAATATTCAGATCTAAATAATTGAAGTAACATTTATAATGCATGTGCAAGTAAAGCCAATATAATTAAGAATGACAGAGTTATGGACACTTAGGTGATGTAGTGGATAGAGCACTAGCCTTGAAGTCAGAGGGCCTGGGTTCACATCTGACCTCAGATACTTAATATTTTCTAGCTGTGTGACCCTAGGTAAGTCACTTAACCCCAAATACCTCAGGAAAAAAAAAGAATGATAATGTTATATAACAAATCTATTTATTCAATGCCATGTCAATTAAATCATTAAACCTTTATTTAACAGTTAAAAATAATATCAAAATTCGTATGGAAGAACAAAAGGTCAGGGACTTCAGAGAAACCATGGGGAAGAGATGTAAAGGGAGCAGATTCAGCAGTATCAAATGTTAAACTGTATTATAAGATGAGAATATTGTTTACTTATAAAATGGATACTTTCAATTATTTTAAATTAAAAATTTTAGGTGTAAAAATTGGATATGGAGCCAAGAATAGAAGGAATAGTGGGCATTGTGGGAGGGAACTTTTACAGATAATCTCTCAGGATGCTATTGGGGTGGAATATTGTTGTGGTGTAGGAAATGATGAACTGGTTGATTTAAAAAATATAAGAAGCACAATATAATCTTACATATATGTATATGAGTATATGTGTGTACATATATACATCCATACATGGTTATAAATATTTACAATTATATATATATGGAATGAAAGAGAAAAAATAAAGTTAAAAATGCACAGTGGAAAACAAACAAAAAACCCCACAAGGAAGCAAAGTTGAAAACAGTGTAGTATTTATTATATAGGTTTCCTTGAAATAGAAATTTATTGTTTCATATTGAATCCTCTTATGTTCTTCTGTGGCAATACTGCATTTTGCCACATTGCCATCTACATGACAATGCTTTTTTTTTCTTTTCCCATTTTGTTCTTAAGTTTAAAATAATAAAATTTACCCAAAAAGGTACTTGAAACAATTAATTATTATAACAAATTAGAAGGATACAAAATAAACCCATACACAGCAGCATTTCTATATATGACCAATAAAACCCCACACCAGAAGTGGAGAAGTTCTGGCCAACAGACCATATAAATTCCATGAAATAATTTTGTTTGGCTCTGTTAAGTCAACTGCAGTAATAATGAGTTGAAAGCTAGGTACAATAACTTCCCCTTGTTGCAGTTTCAAAGTTGATAATTTTCTTTGCCCTTCAAATGATGTTATAAATATCCAACTGGCCCTTGGCAGAAAAAAATGTTCCCACCCCTGACTTACAAGAAGAGGTAATAAGAAATATCCCATTTTAAATGACTGCAGACTATATAAATATCTAGATATATATCTGCCAAGACAAAAAAAAAAAGCTTTTACAGGAGAGAGGAAGAAAAGGGGGGGTTAAGAGAAGTGAATGAATTTTAGTTTCCTCATCTGAAATGGCCAAAAAAAGGAATAACATTCATACTCCATTGAGTACAGAAATCTATTTTATCCTATAGGATAAGATGAGAAAGGTATAAGGAGGAGGGGATCTGAGAAAGGAGGACATATTGGGGGAAGGAGTAGCCAAAGCAAAACATTTTTGAGATGGGGCATGATGACAGGGGAGAGATAACAGTGTAAAGGAAATACCAGCAAGAGGAATTGTGGGGAAAAAATTGGAGCAAGTTTTTCTGATAGAAGTCTCATTTGCCAAATTTATAGAGAACTGAGTCAAATTTATAAAAGCCATTCTCCAAATAATAAATGATTAAGTGATAATAAGTTTCAGATGAAGTAATCATAGATAACTATAACCATGTGAAAGAAAATGCTCTAATTCATTATTGATTGGAGAAATAAAAATTTAAAAATTCTGAAGTACTACCTATTTGATTTGTCTCATAGGACAGAAAAGAAAAATGATAAATGCAGGAAGGGATGTGGGGTAAAGGAAATATTAATGCATGTTTGGTGGAGTTGTGAACTATTTTAACCATTCTGTAGAGCAATTTGGATCTACGATTAATGGGCTATCAAACCATGTATATCCTTTGTCCTGGCAATACCACTACTGGGTCTGTATGCCAGAAGAGATACAAAACAAAAAGGGAATGGATCTATATGTACAAAAATATTTACAGCAGCTCTTTTCTGGGGGCAAAAGATTGGAAATTTAGGGGATGCTTAATAATTGAGGAATGGCTGAAAAATTGTTGCATGTAATTATGATGAAATACTATTGTGCTATAGGTAATGATAAGCAATATCCTCCCAGAAAAACCTGGAAGGACTTCCATAAGATGATGCAAAGTGAAATGTACTGTGTACAAAATAATAGCAATATTAGAAGGTGATCAGCTTTCAGTGTCATTATTATTCTCAACAATGCAATGATGACAATTTTGAAGGACCTTTGATGAAAGACATTATCTATACCAAGAAAAGGATTGATGGTGTCTGCAGGAATATTGAAGCAAAATTTTAAAGATTATTTTTCTTGAGAGTTTTGTTGAAGGTTTTAATTAAGCTTTATGTGGTTTTTTTTGTATATATTTCATTTCATAGCATGACTATTATGAAAATGTTTTGCATACTACATATATATAAGCTATATTGAATTTCTTTCACTCTCAATTTTGGGGAATGTTAGGGAGTGTTAGAAGAAAAAAAATCTGGAATTCAAAGTTTTAAAAATGTTATTTTTAATGTATGACTTTCTATAGTTAGCCTTTATAGTTTTTCTTCAATTTGATTAATTCTAGTTTTGAAGGTTATGTTTTCTTTAGTAGATCCCTTGCACCCCCAATTTAGTCAACTGTATTTTTTTAAAGGAATTGTCTTTCTTTTTCAAGCTGTTGATGCTCTTGCAGACCTCTTATTTCTCTTCTCATTTTTTCTTCTATCTCTCTTATTTGACTTTTAAAGTCTTTTATGCTTTCAAGAAGGCTCTTTGGGGTTGAAATCAATTCATATCACTCTTTGAGATTTCCTCTGTGGACATTTTGTTTTCATCTGAGTTGGTGTTTTGATCTTCCTTGTCCCCAGAGTAGCTTTCTATGGTTAAAGTTTTTTTTTTTCTGTTTCTTGCTCATTTTCTTTCTTTCTTTTTTTCTTGAGTTCTGCTTCTGGGGCACAGGGGCTCCAAGCTTCTTGTGCAGCTCTGACACTTGACTGAGTACAGGAACCCTTGTATTTGGTGTTTTGCTCCAAACAGGGGAAGCTTTACTTGTTCTTTTCAGAAAACAATCTGGTTTCCCAGAAAGTTTTTTTTTTTTTGAGATGGTACCAGGGGCTGACCCTCTGGTTTTCTCTGCTACTGAGCCAGAACCAAGGATCTTAGTTGTTGATCTGTTACATTTAAGATTCTCTCACTGGCTTTCCCAGACTCAGTCTGAGCTGGACTGAACTTCCTTTTCACGTCAATGAAACTGATCTTTCTTGAGGTCCTTTTCAACATTGATCCTTATAAAACTTTCTGTTCCATACTTTTCTTTCCTTCCTCCCACCCACTCCCCTAGATGGCAGATGGTCCAATACATTTAAATATGTTAAAATACATGTTAAATCCAATATATGTATACATATTTATACAGTTATTTATTTATACAAAAATGCAAACAGTTCACACTCATTTCCCAGTGTTCCTTCTCTGGTTGTAGCTGATTCTGTCCATCATTGATCAGTTGGAACTGAATTAGATCTTCTCTTTGTTGAAGATAACCACTTCCATCAGAATATATCCTCATACAGTATTGTTGTTGAAATGTATAATGATCTCCTGCTTCTACTCATTTCACTCAGAATCATTTCATGTAAGTCTCTCCAGGCCTCTCTGAAATCATCCTGTTGGTCGTTTCTTACAGAACAATAATATTTCATGATATTCATATGCCATAATTTATTCAGTTATTCTCCAATTGATGGGCATCTATTCATTTTCCAGTTTTTAACCACTACAAAAGGGCTATCACAAACAATTTTACACTTGTGTCCCTTTCCCTCCTTTAAGATCTCTTTTAGGATATAATGCCAGTAGAAATACTAGTGGGTCAAAAGATATGCACAGTTTGATAAATTTTTGAACATAGTTTCAAATTGCTCTGCAGAATGGTTGGATCCATTCACAGTTCCACCAGAATGTATCAGTGTCCCGGTTTTCCCACAACCCCTCCAATATTTGTCATTATCTTTTCCTGTCATCTTAGCCAATCTGATACTTCAGATTTGCCTTACTTTGTATTTCTCTGAGCAATAATGATTTGGAGCACTTTTTTATGTATCTAGAAATAGTTTCCATTTATTCATCTGAAAATTCTCTTCATATCCTTTGAAAATTTATCAATTGGAGAATTGCCTGAATTCTTATAAATTTGAGTTCATTCTCTATACATTTTAGAAATGAAGCCTTTATCAGAACCTTTGAATGTAAAAATGTTTTCCCAGTTTATTGCTTCTCTTCTAATCTTATCTGCAGTAGTTTGGTTTGTGCAAAATCTTTTTAACTTAATAAAATAAAAATTATCTATTTTGTAATCAATAATGATCTCTAGTTCTTCTTTTGTCACAAATTCCTTCCTCCATAGATCTGAGAAGTAAACTACCCTATGGTCTTCTAATTTGTTTATAATATCATTCTTTATGTCTAAATCATGAAGCCATTTATTTTTTTCTTTATTTTTTATTTTATTATTCTTTTTTTTAAAAAAAATTTTATTGACAGAACCCATGCCAGGGTAATTTTTTACATTATCCCTTGCACTCACTTCTGTTCCAATTTTTCCCTTCCCTCCCTCCACCCCTTCTCCCAGATGGCAAGCAGTCCTATACATGTTAAATAGGTCACAGTATATCCTAGAGACAATATATGTGTGCAGAACCAAACAGTTCTCTTTTTGCACAAGGAGACATGGATTCAGAAGGTAGAAATAACACGGGAAGAAAAACAAAAATGCAAACAATTTACAATCATTTCCCAATGTTCTTTCTTTGAGTGTAGCTGCTTCTGTCCATCATTAATCCATTTAAACTGAGTTAGATCTTCTCTTTGTTAAAGAAATCAACTTCCATCAGAATACATCCTCATACAATATTGTTGTTGAAGTATATAATGATGTCTTGGTTCTGCTCATTTCACTTAACATCAGTTCATGTAAGTCTCTCCAAGCCTCTCTATATTCATACTGCTGGCCATTTCTTAGAGAACAATAATATTCCATAACATTCATATACCAT
Organism: Sarcophilus harrisii; assembly: GCF_902635505.1. NCBI lineage: Eukaryota > Metazoa > Chordata > Mammalia > Dasyuromorphia > Dasyuridae > Sarcophilus > Sarcophilus harrisii. The sequence goes on from NC_045426.1 coordinate 200,393,868, forward strand.
AATTTACCCAACCATTCTCCAATTGATGGGCATCCATTAATTTTACAGTTTCTAGCCACTATAAAGAAGGCTGCCACAAACATTTTGGCACATACAGGTCCCTTTCCCTTCTTTAGTATCCCTTTGGGGTATAAGCCCAGTGGTAGCACTGCTGGATCAAAGAGTAGGCACAGTTTGATAACTTGTGGGGCATAATTCTAGATTGCTCTCCAGAATGGTTGGATTCATTCACAACTCCACCAACAATGCATCAGTGTCCCAGTTTTCCCGCATCCCCTCCAACATTCATCATTATTTTTTCCTGTCATCTTAGCCAATCTGATAGGTATGTAATGGTATCTCAGAGTTGTCTTAATTTGCATTTCTCTGATCAATAGTGATTTGGAACACTCTTTCATATGAGTGGAAATGGTTTCAATTTCATCATCTGAAAATTGTCTGTTCATATCCTTTGACCATTTATCAATTGGAGAATGGCTTGATTTCTTATAAATTAGCATCAATTCTTTATATATTTTGGAAATGAGGCCTTTAGCAGAACCTTGAACTGTAAAAATATTTTCCCAGTTTGTTGCTTCCCTTCTAATTTTGTTTGCATTAGTTTTGTTTGTACAAAGGCTTTTTAATTTGATGTAATCAAAATTTTCTATTTTGTGATAAGTAATGATCTCTAGTTCATCTTTGGTCACAAATTCCTTCTTCCTCCATAAGTCTGAGAGGTAAACTATTCTATGTTCCTCTAATTTATTTATGATCTCATTCTTTATGCCTAAATCATGGACCCATTTTGATCTTATCTTGGTGTACGGTGTTAAGTGTGGGTCCATGCGTAATTTCTACCATACTAATCTCCAGTTTTCCCAGAAGTTTCTGTCAAATAATGAATTCTTATCCCAAAAGTTGTGATCTTTGGGTTTGTCAAACACTTGATTGCTATAGTTGACTATTTTGTCTTGTGAACCTAACCTATTCCACTGATCAGCTAATCTATTTCTTAGCCAATACCAAATTATTTTGGTGACTGCTGCTTTTGTAGTATAGTTTTAGATCAGGTATAGCTAGGCCACATTCATTTAATTTTTTTTTTCATTAATTCCCTTGAGGTTCTCGAACTTTGCTCTTCCATATGAATTTTGTTGTTATATTCTCTAGATCATTACAATATTTTCTTGGAGGTCTGATTGCTATAGCACTAAATAAATAGATTAGTTTAGGGAGTATTGTCATCTTTATTATGTTCGCTTGGCTTAACCAAGAGCACTTAATATTTTTCCAATTATTTAAGTCTGACTTTATTTGTGTGAAAAGTTTTTTTGTAATTTTGCTCATATAATACCTGACTTTCATTTGGTAGATAGATTCCCAAATATTTTATGCTGTCGACAGTTATTTTGAATGGAATTTCTCTTTGTATCTCTTGCTGTTGGATTTTGTTGGTGATGTATAAAAATGCTGAGGATTTATGGGGATTTATTTTATATCCTGCAACTTTGCTAAAGTTGTGAATTGTTTCTCATAGCTTTTTAGTAGAATCTCTGGGGTTCTTTAAGTATATTATCATATCATCTGCAGAGTGATAGTTTGGTTTCCTCATTGCCTACTTTAATTCCTTTAATCTCTTTCTTGACTCTTATTGCTGAGGATAGTGTTTCTAATATAATATTGAATAATAATGGTGATAGTGGGCAACCTTGCTTCACTCCAGATTTTACTGGGAAAGGTTCCAGTTTTTCCCCATTACATATGATGCTTACTGACGGATTTAAATATATGCTCCTGACTATTTTAAGAAAAAGTCCATTTATTCCTATACTCTCAAGTGTTTTTATTAGGAATGGATGTTGGATTTTATCAAATGCTTTTTCTGCATCTATTGAGATGATCATAATTTTTGTTAGTTAGATCATATGGGTTTTGTTAGTTAGTTATTGATATAGTCAATTATGCAATAGTTTTCCTAATACTGAATCAGCCCTGCATTCCTGGTATAAATCCTACTTGGTCATAGTGTATTATCCTGGGGACGATTTTCTATAATCTTTTTGCTAATATTTTATTTAAGATTTTAGCATCAATATTCATTAGAGAGATTGGTCTACAATTTTCTTACTCTGTTTTAGACCTACCTGGTTTAGCTATCAATAATATGTCTGTATTGTAAAAAGAGTTTGGTAGGACTCCTTCAATCCCTATTTTTTCAAATAGTTTATATAGCATTGGGGTTAATTGTTCTTTAAATATTTGGTAGAATTCACATGTAAATCCATCTGGTCCTGGAGATTTTTTCTTAGGGATTTGGTTAATAGCTTGTTCTATTTCTGTTTCTAAAATAGGACTGTTTAGGATATTTACTTCTTCCTCTGTTAATCTGGGCAAGCTATATTTTTGAAGGTATTCTTCCATTTCATTTAAGTTGTTGAATTTATTGGCATAAAGTTGGGCAAAGTAACTCCTAATTATTGCTCTAATTTCCTCTTCATTGGTGGAAAGTTCTCCCTTTTCATTTTTAAGACTACTAATTTGATTTTCCTCTCTCCTTTTTCTAATCAGATTTACCAAAGACATCTATTTTATTGGTTTTTTTCATAAAACCAACTCTTAGTTTTATTTATTAGTTCAATAGTTTTTTTTACTTTCAATATTATTAATTTCTCCTTTTAATTTTATAATTTCAAATTTAGTATTTGATTGGGGATTTTTAATTTGGTCTTTTTCTAGCTTTTTTAGTTGCAGGCCCAATTCATTGATCTTCTCTTTCTCTATTTTATTCAAGTAAGCCTCTAAGGATATAAAATTTCCTCTTATTACTGCTTTGGCTGCATCCCACAAATTTTGGTATGATGTCTCATTTTTTTCATTATTTTGAGTGAAATTATTAATGGTGTCAATAATTTGCTGTTTCACCCAATCATTCTTTAGTATGAGATTATTTAGTTTCCAATTACCTTTTGGTCTATTTACTCCTAACTTTTTGTTGAATGTAGTTTTTATCACATAGTGATCTAAAAAGAAAGCATTTACTATTTCTGCCTTCCTACATTTAATTTTGAGGTCTTTATATCCTAATATGTGGTCAATTTTTGTATAGATTCCATGAACTGCTGAGAAGAAAATATATTCCTTTCTGTCTCCATTCAGTTTTCTCCAAAGATCTATCATACCTCATTTTTCTAATATTCTATTTACCTCTTTAACTTCTTTCTTATTTGCTTTGTGGTTGGATTTGTCTAATTCTCTCAGAATTAGTGCAAGGTTGAGATCTCCCACTGTTATAGATTTGCTGTCTATTTCTTCTTGCAACTCTCTTAACTTCTCCTTTAGGAAGTTAGATGCTATACCACTTGGTGCATATATGTTTAGTATTGATATTGCTTCATTGTCTATGCTACCCTTTAGCAAGATATTGTTTCCTTCCTTATCTCTTTTAATTAGATCAATTTTTGCTTTTGCTTGATCTGAGATAAAGATGGCTACCCCTGCTTTTTTGACTTCACCTGGCATAATAGATTCTGCTCCAGCCTTTTACCTTTACTCTGTATGTATCTCCCTGCTTTTAATGTGTTTCCTATAAACAACATATTGTAGTAAAGTTCTGACTTTTGATCCAGTCTGCTATCTGCTTCCTCTTTATGGGAGAGTTCATCCCATTCACATTTATGGTTAAAATGACTAATTCTGTATTTCTTGCCATTTTATTATCCCCAGATTATGCTTTTCTTTTACTTGCCCCCCAACCTTCTTTCCCAGTTTTAAACTTATATGCCCCACTTGTATCATGCCACTCACCCTCTTTAGGATCCCTCCTTCCCCTCTTTGAATCACTTCCCCTCTATTGCACCCTTCCCTTATTACTTTTTTTTCCCTTTTCCTCTCCCCCTTTTTAATGGGGTGAGAGAAGATTTTCTGTAAAACAAGTATGTCAATTATTTTCTCTTTGAGCCAACTCTGATGAGAGTAAGATTCACACAATGTTCCTTCCCCTCTCTGAATTCCCTCAGATATGATAAGTTTCCTTTGCCTCTTCGTGGGATGTAGTTTCACTTTTTTTATTCCCGTTTTTTGACATTATCCCTTTTCCATAACTACTTCCCTTTTTTATGTTATATCAGTAAAATCAAATTATACATGTAGTCTTTTTGTATATCCACAACAGAAATACAGTTCTCAAGAGTTCATTTTACTTTTTCTTCTTCTCTTGAGTTCTGTGGTTGGAGATCAATTTTTTTATTTAGTTCTGGTTTTTTCCTTAAAAACAAATGGAATTCATCTGTTTCATTAAATATCCATCTTTTTCCCTGGAAGAAAAGGCTCAGCTTAGCTGGATAGTTTATTCTTGGTTGCATTCCAAGTTCTTTTGCCTTTCAGAAGGAATATTAGATTCCAGGCCCTTCAATCCTTTAATGTGGAGACAGCCAGCTTTTAAGTGATCCTTATTGTGGCACTTCAGTATTTGAATTGTTTTTTTCTGGCTGCCTTGTAATATTTTTTCCTTAATCTGATTGTTCTCAAATTTGGTCACAATATTCCTTGGAGTTTTTATTTTAGGGTCTTTTTCAGAAGGTGTTCAATGTATTCTTTCAATGCCTATTTTACCTTCTGATTCTATTACCTCTGGACAATTCTCTTTGATGATTTCCTATAAAATAGTATCTAGCCTCTTTTTTTCATCATAATTTTTGGAGTCCAATAATCCTCAGATTATCTCTTCTAGATCTATTTTCCAGGTTTGTCATTTTTCCAAGTAGATATTTAATGTTTTTTTTTCCAATTTATCTTTTTTTTTTTTTTTTTTTTTTGGTTTTGCTTGATTGTTTCTTACTGTCTCAATGAATCATTGGTTTCTATTTGTTCAGTTCTGATTTTTAGTGAGTTATTTTCTTCATTAGCTTTTTTTACTTCTTTTTGTGTATGTCCAATTGAGTTTTTAAATGAGTTGTTTTGCTCTATGGAATTTTTTTTTTTCCATTTCACTAATTTTTTTTTTTTTGTGTGTGTGAATTATTTTCTTTTTCCATTTCACAAATCCTACTTTCTTGTGAATTCTTTGTGTTTTCCAATTCACAGTTCTTACTTTCCTGAACTTTTTTTACTTTTCCCAATTCACAAATTCTGTTTCCCTGCACTTCCTGGGAATTTTTTATCTTTTCCAATTCATATTTCAGCAAGTTGTTACTTTCTTGCAAAGCTTCTCTTTCCTTTCCCCATTTTTCTTCTAACTCTCTTTTGAGACTTTTAATGGTCTCTTCCAGGAGAGCATTATGTCAAAGGGGACAGGTAACATTCTCCTTTGGGATATTGTCTGGAGACTGCTATTAGTCTCCTTGGGGTTGCAAACCTGCTCTTTTTCTGTATAGAAGCTATCAATCGACCTTTTAATCTTTTTACTCATTTTTAAAGCCGTTAGGGTCTGCCTTCAGGGCAGGGTTACCATCTTCCTCTGTAAAGCAAGGAAAGATGTAAGCAGGCTTCAGGAAGCTAGGTATGGGAGTGCCGTGGGCAAAAGTTCCCCCTCCCCCAACTGGAAGTGATTCAGCACAGCTGAGCTAAGGAAGTGCCTAGTGGAGAACCCCACTGTGTGGTTTAGCGACTGCCCTAAGGATAGAGACTAATCAGTGAAAGTGTCACTACCCCAGACCAAAGCCCACCTGGCTCTGGGTATTAGCAGCTGACCAGCAAATATCCTGATCAAACTGGAAGTGTCTTTGCCCTGAAGCAAATCGAGCTGTGAAAATTCTATTGCCCCAGGCCAAGTCCCCCACTGTGCAGATTAGAGGGTGCCCCAGGCTGTGTCCCCCTTCCATGCAGGTTCTCAACTGCCCCAAGGAGAAGCCCCATACTGCAGGTTGGGGCTGCAAGATTGTGCTGTGATCTGTGCTGTCACTTCCAGTTGGTTTTGGGTGGGTAAAGGCAGATGCTGTTAGGATCTGGCATTTTTTTAGAGTGTTTTTGAATTATCTGTTGATCTACTGTTTTGTAAACAGGGCAGAGAAATCAGTCTATGCCAGTGTAGTCTCTGTAATTTTTCTAACCACAGAGATCACTCTTGCCCAGTCTGCACAATATGCTCACTTCTAGTTCTCTCCCTGCTTGCACTGCTCTTCTCCCCGGCCTCTCAGGACAAACCTTTTCTGGAAAAATTCCAAATTATCTTTGGCTGGTGAATTGTTGTACTTCAAGTCTTTGGTTTTACCAGTCAATCACTATTTTTGAGGCTGAATTGAATGTTGGTTGTGAGGGTATTGGAGAGCCTAGAAAGTTGTGTGTGCCTTCTCCGCCATCTTGGCTCCTGCTTTTTTCCCTTTAAGATAAAATACAAAATTCCTCATTTGGTATTTATAGATTTCTATATAGTTTTTATGTAATTTGTCTTTTCAACCTTATTTGACATTATTAATTTTCACAAGCTTCATATTTCAACCAAACATGAAGGAAAAAGTTTGTTCTATCAGAATGGTATATGAATGCCCAGAAAAGTGGGCTTAGACTAGTCAGATCAGTTGCCATATGGGTATATTCCATTCTGGCCTCAAGCAGTTCAACTGTTGTTGTTTTTTATAATAGCAGAACATGTTGAAGCAAACCTGTCTTTTCCATAACTAGTTAGATAGTGTCCCATACCTAACTTTCATCACTGTTTCTCTTAATTCTTATTTTTCTTTTGTGATTCTATTTGTCACCTCAAAAAAGTAATTGTGCTTTTACCATTATCTCCTGTTTCCATGCACTTAATACTTGGCTAGTTAATATGTTTTGAGCATTCCTTAACACTCTTCATTTGTAGACTTTTGTCATATTTTTGTTTCTGTCAAAGCCTATGAATAGAATGAAGGAGGAATTGTTCTTCCCCCATGCACTTGTACTTCAATTGCCTAGTTCAGGGCCTTGTTTGTAGTTGAAACTTAATGAATATTATATATCTTTACATTCAATTCTTAATAGAAATGAGGTAAGGGGAAGGAACCAAGTATTTATAAATCATTTTCTTTGTATGAGGCTGTTTGACATGACTCATACATATAGTTACATTCGATCCTGGATCTAGATTATAGAAAGCTTCAGGGTCAAAAAGGATTATATATTTGATCATAGATGTAATTTAGAACACTTAGATTTGACTGAATAAAAGTGTAACATAGTTTTGTGCCTTAAGAACTTCATTTTCATAGCAGAATAGAGAATGGTTTAATGTGAAGAGAAACTTGTGGAAATGAGACCCATAGACTATTGAAATAACTCAGATTTGAGGAAATGAAGTCCTAAATTAGGGTGGTGGCAATGTCAGAGGAAAGAAGGAACTTATATGAGAAATGCTATAAAAACAGAATGAAAGAATTTAGTAATTGATTGGAAAGGGAAGGTAATAAGTTGAGGATGAGAACTGGATAGTGAACTTTAGTGACTGGGATGATGTTAGAACCTTCCACAATAATAGAGAAAAAAAATTTTTTTTAATGAAAAACAGATGAGTTTAATTTTGTACATTCTGAGTGAAAGATATCTATATATGAAAAAATGCAGGAGTAGTTATCAAAGTATCAGATAGAGCAAGATTAAAATCAATTTGAGTAAAAGATAAATAAAAAAATATATTATGTTGAAAGCTGTCATAAAAATATATATATAAATAGTTTTTAATAAAATAGAATCTAAATAATAAATAACTAAATGAGTTACAGGGAGAAACATAGGAACTCAATGTATAGCATTCAGATTTGGACAAATTTAAGAAAAATAAACAAGATGTTAAGAATCTGACTAGACTTTTATGAAAATTAGAAAAACTAGATCTCTGGGGAATGGGAATATAAAGGAGTATAGATATTATCACTTTGATGACATTATTAAAGTGAATTTAACAGAGCATAAAAAACTCACTAATACATTCAAAATATCAGAAATGTTAACTAAATCAAATGCCATTAAAAAAAGACCAAAGTTAAGTTGAGGTCAAATAATCATAGTGAGTCAACCAAAAATCACTTAAAAATAATTTCATTAAAAGAGCCAATAACAATTGGGCATTTCAGAATTTGTGAAAGCAGATGTTAGGGGAAATTTTATACCATTAAACACTTTCATCTTCAAGGAAAGAAAAAATATAGATAATAATATGGCATGCACAAAACAATAAAACCTAGAAAACCAGCAAATTAAAAAATTCCAACAATTTAACATCAAAATTGACATTTAGAAAATAAGACTATAATGATATAAAAAACAAAGAAAAAAAGTATGAATTAACTCATAAAATAAGAAAATAGTTTTATAAATTATTAACTAATTTCATTTTTAAGTGGAAAAATTAATTCTGTGTATCAAAAATGTAAAAGAAGAAATTTTTTTTTTTTGGCATTATAAACAAGAATTATATTTAATAGAGACTTCTGTGTAATCTGTATAATGGTAATACTGTAACATTATTTTTTTTTTAATTTAATAGCCTTTTATTTACAGGATATATACATAGGTAACTTTAAGCATTAATCAATTGCCAAACCTCTGTTCCAATTTTTCACCTCTTGCCGCCCCTCCCTTAAATGTCAGGATGACTAGTAGATGTTAAAAATATTAAAATATAACTTAGAACACAATAAGTATATGACTAAAATTATTTTGTTGTACAAAAAGAGTCAGACTCGAATTATTGTACAATTAGCTTGTGAAGGAAATCAAATGCAGGTGTGATAACTATAGGATTGGGAATTAATGTAATGTTTTTTAGTCATCTCCCAGAGTTCTTTTTCTGGGTATAGTTATTGTTATACTGTCATTAGAAATGATTTGGTTGATCCGTTTGAGATGGCCTGATCCATCAGGAATGGTCATCATCTAGTATTGTTTAGAAGTAGATAATGACTGGTCCTGCTATTTCACTCAGCATCAGTTCGTGTAAGTCTTCCAGGCCTTTCTGAAATCATCCTGTTGGTCATTTCTACAGAACAGTAATATTCCATAATTTTCATATACCACAATTTATTAGCATATCTAACTGATGGACATCCATTCAGTTTCCAGTTTCTAGCTACTACAAAAGGTGCCACAAACATTCGTGCACAAAGTCCTTTCTCTTTATAATCTCTTTGGGATATAATCCGTAGTAACACTGTTGGATCAAAGGGTATGCATGTTTGATAACTTTTTGAGCATAGATCCAACTACTTCTCCAAAATGGTTGATCTGTTCAAACTCCACCAACAATGCATCAATGTCCAGTTTTCCGCGCATCCCTCCAACAATAATCATTATTTTCCTGTCATCTTAGCAATCTGACAGGTGTGTGTGGTATCTTAGAGTTGTTCCTTAATTTGCATTGATTAATAATGACTTGGAGCTATCTTTTTCATATGACTAGAAATAGTTTCAATTTCTTCATCTGAGAATTGTCTGTTCATATCTTTGACCATTTTTCAATTGGAGAATGGTTGATTTTTTTATAAATTAGAGATTAATTCTATATATTTTGGAAATGAGGCCTTTATCAGAACCTTTGACTATAAAAATATTTTCCAGTTTGCTTCCTTCTAATCTTTTTCTGCATTAGTTTTGTTTGTCAAAAACTTTTCAGTTTGGTATAATCGAAATTTTCATTTTGATCGTAATGATCTGTTCTGCTTTTTCATAAAGACCTTCCTTCACAGTCTGAGAGGTAAACTATCCTATGTTCCGCTAATTTATTATATTCATTCTTTATGCCATAGGTCATGAGCCCATTTTGACCTTATCTTGGTGAATGTGTTGTATGGATCAATGCCTAGTTTCTGCCATATTAGTTTCAATTTTCCCAGCAATTTTTATCAAACAGTAAGTTCTATCCCAAAAGTTGGGATCTTTTGTGTCAAAGATTAGGTTGCTAATTTGTTGACTGTTTTATCCCTTTGAACCTAATCTATTCCACTGATCAACTAATCTATTCCTTTAGCCAATACCAATAGTTTTGGTAATGTTCATTATAATTTTAGATCTGGTACAGTAAGTTCACCATCATTTGATTTTTTTTCATTAATTCCTTTGAAATTTTGACCTTTGTTTTTCCATATGAACTTTGTTGTTATTTTTTCTAGGTCATTAAAATAGTTTTTGGAGTCTGATTGGTATAGCAGCTAAATAAATAGATTAGTTTAGTAATATTGTATCTTATTAATTTGCTGCCCTATCCAAGAGCATTTAATATTTTCCAATTGGTCAGATCAGACTTAATTTGCTGTGAAAAGTGGTCTGTACTTTGCTCATGTTTCTGAATTTCCTTGGCAGATAGATTCTAAATATTTTATATTTCAGTAGTTACTTTTAAATGGAATTCTTTGTACTCTGACTGTTGGATTTTGTAGTGATATAAGAATGCTGAGGACTTATGTGGGTTTATTTTATAACCAGCAACTTTGCTAAAGTTGGATTATTTCTATAACTTTTAGCAGAATCTCTGGGGTTCTATATACCATCATGTCATCGGCAAAGAAGGATAATTTGGCTCTCATTGCCATTCTTATTCCTTTAATCTTTCTCAGCTTATTGCTATAGCTAGTGTTTCAATACAATATTAAATAGTAACGGTGATAGTGGGCAACCTTGTTTCACTCCAGATCTTATTGGGAATGGTTGCAGTTTGTCTCCATTACATATGATGCTTACTGATGGTTTTAAATAGATGCTTGCTGATTATTTTAAGAAAAGTCCATTTATTCCTATACTCAAGTGTTTTTAATAGGAATGGATGTTGATTTATCAAATGCTTTTCTGCACTATTGAGATGATCATGGTTTTTGTTAATTTGGTTATTAACATGGCAATTATATTGATAGTTTTCCTAATATTGAACCAGCCCTGCATTCCTGTATAAATCCTACTTGATCATAGTGTATTATCTTGAGATGATTTTCAGTCTTTTTGCTAATATCTTATTTAAGATTTTAGCATCAATATCATTAGGAGATTGGTCTAGTAATTTTCTCTGTTTTCAGCCTACCTGGTTTAGGTATCAGTACCATGTTCAGTGTCATAGAAGGAATTTGGGGACCTTCATTCCCTATTTTATTAAATAATTTATAGTATTAGCCAATTGTTCTTTAAATGTTTGGTAAAATTCACATGTAAATCCATCTGGTCCTGGGATTTTTTCTTAGGGAGTTGTTTAATTGCTGTTCTATTTCTTTTTCTGAAATGGGACTATTCAAGCAATTTACTTCTTCCTCTGTTAGTCTGGGAAGTCTGTATTTTTGAGGTAGTCATCCATTTCACTTAGGTTATCAAATTTATTGGCATAAAGTTGAGCAAAATAACTCCTTATTATTTCTCTAATTTCCTCTCATTGGTGGAAAGTTCTCCTTTTCATTTTTAAGACTACTAATTTCATTTTCCTCCTCTTTTCTAATCAGATTTACCAAAGGCTTATCTATTTTATTGGCTTTTTCATAGAACCAACTCTTAGTTTTATTAATTAGTTCAATAGTTTTTTTACTTTCAATATTTTTAATTCTCCTTTAATTTTAGAATTTCAATTTAGTATTTGATTGGGGGTTTTAATTTGGTCTTTTTTAGTTTTTAGTTGCAATCCCAATTCATTAATCTTTTCTTTCTCTGTTTTATTCAAGTAAGCTCTAAGGATATAAAATTCTCTTATTACTGCTTTGCTGCATCCTACAAATTTTGGTATGATGTCTCATCATTGTCATTATCTTGAGTGAAATTATTAATTGTATCTATAATTTGCTGCTTCACCCAATCATTTTTAAGATGAGATTGTTTAGTTTCCAATTACTTTTGGTCTATTTCCCAACTTTTGTTGAATGTAGTTTTTATTGCAATGTGATCTGAAAAGAAAGCATTTACTATTTCTGCTTTCTTGCATTTAATTTTGAGGTCTTTATGTCCTAATATGGTCAATTTTTGAATAGGTTCCATGAACTGCTGAGAAGAAAGTATATTCCTTCTATCTCCATTCAATTTTCTCCAAAGATCCAATATACCTAAATTTTCTAATATTCTATTTATTCTTTAATTTCTTTCTTATTTGTTTTCTGGTTTGATTTGTCTAATTCTGAGAGCAAGGTTGAGATCTCCTACTATTACAGTTTTGTTGTCTATTTCTTCTTGCAACTCTCTTAACTCTCCTTTAGGAAGTTGAGTGCCATACCACTTGTGCATATATGTTTAATATTGATATTGCTTCGTTGTTTATGTTACCCTTTAGCAGGATGAGTTTCCTTCCTATCTTTTAATTAGATCAATTTTTACTTTTGGTGATCTGAGATAGATGGCTACCCTGCTTTTTGACTTCACCTGAAGATAGATTTTGCTCCAGCCTTTACTTTTATCATATGCATTCCCCTGTTTAGATGTGTTTTTGTAAACAACATATTGTAGGGTTCTGACTTTGATCCAGTCTGCTATTCGCCTCCTCTTTATGGGGAGTTCATCCCATTTACATTTACGGTTAGAATTACTAAATCTGTATTTCCTGCCATCCTAATAACCCTAGATTGTGCTTTTACTTATTCTTCCTCCCCAACCCTTCTTCCTCTTTTAAACTTATGTACCTCTTGTATAACGATACTTATCCTCTTTATAATCCCTCCTCCCTTTGAGTCTTTCCCTTCCTTCCTTATTACTCTTTTCTTTTCCTTTCCTCTCCCCGTTTTTAATGAGGCGAGAGAGAATTTTCTAAAACAAATGTCAATTATTTTTTTCTTTGAGCTAACTCTGATGAGAGTGATTACACAATGTCTCCCTCTAAATTCCTCAGATATGATAAGTTTTAGCCTCTTTGTGGGATGTGGTTTCTTTATCCCTCCTTCCCACCTTATTCTGCCATCATCCCTTTTCCATATCTACCTTTTTATGTTATATCAGTAATCAAATTATACATGTATTCTTTTTTATAATCCACAACAGAAATACAATTCTCAAGAGTTATTTTTACCTTTCTGCATCTCTTGAGTTCTATTCTTGAGATCAAATTTTGTTTAGTTCTGTTTTTTCTTCAGAAACAAATGGAATTCATTTGTTTATTAAATGTCCATCTTCTTCCTGAAGAAAATGCTCAGCTTAGCTGGTAGTTTATTCTGGCTGCATCTCAAATTTTGTGCCTTTCGGAATATCATATTCAGGCCCTTCTTTCCTTTAATGTAGAGGCAGCCAGATCTTGGGTGATCCTTATTGTGGCACCTCGGTATTTAAATGGTTTTTTGGCTGTTGTAAAATTTTTTCCTTAATCTTATAGTTCTGAAATTTTGCCAATATTCCTTGGGGTTTTTATTTTAGGGTTTCTTTCTAGAAGGTGTTCGATGAATTCTTTCAATGCCTATTTTACCTTCTGATTCTATTACATCTGGGCAGTACTCTTTGATGATTTCTTGTAAAATAGTATCTAGGCTCTTTTTTCATCATAGTTTTCAGAAAGTCCAATAATCCTCAGATTATCTCTCCTAGATCTATTTTCCAAGTCTGTCGTTTTTGTGAGTAGATAATTCGTGGTTTTTTTCCAGTTTGTCATTTTTTTGTTTTTGCTTGACTGATTCTTGCTGTCTCAATGAATCATTAGTTTCAATTTGTTCAGTTCTAATTTTTAAAGAATTATTTTCTTCAATAGCTTTTTTTATTTCTTTCTGTATATGTCCAATTGAGTTTTTGAATGTATTGTTTTGGTCTGTGGAATTTTTTTCCATTTCACTAATTTTTTTTTTAGTGAATTATTTTTTTTTCCAATTCACAGATCCTACTTTCTTGCGTGTTCTTTGTCTTTTCCAATTCACAAATCCTACTTTCTAGTGAATTCTTTATTTTTTCCAATTCACAATTCTTACTTTCCTGAGATTTTTTTACTTTTTCCAATTGTATTTCAGGAAGTTGTTGTCTCTTGTAAGGCTTCTCTTTCCTTTCCCCATTTATCTTCTAACCTCTTTTGAGACTTTTAATGGTCTCTTCTAGAGAGTATTATGTAAAGGAGGACAGTCTGATGCATTTTGTTGTTTGAGGTCTCTTCAGGTTTGCTGACCTGCTCTTTTTCTGCTATAGAAGCTGTCGATTGTTCTTTTCATCTTTTATTCATGTTTTAAAGACTTTAGGTAGGTCTCCTAGGCAAGGTTACTAGCTCTTCTGCAGAGCAGGGAAAGATAAACCGATTTCTGCTCCGAGGTATGGGAGTGTTCTGAGGAGAGTTTTCCTTCCCCCAACAGGAAGTGGATTCAGCACTGGCCGAGCTATTAAACTGCTTAGTAGGGCTGAGTGGATTATCGATTGCCCTGGGCTAGAGACTAAGTGGTGAAAGGCCACCGCCCCAGGCCGGAGCCTCTTTGGGACTGTATTAGCAGCTGACTGCAGAACGCAGACTCGCCACAACTCTACCTAGAGTCTCTGCCTGATGCAATCGGCCCTGAAAGTTCTATGGCCCCAAGCCTGAGCTCCCACTGTGCAGATTGAGGCTAACCTGGCTGAGTCCTCCTGCTGCAGGATCACAACTGCCCCAAGGAGAAGCCCTGACTGCGGGTTGGGGCTGCGCTTGTGCTGAGATCTGTGCCTTCACCCTCGGTTTGAGACTCCTTGAACCATTCTCTCCTGCCTGCGCCGATCTCCCCTGGCCCTGGAACCAACCTTTTTGGTGAGACTGCAGATTTTCTTCGCGTGAGTTGTTCTACTTCTTATCTTTACGAATTGTAGCAGTCAAGACTATTTTTGAGGCTCGATATAATATTGATAAAGAGGGTAAGAGAAGAGCTTAGAAAGTCGCGTGTGACTTCTCCGCCATCTTGGCTCCGCCCCCCTAAAAGAAGAACTTAACAGTAAATGAAGAAATTATTTGAAACTACTTTTGCCTAACTATATGTCAATAAAACCTTATTTTTTTAGAAAATAAAGTGACTAGGTCCAAAGAATATTTAAATGATCTAATTCAGAAAAAGAAATTGGATCAGACAGAGATGAATCCCCAAGGCAAAAACCCTAGGGACCTGACAGATTTATAAATGAGTTCAGTTAAATCTCTGAAGAGCAGTCAATGTCAATATTACATCAAACTGGGGGAGTGGTCATCAAACTGAGAATAACTCAATCAAATATCAAACATAAACATATTGGATTACTATTTTGTCATGAGAAATGACAAAAAAAAATATTCCATGTAAGTATATGAACTACTGCAGAGTGGAGTAAGAAATATTAGAAAGAATTTATTGTTTTAAAAACATCAAAAAAAGCTAAAAACCCAAGTGCAATCATCTTTTCAGAGAACTGAAGAGGAGAGATACTATCTCCCTCCTGACAGATGATGGAATCAAGATTCATGACAAAGAGGTATAGCTTTGGTATGGCCAATTTAGAACTTTGTTTTGCCTGACTGTATTTTTTCCCCTTTTTTATTATGTTAATATAACTTGTGGAATAAAAGAAGAATTTTGATAGCATTATTCAGTAAAAAAGATGATTGCATATGAAATTGCAAATCTACTATGCACAATTTGCTATTCCTTTCAAAGAAACAAGAAAATTACCATGTAAATTTCTTTTCTCTCTCTCTCTCTCTCTCTCTCTCTCTCTCTCTCGCAATTGCTCTTGCTCTCGCTCTCACTCTCGCTGTCTCTTTTAACCTTGCCATTCTACTCTAGAGATGGCTACCATTAGACACAGGTATCTATACACATGTCAAATTAATCTATGTATATCTCTATTTATTAGTTTTTTTTTCTGGATGCAGGTGTCTTTCTTTATATGCCTTTTTATTTAATTCGGGTTTTTTTTAAACAGTTTAACTTACTCAATGTTGTTCTTAAAACAACATTGCTATTACTGTATACAATATCTTCTTTTTCCTGCTTATTTCACTCCTAATTATTTTATTACATCTTTCTAATATCATTGGCTCATTATTTCTTATAGCACAGTAATATTACATTATAATCATGTATCATAATTAATTCAGAAATTCCACAATTGATGGGCATCCCTGCAATAACCAGTTCTTTTGCACCACAAAGGTAGTTACTATTAACATTTTAGAGCATGTGTATGTTGATTATTTCCATTTTCCCTAATCATCTTTGGAAATATAGCTAGTGATGGTATTGGTAAGTCAAAGAGTATAATTCATTTAATAACCCTTTGTACATAATTCCAGATTGTTCTATAAAATGGTTGGATCAGTTGATAATTCCAATAACAATTAATTAAGTCTGTGTATTACAAAATCATTCTTTTCTTTTCTTTCCCAATCTAGCAGCAGATTGTTATATTGGAAGAAGGTAGAAGGAAAGAAAATTCATGTTTTTCAATAAGAATATTTTTAATGAAATGGGTGAGATGTAGTTCCAGATTGTCGTATGTGTATTCAACTGCTAGATGGAGAAAATAAATTTATCCTTCAGCACAATCAGGTATAGAACATAGTTATTGTGAATAGACATTTAAGTTAATTACATATATTGAGGTGTTTATAACTTGGCTCCTAGCTATCTTCTCCTTTTCTGTATCCTTTTCTGAAACAAGTTAGAGTTTACAGTACCTGAAAATGATCTTTTTATACAAACTTTAATTTAAGAGATTGAGAATTTATAAGTACCAGTATGTTCAGACATAAACCTCCTCCTAGAAAGATAATTGCTTTAAACTAGAGAGCAATTAACTAGACATTATCAAAATAGCTATTACAAAATTGCTTGGACAGATCTGAGATGAATGAGAAGAACTTATTCATATATATGAAAAACTCCACTTAGTTTCCAAGGATATGTTAATGAACTATTTGAATGTTTTATGGAATTTACATTTCTGGGAACTGAGATAAGTATTTTTGTAAATATGTGTATGGGAGTTATATATATATATATATATATATATATATATATATATATATATACTTTCATCATAAGATTGAACCTGATAAAAGCTAGGTTTAGCTCTTCTTGATGATGGTGGTTGTAGTAGTGGTAGGAGGAGGGATCTACATCTACATCATATATGCAGATGGGGAGGGAGTTGATCAAGATATCTCTGAAAAACTGATTACTTCCCCAACCCCAGTTGATGAATTCATTTGAGAAACATTGTATCTGATATATTAGATAGGAAATATAAATCTACATTGAAATATAAAGAACAGCTTATATGTTATCCCTAAAAGAGGTTTAGAAAAATTTTCTAATCAAAATTGATAGAATTAAAGGGAAGCCAGTTATCTACTGGCCAATGATTGGTCATACTTCTTTAACAAGTGTGATACAGGAGTGAAAAAAAATGTATTATCATATTATTACATTAATAACTAAATATTAAATGTGATCCATTCTTTTCTTCCTGTTTCTATAAAAACTTAATACTTGTTAAAGTCAGTCAATCTTTGAAGGGAATAGCTTGATAAGATTGTTCTTAGCCCTCAAGTAAACATGCTTGTCAATTATGTGTTTGGGGCAGGACTCCATCCAAATATAAGACCTAATTTCTGTTAAGATTATAAATAGATTTGGGCAGTTAGGTGGCACAGTGGATAGAGTACCAGTCCTGAAGTCAGGTGGACCTGTGTGATCCTGGGCAAGTCACTTAATCCCAATTTCCTCAGCAAAAAAAGATTATAAATAGATTTATTTCAGAAAATGAATAAGATGGACATGTTTTATATGATTGCATATATGCAACCTATATAGAATTGTTTACCATATTAGGAAAGAGGTAGGGGATAGAAGAAGGGAGAAATTGGAATACAAAATTTTATTTAAAATGAATGCTAACAATTGTTCTTTACATGTAATAAAAACATACAATATTATTCAAATGAAAATAAATTAATAAGAGCACCGTAGACAATGGAGGAGGGATATAAATAGAATACAATTTGGCCAAGTCCTTACCCAGAAAGAAGGATCCATTGTGCTTGATCTTCTCCATTTGACTTTAGGGTAACACAGATTATGCAGTAGAAAACTAAACAGAGAATTCTGGATGGAAATGGCTTTCCCTTCCCAGACTGCTAGAGGCTACTTAGTTTCATCAAACCACATTCTCAGCAAGAGGAGCTGGTAACTTTTAACATACATCCTCCCTAATTATCTATCAATCAAGCTTGACTTTTATTTATCAGAAGAATTTACTTTCAGAAGTTATTTAAGGTGTTTCAGGGTCTCCCTTGGCACTTTTGGTTACCAAGAGAAGCCACTGACAATCAGTTTATTGATTTCCAGTCAGCTTAATTATAAGCTGGTTATCTATTACCCAGAAACTCTGTCTCTCTGGGTTTTCATTTCTTTCAGGAGCATAGCAAAACAAACAAACAAACAAAAACAGAATAGCCCTTTAAGAAATGTGCCACAGGAATATAGCTAAAATGATAGAGTACCAAGCTGACAGAGAAATAATAAGTACAACAAAGCTCATCCTGAGACGTCTTCTATAGAGATACAGAAAGCACAAGAAGCTGAAACCTGAGAAAGAATTCAATGTATTATATTTCTAGCTTAGGTCAGCATAGAGAGACAGAGAAGTTTGCTGATATAGAAACCAAGTCTAGCCAGGAATAGCCATACAGCCAGTGATGATCTCTTGGAGTGTAAAAGGACTTAACACTGTGTACTCAAACAAGAAGTTGCATACCTGCACAAAGAAGCCTGACTTTAGGGCAGATGCAGGGGTGGCGTCATTTTGAACTCACCATCCAGTTTTAAGTCACAGACAAAAAATGGATTGAACAAGGGACTGGCTGATTTCAACTTGTTGACTTTAATGGGTTGAGGTGGTTAAATCTAATAGTAATTTAATAGAATACTAACTACAATATATTAGAATGAATAATATAAAAATAAGGTGGTCATAAGAAGCCTAATTAAAATAGTAAGATTACATATAGCTAAAATAAGTGGCAAGAGTAAAATATATTTTGCTTCAATCAAGGTAATAAAAGGCAACACAAAGGAAAAGAATGGGGACAATAACAAAAGTTTAGATTTCATTAAGAGATAAACAAGAAAACTACATTTTGCTAAAAAATACCAAAGAATTGATGTCAATAATATATATGTACACACACACACACAAACACACACACATGTATACTTTAATTTACCTCTTTCACCTATTGATAAATATAACAAAAATAAATAAAAAAGAAGGTAAAGACTTGCATATTTTTTTTTTTACAAAATATTAAATAATATATGTTTTCAGAAATTACTGAATGGGTCTAGAATGGATAATATCTATTGCAAGATGTGCATTGTATCTTTAAAAATTAACTATACACTACAGCATAAAAATCTAACAAACATTCGAAAAGACAGAAAAATTTAATGTTTAATGTATGGAACACAGGACTATAAAATATTCAATAGAGAAATTATTTAAATTAAATGGAGATTAAATGATTTAATCCTTAAAATGATGAATAAAAAACTCATAATACAATTAATAATCTTCAAAGATAATGACAGTAGATAAGCATGCCAGCATTTTGGGAATGTCAGTAAAATATTTCACATGAAAAGGTTTATCTCTAAACAGTTTTATCAGCAAAGTACATTGAGAACAAGGAATTATTCAAGATATCCTAGAAAAACCTCAAAAGACTATCAATTTTTAAAAAATTACAATTAAGCCCCAAAATATGAATTCTGAAAACCAAAGGAAAGTTTAATAGAATAGAAAGTAACAGCATTAAATTAACAAGTAAGGCTCTAAACCATTGTGGGAGAAGCAAGATTAGTCTATATAATTTACTCATAAAAGAAAGAAGAAAACCAATTTCTACTTATAAAAAATAAAACTGGTGAAGTCACAACCAATTAAGAATAAGAAAAAATATTAGAAACTTTTTAGCCCAATTATATAAAAGTAAATATATATATATATATATATATATATATATATATTTAAAATTAAATGTCAGAATTAACAGGATGAGAAATGAAATATTTAAATATTTCAGCCTTAGAAAAAAATTGAAGAAATGATAAATTATTTCTAAAAAAGGAAATAAACTGAGGATCATCAACATTTACCAACAAATTCTACCAGATATTCGGAGAACCATTCATTTCTATTTTGTCTAAACTATTTGAAAAGATGGAAAAGAAAAATATTCTATCTCCATACAGAGAAATGATTTTCCTATGGGGTAACAGAGCTTACATATTAGGACTAGGTTGGCATTACAACAGGAATTTAGTGCTGGTCCAATATAGGAAAACTATAAACATAATTGACCATATATAAAAAAAAACCCAATAGAAATAGTTATACTATATGCAGAAATAGCTATTGATAAGATATAGCACCCATTCTGTTAAAACACCAGCAAATATAGGAATAAAATAATCTTTCTATGGTATAATAAGTAGAATCTATTTTCAAAGAAGTCAACATTATCTGTAATGGGGCTATACTGAAGATCTTTCCAGTAAGATAAGAGGTAAATATAGGATGCTTATTATTACAATTACTGCTTAATAAATTGCTAGGCATATTAGATACAGCAATAAGTCAAGAAAAGGAAATTGAAAGAATAAGCATTGAAAAAGTTGTTATTAAATTACTATTTCTTATAGATGATATGATGATTCATTTAGCGAACCCTAGAGTATCAATTCAAAAAACCCCTAATTGAAACAATTAGCAATTATAAAAAAAGTTTACAGAGGGATTTTAAAAATACAAAAAATTGCTAGACTTTTGCAGCTTTTGAACCAAATCTAGCAAAAAATCAGTGTTTTATTCCATAGATTAAAATAAAACATACTTGTTTTTCAATAGCATTGGATTCTTTTTGACCAGTTGGGCCACTGTCCATGGGATTGCTTTGGCAAAGATACTGGAGTAAATTGCCATTTCCTTCTCCAGTGGATTAAAGCAAATAGAGGTTAATTGACTTGTCCAGGGTCACACAGTTAATATGCATCTGAGGCCAAATTTAAACAGGTCTTCCTGAGTCTAGATCCAGTGCTTTATCCATTAAGCCATCTAATGGCCCACAAAATAGCTATGGATTTTACAGAATACTTGAAGTCTACCTTGAAGTCAAGACAAACACAAGTATTATACAAATACAACTAAGTTGCTGCATATAAATGCGGATGCAGATTTAAATAATGAGAGAAAAATATTAATTGCTTATAAAAAGGCCAATACAATATATTGAAATGATAATTCTACCTAGATTAGTTGACATTCAATGTCATATCAATTAAATCACCAAAGAATCTTAGGACCAGAAAAAAATAAAATTCATCTAATGTAAAAAAAAAAAAATCCAGAATGTTAAAGAAAAAAAAAATTAAGTGGGTAAAAAGTAGGCCTGGTGGGCTCATTATTGAGTTTTAAATTATAGCATAACATAGTAATTATCAAATCAATATGGTACTGGCTAAAAAATAGGTTGATATGTGGAAGAGTTTACGTATCTATCAATAAGGAGCAACAAATAACCACAGTAACCTGGTATCTGATAAATGCAGTGATCCCCATTATTGGGGTAAGAACTCACTATTTTGTGAAAAACTTATGGGAAAACTGGAAAAAACAGTCTGTTATCAACTGAGTAGATATCAACATCTAACATTTGAACCTAAGATCAGTCCAAATGCACATGCAGCAGACAGTGACACCATAAACAAATTATAGAAATAAGAAATAAATGATCTGCTAGAATTATGGATAGGGGAAGAGTTTATTATCAAAGAAGAGAAAGCGAATATAAGGAAAGAGAAATTGAACAATCTTTATTACATAAAGTTAACAAAATTGCAGGAAACAAAAACAGCTAAATATGAGAAAGAAAACAAGTAAATTTGTTTTATAATTTTTTTATTATAATTTTTTATTGACGGAACATGTGCCTGGGTAATTTTTTACAACATTATCCCTTGCACTCACTTCTGTTCTGACTTTTCCCTTCCCTCCCTCCACCTCCTCCCCTAGATGGCAAGCAGTTTTATATATGTCAAATATATTATAGTATATCCTAGATACAATATATGTGTGCAGAACTGAACAGTTCTCTTGTTGCACAAAGAGAACTGGATTCAGAAGGTAAAAATAACCTGGGAAGAAAAAAAAATGCAAATAGTTTACATTCATTTCCCAGTGTTTCTTCTCTGGGTGTAGCTGCTTCTGTACATCATTGATCAATTGGAACTAAGTTAGATCTTTTCTTTGTTGAAGATATCCATTTCCATGAGAGTACATTCTCATACAGTATTGTTGTTGAAGTGTATAACGATCTCTTGGTTCTGCTCATTTCACTTAGCATCAGTTCATGTAAGTCTCTCCAAGACTCTCTGTATTTATCCTGCTGGTCATTTCTGACAGAACAATAATATTCCATAACATTCATTTATCACAATTTACCCAACCAGTCTCCAATTGATGGTCATCCATTCATTTTCCAGTTTCTAGCCACTACAAAGAGGGCTGCCACAAACATTTTGGCACATACAGGTCCCTTTCCCTTCTTTAGTATTGTTTTGGGTTATAAGCCCAGTAGTAGCACTGGTGGATCAAAAGGTATGCACATTTGATAACTTTTGGGGCATAATTCTAGATTACTCTCCAGAATGATTGGATTCATTCACAACTCCACCAACAATGCATCAGTGTCCTAGTTTTTCTGCATCCCCTCTAACATTCATCATTATTTTTTCCTGTCATCTTAGCCAATCTGACAGGTGTGTAGTGATATCTCAGAGTTGTCTTAATTTGCATTTCTCTGATCAATAATGATTTGGAACACTCTTTCATATGAGTGGAAATAGTTTCAATTTTATCATCTGAAAATTGTCTGTTCATATCCTTTGACCATTTATCAATTGGAGAATGGCTTGATTTCTTATAAATTAGAGTCAATTCTCTATATATTTTGGAAATGAGGCCTTTATCAGAACCTTTGACTGAAAAAAATATTTTCCCAGTTTGTGGCTTCCCTTCTAATTTTGCTTGCATTAGTTTTGTTTGTACAAAGGCTTTTTCAAAAATTTCTGCTTTGTGATCAGTAATGATCTCTAGTTCTTCTTTGCTCACAAATTCCTTCCTCCTCCATAAGTCTGAGAGGTAAAGTATCCTATGTTCCTCTAATTTATTTATGTCTTGTTCTTTATGCCTAAATCATGGACTCATTTTGATCTTATCTTGGTGTACGGTGTTAAGTGTGAGTCCATGCCTAATTTCTGCCATACTAATCTCCAGTTTTCCCAGCAATTTTTGTCAAATAATGAATTCTTATCCCAAAAGTTGCGATCTTTGGGTTTGTCAAACACTAACTAGATTGCCATAATTATTGTCTACTTTGTCTTGTGAACCTAACCTATTCCATTGATCAACTAATCTATTTCTTAGCCAATACCAAATGGTTTCTGTGACTGCAGCTTTATAATATAGTTTTAGATCAGGTGCAGCTAGGCCACCTTCATTTGATTTTTTTTTTCATTGATTTCTTTTTTCATTAATTTTTTGAAATTCTCTACCTTTTGTTCTTCCATATTATTTTGTTGTTATTTTTTCTTGGGAGTCTGATTGGTATGGTACTAAATAAATAGATTAGTTTAGGGAGTATTGTCATCTTTATTGTATTCGCTCAGCCTATCTAAAAGCTCTTAATATTTTTCCAATTATTTAAATCTGACTTTATTTGTGTGGAAAGTGTTTTGTAATTTTGCTCATATAATTTCTGACTTTCCTTTGGTAGGTAGATTTTCAAATATTTTATGCTATCGATAGTTATTTTGAATGGAATTTCTTTTTGTATCTCTTGCTGCTGGATTTTGTTGGTGATGTATAAAAATGCTGAGGATTTATGTTTATTTATTTTGTATCCTGCAACTTTGCTAAAGTTATGAATTATTTCTAATTGCTTTTTAGTAGAATCTCTGGGGTTCTGTAAGTATGCCATCATATCATCTGCAAAGAGTAATAGTTTGGTTTCCTCATTACCTACTCTAATTCCTTTAATCTCTTTCTTGACTCTTATTGCTGAGGCTAGCATTTCTAATACAATATTGAATAATAATGGAGATAGTGGGCAGCCTTGTTTCACTCCTGATCTTACTGGGCAAGGTTCCAGTTTTTTTTCCCATTACATATGATAATTACTGACGGTTTTAAATATGTGCTCTGACTATTTTAAGGAAAAGTCCTTTTATTCCTATCTTCTCAAGTGTTTTTTTATTAGGAATGGATGTTGGATTTTATCAAATGGAAAGCAAGTAAATTTGTGATGAAGAGAAATCAAGGCACAAAAATCCTGAATATAATCTATTTATTAGCAAAGGCTAGCAGTTGCCTGTAATAGAAGTCAATGCCTCCTCAGTGACCATAGACTATTTAGAGCAGAAAGAGGGGTCTTTTATAAAGTTGGTAAAGATGTAGGATGGGCTTACATTTATTCTGATTTGGAGGAAATATTTTTTGAGATTCATGACAAGAGAATTAGTAAACATTCTCTGGAAAGTCTTATACTAAGCAAGCCATGACTTATGACTGACCAGGCATAACATCCTGTGACTCTAGGGATTCATGCCTCTCCTCCAGGGAAATAGCCCAAGCTGTAGTCCTTAAAAATATGGAAGTCACACATATTAAGTCAGATTTTTCATTGTTAAGTAGTCAAACTATTCTTTAAATCAATGTAATTCCTAAGTACTGATTCCAGTGATTAAAAACAATTTTCAATCAATAATAAATTAAAAATAAAGTGGTGTATCACTTTTAAATTTCATAAATGTTTTTGTTTTTCTAATGGGATGTGATTTGATGGGAGAGGTAAGAGACATATTTTTTATCGATTGGCAAAAATAAAATTTAAACAGTGAAATTAGCTAGTATCTTCTGTTTTTAGAGTAAAGCAAAGTAAGCAAGACATTTATAAGAACTTAATTTTAGTTTAGAAAGTCCAGTTGATGGTAACTTCTTGTGGCAAGGAAGAGGGGTACAAACCTACTGGTGATTATGAGATATACATTGAAGAAGATTGGTAGTAGCTCATCCCTCTATTCTTTCCCTCCTCTCCACATTAGTTGTGATGTTTCACATTAGAATTTTTTTCAGAGTAGGAGGTGACCATATCCAAAAGGGAATATAATCATTATTTGAAACAATAAACAGCTTTAATAAGTGTGTTCAAGGTAAATGGATAATAGAATGAGCTTTGGCTTTCAGGAGTTGAGGGAAGGAAATGATTCGGGAAGCCCAGTTGTAAGATCTATTCAGTAAAGATCCTGTACTAAGGGGGAGCAATATGAAAATTTTGGAGAAGGAAAGGACATCACAATTCTACCTTGATGAAAGAGTGAGTTGTTTTGAATATATGATCGCTAAACGTGTCCCTCTACAATCACACTCTCTATACATGTACTCACTTTCCTGATGATGCTGAGTGTATCTGTAGAAGCATATGCTACCGGTTTATGAAGGAATGTTAATATTGTTTTTACTATTATTATTATGCCATTTCAGGCAATTCATGCTTTTTTCTGACTATTGATTGTGCATTAAAGGTAAGGATAGTGAAGATCTGAAAGCTGAAGTTCTTGAAGTGTGGTGTTTGGTGGTGGTGGTGGTAGTGATGGTGGTGGTGGTGGTGGTGGTGGTGGTGTGTGTGTGTGTGTGTGTGTGTGTGTGTGTGTGTGTGTTGTGTGTATGTGTCTGAAAATATAAAATGACTTGTGTTTTGTATGTTGTTGTTTAAAAAAATATTATCCCCAAAGAAATTAAGTCTATATTTACTGCATATAAAGCATAATCTGTCTGTGAGGGCTTCGGGATAGATGAACTTCATAAATACTGGAAATGCTAGCTAAAGGAAGTAGTGGTACCTAATATTTTGAATTTGACTTTAATAATGGATTATGATTACAGAACAGAATTTATAAGCTCGATTAAATGGTTTTATTTCATTGAAGTCTTTAAATAGATGAATATATGATTGACAATTTAACCATCTCAGTTACCTGAGGGTTGCCATGGTAATAAAATATACATTGAAATGACATTTGAAATTCATTTCCTTATTTTAAATTGCAATCAGTGAAATACATGAACATTTCCTTACAAGTGTACTTCACTTTAAGGTAAATGATGAAGAACAAATGTTCCCCGACTCCAGATAGTGATGATTTATAGGGCATAAAGAGAAAAGGTTATGGCTTATTCATTCATCATCCAAATTAGGCCTTTAATATATCTAAATGGAAAGGTTAGTTGTATTTTCCTGAAACAGATTTCTAACTGGCCTTATGACCTTTGAACAAGGAGACAAGAATTTTCTGTGATAGATTTTAAGACAAGTTCCATTCCAAGATACTGCAAAAAAAAAAAAAAAAAAAAGTACAGTATAATAAAATTATAACACACTGGCTTCTCAAGTATTTTGATATTACTGCAAGTATACTAATGTTTAGTTATCTATTTGTGAGAAGGAATATACCTTTAAGGGGCTTTTTTGATTTGATTGGTATATAAATGCATTGGAAATTTGGGAACCTCTGAATCTCTGACTTTTATTCTCAGGATCTTTGGATCTTAGTATCATTTCTTATATTCTATTATTGACTCATTTTTGTATTATTTTGCATTTATTTTTGTAGTTTTTGTACTTATACTTTTTATTTCATTAATATATAAATCAATATATCTGTGATTTTATCAGCATAGGAATCACCACCAGTAATTTCACCAGTACAGACCATAGGGAATTTGTGGCTAATAATTATTGGAAGAAATATCTGAAATTTGGTCTTCTCTCTGCAAGTCTGTCACTTTTTTATATTCCATTCTTTTTTTTCCAGTATGGGATAATATAACATTTAGATGATGAAGATGGTGGAAATAAAAACTATATCCACAGGGTATTACTTTTTCTATTTGATTAGTCAAACAATTAAGTTGATATTGACATCATATCAGTGTTTCCCCAAATGTTCTAAAATTTCCTTGATTTTTCTTTTCAATTTTTATCCAGAATACACATGTGAATAATATTTGTCCTATTAATGTATTATTTTGTCAAATAATAATTAGCAACAATTTAAAATACTAATATTCTTACATAATTTTTTCACAAACTTTTAATAGAGATAGGAAAACATTGATGTTAACTCCCCTTACTTATTTTTATTAAGACCACCTTTTTTTTTCTAATAAACAGAAGCTCACCCCACACTATCATATTGCTATCCCCTTAGTTATTTGTTAGGAAATTGAGTTAAATTCTGTCTCTAAATCAATCTATTGATTTCATCCCCCTATTTAACCAGGCACACAGCTAAGAGTAAATAATGACACCAAAAATAATTGGCAGTATAGTACAGGGAATAAAGAGAGAAAGCAAAAGTATCTACAAACTGATGGAAATAAAACCAATAAACACTGGAAACAGTAAGAGAAACATTAATTCAGTCAGTGCCCTTTCAGTTTGCCTTAGGAGTCATGAGTAGCAATTTGAAATCCTGTTTTTCTCCTGGGGAGATTGCTGCCTTGAATATGATATAAACTATACTGATCAAATAAAGAGGACAGCCTCTGGCTAAAACAAGGAGAAAGAAGTTATAACAAAGAAAAACAGCTAGTTGTATAAAATGACATTTATATACGAGTAAAGTAAAATTAGAAATCCACCCCACCCCATAAATGTTTCTGCCAGCTATAGAAGAAAAATAACTGTCGCAAAGACAATAGAGAATGAGAATACATAAAATAAAATTTATTTAAATAATTCCCAAGATAACTTTTAAAAATATATGTTAGCTTTTATGATGATATGAAACAATTAATACATTAAGTCCTATTAAATAAAGACTATTTTAAAGAATTTTTTGTGAGGTATGACACTAAAAAGTTTAACACCAAAAGCAAACTGTAAGAAGGAAATACAAAATTTAGTTTAGTTAGGTTTGTTTAATTCTAACAGTTCAACATTTTGACCCTTCTTTAGAAATTGAAGATCTTCATTCAAGAAAAAACTGTTTGACTTGCATTAGAATCACTGTGATTAAAAGAGAAGTGTAATCAATGATTATATATAGTAGGGAGCATATTTGGAAATTTTGCCTTTGCAGTTGAACTTCTTAAAAATTAAATGGCAAATGTTTTTTAATAAATGAATCATTTTATACAATAAATAGGTGGGTGTTGATAAATCGAATATAAATAGAATTTCTGAGAGCAATCACATTTTACAAATGCTTTGTTCATTTGAAGGAATTGGTATTCTTCGGCAAAATCAAAAGTTTATATGTAATGATGACTCAGTTTGCTTAATGCATTAGATTTGTCAATTGCCAGACTTTTAAAAGTGGGGCACAAAATAAGTATTTTTCTTTTTCTTTTTTTCTTTTTTAGGAATGATCAAGAAATGCTTTAATTATTGTTTGTTTGTTTTGAAACCCCACTGCTTTATAGTAAATACTTAACAAATGTTTGCTGATGACTCATTGTGGTTCTGGTATTCTTTTTGAATTGAGGAAAATACTATCAAGGTTTCTTCTTTCTACTTCCTCTATCTCCATCATCCCCTGTTTTCTAACAATTTTTTTCCTCTTTCTCCTCATCCTCTCCCTGGTAATGATAAACCTTGAAAAGCCTTGCTTCTGTTTTCTTTTGAAAGAATGTTTTTATTTTATTTTTCTCAATTACACATAAAATAATTTTTGATATTTGTTTTTTTTCACATCAATTAACTCACTCCCATGTCCTTTACTATGTATGCTACTTCTAGCTGCTCTAATAATCAGTTTTTTTTAGACATTACACATATCATCCTTCTGTATCAGAATGTAAACTGTTTAACCTTATTGTCTTTCTTACAATTTATCTTTACTATTTAACTTTTTATCCTATTTTTGAGTCTTATATTTGAGAATCAAATTTTCTATTTTGCTCTGAACTTTTCATCAGGAATATTTGAAATTTTTCTATTTCACTGAATATCCATTTACTCTCTGAAGGATTATGCTCAATGTTGTTGGGTAGATTATTCTTCATTGTAATCCTGACTCCTTTGTTTTTTTGTAATAGCATATTCTAATCCTTCTGCTCCTTTAATATAGAAGGTGCTAAATATGTATTATCTTAACTGTGGCTCCAGATATTTGAATTTTTTTTTTTCAGAAAGCTTAGATTATTTTCTCCTTGACCTGGAAACTTGGAATTTGACTATATTATTCTTATGAATTTTCATGTTGAGATCTCTTTCAGGAGTTGATTGATGAAATCTTTCAATCTCTATATTCCCATCTGGTTCTAGAATGTTGAGGCAGTTGTGCTTGATAAATTTTTGAATTTCTCTCTCTCTCTCTTTCTTTCTCTCTCTCTCTCTTTCTCTTTCTGTCATGACTTTCAGGTAATATAATAGATGAGTCACAGTTTCTTTCTTTTTTTTTCATTTATTTGATTTTGTTTTATTGTTTCTTATTGATTTATGGAGTCATTAGTTTCTATTTGCATAATTAATTTTAAGGAATTATCTTCGGAGTTTGATTGTCATTGCATAGAATAGGTAGATTAATTTAGATAGTATTGTCATTTTTATTCTATTTGCTTGGCCTATCCATGAGCACTTGATATTTTTTTTTTCAGTTGATTAGATCTGACTTTATTTGTGTGAAAAGTGTTTTGTCTTGTGTTCATATAATTCCTGCCTTTCTTTTAGCAGGTAGACTCCCAAATATCTTATGGTATTGACATTTATTTTAAATGGTATTTTTCTTTATATCTCTTGCTATTGGACTTTTTTGGTAACATATAAAAATGCCAATAATTTATGTGGATCTATCTATTTTGTATCCTACAACTTTTAAAAAATTTATTCTCTAGGGTTCTCTATGTACATCATTGTATGATCAGTAAAGAGTGACAATTTGGTTTCCTCATTACCTACTCTGATTCCTTTAATTTCTTTTTCTTCTCTTATTGACAAAGCTAACATTTCTAATGCAATATTGAATAGTAATGGTGATAGTTACCTTATTTCACCACTGATCTCACTGAGAATGGTTTTAGTTTGTCCCCATTACATATGATGTTTGCTGATCATTTTAAATAGATGCTACCAATCTTTTTTAAGGAAAAGTTCATTTATTCCTATACTCTAGCGTTTTTTTAAAATAGGAATTAGTGTTGGACATTATCAAATGTTTTTTCTGCATCTATTTAGATAATCATATGATTTTTGTTAGTTGAGTTATTGATTATGCTAATAATTTTTATTATGCTAATAGTTTTCCAAATATTGAACCAGCCCTGCATTCCTGGTAAAAATCCTATTTGTTCATAGTGTTTTATCCTGGGGATGACTTTCTGTAATCTCTTTATCAACACTTTATTTAAAATTTTTGTATCAATATTCATTAGGGAAATTGGTTTATAATTTCCTTTCTGTTTTCACCCTACCTGCTTTAGGTATTAGTAGCATATCTGTGTCCTAAAAGGAACAGGACTATTTCTTTCCACATTTTTTCAAATAGTTTGCATATTACTGGAATTAATTGTTCTTAAAATGTTTGGTAGAATTCAAATATAAATCCATCTGGCCCTGGAGATTTTACTTAGTGAGTTGATTAAGAGTTTGCTCTATTTTTTTTTTTTCTAAAATGGGACTATTTAAGTAATTTATCTTATTTTCTTCTGGGATTCAGGGGCTCAGAATTTGCTTTTTGCATTTGCTTTGGGTGTTTCACAGATAATATGCTGATTCACTGGCTTGTAACTAGGACAGAGTAGCCTATGAACTTCTAGCCTCACAGCAGATTTCCTGGTGTGCAGATGTGGGCTCCCTATGCTGAGGTCTGGGCTTGGCGGCCTCTCCCCTGCCCAGTTGAAACAGCCCTTTTCTGAAGTTCTTCTGAAATATTTTCTTTTGGAAATTTATTGTACTCCAAATATTTGTGGGTTCTATCACTCCAAAACTAGTTCAGAGGCTTAATCTGCTATTGATTTGAGGAA
Source organism: Sarcophilus harrisii (assembly GCF_902635505.1). Classification (NCBI taxonomy): domain Eukaryota; kingdom Metazoa; phylum Chordata; class Mammalia; order Dasyuromorphia; family Dasyuridae; genus Sarcophilus; species Sarcophilus harrisii. The sequence continues at coordinate 200,424,765 of NC_045426.1, forward strand.
AGATCAGAGAAGGCCAGATAGAGACATTTCTATTCTCTGCCATCTTGGTTCCACCTCCATACCATGATTCTTATGCTAGTTAAGTAGTATGTTTTCCAAGTTTTTATCTACCTATCTTATTAAGAAGATTTCTCCATTTTGGAACACACACACACACACACACACACACACATATATACAAATATATACACACATTTATACATATATATGCATATGCATATATATGTATGTGTATATATTATATATATGCATATATATTTATATGTACACACATATATATAGACCTAATAGGAAATATGATTGTAGCTTTCAAGTCTTTTTTTTTTTTTTTTTTTTTAGCAAAAAGGCTTTTTTGGCAACCATTTTAAAAGCATTAAATTCAAATATATATATATATATATTAGAAATACAAATACCTATTGCTCAAGAGAAATTCTTTTTAAATTTAAATGATTTTGAATTTCCTAGAAGCAGAGAATATATTTCCATGCCAGAAACTGACCCTGCTAGCGTCTTTATTCAGAAGTAAGGAAAGGCTTAAATGAATTTTTTGAAAAGCCTACATCATCTTTCATTAAAAAAAAACAGTACAAATAGATTTAAAACATCTTGGAAAAGAGTACAACACATGTTATTTGTTCTTCTAAAACCTTGACATTGCATTGTTGACTGATCAAATACAAAAATTCATGTGCATTAATCAAAACATTTATTAAAACATTTTACTTTAACATGATAGAAAATTATTACCAAAATAAGAATTTGATTTCACATTAGTTCAGAAATTCAATGCTCAGGCATATTGTTTTTTCCATATCCTATATCTTCTTGACCACAGCAAAATAAATTTAATTGTGAGTTCTTATTAAATTTTCTTATTTTCTTAAACTTCCCCCCTTCATAATCAAAGCATCTTCTGTGTTTTTAAAAATTAGAATTGAGGACAAATATTTGCCTCACTGTTGATTACACAATAATTTTCTGAATTTTGTTCATCACCACCTTTCTGTAGTGAAAAATTATTTTCCTTAAGTTTTGAAATTAATCATAAAAAGACTATAAAACCTATTCCTGATTAGAATCTCTACCTTCATTGTATAACTAGTGTAGAGTGTTGGCAACACATTTTGCATATGATATTCAGATTGAAGAATTATTTTCTCTTCAATATAACTTTTATTAACTCCACCTGCTTATATCATTGATCAATTTTGTCATATTTTGAGGGCTGCTGTCAAATCTGATTCAGTTGCTGTCCTTAGGGCTAGATTAAAAGTTATATAATTCTTTGCAGATTCAATAAAGATTAACCTAAGAGTTGTAGGGACAGAGTCAAGATGGCAGAGTGAAGCTAGGAAACTGCTCGAGTGTTCCCAGTTTCTCCTGAAAAGCACATAAATTCTAGCCACTGACCAGAGTTTGAAGAAATGAAGTTGGGGACTTCCAGAGGCAGAGCCAAGATAGTGGAGAGCAGACACAACTCTTTGTGACCTCTTCTTACCTTCTCTCAAACCAACAGCAGATTAAGCCTCCAAACTGGTTTTGGAGTCAAAGAATCCACAAATATTTGGTGTACAATACATTTCTAAAAGAAGTTACCTTGGAAGAACTTCAGAATAGATCTGTTTCAAACAGGCAGGGGGACAGTCTGCTGACCCCAGAGTATAACATAGGAAAACGGGGCAAGATGCTGGGGTGGGGAGTCAGAACACTGAAGCTTACACACACCTGGGAATCTTCTGTGACCTTCTTAGGCTACTCTGTCTTGCTTGCAAGCAGTTGGTTTAGTAGATTTGCCAAATTTAGCAAATTATAAAACACTGAGCCCTGGACTGCCATTACCAGCACTGGAAATCAATCAGCAGAACTTCCCCAGGGTAAATCAAAGCAGCTGTCATTTCTTTGTATTGAATAGACCTCGATCCTTAAAAAAAATTATTAAAAAAACCCAAAAAGAACTTTCACCATAGACAGCTTTTATGGAGAGAGAGAACAGACCTCAAATTCTGAGGTTCCTAAAGGCAAAGCAACTCTTGATGAAGCCCCAAAGAGAGACATGAGCTGGTTCCTATTTCATAAGGCTTTCTTTGAAGATTGCATAAAGGACCTTAAAAGAGAGTTAGAAGAAAACTGGGGAAATGAAATGAGATCATTCTTTGCAGATGATATAATGGTATACTTAGAGAACCCTAGAAAGTCAAGTAAAACTTAGAAGTAATCCACAACTTTAGTAAAGTTGCAGGATACAAAATGAATCCACATAAATACTCAGCATTTTTATACATCACTAACAAAGTCCAACAGCAAGAAATGCAAAGAGAAATTCCATTTAAAATAATTGTCAATAATATAAAATATTTGGGAATCTTTCTTCCAAGGGAAAGTCAGGAACTATATGAGCAAAACTACAAAACACTTTCCACGCAAATAAAGTTAGATCTAAACAACTGGAAAAATATCAAGTACTCTTGAATAGGTTGAGTGATTAAAATAAAGATGACAATAGTACTTAAACTAATCTATTTATTTAATGCTTTACCAATCAAACTCCCAAGAAACTATTTTACTGAACTAGAAAAAATAACAACAAAATTCTTCTGGAAGAACAACATATCAAGAATTTAAAGGGAGTTAATGAAAAAAAAAATAAAAGCAAAGGAAGGTGGTCTAGCTATCTCACATCTAAAACCATATTATAGAGCAGTGGACATCAAAACTATATGGTATTGCCTAAGAAATACAGTAGTCAATCAGTGGAATATGTTAGGTACATCAGACAAAATATTATGGCAGAAATTAGGCATTGACCCACACCTAACACTGTATACCAAGATAAGGTCGAAATGGGTTCATGATCTAGACATAAAGAATGATATTATAAACAAATTAGAAGAGCATAGAATAGTTTGCCTCTCAGATCTGTGGAGGAGGAAGGAATTTGTGACCCATGAAGACCCATGATCATTATTGATCACAAAGTAGATAATTGTGATTATATTAAGTTAAAAAGGTTTTGTATACACAAAGTTATATAGACAAGATTACAAGGGAAACAATAAATTGGGAAAAGACTTTTTTATTCAAAGGTTTTGATAAAGGTTCTATTTCTAAAATATATAGAAAGTTAACTCAAATTGATAAGAATTCAAACCATTCTCCAATTGATAAATGGTCAAAGGAAATGAACAATTTTCAGATGAAGAAATTGAAACTATTTCTAATCATATGAAAAGTGCTCCAAATCACTATTGATCAGATAAATTCATATTAAGACAGCTCTGAGATACCACTACACACCTCTTGGATTGGCTAAGATGACAGGAAAAGATAATGATGAATGTTGGAAGGGATGTGGGAAAACTGGGATACTAATACATTGTTAGTAGAATTGTAAATGGACCCAAACATTCTGGAGAGCAATTTGGAACTATGCCCAAAAAGTTATCAAACTGTGCATACCCTTTGACCCAGCAGTGTTTCTACTGGGCTTTTATCCCGAAGAGATCTTAAAGGAGGGAAAGGGACCCAATTGCAAAAAAATGTTTGTGACAGCCTTTTTTGTAGTGGCTAGAAACTGGAAACTGAATGGATGCCCATCAATTGGAGAATGGCTGAATAAATTATGGTATATGAAAGTTATGGAATGTTTTTGTTTGGTAAGAAATGACTAGCAGAATGATTTCAGAGAGGCCTGGAGAGACTTACACTAACTGTTGCTAAGTGAAATGAACAGAACCAGGAGATCATTGTACACAGCAAAAATAGCACTATGTGATGATCAATTAAGATGGATGTGACTCTCTTCAACAATGTGATGATTCTGACCAGTTCCAATTGTTCAATGATGAAGAGAGCCATATACACCCACAGAAAGGACTGTGGGAACTGAGTATGGATCACAACATAGCATTCTCACTCTTTCTATTGTTTGCTTGCATTTTTCTTTCTTTCTCAGGTTTTTTTCTTGATTTGATTTTTCTTGTGCAGCAAGATAATTGTATAAATATGTATACATATATTGGATTATATATATATAAAACATATTTATCATATATTGGACTATCTGCCATCTAGGGGAGGGGATGGGGGAAGGAGTGAATTATTTGGAACAGAAAGTTTTGCAAGCGTCAGTGTTTATCACAGAATATGAAGTGCCAGACTGGGAAACTGGGCTGTTGCCTAGAGAGAGCAGGTAGCATTATTCTCTGCTGGAAGCAAAACACCAAACACAAGAGGCATTTATGCTTAAAGCCAAGGCTCTAAGTTGCACAAGAAGCTTGGGAAGGGACATCTGCACTCCAGGAGCAGAGTTTGGCCATAAAAGTCACAAAAGGGAGGGGTAGGAAGGAAAGAAAATGAGCAAGAAAGTTAAAAGAACCTTAACTAAAGAAAGCTAATACAGTGACAGGGAAGATCAAAACACCAAATTAAAAGAGGACAAAATGCCCACACAGGAACTTTTAGAATTATATGAATGGATTTGAAGCCCACAGAGACTACTTGAATGTACTAATAAAAAGATTTTAAAAGGCAACAAAGGTAGAAAAAAATTAGGAAATGAAACAAGAAGAATGAGAGACTCAAAAGTTTGGAAAAAAATTCTTTAAAATATATTTGGCTAAATGAAAATGCAAAAGAAAAATGCACTAAAGGAAGAAACACATTGAAAAGTAGAATTAATAAAATGGAAAAGGAGATTTAAAAAAAAAGCTAATGAAGAAAATCACATTAAAAACTATTGAGAAAATGGAAGCTAATGACTCTACGGGACATCAAGAATGAGTCAAAGAAAGTAAAAAGAAGAAGAAAATGTAAAGTAGCTCAAAAAGAGCCAACCTTGAAAATGGATCAAGGAGAGACAAGTTAAACATAATTCAGCAGAGAAAATTGATCTTCAATGAAGTAAGAGACTTCAAATAATTTCTAGGGAAAAAACCCAGAACCAAACAAAATTTGTCTTCAAACACACAACTCAAGAGATAGAAAAGTAAACAGCAATACATAATACATATTTAATGGATAATCTTTGCATCCCTAGATGGGAAAATGATATTTGTAATTGTTGAGAACTGTATCTTTTATTGGGATAGTTAAATGGGGTATGCATGGATAGAGAATGTGGGTATGAATTCACTCTGTTATGATGATATCAAAGAAAAAGGCATAAAAGATTAGAATAATGATTGTACTGGGAAAAGAGGAAAAGAGAGATAAAAAGGGATAAATTATATCATATGAAGAGACAAAAAGATCTGTTACAATAAAAAGAAAAAAGAAATGGGGATAAGCATTGTCTGAAGATTAATCTCATCAGTTTTGGCTCAAAGATGTAATAACATATTCACTCAATTGGATATAGAAAGTTATTTTACCCTACAAGGAAGTGGGAGGAGAAAGGGGAAAGAAAGAGAAGGCATGGCATAGAAGGAAGGCCAGAAACACTAAGAGTAAAGGATAAGAGAAAAGAGGAGGAATGACAGAGGGGACCGGAAGTTAAGGGCAAGGTGGGTAAGAAACAAAATACTTTAAAGGAGGGACAAGCTAGAAACAGAAAGGTATATACAGAAAGGTGTAAACAAGATAAATACAGGAAAGAAAAAGGATAGAGGAAAATACATAGTTGGTAGTCATTATTGTGAAAATGAATGGGATAAACTCTTCAATAAAATGGAAGTGAATAGCAGAGTGGATTAAAAAACAGAATCCTACAATATGTTGTTTACAAGAAACACATCTGAGTGGATGAAACTACACCATAGAAAAAATTTCATCCAAGAAAATGACAATAATGACACAACATAGCAAAATGTATGGGATGCAGCCAAAGCAATTCTTAGATGAAGTTTTATATTTCTAGATGCTTACAAGAAGAAAATAAAGCAAGAGAAAATCAATGAATTGGACGTGCAACTAAAAAAGATAGAAAAAAGACAAATTTCAATTTTCCAATTAAATACAAAATTAGAAATTCTGAAAATCAAAGGAGAGATTAATAAAATTGAAAGTAAGAAAAATATTGAGCTAATAAATAAAACTAAGAATTGGTTTTATGAATACTACCCAATAAAATACATAAATCTTTTAGTTAATTTGATTAGAAAAGAAAAGAAGAAAACCAAATTACCAGGATCAAAAATGAAAAAGATGAACTTAGTATCAATGAAGAAAATATTAAAACAAAAATTAGGAATTATTTTGCCCAATTGTATTCCATCAAATCTGATAATTTAAGTTAAATGGATAGTCTAGAATAAAAGGTAAAGAAATAAATTACTTAAATAGTCCCATTTTAGAAAAAGAAATTGAGCAAGGTATTAATGAACTTCCTAAAGAAAAATCTCCAGGGTCAGATGGATTTAGAAGTTACATGTACCAAACATTAAAAGCAATTAATTCCAACACTATACCAACTATTGGAAAAATAGGGGAAGAAGGAGTCCTACCAAATTCTTTTTATGATACAAATATAGTGCTGATATTTAAAACATGAAGGGCCAAAACAGAAAAAGAAATCTATAGACAAACTTCCCTAATAAATATGGATGAAAAAATCCTAAATAAAATATTTACAAAGACATTACAAGAAATTATCATCAGGATAAAACACAATGACTGGGTAAGACTTACACTGGGGATGCAGGACTGGTTCAATATGAGACAAAATACTGGCGTAATTGACTACATCAATAAGCAAATAACAGAATCATATAATTATCTCAATAGGTGCAGAAAAAACATTTGACAAAATACAACAGCCATTCCTATTAAAAACACAAGAGATCATAGGAATAATGAAGTATTCCTTAAAATGATAAATACTATCTAAAAGCATTAGCATGCATCATATGTAATGGAGATAAACTAGAAGTATTCCCAATAACAATAGGGGTGAAAGAAGGTTTCCCACTATCAACATTACTATCCAATATTGTATTAGAAATGTTACCTTGAAAAATATGAGAAGCAAAAGAAATTGAAAGAATTAGAGTAGTTTATGAAAAAACAAAAATATGACTCTGAGATAATATGATGGTATATTTAAAGATTTCCTAGAAAATCAACTAAAAACACTAGAAACAATTAATTTTAGAAAAATTGCAGGGTATAAAATAAATCCATATAAATCATAAGCATTTCTATATATGACTGAGTCCAGCATCAAGAAATAGAGAAATTCCATTTAAAATAAGTATAGATATTATAAAATATTTGGGAAATTACCTGACAAGACAAACTTACAAAACACTTTCCCACACACATAAAGTTACATCTAAACAATTAGAAGACTATGAGGTGCTCATGGGTAAGCTGAGCTAATATAATAAAAATGACAATTCTACCTAATTTAATTTAAGTTAATTTAATTTAATTGTCAAGAAATTATCTTACAGACCTAGGAAAAATAATGACAAAATTCATCTGGAAGAATAAAGAGTCAAGAAATTTAATGAAAAAAATGCAAATGAAGGTGGTCTACCTGTATCAGACCTACAACTATGATATGAAGCCACTGGGTCATGAAAATCATTTGGTACTGGCAAAAAAATAGAGAAGTAGATCAAAGAAATTGGTTAGATTCACAAGACACAATAGTCCATGACTATAATAATCTACTGTTTCATAAACCCAAAGACTCCAGATTCTGAGATAAGACCTCAATATTTGACAAAAATTTCTGGGAAAACTGGAAAATAGTATGGTAGAAACTAGACATTGACCATCCCTTAACATCTTATAACAAGATTAGATTGAAATGGATTTATAGAAAACAAGGGAATAGCCTATCTCTCAGATCTGTAAAGAAGGAAGAAATTTATGGCCAAAATAGAACTATAGAACATTATGAAATGTTAAATGGATATTTTTGATTGTATTGAATTAAATTTTTTTATATAAACAAAGCCAATGCAGCCAAAATTAGAAGAGAAACAGAAAACTAGGGGAATTTTTTACATCCAAAGTGTTGGAGAAAGGTCTCATTTCTAAAATATATAGATGATTGACTCAAATTTATGAGAATGCAAGCCATTTTTCAATTGCTAAGTGGTCAAAAATATGATCAGACAATTTTCATGTGAAGAAATTAAAGCCATTTCTAGTCACATGAAAAAATACTCTAAATCACTATTTGAGAAATATAAATTAAAACAACTCTGAGATATCACTTCATACCCACCCCCCCCAGAGTGGTTAAGATGCCAGGAAAAGATAAAGATAAAATGTTGAAGGGGATGTGGGAAAACTGTTCACTAATACATTGTTAGTGGAATTGTGAATCTGTCCAGCCTTTCTGAAGAGCAATTTAGAACTATAACCAAAGGGCTATCAAACTGTGCATACCCTTTGATCTGGCAGTGTCTCTACTGGGTCTATATCTGAAAGAGATCATAAAAAAGGGAAAAGGACCCACATGTGCAAAACTGTTTGTAGCAGCCCTTTTTTTATCAGTTGTGGAATGGTTGAAATAATGGTATATGAATGTAATGGAATATTATTATTCTATACAAATTATCAACAGGATGATTTCAGAGCAGCATGGTGAGACTTATATGAACTGATGATAAATGAAGTGAGTAGAACCAAGAGAATATTATACACAGTAACAACAAGATTGTGTGTTGAACAACTATGATAGAAATGGCTCTTTTCAACAATGAAATGATTCAGGCCAATTCCAATAAACATGACAGAAAAAGCCATCTGCATCCAGAGAGAAGACTAAGGGGAATGAATGTGTATCACAACATAGTATTTTCATCTTTGTTCTTGTTCTTTGCTTCCTTGTTTTTTCTTTCTCATTTTTTTTGCCCTTTTCATCTGATTTTTCTTATGCAGTATGATAAATGGGAAAATAAATATTTGGAAGAATTGTACGTACTTAACTTATATTGGATGAATTGCTGTCTATTGGAGGGGAGAAAGGGAAGAAGAGAGAAAAGTTTGGAACACAACATTTATCAAGGGTAAATGTTGAAACTATCTTTGAATGTATTTTGAAAAATAAAAAAAACTATTATCATGAAAAAAGAAACACATCTGAAACAGAGACACAATAAGGATACAAGATTGGAGAAAAATTTTTTATACTTTAGCTGAAAGCAAAAAAAAAAGCAGAAGTAGTAATTCTGATTTGAGACAAAGCAAAAGCAAAAATAGCTCTAATCAAAGAGATAAGAAAGGAAACTCAATCTTTTAAAAGAATAACACAGACAAATGAAGTGATATAGATATTAAATGCATATACACCAACTGGTACAAATTCAGATTCTTAGAGAACAAGTTAAGGAAAGAATAGACAGAAAAAGTATTCTAGAAGGGAACCTCAAGCTTTCCCTCTCAGAATTTGATAAATTTAAGCATCAAGTGAATAAGAAAAAAAAAACTAGGAAGGTAAATATAATCTTAGAAAATTTAAATATGCTTGAACTATGGAGAAAATTGAATAGTGATAGAAAGGAATACACATTTTTCTCAGCATGGCCTCTATGTACCATGTATTAGGGCATAAAAACTCACAATCAAATACAGAAAGGACCAAATAGTACATGCTTTCTTCTCAGATCATGATGCAGTAAAAATTTTATTCAAACAAGGATCAGGAAAGATAGACTAAAATAAATTGGAAATTAAACAATCTAATTTTAAGCAATGTCAGAGACTAACAAAATTGAAATTAAGAAAACTATTGAACTAATTAATAAAGCTAAGAGTTGGTTTTATGAAAAAAGCAACAAAATAGATAAGCCTTTGAAAAATTTGATTGAAAAAGAAAGAAAAAACACAAATAATGAGCATCAAAAATGAATTTACAGCCAATTTACCCCTAATACAGATTAGGAGATATTTTGCCCAACTGGATGACAATAAATATCACTAATCTAATAAAAATGGATGATTATTTACAAAAATCTAAATTGCCCAGATTAACAGAAGAGGAAATTAATTACTTAAATAGTTCCATTTCAAAAAAAGTAATTGAACAACCCATCAATGAACTCCCTAAGGAAAAATCTCCAGGGCCACATGGATTTCCAAGTGAATTCTACCAACTATTTACAGAACAATTAATTCCAATACCATGTAAACTATTTGGAAAAGTATGTAAAGAAGGAGTGCTGCGAAATTCCTTCTATGACAAAATATATGCTGCTATCTAAACCAGGAAGAACCAAAACAGGGAAAGAAAGTGACAGACCCATCTCCCTAATGAATATTGATGTAAAAATTTCAAATGAATTATTAGCAAAGAGATTACAACTTATCAGCAGGATAATATATTTTACAGTGTTGACTTTAGGAAGAAAAAAAAGGAATTAAAGGAATTAGAATAGGCAATGAGGAGATAAAACTTCCACTCTTTGCAGATAATATCATGGAATACTTAGAAAATCCTAGTGAAAATCTACTTGAAGCAATTAACTTTAGCAAAATTTCAGGAAATAAAATAAACCCACAGAAATCATTGGCATTTATCAATGTAACTAATAAAGCCCAGCAGCAAGAGATACAAAAAACATTCCATTTAAAATAAACATAAACAAAATAAAATATTTAGGATATCTGAGAAGATGAAGGAAAATATGGGCATTGTAGAGGGCTGAAACTCTTGAGTCGCACTGTCGGTTCAAGCAGTTAGGGCTAATTACTGATGGTACAATATACTATGGGCATATGCTTGGAAAATGGTCCTTCCCATTATCCTGTGCTGGCTCAATGATTGGTGTATACAGAGGATTATAGGAGGGACTAGGGAGTGGAGTAAGACAAGCCAGGGTCACTTTAGCGGTAGATGAGGAAGAAGATGGTTGTGGAGATTCTGCTTCCATACTGTTCACATCTATCCCTAAAGACAAAGAATAAAGAATAAGGCCTTTTGCTTATCCTGACTCCAGCTGATTCTGGGGTGTCCTGGGTGCTAGCACGGTCATCACATTTGGTGCCCAAGTATGGGACTGAGGACCCTAACTTCACTGAAGAAGTCTCCAGTGACCAGGGAATAGGGTGAGTATTTAAATAGACAAACAGGGAACTTACTTTGTTAAGGGCTAAACTAGTAACCTTTTCTAGCTGAAATGGGGCAGATATTAAAAAAACAAACTTCTCTCCCAGTCCCAGCCCCAGCCCCAGCCCCAGCCCCAGCTCCATGCCCACCCCTGCCCTGAGGGAACACTATAGAAAGCTTGCTTAACTTGATCAAGGGACAAGGCTTAATTGTAACTTGGTTGCAGATTGCTAGACTCTTGGGTACATTAAAACGCATGCCCCCTTGGTTCTTAAAGGAAGAGGAGATAGGGCTAGACAATTGGAGGCTAGTAGGACAACAATGATGCAAATACTACAATGATAAAGGTCCTCCTTCAGTTTCCAAGGAAACGTTCTATACATACAACATAATACAATTGGCCTTAAAGAATCCTGCAAGTTATAGAAAAATGAAAAATTCTAAGAATGGCCAGATGAGGAAGTGTGAGGAAAATGAGAAAGACAAAGGAGGAATTAAAAGTGATATCACCAGAGGGCATAGGAGTTAAGTGAGGATGTAGGGCAAAGTGAAGGGCATGGTGAAGGGTGTGGTGATTCTCACTTTCACAAAGCAGCTTCAACCCTGCCTAAACTGGAACTGGTTCTTGACATGCTCCCATCAACTTCACCTTCAGGGATGGAGGGGGGAGGAGTAGTGGGTGAGGCAGTGACACCACCAGCACCCCTCATTCCCCCAAATCACCTTCTCCTATGACTAGATTGCAAAAAGCAGTACTTAAAGCCACTGAAGAAGGACAGAATTTTGGTGATTTGCAACTGGAAATGTATCCTGAGATTTAACAGTTTGACTCTTCAGGTCAAGAAAGTAGAAGATATGCTCCTTTTGATATAGAAATCCTCAAACACCTGAAAAGGCTTGCACTCTTTATGGGGCTACATCAACTTATGTTAAGATGTTATTACAGAATTTGGCTTATGAAGTCTTAACCCCTAGTAACCTAAGGACTGAAATCTAAAGCAAGGACATGCTTAGAACCTAGACAAAACTTGTGGGTTTGTGCATATAGTGAGCTCTGTAGGATACAAGCCCAACAAAATAGTCATAGTGGACTTAATCCTCCAATCACCTGTGACCAACTAACAGGTATAGGTTTTTATGCAGAAATTTCAATACAGATTAATTACCCCTTAGCATCTTATAGGAAAATTGCTACTGCTGCTATCAAAGCATGGACTTCTCTTCCCAATAAAAATGATAAGGGTGAAGCATTCACAAAAATAACACAAGGGCCAAATGAACTCTTTGCTGATTATGTGGGACGTCTGCAGACTACTGTCATATGAACTAATGATGAAAATGCAGTAACAGACATTATGATAAGGCAACTTGCTAAAGAAAATGCTAATGAGGTTTGTAGAAGAATTATACTAGGACTACTCAAGGATACTCCTTTAGAGAAGATCATGAGACACTGTGCCACAGTGGGCAAAATATAGCCAGGCTATGATGCAGAGTTCCCAAAATCCAAACATGGGAAGACAGGGTTGCTTTTGGCAAGGGACTTCCAGAGAGACTCATCAATGCTTTCAATATGGTAAAAATAGGACATCTGAAAGCTCAATGTTGGCATAGAGACAGAATGAGAAAACAGGGTGGGCGAACAAGACCCAATACCCTATGTCCAAGATGCAACAGAGGCTTCCATTGGGCATCAGAATTTAGACTGATTCAAGGAAATGGGATGAGGGGGCCAGCCCCAGGGCCCAAGACAAAAAATACTTGGGGCATGATGGAAGCCGATGCTACACCCAGAGAGTGCCTAGAAGTCCAGTACCCAGATGTGACCAATCAGCCAGGAAGCCATATGATGGGAGAAGAGGATTACAATCGGGGATAACAGAGTTGTATGCACCTGGGACAACTGAGATACCTCTTGGAGAAGTGAAATCTGTTCCTCTCCAGCCTATGGATCCAATAGGCTTGGCCATTTCACCTTCTGAGAGCACTTACAAAACACAGTGTCCATCCACACACTGATGTGGGGAAATTGGGGAATGTGTAGATAATATCCCATTTACTAATAATGTCTAATACTAATTAGACAATGTGTGACTTATCACCCAGGAGAAGTAGTAGCATCAGGTTTACTGATACAGACTCCTAATAAACAATCTGGTGATAGTCACCCAGATTCTGACTCCAAGCAACAAAATCCAGGAATATACTGGACAGCAGCTGTGACAGCTGACCGACTTATGCTCACTATCTATATAAATGGCATACCATTAGAAGGACTGGTAGATCGTACAGTCATTAGAGGTGCCAACTGGCCCAGTCACTGGCCAAAGATTAAGGCAGACACCTACATGTCTGGCATGGGGGAAAGCTGAAGTTAGTGCTACTCCTTTGAAATGGACTTTTGAAGGTGAAAGAGGAGTTTTTACTCCTTTTATTGTTGAAAAAAATCCTTATCAATCTGTGGAGAAGAGACATTTTACAATAGATAGGATTAAAAATGAGTACCTCGTTTTTTTAGGCAGGGCTGCTGTTGAAGGCCTGCTAACACTTTCACCTGTTCCTATCCAATGGAAAACTGATACATCAGTGTGGATAGAATAATGGCCCTTAGGTAGCAATAAAATTCAGGCCGTATTAGATATAGTACAGGAGCAACTTGACCAAGGACACTTACAACCTTCTCTAAGTCCCTGGAATTCCCCAGTATGTGTTGTGAGAAAGAAATCTGGAAAATGGAGGATGTTGACTGATTTAAGAAAGGTAAATGAACAGATGAAAACTATGGAAACTCTTCAGCCTGGGCTTCCATCTCCTACTCAATTGCCTAGAGAACGGCCTCTTTGGGTTATAGACATTAAGGATTGTTTCTATTATATCCCTCTGGATAAGGAGGATATGAAAAGATTTGCCTTTTCAGTGCCCAGTGTTAGCTTTTATTAAAGGCCATTAAGCAAGCAGTATCTGGGATAAGACCTGACAAGATATACACAGTTTATATTAATGAACAAATTAATGCATGCTGTGAAATCATCCCAGAGTGGCAAATTTTATTAGCCATGACTCCAATTTTTTTAAAATAGCTTTTTATTTACAGGTTATATGTATGGGTAACTTTACAGCATTGACAATTCCCAAACCTCTTGTTCCAATTTTTCCCCTCCTTCCACCCACCCCCTCCCCAAGATGGCAGGATGACCAGTAGATATTAAATATATTAAAATATAAATTAGATACACAATAAGTATACATGACCAAACCATTATTTTGCTGTACAAAAAGAATAGGACTCTGAAATATTGTACAACTAGCCTGTGAAGGAAATCAAAAATGCAGGTGGGCAAAAATATAGGGATTGGGAATTCAATGTAATGGTTTTTAGTCATCTCCCAGAGTTCTTTCTCTGGGAGTAGCTGTTTCAGTTCATTACTGCTCCATTGGAAATGATTTGGTTCATCTCATTGCTGAGGATGTCCAGGTCTATCAGAATTGGTCATCATATAGTATTGTTGTTGAAGTATATAATGATCTCTTGGTCCTGCTTGTTTCACTCAGCATCAATTCGTGTAAGTCTCTCCAGGCCTTTCTGAAATCATCCTATTGGTCATTTCTTACAGAACAATAATATTCCATAATATTCATATACCACAATTTATTCAACCATTCTCCAATTGATGGGCATCCACTCAGTTTCCAGTTTCTGGCCACTACAAAGAGGGCTGCCACAAACATTCGTGCACATACAGGTCCCTTTTCCTTCTTTATGATCTCTTTGGTATATACATGGCTCCAAATTTTACACATGAGTCTCCATTAAAGATAACCAGACTATTATATAATTGGTTATGGATTCTTGAAGAAAAGGTTTCTAAAATTCCTCTTAAAGGACCAACTATCTTTACATATGCATCCAAACATAATATTTACACTGCATACTCTTGTGACTTAACTACAAAAAGAGTAGTCAGAACTCCTTGTCAGTCCACTCAGCAGAATGAATTGTATGCAATCATTCTAGCTCTTACTTATTATCCAGGAGATAGAAATATAATATTTGATTCAACCTATTCAGTAGGTGTGGTACAAAGAACTGCCACAGCCCAAATAAAATTTGTAGCCTCTAATATATATCAGCTCTTTAAGGAACTTCAAGAGCAAGTGAGAAAGCATTCAGGTAACTTTTATATCTTTCACGTCCACTCTCATAGTGGACTTCAGGTCCTATTTTTGATGGTAATTCAAAGGCAGATAGCCTTCTAACTATGCTGGCCAGTATTTCTTTATTTCAAGAAGCCCAATAATCTCATTTTAAATATCATCAGGCTTCTCGAACTTTACATTTGCAATTTGGAATAACAAGAGAGGAAGCAAGGTGCATAGTAAAAGCCTGTACAACTTGCCTTCCTTTCCATGCTCCTACACTGCCTCCAGAAAAAATCCCTCATGGTTTGAGACCCAATGAAATTTGGCAAATGGATGTGACCCATTATAAATCTTTTGGTCATCTATCTTTTATCCATGCTGTGGTAGACACTTTTTCAGGATTCACTTTTGCAATACAAGCAGTAAAAGAGACAGCCTGAGTGGTCACTGAATTCCTTATATAAGTATTTGCAGTTATGGGTGTGCCACAAGCCATAAAAACAGACAATGGATCTGTATATGCTTTTAAACATTTTGCTCACTTTTGTGCACAGTATAAGATTTTACACACCACTGGAATAACCTTTAATCCTCAAGCACAGGCAATAGTAGAGAGGAGAAAAAGAGACATTAAGATGCTCCTTCAAAAACAAAAGAAAGGGGAAGGCACAGGTAACCCAAGAGAACTTCTAAATCTAGCGCTTTGTACTATTAATTCTTGATTTTTGACAAAGATGCACTGGCTCTGGCAGACAGGTTTTATAACCCACTGGAAGGGCAGGATTTTTTTGGGGGGGCAGTGATACTTTTGCTGCTCAGCCTCTAGTCCCAAGGCAGTCAGTAATCCATACAGCAGGGCTCCTCGAAGGCACTTCCACAGCTTGGTCCCATGATACCCAGACCTAGTCACTTGTGGTGTGGAGCTTTTCCCAGTGCATCCCCACAACTCAGCTGCTCTTTGCAACCCATTGACAGGACAGCTCCTATCCATATACCTATCCCTGCTCTGCAGAGGAAGCTGGTAACCTCCTTGCCCTGAAGGCAGACCCTAAAGGCTTTAAAGAAAATGAGTAAAAAAAAAGGACTACCTATAGCTTCTGTACAGAAAGAAAGCAGGTTTTCAACCCCGAGGAGACTAATAATAGATAGTCTCCAGACAATACCCCAAAGGGGGATATAATCTGGTACCCAACATAAAAGACTCTCCCAGAAGAAACTATAAGAAATCTTAAAAGAGAGCTAGAAAAAAAATTGGGAAAGGAAAGAGAAGGTATGCAAGAGAGTAACAACTTCCTGAAATGTGAATTGGAAAAGGTAAAGAACTCCCAAGAAAGTAGGATTTGTGAAGTGGAAAAGATAAAGAACTCCCAAGAAAGTAGGGATTTGTGAATTGGAAAAAGAAAATTACTCAGTAAAAAAAAAATAGTGAAATGGAAAAAAATCCCAAAACAACTCATTTAACAACTCAATTGGACATATACAAGAAGTAAAAAAAAAAATCTAATGAAGAAAATAATTCATTAAAAATCAGAACTGGCAAATAGAAATGAATGATTCATTGAGTTGTCAAGAATCAATCAAGCAAAACAAAAAAAAAATGAAAAATTAGAAAAAATGTTAAATATCTGCTTGGAAAAACAACAGGCGTGGAAAATAGAGCTAGGAGAGATAATGTGAGGATCATTGGACTTCACAAAAATTATGATGAAAAAAAGAGCCTATATATTATTTTACAGGAAATCATTAAAGAGAACTGCCCAGGTGTAATAGAATCAGAAGGTAAAATAGTCATTGAAAGAATTCATCGAACACCTTCTGAAAAAGACCCTAAAATAAAAACTCCAAGGAATATTGTGGCTAAATCTCAGAAGTATCAAACTAAGGAAAAAAATATTACAAGCAGCCAGAAAAAAAACAATTCAAATACCAAGGAGCCACAATAAAGATCACTCTGGATCTAGTAGCTTCCACATTAAAGGATTGAAGGGACTGAAATCTGATTTTCTGAAAGGCAAAAGAACTTGGAATTCAGCCAAGAGTAAACTATCCAGTTAAGCTGAGCATTTTCTTCCAGGGAAGAAGATGGACATTTAATGAAACAGATGAATTCCATTTGTTTCTAAGGGAAAAAAAAAAAAAAAAAAAAAGATCTAAACAAAAAAATTTGATCTCCAACCATAGGACTCAAAAGAAGCAGAAAAAGGTAAAAAGCACTTGTGAGAACTGTATTTCTGTTGTGGATATACATAAAGAGTACATGTATAATTTGGTTTTACTGGTATAACATAAAAAAGGAAGTAGAAATGGAAAGGGGATAGTGTCAGAAAAAGGGAAAAAAGGAGATAAAAAGAGGGAAACTACCTCCCACAAAGAGGTAAAGGAAACCTATCATATCTAAGGGAATTTAGAGAGGAGGAGGAACATTTTGTGAATCTTACTCTCATCAAGTTGGCTCAAAGAGAAAATAATTGACATATTTGGTTTACAGATAATCTTCTCTCACTTCATTAAAAATGGGAGAGGAAAAGGAAAAGAATAATAAGGGAAAGATACAAGAAAGGGGAAGGGATTCAAAGGGGGTGAGAGGGATCCCAAAGAGGGAAAGTTGTGTGACACAAGTAGTGCACATAAGTTTAATACTGGGAAAGGGGGTAAGAGAGGGCAAGCAAAAGAAAAGCATAATCTGGGGATAATAAGATGGCAGGAAATAAAGAATCAATAATTTTAAATGTAAATGTGAATGGGATGAACTCTCCCATAAAGCAAAGGTGTATAGCAGAATTAGAGTAGGTACTGAGGAAACCGAATTATCATTCTTTGCAGATGATATAATGGTATACTTAGAGAACCCCAGAGAGTCTACTAAAAAGCTATTAGAAATAAGCCACAACTTTAGCAAAGTTGTAGGATACAAAATAAATCCACATAAATCATCAGCAGTCTTACATATCACTCATAAAATCCAACAGCTAGAGATACAAAGAGAGGTTCCATTTAAAATAACTGCCACTAGTGTAAAATATTTGGGAATCTATCTGCCAATGGGAAGTCAGGAACTATATGAGCAAAACTCCAAAACACTGTCCACACAAATAAAGTCATACCTAACCAATTGGAAAAATATTAAGTGCTCTTGGATAGATCAAACGAATATAATAAAGATGAAAATTCTACCTAAACTAATGTATTTATTTAGTGCTTTACCAATTAGACTCCCAAAAAACTAATTTAATTACTTATAAAAAATAACAACAAAATTTACCTGGAAGAACAAAAGGTCTAGAATTTCAAGGGAATTAATGGAAAAAAAATCAAATGAAGGTGGCCTAATTGTACCAGATTTAAAACTATATTATAAAGTATCTGTCACCAAAACCATTTCGTATTGGCTAAGAAATAGACTAATTGATCAGTGGACTAGTTTAGGTTCACAGAAAATAGTCCATAATAACCATATAACCAATAGCCATAGCAATTAGTGTTTGACAAACCCAAAGACCCCAGTTTTGGGGATAAATATTCACTGTTTGAGGTAACCTGCTGGGAAAATTGGAAATTAGTATGGCAGAAACTAGGCATTGACCCGCACTTAACACTACACCAAGATAAAGTCAAAATGGGTTCATGATATAGGCATAATGAAGGATATTATAAATAAATTAAAAAACACCATAGGTAGTTTATCTCTCAGACCTATGAAGGAGGAAGGAATTTGTGATCAAAGAAGATCTAGAGATCATTATTGATCACAAAATAGAAAAATTTGATCATATCAAGTTAAAAAGTTGTTATACATACAAAGCTAATGCAGAAAACATTAGAAAAGAAGCAATAAACTGGGAAAACATTTTTACAGTTAAAGGTTCTATAAAGGCCTCATTTACAAAATATATAGAGAATTGACTCTAATTTATGAGAAATGAAGCCACTCTCCAATTGATAAATGTTCAAAGGACATAAACAGAAAATTTTCTGATGCAGAAATGGAAACTAATTCCAGTCATATGAAAAGATGCTCTACATCATTATTGATTAGAGAAATGCAAATTAAGATATCTCTGAGATACCACTACACACCGCTCAGATTGTCTAGCATGACGGGAAAAAATTATGATGAATGCTGGAGGGGATGTTGGAAAACTGGGACACTGATACATTGTTGGTAGAACTGTGAATGCATCCAACCTTTGGAACTATACTCAAAAAGTTATCAACCTGTGCACACTCCTTTGATCCAGCAGTGTTTCTATTGGCTTATATCCCAAAGAGATCTTAAAGAAGGGAAAGGGACCTGTATGTGCAAAACCGTTTATGGCAGCTCTTTTTGTAGTGGTTAGAAACTGGAAATTGAATGGATGCCCATCAATTGGAGAATGGCTGAATAAGTTGTGGTATATGAATGTTATGGAATATTATTTTCCTGTAAGAAATTTCAAGTAGTATGATTTCAGAAAGACCTGGGGAGACTTACATGAACTGATGCTGAGTGAAATGAGCAGAACCAGGAGATCATTATTCACTTCAACAACAGTCATATATGATGATCAATTCTTATAGGACTCTTCAACAATGAGATGAATCAAATCAGTTCTAGTTGTTCCATAATGAAGAGAACCACCAACACCCAGTGAAAGAACACTGGGAAAAGAGTGTCATCACAACATAGAATTTCAACTCCTTTTTTTGTCCACTTGCATTTTTGTTTTCCTGCTCAGGTTATTTTTATCTTATTTTTAAATCAGATTTTTCTTGTGCAGCAAGATAACTATATCAATATGCACACATATATTGTATTTAACATATTCTTTAACATGTATGGGACTACCTCCCATTTAGTGAAGTGTGTGGTGGAGGAAAGGAGGGGAAAAGTTGGAACAGAAGGTTTTGCAAGGATCAGTGCTGAAAAATCACCCATTCATATGTCTTGTAAATAAAAAGCTCTATTAAAAAAAGAAAAAAAAATAAATTGAATATTCAATCACTAGAATATCCCAAAATAAAGTCAAAATGGATACATGATAAATAGTTATATCTTAAGCAAATTAGGCAAGCAAGGGAAAGTTTTTCCTTTCAGATCTTTGGGGAAGGGAGGAATTTATGGACAAAGAAGAACTGAAGTTCATTATGAAATGCAAAGTGAACAACTTTGATTGCATTAAATTAGAAATGTTTTCAGAAACAAAACTAACACATCCAAGATTAGAAAGGAAGCAGAAATCTGGGAAAAAATTTTACAACCAATGTTTATGTTAAAGTTCTCCTTTCTAAAATATATAGAGAATTGATTCAAATTCAAAAGAATAACAGTCATTTCCCATCTGCTAAATGGTCAAAATATATGAACAAATATTTTCAAATGAAGAAATTAAAACCATTTCTAATCCTATGAAAAAATGCTCTAAATCACTATTGATTATAGAAATGCAAATTAAAGCAACTCTAACATATCACCTCATGCCACTGAGATTGGCTATGATGACAGGAAAAGATAATGATAAAAATTGGAAGGGATGTGGAAAATCTGGGACACTAATATATTATTGATGGAATTGTGAAATGATTGAATCATTCTGCTAAGTAAATTGGAACTATGCCCAAACGACTATGAAACCTAGAGTTCAACAGTCCAATTACTGGGTCTGTATCAATAGGAAATCATAAAAGAGTGAAAAGGACCCACGCAAAAATATAGCAGCTCTTTTTGTGGTGGCAAAAAAATTGGAAGAATGAGTAGATGTTCATCAAATGGGGAAATGGTTGAATAAGTTATGGTATATGAATGTAATGGAATGTTATTTTTCCATAAAGAATGATAAACAGGCTGATGTCAGAAAAGCCTGAAAAGACTTGTGTGAACTGATGCTAAATGAAATGAGAGCAACCAATAGAACATTTTGAACAGAAACAAGAAGATGTGATGATCAGCTTTGAATGAATTTGGCTCTTCTCAGTGGTTCAGTGATCCAAGATGATCTCAATAACTTTGGATGGAAAATATTATCCATATATAGCAAAAGAATTATGTATACTGAATATAAATCAACACATGTTGTGTTCATTTTTATTCCTTCTATTTTTCTCTCATGGTTTTTCCCTTTTGTTTTGATATTTCTCTCTCAACATAATTCACAGAGAAATATGTTAAAAAAACAAATGTATGTGCATTACAAAAATGTTTTTATTTGTAACTGAGAAAAATAAAAATAAATAAATAGCTAGGTGAAAGAAAAATTAAATAGATAAAAATATCATTTTCTTTGTATTCTTGAATATTCATGTTTTCTTTTACCTTGTATGAGATTTTTTTTCTTATGTATTCAGTAACCTGTTTTTTCTCTATAAAACTGCATGTTATAGAGATATATTTATATATCTCTCTTTAATATCTATATCTATATATGTAGATAGAGATATCGATATATAGATCTATGGATTTACAATTGACAAGGCTTTGGTCTGGGGTATTTTTATATAAAATAAATATCCTGTACTCATGGGCACAATGACATTATTAAACTCAGAAAGTCAGGTTTTAGAGGACAAATTGATCCCCAAATGATGAGAAATCCCATAAATGTTATTAAATATGTCCATGGATAAACTCTATTGCAAATTTTCACAGCCTATTTTTTGTTTTAAATTTTTTGACAAATTATACTTCATGGGAATTTATTTTTGACATTAAGATTTTCAAAAACTTGGTGTATTAATAAGGAAAAAATACCTATCAGTTTTGAAAACTTGCAAAAAAGATAAACATATCACTCACCTTCCTCCTTTCAACTTAAAAAACACTCTATTTTGTTCTTACAATGCCATTGAGGAAAATGGCAAATCTCTAATTCTCTATTCTCCTTTTTTGGAACATACAGAATTGAAATTTTCCTTGAGGATGCTTATAAATTGTACAAAGAATGTTAAAATTAGAAGAGACCTTGTAAATAATGTAATTCAGCCCTTTCAGTTGGCTGATAAGGAAAATGAAGTGTAATGAGCTGAGGTTTGAGTTGATGCACTGAGGTCCCAAGTGAGGCTAAATAGTAATTGGGCTATACTCTATTAATATACATGCTTGGATAAAGAATGGTCCCTGCCCACTCTCCATGCAAGTCCTGATGTGTTGTATAGGAAATGACGATTTTGGTGGGTGGAGGCAGAGAGAGACAGGAAGAGAAGCTGGGAGAGATTGGCCGGGGTTCGAGACTCCTAGCTGCTGGTTGTGTGGCTGCTGGTCGAGCTAGCTTCTTGACTCAGCTGCACACATTGCTATTGCCGATTCTCTTCCAACTCCGATCCTTCTTCACTGAGAATAAAGATTGACGATTTTCCCCTAACCTGAATTCCTGACTCCTGCTGATTTAAAAATACATGGTCTTCACAATGAAGCACTTCAAATAGAAATGATTTAGCCAAGGTCACACAAATATGTAGGTTTTGAAGCCAGATGTCTGAAGTTCTTTTCATTTTTGATCAAGAACTAAATTTTTCAAGCATTAGTGTCAATAAATTTCTGAACCTCTTAGGATTATAGTCTTTTCATCTGAAAAATAAGACTGACCTCAGCAATTAATAATTATTTCATTCTTTTCTTCTTAAATGGCATTTTCCTCCATTTAAATGTCAAAAAAAACTTATAGCTTTCAGTTTTACAATATTTTGAGAGCCTGTTTTTCTCTTTTCTGCCTCCCCTCCCTTTGAAAGATGGCAGGCAGTTTGATGTAATTAATACATATGTGTCATATAAAAATATTTCCACATTAGTCTCAGTTGTGAAAGAAACATCAAAAAAAACACAAGAAAGAATAAAGTAAATGAAAATAAAACTTCACTATGCGTCCTTAGTTCTTTATCTAATTATGGATAATATTTTCCTTCATGAGTCCTTTGTATTTGTCAGATAATTGTGTTGCTGAGAATAGATGAGCCAATCATAGATGATCATCACAAAATGCTGCAATGTTTTCCTGATTCTTCTTATTTAACTTGACATCAGTTCAAGGTTTTCTTAAATCTGTCTTTTCATAATTTCTTATTACCCAATAATATTCTAATTACACAATAAATTACAATCATATACCATAGCATAAGCATAACTTTTTCAGTTCTTCCCGAACTGATAGGCATCCCCTTAATTTGCAATATTTTGTCAACATGAAAAGACCATCTATAAATCTTTTGCAAGTATAGGTCTTTTTCATTTTTTATGATGTCTTTGGGACACAAACCTAATATTATTGCTGAATCAAAGCATATGCAGAGTTTGGTTGCTTTCCTGAATGTGTTCACAATGACACCAACAGTGCTTAGTGTTCCATTATTTCCATGTCTTGCCATTATTTATTATATTACTTTTATTGTCTTATTAACCAATCTGATCGGGATAAGATGGTATTCCAGAGTTGTTTTAATTTGTATTTCTCTAATCAAATATGATTAATGGGCTTTTTTCTATTCTTATATATAACTTTGATTTCTTTATCTGAAAATTTGACATTCATATCATTTGACAATTTATCAACTGAAGAATGGCTTGTGTCCTTATAATTTTAGAAAGGAGGCTTCTATTACAGATAGTTGCCTTCTGCTTCCCCTGTAATCTTGGTTGAATTAATGTCCTTTTTATAAAACTTTTTCATTTGATATATTTAAGACTATGGGTTTTACACTTTTTAATGCTCTCTATATTTTGTTTAATTATAAGTTTTCCCTTTCTCATAGGTCTGAGAGGTAGAATATTCATTGTTCTTTTAATTTGCTTCTGGTCATAAAGTGTCACACTTTGTCAAAATCATGCAACCATTTTGATGTTATCTTGGCATATGGTGGGGGTGTTAGTCTATACCTACTTTTTCCCTATTGTTTTTTAGTTTTTCCAGCAGTTTTCATGAAATAGTGAGTTTATTCCCAAAGCTGGGGTCTTTGGGTTTATCAAACACTAGGTTACTATAGTCATGGACTATTCTTTCTTATATACCTAATCTATTCTGCTGATCCACCATTCTATTTCTTAGTCAGTGATAGATAGTTTTCATGATTACTGCTTTATAAATATAGTTCAAGATCTGGTATTGCTAGGTCTCTCTTATTTGTATTTATTTTCCCTTAGTTTCCTTAATATTCTTGATCTTTTGTTCTTTCAGATGAATTTTGTTATTTTTTCTAGCTTTATCAGATAATGTTTGGTAGTTTGATTGTTATAGCACTGAATAAAAAAATTAATTTAGATGGTGTAATGGGCTGAGGTTTGAGTTGATGCACTGAGGTCCCAAGTACGTGAGGCTAAATAGTAATTGGGCTATACTCTATTAATATACATGCTTGGATAAAGAATGGTCCCTGCCCACTCTCCATGCAAGTCCTGATGTGTTGTATAGGAAATGACGATTTTGGTGGGTGGAGGCAGAGAGAGAGATAGGAAGAGAAGCTGGGGGAGATTGGGCCTGGGTTCGAGACTCCGAGCTGCTGGTTGTGTGGCTGCTGGTCGAGCTAGCTTCTTAACTCAGCTGCATACATTGCTATTGCCGATTCTCTTCCACCTCCGATCCTTCTTCACTGAGAATAAAGACTGACGATTTTCCCCTAACCTGAATTCCTGACTCCTGCTGATTTAAAAATACACAATCTTCACAAGATGGAATTGTGATTTTTATTGTATTGGTTTCAACTCACCCCTAAGCAATTGATATTTTTAAAATTGTTTAAATTCAACTTTATTTGTGTGAAAAGTGTTCTGTAATTGTGTCCATATAGTTCCTTGCTTTGTTTTGTCAGGTAAACTCTCAAATATTTTATATTGGCTACAGTTATTTTATCTGGAATTTATCTTTCAATCTCTTACTGATGGACTGATGGGTTTATTTTATATCCTGCAGCTTTGCTAATGTTTTAATTATTTCAAGTTATTTTTAGGTGATGCTTTGAGATTTTATATATACATATATATATATATATATATATATATCATATGTGAAGAGTGGTAATATTGTTTCTTCATTACCTATTCTAATTCCTTCAATTTATCTTCTCTTATTGCTAAAGCTAACATTTCTAGTCATTTTTAAAAATAATAGCAGTGATAATGGGCATTTTTGCTCTATCCCTGGTTTTATTGGGAATGCTTTTAGTTTATCCTCATTAGATATAATGCTTACTGATGATTTAGATAGACACTATTTATCATTTTAAGGAATGTTGCCTTTATTCCTGTTCTCTCTAGCATTTTCCAGTGGGAATATATGTAGTGTTCTCTTCTCTAAAATTATACTGTTCTGTGCGAGCAGATTTCTTGGGAAGCTTCTAGGGGCAGCCTTAATTTCAGTTCAGATTAATAATCACCTCAAATGCAGCCAACTGTTAAAATCCAGTCCCTTATTATCTCTTCCAAATTAGTTCAGTTAGCTTTTTTTAGAGGAATATCTCTCTCCTTGGTTCCAAGAGTACTTGTTGCTAATCCTTTGCCTCTCCAGCTTCAGCCTCTTGCTCCTTCTGAATCCAAAGTCTCTATCCAGCACAATGGTGAAATATGACTCCTCCTTCGAGAGAGTGGGCTTGTGGGAGCTGTGACTTGTGAATCTCCTCCACTGAATACTGACTTGTGAATCTCCTGAAGTCTATCCTGACTTATGAATCTCTTGAAGTGAATCCTGAATTGTGAATCTCCTGGAGTCTCCTCCTATTCCTGGAGGCTTCTAGATTATATAAGCTCTTTAAAGGTGTGAACTCTAAAGGTGTGAACTCTCTTAAAGGGGTGAACTCTAAAGGTGTGAACTAAGTACATAAGCATTACCTCTATCCATTCCAGTGACTTAGCACTTTGTTTCAAGTTCTGGCCCATAACATTCCCTGCTTTCTTTTGATTTAGAATATAGGTAGTCATGACTTCCCTGACTTCTGAAGGATGTGATAACCTCCCAAAAGAAGATGATCACTCCTTCCCTGACTGCTCAAAAAAGGAGTGAAAACATCATAAAAAGCAGGTGGTCACACCCTCACTGACTTCTCAGGAAGAGAGATGAGAACACCAAAGGAAATGGGAAATCTAATCAGATTAGTGGGTTTCTGAAGGGGTTCACTCTTAAAACAGGTATACATAAATCCATCGATATGGGGGGAATTACATATAATTACATAAATTACATAAGCACATTGTAACATAATACAAGCTAGTAGTGATGTAACAAATAACATGAATCAACATGAGAAATTATACATGTTCTTAAGTCCTAGAAATAGTCCAAAAGGAATCTATTGTCCATTAGTTCATGTGCCAGGAATCCAATACTTCCTGCAAGCTTTGAAGTCCTGCAATAGTCTCATCAACAATTTTTCATCTCAAGGAATCCAATGATTCCTGCTGATTTTCAAGTCCTGCAACAGTCTTATCTTATGTTAGGGAATCCAGTGATTCCTGCAGATTTTGTTCTTAGGTCTTCTCCTTTCTTTTCAGATTTTTCTCTTTTTCTGTCTCTCTCCAGGTGCTTGTTGCTCTGTTGGGTTAAAAAGCCTGTATTCTCCTCAATTACAATCCTTTTCTGCTATCTGATTGCTTTTTTTGCTGGTTGATCATATAATCCCTTCCTGCCATGTGATTACTTTTAGGCTGATTGATCACATCAGAGTTCTGACCTTCTAAAGACTCTCTGGGTGTAAACTCAGCTGACATCATGCCCCACCTGTCTTGGGGTTTGGGCCCTGCCTCTCATTTCCCTGTGTCAATCTGCATTCTGAGACCCAGTGGAAACCTCAGTTGCATTTTGGACAGGCGTTTTGGGTTTTCTCTCACCCTGTCCTCTCACTCTATCTCTGTACCTATACTGAGCTCTTCGATGTCCAACTTTTCCACACTGAAAACATCGACGAGTTTCTTTAGAAGTCCCTTGCCAAGAGGGACCCTGTCTTTCTATGTTCATCATAGTTTGGGTATAATAAGCATTTGTGCCCACTGTGGTATAGTGTCTTATAATCTCCTCTAAAGGAGCATCTTTGTGTAGTCCCTATATACTTCTCATTAGCATTTTCCTTAGCCAGATTTCTGGTCATTATTTCTGTAGCTGCAT
Organism: Sarcophilus harrisii; assembly: GCF_902635505.1. Lineage (NCBI taxonomy): Eukaryota > Metazoa > Chordata > Mammalia > Dasyuromorphia > Dasyuridae > Sarcophilus > Sarcophilus harrisii. The sequence continues at coordinate 200,451,963 of NC_045426.1, forward strand.
TTTCTCCAAAGGTTCTTGTGACAGTTGTTTGAAAACGTCCCACAAAATCTACAAAAGGTTCATTAGAACCTTGCTCTATTTTTGTGAAGGCTTTACCTTCATATTTCTGTCCGGGTAGGGAACCCCAAGCCACTATTGCAGCCTTAGAAATTTGCTCATACATTGCTATGGGATAATTAATCTGTTCTGAATTCTCTCCATACTGACCTTCACGGGCTAGTTGCTCAAAAGTGATTTGTACATTAACTCCTATTTGCCTATTGCATCTGGCTTGAATCCTACATAATTCATGATACTCCAAAAGCCACAACAAGTTTTGTCCAGGTTCTAAACTTGTCCTTGCTATTGATTTCCAATCACTGGGGGTTAGGATTTCATAAACCAAACTATCTAGTAACATTTTAACATAAGAGGATGAAGCCCCATAAAAAGTGCAACCTTTTTCAAATCCTTGATTTTCCCAAATCAAAAGACATGTATCTTTTCCTTTTTGACCTGAAGAGTGAAGCTCTTCAATCACAAGGTATGCATGTATTATATCAGATATATCCTGTCCTTCATTTTTTTGCCTTAACTAATGCCTTTTCTAATCTTGTCACAGGCTGCTTCATAGGAGGTACTGATTGCATTACTGCCTCTCCCCCTCCTCCTTCTCTTTCCACCCATGAAGGGTTAATTGAGGGAGGGAGGTCAGGGGATTGGGAATGATCTAATTTCTTCTGCTGTGAATTCTTATCTGATTCTTCATCCTTTTCACCTAGTTTAGTTGGCACCCCCCTCCTGCTCTTTCTTCTTTTTCCTTATTCTATAACGTATATAATTTCCTAAAGCCAGTTGTATTAAATTATATGTATTAAATGTGTCTTTGGAAATTGAGTCAGGTCTATTATCATTACAGGATTGACAAAGTTGCTCTCCTACTAATTTCCATTCCTCTAGATCCAATTCTTTTTCCGTAGAGAACCAAGGAGATGTGTACTGTACAGGTTCTAAAACTTCAGTGATCTTCTCCCAAATTATAATCAAATCTTGGCTTTCCATAACCCTGACAATGCTCTCTAAACATTTTCCTGGAAGAGAAGGCTGTTTTCTAAACATCTGTCCCATTTCAGCTGAAATATTACTTTAGCTCTTTAACAAAGTTTCCTTGTTGTACTCATCCTAATATCTGGGTTGAGGAGACTTTTCCACTGAAATCAGGATCGTGTCTGTCCCACATTTGGCCACCAAAATATAATGTTTTCTTTTCTAAAATATAATCGTTCTCTGGGAGCAGATTTCTTGGGGAGCTTCTGGAGGCAGCCTAGTTTCAGTTCAGGCTGAACTGAATCACCTCATATTGCAGCCAGCTGTTAAAGTCCAGTCCTTTACTGTTTTCCAAAATAGCCTGGTTAGCTTTCTTAGAGGCATATCTCTGTCCTTGGTTCCAAGAGCTCTTGCCACTAGTCCTTTGCCTCTCCAGCTTCAGCCTCTCAACTCCCTCTGAATCCAAAGCCTCTATCCAGCACAATGGTGGAATATCAAATGAATCTGACTCCTGCTCTGAGAGAGTGATCTTGTGGGAGCTGTGACTTGTGAATCTCCTCCACTGAATCCTGACTTGTGAATCTCTCGAAGTCTATCCTGACTTGTGAATCTCCTGGGGTCTCCTCCTCTTCCTGGAGGTTTCTAGCTTATATAAGCTCTCTAAAGATATGAACTCCAAAGTGTGAACTCTAAAGTGTGAACTCTCTTAAAGGTGTCAGCTCTAATATGTGAACTCTCTTAAAGATGTGAACTCTAAAAGTGTGAACTAAGTACATAAGCATTGTCTCTATCCATTCCAGTGACTTAGCACCTTGTTTCAAGTTCTGTCCCATAACAAATATATATTGTATTTGTTCAATAGCTTTTTTCAGCACTTATTTAGATAATCATAGGACTTCTGTACTTCTGTTGGTTTTCTTACTGATAGGTTTAAGTGATGCTGATGGCCCACCATCTCTCTTTTACCTCCACTGTAATAGGCCTTTTGCCTCTCTTCATGTGAACTAATTTACATTGTTATGTTTCCCTGTTCCTTTTGCACCTGGTGCACTCCTCTTTATCATCACTTAATTTTTTTATTTCAGTTCCTCAAATTCAACTTATAATCATATTTTCTGTCTGTGTGTATTTTTTTTTTGCTTTAATATTTCCTTGATTTGGTAGTTCTGAAATTTGGCTATAATGTTGCTTCAATTTTTTTTATTTTTTGATCTTTCCTGAAGTGATAAATGGACTCTTTCAATGTATATTTTGTCCTCTGATTCCAGGATATCATGCAGTTTTCCTTAATAATGTTTTGGAAGATGACGGCAAGATCCTCCTTTTGATTATGGATTTCAAGGTAGTGCAGTGATTCTAATACTCTCTTTCCCAGATTTAGAAACACAGTCATATGATACTTCAATTGTTTTTTTATTTTCCCCTGGCTGCTTACTATCCTTTCTCCTTGACTTGGTAGCTCTGGAATTTGGCTCTAATATTTCTCAGAATTTTTATTTTGGAAATCTCTCTCAAAATATGGTGAATGGATTTTTGTTGTTTCCACTGTTCTAGATTATCAGGGCAGTTTTGAAAATTTCTTGAAAGATGATGTCTAGACTCTTTTTTTGATCATGGCTCTCACGTACTCCAAGCATTTAAAAATTATCTCTTCTATATTTGTTTTTGTGTCAATTGTTTTAATGGTATTTTATAGAGAGTTCATATTGTTTTATATTTCTGATTTTTTTTATTTCTGATAAAGGCATTAGCTTTTATTTTATCAATTTCATTTATTTTTATTTATTTTTTTACTAAGGCAATTGGGGTTAAGTGACTTGCCCAGAGTCATACAACTAGGACATGTTAAGTATGTGAGGCCAGATTGAGGTCATTCTGACTTCAGGGCTGCACCACCTAGCTGCCTCTCAATTTCAATTTTCAAGGAATTACATTTTTAACTGAGATTTTATATATTCTTTTCTATTTGTCCAATTATATCTTTAAAGGAGTTCTTTTCTTTAGTGTATTTTATCTTTTCATTTTGACCCATTCTATTCTTCAAGGAGTTTTATTCTTCAGTAAATTTTTTATGATTCTCCTTCCATTTGGTCAGTTCTGCTTTTTGAGGCATTCTTGTCTTTATTGACTTTTTAAAAATTTTTTTTATCATTTGGCCTAATTTGTTTGTAAGGTATTATTTTCTTTAGCATTTTTTGTATTCCCTTTATAAAGCTCTCGACTTATTTGCCATGGTTTTTGTGCATCACTTTCAATTTTCTTCCCAATATTTCCTCTACTTCTTAATTGCTTTTCAATTTTTTTTTGCCCTAAAATAAATTCATATGTTTTTTTTTCAGGCTTTGGATGTAGAAGCTTTGTTATCTTCTGAGTGTGTGTTTTGATTGTCCTTATCTCCATTGTAATTTTTTGTAATCTGAATTTTTTTTGCTTTGTTTTTAGTTCAGGTCCCCAATCTATTACTTGCCTTTTAATTTTTTGTTAAAGTTTGACTCTGTTTTCAGGGTGAAGGGTGCATTGTTACACGATTCAAGAGTTTTGTGCAGTTTTTTAGAGATACTTCTAAGGACATGTATGTAACTTTTTTCAGGGTGGTATGATTTAAGAAGAGGTATGTTTACTATTTTCCTGTTTTGTGCTCTGGTTTATGAGCTACCACAGTCACTCTTTTCTAACTTGGAACTGTGAGACTAGATCATTTTCTTTTTTAAAATTTTTTTTTCTGGTTACACATGTACAACTTTTTCAATACACATTTCTTTAAGAATCATGTTGGGAGAGGAAAAAAAGTAAGAACAAAAGGGAAAAACCACAAGAGAGAAAAAAAACCCAAAAATGTGAACATAGCAAATGCTGAGTTATAATCAGTCTCTGTAGTTCTTTCTCTGGATGTGGCTATTATCTTCCATCCAAAGTTATTGAGATTGTCTTGGATTACTGAACTGCTGAGAAGATCCAACTTCATCACATTATCTTTTTCTTACTGGGTAAAGTGTTCTATTGGTTGCTCTCCTTTCACTTAGCATTAGTTTATGTAAGTCTTTCCAGGTTTTTCTGAAGTCAACCTGTTTATCATTCCTTACAGAACAATAATATTCCATCACATTCATATGCCATAACTTATTCAGCTATTCCCCAGTTGATGGGCATCTACTTATTCTCTAATTCTTTGCCACTACAAAAAGAACTGCCTCAAACGTTTTTGCATATTGTGGTTCCTATCCCCTCTGTCATGATTTCCTTTGGATACAGACCCAGTAGTGACTGGATTAAGCGATTGCTGGATTAAAGTCTATGTACCGTTTTGTAGCCTTTTGGGCATAATTTGAAATTCCTCTTCAGAATAATTGGATCATTTCACAATTCCCAATAATGCATTAGTATCCCAGTTTTCCCACATCCCCTCCAATATTTATCATTATCTTTTCTTGTCATTTTAGCCAATTTGAAAGTTGTGAAGTGAAACCTCAGAATTACTTTATTTTCCATTTCACTTACTGGTGCTCTAAATTTCCTGGGCTAAAAGGTATTTTCACTTTGTCTTCTAGCTATTTCTGTTGCTCCAGGACTTGTATAGGTGTTGGAATCTTTACAAAGTGTTAAGACATTGGAGTTAATTTAATCTTAGAAAGAATTATTTTGGGCCAGAACTTGAAACAAGATACTAAGTGGAACTGATTGAACAATGCTTGTATTCACACCTTTAGAGAGCTCAAGTATCTAAGTACTCAATGAAGTTCACACGAGAGTTCAGGGCTAGTATGAGAGCTGAATTCACACCTCCCTTAGAACCAGAGAGCACTCTGGAAGATAACCCAGAATCCCTCTCCCTTGAGAAGGAGGAGTTAACCTTTGGGAGATCACATAAATGAAGGAAGCTCTTGGAGCAAAAGAGAAATTTTCTCCGGAACATCGACGGGGCTCAGAGACAGAACACTCTGGAAGAAAAGAGTACTCGCCTCAGTTGGAGATTGAGAAGCCACGAGTCGGAGCTGGCTGGAGGCTGAAGAAAGCAGAGGCAGAAGCCAAGGACAAAACTGCAAGATCTCTTGGAGCCAGGCAGAGAGATAGGCATCAACTAACCGGGCTAAATTTGTAAGGAGAAATAAACGTTTGCATTTTTAGCAGCTGGCTGCGATTTTGGATTAATTATTGATTGCAACTGAGACTAAGGCTGCCTCCCAAGAAAAACCATCACATATAGGGTATTATATTATCATTATTCAGAAATAAATATGGGAGACTTACAGCAATTCACTGTTTATTCTGCCATCCTGGCTCCTGGAAGTAAAAAACTTGTTAAAAAATATTTTAAAGTGAAGATATCAGATGATTTTTCCTCACACTTAGACTCTTTTGTTTTGTGTTTTAATTGTTATTTTATTTTATATTTTACAAATGAGGCGAAGTAAAAACATATCAACTGGCCTATTTGAATTCAAGTCATTAGACTTAGATGAAATATAACATAGGCAACTGGAGATTGCATTTGCTGAGCTGCTGTCAGTAATTTTTGAACGAACACATAGAATGAGTGAGGCAGTGCAGGGATGGAGAAATAGCAAATGTATCTATTTTTTTCTCAATAGTATTTTATTTTTCCAAATACATGTAAAGATAGTTTTCAACATTCATTTTTGTAAGATTTTGTGTCACAAACATTTTCTCCTTCCCTCCTTTATATTCTCCTTCCCCAGAAAGCAATCTGATATAGGTGATATGTACAATACTTTTAAATATATTTCCATATTTGTCATGTTATGAAAGAAAAAATCAGAATAAAAGAGGAAAATCACAAGAAAGAAAAAGCAAGCAAGCAAATAAAGAAAAAAAGGTGAAAATAGTATGCTTTTATCTACATTCAGTCTCCATAGTTTTCTCTCTGGATGTAGATGGTATTTTTTTCAGCCCAAAACTATTGGAATTGTTTTGGATCACTATATTTATTTCTCAGAAGAGCTAAATCTATCATAGCCAATCATCTCATAATCTTGATGTTATTATGTAGAGTGTTCTCCTGGTTCTGCTCACTTTACTCAGCATCAATTCACAATTCCAAATTGTTTTCCAGAGTGGTTGGATTAGTTCATCACTCCACTGACAGTGAAATATATCCACTTTAAAATAAAGACTAATAAAACCTGTAGCTTTAGTACATTTTAAAAAAATCTTAATAATGATTCCTGGTACAAATCTTGAATATATTTATTATAAAAGTTATGCATTACTGAACCCTAAGAAAGGCAGTATTGAATAACAAATATTAGTATGGCTTTATCAAGAACCTTTTGAAGGATATGAACAGACAATTCTCAGAAGAAGAAATTGAAACTATATCTAGCCATAAAAGATGCTCCAAGTCATTATTAATCAGAGAAATGCAAATTAAGACAACTCTGAGATACCACTACATACCTGTCATACTGACTAAAATGACAGGGAAAGATAATGCGGAATGTTGGAGGGGTTGTGGGAAAACTCCTTTGACACTAATACATTGTTGGTGGAATTGTGAATACATCCAACCATTCTGGAGAGCAATTTGGAACTATGGTCAAAAAGTTATCAAACTCTGCATACCCTTTGATCCAGCACTGTTACTGCTGGGCTTATATCCCAAAGAGATCTTAAAGAAGGGAAAGGGACCTGTATGTGCAAGAATGTTTGTGGCAGCCCTCTTTGTGAGTGGAAGCCCATCAATTGGAGAATGGCTGAATAAATTGTGGTAAATGAATATTATGGAATATTATTGTTCAGTAAGAAATGACCAACAGGATGATTTCAGAAAGGCCTGGAGAGACTTACACAAACTGATGCTGAGTGAAATGAACAGGCACAGGAGATCATTATATGCTTCAACAACAATACTATATGATGACCAATTCTGGTGGACCTGGCCATCCTCAGCAATGAGATGAACCAAATCAGTTCCAATGGAGCAGTAATGAACTGAACCAGCTACGCCCAGCAAAAGAACTCTGGGAGATGACTAAGAACCATTACATTGAATTCCCAATCCCTATATTTTTGCCCACCTGCATTTTTGATTTCCTTCACAAGCTAATTGTGCAATATTTCAGAGTCCAATTCTTTTTGTACAGCAAAATAACAGTTTGGTCATGTATACTTATTGTGTATCTAATTTATATTTTAATATATTTAACATCTACTGGTTATCCAGCCATCTGGGGGAGAGGGTGAGGGGAAGAAGGGGAAAAATTTGAACAAGAAGTTTGGTAGTTGTCAATGCTGTAAAGTTACCCATACATATAACCTGTAAATAAAAGGCTATTAAAATAAAAAAAATAGGAAAAAACTTTTGAAAGATTTATTAGACTGGAAGTTTAGAGGAATCCTATAAAATATTTTAACTAAAGTTGAGAAAAGCTTTTGACAGTTTTTTTTTAAATTATGCTTGTGGAAAGATGAAGAAAAATAGTCTATATGAAAGTGTAGTTAAGTATATTTGGATTGATCAGATCCAAAGAATAATCATTTATCTTTTAATGTTGGCCTAGAAAAGTATCTCTATTGGAGTATTGCAAAAGTCTGTAATTGACCTTATATTTAATAGTGACAAGTGGAGGCATATATCAAGTTTTCAAACGATATCAATCTTGGAATGATAGCCAACACTTTGGATTACTGTCTGGAATCAATAAGATCTTAATAAAGTAGAATTATGGGTCAGTCCAAATAACACAAAATTTTATAGGGATGACTATAAAGTCTCAAATTCTAGTTCAATAAATTCAATTCATAAGTACAAATTGTAAGGCAGGAATTTGAAAACATATGCTCAACAGCAATCAATAGCATGATTTTGTGGACAAAAATGAATGCAATTTGAAGTTTCATTAAGAGAAACATACTCTACTCTGGTCATAACATATCTGAATCTTTATATTCAATTCTGAGTACCTCATGTTTTGAAGGACATCAAAATGTTGGAAAATCTTGAAGAAGGACTCCATGATAAGTAGATTTATTTGATGAAGGAACTATGAAAGTTTAGCTTAAAGAATATTTTTGGGAGGTGGGGAAGGGAAAGGTATGATAAGGATTTATCATTTTAAGGATTATCATGTGAAAGAGTTATTAAACCTGTACTGTTCATTACCAGGGGACTAAACTATGAACAATGAGTTTGGATTATGTAAAGGTAGATTTATACCTACTTTAAGAGAAATTCTCTAACAATGACAAATATCCAAATATGGAGTTGGACTGTGGTGGACTTTGCTCTTTTCAATAATTGGGTGATTCAGGCCAATTCCAATAGACATGTAATGGAAAGAACCATCTGCATTCAGAGAAAGGACTCTGGGGAGTGAATGCATATCACAACATAGTATTTTCACTTCTTTTGTTGTAGTTATTTGTTTACTTGTTTTTCTCTCTCTCATTTTTTTCCTTTTTGGTCTCAATTTTCTTGTGCAGCATGAATTGCACATGTTTAACCTTTATTTAGTTACTTGCATTCCAGCATAAAGTGGGGTGGAAAGGGAGAGAGAAAAATATGGACACAAGTTTTTGCAAGAAGGAATGTTGAAAACTATCTTGGCATGTATTTTGAAAAATAAAAAGGTTTTATAAAAAACAAAAATGGAGTGGGGCACTCCTTACAAGTGGTCTTTGAATATAGATGATCACTTTTTAAGTTTGTTTCAGAAAATATGATTAATTATGTCTGAATTAAGTTTGATGCTTCTGGTATTCCTTCTAATTATGACACAAGGAAATTAGATGTTCACTTGAAATTGACATGTTAATTCCAATTTTATTTTCTGGTTCCTGTGCTAGAAACAGTAGGTTATTCAATATTCTGCCATATTAATATTTTCAATAATCATATACTTTTCTTCCACTTTCCTTCCTTTTGTACTTGAAACTTTTTCTCAATTCTAACTCTAATTCAGTAATCCCAAAATATTGTCAAGGGCTATGTGCTATAATTATTTAAATCCTTCCCTTTCTCCCTCCCTCTTTGTTTGTTTCTTTCACTGATATCAGAAGAACCACAAAAAAAAAAAGATTTTATCTTGTGTACCTTTTGAACCAATGTCCAAATATATTGAAGGGATTCAGTAACAAGGAAGACCAAATTCCCAGAGTAAAAAACAAAAGAAAATTAATATTGTTTGAAGAATAGAAATTAATGTATAATGGCTGACAAAGGAAACTCAAGTCTTTGTTATTTTCCAACTGCCTATTGACTTCAGAAGTAAATATAGAAAGAATTGCTCATAGATTGGCTTTATAAAAGAGAACATAGGCTGTCATGTAGTTGGGATTGGAAGAGAAAGGAAATTTATACACAAACACAACATATATAAGTTTATACAGTCATGATGAATGCAATCTATGTATACATTATTTCCAGCTACAGTTAATAAAGCTATGTGGAAGATTTATTTCCTTTATAAAAGAAGTCAATTGGGCATGATAGTAATATATTGTTTTAAGAAAAGCCTAACAACTAAATCAAGACAATACAAAACTTAAAGAGAAGGAATTTCTATCAGTTTTAATGAATATCATTAAATGATAACAAAAAAAGAGGGAAAAGATTAGCTACTGTTCAGAAAGCATCTTTTCCATTTTCTAAATTATCATGACAATATTACTGTATAGTGAAGTTAATTTCCTTCTTACTTGCATTCTAATTACACTTTCCTGTCAAAGAAATATTTTTTATTCAGAAGAGAATGAAGAAGAGAAGTTTTTCAACCATTCATTTTTTCCCTTTTTTTGACCAGTCATATGAAATAGCTGTGATACATAGACATTATCTCCCATTATAACTGTTATCCTCTCATCTAATAAGTATTGTGCAGGAAAATTAACCCCAAAGGAGTTCTAAGTGGAATTCCTGAATCTACTAGATAAAAAAATTGTGTTTATTTCAAATTCTGTATATTTTTGGACGATAATTATTTAGCATTTCAACTTTTTAGAGTGTTCAAAAAGGAAATTACACAGGAAATTTTTCATTAAAGCTTCAGAAGGTGTTCTTAAAATATCACAGGATAGAAGTTGTTTTTACAAACTGGAACCTAGTAAGACAAAATAATTTTGTTATTGTTGGGATAGTAAATTTGTCCAGAGTTGTGATTTCCTTGATGTGAGGAACTTATTGAGGAAACTCATTCTACCAGAGCATGTGGACAGTTTGAAATTTCTAATTTTAGAGAGTTGTTTGAGAGTGATGAGAGGGCTAAATCATTTATTCAAGTTCACATGATTAGTATATATCAGAAGTGAGATTTGAACTCAGGTTTCCATGAATTGATATCCAATTCTCTTTTAATATGCCATCATTACTCTCATAGTGAGTGTGTAGGAGATATTGAAATATGTAAAAAGAAAACTTATTCTTTTGGTTATTTACCATTCTCTCAGTGCTGCTTAAACTCTCACAAGGTCCCTAGAGATTATTTCCTCCTACTATATTTTTGTATAAATAAAAGTGGCTGAAATTTTCAATATTAATGGACACTAAAGTTCATGACATACAACTAGTATGGTTCCCAGTTATTATCAGCTAATAGCCTCAATTGAGTTATAAAAAGATTAAGATAGTATAGAAAGAATATTTTTTATAAAACATTATTTTATCTTCCTTCTGTCACCAGACCTCCCTCCAAAAAAAGGAGAAAACCTCATATGTGTCCTCACACACCAAGTTCCTAGGAAAAGTGTGTTCAAAGTTAAGTATAAAAAAGAAATACAATAAAGATGTAATTTACAAATGCCAGCACTAAGATTTTTTTTTCTTGCTTTGAGGCTCTTTAATTGGAGCTATTCTGCTGAGTCACCTGTCTATATTATATATTCCTTTATTGAGTCTATTACTGGCATACTTTCTACAATGAGATGTGATGAGGAAGGGGTCACATTACTTGAAGCTTTTTATTCCTCCTGTATCCATCTTTACCTGTATTTGTACTTGATGTGTCTATTTCTGATCTGGGATGGTTATGTTATATTGATTCCTTTTTCCAATGACATGGTCAATGAAGGAGGAGGCGAAGAGAAAAGGGGTAGAAATTCTCCCCCATGAACAGTTGTCTCCCAGGGCTTGGCTGGAACTAAAATATTTAATAACAGAAGTGAAAATCCTCTCAGTCAACTCCATTGCTCTTTTTTTGGCCCAATCAAAAAGATTTGTACTTCACAGAGATCACAAGATATAAACCATCTTGTTAAACATTTAAAAGTTTTAATTGTCTTTAGAATTATTGAATGATTACTTGGGGGGTGAGATAAATAACTTCTTATGAAATTATCACAAATCTAGGTTATGTAGGCTTGAATGAATACATTTGAACATTTTCTTCTCATCTGCTTTTTCATAGACAGTTTTATTCTGTTACTTAAGCCCACTTTAACATCAGCTCCATTCAGACAGCTCTGCTACTTATAAATTCATTACAGTTTTCTGTCCAGACAAAACTATAATAAATGCTTTGCAAGGATGTTTGCCTACTTTCTGTACCGCCTTAGTTGAAACAAAAGGGCTAATAATCCTTATCAGAGAATTTAACCACTTTTTATGAGAGATCAGGAGAGCTTGTTCTCCAGAATCCAAAATATTATAGAAATCATGGTTCTAATTCTATTACTACCTCACCTGGGCACATTAGTTTTGCTCATTTATAAACCAGTATCATAATGGAGCATGTCACAGCTGTAGTAATTAGGAAAGCGTCTACTTCCATTTTTCAAGATGACATGAAAACAGTTGTCAGGAAACAAACTCATTTTCTGACTCTGCCATGATTTACAGGGTTTTAGGCAATGATGGTAGCTTGTCTGCTTGGTTTAAAAGAGCTCTTGATATAACAGAACCTGACACTGTTTACTTCAGCCTATTATGCCTGCTGCATTTACTGAATGCTTCATTGGAGAAGAAAAATCGAAAGAAGGCTATTCATTGTAATGCCAGATGCTTTTTGAAAAAGAAAATCAATTTTTGCTTGAGCTCAGAATGTACTCAGCAGGTCCAGAGTGACCTACCACTTTTGATGTCAACAACAAAAGGCTGTGCCTGCATTTCCCACAACAAATCATTCAACATCTCAAAGAACACTGAAAATCCTAGATTAGTTTCATTTTAGTCTGTGTTCAAATTGGTATCCACTCATCCCCACAATATCATAAAATAGAGAACCTTAGGTTATAAAGCCAGAATGTAGGAAGCTAAAAAGAGAAATTGCTTCTAAACATGGGCTGAGTTGTAAATTACTTAGAGCCATTTTATGACCGAAATAATTAGTTATGTTTAGTATTTATAGCTGGTATCATGATGTCTTTCTGTACTACTAATTAATTATTTTATGGCCAGTATGTTTCAAATGCAATTAGGTATGGTGATAATCATAATATTTTGCATATTCATGACAACATTCTGTCTATTTACAATGAAACGGGTATCAAAATCAGTTATTGTTCTTTTGTTATTAGGCAGGATAATTATAGAAAAAACCAAACAATGATACTTTGTTCTTCAAAAAACACTGTCATTCATACAGACACTATTTTGCTATTTTGTACAGGGGGAAAACATTTCCCAAGTGATACAGTTTGACTATGTCTTTTGATCAACTTAGAAGTCACTAGTCACCTCTTCCTTCTCAAATGCAGCTAGAGTTCCATTGGTATTACCAAGGAAGTTTAAGGGAAAGGAAGGAAGTTGGACAGAGAGGAAATTTAAATTGAAGTGGGAATTACAGCAAATAGAACAAAAGGGAGAGAAGTTTCAGAAATGTGAAATGCCTAAGTGGATACAGTTCTTGAAATTTTTGGATCTGTTCCCAGCTTAATTAATGTAAGTAAAGTGTTAATGTGATTGCTGTCCCAGAGCAAAGACACTACATTTAAGGAATGTCATTGTTAAACCTAACCAGAGAAAGAAAGAAAGAGGATGAGTAAAGAATCCTTTATAACAATCAATTAAAATGAGAGGAAAGGTATATTTAACCAGGAAGAGAAAAGATTTAGTAGAGATATGATATACTATATTGTAGTACAGTGCAAATAATATTGTACTTGGATTCAGATATGAGTTCAAATGTGAGAGATACTTCTTCCTGTGTAATTTCAGGAAAGCCATTTAACCTCTCAATTTCATTATCTTTAAAACCAGAGAAAATATTATATGACGTCTAAATTCCATTCCAATCAAATTCCTGTGATTCTATAAATATTATTTTTAAGGTTAAGGTGGGAAGAAGTAAAGAATTAGAAGTGGAGGGCATGCTTTTACATAGAACTGAAAGCCTAAGAGAGTTTTATGAAATATAAAATGCTCAGAGGACCATTAGATTGAATTATTGCTCAGGAGTCTGTCATATAGGTTATCTTATAAAGAACTATCAAGTGAGTCTTAAATCCAAAAAAATTTAGAAAATCCATGCCCTGTGGAGCATTAAAATGCTTATGGACAAGATCAATGATGTATTCTTTTTTACCAATAACATTACATTTTCTTTTATACTGTGTTTCCTTGCCTGGTCACAATCTTCCATTTTTCTTGCTATATATACTTAGGAAAATACTAAAAATAGCAGAAATAAAGGTAAGTATTTATCCTCAAACTTTACATATTTTAATTATTTATTAAAATATTCCTTGTCTATTAAGCAACTCTATATTTTGTTTAAAAATTTTATTTTTCTTGATCTTCAGAATTTGTAATTTTGTATTTAGTTGATTTTTTTTTAAAATTAGCCTTTATAATTTTTTTTAAGTTCCATGCTCTATTGTTTCTTTTTTGTTGATGAAAATATTTATTAAAGCCTTAAGCTTTGGCAATATCCTAGAAGTTTTGACACATCGTATCACTGTACTATACTTTGATAAAATTATCTATTGCTTCTATGATTTGTCTTTCTTCCACATTTCCTTATATTATTGGTATACATTCAAGTTGCCAAATTCCACGTCAGCATGATATTTCTGTATCCTCATATAGCAATTCCATGTATTATGGAAATATTATAATAATTTAAGGTGCTCAGCAATATCCCCCAGATTCTTCCAGGGCTATATACATCAGATTGCTACTTAATTAATTACCTTCTCATAAATTACTAAAGTGCAGCATCTATCATTAATTAAAAATTAATAAAATTAATTAAACATTAAACTTTTACTCCAGTTTATATTTTAAAAAAATCTTAGAAACTTATTTTCCCATAACATTTTTCTTTTCAATTTTAAACTGAATTGTAAACTTGCTCTCTCTGTTTTTTTTAAACAGTAATAGGATATAAATAGGATATAAATGATATAAATGTTTCAAATATAAGATAAGAAAAGTCACAAGCAGTCACCTTCATCTATCAGCTGCAACTGGTGAATCTTCCCAGATGATGGAACGTTCAAATTTACTACTTTTGTTTGCTTGGGTAAATCACTTATCTCTGAAACTTAATTGCATTTATTCATATATAATGGGGGAGTGGACAATACAGATATACACAATTGTATATATAATGAATTTTGACCAAGTAATCAAAATGAATAGGAGCTAGTCACGTAATATTTGCAAATGCTCTTAAGTAAAGAGGTAAACCGTTTCATTCTAAGACATCAAACCATTCTAGTATGTAATTTTCCCTCAGCCTATTGTGTATGCTCCTTAAGAGACTTATTGAGCAGTACCATTACCTATAAAATGAGTGGGGTTGAACTAGATTATCTCTTTTGGTTCTCTTTTTATGATCCCATGATCTTCATGTGCTGTTTCAATTTAATCCCGGAGTTTGGGATTCTGGCTAGCATGAGAAAAAATCGTATTGGTAAAGAAAAAATGTTTCATGGAGATTGAAAGAACCTTTAGGAAAATTAGAAAGTTTGCATAGCTGTTCTTGCCACATTTGGTCTATTCTTGGATAGAATTCTAGTTCTTGGGGTCTCACTTCAAGTGATCACCTAAGGCAAGAATAGTTAAACTGATTTTACACTGACTTTTTTTTTTTACTTTGTATCTTCTTGATTTAACTTTTTTATATCATTTTATTGACAGAACATATGCACGGGTAATTTTTACAACATTGACCCTTGGACTCACTTCTGTTCCAACTTTTCACTTCCCTCCCTCCACTTCCTCCCCTAGAAGGCAGGCAGTCTCATACATGTTAAACATGATAAAGTATATCTTAGATACAATATATGTGTGAAGATCCCTATCTTGCACAAGAAAATTGGATTCAGAAGGTAAAAATAACCTGGGAAGAAAAACAAAAATATAAGTAGTCCATATTCATTTCTAAGTGTTCCTTCTCTGGTTGTAGCTGATTCTGTCAATCATTGACCAATTGGAACTGGATTGGATTTTCTAATTGTCGAAGATATCCACTTTCATAAGAATACATCCTCATACAGTATTGTTGTTGAAGTGTATAATGATCTCTGGTTCTACTCATTTCACTTAGCATCAGTTCATGTAAGTCTCTCCAAGCCTCTCTGTATTCAACATGCTGATCATTTCTTAAAGAACAATAATATTCCATAACATTCATATACCACAATTTACCCAACTATTTGCCAATTGATGGGCATCTATTCAATTTCTAGTTTCTAGTCACTACAGAAAGGGCTGCTACAAACATTTGGTACATGCAGGTCTCTTTCCCTTCTTTAATATATCTTTGGTATATAAGGCCAGTAGTAACACAGCTGGATCAAAGGGTATGCACAGTTTGATAAATTTGTGAGCATAATTCCAAATTGCTCTCCAGAAAGACTGTATCAGTTCACAACTCCACTAACAATGCATCAGTATCCCAGTTTTCCTGCATCCCCTCCAACATTCTAGCCAATCTTACAGGTATGTAGTGATATTTCAGAGTTGTCTTAATTTGCATTTCTCTGATCATCAGTGATATGGACCATCCTTTCATATGAGTAAAAATAGTTTCAATTTCATCATCTGAAGATTGTCTGTTCATATCCTTTGACCATTTGTCAATTGGAGAATAGCTTGATTTCTTATAAATTAGAGTCAATTCTCTATATATTTTGGAAATGAGGTATTTATCAGAACCTTTAATTGTAAAAATGTTTCCCAGTTTATTACTTCCCTTGCAATCTTGATTGCATTGGTTTTGTTTGTACAAAAGCTTTTTAATTTGTTATAACCGAAATTTTCTATTTTGTGATCAATAATGATCTCTAGTTCTTCTTTGGTCACAAATTCCTTTCTCCTTCACAAGTCTGAGAGTTAAACTATTCAATGTTCCTCTAATTTATTTATAATCTCATTCTTTACTTCTAAATCATGAATCCATTTTGATCTTATCTTGGTGTATGATGTTAAGTGTTAAGTGACTAGAATCAATGCCTAATTTCTGTCATACTAATTTCCAGTTTTCCCAGCACTTTTTGTCAAATAGGGAATTCTTAGTCCCAAAAGTTGGGATCTTTGGGTTTGTCAAACACTAGATTGCTAATTTGTTGCTTATTGACTATTTTGGCCTGTGAACCTGACCTATTCATCATTGATCAACTAACTAGTCTATTTCTTAGCCAATACCAAATGGTTTTGGTGACTGCTGCTTTATAATATAATTTTAAATCAGATACAGCTAGGTCACCTTCATTTGATTTTTTTTCATTAGTTCCCTTGAAATTCTTGACATTTTGTTCTTCCAGATGAATTTTGTTGTTATTTGTTCTAAGTCATTAAAATAGTTTCTTGGGAATCTGATTGGTATAGTACTAAATTAATAAATTAGTTAAGGTAGTATTATCATCTTTATTGTATTCACTCAGCCTATCCAAGAGCACTTAATATTTTTCCAAATGTTTAAATCTGACTTTATTTGTGTGGGAAGTGTTTTGTAGTTTTGCTCATATAAATCCTGACTTTCCTTTGGCAGAAAACTTTCCAAATATTTTATGCAATGGACAGTCATTCTTAATGGAATTTCCCTTTGAATCTCTTGCTGTTGGATTTTGTTGGTGATGTATAAAAATGCTGAGAATTTATGTGGATTTATTTTGTATCCTGCAACTTTGCTAAAGTTATGAATTATTTCTAATAGCTTTTTAGTAGAATCTCTGGGGTTCTCTAAGTATACCATCATATTATCTGCAAAAAGTGATAGTTTGGTTTCCTTTAATCTCTTTCTTGACTCTTATTGCTGAGGCTAATGTTTCTACTACAATATTGAGTAATAATGGTAATAGTGGGCAACCTTTTTTCACTCCTCATCTTACTGGGAAAGGTTCCAATTTTTCCCCATTACATAGGATGCTTACTGAGAGTTTTGAATATATGCTCCTGACTATTTTAAGGAGAAGTCCATTTATTCCTACACCCTCAAGTGTTTTTTATTAGAAATGGATGTTGGATTTTATCAAATGCTTTTTCTGCATCTATTGAGATGATTATATGGTTTTTGTTAATTTGGTTATTAACATGGCCAATTATATTGATAGTTTTCCTAATATTGGACCCGCCCTGCATTCCTGGTATAAATCCTACTTGGTCATAGTGTATTATCCTGGGGATGATTTTCTGTAATCTTTTTGCTAATATTTTATTTAAGAGTTTAGCATCAGTATTCATTAGGGAGATTGGTCTATAATTTTCTTTTTCTGTTTTCAACCTACCTGGTTTAGGTATCAATACCATGTCTGTGTCATAAGAAGAATTTAGTAGGACTCCTTCGTTCCCTTTTTTTTTCAAATAGTTTATATAACATTGGAGTTAATTGTTCTTTAAATATTTGGTTAAGTTCACATGTAAATCTATCTGGTCTTGGAGATTTTTTCTTAGGGAGTTGATTAATAGCTTGTTCCATTTCTATTTCTAAAATGGGATTATTTAACCAATTTACTTCTTCCTCTGTTAATCTGGGCAAGGTATATTTTTGGAGATAGTCATCCATGTCACTTAGGTTATCAAATTTATTGGCATAAAGTTGGGCAAAATAACTCCTAATTATCACTCTAATTTCCTCTTCATTAGTAGTGAGTTCTCCCTTTTCATTTTTAAGACTAACAATTTGATTTTCCTCTTTCCTTTTTTAATCAAATTTACTAAGGGTTTATCTATTTTGTTGTTTTTTGTTCACAACACCAACTCTTAGTTTTATTAATTCAATAGTTTTTTTACTTTAAATTTTATTAATCTCTCCTTTTATTTTTAGAATTTCAAGTTTAGTGTTTGATTGGGGTTTTTAAATTTGTTCCTTTTCTAGCTTTTTTTAGTTGCAAGCCCAATTCATTGACCTTCTCTTTCTCTAATTTATGCAAGTAGACCTCGAGAGATACAAAATTTCCCCTTATTCCCACTTTGGCTGCATCCTACACATTTTGGTATGACTTCTCATTATTGTCATTTTTTTGGGTGAAATTATTAATTATGTCTATGATTTGCTGTTTCACCCAATCATTCCTTAGGATGAGATTATTTAGTTTCCAATTATTTTTTGTCTATTTTCCCCTGGCTTTTTATTGAATGTAATTTTCATTGCATTATGATCTGAAAAGGATGCTTTTACTATTTCTACATTTGAATTTGAGTTTTTTATGTCCTAATACATGGTCAAATTTTACATAGGTTCCATGAACTTCTAAGAAAAATGTGTATTCCTTTCTGTCTCCATTTAGTTTTCTCCAACTATTTATCTTACCTAACTTTTCTAGTATTCTATTTACCTCTTTGACTCCTTTCTTATTTATTTTGTGCTTTGATTTATCTAATTCCAAGATTGAAAGGTTGAGATCTCCCACTATTATAGTTTTGCTGTCCATTTCTTCTTGCAGCTCTCTTAATTTCTCTTTTGAGAATTTAGATGCTACACCACTTGGTGCATTTATGTTTAATATTGATATTGCTTCATTATCTAGGGTACCCTTTAGCAAGATATAGGGCCCTTCCTTATCTCTTTTAATTAGATGAATTTTTGCTTTTGCTTGATCTGAGATGAAGATATCTATCCCTGATTTTTACTTCATCTGAAGCATAGTAGATTCTGCTCCAGCCTTTTACCTTTACTCTGTATGTATCGTCCTGCTTCAAGCGTGTTTCCTGTAAACAATATATTGTAGGATTCTGGCTTTTAATCGAGTCTGCTATCTTCTTCTGCTTTATGGGAGAGTTTACCCCATTCATATTTATGGTTAAAATGGCTAATACTGTATTTCTTGCCATCTTGTTAACTCCTGCTTATGCTTTTCTCCTTTCCTTCCCCCTTTGCCTCCTCCCCAGTATTAAACTTGTGAGCACCACTTGCCTCTCACAGCCCTCCCTTTTTTGGATCCCTCCTCCCACTTTAGAGTTTCTCTTCTTTTCTTACTTCTTTTCCTTATAATTTCTGCATTCCCTTCTTATTAGATTATTCTTTCCCTTTTCACTTTTCCCCTCTCAGTTTTCATTGAGTGGGAAAAGTTTCTCTGTAATTTGAATATGTCTAATATTTTTTTTCTTTAAGCTAATTCTGATGAGAGTAAGATACACACTATATTCATCTCCCTCCCTTCTTTCCCTCAGATATAATAGGTTTCCTCTTCATGAGATGTAGTACCTCCACTTTACCCTTTTTTGGTACAATTTCCTTTGCACCTCTAGTTTCTTTTTTATAAGTGTAAAACCAAATTATACATGTGTTCTTTATGTATATTCATGACAGAAATATAGTTCCCAAGATTTCTTTTTACCTTTTTATATTTCTCTTGAATGCTACATTTGGAGGTCAAACTTTTTGTTTAGTTCTGGTTTTTTCATCAGAAATAGATGAAATTCACCTATTTCATTGAATGTCCAACTTCTTCCTTGGAAAAAAACGCTCACTTTGGCTGGGAAAGTTATTCTTGGATGCATACCAACTTGCTTAGCCTTTCAGAATATCAGATTCCAGGCCCTTTGATCCTTTAATGTGGACACTGCTAGATCCTGAGTAATCCTTATTGTGGCTCCTCTATATTTAAATTGTTTTTTTTTCCTAGCTACTTGTAGTATTTTTTTCCTTGGTCTGATAGTTCTGGATTTTAGCGACAATACTTCTTGGAGTTTTGATTTTGGGGTCTCTTTCAGTAGGTGATTGATGAATTCTTTCAATGTTTATTTTACCCTCTGTTTCTATGATTTCTGGGCAGTTCTCTTTAATAATTTTTTTTGGAAAATAGACCAGGATCTTTTTTTCATCATATTTTTCAGGGAGTCCAATTCTCAGATTGTCTCTCCTAGACCTCTTTTCCAGGTTTGTTGTTTTCCCAAGACAGTATTTGACATTTTTTTCCATTATTTGATTTTTTTGGTTTTGCTTGACCCTATTTTCCAGGTCTGTTGTTTCCCCAAGCAGGTACTTAACATTTTTTTTTTCAAAACATTGTTTCATTTTTTTTTCTTTTGGTTTTCCTTGACTGATTCCTGGTATCTCCTCAAGTCATTTATTTCCATTTGTTCAATTCTCATTTTCAATTAATTATTTTCTTCATTTACTTGTTTATTTCTTTTTGTAACTGTTCAATTGAGTTTTTGAGTGAGTTGTTTTGTTCTATGGACTTTTTATTTTCCATTTCACAATTTTATTTTTTAGAGAGCTATTTTCTTTTTCCAATTCACTACTTCTGCTTTCCTTGGAATTGTTTACCTTTTCCAATTCAATAATTCTGTTTTTCAGTGATTTGATTTCTTTATCCACTCTATCTTTAAATGAGTGGGATGACTTATTCAGTCCCTCCTACCAAGCTTCCCTTTCCTTTCCCCATCTCTCTTCTAGCTCTCTTGTAAGAGCATTTTAAATTTATTCTATGAGAGTCTTGTGTGGTGGGGACACATTTATATCCCCCTTTGGGGATTCATCTAGAGACAATCTGTTTTTAGTCTCCTCAGGGTTTGAAGTCTGCTCTCTATCCATATAGAAGCTATCTCTAGTTAGAGCCTGCTATATTTTTTTGCTCATTTTGACAAAAAAGAATCAAAGAAAACAAATAAACAAACAAAAAGCAAATGTGGTCTGCTTTTTGGGCAGTATGGTATCACCACACTTTCTCTACAGACTATAGGAGGTAGCAATGAAGCAACAGCACTGCCTGCACAGTGGCCATTCTCTGAGACTCTGAGAGTGTGCTGAGTCACTCTGCATGTTGGGTGGGTGTGGCCAGGTCCTGAGAGACCCCAGTGTTTTGGGGTTGAAGTTTTTACCCCCTGTGTATATAGCTTCCCTGCTGATCTACTGGCTTGTTGCCAGGGCAAAGAAGCTCACACTGGGTAAGGTTCTCCCTGCAAATTTCCTGATGGTTGTGACTACTCCCTGCCCCACTCCAGTCTTCTCAGTATGAGCTGCCTTCTGTGTTCTGGCTGCCTGCCTGCAGTCTACACCTGGTCTAACTGTCTATGCCCTGGAGAAAAAACAGACCTTTTCTGGTGAATTTTGAGGATATCTTCTGTTGGTAATGTATTGGTGGGTTTTTTTTTCAGTCAAGAACTAATTCCAAAGTCTTGTCATGAAAAAAAAAAAAGCATTTTGAGGGCAATAAACAGCTTAGATAGATATATATATTCTCTCTGCTATCTTGGCCGGAAGTCCCTTGATTTAACTTTGTTATTTATCCAATTTTAAAGGCCAAAGTTGTTAATTTGTACTATGAGCCTAAAATTATTTCATAGGTTCCATATGGCAAAATAAAAAGGTGAGACTTGAAGAAAAGACTATCCATAGTGTCTACTTACTCTACTTTGCTTATTCATGGTTTATCTGTGGCATTTTGGAAAACATGGAGATCAAGGAATAAGTGGGAAAAAGATTCTTTCTAGTTTTCTTCTCTAAATAATCATGCACTTAGATAAGTCTTTTATAGAAAAAAAAACATTGCAAGTCTCTGTTCATAGACAGAAATTAAAAATAAAAATATATTGTAGTCCTAGTGTTCTAGTGAGCTGCACTTGTTTATAACATCAAAGAGCTGCAGCATAAAAGAAATAAAGCAAGGTATTTTTAGTAACTGAAGCATCTAATCAACTCTATGATGTAATGTCTCCTGTCATCTGTTTTATCTCCAGTTTATAACAATGCTTTTAAAAGACATATTATGGAGCATCTAATCTTTCTACAATCTGAATATAGTATAAAGGTTATATTAAAAATAGAAACATAAATTACATTTTTACAAACTGATATTTTATTCATTGTTATGAAATATCATTGTCATACTTTATTTTAAATGTAAATTGAGAAGCCATTTTTGGTGATTAATTTGTAGTTGACAGTTGATATATTTAGATTATTGTAAGAGACACAGTATAAAGTTTAAAGTTGAAATTTTATATTTTAAATGCATGTTATTAGTTTTGAACAAGGTGAATTTATTTCATTTTTACTATAAAATATTGTTTTTCACTATTGCTAAGGTTTTTTGCAGTATTATATTTTGTATATTCTGCCTCACTGTAATATAAGACAGTATTTATTATAAATAATATTAATGTATTTTCATAAATATTGACTTGCAGAATTCTTTTAAAGAGATTAGTGCTGACATAAGTATAACAGCACCTCAGACAATATTATTAATATGATTTATGCTGTATTAGGTAGCTGTTAGTGTATAATTAACTAACATTTTTTAAAATAGAAACTGATGTATTTGATTTTATAAACATTAGATATGACCCACTGATGGCAGCATGGACCAATATAATGGTAATTCTGGAGATTCTCATGGATTTTTTTTTTTTTTTGCTTAATGATAGAAATGTAAGAAAAGTAAGAATGATTCTTGTGTTTTTCTTTTCCTTCAGTTTCTATTTATTTTAATTTGATCAAGAGCAAAACAAAAACCAAATATTTATTTTAATGGTACAGACGTCAGGAAAATTCATGTATAATAAGGCTGGAGAATTTTTTTTTGTAGAATACAATTCTGTACACATCAGTACTAACATAGATTCATTTCAGGAATATATTGAAATTATTTTCATACTGGGGAGAAGTTCTACATTGAAATATTTGTCTCTGCTCCTTATTTCCTGTGGAAGAAATTTGCTCTCTCCTGGCAAGTTGTTTCTTCTTTAAAATGTAGTATTTTAAAGACTTATATAACTGCCAAAAACAACTCGAAGAAAAAGGAATAAATCTCAAATAAATGAAAGGATACTCAGTGGCCAATGTTATAAAATAATATTTCCTAAATTATTTTAAAAACTCAGTGTTTTACTACTACTACACTTTTACTGACCCAGACAAATATAATAAAATGTATGCAGGGTAACAAATGATTTAGACAATATACATGTAAGATATGTTCTCACATCAGCTGTCTTGATAGAGAGTTTGGCTTTTGTGCGTCATAAAAATAGACAGGATCTGAACTTTAGCCCACTTCTAAAGAGAACAAGAGAAGATACAGGAACAACTAGCGTATCAACTGAGGGGGAAGGAGCAAAGAAAGCTCCAAAGTGTTATAGAGGCTGGATCTTCCCACTATTCTCCAAGAAGGATCTTGAGCTAGAATTATCTCTACCTGCTATCCTTCAATTACTTCTAGTTAAGGAAAAGATAGGTTCTGAACAAAAACCACTTTCTCCATTATTTTTTATTTATTTTTATTTTCCCCACTTAATATTGTTTTATTTTTTCCAATCACTTTTAGTTCTAGGTTTTTAACACTTATTTTTATAAGATTTTGATTTTCATTTTTTCTCCCTCCCTCCTCTCACCAAGAGGGCCAGCAATCTGATATGTTATACAAGTACAATCATACTAAACATTTCCATGAGTCATGTTATGAAAGGAAAATCAAAACAAAAAGAAAAATAAAACATGAGAAAGAAGAAACAAAAAAAGGGAAAGTAATATGCTTCAATCTACATTAAGAATCCATCAGTTCTTTTTCTGGATGCAAATAATGTATTCCATCATGAGTCTCTTGGAATTGTCTTAGATTATTGTATTGCTGAAGAGAGCTAAACCTATCAAAGGTGATAATTACATAATGTTGCTGTTATGTAAAAAAATTGCCCTGGTTCTGTTCACTTCAATTAGCATCAGTTCATGTAAGCCTTTTCAGATTGTTCTGAAATCATCCTGCTTGTCATTTCTTACAGTTCAATAATATTTCATTATGATTATGTAACATAACATGTTCAGCAATTTTTCAATTTATGGGCATTCCCTCAATTTCCAATTTTTAGCAACTACAAACAGAATTGCTCTGAATATTTTTTCCAAACAGATTATTCCCCCAGTTCCTTTGTTGGTGGTTTTTAATCTCTTTAGGATATAGACCTAATGGTGGTATTGCTGACTATAAGGTGGTTTTATAGCCCTTTGGACATAGTTCCAAATTATTCTCTAGAATAGTTGGATAAGTTGACAAGTACTTACAAAAGTACTTCACAAGTAATACACTATGCCAAACATTCCTTCCAGCAATGGTAGAATCAGTTCACAACTCCATCAATGATGTATCATGGTTTCAATTTTCCTACATACTCTTGAATATTTAGTACTTGTCTTTTCATTTTAGTATTTATCATGTTAGCCAATCTGATACCAGTGAGGAAGCAAATCAGAACTATTTTAATTTGTATTTTTTAATCAATAATGATTTGAAACATTTTTTTTAAAATTTGACAATAGATAGCTTTAGTTACTTCACCTGAAAACTGTTCGTTCATAACCTTTGACCATTAATCTTATGTTTATAAATTTGTCTCAGTTCTATCAGACAGTCCTTGTAAATATTTTCATGTTGGCTGGAAGTGATGCACAGTTTGTATAGCAAACTTTGGGTATAGTTCCAGACTGCTCTCCAGAATGGTTAGATGATTTCATAATTCCACCAACAGTTGTGCATTAGTGTACTAATTTTCTCACATCTTCTCCACTATTAGTCATTATCTTTTCTTGGCATCTTAGCCTATCTGAGAAATATGAAGTGGAGTTGTTTTACTCTACATTTCTCTAATCAAGAGTGATTTGGAGCATTTTTTCATATTTTGGCTTCATTACAGATGGCTTTAGTTTCATCATCTGAAAATTGTCTGTTCATATCCTTTGACCATTTATCTATTGGGGAACAGCAACATTGACAGCAATGTGCAAAGTAATTTTTCTTAAGTGTAAACTTACCCTATAATTTCCCTACTTAATAAGGTACCTTGATTCTTAATTGTATCTTAGATAAAGTGCTGACATACTGTTTAATATTTCTGGTTTTCACTGCCCAGATCTTATCTATTTTCCTATTCTTATTATACATTTCTTCCCCTCCTCTTTGCAATCCAAACCGAGTTCTCTGTTTCTCCAATACGACATTCAATCCCCTATTTCCATGCCTATACACATAATATCTTTCATATCTGAAATGCATTTCTTCTCACAAAGTCACTCTTTTCTATCAAGATATATTTTAGTCACTATCTTCTATATTAATTCTTTCCCAGTTGCTAATGTTCTCTCTTCTGAACTACTTTTCAATTATTTTATATTTATTTGTATTAATTATTTTTGTATGCTAGGCTCTCGCCTAGAACAACAAAAATAATTTGACAAATCTTCAAAAATACCACATAAATGCTAACTATTATTATTGTAATTGTTTTTATTGTTGTATATGGAAGTCTGGCTTACAAAAAGAATTAATACTTCCTATTATGTAGAATATTATTTATTTGCTTGTTTTTTACTCTCTATTAAAATACAAATTTTTTGAGGACAAGGCCTGTTATCACCGGGGACTTAATGAATGATTGTTGAATGGAATGCATTCCTCTGTGCAAGGCATAATCCTTATAATACTATTGTAATGGGAGACTAGATATCTGAAAGAACAGTTTATTAAAAAGAAAAAAAAAGCATAGAAACTGTTCTTGAATGAGCCTGTTTGCATATCTATATTTCTTTATAATGATTTTAATAACATATAACTACATGATATTTTAAAAATGAAAGGCATCAAGCAAAATCAGGAGAACACTATACCCAGATGACAATAATTACGGTTATGTATATAACACAATTCACAATTATTCACAATTAATTACGGTTTAGTATTGTTGTCGTTGAGTACTCCTCAGCAGTTCAATGAATGAAGGTAATCCAAATAGACTTTGGATAGAAAATGCCATCTTCATCCAAAAAGAACTATTGGATACAATGTAAATCAACATATGCTATGTTTACTACTTCTCCTTCTTCTTCTTCTTCTTCTTCTTCTTCTTCTTCTTCTTCTTCTTCTTCTTCTTCTTCTTCTTCTTCTTCTTCTTCTTCTTCTTCTTCTTCTTCTTCTTCTTCTTCTTTCTTCTTCTTCTTCTTCTTCTTCTTCTTCTTCTTCTTCTTCTTCTTCTTCTTCTTCTTCTTCTTCTTCTTCTTCTTCTTCTTCTTCTTCTTCTTCTTCTTCTTCTTCTTCTTCTTCTCTCTCCCATGGTTTTCCCTTTTGTTTTGATTTTTCTCTTCCAACATGATTCATAAACCAATGTATATTAAAAATAAATAAATTTACTTTGAAAAAAGACAAATTGTTTTACATCATGGTTGAACTAGTTCAAATGTATATCAAGAATGCATTGATGTAGTTTTCCTCACAGTTCCTGCAGAATTTGTTGTTTTACTTTTTGATTGTCATATTATTTAATTTAGTGAATGTAAGGTGGTATTTCAAAGATTTTTTTTAATTTTCATTTCTGTAATTTTAGGTAACCAGAGCAATTTTTGAAAGCTTGTATTTATTACTCTGAAATTATTTATGCATATCCTTTCATTTATCTTTTGGGAAATGGATCTCATTTTTGTAAACTTGACTCATTCCACATGTATAAATTTTAGAAACAATCTTTATCAGAGAAAAATTATTGGAAATATTTTTCAAGGAATTCATAAGAAATTAAGGATATGATACATATTTCTTGGCGACTGCCCATGGATTTATAGAGATACAAAAGATAATCTTTCTCTCAAAAACTTGGATTCCTAATAGTTGCTTTTCATTTGACTATCAGACTTCATTTTTCCATAGCAATAATATTATAAATGGCAGGCAGATTCCTAGATTAACCCACAAAATCCTGTATCAGTACTGATGTTATGAATAAACACCATTAAAGACATCCTCTAATATTCTGCTATTATCATGGTATAGTGTTGGCTGTAGGTTATCTCTCTTTTTTTTTAAATTTTTTTTTATTTAATAGCCTTTTATTTACAGGTTATATGTATGAGTAACTTTACAGCATTAACAATTGCCAAACCTCTTGTTCCGAATTTTCACCTCTTACCCCCAACTTTCTCCCCCAGATGGCAGGATGACCAGTAGATGTTAAATATATTAAAATATAAATTAGATACACAATAAGTATACATGACCAAACTGTTATTTTGCTGTACAAAAAGAATCAGACTCTGAAATATTGTACAATTAGCTTGTGAAGAAAATCAAAAATGCAGGTGGGCATAAATATAGGGATTGGGAATTCAATGTAATGGTTTTTAGTCATCACCCAGAGTTCTTTCTCTGGGAGTAGCTGGTTCAGTCCATTACTGCTCCATTGGAAATGATTTGGTTGATCTCATTGCTGAGGATGGCCAGGTCCATCAGAACTGGTCATCATATAGTATTGTTGTTGAAGTATATAATGATCTCCTGGTCCTGCTCATTTCACTCAGCATCAGTTCGTGTAAGTCTCTTCAGGCCTTTCTGAAATCATCCTGTTGGTCATTTCTTACAGAACAATAATATTCCATAATATTCATATACCACAATTTATTCAGCCATTCTCCAACTGATGGGCATCCACTCAGTTTCCAGTTTCTAGCCACTACAAAGAGGGCTGCCACAAATATTCGTGAACATACAGGTTCCTTTCCCTTCTTTATGATCTCTTTGGGATATAAGCCCAGTAGTAACACTGCTGGATCAAAGGGTATGCACAGTTTGATAACTTTTTGAGCATAGTTCCAAATTGCTCTCCAGAATGGTTGGCTGTAGGTTATCTCAAGGCAATACCAGTGAATTACAAACTTGAATAGGTATTTTATGTTGTGAATATTTGAGTAAGTTAAATATAGGCATGTTTTCTGATGCACAGCTCACTTAATTTATCAGATAGGCTCATAACTGATAATTTTTGCAATAACAATAGATTCCAAATACTAACATTTTAACATGGATTATAATATTCAAATTAGAAACCATAGAAAATGCTAAAGAAATCGTGTATCTTTGTAATATCAATAATTTAATATAATATTATTACTATACTATTACTAAATAGTATTAATGTTTTTTTTTTCCCTTGAGGCAATTGGGGTTAAGTGACTTGCCCAGGGTCACACAGCTAGGAAGTGTTAAGTGTCTGAGGCCAGATTTGGACTCAGGTCCTCCTGACTTCGGGGCTGGTGCTCTATCCACTGCACCACCTTGCTAACCTTAAATAGTATTAATGTAATAATTATCATTATTCTATAACAATATAGCATCATATAGAGTAATAATAATATTATTATATAATTATATTATTTTTGTTTTGAAAAGTACTAGTTTCCTGTGGGAAAATATATCAGAAACACGAATTGGGAAAAGCGTAAGCCTGGGGACATGTATTTCTCCATTGTAATCTCAGGCTCTAGAAAAGAAAAAATTAATCCCATTGCACTTGTGCTTCAGCCAATCTTAAGAAAGTCTTTCTCCTCTTATTGAACCTTAGAGAAGAAAGAAATTCCTTTTCTCCCTCTCCTTTAACTTATTCCAATAGAGTGAAAGAAAGTTGATAATACCACTAGTGCTGTCAGTAACTACCAATGGTATATAGAAGAAGTTTAAAAATCTCAAGAATTAAGTGTTGGTATGTTTCTAATGCCTCAAGGGTCATAAGTAGGTAGATTTTTGCATTTCAGCTTCTGGGGGTTGAATATTTATTATTCCATGAGACAGTTAAAGACAGAAACAATCTTTGTTGCCAATGCAAAGCTATGTGTTCTTACCAATCAAGAATGATAAATTCTGCAGGACTCTATGATCTAAATAAAAAGTCAAAGAAATTTACACTAATTGAAACATCAAATAGAACTGTTTTCAAATAAATTGACAAATGTTCTTTGCTTATTTCCTTGGATATTAATAGTAGGTATTTTAGATCTTTGGTAGTGGCACTTTTGTATGAATGCAAGGCAAATGAAAAGTTTTATGTGGCTGTGAAAAAAGAGGCCTAAAACCCAGTATTTTTTTTATTGAATTCTGGCTTCTTTCTATTTTCATCATATTTCCCATATTATTCTGTCATGTCTTGTTATTAGTTCTAGTTGAATCTTCACAAAATGAGTCTTATGACTTCATTCAAAAAATGTAAAACAAGTAAGATTTCTATTTTGGAATAGAATTAACATTTTTCAATGAAAACCAATGTGGTTTCATTTTAATATTGAGACAGTCTTTTGAAGTGGTTATCAGACCAAGTGATAATTCTAGATGATTTGTAATCACTAGAAATTAGTTCAGGCATTGGCATACTTGCACTTAGAATATACATAAATGAATGAATTTATTTTTTGTTTGAGAAATGAAGCTTTTATAAGAGAAACCTGATTCATTTAAAAAATTAATCTTGCTAATTGCATTTCACTCTCTCTCCTTTTCTCCTTTCACCCTGTACCTCCTCAAAAGTGCTTTGCTTTTTTGACTACCTCCCCCAATATGCCTTTGCTTTTCCCGCCCCCAACTTTATTTTTTATCCCCTTTTTTCAACTTTTCCACTGTTTTGATCTTCATTGTTATTATAATAACTTTTTTAAGCAACTTTTTATGGTCAGAATATTTTTCTGTTGTTTTTTCATTTCCACAGCCTATTGCTTGTTTTTTTTTTTTTAAACTCTTTAATAAAGTAGGGTTCAGATTTCAAGAGTTTTGTGCAGTTGTTTTTGTAAAGCCTTCTAGGAAGTGTAAATTTCCATTCTTCCAAGGTAGTATGATCTAAGATGTGTTTATTCCTCACTGGGATGTACTTTGGTCTGTGAGTGACTACAAGTCCTCTTTTTTAACCTTGGAACTATGAGGGGGGTTCCTTCTCTATTGTGGCCACAAGCTGTTGTGTGTTATTGCTCCCCATCACCCTGGAAATGTCATCCGGGACCATAACCGAGATCTAAGTAAGTATAAAGCAACAAATTACTGCCTCAGTGCTAACAAATATACCCCTGCAATCACCTTTTATTCAGTTGTTCAAACCCCTTACCATCTGAGGTTTGACAACTCTAGAACCTGCTGTTGTCACTGCTGATTCAGTGGTTCCTAAGGTCTTCTCCTGATTTGCTGGGGCCAGCTCCACTCTCATTGTGGTGTGACAAACCTTTACTATTAACTCTCCCATTTGTCCCTGGCATCTGAGGCTAAGATGTTTGGAAACACTATTGCAGCCACTGATTCTTTCTCCCCGAGTCCTGTTCCTGGTTTGTTGGGTCCAGAACCATGCCAGTGTGATCTGCAAAAGGGAGCACTCCACTTTCACTGTATTATGGCAGATATTTCCTGACAATATTCTAAGTTTTCTATATTAGGCAGAAAATTGTTTTTTTTTCTATATTTTTTGAGTTCTGTTGCTCTAGAATTTGTTTGAAGTTATTATTGTAAAGTATTTGGAGAGGTTTGAGGGAAGGTTCAGGAGAGTTCCTGCTTTTACTCAGCCAATGTGGGTCTGCCTTCCAGAAGGAATGAATGTAGAAACAAAGACAATAGGCCCTTGGAGTAGCTCTGAAATCTGTTGTCTTAAAAGGAAGTTATATTGTCATGTTAAAAAACATTACCTTTCCCCAAAAAGTATTACTGTTCAATTCTGGCTTTAAAAATAATAATACTAAGCCATGGCATGGAGGAGAAAAGAAAGGAACATGGGGTCTTTATTGTAATTTTCTTGTTTAAAAATTTTCAATATATGTTTTGAGATAAAAGAAATAAATCATCATTACTCCTACTATAAAACATGCCTAGCCCTTGACTAAAAAAAGACTAGATATTATGGAGGCAAAGAAAAAGAACTCACTCTCAGCAATTACTGTCTTATTGATAACTTGCAGTTCTATCCTGAAAATTTCATCTTGAGAACAAAGACTGTCAGAGATCAGACTGAATCTATTAAAAAGCTTTGATTAACATGTCCCTGCGGTATTCTAGGGAAACTTTTTATATAGAATGACAGCTCATTGCTACTATTTCTGAATTATGCTCTTGAAAAAATTTTGTGTTGTAATTGTCAGCTGTTTATTTTTTTTTAAATTGCAATGACTTTGTATGATCTAAATATAAGCCACTGTTATACAAGGTAGTATTTTTTAAAAAAAATGTTGGCAGATTGAATGTTTAGCGAAATTAAAAAACTAACTATCCTTTGCATTGACCAATATTAATTATATATACATATATTTTACTAGTATATGTTTTTTATACACAATCACCTCATTTTTTTTTTGTATTTTTCAACATGGAGAAATAATCATAAGTGATTTGCTTAAGTTAGTGAACTGGAAGCTTTGTAAATGTAAATATATAAAAATATGTGTTTTTGAAAATACAACTTCTCTGTCTTTTTGTGTATCTGTTACCTAAATAGATTTTACTCGTTTAAACTAGAAAAAATGTTGATCTTTCAGGCTTAGTATTTTCAAGGAATAAGGAATTTCTCTATACTGTTTTATTGGAGAAACATAAACATGCTTTCCTTGTTTTGTTGTTGTTCTTTTTATTTTGTAGTAAGATAAATGTGGAAGAGTCAGGGCCTGCAAGTTCCTGAAGTGTGATGTCTATTTAATATATGTGGGATTTTATGACATAAATTATGTACAGGTAAATGAATTATAGGTTCAAAACTTAATTACTCAGTGAGAATTTTAAATAAGACTGCTTTTTTAAAATTTGTAATTTATTCTCTCAGTAAAGATGGCCAACTATCAGTCTTGGTCTTAAATATTTTCATTTTTTTCTGGGTTGTGAATCTAATTCATTATTTCATTTAGAAATAATTGTCTGCACAATGAAGTGAATCATCGATTTGTCATTCTCTGGAAGTTTTTAAATTTTATTTATAATTCTGATTTCATACCTAATAAAAATGAGACCTAGACCAATTGTTTATGTTTTTAATATGGAATGTATATCATATGTTTTAGATTTACATCAGTAATTGCTTAGCTCAAAAAAAGAAAAGACTAGGGCAGAGTTGAGTATGGTGTGACTCTAAAAAGTAAAACCATCTAGGAAAAAGTAAAAAATAATAATTATGTTATACAAATGAGGTATAGAGGAAGAATAGACATAGAGATATTAGAGGGGGGAGGAGGGCTGATAGTTGCAGATTATAGCCATTCTATGGCCACCTATTCTGTGTAGCTCTTGTTCATATTCTCTCCAAAGTGCCACAGGGAGTTTACTGATTTTTTTTTAGGTCTTCTTTGTTTTGTCTTAATTATTCAGGGGTGTGTTCTGAATGTCTATTTCCAATGTGACTACTCCATATTTTCTTTCTACAAGTGAATCCTTGATGATGTTTTTCTTCTGTTCTTCAGAGATTTTTATTAGCTACATATTTTACCTTATGTACTCCTATTATGCTCCTCTTTATTGTTTTCTATTCAATACTTATCTTTAGTTCTTGATCTGCGAGAACAGAAAATGCTTTCTGAGTGATGACCAGAGAAATTTGGTGTTTTCTTGTATTTTTTTGAATTAATTCAAATTTCATATTTGTCATTTACTCTATTATACCATAACAAGGAATTGGTATAGAATTGCTCAAGTTATCTTAGGCACTATCTTTCCAGTGAAGAACTATAATGATACATTTAAGAACATTTACCTTCAAAATGAATGAATCATAAATGACAAATTTGTTAATGTTTTAGCTGTGTCAGGTTACACTGATGCATTGTAGAATTCTTCAGTCTCTCTCATGTGCTACAGCATACATCACGCCCTGCCATCTGAATTAGTCTGCCCATCTGTTAGTAGCTTTCATTCATAGTCTAAAGAGAGAAAAAAAATCATCCTTCAACATTTCATGGTTATCCTAAAATGCATTTTTGTATTTTTTAAGGCAATTGGATCTTTTATGCTAAGGTAGAAATACTGTTCAACACAGTTTTGAACAGAATATATATTATCATAAATAATCTGAGATAAACAGGAATCAGAGCATGTTAAGAATGTTGGTTAAATTTGGATGCTTTTAATTAGGTTATAGCTTACCTAAATTTTAAAAGTGAAATAGATTTGAGTTCTGATTATTGTCTAAATGGATGATTAATCTGGCAGTGCACACTTCCAGACTTACTTCAAGCTCTATAATGATAATATCTGATGGACATAGTAGTTTATTTTTAGTGGTAAGTAATGAAAGATATCATCTTTGAGAGAACTTAAGGGGAAATCTACTTAGGGAAGAGTTTTTCTGGTTCTAGTGAAATAATACATACATATTAAACCATAGGGAGGAGTGGATATAAAAAGTTGTGTGTCATTCACTAAACCTGAGAGAAAGAATCCAGCATATAACTGCAGTGTTATACAAGTGTCTATGAAACAGAAACTGGACTGTACTGCTTCATCATTTTTCATTTTCTTTGGCAATTTTATTAACTTTATAGGGTATTTCATAATTTGCTTTTAAAATTCAGGTTGAGACTTAAAGTACCCATGATTAACATGATAACTAGAAATTTTCCCCAACCCTATGATATACCTTTGACAGAGGTATGACATACCTCTGGTATAATATACCAGAGATAGAACAATTCCAGGTATCTCTATGGGTTAGGGAACAAAGAACCCCAAGAAAGATAAAAAACACTGAATGACTCAGGAGGATAATTCCTCGTCCTTACCAAGCCCCCGAGTACCACCATTTCTGATGTCTATTACAATCTCAGCAGCATGAATGTACAAAATGTTCTATATTTTGCAACAAAACTCAATTATACCCCAGTACTCCTCCTTCTGGTATCACTGGGATCTAAGTAACAGAAAGGCACAAAGACTGTAGTCTTATTGAGCAATGCTATGATAGTAAGGGGTGGCAGTGCTTTGTGCAGCAATAGAGCTTATTCAGAGAACAGACCAAAATAGGTAACTGAGAAAGAATATGTGTATGTGAGGGACTATACATTATTCAGTTAAGCTGGAGATAGAGTCCATAACGTAATTGGGGCCAATATTTTTTCTTTTTCCTAAAAGACATTCAGGAAAGAGATTGGAGCTAGTGAGCCAGGAATTAATCCAGAAAAGGAACAGAATGAAATTCTTTGAGATGCAGTCCTAATAGAAACTGCTAGCAAAAGGGAGGGAGTCAGAAAGTGAAAAATATGGTAATATAAAGAGGGAAAGAGAAAAATTATCAAAGATATTGAGAAGAAACCTCAAATACCTTAAGCATAAGCAAATAGAACAATAAGAAATATATTAACAGCAGAAGGAAACATGGTCTTCAGATCAAGTAAAAGAGTTTAGGCATCCATAAATACATATAACAATAACAAGAGAATGAACCAATACTTGATGAAGCATAGGACCTTGTCATCTCTCAAGATACAGAGAGACAAGGATGATATTCTTGAATGGTAAAGAAATAAGAATTTGAAAGCAGAATTTATGGCTTGCACAGCAGAAATAACTGACAAAATAGAAAAAAAACGTTTAATCTATAGTGGATATTCTCACTAAAGAAAATAAATTAGTTGGGAGTCAAAAGTACATGAAAATGAAGGAGCATCTTTTTAAAAAGAAATAAATAGCAATATTATTAAAGGAAATATGTTTTCCATACAAACAAAATATAATCTCCAAGATATAATTTGTCAAGACAATGTAAGAATTAATGATGTCACAGAAGTTAATGAAAAGTAAAAAATCTGAATAACACTATTCAAGAACTTTGGAATATGGAAACAAAATGCAAAGGAAGTGTCAACAGCTCAGTAAAGAAGATACAAAAATACTGGAAAAAATACGAAATAGGGAAAATATTAAGAGGCAAAAAGATCCATTGAAGAGAAGAATTCCTTAAAGAACAGAGCTGGGCAAATGGGGAAAAAAGACTCAAATATTCACTAAAGAAAAGAATCTCAGTAGATGCAAGATGGAAGGCAAAAGGCAAAGCCCTTTCTGAAATTTCTACAAAACCTTTCTTAAAGCTTCAAATAATGCCTCAAAACAAATTTTGGAGGAGCAGATCCCACAAAAGGGGAGGGCGAAACAATTTTTCAGCACAAGAAAACTTAGAAGACCTGCAGGAAATGGCTGTTGCATTTGGGTGAAAATGGAGCACAGTCTAGGCAGACTACACCACAACAAACCAATAGTAGGTATTAAGGGGTGACTAAATAAGTGGCAGTAGAGGCCTTTCCTGATTTCTCAGTCCATAAGTAGTAAGGACTGACAAATGGTCAAAAAGAGAATACAGGGATCCCTTTATTTGAACCAGGGTCAGAAAGGTTTCATGTCTTTTTTTTAATTTTTAAAGCTTTTTATTTTCAAAACATATGCACAGATAATTTGACATCGACCCTTGAATAGCCTCATGTTTCAGATTTTCTCCTTCCACCCACCCTCTCCCCTAGATGGCAAGCAATCCAATATATGTTAAAGATGTTAAAATGTTAAATCCAATATGTATATATATATGTATATATATGTATATATATATATGTATATATATACATATATATATATACATATATATATATATACATATATATACATATACATATATATATATATATATATATATAGTTCTCTTGCTGGACACACAAAAAAATCATATCAAAAAAAGAAACTACAGGACAGCAAGGTGGCACAGTGGATAGAGTACCAGCCCTGAAGTCAGGAGGACCTGAGATCAAATCTGTTCTCAGACACTTGACACTTCCTGGCTGTGTGACTGTGGGCAAGTCACTTAACCCCGATTGCCTCAGGGAAAGAAAAAGTAAATGTGTAAAAAATTATAATGTAAGTGAACAACAACAAAAAAAGTGACAATGCTATGTTGTGATCCACATTGAGTTTCCACAGTCCTCTCTCTGGGTGCAAATGGCTCTCTTCATCACAAAATAATTGGAACTGGCATCAGTCATCTCATTTCTGGAAAGAATCACATTCATCAGAATTGATTGTTGTATTACATTGATGTTGCCATGTACAATGAACTCCTGGTCCTGCTCATTTCATTTAGCATCAGTTCATGTCTTTCTAGGCCTCTGTAAATCATCTGCTGATAATTTCTTATAGAACAATAATATACCATAATATTCATAAAGCATAAATTATTCAACCATTCTCTAACTGATGGGTAACAACTCAGTTTCAGTTTCTTGCCACTATGAAAAGGGCACCACAAAAATTTTTGCATGTATGGATCGCTTTTCTTCCTTTAAAATCTCTTTGGGATATAGACCCAATAGAGCGACTACTGGATCGAAGGGCATGCACGGTTTGATAATTTTTTGAACAGACTTACAAATTGCTCTCCAGAATGGCTGGATCTGTTCACAGTTCCACCAACAGAATATTACTGTCCCAAATTAGAAATTATTTTAATTTCTTCATCTGCAAATTGTCTGTTCATACCCTTTGACCATTTATCAGTTGGAGAATGACTTGAATTGTTATAAATTTGAGTCAATTTTTATATTTTCTTTTTTTTCTTTTTTATTATAGGTTTTTATTTATAATATATATGCATGGGTAATTTTTTCAGCATTGACCCTCTCAAAATGTTCTGTTCCAACTTTTCCCCTCTTTCTCCCCACCTCTCCCCAGGATGACAGGTAGACCAATACATGTTAAATATATTAAAGTATATGTTAAACACAATACGTATATACACATCCATAGTTATTTTGCTGCACAAGGAAAATCGGACTTAGAAATAAGGTAAAAACAACCTGAGAAGGAAATAAAAAAATGCTAGCAAACAAAAACTGAAGGAATGGAAATGCTATGTTGTAGTTCACACTCATTCCCCATAGTTCTTTCCCTGGGTGGTCTCTTCATTATTGAACAAATAAAACTGATTTAGTTCATCTCATTGTTGAAGAGAGCCACATCCATCTGAATTGATCATCATATAGTATTTTTGTTGAAGTGTATAATGATCTCCTGCTTCTGCTCATTTCACTCAGCATCAGTTCATGTAAGTCACTCCGGGCATTTCTGAAAACATCCTTACAGAACAATAATATTCCATAAAATTCATATACCACAACTTATTCAGCCATTCTCCAATTGATGGGCATCCATTAAATTTCCAGTTTCTAGCCACTACAAAAAAGGGCTTCCACAAACATTTTTGCACATACAGGTTCCTTTCCCTTCTTTAAGATCTCTTGGGGATATAGGGCCAGTATTAACACTGCTGGGTCAAAGGGTATGTACAGTTTGATAAGTTTTTCAGCATAGTTCCAAAATGTTCTCCAGAACGGCTGGTTGTATTCACAATTCCACCAACAATGTATCAGTGTCCAGTTTTCCCACATTCCCTCCAACATTCATCATTATCTTTTCCTGTCATCATCCTAGCCAATCTGAGAGGTATGTAGTGGGAACTCAGGGTTGTCTTAATTTGCATTTCTCTGATTAATAATGATTTGGAACATCTTTTCATATGACTAGAAATAGTTTCCATTTCTTCATCTGAAAATTGTCTCTCCATGTCCTTTGACCATTTATCAATTGGTAAAGGACTTGATTTCTTATAAATTAGAGTCAATTCTCTATATATTTTGGAAATGAGACCTTTATCAGAATCTTTGACTGTAAAAAATGTTTTCCCAGTTTATTGCTTTCCTTCTAATCTTTTCTGTGTTAGTTTTGTTTGTACAAAAACTTTTCAATTTGATAAAATAAAAATTTTTTATTTTGTGGTCAATAATGAACTCTAGTTCTTCTTTGGTCACAAATTCCTTCCTGCT
Organism: Sarcophilus harrisii; assembly: GCF_902635505.1. Taxonomy (NCBI): domain Eukaryota; kingdom Metazoa; phylum Chordata; class Mammalia; order Dasyuromorphia; family Dasyuridae; genus Sarcophilus; species Sarcophilus harrisii. The sequence continues at coordinate 200,489,894 of NC_045426.1, forward strand.
CCACAGGTCTGAGAGGTAAACTGTCCTATGTTCTTCTAATTTATTTGTAATCAATTCTTTATGCCTAGATCATGAACCTATTTTGATCTTATCTTGGTGTACGATGTTAAGTGTGGATCAATTCCTGGTTTCTGTCATATTAGTTTCCAATTTTCCCAACAGTTGTTTTCAAACAGTGAATTCTTACCCCAAAAGTTGGGGTCTTTGGCTTTGTCAAACACTAGATTATTATAGTTATTGAATATTTTGTCCTGTAAATATAACTTATTCCACTGATCGAGTAGTCTATTTTTTAGCCAATACCAAATGGTTTTGGTGACTGCTACTTTATAATATAGTTTTATATATGGTACACCTAAGCAACCTTCATTTGATTTTTTTTCATAATTTTCCTTGAAATTCTTGATTTTTTGCTCTTCCAGATGAATTTTGTTGTTATATTTTCTAGGTCAATAAATTAGATTTTGGGAGTCTGATTGGTATAGCACTAAATAAATAGTTTAGTTTTGGTAGTATTGTCATCTTTATAATATTTGCTCGACGTATTCAAGAGCACGTAATATTTTTCTAATTGGTGAGATCTGACTTTATTTGTGTGAAAAGTGTTTTGTAGTTTTCCTCATATAGTTCCTGACTTTCCCTTGGGAGATAGATTCTTAAATATTTTGTACTATCGGCAGTTATTTTAAATGGAATTTCTCTTTGTATCTCTAGCTGTTGGATTTTGTTAATGATATATAAGACTGCTGATAATTTATGTGGATTTATTATGTATCCTGCAACTTTGCTAAAGTTGTGGATTATTTCTAAAAGCTTTTTAGTAGAATCTATAGGATTCTCTAAGTATACCATCATATCATCTGCAAAGAGTGATAATTTGGTTTCCTCATTACCTACTTTAATTCCTTTAATCTCTTTTCCAACTCATTGCTGAAGTTAGCATTTCTAATACAATATTGAATAGTAATGGTAATCGTGGACAACCTCTGATCTTATAGGGAAGGTTCCAGTTTATCCCCATTACATATGATGCTTACTGATGGTTTTAAATAGATGCTACTGAATATTTTAAGGAAAAATCCATTTATGACTATTCTCTCAAGTGTTTTTTAATAGGAATGGATGCTGGATTTTATCAAATGCTTTTTCTGCATCTATTGAGATGATCATATGGTTTTTGTTAATTTGGTTATTGATTCAGTAAATTATGCTGATAGTTTTCCTAATATTAAACCAGCCATGCATTCCTGTTATAAATCCTACTTGGTCATGTTATATAATCCTGGGGATGATTTTCTGTAATCTATTTACTAATAGTTTATTTAAGATTTTTTGTATCAATATTCATTAGGAAGATTGGTCTATAATTTTCTTTCTCTGTTTTCAACCTACCTGGTTTAGGTATCAGTACCATGTCTGTGTCATAAAAGGAATTTGGTAGGACCACTTCATTCCTTATTTTTTCAAATAGTTTATATAACAATTTTCTTTAAATATTTGGCACAATTCTCATGTAAATCCATCTGGTGCTAGGGGTTTTTTCTTAGGGGGTTGATTAATAGTTTGTTATATTTCTTTTTCTAAAATGGGACTATTTAAGCAATTTACTTTCTCCCCTGTTAATCTGGGAAGCCTATATTTTTGGAGGCAGTCATTCATTTCACTTAGGTTATCAAATTTATTGTCATAGAGTTGGGCAAAGTAACTCCTAATTATTGCACTAATTTCCTCTTCATTGGTGGAAAGTTCTCCCTTTTCATTTTTTAGACTAACAATTTGATTTTCCTCTTTCCTTTTTCCAATCAAATTTACCAAAGTTTTATCTATTTTGTTGGTTTTTCATAAAACCAAGCATCATTTATTAATTCAACAGTTTTTTTTACTTTCAATTTTATTAATTTCTCCTTTTAATTTTAGAATTTCAAGTTTAGTATTTGATTGGAGATTTTTTATTTGCTTTTTTTTCTAGTTTTTTAAAATTGTAAGCCCAATTCATTGATTTTCTCTTTCTCTATTTTATTCAAGTAAGCCTCAAAAGATAATATATTTCCCCTTATTACCGCTTTGACTTCACCCCACACATTTTGGTATGTTGTCTCCTTGTTGTCATTCTCTTGGATGAAATTATTAATTGTGTCTATGATTTGCTATTTCACCCATTCATTCTTTAGGATGAGATTACTTAGTTTCCAATTACTTTTTGGTCTTTTTATTGCATTGTGATCTGAAAAGAATGCATTTACTATTTCTGACTTTCTGCATTAAATTTTGAGGTCTTTATGTCCTAATATATGGTCAATTTTTGTTTAGGTTCCATGAACTGCTGAGAAGAAAGTGTACTCCTTTCTGTCACATTCAGTTTTCTCCAAAGTTCTATCATTCCTAATTTTTCTAATATTCTATTTACCTCTTGAACTTCTTTCTTATTTATTTTGTGGTTTCATATATCTGATTCTGAGAGTGCAAGTTTGAGATCTCCCACTATTATAGTTTTGCTATTTCTTTTTGCAACTCTCTTAACTTCTCCTTTAGGGATTTAGATGCTATACCACTTGGTGCATATATGTTTAGTATTAATATTGCTTCATTATCTAGGGTACTTTTTTTTAGCAAGATATAGTTTCCTTCCTTATTTCTTTTAATTAGATCAAGTTTTGCTTTTGCTTGATCTGAGATAAAGATGGCTACCCCTGCTTTTTTTTTTTTTACTTCACCTGAAGCATAATAAATTCTGCTCTAGCCTTTTACCTTTACTCTGTATATATCATCCTTTTTAAAATGTGTTTCCTCTAAACAACTTATTGTAGCAATCTGCCTTTTGATCCAGTATGCTACCTGCCTCTGCTTTATGGGAGAGTTCATCCCATTCACATTTATGATTAAAACTACTAATTCTCTATTCCCTGCAATCTTGTTATCCCCAGATTATATTTTTCTTTTTCTTTCTCTCCCTATCCCCCCCTCCCCAGTATTAAATTTATGGGCACCACTTGCCTTATGCAGCTCTCCCTCTTTAGAATCCTTCCCATCCCCTTTGAGTCCATCCCCCTTTCTTATATCTTTTCCTTATTTTTCTGCATTCCCTTCTATTTAGTCTACTGTTTTCCTTTTCCCTTTTCCTCTCCTGCTTTTTAATGAGGTGAGAAAAATTTCTGTGTAAACCAAATATGTCTAATTTTTTTTTGTCTTTGAGTCAAATCTGATGAGAGTAAGATTCACACAGTGTTCCTTTCCCTTCCATAATTCCCTTGGATACAATAGATTTCCTTTGCCTCTTTGTGAGATGTAATTTCCCTCTTTTTATGTCCACTTTTCACTTTTTATGAATCTTTTTATGAATGTTATGAAATTTTATGAATTTATGAATGGGCATAAATGTATGCCCATAACAGAAATACAGTTCTCAAAAGTTCTTTTATCTTTTTATGCTTCTCTTGAGTCCCACATTTGGAGGTCAAATATTTTGTTTAGCTCTGTTTTTTTTCATTAGGAATAAATGGAATTTACCTGTTTCATTGAATGCCCATCTTCTGCTCTGGAAGAAAATGCTCAGCTTAGCTGGATAGTTTACTTTTGGCTGCATTCCAAGTTCTTTTGCCTTTCAGAATATCAGAATCCAGGCCTTCAATCCTTTAATTTGGAAGCTGCTAGATCCCCAGTCAGCCTTATTGTGGCTCCTCAGTGTTTGAATTGTTTTTTTCTGGCTGCTTGTAATATTTTTTCCTTAGTCTGATGGTTTTGAAATTTAGTGACAATATTCCTTGGTGTTTTTATTTTGGGGTCTCTTTCAGAAGATGTTCAATAAGGGTGAACCCAAGATGGTGCAGAAGGCACATGCGACTATCTAAGCTCCTCTCATGCCCTCATGACCAATTATTAAATTCAGCCTCAAAAATAACGCTTGACTGCTAAAATTCACGGAGATCAGAAGCACAGCAACTTACTAGCCAAAGATAATCTGGAAGATTGCCAGAGCAGGTTTGTCCTGAGGGGAGGGAACATACCAGTACAGGCAGGGAGATAGGAGAGACTAGCTTTGGTAGCAGACAGGAGTGGAGGTGACCTCTGCCATTAGAAAAATTAGAAAGATGACTCTGCCATAGGCTGATTGCTCTAACTTGATTACAAAGCAGACCAACATAAAGGCAAGGTAGAGGATACTCTAAAAATGCCAGAACCTAACAAGATCTGGTTATATCCACCCAAAACCAGAAGTGACTCAGCACAGACTACAATACAGTTATGCAGCTGCATTCTGCAGGCAGTTACAAATCTGCATGGCAGGGCTGCACAGCCCAGGGCAGCCTCTAATGAGCACAGTACGGGGGGCTCAGGCTGGGGTAATAGAACTTGAGTGTTCTTCTCTGGGCAGGGACACTTTCTGATCCCTCTGGGACTATTTGCTGGTCAGCAACTGATACCCACATTCGCATGGCAGGCTTTGGCTTGGGGTAGTGACACTTTGACTGCTCATTTTCTAGCCCCAGGGCAGTTGTTAACTGCACAGCAGGGCTCTTCGAAGGGAAATTCCACAGCTTGGCCATGCAGGCCTGAGTTAGTTCTGGTGGGAAATCTTTCCCAGAGCATTCCTGTACCTTGCTGCTCCTTGTAGCTAGTTGGCAGGAGAGCTACTTGTCTATACACCTATTCCTGTTCTGCAGAGGAAGCTGGTAACCTCCTGGCCCTAAAGGCATATCCTAAAGGCTTTTAAAAGATGAGTAAAAAAATCAAAAGGACAATCAATAGCTTCTATACAGAAAGAGAGCAGGTTTTCAACCCCAAGGACATTAATAGCAGACAGTCTCCAGACAATTGTTGGTACCCAACACAAAGGCTCTCCTAGAAGAAACTATTAAAAATCTTAAAAGAGAATTAGAAGGGAAATGGGGAAAGGAAAGAGAAGCTTTTCAAGAGAGCAACAATTTCCTGAAATGTGAATTGAAAAAGGTAAAAAAAAAACTCTGAAGAACTGGAGAAAAACAGAATTTGTGAATTGGAAAAGGTAAAGAATTCCCAAGAAAGTAGGATTTGTGAATTGGAAAAAGAAAATAACTACCAAAAAAAGATTAGTGAAATGGCAAAAAAATCCCATAGAGAAAAACAACTCATTTAAAAACTCAATTGGACATATACAAAAGAGGTTAAAAAAAGGTAATGAAGAAAATAACTCATTAAAAATCAGAACTGAACAAATATAAATGAATGATTCATTGAAGAATGAATGATTCTTTATTCATCAGTCCAGCAAAACCAAAAAAATGAAAAATTTGGAAAAATATTAAATATACACTTGGAAAAACAACAGATCTGGAAAATAGATCTAGGAGAGATAATCTGAGAAGTATTGGACTTCCTGAAGATTATGATGAAAAAAGAGCCTAGATACTATTTTACAGGAAATCATCAAAGAGAACTACCCAGATGTAATAGAACCAGAAGGTATAGTAGGTGTAGAAAGAATTTATTGAACACCTTCCATAAAAGACACTAAAATAAAAACTCCAAGGAATATTGTCCCCAAATTTCAGAACTATCAGACTAAGGAAAAAAATATTACAAGTAACCAGGAAAAAACAATTCAAATACCGAAGTACCACAGTAAGGGTCATTCAAGATCTGGCTGCCTCAACATTAAAGGATCAAAGAGCCTGGAATCTGATATTCCAAAAGGCAAAAGAACTTGGAATGCAGCCAAGAATAAACTACCCAACTAACCTGAGCATTTTCTTCTATGGAAGAAGATAGATATTCAATAAAACAGAGGAATTGCATTTGTTTCTGAGGAAAAAACCAGATCTAAACAAAAAAAAATTGATCTCCAATGACAGGACTCAAGAGAAGCAGAAAAAGGTAAAAGGAACTCTTGAGAACTTTATCTCTGTTGTGGATATACATAAAGATCACATGTATAATTTGATTTTTCTTATATAAAATAAAAAGGGAAGTAGAAATAGAAAGAGGATAGTGTCAGAAAAAAGGAAAAAGGGGAGATAAAAAGAGGGAAACTACATCCCATGATGAGGCAAAGGAAACCTATCATATCTGAGGGAACTTAGAGAAGGGGAGGAACATTGTGTGAATCTTAACTCTCATCAGAGTTAGAGAAAATAATTGACATATTTGTTTTACAGAGAATCTTATCTTATCTCATTAAAAAGTAGGAGAAGAAAAGGGAAAAGGAAAGGAGTAATAAGGGAAGTAATAATAACTCTCAGAATTAGATACATTAAACCACAAAACAAATAAGAAAGAAATTAAAGATGTAAAGAAAATATTAGAAAAATTAGATATGATAGATCTTTGAAAAAACTGAATGGTAACAGAAAGGAGTATACTTGCTTCTCAGCAGTTCATGGAAACTATACAAAAATTGACCGTATATTAGGACATAAAGACCTTAAAATTAAATGCAGGAAGGCAGAAATAATAAATGCATTCTTTTCAGATTCCGATGCAATAAAAACTACATTCAAGAAAAAGTTAGGGGTAAATAGACCAAAAAGTAATTGTAAACTAAATCATCTCATCTTAAGAATGATTGGGTGAAACAGCAAATTATAGACACAATCAATAATTTCACTGAAGATAATGACAACAATGAGACATCATACCAAAATTTGTGGGATACAGCCAAAGTGGTAATAATGAGAAATTTTATATCCTCTCTAAGGATTATTATCACTCTTTGCTGATGATATGATGATATACTTAGAAAACCCCAGAGATTCTACTAAAAACCTATGAAAAATAATCCACACCTTTAGCAAAGTTGCAGGATACAAAATAACCCACATAAGTCATCAGCATTCTTATATATCACTAACAGAACCCAACAGTTAGAGTTACAAAGAGAAATTCCATTTAAAGTAACTATGATTGTCTAAAATATTTAGAAATCTATCTGCCAAGGGAAAATCAGAAACTTTATGAGCAAAACTACAAATCACTTTCCACACAAATTAAGTCTGATGCAACGAACTGGAAAAATATTAAATGCTCTTGGATTGGGTGAGCAAATATAATAAAGATGACAATGCTATCTAATCTATTTATTTAGTGCTATACCAATCAGACTCCCAAAAATCTATTTTGATGACCTAGAAAAAATAACAACAAAGTTCATATGGAAAAACAAAAGGTCAAAAATTTTAAGGGAAATAATAAAAAAAATCAAATGAAGGTGGCCTAGCTATACCAGATCTAAAATTATATTATAAAGCAGCGGTTACTAAAATCATCTAGTATTGGCTAAGAAATAGAGTAGTTGTTCAACGGAATAGGTTAGGTTCAAAGGACAAACAGCCAATAACTTTAATAATGTAGTGTTTGACAAACCTAAAGACCCCAGTTTTGGGGATTAGAATGAATTATTTGACAAAAATTGTTGGGAAAATTGGAAATTAGCATGGCAGAAACTAGGCATTGACCCACACTTAACAGAGTACACCAAGATAAGATCAAAATGGGTTCATGACCTTGGCATAAAGAATGAGATTATAAATAAATTGGAAGAGCATAGGATAGTTTACCTCTCAGACTTGTGGAAGAGGAAGGAATTTATGACCAAAGAAGAACTAGAGATCACTATTGACTACAAAATAGAAAATTTTGATTATATCAAATTGAAAATGTTTTGTACAAACAAAACTAAGGCAGACAAGATTAGAAGGGAAACAATAAACTCGGAAAAATTTTTACAGTCAAACGTTCTGATAAAGGCCTCATTTCCAAAATATATAGAGAATTGATCCTAGTTTATAAGAAATCAAGCCATTCTTCAATTGATAAATGGTCAAAGGATATAAACAGACAATTCTCAGACGAAGAAATTAAAACTATTTCTAGCCATGTGAAAATATGCTCCAAATCATTATTAATCAGAGAAATGCAAATTAAGACAACTCTGAGATACCACTACATACCTGTCAGATTGGTTAGAATGACAGGGAATGATAATGCAGAATGTTGAAGGGGATGTTGGAAAACAGGGACACTGAAACATTGTTGGTGGAATTGTGTACACATCCAGCCATTCTGGAGAACAATTCAGAACTATTCTCAAAAAATTATCAAACTGTGCATACCCTTTGATTCAGCAGTGTTTCTACTGGACTTATACCCCAAAGAGATACTAAAGAAGGGAAAGGGACCTGTATGTGCCAAAATGTTTGTGGCAGCCCTGTTTGTAGTGGCTAGAAGCTGGAAAATGAATGGATGCCCATGAATTGGAGAATGGTTGGGTAAATTGTGGTATATGAATGTTATGGAATATTATTATTCTGTAAGAAATGACCAGCAGGATGAATACAGGAAGCTTGGAGAGACTTACATGAACTGATGCTAAGTTAAATGAGCAGAACCAGGAATCATTATATACCTCAACAACGATACTGTATGAGGATGTATTCTGATGGAAGTGGATTTCTTCAGCAAAGAGAAGATCTAAATAAGGTTCAATTGATCAATGATGGACAGAAGCAGCTACACCTAAAGAAAGAACACTGGGAAATGAATGCAAACTGCTTGCATTTTTGTTTTTCTTCCCGGGTTATTTATACCCTCTGCATACAATTCTCCCTGTGCAAGAAGAGAACTATTCAGTTCTGCACACATATATTGTATCTAGGTTATATTGTAGCCTATTTAACATGTATAGGACTGCTTGCCTTCGGGGAGAGGGAGTGGAGGGAGGGGAAAAATTGGAACAGAAGTGAGAGCAATGGATAATGTAAAAAAATTACCCAGTCATGGGTTCTGTCAATTAAAAAGTTATTAAATAATAAAAAATAATATAGTTTTAGATCTGGCACAGTAGCCACTTTTATTAGAATTTTTTTCACTAATTCCCTTGAAATTCTTGATCTTTTGTTTTTCCAGATGAACTTTGTTATGTTTTCCTGATTGGTGAAAGAATTTCTTCAGAGTTTGATTGGTATTGCACTAAATAAGAAGATTAATTTAGGTAGTATTGTCATTTTTATTATATTTGCTTGGCCTATCCATGAGCATTTGATATTATTCCAACTGATTAGATGTGACTTTATTTGTGTGGAAAGTGTTTTATAGTTGGTAATATAGCTCCTGACTGACCCTTGCCAGGTAGATTCCCAAATATTTTATACTACTGACAATTATTTTGAATGGAATTTCTTTTTGTATTTCTTGCTGCTGGATGTTGTTGGTTGTATATAAAAATGCTAATGATTTATGTGGATTTATTTTATATCCTGCAACTTTGCTAAAGTTGTGAGTTGATTCTAATAGTTTTTTTTTCACTTGATTATCTAGTATACTGTCATCCTCTGCAAAGACCGATATTTTGGTTTCCTCATAAGCTACTCTAATTCCTTTAATCTCTTTTTTCTTTTCTTATTGCCAAAGCAAACATTTCTAAAACAACATTGAATATTATTGATGATAGTGGGCAGCCCTGTTTCACTCCTGATTTTATTAACAATGATCCAAGTTTTCCACATTATATATGATGCTTGCTGATGGTTTAAATAAATGCTAGTGATCATTTTAAAGAAAAATCCATTTATTACTATATTCTCTAGTGTTTTATTAGGAATGGGTGTTGGATTTTAATAAATTTTTTTCTGCATCTATTGAGATAATCACATTTTTTTGTTAATTTGGTTATTAATTTAGTTAATTATGCTGATAGTTTTCGTAATATTGAACCAGCCCTCCATTCTAGGTATACATCCTACTTGTTCATGCTGTATCATCCTTGGGATGATTATTTGTAATCTCTTGGCTAATACTTTAAGATTTCTGCATCAATATTCATTAGGGAAATTGGTCTTTAATTTTCTTTCTCTGTTTTTGTCTTACCTGGTTTAGGTATCAGTACCATGTCTATGTCATAAGAGGAATTTGGTAGGAGTCCTTCAGTCCTTATTATTTTCAAATACTTTATATAGTGTTAGAATTAATTGTTCTTTAAATATTTCATAGAATTCACATGTAAAGGCATTTGTTCTTACAGAGTTGATTAGCAGCTTGTTCTATTGCTTTTTCTAAAATGGGAGTGTTTAAATAATTTATTTCTTCTTCTGTTAACCTGAACAATATATATTTTTGTAAATATTCTTCCATTTCATTTAGATTGTCAAATTTATTGGCATATAATTTGGCAAAATAACTGCTAATTTTTGCTCTAATTTCCTCTTCATTGTTAGAAAGTTTTTCCTTTTCATTTTTCAGACTAAAAATTTGATTTACCTGTTTTTTTCTAATCAAAGTAACTGAAGGTTTATCTGTTTTTTTGTTTTTTTTTCATAAAACTCTTAGTTTTATTTATTAATTAGTTTTCTTATTTTCAGTTATATTAATCTTTCCTTTTATTTTCAGTATTTCAAGTTTGTTATTTAATTAAAGGTTTTTAATTTGTTCTTTTTCTAGTTTTTTTAGTCATGAGCCCAACTCATTGATCTTCTTTTTCTCTATTTTATGCAAGTAAGCATGTAAAGATATAAAATTTCCCCTTATTATTGTTTTGACTGGATCCCGCAGATTTTGGTGTGTTGTCTCATTATTGTCATTCTCTTAGATGAAGTTATTGATTGTGTCTATGATTTGTTGTTTTACCTATTCATTCTTTTATTTAATTTCCAATTAATTTTTGGTCAATTTTCTCTTAGTCTTATATTGCATGTAAGTTTTATAGCATCATGATCTGAAAAAATGCATATACTATTTCCAACTTTGCATTTGATTTTGAGGTTTTTATGCCCCAATAAGTGATCAATTTTTGTATAGGTTCCATAAACTGTTGGGGGAAAAATAAAATCCTTTCTGTCTCCATTCAATTTTCTGCAAAGATCTATTATAACTAACTTTTTAAAAATTCTGTTTACCTCCTTAACTTCTTTCTTATTCATTTTGTGGTTCAATTTATCTACTTCTGAGACAGCAAGGTTGAGATCCCCTACTAGTACAGTGTTGCTGTCTATTGTTTTTTTCTTGCATCTCTCTTAACTCCTCTTCTAGGAATTTTCATAGTATATCACTTGGTGCATATATGCTTAATATTGACATTGCTTCATTATCTATGGTACCCTTTAGCAATATAGTTTCCCTCATCTCTTTTAATTAGATCTATTTTTGCTTTTACTTGATCTGCAATTAGGATTGCTACTTCTGCATTTCTATTACACCTGAAAGCATAATAGATTCTGCTCAAAGCCCTTTATCGTCATTCTGTATGTATCACTCTACTTTAAATATGTTTCTAGTAAACAACATATTGTAGGATTCTGCCTTTTAATCCAGTCTGCTATCTTCTTCCATTTCATTCCATTTATATTCACAGTTAAAATAACTAATTCTGTATTTCCTGCCATCTCATTTACCCAAAGTCATCTTTTTCTCTTTTCTTTCTGCCTTCCCTCCTCCCCAGTATTTTGTTTCTGATCACCACCTCACTCAAACAGCCCTTCCCCTATATAGCTCTTCCCTCTTTCTTATCCCTTTCCCCTATTATTTGTTTTCCCTTCTATTAGTCTCCCCCTTTCCTTTCCACTTTCACCTTCCACTTTCCTATAAGGTGAGAGAAGTTTCTCTATGATACCAAATATGTTTAGTATTTTCTCTCTCTGAGACAAATCTTATGACAATAGGATGTACAAATATTCATTCCCCTCCCTTCTTTCTCTCAAGTATAGTAGGTCTTCTTTGCTACTTCATGAGATGTAATTTCCCTCATTTTACTCTATCTTCTCTTTTTTTTTTTCTGATACAATCCCCTTTCCACCTCTATTTTCTTTTTTTTATATTATCATAATAAAATTGAATTATACTTGGACTTTCTAAGTATATCCAAACAGAAATATAGTTCTCAAGAATTCTTTCCTTTTTTTCTTTTTATGTTTTTCTTGAATTTTGTGTTTGGAGATCAAATTTTGTTCAGTTCTGGTCTTTTAATTAGAAATAGGTGAAATTCACCTATAACATTGAATGCCTATCTTCTTCTCTTAAAGACAATGCTCATTTTAGCTGGATAGCTTACTCCTGGCTGTAATTCAAGTTTATTTTACTTTTGGAATATCAGATTCCAGTCCCTTTGATCCTTTAAAGTGGAAACCTGCTAGTTCCTAGGTAATCCAAATTGGGCCCCTGTGGTATTTAAATTGTTTCTTTTTAGCTGCTTGCAATAGCTTTTCCTTGGTGCAATAGTTCTGAAATTTAGCCACAACATTCCTTGGGGATTTAATTTTGGGTTCTCTTTCAGGAATTAATTACTGAATTCTTTCAATGGCTATTTTACCTTTTGATATCAGGGCAGTTTTTCTTTATCATTTTCTGTAAAATAATGTTTTGTTATGGCTTTCATTAAGTCCAATAATCCTTCAATTGTCTCTCCTTGATCTATTTTCCAGGTCAGCTATTTTTCCCAGGAGGTATTTCATATTTTCTTCTATTTTTTTCATTTTTTTTCTTTTTACTTAACTTATTCTTGAAGTCTTATTGAGTCATTCACTTCCATCTGTTCAATTCTAAGTTTTAGTGTATTATTTTCATCAGTTACCCTTTTAAGCCTCCTTTTGTATTTAGTTAGTTGAATTGTTTTGTTCATTGAATATTTTTTCCGTTTCACAAATGTTGTTTTTAGTGAATTTGTATCTTTTTAATTTCTATTTTGTAGGGCATTATATGCTTTTTCCATTTCTTCTTGTAATGATCTCATTTCCTTTTAACATTTTTCTTCTAACCTTCTTTTAAGACTCTTTATGCAATCCTCCAGGAAGGATTTATCAATGGAGACCAGTTAATATCTCCCTTTGGGCCTTCATCTGGAGTTGCTTTGTTTTTAGGAACTTCAGGATTTGAGATCTGTTCTTCTCTCTCTCCATAAAATCTGCCTATGTTTTTGTTTTTGTTGTTCATTGTTCATCATTTTTTAAAGGGTTGAAATCTGTTCTTAATTTAAAGGAGCAACAGTTGATTCAGTTTGCCTTAAGGCTGTTCTGCTGATTGATTTTCAGTACTGGGCAACCCGGGATAGGTCCCACTTTCTTACAGGATTCAGTGATTTCCAATTTGTCTTTTGTAGCAAATCTGACAAATCACCTGCTTGCAAGCAGGACAGAGTAGCCTAAGAGGCTCTCAGAACATTCCCAGGTGCATGGAAGCTGCAACACTCTTGACTCCTGGCCCCACCTCCTTTCCCCAATCTCTCTTTGCTGTAATCTGGGCTAGGCAGGTTGTCCCTGTGCCTGTTTGAAACAGACCTGTTCTGAAGTTCTTCCAAGGTATTTTCTTCTGGAAATGCATTGTACTCCAAATATTTGTGGGTTCTTTGACTCCAAAACCAGTTTAGAGGCTTAATCTGTTGTTGGTTTGACAGAAGGTCAGAGGAAGTCACAGAAAGTTGTGTCTGCTCTTCACCATTTTGCCTCCACTCTCAAAATGTTGCATATCTTATACTTGGATCTAGGTCTCAGTTCCAGGTCTCAGCCTCATGACAAGAAGGAGTACACCAGAGATTGAGGCCATCCAGGTCACAAGTCCAGGGTAGAAAAGAGTACTTGTGGTTACTCATAGACTGTAATGTTCTCTCTAAATGCAATGTTCTTTGGGAGCAAGTTTCTTGGGGGGGTTTCTGGGAGCAGCCTTCATTTCAAGTCAGTAATCACCCCAAATGCAGCCAGGGATTAAAGTCCAAATCCTTTATTGTCTCTTTCCAAGTCTTATCTTCTTTCCTGGGGCCTGGTTAACTTTCTTAAAAGCCTATCTCTCTCCTTGGTTCCGGGAGTTTAAGCTCCTGCTGCCAGTCCTTTGTCTTCTCTGCTTCTGCCAGCTTCTTGAGTTCCTCCTGAATATGTCTTGGTTTCTGTGGGGGAGGTAGGAAGACCACCACCACTTCTCTGGTTTTTCCTAGTTCTCCCCAACTGAATCCTGGCTAAGGCTCCTAGCTTATATATGCTCTTTTAAAGGTGTGAATCTTGTAGAACTGTAGTAAGTACTAAATACATGTACTGAACTAGAGAACTGTTAAGTACCATGCTAAATTAGATAACTATTGTCTCTTTCAATTCCACTGACAGCACCTGGAGAATAGCTGAATAAATTATCATATATGAATGTTATAGAATATTATTATTCTGTAAGAAATGATCAGCAGGATAATTTCAGAGAGGCCTGGAGAGACTTACATGAACTGATGCTAAGTGAAAAGAGCAGAATCAGGAGATCACTGTACATGGCAACAAGATTATACAACTATCAATTCTGATGGATGGGGTTCTCTTCCACAATGAAATGATTCAAACTAATTCCAATTGTTCAGTGATGAAGAGAGCCATCTACATCCAGAGAGAAGACTGTGGGAACTGAATGAGGATCACAACATATCATTTTCACTCTTTTTCTTCCTTCTTGATGTGATTTTTCTTGTGGAAGATAACTGTAAATATGTATACATATATTGGATTTAACATATATTTTAACATATTTAACTACCTGTCATCTAGGGGAGGAGGTGGGAGGAAGGAGAGGATAATTTGAAACTGAAGGTTTTGCAAGGGTCAGTGTTGGAAATTACCCATGTATATGTTATGTAAATAAAAAGTGTTAATAAAAATTTAAAAAGATAGAAAAAAAAACCAAGAATCATGGAGGGAAATGGGAAGAGAAATTAGAGTGATAAATGAAAATCTTGAAAAAAAAGACAAGTTTCATTAAAGAAGACACAAAAATACTAAAGAAAATAGCACTTAAAAACAGAATAGCCCAAATGGTAAAAGAAGTACAATAATTCAATGAAGAGAAGAATGTCATGAAAAGCAGAACTAGCCAAACAGAAAAATAACTATGAAAATTCCTTGGAAAGGGGAGTTCCTTAAAAAGCAGAATTGGCCAAATGGATAAAATGAACAAAAATTTGCTGAAGAAAAATTATATTTAAAAAGTAGAATTGGACAAATGAAAATATGGTATAAAAGATCACTGAAGGAAAATGATTCCTTGAAAATTAGATATGGGCAAATGAATGCTAATGACTTCATGAAACATCAAGACACTATCAAAAAATCAAAATATTAAAAAAACAGAAGACATTGTGAAACATCTCATTTAAAAAAATCTGACCTAGACTATATATCCAGGAGAGATAATTTAAGAACTATTGGACTTTTTGAAAGCCATTAAAGGGGAGTCATTAAAGGGGAGTCATCTAATTCAGGAATTTGTTTTCCAATATTATACATATTTATAAGAGGTTTTCTTTTATTGCCTTCCCAATGAGTAACAGATTAAATCAGGATGTGTGTGTGTGTGTGTGTGTGTGTGTGTGTATGTGTGTTTGTGTGAAATTTGGTATCCAAAATAAAATAAAACAAAACAATATACTTGGAAAGTAATATAAATTGAAAAAAAAACTCATAGAATTGGGAAATACTTAGCCAATATGAATAAAAATGAGAGCCCAGAGAATTAAATAAAAAAGGAAGCAGGTAAAATCACAAAATATCAAAGACAAAAAAGTGAATAATGACATCTTATACATAGTTATATGTTAATAAAAATGAGAATACAAAAAAAGAAATTGAATTCATTCAAAAATGCATCCGACTGAGAGAAGATCAAATCGATATCTTAAATAACCCAGTCATAGAATTAAAATATAACTCAATAACCTTGTGCTTGTTAATTCAGAAAATATAGATTGCTTCAGAGAGAATTCCTTTTTGATTTTAAAAAAAAGTCTTCTATGAAAACTGGAAAACAGTCTGGCAGAAATTAATGATTATTGTACATCTTATACTACACTGCACAATATATTCTACATGAATGTGTCATCTTAATATTTGGTGTAATACTATTAAATACTAGAAGAGATCATGTAGCTCTCAGGGACAGGGGTAGTAGATGTATTCTTAACCAATAAGACAGAGTGGTTTGATTATATGAAATTGTAAAGCTAGGCAAATAGGTATTCAGTCAAATAGGGAAAAAAATTCTCTTTGTCAAATTTCTCTAAGGATTTCGTTTCTAGGAGAGATAAACAATTAATATAAAAACAAAAAAAATGTGATTTCATACATATGTATATGTATCTGTGTCACTTATAGATAAATGGTCAAAGGGTATGAACAAATATTTTAATTCAGCAGTCATGTGTTTATTTTTTTTATTTTTTATAATTTTATTTTCAAAATACATGCAAAGATAGTTTTCAACATTCACTCTTGCAAAACAAATTTTCCCCCTTCCTTCTTCCTCCCCACCTTCCCTAGACAGCAAATAATCCAATATAGATTAAACATGTAAAAATCTTTTAAATATATTTCTGCATTTATCATGCTACATCAGAAAAAAAAATCAGGGCAAAGAAAGAAAAAAAATGAGAAAGGAAAAAACAAGTAAGCAAACAACAACAAAAAAGTGAAAATACTATGTAGCTATGCACATTTCATCTCCATAGTCCTCTCTCTGGATGTAGATGACTCTCAATTACAAATCTATTGAAACTAGTCTGAATTACCTCATTGTTGAAAAGAGCCAAGTTCATTACAGTTGATCATCACATAATCTTATAGCTGTGTACATTGTTCTCTTTGTTTTACTCACTTCACTTAAAATCAGTTCATGTAAGTCTCTCCTGGCCTTTCTGAAATTATCCTGATGATTCTTTCTTATAGAATAATATTTCATCATTATATTCATATGTCATAATTTATTCAACCATTTCCCAAGTGATGGGCTTCCATTCAGTTTCCAGTTCCTTGACATTACAAAAAGGGCTGCTACAAACATTTTTGCACATGTGCTTCCTTTTCCCTTTTTAATGGTCTCATTGAAATACAGACCCAGTAGAATCACTGCTTGATCTAAGAGTATGCACAGTTTGATACCCTTTGGGCATAGTTCCAAATTGCACTCCAAAATGGTTGGATCGGATGAACAATAACTTTTCTAAAAAAAAAAAATTGCCAACCCTTAACAACCATATGAAAAAATATTTAAAATTGCCACTAATAAAAGTGATGCAAAGGTTAAAAATCATATTATGTTTAATATGTTACTTCTAATACATCAAATTGACAAAGATGGCAAATGATGAAAATAGTCATTATTAGAAGAGTTGTGAGAAGATAATAACAGCAATGTATTATTGATGGAGTTGTAAAATAAATTGGGAAGCAATTTATAATTATGTAAATAAAGTTACTGAAATGTCAATATCCTTTAATCAATCCAGAGTTTTCATAACTTGACTCATATCCAGAGGCTGTTGATAAGAAGAATGTCCCCAAATGCAGCAAAATATTTATAATAGCAATTGCAGTGGGGTTTTTTTTGTTATAGCAAAAGTTAGAAACAAAGTAAATTTCTATTGACTTGGGAAGTGACTAAACAATTGTTTTGCATGAGTATAACTATGCTTTAAAAACTGTTGAGAAGTAAATATAGAGAAATATGAAAGATTTTCATAAACTGGTGCAGAATAGAGTTATGAAAACAACATATCCAATAACTACAAGAATGTAAATGAAAAGTACAACTAGAAAATCATCAAAATCAAATGATTCATAATTATTAAAAATAAACCATAACTTGAAAGGAGAGATGAGAAAATCTTCCTACTACTTATTCCTTGCAGATATGTTAAGTCCACAAGTATGATATTTCATATGTTTACACATGCTTTTTGATGTGCTGCTATGCTGATTTTTCTTATTTTTCTTTTCATTTCATATTTTTGTCTTTTGAAAAAGATTGTTTTTACATGGGACACCTCTTCTGGAAGGGGTAAGAATACTGGGGAAAACTGTGGTGGTGTAAAAAATAAAAGACATCAGAAATCCCTATTTTAATATAAATTTCTAATGAACATGCTAGTAAATAGAGTAGAAAATATATTTTTTCAATTAACTGCAATACTCAGATCAGATGAAGAATGAATCTTAAGAACAAAATTAATTCCCACTAAAGAAAGTCAGTTTTACAAATAGGCAAATCAGCAATTTTTATCCCTCAATATAATGCCAACTTCTTGGAGATAACATTTTTATTTTTTTTTTTTTGGATCCTCAAATCCAGCCTAATTAATACCTCATACATAGTATGGCTAATATATGCTTACTGAATGAATTCTGAATATTTTCCCTTCCTAGCTGTAAAGAGGCTTAAACTTTTTCTTTTCTTGACCTTCCTTGCTTTTTTGTCTGAGATTTAGCTATATGTCATGTGATTTCAAAAAAGCAGGTTAGTAAGTATCTAACTAAAGACACTTATTTTTCTTTGTGCTAAATGATATTCTTTAAAATTATGTGACCTTGTATAAGTCCCCACATTGCTTAAAAACTGAGCTACAATGAAGCTAGAAGTTAATACATAAACTCACATTGTGTTTACAAGTGTTCACATATGCTCACACATCATCATTATGGGAGTTAGTGATATTTTGAAGGTTTTCACTAAGAAATGTTATCTGCCTTCTCAATAATAATAATAATAGAGGCCTTTCCTGTACAAAAATTTTCCTTCAGCAATATTGTACATTCAGGTATTTGGCTCATGAAATATCTATAGCAATTAATTTTTTTTCCCCTCTTAAAGAACAATTGTTGATTTCTAGAGTCATTAAGTAGATGACTCAATTTGTCAGGGAAATTGTATTATTATTATATTGAATTGCATTATTAGATTGAATTAGCATTTTATCCAGTTAAAAATATTTATATAATAACCCATTCTAATTTAGGTGATAAAGGGAAAACTTGGGAGCTTAGTAGAAATAAAGAATCACATGCTGTCACATAGATAAGTCAGAAAAGCCTGTGGGTGCAGATGTTTTTGAAAGAGATTATTTGACAATATTGGGGGAGAAGTTTACAAAAATAATTTTTGATTTCATGCTGGAAGATATTATTTAAAAATACTCAACTAACTGGCACCATTAAATCAAAGCAAATTTTGATACCAAAATATTTTTTCTTTCAATCTTTAATCAAAATGGCATTTATTTTCTAGTTTTCATTTTTTACTCACTTTTGACTAAAAGAAATGACTTAAAAATACACATCAGAATTCTCACATTTACAAAATAATAGAGTGCACCAATGCTCTATTAGAAAATAACAGCTTAGTTATAGACAACACTCAGGAAATCATTATAATATTGCCAAGAAGTTAGACTCAGCATATGCAAAATTAAAGAAATATCTATTTCTCTCTTTTTGAAGGTACTTTTTATGATGACCCTTGATTCCCCCAATTGTGTTATTTATTTTCACCTGCTGACCTAGTTTATCTGTTGATTTTGTAGATTCAATAGCATCTCTGCTTGAAAACAGTTAACAAAAGCTTTGAACAAAGGGTGATTATGGTTACAAATCTTTTACAGGTTTCCATTACCTTCTTTTGGCAGGTGTAGGTCTTTATTTGCTGAAATAACTTCCTCTTTTAGAAGGCTGGCTCCATGCCTTCTTTGTTTCAGCTGACATGTCAGCCTCTATTTAACTATTCACTTTTTTTTTAAACTGCCAACCATCTGGAGTTAAAGTGATTGTGAGGAAAATGAAGGAGGAGGGAAAGGATTTTTTTTTACCTTTCATAATTGTTATCAAGGTGAAAGGCTTTGTTAGACATATGAATGACCCTTCTCAGATCAGATTTCGATGGCACTTCAGAGTGGCAAAAGGTTCTTTCAAATGCTTACTCATAAAACAGCAACCAGAGGCAAAGGAACACGGGAATAGGACCAAAAAATGTGGCTAGAAATAAAGATCTGCTCAATTATAATTCAAACAAAAACAAGTGAGAAACTGTACTCTGTTGAGGCACTATTGGCCAAGCATCTGGGCTTTGGATTCATGCATAATTAAGCTTTAGACAGCTGCAGGCTTCTACAGTGCAACAGGGCACAGGATATCATAATACACAGTAGGCTGCATATCAATGGAACTGTATTTAGATTCACATGAAGCATAAGATTAAAAGACATCAGCAAAAATTAAACAGCATTCAAAATGTCAATGAACAGTTGGACAGGACACCATAAAAACAATGAGAATGTCCTGCTTTCTCTCAATTGTTCTTTTCCCCCTACAAAGAGATTTGAGCAACACTGCTGACTTTGTTCTAAAATGAAGAGAATTAGATCAAAGGAATCAATGAGCATTAATCAAGTTTCAGGGCATTGCAGGGAGAATGAAAATGGCTTGTTTTATTTTTAAAGACTTAACAGAGAAAATCACACACAAGCATTGGAACATTGTGATATACAGATGGTGAGCTTTCAGGAGAATTAAATATTCATGAAAGATAAAAATGTTTCCAGTTACATTTTTAACACATTATACTTTTAGCTCAATGTTCTTTGTGCTTTCATGATATGCAGATCCTTCTCCCCCCCCCCTTACAAAGCCTGCACAATGCTTTCTTGACTGCATGTGGGGACTGAGTCCTATTGCATGCAGCTAAGGTGAACACAATATGCCAGTTACCTTCATTGGGATCTTTTAGTTAGTTCCTTCATTAAACTTTCTTTACCATGAGGGAAATAACTATCTTTGGAAACTGGACTAAGCCTCTATCACATTCTAAATACTAGAGTCCCAGGACAATCTTTTTTTGGACCAGGACAGGGAAGTGTACCACTTCCAAGTAACAGAATTCTTTGCTTTGACTCAGACTACCTTCTGCCAAATATTTCCTATTTCATTGCATATACTCACTTCAAGGGGGACCAGAAAATTTTCTTAAAGGGTTTTAATCTTATTAACTTGATTAGAATAGGAAGACAAAAATTCATTGCCCTTAAGACAAGATTGTTGTTGTTAGTGTCAGACTTGTTATCCTTAATAATTGTAACATTACTCTTTGGATTTGTATTCTTTCTCTATCTTCACCTCCTCCTAGCTTTAAACATAAGGTCATAAGGTTGTCTGCACTGGGAAAGATGAGAAACTATATATATATATATTTCTTTTTATGAGAATAAAATGAAGAATTCATTCATAAATTAGTGAAATTAATGAAAAAAAAAACCCTGTATGCCAAGGGATTAGGATATTGGATAATACAGTATTTGAGTATAAATTGAATTTGTTGTGAATTTATTTAATTTTTAAAAGGGCAAGTCAAGAGATGAGTAGAGCCAAGATGGTGGAGATAAATCATGAAGTTGCTTGAGCTCTCTCAAGTTTCCCTCAGAAACAACATGAAACTAAGCGTCTGAACAGATTCTGGAATAACAGTACCTATAAAAATAGAATGAAATAATTTTCCAGTTCAAGATAACATGGAAGTACTTCAGGAAGTTCAGTCTCACTTTCATGTAAAGAGAGAGTAGTTCAGTACAGATGGTGTCCAGGAAAGTCAGTGGGAGGATTTTAGCCAAAGTACAGACCAACAACGGATACCACTTATCCTAACTTAACAAGAGAGTAGCACAGCAGACCAGTAGCAGAGCATCCAGTTCCACTGCAAAAACAAATTGCCAGCCCAGGAAACCAGACAACAACAAATAGAATTTGGTCAGGCTACCCCATATGCTATGACAAAGTCATCAAAGAAACACAAGAAAGCCTTATGCTTAAAGCTAAAATTTAAAGAAGCCCAAATCTCAGTCAGATAGTAAGCTTGAGACAGTGCCCCTTATGCCCTAAGTTTAGAGCTTGACTTTAAAAGCCAGGAATAAAGAAAGGAAGGAAGGAAGGAAGGAAGGAAGGAAGGAAGGAAGGAAGGAAGGAAGAAAGGAAGAAAGAAAGAGACAAAGGAAGGAAGGAAGGAAGAGAGAAAAAGAAAGAAAAAGAGAAAGAAATAGAATGAGAGAAAGAAAGAAAGAAAAAGAGAGAGAAAGAAAGAAAGAAAAGAGAGGGAAAAAGGGAGAGAGGGGGGCTAGAGAGGGAGGAAGGGAGGCAGGGAGGAAGGAAGGAAGGAAGAAAAACATCTTTGACCATAGAAAGCTACTATGGTGTGATACAGAAGATCAAAACATCAACTCAGAAGAGGACAAAATGCTTACATGTGTAAACCCAAAGTAGAATTAGCTTAATGGAAAAGGAAATTCAAAAGTTAGTTGAAGAAAACCATATGTTTGAAAACTAGAACTCGGGAAATGGAAGTTAATGATTCTACAGGACATCAAGAATCAGTCAAAGAAACTAAAAGGAATGGAAAAAAATAGATGAAAATGTAAAATACCTTATTGGAAAAACAATAAACCTGGAAAACTGATCCAAGTGACACCATATAAGTATTATAGCAATACCTGAATGCCTTGATTAAACATGGGCAGCATCTTTCAAGAAATCATAAGGGGCAACTAGTTGATGCTGTGTATGGAACTCGAGGAGGACCTGAGTTCAAATATGGCCTTAGACACTTTACACTTACTAACTGCATTAGCCTGTGCAAGGCACTTAATCAGTCCTTGCCAATTCTCTTGCCAAAAATAATTCATCAGAGAAAACTGTCTGATTTACTAGAACCAAAATGTAAAATAATCATTGAAAGAATCCACTGATCACAGCTTAAAAGGGATCCCAAAATGAAAATTTCAAGAAATATTGTAGCTAAATTCCAGAATTATCAGATAAAAGGGAAAATATTACAAGTACCCAGAAAGGAAATTCTCATAAGGAGAATCTGCAGTTGTGATTATCTATATCTTAGCAGCTTCTACATTAAAAGATCAAAGGTTCTAAAATATGAAATTCTTGGAGGCAAAGGTGCTTGGTTTACTATCAAGAATGAATGACCTAACAAAAAATAAGCATATTTTACAAGAAAAAAAGGATATTCAATGAAATATTGGACTTTCAATCATTTTTGAAGAAAAGATAAGAATTACATAGAAAATTGGACTTCAAATACAAGACACAAAAGAAGCATTCAAAAGAGAAATGAAAGGGAAAAAAACATTATTTAAAGGTTAAACTGTTTATAACCCTGTATAGGACGATGATACTTGTAACTCTTGAGAATGGTATCTTTATTAGAATAAACATAGACAAAGGATGTGAGAATAAGTTGGCTTTGATGTGATGATATTTAAAAAAAAAAAGAAACATTGAGAAGTGGAAAAGGATTTTTATACTGGAAGAAAAAGAAAGAGGAGTTACCTGGGTTAATTGTATCACAAAAAGAGATACAAAAGACCTATTAAAGGTCCAAGAATCCACATTCTTAGATCAGAAGCTAAGGAAGAAATAGACAGCAAGATATATTACTGGAGGACCTCAACCTCCCCCTCTCAGAATTAGCTATAATAATATCTAATAACAATAACAAAGTTAAGGAGGTGAATAGAATCTTAGAAAAGAAATATGATTAAACTGTAGAAAAACTAAAAGGGAATAGAAAGGATTATGTATCTTTTCTCAGAAGTACATGGCATCTACACAAAAATTTACCACATATTAGGGTATAAACCTCACAATCAAATGCAGGAAGGCAGAAATATAGAATGTATCATTTTCAGTTTAGGATATAATAAAAATTGCATGAAATAAATAAACTAAAATGAATTGGAAATTAAACAAAAATCATGGAAATAATTGATAATTTCATCCAAGAGAATGACAATTATGAAACAATATAACAAAATTTTATGAGACACAACCAAAGCACTTCTTAAGGGAAATTTTATATCTCTAATTTTTTTATATTTAGAGGAAATTTTATATTTTGAAATGTATAAATGAATGAAATAGAGAAAGAGGAGATCAATGATTTGAGCATGAAAATTAAAAAGAAATAGAAAAAGAACAAACCCAAAACTGTCAGGTAAATATAAATTATAAATTTTGGAAATCAAAGGAGAAACTGACAAAATTGAAAATAAGAAATATCAACTCATATATGAAACTAAGAGTTGATTTTATTAAAAAAATAAGATAGACTTTGGTTAATTTGATTAGAAAAAGAAAATAAAACTTAATTACCAGTATCAAAAATGAAAATGTTGAATTTACCACCAACAAAGACAAAATTCCAGCAATAATTAGGAGCCATTTTGCTTAACTGCATGCCAATAAATCTGATAATCTAATTGAAGTGGATAAATATTTACAAAAATATAAATTTCCCAGATTGACAGAAAAGGAAATAAATTTTTTCCATTTTAGAAAAAAAAAATTGAACAAGTTATCTATGAACTCCCTAATTAAAATCACCAGGGCCAAATGAATTTTCAAATGAATTCTACAAAACACTTAAAGAACAATTAATTCCAATACTATATAAAGTATTTGAGAAAAAAAATGAAGAATGAGTCTTACTGAATTCCTTTCATGATACAAAAATGGTGCTGATACCTAAACCAGGAAGAAACAAAACAAGAAAAGTTATAGACCAATCACACTAATAAATAAAAAAATAAAAAAAAAATATTAGCAAAGAGATTGTCATAGCTTATTGCAAGGACAATACACTCAATACATTATATCCAAGTGGGATTTATATCAGGAAAGCAGATCTGGTTCAATATCGGGAAAACTATCAGCATAACTGATCAAATCAATAACAAAACTAAGACATCATATAACAATCTCAGATGCAGAAAAAACTTTTTTTTTTCAGAATACAGCCCCATTCCTATTAAAAAAAATACTAGAAAGCATAAGAATACATTAAAATTTCCTCAAAAAAAAAATCAGCATCTATCTAAAACAATGAGAGCATTATATATAATAGGGTTAAAGTAGAATCTCTCCCACTAAGATCAGGGGTGGAATAAAGATGTGTATTATTACCACTATTGTTCAGTATTGTAATATAAATATTAACTTCAGCAATGAGAATAAAAAGAAATTTAAGGAATTAGAAGGGGTAATGAGGAAACAAAACTATCATTCCTTGCAGATGCTATGCTATCATACCTGGGCAATCCAACAAGTAAAAAGTACTTACAAAATTAACAACTTCATCAGAGTTGCAGGATATAAAATAAACTCACATAAATCATTGGCATTTTTACATATTACCAACAAAACCTAGAATCAAGCAATAGAAAGATAAGTTTCATTTAAATTAACTAGATAGGTGCAGTGGATAGAGCACCAAACCTGAAGTCCGCAGGACCTGAGTTCAAATCTGGATTCAGACACTTAACATTTCCTAGCTGTGTGATCTTGGGCAATTCACTTAACCCCAAATGCCTCAGGAAAAAAAAATAAAATGACTTAGATAATATAAATATTTAAGAGTTTTACTTATCAATACAAAGCTATATACTATGTGAACACAATTGCAAAGTATGTTTTCATACAAATAAACTCACATCTGGAAAATATCAATTGCTCATGTGTAGGCTGAATAAAAATGACAATTCTACCTAAATTAATCTACTTATTCAGTGCCATATCAATGAAAATACTAAAAAATATTTATAGAGCTCAAAAAGTATTAACAAAATTCATCTGGAAAAACAAAAGATCAATATCAAGGGGATTTGATGCTGAAAAATTGCAAAAAGCAGTGACCTAGACATACCAGACTTAAAACTGTATTATAAAGCAGCAGTCATAAAAATCATTTGGTATTGGCTAAGAAATAGAGTGGTGGATAAGTGGAATAATCAATGACTATGTAACCTACTGTTTTGATAAACCCAAAGTCTCCAGTTTCTGAAATAAAAGCTCACTGTTTGACAACAATTGCCAAAACAACCTAGAAAACTGTATGGCAGAAAATAGCCATTGGTCAAGATCTCATATGCTATAGTAAGATAAAATCAATGATGATTTAGACAAAAAGGATGATATTATAAGCAAATTAGGAGAGCAAAGGATAGTCTAAATTTTGGATCTGTGGAGAAGGTTGGAATTTGTGGCCAAAGAAGAGCTAGCAAACAGTATGAAAAGTAAAATGAATAATTTTTTAAATTAAAGCTTTTTATTTTTCAAAACATATGCATGGGAAATTTTTTAACATTAGCCCTTGCAAATTGTTCCAATTTTCCCTCTTTTCCCCCATGCTCTCCCCTAGATGGCAAGTAGTCCAATATATGTGAAACATGATAGAAATATATGTTAAATTCAATGTGTGCATACATATTTATAAATTATTGTGCTGCACAAGAAAAATCAAATCAAACCAGGAAAAAAAATGAAGCAGAAGAATAGATTAATAAAATACAAGCAAGCAACAATGAAAAGAGTGAAAATGCTATGTTGTGAATTACATTCAGTTCCCATGGTTCTCTTTATGGCTCTCTTCATCACTGAAAAATTGGAACTGGTTTGAATCATCTCATTGTTGAAGAAAGCCACATCCATCAGAATTGTTCATTGTATAATCTTGCTGTTGCTGTGTATGTTTCTGTTTCTCCTTGGATGTAAAAAGAAAAATTCCCCATTTTCTGCTTCTCTTCCAATCTTAGCTGCATTGGTTTTGTTTGTATAAAAGCTTTTAAATTTAATATAATCAAAATCATCCATTTTGCTTTTTATAATATTTTCCAGTTCTTATTTGGCCTTATATTACTTCTTTTTACCCAGATCTGAGAAGTAGAACATTAATTGTTCTCTTTAAAATGAATAGTTTTTATTACATTGAATTAAAAAGTTTCTGTACAAACAGAATCAATGAAGAAATTATTAGAAGGGAAGCAAAAAACTGGGGGAAAATTTTTTGCAAACAGTGTTTCTAATAAATGCCTCCATTCCAAATGCATTGAGAAATGAATCAAATTTGTGAAAATGCAAGACATTGGATGGAGCCAAAATAGTGGAGAGAATACACTTTTTATTCGGATCTATTCCTACAACCCTCAGACTAGCTAGCAAATCCATCTTCTGAATTAGTTTTGGAACTACAGAACCCTCCAATATTGGAAGTGTAACAAATTACCAGCAAAAGATAATTTCAAAGATTTCCGGAAAAGGTCTGTTACAAATAGGTCTGTTACAAATGGAGGGAGGTGGACCAAGCACAAGCAGGCCTTGCACAGATGCACACAACACAAACACAATAGGTAAATAGTGAACCCCGAACTTCCAGAATTTCATGAAACTTAGCTACACCCAACCAGCATTGGAAGTTAGTCAGCACTGACCCAACAAAGCCCTACCATTTGTCAAGGAAGCTTGGGCACTCTCCCTTGCCCTAAAAGCAGAATATCAACTTTTTCTTTTAAATGAGCAAAAAAGCAAAAAGAACTCTGAACATGGATAGTTTTTATGGTGAAAGAGAAGAACAAATTTCAAACCCTGAGATCACTAAAAGTAGATCATCTTCAGATGAAGCTCCAAAGGTTGGTATAAATTGGTCCCCATCACACAGAACTCTCCTAGATGGAATTTAAAAAAGGATATCAAAAGAGAGTTAGAAGAAAAATACGGAAGGAAATAAGAATTTTGCAAGAGGGTTTGGAAAAGGAAACAGAAATTATCTGAAGAAATTTTGTTACAAAACAGATTCAGTAAAATGGAATAAGCATATAACTCCTTACAAAATAGATTTAACAAAATTACAAAAGAAAACAACTCTCTGAAAAAAGAATTTTTGAAATGGAAAAAGAAAACAACTCCTTAAAAACAGAATTTTTGAAATGAAAAAAGAAAATAACTCCTTAAAAAAAGAATTTGTGAAATGGAAAAAAAAAACTAGAGAACAAAACAAATTCATTTAAAAATATAATTGACCAAATACAAAAAGAACTAAGAAAAGTAAATGAAGAAAACAATTCACTAAAAATCAGAACTGATCAAATGGAAATGAATGACTCAATGAGACATCAAGAATCAATCAAGCAAAACCAAAAAGAAAAAAGAAAAAATAGCGGGATATGTACATATTCCCTCCTTCCCCCCCACTCTCTTCTCTAGGTGGCAGGTAGTCTAATACATGTTTAGTATGTTAAATCCAATATCTATATATACATGTTTATAGTTATATTGCTGCACAAGAAAAATTGGGTAAAGAAGGAAAAAAAAACCTGAGAAAGAAAACAAAATGCAAGCAAACATCAACAGAAAAAGTGATGGATATTGTGCTCCACACTCAGTTCCCACAGTCCTCTATCTGAGTGTATATGGCTCTCTTCATCACTCAAAAATTGGAATTGGTTTGAATCATCTCAGTGTTGAAGAGAGCCCCATCCATCAGAGTTGATCATCGTATAGTCTTGTTACAACATAGCATTTTCAATCTCTTTTGTTGTTTGCGTGCTTTTTTTGCTTTTCATCTTTTTTTCTGGTTTGATTTGATTTTTTTTATGTGACAAGATAATTGTATAATATATAATATATAGAGATCAGGGAGTTGGAGAAGGGGGGCGATTTAAACACAAGGTTTTGCAAGGGCTAATGTTGAATAATTGTCCATGCTTATGATTTAAAAAGTATAAAGCTTTAATAAAAAAAAATATAAAAAAAGAATTCAAGTCATTCCCCAAATGATAAATAGCCAAAGGGTATGAAGAGACAATTCTAGACAAAGAACTCAAAATCATATACACTCAAATAAAATTGCTCTAAATCATTATAGATTAGAGAAACGTAAATTAAAACAACTCTGAAGTAACACCTCACAGTATCAGATTGGGTTAATATGACAGGAAAAGAAAATGATAAATATTGGAGAAGATATGGGAAAATCTTAATAGTCATGAATTGTTAGTGGAATTGGTTGATAATAGCCATTCTGGAGAGCAATTTGGAATTATACCCAAAGGACCATCAACTTGTGCATACCCTTTTTAAAAATAATTATAACTTTTTATTGGCAGAACCCATGCTTGGGTAATTTTTTAAACAACATTGTCCCTTGCACTCACTTCTGTTCCAACTTTTCCCCTCCTTCCATCCTCTCCCTGAGATGGCAAGCGATCCTATACATGTTAAATATGTCACAGTATATCCTAGATACAATATATGTGTGCAGAATTGAACAGTTCTCTTGTTGCACAGGAAGAATTGGATTCAGAAAGTAAAAATAGTCTGGGGAAAAAAAAACAAAAATGCAAATAGTTTACATTCATTTCCCAGTGTTCTTTCTTTGGGTATAGCTGCTTCTGTCCATCACTGATCAATTGAAACTGAGTTGATCTTCTCTTTGTCAAATAAATCTACTTCAATCAGAATACATCCTCATACAGTATTGTTTTTGAAGTATATAATGATCTGGCTCTGCTCATTTCACGTAGCGTCAGTTCATGTAAGTTTCTCCAAGCTTCTCTGTATTCATCCTGCTGGTCATTTTTTACAGAACAATAATATTCCATAACATTCAGATACCACAATTTACCCAACATTCTCCAATTGATGGGCATCCCTTCATTTTCCAGTTTCTAGCCATTACAAACAGGGCTGCCACAAACATTCTGGCACATACAGATCCCTTTCCCTTCTCTAGTATCTCTTTGGGATATAAGCCCAGTAGTAGCACTGCTGGATCAAAGGGTATGCACAGTTTGATAACTTTTTGGGCATAATTCCAGACTGCTCTCCAGAATGGTTGTATTCGTTCACAACTCCACACAACAAGTGTCCCAGTTTTCCCGCATCCCCTCCAACATTCATCATAATTTTTTCCTGTCATCTTAGCCAATCTGACAGGTGTGTAGTGGTATCTCAGAGTTGTCTTAATTTTCATTTCTCTGATCAATAGTGATTTGGAACACTTTCATAACTGTGCATACCCTTGATACAATAATGTCAATACTGTATCTGAAATGTTTGATGTTTGTAGCTGCTCTTTTTTAGTTGCAAAGAATTGATAGTATGACTATCAATTGGGGAATTTATGTTTGAGATAAAAATACAATTGAATAAAATTTTCTATAAGCAATGATGAATAGGCTAATTTTAAAATGCCAGGAAAAGAACTGATGCTGGGTGAATTGAGCAGAATCAGGAGAATATTGTAAACAGTAACAGCAAGGTTATGTAATGATCAATATGATAGACTTAGTTTTGCTCAGCAATACATTCACCTAAGATAGTTACAATAGAGTCATGATGGAAAATGTTTCCACACCCAGAGAAAGAATTATAGAGACCGAATGCAGATCAAAGAATACCTTTTTTGTTGTTATGGTTTTTCTTTCTCATGCTTTTTCTTTCCAACATGGCTCATATGGAAATATGCTCAAAACTTGATTGTTCACGTATACTTGAATATAATCTATAGTTTGTAGTCTTATTGATGGGAGGTATATATGAGAGGAAGAGAGAAAAAATTGTCATGTAATAAACAACTATTATGCTTTTATTTCCATCATTAAGTAACCTTTTCTATTGGTATTTTATATGAGTAGAATAGAAAATCAGTAATTAAAGACTAATTCAAATTGCCAGCAACTAGGACAGTTGAGTGTAAGCAAATTAATTTTATTTATATCTTTTCATTCTGTCATTACTGTTCCACAATGGCTAGATATAATTACTTTTTTCTTTATGATAAAAAATGTCTAATTTGTTAAGATATTGGGTGTTGAATATTTTATCCTGGACATTGATATCAATTCTTAAATAGTATTATAAATTTTAGATTTTGGTTTGTCAATAGAGAAGACTCTTAAGAAAATGTAATCACATTCAATTTTCTCTCTGATATTTACTATTCTCTCCCTTCTATTCTCCTTTTTCCCTTTCAACTCCTGAATGAGACTGCGGAGAGAAATTTATTCATATCTGTGTGCTATTTAATTAATGTAACATACTTATTTGTATGTGTTTTTAAAATCAATTAAACTTGATTTTCACATATGAGTGCATTTTGTTTAGATATATACATAATCTAGCAATACGTATATAAAATTTTGTATTAATTTAGCAATTAATGCTAAAGTATTGCTTTCTTTCCCCAAGTGAATAGGTAGCTATTATATAGAATCCTTATGGACTGGAGAGGTTCTCAGTAAGGATACTGATGTTGTCCAGTAAGCTGAGAGAGGTGTGGAGCAAATCAGAAACAGTGTGTATCAGCCAGGCAATCAGTATTTATTAAGTATGTACTATGTGGGAGGGAAAATAAAAAGATTCAAGAAAGAGTTTTTGTCCTCAAAAAATTTATAATCTAATGGGAGAGGCAACAAACAAATAAATATGTATAGGAAAACTTATAAAGAAAATATAGGAAATAATTGAAATAAGCAAGGAGGTAGAATGAAGAAGGGTTGGGAAAGGTTTCTTGTAGAAAATGTAATTTTATTTAGAACTTAAAGGGAACTACTGAAGCTATTATACAGAGAGGAGGAGGAAGCATATTTTAGGCATTGTGGGCAGGCATCTTCCAGGATCTGAAAGATGGAGTATCTTGTTCATGGAATAACAAGGAAGTCAGTGTCACTGGATGAAACACTGTATTTACAGTAAGAATCAAGAAGACTATAAAAATGGGATGGAGTGAGGTTATAAACTTCTTTGAATGTCATAGAATTTTGTATTTGTTCCTAGAGACAATAGGAAGCCACTGGAATTTGGTAGATAGGTGAGACAAGATTGGGCCTAGCCTTTATGAAAATTACTTTGGTGAAAGAGTGAAAGAAGGACTGGTATGGTGAGGGAATTGACATAAGGAATTGAACAAGCAGGCCATAGGAATACATAGGAAAAGTGATGAAGTATGCTGAACCTGGGTGGTGATAATATCAAAGGAGAGAAGAAACAATATTTGAGAGATATTTCAAAAGTGAAATTAATTGTTAGATTTCACACTGGAATGAAATAGTAAAGAATCAAGAATCTGAAATTTTGTGCCTGAGAAACTGTGAAGATGATGTTGCCTTCTACAACAGAAAAGATAGTTCAGGAGGAGGATTCAGAGGGAAAGAGAATGAATTCTTTTCTGGGTATGGTTAGCTAAAGAAGATGTCTACTAGATATTTAGTTCAATATATGTTAAACATAGTTTGACATGTGAGTTTGCAAGTCTGCACATAAGTCAGAATAGGATAGATAGATTTAAGAATCATTAGCATAGAGATGATAATTAAATAAATGTAAACTAATGAGATCAGTTGAAATAGTATGAGTGAATATAAGAGATCTCAGAACAAAGCTCTGAGGGATGATGTTGGTTAAAGAGTGTTAACTGGATGAGGATATGTCAACGAGACTGAAGAGGAGTAATCTGATAACTAGGAAGAGAACCAGAAGAGAATGATGTCCTGAAGACCTAAAGAGAAGATCATATCAATGAAGAGGTGGTGACTAATAGCATCAAAGGATACAAAGATATCAAATAGAACAAGAATCAAGGGAAGAGTGCTAGATTTGATAATTAAGATATCAGTAGTTCATTTTGAGAGTTGTGTTGGTGGAATGATAAAGTTGAAGTAAGCTTCTAAGGGGTTAATAAGTTAGAAGAGAGGAAATAGACATACCTATTATATGATTTTGTTAAATGAGTTTGGCTACAAAGGTTAGAAGATATATGAGGCAACAGATCACATCAGAGTTCACTGAGTATGGGAAAGACGTCAATATATTTGTTGGCAGAAACAAAGAAGCCAGTATGAAAATTAAAAATGAAAATAAATGATATTGGAAATGGTATCTCATCTCTTTTGGAAGAAATGAGATTAAATGCAATAATTTATTCTGGTAAAGGGGTTAGTTTTAAAAAAGGGGTAAGGACAATGCTTCATGTGAAAGAGGGAGGAAAGAAAATAGTGGCAGACAGAATTTTAATCAAAAGCCAAGGTGGCCAAGATGGCAGAGAAGGCACAAGAGACTTTTTAAGTTCCTCTCATGCCCTTACAACCAACTATTAAATTCAGCCTCAAAAATAGCACTTGACTGCTAAAATTCACAAAGATTAGAAGCACAACTTACCAGCCAAAGGTAATCTGGAAGATCACCAGAGCAGGTTTGTCCTGAGGAGCTGGAACAAACCGTGCAGGCAGGGAGATAGGAGACACTAGCGTCCAGAGCAGACCAGGGGCGAGGGTGACCTCTGTGGCTAGAAAAGTTATAGAGACGATTCTACCATAGGCTAACGGCTCTGCCTTGATTACAAAGCAGTAAACCGGGGCAGAGAAATTAAAGCCAAAGACAGAGGGTACCCTAAAAAATGCCAGAAACTAACAAGATCTGGCTATAACCACCCAAAACCGGAAGTGGTTGAGCATAGACCACAGCACAGCTGTGCAGCTGCATCCTGCAGGCAGTTACAAATCTGCACGGCAGGGGGGCACAGCCCAGGGCAGCCTCTAATATGCATAGTGGGGGACTCCACCTGGGGCAATAGAACTTTCTGGGTAGGGACACTTCCAGTCCCTGTGGGGCTATTCACTGGTCAGCAGCTAATACCCACAACCCATGGCAGGCTTTGACCTGGGGTAGTGACACTTTGACTGCTCAGCTTCTAGCCCCAGGGCAGTCATTAATCCACACAGCAGGGATTTTTCTTTGCAGTGCACTTCCCCAGCTCAGCCATGCAGGCCTGAGTTACTTCCGAGGGAGAGGAGTCTGTGGGACATAGCGGGGGGTGGGGGGGTGGAGAGAAGAGAATTCTTTCCTAGAGCACTCCCATACCTAACTGTTCTTTGTAGCTGGTTGGCAGGACAGCTACCTGTCCATATACCTATCCCAATTCTCCAGAGGAAGCTGGTAATCTCCTGGCCCTGAAGGCAGACCCTACAGGCTTTAAAAAAAATGAGTAAAAAAATAAAAAAGACGTTCGATAGTTTCTGTACAGACAGAGAGCAGGTATTCAACCCCAAGGAGACTAACAGCAGAGAATCTTCAGACAATTTTTGGTCCCCAACACAAAAGGCCTTCCTGGAAGAGACTATTAAAAATCTTAAAAGAGAACTACAAGAAAAATGGAGAAAGGGAAAAGAAGCTATGCAAGAGAGCAACAATCCTGAAATGTAAATTGAAAAAAGTAAAAATCTCCCAAGAAGTACAGGCAAACAGAATTTGTGAATTGGAAAAGGTAAAGAATGCCCAAGAAAGTAGTATTTGTGAATTGGAAAAAGAAAATAACTCACTAAAAAAATTAGTGAAATGGAAAAAAATTCCACAGAGCAAAACAACTCATTTAAAAACTCAATTGGACATATACAAAAAAAAAAGTTTTAAAAAAGCTAATGAAGAAAATAACTCACTAAAAATCAGAACTGAACAAATAGAAATGACTGATTCATTGAGATATCAAGAATCAGTCAAGTGAAACCAAAAAAAAATGAAAAATTAGAAAAAAGTCAAATATTTACTTGGAAAAACAAAAGACCTGGAAAATAGATCTGGGAGAGATAATCTGAGGATCATTGGATTTCCCAAATATTATGATGAAAAAAAGAGCCTAGATACTATTTTACAGGAAATCATCAAAGAAAACTGCCCAGATGTAATAGAACCAGAACATAAAATAGGTGTTGAAAGAATTCATCAAACACCTTCTGAAAAAAACGCTAAAATAAAAACTTCAAGGAATAGTGTGGCCAAATTTCAGAACTATAAGACTAAGGAAAAAATATTATAAGCAGCCAGGAAAAAACAATTCAAATACCTAGGTGCCATAATAAGCATCACTCAAAATCTGGCTGCCTCAATATTAAAGAATTGAAGGGCCTGGAATCTGATATTCTGAAAGGCAAAAAAAATACTTGGAATGCAGCCAAGAATAAACTACCCAGCCAAGCTGAGTATTTTCCTCCATGGAAGAAGATAGACATTTAATGAAACAGAGGAATTACATTTGTTTCTAAGGAAAAAAACCAGATCCAAACAAAAAATTTGATCTCCAACCATAGGACTCAAGAGAAGCAGAAAAAGGTAAAAGGAACTCTTGAGAACTGTATTTCTGTTGTGGATATACATAAAGACCACATGTATAATTTGATTTTACTGATATAACATAAAAAGGGAAGTAGAAATGGAAAGAGGATAGTGTCAGAAAAAGGAAAATGGGAAGATAAAAAGAGGGAAACTCTTGCAAAATGCAAGATGCAAAATGATGAGGCAAAGGAAACCTATCATATCTGAGGGAACTTAGAGAGGGGAAGGAACATTGTGTGAGTCTTAATCTTATCAGAGTTGGCTCAAAGAGAAAATAATTGACATATTTGTTTTAAAAGAGAATCTTCTCTCACCTCATTAAAAAGTGGGAGAGGAAAAGGGAAAAGGAAAAAAAAGTAATAAGGGAAGGGTACAAGAAAGGGGAAGGGATTCAAAGGGAGGAGGGAGAAATCCTAAAGAGGGAGAGTTGTGTGATGCAAGTGGAGCCCGTAAGTTTAATACTAGGGAAAAGGATAAGGGGGGGAAGAAAAAGAAAACCATAATCTGGGGATATTAGGATGGCAGGAAATACAGAATTAGTAATTCTAACCATAAATGTGAATGGGATGAACTCTCCCATAAAGAGGAGGCAGATAGCAGACTGGATCAAAAGTCAGAAACCTACAATATGCTGTTTACAGGAAACACATTTAAAGCAGGGATACATACAGAGTAAAGGTAAAACGCTGGAGCAGAATCTATTATGCTTCAGGTGAAGTCAAAAAAGCAGGGATAGCCATCCTTATCTCAGATCAAGCAAAAGCAAAAACTGATCTAATTAAAAGAGATAAGGAAGGAAATTACATCTTGCTAAAGGGTACTATAGACAATGAAGTAATATCAATACTAAACATATATGCACCAAGTGGTATAACATCTAACTTCCTAAAGGAGAAGTTCAAAGAGTTGCTAGAAGAAATAGACAGCAAAACTATAATAGTGGGAGATCTCAATCCTGGACTCTCAGAATTAGATAAATCAAACTACAAAACAAATAAGAAAGAAATCAAAAAGGTAGATAGAATATTAGAAAAATTAGGTATGATAGATCTTTGGAGAAAACTGAATGGTGACAGAAAGGAGTATACTTTCTTCTCAGCTGTTCATAGAATCTACATAAAAATTGATCATATATTAGTACACAGTACTAAGTACTGTGTGTATTTACACACAGTACACAAAGACCTCAAAATTAAATGCAGGAAGACAGAAATAGTGAATGCTTTCTTTTCAGAGCATGATACAATAAAAACTACATTGAACAAAAAGTTAGGGGTAAATAGACTAAAAAGTAATTATAAACTAAATAATCTCATCTTAAACAATGATTAGGTAAAACAGCAAATTATAGACACAATTAATAATTTCACTCAAGATAATGACAATGAGGAGACATCATAAGAAAATTTGTGGGATGCAGCTAAAGTGGTAATAAGGGGAAATTTTTTATCTTTAGAGGCTTACTTGATTAAAGTAGAGAAAGAGAAGATCAATGAATTGGACTTGCAACTTAAAAAAACTAGAAAAAGACCAAATTAAAAATCCCCAATCAGATACTAAACTTGAAATTCTAAAATTAAAAGGAGAAATTAATACTACTGAAAGTTAAAAAAAAAACTATTGAATTAATAAATAAAATTAAGAATTTGTTTTATGAAAAAACAATAAAATAGATAAATCTTTGCTAAATCTGATTAGAAAAAGGAAAAAGGAAAATCAAATTGTTAGTCTTAAAAATTAAAAGGGGGAACTTTCCATCAATGAAGAGGAAATTAGAGCAATAAAAAGGACTCCTTACTTATTATTATTATTACTTTGTATTGTATAATTATTACTTTTTATTTTACTTTACAATACTTTGTATTGTATAATAAGTATTATTATACTTATTATTATTGTGCCCAACTTTATGCCAATAAATTTGATAACCTAAATATGGATGACTACCACCAAAAATATATGATTCCCAGATTAACAGAGGAGGAAGTAAATTGCTTAAATAGTCCCATCTCAGAAAAAGAAATAGAACAAGCTATTAATCAACTCCCTAAAAAAATCCCCAGGACCACATGGATTTATATGTCAATTCTACCAAACATTTAAAGAACATTAGCCCTGACTTCTGGCCAAGATGGTTCAGGGGAGGCACACAGCTGTGAAAGTTCCATGTTTTCTCTCAGAATTCTTTTCATGACAAGCCTCTGAATTAATGCTTGATTGAAAACCCTCCAGAAATAATCACCAAGAGAAGACATCGTTGAAATTCCCCAGGAAAGGTCTATTTGTGTTTCAGGCCACAGACGGTTTTAGATCGGGTGCAGGCTGAGGGTAGGCAGCAGCAGTGAAAGCCCAGCAGGCAGTTCATAGTCGAGCAGACCAGAAGAGGGTGGGGGGTGATCTCAGCTGTCTCTGTGGGGAGAGCTTTGCAATAGGATTGGATACTTTGCCCTGGCAGCAAGTCAGTGGCCTAGCAGAGAAGCTAAAAACACCGGGGGTGAAGAATACAACCCCAAACAGCTGGAGTCTCTCCAAGACCTGGCCACTCTTCCCCCACAGTGTCTCAGCTCACTCTCAGAGGCTCAGAGTGCAGGCACAGCACAGCCATCGCTGTCTTGTGAGGGCCTTGCTGCTGCCCCCTGCCACCCAGCCCCTCCCCCCCAAAAAGCAGATTCCATTTGGTTTTTTTTTCTTTTTTCCGTTTCTAGTTTGTCTCTGATTCTTCTCTGACAAAATGAGAAAAAAAATGAAAAGGACCTAAACCACTGACAGCTTCTATATGGATAGAGAACAGACTCTAAACCCTGAGGACACTAAAAACAGACTGTCTCCAGGTGAATCCCCAAAGGAGGAGATCATCTGTTCTTCAGCACAGATGAATCTCATAGAAGATATTAAAAAGGCTCTCACAAGAGATCTAGATTGGAAAATGAGGGGGAGGCTTGGCAAGAGAGTCTGGAGAAGTCATCCCACTCATTTAAAGACAGAGTGGATAAAGAAATCAAATCCTTGAAAAATAGTATTAGTGAACTGGAAACAGAAAATAGCTCTCTAAAAAATAAAATTGGTGAAATGGAAAAAAATTCCATAGAACAAAACAACTCAATTGGACAATTAGAAAAAGAT
Organism: Sarcophilus harrisii; assembly: GCF_902635505.1. Lineage (NCBI taxonomy): Eukaryota > Metazoa > Chordata > Mammalia > Dasyuromorphia > Dasyuridae > Sarcophilus > Sarcophilus harrisii. The sequence goes on from NC_045426.1 coordinate 200,527,705, forward strand.
TTTTAAAAAGTGGGTGAAGAAAATACTTCATTGAAAATCAGAATCGAACAAATGGAATTGAATGACTCGAGGAGACAACAAAAATCAGTCAAGCAAAAGCAAAAAAAATCAAACAATGGAAAAAAATGTGAAATACCTTCTTGGGAAAACAATAGACTTGGAAAATAGGTCTAGGAGAGACAATCTGAGAATTATTGGACTCCCAGAAAAATATAATGAAAAAAAGAGCCTGGACACTATTTCCCAGGAAAATATCACAGAGAACTGCCCAGAAGTCATAGAAACAGAGGGTAAAATAGACATTGAAAGAATTCATAAATCACCTACTGAAAGGGATTCTAAAATCAAAACACCACGAAATATAGTGGCCAAATGCCAGAACCCTCAGACGAAGGAAAAAATACTGCAAGCCGCTAGAAAAACCCAATACAAATATAGAGGAGCCACAATAAGGATTATGCAGGATCTAACAGCGTCCACATTAAAAGATCGAAGGGCCTGGAATATGATGTCCCAAAAGGCTAAGGAACTTGGTATGCAACCAAAAATAACTTACCCAGCCAGACTGAGCATATTTTTCCAGGAAAGAAGATGGTCATTCAACAAAATCAGCGAATTTCACCCATTTTTGATGAAAAAAAAAAACAGAACTTAACAGAAAGTTTGATCTACAAATATAGAGCTCAAGTGAAATCTAAAAAGGTAAAAAGAAATCTTGGGAACTATATTTTTGCTTTAAAGATGTATAAAGAATACATGTATACCATGTTCTAGAAACTAAAAGGTGGAAAGGACATTGAACCAGAAAAAGGGTAAAGTGGGGGTATTACATCTCATGAAGAGGCAAAGGAAACCTATTATATCTGAGAGAACGAATGGAGGGGGATGAATATAGTGGTTATCTTACTGCCATCAGAATTGGCTTTAAGAGAAAAATTTTAGACATATTCAATTTATGGTGAAACTTCTCCCACCTCATTGAAAAGTGAGAAGGGAAAAGTGAAAAGGGAAGGAATACGTTAAGCAGAAGGGATTAGGGAAGCTGTGAGGGAAAGGAGTAAGATAAGGGGAGGAAATCTAAGGTGGGGGGAGGGACACTAAAAAGGGAGGGCTGTGAGAAGCAAGTGGTGCTCACAAGTTTAATACTGGGAAGGGGGGAAAAGGGGAAAGAAGGGAGAAAAACAGAAACAGGGGTTAACAAGATGGCAAGTAATACAGGATTGGTAATTTTAACCATAAATGTGAATGGAGTAAACTCCCCCATAAAGAGGAAGCAGTTAGCAGAATGGATTAAAAGCCAGAATCCTACAATATGTTGTTTATAGGAAACACACCTGAAGCAGGGAGATGCAAGCAGAGTAAAGGTAAAAGATTGGAGCAAAATCTACTATGTTTCAGGTGAAGTCAAAAAAGCAGGGGTAGCCATCCTGATCTCAGATCAAGCAAAAACAAAAATTGATCTAATAAAAAGAAATAAGGAAGGGCACTATATCTTGCTAAAGGGTAGCATAGATAATGAAGCAATATCAATATTAAGCGTATATGCACCAAATGATGTAGCATCTAAATTCTTAAAAGAGAAATTAAGAGAGCTGCAAGAAGAAATAGACAGCAAAACTATAATAGTGGGAGATCTCGACCTTGCACTCTCAGAATCAGATAAATCAAACCACAAAATAAATAAGAAAGAAGTCAAAGAGGTAAATAAAATACTAGAAAAGTTAGATATGATGTATCTCTGGAGAAAACGAAATGGAGACAGAAAGGAGTATACATTCTTTTCAGCAGTTCATTGAATCTATACAAAAATAGACCATATATTAGGACATAAAAACCTCAAACTCAAATGCAGGAAGGCAGAAATAGCAAACACATCCTTTTCAGGTGATGATGCAATGAAAATTACATTCAACAAAAAGCCAGGGGAAAGCAGACCAAAAAATAATGGGAAACTAAATAATCTCATACTAAAGAATGATTGGGTGAAACAGCAAATCATAGACATAATTAATAACTTCACCCAAGAAAACGACAATTATGAGACGTCATACCAAAATGTGTGGGATGCAGCCAAAGTGGTAATAAGGGGAAATTTCATATCTCTAGAGGCCTACTTGCATAACATAGAGAAAGAGAAGGCCAATAAATTGGGCTTGCAACTAAAAGTGCTAGAAAAGGAACAAATTAAAAGCCCCCAGTTAACACTAAACTTAAAATTCTGAAAATAAAAAGAGAGATCAATAAAATTGAAAGTAAAAAAACTATTAAATTAATTAATAAAACTGAGCTGTTTCTATGAAAATATCAACAAAATAGACAAACCCTTACTAAATCTGATTTAAAAAAGGAAAGAGGAAAATCAAATTGTTAGTCTTAAAAATGAAAAGGGAGAACTCACTACTAATGAAGAGGAAATTAGAGCAATAATTAGGAATTACTTTGCCCAATTTTATGCCAATAAGTTCAAAAACTTAAATGAAATGGAAGAATACCGTCAAAAATGTAGCTTGCCCAGATTAACAGAGGAAGAAGTAAATATCCTAAACAGTCCCATCTGAGAAAAAGAAATAGAACAAATACACCAAATCCCTAAGAAAAAATCCCCAAGACCAGATGGATTTACATGTGAATTCTACCAAACATTTAAAGAACAATTTACTCCAATGTCATATAAACTATTTGAAAAAAATAAGGATTGAAGGAGTCCTACCAAACTATTTTTATGACACAGGCATGTACTAATACCTAAACCAGGTAGGCTGAAAAGAGAGAAAGAAAATTATAGACCAATATCCCTAATGAATATTGATGCTAATATCTTAAATAAAATATTAGCAAAAAGATTACAGAAAATCATCCCCAGGATAATACACTATGACCCAGTAGGATTTATACCAGGAATGCAGGGCTGGTTCAATATTAGGAAAACTATTAGCATATTCGACTATCATATGATCATCTCAATAGATGCAGAAAAAGCATTTGATAAAATCCAACATCCATTCCTAATGAAAACTCTTGAGAGGATAGGAATAAATGGACTTTTCCTTAAAATAGTCAGGGGCATATATTTAAAACCGTCAGTAAGCATCATATGCAATGGAAAAAAACTGGAATCTTTCCCAGTAAGATCTCAAGTGAAGCAAGGTTGCCCACTATCACCATTATTATTCAATATTGTATTAGAAACACTAGCCTTGACAATAAAAGCTGAGAAAGAGATTAAAGAAATTAGAATAGGCAATGAGGAAATCAAACTATCACTCTCTGCAGATGATATGATGGTATACTTAGAAAACCCCAGAGATTCTACTAAAGAGCTATTAGAAATAATTCATAAATTTAGCAAAGTTGCAGGATACAAAATAAATCCCCATAAATCCTCTGCATTTTTAGACATCACCAACAAAATCCAACAGGAAGAGATACAAAGAGAAATTCCATTCAAAATAACTGCCGACAGCATAAAATATTTGGGAATCTATCTACCAAAGGAAAGTCAGGAATTATATGAGCAAAATTACAAAAAAAACTTTCCACACAAATAATGTCAGGCTTAAATAATTGGAAAAATATTAAGTGCTCTTGGATAGGCTGAGCAAATTTAATAAAGATGACAACACTCCCTAAACTAATCTATTTATTTAGTGCTATGCCAATCAGACTTCCAAGAAAATATTTTAATATTCTAGAAAAAATGACAACAAAATTCATATGGAATAATAAAAAGTTGAGAATCTCAAGGGAATTAATGAAAAAAAATCAAATGAAGGTGGCCTAGCTGTACCTGATCTGAAACTATATTATAAAGCAGCAGTCACCAAAACCATTTGGTATTGAATAAGAAATAGATTAGTTGATCAGTGGAACAGGTTAGGCTCACAAGACAGAATAGTCAACTATAGCAATCTAGTGTTTGACAAAACCCAAAGATCCTAACTTTTAGGATAATAATTCATTATTTGACAAAAACTGCTGGGATAACTGGATATTAGTATGGCAGAAATTAGGCATGGATTCACACTTAGCACCATATACCAAGATAAGATCAAAATGGGTCCATGATTTAGGCATAAAGAATGAGATTATTAAATAAATTAGAGGAAAATAGGATAGTTTATCTCTCAGACTTGTGGAAGAGGAAGAAATTTGTAACCAAAAATGAACTAGAGACCATTATCGATCACAAAATAGAAAATTTTGATTACATTAAATTGAAAAGCCTTTGTACATACAAAATTAATGCAAACAAGATTAGAAGGGAAGCAACAAACTGGGAAAATATTGTTACAATTAAAGGTTCTGATAAAGGGCTCATTTCCAAAATATATAGATAATTGCCTCTAATTTAAAAGAAATCAAGCCATTCTCCAATTGATAAATGGTCAAAGGATATAAACAGACAATTTTCAGATGATGAAATTGAAACTATTACCACTCATATGAAAGAGTGTTCCAAATCAGCATTAATCAGAGAAATGCAAATTAAGACAACTATGAGATACCACTACACACCTGTCAGATTGGCTAAGATGACAGGAAAAAATAATGATGAATGTTGGAGGGGATGTTAGAAAACTGGGACACTCATGCATTGTTGGTGGAGTTATGAATGAATCCAATCATTCTTGAGATCAATTTGGAACTATGCTCAATATCTTATCAAACTGTGCTTACCCTTTGATCCAGCAGTGCTACTACTGGGCTTATACCCCAAAGGGATACTAAAGAAGGGAAAGGGACCTGTATGTGCCAAAATGTTTGTGGTAGCCCTCTTTGTAGTGACTAGAAACTACAAAATGAAGGGATTCCCATCAATTGGAGAATGGTTGGGTAAATTGTGATATATGAATATTATGGAATATTATTGTTCTCTAAGAAATGACCAGCAGGATGAATACAGAAGATCATTATATACTTCAACAACGATACTGTATGAGGATGTATTCTGATGGAAGTGGATTTCTTTGACAAAGAGACTAACTCAGTTTCAAGTGATCAATGATGGACAGAAACAGCTATACCCAAAGAAAGAACACTGGGAAATGAATGTAAACTGTTTGCATTTTTGTTTTTCTTCCTGTGTTATTTCTACCTTCTGAATCCAATTCTTCCTTTGCAACAAGAGAACTGTTTGGTTTTGCACACATATCTTGTATCTATACTGTGACATATTTAACATGTATAGGACTGTTTGCCATCTGGGGGAGGGGGTGGAGGGAGGGAGGGAGGGGAAAAATCAGAACAGAAGTGAGTGCAAGGGATAATGTTGTAAAAAATTACCCTGGCATGAGTTCTGCCAATAAAAAGTTATTTTTAAAAATGATAATAAATAAATAAATAAACTACAAAAAAAAAAAATCCAGGAATATACTGGATAGCAGCTGTGACAGCTGACCTATGCTCATTATTTATACAAATGGCACACCATTAGAAGGATTGGTAGACACAGGTGCATATCGTACAGTCATTAGCGGTGCCAACTGGCCCAGTTACTGGCCAAAGATTCAGGCAGACACCTATATGTCTGGCATAGGAGGATCAATAACAACTGAAGTTAGTACTATCCCTTTGGGATGGATATTTGAATATGAAATAGGAGTTTTTATTCCTTTTGTAGTTGAAAAAATCCCCATCTATCTGTGGGGATACTTTACAACAATTATGATTTCAAATAAGTATTCTTTTTTTTTAGGCAAGGCTGCTGTTGAAGGCCTTATTGAACTCTCACCTGTTCCCATTCAATGGAAAACTGATACACCAGTTTGGATAGAACAGTGGCCCTTTGCCAAAGATAAAATTGAGGTCTTATTAGATATAGTATAAGAGCAATTTGACCAAGCACACTTACAATCTTCTCTAAGTCTTCAGGATTTGCTATAAGAAAGAAATCTGGGAAAATGGAGGATTTTGACTGATTTAAGAAAAGTAAATGAACAGATGGAAATTATGAAAACTCTTCAGCCTGGACTTCCATCTCCTACTCAATTGCCTAAAGAATGGACTCTTTGGCTTATAGACATTAAGGATTGTTTCTATTCTATCCCTCTAGATAAGGAGGATATGAAAAGATTTGCCTTTTCAGTGCCCAGTGTTAACTTAGCTGAACCTTATAAAAGATATGAATGGACAGTTTTGCCACAGCGAATGAAAAACAGCCCTACTATGTGTCAAATGTATATTGCTGCTGCTCTTACTCCAGTAAGAAAAGCATTTCAAAAAGTAATGTTATTACATTATATGGATGATATATTGGAATGTGCACCTGAAGAACAAATGTTAGAAGCATGTCTACAAAAGACCATAGAAACATTAAAGAATTACAAATTGTACATAGCTCCAGAAAAAAATTCTAATACATGCTCCTTTTAAATATTTAGGATATGAAGTATACCATCAGGTGCTTACAGGACAAAAACTTTACTTAAGAACAGAGAAGCTAAACACCTTAAATGACTTTCAGAAATTGATAGGGGATAACCAATAGATGCATCTAATGTTATGCTTGACTACCTTTCAATTGCAACCATTGTATGACATTTTAAGGGGTGACAGTGCTTTAAACTCACCACACCAGCTTACAAAAGAAGCTCAAGAAGCTTTGAGAGAAGTTGAACTGGCTTTATCCAATGTGGTTAAAAGAGTCACTCAAAAACCCTTGGAAATATCAGTTTTTGTTTCAAAAGAAGTGCCCATAGTAGTCCTTCCTCAAGGAGACAGTGTGATAGAGTGGGTAAACCTCCCAGAACAACCAGAACAAAACCTTGCTCCTTACACAGTGCTTGTGACTAGAATTTTATTAAAGGCCATTAAGTGAGTAGTACAATTATCTGGGATAAGACCTGACAAGATATACACATTTTATATTAATGCACAAATTAATGTATGCTGTGAAAACCATCCCAGAATGGCAAATTTTATTGGCCATGGCTCCAAATTTTATACACAGGTCTCTATTAAAGATAACCCAACTATTACAAAATTGGAAATGGATTCTTGAAGAAAAAGTTTCTAAAGTTCCTCTTAAAGGACCAACTATCTTTACAGATGCACTAACATAATATTTATGCTGTATATTCTCGTGATTTAACTATAAAGAGAGTAGTAAGAACTACTTTTCAGTCCACTCAGCATACAATGAATTGTATGCAATCATTCTAGCTCTTATTATCCAGGAGAAATAAATATAATATCTGATTTGGCCTATTCAGTAGGTGTGGTCCAAACAATTGCCACAGCCCAAATAAAATTTTTTAGCTTCCAATATATATCAGATCTTTAAGGAATTTCAAGAGCAAGTGAGAATGCATCCAGGTAAAATTTATATCTTGCATGTCCACTCTCATAGTGAATTTCCAGGTCCTATTTTTGATGGCAATTCAAAGGCAGATAGCCTTCTAACCATGTTGACCAATACTCCTTTATTTCAGGGCAGCCCAAGAATCTCATTCTAAATATCATCAGGCTGCTCGAGCTTTATGCTTGCAAATTGGTTTAACAAAAGTGAAAACTAGGAGTATAGTAAAAGCCTGTACAGCTTACCTTTCTTTCCACACTCCTACACTTCCTCCAGGGGAGAACCCTCATGGTTTGAGACCCAATGAAATTTGGCAAATGGATGTGACCCTTTATAATTCTTTTGGTTTTCTGTCTTTTATCCATGTTGTAGTAGATACCTTTTTAGGATTCACTTTGCAATACCAGCAGCAAAAGAGATAGTCCAAGTGGTCACTGAATTCCTTATACAAGCATTTGCAATTATGGGTGTGCCACAAGCAATAACAACAGACAATGGGCCTGTATGTACTTCTACCCATTTTACACACTTTAGTGCACAGTATAAGATTTTACACACCACTGCCATACCTTTTAATCCTCAAGAACAGGCTATATTAGAGAGGAGAAACAGAGACATCAAGATGCTCCTCCAAAAACAAAAGAAAGCGGGAGCCACAGGTAACCCTAGAGAACTTCTAAATTTAGCTTTTTATACAATTTACTTTTTGATTTTTGATAAAGATACACTGGCTCCAGCAGACAGGATTTATAACCCACTAGAAGGGCAATGTCCAGTGCAGGCATCTCCACTATCTTTAGATAATCACCAGGTGATGTGGAGAGATCCAAAAAATGGTGAATGGAAGGGACCAGATAGCTTAACTACTTGGGGGAGAGGGTTTGCTTATATCTCTAGAGATGGAGAAGGAATCAGATGGGTGACAATGAGCCATGTTGTCCATCAGAGAGAGACGGAGCAGACCCTTGAAACGAAGAAGACCCAAGAACCATCAGTTGCTTCTGTCGCTGTCTGTGCCCACCACTGAAAGAGCATGGCAGTTATGGCAACTGACTCAGGGACATCAAAAATTGTTAATGAGACTGATGCAGGACTTCAAAACCCTTAGGAATCATTATATTCTCTGAGACATGATCAGATTTTTCTAAGAGTTGAAAACCCTCAGGAATCATTGGATTCTGTGAGGCATGATAAGACTATTGCAAGACTTCAAAATCTGCAGGAATCATTGGATTCCCTAACACATAAAAAGATTGTTGCAGGACTTCAAAAACTTGCAGGGATCATTGGATTCCCTGACATGTGAAGCAAGGGATAATAGTTTGGCTTTGGACTATCTCTTGGCTGCTAAAAGAGGCATATATGTGATTGTTATTTACATACTCTCCTTCTAGGACTTCTGGAAATCTTTTACAATACCATGTTGATTCATATTGTTTGTTATATCACTACTTGCATGTACAATTCATGTTTATTACACCACATTGAGCCTGCACCAGCTGTGTGGAAAGTCATCACTGCTAGCCTGTGGTTTATTGCTATGTGCTTGTGTAATACCCCCCCATGCTGATGAGTTTGTGTATACCTGTTTCTCATAAGACACTTCAGTCCAAGAAACCCGCTAACAATATCTGACTTGACTCCCCATTTCCCTTTGGTGGTTTTCCTCTCTCTTCCTGAGAAGTCAGGGAGGGTGTGATCACTTCCTTTTTTTGGGGTTCTCACCTCCCTGAAAAGTCAGGGAGGGCATGACCTCCTGTGTTCTAAAACAAAAGAATGTGGGAGATGTACAGGGCTGAAATTCCAAAAAAGTAGGCTTGTATCAGATAACTGATAACTTAAGACTAATTACCTATTTGATATGAGACAATGACTCTATTAGCATATGTTTGGATAAATGGTTCTTCTTACAGTTGGTGCTTGCTGAATGTTTGGTATTAAGATAATCATAGGCAAGGATTGGAGGATGGGATAAAGGCCAGAGAAACTTTGGGGCAGGACAAGGAGGAGAGAGGCTGGTGGCTTTGGACTTGAGAATCCAGGATTCTGCTTACCTTCTTCTTTTACTTCTCCCCCTAAAGACCAAGGACTTTCATTTATCCTGACTCTACCTGACCCTGAAGTCCTCCAGAGAGCTAGCCTCTACTCTACAAAATTTAACTTACAGTGAATTATTTTCTTCAGTTAGCTTTTTTTTTTTTATTTCCTTTTGCATTTGCCAATTGAACTTTTCAATGAGTTGTTTTGTTATTTGTATTTTTTCCATTTTAGAAATTATGTTTTTCAAGGAGTAATTTTCTTTTTCCATTTTGCCAAAACTTTTCTTTAAGGCATGATTTCTTTCAGATAAGTTCTGTGTTTCCTTTTCCAGGGCATTCATTTCCTTTCCTCATTTTTATTTCCAATTCTTTTTTTTAAGATCACACAAGGGCCTTGTGAGATGGAGATCAACTTAAGTCGCTCTTTGAGGCTTCATATAGAGATATTTTGCCTTTAGTGTTGTTTGTTCTTCACTGTCTCCATAAAAGCTATCTATGGTCAGAGCTCTTTTTTGCTTTTTTGCCCATTTTTAAGAAGTTGAGGTCTGCTTTAGCTCTTAGGAGAAAGAAGAGATTGTCCCAAGCTTCTTCTCTAGATGATAGCAGCTTCATGTTGTCCCCTGGCTGGTGCTGCTAGTTTCCTGCCAATACTGGATGGATGTGACCAAGGCTTGAATTATTCTAGGGTTCAGGGACTCCCTCTTTGCCTTATGTTGTTGCCTTTAGTTGGAGGTCTCACAGTTACTCTACTGATCCACTGGTTTCTGAACCAGGACATAGTAAGAAGCCTGAGGTTTTTTGGCTAAGAGCCTCCTCCTCTATTTCCCCAGCACATGGAAACCTCTCCACTCTGGATTTCACTGCACTGCACAGCTCTGTGCTGTACCTAAAGTGACCTACAACACATGATAAAAGGCAGATATTTTCCTGAAATTCTTCCAAAATATATTCTGCTGAGAATTTGTTACACTCCAAATATTTAGGGGTTCTGTCACTCCAAAGCCCATTCAGAGGCTTGATCTGGTCATCTAAGGAAGCCCAGAGAAATTCAGACAAAGGCCTGTCTAGTCTTTGACATTTTGGCTCAGCCCCCTTAACAATTTAATCTTATTTTTTGGAATAAAAGACTTCTCTATCCTCCTATAATACTGAAACTGTGTCTTCTTTATTTCCATAGTTAATTTCTGTGATTTAGTTCTTTCTTCTTTGCTGGTTCATTTTAAAAATAAGAACTATTAGTGTAAGCACCTCTAATCCTAGGGTTGGTAGGATGGTGCCTCTGGCTTCACTTCAACTCATCCTTCTAATCTGGAACCCCAAAGCAAAAGCTCCACCCTCTTGCAAGGATCTACAGTCAGCAGTATCCTACCCCATTGTTTCTGCACGTCAGATGTCTCTTCTTCCCTTTTTCTCAGGAGAGTATCTCTGCTGTACAACTGGTTCTGACATTTCTAATCAGCAGAGATTTCCTCAGTCTTCCCATTACTGAGACCCCCATGTTTCCATGCTTTCTGGAAGGTAAAAGTTTCTGTGGTTTAGGTTGAGGCTCAGGCTCTCTCTTTGCTATTTCTGTGGAGTTAGTCTGGAGGTGTTTGCACTTAATAACTGTTAATCCCTATCTGAGGGCCTTTCTTCTGGTCTTCCTGGGTTTTCCCAGGAGGACTTTTTTTCTTTCACACTTTCACTTTCAAGTCTTCTCTATGTTTGACCAGTTTGTATTCACTCCAAAGCACAATTTTTTTTTCTTTTTGTAAGGGAAATCTGAAGAGTTTGAAATTCTCTGTGCTACTCTATAATCTTTCTAGAATCCTCCCCAACAACAGGTATTGGTGAGGGTTAATATTTTTAGCCTAAAAACTATTGAATCCATTGTCTCAATTAATATTTTACTGATGCCCTTGGGTTTTTCAAATGTATTATTATATTACCAGTAAATAAGGAAAGCTTTATTTGATCTTTATCATCAATGCTTTGCACTTCATTCTCATCTTTATGTCAAACAGTAAAGGGGAAAGTGGGCACCTTTGCTTCATACCTTTATTGTTTATTTACTATTTATTTTCCCAAGTTACATGTTAAAATAATTTTTCACATTTGTTTTTTGTTTTTAAAACTTGAAGTAGCACATTCTCTCCCTTCCTACTTTCCCCCACCTTCATTAAAGAGGCACATGTAAAGTTGTGCAAAACATTTCCAGAAAAGTTATGTTGTGAAAGAAAACATAGATCTCTCCTCTCCCCCTACAAAATTCTCAAGAAAAATAAAATAAAATAAATCATGCTTTATTCTGTATTCAGACACAATCAGTTCTTTTTCTAGGTATGGATAACATTTTTTCCTCATTAAGGCCCTCAGTAGTCTTGGATCATTCTATTGCTGAGAAAAACAAAATCATTTATAGCTGATTAATGCATAACATTGCAATTATTTTGCACACAGTACATATCACTTTGCTTGAATTTATGGAGGATTTTATGGGTTTTTCTGAGAGCATACTGTTTATCATTTTCCACAGAACAATAATATTCCATCATAATCACAAACGATAGTTTATTCACTCATTCCCCAGCTGATGTGCATCTTTTCAATTTCCAATTCTTTGCCTTGGGAAAAGAACTGTTATAAATATTTTAGTTCATATAGGTCCTTTTTTCTTTTTTTAAATCTCTTTTGGGATTCATGCCCAGTAGTGGTGTTGCTAGGTCAGAGGATGCACATGATTCTAGCCCTTTGAGCATATTTCATATATTTTTTATCATTTGTCAATTGGTTAATGGTTCTTTTTTATAAATTTAGCTCTGTTTTTATACATTTGGGAAATGAGGTTTTCAACAGAAAAATTTGTTTAAAATTCATTTCACAATTACTATTGCTAACTATAATAATCCATTTATTCTGTTCTCTCCTTCTTTTACCCTGTCCTTTTTTCTACTGACTATTCCTCCCCTCAATATTCCCTCTTCTATCATTTTCTACCTTCTTGTATCCTCTTCTCTTCCTATTTTTCTGTAGGATAAGATAAATTTCTAAATCCATACTAAATATGTATGTATATTATTTTTTTCTCTGAGCCATTTTTATTATAGTAAGGTTTACTCCCTTCCCCTTTGCTATCCCTTTTTTCTTCCACTGTAAAAGCTTTTTTGTGCCTGTTTCATGGCAGACAATTTATGTCCTTCCATTTCTTCCTTTCCTGTTCTTTCAGTACATTTTCTCCCTCTCTTACTTTTATTTTTTTAGCTCTTATCTCTTCATATTCAACTCACAACTGTGTTCTCTCTATATATTCTTTCTTAATGCCACAGTAACTATAATTTCTCATGAGTTCCAAATATCATCCTCCCATATAGGAAAGTAAACAAGTAAACCTTGTAAAATCCCTGATGATATCCTCTTTCTGATGACCTCCTTTTGCTTCTCCTTATCACATTTTCTTTTCATCTCTGGTCTTTTCATCATGAATACTTAGATATCTTCTCTTTCATTGAATATTCACATTCCCTGAAGAATTGTACTCACTTTCCTGCATAATTGTAATCCTAGCTCCCTTGCTCTCTAGAATCCAAGCCCACTCTCAAAGATTCTCCATGCCTTCTGATCTTTTAATATAGAGCTACTAAATCTTGTGTTTTCCTGAATTTGGCTCATGTATACTTGTGTTTTTTTCTGGATGCTTGCAATATTTTTTCTTGACCTGTGAGTTCTAGAATTTAACTATAATATTCCTAGGAGTTTCATTCTTTTATTTTAAATAAGACTATTATTGTTAGTGCCTCTAATCCTTGGGTGGAGAATGATACCTCTAGATTCACTTCATCTCCCCTTCTGAGTTGGAACCACAAACCAAAAGCTCCACTTTCCGGCAAGTGCCCACAGCAATCATCATCTTTGTCCCACTACTTCTGCACTCACCAGATGAGCTGGTTCCTTCTTGTCCAGAGTAGCCTCTCTGTAGCATATCTGGGCCAGTCATTCTTAATCAGCAGAGGTTTGCTCAATATTACCAGACTTGAACCTTTCTCCCCATGCTGTCTTGGCAGTTAAAGTTCCTGTGGTTTGGCTGAGGCTCCAGCTACACCCAGCTAATCCCAGGGTTCCTCATTTGCTGTTAATGTGGAGCTAACCTGGAGGTGTTTGCACTCACAATGGTTAATCCAATTCTGTGGTTTTATTTGGATCTTCTTGGATTATCACAGGAGGATCCCTTCTCTGCCCCAAGTCTTCATTGTTATTTTAGTAGTCTGCATTCATCCTGAGGCACAAATTTGTTCTATTTGTTGGGAAATCCTGGAGAGCTTGAAATTTTCTTACCTACTCTACTATATTCAGAATACTCCCTCCATTTTTGCTTTTTAAGGCATTCTTTTCCTCTTTAAATTTTTGTATTTTTTTATCATTTTTATTTCAGTTTCCAATTTTTCCTCTCTCTCCCCTACTGAATTTTAAAAATCCTGTTTGAGCACTTCCATAGCCTAAGACCAATTCTTATTTTTAAAAAGCTTTGGATGAAGGAACTTTGACATAATTATCTTCTTCTGTTTTTGATCTTCTGTATAACCATAGTGACTTTATATGGTTAGATTTTTTTTTTTATTGTTTGCTAATTTCCCCAGCCTATTACTTGGCTTTTAACTCTTTCTTAAATTGAGGCTCTGTTTCCAGGATAGATGTTATAATGTCTCAAGCTTTTGTTCAGCTATTTTACAAGATCCTTTTTATTTATTTATTTATTTAATAGCCTTTGATTTACAGGTTATATGTATGGGTAACTTTACAGCATGACAATTGCCAAACCTCTTGTTCCAATTTTTCCCCTCTTTCCCCCCACCCCTTCCCCCAGATGTCAGGATGACCAGTAGATGTTAAATATATTAAAATATAAATTAGATACACAATAAGTATACATGACCAAACCATTATTTTGCTGTACAAAAAGAATCAGACTCTGAAATATTGTACAATTAGCCTGTGAAGGAAATCAAAAATGCAGGTGGGCAAAAATATAGGGATTGGGAATTCAATGTAATGGTTTTTAAGTCATTTCCCAGAGTTCTTTCACTGGGCATAGCTGGTTCAGTTCATTACTGCTCCATTGGAAATGGTTTGGTTGATCTCATTGATGAGGATGGCCAAGTCCATCAGAATTGGTCATCATATAGTATTGTTGTTGAAGTATATAATGATCTTTTGACCCTGCTTGTTTCACTCAGCATCAGTTCATGTAAGTCTCACCAGGCCTTTCTGAAATCATCCTGTTGGTCATTTCTTACAGAACAATAATATTCCATAATATTCATATACCACAATTTATTCAGCCATTCTCCAACTGATGGGCATCCACTCAGGTTCCAGTTTCTACCCAGTACAAAGAGGGCTACCACAAACATTCGTGCACAAACAGGGCCCTTTCCCTTCTTTATGATCTCTTTGGGATATAAGCCCAGTAGTAACACTGCTGGATCAAAGGGTATGCACAGTTTGATAACTTTTTGAGCATAGTTCCAAATTGCTCTCCAGAATGGTTGGATGTATTCACAGTTCCACCAACAATGTATTAGTGACCCTGTTTTCCCACATCCCTTCCAACATTCCACATTATCTTTCCCTGTCGTTCTAGCCAATCTGACAGGTATGTAGTGGTATCTCAGAGTTGTCTTAATTTGCATTTCTCTGATTTATAATGACTTGGAGCATATTTTCATATGGCTAGAAATAGTTTCAATGTCTTCATCTGAGAATTGTCTGGTCCTATCCTTTGATCATTTATCAATTGGAGAATAGCTTGATTTTTTATAAATTAGAGTCAATTCTCTATATATTTTGGAAATGAAGCCTTTATCAGAACTTTTGACTGTAAAAATATTTTCCCAGTTTATTGCTTCCCTTCTAATCTTGTCTGCATTAATTTTGTTTGTACAAAAACTTTTCAGTTTGGTATAGTCAAAATTTTCTATTTTGTGATCAGTAATGATCTCTAGTTCTCTTTAGTCATAAATTCCTTCCTCTTCCACAGGTCTTAGAGGTAAACTATCCTGTGTTTGTCTAATTTATTTATAATCTCATTCTTTATGCCTAGGTCATGAACCCATTTTGACCTTATCTTGGTGTACGGTGTTAAGAAACTACTGCCTAGTTTCTGCCATATTAGTTTCCAATTTTCCCAGCAATTTTTGTCAAACAGTAAATTCTTATCCCAAAAGTTGGAGTCTTTGGGTTTGGCAAACACTAGGTTGCTATAGTTGTTGACTGTTTTGTCCCTTGAACCCAACCTATTCCACTAATCAACTAATCTATTCCTTAGCCAATACTAAATGGTTTTGGTAACTGTTGCTCTATAATATAATTTTAGATCTGGTACAGCTAAGCCACCTTCATTTACTTTTTTTTTTCATTAATTCCCTTGAAATTCTTGACTTTTTGTTTTTCCATATGAATTTTGTTGTTATTTTTTCTAGGTCATTAAAATAGTTTTTTGGGAGTCTGATTGGTATAGCACTAAACAAATAGATTAGTTTAGGTCGTATTGTCATCTTTATTATATTTGCTCGCCCTATACAAGAGCATTTAATATTTTTGCAATTGGTTAGATCAGACTTAATTTGTGTAAAAAGTGGCTTGTAATTTTGCTCATAATGTTACTGATTTTCCCTTGGCAGATAGATTCCTAAATATTTTATACTATAAGTAGTTACTTTAAATGGAATTTCTCTTTGTAACTCTGACTGTTGGATTTTGTTAGTGATATATAAGAATGCTGATGACTTATGTGGTTTTATTTTATAACCAGCAATTTTGCTAACGTTGTGGATTATTTCTAATAACTTTTTAGTAGACTCTCTGGGGTTCTCTAAGTACATCACCATATCATCAGCAAAGAGTGATAATTTGGTTTCCTCATTGCCTATTCTTATTCCCTTAATCTCTTTCTCAGCTCTTATTGCCAAAGCTAGCATTTCTAATACAATCATAAATAGTAACGGTGATAGTGGGCAACCTTGTTTCACTCCTGATCTTATTGGGAATGGTTGAAGTTTGTCCCCATTACATATGATCTTTACTGATGGTTTTAAATAAATGCTACTGATTATTTTAAGGAAAAGTCCATTTATTCCTATACTCCCAAGTGTTTTTAATAGGAATGGATGTTGGATTTTGTCAAATGCTTTTTCTGCATCTATTGAGATGATCATATGGTTTTTGTCAATTTGGTTATTAATATGGCCAATTATATTGATAGTTTTCCTAATATTGAACCAGCCCTGCATTCCTGGTATAAATCCTACTTGATCATAGTGTATTATCCTGGGGATGATTTTCTGTAGTCTTTGTCCTAATATCTTATTTAAGATTTTAGCATCAATATTCAATAGGGAGATTGGTCTATAATTTTCTTTCTCTGTTTTCAACCTACCTGGTTTAGGTATCAGTACAATTTCTGTGTCATAAAAGGAATTTGTTAGGTCTCCTTCATTCCCTATTTTATCAAATAATTTATATAGCATTGGGGCCAATTGTTCTTTAAATGTTTCATAGAATTCACATGTAAATCCTTCTGGTCCTGGGGATTTTTTCTTAGGGAGTTGATTGATAGCCTGTTCTATTTCTTTTTCTGAAATGGGACTATGCAAGCAATTTACTTCCTCCTCTGTTAGTCTGGGAAGTCTATATTTTTGGAGGTAGTCATCCATTTCACTTAGCTTATCAAATTTATTGACATTAAGTTGGGCAAAATAACTCCTTATTATTTCTCTAATTTCCTCTTCATTGGTGGAAAGTTCTCCCTTTTCATTTTTAAGACTACTAATTTCATTTTCCTCCCTCCTTTTTCTAATCAGATTTACCAAAGGCTTATCTATTTTATTGGCTTTTTATAGAACCAACTCTTAGTTTTATTAATTAATTCAATTTCAATATTATTAATTTCTCCTTTTAATTTTAAAATTTGAAATTTAGTATTTGATTGGGGAGGTTTAATTTGGTCTTTTTTTAGTTTTTATAGTTGCAAGCCCAATTCATTAATCTTTTCTTTCTCTGTTTTATTCAAGTAAGCCTCTAAGAATATAAAATTTCCTCTTATTCCCGCTTTGACTGCATCCCACAAATTTTGGTATGACATCTCATCGTTGTCATTATCTTGAGTGAAATTATTAATTGTATCAATAACTTGCTGTTTCACCCAATCATTCTTTAAGATGAGATTGTTTAGTTTCCAATTACTTTTTGGTCTATTTACCCCTAACTTTTTGTTGAATGTAGTTTTTATTGCATTGTGATCTCAAAAGAAAGCATTTACTCTTTATGCCTTCTTGCATTTAATTTTGAGGTCTTTATGTCCTAATATATGGTCAATTTTTGAATAGGTTCCATGAACTGCTAAGAAGAAAGATTATTCCTTTCTGTCTCCATTCAATTTTCTCCAAATATCTAACATACCTAATTTTTCTAATATTCTATTTACCTCTTTAATTTCTTTCTTATTTGTTTTGTGGTTTGATTTGTCTAATTCTTATAGTGCAAGGTTGAGATCTCCCGCTATTACAGTTTTGTTGTCTGTTTCTTCTTGCAACTCTCTTAACTTCTCCTTTAGGAAGTTGGATGCTATACCGCTTGGTGCATATATGTTTAGTATTGATATTGCTTTGTTGTTTATGCTACCCTTTAGCAGGATGTAGTTTCCTTCCTTATCTCTTTTAATTAGATCAATTTTTGCTTTTGCTTGATCTGAGATAAGGATGGCTACCCCTGCTTTTTTGACTTCACCTGAAGCATAATAGATTTTGCTCCAGCCTTTTACCTTTACTCTGTATGTATCTCCCTGCTTTAAATGTGTTTCTTGTAAACAACATATTGTAGGGTTCTGACTTTTGATCCAATCTGCTATCTGCCTCCTCTTTATGGGAGAGTTCATCCCATTCACTTTTATGGTTAGAATTACTAATTCTGTATTTCCTGCCATCCTAATATCCCCAGATTATGCTTTACTTTTTCTTGCCCCCTAACTCTCTTTCCCCTTTTTAAACTCATGTACCCCACTTGTATCACAACGCTCACCCTCTTTAGAATCCCTCCCTCTCCCCCTTTGAATCTTTTCCCCTTTCTTTCCTTATTATTCTTTTTCTTTTCCCTTTTCCTCTCCCCCCTTTTTAATGAGGTGAGAGAGAATTTTCTCTAAAACAAATATGTCAATTATTTTCTCTTTGAGCCAACTCTGATGAGAGTAAGATTCACACAATGTTCTTTCTCTCTCTAAATTCCCTAAGTTTCCTTTGCCTCTTCGTGGGATGTGGTTTCCCTCTTTTTATCCCCCCTTCCCACCTTTTCTGCCTTCATCCCTTTTCCATATCTACTTCCCTTATTATTTTATATCAGTAAAATCAAATTATACATGTAGTCTTTTTGTATATCCACAACAGATATATAATTCTCAAGAGTTCTTTTTACCTTTTTTGCATGTCTTGAGTCCTATGGTTAGAGATCAAATTCTTTGTTTAATTCTGGTTTTTGCCTTAGAAACAAATGGAATTCATTTGTTTCATTAAATGTCCATCTTCTTCCCTGGAAGAAAATGCTCAGCTTAGCTAGGTAGTTTATTCTTGGCTGCATTCCAAGTTCTTTTGCCTTTCGGAATATCAGATTCCAGACTCTTCAATCCTTTTATGTGGAGGCAGCCAGATCTTGGGTGATCCTTATTGTGGCATCTTGGTATTTAAATTGTTTTTTTCTGGCTGTCTGTAAAATTTTTTCCTTAATCTGATAGTTCTGAAATTTGGCCACAATATTCCTTGGGGTTTTTATTTTAGGGTCTTTTTCAGAAGGTCTTCAATGAATTATTTCAATGTCTGTTTTATCTTCTGATTCTATTACATCTGGGCAGTTCTCTTTGATGATTTCTTGTAAAATAGTATCTAGACTCTTTTTTTCATCATAATTTTTGGAAAGTCCAATAATCCTCAGATTATCTCTCCTAGGTCTATTTTCCAAGTCTGTCATTTTTGCAAGTCGATATGTCATGGTTTTTTCCAGTTTATCATTTTTTTGGTTTTGCTTGGCTGATTCTTGCTGTCTCAATGAATCATTAGTTTCTATTTGTTCATTTCTGATTTTTAATGAATTATTTTTTTCATTAGCTTTTTTTTACTTCTTTCTGTATATGTCCAATTGAGTTTTTAAATGAATCGTTTTGCTCTATGGAATTTTCCATTTCACTAATTTTTTTTTTTAGTGAATTATTTTCTTTTTCCAATTCATAGATCCTCCTTTCTTGCAAGTTCTTTTTCTTTTCCAATTCACAAATCTTTCTTTCCAGAGATTTTTTTTTACTTTTCCTAATTCACAAATTTTGTTTCCCTGCACTTCCTGGGAATTTTTTATCTTTTCCAATTCATATGTCAGGAAGTTGTTGCTCTCTTGTAAAGCTTCTCTTTCCTTTCCCCATTTTTCTTCTAACTCTCTTTTGAGACTTTTAATGGTCTCTTCTATGAGAGCAACATGTAAAAGGGGACAGGTGGCATTCGCCTTTGGGGTATTGTCTGGTGCCTGTTTGCTATTAGTCTCTTCAGGTTTGCAGACCTGCTCTTTTTCTGTACAGAAGCTATAAAGCGGGAATTTATTTTATTCTTTTTTTATTTTTTTATTCATTTTTAAAGCCTTTAGTATATGCCTTCTAGGCAAGTGGGTTACCAGCTTCCTCTTCAGAGCAGGGAGAGATGTAAACCGGCTTCTGGCTCTGAGGTATGGGAGTGCTCTGAGTGAGAGTTTTCCCTTCCCCCAACAGGAGGTGGATTCAGCACTGGCCGAGCTATCAAAGTGCCCAGTTGAGTTGTGTTGTTATTCTAAGGCTAGAGACTAAGTGGTGAAAGTGTCACTGCCCCAGGCCAGAGCCCCTTATAGGGCTGTGGGTAATAGCAGCTGAACAGCAAATAGTCTGGCTCTGCCAGAAGTCTGTCTGGAACTCTTTGCCAAGATGTCTCAGCCCAAAGCAAATCGGCCCTGCAAAAGCTCTATTGCCCCTAGCCAAGCCCCCCACTGTGCAGATTAGAGGCTAACCTGGGCTGTGCCCTCCTGCTGTGCAGGTTTGCAAGTGCCCCAAGGAAAAACCCTATACTGTGGGTTGAGGCTGCCAGCTTGAGCTTCGATCTGTGCTCTCACTTCCAGTTTGTGGCTCTGCATCGGAGCCCTGCTTGTGCTGATCTCTCCCTCCCCTCCCTCCCCAGCCCCAGGACAAACCTTTTTTGGTGAGACTACAGATTTTCTTTGGCTGGTGAGTTGTTATACTTCTAAACTTTATGAATTGTAGCAGTCAAGTCTATTTTTGAGGCTCGATATAATAACCCTCTTTATAGAGGGTAAGAGAAGAGCTTAGAAAGTCGTGTGTGCCTTCTTTGCCATCTTGGCTCCGCCCCCTTACAAGGTCCTTAAGAGACCAGAAGCACTCTTTTCTGTGCTGGAATTATGAGGAAGGTCCTTATTCCACTGTAGCTCTAAGTTCTAGGGTACTAATGCAACAGAGTCCTCCTCATTGCTAGTAAAGAGATGTCCTGTGGGTTGAGGCCTCTAAAGGCCTCACTGGACCACCACTGACCATTCTTGGTTTGCTGGTTTCTCACGGCCCTGTCAACCTAGTTGAGACTGATCTTTTCTGCTGACCTTTCAAGTTGTTTCTTATGTCTCTGGACTGAGAGGGCTGGAAACCACCAGTATTGTCACTGATTCAGAGGTCCTAATGTCCATTCCTGCTTTGCTGGTGCCCAGGCCATAACTTGGCCTGTGCTAGTGAGGCCTGCAAAAGGACTGTGTACTAGACTCCCACCTTGATGACACAGACCTTTTCTGCTGACCTACTAAGTTGTCTTCAGGTAGGAATTATTCTGCTCCATATTTTTATGTATTCTGATGTTCTAAAATTTGTTTAGAGTCATTATTTAAAGGAATTTGGAAAAGTATGGGGGAAAGCTCAGGCAAGTCCCTGCCTTTATAATGCCACCTACCATGTCTACATTTGTTGAAAAACTGTAGTATATCTTTTTAAGGTTGCTCAGTTTTGATTTTAGATGACTACCTTTTGTGATTTAAAAAAGATGCCTCTATAGCTATATATGGCTATAAATTATAGATTTTTTGCAAACATATTTGCTGTCCTTTATAAAAGGCCATTTCTTTAGCTACTGAGATAATCATGAGGATTTACATATTTATATTATTAATATAATTATATTTGTTTTCCTAATATCAAACCTTTATTGCATTCTTGAACATAATGAACGATTTGGGGGATAAATCATTAGGGAATATTAGGATTTTATTTAAATTTTTTTATCAGTATTTATTTATGACATTGGTATATGATTTTGTGTTTTATCCTTCCCTGCTTTATATATAGGGATTATATTTTTCTTCTAAAATGATTCAATAGGATTCTCTGTAATTTTTGAGAAAAATTTGAAATATGGATACTAATTATTCTTTTAAAATATGATTGGATTCTTTTATGCATCCTTTAGGACAGAAATACCTTTTCATTTATATTTTCTTTATCTCTAATTAAATTTCCTTTTATAAGACTGGGTTGTTTCTATCTGGTCTTCTGATAGATTTTGCATTTATATATTTGAATGTATTGCTCTATTATTTTTGTATTTTCAGTTTTATTAATTTAATTGTGCATACTATTGATTATTTTTATTTCTTTTTATTTTGTCATGATTTTATCTTGTTTATTTTCTATTTTAATGACTTGATTTCCTACTAAATTTTAAAAATCAGATTAAGCAAAGGTCAACCAATATCTAATTTTACTTTTGTACAAAGCCAACTACCCCAAAAATATCCTTTCATGAATGATCTGAGAAAAATAAACAAAATACATACAGATTCAATAAATCAGAGAAGCCAATGGAAACTTACCAATGGAATGTTGACCTTATATATAAGAAGATAATCAAAAAGGCAATTCATTACAAATAAGATGATAGTATTCAGGTCAGAGGCATCTAATTTGTATTTTGCTTTTTGGTTCCAAGATATTGTGCCAGTTGTTCTTAATAATTTTTTAAAATATGATATCTAGGCATGCTTTGTAAGCATAACTTTCAGATAATACAATTACCCTTATACTATCTCTTTATAATCTATTTCCTAGATAACTTTTGATGAGATATTTCATATTTTCATTTTTAAATTTCATTGTAGTTTCTTAATATCACATGAAGTCATTAGCTTCTTATTGCCCAATTCTGTTTGGTAATAGATATTTTTCTTCAGTGAATTATTTTATTTCTTTTTCCTTTTATTTAATTACATTTTTTTGGGAAAAAAATTTCAGTAGTTTTTGTACCTCTTTTATCAAGTCATTAAATCTCTTTTTAATTTTCTTGTATCTCTCTCATTTATTTTCTTAACTTTTCCTCTCATATTTTTTTGACTCTTCTAGGAATTCTTATTATATTTGTATTCAATTTGTCTTTTCTCTGAAGCTTTGTAACTGCTTTTATGTTATTGTCTTTGTTTGTGAACTTCTCTGTCACCAAAGTAGATATTTTTGGTCAGATTCTTTGTGGTTCTTGTTTCTTCACATTTCTATCCTATTTTTAGACTTTCAATTTTCTAATAGGGTTGGTGTTGGGGAGGTACTGCACATGTTTCATGCTGCTATTATTAGAGGAAGTGTTGGAGGTGTGTTAGTTTGGTGTTTCCAAGATCTTTGAAGAAATATGACCATTGATCTCCTGTTTTGTGCTCTCATTTGTTTGTTTGTTTGTTTTTCAAGGAAGATCCTACCACTTGCAAGTGATAGCTCTCTTCTCTGTATTGGAATTATGAATACATCCCTTTTTCTCCTGTAGCTATAAGTACTAGTGTTCTTCTCTGCACTGAAATTGTAATCAGGGTCCCTGCTCCTTTGTGACTGACCACAATTGCTTCTCTTCTCTCTGAAACTGTGACTGCCAAATTGCATATAGATAGTAATATTCTCAAACTGGCTCTTTCTTTGATACCCAGTATTAACTCAGACCTCCCTGTAATCTTTTTCTTATTACTTGTCTATATATAAGTATCTCTCTCTCTCTCTCTCTCTCTCTCTCTCTCTCTCTATATATATATATATATATATATATATATATATATATATATATATCACAAATAGGTCCTTTCCCTTTGCCCTTGATGTCTTGGAGATATAAATCTAGTGCTACTAGGTCAAAGGACATGAATATTTCATATCTTTTTGGGCATAGTTCCAACTTATTCTCTAGAATGGTATGATCAGTTCATAGTGTCACTATTGGTGCATTAATGACGGCATTTTCCCACATCTTCTCCAGGATTTTTCTCATTTATGTTATGATCTGATAGGTATAAGATGACATTTCAGAATTGTCTTCACTTGCATTACTTTAATCAGTAGTGAATGAGAGTGTTTTTCCTATTACTATAGATAGATTTGATTTCTTCTGAAAACTGCCTGTTCATGTCATGATTTTGTTTATAGATAGATATTATTATTTTAAAACATATCTCCAGCAATATTTAGTAAGGAAACTCATTTATAAATTTCTTTCTCTATTTTTGTTCTCATGGTTTAGATATCAAAATCATATTCTTGTAATATAGTAAATATAGTAGAGCTCCTTATATGCCTATTTTAAAAAATATTTTGTACAGTACTGAGATGAATTGTTCTTCAATTATTTGACTGAATTCACATGTAGATTTATCTGGTTCTGGGAATTTTATTCTTAGGAGAATCATTTATGGCTTATTCAATATCTCTATCTAAAATAAGGCTATTTGTATATTTCTTTTATCTTTTATTAATCTAGGAAGTTTTAATTTTGTATGTATTTATTAATTTCATATAGATGATTAGTTTTATTAGCATATATAATTAGGTAAAGTAACTCATAATTGTTTTACTTTCATCATCATTAGTGGTAGATTCACCTTTTTCACTTTTGATTCATATATATATATATATATATATATATATATATATTATAAAATCAAATTAACCAATGATGTATCTGTTTTTACCATTTTCTCCCATAAAACCAGCTCCTTGTTTTATTTATTATTTAAATAATTCATCATTTATTTATTTTGCATCCAATTTTATTAATCTCTTCCTTGATTTTCAGAATTTCTAATTTGGTGTTTGTGGATTTTATTATTTTATCTTTTTTCTAGATTTTAATTGTGTGCCCAATTTTCTTTTTTTATTGATATAGGCATTTAGAGATATAAAATTTCCCTTAATTACTTCTTTGGATGAATCCCACAAAATTTGGCATATTTTTCATTGTTTAATTTTCTCAAATTATTGATTTTTTTGACCCACTCATTCTTTAGGATTAGATTACTTTATTTCAAAATCACTGTTAATCTATGTTTTCATGGCCCTTTATTGGCTGTATTTTTATTACATTACAGTCTGAAAAGTTTGCTGTTAACATTTATATTACTTTACATTTGGTTGTGAGGTTTTTAATGCTTTAATATATGGTCAATTTTTGTTAGAGTTACAGGTACAGGTGAGAAATAGTTATGCTTCTTTTTATTCCTATTCTATTTTGTGTAAAAAAAATCTATCATATCTGACTTTTCTATAATTATATTCATCTTCTGACCTCTTTTTGTCAATATCCCATATAACATAAGTAGATGTCTAAATTTTTCCAGCTGGCAAAATCATTCTTGGGGAAGCTAGGTGGAATAATGGATAGAATTTGGGGCCTGGAGTCAGTAATTCCTGAGTTCAAATATAGTGTCATGCTCTTACTATATTACCTTAAACAAGGCACTTAATGTTGTTTGCCTTAGTTTCTTCATCGGTAAATTAATCAGAGAAGAATGGAAACCAACAGTATCTTTCCCAGGAAAATCCTAACTAAAGTTATGGAGAATAAGACATAACTGAAATGAGTCAAAACCAAAAATAACAATAATGGAACTCTCCTATCTTAGAGCAAGACATGTGTTCCTCATTAACTATAATATCATCATTGTGAATCCAACTGCCCAGGTCAGGTAACTCACCTTCTACCATCTATATTTATTTTTTAAAAAATGATTCCATCTAGGAAGGGAAGAACTCTTGGTTCCACTGATTTCTGGGATCCAGTCTTCAGGAAGACTTACATGATAAGAATGAACTTTTTAAACAAATTTAGCAACTCTTCCTGGCTTTTTCTTATTCTTCTGAAATGTAGGTTTGTTTTGGGTTTAAGATTCTTGCTTGCCCCTTTGAGACAAGATGGGGAGTCAAAATGGCAAAGTAAAGTCATAAAGCTGCATGAGCTCTCCCACTTTCCCTTGAAAACCATATGAAATTAAACGGGAAAGAATCAGTCAAACAAATTAAAAAGAATGAAAATAATGGAAGAAAATGTGAAATATTTCATTGGAAAAATAGCTGACTGGAAAATAGATCTAGAAGAGGAAATTTAAAAATTATTGGCTTCCCTGAAGACCATGACCAAAAAAAGGAGCCTGGATAGTATTCTTCAAGAGATTATTAAAGAAAACTGCCCCAATATTCTAGAAACAGAGGTGGAAATACTCATTGAAAGAACCCATCTATCTCCTTTAAATAGAGGTCCCACAAGGAAAACTCCAAGGAACAGTGCCTAAACTACAATATAAAAGAAAAAATACTGCAAGCTCCCAGAGAAAAACAATTCAGAATTCAAGGAGCAACATTCAGGATCAGCCAGGATCTGATAGTTTCTACAGTAAAGAATCAGAGGTCCTGGATTGCCATATTCTGGAAGAAAAAGAATTTAGGATTACAACCAAGAGTGAGACTCAGAATCATCTTTCAGGGGAGATGATGGATCTTTAATGAAGTAAGAGACTTTCAATCATTTTTATTGATAAAACCAGAACTAAGATTCTTATACCTTTAAATGATTCTATACACCCTGAATATTTGTTTGAGAGTTAAGTGTTGGATCTCAATACTATTATTCTAGACCATGCCTTATTTAGAAATTTTATTTTACATGTTTTATAACAAAAAATTCCTTTTGTAATTCTAACAGAAAAAGTGGATTTCTTTAATTTAAATAAAATTATAAAGAAATTGAGCCCTTCACAGAGTAGTTTCTTTAGGTACTACTGTACCTGACTTTGTTGCAGAAGTCTTCATGAATTCTTAACTATAACTATTATTGATGTAAAAAGTACTTGCCAATATTTTTTTTTTCCACATGGGAACCATTGAATACAAAACATTGTGGAAATAGTAATAAAAGAATATTTTTATAAAGAATTAAGCCTCCACATTTGGCAGCCTTTCTCCATATCCCCACTAGTTTGTAGCCTTTCTTTTTCTTAGAATGATTTGAACAAAACTCTCCCAGGAATATCTTGGCCATTTTAACAACTTTGCTTTCTAACAACATAAGGGGAATAATACCATCACTATATGATTATAGTGAGTATATATTTACTTATTATAAATCACAATTACTTTGCTATCAATTATAATCAAATGGAACTCACACCTTGAGTTCTTGCTAACCTGTCAAATTGATAGTGATTGTGATTGTGTGTCTCAAATTCTCAAAAGCATTTGAATGGTGGAAGTATCTAAGAATTTCTAAATAAATATTACACAATCAGAGCAAAGTTAACTTTTTTGCTTCAATATGTTTGTTTTTCTTGAGAGAGAACAAAATTGTATGTGAATGTCCCCTGCTTTTGCTTATAAAAGAAATAATTCTCAATATATAGACTTGGGATCATGATCCATTCCAATTAAAACATTGACTTTAAAAACAAATTGTACAAAGAAAAGTTAGTTTTGTGGGGCATCAAGTTAGATGGTGAAGTTCTAGAATTATACCTAATAACAAGAAATCCAAAGCTTTAATGTTAACACTTTCCACTGTTGAATATATTAGGGTCACTAAGGTCAAAATAAAGATGAGGTGGAGTCAACATGTGAAATTTCCAGTACAACGCAGTGGACAAATTCTTCAAGAATGATATGAAATCTGTACATTTCACATCCTGATAAATGGACAAAAAGACATTTCTTGTTATTGAATTGTGATCTGTAAAGTCTCTGAGAATAAACAAACTATAGATAAAATCAATACATTTCTTCTCTGAGAGAAAAGCTAAAAAAAAAAAAAAACCTTATCACCTGTTCATATCTTCAACTGAGTATGGACAGAAACAAAGTACAATACACTTAAATTAGTTTTTAAAACTTTCAAATAAGACAGAATTATGCTAATAAATCTTGACGCCTGAATCACACTTTTAGCAAATTAATGGAAAACTATAGAGAAATTAGACAATTAGACTTTTACAAAACAATCTCCCAAAATGGTGAAGACATAGAAAATAAAATTCCTTGTAAGCACTGGTCGACTATATGTGAATTGGTTGAACTGATCAATTTTTCCTTATTAGCTCTATTCCCTTACTGTTACTAGAAAAATTATAGCTTTGACTATATGGATCTTTGCTGGCATCATTATTTATGTGTTTTTAGTATCCCGTCAAGTTATAGTTTTTCTTCTAAGGAGTAAGTATCTTTTAATTTCATGACTTTAGTCATCATCTGCAGTAATCTTTGATTCCAAGAATATAAAAACTTACACAGCTTCCATTTCTTCTCCTTCTATTGCAAGGAAATGTTAGAAGCAGTTGTCTCTTAGTGTTTTTTTTATGTTAAACTTCAAGCCAGATTTTACACTCCCTTCTTTCATCTTCACTAAGAGATCTCTCTGCCTTGTCATGGAGAAAGAGTTTATTTAGCTCAATGAAACTAAGAGTTCTGTCATGCAGGGTTGTCCAAGATGGACAGCTCATAGTAGAGAATTCTGACAAAAGATGATCAACTAGAGAAAGAAAGGGCAAAACACTCTAGTATCTTTGCCAGTGAAACAGCATAACAATATTAAAATGATAAAAAAAGATGATATGAGTAGATGAGGCCCTCTAGGCATATCACATAGCAAGTGGTGTTTTTAAAAAGGAAAAAAAAAAAGAAAGAGGAAAAAAAAAGGAAAGTCTGAAAATGTGTGCAACAAACATCTGTGAATCTATTTAAGCAAAGAAACAGGATATCTCAATTTTTGATTCTTTTAAAAAAACATTTTTAACATTCATTTTATTTTTGCAATTGTTCATTTCATTTATATTATTGTAGAAACTATCTTATTGGGTCTGCTTGTTTTACCCTTTATAAGTGCATGTAAATGTTTTTATGATTCTCTGTGATTGATATATTCATCATTTCTTATAGCATACTATTTCATTATATTGATGCACCAAAATTTATTTAGTCATTCTCCAATTGATTACTATCTACTTTCTGCTTTCTTTTTCATTCTTTGTTTTCATTAAAAATACTGCTATATACATTTCTTATAAATAACTTCTTTGGAATATAAACTACGTAATGAAATAGCCAGATTAAAGAGTATGAATTTTTTAGTCACTTTATTTTTATAATTACAAATTCATTT
Source organism: Sarcophilus harrisii (assembly GCF_902635505.1). Taxonomy (NCBI): domain Eukaryota; kingdom Metazoa; phylum Chordata; class Mammalia; order Dasyuromorphia; family Dasyuridae; genus Sarcophilus; species Sarcophilus harrisii. The sequence continues at coordinate 200,556,519 of NC_045426.1, forward strand.
ACAAAATGGTCATCTTTATTCACAGTTCTATTAACAATGTATCCTTTTACCTGTCTTTTCCCAACTTCTTTAACACTGACTATTGTCATATTTTTGTCTTCTTGGTGAGTTATCAAAGTGTGAAGTGAAATGTCAGTGTTGTTTTAATTTATTTTCTTATTTTCTATGATTCGGTGTAATTCTTCCTGTGATATTAATAGTTTTCAATACATCATTTTATAACTCTTAGATCACTCATTTGATCATTTATTGTGCAATAACTTTTAATCCCTATATGTGTATATATATATATATATATATATATATATATATATATATAAATACATATTAACATGGGGTACTTATGTATTTTCGGTAAAAAAAAATCCTTATTAGATAATCATATTGAAAGGATTCCCCCCATGTAGCCAATTCCATTATTGTTTTATTGGTGCATTAATTTTGTTTGTACTGAAAATTTTCTGTCTTGTATAGTCAAAGCCATTTTATTTTTTATAACTATTTCTATCCCTTATAAGCATATATCTCCTACACAATGGGGCAAGAGATATATGATGTGCTTTTCTTCTAGTTTTTGTAATATAATCTTTACTTCATGTATTTACAATTATTTATTCAAAATACACAATAGAATGCACAGTAAGATGTTAGTCTAAGGCAAATCTATGCCAAAACGCTCTCGAATTTCCAACTTTCTTATGAAATAGTCTGTTTTTAAAAGTAATTTGTAAATTTGATTGCAACAATGCATTTGAATTCCAGTGTTTCTGATTTTTTTTTTCTAGCCTGTTCCAAAAATCTATACTGTTTAAATGTCTATACTAGATTGTTTTCTTAATTGAAGTTTTATAATAGTTGGAGTTCTGGAAGGTCTATTGCCCTTTTTTCCTAGGTGTTTTTCAATATTTCTTTGGATACTTTGGTATACTTGTTTCATTAAAATGGTTGAATAGACAGAGGAATGACCACTGAGCTGCAGTTAGGAAGACCTCAGTCCTAATTCTGTCTCTGACACATACTGCCTCTGTGACCATGGCAGATTATGATGTTCAAGTTACAACTACCCTTCAAATTTACAATTTACAAAGGAAGTATAGAGGGAGTTGCTATAATAGGAGGTTTGTTGTATAAATGACATCACATCAACGTTTTTAAAGAGAAAGAAATTTTCTTCACTTGACAGAAGTATTTAGGTAGTCTACCATTATAACAATAATGCATTGATGCATCTCACTGCCCCTGCAGTAATAATTGTTTTCTTCTTTTATTATCTCTTCCTATATTATGGGAAGGAGGTAGACTCAGAATTATTTTCATTTTTATTTCTTATATTAATATTTTGGAGCATTTTTCATACAATTGTTAATACTTTCCTACTTTTGAATACTGGCTATGCCTATTACTTGGCCATTATGCATTGGAAAATGACTTATCAGCATTGTTTTTTTTTTTTTTTGATCAGTAGAATATAAACTTATTGAGAGTGGGAATTATTTCATTTTTGTCTTTGTATCAAAAATATCTAACATAGTAATTTATGAATAATGGATGCTTTTAGAAAATGCTTACTGAATTGAATTCATTGAATTTGAAGGATATGAAAACAAGTTGAAATGATTCAGGATAGCTTTGTTGTGGGGATTTGGCACCAAATGACCACTACTTTCAAACTCAGTTTAGATAATCTGTCTTTAACTCATTTTTTATCTCTCCTCAACCTTTACTAGCAGAATAGAACATTTCAACTAGGGGAAAATAATGTTAAAACACTTTTGTAGAAGATTCTATGGAAACAGACTATTAATTTGGGCGTTAGTGAGGAAATCAATGATTGCCTAAGGGTGTATTTTTATTTATTCTTAAGAACTGAAATGAGTCATAAAATATGGGGAGGTGGAGACATGTACTATATAGTGGTTACTACCAGTTAAGTACTTCATATTCATATAATTCAACATTCCACTTAAAACAGTTATTTGCCTGCTCTTTGAGTTTTTAATATGACTGAGATGTTTCACATATAATCAATACTAAACTAAATTTGAGGCATTTAGTAAAGACTTGTGTTTCTTTGAGTAATTCAATTAATCATTTATAGAATAGCATAAACTACTTCTAGGAAAGTGATACTTTTTACTGCTTATTAAAATATTTATATTTTATTATACTAGATGTATATAAGAAATTGATATTTTATGAATTGTTAAGTCAATCTCTTCTTCCTTGAGCCATCAAAGGATTTAATAAACCATCAAAAGATGGAGACTCTGCCTCTAATAAGTGGGAGGCACTCACTCTGTCAGGCAATTAAGTGGACCTGAATAAGCTTATGCAATTAAGCCTCTTACTGCATAATTATCTTTTTTTTTTTTTTCAAAAATGTGTCTTTTGATGAAACATCTGTTCCCTGTTTCAAGATATGAAAAGGACTCATGCACATGAAGAAAACAGAGCTTTCAAGGCCATAACACAGGCTGCCACTGATGCTCAGTTCCTAGGCGACAAATGATTTAATTTGTTCTGGCTTTGCATGCAAAAGGCAGGTGTCCAAATGTCCTCAGCCTACATCTGATTGACCTCTATGTTCATGGCAGCTATTTCAACAATTGTCATGCAGAAAATCACTGAGAAGACCACCAAGGAAGCAGGGACTGGGATAGATATATGCTACCTCCTCAACCAAAAATACATAAGGTAATTAATCACATGTATTGATTGGGGTATAAAGAAAATTCATGACACCTATGTGCAACATCATGCCTTTATTCCCTGTTTTCAAGCAAACATTTATTAAATAAAAGTAGATTCATTAATATTGATTGAGAGTCTTCTGTGTTAAACATTTAAGGAACAGTAAAGTTTTAGTTCAATGAACTGAAACTAAATTAATCAGAACCTTTACTTAATGAGGTCAGATCATAGGAACTTTAAAGTTTATCCAGTTCAAGCCCATAATTCACAAATGAGAAAATGAGCCCTATACTATCTTCACACTGAACCACAGAGCTAGCTGAAAAGTACTCTTTAAAGACAAAGGATAATGGAAGAACATATTGGGGGAGAGATTGGTCAGAAGCAAAACTTTTTTTAAGGAAAGACAGAGTGAAAGGAGAGAGAGAATAGCATAAAAGGGGAAGGGAAAATGAAGCAAGTTTCTCTGATGACAGCATCTATTCTCAAAATAGGGAACTAAGTCAAATTTATTTAAAAAAATAAGAACCATTTCTCAATTAATAAATGATCAATAAATATGAACTATGCCTGAAGGTCTATAAAATCATGCGTATTTTTTGACTTAAAATACCACTATTAAACATGGACCCCAAAAGAGATTAATAAAAAGGAAAAGTATTTATTTGAGATAAATATCAAAATACATTTATCTCAGTTTTTTTTTCAGGGGAAAGAATTGGAAATTGAGGAGATGCCCGTCAATTGGGGATTTTCTGAATAAACTGTGATATACAATTATGATGTATTTTCATTATTCTATCAGACATAATAAGCAGGATGCTCTCAGAAAAATCTGGAAAGTCCTTTATGAGTTCATACAAAATGAAATGTACTGCATATGAAGTGGTAGCAATTGTTGTGGGATTATTTACTGTGAACAACTTTGCTATGCTCAGCAATACAATAATCCAAGATTACTCTGAAAGACTTATAATAAAAAAAAAGTTATCTAGACATGTTGAAAGAGATAATTTCTATCTGATTAACACAATAAAGGGAAATCACATAGGTCATTAGGAAAAAAAATCTTAGTTTTGATGTCACAGTATTTAGGTTCAAAATCTAGCTCTAGTACTTATTAACTATGTACACTTAGTCAAATCATTAATCCCCTAGATCTCAGGTTCCTAAGGAGCAAAAATAGGAATGGAGAAAAACAAAGAAAGAAAAGAACACTTTAAAAGGAGATAGAAAACTCAAAGGATATAGGATTACAAACATCCTAGTATTTTCATATCATCACAGAACTTTAGCCTAGAAAATATTCTAAAATTATCATCAAAACCTTTCAATTTAGAGATTACAAGGAAATTGAGGCCTAGAGATGATATTATTCACTGAGCCATTTCTGTCTGTAACTTATAACCAGGTCTAAATTTGCCTCTCAAAAAAAAAAACCAGATTTTTTTCAATGTTACACTTTTTTTCTTTGAAATGCAGATCTAGGTCTCAATGTTGTGTTATTTCTTTTGCATTACTAAACTGATATCCAACTTCTGCTTCATTAGAAGCACACTTCATTCCCCTTTCTATATCTGTTTCTCTAATTTTTCTTACTTCTTTACTCTTGTTTATTTATTGAATTAGTACTTTTTTCACTTTGTGTAGAGTCTCTCTGATTCAAAAAATTAACTTGCAAACATTTTGGGTATAAAGATGTCCAGTCTACTAGGAAAACTGAGACAGTAGACTTGTTTTTTTTTTTAGAAACCAAAAAAAAAAAAAAAAAAAAAAAAGGATTCCAGCATATAGTGAAAGGAGAATTGTCACCTGTAATGGCAAAATTTTAACATGCTACCTTTACAATGGCTGTTTTCCTTTTGGAATGTATTGAAAGTCATTAGTTAAAACTTTCAAAACACCCAAAGATCCCTTTGTTGTGGCGATTCAACAGTAACAAATATTTTATAGCTAACACATATAATGCTTTAAAATTTGCAAAACATGTTACAAATACTATCTCATTTTATCTTCACAAAAATTTTGGGAAGTAGGTGATATTATCATCCCCATATTAAAATCCCAATAGAGGCATACTTATACAAAATAATATGCTAAGTCACATGTCTAATAATGATGTGTGTGATGATTATTGAGAGCATGAAAATAACTGTTTGAAGTGATACAGAGTGAAATAAGCAATTAATACACAGAGAATAACTACAACAATATAAATAAAAAGAATAGCAGAATAATACCCTAAAATTAAATGTAAACTTTAAAAAAATATCAAAAATAAGAATTACATTGGCTTCAAATCAAGAGATATAAGAAACCATCTCTAATTCACCCATTAGTTAAAGTAAACATAAAAAAATCAGGTTTATCAATGTTTTACCCATGTTGTCTAGAAACTCATTCTTGACAATTGAGAAGAGGAATAGTTATGGAGGAAGAAGATAGTTCTTAAGAAGACATTCTTTCCTTTTTCACATGTTCCCTTCACATGTGTTCAAAAGAACACTCTCTCCATACCCAAGAATATCCAACCAAGGAACAAATTGTTTTCTAGTAGGTGATACAATGGATGGGAAGCTGGCTAAAAGAGTTTTTAATGCAGAACTGCAAAGGGACAGAGAGCGCAGCAGAAGAGCTATATCCATGGATAACAAGAGAAGATAAAGGACTACAGGGCCAGTGGTATGAATTGCCTTTGCAATGTATTTTCTTTTCTTTCTTTCTTTCTTTCTTTCTTTCTTTCTTTCTTTCTTTCTTTCTTTCTTTCTTTCTTTCTTTCTTTCTTTCTTTCTTTCTTTCTTTTTTTACTGAGGCAATTGGGGTTAAGTGACCTGCCCAGGGTCCCACAGCTAGAAAGTATAAAGTGTCTGAGGTCAGATTTGAACTCAGGTCCTCCTGAGTTCAGGGCTAGAGCTCTATCCACTGCGCCACCTAGCTGCCCCACAATGTATTTTCTATATTATCATAGTACTAATTATTCTCGTTTGCCTTGTAGATCAGTGTCCCCCCCCTTGTCAAACGTAAGTTTGTTAGTGTAGTTAATGCTATAATTTTTCAACAAATGTCTTTGCTTTAAGCTAATTATACCAACTAATTGACTTGAAAATAAAAGCAGCAGTGAATATTTGTATATGTGGGGCAATGGTAATGGTATTAGTAGTATTAATATAGATGGCAGTGAGATAGTTTTAGGAATATGAATCCTAAGAGTTTCTAGAATTTGAGGCAATAGTAATCACCTAGGGGACACAATTTGAGCATTCAAGGTTGAATTTGAACAGTACGAAGGTTATTTATAAGTGCTAAATTATTTAAGGTATAATGAAGGGGTATAGACCTAGAGTCAGTATTTTTGTTAAGTGTTTGGATTTGGTGAGTTGATGAAGAATAGAAGATATTTTACTCTCACCCAAAAGGGAAGGAAAATGTACTCAATGTATGATGTGATTTAAATATGGGAAAGACATATTTTTCTACAAGAAAGAAATCTAGGTTAAAATAGGTTCATGACCTAGGCATAAAGAATAAGATTATAAATAAATTAGAGGAACACAGGATAGTTTACCTCTCAGACCTGTGGAAGAGGAAGGAATTTATGACCAAAGAACTAGAGATCATTACTGATCACAAAATAGAAAATTTTGATTATACCAAACTGAAAAGTTTTTGTACAAACCTGTGGAAGAGGAAGGAATTCATGACCAAAGAACTAGAGATCATTATTGATCACAAAATAGAAAATTTTGATTATACCAAACTAAAAAGTTTAAGTTTTTGTAGTAAAAAACTAATACTGACAAGATTAGAAGGGAAGCAATAAACTGGGAAAATATTTTTACAGTCAAAGGTTCTGATAAAGGCCTCATTTCCAAAATATATAGAGAACTGACTCTAATTTATAAGAAATCAAGCCATTCTCCAATTGATAAATGGTCAAAGGATATGAACAGACAATTCTCAGATGAAGAAACTGAAACTATTTCTAGCCATGTGAAAATATGCTCCAAATCATTATGAATCAGATAAATGCAAATTAAGACAACTCTGAGATACCACTATATACCTGTCAGATTGGCTAGAATGACAGAGAAAGATAATGCGGAATGTTGGAGGGGATGTGGGAAAATAGGGACACTAATACATTGTTGGTGGAATTGTGAATACATCCAGCCATTCTGGAGAGCAATTTGGAACTATGCTCAAAAAGTTATCAAACTGTGCATACCCCTTGATCCAGCAGTGTTACTACTGGGCTTATATTCCAAAGAGATCATAAAGAAGGGAAAGGGATCTGTATGTTCATGAATGTTTGTGGCAGTCCTCTTTGTAGTGGCCAGAAACTGAGTGGATGCCCATCAATTGGAGAATGGCTGAATAAATTATGGTATATGAATATTATGGAATATTATTGTTCGGTCAGAAATGACCAACAGGATGATTTCAGAAAAGCCTGGAAAGACTTACACAAACTGATGCTGAGTGAAACAAGCAGGGCCAGGAGATCATTATATACTTCAGCAACAACACTATATGATGACCAATTCTGATGGACCTGGCCATCCTCAGCAAGGATATGAACCAAATCAGTTCCAGTGGAGCGGTAATGAACTGAAGGAGCTATGCCCAGCGAAAGAACTCTGGGAAATGACTAAGAACTATTACATTGAATTCCCAATCCCTATATTTTTGTCCACCTGCATTTTTGATTTCCTTCACTGGCTAATTGTACAATATTTCAGAGTTTGATTCTTTTTGTACAGCAAAATAATGGTTTGGTCATGTATACTTATTGTGTATCTAATTTATATTTCAATATATTTAACATCTACTGGTCATTCTGCCATCTGGGGAAGGGGGTGGAGGGAAGGAGGGGAAAAATTGGAAGAAGAGGTTTGGCAATTGTCAGTGCTATAAAGTTACCTACACATATCACCTGTAAATAAAAGGCTATTAAAATAAAAAAAATAAAAAAAAGGAGAAGAGATTATTTCAACTTTGTAGTTGTACTTGTTTAAGTCAGCACCCAATATCATAGCACATACTAAGTAATAAATGATTTTTCATTCATTCAAAAAAAAAGAAAGAAATCTAAATCCCAGTATACTTATAAATGCAATTTTGAAAAAAAAACAATGAAATTATAAACTCCCCACAACAATAATAAAAATTAAAATGGCATGATAATTTAGTTTATAATTATTATTATGAACTTTGAAGGGGCAATATTTAAACTTCATCAGAATATTTTTAAAATTGCTCAGTGGCTAATTAGGCACTTTACATTTCATCTCTGCATTGTTTAAACAACTTTTATTATATGTCTACTGAAAAAATGTTTAGATTTAGGTCAATATTTCTTGGTCTTTTAAGTGCCACTTCCATTACAATGAACTACTTCTCTCATTGAACTCAAGAATTCCAGAGCTCTGGAACTCAAAATTTTCTATAAGTTTGGAAATTTCTGCCATGAGAATTGATTTCACTTACCTAGTGAGGATAAGAAACATTGTATCTTGGGAGCCCCTCAATTAACCAAACTTTTGGATGTGGGAGGGAAATCCTATAGATAAGGTGGATATATATTTGTTTTAATGTTGAAAATCTTTCTCATTTTATTACATATTATTTACCTTAATATAATGCTTAGTTAAATATTAATAATTTTAAATGGTAGTATAAAGATTTTTTTATTGCCAGAATATGATCAAGAGATAGCTTTGGAACAGTTAATTACACTGATGTCTTCAAATTTAGAGTCAAATCCTAATTCTGACACATCACTGGCTGTGTGACTCTGAACAAATCAATTAAACTCTCATTGCTCTAGGGAAAAAAAACAATTATTTTCTAGGACTATAATTCTAAATGAACACCCAATCTGGTAGAAAGAATATGGTCATCTAGAGTTGCATATACAAAATAAATCATAGGTCCAGTTTTAAACGCTAATTGACATGATGTTTAGTTGTATGTTTAGTAGTACAGTCATATCCCCAAGTCAACAATTTAATAGTTTACTTTTTAATGCTATTTTATTTTTCCCAATTACATATAAAGACAATTTTACCATTGATTTAAAATTTTTTCCCCAAATTTTTCTACTTCTCCTATTTTCTCCCCCTCCCTAAAAGAAGCAAACTATTTTCAAAATAAAAATATTGTAAGAAAAGAGACCAAAAAAAACATGAAAATATAAAGTGAAAATAGTATGTTTCAATCTGCATTCATTCTCCACAGTTCTTTCTCTGAATGGAGATGACATCTTCCATGTCAAGTCTATTGCAATTACCATGGCCATTTTATTGTTAAGAAGAGCTAAGTCTATCATATGTGATCAACACATAATCTTGCTCTTACAATGCACAATATTCTCCTGGTTCTATTTGCTTCACTGAGTACCACTTCATGTAATTATTTCAAAGGTTTTCTGAAATCTACCTGCCCATAACTTCCTATGGCATAATAGTACCCCTTTACATTTATATACCACAACTTGCTGAGCCATTCTTCAAATGATAATCATGTCATCAATTTCCAATTCTTTGTCACCACAATTATAACTGACATATATATTTGTATACAAATAGATTCTTTCCTCTTTCAAAAAAAATTACTTTGGTATCCTACCTATTGAGATATTCAAAGTATGATACTTTGATTGTCCTTTAGGCATAGTTGCAAATTGCTCTCTAAGAAAAGTAGGATCAGGTTCATAACTTCACCAGTGCATTAGTGTCCTAATTTTTCCATATCCCCTTCAAAATTTGCAATTTTTTTCTTGTCATATTAGCTTATCTTTAGGAATAAAATCATGTCATAGAATATTTTTAATTTGCTTATCTCTAATTAAACATGATTTAGAACATTTTATATAGCAATAGATATCTTTGGTTTCTTCATCTGAAAATTGTCTTTTCAAATACTTTGACCATTTATCAACTGGAAAATAATTTATATTCTTATAAATTTAAATCATTTCTCTAAATATTTGAGGAATGAAGCCTTTATTCAAGATAGATGCTGTAAAAATGTTTCTCAGCTTTTTGCTTTCCTTCTAATCTTCTTTGCATTAGTTTTGTTTGTGCAAAATTTTTTTAATGTAATTTAACCAATTTTATATCTTGTAATGTTCTTTATCTCTTTGGTCATAAAGCCTTCCTTTCCCCATAAATCTGACAATTAAACTATTCTTTCCCTAATTTGCCTAAGTATAATACTTTATTTCTAAATCATATTACATTTAGACCATATTTTGGAATATAGGGTAGAATGTTGGCTTATAATTAGTTTCTGTGATTCTGTTTTCCAGTTTTTCTAAAAGGTTTTGTTAACTGCTAAGTTATTGACTCAGAAGCTGAAAGTTTGGGGTATATAATTTTCTAATGTGTTTTGTGATCTTATTCTGTTCCACTGATGCACCAAGCTATTTTTAGCCAATATAGATAGTTTTAATGATATAATTTGAAATCTAAAATGAGTAGGCCACTTTCCTTTGCATTTATTTAATTGATTTTCTTTAAATTCTTCATTGCAGATGAATTTTGTTAGCATTTTTCTAGTTTTATGAAGTAATTTTTGGTAGTTTGTCATGGCACTGAATAACTTAATATGTATTTTATGTTATATTTAAACATATATGCATATATCATACAATGTATAATAAAATTGAAGTAGAATTGTTATTTTTATGTTGACAGCCTACATATAAGCAAATGATAAATTTCAATTGTTTAAATCTGACTTTGTGTGAAAAGTGTTTGATAATTGTGGTCTATAATTCCTGGATATATATTCACACATCTAATCCCAAATATTTTAAAGTGTTGATCATTATTTAAAAGTAATATAACTTTCTATCTCTTGGTGCTGTGTCATATATAGAAATGCTAATCATTCATGTGGATTTTATTTTTTATCCTTCACTGTGACTAAAGTTAATTTTTTTGATTAGTTTTTTTAGCTGATTTTCTAGGATTCTCTAGGCATAACATTGCAGAGAGCAATAGTTTTGTTTTCTCATCATCTATTTTTCTTCTTCTTCCATTGATATATCTAACGTTTTAGTACTATATTGAATAATAGTGGTGATAATGGGCATCCATCTGTGCCTCATCTCGTCATCATAGTGGAAATTTTCCCTATTATAGACACTACTAGCTAATTTATATTATATGCCACTTTCAGGAAAGTTCCATTTATTTCCTTGCTTTTTGTGTTTTTCACAGGATTGTATATTTTATTTTCTCAAAAGCTTTTTCTCCTTTTTCAATAATTATAAGATTTTATTTGTTTTTGTTTCTGGTTTTGGTCAATTATACTGAGAAATTATCTAATATTTAAATAATCCTGCAAATCTCATAAAAATCCTACTGGTGCATTAGGTTTGGTACTTGTGATATAAATACCTTGTTAATACCTAGCATTTTATTTAAACATTTTACACCAATTAAGGAAATTGGTTTACAGCCTTCTTTCCTTGCTTTAGCTCTTGTTAGTTTACATAAGTATCATGTTTGTATCAAAATGGAAATTGGTATGACTTTTTTGCTTATTTTTTCAAAGAGTTTATATTGTGTTGGAATTAATTGTTCATTAAAATGTTTGGAGGAATTCACTTGTGAACTCTTCTAGTTCTGGATAATTTTTCCTAGGGAATGCAGTGATGCTTTGTTCAATTCATTTTTAAAATTTTTAAACAGTATTTTATTTTTCAAAATACATGCAAAGATAATTTTCAAAATTCTTCTTTGGCAAACCTTGTACTCCAAATTTTTCCCTTTCCCTACTTCCTACTCCTTCTGAAAGATAGCACACAATTTGATATTAGTTAAACACATACATTTCTCCTAAACATATCCCCCTATTTTTCATGCTATGCAAGAAAAATTAGCTCAAAGAGGAAAAACATGAAAAAGAAAAAAAAAACTGCCAAAAAGGGTGAAAATACTATATTTTTGATCCTTATTCATTCTCTGTAGTTCTCTCTGGATATGGATAACATATCATAACAAGTCTATTGGAAATATCTTGCATCATCTTATTGTTGAAAAGAGTCAAGTCCATCACAGTTGATCATCACATAATCTTGCTGTTAATGGGTATCATTTTTTCTTTATTCTGCTCACTTCACTTAACATTCATTTGTGTATTTCCAGAGTTTTCTGAAATCAGCCTGCTCATCATTTCTTCTAGATCTAGTTCAATTTCTTTCTCCAAATGATTGTATATTTTATTTTCTCTTTGAGCCAATTATAATTAGAAAACCATTTAAGGAATTCCCACCACCCTTGCCATTTTTTTCCTCTATTGTAATAAGTTTTGTCTTTCTCCTCATGTGATATAATTTCCCCCATTCTACTTCTTCCTTTTGCTATCAGTGTATTTCTCCTTGTCACTCCTTAACTTATTTTGGAAATTATCTCATCAAAGTCAACTTATGCCTGCACCCTTGTCTATATCTAATCTTTATAACTTCTCTAATTGTGATAGTTTTTAAGAGTTACAAGACTCATCTTCCCATATAGAGACAAAGAAAGTTTAGTCTTATTGAATCCTTTAACTTTTTATTTTTCCTTTTTTAAACCTTTTAATGATATTTTTGAGGATTGTATTTGGAATTTTTTTTTCCTGTTTTGGTTTGACTCTGGTCTTTTCTTCAGGAATGCTTAAAAGCTCTCTATTTCACTTAACCATTTTTTCAGCATTAAAAAATGTGCTCAGTTTCACTAGGTATATGATTCTTACATATAAATCTAGCTCCTTTGCCTTGGATTATTATATTTCATACCCCATTATTCCTTGAGAAAGAAGCTGTTAAATTTTGTGTAGTATTGCCTGTGGCTTCATCATGTTTGAATTGTTTCTTTCTCAGTTCTTGCAAAACTTTTCTCCTTGACCTGGATGATATTAATTTGGCCATAATTTTCCTGAGGGTTTTATTTTAAGATATCTTTTAGGAGATGATCAGTAGATTTTTTAAAAGTATATTATTTTTCCTTATTACATATTAAACATGTAACATGTTTTGTTATATCAAAACAATTTTTAGCTTCCTAACAATATTTTAAATTCCATATTTTCCTTCCTTGCATGCCCTCCCCTCTTCCTAAAATGGTAGGCAATTTGATATAAGTTAAACATATGCCATCATGTGAAATATACTTCTAGATTAGTCACAGCTGAGAAAGAACAGATCAAAAAAGACAAAAAAAAAATAAAGTAAAAAGTCTACTTTGATTTTATTCCAATTTCACCAGTTCTTTATTAGGGTTTGGATGACAGTTTCCTTCCTAAGTTCTTTGTACTTCTCTTGGTTCATTGTGTTGCTGAGAAAAGCTGAGTCACTTATAGCTGACCATCACATAATATGAGTGATACTGTGCATTTTGCATCACTTCAAATAGGTCTTTCCAGGTCTTTGTGGTATCTGCCTATTCATCATTTCTTATTGTACAATAGTGTTTCATTACATTCATATCCCAGAACTTGTTCAGCCATTACTCCAAAAGATGGGAATCTCTTGTTTATTTTTTTTTAATTTATCACTTTTATTTTTTACCATTACACGTTAAAACATTTTGGGCCTGGTTATACATGTACATTCATTTTAAAATATATTTCCTCATGAATCATGTTGGGAGGGAAATATTGGAATAAAAGGGGGAAACCACAAATGAAAAATAAAACTGTAGAAAAAAGGGGGAAAAGGGGAACAAAGCAAGTATTGATTTGTATTCCGTCTCCATAGCTTTCTCTCTTGATGCAGATGACATTTATCATCCAAAGTTTATTGGGATTGCCTTGGATCATTGAACCACTGAGAAGAACCAAGTCTGTCTTAGTTGATCACTGTACAGTATTGCAGTAGATATGTACAATCTGGTTCTTCCTGTTTCACTAACCATCAGTTCATGTTTCCAGGCCTTTCTAAAATAAAGCCTGTTTATCATTTTTATAGAGCAATAATATTCCATTATTTTCATATGCTGTAACTTATTTAACCATTTCCCAATTGATGGGCATCTACTCATTTTTCAATTCTTTGCCTCCACAAGAGCTGATAGAAACATTTTTACATGTGGGTGCTTTTTCCCTCTTTCATGGTTTCTTTGGGATATAGACCCAATAATAGCACTTATGTATCAAAGAATATGCATAGTTTTATACTTCTTTTGGGCAGAGTTCCAAATTGTTGTCCAAAACAGTTGGATCATTTCACATTTCTACCAATAATACATTAATATGTATTTTCGCACATTCCTTACAACATTTATCATTAATTTTTCCTGTTATATTAGCCAGTCTGAGAAGTATAAGGTGGTAGCTCAGAGATGCTTTAATTTGTACTTTTCAAGTCAATTTTAGTGCATTTTTCCATAAGATTATAGATGGCTTTAATTTCTTCATCTGAAAATTGTCTTTTCATATCTTTTATCATTTATCAATTGGGGAACGCCTTGCATTCTTATAAATTGGACTCAGTTCTTTACATTTTTTAAGAAATGAGGCTTTTAACAGCAATACTGATTGTAAAAAAAATTTTCTCCAGCTTTTTGCTTCCCTTCTAATCTTGGCTGTATTAGTTTTATTTGTGCAAAACTCTTTTTAAAAAAATTTTATTATAATAACTTTTTATTGACAGAACCCATGGCAGGGTAATTTTTTTTTACAACATTATCCCTTGTAATCACTTCTGTTCTGATTTTTCCCTCCCACCCTCCACCCCCTGCCCTAGATGGCAAGCAGTCCTATATATGTTGAATATGTCGTAGTATATCTTAGATACAATGTATGTGTTCAGAATCAAACAGTTTTCTTGTTACACAGGGAAAACTGGATTCAGAAGATAAAAATAACCCGGGAAGAAAAACAAAAATGCAAACAGTTTACATTCATTTCCCAGTGTTTTTTTCTTTGTAGCTGTTTCTGTCTATCATTGATCAATTGAAACTGACTTAGGTCTCTTTGTCAAAGAAATCCACTTCCATCAGAATACATCTTCATACAGTATTGTTGTTGAAGTGTATAATGATCTCCTGGTTCTGCTCATTTCACTTAGCATCAGTTCATGTAAGTTTCTCCAAGCCTCTCTGTATTCATCCTGCTGGTCATTTCTTACAGAACAATAGCATTCCATAACATTCATATACCACAATTTACCCAAACATTCTCCAATTGATGGGCATCCATTCATTGTCCAGTTTCTAGCCACTACATACAGGGCTGCCACAAACATTTTGGCACATACAGGTCCCTTTCCCTTCTTTAGTATCTCCTTGGGGTATAAGCCCAGTAGTAGCACTGCTGGATCAAAGGTTATGCACAGTTTGATAACTTTTTGGGCATAATTCAGATTGCTCTCCAGAATGGTTGTATTCATTCACAACTCCACCAACAAAGTATCAGTGTCCCAGTTTTTCCGCATCCACTCCAACAATCATCATTATTTTTTCCTGTCATCTTAGTCAATCTGACAGGTGTATAGTGGTATCTCAGAGTTATCTTAATTTGCATTTCTCGTTAATAATGATTTGGAAACTTTCATATGAGTGGTAATCATTTCAATTTCATCAGAAAATTTCTATTCATATCTTTGACCATTTGTCAATTGGAGAATGGCTTGGTTTTTATAAATTGGTAGTTCTTATATTTTGGAAATGAGGCCTTTATCAGAACCTTTAACTGTGAAGATGTTTTCCACTTTTTGCTTCCTTTCTAATCTTTTTGCATTAGTTTTGTTTGTCAGAAGCTTTATAATTTGATGTAATCAAAATTTTTCTATTTTGGATCAATAATGATCTCTAGTTCGTCTTTGGTCAATTTTTTCCTCCCAAAGTCAAGGATAAACTATCCTATTTCCTCAATTTTTTGTAATCTTGTTATGTCTAAATCTGGACCCATTTGATCTTATCTTGGTAACGGTGTTAAGTGGAGTTCATGCCTTTTTCCATACTAATTTCAGTTTCAGCAGATTTTGTCAAATAATGAATTATTATCCCAAAAGTTAGGATCTTTGGGTTTCTCAAAAACTAGATTCCATAGTTGACTATTTGTCTTTGGAACAAACCTATTCCACTAATCAACTAATCTATTTCTTAGCCAATCCAAATGGTTTTGGTGATTGCTGATTATAATATAGTTTTAATCAGGTACCCATAGGCCACCTTTTTGATTTTTTTTCATTAATTCTTTTGAGATTCTCCTTTTATTTTCCTTAGTTTTGTTTTATTTTTCTAGATCATTAAAATATTTTTCTTGGAATCTGATTTATAGCACTAAATAAACAGATTAGTTTAGGGTATTGTTCTTTATTATATTCTTGGCCTATGCAGGAGCATAATATTTTCAATTTTTAAGTCTGACTTTATTTGGGTGGAAAGTTTTGTAATTTGCTCTTAATTCCTGACTTTCCGGTAAGATAGATTTCCAAATATTTTATGCTGTCGACAGTTATTTTGAATAATTTCTTTTGATTTTTCTTACTTTGGATTTTGTTGGTGATGTATAAAAATCTGATTTATCCCCATTAAAAAAATGGGGTTTATTTTATCCTAATTTTCTAAAGTTATAATTATTTCTAATAGCTTTATAGTAAATCTCTGGGGTTCTCTAAGTATACCATCATATCATCTGCAAAGACTGATAGTTTGGTTTCCTCTTCTATTCAATTCCTTTAAATCTCTTTCAACTCTTTTCAGGGATAGTGTTTCTAATGCAATTTGAATGATAATGGTGATTAAGGGCAAACCCTTCCTCAGATCACTGGGAAAGGTTCCAGTTTTCCCTCATTGCATATGATGCATACTGATGGTTTTAAATACATGCTCCTGATTATTTTAAGAAAAATCCATTTATTCCTATACTCTCAAGTGTTTTTTAGGAATGGATGTTGGATTTTGTCAAATGCTTTTTCTGCATCTATTGAGATGATCATATGTTTTTTGTTAGTTTGGTTATTAATATAGTCCATTATGCTAATAGTTTTCCTAATATTGAACCAGCCCTGCATTCCTGGTATAAATCCTACTTGGTCATAATGTATTACCCTAGGGATGATTTTCTGTAATCTTTTTGCTAATATTTTATTTAAGATTTTAGTATCAATATTCATTAGGGAGATTGGTCTATAATTTTTTTCTTGTTTTCAGTCTACCTGGTTTTAGATATCATTACCATGTCTGTGTGTAAAAGGGTTTGGTAGGACTCCTTCAATCCCTATTTTTTCAAATAGTTTATATAGCATTGGACTTAATTGTTCTTTAAATGTCTGGTAGAATTCACATATAAATCCATCTGGTGGGATTTTTTCTTAGGGAGTTGGTTAATAGCTTGTTCTATTGCTTTTTCTCAGATGGGACTGTTTAGGATATTTACTTCTTCCTCTGCTAATCTGGGCAAGCTATATTTTTGATGATATTCTTCCATTTCATTTAAGTTGTCGAACTTATTGGCATAAAGTTGGGCAAAGTAATTCCTAATTATTGCTCTAATTTCCTCTTCGTTAGTGGCGAGTTCTCCCTTTTCATTTTTAAGACTAACAATTTGATTTTCCTCTTTCCTTTTTTTAATCAGATTTAGTAAGGGTTTGTCTATTTTGTTGGTTTTTTCATAGAACCAACTCTTAGTTTGATTAATTAATTCAAAAGTTTTTTTTTTACTTTCAATTTTATTGATCTCTCCTTTTATTTTTAGAATGTCAAGGTTAGTGTTTGACTGGTGGTTTTTAATTTGTTCCTTTTCTAGCATTTTTAGTTGCAAGCCCAATTCGTTGACCTTCTCTTTCTCTATTTTATGCAAGTAGGCCTCTAGAGATATGAAATTTCCCCTTATTACTGCCTTGGCAGCATCCCACACATTTTGGTATGAGGTCTCATTATTGTCATTTTCTTTGGTTAAGTTATTAATTGTGTCTATGATTTGCTTTTTCACCCAATCATTCTTTAATATGAGATTATTTAGTTTCCAATTATTTTTTGGTCTACTTTCCCCTGGCTTTTTGTTGAGTGTAATTTTTATTGCATCGTGGTCTGAAAAGGATGCATTTACTATTTCTGCCTTACTGCATTTTAGTTTGAGGTTTTTATGTCCTAATATATGGTCTATTTTTGTATAGGTTCCATGAACTCCTGAAAAGAAAGTATACTCCATTCTGTCTCCATTTCATTTTCTCCAGAGATCTATCATATCTAACTTTTCTAGTATTTATTTACCTCTTTGACTTGTTTCTTGTTTATTTTGTGGTTTGATTTATCTAATTCTGAGAGTGCAAGGTCGAGATCTTCCACTATTATAGTTTTGCTTTCTATTTCTTCTTGCAGCTCTCTTAATTTCTCTTTTAAGAATTTAGATGCTACACCACTTGGTGCATATATGTTTAATATTGATATTGCTTCATTATCTATGCTACCCTTTAGCAAGATATAGTGCCCTTCCTTATCTCTTTTAATTAGATCAATTTTTGTTTTTGCTTGATCTGAGATCAGGATGGCTACCCCTGCTTTTTTGACTTCACCTGAAGCATAGTAGATTTTGCTCCAGTCTTTTACCTTTATTCTTCATGTATCTCCCCGCTTCAGGTGTGTTTCTTGTAAACAACATATTGTATGTTTCTGGCTTTTAATCCATTCTGCTAACTGCTTCCTCTTTATGGGGGAGTTTACCCCGTTCACATTTATGGTTAAAATTACCAATTCTGCATTACTTGCCATCTTGTTAACCCTTGTTTATGCTTTTCTCCCTTCTTTCCCTTTTAGCCCCCTTCCCAGTATTAAACTTGTGAGCACCACTTGCTTCTCACAGCCCTCCCTTTTTAGTATCCCTCTTTAGAGGGATACTAAAACCTTAGAGTTCCTCCCCCTATCTTACTCCTTTCCCTCACAGTTTCTATATTCCCTTCTGCTTAGCTTATTCCTTCCCTTTTCTCTTTTCCCTTCTCACTTTTCAGTGAGATGGGAGACGTTTCACCATAAATTGAATATGTCTAAATTTTTTTCTCTTAAAGCCAATTCTGATGGCAGTAAAATACCCACTATATTCATCCCCCTCCATTCTTTCTCTCAGATATAATAGGTTTCCTTTGCCTCTTTGTGAGATGTAGTACCTCCACTTTACCCTTTTTCTAGTACAATGTCCTTTCCACCTCTAATTTCTAGAACGAGGTATACATGTATTTTTTATACATCTTTACAACAGAAATATAATTCCCAAGATTTCTTTTTACCTTTTTAGGTTTCTCTTGAGTTCTATATTTGTACATCAAACTTCTCGTTAAGTTCTGGTTTTTTCATCAAAAATAGTTGAAATTCATTTATTTCATTGAATGACCATCTTCTTCCCTGGAAAAAATATGCTCATTCTGGCTGGGTAAGTTATTTTTGGTTGCATACTGAGTTCCTCAGCCTTTCAGAATATCATATTCCAGGCCCTTCAATCTTTTAATGTGGATGCTGCTAAATCTTGGGTGCTCCTTATTGTGGCTCCTCTTTTTTGAATTGGGTTATTCTAGCCGCTTGGAGTATTTTTTGCTTTGTTTGAGGATTCTGGCATTTGGCCACTATATTTCTTGGTGTTTTGATTTTAGGATCCCTTTTAGTAGGTGATTGATGAATCCTTTCAATGTCTATTTTACCCTCTGTTTCTATGACTTCTTTTTGATAATTTCCTGGAAAATAGTGTCCAGGCTCTTTTTTTCATCATTTTTTTCTGGGAGTCCAATAATTCTCAGATTGTCTCTCCTAGACCTATTTTCCAGGTCTGTTGTTTTCCCAAGAAGGTATTTCCCATTTTTCTCCATTGTTTGATTTTTTTTTTGGTTTTGCTTGACTGATTCTTCTTGTCTCCTCGAGTCATGCAATTCCATTTGCTCAATTCTGATTTTCAATGAAGTGTTTTCTTCATTCACTTTTTTAATATCTTTTTCTAATTGTTCAATTTGTTCTATGAAATGTTTTTCCATTTCACCCATTTTGTTTTTTAGAGAGCCATTTTCTGTTTCCAGTTCACTAATGCTATTTTTCAAGGATTTGATTTATTTATCCATTCTGTCTGTAAATGAGTGGGACAATTTCTCCAGACTCTCTTGCCAAGCCTTCCTCTCCTTTTCCAATCTTTCTTCTAGCTCTCTTGTGAGAGCCTTTTTAATTTCTTCTATGAGATTCATCTGTGCTGAGGAACAGATGATCTCCTCCTGTGGGGATTCACCTGGAGACAGTCTGGTTTTAGTCTCCTCAGGGTTTAGAGTCTGCTCTCTGTTCGTATAAAAGCTGTCAATCGTTAAGGTCCTTTTCAATTTTTTGCTCATTTTGTCAGAGAAGAATTAGAGACAAACTAGCAAAGAAAAAAAGAAAAAACCCAAATGGAATCTGCTTTTTTGGGGGAGGGGCTGGGTGGCATTACCGAGCTTCCTCTACAGACTGCAGGGGGCAGCAGTGAAGCACTAGCAGGACTGTGCTGAGCCTGCACTCTGAGACTCTGAGAGCCTGCTGAGACGCTGTGTGGGAGGGGTGGCTGGTCCCAAGGAACTCCAGCTGTTTGGGGTTGTATTCTTCACCCCTGGTATTTTTAGCTTCTCTGCTGGGCTACTGCTTGGTGCTAGGGCAAAGTATCCAATCCTGTAGCAAAGCTCTCCTGGCAGAGACAGCTGAGCAGCTGAGATCATACCCCACCCCCCTCCAGTCTGCTAGGCTGTGAGCTGCCTGCCGCGCTCTCGCTGCCCTCAGCCTGTGCCCCATCTAAAACTGTCCCCACCCTCAAGCAAAAACAGACCTTTCCTGGCCTCATTTTCCCCTAAGCTGAATTCCTGACTCCTGCTGATTTAAAAATACACGATCTTCACATTTGGTGCCCAACGGTGGGAACCAAGGACTGAAGAAGTCTCTGGTGACCAGGAACTTGGGTGAGTATTGTTAATAGACAAATAAGGAACTTATTTTCTTAAAAACTAAACCAGTAATCTTTTTTTGGCTAAAATGGGACAAATGCTAGCTAAAGACTCTCCATCCCAGCCCCCAACCCCACCCAAGAATGGTGCTATAGAAAGCATGCTTAAGCTGATAGAAAGACATGGGTTACTTATAACTTGGGAACAGGTAGCTAGACTTGTGGGTACATTAAACTGCATCTCCCCTTGGTTAGTAGAGGAGGAGCAGATCTCTCGAGATAACTGGTCCCTGGTTGGACAAGAGATGTCCATGCATTTCAGAGAAAATGGTCCTCATTCAATTTCCATCGAGGCATTTTATTTATACAATATAATTCAGTTAGCACTAAGAAACCCTCTCCCCAAGTTGCTAAGTATCAGCCCTGAAATCAGGAGGATCTGAGTTCAAATCCCGACCTCAGACACTTAACACTTCCTAGCTATGTGGCTCTGGGCAAGTCAGTTAACCCCAACTTCCTCAGCAGAAAAAAAAAACGCCACAGGTAACCCTAGAGAAGTTCTAAATCTAGCTGTTTATACTATTAACTTCTTGATTTTTGACAAAGATGCACTGGCTCCAGCAGACAGGTTTTATAACCCACCAGAAGGTCAGTGTCCAGTGCGAGCAGCTCCACTATCTTTAGAAAATCGCCAGGTGATGTGGAGAGACCCAGAAAGTGGTGAATGGAAAGGACCAGATAGGCTAACTGCTTTGGGGAGAGGGTTTGCTTGTATCTCTACAGGTGGAGAAGGAATCAGATGGGTGCCAACGAGCCATATTCACCTTGTCCATCGCAGAGAGACGGAGCAGACCCTTGAAACAAAGGAGAAGACCCAAGAAATATCGGTTGGTTCTGTTGCTGATTGTGCTCACCATTGAAAGAGCGTGGCAGTTATAGCGTTTGACTCATGGACATCAAAGATCGTTGGACTTCAAACCCCTCAGGAATCATTGGATTCTCTGAGACATAGGACTCGAAAATCCTCAGGAATCATTGGATTCTCTGAGACATAGGACTTGAAAACTCTCAGGAATCATTGGATTCTCTGAGAAATGATAAGACTGTTACAGGACTTCAAAATCTGCTGGAATCATTGGATTCCCTAACATATAAAAAGACTTTTGCAGGACTTCAAAAACTCAGGGGGATCATTGGATTCCCTGACATGTGAAACAATGGACAATAGATTGGTTTTGGACTATCTCTTGGCTGCTGAAGAAGGTGTATGTGTGACTGTTGTTTACATACCCTCCTTCTAGGACTTCAGGTGATCTTTTCCAACACCATGTTGATTTATATTGTTTGCTATTCCCCTACTTGCATGTACAATTCATGTTTGTTACACCACATCAAGACTGAGGGGAGGGTCATCCCTAATAACCTCTGTGTTATTGCTATGTGCTTGTGTAATACCTCCCATGCTGATGGGTTTGTGCATAATAAGACCCTTCAGCCCAGAAACCCACTAGCAACCCCATTTCCCTTTGGTGCTTTTCATCTCCCTTCCTGAGATGTCAGGTAGGGCATGATCATCTCCTTTTTAGTGCTTTCACCTCCTCCCCTGAGAAGTTAGGGAGGCTGTGATCACCTCCCCTTGGGGACTCTGACCTCCCTGAGGAGTCAGGGATGGCATGACCACCTGTGTTCTAAAATAAAAGAAAGCGGGAGATGTAATGGGCTGAGGTTTGAATTGATGCACTGAGGTCCCAAGTACGTGAGGCTAAATAGTAATTGGGCTACACTCTATTAATATATATGATTGGATAAAGAATGGTCCCTGCCCACTCTCCGTGCAAATCCTGATGTGTTGTATAGGGAATGACGATTTTGGTGGGTGGAGGCAGAGAGGGAGACAGGAAGAGAAGCTGGGAGAGATTGGGCCTGGGTTTGAGACTCCGAGCTGCTGGTTGTGTGGCTGCTGGTCGAGCTAGCTTCTTGACTCAGCTGCACACATTGCTATCGCCGATTCTCTTCCACCTCCGATCCTTCTTTACTGAGAATAAAGACTGATGATTTTCCCCTAACCTGAATTCCTGACTCCTGCTGATTTAAAAATACACGATCTTCACATACAGTCATTTTCAGTTTTTTTTGTTGTTGTTGTTATGAAGTATCACATGTAGGTCTATGCCAAGTTTCAGACATTATTTTTCCAGTTTTTCCATCAATTTTTGTGAAATAGTGAATTTTTTCCCAGAAGCTTGAATCTTTTGATTTATTAAAAATAGATGACTATAGTTATGTATATCTAACTTATTACACTGGTCCATCACTCTCTTATCTAGTACCTTATGGTTTTGATGATTGTTGCTTTATAATAGAGTTTTAGGTCTGTTATTGTTTGGCTACTTTCCTTTGCAATTTTTTCATCATTTCTCTCAATTTTTTGACCTTTGCTTCTTCTAGATAAATTTTGTTATTTTTTTTTTTACCTCTACAAAATTTACAGTTTAATTTACATGGTACCAAATAATAAGCTTATATAGGTAGAATTATCATTTTTGTTATATTAGCTTGATTATTTAGTTAGATCTGAATTATTTGTGTTAAAAATGTTTTGTCACTGTGTTCATATACTTCCTACATTTATCTTGGCAAGCAAATGCTCAGATATTTGATTTTGGACAGTTATTTTAAATGGAATTTCTCTTTTTCTCTCTTGCTGCTAGGCTTCATAAGTAACATATAGAAATGGTGATGATTTTGTGCATTTATTTTATATCCTGTTACTTTGATAAAACTCTTAATTGTTTCAATAGGTTTTTGTATGATTTTTCTAATATTCTCTAAGTATATACTATGATATCATTTGCAAGAGGGATAGTTAAACTCCTCACTTTCTATTTGAATTATTTAATATCTTTTCCATTTCTTGTTGCTAGAGCTACCATTTCTAGTAAAATATGGAATATTAGTGGTAATAATTGGAATCTTTTTTTCTTGCCTGATCTTATTGAGAATGTGTCCAACTTCTCCCCATTACAAATACTGCTTGCTGATGGTGTTAGATAGATGCTGTTTACTATTTTAAAGATAACTCTATCTCTATGCTCTTTAGTGTTTTTAAAAAGAATGGATACTGTGTTTTGCCAAAAGCTTTATCTAAATCTATTGAGATTACCATGATTTCTGTTAATTTTGTTATTGATATGGTCAATTGTGGCAATAGTTTTCTTGATATTGAAACAGCCCTACATTATTTGTGTAAATCCCACTTGGTCATAGTGTATTATTCTGCTGATAAGTTGTAATCTCTTTCCTAATATTTTATTTAAAAATTTTGCATCAATATTTATTAGACACACTGGTTTATAATTTTCTTTCTCTGTTTTGTCTCTTCCTGATTTAAGTATTAGTATAATATTTGTGTCATAGAAGGAATGTGGCAAGACTCCTTTTGAACATATTTTTTCAAATAGTTTAGATAGTATTGGAATTAATATTTTTAAAGGCTTGGTATAATTCACTTGTAAATACATTTGGCCTTGGAGATTTTTTCTTAGGGAGTTCATTGATGGCTGATTTAATTTCTTTTTCTAAAACATGATTGTTTTAAGTAATTCATTTCCTCATTTCTTTGGGCAATTTGCATTTTTGTAAATATTTGCCCATTTCAATTAGATTCTCGAATTTGTTGACATACAGTTGGGCAAACTAGCTTCCAATTATTGCTTTAATTTCTTCTTAATTAGCAATAAATTCACTTTTAATGTTGGTAATTTTGTTTTCTTTTTCCCAATAAAATTTTGATGATTTTTTTCATAAAGCAGCTCTTGTTTTTATTAATTAGTTTAATAGTTTTCTTGGTTTCAATTTTTTTAATCTCTCCTTTGGTTTTCAGAAATTCTAATCTGGTATTTAATTGGGGATTTTTTGTAGAAGGCCAGAACTCTGGAAAGGTATATTTGAATCAAGGGCAACAGAATGTTATAGTAAAGCACCTAGTCAGTGTGATTGATGAGATAATAGTTCTCTAGTTAAATACGTACTTAATGTGATGTAATGATGTAATCACTCTAGTTAGCATATACTTAATGTGATATGGTGAAGTAATGTTCTACAATTGGCACATGCTCAGTTGCTGTAGTGATGTAATTGTTCTGAGGTATTTAAGGGCTGAGAGGACTGGGAACAGGGAAATTCATACACACAGAGGAGTCTCAGACACAGACACAAGAGAAGATTCCAGACTCCAGCCTCCAGACTCCATCTTTAACCAGCCTCATGGTGGCTCTCCTGCCTTCTCTGCCTAAAGACTAAGACCCATCCAGAGATCCTCCAGAAAGCTAGCCCAGACATTACAGTTTTAATTTAATTTTTTCTAGCTTTTTTACTGCATGCCCAATTCGTTGATCATATCTTTCTCTATTTTATTCATGTAACTATTTAGAGATGTAAATTTTCCTCTAAAAGTCCTTTAGATGAATTCTATAAATTTAACTTTTCTCATTATTGTTATTTTCTTGGATGAAATTATCAATCATTTCTATGATTGGTTGTAATGTTTGAACTACCTTTCTGGAGGGCCTTTGGATGGGCCTTGGTCTCAGCAGGATAGACACCATGAGAATGGCCAGGCATAAAGTCTAGAGTCTTTATTGTCTCCTTTATGACTTCTTTACAGTCTGTGATTGTTACAGTATGATCCAGTCTTAGTTTGTAAATCTATCAGTCTTCTCCTGAAGTTTGTGATAGTCTGCCAGTCTGACCCAGTCTTGATCTTAATGCAAGAGCCAGGAGAGCCACCAAGAGGATGGTCAAAGATAGAATGTCTCTCTTCCAGTCTTTTTTAGCCCTTATATACCATATTGTAATTAGGTGTATATATATGTATGTATATATGTATATATATATATATATATATATATATATATATATGTATACGCATAATCAGCATGGTGTGAGTATGTAATTAATGTACCCCTGAGAGGGGTAGAGGGAGGTCCTCCAAAAGTATAATTTCACTGTCTATTTCTTCCTATAACCGGCTTAACTTTTCTAAGAAATTGGATGTTGTATCAGTTGGTGCGTATATGTTTAGTTTTAATACCACTTCATTATCTATGGTACCCTTTAACACCTAAGATGGAGCAATGTTACTACTGGGCTTATATTCCAAAGAGATTTTAAAGAAGGGAAAGGGACCTGTATGTGCCAAAATGTTTGTGGCAGCCCTCTTTGTAGTGGCCAGAAACTGGAAACTGAGAGGATGCCCATCAATTGGAGAATGGCTGAATAAATTGTGGTATATTGTGGAATATTATTGTTCTGTAAGAAATGACCAAGAGATGATTTCAGAAAGGCCTGGAGAGACTTACAAGAACTGATGCTGATTGAAATGAGCAGGACTAGAAGATCATTATTTACTTCAACAACAATACTATATGATGATCAATTCTTATGGACCTGGCCATCTTCAACAATGAGATGAACCAAATCAGTTCCAATAGAGCAGAAATGAACTGAATCAGCTACACCCAGTGAAAGAACTCTGGGAGATGACTATGAACCACTACATAGAATTCCCAATCTCTCTATTTTTGTCTGCCTGCACTTTTGATTTCCTTCACAGGGTAATTGTACACTCTCAAAGCCTGATTCTTTTTGTACAGTAAAATAACTGTTTGGACATGTATACATGTATTGTATTTATACTTCAACATATATAACATGTATTGGTCAACCTACCATCTGGGGGAAGGTGTGAAGGTTTTCTGGAGGCAGCCTTAGTTTAAGTTACAATCAATAATTACTCCAAAATCACAGCCAGCTGGTAAAAATGCAAACGTTTATTTCTCCTTCCAAATTAGCCTGGTTAGTTCAGAGACCTAGCTCTCTGCTTGAGTTTTTGCAGCTTTGTCCTTGGCTTCTGCCTCTGCTTTCTTCAGCCTCCAGCCAGCACCAATTTGAAAGATGCAATGGATCTTTTTTGCCTCGAAGATAGGGCTTGTAGGCTTTCTTCCAGAGTCTCTCTCTCCTAAATCCCACAAGAAGAACTAAAGCCCAAGCTTCAAAAGCTCCCTATATATGTGATCTCCCAAAGGTTAACTCCGCCTTCTGGAAGGAGAGGGATTCTGGGTTATCTCCCAGAGTGCTCTCTGGCCATAAAGGAGGTGTGAATTCGGACTAAGCCCTACACGTGTGAACTCCCTTGAGTACTTAGATATTTATGAGCTCTCTAAAGGTGTGAACACAAGCATTGTTCAATCAGTTCTACTTAGTACTTTGTTTCAAGTTCTGATCCAAAATAACTCTTTCTAAGATTAAATTAACTCCAATGTCTTAACACTTTGTAAAGATTTCAACAGGAAGGGATGGGGGAAAGGAGGGAAAAGAACAAAAGGTCTTGCAATTGTCAATGCTGAAAAATTACCCATGCATGTATCTTGTAAATAAAAATCTATAATAAAAAAATTCTTTTGCTTTATTGGAGATAAGAATTGTTACCCTGATGTTTTTTTTTTCTGAAGCAAAATAAATTTTACTCCAGTTTTTGACGCTTACTCTGTGTGTATCTCTTTGTTTTAGATGTGTTTCTTGTAAACATTGCATTGTAAGATTCTGATTTTTAATCCACTCTGCTATCTACTTCTATTTCATGGAAGACTTTATCCTATTCATATTCACAGTTAAAATTACTAACTGTAATTTCTGCTACGCTATTTTTTCCTGTGTATAGGTTTGTCCAGGCTTTTCTGAAGTCAGCCTGTTCATCATTTCTTATAGAACAATAACATTCCATTACATTCATATACCATTACTTATAAAACCATTTTCCAACTGAAGGGCATATACTTAATTTGTAGGTACATTCCACAACAAAAAAACAGTTACAAATATTTTGCTCACATAGGTTGTTTTCCCTTTTTATATTATCTCAGGAGTAAGGATCAAGAGGTATGTACAATTTAAAAGCCCTTTTGTGATAGTTTCAAATTATTCTCTAGAATGGTTGGTTCAGTTCATAATTACACCAACAATTCATGATACCTCAGAGTTGTTTTAATGTGCATTTCTCTAATCAATAATGATTTAGAGCATTGTTTTCATAAGAGTATATATAGATGGCTTTAATGTCTTCATCTGAAAATTGTCTACCAAAAATTTAAAGAACAATTAACTCCAATGCTATATAAACTATTTGAAAAAATAGGCATTGAAGGAGTCCTACCAAACTCCTTTTACGACACAGACATGGTACTGATACCTAAAACAGAGAAAGAAAATTATAGACCAATCTCTCTAATGAATATTGATGCTAAAATCTTAAATAAAATATTAGCAAAAAGATTACAGAAAATCATCCCCAGGATAATACACTATGACCAAATAGGATTTATACCAGGAATGCAGGGCTGGTTCAATATTAGGAAAACTATTAGCATAATGGACTATATCAATAACCAAACTAACAAAAAACATATGATCATGTCAATAGATGTAGAAAAAGCATTTGATAAAATCCAACATCCATTCCTAATAAAAACACTTGAGAGTATAGGAATAAATGGACTGTTTCTTAAAGTAGTCAGGAGCATGTATTTAAAACCGTGTGTAAGCATCATATGCAATGGGGTAAAACTGGAACCTTTCCCAGTAAGATCTGGAGTGAAGCAAGGTTGCCCACTATCACCATTATTATTCAATATTGTATTAGAAACACTAGCCTCGGCAATAAGAGTTGAGAAAGAGATTAAAGGAATTGGAATAGGCAATGAGGAAACCAAACTATCAGTCTTTGCAGATGATATGATGTTCTACTTAGAGAACCCCAGAGATTCTACTAAACATCTATTAGAAATAATTCATAACTTTAGTAAAGTTGCAGGATATAAAATAAATCCCCATATATCCTCAGCATTTTTATACATCACCAAAAAAATACAACAGCAAGAGATACAAAGAGATATTCCATTCAAAATAACTCTCAACAGCATAAAATATTTGGAAATCTATCTACCAAAGGAAAGTCAGGAATTATATGAGCAAAATTACAAAATAACTTTCCACACAAATAAAGTCAGACTTAAATAATTGGAAAAATATTAAGTGCTCTTGGATAGGCCGAGTGAATATAATAAAGATGACAATACTCCCTAAACTACTCTATTTATTTGGTGCTATACCAATCAGACTTCCAAGAAAATATTTTAAAGATCTAGAAAAAATAACAACAAAATTCATATGGAATATAAAAGGTTGAGAATCTCAAAAGAATTAATGAAAAAAAATCAAATGAAGGTAACCTGATCTAAAACTATATTATAAAGCAGCAGTCACCAAAACCATTTGGTATTGTCTAAGAAACAGATTAGTTGATCAGTTGAACAGGTTTGGTTCACAAGACAGAATAATCAACTATAGCAATCTAGTGTTTGACAAACCCAAAGATCCTAACTTTTGTGATAAGAATTCATTATTTGACAAAAACTGCTGGGATAACTGGAAATTAGTATGGCAGAAATTATGCATGAACTCACACTTAACACCGTATACCAAGATAAGATCAAAATGGGTCCATGATTTAGACATAAATAACGAGATTATAAATAAATTGGAGGAACATAGGATAGTTTATCTCTCAGACTTGTGGAGGAGGAAGAAATTTGTGACCAAAGACGAACTAGAGATCATTATTGATCACAAAATAGAAAATTTTGATTACATCAAATTATAAAGCTTCTGTACAAACAAAACTAATGCAAACAAGATTAGAAAGGAAGCAACAAAGTGGGAAAACATCTTCACAGTTAAAGGTTCTGATAAAGGCCTCATTTCCAAAATATATACAGAACTGACTCTAATTTATAAGAAACCAAGCCATTCTCCAATTGACAAATGGTCAAAGATATGAATAGACAATTTTCAGATGATGAAATTGAAATGATTACCACTCATATGAAAGTGTTCCAAATCATTATTAATCAGAGAAATGCAAATTAAGATAACTCTGAGATACCACTATACACCTGTCAGATTGACTAAGATGACAGGAAAAAATAATGATGATTGTTGGAGTGGATGCGGAAAAACTGGGATACTGATACTTTGTTGGTGGAGTTGTGAACGAATACAACCATTCTGGAGAGCAATCTGGAATTATGCCCAAAAAGTTTATCAAACTGTGCATACCCTTTGATCCAGCAGTGCTACTACTGGGCTTATACCCCAAGGAGATACTAAAGAAGGGAAAGGGACCTGTATGTGCCAAAATGTTTGTGGCAGCCCTGTATGTAGTGGCTAGAAACTGGACAATGAATGGATGCCCATCAATTGGAGAATGTTTGGGTAAATTGTGGTATATGAATGTTATGGAATGCTATTGTTCTGTAAGAAATGACCAGCAGGATGAATACAGAGAGGCTTGGAGAAACTTACATGAACTGATGCTAAGTGAAATGAGCAGAACCAGGAGATCATTATACACTTCAACAACGATACTGTATGAAGATGTATTCTGATGGAAGTAGATTTCTTTGACAAAGAGACCTAAGTCAGTTTCAATTGATCAATGATGGACAGAAGCAGCTATACCCAAAGTAAGACACTGGGAAATGAATGTAAACTGTAAAATTTTTTTCTTCCCAGGTTATTTTTACCTTCTGTATCCAATTCTTCCTGTGCAACAAGAGAACTGTTTGCTTCTGCACACATAGATTGTATCTAGGATATACTGAGACATATTTAACATATATAGGACTGCTTGCCATCTGGGAGAAGGGGTGGAGGGAGGGAGGGGAAAAATTGGAACAGAAGTGAGTGCAAGGGATAATGTAAAAAATTATCCTGGCATGGGTTCTGTCAATAAAAAGTTATTATAATAAAAACAAAACCAATTCTTTTCTCAGATAAAGCAAAAATAAAAAATCTAATTAAAAGAGATGAAGAAGGAAACTACATCTTGATAAAGATAATGTAAATAATGAAGTAGTAATGACACTAAATGTATATGGACCAAATAGTAGAGCATCCAAATTCCTCGAGAAGATTTTAAGCTAGTTACAGGAAGAAATATATAGTGAGACTATACTGGTGAGACACCTCAATATTTCTTCTCAGACTCAGACAAATCAAACACAGATTAAACAAGAAGGAAACTATAGAGTTACACAGAATCATAGAAAACCTAGATATGATAAAAGTCTGTAGAAAATTTAATTGGGACAGAAAAAAATCATACCTTTTTCTCTATAGTACATGCCATCTACCCAAAAATTGACCATACATTAGGGTACATAAATCAGACAATCAATTGCATAAAGGCAGAAATAGTGAATGCTTTCTTTTCAGACAACAATGCAATAAAAATCATATTTAAAAAAAGGACTGGAGAAAGATAGAGTAAAAACCAATTGGAAATTAAATAAATCCTGAAACTCAAAGGAGAGATTAATGAAATTGAAACTTAGAAAACTAAGATTTGGCTTTATTAAAAATAACAAAATATATAAACTTTTGGCTAATTTGATTTGAGAAAGAAAAGAAAAAATAACATTATCAGCATCAAAAATGAATTCCTATTAAAAACTCGAGAGAATAATGATAAGTAGAGTTTTCCTTAAAATGATAAGCAATAACTGTCTAAAACTATTACCTAGAAGTATATCTAATCAGGAGAACCTAGAAGATCATAGATGACACAAGGATGCCAGTGTCACTGATATTATTCAATAATGTACTATAAATGTAGACTTAACAGGGAGAGAAGAAAAGGAAAATGAATCAATTTAAGTAGGCAATGAGGAAATAAACCTATCACTCTGAATATGATATGATGTAATACTTAGGAAATCCTAGGGAATGAACTAAAAATCTGATTGCATCAATGAAAAACTTTAGCAAAGTTGCAGGATATAAAATAAACCCATATAAATCATTGGAATTTCTATATGTTAACAACAAAGCTCAGTTGCAAAAGAAAGAAGGAGAAATTCCATTTAAAATATCCTTAGAAAATGTTAAATATTTTGTGGTCTACCTACCAAGACAAAGTCAGGAATTATATAAACAAAATTACAAAACATTTTTTACACAAATAATGTTGCATCTAAATAATTGGAAAAAATATCAATTGCTCATGCACAGGCTGACCTGAAATAATAAAAATGACAATTCTCCCTAAATTAGTCTTCTTATTCAGTGACATACTAATCAAACTGCCAAACATTATTTATAGAGCTAGAAAAATAATCATAAAATTCATCTTAAAAATAAAAGTCCAAGAACATCAAAGGAATTAATGAAAAAAAAATTTAAAAGTCAGTCGCCTAGCAATACTAAATCTAGAACTGTATTATAAAATGTCAGTCATTCAAAACTATTTGGTGTTGGCTAGGAACTAGATTATTAATATTAAATATCCTGGATCAGCGGAATAGATTAAATACATGATAATTCAGATCTGAAAGTGCAGACAAGATGGCAGAATGAAGCCATGAAGCTTCTTAAGTTTTCTCAGGTTCCCTCAAAACCCACAAGAAACCAAACCGCTTAACAGTCTGCTCAAGACTCTCCTGCTCAAGAAAAATTGGAAGAAAGGTCAGTCTCAGTGAGCTGAAAGGGGTTGTCAGCCCAGCTCAGATGATGTTTGGGAAAACCAGTGAGAGAGTCTTAATCACAAGGGTTTAGCAACTGAGATTCTTGGTCCTGGTCCACTAGAAGAGTTGACTAGCAGGGTAGCCTCCAGTTCTAACAAAGAATGCAAATTGCCAACCTAGGAAACCAGGTTGTTTCCTGGAGAGAGCAAGTGGGGTTACTCCCTGCTTGAAGCAACACACCAAACAAGAAGACTGACAAATTGCCAGCCTGGGAAACCAGGCTGTTTCCTGAAAAGAGCAGACAGGGGCACTGCATGTTGTGAGAAAGAAGCCAAACAAAATGGGACCTGATCTCAAAGCCAAGGCTCAGAGCTGCACAAAAAACTGGGGACACTGCCACCTGTATCCCAGAAGCAGAGCTCAACCATAACAGTCTCAAAGTAGAGGTGGGAAATAAAGAAAGAGAATGAGCAAGAAATAGAAAAGAACCTTAACCAAAGAAAGCTACTAGGATTACAGGGAAGACCAAAACACCAACCCAGATGAGGATATAATGACTACAGTGGAAATCTCAATGACTGATATAAATTGGTCTCAAGTCCAAAGAGGCTTCTTGTAAATCATAAAAAAATTTAAAATGCAAATAAAAGAGGTAGAAGAAAAATGGGAAAAAGAAATAAAAGGTATCCAAGAGGGAGTCAACAGTTTGAAAAAGGAAGGAAAAAAACTGAATTGGTGATGTGGTCAAAGTATATGAACAGAAAATTTTCATACAAAGAAATTAAAAGAATTTCTAGGCATATAAAAATTCTTTAAATCACTATCGATTAGAGAAATCAAATTATGACAACTTTGAGGTACCACTATATGCCACTCAGAATAGTTAAGATGACAGGAAAAGATAATGATCAATGTTGGACAGGATGTGAGAAAACTGGGACATTAATACATTGTTGAAGGAGTTTTGAACTGATCCAACCAGTCTGCAGAACAATTTGGAATTATGCTCAAAGAACTATTTAGCTGTGTATGCCCTTTGATCCAGCAGTGTAACTACTAGGTCTGTATCCCAAAGACATAATTGAAAAGAGAAAAGTACCCACATGTGCATAAATGGTTGAGAGCAGCTCTTTTTGTAGTGGAAAGGAACTGGAAATTGAGTGTATACCCATCAGTTGAGGAATGACTGAGTAAGTTATGGCATATGAATATAATGGAATATTTTTGATCTATGAGAAATGATTAGCAGAATGATTTTAGAAAGGCCTGGAGTGACTTACATGAATTGATGCTAAGTGAAGTGAGTAAATCAAAGAGAACCTTGTACACAGCAACAATAATAATATATGATGATGAATTGTAATTGACTTGGCTCTTTTCAACAGTGAAGTGAGTCAGGCTAGTTCCAATAGACTTATGATGGAAAGGGTCATCTGCATCCAGAGAGAAGACTGTGGAGACTAAATGTGGATCACAACATAGAATTTTCATCTTTTTTGCTGTTGTTTGCTTGTTTTTTTCCCTCATTTTTTCCTTTATGATCTGATTTTTCTTGTGCATCATGATAAGTGTGGAAATATGCTTAGAAGCTTGCACATATTTAACCTATATTGTAACCCTCTCTAGGGTAGGGAAATTGGGGAAAGGGAGGGAGAAAAACTTTGAATACAAGGTTTTGCAAGGGTGAAAATTGATAGCTATCTTTGCATTTATTTTGAAAATAAAAAGTTATTTTAAAAATAAAATAATGATCATACTTATTTCAGAAAGTCTGGAAAAGCTTATGATGTGATGCTGAGTGAAGTGAGCAGAACCAGAAAAAACAGCCAGATAATAGGTTGTTTGACTATGATACATTTAGCTCTTCATATCAGTTCAGTAATCCAAGGCAATTCCAATAAACTTTGCATGTAAAATTCAATATATATCCAGAAAGAAAACTATGCAGACTGAATGTATGTCAAAGTATACTATTTTCACCATTTTTGTTTTGTTTTTTATGTTTTTTCCCTTTTGTTCTGATTTCTCTGTGCCAACATTATTCATCTGAAAATGTTTTAAAATGAATATAAATATCTAACTTTTAAAAATAAAATTAAAAAATAATTATAATAATCAAATATTAAAAACCCTTACCTAAGGTTAAAACTCATCTTAAAGTGAAGAAAAGATTAAAATCTTTCTTAGAAAAGAAAGTTTACATTTTGCATGCTACATGGTTAAAACTTGATAGTACTTAATATAGAAAGCACTTATGTTTCACTAGCTGTTGTTTTCTTTTGTCCCATGCTCTTAATGATCAATCAGCTTCAAATCAAAAACAGAGAATTAAATATAAGATAGTAAAAAATGGGAAATACATTTATCATAACAAATGTCTCATAAATCTCATCTCTATATGATGATTTGGATCTTAGGGCATTACCTAAGGGAATACAAGCTCTAGCATGATAATCCTCCATCAGAGTTTGTTGTAGTACTTCTCCCACTACCAAACGTTTGTCTCTCAGTTTTCACATCAGTGGAAGGAAAATAACTTTCACTAACATACTCTGGGGATCTTCCTAAAGAGCATTTTATGCCAGAAGAGTTTTCATAGCAAAGCTCTTCTATGAAATGCTATTCTCAACTCAAAATGCATTACCTGATGCATTATATAAAGGAATTCTTATTTCAGCTGAGGTATTTCTTTGTTCCTTATGTATAATGTAAAAAGAAAATTCTTTAACACACACACACAGAAAGAGAGAGAGAGAGAGAGAGAGAGAGAGATAGAGAGACAGACATAGAAAGAGAGAGAGAGAGAGAGAGAGACAGACAGACAGACAGAGACAGACAGAGACAGAAAAAGAGACAGACAGAGACAGAGACAGAGACAGACAGAGACAGAGACAGAGAGAAGATATTTTTGGTTGTGAGAAGTATTTGCCACATGATAGGTCTTAAATTGAATCAATGAATGTGTGCATTATATGTTTTGTGGGGGCTAGAGCAGGGAGCTAACATGTAACTTCTATTGCCCATATAGTTTGGTAGACTTTTATTGCTCTTATTATATATAAAGAATCAGACATTAATCAAGATTCATTTTCCTTTTTCTTTTTAATGATAGAATTGTTGGAAAATAGCTTGTATGGCAAGCTCTACTGCCCTGAAATACTAAAAGCAGTATATCATATAATAAAAATTGTTTTGACAGAAAACTGACCAAATATAGCAATAGGGAGGGGGAAAGAAGAGGAAGCAAATTTCAGAGCTTTTATGAGTGTTTATTTTGAAATTGTTCTCTTTCAACCTTCTTCTCCTCCTCTTCCTTTCTCTCTTCTATTCTCTCTCTCTCTTTTTCTGTCTCTGGCACAAATATACAGACACACAGCTACACGCACGCACACACACACACACACACACACACACACACACAGAGACCCCTTTCCCCTAATACTTTGCTTATAGAAGGTTACAAAGACAGCAACCTTTACTTGCAACTAAAAGATAGAAAACAAATCCTTTGACATTTTGATTAGTTTATAGTTGGTCCTCTAACATTAGAATGGAAAATAATTTTGCCTGACAGAGTTACCAGTTATCCAAAGGTGCTAGATTAGGAAAAAAACTCTCTCTATTTTAGATAATTAAATGTCTTATTATTCAGCATTCAGCAGCAGAAGAAAATGAAATGACAATACAAACAAAAGCTCCTTTTCTATTCCTTGTTTTCTATTTTCTGTTTTATTTGGTGGGGAGAGAGAGGCAAACTAGAGATAAGTGATTTGTCCAGTATAAGGCTACATTTGAGCACAATCAGGAGGCCTCCAGAGTAAGTGCCCTATATTGCACTTCTAGTTGCCCCATTCTTTCTCATTTAAAAATATATTTTTATTTTATGAAGATTTGTTCTTATCTTTAAGATCTCCTTAGTTCAAGACTTCTTATTTTGCTAATCATTATTTTTCTCAAATGCATACCACTTCACATTTGTATTATAATATTAGAGGAGAATAGATTTAAAGGTGCAAGGAAGCTTAGAAGTCATTGACAGGTATAGCTTATTTATTTTTACAAATAAGAAAACAGGCACTGAGAGATTAAATAACTGGCTCAGGGTTACCTAATTATTATCTCAATTAAAACAATTAGTGTCTCAGGGGAGCTTGAATTTTGTATTGCCTGATTTTTAATCCAATGCCCTTTTTGTAATACAAACTTGATTGAATGTATTTTTCATGTGTTATTACCAGATATGTCACCTTTTTCTGTGTTAGAGATTTACTGTTCTCTTTGGCATATGATGCTCTGAATTAAATATTTTTACTTGGAATACCACATCTACTATGCATCTTGGTGCCTCTCATGGCTTTATATAAATACTTTTTTTTAAATTTTGAAGTTCCTTTAGCATACTACATGAATACAAATTTGGACTAATACTAATATCTTCTTACTCTCTAATATGGTAGGCAGAGATCACAAGATGTCCATTCTCTTTATAAAACTGGTGCTTTCTGAATGGCTGCTAGTGTACAAGGAATATATAAATGGGCAATTCACTTGCTATAGGTATAACTGGCTATAGCTAGCATTTTGTTTTAGAAATTAATCAAAACAAATCATTAAATTCTTACTACATGGTAGACATTGAACTAGGGATAAAAAGCAAAACAAAATTCTCTGTCTTTTAATAGTTCATGTTATTTTGTGGAAAACATTCACAAAAAGATATCTGAAGTGCATACACAAAATAAGAACAAGATAAGGGAAAGAG
Organism: Sarcophilus harrisii; assembly: GCF_902635505.1. Lineage (NCBI taxonomy): Eukaryota > Metazoa > Chordata > Mammalia > Dasyuromorphia > Dasyuridae > Sarcophilus > Sarcophilus harrisii. Next base: position 200,593,428 of record NC_045426.1, read on the forward strand.
CTAACACAAGATCTCTGGAAAAATCTCACGTAGAAGATCATGAATGAGTTGAAATGACAAAAACTAATGATGCTAAATGTAGTATTAATGTTTATCTCCAATCTGAGAGAGATTTAACAGAATATTGACTATGTCCTGATGTAATGAAGAAGCAAATGAAATTAAAAAGCCCAAAGCAGAAGAATCAAAAATAGCAGAGACCCACAAAAGAAGTAAGAGCTTTGGCAAATAAAATTTATGGCAGCAAAAAAGCACAGAATGGTAAGCTTCCAAATTTCAAGAGGAGTAAATGAAGGTATTCAAATAGAAGTAGCAGAATATCTTTATCATGTCATGATTTTATGAATCATGAAAAGACAATAAAAAAGTCAAAAGAGTGAAAATACAGTGTGGATTATTATTTTAACAAACCAAATGGTAAGTATATTAAAGGTAATTTACAAACTATTGGACTTCTTTAAAGCCATGTCAAAGAATATCATACTTTGATATCATATTTCATGACATTACAACATAAAATTGGCCAGATATCTTGTGTCATATTCTGTGATGCCACATGGCTACTTTAAAATAGCACTACTTTTCCTCCATTGGTGAAAGTCAGTTAACCAAACAACAATGACTAGAAAAATCTTTGAATTACCAGGTCACATCACAATTTGTTAAATTGATGAAGGAAATTTTAAGAGGGATAGACTTTTTAATAATCATGGAATACTTTTTAATTTTTCATCATTAATTTATTTAAATATTATTTATATACCATAATATATCCATGTGGCTCAGAGAAGAAAGAGAAGTTAGACTATCCTGGCCTAAACCCATGCATAACCAAGGGTTTAATATGCACTTAATTTTTTACCATATTGTCAAGAAATGAAAATATTGTGAGAGCAATTATAACAGTAGTATACTTAATTGAAGTGTTAATTGTTCCATGAGCAGAATTGATTAAATGGTTGAACTATTAAGAAAATTAATTGTAATTCCCAAGGCAATTTCTTTTTATAAAAATAAGTTAGCAGACATATCTAAGAAATGGATCACTTATTTAAAAAAGATAATTTTCAAAGAAATATAGAAATTAGTCATAGGAAAGGTGTTCCAAATCATTATTGATAAGAGAAATGAAAATAAGACAACTCTGAGATACCACTACACACGTCTCAGAGTGGCTAAGATGGCAGGAAAATATAATGATGAATGTTGGAGGGGATATGGGAAAACTGGAACACTGATACATTGTTGTTGGAATTGCAAACAAATCCAACCATTCTGGAGAGCAATTTGGAACTATGCTCAAAAAGTTATCAAACTGTGCATACCTTTTGATACAGCAATGTTACTACTGGGCTTATATCCCAAAGAGATTTTAAAGAAGGGAAAGGGACCTGAATGTGCAAAAATGTTTGTGGCAGCCCTTTTTGTAGTTTCTAGAAGTTGGAAATTGAATGCAAGCCCATCAGTTGGAGAATGGCTGAATAAATTGTGGCATATGAATGTTATAGAATATTATTGTTTTATAAGAAATGACCAGCAGGATGAATTCAGGGAGGACTGGAGAGACTTAAATGAATAGATGCTAAGTGAAATAAGGAGAACCAGGAGATAATTATACATGGCAACAATATATATGATGATCAACTCTGATGGATGTGGCTTTCTTCAACAATGAGATGATTCAAACCAGTTCCAATTGTTCAATAAAGAAAAGAATTACCTACAGAGAAAACTATGGGAAATGAGGGTGGTCCACAACATAGCATTTCTACTCTTTCTGTTATTGTTTGCTTGCATGTTTGTTTACATTCTCAGGTTTTTTTTCTTTCTTTCTAGATCCAATTTTCCTTATGCAGTAAGATAACTATATAAATATGTATACATGTATTGGATTTAACATATATTTTAACATATTTAAAATGTATTGTACTACTTGCCATCTATAGGAGGGGGTGGGGAGAAGGAGAAGAAAAGTGGGAACAGCAAGTTTTGCAAGAGTCAATGTTGAAAAATTACCCATGCATATATTTTGTAAATAAAAGACTATAATAATAAAACAAAGAAACAAATAGAAAGAAATAGAGAAATCATTTGTAAATTGACTCATTTAAGATCATATAATGTATTAAAAAGTATCTTTCTCATGACTGTTTATAAAAAGAGCAATTCCTGATATAGTCAAAATATATTTAAAAAAAACAAAATTCATCTTTGCAAAACCTTATCTTTCTAAATGTATTAGTAACATATAATTTAGAAGAAAAAAGGTATGTGAGAAGATTAAAACTATAAAAAACTGAAGAACTGAATTAGTCAGAGTCAGAAAAACTGCTATTCAAGCATTGTATGTAATAGGGATAAACTGGAACCATTCCCAATGAGATCAGGAGTGAAGCAAGGTTGCCTATTATCACCATTACTATTCAATATTGTATTAGAAATGCAAGCTTCAGCAATAAGAGTTAAGAAAGATATTAAGGGAATTAGAGTAGGTAATGAGGAAACCAAATTATCATTCTTTTCAGATGATATGATGGTATGCTTAGAGAACCCCAGGGAATCTACGAAAAAGCTATTAGAAATAATCTGCAACTTTAACAAAGTTGCAGGATACAAAATAAATTCACATAAATCATCAGCATTTTTATATATCACTAACATAATCCAACAGCAAGAGATACAAACAGAAATTCCATTTAAAATAATTGTTGATAGTATAAAATATTTGGGAATCTATTTGCCAAAGGAATGTCAGGAATTATATGAGCAAAACTATAAAACATTTTCTACACAAATACAGTCAGATCAAAACAATTGGAAAAATGAAGGGCTCTTGGAAAGGTCAAGTGAATATAATAAAGATGACAAAACTACCAAAACTACCTAAACTTATTTAATGCTATACCAATCAAACTCCCAAGAAACTACTTTACTGGTCTAGAAATTATAAAAACTGAATTCATTTGGAAGAACCAAAAGTCAAGAATTGGAAGGGAATTAATGAAAAACATCAAATGAAAGTGGCTTAGCTGTACCAGATCTAAAAGTATATTATAAAGCAGCAGTCATCAAAACCATTTGTCACTGGTGAAGAAATAAAGCACTGGATTAGTGGAATAGGTTAGGTTCACAGAACAAAGTAGTCAATAACTATAGTTATCTAGTGTTTGACAAACCCAAAGACCCCATTTTGGGGGATAACAATTCACTATTTGACAAAAACTGCTGGGAAAATTGGAAACTAGAATGGCAAAAAACTAGGCATTGACCCACAACTAGCACTGTATACCAAGACAAGATCGAAATTGATTCACTATCTAGACATAAAGAATGATATTATAAACACATTAGAAGAACATAGAATAGTTTACCTCTCAGATCCATGGAGAAGAAAGGAATTTGTGATAAAAGAAGAAATAGAGATCATTATTGATCACAAAATAGATAATTTTGATTATATTAAGTTAAAAAGTTTTTATACAAACAAAACTAATGCAGACTAGATTAAAAGGGAAGCAATAAACTGGGAAAACATTTTGACATTCAAAGGCTCTGATAAAGGCTTCATTTATAAAACATATAGATAATGGACTCAATAAGAATTCAAGACATTCTCCAATTGATGAATGATCAAAGGATATAAACAGATAATTTTCAGATGAAGAAATTGAAACTTTTTTAGTTATATGAACAGGTGCTCCAAATCACTATTGATTCAGAGAAATGCAACTTAGAATAACTCTGAGATACCACTACACAGCTCTCAGATTGGCTAAGATGACTGGGAAAGATAATGTGGAATGTTGGAGGGGATGTGGGAAAACTGGAACACTGATACATTATTAGTGGAACTGTGAATGGATTGAACCATTCTGGAAAGCACTTGGGAACTATGCTCAAAAAGTTATCAAACTGTGCATACCCTTTGATCCAGCAGTGTTTCTACTGGGCTTATATCCCAAAGAAATCTTAAAAGAAAGGGACCCACATGTATAAAAATGTTTGCGGCAGACCTTTTTGTAGTGGCAAGAAAGTGGAATTTGAATGGATGCCTATCAATTGGAGAATGGCTGAATAAATCGTGGTATATGAATATTATGGAATATTTTTGTTGTATAAGAAAAGACCAACAGAATGAGTCATAAAGGCCTGGAGAGACATATATGAACTGATGCTAAGTGAAATGTGCCAAACCTGGAGATCATAATACACGATAACAAAAAGACCATATGATGGACGTGGCTCTCTTCAGCAATGAAATGATTCAAACTAATTCCAATTGTTCAGTGATAAAGTGAGCCATCTACACCCAAAGAGAGGACCATGGGAGCTAAGTGTGGACCACCACATAGCATTATCACTTTTTCTGGTTTTTGTTTCCATTTTGATTTCTTTCCCAGTTTTTTTTCCTTCTTGATTCACTTTTTCTTTTGCAGCAGGATAACTATGTATACATATATTGGATTTAACATACATTTTAACACATTTAACATGTATTGGACTATTTGCCATCTAGGAGAGATGGGAGGGGAAGAAGAGGAAAATTTGTAACAGAAGGCTTTGTAAGGGTCAATATTGAAAAATTACCCATGCATATGTTTTATAAATAAAAAAGCTTTAATAAAAATAAAAAAGAAAGACTGCTATTATTCAAGGTTATACTAGAAACTTTGGTTTCTAAAAAATAAGCAATAAGAAAAAAAAGAAACGAAAGGAATTAGAAGAGACAATGGGGAGATAAAAATATCGTTTTTTGTAGATGAGATGATGATACACTTAGGGAATCATAGAGAAGCATCCAAAAACCTACTTGAAAAAATAGCTTTAGCAAAGCTGAAGTATATAAAATAAACTCACATGAATTATCAGCATTTCTATATATTACTGATAAAGCCTAGCAGCAAGAGATAGAAAGAGAAATTCCATTTAAAATAACTGTAGGTGAAATAAAATATTAGGGTGCCTATCTGCAAAGACAAACTCAGAATTTAGAAGAACTAGAGAACATTAAAAAAGTTTCTGCACAAACAAAATCCACACAAATAAGTTTTAATGGGGAGTAGAAAGCTGGGGAAAATTGCAGCCAGTGTCCCTGATAAAGACCTCCATTCTGAAATTTATGAGGAACTTTATAAGACTACAATTCATTCCCAAATTGATGAATGGTCAAAGGATATAAAGAGATAATTTTAAGATGTCAGTTTAAGATGTCAGTTAGTTTGCTCTAAATCACTATTTATTAGAGGAAAACAAATTATAGCATTACTCTGAGGTACCAAATAGCACTCCTCAGAATAACTAAGATGACAGGAAACAATATTGACAAATGGAATGTATGTGGGAAAACTGGCATACTAATGAATTGTTGGTGGAGTTGTGAAATGATCCAACCATTCTGGAGAGAAATTTTGAACTATGTCCAAAGGGCTATCAAATTGTGAATACTCTTTGATCCAGAAGTTTATGTACTGGGGTTATATTACCAAAAAAAGAGAAAAGGAGCTATATGTACAAAACTGTTTATAGTAGCTCTTTTTGTGATGGCAAAGAATTGGATAATAAGTAGATGCCCATAAATTGGGGAATGGCTAAATAAGTTATAGTATATGAAAGTAGTGAAATATTATTGGTTTATATCAAATGATGAACAAACAAATTTTGGAAAGGCCTGGAAAGTTTTACATGATCTGATGCTGAGTAAAAGAAGTAGTACCATGAATATAGTATAAACAATAACAGCAAATTGGTACAATGACCAACTGTGAAAGATATGATTCTTCTCAGTGATTCAAAACAATCCCAATAAACCTTGAATATAAAAACCCATCTGCATCCAGTGAGAGATGCAGACTGAATGTAAACACTTTTAAATTTTTTCTTATAGTTTTTCCCTTTTGTTCTGAATTTTTCTCTCTACATGATTCATGAAGAAATGTGTATTTAAAAAATAATGTGTGTGTATACACACACACAAACACATGCATATATCCAAATCCAGAAAAATAAAAAAAGAAAAAAGAAGAAAGGAATAGATTGTGAAAATAAACAAACTACAAAAGAAACAACAAAAAAAGCCAACCAAAAAATCTTGGCAATAAAAACTACCATGGTGACAGGGAAAATCTTGGCACAAATAGAATATAACAAAGATGTAAAAACAGCCACAAACAGTGTCAAAAAAAAAAAGCAAATTTATACAAACAGATATCCTTAGTATTCATTAATTATGTTATGTGACAAAAAATGGAGAATTGGGAAAGAAGGTTGGTTTTACTTAAGCCTTGAATTAAGTTAATATAATGGTAGAAATACCAACTATATTCTAAAGATGAAATCAAGGTAATAGCATAGGCAAAAATAAAAATAAAATATCAACTTTTGTAGATGATTCAATTGTTTACTTAGAGGAACCTAGAAAACAAGCTAAAATTAGTTGAAACAATTACTTTCCCAAAATTGTATGACATAAAATAAATCAACAGAAATAATTAATATCTCTCTATATTACCAACAGAGTTCAGCAGGAATAGGTCTTATTTACTCTCAAGGTTCCACCTAATGCATTCTCACTATATCATGGCAACCATTTCACTTAGGAAGTCCCTTTACACTTGATGCTTTCCTTTCATTGGTCCCAGGACTTCCATTTTAAGTACCCAGGAAGATAAGACTCTATTCCTCTAGGGCTCTATAAAATCCCCCTCTTTTCATTTTTAAAATAATATTTTACTTTTTTTTAAATCATGTAATTGACATTTATTTTTTCTTTAAGTATTGATTTCAAAATTCTATCCCTCCTTTCCTCCCCAATGCATCCCCAAAAGTAAAAATTTTGTATAGCTTATAAAAGAGATTATATAAAGTATATTTCCATATTAATAATTTTGTAGAAGAAAACAGAGAGAAAGATCTAGAAAGAAAGAAAGAAAAATAAAGAACAAAAAGAAGGAAGAAAGGAAGAAGGGAACAGAGGAATGGAAGGAAGAAGGGAAGAAAGAAGAAAGGAAGGAAGAAAGGAAAGAATAGAAAAAAAAGATAAAGAAAGTGAAAATAGTATGATTTTGTCTGTATTGAGATACCATTAGTTTTTTTTCCTTAAAGGAAAATAGGATTTTCCATTTTGAGCCTTTTGGAACTGTCTTGGATCATTGTATTGCTGAGAATAACTATCATTCACAGTTATTCATAGAATAATATTGATATTACAATGTACAATGTGTTTCTGGTTCTGCTCACTTCACTTTTCATCATTTATGTAAATCTTTCCAGGTTTTTTTGGAGTCCTTCTTTTAATTTCTTAGACTACAGTAGTATTTTAATGCAGTTATATATCATGTTTAGCCACTCACCAATTCATGGGCATTCCCTTCATTTACAACATAAGAGCTTTCATCAGCATTTTTACACAAATAATTTCTTTTCCTCTTTAATTGTTTTTTTCCCTTAGGGATACGTACGAACCTCATAGTGGTACTTTTGAATCAAATGAAAACACAGATAGATTGCCCTTGGGCATAGTTCCAAATTGCAAAATGGGTGGGTCAGTTTACAATTTAATCAACAGGGTATTAGTGTCTCATTTTTTGACATATATTCTACAGCATTTGTCACTTTTCCTTTTCTATTACAACAGCAAATCTAAAAGATATGAGATAATACCTCAGTTTTAGAATTTTAATTTCATTAATCAACAGTGATTTAGATCTTTATGTCTTATATTGTTACCCTTTATGTCTAAACCATTAACTTATCTTGTATTACAATGTGATATGTTGGTCTATACCCGGTTGCTGCCACACTGTTTTCTGTTTTTCTAGCAGTTTTTTATCAAATGATGAGGTTTTTCTCTCAAAATTGTGTATCTGAATTTATCAATACTATATTTCTTTTCAGTCACTTATTGCAAAGTATTTTATAGCTGATCAATTATTCTAATTGTTTTTAGCCAGTGCATTACGCTTAAATGATTACACTTTTGTGAAGTAGTTTGAGATAAGGTACTGCTCAATAACGTTTCTTCACAGTTTTTCATTGATTTCCTTGACGTTCTTGACTTTTTGTTCTCCCACGAGTTTTGTTATTTTTTTCAAGTACCATAAAATAATTTTTGATAGTTTGTTCTGGCACTGAAAAATCAAAATAAGTTAGATAGAATTCCTATTTTATTGTATAAGCTTGGCCTACCCATAAGGAATTAATATTTTCCCATTTGTTTAAATCTGACTTTTTTGTGAAAATAAGTATTTTTTAAATATTTGTGTTTGTATGGTTTGTGATATTGTCATGGAAGGTAGATTCCTAAGTACTTTATATTATCTTCAGTTATATAGAGTTGAATTTCTCTATTTCTTGTTGCTGGAGTTTGTTGGCAGCTAGTTTAAGCCGATTCTCTAAGATACTCTATCATCATATTATCTGCAAAGAATGCTATTATTGTTTTTGAATTACCTATTCTAATTTCTTCTTTTAAATTTCTTCTTTTATTGCTATACCTGGCATTTCTAGTATAATACTGAATAATTTTGATGATAATAACCATCTTTGTTTCATTCAGGATCTTATTGAAAAGGCTTAGAATTGGTCCCCATTACAGATAATACTTGTTGATGGTTCTCGATAGATATTATTTATAATTTTAAAGCAAGATCCATTTATTCCTTTGCTTTATAGTTTTTCCATAGGAATGAGTGTGATGACTGCACTAGCACCCAGGATACCTTAGAATCAGCTGGAGTCAGGATAAGCAAAAGTCCTTAGTCTTTATTCTTGGTCTTTAGGAGAAGTGAAGGGTATGGAAGCAGGATCTACACAACATCATTCTTCCTTATCCACTGCCAAAGTGACCCTGGCTAGTCTTACTCCACCTCCTACTCCCTCCTACAATTGTCTGTATACACCAATCATCGAGCCAGCACAGAATAGTGGGAAGGGCCATTTTCCAAGCATATGCCCATAGAGTATTGTCCAGTCGGTAGTTAGCCTAAAGTGCTTGGCTGACCTGACTTCAGTGCATCGACTCAAGAGTTTCAGCCCTCTACAAATGAGTATATTATTTTGTCAAAAATCTTTTCTGCATCTATTTAGATAGTTGTGATTTTGGAATATTTTCTTATTCATATGGTCAATTGTACTAATGGTTTTGTTAGATTTGAACCACTTCTACATTTCTGACATGAATTGCACCTGGTCATGATCCTTGTGACATACTGCTGTAATCATTTTGCTTGTATTTTATTTTAAATTTTTTCATCAATATTCATTAGGGAAATATTCTGTAGTTTTCTTTTTCTGCTTTAGCTCATCTAGTTTTAGATATCAGCATCATGTTCATATCATAAATAGAATTTGGTAATACTTCTTTGCTTATTTCCCCAAATACTTTATAAAATTTTGGGATTCATTATTTTCTGAATGTTTGTTAGAGTTCATCTGTGAATCCATCTGGTCCTAAGAATTTTTTCTTAGGGAGTTTATTGATAGCTTGCTCAATTTATTTTGATATCAAAAAATGATATTATTTAAGTATAAAAGTTCCTTTCCCATTAATAAACATACATTTCACTTAGATATTCAGATTGTATGGCATATAATTCACATAATTATGGAAAATATCTTTTAAAATCCTTTTCATAGATAATCCATCTATTTCATTTTTGATGTTTATAATATTGTTTCCTTCATTCCTTTTTTAAAAAAAAATCAAACTAACCAAGGTCGCAAGATGGATAGGTGTAGTGGATAGCTGGCCCTGGAGTCAGGAGGACCTGTGTTCAAATGTAGCCTCAGATACTTAACACTTTCCAACTGTGTGACCTTTGGCAATTTGCTTAACCCGAATTGCCTCACTAAAAAAATATTAAATTAATCAATGTTTTGTTTATTTTATTGAATTTTTATGAAACCAGCTTCTTGTTTTGTTGGCTCATTAATTTCTTTTACTTTCAGTTTTATTTATCTTATCTTTGACTTTCCAGATTTCTAATTTGGTATTCATGTGGTCCTTTTGGCTTCCAGTTTTGGGCTATCACTATAAAATAAATGAAGTGAAGAAGGTGGGGCAATTTCAGGAGAACTAGCATGGTCATGTGGATACTTTGGGCACATGAAACTAAATATTCAGGGGGATGCTAGAATAAATCAAAACTAAATAAACCCTGATCAACACTAATACTTATTAGGAGATAAATTCAAATATGCTCTTATTACCCTGTCTACCATTTTGAATGGAGGTAAGTGTATTTATGATTGGCAGTTGTGGAGTTTCTATATCAAGAATTAATCATATTGATGAAACTATACATCTGGATCGAATGAATTCTGGGTTGTAGCTTTGGATCTATATAGAATTTTGACAAGCTGTGCCAAATTGAGCCATTTGGAAAAAATAAAACATTACTTGCAAGAATAAAACATAAATGAGATAAACATCTATACCTCTTTAAAGGTCTCAAATCTTTCACCTGAGCATATCAATTTCTCACTCAACATAAGATACTTGTAGTTGAAAAGGGACATAGGCAAAAAAAAAAAAAAAAGCTTAATTTCCCAGAAGGAGACCAGAAACATATAGTTACAATCAATTTCAGAGCCTTCTCTTGAATCCTAGAGTCAACTCTGTTGAGGATAAATGTACTTCCCTTACTTACCACTTTATCTAGCTTTTGAATTCTAAGTGATATTTTCCATTTATTAAAACAACCATTCAAAACTAACATACTTTCAGTTCTTAATCAATTACCTACCTAACAGGTCAAAAGAAATACCATGTTGCATATGTTAAAGTAGTTATATAAATGTTAAACACATCACAATCCATACATAATTCTAATTCATACTTGACTTCGAATACACTCAATATTTGTGGGAGAAGACATTGGATAAACAGAAACCTGATAGAGAAGGCTCAAAAGAGAAAATGCCATGCATTTTTGTGGTCTCAAGGCAAGACAATTACCTTCGAAGACTTAATGTCAACAGATTAAAGAAGTTCTCTGTGAGTGAGTAATTTGGATCTCAAATACTCCACAATGGATTAATTGATTAATGACAAAAACATAATACTGAAGAGATGGACTGAACCTTTCACAGCACTTTCAACAGATAATCACAGGGGGTCTCAATCATTGCCTGCGAGGTTTTTTGGTAAGATAGTAATCTACCCGAGAGTCAGTATGGTTTCAGAAATGGCTGGAGAATGGTGTCCAAAAATTCCAGGAGAAATATTAGGAGCAGAACATGAATATGTACAAATTTGTAAAGTTTCCCAAGTTTTTATAGGTTCCACAATCCAACACAGTTTACCTTCATTACACCATAATGATGTCATTTAGGTATTCTTCAAGTAAGGATAATCAATTGTATTTCCACTTCTCATGACAGTTATGCTGTTTTGTTTGGTATATATGGTATGTTGACATTTGCTTATCACTTTGTTATTGCATGAGATACTATATATTTGCTATTTACTTGACATTATTAGTTTGTGAATCCAATTTTAATGAATATTGAAAAATGAGGATAAAATATTTGGAACATTTTTATGATATAATACATAAAATGGCCTACAGAGGTGTCTTGGTCTTAGAAGAAGACATTTCTAATAAAATATGGTTGTAATACAAAAATGAAAATGAGCCATTAAAATCTAAATTACCATAAAATTATCAATTAAACCTGAAAAATCTTTTGGTCAGTTTTGTTTTTCTATTTAATTTTAAGTTTTCAGAAAGGTAATTCTTTTGAAATTAGTGATGTAACAGAAGTAGTAGTTTTAAAAATGAAGCCTTTAGTAGAAGGGAATGCTTGCCAGTTTATTTATTTATGTATTTGTTCCTCAGAATTGTTTTAATTTGCATTTCTCTGATCAATAGTGATTTAGAGAATTTTTTAATATGACTTCATATGGCTTTAATTTCTTCATCTGAAATTGTTTATTCATATACTTTGACTATCAGTTGGTGAAACTTGGCAGTGTTCTTTATGTATTTCAGAAATAAGACCTTTATTAGAAACACTGGCAGTAAAATTTTTTTTTCAATTTTTGCAGTTCTCTTTTAATCTTGTTTCTATTGGGTTTTTTTTATGTAAAACCTTTTTTTTTTTAAATTTAATGTAATCAAAGTTGTCTATATTGCATTTCATGATGTTCTCTAATTGTCCTTTGGTCATAAATTCAGCCCTTCTCCAAAGATCTGACAGGTAAATTATCTCTTTGTTCTCTTAATTTGATTATGGTATTATTCCCTATGCCCAAATTACATACCTATTTTGAAGCTATTTTGATGTGAATTTTCTGACAAATGATTTTCCTATTTTCCCAGCAATTTTTGTCAAAAGTGAATTTTATGAATGGGTGAAATAGTCTATCATAGAAACAATTAAGAATTGCACCCAAAAGAATGACAATAATGAGACCACATACCAAAATGTACGGGATGCAGTCAAAGCAGTAATAAAGGGAAATTTTATATCTCAAGAGACCTACTTGCATAAAATAGTGAAAGATAAAATCAATGAATTAGGCTTGCAACTAAAAAAGCTAGAAAAAGAGCAAATTAAAACCCCCTAATCAAACACCAAACTTGAAATTCTAAAAATAAAAGGAGAGATTAATAAAATTGAAAGTTAAAAAAAAAAAACTAGGGAATTAATAAATAAAACTAAGAGTTAGTTCTGTGATTTAATGTTTGACCCACTCATTCTTTAGTATTAGATTATTTAATTTCCAATGGGTTTTTGGTCTATTTTCCTTTGATTCTTTATTAAATATAATTTTTATTGTATCATGTTCTGAAAAGGATTCATTTATTATCTCTGCCTTTTTGCATTTGATTGTTAGGTTTTTATGTGCTAATACATAGTCAATGTCACGTACCATGTACTTCTGAAGAAAAAAGGGGAATGTTGAAATCCGCCACTAATATATTTTTTCTATCTATTTCCTCTATAACTGGCTCAATATCTTCCCTAGGAATCTGTAAGCTCTATCACTTGATGTGTATACATTTAATATCATTACCCTTTATCAAAATGTATTTTACTTCTTTTTTAAAAACTTTTTTAAATAGCTTTTTATTTAGAAGTTATATGCATGGGTAATTTTATAGCATTGACAATTGCCAACCTTTTGTTCCAGTATTTCCCCTCCTTCCCCCACCCCTCTCCCCAGATGGCAGGTTGACCAATACATGTTAAATATGTTAAGGTATAAATTAAATATAAAATAAGTATACATGCCCAAACAGTTATTTTGCTGTACTTTACTTCTTTATCTTCTGTACTTTACTTTATCTTTTCTGTACTTTGCTGTACTTTACTTCTTTATTTAAGTGTCAGATCACTTAGAATATTTTTAAAGCTATTACAGAACTAGGGAAGAATAATAAATACACTCAGAGGAAGATAATTATGTGAAGACATCTTCAAACAAAGTTTCAAAGAATAAACGCAAATTGTACACAAGTAAACAAAAATTCCTGAAAGAGTTTAAAAAAAGAGATGAATGATAGAGGCAAAACTGGGAAAATAAATGAGAATAATTAAGAAAATTTAAAAAAGGGAATTAATATCTTGTTTGCAGAAGCTCAAAAAATACTGAAGAAAAAACTTTAAATAGCATATAATAGCATATAAATTGCATATTTGATCTTATGGTAAAAGAGACATAAAAATCCACTGGAAAAAAGGGGGAGAATGCTTTAATTTAAGAATAGATTTGATGACTTGCATCTTATAGGAGCTTAAGTCTTTGAATATGATATTGCATAAGGTAAAGGAGCTAAGAATGCAACCAAGAATAATCTATCTAGCAAAAATGAGTGTATTTAGTAGTTTTTGTCAAATTCTTGAAATAGCTTTATATGGTGAAGATTTTCTTGTTAAAAGTTTGTTTCTGTTCAGATTAGATTAGGCACTGTTACAAGTTTCAGATCTGTGGAATAAATTAGATACACAAGACACAGTAATAAAGAACAATGTAATCTAAATTTGATAAATCCAAAATTCCAAGCTTTTGGGGTCAAAAATCTCCATTTAAATTGGAAAACTGGAAAACAGTTTGGCATAAATTAGGCATAGATAAATGACTCACCCTATACTAAAATAAGGTAAAACTAACCTAGACATAAAATGTGATGTCATAAATTAATTAGAGGAACATGAAAAAATTCATTTCCCACATCTATCAACAAGGGAAGAATTTATGAGGAAATGAGAGATAGAATCATAAGAAATTAAAAAAAAAGGATAATTTGATGACTTTAAATAGGCACTGTGATGCAATGTTAATAGAGGTATGAATTTGTGCAACATTCAGAAGAACCATTTGGAATATTTCCAGAGGGTATCTGTATGTATGCTTTGACCCAGTAGTGTCACTGCTAATTCTGTATCCTACAGAGAGAAAAGAAGAAGAAATATGAATATGATCAAATATATTTATGGCAGTTCTTTCTATGCAGACAAAGAATTGTACATTGAGATGACTATCATCTGAGGAATGGCTGAGCAAGTATAGTGTAAGTACCATGTGAATTATAAGAACTAAGTGAACAAATAGTATAAAATTGTTATGGGAAATTATTGTGCTATATACAAATGATAAGCAGAATTTTTACAGTAAAACCAAGGAATATGTAAGAATTGATATAAACTGAAGGGAGAAGAACTAGGAGAATGCTTTGCATAATAACAGTTTATTATAATAATGATCTTATTTACTGCAATCAATGCAATGATTCAAGACAATTCCAAAAGACTCATGATAAAAAAAAAATGTTATCCATATCAAGAGAGTGGACTGGTGATGTCCCTATTAAAACATACTTTTTCCACTTCATTTTTTTCAACATGACTAACATGGAAATATATAATATGTTTTGCATGGCTTCATATATGTAATGGTTCTCTTATTACTTGCCTTTTCAAATGCTAGGGAGAGGCACCGGTGATAGGCAGATAATTTCGAATTTAAAATTTAACAAAAAAATGTTAAAAATAAATAATTTTTAAAAACAGAGGAAAGTAAGTGAAATATTTAAGACTGTCTCATATTGAATGGGTCTTTGGATTAGATAATAGGAGAGGCTTCATTTTTCATTTAATATTTCTTTTTTATTTTTTATAGCTTTTTATTTACAAGTTATATGAATGGGTAATTTTAAAGCATTGACAATTGCCAAACCTTTTGTTCCAATGTTTCCCCTTCTTCTCCCCACACCCCCTTCCCTAGATGGCAGGTTGACCAATACATGTTAAATATGTTAAAGTATAAATTAAATAAAATATTAGTGTACATGTCCAAACAGTTGTCTTGCTATTCAAAAAGAGTCAGACTTTGAAATAGTGTACCATTAGCCTATGAAGGAAATCAAAAATGGAGGCGGACAAAGGTAGAGGGATTGGGAATTCTATGTAGTGGTTCAGTCATCTCCCAGAGTTCTTTCGCTGAGTGTAGCTGGTTCAATTTATTACTGCTTTATTGCAGCTGATTTGGTTCATCTCATTGTTGAAGAAGGATAGGTCCATCAGAATTGATCATCATATAGTATTGTTGTTGAAGTGTATAATTATCTCCTGATCCTGCTCATTTCACTCAGCATTAGTTCATGTAAGTCTCTCCAGGCCTTTCTGAAATCCTCCTGCTGGTCATTTATTACAGAACAATAATATTCCATAATATTCATATACCACAATTTATTCAGCTATTCTCCAATTGATGGGCATCCACTCAGTTTCCAGTTTCTGGCCACTACAAAGAGGGTTGCTATGTACATTCTTGCATATCCAGGTCCCTTTCCCTTTTTAAAAATCTCTTTGTGATATAAGCCCAGTAGTAACACTGCTGGATCACAGGGTATGCACAATTTGCCCTTTTTGAGCATAGTTCCAAATTGCTCTTCAGAATGACTGGATGTATTCGCAATTCCACCAACAATGTATCAGTGTCCCTGTTTTGCCACATCCCCTCCAACATTGTGCATTATCTTTCCCTGTCATTGTTGTCAATCTGACAGGTGTGTAGTGGTATCTCAGAGTTGTCTTAATTTGCACTTCTCTGATTAATAATGACTTGGAGCATCTTTTCATATGGCTACAAATAGTTTCAATTTCTTCATCTGAGAATTGTTTATTCATATCCTTTGACCATTTCTCAATTGGAGAATGGCTTGATTTCTTATAAATTAGAGTCAGTTCTCTATATAGTTTGGAAATGAGGCCTTTATCAGAATCTTTGTAAAAATGTTTTCCCAGTTTATTGCTTCCCTTCTAATCTTGTCTGCAATAGTTTTATTTGTACAAAAACTTTTCAATTTGATATAATCAAAATCTTCTATTTTGTGATTAATAATGATCTCTAGTTCTTCTTTGGTCATAAACTCCTTCCTCTTTCACAGATCTGAGACTTAAACTATCCTATGTTCCTCTTTCACAGGTCTGAGACGTAAACTATCCTATGTTCCTCTAATTTGTTTATAATCTCATTCTTTATGCCTAGGTCATGAACCCATTTGGACCTTATCTTAGGGTATAGTGTTAAGTATGGGTCAATGTCTAGTTTCTGCCATACTAATTTCCAATTTTCCCAGCAATTTTTGTCAAACAGTGAGTTCTTATCCAAAAGCTGGGTTCTTTGTGTTTGTCAAACACTAGATTATTAAAGCTATTGACTTTTTTGTTCTTTAAACCTAACCAGTTCCACTGATCAATTAGTCTATTTCTTAGCCAATACCAAATGGTTTTGGTAACTATGCTTTATAATATAATTTTAGATCTGGTATAGCTGGCTACCTTCATTTGATTTTTTTTCCATTAATTCCCTTGAAGTTCTTGACCTTTTGCTTTTCCATATGAACTTTGTTGTTTTTTTTTCTAGGTCATTTTCTAGGTCAGTTTTTTGGGAGTCTGATTGGTACAGTGCTAAATAGGTTAGTTTAGGTAGTATTGTCATCTTTATTATATTTACTCGCTCTATCCAAGAGCATTTAATATTTTTCCAATTGGTTAGATCAGACTTAATTTGTGTGGAAAGTGTTTTGTAGTTTTGCTCATATAATTTCTGATTTTCCTTTGTCAGATAGATTCCTAAATATTTTATACTATCAGTAGATACTTTAAATGGAATTTCTCTTTGTAACTCTAGCTGTTAGATTTTGGTAGTGATATATAAGAATGCTGATGACTTATATGGGTTTATTTTGTATCCTGCAACTTTGCTAAAGGTGTGGACTATTTCTAATAGCTTTTTAATAGAATCTCTGGGGTTTTCTAAGTATACCATCATATCATCAGCAAAGAGTGATAATTTGGTTTCCTCATTACCTACTCTAATTCCTTTAATGTCTTTCTCAACTCCTATTGCTGAAGCTAGCATTTCTAGTACAATATTGAACAGTAATGGTGATAGTGGGCAACCTTGTTTCATTCCTGATCTTACTGAGAATGGGTGCTCTTTATCCCCATTGCATATGATGCTTACTGATGGTTTTAAATAGATGTTAGTGATTATTTTAAGGAAAAGTACATTTTCCTACACTCTGAAGTGTTTTTTTTTAATAGGAATGGATGTTTTTTCTGCATCTATTGAGATGATCATATGTTTTTTGTTAATTTGGTTATTAATATGGCCAATTATACTTATAGTTTTCCTAATATTGAACCAGCCCTGCATTCCTGATGTAAATCCTACTTGATCATGGTGTATTATCCTGGGGATGATTCACTTAATATTTCAAATGGGGAGATTTACAAGCCACAAAAAATGATGGATATCTTTTTAAAATTTTTGAAAAATTTCATCGGCAACTTGGATCATCTTTAGACTCACGTATTGGAAAAGAGGATAAAATATTTAACCTCAGATATGGGAAAACATGAAACATCTAAGAATACAATTTTATGGCCTGATAATAATCTATTAAATCAAACAAGTTCAGGCAGAGTACAGAAATGTTATCAGACCACAAAAGATCTACTGATCTCTGTCAGTGCTAGTCTGCAAGCTCTGAAACATGTCAGCATTTTATGTAATATACTTTTCTTTTATGTTTTCATAAAGATTACGTCCAAGGTTACAAAGAAAGGTTCAAAATCAGCATAATCCCCAAATCATGCTCATGCCTATATAGACACTGCTCACACACAAGGAGCAGTACCCCCACCATATATCTTTTAGTAATGGCTATTCTAAAATGATGTGCCTTTCCTCTCTCAAAGGACAATAAGCAGGGAATATGAAAGATGGATACATGTGGTTTTCTGTTAATGTAGAGTTCTTCTTGATAAGGGCCACTAACCTTATATACCAGGAGTACTATGTGATTTTATTTACATTGACCATTTTTCTTCATTTCATAAATATCCAAAAGAGCAATAGTCAGAGGAAATCCAATAATATTTGATAAATCTTCTAGGATATGCATTTTATGTTCATTATTGTATACAAAAACAACATGTATGGCATAAGAAGCTTTTCTTGGATGTGGCTGTATAGCCACATATTTAGAGAATGATACACATGGAAAGATGATATAGTTTGATAAAGTAATACCAAAATACTGACTTAAAAGTCAAGAGGGTAGGTTTAGAATTACAACCACCTTTGCATTATTAGTATGGCTCTTCTTTAAACATCAGTTTCCTCACTTATAAAATTAAAATCACATTTGTAATACTTTCTTTTTTTTAATTTTTCTTTTACCCAGTTACACATAAGAACTCTTTTTGGTTATACATGAACATTTATTTTTTAAAACATATTGCTTTATGAATCATGTTGGGAGAGAAAAATGTGAACAAAAGGGGAAAGCCATGAGTAAGAAAAAAACAGAAGAAAAAGAAGTGAACAGAGCATATGTTGATTTACATTAAATCTTCACACTTCTCTCTTTTGATACAGATAACATTTTCCAGGCAAACTTTATTGGAATTGCCTTGGATCACTGAACTGCTGAGAAAAACTAAATCTATCGTAGTTGATGTTGGCACAATCATGCTGTTACTGTGTACAGAGTAGTCCTTGGTTTTGCTTATTTCACTCAGCATTAGGTCATGAAAATCTTTCCAAATCTTTTTAAAATCAACTTGTCCAGCTTTTTTATAGAAATATATTATTTCCTTACCTTCACAGACTATAACTAATTCATCCATTCCTCAACTGACAGGCATCTACTCAGTTTCCAATTTTTTGCCACTACAGAAAGAGCTGCTACAAACATGTTTGCACATGTGGCTCCTTTTCCCTTGTATAATTTCTTTGGGATACAAACCAGTAGTGGCACTGTAGATCAAAAGTAACGCACACTTTTATAGCCCTTTGGATATAGTTTTAAATTGCTCTTCAGAATGGTTGGATCATTTCACAACTCCACTAACAATGCATTAATGTCCCAGTTTTTCCGCTTTTCAGTAAGGTGAGAAACCTTGGGAGTTTTATATATAAAAAGGGGGAAACCTGTGTAACAGAATATTGGGTTTCATTTTTTTCTACCAGCTCTTATGCAGAAACATAAAAACTAAGTGAACTTTGTTCTTTCATTTTACAATAATTTGAACAAGTTTGAAAAGTTCTACATGTTTAAATTTCACCAAATTCTTAAGATTGCATTATTTCAATCTGAAATAAAAGAAAATATTCAAATATATTTTCTTTTATTTGAGGCTGTATTGTTGACTTGTAAAGAAATATGAGTATCAGTAAACATTTATTTGTGAACTAAGTAATAGAAGGAGAAAGAAGTAGCTACCTGTTACACTGTGGAATCTAATAATTCTAACTGGTGAAAGATAAGGAGTTGGTTAGTCAGTGAGCCCTCTTTCAACAGAGACCTTGAGAGGAGTTTTTGTTTGTTTTTGTTCCACCAAGTGGAAGGACAGAGTCTACTGACACTATTGAAGAGATCTGTCTATCAAATCTGAAGCAAGCTTGCTTGATGGTGAGTTTATGGGCAAAAAGATTCCCTGGAAAGATTATGATAATAAAATCTACACCCAGCAAGGGCAGCTTCTGGGAAATAAGGGACTAACTTTTCTTTTTTTATATTCTTTTTAAATTATATTTTCCCATTTCATTAAAAACATTTTTTTTTATTTTTTAAAGACTTTTAAGTTCTCAGTTCTCTCCCTTAGCCCCACTCACAATTAAAAACCACATGTGAAAACATTTCCATAAAAATCAAGTTGTGAAAAACAGATCTCCCACCCTAATGAAAATAAAAACCTCAAGAAAAAAATAAGTTAAAAATAGAGATGCAGAGAGTGAAATACAGAATGTTTTGATCTATATTCAGGTTCCATCATTTCCTTCTCTGGGGTATCAATAGGATTTTTTTTGTCATAAATCCTTTAGAATAGTTGTGGATGACTGTACTCCTGAGAATAAAAGTAATTTGTAATTGGTCATCCCAGAACACTGATAATAATTTGTATACAGTATATTTTGCTTTGTTCAGGGTTTTTGTTTTTGTTTTTGTTTTTTTCTGAGAACATCCTGCTCATCATTTCTCGGAAAAAAATAATATTCCATCAGATAAACTTGCTTCAATTTTTTTTACACTTTATATTGATAATTGTATTTCCTCTCATTTATTCTTTCTTCTTTCCCCTGTCTCTCAGAAGTGTTTTCTATTGACCACTCCTTCCCCCAATATGCATTTTCTTTTATTATCCGCCCCCTCTTTCCCAACTCCCATTTTCTTCCTATTTTCCTGCAGGTTAAGATAAATTTCTATATGTAGGTTATTTCCTATTTGAGTCAGTTCTGATGAGAGATTCCTCCTTTCCTCCCCTTCTTCCCTGCCACTATAAAAGCTTTTTCTTGTCTCTTTTTTATGACAGATAATATGCACTATTCATGTCCCCCTTTCCCTTTCTCTCAATACTTTCCTCTCTCATCCTTAATTTCATCATTAAAAAACATATTATCCCTTCATATTCAATTCATACCAGTGACCTCTGTCTATGTATACTTCTAACTGCCATAATAAGGAGAATATTCTAATGAGTTACAAGTGTTATCCTCTCATGTTAGAATATAAACAGATATTATTAAGTCCTTTCTGATGTTACTTTCCTGATTGCCTACTTATGTTTTTTCAGAGTCCTTTATTTTAAAATCAAATTTTCCATTCAGTTCTGGTCTATTCATGATGAATGTTTGAAAATGCTGTTTCATTGAATGACAGCTTTTTCCTCTGAAGGATAATATTCAGTTTTTCAGGGTTGGTGATTCTTGGTTGCAGTCCTAGCTCCATTCCTCTCTGGAATATCATATTTCCAGCCTTCAGATCTTTTACTGTAGAAGCTGCTATACCTTTTGTTATCCTAACTGTGGCTCTATTTTACTTAAATCATTTCTTTCTGGATACTTGCAATATTTTCTCATTAACTTGGGAGTTCCAGAATTTGGGTAAAATATTTTTGGAAGTTTTTATTTTGTAATCTCTTTCAGGAGGTGATCAGTGAATTCTTTCAATTTCTATTTTACCCTCTGGTTCTAGAATATCAGAACAATTTTCCTTGATAATTTTTTGAAAGATGATATGTAGACTTTTTTTTTGATTATGACTTTCAGGTAGAACAATAATATTTAAATGATCTCACCTGAATCTATTATTGAAGTCAGTTGCTTTTCCAATGAGATATTTCACATTTTTTTCTAGTTTTTGGTTTTGCTTTATTGTATCTTGATTTCTTATATAATCAATAGCTTCCATTTCTTCAATTTTATTTTTTTAAATAATTATTTCCTTCAGTGAGATTTTATACCTCCTATCCCAATTGCCCAATTTTGCCATTGAAGACATTCCTCTTATTAATTTTTGTATTTCCTTTTGCACCTCTATCAATTTTTCCCCTAATTTTTCCTCTATGTCTCTTACTTGAGTCCCTTTTGAGCTTTTCCATGGCCTGAATCCAATTTTTATTTTTCTTGGAGGCTTTGGATTCAATTTTATCATCTTCTGAGTGTGTTTTTTATGTATCTTCTTGTCACTATAATAACTTTCAATGGTCAGAAACTTTTTTTTTTTGTTTGTTTTCTGTTTATTTTCCTAGCTGGGTACTCAGTGTTTAACTCTTTGTTAAAGTAGCACTCTGGGGGAGGAGGGCGGGGCGGAGCCAAGATATTGGAGAAGGCACACACGGACTTTCTAAGCTCCTCTCATTCCCCTCATAACCAACTATTTAATTCAGCCTCAAAAATAGCTCTTCACTGCTTAAATTCATGAAGATCAGAAGCACTACAACTTACCAGCTGAAGTCAATCTGGAAGATCGCCAGGAAAGATTTGTCCTGAGGGGCCAGGAAGTGCACAGGCAGTGAGAGACTAGTGTCCTGAGCAGACCAGGGACAGGGTGATCTCTGTGGCTAGAGAAGTTATAGAGATGACTCTGTTATAGGCTAACTGCTCTGCCTTGATTACAAAGCAGTAAACTGGCAG
Source organism: Sarcophilus harrisii (assembly GCF_902635505.1). Classification (NCBI taxonomy): domain Eukaryota; kingdom Metazoa; phylum Chordata; class Mammalia; order Dasyuromorphia; family Dasyuridae; genus Sarcophilus; species Sarcophilus harrisii. The sequence goes on from NC_045426.1 coordinate 200,615,863, forward strand.
AGAAATTAAAGCCTAAAACAGAGGGTACTCTAAAAAATGCCAGAACCTAACAAGATCTGGCTGTAACTACTCAAACCCGGAAGTGACTCAGGCAGACTGTAATGCAGTCCTGCAGCCACATCCTGCAGTTCGGGGCTTTTGCTGGGGCAGTTACAAACCCACATAGCAGGGGGACACAGCCTGGGCAGCCTCTAATCAGCACAGTGGGGGGCTCGGCCTGGGACAATAGACCTTTCCCAACAGGAATGTGGTTCCCAGAACAAAGACACTTCTGGTCCCTGCTAATCCATTCATTGCTCAACTGCTAATACCCACAGCCTCAGGGCAGGATTTGGCTTGGGGTAGTGAAACTCTCACTGCTCAGCGTCTAGCCCCAGGGCAGTGATTATCTCACACTGCAGGGTTCTTTGTAGGGCAGTTTCCCAGCTCTGCCCTGCAGGCCTGAGCTACTTCCAGGTGGGGAACTCTTTCCCAAAGCACACCCATATCTCCTTGCTTTTTGCAGCTGGCTAACAGGACAGCTACTCGTCCATACACCTTTCACTGCTCTGCAGAGGAAGCTGATAACCTCCTGGCCTTGAAGGCAGACCCTACAGGCTTTAACCAAATGAGTAAAAAAATCAAAAGGATGATTGATAGTTTCTATTCAGAAAGAGAACAGCTTTTCAACCCTGAAGAGACTAAGAGCAGACAGTTTCCAGACAGTTGTTGGTCCCCAATACAAAAGGCTCTCCTAGAAGAGACTATTAAAAACCTTAAAAGAGAACTAAAAGAAAAATGGGGAAAGGAAAGAGAAGCTATGCAAAAGAGTACAGAAAAGACATATAACTCACTAGAAAAAAAATTTGATAAAGTGGAAAAAGAAAACAACTTCCTGAAATGTGATTTGGAATAGGTAAAAAACTTCCAAGAAGTGCAGGGAAACAGAATTTGTGAATTGGAAAAAGAAAATAACTCACTAAGAAAAAATTAGTGAAATGGAAAAAAATTCCATAGAGCAAAACGACTCATTTAAAAAACTCAATTGGACATATACAAAAAAGTAAAAAAAAAAGCTAATGAAGAAAATAACTCACTAAAAATCAGAACTGAACAAATAGAAATGACTGATTCATTGAGACAGGAAGAATCAGTCAAACAAAACCAAAAACATGAAACATTGGGGGAAAAAGTCAAATATTTACTTGGAAAAACAACAGACCTGGAAAATAGATTTAGGAGAGATAAACTGAGGATCATTGGACTGCCCAAAAATTATGATGAAAAAAAGAGCCTAGATACTATTTTACAGGAAATCATCAAAGAGAACTGCCCAGAAGTAATAGAACCAAAAGGTAAAATAGGCGTTGAAAGAATTCATCAAACAACTTCTGAAAAAGACCCTAAAATAAAGACTCCAAGGAATATTGTGGCCAAACTTCAGAATTTTCAGACTAAAGAAAAAATTTTACAAGCAGGCAGGAAAAAACAGTTCAAATACCAAGGTGCCACAGTAAGGGTCACACAAAAAATGGCTGCCTCAACATTAAAGAATCAAAGGGCCTGGAATTTGATATTCCAAAAGGCAAAAGAACTTGGAATGCAGCCAAGAATAAACTACCCAGCTAAGTTGAGCATTTTTTTCCATGGAAGAAGATGGACATTTAATGAAACAGAGGAATTCCATCTGTTTCTAAGAAAAAACCAGACTTAAACAAAAAATTTGATCTCCAACAACAGGACTCAAGATAAGTAGAAAAAGGTAAAAGGAACTCTTGAGAACTGTATTCCTGTTGTGAAATATACATAAAATATATGTGTGAATGTCTGTGAAATATACAGAAAATATACATAAAAATCACATATATAATTTGATTTTACTGATATAGCATAAACAAGGGAAGTAGAAATGGAAAGGGGATAGTGTCAGAAAAAGGGAAAAGGGGAGACAAAAAGAGGGAAACCACATGTGACAATGAGGCAAAGGAAACCTATCATATCTGAAGGAACTTAGAGAGGGAGAGGAACATTGTGCGAATCTTACTCTCATCAGAGTTGGCTCAAAGAGGAAATAATTGACATATTTGTTGTACAGAGAATCTTCTCTCACCTCATTAAAAAGTGGGAGAGGAAAAGGGAAAAAGAAAAAGTGTAATAAGGGAAGGGTACAAGAAAGGGGAAGGGATTCAAAGGGAAGAGGGAGGGATACTAAAGAGAGTGAGCTTGGTGACGCAAGTAGGACCAATAAGTTTAATACTAGGGAAGGGAGGAAAAAGGGCAAGAAAAAGAAAAACATAATTTGGGATATTAGGATGGCAGGAAATACAGAATTAGTAATTTTAACCATAAATGTGAATGGGATGAACTCCCCCATAAAGAGGAGGCAGATAGCAGACTGGATCAAAAGTCAGAACCCTACAATATACTGTTTACAGGAAACACATTTAAAACAGGGAGATACATACAGAGTAAAGGTAAAAGGCTGGAGCAAAATCTATTATGATTCAGGTGAAGTCAAAAAAGCAGGGGTAGCCATCCTTATCTCAGATCAAGCAAAAGCAAAAATTGATCTAATTAAAAGAGATAAGGAAGGGCACTATATCTTGCTAAAGGGTAACATGGATAATGAAGCAACATCAATATTAAATATATATGCAACAATTGGTGTAGCATCTAAATTCTTAAAAGAGAAATTAAGAGAGCTGCAAGAATAGACAGCAAAACTATAATAGTGGGAGATCTCAATCTTGCACTCTCAGAATTAGATAAATCAAACCACAAAAAAAAAAGAAAGAAATCAAAGAGGTAAATAGAATACTAGAAAAGTTAGATATGATAGCTCTCTGGAGAAAATGAAATGGAGACAGAAAGGAGTACACTTTCTTTTCAGTAGTTCATGAAATCTATACAAAAATAAACCATATATTAGAACATAAAAACCTCAAACTCAAATGCAGTAAGGCAGAAATAGTTAATGCATACTTTTCATACCACGATGCAATGAAAATTAGATTCAACAAAAAGCCAGGGGAAAGTAGACCAAAAAATAATTGGAAATTAAATAATCTCATATGATTGGGTGAAACAGCAAATCATAGACATAATTAATAACTTCACCCAAGAAAATGACAATAATGAGACATCATACCAAAATGTGTGGGATGCAGCCAAAGCGGTAATAAGGGGAAATTTCATATCTCTAGAGGCCGACTTGCATAAAATAGAGAAAGAGAAGATCAATGAATTGGGCTTCCAACTAAAAATGCTAGAAAAGGAACAAATTAAAAACCCCTTGTTAAACACTAAACTTGAAATTCTAAAAATAAAAGGAAAGATCAATAAAATTGAAAGCAAAAAAACTCTTGAATTAAATAATAAAAGTAAGGGTTGGTTTTATGAAAAAACCAACAAAATAGACAAACCCTTAGTAAATCTGATTAAAAAAAAGAAAAAGGAAAATCAAATTGTTAGTCTTAAAAATGAAAAGGGAGAACTCGCCACTAACAAAGAGGAAATTAGAGCAATAATTAGGAATTACTTTGCCCAACTTTATGCCAATAAATTCGACAACTTAAATGAAATGGAAGAATACCTTCAAAAATATAGCTTGCCCAGATTAGCGGAGGAAGAAGTAAATATCCTAAATAATCCCATCTTAGAAAAAGAAATAGAACAAGCTATTAACCAACTCTCTAACAAAAAATCCCCAGGACCAGATGGATTTACATGTGAATTCTAACAAACAGTTAAAGAAAAATTAAGTCCAATGCTATATAAACTATTTGAAAAAATCGGGATTGAAGGAGTCCTACTAAACTCCTTTTATGACACAGACATGGTAGTGATACCTACACCAGGTAGGCTGAAAACAGAGAAAGAAAATTATAGACCAATCTCCCTAATGAATATTGATGCTAAAATCTTAAATAAAATATGAGCAAAAAGATTACAGAAAATCATCCCCAGGATAATACACTATGACCAAGAAGGACTTATACCAGGAATGCAGGGCTGGTTCAATATTAGAAAAACTATTAGCATAATCGACTATATCAATAACTCAACTAACAAAAACCATATGATCATCTCAATAGATGCAGAAAAATCATTTGATAAAATCCAACATCCATTCCTAATAAAAACACTCAAGAGGATAGGAATAAATGTACTTTTTCTTAAAATTGTCAGGAGCATATATTTAAACCCATTAGTAAGCACCATATGCAATAGGGAAAAACTGGAACCTTTCCCAAGAAGATCTGGAGTGAAGCAATTTTGCCCACTATCACCATTATTATTCAATATTGAATTAGAAACACTAGTCTCAGCAATAAGAGTAAAGAAAGAGTTTAAGGAATTAGAGTAGGCAATGAGGAAACCAAACTATCCCTCTTTGCAGATGATATGATGGTATTTTGAGAGAACCCCAGAGATTCTACTAGTAGAATAGTAGAAGCTAGTAGAAATAATTCATAACTTTAGCAAAGTTGCAGGATACAAAATAAATTCCCATAAATCCTCAGCATTTTTATACATCACCAACAAAATCCAACAGCAAGAGATACAAAGAGAAATTCCATTCAAAATAACTGTCGACAGCATAAAATATTTGGGAATCTATCTACCAAAGGAAAGTCAGGAATTATATGAACAAAATTACAAAAAACTTTCCACACAAATAAAGTCAGACTTAAATAATTGGAAAAATATTAAGTGCTCTTGGATAGGCTGAGTAAATATAATAAAGATGACAATACTCCCTAAACTAATCTATTTATTTAGTGTTATACCAATCAGACTTCTAAGAAAATATTTTAATGATCTAGAAAAAACAACAACAAAATTCATATGGAATAATAAAAAGTTGAGAATCTCAAGGGAATTAATGAAAAAAAAATCAAATGAAGGTAGCCTAGCTATACCTGATCTAAAACTATATTATAAAGCAGCAGTTACCAAAACCATTTGTTATTGGTTAAGAAATAGATTAGTTGATGAGTGGAATAGGTTAGGTTCACAAGACAGAATAGTCAAATATATTAATCTAGTGTTTTGACAAACATAACTTTTGGGATAAGAATTCATTATTTGACAAAACCTCCTGGGATAACTGGAAATTAGTATGGCAGAAATTAGGCATGGACTCACATTTACTACTGTATACCAAGATAAGATCAAAATAGGTCCATGGTTTAGGCATAAAGAACGAGATTATAAATAAATTAGAAGAACATAGGATAGTTTATCTCTCAAACTTGTGGAGGAAGAATAAATTTGTGACCAAAGATGAACTAGAGACCATTACTGATCACAAAAGAGAACATTTTGATTACATCAAATTAAAAAGCCTTTGTACAAACAAAACTAATGCAAACAAGATCAGAAGGGAAGCAACAAACTGGGCAAACATCTTCACAGTTAAAGATTCTGATAATGGCCTCATTTCCAAAATATATAGAGAACTGACTCTAATTTATAAGAAGTAAAACCATTCTCCAATTGATCAATGGTCAAAGGATATGAACAGACAATTTTCAGATGATGAAATTGAAACGATTACCACTCATATGAAAGAGTGTTTCAAATCACTATTAATCAGAGAAATGCAAATTAAGACAACTCTGAGATACCACTACACACCTGTCAGTTTGGCTAAGATGACAGGAAAAATAATGATGAATGTTGGAGGGGATGTGGGAAAACTGGGACACTGATACATTGTTGGTGGAGTTGTGAATGAATCCAACCATTCTGGAGAGCAATCTGGAATTATGCCCCAAACGTTATCAAACTGTGCATACCCTTTGACCCAGCAGTGCTACTACTGGGCTTATACCCCAAAGAGATACTAAAGAAGGGAAAGGGACCTGTATGTGCCAAAATGTTTGTGGCAGCCCTGTTTGTAGTGGCTAGAAATTGGAAAATGAAGGGATGTCCATCAATTGGAGAATGGTTGGGTAAATTGTGGCATATGAATGTTATGGAATATTATTTTTCTGTAAGAAATGACCAGCAAGATGAATACAGAGAGGCTTAGAGAAACTTACATGAACTGATGCTAAGTGAAATGAGTAGAAAGAGGAGATCATTATATACTTCAACAATGATACTGTATGAAGATGTATTCTGATGCAAGTGGATTTCTTTGACAAAGAGATCTAACTCAGTTTCAATTGATCAATGATGGACAGAAGCAGCTACACCCAAAGAAAGAACACTGGGAAATGAATGTAAACTGTTTGCATTTTTGTTTTTCTTCCTGGGTTATTTCTACCTTCTGAATCCAATTCTCCCTGTGCAAGAAGAGAACTGTTTGGTTCTGCACACATATATTGTATCTAGGATATACTGTGACATATTTAATTTTTATAGGACTGCTTGCCATTTAGGGGAGAGGGTGGAGGGAGAGAGGGGAAAAATAGGAACAGAAGTGAGTGCAAGGGATAATGTAAAAAATTACCCTGGCATGGGTTCTGTCAATAAAAAGTTATTATAATAAAAAAAATACCAAAAAAAAAGAATGTAATTAGAAGGTGGAATGGGTTAAAAAAACACTACTCAGAGAATAAGGGCAGGAGTGAGTGGACATAAGGTAGTAGGGTGGATAAAAAAAAACATTACTAAGAACAGAATGGAAAAAAGAGAACAAAAGTTTATACAGGGTTGAAAATAGGATAGAGGGAAACACGAACTTGTGATCATAATTGTGAATATGAATGGAATGAACTCCCATAAAACAGAAGTTAATAGCAGAGTGTATTAAAAAAAACATATCCTACAATATATTGTTTTCAAGAAACACATTTGACACAGAGATACACATATAGATGAAAGGTTAAAGGCTGAAAGATAACTTTTTATGCTTCACTTGATGTAAAAAACAAGCAGGGATATCAATTCTGATCTCAGATAAAGTAAAAGTAAACATAGATCTTTTAAAAAGACACGTTGAAAAAGGGCACTATAAATAATGAAGTAGCAATGATATTTAATATATATGTAACAAGTGATAGAGCAGTCCACTTTCTAGAGAGTATATTATGCCAGTTATAGGAAGAAATACACTGAAAAATTATATTAGTGGGAGACCTCAACATTGCTCTCACAGAATCAGATGAATGTAACCACAAAAATATACAAGAGATACATTAGGGATGTTAATAGAATTTTCAAAAACCTAGATATGATTGATAGACATCTGTAGAAAATTGAATAGGGGCAGAAAGTAATACACTTTTTTGGCAGTTCATGGCATCTACACAAAAATTGGTCATGTATTAGGGCATAAAACATTACAATCAAATCTAAACAGGCAGAAATAACAGTAAATGTTTCCTTTTCATACCATAATGCAATAAAAATTATATTCAATAAAGAGCCAGGGAAAGATAGACTAAAAACCAATTGGAAATTTAATAATCTAATTCTTTAAAATGAGTGGGTCAAAGAGGAAATCACAGAAATAATCCATAATTTCATCCAAGAGAATCAATAATGAGACAACATATCAAAAACTATGGAATATATCTAAAGCAGTTCTTAGGTGAAATTTTATATGTCTAAATAGTCACATGAATAAAATTCAGAAAGAGATCAATGAATTAGGTATGCAAATAAAAAAGCTTAAAAAAAGAACAAATTAAAAATCCCCAATTAGAAAAATTCTGAAACTCAAAGAGATTCATAAAATTGAAACTAAGAAAACTATTGAATTAATTAATAAAATTAACAGTTGGTTTTATGAAAGAACCAAAAAAAAATGGATAAACCTTTGATTAATTTGATTAGAAAAAGGATAGAAGTAAACCAAATCACTATCTCAAAAATGAAAATGGTGAACTTACCACCAATGAAAAAGAAACTAAAACAATAATTAGGATCTATTTTGCCCAATTGTATGGCAGCAAGTCTGGCAATTTACACAAAATGGATGAATATTTACAAAAACATAACTTGCTTAGATTAACAGAAGAGGAAATATATTATCTAAGTAATACCATTTTAGAAAGAAAATGAGCAAGTCATTAATGTACTCCTTAAGAAAATGTTTCCAGGGTCAGATGGATTTACTAGTAAATTCTACCAAATATTTAAAGAGCAATTCATTTCAATAGTATGTAAATTATTTGAAGAAATAGGTAAAGATGGAGTCTTGCCAAATTCCTTCTATGACACAAGTATGGTACTGATACCTAAACTAGGAAAAGCCAAAACAGAGAAAAAAAATTATAGACCAATCTTTCTAATGACTATTGATGCAAAAAATTTAAATAAAATATTAGCAAAAAGATTACAGCAACTAAATAGCAGGATAACACTCTATGACCAAACGGCATTCATACTGCAGTAATACAGGACTGGTTCAACATCAGGAAAACTATTACCATACTCAACCATATCAATAATAAAACCAATAGAAATCATATGATAATCTCAATAGTGGCAGAAACAGCTTTTGATGAAATATAGCATTCATTTCTATTTAAAACAATAAAAAACATAGGGCTAAATTGAGTTTTTCTTAAAATAATAAGCTAAAACCAATAGTAAACATTATTAGTAAAAGAGAGAAACTGGATGCATTCCCAGTAAGATCAGGGGTAAAACAACGATGACCATCATCACCACTATTATTCAACGTTTTACTAGAAATGTTGGTTTTAGCAATAAGAAAAGAAAAAAGAAATTAAAAGAATTAGAATTGGCAATGAGGAAATAAAACTGTCACTCTTTGCAAATGATATTATGATATAATTAGAGAATGCTAGAAAATTATCCAAAAACCTTCTGGAAACAACTAAAATAAACTTACACAAATCATCAGGATTTCTATATATTACTGACAAAGACCATCAGCAAGTGATAGAAAGAAATTTCATTTTAAATTACCTTAGACAAAATAAAATACTTGGGGATATTCCTGCAAAGCCAAAGCCAAATCTATATGACCAAAATTGTAAAAACACTTCTGACACAAATAAAATCAGATCTAAACAATTTGAAAAGTATCAATTTCTCCTGGATAGCCTGAACAAATATAATAAATATGACAATTCTGCCTAAATTGGTCTATTCGTTCAATGACATACCAATCAAACAGCCAAAACATCATTTTATATAACTAAAAAAAATTATAACAAAATTCATCTGGAAGAACAAAAAACTAAGAATATCAAGATAATTAATGGAAAAAGTACCAAGGATGGTGGCTTAGCTGTACCAACCTTAAAACTATCTTACAAAGCAGGAGTCATCATACTTATTTGGTACTGGCTAAGAAATAGAACGATGGATCAGTGGAATAGATTAGACAAAACAGTACAATAATTAAGGCCCAAACTTTAGCTTCTGGAATAAGAACTCACTATTTGACAAAAATCCCTAGGAAAACTGAAAATTATATGTTAGAATCTCAGCATAGACCTACATCTCACACCCAACACCAACTAAGGTCAAAATAGATAAATGATTTGGGCATAAAGGATGATACAATAAATAAATTAGTAGAGCAATGGATAATTTATCTACCAGCTCTCTAAAGAAAAAAGGAATTTATGACCAAAGAACAACTAGAGAACATTTTGAAAGGAAAAACTGACAATTCTGTTTACATTAAATTACAATTTTTTTAGCACAAGCAAAATCAACAGAACCAAGATTAAAAGTTAAGTATAAAGCTGGGGAAAAATCTTTAAAGCCAGTTTTTCTCATAAAGCTCTTATTACTAAAATATATAAAGAAATTTGTCAAGTTTATAAGAATACAAGACATTATCCAATTGATAAATGGTCACAGGTTATAAACAAATAATTTTCAGATGATAACAGAAAAAGCCATCCATCTATAGTCATATAAAAATGCTGTAAAGCACTATTGATTAGAGAATAATAAGACAACTCTGAAGTAGTACTACACACCTTTCAGATTCACTAAGATGACTGAAAAAAATAATGATATATGTTGGAGAGGATGTACTAAAACTGATACACTAATGCATTATTGGTGGAGTTGTGAAATGATCCAACCATTATGTAGAGTAATTTGGCACTATGGCCCAAATGACTCTAAAACTGTGCATATCCTTTGTGCAGGAATGCTACTACTGGGTCTGTATTCCAAGGAAATCATAAAGGAGAGAAAAGGACCCACATGTGCAAAAATGTTTGTAGCAGTTTTTTTTTAATGGTAGCAAAGAATTGGAAAATGAGTAGATGCCCATCAACTGGTGAATGGCTGAATAAGTTATGATACATGTAGGTAATGGAACATTATTTTCCTGTAAAAATGAATAAGGTTTTTCTAAAAAACCTGGAACAATATACATGAACTGGTGCTGAGCAAAACAAGCAAAGTAGAAATATATTGTACACAGTAATAGCAAGAATATGTTATAATCAACTATGAAAGACTTGGTTCTTCTTAGTGATTCAATGATCCAAAGTAATCCCAAAAGACTTTGGACAGAAAATGCCATCTCTACCCAGAAAAAGAAGTATGAAGACTGAATGCAAATCAACACATACTATGTTGACCTCTTTTTTTGTTTGATTTTTTTCTCTCCTATGATTTTTCCCTTTTGCTCCAAATTTTCCCCAACATGATTCATAAAGCAATGAGCATTAAAAATAAATAAATTTAAAAAAATTATCTCTCCCTCAGAATCAGCTTTATCTCAACACATTTTCTCCTAGGCCTTACCTATTCACTGTGCCCTGTACACCTAACTTCAATAAAGATTTGTGAACTGATGAAGGAACAAAGCAGCTTTCAGTTTTTATCAGCTTTCATTCACATTACTGGCCCCTCTAATAGAAGAGGAAAGCTCTTCAGGGATGATCATTCTTTGCTTGATTGTGCCTGTTGTGGTTATTGTAAACTCCTTCCTCTTTGGGGTTCAAAGCATAAAGTATGCTTCCATCATCCACAATGCCATCAACTCCTATGAGTCCCTTGTACAAGCTGTGGATACTGACCCTTTCTTTAATTTTTTAAAAATATTAATTACTTTTCAACTTTTACTTTTATAAAATTTTAATTTTCATTTTTTCTACCTTCCCATTCCTCACCTCAAGATAGCAAGCAATCTGATATAGGTTTTACATGTATAATCATATTAAATGAATTTCTGCATTAATAATGTTGTGAAAGAAGAATCAGAACAAAAGAAAAAAATGAGAAACAATTTTAAACAGTAAAATATTATACTTGAGTCTGTATTTAGACTTCATATTTCTTTGACTAATTATGGACAGCATTTTTTATTGTGGGCTCTTTTGAAATTGTTTTAGATCATTGTATTGCTGAAAAAAGCAAAGTCTATCAAACTTGACCATCTGCACAATGTTGCTGCTGTAGTATACAATGTTCTCCTGGTTTTGCTCACTTCACTCAGCATCAGCACGTCTTCCCAAATTTTTTTCTGAAATCCACCTATCCATCATTTCTTATTCCATTACAGACATATATCACAATTTCTTCAACCATTCCCTAGTTGATGGGCACTCAGCAGTGGGAGAAGCGATAGCTATTGGAATTGGATTTCAGTAGATGAAGTTCAAGTAATTGGAAATATAACATCAGAAGGAAGTGTAACTGAAGGTACAGCAATGAAGTGTATGATAGCAGAAGGGTCACTGGAAAGCCAAATGGAATGGTCCATAGGCAGACACTGCACCATGCACATGTGCAAATTCATATGCACATGTACACACATGCATATGTGTATATGCATATTTGCATACATGCATAGCCCAGCAATCCTGCAAGCCCAAACCAACTCAGAAGTCTTCCATATACATGGTCAAAGGATCAGCTACAACCCAGCTTCAGTATTCAAGCTCCACCAAAACCTATGAGACAAGCTTCCAAAGGTGTAGGACAAGGTGCTGTCTTTCCAAAAACGAAAACACTGGTAAATATAGCTCTCCTAGTTGACAACATTCCTTTAGACACTGCAATATTAGGAACATGGAGACTCAGAGAGACTCATTGCATCTACATCTATCTGATTTGTCTTAAGCAATTGTTAGAATCCTTACAAAGTTGTAAATCCTTACAAAGAATCCTTAACTCACTGGAATTGATAGAAATAATGCTTAAGTTTACACCTTTGAAAGTTCACACATTAACTCATTACATTAGAGTTCACAAGTCTGGGAGTTTCTAAAGTTACACCTCCCACAATCCCACTCTCTCAGGGGAGGAGTCAACCTTTGGGTTCACACCTTTAAGAGATCATATATAAGAAGCTCTTAGAGTCTCAGTCAGGAGTCAGTCAGTGGAAGAGTCAATGAAATAAGTTAGTTTGGGATATTGACAGAGCCAGAATTCAGTTGAGAAGAGTAGAACTGGAGATTCAGAGGAAGCTGGAGGTGACAAAAGACAAGCTGCAAGAGCTCTTGGAACCAAGGAGGGAGATAGGCCTCTAAGAAAACTAACTGGACTATTTTGGAAGAGACAATAAAGGATTCAAACTTTTATCAGCTGGCTGCATTTGAGTTAATTATTGATTTGAACTGAAACAAAGGCTGCTCCCAGAACCTCCCCAAGAAACCTGCTCCCAGAGAACAATTATATTTTAGAAAAGAAGAACCTTACAAGCAATTAGCTAAATATTCTATCCAGGTGCAATATGAGAATCATCTTGACTCTTGTGCCTGCCCTCACATGCTGGACATCTTTATGTCCTTAGGGAATTTGACAAACACCCAACAATGTTAGAGTATGCAAAATACCAAATTGTGTCAATCTTGTGAAATTAGCTGCTTGTGCCCTGTACACCTAACTTCAATAAAGATTTGTGAACTGATGAAGGAAAAAAGCAGCTTTCAGTTTTTATCAGCTTTCATTCACATTACTGGCCCCTCTAGTAGAAGAGGAAAGCTCTTTAGGGATGATCATTCTTTCCTTGATTGTGCAAATCAAGTTCCCCCCCCCCCCCCCCCTGCCAAATGCTCTACTGTCCTCTATATAGATGGCTTGTATAAACATTCTTTAAGAAACAGTGGTCTCTGCATGGCAATGACCAAGTACTCTCTGCACAGAATCCCACTCAGTGCTAGGTATGCTACAACATGTTATAATTTAGGATAGGATGATTCACCATTACAGCTGATTCCCATACATTTGATTTCACTAAATCTTTGCAAAAAAATGAAGAGAAAAAATCTTTCCGGTTTCAAGCAACTATTTCCCATGGGCTATCTCAGTCCAATACTACAATATATTTAGGAAAATTCCTGACAACATTAAGAGGTATCAGCAATTGCTCAGATATTGCCCCCACAGGGCATCTCCAGATGAAGAGATATGTACCCAATGGTTAAATGTAGGCTGAGTCAGTAGACTTCAATACCACAGCAGTTATCTGAATAAAGCAAACCTGATTGGCAGCTCTCAAAGGAACATGATGGGTATGGGTACACTAGTTTTCTAGTACTTTAAGTACACCACGTCCCAATAACTTTCTTGCTCAACTTCAAATATACCAAGTTACTATGGAAGTGGATCTCACCTACTATAAGATGTCCCCAAAACACACACTAGTTTTTTGGATATCACATATTGTGACTGGCATGCAATGGGATATATTATGATTAGAAGTCTTAAATCCTGGGAAATGCAGAAGAAGAGATTCAGAGGAAGGACAGGTGGCTATTGCAAAATAACTAAAGGACCATCCTGAGGACTCCTCCAGAAGATTTGGAAAATTTCCTGAAGGATAAGGCATTTTGGGAGGTACAGTGATGGACCACTGACTGGTCTGACTACCTATTAGACAACCAGGAAGAAATTTATTTCTGTACATGAATTGAGACCTCAGGATAAAGAGATTCCATAGAAGTAAAATAGAGATTGTTGATGTCATCATCATGGCCAGAGCCCCAAGTGTTATGATAGATATTTCCCTAGATTTTCCCCAGGAAATGGGCAAAATTTTTGCAAGGTTATTCTAACATTATAGTAATTGTTATGCTTGCTGTTATTTTGCTCCAATTTATCCCTAGAGATAGCTAGTGGTCAGAAGACCAAGAGATAAAATCTGTCAAACTGTAGTATGTTCCAGTTGTTCTGATAATTTCCTCTTTTAGTTACTAGAGTAAGAAAGTTTATAAGTAGCCAGTAGTAAAAATAACAATTATATGAACAAGATTGCAATGTCTAATTGTCAGGTCCTTTTGGTTATATGATTTATAAACTTCAGATAAGCTTCAGACATCTATAGTAAGATGAGAACACCATGTGTTGCTGATAATGTTGAGATGATGTGCATACATAACACATGCACACTACATGCATGTTCAAACACATATGCACATGTATACACATGTGTATTTGCACTTGTATATTTGAATACATGCATACATGCACATATATAATACACACATATACTAACATCAAAGTGGCATTAATGAATTAGTCTTTTCTCCAGCAAAACCCAGTAAAAACCTGAACTGTGTCACCCTGAACATTCTTCCATCTCTATCTGAGGCCAAGTTGCTAAGTGCTTTCAACTCCAATCTATGGTTTATGTAAATACCATTTTATACCTTTCTGTCTTCTAATTCTGTTCCTTATGCTTCCTTTCTTTCTTCATTTCCCATCCCCATCCTTATCCCAATGTCTACCTCCACACTATTTGTTTCTGTATTTCCTTAAATCTATGTCATTCATCTCTATACTTTATGTACTCTTTTGCCTGCGTTCTTGTGCTTTTTAAAATTATGAATGAATCATTGTACCCTGATGCCACTTTAATCTTTCCCAATGAATATCCAAAGAAATGGATATGCCTGACTTCATTTCATAATTCCACTAACTAATTAGCAATTCAATTATCATGCTTTTTTATTACATTTCATTTTTAAATTGTGGAATACAACCACCATTTCAATACCATAATACAATGAAAAGATGTTTGAACATGAAACTGCAAATCTATTATATACAATTTGCTATTCGTTTCAAATATACCTCAAAATTATAGTGTAATTTTTTATTCCACATCCTAGAGATTATTAGCGTTAGAAACAAACATATACACACATGTGAAATTCTACATTATAAAATTCTATTTATCTGTTGTTTCTCTGAACGTAGATAGCATCTTTTTTCATAAGTTCTTTGCAGTTAATTTAGGTATTTATAGTAGTCAAAATAACTTATCCATTCTACTTTGCTCTTTTTTTTGCAAATATGTCATTTATTTTGATTCAGCATTATAATAATCTTAAATATAATTATACAACAGAGCATCGAGTATAAAAAATATTAATAATGAAAAGATTAAGGTGAGTCTTCAAACTTTTTGACTGCTAAAATGTTATGTTGATTTATTTTTTAAAATTCTACATATTAGAATTCTCACAGGAGGACTCAGATATTTAAAATATTGCATAAAACCATTTAGTCACAAATTTTATAAAAAATTCTCAATATTAAATAGTTCTTTATATATCGTCTTTTATTCTCTTTTTTTTCCTCTTATTTATTTATTTATTATAATAACTTTTTATTGACAGAAGCCATGCCAGGATAATTTTTTACATCATTATCCCTTGCACTCACTTTTGTTCCAATTTTTCCCTTCTCTCCCTCCACCCCGTCCCCTAGATGGCAAGCAGTCCTATATATGCTAAATATGTCACAGTGTATCCTAGATACAATATATGTGTGCAGAACCAAACAGTTCTCTTGTTGCACGGGGTGAATTGGATTCAGAAAGTAAAAATAACACTGGAAGATAAACAAAAATGCAAACAGTTTACATTCATTTCCCAGTGTTCTTTCTTTGGGTGTAGCTGCTTCTGTCCATCATTGATCAATTGAAACTGAGTTAGGTCTCTTTGTCAAAGAAATCCACTTCCATCAGAATACATCTTCATATAGTATCATTGTTGAAATATATAATGATCTCCTCTTTCTGCTCATTTCACTTAGCATCAGTTCATGTAAGTTTCTCTAAGCCTCTCTGTATTCATCCTGCTGGTCATTTCTTATAGAAAAATAATATTCCATAACATTCATATGCCACAATTTACCCAACCATTCTCCAATTGATGGGCATCCCTTCATTTTCCAGTTTCTAGCCACTACAAACAGGGCTGCCACAAACATTTTGGCACATACAGGTCCCTTTCCCTTCTTTAGTATCTCTTTGGAATATGAGCCCAGTAGTAGCACTGCTGGGTCAAAGGGTATGCACAGTTTGATAACTTTTTGGGCATAATTCCAGATAGCTCTCCAGAATGGTTGGATAAATTCACAACTCCACCAACAATGTATCAGTGTCCCAGTTTTCCCGCATCCCCTCCAACATTCATCATTATTTTTTCCTGTCATCTTAGCTAAGCTGACAGGTGTGTAGTGATATCTCAGAGTTGTCTTAATTTGCATTTTTCTGATTAATAGTGATTTGGAACACTCTTTCATATGAGTGGTAATAATTTCAATTTCATCATCTGAAAATTGTCTGTTCATATCCTTTTACCACTTATCAATTGGAGAATGGCTTTATTTCTTATAAATTAGAGTCAAATCTCTATATATTTTGGAAATGAGGCCTTTATCAGAACCTTTAACTGTGAAGATGTTTTCCCATTCTACTTTGTTCTTAAAACAATATTGCTGTTATTGTTAACAATGTCATTTTGGTCCTGTTCATTTCATTCTGCATTATTTTGTGTAAGTCTTTATATATTTTTCCAAAATCACTAACCTCACCATTTTGTATAGCACAGAAGAACTTTACATTCAAAATTGTGAAGTCCAGACTAGCTCCCAGAAAGCCTCAGGATCATCTAGAGTCAGGATGAGCAAAAGTCCTTGGTCTTTAGGGAGAGAGGTAAAGGAAATGGACGAAACTGCCACAAGCTCTCCACCAATTTCCCTTCTCCTCATTATGCTGCAAAGTGAGTCTGACTTGTCTCACTCCACCCTCTAATCCCTCTTACAATTATCTATATACACCAAAAGATCAAGCCAGCATGGAATAGTGAGAAGGGCTATTTTTCCAAACATATGCTAATAGAGTCATTGTCCAATAGGTAATTAGTCTTAACTGCTAAGTTGTCTGATTCCAGTGCACCTATTCAGAGTTTCAGCCCTCTACATCTCTTGCTTTTTGTTTGTTTTAGAACACTGGTGGTCATGCCATCCCTGACTTCACAGGGAGATGAGAACCCTAAAAAGGAGGTGATCACACCCTTCCTGATTTCTCAGGAAAGGAGGTGAAAACAACAACAACAAAAAAGGAAATGATCACGCGGCCCTTAACTTCTCAGAAAGGGAGGTGAAAAGACGAGATGACGAGATGTTCTGAAAAGGATGCATTTATTCTTTCTGCATTTGAATTTGAGGTTTTTATGTCCTAATATATGGTCAGTTTTTGTATAGGTCCCATGAACTGCTGAGAAGAAAGTGTACTCCTTTCTATCTCTGTTTAGTTTTCTCCAGAGATCTATCATACCTAACTTTTTTTTAGTATTCCATTTACCTCTTTGACTTCTTTATTTTTTTTATTTTGTGGTTTGATTCATCTAATTCTGAGAGTGCAAGGTCGAGATCTCCCACTATTATATTTTTGCTGTCTATTTCTTCTTGAAACTCTCTTAATTTCACTTATATGAATTTAGATGTTTCACCACTTGGTGCATATATGTTTAATATTGCTATGCTACCCTTTAGCAAGATATAGTGCCCTTCCTTACCTTTTTTAATTAGATCAATTTTTGCCTTTGCTTGATCTGAGATCAAGATTTTTTTTTTACTTCACCTGAAGCATAGTAGATTCTGCTTTGGCCTTTTACCTTTACTCTGTATGTATCTCCCTGCTTCACGTGTGTTTCCTGTAAAGAACATATTGTAGGATTCTGATTTTTAATCCAGTCTGCTATCAATTTCTGCTTTATGGGGGAATTTACCCCATTCACATTTGTGGTTAAAATGACTAAATGCCATCTTGTTAACCCCTGCTTATGTTTTTCTCCTTTCCTTCCCCCTTTCTCCCCTCCCCAGTATTAAACTTGTGAGCACCACTTGCCTCTCATAGTCCTCTTTTTTTAGGATCCCTCCTCCCACCTTAGAGTTCCTCCCCTTTTCTTACCCCTTTTCCTTATAATTTGGGTATTCCCTTCCACTTAGCTTACTCTTTCCTTTTTCACTTTTCCCCTGCCACTTTTCAATGACGTGGGAGAAGTTTCTCTGTAGATCAAATGTCTAATATTTTTCTCTTTAAGCCAATTCTGATGAGACTAAGATACACACTATGTTCACTCGCCTCCCTTCTTTCCCTGAGATATAATAGGCTTCCTTTGCCTCTTCGTGAGATGTAGTACCCCAATTTTACCCTTTTTCTGGTACAATTACCTTTCCACCTTTAGATCCTTTGTTATATTGAAATTGTAAAAGTATCAGGCTTTCTCTACAAACTGCAGGAGGTAGTAGTGAGGCAGAAGCAGGACAGCAATGGCTGTTCTGCGACTGCACTCTGAGTCTCTGAGAGCATGCTGAGTCACTCCAGGTGTTGGGTGGGTGTGGCCAGTTCTGGGGAGACCCTAGCATTTTGGTATTATAGTCTTTTCCCTCTGTGTTTATAGCTTCTCTGCTGATCAGTATACTGGCTTGCTGCCAGGGCAACGTAGCCACACTGTGGTAAAGTTCTCCCTGCAGAAACAGCTGTGATCACACCCCACCTCACGCCTGTCTGCTAACTGGGAGCTACTTTCCCTGCCATTGATGCCTGTCTTGCTCTCACTGCCTGCCTACAGTCTGCACCTAATTCCTGTCCACAAGCAAAAACAGACCTTTTCTGGTGAATTTTGAGGATATCTTCTGTTGGTAATTATTTGTGTTTTTTTTTTTTTTCAGTCAAGCACTAATTCCGAGGCCTTGTCATGAAAAAAAGTATCCTGAGGGCAAGAAAGAGCTTAGATAGATTCGTGTGTCCTCTCCACCATCTTGGCCAGAAGTCCAGAAAATTTTATTATGTTAAATTTAAAAAGATTTTCTCAATAAAACAAATGCAACTAAGATCAGAAGGAAAGAAGAAAATTAGAGAAAATTACAAACAGCTTGTTATTTTTCAATTGATGATTCTTGTCTGACTCTTTATGACCCATGGATTAGAGAACACAAGATTTTTCTGTCTTTCACTATCTTCCCATGTCTGCTCATGTTTGTTGTTTCTTTGATCGTATCCTCTGCTGAACCCTTTCCCTTTTGCCTTTAATTTTTCCCAACATCAGATTTTTTTCCAAGGAATCTTTTTCTCAATATGTGATAAAAAATATTTAAGTTTTCATTTCAGTATTTGACCTTCCAGTGAATTACCTGAATTAATTTCTTTAAGTATTGATGGATTTGATCTCTCTGCTTTCCAAGGGACTCTCAAAAGTTTTCTCTAGCCCTACAACTCAAGTGTCAATTTTATTGAAGTTAACTTTCCTTATATTCCAACTCCCACAGTCATACATTGCTACTGAAAGAAAAGTATAGCTATGACTATATGGATTGTTGTTTGCAAAGTTTGCCTCTACTTTTTAGTATGCTGTCCAAATTTGCAGTAACTTTCTTTCTAAAAGTAAGTGTCCTTTAGATTTATGGCTGCAGTTGCTGTCTACAGTAATCTTTTAACTAAACATTATAAAAGTGTATACTGCTTCCTTCCCTTTCTTCAACCTCTATTTACCAAGAAGTGATGGAACCACTTACCAAAATATGCTTCAGAATTTGTTTTGAGCATTAGTTTAGGTCATTTAGAGGGATTGTGGGGAGAGCTGAGGCTCTTTTCTCTACTATATTTGCTCTCTCTCCCAAAATGGATAATATGCAAAAATGTTAGAGGAAGAAAGGCCAGACAATTATAAGGGTCATGAATCAAACAATGAAGGTATGTAGTAAACATAAAAGAAAGATAAATAATAAAGAGAATAAGAGAATTTTTGGAAGGTAAAATACGGGAAAAAGACTAAAAAACAGAGTTAGCTAAAGGAAAAGAGAGAAAGTGAAAATATGCTGGATTGATAGGGGAAGAAAATAGGAGAAAACCAAAACCAAATAAAAACAGGAGGAAGGGAAAAAATAAAATTTTCAAAGAGAAAAGATTAAAAAAAAAGAAAAAAAGGGTCAGAGGAGGGGGACCCAATGAGGAAAATAAGTCACCTTAAAATAATATTAAGTAAGTTAATTGAAGGAAGATAATATGGTATATATGCCAAATGATAAGCAAATCCTAAAAAGAAAAATCTTTAGAAATGGATAAAAGAAACTCTATGCATAATTCATAATTCTAAATCAAAAAAATGAAAAAAAAAGCTGACTTTGTAGAATAGAACAAAACCCTACAACCCATTCCTTATAGGAATCACACTTCAATTTTTTCAATAATATTGTATTTTTCCAAATACATGTAAAACTAATTTTCAACATTTATTTTGTAAGACTGTGTTCTAGATTTTCTCCTTCCCCCCTCTCATGTTTCTCCCCCACAGAGGATCTCTGAAGGGAAAAGACTGCTTGAGGCAAGTAGTGCTCATAAGTAAAATACTGTGGAGGAGGGAAAGGGGAAAAGGAAAGAGAAAAGTATAATTTGGGGCTACTAAAATGGCAGGAAATACAGAATTAGTTAATTTAACTGGGAATGTGAATGGTATGAACTCTCCCGTAAAATGGAAGCAGATAGCAGACTGGATTAAAAGCTACAATATGTTGTTTACAATAAACACATTTAAAGCAGGGTGATACATACAGAGTAAAAGTAAAAGGCTGGAGCAGAATCTATTATGCTTCAGATGAAGTCAAGAAAGCAGTGGTGGCCATCCTAATCTCAGATCAAGCAAAAGCAAAAATTTATCTAATTAAAAGAGATAAGGAAGGAAACTATATCTTGCTAAAGGGTACCATAAATAATGAATCAGGTAGCCTGATAATATCAGATCTCAAACTTCACTAAAAAGTTGTAATTATATATGGAACTGGCTAAGTAATGGTGTGGTATATGAGTGGTAGGGATTAGCAATGCAATATACAGTAAGAAACCAGCATTATAAATTTGTATTTGATAACTGTAAGGATTCAGCAATATCAGTATTAAAGATATATGTACGAAGTAGTATAGCATCCAAATTTCTAGAGAAGTTAAGAGAGAAGCAAGAAGAATTAGACAGCAAAACTATAACTATAACATCTCAACCTTGCTCTCTCAGAATTAAATAATGTAACAACAAAATAAATAAGAAAAAAATTATTTATATTTGAAAGATGAGGCCTATATTATAGAAAGCTGGAATTTTTCCAGGTTTCTTCTTGAATTCTAATCTTGATTGCAATGATAATATTTGTGCAAATACTTTTTAAATTTAGTGTAATCAAAATTGCCCATTTCACATCTTGTTGTGGCTCTCTATCACATGTTTGGTCATAAATTTTTCTATTATCCACAAATTTAAAAGATAAAATCTCTTCAGTTCCCTAATTAATTATTTTACTTTTGAATCTAAATTATGTACCCATTTTGACCTTATCTTAATATACGGTGTGAGATTTTTGGCCTATACCTTATTTGTAACACAATTTACCAATTTTCTCATTAATTTTACAAAATAATTTCTTTTCCCAAAAGTCTGGATCCTTTCATTTATCAAACACAAACTTATAATGCTGATTTCTTACTGTATATTGCATTGCTAATCCCTACCACTCATATACCATACCATTACTTAGTCAATACCATATGAGATTATAACTTTTTAGTGAAGTTTGAAATCTGATATTATCATATCTCAATATAGTTTTGAGGCAAGTAGTGCTCATAAGTAAAATACTGAGGAGGAGGGAAAGGGGAAAAGGAAAGAGAAAAGTATATAAGATAGTCCAGAATGTCATTTGACTGGTAATTTATCCAAAGAACTAGTACATATAATTTTTCAACATTAACCCTCGCAAAACCTTGTGTTATAATTTGCCCCTTAGTAATCCCATATATGCCAAACATGGTAGAAATAAATGTTAAATCCAATATATGCATACATATTTATACAATTGTCTTGCTGCACAAGATAAATCAAATCAAACAGAAAAAAATAAGAGAAAATAAAATGCAGGAAATAACAACAAAAAAAGTAAAAATGCTATGTTGTGAACCACATTCAGTTCTCACAATCCCTCCCTGGGGGTGTAGATGACTCTCCTCATCAAAGATCATTGAAACTGGTCTGAATCATCTCTTTGTTGAAGAGATCCATGTCCATCAGAATTGATCATTGTATAATGTTGTTGTTGCCATGTACAATGGTCTCCTAGTTAGTCCTGCTCATTTCTTGCTTTTTTTTGGTTTTGTTATTAATATGATCAATTATGTGGTTAGTTTTCTCAACATTGAACCAGTGCTAAATTTCTGATATAAATGTTACCTTATCATCTTTGTAATATATTAACAATTTCTTTGTTAATACTGTATTTAATTTTTTGCATCAATATTCATTAAAAAATTTATCTGTAGTTTTGCCACTCTGTTTTCAGTCTTGTGGTTGTAGATATTATTGCTATATTTATGTCACAAAAGAAATTGGTAGAACTGTTTTCTTGATTTATCAAATTGTTTATATAGTATTCAAATGGATTGTTCTTTAAATGCTTAGTAAACTTCATTTGTGAATTCATTTAGCTTTGAGTATTCATTTTTAGGAAGCTCACTGTGAACTTGTTCAATTTCTTTTTCAATTAGAGTATTTAAATATTTTACTTCTTTTGTTAATCTGGGCAATTTACATTTTTTATAAATATTCCTCCATTTCATTTAGATAGTCAAATTCATCAGTTTGTAATTAAGCAAAATGACTCCTAGACTTGCTCTAATTTTTGCTTTATTGGTGATACATTCAGCCTTTCCATTTTTCATAATGATAATTTCTCTTTCTTTCTTTTTTAACAAATTAAATTAGCCAATAATTTTATATTTTATTGGTGCTTGCACAAAATCAGGTTCTAATTATAATTATTACTTTAATAGTTTTTATACTTTTAATTTAATTATTCTCTCCTTTGACCTTCAGGATTCCCAGTTTGATATTTAATTGAGATTGTTTCATTTGTTCCTTTTCTACTGTTTTTAATTGCATGTCCAATTGTCTTTTGTGCTTTTTCCAAACATCACTTACTATTATTATTCACTTTAAAGTAAAACATGCTCAATTACTTCATAGTTTTATTTAAAATACAGAAAAAATGTGAAATTATATTCTACACATTCATAAACACATACATAGCTGTAAGTTCATGTGTGTTTGAATGTAATTACATAATTATTGTGTTCATCTACTGATTCTTTTTCATTAAAAAAAATGTGTTCTATAATCTTACACTTTTGGAAACATAGGCTGTAACTTGTCAGTGCTTTTCAGTTGAGCTTTATATAAGTATATAAGATAGTCCAGAATGTCATTTGACTGGTAATTTATCCAAAGAACTAGTTTTCTTCCACCAGTTAAATCTTTCATTTGAAAGTGAATAAAAATTTCTTATATAATATGAAGTAATTACAAATTTTTATTTTTCCATGCTTAAAATTGAAACCTCGTGGTTTATAGATAGCTTTATATTTTCTAGGTCAACTGTTCCCGTTTGATTTATTTATAATTTACAAATGCATATTTTATTTGGAATTATTTTGGACAATTTTAATTCTAATTTGCATTAGACAATTACCTTCTAATAAATCATTCATAAGAGATTACAGTAGTAAAACAAAACATTTATCTAAAGTTAAATTTTATGTGTTACCAAGCTAATTGCTTTTCAATTTAAACTCAATATTTATTTTGTCAATTGGATAAAAGAGTAAATAGTTGCATTAAGTTCTTAGAGGAGGATTCAAAATTTTTGACTACAAAAAAACTTGCTTATTATTTTGTTCTGCTTACAGACTATCAACTGACTTCTCTTCTCCTCTAAAAATCTGGATATTATACCACTTGGAGCATATATTTATAGTATTAATATTATTTTGCAAGATGTAGTTTTCTTCCTTATCACTTTTAATTAAATCTGTTTTTACTTTTGCTTGGTTTGAGATCAGAATTGCTATCCCTGATTTTTTACTTCAGGGAATAGCCCTCCTTACTATTAAGCTTCCTCTTTTCTTTGCCCTTTTACCTCCTATTAATTACCCTATGGGTGAGACAAATTTGGAAGTAAATATATATATTATTCTGTCTTTGAGCCAAATCCAATGAGATTAAGGTATAAACAAGACTTATCATGATGCTGTCTTCCCTCAAGTGTAATAGGTCTTTTATACCTCTTCATGGGAAATAATTTACCCCATTTTCCTTCCCCTTTATACTTTTCTTGGTACAATCATCTTTTGTCTGCTATTTTATTTTTCCATCATCAAATTAAAGTCAATTTATACTGACACCTTCTAAGTATATCCCTTCTAACTTATCTGACAAGGATAGAGTTCTAAAGAGTTACAGATATCATTTTCCCAGGCAAGAATGTAAACATTTTAACCTTAAAAAACATAGATTTGGGGGCAGAACCAAGATGGCAGAGAGGAGAAATATCTTTTTATGAGCTCTCCCCATGTCCCTCAAATTAGCAGCATATCCAGCCTTTGAACTAGTTTTGGAGAGACCCACAAATATTTGCAGTGTAACAAATTTCCAGTAGAAGATAATTTGTAACATATCCAGAAAAGGAATGTTTCAATCAGACATGGAGGGAGGCAGACCATGTGCATGCAACCATATGGAAACCACAGTGTAGACAAGCACAAGGACCCAGGGTGCTTTGGGATCCTCAGTCTGGGAGAATCTACTGGAAGGAGTCTACAGCAGTGCTGGCTACTCTGTCCTGGTTGCAAGCCAGTAGATAAGTAAATTAGTGGTAAGATATTCAATACAAATAAAAAAGACAAATAGTGAGCCCATAAACCCCAGAATATTGGGATCTGACTATGACCATCTAGCACTGGAAGTTATTCAGCACTGACCCAGTATAGCCACTGGCATATGTAGGGGAAACTTGGATAATCTCCCCTTGGCCCTAAAAGCAGATCTTAACTTTTTAAAAAATGAGGGAAAAAAGCAAAAAGAACTCTCACCATAGATAGTTTTTGTGGAGAAAGAGAAGAACAGATTTCAAACCCTGAGGACACTAAAAGCAGTTCATTTTCAGATAAAGCCCCAAAGGATGATATGAATTGAGAGCCATCTAACAAGGCCCTCCTGGAAGAATTAAAAAGGATCTTAAAAGAGAGTTAGATGAAAAATGGGGAAAGGAAATGGGAACTTTGCAAGAGGGTTTGAAAGAGGAAACATAGAAATTATCTGAAGAAAACTCCTTAAAATACATTAAGTGAAATGGGGGGAAAAAAACTTCCTGAAAAACAGATTTTGTAAAATTGGAAAGGAAAACAACTCCTTGAAAAACAGAATTTATGAAATGTAAAAAATACAATAAACAAAACAATTCAATTGGCCAAAAACAAAAGGAGCTAAAAAATCTAGTTGAAGAAAATAATAAACCAAATATTAGAATTGAACAAATGGACATGAATGAGTCAATTAGACTTCAAGAATTAGAGTAACCTCCCCCACCCCCATGGAAAAATAGAAGAAAATATGAAATACCTCCTAGGAAAAACAACTGACCAGGAAAATAGATCTAGAAGAGACAATCTAAAGCTTATTGGACTTCCTGAAAGCCATGATGAAAAAAAACAACTCAGACATTATCTTATTGGAAATCATAAAGAAAAACTGCCCCAATATCCTAGAATCTGAATGTAAAATAGCCATTGAAAGAATATACAAATAACCTCCTTAAAGAGATCCCAATATGAAAACTTCAAGAAATATTGTGGCTAAATTTCAGAACTATCAGACCAAGGAAAAAATATTACAAGCAGCCAGAAAAAAACAATTCAAATTCCAAAGAGCCATAATCAGGATTATCCAGGAACTGGAAGCTTCCCCTTTATAGGAACAAAGGGTCTGGGATCTGATATATTAAAAGGCAAAAGAATTTGGATTACAGCCAAGAATAAGCTAAAATGAGCATTGCCATTCAGTGAAGATGCTGGACATTCAACAATAGAGGTGAATTTCATCTATTTCTTTTTTTAATTTTTATGATAGCTTTTTATTTACAAAACATGTGCATGAGTAATTTTTCAATGCTGACACTTATAAAACCTGTTCAAAATTTCCCCCTTCTTCCCCTCACCCCCTTCACTAGATGGCAGGAAGTTCAATACATATTAAATGTGTTAAAATATATGTTAAATCCAATATATGTATATATATTTATACAATTATCTTGCTGCAGAAGAAAAATCTAATATAAAAAATAAACCTGAGAAAGAAAACAAAAATTCAAGGAAACAATAACAGAAAGAGATGAAAATGCTCTATTGTGGTCCACACTCAATTCCCATAGGTCTCTTTCTGGCTGTAGCTAGCTCTCTTCATCACTGAAAAATTGGAACTGGTTTGAATCAGATTATTGTTGAAGAGAGCCACGTGCAACAGTATTGATCATCATATAGTCTTGTTGTTGTCCTATATATTGATCTCCTGGTTCTATTCATTTCACTTAGAACCAATTCATGTAAGTCTCTCCAGGCCTCTCTGAAACCATCCTGTTGCTCATTTCTTATAGAAGAATAATATTCCATAGCATTCATATACCATAATTTATTCAGTCATTCTCCAATTGATGGGCATCCATTCAGTTTCTAGGTTCCAGCCACTACAAAAAGGACTGCCACAAACATTTTTGCACATATTGGTCTCTTTCACCTCCTTTAAGATCTCTTTGGGATATAAGGACAGTAGTAATACTACTGGGTCAAAGGGATGCACAGTTTGATAACTTTTTGAGCATAGTTCCACATTGCTCTCCAGAATGGTTGGATCTGTTAACAGTTCTGCCAACAATGTATCAATGTGCCAGTTTTCCCATATCCCCTCCAACATTTGTCATTATATTTTCCTGTCATCTTAGCCAATCTGAAAGGTGTATAGTGGTATCTCAGAGTTGTCTTAATTTACATTTCTCTGGTCAATAATGATTTGTAGCACCTTTTCATATGAATACAAATAGTTTCAATTTCTTTGTCTGAAAGTTGTCTGCTCATATCCTTTGACCATTTATAAATTGGGGAATAGCTTGAATTCTTATAAATTTGAGTCATTTCTCTCTCTATTTTAGAAATGAGGCCTTTATCAGAACATTTGAATATAAAATTGTTTTCCCAGTTTATTGCTTCCCTTTTAATCTTGTCCACATTAGTTTTGTTTGTACAAAAACTTTTTAACTTAATATAATCAAAATTATTTATTTTATTATCAATAATGATCTCTATTTTTTCTTTGGTCACAAATTCCTTCCTCCTCCACAGGTCTGATAGGTAAACCTTCCTATGTTCTTCTAATTTATTTATAATTCTTTTTTTTATAATATAATTCTTTATGTTTAGATCATAAACCCATTTGGACCTTATCTTAGTATATGGTGTTAGGTGTGGGTCACTACCTAGTTTCTGCCATACTTGTTTTTTCCAGAAGTTTTTTTTCAAATACTGTTAGGATCCTTGAAGAACACATATTTTAAAATCAGCCCGAGTCAGGATTTCAGGTTAGGGGAAAATCGTCAGTCTTTATTCTCAGTGAAGAAAGATCGGAGGTGGAAGAGAATGGGCAATAGCAATGTGTGTAGCTGAGTCAGGAAGCTAGCTAGACCAGCAGCCACACGACCAGCAGCTAGGAGCATAGAACCCAGGCCCAATCTCTTCCAGCTTCTCTTCCTGTCTCTCTCTGCCTCTGCCCACCAAAATCGTCATTTCCTATACAACACATCAGGACTTGCGCAGAGAGTGGGCGGGGGCCATTCTTTATCCAAGCATGTAGATTAATAGAGTATAGTCCAATTACTATTTAGCCTCATGTGCTTGGGACCTCAGTGCATCAACTTAAGCCTCAGCCCATTACAGATCCTAGTGTTAACTCAGTGGAATTGATAGAAACAGTGCTTATGTGCTTGGATTTACACCTTTGGAGTTCACACCTTTGGAAGATCATATAGAAGAAGCTATCAGTAAATTCACACATTAGAGCTCACACATTTAAGAGAGTTTACACATTGGAATTCACAAGTCAGGAGATATCCAAGTGTACATCTCCCACAATCCCACACTCTCAGAGGAGAAATCTACCTTTGAGTTTCCACTTCTAAAAGAGCATAAAAAGGAGCTGAGTCAGTGGAGTCAGTCAGTTAAGGAGATTGAGAAGCCAATCGGCAGTTGGGCAGAACCAAGATTCAGAGAGAGCTGGAGGATGAAGGTAGCAACAAGAGCTCTTGGAACCAAAGAAAGCTAACTGGGCTATTTTGGAAGAGACAATAAAAGATTTGAACTTTTATCAGCTGGCTGCCTTTGAGAAAAAGAAGATGAACACCACAAAATATGAATTCTTATCTCAAAAGCTGCGGTCTTTGGGTTTGTGAAACACTAGATCGTTGTAGTTATTCACCATTTTGTCCTGTGAACCTAACCTAAACTCATCAACTGCTCTATTTCTTAGCCAGTACCAAAGGGTTTTGATGACCACTGCTTTATAATATAGTTTCAGATATGCTACAGCTAGGCCACCTTCATTTGATTTTTTTTTTTTCATTAGTTCCCTTGAAAGTCTTGACCTTTTGTTCTTCCAGATGAATTTTGTTGTTATTATTTATAGATCATTAAATTTTTTTCTTGGGAGTTTGATTGGCATAACATTAATTAAATAGATTAAATAGTATTGTAATCTTTATTATATTCACTCAACCTATCCAAGAGCACTTGATATTTTTCCAATTGCTTAGATCTAACTTTGTTTGTGTGGAAAGTGTTTTGTAGTTTTGCTCATATAGTTCCTGATGTTCCCTTGGCAGATAGATTTCCAAATATTTTGTCCTATCAACAATTATTATAAATGGAATTTCTCTTTGGTTCTTCTGCTGTTGGATTTTGTTAGTGATGTATAAAAATGGTGATGATTTATGTGGATTTATTTTGTATCCTGCAACTTTGCTAAAGTTGTGGATTGTTTCTGACAGCTTTTTAAATGATTCTCTGGGGTTCTCTAAGTGTACCATCATATCATCAGCAAAGAGTGATAATTTGGTTTCCTCATTACCTACTCTAATTCCTTTAATCTTTTTTTTTTAATCTTATTGTTAAAGCTAGCATTTCTAATATGATATTGAATAGTAACGTTGATAATGGCCAACCTTGTTTCATCCCTGATCTTATTGGGAATGGTTCCCCATTACACATGATGCTTACTGATGGTTTTGCTACTGACTATTTTAAGGAAAAGTCCATTTATTCCTATATTTTCTAATGTTTTTAATAGGAATGGGTCGTTGGATTTTATCAATTTTTTTCTGCATCCATTGAAATAATCACATTTTTTTTTGTTATTTGGTTATTGATATAGTCAATTATGCTTAGTGTTCCTCATACTGAACCAGCCCTTCATTCCTGCTATAAATCTTACTTGGTCATGTTGTATTATCAGGGGGAAGATTTTCCATAATCTCTTTGTTAATATTTTATTTAAGATTTTTGCATCAATATTCATTAGGGAGATTAGTATATAATTTTGTTTCTTTGTTTTTTGTCCTACTTGGTTTAGGTATCAGCACCATGCCTGTGTCATAAATGAATTTGGTAGTAGTCTTTCATTCCCTATTTTTTTCAAATAGTTTACATAGTATTGGACTTAATTGTTCTTTAAATATTTGATAGAATTTATATGTAAATCCATATGGTTCTGGGGATTTTTTCTTAGGGAGCTGATTAATTGCTTATTCTATTTCTTTTTCTAAAATGGAACAATTTAAGTAATTTATTTACTCCTTTGTTAATCTGGGCAATCTATATTTTTGTAGGTGTTGCTCCATTTCACTTAGGTTATCTATAGGTTTATTGGCATAAAGTTGGGCAAAGTAACTTCTAATTTTTGCTGTAATTTCCTCTTCATTGGTGGAAAATTCTTCCTTTTCATTTTTAAGACTAAAAATTTGATTTTCCTCTTTCCTTTTTCTAATCAAATTTATCAAGGGTTCATGTATTTTGTAAATTATGTATTTATGTATGTTTGTTAACATGATTGGTTAAATTATGTATTTAATACATATATTATTGTATATATGTTTTTTCATAAAACCAACTGTTAGTTTTATTTATTAATTAGAGTATTTTTACTTTCAATTTTATTAATTTCTCCTTTTATTTTTAGAATGTCAAGTTTGGTATTTGATTGGGAGGGGGTTAATTTGCTCTCTTTCTACCTTTTTTTTAGTTGTAAACCCAATTCATTGATCTCCTCTTTCTCTATTTTATGCAAATAAGCATCTAGACATATAAAATTTTCCCTTATTACCACTTTGGCTGCATCCAACAAATCACAATTTGTATGTTGTTTTATTATTTATTGCCATTCTCTTTGATGAAATTATTAATTGTGTCTATGATTTACTGTTTCACACATTAATTTTTAGGATGAAATTTAGTTTCCAACTACTTTTTTTTTCTATATGCCCCTGGCTTTTTGTTGAATGTAATTATTATTTCATTGTGGTCTGAAAAAAATGTATTTACTATTTCTGCCTTTCTGCATTTGATTTTGAGGATTTTATGCCCTAATAATGGTGAATTTTGTATAGATTCCATGAACTGCCTAGAAGAAAGTTTACTCTCTTCCTTCTCCAATTTTCTCCAAAGATCTATCATAGCTAACTTTTCTAGTATTCTATTTATCTCTTTAACTTCTTTCTTATTTATTTTGTCATTTGATTTATCTTGTTCCGAGAGAGCAATTATAGTTTTGCTGTTGTATTTCTTCTTGCAGCTCTCCTACCTTCTTTAAGAATTTCCATGCTATACCACTTGGGGCATGTATGTTTAGCATCGATATTGCTTCATTATCTATGGTACCCTTTTGAAAGATATAGTTTCCTTCTTTATCTCTTTTAATTAGATCTATTTTTGCTTTTGCTTGATCTGAGATCATGTTGGGTACCCCTGCTTTTTTTTTTTTTTTTTACTTTGCCTGAAGCACAGTAGATTCTGCTCCAGCCCTTTACCTTTATTCTGTATGTATCACTCTGCTTTAAATATGTTTCTTGTAAACTACATATTGTAAGATTTTGACTTTTATTCTATCCTGCTTTCTGCTTCTGCTTATGAGACAGTTCATTCCATTCATATTCACAAATAAAATAATTAATTATGTATTTCCTGCCATTGTATTTATCCTAAATTATGCTTTTTTCTTTCCTTTTCCCTTTTCCTCTTCCCCAGTATTTTTTATGAACTCTACTTGCCTCAAGGAGTGTCCCCATTTACAGCCCCTTCCCCTTTCTTAAGTCTTTTCAGTATTATTTCTCTTTTCCCTTCTATTAGATTTCCCCTCTCCTTTCCCCTTTCCCCTCCAAATAAAAGGTGAGAGATGTTTCTCTGTGAAACCAAATATGTTGAATATTGTCTCTTTAAGCCCAATCTGATGAAAGTAAGATTCATACAATGTCCATCCCACTTCCTTCTTTCCCTCTACTATATTAGGTTTTCTTTGCCTCTTTGTTAGATGTAATTTCTCTCCTTTTACCTCCACTTTTTCCCTTTTCCATTACAATCTTCTTTCCATCTCTATTTTTTATATTATACCAGCAAAATGAAATTATACATGCAATCTGTGTATTATCATAACAGAGTTAGACCTCTCAAGAGTTCTTTTCTTTTGACCTATTTTTTGCTTCTTTTGAGTTCTAAATTTGGAGGTCAAATTTTTTACTCTTTTCATTAGAAATAAATTAAATTCACCTGTTTCATTGAATATTCATCTTCCCTGAAAGAAAATTCTTAGTATAGCAGAGTAGTTTATTCTTGGCTGCATTCCAAGTTACTTTGGCATCTCAGATTCCAGGGCCTTCAATTCTTTAAGGTGGAAGCTGCTAAAATTACAGACCACTTTTCACACAAATTAAGTCTGATCTAACCAATTGGAAAAATATTAAATGCTCTTGGATAGGGCGAGCAAATATAATAAAGATGACAATATTACCTAAACTAATCTATTTATTTAGCGCTATACCAATCAGACTCCCAAAAAACTATTTTAATGACCTAGAAAAATAACAACAAAGTTCATATGGAAAAACAAAAGGTCAAGAATTTCAAGGGAATTAATGAAAAAAAAATCAAATGATGGTGGCTTAGCTGTACCAGATCTAAAATTATATTATAGAGCAGCAGTTACCAAAACTATTTGGTATTGGCTAAGGAATAGATTAGTTGATCAGTGGAATAGATTGGGTTCAAGGGATAAAACAGTCAACAAATATAGCAACCTAGTCTTTGACAAACCCAAAGATCCCAGCTTTTGGGATAAGAACTTACTGTTTGATAAAAATTGCTGGGAAAATTGGAAATTAATATGGCAGAAACTAGGCATTGATCCATACTTAACGCCGTACACCAAGATAAGGTCAAAATGGGTTCATGACCTAGGCATAAAGAATGAAATTATTAATAAATTAGAGGAACATAGGATAGTTTACCTCTCAGACCTGTGGAAGGGGAAGGTCTTTATGACCAAAGCAGAACTAGAGATCATTACTGATCACAAAATAGAAAATTTCGATTATACCAAACTGAAAAGCTTTTGTACAAACAAAACTAATGCAGACAAGATTAGAAGGGAAGCAATAAACTGGGAAAATATTTTTACAGTCAAAGGTTCTGATAAAGGCCTCATTTCCAAAATGTATAGGAATTAACTCTAATTTATAAAAATCAAGCCATTCTCAATTGAAAAATGGTCAAAGGATATGAACAGACAATTCTCAGATGAAGAAATTGAAACTATTTCTAGTCATATGAAAAGATGCTCCAAGTCATTATTAATCAGAGAAATGCAAATTAAGACAACTCTAAGATACCACTACACACCTGTCAGATTGGCTAAGATGACAGGAAAAAATAATGATGATTGTTGGAGGGGATGTGGGAAAACTGGGACATTGATTCATTGTTGGTGGAGTTGTGAACGAATCAAACCATTTTGGAAAGTAGTTTGGAACTATGCTCAAAAAGTTATCAAACTGTGCATACCCTTTGATCCAGCAGTGTTACTACTGGGATTATATCCCAAAGAGATTATAAAGAAGGAAAGGGACCTGTATGTGCACGAATGTTTGTGGCAGCCCTTTTTGTAGTGGCTAGAAACTGGAAACTGAATGGATGTCCATCAGTTGGAGAATGGCTGAATAAATTGTGGTATATGAAAATTATGGAATATTACTGTTCTGTAAGAAATGACCAACAGGATGATTTCAGAAAGGCCTGGAGAGACTTACACGAACTGATGCTGAGTGAAATGAGCAGGACCAGGAGATCATTATATACTTCAACAACAATACTATATGATGACCAGTTCTGATGGATCAGGCCATCCTCAGCAACGAGATCAACCAAATCATTTCCAATGGAGCAGTAATGAACTGAACCAGCTATGCCCAGAAAAAGAACTCTGGGAGATGACTAAAAACCATTACATTAAATTCCCAATCCCTATATTTATGCACACCTGCATTTTTGATTTCCTTCACAAGCTAATTGTACAATAATTCAGAGTCTGATTCTTTTTGTACAGCAAAATAATGTTTTGGTCATGTATACTTATTGTGTATCTAAGTTATATTTTAATATATTTAACATCTACTGGTCATCCTGCCATTTAGGGAGGGTGGGGGGTAAGAGGTGAAAAATTGGAACAAGAGGTTTGGCAATTTTTAATGCTGTAAAGTTACCCATGTATATATCCTGTAAATAAAAGGCTATTAAATAAAAAAAATAAAATAAAAAAAAGGTGGAAGCTGCTAGGTCCTGGGTAATCCTTATTGTGGCTCCTTGCAATGTGAATTGTTTCTTCCTGGCTGCTTCTTATATTTTTCCTTAGTCTAATAGTTCTGAAATTTAGCCACAATATTTCTTGGAGTTTTTCATTTTGGGATCTCTTTGAGGAGATGATCACTGAATTCTTTCAATGGCTATTTTACCTTCTGATTTTAAAACATTGGGGCAATTGTCTTTGATGATTTCCTGTAAAATAATGTTGTTTTTTGTTTGTTTGTTTGTTTTTTTAATCATGGTTTCAGGAAGTGCAGTAATCCTTAGATTGTCTCTCCTAGATCTATGTTCTACGTCAGTTGTTTTCCCAAGTAGGTATTTTACATTTTGTTCTATTTTTTTCATTTTTTTTTGTTTTGCTTTACTGATTTCTGATGTCTCATTGAGTTATTCATTTCTATTTGCTCAATTCTGATTTTTAATGAATTGTTTTCTTCTTTTACCTTTTTTAGTCCTTTTTGTATTTGGCTAATTGAATTTTTAGATGAATTGTTTTGTTCTGTGAATTTTTTTCCCATTTCACAAATTCTATTTTTCAAGGAGTTGTTTTCTTTTCCCATTTCACAAATTTTGTTTTTAAAGGAGTTGTTTTCTTTTTCCATTTCCATTTTCCAATAGTTATATATATTTTGTAAGGTGTTATATGCTTTTTCCATTTCTCAAAATCTCTTATGGAAGGAGTTTTCTTCAGATAATTTCTGTGTTTCCTTTTCCAAACCTCTTGCAAAATTCTCATTTCTTTTCCCCATTTTTCCTAGCTCTCTTTTAAGAGCCTTTTTAATTTCTTCAAGAGAACCTTTTGAGATAGGGAATAATTTATGGAGATGATATGCTTTAGCGATCTCAGAGTTTGAAATCTGTTCTCTGTCATCATAAAAAACGATGGTCAGATTTCTTTTTGCTTTTTTGCTCAATTTAAAAAAATGAAATCTGTTTTGTAGGGCAAGGGAGATTGTGCAAGCTTCCTTTAGAAGTGGCAGCAGCTGCACTGAGTCAATGCTGATTGACTTCTGGTGCTTGTTGAGCATGGTCAGATTCCATGAAATTCTGGCTTTGGGGGTTCACTATTTACTTTTTGTGTTTGCGCTGGATATTTTATAACTCTTTGCTGATCTACTATCTTGAAACCAGGTTAGAGTACCCAACACTGCTGTAGATCCCCCCTGTAGATTCTTTGGTCACAATGCCCATGCCACCATAGGGCTGTGTTGCCTGTGCTCAGTGTCTATGCTCACCCTGTCCTTGCTTGGCCCAACTCTCCCCATGCCTGATCGAAATAGACCTTTTCTGGAGATCTTCAAAATTATCTTCTGCTGATAATTTTTTTTTACACTCCCAATATCTGTGGGTTCTTTCAGTCCAGAACTAATTCAGAGGCTGGATTTTCTAACTAGTCTGAAGGTCATGGGAAGAGCTCAGAAAAAGGCTGTGACCTCTTTGCCATCTAAGTTCTTCCCCTTATAATGATCAGTTCTGATGGACATGACTCTTTCCAACAGTGGGATGATTGAGGCCAGTTCCAATGATGTTGTGATGAAGAGAACCATCTACACCCAGAGAGAGACTGTGGGAACTGAGTGTGGATCACAACCTAGCATTATTATTTTTGTTATTGTTTTCTTGCGTTTTGTTTTCTTTCTTATTTTTACTCCTTTTGGATCTGATATTTCCTGCACAGTAATATTATTGTATAAATATGCATACATATATTGAATTTAACATATATTTTAACTTGTTTAACATATTTTGAATTATTTGCCATCTAGGGGAAGCAATGGGAAGATGAAGGGAAAATTTGGAACACAAGATTTTGCAAGGGTCAATGTTGAAAAATTATATATGCATATGTTTTGAAAATAAAAAGCTTTAATAAAAAAGAAAAGAAAAAGTTTCAATAAAAACATAGAATTTTTCTTTCCCTTTTTCTAATTTTAGTGATTTTTTTTTGGCTGAGGCAATTGGGATTAAGTGACTTATCCAGGGTCATACAGCTAGGAAGTGGTAAATGTTTAAGGCCAGAATTGAACACAGGTCCTCCTGACTTCAGAGCTGGTACCTATCAACTGTTCCACTTAACTGCCCCTTTTAATGAATTTTTTTTCATCAATTAATTTTTTTAACCGTCTTTTACATTTGGTAATTGTAGTTATAAAGAAGTCATTTTGTCCAGTGGCTTCCTCCCCCACCCCCCCACCCCCATTTTGCCAATTCCATTTTTAAAGAAGTTCTTTTGCTTTTTTCATTTCATGAAATGTATTTATAAATTATATTTATTTTTCTATTTATTTCTTTAAAAACTTTAGGAGTCATGTCAGGTGAAAAAAATCAAAATAAATGAGAGAAATCATGGGACACATAAAAAAAATAGAAAAAGAATTGAACTTAGCATAGGCTGACTTATATTTAATATCTATAGGTTTTTTTTTCCTAGATGCACATGGTATGTTCTGTCCAAAATCTATTGGGATTGCTTTGGATCAATGAACCACTGAGATGAATTAAATCTTTTATAGTTGATCATCACATATTCTTACTATTATTGTATACAATGTTATTGTATACAACTGTTATTGTATACAATGTATTCTTGGTTCTGCTTGTTTTGCTCAGCATTAGTTCTTGTAAATCTTTCCAGGCTTTTCTAAAATCAGCTTTTTCATCATTTTTATAGAACGATAATATTCCATTATCTCCATATAATATAACTTACTCAGCCATTCCCCAATTGATGGACATCTACTCATTTTCCAATTCTGTGATATAACACAAAGAGCTGCTACAAACATTGTTGCACATGTAGGTCTTTTCCCTTCTTCATGATTCCCTTGGGTTACAGACCCAGTAATAGAACTGCTTAGTAAAGGGTCTGCACAGTTTTATAACTCTTTGGTCATATTGCTTTTCAGAATGATTAGATCATATCCCAACTGCATCAAGAATGCATAAATATACCAGTTTTTCTACATACCCTCCAAAATTTATCATCATCTTTTTCTGTCATTTTAGTTAATTTGCACTTCTCTAATCAATAGTTATTTAGAGCATTTTTTCATATAACTATATATGACTTTAATTCTTCATCAGAAAATTGTCTGATCATTTCCTTTGATCATTTATCAATTTGGCACTGACTTTTATGCTTATAAAAAGTTCTTTTTAGAAAAGAAACCTTTTTCAGAAACACTGGCTTTACACATTTTCCCCAGTTTTGTACTTCCCTTTTAATCTTCTTATTGGTTTTATTTGTGAAAAACCTTTTTAATTTAATGTAATCAGAGTTGTCCATTTTTTGCCTTTCATCATATTATCTATTTGTTCTTTGATGACAAATTCATCCCTTCTTCAAAAATTAAATAGGTAAATTATCCCTTACTCTTCTCTTGCTCCTTATGCTCAACCATCTATCCATTTTGACCTTATTTTGGAATGTATGTGAGATGTAGGTCTATGCCTAATTTCTGACATACTATTTTTCAGTTTTCTGAGAATTTTTTGTCAAATAGTGAGTTTTTATTCCAGAAGCTGGAGTTTGGGGATTTAGCAAATTCATCAAAGACTTAGATTACTATTAGACTTTATTATTATGTTTTGTGTATCTACTCTATTCTACTGATCCACCTCTCTGTTTCCAAACCAGTACCAAATTGTTTTGATACCTGATGCTTTATAATATAGTTGTAGGTTAGGTACTGCTAAGCTATTATCCTTTTTATATTTTTTTCATTATTTCCCTTGATATTCTTGACCTTTTGATCTTCCCAATGAATTTTCTTATTATTTTTTCTAGTTCTATAAAATAAACAATAATTTTCTTTTGTCTACAAATATTTTAAGTGGAATTTCTATCTCTTACTGCTTTGTCAGTAATACATAGAAATCTCGGTGCGTTATGTGGGTTTATTTTATATCCTGCAACTTTGCTAAAGCTGTGAATTTTTGCCATTAGGTTTTTGAATGATTTTCTATGATTCTCTAAATATATAATTATCTCATCTGCAAAAAGTGATAGTTTTATTTCCTCCTTGCTTATTCAAATTCCTTTAATTTCTTTTTATTTTCTTATTGCAAAAGCCAACATTTCTAGGACAATATTGAATATTTTGTTTTAAGGAAAGCTCCCATTATCCTTATGCTCTTTAGCATTTTTAGTAGGAATGCATGCTGTATTTTGTCGAAACATTTTCTGCATTTTTTGAAATTATAATATGATTGCTGTTGTTTTTGTTATTTACATGGTCGATTATGGTGATAGTTTTTCTGATATTGAACCAGCCTTGAATTCCTATTATAAATCCCACTTGGTTATATTGTATTATCTTGCTGAATAATTGCTGTAATTTCTTTACTAAAATTTAATAAAAAATTTTGCATCAATATTCATAATGGAGATTGGTCTATAATTTTATTTCTCTCTTTTGGCTCTTTCTGGTTTAAGTATCAGCACCATATTTGTGTAATAGAAGGAAGTTGGCAGGACTTCTTCTTTAACTATTTTCCCCAATAGTTTACATACTATTGGACTTAATTGCTCTTTAAATGGTTGGTAGAATTCACTTGTGAATCCATATGGCTTAAGAGATTTTTTTCTTATTGAGTTCATTAATAGCTTGTTCAATTTCTTTCTAAAATGGGACAATTTGGGCATTGTTTCCCTCTCCTGTTAATCTGGGCAATTAACATTTTTGTAGACATTCATCCATTTCCATTAAATTGTCAGACTTCTTGCAATATAGTTGGGTAAAATAGCTACGAATTATTAATTTCTTTTTCATTGGTGATAAGTTAATTCTTTTCATTTTTGATGATGATTTGACTTTTTTCTTTCCTTTTTTCTAATCAAATTAACCTGAGATTTATCTATTTTGTTATTTTTTCATAAAACCAACTCTTAGTTTTATTAATTAGTTCAATAGTTTTCTTAGTTTCAATTTTATTAATTTCTTCTTTGAGTTTTGGAATTTCTAAGTTGGTATTTTATTGGAGATTTTTAAATTATTCCTTTTCTAGTGTTTTAGTTGCATATCCAATTAAGTGACCTCTTCTTTCTCTATTTTATTCATGTAGCTATTTAGAGACAGAAAATTTCCCCTAAGAACTGGTTTGGTTGCATCCCATAGGTTTTTCTATGTTGTCCCATTATGGTCATTCTCTTGGGTGAAATTATGGATTGTTTCTGTGATTTCTTCTTTGACCCACTCATTTTTTTAAGAATTTGATTAGTTCATTTTCAGTTGGCTTTTTTCCCTGGCTTTTTATTGAATATAAGTTTGCTTGTATCATGGTGTAAAAAGGAAACATTTACTAATTCTCTTTTTATGCACTTGGTCATGAGATTTGTGTGCCCTAATACACTAGGCACTTTGATAGTGCCTAGTACTGTTGAGAAAAAGGTATGTTCCTTTCTATCCTATTCAATTTTCTCCAGAGGTCTACCATATCTGGGTTTTCTGGGATGCTAATAATTTCTCTAGTTTCATTTTGCTTATTTTGTAGTTAGAATTGTCTGATTTTGAGAGGGGAAGATTGAAGTCTGGGTTTACTGTCTATTTCTTCCTATAACTGGCTTAAAATCTTCTGTAAGAATTTGGCTGCTCTACCACTTGGTGCATACACATTTAGTAAGATTACTACTTCTTTCTTTATGGTACCCTTTATCAAGATGTATTTTCCTTCCTTATTTCTATTTTTACTTTTGCTTTCTTTGCTTCAGGTAACGCATAATAGATTCTGTGCCAGTCTTTTACCTTTACTTTGTATGTGTCTCTCTATGTTTGCAAGAAACAAACATATTGCAGGATTCTATTTTTAATCCACTCTGCTATTTGTCCCATTCACATTCAGTTATGATTACCAGCTCTGTGTTTCCTTCCATTCTATTTTGTCCCTTTTGTATGCTCATTTTTTAAAAGTTCAGGTCTGCTCCTGAGGCACAGAGGAGATTGTCTCAAACTTCCACTAGAGGGTAATAGTAAATTCTCACTCACTGCGCTGGGACCTGTGGTGCTGCTGACTTCCCCACTGAGGTGAGTGAGCTTGACCAAGTCCCATCAATTATGATAGAATTTGTTGTCTCCCAATATGCTTTCTGCAGTTGTGTCACTGGTCTCATAGATAATCTGCTGATCCACTGGCCTTCTGAACCAATACAGAAATTCTAGTACTTCTGTATTTTGGCTAAAACCTTCCCATTAAATTCTCCATGCTAAATCTCTCTCTCCCATTCTGAGTCTCTCAACACCCCACCTATACTGGATTGCTGAACTCCCTGTCCAATTGAGACAGAACTTTTCTGAAGTCCTTCCAGGATATCTTAGCCTGAAAAATTATTACACTTTGAAGTTTTGCAGTTAGCATCACTCCAAACTCTATTCAGAAGTTTGATCTAGTGTTGATTCTGAGGGAAACTGGGGAGAGTTTAGGCAATATCTATGCTCCATCAAGTTGTGTCCACCACTTCAAAAACATAAGATTATCTCAGTAGATGCATGAGAAGTTTTATTTTAAAAAATGTACTCATTCTATTAAAAACATTGGAGAGCTTAGAAATAAAAAAATTTTTCTTTAAAATAATTAGTAGTATTTGTCCTAAAAAGCAGGAAATATAATCTCTATTGGAGATCACCTTTGGAATTCCAATGAGATCAAGGATAAAGCATGGATGTTCTTTATAATCACTATTATTCACTATTGTAGTGGGAATGCTAGCTATAGCAATACAAGAAGAAAAAGAAATTGAATTAGAATAGAGTTAGAGAATGAACATCACCTTTTGCAGAAGATATGTTTTCATACTTAGAGAATATCAGAGATTTAACAGTACAACTAGCAGAAATAAGCAACAACTTCAGCAACAGGGCATACCTTTGTTATAAGTATTTTTATATATTATGAATACATTTCAGCAGGAAGAAATATAAAGAGAAATTCCATTTAAAATAACTTTAAACTATATAAAGTACTTGGGAATCTATCTGCCAAGACAATAGCAAGAACTAAATAGTCACAATTATAAAACACTTTTCACATAAATAAAGTCCAATTTAACAATTAAATAATCATTAATTTTAATAGGTAGGCCAAAGCAACATAATAAAAATGACAATTCTGCAAAGGTATTTTACTTAGTGCCATGCTAGGGGATTTACCAAATTTACCAAAGTGGAAATCACCAAAAATTTATTTTACAGAGGTAGAAAAAAATAACAAAACTCATCAGGAATAACAGCAATTCAAGAATGGCAAGAGAATCAATGAAAGAAATGTGAAGAAAGATGCCTTAACAGTACCAAATCCTCAAGGTATATTACAAAATAAAAAAACATTAAAGCAAACTGGTTTTGGAATGATGGATTAATGGAATAGATTTCATTTCATAGAATTAAATGAACATAGTAATCTAATATTCAATAAACCCAATGATCTAAGGTCTTAGATAAGAAATTTCCATTTGACAAAGATTGTTGGGAAAACTAGACAGAATTTTTTTCTAGATATCTCATACCATATACTAGATAAGATCAATATGGTTACGTGGATTTAGACATAAAACATGATAGTAAATTAGGGAAGTAAGTAAATTAAGGAAACATGGAATATTTTATTGTTAGATTTATGGATAAGGGGAGAATTTATGGCCAAACTAAGATAGCATGAATTACTGAATTTATATGGATAATTTACTTTATTATTCTTGTTTTATTTGATGTGTATGTATGTTGTTTTGCAACATGGATAACATGAAAAAACACACTATATGTGTGTATTTATATCATATTGCTTGCCTTTTCAAGTAAGGAGGTGAAAAGAGAGAGACAGATGGAGAGAATATAGAATGCAAAAATTTTTTAAACAGCTGTTAAAATTTTTTTGGTTTCTATGTCATTGAGAAAAAAGAAATATGAATAGCATATGTGCTAAAATATATAAAAAGTGAAAACTTGAAATAGTCAATAAATGTCAGGAGTGCTGTTTGAACCCTATTATTCTTAACTCTAGGTCCAGCACTCTACCATTACACCATGGCCAGCCATTTCAATATGAGATACAGAGCAAAGATCAATATCAGCCTTGATCTCATAGAGATTATTTTGGAAATGAAGAAATGCTGTTATGCTTTAACATAAGTTGAAGATAATTCAAGGATAGTTAAAGCAGTATCAACTACAAGAATCTAGGAAGGCTTTATGGTGTATTCTGTACATGTTATATTATTCTCACAAACAAAAAGAAAAAAAAGGCTTTAGATGCTTTGCTAATTATTCCAGTTGTAAAGATAGAATCCACTGGTGTAATGGGCTGAGGTTTGAGCTGATGCACTGAGGTCCCAAGTACATGAGGCTAGATAGTAATTGGGCTATACTCTATTAATATACATGATTGGATATAAAGAATGGTCCCTGCCCACTCTCCGTGCAAGTCCTGATGTGTTGTATAGGAAATGACGATTTTGGTGGGTGGAGGCAGAGAGAGAGACAGGAAGAGAAGCTGGGAGAGATTGGGCTGGGTTCGAGACTCCGAGCTGCTGGTTGTGTGGCTGCTGGTCGAGCTAGCTTCTTGACTCAGCTCACATTTACCCATTCTCTTCCACCCATCCTTCTTCACTGAGAATAAAAGGGCGTTTTCCCCTAACCTAATTCCTGTCTCGTGCATCTTAAAATACACGATCTTCACATTTGGTGCCCAACGTGGGGCACCAAGGACTGAAAAAAGTCTCTGGTGACCAAACTTTATATTGTTAATAGACAAATAAAGGAACTTATTTTTCTTAAAAACAAACCAAATCTTTTTTTGGCTAAAATGGGACAAATCAGCTAAAACTCTCCATCCCCCCCCAACCCCCCCAAGGTGGTGCTATAAACATGATTAAGCTGACAGAAATACATGGGTTATTATAACTTGGGAACGATAGCAGTTTGTGGGTATATTAAACGCATCTCCCCTTGGATCGTAGAGGAGGGCAATCTCTCGAATAACTGGTTTGGGTTGGACAAAGAGATGTCCATACATTTCAGAGAATATGGTCCTCATTCAATTTATAGGATTTTTTTTATACAATGTTTTCAGTTAGCACTAAAATCCTAGAGAAAAAAAACCTGTGGTCCTTCCACTCCTCCTCAAATTAGCCATGATTGGGGAGGAAGACAATAAGATTTGACCATA
The DNA here is from genome assembly GCF_902635505.1 of Sarcophilus harrisii. NCBI lineage: Eukaryota > Metazoa > Chordata > Mammalia > Dasyuromorphia > Dasyuridae > Sarcophilus > Sarcophilus harrisii. The sequence continues at coordinate 200,658,959 of NC_045426.1, forward strand.
CCCCACGGGCATGGAGACTTAAGTGAGCAAGGGTGTGGTGACCTTTCCCCTCGGGGGGCTTCAGCCCCACCCAGGAGCAAGTGATTACTCTCCCCAAACCCACCCTTCGGGATGGAGGGAGGAGGGGCAGTGGGGGCAGTGACAGGACCAATCTTGGATAGGCTTAAGGGGCAATGAAGGCCAAAGAAAAGGGTGTGGACATCCGGGAGCTTCAGGCATTATCTGTCCTGTAATTTCCCAGTCTAATGCCCTCAGGTCAACAAAGTCAAAGATACGCCCTTTTAACAGAAACTTAAAGATCTTAAAAGGCCTGCACAATTTGGGGCTACATCAGCTTATGTTAAGGTGTTGTTACAAATTTGGCTTTAAGTCTTGACTCCTGATGACTGGAAATCTATAGCAAGGGGTATGCCAGAACCTGGACAAAATTACATGTGGCTTTCTGAATATAGTGACCTGTGGATACAAGCCCAACAAAATAGTCAAAATGCTGTTATGCGATCCCATGACCTACTACAAGGATGGTCCATATGCAATCACAGCACAGGTTAATTATTCAGAGCGCATTGAGCAAATTGTGCTAATGCTATCAAAGCTGGGCTTTGATTCACAATAAAATGATAAAGGTGGGGCCTTCAAAAAATAATGCAAAGGGCCAGATGGCCTTTGTGACTTTTGGGACGTTTGGATGCTTCCAAGAATAATGGGGAAAAATCCAACAACAGATGTTTTAATAAGGCAACCTGGAAAATTAATGAGGTGTGCAGAAGGATTATTCTAGGATTGCGTAAGGATGCTCCTTTAGAGTAGTTCATAAGATGATTTGCCACAGTGGGCACAACTGCCTTTTATAGCCAGACTATGATGCAGACTTCCCAAGATCCCAACATGGGTAGACAGGGTCCCCCAGCAAAGGGACTCAGAACACGTCAATGCTTTCAGTGTGGTAAAGTAGGGGCTCTGGCTCAATGTTGGTATAGAGGCAGAGTGAGAAAACAGGGTGGGAGAACAAGAGCCAGACCCCATGTCCAAAATGCAACAGACTTCCATTGGGCCTCAGAATTGAACAGGTTCAGGGAAACGGAAGGGGCCCCGGGCCCCAGGCAAAACCTTGGGGCATGATGGCGAATGGTGCACCCAGGAAGTCCTAGACGGGCCAATACCCCAATATGACCAATCAGCCAAACCATATGATGGCAGAAAGGGATTACACAATCAATCACCCGGAAAACCGTGGAAGAAAGGGATTACAATTAGGAGAATAGAGTTGTATGCAGCTGAGACAACTGGGAATACCCCCTGGAAGGTGAAATTGTTCCTCTCCAGCCTATGGACCCTTGCCCCAGGCACAGTAGGCTTGACCATTTACCTCCTGAGGTATGTACAAAAAGTGTCCATCCACATACTGATGTGGGAAACGGGGAATTAGATAATATCCAGTCCCAAACAGGCAGACAATGTGTGACTTATCACCCAAAATAGTAGCATCAGGTTTACTCATACAGAATCCTAATAAGCACCTGGTGATAGTCACCCAGATTCTATTCCAGATCACAAAATCCCAAATTTACTGGACAGCAGCTGTTGACCAACCTATGCTCCAAATCTATAAAATGGCCTTCCATTGGAAGGATTGGGGACCTGGTGCAGATCGGACGGTCATTAGAGGTGCCAGCTGGCCCAGTCACTGGAAAGATTAAAGCAGACAATACATGTCGGTGTAGGAGGATCAATAGCAGCTGGTTTTCCCCCTATGAGATGGACTTTAAAGGCAAAACAGGAGTTTTTACTCCTTTTATAGTTGAAAAAATCCCCATCAATCTGTGGTGAAGAGACGTTTTAAGAATTAGGTTAAAAAATGGTACTTGGTTTTTTAAGCGGGGCTGCTGTTGAAGCCGCCAACACTTTCACCTGTTCCTATCCAATGGCTGATACACCGTGTGGATAGACAGTGGCCCAAGTAAAGATAAAATTCAGGCCTTATTAATATAACAGGAACACGACCAAGGACCTTAAAACCTTCTCAAGTCCTTGGGAATTCCCCAGTGTTTGTTGTGAAAAAGAAATCAAAATGGAGGATGTTAAAGGTTTAAAAAAGGAATGAACAGATGGAAACATGGGAACTCTTCAGCCTGGACTTCCATCTCCTACTCAGTTCCTAGAGAATGGCCTCTTTTCTAGATTTAAGGATTGTTTTCTTTCTTCCCTCTGGATAAGGAGGATTGAAAAAGATTTGTTTCGTGCCCAAACTTAGCTGAGTTATAAAAGATTGAATGGACGTTTGCCACAGGGAATGAAAACAGCCCTACTATTTCAAATGTATTTGCTGCTGCTTTGCTCCAGTAAGAAAAGCATTCCCAAAGTTATGCTATTACATTACATGGATGACATTTTGGGATGTGCACCGGGCAAATGTTAGAGGCATGTCTACAAAAGACCATAGAAACACTAAGGAATTACAAATTATACATAGCACCAGAAAAAATTAAAGACATCTCCTTTTCAATATTTGGATATGAAGTAACCCTAAGGTGCTTACGTTAAAAACTCTCCTAAGAAAGAAAAGCTAAACATTGAATGATTTTCAGAAATTGATGGGAGATATCCAATGGATGCGACCAGTGTTAGGCTTGACTACCATCAGTTACAACCGTTTTACAAAGGGGGAACGGTTTAAACACCACGCCAGCTTACAAAAAAGCTCAAGAGGCTTTGAGAGAAGTTGAACTGGCTTTATCCAATTGGTTGAAAGCGTCACCAAAACCCTTGAGATACAGTTTTTGCCCACAAAGGCACCCGGCAGTCCTTCATCAAGGACACAGTGTGATAAGGTGGGTGAACTTTCCGCACAACCGATCAAAGCCCACCCTACCCGTGCTTGTGGCTGGGAATTTTATTAAAGGCCACTAAGCGACAGTACAAATCTGGGACAAGACCGATAAGATATACACCTTTTAACCAATACACTTAATGTGTTTTGGGGACCATCAAGGTGGAAATTTTATTAGCCTGGCCCAAAGTTTTTCTGGGTCTCCATTAAAGATAACTAACTATTACATAATTGGGATGGACTCTTGAAGAAAAAAGTTTCTAAAGTTCCTCTTCAGGACCAAAACTTCCGGATGCATCCAAACATATTTGTTTGTGTACCTCATGATCTAACTATAAAGAAGTAGTCAGCTCCTTTTCAGTCCCTCACGAATGAATTTCGCGACATTCTAGCTCTTACTTATTATCCAGGAGCATAAATATAATATCTGATTTGGCCTATTCAGTAGGTGTGGGAAAAAAAATTGCCCGCCCAAATAAATTTGCAGCCTCTTTATATCAGCCTTTAAAAACCAAAGAAAGTGAGGAACATCCAGGTAAGATCTATATATTACATTCCATTCTCATAGTGGACTTGGTCCCATTTTGATGGCAATTCAAAGGCAGATAGCCTTCTAACTATGTTTCAATACCCCTTTGTTCCAGGCTCAATCTCACAAATATCATCTGCTTGCTCGAGCTTTACATTTACAATTTGGAATAACAAAAGAGGAAGATAGGAGCATAGTAAAAGCCTGTAAGGCTTGCCTTCCTTTCCATGCTCCTACACTGCCTCCAGGGAAGAACCCTCATGGTTTGAGACCCAATGAAATCTGGCAAAATGGATGTGACCCATTATAAATCTTTTGGTGTCTGTCTTTCATCCATGTTGTGGTGACACTTTTCAGGATTCACTTTTGCAATGCCAGTGCAAAAGAGACAGCCCAGGGTCACTGAATTCCCTCATACAAGCTTTCCAAGGGTTCCCTAAAACAATAAAACAGACAATGGTCCTCTTATACTTGAAACATTTTGCACACTTTGTGCACAGTATGATTTTACACACCACGGCATACCTTTTAATCCTCAAACACGGCAAAGTGGGGAGAAACAGAATATTAAGACACTACTCCAAAAAAAAAGAAAGGGGAGCCCGGTAACCCCAAAACTTCAAATTATCTCTTTATACTATTAACTTCTTGATTTTTGACAAAGATGCACTGGCTCTGGCTGACGGTTTATAACCCCCGGAAGGTGTGTCCGTGGAGCATCCACTATCTTTAGATAATCGCCAGGTATTGGGGAACGAAAGGGTGAATGGAAAAAGGACCAATAGGCTAACCTTTGGGGAGAGGGTTTGCTTTATCTCTACAGGTGGAGAAGGAATCAGATGGGTGAACGAGCCTATTCCCTTGTCCATCGCAAGAGACGGACGACCTTTGAAACAAAGGAGAAGACCCAAGAAATATCAGGTGGTGCTGTTGCTGTTGTGCTCACCATTGAAAGAGCGTGGCAGTTATGGCGTTTGACTCATGGACATAAAGTTGTTGGATTCAAACCCTCAGGAATCATTGGATTCTCTGGCCATAGGACTTAAAACCTCAGGAATCATTGGATTCTCAGAAATGATAAGACTGTTACAACACTTCAAAATCTGCTGGAATCATTGGATTCCCTAACACATAAAAAAGACTTTTCGGACTTCAAAACTCGGGGATCATTGGATTCCCTGACATTGAAACAATGGACAATAATTGGTTTGGACTATCTCTTGGCTGCTGAAGAAGGTTTATGTGTGACTTTGTTTAATACCACCTTCTAGGACTTCTGGTGATCTTTTCCAACACCATGTTGATTTATATTTTTGCTATTCTGCTCTTGCGTGTACAATTCAGTTTGTTAACCACATCGGCCTGCACTGACTGAGGGAGGTCATCCTAATAACCTCTGCGTTTTGCTTTGCTTTGAAACCTCCCATCTGATGGGTTTGGTAAAAGACCCTTCAGCCCGAAACCCGCTAAACCCCCCATTTCCCTTTGGTGCTTTTCATCTCCCTTCCTGAGATGTCAGGTAGGCGGATCATCTCCTTTTTAGTGCTTTCACCGCCTTTTCTGAGAAGTCAGGAGGCTGTGATCACCTCCTTTTGGTGCTTTCACCTCCTTCCCTGAAGTTAGGGAGGCTGTGATCACCTCCCCGGGGGCTCTGACCTCCCTGAGGGTCAGGGATGGCATGACCACCTGTGTTCTAAAATAAAAAAAAGCGGGAGATGTAATGGGCTGGGGTTTGAGCTGTTGCCTGGGTCCCGACATGAGGCTAGATAGTAATTGGGCTTCTCTTTAATATACATGATTGGATAAAAGAATGGTCCCTGCCCCCTCCTCAAGTCCTGATGTGTTGTATAGGAAATGACGATTTTGGTGGGGTGGAGGCAAAGAGAGAGACAGGAAAGCTGGGAGGTGGGCGGGTTCGGACTCCGAGCTGCTAGTTGTGTGGCTGCTGGTCGGCTAGCTTTGGGCTCAGCTGCACACATTGCTATCGCCGATTCTCTTCCACCTCCGATCCTTCTTCACTGAGAATAAAGACTGACGATTTTCCCCTAACCTGAATTCCTGTCTCGTGCTGATCTTAAAATACACGATCTTCACACACTGGACTTGTAAATTTTCAATGTAGAAGTATGGAATGATAAAAAGTTGTAGATAACACAAAATATCAAAAGGGCATGCCAAGTAAATAACTGGTGCTTTAAAAATAGAGTTTTGGTATAATGGGAGATGAATAAGGTGAGAAGCCTCTTATAGATGAAATGATCATCTCCCAAATGAAAAGGTATAAAAACAAGATAACTGGAACTTGGTCAAATCGAAGAAGTCAGAAAAGGTAATGCTGGTCGAGGGAAAAATTATCCAGAAATGGGATTGGGTAACACTGTCTAAAGGATTGGATTTATTTCAAATATATCTATTTAATTATAAAAAATAAAGTATTTTTCCCATTAACTTGAAGCAAAATCTCTCTAAAGCACACATGTTCTAAAAGGAAAAAAGTGAAATAAAGGGCACATGTTTGAGAATATATACATATGAAACATATGTATCTGGATTATTTATATGGAAGAACTTCTTTTCTCTACCACTGCAGGACCTCCAATATCATCAGTCATTGGCTAAAGGGCACATGTTTGAGAATATATACATATGAAACATATGTATCTGAATTATTTATATGGAAGAACTTCTTTTCTCTACCACTACAGGACCTCCAATATCATCAGTCATTGGCTAATAAATTCTCTCTCTCTCTCTTTCTGTCTCTGCGTCTGTCTCACACACACACAAATGCATACACAAACACATACACACATGCTTTATAGAATGTTTTTGGAAATTCTGAATTTAGCAAATATCAAATAAAATGTGAAGTTATATGCACCAAAATAGAGTAGTAAAAGAGGTTGTAGAGGAAACCACAAATCTCTGTTAAATATATCTTTCTCTTCTTCTTAAGTATATGATACATCAAATGTGTAATATGTAAGTGTCCTTAGCTCTGATTTTGGGTTGAAGTCATTGAAATAAGTATTTAATTGCTTTAAACGTGTTAATCTTTGAGATTTTTGAGAGATAACCTTTGAGGTTTAGTAGTGTGGTTAGAAGCCTAATAGTAAGAACTCAAGAAATAGATACTAAGAAAGTAGAAGTGAAGAGAAAATTTATTCTCTTTGTGCTTGATAGTTAAAGTGAAGAGAGATGGAATGATACCATTTCAAATTCAAGAGAAAGTTTTGAGGTTTTTTCATTATTTTTATTTATTTTAAAACAAATCTAAAATTAAAAAGAAAACTAGAAAAGGAAAAAAATTGCCAAGTGCACAGCAGAACATGAGATAATTCAAAATATGAAATAATAAATTTCTATTTCAGGAAAACCTATCTAATAAACATTACACATTGAGTTCAACAATGTCCATTTTTCTTTATATTCTTGTAGTTTTCTTTTGTTCTCTGTTGTGCATTTTTAACTCAACTTCTTTCCCCTTTCTTCCTTTTCAACTCCCTGAAGACTACAGTTAAGTGTAGATTTATTTCTTTTTAAAATATTTTAATTAAAACTTTTAATTTTCAAAACATGCATGGATAATTTTTGCCATTCACCTTTGCAAAACTTTGTGTTTCAAATTTTTTCTTTACCTTCTCCCCTAGCAACCAATCCATTATGTAAAAGATGTGTAATTCTTCTATACATATTTCCACAGTTATGCTGCACAAAAAAAAAAAAATCAGATCAAAAAAAATAAGAAAACTAAATTCAAGCAAACAACAATAAAAAAGTGAAAATACTATGTTGTGACCCACACTTAGTCCCACAATCCTCTCTGTGGATGTAGATGGCTGTCCTCATAATAAGACCCTTAAAACAGGCCCGAATCACCTTGCTGTTGAGACATGATTGGCAGAATTGATTTCCAAATAGTCTTGCTATTGCTGTCTATAAGGTTCTCCTGTTTCTACTCACTTCACTCAGTATCAATTCATGTAAGTCCAGACCTCTCTGAAATTATCCTGCTGATCATTTCTTATAGAAACAATAATATTCCAAAACATTTATATGCCATAACTTATTTAGCCATTTCCCAACTGATGAACTGATGTATATCCACTCAGTTTTCAGTTTCTTGCCACTACAAAAAGGGATACTACAAATATTTTTGCCCACATAGGTCCTTTTTAATGATCTCTTTTGGATACAGGCTCAGGAGAGACACCCCTGGATGTGTTTTTTACAATTTAATAGCTTTCTGGGGATAGTGTGTGGATATATTTCTATCCATACACATACATACATATATATTTGTGTGTACATGCACACACACACATATATATGCACATACATATACAAAATTATTTATAATCATACAGATATTTTCACAAATACACACAATTACATTTATGTAAAACCATACTGTACTTATTTGTCCTCTTTTTCTTTGAAGGGGTATAACACCATTCTTCATAATCTTTCCATGTTTTCCTATATCTGCCAACTCATCATTTGTTATACCACAGTAATATTCTTAACTTACACTAAATAGTTGTTTAGGTAATTTAAAACAATATTGATTAATGTGGCTGGCATATAATGGAGTTTCCCTTTTTTTGATGAAATCTATTTTAGTTTTAACTTTGTCTCAGATCAATGATTATATCCCTCTTTTATTTCCTGATAAATTCTACTCTTGATCATTATTACTATGTTTGTATTTCCTATTCCTTCTGGTTCCTTTGATTTGCTTCCAGAAGCTATTTTACCTTGTTATTATTTGATTTACTACTTATTTTCTCCTCCTACCCTTTTCTTTCCTCTTTATTCCATTGCTGTTGACCTCTGTAACTTATCCCTTTCCTTTTAATCTACACACTCTTGTATATTCCTCTATTATCCTATTCTCTCCCCCTCTTCTTTTTTTTTTTTAATAAATATAGGAGATTTGATTTTTACATGTCAAATTTTCTCTTCTTACAACAAAATCCCCAAAGTCTGACATTTCATGGAATGTCCATTTTGTTCAGGATTATATTTAACATTCTTAGGTATGACATTTTTGATCATGATAGTGCTTCAAGAGCTATTATCTTTCAATATAATCACTGATAGGTTTTATGGCATGCAAATCATGATTCTTCCATATTTAATTTGCAGATCATAACATTTTTTCCATGACTTATGGGTTTGAAATTTTGCTTTGATGTTCCTGTAGGTTTTCCTTCTTGGATCTTTTTCAGATAGTGATCAATGGATTTTTTTTTCTATTTATACTTTCCCATCTTGTTCTAAAACTTCAAGAAAATTTTCTTTAAATATTTCTTGCATTATAGTATCAATTCCATTTTTTATTGTACATTTCAAGTTGTGCAATTATTCTTACCTTTTCTTGATCGGTTCTCTAGATCTCTTGTTTTTCTTATGAGATGTCTTATATTTTTCTGTTTTTTTTTCATTTTTGTATTTTATTTTATTATTTCTCAGTCTCATCACTTTGCTGGTCTTCCTTTGCCCAACTTTAGTATTTAAATAATCATTTTCTTCCTGATCATTCTAGATCTCTTTTTCTAGTTAGTTGACTTTTCTTTCACAATCTTCTTGTTTTTCTTGGATTATTTTAATTGTTTATCCTCAGTCTCTCTCATTTGATTTTATAGGCTTTTTTGAGATCGTCTATGAATTCTTTTTGGATAACCATTACACTTTGGCATGAGAGACTTTTTGTTTTGCATCAGTGTCCTCCTTTGAAAATGAACCCCAGGTTTTTCTTTTTTTTACAGTAACTTCCTATGGTTAACTTCTTTTTCATTTTACTGCTCATCTTTTATTTTTAATTATAGTAGTTTGTTAGAATAATCAGCTGTAGTCTGGAGGTATGGAGGATGAAGCCTCAGATCTCAGATCTTTTTTCAGTTCGTTCCTGTGACTTTGAACCCATAACCAAAAACTCCACCCTCTTTCCAGTGTCCACAGCCAGCTACATCTCTGTCCTACTGATTCTGTATTCACCCAGTGTGTGCCACTTTATTTTCTCCCAGGATTCTATTTCATGAACATATCTGGGCCTGGCTTTCCTTATTAGCAGAGATTCTCTCAATTCCCCCTTTTATTTTTTTAAATTATTATAGCTTTTTATTTACAAGATATATGCATGGGTATTTTTTTTCAGCATTGACAATTGCGAAATCTTTTGTTCCATTTTTTCCCTTCCTTCCCCCCAACCCCTCGCCTAGTTGTCAGGTTGACCAATACATGTTATAAAGTATATGTTAAATACAGTATATGTATACATGTCCATACAGTTATTTTGCTATACAAAAAGAATTGGACTTTGAAATCATGTACAATTAACCTGTGAAGGAAATAAAAAATGCAGGTGGACAAAAATAGAGGGATTGGGAATGATATGTAGTGGTTCATACTCATTTCCCAGAGTTCTTTCGCTGGGTGTAGCTGGTTCAATTCATTACTGTTCTATTGGAACTGTCAATCCCCCTTTTAGATGTCTGACTCCATATACTTTCTAGGTAGTTGACAATCCCTGTACTAAAGCCAAAGCTACCACCCAATGCTTAAAGCACCAAGGATTGCTTCTTGCTGTTGCAGTAGAGTCAGCCCGGAGGCATTTACATTTTACAATGACCAAAACTCCATCCTGGTATCTTTTTTATATCTTCTCCAAATGTCCCAGGAGGACCACTGTTCTGCCCCAACTCTTATTTATTTTTATCACTCAACATTTGTTCTTAAGTACTATGTTGTTTGTGGGAGAAATCTGGAGTGTTTGGAATTTCTAACCTACTTAACTATGTTCTCAGAATCCTCTGCTGAAGTTATTTTTTCAATATGATAGAAACCTTTTTATATTTATAAGTGGAAGAAAAAAATTAGTAAAAAGGTAGGTGTGAAGATAATAATGCAAGCTGCTAAAAGAGATGGGAGTACAAGGGATCAAGGGCACAAGGAAAAAGGTCTTTGGTTTTGATATCTTAAACAGTGGAAGAAAGAAAGAACAGAAAGTTTGTGTGATTGTACATAAAGGCAATGAGGGAGCTTGAGATAGTTTTTCTTGATTTTCTGAGTTAAGTAGGAGAGATCATTTATTTAGTGAGAGGTTTTGAAATGGATACGAATGATATGAAGATCTTGAGGAAATGATAACTTGTAACATCATTTTAGGTAATATGTATCAATCAGAGAAATCATATGTCAATGATGATGATTATTTCTGGAGGAAAATAGTAAATTTCAGTAGCAAGAACATAAGACTGAAGAATGGGGATGTAATGGATGATCATAGTTAAGAATTGGCAGCAAACAAATAGTGAATAAATAAATACAAAAATTATTTAAGGAAAGAAGATGGTGTATGGTTAAACTAGTCAAGATTATAAAGAAGAAATGGAAATCCAAATATCAAGGGCTGGAGTGACAAGAGAATATCCCATCATTTGGAATTTACTTTTTATGGTTATGGCAAACTATCTATCTTATGATACTACATTTGCCCCAAAAACTTAAAGGATTGTATTGTCACAGAGGAAATAAAAATATGAAAAAAATTTTTACAATTTGGGTGTATGAAATTTCAGGGGAAGGGAGGATAGTCAATGAAAAAAAAAAAAAAACAAATCATGTAAATCTGATGAATAATGGGCTTTAATGGCACAGTTTGAAACACAAAATTGACAGATTTCAGACTGAGTACATTATTGCTTATGTCTTCTTAGATTCAAACATTAATCCCCAGTTGGAGATGTCAGGAAGAGCAAGAAAAAGAGTGAGAGAGAGAAGGAGAATACAAGTAAAGAAAAAAAAAGAAGCAGAGAAGAACCATATTTTTAAAGTGATTGGACCTGAAAATATTAGCCTACATTACTACATATTTCTATATTCTGTCTGATATTTCCCAAATAGCTGAATATAATATTACAGACAACAATAATCGCTTTGGCATTCAAATAAGAATGACAGGGACTTTCTAAGACTGTATAAGCAGAGATCATGAGTGTTAGGAAAAGGAGTATCAATAAAGGCCAGCTCTTTTGAAACAGAAAAAGAAATGGAATAATATAAAGACTATAACTTTATTTTTTAAGGCTCACAACCTTTGCCTCATTAAAGGTACATGTAACAGTGAAAAACATCTATTTAAATGAATTTCATTTGCCTATAATTATTTCATGGCTATATATAATACACTAAGTTATCCTAGAAGCTTATATCTTAGTCATACATATTTCATGAGCGGTTTCATTCTCCAAGTTGGTTTCAAACAGTGCTGAATTCCATGGCTTTGGTGCAATAGAAATAAAGGTTTTGTTGTAAAAATAAAACCTCATGGCAATTATTCTAATGGCACTTTAACAAGGACAGCAACAAAGTGATCTTCTTGGAACATTTGACTAACATTAGCATACATTTTCACGTGAATATTTGTAGTTTTTTTTTTTTAAATCAGTAGATAAGGGAAGTATTATTTTTTTTTTTCTGATTTTGTTTTCCAGAACATAAGGAGCTTGAGTAATGCTGAGTAATGTAAGACAATTAGCCCATAAGAGAATATTTGTGGCAATGTGATTGTAAAGAAAAAAAAAAAGTTCCTTATGAAAGATTTATGATGAAAAACGCTATCCATCCCCAGACAAAGTACTGATGGTATCTGGATACAGATTGAAACATATGTTTTTTAAACTTTATTTTTCTTGAGGTTTTCTTTTCCAGCCTATATTTTCTTTTACAATATGACTTAAAAAAAAAACACTTTAGTTTTCTAGAGGTCTTTTTGTCCAGCTTATGTTTTTTTTTTTTTTTTTTTTTTTTTTTTTTTACATCATGACTATTATGGAAATGGTTTACATAATTGCATATTATAACATATCAAGTTGCTTGCTTTCTCAATGAAACAAAGTGGGCAAGGAGACAGGGAAATAATTTGGAACTCAGTTTTAAAAACAAATGTTAAAAATTGTTTTTACATGTAACTGGGGGGAAATAAAATACTAAATGACATTTTAAAACAAAAAAAAAATCCAACATATTCCAATGTCTTATATATAATAAATACTTAATAGGTAACTAGAAAAAGATCTGCGTTCAAAAATCATGATAAAGCAATGTAAGGAAGCAGACATCTCTCCCTGTCTCCTGCTTCATTGTTTGATGTGAATTAAAGTGTTTGAATGATAATGAGCATAAAATAACTTTTCTGTGAGACACATACACACACACAGATACCTTTATAGTTTCAATATATTTTGCAGGAAATTTTCCTTTTTTCATGTCAAGATTATTTCAAGATGAATCAACCTTTTGCCATTTCCAACCACATTTAGGTTGTGATTAAAGAATCATGAATCACATTTGTCAGCTTTTGAAAACAGAATCCCTGATTTGAAGGAAACTTACCCTGAAATAGTGTGAAAATTATATTTCAGGAACCACCAGGAAAGCCCTGAAGTAATTGCCTTTTATTGGGACATTTTTTTCTTTCTTCTAATTCAGGAATCAGAAATAAGACTAGAATAATTTGATGATATTTGATAATGTGTGTGTGTCTGTGTGTATCTCTGTGTGGTGTGTTTTCAAAAGATTTAGGTAAAAACCTTATTCCTCATTTAAGGGAGTAAGGTAAAGATGTAGAGAAAGGGAAAGAATGAGCCACAAAGAAGCATGCGTTCTGCTCAACAGGCTAAATTAATATTTATGTTGTTGAAATATTAGAAGCCTTGGAAAAATTATCCATCTAAAAGGGTCATAATTATAATGGTGGCAGCAATTGAAATGTAAATGCAAGGATAGGAAGAGGGACTTGTTTTCATTGTGCCAGGGGCACCCTGCCTAGCTGCCACAGCTGCAATTGATCATTTCAAATCAAAGTGAGTGGGAGATTTCTCCAGTGGCTGCAAATGCAGAAAGATACTCTATTCTTCTATACCTTTATAAAAAAAAATGAGTTACAATGTGTTTTGAATCTCGCTTCGGTTGAAATTCCAGTTCTGCAAGTCTTCTCCACAATTTTGAAAACAAATGTTCTCAAAATCCACAAAATCCATAAAAATATCTTAAAATTCCTCCTTTTTAAAGTCACTGAAGACAAAAGAGTTTGAAACAAATGTGCATTCCATAATTAAATATGAGCTATCATTAAACCTTTTGATGCCACAATTTATAGTAGTTTTTTTTTTGACTTTTTCTTTTGAAAAATGAAAATGTCAATTACATGTGTAAATCAAGGATACAGAGGAATAGAGAATGAAAGAAGGGAGAAGATTGTAGGAGAAAAAATAGTGTGACCTCTGAAAGCATATCTGTGAGAGGTATCAAATAACTTCATATAGTATTCTCAGCACACTATAATACAAATGAGAGGATAGCAGGTTCTAGCTTCCAAATATTAGTGACTGTATAGACATTTCTTAAGGTCCATTAAATTCTATTTGACATACATTTAACAAGATTTAATCACAGATGCCAGTCTGCCATCCAACCCATTAATCTAGCTGTTTTTCCTAAGAAAATTGTATTTAAAAAGATCTTTTTTACTCAATTTAATTTAGTCATCCTTTAAATTTCATGTATTTATCATGTAAATGAACCTTATTTGCAAAAGAAAAGCAGGAGACAGTGAAATAAATAGTTATTTCATTAAAATGGATACAAAAAACCCCTGTGATTAGGGTAATTAATTTGCACACTAAAAGCTATCTTCCTAGTTCAGATCATTAATATTGATGGCTTTCAATTTTCTTCTCAGCAACATTCCTTGAAATATATTAAAAATTGGCAAACAGGGATTAAAAAATAGCCTTGGAGGTTGGAATAGACAATGAGATTTCACTGAGAAATGGGCAATTTTCTTGGCCTCTAATTCATAGTTAGCAGCAAAGAGTTGGGAGTCCTGTGACCTAGAGTAAACTTAGCTTACTGTATTGAGTGATTGGGGGTAGTTTGTTTTGTGGCAAGTGTCACTTATCAATGCCTGTCACATATTGATGTCTGCCCTTTTTTAGAGGGAGAAAAACATACCATTTAAATTGCAAAATAATATTACAAGAGATTATGTCTAGTTACCACATGCTGTTGTGCACAGTATTGCCAGATAACAAGACAGAGTCTGTCAATATACCTTGCTCATTAGATTTTCATCTGCATATTATGCAAATTGAGTTGAACAGGCTTTTACTTTGATGCCTCTCTGCTACAAGTTTTAGGTAAAACATACTTTTTTGCTTCTGCTCTCTTCAGCAGATTTATTCTGACAAAGACCTTTAGGAAAATGTGTCATATCAATGTTGCACACTATCAAATGAAACTATAGATAAACTCACCAAAATCAAATCCTAGAACAATTAAAAAAATCCAACTTAAACCAGTAATATTAGTGGAATTACACAACTTCTATCAGGGGATGACATTTCTTTTAAGTCATGTTATTCAAATAATAATATACATATATGTTTCACATACAAAATTATTATCTAGCCAACATTAAAGAAATGTAATGGAGTAAATGGGAGATAATCTTATATATAAGATATTGAAATAAGGGATAGGCAACCAGAAAAGGCCTTTCACAGAAGATGGAATTTGGAATGAGTCTTGAAGGAAGCAAGGACTTGATGATGAGAAGGGAGAGCAGAAAGCCAGTGAGAAGGCAAGAAGCAGGGAGGTGAAGGATCATGTTCAAGAACCAGCAAGAAGGCCAGTATCACTATCCATATGGAGGAGAGTAAAGCATAAGGAGACCACCAAGAAGGAACCCACCACGTTCTGAAGGACTTTTAAAAAGCCAAAGAAGATTTTATATGTGGCTGCAGAGAGTCATTAGAGCTTATTGAGTAAGGGTTGAGAAATATACGTGGTCAGACTTGAAATTTAGAAAGATCATTTTGTCAGCTAAATTGAGTATAGATTGGAGTGGAAAGAAACTTGAGGCAGGAAAAAACTAACCTAAGCACTCTGCCTTACTGTTTGATTGGAGGAAATAGTCTAGATATAAATTTTTGAAGGCCAATTACTATTAGGGTGATTTTATAATATCAATATCTATATCATCTTTATGTATATATATATATATATACATATAATCTCTATCAATCTATCTATACAAGCATAAATATAATTTTGTGAAGTTAGAAATAGCAAAATAAATTGTGTATAATTCAGTAGATTGGATATGTGATGAATAAGTATAAGTCATGCATATTACCATTTATATTTAATCCTTGTTTTATAAAGTATCTTATGTCTTCTACCAATGTAAGAATGGTATGCTGTTTCACTCACTTTTTATTTTATGGGTAACATAAACCTTTTTTGCTTCAGCTAAACCAGCAATAGGCAGAAATTCTGATCTCAGATCAAGCAAAAGTAATAATAGATATTATTAAAAGAAATAAGGAAAGAAGGAGTATCTTGATAAACGATACAATAAACAATGAAGTCATAAGGATACTAAATGTATATACAACATAAAGAAAGCAGATCCTTATTAAGCCAGGTACAGGAAGAAAAACTATATTAGTAAGTATCTCAACACTCCCTTCTCAGAATTAGACAAATCTAAGTATAAAAACAAAACAAAACAAAACAAACAAACAAACCAAAAAACAAAACAAAACAAAAAAAAAAAACAAACAAGAAAGAAACTAGGGAATTTAATTAGATCCTAGAAAACATAGATAGAGACAGAAAGGAACACACCTTTTTCTCTGAAGTACCTGGCACCTACTCAAAAAGTGACCATTTTTAGGGCATAAAATTCTCACATCAAATACAGAAAGCCAGAAATAGTATTTCCATTTCAGAATACAATGCAATAAAAATTATATTCAATAAATATCCAGAAAATGATAGATAAAAAACCAATTGGAAATTAAACCTAAGGGATGCAGCCAAACTAGTTCTTAGGGGAAATTTTATATCCTTAAATAGAGATAAATTGGGCATGCAACTAACAAATTAAAAATCCCCAATTTAAATATCAAATTAGAAATTCTGAAATTCAAAGGAGAGATTAATAAAGTTGAAACTAAGGAAACTATTGAATTAATAAAACTTTAATAAAGTTGAAACTAAGGAAACTATTGAATTAATAAAACTAAAAGTTGGTTTTATGAAAAAACAACAAAATAGATAAATTTTGCTTAATTTGACTTGAAAAAGGAAAGGAAAAAGCCCAAATCTCCAGCATCAAAAATGAAAAGAGTAAACTTACCACCAATGAAACAGAAATTAAAGCAATAATTAGGAGGTATTTTGTCCAACTGCATGGGTACAAATCTGACAATCTAAGTGAAATAGATGAATATTTACAAAAATATAAATTGCCTAGATTAACAGAAGAGTAAATAAACTACATAAATAGTCCCATTTTAGAAAAAGAAATTAAACAAGCCATCAATGACCTCCCTAAGCATAAATATCCAGGGATGCATAAATTAACAAGTGAATTCTACCAAACATTAAAAGACTAATTGATTCCAATACTATATTAGCTATTTGGAAAAATAGGTAAAGAAGGAATCCTGATGAATTCCTTCTATGACACAAATGTGTTATTGATGCCTAAACCAAAAGAGCCAAAACAGAGAAAAAAAATTACAGATCAATCTCCCTAATGAATATTGATGCAAAAAATTTAAATAAATATTACCAAAGAAATTACTACAACTTATCAGTAGGGTAATACACTATGACCAAGTGAGATTTAAACTAGAAATGCAGGACTGGTTCAATATCAGGAAAAGTATTATTGAAAATAATCTCAGTGGATGCAGAAAAAGATTTTGACAAAATTTATCATCCACTCCTATTAAAAACATTAGAGGGCATAGGGTTAAAAGGGGATTTCCTTAAAATAATAAACAGTATCCACCTAAAACCAATAGCAAGCATTATCTGTAACTGCGAGAAGTTGAATGTATCCCCACTAAGATCAGAGGTGAAACAAAGACACCCATTTTTATCCCTATCATTTAACATTATACTAGAAATGTTGGCTTTAGCAATAAAAAAAGGAAAATCAATTAAAGAATTGGAATAAGTAATGAAGGAATAAAACTATTACTCTTTGTAGATGATATGGTGATATGCTTAGAGAATTCTAGAAAATCAGTTCCAAACCTACTCATAACAATTAACAGCTTTAGTAAAATTTGCAGGATATAAAATAAACCCACACAAAGCTTCAACATGTCTATACATGGGAATATATAAACTAAAGCTTAGCTGCAAGAGATAGAAAGAGAATTTCCATGTAGAATAACTATATACAAAATAAAATACTTGGGAGTCTACTTACCAAAACAAATTCAGGAACTATATGAACCCAATTACAAAACACATTTCACACAAATAAATTCAGATCTAAACAATTGAAAACATATCAAGTGTTCATGGGTAGACCAAGATAATATAATAAAAATGACAATTTGCCTAAATTGGTCTTCTTGTTCACTGCCATACAAATCAAACTGCCAAAAATTATCTTGTAGAACTAGAAAAAATAATAACAAAATTCATCTGGAAGAACAAAAGGTCAAGAATATCATGGGAATCAATGAAAAAAAAAATCCAAAGAATGATGGAGTAGCAGTACCAAACAGAAAACTATATTATAAGGCAGCAGTCATAAAAACCATTTAGTATTGGCTAAGAAATAGAATGGTGGTTCAGTGTAATACATTAGATACATATGACAAAAGTAGTCTATTATTTGATAAATCCCAAACTTCAGCTTCTGGTATAAAAACCCACCATTTGACAAAAATTGCTGGGAAATCTTGAAAACAACATGTTAGAAACTTGATATAGACCTACATCTCATATCAAAGTATGATCAAAATATCAAAATAAGATGAAAATGGACACATGATTTGGGCAAAAAAAGGTGATATTGTAATCAAGTTAGGAGAGAAAGGGAAAATTTACCTATCAGATGTTTGGAGAAAGGAGGAATTTATTAGCAAAGAAGAACTAGAGAACATTATAAAAGACAAAATAGACATCTTTGATTAAGTTAAATTAAAAAAAATTGTGCAAGAGAAAACAATGGAAAACAAGATTTTTTATTTTATTTATTTTTTTATTTTTAGTATAACTTTTTATTGACAGAACCCATGCCAGGGTAAATTTTTTTACAACATTATCCCTTGCATTCACTTCTACTCCGATTTTTCCCTCTCACCTTCCACTCCCCTCCCCTAGATGGCAAGAAATCCTATATATGTTGAATATGTCGTGGTATATCCTAGATACAATGTATGTGTGCAGAACCAAACAGTTCTCTTGTTGCACAGGGAGAATTGGATTCAGAAGGTAAAAATAACCCGGGAAGAAAAACAAAAATGCAAACAGTTTACATTCATTTCCCAGTGTTTTATTTTTTCTTTGGGTGTAGGTGCTTCTGTCCATCATTGATCAATTGAAACTGAATTAGGTCTCTTTGTCAAAGAAATCCACTTCCATTGGAAAACAAGATTAAAAGAGATGTATAAAGTTGAGAAAAATTTTTCTCAGTCAGTAAATACTTCATTTCTAAAATATATAAACAGCTGTGAAAAATTTATAAGAATACATGTCATTCCCCAATTGTTAAATGGTCAAAGGAGATGAACAATTTTCAGATTATGAAATTAATGTCATCTATAATCTTATGGGAAAAATGCACTAAATCACAATTGATTCAAAAAAATGCAATTTAAAACATCTCAGAGGTACCACCTCATACCTCTCAGGTTAGCTACCATAACAGGAAAAGATAATGATAAATATTGCAGGGAATGTGGGAAAATGAACATTAATGTACTGTTGGTAGAAAAATGAAATGATGCAACTGTTCTGGAGAATAATTTGGAACTATGTCCAAAAGGCTATAAAATTGCGGTTGCCCTTTGACCCATCAGTGCCACTACTGGGTCTGTTTCCCAAGGAAATAAGAAAGGAGAGAAATGGACCCACATGAGCAAAATTGTTTGTAGTAGCTTTTTTTGTATTAATAAAAAACTGGAAAATTAGTAGATGCCCCTCATTGGGGAAATGGCTGAACAAATTGCAGTGTATAATGATAATGGAATATTATTGTTCTATAAAAATGATGAACAAGTTGATTGTAGATAAGTCTGGAAAGATTTAGATGAACTTATCCTGTGTGAAACAAGTCGAACCAGAAGTACATTGTACACAATAACAGGAAGAATGTGATAATCACCTATGAAAGATTTGGTGTCTCTTAGTAATTTAGTCATCCAATGCAAACCCAGTAGTCTTTTAATAGAAAATGGCGTCCTCATCTAGGAGAAAAAAAAACTTATGAAGATTAAATGTAAATCAACATATGCTACATTCACTTCTCTTTTCTGATTTTATTTTTCTTTCCTATAGTTTTTATTATTTGTTCTAATTTTTCTTTCCCAACATGATCCTTAAAACAATGTATATAAAAATAAATGAATAAATTTAATTTTTAAAATGAGAAAATAAAGGAATTTGGAAAAGTTTGAGAGAGAGGTTGGATGAGTTTTTGCCTTTACACTCCCATCTTGGCTCTGCTTCTGTATGATATGATTCTAAAAAGCAAAACTGTATAGAAAAGATCAAAAACAATAATTATTGTATGCAAATCAGATGCAAGAATAAGAATTGACACAGAAGAATTAGATGATAGACAAAGGCTGCTAGTTCTGGAACCCTACTCTCACTTGGAATGGGTTAAAGAGGAAAGAATATACATAACCATTATGTAGACATATAAGTGTAAATAATCTTCTAAATTCTGAAAGAAATGAAGAAAAGAGGTTAAGAGTGGAGAGATAATAAGGGAGGAATTTTTAGAAATCCCTACTCACATCAGATCTGGCTTAAAGAGAGAACAGCATAGACATTTAGAAGGGAATAAATATCTTAAATTTATAAAGAAATGATAGGGTGAGAAAATAGGATAAGGAGTGTATAGACAGATGTATAGATTAATTAATCATGCCTTCTAAAAATTTCATAGTTTTTCCAAATCTTTTCAGAGGAGATGGAAATCTGACAATTAAACTTCAGAAAGAAAAAGAGAGGGAAAAACATTTTGAAACATGGATGACATTGAGTAACATAGAAAGCAAAGAAAAGTTGTATAAGATCAACTGTAACTATATTAAAATATTATCTTATTCAAAAAATGTATTGCTGGAGTTATACTGAGAAATATGTAACTGTCTGAAAGAAAATGTACAAACGATATACTTTTAAGTTTAATTACTCACTATGAAAAATTTTTCCTAATTCTAGACAATTATTTAAACATCATATAAAGCCCTGCTTTTTTCACTTTCTCATATGTAATTGCTGATATTGACAATTTAACAATCATATCTTTCAAGTCAGAATGAGCTGGAGATTACACACTTTTGCCCTTAGTCTTTCTCATGGTATTACTGATTTATCAGAGACAGTTTTTAGAATAGATTTAATGCTAATCTGTGATTATTTGCTAGATCTGAGGGTCCATTCTCAGGTCAAAGAGAATTCACCAGGTCCACAAAAAGTCTGACTTAAGGGACTTAATTCATGATCTTGCTTCATTTAAGCTATTTTTTTGTATGATGGAAACAAGGAGTTGTCTTATCTCTAATCTATCTTGCATATTGAATAACTTTCTAATTTGCTTTTGGAAGATCATAGACATGAGCCATATCTGGCTTTTGAGTGATTTTTCTAGGACTTGGTTTTAAGAGTTTAAGGTAGGGATGGAACGGGGAAAGAATGGGATAAATATTTATAAAGTAGCAACTATAAGTCTTCCAGCACACTAAGTGATAAATAGTCTAACTCTTATTTAGAATTGGAATTCCTAAGCCTGAATTTTGGTTGTATGAATCCAGACATTAGGGAAAGAAAGTCATGTCTTTTGGATCTTAAGCTTTTGCTAAAAAGTAAGCATCAGAAACAATCAACCTCAATAAATGTAAGTGTGGTGAACTCAAGATCATAAACTGCTTGGATTAAAAAAAAATATTGAAAAGAACTTCTAGGGAAAGTTAAAACTAGTTTGACAAAAAATTCATTTTATATCAATATCATATGCCATAGAACACAATATATTTATGATGTATATGTGACTGTAATATTAAATATCATTTTAAATTGGATTGAACAAAATCATATATTTTTGCAATAATGAATAGGGACAGACTTTTTAAATGTTAAACTTTCTCAATGTGTCAATTTCCTAATTAGAGATAGAATTTGTAGCCCCCAAATAGAGATGAATATGAGAGGTAAAGTAAATAAAACATCAAATTAAAAACTTTTTAACAAGTAAAATCAAATTTGCAAGAATAAGATAAAACAATGCTGATTTTTTTAAAAAAGCATTATCAAATGCTTCAAGAGTCTGATCTCCAAAATATTGTTGAAACTATTAGGACAAACATGTAAAACCAAGCTAAAACTTAATAATATGAAAGACCTAGAATTAGGAAGATAAATTCAAAACAACCCTCTGTGTCACACGGCTGTATCAAATTAGACACACAATTTAACCTCCTCAGTTTCCTCAACTGTAAAATGGAAATAACAATGACACCTACCTTGTCAGATCTAAGAATGGATAAAATAGCAAGTCAAAAAAAAATGACTATATCTGTGAGGGTAAGACCCTCAGGGTTTCTGGCCAAAAAAGAAATGAGTGCTATTTGCATTCACTCTGAGTCCATCAGGATACAAACAATAACTCCTTGGTGCTTGACCTGAAACTTTCTTGTCCTCTTTCAGAATATAGGACAAAAAAACAACCATTGTAAGTAGAGCTGCCCCATTGGAGACTCAACTGGAACTAGATGGTTAAGGAAATCTTTTTTTCCTTCCATCTTTCCTTCCTTCCTTCCTTCCTTCCTTCCTTCCTTCCTTCCTTCCTTCCTTCTTTCCTTTCTTCCTTCCTTCCTTCCTTCCTTCCTTCCTTCCTTCCTTCCTTCCTTCCTTCCTTCCTTCTTCCTTCTTTCCTTCCTTCTTTTTCCCATCCCTTTTTCCTTTTTTCTTTCCCTTTTCTCCCTTTTGTCTTTCCCTTCTCTCCATCTGTTCACATAAGATAT
Organism: Sarcophilus harrisii; assembly: GCF_902635505.1. NCBI lineage: Eukaryota > Metazoa > Chordata > Mammalia > Dasyuromorphia > Dasyuridae > Sarcophilus > Sarcophilus harrisii. The sequence goes on from NC_045426.1 coordinate 200,681,391, forward strand.
AATACCCTTACCTGCAAGTGCTCTTAATTTTTTTTTCTTTTGGTTCTCTGAAATGTCTGAAGATATCTTGGGGTTTACTGGCTAAATTTCTTTCATAAGGAACATGCCTTAAACCAAACCAAAGAATATATAAAATATATATAAAATTATTAATTATATGAAATTTGTTCCAAATCACTAATGATAATTAAAAATGTAATTTACAAAAACCTGTGAGCACTAAATAGCTCAGTAGAGAGAGCATTAGCTATGGAGTCAAAAGAACCTGAGTTCAAATTCAGCCTCAGACATTGTCTGGTGGCCCCAGACAAGTCACTTAATTCCAATAGCTTTGTATTAAAAAAAAAGAAAGAAAGAAAAGGAAAAGAAAAAAATCCTGTGAGTTTTTACTTCACACCCATCAAATTCTAAAGTAGCACAAAATATGTAAATATAAATGTTGATAGATATAGGCAGAGAGAGAGAGAAAGAGAGAGAGAGAGACAGAAAAAGAATGCTTCAATTTTTATTTAGTCATAATCACTTCCTTCTCTGTGTAGGAATAGAATTTTTCATTATAAATGCTTCAGTGTAATCGTGGATCATTGTACTGTGGAAAATAGTAAGAGAATTTACAGCTGTTCATCCTAGAACATTGTACACAATACATTTTGCTTAGCTTGAGTTTATGGAGGACTTTCCAAGTTTCTCTGAGAGCATCCTACTCATTATTCCCCGTAGCACAATAATATTTCATCATAATCTTATACCATAATTTATTTACCCTTTCTCCAATTGATGGGAATTTCATCAATTTCCAATTTTTTTTTTTTTGTCCTGAGAAGAGAGCTGCCATAAATATCTTTGTACAAATAGGTCTTTGTTCCTTTAAAAAAAAAAAAACTTTTAGAATTCATGCCAAGTAGTGGTATTATTAGGTCAAAGGATATGCATGAATTTATAGACGTTTGGGCATAGATCATATCTTTGTTATCATTTATCAATTGAGATGTGCTTCTTTTTCATAAATTTTATAAATTATAAAAATGATTTTTATAATTTGTAAAATATTTTTTGTAAATTTTACACATTATCAATTAATTCTATGTTTAAGAAATGAGGACTTATAAGAGAAACTTGCTTCAAAATTCTTTTTTTACAATTACTATTGCTAGCTGTAATAACCCCCATTTATTCTATTATTTCTCTCCTTTCACGCTGTTCCTCCTCAAAAGCATTTTGCTATTGGTCATTCAATCACCCAATATGCCCTCTCTTTCATCACCTTCCTCCTTCTCATATCTCATTAATCTTGTACTTCCCTGCAGAAAAAAAGATAGATTTCCGTAGAGGGCTAAGTTAACTCAGCCCAGAGGGAACCTGCTGACAATGTCTGGTCTGGCTCCCCATTTCCCCCTAAGAGCCTTTATGAGAAGTCAAGGAGGGTGTGACCACCTGTGTTCTACTTGAAGCAAGGGAAACTTAAAGTAAAGAGAGGCAGATGCATGTCAATAGCAGGGTGCTTATAGTTAGCACTTGCTCAGGATGATTGATGATATTATGGTTCTCTAGTTAGCACATGCTTAGTGTGCTGTAGTGATGTAATCATGCCAAGGTATTTAAGGGCTAAGAGGATTAGAAATAAGGACTCCATCTTTGAACATCCTGGTGGCACCTGACAGTGGCTGCTGGAGATCCAACCCAGACCTACAGAATGGATCTCCTCTTGTAAGAGGATGATACAAGGAGACTGAGAGGCTGTTGCTGTTCTCTCATCTTTCTGACTGAGAGGTCATTGCATTGTCAGACCTCTCTCCTCTTCCCTCTACCTCCAATTTATCTCGTTCCCAGTCTGCAATACCTGTGTCAGCAAAGGCTGCCCTTGTAACTCCTTCAGATGATTCACAAAGGAGGCTCTTGGAGAATTGACCTGTCCCTTAATATTCCACCAAGGCTGGTCCCTAGATCCTCCAGAGAACTACTCAGGATGGTACGTTTTGGCACCAACATGGGGCACTAAATGTGGGGCCCTAGACATGAGGCTCTAGACTTAAGGCCCTACACTCAGAAATTTGACTGATATTATCGTAAGCTCAGTGCAGAAGTCCCCATGACCCAGAAATAAGATGAGCATAAAAATAGACAAGCAGGAAACTTTGGTAAGGGCTAAACTAGTCAGTTTCATTTTTCAGCTGAAATGGGGCAAATACTAAGAAAAGAGCCTCCACCACCCAAGGGGAGTGGATAGCATGTATAGTTAGGTTAATAAAGAAGCAAGATTTGCTGGTAACTCAGAGGCAGATCACTGGGCTCTTAAATATATTAGAGTACACATCTTCTTGGCTACCTACAGAAGAAAATTTAGAACCAGAAATATGGAAAATAGTGGGAAAGCAACTAATTGAATATTATGAAGCTAAAGGTCCTGATTCAATTCCTGAGGAAATATTCCTTATGTATAAAATAATACAATTGGCTTTAAAGAATCCCACAAGTTCTAAAACAAGGAAAAAATTTTAATGTAGATAGCCAGACAAGGAAATGTGATGAGAAAGAGCAGGAGGAGGATGGTACTGACAAAGCAGCTGAAAGGCAGGGAGAATTGGATAAGAAAGAAGTTAAGTACAATGTTTATGAGCTTAAGAGGTATGGTGTTTCTCCCTTTCACAGCTCAGTTACACCTGAGAAGACGCCCTTAGAGCATTCCCCATCTCCTGACCTTCCTCCCTCAATTATGCTTTTATGAGTGGAAGGGAGGAAGAAGAGTGGGAGGAGCAGTGACACCAACAGCACCACCCATGCAGTAGCTTTGTCCACCCCCTATGACACAATTACAAAGGGCATTAGTTAAAGCTAAAGAGGAAAGACAGGATACATCTGATTTAAGAATAGAAGCATACCATGTTATTGAAGAGCTTGACTATTTAGGTCAAGTCAGGAGAAGATAGACTCCTTTTAATCAAGAAATTATCAAATATCTGAAAAAGGCTCTCACTCTTTATGGGTCAACATCATCTTATGTTAAGCTGGTATTAGAGAATTTGGCTCCTTGTTAGGATTCTTACAAGGTGCTAAGTAAGTGGAATTGAGGATACAGTGATTAAATCTAGTTTAACATTGATTTAATTCTACAACAAATAATGGTTTCCTAGTGATATAATGATCGGTGTGTACTCAGTGTACATCATATAAGCAAGAAGCTCTCAGGGCCAGATACAGAAACCCACAAGAAGCTCTTGGAGGAGGAGACAAATTCATTCCATCTTCCACCTTTGTGCTGGCTGGAGACATTTGGAGGAGTTAGAGGCAGAAGCTGGCAGAGGCAAAAGACTAGTGGCAGAAACTCTCAGAACCAAGGAGATAGATAGGCCTCTAAGAAAGCTAACCAGGCCCAGGAAAAGAGACAAAACTTAGAAGGAAACAATAAAGGACTGGGACTTAACTTCTGACTGCATTCGGGGTGATTATCTTGCACTGAAAGGAAGGCTGCTTCAGAAGCCCCCCAAGAAAACTGCTTCCAGAGAACAGTATATTTTAGAGAAGAATATTACAGCTCCTGAAATTTTAACCCCTAACGATTGGAAATCTATAACAAAGACATGGTTAGAACCTGGACAAAACTTATTGTGGCTTTCTAACTACAAAAGGATGTTCCTTTAGATCTGTGACCATAAGACACTGTGCCATAGTGCTCACAAATATGTTTTATGCCCAGTCTATCATTCAAGCTTTTCAGGATCTGAACATGGGAAGATAGGGTCCCTTTTGGGAAGGAACTTCCAAAGAGACTCATCAGTGCTTTCAGTATGGTAAGCCAGGGCATCTGAAAGCTCAATGTTGGAAAAAGATAAAGTGAAAACAGGGTGGGAGAACAAGACCCAAAACCTCATATTCAAAATACAACAAAAGCTTTCATTGGAGATCAGAATGCAGATTGACTCAGGGAAATGGGAAACAGGGCTCAGCTCCAGGGCCCCAGGCAAAAAAATAACACTTGGGGAATGATAGCAGCCAATGTTACACCCAGATAGTCTTTAGAAGTTCAGTACTCCAACATGATCAATCAGCCAAGAAGCAATCTGATGAGGAAAGGAAATCACAATTGGGGAGAATAGAATTGTATGCTGCTGAGACTACTGAGATATCCCCTGGAGAGCTTAAATCTGTCCCTGTCCGACTTATAGATCCCTTTCCTCCACATACAATCAGCTTGACCATTTCACCTCCAGAGAGTGCTTACAAAACAGTGTCCATGCATACACTGATGTAGGAACCTGAAAAATGTGTAGCTAATGTCCCAGCCACTAATAAAGGTAGACAATGTGTGATCTATCACCCAGGAGAAGCAGTAGCATCAGACCTCCTGATACATACTCCTGATAGTCAACTTGGTGATATTTATACAGATTTTGACTGCCAGCAACAGAATCTAGGAATGTTCTGGATGGCAGCTATTACAGCTGACTGTCCCTATGCTCACTATCTATATAAATGGCATACCATTGAAAAATCTGGTAGATATAGGTGTAGATTATGCAGTCATTAGAGGTGACAATTGGCCCAGTCATTCACCAAAGATTAAGGCAAACACATATATGTCTGGCATAGGAGGATCAATAAAAATGCAGTTAGTGATACCCCTTTGAGAGGGAAATTTGAAAATAAAACAGGAGTTTTTTAAGCATTAACTTAGCTGAGTCTTATAAAAGATATGAATGAACAGTTTTGCCACAGGGAATGAAAAACAGCCCAACTATGTGTCAAATATATGTTGCTGCTGATCTTACTCCAGTAAGAAAAGCATTTCCAAAAGTAATGTTATTACATTACATGGATGATATATTGGGATGTAAAACTTTGAGGAACAAATGTTAGAAGCTTATCTACAAAAGACCACAGAAACACTAAGGAACAGCAAATTGTACATAGATCCAGAAAAAATTCAAAGACATGCTCCTTTTCAATATTTAGGATATGAAGTATACCCTGAGGTGCTTACAGTACAAAAACTTTCCTTAAGAACAGAGAAGCAAAACACCTTAAATGACTTCAAGAAATTGATAGGAGATATCCAATGGATGCACCCAGTTTTAGGCTTGACTACCTATCAATTGCAACCATTATATGACATTTTGAGGGGAGACAGTGCTTTAAACTCACCACACCAGCTTACAAAAGACACTCAAGAGGTTTTGAGAAAAGTTGAACTGGCTTTATCCAATGTGGTTGAAAGAGTCACTCAAAAACCTTTGGAAATATCAGTTTTTGCTACACAAGAAGCACCCACAGCAATCCTTCATCAAGGAGACAGTGTGATAGAGTGGGTGTAACTGCCAGCATAACCAGAACAAAGCCTTACTCCTTACCCAGTGGTTGTGGCAAGAATTTTATTAAAAACCATTAAGCAAGCAGTACAATTATCTAGGATAAGACCTGACAAGATATACCTTTTATACTAATACACAAATTAATGTGTGCTATGAAACCATCCCAGAATGGCAAATTTTATTAGCCATGGCTCCAAATTTTACACACGGGTCTCCATTAAAGATAACCAGACTTACAAAATTAGCAATGGATTCTGGAAGAAAAGGTTTCTAAAGTTCCTCTTAAAGGACCACCTATCTTTACAGATGCATCCAAACATAATATTTGCACTTCATACTCTTGTGACTTAATTACAAAGAGAGCAGTCAGAACTCCTTTTCAGTCCACTTAGCAGAATGAATTGTATGTAATCATTCTAGCTCTTACTTAATATCCAGAAGATATAAATATAATATCAAATTTGGCCTATTCAGTGGTGTGGTACAAAGAATTGCCACAGCCCAAATAAAATTTGTAGCCTCTAATATATATCAACTCTTTAAGAAACTTCAAGAGCAAGTGAGAAAGCATCCAGGTAAGATTTATATCTTGCATGTCCACTCTCATAGTGGACTTTCAGGTTCTATTTTTGTTGGTAATTCAATGGCTGATAGCCTTCTAACCATGTTGGCCAATACTTTTTTATTTTAGGAAGCTCAAGAATCTCATTCTAAATATCATCAGGATGCTCGAGCTTTACGTTTACAATTTGGAATAACAAGAGAAGAAGCTAGGAGCATAGTAAAAGCCTGTACAGCTTGCCTTCCTTTCCACGCCCCTATACTGCCTCCAGGGAAAAACCCTCATGGTTTGAGACCCAATGAAATTTGGCAAATGGATGTGACCCATTATAAATCTTTTGGTTGCCTTTTATCCATGTTCTGTAGACACCTTTTCAGGATTCACTTTTGTAATACCAGCAGCAAAAGAGACAGCCCAAGTGGTCACTGAATTCCTTATACAAGCATTTGCAATTATGGGTGCACCACAAGCAATAATAACAGATAATGAACCTACATATACTTCTAAACATCTTGCATACTTTTGTGCACAGTATAAGATTTTACACACCACTGGCATACCTTTTAATTCCCAAAGACAAGCAATAGTAGAGAGGAGAAACAGAGACATTAAGGTGCTCCTCCAAAAACAAAAGAAAGGGGGAGCCACAGGTAACCCTAGAGAACTTCTAAATCTAGCCCTTTATACTATTAACTTCTTGATTTTTGACAAAGATGCACTGGCTCCAACAGACAGGTTTTATAACCCACCAGAAGGGCAGTGGTCAGTGCAAGCAGCTCCATTATGTTTAAATAATCCCCAGGGGATGTAGAGAAATCCAGAAAGTGGTAAATAGAAGGGACCAGATAGGTTAACTGCTTAGGGGAGAGGATTTGCTTGTATCTTTACAAGTGGAGAAGGAATCAGATGGGTGCCAACAAGCTGTATTCGCCTTGTCCATCACAGAGAGACAGAGCAGACCCTTGAAACAAAGGAGAAGACCCAAGAAACATTGTGTGGTTCCATTGCTGACTGTCCCTACCACTGAAAGAGCTTGGCAGTTCTACTATTTGACTCATGTACATCAAAAATTGTTGGACTTCAAAATCCTCAGGAATCATTGGATTTTCTCAGACATGATAAGACTGTTGCAGGACTTCAAAATCTGCTGGAATCATTGGATTCCCTAAGATATAAAAAGAGTCCCTAAGATAAAAAGAGCAGGACTTCAAAAACTTCCAGGGACCATTGGATTCCCTGGCATGTGAAACAATGGACAATAGATTGGTTTTGGACTATCTCTTGGCTGCTGAAGAAGGCATATGTGTGACTGTTGTTTACATTCCCTCCTTCTAGGACTTCTGGAAATCTTTTACAATACTATGTTGATTTATATTGTTTGTTATACTACTACTTGCATATACAATTCATGTTTGTTACACCACATTGAGCATGCACTGATTGTGGGGAGAGTCATCACTAGTAGCCTGTGCATTATTGCTATGTGCTTGTGTAATACCTCCCGTGCTGATGAGTTTGTGCATACCTGTTTCTAATAAGACCTTTCAGTGCAGAAACCCGCTAGCAATCTCCACTTCCCTTTGGTGCTTTTCATCTCCCTTTCTGAGATGTCAAAGAGGGCATGATCATCTCCTTTTTAGTGCTTTCACTTCCCTTACTGAGAAGTCAGCGGGAGATGTAATCACCTCCCTTTTGGGGCTCTCACCTCCCTGAGAAGTCAGGGATGGCTTGACCACCTGTGTTCTAAAACAAAAGAAAGCAGGAGTTATAGTGGGCTGAAACTGAGCAGATGCACTGAGGTTTGGACAAGCAAGCACCTAAGGCTAATTACCAGTTGGATAATACTCTATTAGCATTTGCTTGGGAAATGGTCCACCCCACCATTCTGTGTTGGTTTTATCTGTTAGTGTATAGAGAGATTGGGAGGAGGGACAGGGAGAGGAGTAAGAAAGCCAGAGTGATTCCAGGCTGTCATTCCTCTCACGTCCACAAAGAATAAAGATCAAGGACGTTTGCTTATCCTGACTCTAGCTGATTCTAAAGTATCCAGGGTGCTACCGCGGTCATCAAACATTTTCTCTCTCAACCTCCCTCATTTCATTTATTAAAAAAAAAAAAAAAAAAAAAAAAAAAACTCTTAAAAATCTTGCTTTTCTTTCCATGGATTTATGGCCAAGTTGTGTTTGTCTCTTAAGTGTTCCTTTTACATTTTAGGAGATACTAACTTATTCTGGGTTTGTGCCTTGAGTTTCTCTGCCACCATTATGAATCTTTATAATAAGATTTTTTTCCTTTGCTCATTATTCTTGCCTACATCTTGACTTTGAACTTGATTTAAGGACTAGACTCCAATTTAAAAAAAAAAAAAACTTCTAGAGTAGGACAGGTATTGATGCTTTCTTAGACCATTGTGGACTGTGTTATTCTAAGATTTCAGGGATAATCTGAGTACCTGAAAGCTTTCAATGATTCTAAAGGGATCTGAGCCAGCACAAAGCCAGACTGCTGCATTTTGTTCCAACATTTTCAAATTCCTGACCTTGGTGTGGGTCTGAACATAATTAGACTGCTGTTAGGCTCAGCTTTTTCAGCCCGATGAAATGCTATTATTTTAGGATGGTCAAATCCTTTTGGTCTAGGATTCCTCCTCCAGATATGTCTCTGTAGGCTGTTAAAAGTTGGAAATTGGGGCATACAATTCACAAAAGGTGTTTCAAATATAGGCATTAGAAATGACATTTAATCTGAAAGCTAGGAAGAATGCTGGGTGAGGTATAGTAAAGTCTGGGTCTCTTCACAATGAGAACCTTACAAAAGGAACTCCACAATAGGAGGAGTAAAAATGATTGGATGTTCTGGAGTTTGAAGGCCCTAGGTACTGTTTTGGGAGCAGCGCCTCAGCTTTTTATTAAATAAGGGTCCTAGACAGGAACTCATGAATCAAAAAAAGATTTCTTGGTAGTAAGAGTGTTGGCACAGAGATGGAAGAAGTTAAAAAATCATTATACTAATGAAATAAGTATCTATATTTGTATTTTACCCAAAGATTTCATTGCTAGGCCTATAAACTAAGAAAGTCAAAGGCAGGATGGAAGTTTTCTTATGCATCAAAGTATTAGTAGTAGTACTTTTTGTGATTTTAAGTGACATAAAAATGTAGATGTCTACATTTTAGTTCAGTACTATTTGTAATCATTTGTTTAATAGAAAGCTTTAATGTAATACAAATGTAATGGAAATAAAGAAGTCACAGAAGCTTGGGAAGATTATTGTAAACTGATGAGTAAAGTAAACAGAACCAGACAATCGATATAAATAATGACTATGAGTCAAAGAATAAAAATCACAGCACCAAATTGAAAATGAATAATATGTAATTATAATGACCAAACATGGTCCTGGAGAAAAGTTGTAAAAGTGCACTCCATTTTTTTTTTTTATTGCAGAAGATTTTCAGGGAGAAATACTGAATTCACACTAAATACAATCAAAATCTTTGTTGGTTTTCAGAAATATTGTTTTTTTCTTTTTAACAATCTTTGTTACAATGGTTTGCTGCAAAGGGGAGAGAGATAAAATTGTTTATGAATCTGATGACAATAACTTCAAAATAATATTTTTCTTTAAGAAATATGGGATAAGAGGATGGAGTCAAGATGTCAGAGAATAAACAAGTGTTTAATCTGAGCTCTTCCTGGCATTTCTCAGATCACCATAAGGTGAAGCCTCTGAACTGATTTTGGAGTGACCGAACCTGCAAATATTTGGAATGTAATAAATTTCCAGCAGAAGGTATTTTGGAACAACATCAGAAAAGTTCTGTTTCAATCAGGCACTAAGGAAGGCAACTTAGCAAAGCTGCAGTGCAAGGGACCTAGGGTGGTGTGGTGTCTACATTGGGAAATCAACTGGGATGTTCTTAGCTAAAATGCAACAATATTGGTTACTCTGTCCTGGGTGGAAGCCAGTGGATCAACACATTAGCTATGAGACATTCAATGCAAATACAAAAGACAAATAGTGAGTCTCTAAACCTCAGAATAAAATAGGAATTGGCTACACTCAGGCTGAAAGTCAGTAGCACCAGCATAGGGCAGTGTAAAGCTGTTGTCACCTGTAGAAGAAGCTTGGAAAAATCTTCCTTTTGATCTAAGAGCAGGCCTCGATCTTTTAAAAATTAGCAAAAAAGCAAAAGGAACTCTGATTTTAGATAGCTTTTATAGAGACAGAGAACAGACTTAAAATCTTGAGGATACTAAATGAAAATCATCTTCAGATAAAGCCATAGTGATATGAGTTGGCCCTCATGTCATAAAGTGTTGTTAGAAGAATTCAAAAAGGATCTTAAAAGAGAGTTAGAATAAAAATGGGGAAAGGAAATGAGAACTTGGCAAGAGAGTTTGGAAAAGGAAAAACAGAAATTATATGAATAAATCTCCTTAAAAAGAGATGTAATGAAATGGGAAAATCATATAACTCCTTAAAAATAGATTTGACAAAGAAAGCTATTCTTTAAAAAACAGAATTTGTGAAATGGAAAAAAAAATCCAATCAACAGAACATCTCATTTAACAGTTCAATTGCCCAAATGCAAAAGTAGATTATAAAGCTAACTGAAGAAAATAATTAACTAAAAATTAGAATTGAACAAATGGAAGTGAATGATTCATTGAGATTTCAAGAATCAGTCAAGAAAACCAAAAATTGAAAAAATAAAAGAAACTGTAAAATACTTGATTGGAAAAAAAACAACTGACATGGAAAACAGATCCAGGAGAAACATTAAACATTAATGGACTTTCTGAAAATCATGATTAAAAATAGTATAAAAATAATCTTTCAGGAAATTATCAAGAAAAATTGCCACGATGCTCTACAATCAGAGGGTAAAATAGCCATTGAAAGTATTTACCAATCACCTCCTGAAAGAGACCTTAAAATGAAAACTCCAAGGAACATTTTCCCTAAATCTCAGAACTAGCAGATTAACTAGAGAAAATATTGCAAGCAGTCAGAAAGACACAATTGAAATATGGAGGAGTTACAATCAGGATTATACAGGACCTAACAGGTTCCACTTTAAAGGATGAAAGGACGTTCATATAATATAAATTCTGAAGGAACATGGGTTGTAATCAAGAATCAACAATCCAGCAAATTTAACTATTACATTCCACGGGAAAAGTTGGACATTTAATGAAACAGGTGAATTTCATTTATTTGTGATGAAAAAACCAGAGCTCAACAGAAAATTTGATTTTCAAAATCAGAATTCATGAGAAGCAAAAAAGAGGTAAAAAGGAAAGAAAAAAAATTTTTTTAAAGTTAAAAAAGCTTACATTCCTACATAGAAAGATGATATATTTAAATCTGCAGATCTGTATCTCTGTTATGGGCATACTTAGAGGGTATGAGTATAATTTAATTTCATTGTGATGACATAAAAAAAGAAACTAGAGGAGGAAAGGGGGTTATACTGAAAGAAGAGGAAAATGGAATTAAAATGGGATAAATTGCATCTCATAAAGAGGCAAAAAAAAATCCTATTGCAATTGAGGAAAAGAAGGGAATTGAAGTGAATCACAGATTGGATTAAAATGCTGAATCCTACAATTTGTTGTTTACAAGAAACACATTTAAAGCAGAGTGATACACAGAATGAAGGTAAAAGTCTGGAGCAGAATCTATTATGATTCAGCTAAAGTAAAAAAAAAAAAAAAAAAAAAAAGCAGGGGCAGTGATCTTGATCTCTTCTGCAAAAACATATATAAATCTAACTAAAAATGATAAGGAAGGAAACTACATATTACTAAAAAATACCATAGATAATGAATATTAATACTAACCATGTATTCATCAAGTGATATAAAATCCCAATTCCTACAGAGAAGTTAAAAGATTTACAAAAAGAAATAGCAACACTACAATACTAGGGAATCTCAAATTTGTTCTAACAGAACTAGATAATCAAATCAGGAAATCAGTAAGAAAATGTTAAGAGGTAAAAAGAATTTTTACAAGTTAGGGGTGATAGACTTTTGGAGAAAATTGAATGGGGACAGAAAGGAATATCTTTTTTTGTGATGGTATATGCAACCTATATAAAATTGACCATTTATTAGGGCATAAATCCCTTAAAATCATATGAAAAAAAGCATCTTTCCAGATTATGATGTAGTGAAAATTATGTATAATAAAGGACCAGGAAAAATAGAACAGAAATTCACTGGAAATGAAATAGTCAAATCCTAAAGAATGAGGGGTGAAACCACAAAGCAGACAAAATTGATAATTTCATCCAAGAGAATGACAATAATGAGATAACATAATAAAATTTGTGCAATTTGGTGTAGATAGTTCTTATGAAATATTTTATATCTCTAGATGCTTAATTACATAAAATAGAGAAAAAGAAGATCAATAAATTGGCCATGCAGCTAAAAAAAGCTAGAAAAAGATTAAATTAAAATTCCCAATTAAAAAACAAATTTTAAATTCTTTTTTAAAATTTTTTTTAGTTAATAGCCTTTTATTTACAGGTTATATGTATGGGTAACTTTACAGCATTGACAATTGCCAAACCTCTTGTTCCAATTTTTCCCCTCTTACCCCCCACCCCCTCCCCCAGATGGCAGGATGACCCAGTAGATATTTAACATCTAAATATAAATTAGATACACAATAAGTATTCATGACCAAACCCTTATTTTGCTGTACAAATAGAATCAGACTCTGAAATATTGTACAATTAGCTTGTGAAGGAAATCAAAAATGCAGGTGGGCAAAAATATAGGGATTGGGAATTCAATGTAATGGTTTTTAGTCATCTCCCAGAGTTCTTTCACTGGGAGTAGCTGGTTCAGTTCATTATTGCTCCACTGGAAATGATTTGGTTGATCTCATTGCTGAGGATGGCCAAGTCCATCAGAACTGGTCATCATCTAGTATTATTGTTGAAGTATATCTTGGTCCTGCTTGTTTCACTCATCATCAGTTCATGTAAGTCTCTCCAGGCCTTTCTGAAATCATTCTGTTGGTCATTTCTAACAGTACAATATTATTCCATAATATTCATATACCACAATTTATTCAGCCATTCTCCAACTGATGGGCATCCACTCAGTTTCCAGTTTCTAGCCACTACAAAAAGGGCTGCCACAAACATTCATGCACATACAGGTCCCTTTCCCTTATGTATGATCTCTTTGGGATATAAGCCCAGTAGTAACACTGCTGGATCAAAGGGTATGCACAGTTTGATAATGTATTGAGCATAGTTCCAAATTGATCTCCAATATGGTTGGATGTATTCACAGTTCCACCAACAATGTATTAGTGTCCCTGTTTTCCCACATCCCCTCCAACATTCCACATTATCTTTCCCTGTCATTCTAGCCAATCTGACAGGTGTGTAGTGGTATCTCAGCGTTGTCTTAATTTGCATTTCTCTAATTAATAATGACTTGGAGCATCTTTTCATATGGTTAGAAATAGTTTCAATTTCTTCATCTGAGAATTGTCTGTTCATATCCTTTGACCATTTATCAATTGGAGAATGGCTTAATTTTTTATAAATTAGAGTCAATTCTCTATATATTTTGGAAATGAGGCCTTTATCAGAACCTTTGACTGTAAAAATATTTTCCCAGTTTATTACTTCCCTTCTAATCTTGTCTGCATTAGTACAAATTTTAAATTCTAAAAATAATAGAGGAAATTAATAAATTTGGAAGTAGGAAAACTAATGAATTCATAAACAAAATTAAGAGCTGTTTTATGAAAAAACCAACAAAACAGACAAATCTTTAATTAATGTGATTAGAAAAAGGAAAGAAGAAAATCAAATCGTTAGCATCAAAATTGAAAAGTTAGAATTTTCCACCAATGAAGAGGAAATTGGAGCAATAATTAGAAGTTATTTTGCCCAGTGATATGTAAATAAATGTGATAATCTAAATGAAATGGATGAATACTTACAAAAATATGGATTATCCAGATTAATAGAAGAGGAAATAAGTGACTTAAATACTTCCATTTTAGAAAAAGAAATTGAGCAAGCTATTAATCAATGTTCTAAGGAAAAATCTCCAAGATCAAAGGATTTACATGTGAATTCTACCAAACATTTAAATATAATTAATTCAAATACTACACAAACTATTTGGAAAAAATAGGGAAATCATTCTCCCAAATTCATTTTATGACATAAATATGATGCTGATACTTAAAGCAAGTGGGGTCAAAACAGAGAAGGAAAATTATAAACCAATTTCCATAATGAATATTGATGCAAGAACTTTCAATAAAATATTAGCAAATAGATTGCAGCAAGTTATCCCTAGGTATAAAGCCATGTAGGATTTATATCAGGAATATATATATATATATATGTATATTAAATATACATAACTATATATATGTATATAAAATATGAATATATGTGTGTTGTGTGTGCCAGGGATGCACTGCTAGTTCAATATTAGAAAAATTATTAGCATAATTGTCTATATCAATAACTAAACTTACAAAAATCATATGATTATTTCAGTAGATCCATGTATTTGACAAAAACCCACATGAATTTCTATTAAAAAGATTGGAGAGTATAAGAATAAATGGAGTTTGCCTTAAAATGATGAGAAAGATTATTTAAAACCATCAGCAAACATCATATGTAATGGGGATAAACTAGAATCATTCCCAATAAGATCATGGATGAAACAAGGCTGTCCATCACCCTCACTACACAATATTGTAATAGAAATGTTAACTTTCGCAATAAGAGAAGAAAAGAAAATTAAAAGAATAAGAGTAGGTAATGAGGAAACCAAATTGGCACTGTTTGTAGAAATATGATGGTCTTGTTAGAGAATACTAGAGAATCAATGAAAAAACTACTAGGAAGAATTTACAACTTTAGCAGAGTTGCAGAATATAAAATAAATCCACAAAATCCTCAGCATTTTTATATTTTACCAACAAATTTCAACACCAACAGATACAAAGAGAAATTCCATTTAAACAAATATAGATATTATAAAATGTTTGGGAGTCTACCTGCTAAGTCAAGAACTATATAAAAACCATTACAAAACACTTCCCAAACAAATAAAGTCATATCTAATCAGTTGGAAAAATATCAAGTGCTCATTGGGGGACTGAACTAATGTAATAAAAATGAAAATACTACCTAAATTCATCTACCTATTCAGTGTCATACCAATCAAACTCCCAAGAAGTTATTTTTCAGAGCTAGAAAAATAATTTAAAAGTTCATCTGGAAGAGAAAAGATCAAGAATTTCAAAGGAATTAATGGAAAAAAATGCATTGAAGGTGGCCTAGCTATACCAAAACCTAAACATCAAAGCCATTTGGCATTGGCTAAGAAATAAAGTAGTTGATCAGTGGAATAGGTTAGGTCTACAGGTCAAAATAGTCAATGCCTGTAGTAATACAGTATTTGACAAACCAAAAGACACCTGCTTTTGGAATAAGACCTCACTGTTTGATAAAATAATTGCTGGCAAACTTGGAAATTAGTGTAGTAGAAACTAGGCTTACCACCTTTTCCACACCTAGCACCTTTTCCAACATAAGGTCAAAATGGGTTGATGAATTAGACATAAAGAGTGATATTATGAAAAAAATTAGAAGAACAAAGGATATTTTCCCTCTCACATCTGTGGAGAAGGAAGCAATTTGTGACTAAAGAACTGGACTACATTATTGAATACAAAATAGATAATTTTTATTATACTGAGATAAAAATTTTTGTACAAACAAAACCAAGGCAGACAAGATTAAAAGGGAAACAATAAACTGAGAAAAAATTTTAACCTTCCAGTGTTCTTTATAAAGGCCTCATTTCTAAAATATATAGAGAATTTACCCAAATGTATAAGAATTCATGCCATTTTCCCATTAATAAATGGTCAAAGGATATGAACAATTTTGAGATGAAGAAATTGAAACCATTTTTAGTCATATAAAAAACTCTAAGTCACTATGTTTTAACTATAGCTTTATAATTTCAAACTATATACATGGATATATTTTGACATTCAGCCCTACATAATCCTGTGTTTTATTTTTTCCCCTCCCTTCACCCTCTCCCCCAGTCAGCAAGTTATCCAATATTTGTTAAACATATGCAATTCCTTTAAACATATATCTACAAATATCATGCTGCTCCTGAAAAATCAGATCAAAAAGGAAAAAAATGAAAAAGAAAACAAAATGCAAGCAAACAACAACAAAAAAGAGTGAAAATACTATATTGTGGTTTACATTTAGTAGCCACTATGCTCTCTCTGGGTGCAGATGGCTTTCTTCATCACAAGACCATTGGAACTGAATCACCTCATTATTGATGAGAGCCATGTCCATCAGTATTGATCATCATATAATCTTGCTGTTGCTATATATAAATGATCTCCTGGTTCTGCTCTTAGAATCAATTCATGTAACTCTCCATGTCTCTCTGAAATCATCCTGCTGATCATTTCTTATAGAACAATAATATTCCATAATATTCATATAACATAATTTTTGCAGCCATTCTCTAATTGATGGGGATCCACTGAGTTTCCAGTTTCTTGCCACTGCAGAAAGGGCTGCCCCAAAATTTTAGCACATATGAGTCCCTTTCCCTCCTTTGTGATCTCTTTAGGACACAAGCCCAGAGAAACACTGCTGGATCAAAGAGTATGCAGTTTGATAGCCCTTTGGACATAGTTCCAAATTGCTCTCCAGAATAGTTGAATCAGTTCACAACTCCACCAATAATTTATTGGTGTCTCAGTTTTTCAGCATCCCCTCCAAAATTCATCATTATCTTTTCCTAGTCATTTTAGCCAATCTGAGAAATGTATAGTGATACATCAGAGTTGTCTTAATTTTCATTTCTCTGGTAAATAATGATTTAGAGCACCCTTTCATATGACTAGAAATGTTTTCAATTTCTTCATCTGAAAATTGTTCATATACTTTGACCAAATGGTCAAATGAAGAATGGCTAGAATTCTTGAAAAGATTTTGTCAATTTTCTATATATTTTAGAAATGAGCCCTTTATCAGAACTCTTGAATATAATTTTCCCCCAATTTATTGCTTCCCATGCAATTTTGTTTGCATTGGTTTTGTTTGTATAGAAACTTTGAAATTAAATATAATCAAAATTAGCCATTTTTCATTCAATAATGTACTCAAGTCCTTTTTTGTTCACAAATTCCTTTCTTCATCATAGATCTGAGAGGTAAACTATATTTTATTGTTCTAATTTGCTCATAATATCACTCTTTATGTCTAAATCATGAATCCATTTCAATCTTAGTTTTCCTAATATTGAACCAGCCCCGCATTCCTGGTATAAATTCCACTTGGTCATAGCTTGAGGATGCTTGTTTATAAACTCTTTGCTAACATGTTATTTATGATTTTGCATTAATATTCATTAGAGCAATTAGTCTGTAATTTTCTTTCTCTGTTTTGACACTACTTGGGTTAGGTATCAGTACCATATCTGTGTCATAAAAAGAATTTCATAGGATTCTTTCTTTCCTTATTTTCCCAAAGAGTTTGCAAAATATTGAAACTAATGGTTCTGTAAATGTTTGGTAGAATTCACATGTAAATGCAACCAGCCCGGGAGATTTTTTCTTAAGGAGTTGATTAATAGCTTGTTCAATTTATTTCATTCAGATGGGACTATTTAAGTAATTTGTTTCCTCTTCTGTTAATATGGGCAATCTATATTTTTGCCATTTCACTTAGATTATAATGTTTATTGGCATATATTTAGGCAATATAGTTCTTAATTATTTCTCCAATTTCCTCTTCATTGGTAGAAAGTTCATCTTTTTCGTTTTTGATATTAATAATTCCCTTTTTCTTTTTCTTATTAAATTAACTAAATGTTTATCTATTTTATTGTTTTTTATAAAACCATCTCTTAGTTTTATTTATTAGTTAAATAGTTTTTTTTTTACTTTAAATTTTATTAATCTACCCTTTTATCAGAATTTCAAATTTGACATTTATTTTGCAGTTTTTATTTGTTCTTTTGCTAGTTGTTTTTTTTTTTAGTTGTTAGCTGAATTTATTGATCTCCTCTTTCTCTATTCTATGTAATTAAACATCTAGAGGTATAAAACTTCCCCTAAGAACTGCTTTGGCTGCAGCACATACATTTTGGTATATTGTCTCATTACTGTCATTGGTTGACATTATTGGTTGAAATTATTAATTATTGTATATGATTTGCTATTTCACCCACTCATTCTTTAAGATCAGATTATTTAGCTTCCAATTAATTTTTGGTCTATTTCTCCCTGGCTCTTTGTGCATGTGATTCTCATTGCATTATGATATGAAAAATATGCATTTATTAGTTATGTCTTTCTGCACTTGATTATGAGGTTTTTAATACCCTAATATATGGTCAATTTTGATATAGATTACATGAGCCACCAAGAAAAAAAAAGTATAATACTTTCTGTCTCCATTCAATTTTCTTCAAAGTTCTGTCATACCTAATTTTTCTAGAATTATATTTGCCTCCTTAACTTATTATTTATTTTGAGGTTTGATTTATCTACTTAGTGAGCAAGGTTGAGATCCCCCACTAGAATACTTTTCCTATTTCTTTGTGCAACTCTATTAACTTCTCCTCTAGGAATTTGGATGCTATACCACTTGGTGCATTTTTGATTAGTATTGATATTACTTCATTATCTATTATATGTTTTAGCAAGATATAGTTTCATTCGTTATCTATTTTTTCATTAGATTTATTTTTGCTTTTGCTTTATCTGAGGTGAGGATTGCTATCCCTGCCTTTTTTTTTTTTTACTTCATCTGAAATATAATAGATTATGCTCCAGCCTTTTACCTTATTCTGTATGTATTCCTTTGTTTAAAATGTGTTTCTTGTTAATAGGATATTATAGGATTCTGGATTTTAATCCAGTCTGGTATCCACTTTCATTTTATGAGAGAGTTCATCCCATTCATACGCATAATTAAAATGAACAATTCTGTATTTATGCCATCTTATTTGCCCCAAATTATGTTTTTCTCTTTTCTTTCCCTCTTTCTTCCTCCAAATTTTAAAGATTTTAAAGATGATATAAAAAAGAAACTAGAGGAGGAAAGGGGGTTATACTGGAAGAAGAGGAAATTTGAATTAAAATGGGATAAATCACATCTCATGAAGAGGCAAAACTATCCTATTACAATTGAGGAAAGATGAGAGGGGGATGAGCATTATATAAATCATACTCTCATCAGATTTGGCTTAAAGAGAGAATATCAAGTATGGTTAGCTGCATAGAGAAACTTGTTTCACCCTATAGGGAAGCAGGATGGGAAAGGGGAAAGTAAAGGGGGGGCCTAATAGGAGAGAGAACAGAAGTAGAAGGGGAATGGTATAAGAAAGGAGGAAGAAAAAGAGAGGGCTGTTTGAGGGAGGTGGTAATTAGAAGCAAAATATTGGGGAGGAGGGAAAGAGGGAAAGGAAAGAGAAAAATATAACTGGGGGAAACCATATGGCAAGAAATACAGAGTTAGTTATTTTAACAGTGAATGTGAAGGGGATGGACTCTTCAATAAAATGGAAGTGGATAACAGACTAGTTTAAAAGCCAGAATCCTACAATTTGTTGTTTACAAGAAACACATTTAAAGCAGAGTGATACATACAGAATATATTAGGTTTTTGCTTTCCTTTCCATTTATATTACTCCTCACAAATTAGATGTGAAAAAGAAAACAACTTATTGAAAACCAGAATTTATAAAATGAAAAAAAAATCCCGTGAACACAACAACTCATTTAAAAGTCCAATTAGCTAAATGTAAAAGGAGATAAAAGAACTAACTGAAGAAAATAATTCACTAAAATTAGAATTGAACAAATGAAAGTGAATGACTCAATGAGCCATAAAGAATTAGTCAAACAAAACCAAAAAAAAATTAAAATAGAAGAAAATATAAAATGCCTCCTTCGAAAAAAGCTGACCTGGAAAAAAGAGCCAGGAGAGGCAATCTAAGAATTATTGGAGTACATGAAAAACATGGTTAAAAAAAGAGCCTAGACATCATCTCTCAAGAAATCATCTAGGAAAATTGCACTGATGTTCTAGAATCAGAGGACAAAATAGCCATTGAGAGAATTCACCAATCACCTCCTGAAAGAGACCCCCAAATGAAATCTCCAAGGAATTTCTCAGCTATATTTCAGAATTATCACATCAAAGGGGAAAATATCACAAGCTTCCATAAAAGAACAGATGAAATATGGTTGAGCCACAATCAAGATTATCCAGGACCTAGCAGCTTTCACATTAAATTATTGAAGGACCTGAAATATGATATTCTGAAAGGCAAAATAACTTGGATTGCAGCCAAGAATTAACTATCCAACAAAATTAACCATTATCTTTCAAGAAAAAACATAGATATTCAATGAAATGGGAAATTCATTCAATTCTGATGAAAGACTAGAGTTGAACATAAAATTTGTTCACCAAATACAGAACACAAGAGAAACATAAAAAGGTAAAAAAGGAAACAATTAAAAAAAACTGTTTCCTTTAAAGTTTATATCCCTTTATGGAAAGATGACATGTTTAACTCTTAAAAACTATATCTTTGTTATGGGTATAATTTATAGAGTCAAGTATAATTTGTTTTTATTGTGATGATACACACACACACACACACACGCATATATAAAGAAAATAGAGACGGAAAGTGGATTGTACTGGATGAAGAGGGAAAATGGAGTTAACATGGGGTAAATTGCATCTCATGAAGAGGCAAAACAAATCTATTACAATTGAGGGAAAGAAGGGAGATGAGATGAGTATTGTGTGAATCTTACTCTCATCAGATTTGGCTGAAAGAGAGACTATCAGACATATTTGACTCCACAGAGAAACTTGACTCACCCTATAGGAAGTTAAGAGAGGAAAGCAGAAAGGAAAGTGAGAGCCTAATTTTAATAAAGGAGAACAGACATAGATGAGAAATGGTATAGGAGAGGGGCAATGGTTATAAAAGTTGATGGTTGTTTGAGGGAGGTGGTCATCAGAAGCAAAAAATTAGGGTGGAGGGAAAGGAGAAGAGGAAAGAGAAAAGTATAACTGGGGGAAAATAGGATAGCAGGAAATACAGAGTTAATAATTTTAACTGTGAATGTGAATTGGATGAACATGCCTGTAAAATGGAAGTGGACAGAAGATTGTATTAAAAGCCAGATTCCTACAATATGTTGTTTACAAGAAACACATGTAAAGCAGAATTATACATACAATATAAAGGTAAACATCTGTTTAAGAATCCATTGTGATTCAGCTCAAGTAAAAAAGAAGGGGTAGCAATCCTGATTTCAGATAATGTAAAAGCAAAAATAGATCTAATTAAAAGAGATAAGGAAGGAAACTACACTATACTTAAAGGTATCATAGAAAATGAAATTATATTAATATTAAACATATATGTACCAAGTGGTATAGCATCCAAATTCCTAGAGGAGAAGTTGAGAACTTCAAGAAAAATAAGACAGCAAAACTGTACTTCTTTAAGATTTCAACCTCTTTCTATGAGAACTAGATAAAACAAACCATAAAATAAATAAGAAAGAAGTTAAGGGGTAAAGAGAATTTTGAAAAAGTTAAAAGTGATAAAATTTTGGAGAAAATTTAAGAGGGATAGAAAGGAATATTCTTTTTTCATGGTGATATATAGAACCAATATGAAAACTCCATTAATTGAGCATAAAACCTCAAAATCAAGTGAAAAAAGGTGAAATAGTAAATGTTTTGTTTTTTGTTTTTCCGATCATGATGCAATAAAAATTAGATGCAATAAAAGGTCAGGGGAAAATAGACCAAAAATTGATTGGAAACTAAATAATGTAATTCTAAAAATGAGTGGTGAACAAAAAAAAAATCATAGACACAATCATAATTTCATCCAAGAGAATCACAATAATGAAAGAACATACCAAAATTTATGGACTGCAACCAAGCAGTTCTTATGGGAAACTTTATATCTCTTGATGTACTTGCATAAAATAGAGAAGTAGAAATGTAATGAATTGAGCACGGTACTAAACAAGCTAAAAAGAGGGAAATTAGTCCCTCATTTTAATACCAGATTTGAAATTCTTCAAATAAAAGGGGAGATTATCAAAAAAAAATTGAATGTAAGAATAGTTATAAAAAAACAACAAAATAGATAAACCTCTAATTAATTTGATTAGAAAAAAGAAGGAAGAAAATCAAATTGTAACTATCAGGAAATAAAAGGATTAACTTTCCACCAATGAAGAAAAAATCAGAATAATTAGGAGTTATTTTGCTCAACTATATGTCAATAAATGTGGTAATCTAAGTGAAATAGAATAGTAGTTACAAAAAATATAGATTGCTCAGATTAATAAAAAAGAAATAAATTACTGAAATAGTCCCATTATAGAAACAAAAATCGAAAATGCTATTAATCAACTTCCTAAGGAAAAAATCTGCAGGTTGAAATGAATTTACATGTGAATTCAACCAAACATTCAAAGTACAATTAATTCCATTACTATGCATACCATTTGGGAAAATCGTGAAAGAAAGAGTACTCTAAAATTCCTTTCATGACATATATGTAGTGATGATACCTAAACCAGGTAGGGTCAAAATAAAGAAAGAAAACTATAGATGAATTTCCAAAATGAATATTGATACAAAAATCCTAAATAAAATTTTAGCAAAGAGATTACAGAAAGTTATCCCCAAGACAAAACACCATGACCAAGTAAAATTTGTACCAGAAATGCAGGGCTGTTTCAATATTAGGAAAACTATTAGCATAATTGACTGTATCAATAGCCAAACTAACACAACTCATATGATTATCTCAATAGATGCAGTTATTTGGGGAAAAAAATCCAAAATCCATTCCTATTAAAAACATTGGAGAATATAGGAATAAATGGAGTTTTACATAAAAATGATGAGAAGGATCTATTCAAAACCATAAGCAAGCATCATACTGGGGATAAACTAGATCAATTTCCAATAACATCAGTGGTGAAATAAGTTTGCCCACTATCACCAATACTATTCATCATTGAATCAGAAGTGTAGGTTTGGCAATAAGCAAAGAAAAAAAATATCAAAAATTAGAGTAGGTAATGAAGAAATCAAATTATCATTCTTTGCAGAAGATAAAATGGTGTACTTAGACAATCCTAGAAAACCAACTAAAAATACTAGAAACAATGCACAACTTTAGCAATATTGCAGGATACAAAATAAATTCACAAAATCATCAGCATTTTTATATTTTACCAATAGTGTCCAGCAGCAGGACATACAAAGAGAAATCCCATTTACAAAAACTGTAGATAATATAAAATATTTGGGATTCTACCAGCCAGGGAAAATTATGAACTCTATTACAAAACATTTTCCACACAGATAAAGTCTAATCAATTGAAAAAATAGCAAATGCTCATGAGTGGGTTAAGCTAATACAATAAAAAAAAATGTTTCCAGTGCCATACCAATCAAATTCCCAAGACATTATTTTACCAAGCTAGAAAATATAATAACAAAGCTCATCTGGAAGAAAAAAGGTCAAGAATTTCAAGGGAATTAATGAAAAATGCAAATGAAGGTGCCCTAGTTATACCAGAGTTAAAATTATATTTTAAAGCAGCAGTCATCGCAACTTTTTGGTATTGTCTAAGAAACAGAATAGTCAATCAGTGGAATAGGTTAGGTTCAAAAGACATAATAGCCAATAACTCTATTAACCTAGAGTTTAATACACTCAAAGACCACAGTTTCTGGGATAAGAACTCACTATCTGACAAAAATTGCTGGGAAAATTGGAAATTAGTATGGAAGAAATGTGGCATTGGCTTATACCTAACATCCTGTACCAAAATAAGGTTGAAATGGGTTCACTATTTAGTCATAAAGAGTGGTGTTGAAAGGAAATTATAAGAGCAAATGATAATCTACCTCTCAGATCTGTGAAGAAGGAAGCAAATTGTGGCCAAAGATGAACTGGAGTACATTTTGGAATGTAAAATGGTTAATTTTAATTATATTCCATTTAAAAGGTTTTGTTTAAAAAAAATCAATACAGACAAGATTAAAAGAGAAGCAATAAAGGGAAATAATTTTTACATTCAAGTATTCCTATAAAAGTTTCATTTCTAAAATATATAGATAATTTACTCAAATTTATAGGAATTCAAACCATTCTCCAGTTGACAAATGGTCAAAAGATATGTACAGACAATATTCAGATGGAGAAATTGAAACCATTTCTACTCATATGGAAAGGTGATCTAAATCAATATTGATTAGAGAAATGAAAATTAAGACTGAGATACCACTACACAATTCTTAGATTGGCTGAGATAACAGGAAAAAGATGATGATGAATATTGGAAGGGATGTGGGAAAATTGGTAAACTAATACATTGTTGGTGGAGGTCTGAACTTGACCTTTCTGGAGAGCAATTTGGAAATATACCCTAGGGTCTATCAAATTGTGCATACCTTTGTATCCATTATCTACTGGACTTGTATCCCAAAGAGATCATAAAGGAGGGAAAGGGTCCCATATGTGCAAAAATGTTTGTGGCAACCCTTTTTTGTAGTGGCAGAAACTGGAAAAAGAATAGATGTTCATCATTTGGAGGATGCTGAATAAGTTATGCTATATAAATTATATTGTTCAATGAGAAATTATCAGAAAAATTATTTCAGAGAGACCTGGAAAGACTTATATGAACTGATCCTAAGTGAAATGAGTAGAACCAGCAGATCATTGTACATGGCAACAGCAAAATTATATGATGATTAATTTTGATGGACATGGGTCTTTTCAACAATGGTATGATTGAGGCCAATTCCAATGGTCTTGTATGAATAGAGCCATCTGCACCCAGAGAGAGAATTGTGGAGACTATATGTGGATTACAAAATAGTATTTTTATTATTTTTGTTGTTGTTTGCTTGCATTATGTTTTCTTTCTCATGTTTTTTTCCTTTTTGATCTGATTTTTTCTTGTGCAACATGATAATTGTGGAATTAAATATAGAAGAATTGCACCTATTTTATATATATTGGATTACTTGCCAACTAGGGGAGGAAGTAGGGGGAATGGAGGAAAAAATTTGGAACAAAATCTTTTGCAAGGATGACTGCTGAAAATTATCGATGCACTTATTTTGAAAATAAAGAACTTTAATTTAAAAAAAAAAGGAATATGTGACCAAAGGCAATTTTAATGTGTCTCCCCTATATTAGACTTGTAATACACTATATAAATTTATACTATTCAGAGTTAGTAGGGGTATGAGAATTAATTTAGTTTGTCCTCCTCATTTTATAGAGGATGAAACTGATACTGAAAGTGGTGTGAAATATCATATGGCAATAAAACTGGGATTTGAATGCAAATATGTTGAATATAAATGATCAAGTGGTTTTTATCCCTTACACCATGGAACCATTATAGAGATCTCTCTAATGATTAAGGAAGAAAGCTTATTTATTTTTTTTTAGCAGAATTGCACTTAATTCACAATGTTTTGCTCTAGTACTAAAATAATAGTAATGGTACATTTGCACATTCAAAATTTAATTTATGATTAATAAAATTTTAAAGGTTTGGGTATGCACACTAATTTTGACATAACTTTATTTAACTTCTTGTATTCATCACAATATATATAATCTTGAATGTAGAAATTTTTTTGGTCTTAAATTGCTTTCTTGCCTACCAGGGGGAAAATTACAAAAATTAAATCTCAGATAGAAGTCACAGAAGGCTAGTGACTCAACGAATCTTTGTGTATTTTTGTGCTTATTAGTAGATAGAATCTTTTGATAAGCCTGGCACATTAAAAATAAAAATGATCTGCCATTAATTCACATGCAAAATGACAACAGTATACACATTAGCTAATTTCTATAATTCTACTGATTTACTTTGTGTGAGAAACATTGGGTGTGAAATAAAATGAGTCTAATGATAAATGGATGATTCATCATAGTTTGGCCAATATTGCATTAATATGGGTAGAGATTAAGTGGAAAAAATTCCAAAAATCCTTTCAGAGTTGTGAAAATTGGGAAAAAAGGCTCATTGCATCAAACATATGACAAAAAAAAGATAGATTTCTATGAACTCCAAACCTTTTCTGTATAACAAACTTTTCAAAGTTAGTACTGAAAAAAGTTGTTCATAATACACACTTAAACATATATATATGCATAAATATACATATTTATGTGCATTCATGTTTTCATACCACAAGGAATTTTCTATGTTACACAAGAAGTTCACACATTATCAATGCACCAACAGGTAAACCCTGAACCTTTCCTTTGAAGTCAGCTAACAGTTTTGGAAAACTTAAGTGAGTTTTTCTATTAGTTACATGTTTTCATATCCATAATTTTTTTTCATAAAAATTTCCCTAAAACTAAATCACCTGTAAAAGAATTCATGCTTTTTATTCTATTATTTTTTCAAAAATTATAAATGAAAAACATGTTCAGTGAAATAATCTTCATTGATTCTATCAATTTAAGAACCTGATTAAATAAAAAATAAAATCCCCCCACAACTGAATAAACATGCTAGAAAGGCAAACAATATATTTAATTCCAAAGAAAAATATTGTAAACATCCGGACAAAAATTTTTATTCAAAATTAATTTTTTTATTGCAAAAAGTATACTACATTATCAGCTTCTCTATAAAAATCCTCCTGGGTATTTTGCTATTCCCCAATTGATAGGTATCTACTCATTTTCCAATTCTTTGCTATCTCAAAAAGAGCTGCTACAAATATTTTTGTACATCTGAGTCCTTTTTCCTCCCTTCATGATTTCCTTGGGATAAAGACCCAGTAGTGGAACTGCTGGGTCAAAGTATATGCATATTTTATAATTTTTTGGCCATAGTTCCAATTGTTCTTCAGAATGGTTGAATCATTTCACAACTTCACCACAAATTCCTTAGTGTCCCAGTTTTCCCCACATACCCTCCAGCACTTCTCATTATCTTTTCCTGTCATCTTAACCAATCTTAGAGGTATGAGGTGGTCCCTCAGAGTTGTTTTAATTTGCATTTTTCTAATGAATAGTAATTTAGAACTTTTTTTTTCCATATAACTATAGATGGCATTAATTTTGTCATATGAAAATTGTTCACATCTTTTGACCATTTATCAATTGGAGAATAAGTTGTATTTTTGTAAATTTGACACAGTTCTTTATATATTTTTGGCATGAGGCCTTTATCAGAAAGATTTTTTTCCCAGCTTCATACTTCCCTTTTACTTTTGTTTTGTTTGTGCAAAACCTTTTTATTTTAATGTAATCAGTTTTCCATTTTGCCTTTCATAATGTTCTCTAGTTCTTCTTTAGTCATAAATTTCTCTCTTCTCCAAATGTGAAGACCGCGTATTTTAAAATCAGCCAGAGTCAGGAATTCAGGTTAGGGGAAAATCGTCAATCTTTATTTTCAGTGGAGATGAAGAAAGATCAGAGGTGGTAGAGAATCGGCAATAGCAATGTGTTCAGCTGAGTCAAGAAGCTAGCTAGACCAGAAGCCACAAGACCAGCAGTCACCAGAATGGAACCCAGTCAGCAATCTCTCCCAGCCTCTCTTCCTGCCTTTCTGCCTCCATCCACCAAAATCATCATTTCCTATACAACACATCAGGACTTGCACAGAGAGTGGGTGGGGTCATTCTTTATCCAAACATGTATATTAATAGAATATAGTCCAATTACTATTTAGCCTCATGTGCTTGGGACCTCAGTGCATCAACTCAAGTCTCAGCCCATTACATCCAAAGATCTGTGTAGTGTTCTCTTCTTTTATATAATATATGGTCATCCTCTGGGAGCAGATTTCTTGGGGAGGTTTTCTGGAGGCAGCCTTAATTTCAATTCAGAGTAATAATCACCCCAAATACAGCCAGCTGATAAAATCCAAACGTTTATTTTCTCCTTCCAAGTCTTATCTCTTTCCTTTATCCTTTCCTTTCATCTGATTTCCTTTGGAAATCTTTAGCTTTTTTAGAGGCCTATCTCTCTGCTTGGTTCCAAGAGCTCTTGCAGCTTGTCCTTTGTAACCTCCAGCTTCTGCCTTTAGCTCAAACTCCAACTCCTGGCAATCTTCTGAACTGACTCTCCTCTACTCTCAATCGTTTCAACAGAACTTCTCCTGACTGAGCTCAGATGTTTTTATGCTCTTTCAAAGGTTGACTCCTCCTCTGAGAATGGGATGATGGGAGGTGTGAATTTGAATATCTCATACTGAACCCTGAAATCTCCCAAACGTGTGAACTAATGTGTGAGCTAATGTGTGAACTCTCAAAGGTGTTAACTTAAGCATTGTTTCTATCAATATTAGTGATTTAATACCTTGTAAGGATTTGCTCTAATGTGTGAACCAATAAGCATTGTATCCATTCCATTGAGTTAACAGTAGGATTCTAACATCAGGAAATAAAATCAAAAGCACTAGGTGAAAGTGGCCAACATATAAATTTAGGCCTAATGTCAGGAAAGCCTTCCTAAAATCAGTGATGTTTAAAATCTCCATGGGTTGCCTCAGGATGGAATAGCTTTTCCCTCATTAATAATTTCCAGGCAATCCTGAATACATTGTAATGGGGATTTCTTCTGGCTATAGATTGGGCTAGGAAAATTGTGTTCTTTTTCTTTTTCTATTATATAATGGTTCTCTCTGGGTGCAGGTTTCTTAGGGAGGTTTCTGGAGGCAGCCTTAGTTTCAGTTCAAAGTAATAATTACTTCAAATACAGCCAGGTGTTAAAAGTTCAAATCCTTTATTATCTCCGGTTTCTGAATCTTCTTCCTGGGGCCCAGTTAGCTTTCTTAGAGGCCTATTTCTCCTTGGTTCCAAGAGCTCTTGCCACTAACCTTTTGCCTCTGCCAGCTTTGTCTTCTCTTCTTCCAAATGTCTCCAGCCAGCACCAAGGTGAAAGTTGGAATGAATCTGTCTTGCTTCCGAAAGAGTGCTTCTGGGTCTGGCCTTGAGAGCTTCTTGCTGTACACTGAGTACACACCAATCATTATATCACTGGGAAACCATTATTTGTTGTAGGACTAAATCAATTCTAAACTAGATTTAAACATTGTCTCCTCAATTCCACTTAGTATCTTGTTTCAAGTCCTGGCCCATAACATTTCCTTGTAGGATCAGATTAATCATACTGAACCATGCTAAATTAGATAATTATTGTCTCTATCAATTCTAATGACTTAACACTTTTTAAGGATTCCAACAGATCTGGTTGGTAAATTATCCCTTGTTCTCCTAATTTGTTTATGGTATCATCCTTTTTGCCCAAACCATACCCATTTTAACCTTAGTTTGGTATGTGTAAAGTTCTTTGGTTTGGTTTTCTTGGGGTCTCTGGGAACAGCCTTCCTTTCAGTTGAGTAATCACCAGGAGAGTAGCCAGGTGTTAAAGTCCAAATCCTTTATTTTCTCCTTGCCTGGGGCTGGGCAGATTTCTTAGAGCCCTTCTGGAGTCCCGGACTCAATGGAGAAGCTAAGGAGGACAGCCCTGCCACCAAGGTAGTGTGAGATAGGATGAATCTGTTTGAGTCCAAGGGCTTGTCTTCAGCCTCCAGTTCTCTTGTTTTCTCTGCCTCTCTCTCTGAGCCTCTCTGTCCCCCAAGAGCCTCACTGAAGATCAAATGAATCTCTCTCCTTGGTTCTGAGAGCTGAAGCTCCTGCCTCCAGTTCTCTTGTCTTCTCTGCCTCTGAATCTGAGGGGTTTCTGAGTCCCAGCTTATATGCTCTACACTGAGTATAAATCAATCATCATATCACTAGGAAACCATTATTTGTTGTAAGATTAAATCAATCATACCAAACCATGCTAAACTAGATACCTACTGTCTCATCAATTCCACTTAGTACCTTGTAAGAATCCTTTGTTTCAAGTTTAGAGTTCTGGCATGTAACAGGTAGGGTCTCATATGTATTTCAAAATATATATTTATTTCATTCTTGACTAATTTTAGTAATATGAGAAAAATTTACTTTTTTAAGATTTAGAAAGCCTTTTCATCTTAAAATAAAATCTATTGTGTATAAAGCAATGAGTGATTATGCAGTATTTACTTAGCCTGAAAAAATGTCAAAGAGAATGAAAAATACACAGCCTTGGGCTTATCAGGGAAAGTGGAGATGATTCATGAAAAATCATAAATAAATGATGGACATTTTGTATTAATACATGTTCAGTAGTAGGGGCTCTTTCACTCCAAAACTTCAAAAATTTTAACAGGGAATATATTTGGTGAAAATGAAATGGGATAAGATTAGACAGATTGCTTCTAACACATTTCAAGGTGACCCAATATTATATTTGAAAATAAACAAAGGAAATAAAAACTTTAGATAATAGGGATTTTCTTTAGACATATATGCTAGGCAATTAGGGATGTAGATGACTCAGTTGATAAAGCCATTTAGTCTGGAGTCAAGAATATCTAATTTAAAAATCTAACCTAAGATTACCAGCTGTATGACCTTGGGCAAGTCAATTAACCTCTTTTCACCTTAATCCACTGGAGGAGGAAATGGTAAGCTATTTCAATATTTTTGCCAAGAAAACCCCACACATAGTATTGGTGTGCTGTGGTTCACTGGATCATGAAGAATTGAATATGACAATAATTGAAAAACAACATTACTACAAAATAACTAATTCTTTTTGCCAAAAAAAATAGGAGAAAGTGACAAAATAGAAAGACTGAATGAAAAACAGAAAGCAATTATCAATGAATTATCTAGCATAGATCTTTTTCTTCTTTCCTTCCTTCCTTTTTTCTTGCTTCCTTCCTTTCAAATATCTCATTTTAGAATTTTTTCAGATATTTGGCAAAATGGTATTATGCAAAATGTAGCTTATTGCTAGAGAACCTAGCAACAAGAATGCTAGGGAACAGAATAACAAGAGTCTGCATTAACTTGAGACCCTTCATCATGTACCTTGCACACAATGCCCCATTTGTATAGACAACAAAGATAAGTCTTGTGCAAACTTGACCTTTGTGGTCTTTGGCTGGTTGGATCTCAGCTCACTCTTGGGAATGGATGATGAGGCCTCCAGTGTGAGTTTTGCCTCACTGCCTAAAGGTCTGGGGTACACACCCTGTAGATACTCCAGGACAGGCATCGAGCACACACCAAATTGAGATTGCCCCCACTGTCTCAGGAGTTGGGCTCCTGGATACACAAGCTATATACATACTTGCTGATGGGGCATATTGGCAAGGGAGATGAGGGGGATATAAATATAGGACAGCGGAGGGAGGGAGAGGAAGCAGAAGGAGAGAGAGATGATGTAACCAAGCAATAAAGCTTCTCTAACTGCATAAGTGGTGTCATATCCGGAGACATTCGAAGGTTGTAGAGGCAACAATAATTGGGGAAGTGCCCAAACTTCAGCTGGTGTCAGCAGGTCTGCACTAGCTGAAGACTTCAACAACTGGCACCCAAACAGGGACTTTCATTGGAAAGTACTGCTGTAGGGCATGCAAAACAGTTCAACTTTGTGTCAATGGTATGTTCACAGAGTAATACAACTGGGTAGGCAGGAATTTCCCAATGCTTTGATTGTCCACTATTTGGATGATCTATTGTTAGCAGTAGATACTAGCGATGAATGTCAGTTACAACATGTGCATCGAGCAGTTCTCACTGCACTGTAGCTCAATGGCTTATACCCTGCTTCTGATAAAATTCAAACTCAGTCTCCTTTTTCTTATTTGGGTTATGTGGTGGACAGAGTGTATGTTTTTCTACATCCTCCCCAATTGGATATGACCAACATGAAAACTGAACAATTTTCAAAAGGTGATTGATCTGATACAATGGATGAGGTCAGTAATTCCTATTCCACCTTCACTAATGAAGCCCTTATATGACATATTACTTGGTGATCCTTCATTATTGTCCTCCAGCCAGTGGATTCCAGCAGCTAGAGAGAGTCTTTACTCTATTCAACAATTATGGTCTAAATGGCTCACATGCAAAAACCCCACCCTTCCAATTGAGTTAACAATTCAAAAAGATGCCCCCATGTATGCCATGCTCCATCAAGGAGACGTCCCTATTCAGTGATCATACCCTTGAAGAACCATAAAGGTCATAATATCTTGGACTGACTTGCTGGCTGAATTTCTTTGATCCTGCATACAAAGGACACTATGGCTTAATGGGACCTATCCAATTGTGCATTCTCCCAAACCAGAACAACACATTTTAGCTATTGTATAAGACAACTTGTTGTGGACCTCCATAGTGTCCACTGTAAGCTTTAAACCTATCTGTGATAGTCTTTATCAGATGACCACCCCTCTCTGGGTCTTTCTTAAGATAAAATCTACAGAACCAGTTGTGGGCTCAACAGTGTTCACTGGCGCCACCAAATCAGGTGCTGCAATAGTATGTCCTGATACCAATCAACAATGGGTTCTCCACATCCCCTATAAATCTACTCAACAGAATGAACTGTTTGCTATAATTAAAGCTTTAGAATTCTTCCCTCAGGCATGTAACATCGTTTCTGATAGTGCCTATGATGATATAAAGGCTCTTCTTCATCTGCCTTTTGCCTTCATTGAAGATAGAAATACTAATACATCTTTTTTGCTTCAAACAGCTCAATCAACATTCCTCACCTGAACCTCCACAGAATCCCTGTGGTGACCATCCTAATGCCCTCTGGCAAATGAACTTTACTCACTGGGGCAAATAGCTTATTCACATTACAGTAGATACATTTTCCAGGTTCCTGTGGGCAACTATTCAACCAGGTGAGACAACAAGCCATGCCATCTCACATCTGTATCACTGTTTCTCTCTTGCAGGCCCTCCATCATTCCTTAAAACTGACAGTGGCCACACATATTCCTCTAAAGGCTTTGCTCTCTTTTTACAAGAATTTGGGATTCACCACCTGACAGGCCTTCTGTATAATCCCACAGGTCAGGCAGTGGTTGAATGTGCCAACCGCACGCTGAAGACTGTGCTGCAAAAGCAAAAAGGGGGAGGTGCAGGTAGAGGGATGGGATGCTTAACTCAGTCCCAATTGGATGCCACTCTCTACACACTTAATTTTCTTCAATTTTCAGCTACCAATACCCTTACATCAGCTTTATGCTTCTTTGCTATGCCATAGGTCAAGGATTCACAGGTTCTACCCCATACCAAGATGGCTCTGACACAATGGCAAGCAATGTGGAAAAACATATTAGATGGGTCATGGAAGGGGCCAGGGGTGGTGCTCAAATGGAGGATAGGGTATGCTTATATCATTCCAGGTCCTGATGAAGCCAGACATTGAGTGCTAACCCATTCCTTGAAACTCCTGGGACTTTCAGAACAAGAAGAAGAGCAAAAAGAGGCAGAAAAGGAGGACCAGGACATGCCAGTCAGCAGAAAAGAAAGAGCAGAAGAGAAGACTGAAATGGCTGTGTCATGGACTTGCTCTAATCAAATCCAAAAATTGGTAAAGTTTGTAGCTGACATTAATGCATTAGCAAAAAAATTTAGCCTCCCTAACGAGGCTTCTCATGACTTTATTTATTGAATATACCAACATACAATGCCAATACCCTCATGATTGTCTCATATTTTATTGTTAATTGCTTTTTTATTGTATTGTTGTTGCTTTTACCTTGTATCTTCCGATACTTTCTCTCTCTCTTATGACAATCCCTTGCAGAGCTGGTAGCCAAGTGGCACCCCCTTCATAGAATACAAAAAAGGGAAAGATGCTAGAGAACCTAGCAACAAGAATGCTAGGGAACATATTAACAAGAGTCTGCATTAATCTTGAGACCCTTCATCATGTACCTTGCACACAATGCCCCATTTATATAGGGAACAAGTCTGTGCAAAGACAAGTGTTGTGAAAACTTGACCCTTGTGGATCTCGGTCAGCTCACTCTTGGGAATGACTGTTGAGAAGTAAACTATCTTATGTGTTCTAATTTATTTATAATATCATTCTTTATGTCTACATCATGAACCAATTTTTACCTTATCTTAATATACAGTGTTAAGCATGGATAAATGCCCATTTTCTGCCATACTAGTTTCTAATTTTCCCAGCAGTTTTTCTCAAATAGAGAATTCTTATCCCAAAAGCTGAGGTCTTTGGGTTTATCAAACACTAGATTGCTATAGTTATTGACTATTTTGCCTTGTAAACCTAATCTATTCCACTGATCAATTAGTCTATTTCTTAGCCAATACCAAATGATTTTGATGACCACTGCTTTATAATATAGTTTTAGATCTGGTGCAGCTAGACCATCTTCATTTTGTTTGTTTGTTTGTTTGTTTGTTTTCATAATTTCCCTTGAAATTCTTGACCTTTTTTCTTCTAGATCAATTTTGTTGTTATTTTTTTCTAGGGCAGTAAAATAGTTCCTTGGGAGTTTGATTGTGTATCTAAATAAATAGATTAGTTTAGATAGTATTGTCATTTTTATTATATTTGCTCAACCTATCCAAGAGCACTTAATATTTTTCCAATTGTTTAGATGTCTCTTTATTTGTGTGGAAAGTGTTTTGTAGTTTTGCTCATATAGTTCCTGACTTTCCTTTGGCAAATAGATTCCCAAATATTATATACTGTCGATAGTTATTTTAAATGGAATTTCTCTTTGTACCTCTTGCTGTTGGATCTTGTTAGTGATGTATAAAAATGCTGATGATTTATATGGATTTATTTTGTATCCTGCAACTTTGCTAAAGGTGTGGATTATTTCTAATAGCTTTTTAGTAGAATCTAATTATGCCATCATATCATCTGTAAAGATTGATAATTTGTTTTCCTCATTACCTATTCTAATTCCTTAAATCTCTTTTCTTCTCTTATTGCCAAAGCTAGCATTTCTAATACAATATTAAATAGTAATAGTAATAGTGGGCTGTAGAGGGCCATAGATAGTGGGGAAACTCTGGGTAAGATATAAAACCCTTCAGTCCAGAGGGAACCTGCTAACAATGTCTGGTTTGGCTCTCCACCTACCTTTTGTGCTCTCACCTTTCCTGAGAAGTCAAGGAAGGAGTGACCACTTCCCTTTGGTCAAGGAGGGCATGACCACTTGTGTTCTACTTGAAGTAAGGGATAATTACAGTAAATAGAGGCATTTACATATCAATAGCAGGGCATTTATAATTAGCACTTGCTCAGTGTGATGTGATGATATAATGGTTATCTAACTGGCACATACTTAATGTGATGTAATGATGTAATCATATCAAGGTATTTAAGGTCTGAGAGGACTTGAAATAAGGACCCCATCTTTGATCATCCTTCTGAGTTTCCTGACTTCTACTCCATTGTTCTTTCCTTTCCAACAGGCTGCCTCTGTTTTTTAAATCTCTTTTTCCTTTATATTAGTTAAGAGAAATAAGCACACTTATTGCTTTTGCAATATTGCTATGAATTATTTAGCCAAGGAATAACCAACAGAGGTATGGTAATAAAAATTGTCCATAAACCTTGCACAGATGCAAGTCAACCTACCATAAGACACACAATCATCATTGATTTTAATGAGACAAGAGAATGAGCAATATAGCAAGAGGAGAATGTGTCTCCCTTTCAACAAATGCAATAGGCATGGGGGATTTTTACTAGTGTGTTTAATCTATATCAGAGCCTCTCATCAATATCAGTAGACCTCATAATCATTAATTGATACAAAGGAAAAAATATATCTCTGCCTGCAGTTTGCATAAAAAAACAGCCTGGATCCTGAGGAAGGGAGAAGAGTTGTTCCAATGTTGCAGATTTCTGCCTTTTTCTTTTAATCTCACAGC
Source organism: Sarcophilus harrisii (assembly GCF_902635505.1). NCBI lineage: Eukaryota > Metazoa > Chordata > Mammalia > Dasyuromorphia > Dasyuridae > Sarcophilus > Sarcophilus harrisii. The sequence continues at coordinate 200,717,170 of NC_045426.1, forward strand.
TTAGCACAATCAAAATGAGTAATTCAGAGACCATACTTTAAATTCCCATCCTTACTTCAGGGCATTACAGTGAAAATTATTGATCTCGTAATTGAAGTCTGGCACATCACTTTTAGGACTAATTGAAGAAGTAGTGTTGAGCTAATCATCCAGTGCTATTCAGACTATATAGTGATGGATTTATGCATACCTGTTTCAACTAAGATGATCTAGTTTTTATTGTATCGTGATCTGAAAAGAATGCATTTAATCTTTCTGCCTTTCTGCATTTCATTTTGAGTTGTTTATGTCCTAATATATGGCACATTTTTGTATAGGTTCCATAAATTGCTGAGAAGAAATGAAGTCTTTTCTATCTCCATTCAATTTTCTCCAAAGATCTATCATACCCAACTTTTCTATTTGCCTCTTTAAATTCTTATTTATTTTGTGGTTTGATTTGTCTAGTTCTGAGAATGCAAGGTTGAGCTCTCCCTCTATTGTATTTTTTCTCTTTCTTTCTTCTTGCAGTTCTCTTAACTCTTCCTTTAGGAAAAGTGGTATAGATGCTATACCACTTCATGCATGTACATTTAGTATTGATATTGTTTCATTATCTATAATACCCTCTAGCAAGAAATAGTTTCTTTTCTTATTTCTTTTAATTAGATCAATTTTTGCTTTTGCTTGATCTGAGATGAGCTTGGCTACCTCTGTTTTTTTTTTTTTTTTTTTTTTTTTTTTTTTTTTTTTTTTACTTTACCTGAAGAATAGTAGCTTCTTTTCCAGCCTTTTTATTTTTACTCTGTATTTTTCAGCCTACTTTAAATGTTTTTCTTTTAAAAAACATATTGTAGGATTCTGACTTTTTATCCAATCTGCTATCCACCTTTGCTTTATGGGAGAGTTCATCCCATTCATGTTTATGGTTAAAACCACTAATTCTGTATTTCCTGCCATTTTGTAATCCCCAGGTTATATATTTCTCTTTCTTTTTCCCCTTACCCCTCTCCTTACTATTTACCTTATGGCCCCCACTTGCCTCAAGTACCCTTCCTCCTTTCTTATACCTTTCCCATACTATTTCTGTATTCCCTTCTATTTGGTCTATCCCTTCCCTTTTTGCTTTTCTCCTCCCACTTTTCAGTAAGGTGAAAGAAGTTTCTCTGTAAACCAAATATGTCTAATATTTTTTCTTTGAGCCAAATCTGATGAGAGTAAGATTCACACAATGTTCATCATCCTCTCTTCTTCCCCTCTAATACAATAGGTTTCCTTTGCCTCTTCATGAGATGTAATTTCATTCTTTTTACCTCCACTTTTCCATTTTTCTGGTACAATTTCCTTTCCACCTCTAGTTCCTTCTTTATAACAGTAAAATCAAATAATATATGCACTCTCTATGTATACCCATAACAGAAATATAGTTCTCAAGAGTTCTTTTTACCTTTTTATGCTTCTCTTGAATCCTATGTTTGGAGGTGAAATTTTTTGTTTACCTCTGGTTTTTTTCACCAGAAATAAATGGAATTCATCTATTTCATTTAACGCCCATCTTCTTTACTGGAAAGAAAATAATCTGTTTCTCAGGATAATTTATTCTTGGCTGAATGCCAAGTTCATTTGCCTTTAGAATATCAGATTCCAGGCCCTTCAATCCTTTAATGTGGAAGCTGCTAGATCCTGAGTAATTCTTATTGTGGCTCCTTGGTATTTGTTTTTTTTTTTCCCCTGGCAGCTTGTAATATTTTTTCCTTGGTCCAATAGTTCCAAAATTTAGCCACAATATTCCTTGGAGTTTAAATTTTGGGGTCTCTTTCAGGAGGTGTTTGGTGAATTTTTTCAATGGCTATTTCATCTTCTGATTCCATGACATGTGGGCAGTTCTCTTTCATGATTTCCTGAAAAAATAGTGTCTAGGATTTTTATTCATCATGGTTTTCAGGGAGTCCAATAATCCTTAGATTATCTCTCCTAGATCTATTTTTGGGGTCTGTTATTTTCCCAAGTAGGTATTTAACTTTTTTCTCTTTTTTTCTTTTTTTTTGGTTTTGCTTGACTGATTTTGATATCTCAAGTCATTCATTTCCATTTCTTCAATTCTGATTTTTAATATGTTGTTTTCTTCATTTACTTTTTTTTTTACTTCTTATATTTGTCCAATTGAGTTTTTTTAAGAGTTGTTTTGTTCTATGGAATTTTTTTCCATTTCACAATTTTTTAAGGAATTATTTTCTTTTTCCAGTTCACAAATTCTGTTTTTCAGAGAGTTGTTTTCTTTTTCCACTCTACCTTTAAATGAGTTATATGCCTTTTCCAAACTCTCTTGTAAAGTTTTCCTTTCCTTTCCCTATTCTTCTTCTAGCTCTCTTTTAAGATACTTTTTAATTTTTCCAGGAGAGCCTTGTGTGGTGGGGATCAGGTCATATCCCCCTTTGGTGAAATCTGTTCTTCTCTTTCACTATAGAAGCTATCTATATTTATAGTTTGCTTTGCCTTTTTACTCATTTTTTTTTAAAGTTGGGATCTGCTTTTAGGGCAATGAATGCTTTCCAAGTCTCCTCTATAGGATGTGCAAAGCTGTTGCAGAGCAGTCTTGGCTGTGCTGGGATCGTGCTCTATATCCTGGTGATGGGTGGATGTGGCCAAGTCCCATAAGACTGTGGTGTTTGGGGCTTCACTGTTTATCTTTTGTGTTTGTATTGGATGTTTTATAACTGCTCTGCTGATCTACTAGCTTGCAACCAGGGCAGAGTGTCCAACACTGTGATAGAGTACTCTTTGTAGATTCTCCACAGTGCTCAGTCTGTACCATCCTGTGGAGACTGCTCCCAGCCCTGCCTCTGCTTGGTGTAGGCTGGCCTCCGTGCTCTGCCTCCTGGCCTGTGCCTGGCTTCCTCCTCCTTTCCCCCACCAAAACAGACCTTTTCTGGTGATCTTTGAAATTATCTTCTGTGGTAATTTGCTGCTTTCTCAATGTTCATGGGTTCTCCTGTTCTAGCACTATTTCAGAGGCTGAATTTTGTAATTAATGTGAGGATAGCAGGAGAGTTTAGAAAGAAGTGTATGTCCTTTCTACCATCTTGGCTCTGCCCCCCAAGGTGTTATTTCTTCAGTATTTTTAATTCCTTTTTTACCAAGTTACTATTTCTTTTATAAATTTCTTTCATCATTTTAATTTCAACTTTTAGTTAATTATATATTTTTCTTTTTTTAATTTACAACATTTACTTTTGTAAGATTTGGATTTCCATTTTTCCATGCTTTCTCTCACTCCTCACCATTCCCATTGAGAACAAGCAATTGATATGCATTTTATACATATAATCACATTAAATACATTTCTACATTAGTTGTGTTGTTAAAGAAGAGAGAACAAAATAGCAAAAAATGCTATTTTTTTTACAGATGATTTGATATTATACTTAGAGAATCAACAAAAATTATTTGGAATAACTAATAATTTTAATGTAATCAAAACTATCCAGTTTACATTTCATGATGTTCTCTATCACCTGTTCATTCATAATTTTTTCCTCTTCTGCAGAGATCTGATACTGGATTATTCTTCTAATTTACTGATGTTATCACCTAATAGGTATTACCTATTTTGATTTGTAAGGTTAATCTAGGTTTGGAATTCACATTCAATAATAAACTATTAAACTTAAAGAGTATAGTTTCATACAGTTTTATTACTTCTCAGAACCTTGATTCAAACAAGACATAAGGGAAAAAGAAAACTTGTAATATTAGGGATAATGGGCATCCTTGCTTCAGTCTTCATCTCATAGCATGACTTCTAGCTTATTCTCATTACATACATGCTTGCTGATGGTTTTAGATAGATACTGCTTATCATTTTAAAGAAATTCCATTTATTTTTAGGTTTTTTCAAGCTTGTTGTTGTGATTAGATAGGGATGGGTGCTATATTTTCTCAAAAGCTTTTTCTGCATTGATATATTGATATATTTATATGATGCTTGTCGGTTTTGTTTTGATGTTATCCCTGATACTGTTGGTTTCCCTGATAATGAACAAGCTCTTCATTCCTGGTGCATTATTCTGGTGATAAATTGCTATAATTCTTTGCTAATATTTTATTTGAAATTTTTAATCAACCCTCATTAAGGAGATTTGCCTGTTTTTCTTTCTCTGTTTTTGGTTCTTCCTGGTTTAAGTATTTTCATCATATGTATGTTATTAAAAATTGGCATAACTCCATCAATGTTTTTTCTTCAAAATAGTTTATGTAGTATTTGACCTAATTGTTTTTTAAATGTTTGAAAGAATTCAATTGTAAATTTATCCAGTTCTAGAGATTTATTTTCTTAGGGATTTCAATGATGACTTGCTCAATTCATTTTTCTAAAAATAAGATTATTTAAGAATTTTATTTTCTCATCATTCACATTTCTTCTCATACTTTTTCCTCTAGTACTCTTATCTTCCTGAATTCTTCCAGGAATGCTTAGTGAACTTGGATGCAATTTGCATTTTACTTTTAGGCTGTGTGTGTGTGTGTGTGTGTGTGTGTGTGCATTAGGGTGGAGGGAAGCATTTTATAACTGTTTTCACATTATTGTCTCCTTCTGAGTTTATGTTCTAGTTTTCTCTGCCACCAAAATAGTTTGTTTATAATCATTTCTAAATTTGCTCAGTTTTCAACCTATTTCTTAACTTTTACCTATATGTTAAAGTTGTACTCTGCTTAATTATAGGTAGTGAGGTACTTCCCCTAGCTTCAGACTTTTTTGTAATTTTGTTTTGAGATAGACTGTAAGTTTTTGGTATTTCCAAGATGATCTGAACCTGCAAGGTGTCGTCACTGCTTCCCTGGTCTGTACATTGTTCTTTGCTAGGGACTTTGGTCCTTTATGGACAGCAGCACTAACAATTTCTCTTTATCTTGGAACCAAGATCCATACCCCTGATTCCTTGTGACCTACTCTCAGTTCTCGCCTCTTTCTAGGAACTGTGACCCAGAACTTTCTACAAGTAACAGAGTTGGCAGTCAGTGTTGATTATACCCAATTACAGAAAATGGTCCCTTTAATCTCTCTCTGAACATTTCTCTTACTTTGAGCTGAGAAAAAGCTGCTGCTCCTGTTGCAGTCACTGTTACTGCCAGTGGATATGTGGATTATGTCCAGAGTTATACCCTGGTGTCACAAATTTTTCTAATTTACTTCTTAAATATTCACTGAGGGAAAAATGTATGACCTTGATTTTTTGTTGATTCTGTATCTTTCAAATTTGATTTTTGTTGTTATTTTAAAGTTATTTAAAAGAGAATGTTGAGAGAGTTCATCTGAATTGCATCTGATCCAACATATTGACTATACCCCACATTCGCACTACCTGTTGGCAAAAAGTACTGCTCTCCACTATTAAACTATAATTTGGAACTGGGTATAGGAAATGGAATTGTCAAATAATGTATAATTTTGTGTTCAATGCTACTGCAAGAGGCCTCTGTGATCTCTTTCTGACTAATTTCCAAGTGCCTTAACCCTTTTGACTTAAGAATTTCCAAAGCTATGTTGCTTCTGTCATCATCACAGTCTCACCTCCTGTGTTTCATCAACATTGGCTTTGGCTGGCATAGATCCTACCCTTAGTTACAGATCTACCTTTCTAACTTCCTAAGTTCTCTTGTGCCACAGTCCCCTTTTATTGTCAATTTCCCTAATTTTCCTGACTCAGTTACCCTAAATTTTTCTGCTTCAGTTCCTAATTGTAATGTTCAATCCTGCAACACCACCCTTCCCTCTTAATTATCAGAATATTTGATAGGATAAAGATCTTATATCTTAGACATCATTAGAACATCAGGTGCCTCTCCTTCTCCAATGCCTCCCCCCATTATGTCATCCCCATACCAGGTGCCTCCCCCATTATGTCATTGTTCTTGTTATCCTATAAAAGAATCTTTGTATCTGACATTGGTTGCAGGATTCTTGGAGACAATAGTCTCATTCAGCCCCAAGACCAAACCATGGATTCATTTGGTGCCAGTAAATCTCTCCCTTTTAAATATAATGTTAAAAACTCTCTAATCTCTGTCCTGCCTCAATTTCTCTGTCATTACACTCTTAGTTTGGCTAAATGTCTGGAAAAATGATCTTTTATTTCCTCTCCCACTTCAGAATCCAAATTGAGGCATATTATGGAGAGCAATGTTAAGAAAAGTCACAAATTACTATATATTTTTCTAAATAAAGACTCTACACTTTTGTTTTGCAAACACTTTATTTTAATTAACAATAATGGTAGCATTAGCATCTGACCCTAATGTCACAATCCACAAAATGATTGTGAGGGAGAAATAATACCAGATGTTACAAAATCAAGAAAAATAGCATATAATAAAGTTGATACTATTGTGACGGTACTGAGAAATGGATTAAAAACCCCTCCCCCTCCAAAAGAAAAACAATCAAGGAACATCAGGAAGTACTGACCTACAAGGTTATTATATGTATAGAAAGTTGTAGGTTTCATAAATGGATGAACTGAGAGTAGTCTAAAAAGAATTATGAGAAAATAATTAAACTGTTGTGATAGCTCAGAAGAAACAAATTAGAGATGTTACCCCAAATGTTTATAGGGACCCTTTGTATCCAACCTGTGGCAGAGCATTTGAGTTCATATTTGGCTATGACTATAGCCACTATAATGACTCTACTGTGATGTCATTTTGGTCCTCTTTGGAAATGAAATACAAAAATTATTTAGCAAAATTATCCATTATATTGAATGAAAAAAAATGGACATTCAATGAACTTCCAGATATTCAGGACTTTGTCTCAACCAAACCTGAAATTAATAGAATAAACAGGAAATTTTTTGTGGTTTTTACATGGAAATGTATACCATATGCTTAAGATGGATATCAGTAATTGGGTGACTCAAAAGAAAGATTGGAACAGAATTGAATATGATCTGATCCTATAAAGCAAAACTGTCTAGAGAAAAGTAAAAATGGAATGCAAATAAGGTACAAAGGAAGAACTGACAGAAAGATTAGTGTGAATAGGAAGATTTGTATTTCTAAAATCCTATTCACATTGTGAATGGGTTAAATAGGGAACATTACATATATATATATATATATATATATATATATATATATATATATATACACACACACACACACACACACACACACCCCAAAAAAGGTATAGCATTCTCCAAAATCTATAAAGAAATAAGTGAGGAGAGAGGATAAAGTCAGATATGGAAGGATTTATGGCAGTGGGACAAAATGTGTAAATTAATGGGGAAAGGATAAAGCATAAGGTGGATTACAAAAGGGTCTGTAGAGTTATGGTAGTGAAGCAAGATATGTTGATTAATGGGAAAGGAATAAAGCAGATGAGAATGACATAAAATAAGGTGTAGTACAGAAGAGTGTTTAGATTAACAGGTTTGTGATAAGATATGGAAATTAATGGGAATGGGATAAAGAAGAAAGGAAAGGGCAGGAGGGAGAATATAAGGAAAGTATCTATGGAGAGAGGTAGGTTAAATAATAGTAAGGCAAATTGATCAGAATTAAAATAGAAGAGTTAGCAGGGATAGGAAATGAGAGAAGTAGGAAAACACTACAACAAGGATCAGGAGTCAAATTTATTAGAAAAAAATGGAATTAGTAATTTATTGATCTTAGACAAAGTCAAACTTAAAGATTCAATCAAGAGAGAAATCTACATTATATGTAAGCCATATTATTTTTGTTTTAGATGCATGTTTACATATAGGTAAATGTGCATTTATGTGTGTATAAATATATGTATATGTATGTGTGTGTCAGTATATGTGGATATGTATGTATATATGTAGGTGTCTATATAGATATATGCATATGTGTTCTTAACGTAGCCTGTTTGGGGAAGCTGGAGAGGATGAAATGGGGGGAAAAAAGAATACAGTAAAGTGAGCACAGGAAAGAACAAAAAAAAAATAACCTATAAGGAAGCAAAGATAAATTAGATATTCATGGAATATAATCTCTTATATTATTATGTATGCTTTCCTGAAATGGAAACTTATTTTTACATATTTTGAATCTTCCCTGATGTTCTACTAGGTCCATGACAATGTTTGGATTTGTTTTTTATTTTCCTTTTCTGGCTTTTTTTTTTTTTCTGATGCTGTTTGTTCTTATAAAAATAAAAAAGAAATTGTGATAGCATAAATAATCATGTTCAGTGACCTTCTGGTACTAAATACGTGAAAAAAAATTGAGATGTATGCTTGACAAGTATTCACCACTATAATGAAAGGGATTCAACACATTGTCCATGTAAAGGAATGATTCCTATAAACAAGGAGATCCTCAATATGTCTCTATGTGTTGATAATATGATGATTCCATCAAGCCTTGGGACATTGTAAAAATTCTTTATTAAAAATAATTTAAATGCACACTTGCCAATTCACACATGAAAGTGTAAGTGGAAAGAATTAACCAGATTTCAATTTGCATTATACAGATAACCAGTAGATCCTATTCAAATGTAAGTGTTTATATAATACACTTGGACATGTGCTGGGCCAAGATTTGAACAAACACAAGAGTTCAGACAGGATTGCTTTCAGGAAATTATAAATATATGACCCTCTGCATTAACATTTTTTAAAATATAAAGTTGCACAAGTATGAATAGGCATTAATTGATTTTGATCTGAATCACTGAAGAGAATGTCAATAAGCTCAAAGATATATTTGGGAACTTGAGTGGTCTTTATTCATCCACAAATCATATTTTTTAAAAGGTTTTTAAAAATTCTGAGCTTAATTCAAACACGCATTTACATATATAATATGTATATATTACATTCATATATGTGTAGCATATATTCATGTATGTGTATCTATATATTATTTGTGTATATACACATATATTTTGTGAATATACACCTACACCCACACACACACACACACACACATATATATATATATATATATATATATATATATATATATATATACACACACCGAGAACACAGAGAGTTATGCATGAAACTATGAATATCCATTATATTTACAAAGGTTTTCTTTTAAAATATAAAATAAGGTCAGCATGTTGTAAATTATACAACTTGCCAGGATTCTGAATGAATACTATTCTTCCTCCTGTTTTCCAGCCAATTTCAGAAAGATGCTTCAATTAGATATTTTTCTTTCCTGCCCACCTTTGACAACTTTATCCTTAGCTTATCTCTCTTTTCTTGCTTTGATTTTTGAGAAATAATTCCAAATATTTCCCAGAATTGCTAGGTTAATTATTAAATCCATACACAGGGTATTGCATTTCCCTCAGCACTTCCAAAATTTCTCTCATCTTTGAAAGGATGTGTGAGATAGAACCTGAGTTCTGTTGTTTCATATTTCTCTAAGTGTTGGTAATTTGAAACATTCTTTCATATTTTTATATAATTCAAATTATCATTTACATCTTCTGTGATGCACTGCAGTCCCTATTTTCTTCTCAGCAATCACTATCCACTTTTAAAAAGACATTTCTTTTTCTTTTTCCTTTAATTTCCTTACATCCTTTTATATCTATATCATGAATACATTGGAGCTAATCTTGGTGTATTGTGTGAATGGCTTGATTATACCTAAATTCTGTCAAATTGCTTTCCACTCATCAGAGCAATTTTTGTCAACTATTGAGTCCATAACTTAGAAGTAAAGTTTTCTGTGTTTGTAAAACAGAGCTACTTTTATTGTATTCCATGTGGTATAATTGATTTATTCCATGAATAGGCGTCTCTGTCTTTTACTTTTTGACTATCAAATCATTTTGATGGTTACAACTTTGTAGCATATTTTGAGATCTAGTATAAAAACCTCTCTTTATCCCCAGTTATTTTCATTATTCCTTTTAATGGTCTTAAGGTGTAGTTCCTTCAAGTTAATGTCATTATTATTTTTCAGTCTCTATAAAGCCCTATCATATATTGATATAACAATAAGTAAATTAGTTTCAAGTAATACCAGCAGGTACTTATGCGTTTATTATACTGCCATGTACTTTACTAAGAACTAGGGATACAGAAAAAGACAAAAAAAATGATACCTTCTCACAAGAAGCATACATTTCAGATACAGAGCCAAGATGGCAGAATAGTAGAAAGATACAACCTAGCTGACTCATAAACATTCTCTTCAAAGATCAGGAAAATGTAGTAGACAAAATTTAGTCATATAAGTCAAATAAGTCATAGTCATTCTTTAAGCCCAAGGAGACAGTAAGGTCTCTAGACATTGAGGATGAGGTCTAATCAACAGCACATGTTAAAGTCTTCAGTTCCCAGGAAGTGAAAGAAAGCTGAGGAAATGAAAAAAAAGTATCAGTACAGAAAGAGAGCTCAGGGAATTCATGAACTCGTCCAGGGTTCAAAAATAGTTTTAATCTTGTATCTATGCAGTTCTAGGTCAAAATGAAGGAAGATATAATATCAGAATAGTGGAAATGAAAAGTTATTATTGTACTAACTTTACAATGAGAAGGAACAAATTTAAAAAGCTAAATGGTTTTGATCTTTAGAGTCAGAACTCAGCTTGCCTCTGAGTTCTCATGCTCAACCCTACATTTAAATCATCAGGACAGGTATAAAGGACCAAAAGTTGCTTTAACAGAACCTAAAGAACCTTCTAGCAGACTAATAGTGGCTCAATTCAGAAGCATTATACTGAAACTGTTAATGAAGTGACAGACCCAAATATTGATAAGGAATTGGCAAAATTTAGATCAAAGGACCAGAAGATCAGGTAATATATATTTTTGATGGTTTGAACAAGACCCAAAATATGAAATACTTTTATTTTATTTTTTTACATCAAAAATAGAACTAATATTTTTATTGTTATTTAGTCATTTTTCAGTCATGTTCAACATATGAAATACTTTAAAAAAAATATTTGGCTATTTGATAGAGAGACAGCACCAGAAAGAAGGCGGGGCTTCTTATCTCCAGATACAGGAAATTTTATATTATATAGGATTTTGACAAAGGTTTCTTCACTATTCACATATAAATCACATGAAAGGAAATGAAAACACAAGCCTGCATGGATCCAAAATAAGTGAGGGGGTGGATCCAAGAATTAGGGGAAGTGAAAACTCTGTAGACATTTTTCTAGAACATTGCTGAAGTTGGGGCAATATTAGGGGTGCAAAGAGTCTTTAAATACATAAAATTAGGTTCAAACAGTATTAATAAGTGACAAATAATTTTTAGTCCTCCCTTTTATACTTAAACCCCAACATGCTTAAGTTAGCAGTAGTATAATTAAAGAAGTGAAAGCTGGGTTATGATTTCAAAGAAGTTCAGAAAAATAATCTGAATCAATGGAAGCATCTTCTTTTATATCAATTTTGTCTAAATTCATTTGGAGAAGGATTTGAGTCATATTGATGACAAACTTTCCCCAACTTCTCATAGGCAGAATAATCAATTTGAGTAAAGAAATGAATGCTTCAAAAAATTATCATCTCCACACTTCCTTTAATGTCATAAAAGTAAAACTTAGTTAAGCAGTCATAATCTCATGTATCTCTTAAGGACACAAACTTGTTAAACAGATGTTATCAGTAAACTAAGTAGATTAGAGATTGAACTACATTTAAATTGACTGTTTTAAGAGAGAAGATTTACATAAAACCAAGGTAATTTTAAAAATTCAGTGTCAAGGATTTTCTCCCTTAAACAGTTAGAGTTGCTGACAACTAAATTCACTAACTTCTAACTTCACTTTTTCTTCTACCAGGAGAATGCTGAACAGTCAAAATTATTATTCCATAAATCAACTTTTATTTAGGTGAGATTTATATGAAAAGAAAAAAAGCCAAAAGTTGCAGGAGCTAAGATCCTTATCTTTGAACAATAAATAATAAGAATTATGGCATGCCCACCCTTCCAGGCAAATGTTAATACTATGATTCATAAAAACCAAAATAATAAATAATTATCAATAATATTAAATAACACCAAAGCTCCTTTTTCCTCATAACTCACTCCCAATATCCATTTAATCAGAAACTATATTTTGTGTTCCAACTGACATATTTAATCATCTGGCCCCTGAAAATATTTTCCTTTGGAAATTATGGGATAGGTCCCATTCTCAAACCATCTTTTGTAGGAGACTCCTCCTAAAAAATCTGAATCTTTGTTTATTTTTCTCATATTGTGACAGCAGTTAACAATAGTACTTTGGTTGTTATCATTTGTGCTTGAAAAGGATCAAAATGACATGTTGGAGTCAAGGTACAGAGTGTTTGACTGTGGCTGATTAGACCAATATAAGGTCAAAAGGCTCTACTAGAGACCAGGCACAAGTAAACTGTAACATGTTATCATTGCATTTACTATGGTCAGTCTCTCCTAATTCCCAGGGCATCAGGGTCTCTGGCCACTGACCTTTGCAGTGTCAACTAATTCTACCTAGCTTGCCTCCTCTGAGGCCTTCAGAGATCTCTGGCCACAATTTCTTGAATCATAGTTTAATAACCAATAGTGCACTCAAGAACAGTCACGTGCCAACTTAAAATCTTTTTTATATCTGCTCACATAATGCCCTGACTTGTTAACTCCCTAGTGAACACCTGGTCTGGGACTCTCTCAAATTCTAATACATGAAGAAAGAGTCAAGAAACAGACTAGAAACAATAACAATGACAATAACAAAAACCTGACCGTAAAAAGTACTCTGGTGACAAGGAAGCTTATGACAAAAGTATGAAAGACCGTATTTTCAAAACATCTACAACAAAGTCTCAAATAAAAATATAATTTCTTCATGGACCCAACAAGAATTCCAAGAAGAATTAAAGAAAATATTTTAAGAGAAAATTATTTTTTAAAAATATAATAAGAGTAATAATAGAGGAACCTGGAGAAAAGAGATGAGATATGCAAGAATATTATGAAAAAATATACCTTGATAAAAGAGGCAGAAAATAGAGGGAAAAAAAAGAAAACTTAAAAATAAAAATTTGTTCAAGCCTTGAGGCAACCCAAAAGCCAGTGCAGTTCAATAGAGTCTTCATTTCCCTAGTGTAGGCCACCAGTGAACCTCCACTCCCACAGCTAGCCAGTAGCAAAATACTGAAACAAAGCTAACCAGCAGTGAGACCTCCTTCCCCTTCCCCTGTTAAGGACAGCATAGAGGTTTCAACCTCAGAGCAAGTTAACAGCAAAGCCATATCCCAAAGTTAAGTCTGTAAGGTAACTACACTTTCAAAAAAAGTCAACAGTGAGACCCACTTTAATTTCAGGCAGTAACTAAGCTATAGGACCTGGTGCAAGCCAGCAGAAAGGACTGGAATCTTCAAACAAGAAGCTTGGGATAGTAGTTTGTTGACTCCATAAGCAGAAACTAACTTTTATATAAAGTATTTTTTAAAATAAAAAATAGGAAAAAAATAAACAGAAAAAAGAACCCAAGTACAAAAAATTATTATAATGACAGGGATGATTAAATTACAAACTTAGAAGAGGACAATAATATCAAAGTGGCTACATGCAAATATTTAAAGGAAAAATGTAAATTAGGCTCAGGCCAAAAAAAAATAAATGCTGGAAAAGCTTCAAAAGAATTTTAAAAAACAAAGGAAATGGAAGAAAAATTGAGAAAAGAATTTAGAGTAATATAAAAGAAATCATGAAAAAAGTCTTACTTTTAAAGGAAGCACAAAAATAGGGAAAAGACAAAATCACTGAAGAAAACAATTTCTTCTTTTAGAATAATAGCTTTTTTATTTTCAAAATACATGCAAAGATTGTTTTTAACATTCACCTTTGCAAAAACTTTTGTTCCAATTTTTTCTTTCTCTTTGCCTCCTCCCCCTAGAGAGCAAGTAATTCAATATAGGTTAAACATGTGCAATTTTTCTAAACATACTTCTGCATTTATCATCTTGCGTCAGAAAAATTAAATGAAAAGAGGAAAAATGAGAAAGGAAAAGAAACAAACAAGCAAACAGCAACAATAACAAAAAAGGTGAAAATACTATGTTGTGCTCCACATTCAATCCTCATAGTTCTCTCTCTGGATGCAGATGGCTGTCTATCACAAGCTGATTAGAATTGTCCTGAATCAACTCATTGCTAAAAAGAGCAAAGTCTATCAGAGTTGGCCATCACCTAAATTTCTTTCTGCTCTGTACAATGTTTTCTTGCTTCTACTCACTTCAGCTAACATATGTTAATGTAAGCCTCCCCAGGTCTTTCTGAAATCAGGCTTTTGATCATTTTTTTTGATAGAGCAATAAGGTTCCATTACATTTATATACTATAACTTATTCAACCATTTGGATCAGTTCACAACTCCACTAACAATGTATTAGTATCCCAGTTTTCCCATGTCCCCTTCAACATTTATCACTATCAAGAAAACAATTTCTTAAAAACAGGATTAGTTAGATGGAAAAAAAAAGATAGAAAAGTTCATTGAAGAAAATAATTACATCAAAATTAGAATTGGATAAATTAAAGCAAAGGACTCCATGAGTCATCAAGAAATGATTAAAAAAAATAAAAAGAATGAAAAAAATAGAGGAAAAATGAAATTTCTCATTAAACAAATAAATTATATATACCCAGGAGAGATAATCTAAGAATTATTGAGCCATTGCTTATAGAAAAACTGGGATCGTAATTTACTGTTGGTGAAGTTGCCAACTAATCCAATCATTTTGGAAAATGATTTGGGACTATATCAAAGGGTTATAAAAAAGCTGAAGCCTTTGATACTGCAGTCCCACTACTGGGACTATATCTCAAAGAGATCATTTACAAAGAAAAAGGACAAACATGCAAAAATGTTTGTAGCAGCCCTTTTTTGAGATGACAAGGATTTGGAAACTGAGAGGAGACCCATCATTTGGTTAATGGCTGAATAAATTGTGGCATATGAATGTAATGAAATACTATGGTTCTTTAAAAAATGATGTGCAAAGTGATTTTAAGGGGGGAAAACCTGTAAAGATCGACATAAACTGATGCTGAGTGAAGTGAGCAAAACCAGGAGAACACTGTGCATAGTAATAGCAAGATTATGCATGAGATGATAACTATGATAGACTTGGCTCTTCTTAGCACTACATTTACCCAACACAATTTCAATATATGGAAAATGCCATCCACATCCAGAGAAAGAACTGTGGAGATTGAAATTAGATCAAAACATACTATTTTCACTTTTTTTTTTGTTTTTCCTTTCTAATAGTTTTTGCCTTTAGTTCTAATTTTTCTTTCACAAAACTAATATGGAAATATTTTTAAATGCTTGTACATGTATAAGTTAAAACAGATTGTTTGCTACCTTAGGTAGGGGCAAGTAAGAGAAGAAGGAAGAAATAAATTTACAATTCAAAATCTTATAAAAATTAATATTGAAAACTATCTTTACTTGTAGTTGGAAAAAAATAGTATTAAGTGGGGAGAGGAATTATTATACCATTAGGAATCTACGTTAAAAAAAAAAAAGAAAAAGAAAAAGCCTGCACAACATGTTTTAAGAAAACAGCAAAGAGGACCTGATATCCTAAAACCAGAAGGCAAAATGGAAATTGAAAAAATCCACCCAACACCAGATGAAAGAGATCCTAAAATGAAAATTCTCAGGAAAATGACAACCGAACTCTAGAAAACACAGGCTATAGAAAAAATGTTACAATCAGCCAAAAATAAATAATCCAAATATCATAGAACCTTAGTCATGATTACACAGAATATAAACACTTGGAAATCTACTCATCAAGAATACCCCAGGAACCAAATCAACACAACCATACAACACTTTTTATAAAAATGAAGTCAAACTTAACTGGAAAAATAATAATTGTTCATAGGTAAATTGATCCAATAAAGTAAAAAAAAAAAGGCAATTCTACCTAAATTGATTTTTTATTATTAAGTAATATACATATCAAACTACCAAAAATATTTTATGGAGCTGAAAAAAATAATAAATTGCATCTGGAAGAGCAAAAAGAATATAAAGTGAATCAACAGAAAAAAATATTGTGAAGGAAGATTATCTAGCCAAAACAGGCCTCAAACTGTCTTATAAATTGTTAATTATGAAAACAATCTTATACTGGCTATGAAGTAAAGTGGTGAATTAGGGGAATAGATTAGACACAATACATTCTTGCAAATGACCATAGTAGTTTAGTTTTTGATAAAACCAAATATCCAAGCTTTTGGGTCAAAAATCCAATATTTGGCAAAATCTGCCAGGAAAAATGAAAATCGCTTGGCAGAAAATATATATAGATGAATAACTCACATCATATGCCAAAGTAAGATGAAAATGTTTGGAAATAAAAAGTCATATCAGAAACAAATTAGAACAGTACACAAAGTTTATTTATCGGATCTATGGATAAGGGTATAAGTTGTGACCAGAATTATATTGAGAGCATTAAAAATGTTATGGACAATTTTGATTTTTTGGTTGGTTGCACAAACAAAATTAATGTGATCAAAATTAGAAGGCAAGAAGAAAATAGTTATTAAGCATCTTTTCTGAAAGCTTCATTTCTAAAATACATAGAGAACTGAGTCAAATTTATAAAAAAAATATGAATCATTCTTCAATTGATAAATGATCAGAGAGTATGAACAGACAAAAATTCAAATCTTTTTCTAGTCATATAATAGAAAAATTACTATTTTTACATGTAGTTGGAAAAAACTTACATAGTATTAAGTGGAGGGGGGGGAGGAATTATTGGACCATCAGGAATCTATGTTCAAAAAAAAAAAGCCTGCATAGCATGTTTTAAGAAAACATCAAAGAAAGAGCCCCTGATATCCTAAAACTAGAAGGCAAAATAGAAAATAGAGGAAAAACTTTTATCAAGTATCTCTTTTATTGCTTAGAAAAATACAAATTAAAACCTATCAGAATGGTTAGTATGATATAAAAGGAAAATGATAAATGTTGGAGTTGATGTGGGGAAACTGGTATGACAGTGCACTTTTGGTGGAGTTGTATACAAAAGTATTCTTATATATTCACATACTACAGCATGTTCAGCCATTTCCCAATTGATGAGAATATCCTCAATTTGCTCATCACATATAAAAAAATTCTGATGATTTACATGGAATTTGTTTATAGCCTGCAATTTTGCTAAAGTTGTCAATTATTTCAAATAGTTTTTAAGTTAATTCTCTAGGGTCTTATAGATATACCATCATCCCATTTGCAACAATTATTAGTTTTATTTCCACATTGCCTATTCTAATGCCTTCAAATTCTTCCCCCCTACTATTTCTAAAGCTAACATTTCTAGCCCTGTATTAAATAATATTAAATAATAGTGGCCATATAGGCATCCTTACTTCATTGCATATCTTATTGGAAAAGTTTCTAGTTTATCCTTATTAATCATAATGCATGCTAATGGTTTTAGACAGATGGTGTTTATCATTGTAAGGAACATTCCCTTTATTCCTATGCTCTCTACTTTTTTTTAGTAAGGATGGGTGTTTTATTTTGTTTAAAGCTTTTTGAACATCTTATCTTTTTCATCAGCTTATGATTTATGATGGTTTTCTTATTATCATTTTCAATTATGTTGATACTTCTTCTTATACTGAAAAAAACACTACATTCCTGATATAAGTCCCACACATTGACAATGTATAATCCTTCTGGCATATTGCTGTAATCAACTTGGAAGTATTTTGTTCAAAACTTTTACATTGATCTGAGTGGAATGAGTAGAGACAGGAGAACACTGTACACACTAACAGTAAACTTATGTGCTGATCAATTATGATAGACTTGGCACTTCTCAGCAATACAATGACCCAAGAAACTTACAATATACTTTGAATGGAAAGTGCTATCCTCATCCAGAAAAAAAGACCTATGGAGATAGAAGGTAGATCAAAGCATTCTGTTTTCTTTTTTATTTTTTTGTTTGCCTTTTCCTTTTTGTGATTTTTCCCTTTGGTTCTGATTTTCTTTCACACCATGATAAATATAAAAATATTTTTTAAAACAATTGTATATGTATAACCTTTATCTGATTGCTTGGTCTATTGGGGGATAAGGTTAAGTAAGGGGAAAGGAAGAAAAAAATTGCAACTCAAAATCTTACAAAAATGATTATTTAAACCTATCTTAAATGCAATTGAAAAAGTAAAATACTATTAAGAAAGAGAAACAACTTTTTTTACATCAAAATTCATTAGGAAAACTGGTCTATGTGAGGTTTGGACTAGCTCCATGGAAGGCCTCAGGGTCAGCCAGAGTCAGGATAAGTACAAGTCCTTGGTCTTTAGGGGGAGAAGTGAAAGAAGAAGGCAAACTGCCACGAGTTGTATCCTGGGTTCTCTAGTCCAAAGTCACCAACTTCTCTCCTCCTTGACCTGTAGCAAAGTGACTCTCTCTGGCCCCTCTCTCACTATGCCCTCAAATCCTTGTCTACTATTATCTTAAAACCAAACATTCTGTTCTTTTCCCATTTAGTTGATGTAAGAATTTGGAGAAATAAAATGTCCCCTAAGTACTACTTTGGGTGCATCTCAAAAATTTTGGAATGTTGTCTCAATGTTGTCATTCTCTTTAATTAAATTATGGATTTAAAAAAAAGTTTTGTTATTTTTAACAATTAAGATTAGATTATTGAGTTCCCAATTAAATTTATTGATTTGATAAGCATGCATCCAATATTTCTGCCTTTCTCCTGAGAATTTTATTCTTTAATGCATGGTTAATTACGTGGTGCTGAAAAAATAAACATTCCTTTCTCTTTTCATTCAGTTTTCCAAAGATCTGTCATATCTGATTTATTTACTGTATTTTAAGTACCACCCTAGTTTATTTCTTGTTTATTTGGGTTTTGTTATTATTTTTTGACTTGAACTTGTCACATTCTAAGAGAGGAAAATTGAGTTCCCCTACTAGTATAGTTTTGCTTTCTATTTTTTTCCTGTAGCTCACTTAAATACTCCTTTAAGAATCTGAATGCTGGGGCAGAGCCGAGATGGCGGAGAAAGCACACGCGACTTTCTAAGCTCTTCTCTTACCCTCTTTATCAATATTATATTGAGCCTCAAAAATAGTCTTGACTGCTACAATTGTAAAGATAAGTAGAACAACTACCAGCGAAGAAAATCTGCAGTCTCCCAAAAAAGGTTGGTTCCGGGGCCAGGGGGGAATAAGGCAGACTGGGAGAGAAATTGGGTCCGAGGAGAGTCTCAAACCGAAAGTGAAAGCACAGATCTCAGTTTGGCAGCCCCAACTGGTGGGATTTTCCTTGGGGAGTTGTGATAGGGCGACACAGCCGGGTTAGCCTCCAATCTGGCGGGGGGGTCGGCTTAAATAGAGCCCCAGGGCCGATTTGTGGGGAGAAGCTGGGGGAGACCGGGCAGCTGATAGGGTTGGGGGTTCGGTCAGCCCTTTAATACCCACCCACAAGAACAAGAGGCTCTGGCCTGGGCAGGACACCTTTCACCCCTTAGTCCAGCCGAGGGCAATTGCTAACCCACACAGCCCATGGGCCCCGATAGCTCCCCCAGTGCTGAATCCACTTCCTGTTGGGGGGAAGGGGAAAATCCCGACCCCCATACCTCAGAGCAGGAAATCGGTTTCCCTCTCCCGTCTGCAGAGGAAGTTTAACCCCTTGCCAGAGACATACTCAAAGGCTTTAAAACAGAATAAAAAAGATGAAAAGAACGATTGACAGCTTCATGCAGAAAAAGAGCAGGTCAGCAAACCAAAGAGACCTCAAACAGCAAAAATGCATCAGACTGTCCTCCTTCATGATGCTCTCAAAAGAGACCATTAAAAGTCTCAAAAGGAGTTGGAAGATAAATGGGGAAAGGAAAGAGAAGCCTTATAAGAAAGCAACAACTTCCCTGAAATACAAATTGGAAAAAAGTAAAAATCTCAGGAAAGTAAGAATTGGGTGAATTGGAAAAAATAAAGAATTAAGAAAGAGGATTTTGGGAATTGGAAAAGACAAAGAACAAGGAAAGTAGGGATTGAATTGAAAAAGAAAAATAATTACTAAAAAAAAATTATGAAATGGAAAAAAATTCCAAGACCAAAACAATACATTTAAAACTCAATTGGACATATACAGAAAAAGTAAAAAAAACAAATGAAAAAATAATTTTAAAAATTAGAATGAACAAAGAAACTAATGATTCATTGAAAAGCAAGAATCAGTCAAGAAAACAAAAAATGACAACTGGAAAAAAACCATGAATTATCTACTTGAAAACGAAGACTTGGAAAATAGATCAGGAGAGATAATCTAGGATTATTGGACTTTCCAAAACTATGATGAAAAAAAAGAGCCTAGATACTATTTTGAAATCACAAGAGAACCCCAGATGTAATAGCGAAGGTAAAATAGGCATTGAGAACATCAAACACCTTCTGAAAGAAACCCTAAAATAAAACCCCAAGGAATATTGTGGAAATTTAAACTATCAATTAAGGAAAAAAACAAGCACCAAAAAAAAAAAAAAACAATTTAAATTCCTGAGGTGCCAAAAAGGATCACCCAAGATCTGGCTGCCTACATTAAAGGACCGAAGGGCCAATCTGATATTCCGAAAGGCAAAAACTTGGGATGCCCAAGAAAAAACTACCCAGCTGTGAGCATTTTCTTCCAGGGAAGAAGATGGAATTTAATGAAACAAAATGAATTCCATTTGTTTCCCAAGGAAAACCAGAACTAAACACAAAATTTGATCTCCAAGCATAGAACTAAGAATGCAAAAAGGTAAAAAATAACTCTTGAGTTGTATTTTGTTGTGGATATACAAAAGAATAGTATAATTTGATTTTACGATATAACAAAAAAGGGAAGTAGCGGAAAAGGGATGATGGAGAATAAGGTGGGAAGGAGGGATAAAAAGGGAAACCACATCCCCAAAAGAGGCAAAGGAAACTTAAATATCTGAGGGAATAGAGGGGGAGGAACATTGGTGAATCTTATATCAGGTTGGCTAAGAAAAAATAATTGAATTTGTTTTAAGGAAAATTTCCTTGCCTCATTAAAATGGGGAGAAAAAGGAACAGAAAAGGTAAAAGGGAAGGAAGGGAAAAGACTAAGGGGGGAGGGAGGGAAAAAAGGGTAAGCATCATGATCAAGAGGGGACATATGTTTAAAAGGGGAAAAGAGGGTTGGGGAGGAAAAAAACATTATCTGGGGTTTTGGGGATGGAGGAAATGTTTAGTAATTTAAATGAATGGGATGAACTCTCCCATAAAGAGGAGGCAGATAGCAGACTGATCAAAAGTCAGAACCTTACAATATGTTGGTTACAAGAAACAATTTAAACAGGGAGATACATACAATAAAGGTAAAAGGTAGAAAAATCTATTATGCTTCGGGATCAAAAAGGGTAGATCCTTATCTCGATCAACAAAAGCAAAATTGATCTAATTAAAAGAGATAAGGAAGGAAACACATCCTGCAAAAGGGTGCATAAAACAACAAAAGCAATATCAATATTAAACATATTGCACCAATGGTATGGCATCCAACTTCCCAAAGGAGAAGAAAGAGAGTTGAAGAAAAGACAACAAAACTGTAATAGTGGGAGATCTCAACCTTGCACCTCAGAATTAGCAAAACAAACCACAAAACAAATAAGAAAAAATTAAAGAAGAAATAATATTAGAAAAATTAGGTTGTTAGATCTTTGGAAAATGAATGGAATGAAAGGAATTCTTTCCCAGCAGTTCATGGAACCTATTCAAAATTGAATATATTGGGAATAAAGACCTCAAATTAAATGCAAGAAAGCAGAAATAGTAAATGCTTTCCACAAAACACATTCAACAAAAAAGTTAGGGGAAATAGACCAAAAAGTAATTGGAAATAAACAATCTCATTTTAAAGAATGATTTTGGGAAGCACAAAATTATAGATACAATTAATTTTCCCAAGATAATGACAATGATGAATGTCAAAAATTTGGGGATAGAAAGCGGAATGAGGGAATTTTATATCCTTAGAGGCTTACTTGAAAAAAAGAAAAAAAGAAATGAATTGGGCATGTAATAAAAAAATAAAAAAGACCAAATTAAAAACCCCAATCAAATACTAAATTTGAAATTTAAAATTAAAAGGAGAAATTAAAAATATTGAAAGTAAAATAACTATTAAACTAATTTTAAAAAACAAGAGTTGGTTCTATGAAAAGCCAATAAAATAGAATGTTTGGTAAACTGATTAAAAAGGAGGGAGGAAAAAGAAATTAGTAGTCTTAAAAATGAAAAGGGAAACTTTCCAAAGAAGAGGAAATTGAAAAAAATGGGTTATTTGTCAACTTTATGCCAATAAATTTAAACCAAAGGAAATGGATGACTACCCCAAAATATGACTTCCCAGACTAAAGAGGAGGAAGTAAATTGCTTGAATATCCCATTTCAGAAAAAGAAAAGAATAGGCAAAAACAACTCCCTAAGAAAAAAATCCCCAGGACCAGATGGATTTATGAATTTTACCAAACATTTAAAGAACAATTGGCCACAATGTATAAATTATTTGATAAAATAAGGGAATGAAGGATCCCCAAATTCCTTCATGACACAGACACGGTACTGATCCAAAAGGGGTTGAAAACAGGAAAAGAAGACCAATCTCCTTGAAATTGATGTAAAATCAAAAAGAATTTACAAAAAGACTAAGAAAAATCATCTCCAGGATAATACACTACGATCGAGGTTTTCCGGAATGAGGGCGGTTCAAATTGAAAACTTCAATAAATTGGATTTAAAACCAAATTAACAAAACCAATATCATCTCAATAGATGCAGAAAAAGATTTGTAAAACCAACATCCATTCCTATTAAAAAATTTGAGAGTATAGAAAAATGGACTTTTCCTTAAAATAATCAGCAGCACTATTTAAAACCATCAGTAAGCATCATATTAATGGAGACAAACTGCAACCATTCCCAATAAGATCTGGGAGGAAACAAGGGTTTCCACTATCACTTTATATTTAATATTGTATTAGAAACCTGTTTTGGCAATGAGCTGAGAAAAGAGATTTAA
Organism: Sarcophilus harrisii; assembly: GCF_902635505.1. Classification (NCBI taxonomy): domain Eukaryota; kingdom Metazoa; phylum Chordata; class Mammalia; order Dasyuromorphia; family Dasyuridae; genus Sarcophilus; species Sarcophilus harrisii. Next base: position 200,740,211 of record NC_045426.1, read on the forward strand.
AGGAATAAGAATAGGCAATAGGAAACCAATTATCACCTTTGTGATGGCATGATGGTATACTTAGAGAACCCCGAGATTTACTAAAAAGTTATTAGCAAAATCCACAACTTTAGCAAAAGTTGTGGTTAAAAAAACCCAATAAGTCAACATTTTATATCACTAAAAAATCCAACAGTCGAGTTACAAAGAAATTCCATTTAAAGTAACACTGATAATATAAAATATTTAGGAATCATCTGCCAAGGGAAAAACAGAAACTTTATGAGCAAAATTACAGACCACTTTTACACAAATTACGTCTGATCTAACCAATTGGAAAATATTAAATGCCTTGGATAGGGCGAGCAAATATAAAAAGATGACAATATTACCAAACAATTATTTATTTAGGCTATACCAATCAGACCCCAAAAAACTATTTTTTAAAACCTAGAAAAAAAAACAAAATTCATATGGAAAAAAAAGGTCAACAATTTAAGGGAAATTAATTAAAAAAAATCAAATGAAGGTGGCTATATACCAGATCTAAAATTATATTATAGAGCAGCAGTTACCAAACTATTTGGTATTCAAGGAAAGATTAGTTGATCAGTGGAATAGGTTAGGTTCGGAAAAACAGTCAACAAATATGAACCTAGTCTTTTGAAAACCCAAAGACCCCAGCTTTTGGGATAAGAACTTACTGTTTGATAAAATTGCTAAAATTGAAACTAATATGGAAGAAACTAGCATTGATCCCACTTAAATTTACACCAAGATAAACAAAGGGTTCATGACCTAGGCATAAAAAGAATGAAATTATTAATAAATTGACGAACACAGGATAGTTTACCTCTCAGAGTTGGGAAAGGGAAGGTCTTTATGACCAAGAAGAACTAGAGATCATTACTGATCACAAAATAGAAAATTTTGGTTATACCAAACTGAAAAGTTTTGTAGAAACAAAACTAACGAACAAGATTAGAAGGGAAGCAAAACCTAAAATATTTTTATAATCAAAGGCCTATGTCCCTCATTTCCAAAAATATAAAGAATTAACTCCAATTTATAAAAAATCGCACTCCAATTGAAAAAATGGTCAAAGGATAAACAGACAATTCAGATGAAGAAATTAAACTGGTCTAGTCATAGAAAAGATGCTCCAAGTCAATTAATCAAGAAAGCAAATTAAGACAACTCTAAGATACCAACACACCGGATTGGTAAGATGACAAAAAAATAATGAGATTGTTGGAGGGGATGTGGGAAAACGGAATTGATGCATTGTTGGTGGAGTTGTGAACGAATCCAACCATTCCGGAAGTAGTTTGGAATATGCTCAAAAGTTATCAAACTGTGCATACCCTTTGATCCAGAGGATAGGAATTCCCAAAAGATTATAAAGAAGGGAAAGGGACCAGTCCGAATGTTTGTGAGTCCTTTTGATTTAGAAACTGGAAACTGAATGGATGTCCACGTTGGAGAATGGCTGAATAAATTTGGTATAAATGAATATTATGGAATATTGCTGTTCTGTAAGAAATGACCAACAGGATGATTTCAGAAAGGCCTGGAGACACAGAACGATGCTGGGTGAAATGAGCAGGACTAGGAGATATTATTTTCCCAACAATACTTTTGATGACCAGTTCGATGGATCAGGCCACCCTCACAACGAGATCAACCAAATCATTTCCAGTGGAGCAGTAATGAACTGAACGCATGCCCAGAGAAGGAACCTGGGAGATGACTAAAACCTTAATTGAATTCCTAATCCGTATATTTTCCCACTCATTTTTGCTTCCTTCCAAGCTAATTGACAATTTTCAGAGTCTGACTTTTGTAACAGCAAAAAAGTTTTGGTCTTGTTTACTTTTTGTTATCTAATTTATATTTTAAACAACATCACTGGTCATCCGCCATCTGGGGGAGGGGGGGGGAAAAAGTGAAAATTGGAACAAGAGGTTTCGGTTAATGATGTAAAGTTACCCATGCATATATCCTGTAAATAAAAGGCTATTAAATTAAAAAAAAAAAAAAGAAAAGAAAAAGAAATGTGAAAAAAAAAAAGAATCTGAATGTTAAGTCACATAGTGTATATATGTTTAGAATTGATAATTGCTAGGCAGAGTCAAGATGGCAAAGAGTAAACAAGTATTTATCTGAGCTCTTCCTGGCATCCCTTAAATCAACAACAGATCAAACTTCTGGTTTTAGAGTTTCAGAAAACAGAAATATTTGAAGTGTAACATTTCCAACAGAAGATATTTTAGAAGAACTTCATAAAAGGTATGTTTCAATCAGGCATGGAAGGAATCAATCAAGCACAGGAACAGTGTGAAACCTAGGGTGGCATGGCTAGGGAATCTACTAGGAAGTCTTAGTCAAAGTACAGCAGCATTGGTTACTTTCCTGATTAAGAAGCCACTGGATTAGCAGATTAGCTGTGATATATCCAGTGCAAATACAAGTGAGTAGTGAGCCTCCAAACCCCAGAACAACATGGGGTATGGTCACACCTAGCCAACATAGGAAGGAAGTCAGCAGGGACATCCCAAGACAGAGAAAAGCCATTGTTGGATGTAGAGGAAGTTTGGGACAAGCTTCCCTTTATCATAAGAATAGACTTCAAATGTTAAAAAATGAGCAAAAAATACTAAAAGAACTCTGATCATAGATAGATTTTATGGAAAAATATTGTGATATGGGAGTCCTCTGCCAGTGGCTGCTTGAGGTCTAACTCAGACCTGTAGAATGGATCTCTTCATGTGAGAGGAAGATAATGCCACAAGGAGACTGAGAGACAGTTGCGGACTCTGACCTCTCTCCTTTTCCCTCTTGCCTCCAATGTATTTCATTCCCAATCCACAAGGAACATATGCATAAGTAAAGGCTGATTTGCAACTCCTTCAAGTGTTATGATTAACAGAGAATTGACCTGCCCCTTCACTTAGGTATGATCCTTAACAAAGAAAGACAAAAACAGACTTCAGATGCTGAGAACATTAAAGGCACATTATCTCCAGATGAAGCCCTAAAGTATGATGTAAGTTAATTCCAATCTCACAAGGCCCTCTTGGAAGAGTTGAAAAAGTATCTTAAAATAAAGTTAGAAAAAATATGAAGAAAGGAATTGAGAATGTTGCAAGAGAATTTGGGGAAAAAAGAAATTATCTGAAGAAAACTCCTCACAAAGTATATTTAGTAAAATGGAAAGTATATAAGTTCTCACAAAATAAATTTGGAAAAGAAACCAAATCACTGAAAAACAGAATTTGTGAAATGGAAAAAAATCCAATGGGGGGGGGGGAAACTCATTTAAAAATTCAATTGGCCAAATGCAAAAGGAAATAAAAAAAAACAGCTGACTGAAGAAAATAATTCATTAAAAATTAGGATTGAACAAAAGGAAGTGAAAGACTCAATGAGACATCAAGAATCACTCAAACAAAACCAATTAAAATGGAAAAATAGAAGAAAATGGAAAATACTTCCTTGGACAAACAACTGACCTGGAAAATAGATCTACGAGAAATAATCTAAGAATTATTGGACTTCCCGGAAACCATAATGAAAAAAAAAAAAGAGCTTCAACATCATTTTCCAGGAAATCCTCAAGGAAAGTTTTCCTTGTGTCCTAACCTCAGAGAGTAAAATAAGCATTGAAAGGATTCACTCATTACCTCCTGAAAGAGACCCTATTATGAGCCAGAACTTGAAACAAAGTACTAAGTGTAATTGAGGAGACAATGATTAAATCTAGTTTAGCATTAATTTAATCCTACAACAAATAATGGTTTCCCAGTGATATAATGATTAGTGTATACTCAGTGTGGAGCATATAAGCAGGGACTGAGAGCTAGAGAGGGGAAGCTTTCAGGCCTAGAGAAGTCAAGTGCACTAGAAGCTCTCAGAGGTTGAGACAGATTCATTCCATCATCCACCTTTGTAGTGACTGGAGGCTGAAGCACAAACCTTTGGATTCAGAGAGATTTAGAGGACAGAGAAGACACGTGGGAACTCAAGCTCTTGGAACCAAAGAAAGAGATAGATCTCTAAGAAAATTAACTGGGTCCCAGGAAAGGAGACAAGACTTTGAAAGAGATGATAAAGGATTTGGACTTTAACACCTGACTGTTCTTATGCTGATTACTGGACTGAAATGAAGGCTGCTCCCAGAGACCCCCAAGAAAACTGAAACAGAGAGCACTACAAGACCCCAAAATGAAAACTCCAAGGAATATCATAGTTTAATTTTACAGTTATCAGATCAAGGAGAAAATATTGTAAGCAGCCAGAAAGAAAATACAGGGGAGCCACAATCAGGAATATCCAGGACCTAGCAGCTTCTAAATTAAATGATGGAAGGTTCTGGAATCTGATATTCAAAAATTAAGCATTATTTGTCAGAAAAAAGATGGTCATTCAATAAAATTTTATTTATTTTATATTTGATTTCATTTATTTATTTTTTGTTTCTATCTGATGAAAAAACAAAACTGATAAGAAAATCTGATCTTCAGATATTGAACTCAAAAGCAGCCTAAAAACATAAAAAGAAAAGAAAAAAATAACTTTCTTTTAAAATTAAAAAAGCTGATATCCCTATATGGGAAGATAAATTAACTCTTCAGAACTGTATCTCTGTTAAAGGTATACTTAGAGTGTGAAAATACAATCTGATTTCATTGTGATAATATAAAAAAAACAAATTAGAATGAAAAGGGGATTGTCCTGGAAGGAGAGGCAAATGGGAGTAAAATGGGATAAATTACATCTCATGAAGAGGTCAAAAGGACCTATTACAATTGAGGGAAATAAGAGAGGGATGAACATTATGTGAATCTTATTCTCATCAGCTTTGGCTCAAAGAGAGAATATCAGACATATTCAGTTTCAGAGAGAAACTTGTTTCATCTTATAAGAAAGTAAGAGGGGAGAAGAGAAAGAAAAGAGTAAAGCTAAGGGGAGAACAGAAGTAGAAGGGGAAAGGTATAAGAAAGGGAGAGGGGCTGAAAAAGGGAGGGAGGTGGTGTTCAGAAGACAAATACTGGAAAAGAGGGAAGGGGGAAAAGTAAAGAGAAAAGTATAACTTGGGGAAAATAAATTAATGCAGTTAGTAATTTTGACTGTGAGTGTGACTGGGATGAACTCTCCAATAAAACAGAAGTGGATTAAAAGCCAGAATCCTACAAGATGTTGTTTACAAGAAACACATTTAAAACAGAATGATACATACAGAATAAAGGTAAAAAGCTGGAGCAGAATATATTATTCTTTACCTGAAATAAAAAAGCAGAGATTGTAATCCTGATCTCAGATCAAGCAAAAGAAAAAATTGACCTAATTAAAAGAGATAAGGAAGAATTGATATTGCTTCATTGTCTATGGTACCTTAGCAAGATGTAATTTCCAGGAAGGTTGGAAATGTACAAGGTTAACAAGAACTTTAAATGCAAAAATGGAGAATTTATAGTTCAATGAAGAGATCACTTTTGGATATTGTTTCCTGATGACTTCTGGTTGATTGCTTCAGAAACTGCTGTGGATATTGTAAAGTATACCTTTATCAGCAGATTTAATGAAGTACCAACAGTGTGTATAGATCTATCCATGCTTTTGGCCTTGTTAGCAGCCATCAAAACCCAACAAAACTATATATTATATTATAATGATTATATTTATTACATTATTATAATGATTTCATTGCTAGAGAATGGGCCTTATTCCTTTCCCACTTGTTGTTTTATTCATCAGAGTTCAATTAAAGTACAACCAAAGTGTCATACTTATCTATTTTGGGTTGATTTCATTCAAAATCCTGTATAGTCTCATGCTATGTGGATAGTCATGCCAGGGTGTCAAATAAGCCAAAAGGGAAGAAAAGTTTTTAATCCTCCTCCAACTAGCACACCAAGCAAAACATCTAGTAAATCACAAAACAAATATAAATCCTCCCAATGGCTTTCTACAGAAAAGAGCATATCAGCTTCAATCATTAGCCAACCTACGCATCAAAAGGAAAATATAACACTATTATTTGTTACCAGCAATTCAGTTTCTGATAATGCCAGATGGTATGGTGCTAACAAAGACATCACTCAAGAAAATTCTATATTTAAACCCAAATCATGAAAGAAAAATTTGCTGGAAATTGGTAAGTTTAAAATTTGTGGAAACAGAATTGACTAAATTCTTTGACTTTGTTTGCTTAGAATATTGAGCTTTAGGGCACCAAATGCTATGCTACCAAAATGAACAATGCCAGCCATGGCACCTCAATATTTATTTAGAAACTCAAATTATTCATTGTAAATAATCGTATTTTTCTGTGGACAACTTGTTTTAGCTGTTTATCAGATGAAGTAGCAACAGAGATCTTCAATTTGTTATTTGGAAAATGTGATGGATTATAAAAACCTTTCCATTCTTGGCAAAGTAACAGTTTATTTTTTCCCATTAGACAGAAATGAAAGCAGAATCCCTTCAGCTTTGTCAAATTGTGCTTCCAGAACATAAAATAATATTTCAAATCTTCTTCTATAGAAAAATATACCTGGAAAGCTGAGAAATATTTTATATGAAGTTATCCTCCCAAATGTTCTATTTTATAAACAGGTCTGAAACTTTTACTTGATCTACCAAAGCATTAAATAGAAATGAACTTTGATAAAAATGAAAGCTACAAGTTTATCACAATGAAGAATAATGCTTGAAGATGTATTTGAAGTAATTAGAATAACTTTCTCAACAAAATTACAATTTTTAAACCAAGGAAATTTGAGAAGGGTCAACAGAACTGGGTAAATCAGGTTTTCTTTCTTTTTTTGAAGAATAGCACATGAAGGTGTGAATTATTTTATTGAAGTGGAACAAATTGAAATTTTATTACAAAATGGTATATTTTATACTGTGAAAGCCAGGCAGTGTTAATTTTAAGGAATGATCTCTGATTTCACTTTATCATTTAACTGCTGAAAAAATTATGAGAAATCATTTGATATTAGATTGGCTGGGTGAATAAATGCTTATAGAGTTGTGTAAAATTCAGAAAATTTCCATTTATTCATATTTTTAATGTCAGTTTTAACTCAATAACAAGAGACAAAGCTAGGAGCATAATAAAAGCCTGTATAGTTTGCCTTCTTTTCCACACCCTTACACTGCCTCCAGGGAAGAACCCTTGTGGTTTGAGACCCAATGAAATTTGGCAAATGGATGTGACCCATTATAAATCTTTTGGTTGCCTGTCTTTTATCCATGTTGTGGTAGACATCTTTTTGGGATTCACTTTTGCAATATCAGCAGCAAAAAAGACAGCCCGAATTCCTTATCCAAGAACTTGTAATTATGGATGTGCCACAAGAAATAAAAACAGATAAAAACAGACCTGAGAGATCAGAGATGGCGTGACTATCTGTGTTCTAAAACAAAAGAAAGAGGTAGATGTAATGGGCTGAAGGTCTTGAAGCTCTCATTGCACTGAAGTCCCTCTTAGCACTTGAGGCTAATTAGCAATAGGACAATACTCATAGAAAGAATGGTCCCGCCCACTCTCTGTGCAAGTTTAATGTGTTGTATAGGAGATTGTGTAGATGATGTGGTGGGTGGAGTGAGAGAGGCAAAGGCACTGCTGGCCAGGTTCATGTCGTGATTGCTCTCACTTCATATCACCATTCCCCTTCATCTCCGCAAAGAATAAAGAACAAGCATTTTCTCTGACTCCGGCTGATTCTAATATACTCTGGGTGCTGAACGCGGTTATCACATAGGAGAAACAATCTAAGGATTATTAGACTTCCTGAAAACCATGATGAAAATAAAAGAGCCTAGACATTATTTTCCAGGAAATCATCAAAGAGAACTGTCCTGATGTCATAAAATCAGAAGGTAAAATAGCCATTAAAAGAATTCACCAAAACACCTGAAAGAGACCCTCTAATTAAAACTCCAAGAAATATCATGGCTAAATTTAAGAATTATTGGCCCAATGAAAAAATATTGCAAACAGCCAGAAAAAAAATTCAAATACACAGGAGCCACAGTAAGAATTACCCAGGCCCTAGCAGCTTCCACCTTAAAGAATCAAAGGGCCTAGAATCTGATATTTTGAAAGGCAAAAGAGCTTGGAATGCAGCTGTGAATAAACCACTTCACTAAACTGAGCATTTTCTTTCAAGGAATAAGATGGATATTCAAAAAAATAGGTGAATTACACTATTTATGATGAAAAGATCAGAGCTGAATAAAAAATTTTGTCTCCAAGTATAGAATTCAAGAGGAGCATAAAAAGGTTAAAAATAGAAGTACTCTTGAGAAATGTGTTTCTCTTAGGGGTATACATAGAGAATGCATATATAATTGTATTATACTGCTATAATATAAAAAAGAAACTAGAGATGGAAAGTGGATTATACCTGGAAAAAAAAGGAAAGTGGAGATAAAATGAGGGAAATTACATCTCACTAAGAGGCAAAGAAAACCTGTTGTAATTGAGAGAAAGAAGAAAGGGGTATGAACACTCTGTGAATATTACTCTCATCAAATTTGGCTCAAAGAGAGAATATTAGACATATGTGGTTTCACAGAGAAATTTGTCTTACTTTACAAGAAAATGAGAGGGGAAAGGAGAAAAGAAAAAGGAAGGTTAATTGAAAGGTAAACAGAAGTAGTAGGGAAAAGGTTTAAGAAAGGGGAAGGGACTGTAAAGAGGGAGCACTGCTTGAGGCAAGTGGTGCTCATAAGTAAAATACTAGGGGGAGTGAAGGAAAGGGGGAAAGAAAAGAGAAAAGTATAATTTGGGGTTAATAATATGGCAGGAAATACAGAATTAGTAGTTTTAACTATATATGTGAATGGGGTGAACTTTCCCATAAACAGAAGTAGATAGCAGAATGAATTAAAAGCCAGAACCCTAGTTTTGTGGGGTTTTTTTGTTTTGTTTTTAACAAGAAACACATTTACAGCAGACTGAGACATACATACTGAAGATAAAAGGCTGAAACAAAATATATTACACTTTAGGTGAAGTGAAAAAGCAGGGGTAGTCATGCTGATCTCAGATCAATGAAAAGCAAAAATTGATCTAATTAAAAGAGATAAGGAAGGAAACTACATCTTGCTAAAGGGTACCATTGGTAATGAAGCAATATCAGTACTAAACATATATACACCAAATAGTATAGCATCTAAATTCCTAAAGAAATTAAAAGAGCTGCAAGAAGAAATAGCAAAACTAAAAAGTTGGACATCTCAACCTTGCTCTCTCAAAACTAGATAAATCTAACAAAAAAGTAAATAAGAAAGAAGGTGAAGAGATAAATAGAATACTAGAAAAGTTAAGTATGACAGATCTTTGAAAAAGATGGAATGGAAATAGAAAGGAGAAACTTTTTTCTCAGCAGTTCATGGTATCTCTGCAAAAATTGACCATATATTAGACATAAAGACCTCAAAATCAAATGCAGAAAGGCAGAAATAGTAAATGCAATTTTTTTCAGATCGTGATTACATTCAATATAAAGCCAGGGGAAAATAGACCAAAAAGTAATTGGAAACTAAACTATCTCATCCTAAAGAATGAATGAGTGAAATAGCAAATCATAGACACAATTATTAATTTCAGCCAAGAAAATGACAATAATGAGATGTCATACCAAAATGTGTGGGATGCAGCCAAAGCAATAATAAGGGGAAATTTTATATCTCTAGATATAACTTACATAACATAGAGAAAGAGAATATCAATGAATTGAGCTTGCAACTAAAAAAACTAGAAAAAGAGCAAATCAACACCCCCCTCCCACCAAGGAAACACCAAAATTGAAATTCTAAAAATAAAAGGAGAGATTAATAAACTTGAAAGTAAAAAAAAAACTGCTGAATTAATAAATACAACTAAGAGTTGGTTTTATGAAAATACCAACAAAATAGATAGATAAACCTTTAGTAAATTTGATTAGAAAAAGGAAAGAAGAAGATCAAATTGTTAGTCTCAAAATGATAAAAACTATTAGCATAATTGACTATATCAATAACCAAACTAACATAGACCATATGATTATCTCAATAGATGCAGAAAAAGCATTTGTTTCCTACTAAAAAAAAAAACTAGGAATATAGAAATAAATGCACTTTTCCTTAAAATAGTCAGGAGCAACTATTTAAAACCATCAGCAAGCATCATATATCATGGGGATAAACTGGAAACATTCCCAATAAGATCAGGGGTGAAACAAGGTTGCCCACTATTCCTATTACTATTCAATATTGTATTAGAAATGCTAGCTTGGGCAATAAGAGATGAAAAAGAGATTAAAGGAATTAAATTAGGTAATGAGGAAGCCAAATTACCATTCTTTGCTCATGATATGATGGTATACTTAGAGAACCCCAGAGAATCAACTAAAAAGCTACTAGAAATAATCCACAACTTTAGCAAAGTTGCAGGATACAAAATAAACCCACATAAATCCTCAGCATTTTTATACATCACTAACAAAATCCAACGTCAAGAGATACAAAGAGAAATTCCATTTAAAATAACTGCCAATAGTATAAAATATTTGGGAATCTACCCTATATGAGCAAAACTACAAAACACTTTCCACACAAATAAAATCAGATCTAAACAACTGGAAAAATATCAATTGCTTTTGGATAGGTCAAGCAAATATGATAAAGATGACAATACTACCTAAACTAATATATTTGTTTATATTAGACCAATAAAACTCTCAAGAAAATATTTTAATTACCTAGAAAAAATAACAACAAAATTCATCTGGAAGAATAAAAGGTCAAGCATTTCAAGGGAATTAATGAAAAAAAAATCAAATGAAGGTGACCTAGCTATACCAGATCTAAAAATATATTATTAAGCAGCAATCATCAAAATCATTTGGTACTGGTTAAAAAAAAAGACTAGTTTATCAGTGGAATAGATTAGGTTTACAGGACAAAATAGTCAAAAACTATAGCAATCTTGTGTTTGACAAATTCAAAAACCCCAGCTTTTGGGATAAGATTTCACTATTTGACAAAAACTGCTGGGAAAATTGGAAACTAGTATGGCAGAAACTAGTCATTGACTGATATCTAACACCATATACTAAGATAATGTGAAAATGGATTTATAATAGAGACATAACGAATTATATTATAAATAAATTAGAAGAACATAGGATAGTTTACCTCTCAGACTTGTGGAGAAGGAAGAAATTTGTGACCAAAGAACTAGAGATCATTATTGATCACAAAATAAATAATTTTGTTTATATTAAGTTAAAAAGGTTTTGTACAAACAAAACTAATTGTTTTGTGCAAACAAGATTAGAAGGGAAGTAATAAACTGGGAAAACATTATTACATTCAAAGATTCTGATAAAGGCCTCATTTATAAAATAGATAGAGAATTGACTCAAATTTATAAGAATTCAAGCCATTCTCTAATTGATATATGGTCAAAGACAATTTTTGGATGAAGAAATTGAACCTATTTCTAGTCATATGAAAAGGTGCTCCAAATCACTATTGATCAGAGAAATTCAAATTAAGATCACTGTGAGATATCATTACACCCATCTCAAATTGGCTAAGACAACAGGAAAAGATAATGATTAGTGTTGGGGGAGATGTGGGAACACTGGGACACTGATACATTGTTGGTGGAACTGTGAATGGATCGAACATTTCCTGAGTGCAATTTGGAACTATGCTCAAAAAGTTATCAAACTGTGTATACCCTATGACCCAGCAGTGTTACTACTGGGCTTATTTCCCAAAGAGATCTTAAAGGAAGTGAAAGGGACCCACATGTGAAAAAATGTTTGTGGAAGCCCTTTTTGTAGTGGCTAGAAACTGGAAACTGAATGGATGCCCATCAATTGGAGAATGGCTGAATAAATTATGGTATGTGAATGTTATGGAGTATTATTGTTTGGCAAGAAACAACCAGCAGCATTATTTCAGAGAGGCTTGTAGAGACTTACATGACCTGATGCTAAATAAAATGAGAAAAACCAGGAGATCATTACACATGGCAACAACAAGACTATATACAATGATGAATTCTGAGAGACATGACTCTCTTCAACAATGAGATGATTCAAACCAATTCCAGTTGTTCAGTGATGAAAAGAGTCATCTACACCCAGAGAGAAGACTGTGGGAACTGAATATGGTTCACAACATAGCATTTTTACTTTTTTTGTTGTTGTATGCTTACATTTTATTTTGCTTCTCTTTTTAAAAAAAATTTTTACTGGTTTAATTTCTTGTGCAACACGATAATTGTATGAATATATATATGCATATGTTGGATTTAAGATAAATTTCTACCACATTTAACATATATTGGACTACTTGCCATCTAGGGGAGGGCATAGGGAAATGGAAGGAATTGAAATACAAGGTTTTGCAAGGGCTAATATTTCAAAATAGTTACATTACATTGATGCACTTTTGAGAGAGTTATGAAATTGTCAAAATTTTCTGGAAATCAATGTGAAACCATGGCCAAAGGGTCATATTATTTTCCATGCCCTTTGGGAGCCAGAGCCAAGATGGCTTCTGCATGACTCCATTTGTAAAATAGCTATTGTATTTTTTGCCTTTTCAATTGGTAGTCGGTAGATAAAATAAAGGATGAAATTTAAAACTAAAACTAAACTAAACTAAAATAAAATAAATATACATTAGTTGATATATTACTATTGGATTGTTCTTCCCTCCACATCATTGGTTTTTGGCTTTCTTTCATTTTAACTCTATATTGAAACTTTACTCTCTCATGTTGCAGTTTGTTTTTCTTGGAACTATGCTCTTTGCTATTCTCATTTTTTTAATTTAAAGCTTTTTATTTTCAAAATATATGCATAATACCCTTTGATCCAGCAGTGTCTTTATTAGGCCTGTACCCAAAGAGATCTTAGAAGAGGGAAAGAGACCTACATGTGCAAAAACGTTTGTGGCAGCCCTTTTTGTGGTGGCAAGAAACTGGAAACTGAGTGGATGCCCATCAGTTGAATAATTATGAATTAAATATGGTAAATTAATTTTACATAATAATATTGTTCTATGACAAACAATCAAAAGGATGATTTCAAAGAGGCCTGGAGAGTCTTACATGAATTGATGCTAAGTGAAGGGAGTTTAACCAGGCAATCACTATACATGGCAACAAGATTATAAGAAGATCAATTATGATGGATGTAGTTCTTTTCATAGAGATGATTGTGACAAGTTCCAATGATTTTGTAATGAAGAAAGCCATCTAGAGAGGACTGTGGGGATTGAGTGTGGATCACAACATAATATTTTCATTCTTTTTGTTGTGCTTGCTTTTTGTTTTCTTTCTCCTTTTTTTCCTTTTTTGATCTGATTTTTCTTGTGCATCAGGATTATTGTGGAAATATGTATAGAAGAATTGCACATGTTTAACATATGTTGGCTTACTTGCCATCTAGGGGAAGGGATAAGAAGAAAGGAGGGAAAAATATGGAACACAAGGTTTTGCAAAGATGCATGTTGAAAATTACCTATGGATGTATTTTGAAAATAAAAAGCTTTAATAAAAAAATGCCTAGTATTCAACATTTACCCTTGCAAAATCTTGTGTTCTATATTGTTTTCTATCCCTCTTTCCCCCTTCCACTCCCTTAGACCATCCAATATATGTTAAATATGTGCAATTCTTCTATACTTATTTGTGTAATTATCATGCTGCACAAGAAAAATGAGATCAAAAAGGAATGGAATCTACTTTTAAATGCCTTCTCCCATTTCATTTTCTTCCTTTTTGCATATTGGGCATTATTTACAAAATCATCTGTTTGTGTGTATGTGTGTGTGTGAGAGAGAAAGAGAGAGAGAGAGAGAGAGAGAGAGAGAGAGAGAGAGAGAGAGAGAGAGAGATTGGGGGAGAGATAAAGTGGTATAATTTTATTTTATTCAGTTCAAATGAAAGTTATGTGATACACACACACACACACACACACACACACTATATATATATATATATATATATCCTTTCCATCTCATGCACTCCCATTATTTGAAAAAGTATTTTACCTTCTTCTCCTCTTATTAGTGTATTTTCCTTTCCTTCATGTTTTTTTTTTCCTTTTCCAGGTACATTAAAACAAAACATCCCCAAGGTCCTCTGCTCATCTTATTTAATGTTCTCTATGACCACAAAAACATTTTTATTCTGAGATCTTAACAAAAAAAAATAAGAAAAAGAATTCATCATGAATTGTTTTCATCTATTTTGTGTTGACTCTAGCATTTACATTTCATCATTCCTACTGATTTTTTGTCTTTTCTTCAAAAATTACTGGATCTTTATTACAGGTTCATTTTTTTAGTAATATTATGTTCAGTTTTATATAAGTTTTATCTTAGTATCAATCTTTATCATTTGCCATTTAATATATGATACTCAACAATCCCACCTTCTTTAGAGAGCAGTTGCAAATATTGTAGGATTCTGATTTTGGTTCTTTTTTACTTGAATTATTTTTTTTTTTTGGATCTGGAGTCTTGCATTTTAGCTATGACTTACCCGCAAGTTTTCCTTTTTTTATGTAGATTTGCAGTTTCTTTCTATTTTCATTTTGTTCTTTGGTTTTCATAGGTCTGGGAAGTTTGTTTTATGACTTATTGAAACATAATATCCAGAATTTTTTTGTAAAGGTGGGGAGTTATATAGTTAATGTTTATTAAATTTTCTTGTCTTGACCTGTTTAAAAGGTTGGTTATTTTTGATAAAGTGTATACTTTACATTTTATTCAGGTTTTTTTAAACTTTTGATTTTGGTTTAACACTTCTTCCTTTCTAATGGAGTCATTACTTTTTGGTACACTCTTACGAGATAACTTAGCATTTTTGGATAGGAACTCCCTGTTCTATTGTTTAATTCTCCATTACTTTCTAGCTGTAATTTCTTCTAGCATTACATTTATATATCTTGTTTTATTTCTTCAAATTACTTTTGTAGTCCCAGTGACTAGGACATTCTTTTCTTTTCTTTTTTCTTTTTTTATTATTATAACTTTTTATTGACAGAGACCATGACTGGGTGTTTTTTTTTTTTTTTTACATCATTATCCCTTGCACTCACTTCTGTTCTGACTTCTCCCCTTCCTCGCTTCACCCCCTCCCCCAGGTGGCAAGAAGTAGGACATTCTTTTCTTTGAGGTTCTACTTGATCTTGTATGAGACATTCTTCTCTTCTTGATTTCCCTCTTAAGCTTCTCTGCATCCAAAGTATTTCTTCACTGTGATAAGCATTTCCTTCAGTTTACTCATGTTTTCTGCTTTAGTTACTGAATTGTAACTTTAGATTTCCTTTCAACCAAACTCCTTTCTATACTCTTGGATTGAGGAGAATGGCTCTATGTGGCACATTATTCAATAGCTAATACTAGGTCACTTCTTTGAGGAAAATTTACGGATTTTTTGCATCAGGTTCTTTTTGTCTTAACTTGGTCTTGGGTCCTTCTCTGCTTCTTTTGGTGTATAAAGGCACAGTGATTGATTTATCCCTATTTTTTGCTATGTAATTGAGGATCCCCAACTAAATATGGCTGATTTTGCTGGTAGCAATCTTTATGCAGCTTTCCAAGAATTTTGTTTCCAACATGCTTGCCTGACCTTTTTTATGCTCTGGTTCTTCTTTAAATTAGATATGAGATGTTTAGAATTTGGCTTGTCCAGATCTTACACTACATTTTTCTCCTTCTATGGGCTTCCTGACCTTGAATTGGAAAGAGGTTGCTTTGATTATGGGCTGTATATGAGCATATAATGAATCTATATCTTGCAGAAGTTCAAAGTGACTTCTGAACTGGAGTGGGTTTTGCTCTATTTCTGGCAGAGATGGGTAGTTATCTGGTCCTATCTTCTGTATATCCTCAGAGTAGACTCTACTCTAGACAGGCTGCCTGCTTAGGTTTGCCTCCTGAAGCAACTTTGATATTTAGGTTCTTTGATCCTGTCTCCTTGAAAGAATTGGGGTCAATTCTCACACTAAGTTCTGATCTGGATCAACTTTGGTTGTAGAACAGACTGCTCCTGTGATAGTGGCTAGGCTGGCCTATTACCTAGGAAGATTAGGTCATAGACTCTCTCACACTGGTCTCTGGTTTTGCCCTATGTTCTGTTATTAGACTTAGGTTTTTCCATGTTTTGTCTACCATTAAAATGACTATACCCTTCTGAGAGTCTCCAGAATATTCTAGCAATCTGTATGCAGGCTTATACTGCATAGAGTTTTACTTATCCTTGCTTTTCTTTATCATTGTTTCTTCTGATAGATTTTTTTATAGCTTTCCTATTTTATATATTTTGGAAAGGGAGGAGTTTATGCTCCTCTAGGTTCTAATATGACATTATCCTCACCTAATTTCTGACTAACTACATTGTTTATAGAGACATGCAATTTTCAGTCTAAATTGGAAATTAAAGTATTTAAGATAAAAAGAAAATGCAGTTTTTGTTTTTCTTCCCGGGTTATTTTTACCTTCTGAATCCAATTCTCCCTGAGCAACAAGAAAACTGTTTGGATCTGCACACATACATTGTATCTAGGATATACTATGACATATTCAACATATATAGGACTGCTTGCCATCTAGGGGAGGGGGTGGAGGGTGGGAGGGAAAAATTGGAACAGAAGTGAGTGCAAGGGATAATGTTGTAAAAGAAATTACCCTGGCATGGGTTCTGTCAATAAAAAGTTACTATAAAAAATGCAGTATTCTTAAGACAAGCAAATTACCCTAGTACATATCTTATTATTTCCATAGATTCAAAATTAAATATATATCATGTTGGGGCAATTAGATAGAGAAGTGTTTGGAGTGTGAGGTCTGAAGTCAGTAAAACCTGAATTCAAATTTGTCCAGAGACATTCATTCATTAGTTGTGTAACTCTGAGAAAGTCACTTAATCCTGTTTGCTTAGTTTCCTCATCCATAGAATGCGTTGAAGAAATAAATCACAAATCATTCTACAATCTTTCTCAAGCAAATGGAAATGGGGTTGTGAAGAATTTCCTATGACTGAAAGGCCTGAACAATATCAATAGCAGCACATATCATGTAAGAGGCATCATGGGGCAATGACAGGAGGAAGAAGAGTAAAGGTTTTACTGAATAGAGAATTAGTCTTTAAATTAGGAAGATTTGGTTCAAAGACCAGTCTTTGAGCTACATTAGTTGTATAATTCTGAGTAAGTCACTGAGCTACTCAATCTACTGTAAACAATTAGCTATGTATAATATAAAGTTACACATGCGTGCATATATATGTATGTATTCATGTATACTTATTTATGTACATATTTATATAAATAATGACATTCATGAGATAGATATACTTTTGAATTACAGATAGTTTAAATAGCAATTAATAGTAGTTATACATATTTTGGGGAAATAATTTAGTTGTGGGAAGTATACATTTTTAACAAGGTAATTTTAAATTCTAGTACTTATATTCATATTACAGTGGATTTTAAAAAAAATAACTCATATCTTTAAGTTGTTATCTCTTTAAGTTTTATATATTTATATGTATTTTTGAGTCATATTTTCTCCTAATACTTAAAATATTCCA
The DNA here is from genome assembly GCF_902635505.1 of Sarcophilus harrisii. NCBI lineage: Eukaryota > Metazoa > Chordata > Mammalia > Dasyuromorphia > Dasyuridae > Sarcophilus > Sarcophilus harrisii. Next base: position 200,757,810 of record NC_045426.1, read on the forward strand.
TGTTGTTATTATATATTCCAAATTCATTGGATAATGTTTTATATATTTCATGTGATTTTCTCAGGTTCCAGTTTTATTGTGAAATTATTAAAAAGCAAATTCTCAAGAAAATGAAGGACATGCTGAAGCTTTTTTGTCATCCCGAGAAAGCTTTCAGGAAACATTCTGAAATCTTATAGAAATATGATTGTGAAAGGACAATGTCTAAAACATGTATGTTACTATTGATTACAAACTCCTCTCAGGTTAAAGCTAATCCTCTAGGAAATGACTTGATATAGATTCCTGGGAACAAAGTACATCAGAATTTACATGTTACTAGTTTTATTTTGACTTATTTTCTATGTTCCCCTGCTGAGTGATGTTTTCTAGCTACTAAAACCTTCAGGTTCTCGCAAAACATTGATTATTTTTTTTTTTAGATAATGCTATCAGAGTAGCAAATATATTCACAGTCCTCCTATATAAAAATAAATTAATACTATGCCATTTTCCTGTTAGAAAAAAAGAATTCAGAATGAAACTCAATTGCAATAAATGCTTGGGGAAAATGAGTCAGGAGGTAGAATTGTCATAAAAAAATACTATGTAGCCTCTTTGTAAAAAATGGGGAGACATGCCTATGTTCAATGAAATTATTCATCAATATTATAAAAATACATTTTGAAAATCTTATTAAAATATATATTACATATTTTAAAGAACTTAGTTATCATTTTAGAAAATTTTCAAGCTCTGTATTTTTCGTACTCTATTTTACATAGACTATAGTTAAGTAGTATTATATTAGGTAGTATACAATTAAATAATATAAGTTTGAGGATCTTTATTCCAATTCTAACCCACATTGACAAATTGCATCCTCAGTGAGCAGATATATCTTCCCTCATATTTTAGGGGTAACCCATTGGGATTAGAGATGTATTTATGATACATTTGGCTTTCTTCCATATATTTTTTCTCTTTTCTCTTGTAAACCTCTGAATATTCTGCATGCATAGTCAAAGTATTAGTCCTATTGCACCCTATATTCTTGCTATTAATACTTTACTAAAATTTTGCAAAAAAATAGAATTTTTTTCACTCATTGCACCCTATATTCTTGCTATTAATACTTTACTAAAATTTTGCAAAAAATAGAATTTTTTTTACTCATTGCTGACCATCCAGTGAAAGTTGGATGAGCTAGATGTGTTGGAATTAAAGTGTCCACTTTCCTGTCAACAATAATTTCCTTAGGAAATGCAGTGTCATCTTAAATTTTCCTAGGTAAAGGTGACTACCTCGTCATAATTTCTAAAGGCATTTTTCTCAAATATCTATCAGATATCTCATCAGAAAATGTATGTGTCCATAGAGGTGGGGGTGGGGGAGAAGGAGGAAGAGAAAAAGAAACAGGAGAAAGTCTAATGAAGAGAATAATTAGAAAATCACAGATATGATGAATAGGTACTTAGATTAGTCATTTGACAGATTTTTATAAGAAAATATCTAATCAGAAAATGAGGGTAATAAGATCTTCTATTTAGGAGAACATTGTAAATTGCATTCTTAAATATATTTGCACTTCTGCATGAAATGAATTCATCTCTATTTTGTAAGGAGTTATTTCTTTTCATTTCATAAAATCTATTTTGTATGGAGTTATATGCTTTTCCCATTTCATCAAATCTATTTTAAGGAATTTTCTTCAGATCATTTCTGTTTTTCCTTTTCCATACCCTCTTGCAAAGATCTCATTTCCTTTCCCCATTTTTCTTCTAACTCTCTTTTAAGATCTTTTTTGAACTCTTCCAAGAAAGCCTTATGAAAGAGGGACCAGTTTAGATCTCCCTTTGGGGCTTTATCTGGAGTTGATTTGCCTTTAGGAGCCTCAGGATTTGAGGCCTGTTCTTTTCTCTCCATATTTTTGCTCATTTTAAAAAATATTGACATCTGCTCTTCATGCAAAGGAGCTAAAGCTGCTTTAGTTTGCCCTGGAACAGTTCTGCTGATTGACTTTAAGGTATTGGGTGATCATTGCCAGGTCCCACACTCTTCTGAGGCTCAGAGTTTTACAATTTGCCTTTTGTAGCAAAGTTGCCAAACTACCTGCTTGCAACCAGAACAGAGTATCCTAAGAGGTTCACAGAAGATTCCCTGTGAGGGACAAATGCTCTGGCTCCCCACCCCAGCTCTTTGCCCTGGGCTCTCTGTGCTGCTGTCTGGCTTAGCAGACTGTCCCCCTGCCCATTTTAAACAGACCTTTTTTGACGATATTTCAAGGTATCTTCATATGTGTGTGTACTCTTAATATTTATGGGTTCTCTCACTTCAAAACCACTTTAGAGGCTTAATATGCTGTTGGTTTGAGAAAAGGTCAGAGGAGGTTACAGAAAGTCGTGTCTGCTCTCCACCATCTTGGGTCTGCCCCTGCATGGGATGAATCCAAATGAAAAAGACACACTCTGTAATTCAACTCCTAATTATCTCTCATCACCTTTTCCTGAGCTCTTGTCAAGTACTGTCTATACTCCCTTTATAAAATCTTATCTGTGAAAAATATTTATATATCCACAGTACCAGACTTTAACATGATCATGTAAATGAGGACTTATCCAAATCTATATAATAGTAAGAAAAAAGATATCAGACTGTTAAGATTATAGAATTTTTAAAATTAGGGAATGTGGAGGTTATTATAAATGTTCCTAAATTCCAGCCAATAGTTGGTCTAGATCATCATTGCTCCCCCCTACCTAGACAACTCTTCTTAAATGTGTTATTATTAAGGGCACTATCATCTTTCCAGTAACACAAACTCATAATCCAAGTATCATCTTTAACTTTTCAATTTCTTTTACCCTTCATATCTAATCTGTTGTCAGATCACATCACTTTCACCTTTGTAACATCTCTGTTATAAAATCTCTTCTCTCCTCTGGCACTGCTATTGTCCTGGTGCAGGCCCTCATCACTTTATGCCCAACCTATTATATTCAACCTTCAACCAATTGGTATTTCTGTCACATCTCTCTCCCAATCATCTGTTAAATTGATCTTCCCAAAGCACAGGTTTGACAATGTTACCCTCACCTCCCATCCTTGTTCAGTAAACTCAGTAGCTCCTATCACTGCTAGGATCCAATATAAAATGCTCTATTTTGGGATGAAAAGCCCTGCATAATGTTTTCCCCCAAACATCCACCTTTTCAGTCTAACACTTTTCAATTCCTGATTCTGAACATTTTTATTGATTCTCTCCCATTGATTGAATTCTCCTTATTTTCATCTCCCAGATTCCATGGCTTTCTTCAAGGCCAATTAAAAGCCAACATTCTGGAAGAAGTCTTCCCCATTCATTCTTAATATCATTGCCCTCCTTATGTTGATTATTTCCATCACATCTTATGTGTAAGTGTGTGTATATGTATGCATACATACACATATATTTATAGTGTGCATGATAGTATTCATATATATGTATATGTGTATACATAAGAATACACATATATAGTTTGTATATAACTTTAAAGTTGTATAGTTGTTTCCTTTACTATACTGAGTTCCTTGAGGGCAAATTATTTTTTCTCTTTTCTATTTGTTCTGAATACAGTGCCTGGCATTTAGTACATGGTTGTTGACTTGTGGACTGTATTTGTTTTGTGTATTTCTGATTAACTACTTCTTAAGCAAAATAGTCTTCCTTTTATAACATATTTATATAACTCTCAGACTATAAATGTTTTGCATAGTTAATTCTTGTACTGCTTTGGATCTTAAATACAGATTATCCCAAATATAGAGTAGTATCTTACAACGCCAGCCTGAGAGCTATGAACATGTTTCTTCAATGCTAAACTATTATATCTGGTCAATAAGAAAAATTATACAGGTGTTATGATGAACAAATCATTATTTTCTGGGTACTTCTCTTTTAGGCTGAACATGGCTTGATGTTTCACCTGTCCTATATTATTAGAAAGCAAGATCTTTCCAACAATATCAGTCCTTGATCTTCTAAATTATTTCTAAGAAAGAATTGTTTTAATTATCTCAGGAAAAATATGCTAATTAAAATGGATCTGAAACATATCTAAGGTTGTCTGTGATACAAGAAAAATAAGGAAGAACTAGAGAAGATGCACAAAAACTATCTTCAAAAGTATTTTATCATTCTTTAGTAAATCTTTCTAGAGGGTAGATCCAAAAATAAAATAAAACACTAGATAAAATACCCTTCTCCCTTCCTAGTGTGACATTCATCTTAAATATGGCTATTAAAAAGTAGAACATGATTGTTCAATACTCAAAAATATATTGAGAAATCTTCTGGGAAAATCCTCTTTCCTTTGGTGGAAGAAGAGAATAAACTTGAAAGGTGAAATCAAAGGAAGAAGATTGCAGAATAAGAAGTAAAATGATATAATCCTCACATGCTGACCTCCAGGCAACCATAAAATGATGCCCCAAGACAGATCCTGGAAGGGAGGAACCAGAAATGCTTTTTGGCCCAAAAAACTTGAAGCAACAGCAGAAAGGGCCTCTCTTACTTGGGTAGGGGAGTGGGGGCTCAGTTCAAGACAGAAAACTTCCCAGCCAGCAGGCAGCAAACAACCAGAAGATCCTGAACCCCAGAGTGGTAGAACAAAAGAAACACCAACACCAGAATTTCCTACATGCTTTGGCAAAAGCAGGGAGTTTGGAAATGACAGCTTCTGGGATCCCCACATGCTCTGGGAATCACAGATGCTCCAGGAAGTCCTGGGCTATTTGGAATCCTCCAGCATCAATACCTGCTTCGTTGTAGCATCATGGAAACACAGAAAAACTCTACCTGACCTGACCATTCCAGATGTCATCACTAGAACTTCAGCTCTATATCCTATAAGCTGCCAGAATCCTACTGCCTCCAGCAACTCTACCCATGATCACTCTACCCGCTCAGCCAGAACTAGCACCATAGTCTCTTGTGGACCTTACAATAAAAAGTCAGGATTTGAAGCCACTGGTACAAGAAACCCAAGACTGTATGTCTTCTACCTGGGGAGCAGAGTCCAAATTTAAAAGAAAGGGAAAAAAGAAAAGGGAAAAGTAGAGAGAGAAAGAGAAAGTGAGGGGAAAAGGAAAAAAGGGAGAGGGAGAAAAGGGAGAGGGAACAAGGAGAGGGAGTGGGAAAGGGAAAGAGAGGACAAGAGGACACAGATAGGGAGAGAGAGGGAGGGAAAGAAGAAGATAGGAAAAGGAAGAGAGGAAGAGGGGAGAGGAAGAAGAACAAAAAGAGGGAGAGTAAGAGAGAGAGGAAAAGGAAGATGCAGGGTGACAGGAGGGGAGGGGGAGAGGGAAAAACAGGGAAAGGGAGAGAGGAAGAGAGTGGGAGAGAGAGAGAGAAGCTTAAATCAACAGAAAAGAATATGAGCATAGAAAGTCATTATGGTGATGGGAAAGACCAATACCCAAACAGAGAAGAGGACAACAATGTCAAAACACCTATGGGCAATATGCCAAAGATAAATGAAAATTGCTTTCAAGCTCAGAAAAAACTCATGGAAGAGCTTAACAAGGAGCTTAAAAATCAGAGAGAGAGAAAGAGAGAGAGAGAGAGAGAGAGAGAGAGAGAGAGAGAGAAAGAGAAAAGAAAAATTGACAAAAGAAAAGAGAGGGATGTAAAAGAATCTTTTTGGAAAGTCAATAACTTAGAAAACTACTTCCAAATTGAAAAGGATATAAAAAGAAGCCATGCAAAAATTATGCAAATGGAAACTAATGACTCTGTAACATCAAGAATCAGTCAAACAAATTTAAATTTTTTAATTGAAAAAAAATATAAAATACCTCAAGGGGAAAATGAGCTAGAAAATAAATCTAGGAGAGGCTATATCAGAATTATTAGACTACCTGAAATTCATAATCAAAAAGAGCACCCAGACTCCATCTTCCAAGAAATCATCAAGGAAATTCCAGAAGACAAAGGAATTATACTACAGCCAAGGATAACCAGTAAAATCAAGCACAACACTTCAAAGGGAAAAAAAGCTTATTTAGAGAAATAGAAGAATTTCAAGTATTCTTAAGGAAAAGGCCAGAACTACATCAAATATCTGACCTACACGATCAAGACTAAAGACATAAGCAGATAAAAAGGGAAAGGAAGCCATAAATTGTTTGCATCCCTACAAGGGAAAATGATACTGATAATATTTAATAAAAGTATCACTAAAAGTACAACTAGAAGTAATACAAATAGAGAGTATGGATACAAGGTAAACTTGAAAAAATTACATAAAAATTAAGTGACGAGAAAGAATACTCTGGGAGTGGAAGGAAAGGAGAGGTGGAATGGTGAAAATTATTGCACATGAAGAGGCTCATAAAACCTATTACTGTGGCAGGGAAGATGGGACCATAGGCAATAAACCCAGTTCAAACTTACTTTCATCTGTGTTGGCTCAATCAGTTGCCTATTAAAATCTATCTTTCCCAACTATCTGAAATCCATAATCAAAAGGAGTACTGTGACAATAGGTTCCAAGAAATAATCAAGAAAACTGTCCTGGTGTTTTAGGAAGCAGAAGGTTAAATAGGCATAGAAAAAAATCCACTGATAACCTCAGAGAAAAGATCCTCAAAATAAAAACTCCATGGTACATCATAACCAAATTGAAGAAATATTACCTCAGGATAAAAATGCTATAAGTGGACATAAAGAAACAATTCAGATATTGGTATTGGAGAATCAAAATTAGGATTACACAAGACCTGGTAGCAGCAACATTAAAGGAGAAGAAGTCATGAATATGATATTCCACAAGGTAATTGAGTAAGATTTACAAATAAGGATCTCATACCCCATGAAATTAAGGATACCACTTCAAGGAGAAAATGGTCACTCAATGACATAGGAGGATTTAAGATTTCATAAGGAAAAGGCCAGAATGAAATCACAAAAAAATTTGACTTCAATATCAAAATTCAATAGAGACATAAATAGGAAAAAGGAAAAGAAAACTTAAGGGAGTTAATAGAACTAAAATCTTGACATCCAAACATGGGAAAATGATACTTGTAATTCTTAATAAATTTATTATTGCTGGTGGGAACAAAGCCAAGATGGGGGGGGAGTAGACAGGTCTTTATCTGAGCTCTTCCTGGCTTCCCTAAATCAAGCCTCTAAATTGGTTCTGAAGTGACAGAACCCATAAATATTTGGAGTGAAACAAATTTCCAGCAGAGGATACTTTGGAAGAACTTCAAGAAAAGTCTGTTTCAGTTGGATGGAAGGGTGGGGGAAGAGATGACCCAATGCTCAGCATAGTGAGACCCAAAGTAGATAGACCTCCACAAACCAGGGAAATCTAGTGGGAGGTTATTAGCCAAAATACAACAGCATTGACTAGTCTGTCCTGGTCTAAAAACCATTGTATAAGCAGACTACTGTAAGACTTCCAATGCAACTACAGAAGGCAAATAATGACTCCCTGTACCACAGCATAAGGGACTTGATTATACACACCCCGCAAGAGAAGGAAGCTAGCAGTACAAGCCCCAAGAAAGCATGAAACTGCTGTTTCCTGTAAAGGAAGCTTGCAGCAATTTCCTCTTTGCCCTAATAACAGGCCTCAGGCTTTAAAAATGAGTCAATCTAATTTATAAGAAATCAAGCCATTCTCCAATTCATAAATGGTCAAAGGATATGAACAGACAATTTTCAGATGATGAAATTGAAACTATTACCACTCATATGAAAGAGTGTTCCAAATTACTATTGATCAGAGAAATGCAAATTAAGACAACTCTGAGATACCACTACATACCTGTCAGATTGGCTAGAATGACAGGGAAAGATAACGTGGAATGTTGAAGGGGATGTGGGAAAACAGGGACACTGATACATTGTTGGTGCAATTGTGAACACATCCAGCCATTCTGGAGAGCAATTTGGAACTATGCTCAAAAAGTTATCAAACTGTGCATACCCTTTGATACAGCAGTGCTACTACTGGGCTTATACCCCAAAGGGATACTAAAGAAGGGAAAGGGACCTGTATATGCCAAAATGTTTGTGGCAGCCCTGTTTGTAGTGGCTAGAAGCTGGAAAATGAATGGATGCCCATCAGAACGGTTGAATAAATTGTGGTATATGAATGTTATGGAATATTATTGTTCTGTAAGAAACGACCAGCAGAATGAATACAATGAGGATTGGCGCGACTTACATGAACTGATGCTGAGTGAAATGAGCAGAACCAGGAGATCATTATATACCTCAACAATGATACTGTATGAGGATGTATTCTGATGGAAGTGGATTTCTTCGACAAAGAGAAGATGTAACTCAGTTTCAATTGATCAAGGATGGATGGAAGCAGCTACACCCAAAGAAAGAACACTAGGAAATGAATGTAAACTGCTTGCATTTTGTTTTTCTTCCTGGGTTATTTATACCTTCTAAATCCAATTCTCCCTGAGCAACAAGAGAACTGTTCAGTTCTGCACACATATATTGTATCTAAGATCTACTGTAACTTATTTAATATGTATAGGACTGCTTGCCCTCTGGGGGAGGGAGGTAGGGAGGGGAAAAATCAGAACAGAAGTGAGTGCAAGGGATAATGTTGTAAAAAATTACCCTGGCATGGGTTCTGTCAATAAAAAGTTATTTAAAAAAAAACAAAGAAAAAAATAGCAGTGAAAAGAATTATAACCTTTTAATAACCATTAAAAAAAAAACTCAATGGATTCAACCTGTCTCACTTCTAGTATAGAACTGTGACAGAAACAAAATATGCTATACATGGCTAGAGTTAAAACTAACAACAAGAAGAAAGAGTGTGACTGAGAAACACTAGCATTCATGAAAATTCCAAGTTGGCTGGATTGATGAAAAGCTAACCCATACAAAGTTGTACAGAGAAAAGGAAATCTGCCTCTTTACAAAATAGCCACAGAAAATGGAAGCAGCCTTATCCAGACTATTCACAGGCAAGATCTCTTGCCCACAGGAGATTTAGTTAAGCCTTTCAAAGGCAAAGGAAAAGCATAAATATTCACCTTGGAGAATATTGAAGAAAAGAGGCCATCTATCAGGTGTATAAATATTATTTGGATAAGATGGGACACTGAAAATAATGTCTCTGAGAAAAGAGACTACAGAGGTAACACCTTTCTTGTCCAGAACTAATGTGTATGTCCTGGGGAACATATATAACTCATGGAGCAAAAACACTGAAAGAAAACTTGCTCCTTATCCCAACAGCAGGAAATAAGGATGTGAGATATAAATTTAAAAGTCTCTGGTGATCCTGATGTTCACTTCATATAATCCAATAATTCAAGTATAGAACAGAAGAGATCAGTCAATGACAAAGAAACTTAACATACCAGACCAGACACTAGACTAATTAGTATGTTGCTGGTGAACGTAAGAAGTAGTTAGATGTGCATCTAAGTGACATTAGTAAATATTGCCCATATGAAGTTTGCCTTTCATGCAATTACACAAACTTATTGTCATATTTATTAATTTTTTAATTAATGGCTATGAATGTGTTCAAGCTATGCATATTTCATGTCCTGCATGTAACTCTTGGGCATGTTATCACTGAAGTAACTTATATAGTAATGATCTTTTAGTGTCATATTTAATACATCTATTGTAATTGTAAAAAAAAAATAAAAATAAATAAAAATGAGTCAAAAAGCAAAAAGAATTCTGACCATAGATATCTGTTATGGAGACAGAGTAGAAAAGACTTCAAACTCTGAGAACATTAAAGACAAAGTGTTTAAAGATGAAGCCTAAAATAGTGATATAAGTTGGTCTCCATTTCAGAAGACTATCTTGAAAGTATTCAAAAAAGATATTAAAAGAAAACTGGAAGAAAAATAGGGAAAGAATTAGAGCTCTGGAAAAGGAAACACAAATTTTCTGAAAATGCCTTTAAGAATAGTTTTCATGAAATAGAAAAAGAAAACAATCTTTTGAAAAACAGAACTACTGAAATGGGAAAAAAACCAGTGAGGGGAAAAAACTCATTTAAAAATTCAATTGGCCAAGAAAAATTAGAATTGGTCTTATGGAATATTACTGTTCTTTAAATGTTTGATAGAATTCACATGTAAATCTATCTGGAGGTGTATTCTTAGGAAGTTGATTAATAGCTTGTTCAATTTCCTTTTCTAAAATTGGATGATTTGAGTGATTTATTTCCTCTGATAAAATCTGGGCAATCAATATTTTTGTAAGTATTCCTCCATTTCACTTAGATTATGAAATTTATTGACATATACTTGGGCAATATAACTTCTAATTATTGCTTTAATTTCCTCTTCACTGGTGGAAAATTCTTCCTTTTCATTTTTATAAAAATTGTTTTTCTTTCCCTAATAAAAATTCAAAAATTTCCTATTTTTTTATTTTTTTACAATCAACTCTTTTAAATTCAATTTTTTAATTGTTTTTTCCCCTTTTATTTTTTAAATTTGATTTTATTGGGGTTTTTAATTTGTTTTTTTCTAATTTTTTTCCCCCAGCCTTTTTTTTTTATAATTATTAAAACAAAATTCCCCAAAATTTTGAAAATAAATTTTTATATTTGTCCTTTTTGCATTTTTTTAAATTTTAAAATTTTTTTAATTCTTTCTAAATTGATTAGTTTCAATTTTTTAGATTTAAACCTTTTAATTTTTTACCAACAAGAAAAATCTTTCTTTTTCCTTTTCATTTTTTTTAAAGCTCTAATCATGCAATTTTGAATTTAAAAAGGAAAAAGGCCCCTCCCAAATTTTTCCAAACCATTCCCAAGAAAAGTGCCTCTTTCCCCTTTGGAAACCTTAAAAGCCTTTCTTTAACCCTATGAGACCAGGAACATGACACATGTGTTTGGTTTCACTTCTACAATCCCAGGAACTAGCCACTCCTTGGGACACAATGGATGCCAGTGAGGGTTGGCTCCCTCCCTGACATCTATATTAATCAAGTCATATCTTGGAAGCTCATCTGGCATTTCCTTCTTATATACATAACTTTCTATATGTAAGCAAGTTGGCTCTGTGCCTTCTTTGTTTTCAAGTCCTATAAATTCAGCCCAGTTTTAATAGTCATTAGAACCTCACCCACGGAGATAATCTTTCTGCCCGGGACCTCCTCGTTCGGGACTCAGAGGCTGTTCATTCAAGTTCTCCAGCCTAGCAACTTAAGAGTTGCAACGTAGAGATGGTGCTCCCCCAGACTGGAGATGTTTTCTTGGTCTCTTTCTTCTATTTTAATCGTAGTTCTCCTTATTCTTTATCTTTTATGTACTATTTACTGTATTGGTTGTTATTGTAGGCAATCTATTTTGTGTATTGTATAATTAAATTTTACTCTCACTTTAATTGAGTCAGAGAGCATCATTTATAGGAGAGAATCCAAACCTTTCCTTAATTAACATAACACCAACTATTCTAGAATTCTATTTACTTCCTTAACTTCTTTCTTATTTATAAAGCAGGTTGAAATCCCCTACTAGTACAGTTTTGCTGTCTAATTCTTGCAGCTCTTACCTTCTACTCTAGCAATTTGAATGCTATACCACTTTCTGTATATATGTTTAGTATTGATATTACTTTATTATCTATGATATTCTTTACCAAGATGTAATTCCATCCCTTATTTTTTAATTAGATCTATTTTTGCTTTTGATTGATCTGATATCAGGAATGCTATCCCTGATTTTTTTTTTTTTTACTTCAGCTGAAGCATAATAGATTCTACTCCATCCTTTTTCTTTTATACTGAATGTATCACTCTGCTTAAATGTGTTTCTTGTAAACCACATATTTTAGGATTCTGGCTTTTAATCCAGTTTGCTATCCATTTCCATTTTTATAAGAGATTTCATCCTATTTACATTCACAGTAAAAATGAGCAACTGTATTTCCTGACATCTTGTTTTCCCCACGTTGTATTTTTCTCTTTCCTTTCCCCCTTTTCCTCTTCCCTAGTATTTTTCTTTTGACAACTACCTTCCTCAAATATCCCTCCCTTTTTACAGTTTTCCCCTTTTTATACCTTGTCCATTTTACTTCTGTCCTAGCTTCTATTAGCCCCTCACTTTTATTTCCCCTTTCCTCTCCTACTTCCCTATAGGAGGTGATAAGTTTTTCTGTGAAATTAAATTTGTTTGATATTCTCTCTTTGGGCCAAATCTGATGAGAATAAGATTTACACAATACTCATCCCCTTCCTTTCTTTCCCTCAATTGTAATAAGGGGATTTTTTGCCTCTTCATGAGATGTTATTTACCCCATTTTAACTCTATTTTCCTCTTCTTTCAGTAGAATCCCCTTTCTACCTCTAATTTATTTTTCATTTTTCTTCTGACTGTTTTAAGATCCTTTTTAAATTCTTCCAAAGATCCTTGTAAGATGGGAATCAACTCATATCATCCTTTGGGGCTTCATCTTGAGATAATTTGTCTTTAGGATCCTCATGGTTTGAAGTATGTTCTCCTTTGCCATAAAAACTATTTATGGTCAGCATTCTTTTTGCTTATTTTACTCATTTTTTAAAAGTTGATGTCTGCTCTTAGGGAAAAGGGAAGATTGCCCCAAGTTTTCTCTATATTTGACAGCAGATTTATTCTTCCCTGGGCTGGTGCTGCTGACTTCCTTCTTATGCTGGAAGCATGGGCAAATCCCTTGTTATTCTGGGGTTCAGAGGCTCACTATTTGCCTTTGAAATATTTGCATTGTCAGTGTCTCAGAGCTAATCTGCTGATCTATTGGCTTGTATCCAGTAGTCAAAGAGTGCCCAAGGGGCTGAATTTTGGCTAAGAGCCTCATGGTAGGTTCCCCAGCGTGTGGAACCCACAGCACCCTGAGTCCCTGCACTACACCTGCTCAGCTTCTACTTCCATGCCCCATTGAAACAGAACTTTTTTGAGGTTATTCCAAAATATCTTCTGCTGGAAATTTGTTACATTCCAAAAAACTTGATCTAGAGTTGATCTGAGGAACACCAGAAAGAGTTCAGATAAAGATAAGTCTACTCTCCTCCATTTTGTTTCCACCCCTGTTACCTATTGTATTTTTAAAGGACTTGTCTTTCTTTTCCAAGCTGTTAATTCTCTCTTGCATACTTCTGCATTTCTTTTCTCACTTTTTCTTCTCTCTCTCTTTTTGCCTTTTAAAGTCTTTTATGAGCACTTCCAAGAAGCATCTTTGGGCTTGAGACTAATTCGTATAATTCTGAGATTTTTTTCTGTGGATATTTTGTCTTTGTCTGAATTGGTGTTTTGGTCTTCCTTGTTACCATATTAGTTTTCTATGTCAATGTTCTTTTTTATTTCTTACTCATTTTCTTTCCTTTCCTTATGGTATTTCTATATCTTTTATTTTTGTGGTTGAGCTCTGTTCCTAGAGTGAAGAGGGATGCTGTCCCAAGTTTCATGTGTAGCTTTGAGTTTTGAACACAAGGCCCCCTTGTATTTGTAGTTGGTAATTTTGCCTGGTTTTCTTTAGAATATATCCTGGTTTCCCAGAGTTTGCTTTCTGAGCTGAGATTAGAGGCTGCCCCACTGATCAGTAGAGACTGAGCCAGGACCAACGGTCTCATTTACTTATTTGCTGTAATTAAGATCCTTTCACTAACTTTTCCAGAGTCTGTCTGAGCTGGACCAAATACCCTTTTCACCTCAGTGAGACTAATCTTTCTTGAAGTTTTTCCAATCTCTTGAACTCTCCTCAGAGGTGATTTTTGAGGGAAATGAGGAGAGCTCAAGCAGCTTCCTGGTTTTATTCTATCCCTGAGGTCAAATAAGACTTTGGCTTTTTATTGACTCTCGGCCAGGATATCACATTTAATAAGTGGAAAGTCCCTGTATCATGTTTAGGAGTAAGGTGATAAAAGGGGGAAGATGAAAACCAAATATAACAAAAACAATAAACAAGTAGAAACTAATATCCTACATATTTTATTCATCTTTTATAAAGACTAATTTTAAAATCTTTATGTCTGGTACATGTGATGAATGATGAATAAACATCTTTCAAATTCACATGGGGCTTTTAAATGCAAAGTGTTGATGATGAACTAGAACAGCTACAAGAGCATCAAACCCTAGCAGAGATGATGATAATATCTCTGTGTAGTCACATATTTATTCACCTAATATAAAGTTTTAATGATGAACAAGAGAAATTCCAGAAATATTTGAGCCTCTTTATGAACTTTATGTCAACAATTCTTCATCCCAGATGAAAGTCATGTCTCTCAAGCAAATTATCTCAGGATCTAAATCAATACCAAGACTCTCTCTTTACCACCATCTACTCAGTATCCCCAGCACATAAAATCATTTTGGGCAGCCAAAATCATTTTTTGCTGAGGCAGTTGAACTTGTTCAGGGTCACATATCTAGGAAGTGTTAAGTGTCTGAGACCAGATTTGAATTCAGGCCTTCCTAACTTCAGGACTGGTGCTCTATCCACTGCACCACCTAGCTGCTCCTTCCCCAAATCATTTTCCATCTAAAAATTTCATCATAGAAATCATACAAAATATTTTCTTCACTCAAAGCCTCTATGGAGTGGTTACCATCTTCATGTATGATGGGTAAATAAAAACTCTCCATATTGAATATCCAAAGGCTCAGAATTACCATCAAGTCAACTAAAAGTGATCTTTTTCTTACAGGCAAATATGCTCATGGGATATTTATATAACAGTAACATCATCTCTATGCTATCAGAAAATGATACCTCCCAATAATACAGAAAACAAGATATTTCCCAACAATATAGGGATTAAGATGCCTTCTAACAACATTACATTTTGGTCTGTCAAGTCCCTCTAGCAAGGAGTTCCCTGAACCATCTCAAAAGAACAGGGATTGTGCCAATTCAAGAGGAGCTGAAAAACTTCTCTGGGAAAGCAAAAATCTTGAGGCTGAGAAAAGATTTAAAGAATGAGAAAGAACAATGTCCAAAAATAGTTTATTCTTGCCAATTGTATTCCTGGAGACTTGATTTAAGAAATAATTGCACATATATCCCTTTCTATTGTTGTACTGATTTGTCTTGTGCATAGAAACTAGGAGCTTGGATACTTGACCTAGGCATTCAAGTACACAGTAATGAGATTGCTTTTCAGTACAGGAAACTTTCTTTCTCTGTGATAGTGTAGTTCAATTTTGTCATTTAAAGACAAATTGAAGGTAATGATTCAAGATATACTTATCTAATCCTTAGTAAGAGAGAACATATGATCTTGTACTCAACATCGCATATTATAACCATTCAAATGTCAAAATTGATATTGGATATACTTCCTAAGCTGTACTATTATTTTAAGAGTTGCAACCTATTTTTGTTGTTGTTGTTTTGGTTTTAACATGTCTTTGATAGGTACAAATTCCTCCACAAACAATTATATTCTGTGGGAAGCTTGAGTATACTTCCTCCTTTGGTATGGATTCCAAAGGACAGAGTCTTTAATTGTCAAGTCCTGTGTTCTCTAGGCCTTAGACCACTTAATCTGACTCATTGCCAGGAAACAATATTGATGAAGATCTTCTCTATCCTATTGCTCAAGATCTTACTTGCCAAGCAAACAGTCAATAGGTCAGACAACTGAAAATAATTACTTGCACTCTTATTCTCTACAATATCTTCTGTTATTAGTGGCCATTGAAGTCCATTGGCATGTGTCTTTCTTGTAATAGATGATCATCAGATAACTGACCTGAAAATTATTTCTCAGGATTTCGGTCCTTAAGAGGTGGAATTCACTAGGCCAGCGGAAGAAGCGGGATTTCAAAGTCTGTACTGGAAGTCCTAATCTCTGGCACAAGCATTATCTCTTTTGGAAGGGCACTAACACCAAAGGACCCAGGTTAAGTATGATTTCTAATGTGCAATTTCCACTTAAAAATAGAAGTCTGCTGTGTTCTATGCATCTTGCTAGATGCATCATCTTGCATCACCTAGTCAATAATAGGTAAGTGGACAGAAGGTGAATAATGACCTCATGTCATCTGTTTAGTAGCAACTTGGGTCAAATGAGATAAACAATTGCTTTGCAAAGGCAATATGGTGAGTGGATGCTCTAGATGCTTATTTTTGGCTTATTTTGACCATCCTTTGATATCTATCAAAGGCTTGAATCTTTTAGGTCTTTATAGATAAAACCTTCCAGGAATAGAGGCTTTGCTAGATCAAAAGGGCACAAGTGTACTAATTGCTGGATTGCCTGCTTTACATCTTTCAGGATTGTAACTTGTTTTGTGTCTCCCTTGGAAAACACTGATTTATGAATGACCTAGTAAATGAGAGTCATCAGTATACCCAGGAGGAAAATAGATAAGTTTTCAAAAATCTAAAAACTCCAATAACTCTTTAAACTTCCTTCTTAAATTGTGAGGAAGTAAGTGTCCATTGTTTATTCTGGAATGTTCCTGGAACTTTGGGGGTTTCCCTTCCAATTGTATTTCCCAAAATTTGTTAGAGTAAGGTAAAGCTTGAATTTTGTTAGGATTGGTTTCCTACCATTTGTCTCTCAAATTAGCTACTGTCCGATTTAGGGTCCCTGCTACTATGACTTCATATAGTCTAGTCAACATTGTATCATGAACATAATGGCACATACCAATGCTTTCAGGAAGGGGGAATGTATTTCAAATTTGTGTATATTATATTATGGCAGTATGAATGAAAATTCAAGTAATCCCAAGGAAGGACAATGATAGTGTCCTCAGGTAAAATCAAGCTGCTCTTGACTAATTTCAGCCACAACAATAGAGGAAAAGTCATTGTTAAGGTTCATTGTCTCATACCACTCTACTGGTTTATCACAATGATAAAATATAGTGATAGGCCTGATGACATTATTCAACTCCCTCTAGTCCATTATAAACTGCCAGACGCCATTTCCCTTCTTCACATCTAACAATGATTGGTTTTATGGGGATCCAATTTAATGAAATATTGTAGTTTTCTTGATCTCCTAAAGAAGAAACATTTTCATGTTCCTGGGGAGCCTATATTTTATGGTGTTAACTACATGGGGCAATTCAAATAACTTAAAGATTTCCATTTGATACAGAGCCCACATGACTTGACTTTTTTTATTTGCTCAGTAAAAGTTAGGAAGCTAATTCAGGGAATGAGGGGCTGAAGCAAAGAGTTGTATATGAGGAAGAAACTATGTCAAGATAAGGAAAAATATGTCAAGAAATCTCTAGCTACCACAGATGGCCTAAGGCAGTCAAAGCTGGGAGGCCTCAATATCTGTGATTTGGGATCACTTCCTGAAGGACATTTAACCTTCAAGAGACTTGGATAAGTGCATTCTTAAATGTCCTGTTTAACTAAGAAATCTTATGTGTTAGACTAATTTTGTTAAAGAGGTTTCTGTTGTATTTAAGGACTGAATATTTTCTAGTTATTGGACTCTCATACTTCCCTGACCCCAAAGTAATAAATGTTTCACTCTTCAGATAGTCAGATATCTCAAGAAAAGACAGACTGATTTTCAAATTTTGTTAAATATTTATTTTTAACAGTCTTAGGGAGCTTTACTCCTTTCTCCATCCCACCCACCAACACAAATGAAATATTTCAGCCTTATAAAAACATTTAAACCACACTTCCACTATAATTTAGGAATACACATCAAACATATTGAACTTAAGTCACAAATTTAATCTTTTATTAGTTTGCAATGCCACAAATTTCTGAAATACAGAAAAGATGATCTTTTTGGTTTTCCTTCTCATTCTTATCTTCATCTTAGTCCTCCTCATCTTCATACACTTCATCCTTCTCATTCCTCTCCTCTTCCTCCTCTTCTCTTTATTCTTCCTCTAAATTGACCAGAATATAAAGAGATTAAACTATATTCCTGGAAAGTTTTAAATTTTTGACAGAGAAGTTCCTACTCTTTTTACTCCTTTTTTTTTAGTTGATCAGATGATAAGAAAAGTTTAGCTGTTTCTAACCTATCTTATTATAGAATTTGCAGGCATTTAAAAAGAAAGATATTTAGACAAGTGACTATTCTGGGATAGGGTGGCTTTTTGTGTTTCCAGTTTTGGTCTAATCTAGCCACTGAATACTTCATGTGTAAGGGCTGCTCAACAAGAATGTTTGGTAGACTGTAGGATTCACTATATGATGTACCAAGTACATTTTCTATCTATTTTCACTGTTGTGAACTATAGATTGCCAGTGTCTCTTACTGGGAGCATATCTATACATAAGCATTTTCCAATTCTTTATAAGATTTTTACCTAGATACAGAGTTGGACTAATATATTCAGTCACACCAGGCATCATTTGTGTATGCTTGTAATTCAATTCAATTCAATAAATATTTATTAATGATCTGCTATATGCTAGGCATTATTCTAAGTTTTGTGGATACAAATAAGAAAAAAAGGGAATGTTTGTGGCAGCCCTTTTTGTAGTGGCTAGAAACTGGAAACTGAATGGATGTCCATCAGTTGGAGAATGGCTGAATAAATTGTGGTATATGAAAATTATGGAATATTACTGTTCTGTAAGAAATGACCAACAGGATGATTTCAGAAAGGCCTGGAGAGACTTACACGAACTGATGCTGAGTGAAATGAGCAGGACCAGGAGATCATTATATACTTCAACAACAATACTAGATGATGACCAGTTCTGATGGACCAGGCCATCCTCAGCAACGAGATCAACCAAATCATTTCTAATGGAGCAGTAATGAACTGAACTAGCTATACCCAGAAAAAGAACTCTGGGAGATGACTAAAAACCATTACATTGAATTCCCAATCCCTATATTTATGCACACCTGCATTTTTGATTTCCTTCACAAGCTAATTGTACAATATTTCAGAGTCTGATTCTTTTTGTACAGCAAAATAACGTTTTGGTCATGTATACTTATTGTGTATCTAATTTATATTTTAATATATTTAACATCTACTGGTCATCCTGCCATCTAGGGGAGGGGGGGGGGGGAAGAGGTGAAAAATTGGAACAAGAGGTTTGGCAATTGTTAATGCTGTAAAGTTACCCATGTATATATCCTGTAAATAAAAGGCTATTAAATAAAAAAAAAAAAGGGAAAAAGGAACTTATAAATTAAAATTGAAAATTACAAAAAGCCTGATTTCTGTCTTTTACAAAGGAAGCCTTTGGGATGACTTGGGACTATCTTCTAGTCCTTCCATCAAGAGGAGAGGAGACTTCTAATAATCTTTTACATAATCAAAAATATGCTTTAAGATGCTAATTTATTTCTTTGCTTTTAATTTAGTCTCCTCTCTGTGACCCAGTCAATGACTCACAATGACAGATATGATTCTTTTGAATTGAGAGATTCCCCTGAGAGGTCACATCTGTATTATATTATGTAAAGAAGGAACAGTGGAGGAGATGATCTAGCATTGTTACACCCTAGAAATGAAGGAGGAGTAACAATAAAATATAAAAGGTGCAGGGGAATATATCTTAAAGTCAAGAAACATGAGGTTTAACCTGAAATTTTAGAGCCAGTTGTGATTTTGATCAGATAAAGAGCTGTTACTTGGATTGAGGCATAGGGCTTTACCATATATGACCATTACATTCTACCTTCCCCAGTAGAAATCTTGGGAAATTAATGTAATCAATGACATGTGAAGACCTAGTCTTGATTAATAATTACGACTATGGTAGTCCTCTGGAGATGTGTCCTTGCTGAAAAGCCATAACCAACAGAAAAAAGCAATATGTTTTTCTTTATCCTTTATATTTGTTTTATTCTTGTCTTTTTCAGACAAAACAAATTAGGGAAATTTACTCTTACAATTTTCTGAAATAGAGGAGATAGTATATAATGTAAAGATATTAATGTAAGCTTTTTTGTATTTTTGTTTGCTTTATTTTATACACATTCTGGGGGTTCTCAATGTTATGATCATTTCACTAGGTCAGAGGGAGTCTCAGTCATCCTACTTCTGACACCAAATTGTCAGTTTTTGCTTCCACCTATTCAGGTTGTCTCTGCTTAAACTTAAACTTAAAATTTCTATGGGATCCTAGAAGGTATTTTTTGGTTCAGTCTTGACTGAATATATGACCTGGATATAGGAACTTATACTTTTTCCTTTATTCCTTTCCTTCCTAATTTATTATGATTATTTCTCCTGGTATATCATTAGCACTTCACTGGAATTGAGGAGTCAGAAATCTGATACCTTTTATATTCTACTATCATCTCAACTTCAATTCTAGAGTGTAACAGTACTATTCCTGAGCTAGATCATCTCCCCCACTGTTCCTTCTGTACACACTATAACCCAGGGAATTCTCTCAGTTCAAAGGAATGGGGAAAATCACATACATAATTAAGGATTCATTGACTGTGGGTCACAGAAAGAAGACCAAATTAAAAGCAAAGAAATACATTAGCATCTTAAAGAATATTCTTCTTGAATAAAAGTTTCAGCTTTCTGCAGTGCAGACTTGTTGTTTTTGTTTGTTTGTTTATTTTCACTGTTGAAGTCCACAGCTAGTCACTATTATTCTATGGCAACACAGGACAGGTAAATAAAACATTTCATGGGAGATGGAGAGGTAGAGAAAGAGGGGGAATCAGTCAAGGAAAAAAGGAACATATTCAGGATGAAAGTACTAGGATTTATTATAAGAAAACTTTTCCTATTCAAGAACAGGACACAAGGGAAAGAGACATACTTTTTGAAAAAAATTATTTTATTTAAAAAAGAACAAGAAAAAAAGAAAAAGAAAAAACGAATACAAAACAAAAGAAAACATATATATATATATATATGAAATTATATTCATGCATGTATAACTTGTTTACTTCCTTGTAAATTATTCTTTGTTCTCTGCTTCTCAACTTCTTTTGCTTTATTCTTTTTTTATCCCCTTTCATCCCCCACAACTACTCCCAAGCAGGTTATAGTTAAAAAAGGTAGACACACACATACACAACACACACACACACATCCCCACACATACATACATACACACACATCTTTCCTTTTCCTGCTGATTCTTTCTTTTAATTCTGCTCCTAGTTTGTCTTGCTATTACTTGACCTTCTCCCACCCAAAAGAACTTACTCTTATCTTTTTCCTATACTCTTTGCTTCCTGGTCTTCCCATCCCTCCTCTCTTATTTCTTTATAGATTCTGGAGGGTTCTAAAGCCTTCATGGTAGATGTGTAGTGTTGCCTATTTCACTAATTCCCAATGTGAGTAGTTTTTCAGAATTAAGAGCCATCCTTCCCATTCTAATGCCTCTGTGTCTATTCTTCCTCTGTACCTCATTTGAATGACATAATTACTATTCTCCCCTAAAACACTATGCCAATCTTTTGAGCTGCCCTATTGTTGATGTCAGTCTTAAACATATGGTATTCATTTCCCATATAAAAATAAAAACATAAACAATTTATCCATGTTGAGTTACTTGAAATTGATCTTTCATATTGGCTCTTGTAAATTAAATTTTCTAGTGAATTTGGGTTTGGTTGATAGAAAGTCCTGAAATTCTGCAAGTTCATTGAGTGTCCATTTTTTCTCATTCAATAATATAGATAATTTTGCTGGATGTGATATTTTTGGCTACAGGCCTATTTCTTTTAATTATCAGTAGCTTATCCAAGTGCTTTATTTTTTTGGACACAACTTTCAGGCAGTCCAATCATTCTTAGATTTTTTTCTTCTTGATCCATTCTTCAGATCTGTCATTTTTCTAATAAGATGTTTTGCATTCTGTTCTATTTTTTCATTCTTTATAAACCGTTTTGTTATTTCTTGGTCCTTCAGAGCTTCACTGGCTTCTTCTTCCCTAATTCTACTTTTCAATTAATTATTTTCATCTTTGAGATTTTATATCTCCTTTTCAATCTGATTAACTTTTTTCATAATCTTCATGTTTTTCTTGGATGGTTTTTATTTTATTTTATTTTTTTAGTTTTTCCTCAATGTCTCTCATTTGATTTTTCAATTATTTTTTAAGTTCTTCTATGAATTCTTTCTGTGCAGCAAGCCATTTAATATTACTTCTTGGGGTAGAAACTTTTTTTTTTTTTTTTTACTTCAGAGTCCTCTTGTGAAGATAAATCCTGGTCTTCCCTGTGTCCATAGAATGTTTTATGGTGGGGTTCTTTCCTCTTTACTAGTTCTCTTTTCTTTAATAAGAAGTATTAATATAAGCATCTCTAATTGTGTGGTAGGAGGGATGGTGTGCATCTGGCTTCACCTCAGATTTACCCTCTGATCAGGAACCCCAAAATGATAGCTCCACCTTCCTACAAGTTCCTACAGTTAGCACACACAGGTGGTCTGGTTCCTTCTCACCCAGGGCTCTGGCCCTGCAGTACAGCTTGGCCTGGTATGTCTAATAAAGTGAGGTTTACTATGTCTTCCAGGACTCAGACCTTGACTCTACAAACAGCTTAGGAGGTGAATGTTTCTGTGGTTCCTGCTGAGGCTCCAATTATACCCAGCTAGACCTAGGGCTCCCCACTTCATGTTTCTGTGGTGCTAACCTGAAGGTATTTGTATCTTACACAGTTTTATTCCTGGTCCCTTTTTTCAAATCTTCTTGGGTTGCATCAGGAGGAACTCTGTTCTGTCCCAAGTCTTCTTGAATTTTCATCAGTCTATGTTTGCCCTGAGGCACAAATTTGATCTATTTGTAGGGAAAATCTGAGGAGCTTGAAATTTTCCAACCTTCTCCAACATCTTCCCAGAATCCTCCTCAAGACATACTTTTACAACTGTGAAAAAGTTCTTTTAGACAAAACTGCAAGATTTCATCAAAGAATCTCAAATACTTATTACTTCATTGAAAGGAACAATTCATTTTTCTGTATCCTGTTGTACTTTTGTTTCTGTATCTGTTGTACTTTATTTCTCCTTTAAAATCTTTTGGGGATCTTTAACTATTAGGCTATCAGGTAGTTGAGGGATTAGTCTAAGATGTTTCAAAACACTTTTGATTTTTATTTTTCCTCACAGAAGTTAATCTTCATTCCTTGCTATGAGTTCAGGCAATGCTTGCCCTTCTCTTCTTGCTGTATATTCTAAGTAAATATAACTTTTTCAAAAACTTTAAAAAGGAAGGAGTTTTAAGACAGAACTCATTATCTGTGCCTTCCTCCTTTTTCCTCTCTTCCCTTTCCAAATACCAATATCCTTTCAAGCAACTAAATTCAGAACCTCAGTAACATCTTTTTATTTTTTTCTCACACAGCTGCCACTTAGTTGATTTCCCTACTTTAGTTCATTTTCCATCCTCACTTGCCAAAAAGATTTTAAATTATAATTCTATGACATCCTCTTTTCAACAAACCCCAGTGATTCCCTGATAGTTTCAAAAATCC
Source organism: Sarcophilus harrisii (assembly GCF_902635505.1). NCBI lineage: Eukaryota > Metazoa > Chordata > Mammalia > Dasyuromorphia > Dasyuridae > Sarcophilus > Sarcophilus harrisii. Next base: position 200,781,157 of record NC_045426.1, read on the forward strand.
TTATTATTCCATATGGAATAATGGATATATAATATCCATTAGCAATATATGAATATAGCAATATATGAATACCCTATATGAATAGGCTAGGGAGCTTCCTTTTTGAGATAATCATGATGATGTTCCAGGACTTGCTTCCAGAGATTGTAGAACATATGTAGGTATTCTGTAATTGATTCTGGTTTACTAATCACATGATGAATGGTGAACATTTTACACTTTAATAAGTATGAAGGCTTCACTTGGCTTTTATACATTTCTTTGTTTCTCTTTTCTTTGGTGACTTTTTTCTTATTATGTCCATTACAATATACCAAATATATTCATGCTTAACTAATTGGGAGAGATGGGAAGGGAAGAATGGGGACAAAAAGAATAAAGTAAAAAGTACATAGCAAAGAACAAAAGAAAACCTACAAGGAAACAAAGAAAAGATTTACATTCATGAACACAATGTCTTCTACTATTGTATAACCCTTCTTGAAATGGAAATTTATTGTAACACATTTGGAATCATGCTTGATGATATCCTCTAGACAGATGATAATGTTTTTTTGGATTTTTTTCTATCTTTTTTCTATTTCGTTTTTTTCCCTCTTCTTTTGCATTTGTTTTAAATACATTAAAATATAAAAATATTTTACTGATTTTTTCTTTGACATATCACTTGCCCTTCCATTTTTTCATCCCCTCCCCATCAAAATTTTACTCAATTTTTTTTCAAATGGAATAAAACCATATGACAAAGTTAATATGGTTAAAATATTGGAATACTTTTGCTATAATAGTTATAATAGGAAAAATAGAGTATTTTTTCTAATGTTGAATGAAACAGGTTTTATATTTCCTGTTAAACTCTCTTTAATGAAATAGTCTTTAAATTTTGTCCTATAGTTTGAGAGAGCCTGTTTTAAGCAGTTGATGATTGATTTAATCACTTTCATGAACTGCCAATCATCATTGAATGACATATGATACTCTACCAAAACACTAACTATTTTGGGGTTACTCCAGGTTATTGACATCTATTCCAATTGAGTTCTAAAACTCAATATAGATGATTCATCCAAGAATGTGAATTATAACAAACATTTTCTCATTAACCTTGTGTAACATTTGTTATGTCCTTTTTAATCTTTACCAAAAGAGGTCTAACCAACATTTAAGGAATCTGTCTTCTCCTCCTTATATTGTGAACATAATAATGAATCATGAAAAGATTCTGTACATTAATTATTGCTTTTTCTCCCGACATGGCCACTTTATCTTTTCCCAAGCTCCATATTTCTTTGTTGCCCTCTATTGTGTTGATATTCCTATACAATCATATGTCTGTATTATATTATAACTTCCTCATATCCAATATGAACTGGGAGGGAAAATAATGATCCTGGCCCCAAAAACCTCAGACAGTTCATGAAGTCTCTTTCCCCTTTCTGGTTTTTCTGTTGGTCATTTTTACAGAAGGTAATATTCCTAATTTTCTACTTTTTTCCCTTTCTCAATGTAATCCATTAGTATATTTTAACTAAAACTGACAAACTTCTCACATCCCTTTCCTCATAATTTTTTGGGGAATAAATCCCAAATAAATTGGTAAAAAGGGATCTTTGATAATTTTTAATAGAAATATCTTTTCCAAGAATGGTTATTCTTAAACTCCAAAAATGCTAATGTCCCAGTTTGACCTAACAATAATATTATTTTTCCTTCACTTGCCAATCCAGGTGTGTTTCTTAGGGGTTTCTTTTGTTTCTGGTTAAATAAACTTAAATTTTATCGAAATATTTCAATTTTTCCCTTATTGTCTGTTCTTCCTTTAATTTTTCAAGGAGAATAACATTTTTAAAATTGGTTTTCTCTTATATTTTGGAAATAGGGTTTTAAAATTACTGAAAAATATTTTCCCAGTTTTCTTCCCCTAATCTTTTCTGTTGTTTTGTTTTCCTTTGGTTTGGTATAATAAATTTTCTTTTTATCAAATGACTCTTTCTCTTTTATAAAGCCTTCCCTTCCACAGGCAAGAGGTAAACCCCTTAATTTATTAATAATTTCATTTTTATCCAGGTCCTTTTTCCCTTTACCTTTCTTTGGGTTCGGCGTTTAGGATCAATGCCAGTTTCCCCAATTTTTCAATTTTCCAGCAAATTTTTTATCAAAATAATTCTTATCCCAAAACGGGATTTTTTTAAAAACAGGTTGATTTGTTACTTTTTCCTTGAAAATCAAACCCGGGTTCTAATAATTTTAGAATCCAAATGTTTTGGTTTAAGTTTCTCTAAATTTTTTTCTGGACAGCTAAGCCAATTTCCCATTTGATTTTTTTTTCTTAATTCCTTGAAATTCTTATTTTGTTTTATATGAACTTTTGTTGTTATTTCTGATCATTAAAATAGTTTTTTGAAATCTGTTGGTATCTAAATAAATAATTATTTTAATATACCCTTTATTAATTTTGCCATTAAGACATTTTATTTTTCAGTTGGTTGTCAGCTTAATTTTGGAAAATGGTTGAATTTTCTATAAGTTTCTGTTTTCCTTTTGGAATGTTTAAATATTTTTATATTATCGTAGTTTTTAAATGAATTTTTTTTTAACCGATGTTTGGTTTTTTTGGTGATTATAAAATGCGAGAATTGGGTTTTTTTAAATCAACCAAATTTCTGTTTTTGGAATTTCTAATAATTTTTAAATTTGGGGTTTTCTATATCCATATGTCATCGGCGGTTATTCTTCCTCATTGCCTATTTTTTTTTTTAATTTCTTTTCTATTTATTCCTTTTCCTTTTAATAAAATTTTAACGGTGAAGTGGGCCCTTGTTTCAATTTTTAATTTTTGCAGGTCCTTACATTGACTTACTTGGTTTAAATGAATCTGTATTTTAAGGTCTTTATTTTTCCAAGGTTTTTTAAAGGAATTTGGATTGGATTTTATAAAACTTTTATCTTTTAATGACATGGTTTTTTAATTTGGTTTTAACTGCCTTATTATTTTCCAATATTAACCATCATTCCTGGTATAAATTTTGTCATTGTTCAATGATTTTCTGTAGCTTTTGCAAATCATTTGATTTTTTCATAATTAAGGATTGGTTTTTTTTTTTTGTTTTTCCTGGTTTGGTTTTAATTCATTTGTGTATAGGAATTTTGGGCTCCTTCTTCCTTTTTACAAATAATTTTAATACATTTGGGGGAAATTGTTCTTTAAATGCTGTTCTATTTCTTTTTCTGAAATGGGACATTCAAGAATTTATTCCCCTCTGTTGGTTGGAATTTTTTTTAAAAGTCATATTTCCTTATTATCAAAATTTTTTGGCATAAATTCAAAATAACTTTTTATTTTTCCTAATTTCCTCTTCATTGGGGAAAGTTTCCTTTTTCATTTTGCTCAATTTCTTTTCCTCCTCCTTTTCTAACAGTTTCAAAAAACATTTTTATTGGTTTTATGCCAACTTTGTCTTATTAATTGTTCAAAGTTTTTTTACTTTAATATTTTAATTCTCCTTTAATTTTTCCAATTTATTTATTTAGTGGGGTTTTAATTTGGTTTTTTAGTTTTTTTTGAAAAATTCATTAAATTTTTTTTTTGGTTTATTAATGCCTTATATAAAATTCCCCTTATTACCACGCCATCCAAAATTTTATTGTTCATATTGTTTCTTGGGGAAATTTTATTTTTCTATAATTTTTTTCACCCAATATTCATTAAGGAGATTGTTTAGTTTCCAATTACTTTTGGTTATTTTATTTTTTGTTGAATTGGTTTCTACCCTATATCAAAAAAAGCCTTTATTTTCTGCTTTCTTGCATTTAATTTTATCTTTTGTCTAATTTGGTAATTTTTAATAGGTTCCATAACTGGAAAAAATTATTCCTTCATCTCCTTAATTTTCCAAAATTTCCTTTTTTTTAAAGGGTCTTTAAATTAGTATTATTTCTTTTTTTTTTTTATTTAAAGCCTTTTTTAAGGTTTTATACATGGGTCTTTAAGATTAAAATTCCAAATTTTTAATTTTCCCTTTTTTAAACCCCCCCCTTAAATGGAGGTAAGTAGTGTTAAAAATTAAAATTCTTGTATAATAAGTTAAGAAAAACTTTATTTTGCTGTACAAAGGTAGATCTAATTTGTCAATTACTTGGGGAAATAAAAATGGGTTCTAAATTAATTAAATTCAATTAATGGTTTTAGTTTCCCAGGTTCTTTTTGGGCTACTGTTAGTTCATTGCTCCATTAGAAAGATTTTTATTCGTTCTGAATGGCTATCCTAAATGGTCATTTATTTTTTTAAGAAAAGATTCCTTCCTCTATTTTCCTCAGATCACTTAATTTAGGCCTTTTAAATCATCCTTTTCTTTTTTACAGAACAGTAAATTTCAAATTTTCAAACCCAATTTTTCGCCACTCCTATGGCATCCTTTAGTTTTATTTCTAGATACAAAAGGGCCAAAACATTTGCCTACAGGTCCCTTTCCTTTTTTAAATTTGGGAATAATCGGGTTGTCCTTTGGATAAAGGGTGCACCAGTTTTTTTTGGCATAGTTTCCTTTCTCTCCAAAATGGTTGGGATTCGTTCCAAATCCCCAACAATGAATCAATGTAGTTTTCCCCTCCCCTCAACTCACATTATTTTTCCTGTATCTTAGCCAAATCACTTTGGTAAATTCTTGGTTTTCTTAATTTCTTTCTTTATTAAGACTTGAGCATCTTTTTGACCAAAAAGTTTCAATTTTTCACTAGGTTTTCTTTATATCCTTTGAATTTTCAATTGGAAAAATTTTTATTTTTATAAATTAGAGTTAATTCTCTTTTATTTAAATAAAGGGCCTTTTCAAACCTACTTAAAATATTTTCCCATTTTTGCTTCCCTTTAATCTTGTTGCTTATTTGTTTTTTAAAAAAACTTTTAGTTTTTATAACAGAATTTTATTTTTATCAGAATTTCTGTTCCTTTTCCTTTGCCTTTTCCAATTGGGAAACTATTATTTTTAATTTATTAATAATTTCTTTTTTGCCTGGTAAACCCATTTTTTCCTTATCTTGGTTAGGTTGTTGGACAACCTTTTCGTTTGTTTAAATTTTCCCAAATTTTTATCAAAAGTAAGTTCTTATCCCAAAAGCTATCTTTGGGGTAAAACTAGTTCTTAATTTGTTGATTTTTATCCCTAGAACCCATTTACCACTGTAACTAATTTTCCTTGCCAATACCATTTATTTTTTAAAATTTGTTCTATAAATAATTTTGTTGTAAGCTAAAGCCCCAATTTGTTTTTTTTTCCCTTAAATTCCCTTTGAAAAATTTTTTACCTAAAATTTTTTGGGTCTGTTTAAAATTTTTTTAGGGTAAAGCACTTTATTTATTTTTTTTTCCGAATTTAAATTTTCAATTGTTTTAATCAGACTTAATTTGTTAAAATTTTTTTTTCATAAAGGATTTTTTGGAAGATGATTCAAATTTAATTATGAGTTAAATAATTTTTTTTAACTCCCCAAACTTTTTTTTATTAGTTATAAAATTTGTGAATGGTATATTTTTCCAAATTTCTAAATTTGGATTATTTCTAAAATTTTAACAGAATTTGGGATTCTCTGTAACCTCTGCTTGGAAAGTGATAATTTGGTTCCTATTGCTATTCATTTTTTCCTTTCTAGTTTTTGCTATACTTTGCGTTTCTAATAAATTAAATGTAAGGTGATATGGGGCTTTTTCCTAATCTTTTTAATTTCTTTTCCCATTCTATTCCATTTTTAAATAGTCGTGATTTTGGGAAAGCCTTTTTCCTAATTCTAAATTTTTGGGAATGGATGTTGGATTTTATGAAATGTTTTTCTGCATTTTTAGAATCCATTTTTTGTTAATTTGGTTTTAAGGATTTTTATATTTTTAATATTGACCATCATTCCTGGTAAAATCCTCTTGATCATAGTGTATTATCTTGGGAATGATTTTCTTTTAGTCTTTTTTTTAATATCTTTTTAAGATTTTAGCATCAATATTCATTAGGGAACTGGTCTATAATTTTCTTTCTCTGTTTTCCACCTACCTGGTTTGGTTCCTACCATGTCTTGTCTAGAAGGAATTTGGTGGACTCTTCATTCCCTATTTTATCAAATAATTTTTTAATTGGGGAATTGTTCTTAAATGTTTGGTAAAATTACATTAAATCCATCTGGTCCTGGGGTTTTTTTTGGGGTTGTTTAATTGCCTGTTCTTTTCTTTTTTCTGAAATGGATATTCAAGCAATTCTTCCTCCTCTGGTCTAAGTCTATATTTTGGGGTAGTCATCCATTTCCTTAGGTTATCAAATTTTTGGCATAAAGTTGAGCAAAATAACTCCTTATTATTTCTATTTCCTCTTCATTGGTGGAAAGTTCTCCTTTTTATTTTTAATCTAATTCATTTTCCTCCCTCCTTTTCTAAATTTAGTTTCCAAAGGCTTATCTTTGGTTTTTCCTGAACCAACTCTTAGTTTTATTAATTAGTTCAATAGTTTTTTACTTTCAATTTTTTTTTCTCCTTTTAATTTTAAATTTCAATTTAGTATTTGAGTGGGGTTTTTAATTTGGTTTTTTTTTTTTTTAGTTCAAGCCCAATTCATAATCTTTTCTTTCTCTGTTTTATTCAAGTAAGCCTCTAAGGATATAAATTCCCTCTTATTCCCTTTGGCTCATCCACAAATTTTGGTATATTCTCATCATTGTCATTATCTTAGTGAAATTATTAATTGTATCTATAATTTTCTTAAATCATTTTAAAGATGAATTTTTTATTTCCAATTACTTTTGGTCATTTACTTTTGTTGAATGTAGTTTTTATTCATCATGATCTGAAAATCATTTACTATTTCCTTTTCTTCATTTAATTTTGAGGGTCTTTATGTCTAATATATGGTCAATTTTGAATGGTTCCATGAACTGCTGAGAAGAAAGTATTTCCCTTCTTCCCATTCAATTTTCCAAAAGTCCAACATCCTAATTTTTCTATTTTCTATTTATTCTTTTTCTTTCTTATTTGTTTGTGGTTTGATTTGTCTAATTCAGAGTAAGTTGATATCTCCCTACTATTACAGTTTTTGTTTCTTTTCTTTTGAAACTCCTTCTCCTTTTGGAAGTTAGTGCCAACCATTGACATATATGTTTAATATTGATTTGTTAGTTTTTTGTACCCCTTTGGGATGTAGCCTTTTTCTCAATTAGATCAATTTTTACTTTTGCTTGATCTGAGATAAGGATGGCTACCCCTCTTTTTGACTTACCAACATAATAGATTTTGCTCAGCCTTTTACCTTTACTTATTATCCCCTGCTTTAAATGTGTTTCTTTAAACAACATATTGTGGGTTCTGACGTCCAGTCTGCTTCTGCCTCCTCTTTTGGGGGAGTTCATCCATTCACATTTACTTTTACTAAATCTGTATTTCCTGCCATCCTAATAACCCCAGATTGTGCTTTTCTTTTCTTGCCTCCCCCAACCCTCTTTCCCCTTTTAAACTTTCCCCTCTTGTATCACGTCTTTCCTCTTTATTTCCCTCCCTCCCCCCTTTGGTCTTTCCCCTTTTTTATTACTCTTTTCTTTTCCCTTTCTCCCCGTTTTTGGGCGGAAATTTTCTCAAAACAAATGTCAATTATTTTTCTTTGGGAATCGTGAGGTAAATTCCAATGTTCCTCCCCCTCTAAATTCCCTCAGATATGATAATTTCCTTGCCTCTTTTTGGGATTGGTTTCCTCGTTTTCCTCCTTACCTTATTCTGCCATCATCCTTATCTACTTCCCTTTTTATTATATCAGTACAATCAAATTATACATTATTCTTTTTATATCCACAACAAATACAATTCTCAAGGTTTTTTACCTTTTTCTGCATCTCTTGGTTCTATGCGGAATCAAATTTTTGTTTAGTTCTGGTTTTTTTCTTCGAAACAAATGGAATTCATTTGTTTCATTAAATTCTATCTTCTTCCCTGGAAGAAAATGCTCCAAAACAGCTGGTGGTTTTTTTGTGCATCTCAAGTTCTTTGCCTTTCGGAAAATCATTTAAGCCCTTCTTTCCTTTAATGAGGCGCCGTCGGGTGATCAATTGTGGACCTCTGTTTAAATGGTTTTTTTTTTTTTTCTTAATCGTAGTTCTGGTGCCACAATATTCCTTTGGGTTTTATTTTTGGGTTTCTTTCAGAAGGTGTTCGTAATTCTTTCAATGCCTTTTTTCTGATTCTTTACAGGGCAGTTTCTTTTGATTTCTTGTAAAAAATATCTAGGCTCTTTTTTTCATCTAGTTTTCAGAAAGTCAATAATCCTCGATTATCTCTCCTAATCTATTTTCCAAGTCTTCATTTTGCAGTGATAATTCATGGTTTTTCCAGTTTGGTTTTTTTTGTTTTTTCTTGAATTCTTGCTGTCTCAATGAATCATTAGTTTCTATTTGTTCAGCTAATTTTTAAAAAATTTTTCTTCATTTGTTTTTACTTTTTTCTGTTATATGTCAATTGGTTTTAAATGTATTGTTTTGGTTGGGAATTTTTTCATTTCACTAATTTTTTTTTTTTTATGAATTATTTTCTTTCTAATTCAGGTTCTCTTTCCTTTCTTTGTTTTTTTAGGACCCTTATTTCTTTCTTCTTTGCTTTTCAATTAAAACCATTTCTGTGATTTTTTTTTTTAATTCTTCTTCCAGTTTTTTACTTTTTTCCTTTATTTAGGAGTTGTTTCTCTTTTAAGGTTTTTTTTATTTTATTTTAACCTTTGGTAAGGTTCTTCTGGGGAAATCTAAAGGAGGAAGTTAAACATTTTCGTTGAGGGGTCTCTTGGGTGAGTCTTTTCCAAGAAGTTCCACTTCCGACTTTCAACCTTTGGGTAGTTTGGGCAGGGGTTAGCCCCTCGGCGGGAAGATTAAAAAGGGGGTGGGTTTTGGTGGGCCCCCCCCAAAGGCCGGGAGCCTCTTTAGGGGTTTTGGGTTAAACAATGAAAGGCACGCCCCCCAGGCCCAGCCGGGGACGGGAACTCCCCCCCGCCCAGTTCTCTGCCCCAGGGCCCAAATCGCCTGGAAAAGCTCTATTTAAGCGAGCTCCCACTGTGCAGTTGGAGCTAACAGGCTCGTCCTCCTGCCGTGCACATCCCCCCCCAAGGAAAAGCCCCCGGTTGGGGCTTTGCATGCTGAGATCTGTGCCTTCACCCTCAGTTTGAGACTCTCCTCAGAACCAATTTCTCTCCCGTCTGTGCCGATCCCCTTTTGGAACCAACCTTTTTGGGAACCCGATTTTCTGGCGGTGGTTGTTCTCTTCTTATCTTTACAATTTTAATCGTTTTTGGGCTCAATATAATATTGATAAAGAGGGTAAGAGAAGAGCTTAGAAAGTGGCGTGTGTCTTCTCCGCCATCTTGGCTCCGCCTCCAAAAGCAGTTCTTATGGAAAATTTTATCTCTAGATACTTAGTTGAATAAAATCCAGGAAGGAGAACAATAAATTGTGTGTGTAGCTAAAAAAAAAAAAACTAGAAAAGGATGAAATTAAAAACTCCCAATTAAATTCCAAATTTGAGATTGTGAAAAGAAAAGGCAAGATTAATACAACTGAAAGTAATAAGCATATAGAACTAATAAACAGAAATAAAAGTTGGTTTTAGAAAAGAAAAAAAATAAGAAAATAGATAAACCTTTAGTTAATTTGATTAGGAAAAGAGAGGAAGAAAATCAAATTGATAGTATCAAAAATGAAAAAGGTGAACAACAAAGAGAAAATTAGAGCCATAATTAGGATTTATTTTACCCAGCTGTATGCCAACAAATCTGATAATCTAAGTAAATTGGATGAATACTTAACAAAAATATGGATTATCTACATTAACAGAAGAGGAAACAAATTAGTCTCATTTTAGAAAAAGAAATTGAAAAAACCATCAATGAAATACTTAAGAAAACATCTCCATGGTCAGATAGATTTATATGTGAATTCTACCACACATTTAAAGAACAATTAATTCTGATATCATTCAACTTATTTGGAAAAATAGGATTAGGAATCCCAACAATTTCCTTTTATGACACAGATATTGTACTGCTAACTAAAGTAGGTAGAGTCAAAACAGAGAAAGAAAATTATAGACCAGTTTCCCAAATAAATATTGATGCCAACATCTTTAATAAAACATTAGCCAGATTCAGAATTATTAGGATAATGCAATAGGGTTTATAAAATTTGAAGGTTGTTTCAATGATAGGAAAACAATTAGCATAATTGAGTATATCAATAAGCAAATTAACAAAAAACATATGATTATCTCAATAGATGCAGAAAAAGCATTTGACAAAATTCAACAACCATTCCTTTTAAAAATACCAGAGAGTATAGGAATAAATGCACTTTTCCTTAAAATGATCAGTAGTATGTATTTAATAGCATCAGCAAGGTTCATATGTAATAGCGATAAATAAGAAGCATTCCCAATAAGATCAGAGGTAATGCAAGGTTGTCCACTATCACCATTACTATTCAATGCTTTATTAGAAATGTTATCTTTATCAATTAAAAAAAGAAATTAAAAGAATTAGAGAAGGTAATGAGGTAACCAAATTATTACTTTTTTTCAGATGATATGATGTTATACTTAGAGAATTCTAGAGAATCAATTATAAAGACTGTTAGAAACAATCCACAACTTTAATAAAATTGCAGGATACAAAATAAATCCACAAAAATCATCAACATTTCTATATGCAAGAGATACAAATGAAAATTCCATTTTGAATAACTAGATATCATAAAATATTTGGGAGTCTACCTGCCAAGACAAAGTCAGAAACTATATGAACAAAATTACAAAACACTTGCTACACAAATAAAGTCAGATCTAAACAAATGGAAGAAAATCAAATGTTCATAGGTAGACCAAATTAATAGAATAAAAATTGCAATTCTACCTAAATTAATCTATCTAAATTAAGTACCATACCAATCAAATTCCCAAGAAATTGTTTCACATAGCTAGAAAAATAATAACAAAATTCTTCTGGAAGAACAAAAGTTCAAGAATTTCAAGAAAATGAATGAAAAAATGCAAATGAAGATGGCCAAGCTGTACCAGATTTAAATCTATATTATAAAGCAGTGGTCATCAAAACCATTTGGTATTGGCTAAGAAATAGAGTAGAATAGATTAGGTTCACAGGACAAAATAATCAATGACTATAGTAATCTAGTGTTTGACAAAACCAAAGACCCCAACCTTTGGGATAAGAATTAGCTATTTGACAAAACTGCTGGGAAAATTGGCAATTAGTATGGCAGAAACTAGTCATTGAACCATACCTGACACCCTATACCAAGATAAGATTGAAATAGGTCCAAGATTTAGAAATAAAGAGAGATATTATAAGCAAAATAGAAGAACAAAGGATAGTCTAACTTTCAGATCTGTGGAGAAGGAAGGAATTTGTGGCCAAAGAATAACTAGAATACATTTTGAAATATAAAATTGCTAATTTTAATTATATTAAATTAAAAATTTTGTACAAACAAAACCAATACAGATAAAATTACAAGGGAAGCAGAAATCTGGGGGAAAGGTTTTTACACCCAAGGATCTGGATAGCTAAAATATATAGAGAATTGACTCACATTTATAAGAATACAAGTCATTCCATGTCTTTTTTCAATAATGGGATGATTCAGGTTAGTTCCAATAGTCTCAGGATAAAGAGAGCCATAAGCACCCAGACAGAGAACTGCAGGGATTACATGTGGATCACAACATAGCATTTTTTCTCTTTTTTGTTGTTGTTTGATAACATTGTTTTTTTCTCATTTTTTTCCTTTTTGATCTGATTGTATGTGTGTGTGTGTGTGTGTGTGTGTGTGTGTGCAGGTGTGTGTGTGTGCAGCATGATAATTGTGGAAATATGTATAGAAGAATTGCACATGTTTAATATATGTTTAACATATGAGCAGAGAAGGGGAAGGAAGGTAAAAATTTGGAACACAAAGCTTTTCAAGGGCCAATTTTGAAAATCATCTCTGCATATATTTTGAAAATAAAAAAGCTTTAATGATAAAAAAGAATATAGTCATTCTCCAATTGATTAATGTTCAAAAGATATGAACAGACAATTCTCAGATGAAGAAATTAAAACTATTTCTAGTTATTTGAATAAATGTTCTAAATCACTATTGATTAGAAAAATGCAAATTAAAACAACTGAAGTACAATTACACATCTCAATTACACGTTTTGGCTAAAATGATGGGAAAAGATAAAGATAAATATTGGAGGGGGTGTGGGAAAACTAGGATACTAATACATTGTTGGTGGTATTGTGAACTGTTTTAACCATTCTGGAGAGCAACATGGAATTATATCCAAAGGATTATCAAACTGCGCTTATCCTTTGATCCAAAAGTATCTCTATTTGGTCTATATCCACAAAAGATCATAAAAAAGGGAAAAGGACCCACATAAATGTAACATATCTTTTTGTAGTGGCAAAGAAATGGAAACTTAGTAGCTGCCCATCAGTTGGAGAATGGCTGAATAAATTATGGCATATGAATGCTATGGAATATTATTGTTCTAAAAGAAATAATCAAAAGGATGATTTCAAAAAGGCCTTGAGAGACTTACATGAACTGATTTTCAGTGAAGTGAGTGGAGCCAAGTGAACATTTTACACACAACAGTAAGCTGACATGATGATCATTTCTCTTTTCAATAGTGACGTGATTCAGATCAATTCCAGCAGACTTTTAATGGAGAGGGCCACGTGCACTCTGAAAGAGAGTTGTGGGAACTGAATGTTTATCACAATATAGTATTTTCACCTTTATTGTTATTGTTCGCTTGTATTTTGTTTTCTTTCTCATTTTTTCGTTTTTGATCTGATTTTTTTTTGTGCAGCATGATAGTAGGGGAAATATGTACATAGAAGCATTGCAAGTATTGAACATGTTTAACATATATTGGATTGTTTCCTCTCAATGAGATGAAGGTGGGGAGAAGGGAGGGAGAAAAATTTGAAACATAGGGTTTTTCAAGAATGAATGTTGAAAACTATCTTTGCATATATTTTGAAAATGAAAACTATTATTCAGAAAACTTGAAACCCTCAGTTTCATTTTTTAGAATAGTCCATAACTTGAAACCATGCAATGGTATATGAAGAATATTTATACTTTTAAAAAGTCTTTATTCCAGAGAGAAACCTGGAAACACTTTAAGGGTGAGGTATAATTGTTATTTGAGGACCAGCCTCTAGTTCACAAAATTTTATTAGTAGACTGTCAACAATATTACTTTCTTAGTCATAACAACTCCCACTGTCAAGTTTCTAAGACTTACAGAAAACAAGTAAAAGAGTACCCATATCAATAAAACTTGATGACTTTGTAATTTTGAAATTTTTCACATTAAAATCATAATAATTTCACATTAAGCATTTAATTTATTCTTTATAGAAAATCTCACATCTAGGTGTGAATAAAAGGTTGAAAAGACAGTAATGCTGCAAATTTATTTGATTTTATTATTTAATTTGGTATATAAGCATCCAATATTATATATTTTATAACAAATATATGACAAAATTTTATAAGAGCCTGCTGAGAAGATGATTGTCATATTTGGAATCAGAATTCAAAATTTTAAGGATCTACTATTAAGTTGATATGGGTGCAAGTTATCCATCAAAACCCCCTTATCACATGATCTTCAAGAGGTGTTGTAAAAATTATAATCCTCTAGAGATGAGACTCTCAATTTATGTGCAGAGATACAGGGAGAATTCGAGATAAGAAGTATGATAAGAGGATTATCAATATGAAAAATACCTACTAAGGAGTCATATTATTAATTATTCTGTTAAGATCAGGACTCAAAAACTACCTAGTTCAGCCTATAGTTGAATAGGAATACCTTTTCAGGGCTACCATCAAGTTGTCATTTAGTCTTTGAATGGAGATATTCAAAGACACTTACTACCTTGTGTTAAGGACCATGCCAAAGTGTAAAGGGGCAGGTCAATTCTAAAAAATCCCCCACAGCTGTGAATTATAACACCCCTGAAGGAATTGCAAATCAGACTTTATTGATTCAGATGTTGCTTGTGGATTGGGAATGAAATAAGAGAGAAGAGAGAGGTCAAAGAATACAACTGCCTCTCCGTTTCCTTGTATCATTAACATCCTCTCACATGTAGGGATGTTTTCTGCTGGTCTGAATTAAATCTCCAGCAGCCACTAAGTGGTTGCTCCTGTAACAACCTTGCCAGAAATCTCATTTTATTTTTGAACAGAGATTCAAAGATGAAATATTATTCTCCCAAATCTCCATGTGTTGATCCTATGTCTGCTCACTGGGACCAAGCAAAGGAAGGCTAATATTTCATCCACATGGCAATTCTTCAACTATCTGAACACAGTGATTATGGATCATATTCCTTGTCTCCCCAAGTCTTTTTTTCTTAAAGATAAACTTCCAATTCCTTAGAGTGATCAATTGATGACTTAGTGTAATATTCTTTAAAGATCATATTAATTATTCTGCATGAAAAAGGCACTATTTTCTTCACTATTCTTGAAGCCTTTCAGAGAACAAACATATCCAAATAACTACAACTAGGAAAAAAATATATTCACATATCAGGATTTGGTTTCTTAGGATTTTTCTAATTGGAATCTCAATGCTGGGTTTGAATCACAGTTCTGATGTTCCCTACCTAGGGTATCAAAATCTATGGACTTTTGTTGCATCATATATACAATTCTAGAATTGATATTATTCTACATAGTAATTCTATGTAATAAAAGTGTGAGATCAGATCACCTTTAAAAACCCTGCCAACTCTAAATATGAGAGACAAATAGAAATTTATCACCTTCACTTTACTTCAAAAGAATAACTATTTATTTAATCACTAATTTTAAATTAATCACTCATATTATATTTGTGACTATAGTCACAAAGCAGAATTATCTCTAATAATAATACAAATATAGTATTTGTAATTATATTGTAATAATTGTAATATCAAACAAGCTTTGGATTCAAAATTAATCAGCTGGATCAGGGAGTTAAAACACAAGTCTTCCTAATAATATTTAACATTTATGTAGTGCTTTTGAGATTATAAAATACTTTGTGTATTTAATTTTATTTCCTTTAATTGTTGTTTTAGAATTTAGTGAAGAGCTAGTATTACTATGTTCTTACTTTATAAAGAAACTGAAGTCCAAAATGGAAAAGTGAATTTGCCCCTAATTGCACACCAATGAAATATCAGAGATGTAATTCATGTGTTTTAATGGAAATCAGCAGATTCTCCTCAAAAGAAACCCATAGATTATGCACCCTAAATTTAATTAGAAGCAAATTTCCATAGCATTTTTATAAATTTTAATAACCATAGATAAAATAATTTTATTGATATTTTTCATAAATATCTGTATATTAACTTCATATATTAGTAATAATAACATGTGACTAGTATGATCTCTTCCATATTTTAAGTCTTTGGAGATAACATTTTATGAAGCAAAATATTTGTCTTGGATAATTTATCTGTGAGCCTTTAGTTCACAAAAATATATTTTAAATTAAATTCACTGAAAGAAAATGACTATCTTTTACTTAAAAGGATTAAAATCTTATTTACTCTCATGTTTTTGAAGAAAAAAATGGTAAATAAAAGAAAAATAGGATTCTAGAAAATAAAAAGTTATGAGATTAATTGTAAAATTTGAGAGCTCTTTTCAATAGAGCATTTAAAGTTTTAATTTTAGAATAAAATTTTGACATTAACATCCTTAATGTTTCTAATTTTCTAAATATCTAAACATTTCAGTATCTGATCTTTACATCTTACATTGCTGTTTGTGCCTCCAGGAGACAAATAGAAGAGATTCTTCTGTAAGACTTATGTTTCTGGTTTTGCCATTAAGTGAATTAACTATCAGATCAGTTACTGAACTATATGTACAATATTCCCAAGTCTTAAAAGAAAAAAAAAAGGAAATCTACCTCCTTTCCCATATCCCAAACCCATCAAAATATAAATGCTGCTGCCTGAGGATTTGCAAAGGAAAAAAAGACACTGGTACAATATAATACTCTCTTCTTTCTTTGTGGTATCATTTGAAGTCTAGTTTTTAAAACAGTATTTCAACAAATGAATCCTTCTGTCCTTGTGTTGAGCTGTCAGCAGTGCTTCAGTGTGAGGTGAAATAAATTGTTAAGCTCTTTCATCTTCTATAATCAGCTCTGCACAGCTGACTATACCCCCAGTACTATAAGCATTAAGGCTATGTGGAAGAGGAAGGCTTTGTTAATGACACATTTCTAATGTTCTTCACATGAGTGGGGTTTATTTGGTTCCCTCCTTTTCTGTCTCTGCCATCTCCTCCACCTCTCTTCTTCCTTGTTGCCTGCTCAATTAATGTGCAAACTATTTTCTGCAGAACAGGTTTTAGACAGCAGAATTTCAAAACGAGTCTCTTCTTTGCCATATCACTACTTCACAATTCCCAAAGGCTCACGATTTTTTTTTTTTGTTTAAATAATTTTGAAATCTATTTTGCACTAAGTTTTATTGTTGAAAATAATGAATTAATAGTTATGACAGGATGTATAGAGATTACATATATATATATATTTAGCTATGTGACAATTTATGATGGTTTTGGAAAGGCAACATGGCAAAATGGTACTTGCAATGGATTGGAGATAGGAAAGACTCAGTTTGGACCTTTCTCATATGATCTTCTGGACTTCAATTTCCTTATTTGTAAATGAGGTCAAAGTTTGGAACTGATTGCCTTTCAGATCCCTTCCTGATCAAATTTATTATCCTATGAATCCCTCCCAATTCATATACAGCTAAAAATTAACCCTTTAAAACTGAGAATTAATTTAGATAAGCATTACCAAGGAGTGTTTTAATTTCTAGACCAAAACTCTACAAAACTCTACAAGTATCTCAATGATTCAAAAATTTGGCCACTAATTGTGCCAGAATCCAAAGACATTATGGTTTTCTGAATAACTAGGGAAAATATATGCTATTTCTAAATTCAAATTGTTCCTCATTTAGATAAAGAAACATTCTTTAAGTATTCATTCTTAGGAAATTCGTGTTGATATTAAAATCAAACTAAAATAAATCAACAATTTTGCCCCCAGGGAATATAGGAGATATAAATGTCTTCTCATCTTAAAGTATGAGAAAATGCATGTATAATATTGAATTCATTACCTGATACTGTTGTCATGTTGGATGGCTTTGCTTTGTTTTTCACAACGAAGATTTGAATAAGGCCAAGAAAAGAATCTCTTTAGTGTGAAGTCACTACAATATAAAAGCATTCATGGTTTTATATACTATCAGGGGTGAGAGGTGACCTGATACAATTTCCTCATTGTATCATACTTGGATGGGAAAACTGAAGTTCAGAAAAGCTGAATGAATCATACAAAGTGACATGGTTATGATAACCAATCAAGACCTTACCGAAGTTACTAACATCTTTCAAACAGAAATTGATGGCTTTTGTCTGTGGCCCAATTGGAATAAGATTTAAAGTAATTAGTTGAATAGGAAGATCATACCATTTAAACTTGGAAGAAACCGTAGAGAGATATTATGTGATATGTATGTATATGTATGTGTAACAGAATTAAATAGTTGCTGAGCCTATGTTCTTCACCAAAGATGAATTATTAAGACCCTTCATGTTCCTATTATGGATTTGCCTTGTATATTCTCCAGGTTATTAACATCCTAGTTAAAATGTGGCACCCAGAAATGAGCACATGTTCTAAATGCTTGAACATAGAAGAGTATTTCTTCCAAAGTCTTGAATGTTGTGTTTCTCATAAAGGTTTCTAAAATCACACTAGTAATTCTATCTGGCCATATCTCATCCCTTGTACTTTGAATTGAATTGAATTTTAAAATCTAATTGTAAGACTTTGTATCCATTTATAATTACTAAAATTCATTTTATTAAATTCCACTGAATGTTATAACCTGTTGAGATATTTAGACTTTGATTTCATTCTACATATTGACTATTCTTCCTAGTTTTACATATTTCTCAGATCTGATAAGTATGCCACCTGTCTGTTCAATTTAAGATTAATTAAATAGTTAAAATGTTAAGAAGTACAGAGCAAATAATAGATTTTTTGCATTTTCTAATATCATCTCTTAAAACACACATATTCATTATAAATACACAGGAAAGATAATTTTAATCTTGTCAAAATAAGCAACTGCCAGCATTAGTTGATAAGATTGTTTTTAATTTTGCTAAAGTGCTCTTTTCTGCTTTTTACTTTGATATGAGATATTTGTGAGATATAATCATACACAAATCATACATATAATCATGATAAAGAAAAAACACCAATCAAAACAAATTTGCAAGGAGATTTATTTGCCATACGGAATAGTTGATCTTAAAACAGATGAATATTTACTCCCCAAAATTTAATTACTTAGATTAGATTAAAAGAACAAAACTTCAGTATTTAAATAATCCTAACATAAAAAATAAATAGAACAAACCACAAATAAATTGGTAAATGAAGGAGGAAAAACAGAACCAGATGATTTTACAAGTGAAATCCACCAAATATTTAAAATACAATTAATTCCAATATTACATAAACTGTTTTTTAAAAATAGGTAAAGGACAGCTTCCCAGATTTTTTTTTATTTTACTGTGAAATTTCTATAAAGACTACTAGTAAGGTATAAATTTGATTGATTAATAGGAGAAAAGGCCAGCCTCTATTCTCTAAAGCAACGATTTAGCACTCCTTCATAATCCCCAAAATCTGGCTGTAAAAGAAGACACATAGACTTGTGGCTACAGGCACATCAGATTCCCTGGTATAAATCCAAACTGATTATACTGAATGATGTTTTAGATAACTTGGTGTTGCATTTTTGCTAAGATTTTGTTTAAAATTAGTGCATTTAGAAGCAGATTGGTTCGGTGGATAGAGCACTGGTCTAAAGTCTGGAGGACCCGAGTTCAACACCAGACTTGGACAATATTTCTTAATTGTGTGACTCTGAACAAGACACTTAATCCCAGTTGCCTCAGGAGAAAAAAAATAAAGTATTTCATTTACATTCATGATTACATTTTGATATTGATATGTTTCTCATTCTTTTCTTTTTCCATCAAAACTTTTTTCATAGAAAGTTTTCTCTTTCAGTTTTTCAGTCTAACTTAATTTTTTTTAGCTAAAGGATACCCTGTTTCTTAAAAGTTTTATACTATTTTTCCCATTCCCCACCTCTATCTCAGCCTCCCCAGCCTTTTTCTCTCTATCTTTCTTTCTCTGTCTCTAACTCTATCTCTGTCTCTGTCTCTCTGTCTCTCTCTGTCTGTCTCTGTATGTGTGTCTGTTTCTCTCTCTCTTCCTATCTCTCTGTGTCTGTCTTTCTGTCTGTCTCTTTCACTGTCACTCTCTCTTTGTCTCTGCCTTTCCTAGTTTTTTTCCTAAACAATCACCACATACTCTACCTCCCTTTGTGATCACTGAGTTCCAAATATTTGCTGTAGCAACAATGACAGAGCTTTGTCCCATTTCTGGCAGACTCCAAGCAGGCTCACTTTTTTCCCCCGAGAATAAGCTCAAATCAAGTCACAGTGAGTTAATACCATATAAACTGCTGTATCTGTCCTCTATTTAGAGTACTTACAGCAGAACCGTGGCAAACCAGAGATTGCTTCCTTTTCCTCCAATGCTATGCCTGAGGATATATTCACCTATAGGTCTACTGCACTAGCTAGTCCTGGACACAGCCAGTGCAGCTACCTTGATCCCACAGCAAATTTGTTTCATTCTATCTGAGAAAATCACCTGAGGAGCCCATGGAAATTACTCTTTAGTTGAATGAAAAACAGTCTTACATGGCAGTCAGAATTCTTCATGGAGGCATAATTCACTAACAAAAATCCCTTCACATGGGAGATAAGATTTTGGAAATCAATGGCAAGAGTATGACCAAGTACTCTGCTGATCAGTCCACACATTGTGTTGAAATAATAGAGAGGGAAGATCTCATTAAAAGTGATTCCTAATCTGTATCCCAAAGAGATCATAAAAATGGGGAAAAGACCCACATGTGCAAAAATATTTGTAGTAGCCCTTTTTGTAATGGCAAAGAACTGGAAACTGAGTGGATGCCCATCATTTAAGGAAAGGCTGAATAAGTTGTGGTTTATGTATGTTATGGAACAGTGTTATTCTATAAGAAATGATCAGCAGGATGATTTCAGAAAGGCCTGAAGAGACTTATGTGAACTGATACTAAGTGAAGTGAGTAGAATCAAGAGAACATCATACACAGCAACAAGAACATTATGTGATGATCAACTCTGATGGATGTGGCTCTTTTCCACAGTAAGATGACTCAGGTCAATTGCAATAGACTTGTGATGCAAAGAGCCATTTGAATCCAGAAAGAGAACTATGAGGACTAAATGTGGATTACAACATAATGTTTTCCACTTTTTTGTTATCTTCTAGCTTTTTTAACTGTTTCATTTTATTTCCTTTTTGATCTGATTTTTTTTCTTGAGCAGCATGATAAATGTAGAAATATGCTTAGAAGAATTGCACATGTTTAATATATATTGTATTACTTGCTATCTAAGGGAGGAAGTGGGGAGAAACCTTGTGTTTTACAAGAATGAATGTTGTCTGGGGGAGAGGGTGGCGGGTAAGAGGTGAAAAATTGGAACAAGAGGTTTGGCAATTGTTAATGCTGTAAAGTTACGCATACATATAACCTGTAAATAAAAGGCTATTAAATAAAAAAAAAAGAATGAATGTTGAAAACTTTTTTGTATGTATTTTGAAAATAAAAAGTTATTAAAATAAAATAAGTTATCCTCGAGTTTTTTTTTTAAGTAATTCTTAACCAGTAGAGCCATTTCCCTATTCTCCAGATTTTCATAAGGATTCAGTTTGATTATGATTCCCAGAAGGATCTCCTGACCCTCTGCAGAAGCTAGCCTCAAGTTTGCCACAAGAAACAATCAGATCATCAAAAAGGATGACAGTAATTGTTGGCAGGGCAGGGTAGAAAACTCTGTTCAGGGAGACTGCAGGTTTGATCCCTTCTCTGCAGCTGGGAGAGTAGACAGTGTGAAGCTTGGTCCCCTGAGCTGCAACCTCTTGGGGGAGGCATTGAAGAAGAAGTACAAAGATAAGCACAGGTCTATTTTCAATCATTTGGATATGGTTTCCTATGAGGAAGTTGTGCAGCTCCCTGCATTCAAGAGGAAGACACTGGTGCTTATAGGACTCAATAGAGCATGTCATAGTCACATCAAGAATTACCTGGTCAACAAAGGCCCAAAGAAATTTGTGTACCCAGATCCCTATACCAGCAAAGAAGAATGAAGAATTTATCACTTCCTCTCCATTGAGGAGATGACTAACTATATCTTAGTCAATGAGATCATAGAATTTGGCACTTATCAGGGCAATATGTTTGGTACCAAATTTGAAACATTGACTATATCCAGCAACAGGGCAAAGTTACTATCCTTGAACTTAGAAGTGCAGACTTTGAAAATTATTCAGATAGCAGAATTGTCCCCCTTCATTGTGTTCACTGCTCTTACAGAGAAAACCCATTACTCAAAAGTTTTGTAGCAACTACAAAAAGATTCTGAGACCATTCACAACAGATATGCACATGATTTTGATCTCATGATGGCAAATAATTATATTAATGCGAATTTCATCTTAATTTTAAGAGACATTTGAGCTGGCACGTAGTCCTCTCCATAGCCATTCCATCACACCTGTGGTTTCACTTCTCCTGGGTTTACAGAACACTATAACTTGCTTTTACTGACCTTGCCCCAGCATCTAATGGCAGGTAGCTTCCATTACCTTCTCTCTTTTTGTAGCCACAACAAGCTTGCTACTTCTGCTCCTTGATTTAGTTACTCACCAATATTGGCTCAGTCTTTGACTTTGCAAAACTGCAGTCAGAACTTTCTTGTAAGAAATACTCCCTCGCCAAGAATCACTCTAGAATCACCAGAATGGGGATTTAAATAATTGAATAGAAAAAAAAAATTGGGAGTTATTTAAAAAAAAAACTTAAAAATGAGTTCACCTCTTAAATCCTTCTCCTGATCCTAACTGCACACAATTATTCCTGCCTTTGCTAAAGTTTGATTCAGCTCCCCTTTTGTTTCTCTCTTGTTGATTTTTCTTCCCAGGTGGCACAAACTTCCTCTGGTTTGCTTTGGTGAAGGGTGTCTGTCTAATAGAATGATGCAAATGTTTATTCTTGATCAGTTTCTTTAAATGCCAAAAACAAAGAGAAGAAACGTATGGTTAGGAATAGAATAAAATAGGAATAGGAATAAAAATGTTCTTCTGAAATACCTGCCTCCCCACAAACAAAAGGCTTATATTTTTATATCTATTTAGTTTATTTTCCTTTTGTAGGAATGGATTATTTTGGAATTTAGGGTATTTTATATTTTATGTAGAAGATAGGTATCAAAAACCATTACATTGAATTCCCAATCCCTCTATTTTTGCCCACCTGCATTTTTGATTTCCTTCACAAGCTAATTGAACAATATTTCAGAGTCTGATTCTTTTTGTACAGCAAAATAACGGTTTGGTCATGTATACTTATTGTGTATCTAATTTATATTTTAATATATTTAACATCTACTGGTCATCCTGCCATCTGGGGGAGGGGTGAGGGGTAAGAGGTGAAAAATTTGAACAAGAGGTTTGACAATTGTTAATGCTGTAAAGTTACCCATACATATAACCTGTAAATAAAAGGCTATTAAATTAAAAAAAAGAAGAAGATAGGTATCTTTTTAATTCTTAATTTTCTAACTTGATTGTTTTTTCTTTTGGGATTTTACCTTTTTAATTTTTTTTAATTTCAGAGATTTTATTTTTTATTATTTTTAAGAAGTTTGGCTAAAGAAAAATCAATTTTCTTCATCGTTACAAAGATACAACTTAAACTTTTTTCTATTAAACATTGACAGAACATATGCATGAATTAATATTCAACATTGTCCCTTGCAATCACTTCTGTTCCAACTTTTCACTTCTTTCCCTCCACCCCCTCCTCTAGATGACAGGCAGTCTTGTACATGTTAAACATGTTAAAGTATATCTTAAATACTATATCTTAAATAATTAAATATTAAATAATGTAAGTGTACATATTTATACATGCATATACACAGAGACAAATATATATATAAAATGATGCAGTGTAATTTATGCTAAGAATGTATTATGATTTAACATGAGGAAAACTATTAGCATAATTGATTATATCAATGATAAAAGTTTGGAAACAATCTTATTATTATATCAATAGATAAAGAAAAAACATTTGATGAAGTTCAATACTTATTTCTATTAACTATAGTTGAAAGTATCAGTATAGATGGATTTTTTTTTCTTAAGTTGATAAAAAGCATTTATCTGAAACTATCAGGAAAAATTCTTTTTAAGGAGAATAAACTAGAAGACTTTTTAGTAAGATGAGGTGTGAAATAAGAATGCCCACTATCACCAATATTAAACAGTAATGTACTAGAAATCCTAGCAAAAGAAATAAGAGAAGAAAGAGAAATAGAATGAATCAGAAGAAAGACTGAGTTAATAAAATGATCTCTTTTTACAAATGATATGATATACTTGAAAATTCTAGAGATTTAACTAAAAAGTTGAAACAATATTAGCCAAGTAGAATTATATAAAGTAAATCCACATAAATCAGCAGCATTCTTATATATCACAAACAAAATCTTGCAAAAAGAGTTATGAAATAACCCATTTTAAAAAAAAAAGTATTTATTAGTTTTTGATATTTACTTTTATAAGATTTTGATTTCTATTTTTTCTCTTTATTTTCCCTCATCTTTCTCCAAGATGGCTCTCAATCTGATATAGGTTATATATGAGCATTCTTATTAAACATATTTTCACATTAATCATATTGTGAAAGAATAATCTGAACAAAACAAGAAAGAAAAAAACAACTACAAAAAAGTAAAAATCATATGCGTCAATTTGCTTTTAGATTTCATAGATCTTTTTCTGGATGTGGATAGAATTTTCCATCATGAATCTTTTAGAACTGTCTTAGATCATTGTATTGCTGAGAAAAGCAAAGTCCATCAAAGTTGATCATCCGAACAACGTTGCTGTCACTGTGTATTATGTTTTCATGGTTCTGTTCATTTCATTCAACATCAGTTCATGCTGATATTCGTGCAGTTTCCAGGTTTTTCCAAAATCTATGTCCTCATCATTTCTTATAGAACAATACTACTCTATATGTCATAATGTGTTCAACCATTTCCCGAATGATGGGCATCCTCTTAATTTTCAATTACATGTTATGATATAAAGAGCTGCTACAAATGCTTTTGTATGTTGGTTCTTTTCCCACTTTTATGATTTTTTTGGTATACAGTCCTAATAGTGGCACTGCTGGATTAAAGGTATGCACAGTTTAACAGCCCTTTTGGCATAGTTCCAAATTGCTCTTCAGAATGATTAGATCAGCTCACAAACTCCACCAAAAATGCATTAATATATTCCAATTTTCCCATATCCTTTCTAACAGCTATCATTTTTATTTTATTGCTGAATGTGATAGGTATAAGGTGGTTCCTCAGATTTGTTTTAATTTGCACTTCTCTAATCATTTAGAACATTTTTGTATGAGGATTGATAGATTTAATTTCTTCATTTGATAACTGTTCATAATTAAAAAAAAAAACTCAGACAACATCAAATATCTGGAAGTATACCTGCAAAAAGAAGCCCAAAAATATGTAAACAAAATTATAAAAATAATTTATACACATAAAATGAGATTTAAATAATTATAGAAAAGCATTTTTGATTATACAAAGCTAATATAATAAAAATAATTAAACTTTATTATTAATTATTTAAATTAAATTGATTTATATATTCATTATATTTTACTTATATGTTCATTATGTATTCAATGAGATTGCAATTAATTTAAAATTAAATTTATAAAATTAAATTATTAAAATTTTAAATTATTAAAAACATTTCATCCAATTACAAAAAAAAAAAGAAACAACATTCATTTGAATAATCAAAACATCAAGAATATCAAAGTACCTAATGAAAAATGTATAGAAAGGAAGTTTATCAGTATAGTCTTAAACTATATTATAAGACAGCAATTACTAAAATTATCTTGTACTGGCTAAGATATAGAAAGGTAGATCAGTGGAACAATTTACAGAACTAAATAAATATAAAAACCTTGCATTTTACAAGTGTAAAGGTTTAAGATTTTGAAATAAGAATTCATTTATTTGGTCAAAAAAATTTTGGAGAAACTAGAAAGGGGTAGCAGAAGTGGGCATAGACCAATATCTTATACTATTTACCAAGATACAGGAAAAGTGAATATGAGATACAGAAACAGAGACATTTTGAAAAAAATAAAACATGGAATATAGTACGTATTCATCTTATGGATAGGTGAACAATTTATGAAAAAAACAAGATATATCAAGTAGTTAAGTATAAAATGGATAATTTCAAGTATATATATATTTTTGGTACAAAAAAAAAACCAAAAAGTTTTTGTACAAATTAAACAAATATAGACAAGATCAGGAGGAAGGCAGAAAATTGGGGGGGGGAGATAATATACAGGTTCTAAAGCTCTCATATCAAAATTATATAACGAACTTTGTGGAATCTGTAAAAATATAAATCATTTACCAATTAGTAATTTTTCAATGTATATGAACAGGCAGTTTTCCTGTGAGGAAATAAAAACAATTTTTAGTCACATAAAAATACTTTAAATCATTAGTGATTAAAGAAATGCAAATTAAAACCACCTTAATATATCATTTTAAACTTACAAATTAACTTTAATTAAATATTTTAATTTATATATATATTATATAATAATTTAATTAAAATAATTGAAGGGAAAGCAAAAAATTGTTGAATGGGATGTAGAAAAATCAGAACACTAGTTCACTGTTGTAGAATTGTGAACAGATCCAACAATTTTGGAAAGCAATCTGTAGTTACACCCAAAGAGTTATTAAATTGCATATATATTTTAATTCATAAATCCTAAAAGGTCCATTTGTAAAGATGCCTACAAAAATGAAAATAATATATTCTAAAATGTTTATATTAGCTCCCTTTGTAATGGAAAAGAATTTGTCATTAGATGGAGATACCCATCAATTGTGGAATGGCAGAATAAGTTGTGATATGTGGTTGTGATGGAATATTAGTATGCTGTAAGAAAGGATGTGCTTTCAATATCGGTAAGGAAATCTATGTTACCCTGAAAGAAGATAGTAAAGGAATGGGATGTGAGAGAGTGATAAAAGAGAGGGCATATTGAGAAAGTGAGTAGGCAGTACCAAAACACTTTTGAGGAGGGACAGAATGAAAGGAGACAGAGAATAAATGGGGGTAAATATAGATAGAAACAGTGATTATTAAAAAAAAGAATTTCAAAGCATGTTTTTCTGATAAGACCTCATTTCTCAAACATAGAGGGAACTGAATCAAATTTATTAAAAAATAATCAAATTTATTAAAAAATAAGAACCATGCTCCAATTGATAAATTATCAAAAGATATGATCTGTGCCTACTGGTTATAAATTCATACATATCCTTTGACCTAACAACACCACTACTAGGCATGAATTCTAGGAAGATTTTTTTCAAAGGAAAATTATCTATATGTACAAAAAATATTCATAGCATCTCTCTTCTCATGGCAAAAAAAAAAAATTGGAAATTGAGGTGATACCCATCAATTGGGAAATGACTCAATAAATGGTGGTATGTGTTTGTGAAGGAATACTATCATTCTATGGGAAAGGATGAATACAGGATATTCTCAGAAAAATTAAAAAAAATCTTTAGCATCCCATGAATTCAAGCAATGTGAAATGTACTGTATACAAAATAAAGCAATGTTCTGTGACTATAAATTATAAATGAGCTTGATATTTTTAGTAATGTAATTATCAACAACTATTCTGAAAGACTTATGATGAAAAATCCTATCCATACCCAGAGAAGGAACTGATTGTATTTGAATACAGATTGAAGTATTCTCTCATTCTTTTTCTATCTCTTTTTTTAAACTAATTTTTCTTGGGGAGTTTTATTTTCATTAAAGATGGAGATCTATATTTTCTTTCATTGCTTGACTTTTATGGAGGTGTTTTGCCTACCTTCATATGTGCCCACCTACACTTCTTAAATGTGAGTAAGGAGAGGGGAGAGAACCTGGAACTCAAGAATTTTAGAAACAAATATAAATAAATTGTTTTGAATGTAATTAGGGGAAAGATATTAAATAATTCAAATGCAAAAAAGATGAGCTCAATTATATTTAAAAAAACATGGAAAGACTTGCACAAAATAATTAAGAGTCAACTGGTCAAAACCAAGAGAACATTTCATACAGTAACAATATTGTTTGAAGATCAACTTTTAGTAAATAAATTATATTGAGTATTATAAATGAGTATTTTAAAGGACATATGAAGAAAGATTCTATCATCATCCAGAGAAAAACCTCATTAAAGTGTATATAGAATAGTTTTACCTATATATGTATTTTTTTTTAAAGTTTGAAAGATATATCTCTGGCTAATTTAGTCTATTTATTAATTTTAACCAGTAGTTTATTAATAAAGGGATACCAATTTGGCCACTTCTCTTAGACCAAAGACCCTTAATAGTGGTGCTATTTGAGTTTATATCCATTGAAAAAGTGGCATTCCAAAGGGATATCTAATCACCTCTGATTTGTTAATCAAATGAGAGAAAAACCACCTTGGAGTACATAATTTATGTCACTCAAATCTTGGTCAAGGGGACATCAATTTTTATTTTACCTCTCTTGATAATAAATAGAATCAACATTTTCCTAAGACTTTCTGAACAACCACAATGAGCAGAAATACACCCATTAGAATAAACTTAGTAATTCTTTTTCCATCTGATTTATTACAGATGATTAATTTGGACACTTATTTTATTTAATTTTTATTCATTAATTTGAAAGAATCACATCAAAGTTTTGTGTATCACAGCCCAGGGTTGTGAGCTGCAGACCTTATAATTAATTTGATTAACTATAGGAAGTTAACTAAAGTCTCTTTATCCTTGTTTTTCTTTGTCATGGTGATCAAGTCCAGAGTGACAGAGACCATTAAACTGCATGAAAAGTTCCTCAAAATATCCAATAGAAGCAGGTGACTATCTTATGCCCATTCAAGTCATTGACTGTGATAGCTTGTACCATTTCCTTATGCCTAAGTTAAGGAAATGTCTGTTCATCTTGTGGGGAGGTATTCCTTACTTCATCCAACTTGTGACCTGGCTAGCACATTATTTTGCTTGTTTTAGGTAATGCATCATGTCAATCAATTAAAATATTCTGCATTTGGTATAGCTGTTCCAGAATGAATGGACATCTGGATATCCAGAAAGAGGATGCATCCCGTTTGTAGGAAAATCCGAAGTTCACTTCATTAAAAGGAACCATGAATCCTTTAATAAAGTGCCATTAGCTCAGAACTCTTATCTGACTCTTAGTGTAGGTGGGATAATTTTAATACCCACAGATTAGATCTTGTCCTAGCTAAATCTTTAAAAATATTTACCACAGTGGCTGATTTCTGGTAGAAATACCAAAAAGAAAACTTGGTCTTAATATGACAAGTAATTATTAAATATTAAAGAAATTGTCATTCTCACATTTTCCACTTAATTTTAATCAAGAAGCAAATGTCATCTCAATGAATCATTAACTGATAAAAATACAAACATTTAATCAAAGATTCTCAATTATAGGGCTTATGGTGGATAACTATGTGAGAGATGGAAAAGGAAGAAATTGATCAATGCATTGATAAAACCAAAAGAGACTGTTCCCTTTTGTAAGCAGACCTTACAGATGAAACGTGCATAAGGAAAACATAAACAGTAAAAACAAAACAAAATTGTCCATTGAAGACTCAGAAATCTCTCAGAAAACTGTCTGATTTGGGGGACATTATTGATGCAGTTCTATGGTTTGGACATGGCATTGGAACAGTTTGCAGGTTATTCTTGTCAGACTTATGTTTCTTATAGATATCCTCTTTCTCAGTTAAAAATCTCCAACAAAATTGTTCTCAGCCCAGATCTAAGTGTCTTTGACAATAAAACTTGTCAATATGTATCAATATGTGTCAATATAAGTAAGAAATTCAAGTACAATGGCAACAACAAGATTATATGATGATCAATTCTGATGGATGTGGTTTTTTTTTTAACAACTGAGATTATCCATCTAGTTCCTTTTTTTATTTTATTTAATAACCTTTTATTTACAGGATATATACATGGGTAACTTTACAGCATTAACAATTGCCAAACCTCTTGCTCCAATTTTTCACCTCTTACCCCCCACCCCCTCCCCTAGATGGCAGGATGACCAGTAGATGTTAAATATATTAAAATATAAATTAGATACACAATAAGTATACCTGACCAAAACGTTATTTTGCTGTACAAAAAGAATCAGACTCTGAAATATTGTACAATTAGCTTGTGAAGGAAATCAAAAATGCAGGTGTGCATAAATATAGGGATTGGGAATTCAATGTACTGGTTTTTAGTCATCTCCCAGAGTTCTTTTTCTTGGCATAGGTAGTTCAGTTCATTATTGCTCCATTAGAAATGATTTGGTTGATCT
Source organism: Sarcophilus harrisii (assembly GCF_902635505.1). Taxonomy (NCBI): domain Eukaryota; kingdom Metazoa; phylum Chordata; class Mammalia; order Dasyuromorphia; family Dasyuridae; genus Sarcophilus; species Sarcophilus harrisii. Next base: position 200,810,943 of record NC_045426.1, read on the forward strand.
CGTTGCTGAAGATGGCTTGGTCCATCAGAACTGGTCATCATATAGTATTGTTGTTGAAGTATATAATGATCTCCTGGTCCTGCTCATTTCACTCAGCATCAGTTCGTGTAAGTCTCTCCATACCTTTCTGAAATTATCCTGTTGGTCATTTCTTACAAAACAGTAATATTCCATAATATTCATATACCACAATTTATTCAACCATTCTCCAACTGATGGACATCCATTCAGTTTCCAGTTTTTAGCAACTACAAAAAGGGCTGCCACAAACATTCGTGCACATACAGGTCCCTTTCCCTTCTTTATAATCTCTTTGGGATATAATCCCAGTAATAACACTGCTGGATCAAAGGGTATGCACAGTTTGATAACTTTTTGAGCATAGTTCCAAACTACTCTCCAGAATGGTTGGATTCGTTCACAACTCCACCAACAATGCATCAATGTCCCAGTTTTCCCGCATCCCCTCCAACAATCATCGTTATTTTTTCCTGTCATCTTAGCCAATCTGACAGGTGTGTAGTTGTATCTTAGAGTTGTCTTAATTTGCATTTCTCTGATTAATAATGACTTGGAGCATCTTTTCATATGACTAGACCTAGTTTCAATTTCTTCATCTGAGAATTGTCTGTTCATATCCTTTGACCATTTTTCAAATGGAGAATGGCTTGATTTTTTATAAATTAGAGTTAATTCTCTATATATTTTGGAAATGAGGCCTTTATAAGAACCTTTGATTGTAAAAATATTTTCCCAGTTTATTGCTTCCCTTCTAATCTTGTCTGCACTAGTTTTGTTTGTACAAAATCTTTTCAGTTTGGTATAATCGAAATTTTCTATTTTGTGATCAGTAATGATCTCTAGTTCTACTTTGGTCATAAAGACCTTCCCCTTCCATAGGTCTGAGAGGTAAACTATCCTATGGTCCTCTAATTTATTAATAATTTCATTCTTTATGCCTAGGTCATGAACCCATTTTGACCTTATCTTGGTGTACGGCGTTAAGTATGGATCAATGCCTAGTTTCTGCCATATTAGGTTCCAATTTTCCCAGCAATTTTTAACAAACAGTAAGTTCTTATCCCAAAAGCTGGGATCTTTGGGTTTGTCAAAGACTAGGTTGCTATATTTGTTGACTGTTTTATCCCTTGAACCTAATCTATTCCACTGATCAACTAATCTATTCTTAGCTCAATACCAAATAGTTTTGGTAACTGCTGCTCTATAATATAATTTTAGATCTGGTACAGCTAAGCCACCATCATTTGATTTTTTTCATTAATTCCCTTGAAATTCTTGACCTTTTGTTTTTCCATACGAACTTTGTGTTATTTTTCTCAGGTCATTAAAATAGTTTTTGGGAGTCTGATTGGTATAGCGCTAAATAAATAGATTAGTTTAGGTAATATTGTCATCTTTATTATATTTGCTCTCCTATCCAAGAGCATTTAATATTTTTCCAATTGGTTAGATCAGACTTAATTTGTGTGAAAAGTGGTCTGTAATTTTGCTCATAAAGTTTCTGATTTTCCTTGGCAGATAGATTCCTAAATATTTTATATTATCAGTAGTTACTTTAAATGGAATTTCTCTTTGTAACTCTGACTGTTGGATTTTGTTAGTGATATATAAGAATGCTGATGACTTATGTGGGTTTATTTTATAACCAGCAACTTTGCTAAAGTTGTGGATTATTTCTAATAACTTTTTAGCAGAATCTCTGGGGTTCTCTAAGTATACCATCATGTCATTGGCAAAGAGTGATAATTTGGTTTCCTCATTGCCTATTCTTATTCCTTTAATCTCTTTCTCAGCTCATAGTGCTATAGCTAGCGTTTCTAATACAATATTAAATAGTAATGGTGATAGTGGGCAACCTTGTTTCACTCCAGATCTTATTGGGAATGGTTGCAGTTTGTCTCCATTACATATGATGCTTACTGATGGTTTTAAATAGATGCTGCTGATTATTTTAAGGAAAAGTCCATTTATTCCTATACTCTCAAGTGTTTTTAATAGGAATGGATGTTGGGTTTTACCAAATGCTTTTTCTGCATCTATTGAGCTGATCATATGGTTTTTGTTCATTTGGTTATTAACATGGCCAATTATATTGATAGTTTTCCTAATATTGAACCAGCCCTGCATTCCTGGTATAAATCCTACTTGATCATAGTGTATTATCCTGGAGATGATTTTCTGTAGTCTTTTTGCTAATATCTTATTTAAGATTTTAGCATCAATATTCATTAGGGAGATTGGTCTATAATTTTCTTTCTCTGTTTTCAGCCTACCTGGTTTAGGTATCAGTACCATGTCTGTGTCATAGAAGGAATTTGGTAGGACTCCTTCATTCCCTATTTTATCAAATAATTTATATAGCATTGGGGCCAATTGTTCTTTAAGTGTTTGGTAAAATTAACATGTAAATCCATCTGGTCCTGGGGATTTTTTCTTAGGGAGTTGTTTAATTGCCTGTTCTATTTCTTTTTCTGAAATGGGACTATTCAAGCAATTTACTTCCTCCTCTGTTAGTCTGGAAGTCTGTATTTTTGGAGGTAGTCATCCATTGCACTTAGGTTATCAAATTTATTGGCATAAAGTTGAGCAAAATAACTCCTTATTATTTCTCTAATTTCCTCTTCATTGGTGGAAAGTTCTCCTCTTCATTTTTAAGACTACTAATTTCATTTTCCTCCTCCTTTTCTAATCAGATTTACCAAAGGCTTATCTATTTTATTGGCTTTTTTTCATAGAACCAACTCTTAGTTTTATTAATTAGTTCAATAGTTTTTTACTTTCAAAATTTTTAATTTCTCCTTTTAATTTTAGAATTTCCAATTTAGTATTTGATTGGGGTTTTAATTTGGTCTTTTTAGTTTTTAGTTGCAAGCCCAATTCATTAATCTTTTCTTTCTCTGTTTTATTCAAGTAAGCCTCAAAGGATATAAAATTCCTCTGATTACTGCTTTGGCTGCATCCCTACAATTTTGTATGATGTCTCATCATTGTCATTATCTTGAGTGAAATTATTAATTGTATCTATAATTTGCTGCTTCACCCAATCATTCTTTAAGATGAGATTGTTTAGTTTCCAATTACTTTTGGTCTATTTCTAACTTTTTTGTTGAATGTAGTTTTTATTGCATCATGATCTGAAAAGAAAGCATTTACTATTTCTGCTTTCTTGCATTTAATTTTGAGGTTTTATGTCCTAATATATGGTCAATTTTTGAATAGGTTCCATGAACTGCTGAGAAGAAAGTATATTCCTTTCTATCTCCATTCAATTTTCTCCAAAGATCCAACATACCTAATTTTTCTAATATTCTATTTACTTCTTTAATTTCTTTCTTATTTGTTTTGTGGTTTGATTTGTCTAATTCTGAGAGTGCAAGGTTGAGATCTCCTACTATTACAGTTTTGTTGTCTATTTCTTCTTGCAACTCTCTTAACTTCTCCTTTAGGAAGTTAGATGCCATACCACTTGGTGCATATATGTTTAATATTGATATTGCTTCGTTGTTTATGCTACCCTTTAGCAGGATGTAGTTTCCTTCTTTATCTCTTTTAATTAGATCAATTTTTACTTTTGCTTGATCTGAGATAAGGATGGCTACCCCTGCTTTTTTGACTTCACCTGAAGCATAATAGATTTTGCTCCAGCCTTTTACCTTTACTCTATATGTATCTCCCTGCTTTAAATGTGTTTCTTGTAAACAACATATTGTAGGGTTCTGACTTTTGATCCAGTCTGCTATCTGCCTCCTCTTTATGGGGGGTTCATATCATTCACATTTACGGTTAGAATTACTAAATCTGTATTTCCTGCCATCCTAAAACCCAGATTGTGCTTTACTTATTCTTGCCTCCCAACCCTCTTTCCCCTTTTAAACTTATGTACCCCTCTTGTATCACGATACTTATCCTCTTTATAATCCCTCCCTCCCCTTTGAGTCTTTCCCCTTCCTTCCCTTATTACTCTTTTCTTTTCCTTTTCCTCTCCCCTGTTTTTAATGAGGCGAGAGAATTTTTCTAAAACAAATGTCAATTATTTTTCTTTGAGCCAACTCTGATGAGAGTAAGATTACACAATGTTCCTCCCCTCTCTAAATTCCCTCAGATATGATAAGTTTCCTTAGCCTCTTTGTGAGATGTGGTTTCCTCTTTTATCCCTCCTTCCACCTTATTCTGCCATCATCCCTTTTCCATATCTACTTCCTTTTTATGTTATATCAGTAAATCAAATTATACATGTATTCTTTTTGTATATCCACAACAGAAATACAATTCTCAAGAGTTATTTTTACCTTTTCTGCATCTCTTGAGTTCTATGGTTGGAGATCAAGTTTTTGTTTAGTTCTGGTTTTTTCTTCAGAAACAAATGGAATTCATTTGTTTCATTAAATGTCCATCTTCTTCCCTGGAAGAAAATGCTCAGCTTAGCTGGGTAGTTTATTCTTGGCTGCATCCCAAGTTCTTGTGCCTTTCGGAATATCATATTCCAGGCCCTTCTTTCCTTTAATGTAGAGGCAGCCAGATCTTGGGTGATCCTTATTGTGGCACCTCGGTATTTAAATAATTTTTTTTTTTTTGCTGCTTGTAAATTTTTTTCCTTAATCTGATAGTTCTGAAATTTTGCCACAATATTCCTTGGGGTTTTTATTTTAGGGTTTCTTTCAGAAGGTGTTCGATGAATTCTTTCAATGCCTATTTTACCTTCTGATTCTATTACATCTGGGCAGTTCTCTTTGATGATTTCTTGTAAAATAGTATCTAGGCTCTTTTTTCATCATAGTTTTCGGAAAGTCCAATAATCCTCAGATTATCTCTCCTAGATCTATTTTCCAAGTCTGTCGTTTTTGCAAGTAGATAATTCATGGTTTTTTTCCAGTTTGTCATTTTTTTGTTTTTGCTTGACTGATTCTTGCTGTCTCAATAAATCATTAGTTTCTATTTGTTCAGTTCTAATTTTTAAAGAATTATTTTCTTCATTTGTTTTTTTTTACTTCTTTCTGTATATGTCCAATTGAGTTTTTAAATGCGCTCCCATACCTCGGAGCCGGAAATCGGTTTACATCTTTCCCTGCTCTGCAGAGGAAGCTTGTAACCCCCTTGCCTAGGAGACCTACCCTAAAGGCTTTAAAACATGAATAAAAAGATGAAAAGAACGATCGACAGCTTCTATGCAGAAAAAGAGCAGGTCAGCAAACCTGAAGAGACCGCAAACAGCAAACATGCATCAGACTGTCCTCCTTTACATGATGCTCTCATAGAAGAGACCTTAAAAGTCTCAAAAGAGAGTTAGAAGATAATTGGGGAAAGGAAATAGAAGCCTTACAAGAGAGCAACAACTTCCTGAAATACGAATTGGAAAAAGTAAAAAAATCTCAAGAAAGTAAGAATTGTAAATTGGAAAAAATAAAGAATTCACTAGAAAGTAGGATTTGTGATTGGAAAAGACAAAGAACTCGCAAGAAAGTAGGATCTGTGAATTGGAAAAGACAAAGAACACGCAAGAAAGTAGGATCTGTGAATTGGAAAAAGAAAATAATTCACTAAAAAAAAAATTAGTGAAATGGAAAAAAAAATTCCACAGACCAAAACAAGAGATTATCCATCTAGTTCCAATGATCTTGTGAGGAAGAGAGTCATCTATACCCAGAGAGAGCACTGTGGGAACTGAGCATTTTCACTCTTTTTTGCCATTGTTTACTTGCATTTTGTTTTCTTGTTCATTTTCTCTTATTTTTGATCTGATTTTTCTTGTGTAGGAAGATAATTGTATGAATAAGTATGCATATATTGGATTTAAAGAAAGGTTTTGCAAGAGTAATCTTGAAAAATTATCCATGCAAAGGTGGAGCCAAAGTAGAGAGGACATGCATTTGTTTTTCTGACCTCTTCCTATAACCCTCAGACAAACTAGCAAATCAAGACTCTGAATTAGTTTTGGAGTTACAGAACCCACAAATAGTGAAAGTGTAGCAAATTATCAGCAGACGATAATTTTGAAGATCTCCAGCAAATGTCTGTTTCAATCAGGCAAGAAGGGAAGCAGGCTAAGTGCAAGCAGGCTGAGCACAGACGCCAAGTGCTCCTAGGGCAATATCGTCTTTGTGTGCTGGAGAATCTACAAGGAGGAATCTATAAAAGTGTTTATTACTCTGCCCTGGTGCAAGCCAGTAGATTAGCAGAGAAGTTATAAAACATCTAACACAAAACACAAAGGTAAATTGTGAACTCCAAAATGCCAGAATTTCACTGGCCTTGGCTATACCTATCCAGTACCAGAAGTCAGTCAGTACTGACCAAACACAGCCCTAGCGCTTGTAGAGGAAGCTTAGACAATCTTCTTTGCCCTAAAATCGGATCTCAACTTTTAAAAAAATTAGCAAAAAAACAAACAAACAAAAAAACAACAACAACAACAAAAAAAAAAAAACCCTCTGACCATAGATAGTTTTTATGGTGAAAGAGAAGAAAAGATTTCAAATTCTGAGGTCACTAAAAGTAGATCATCTCCAGATAAATCCCTAAAGTGTGATATAAATGGTCCCTTTTTCTAGTCATATGAAAAGGTGTTATAAATCACTATTGATCAGAGAAATGCAAATTAAAACAACTTTGAGATACCACTATACACCTCGCAGACTGGCTAATATGACAGAGAAAGATAATAACAAATGTTAGGGAGGAATATGGGAAAACTGGGACACTAATATATTGTTGGTAAAATTGTGAATGGATCCAGTCATTCTGAAGAGCAATTTGGAACTATGTTCAAAAAGTTATCAAATTGTGCATACCTTTTGACCCAGCAGTGTTTCTATTGGGTTTATATCCCTAAAAGGATCTTCAAGTATGGAAAGGGTCCCACATGTACAAAAATGTTTGTGGCAGCTCTTTGTGTTGTGGCTAGAAACTGGAAACCGAATGGATGCCCACCAAGTGGAGAATGGCTGAATAAATTATGGTATATGAATCTTATGGGATATTATTGTGCTGTAAGAAATGACCAGATCATCCTGCCATCTAGGGGAGGGGGTGGGGGGTAAGAGGTGAAAAATTGGAACAAGAGGTTTGGCAATTGTTAATGCTGTAAAGTTACCCATGCATATAACCTGTAAATAAAAGGCTATTAAATAAAAAAAATAGTATAGTTGGAAAGAGTACTTGATTTGGAGTCAGAAGATTTGGCTTCCACGTTGATGATTTTTGGCATACCACTTAACCTCTTTTTACTTATCTAAAACACAGGGAGATTGGACTAGATAGTTTTTAATATTTCTTTCAGGTATACTATGACCTTATTGTTCTGTATAATCTCTTATAATCTATGATTCATTCTATTTGTATAATAGATAATAATGTCTGCATTGATAATTGAGGTATATTTAAATTTTTTTAAATATTCATTTTTCTTGCAATTATGAAATCTAATGGGAATTCATCATGTGATATGACATGAAAATATATTTATTTTTAACCATATTCCTAATCATTTCTAATCATTTAAATGACTTTATTAATGTACATTTATAGTGTTTACGTACACAAATAAGTTGACAGATATAAATGATTTTATAGTAATAAATAGATTTAAAAATGAAAAAAAAATGACCAGAAGGATGATTTCATAATGTCCTGGAGAGATTTACATGAATTGATGCTAAGTGAAATGAGCAGACCCAGGAGATCATTATACATGGCAACAACAAAATTATACCAGGATCAATTCTAATGGACTCTGCAGTTCTATGGCTCTCTTCAACAATGAGATGATTTAAACCAGTTCCAATTGTTTAGTGATGAAGAGAGCCATCTACACCCAGAGAGAAGACTGTGGAACTGAATTTGGTTCACATTTTTACTCTTTTTGTTGTTGTTTGCTTGCATTTTATTCTGCTTCTCATCATTTTTTTTCTGATGTCATTTGATTTTTCTTTTATAGCAAGATAATTGTATTAATATGTTTGCATATATTGGATTTAACATATATTTCTACCATGTTTAAAATAAATTGTTGATATTTTTTTCTTTAACATAGAACTGAAAAAGTAATGACGTTCACTAATAATAGAATCACATCCTGGCTTCACAAGTCTTTGAATTGTTTGCTTAATTACGCCCATATCATTGTGAGAAATTAAAAGACTTTATCTTATAACTATAACTATAACTATAACTATATATATATATATATATATATATATATATATATATATATGGGGGGGGGAATGAAGCAGGAGATCTTGTATAGCCCTTCCTCAATTAAATCTAACTCACTTGCATTTCATGGCATCTTCTTCCTGATGTCACAGTCCCCCTCAAGAAGGAAGTACAAACAACAGCAACCTATTGCAACCTTATCTTGGTATAAGGTGTGCAATGTTGGTCTATGCCTAGTTTCTGTCATAGTCTTAAAGTTTTCCCAATGTTTTCTTTTTATTCCGGAACTTGTAGATTTTAAGCTTATCAAGCAGATTACTGAAGTCACTTCTATATTTTGTGTACAGTTAATAGTTCTATGAGGTCTTGTCTTCCCATTTAGTTAGGATTTTGTTTTTGTTTTTGTTTTTTTTTTGCAGTTACATGTAATTTTTAGAATTCATTTTTAAAATTTTGAGTTCCAGATTCTCTCCTTTCCTTCCTCTCCACATCCTTAATTCCACAGAGAAGGCAAGAAGCTTGACATAGGTTATACATATGTAGTCATACAAAACATTTTCATAAAAATCATATTGTAAAAGAGAACACAGAACCCCCCCCAAAAAAAAAAAACTTCAAAAGAAATAAAGCAATGCTCCAATCTGTATTCAGATAATATCAATACTTTATCAGGGACCGAGAGCATTTTTTCAACTTAAATCTTTCAGAATTATTTTGAATAATTGCATTATTGCAAATAGCTAAATCATTTACAGCTGATCATCTTATAATATTATTGTTACTTTAAGCACATTACATTTCACTTTGTATCAGCTCAAGAAGTCTTTCCAAGTTTTTCTTAGTGTATCCTGCTCATCCTTTCTTTTTTCACCTTATAGTATTTTTCCCAATTATGTATAAAGATGATTTTCAACATTCATTTTTTGTAAGATTTTGAGTTACAGATTTTTCTGTGTTCTTTACCTTCCCAAGACAGCAGGCAATCTGATCAAAGTTACACATGTGGACAATCAATGTTGAATATATTTCCATATTGGTCATAAAGTGAAAGAATAATTAGAACAAAAGAAAAAAACAAAAGAAAAAGGAAAAAATTAAGTGAAAAATATTTGCTTTGATGTGCAGTCATAATCCACAATTCTTTCTCTATATGGGGATAACATTTCTATCACAATTCTTTTGGAGATGTGGTCAAAATCTATCAAAGTTGATCATTAGACAGTATTTTTGTTACTGTGTATAATGTTCTGCTTCTGCTCACTTTACTCAGCATCATTTCATGTAAAACTTTCCAAGTTTTTCTGAAACCTTCACATTCTTTTTTTCTTATATCACAATAGCATTTCACTGCATTCACATATAGTTTGTTTAGCCATTGAGGGCATTCACTCAGTTTCCAATTCTTTACTAACACAAAAAGAGCTGCAATAAATATTTTTGCACCTATGGGTCATTTTCCCTTTTTTGTCTTTGGTATACAGATCTAGTTGAAGTATTGCAGGATCAAAGGGTATGCACAGATTTATAAAGTGTAGTTCCAAATTGATTTCCAGACATCCAGCCATTCTGGAGAGCAATTTGGAATTATGCTCAAAAAGTTATCAAACTCTTTCTACTGGGCTTATACCCCAAAGAGATACTAAAGAAGGGAAAGGGACCTGTATGTGCCAAAATGTTTGTGGCAGCCCTCTTTGTAGTGGCTAGAAGCTGGAAAATGAATGGATGCCCATCAATTGGAGAATGGTTGAGTAAATTGTGGTATATGAATATTATGGAATATTATTGTTCTGTAAGAAATGACCAGCAGGATGAATACAGAGAGGACTGGCGAGACTTACATGAACTGATGCTAAGTGAAATGAGCAGAACCAGGAGATCATTATATACCTCAACAACTATACTGTATGAGGATGTATTCTGATGGAAGTGGATTTCTTTGACAAGAGAAGATCTAACTCAGTTTCAGTTGATCAAGGATGGACAAAAGCAGCTACACCCAAAGAAAGAACACTGGGAATTGAATGTAAACTGCTTGCATTTTTGTTTTTCTTCCCGGGTTATTTATACCTTCTGAATCAAATTCTCCCTGTGTAACAAGAGAACTGTTTGGTTCTACACACATATATTGTATCTAAGATATACTGTAACCTATTTAACATGTATAAATCTGCTTGCCATCTGGGGGAAGGGGTGGAGGGAGGGAGGGGAAAAATTCAGAACAGAAGTGAGTACAAGGGATAATGTTGTAAAAAATTACCCTGGCATGGGTTCTGTCAATAAAAAGTTATTTTAAAAAAAGGGGGGGGGATCAGAAGGCACAGGAGTATGAATGCTGAATGAAACTGACTATATTTTTTTAAAAATTGATTTCCAGAATAGTAGGATCAATTCACAACTTTAACAACAGTGAATTAATGTCCCACTATTTCTGTGCCCCCTACAACATTTACTATTTTTTTCTGTCATTTTGATTTCTATCATATTTCATAGATGTAAAGTGTAAGGCGATATCTCAGAGGTCTTTTGATTTATATTTCTCTAATCAATACTGATTTAGACCACTTCTTCATTTACCTATAGATAGCTTTAATTTCTTCATCTAAAAACTTCCTGTTCATGTCCTCTGACTTTTTATTAATTGGGGAATGACTTATACTCTTATAAATTTGACTCAGTTCACTATGTATTTTGAAGATGAGACATTCATCAGAACCACTATCTGTAAAAAAAAAAAGTTTCCCAGTTTTTTTTTTTTTGCATTTGATTTGTTTGTGCAAACTTTATTAACTTATAACCAGAAGTATTAATTTTACCTTTTTAATTCTCCTATTTCTTGTTTGGTTATAAATTCCTTCCTTTTCCAAAGATCATTACTCAGTGCTCTTTTATTTTCTTTATATTATCAGCCTTTACGTCTAAATCAAACCATAACCACTGAGACTCTCACAGATTGGCCAACAATAGGCCAAGCAAGGCCCAATTCCTCATTTTTTGGGTCCTGATTGACTCACAGTTAATGCTAATAGCAATCATTTCTATTTTGGCTAGAAACCGTGAGGGTCTTTTCCTCCCAGATTTATTTATTTAAGCTTTTTCTTTTGATTAGGTGAAAGGGGAAATTCTTTGCCTCAATTTCTACTAAATTACTAAACGCGTGTAGCCTCACTCAAATTAAGACCAGTGGAAGACCTTAGCTTAAAAAGCCTAACTAAGGCCTCTTATTGCATCCAGAGTCATGTCCAGTCTTTCTGATCTCTATGTGGCCATTGGACTCAAGATGGCTTTATAGGGGAAAATGAAGTAAGAGACCTTGTACAGCCCTCCCCCAATTAAATCTAATTCACTTGCATTTCATGGCATCTTCTTTCTGATATCATGATCTTCAAGAATATAGGACAAACAACAACAATCCATTGCAACCTTATTTTGGTATAAGGTGTAAAATGTTGATTTATGCCTAATTTCTGTCATAGTCTTTTACATTTTTCCCAATGGTTTTTTCTATTCCAGAATTTGTAGACTTCAGGTTTATCAAGCAGATTTCTAAAGTCACTATTGTGTCTTATGTACCTAACCTGTTTCCATGATCCAAAACATTATTTCTTAATCAGTACAAAATGGTTTTGATAAATGACACTTTGTTATATAGTTTTAGGCATGGTACAGCTAGATCACTGTTCTTTGCATTTTTTTTTCATGAATGTTTTTGATATTCTTTACTTTTTCTCTCAGATGAATTTTGCTATTATTTTTTCTAACTATAAAATATTTTTGGCACTTTGATTCATATTGCATTGAATAAGTAGACTAATTTATTAAGAATTGCCATTTTTATTATATTAGATCAATCTACCAATGAGCAATTGATATTTTTTCAGTTATATAGATCTTAGTGTTTTGTGAAAGGTAATTTGTAATTGTCTTCCTATAATTCCTTCAATGACTTTTTTCTTCTCTTATGTATAAAGTTAACATTTCTAGTATTATACTATATAATAGTGGTGATAATGGACATTTTTGCTTCACCCCTAATATTACTGGGCAGACTTCTATCTTATCCACATTTTAGATAATGTTTGCTGATAATTTTGTATAGATTCTGTTTACCATTTTAAGCAAAATTCCATTTATGCCTATACTTTCTAGTGTTTTTAATGAGTGGGTACTTTATTTTGTCAAAAGCTTTTACTTCATCTCTTGATATAATCATATGGTTTTTATTAGTTTTGTTATTGATGTATTCAATTATACAGATAATTTTCCTGATATTGAACCAGCCTTGAATTCTTGGTATAAATCTCACTTGGCCATAATGTATTATTGTCCAGAATCTGAAGAGGATGGATTTAATATTTCTGCCTTTCTTCATTGGATGGTGAGGTATTTATGCCTTAACAGATAGCCAATTTTGTTAGGTGCCATGTATTGCTAGGAAATATATGTTCATTTCTACCACCATTCATTTTTCTCCAGAGGTCTATCATATCTAATTAAAAAAAAAATTAAATTGGCTTCCTTAACTTTTTAAAAAAAATATTGTGTTGTTCAATTTATTTAATGCTAAGAGGGACTGCTTAATGTTTCCCACTAGGATAATATTTTCTTTTTTTGTAAATCACTTAACTGCTTTAAGAATTTGGATGGTATATCACTTGAGGCATATTTGTTTAGTATTGATATTACTTCTTTATATATGGTACCCTTTGGAAAGATGTAGGTCTTTCCTTATCTCACTTAATTAAATCTATTTTTGCTTTTGCTTTGTCTAAGATCAGGATTACTACTTTTTTTTTTTCTGTTTTTACTTCAGGTTCAGCACTTTACATTAACTTTGTGTGTATCTCTTTGTTTCAAATATATTTTTTGTAAGCAACATATTGTAGCATCCTGATTTTTAATCTACTCTGGTTTCTGCTTCCATTTTATGGGAGACTTCATCCCATTCCCATTCATAGTTATGATTACCAACTATACATCTTCCTCTATTTTATTTACCTCTTCTTTATAATTTTCTGTCACTTTTAACATTTACCCTCCTGACCAGTGATTTGCTTCTTACCCCACCTCCTTCTATCTGTCCTCTCTTCTCTCAGCTCCTCCCTTTTCTTTCCCTTTCCAGCAAATACTTCCTAAAGGGTACACACCCAATGTGTATTGTTATTCCTTCTTTTAGCCAAATATAAATGAAGCAATGTTCAAACAGTGTTCAATCTCTCCCTTCTTTCATTCTACTGTATTAGTTCTTTTGCATTCTTCAGTAATTTTCCTATTCTGACTTCACCTTTCTTCTTATGCTGGTAAAATTATAATTTTTTTAAACTTCTTAATAAAGTTTTTGATACTAGGTCATCAAAATCAACTAATATCTACATCTTCTATGTATAACTTTTGTAGCTACCATAATACAGATACAGTTCTAAGAGTCAGAAGTGTTGTTTTCCTGTGTATGGATGTAAACAATTTAATCATATTAAATGATATGTTTTTTTTCATTCTAGTTTATATTTTGTTTTGCTGAGGCAATTGGAGTTAAATGATTTACCCAAGGTCACACAGTTAGGAAGTATTAAGTGTCTGAAGCCAGCTTTGAAATCAGTTCCTCCTGACTTCAGGGTCAGCATTGCATCCATTGAGCTATCTAGCTTCCCCTCTAGTTTATGTTTTTATGCTTTCCATCACTCTTGTATTTGAAGATTGAATTTTTTGTTCAATTCTGGTCTTTTCTTTAGGAAAATTTGAAAGTCCCCTATTTCTTTAAATATTCATCTTTTCCACTGAAATACTACACTCAATATTGCTTGGTAGTTGATTCATGGTTACAATTTAAGCTCTCTAATATGGAGGCTGTGAAGTTCTATGTAATTCTGATTGTGACCTCTTGGTATTTGAATTATTTCTTTTTTTTAGCTCCCTACAGTATTTTCTCCTTCACTTTATTATCCTCAAAATTAACTACAATATTCCTTGGAATTTCCATTTGGGGAACTCATTTAGGAGATTATAAATTGATTCTTTCAATGACTATTTTACTTTATAATCCTAGAATATCAGGGAAGTTTTATTTGATATTTCTTGAAAGATACTGCTAAAACTCTCTTTCTCTCTTTTAAATAATGGCTTTCAGATCCTCCAGTATTTCTTAAATTTTCTCTCTTGGATATAATTTTAGGTCAGTTGTTTTCCAATGAGATATTTCACATTGTCTAATATTTTTCATTCTTGTGACATTGTTTTATTGTTTCTTGATTTCTCATAAAGTCATTACTTCTATTTGATCATTTTGTTACATACAAATACATACACACATCCCAACCCCCACACACATATTTACACATATCTTTCCTTTTCCTGCTGAAGCTTTCTTTTTATTCTGCTTCTTACCTTGCCTTACTATTACTTAATCTCCCACAATACATGGGTGCTAACTTTGTATTTTCCCCACATCCTTTGGTTCTCCTTCTGCCAATCCCACCCCTCTTTTTTCTTTATACATTTTGGAAGGTGCTATACTCTCCATGATAGATATATAATTATATATTTAATTTATTTCCATATTTAATCTCTTTCCAGTATGGGTAGGTTTTCAGAATTACAAGCCCCACCTCTACCCTCTAAAGTCTCTGTGTTTATTCTTTCTCTGCACATAGTTTGTGTAACATAATTATTATTAAAACCTTAACTCTGCCCCAATCTTTCCTTTGAGCTACCCTATTGTTGATGTCAATCTTAAACATATGCTATTCATTTCCAATATAAAAAACATAAACAATTTGTCCATGTTAAATTCCTTGAAATTAGTCTTCGATATTGACTCTAATATGTTAAATTTTCTATTGAGTTCAAGTATGCTGGATAAAAAGTACTAAGAATCTGCAAGTTTTTTGAATGTCCATTTTTTTTCATTCAACATTATGGATAATTTTGCTAGATATGATATTTTTAATCACAGACCTGGTTCTTTTGATAGTTGGTATATATTATTCCAGAACTTGTAGTCTTTTATTGTGACTGCCGATAAGTAC
Source organism: Sarcophilus harrisii (assembly GCF_902635505.1). Classification (NCBI taxonomy): domain Eukaryota; kingdom Metazoa; phylum Chordata; class Mammalia; order Dasyuromorphia; family Dasyuridae; genus Sarcophilus; species Sarcophilus harrisii. Next base: position 200,826,137 of record NC_045426.1, read on the forward strand.
TGAAAACTTCAAATTGTAGCTCCAGCATATTTGAATTTCTTTTTTAGTTTGTTTCTTGCAATTTTTTCTCTTTGATCTGGAAGTTTTGAAATTTAGCCATAATATGCCTATGCGTTTTTCACAAGGATATCATTGAGGTGGTGATTCATAGATTTTTTCTATTTCTACTTTCTTCTCATGTTCTTTTATTTGAGGAAATTTTTCTTGTGTTACTTCTTGCATTATTGTGTCAAGGTGCCTTTTTTGTCACAGCTTTTGGGTAGTACTATTACTCTTATATTTTCTCTTCTTGATCTACTCTCCAGATCTGTTGTTTCACATTCTGTTCTATTTTTTTTTCATTTTTTATAATCTGTTTTGTTATTTCTTGGCCTCTCATAGATTCACTGGCTTCCCCTTGCCCAATTCTAATTTTCAGAGTCATTTTCATCTTTGAAACTCTATTATCTCCTTTCCTAATTAGTTAACTTTTTCATATTCTTCTTGTTTTTCTTGGATTTTCTTTTGTAGTTTTTCCTGAAAATATCTTATTTGACTTTTAAATTATTTTTTGAATTTTTCGAGTAAAAGAAGCCTTTTTAACTTTACTGTCCTCCTCTGAGGATGAATGTTGGTCTTATGTTCCCCTAGTAAGTATCTATAGTTGGATTCTTTCCTCTTTGCAGGCTCATTTTTTTAAAATAAGAAGTATTAATGAAAGCTCTTCTAATTGTGGGGTGTGGGGATTGTGCCTCTAGGTTCTTTTGAGCTCTCCCCTCTGATCCAGAATCCTAAACTAAGATCTGCACCCACTTGCAGGCCCACAGTTAACACTACTGCCCCACTGCCTCTACATTCACCAAGTCTGCTGGTTCTTTCTCACCCAGGGCCTTTTCTCACTAGCACAGCTGGGTCTGGCTTTCCTAATCAGCTGAGATTTATTCAGTCTTGTTGCATTCAGACTCCTGAACCCCCTCCTGAATCCAGACTCCTGAACTTTTGCTGTCAGGGAGGTGAAAGTCTCTGAGATTTCTGCTGAGGCTTCAGTCAAATACATCTAGCCCCAGGGATCTCCATTGGGTATTTTGTGGAACTAGCCAGGAGGTGTTTGCACTTTACAATGGCTAATCCCTAGTCTGAAGGATTTCTGTAGATCTTCTGAGGTTGGATTTGGAAGACTTCTGTTCTGTCCCAAATCTTCTTGATTTTTCAGCAATATATGTTTACCCTGAGGTGCAAATTTGTTCTGTTTATGAGTTGAAAGCATTGATTTTTTTTAATGCCAATAACAAACATATATAACTAATTGGTTTGACTGTATACAAATATTCATTCATCTTACAGAAATCATCATAGGTAATGAACAAGCTATATTCAAGAGATAAAAAGAAGTGACCTATTAGGACTCATATGAAAAAGTCCACCAAAAATAACAAAAGAAATGCAAAATGAAATATTTTTCTACATTACACCTTTCAGATTGACAAATGAAACAAAAGAAGGACAATATTTGTTAACTGGAATTGTGGGAGGATCAGTTTACTAATTTACTCTGATGCAGTTATGTTTTAGTCTAGAAATTTTAGAAGGAAAGTTGTAACTAAATATATAAAGAAGATTTTTGATCCCTTTGATCCACTGATAGTCCTTCTAGGCATATATCTCAAAGACATAAGTCATTGTAAATAACTAGAACTGAAATAGCTTCTCAAATGGGGAAATGGCTGAAAACTTAAGATATATTAAAGCAGTGGAAATTATTGTTACATTTTTGAAATAATGATAACCCAATGTGGATTATTATTATAATAATCCACAATAATCCAAATAATAACAATCCAATATTATTATAATAATAATCCAAAATGGATGAATTCAAAGAAAGAAATTATGAAAATCTTTTATTAACTGATGAAGAATGGAGTAAAAATAACTGGGAAAAGAATGTATAATTTGGCTTCAGGAAGGCAAGAGAAAACAGCTTTTAAATACTTAGCTCTGATAAAAGAAATGTCCAAATTATGATTTAATAAGCCTGATGTTGAAGCATATTTTGCATCTCTTGGTAACAAGATGATATTGTACAGATGAAGATTGAGACATACATTTCAGACATGGCCAATATGAAAATTTGTTTACATATATATGTTCCATACATATATTTGTTCCATATATATATATATATATATATATATATATATTCCATATGTATATTTGTTTTACATATATATATATATATATATATATATATATATTTGTTCCATATACATGTTTGTTACAAGAAAAGGCCTGTATTTATAATAGTTGAGTAAAATTGTGGAGTAGAATTAATATATTGCAATAGTAATTTCTAAAAGAAAAAAGGAACACCAATAAACAAAACAGAGAAGGACCTTTAGAAGAGTCATAGACATGCAGAGAAGTTTTATTGCTATTATATTCAATTTAAAATGATTTTAAGTGTTCATATTAAAGATTGATATTTTCTTAAGCTTATTGTTTTTTTAACATTGAAGTATTATTTCTACTTTATATTTGTTAATTTCATAATAAAAAATTAAAACAAAATAAAACTACTCCCTATAGCTATACTAAAGCTTCTTTGTGTCAGCTTCCTACCTGAAACATAGTAGGTCTTTAATGATATTTTTTGCCTGACTTACTAGAAATTTTTTTCTTTAATCTAATTATTTTTTTAAATTTAACTCATTCCCTAATATTTGACCTCTTGAAAAGGAAGGCCTTATGCATAGCCTATAATGTTACTTAATTTCTTTTTCATTCTGTGAAATACTCATGACCTAAAAAAAAAAATTATTTTCCTCAGGTTCATCATCCCTCACTGACTCGTTTTCTTATGTCCTTCTAGAAAATCTACGTCACTGTTTTTCTTAGTCTTTTAATTTTCTCATTGACACATTCTAATTGATCCATTCATATTTCATCCATCTTTCAGGTTTTTAATAACAATATTGAACAATATTATCCCTAGCATTGATTGTTGTACCCAGAGAATTATTTTAATTAACATATCCAATACTTTTATTAAGTTATTTGTTATTATTTTTATTCTTTGTAGTCATCCACTATGGGAAAATTTTTAGCTATTCAAGGAAACTAATTTTAACATAATTAATATAGGATCTTCACAACTTTTCATTGCTTCCACAATTTCTATGTATTATGTGAATACAGCTTGTTCTGTAATTTACCAGAAAATAAAAAGTTGTTAATGTCTGCAATAGAGAAGAATAATTAGCTAATATATTAATTTATATCCTGTTTAATTTTCTATTTTTAACTCTAATTTTTACAGTTATAGACTTACATTTCCTTTCATTAGACACAATTATTTGCTAGTAAATGGTAATATTATTGAATACACATATGTATACACAAATATCTGTATATTTATGCATGTTTAAATTTCACCATCTTGAAATTTGTAGCAGTAATTTAATGTTTCTACCAAGATTTATAATAAATACATAGAATCTTAAGTTAATAAATCATTTTACATGTAACAGACATATGATCACACATAAATATGATTTTGAATATTTGAATGTTCATAATATTATATAACCTGATATTATATTATTATTATCATATGTATTACAGTCCTTGTCTAAGTTATTCAACCTTGCACTATTCAATTTCTATATAGCAGGATATAATAGCCTAAGCTCACAGAATCATATTGCATATGTTTTCTTACAAGTTTATGCATGAAATATAATTTTCCTTTTGAAACTCAGAGATCATGACCCATATATTTATCATTAGTTAAAATCTTGTCCCCAGGAAGTAAATTATTCATATTATTGTCATAACAATGCAGTGTTTTATCTCCTAAAGTACTTCTGCTTACTAAGAATTAGCATGACAATGATACAAATCACAAATCAAGTCACATCAGTCAAGAAAAAGATATAATCTAGGAATATGAAATATGATGTCATTTAGATAAATCTTCTAAATCACCACCAAACTTTATATCTTCCTACGGCAACATAGGCAACATTAAGAAAGTCATCTCTATAAGTTCATATTATCTACTCTTGTCTATCCTTTTCTTATTTTTGCTTCCTCTGTTTCTTCTTAGTTTTATGTAGTCCTCTACTTCAATGGTTACAAAATGAAATAAAAATTGCTTCTTGCAGGTCATATAGTAACATTGAAAGCCATAAATATTGCTTTTTTATTTAATTTTTAAAACGCCTTCCAATTTTAATTTATTCTTTTACTTTTAATTTATTGTGTATGTATGATATTTATTCATTCAACAAATTCTTAATTAATCTTTAATGTGTAACAGACATTAAGTTATGTGTTGGGAATACAATGATAAAAAAGAAAGAGCTCCTGCCTTAAAATTAGCTACTATGCACATGAAAAAGGAGATGATAGACATTCAAGTTTACCTGCAAAGATATAATTGATCCAGTGTATTGCTGAAGCAGAGGAACTAGATCAGAAGTTCTAAAGCATCAAATTATTTTATCAAACGGTGTACAGTAATCATAACATTTTCATAGTTCATTACCATATCAGAAATTTCTCTAGAAGAGTCTCAATGTGGCCAGCAACCTACCATTTTATTTAGATCATGTCTTTGTCAAATAATCATTTAAAGCTACAAAGATTTTGTGTCCTGTCCCACCAAAATGAAACAGTAAACTATGGTGAGATATTCAAGAATCCTCTTCTGCCTTTTACTTATTGATATATACTTCCCAGAAATATCATGCTAAATGAGATACATTCTATAAGTTGTTTTTTTCATTATTTATTTTCACAAAGTTTGCTGGACAACCATAACTTCAAGGCATTTCAATTAGACATCCTCTATGAAAATCAGCTGAAACAGAGTCCTTCCCAACCGTATCCTGGCCATGAAGTCCTATTCCCGGTCATGTCCATTACCTTCTTATTCCAATTACTTTGGCAATAACTAGTACTGTTCTGCTTCCTACACAAGATCTATGCTACTCCCCTACAAGAACAAGCTGACAGGTACTGAAAACTGAGGAAATGGAGTTCCAATTCAATGAATAGTATAGTATAAATGGAGGTGTTCAGTAATGATTGATGAGGATGGCTGAAAAAGGAAAAGGTTAAGCAAAGGTCATGCTGAAAATATTCATTTCTATCTCCAGTCCTCCCTTTTCTTTTAATGGCTATTGAAATTATCCCAAATACCAATTTTATTGTGGTTTTGGCAATACTTGGGCAGCCTTCAGGCTTTGACAAATCTTTACATAAAAGTCCATCAGATGAAACCCTTAATGTAGGAAGATTTTGTTTCATGATTATAATACAGGGCTTAAGGTCTTCATAACTAGTCACTCCAGGACTGAAATTCCCCACAAAGATGTTATTATATATTACAAGAGGTTATAATTTGTTGAGTCAATCAGACACCTGAGGATGTTGTTGTTGTTCTGTCATTTCAGACAACATTTGGATTTTCTCAGGAAATGTACTAGAGTGGTTTGCCATTTTCTTTGCTAGTGGTTCCATTTTATGAGGCAATCAGAAGTTGAGTGACTTGGTGTCACATAGCTAGGAAACTTCTAAAACTGAATTTAAACTAGTCTTCTTTACTCCAGGGCCAACTTTCTCTTCGTTTAACCATTAGCTGACTCCATCTCAGACCTTGGATCACTTGCTTTCTCTGAGCCTCAGTTTTCTCACCTACAAAAATAAAAATATTAAACATATTGCCTCTGAGGTACCTTGTAGCTCTAAATCTATCTGGTTCTATTTATCACCTCAATGGAATTTAAGTCAAGGACTATATCATTTTGGTCTTTGAATTCCTATCACCTGACACATATGTGCCTGGCACATAATATTCACTGAAAATATGATTAACAATTGCCTGTTAATTCAGGGATACTCATCTAGTATAAAAAGACAACTAAATAGAGGAAAGTGTCTATACTATATACAATATACAGTTTGATTCAACACACACATATTAAATGAAGGCCCAGTACTATGTATTAGAGATAAATGAAAATAGTCTGTTTCTCAAGAATCTATGTTGTAGAAATATAGCCCGGTATGCAGCTAAGTAAATACAAGATAATTTGAGGAGAAAGAAAACATTATCTATTGAAAGATTATGAAAGATTTCTTAAGAAAATAATACCTATTTTGAATACAGAAGAAAATTTAGTATTATAATAGGTCAAGGTGGAGTGAATTCCAATTATGTGTGACAGACTGTACAAAGACATGTATAATATAGCTTACCTGAGCAATTCCAAGTCGTTCAATGTGGATTCTCTACATGGAATTGGGTGTAGTCTCTTTTCATTGTTTGTGTACCAAATATAGGCTGTAGCTTTAAAACTAGTGAGGTTGCAATAGTATCTCTTTTTCTGTTTCTTATTTTTTCCTTTTTGCTTCCTTCCAAAGGCTGAAGATTTCCTCATCATTCCAGCAATATTATATGAAAAAGTGAGAATCAAAATACTTTCTCTTTTTTTGGTCCAATCTCTTTAATGACTTTAAGACAATGATATAGAGATATTTGTTTTATCCTGTATTATTCTTTTTTTCCATCTCAGTTTTAGGTGCAGTACTGGACCATAAATTTGAGTCATGGGGATTTTGCAAAGAGTCAGGATTCCAACTGGAATGGGGAAGCCAGCTGCTTCAGCAAAGAAACCAAGAAGCTAAAACTTAAGCTCAGATGAAGCATAGCAAAGATGGCAGTGTAAAGAACAGGACATGGGGAGCTCTCCCCAAATCCCTCCAAATTTTAGAATGTTAGAACTCACAAAAAGACTGAGTGGAACAATATTTTTTTTCATCTGAAGACAATGTAGGTTACCAGGAAAGGCCTGTTGTACTAAGGTGGGAGTCTAGCACAAATCCAGCAGTAGCTAGCTCAAGTTGCACCAACAGAGCTCCAGCACCAGCAAACTAGAATTGGTCCTTGGGCCTCTGAATCAGTTGTAGCACTGGTGGATCCCAGACAGCTCAGCCTAGAAACACCAAAGATGACTTGGAAGATCAAAAGGAAAGGTTTGTCTCACTAGGGTGAGAGGGCCTTGGGAAAACAACAAAACAGGAATCGGCCTTGGGAGCCATGGAAGAATCAATGGCAATACTGGTGGTAGTGACAAAAGCTGCGATAACAGCAGCAGCTTTTGGAGGTCTCATCCCAAAGATGTTACGGTAGTTGAACTGGTCAGAAGGAGGTCTTTTTACTAGCACTGAGGAAGGACTCTGTTGTAAAACAGGGATCCTTGTCAGAATTTCCATTAAAAGTTATTATGATGATCAGGAAGAACAAAACTCACACTCACAAGAAGATAATATAGAAAAAATGGCAGAGAGTGAACATGGCTTTTTGTGAATTCCACTGACCTCTCAAATCAACAGTAGATTAAGCCTCTAAACTGGTCTTGGAGTGACAGAACCCACAAATATTTGGAGAACAACACATTTCCAGAATATAATTTGAAAGAACTTCAGAACAGGTCTGTTTCAAATGGGCAGAGGGAAAATCTGCCAAAGCCAGACCACAACACAGGGGGCCTGGAGCAAGAAGCTGGGGTGGATGGCCAGAGCGTTGAAACATCTGCACACTAGGGAATCTTCTGTGAGGCTCTTAGGTTACTCTATCCTGCTTGCAAGCAGGTGTTAGTAGATCTGCTGTAAAATATGCAAAACAAATAAAAAAGACAAATTGTAAGCTACTGAGCCCTGGATGAATGTGGAACCTAGCTATGATTACCCAGCACAAGAAGTCAGTCTGTAGAACTGCCCCAGGGCAAATTAAAGCTGTTATCACCCCTTGGCCTTAAGAGCAGATCTGAACCCTTTAAAAATGAGCAAAAAAGCAAAAAGAAATCTGACCATAGACAATTTTTATGTAGAAAGAAAACAGTCCTCAAACTCTGAGATTCCTAAAAGCCAATCAACTCTAGATGAAGCTCCAAAAGGAGATATGAGCTGGTTGCCATTTCACAAGACTTTCTTGAAGATTTCAAAAATGATCTTAAAAGAGTTAGAATAAAAATGGGATTAGGAAATAAGATCTTTGCAAGAGGGTTTGGAAAAGAAAAAAACAGAAATTATCTGAAGAAAACTCCTTAAAAATAAATTGATGAAAAGGGCAAGCATACAACTCCCCACAAAATAAATTTAACAAATTGGGAAAAAGCAAATAACTGATTACAAAATTCATATGAAAAAGATACCAATTTGATGAAAATCAGAATTTGTGAAAAGGAAAAAAAGTGCAACAAACAAAACAATTCAATTGGTGAAATGCAAATGGAGTGAAAAAGTTAACTGAAGAAAATAATACACTAAAAAATAGAATTGAAGAAATGGAAGTGAATGACTCAGCAAGACTTCAAGAATCAGTAAAAGACAAAATAAAATGAAAAAAATACTGGAAAATATGAAATACCTCCCGGGAAAAACAACTGACCTGGAAAATAGATGTAGGATAGAGAATCTAAGGATTATTGAACTTGTTGAAACCCATGATGAAAAAAAGAACTTATGCATTATTTTTCAGGAAATCATGAAGGAAAACTGCCCTGATATCCTAGAAGAAGGTAAGATAGCTATTGAGCGAATTCACCAATCACCTCCTGAAAGAGACCCCAAAATGAAAACTCTGAGGAATATCATGGCTAAATTTCAGAACTATCAGGCCAAGGACAAACTATTGCAAGCAGCCATAAAGAAACAATTCAAATACTGAGGAGTCACAATCAGGATTACCCAGAAACTAGTAGCTTTCACCTTAAAGGATTGAAGGGCCTATAATCTGATATTCTGAAAGGCAAAGTAACTTGGAATGCAGCCAAGAATAAACTATGCAGCTAAAATAAGCATGATATTTCAGGGAAGAATATGAACATTTAATGATACAGATCAATTTCATCTATTTCTGATGAAAAGACCACAGCTGAACAATAAAATTGATTTCCAAAAATAAAACACAAGAGAAGCATAAAAAGGTAAAAAGGAAAGAATTCTTGAAAACTATATTTCTGTTATTGATGTTTTTAGAGTACGAGTATAATTTGATTTTATTATGATAATATGAAAAAACCTAGAAATGGAAAGGACATTGTACTGGGAAAAAAACAGAAAAAGGGAGGTAACATATGGGAAATTAGAAGACTTATTATAATTGAGGGAAAGAAGAGAAGGGTAAGAACATTGTGTGAATCTTACTTCCACCAGATTTGGCTCAAAGAAAGAATATCAGACATTTGGTTTTACATAGAAACTTGTGTCATCTTATAGAAAAGAGGGAGGGGAAAGGGAAAAAGAAAGGAGAAGGTTAATAGAAGGGAAAACAAAAAAGCAGTAGGGAAAAGGGAAAAGAAAGTGGGGCTCTAAAAGGGGAGGACTGTTTGAAGGAAGGGGTAAGCAGAAGGAAAATGCTGGGGAGAAGAGAAGAGGAAAAGGAAAGAGAAAAGCATAGCCCAAAGTAAATAAGAAGGCAAGAAATACAGAATTAGTTATTTTAACTGTGAATGTGAGTGGGAGGAACTCTCACATAAAACAAAAGTGAATAGCAGACTGCATAAAAGACTGGAATCCTACAATATGTTGTTTACATGAAAGACATTTAAAGCAGAGTGAAACAAACAGAGTAAAGATAAAAGGCTGGAGAAGAATTTATTATGCTTCAGATGAAGTTAAAAAAAAAAAAACAGCAGGGATAGCAATCCTGATCTCAGGCCAAGTAAAAGCAAAAGTAGATATAATTAAAAGAGGTAAAGAAGGAAACTTTATCTTGCTAAAGAGCATAATAGATAATGAAATAATATCAATGCTAAATATATATGCACCAAGGTATAGCATCCAGATACTTAGAGGAGAAGTTGAAAGATGCAAGAAGAAATACACAGAAAAACTATACTAGTGGAGGATCTCAACCTTGCTCTTTCAGAATTAGATAAATAGAACCACAAAATAAATAAGAAAGAAGTTAAGGCAATAAATTGAATGCTAGAAAACTTAGGTATGATAGATCTCTGTTGAAAATTGGAGACAAATTGAGAGTATACATTTTTTCTTGGTGGTTCATGGAACCTATACAAAAATTGATCATATATTACAGCATAGAAATGTCAAAATCAAATGCAGAAAGGCAGAAAGAGTAATTGTATGTTTTTCATATCATGATGCAATAAAATTATATGCAATGAAAGGCCAGGAGAAAATAGGCCAAAAATTATTTGGAAACTAAATAATCTAATTCGAAAGAATGAATGAGTAAAACAGCAAGTCATAAATACAATCAATAACTCCATCCAAGAGAATGACAATAATGAGACAGCAAAGCAAAATTTGTGGGGTGCAGCCAAACTAGTTATAAAGGGAAATTTTATATCTCTACATGCTTACTTCCACAAAATAGAGAAAGAGAAGGTCAATGAACTGAGCTTAAAACTAATAAAGCTAGGAAAAGAACAAATTAAAAACCCTTAATTAAATACCAAATTTTTAAATTTTTAAATAAAAGGGGAGATTACTAAAATTGAAAACAAGAAAATTATTGAATTAATAAATAAAACTGAGTTGGTTTTATGGGAAAAAACAACAAAATAGATAAACCTTTAATTTTATTAGAATAAGGAAACAAGAAAATCAAATTGTTAGTTGCAAAAATGAAAAGGGAGAACTTTCCACCAAAGAAGAGAAAATTAGAGCAATAATTAGGAGTTATTTTGCCCAATTTTATGTTAATAAATTTGAAAATCTAAGTGAAATGGAAGAATATCTACAAATATATATATATATATATATATATATATATATATATATCCAAGATTGACAGAAGAGGAAATAAATTATTTACATAATCCCATTGTTTTTTAAAGAAAGAAATAGAACAAGCTATTAATCAACTCACTAAGAAAATATCTCCAGGGCCAGATGAATTTATATGTAAATTCTACCAAATATTTAAGGAACAATTAATTCCAATATTATATAAACTAATTGAAAATACAGGGGAAAAAGGAGTCCTTCCAAATTCCTTTTATGTTACAGATATGGACTGATACCTAAACCAAGAAGGATAAAAACAGAGAAAGAAAATTATAGACCAATTTCCCTAATGAATATTGATGCAAAAATTTTAAATAAAACATTAGCAAAGAAATTACAGAAAGTCGTGCCCAAGGTAATATACTTTGATCAAGTTGGATTTATACCATGAATGCAGGGCTGGTTCAATATTAGGAAATCTATTAACATAACCAATTATATCAGTAACCAAACTAACAAAAATATGATTATCTCAAAAGATGCAGAAAAATCATTGATAAAATCCACCACCCATTCCTATTAAAAACACTAGAGAGTATAAAAATAAATGGACATTTCCTTAAAATGATCAGTAGCATCAATTTAAAACCATCAGCAAGCATCATACATATGGAAACAAACTAGAACCATTACCAATAAGATCAGGCATGAAAAAAGTTTTCCCATTATCACCACTACTATTCAATATTATAACAGAAATGTCAGCTTTGTCAAAAAGAGAAGAAAAGGTGAAGAAATTTTAGTAGGTAATGAGGAAACAAAATTATCACACTTTGCAGCTTAATATGATAGTATTCTTAGAGAACCCTAGAGAATCAACTGAAAATCAACTATAGAAACAATCCACAACTTTAGCAAGGTTGCAGGATACAAAATAAATCCACATGAATCATCAGCATTTGTATATATTATCAATAAAGTCCATCAGCAACATGTATAAATAGAAATTCCATTCAAAATAATTATTAATAGTATAAAATATTTGGGAATCTCTCTGGGAAAGTCAGGAATTATATGAACACAACTACAAAACACTTTCTACATAACTAAAATCAGATCTAATCAATTAGAAAATTATCTAGTGCTTATGTGTAGCTCAAGCAAATATAATAAAAATGACACTACCACCTAAATTAATCTACTTATATAAAGCAGTACCAAATAAACTCCCCAAAAATTATTTTACAGATCTAGAAAAAATAATAACAAAGTTTTTCTGTAAGAACATAAGGTCAAGAATTTCAAGGGAATTAATGGGGCAACTAGATGGTACAGTGGATAGAGCACCAGCCTTGAAGCACTAGGACCTGAGTTCGAATCTGACCTCAGACATTTAACACTTCCTAGCTGCAAGACCCCTACTTAACCCCAATTGCCTCTGCTAAAAAAAGAAAAGAAAAAGGAAATTAATGATAAAAATGCTAATGAAGAGTACCTGGCTGTGCCAGACCTAAAACTATATTATAAAGCAGTGGTCATCAAACCCATTTGGCACTGGCTAAGAAATAGAGTAGTCAATCAGTAGAATAGGTAAAGTTTCCAGAACAAAATAGTCTATAATTACAGCAATCTAGTGTTTGACAAACTCAAAGACCTAACTTTTGGGATAAGAACTTACTATTTATCAAAAACTGCTGGAAAATTGCAAACTAGTATGGCAGAAACTAGGTATTGACCCACATGTAATACTATATACTAAGATAAGGTTGAAATGGGTTCCTGATTTAATCATAAAGAGTGATACTATAAGAAGGATAGTTTCCCTCTCAGATCTGTGAAGAAGGAAGGCATTTCTGACCAAAGAAGAACTGAAACTCATAACTGAACACCACATAGGTAATTTTTGTTATATTAAGCTAAAAAGCTTTTGTACAAACAGAATTAATGCAGACAAGATAAATTGGGAAATATTTTTTACATTTAAGGGTTCTGATAAAGATCTCATTTCTAAAATACATAGAGATTTGACTCAAATTTATAAGAATTCAAGCCATTCTCCCATAAATAGTCAAAAAATATAAACAGACAATCCTCAGATTAAGAAACTAAAATAATTTCTAGTCATATGAAAAGGTGCTCTAAATCATTATTGATCAGAGATATGCAAATTAATATAACTCTGAGATACAACTACACACCTCTCAGATTGGATAAGGTGACAGGAAAAGATCATGATAAATGTTGGAGGGGATGTGGGAAAACTGGGACACTAATATATTGTTGGTGGAATTGTGAATGTACCCAGCTATTCTGGAGAGCAATTTGGAACTGTGCTCCGAAAGTTATCAACTTGTCCATATTCTTTGATCCAGCAGTGTTTGAACTGGGCCTATATCTCAAAGAGATCTTAAAGAAGGAAAAGGGACCTACGTGTGCAAAAATGTTTGTGGCAGCCCTTTTGTCATGGCAAAGAATTGGAAACTGAACGGATGCCCATCAGATGGAGAACGGCTGAATAAGTTATGCTATATAAATGTTATGGAATATTATTGTTCTGTAATAAATGATCATCAGGATGATTTTAGAAAGACCTGGAGAGACTTACATGAACTGATGCTAAGTGAAATGAGCAGAACCAGAAGATCATTATACATGGCAACAGCAATATTATATGAGTATCAATTCTGATGGACATGAATCCTTTCAGTAATGAGATAAATAAGGCCAGATCCAATGATCTTGTGATGAAGAGAGCCATCTACACGCAGAGAAAGTACTGTGGCAAGTGAGTGTGGATAGCAACATAGAATCTTCACTCTTTTTGTTTTTGTTCACTTGCATTTTGTTTTTTTTTTTACTTATTTTTTTTTCTTTTTGATCTAATTTTTCTTTTGCAGCAAGGTAATTATATAAATATGTTTACCTATATTAGATTTAACATATATTTTAACATGTATAACATATATTGGATTATTTGCCATCTAGTCTAGGGGGTGGGGAGAAGGAGAGGAAAATTTGGAATACAAGGTTTTGTAAGTGACAATGCTGAAAAATTTTCTATGCATGTGTTTTGAAAATAGAAAGCTTTTTAAAAAAAGGAAGATAATATAGGCAAAGCTGCGACATGAAAATCTTCCAAGAAAAACAGAAATTGGTCTCAGGGCATAAAAGAGCTCAAAAAAGATTCTGAAAATAAAGTAAGATAGGTAGAGCAAAAATGGGGAAGAGAAATGAAAGTGATGCTAAAGGAAGGAGTTAACAATCTTTTACAAAGGAAAAGTGTCCAAGTGGCAAAGGAAGTACAAATGCTCACTGAAAATAATAATTCCTTAAAATTAGATTTGAGCAAATAGAAACTAATGACTTCATGAGAACTGAATTGACAATAAAAACAAAAACAAAAGAATGAATAAAATATACAACAATGTGAATGAAATATTGCATTGGAAAAAATTAATGACCTAGCAAATAAATCCAGGAGTGGATTTAAAAATCATTAGTTTATTTGAAAGTCATGTTCAAAAAAAAAGCCTGAACATCATCTTTCAAGAAGTAATCAAACAAAACTGTCCTGACATTCTGGAACAAGAGGATAAAATAGAAATCAAAAGAGTCTACCCATAACCTCCTGTAAGAGATGCCAAGATGAAAACTCTCAATAATATTATAATCAAATTCTGGAACACCTAAGTCAAAGAGAAAATAAGAAATAATTCAAACATAGAGGACTCACATTAAGGATAACACAAGATTTACATTAAAGGGTCAGAGTGCTTGACCTATGACATTCTGGAGAGTAAAGGAGCTAAGATTACAACCAAGAGTAATTTATCCTGCAAAACTGAGCATAATCCTTCTGGAAGCACAGTATTCATTCACTAAAATAGAGGATATTGAAGAACCCATGATGAAAACACCAGAGATGAATAGAAAATTTGATTTTCAAATACAGATTTTACCCTGAAGGAAAGTAGAAGGGAAAGGAGATATGAGAAGGATATAGGGTGAAAGAAGAGAAGACCTATTGAAGAGATGATGGTTGGAAGCAAAACACTTGTGAGAAGAGACAGTGTGAAAGGAGATATGAGAAGGATATAGGGTGAAAGAAGAGAAGACCTATTGAAGAGATGATGGTTGGAAGCAAAACACTTGTGAGAAGAGACAGTGTGAAAGGAGAGAGAATAGAATAAACAGGAGGCAAATATAATTAGCATAAGTAATTATGAAAAGAATTTTGAAACAAGTTTCTCTGATGAAGGCCTTATTTCTCAAATGAATAGTGAACTGAGTTGAATTTTTTTTAAATAGGCATTCCCTAATTGATAAATGATCAAAAGATATGAACTATGACCCAAAAGTAATAAAATCATGCACGTTTTGACTAACAATACCCCTATGAGGAATGAATTTCAAAAGATATTTTTTAAAAAGAAAAAGGACTCATAAAGAATAAAATATTTATATCTGCTTTTTTCTCAGAGCAAAGAATTGGAAATTGAAGATATACCCATCAATTGGGGAATGGTTGAATAAATCGTGATGTATGATTATAATGGAATATTATTATTCTTAAAAAAATTTAGCAGTGTGCAATCAGAAAAACCAGGAAAGTCCTCTATGGCCTCAAGCAATGTGAAATGTACTAATATAAATGTTGTGGGTTGATTAGCTGTTCATGACTTTACTCTTCTCAGCAGTGATCTAAGTCTACTTTTGAAAGATTTATGATGAAAAATGTTATTCATACCCAGAGAAAAAATTAATTGTGTCTGAATGCAGATTGATCCTTTATTTTTTAGGGTTTTTTTGAGGGGTAGGGAAAAATCTATGTTTTCTTTCACAACATGACTTTTATGGAAATGTTTTGCATAACTTTACATGGGGAAGTGTGAGAAAAAAGAAAGAGAATCTGGACCTCAAACTTAAAAAATTATTTTGCATTTAATTAAGAAAATAAAAAATGTTAAACAAAATCTTAAAGATAAAGGAATTTTAAAAAAGATTTATGTGCAAGGGGAACTTGGAACTTGGAACTGGGATTGTGATAGATGGCAACTGAAGTAAACTATGCATTTAATTTCCTCCCCATAGCCTGAGTTGGCATAAGGGATATGTTTGAAGAGAAAGTTTATATATTTGTGATAATACAAGTCAGTATAAATGGGGAACTGAGGTATAGAGGACATCCCACAATTGGAACAATTGGAATTTAAGGGAGAAGTTGGCACTGCAACCCCATTAAATATACTAGATAACTCTGTAGCAAGAGTGAAATGTAACCTACTTGGGCTTCTAGGTAGTGGAGGGCAGGGCAGTCAGTGTTATCCATATGAAAGGGAGATGGAACAATAAGTTCAGAAAGCATTGATATGCTGGATTTGCAGATATATGGAATTAATGAAAGAGAACAGTGTGAATAAATCTGAAAAAGTGTGCTAATTACAAAGGGTTTCACCTGCAAAGCTGATGAATTTTTATGTTTTCCTAAATGGAAAGAAGAGCAATTGAAGATTCTTAAGCAAACAAATGGCATTTTTTTTAAATGTTATTTGATAGCTATGTAAAGGATGAATTAGAAAGGAAACAGACTAGATGTAAGGAGAGCAATCAAATGGCAAACACCAGGTAATAAGAATCTGAACTAAAGTGGTCATTATGTCAGTTAAAAAAAATGGATAAATGTAAGAGGTGTTATGAAGATAGAATGCACAACACTTCCCTAGTCCTTCTGAATTTGAATGCCTCCCTTTTGTATTTATCCTGTTGATAATTTGCTTTGTATTCCCCCAAGATTATAAACTCCTTAAGAGAATCAACGGTCTTTTGCCTCTTTGTGTATCCCCAGCAATAAGCTGAGGATAGAAATGCCTCTCTGATGCCTTTCAATAGTAAATGCTTGGTAAATATTGATTGATTAATAGACTGAAGAGTGAATAAGAATAAAAAATATAAGGGATTATAAAGAAAATTAGGATAGAGAAGCAATGGTTGTAGAGAATTTAAAGGTAAGTGTAAGGAATTTGGTTTTTTTTTTTTTGTTTGTTTGTTTTTTTTTTTTTTTATCCTAGAGGCAACAGGGAGCTATTGAAGATTCTTGAGCTAAGGTATTAAATAGTCAGAAGTATGGTGGTGCAAACAATAAAAGTATGAAAATTTGAAGAAGAAATGGTTATTTCAGGGAAAACAATGAATTAGGGTGCCATAGATGGTTAAGAGCTGGATTTGAAAGCAGCAAAATCTGAGTCTTCCCACTTCCATGATCTAATGTACTTCATTTTTCTCATCTTTAAAAATGAGGAGATTGAACTTGCTGGCTTCTAAGTATATTTCTAACTCTAAATGTATGAGTCTATAAAAAAATGTGTGTGTGAATACATGCACACATACATGTGTACTTCTAATGCAGTCCAAACTGATCAAAATTATGGATGATGTCATTTAGTTAATTGTTTTGTTCTGAGTTGGAAAATTCTGACACTTTAACAAGATTCTTTTAACAGTTTTTTTTAATAATTAATTCAAGTAATAGTTCCTGAGAATTTATTATCAATATAACTCAGGAGGCCAGAACCACATGTTCACTATTTCCCTTTCTTTTCTTTTTTCATTCTTTCCCATAAATAGTGATTAATAGAAGAACAATTAATCCACAGGCACTGTCTATTAACTGCCTTTCCCCCAAACATTTTACCCAGTCTATGTAGTAATTGTGCACTAATTGTGCACTATCAGAAAGCATTCTAGTCTCTTGGTAGCCCAAGCTGATAATTAAGCATTCAGATTTTCTCTCCTGTCACCTATTATACTGAAACCCCATCTGTCTTGCCTTATTAAGGCTATGATAACAATGCATGGGGTTCATCGCAAATTAAATGCTACTGCTCAACTGAACTGCCATAGTACAGTATAATAATGTAAACATTGTACAGTATATTACTATTCTAATCGCATATTTTATTGGAAGCAGTGCACTTCTTAAAGCTTACATTCAATTTTCTCCTTTGCCTTATTGAAATCTTGCTGCTGTGACAATGGTTAACTGCAAAGCTAATGGTCTTTTCCAAATTTATTCAGAGACAGAAGGAGAAAGAAAAGAGACAGACAGACAAACAGATATAAATCACACAGATGTTTCCAGCCCTTTGTATAAAAATGCAAAGAAAACAAGGAACATTCAAAAATGATATGCCTGGCAGCATCCATTAATATTTATTTTGCCATTAATATTGATAAGCAAGTATTTTGTAACAGTGATTTGTTGTCTACCCCCAATGTTCCTAAGATCTCTGTTATTCAAGCTGGTTGCCATTAGCTCACATCTTCCTCTGTACCCAAAGCTTCAGAGAGACTTGGCAGACCTCCAACTCACTTACACTTAAATGGACACTCAAGCTCTGATGGACACACAGATAAATAGAGGCCAATAATTCAATACAGTATGACTGTACTGGGGCTGCTAGTAAATCCATCAGGCAGTAAATATCATCTGAAGCCAATGCAAGCTTTTATCTTTTCAATTTTTGTATGTCTGTGTGAAGCCTCAACATTCAGTGAATCATGTAATTTATTCTGCAGTGTAGAGCTTAGTTTGTCTCAGACATCATATTGACTTTTTTCCTCCATCTGTCAGGGGCAGACAGAAATTCTTCTATTGTGAGAGTATATCATGTTACATTGGTTTATTTCTTTTCTTTATTTCTGCTGTAGCTTTTTAGCACGATTGGGCAAGGACACATTATCTCAGATCAATGAATGCTAAGAACAGCATCTGAACATCATTACAGCTGCATGTTAAACATTTGTACCAACCAGTTTGTTAAATCAGCAAATACGCTTTCAGCAAATGTTTGTAATTGTTCATAAAGGGCTCCCTACTGCAGTGCTTTATTAAGTGAAAAATATGGCCTGTTGTTTTCTTCAGTTTTTCAGGTCAGCAGAGATTTGCCAATATATTGTAAATAATGCCAAACAGCTGGATAATTGACTCATGCTGTGTGAGTATGGAGTCACACAGTTATCTATGACCCTGTATTGTGAATAATTATGATATGCCTATGTAAGGTAATACTTTTCAGAACAAAGTGTAAAATCTACATATTTGGTTTTTGTGGCTAACCTAATGTTGATATCATTATGGTTTTTAAATGGTTTTTTAAGCAGATTTTTTTTTCATTTCATTAAAATCAGACTAGGAAGAAAAGTGCTGATTTTTCATTGTACACCAAATCAAGAATTAATTAAATATAACCATTTAAATTAAATAATTGGAAGAAGGTTTTCACCATTTTTCTTTCCTTTCCTTAAGTACTCAGAAGATCCATGTTTAATTTCTAGATTTTCCATCTCCATGGCATCATCCTTCCAATCCTTGGAGATGCTTTTTGAGTTGCTACCTACAACCACCACTTCATGGAGTGCCCACCTCATTTCCACTCCTGATTCTGAATTTTTCTCCTTGTCCCCTTATAAGTACCTTTACTTTTCCTTTCCAGTGCCTTCTTAAATGTCTTCTGCTTTGGATTATAAGTACTTTGGTGAGAGATACTGGAGCGTTTTTTTTTTTTTTTTTTTTTTTTTTTTTTTTGTGCGTGTGTGTGTGTGTGTGTGTGTGTGGTTTTTACTTATCTTCAAATGTTCAATGCCTAGCATAGTGACTAGCCCATAACAAATTCTTAATAAAGTTTTATCTTATCTCAGGGATAGAAAATAGAGTGGTTTTATGTATGAGATGTATTTATATATTGGATGTATTTCTTGGAAAAGAGGATTCCTAAGGTATTTTTTCTCCATCTTCCTTTCTAGTTATATCCTTGTGTATAACTCTGAGGGGAGGATGAATTATTTTTAACTATGAGAAAATCATCAACCATACCATTAAAATGTTTACATTTGTCTTTTTCCACTTCTTTTCAACAGTATGAATTTTAACTGTTTTGAAACCAATTTT
This sequence comes from Sarcophilus harrisii, assembly GCF_902635505.1. NCBI lineage: Eukaryota > Metazoa > Chordata > Mammalia > Dasyuromorphia > Dasyuridae > Sarcophilus > Sarcophilus harrisii. The sequence continues at coordinate 200,845,824 of NC_045426.1, forward strand.
GTAGAAAGGCATCATTTTTTCTAGTTAAAAAATCTCTGAAGAATTATATTAAGGATTTTATGGATTATCTATACCTACAGTTGTCAATGAATTGCTGCTCTATTTACAATTAAAAAACTCATGTAGACTGTGGCATTAGATACTGGATTTGGAGGTCTAGGTAGGGATTAAGGCAGACAGATTTGTTGCCTACAAAGCTGGGGAGAGATATTAAGCAAAAACATCTTTTCCAAATACTTCTGAAAAGTGTTGACTCAAAGATAAATGGACTAAAGAACCAATAACATGTACAGTGATTAACTGATGAAGCCATAAATTTGCCTGTCTCCAGTGACATAAAATCTGCAAGTATTTCCATCCCTTAAGGTATATGTAAACATCAGTTATTTTAATGTTACAACCATAATTATTTTCAATTTTTTCCATATATTATAATACAAAGTTATTGTACCCAAGAGTACATGAGTTTTATTCTTTATAGGCGAGGTTTATGTTAATCTGTATATACAGAAGTTCATGTCATAGAAAACTTTCTGAGAAGTTCCTTTATTCAGAAATAAATATATGCATCCTTTCAATGCATAGGGGCAAAAACCTGAAAATTATAATTGCACATATAGTGTTAATAATCATAGGATTCATTCATCTAATTTATTTGAAATAATAAAAAGTACATATTATTTCTCCTGATGGCTCTGCATCAGTCCATAATATGGTAGAATTTATATTGTCCTGAGAGTCTGCATCATTAATAACAACTCATAGCCATATAGTATTGTAAAGTTTCTAAACTTTTTTTCTTTTTAGTTATCCTGTGACAGTTATGCATATTGTTACATTATATTTTTAGTACCAACATTTCATTTATCTAGTGAACTTTTTCATTTTTTTCAAAGCTTATGCATAATTGAGTTTGGTTGGTAGAAGAATGGCTTTGTAACTCATGTTCCTTTATTGGTGTCAGGAATCATCAACGTGCTTACTACTTTGTATGAAAACCTTAAAAATCTGGCTTGATGCAAAGTCTGTTTTACAGTACCAATAGTTTTTAAAACTCTCCCATACCTATTCAGCAATCCATTTGGTACAATGTCCTCTTATACACTACACATCTATACACATGGCTTATTCTTTATTATTAACCTCCAATTAGAAAATCCTACTCCACGCACATTATTTTTAGTATTCTATAGAGCTGCCATACTGCCTTTCCAAAGAGACCCATTAAAGGACAACTCAGTGAGCCATTTTGCAGCACCTGACAGCAATTAATGTGAGCAGAGCCAAGAAAAATCATCTATTATTGAAAATAAAATGAATATGTAATACTGACCTTCTCCAACAGCCATCACATTTATGCTTACACCTGAATAATTTCACAGAAAAAAATTGCATTTGCTTTACCATCTCTGACAAGGTAGACAAGATTCATAAAAGAGCCCTGTCTGTCTGTATAGCTGCTGTTAGCCCAGGGAATAAACTAGTTGTTAAAGAAAGTGCATCCAGGATGGATGACCTTCTCTTTCAAGAAAATATATTTTACTGCTCCAGTAAGTCAATATTTTGACTTTTCTTCTAATTTCCTTCAAACCATTTTTTATTCCTTTTAACTTAGATCTATCATCTCTTTTTTTCTGAAGAAAACTATCAAAAGATTGCAGACTCTTTTTCTTTTTGTCCATCCTCTTAAAGTTAACATTCTTTGTCCTTGGAAGGACAGGGTAAAAAAGTGGCAAATGTAAGTGATACATATATGAGAAGCGCAGAACAGGAACTTATAAAGCTGTAATGGCAAGTTTCTAGGATTAAATGCATCAACTGCTCTTTGTAGAGAGGCTTTTTTCTTCAAATCTAAGCCCAGACATTGTCAAAGGGCAATGTCATATTTTTGAGAATAGAATAGATCAAGGGAATGTGGAAACTATTACCTAATATAATTGTTTTGTATGACATATTGCATAAACCAGGTGTTTTTTTTTTTTTTGGGGGGGGGGGGCAGCCACAGGAATAGTAAACAATTTTCAGATCAAATCCTATTAGACAAAGTAAAAAAAAGTCCTTTGTTACTATTCAAGTTAAACAAAGTTTGATGTGCTATTATCTATTTCCCTTCTGACTTATATTAATAATTTCAGTAAAATTCAAAGTGTTTTATGAAGAACTACACAAGCTTCTACTGGGTTTCTATTTAAGATATTTCTTTAGATAATGTGAACTTTGGCTATTTTTTTCAGTTGCAGATCTCAATGGTAGAAAAATAAAATTGCAAAATCAAATTCAATTTAGTGTTGATTGGATCATTATTAAGATTTTTCTAAATGAATGAATGAATGAATGAAATAGCATTTGTTAAGTCTATTCTACCTCTATGGTAAATACTAAATAGTGGAATAGCTCTTCCTCTCAAGTAGGTCACACTTTCATTGAGAGAAACAGCATAAAAAGATTTAATTTCAGGAATGGCTTAGAAGTCCTAAAAATTCAGCAACAGTGAAGATGACAAGATCTATGACATTAGTAGGTCATTTGATATACTGGGGACCTGTAAAGACAGGGAATATGGTAAGACATAATAGTCTTCTGTCTTATTAGAAAGAATAAATTTGGTGACTTCAGTCTGATTCCAATCATTTAAATATTCAAGCAGTCTGAATATTTTCTTGTTGGTTACAGCAAGAGGAAGAAATCAAAAGGGTGTGTATATACACACACATACATACACACACCAAGATACATAGGAAAATGTCAAGTAAACACACAAATCATAATAGAATTCTATAAAGCTTTCATGGCCTTATCTGGCCACCCATTTTTCTCTATCTCACTTTTTTTTTCAAATTGAACTTTACAAATGACAGAATAGACTAGCAACTGAGCATAACAACAAATGAATAAGAAAACATTATTTTTGTATAAGATGTTACCAGTTCTTCTGTCACCACTGTCACCACCATATACCTCCACTTTTGCTCTTTATTTTCTCATCAAGATTTTTTATCTGGGTTATCATTATAACCCAGGGTACCCCCAAAGGGGGTACCCAGGGTACCCCCAGGATTGGGGGTAATATTACCCCCAAACATGCTCCTACAATATCATCTGTTAAAATCATATTGTTAAAAAAATCATTTTACTAAATTTTTAGATTTTTAATTCCCTTTTAGGGTTAGCCCACTACTCAATGGTGTAATCTGTAAAGGGCTAAAACTCTTCATAGGTGCATTGGAATCAGACAACTGAGAACTTAAGGCTAATTAATGATAAGACAATACTCTATTAGCATATGCTTGGAAAATGGCCTTTCTTACTATTTTGGTCTGGCTTGATCTTTTGATGTATACAGATAATTGTAGGAGGGATTAGGGGGGTGGAGTAAGACAAACCAGGGCCACTTTGGCTGTGGACAAGGAGTAAAAAGGAGAAATAGAGACATTAAGATGCTCTTCCAAAAACAAAAAAAAAAAAAGGGAGAGTTACAGGTAACCCTAGAAAATTTCTAAATCTAGCTGTTTATACTATTAGCTTCTTGATTTTTGACAAAGATGCACTGGCTCTGGCAGACAGGTTTTATAGAAGGGCAGTGTCCAGTGCAAGCAGCTCCACTATCTTTAGATAATCGCCAGGTGATGTAGAGAGATCCAGAAAGTGGTGAATGGAAGGAACCAGATAGGTTAATTTCTTGAGGGAGAGGGTTTACTTGTATCTCTACAGATAGAGAAGGCATCAGATGGGTGCCAACGAGCCATATTCACCTTCTCCATCTAAGAGAGATGGAAAAGACCCTTGAAATGAAGGAGAAGACCCAAGAAACATTGGGTGGTTCCATCCCTGACTGTGCTCACCACTGAAAGAGCATGGCAGTTATGGCATTTGACTCATAGACATCAAAAATTGTTGGACTTCAAAACCCTCAGGAATCATTGGATTCTCTGAGACATGATAAGACTGTTATAGGACTTGAAACCCCTCAGGAAGCATTGGATTTTCTGAGAAATGATAAAACTGTTGCAGAACTTCAAAATCTGCAGGAATCATGGATTCCTTAACACATAAAAAGTCTGTTGCAGGACTTCAAAAACTTCCCATGATCATTGGATTCCCTAACACATGAAGCAATGGACAATAGATTGGTTTTGGACTATCTCTTGGCTGCTGAAGGAGGCATATGTGTGATTGTTGTTTACATACCCTCCTTTTAGGACTTCTGGAAATCTTTTACAACACCATGTTGATTTATATCATTTGTTATATCACTATATGCATATACAATTCATGTTTGTTACACCACATTAAGCCTGCACCAACTGTGGGGAGAGTCATTACTAATAGCCTGTGCTTTATTACTATGTGCTTGTGTAATACCTCCCATGCTGATAGGTTTGTGCATACCTGTTTCTAGTAAGACCCTTCAGCCCAAAAACCCTCTAGCAATATCTGGCTTTACTCCCCACTTCCCTTTGGTGTTTTTCATCTCTCTTCCTGACAAGTCAGGGAAGGCATGATCATCTCCTTTTAAGTGCTTTCACCTCTCTTCCTGAGAAGTTGGAGGGGGGGGGTGATCACCTCCTTTTCAGTGTTTTCACCTTCTTTCCTGAGAAGTCAGGGAGGGCATGATCACCTCCTTTTTGGGGTTCTCACCTCCCTGAGAAATCAGGGATGACATGACCACCTGTATTCTAAAACAAAAGAAAATGGGAGATGTAAAGGGCTAAAACTCTGCATAAGTGCACTGGAATCAGACAACCTAGCACTTAAGAATAATACTCTATTAGCGTATGCTTGGAAAATGGCCCTTCTCACTATTCTGTGCTGGTTCGATCTTTTGGTGTATACAGATAATTGTAGGAGGGATTAGGAGGTGGAGTAAGACAAGCCAGGCTCACTTTGGCTGTGGACAAGGAGGAGAGAGGAGGTTGTAAAGAGCTCATGAAGTTTCCGTTCATCTCCTTTACTTCTTCCCCTAAAGACCAAGGCCTTTGGTTATCCTGACTCCAGCTAATTCTAATCCATCCAGGGTGCTAACATAGTCTCCACAGTAATCCTCTACTCAACTCCTTTTGGGGTCAGTCAGCTTGCATTAGTGACAGCTATTAGGGCCTTGACTCTTTTTATGGTTAGTACACTAGTCAAGGCTGACATAATCCCCCACTTGCCAAACATCATGGCATCTTTCTTCTGATTAAAGGCTAAAACTCCATTCTTTAAATGAAGCTTTAAAACCCTTATGGATTTAGCCTATTATTAGTAGTGTAATAAAATCTTTTCTCCTTGCTTTAGGGAAAAATACCATTTTAACTTTTACTTTTTAAATTGATAGATTTATTTTCTTTCCAATCTACCTCTTTTGCAATTAAAAATAAAAGAAAAAAAACCTTGTATTAAACATGCACAGTTAGGCAAAACAAATTTCTTTACTGAGCCTGTCAAAAAAGTATGAGTTATTCTGTATATTAAGTTCAACTCTTCTCTGGAATCATGACTAGACATTTGGTTGACCAGAAATTTTAGGTCTTACAAAGTTGTTTATGTTTTTCAATAATTTTTTTTAAATTAAAGTCTTCCTCTTCATCCTCCTTTTTCATAATATCATACAAGACTGCCTTTACCTTAAAGATAAGTATGCCATGAAAAACCATATTTTAAAGACTATTTTTAAAAGCAAAAATAAAGAGGATAAAATCAGTAAAACAGACATTTTAAAATTCCAAAATTATAAAATCTTTAATATTGATATAATTTCAACTCCTAGAAGGGCTAGTTTTCTTCTAATATCTCCCATTTCCATTATGCTTAATCTTTACATTTCAGTTAAATTCATTGTTTATTTGCTGTATGTGTGTACCTATGTAAGTGTGTGAAAAAATGTGTGTGTAAATAAACATATCTGTGAATGTGTTTTATTTCCATTTAGGATTATTGTAGTTACGGGGGCGGATCCAAGATGGCAGAGAAGGCACACACGACTTTCTAAGCTCTTCTCTTACCCTCTTTATCAATATTATATTGAGCCTCAAAAATAGTCTTGACTGCTACAATTCATAAAGATAAGAAGTATAACAACTCACCAGCCGAAGAAAATCTGCAGCCCCACCAAAAGAGGTTGGTTCCAGGGCTAGGGAGGAGATCAGCGTAGACTGGGAGAGAAATTAGGTTCCGAGGAGAGCCTCAAACCCAAAGTGAAAGCACAGATCTCAGCACAAGCTCGCAGCCCCGACCCACAGTACGGGGCTTTTCCTTGGGGCACTTGCGAACCTGCACAGCAGGAGGGCACAGCCCAGGTTAGCCTCTAATCTGCACAGTGTGGGGCTCGGCTTGGGGCCATAGAGATTTTGAAGGGCCGATTTGCATCAGGAAGAGATGTTGGGGCAGAGTTCAAGGAAGAGTGGGGGTAGAATCGGCAGTCTGCAGTCAGCTGCTAATACTCACAGTCCCACAAGAGGCTCTGGCCTGGGGCAGTGACACTTTCACCCCTTAGTCTCTAGCCTAGGGCAATCGCTAATCCACACAGCCCAACTAGGCACTTCCATAGCTCAGCCAGTGCTGAATCCACCTCCTGTTGGGGGAAGGGAAAACTCTCACTCAGAGCACTCCCATGCCTTGGAGCCAGAAACCGGTTTACATCTCTCCTATTCTGCAGAGGAAGCTGGTAATTCCCTTGCCTATGAGACATACCCTAAAGGCTTTAAAACATGAATAAAAAGATGAAAAGAACGATCAACAGCTTCTATACATAAAAAGAGCAGGTCAGCAAACCTGAAGAGACTAATAGCAAACACACACCAGACAATACCTGTCCCCTTTTACATGATGCTCTCATAGAAGAGACCATTAAAAATCTCAAAAGAGAGTTAGAAGATAAATGTGGAAAGGAAAGAGAAGCCTAACAAGAGAGCAACAACTTCCTGAAATACGAATTGGAAAAGATAAAAAATTCCCAGGAAGTGCAGGGAAACAACATTTGTGAATTGGGAAAAGTAAAAAAATCTCAGGAAAGTAAGATTTGTGAATTGGAAAAAAATAAAGAATTCACTAGAAAGTAGGATTTGTGAATTGGAAAACACAAAGAACTCGCAAGAATGTAGGATCTATGAACTGGAAAAAGCAAATACTTCACTAAAAAAAAAAAAAATTAGTGAAATGGAAAAAAATTCCACAAAGCAAAACACATCATTTAAAAACTCAATTAGACATATACAAAAAGAAGTAAAAAAAGCTAATGAACAAAATAATTCTTTTAAAATTAGAACTGAACAAATAGAAACTAATGATTCATTGAGACAGCAAGAAACAGTCAAGCAAAACCAAAAAAATGACAAACTGGAAAAAACCATGAATTATCTACTTGCAAAAACGACAGACTTGGAAAATAGATCTAGGAGATATAATCTGAGGATTATTGGACTTTCCGAAAATTATGATGAAAAAAACAGCCTAGATACTATTTTACAAGAAATCATCAAAAAGAACTGCCCAGATGTAATAGAATGAGAAGGTAAAATAGGCATTGAAAGAATTCATCGAACACCTTCTGAAAGAGACCCTAAAATAAAAACCCCAAGGAATATTGTGGCAAAATTTCAGAACTATCAGATTAAGGAAAAAATTTTACAAGCAGCCAAAAAAAAAATTTAAATACCGAGGTGCCACAATAAGGATTACCCAAGATCTGGCTGCCTCCACATTAAAGGATCGAAGGGCCTGGAATCTGATATTCCGAAAGGCAAAAGAACTTGGGACGCAGCCAAGAATAAACTACCCAGCTAAAGTGAGCATTTTCTTCCAGGGAAGAAGATGGAACAAATGAATTCCATTTGTTTCTAAGGAAAAAACCAGAACTAAACAAAAAATTTGATCTCCAATCATAGAACTCAAGAGATGCAGAAAAGGTAAAAAGAACTCTTGAGAATTGTATTTCTGTTGTAGATATAAAAAAATACATGTATAATTTGATTTTACTGATATAACATAAAAAAGGGAAGTAGATATGGAAAAGGGATGATGGCAGAATAAGGTGGGAAGGAGGGATAAAAAGAGGGAAACCACATTCCACAAAGAGGCAAAGGAAACTTATCATAACTGAGGGAATTTAGAGAGGGGGAGGAACATTGTGTGAATCTTACTCTCATCAGAGTTGGTTCAAAGAAAAAAGAATTGACATTTGTTTTAGAGAAAATTTCTCTCTCGCCTCATTAAAAACGGGGGAGAGGAAAAGGGAAAAGAAAAAGAGTAATAAGGGAAGGAAGGGGGAAAGACTCAAAGGGGGGGAGGGAGGGATTATAAAGAGGATAAGTATCGTGATACAAGAGGGGTACATAAGTTTAAAAGGGGGAAAGAGGGTTGGGGGAGGCAAGAATAAGTAAAGCACAATCTGGGGTTATTAGGATGGCAGGAAATACAGATTTAGTAATTCTAACCGTAAATGTGAATGGGATGAACTCCCCCATAAAGAGGAGACAGCAGACTGGATAAAAAGTCAGAACCCGACAATATGTTGTTTACAAGAAACACATATAAAGCAGGGAGATACATATAGAGTAAAGGTAAAAGTCTGGAGCAAAATCTATTATGCTTCAAGTGAAGTAAAAAAACCAGGGGTAGCCATCATTATCTCAGATCAAGCAAAAGCAAAAATTGATCTAATTAGAAGAGATAAGGAAGGAAACTACATCCTGCTAAAGGGTAGCATAAACAACGAAGCAATATCAATATTAAACATATATGCACCAAGTGGTATGGCATCCAACTTCCTAAAGGAGAAATTAATAGAGTTGCAAGAAGAAATAGACAACAAAACTGTAATAGTGGGAGATCTCAACCTTGCACTCTCAGAATTAGACAACTCAAACCACAAAACAAATGAGAAAGAAATTAAAGAAGTAAAAAGAATATTAGAAAAATTAGGTATGTTGGATCTTTGGAGAAAATTGAATGGAGACAGAAAGGAATATACTTTCTTCTCAGCAGTTCATGGAACCTATTCAAAAATTGACCATATATTAGGACATAAAGACCTCAAAATTAAATGCAAGAAAGCAGAAATAGTAAATGCTTTCTTTTCAGATCATGATGCAATAAAACTACATTCAACAAAAAGTTAGGGAAAAGACCAAAAAGTAATTGGAAACTGAACAATCTCATCTTAAAGAATGATTGGGTGAAGAGTAAATTATAGATACAATTAAAATTTCCTAAGATAATGACAATGATGAGACATCATACCAAAATTTGTGGGATGCAGCCAAAGCAGTAATAAGAGGGAATTTTATATCCTTACAGGCTTACTTGAATAAAACAGAGAAAGAAAAGATTAATGAATAGGGCTTGGAACTAAAAAAACTAAAAAAAGACCAAATTAAAAACCCCCAATCAAATACTAAATTGGAACTTCTAAAATTAAAAGGAGAAATTAAAAATATTGAAAGTAAAAAAATTATTGAACTAATGAATAAAACTAAGAGTTGGTTCTATGAAAAAGCCAATAAAATAGATAAACCTTTGGTAAATCTGATTAGAAAAAGGAGAGAGGAAAATGAAATTAGTAGTCTTAAAAATGAAAAGAGAGAACTTTCCACCAATGAAGAGGAAATTAGAGAAATAATAAGGAGTTATTTTGCTCAACTTTATGCCAATAAATTTGATAACCTAAGTACAATGGATGACTACCTCCAAAAATATAGACTTCCGAGACTAACAGAGGAGAAAGCAAATTGCTTGAATAGTCCCATTTCAGAAAAGAATAGAACAGGCAATTAAGCAACTCCCTAAGAAAAAATCCCCAGGACCAGATGGATTTACATGAATTTTGCCAAACATTTAAGACAATTTCCCAAATGCTATATAAATTATTTGATAAATAGGGAATGAAGGAGTCCTACCAAATTCCTTCTATGACACAGACATGGTACTGATACCTAAACCAGGTAGGTTGAAAACAGAGAAAGAAAATTATAGACCAATCATCCTAATGAATATTGATGCTAAAATCGTAAATAAGATATTAGCAAAAAGACTACAGAAAATCATCTCCAAGATACTACACTATGATCAAGTAGGATTTATACCAGGAATGCAGGACTGGTTCAATATTAGGAAAAACTATCATATAATTGCCATGTTAATAACAAATTAACAAAACCATATGATCATCTCAATAGATGCAGAAAAAGCATTTGATAAAATCCAATATCCATTCCATTAAAAACACTTGAGAAGTATGGGGAATAAATGGACTTTTCCTTAAAATAATCAGCAGCATCTATTTAAAACCATCAGTAAGCATCATATGTAATGAGACAACTCAACCATTCCCAATAAGATCTAGGAACAAGGTTGCCCACTATCACCGTTACTATTTAATATTGTATTAGAAACCAACTTTAGCAAAAGAGCTGAGAAAAGATTAAAGGAATAAGAATAGGCAATGAGAAACCAAATTATCACTCTTTGCCATGACATGATGGTATACTTTAGAGAACCCCAGAGATTCTGCTAAAAGTTATTAAAATAATCCACACTTTAGCAAAGTGGTTATAAAATAAACCCACATAAGTCATCAGCATTCATATATAATCACTAACAAAATCCAACAGTCAGAGTTTCCAAAGAGAAATTACATTTAAAAGTAACTACTGATAATATAAATATTTAGGAATCTATCTCCAAGGGAAAATCAAAACTTTATGAGCAAAATTACAGACCACTTTTCACACAAATTAAGTCTGATCTAACCAATTGGAAAAATAGTAAATGCTCTAGGATAGGCAAGCAAATATAATAAAGATGACAATATTACCTAAACTAATCTATTTATTTAGCTATACCAATCAGACCCAAAAACTATTTTAAGACCTAGAAAATAACAACAAAAGTTCATATGGAAAACTAAAGTCAAGAATATCAAGGAATCAATGAAAAAAAAAATCAAATGAATAAAGCTCACCAGATCTAAAATTATATTATAGAGCAGCAGTTACCAAAACTATTTGGTCAAGGAATAGATTAGTTGATCAGTGGAAAGAATTAGATTCAAGGATAAACAGGCAACAAAATAGCAACCTAGTCGTTGACAAACACAAAGATCCCAGCTTTTGGGATAAGAACTTAGTTTATAAAATTGCTGGAAAATTTGAAACTAATATAGCAGAAACTAGGCATTGATCTATACAACCCTAATGAAGATAAATAAAATGGGTTCATGATCTAGGCAAAAGAATGAAATTATTAATAAATTAGAGGAACACAGGATAGTTTACCTCTCAGACCTGTGGAAGGGAAGGTCTTTAGACCAAAACAGAACTAGAGATCATTACGATCACAAAATAGAAAATTTCATTATACCAAACTGAAAGTTTTGTACAAACAAAACTAATGCAGACAAGATTAGAAGGAAGCAAAAACTGGGAAAATATTTTTTACAGTCAAAGGTTTCTGAAAAGGCCCTATTTCCAAAATATAAGAAATTAACTCCAATTTATAAAAATCAAGCCATTCTCCATTTGAAAAATGGTCAAAGGATATGAACAGACAATTCTCAGATGAAAAAGAAACTATGTCTATCATATGAAAAGATGCTCCAAGTCATTATTATCGAGAAATGCAAATTAAGACAATTCTAAGATACACTACACACCTGCAGATTCTTTAACATGACAGGAAAAATAATGATGATTGTTGAGGATCGGGAAAACTGGACATTGATGCATTTTGGGGAGTTGTGAACGAATCCAACCATTTTGGAGAGTTTGAACTATGCTCAAAAAGTTATCAAACTGTGCATACCCTTTGATCCAGCATGTTACTACTGGGATTATATCCCAAAGAGATTATAACGAAAGGAAAGGGACCTGTATGTCACGAATGTTTGGAGCCCTTTTGTATGGCTAAAAACTGAAACTGAAATGGATGTCTATCAGTTGGAGAATGGCTAATAAATTGTGGCATATGAATATTATGGAATATTACTGTTCTGTGAAATGACCAACAGGATAATTTGAGAAAGGCCTGAGAGACTTACAGAACTGATGCTGAGGAAATGAAGAGCAGGACCAGAGATCATTATATACTCAACAACAAACTATATGATGACCAAGTTCTGATGGACCAAACCATCCCCTCAGCAACGAGATCAACCAAATCATTTCCAGTGGAGCAGTAATGAACTGAAACTATACCCAGAAAAAGAACTCTGGGAGATGACTAAAAATCATTACATTGGTCCCAATCCCCTATTTATCACACCGTTTTTTGATTTCCTTCACAACTAATTGTACAATATTTCAGAGTCTGATTCTTTTTGTACAGCAAAATAAATGTTTTGGTCATGTATACTTATTTTATCTAATTTATATTTTAATATATTTAACATCTACTGTCATCCCCATCTAGGGAGGGGTGGGGAGTAAGAGGTGAAAAATTGGAACAAGAGGTTTGGCAATTGTTAATGCTGTAAAGTTACCCATGCATATATCCTGTAAATAAAAGGCTATTAAATTTTTAAAAAAAGCCAATAAAATAGATAAGCCTTTGATAAGTCTGATTAGAAAAAGGAGGGAGGAAAATGAAATTAGTAGTCTTAAAAATGAAAAGGGAGAACTTTCCACCAATGAAGAGGAAATTGAAAAATAAGGAGTTATTTTGCTCAACTTTATGCCAATAAATTTGATAACCCAAGTGAAATGGATGACTACCTCCAAAAATAGACTTCCCAGACTAACAGAGGAGGAAGTAAATTGCTTGAATAGTCCCATTTCAGAAAAAAATAGATCAGGCAATTAAACAACTCCCTAAAAAATTCAGGCCAGATGGATTTACATGTAATTCTACCAAACATTTAAAGCACAATTGGCCCAAACTACATAAATTATTTGATAAAATGGAATGAAGGAGTCCTACAAAATTCCCTACACAGACATGGTCCTGATACTTAAACCAGGTAGGTTGAAAACAGAGAAAGAAAATTATAGACCAATCTCCCTAATGAATATTGATGCTAAAATCTTAAATAAGATATTAGCAAAAAGACTACAGAAAATCATCCCCAGGATAATACATTATGATCAAGTAGGATTTATACCAGGAATGCAGGGCTGGTTCAATATTAGGAAAACTATCAATATAATTGGCCATATTAATAACCAAATTAACAAAAACCATATGATCATCTCAATAGATGCAGAAAAAGGATTTGACAAAATTCAACATCCATTCCTATTAAAAAACACTTGAGAGTATAGGAATAAATGGACTTTACCTTAAAATAATCAGCAGCATCTATTTAAAACCATCAGTAAGCATCATATGTAATAGAGACAAACTGCAACCATTCCCAATAAGATCTGGAGTGAAACAAGGTTGCCCACTATCACCGTTACTATTTAATATTGTATTAGAAACGCTAGCTTTGGCAATAAGAGCTGAGAAAGAGATTAAAGGAATAAGAATAATCAGTGAAGAAACCAAATTATCACTCTTTGCCGACAATATGATGGTATACTTGGAGAACCCCAGAGATTCTACTAAAAAGTTATTAGAAATAATCCATAACTTTAGCAAAGTTGCTGGTTATAAAATAAACCCACATAAGTCATCAGCATTCTTATATATCACTAACAAAATCCAACAGTCGAGTTACAAAAGAAATTCCTTTAAAGTAACTACTGATAATATAAAATATTTAGGAATCCTCTCGGGAAAATCAGAAACTTTAGAGCAAAATTACAACCACTTTCCACAAAAATTAAGTCTGATCTAACCAAGTGGAAAAATATTAAATGCTCTTGGATAGGGCAAGCAAATATAATAAAGATGACAATACTACCTAAACTAATCTATTTATTTAGCCTATACCAATCACAGGCTCCCAAACAACTATTTTAATGACCTAGAAAAAATAACAACAAAGCTCATATGGAAAAACAAAAGGTCAAGAATTTCAAGGGAATTAATGAAAAAAAAAATCAAATGAAGGTGGCTTAGCTGTACCAGATCTAAAATTATAATATAGAGCAACAGTCACCAAAACCATTTGGTATTGGCTAAGGAATAGATTAGTTGATCAGTGGAATAGGTTAAGTTCAAGGGATAAAACAGTCAACAAATATAGCAACCTAGTCTTTGACATACACAAAGACCCCAGCTTTTGGGATAAGAACTTACTGTTTGATAAAAATTTCTGGGAAAATTTGAAACTAATATAGCAGAAACTAGGCATTGATCCACACTTAACACCGTACACCAAGATAAGGTCAAAATGGCTTCATGACCTAGGCATAAAGAATGAAATTATTAATAAATTAGACGAACACAGGATAGTTTACCTCTCAGACCTGTGGAAGGGGAAGGAATTTATGACCAAAGAAGACCTAGATATCATTACTGATCACAAAATAGAAAATTTCGACTATACCAAACTGAAAAGTTTTTGTACAAACAAAACTAATGCAGAAAAGATTAGAAGGGAAACAATAAACTGGGAAAATATTTTTACAGTCAAAGGTTCTGATAAAGGCCTCATTTCCAAAAATATATAGTGAATTAACTCTAATTTATAAAAAAATCAAACCATTCTATAATTGAAAAATGGTCAAAGGATATGAACAGACAATTCTCAGATGACGAAATTGAAACTATTTCTAGTCATATGAAAAGATGCTCCAGTCATTATTAATCAGAGAAATGCAAATTAAGACAACTCTAAGATACCACTATACACCTGTCAGATTGGCTAAGATGACAGGAAAAAAATAATGATGATTGTTGGAGGGGATGGGGGAAAACTGGGACATTGATGCATTGTTGGTGGAGTTGTGAACGAATCCAACCATTCTGGAGAGCAGTTTGGAACTATGCTCAAAAAGTTATCAAACTATGCATACCCTTTGATCCAGCAGTGTTACTACTGGGCTTATATCCCAAAGAGATCATAAAGAAGGGAAAGGGACCTGTATGTACACGAATGTTTTTGGCAGCCCTCTTTGTAGTGGCTAGAAACTGGAAACTGAGTGGATGCCCATCAGTTGGAGAATGGCTGAATAAATTGTGGTATATGAATATTATGGAATATTATTGTTCTGTAAGAAATGTCCAACAGGATGATTTCAGAAAGGCCTGGAGAGATTTATACAAACTGATGCTGAGTGAAATGAGCAGGACCAGGAGATCATTATATACTTCAACAACAATACTATATGATGACCAGTTCTGATGGACCTGGCCATCCTCAGCAATGAGATCAACCAAATCATTTCCAATGGAGCAGTAATGAACTGAACCAGCTACGCCCAGAGAAAGAACCCTGGGTGATGACTAAAAACCATTACATTGAATTCCCAATCCCTATATTTATGCCCACCTGCATTTTTGATTTCTTTCACAAGCTAATTGTACAATATTTCAGAGTCTGATTCTTTTGTACAGCAAAATAACGTTTGTATTATACTTATTGTGTATCTAATTTATATTTTAATATATTTAACATCTACTGGTTATCCTGCCATCTGGGGGGGGGTAAGAGGTGAAAAATTGGAACAAGAGGTTTGGAAATTGTTTAATGCCATAAAGTTACTCATGCATATAACCTGTAAATAAAAGGCTATTAAATAAAAATTTTAAAAAAAGGATTATTGTAGTTACCATGGATTTTGTTTTCTTAGATCTGATTATATCAGTCAATGTGAATTCATACAACTCTTAACATTTTTCATTGTATTCATGACATGTAACATTTCTTACACTATAGCAAGAGTTCATTGTGTTCATGTTCCACAATCATGATTTCCAATTATTTTTGCTACCACAAAAACTATTATTATATGGGGTGGAGCTAAGATGTCAGAGAGGACATACATTTCTTTCTGACCTTCTCCTACTACCCTCAAAGTAATTATGAAATCCAGGACCTGAATTAGCTCTGTACTGGCAAAATCCATGAATATCAGGAGTATAACATATTACCAGCAGAAAATAACTTCAAAAAATCACCAGAAATGGTCTGCTTCAATTGGGCAGGGAGGGAGGAGGGACAAGACAAGCAGGTCCAGCACAGATCCGAGTGTAGGCAATGCAGACTCCCAGGATGGTACAAGCTACACATAGCAAAGAATCTACAAGGAGGAATCTACAGAAATATTAGCAATTCTTCCCTGGCCAATAGCCAGTATATTAGCAGAGAAGTTATAAAATACCCAACACAAACACAAAAGGTAAAAAATGAACCCCAAAACACCAGAATCCCATGGGACCTGGCCACACCCACACAGCTCCAGGAGTGAGTCAGCACTGATACAGTGCAGCAGCTACTTTTTGTACAGGAAGCCACTGCCCCTTGTAGAGGAACCTTGGGCAACCTCCCTTGCCTTAAAAAGATGTCAACTTTAAAAAAATGAATAAAAAAGCAAAAAGAACTCTAACCAGAGATAGTTTATATGGTAAAAGAGAAGAACAGATTTCAAACCTGAGGAGACTAAAAGCAGATTGTCTCCAGATGAAGCTTCAAAAGATGATATAAAGTGATCCCCATCATACAAGGCTCGCCTAGAAAAAAACTATAAAAGATCTTGAAAGAGAGCTGGAAGAAAAATTGGGAAAGGAAATGATAACTTTAAAAGATGATTTGGAAAAGGCAATATTAAAATTATGTGAAGAAAATGTGTATGTGTATGTGCCAAAACGTTTGTGGCAGCCCTTTTTGTGGTGGGTAGAAACTGGAAAATGAATGGATGCCCATCAATTGTAGAATGGTTGGGTAAATTGTGGTATATGAATGTTATGGAATATTATTGTTCTGTAAGAAATGACCAACAGGATGAATACAGAGAGACTTGGAAAAACTTACATGAACTGATGCTGAGTGCAATGAGCAGAACCAGAAGATCATTATGCACTTCAACAACTATATCGTATGAAGACGTATTCTGATGGCAG
Source organism: Sarcophilus harrisii (assembly GCF_902635505.1). Classification (NCBI taxonomy): domain Eukaryota; kingdom Metazoa; phylum Chordata; class Mammalia; order Dasyuromorphia; family Dasyuridae; genus Sarcophilus; species Sarcophilus harrisii. The sequence continues at coordinate 200,862,744 of NC_045426.1, forward strand.
TGGATATCTTCAACAAAGAGAAGATCTAATTCAGTTCCAACTGATCAATGATGGACAGCATCAGCTACACCCAGAGAAAAAACACTGGGAAATGAGTGTGAACTGTTTGCATTTTTGTTTTACTTCTTAGGTTATTTTTACCTTTTAAATCTGAAGAATTACTTTCTTTCTGTGCAACAAGAAAACTGTACAGTTCTGCATACATATATTGTATCTAGGATATACTATAACATATTTAACATGTATAAGACTACCTGCCATCTAGGGGAAGGGGTGAAGGGAGGGAAGGAAAAAGTCGGAACAGAAGTGAGTGTAAGGGATAATGTTGCAAAAAATTACCCATGCATATGCAATAAAAAGTTATTTTTAAAACATTCAATTAAACAAATACAAAAAGAAGTAAAAAAGTGAAGAAAACTATTCATTACAAATCAGAAATGAACAAATGGAAATGAATTATTCAATGAGACATCAAGAATCAGTTAAGAAAAATAAAAAAAAATAAAAAGTATAAAAAAATTTAAAATACCTCATTGGGAAAACAACTGACCTAGAAAACAGATCTAGGAGAAACAATCTGAGAATTATTGGACTTCCACAAAACCATGACGAAAAAAAGAGCCTAGACTCTATTTTTCAGGAAATCATCAAAGAGAACTGCCTGAATGTCATAGAATCAGAAGGCAAAATAGCCATTGAAAGAATTCTCTGAAGGAAAAGAGATCCCAAAATTAAAACTCCAAAGAATATCATGGCTAAATTTCAGAACTATTGGACCAAAAAAAAAATATTACAAACAGCCAGAGAAAAACAAGTCAAATACTGAGGGGCCACAATAAGCATTCCCCAGCACCTAGCATCTTTCACCTTAAAGGATTGAAGGGCCTAGAATCTGATATTCTAAAAGGCAAAGGAGTTTGGAATGCAGCCAAGAATAAATTACCCCATTAAACTAAGCATCTTCTTTCAGGGAAGAAGATGGATATTCAATGAAACAGGTGAATTCCATTCATTTGTGATTAAAAGGCCAGAGCTGAACAAAAAATTTGATCTCAAAATGAACTCAAGAGAAGCATATAAAGGTAAAAAAAAAGCTCTTGAGAACTGTATTTCTGATATAAATATACATAGAGAGTGCATGTATAATTTGATTTTACTGTTATGATATAAAAAAGAAAATACTTGTGGAAAAGGAGATTATAAGAGAAAAAGGGGGAAATGAAGGTAAAATGAGGGAATTTGGTTCAAAGAGTAATTCTGTAACAGAATCTATTATGCTTCAGGTGAAGTTAAAAAAAAGAATCAGGAGTAGCCATCCTGATTTCAGATCAAAGATAATGAGGAAACCAAATTATAAATTTTTGTAGGTGATATGATGGTATTCTTAGAGAACCCTAGAGAATCCACCAAAAAAACTATTAGAAATAATCCACAACTTTACCAAAGTTTAAGGATACAAAATAAATCCACATAAATCATCAGCATTTTTATACATCACTGACAAAATTCATCAGTAAGGGATAGAAAGGGAAATTTCATTTAAAATAACTATCAATGGTATAAAGTATTTGGGAATCTATCTTTAAAGTGAAAGTCAGGAAATATATGAGCAAAACTTAAAAAACACTTTCCACACAAATAAAGTCAGAGCTAAACAATTGGGAAAATATCTAGTGCTCTTGGATAGGTGGAGCAAATATAATAAAGATTGCAATACTACCTAAACAAATCTATTTATCAGACTTCCAAGAAATCATTTAACTGACCTAGAAAAAATAACAACAGTATTCATCTGAAAGAACAAAAGGTCAAGAATTTCAAGGGAATTAATGAAACAAAAGCAAATAAAGGTGGCCTAGGTATAGCAGATCTAAAACTATATTATAAAGCAATGTTCATCAAAACCATTTGGTAATGGCTAAGAAATAGACTAGTTGGTCAGTGGAATAGGTTAGGCTCATAGGACAAAATACTCAATAACTATAGCAATCTAGTGTTTGACAAATCTAAAGACCTCAGCTTTTCTGATAAGAACTCGCTATTTGACAAAAACTTCTGGGAATATTGGAAACTAGTATGGCAGAAAATAGGCACTGACCCACGCATAACACTGTATACCAAGATAATCTTAAAATGGGTTCATGATATAGACATAAAGAATAATACTATAAACAAATTGGAAGAAAATAGAATAGTTTACCTCTCAGACCTGTGGAGGAGGAAGAAATTGGTGACCAAAGAAAACTAGAGATCATTATTGATCACACAATAGAAAGCTTTGATTATATAAAATTAAAAAGTTTTTGCACAAACAAAACTAATGCAGACAAGATTAGAAGGGAAGCAATAAACTGGGAAAACATTTTTGTATTCAAAGGTTCTAATAAAGGCCTCATTTCTAAAACATATAGAGAATTGACTCAAATTTATAAGAAATCAAGCCATTCTCTAATTAATCAATGGTTAAATAATATGAACAGATAATTTTCAGTTGAAGAAATCAAAACTATTTCTAGTCATATGAAAAGGTGCTCCAAATCACAATTGATCGGAGAAATGCAAATTAAGACAACTCTGAAATACCACTACACACCTGTCAGACTGGCTATTATGACAAGAAAAGATAAATTACAAATATTGGAATGGATGTAGGAACACTGGGACATTGATAAATTATTGATGAACCTGTGATCGGATCCAACCACTCTGGAGAGCAATTTGGAACTATGTTCAAAAAGTTATCAAACTGTGCATACCCTCTGACCCAGAAGTGTTTCTATATCCCAAAGAGATCTTAAAGAGACCCACATGTGTAATAAGGTTTGTGGCAGCCCTTTTTTTTCAGTGACAAGAAACTGGAAATTGAGTAGATGCCCATCAATTGAAGAATGGCTGAGTAAATTATGGTTTATGATTGTTATGGAATATTATTGTTCTGTGAGAAATAGCCAATAGTATGATTTTAGAGAGGCCTGGAGAGACTCACATGAAGTGATGCTAACTGAAATGTGCAGAACCAGAAGATCATTATACACAGCAACAGCAAGACTGACGAACGTGGCTATCTCCAACAATGAGATGATTCAAACCAGCTCCAATTGTTCAGAGATGAAGAGTGCCAACTATACCCCAAGAGAGGATCATGGGAGCTGATTGTGACCACAACATAACATTTTTACTCTTTCTGTTGTTGTTTGCTTGCATTTTGTTTTCTTTCTCAGGTTTTCTTTTTTTTTCCTTCTTGATCCAATTTTTCCTATGCAGCAAGATAACTATATAAATGTGTATACATATATTAGGATTTAACATATATTTTAACATATTTAATATTTATTTGGACTTCTGCCATCTAGGTGATGGGGTGGGGGCAGAAGGGGAAAACTTGAAACAAAAGGTTTTGAAAGGGTCAGTGTTGAAAAAGTGCCTATGCATATATTTTGTAAATAAAAAGCTTTAATAAAAAAAATTAACAAATAAACAAAAAAAGTACTACTATAGATATTTTTATGTGTATGGAGATTTTTATAACTATTATTAATTTTGTTAGAGTATAATCGCAGTAATAGAGTCCCTGCTGCAAAAGGGTACAATAATTTTGATCACTTTATTGGTTTTATAAAGTAATTATAACATTTCATAGCTCTTCCAACAATGCCTGTCCTTCCACAATTACCAGGATGCTGACAGTGACCATTTTGTGGGACAATCAACTTTGTGAATTTTCAATGTCTATGCTAAAAATTGTTTTAAATTACATTTTTCTTTAGAGTATTCCTTCATGAAGTTTGAAGACCTTGTAAAGAAAATTATTTGTTCGTATCCTTTGAACATTTATCTGTTGGGGAATGGCTAAACACACACACAAACACACACATATGTATTTTAAACATCAAATTCTTGTAAAAAAATTATCTAAAGTTTTTTTCTTTCCCATTCAATCACTTTCTTTTTTATTTTCGATGCTTTAATTTTGTCTATATAGAATTTCTTCATTTTCATGTAGGAAAAGTTATTTATTTTGTCTCTACAGAAGTTCTTCATTTTTATGTAACCAAATTTATCTATTTTGTCATGTGTAATTACTGCTATCTCTTGTTCAGTTAAGAATGTATCTCTTCTCTTTTCTTGATTCTTTGTATGTAATCAGTCAAGTGACTCAAATATATTTTAGGAAATATAAGTTCATATGTTCACATTTATATACAAATATACATACCTTGCATATATATATGTGTGTATAATACATATATATGTATGTGTCTGTATATATGCATAAACATGTGTGTGTCTATGTGTGTTTGTATCTGGATCTGTGGAGAATGTTTTTGGGAATTCTATGATTTTGTTTAAGATATCATCTATTAAAATGGGATGAATAACACTGAACACTGTATAATTATGATAACCAAAATTTATCCTGCAGAAGTTAAGAAAATGCAGTTCCATGCTTTCATGAACTAACATTAAGAAAATTTTAAAATTAAGCAATTTCTTTGTATTTCACCAGATTTGTGATAAGCTTGCATCAGTCTTTGGGTCTGACCAACATAATATAGGTCTTTAGTTAAATGCCCCTAAGCATCAAGTTGTAATCTTACCAATGCAGGATTAGGATCAAGCAATTTACTAAAGGTTTTGTCCAAATTTCTTTGATTGAGTGAAGTTTTCTTAGAAGAAAAATATTGGACTAGACCATAATTGAGTAGAAAGAAAACTGAATTAGCTCCAGATTTGAGTCATAAGATGGACCCAATGTGGCACACTCAATTCTCATATTAGTGATCATGTGCTGACTACAAACATAGCCACATAGACACAGAAACATACAGCACAGCACAGCACAAACACACTTTTCAATTCACAAGATTTGCTTAGTTTATTTTTAAAAACCAAATTAATAAATGAGGCATTTTTCATCAAGTCAGCTCTTGTTTTATCTAGTTAATTTTTAGCTTCTAATTTTATCTCTAATTAAAAGATTTAAAATTTAGTATAATTAGGGATTTTAAATTTTTTTCAAAAATTTTTCATTGTATTCAATTCATTAATCTTCTCTTTCTTATTATTAATACATTATTTTATTGTATATTATATATTAGCATATATTATTAGCATAAGCATTTAAAGAGATACATCTTCCTTTCATTACTGCTTTGGTTGAATTTCACAAATTTTGCTATACTGTCTCATAGTTGACATTTACTTTAATAAAATTATTGATTGCTTCTGTGAATTTTTTATTTGATACACTTTTTGATTCCTTCCATTTTTCTTGGACTTTTCCTGTTTCTCTATTGTGTTTGATTGATTTCTATATTCAACTAAGTGAATTCATAGTCTTCCTTTGAAGCATTACTTCTTAAATCCCTCCACACACATACATACATTTCCCTTCCATCTATAAAACTCATTCTTGAATGACTCTTTTATATGAGATATTTTTTCCCATTTTGTCTCTCCCTTCTTTATTTTCCAAATATATCACTCCTTAGTCTTTCATTTTTTAAAATTTTGATATTATTCCAACATACTTATCAAAGTAGATTCTTTCTATCTCCTCTAAAGATGATGAAGTTTTTTGGAGAATATCTAATGAAATACTGCTAAATCAAAGGGTATGCACACTATGATAACTTTTTGAACATAGATTCAAATTGCTTTATAAAATGGCTGGATTGGTTCACAATTCAAATCACATCCTCTCCAACATTCATCATTATTTTTTCCTATCATCTTAGCCAATTTGAGAGGTATGTAGTGGTATCTCAGACTTGTATTAGTTTGCAATTGTCTGATCAATAGTGATTTAGACCACCTTTTCATATAACTAGATATGGTTTTAATTTCTTCATCTGAAAATTTTCTGTTCATATCCATTTATCAATTGAAGAATGGCTTGAATTCTTATAAATGTAAATCAAATCTCTATATATTTTAGAAATGAGACCTTTTCAGAACCCTTAAATGTAAAAATACTTCCCAATTTATTGCTTCCCTCTCAATCTTATCTGCATTCATTTTGTTTGTGCAAAAACATTTTAGCTTAATGTAGTCAAAACTATCTTTTTGGTATTCAGTTATGAGTTCCATTTCTTCTTTGGTCACACATTTCTTCCTTCTTCAAAGATCTGAGAAGTAAACTATCCTATGTTTTATTAATTTGCTTAGGTCACTCGTTATGGCTAACTCATGAACCCATTTCAACCATTGTTTATAATATCATTCTTTTTGTCTAGATCATGAACCCCTTTCAACCTTATCTTGGTACATGGTACCAATATCCCTGTCCCTGTTTTCCCAATGGGTCAATGCCTAGTTTCTGTCATATTAGTTTCCAATTTTCCAGCAGTTTTTTGTCACATAGTGAGTTCTTATCCCAAAAGCTGGGTCTTTGACTTTGTCAAGCACTAGACTGCTATAATTACTATTTTATTCTGGAGACTTAATCTATTCTACTGATTGCCTACTCTGTTTCTTAGCCAGTACCAAATGGGTTTGATGACCACTGCTTTATAATATAGTTTTAGATCTGGAGCAGCTGGGCCACCTTCATTCACATTTTTTCATTAATTCCCTTGAAATTCTTGAACTTTTGTTCTTCCAAATGAACTTTATTATTATTTTTTCTAGATCTGTAAAATAATTTCTTGGGAGTTTGATTAGTATGACACTAAATAAGTAAATTAATTTAAATAGTGTTGTCATTTTTATTATGGAATTAATTGTTCTTTAAATGTTTGGTAGAATTCACTTGTGGATCCACTTGACCCTCGAGATCTTTTCTTATGAACTTCATTAATGGCTTGTTTAGTTTCTAAAATGGGACTATTTAAGTAATTTATTTCTTTTTCTATTAATCTGGCCAATTTATAAATATTTATCCATTTTGCTTAGATTATCAGATTTGCTGCCATACAATTGGGCAAAATTGCTCTAAATTATTGTTTTAATTTCTTTGTCAACAGTGATAAGTTCATCCTTTTCATTTTCCATACTGGTGATTGTAATATTCTTCTCTAAAGTGTAATATTCTCTGGGAGCAGGTTTCCTGAGGGGCTTCTGGAGGTAGCCTTAGTTTCAGTTCAATATAATCATCCCAAATGCAGCCAGGAGTTAAAGTCCAAATCTTTTATTGTCTCCTTCAAATTCTTGTCTCCTTCACTTGGAGCTCAACTAGTTTTTCTGGAGACTTTCTATAGTCTTTGTTCCAAGAGCTTAAACTGCCTTCTCTGGTTTGTGAATATCCCATACTGAATCCTGGCTTCTGAATCTCCCAGAGTGAATCCTGGTTGAGGTTCCTAGCTTATATATGCTCTCTTAAAGGTATGAATCTTATACCACTACACCTGTCAGACTGGCTAGAATGACAGGGAAAGATAATGCAGAATATTGGAGGGGATGTGGGAAAACAGGGACATTAATACATTGTTGATGGAATTGTGAATACACCCAACCATTCTGGAGAGCAATTTGGAACTATGCTCAAAAAGTTATGAAACTGGGCATACCCTTTGATCCAGCAGTGTTATTACTGGGCTTACATCCCAAAGAGATCTTAAAGAAGGGAAAGGAACTTGTATGTGCAAGAATGTTTGTGACAGCCCTCTTTGTAGTGGCTAGAAACTGGAAACTGAGTGGATGTCCATCAATTGGAGAATGGCTGAATAAATTGTGGTATATGAATATTATGGAATATTATTATTCAGTAAGAAATGATCAACAGGATGATTTCAGAAAGGCCTGGAGAGACTTACATGAACTGATGCTGAGTGAAATGAGCAGGGCCAGGAGATCATTATATATTTCAACAACAATACTATATGATGATCAATTCTGATGGACCTGGCCATCTTCAGCAATGAAATGAACCAAATCATTTCCAATGGAGCAGTAATGAACTGAACCAGCTATGCCCAGTGAAAGAACTCTGGGAGATGACTTAGAACCATTATATTGAATTCCCAATTCCTATATTTTTGCCTGCCTGCATTTTGGATTTCCTTCATAGGCTAATTGTACAATATTTCAGAGTCTGATTGTTTTTGTACAGCAAAATAATGGTTTGGTCATGTATATTTATTTTGTATTTAATTTATACTTTAATATATTTAACATGTATTGATCACGCTGCCATCTAGGGGAAGAGGTGGGGGGGAAAGAAGGGAAAAATTGGAACAAAAGGTTTGGCAATTGTCAATGCTGTAAAATTACCCATGCATATAACTTGTAAATAAAAAGCTGTTTAAAAAAAAAGAAAAAAACCTAGAGCAGAATTTTAATCTGATCTGTTAAGTTGATAGGGCTATTTCCAAAACTTTATAGAGAATCCTCAATTAGAGGAAGTTTATAACTTTTTTTTTTAAGAATAAAAAAAGTATTAATGTTAAATGTGATTCTTTTATGTGGAAATAGGATATTCTGTATGAATTTTAATTGATGATATTTATTCATCTTAAAGTTGTACCCATTATTTAAAGGGACTCTGAGAATAATAGTTTTTGTCTTTGTCCATTTGAAAATGTTTCTGTTATGGACAATATGCAGTTTAGAATTTTTCTGTGTATTGGGTATTTTAAAACCAAAATGTGTAAGGTTGAATTTAGAATTATCTACTTAGAAATGAAAAATAAACTGTAAACTTTCTAGGATGGATTTCTTACTGTGATCCTGGAGACTTAGATTCATCTGAACCTTTCATTAATGATAATTGCTGTAGGAGATAAAATCTCTTGGGACTGCTGCTGATATTTATTTGGAGTTTTAAATTACCATTTAAATGGTAAATTTAAATTTAAATTTACATATGACTCTCTGATAGATCATCAAGCCAGTGATCCACTATCTGAAAGGAATGTGCCATAAGCTGTAATGGGCTGAGGTTTGAGTTGATGCACTGAGGTCCCAAGTACCTGAGGCTAAATAGTAATTGGGCTATACTCTATTAATATACATGATTGGATAAAGAATGGTCCCTGCCCACTCTCCATGCAAGTCCTGATGTGTTGTATAGGAAATGATGATTTTGGTGGGTGGAGGCAGAGAGGGAGAGAGGAAGAGAAGCTGGGAGAGATTGGGCCTGGGTTCGAGACTCCGAGTTGCTGGTTGTGTGGCTGCTGGTTGAGCTAGCTTCTTGACTCAGCTGCACACATTGCTATCGCTGATTCTCTTCCACCTCTGATCCTTCTTCACTGAGAATAAAGACTGACAGTTTTCCCCTAACCTGAACTCCTGACTCGGACTGATTTTAAAATATGCAATCTTCACAATAAGCTACTTGGAAGAAGTTGTTACAGGTGGAAGTTAGTATCTGGGAACAAATTAAAAGGATCTTAGCCTCTGCTGAAAGTAGGATCCTTCTGATTCAATTTACTGTGGTGTTCTTTTGAATGAGAACTCACCTGGATTATTCCTGAGTCTGGCTTAAGGTGGAATTGTTAAAAATTGGGATAATTACCTGAAGTACAACTGAGTTGAGAATGTTTTATTCTGTATGTGCTCTCAGGTCAAGACCTTAAGGATCAATTTTGATACTATTTAAATCATGTCTCTGATTTTTCCTCTGATAGAAAATTTCTGTAATCAAAGCAAGTGGTCAGTGGAAGATATAAAACACTATAGAAGTTTATATATATTTTGATTTGCAGCCCAGCCCTGGAGAATTCTCTAGTTTGCTGCTATAAAATCTTTAACTTTTTTGCTTCCTGGGGCTGGAGTTTCTTTATCTAAAAGCCTACTTCATCAAATTATTTGGGGCCACTCCCACTTTCCCTTTTGTTCATTTAGAGGAAGCAGACAATCTTATCATGACTTGATTAAGCTAAGGTCTTTTTTTAGGATCCTGAAAACTAAACTAATCTGACTAAAGTCTTTTACACCTTATGTTGATGGAAGGTGGGGCTAAGTCCTTGGGGTCTCTGGGATCCTAATCCTAGACCCTTGCTCAGTTATCAAAGATCTATACTGACTTCAAATGCATCTTTCATGTTTTGCGTTATCATGGGGGCTATATGAAAAAAAGGGGGATTTTTGACAGTCAAACAATCCCCCATTAAGTATGCAGAGAAAATGATTACTGCCAGCTGTCCATGTATCTAGAGAGGTTTTTGTTTCTTAAATGAAGGGGAATTCACTTCAGGTAAAGGAAAGAGACTTACACATCAGCTGCCCATGTTGCTGATTGTTTGCACCTGACCATGGCCACTTTAATTCCCCAATTCCTATGTTCCCTTATATAGCTCCCAGGCAAGTAAATTCTGAAAGGACTGTTAAAAGGGCCTGCACATAGATCCCTTGCAGGGGCTTCAAACTGTTTTCAATTTTATTACCACCTGTACTAATTGGGTAAATAAGACTCTCTGTAAGATTCTAGGGTGTTTGCTGGGAGAGAACATACTCACTTAGGGCACAATGTTCTACCCATTGCACCTACTCCTTTGAGGAAGCAAGAATTTTGGAAACATTCTTTGACATCTATCCTAGGAAAAGTTGTTTGGAAGAGAGGCATTTATGATAGCCTCATATGCCCCCCAGTCTTCTTCTGGGTGGGTTTCTGGTAACGTTACTATTCCTAGTACTCTCCATATTAACTCTATTTTTGTTTATTCTTTCTCTTTTGCTCATATTTAATTCTTGTATTTTTAATATACTTCTGAGAGTTGCTTCTTCCAAACTCCAAATCATGAAATTCCAACCACTTGGTCAACCTGAAATCACCTGAGACCTGATTCTGACATTCAACACCGGACACTGCTGCCACCACCTAAAAATCACTTGTCTCTCCTTTTCAGTCTAGACCCCATTAGGTAGGGCCAGTTATATGCTCCTTGTCAGCCTGAAGCACTTCCAGAAGATGAGACCTTCGTCCCTTTATCCCAAATAATTCTGGGTTTGGACTGCTTGAGGTGGGAATGATATAACAATGGACCTGAGACCCTCAGGCCTCCACAGTGCTGTAGTTCTATGGCTGCCAGGTACTAATATGTTCTATACCAAGACCAATAGTGGGAGTTGGTGGAAGCAGGGTCTCTGATTCCTGCTCATTGCTTTAAGCAGCAATATCCTGTTTGTCACCCGCTTGCTTATGTCCTTAATCATTAGAGTAGTTCAAGATTTAGCCAAGTTCAGGAGTAGCTAAAGTGGTTCCTGAAAGCTTCCACTGATGTGCTGGTGTTGGTTCTAAATGGTAGAGGGCAGATTACAGGTAATATTGAAGAGAACGTCCAGTCTGAAGGCCAAAGTCACAAAGATGCCATAGTGGAAGATATATATATATTGGGGTGAGAAATCTTCAAACGGATGAAAAGGTCGGGGAGACTGAATGGGACTGATTGGATGAAGCATTTCTTAGTATTGAGTTACATGATCCCTGTTCCCAGAATTGAGAAATTGGACTTTGGACTCTGGATTCAAGAAGGACCCTAGAAAGTCACATGGTCTCTAAAAGCTCAGACAGGAAGTGACAGGAGGTTACAGGAAGTGACATGACCTATTGGGGATGGATGGGGCAGACGACATTGGTGACCATTGGTCAAAAGTGGTTATATCCTTTTAGTCTATCCAATGGAAAATCTTTGGTCTTTTCCTATTTAACCCACCATAACTTCCACCTGGCCAGGTTGCAGGGACAATGGCAGGAGTTGGGATGGCTCCCAGATGTATCTGGGCCTCTCCCTGCAGGGATTAAATAAATACTTTCTCTTAGTACCTGAACATGTCTCTAATTAGTTAATTTGGGAAAGGAATCTAGCAAAATTTCCCCTAAGAATTGTTTTGGCTGCATCCCATAGATTTTGTTATGTTGTCTCATTATTGTCATTCTCTTGGATGAAATTATGGATTGTTTCAGTGATTTGTTGCTTGGCCCACCCTTTTTTTTTAGAATAAGATTATTTAATTTTCAATTGATTTTTAGCCTATCTTTCCCTGACCTTTTATTGAATATAATTTTTATTGCATTGTGGTCTGAAGAGGAAGCACTGGCTATTTCTGCCTTTCTCCATTTGATTGTGAAGATTTTTATGGAATAATATAGGGTCATTTCTTTTGTGCAGGGGCCAGGTACTGCTGAGGAAAAGGTGTATTCCTTTCTATCTCTGTTCAGTTTTCTCCAGATGTCTGTCATATTTAGGATTTCTAGGATCGTATTAGTTTCTTTAATTTTTTTCTTATTTATTTTGTGCTTAGATTTGTTTGATTCTGAGAGAGAAAGGTTGAAGTCCCCCACTAGTATAGTTTTGATGTCTATTTCTTCTCATAATTGGCTTAAATTTTTTTCTAGGAATTTGGCTGCTCTAAACCTTGGTATATATACATTTAATACTATTACTACTCCATCATTTATGATACCCTTCATCAAGATGCACTTTCCTTCCTTATCACTTTTAATTAGAAAGATTTTTACTTTTGCTTTATCTAAGATCAGAATTGCAAACTCAGCTTTTTTTTACTTCATAATAAATTCTGTGCCAGTTTTTTTATCGTTACTCTCTATGTGTCTCTCTGTCAAATATGTTTTTTGTAAATAACATATTGTAGAATTATTATTTTTTAAATATACTCTGGTATTCATTTCCATTTTATGGGAGAGTTCATCTCATTCACATTCACAATTATAATTACCAGTTCTGTATTTCCCTCAATCCTATTTTTTCCCTGGTGCATAGTTTTTGTTTGCTTACCATCCTGTCTTTTGTTGTGTTTTTACCTATCCCACCCACTACCTTATCTCCTTCAGCCTTTCCCCCTTCTCTTACCTTTTTTTCCTAGTGCTTCTGCCTTGCCTTCTATCCAGCTACTCCTTTTCCTTCCTCTTTCTCCTCCTAATTCTTTATAGGGTTACATAAATTTCCATACCCAACTGAATGATTAAGTTATTCTCTCTGAGAGCCAAAACTGATGAGATCAAGCTTCAAACAATGCTCATCACCCTTCCTTCTTTCCCTTCTTTGTAATAGGTCTTTTGTGCTTCTTTATGTGACTTAATTTGTTCTATTATACCTCCAGTTTCCTCTTCTTCCAGTACATACTTTTTCCACCCCATTCATGACTTTTTCTGTGGTATCACATCAGAGTACATTCATAAACACACCCTCTGGCTGATGCCAGCCTCTGTCTACCCCAGGAACAGATAAAGTTCTCAACAGTTACAGATATCATTTCCCATCCAGGAATGTAAACAGTTTAGCCTTTAAATAACATCTATTTCCCCTCATTATCTTTCTATGTTGCTCATGAATGCTGTGTTTGTAGATCAAATTTTCTGTATAGTTCTGGTTTTTTCAATAGAAATGATTCAGTCTCTTACTTCATTGAAGATCCTTTGTCTCTCCTGAAAGATGATGCTGAGTCTTGCTGGGTAATTATTTTTTGGTTGTAACCCTAGGTCCTTTGCCTTTAAGAATATGGTATACCAGCCCCTCCAATCCTTAGTTGTAGAAGCTTCCAGATCCTGGACAAACTTGACTGTTGCTCCTTGATATTTAAATTGTTTGTGTCCAGCAGCTTGTGGTATTTTTTTTTCCTTGAGATTGTAGTTCTGGAGTATTTCAACTGTGTTCCTTTGGGTTTTCCTTGTGGGATCTCTTTCTAAATGTGATTGATTGAGTCTTTTAATGACTGTTTCCCAATCTGTTTCTACAATACTGGGACAGTTTTCCTTGATGATCTTTTGAAGAATGCTGTTAAGGCTCTTTTATTGATCACAGCTTCAGGTAGACTGATAATTGTTTGTCTCTTCTGGATCTATTTTCCAAGTCAACTGTTTTTCCAATGAGGTATTTTACATTTTCTTCCATTTTTTCATTCTTTTTAGTTTGTTTGATTCTTCATGTCTCATAGAGTCATTAGCTTCCATTTTCCCTATTGTGGTTTTTAAATGTGTGATTTTCTTCATTTTGCTTTTGTATTTCTTTTTCCATTTGGTTAATTCTACTTTTGAAGATGTTGCTTTCTTCAATGGATTTTTTTTTTGGTTTTTGGTCATTGTTACAATTATATAAACAATATATTGTCAAATTCTGGTCCTAAACTATTGTGAAATACACTTAACTTTTATGGGTGAGCTCTCATTCATGTTCATAGTTATGATAATTATCATTTTCCTTTCACCATATTATCTTCTGTTTAACCTTTCACTTATTTATTTTTTACTCTGTTCTTCCTTTAAAATCTGTTTTCATTCAGACCACTGTCATATTCCCTTAATGTGTATCTTAATATACTCTTCTTCTTTTCAGGGTTTCCTTTTTCTTATCCCTTTTCCTTGTTGAATAACAAGGATTTCTAAAACTAACTGATTGGGTATACATAGTTATTACATAATTTATATATTTTTTTCTTTTAACCAATTCAAATGAGAATGAAATTCAAGTGTTGACCATCCTATCCCATTTTAATCTCTCCTATAAAGTTTTTACTTGTATATCTGTTACATGTGAGATTATATTCCCCATTTTCTCTCTGTGCATCCCTTTAACTTTCCCCAGTACATCATTTTTTCTCTCTATTTTATATGATTCCAAAATAATCAATTAATATCTCTGCCCTCTGACCATAAAAACTCCCTCTAACTACCTTATTAATGACAAAGTTATTAGGATTAACATGTATCAGCATCTTATATGGGAAGGTAAAGAGTTCAATCTTATTAAGTCCTTTATAAATTCTCTTTCTTTTTTTATCTTTTTATGTTTCTCTTGAGTTTTGTGTTTGAACATCAGAATTTTTTATGCAGTTCTGTTTTATTCCCAATCAGGAATGTTGGAAAATTCTATTTCATGAAATAAAATTAAATACTCATGAATATATTTATTTATGTATATAGCTATATATTTTGTAGACAGATATATGCAAAATAGATCTTTTGAAGGGTGCTATATCCTTCTTAATGGTGTGTGTAACAAATATGTGTATATATATATATATATATATATATATATATATATACAAAGAGAGAGAGAGAGAGAGACAGAGAGACAGAGAGACACACAGAGAGAGACAGAGAGAGAGGCAGAGAGAAACAGAGAGACAGAGAGTAACACGCACACACACCAAATTTGTATTATCCAATTGCTAATGTCAATTTTAGACATATGATTTACATTTCCAAATATAAAACATAAAACAAATTATCCTTATTGAGTCCCTTCATAATAGTCTTTGAAATTGATTTGCGTATGTTAAATTTTCAATTGGTTCAGATTTTTTAAAACAAAATCCTGAAAATTTAAGAATTCATTGAATGTCTACTTTTTCATTCAATATGATATTTACTTTTGCTGGATAGATTGTTCTTGGCCATAACTCAAGAGCCACGGATAAATTCTGTCCCATTCTTATTATAAGTACAGCATATGTGAATTGCTTTTGTTGTTATTGCTACTTGTAGAATTTTCTCTTTAATCTGGACTTTTCAAAATTTAGTAATGATGTTTTCCCTTGTAGGATCTCTTTGAGGTACTGATTCATGGAGGGTTTTTTTTTTTCCTTTTTCTACTTTCTCCCTTGTTCCATCACTTCAGGACAACTTTATTTCTTGTATTATTGTGTCAAGGTTCTTTTTTTTAGTCATAACTTTTATGTAGTGGAATTATTTTTATATTTTCTCTTCTTAAACTGACATGTAGATCAGTGTTTTTTGTTATTTTTCACAATTTCTACTAGTTTTTTTTTTTCATTTTATACTTTGTTTTATTATTTCTTGGTCTCCTAACTTCACTGATGTCCCTTTGCCCAATTCAAATTTTCAAAGAGTCATTTTATTCTTTCAGACTCCCGATGCCTTTTTCTAGTTGGTTGAGGTTCTTTTAATAATCTTCTTATTTTCTTGGACTGTTTCTTTTTAATTTTCCCCTCAATATCCCTTATTTTGATTTTCAAAGTCTTTGTTTGGAGTTCTATAAATTCTTTTTGGGCAATAAGCCATTTAACATCAGTATTTCAAGTAGGGCTGGCCTTTTTTACTTCAATATCCTCTTCTGAAGATGAACCCCTGTCTTCTCTATTCCTATAGTAACTTTCCATAGTTGGGTTCTTCCTCGTTTGCCTGTTTATTATTTTTAAAATAAGAACTTCACACAGTAATCACCTCTGGTCCTGAGGTACAATGTAGGAAAATGGTGTCTCTGGGTTCACTTCAATTCTTCCCTCTTGATCTGGAATTCAAAATCAAAAACTCCATTTTCCTGTAAGTGCCCTTAACTAGCAGTTACCCTGACATACTGCTTCTGAATTCACCAATTGTGCTGATTCCTTCTCACTCAAAGCGATATCCCAGCAGCCCAGCTGGCCCTATTATTTCTTATAAACAGAGGTTTCCTCAGTCTTCTTGGACTCAGATCCCTGATTTCCCACAGTATCTAGGATGTAAATCCTGTGATTTAGGTTGAGGCTTCCTCTAAACCCAAATGCTGCAGGGCTTCCTTCTAGCTCTTTTACTGGAGCTATCCTGGAGGTGTTTTCACTTCACACCTTAAAGAGAGGTTTTTCTTTCAGGTTTCTCTGATTGTCCTAGGAAGAGCACTTTCTACCCCAAAGCTTATTTGCTTTTCACAATTCTATGTTTCCCCTGAAGCATAATTTTGTTTTATTTGTGGGAGAAATCTAGAGTGTTTGAAATTTTCTCATCTATCCCTTTAACTTTCCATAATCATCCCTAATTCTAATTTTCAATGAATAGTTTTTAATGAGATTGTGTACTTATGTTTTTTTTTTTTTTTCATTTGGCTACTTCTGCTTTATAAGGAGTTATTTTTATCAGTGATATTTGTACTTCCTTTCATGTCTTTTTTGGCCAATTCTGTTTTCTAAAAATGTGCTTTTCTTCAGCAAGGTTCTTCATTGAGCATTTTATGAGAAATTTCATTTTAAATGAGTACAGGATTAATAAGATGCTTGAGAGTTTATGCATCAAGATAGATATAGAAACTACATGAATACAATTACAAATGCCTCTTTATGGAAATAAAAGCAGATTTAGATAACAGGGGATATATTAATTTCTCATGAATAGGCTATGTCAATATATTACAAATGACCACACTACCTAAGTCAATTTATTTATTCATTTACACACCAATCAAGCTATTATTTTATTGACCTAAAAATATTCATCTA
The DNA here is from genome assembly GCF_902635505.1 of Sarcophilus harrisii. Classification (NCBI taxonomy): domain Eukaryota; kingdom Metazoa; phylum Chordata; class Mammalia; order Dasyuromorphia; family Dasyuridae; genus Sarcophilus; species Sarcophilus harrisii. Next base: position 200,879,856 of record NC_045426.1, read on the forward strand.
GATACTCAAAATGTCAAGAACATCAGGGGAATCATTGAAAAAATAAAGGAAAGGAATCTAGCAGTACTGAATCTGAAAATATAAAAAAATCTCAAAAAATAAAATAATTTGATATTGAACAAGAAATAAATTATGCAGTACCACATTATATGTTAGTTACACAATATCCAGAAGCAAATGGGAACCTAGGCTCTGAGAAGCAGAAAAAATCTCAGGTATTAGGGTTAGAACTCAAAGTTTGTGGAAAATTCTGAGGAAAAAAAAATCAAAAAGAGCTTTATATAAACTAGGGAAGGGTAGCATCTAATGCCACATAACGTAAGTTCAAAATAAGTATATGATTTTGATATAAAAACATTATCATAAGAAATTATGGCAGAATGGAAGATATTACCTGTCAGATTTGTTGATAGGTAAAGAATTATTGACCAAACAAGAGACAGAAATGCCTAGATATAAAATGGATAATGTTGATTACCTAAAATTAAGATGTTCTTGTGCAAAAAAAAAAATCAACCAAAATTAGAAAGAAATCAGGAAACTGAAGGACAAGGTTGTAGCAAATTTCCCCAATAAAAAATTCATTTCTCAAAGTACAAATTAGATCATTTCTCTCCCTCCCCCTTTTCCTCCTTCCCTCCCTCCTTTCCTTTCTCTCTCCCTCCTTCTCTCTCTCTCTCTCTCTCTCTCTCTCTCTCTCTCTCTCCCAGACACATACAACATATAGCATACCAGCATACACACACACACACACACACACACACACACACAGAGTCACATAAACATCAACAAAGTCTAATGACTTCATATTTCCTCTATGATCAGAAGCAAAATGCTCTGTCATTCAAATTCCTTTCTAACCTAGACATTTCCTACCTTTCTAGACTTCTTGCACCTTACATTTCCCTCTTGGCTCTTCCATTAATGAGACATTCCATATTTTTGTTTATAGCATTTTCTCTTACTGTCATTTATTCCTTTTCTAATCCTACTACTGATCTTTTTGGTGTTTTTTGGTTATTTGACTATATTTTAGTCATGTCAAACTTTCCTTGACCCAATTTTGGGGATTTCTTGGAAAAGATATTGGAATGGTATGCCATTTCCTTCTTGAGATCACTGTACAGATGAGGGAACTTGAGGTAAGCAGGCTTAAATGACCTGTCAAAAGTCATATATCTGGTAAATATTCGAAGTCAGATTTAAGCACAGGAATATGAGTTTTTCTAATTCCAGATCAGATACTCTAGCCACTGTTCTACCTAGCTGTCTGATTTAAATTCCAAGTAAAACCCAACCTTCTACAGAAAACCTCCCCTAACACTTTTCCAATCAATGCTTTTCTTGTGTTTTGCTTTGTATATATTTCATTCTGTATTCTCCATTGTATGGTAAGGTCCTTGAAAACCAGGACTGTCTTTTCCCCTTTCTTTGTGTCTTTAACACAGCACAGTGCCTAGACACTGAATATTTGAGAAATGTTCACTGATTGACTAATAACTGAGCCAAATTTGGAAGAATAGAAGCCATTCTTCTTGATAAATATTCAAAGGTATTAATAGTCATGTGAAAAATTCTCTAAATCACTAATAATTAGTGAAATAAAAATTAAGATACTGATTTACCTATCACATTAATAAAGATGACAGAAAGGGAAAATTAAAAATGCTGGGGGAGACTAGAAAAACAAGCACACTATAAGACTTTGTTTATGGATCTGTGAACTAGAATATAAATAATTATATTTTGGAAAATAATTTTAATTATGCCCAAAACATTATATAACTACATAGCTTTTTACCTTGAAATATCACTATTACTTCATTATCTCAGAGAGAACAAAGAAAAAAGAAAGAAAACATATGTATAAAATATTTAAGTTCTTATTGTACAGTCATTTTTCAATTGTGTCTGACTCTTTATAATCCCATTTTGGATTTTCTTGGCAAATCATTCTCTAGCTCATTGTATAGATCACAAAAATGAGGCAAACAGGATTAAGTGATTTGCCCAGCATCACAGCTAGTGTTTCAGGTCAGGTTTGTAGCCAGGAAAATGAGTCTCCCTTATCTCAAGTCTAGTATTTTATCCACTGTGCCACCTAGCTTTCCATCAAAAATATTCATAGCTATTCTTTTTGTGATAGCAAATAATTGGGCCCTGAGAGTATGCTCATCAATTGGAGAATTAATGAACAAGTTATATTTAAATATGATGGAATACATATTATAATAAATATAAAAGAACCTGATTTTTAAAAACTGGAAAGATTTATGTGAATTATGCAAAAAGTGAGTAGAAGCAGAAATATCTGTGCTGTAACAGCAATTTTGGAAAGATAACCAACTTGGGGGGAAAGCTGACAAATGCAATGACACTTTAAAAGGACTCATATTCACTCACAGTGAGATTGATTCATTTTTTCTTCTTTCTTTTTCTTGTATTCATTTCTTTCTTTCTTTATTCCTTTCTTTTTTGGAAAAAGACTAAAGCAGATATTTGTTTTACATGATTTCATATATTTAATAGGGAATTGCATTTTTCTCCTTAACATAAGGGAAAAGGCTAAAGAGGGGAGAATTTAGAGCTGAAAACTACAATTAAAAATCTAAAGATAATACATATTTTTAATATGTACGTAATATGTATGTAATATGTTTTAATATGTATATGCACTAACATTTAAATAGATTCCAAGATTATTTCTGTCCCACCATTCACTTATTATTTCCTGGCTTCTTTGCTTAAATCTACTCCTTCCTGATAAAAGTACCAAATCTGCCCCCTCCCCCCAATTTCCCCATATGTATCTGGAAAGCTTGCCCTTTTCTTTTATAGGGGCTAAATAAGAACTATCTCTCACTTCTATCCAATGACTCAAAATTAGCATGAAATACTTCCCTTTTCTAAATGATAAATAACACATCCACCATGGTTATACAATAACTAATTTAATTCCCTTCACCCAACTCCATGCTATTAAAAAGCAAGGTCTACCTCAGAACATGATCCCTTCAAATCCCAAACTATTTCTAAGGAGTTGTTGTTCAAATATCACAGAAGGAATCAGACCTTTCTATAGAGCAAGAACCGAGTATTGTTCAAGGGTTAACAAAGAGCTCTAAGGAAGAAATAATCTTGAAGCCTAATTAACTCCATGCTGGGAAAGGAATATGGACAAATCAGAAAAAGTCAGCCAGAACTATTCTTCCTTTAATTTCATTGGTTCTAATTCTTAAAGACTCTCTTGGTTTGTTAAGGTTGTACTCCTTCTACCATGTTGTTAATGATATTTCCAAATAACATCATTGTTTTCTGACTCCTCATTATTTCTCATAAAATGGACAAGGGGTTTACAATTCTCTTTTTGCATCAGAAGTTGTTTTCTCTATGCATTACTTGTTTCATTCTATTTGTTGTTAAGTGATTTAACTGAAACTAAAGAGACCTATTAATCATTTGTAGTAACTGCTATATTGTAGTCTTGAAATAAAAGTAAGATTAATGGTTTAACATTGTTTGCAGCATTATCAACAATAAAGAACTAACAAATATTACACTTAACATTTATTTTTAAACTACATAAACTTAGGTGTCTCCTGATTAACTCTTTCCTCTATATCTGATTTCTGAAAGGAGATGTGAATTTTAAAGAAGAAAAGAAAATTAAATCCAAAAGGAATTGTTTATAGCAAATAAAGCAAGAATGCTGTTTTTTTTAAATATATGAGTATTATTCTTTGTATAAACTTTAATAAAAGTAATATGACATTTTTCTGGTAGGCAACACATTACCATTGATATGCATCTTATTTATGCGTCATTGTCTTTCCTGTGAGGTCATTTAATGCTAAGAAATGAACAATCTGTTTTATAAGTGTTCATTGCTTTTAGGAATGAAGCCAATTGTTCAATCTGGTTATTGTTAATGCAAAACCTTTCAGAAGTAAGATTCTTTTAAGGTTTTATAGCAATAGAAAGATGATAAAAATTATTCTAAAACAACTGACAAATTTGAAAGAACTATATAAAATTATTAGTATTTCAGACAGAGGTGTTTCCTGTTTACCAACTCAATACAAAATGTTAAATAATTGTCAAATTATCAAATGTTACCATCTACATAGTTAATCCAGTCTAACTAACAACACAATTGCTTCCAAAACAAACGTTCATGTGTCTTTTTATTATTGTTTTTTTATGTATGTTAACTATTTATTCTATTCTCAAATTCTCTGCATATTTGTGACACCAACAGTAACAGAATAGTTTTGCCCTGTTTCTAAAAATACACACTCTATATTACCATGTCATCTATTATTCAAACCAAAACAAATATTAAGTATTGTTTCATCCAACTTTCTCATTTCACATGAGGAACTGATCATATTTAAATAATGATTCACCTATAATTAAATAAATCAAATCATAAGTATAGTAGAGTCCTAGTAATTACATTCTTGTTATTTCTACTATACTTTACTTTCTTTTTGAAATGTTATAATCTGAGATGAATATCATATGTATATATTCATTATACTTGATAAATATTATTTATATTTAATTTTTAATACATTGAATTGTCCAGTAGTGCTTTCAACAATTCTCTGAAGCATAGCCCTAAAAACACTGAATATAGTGTTCTGGGACTATGTCATATAACAAGCAAAGATATTTTACAGAAGAGAATTTAAAAGATATTGAGTAAGAAAGAAAGTGTGAATCTCTTAACAGCTATCAACAGTACTCAAAAGTCATAGGCTCTTGACATTGTTTTCTTCAGACAATTTTTTCCTTTCCTTTTCCAATCTCTTGAATCTCTCATGCATACCTCTCATTTCTTTTCTCATTTTTTTTTCCTTCTACCTCTCTCATTTGCCTTTTGAGGTCTTTTATGAGAATTTGCAAGAAGCCTCTTTGGGCTTAAGACCAATTTATATCACTCTTTGAGATTTCTTATGTGGACTTTCTATCCTTGTCTGAGTTTGTGTTTTGTTCTGTCCTGTCACCATAGTAGCTTTCTATGGTCAAGGTTCTTTTTTGGTTTTTGCTCATTTTCTTTCTTTTCTTTTTCTTTCCTCTTTTTTTACTTTTAAGGTGAAGCTCTGCTCTTGGAGTAAAGGGGTTATTGTTCCAAGATTTTTGTGCAACTCTGAGCCTTGGCTTTGACAAAATCCCCTTGTGTTTGCAAGGGATAACTTTGCCTACTCAGTTCAGGAAACAGCTTGGTTTTCCAGAATTTACCTTATGAGCTGGGACTGGAAATTCCCCCACTGATTTGCTCCTCTACTGAGCCAGGACTAAGGGTCTTAATTGCTGATTTGCTGTGATTAAGGCACTCTCACCATATTTCCCAGAGTCTATTTGTCCTGGACTGAACATCCTTTTCACCCCAGTGAGACTGACCTTTCATAAATTGTTTTTCAGTCTGTCTTGAAATGGAGAGTGCTTTCATTCAGACTCTGCTCAGAGGCTTGGTTTCATGTGATTTTTGAGGGAAACTGGGAGAACTTAAGCAGCTTCTTGACTTAACTCCACCATCTTGGCTTCATTCTTTTTTTTTTTTTTAATAGCCTTTTATTTACAGGTCATATGCATGGGTAACTTTACAGCATTAACAGTTGCCAAAGCTCTTGTTCCAATTTTTCACCTCTTACTCCCCACCCCCTCCCCCAGATGGCAGGATGACCAGTAGATGTTAAATATATTAAAATATAAATTAGATACACAATAAGTATACATGACCAAACCGTTATTTTGCTGTACAAAAAGAATCAGACTCTGAAATATTGTACAATTAGCTTGTGAAGGAAATCAAAAATGCAGGTGGGCATAAATATAGGGATTGGGAATTCAATGTAGTGGTTTTTAGTCATCATCCAGAGTTCTTTCTCTGGGCGTATTGGCTCCATTCTTTACCCACTTATTATAGCTCCATAATAGGCTCTTTGGAAAGGAAACTCACAAAATATCCTTTGATTTATAGTTTCTGCATTCTTGGCAACAGGAAAAAACAGACTTCTCCAATAAAATTGTTGTCTTCATGGTGGAATAAATCAAAAACCCCACTAATTTTTCAAAAACATTGGTATTAATAATATTTGTTTTATATATCATCATAATTTCTCAAAATATTGCTTCCTTAATCCTCCAAAAGAGTTATGACACATAAAAATATTCTGAAAATAAAGAAGGAAGAAATAATAAGCACAATTGGTCAATCTATTTAAAAAAAAAAAAACTTTCCAACTAACTCACACATATCAGACCTGGTTATTATGACAAAAAAAGGGGAAATGATAAATGTTGGACAAGATGTGGAAAAAGTTTGGACACTATTCATTGTTGGTGGACTTGTGAACTATTTCAACCATTCTGGTGAGAAATTTGGAACTATGTCCAAAGGTCTATAAAGGTGTATCTTACCCTTTGATCCAGCAATCCTACTACTATGTTTGTATCACAAAGATATCATAAAATGCCCACAAATCTATGCAGATTTTTGTAGCAGCACTTTTTGTGGTGGAAAAGAATGGAAAATTGAAGGTATGCCCATCAATGGGGAATGGTTTTCTGTTACATAAAAATTAACTATTGTGTTATAAGAAATGATAGAGGAGAACAATAGACCCAAGATGGGAGAGTAAAGGCAGGGACTTGCCCAATCTCTAGCCCAAATGTCTACAAATACCTTTAAACAATGTTTCTTAACAAATTTCAGAGTATCAGGGCGTACAGCCACAATAGAGCAAGGATCCTTTATACAGTTCCAGGACAAAAAAAAAGTGCTTATGGTTACTCAAAGATCAGAACATACGCCAGGAAGGTTATAAATAAACTTCTTCTTAGATCATACCATCTTTGAAGAAATGAAAACTTATTAACTACCCAGAAGTACATCTGAACATAGGTACAAAAATCCTTGGGAGAGTGTATATTCCATCCTGAAAGAGTCCTACTTTGACAAAGTATTTAAAAGTCAAGTAATAGAATGGAAAAATGAGCAAACCATAGAAAAAGATTCTGACTATTAAAAGTTACTGTAATAACAAGGAAGATCAAAAGATTCAGAAGATAACAAAATCAAAGTTTAGACATCCAAAACTTCTAAGAAAAGAATAAATTATTTTCAAACCATGGAAAAGTTTTTAAAAAAGGATTTTGAAAATAAAGAAAGAGAAAAATTTGGAAAGAGAAATGAGAGTGATGCAAGATAATCATGAAAAAGAAGTCAACAGCTTATTAAAAGAAACAGAAAAAATACTAAAGGAAATAAAACATTAAAAATAGACTAAACTGTAGACAATGTGAAATATCTCATTGGCAAAACGACTAACCTGGAAAATAGATTCATAAGAGATAATTTTAAAATTAGGGGACTATCTGAAAACCACATGATCAAAAAAGAATATAGACATCATCTTTCAGGAAATTGTCAAAAAAAAAAAAAAAAAAAAACCAACCTACCCTGATATTCTAGAACCAGAGGGTAAGATAAAAATGAAGAGTCCATAAGTCACCTCATGAGAAAAGATTCCAAAATGAAAACTCCCAGGTATATTATGATCAAATTCCAGTGTTCCCAAATCAAAGAAAAAATATTGAAAGAATCCAGAAAGAAGCAATTCGAGTATAGTAGAGACACAGTAGTTTTTACATTAAATAATTGGAGATCTTGGAATATCATATTCTAAAAACCAAAGGCCCAAGGCTTACAACCAAGAATCACCTACCGAGTAAAACAGAGTATAATATTCAAGGGGGAAATGGATGTTCAATGAAAAAAAGGTTTTCTAAGCATTTATGATAAAAAGACTGGAGCAGAATAGAATATTTCACTTTCAAATTCAAGATTCTAGAGAAGTGTAATAAGGTAAACAGAAAAAGGAAATCATAATTAACTTAAACTGCTTACATTTCTATATGGGAAGATATACTTGTACCTCATAGGAACTTTCTAATCATTAGGGCAGTTAAAAGAAACATATATACACACATACACAAACACACACACACATATATTATATATATCTATGTATATATAATATACACACAGAGGGCACAGGTGTTACTTGATTGTGAAGGATGATAGGAGAGGTAGAATGGAGTAAATTATCTTATGTAAAAAATGCATTCAAAAAAGCTTTTAAAGTGGAGGAGAAGAAAGTTTATAGGGAGTGAGTAAAACTTACTTTAATCAGAATTGGCTCAAAGAGATAATACAGAAATCCATCTTATTGTACAGAATAATAGAAGGGGAAAGGGATAAGGGAAGATGTGGTAGAAAGGAGGGACATTTGGGAGTGGGGGTAATCAAAAGCAAAAACTTTTGAAGAGGATCAAGATGAAAGGAGAAAGAATAGAATGAATAGGCAGAAATTACAATTAGAAAAAGTAATTGTGAAAAAAAATTGAGACAAGTTTCTCTGATAAAGGCCTTATTTCCACAACAGAGAACTGAGTCAAATTTGCAAAAATAAGAACCATTTTTTAATTGATAAATAATCAAAATATAAGAACAAATTTAGATGAGTTAGTTACAATTATCTTTGGCCATATTGATTTGACAAATGCTAACTGAGAAATATTCTGAAGTACTACCACATATCTATTAGATTGGCTGATAGGATAAAAAAGGAAAGTGAGAAATGTTGAAGTGAATGTGGGAAAAATGAGACATTGATGAATTCTTGATTGAATTGTGAACCTATTCAACCATTCTGTAAAGCAATTTGGAACTATGCCCAAAGGGCTATAAAATCTTGCATACCTTTTAACTTAGCAATACCACTATTAGGTCTGTATCCAAAAAAGAATTCCTTCTTTCTTTTTATATTATTATTTATTATTTTTAATTTAAGAGAAAATAGAAAGAGAAAAGAAAAATAAGCAAGACAAAACAAAGCAGAACATTATCATGTTTCCAGCAGAATGTCAAAGAGGATTCAAGATTTAACTCTGAATTTCCAGTTCAAGAAAGGCTATATAATAGTAAAGAAATTATATTCATGAGTTTTCATCTTTTCTTTGCTTCTTTGTAGTTTATTCTTTAATTCTCTGCTGTGTAGTTTTTTTTACTTTGTTCTTTTTTCTCCCATTTCAGTCTCCCCCATCTCCTTCAAGCAGGGTAGAACATAGCTTCATTTAATATATGCACACACACACATAGATATACATATACATATACATTCACATTCACATTTCATCACACACACACATATATGCACACACACACACAGAGAGTAACATTCATACATATCTACAATACTCTCTCTCTCTCTCTCTCACACACACACACACACACACACACACACATATGCATTTACCCATAGGTAAAAATACATCTCAAACTATATTAGTGTGGCTGACATAATGTAGAATTCTCTCTTGATTGAATCTTTAGGTTTGCTTTTGTCTAAGAGCAATAATTACTTACACTACTTTTTTCCCTAATAAATTCTACTACTGATCCCCGTTGTAGTGTTTGTATGCATCTCTTCTCAAAACATTCAGTTTTATTTATTAATTCAATAGTTTTTTTTTACTTTCAATTTTATTAATCTCTCATTTTATTTTAAGATTTCAAGTTTGTTATTTGATTGGGCATTTTTAATTTGCTCTTTTTCTAGTTTTTTTTTTTTTTTTTTTAGTTGCAAGCCCAATTCATTGATGTTCTCTTTCTATATTTTATGCAAATAAGCATCTAGAGATATAAAATGTCCCTTTATTACCACTTTGGCTGCTTCCCACAAATTTTGGTATGTTGTTTCATTATTGTCATTCTCTTAGATGAAATTATTAATTGTGTCTATGATATGCTGTTTCACTTATTCCTTCTTTAGAATTAGATTATTTAGTTTCCTAGTACTTTTTGATCTATTTTCTCCTGGCCTTATATTGCATGTGATTTTTTTGTTGCATCATGATCTGGAAAAAATGCATTTACCATTTCTGCCTTTCTGGATTTGATTTTGAGGTTTTTATGCCCTACCACATGCTCGGTTTTTCTATAAGTTCCATGAACCACTGAGAAAAAATAAACTCCTTTCTGTCTCCATTTAATTTTCTCCAAAGAGCTATCATAACTAACTTTTCTAACATTTTAAACCTCCTTTACTTCTTTCTTATTCATTTTGTGTTTTATTATATCTAGTTCTGAAAGAGCAAAGTTGAGATCCCCCACTAGTATAGTTTTGCTGTATATTTTTTTCTTGCACTCTCTTAAATTCGCCTCTAGGAATTTCCATACTATACTACTAATGCATATATGTTTATTATTGATAATATTTCATTATCTATGGTACCCTGTAGTAAGATATATTTTCTTCCTTATCTCTTTTAATTAGACTTATCTTTAATTTTACTTGATCTGAGATCAGTATTGCTACCCCTGCTTTTTTTTCTTCACCTGAAGCATGATATTTTCTGCTAGTCATTTCTTACAGAACAATAATATTCCATGATATTCATATACTACAATTTATTCAGCCATTCTCCAATTGATGGGCATCCACTCAGTTTCCAGTTTCTGGCCACTAAAAGAGGGCATGCCCAATTTATTAATCCCCCTTTTCTCTTTTTTTGATGTAAGCATTTAGAGATATGCAATTTCCCATAAGAACTGCTTTGACTTTATCCTATAAGTACATTATCTCATTATTGTCATTCTCTGGCCAATTAGGGAGCCAAGATGGCGGAGAAGACACACGCGACTTTCTAAGCTCTTCTCTTACCCTCTTTATCAATATTATATCGAGCCTCAAAAATAGTCTTGACTGCTACAATTCGTAAAGATAAGAAGTAGAACAACTCACCGGCCGAAGAAAATCTGCAGTCTCGCCAAAAAAGGTTGGTTCCGGGGCCAGGGGGAGATCGGCGCAGACGGGGAGAGAAATTAGGTTCCGAGGAGAGTCTCAAACCGAGGGTGAAAGCACAGATCTCAGCACAAGCCCGCAGCCCCAACCCGCAGTAAGGCTTTCCTTGGGGCAGCTGTGATCCTGCACGGCAGGAGGACGCAGCCAGGTTAGCCTCCAATCTGCACAGTGGGGGGCTCGGCTTGGGGCCATAGAGCTTTTCCAGGGCCGATTTGCATTGGGCAGAGACACTGGGGCAGAGTTCAGGGCGGTCTGCGGTCTGTGCTCAGCTGCTAATACTCACAGTCCCACAAGAGGCTCCGGCCTGGGGCAGTGACACTTTCACCACTTAGTCTCTAGCCTAGGGCAATCGATAATCCACTCAGCCCTACTAAGCCGTTTGATAGCTCGGCCAGTGCTGAATCCACTTCCTGTTGGGGAAGGAAAACTCTCACCAGAGCACTCCCATACCTCTGAGCCGGAAATCGCTTTAAATCTTTCCCTGCTCTGCAGAGGAAGCTGGTAACCCCTTGCCTAGGAGACCACCCTAAAGGCTTTAAAACATGAATAAAAAGATGAAAAGAACGATCGAAAGCTTCTATGCTGAAAAAAGCAGGTCAGCAAACCTGAAGAGACCTCAAACAGCAAAAATGCATCAGAATGTCCTCCTCTACATAATGCTCTCATAGAAGAGACCATTAAAGTCCAAAAGAGAGTTAGAAGATAAATGGGGAAAGGAAAGAGAAGCTCTTAAGAGAGCAACAACTTCCTGAAATACGAATTGAAAAGTTAAAAATTCTCAGGAAGTGCAAATTGGTGAATTGGAAAATAAAAAATCACAGGAAAGTAAGAATTGTGAATTGGAAAAATAAAGAATTCACTAGAAAGTAGGATCCGTGAATTGGAAAAAGACAAAGAACACGCAAGAAAGTAGGATCGTGAATTGGAAAAGAAAAATAATTCACTAAAAAAAAAAATTAGTGAAATGGAAAAAAATTCCACAGACCAAAACAATACATTCAAAACTCAATTGGACATATACAGAAAGAAGTAAAAAAAGCTAATGAAGAAAATAATTCTTTAAAAATTAGAACTGAACAAATTGAAACTAATGATGCATTGAGACAGCAAAGAATCAGTCAAGCAAAACAAAAATGACAAACTGAAAACCATGAATTATCTACTTGCTAAAATGACAGACTTGGAAAATAGATCTAGGAAGATAATCTGAGGATTATTGGACTTCCGAAAAACTATGATGAAAAAGAGCCTAGATACTATTTTACAAGAAATCATCAAAGAGAACTGCCCAGATGTAATAGAATCAGAAGGTAAAATAGGCATTGAAAGAATTCATCGAACACCTTCTGAAAGAAACCCTAAAATAAAAACCCCAAGGAATATTGTGGCAAAATTTCAGAACTATCAGATTAAGGAAAAAATTTTACAAGCAGCCAAAAAAAAACCATTTAAATACCGAGGTGCCAATAAGGATCACCCAAGATCTGGCTGCCTCTACATTAAAGGAAAGAAGGGCCTGGAATATGATATTCCGAAAGGCACAAGAACTTGGGATGCAGCCAAGAATAAACTACCAGCTAAGCTGAGCATTTTCTTCCAGGGAAGAAGATGGACATTTAATGAAACAAATGAATTCCATTTGTTTCTGAAGAAAAAACCAGAATTAAACAAAAAATTTGATCTCCAAGAATAGAACTCAAGAGATGCAGAAAAAGGTAAAATAACTCTTGAGAATTGTATTTCTGTTGTGGATATACAAAAAATACATAGTAAAATTTGATAGTACTGATATAACATAAAAAGGGAAGTAGATATGGAAAAGGGATGATGGCAGAATAAGGTGGGAAGGAGGGATAAAAGAGGGAAACCACATCCCACAAAGAGGCTAAGGAAACTTATCATATCTGAGGGAATTTAGAGAGGGGGAGGAACATTGTGTGAATCTTACTCTCATCAGAGTTGGCTCAAAGGAAAAATAATTGACATTCATTTTAGAGAAATTCTCTCTGCCTCATTAAAAACGGGGAGAGGAAAAGGGAAAAGAAAAAGAGTAATAAGGGAAGGAAGGGAAAGACTCAAAGGGGAGGGAGGGATTATAAAGAGGATAAGTATCTGATACAAGAGGGGTACATAAGTTTAAAAGGGGAAAAGAGGGTTGGGGAGGCAAGAATAAGTAAAGCACAATCTGGGGTTATTAGGATGGCAGGAAATACAGATTTAGTAATTCTAACCGTAAATGTGAATGGGATGAACTCCCCCATAAAGAGGAGGCAGATAGCAGACTGGATCAAAAGTCAGAACCCTACAATATGTTGTTTACAAGAAACACATTTAAAGCAGGGGATACATATAGAGTAAAGGTAAAAGGCTGGAGCAAAATCTATATGCTTCAGGTGAAGTCAAAAAGAGTAGCCATCCTATCTCAGATCAAGCAAAAGTAAAATTGATCTAATTAAAAGAGATAAGGAAGGAAACTACATCCTGCTAAAGGGTAGCATAAACAACAAAGCAATATCAATATTAAACATATATGCACCAAGTGGTATGGCACCTCAGCTTCCCTAAAGGAGAAGTTAAGAGAGTTGCAAGAAGAAATAGACAACAAAACTGTAATAGTAGGAGATCTCAACCTTGCACTCTCAGAATTAGACAAATCAAACCACAAAACAAATAAGAAAGAAATTAAAGAAGTAAACAGAATATTAGAAAAATTAGGTATGTTGGATCTTTGGAGAAAATTGAATGGAGATAGAAGGGAATATACTTTCTTCTCAGCAGTTCATGGAACCTGTTCAAAAATTGACCATATATTAGGACATAAAGCACCTCAAATTAAAATGCAAGAAAGCAGAAATAGTAAATGCTTTCTTTTCAGATCATGATGCAATAAAACTACATTCAACAAAAAATTAGGGGAAATAGACCAAAAAGTAATTGGAAAACTAAACAATCTCATCTTAAAGAATGATTGGGTGAAGCAGCAAATTATAGATACAATTAATAATTTCACTCAAGATAATGACAATGATGAGACATCATACGAAAATTTGTGGATGCAGCCAAAGCGGTAAAGAGGGAATTTTATATCCTTAGAGGCTTACTTGAATAAAACAGAAAGAAAAGATTAATGAATTGGCTTGCAAACTAAAAAAACTAAAAAAGACAAAATTAAAAACCCCCAATCAAATACTAAATTGGAAATTTAAAATTAAAAGGAGAAATTAAAAATATTGAAAGTAAAAATCTATTGAACTAATTAATAAAACTAAGAGTTGGTTCTATGAAAAAGCCAATAAAATAGATAAGCCTTTGGTAAATCTGATTAGAAAAAGGAGGGAGGAAAATGAAATTAGTAGTCTTAAAATGAAAAGGGAGAACTTTCCACCAAGGAAGAGGAAATTAGAGAAATAATAAGGAGTTATTTTACTCAACTTTATGCTAATAAATTTGATAACCTAAGTGAAATGGATGACTACCTCCAAAAATATAGAGTTCCCAGACTAACAGAGGAGGAAGTAATTGCTTGAATAGTCCCATTTCAGAAAAAGAAATAGAACAGGCAATTAAACAACTCCCTAAGAAAAATCCCCAGGACCAGATGGATTTAATGTGAATTTTACCAAACATTTAAAGAACAATTGGCCACAATGCTATATAAATTATTTGATAAAATAGGGAATGAAGGAGTCCTACCAAATTCCTTCTATGACACAGACATGGTACTGATACCTAAACCAGGTAGGCTTGAAAACAGAGAAAAAAGTTATAGACCAATCTCCCTAATGAATATTGATGCTAAAATCTAAAATGAAGATATTAGCAAAAAGACTACAGAAAAATCATCTCCAAGATAATACACTATGATCAAGTAGGATTTATACCAGGAATGCAGCTGGTTCAATATTAGGAAAACTATCAATATAATTAGCCATTAATAACCAAATTAACAAAACCATATGATCATCTCAATAGATGCAGAAAAGCATTTGATAAAATCCAACATCCATTCCTATTAAAAACACTTGAGAGTATAGGAAAAATGGACTTTTCCTTAAAATAATCAGCAGCATCTATTTAAAACCATCAGTAAGCATCATATGTCATGGAGACAAACTGCAACCATCCCAATAAGATCTGAGTGAAACAAGGTTGCCCACTATCACCGTTACTATTTAATATTGTATTAGAAACGCTAGCTATAGCAATAAGAGCTGAGAAAGAGATTAAAGGAATAAGAATAGGCAATGAGGAAGCCAAATTATCACTCTTTGCCGATGACATGATGGTATACTTAGAGAACCCCAGAGATTCTGCTAAAAGTTATTAGAAATAATCCACAACTTTAGCAAAGTTGCTTGGTTATAAAATAAACCCACATAAGTCATCAGCATTCTTATATATCACTAACAAAATCCAACAGTCAGAGTTACAAAGAGAAATTCCATTTAAAGTAACTACGATAATATAAAATATTTGGAATCTATCTGCCAAGGAAAATCAGAAACTTTTATGAGCAAAATTACAGACCACTTTTCACACAAATTAAGTCTGATCTAACCAATTGGAAAATATTAAATGCTCTTGGATAGGGCGAGCAAATATAATAAAGATGACAATATTACCTAAACTAATCTATTTATTTAATGCTATACCAATCAAACTCCCGAAAAACTATTTTAATGACCTAGAAAAATAACAAAGTTCATGTGGGAAAAAAAAGTTCAAGAATTTCAAGGGAACTAATGAAAAAAATCAAATGATGGTGGCTTAGCTGTACCAGATCTAAAATTATATTATAGAGCAGCAGTTACCAAAACTATTTGGTATTTGCTAAGGAATAGATTAGTTGATCAGTGGAATAGATTGGGTCTCAAGGATAAAACAGTCAAAATATAGCAACCTAGTCTTGACAAACCCAAAGATCCCAGCTTTTGGGATAAGAACTTACTGTTTGATAAAAATTGCTGGAAAATTGGAAACTAATATGGCAGAAACTAGGCATTGATCCATACTTAACGCAGTACACCAAGATAAGGTCAAATGGGTTCATGACCTAGGCATAAAGAATGAAATTATTAATAATTTAGAGGAACATAGGATAGTTTACCTCTCAGACCTGTGGAAGGGAAGGTCTTTATGACCAAAGCAGAACTAGAGATCATTACCGATCACAAAATAGAAAATTTCGATTATACCAAACTGAAAAGTTTTTGTACAGACAAAAATAATAGAGACAAGATTACAAAGGGAAGCAATAAACTGGGAAAATATTTTTTACAGTCAAAGGTTCTGATAAAGGCCTCATTTCAAAATATATGAGATTTAACTCTAATTTATAAAAATCAAGCCATTCTCCAATTGAAAAATGGTCAAAGGATATGAACAGACAATTTCAGATGAAGAAATTGAAACTATTTCTAGTCATATGAAAGATGCTCCAAGTCATTATTAATCAGAGAAATGCAAATTAAGACAACTCTAAGATACCACTACACACCTGTCAGATTGGCTAAGATGACAGGAAAATAATAGATGATTGTTGAGGGGATGTGGGAAAACTGGGACATTGATTCATTGTTGGTGGAGTTGTGAACGAATCCAACCATTTTGGAGAGTATTTGAACTATGCTCAAAAGTTATCAAACTGTGCATACCCTTTGATCCAGCAGTGTTACTTACTGGGATTATATCCCAAAGAGATTATAAAGAAGGAAAGGGACCTGTATGTGCACGAATGTTTGTGGCAGCCCTATGTAGTGGCTAGAAACTGGAAACTGAATGGATGTCCATCAGTTGGAGAATGGCTGAATAAATTGTGGTATATGAAAATTATGGAATATTACTGTTCTGTAGAAATGACCAACAGGATGATTTCAGAAGGCCTGGAGACTTACACGAACTGATGCTGAGTGAAATGAGCAGGACCAGGAGATCATTATATACTTCAACAACTAATACTAGATGATGACCAGTTCTGATGGATCAGGCCATCCTCAGCAACAAGATCAACCAAATCATTTCTAATGGAGCAGTAATGAATCTGAACCAGCTATACCCAGAAAAAGAACTCTGGGAGATGACTAAAACCATTACATTGAATTCCAATCCCTATATTTATGCACACCTGCATTTTGATTTCCTTCACAAGCTAAATGTACAATAATTCAGAGTCTGATTCTTTTGTACAGCAAAATAATGTTTTGTCATGTATACTTATTATGTATCTAAGTTATATTTTAATATATTTAAGCATCTACTGGTCATCCTGCCATTTAGGGGAGGGGGAGGGGGGGTAAGAGGTGAAAAATTGGAACAAGAGGTTTGGCAATTGTTAATGCTGTAAAGTTACCCATGTATATATCCTGTAAATAAAAGGCTATTAAATTAAAAAAAAAAAAATAAAAAAAAATAAAAAAAATTATTGTCATTCTCTTAGATGAAATTATTGATTGTTTCTATGATTTGTTGTCTGACATGCTCATTCTTAAGAATTAAATTATTTATTATCCAATTGTTTTAATTTCATTTTTATTAAAAATTTTTATTTACAAAACATATGAATGGGTAATTCTTCAAAACTGACCCTTGCAAAATCTTCTGTTCAAAAATTTCCCCTCCTTCCCCTTAACCGCTTACCTAGATGGCAGGTTGTCCTATACATGTTAAATGTGTTAAGATGTATTTTAAATCCAATATATGTATACATAGTTATACAGTTATCTTGCTGCATGAGAAAAATCAGATCAAAAAGAAAAAACAGAAAGAAAACAAAATGCAAGCAAACAACAACAGAAAGAGTGAAAATGCTATGTTGTGGTTTACACTCACTTCCCACAGTATGCTCTCTGGGTGTAAATGATTCTCTTCATTACTGAACAACTAGAACTGATTTAAATTATCTCATCATAGAAGAGAGCCATTCCATCAGAACTGATCATCTTATATCTTCTTGTTGGCATGTATAATGCTTCTGTTCATTTCACCATTTCACTTAGCATAAGTTCATGTAAATCTCTCCAGGCCTCTTTGAGATTATCCTGTTGGTTATTTCTTAAAGAACAATAATATTCCATAATATTCATATGCCATAATTTATTCAGCTATTCTCCAATTGATGGGCATCCACTCAGTTTCCAGTTTCTTGCCATTATAAAAAGGGCTGCCACAAACATTTTTGTACATGTGGATCCCTTTTCCTCCTTTAAGATCTCTTTGGGATATAAGCCCAGTAGAAACATGGCTGGATCAAAGGGTATGAACAGTTTGATAACTTTTTGAGCATAATTCCAAATTGTTCTCCAGAATGGTTGGATCCATTCAGTTTCATCAACAATATATCAGTGTTCCTATTTTCCTACATCCCCTACACATTCATCATTATCTTTCCTTTAATCTTAGCCAGTCTGAGAGGTATGTACTAGAATCTCACAGCTGTCTTAATTTCCATTTTTCTGATCAATTGTGATTTGGAGCAACCTTTTTATATGAATAGGAATAGTTTCTTGATTTGAAAATGTATCAATTAGAGAATGGC
Organism: Sarcophilus harrisii; assembly: GCF_902635505.1. Taxonomy (NCBI): domain Eukaryota; kingdom Metazoa; phylum Chordata; class Mammalia; order Dasyuromorphia; family Dasyuridae; genus Sarcophilus; species Sarcophilus harrisii. The sequence continues at coordinate 200,898,264 of NC_045426.1, forward strand.
TTGAATTATTAAAAATTTGAATCAATTCTCTATATCAGGGGTACTCAAACTACGGCCCACGGGCCAGATGCAACAGCTGAGGATGATTATCCCCCACACCCAGGGCTATGAAGTTTCTTTATTTAAAGGCCTACAAAACAAAGTTTTTGTTTTTACTATAATCCGGCCCTCCAACAGTCTAAGGGACAGTGAACTGGCCCCCTATTTAAAAAGTCTGAGGACCCCTGCTCTATATATTTTAGAAATGAGGCCTTTATCAGAATGTCCTGTCCAGTCTTGTCTGCATTACTTTTGTTTGTACAAAAACTTTTTAATTTAATATAATCAAAATTATCTATTTAATGATCAAGAATGATCTCTAGTTTTTCCTTGGTCACAAATTCCTTCTTCTTCCACCTATCTGAGAGCTAAACTATCCTATGTTCTACTAATTTGTTTATAATATCATTTTTTTAATGTCTAGATCATGAACCTATTTTGACCTTATCTTGGTATATGGTGTTAGGTGTGGGTTAATGCCTAGTTTATGCCATACTAGTTTCCAATTTTCCCAGCAGTTTTGATCAAATAGTGAATTCTTTTCCCAAAAGTTGGGGTTTGAGGGTTTGTCAAACACTAGATTACTATTGTCATTGACTATTTTGTCCTGTGAACCTGATCTATTCCTAATGATCAACTCCTCTATTTCTTAGCTAGTATCAAATGGTTTTGATGACCACTGATTTATGATATAGATTTAGATTTGCTAAAGCTAGGCCACCTTCATTTGCTTTTTGTTTCATTAATTCCCATGGAATTCTTGACCTTTCATTCTTCCAGATGAATTTTGTTATTATTTTTTCAATATTCAATAAAATAGTTTCTTAGGAATTTGATTGGTATAGCATTAAATAAATAGATTAGTTTAGGTAATATTGTCATCTTTATCATATTTGCTCAACCTATCATAGAATTTTTGACATTTTTCCAGTTGTTTAAAATCTGATTATATTTGTGTGGAAAGTGTTTTGTAGTTTTGCTGAATTTCCCTTGGCAAACAGATTCCCAAATATTTTATACTATTGATAGTTATTTCAAATGAAATTTCTCTTTATATCTCTTGCTGTTGGATTTTGTTATTGATGTATAAAATGCTGATGATGTATGTGGATTTATTTTGTATCCTGCAACTTTGCTAAAGTTGTGGATTATTTCTAATAGTTTTTTAGTTGATTCTCTAGGTTTCTCTAAGAATACCATCATATCATCTGCAAAGAGTGATAATTTGCTTTTTTTATTACATACTCTAATTTCTTTAATCTCTTTTTCTTCTCTTATTGCCGAAACTAGCATTTCTAATACAATATTGAACAGTAATGATGAGAGTGGCCATCACCCCTGATCTTAACGGGAAATGGTTCCAGTTCATTCCCATTACATATGATGCTTGCTGATGGTTTTAAATAGATGTTGCTCACTATTTTAAGGAAAAGTCCATTTATTCTTATGCTCTCTGGTGTTTTTAATAGGAATGGATGTTGGATTTTATCAACTACTTTTTCTGCATCTATTGAGATAATCATATGGTTTTTGTTATTTTGGTTATTGATATGGTTAATTATGCTGATAGTTTTCCTCATATTGAACCAGCCCTTTATTCCTGGTATAAATCCTACTTGGTCATGGTGTATTACCCAGGGGATGATTTTCTTTAATTTCTTTGCTAATGTTTTATTTAAAAAATTTTGCATCAATATCCATTAGGGAGATTGGTCTATAATTTTCTTTCTCTGTTTTCTTCCTATCTGGTTTAGGTATCAGTACTATGTCTGTGTCATAAAAGGACTTTGGTAGGAGATCTTCATTCCCTATTTTTTCAAAGAGTTTATATAGTATTGAAGTCAATTGTTCTTTAAATGCTTGCTAGAATTCACATATAAATTCATCTGGATCTGGGAATTTTTTCTCAAGGAGTTGATTAATAGCTTATTCTATTTCTTTTTCTAAAATGGGACTAATTTATTTCCTCTTCTGTTAATCTGTGTAGTCTATATTTTTGTAGGTATTCCTCCTTTTCACCTAGGTTATCAAATTTATTGGCATAAAGTTGGGCAAAGTAACTCCTAATTATTGCTCTAATTTCCTGTCATTTGTGGAAAGCTCTCTCTTTTCATTTTTGAGACTAACAATATGATTTTTTTCTTTCCTTTTTCTAATCAAATTAACTAAAAGTTTATCTATTTTGTTGGTTTTTTCATGAAAACAACTTTTAGTTTTATTTACTAATTCAATAGTTTTTTATTTACTTTGAATTTTGTTAATCTTCTTTTAGTTTTAAAATTTCACATTTGGTATTTAATTGGGGTTTTTTAAATTTGCATTTATTATGTTTTTTTAGTTGCAAGTCCAATTCATGGATCTTCTCTTTCTCTATTTTATGCAAGTAAACATCGAGAGATATTAAATTTTCCCTTATTACTGCTCTAGCTGCACCTGGCAAATTTTAGTATGTTATGTCATTATTGTCATCCTTTTGGATGAAATTATTAATTGTATCTATGATTTCCTGTTTCACTCATTCATTCTTTAGGATGAAATTATTCAGTTTCCAATTACTTTTTGGTCTATTTTCAACTGGCATTTTATTAAATATTATTTTTATTGCATTGTGACCTGAAATAAATGCATTTACTATTTCTGCCTTTCTGCATTTGATTTTGGGGTCTTTATGTTCTAATACATGATCAATTTTTGTATAAGTTCCATGAACTGCCGAGAAGAAAGTATACTCCTTTCTATGTCCATTCAATTTTCTCCAAAGATCTATCATATCTAACTTTTCTAGTATTGTATTTATCTTTTTAACTTCTTCTTTATTTACTCTGTGGTTTGAGATTATATATATATATATATATATATATATATATATATATAATAGAGAGACAGAGAGAGAGAGATTTCTTAGAAAGCAAGACTGAGATGCCCCACTATTACAGTTTTGCTGTCTATTTCTTCTTGCAGCTCTCTCAACTTCTCCTTATAAATTTTCATGCTATACTACTTGGTGCATATATGTTTAGTATTGATATTGCTTCATTATCTATAGTACCCTTTAGCAAAATATAGTTTCCTTCTTTATCTCTTTTAATTAGATCAATTTTAGCTTTTGCTTCATCTGAGATCAGGATGGCTACCCCTGCTATTTAACTTCACCTGAAGCATAGTAGATTCTGCTTCAGCCTTTTTTTTTTCTTTTCTTCTTTTTTTTTATTAAAGCTTTTTACTTACAACACATATGCATGGGTAATTTTTCAACATTGACCCTTGTAAAACCTTTTGTTCCAAATTTTCTCTTCTTTCCCGCCCATCCCCTCATCTAGCTGGCAGGTAGTCCAATACATGTTAGATGTGTTAAGATATATTTTAAATCCAATATATGTATACATATTTATACAGTTATCTTTCTGTACAAGAAAAATCAAATCAAAAAGGAAGAAAAAAATGAGAAAGAAAACCAAAAATGTAAGCAAAAAACAACAGAGAGAGGGAGAATGCTATGTTGTGGTCCACACTCAGTTCCCACAGGCCTCTCTCTGGGTATAGATGGCTCTCTTCATCATTGAACAAGTGACACTGTTTTCAAACATCTCATTATTGAAGAGAGCCACATCCATCAGAATTGATTATTGTATAGTCTTGTTCCCCTGTACAACTTATTCTGTATTTCCTGGAAATTTATTAATTTCATATTATACTTTTCTCTTTCCTTTTCCTCTTTCACTCTTCCCCAGTATTTTATTTATGAGCACTATTTGTCTCAAGCAGCCCGACTCTTTCCTATACCTTTCCCCTACTATTTTGGCTTTCCCTTCTATTTAGTCTATCCCTTCCTCTTTTTATTCTTCTCTCCTCGCACTCTTGTATAAGATGAGAAAAGTTACTATGTGAAACAAAATATATCTAACATTTTCTTTTTGAACCAAATCTGATGAAAGTAAGATTCACACAATGTTCATCCTTCTCCTTTCTTTCCCTCAAATATATTAGTCTTCTTTTGCCTCTTCATGAGATGTAATTTCCCTCATTTTACCTCCACTTTCCCCTTTTTCCATTACAATTCCCTTTCTACCTCTACTTTCTTTTTATAATATAAAAGCAAAATCAAATTATATGGCACTCTCTTATCTTTTACCTTTTTATGCTTCTCTTGAATTCTAATTTGAAGGTCAAATTTTTTGTTTAGCACTGGTCTTTTCATTAGAAATAAATGCAATTTACCTGTTTCATTGAATATCCATCTTCTTCCCTGAAAGATAATGCTCAGTTTAGTGGGATAGTTTATTCTTGGCTGCATTGCATGTGGATGCCGTTTTGGAATATGAGATTCCAGGCTCTTTGATTCTTTAAAGTGGAAGCTTCTAGGTCTTGGCTAACACCTATTTCAGCTCCTTGGCATTTGAATTGTTTTTCTCTGGATGCATATAATCTTTTTCCTTGGTCCAATCGTTCTGAATTTTAGCCATGCTATTCCTTGGAGTTTTAGTTTTAGGGTCTCTTTCAGGAGATGTTCAGTGAATTCTTTCAATGGCTATTTTACCTTCTGATTCTATGACATCTGGGCAGGTCTTTTGGATGATTTCCTGTAAAAATAATGACTAGGTTATTTTTTTTTTCATCATGGTTTTCAGGAAGCCTTATAAATCCTTTGATTGTCTCTCCTAGATCTATTTTCCAGCTCAGTTATTTTCCTAAGGACATATTTTTTCTATTTTTTTTTTATTTTGCTTGACTGATTCCTGATGTCTTATTGAGTCTTTCATTTCCATTTGTTCAGTTCTGATTTTTAATGAATTATTTTCTTCATTTACTTTTTAAAATTTCTTTTTGTATTTGTCCGATTGAATTTTTAAATGATTTGTTTTGTTCTGTGGATTTTTTTTCCATTTCACAAATTCAGTTTTTTAAGGAGGTATTTTTAATTTTCAATTTTGCAAATTCTGTTTTTTTCTGGGATTTGTTTTCTTTTTCCATTCCACAAATTCTGTTTTTCAGGGAGCTGTTTTCTTTTTACATTTTGTCGACTCTATTTTTAAGCAATTATATGCTTCCCTTTTACTCAGTCTATTTTTAGTGAATTTTCTTCAGATAATTTCTGTTTTCTTTTCCAAACCCTCTTATAAAGTTATCATGTCCTTTTCCCATTTTTCTTCTAGCTCTCTTTTAAGATCTTTTATGAGCCTTGTGTGATGGGGATCAATTTATAACACCCTTTGGGGCTTTATCTGGAGATGATCTTCTCTTAGTCTCCTCAGGGCTTGAATTCTGTTTTTCTCTCTCCCCATAAAAACTATCTATGGTCAGAGTTCTTTGTGTTTTCCTCATTTAAATAAGTTGAAGTCTGCCTTTAAGGCAAGTGAGTTTGTCCAAGCTTCCTCTATAAGAGGCAGTGGCTGAGGTTGACTCCAGGACTGATACTCTTTCCACTGTGCCATCTAGCTGCCCCTTTTATAATTCTCTTGAATCACTCTCATTTCTTTTCCTAATCTTTCTTCTGTTTCATATTATTTTAAGTTCCTTTTTGACTTATTTCATGAGTTGTTTTCTGAGCACTAAATCACTTCCCATTTATCTTTGGGTGTTTGCACAAAGGTATTTTGATATTTTTATCCTTTTCTGAGTTTGTGTCTTTGTCTTGTGAGGTCAATAGTTTTCTATGGTAAGATTCCCTTTTTTTATTGTTTTTTGCTCATCTCCCCTGCTCTCTGCCCCCTCCCTCCTTTCTTTCCCTCTTCCCTTGCTTTTCTTTTTCCTTTCCATTTCTCTTTGCCTTTGCCTCTTCCTCTTCCTCCCTCTGTCTCTGTTTCTCTCTCTCTCTCTTTTTCTTTCTTTCTCCCTCTTTCTCTTTCTCTCAGTCTCTGTGTGTGTGTGTGTCTCCCTCTCTGTCTTGCTCTAACTTTCTGTCTCTCTGTCTCTGTCTCCCTCAAAATTTTTCCTTCCTTTTAAAACTATTCTTAAAAATTCTTTATTTTTCTAGTTTTTCATGTATATTAACTTTTTAAATTCACATTTCTTTATGAATCATGTTGGGAAAGAAAAATTTTTTAAAAAGGGGAAAACTATGAGAGAAAGAAAACAGAAAAAAGAAGTGAACATGACATGGGTTGATTTATATTCAGTCTCTATAGTTCTTTTTCTGGATGCAGATGGCATTTTCAATCTAAAGTCTATTATGATTTCCTTGCATCACTGAAGCACTGAGACAAACCAAATTTTTATAATTGATCATCACAAAATCTTACTGTTACTGTGTACAATGTATTCCTGGTTCTGCTTACTTCACTTAACATCAGTTCATGTAAACCTTTCCAGACCTTTCTAAAATCAGTTTCTTCATCATTTTTTTTATAAATACAATAATATCCTATTACCTTCATACATCACAACTTGTTCAGCCATTCCCCAACTGACAGGCATCTACTCATTTCCAATTCTTTGCTACCACAAAAAGAGCTGCTACAAACATTTTTTGCACATGTGGGTCTTTTTCCCAACTTTATCACTTCCTTGGGATATAGACCCAGTTGTGGCAGAGTTTGATAGTACTTTGGGCATAGTTCCAAATTTCTTTCCAGAATGGTTAAATGATTTCATAACTCCACTAAGTATGCATTCATGTCTCAGTTTTCCCACATCCCCTCAATCATTTATTATTATCGTTATCTGTCATTTCAGCCAGACTTAAAAGTGTGAGGTGGTACTCCAGATTGTTTTACTTTGCATTTCTCTAATCAATAGTGATAGTGATTTAGAGCCTTTTTTCATATGATTACAGATGACTTTAATTTCATCATCTGAAAATTGTGTGTTCATATCTTTTGACCATTTATCAATTGGAGAATGATTTGTAGTCTTTTACATTTGACACAGTTCTTTATATATTTAAGGAATTAGATTTTTATCAGAAACACTTGCTGTAAAAAAAAAAATACTCCCAGCTTTGTACTTCCCTTTTAATCTTGTTTTTGTTGATGTTGTTTGTGCAAATCCTTTTTAACTTAATGTAGTCAAAGCTGCTCATTTTATATTTCATAATGTTGTCTAATTTTTCTTTGGCCATAAATTTCTCCCTTCTCCAAATATTTGATAGTTAAATTATCCCTTGCTCCCCTATTGCCTTATAATATCACCCTTTATGCCCAAATCATGTACCATTTGTGATCTTTTGGTATGGGGTGTGAGGTGTAGGTCTATGCCAGTTTTCTGACATACCATTTTCTAGTTTTCCCAGAAATTTTGTGAAATAGTGAGTTCTTATCCCAGAAGCTGGAATTTTGAACTTTATTAAATACTAGATTACTATAGTCATTGATTATTATGTCCTTTGTGTCTAACCTATTTTCTTTTTAAATTTAAACTCTGCTCCACAGTTGGAAGGACTGCTATTATATTTGGCTTCTCATGCCAGTGGGTACAGGCTCTGATTATTTAGTTGGTGCTACAGTGATTTTATTCTGAGCCCCACTGGGAGCCTGATATCTGGTGCTAGCTGAGGGGGTAAAGTAAAGGGTGGCTTTTGTTATTAGAGGGTTTAGAATCTAATCCTGATGAGCTGGGTGCCTTGTGGGGATGTCTGGCACAGGCTAAGACCAGGTGGGTTGGTTCTGTATCTCTCTGGGATTACTTTAAGTTACTTGAAGTTTTGACCACTGGAGCATGTTTTATTGTTTGGGGCTACACTGGAGTACATGGTGATTCCCAGAAACTGAGGTCTACAGACTCCCAAAAAGTGAAATAAAATTTACAGAAGGAAGAATTGTGGTAAATTAATATCTGAAAACAAAAAGAAGAAAACTTTACCCAAGAAATAGGCTACTTAAAAATTAAAATAGACCAAAAATATTGAAAACTCCATGAGACAAGAAATATTATTTTAAAAGGTCAAAAGATTGAAAAAGATAGAATGTAGATAAATTTTAATTATCTATTATTTAAAATAACTGTTTAATAAATATAATGAATATATAAATTTAAAAATAAAATAACTTTTAAAAACCTGTTTTAGCAGATGTATTCTAAGTTTGATAAGAATTGTCTGAAAATTAAGGGCCACTCCCTTCAAAAATAGAAACTAAATTTCAGGAAATCACAAATAAAAAACTGCTCCATTCTATATCTACTCACAACCAGAGGATTTATGTGTGTGTGTGTGTGTGTGTGTGTGTGTGTGTGTGTGTATCACTTCTTTAAACACAGAAGTAATTTCTAACAACGAAAGGAAAACTCAAATGAAATTCTGACAGAACATTAGTGTTAAAACACAGTTTCTCTATTGAAATAAATGCATTGTAAGTAAGTAAGGAAAAAAAAGTTTTCAAAGAAATTCTAGACAAGATCACATAAATTTTGAGAAATACCACTTCCCACTGTACCATTGTAAAGGAAAAGAGCTCTTGAACTACAAAATTCTAAAAGGCAGAATCTTATAATTAAAAACAAAAGAAATAAAAAAAAAACACTTTTCCTGGAAAAGTATAATCTTACAAGAGGAAAATGAATCTTTAATTTAATAGAGCATTTCTCAAGAATTCCTAATGACAAGACCAGAACTGATAGAAACTTTTAAATGCAAAAAGAAAAAAAAAAAAAGAGATGGGGGGAGTCAAAATAAATTTAGAGAAGAATGTACATTTCAGCAAATGAAAAGAAGAGTTCATCAAGTGCATCCTATATGCCAGTACTGTGCTAAATGTTTTACAAATACCTATTTACTTCATCACAATAACCCTTAAATAACCCACAATAATCCTATTTTATTCCCATTTTTGAAGAATTTAGGAAAACAGAAATTAACTTTACTTTAACCACACAGCTAGCAATTATCTGAGGACAACTTGTAACTCAGGTCTTCCTTACTCTATGCACTATAGAAAACAACTGTCTCTGGTGAATAAAAAAAGTTTTACATTGCTTTTCTGATCCAATGGGAGGAGAAGAACAAACTGTTTCTTCACAACCTTATTGTCTCCAAGAATCAAATCAGGAATAGAGGACAACTAGGAATTGGTTGATAATCTAATTATGTTTTGGTGGACATAAGAGAGGGTAAAAGGTAAGTGGATGAAGAAAGAAATAACCTAAATAAGAAATACAGAAAAAGAGATGTGACTTCCTATTTCATGTAATTAATGGATGAAAGAAAAAAAAAAAAAAAAACATTGCCAAAAAGAGTCCTAACTATGGAAAGGTATTATGCTTCAGAGAAAACAGTGTCAAAATGCCTACATTTGAAGTTTCAAATTAATCTCAAGCCCAAAAAGTCCTCTTAGCAAAGCTCAAGAAGGATTTTAAAAATCAAATTTAAAATGGAAAAATAAATGAGAATGGAGCAAAAGAATCATGAAAAAAAGAAAAATTAGCATCTTGGAAAAAGCAACCAACTTCTTAAAAATTGCAATTGGTCAAATGGGAAAAGGTGGCATATATGATCTTTCAGGAGAAAAATATTCAATGAAATAGAGGGCTTTCAAGTATACCTGGTTAAAATATATATATATATATATATATAATTTATCAGGATTGAGCAAAAATATCAATTTTCAAATACAAAACAGAAGAGAATTATAAAAAAGCTAAATAAAAAACATATTATTCATTAAGGTAAAACTGTTTATATTCTTACATGGGAAGATAATAATTGTAAATCTTAAGATTTGTATTTCTGTTAGGGTGGCTAGAAAGACAAAGAGTATGAGCCTAAGTTGACTCTGATGTGATGATATAAAAAGAATTAAGGGATCAAAAACACCTTTTTACTGGGAGAAGAAAGAAGGAAAGATATAATGAAGTAAAACATATCACAAAAAAGAAACAGGAAAGACTTATTATAGTAGATGAAAAGAGGGTAGAAGGTGAACATTGATTAATATGGATTTGGCTAAAAAAGTAATAACATATAAACTCATTTGGGTATAGATACCTCTCATCCTACAAGGAAGTAGAAGGGGAAGGGGCCAAGAAAAAGGGGGATAAAAAGAAGGAAGTATAGATTTAGGGAAATGGTGGTCAGAAGACAAACACAGATGAGGAGGGAAAGCATGAAAGGAGAAACACATTGAAACAAGAAAAATTAGGATGGAAAGTAATGCACAATTATCAATTATATCTATGAATGTGAATGGATAGAGAAGCAGATAATAATGTGAATTAAAAAACAGAATCCCACAATATGTTGTTAACATAAGAAATACAATTGATGCAAAAAGACACTCAAAAAAAGGTAAAAGTTTGGAGCAAAATCTATTATGATTGAGCTGAAGTAAAATAAATAAAGTAGGTAACAATTTTTGATTTCTTTCAAAGCAAAACCAAAATTAGATCTAACAAAAGGATGAAAAAAGAAACAACATTCTGAAAACTATCATAGGCAATGATGTAATATCAATATTAAATATATATGCTCCAAATGATGTAGCATCAAAATTTTTAAAGGAGGTTTTAATGAGTTACAAAAAGAAATGCATCATAAAACTCCACTAGTGGCAAATTTCAACATTCCTGTCTCAGAAAAAAAAATCTAACCAAAAATAAACAAAAACAAACCAAGGAGGTGAATAGAAAAGTTAGATATTTTATATTTCTGGAGAAAATAGAATGGAGAATGTAGCAAATATTCTTTTCCTCAGTGGTATGTGTCACATACACACACAAAAAATTTACCATATATTAGGACATAAAAACCTCATAATCAAATGCAGAAAAGCAGAAATATTAAATACATGCCTTTTAGAACGTGATACAATAAAAAGTACATGTAATAAAGGACTATGGAAATATTGATTACATAATAATTGAAAACTAAATAATCTAAGTCTAAATAATGAGTGAGTTCAATAGGAAATAATAAAAACAATAAATAATTTCATCATATACCTTGATAATAATGAGACAACATAATAAAATTTAAGAAGGCAAAGCAGTACTAGAGAAAATTTAATAACACTAATTTCCATTATGAATAGAACAGAAGAAGAGATCAATGAATTGGACATACAACTAAAAAATTTAGAAAGAGAATAAAATAAAATCTCCAATTAGAAACTAAATTAGAAATCTTGAAAATCAAAGGGGAGATTAATAAAATTGAAAGCAATAAAACTATTGAACTAATAAAGCTGACTGGTTTTATGCAAACAACAACAACAATAAAATAGATTAAACTTTTGTTTAATTAAGCTAAAAAATGAAAGAAGAAAATCAAATTACCAACATCAAAAATGAAACGATATTTGCCACCAATGAAAAGGAAATTAAAGCAATAATTAGGGGCTCTTTCTGCCCAAATATATGAAAATAAATTTGACAATGAAAGTAAAATAATTGTATACTTAGAAAAAATATACATTACCTGTATCAGCAAGAGAGAAAACAAAATACATAAATAGGCCAATTTTAGAAAAAGAATTTGAGCAAATCATCAGTGAACTCCCTAAGGAAAAATCACCCTGGCCATATGGACTTAGGAGTGAACTCTACCAAACATTTAAAGAATTAATTTCAATACTGTATAAACTATTTGGGAAAATAGGCAAATAAATCCTACTAAATTCCTTTTATGATACAAATATGGTGCTAGTACCTAAACCAGAAAGAGAAAAAAGGAAATTATACACCAATCTCCCTAACAAAAATTTAAAATAAAATAACAGCAAAGAGATAACAATTATTTATCACTGATATAATAAACTATGAACAAGTGGGATGTAAATCAGCAGAATTAGTTTAATATAAGGAAAACTAACAGCATAACTGGCTATATCACTAACAAAATTGAAAGCAATCATAAGCAAAATAATAAGAGGAAGTTCCTTACAATGATGAACAGAATCTACCTTAAATTACCAGCAAGCTTTATCTGTAATAGGAATAAGCTAGAAGTCTTCCCAGTAAGATCAGAGTGAAATACGACTTCCCATCATAACCACTATAATTCAATATGTACTAGAGGGATTAGCTTTAACAAGGAGAAGTGAAATTGAGGGAATTTAAATTGGCAATGAAGAAACTGATGATTTTGAAGATAGTATGATTGTATATTTAGAGAATACTCTTGAATTAACTAAAAATCTAGTTTTTGAAATGTTTCAAAACTTCAGCAGTGTTGTGAGAATAATATAAACCATTAATATGTTTATATACTACCAACAAAATCCAGTAGCAATAGATAGAAATTCCATTTAAAGTAATTGTAAACAACATAAAATATTTGTAAGTCTACCTGCCAAGACAAATTTAAGAAGGATATGAATGCAATTTCAAAATACTTTCCACACAAATAAACTGCTATCTGAACAAGTGGAAAAATATTATTCATTAGTAGACTAAGCTAATATAATAAAAATAACAATTCTACCTAAATCAATTTACTTATTCAGTGACAAACTAATCAAACTTACAAAGCTAGAAAACATAATAACAAAATTCATCTAGAAGAACAAAATGTCAAGATTATCAAAGAAATTAATGGAGGGAAAATGCAAAGCAAAGTGGCCTAACTTTACCAGATTTAAAAGTGCAGTAATTAAACTATTTCATACTGGCTAAGAAATAGAATGGATTAGTGAAAAAGACTAGGTACAGCATATACTCTGGTCAATGACTACAGTAATCTACTGTTTGAAAAATCCAAAGAACATCTCATGTCCTACTCCAAGATAAGGTCAAAATGTGTACATGATTTAGACATAAAGGATGATACCATGACAAATTAGGAGAACAAGATATATTTTACTTGTCCAATCTATGAAGAAAGGAGATTATGATCAGACAAGAGATAAAGAACATAATGAAATGCAAAATGGATAATTTTTATTACTTTATATTAAAAAGATTTCACTTAAAACCAATGAAACCAAGAATAGATTGAAATTGGAGAATTGAGAAACAATTTTACAGTTAGTATTTCTGATAAAGCCCTAATTTCTATAGTATAGAAAAAAATGAGTAAAATTTCCAAGAATACAAGTCACTCCCTGGAATGTTCTGGTTAGCTGTCTGGAGGTCTTGGGGCCAGCCTTTGTTTCAGCAGAATAGTCACTGCAAGAATAATCAGGATAAAGTCAAAAGTCTTTATTGTCTCCTTCACAGTCAGTCTGCTTTGCCTGGGGCCCAGCTAACTTTCTGGAGGCACTCCAGAATGGTCTTGATTTTAGTGCAGGAAGCAGGAGAGCCACTACTTCTCTATCTTGAAGTCTGTGTTTGGCTGAGTTTGTCCCAGTTTGTCCCAATAGTATACTCTATTACAATTACATCATTACAGTATATTGAGTATAAACCAATCATTATATCACTAGGGAAACATTATTTGTTGTAAGATTAAATCCATACTGCACTAGAGAATTCACATGCTAAACTAGATAACCATTGTCTTATCAATTCCACTGTTAACACCTTGTTGTAAGATTAAATCAATCATACTGAGTTCCTGCCTTTTTAATTCCCCAATTGATAAATAGTCAAAGATGTGAACAGGCAGTTTTCAGATGAAGAAATTGAAGCCATTTATAATCATATAAAAAAATGCTTAAATCACTTTGGATTAAGAAAAAAAAACATAAAATTAAAACAAGTCTGAGATACCAGCTAAATACCGTCTCAGATTGGCTAATATGACAGAAAAGGAAAATGACAAATGTTGGAAGGAAAATTGAAACACTAATGCATTGTTGGAGAAGTTGTAAACTGATCCAACAATTATGGAGAGCAATTTGGAACTTATGCCCAAAAGGACTATGAAATTGCATACATTTTTATGCAGCAATATCAGTATTAAGTTTGAAATCGTCAAATGAAATCATCAAAAAGTAAAAAGGAAACATATGTCCAAAACTATTTATAGCAGCTTGTGTGTGTATGTGTGTGCATGTGTGTGTGTATTATCAAAGATTTGAAAACTGAAAAGTCATCTATCAATTGGAGAATCCCTGAATAATTTGTGCTACTGTCATAGGTACCAGAGAAATACAAATGAAACCCAAACAGTTCCATTTCATAAGAAACTTACATTTTGTGTGAAATAAAAGTAAGGTCACTTTCCTATGAAGACACTATTCTTTTCCCTTTGGAAACAAAGAAATAATAACTGTTCTTTTTCCAATGATATTTTTATTGATTTTAAATAATCTTTCAAATATCATTGATAACAACTTATCAGTCACAAAAGCCAACTTTTTATAAATCTGTGTATCTCAGCAAAGTGGTTATTACATCAGTTCTTACAATTTAGATTTAGAAGAGAAACTCAGCATTTTATTGTTCCCTTGCTTATTATCTGCATGTGTATATGCATATAAACACGCATGCCTACATACATATATGAATGAATGTGTACACATATACATGGTTGCATATATACATGAATGCTTTTATATCTGCATATTTTATAATTTACATTTGTTCTGTATTTTATAATACAAAATCATTCTCAATAGCAGGGAAAACAGAAACAAAATTAAAACTGAGCACTTCTCCCTTTCATTCACTTATGTTATTTGGCCTCTCTTTTATTAATTTTCTCCCAGTGTAAGTTTTAAAATAAGAAAATAAAAATAAAAATAGTAAGTTTGTATCTCTGCATGTGTGTTTGATTCTTAAATTTACTTGCTAGGCTTAGATAACTATGTGATTTAGTGTTGCTTAGAATCTATATACAACCATTTTATTCATTTGCATTGATCCTCTGCTATCTACCTCTGTTTGCATATTCTTTACATATCTATTTTTTAAAAATTGGTTAGCAAATAAAGTTGTGTTTGTTTATATAAATATGTATATGAAACTCTACTTCCCTAAAAAAATGCAAAATTTGTCTTCAAAACTGTAGAGGATTGAAATTCTGAATAGGTGTACTTGAATCTGAGAATGCAAAGCACTTAAGGCTAATTGTCTATTCACTGTGAAACAATGGCTTTATTAGCATATATTTGGATCATGGCTCTCCTCACCTTTGGTGCTTGCTGAATATTTGATAGTAAGATAATCCTAGACAAGGATTGGAGGACTGAGGGAGAGAAAGGACAGTGACTTGGCAGCAGGACTAAAAGAAGAGAGGCTGGTGACTCCAGACTCCAGAATCCAGGATACATCTTTGGAAAGCCTCATGGCAGCTTGCCTGCCTCCTTCACTTCTCCCCCTAAAGACCAAAGACTTTAATTTATCCTGACTCTGGCTGACCCTGAGGCCCTCCAGGGAGCTAGCCTGTACTCTACAAAAACTTTCAATTATATTAGAATATAATCAGCATATTGAAAAATATGAATTGCTGTAATTTTCTTTACATATGTCTATTACCTTGGAGATCTTTCTCAATTTTTGCTCATTTCACATTGAATCAGTTCACAAGTTTTTTATAGATTTTTTTCTGAAATCATAATGTTCATCCTATATTTTTAAAAACATTAATTTTTTTTATTTTAGTTATAATTTCTCTCCCTGCACCCAGTGAGATAAGCAGTATGATTCACATTGTGTATTTGAAGTCATACAAAAGATATTTCCATAGCAGAAATGTTGCATAAAAAGCAAGAAAAATCAATGAAAAAAAGAATTACTTTCATCTGCAATAAAAATCCATAAGTACTTTCTCTGAAAGCACATATTTCATTATGAATCTTTTAAAATTGTCAGGAATCACTATATTAATTTGAGTAGCTAAGTCATTCACAGCTGATTAGCTTTACAACATTGTTCCAACTTTCTACAATGTTCTAATTTTATTCACTTCATTTTGCATCCATTCATATAAAATTCATCAAATTTATCTGAAACGAAAGGCTGAAAATAAGTCAAGAATAATAAAGACTGAAAACAATCTGTTAGAGTTAACTTTGGGGAGACTGATTTCAGTTTAATAATGAGAGCAGAAGTTAGATTATAGTGCAAAGATTAACATAAGAGGAAAGGAAGTTGAGGCATAAATTACATATGAACTTCTCAAGGAGTTTAGCCAGAGAAGAAGTAGGGTCTTTGTTTCCATGGTGGGGTATACACTGTCCCAAATTTAAGGGGACAACAGTTTTGTTTTCAAAGATACTTCTAGGGACATGTAAGTTTTCAGTTTTTTCAAAGTGATATGATCTAATGAGAGTTGTGTTTACCCCTTTCCTGGCTTGAACTTTGGTCTGTGAGCAACCTCAGGCACTTTCTGCCCTGAAACTGAGAAAAAGGTCCCTGATCCACTGTAGTTACAAACTCTTTTTGTGCTAGTGCTCCTCCACACCCCGAATTTGCCACCCAAGATCTGAATAAGGACAAAGCAAAAGAATTATGCTTCAGTATTAGTAAAGAGATCCTTATAATCTTCTTCTGACCAGTTGTTTGACTCCCTTTCCATCTATGGAGTGACTGCTCTGGTACAGTTAGTTGCTGTTGCCTCTGACTCTAATGCCTCCAAGAACTACTGCTAGTTCTATGGTGTGATTTGTATCAGTACAACTTATGCTGAATTTTAAACATAACTCTTAACCTAATGTGGCAAACATTTCCTGAAGATTGTTTCAATTGCTTTGGGCAGAAAATTGTTTTACTATATCATTTTATGGGTCTTGTCACTCAAAATTTGTGTTGAGGTATTGTTTAAAGGTGTCTGGAGGGGAATTTGGGATATCTCAGACTAGTCCTTGGTTTTCCTCTCACATCTTTCTCTCTCTCTCTCTCTCTCTCTTTCTCTCTCTCTCTCTCTCTCTCAAATCTAAAACATATTTTCAATATAAGGGTTAAATTTGGCCTTCTTAGGGATTAATTTTTGAACTCTCTCCAGCAATAACAGAAATATTTTCATTCTTTACTTCAGAGAAAACTGGGGTAGATTTTTTTAAAGACATCCCTCATGACTCCAGAGTCATCATAGTCCAGTGATAATACAAAAGACAAGACAATTGGTCTTGGCAGGGGATGTAATGGGTTACCTTGGCATCTTTGAAGTCTGACCAAGGTCTAAGCATTCCACAGTGCCTAGTTCAGACACCAAAGCAGTAATTATCTACCCATTCTAATAGGGAAAAGTCTTAACAATGTTGGGGTAGATTTTCACCTAATTCACTGACAGATTTGAGACCTGTCATTTATCAATCTGGTTTAGTCCATTTGTCAGAATGGTTTTACTTGAGTATGAACCCTGTTCATGATACAGTTTTTTGGAACAATAGGTGAGTGTTTTGGTGAAACAAGCCTTCAGGGAGCCAGAGACAAGAAAACAAAGAGCAAACACGATTTTCTGGGACTTCCTCTGACCTTTTCTTAAAGCAGCAGTAGATTAAAACTCTAAACTGACTTGGAAGTGAAAGAACCCAAAAGTATTTGGAGTACAACACATTTCCAGAAAAAGATACCTTGTAAGAACTTCAGAACAGGTCCATTTCAAATGGGCAGGGGCATAGTCTCGCTGAACCCAAACCATAGCACAGAAAGCCTCAGGCTAAAAGCTGAGGCAGGGATCCAGAATGTTGCGTAAGGCTCTTAGGCTACTCTGTCAAGATTTGGAAGGAGGTGTTAGCAAATTCACTGTAAAACACCCAAAAACAAATACAAAAAGTCAAATTGTAAGCTGCTGAGCCCCAGAAAAACTCAGCACCTGGCCACAATTATCCACCACCAGAACTCAGTCAGAAACTCTGGCCCCAGAGCAAACTAAAGCAGCTGTCACTCCTTTGGCTTAAGAGCAGATCTCAACCCTTAAAAATGAACAAAAAAGCAAAAAGAACTCTGACCATAGACAACTTTTATGGAGAGAGAGAATAGACCTCAAACCCTGAGGTTTTCTAAAGGCCAATCAACACCAGATGAAGTTCCAAAAGGAGATAGGAGCTGGTCTTGGAAGATTTCAAAAAGTATCTTAAAAGAGAGTTTGAAAAAAATGGGGAAAGGAAAGGAGATCTTTGCAAGAGGGTATGAAAAAGGAAAAACAAATTATCTGAAGCAAACTCCTTAAAATAAATTTAGTCAAATAGAAAAAGCATATAACTCCATACAAAACCAATTTGATGAAATGGAAAAGCATATAACTCCTTACAAAATAGTTATGAAAAAAGATACAAACTCATTGAAAAACAGAATTTGTGAAACGGAAAAAGATGCAATGAATAAAATAATTCTAATGGCCAAATACAAAAGGAGCCCCCAAAATAAAGGCAACTGAAGAAAATAATATGCTAAAAATTAGAATTGAACAAATGGTAGTCAATGACTTAATAAGACTTTAATAATCAGTCAAACAAAATTTAAAAAATGAAAATATTAAATACCTCCTAGGAAAAACAACTGACCTAGAAAATAGATTTAAGAGAGACAATCTAAGGATTATTGGACTTGCTGAAAATCATGAAGAAAAAAAAAAAAGAATCTTGACATTATCTTACAGGAAATCACAAAGGAAAATTGCCCTGATATCCTAAAATCAGAAGGCAAAATACCTATTGAAAGAATTCACTGCTCACCTCCTGAAACACACCGAAAAATGAAAATTCCAAGGAATATCGTGACTAAATTTCAGAACAATTGGACCAAGGAAAAAATATTATAAACAGCCATAAAGAATCAATTCAAATACTGAGGAGCCACAATCAGGATTACTCAGGTCCTTGCAGCATCCACTTTAAAGGATCCAAAGGCCTGGAATCTGATACTCCGAAAGGCACAGGAACTTAGATTACATCCAAGAATAAACTATCCAACTAAAATTAGCATTATCTTTCAGGGAAGAAGATGGATATTTAATGAAACAAGTAAATTTCGTCTATTTCTGATGAAAATTTCAGAGATAAACAAAAAAAAATTGGTGTCTAAACACAGAATCAAGAGAAACATAAAAAGATAAAAAGGAAAGAACTCTTGAGAACTATATTTCTGTTATGGATGTACTTAGAGAGTGTGAATATAATTTGATTTTATAATGATAATATGAAAAAGAAACTAGAAGTGGAAAGGAGATTGTACTGGAAAAAGAGGAAAAAGAAGGTAAAACTAAGGGAAATTACATCTTATGAAGAGGCAAAAAAGAATTATAATTGAGGGAAAGAAAGGAGGGGGACAAGCATTGTGTGAATCTTACTCTCATCAGATTTGGTTCAAAAAGAGAATATCAGACATATTTTGTTTCACAGAGAAATTTGTCTCACTTTATAGGAAAGTGGAAGAAGAAAGGGGGAAAGAAAGGGAAAGGTTAATAGAAGGGAAGACAGAAGAAGTAGGGGGAAGGTGTAAGAAAGGGGAAGGGGCTCTAAAGGGGAAGGATTGCTTGAGGAAGGTGGTGATCAGAAGTAGAATATTAGGGAGCAGGGAAAGAAAAGAGAAAAATATAACATGATAAATAAGATGGCACAAAATACAGAATTAGTAATTTTAAATGCAAATGGGATGAACTCTCCCATGAAACAGAAGTGAATAACAGATGGGATTAAAAGCCAGAATCCCAGAATATGTTGTTTACAAGAAACACATTTAAAGCAGAGTGATACATGCATAGTAAAGGTAAAAGGCTGGAGCAGAATTTATTACACTTCAGGTGAAATAAAAAAGCAGCAGCAGAAATCTTGATCTCAGATCAAGTAAAAACAAAGATAGATAAAGAAAGAAAGTATATCTTACTAAAGGGTACCATAGATAATGAAACAATATCAATAATAAACATATATGCACCAAGTGGTTTAGCATCTAAATTCCTAAAGGAGAAGTTAAGAGAGATGCAAGAAGAAATATACAGCAAAACTATACTAGTGGAACATCTCAACCTTGCTCTCTCAGAACTAATTGAACTATAAAATAAAATAAGTTAAGGAGGTAAATAAACAGAATGTTAGAAAGGTTAGGTATGCTAGATCTTTGTGGAAAATTGAACAGAGATAGAAAGGAATTTACTCTTTTTTGGCACTTCATGGAACCTATAAAAAATTGACCACATCTTAGGGCATAAAACCTCAAAATCAAATATAGAAAGGCATAAATAGTAAATGCATTTTTTAGATTATGATGCAATAAAAATCATATGCAATAAAAGACCAAGGGCAAATAGACCAAAAATTAATTGGAAATTAAATAATCTAACCCTAAAGAGTGAATGAATGAAACAAGAAAGCATAGACACAGTCAATAACTTCATCCAAGAGAATGACAATAATAGAGGCAATATACCAAAATTTGTGAGATGCAGCCAAAATAGTTTTTAGGGGAAATTTTATATCTTTAGATACTTATTTGCATAAAATAGAGAAAGACAAGATCAATGAGTTGAGTTTCCAACTAAAAAAGCTACAAAAAAGAACACATTAAAACCCTCAATTAAATAACAAAACTTGAAATTCTAAAAATAAAAGGGGAGGTTAATAAAATTGAAACTAAGAAAACTATTAAATTAATAAATAAAACTAAGAGTTGGTTTTATGAAAAAACCAACAAAATAATTAAACCTTTACTTAATTTGATTAGAAAAAGGAAAAAAGAAAATCAAATTGTTAGTCTCAAAAAGGAAAAGGGAGAACTTTCCACTAATGAAGAGAAAATTAGAGCAAGAGTTAGGAGTAATTTTGTCCAATTTATCAATAAATTTGATAATCTAAGTGAAATGGAGGAATATCTACAAGAATATCAATTGCCCAGGTTACAGAAAAGGAAATACATTATTTAAGTATTTCCATTTTAGAAAAAGAAATAGAAAAGGTTATTAATCAACTCCCTAAGAAAAAATATACAGGGCCAGATGGATTTGCTTGTGAATTCTACCAAATATTTAAAGAGCAATTAACTCCAATACTATATAAACTATTTAAAAAAAATAAAAAAGGTCTCCGACCAATTTTTTTTATGACACAGAGATGGTGTTGATACTTAAAACAGGTAGGATGAAAAAAGAGAAAGAAAATTATAGATCAATTTCCCTAATGAATTTTGATGCAACAATCTTAAAGTATCAGCAAAGAGATTACAAAAAGTCATCCTCAGGATAATACAACACAACCAAGTAGGATTTATACCAGATTGAACAGGGCTAGTTCAACATTAGGAAAGCTGTTAGCATAATTGACTATATTAATAGCCAAACTAACAAAAATCATATGATTTTTCCAAGATGCATTTAGGACATCATTTAGAACTATGCTCAAATCTCAATAAATGAAGAAAAAGCATTTGATAAAATTCAACACCCATTCCTATTAAAAAAAAAAAACACTAGAGAGTATATGAATAAATTGACTTTTCCTGAAAATGATCAGATAGAATCTATTTAAAATCATCCTCAAGCATCACATGTGATGGGGATAAACTACAACCATTCCCAATAAATTCCAGAGTGAAACAATGTTGCTCACTATCAACATTACTATTTGATTTTGTATTAGAAATAATAACTTTGGCAATAGAGAAGTAAAAAAGATTAAAGGAAGTAGAGTAGCTAATGAGAAAATCAAATTGTCACTTTTTGCAGCTGATTTTATGGTATTCTTAGGGAAACCTAGCAAATCAACTGAAAAACTACTAGAAAAAATTATCAACTTCAGCAAATTTGCAGAATACAAAATAAATCCACATAAGTCATCAGCATTTTTATATATTACCAAAAACATCCAACAGCAAGAGATACAAAGAGAAATTCTATTCAAAATAATTGTTGATAGTATAAAATATGTGGGAATCTATCTGCCAAGGCAAAGTCAGGAACTATATGAATGCAACTACAAAACA
The DNA here is from genome assembly GCF_902635505.1 of Sarcophilus harrisii. Classification (NCBI taxonomy): domain Eukaryota; kingdom Metazoa; phylum Chordata; class Mammalia; order Dasyuromorphia; family Dasyuridae; genus Sarcophilus; species Sarcophilus harrisii. The sequence goes on from NC_045426.1 coordinate 200,919,972, forward strand.
TTTTCTACAACAAAGTAAAGTGAGATCTAATAAGTTAAAAAAATATCAAGTGCTTCTGGGAAGGCTGAGCGAAAATAATAAAAATGACAATACTACCTAAATTAATCTACTTATTTAGTGTCATGCCACTCAAACTCCTAAGAAATTATTTTACAGATCTAGAAAAAATAATAACAAAGTTCATCTGGAAGAATAAAAGGTCAAGAATTTCAAGGGAATCTATAAGGTTGTGGTTTGCTTTCTATAGGTCTTGGGACCAGCCTTTGTTTCAGCTGAGTAATCACCATGAGAATAGACAAGGATAAAGTCCAAATTCCTTATTATCTCCTTCACAATTTGTCTTCTTCACCTGGAGCTCCGCTAGCTTTCTGGAGGCCCTTCAGATGGGCCTTGGTCTCAGTGGGGGAAGCAGGAGGACAGGCTAGGCACCATGAGGCTGATATGGATGGAATGTCTCTCCCAGTCTGTTTGAATACTCTTCTAGGTTTGACTCTGACCTCTTAAATACTCTGTTTCTATTCATCATACTGAGTATAAGCCAATCATTATATCACTAGGGAACCATTATTTGTTGTAAGATTAATTCAATCATACTGAACTAGAGAACTATTAATCGCCATGTTAAACTAGATAACCATTGTCTTGTCAATTCCACTGAGCTAAAACCTTGTTGTAAGAATCTTTGCCTAAGTATATTTCTCCAGAGTTCTGACCCACTACAGGGATCAATGGGGGAAAAAAGCAAATGAAAATGGCTTAGCTTTACCAGACCTTGAACTATATTATAAAGCATCAGTCATCAAAATCATTTGGTATTGGCTAAGAAATAAAATAGTCAATCAGTGGAAAAGGTTACGTTTATAGGACAGAAAGTAAATAACTATAGCAATCTAGTGTTTGACAAATCCAAAGACTCCAGCTTTGGGGATAAGATCTCACTATGTGACAAAAACTGCTGGGAAAATTGAAACTAGTATGGAAGAAACTAGGCATTGACCCACACCTAATACCATATACCAAGATAAGGTTAAAATGGGTTCATAATTTAGACATAAAGAGTGATATTATAAGTATATTAGAAGAACATAAGATAATTCAACTCTCAGATCTGAGGAGAAGGAAGGAATTTGTGACCAAATGTGTTCCAAAGAATTGGAACTCATAATTGAACACCAAATAGATAATTTTTTTATATTGTTACAAAGTTTTTGCACAAACAAAACTAATGCCATTAAGATTAAAGGGAAGCAATATATTGGGAAAACATTTTTACATTTAAGGGCTCTGATGAAGGTCTCATTTCTATAATATATAGAGAAATGACTCAAATATATATAAGAATTCAAGGCCAAAGGATATAAATAGACAATTTTCAGATGAAGAAATTAAAATCATTTCTAGTCATATGGAAAGGTGCTCTAAATCACTATTGATCAGAGAAATGCATAGTAAGACAACTTTGAGATACCACTACACACCTCTTAGATTGGCTAAAATGATAGGAAAAGATAATGAAGAATGTTGAAAGGGATGTGGGAAAACTGGAACACTAGTACATTATTAGTGGAGTTGTGAACAGAGCAAGCCATTCTGGAGAGCAATTTGGAACTATGCTCAAAAAGTCATCAAACTGTGCATATACTTTGATCCAGCAGTGTTTCTATTAGCCTTGTATCCCAAAGAAATCTTAAAGAAGAGAAAGGGACCCAATATGCAAAAATGTTTGTGGTGGCCCTTTTTGTAGTGGCAAGAAACTGGAAACTGAGTGAATGTCCATAAGTTGAAGAATGGCTGAATAGGTTACAGTATATGAATGTTATGGAATATTAATGTTCTATATGAAATGATGAGGAGGATGATTTTAGAGAGGCCCGGAGAGACTTACATGCATTTATGTTAAGTGAAAAGAGCAGAATCAAGAGATCATTGTACATGTACATGTGCAGCAATAGTATACAATGATCAATTTTGATGGACCTGACTCTTTTAATCAATGCAATGACTGAGGGCAGTTCCAATGATTTTGTGATGAAGAGAGTCATCTACACCCAGAGAGAGGATTATGAGAACTGAGTGTGCATCACAACATAACATTCTCACTCTTTTTGTTGTTTGCTTGCAATTTGTTTTCTTACTCATTTTTTTCCTTTTTTATCTGATTTCTATTATGCAGGAAGATAATTTTCTAAATATGTTTAGATATATTGGATTTAACACATATTTTAATATGTATAAAATGTATTGGATTCCTTCTCATCTAGGGGAGGGGGCAGGTGGAAGGAGAAGAAAATTTGTCACACAAGACTATGTGAGAGTCAATGTTGAAAAATTATCCGTCCATATGTTTTGAAAATAAAAAGCTTTAATAAATAAAATAAAGAAATAAAAAGAAATAAGCCTTCATATCATAAGTATTAGTTCTTTCTCAACACCTCATATACCCTTATAACAAAGTAAACTCTTTGTAGATGTCTTTTAAAATTCAATCTCTTTACAAAGAGCTATCTAAACTCTGTCTCCTCAAAGATTTCTCAACCAGTTAAGTTTAAACTTACAGTGGCTTCAGTGATTCCTTAGGGAATGACAGCTTTCTGAAACCTATTTTAAAAGAATAGTAACAATTATTATGATACTTAAAGAAGAAAAACCAAGAATACTAATGAAGTTATGCATGAATATAACAGTGAATTAAGTGAAGAGAATTCTAATACATTTAATCCTTGATGAGAGCACTAAGTAGTGCCTACCCCACTAAATCACATTCTGATATGGTAGAACAATGGCATATATTCTGGGATCTAAACAATTACAAGTGTATAATAATAACAAGGATAGTAGAAGAAAAATTGGGAAGATAATTAAGAGTGATGCATGAAAAATGAATCAACAACTTGATAAAGGAAGCACAAAAAGTAGTGAAGAAAGTAATACTTTAAAAACAAACAAGGCCAAATGGTAAAGGAGGTACAAAATGTCAATTAATAGAAGATTGCCTTTAAAAGCAAAACTGGCTAAATAAAAAAGAGAGGCATAACATTTTACTCAAGGAAAAAAAAATTAAAAAGTAGAATTGACTTAATTAGAAAGGGGGTACAAAAGCAATTCATTGAACAAAACAATTCCACAAAATTTTTAATTGAATAAATAAGAGCTAATGTCAAGAAACAATAAAACAAAATAAAAAATGAAAAAAAAATTAAACATGAAATATCCAATTGGTAAAACAATGACATGTGAAGCAGATCCAAGAAAAATAATTTAAACAATTTAAAAGATGTTGAACTATCGGAAAGCCACAATCAAAAAATTATTCTAGTCATCATCTTTCAAAAAAATATTAAGGAAAACTGCCCTGATATTTTAGAATTAGAAAGTAAAATAAAAATTCAAAGAATCAGTCAATCACCTCCTTAAAGTGATCTGAAAATTAAAATTCTCAGATATATTATAGCCAAATTCTAGAGCTTTCAGGTGAAGGAAAAAATAATGCATACAGCCAGAAAGAAACAATACAAATATCATGGAGATATAGTCAGGACAACACAAGATTTAGCAGCTTGTATATTAAAAGATCAGATGGCTTGTAATATTATATTCCAGAATAGAAAGGACTTATGGATACAAACAATAATCACCTATTCAGCAAAATTGAGTACAATCCTTCAGGGAGTAAAATGAAAATTCAATAAAATATACTTTCAAGAAATTGAAAAGATCAGAGCTGAATAGAAATTTAAGAGAAGCATAAAAAAGTAAAAGTGAAAGGGGAATCATTAGGAATTTAATAAGTTTAAACTGTTTACATTCCTATATGGGAAGATGATAGTTATCATTCATAAGAACTTTTTCATTATTAGGACAGTTAGAGAAGTATAAATTTTTATTTTCAATTCCAAATTCTTTCCCTCATTCTTTTCTCTCCTCTACCCACTGGGAAGGCAATAAATATGATATCCATTGAACATATAAGATCATAAACATATGTGCATATTAGCCATGTTGTAAAAAATGCAAGAAAAATAAATTTTGAAAAGTATCTTTCAATCTGCATTCAAAAGTCATTACTTCAATCTCTGGAAGTGGATAATATTTTTCACCATGAATCCTTTAGAACTGTCATTTGTCATTTTGTTAATCAGAATAAGTACCCTTCATTATTATGTTACAATATTGTTACTGGGTACAATGTCCTCCTCATTCTGCTCATGTCATTTTATATCTGTTTATATAAGTATTTCTACATTTTCCCCAATTGATGGGAAAAATCTCAATATTCAACTCTTTCCCACTACAAAAAGAGGTACAATGAATATTATTGTTCATATAGACCCTTTTCTTTTTCTTTGCTCTCTTTGTGTACAGATCTAATAAACCAATATTCAGCCTTATAGTGTATTGGACATAATTTCAAATTGTTCTGTATAATGATTGAACCAATTTATAGCTCTGCTTATAATGTATCAGAGTAAATATTTTTCCACATTCTCCAACATTTGTCTTTTTTTTTTCTCTTTTCTGTTAAATTAGCCAATCTGATGGGTGTAAAGTAATGCCTCAGAGTTGTTTTAATATTTGTTTAACTAATTATTAGATATTTAGATCATTGTTTCATAAGCCAATTGATAACTTTGATTTCTTCTTCTGAAAACTGTCTGTTCATGTCCTTTAACCATTTATCAGTTTGTCATTGGCTGTTATTTTTATAAGTTTGTCCCAGTTCTCTATATGTTTGAGAAATGAGTTTATCAGAAGAGCTTGCTATAAAGTTTTCTTTTAGTTTCCTACATTCCTTCTAATTTTGACCACACTGCTTTTATTTCTACAAAAGCTTCCTACTTTCATGTAAAACTTTCAATGTACTTTCATGTACATGCAAAATAATGCATTTCATTTCCCAGGTTCTCCTATTTCTTCTGTCTCCATAAACTCTTCCCTTATGTGTAGATCTGACAGATAAATTTGCTCATGAGCTTTTTTTTGGTTTGTGATATGACTACATGTGCAAATTGTGTGTCCATTTTGATATTATCTAGGCATAAGATGTGAGATGTTGGTCTACGCCTCATTATCGCCATACTGCATTCTAGGTTTTCCTAGCAGTTTTTGTCAAATAATGAGTTTCTTGTCATAGTAGCTTTTAACTTTGAGTTTATGAAGCACTAGGTAACTATAGTCATTTACTTGTGTATCTAATCTATTCCATTATTTAACCACTTTATTTATGTCCTCTAAGAGATTGTTTTTGATGGATAGCACCTGGTCTGACAATGACCCTGATTCCCTTGATATTTTTGACCTTTTTGTTCCTCCAGATATATTTTGGGTTTTTCTTCTAACACAATGAAATATTTCTTTAGTGCTTTAATTGGTATGATACTAAATAAGTAAATTAGCTTTAGTTCCAATATTACTTTTATTTTATTGGCTTGACCGCCCAATGAGGAATTAATATTCCTCCAATTGTGCAAATATTACGACCTGGCAATAAAATAAAAATGACAATATTACTAAAATAATATAATTATTAGCATTTATACCATGCCTTAAGGTTTTCAAAGAACTTCAAAAATATCATTCATTTTAATCACATAACTATTGGAAGTAGGTACTATTATTACTCCCATTTTAATTTTAGGGGAGATTTTTTTTTTGCTTTGGTATTCAAGGGTCCTCAAACTTTTTAAATAGGGGGCCAGTTCACTGTCCCTCAGACTGTTGTTGGAGGGCCGGACTATAGTAAAAACAAAAACTTTGTTTTGTGGGCCTTTAAATAAAGAAACTTGTAGCCTTGGGTGAGGGGGATAATTGTCCTCAGTGGCCGCATCTGGCCCGTGGGCCATAGTTTGAGGACCCCTGGAATTGTACATTATTTTCTGATCTATTTCTGATTCTTCCAATTCTTTTTTCTACAAAATGATATTAATTAATTAAAAAGTATGTTTCCACTTATCTGAGAATTCTCATTGAATTTCTTCCTAAGATATGTTTTTCTTTGTGGGTGTTTGGGATAATTTTTCTTTTTTCTTTTTTTTTTTTTTTTTGTACATGATGATGACATCATAATAGAGATTATGGTGAAAATTCTTTTCTTGATTGTTTGATCATTCTTCCATCCTACTTATTGATTTCAGGCTTTATATTGTAACTTACTATATACAATTATGAAAGTAATATTTAGTTTGTTCTTGTGCATTCTTGAAACTTTCAGTTTTCTTGGACATATTAAATATCATGTTATCCTAAGATCTCAAAGATACTTTATTCTGAGGACTTTCAAGTTTTTGATGCTTCCAAAATAGTTTTATCACTGTTCTTCATGTCTGACTTCAATAAGTTCCTGACCTGGTTTTGGATCCGAAAAATAAATTTGTGAGGTTATCTCTATAGAAGTTTGAGTTAACTGCTTCTTATATCAGCAGATTTCAGTTGACTGAAAAGCTTACTGCTTCAAACTAGTAGAATTTTAGCATCTCCTTAAATTTGAAATTTTGTCCATGACTGCAGGCTTTAGAATGAGGGGCTGCTTGCTTCTGAACTTGTTTGAGTAAGCAATCCTCATTCTTCCTGATCTTTCATTTGTACCACCATTCTTGATCATATGACTCTCTTTACCTTCTACCCTGTTTTTCCAAACCAGGTCCTCATTGTGATTGATTAAGCTATCAATCAATCTGCTAAAATCTTAAATAAGATATAAGCAAAAAGACTTCAGAAAATCATCCCCAGGATAATATACCACGATCAAGTAGGATTTATACCAGGAATGCAGGGCTGGTTCAATATTAGGAAAACTATCAGTATATGGCCATATTAATAACCAAATTAACAAAAGCCATATGATTATCTCAATAGATGCAGAAAAAGCATTTGATAAAATCCAACATCCATTCCTATTAAAAAATAACACTTGAGAGTATAGAAATAAATGGACTTTTCCTTAAAATAATCAATAACATCTATTTAAAACCAGCAGTAAGCATCATATGTAATGGGGACAAACTGCAACCATTTCCAATAAGATCAGGAGTGAAACAAGGTTGCCCACTATCACCGTTACTATTTAATATTGTATTAGAAATGCTAGCTTTGGCAATAAGAATTGAGAAAGAGATTAAAGGAATAAGAATAGGCAATGAAGAAACCAAATTATCATTCTTTGCTGATGATATGATGGTATACTTAGAGAACCTCAGAGATTCTACTAAAAAGTTATTAGAAACAATCCACACCGTTAGCAAAGTTGCAGAATACAAAATAAACCCAAAAAAGTCATCAGCATTCTTATATATATATATCACTAACAAAAGCCAACACTTAGAGTTACAAAGAGAAATTCCATTTTAAGTAACTACTGATTGTATAAAATATTTAGGAATCTACCTGCCAAGGAAAAATCAAAAATGTTATGAGCAAAACTACAAAACACTTTACACACAAATTAAGTCTGATCTAACCAACTGGAAAAATGTTAAATGCTTTTGGATTGGGTGAGCAAATATAATAAAGATGACAATACTAATCTATTTATTTAGCGCTATACCAATTAGATTCCACCAAAAACTATTTTGATGACCTAGAAAAAATAACAACAAAGTTCATATGGAAAAACAAAAGGTCAAGAATTTCAAGGAAATTAGTGAAAAAAAATCAAATAAAGGTGGCCTAGCTGTACCAGATCTAAAATTATATTATAAAGCAGCAGTTACTAAAACCATCTGGTATTGGCTAAGAAATAGACTAGTTGATCAACGGAATAGGTTAGTTCAAAGGACAAAACAACCAATAACTTTAATAATCTAGTGTTTGACAAACCCAAAGACCCCAGTTTTGGGGATAAGAATGCATTATTTAACAAAAATTGCTGGGAAAATTGGAAATTAGTATGACAGAAAGTAGGCATTGACCCACACTTAACACCATACACCAAGTTAAGGTCAAAATGGGTTCAAGACCTAGGCATAAAGAATGAGATTATAAATAAATTGGAAGAGCATAGGATATTTTACCTCTCAGACCTGTGGAAGAGGAAGGAATTTATGACCAAAGAAGAACTAGAGATCACTATTGACTACAAAATAGAAAATTTTGATTATATCAAATTGAAAAGTTTTTGTACAAACAAAACTAATGAAGACCAGATTAGAAGGGAAATAATAAACTGGGAAAACATTTTTAAAGTCAAAGGTTCTGATAAAGGCCTCATTTCCAAAATATATAGAGAATTGACTCTATAAGAAATCAAGCCATTCTCCAATTGATAAATGGTCAAAGGATATGAACAGACAATTCTCAGACGAAGAAATTGACACTATCTCTAGCCGTATGAAAATATGTTCCAAATCATTATTAATCAGAGAAATGCAAATTAAGACAACTCTGAGATACCACTACACACCTGTCAGATTAGCTAGAATGACAGGGAAAGATAATGCGGAATGTTGGAGGGGATGTAAGAAAACAGGGACACTGATACATTGTTGGTGGAATTGTGAACACATCCAGCCATTCTGGAGAGCAATTTGGAACTATGCTCAAAAAGTTATCAAACTCTGCTGCAATGTTTCTACTGGGCTTATACCCCAAAGAGATACTAAAGAAGGGAAATGGACCTGTATGTGCCAAAATGTTTGTGACAGCCCTCTTTGTAGTGGCTAGAAGCTGGAAAATGAATAGATGCCCATCAATTGGAGAAGGTTGAGTAAATTGTGGTATATGAATGTTATGGAATATTATTGTTCTGTAAGAAATGACCAGCAGGATAAATACAGAGAGGATTGGCGAGACTTACATGAACTGATGCTAAGTGAAATGAGCAGAACCGGGAGATCATTATATACCAAAACAACGATACTGTCTAAGGATGTATTGTGATGGAAGTGGATTTCTTTGACAAAGAGAAGCTCTAACTCAGTTTCAATTGATCAAGGATGGACAGAAGCAGTTACAACCAAAGAAAGAACACTGGGAATTGAATATAAACTGCTTGCATTTTTGTTTTTCTTCCTGGGTTATTTGTACCTTCTGAATCCAATTCTTCCTATGCAACAAAAGAACTGTTCGGTTCTGCACACATATATTGCATCTAGGATATACTGTAGCCTATTTAACATGTATAGGACTGCTTGCCATCTGGGGAAGGGGGTGGAGGGAAGGAGGGGAAAAATTGGAACAGAAATGAGTACAAGGGATAATATTGCAAAAAATTATCCTGGCATGGGTTCTGGCAATAAAAAGTTATTAAAAAAAAACCATAAGAACTCAAAAAAGAGAGAGAGAGAGAGAGAGAGAGAGAGTCTGTAGGTAAGAAGCTCTGAAAAAAAATATTTTTTTGAGAGTCACTTGTTATAAAATGATTAAAAAGTCAAGTCTCTTGCATGCAAATTAACCCAGGATCCAAGTTGAAACTAATGCTCTCCCTATACCACCACACACACAGTGCTCTGTGGCCCACAGCTACCTCAGGAAAATGGCACAAAATCTTTATGTCTCTAAGGACCTGTGAGGAAGAGTTGCCCCCTTCTTCTACTTTGACTAAATAAGAACTCTCCCTATCAAAATTATTATCAAGTCAATTAAGGGAAACCTTTCTCCTAAGTACATGCATACCCACCATCATGACATGATGGTTTTACCTCTTCCATACTATTAGAAAGCAATACACTTCTCAATACCAACCAGTTCTTTCCAGGAATGACTTCTTTGAATCATCTCAAATAAAGTCTGCAAATGGAGAGGAACTAGAGCTATTGTTCCAGGACTTATAAGCCCTCTGAGTGGACAAGTGCATTGAAGCCAAAACAATTTTGTGATGGAAAAGGAGAGATGAAAATTTGGAAAGGATTAACAAGTCCAAAATTATTTCATTCTTAGGATCCAATAAACCACTGGACAAAGGAGACATTCTTTTTCATAAACATGGCTTCTGAGAGGTTGAGATAGACATAACAGTGTATAAATAGGCATAATGATAGCGTAATAAATAATTATGAAGTTATCAGTGGAGGCAAACCTCCTGCCCTGACAATTTTTATCATTTTTAGTCAGGCATATTGCTTTGTCTTAGTAAGAGGAATCATATGATCTTATGCCCAGTATAGGCATGTAGCATATGACTTTACCACTTGATTGTTCACTTTGAAATTGGATGCACTTTCCAACCTCTGCTATTCTCATAACAACTTCCACCTTTTTGTTTAGTATATATCTCTGATGAGTGCTAACATGCTCACAAATAACTGTATGAAATGGAGATATAAGCAAAATTTCTTCATTTGCCCTGACCTCAGAGGGAAGAATCACTAATTATCCAGATTTGAGCTTTCCAGGACTTAAGAACCAGACTATTTAAACAGACCATGGATACTCCCCAGTAACTGTAATATATAAAGACTTCTCTACTCATCCTTCAATATTTTCTCACATTTCAGCCATGTATATTGAAGATCTGCTAACTGCAATGACTTTCAACTATCATTATTCTCTAGAGTATTTCCTGTCATCCAATAAGTGGCCTTATTGTTCAGTTACTTAGTCATATTCAGCTCTAATTGAACCAATGGCCTCTTCTACCCAAGATAATTTTTTGGCAAAGATACTGACATTTCTCTACTTGTTTAATGGCAATAAAAGATTAAGTGACTTGCCCAAGCTCATATAGCTAATAAGTGTTTGAGGCTGAATTTGAATTTACATCTTCCTGATTCCAAGCCCAGTTCATTATCACTGAGCTATCTGGGTACCTCCTAATTAGTAACAACCAAAGCCCAATTGTGTATGCCTCTATTGCAGCACATGGAAACATTGGTTAACCAGCAAAATGACATTCCTTCTGGAGTCTTTATTGGTGGGAGCACAGTGATGAGAGGAAAAGGTCAAGATTCCAGAGTCTGGACTGGAGGTTTTGGTCTTTGAACTATTCATCATCTGTTTGTGAAGGACACTAACACCAAAGAACACTAACACTAACACCTAGGCAAACATGCTTTCTAATGTATCATATCTATTTAGTAATAGAAGTATTCTATACTCTATAAAGGGATGATCTTGTACTACCCAAGTCATCATAGACAACTCTTTAAAAAGAGTGATTGTATGATCCCATATCATCTGTTTATTAGGAGCTAGGGTTCAGGAAAAAAAAAACAAGCAATTGTGACTTCTCTGTGGAGCTTAGAGCTCCATAAAACTAACAGCTTATTCTAGCCACATACTGGTGTTTACCAAAGACTTCATTCTACCTGCTCTTTTATGGACAGAGACATGGGTCTGTAACATCAATAATGGCCAAGAGGAGAAACTACCTCCTTCAAATTTTCCAGGTCTAGCCTGGAATGGGTTTCATTTGGAAAATGCACACTTGTGAGTGCCTGGGGAAATGGGGACCATCATGAAATTTCAGTGGAAAATATGGATTTTCTTAGAGCCTAAAGAGTACAATCAGTTTGGGGGCTTCTTTCTTTGATTTTGAAGAACTGTCAGTAGCTTATCCTAGATTTTGTCTGGAATCATCTAGATTTTTCCCACTCACTGTATTCCCCAAAATTTGACTGAATAGCCTGGCCTTTGGTTTTTCTTTGGTATGATTTTTCATCCTTTTCTCTGATATGATCTTACATGATCTATTCCATTAAACATGATTTCATCAATATGATATATACCAATGCCCTCAGGAAGTGGAAGGCTCAACTCTAGATCTGTGCCCACTATGATGTGACAGTTTGAAAGAGATTTTAAATGGCCTTTGAAAAGAATGGTAAAGACATATTGGAGTTCTCAAGTAAAATCAGATGATTTCTGAATAGTCTTATCCACAAGAATAGGGAAACTAGTATTGGTGAGGTTAAAAAAAATTACCACTTATCTTAGGCCTGGGCTGCTTGGTTTTACAATAGGGATGAGATTAAGTAAAACTGTAGATTGCTTTGTTTACTGTAGTTCACTGTAAGCCACCGGGTATTATCTAACTTCATCACAATTATTATAGGGTTGTTGTTTGGGAATGTGATGGAAGGAGGTATCCCAGATACTTTTGTCTCCATTATTAGAGAAGAAATATTTTCCAGTCTCCTGGTGACTTGATATTGCATGGTTTTAATTATAGAGAATGTTTTAGGTGGAGATAAGGGAGGGACTTTTTTCTAGATATGGAAGATAGTCTATGCAAGACTACAAAAAAAAAAAGAAAGAAAGAAAGAAAAAAAGAAAGAAAAGATGAAATACCAAGAATTCCAGTCAAGAACATTTAGAAACAGAGCATATAAGGGAAAATCATATGTTCTACATACCTGAAAAAAAGCATACTGGGCCTCTGAAATCTTGCTAAATTAGCTAGCCATGCTACTTGCTCATAAAGCTATTCCATTTTTTATTCACCTATATTTTTTCTATTCTTTCCTTTACTCTGCCATCACTTAAGAGAAGATACCATTCTGAATTGATTTTTTAAAAATAAATTTTGCATGGTAGCTGAGCAACCACTACAGAGGTATAGTGTCTTTAAACATTTGTAATGGTGTTGCTGTTGATAACTATCACAGTTTGGTACAATTCTAATACATTTAAATGTCATTTTTTTCCAGGTTAATTCAGTACAAATACAAATAGATACCTGTACATATAATCTGTGTACCTCCCCAAAGACTTTCATCTTCCAACAAAAATATCCAAACTGGATCCTATAATTTAATCTGCCGTAGTTTCATCATCATTATGCCAACTGGAAGGAATGTACTTGCTACAGGACTGCTAACAGGGACTTTAATGAAAATGAATTAAAAGAAAATGCATTAATTTATATTTGTTTTCATGGGGAGGGAAGGAAAACATAGTTTTGTTTTCAGGCCTACTAAATTATGAACACAAAGATGTCAGTTCTAATTACTTAAGATTAGGTTGAATTGAACAGAAATTATAGAAAATCCTTTCCTAGTCTTTTAGACCAAGATGAGGGGGGAAGGGGTAATGGGGAAAGAGTAGGTTTATAATGTTTAAGGATTGTTCACATATAGAAAAATTCTTAGTGAGACATTATAAAATACTACTACTAGTGACTGCACACTATCCATCTCCTTTTTGTGAGGTTTTGAACCTATATGCTAGGATTTATACCCTTAATCTCACCTGGCAATTGTTCTGGTGAAAGGTTTGATTTGATTTTTTTTGTATGAATACCTCATTCCAATTTCACCTTGCATGTCACATTTGTTGTCACTGCTACTGTTTTTGTTGTAGCTGTTGCAGCTGTTTCTTCCAGCTTTGAAGCTGCAAGAAACAGAGCTGTCTTTCATTCCCAAGGGAGCTCTGTTATCTGACTTCCACTGCCAGGTACGTTGCATGGAGTAGCAAACAGGGAAATTATTTTGTCATCTTGTAACAGTATCACTATATTTTAGATCTGCAAAATCTGGACCTCTTCTTCCCTGAAATCATGGACATAGTTTAATTTTCCTGCCTGCTTCCTACTCTATTTCTTTGAGCTGAAGGTACCATGATAAACCAGAATATAAGGGCAACTTTCCTACTAATTGCATTGATGCCCATTTGCCTACTCTGGTTTTTTTTTTTTTTGTCTCATTCTGCCTAACCCTTCCCAAACACTACCTCCTCATTCCCCAAATAACCTAATGCTCTATCTAGAGAAGAATTTCAATAGCCATTTTTAATGAAACTGGCTTCCAGATGTAAAGATCTTCCTCATTGTTCATGGAATTATTATATGCGATGTACATTATTAACCATAACACCCAATGAATAAAATTGGCATAGAACAATTGTCCTTAGGTCCTGAGAAATTTGAAAAATTAAGAAGATTTTTTGCTCTCAAAAGGGATGTGAAAGCATTCTTTTCTGACTAAATGGATTTTATCCAACTGCCTAATTCATTATGCTAAAACCATAAAGCAATTTCCTGTGCAAAGTCTAACTCACATGCTTTCTGTTGTCAAGTGTTTGAATTTCAGATTAGAAATGTGTTCATTTGGATAGCATGAAAGGAAAGCTTTCTTTGTCAGCTTTGCTTTATGTTCTGCCAGAAGCCAAATCCCTCTTCCTCAGCAATCACCAACAAAATACTAGACTTTACTACGTTCTGGACTCAACTATCTTGAAACAAACACAAATGCCTTTGACCTTTGTGGGCTAATTTATAGTTTGAGTTTGCTTTAGCTATTAATAGTTTTCTAAAAAATGCTTTCTGACAGATACGAAATGTTTAGGGTCAATAAATCATTTTGTACTCCTATACTCTTCCCACCCCTAGCTTTCAAAAAAATTATATTTATTTTTTTACCATAATAATACCTAGAGCAGTTTAGGCCTATCTGTCAATTGAGCTTTTTGTTTCAGAATCCTGAAAACTGAATTGTTGTTACACTTTTTTTTCAAGAACCTCTGCTTGTCATGAGCTATCATTTACTCAGAAATATTTTCTCATTCACTTACTGTTACTAGTGACATTTTCTTCTTATTGATCTTAGAAAACAGCTATTCAAAAAGCCAAAGGTCATGTTTTAGCCTGGAGGAAACAAAGCCTGGTAAAAATAATCTGATGCTCTTGGGAGGAAAAAAAATACTTGTGGTTAAATCAAAGTGTATAGATGGCTAAAGGTAAATTAAGGCAGAATTTTTCTTATGCAAGTTTTTAGCCTTATTTAAAACCTGAAAAAAATTCTGATTCACTGTAACACTATAACTTTGTTAGATAATAAGCACTTTTCATGAGTTAAACATTCTTCATTTCTTATAGTATTTGATGTTTCCATTTTATTATTTTTACATTTTCCCATTCAAATATTAATCTGACCCCCAGATATTAAAGCAGTATTTAATTCAGAATAATAAGTATGAATCCCTATCAGACATGGGTTTTGTCTATGGGTTTTGCTTAATTGCTTTTCATTTCTTTTTATAATGGAAAGTACCATGTTTTAATGTGAGAAGAGGTTTATATCAGAAAATGACAGAAAGTATAGAAATTAAGGCATTAATAAAACTTTACGAAGAGTAAGAATACCCAACAGAGGAGTCTACTTTCAAGAGGAATACCATGAAATAGTCACCTATAGCATTTTGCATAATTTTTTGATATAAATTGAGCCAAAATAGTTAAGAAATAATTTATAATATCATTTTTTAAAATTTTAAAATGTTTCCTCAAAATGTAAACTTAAAAATTATTGGAAGAAGATCTGAAAGCAAACAATGGTTTACCATTCATATGGCCTTGTATGAGGAAAATTTGCCTTGTTTGCTATCTGATCATTTTCCAGATTTGGCTACAATGCATAGCCAAAATTAGTTGTTTGTGTTTTTTAATGTGGGAAAGATTCTTTTAAAAATTTTAAAGAATTATTTGGGTATTTTTACCCAAAAAATTATATTTGGGTATTTTTAAATTTAAGAAATAAATTACCTCCATCCCTTAAATATTCTATAATCTGTTTTCTATCTGCTATATAGGCTTATTATGGAAGTTTAATCATTTTTTAAAGTTATTGAACAAACAAATTTATTCTGATGCCTGATGATGTAAGATTGAAATCCCAACTTTAAGGGTAAGTATGCAAACATAATCATTAATCATTTAAAAGATAAATTGCCTCAATGAGAAGAATAAAATAATTCTTCATACATGACATATCCATGAATTTTATCATCTTTCATTGAGCTTTTAGAAATGCAGACAAACAAAAAAGCTTCTATTTCTATGGATTTTCTTATATCATAAATTATCTCTTAATTTCAATTTTTATATGTCTTTGAATTTTTTTTCTATTGATAATAACAGACATGACCTGTCCCAAATCAACAGCAAGGAAGTTACCAGCTGCTCATAACTTTTACATATTCTGCTATCATTTTTGTAATTGATTGGCATTATAATAGTTACAACCCATCCATAAAGCTTCAGCTTATTTCTTACTTTCTTTATGAAGCACTCACTAACTGCTCATTCTCCCAGTGATCTTTTCCTCCAATGAATTTGAAACATTTACTTTCTATTCTTTTCATATCACACATCATCATGTATTGCCATTTCTACAAATACCTGAGGTTAACATCTGAGGGACATCATAAGCTGAGAAACTGGAAAGCCATGACATTTCAAGGAGTTGGGGTGCTAGGATAGAGAAGATTGAGATAAGTACTGGACTTAGTAAAGAGAAGAGAAAAATTGTCTAAAATTGACAGATTTGAACAAGAAATATGTCGATATGGTGGAATAAATTTTAAAGGAGAGGTGGTTGCTGAATGAGGATAGCAGAAATATAGTTGGAAAAAATAATAAAAGAATATGACAAGGCAAATTATGTATCATGTACTATGCTTAAAATATAGGCTAGAAAGTAACAGATTTCCGGACTTAGCAGAAAGGGAAAAAATAAACCTGGGTTCATAGTCTCTGCCCCCCTCCTCAACCAGTGGAAACTCAGAGCAGAGAATTAGGCCTACATGACCAACCAGCCAGGTAGATTTGTGAATCTGTATTGAAGTCACAGTTAGGGAAGGTTCCTAAAAGAAATGAGAGAAATAAAAGCTGAAATACCAAAAAAAAATTCTGAATAAATATATGTTACATCTTCTATTGATCCCTATACTAAATCCAACCCTCACAGGCAAGTCAGATTCCTGAACAAAATTACAAAACTATGTCTACCTGTTGATTCTGGGTGTCCTCCAGGATTAAGAGTGATTCTTTTCTAATACAATTGGTCAAAACTACCATTCTGATCTGTTCTTCTCAATATGAATCATCAATTGTAATTAGTAACTCCATTATATCATTTCTACCCTCCTGAAATCAGTGTCTCAGTATCATTTAACCAATTAGCATGAATTAGGTTTTTACAAAGGGATATTTACTGAAAAAAATATGTAACAAGAATACAATACAGTAAAAATATTTCCCCAAACACCTGGGAGCACATTCTCCTTGTTGTTCCTTCATTCCTCTTCTTAAAACATTTCTTCACAACATCTGCCCCAAGTTTATTTCTAAATATGGCATAAGTGGGTAAAATGGATGAATCATTGTAACTACTTTTGTAACTACTCAACTAGGGAGGATTTCTTTATTGGAATCAGAAATTGGAAGATGATGTAAGTTAACTATCTAGACAACAGGAGAGTATTAACTTAAGACTACTATATATTTTTTTTTCTCCCTAATCAAAAGCTGGGAACATTGTCTGTCTAAAACAGAGCTAATAGTGCAAAACAGTGAAAAAAGTCCAATTCTTACGTCTTTTTACCTAGATGCTTTAGAGACATAGAATCACTTGACTTAATTGATTCCCTGTTGTAATTCTATCATTATAACTGAAGAATGAAATATATATAAAACAAAATAAACAGTATCTTTTTCAAGAATACTCTAAATGGTGTTACAAAGAGTCAGATATGACGGAAATTATTCAGTATCATCCTGGGGGGTGAGGGGAATAGGAAAAAAATACTTTAAAGAGGTTTTGTTGTTTATTTAATTCAATTTGATGTTTTTTAATTCCAAATTTTCTCCAAAACAAAAATAAAATTTACACAGGAGTCTGACACAAGTTATCACAGGAGCCCGACAAAGTTCAAAGGCATAGATCAACATTGCATATCATGAAGCAAAATAAACTTATAATGAGTACATGATTTAACCATAAAGGGAGGTGTCAAAAGCAAATCAGTAAAACATGGAAAGCATTTCTTTTCAGATTAATGAATAGGTAAAGAGTTCATAGCCATACAAGAAAGCAAAATGGATATTTTTGTTACTTTTGCAAATCAAAACCAATGCAGCTAAAAATTTTTAAAAAAGCAAAAATGTGGAGAGGAACTTTTCAATAAGTTATTCTGATAAAGGTCTCAATCCTAAAATATATAAGGAACAAAGTCTAATTTATAAGTCATTTCTGAATTGTTAAAGGATTAAGATAGATGGTTTTCAAAGGGAGAAATCAAAGCTACCAATAATCATATGAAATGATTTCTAAATCAATGATAATTAAATAAAGACAAATTAAAACTATTCTGAAGAAGAGCATCAAATAGACTAAGATCATAAAAAAGAAAGATGAAAATTGCTGAAGGGTATATAGGAAAATGGGAACATATATACTGTTGGTAAAACTGTGATTTAGTAAATCCATTCTAGGAAATAATTTGAAATTATTACCCAAAAGTTATTAAATTGTATATATATATATATATATAATAAAACTATTTCTATAACCCAAAGAAATTAAAGGAGAAAAAATAATTCATATGTATATATAACAAATTCTTTTTGCAATAGCAAAAAAAAAAAAATAGACACCAAGGGATATGCAGCAATGGGGAAATGGAAAAACAAATTATGTTATATAGAAGCGATAAAATGTTATGCTGTAATTAAAGATGAAAAATAAGATTAAAGAAAACCCTGGAAATATTAAATAGCTTACAATGGAGCAAGCAAAGCCAAGGGAACACTATATATAGGAACAACAATATTATAAATATAGAATCAAAATTTGGGTTATAATTGATCATAATGACCAATTGCAGTTCAAAAGGATCCATGGTGACACATCCTATTCACTTGTAGAAAAAGAACTGGTGGAGTGAGAATTTGAGCATATTTTCTATTTCATATTTTCTTGCTTATTTCTCCTAGAACATGGCTAAAACAGAAATTTTTGTACACCTATACATATTTTCAATACTTTTTATTTCTTCTCCATTATCAATACGGAAAAGGGAGAGGAGAAAATTTGGAACTAAAAAGAAAATCAAATTGAATTAAGCAAAAAATAAAAATAAAACCTTTGAAAGTATGTGTTGCATGCTTTTTATTTCAAGGACTGATGCTTAGCCATTTCCATCATGTCTGAATCCTTTTAACTGCCTTTGGAGTATTCTCAGCAAAGATAGTGAAGGGAATTACCATTTCCTTCTCAACACTTTTTATAGATGAGTAAGCTAAAGCAAACAAGGGTTAAGTAACTTGCCTAGTGTTACATAACAAATCCACAAATATTGGGAGTACAATAAATTTCCAGCCAAAGATAATCTAGAAGATTGCCAGAAAAGGTTTCTCCTGAGCAGGAGAGAGCAGGCCAGCACAGGCAGGGAGGCAGAACACAAATGCTAACACACTGAGCAGAGTAGGGGTGGGGGTGGTCTCCACAGCTGAAGAATTTGCAGGGAGGACTCTACCACAAGTTGGCTGCTCTGCTTTGGTTGCAAAGCAGTAGATCTAGAAATCTGACTGTTAAAACACTCGCACATTGCCAGGGTTGAGCATTTATTAATGGAAAATCAAGAAACAATGATAGGAGAAAAAACCTTCTCTCTTCGAAACTACCTCTCAAAAGATTATGTAGCAGTCACTGCTTGATCAGGGAATATTGCAAGAGAAAATAAATTAGATCCCCAACATGTTCTTGTGACAAAAATAGAAAGATTCAGGTAGCCACTATGATTCTGGGACTTCTACACTGGGGAATATTCCATTAGTGGATTGGAGCTTTACTATATTGAACTAATAATTTTGCTTCAGTTGTTCCTGGATAACTGAAGTACAGCTACAGGAATAGATTACTAAAGTCTCAATTAAATGCTTATTATGTTTAAAGTGCCATGCAAAAATGGGGATACAAATAGAAAGTTAAGATAAGGAACTCATTCAAATGGGGAACAGAATAGCTACAAAACATTTGAACTATAATTCACATGGGGAAATCTCATGTTCTTTAGTATGCAGAAGTAATGCAGATCATGCCTTTTAACAATGGCATTTCCACTCACAAAAACATCAGTTTTTGGTATTTTATCACTCAACAGGGTCAAAGATGTTGATATCAAGAATTTTTTTCCTCTCTCTTCTCTTTGCCTGGAATACTCACACTCTCTCCTTCTCTGTGCCTGCTGGCTTCTCTGGTATCAAGAGATGCAGAAGAAATCCTCAATGCTAAACTTATGTTTCTCAAGCTTATCATCTATTTTCTCTCTCTTTTTTGCAGGTATTTTTACATGTAAAACAAAGACAAAAATCACTTATGTTCTAAAATCAGTCATCTCCTCAAGGAAAACATTCAGAATTTACTGCATTTAAAGACAGTTATCAGTCAAAATAAAAAAATAATGTAATCATAATCACATACAGCTTGACAATTACAACTGTAAAGTAAAGACAATCTTGGAATACAATGCTCAAAAGAACCCCCACAAATGCTTTTAAAAAAAAACTGTTAACCAAGAAAAATTTACATTGTAAAAGTAAAAATATTCCTAAAGCATAAAAATGAATCTTAAACAGAATAGAGATCTTTTTGAACATTCTAGATAAGAAAACCAGAGCTACATAAAATCCTTTGAATGCAAAAAGAGGACAGAGAGAAGATAGTAGAGTAAGGCAGGAAATCACCTGAGTCAACTAAATTCACATCCAAATAATGCCTCAAAATGAATCGAGTAGGGGGAAAAAAAAGAAATAGATTGAGTGAAAAAATTTTCCAAACAAATAATTTTAAAAGTTGGCAGGAAAAGACTATCTCACTGAAGTAGTACTACCTGAAAGCCATAATCCAGAAAAAAGAGGATGCCGAATGTTATATTGAAAGAAAATATTTTGATATCCTAGACCCAGAGAGTGAGATTGAAATTAAAAGAATTTATTAATCATCTCCTGAAAGAGATTCCAAAATGAAAATTCCAGAAAGGATGTAGTCAAATTAAAGAACCCACAAATTAAAGAAAAAATAGTTCAAGCAGGTAGAAAGGATTTAAATATCTTGGATCCACAATCAGAATTACACAGGATGTAGCATTTCCTACATTAAAATATAAGAGAGGTTGGAATATGATATTCCTGAAAACAAAAAGGATGAAATTATAACCAAAAATAAACTATCCAGTAAAACTGAATATAATCATTTAGGGGGAAAATTGAAATTCAATGACATAGAAGACTTCCAAGTATTCCTAATGAAAAGACAAGATATGTAAAAAAAAATCTGATTTACAAATACAAATTCAGGGAAAGGAGCCAAGATGACAGAGAAGACACACAGATTATTCTAAGCTCCCCTTTTACTCTCACTACTAATTACCAAATTCAACTTCAGAAATAGTGCTTGACTGGTAAAATCCATGAATATTGGGAGTACAACAAATTACCAAAGATAATTTAGAAGATTGCCAGAAAAGGTTTCTCCTGAGCAGGAGAGAGTAGACCACCAGCACAGGCAGGGAGACAGAACACAGATGCTAGCACACTGAGCAGACTAGGGGTGGGGGTGGTCTCCACAGCTGAAGAATTTGCAGGGAGGACTCTACCACAAGTTGGCTGCTCTGCTTTGGTTGCAAAGCAGTAGATCAGCAGAGAAGTTACACAATTGCCAAAGGTACAGTGTACTCCAAAAGACGCCAGAATTTAACAGGACCTGGCTACACCTACCCAGCACCAGAAATGACTCAGCATGGACTACATCACAGCTGTGCAGCCTCATTCTGCAGCACCAGGCTTTTGCCCAGGGTAGCCACACTTCTTCACACCAAGGGGACTCTGCCCAGGGCAGCCATATTTCTGCAGGAGGTGGCGAGGGGGCTCTGGCCAAGGCAGTAGAACTTTCACAATGCTTCACAGGGCACAGACAGTTCCCCTGTAGGACTCTTCCCAAGGTTCTTCTGCAGCTCAACCACTCTTTGAAGCCTGTTTGCAGAACAGCTACTGTCCATATATCTATCCCTGTTCTGTATAGGAAGCTGGTGACCTCCTTGCCCTGAAAGCAGACCTGAAAAACTTTAAAAAACTGAGTAGAAAAGCCAAGCGAACTCTAAACATTGATAGCTTCATTATAGAAAGAGAGCAGGTTTTCAAACCCAAGGAGACTAATAGCAGTCTCCAGACAAAACCTCAGAGGGGGATATAACCTGATCCCCATCACACAAGGCTCTCATAGAAGAAATTATAAAAGATCTTAAAAGAGAGCTAGAAGAAAAATGGGGAAAGGAAAGAGAAGCTCTGCAAGAGAGTATGGAAAAGGCATGTAACTCATTAAAAGAAAAATTTGATAAAGTGGAAAAATAAAACAACTTCCTGAAATGAGAACTGGAAAAGGTAAAGAGCTCCCAGGGAACAGAATTTGTGAATTGGAAAAGATAAAGAACTCCTAGGAAAGTAGGATTTGTGAATCAGAAAAATAAAATAACTCAGTAAAAAAATAGTGAAATAGAAAAAAAAATTCCATAGAGCAAAACAACTCATTTAAAAACTCAATTGGACATATACGAAAAGAAGTTTTAAAAGCTAATGAAGAAAATAACTTATTAAAAATCAGAACTGAACAAGTAGAAATGAATGATTCATTAAAACATCAAGAATCAGTCAAACCTTTCAGATTGGCTAGAATGACAGGGAAAGATAATGAGGAAGGTTGGAAGGGAGGTGGGGAAACTGGGACATTGATACATTGTTGATGGAATTATGAATACATCCAGCCATTCTGAAGAGCGATTTGGAACTATGCTCAAAAAGTTATCAAACTGTGCATAACCCCCCAAAAAATTAAAAAAAAAACTGTGCATACCCTTTGATCCAGCAGTGTTACTACTGGGCTTATAACCCAAAAAGATCTTAAAAGAAGGGAAAGGGACCTGTATGTGTAAGATTGTTTGTGGCAGTCCTTTTTATAGTGGCCAGAAACTGGAAACTGAATGGATGCTCATCAATTGGAGAATGGCTGAATAAATTGTGATATATGAATATTATGGAATATTATTGTTCTGTAAGAAATGACCAGCAGGATGATTTCAGGAAGGCCTAGAGACATTTACATGAACTGATACTGAATGAATGAGCAGGACCAGGAGATCATTATATACTTCAACAACAATACTATATGATGATCAATTCTGATGGGCCTGGCCCTCTTCAACAATGACATGAACCAAATCAGTTCCAATAGAGCAGTAATTAATTGAACCAGTTACGCCCAACAAAAGAACTCTGAGAAATGAGTATGAACCACTACATAGAATTCCCAATTCCTCTGTTTTTGTATGCCTGCATTTTTTATTTCTTTCACATGTTAATTGTACACTATTTTGTACAGCAAAATAACTGTATGGAAATGTATACATATATTGTATTTAATATATACTTTAACATACTTAACATGTATTGGTCAACCTACCGTCTGGGGGAAAGGGAGAAGGAGGGGGAAAATTGTAATAAAAGGTTTTGCAATCTTCAATGCTGACATCTTGTATATATCTTGTAAATAAAAAGCTATAATTAAAAAAAAGAAGAAAAGAATCAGTCAAGCAAAACAAAAAAAAAAAAAATAAGGAAAAAAAGTTAAATTTCTACTTGGAAAAACAACAGATCTGGAAAATAGTTCTAGGAGAGATAATCCGAGGATTATTGGACTCCATGAAAATTATGATGAAAAAAGAGCCTAGACACTACTTTACAGGAAATCATCAAAGAGAACTGCCCAGATGTAATACAATCAGAAGATAAAATAGGCATTGAAAGAATTCATCAAACACCTTCTGAAAAAGACCCTAAAATAAAAACTCCAAGGAATATTGTGGCTAAATTCCAGAATATCAGACTGAGGAAAAAATATTACAAACAGCCAGGAAAAAAAAAAACAATTCTAATACTAAAGAGCCACAATAAGGGTCATTCAAAATCTAGCTGCTTCCACATTAAAAGATCGAAGGGCCCGGAATCTGATATTCCGAAAGGCAAAAACAACTTAGAATGCATCCAAGCATAAACTACCCAGCTAAGCTGAGCATTTTCTTCCAGGGAAGAAGATGGACATTTAATAAAGCAGATGAATTCCATTTGTTTCTAAGGAAAAAACCAGAACTAAACAAAAAAACTTGATCTCCAAACATAGGACTCAAGAGAAGCAGAAAAAGGTAAAAAGAACTCTTGAAAATTGTATTTTTGTTATGGACATACATAAAAAGAGTGCACATATAATATGATTTTATTGATATAATATAAAAAAGGGAAGTAGAAATGGAAAGGGAATAGTATCAGAAAAACTGGAAAAGGGAGATAAAAAGAGGGAAATTACATCCCACAAAGAGGCAAAAAACAAAACAAAACAAAACAAAACAAAACAAAACAAAACAAAACAAAAAAAAAAAAACAACCTATCATATCTGTGGGAATTTAGGGAGGGGGAGATGTAAAGTCCAGATTAGCTCCCTGGAGGTCTCAGGATCAGCCAGAATCAAGATAAGAAAAACCCTTGGTCTTTAGGAGGACAAGTGAAGGAGATGGACAAAACTTCCAGGAGTTTTTCTAAGAATACATCTTTGATTCTAGAGTCCAGAATCTTCACATTTTTCTCCTCCTCATCCTGAGGCCAAAAGAAGTTCTCTTACCTCTCCCACCCCACCCTTTAATCCTTACCTACAATTATCTGTATACACAAAATATCAAGTCAGCAGGGAACAGTGAGAAAGGCCATTTTCCCAAACATAAAGCTAACAGAATCATTGTCCAATAGGTAATTAGCCTTAAATGCTCTTTTGTCTGATTCAAGCACAACTTTTAAGAATTTCAGTCCTTTACATCTCCTGCTTTCTTTTGTTTAAGAAGACAGGTGGTCATGCCATCCCTGACTTCTCAAAGAGGTGAGAACTCCAAAAAGGAGGTAAGCATGCTCTCCATGATTTCTCAGGAAAGGAGGTGAAAACACCAAAAGGGCAGTGATCATGCCACCCCTGACTTCTCAGAAGGGAGGTGAAAGCATTAAAAGGAGAGGATCATACCCTCCCTGACTTCTCAGGAAGAGAGATCAAAAGCACCAAAGGGAAGTGGGGAATCAAACCAGATATTATTAGTGGGTTTCTGGGCTGAAGGGTCTTACTAAAAACAAGTATGCATAACCCTGTCAGCATGGGGGGTATTACACAAGCACATAGCAATAAAGCACAGGTTAGCATGATGACTCTCCCCACAGCCGGTAGAAGCTCAATGTGATGTAACAAACATGAATTGTACATGTAAGTAGTGATGTAACAAACAATATGAATCAACATGGTGTCATAAAAGATTTCCGGAAGTCCTAGAAGGAGGGTATGTAAATAACAATTACACATATGCCTCCTTCAGCAGCCAAGAGATAGTCCAAAATGAATATATTGTCCATTATTTCATGTGTCAGGGAATCCAATGATCCCCGCAAGTTTTTGAAGTCCTGCAACAGTCTTTTTATGTGTTAGGGAATCTAATAATTCCTGCATATTTTGAATTCTTGCAACAGTCTTATCATGTCTCAGAGAATCCAATGAGTACTGAGGGTTTTGAAGTCCTGCATCAGTCTCATTAATAATTTTTGATGTCCATGAGTCAATTGCCACAACTGCCATACTCTTTCAGTGGTGGGCACCATCAGCAATAGAACCACCCAATTTTTCTTGGGTCTTCTTCATTTCAAGGTTCAGCGCCATCTTTCTCTGATGGACAAGGCAAATACAGCTTGTTAGCACCTATCTGATTCCTTCTCCATCTGTAGAGATACAAGCAAACACTCTCCCCCAAGCAGTTAACCTATCTGGTTCCTTCCATTCACCACTTTCTGGATCTCTCCACATTACCGGGAGAATATTTAAAGATAGTGGAGCTGCTTGCACTGGACACTGCACTTCCAGCAGGTTATAAAACCTGTCTGCTGAAGCCAGTGCATCTTTGTCAAAAATCAAGAATTTAATAGTATAAAGAGCTAAATTTTGAAGTTCTCTAGGATTACCTCTGTCTCTTCCTTTCTTTTGTTTTTGGAGGAGTATCTTAATGTCGCTGTTTCTCCTCTCTACTATTGCCTGTCCTTGAGGATTAAAGGGTATACCAGTGGTGTGTAAAATGTGATACTGTGCACAAAAGTGTGCAAAATGTTTAGAACTATATGCATGTTCATTATCTGTTTGTATTTCTTGTGGTGCACCCATAATTGCAAACCCTTGGATAAGGAATTCAGTGACCACTTGGGCTGTCTTTTTTGCTGCTGGTATTGCAAAAGTGAATCCTGAAAAGGTGTCTACCACAACATGGATAAAAGACAGACAAAAGATTTATAATGTGTCACATCCATTTGCCAAATTTCATCAGGTCTCAAACCACAAGGGTTCTTCCTTGGAGGGAGCATAGGAGTGTGGAAAGGAAGGTAAGCTATAAAGGCTTTTGCTATGCTACTAGCTTCCTCTCTTGTTATCCCAAATTGTAAATGTAAAGCTCAAGCAGCCTGATGATATTTAGAATGAGATTCTTAGGCTGCATAATATGAGGGAGCGTTGGTCAACATGGTTAGAAGGCTATATGTCTTTGAATTACCATCAAAAATAGGACTAGGGAGTCCATGCAAGATATAAATCTTACCTGGATGCTGTCTCACTTGCTCTTGAAGTTCCTTAAAGAGATGATATATATTGGAAGCTACAAATTTTATTTGGGCTATGGCAGTTCTTTGTACCATACTTACTGAATAGGCCAAATCAGATATTATATTTATATCTCCTCCTTTCAATTATATATATAACATATACATATATATTATATATATATATACTTATTCAAATAAATATAATATGTATATAATAATGTATATAATATGTATATATATATATATATATATATATATAATATAATATGTAAGAGTTAGATTGATTGCATACAATTCATTCTGCTGAATGGACTGAAAAGAAGTTCTGACTATTCTCTTTATAGTTAAGTCACGAGAGTATGCAGCACAAATACTATGTTTGTATGCATCTGTAAAGATAGTTGGTCCTTTAAGAGGAACTGTAGAAACCTTTTCTTCAAGAATCCATTGCCAAAAGAGAGTCTGGAGAAGTCATCCCACTCATTTAAAGACAGAGTGGATAAAGAAATCAAATCCTTGAAAAATAGGATTAGTGAACTGGAAACAGAAAATAGCTCTCTAAAAAATAAAATTGGTGAAATGGAAAAAAATTCCATAGAACAAAACAACTTAATTGGACAATTACAAAAATATATAAAAAAGGGAGTGAAGAAAATACTTCATTGAAAATCAGAATCGAACAAATGGAATTGAATGACTCAAGGAGACAACAATAATCAATTTCAAGCAAAACCAAAAAAATCAAACAATGGGAAAAAATGTGAAATACCTTCTCGGGAAAACAATAGACCTGGAAAATATGTCTAGGAGAGACAATCTGAGAATTATTGGACTCCCAGAAAAATATGATGAAAAAAAGAACGTGGGCACTATTTTCCGGGAAATTATCAAAGAGAACTGCCCAGAATTCATAGAAACAGAGGGTAAAATAGACATTGAAAGAATTCATCGATCATCTACTAAAAGGGATCCTAAAATCAAAACACCAAGAAATATAGTCGCCAAATGTCAGAACCCTGAGACGAAGAAAAAATACTGCAAGTGGCTAGAAAAACCCAATTCAAATATAGAGGAGCCACAATAAGGATTGACCAGGATCTAGCAACATCCACATTAAAAGATCGAAGGGCTTAGAATATGATATTCCAAAAGGCTAAGGAATTTGGTATGCAACCAAAAATAACTTACCCAGCCAGAATGAACATCTTTTTCTAGGGAAGAAGATGGTCATTCAATGAAATAAGCAACTTTTACCTATTTTTGATGAAAAAAACGAACTTAACAAAAAGTTTGATCTGCAAATATAGAACTCAAGAGAAACCTAAAAAGTTAAAAAAGAAATCTTGGGAACTATATTTCTGCTATAAAAATGTATAAAGAATACATGTATACTTTGTTCTAGAAACCAGAGGGGGAAAGGACATTGTAGCAGAAAAAGGGCATAGGAAACCTATTATATCTGAGAAAAAGAATGGAGGGGGATGAATATAGTGGGTATCTTACTGCCATCAGAATTGGCTTTAAGAGAAAAATTTTAGACATATTCAATTTATGGTGAAACTTCTCCCATCTCATTGAAAAGTGAGAAGGGAATAGTGAAAAGGGAAAGAATAAGCTAAGCGGAAGGGAATACAGAAACTGTGAGGGAAAGGAGAAAGATAGGAGGAGGAACTCTAAGACAGGTGGAGGGATACTAAAAAGGGAGGGCTGTGAGAAGAAAAAATTGCCCACAATACACTGGAAGTGGGGTGGGGAAAAAGGAGAAAACAAAACAATTAAAAGATAAGAAACAGAATTTCATTTTAACATAAATGGAAATTTAAACCCCCCCATAAAGAGGAAGCAAAGCAGAATGGATTAAAAAGCCAGAACCTACAATATGTTGTTTAAGGAAAAAATTTGAAGCAGGGAGAAGTAAGGTAAAAGGTTGGAAACACAGCTTCAGGTAATGAAATAACAGGGAGCCATCCTGATCTCAGATCAAGCAAAAGCAAAATTGATCTAATTAAAAAGAGATAGAAGGGACATCTTGCTAAGGGAGATAGAAATGAAGCAAACAATAATAAAAATATGCACTAAAGTGTAGCATCCAAATTTTAAAAGAGAAATTAAGAGAGCTATAAAAAGAAATAGCAAAAAACATAAAGTGGAGATCCTAACTTTGTACTCTCGGAATTAGATAAATCAAACCACAAAATAAATAAGAAAGAAGTCAAAGAGGTAAATAGGATACTAGAAAAGTTAGATATGAAGGATCTCTGGAGAAAATGAAATGGAAACAGAAAGGAGTACACTTTCTTTTCAGCAGTTCATGGAACCTATACAAAAATTGACCATATATTAGGACATAAAAACCTCCAACTCAAATGTAGTAAGGCAGAAAAAGTAAATGCATACTTTTCAGACCATGATGTAATGAAAATTACATTCATTAAAAAGCTGGGAGAAAGTAGACCAAAAAAAATTAAACAAATAACTTATACAAGGAAAAGGAAACAAAATCATAGATATAATTAATAACTTCATCCAAGAAAACGACAATTAGGAGACATCATACCAAAATGTGTGGGATGCAGCCAAAATGGTGATAAGGGGAAATTTCATATCTCTAGAGGCCTACTTGCATAAAATAGAGAAAGAGAAAGTCAATGAATTGGGCTTGCAACTAAAAATGCCAGAATAGCAACAAATTAAAAATTCGCAGTGAAACACTAAACTTGAAATTCTAAAAATAAAAGGAGAGATCAAAAATTGAAAGTAAAAAAACTATTGAATTAATAAAACTAAGAGTTGGTTCTAATAAAAAACCAACAAAATAGACAAACCCTTAAAAAATCTGAGTAAAAAAAGGAAAGAGGAAAATCAAATTGTTAGTCTTAAAAATGAAAAGGGAGAACTCACCACTAAAGAAGAGGAAATTAGAGCAATAATTAGGAGTTACTTTGTCCAACTTTATGTCAATAAATTCAACAACTTAAATGAAATGGAAGAATACCTTCAAAAATATAGCTTTCCCAGATTAACTGAGGAAGAAGTAAATATCCTAACCAATCCCATTTTAGAAAAAGAAATAGAAGAAGCTATTAATCAAGTTCCTAAGAAAAAATCCCCAGGAACAGGTGAATTTACATGTGAATTCTACCAAACATTTAAAGAACAATTAACTCCAATGCTATATAAACTATTTGAAAAATAGGGATTGAAGGAGTCTTACTAAATTCCTTTTATGACACATACATGGTACTGATACCTAAACCAGGTAGGTTGAAAACAGAGAAAGAAAATTATAGACCAATTTCCCTAATGAATATTGATGCTGAAGTCTTGAATAAAATATTAGCAAAAATATTATAGAAAATCATCCCCAGGATAATACACCATGACCAAGTAGGATTTATACCAGGAATGGAGGGCTGGTTCAACATTAGGAAAACTATTAGTGTAATAGACTACATCGATAACCAAGTGTGAAGATCGTGTATTTTAAAATCAGTCAGAGTCAGGAATTCAGGTTAGGGGAAAATTGTCAGTCTTTATTCTCAGTGAAGAAGGATTGGAGGTGGAAGAGAATGGGCAATAGCAATGTGTGTAGCTGAGTCAAGAAGCTAGCTAGACCGGCAGCCACACGACCAGCAGCTAGGAGTATGGAACCCAGGCTCAATCTCTCCCAGCTTCTCTTCCTGTCTCTCTCTGCCTCCACCCACCAAAATCGTTATTTCCTATACAACACATCAGGACTTGCACAGAGAATGGGCAGGGGCCATTCTTTATCCAATCATGTATATTAATGGAGTATAGCCCAATTACTATTTAGCCTCACATACTTGGGACCTCAGTGCATCAACTCAAATCTCAGCCCATTACAACCAAGTTAGCAAAAACCATATAATCATCTCAATAGATGCAGAAAAAGCATTTGATAAAATCCAACATACATTCCTAATAAAAAATATTTGAGAGATAAGAGTAAATGTACTTTTCCTTAAAATTGTCAGGATCATATATTTAAAACTGTCAGTAAGCGTCATATGTAATTGGGATAAACTGGAACCATTCCCAGTGAGATCAAGAGAGAAACAAAGTTGCTTACTATCACCATCACTATTCAATATTGTATTAGAAACACTAACCTCGGCAATAAGAGTTGAGAAAAAGATGAAAGGAATTAGAGTAGGTAATGAGGAAACCAAATTATCACTCTTTGCAAATGATATCATGGCATACTTAGGGAACGCTGGAGATTCTACTAAGAAGCTATTAGAAATAATCCATAACTTTAGCAAAGTTTCAGGATACAAAATAAATGCCCATAAATCCTCAGCATTTTTATATATCACCAACAAAACCCAACAGCAAGAGATACAAAGAGAAATTCCATTCGAAATAACTGTTGATACCATAAAATATTTGGGAATCTATCTACCAAAGGAAAGTCAGGAATTATATGAGCAAAATTACAAAAAAAATTTCCACACAAGTAAAGTCAGATTTAAATAACTGGAAAAATATTAAGTGCTCTTGGATAGGCCAAGTAAATATAATAATGATGACAATACTCCCTAAACTAATCTATTTTTTTTAGTGCTATACCAATCAGACTCCCAAGAAACTATTTTAATGACTAGAAAAAATAACAACAAAATTCATATGGAAGAACAAAAGGTGAAGCATTTCAAGGGAATTAATGGGGAAAAAAATCAAATGAAGGGGGCCTAGCTGTACCTTATCTAAAACTGTATTATAAAACAACAGTCACCAAAACCATTTGGTATTGGCTAAGAAATAGATTAGTTGATCAGTAGAATAGGTTAGGTTCACAGGACAAAATAGTCAATAACTATAGCAATCTAGTATTTGACAGACCCAAAGATCCCAACTTTTGGGATAAGAATTCATTATTTGACAAAAACTGCTGGGAAAACTGGAAATTAGTATGGCAGAAATCAGGGATGGACCCACACTTAACACCATATACCAAAATAAGATCAAAATGGGTCCATGCTTTAGGCATAAAGAATGAGATTATAAATAAATTAGAGGAACATTGGATAGTTTACCTCTCAGACTTATGGAGGAGAAAGGAATTTGTGACGAAAGACAAACTGGAGATCATTATTGATCACAAAATAGAAAAAATTGATTATATCAAATTAAAAAGCCTTTGTACAAACAAAACTAATGCAAACAAAATTAGAAGAAAAGCAACAAACTGGGAAAACATTTTTACAGTTAAAGGTTCTGATAAAGGCCTCATTTCCAAAATATATAGAGAATTGACTCTAATTTATAAGAAATCAAGCCATTCTCCAATTGATAGTCAAAGGATATGAACAGACAATTTTCAGATGATGAAATTGAAACTATCTCCACTCACATGAAAGAGTGTTCCAAATGACTATTGATCAGAGAAATGCAAATTAAGACAACTCTGAGTTGTCAGATTGGCTAAGATGACAGGAAAAAATAATGATGAATGTTGAAGGGAATGCGGGAAAACTGGGACACTGGCGCATTGTTGATGGAATTGTGAATGAATCCAACCATTCTGGAGAGCAATCTAGAATTATGCCCAAAAGGTTATCAAACTGTGCACACCCTTTGATCCAGCAGTGCTACTACTGGGCTTATACCCCAAAGAGATACTAAAGAAGCAAAGGGGAACTGTATGTGCCAAAATGTTTGTGGCAGCCCTCTTTGTAGTGGCTAAAAACTGGAAAATGAATGGATGCCTATCAATTGGAGAATGGTTGGGTAAATTGTGGTATATGAATGTTATGGAATATTATTGTTCTGTAAGAAATGACCAGCAGGATGAATACAGAGAGGCTTGGAGAGACTTACATGAATTGATGCTAAGTGAAATGAGCAGAATCAGGAGATCATTATATACTTCAACAGCGATACTGTATGAAGAAGTATTGTGATGGAAGTGGATTTCTTTGACAAAGAGACCTAACTCAGTTTCAATTAATCAATGATAGACAGAAGCAGCTACACTCAGAGAAAGAACACTGAGAAATGAGTATGAACTGTTTGCATTTTTGTTTTTTTTCTCAGTTTATTTTTATCTTCTGGAAGCCAATTCTTCCTGTGCAACAAGAGAATTGATAAGTTCTGCACACATATATTGTATCTAGGATATACTATAACATATTTAACATATATAAGACTGCCTGCCATCTAGGGCAGGGGGTTGAGGAAGGGAAAGGAAAAGCCAGAACAGAAATGAGTGCAAGAGATAATGTTAAAAAATTACCCATGTATATACTGTCAATAAAAAGTTATTTTAAAAATATTAAAAAAAAATAAGTATCAGCAAGGCAAGTTAACATGTAGAATTAGAGTAGAATAGTTGGTAGGAATAGGAAATAAGAGATATACACAAACATAATAACAATGGTAACAAGTAGAATTTACTAGGAAAAAAATTATGGGTAGTAAGCATTGATCTTAGATAAAGTCGAACTTTAAAAAGATATAATCAAGAAAGAAATCTACCTTATATATCAGCAATATTAATATTGTCTTGGATATATATATGTATATATGTGTATTAATATTAGTATATATATATATATGTAATTATGTATGTATGAAAGTAAACACATATATATATATATATATATATATATATATCTGTTTGCAGGTGTATATGTACATCTATATGTGTGTGTGTGTGTGTGTGTGTGTGTACATATAGGTATGTATATATATCATGCTTAATTGAAGCCTACTTGGGGAAGGTGGTGGGGGAGGGAAAAAAGGAATAAAGTACACATCAGGGATCAAAGATTAACCTAATAGGAAGCAAAGCAAAGATGAACAATTGTGAATTCAATATCTCTGTTATTATGTTTGCTTGGTTGAGATGGAAATTTATTGTCATATATTTTGAATCCTCCTTAATATTCTGCTGGGCACATGATAATGTTTTGATGTTGTTGCTTTTTTTTCTTTATCTTTCTTTTCTATTTTGTTTTCTCCCTTGTTTTCCTTTTTTTTTTTTAATTTATTTTTTTTTATTTTTTTATTTATCTTTATTTATTTTTTTATTTAATAGCCTTTTATTTACAGGATATATACATGGGTAACTTTACAGCATTAACAATTGCCAAACCTCTTCTTCCAATTTTTCACCTCTTACCCCCACCCCTACCCCCTCCCCTAGATGGCACGATGACCAGTAGATGTTAAATATATTAAAATATAAATTAGATACACAATAAGTATACTTGAACAAAACGTTATTTTGCTGTAGAAAAAGAATCAGACTCTGAAATATTGTACAATTAGCTTGTGAAAGAAATCAAAAATGCAGGTGTGCATAAATATAGGGATTGGGAATTCAATGTAATGGTTTTAGTCATCTCCCAGAGTTCTTTTCTGGGCAAAGCTAGTTCAGTTCATTACTGCTCCATTAGAAATGATTTGGTTGATCTCGTTGCTGAGGGTGGCCTGATCCATCAGAACTGGTCATCATATAGTATTGTTGTTGAAGTATATAATGATCTCCTGGTCCTGCTCATTTCACTCAGCATCAGTTCATGTAAGTCTCTCCAGGCCTTTCTGAAATTATCCTGTTGGTCATTTGTTACACAACAGTAATATTCCATAATTTTCATATACCACAATTTATTCAACCATTCTCCAACTGATGGACATCCATTCAGTTTCCAGTTTTTAGCCACTACAAAAAGGGCTGCCACAAACATTAGTGCACATACAGGTCCCTTTCCTTCTTTTATAATCTCTTTGGGATATAATCCCAGTAGTAACACTGTTGGATCAAAGGGTATGCACAGTTTGATAACTTTTTGATAGTTCCAAACTACTTCCAAAATGGTTGATTCGTTCACAACTCCACCAACAATGCATTATTTTCCCAGTTTTCCGCATCCCTCCAACAATCATTATTTTTCCTGTCATCTTAGCCAATCTGACAGGTGTGTATGGTATCTTAGAGTTGTCTTAATTTGCATTTCTCGATTAATAATGACTTGGAGCATCTTTTCATAGACTAGAAATAGTTTCAATTTCTTTATCTGAGAATTGTCTGTTCATATCCTTTGACCATTTTTCAATTGGAGAATGGCTTGATTTTTATAAATTAGAGTTAATTCTCTATATATTTTGGAAATGAGGCCTTTATCAGAACCTTTGACTGTAAAAATATTTTCCCAGTTTATTGCTTCCCTTCTAATCTTGTCTGCATTAGTTTTGTTTGTACAAAACTTTTCAGTTTGGTATAATCGAAATTTTCTATTTTGTGATCAGTAATGATCTCTAGTTCTGCTTTGGTCATAAAGACCTTCCCCTTCCACAGGTCTGAGAGGTAAACTATCCTATGTTCCTCTAATTTATTAATAATTCATTCTTTATGCCTAGGTCATGAACCCATTTTGACCTTATCTTGGTGTACGGCGTTAAGTATGGATCAATGCCTAGTTTCTGCCATATTAGTTTCCAATTTTCCCAGCAATTTTTATCAAACAGTAAGTTCTTATCCCAAAAGCTGGGATCTTTGGGTTTGTCAAAGACTAGGTTGCTATATTTGTTGACTGTTTTATTCCTTGAACCTAATCTATTCCATCTGATCAACTAATCTATTCCTTAGCCAATACCAAATAGTTTTGGTAACGTGCTCTATAATATAATTTTAGATCTGGTACAGCTAAGCCACCATCATTTGATTTTTTTTCATTAATTCTTGAAATTTTGACCTTTGTTTTTCCATATGAACTTTGTTGTTATTTTTTCTAGGTCATTAAAATAGTTTTTTGGGAGTCTGAGTGGTATAGCGCTAAATAAATAGATTAGTTTAGGTAATATTGTCATCTTTATTATATTTGCTCGCCCTATCCAAGAGCATTTAATATTTTCCAATTGGTTAGATCAGACTTAATTTGTGTGCAAAGTGGTCTGTAATTTTGCTCATAAAGTTTCTGATTTTCCCTTGGCAGATAGATTCCTAAATATTTTATATTATCAGTAGTTACTTTAAATGGAATTTCTTTGTAACTCTGACTGTTGGATTTGTTAGTGATATATAAGAATGCTGATGACTTATGGGTTTATTTTATAACCAGCAACTTGCTAAAGTTGTGGATTATTTCTAACTAACTTTTAGCAGAATCTCTGGGGTTCTCTAAGATCCATCATGTCATCGGCAAAGAGTGATAATTTAGCTTCCTCATTGCCTATTCTTATTCCTTTAACTCTTCTCAGCTCTTATTGCTATAGCTAGCGTTTCTAATACAATATTAAATAGTAATGGTGATAGTGGGCAACCTTGTTTCACCCAGATCTTATTGGGAATGGTTGCAGTTTGTCTCCATTACATATGATGCTTACTGATGGTTTTAAATAGATGCTGCTGATTATTTTAAGGAAAAGTCCATTTATTCCTATACTCTCAAGTGTTTTAATAGCAATGGATGTTGGATTTATCAAATGCTTTTCTGCACCTATTGAGATGATCATATGGTTTTTGTTAATTTGGTTATTAACATGGCCAATTATATTGATAGTTTTCCTATATTGACCAGACCTGCATTCCTGGTATAAATCCTACTTGATCATAGTGTATTATCTTGGAGATGATTTTCTGTAGTCTTTTGCTAATATCTTATTTATGATTTTAGCATCTATATTCATTAGGGAGATTGGTCTATAATTTTCTTTCTCTGTTTTCAGCTACCTGGTTTAGGTATCAGTACCATGTCTGTGTCATAGAAGGAATTTGTAGGACTCTTCATTCCCTATTTTATCAAATAATTTATAGCATTGGGGCCAATTGTTCTTTAAATGTTTGGTAAAATTCACATAATCCATCTGGTCCTGGGGATTTTTTCTTAGGCAGTTGCTTAATTGCTCTGTTCTATTTCTTTTTCTGAAATGGGGATTATTCACAATTTACTTCTCCTCTGTTAGTCTGGAAGTCTATATTTTTGGAGGTAGTCATCCATTTCATTTAGGTTATCAAATTTATTGGCATAAAGTTGAGCAAATACTTTATTTCTCTAATTTCTTTCATTAGTGGAAAGTTCTCCTTTTCATTTTAAGACTACTAATTTCATTTCCTCCCTCCTTTTTCTAATCAGATTTTACCAAAGGCTTATCTATTTTATTGGCTTTTTTCATAGAACCAACTGTTAGTTTTATTAATTAGTTCAATAGTTTTTTTACTTTCAATATTTTTAATTTTTCCTTTTAATTTTAGAATTTCCAATTTAGTATTTGATTGGGGGTATTTAATTTGGTCTTTTGTTAGTTTTTTTAGTTGCAAGCCCAATTAATCTTTTCTTTTCTGTTTTATTCAAGTGTTCTAAGGATATAAATTCTCTTAGAGGCTTTGGCTGCATCCCACAAATTTTGGTATGATGTCTCATCATTGTCATTATCTTGAGTGAAATTATTAATTGTATCTATAATTTGCTGCTTCACCCAATCATTCTTTAAGATGAGATTGTTCAGTTTCCAATTACTTTTTGGTCTATTTCCTAACTTTTGTTGAATGTAGTTTTATTGCATCATGATCTGAAAAGAAAGCATTTACTATTTCTGCTTTCTTGCATTTAATTTTGAGGTCTTTATGTCCTAATATATGGTCAATTTTTGAATAGGTTCCATGAACTGCTGACTAGAAAGTATATTCCCTTCTATCTCCATTCAATTTTCTCCAAAGATCCAACATACCTAATTTTTCTAATATTCTATTTACTACTTTAATTTCTTTCTTATTTGTTTTGTGGTTTGATTTGTCTAATTATGAGAGTGCAAGGTTGAGATCTCCTACTATTACAGTTTTGTTGTCTATTTCTTCTTGCAACTCTCTTAACTTCTCCTTTAGGAAGTTGAGTGCCATACCACTTGGTGCATATATATGTTTAATATTGATATTGCTTCGTTGTTTATGCTACCCTTTAGCAGGATGTAGTTTTCCTTCATCTCTTTAATTATATCAATTTTACTTTTGTTAGATCTGAGATAAGGATGGCTACCCTATTTTTGACTTCACTTGAAGCATAATAGATTTTGCTCCAGCCTTTACCTTTACTCTATATGTATCCCCTGCTTTAAATGTGTTTTGTAAACAAATATTGTAGGGTTCTGACTTTTGATCCAGTCTACTATCTGCCTCTCTCTTTATGGGGAGTTCATCCCATTCACATTTACGGTTAGAATTACTAAATCTGATTTCCTGCCATCCCAATAACCCTAGATTGTGCTTTACTATTCTTGCCTCCCAACCTCTTTCCCCTTTAAACTTATGTACCCCTCTTGTATCACGATACTTATCGTCTTTATAATCCCTCCTCCCCTTGAGTCTTCTCCTTCCTTCTCTTATTACTCTTTTTTCCCTTTCCTCCCCGTTTTTTAATGAGGCGAGAGAGAATTTTTCTAAAACAAATGTCAATTATTTTTCTTTGAGCCAACTCTGATGAGAGTAAGATTCACACAATGTTCCTCCCTCTAAATTCCCTCAGATATGATAAGTTCTTAGCCTCTTTGTGGGATGTGGTTTCCCTTTATCCCTCCTTCCCACCTTATTCTGCCATCATCCCTTTTCCATATCTACTTCCTTTTATGTGATATCAGTACAATCAAATTATACATGTATTCTTGTTGTATATCCACAACAGAAATACAATTCTCAAGAGTTATTTTTACCTTTTCTGCATCTCTTGAGTTCTATGCTTGGAGATCAAATTTTTGTTTAGTTCTGGTTTTCTTTAGAAACAAATGGAATTCATTTGTTTCATTAAATGTCCATCTTCTTCCTGGAAAATGCTCAGCTTAGCTGGTAGTTTATTCTTGGCTATCTCAAGTTCTGTGCCTTTCGGAATATCATATTCCAGGCCCTTCTTTCCTTTAATGTAGAGGCAGCCAGATCTTGGGTGATCCTTATTGTGGCACCTCGGTATTTAAATGGTTTTTTTGGCTGCTTGTAAAATTTTTTCCTTAATCTGATAGTCCTGAAATTTTGCCACAATATTCTTGGGGTTTTATTTTAGGTTTCTTTCAGAAGGTGTTCAGAATTCTTTCAATGCCTATTTTACCTTCTGATTCTATTACATCTGGGCAGTTCTCTTTGATGATTTCTTGTAAATAGTATCTAGGCTCTTTTTTATCATAGTTTTCAGAAAGTCCAATAATCCTCAGATTATCTCTCTTGATCTATTTTCCAAGTCTGTTGTTTTTGCAAGTAGATAATTCATGGTTTTTTTCCAGTTTGTCATTTTTTTGTTTTTGCTTGACTGATTCTTGCTGTCTGAATGAATCATTAGTTTCTCTTTGTTCAGTTCTAATTTTTAAAGAATTATTTTCTTCATTTGCTTTTTTTTTACTTCTTTCTGTATATGTCCAACTGAGTTTTTGAATGTATTGTTTTGGTCTGTGGAATTTTTTTCCATTTCACTAATTTTTTTTTTTTAGTGAATTATTTTTTTCCAATTCAAGATCCTACTTTCTTGTGTGTTCTTTGTCTTTTCCAATTCACAGATCCTACTTTCTTGCGAGTTCTTTGTCTTTTCCAATTCACAGATCCTACTTTCTAGTGAATTCTTTATTTTTCCAATTCACAATTCTTACTTTCCTGAGATTTTTTTATTTTTTCCAATTCACCAATTTTGTTTCCACTTCCTGGGAATTTTTAACTTTTCCAATTCGTATTTAGGAAGTTGTTGTCTCTTTGTAAGGCTTCTCTTTCCTTTCCCCATTTATCTTCTAACTCTCTTTTGAGACTTTTAATGGTCTCTTCTATGAGAGCATCATGTAAAGGACAGTCTGATGCATGTTTGCTGTTCGAGGTCTCTTCAGGTTTGCTGACCTGCTCTTTTTCTGCATAGAAGCTGTCCATCGTTCTTTTCATCTTTTTATTCATGTTTTAAAGCCTTTAGGGTAGGTCTCCTAGGCAAGGGGCTTACCAGCTTCCTCTGCAGAGCAGGGAAAGATGTAAACCAATTTCCGGCTCCGAGGTATGGGAGTGCTCTGAGTGAGAGTTTTCCCTTCCCCCAACGGGAAGTGGATTCAGCACTGGCCGAGCTATCAAACTGCTTAGTAGGGCTGAGTGGGTTAGCAATTGCCCTCGGCTAGAGACTAAGGGGTGAAAGTGTCACTGCCCCAGGCCGGAGCCTCTTGTGGGACTGTGAGTATTAGCAGCTGACTGCAGACCGCAGACCGCAGACCGCCCGGAACTCTGCCCCAGTATCTCTGCCCAATGCAAATCGGCCCTGGAAAAGCTCTATGGCCCCAAGCCGAGCTCCCACTGCGCAGATTGAGAGCTAACCTGGGCTGGTCCTCCTGCGTGCAGGATCACAGCTGCCCTAAGGAAAAGCCCTGTACTGTGGGTTGGGGCTGAGCGCTTGTGCTGAGATCTGTGCCTTCACCCTCGGTTTGAAACTCTCCTCGGAACCTAATTTCTCTCCCCATCTGCGCCAATCTCCCCCCTGGCCCCGGAACCAACCTTTTTTGGCGAGACTGCAGATTTTCTTCGGCTGGTGAGTTGTTCTACTTCTTATCTTTACGAATTGTAGCAGTCAAGACTATTTTTGAGGCTCAATATAATATTGATAAAGAGGGTAAGAGAAGAGCTTAGAAAGTCGCGTGTGTCTTCTCCACCATCTTGGCTCCGCCCCTCTTCTCCCTTGTTTTCCATTTAAATTTTAAATAATACTTTTAAAAATAGAGAAGAGTGAAGTAAGGAGAAAAAAACACAACTACATTTTATATTTGTCATAGTATCTTAGTTTTTTCCCCACAGATACATAACAAGAAAATTTTTGGTTTTCTTACAAATTTTTGAGTTCCAAAGTTCTCTCCCTTAGTCCTTCCTTGCAACTCCCCTCTTCTGAAGAAGATGAATTTCAACCTAATTTGTGCATGTTCTACCATATAAAATTTATTTCCATAGTAGCCACAGTTGTGAAAGAAGAAACAGATCAAAAAGGAAAAAAAAACAAGATAAATAAAGTGAAAAAATATACTTCAATCTGCAAAGTCTTAGCTTCGATTCAGTGGAGCATTTTTGTTATTATAATGTACAATTCTTTATCTGGTCATGGATAGCATTTTCTTTTCTAAGCCCTTGGTACTTATTTTGGATCTTTGTGTTGATAAATACTGAATCATTCATAGTTGATAAATACATAGTGTTGCTGATACTGTATACAATGTTTTTCTGGTTCTGCTCATTTCACTTTGTATCAGTATCCACAACTCTTTCCAGCTTTTTTTTGAAGTTTTCCTATTCATCATTTCTTATTGCACAATGATATTCCAATGATTCACATGGCACAGCTTGTTCAGTCATTCCCCAATTAATGGACAAGCCCTCAATTTCCAAAAATTTGCCATTATAGAGAGGGCTGCTATAAATATTTTTACTATTGTTTGTCCTTTTCCCTCTTTTATAATCTTTTTTTGGGATACAGACCTAGTAGTGGTGTTTCAAAGAATATGCACAGTTTCCACCTTTCAGCTTTCCTTCCAATCTTGGTGGCATTGGTTTTGTTTGTACAGAAGTTTTTTTTTTTTTTTAATTTAATAGATTTAAATAATCTATTTTGCATTTTTTAATGCTATCAATCTCTGGAGAAAGACTCTTTCCCCCTTAGATCTGGCAAGTAAACTGTTCCTTGTTTTAATTTGGTTATGGTGTCCCCCTTTAGTTCTAATCATATACCCATTTAGACATTATCTTGGCATACACTATAAATTTGTTTCCTACTATTTTCCAGAAAAAACTACATTTTATGTAAGAGGAGCATCTGAGGGTCAGCAAAAGGACTTCCATGAGCTGTGAATCATCCCTTTGCCACAGGTACTCTAATTTTGATCTCACTTGTCTTTGGACTCTGTATGTAATTGCAGAAAAATATGTCACAGATTATTGTGGTAAACATTTCTACTGCTATACTACCTTAATAAGATCAGCATGACAATAATTAAAGAGTATCTTGAGTAATTAGTCTATATCAGTTTATACAGTTCATTTTTCCTTAATGCAAAGATAATAGAGATAGGATGAAAATTATTTATTTCAAAGTAAAATTATAATAAAAACTTGGTATCAATTGATGTATCTAGCCCTTATAAAGTTAAATGCTCCCTTCTAAAAGCTTAATTAAATCTAGCTAGCCAATTGCTAATCAGCTAAAATTATTAGAATGAATACCCTGGAATAAGAGCTTGAACTAATAGTTTTGGGGAAAAAATACCCCCAAACCTTCAAAGACAACCCAAGTAGCTGGAAAGGAATAGTAGCCATGTTATAGGAACCTAAACTTTCCAATGCCCATGGGAGAAAGGATAATGATCTCCTAAACTTATATGCACTACAGGTATGTAAATATAATGTCATGTTACTACTATTGTTGTTATTATTATCCAGGTCCTCAGCTGTTGTCATACTATACTAATTACACTCTGTGGAAACCACACAGTGCAATATAATAATAAAAATGCTCCATTGAATCCAAGCCATATTGATGTCTTAAAATCACCCAGTATTTTAATTTTCATATATAGATGATGGTATTTTAATGTAACATGAGACATGAAAAAAATAACACATTATGCAAATGTGGTAACAAATATAAAATGATAAATTAGCAAGCTACTATTTAATTATTACTGTGACTAAAACCTGTAGGTGGTGCCATGGCTAATGAACCTGAACTCGTTCTGGTTGACTGCAGTATTCTTTGGAAACATTTCTATTTAATTTGTTTGCTGCTGGTGCCTCTCTCTGAAGTAGATAGCATCTGTTTAATGAGCTCCCACTTCATTACAAAGCTGTACTACTTACTGAGTCATTCTCCTTAAGAATGCAGGCTGTGTTCTCCAATGTTGTTTTAAAGCAAATACTAATTTA
Source organism: Sarcophilus harrisii (assembly GCF_902635505.1). NCBI lineage: Eukaryota > Metazoa > Chordata > Mammalia > Dasyuromorphia > Dasyuridae > Sarcophilus > Sarcophilus harrisii. Next base: position 200,962,218 of record NC_045426.1, read on the forward strand.
TGATTACTTGTCATATTAGGCCATTGAAAATTGTACTCACACTGCCTTGCATGAGTAGAATGCTAATGACCTGATTATGGACTATAGTGATATCTCTTGCTTACAATGTGTGGATATAAATTTAGACCCCAGTCTAATAAAATGCTGGTTTATGAACAAAAGAGGCTGTTTTAAAGAAAAAAAAAAAAACAATAAATCTCAAAGGCCAACTAACTTAAAAATATCCTAATTCACTGTACATAGATCATCAGAAGTGTCCAGTTTTCCTGTGTCACACACAAAAGAAGATAAAGAACTCTAAGACATGGTTATTCTGATCTTAACGTGACATCTAAAACCTCTATTATATGGATAAATCCTATAGGTAAATCTGAAAATGGGACCATGCTTAGCAAAGTCAAATCTAATCAATAATGTTTGTTTTTCAAGAAAGCAATTTTTATCTCCATATAATATTTACCTTAGAACAATAATCATTCACATTTTTACACCATCCTATTTCCCTTCCAGGTGAAAAAAATAGCAAAATTTCTCAATAACTATCTTTGAACTTATAACTTTGAATTTGTATCTTTCCCATAAATTAAAATTGAGAGAAAGAATTTTCTATACCCTTTAGATAGTTGCTTTTTATATTCTGTCTAGGAATTATTAGGTTTGTTTCAGAACTTGGTATTCCTTGTCCTGGGAATATTTACTTGGGGAAATAGTGAAATGACTAGAATTTTAACAAGTTATACAGATTTTGTTTAAAATAATAGTCATGAAGGTCACTGCCAGAGAATAAGTTATGAAATATTCTGAACAATGTTCTGTATTCTGAATTTTTAAAAATATTTTTCAGAAATAATTTTTTAAAATTTGTTTAAAATCATTTTCAAAACCATTTGAACACATACAAAGGGAAGAATAAAAGATATATATTTTTTTCCATTTCATTTCACATTTTCACATTTTTTAAGAAGACAACTTAAATCAAGTCTACTTTCCTGAAAATAATTCAGGAAAAGAAAATATGAAAAAAAAATTCTAATACATCCTTCTATTTTAGTTGCTGGAACACAGAGATAAATTAATAAGAACAGTACTTGATTTAGAGCCAGAAAATTGGTTTCAAGTTCCCTAACACTTTACAAGCTGTATGACTATGTTCAATTCACTTAATGTCCCTGAGTCTGTTTTATCATCTTCCAAAATAGGATATGACTTTCATTTCCTAACTTATATGTTTTGAGTAAAGTATTTATATGTAAGTTTTTATTGTAAATTCTAATATGAGAGAGTCTATCTAAATGATCTTTAATGTCCTTTAAGTTATAAGATTTTGCATTTTTAATTTCCTTAATTTTGAGTCAGAAATAATTAGGATTGTTGGGTGTTTTCTATGTAAGTTATGAGGACTTCACAAGTGAACAAATTAAATCTATACTTTTATCAGCATAGGCATTCCCTACACTGACTTAGGTCCCAACCCACCATCTCTTAACCACTCTTATCCATGCATACTATAAAATGGGTCAAATAAGTATGAAATATAAACTGATAATATAGTATAAAAAGTGTCTCAAAAGTTTTGGAGCAATTAAAAGCATTAATAATTATAGAAATACAAATGCTACAAACTTATAAAAATGTTAAAGTTTAATCTTTTTTATTTTTGTTTACTGATTTAGTCTAATCTGGACAAGATGGGGACTCATGCCATAATTCATGATGTATGACAATTTTTAGATGACATTTTCCCAGACTGGAGAACAGTAGAGGAATTCCTCTTGCTTGACCACCTCAATCATCTCAATTATTTACATTAGGCTTTTTGTGGGATCACATTAAACAGTCATATATATGCATTAAAACTTCATTTATCGTATGATCTTAATGCTAGGGTTGCAAATTCAATACTTTCAATCATAGAGCAACAGCAGAAGAAAATTTTTACAAAGTTTGAAAATTAGTTAGAGAGATGTACAGCACAAAATAGTGGCTAAGAAAAATTTTAATGAGTAACGTCCACAATTTAAAATAATTATACTTTTATATTTATGCATATATATACATATATATGTGTGTATGTATGTGTATGTGTGTATATATATATGTATATATATACATATATATATAAATATATATTATTTCTTGTAAATCCCCCCAAAATAAGGACTATTCATTTTACAAACATTCTTTTTTCTCTTCTTTGTGGTTTCTTCTAAAAAAGAAATAAAAAGTGTTGGGTGCATGAACACTTCATTTCAACAACATAAAACATGCTTTCTATCTTGAAATGCTCCTCAATTCACTTTATCTGAGAGCATTGTTTATGTATTTGACCTCTGAAGCCAAAGGGGTTAATTCTGCTTTAGGATACATAATCAAGACACTGAATGAATAAAGCATATTTACAAAGTATATTTGTATATATCATCCAAAATAATTAAATCATGGTTTGATTTTTTAAAAATGTGATTAAAACTAGTTTTTACCTTATATTAACCTGAAAGATCTTAACATAAAATTCATGAGGTTAATCACAGCAACATTTTTATAGTAGTCACTTTCAAATTATAGAGAAAATGGAGCACATTCATTTGTTCTCATCTTTCATCCTTTAAGCAATATAGATTCTTCTTTCTAAATTTATAATGAACTACCACTGCCAAGGAAAAAAAAGGAATAGTGTTTCAATTTTTCTCTGTGCAATAAGCAAATTGTGTTTGTTGATTTACATGGAGAGGGGAAAGAATGTGCCTCCCCATTTACACATGAGATAATCCAATTTGCTTATTTTGCAAACCAATCAGTAGCTTTTTTCCCCTTTGGCAATACAGTGCCTTCTACTTCTTGCATAAGTGAGAAAGAACGGAAAAGAATATCATTTTAGAAACAAGGCCACATAATGACCATGCCCAATGTTAAAAAAAAAAAAAAAAAAAAAAAGTACATTAAACAAAGAAAAGAGGCAACAGAAAATTTTTAAAAAGCTGATTGAAAAGAGAAAAGACATGGATGGTTGGCTTTGGAATTTGTTAATCTTTGTCTCAGAAGCTTACTTGCCAAATAGCTTTTTCAAGCATTCCCATCTGTTACAAAGATGTTCAGTTGAAGTCAGCTTAAAGCTAGCAATGGCTATATATTCTTTCCCAGAAAAGTCAGGAAGAAAAATCCATCCATGTCAGAAAAAAAATGCACTATAGAAGTAGAATCATAGCAGTAGGGATGGGAAATGAATGTAGTTTAGAGAATATGGTTGATAATATGCAAAAAAGACTGAATTAGTGATTCTGCTTTCCACAACTGATAATAGAGAATTCAAATGCAAAAATCTTTCTGAAAGTCTCACTGTACTGTAGACTAAGAAAACAGAAAAGATTTCCTCTGATTGTTTTATGAGTTGCAATAAAATTTTTAACTCTACTAGACAACATACCTATCTACAGATCCTTCCTTTGGAATAACCTTTATTCTTATGTATTCAGCCACAAAGACAAAAAGAAAGTGACAAAAGATGCTCAGCTCCCTGAGGAGATATGTAAATAAGACTGTGATGGTAATACCAAAACCTTTCCTTAGCAGTTGCTGGATACTGTGCTTAAAGAAAGTGACAGGCAAAACTAATTTGAGGGGACTAACCAACAACATCCTTCCATGCAAAAGCAACAACCAAACTGTTTCTTTTCCCAAGGCTATTCAGGGACAAACCAGAACTCCCAATATGCTGCATATTTAGTAGGAGAAATGTGATCATTGATTTTTTTTAAATGACTGAAATAAAAGTTAGCAAAAGCATTGACCATGAAAAGTTAGTTCCTTGAAGCTGAATTTTAAGGACATATCAATTAAATGTGTCCGGGAAATATTATAGATTTAGATTATTATAGATAAAAACATTATAGATGTAGATTACTAAGAAAGTTATATTTTCGGGAAATTAAACAGCCCTCCACAAACCAATAGACTAAAACTTGTATCTATAAAGTATCTTCCTAAAGTCCTTCCTATGAAAGCATTTCCATAGACAGCAACAACATGGTGTCATTTACTGACTTAAGAAATTTGAAAAGACAAATAATAAATGACAGAGACATCACTTTTCCCACTATCAAGCATAGATTTCCTTCAACCCCTGGGTTTTCTCATTTCTCATGAAATTCACCTCAGGAAATTTCTACTGTTTATATGATTTGACAGTGAAGGCTAAATTGTCCATCCAACTAGATCTACATTGATGGCAGTGGTCAATTCTTCTTCCCACCCTCTTAGGCCTGCAGCCTACTATGTGCACTTCCATTTTTTGGCCCTCTTATCATAACTAACATTTAAAGTAGCTATACTGCCCCAGAGAGGGTTGAGGATATAGTAGACAAAAACAATAATAATAATAATAATAGGGATGAGTGAGAAACTCTATCTTTCTATGACCTAAAGTATGGTGTAATGATCCTAGCAAATATTTGAAACACTTTAGCAAACAAAAAATTTAATTTAAATTAATTAATGATTTATTTTGTGGGGCAGTTTGTATTATTTGACCCTTTACCCTTAGATAATTCTGTACCTAAACTCAGCATGGAATTCATACTTCCTATTCTTGTCACAAAATCTCTCCATCGTGTACTATTTAATATAGTATGCTCCAGGTGTTCTGTGGTGAATGAATAGTTATATTACTACCTGTCAGACACAATCACACTCTATTCATCATTCTCGGCTGGCTGCATGAAGCTCTGCTTCCAGCAGGTTCCTTCTCTATTTCCTTGTTCAAACGTCTGTGGTGCTTTTGGCCCATCTGTCAAGGCTGTCATTTAGAGGGAAAACAGTATCAACGCTTTAAATATATGGAGTTCTCTATTGAAACAGTGCTGTGATTGAACTGTCAGCATTCTCAATACTTCTGACAGTAATTCATGACTGGTCAGAGCTCCATTTAGGTTGCTATTACTACTGTGACCCTTAAGGGTCATACTGAGGATTTTTCTTTTACAGTTTGGTGTATAAACAGTATAATTAATCTTCCAGGAATTGCAAAATTTTGAAAATTTATTTCCATTTTCTTAAAACTGGTACATTTAAAGCAGTGGAAAAGAAAGTCTTCAAAACTTTTGTAGAAACATAGGGAATACCTATTACTAACAGAATAAAAATGTGTATAGTTAAGGAAATCTTTAATGCATGCATTGAGCCTTTTCCTTCCCATCTCCTTTGTAGTTAGAACAAAAAAAATTCGCTAAAAATTTCTATTTGCAATAATATTGGTTTTGATTCTAAAATAAAATGTGAAAGGAGTTTTGTTCATCATTGTGAAGAAAATGGCAGTTTTCAATTATCAAAATCATTTGCTATTAAAGCATGTTTTTCAAGGTTTTTAACACTAAACAAAACACAAAGATAAAAACAAAAAATCATTATGGAGAGCCATAGCTTATCTATACTCTTTGGAATACAAAAAGCATTGGAATTTTAGATCATCAATAAACAAGTTTCAAGAGCAAATAAATTAGCAACTACAATCTCTCTCTAGGCTCAATATTCCTTTATATTTGAGAATTTCAGTCTTTTTCTGGTTTGGTCATTTTTAAAGAGGCATTTTCTTAAGATTGCATATATAGTGGTGCAAAAATAAAACAAAATGCAGAACAAATTAAAAGTCAACACTTTTGAAGCTGAGCCTCCAGTTAAAACTACTCTGTGGATTCCCCTGTACTCTCTTTTTATTTCCTAACTCCTCTTCCCCCACAATGGGGATAAGTAGCTGTCATTTTCTGACAATGATCCATCCATTTTTGCATCTCTAAACATAGCCTCAGACAGATTTTTATCTTACTCAAAGCTGTGACTTGGGGATAGTTCACAAATTAGATAGAGATTTTCCTTTGTTTATTTTTGCATTGAAATAACATAGAAACCACTAACAGGAATGCTTAGAATCTTGATGATGCTCAGTTTGCTCTCAGATGGATGTTTGATTTTTCTCCCTCTTTTTGCAGACAAATGTAATGAGTCCAGCATGTCTATTATTCTTATAGCTCATACAACAAAAAGAAATTTTGTTTGATGTACCATTCATTTTGCAAAGCCATTCAACTTTTATAAATTAGTTATACAAAAGCTATATAGCTAAAAGTAACTGATAGCTTGCTGTCACTATATTTTCCCCAATTTCAAAAATAATTTTAACCAATACTAGGGAAAGGGAAAGAAAGAGTTAAATTGGAGGGTTGTTGTGGTATTTCTTTTCTTTTCTTTTTTTTGGAAGAACAATGGTATAGAGGAATCGAACTGGAAGAAGTGTGTGTGTGTGTGTGTGTGTGTGTGAGAGAGAGAGAGAGAGAGAGAGAGAGAGAGAGAGAGAGAGAGAGAGAGAATCCATCAGAGAAATACTAAAGAGTTGGCAAATAGTGCCTTATCTGTTGGGAAGATAATTTTATTTGTCTTTCACTGACATTTCACTTAAAATCTTCTGTCCCTCAACATTTTTTTTAATGGACAATTTTCTGGAAATCTTAATTCAGTAAATCAATTTAAAAGACATTTCATATAACACAGTTTATAAGCAGATAAAGTTAGACAAGAAAAAAAGCATCTCATCATAATCATCTTGAATAAAACTCTCTATTCATTACATTATGAAACCAAACCATTTTTCTTGCTGCAAATATCAAGAAAAATTTAAAAATAATTTTTGTGAGTTAATATATATATATATATGCATATATATGTATATATATATATATATATATATTTGAGACATGCATGAAGAAAAGAGATGTGCTTAATAATCGCCAAGTTATCATCATTTTCACTCATTTTAAAATATTTCAGTCTCCTCATTTGGAAGGCAAAAAGCCTTTGTTTATTATGGAAGCAAAGTAAGTGCTAGTCTCATCCCATTAACTGTCATATTACTGAGTTCTGTGCCATCCCATTTGAGTTTCACAGAGCATTAAGAACTGCTTAATTATGTACAGTAAAAACAATCTGCTGAGAATTTTCCTTTTTGATTACAGGATTGTATGGGGTCAGAAGTCATCTGCTTGACTTACTCTTCCTTGGCACAGAAATAATTCCAATGGCAAAGGTCTTTAGTGGGTTATTTTTTTAATTGAAGCAACTTTAAAAAATAGGATGTTTCGATCTAGAGATAAGAATTTGGTTTTATAGACTAACTTTTTTTTTTCTTTCTCTGTCCTTTGGTGCTAAACAGAAGAATACATTCCTTATAAATTATGCCACCCAGTGTTAATTATAGAGTGCTGACAGTGCTTGTCATTGCTAAGCCAACGCAAAGCTTTTTTATGCTTAGATTTTAATAACTTTTCAGCAGAATGTGACAAGGCTAGGCTTATGGTTGCTTTTGGTCATTGGTAACATCTTTTTCTTCAGATGTTCACAATGATTATATTTTTACAGCTATCTCCTCTGCCCCCCAAAAAACAGATGTATGGTTTGAATTCTGGAAAGATCATTATATTCATTCAGTAGAGATAGATGGACTCGTACTATGCTATGTTTGTTGCCAGCTTGAAGGAGGTTTTCATGTAAAGTTTGCATAATACTTACCCTGCTTTCTAAATAAATATCAGTGACTACAACAGATAATGCATTGAGTCTGGAGTTTGAGGATCTAGGTTTAAATCCCTTGTTTGCTTACTTCCCTTCTCTTCTCTCAGTTTCTTTATCTATAAACAATCTGATAATAATCCTCATAAATAGTCTTGCTTATGTAGATCTGAACTTGGAAAGGGTTCAGGATATCTAGTAGGGTAGCTACTTCATAAGAAATATGTCTATAACCAAACAGTCAAATTTTGTAAATAGTATTTTATTTTTTCCAGTTACATGTAAAGGTAGTTTTCAACATTCATTTATATAAGATTTTGAGATCCAGATTTTTCTCTCTTCATTCATTCTCTCCACCTCCCCAAGACAATAAGTATTCTAATACAGGTTATACATGTGTAAGCATGAAAACCTATTTCCACATTGGACATGTTGTGAAAGAAGAAAAACAAAAGGGAAAAGCAACAAAAGATGAAAATAATATGCCTCAATTTGCATTCAGACTCCATAAATCTTTTTCTAAATGTAGATAATTTTTTTTCTATCATGAGACTTATAGAATTATCTTAGATTTTTGTACTGCTGAGAAGACCTAGGTCAATCATAGTTGAATATTTGTAGAGTGTTATTGTTATTGTATACAATGTTATCTTGATTCTGCTCACTTCACTCAAGATGAATTCATATTAAGTCATTCCAGATTTTCCTGAAATCCACTAGTTCATCATTTCTTATAGCAAAGTAATGTTTTACTACATTCACATACCACAACTTGTTCAACCATTCCTCACTTGATGGACATTCCCTCAATTTCCAATTCTTTGCCACCACAAAAGTAGCATTATAAATATTTCTGGATATGGATCCCCTTTCCCTTTTTTATAATCTTTAAAAGATACAGACCCTGCAGTTGTATTGCTGGATAAAAGGGTAGGTATAGTTTTATTGCTCTTTGAGTATAGTTCCAAATTGATCTGCAGAATGGTTGTAGCATTTCACAACACTATCAAACAATGCATTATAATCTCAATTTTTAGTGTTATTCATTTTCCTTTTTTGTCATATTAGTCAATCTGATAATTGAGTGAATAAACTGCAGTTGTTTAAATTTGCATTTCTCTAATCAATAGTGATTTGGAGCACTTTTATATGATTATAGACAGTTTTAATTTCTTCATGTGAAAACTGCCTGTTCATAACCTTTGACCATTTAACAATTTGCAAATAACTTGTATTCTTATGATTGTAATTCAGGGAAAATTGTAGAAAGATGGTGAAGTACATCAGAAAATTACAAGCTCTCCAGATTTCTCCCATGAACAAAACAAAATTGCATCTCAGGACAAATGTACAGGTGAAAAGCAAATAAGATTTAGGACAGAAAAGGGGCATTCCAGGAACAACTAGAGAAGTCCCCAAGAAAGAACCCAGGACAATTAACCAATGAAGTGTTTATACCTACAGGGTAATTCTGCTGAAACAGTCATAGGGGAGCACAGGGGCTAGCTGTGTTCTGAGGTCTCCTGAGCCTGAACCACAGGAACTTTTACCTCCCAGATAAGGTGGGTAGTTGAGGGTCTGAGTCTGTGAAAATTTAGGGAACCTCTATTGATAAGGAATGCAAGCCCAGTTGTGCTGTTAACCCTTAGTGCTAGGAGAGAAGGAACTAGCACATCTGGTGTGTACAGAAACAGTGAAGCAGGGGAGCTACTTGCAGGTACTTACAGGAGGGTGAGTTCTTGCTTTGGGAATGGAGCTCAGAGGGGAGAACTGAAAAAATATCTGAAGCCAGAGACTTCACCCGTACCCTAGGACAAGAGGTGATTTTCTTAATAAATTCTTATTTTTTTAAATGATTAGGCAAAGGAAAAAGAACCCAGTCATAAAAAGATACTTTGGGAATAGAGAAAAGTGGGGTTCATCTTCACAGAAGGATACTGAAGTTTGAAAAGCCTCCCCTATCCCAGAGAGCAATGTTAAATGGCTACTTACCCAAAAAGTATTTGTAGAACTCAAAAATTTCTAAAATTCAAATGAGATTGAGAAAGAAACTTTAAAAAAAAACAGTCCAAGAAAAAATTTTTGAAAAAAAAAATTTACTAACTATAAAAGGAAATCCAGAGTCTTAAAGAAGAAAATGACTGGAAATTAAAATTGGATGAAGGGAAGCCAGTGAACTAATAAGAGACCAAAGATAAGAAAACAAAATATAAAGAATGAAAATGTAGAAGAGAATGTAAAACATCTTATAAGAAAAACAAGAAATACGTAAAACAAGTCAAGAAAAGAAAATATAAGAATAATTGGGCTACCTGAAAACCTCAAAAACAACATAAATGGAAGATCGACATAATAATGCAAGAAATAAGTGAAAGAAAATTATTCTGAAGTGGTAGAACAAGAGGATAAATTAAAAATAGAAAATAACCACAGATCCCCACCTCAAAGAGATCTTACAAGGAAAACATGCAGAAAGGAATTTGTGTCCAAAGAAGAACTGGAACTCATAATTGAACAAATTCCTTCCTTCTCCACAGATCTGAGAGGTAAACTATCCTATGTTCTTTAATTTGCTTAAAATATCACTCTTTTTTGTCTGAATCATGATCTTATCTTAGTATGTGGTGTTAGGTGTGGATCAAGCCCTAATCTCTTTCACACTAGTTTCCAATGTTCCCACCAGTTTTTGTCAAATAGTGAATTCTTATCCCAAAAGCTGGGGTCTTTGGGTATGTCAAATACTAGATTGCTATAGTTATTGCCTATTTTGTCCTGGAATCCTAACCTATTCTAATGATCCATTACTTTCTTTCTAAAGCAGTACCAAATTGTTTTGATGACCACTGCTTTATAATATAGTTTTAGGTTTGTCACAGCTAGGCTACTTTCATTAGCATTTTTTATTAATTCCCTTGAAATTCTTTTTTTTTTTTTATTTTTATTTAATAGCCTTTTATTTACAGGATATATACATAGGTAACTTTACAGCATTAACAATTGCCAAACCTCTTGTTCCAATTTTCACCTCTTACCCCCCACCTCCCTAAATGTCAGGATGACCAGTAGATGTTAAAATATATTAAAATATAACTTAGATACACAATAAGTATACATGACAAAGCATTATTTTGCTGTACAAAAGAATCAGACTCTGAATTATTGTACAATTAGCTTGTGAAGAAATCAAAAATGCAGGTGTGCATAACTATAGGGATTAGAATTCAATGTAATGGTTTTAGGCATCTCCCAGAGTTCTTTTCTGGGTATAGCTAGTTCAGTTCATTACTGCTCCATTAGAAATGATTTGGTTGATCTCGTTGCTGAGGATGGCCTGATCCATCAGAACTGGTCATCATCTAGTATTGTAGAAGTATATAATGATCTCCTGGTCCTGCTCATTTCACTCAGCATCAGTTCGTGTAAGTCTCTCAGGCCTTTCTGAAATCATCCTGTTGGTCATTTCTTACAGAACAGTAATATTCCATAATTTTCATATACCACAATTTATTCAGCCATTCTCCAACTGATGGACATCCATTCAGTTTCAGTTTCTAACCACTACAAAGGGCTGCCACAAACATTCGTGCACATACAGGTCCCTTTCCCTTCTTTATAATCTCTTTGGGATATAATCCCAGTAGTAACACTGCTGGATCAAAGGTATGCACAGTTTGATAACTTTTTGAGCATAGATCAAACTACTCTCCAAAATGGTTGGATTCGTTCACAACTCCACCAACAATGCATCAATGTCCCAGTTTTCCCACATCCCCTCAACAATCATCATTATTTTCCTGTCATCTTAGCCAATCTGACAGGTGTGTAGTATATCTTAGAATTGTCTTAATTTGCATTTCTCTGATTAATAATGACTTGGAGCATCTTTTCATGTGACTAGAAATAGTTTCAATTTCTTCATCTGAAAATTGTCTGTTCATATCCTTTGACCATTTTTCAATTGGAGAATGGCTTGATTTTTATAAATTAGAGTTAATTCTCTATATATTTTGGAAATAGGGCCTTTATCAGAACCTTTGACTATAAAATATTTTCCCAGTTTATTGCTTCCCTTCTAATCTTGTCTGCATTAGTTTTGTTTGTACAAAAACTTTTCAGTTTGGTATAATCGAAATTTTCTATTTTGTGATCAGTAATGATTCTAGTTCTGCTTTGGTCATAAAGACCTTCCCCTTCCACAGGTCTGAGAGGTAAACTATCCTATGTTCCTCTAATTTATTAATAATTTCATTCTTTATGCTAGGTCATGAACCCATTTTGACCTTATCTTGGTGTCGGTGTTAAGTATGGATCAATGCCTAGTTTCTGCCATATTAGTTTCCAATTTTCCCAACAATTTTATCAAACAGTAAGTTCTTATCCCAAAGCTGGGATCTTTGGGTTTGTCAAAGACTAGGTTCCTATATTTGTTGACTGTTTTATCCCCTGAACCTAACCTATTCCACTGATCAACTAATTTTTCCTTAGCCAATACCAAATAGTTTTGGTAACTGCTGCTCTATAATATAATTTTAGATCTGGTACAGCTAAGCCACCTTCGTTTGATTTTTTTTCATTAATTCCCTTGAAATTCTTGACCTTGTGTCTTTCCATATGAAATTTGTTATTTTTTCGAGGTCATTAAAATAGTTTTTTGGGGAGTCTGATTGGTATAGTGCTAAATAAATAGATTAGTTTAGGTAATATTGTCATCTTTATTATATTTGCTCGCCCTATCCAAGAGCATTTAATATTTTCAATTGGTTAGATCAGACTTAATTTGTGTGAAAAGTGGTCTGTAATTTTGCTCATAAAGTTTCTGAATTTCCCTTGGCAGATAGATTCTAAATATTTTATATTATCAGTAGTTACTTTAAATGGAATTTCTCTTTGTAACTCTGACTGTTGGATTTGTTAGTGATATATAAGAATGCTGATGACTTATGTGGGTTTATTTTATAACCACAACTTTGCTAAAGTTGTGGATTATTTCTAATAACTTTTAGCTGAATCTGGGGTTCTCTAAGTATACCATCATGTCATCGGCAAAGAGTGATAATTTGGCTTCCTCATTTGCCTATTCTTATTCCTTTAATCTCTTTTCAGCTCTTATTGCTATAGCTAGCGTTTCTAATACAATATTAAATAGTAACGGTGATAGTAGGCAACCTTGTTTCCTCAGATCTTATTGGGAGATAGTTGCAGTTTGTCTCCATTACATATGATGCTTACTGACGGTTTTAAATAGATGCTGCTGATTATTTTAAGGAAAGTCCATTTATTCCTATACTCTCAAGTGTTTTAATAGGAATGGATGTTGGATTTTATCAAATGCTTTTTCTGCATCTATTGAGATGATCATATGGTTTTTTTAATTTGGTTATTAACATGGCCAATTATATTGATAGTTTTCCTAATATTGAACCAGCCCTGCATTCCTGGTATAAATCCTACTTGATCATAGTGTATTATCTTGGAGATGATTTTTCTGTGGTCTTTTGCTAATATCTTATTTAAGATTTTAGCATCAATATTCATTAGGAGATTGGTCTATAATTTTCTTTCTCTGTTTTCAGCCTACCTGGTTTAGGTATCAGTACCATGTCTGTGTCATAGAAGGAATTTGGTAGGACTCCTTCATTCCCTATTTTATCAAATAATTTATATAGCATTAGGGCCAATTGTTCTTTAAATGTTTGGTAAAATTCACATGTAAATCCATCTGGTCCTGGGTTTTTCTTAGGGAGTTGTTTAATTGCCTGTTCTATTTCTTTTCTGAAATGGGACTATTCAACAATTTACTTCTTCCTCTGTTAGTCTGGGAAGTCTGTATTTTTGGAGGTAGTCATCCATTTCACTTAGGTTATCAAATTTATTGGCATAAAGTTGAGCAAAATAATTCCTTATTATTTCTCTAATTTCCTCTTCATTGGTGGAAGGTTCTCCCTTTTCATTTTTAAGACTACTCATTTCATTTTCCTCCCTCCTTTTTCTAATCAGATTTACCAAAGGCTTATCTAGTTTATTGGCTTTTTCATAGAACTAACTCTTAGTTTTATTCATTAGTTCAATAGTTTTTTTTTTACTTTCAATATTATTAATTTGTCCTTTTAATTTTAGCATTTCAAATTTAGTATTTGATTGGGGGTATTTAATTTGGTCTTTTTAGTTTTTTAGTTCAAGCCAATTCATTAATCTTTTCTTTCTCTGTTTTATTCAAGTAAGCCACTAAGGATATAAAATTCCCTCTTATTACCGCTTTGGCTGCATCCCACAAATTTGGTATGATGTCTCATCATTGTCATTATCTTAGTGAAATTATTAATTGTATCTATAATTTGCTGCTTCGCAATCATTTTTAAGATGAGATTGTTTAGTTTCCAATTACTTTTTGGTCTATTTCCCCTAACTTTTTGTTGAATGTAGTTTTATTGCATCATGATCTGAAAGAAAGCATTTACTATTTCTGCTTTCTTGCATTTAATTTTGAGGTCTTTATGTCCTAATATATGGTCAATTTTGAATAGGTTCCATGAACTGCTGAGAAGAAAGTATATTCCCTTCTATCTCCATTCAATTTTCTCCAAAGATCCAATATACCTAAATTTTCTAATATTCTATTTACTTCTTTAATTTCTTTCTTATTTGTTTTCTGGTTTGATTTGTCTAATTCTGAGAATGCAAGGTTTAGATCTCCTACTATTACAGTTTTGTTGTCTATTTCTTCTTGCAACTCTCTTAACTTCTCCTTTAGGAAGTTGAGTGCCATACCACTTGAATTGCATATATGTTTAATATTGATATTGCTTCGTTGTTTATAGCTACCCTTTAGCAGGATGTAGTTACCTTCCTTATCTCTTTTAATTAGATCAATTTTTACTTTTGCTTGATCTGAGATAAGGATGGCTACTCTTTTGACTTTCACCTGAAGCATAATAGATTTTGCTCCAGCCTTTTACTTTTACTCTATATGCATCCCCCTGCTTTAGATGTGTTTCTTGTAAACAACATATTGTAGGGTTCTGACTTTTGATCCAGTCTGCTATCTGCCTCGTCTTTATGGGGGAGTTCATCCCATTTACATTTACGGTTAGAATTACTAAATCTGTATTTCCTGCCATCCTAATAACCCCAGATTGTGCTTTACTTATTCTTCCCTCCCCAACCCTCTTTCCCCTTTTAAACTTATGTACCCCTCTTGTATCACGATACTTATCCTCTTATAATCCCTCCTCCCCCCTTTGGTCTTTCCCCTTCCTTCCCTTATTACTCTTTTTCTTTTCCTTTCCTCTCCCCGTTTTAATGAGGCGAGGAGAATTTTCTCTAAAACAAATGTCAATTATTTTTCTTTGAGCCAACTCTGATGAGAGTAAGATTCACACAATGTTCCTCCCCTCTCTAAATTCCCTCAGATATGATAAGTTTCCTTAGCCTCTTTGTGGGATGTGGTTTCCCTCTTTTTATCCCTCCTTCCCACCTTATTCTGCCATCATCCCTTTTCCATATCTACTTCCCTTTTTTATGTTATATCAGTACAATCAAATTATACATGTATTCTTTTTGTATATCCACAACAGAAATACAATTCTCAAGAGTTATTTTTACCTTTTCTGCATCTCTTGAGTTCTATTCTTGGAGATCAAATTTTTGTTTAGTTCTGGTTTTTCTTCAGAAACAAATGGAATTCATTTGTTTCATTAAATTCCATCTTCTTCCCTGGAAGAAAATGCTCAGCTTAGCTGGGTAGTTTATTCTTGGCTGCATCTCAAGTTCTTGTGCCTTTCGGAATATCATATTCCAGGCCTTCTTTCCTTTAATGTAGAGGCAGCCAGATCTTGGGTGATCCTTATTGTGGCACCTCATTTTAAATGGTTTTTGGCTGCTTGTAAAATTTTTTCCTTAATCTTATAGTTCTGAAATTTTGCCACAATATTCCTTGGGGTTTTATTTTAGGGTTTCTTTCAGAAGGTGTTCGATGAATTCTTTCAATGCCTATTTTACCTTCTGATTCTATTACATCTGGGCAGTTCTCTTTGATGATTTCTTGTAAAATAGTATCTAGGCTCTTTTTTTCATCATAGTTTTCAGAAAGTCCAATAATCCTCAGATTATCTCTCCTAGATCTATTTTCCAAGATAATTCGTGGTTTTTTCCAGTTTGTCATTTTTTTGTTTTTGCTTGACTGATTCTTGCTGTCTCAATGAATCATTAGTTTCAATTTGTTCAGTTCTAATTTTTAAAGAATTATTTCTTCAATACCTTTTTTACTTCTTTCTGTATATGTCCAATTAGGTTTTGAATGTAATGTTTTGGTCTGTGGAATTTTTTCCATTTCACTAATTGTTTTTAGTGAATTATTTTCTTTTTCCAATTCACAGATCCTACTTTCTTGCGAGTTCTTTGTCTTTCAATTCACAAATCCTACTTTCTAGTGAATTCTTTATTTTTTTTCAATTCACAATTCTTACTTTCCTGAGATTTTTTTACTTTTTCCAATTCGTATTTCAGGAAGTTGTTGCTCTCTTGTAAGGCTTCTCTTTCCTTTCCCCATTTATCTTCTAACTCTCTTTTGAGACTTTTAATGGTCTCTTCTAGAGAGCATTATGTAAAGGAGGACAGTCTGATGCATTTTTGCTGTTTGAGGTCTCTTCAGGTTTGCTGACCTTTTTCTGCATAGAAGCTGTCGATTGTTCTTTTCATCTTTTTATTCATGTTTGAAAGCCTTTAGGGTAGGTCTCCTAGGCAAGGGGGTTACCAGCTTCCTCTGCAGAGCAGGGAAAGATGTAAAACGATTTCTGGCTCCAGGATGGGAGTGCTCTGGGTGAGGGGTTTCCCTTCCCCCAACAGGAAGTGGATTCAGCACTGGCCGAGCTATTAAACTGCTTAGTAGGGCTGAGTGGATTATCGATTGCCCTCGGCTAGAGACTAAGTGGTGAAAGTGTCACTGCCCCAGGCCGGAGCCTCTTGTGGGACTGTGAGTATAAGCAGCTGAGTGCAGACTGCAGACAGCCTGGAACTCTGCCCCAGTGTCTCTGCCTGATGCAAATCGGCCCTGGAAAAGCTCTATGGCCCCAAGCCGAGCTCCCCACTGCACAGATTGGAGGCTAACCCGGGCTGCGTCCTCCTGCCGTGCAGGATCACAACTGCCCCAAGGAGAAGCCCTGTACTGCGGGTTGGGGCTGCGCGCTTGTGCTGAGATCTGTGCCTTCACCCTCGGTTTGAGACTCTCCTCGGAACCTAATTTCTCTCCCCGTCTGCGCGGATCTCCCCCCTGGCCCCGGAACCAACCTTTTTTGGCGAGACTGCAGATTTTCTTCGGCTGGTGAGTTGTTCTACTTCTTATCTTTACGAATTGTAGCAGCCAAGACTATTTTTGAGGCTCGATATAATATTGATAAAGAGGGTAAGAGAAGAGCTTAGAAAGTCGCGTGTGACTTCTCTGCCATCTTGGCTCCGCCCCTCTCCCTTGAAATTCTTGACCTTTTGTTCTTCTAGATGAACTTTGTTACAATTTTTTCTAGATCTGTAAAATAATTTCTTTGGCGTTTGATTGGTATGGCACTAGGTAGATAAATGTAGATAATATTGTCATTTTTATTATATTCACTTGGCCTACCCATGAACATTTAATATTTTCACAACTGATTAGGTCTGACTTTTATTTGTGTGGAAAATGTTTTGTAGTTGTGTTCCTATAGTTCCTGAGTTTTTCTTGGCATATAGATTCCCAAATATTTTATACTATCAACAATTATTTTAAATGAAATTTCTCTTTGTATCTTTTCCTGCTGGACTTTGTTAGTAATATATAAAAATGCTGATGATTTATGTAGATTTATTTTCCATCCTGCAACTTTGCTAAAGTTGTGAATTGTTTCCAATAGTTTTTTAGTTGATTTTTTTAGGGTTCTATATTATCTTCAAAGAGTGATAATTTGGTTTGCTCATGACCTAGTCTAATTCCTTAAATCTCTCTTTTTCTTCTCTTATTGCCAAAGCTAACATTTCTAATACAATACTGAATAGTAATGGTGATAGTGGGCAGCCTTGTTTCACTCCTATCTTATTGAGAATGGTTCTATTTTGTCCCCATCACAAATGATGCTTGCTGATGTAAAACCATTTACTTGATGCAAATGATGCTACTCATCATTTTAAGGAAAAGTCCATTTATTCCTATACTTTCTAGTGTTTGTAATAAGAATGGGTGATAGATTTTATCAAATACTTTTTCTGTATCTATTGACATAATCATATGATTTGTGTTAGTTTAGTTATTTATATAGTTTATTATGCTGATAGTATTCCTAATATTGAACCAGCCCTGCATTCCTGGTATAAATCCTACTTGGTCATGGTGTATTTTCCTGGGGATGACTTTTTGTAATTTTGTTGTTAATATTTTATTTAAGATTTTTGCATCAATATTCATTGGGAAATTGATCTGTAATTTTCTTTCTCTGTTTTCACCCTACTTGGTTTAGCTATCAACACCATATCTGTGTCATAAAAGGAATTTGGTAGGACTCTTTCTTTCCCTATTTTTTCAAATAGTTTATATAGTATTGAAATAATTTATTCTCTGAACATTTAGTAGAATTCACATGTAAATCCATCTGCCACTGAGGATTTTTTCTTAGGGACTTGATTAATAGTTTGTTCTATTTCTTTTTCTAAAATGGGACTATTTAATTTATTTCCTCTTCTGTTAAATTGGGCAACCGATATTTTTATAGATATCACTCCATTTCATTTAGATTATCAAATTTATTGGCATATAGTTGTGCAAAATAACTCCTAATTATTGCTCTAATTTCCTGTCCATTGGTGGAACGTTCTCTTTTTTCATTTTTGAGACTAACAAGTTGATTTTCTTCTTTCCTTTTTCTAATCAAATTAACTAAAGGTTTATCTATTTTGTTGTCTTTTCATAAAAACAAAACTTAGGTTTATTTATTAATTCAATAGTTTTCTTATTTTCAATTTTGTTAATCTCCCTTTTATTTTCAGAATTTCAATTTTGATTTTTAATTTTGATTTTTAATTTGTTCTTTTTCTGGGTTTTTTTTTTACTTGTAAGTTAAATTCATTGATCTTCTCTTCCTCTATTTTATGCAAGTAAGCATCTAGAAAAATAACATTTCCCCTTATAACCATTTTGGTTGTATCCCACAAATTTTGGTATGTTGTCTCATTATTTTCATTGTCTTGGATGAAATTATTGATTGTGTCTACTTTTTGCTGTTTCATTCATTCATTCTTTAGGATTAAATTATTTAATTTCCAATTAACTTTTGGTCTGTTTTCTCCTGGCCTTATATTGCATGTGCTTTTTAATTGCATCATGATCTAAAAAAATGCATTTACTATTTCTGCCTTTCTGCATTTGATTTTGAGGTTTTTTTATGCCCTAACATATGATCAGTTTTTATATAAGTTCCATGAACTGCTGAGAAAAAAGTAAACTCCTTTTTGTCTCCATTCATTTTTCTCCAAAGATCTTCATACTTAACTTTTCTAATATTTTGTTTACCTCCTTAACTTTTTTCTTATTTATTTTATGGTTCAATTTATCTAGTTCTGAGAGAGCAAGGTTAAGCTCCCCCACTAGTATAGTTTTGTTGTCTATTTCTTCTTGCATTTCTCTTAATTTCTTCTCTAGGAATTTGGATGCTGTACCACTTGGTACATATAGCACTGATATTGCCTCATTATCTATGGTGCCCTTTAGTAAAATATAGTTTCCTTCCTTATCTCTTTTAACTAGATCTATTTTTAATTTTACTTGATCTGAGATCAGGATTGCTACCCCTGCTTTTTTTACTTCAGCTGAAGCATAGTCAATTCTGCTCCAACCCTTTATCTTCACTCTGTATGAATCACTATGCTTTAATTGTGTTTCTTGTAAAGAATATATTGTAGGATTCTGGCTTTTAATCCATTTTGCTGTCCACTTCTGTTTTATGGGAGAGTTTTTCCTATTCATATTCACAGTTAAAATAACTAATTATGCATTTCTTGCCATCTTATTTAACCTAAATTATGCTTTTCTCTTTCCTTTCCCCCTTGTCTCCTCTCCAGAATTTTGCTTTTGATGACCACTTCCCTCAAACAGTCCTCCTCCTTTAAAGCTCCTCCCCTCTTTTTACAGATACTTCTGTTTTCTTTTCTCTTAGTCTTTCCCTTTCTTTTCCCCCTTTCCCTCCCACATTCCTATAAGGTAAGATACATTTCTCTGTCAAACCAAATATGTCTGATATTCTATCTTTGGGAGAGTAAGATTCACACAATGGTCATCACTTTCCTTTCTTTTCCTCAAATATAAGAGGTTTTTTGTTTGTTTGTTTGTTTTTTGCCTCTTCATGAGATGTGATTTTCTTTATTTTACCTTTTTTCCCTCTTTTTTAGTAGTTTTTTCATACTATATTAATAAAATCAAATTATACTCACATTCTCTAAGTATAGCCATAATAGAAATATAGTTCTCAAGAATTCTTTCCTTTTGAACACAGGATAGTTTACCTCTCAGACCTGTGGAAGGGGAAGGACTTTATGACCAAAGAAGAACTAGAGATCGTTACTGATCACAAAATAGAAAATTTCGATTATACCAAACTGAAAAGTTTTTGTACAAACAAAACTAATGCAGACAAGATTAGAAGGGAAGCAATAAACTGGGAAAATATTTTTACAGTCAAAGGTTCTGATAAAGGCCTCATTTCCAAAATATATAGAGAATTAACTCTAATTTATAAAAAAATCAAGCCATTCTCCAATTGAAAAATGGTCAAAGGATATGAACAGACAATTCTCAGATGAAGAAATTGAAACTATTTCTAAGATGCTCCAAGTCATTATTAATCAGAGAAATGAAAATTAAGACAACTCTAAGATACCACTACGCACCTGTCAGATTGGCTAAGATGACAAGAAAAAATAATGATGATTGTTGGAGGGGATGTGGGAAAACTGGGACACTGATGCATTGTTGATGGAGTTGTGAACGAATCCAACCATTTTGGAGAGTAGTTTGGAACTATGCTCAAAAAGTTATCAAACTGTGCATACCCTTGATTCAGCAGTGTTACTATTGGGCTTATATCCCAAAAGGATATAAAAGAAGGAAAGGGACCTGTATGTGCACGAATGTTTGTGGCAGCCCTTTTGTAGTGGCTAGAAACTGGAAACTGAATGGATGTCTATCAGTTGGAGAATGGCTGAATAAATTGTGGTATATGAAAATGGAATATTACTGTTCTGTAAGAAATGACCAACAGGATGATTTCAGAAAGGCCTGGAGAGACTTACACGAACTGATGCTGAGTGAAATGAGCAGGACCAGGAGATCTTTATAGACTTCAACAACAGTATTATATGATGACCAGTTCTGATGGACCTGGCCATCTTCAGCAACGAGATCAACCAAATCATTTCCAATGGAGCAGTAATGAACTGAACCAGCTACACCCAGAGAAAGAACTCTGGGAGATGACTAAAAACCATTACATTGAATTCCCAATCCCTATATTTATGCCCACTAGCATTTTTGATTTCCTTCACAAGCTAATTGTACAATATTTCAAAGTCTGATTCTTTTTGTACAGCAAAATAACGTTTTGGTCATGTATACTTATTGTGTAGATACACACAAATTAGATAATTTATATTTTAATGTATCTAACATCTACTAGTCATCCTGCCATCTAGGGGAGGGGGTGGGGGGGTAAGAGGTGAAAAATTGGAACAAGAGGTTTGGCAATTATTAATGCTGTAAAGTTACCCATGCATATAACCTGTAAATAAAAGGCTATTAAATAAAAATAAAATAAAATAAAAAAGAATTCTTTCCTTTTACATTTTTATGCTTCTCTTGAATTCTGTTTGGAGATCAAATTTTTTGTTCAGTTCTGATCTTTTCATCAGAAATAGCTGAAATTCACCTATATTATTGAATATTCATCTTCCCTGAAAGATAATGCTCATTTTAGCTGGATAGCTTATTCTTGGCTGTAAGCGCAGTTCCTTTGACTTTGGGAATATCAGATTCCTGACTCTTTGATTCTTAAAGGTGGAAGCTGCTAGGTCCTGGGTAATCCTAAATGTGGCTCCTCAGTATTTAAATTGTTTCTTTTTTGCTGCTTGCAATATCTTTTCCTTGGTGAGAATTCTTTCGATGGCTATTTTACCTTCTGATTCTAAAATAACAGGGTAGTTTTATTTTATGATTTCCTGTAGGATAATATCTAGATTCTTTTTTCATCATGGCTTTCATAAAGTCCAATAATCCCTATACTATCTCTCCTAGATCTATTCTGCAATTGTTTTCCCTAGGAGATATTTCATATTTTCTTTTTTTTTCATTTTTTTGTTTTTGACTGATTCTTGAAGTCTTATTAAGTCATTCACTTCCATTTGTTCAATGCTAATTTTTAGTATATTATTTTATTGTTACCTTTTTTAGCTTCTTTGGTAACTGAATTTTTTTGTTCATTGTATTATTTTTCCATTTCACAAATTTTGTTTTTCAGTGAATTGGTGTCTTTTTTATATCTCTTTCCTAGTGCATTATATGCTTTTTCTATTCCTCCTTGCAATGATCTCATTTCATTTCTCCATTTTTCTTCTCTCTTTTAAGATTCATTATGCAATCTTCCAAGTAAGCCTTGTGAAATGGGGACCAGCTCATGTCTCCTTTTGGAGCTTCATCTGCAGTTGCCTTCCCTTTAGAAACCTCAGGATTTAGGTCTGTTCTTCTCTCTCTCCATAAAAGCTGCCTATGGTGAGAGTTCTTTTTGATTTTTTATTCATTTTTTAAGGTTTAAGGTCTGTTCAATGCAAAGGAGTGACATCTGCTTTAATTTGCTCTGTAGTAGTTCTGCTGATTGATTTCCAGTGGTGGATAATGGAGACTAAGTCTGGCATTCTTCTAGGGCTCAGTAGTTTATAATTTGCCTTTTATATAAAATATGCTAATACTTGCTTGCAACCAGGACAGAGTAGCCCAAGAGGGTCATAGAAGATTCCCAGGTATGTGGAAGCTGACTCCCACTCCAGCTCTTTGCACTGGGCTCTCTGTGATGCAGGCTGGGCTTGGCAAACTGTCCCTCTGCCAGTTTGAAACAGACCTGTTCTGAAGTTCTTCCAAGGTATCTTCTTCTAGGAACGTGTTGTATTCCCAATATTTGTGGATTCTTTGACTCCAAAACCAGTTTAGAGGTTTCATCTGCTGTTGGTTTAAGAGAAGGTCAGAGGATGTCACAGAAAGTCTTGTCTGCTCTCCACCATCTTGGATTTTTCCCCTCTTCTTATTTCTTTATAGATTTTGGAGGGTATTATATCTTTCTTGATATATATGTAGTATTGTCTATTGAACTCATTCCCAATGTGAGGAGGTTTTCAGAATTATGATCTCTCTTCCCTCCTTTAATGCCTCTATGTCTATTCTTCCTCTGCATCTCATTTGTATAGTATTATTATAATTTTTACCTTTATTCTGATGATCTTTCTTTTGAGTTTACCCTATTGTTGATGTAAATTTTAAACATAAAAATATATTTCCCATGTTAAAAAAAACAATTTGTTCATGTTTAAACAGTTTGTGTATGTTGAATTCCTTAAAGTTGCACTTTGATATTGACTTTTATATGTTAAATTCTCTGTTAAGTTTAGGTTTGGTTGATAGAAAATCCTAAAAATCTGCAAGTTCATTGAATATCCATTTTTTTCTCATTGGAACTTATAAATTATTTTGTTGGATATGATATTTTTGGCCACAAGCTTACTTCTTTTGCTTGTCTGTAGCTATGAATCCAAGACCTACCATCTTTCATAATAACTGCTGATAAGTCTTGTACAATTCTAATTGTAGCTCCAGCATATTTGAATTGTTTTTATTTTTTTTCTTGGTTCTTACAAAACTTTCTCTTTGATCTGGAGATTTAGAATCATGGCAATAATATTCCTATGTATTTTTCACAAAGGATCTCTTTGAGGTGGTGACTGGTGGATTTTTTCTCTTTCTACTTTCCTCTCATGCTCTATCACTCCAGGATAATTTTCTTGGTTCATTTTCTGCATTATTGTGTCAAGGTTTTCTTTTTAGTAAGAAGTATTTTCTTTTCTTGATCTATTTTCCAGATCTAGTGTTTTTCTTATGAGATGTTCACATTCTGTTCTATTTTCTCATTCTTTATAATGTGTTTTATTTATTCATATATTTATTTATTTACTTATTCATAACTTCACTAGCTTCCCCTTGCCCAGTTCTAATTTTCAAAGAGTTATTTTCATCTTTAAAACTCTATACCTCCAATTCCAATTAATTAACTTTTGTTTTCTTAATATTGTTCTTCTTGGATGGTTTTAATTTTTTTCTTTAGTTTTTCCTCAATGTCTCTCATTTGATTTTTAAATTCTTCTACACGTTCTCTTTGGGCAGAGAGACATTTCACAATTCTCTTTGGGGTAGAAGTTTGTTTTTGTTTTGTTTTGTTTGTTACTAAAATGTCCTCCTCTGAAGATGAGTCCTGATCTTCCCTGTTCCCATATTATGTTTCTATGGTGGTGTTCTTTCTTTGTTGCAGATTCATTTTTTTTAAATAAGAGGCATTAGTGCAAGCATCTCTGATCCTGGAGTGAGGGGTATCATTTCTCTGGCTTTCCTTCAGCTATCCCTTCTGACCAGGAACCCCAAACCAAGAGCTCTGCCATCCTGCAAGTTCCCACAGTCAGCAGCATCTCTGTCTCCTTGTTTCTTCACTCCTGGTATGCTGGCTCTTTCTCACCCAGGTCCAGATTCAGCAGCACAGCTGGGCCTGGCATTCCGAAGAAACCTAGGTTTCTTCAGGCTTCCAGGACTCAAATTCTAACTCTACAAATAGTCTGTAAGGTGAAAGTCTCTAAGATTCCTATTGAGGCTCTAGCCACACTCAACTTGCCTGAGGGCTCCCCACTTTGCATTCATGAAAGGTTAGCCCAGAGGTCTTTGCACTTCAAATAGGTTAATACCTGTCTGTGGTCTATCTTCAAATCTTCTCAGGTTGTACCAGGAGAACCCCTGGTCTGCCCCCAAGTTTTCTTGTTTTTTTCCTAGTCTATGTTTACCCTGAGGTGCAAATGTGTTGTATTTGTGGGGGAAATCAGGAGAGCTTGGAATTTACCACCTACTCAACCATCTTCCCAGAATTCCCCCTCTGCAAAAACTTTTTAAACTTAATATAATTAAAGTTATCCATTTTACATTTTCATCATTTTCTCCATTGTTTGCTAATTAATTCTTCTCTTCTCCATAGATTTAACATAGTTCTACTAATTTGTTTACTGTATCACCCTTTATGTCTAAATTACGTACCTATTTTGACCTAGCATAGCGTCTGCCATTTTATTTTCTAGTTATCCCACCAATTTTTGTCAAATAGTTTGTACTTAACCCAGAAGCTGGAGTCTTTGAGTTTATCAAACAGTAGATTATTATAATTCTTTACTACTGTGTCTTAGATACCTAACTGATTCCACTGAATTACTATTCTATTTCGTAGACTGTACCAAACAGTTTGGACGATTACTGCTTTATAATATAGTTTTAGATCTGGTTTGGCTAGGCTACCTTCTTTTGCATTTTTTTCATTAATTCCCTTGATATTCTTGACCATTTATTCTTCCATATGAATTTTATCATTATTCTAGTTCAATAAGTTTTTGGTAGTTTTATACATATGGCACTGAATAAATTAATCTAGGTAGAATTTTCATTTTTACCATACTATTTCAGTCCACACATGAGCGATTGATATTTCTCCCATTGTTGAGATCTGAATTTATTTATGTGAAAAGTGTTTTATAAATGTGGTTTATATGTTCATGGGTTCAACTTTTCAAGTAGACTTCCAAATATTTTATATTATCTACAGTTATTTTGAAGGAAATTTACTTTTCTATCTCATGCTGCTGAATTTTCTTGACAAAATATAGAGAAATTGATGATTTGTGTGGGTTTATTTTGTATCCTGTGATTTTGCTAAAGCTGTTAGTTATTTCAAGAAGTTTTTTAATTGATTTTCTAGAATTCTCTCTACATATATCATATCATTTTGTTTCCTCATTGTCTATTCTATCTCATTCAATTTCTTTTTTATTTTCTTCTCTTATTGCTAAAGGTAAATTTTCTAGTACAATATTGAATATTGTTATAATGCTGGTAATAACAGGCATCCTTATTTCACTCCAATCTTATTGGGAAGGCTTATCCCCATTACAGATAAGGCTTGCAGAGGGTGATAGACACTGCTTATCATTTGAAGAAAAACTCCATTTATTACTATGCTCTCTACCAGGTGCTGTTGTTGTTGTTGTTGTTGTTTTTGTTTTGCTGAGGCAATTGGGGTTAAATGACTTGGCCAGGGTCACATAGATAGGAAGTGTTTCTACCAGTCTTTTATAAGAATGGGTTCTATATGTTATCAAAAGGTTTTCAACATATACTGAGATAATCATTTGATTTGTTCATTTTGTTATTGATGTGGTCAATTATACTGATAGTTTTTAATATTGAATCAGCTCTGTATTGCTGATATAAACCTATCTAGTCAGAGTATATTATCTTCATATTAAATTACTGTAATCTTTGTACCAATATTTTATTTAAATGTTTGCATCAACATTCCTTAAGGAAATTGATCTATAATTTTTTTTCCCTGTTTTGATTCTTCCAGTTTTAGGCATCAACACCATATTTGTGCCAAAGAGGAAATTTGGTAGGATTTCTTCACCTATTTTTCAAAATAGTTTAAATAGTATTGGAATTTATTATTCATTAAGAGATCAGTACACTTCACTTGTAAATCCACCTGCCCCAAGAAGAATTTTTTAGGGAGTTCATTGATAGTTTGTTCAATTTCTTTTCCCAGATTATTTATGTATTTTTTCCTCTCTTATTAAGGCTGGCAATTCATATTTTCACAAATATTCATCCTTTTCACTTAGATTGTCAGATTTATTGGCATACCTTTGGGCAAAATAATCCCTAATAATTGCTTTAATTTTCTTTTCATTTGTGAATTTGCCCTTTGGATAATTTGATTTTCTTTTTCTTTTCTTAAATCAAATTAGTCAAAGGTGTATCAATTTAATTAATTTTTTCATAAAACGAACTCTTAATTTTTATTGGTTCAATAATTTCTTACTTTAATCTGTCCTTTGACTTGCAGAATTTCTGATTTGTTTAATTGGGTATTTTAAATTTTTTTCTACTTTTTAAGTTTTATGCCCAATTCATCAATCTGCTTGGTTTTTTTTTTCTTTTTATTCATGTAAGCATTAGAGATACTAAATTTCTCCTAAGTAGCCTCCCAAAAATTTTGGTATGTTGTCTCATTAATGTCATTTTCTTTATGTAATCATTAATTGTTTCTGAGATTTGTCATTTGAGCTGCTCATTCTTTAGGATGAGATTATTTAGCTTCCAATTAATTTTAATTTGTCTTTCCAAAGCATTTTATTACATGTATTTTTATTACATCATGATCTGAAAAGAATATATTCAAATCTCTGCCCTTCTTCATTTGATTGTAAGTTTTTTATTCCCTAACACATACAATTTTCATGTAGGGGTCACGTACTGCTAAAAAAAGGTATATTCCTTTCTACTCTCATTCAATGTTGTCCAGAAGCCTATTGTATCTAACTTTTGTAAAATTCTATTCATCTCTTTAAACTTCTTTTTTCTTTATTTTGTGATTAGATTTATATAGTTCTAAGAGGGAAAGTTTGAGGTTTCCTGCTAATATAACTTTTCTGGTTTTTCCTGTAACTCATTAAACTGCTCCTATAACAATTTGAATGTTAACATCAGTTGGTGAATATATTTATATTATTATTATTAGTTTTTTTTAGTTTGTTTTCTAGGTTTTTTTGTGAGGCAATTAGGCAATAAGTGACCTGTCCAGGGTTATATGGCTGATAAGTGTTAATTGTCTGAGGCCAGATTTTTTTCAATAGTATTCTATTTTATAAATACATGTATTGATAGTTTTCAACATTCATTTTTGCAAGATTTTTGAACTCCAAATTTTAATCTCTCCCTTCTGTACCTCCTCTGATATATGTCAAATAGGTACAATTATTCTAAATTTGTCATATTGTGCAAAACAAATTAGACCAAAAGGGGAAAAATATGAGAAAGGAAACAAACAAACAAATAAACAAACAAGTTGAAAATGCTATGTTTTATTTTCAGATGATGAAATTGAAACTATTTCCACTCATATGAAAGTGTTCCAAATCACTATTGATCAGAGAAATGCATATTAAGACAACTCTGAGACACCACTACACACCTGTCAGATTGGCTATAATGACAGGAAAAAATAATGATGAATGTTAGAGGGGATGAGGGAAAACTGGGACATTGATGCATTATTGATGGAGTTGTGAACGAATCCAACCATTCTGGACAGCAATCTGGAAGTATGCCCCAAAAGTTATCAAACTGTGCATACCCTTTGATCCAGCAATGCTACTACTGGGCTTATACCCCAAAGAGATACTAAAGAAGGGAAAGAGATCTGTATGTGCCAAAATGTTTATAATAGCCCTGTTTGTAGTGGCTAGAAACTAGAAAATGAATGGATGTCCATCAATTGGAGAATGGTTGGGTAAACTGTGGTATATGAATGTAATGGAATATTATTGTTCTGTAAGAAATGACCAGCAGGATGAATACAGAGAGGCTTGGAGAGACTTACATGAATTGATGCTAAGTGAAATGAGCAGAACCAGGAGATCATTATAAACTTCAACAATGATACTGTATGAGGATGTATTCTGATGGAAGTGGATTTCTTTGACAAAGAGAAGATCTAACTCAGTTTCAATTAATCAGTGATGGACAGAAGCAGCTACACCCAAAGAAAAAACAATGGGGAATTAATGTAAACCATTTACATTTTTGTTTTTCTTCCTGGGTTATTTCTACCTTCTGAATCCAATTCTCCCTGTGCAACAAGAGAACTGTTCGGTTCTGCACACATATATTGTATCTAGGATATACTGTGACATATTTAACATGTTTAGGACTGCTTGCAATCTGGGGGAGGGGGTGGAGGGAGGACAGTGAAAAGTTGGAACAGAAGTGAGTGCAAAGGATAATGTTGTAAAAAAAATTACTCAGGCATGGGTTCTGTCAATAAAAAGTTATAATTATTTAAAAAAAACAGTTCAAATTTAAAAAAAAGATGACTATCTTAAGTTTACATTTAGTCAGTATAAAAAAGAATGAGCAATAAAGAATTTAAACTTTTTAAAAAAAAGCTATGTTTTGATTCACATTCAGTCTCTGGATGTAAATGTCATTTTCCATCCTGATCCCCAAACTATTAGAATTTCCTTGAATCTTCACATTGTTGAAGAGCTAAGTCCATCACAGTTGATCATCACATAATCTTATTGTTACTGTGTAAAATATTCTCTTGATTCTGCTCACTTAATTCAACATCAGTTTGATGTAAGTTTTTTAGGCTTTTTTGCAATTACTATGGCTGGATTTGAATTTAGGTCCTCCTGATTCCAAGTTTGGCTCTCTATGCCCAGTAATTCAGCAGGAGAGACTCATTGGCAGATAGCAGAAGAAAGCTATGAAGTTGCCTGAGTTCTGCCCAGTTTTCCCCAGAAACAATGTTAAATCAAGCCTCTAAAAAGGGAAAACAGCCTAACACATGTGGTGTCTAAGAAAGCCATTGGAAGGCCTTTTGTCACAGCATAGACAATCAAAGCCCCACATTGTTGGCTCAGCAGGCTATCTGTGAGGCTTCCAACCCTGAGGCAGCAAGTAAACTGCCAGTCTTAGAATCAGGCAACAAAAGTGATTAGGCTGGGCTACCCTAATGCAGTAGGCAGTTACCAGCCTTGGAATTCCTGACACAGAAAGCCAGTGACCAGAACTCCAGCCCTCCAGTGGAAGAAGCTTGGGCTATGCCTCTTGTACCCTAAAAGCAGAAATCAGCTTTTGAAAAATGAGCACAATAAAAGATGGACTTTACCATAGAAAGCTACTATGGCAAAAGGAAAGATCAAAACATGGACTCAGAAGAGAGCAATGTGAAAATGCCTATGTGTGAAGCCTGAAATGGGAAAATGAATTGGTTTCAAGCCCTAAAAATCTTCTTGGAAGACCTTAAAAGTGTTTTTAAAATCAAATAAAAAATAATGAAGAAACCATCTCCTTAAAAAGTATAATGGTTTCATTATAGAATTCAATAGCCAAAACACATTTTCCATAATGGAGGTTTCAAAGAAAAATCAAAACATACATATATGTATAGACTAGACTTTCAACAAAATAACTTTATGGTCATGAATGATGACTTTGGATATGTTAGTCACATAAGGACTCTAGAAACAAAGAAAGCATAAATTCTATTGTCCCATGATGGATGCAAGAAGTGTGAGAAGTACGCTTATGCTCGTTTTTGCTAACTTATGCTGTGTTTTTGGAGAGCATCAGTACTTGCAATCATTTGAAAGTTGTGTATATGGACTTTCTATATTTGAATGTCGAGAACAAATATATGTGTATATGACCATACATATGTGTGTGTTTACAGATAGCATATACATAGAATGCATATGTATATGTAAATGGATGAATATATGCATGTATATGTATACCTATTTAAGTTTATATGAACATGTCTATATGCCCATGTAGCAAGGTATAGTCTATATAATTTTACATATGCTATACATTTTTGTTTCTAGCTAATTATAGTTCTAGTCATGCACAAAAATATTCAATCACACTTCAAAAAGTCTGTATAATTTGCTAACGTATTGGGAGAAAAATATTTCTTAGTCAGTGGATTTATTTCCAGAATCCATTTAGAACAGGCATGAGACTTTGAAGATACATTCCGCTCAAAGAAATGTTAGCTTAGGCTGAAATCAAGAAGTATATAGTAATAATGCCTTCACCTTTCAGGGAAAGCCATAATCTAAATATTTGTTCTTCACATTGATGAACATGTTAAGAATATTGAGACCAGAACAAAAATCACAGTTGAGGCACAATATGCCTTTCCTTGAATGTATGTATAATTCCTCTAGGAATAGTACCAACAACTGCTAATGGCATTATATCCTAACCACTGATATTTAAACATGAGCCAAGTGGGCCAATTGATTTGTGTATTGGAGACTCCAAGAACAAAGGAACTGCAGCCACCAATATATAATTGACAAAATTGGGAAGGGGGGATTCTCCAAGAAAAAACATCTTCTTTAAAAGTAGACCTAAAAAGTAGGACCTATATGTGTAAAAATATTTATAGTAACTCTTTTGTGGTGGCAAAATATTGAAAATTGAGGGGATTCCCATCAATTGGGGAATGGCTAGAAAAGTTGTTATATATGAATTCATTGGGACACAATTGTGCCATACAAAATAATGCACAGATTACAGAAAAACCTGGAAAGAGATAAGGGATTTGATGGAGCTGAATTGTTTACATCATCTGGGAAGATGATAGTTACAATTCTTAAAAATTGTAGCATTAATAATATAGCTGGAGTATACATACATAGACAAAGGGTATGGTATAAGGCGAATTTGTTATTAAAAAATTAAAGCATGAAAAAGAGTAAAACAATCAATGGAGAAAGAGAGCTAGAAAAGGATAAGTTATCTGATACAACAAGGCAATAAAAATTCTATTACAGAGGAGAGAAAAATTTTACTTTAATCAGTATTGGCTCAAAGAAGGAATAATATACACAGTCGATTATAAAAATATATTTTCCTCTAAAGAAAGTAGGAGTGGAGGAGATTAAATAAAAGTGTGGGAGAGTAACTTACAGAAGAGAAAGCAAACTTGAGAATGTGATAAACAGAACCAAAACACTGGTGAGGAGAGAAAGTATGAAAGGAAAGAAAGGACAAAAGGGAGAAAATAAGATGGAGGGAAATAACTGTAAAGGTAAATAGGATAAACTCTTCCATAAAATGGAAGCAGATAGAGAAGAGCAAAAAAACATATCCTACAATATATTATTTATAAGAAACACACTTGAAAAAGAGAGACTCACATAGAATAAAGATAAGGTGTTTGAGCACAATTCACCATGCTTCAACCAAAGTTTAAAAAGAAAATCTGGGGTAATAATCCCGATCTCAGACAAAACAAAAACAAAACTAGAACTAGGTAAATGAGATAAAGAAGAAAATTTTATCTAGTTAAAAGTACTGTAGATGATGTGATAATATCAATACTAAATTTATAGTTATCAAGAGATATAACATCTAAATTTTAAAGGAGAATTTAGATGAATTACAGGTCCATGCTAAACGAAGAGACAGAAAGTGTTACAAAATGTAAAAATAGAAAATTTTAAATATTTCAAATTAAAAATCTTTTGCACAAACAAAATCAATTCAATCAAGATCAGAAATTCAGCAGGAAACTGGGAAATAATCTTTACAGCAAGTGTCTGTGAAAAGCCCAATTCCTAAAATTTATGGAGAACTGAGCAAAATTTATAAGAACACAAACCATTCTCCAGTTGATAAATGGTCAAAGGATATAAACAAGCAGTTTTCAGCTAAAGCAATAAAAATGTTTTAAATCACATGGATTAGAGAAATACAAATTAAAACAACTCTGAGATACCACTTCACACCTATCAGATTGGCTAATGTGATAGAAAAGGAAAATGATAAATGTTGAAGTTGTGAGAAAATTGAAACACTAATGCATTGTTGGTGGAGTAGTAAATTGATTGAATAATTCTTGAGAGCAATTTGGAACTATGCTCAAAGGGCATATTTTTGATTCAACAATATCACTACAATTATCCAAAAAAGATTACTAAAAGTGGGAATATGCAAAAATATTTGTAGCATCCTTTTTTGACTACAAAATATTGGAAATTTAATGGATGCTGATCAGTTGGGAAATGGCTGAAAAGCTGTGGTATATGAATGTTATAGAATACTATTGTATCATAAGAAATTATGAGCAGGAATATCTCAGATAAAACCTAGACAAGTGTATGCAAACTGATTCAAAGTAAAATGAGGCGAACCGAATAAACATTGTACACAGTATCAACAACATTGTATAACGATCAACTATGAATGACTCAGCTCTTCTCAGCAATACAATGATCCAAGACAAATATAAAAGACCCAGGAAGGAAAATGCCACTCACATCCAAACAAAGAACTGATGACTCTGAATGCAGATACAAACATATTTTTTCGCATGCTTTTTTTTTGTTTTTATTTTGATCTTTTTTCTTCTTTCACTACTATAACTAATATAGAAATATGTCTAACATAATAGCCCATGCATAATCTATATCACATTGCCTACCATTTTAGGAACTGACCATATTACAAAAGATGTTTCTAGTGACTTTGATATTGCTAGTAAAATAGCAAAGCAAATGGTTAGTCAATTTATAATGAGTGAAAAGCTTGGAGTCATTACATATACTGGTACAATTATTAAGAGATAGGTCAATTCTCCTAGAGCCTCCACAACTGAGGATCATAACATCTGAAGGAAATGCAGGATAGCCTTTGCTAACACAGGTGTTGTGGACTGGGAATGAGGTAAACTGGAGGAAGAGGGAAGCAAGAGGTCAGACAATACAATGGCCTATCAGTCAGAGAGGTCAGAGAACAGCAACTGCCTCTTAGTCTCCTTGTATCATCCTCTCACAACAGGAGATCCATTCTGCAACTTTGGGTTGGATCTCCAGCAAGCACTGTCAGGTGGCTCCCGTGTATTCCACCTCTCAATCTGCTATTAAACAAGAAATAAGAATACTTCTAAGGGACTCATATGAAGATACATGCAAAAGAACACAAGAATCTAGCTAAAGCTCTATTGACTTATGAGACTTTGGATGCCAAAGGAATTAAAATTGTTTTTGAAGGGAAGAAACTGGAAGTGAGATGAAAAGCTCTTCTTCTAGATTCATACCTGGTTTTATTTGCAAGAATGTAAATCTAGCAGTGCAGTGCCTCCTTATGCAACAGAGAAAGGGAAGAAAGAAGAGAGAAAAATTTGAAACTCAAAATCTTGTAAAAACGAATGCTAACAATTGTCTTAACATGTAATTGTGAAAAAATACAAACAAAAATAAAGTCTAGATAAGAGAATACATACACACAGAGACATGTGCCGTCCACTTTCCTCATGAGCCATAATGTTGAGGTAAAAGGAGTTGTTATAACCAAGTATTTTAACTTGTTTCATCTCCATTACAAGAAAAGAAATAGTTTTCACTCCCCTGAGGACTCAATATTGTTTGATGTCAACCATATGGTATAAGGCCTGTTACTCCAAGAGTTTCTATTAGGATCTAAAAAAAAAAAAAAAAAAAGGCTTCCGAGTGCTTGCTTAGAGAACTCACACAGATACTAAATTCCAAAAGAGAATTCTACTACTTTCCTTAAAAGTATGCTAGTCGGTAGATGTGAATAATCAAAATGAAGTGGAGCCTTTTGGGAATGCCTTCACTTTGGGTGACACCAAAAAGTCTTTTGGGTGTTAGTGTTAAATTCGTGAGTTTTGTTAGCAATCCTATAGACTAATCAACAGTTGCTTTCATGTCAATCTTGTCTTTCAGGAGCCCCACTGAAAACTCTCTTTTGGACAGGGTATTCCTTCCCTC
This sequence comes from Sarcophilus harrisii, assembly GCF_902635505.1. Classification (NCBI taxonomy): domain Eukaryota; kingdom Metazoa; phylum Chordata; class Mammalia; order Dasyuromorphia; family Dasyuridae; genus Sarcophilus; species Sarcophilus harrisii. Next base: position 200,996,439 of record NC_045426.1, read on the forward strand.
TGCCCTTTAGCATGTCTTGAGGTTTTTACCTTCTCCCATTCCCAAAGTACTACAACTGTATTTATCTATTCAAATTCTACTAATTGACCAGTGAAAAATTGTTGGCATGGGCAATTGTAACTAAAATCTGAATCCATATAGTAAAGTTTTGCCCAAAAAGGAGGAATTAATGTCTCTTATGCAGACTGTTCACATGGTATGGCAGGTTATATTTCTAATCTCTCAAACTCATTTCTTTTCGGGATTATACCCTTTCTCTTATTAACTCCCCAAAGGGACTGTCATGTGAATTCGTGTTCATGGGGCCAAATAACTCCAAATTTGTAGACACCTAAAAAGAGGAAATTGATATGCTTTATGAAGTGTGTAACTGATTTATCTAGGCTTGTAAAATTGAGTTCATTGAGAGCTTCAGAATCTTCATTGGTTGCATTTGACCATACTCTTCAAAACTATTGCTCCAAGGGTGTATCAGGTTGCCTACTGTCTGATTTTCTCATAATTTCTCCCCATTTCCCAACTTCTTTGGAGGAAAAAAAACAATCCTGTCAGTTCCTTACTTTGGTGGAAGAAATAATTTTCTGTCCAAGAACCAAATAGGATAAGAAATAGGACATAATAGGATGAGCTTTCTTTATAAGGTTCCCTAGGTTTCCTTCTCATTATGATTGTCATTCTTTTGTCTAATGGCTTTGATGCTGTGTGATAAGGTGAAGCTCTAGGATAGGGACTTCATTTCTCATCAGAGGACTGTCATTTCTTAGGTATGGCCTGTTGGCTCTCCCTATAATTAGAGACTCTTTTACTTAAACTATTACTGGATTAATTAAGTGAGCCCCCTCACCCTTCATTATAAAGTCCTTAAAAGGAAAAAAAAAACACCTTATCTCTACTTGTTAAATGTGCTGAGTATACCTACTTGCTGTATTATAATGTGTTCAACTTCTGCAGGAAAGTTAATGACAGCCAGAAAATATTGGACCTGACATTTTCATTACCTTCTCCAGCAGCCTTTTCCCAGAGCCACTGATTGATGTAACTGCTCCATGTGAATTGGGTTCCGTTCTCTATTCCATTGTAAGAACTTTATATATGTCATCAAAGAATCCTTATACAGAGTGCAGTGATGCCTTATTTGGCCTTCTAAGCATCTCATACATGCTTTTAGTATTTTCAGTGTCCTTTCCTCATTTAAACTACAATGTGAACCATGATTCTTAGACTCCTCTCCTCATCCCATTCTCAAAGAACCTATTTGCTTTTTTAGAGCTTTGTTTGCACAAATTAAAATCATCTTGACTTCATGTTCAAATTTCACCAACTGATCAGCTCATATCCATATAAATGTGTAGTAGTAGAAAACCATAGCCAAAGTCTGAAGCCATTTGGAGTTCTTTTCCACAAGGAAGAAGATAATTTATCTCAATTCAAACTGATCATCAGGCATGGCAGGCTGTGAAGAGTGGGGTTAGAACATAGATCAAGTTTATCAAAACCATTCTCTATGAATTTGATTCTCTTTCTTTGAAGTTTCTTACTGAGGAAACAACTGCAACAGGAATTTATCTTTATGAGACAGATGTGAATAATTCTCTTTGGCAGCCACCTAAAAAAGGTCAAATGCTGGTCTGCATCTGTATCTTCTAACTGATTTATCTGTTTCTGTAACTGTAAAACTTTCTAGATTTATTAAGGCTTATGAAATTCAGCTAAGAATTTTCTCTGCATTCACTCCATCAGGTCAAGCTCTCAGGAGCCATTCCATCAGGTTTCTTTTGAATTTCCAATGCAACCTCTATATCCTCAATGATGAAAATTTGTCCACAACCACTGCTTCTTCATGTGGAGTAAATATCATTCTCACAGAAGCAATATTAAGACAATTTCAAAGCTTCATTTTTCTTTTGTTTTTCTTTCTTTTCTTTATACCAACTTTAAGAGTTCTAAAATCTCTCTTCCACATGTTTTTGCCTAAAAGTTCTGAACTTAGCAGGATGTAGTATGCTTCAGAAACCTAATCATGGATTCCTGAGTTTTCATTATACAGCTCCTGCAAAAACAGAATTGGTGAAATGGAGGGAAAATGCCAAAGAGAACAACTTTTAAAAATTGAATTGGCAGTGCATACCCTTTGATCCACTGTATCCCAAAGAGATCATTGAAAAGAAAAAAGGACCCATATGTGCAAAAATGTTTGTATTAACTCTTTTTGTAGTGGCAAGGAACTGGAAACTGAGTGGATGTCCATCTGGGGAATGACTGAATAAGCTATGGTATATGAATGTTATGGAATATTATTGCTCTATAAGAAATGATCTGCAGGATAATTTCAGAAAGGACTGGAGAGACTTATGCGAACTGATGCTAAGTGAAATGAGAAATTAGAACCAAGAAAATTATGCACACAGCAATAGAAATGTGTGATGATAAATTCTGAGATAGTGACTCTTTTCAGTAATGAGGTGATTCAGACCAAGTCCAATAGACTTGTGATGGAGAGAGTAATCTACGCTCAGAAAGATGACTTCAGGGATTGAACATGGATCACAGCATAGTATTTTTACCTTTTTTGTTATTGTTGTCTTTTTTCTCTTTTTTTTTCTTTTTGATCTAATTTTTCTTGTGCAGTATGATAAATGTGGAAATATATATAGAAGAATTGTATATGTTTGGCATATATTGGGATTGCTTGCTATCTAGGGAGAGTTAGGGGGAAGGAAGGAAAAGAAGTTTAAAGCATGATATTTTTTGAGAATGAATTTATCTTTACATATATTTTGAAATTAAAAAGATATTGTTTTAAAAAAAAGAAAGGATACAAGGGGATAAGAATCTTTGCTGGAATGTTGTGTTCAATTATGGGAATGACTCATCATGCATCTGCAATGTCTATTCATGAGTTGTTACTAATGTCAATTTGAGAAAAAAATCAGAACTTAATCAGAATAAAATAACTCTAAGAAAATTATCAATTAGGAAGAGAGGAATTAAAATGGCACAATAATTCTAAAAAAAATAGAATTGATAAAATGAAAAATAAAATCCACTGAACAAAACAATCCTTTTAAAACAACAATTAAAATGACATTCTAATTCTGAATAAAAAAATACAACTGACAAAATGGAAAATAAAATCCACTGAGCAAAACAATCCTTTTAAAACTACAATTGGCCAAGTAAAAAAGCTAACTTAAGAAAGTAGTTAAAAATTAGAATTGGACAAGTAAAAGTAAATGACAAAATGAGATATCCAGAATGAATCAAATAATATTTTTAAATGAAAAAAGAAAAGATAATATAAAGTATAATACCTCATTGGAAAAACAACAAACCTGAAAATAGATCTAGGAGAAATAATTTAATAATTATTAGGACTACATGAAAACCATGATCAAAAAAAGAAGCTAGATATCATATTTCAAGACTTCATCAAGGAAAATTGCTTTGATATACTGGAATCAAAGGGTAAAATAGTCAATTGACCAATAACTTCATCAAAGAGACCTCAAAATAAAAATTCTAAGTAATATTGCAGCTAAATTCCAAAATTATCAGATAAAGAAGAATGTAGTTTCTTGCAGCCAGAAAGAAGCAAATCAAATTTTGAACAGACACAATCATGATTATCCCTAAGAGCTAGAAGTTTCTACATTAAAGGAAAAGAGGACCTGGAATATAATATTCTGGAAGGCAAAGAAGACTGAACAACAATCAAAAATCAACTATCCATCAAAATTGTGCATTATCTTTCAGGGGGGAAAATGGCATTTAATTAAATAGGGGAGTTTCAACTATTTCTGATGAAAAGAACAGAGATAAACAAAATTCGATCTTCAAACAAAAAACTCAAAAAATCATAAAAAGGTTAAAGAGAAATAAAAAAAACATAAAAACTGACCATTCATTAGGGCATTAAAACCTCACAATCAAATGCAGAAAGGCATAAACAATAAATTCATCCTTTTCAGATCATGATGCAATAAAAATAATGTGTAATAAAAGGCCATGAAAAATTATTAAAAATTAATTGTAAACTAAACAATCCTAAAGAATGGATCAAACAACAAATCATAGAAACAATCAATAATTTCATCTAAGAGAATTACAATAATGAGAATGCATGAAAACTTAAGGGGTTACAATCAAAGCAACTTAGGGAAAATTTTATATCTCTAGATGTTTGCATGAAAAAAGTAAAGAAAGAGGAGATAAAGAATTGGGCATGGAACTAAAAAGCAACAAAAGAACAAAATTTTAAAACCCAATTGAATAGCAAATTAGAAATTTTGAATATAAAAAAGAATGAAAAAAATTTAATGTAAGAAAATGAAAGAAATAATAAAACTAAGGTTGGTTTTACGAAAGAAAACCAACAAAATAGAAAACCTTGCTTGATTTAATTAGAAAAGAATCAGATGATATGACGATATACTTAGAGAATCCTAGAGAATCATCAAAAACCTGCTTAAAACAATTAATAGCTTTAGCAAAGTTGTATGATATAAAAATCAACTGACAAAGCCCAGCAGCAACAGAAAGAAAGAAAATTTGCATTTAAAATAACTGTAGACAAAATAAAATAAAAAATACCTACCTGCCAAGACAAAAACAGGAACTACATGAAGACAATTACAAAACACTTCTCACACAAATGAAGTCTGATCTAAAACATTGGAAATAATTCAATTGCTCGTGAATAGGCCAAGCTCATATTAAAAATGACAATTCTACCTAAAGATAAAGAAAAGAAAAGAAATTAAAAAACCAAATTAACAATATCAAAAATGAAAAGGGTGAACTACCAATGAAGAAGAAATTAAAACAATAATTATAAGCTCTTTTGTCCAACTGTATGTCACTAAATCTGACAGTCTATGTAAAATGGATGTATATTTACAAAAAATCTAAATTGCCCAGATTAATAAAAAAGGAAACAAAATTCTTAAAAACCATTTCAGAAAAACTAAATTAAATAAGCCATCAATGAGCTCCATAAGAAAAATATCTTCAGGGCCAGCCAGGATGGTTTACAAGTGAATTCTACCAAATATTTAATGAGTAATTAATTTTATAATTTGCAAATCATTTGGGAAAACAGCCAAAGAAAGAATACTACCAAATTCCTTTTATGACACAGATATGGTACTAACATCTAAATCAGAAAGAGCCAAAACAGAGAAAGAAAACTGTAGACCTGATTTCCCTGATAAATATTGATATATTGATTTATTGATTATCATGATATAATATCAATATGTGGCCAAGTGGAATTTACACCAGAAATGCAGGATTAGTTCAGTATCAGGAAAACTATCAACATAATTTATCATATCAACAAAAATCTAACAGAAATAATATGATTATCTAAATAGAAGCAGAAAAACTTTTTAACAAAATATAACACCCATTCCTAATAAAAACATAAAGAACATAAGAATAAATTGAGTTTTCCTTAAAGTAGCATCTATCTAAAACCATCAGCAAATATTTTATGTAATGAAATAAGTTAGAAGAATTCTAAATAAGATCAGGGTTGAAATAGGATGCCCATTATCACCACTATTATTCAATACTGTATTAGAAATTTTAGCTTTAACAATAAGAGAAGAAAAGAAATTGAAGAAACTAGAGAAGGCAATGAAGAAGCAAAACTATCACTCTTTGCTGATGATATGATGACATTCTTAGAGAATCATAAAAAATCAACTAAAAACTACATGAAACAATGAACAACTTTAGCAAAGTTGAAGGATATAAAATGCATCCATATAAATCTTAGGAATTTCTATATGTTACATCAAAACCCAGCAGTATGAGATAGAAAGAGAAATCCCATTTAAAATAACTATAGACAATATGATAGATCTGGGAATCTACCTGCCAAGACATACCTAGAAACTATATGAACACAATTACAAAAACCTTTTCATACAAAGAAAGTCAGCTCTAAGCAATTGGAAAATATGAATTGTTCATGATCAGGTTGAGATAATATAATAAAAATGGCAATTCTCTCTAAATGTGTCTATTTGTTCAGTTCCATAACAATCAAACTGCCAAAAATTACTTTATAGAGCTAGAAAAAATAATAACATAACTCAGCTGAAAGAACATAAGGTCAAGAATATCAAGGAATTTAATGGAAAAAAATCAGAAGTGACTCAGCCATACCAGATGGAAAACAATACAAAGTGGTAGTCATCAAATTCATTTGGTACTGGTTAAGCAATAGAGTGGTGAATCAGTGGAATAGATCATAAGATAGTTGAAATGGATGATGCTATAAGCAAATTAAGAAAGCAAGGGATATTCTACTTGCCAGATCTTTGGAGAAAGGAGGAACTTTTGTCCAAAGAACAATTAGAGGCCATTATGAAAAGCAAATTGGATAATTTTTATTACATTAAGTTTTAAAATTTTTTAATGCAACCAAAATTAGAAGGGAAGCAGAAAGCTGAGAAATAATTACAACTAGTATTTATAGTAAAAGTTCTATTTCTAAAAATATGTAGAACTTCCAGAGGTTGATCCAAGATGGCAGCATGAAATCAGGAAACCACTTAAGTTTTCCCAGTTTCCCTGAGAAACCACATGAAACCAAGCTTCTGCACAGTCGGAAAAACAGAGCCTATGAAGAGACAGAATGAAATGGATGGAAAGACTTCAAGAAAGGTCAGTATCATTGGGGTAAAAGGTGAAAATTCAGCACAGATGTTATTCAGGAGTCAGTGAGAGAATCATAACGACAGTAGATCAGCAACCAAGACTCTGGATTCAGGTTAAATAGCAGAGCAGACAAATGGAAAAGTCTTCAGTCCAGCAGAGAAGGCAAATCACCAGCACAGGAAGCCAGACAACAATAGGATTAGGTCGGGCTATCCCCAATACTATGGAAAAGACACCAAACACAAGGGGCCACTGTGCTCAAAGCCAAGTTTGAAAAGTGTAGAATAAACTTTGGACAATGTCCCCTATACCCCAAGAGAAGAACTTGACCTTAAAAATAATAAAATAGGGGGGAAATGGGCAAGAAACAGAAAGGAACCTTAACCATAGAAAGCTGCTATAATGACAGGAGAGACGAAAACACCAACTCAGAAGAGGACAAAATTCACACATGTGAAACCACAGAGTGTGATATGAATTTGTCATAAACTTCAAGAATTTTCTTGGAAGTGCTTATAAATAATTTTAAAAGCCAAATAAAAGATGAAGAAAAATTAGGAAAAGAAACCATTTAAGAGAGTGTCAGCAACTTGGGAAATGAAGGACAAAATTTTGTTTAACATAATTTTCTTTTTTTTAATAACTTTTTATTGACAGAACCCATGCCAGGAAAAATTTTTACAACATTATCCCTTGCATTCACTTGTTCTGATTTTTCCCCTCCCTCCCTCCACCCTCTCCCCCACATGACAAGCAGTTCTATACATGTTAAATAGGTCAAGGTATATGCTAGATACAATATATGTGTGCAGAACCAAACAGTTCTCTTGTTGCACAGGGAGAATTGGATTCAGAAGGTAGAAATAACCCAGGAAGAAAAACAAAAATGCAAACGGTTTACATTAATTCCCCAGTGTTCTTTCTTTGGGTGTAGCTGCTTCTGTCCATCATTGATCAATTGAAACTGAGTTAGATCTTCTCTTTGTCAAAGAAATCCATTTCCATCAGAATACATGCTCATACAGTATCGTTGTTGAAGTATATAATAATCTCCTAGTTCTGCTCATTTCACTTAGCATCAGTTTTTGTAAGTCTCTTCAAACCTCTCTGTATTCATCCTGCTGGTCTTTCTTACAGAACAATAATATTCCATAACATTCATATACCACAATTTACCCAACCATTCTCCAATTGATGGGCAACCATTCACTTTCCAGTTTCTAGCCACTACAAACAGGGCTGCCACAACCATTTTGGCACATACAAGTCCCTTTCCCTTCTTTAGTATCTCTTTGGGGTATAAGCCCAGTAGTTGCACTGCTGGATCAAAGGGTATACACAGTTTAATAACTTTTTGGGCATAATTCCAGATTGCTCTCCAGAATGGTTGGATTTGTTCACAACTCCACAAACAATACATCACTGTTCCAGTTTTCCCTCATCCCCTCCAACATTCATCATTATTTTTTCCTGTCATTTTAGCCAATCTGACAGGTGTGTAGCAGTATCTCAGAGTTGTCTTAATAAGCATTTCTCTGAACAATAGTGATTTGGAACACTCTTTCATATGAGTGGAAATAGTTTCAATTTCATCATCTCAAAATTGTCTGTTCATATCCTTTTACCATTTACAATTGAAGAATAGCTTGATTTCTTATAAATTAGAGTCAATTCTCTATATATTTTGGAAATGAGACATTTATCAGAACCTTTAACTGTGAACATGTTTTCCCAGTTTGTTGTTTCTCTTCTAATCTTGTTTGTATTAGTTTTGTTTGTTCAAAGGCTTTTTCATTTGATGTAATCAAAATTTTCTAATTTTTTCTAATCGTCTCTAGTTCATCTTTGGTCACAAATTTCTTCCTCCTCCACAAGTCTGAGAGATAAACTACCCTATGTTCCTCTAATTTATTTATAATCTCGTTCTTTATGCCTAAATCATGGACCCATTTTGATCTTATCTTGGTATATGGTGTTAAGTGTGGGTCCATGCCTAATTTTTGCCATACTAATTTCCAGTCATCCCAGCAGTTTTTGTCAAATAATGAATTCTTATCCCAAAAGTTAGGATCTTTGGGTTTCTCAAACACTAGATTGCCATAGTTGACTATTTGTCTTATGAACCTAACCTATTCCACTGATCAACTAATCTATTTCTTAGCCAATACCAAATGGTTTTGGTGACTGCTGCTTTAATTTTAGATCAGATACAGATAGGCCACCTTCATTTGATTTTTTTTTTCATTAATTCCCTTGAGATTCTCAATCTTTTGTTCTTCCATATGAATTTTGTTGTTATTTTTTCTAGATCATTAAAATATGTTCTTGGAAGTCTGATTGGTATAGCACAAAATAAATAGATTAGTTTAGGGAGTATTGTCATCTTTATTATATTCGCTCAGCCTATCAAAGAGCACTTAATATTATTTTTCCAATTATTTAAGTCTGACTTTATTTGTGTGGAAAGTTTATTGTAATTTTGCTCATATAATACCTGAATTTCCTTTGGTAGATAGATTTCCCCAAATATTTTATGCTGTCCACAGTTATTTTGAATGGAATTTCTCTTTGTATCTCTTCCTGTTGGATTTTGTTGGTGATGTATAAAAATGCTGAGGATTTATGGGGATTTATTTTGTATCCTGCAACTTTGCTAAAGTTGTGAATTATTTCTAATAGCTTCTTAGTAGAATCTCTGGGGTTCTCTAAGTATACCATCATATCATTTGCAAAAAGTGATAGTTTGGTTTCCTCATTGCCTACTCTAATTCCTTTAATCTCTTTCTTGACTCCTATTGCCAAGACTAGCATTTCTAATACAATATTGAATAATAATACAGATAGTGGGCAACCTTGTGTCACTCCAGATCTTACTGGAAAGGTTCCAGTTTTTCCCCATTGTATGTGATGCTTACTGACAGTTTTAAATATATGCTCCTGACTATTTTAAGGAAAAGTCCATTTATTCCTATACTCTCAAGTGTTTTTATTAGGAATGGATGTTGGATTTTATTAAATGCTTTTTCTGCATCTATTGAGATGATCTATTGTTTTTGTAGTTTGATTATTGATATAGTCAATTATACTAATAGTTTTCCTAATATTGAACCAGCCCTGCATTCCTGGTATAAATCCTACTTGGTCATAGTGTATTTTCCTGTGGATGACATTTTGTAATTTTGTTGTTAATATTTTATTTAAGATTTTTGCATCAATATTCATTAGGGACATTGGTCTATAATTTTCTTTCTCTGTTTTCAACCTACCTGGTTTAGGTATCAGTACCATGTCTATGTCATAAAAGGAGTTTCGTAGGACTCCTTCAATCCCTATTTTTTCAAATAGTTTATTATTAACGCATTGGCGTTAATTGTTCTTTAAATGTTTGGTAGAATTCACATGTAAATCCATCTGGTCCTGGGGATTTTTTCTTAGTGAGTTTGTTAATAACTTGTTCTATTTCTTTTTCTAAAATGGGACTGTTTAGGATATTTACTTCTTCTGTTAATCTGGGCAAGCAATATTTTTGAAGGTATTCTTCCATTTCATTTAAGTTGTTGAATTTATTGGCATAAAGTTGGGCAAAGTAACTCCTAATTATTGCTCTAATTTCTTCTTCATTAGTGGCAAGTTCTCCCTTTTCATTTTTAAGACTAACAATTTGATTTTCCTCTTTCCTTTTGTTAATCAGATTTACTAAGGGTTTGTCTATTTTGTTGGTTTTTTCATAGAACGAACTCTTAGTTTTGTTAATTCAATAGTTTTTTACTTTCAACTTTATTGATCTTTCCTGTTATTTTTAGAATTTCAAGTTTAGTGTTTGACTGGGGATTTTTAATTTGTTACTTTTCTAGCATTTTTAGTTGCAAGCCCAATTCATTGACCTTCTCTTTCTCTATTTTATGCAAGTAGGCCTCTAGAGATATGAAATTTCCCCTTATTACCACTTTGGCTGCACTCACACATTTTGGTATGACATCTCATTATTGTCATTTTCTTGGGTGAAGTTATTAATTATGTCTATAATTTGCTGTTTCACCCAATCATTCTTTAGTATGAAATTATTTAGTTTTCAATTATTTTTTTGGTCGATTTTCCCCTGGCGTTTTGTCGAATGTAATTTTCATTGCATCGTGGTCTGAAAGAGATGCATTTACTATTTCTGCCTTGCTGCATTTGAATTGGAGGTTTTTATGCCCTAATATATGGTCAATTTTTGTATAGGTTCCATGAACTGCTGAAAAGAAAGTGTACTCCGTTCTGTCTCCATTTCTTTTTCTTCAGAAATCTATCATATCTAACTTTTCTAGTATTCTATTTACCTCTTTGACTTCTTTCTTATTTATTTTGTGGTTTGATTTATCTAATTCTGAGAATGCAAGGTTGAGATCTCCCACTATTATAGTTTTGCTATCTATTTCTTCTTACAGCTCTCTTAATTTCTCTTTTAAGAATTTAGATGCTACACCACTTGGTGCATATATGTTTAATATTGATATTGCTTCATTATCTATGCTACCCTTTAGCCAGATATAGTGCCCTTCCTTATCTCTTTTAATTAGATCAATTTTTGCTTTTGCTTGATCTGAGATCAGGATGGCTACCCCTGCTTTTTTACTTCACCTGAAGCATAGTAGATTCTGCTTCAACCTTTCACCTTTGCTCTATATGTATCTCCCTGCTTCAGGTGTGTTTCCTGTAAACAACATATTGTAGGATTCTGGCTTTTAATCCATTCTGCTAATTGCTTCCTCTTTATGGGGGAGTTTACCCTCTTCACATATATGGTTAAAATGACCAATTCTGTATTACTTGCCATCTTGTTAACTCCTGTTAATGCTTTTCTCCCTTCTTTCCCTCTTACCCCCCTTCCGAGTATTAAATTTGTGAGCACCACTTTCTTCTCATAGCCCTCCCTTTTTAGTATCCCTCTACCAGCCTTAGAATTCCTCCCCTATCTTACTCCTTTTCCTCACAGTTTCCATATTCCCTTCTGTTTAGCTTATTCCTTCCCTTTTTACTTTTCCCTTCCCACTTTTCAATGAGGTGGGAGAAGTTTCACCATAAATTGAATATGCCTAAAATTTTTCTCTTAAAGCCAATTCTGATGGCAGTAAGATACCCACTATATTCATTCCCCTCCATTCTTTCTCTCAGATATAATAGGTTTCCTTTGCCTCTTTGTGAGATGTAGTACCCACACTTTACCCTTTTTCTAGTACAATGTCCTTTCCACCTCTAGTTTCTAGAACAAGGTATACATGTATTCTTTATACATCTTTATAGTGGAAATATAATTCCCAACATTTCTTTTTACCTTTTTAGGTTTCTCTTGAGTTCTATATTTGTAGATCAAACTTTTTGTTAAGTTCTGTTTTTTTCATCAAAAATAGGTGAAATTCGCTGATTTCGTTGAATGTCCATCTTCTTCCTTGGAAAAAAGATGTTCATTCTGGCTGGGTAAATTATTTTTGGTTGCATACTGAGTTCCTTAGCCTTTGGAATATCATATTCTAGGCCCTTCAATCTTTTAATGTGAACGCTGCTAGATCCTGGGTAATCCTTATTGTGGCTCCTCTGAATTTGAATTGTTTTTTTTCTAGCCGCTTGCCATATTTTTTCCTTCATCTGAGGATTCTGGCATTTGGCCACTATATTTCTTGATGTTTTGATTTTAGGATCCCTTTCAGTAGGTGATCAATGAATTCTTTCAATGTCTATTTTACCCTCTGTTTCTATGACTTCTGGGCAGTTCTCTTTGATAATTTCCTGGAAAATAGTGTCCAGGCTCTTTTTTTCATCATATTTTTCTGGGAGTCCAATAATTCTCAGATTGTCTCTCCTAGATCTATTTTCCAGGTCTGTTGTTTTCCCAAGAAGTTATTTCACATTTTTCTCCATTGTTTGATTTTTTTGGTTTTGCTTGACTGATTCTTGTTGTCTCCTCGAGTCATTCAATTCCATTTGTTCAATTCTGATTTTCAATGAAGTATTTTCTTCACTCACTTTTTTTATATCTTTTTCTAATTGTCCAATTGAGTTTTTAAGTGAGTTGTTTTGTTCTATGGAATGTTTTTCCATTTCACCAATTGTTTTTTAGAGAGCTATTTTGTGTTTCCAGTTCACTAATTCTATTTTTCAACGATTTGATTTCTTTATCCACTCTGTCTTTAAAGGAGTGTAATGACTTCTCCAAACTCTCTTGCCAAGCCTTCCTCTCCTTTTCCCATTTTTTTCTATCTCTCTCGTGAGAGCCTTTTTAATTTCTTCTATGAGATTCATCTGTGCTGAGGGACACCTGGAGACAGTCTGTTTTTAGTCTTCTCAGGGTTTAGAATCTGCTCTCTATCCATATAGATGTTGTCAATGGTTAAGGTCCATTTCAATTTTTTGCTCATTTTGTCAGAGAAGGATCAAAGACAATCTAGCAAAAGAAAAAAGAAAAAAAAAAGGAATCTGCTTTCTTTTGGGGCTGGGTGGTGATACTGAGTTTCCTCTACAGACTGCAGGGGTGGGGTGGGCAGCAGCTAGCTGGCACTAGCAGGACAGAGATGGCTGTGCTGGGCCTGTGCTCTGGGACTCTAAGAGCATGCTGAGACACTGTGGGGGAGGGGTAGCCAGGTCCCGAGAGACTCCAGCTGTGCAGGGTTATATTCTTCACCCCCTGTGTTTTTAGCTTCTCTGCTTGTCTACTGGCTTGCTACCAGGGCAAAGTATCCAATCCTGTAGCAAAGCTCTCCCCACAGAGATGGCTGAGATCATACCCCACCCCCCTCCACTCTGCTGGGCTGTGAGCTGCCTGCTGAACTCTCGCTGCCACTCCCTGCCCTCAGCCTGTGCCCAATCTAAAACCATCCCTGCACTTGAGCAAAAACAGACCTTTTCTGGCAAATTTCAAGGATGTCTTCTCTTAGTAACTATTTGTGGGGGATTTTTCAGTCAAGCCTTGATTCAGAGGCTTGTCATGCAATGAATTTTGAGAGAAAACGCAGAGCTTACTCAGCTGTGTGCCTCCTCTCCACCACCTTGGCTGAAAGTCCGGAAGAACAAAAATTAACTAAAGAAAACAATTTCTTCAAAATGTTATTCACCAAATGCAAAAAAAAAATTAATGAAGAAATTAATTTTGTAAAAAAACACAGCTACATGGAAAAACAAATCCACTGAACAAATCAACTCATTGAAAAGCAGAATATATCAAAAGGAAAAGAGACACAAAAGCTAACTGAAGAAAATCACATATTAAAAACTAGCATTAGGCAAATGGAAGCTAATGATTTTATCATACCAAGAAGCAATCAAACAAAATAAAAAGAATGGAAAATGCAAGAAAATGAAGGCCATGACCAAAAAATTGAGCCTCAATAGCATTCTTCAAGAGGTCATCAAAAAAACTTCCCTGATATACTAGAACTAGAGGACAACATAGTCTTTGAAAGAATCCATTGATCTCCTCTAGAAAGAGTTCCCACAAGAAACATTTTTGCAAAACTCTAGAAGTATAATCTCAAGGGAAAAAAATACTGCAAGGCAAATACTTTGCAAGGCAAAGGTTCAGGGATTACAACTAAGGGTAAGTTCCCCAGTGAGACTGAACATCCTCTTTCAGGGGAGGAGATAGATCTAGGGGACTTTCAATCATTTCTACTGAAAACACCAGAATTAAACAGAAAATCTAATTTATAAATACAAGACTCAAAAGCATAGAAAAATAAACAGGAAAGAAAAAAAATGTTATTTAAAGGTTAAACTGTTTACATCCCCAGATGAGAACATGCTACTTATAACTCTTGAGAACTATACCTTTTACTATGGAAATTAAAGGGAGCATAAATAGACAGAGGGTATGGGTATAAGTTGATTCTGATATGATGATATTAAAGAGAAAGACATTAAGAGATAGGGAAAGGATTGTGCTGGGAGAAGAGGAAAAGGGAGGTAAAATGTGATAAATCAGATTACATGGGGAAGCACAAAAGATCTATTAAAGTAGAAGGAAAGAAGGGAATGGGTATGAGCATTGTCTGAAGCAAATAATATGTTCACTCATCTGGGTATAGAAATTTGTTTTACCCTATAGGGAAGAGGAAAAAGGAGCAAGAAAGATTAGTAGAATCTTTAAAAAAAAAACTTAGGTATGATAGACCTCTGGAAAAAATTGAATAGGAATAGAAAGAAATTTATCTTTTCCTCAGCAGTACATAACACCTACACAAAAACTGACTATGCAATAGGACAGAAAAACTTCACAATCAAATGCAAAAAAACAGAAATAGTAAATTCTTTCTTTTCAGACCATGATGCAATAAAAATACATTCAATAGAGGGTTAGAAAAAGAGCATTGGAAAAACCAATTGGAAATTTAAAAAACTAATTGTAAAGAATGACTGGGTCAAACAACAAATGATAGAAACAAAATCAATAATTTCATCTGAGGGAATTATAATAATATGACAACATACCAAAACTTTTAGGATATAACCAAAGCAGTACTTAAGGGAAAATTTACATGAATTACATGAATAATTACATGAATAAAATAGAGAAAGAGGAGATTAATGAATTGGGCATGGAACTAAAAAACCTAGAAAAAGAACAACAACAACAAAAACAAAAACAATTAAATACCAAATTAGAAATTCTGAAAATCAAAGGAGAGGTTAATAAAAATTGAAAGTAAGAAAGCTATTGAACTAATAAAGAGAACTAAAACTTGGCTTTATGAAAAAACAACAAAATAGATAAACTTTTGGTTAATTTAAATGAAAAGTGTGAACTCACCACCAATAAAGAAGAAATTAAAGCAATAAATAGGAGCTATTTTGCTCAAATGTACTCCAACAAGTCTTCAATCTAATTAAAATGGATGAATATTTATAAAAAGATAAATAGCCTAGATTAACACAAGAGGAAATAAAATACTTTTAAAAACTGCATTTTAGAAAAAAATTTGAACGACCCATCTATGAACTTACTAAGAAAAAATCTCCAGGGCAAGATGGATTTTCAAGTGAATTGACCAAACATTTAAAGAACAATGAATTCCAATATTATATAAACTATTTGGAAAAATAGACAAAGGAGTCCTGCCAAATTCATTTTATGACTCAAAAATGATGCTAATACCTAAACCAGGAAGAGCCAGAACAGGGAAAGAAAATTATAGACCAATGTCCCCAGTGAATATTTATGCAAAAATTTTAAATAAAACATCAACAAAGAGATGATAACATTATATCAGTAGGGCAATATACTATGACCAAGTGGTGTCTATACCAGGAATGTAGGGCTGGTTCAATAGCAGGAAAACTATCAGCATAATTGAGCATAGCAATAACCAGACTAACAGAAATCATGGTAATATTAAAAAATACAGAAAAAATTTTGATAAAATACATCATCCATTCTTATTTAAAACACTAGATAACAAAGGATTAAATGGAATTTTTCTTAAAATGATAAGCACCATCTATCTAAAACCATCAGCAAGCATTATTTGCAATGGGAATCTTAAAGAGCTATTATCCTCTGTTCTTCTCTCTCTCCCTCTTCCTCCCTTCCTGTCTTTTCCTCTCTCTCTCCCTCTCCCGCCCTCCTTGTCTCTCTTTCTCTCTCTCTCTTTCTCTCTCTCTCTTTCTCTCTCTTTCTTTATCTCTCCCTCTCTCTTTCTCTCCCTCTCTCTCTCTTTCTCTCTGTCTCTCTGTTTCTCTCTCTCTTTTTATCTCTCTCTTTCTCTCTCTCCTCTTTCCTTTTGTCCGGTTAACTTCAAGTTTGTTCTGCATTTGAACATCATCAATACTTATTTCCCCTCCTATTTGCAAACTTACTATGTTTTCTTCTTCCCCTCTTACTTTTCTACTGGGTAAGATAGATTTCTATATCCAACTGAGTATACACACACACACACAGACACACACACACACACACCATTCTTCTCTCTTTGAATGAGTTTAGAGTGAAATTCAAATATTGCTAGTCCTTTCCCCTTGTTTCTGTTCCATTTTAAAAGTTCTTTCTTACATAAGATATATGAAATGATTTCCCCAATTCTTTATTTTTCTTCTTCTCCTTATATATCTCTCATTTTCATCCTTCCATTATTATTGTGATTATCTCAACATAATCAAGTCTTACCTATGTTCTCTGTCTCTATAGACTCCTTCTAATTGCCTTGATATTATTAAAGTTTTTAGGTATTAAATACATCATCTTTCTAAGTAGAAATGTAAGCAGTTTAATCTTATTGGGTTCCTTATAATTTCTTGCTTCTGTTTATCTTTTTATGCTTCTCTTTAGTCTTACATTTGGATATCAAATTATCTATTAAACTGTATTCATTGCATTAGGAATGTTTAAAACTCTTCTGTTTCACTAAATGCCCAAGTTTTCCCCTGAAAGGAATATATTCAGTTTTGTTGGTAGTTTTTTCTTGGTTGTAATACTAACTTCTTTGCCTCCCACAAAATCCTGCTCTAAAATCTTCTCTCCTTTTTATTATTTTTAACATTTTTTCTTAATTTTGACTTTTAAATTCTCTAATTCCCTGCCAAGCAAGCATGAGTTATATATATGAAATCATCAAAAATAAAAAAAAAAACACCTTACATATTCGCTATGCTATGCCCCAAACAAGCAAGAAGAATAAAGAAAGTGATAAAATGAAGCTTTAATTTACATTAACCTAATTTTGCTGTCTTGGTATCTAAACTATAGATAGTTGAAGCTGCACAAAGCATACCTAGAGAGAGGTTTAAGAGATCAGATATCAGTTTAATTAACCACTCTTTGAGCAAGGAATATAGTATAAACATGAAGTTCTCCTGGGTAGCAGACCTCTGTTGCAGGAAAGATAAAGATTTTATAAACAAATCACAAGTGAGAAGCTAGAAGGAAGGTTGATTACAATAAAAATCATTTTTAGAGGCTGAGTTGTTTCCATGCATAAAAAGTCCATGAATTCAGGACAATATAGGAGTCCTATGTGAACGCGTTGTTTTATTTTGTTTTTAATTATAGATTTTTATTTACAAGATATATGCATGGGTAATTTTTCAGCATTGACAATTGCAAAACCTTTTGTTCCAATTTTCCTCCTCCTTTCCCTACCTCCTCCACCAGATGGCAAGTTGACCAATACATGTGAAATATGTTAAACTATATGTTAAATATGATATATATATATATACATGTCCATACAGTTATTTTGCTGTACAAAAAGTATCAGACTTTGAAATCGTGTACAATTAACCTGTGAAGGAAATCAAAAATGCAGGCAGACAAAAATAAAGGGATTAGGAATACTATATAGTGGTTCACACTAATTTCCCAGAGTTCTTTTGCTGGGTGTGGCTAGTTCTATTCATTATTGAACAAATGTAGCTGATTTGGTTCATCTCATTGTTGAAGAGGGCCATATTCATCAGAATTGATCGTCATATAATATTGTTGTTGAAATGTATAATGATCCCCTGGTTCTGCTCATTTCACTCAGCATCAGTTCATGTAAGTCTCTCCAGGACTTTCTGAAATCATCCTGGGAGTCATTTCTTACAGAACAAAAATATTCCATAATATTCATAAACCACAATTTATTCAGCCATTCTTCAATTGATGGGCATCCACTCAGTCTCCAGTTTCTGGCCAGTACAAAAAGGGCTGCCACAAACCTTCTTGCACATACAGGTCCCTTTCCTTTCTTTAATATCTCTTTAGGATATAAGCCCAGTAGTAACACTGCTGGATCAAAGGAGATGCACAGTTTGATAACTTTTTGAGCATAGTTCCAAATCTCTTTCCAGAATGGCTGGATGTGTTCACAATTTCACCAACAATGTAGGTGTTCCAATTTTCGCACATCCCTTCCAACATTCATCATTATCTTTCCCTATCATTCTATCCAATCTGACAGATGTTTTGTGGTATCTCAGAGTTGTCTTAATTTGCATTTCTCTGATTAATATTGACTTGGAACATCTTTCTATATGGCTAGAAATAGTTTTAATTTCTTCATTTGAGAATTGTCTGTTCATATCTTTTGACCATTTATCAACTGGAGAATGGCTTGATTTCTTATAAATTAGAGTCAATTCTCTATATATTTTGGAAATGAGGCCTTTATCAGAACCTTTGACTGTAAAAATGTTTTCCCAGTTTATTGCTCCCCTTCTAATCTTGTCTGCAATAGTTTTGTTTGTACAAAAACTTTCCAATTTGATATAATCAAAAATTTCTATTTTGTAATCAATAATGATCTGTAGTTCTTCTTTGGTCATAAATTCCTTCCTCTTCCACAGGTCTGAGAGGTAAACTATCCTAGGCTCTTGCAATTTGTTTATGATCTCATTCTTTATGCCTAGGTCATGAACCCATTTTGACCTTATCTTGGTGTACGGTGTTAAGTGTGGGTCAATGCCTAGTTTCTGCTATACTAATTTCCAATTTTCCCAGCAGTTTTTGTCAAACAGTTATCCCAAAACTGGGGACTTTGGGTTCATCAAACACTAGATTATTAAAGTTATTGACTATTTTGTCTTTTGAATCTAACCTATTCCACTGATCAACTAGTCTATTTCTTAGCAAATACCAAATGATTTTGATAAGTGCAGCTTTATAATATAATTTTAGATCTGGTACAGCGAGGGCACCTTCATTTGATTTTTTTTCATTAGTTCCCTTGAAATTCTTGACCTTTTGTTTTTTCCATATGAACTTTATTGTTATTTTTTTCTAGGTCATTAAAATAGTATTTTGGGAGTCTGATCGGTATAGCGCTACGTAAATAGATTAGTTTAGGTAGTATTGTCATCTTTATTATATTTACTCACCCTATCCAAGAGCAGTTAATATTTTTCCAACTGGTTAAATCAGACTTAATTTGTGTGGAAAGTGTTTTGTAGTTTTGCTCATAAAGTTTCTGATTTTCTCTTGGCAGATAGATTCCTAAATATTGTATACAATCAGTAGTTACTTTAAATGGAATTTCTCTTTGTAACTCTAACTGTTGGATTTTGTTAGTGATATATAAGAATGCTGATGACGTATGTGGATTTATTTTGGATTATTTCTAATAATCCAAAAATATTTTATAGAATTTTAATTCTATAAAATAGAATTTTAATAGAATTTTTAATAGAATTTCTGGGGTTCTTTAAGTATCCCATCATATCATCAGCAAAGAGTGATAATTTGATTTCCTCATTACCCACTCTAATTCCTTTAATCTCCTTCTAAACTCTTGTTGCAGAAGCTAGCATTTCTAATAAAATACTGAATAGTCATGGTGATAGTAGGCAACCTTGTTTCACTCCTGATCTTATTGGGAATGGTTCCAGTTTATCCCCATTACATATGATGTTTACTGATGGTTTTAAATAGAGGCTGCTGATTATTTTAAGGAAAAGTCCATTTATTTCTATGCTCTCAAGAGTTTTTAATAGAAATGGATATTGGATTTTATCAAATGCTTTTTCTGCATCTATTGAGATGATCATATGGTTTTTGTTAATTTGGTTATTGATGTGGTCAATTATACTAATAGTTTTCCTAATATTGAAGCAGCCCTGCATTCCTAGTATAAACCCTACTTGGTCATGGTGCATTATCCTGGGGATGATTTTCTGTAGTCTTTTTGCTAGTATTTTATTTAGGATTTTAGCATCAATATTCATTAGGGAGATTGGTCTACAATTTTCCTTCTCTGTTTTCTAACTACCTGGCTTAGGTATCAGTACCATGTCTGTGTCATAAAAGGAATTTGGTAGGACTCCTTCATTCCCTACTTTTTCAAATAGTTTATATAGCATTGGGATTAATTGTTCTTTAAATGTTTGGTAGAATTCACATGTAAATCCATCTCATTCTGGGGATTTTTTTCTTAGGGAGTTGATTAATAGCTCATTCTATTTCTTTTTCTAAGATGGGACTGTTTAGGATATTTACTTCCTCCTTTGTTAATCTGGGAAGCCTATATTTTTGGAGGTAGTCATCCATTTCACTTGGGTGAATTGGCATATTTATTGGCATAAAGTTGGGCAAAATAACTCCTTATTATTGCTCTAATTTCCTCTTCATTGGTGGAAAGTTCTCCCTTTTCATTTTAAGAATAACAATTTGATTTTCTTCTTTCTTTTTTAAAATTTATTTATTTAATAATTATAATGTTTTATTGATAGAACCCTTGCCTGGGTAATTTTTTACAACTTTCTTCCTTGCACTCATTTCTGCTCCAACTTTTCGCCTTTCTCCCTCCACCCCCTCCCCCAGATGGCAAGCAGTCCTATACAAGTTAAATATGTCACAATATATCCTAGATACCATATATGTGTGCAGAACTGAACAGTTCTCTTGTTGCACAGGAAGATTTAGTTTCAGAATTTTTTTCTAATCAGATTTGCCAAGGGTTTTATCTATTTTATTGGTTTTTTTTTTCATAAAACCAATTCTTAGTTTTATTTATTAATTCAATAGTTTTTTTTAATTTTTACTTTCAATATAATTAATTTCTCCTAATTTTAGAATTTCAAGGTTAGTATTTGATTGGGGATTTTTAATTTGGTCTTTTTCTAGCTTTTTAATTTGCACGCCCAATTCATTAATCTTCTCTATCTCTATTTTATTCAAATAAACCTCTAAAGATATAAAATTTCCCCTTATTACCACTTTGGCTGCATCCCACAAATTTTGGTATGATGTCTCATCATTGTCATTTGTAATGGGCTGAGGCTTGAGTTGATGCACTGAGGTCCCAAGCACTTAAGGGTAAATAGTAATTGGACTATACTCTATTAATCTACATGCTTGGATAAAGAATGGCCCCTGCCCACTCTCTGTGCAAGTCCTGATGTGTTGTATAGGAAATGACGATTTTGGTGGGTGGAGGCAGAGAGACAGGAAGAGAGGCTGAGAGAGATTAAGGTGGGTTCTATGCTGGTAGCTGCTGGTCATGTGGCTGCTGGTCTAGCTAGCTTCTTGACTCAGTTGCAGACATTGCTATTGCCCATTCTCTTCCATCTCTGATCTTTCTTCACTGAGAATAAAGATTGACGATTTTCCCCTAACCTGAATTGCTGACTCCGGCTGATTTTAAAATATGCAGTCTTCACAGTCATTATCTTGGCTGAAATTATTAATTGTGTGTATAATTTTCTGATTCATCCAAACATTCTTTAAGATTAGATTATTTAGTCTCCATTTACTTTTTGGTCTATTTACCCCTAGTTTTTGTTGAATGTAGATTTTATTGCATCATGATCTGAAAAGAATACATTTACTATTTGTGCCTTCCTGCATTTAATTTTGAGGTCTTTATGTCCTAAAATATGGTCCATTTTTGTATAGGTTCCAAGAACTGCTGAGAAGAAAGTATACTCCTTTCTTTCTCCATTCAGTTTTCTCCAAAGATCTATCATACCTAATTTTTCTAATATTCTATTTACCTCTTTAATTTCTTTCTTATTTCTTTTGTGGTTTAATTTATCTAATTCTGAGAGTGCAAGGTTGAGATCTCCCACTATTATAGTTTTGCAATCTATTTCTTCTTACAGCACTTTTAATTTGTCTTTTAAGAATTTAGATGCTACACCACTTGATGCATATATGCTTAATATTGATATTGCTTCATTATCTATGCTACCCTTTAGCAAGATATAGTGCCCTTCTTTATCTCTTTCAATTAGATCAATTTTTACTTTTGCTTGATCTGAGATTAGGGTGGATACCCCCGCTTTTTTTATTTCACCTGAAGCATAGTAGATTCTGCTCCAACCTTTTACTTTTACTTTGTATGTATTGCCCTGCTTCAAGTGTGTCTCTTGTAAACAATGTATTGTAGGATTCTGGCTTTTAATCCAGTCTGCTAACTGCTTCCTCTTTATGGGGGAGTTTACTCCATTCACATTTATGGTTAAAATTACTAATTCTGTATTACTTTCCATCTTGTTAACCCCTGTTTATCCTTTTCTCCTTTCCTTCCCTTTTACCCACCTCCCCAGTATCAAACTCGTGAACACCACTTGCTTCTCACTGCACTCCCTTTTTAGGATCTCTCCCCCCATCTTAGAGTCCCTCTCCCTTTCTTGCCCCTTTTCTTCACAATTCTGTATTCTCTTCCACTTAGCTTACTCCTACCCTTTTCACTTTTTCCCCTCCCACATTTTAATGAAATAGGAGAAGTTTCTCCATAAATCAAATATGTCTAATATTTTTCTCTTTAAGCCAATTCTGATGAGAGTAAGATATACACTATGTTCATCCCCCTTCCTTCTTTCCCTCAGATATAATAGGTTTCCTTTGCCTCTTCGTGTCCCTCTTTTCAAGGATTTAATTTCTTCATCCACTCTATCTTTTTAAATGACTGGAATAACTTATCCAGACCCTCTTGCCAAGCTTCCCTTTCCTTTCCCCATTTTTTTCCTAGATCCCTTGTGAGAACCTTTTAAATTTTTTTCTATATGAATCTTGTATAGTGGGGATCAGATCATATCCCCCTTTGGGAATTCATCTGGAGACACTTCGTTAATACCCCAACTTTACCCTTTTTCAGGCATAATTTTCTTTCCACCTCTAGTTTCTAGAACAAATTAGACTTTATGTATATTTATAACAGAAATATATTTACCAAAGTTTATTTTTACCTTTTTATGTTTCTTTTGAGTCCTATGCTTGGAGATCAAACTTTTTGTTTATTTACATTTTTTTTCATCAGAAATAGATGAAATTTACCTATTTCATTGAATGTCCATCTTCTTTCGTGGGAAAAAAATGCTCATTTGGCCAAGAATAGCTTGGGTGCATACCAGGTTCCTTAGCTTTTTGGAATATCAGATTCCAGACTCTTCAATCCTTTAATTGGACGCTGCTAGATCCTGAGTAATCCTTATTTTGGCTTTTCTATATTTTTTCCCTAGCTGCTTGTAGTATTTTTTCCTTGGTCTGATAGTTCTGAAATTTAGCCACAATATTTCTTGGGGTTTTGATTTTAAGGTCCCTTTCAGTAGATGATCGATGAATTCTTTCAATGTCTATTTTACCCTCTGTTTCTATAACATCTGGGCAGTTCTCTTTGATAATTTCTTGGAAAATAGTGTCTAGGATCTTTTTTTCCTCATATTTTTCAGGAAGTCCAATAATTCTCAGATTATCTCTCCTAGATCTATTTTTCAGGTCTGTTGTTTACCCAAGAAGGTATTTGACATTTTTTCCATTGTTTCATTTTTTTTTATTTTTGCTTGACTGATCCTTGGTGTGTCCTCAAGTCATTTATTTCCATTTGTTCAATTTTGGTTCTTAATGAATTATTTTCTTTATTTACTTTTTTAAAATTTACTTTTGTAATTGTCCAATTGAGTTTTTAAGTGAATTGTTTTGTTCTGTGAAATTTTTTTCCATTTTGTGAATTTTATATTTTAGAGAGCTATTTCTTTTTCCAACTCACTAATTCTGTTTTCCTTTGAATGGTTTACCTTTTCCAATTCACTGCTTCTGTTTTTCAGGGATTTAATTTCTTCATCCACTCTATCTTTCAATGACTGGGATGACTTATCCAGACCCTCTTGCCAAGCTTCCCTTTCCTTTCCCCATTTTTTTTCTAGCTCTCTTGTGAGAGCCTTTTAAATTTTTTCTATACGAATCTTGTGTTGTGGGGACCAAATCATATCCTTCTTTGGGAATTCATCTGGAGACACTGTTTTTAGTCTCCTCAGCATTTGAAGTCTGCTCTCTAACCATATAGAATCTCTATTGTTAGAGCTCTATTGTTAGAGCGCACTTTAATTTTTTGCTCATTTTGTCAAAGAAGAATCAAAGAAAATTAACCAAATAAAGCAAATGCGATCTGCTTTTTTTTGGGGGGTGGGAGGTCTGGATGGTATTGCCAGGCTTCCTCTACAGACTTCAGGGGGCAGCAGTGAGGCACTAGCAGGACAGCAATGACTTTGCTGTGTCTGCACTGTGAGACTCTGAGATCATGTTGAGTCACTCCCGGTACTGGTTGGGTGTGGCCGGGTCTTGAGACACCCAAGCTTTTAAGAGTTATAGTCTTTACCCCTGTTTTTATAGCTTCTCTGCTGATTTCCTGGTTTACTGCCAGGGCAAAGTAGACACACTGTGGTAAAGTTCTCCCCACAGAAACAGCTGAGATCACACCCCACCTCTCTCTGGTCTACTCAGTGTGAGCTGCCTGCCATTCTCTTACTGCCTGCTGGGCTCTTGCTACCTGCATTCAGTCTGTACATGATCTAACCCTCCCCGCTTGTGAGCAAAAACTGACCTTTTCTGGCAAATTTCGAAGATATCTTCTGTTGTTAATGTGTTCGAGGGTTTTTTCAGTCAAGCACTAATTCTGAGGCCTTGTCATGAAAAAAAAAGTATTCTGAGGGCAAGAAGGAGCTTAGATAGATGCATGTGTCCTCTCTGCCATCTTGGCCTTAATAGGCTTCTAATGCAAAGAGATGGCTAAAGGAGTTGAATAACACCCCCAACAATTGCTTAAATTAAGTGTTTTAAAGAGTTCTATTGGACTCCTAAGTGGGTTCTTCAGTGGAAGTGAGGAGTATAAGTATATTGACCAGCGTGAAGGGATTAGAAATAGAATAATCTTTTTTGGAAAACTTGAGGCCACAGACTAGTATAGTAGCAACAAAGGAATGGCTTAGTTCATAGAGAGAGTGATCACAAACCTTCAACCCACATCCAGTTTCTTCGGTACAGTTGTCTATGTTTGATGTCAGCTACTTCCCCTCTCAGGGGTCTTGGGAAGGGAATTGGGAAGGGAATCTACTTCAGATTTCTGCTACTTTGGATTCCATTTCATTTGCAAGGTTAAATCACCTATAGATTCTGCAATCCAAGTACACTGTACTGCATTCTTAAGATGTGACAAGTTGATTCAGGATTCTACTCCCCCAAGTTTGGTTGCACTGGGAATGGTGAGCAGAACTTCAAAGGGATCTTTTTAACATGTCTCCAAGGAGTGTTTTCCAAGATGGTATTTTCAGTAAATCCAGTCACTGGACTGGATTGAGGGTTGAGACTCAGTTGAGATCCCTAAAGAATGGAATGTAACCAAAGAATATTTATAACCATGTACAGGTGGCTACTGAATGAAGCTGATTTGTCAGATTTCAAAGGATGAATCTGGGAGAGGAAAGTGCCCAGGAGTTGGCTTGAGAGGCTTTTATGCATTGTGTTTGAGACAGCTAGGAAATATCTCATAGTTGGTGACAGGAGTCCTGTGAAAACTCTCCCACCAATATTTTAGGGCTAGTTCCACCAACTTTTCAGGTCCCAAATGGCTGAGTGAATATGCTCCATTACAGGGAGGATAAGTTTTTAGGAAGTATTACAAGTCCATTTGGGCCAACACAAAATCTCATACTTTTATGAAGTTTACATCGCTCCTTTTGAAGCTTTTCTTGCTTTATTCTCTTCTGGGCTAGAGATATCTCTTCTTTCTTTAGGCTAAGAGGCTGAAACAGACTATCTGGGTGAGATGAATATGCAGCGGGACAAAGTAGAAGTTCCATGGGGACTTCTGCTGTAAGAACTGTGTCTTTAGAAGTTTCGGGACTTAAAGCTGAGGTTTTAGCTGCTTAATCAGCCAAATCATTTCCAGTGGCATGAATGCTGTTTTCTTGGCTGTGCATTGGAATTTTAAGTACTGCTACAGTTCTGGGTAAGTAGGAAACAGCCTAATAGAGAAGAAACCTGTTTCTGATTTTTAGTGGGGCGAACTGAGGAAGTAAGGAAGACTCAATATTTCCATAGCATCCCAAAGTTATGTGCCATCCAAATGCAACTGCTACTGTACTGCTTCACATTTGACTTTTTGTGCTGAATGGGCATCAGATAGTGATGAAGCTTGAACCAGTTCTGTGATGCTGATGACAAATTGGTAATGCTGATGACATAATTAGAAATCAAGTCTTCCTCATTTCTGAGGCAGTATTCACTAGTATACTGCTCCTTCTAAGGGGTTTTCTTTCAGATCCTCTCAGGGAGAAAGCAAGACATCTAGATAAATAACACAGTCATGGTCTAAAGTCTCATCCTTACTTTCCACCTTAGGTTAAAGGTGGCAGGATTGAGTATGTTTACATGTTTAATGAGCAGTTTATATTTGGATAACAAAGCCACTTCCAGGTTAGCCAGTCTGCAAGAGAACAAATGCTGAGTATGGTGTGAATTCAGGAGTGCTTCAACAGCATGGAGAATGTATACCATTAAGGGAGAAATAAGACAAATGTCCTCAGTAACAGAGATATAGACTGCTATGGCCACTACTTTCTAAAGGCAGCAGGGGAGCAATATTGTCCAGAGGTTTTCTAGAGTATCCCTCTGGATGAAAGTTTTCACTGTTATTCTGTGTTTATACATCAACTGCATTCCCTCTTTTCTCAAAGAAGAATAAGTTAAATGGGAGTGAGAAGAGGTAGGGAAACCTAAAATTGGTGTATGTTGAAGGACAGAGTTTAAGAACTCAAATGAGTTTGGGGGCAGGTAGGTGGTACAATGTAAAGTACCAGCCCTGAAGTCAGGAGGACCTGAGTTCAAATCTGACCTCAGACACTTAACACTTCCTAGCTGTGTGACCCTGGGCAAGTCACTTAACCCCAATTGCCTCAGCAAAAAAAGAAAAAGTTCTCAAATCAGTTTTGAGCTTCTTAGGAAAGACCAAGGTCTCAGAAACAGAATCCTTTAGGTATTTATAAAGATAGTGGGCAATGCTTGAAAAGTCAGGGATAAAGAGATGACAATGGCCTGCTAGACCAAAGAAGGCACAGAGCTAATGTTTGGCCTAGGCTACAGAAAACTGACATAGAATGAGTCTAGGCAAAGGCTAGAGGCAGAGAGATGATGTCATAGAAACTTTACAGAGGGAAGGGCAAATTGGAGTTTGTCTCTACATACCGTCTGGCTTCCTGCTGCTAAACCATTAAGGAGGTATACAAAGTCTGGAACAGAAATGTCTTGGTAAGGGGAGCAAAGAAGAATGGGGACACTTTCAAATATGGAGGGTGCCTGGGATAAAAGACATAAGAAAGTGGTCCCTCCTGGATAAAATGAAATAGTGGCCTGTAATTTATGGAATAGTTTATATCCCAGTAAGTGGCTAGGATCCTCAGGAACTGGGACAAAAGGATCAAATGCACTGGTTCCTTCAATAAAAATGAAGAGAGGGTCTGAGATATTAATTGTAATGGTATTCAACTGAAATACATTATTGACTCCAGGGAAGGGGAATCAGGAAGGGAAAAAGATTTAAAAATGAGAGTGGCTGGAGTCAACTATAGCAGACACAAGGAGATATCTCCAAAAGGAGTCATGGGGATAACAGGTATATCCTAAATATTTCCTTGTACCACCCCTCTTGCCAATCCTCCTTGGAATTGAGTCATGTTGAGTGATTGCAATTGTAGGGAGGGTTTTGAGATGTTTTCTCTTTTTTCTCTTCAGCATCTACTCCAGACCCCCTTTAATATTCTTTCCTGCCATAGCCAGATTTTCCACAAGTAAAATAAGAATCCTCTTCTGGATCATTCTAGTCAGCATTGGCACAAATTTCTAGTTTCTCCTTTCCTGACCAAGGAAATCATGAGATAGTACAGATCTGGATATCAAGGTCAATATGAATAGAGGACTGAGTTGGAACTTTCCAGCAAAGCCTATGGTATCTTGCCTGTGGCAGGGATACTTCTTGGCAATAATCTAGAGTTATTCATGCTGCCAGGGCTTAAAATCATAGATCCTGGCCAACCTACTGTCTTCAGGTTTGTTTTATTATTGTTGTTGTTGTTTGTTTGTTTTTCCTGGGAAAATTTTGGCTTGTATATTGAAAAAAAAACTTGGAAGCTGAGGAGATGGTAGAAATTATTGGTAAAGGTGGATATAGTTTACGTAATTAGATAGTTTGGGAGCTGCTAAAGAGAATTTCCTAATGATTTAACCCATTCTTTCATTGATTATAATTCAGATCTATGCTTTCTTTCATTTGTCCTTGTTTATCATTTATAATAGCTGTCCCATTCAAGAGGTTGAGTTTCCTTCTTCAGTTTCTCTCTTAAATACTCTAATTTGATTTTAGCAAATCTGACCCAAAAAGGCAGGCAAAGTTAAGGGTCATCATTATTAGTCAAATCAACCCAGTCCTGGCAATATAGGGATAGTTACATCCTATTTCTTGTACACTTCAAAGGCACTTGCTTGTTCTCAGAGTGAGTTGATGGGAATTGCCTCAACTTCCCTTTTGCCCTCACTATATATCTGTCCCATTTTAAAGGTGAACACTGAAAGATAATATCACTTAACTAACAAGTACACATTTTACACAAATACAAGTACACTGTAAAGGGATATGACAATACAAATGCACAAATAATTCACTATGCTCTCAATTCACTTAAATTACAAGTAAAAATTTCACAACTCTAACCAAGCATGCAGTTAAATGATTGGTTTCAACTGATTCCAACTGCACACAAAATCAACCATGTAAGCAGTTCTTACATAAATAAAATTTACCACATGCAGAGAATGAAATCCCACAGTCCATAGCCAGACATGCATTTTATAAAAGGGGAGGGGGGGAAATTTGCAGTCCTTAGCCCAAAATATGCAGTTATCAAAGAGAAAAGATTCACACAAAAGCCAATATGCATGTAAAAACAAAACAGGCTTTATCAAAATGATCAATTAATAACCAAAGTGACCCAGATCAACAAAAGGGGCCCTGGAACTCCTCACAATGAAAGGAAGACTTGATTAAAGCCTGAGCCCAATAGTGGACCAAGAATCAAGGCATTGAGCCTGCCAGCCCCAGAGAGTTGGAATTCTGGAAAATGGTCCAATGGTGTCATTATTCCCTAATATATTGGAGAGTTCAAGGCTTCATTTCTATGTCCTCCCTCCTTAAAAATGTTGCCACCAATTAAAGTAACAGAATTTTGCTTGGTTTCTAAACTTTGGGTAGCTGGAGCTCCACAAAGCAAGCCAAGAGACAGGTTTTAGAGATCAAGCAGCAGTTTAATTAATCATTTTCAGCGTGGTGACTACAATTTGAAAACTGGGAGACCTGGGGCAGAGCCAAGATGGTGAAGAGCAGACATGTCTCTATCTGACCTTCTTCCAGTGGTCTCTTAAATCAACAGTCAATTAACCCGTTGAACTGGTTTTAGAAGGAAAGACCTACAAATATTTGGAGTACAACAAATTCCCAGAAGAAGATACTTTGTAACAACTTCAAAATAGGTCTGTTTTGATCAGGCAGGGAGAGAGGCTGCTGAGCCCAAACTACAGCGCAGGAATCCTGGGGCAAGGAGCAGAGGTGAGCAATCAGGGCATCGCAGCATCTGTGCATTGGGGAATCTACTATGAGGCTCCTAGGCTACTCTTAACTGCTTGCAAGTCAGTGGTTAATCAGATTTGCTGTGAGACACTCAAAAGCAAATACAAAAGGCAAATTGTGAGCCACTGAGTCCCAGAACAATGAGGGACCTGACCACACTTACCAGAACCAGAAGTCAGTCAGAACCACAGGCCCCGTGGCAAATTAAAGCAGCTGTTGCCCCTTTGCCTTAAGAGCAGACTTCAACCTTTAAAAAACAATGAGCAAAAAACAAAAAAGAACTCTGAGCATTGGTAGCTTTCATGGAGAAAGAGAACAGATATCAAACCCTGAAGATCCTAAAGGCAAATCGGCTCCAGATGAAGCCCCAAAGGGTGATATGAGTTGATCTCCATTTTACAAGGCTCTCTTGGAAGAATTAAAAAAGGATCTTAAAAGAGAGTTAGAAGAAAAATGGGGAAAGGAAAATCAGAAATTATCTGAAGAAAAAAATTTTTAAAATAGACTTGAAAACTGGGAGAGCTTCTCTGTTGCAGGAAATTATAATACAATCATTTTGAAAGCCTGGGTGGTTTTCAAGTATGACAAGACCATAAACATAAGACAATATGAGTGTTCCACAATCCTGTAGGAACATTTCATAAGGAATTGTTTCAAATCATGGGCTTGTTACTTGGTAGAGGCATAGGACCAGAGTTCTATATAACTCTACAATTTTTGATTCACTTGGTGGAGGTATAGGACCAGAGTTCTGTGACAAGAATAAATTTTACAATTTTTGATTCACTTCACTTGACATACACAGGAGAGCGCTGTCAAGAATTGATTGATCATTTCAAACTTCAGTGTAAAAGTGACTCCCAGGTCAGATAAAGCAACTTCAAGATATCTAAATAATCTATATATCCATTGCAAATACCATCTTTATAATTATGAAGATTATAATATTTTCTCTCAATACTCAGAGCTCATAAGTTCTTTCTCTGAAGGTGGATAACATTTTTCATCATAAGTCCTTTAATCATTCATCAAGTAATACAGGCATTTCCATCCTTTTCTGAAACCAGTTAGCTCATTGTTTGTTATAACATAATAGAACTCCATCAAAATCATATACAATAACTTGTTCAGCTCTTCCCCAAATGATTAGCATCCTCCCAATGTCTAATTGCTTCCCACCACAAAAAGTGTTTCTGCAAATATTTTTTTATGCCTAGGTTTTTTTTTCTTTTCTTTGTTCTCTTTGGGATATAGAGTTAGTACTGGTATTGCCGGATCAAACAGTAAGCATAGTTTTATATCATTTTGAATAAAGTTCCCCCATTTGGTATCCTTGAAAGTTTTCTATTTCATTAAATGCCCATTTTCCATCCGCCAAAGAATCATACTCACTTTTGCTTGGAGAGTTATTCTCGGTTGTAATCCTGGCTTTTTTGACTTCTAGAATATTACATTTACTTTGTCATGGATGAAATCTGAAACAACAGAGAAAACAAGAGAAAAAACATATTGATTTATTTAATAATATATGCCAATTGCATAACAAATCAGAGCCAGACTACTTCACCTTGTCATTGGACCCAAAGTACAGAATGAGATACATTTTTATGCATTAAAAATAATTAATTAATAAGACCAATTAATAATTCTTTAGTTCTTCCAAGAATTCTTGCTGGATATGTATATAGGGTATATATGGGATGTGTGTATGTGTATATGTGTGTGTGTGTGTGTGCGTGGTATAACAAAAAAAATTCTTATTTTTTCTTTTATACTTATAATAAAAGTGCAGTGCAGCCAGGGTTTCTATTTTGTCATATCAATTCATTCAATCAAAGAAGACTCAGATACCACAATTTAATCAATTAATCAATCAATGATTCCTGAATGTAAAGGATTATACATATATATGTGTGTGTGTGTCTGTATCTGTGTATATTGCATGTGTATACATATAATTTATATTATATCAAAATCTATTATATATGTATATCTCTATATAACAATGTATAAACACACACACACAAGTTCAGTTTTTATCCTTTGTTTTTAAAGAGAATCAAAAATGTCATCACTATGTTGGAGTCAATGTACAGTGTGTTTGACCATGACTGATCAGACAAATATTAGCTCAGCAAAATTTAGTCAGAAGTCAGGTACAAATAATCCACATGAATATTTGGATTAGACACATTGCTAAATTTGTATGGTTCATGCTTTTGAGCTACTGTCATTGTTCTTTGCTTATGCAGAGAAAGGATCACCTTCTTTGATGTGAGCACATTATGTATCACAGTCTTTTTCCAGCATCTCCCATGTCACATAATTAATTTCAAGGTTCTGCAGAAAACTTGAAAGTGTTCTTGTATCACTTCTTCTGACTTCCAAGTCAGTGTTTGCCTTGTGTGAGTTCTCTGTAAAATAGTTTTTTTAGGCAAGCATGCATTTGGCATTTAATCAATGTGGCTAATCCATCAAGGTTGCAATCTATGTAGTAGAATTTGAATGTTTGGCAAAGACTTCAGCATCTGGTAACTTTTTACCCCAAGCGATCTTCAGAATTTTTCTAAGACAATTCAGATGAAAGCAATTCATTTTCCAGGCTTGTGACTGGTATACAGTCCAGGTTTCACAGTCATACAATGATTTCAGCACAATGGCTCAATAGACCTTCAATTTGGTAAGCAGGCTAATACATTTTCCATCCTACACTTTTCTTTGGAGTTTCCCAAATGTTGGGCTAGCTCTGGTAAGATGTGCATCAACCTAATAATTTGTCGCACATTCTAGGAAAGTATACCACTAAGATAACCAAGATGAACTTATTCACAGAATTTAATTATTTTCCATTTGTTGTAATCATTGTTTTCAAGTTGTATTGGTGTGGCATATTAAGGCTTAATGGATGATGGAGCACCTCTGTTTTCTTGGTGTTAATTATTAGGCCAAAATTAACACAGAGAACTGGTCCATACTTTGTTGTATCTCAGCTTCAAAGGCTGTAGTGAGTACACAACTAATTAAGAACAAACAAACAAACAAAAAAATCATGCACAAACTGGCCCTCCACTTTAATCTTGTCTTTGTAGCCTTTTCAAGTTAAATAGTTTACTATGCATGCAGTCAAAACCCATTTGTACATGCTCATGAGCAGATGTAAAATACTGATAAAATCTGAGCAAGCAAATTTTGCCATGATCTTCCAAAAGCCCCCAAAACTGATAGCATGTGTGTGTGTGTGTGTGTGTGTGTGTGTGTGTGTGTGTAAATATAAATTTATATTTAACTGAGTTCTGGGGGTGGAGCCAATATAGCGAAGTAAAGTCATGGAACTTCTCCAGCTCTCTCAGTTTCTCTCCAAAACCACTGAAACCCAAGTCTCTCAACAGTCTCACAGAGTGAAATCCTTCTAAAAGAGGTCATAAAGGAAAACTGCCCCAATATTCTACAAACAGAGGGGGAAATACTCATTGGAAGAATCCATAGATCAACTCTGGAAAGAGATCCCACATTGAAAACTCCAATGAACATCGTTGCAAAACTCCAAAATTACAATCTCAAGGAAAAAATACTGCAAGTTGTCAGATGAAAACAATTCAAGTATCAAGGAACCACATTCAGGATCTGGCAGCTTCTACAATAAAGGATCAGAGACCCTGAAATACTATATTCTGGAAGGCAAAAGACCTGGGATTACAACCAAGAATTATCTACCCTTGTTTAGGGGAGGTGATACATTTTCAATGAAGAGACTTTCAATCATTTTTATTGAAAAAAAATCAGAACTAAATAGAAAATTTAATCTACAAACATAGGACTCAAGAGAACCATAGAAATTTAAACAGGAGAAAAATATATTTTTAAAGGTTAAACTGTTTATATCTCTAGATGGCAATATCTGTAACTTTTGAGAAATTTATCTGATACTGGTGCAGATAAAGGGGTTATCACATGGATTGAGGGTGTGGTTGTAAGGTGGAAAGGGATAGAAAAAGATCTGTACTAGAAAAAGAGGAAAGGGAAGGTAAAATGGGACAATTAGTTTACAGGAAAAGGCTCAAAAAGACCTATTACAGTCAAGGGGGAAAAAGGGAGGAGGATAAGCATTGTTTGAATTTTGATCTCATCAATTTTGACTTAAGAGAGAATACCTTAATCATTAAGGTGGGTATAGAGATTTATTTAATCCCACAGAGAAGTAGGAGGAAAAAGAGGAAAAGAAAAGGGAGGGACAGGATAGAAGCAAGGGCAGAAACATTACTAAAAGAAGGGGGATAGGTGATAGGAGCTAAGGTAGTGGGTGGGATGAATAAAAAAACACAGCTACTAAGGACAGGTGTCTCTCTCTCTCGTAATATATAATAAATAATAAGGTAATACATAATAAATAATATAAATATAATGATAATAAAATATTTATATATAATATATTTTATATACATATTAATTATATATAGGAGAGAAAATAGGATGGAGGTGATCATAACTGTTAATGTAAATGTGATGAACTTTCCCAAAAAACAGAAGCAAATAGCAGAATAGATTTTAAAAATGAATCCTACAGTATGTTGTTTACAAGAAACACATTTGACACAGAGAGACATATGAAAAGTAAAGGTAAAAGTCTGGAATATAATCTATTATGCTTCAGCTGAAGTTTAAAAAAAAAAGCAGGGGTAAGAATTCTGATCTCAAATAAAGCAAAAGTAAAAAACAGATCTTATTTAAAAAGATAAGGTAGAAAAGTCCATCTTGATAAGGAGTACAGTAAATAATGAAGTAGTAAAGATATTACATATGTATAAGTCAAGTAAAATATTAGTGAAGAGATTACAGCAATTTATCAGCAGGATTATATGATCAAATGCGATTTATGCTAGGAATAGAAGGCTGGTCTAATCTCAGGAAAACTATTATCATAATAAACCAAGAGAAATCATATGTTGATCTCAAAACATGCAGAAAAAGCTTTTGATAACATGCAGCATACATTCCTTTTAAAAAACACTAGAGAACATAGGGGGAGCTTTCCTTAAAATAATAAGCAGTATCTATCTAAAACCTATAGCAAGCATTATATGTAATGGAGAAAAGCTGGATGCATTCCCAGTAAGATCAGGAGTGAAACAAGGATGCCCATTATCACCAGTATTATTCAACATTGTACTGTTGGCTTTAACAATAAGATTTTTAAAAATGAAATGAAAGGAATTTTAATAGACAATGAGGAAATAAAACTATCACTCTTTGCAGATGACACTAAGTTATACTTGGAGATCTTAGAAAATCATTCAAAAACCTACTCAAAACAATTCATACCATTAGCAAAGTTACAGGATATAAAATAAACTAACACAAATAACCAGTATTTCTATATATTACTAGTAAAGTCCGTCAGCAAAAGATAGAAAGTGAAATTCCATTTAAATTTACTGTAGACAAAATAAAATACTTGGAAACCAAAGAACTATATGAACAAAATTACAAAACACTTCTCACACAAAATCAGATCTAAACAGTTGGAAAAATATCAATTGCTCACAGTTAGGTGGAGCTTATATAATAAAAATGACAATTTTGCCTAAATTGGTCTAGTTTTTCAGTGCCATACCAATCAAATTGCCAAAACATTATTTTATAGAACTAGAAAAAATAATAACAGAATTCATCTGGAAGAACAAAAGGTCAAGTATATGAAAGGAATTAAGGGGGAGGGGGGAGGAAATACAAAGGATGTATCATAGCAATACCAAACCTAAAACTATATTATAAAGCAGCAGTAATCAAAACCATTTGGTACTGAGTTAGAAATAGAGTGGTGCATCAATGGAATAGATTCCATACACATGACACAATTGTAAGGGTTAAAAGCCTCTAGAAGCAAGGAATGCACTTCAAGGTATGTAGGAGGACCTGAGGGATGAGAGGTACTGAGGTGCAGGTGAGTCCTATGTGGAGGTGGGGCTTAGCCCCAAGAGTTGGTGTCTGATCCCAGATAACGTGTCCCTCCTTAGTACTCTCAAAGCCTAGCACACTTCCCTCCCTCTTCTCGGGCCAATACAGGTTCCTAGAGGACCTTCCCCTTCCCCCCTGATCCTCAGAGGAGGTATAGATATGTGCTATCTAAGAATAAAGTTCTCTTTTGCTTCACCCCCATCTCCTGGTGGTTTGTCTCTATGTTATCTGGGTTGGTGCCCAAAGATAGATAAGTGTGGCCTAGCTGTGCCATTGATGGACAAGCATTAAGAGTAGCTCAAAAGGGAGCTACAAGGTTAGGGTAGCATTAGGAGACAATACAAGTGGTGCCCAAACAGGGACAATTTTGGCTAGGACCTCACCTCGTAGCAGACCTACAGGTGGGAAGAGAGACAGAACTCTGCTCTAGTGAGTGAGTAGAAAGTTAGGAAAATGGGACAGATTGTTGTGAAGGTCCCAGACTAGGAGGTACCAGGGAAAGAAGCTTAGAGAATAGTAAAGCAAGCAGAACTGGAAATGGATTTTAAAAAGTGGGAGGTACTAGGTAGTCAGATGGCTTCCTATGATAAGAAAACTCTGGAATCCATCCAGGAGTGGCATCACCTCATTTATCAAGTGATTGGGGGCACTTTAAAAGGCACAAGCCACAATCCATTAAAAATAGAAAATGAAGTGCAGAGTTATAAAACAAATGAGGGTTGTAAACTGGCACTCATCAGGACCAGCCGTCCCCATAAAATGGAGCTGGTGGAAGTTAGCTGTGGGAAAGAATCAGGAAATAAACAGGAAGATGAAGGAGGTGGATGTGACATAAAAGAAGGAAGAGGTAGAGAGGAAGAAGCTGAAGTGGATAAGATGGAACAGGAGGGAGCAGGGATAAAAAGAGTAATGAAAAAGTAAACAGAGAGACATATGACCTTGAGGAAAAGGATGGTGATAAGATGAGGGAGGAGAAAGTGAACAGAGGGAAGGTCACTTCTGTCATGGCCTTCTTCCTCATCCCCTGCCCTCCCTGAGGAGATATATCTCCCATCAGCCCCGTCTGCACCCCTTTGTGAAGGCTTTGGAGATTCCCAGACAAGTTTAGGACAAATAATACAGAAAGCTGGAAAGTATAAAAGAAATGAGGATCAAGTGCAATATGATGCAGCAGTATAAGCAGCTGTGTCCCAGTGTGCCCAATGAGCATTTAGTAAAATTCAAGTTTCTGAACAGCAGAAGCCCTCAATGACTAGGATTAAACAGAGCCCAGATGAACCTTTTCCTGATTTTGTGGCTTACCTACAGCCGGTTGTTGAGAAGTCAGTGGGCAAAGGAGAAGCTTCCAGCCTCCTTATATAGAAATTGGAATGGAAGAATGCTAATACTAACTGCCAGAAGGCCATGATCACTATAGATGGGGAGGCTGGCCTGGAAGAGATGATAAAGAGATGTGAGAATTTTGTCTCCAGTGTCTTTCAAATGGATGCCTTCGCAGCTGCTATATCTAAAGGGATTGCAGCAGAAGATCTGCCCTGGCAGTTTGCAGACAAATAGAGGATATTCTGACCTGGTGATCGCAAGGTCTCAGGTACAATCAATGGGGCAGGGACATATTGAAGGCTGTGGGGCTTCAGTTTATATACCACCCTCCACAGGATTTTTAATTGGGGTCATTGGGGGTTTGGGCACCACCTTTCATACCATGCCCACACCATTAACATGGAAATCTAATACCCTGGTTTGGGTACCCCAATGGCCTTTCTCAGTTCATAAAGCCCAAGCCTTCCATGAAACTGTGCAACAGTTGAAAGCCAAACTAATGTCCAGCCCATGGAATAGCCTTGTATTTATCATAAAGAAAAAAATCTGTAAAATTCAGAATGCTAGTGGACCTTAGGGCCATAAATTCTACTATTGAACCTATGGGAGCCCTACAGCCTGGCATGTCATCTCCTAACTTAGTACCCACCCGCTGGCCAGTTACAGTAATAGACATAGAAGATTGTTTCTTCTCCATCCCTCTGGCCCAAGAGGATAAGAAAAGATTTGCTTTTACCATTCCCTCTATAACAATGCAGGACTTGATCTGCACTACCAATGGAAAGTTCTCTCCCAAGGGAGGTGTTGTAGCCCCACTTTATGTCAGGCATACATACTGCAAATGCTAGAACCAATTAGGAAGGCATGGCTTCATGCCATGATACTGCACTATATCAACAAGCAGTGGGAAAGATCTCTCTGCCCTGCTTAAAGAGACCACAAGTGTTCTTGCTGAACATGGACTGGTGGTAGCCCCAGAAAAGATCCAACATAAGTATCCCATCATTTACCTGGGATTCCACATGGGGACTTCTGCAGTTAACTAATCAGATATCTAACTTCCAATTAGACAAGGTGAATACTCTGAACCTATTTCAGAAACTGTTAGGACAATTCAATGATTAAGGACTCATGCCCTTATTCCTATTTCTTTCATGCAGCCTTTATATGACATCTTGAAAGGATGTAAGAGAAACCCAGAGCCCATTAACATCATATCAGACAGCTTATATGCTGTCCAAGTGCTCAGAGGCATTGAGGACGCTGTCCTACATCCTCAGAATCCTTCCTTCAATTGCTAACCTTCTTGTTAACTTGCAGCTGACTTTACAGACTAGGAAACATCCCATTTACATCCTGCATGTATACTCTCACCAATGCTGTACAGGAGGCATATTTGCAGGCAATGAGGTGGCAGACTGTGCTTTACAATGCTCTCTTCTCATGGTCACCACATCCCCTGAACATGCCCATGATTTTCTCCACTTACCTGCCAATTTTCTACATGGCCTTTATGGTCTCACCTGGGAACAAGCCCGACTGATAGGGAAGCAGTGTGTTCAGTGTGTTTAGTTTCTCCCTCCTCCACCTAGTAAAGGAGTTAATCCCATGGTTTATTCCCCAGTGATTTATGGCAAATGGACATGACACATGTGGACCCTGTGGCCATCCACATCTATATTGACACCTTTTCTAGATTCCTTTGGGCCACAGTGGCCTCCTGTGAGAACACTCCTTCAGTCATTAAACATTTGTATAGTTGCTTCTCCCCTCACAGAGTTCCTAATACCATAAAGACCAACAATGGGCCAGCTTTTACCTCTAAGCAGAGGGCCACCTTCCTCGCCACATTCACCATTAAACATGTTATATGGATTCCCTATAATCCACAGGGTCAGGCCCTAGTGGTACAGGCCCATTGTACTCTGAAGACCACCCTTATTAAACAGAAAGGGGGAGGAAGTAGACAGAACCCCCAATGGCTCACACAGGTGGATGTAGATAAGACCTTATATACTTACAAATTTTTTGTCCCTGGATAGGGATACCAGCCTCTCTCCAGGAATGATACATTTGACATAACAGGAAAGAAAACTAAGTTTTATGAAAATTGCACTTCAAGTGCCAGAAAACATCAAAAAGGTCCTTTGGAAGGATGCGGAAGGACATTAGCAAGGTCCATCCTTAGTACTTTGGAGAGGACCAGGATATTTATGTCTTGCAGATCCTGATGAGGAAGGTTGCTGGATTCCAGAAAGAAGGACAAAGAAAAGTTCTCCCTATAAAATGGGGGCTCAAAAAGAAGAGAAGGAGATGACCCAGGAGATGCCCGAAACAGCACCATAGCAGAGAGATGACTACTCTTGCCAGATTGGCTTAGTGATTGGATCCAACATACTTCCTTACCCATCCCCTTTTATTGTATCCCATTGGCTCTATGTAGCCATTTTTGTATTGTTGCTTCTTCTGCTTTTGCCTACTTTGCTAGGCTGCTTTATACATATTCTTAAAAAATTCTTTAGAGGTGCTTTTGAAAGAGCTTCTCATTTGTCAATATGAGAACACTCGGTCTTATTAATAAAAGAGGGGGAGATGTGTGGATTAAAAAGCCTCTAGAAGCAAGGAATGAAGTTCAAGACATGTGGGAGGACCTGAGGGATGAGAGATACTGAAGAACATATGAGTTCTATGTAGAGATGGAGCATAGCCCCAAGAGGTGGTTTCTGACCCATGGTACCACATGTCCCTCCTTAGTGCTCTCAAAGCCTAGCATGCCTCCCTCCCACTTCTCAGGCCAATCCCATTATTCCATGTTTGTAGAGGACCTCTCCCTTTCCCCCAATTCTTGGGGGTGGGGTATAAACATGTGCTATCTAAAAAGAAAGTTCTCTTTTGCTTCACCTCTACCTCCTGGTGGTCTGTCTCTATGTTATCTGAATTGGTGCCCAAAGATGGGTAAGTCTGGCCTAGCTGTGCCATTGATAGATGGGCATTAAGAGTAGCTCAAAGGGGAGCTACAAAGTTAGGGTAGCATTAGGAGACACTACAACAATAATCAAGGCCATAGCAATCTAGTATTTGATTACCCCCAAAACTCCAGCTAATGAAATAAGAACTCACTATTTGACAAAAATTGCTGACAAAACTGAAAAATAATGTCAAAAACTTAGTGTAGACCTACATCTCACACCCCATAACAAAATACGGTCAAAATGGATACATGATTTGGACATGAACAATGATGTCATAAACAAATTAGGATAACAAAGGATAATTTACTTATCATATCTTTGGAGAAGGGAGGAATTTATGACCAAAGAATGGTCATATGTTTTTATGAAAGACAAAATAGACAACTCTGATTACATTAAACTAAAAAGATTTTACACAAACAAAATCAACAGAAATAAGATTAAAAGGGAATTACAAACTTGGGAAAACATCTTTACAGCCAATGTTTCTGATAAGTTCTCATTTCTACAATATATAAAGAACTGTCTCAAAGTTATAAGAATACAAGCCATTTCCCAATTGATTAATGGTCAAAGGATATGAACAGATAATTTTCAGATGATGAAATTCAATCCATATATAATTATATGAAAAAATTACCTAAATCACGATTGATTAGAAAAACCCAAATTAAAACAACTCTGAGGTATCACCTCACATCTCTCAGATTGGGTAAGATGACAGGAAAAGATAATGGTAAATGTTGGAGGGGATGTGCAAGAACTGGAATACTAATGCATTGTTGGTGAAGTTGTGAAACAATCCAATTATTCTGGAGAGCAATTTAAAACTATGCCCAAAGGGCTATAAAACTGTGCATATCCTTTGACCCAGGAATACCATTACTAGGCTTGTATCCTAAAGAGATCATAATGGAGGGAAAGGGACCCACATGTATAAAAATGCTTGTGGCAGCCCTTTTTTTGTAGTGGCAAGAAACTGAAAACTGAGTGGATGTCCACCAGTTGGAGAATATTTCACTGATCACCTTTTAAAAGAGACCCAAAATGAAAACTTCAAGGAATATTGTAGCTAAATTTCAAAATTATTGGATCAAGGAAAAAGTATCACAAGCAGTCAGAAGGAAGCAATTCAAATATCAAGATGCCATAATCAGGATTACACAGAACCCATCAGTTTCCACCTTAAAAGATCAAAAGAGCTAGAATCTGAGATCCCAAAAGGCAAAAGAACTTGCATTGCAACCAAGAATCAACTATCCAGCAAAACTGAGCATTACCAGTCAGGGAAGAAGATGGAAATTCAGGTGAATTTCTTTTATTTCTGATTAAAAGACCAGAGTTGAACAAAAAAATTGATCTTCAAATACAGAATTCAAGAGAAGCATAAAAAGGAAAGACCTCTTGAAAACTATAACTCTGTTATGAATATACATAGAGGATACCAGTATGATTTGATTTTATTGTGATAATATAAAAAAGAAACTAGAAGTAGAAAAGTGGATTATACTGGAAAAAGAGTGAAATGGAGTTAAAATGAGTGAAATTACATCTCATGAAGAGGCAAAGAAGATCTATTACAGGGGGCAGAGCCAAGATGGTGGAGAAGGCACACGCTCATGACCAATTATTAAATTCAGCCTCAAAAATCAAAAAAATGAAAAAAATCTTCTCTCACCTCATTAAAAAGGGGAAGAGCAAAAGGGGAAAGTAAAAGAGTAATAAGGGAAGGGTACAAGAAAGGGGAAGAGATTCAAAGAGGGGAAGAAGGAATCCTAAAGAGTATGAGTAGCATGATACAAGTAAGGCACGTAAGTTTAAAACTGGGAAAGAGAGTTGGGGGACCAAGAAAAAGAAAAGCATAATCTGGAGATAATAAGATGGCAAAAAAATACAGAATTAGTAATTTTAACTGTAAATGTGAATGGGATGAACTCTCCCATTAAGCACAAGCAGATAGCAGACTGGATCAAAAGTCAGAACCCTACAATATGTTGTTTACAGGAAACACATTTAAAGCAGGGAGATACATATAGAGTAAAGGCAAAAAGGCTAAAGCAGAATCTATTATGTTTCAGATGAAGTTAAAAAATAGGGGTAGCCATCCTTATCTCAGATCAAGCAAAAGCAAAAAAAAAAAAAAAAAAAAAAAGATAAGGAAGGAAACTATATCTTGCTAAAGACAATGAAGCAATATCAATACTAAACATATATGCACCAAGTGGTATAGCATCTAACTTCCTAAAGGAGAAGTTAACAGAGTTGCAAGAAGAAAGTTAAGAAAGTTGCAAGTAGCAAAACTGTAATAGTGGGAGATCTCAACCTTACACTCAAAGAATTAGACAAATCAAACCACAAAACAAATGTGAAAGAAATTAAAGAGGTAAATAGAATAATAAAAAAATTAGGTATGACAGATCTTTGGAGAAAACTGAATGGAGACACAAAGGAATACACTTTCTTCTGAGCAGTTCATGGAACCTATACAAAAATTGACTATATATTAGGACATAAAGACCTCA
This sequence comes from Sarcophilus harrisii, assembly GCF_902635505.1. Lineage (NCBI taxonomy): Eukaryota > Metazoa > Chordata > Mammalia > Dasyuromorphia > Dasyuridae > Sarcophilus > Sarcophilus harrisii. Next base: position 201,039,216 of record NC_045426.1, read on the forward strand.
AAATTAAATGTAGGAAGGCAGAAAGAGTAAATGCTTTCTTTTCAAATCACGATGCAATAAAAACTACATTCAACAAAAAGTTAGGAGTAAATAGACCAAAAAGTAATTGGAAACTAAATAATCTCATCTTAAAGAATGATTGGGCAAAACAGCAAATTATACACAAAATTAATAATTTCACTCAAGATAATGACAACGATGAGACATCATACCAAAATTTGTGGGATGCAGGCAAAGTTGTAATAAGGGGAAATTTTATATCCTTAGAGGCTTACTTGAATAAAAATAGAGAATGAAAAGATCAATGAATTGGGCTTGCAATTTTAAAAGCTAGAAAAAGACCAAATTAAAAATCCACAATCAAATACGAAACTTGAAATTCTAAAATTAAAAGGAGAAATTAATAATATTGAAAGTAAAAAAATTGAACTAATTTATACTATTGAACTATTCTACTATTGAACTAATAAATAAAACTAAAAGTTGGTTTTATGAAAAAAGCAATAAAATAGATAAGCTTTTGGTAAATCTGATTAGAAAAAGGAGAAAGGAAAATCAAATTAGTAGTCTTAAAAATGAAAAGGGAGAACTTTCCACCAATGAAGAGGAAATTAGAGAAATAATAAGGAGTTATTTTGCTCAACTTTATGCCAATAAATTTGATAACCTAAGTGAAATGGATGACTACCTCCAAAAATACAGACTTCCCAGACTAACAGAGGAAGAAGTAAATTGCTTGAATAGTCCCATTTCAGAAAAAGAAATAGAACAAGCTATTAACCAACTCCCTAAGAAAAAATCCCCAGGACCAGATGGATTTACATGTGAATTTTACCAAACATTTAAAGAACAATTGGCCCCAATGCTATATAAATTATTTGATAAAATAGGGAATGAAGGAGTCCTACCAAATTCCTTCTATGACACAGACATGGTACTGATACCTAAACCAGGTAGGCTGAAAACAGAGAAAGAATATTACAGACCAATCTCCCTAATGAATATTGATGCTAAAATCTTAAATAAGATATTAGCAAAAAGACTCCAGAAAATCATCCCCAGGATAATACACCATGATCAAACAGGATTTATACCAGGAATTCAGGGCTGGTTCAATATTAGGAAAACTATCTGTATAATTGGCCACATGAATAACCAATTTAACAAAATCCATATGATCATCTCAATAGATGCAGAAAAAGCATTTGATAAAATCCAACATCCATTCCTATGGAAAAAAAAACACTTGAGAATATAGGAATAAATGGATTTTTCCTTAAAATAATCAGTAGCATCTATTTAAAACCATCAATAAACATCATATGTAATGGGAATAAATTGGAACCATTCCCAATAAGATCAGGAGTGAAACAAGGTTGCCTACTATCACCATGACTATTCAATATTGTATTAGAAATGCTAGCTTTGGCAATAAGAGTTGAGAAAGAGATTAAAGGAATTAGAGTAGGCAATGAGGAAACCAAATTATCACTCTTTGCTGATGATATGATGGTATATTTAGAGAACCCCAGAAATTCTACTAAAAATTATTAGAAATAATCCATACCTTTAGCAAAGTTGCAGGCTACAAAATAAACCCACATAAGTGATCAGCATTCCTATATATCACTAACAAAGCCCAACACTTAGAGTTACAAAGAGAAATTCCATTTTAAGTAACTACTGATTGTATAAAATATTTAGGAATCTCTCTGCCAAGAGAAAATCAGAAGCTTTATGAGCAAAACTACAAAACATTTTCCACACAAATTAAGTTGATTTAACCAATTGGAAAAATATTAAATGTGCTTGGATAGGGCAAGCAAATATAATAAAGATGACAATATTACCTAAACTATTCTATTTATTTAGTGCTATACCAATCAGACTCCCAAAAAACTATTTTAATGACCCAGAAAAAATAACAACAAAGTTCATATGGAAAAACAATAGGTCAAGAATTTCAAGGGGATTAATGAAAGAAAATCAAATAAAGGTGGCCTAGATCTAAATTATACCAGACCTAAAATTATATTATAAAGCAGCAGTTATCAAAACCATTTGGTATTGGCTAAGAAATAGACTAGTTGATCAGTGGAATAGGTTAGATTCAAAAGACAAAACACTCTAGTGTTTGACAAACCCAAAGACCCCTGCTTTTGGGATAAGAACTCACTGTTTGACAAAAATGCTGTGAAAATTGGAAACTAGTATGGCAGAACTTAGGCATTGACCCATACTTAACACCATACACCAAGATAAAGTCAAAATGGGTTCATGACCTAGGCATAAAGAATGAGATTATATCAGAGAAATGCAAATTAAGACAACTCTAAGATACCACTACACACCTGTCAGATTGGCTAAGATGACAGGAAAAAATAATGATGATTGTTGGAGGGGATGCAGGAAAAGTGGGACATTGATGCATTGTTGGTGGAGTTGTGAACGAATCCAACCATTTTGGAGAGTAGTTTGGAATTATGCTCAAAAAGTTATCAAACTGTGCATACCCTTTGATCCAGCAGTGTTACTACTGGGATTATATCCCAAAGAGATTATAAAGAAGGGAAAGGGACCTGTATGTGCACGAATGTTTGTGGCAGCCCTTTTTGTAGTGGCTAGAAACTGGAAACTGAATGGATGTCCATCAGTTGGAGAATGGCTGAATAAATTGTGGTATATGAATATTATGGAATATTACTGTTCTGTAAGAAATGACCAACAGGATGATTTCAGAAAGGCCTGGAGAGACTTACACGAACTGATGCTGAGTGAAATGAGCAGGACCAGGAGATCATTATATACTTCAACAACAATACTATATGATGACCAGTTCTGATGGACCAGGCCATCCTCAGCAACGAGATCAACCAAATCATTTCTAATGGAGCAGTAATGAACTGAACTAGCTATGCCCAGAAAAAGAACTCTGGGAGATGACTAAAAACCATTACATTGAATTCCCAATCCCTATATTTATGCACACCTGCATTTTTGATTTCCTTCACAAGCTAATTGTACAATATTTCAGAGTCTGATTCTTTTTGTACAGCAAAATGATGTTTTGGTCATGTATACTTATTGTGTATCTAATTTATATTTTAATATATTTAGCATCTACTGGTCATCCTGCCATCTAGGGGAGGGGGTGGGGGGTAAGAGGGGAAAAATTGGAACAAGAGGTTTGGCAGTTGTTAACGCTGTAAAGTTACCCATGCATATAACCAGTAAATAAAAGGCTATTAAACAAAATTAATTAATTAATTAATTAATTTTTAAAAAAAGAAACTCTTCATCACACACAAAAAAAAGAATGAGATTATAAACAAATTAGAAGAACATAAGATAGTTTACCTCTCAGGCCTGTGGAAGAGAAAGGAATTTATGACCAAAGAAGAACTAGAGATCATTACTGATCACAAAATAGAAAATTTTGATTATATCAAATTCAAAAGTGAATTTTGTACAAACAAAACAAGATTACAAGATTAGAAGGGAAGCAATAAATTGGGGAAACATTTTTACAGTCAAAGGTTGTGATAAAGGACTCATTTCCAAAATATATAGAGAATTGACTCTAATTTATAAGAAATCAAGCCATTCTCCAATTGATAAATGGTCAAAGGATAGGAACAGATAATTCTAAGATGAAGAAATTGAAACTATTTCTAGCCATATGAAAAGATGCTCCAAGTCATTATCAATCAGAGAGCTGCAAATTTAGACATCTCTGAGATACCTCTATATACCTGTCAGATTGGATATAATAACAGGGAAACTTAATGCAAAATGTTGGAAGGGATGTGGGAAAACAGGGACACTAATACATTGGTGGTAGAATTGTGAATACATCCAGCCATTCTGGAGAACAATTTGGAATTATGTTCAAAAAGTTATCAAACTGTGCATACCTTTGATCCAGCAGTGTTACTACTGGGCTTATATCCCAAAGAGATTTTAAAGGGAAAGGGACCTGTATGTGCAAGAATGTTTGTGGCAGCCCTCTTTGTAGTGGCCAGAAACTGAGTGGATGCCTATCAATTGGAGAATGGCTGAATAAATTGTGGTATATGAATATTATGGAATATTATTGTTCAGTAAGAAATGACCAACAGGATGATTTCAGAAAGGTCTGGAGAGACTTACATGAACTGATGCTGAGTGAAATGAGCAGGACCAGGAGATCATTATATACTTCAAGAACAATATGATGGTCAATTCTGATGGACCTGGCCATCTTCAGCAATGAGATGAACTAATCAGGAATGAACTAAATCAGTTCCAATGGAAAAGGAATGAATTGAACCAGTTACACCCAGCAAAAGAAGTCTGGGAGATGACTAGGAACCTTTACATAGAATTCCCAATCCCTCTATTTTTGTCCGTCTGCATTTTTGATTTCCTTTACAGGCTAATTGTACATTATTTCAGAATCTGATTCTTTTTGTACAACAAATAACTGTTTGGACATGTATACTTATTTTGTATTTAATTTATACTCTAACATATTTAACATGTATTGGTCAACCTGCCATCTGGGGGAGGGAGTGAGGGGAAGAAGGGAAAAAATTGGAACAAAAGGTTTGGCAATTGTCAATGCTATCAAATTACCTATGCATATAACTTCTAAATAAAAGCTATTAACCAAAAAAAAAAAAAAAAAGAAAGAAAGAAAAAAGTCATATGCCCCAGAAAGAGGAAAGCTGGAAATGAATGTGGACCACAGCATAGTATTTTAACACTTTTTGTTGTTGTTTGCTTGTATTTTGTTTTCTTTCCCACTTTTTTTCCTTTTTGATCTGATTTTTCTTGTGCAGCACGATATTTGTGGACATATTTATGGAAGAAGTATACATGTTTAACATATATTGGATTGCTTATCAACCGAGGGGAGAGTGTAGGAGTAAGGAAGGGGAAAATGTTAGAACACAGGATTTCATAGGGATGAATGTCGAAAATTATCCATGTATATACTTTTAAAATAAAAGGCTTTTTAAAAAAAGAAAGGAAAGAAAAAAAGCTTTAATTAAATATATATATATATATATATATATATATATATATATATATACAATTAAAAAAAGGAAACAGGATAGAAAAAAATGAGCAAATAATAAAATAAATAAATAAAGCTATCCTAATGATAAAAATTTACTATGGTGACAGAAAAATCAAAAAATAAACTCAGAAGTGACAACAAAATTAAAACTGGTGCATCCAAAACCTCAAATAAAATGTGAATTGGTCTCAGGTTCAAAAAAGAAATTCCTAGAAGAGCTTTAAAAGGATTTTAAAAGTCAAGTAAGAGTTAGAAAGAACATTGGGAAAAAACAAATAACTGTGATGCAAGAAAAACACAAAAAATGTAATCATCTGATTGGTAAAGATGGGGTACAGAGGGCACTGAAAAGGAGGAAAGCTAATGGATGCAGAGGTGAATTTCTATATAAGCCTATGTTGTCCTTAAGTCTGCTAGTATGGCCTCACTACCAGTAACATGAAAAATGGGGAGTACTTCTGAGTGAGCTCAAATTTAGTGAGCATCAATTCCTGGATATTTTAGGGGAAAGGGAGAGCAATTTTTTTTTTTTCATTCTGGGTTACCTAGACTTTAGAATAGCTGAAATCACTTCATTCCTGGCAAATACTTTATATTTTGGGGAGGTGTAAGAAGTCATAGAGATCAGGAAAAATAAAAAGTCCAGTCAGCCATATTGCTGTTCACATGACCCAGATATGCTAGTTCTTTCAGAATTCAGAATTCATCTGGGCCAGGTGTCTTGAATTCATCTCAATTCTGATGCAAAAGTCATACACCATTAAGGAAAAATGGAAGCAAAATAAAAAATGAGCCAGTTTTGCTTTGTCTTTACTTTGAGGTATTATTATTTCATTCATCATAGTAAAAAGTCCTTCTCTTTGATATTCCCTTTTGGAATACATGAGAGCTGTTGGAATACATGGGAACCACCTGACAGTAGCTGCTGGAGGTCCAACCTAGAACTGCAGAAGGAATCTTCTCTTGTGAGAGGATGATACAAGGAGATTGAGAGGTAATTGCTGTTCTCTGACCAACTCTGATTGAGAGGCCGTTGCATTGTCTGACTTCTCTCTGCTTCCCTCTGCCTCCAATTGATCTCATTTCCTGTCCACAATGCCTGTTTCAGTAAAGGCTGCCTTGCAACTCCTTCAGATGTTATGATTCACAGTTGTGAAGGCTCTTGGAGAATTGACCTGTCCTTTAACAATTTCCTTTTCTCAATATAACTTCTAAATTTCTAAAAACCCTTTTTTGGACATATTTACCTTCCATTGAAAACCTATGATTATTCTGAATTTTAGCAATACTGGCAGTTTTCATAGACTGGGTTTTATAGCTCATGGACTTTTCTCTCACCCAAATGACCTTCCTTCTGTATTCTATACATTTGTTTTAAATATTTATCTTGCCTTGTTAATTTCTTGTTGATCTGCATTGATCTCCTCAGACAAATCCCACTTTTTTTCCTTGCTGTAATAATTTTTCTTTATGTTGAATAAATTTTTTCTATTTACTCCATAGTTGTCCACCTATTTTTCTTCTGAACTTTTTTATATCTGCTCTCTCAAAATCTAGGATGTATGTAAAATTCTGCCTGGATTTCCTTTTCTTCTCTATCAAAAAACACTAGGAAGAAGTAGTCATTTTTACAGTGGATATGCTGAATTAATTTAAGATATTGACTAATTTGATCTTCTTGCTATCCAAGAGACTCTCAAAAGTCTCACCTAATACCAAAATTCAAAAGTGTCAATTCTGTTGTGTTCAGCTTTTCTTATAGTTTAATTCTCATAGTCATATATTACTAGTGGCAAAACTATATCTTTGACTATATAAACCTTTGCTACTAAAATGATATGTTTGTTTGTTTTATCTATGCTAATCAGATTTGCCATAGTTTTCTGGCAAGCAGGAAGTGTCTTTTAATTTCAAGTCTATAGTCTATAGCAAACTTTGAACCCAAAAATATAAAATTTGACACTTTCCATTTTTTTCTCCTATTTTCCAGGAAGTGACTAGAACTAATTGCCAAAATCTTAATTTGATGGTGTTAATCTTCAAGGAAGCTTTTACACTCTTTTCTTTCACCCTCATCAAGAGGTTTCTTAATTCTTTTTTTACTTCTGCCATCAGAGTAGTATTGCCTACCTATCTAAGATTGTTGATATTTCTCCAAGCAACCTTAATTCCATCTTTTGATTCATTCAGTCTGGTATTTCACCTGATATACTCTTCATATAAGTTAAATTAATAAGATGACAATACACAATCATATCATACTTTTTCAATCTTAACTCAATCAACTAGTCCATATTTGCTTCTAACTATTATTTTTTGATCTTCCTTTTTCATTCCCTTTTTGCTTTCCTTCTTTCCTCAACTTTTAAAAAAAAAGCCTCATAAGATAGTCATTTTGCATTCTTGCTCTTCTTTTTCTTCAGAATGATTTTTGTTATTGCCTCTTGTACAAGATTATGAATTATTCTTCAGGAACTCTATTAGATCTAATCCCTAAATCTATTCATCACTCCTACTTCAGATGCATAGAGGATGTTATTTAAATCATACCTATAGGATCTGATAATTTTCTCTGATTTCTACAATTTAATTCTGAATTTTTCAAAGAATCTTGTAATCTGAGTCAAGTTAGTGCCAAGAACTATTTTAACTTTCTCTATAGAGTTTCTCCACTTTTGCCTAATTCCCATATTGACCATCTGGAGATGACCATGTGTATCTTGAGCTATTGAAAAAGAGTGTTTGTTATGATGAACAAATTACCTTAACAAAACTTTATTATTCTCTGCCCTACTCTCTGTTAACACTACTAGTCAATATTAATCAGTTAATAAAATGCATTTAATAAATGCTATTATGTGCCAGGTTAAGCTGTACGAAGCGCTGCAGATATAAAAGAGGCAAAAGACAGTTCTTGTCCTCAAGGAGCATTTAATCTACAATATACAAACAAATATATACAAAGCAAGGAAAAATAGGAATTAATCAAAAGAATAAAAGCACTGTAATTAAGAGAAATTATGAATGCTTCCTATAGAAGACAGAATTTTAATTGGGGAAACAGGATATTCTGTTTCCTAGATCCCTAGAGGGATTCTAGTCACAGAGGCTAGCTAAAGAAAATGTCTAGAACTGATAGATGTGGTCTTATCTATGAAACAGCCATGATACCAGCATCACTAGATTAAAGAAAACAGAAAATGCATTTTAACCCTCCTGCTTTTCTCTCTCTTTCTCTCCTCTCCTTTGTTACATATACCTTGTTTTTTGTTAAATACAAAGAGTATCTCAAAAAAATTTTAGAGAAATTTTAATCTCTCTGAGAGAAGAGGGAAGGAGGAAAAGAAATTACATTGTCTCCTTTGAATTCAAAAATACCAGTTTTGTATACATTTATTTTCAATTGTTTGAGTACTTTGTAGACAATATGATTAATAATTAGAAAATATAAATTGTATCTGTATTTTTATATTTACCTATAATGCTGTGTGAATTACTCAAGATAAGTAATATGATGATTACATTTAACGACACCCTTCATGCATGTGCTTCTACTAATACTAACTCAGAATATCTGGTCTTAAGCTGATAGAATTAGATTAAGCTGTTTTTACTTATTTTTATTCACTGTTAGTTGAATTCTAAACAAAGAGAGTTCTCACTGATCATTTGCTGTGGTTTTAATTCTGTGGTTTTTAGGAATTAATATTATAATGTTTAAAAGTTGTCACTCTTAGAAAACATACTTTAGTAACATATTACAAGCACTGTTGTATAGCCCAAGTCAAGCATATCAAGAATCATTTAATCTCGCAATGAAACAAGATCATTCCCATTGAATCACAAAAGAAGTATGATTGAAAACAAGGTAAGAACTAACCAATTATTGCTTTAAAACAGTCTATTTAATCATTAAAAAGCAACAGTTCCACAAGATGGACCCAGAAGTTGAAAGGGATATTAAAAATGCCTCTTCAATGAAGTACAGCCTTCTTAAAGTTAGTCATACATCAAAAAGTCTAGGAATATGAAAATCTCCTAATCATTGCTATGTTTAAAAAAACCATCATGGGGAAAAAAAAAACAGAAAAGATTATACTTATTTATAAAGGCCAAATGTACAGATAAGCCTATAAAAGCTGAACAATATTATCATACTTTAAATATCTATCCCTAAGAACTGTTTAGGGTGATTTTTATTTTATTTTGTTTTCCTTTGCATTTGTTTGTTTCTTGCTTTCAGTGGGCCTGGAAATCCTGCACACATTGAGAATATAATTAGCTCTGATAAATTGATGTGCTACGAAGAATTTCCAGAATTACAGAAATTCCCCCAAAAAAGTTGGAGTACTGAAGATTAAGAAACTTTTCTGAGGAAAAAAAAAAAACTTTTTTAAAAAATATGCTTCAAAGTCTTGGAATCTCCCCTGATGTAAACCTTTTATTAAATTCAAGGGTATAATCAAGACTAGTCTTAAAAATTAGTCTAATGGACTTGTTCATTAAAGGTATGTTTAATATCCAAAGTGGTAAAAGTGTGATAAAAATGAATTAAGTATTTTATCTTATGAAGATAAATCTTATGAATACAACAAAAATCATATAAAACAAATATTTTTTCAACAGTGGGAAAACGTTTTGTTGTTGTTTTTTTCTTAAAGATAAAATGGTGGGAAGTTTATGGTATTCATTTTTTTTTAGTTTATACCAGTTAAAATGCTGACCACTGAAATTATATTAAGAAGAAATACAACTTAATAAATATTGATTCTTTACCAGACTTTTATATTAAGTTTGTGAGCTTGAAAAGACTCTAAATGATATAACATGATAGTAGGCTTTAAGTATCCCATTTAAAAGCATATTTCAACAAATTTCACATATTTTCTGGAAATCTAGGTACAACTTTTCTTTTTTTCAAAATTCTTCTCCCTCACTTGCACTATGAATTGTGGGAAAAGATCCTCAACTCTCCACATGTACTCTAAAGCCTACTTATCTCCTTGGATACTCAATTAAAAGAACTTTCATTTACCTTCACACTGAAGCAGATCACAATTATCAGCTAAGTTGAAGTTCTCTGATTAAAGCCCAAGATATAATAAGAATGTTGTTAGGATGTTTGGAAAGCAGTCCTTCACAGAGACCTAAAAAATAACAAGTGTCTGAAAGTTCTACATTCTTCATAGTGTCACATCACTTGTCATCCATTCCTCAGGCATCCTTGTAATAAAAATCTCTTATCTCTAGTTGGGATATCTGTAAAGAAATAAAAGCACAATGATTAATTTAGTTCTTTTCATGAACCCTATAGGCAAATGCAGGGAAATGAACAAAGAAGCAAAAATTAAAAAAAAAAACAGCAAAAACTAAGCCTAAACTAGTAAAACAGCCAAATGTTTTTCACCTAAATTTTCATAGAGGACACATAGTGAAGTCTTGCATAAAAAATTGCATGTTCTGCTAATTGGTATTTGTTTGGAACTTACCTACTATGTTTATGATCAGCAGGCTAGCTGTGAAAACATTGTAAAGGAAATCAGATTTCAGCTACTTTGAAACACTACTTGAAACATCAAGACAGATGAAAAAAAAATTCTAATGTGTTTGATTTGCCACAATTTCTGCAGTTTTTATAAGAAAGAGTCATGCTGTGTTTTCGCATACTTTGTAAGTCACTTTGCTCAAGGATATATTGCAAATGTCCCAAAAGAGCAACTTCTCAGGAAATATAAATCCAGCAACTTTAATAAAGCATAAGAGTATCTCATTCCAATGCAGCATTGGGGATGGAGGTGGAAAGGGAGAAATAGCTTGAAGATAGAGAGAAACACAGGCAGGACTTAAGTGGGGCAGAAGTATTTGTTAAGATCTCTCCTTTGTCAAAAATGCTCATTAAAATAAATTAATACATTTGGAGACATTAGATGGGAAGAATAGTTCAATGCCAGCTAATCAAAAGAGATCATGTATCCTTACCATTTAATTAATCTATATATGCGGATCACATTTAATCCATCTCTATTTATTACTGTTCAATTCAATATAGTACTGTCCACTTGTGTACAGTCTCTCTCTCTTTTTGAGTTGGGGCATGTGTTTTCTTTCTTTATATTCAAAATTATTAAATTTACCAATGACAAATGCTGAGCTGAAGAGAGGAAATGACAAAGATTTTGAATACAGTTTATTCTCATCTAGGTCATTCAAGATTCTCATCATGTCTTAGATATATGCTAGCTATTTTATATAATTCTTTTCTTTCTATTTCCAAGGCTTTCTCCACTCTCCACAGCATTTGGTGCATTGCCAAACTCTATGAAAATCTGCTTGCAATGTTAAGAACATGTGGAGAAATTATGTGTTTTTGTCACACCCTATTAAACGGTATTCAAAACACAATGCCCCAGAAACTAAAATGATTGTAGGTTTTATAATCCTTTTCAGGCTAATGGAAACAATTTAGTACCATGAATGAAAACATAGCTAGTGCAGCTGTGGGAATCTTAAGAGTGCTCAGCTCAGCAATCTTGTTCTGGCTTAAGTAGGATAAAGTAGTTAAAGTTCAGTTGTATTTCATTCTTCTAAATATTTGACAAATCATTTCTGATTAATAACTCTCAATTTTCCAGCATTCCTTTTAAATAATTATTACTTTGATATTCCTCATTCACATGTTTAATATTTTTCTGAAAGGTAAAATCAGCTGTGATGTGATAAAGACCAAAGAGTCTTCCATTACTTATATTGTTATTACTTTGACATATATCTTAAAAAAATAACTGGGCTAAAGCTGAAAGAGGTAGGAAACCCAATTAACACATATGCTCTGCCAAAGAACTCCTGGATAGCTTAATATTACATCACTCTTTTTAGAAATTCTCCCTCTTCCCCAAAACACACACACACACACACACACACACACACACACTCCAAAAACATCATATATCCCTAGCCTTCACAAAGAAAAACTTGACCTTTGGAAGAGAGAATTTCACCTTTATTCATACTCTGCAGTTCAAAGTATGGAATAGTAAAGATATTTTCTTTAAATTAGAGATTTTTCTCTATCATGTCAATCAGTAGTCCCAAACTTGTGAGCTCCATTTCACAAGGTAGATCCCATACCCAAGCACATATCAGAAGTTATCACTCATGTCATCACTACCTACAGTGTATACCTCTATCAGAAAAAATATCACTAAATGAGTCATTAGCTTAAGGCACTTTTGGATTGCCTTTAGGAAACCAGTGTGCAGCATATGAAAAATGCTTACAGAAGCCAAATAGTAACTGACAGATTGAGGGGAGGAAAGAAGGAGTGGGTGGGGGGAAACCTGGTGTGAAGAGAAATGGTGATACACTAAGTCCAGCCAAAAAAATAAAAAAAGAATATTTTCAAAGTAAGCTATTGATGCAAAGCAATAGTAGTAAAACTGTTTAATCTTTCCAGTGCCTCAAGGGAGAAATCTAAGCCATTTGAGAAGTGATGGAGAGAGAAATGTAGCTAGTGATGTACTTGTCAGTAAGAGAAAGCTAGGGAAACCAAATTAGTTATTTTACTATTCCTGATTGCCAGGAACTGACAGGTGTTCAGTTTCCTATTGTTCTGAAAGGCTGCCAAATACAGCCCCTTAATATTCATCTCTTCTTCACAGTGTGGGGGGAAACAGCTGTCTCACTGAGTCGGGCTACAAGTCAAAAAAGAGTCAGGTTCATGTCCCTTTTGTACCATGTTTTGTTTTGTTTCTCTTCCCACCCAAAGCACATGGGCTGGGGACAAGAACAATGCATTGAGCACCACTGTGAGGGCAATTTTTTCATAGTGACACCAAAGGATTCTTGTAGATGGCATGTTGTAAACTGAAGGTAAATAAAAGCAGGAGAAAAATCTCAGGACTGGGTTATTTTAGAATAAACAGAAGATCAACAACAGATCCTGTAAGTTCTTTTGTTTTCATATCATAGAGAGATGTTTATAAATAAATCCTTTGAACACAGAGGATTTTCTGTCTTATATGACATTGAGTTTTCTTTCTTACATGATATTGACGCTAAATTCTTTTCAAAAGGGAACAAAAATCCCCACTGGATTTACCGTGTATCAGATGTGATAGGCTGTAAGACTTAAAAGTATTGCAATTATTTTTAATTTGTATCAAGATAAAGTAGGGTATCAAAGATTCTAGAGAGCTAGCTGGTACTAGTTACTATCAGTATAAGATAATAGAAGACATTTGTATTTAATCTAAGGCTATCTGGATTGATAATTTAGAGAACTTGAGTTGTATCTATATTGTTTATATTTATAAGCAGACACTTCTATTCATTACCAGCATAATTAGGGGCTTAAAGGCCATTTGAGCAATACTTTCCTTATTAGTGGAGACTGACTGTTCATACTATATGCTTACATAAGGAGCAGGGTTGGCAAGAGTTTGAGAAAACGGATCATGTGGTTTCCAGTTTTAAGAGAAAATAAACCTGATTCCATATAGACTCTAAAAAAAGCCAACATATACATGAGTTAGCACCTCAATCATGTCCCTGTCCCTGACTATCCCAAACTTCAAGGATTTCCCCTTTAGTGTAATTACAAAATTCTCTCCCTCCTCCCCTTTTAGTTGAGATGATATACCTAGCACCCAGTGGAAGAGTTTATTCACTCTGTATTTGTCTGTCACACTCTCTTCTGATTTCCAAATTTGCTATTAGACATATTTGATCTTTGTGTAATTGACATTTGATGGAAAAGTCAAGCCATGGCTATATAGGTGGGAACACCCCTTCCCCGTGAATGGATAGCAATCAGAGAGCTCTTCTTGAGCCAAAAAAAATTTCCTTTCAATTAGCAACATTTAGTAGGGCAAAATTAGTAGACAATGTGGATCAAAGCATAGTATTTTTGTTGTTGGTTTGGTTTTTTTTTTTCTTGCTCATGTTTTTTTTCCTTTTGATCTGCTTTTTTTTGTGCAACATGTTGAATATGGGAATATGTTTAAAAGAATTGCACATATTTAATCTATATCACATTGCTTGTTCTCTATGGGAGGGTAGAGGGGAAGAGAGAGGGAGAAAAAATTGGAACATAAGGTTTTGCAAATATGAATGTTGAAAACTATCTTTACATGTATTTGGAAAAATAAAATAAAAAAATTTAGTACAGTAGATAGATATATTTATAGCCTGATGCTCCCTCTTTTATGGCAGCAGAGCAATGAACCACATGACCCCAAAATTCTGACCCCTTCCTGGTTGGAATCAAAGTCTCTCTTGAAGAATAGTGAGCAGTATGACACATTTGGATAAATCCATATGGATACATATAACCTGCATGGGCAATGAACACACAAACACACACACACACACACACACACACACACACACATTCCAACATCAACAATAAATACAAATTTAAAATGTTGTCTCTTTTCCAAAGTCTAGGTATTGATTTCATAAAGGTGATAATAAGTTTTACAAACTCTAGCAAATATATTCAATATATTCAATAGGGAATATAGGATCCTTTTGACTTTGACACATCACCTCAATTCTATAATAGTAATAAAAAGACTATAAAAAGTGATGAGCAGATTGATTTCAGAAAAGCCTTGAAAGACATAATCTGAACTGATGCTAAGTGAAGTGAGCAGAACTGGGAGAACACTGTACACAGCTGTGTGATGATGAATTTTGATAGACTTAGCTCTTCTCAGTAATACAATGATTTAGGGCAATTCCGAAAAATTCATGATGGAAAATTTCATTCACATGCAGAGAAAGAACTATGGAGTCTGAGTGCAGATCAAAACATACTATTTTCATTTATTTTTGTTTTTTTTTTCTTTCTTGTAGCTTTTCCCTTTTGTTCTTCTTTCACAACATGATGAATGTGGAAATATATTTAATATGATTGTTCTTATATATGCATATATATACAAAGATACACACACATTATATATATATATATATATATATATATATATATATATAATCTATATCAGATTTCTTGTTGTCTTGAAGAGGGGGAAAGGAGGAAGGAAGAGAGAATAAAATGAAAATCAAAATGTTATGAAAGTAAATGTTGAAGAAGTGAGTACAAGGGATAATGTTGTAAAAAATTATCCTGGCATGGGTTCTGTCAATAAAAAGTTATTATAATAAAAAAAAGAAAGTAAATGTTGAAATCTATCTTTACATGTAATTGAAAAATAAAAAATTAAGTGGAAAAATAATAATTCTAAAGCCATAATAAGACAGGAGCAGCAGAAACAAATGTAATCCCTTCCTTTACCATTCCATAACATTATATTTCCAATGCCTATGAGAGGAAAGAATTTGCTAAAATCAATCCAAATATACTTTTCTCCATTTTAATGATAAAATATTGGTCATTAATATGATTCAGATATTTCCAAACATGCTTGTTTTGAATCATCTTAATAGAAGATTCATTTTGAAAAAGTGGAAATGGTAATAAAGGGTGAAAAAAGAGAATTAACAAAACTATGTAGTTCACATAATCTTAGATTCTTGATTAAAACTTCTACACTGAAAGAAGTATTAGAACTAGGAACGAAACTATATTCTTCTCTCAAGATTCTAGGAATATTCCTGAAAAGTCAAAGGTCATTCTTGAAAGTCATTCTCTCAGATTCATGTCAATATGCTTTCATCCAAGACTATCATTTGGGATCACTTTAATAAGATATAGAGTTTTTAGAAATTGTTGAAGACAAAGAATAGTTAGTTCAAATAACAGCCCCCCAAAATCATCTGGGACACACTCTCCCAATAAATACTATGAAAAAGTCTATGAGAAAGTGAGTAAGGTCTTAAGAGAGCACATGTGGAAATGGGATTATTCATACCTTCTAGTTTCTGGAAGTCCTTTTCTACCATTCATGGAGTGCTTAATAAGTTCATTTTTTAAATGGTGTAGTTTAGTTGTGCTCCTTGTGGAGCTATAAATATATGTCCAATCTATCTTTGCTTCTTGGTGCTGACACTACTATAATTTGATACAATGAGGATGCAAATGATGGAAACATGGAAAGTCCAACTTGAAACTTGGAATGTTCTCCTCTAGAGAAAGAAATGGGTAATTGGAAAGAGGTAGTCCAAGGATGGGGAGGGGAAAGACATAATTTATTAAGGACCTATTAGTATTATGTACTAAGTATTCTGGTAAGAGCTTTACAAATATCATGTCATTTGGACCCTTACAAAATCTAGAAGGAAGTATTACTTATAAGGTAGATACTATCATTATCTCCATTTAATAATTGTTTAAGATGAGGCAGACAGAAATTAATTAATTTGCTCATGATCACAGTTGTGAAGTGTTTAAGACTAGATTTGAATTCAGGTATTCTTGACTCCAGGCTATGACAGTTTCTCCTCAGGGGATTCACTAGAATGCCATTTTAATTCAAATTTCTTGATTGGGTTCTTTCTAACTTCCCTTGATAATTTAAGGTATGATTATGTTTCCTCAGATTAGCTCAACCTTCTTCCTGTATAACTTTTGTTTTCCATTTTCAAGTGCTTTTCACATTTAAAAGCCTATGATTGATTGGTTGAAACTCAAGCTTATGACTGAGTTGTTTAAGGTACTAGAATATCTTATTACTTAGAGTGAGTGAAATTACTTCAGTAAATTAATCAAATACACACTTACATATAAATATCTCATGATTCTCTCCCCACAAAAACTGAAGAATATGCTATTCTTAGTATGAAAAAAAGCATAGAAAACCCATCCAATCTATTTTCCTTGCATTTGAAGTTATGAAAAAAGGCAGCAAGGATGAAATATTTGAACAGAAGGAAGGAGTATAAAATTTAAAAAAATTATAATCATGTCAGTTAAAGCTCTATGTACTTCATATTGTAGCACTTAGAACTTGTCCCCCCATTAAGTCAATTAAATGTAAAAATGTAAAGGAAATCCACTATGTCTAAAGGGATAAACTAGTGAAAAATTTGTTGTATATCAAAATAACTCAACAATTATAAAAAGTGAAAAAAAATTGTCAGTACCTTTCCTCAGTAGATTATGGAGAGAATTCAAGGGGGCAGTCCTAGTTGCAAGCAGGTGATTTGACAGATTTGCTACAAAAGACAAATTGTAAATCACTGATCCCAAGAAGAATGCTGGACCTAATGATTACCCAGCACTGGAAATCAATCAGCAGAACTGCTCTAGGACAAATTAAAGCATCTTTGAATTGAGCAAACCTCTAAAAACAAAAAGAACTCTCACCATAGACAGCTTTTATGGAGAGAGAAAAGAACAGACCTCAAATCCTGAGGTTCCTAAAGGCAAAGCAACTCCAGAGGAAATCTCAAAGGGAGATATGAGATGGTCTCCATTTCACAAGGCTTTCTTGGAAGATTGAATAAAGAATCTTAAAAGAATTAGAAGAAAAATGGGGAAAGGAAATGAGATTATTTTAAGAAGGAATGGAAAAGGCATATAATGTCCTGCAAAATAGATATGGAAAAGACATCAATCCACTGAAAAACAAAATATGTGAAATGGAAAAAGAAATGCAATGAACAAAACAATTCAAATGGCCAATTACAAAAGAAGCTAAAAAAGGTAACTAAAGAAAATAACACACTAAAAATTAGCATTGAACAAATGGGAATAACTCAATAAGACTTAGAGAATCAGTCAAACAAAAACAAAAAATAAAATAAAAAATAGAAGAAAATATGAAATATCTCCTAGGAAAAACAACTGACCTGGAAAATAAATTTAGAAGATGCAATCTAAGGATTATTGGACTTCCTGAAAGCCATGATGAAAAAAAAAACAAAAGAACTTAGACATTATCCTACAGGAAATCATAAAGGAAAACTGCCCTGATATCTTAGATTCATAAAGTAAAATAGCCATTGACAGAATTCACCTCATAAAAGAGACTCCGAAATTAAATCCCCAAAGAATATTGTGGCTAAATTTCAGAACTATCACATCAAGGAAAAGATATAACAAGCAGCCAAAAAGAAACAATTTAAATACTGAGGATCCCCAATTAGAATTACCCAGGACCTTACAGCTTCCATCTTAAAGGATCTAAGGGGTCTGGAATTTGGTATTCCAAAAGGCAAAGGAACTTGGATTACAGCCAAGAATAAGCTATTCAGTTTATTCTTTCATTATCATTATGTTTTAGGAAAGAAGAATTTCACTTTTTTCTAATGAAAAGATCAGAACTGAACAAAAAATTTGACCTCCAAATATAGAACGAGAAAAATAAAAAAGGTAAAAAGAAAAGAACTCTTGAGAACTATATTTCTGATATGGGTATACTTAGAAAGTGCATGTATAATTTCATTTTATTATATTATTATAATAACATGGAAAAAAAACTAGAGGTGGAAAGGGGAAAAAGAAGGAAAATGAGGTAAAATAAGAGAAATTACATCTCATGAAGAAGCAAAGAAAACCTTTTATAATTGAAGAAAAGAAGGGAGGAGGATAAACATTGTGTGAATATTATTCTCATCAGATTTGGCTCAAAGAATGAATACCAGACATATTTGATTTCACAGAGAAATTTGTCTTGTCTTATAGGGAAGTGGGAGGGAAAAGGAAGAAAGAAAGAGAAAGACAAATAGAAGGGAAAACATAAGTGTTAGGGGAAAGGTGTAAAAAAGGGGGAGGGTCTTTAAAGGGGAATAGCTGGTTGAGGGAGCTGATCATCAAAAGCAAAATACTGGGGAGGAATTAAGGGTAAAGGAAAGAGAAAAGCATAACTTAGCAGAAAATACAGAATTCGTTATTTTAACTGAATGTGAATGGGAAAAACCCTTCCATAAAATAGAAGCAGATAGCAGACTGCATTAAAAAACAGAATTCTGAAATATATTGTTTACAAGAAACACATTTTAAAGTCCTAGTGACACATACAAAGTGAAGATAAAGGGCTAAAGCAGAACATATTATTCTTCAGGTGAAGTAAAAAAGCAGGGATAGCAATTCTGATCTCAAATCAAGTAAAAGCAAAGATAGATCTAATTAAAAGAGATAAGGAAGAAAACTATATTTTACTAAAGTGTACCATATATGCACCAAGTGGTACAGCATCCAGATTCCTAGAGGAGAAGTTAAGAAAGATGCAAGAAGAAATAAACAGCAAAACTATAATAGTGGGTGATCTCAACCTTGCTCTCTCAAAACTGGATAAATCAAATCACAAAATAAATAAGAAAGAAATTAAGGAGGAAAACAAAACATGAGAAAAGTTAGCTATGATAGCTCTTTGGAGAAAGTTGAATGGAGACAGAAAGGAGTTTACTTTTTTCTCAGCGGTTCATGGAACTTATACAAAAATTGACCATTTATTAGAGCATAAAAATCTCAAAATCAAATGCAAAAAGGCAGAAATAGTAATTGTATTTTTTTTCACATCATGATGAATTGAAAATTATATGCAATATAAGGCCAAGAGAAAATAGGCCAAACAGTAATTGGAAACTAAATAATCTAAGCCTAAAGAATCAATGGGTGAAACAGCAAATAATAGATAAAATCAATAATTTCATCCAAGAGAATGACAATAATGAGACAACAAAACAAAATTTGTAGGATGCAGCCAAAGCAATCATAAGGGGAAATTTTATATCTCTAGATGGTTATTTGCCTAAAAAAGAGAAAGTTAAGATCAATGAATAGAGCTTACAACTAAAAAAGCTACCAAAAGAACAAATTAAAAACCTTCAACTAAATGCCAAATTTGAAATTCTGAAAATAAAAGGGCAGATTAATAAAATTGAAAATAAGAAAACTATTGAATTAATAAATAAAACTACAAGTTGGTTTTATGAAAAAAAACAACAAATAGATAAAATTTTAGTTAATTTGATTAGAAAAAGGAAAGAAGAAAATCAAATTGTTAGTCTCAAAAATGAAAAAGAAGTTTTCCCCAATGAAGAGGAAATCACAGCAATAATTAGGAGTTATTTTGCCCAGCAATATGCCAATAAATTTGACAATCTAAATGAAATGGAGGAATATCTACAAAAATATAGATTGCCCAGGTTAACAGAAAAGGAAATAAATTAGTTAAATAGTCCCATTTTAGAAAAAGAAATACAACAAGCTATTAATCAACTTCCTAAGAAAAAATCTCCAGGGTTAGATGGATTTAAATGTGTATACTACCAAACATTCAAAGAACAATTAATTCCAATACTATTTGAAAAAATAAGGAAAGAAAGAGTCCTACCAAATTCCTTTTATGACACAGACATGGTGCTGATAGTTAAACCAATTGGGGTGAAAACGAAGAAAGAAAATTATAAACCAATTTCCCTAATGAATATTGATACAAACATATTAAATAAATTAGCAAAGAGATTACAGCAAGTCATCCCTAGGATAATATACTATGACCAAGTAGGATTTATAGGAATGCAGGACTGATCCATTATAAGGAAAACTATTAGCATAATTAACTATATCATTAACTAAACTAACAAAAATCATATAATTATCTCAATAGGTGCAGAAAAAGCATTCCTATTTAAAACCCATTCCTATTTAAAAACCTCAACACCCATTCCTATTTTAAAACCCCAATACCCATTCCTATTTAAAAAAAAAAAAAACTAGAGAGAGAAAAAAACACTAGAGAGTATAGGAATAAATGGATTTATCCTTAAAATGATCAGTAGCATCTATTTAAAATCATCAGTAAGCATCATATGAAATGGGGACAAACTAGAACCATTTCCATTAAGATCAGGAGTGTAATAAGGCTGCCCGCTATCATCACCATTACTATTCAATATTGTATTAGAAATCTTAGCTTTGGCAATAAGAGAAGAAAAAGAGATTAAAGCAATTAGAGTAGGTTATGAGGAAACCAAATTACCACTCTTTGCAGATAATATGATGGTATACTTAAAGAATCTTAGAGAATCAACTAAAAAACTACTAGAAACAATCCACAACTTTTGCAAAATTGCAGGATACAAACAAAATAACATTCTTACTTTTTGTTGTTGTTTGCTTGCATTTTGTTTTCTTACTCATTTACTTTCTTTTTTGATCTGATTTTTCTTGTACAGCAAGAGAATTGTATAAATATATTTATACATATTGGATTTATCATATATTTTAACATGTTTAATATATATTGGATTGCTTGCCATCTAGGGGGATGGGGTGGAGGAAAGGAGGAGAAAATCTGAAACACAGGGTTATGTAATGTCAAATTATCCATACATATGTTTTGAAAATAAAAAGCTTTATTAAAAAAGAGAGCGATTACCTAGAGAAAAGGTATATTTTATATTAAGTATCATCAAAAATCTGCAATTTCAAGTCCATTTTTTATTAATAAAGTTTTTATTTTCAAAATATATGCCTGGATAATTTTCAACATTAACCCTTGCAAAACCTTGTGTTCTAAATTTTTCCATCCCTTCCCTCCCCCCTTCTCTGAGATGACAAGCAAACCAATATATGTTAAACATGTGCAATTCCTCTATACATATTTCCACAAATATCATACTGCATAAGAAAAATCAGATCAAAAAGGAAAACAATGAGAAAGAAAACAAAATGCAAGCAAACAATAGCAAAAAGTGAAAATACTATTTTGTGGTTTGCAATCAGTTGCCACTGTCCTCTCTAGTTGTAGATTTATCACAAGACCATTGGAGCAGCCTGGAACACGTTACTGTTCCATGAGAACCATGTCCACCAGAATTGATTATCTTATAATCTTGCTGTTCTATGGATCATGATCTCCCGGTTGCTAAGTTCACTTAGCATCAGTTCATGTAGGTCTCTCCAAGCCTCTCTGAAATTATGCTGCTGATCATTTCTTATAGAACAATAATATTCCATACCATTCATATACCATAACTTATTCTGCCATTTGCCAACTGATGGGCATCCATTCAATTGCCAGTTTCAAGGCATTATAAAAAAGGCTGCCACAAGCATTTTTTTAACCTATGGTTCCTTTTCCCTTCTTTATGATCTCTTTAGGATACAAGCCCATTAGAAACACTGTTGGATCAAAGGATATGCACAGTCTGATAGCTCTTTGGGTATAGTTCCAAATTTCTCTCCAGAATGATTGAATCAGTACACAACTGCACTAACAATGTATTAATGTTCCCAGTTTTCCCATATCCCCTATAACATTCGTCATTATCTTTTCCTGTCATCTTATCCAACCTGAGAGTTTTGGAGTGGTACCTCGCAGTTGTCTTAATTTGCATTTCTCTGGTCAATATTTGTTTAGAGCATCTTTTCATATGACTTGAAATGGTTTTAAATTCTTCATCTGAAAATTCATATCCTTTGATCACTTATTAGTTGAGGAATGGCTTGAATTCTTATAAATTTGAGTCAGTTCTCTATAAATTTTAGAATGGGGTCTTTATCAGAATCCTTGTTTTATTCCTAGTTTATTGCTTCCCTTCTAATCTTGTTGGCATTGATTTTGTTTGTACAAAAACTTTTTAACTTAATACAATCAAAATTTTTCAATTTGTATTCAATAATGTACTCCAGTTCTTCTTTGGCCACAAATTCCTTCCTTCTCCATAGACCTGAGAGTTAACTATCCATTCTTCTAATTTGCTTATAATATTATTATGTGCGAATCATAAATTCATTTTGATCTTGTCTTGGTTTAGAGTGTTAAGTGTGGGGCAATGCCTGGTTTCTGCCATACTAATTTCTAATTGTCCCAGTAATTTTTGTCAAATATTGAGTTCTTAGCCCAAAACCTGAGGGTTTGGGGTTTGCCAAACACCGGATGACTATAGTCTTTGACACAGACATTGTCGTGAACCTACCCTATTCCACTGATTGACTACTCTATTTCTTAGCCAGTACCAAATGGTTTTGATGACCTCTGTTTTATAATATAGTTTTAGGTCTGGTACAGCTAGGCCACTTTCATTGCATTTTGTTTCATTAATTCCTGTGAAATGCTTGACCTTTTGTTCTTCTAGATGAACTTTGTTATTATTTTTTCTAGCTCTGTTTAATAACTTCTTGGGAGTTTGAGTGGTATGGCACTGAAAAAGCAGATCAATTCAGGTAGTAATGTCATCTTTATTATATTAGCTTAGTCTACTCATGAGGATCCAACATTCCCCCAGTTGATCAAATCTGACCTTATTTGTGTGGAAAGTGCCCTGTAATTATGTTCATACAGTTCCTGACTGCCTTGGCAAGCAGACTCTCCAATAATTTATATTACATCATTATTTCAAATGTAATTTCTGTTTGTTTCTCTTGCTGCTGCACTCTGTCAGTAATACATAAAAATAGAGATAATTTATATGGATTCACCCTGTATACTGCAACTTTGCCAAAGCTGTGAATTATTTCCAGTAGTTTCCCAGTTGACTCTCTAGGATTCTTCAAATATACCATCATATCGTCGGCAAAGTGTGACACCTTGGCTTCCCCACTACCCACTCCAATTCCTTCAATCTCTTTTTGTTTTCTTATTGCCAAAGCTAATATTTCTAATAAAATATTGAATAGCAGTGGTGATAGTGAGCAATACTGCTTTACTCCTGTCCCATTGGGAATGGTTCCAGCCCATCTCCATTATATGTGATACGTGCTAATGGTTTTAAACAGATGCCACTGATCATTTTATGGAAAAATCTATCCATTCCTATGCTTTCTAGTGTTTTCAATAGGACTGAGTGTTGGACTCCTTCAAATGCCTTTTTCTGCATTTTTTGATACTAACAATTTGATTTTCTTCTTTTCTTTTTCTAATCAAATTAACTAAAGATTTTTCTACTTTTTTGGTTTTTTCATAAAACCAACTCTTACTTCTGTTTATTAATTCAATAGTTTTCTTACATTCAATTTTATTAATTTCCCCTTTTATTTTCAGAACTTTAAATTTGGCTTTTAATTGGAGCATTTTAATTTGTTCTTTTTTCTAGCTTTTTTAGTTGCATACCCAATTCATTGATCTTCTTTTTCTCTATTTTATGCAATGAATTTCCCATTGTTAATTTTATATATACATTCAAACACATAAATACATATGTTTATATGTATAATGTATGTAGTTTGAGAAGAAAGAAGTTTGAGTTTCCTATTGAAGATAATAGAGAACTGGTGAAGGGTTCTAAGGATACAAAGAGAAAAACAATTGGAATAAGAAAGACACTGGGAAGACACTGCACAAGTAAATACAAGTAATTTGAAAAAAAAAAGCTAAAATAACTACAGAATGGTAAATGGGCCAGAGAAGACCCCATAAAGAAGTTAAATTGTTGAATAAAATAAAGTATTCTTTCAGTTGAAGATGAGAAAAAAAGAGTGGAAGATACATTGTGTAAATGATAAAGGTGGTATAAGGAATATTAGCAGTAGTCCAATTTGACTAAACCACTGAATTGATTAGGTGAATAAATTAGGCTGGAAAAGTCATTTGTAGTCATATTCAACAACATTAATTAATTAAATAATGGGAGAAACTAGACCTATGAAAAATCAAAGAGTTGAGCACAAAGATCATTGACTTTGATTCCAAAGAAGTGTGTATGAGAAGGAGAGAGAGGCAGAGAAGAAAAGAACAGAGAGGAGAAGGAGAAGGAGGAGAAGGAAGAGGAAGGGGGGAGAAGGAAGAGGAGAAGAAAGAAGGAGGAGGAGAAGAAAGAAGGGGGAGGAGAAGAAAGAAGGAGGAGGAGAAGAAAGAAGAAGAAGAAGAAGAAGAAGAAGAAGAAAAGGAAGGAAGGAAGGAAGGAAGGAAGGAAGGAAGGAAGGAAGGAAGAAAGAAAGAAAGAAAGAAAGAAAGAAAGAAAGAAAGAAAGAAAGAGAAAAAGAAGGAAGAAAAAGGAGGTGGAGGAGGATGAAGATGAAGACAAGGAGCATGAAGAAGAGGAGGAAGGGAGGGAGGCAGGGAACTGGAAAGTGAGTGAATGCCCATTAGTTGGGGAATTGCTGAATAAATTATGGCATTGAGTAATTGAATTTTATTTTCTGAAAGAAACTATCAGCAAACTGTATGAGGATCTTCTGATGGAAGTGGATTTCTTCGACAAAGAGAAGATCTAACTCAGTTTCAATTGATCAAGGATGGACAGAAGCAGCTACACCCAAAGAAAGAACACTAGGAAATGAATGTAAACTGCTTGCATTTTTGTTTTTCTTCCCGGGTTATTTATACCTTCTAAATCCAATTCTCCCTGAGCAACAAGAGAACTGTTTGGTTCTGCACACATATATTGTATCTAAGATCTACTGTAACCTCTTTAACATGTATAGGATTGCTTGCCATCGGGGGGGAGGGGGTGGAGGGAGAGAGGAGAAAAATCGGAACAAAAGTGAGTGCAAGGGATAATGTTGTAAAAAATTACCCTGGCATGGGTTCTGTCAATAAAAAGTTATAGAAAGAAAGAAAGAAAGAAAGAAAGAAAGAAAGAAAGAAAGAAAGAAAGAAAGAAAGAAACTATCAGCAAGATGATTTCAGAAAGGCCTGGAGAGACTTACATGTACTGATGCTAAGTGAAGTTTATAGAACCAAGAGAACATTGTACATAGCAACGAGAAGATTACTTGATGATTAACTCTGATGGACTTGGCTCTTTTTTAAAATAAGGAGATTCAGGCCAGACCAGTTCCAATAGATTTGTGATGGAGAGAGTCATCTCCATCCAGAAAGAAAACTAAAGAGACTGAATATGGATAATATTTTCACCATTTTTGTTGTTTGCTTGTGCTTTTTTTTTTCCTTTCTCCTTTTTTCCTTTTTGATCTGATTTTTCTTGCTCAGCACAATAAATGTGGAAATATGTTTAGAGGAACTGCATTATGTTTAACCTATATTGGGTTACTTGCTCTCTAGAGGAGTGGGGTGATAGAAGGGAGGAAGAAAAATTGCAAACACAAGGCTTTGTAATTAGAATTTTAATTACAAATTACAAAGCCTTAGAATTAGAACATTCTAATTACAAATATTTTACCAAGAAGAGGGGAGGGGTATGCTACCTCCAAGTTTCCCACACAAATTAAATTTTAAGTTTGATATAAAAATGAAATGTTATTGAATTACATGAAATGATAAATATGAAAAATATAGAGAAGCTTCAAAAGACATGAATTGATATTAAGTAAATTAAACTAAACAAAAATAATATGCACAATGATTATCATAAACTAACTGGATGAATAAAAGGAACTTAATGCTATGTAATTATAATAATCAAGCCTGGTCCTGAAGGAAAGATGCAAAAATATACCTCATTCACTTCTTTGTAAAGGTAAAAACTATATATATGAAATGATTCATATGTTGCTAGATTGCATTTTTGTACTTTGTTTTATTTTTTGTTGCAGTGTGACCTTCAAGGAGGAGGGAGTGTATAAATATATTTGGAAATGAGAGTGTTTAAAGACAAAAAATATCAATGTTTTCTTTTTTTAATGGAGAAATCTTAAATGCTTAGTCATTAGAAAAAAGGAAGAAAACATTGAAGAGAAAGAGGACCTTTCTTTTTTTCTATATAGAATGGTATATATGTTTTTTAAACATGTTGATCAAGGTGTCTTTTCCTCTCTACAAGGAAAATCTTGGCTTTTTCAAATACAGAGCAGAAATACTTCCAGAAAAGTAGTGCCCTCAGTATTAATTATATTTCAAATTATATTTCCTGGTCTTTGAGGCCTCTCTATCAACCAGATAAATCCCTCTAGTTTAGGACTAATAATTCTATGTGGCTATTTGCTTCCCAATTAGGAACCCTATCTCCTCAAACTAATTTCAGAAAGCTATGTAAATTTATTGTAGCTTCTTTAAAGAAGCCCATGTTTATTATATGTATTGAACAAGTAATATCTAAACAAACAAAAAGACTTTTAGCAATGGAAACTTTTATAGGATTTTAATTCTGCACTCCTGTCTTTGGATGACTTCAACCCAAAATGGAGGAATCTCACTCTCAATTTCATTCTACCCCTACCGCAGGGAATCTCTTAAATGTCAGATTTTATTTCCTATCTAAGGTTTCATTAAAAAGTTTTACAAGAGACTCCTCTAGAAATTTACACAATATACAAAATAGATCTAATATAAGATAGGTGTCTATTTCTTCCCCCCACCAAAAAAAAAATCCAACCATGGATGACAAATACATAAAGCATATTACAATAACTCAAAAATTCTATGATATTCTCCTGAGAGAATGACAAAGCATTATAATAATTCCACTTTGTGGAATTGTTCACAGATATTTCACCTTCATTTTTCATCAGTACTATATTAGCACTCAATTAAGATTCATATAATTTGAGCTCATTCTCCTGGCAATGATTATATTTTTCTCCAAGAAGTTATAGTTTGAAGATCTGACACCACCCAAAGAACTCAGGAATTCTGAGAAAGCTACCAATCTCAGAATATTGAACTTTCAGAAATTATGTTAAGTCTCCTTTGCTCAGGAAACACACACACACACACACAACCACACACATACACCCCAGCAGAATCATTTTAAACTTCAGGTCTTATCTCAGATTTACATGCCCTCATTTCCATGTAAAGGAGGTGATAGATAGATGGAAAAGAAATTCATTCTCGATTCCTATTCATGGAAAAGTCAAAGGATTCAACATCCTAAGTCATTCAAAATGTAGGATGAAGAAATCAATTCTTTCTTCTTTTCAACATGGATCCTAATCATCAAAACTGCCCCCTTCCAACCTTTCCAATTTCTTCCATGTACTCTGTACCTTACTCTGTAATTCAGTGTTTGCAACTCTTCCCATAAAACATTCTCTTCTCTTGATTGCATTTTAAATAGTCTTCTCCCTGTCTGGAGAGCTCTCCCTACTCATATAACTCTCTGGGTTTCCCTAATTTCCTTCATATGTATTTTATTTATTTTTTTATTTATTTTTACAACAGAAACTTACCAATTTTCACATTATTGGGAATATATATGTGTATATATACACATATAGACTCCATATGTGTGTATATAGTCATATATATAAATTTGTCTCTGTGTATGAGATGCATGTAGAAATACATTATATATGTGTATATGTGTGTGTGTGTGCATGTTCATGAATCCCAGGTTAAGAACTATTATTTCAAATTCAATCTTGTTATTTCATATCCAGTACATTGAAATACTGACAGGATAAATTCCTGGTCTAAGTTTACACAGTTACTTAAGTAGCACACCTGGAATTCAAATCCAAGTCTTTCAGCTTCATATTCAGTGCCTTCTTTTCTATCTTATACCAAAACATGATCATGGACACTTCTCATTTAAGTCTAAACTTATGATTGTGACCTCTCTTATGAAAATATTATGTGATGGACAGAATTGTGTTGATTCTTAAAAAGAAATGTTTCAAAATGTTCTTTTTTATTTTTTTTCTATTTTTTTTTACTTTTAATTTATTTTATAGTTTTACTTTTCCCCAGTTACATGTAAAACATTTTTTAGATTTGTTTTTAAAACTTTGAATTCCAGATAGTCTTTCATCCTCCCCACTCTTAACCCCGACTAAAAAGGCATAGGTGAAGTTATACAAAATATTTCCATAAAAGTCATGCTATGAAAGAAAACATAGATACCTCCTCCCCCCCAAAAAAAAAACCTCAAGAAAAATAAAGTTTAAAAAACGATGCTTCAATCTCTATTCAGTTTTTTCTCTGGGAATTTTTCATCATAGGTTCTTTGAAATAGTCATGGAAAAATCATCCCAAAGCATTGCATTACTTTGTACATAGTATATTTCATTTTCCTTGAGTTCATGTAGGACTTTCAAGGTTTTTCTAAAAGCATCCTGCTCATCATTTCCCATAGAATAATAATATTCCATCATAATCATATGCCATAATTTATTAAACCACTCTCCAATTAATGAATATCCCTTTTATTTCCAATTCTTTACCCTGAGAAGAGAGCTAATATAAATATATTTGTGCATATACATCCTTTAAAAAAAATCTCTTCAGAAATTCATGCTTACTACTGGCATTGTTAGGTCAAAGGATATGGATGATTTTATAGTAGTTTAGGCATACTTCATATCTTTGATCATTTATCAATTCTGCAATGTCTCTTTTTTAAAAATAAATTTGACTCTGTTTTCTATGCATTGAGAAATGAGGTCCTCATCAGAGAAAGTTGTTTCAAAATTCTTTCCTCAGTTATTATTGCTAACTATATTTTCCCTGTTTATTCTATTTTTCTCCCCTTTCACCCTGACCTTTCCTCAAAAGTGTTTTGCTACTGACCAACCCTTCTCAAAATATGCTCTCACTTTTATTAGCCTTCCCCTTTATTGTATCTTCTTCACCTTTCACTTTGCTGCAGGGTAAGATAAATTTCTATTCCCACATTGTTATTTCCTCTTTGAGCCAGTTCTGATGAGAGTAAGGTTCACTCACTCCCCTCCCTTCTCCCTTCTTTATGATAGATAATTTTCACTATTACACTTTTTCCTTTCCATTCTCTAAGTACATTTCTCTCTTACCTCTCAAATTTTTTCCTTTTAGATATTATCCCCTCATATTCAAGTCATAACATGTCCTCTGTCTGCATGTAGTCCTCCATAATAATGCAAAAGTTCTTATGAGTTACAGGCAGAGATGTAAAAAGATAATCCTTACTAAGTCTTTTATGATATCCTTTCTTTTATTAACTCCTTATGCTTCTCCTGAGTCCTGTATTTGAAAATCAAATTTTTGATTCAGCTCAAAATATTTTCATCATGAATACTTGAAAGTCTTCTATTTCATTCCATGCCCACCTTTTCCCCTAAAGGATTATACTCAGTTTTTCTGAGTAGGAGACTTGATTTAGTAGGTAATTCTAGTTTCATTGCTGTCTGGGATATCATATTTGAAGTTCTCCCACTCTTTAATTTAGAAACTGCTACATCTTCGTTTGTTATTCTGGGATTGTCATTCCACTACACTTAGATTTTCTTTCTGGATGTTTTCAATATTTTCTCCTTGACATGGGAGTTCCAGAAATTGGCTATAATATTCCTGGGAGTTTTCATCTTGGGCTCTCTTCCAGAAAGTGATCACTGAATTCTTTCAATTTTTATTTTGTCCTCTGGTTGTAGAAAAACAGAGTGGTTTTCCTTGATAGTTTCTGAAAGATGATATAAAGGCTCTTCTTTTATCCCAACTTTCAGGTAGATCAATAATTTTAAAATTATATCTCCTGTATATATTTTTCATGTCAGTTGCTTTTCAAGTGAGATATTTCACATTTTTTTTTATTTTTTCATCCTTTTGGTTTTATTTTATAGTGTCTTGATTTCTCATAAGATCATTAGCTTCCATTTGCTTAATTCTAATTTTTAAAGAATTATTTTCTTCAATGAGTTTTTGTACTCCCTTTCCATTTGGTCAATTTTGCTTTTTCAGGCATTCTTCTCCTTGTTAGCTTTTTGTATTTCCTTTTAGACCTTTTCAATTCTCTTAATTTTCAAAATCCCTTTTGAGATCTTCCATGGCCTGAGACCAATTCTTAGTTTCCTTGGAGACTTTAAATCTTGGACTTGGTTATTTTCTTCTGAGTATATGTATTCATATTCCTTGTCACCATAGGAACTTTCTATGGTCAGAATCTTTTTCTTTTTGTTGCTCATTTTCCCAACCTATTACTTGAATTTTATCTCTTTGTTAAAGTAGGGTTCTATTTCCATGGTGGAGGATGCTTTATTTCAAGCTTCAGGGGTTTTGTGCAGCTATTTTCAAAGATCCTTCTAGATACCTCACCATAAGCACTCTTTTTCTTACCTGGAAGAGGAGTGTCCCCATCCCACCGTAGCTGTAAGTTCTAGCACGATAAAGCAACCTTCAGTGCTAGTAAAGAGACCTCCTGTGGATTGAGGCTTCAGAAACTACACCACTGCTCATGCCAACTTATAGTTTGCTGATTTCCCAAGGCCTCTTATCCTATTGACATACTTTTCCTGCTGACCTTCCAAGTATCTTGGATTAGCTGAGAGGTCCCAAACCACCAGTTACTACTACTGATTCAGAGATCCCTAAGCCTGTTTCTGATTTGCTGGCACCATGCCAGACCAGGATCAGGGCCATACTTGTATAGCATACACTGGGATGGTGTACTAGACTCCTACCTTGATATCCAGATCTTTCTTGCTGAGTTGTCTTTGGCTGGGAAATTGTTCTTATCCATCTTTTTGTGCATTGTGATTCTTTACAATTTATTTAGAGTCATTATCTAAAGGAATTTGGAGCAGTTTAGGGGAGGAACTCTGTGGGTTCCATTTTGGCTCCACCTTTCAAGAAGGTTTTGTTTTCACTTGCTTTTATTTTTTATAGCTTTTTATTTACAAAACATACGCATGGGTATTTTTGTCAACATTGACCCTTGCAAAACCTTCTGTTCCAAATTTTCCCCTTCTTCCCCCCACCCTCTCCCCTAGATGACAGCTAGTCCAATACATGTTAAATATGTTAAAATATATATTAAATCCAATATATGTATACATATTTATAGTTATCTTACTACTCAAGAAAAATCAGATCCAGAAAGAAAAGAAAAAAAATCTGAGAACAAAAACAAAAATGCAAGCAAAAAAATAACAGAAAGAATGAAAATGCAATGTTGTGGTCCACACTCAGTTCCCATAGTCCTCTCTCTGGGGGTAGATAGCTCTCTTCATTACTGAACAATTGGAACTTGTAATGGGCTGAAATTGAGTTGATGCACTGAGGTTGGAACACTTAGGCTAATTACCAATTGGACAATACTCTATTAGCATATGCTTAGAGAAAGAATGGCCCTGCCCACTACTCTGTGCAGGCTTGATTTGTTGGCTTATAGAGAGATTGGGTGGAGGATTTGGAGGGTGGAGTGAGAAAGCCAGAGTCACTCCTGGCTGGATTCATGACGAGATTCCTCTCACTTCATGTGGCCATTCTGTTCACATCCACAAAGAATAAAGATCAAGGACTTTTGCTGATCCCGACTCTGGTTGATCCTAAAATATCCTGGGTGCTAACATGGTCATCACAGGAAATGGTTTGAATCATCTTATTGTTGAAGAGAGACATGTCCATCAGAATTAATCATCATATAGTCTTATTGTTGCCATGTATAATGATCTCCTGGTTCTGCTGATTTCTTTTAACATCAATTCATTTTAAGTCTCTCCAGACCACTCTGAAATCATCCTATTGGTTATTTCTTACAGAATAAAATCTATACCATAAGTTATTCAGCCAATCTTCAATTGATGGGCATCCACTCAGTTTCTAGTTTCTAGCCACTACAAAGGGGTTGCCACAAACATTTTTGCACATATGGGTCCTTTTCCTTTTTTTAAGCTCTCTTTGGGATATAAACCCAGTAGTAACATTGCTGGATCAAAGGGTATGCACAGTTGATAACTTATTGAGCATAGTTCAAAATTGCTCCCCAGAATGATAAGATCCATTCACACTTCCACCCATATCTCCTTTAACATTGTCATTATCTTTTTCTGTCATCTTAGCCAGTCTGAGAAGTGTGTAGTGGTATCTCAGAGTTGTCTTAATTTACATTTCTCTGATCAATAATGATTTGGAGCACCTCTTAATAAGGCTAGAAATAGCTTTAATTTCTTCATCTGAAAATTGTTCATATCCTTTGACTATTTATCAATTGGAGAATGGCTTAATGACTTGTAAATTAGAGTCAATTCTCTATATATTTTGGAAATGAAACTTTTATCATAACTTTTAACTATAAAAATATTTTCCAAGTTTATTTCTTCCCTGCTAATCTTATCTGCATTAGTTGTCATTGTACAAAAACTTTTTAACTTAATACAATCAAAATTATCTATTTTGTGATCAATAATGATCTCTAGTTCTTTAGACACAAATTCCTTCCTCCTCCACATGTCTGAGAGGCAAACTATGCTATGTTCTTCTAATTTATTTATAACATCATTCTTTATGTCTAGATCATAAACCCATTTTGACCTTATCATGGTACATTGTGTTAAGTATGGGTCTATGTCTACTTTCTGCCATACTATTTTCCATTTTTTCCAGCAGTTCTTGTCAAATAGTGAATTCTTATCCCCAGAGCTGGGGTCTTTGGGTTTGTCAAAAACTAGATTGCTATAGTTATTGATTATTTTGTCCTGTGAACTTCCCCTATCCCACTGATCATTGAGTCTATTTCTTAGCCAGTACCAAATGGCTTTGATGACTGCTACTTTATAATATGGTTTTAGATCTGGTACAGCTAGGCCATCTACATTTAATTTTTTTTCATTAGTTCCCTTGAAATTATTGACCTTTTGTTCTTCCAAATGAATTTGGTTGTTATTTTTTCAAGGTCAATAAAACAGTTTCTTGGGAGTCTGATTGGTATAGCACTAAATAAATAGATTAGTTTGGGTAGTATTGTGATCTGTATTATATTGGCTCGACTTGTCCAAGAGCACTTGATATTTTTCCAATTGTTTAGATCTGACTTTATTTGTGCAGAAAGTGTTTTGTAGTTTTGTTCATCTAGTTCCTGACTTTCCTTTGGCACATAGATCCCCGAAAATTTTATCTTATCAATAGTTATTTTAAATGGAATTTTTCTTTGTATCTCTTGCTGTTGAATTTTGTTAGTAATGTATAAAATTGCTGATGGTTTTGGTGGATTTTTGTATCCTGCAACTTTACTAAAGTTGTGGATTATTTCTAATAGCTTTTTACTTGATTTTCCATACACCATCATATCATCTGCAAAGAGTGACAATTTGTCTTCCTCATTACCTAGTAGAATTCCTTTAATCTCTTTTTCATCTCTTATTGCCAAAGCTAGCATTGCTAAAACAATATTGAATAGTAATGGTGATAGAGGGTAACCTTGTTTCATCCCTGATCTTATTGGGAATGGTTCCAGTTTATCCCTATTACATATGATGCTTACTGATGGTTTTAAATAGATGCTGCTGACTATTTTAAGGAAAAGTCCATTTATCCCTATACTTTTAATGTTTTTAATAAGAAATTCTTTTTCTGCATCTATTGATAATCATATGGTTTTTGTTAATTTGGTTATTGATATAATCAATTATGCTAATAGTTTTCCTAGTTTTTAACCAGTCCTGCATTCCTGATATAAATCCCACTTGGTCATGGTGTATTATCAGGGGGATGATTTCATGTATTCTCTTTGCTTATATTTTATTTAAGATTTTTGCATCAATATTCATTAGAAAGATTGGTTTATAATTTTGTGTCTTGGTTTCAGCACTATGTCTGTGTCATAAAATGAATCTGGTACGAGTCCTTTCTTCCCTGTTTTTTCAAATAGCTTATATAGTATAGGAGTTAATAGATCTTTAAATGTTTGGTAGAATTCACATTTAAATTCATCTAACCCTGGAGTTTTTTTTTTCCTTAGGGAATTGATTTACAGATTGTTCTATTTCTTTTTCTAAAATTCTTTTTCTAAAAAAAATATTTAAACAATTTATTTCTTCTGTTAATCTGGGCAATCCATATTTTTGTTGGCATTCCTCCATTTCACTTAGTTATCAAATTTATTGGCATAAAGTTGGGCAAAGTAACTTCAAATTATTGCTCTAATTTCCTTTTCATTGGTGTAAAGTTCTCCCTTTTCATTTTAAAGACTAACAATTTGATTTTCCTCTTTCCTTTTTCTAATCAAATTTACTAAAGGTTTATCTATTTTGTTGGTATTTTCATAAAATCAACTCAGTTTCATTTATTAATTCAATACCTTTTCTTTTTACTTTCTATTTTATTAAAATCCCTTTTATTTTCAGAATTTCAAATTTGGTATTTAGTTGAGGATTTTTAATTTGTTCTTTTCCTAGCTTTTTTACTTACAAGCCCAAATTCATTGAACTTCTCTTTCTCTGTTTTATACAAGTAATCATCTATAGATAAAAAAAAATTCCCCTTATTACCACTTTGACTGCATCCCTCAAATTTTGGTGTTCTGTCTCATTTATTGTCATTCTCTTGGATGAAATTATTGTGTCTTTGATTTGCTGTTTTACCCATTCATTCTTTAGGATGAGATTATTTAGATTCCCAATTACTTTTTGGTCTATGTTCCCATGGCTTTTTATTGAATGCAATTTTTATTGCATTGTGATCTGAAAAAAAATTCATTTACTATTTCTGCCTTTCTGCATTTGATTTTGACGTCCTTTAGGTCAATTTTTTCTATAGATTGCATGAACTGCTGAGAAGAAAGTGAACTCCTTTCTGTGTCCATTAACTTTTCTCCAAAGATCTATCATATGTAACTTTTCTAGTATTGTATTTGCCTCTTTACCTTCTTTCTTATTTATTACCTTATTTCTTCTTTATTTTGTTGTTTGATTTATCTAGTTCTGAGAGAGCAAGGTTGAGATCTCCCGTTATTACAGTTTTTGTTGTCTATTTCTTCTTGCACTCAACTTCTCCTTTAGGAATTTCTATGCTATACCAATTGGTGCATATATATATATTTAGTACTAATATTGCTTCATTATCTATGATATCCTTTAGCAAAACATCGTTTCCTTCCTTATCTCTTTTTATTAGATCAATTTTTGCTTTTTCTTGATCTGAGATCAGGATGGGATTACCCCTGCTTTTTTTACTTCATCTGAAGCATAATAGAATCTGTTCCATCCTTTTATCTTTACTCTGTATGTATCACTCTGCTTTAAATATGTTTCTTGTGAACAACATATTGTCAGATTCTGGCTTTTAATCCAGTCTGCTATTTGCTTCTGCTTTATGGGAGAGTTTTCCCCATTAACATTTATGGTTAAAACTACTAATTCTGAATTTCCTGCCATCTAATTATCCCCGAATTATACTTTTCTCTTTTTTCCCCCCTTTTCCTACTCCACAGTATTTAATTTACTAGTCTGACTTGCTTTAAGCAGCCCTCCCACTTTCGAATCCTTTCCCTTTCAGAGTCCCTCCCCCTTTATTATACCTTTCCCCTACCATTTCTGTTTTCCCTTCTATTTAGCCTATACTTTCCCTTTTGGCCTTTCTCCTCCAACTTTTCAATAAGGAGAAAGAAGTTTCGGTAAACCAAATATGTCTAATATTTCTCTTTGAGCAAAATCTAATGAGAATAAAATTCACACAGTGTCCATCCTCCCCCCCCCCTTCTTTTCCTCAAATATAATAATTTCCTTTGTCTCTTTGTAAGATGCAATTTCCCTAAAAATTTTTACCTCCACTTTTCCCTTTTTCTAGTGGTGGCTCTCCTGCCTTCATCACTTCTTCACCTGAGACCAAGGCTCATCTATAGATCCTCCAGAAAGCTAGTCTGGACACTAAATTTTGGCATCCAAACATGGGGCACTAAATGTGATGCACTAGACTTGACGCTCTGGATGTAAGGACCTACACTCAGCAGTTCAACTGATGCAATTGTAAGCTCAGTGGAGAAGTCCCCGTGACCTGGAAATAGGGTTATACAAAAATAGAAAAGAAGACAACTTTGGTAAGAGCTAAATTACTCACTTTCATTTTTCATCTGAAATGGGCCAAATACTAAGAAAAGAGCCTCCTCCATCCCAGGGGAGCAGCTTTGTCCAACCCCTATGTCAAGATTACAAAAGGCATTAGTTAAAGCTAAAGAGAAAGGATAGGATACATCTTATTTAAGAATAGAAAAAGTACCCTGTGATTGAAGAATTTGACTCTTCCAGGTCAAGCCAAGAGAAGATAAACTCCTTTTCATCTGGAAATTGTCAAAGATCTGAAAAAGGCTTGCACTCTTTATGGGTCTACATTATCTTATGTTAAGATGCTATTAGAGAATTTGCTTATAAAATTTTAACCCTTAGTGATGGGAAATCTATAGCAAAGACATGTTTAGAACCTGGACAAAACTTATGGCTTTCTGAATATAGTGAACTCTGTAGAATACAAGCCCAATGAAATAGGCAACCTAGAGTTAATATAAGAGTCAACTGTGATCAAGTAGAAAGTGTAGGTCCTTATGCAGACATTTTAGTACAGATTAATTATCCTATAGAAGTATATGAGCAAATTGCTTCTGCTGCTATCAAAGCATGGGGCACCCTCCCAAGAAGACAAGATAGAGGGGAAGCCTTTATGAAAATAGCCCAAGATCCAAATGAATCCTTTGCTGATTTCATGGGTAGTCTGCAGATAGCTGTCATATGAACTATTAGTGAAAATGTAGCAACAGAAATTATGATATGACAATTTGCTAAAGAAAATGCTAATGAGGATTGTAGAAGAATTATACTAGGACTATACAAGGATGCTCCTTTAAATGAGATCATAAGGCACAGTGTCATAGTGGGCACAAATAAGTTTTATACCCAGGCTATAATGCAGGCTTCTCAAGATCTGAACATGGGAAGACAGGGTCCCTTTTGGTGAGGGACTTCCAGAGCAACTCATCAATGTTTTCAATGTGATAAAGTAGAGTATTTGAAAGCTCAATATTTAGCATAAAGATAAAGTGAAAAAATAGGGTGGGAGAACCAGATCCAAAACTCTATGACTAAAATGCAACAAAGGCTTCCATTGGGCATCAGAATATAGAATGACTCAGGGAAAGGGGAAGTGGGCCTTGGCTCCAGGGCCCCAGGCAAAAAACACATGGAGCATAATGGCAGCCAATGTTACACCCAGAGAGTTTTTCAAAGTTCAGTACTCCAACATGATCAATCAGCCAAGAAGCTGTTGGAAGGAAGGGATTACAATTGGGGAGAATAGAGTTGTATGCAGCTGAGACAACTGAGATAGCCCCTGGAGAAGTGAAATCTATCCTGGTCCAGCCTATGGATCCCTTGCCTCCACACACAGTAGGCTTGACCATTTCACCTCCTAAGAGTAGTTACAAAACAGTGTCTATCCATACACTAATTTGGGAAACTGGGAAATATGTAGCTAATATCCCAGTCACTAATACAGGTAGACAAAGTGTAATTTATCACCCAGGAGAAGCAGTAGCATCAGGTCTACTGATACAGACTCCTGATAGACAATTTGGTGATATTTATCCAGATTTTTACTCCCAGCAGCTGTATTCTGCTTGGAATATTCCCAGTAATATTCTGGACAGCAGCTGTTATATCTGCCCATCCTATGCTCATGGTCTATATAAATGACCTACCATTAGAAGGATTGGTAGACACAGGTGCAGGTCATACAGTCATTAGAAGTGATAGTTGGCCCTGTCATTGGCCAAAGATTAAGGCAGACACCTAATATTTCTGGCTAAGGGGGATCAATAACAGCTGAAGTTATTGCTACCCCTTTGAGATAGACATTTGAAGGTGAAATAAGAGTTTTTACTCCTTTTGTAGTTGAAAAAATCCTCATCAATCTGTGGAGAAGAGACATCTTACAACAGTTAGGATTACAAATGAGTACTTCAGCTTTTTAGGCAAGGCTGCTGTTGAGGGCCTACCTGCATTCTAACCTGTTCCCATTCAAAGGAAAACTGATACACTGGTGTGGGTAGAACAGTGGCCCTTAAGAAGTGAAAAAATTCCAGCCTTATTAGATATACTACAGGAGCAACTTCACCAAGGACACTTATGACCTTCTGTAAGTTCTTACATTTCCCCTGTATTTGTCATAAAAAAAGAAAGAAAAAAAGAAAGAAAGAAATCTGGAAAATCAAGGATGTTGACTGATTTGAGAAAAGTAAATGAACAGATGGAAAGTAAGGGAACTCTTCAACCTGGACTTCCATCCATTGAGTAGGAACTCAATTGCCTAGAGAATGGCATCTTTGGGTTATAAACATTAAGGATTGTTTCTATTCTATCCCTCTGCATAAAGAGGATATGGAAAGATTTGCCTTTTCAGTTCCCAGCGTTAATTTAGCTGAGCCTTATAAAAGATATGAATGGACAGTTTTGCCACAGGGAATGAAAAATAGCCCTACTATGTGTCAAATGTATGTTGCTGCTGCTCTTACTCCAATAAGAAAAGCATTTCCAAAAGTTATGTTGTTACATTACATGGATAATATCTTGGGGTGTGCACCTGAGAAGCAAATGTTAGAAGCATGTCTACAAAAGACCATAGAAACACTAAGGAACTACAAATTGCATATAGCTCCAGAAAAAAATTAAAAGGCACGCTCTTTTTCAATATTTAGGATATGAAGTATATCCTAAGGTGCTTATAGTACAAAAGCTTTCTTCAAGAATAGTGAAATTGAACATCTTAAATGATTTTCAAATATTGATGGCAGATAGCCAATGAATGCATCCACTGTTAGGCTTAACTATCAGTTACAACCATTATATGATATTTTAAGAGGAGATACTGCTTTAAACTCACCATGCCAGCTAACAAAAGAAGTTCAAGAGGCTTTAAAAGAAGATGAATTGGCTTTATCCAATGCGGTTGAAAGAGTTACTCAAAAACCTTTGGAAATATCGGTTTTTGCTACACAAGAGGCACCCACAGCAACTTCATCAAGAAGACAGTGTGATAGAGTGGGTGAACCTCCCAGCACAAGCAGAACAAAGTCTTACTATTTACTTACCCAGTGCTTGTGGCTAGAATTTAACTAAAGGCCATTAAGTGAGCAGTACAATTATCTGGGATAAGAACTGACAAGATATACATCTTTTATACCAATGCATAAATTAATGTATTCTGTGAAACCATCCCAGAGTGGCAAATTTTATTCCCCACAGCTCCAAATTTTACACACGGGTCTCCATTAAAGATAGCCAGACTATTACATAATTGGTGATGGATTCTTGAAGAAAAGGTTTCTAAGGTTCCTCTTAAAGGACAACTATCTTTACAGATCTATCCAAACTTAACATTTGTGCTATGTACTCTCATGACAACTACAAAGAAAGTAGTCAGAACTCCTTTTCAGTCCACTCAGCAGAATGAATTGTATGTAATCATGCTAGCTCTTACTTATTATCCAGGAGATGTAAATATAATCTGATTTGGCCCATTCAGTAGATGTGGTACAAAGAATTGCCACAGCGCAAATAAAATTTGTAGCTTCTAATATATGTCATCTCTTTAAGGAACTTAAAGAGCAAGCAAGAAAGCATCCAGGTAAGATTTATATCTTGCATGTCCACTCTCATAGTGGTCTTCCAGGTCCAATTTTTGACGGTAATTCAAAGGCAGATAGCCTTTTAACTATGTTGGCCAATGCTCCTTTATTTCAAGAAATCCAAGAAACTCATTCTAAATATCATCAGACTGCTCAAGCTTTATGTTTGCAAATTGGGATAACAAAAGAATAAGCTAGGAACATAGTAAAAGCCTGTATAGCTTGCCTTCCTTTCCATGCTCCTCCGTTCCTTCTAGGGAAAAACCCTTGTGGTTTGAGACCCAATGAAATTTGGCAAATGGATATGACCCATTATAAATCTTTTGGCTGGTTGTCTTTTATCCATGTTGTAGTAGACACCTTTTCAGTATTGACTTTTGCAATAACAGCAGCAAAAGAGACAGCCTGAGTAGTCACTGAATTCCTTATACAAGCTTTTGCAAGTATGGGTGTGCCACAGCAACAAAAACAGATAATAGACCTGCATATATTTCTAAACATTTTGCACACTTTTGTGCACAGTATTAGATTTTACACACCATTGGCATACCCTTTAATCCTCAAGGACAGGCAATAGTAGAGAGGAGAAACAGAGACATTAAGATGTTCCTCCAAAAACAAAAGAAAGGGGAGCCACAGATAACCCTAGAGAACTTCTAAATCTAGCCCTTTATACTATTAACTTCTTGATTTTTGACAAAGATGCACTGTCTCTGGCAGACAGGTTATATAACCCACTGGAAGGGCAGCGCCCAATGCAAGTGGCTCCACTATCTTTAGATAATTGCCAGATGATGTAGAGAGACCCAGAAAGTGGTGAATGGAAGGTACCAGATAGGTTAACTGCATGGGGGAGAGGATTTGCTTGTATCTCTACAGATGGAGAAGGAATCAGATGGGTGCCAATGAGCTGTATTCACCTTGTCCATTGAAGAGAGATGGAGAAAATCCTTAAAACAAAGGAAAAGACCCAAGAAACATCAGATGGTTCCATCTCTGACAACGTGTGCCACTGAAAGAACCTGACAGTTAATGTGTATGGGAATTGCCTCATGAACATCAAAAATTGTTAGTAAGACTGTTGCAGGACTTCAGAACCTGCAGGAATCATTGGATTTTCTGACACATGAAGAAATGGACAATAAATTGGTTTTGGACTATCTCTTGGCTACTGAAGGAGGTATATGTGTGATTGTTATTTATATACCCTCCTTCTAGTACTTATGGACATGTATAATTCCTCATATTCATTCATGTTGTTTGTTACATCACTACTAGCCTGTGTTATATTACTATGTTCTTGTGTAATACCTCCCATGCTGATGGATTTAGGTATACCTTTTTCAACTAAGACCCTTCAACCCAAAGAAAACCTGCTAACAATATCTGGTTTGACTCCCTATTGCCCTTTGGTGCCCACCTCCCTTACTGAGAAGTCAGGGAAGGTGTGACCATCTGTATTCTAAAACAAAAGAAAGCGGGAAATGTTGAATTCTATAGATAATGGGAGAACTCTGGGAAAGGATACTTACAGCAGGGTGTTCACTCAGTGTGATTGATGAGATAATGGTTCTCTGTTATAGGTCAGAACTCTTAAAAAAGAATTCTTACAAGGTATAAAGTCAGTGGAATTGAGATAATGGCTATCTACTTTGGCATGGTGATTAATAGTTCTCTAAACTCAGTATGATTGATTTAATCTTACAACACATAATGGTTTCTTAGTGATATAATGACTGGCTTATACTCAGTGTAGAGCATATAAGCTGGGACTCAGAGGCAGAGAAGACAAGGGCCCTGGAGACAGGAACTCAAGCTCTCAGAGTCAAGGAGAGCCAAATTCATTCATCCCATCTTATATCACCATGGTGGCAGGGCTTTCCTCTTTAGCTTCCCCACTAAAACCAAGACTCTGGAAGGCCTCTAAGAAAGCTTGCCTGGGCCCCAGGCAATAGATTATGAAGAAGATAATAAAGGATTTAGACTTCAAGACCTAGCTATTCTTGTGGTGATTAATCTGCTGAAAGGAAGGCTGCTCCAAAACCTCCAGAAAACCAACAAGAACATTACAATTCTCTAGTTCACATATACTTAGTGAGATCTAATAATGTAATCAC
Organism: Sarcophilus harrisii; assembly: GCF_902635505.1. Taxonomy (NCBI): domain Eukaryota; kingdom Metazoa; phylum Chordata; class Mammalia; order Dasyuromorphia; family Dasyuridae; genus Sarcophilus; species Sarcophilus harrisii. Next base: position 201,081,447 of record NC_045426.1, read on the forward strand.
CCTAGTTGTCATATACTTAGTGTGATATGTGATGTAATGGTTCCACATTTGGCACATGCTCAGTGTGCTGCAGTGATGTAATCGTACTAAAGCATTTAGGGCTGAGAGGACTTGAAATAGACAGACTCCATCCTTGATCATCCTCATGGTGGCTCTCCTGCTTTCATCACTTCTCTGCCTAAGACCAAGGCTTATCCAGAGATCCTCCAGAAAGCTAGTCTGGACATTACATTTTGAGGTCATGTTTTTGTTTAGCTCTTGTCTTTTCATCAGAAATAAATGGAATTCACCTGTTTCATTGAATTCCCATCTTCTTCCCTGGAATAAAATGCTTAGTTTAGTGGGGTAGTTTATTCTTGACTGTATTCCAAGATCCTTCACCTCTTGGAATATCAGATTCCAGGCCCTTCAATGTTTTCAGGTGGAAGCTGCTAGATCCTGGGTGAGCCTTATTGTGGCTCCTCGGTATTTGAATTGTTTTTTCTGGATGTTTGTAATATGTTTTCCTTGATCAATAATTCTGAAATTTATCCATGATATTCCTCAGAGTTTTAATTTTGAGGTCTCTTTCAGGAGGTGGTTGGTGAATTCTTTCAATAGTTATTTTACCTTATGATTCTATGATATCAGGGCAATTGTCTTTGATGATTTCCTGAAAAATAGTGTCTAAGCTCTTTTTTCATCATGATTTTCACGGAGTCCAATAATCCTTAGATTGTCTCTCCTAGATCTTTTTTCCAGGTCAGTTGTTTTCCCAATTAGGTATTTTATATTTTTTTGGTTTTGCTTGACTGATTTTTGATGATCATCAAATCATTTCCATTTGTTCAGTTCTGAATTTTAGTGAATTATTTTCTTCATTTTGTTTTTTACTTTGTTTTATATTTGTCCAATTGAGTTTTTAAATGAGTTGTTTTGATCTATGGAATTTTTTTCCATTTCACAAATTCTGTTTTTTAAGGACTTATTTTCCTTTTCCATTTCACAAATTCTGTTTTTCATGGAGTTGTTTTCTTTTTCCATTTTGTCAAATCTATCTTTTAATAAGTTATATGCCCTTTCCAAACCCTATTGCAAAGTTTTGCTTTCTTTTCCCCATTTTTCTTCTTGATCTCCTTTTAAGATCCTTTTAAATTTCTACTATGAGAGCCTTGTGTGGTGGGGACCAGATTATATTGCCTTTTGGGGCTTCATCTGAAGACAATCTGCTTTTTAGTCTCCTCAGGTTTTGAAATCTGTTCTTCTCTTTCACCGTAAAAACTATCTATGGTTAGAGTTCTCTTAGCCTTTTTACTCATTTTTTTTTAATATTGGGATCTGCTTTTAGGACAAGAGAGGTTTTCCAAGCTTTTTCTTCAAGCAGAAGTGAAGCAGCAATGGCTGCGCTGGGATTGTGGTGACTCACTCCCAGTGCAAAGTGGATGGGGCCAGGTCCCATGAGATTCTGGCATTTTGGGGTTCACTGTTTACCTTTTGTGTTTGTGTTGGATGTTTTATAACTTCTCTCCTGATTTACTGGCTTACAACCAGGGCAGAGTGGCCAACACTGCTGTACATTCTTCCCTGCAAATACTCCATCTCACAGAGACCATACCTAGCTCCGTCTCTGCACCACATGCATGTGCTGGTGTCCATGCTTTGCCTGCCTACACTTGGCCACCTCCCTCTGTGACTGACCAAAACAGACCTTTTTTGGCAATATTTGAAATTATCTTTTGCTGGTAATTTTCTGCAATCTCAATATTCTTGGATTCTGCCAATCTAGAACTGATTCAGGGGCTGGATTTGCTAATTAGTTGAGGGTCATGGGGAAGATCAGAAAGAAAGGTGTGTCTTCTCTGCCATCTTGGATCTGCCCCCTCAAGTCTGTTTTATTTTATTTATTTTATTTTTTTATTAGTATAGCTATTTATTGACAGAACATATGCATAGGTAATGTTTCAACATTAACCCTTGCAAACACTTCTGTTCCAATTTTTCCCTTCCTTCCCTCCTCCTCCTCCCCTAGAAGGCAGGCAGTGTCATACATGTTAAACAATTAAAAATATATCTTAAATACATTTTATGTACATATTTATACAGTTCTCTTGTTGCACAAGAAAAATCAGATTTAGAAAGAAGGTAAAAATAACCTGGGAAGGAAAACAAAAATGCAAGCAAACAATAACAGAAGGAGTGTGAATAGTATGTTGTGGTCCACATTCATTTCCCAGTGTTCTTTTGCTGGGTGTAGCTCATCACTGATCAATTGCAATTGAACTGAATCCTCTCATTGCCAAACATAGTCACTTCCATCAGAATTGATCCTCATATAGTATTGTTGTTGAAGTGTATAATGATCTCCTGGTTCTGCTCATTTCACTTAGCATCAGTTCAAGTAAGTCTCTCCAGGCTTCTCCGTATTTATCCTGCTGGTCATTTCTTACAAAACAATAATATTCCATAACATTCATATACCATAACTTATTCAGCCATTATCCAATTAATGGGCATCCCATTCAATTTCCAGTTTCTAGCAACTACAAAAAGAGCTGCCACAAATATTTTTGCACATACAGGTCTCTTTCCCTTCCTTAATATCTCTTTGCTATATAAGCGCCATAGTAACACTTCTAGATCAAAGGGTATGCATAATTTTATAACTTTTTGAGAATAGTTCCAAATTGCTCTCCAGAGTGGTTGGATCCATTCACAATGCCACCAACAATGCATCAGTGTCCCAGTTTTCCCACATCCCCTCCAACATTCATAATTATCTTTTCCTGTCATCTTAGTCAATCTGACAGGTATGTAGTGGTATTTCAGAGTTGTCTTTATTTGCATTTCTCTAATCAATAATGATTTGGAAACCTTTTCTTATGACTAGATATAGTTTCAATTTCATCATCTGAAAATTGTCTGGAATTTTGACAGACAATTATCCTTTGACCATTTATCAATTGGAGAATGACTTGATTTCTTATAAATTAAAGTCAATTTTCTATATATTTTGGAAATGAGGCCTTTATCAGAACTTTTAAGTATAAAAATGTTTTCACAGTTTATTGTTCCCTACTAATCTTGTCTGCATTAGTTTTGTTTATACAAAAGCTTTTTAACTTGATATAATCAATATTTTCTATTTTGTGATCAATAATGATCTCTAGTTCTTCTTTGGTCACAAATTCCTTCCTCCTCCACAAGTCTGAGAGGTAAACTATCCTACGTTCTTCTAATTTATTTATAATCTCATTCTTTATGCCTAAATCATGAACCCATTTTGATCTTATCTTGGTGTATGGTATTGTGTGGGTCCATGCCTAGTATCTGCCATATTAATTTCCAAATTTCCCAGCAGTTTTTGTCAAATAATGAATTCTTATCCCAAAAATGGGGTCTTTGGGTTTTTCAAACACTAGATTGCTATAGTTATTGACTATTTTGTCCTGTGAGCCTAACCTATTCTACTGATCAACTAGTCTATTTCTTAGCCAATACCAAATGGTTTTGGTGATCACTGCTTTACAATATAGTTTTAGATCAGGTACAGCTAGGCCACCTTCATTTGATTTTTTTTTTCATTAGTTCCCTTGAAATTCTTGACCTTTTGTTTTTCCAGATGAATTTTGTTGTTATTTTTTCTAGGTTATTAAAAATAGTTTCTTGGGAGTCTGATTGGTATAGCACTAAATAAACAGATTAGTTTAGGTAGTATGGTCATCTTTATTATATTTGCTCAGCCCATCCAAGAGCAATTAATATTATTCCAATTGTTTAGATCTGACTTTATTTGTGTGAAAAGTATTTTGTAGTTTTGCTCATATAATTCCTGACTTTCCCCTGGCTGATAGATTCCCAAATATTTTATACTATCGGCATTTATACTTTAAATGGAATTTCTCCTTGTAACTCTGTTGGATTTTGTTAGTGATATATAGGAATGTTGATGATTTATGTGGGTTTCTTTTGTATCCTGCAAATTTGCTAAAGTTGTGGATTATTTCTAATAGCTTTTTAGTTGATTTTCTGGGGTTTTCTAAATATACCATCATATCATCTGGAAAAAGTGATAATTTGGTTTCCCCATTACTTACTCAAATTCCTTTCATCTCTTTTTTCTTCTCTTATTGCTACAGCTAGCATTTCTAATACAATATTGAATAGTAATGGTGATAGTAGGTAACTTTGTTTCACTCCTGATTTTATTGGGAATGGACATATGATGCTTATTGATGGTTTTAAATAAATGTTACTGACTATTTTAAGGGAAAAATCCATTTATTTCTATACTCTCTAGTGTTTTTAATAGGAATGGGTATTGGATTTTATCAAATACTTTTTCTGCATCTATTGAGATGATCATATGGTTTTTGTTAATTTGGTTATTGATATAATCAATGATGTTAATAGGTTTCCTAATATTGAACCAGCCCTGCATTCCTGATATAAATCCAACTTGATCATTCTGGGGATGATTTTCTGTAATCTTTTTGCTTGTATTTTATGTTCATTAGTTTATGTATGTTCATTAGAGAGATTGTTCTATCATTTTATTTCTCTGTTTTCTTCCTACCTGGTTTAGGTGTCTGTACCATGTCTGTGTCATAAAAGAATTTGGTAGTACTTCTTCAATCCCTATTTTTTTCAAATAGTTTATATAGCATTGGAGTAAAGGGTTCTTTAAATGTTTGGTAGAATTCACATGTAAATCCATCTGGTCCTGGGGATTTTTTCTTAGGGAGTTGATTAATAGCTTGTTCTATTTCTTTTTCTAAAATATGACTGTTTAACCAATTCACTTCTTCCTTTGTTAATCTGGGCAAGCTATATTTTTGAAGGTATTCATCTATTTCATTTAAGTTATCAAATTTATTGGCATAAAGTTGGGCAAAGTAACTCCTAATTATTGTTATAATTTCCTCTTCATTAGTGGCAATTTCTCCCTTTTCATTTTTTAAGACTAATAATTTGATTTTCCTCTTTCCTTAAGAATTTATCTATTTTTCTGGTTTTTTTCATAGAACCAACTCTTAGTTTTATTTATTGATTCAATAGTTTTTTATTTCAATTTTATTCATATCTCCTTTTATTTTTAGAATTTCAAATTTAGAATTTCATTGGGGGATTTTAATTTGCTCTTTTTCTAGCTTTTTTAATTGTAAGCCTAATTTATTGATTTTCTCTTTCTCTATTTTATGCAAGTAGGCCTTTAGAGCTATAAAATTTCCCCTTATTACCACTTGGCTGCATCCCACACATTTTGGTATGGCGTCTCATTATTGTCATTTTCTTGGGTGAAATTATTAATTTTGTCTATGATTTGCTGTTTCATCCAGTCATTCTTTAGGGTGAGATTATTTAGTTTCCAAAACTTTTTGGTCTATTTCCCCTTGCCATTTCATTTCCCCTTGCCAATTACATTTCATAAAAATGTAATTTTTATTACATTGTGATCTGAAAATAATGCATTCATTATTTCTGCCTTTCTGCATTTGAATTTGAGGTCTTTATTCCTAATATATGGTCAATTTTTGAGTAGGTTCCATGAATTGCCGAAAAGAAAGTATACTCCTTTCTGTCTCCATTAAGTTTTCTCCAAAGATCTATCATAACTAATTTTCTAGTGTTATATTTATCTCTTTAACTTCTTTCTTATTTATTTTGTGGTTTGATTTTAGTTTTGAGAGTGCAAGGTTGAGATCTCCCACATATATAGTTTTGCTGTCTATTTCTTCTTGCAGTTCTCTTAACTTCTCCTTTAGGAATTTAGATGCTACACCACTTGGTGCATATATCTTTGATATTGCTATTGCTTCATTATCTGTGTTACTCTTTAGCAAGATATTGTTTCCTTCCTTATCTCTTTTAATTAGATCAATTTTTTGCTGTTGCTTGATCTGAGATCAGGATGGTTACCCCTGCTTTTTTTACTTCACCTGAAGCATAGTAGATTCTGCTCCAGTTTTTTTACCTTTATTCTGCATGTATTGCCATGCTTCAAGTGTTTTTCTGTAAAGAACATATTGTAGGATTCTGACTTTTAATCCAGTCTGCTATCCTTCTCTGCTTTATGGGGAAGTTTACCCCATTCCTATTTAAGGTTAAAATTACTAATTCTGTATTTCCTGCCATCTTTTTAACCCCAGATTATGCTTTTCTCTTTCCTTTCCCCATTACTCCTCTCCTCCATATTAAACTTGTGAGCACCGCTTGCCTCATACAACCCTCCCTCTTTACAATCCATGTCTCCCCCTTAAAGTCCCTCCCTTTTTCTTAAACTTTTCCCTTACAATTTTGGTATTTCCTTATATTTAGCCTACTCCTTCCCGTTTTGCTTTTTCCCTCTCACTTTTCACTGAGTTGACAGAAGCTTCTCTGTAAATCAAATATATCTAATATTTTCTCTTTGAGCCAATTCTGATGAGAGTAAGATTCACACTATGTTCATCCCCTTCGCTTCTTTCCCTCAGATATAATAGGTTTCCTTTGCCTCTTCATGAGATGTAGTACCTCCACTTTTTCCTTATCCTAGTACAATTTCCTTTCCACCTCTAGATTCTTTTTTTATATTATAACGATAAAACCTAATTATACATGTACTCTTTATGTATATTCATAACAGAAATATAGTTCCTAAGATTTCTTTCTATGTTTTTATGTTTCTTTTGAGTCCTATATTTGAAGGTCAAACTTTTTGTTTATTCTGTTTTTTTCATCATGAAATTCACGTATTTCATTGAATGTCCATCTTCTTCCCTAGAAGAAAATTGTAAGTTTGACTGGGTAAGTTATTCTTGGCTGCATACGAAATTCCTTTGCCTTTCAGAATATCAGATTCCAGGCCCTTCAATCCTTTTAATATGAACGCTGCTAGATCCTGAGTAATCCTTATTGTGGTTCCCCTGTATATGAATTGTTGTTGTTGTTGTTGTTGTTGTTTTGATGTTTTGTTTTTCCTAGCTGCTTGTAGTATTTTTAATTTGGTCTGATAATTCTGGAATTTAGCCACAATATTTCTTAGAGTTTTGATTTTAGAATCTCAGTAAATGATCAATGAATTCTTTCAATGTCTATTTTACCTTCTGTTTTTATGACTTTGATAATATCATTTTTTATGTCTCTTTGATGATACCCTGAAAAATAGTGTCTAGGCTCTTTTTTTCATCAAGATTTTCAGAAAGTCCAATAATCCTTCAATTATCTCTCTTAGATCTATTTTCCGGGTCTGTTGTTTTCCCAAGTAGGTATTTAACAGTTTTTCAATTTTTTTGGTTTTTTCTTGACTGATTCTTGGTTATCTCCTCATGTATTCATTTCCATTTCTTCAATTCTGATTTTTAATGAATATTTTCTTCATTTACTTTTTTATTTCTTTTTGTAATTGTCCAACTGAGTTTTTAAATGAGTTGTTTTGTTTTATGGAATTTTTTTCCATTTCACCAATTTTATTTTTTAGAGAGCTATTTGCTTTTTTCCAATTCACTAATTCTGTTTTTCAAGGATTTGACTTCTTTATCCCCTCTATCTTTTAATTAGTAGGATGACTTATCCAAACCTCTTGCAAAGCTTTCCTTTCCTTTCCCCATTTTTCTTCTAGCTCTCTTGTAAGAACCCTTCTAATTTCTTCTATAAGAGCCTTATGTGATGGGGACCAGACTATATCATTATTTGGGGCTTCATCTGGAGACAATCTGATTTTAGTCTCCTCATGGTTTGAAGTCTGGTCTCTTGCAGTATAGAAGTTGTCTATAGTTAGAGCCCACTTGGCCTTTTTACTCATTTTGAAAAAACAAAAAACTGCAGTCTGCTTTCGAGGCAGTGTGTGCTACCAAGTTTCCTCAACAGATAACAGGAAGTAGCAGTGAAGCAACAGTGGGACAGCAATGACTGCACTGGGATCAGCAGTTGTGTGCTGAGTCACTCCACATGCTGGATGGGTGTGTCCAGGTTCCAAGATACTCTAGTGTTTTGGGGTTATATCCTTTACTCCTTGTGTTTATAGCTTCTCTGCTGATCTACTAGCTTGCTGCCAGGGCAGAGTAGCTGACACTGTGGTAAAGTTCTCCCCGCTAATTTTCTGCTGGCTGAGAACACACCCCTGCCTCCCTCTGGTCTGCTCAGCAAGAGCTGCCTTCCGTGCTCTCACTGCCAACTTGCCTGTTGCTTCTCCTAGCCTACCCACCCCTGCCTGCAAGCAAAAACAGACCTTTTCTGGCAAATTTCAAGATTATCTTCTGTTGGTAATGTGCTGTACTTGCAATATTTGTGGGTTCTGACAGTCAAGCATTAATTCTAAGGCTGTTTCATATAAAGTAGTCTGAGGATAAAGGAAAGCTTAGATAAACGGTGTGTCCTTCCCAACATCTTGGCTCCACTCCCCTCAAGTCTGATTTAAAAGCACACCTACCAGAAGTATTTCTTGGTCCTCCTTAATGCTAGTTCCTGCTATTTGAGACTACCTCCTATTCTTCCTGTGTGTGTCTTCTTCTTTTCATATTGTCTCCTTCATTAGATTGAAAGCTCTTTGAAGGCAAAATCTGTTTCTTCATCTCTGCAGCATGTAACACAGTGCCTTATCTATAGTGGATGTTTAATAGATGCTTGTTGACTTGACTCAGCTTTCCCCCTTTCTGTTTTATGAAGGTAAGTAGGTAATAATTAATAACTTGTCTTTGTAATGACACTTGGAGGTTATACATACATTAAAATCAGGAGAAAAACAGAATTCTCAACGTAAATGATAAGATCTCTGACAGATAAACCTAAACTCTTGAACTTCAAGTTTAGCCCCCATTCCTGTTCCCCAAAATACCTTCACCAAAAAAAGTAAAGTCCTAGTTTTATATGCTATGAAACTAAAGACTCTTAGATGGAGTTTAAATACTTCTGAGAATTTTTTTGAAAGGAAAACAGGTCATTCTATCAAAAGCAAAAGGAAAAAAAATCCAAGAAATATTTTTTCCCTAAGGCAATTGCTAAAGCAAACATGATTGTTTTTTAAAGAGATATAAAATAATCTGACATTTAAATTATGAAAATAAATGCAACGTAAAATGCACTCTTGCAATAAGTAACATTTAAGCCAAATATTTTAGTTGAAACTACAAGTTGAAAGCAAAGAGAAACTCCACTATCATATGACCCCTGAGATTATGCCTAATGTGTCCAGAAAGATCAGCATCCAGTAGATCATGATATAATGGAAACTCCTAATTGGAGTTAGGAAAAATTCCACTTTTTGTATTCCCACAGCCTTGACTAGATGCAAACACTTTTATTTAGTCTAACAACTGGAACTGCAATTAGGACCAGGTTCTGTACACTTGTCAAAACCATTGTGTGCAAGACTAGGTCTCTCCCTATAAAGTTTGTGAATTGAAGAATGGATTGATAGGAAAAGTTTCTTTGTGTCTGGATTTGAGAAACTAAATTAAGCTTGAAATAAATGAAGACTGGGATGAAGTTGAGATGAAAGATATCATGTTGAGCCTTTAACTCTGTAGGCATCTTAGAGCAGAGGACTCAGACTGAAGGAAATTTCAAGAAAAGATTAATTCTTTCCCTCAACTTACCTAACAATGCCTGTCTATCCACAGACACTGAAATATAATTTTCTGTTTCTTTATACAAATGTATTTCCAGCAAAATGACAATTTTATGTTCCTCATTCTTAAAATGAGTTAATTATTATAAGAGGGTTGTCTTAAAAATAAGATAAAAGTCTTCCATCACAATGATTATCATGTAATATTTCCATCAATGTAGCAGCCTTAAATCCCTGGAAAACAAGCAAGGAGAGCTATTCTTTTTTTTTTTTTTTTAAATCTCATAAATGTCTTATATTACACAGGAAAAGTCCAAATCTTAAGTATTAGACAATTAGATCTAAATATTCTTAAATTTTATTATGATTGCTTCCAATTTATATTGCGATATAGTTTTATTCAATATTAATGCAATAGTGGGCAATAGTAAAAACTCTGAAAAAAAAGTTGCCTATGCTGAAAATGCAGTTCATGCTATCATATAGCCAACAGGAAACTTAGTCAGCATGGCATATGAGATCAGAAATTAAATTCCAACTATGTATTTCTTGGTTTAAAAAAATTCCTCTAGCACATAATATTATTATAGAAAATGATAAGCAAAATCATGGATCAGAAAATTAGATTTTAATATTAATAGAAAATATTAGTAGAAAATTACTTTGTAACCATTCTCAGCATCTGTAATTATTTGGCCTATTGTAGACTTTAACAGAGTTAAATCCTTAGTAATTCTAATGATAAACTAACATTCTGTCCAAAAAAACAGGACATTGTTTGATCACCTGAATATAATTGATGGAAGATGAGTAGGAGTTTGGGTTAGAATTATATCACTTCAATAATATTCATAAGCTTCAACAGTGGGGATTTATGTATTATTTTGAAGTGCCATGTGAGTAAAATAAGTTCATATTAATCATGTCACAAAGAAAATTTTATGCCTTCTCTCAAGAATGAAGATATGTGTATATTATTATTATTACCATTATTATTATGATTAACCAATTAAATTATTCTTGTTTTATGACACAGCAATTAAAATAGTTTGTATATTGTGGGAACACTACCAAAAATAGCTTCACTCCCTCTTTCAAATTTAAAAAAATAGACTTTCTTAACTTCATATAACAAAAGCACTTGGAAAAGAAAAAAAATTGTTTCTTTAACAATGGAATGTACATTCAAGCACTAGCAATGCAGAGCTAAAATTCAACCTGTTTCTACTTGATAAAAATACTTTAATATTGGTATTGGACACATTACTAAAAAATAAATAAATAAAGGCATTTCTGTGGAGAGGGGATACTTGTATAATGTTTTTAGAAGATAAAGATTTATATTCTATTGCAGAAATTTGATGTTATTTATGTTAAAGTATCACTATTTCACACAGAACTAGATAGAAGACATTTGCTGACATCTCATTCAATATTCCTTGGCTAGCATACTGATCAACAATCAACACTAAGCTTCCAAAGCTGGTCTACCCTCAAATCACTTATTGTGTAATTCTTAAATTGTTCTTTTAACACATTAAAATTCCCATTAAAATAACTTACCATTTTACAGAATAAAACAAGGAAATGCAGAACTCAAACTATATTGTCACTCAGCTTTTAAAAGGCAGTTCAAGGGCCTCAGGGACTCTTTTCATCTATTATAAGTACTGGCAATATGATGTGACTGTTAACATAACTGGATACCAGATGAAGTGAATTATCCAAACTGCAAAGGCTTCTACTTTCATTCCATTTAAGCCTCAATTTAAAACAGCAACTGATGGGTGTTATGATAGATTTAATATGAACCATTTCTGACACAATAAAATTAGAAGGATTTTTTAAACCACTGAACAAATATATAATTTACTAAGCATGAAGATAAGTCAGAAATTGAATAGGGTGCTCCCAGTATGGAAGATATTGCACAGTAGAGTCTGCCACTGAGAAGAATGAATATCTTTGTCTTAAATATTTTTCCCCTAGAGGAATATTTTAGTGAAGGAAATAACTGTAGGACTGGACAAGAGCAACAAAGACAAGTTCTATAGAGAAAAGGACAAATTCCTGATTCAAAACATTTCAAAATACACATTTTCAATTGAGTCAATTTAGAATGTTCTAAATAATTTTTTCTCATTTAAGTAAGAGCCCCCTTGCAGTCACTTCATTTCCCACTTAGCTGCCAGTCTTAATTATGTTACTATACTATACTCCTTATATGCTATCCACCACCACTCTTCCTCCCAATTAGGTTATGAGCCTCTTGAGGGCAACAATTTCCTTTTCTTAAAAAACAAACAAACAAAAAACACTTTAGTGTTTAATACAGAATCTTGCACATAGTAAGTCTTTAATAAATGTTTATCGACATACTTTTTTTTTAAGTGACATGCTTTTTTCCTCCATTTTGCTGAATAGGTGTTGATAAAATGTCCTACATATTTTTCTTCAAAACTAATTCACTTTATAAATAATTTGTAACAATAAAAAGTGCACTTTTTTCAATAAGAAAATGAAAAGTTTTTAATTCTTTGATTAAATTAAAAAGCATATTTAACTACAAAACATACAGATTTTTACTCATACCTATTTTTGTGATAAGTGAATACTCTGCCACCACGACACTCCCAGAAGATAAGGTATTTCACATTTCACCTCTCCTTGATGTTATCCACTGTTAAGGTTGAACCCAAAAAATTTGGGGTCAGAGACTGGTGTCATGAGATGTCTCAAAAGAATTTGCAGGCTTTAACATATTTCCTAGTCAATGGCAAAGTTTTATTTAATTATAGTACCATTACAAGCAGACTAAATTTCAAGTAAATTTAGCAAAGTCCTAAGAGAAGAGACAGCTTTATCCAACTTTCTATCACTGACATGCTAATTTTATGGCCCAGAGGTAGGGCCAGGGCCAAGGAGTAGTCTCTGGAATTTGGTTTTCACTGACCAAAAGATTATCACTATTATCTCAGGAGTTTGTTCTGTGGGACTATCCTGAAACCAGAAGCTATCTGACAATCAGTAATGAATTGAGCAGTAGTCTCTTCAGAATCAGACATATTTTGACCAGATTGGGAATACGGGAAGTCCCTGAGGTAGACTCAAAAGTCAGAAGATTTAGGATTATTGACTTAATTGTTACAACAGAAGCCCCCATCTAAAATCAGGGGACCTCAAAAGCATTGCTATATTATATCACCACCACCTTTAAGAATTGGCTCAAATTTCTAACAATTGTGTTTCTTCACTTTTAGGGATTCCTAATTCTACTTAACAGTCATATTAGCTTTTAAATAGGAAATTTTACTTCAAACATATAATAATAAACATACACATATTTTACCCAAAAGTTTACAGGCTGAATTCCTCTTATATTTTCTCTGGGGGAAGAAGGGAGTAAGAATTGATAGCAATTTCATTCTTATATAAGTTGACCCTACCAAGTTCCAAGTCCAAAGTTTCTCTGGACTTGTGTCAGAACATACAGGATTTTCCTGCTAAGATGCCAGCAACATTCCTTTTGGAATCTAGGCTCCTATGTCATGGTGGCTTGAATCCCATATCCAGGACCCCACTTGTTGCATTTAGAAATGAAAATGACAAATAAAACAGACTAGTCCCTAAGTCTGTTTTTTGAGACCAAAAGGCCTAAAGGGAGAAAGGGAAGGTCTGTACTTCTCTCTAATGTAACCTTCACTCCTGGATGCCACTGAGAGAGTCAGAGGTAGACAAAAAGAGAGATAGTCAAAGAGAGAAATAGCAAAAGAAAAAAGAAACAGCTATGGCAGGTGAAATAACTCAGGTAACAATGGTTCAAGCTTCTGAACACATCAATTCATTAAGCAATCATGCCAATTGCCCAACAGAACAGTTCCAATAGCTTTCATTAGCTTTGGCACTGCACCCCAAATATAGAAGGAGAGAAACTTTATAATTAGTTGTGAGAACTGCTGAAATGTTGGGTTTCCATGGTGTTGCAAATTTTGAGATAGTGCTGGATTGGGACAGTGGGTACCACTGACCAAGAGGTTTTCAGAATGTGAGAGGTAAAGGAAGATTATTATTCACAGAACAATTAGTGATCAGTAGAAGCCTTGAGCAAATAAGGAATTGGGAGGGTAGGAAGGCATAGGTGGATTCAGCCAATCAGAAAGAGTCTTGTGATTTTGAAAAATACACAAACTTAAAATAATAGCCCATCCAATCCAAACTAGTTGGGCGTCAGTGACCTGATTCGACCAAATCACTACTGTGCCTGCTTAATAGGCTAATTAAATATTAAACAACACATTCCAGAGGAGGAGTTTTCTGCCATTTTAGAACATGAAATGTATGATTGGGGGGGGGGGGTGGGGGGGGGGGGAGGGGGAGAGGAGGGAAAGTGACATATTTTATACATATTTAGGGGAAACATATAGTAGTTATATCAGAAAGATTGCAACCCAGATGAAATGGACCAATCTGTTCTCTGAAGTGAGGGGCTGTATCATATAAGCAAGTATAAAAGTTACCCCATTTCTGTACTTAGTGCTCCCTCTTCCTGAAGAGGAGTGGGGCCCACTTCCGGCCAGAAACATTAAGATGATTCCTTAAGATTTTTCTTTAATAAATTTTCCTTGATATCTGATTTTCAGTATCAAGAATGCTATTTCTAACATTAATTTAAAAAGGTCAATTAGTTAAAAGGAAACAATAAAAATAACCAATTAGGTAATCTGATTTCTAATTGAGGAAAGATTAAGGACTTTCCAAATTAGGAGGGGGAGAGCAAATAGGTATAATTCTGTTGAGTGGTAAAATACCCTAACAGCAATGGGGGTCTCCAAGACAGTGTCTCCAGGATGGTGTCTCCAGGCCATTGTTACAGATTTTGCAAAAGAATTCACAGTCCCAGTCTCCAAACGAGGTTTGGAAAAAATTAGGTTTATTTTCACTGAGAAGCTCTTTCTCTCAGTGGATCCCTTCCTGATTAGGAAGATAGCAAAGATTGGGATACAGAGTTTTGATTTTATTTAGCTTTCTATGGCTTGGAGCTAGGGAGTGGTTTGAGAGGCTAATTTCCAAATCAATAAAGAGTGATGGTTGTTTCCTAGGCCAAAATGATTCCTACATCTATTGGAGGTGAGAGTTTCCCAAGGGAACCAAGTAGGAGGGTGAGCATCATTTAGGAATTTTCCCAGAGGCCAAGAGGTGTTGAGATTCAGGGTTTTGACAACCCAGGTCCACCTCCACTTCCCAAAGATCAGGGTTACACAGAGTCCTATTGCATAATTTCCTTGAAATTAGAAAAAAAAAAAAAAGAAGTATCCCGCTCCCTTCAAGTCTTAATATTCAAAAACAATATGAGGCCATTTTTCAGATAAGATATATGGGTTGTTTGAAATGTATAATTGTGAAAAAACTCCTTGTATTAATCTTAATATCTGACAGAATTTCCAGTCAGCATATTTGAAGTCTTCAATTCATGATCTTTAAGTAACAGGTAGAGATGATCCAGCCTCCCATCCATGCAGTTACTTTCAAACAATGTAACAAAGCCCTCTCACAATCCCCAAAATTGAATCAAATTTTTCATAGAATAGAAACTGGACTACCTCCACTATTGAATAGAAAGAAATTGAGATGAGAGAGAGACAGAGAAGGAGATTGTCCCAGTTCTGTAGTTTTAAAGATAAAGGCTATTCCAGTTATGAACCCAATGGAAAGTCAATTCACTGACATGGAATTTGAGAATGCAGAATTTTTTTCCCAGAAGCAGGTCTCTGTCTTCTCCCATGTAAGTGTGTTTATATTATATGATTTGAGTATATGCCAAAACTGGATTACATTGGGGGAGGGGAGATTGCACAGAAAGAGGAAGGGAGAAAAGAGGAAGAGGAAAACCTGAACTTTCATTAGAATTCAGCAAAATTGGTGAAACAGGGATGCCCATTATCATCACTATTATTCAACATTGTACTAGAAATGCTTGCTTTAGCAATAAGAAAAGAAAAAGAAATAAAGGAATTCTAATAGGCAATGAGAAAATAAAGCTATCATTCTTTGCAGATGAAATGATGACATAGAGAATCTTACAAAATCATCCAAAAACCTACTGGAAACAATTAACAGCTTTAGCAAAATTGCAGGATATATAAAATAAACTCACCTTCCTCGCTCCCTCCCTCTTTTCCTCTGTCCCTAGTGCGCTCCCGCTCGCTTCCCCACGCACTCCCACTCTCTCCCCTGCACACTCCCGCTCACTCCCCTGCACGATCCCTTCCCTGCTCCCTCCCGCCATCTCTCCCTCTCTTCCTCCCTCCTTCCCTCTTTCTCTCCCTCCCTCTCTCTCCCTTGCTGCCTCGCTCCCTCCCTCGTTTCCTCCCTCACTCCCTCCCTTGCTCCCTCCCTTGCTCTCTCCCTTGTTCCCTCCCTCACTTTCTCCTTCTCTTTCTCCCTCTCTTCCTCCCTCCGCCTCTCTCTCCTTCCCTCTGTCTCTCTCTCTCTCCCTCCTTCCACCTCTCTCTCTCCCTCTCTCCCTCCCTCCCTTGCTCCCTCACTCACTTCCTCCCTTGCTCTCTCCCTTGCTTTCTCCCTCTCTCTCCTTCTCTCTCTCTCTCTCTCTCTCTCTCTCTCTCTCTCTCTCTCTCTCTCTCCTTCCCTCCTATTTAAAAAAAGATTTTTAAACTAATTCAGCAAATTGTTATTTGTATTCCTTCCCAGTGAGTTCCAATGACATCATGAGGGTGCTGAATTGGATTCAAGTGATCTTCATCATCTTCTTTCTAAATTAATGTCTTTCTCAAACTTCAGTTAGTCTAAGACAAAGTTCATTTATTAAGTGAGAGCTAGATACAAATTGAGACAAAAGATAGTCTAATTTACCTTCACAAAAAAATTTATCAATCTGGGAGGGCAAGACCCTCAAAGCTAGCACAAGAGTGGCAAGAAAGTATGGCAAGTGTGAGAGCCTGAGAATTGATTCAGAGAAATAATTAAAGGGTAGGAGCTTGTAACATTGTGTGTGTGTGTGTGTGTGTGTGTGTGTGTGTGATGGAATTCTTTGGCAATCTGATAAGCCTATAGATGACTCCCTCTTAGAATCATGTGCATAAAATAAAATACCAAGGCTTACAAAAACACAATTATATTGATAAATATCACATATTATTAAAAATAAATTAACAATTTCCTAATCTCATCTTTTTGGTCCATAAATAGCCTCTAGGGCATCATAAAAGCATTTTGGATATTTCTATCAGTATAAAATTGAATTTTTTTTCTACTTTGTTTTAAATTGAACTAAGAATCCTGCATCTCTCTAATATTTACTTGTACTTTACTTTTGATGAAATTAAATGCTGCCTTCTTAGAGACAGATGAGCTATCCTGCTGGTAAATCCTATAGATTTTTCATTTTTATTATCAGCTTCTGAATCTCACCATCATTTTCATCAGGTTAATCTTGATGTTTGTGAATGTTTTGATCCAGATGAATAAATGTAGCTCTGTACACCAAATCTCTGAAAGTTGCCCACTCCTTTTCAGCTCCTCTGTTGTCAAACATATGTTGGCTAAGCTTTCCTTCCAAATGTGTAGTGAACAGTTCCTTCTAAAAGAAATGCCCTAATTTGTTGACATAAAGTCTTTTCATAGTCCTCTTGCCTTAGGGCTATTTGAAAAGAACACGTGTATGATCAGTGCACATATACCACCTTCATTATTCTCACATATTGATTATTTCTTCTCTTTACAATGACATGGGTTACTAAATTTGCTATGATGCATCCAGGAAGTTTTACTAAATTTAAGCAAACAGAAAACAGTGTTGGTGATAAGGTCATGAGATGCAAAAATCATCGTAGTAAGTGACTATTGCTGCTGCCATTTTTTATTTTATTCCTCTCAAGTTCTCCCTACTCTATCTGGAAAGCTGTGTCTGCCAGAATTAATGTCACCCAGAATTATAAGCTTTTACTATTTTGCACACTGATAAGGTTTGTCATGAAGGAAGCAAAGGCGCTGGTGAGAATAGCATGAGCCATACTAGTGACAATTATATTATCATGAACCTGTAATTCACTCCTTTGATAAGCATCCAAGCTTGTGGACTAGGTCAATTTTTATTGCAAGACATATGCCAGGTTCACATTCCTCACCTTTACTGCAGCCACTTCAGAAAAATGTGTACCCAACTTTGGCTTCACTTAGCGAGCCTTCATTTTTAATCTTGTTTCACTCAGGAATGCTATTTGGATATGATATAAGTATATACATAAGCATGTGCATATTCCATATACTAATGATGAGTGGAATCATCTTTGCAAAAGTTTTTTGCATTTTTTTTTGCATGTTTTGACCACAGGGTGAGATCCCTGACTACTGTGGTAAACAAACCAGGCAGACAATTATTACGATATCCTTGGGAAAAGATGCACACAAATTCACTAAAGGAAATAATTCCTAAAAATTAGAGCTGACCAAATGAAAGATAATAACTTCATGAGACATCATGACATAATAAATGTCAAAAGGATGGAAAAAATGAATTGAAATAAAAAGTAATGCAGAGGGACTAAATAAAAGGTGATTGCAATTGTTAAGGCAAGAGATAATGAGGATATGAACTAGGGTGGAATCTGTGAAAGCTGATAAATGTATGATAAATGTTGGGAATATAGAAATAGTGAGAATTGACAACTGACTGGTTATAAGAATGAGGAACAATGAAAAATCAGCATGATAAGGTTGCAAATCTGATGATAGGAAGGATGGTGGTAACTTTGACAGAAATAAAGAAGTTTGGGAGAAGAGAGGATAATTTGGTAGAAATAAGTTGGAGATAATGAGCTTTGATTTAGATTTGTTGACTTTGAGATCTTTATGGTTCACTTTTACTTATGTATTATATATACATAATAATATATGGATATAATAAGATGTGGAAAGATTCAACCCAATTTAAAGATCAATTTTTTTGGAGTATACTATATGTGAGTATAATAGTAGTTATATTAATGTTTCTTTAAGTTTTTTGGGTCAACGTACATTTTTTTGGCAATTAAATAGAATAAATTGCTATCTAATCTAATTCAAATTGAGTATCTTTTATTACCTTTTGGGGAGATCTTAGAAATGAGCCAAAACCTAAACTCTAAGTCCTTTCTTCCAGAATTCCATGGTGATTGTATAAAAAAAAACTAAATAGAGGAACAAAAAAGACTCTGCTTCTGACCTGTATGTATAGATTCAGAGCAGAGGAGTCTCTCCAGTAAATAAATAAAGCAACACTCCAAACTCTTGAACTTAATAGTAATTTATTACATTTAGAAGTCATATCTCCTTTTAGACAGTAAGCTCCAAAGAAGCCTATTCTACAAACTTTATTTTTCCACACCCAGAATCCTCTTCATATAATAATAAGTGTTCTTTTAGAATTTGGGACTAGAACCCTTAGAGGAAGCTAAAGTCAGAATCAGGAGCAACTGAGTTCATGCTCTCTCTTCCCCTACTCTTACAGATATTGATTCTAGGCAAGATAATCTCTCAGTGTCCTAGAAAAATTATTGTTATATTTTTCTTTTCCTTTTTGTGGAGGTGTCAATTCACACCTATAAAGAGAATTTTCTCATTGGAAGTTTTTAAAACCAATTAAATCATGTCTGAATTGAAAAATTGAATTGAATGGTAATAAGAGGCAATCATTTAACAATGCTCCCAATTCCTTTGGAGACAATCCTGAATACACAAAAGAAATATGAGTAGAATAAAATTTAAATGTCTTCAAATAGAATTCTCAATCATGTGATAAAAAGATGGAGGCTTACACATGTTTTCTAATCCTCATAACTTCTAAAGCTTTTCCAAAATAAGAATTATTCTGAAGTAAAGCAATTGAATCTCCATAGTTTAAGACACCAAGGACATTAACAAGGTAACAACCCAATGAACTAAGAATTCCTAGCATATTCACTCAACATCTGTTCCACAACCAACCCTCATATTTTGGCCAGGTGGCACAGTTCTTGGATCCACCCAGCAACTGTTTTACTGCTACATTACCTCAACCCTTATTCTTGTCCTTACTCCACCATTCACATATAAAGAGAACAACTAAACTCTGCTCTTGCAAAGGTAGAGGTACAGGAAAGAAAAACTTTGATTTTCTGAGTCATGTGTCATTGTGCTATGTGTTATAACTGTTCAGTCAGACAACTAAGGAACAGAGAAAATTATGGCAGTGTACCAACATATATGTTAGGCTTCAAATAAAATTATGCAAGAAATAACACAGGAACGCTTTCCAGAATTTCTGAACATAGAAAACAAAGTACAGGGGCATCCAGATGAACTGTCAAATGAACTGGAATCAGTCTTTATTCTCTGGGTGATTTGAGCCACACAAAACAGGCTAGAGATGGAAAATCAGGACACAATCAGAAGTTTAATTTCAGAATGAGGAAATGGTATTTGCAAACAGAAGCCTCAGTGCCTAAGAAAGAAGGCTTAGCACTGTTAAGGCTGAGACCACTTATATATATGAAAGGTTTTGGTACACAACATAACCATTTTTAGATCTCAAGATAGTTCTGCAAAATTAGAAGGAATATAAAATGGGAGAGGAAAGGAAGAAAACAAAAAGAAATGTGTAACATAGGTCCACGAGAGATAATAAAGCAATGACTGATGTAATTTCTCAAGAAGTAGAAGGCTAATAGAAAAAAAAAATGGTAAAGGGGAAAAAGGAAAGTTTGAAACTAAGAAAGAAAAGGAAATATGTTATTCAGTTATGGGACAGAATGCTATTGAACAATACTTTCATAGAGATAAATCTTACTTAGAATTTTACTGAAAGTATTGAGGACAGTCATTCCAAACTTCCCTTTTTCTTCTTCCTAATCTCATATTACCTACATGTTTTCTATCATCTGCTTTTTTTTTCACCCCTCTCTCACATGATCAAATGGCCCTTTTCCTTGCCAATGTTAACATCTTTTCATGCAAAACTAACTTTATTCCAAATTTATCAATTGATATCCTGGTCAGCACTATCCTCTCAGTCACTTATAGGTGCCCTCCTTGAATCTTCATTTTTTCTCACCCCAACCCACCCCACCCTATCTGATTTGTTGCTAAAGCCTGCAATTTTTACCTTTGTTATATCTATCTAATATTCCCCTCTGATCCTCCTCTATTATTTCCACCCATGTGGATACAGGCCTTATTGTGGATACTGCCTTGGTATTCAAAAAGAAAGGAAAGACATTTGGGGAATCCAAAGCGGGTATTCAAAGTGGATTCGGATCACCCTCTCCAGTGGCAACATGAAATCACTAGAGAAAGTCTGTGCTGTTCTAATTAGAAAAGCCAAACAAAAGGGATCTGTTCGAATACTAAGACATTTCAAATCACATTTAGAAAAACTCCTTGTGGTAAAGATTCAAAAACTTGATATCTACATATATCTCATGATTTGCACAGTCCTTCTGAAACAGTAAAACAGTTCTCTTCTATCAATCACTGTTGAATCAGGTGTAGAAGTTTAACTCACTATTGCAAATACCTAATAATCATCTCTTAATAAATTGATTTCAACTACTAAAAATAAATACAGTTGTTCTTTCTAATTCTTCTGGGAATCGTTGTATCCAAGAGCAAGGCAAGCAGAAAAAAAATGGGGAAGGGATAAAGGGGACAGCTAGATAGTGTAGTGAATAGAGCAACAGCCCTGAAGTCAGGAGGACCTGAGTTCAAATGTAACCTCAGATACTTAACACTTCTGGCCTGTGTGATCCTGGGCAAGTCAGTCAATCTCAATTGTCTCATGAAAAAAAAAAAAGGTATAAAGAAAAACAAAAACCTATTAAACAAAGAAACAAAAAATACATTAAGAAGAAAAAAACCACAATCATAACTTTAAAATTTACAACTTTGAAGTGACTGGATTAAATGATAAGTAGCTGTGATGCTGAGATGAGGCCTTGAGTAAGAAGGAACTGACACCTGGTGAGTGCAGAAGCAGCAGGGCAGGGGCACTGCTGGCTATGAGCACTTGCAGGAGTATGAAGTTCTT
Organism: Sarcophilus harrisii; assembly: GCF_902635505.1. Taxonomy (NCBI): domain Eukaryota; kingdom Metazoa; phylum Chordata; class Mammalia; order Dasyuromorphia; family Dasyuridae; genus Sarcophilus; species Sarcophilus harrisii. The sequence goes on from NC_045426.1 coordinate 201,103,028, forward strand.
GGTTTAGGGTTCCTGGTCACAGTGGAGAGCTGAAGAAAAGTTTGAGGCACCATCTTCATATCCCACATTGGTGTGATTATACTAACACCTCTCATTAAAAAAAAATGAACTCTACCATTGAAACATATTATGGGAGTAGGGAAGACAGATTCATCTTCAGATGAGGACAATTTAGTAAGGAAAAAAAAAATTTCTACCCTAAAGAGTAACATGAAATGGCTCCATGCCCAGAGTGAATTTATAGAACTCAAAAAAGAATTCAAAAATCCAAGGAGATACATTGAACAAAAAAATTAAAACCATCCAAGAAAAACAAGATTATCAAAAAAAGTTAACCAATTATAAAAGGAGATACAAAGTCTCAAAGCTGAAAATAAATCTGAAAATTAGAATCAGGCAAGGGGATCCAATGAAGATATGAGAGACCAGGAAATAACAAAACAGATTATAAAGAATGAGAAAATAGAACAGAATGTGTAACATCTTGTAAGAAAAACAACAGATCTGGAGAACAGATCAAAAAAAGAAAATATAAAAATAATTGGATTGTCAGAAAGTTTGCCCAAAAAAACAATTTTGATACAATAATGAGGGACATGATCCAAGAAAATTTCCCTGAAATGATAGAACAAGAGGGGAAAGTAGAAATAGAAAAAATTCATCCATCACCGCCTCAAAGAGATCCTTTGTGGAAAACACACAGGAATAGATTATTGCCATATTTCAAAACCCTCATATCAAAGAGAAAGCTTTGCAAGAAACAAGAAAAAAACAAACACAATTACAATGACAATTGCTCAAGATTTATCAGCAGCTACAATAAAAGATGGCAGGTCTTGGATTCATATCTACAAAGAAGCAAAAAATATATCTAGCAAAAATTACCTATCAACCTGGGTGAGAAAAAAATGGATATTCAATGAATTTGGAGATTTTCGGGACTTTCTATCAAGCAAACCTGAACTTAAGAAAATTAACATATTACTGCCAAGAACAAAGACCAGTTTTAAGGAACTCAACATGAACAAATATGTTTAACAAAGACAAATTGTTTATGGTTTTTCAGCATAGGAAATGTATACTTTATGTTTAAGATTTATATCACCAAAAGGGTAAATTCAAAAGAAAGACTGGTAGGGTAAAGGTAAAAATAATAATCATATTTTATAAATGAGGTGCAGAGGAAAAATAGAGAGAGAAGTATCAGAGGGGGAAGGAGAGCTTGTAGTTTTGAAAACCTACTCACATTGGGAAAAAGTGCATAAGCAACATTACAGATATCTTATGAAATGTATAGCACCTTCCAAAATCTATAAAGAAATAAGAGAGGATGGACAAGTTGATTGGAAAGCAAAGGGTGAGGGAAGAAGACAAAGGAGGGATCCCTGGGTGGGAAGATTAAGTGATAGTAAGTCACATTTTGGAGCAGAATTTAATGAATTAGCAAGGATAGGAAAGATATATGTGTAAGAGGAGTGTGTATATATATGTATATGTCTACCTATGTCTACATAAATATATCTTTTTTTAACTGTAGCTTGCTTGAGGGTGGGGAGGATAAAATGGAGATATGTGTGTGTTTATGTGTATGTATAGATCTACATATATATATATATATATATATATATGTTTTATGATGGTTTTAATTTTTTTCTTCAATGTATTTCATTTGATTTTTGAATTCCTTTTTGAGTTCTATAAATTCACTCTGGGCATTGGAGCCATTTCATGTTACTCTTTGGGGTAGAAGCTTTTTTTTTTCTTATAGCCTGTTTGGGGATAAGGGGAGGAAAAGGAGGAAAAGGAATAAAATAAATAAGGTATACAGCAATGAGTAAAAGAACAATTTACAAGAAAGTAAAGAAAAGGCACTTATGAATATAATTTTGACATATATATATATACATATATATACTTTCTTAAATTGGTATTTGTTGTTATATATTTTGAATCCTCCCTGATGTTCTGCTGAGCACGACAATGTTCTCTTTTGTTTTATATTGGTTTTCTGTTTTTCTTTTTGCTTATTCTGTTTCTTCAAATAAAATAAATTTGAAAAAAGAAAGCAGCCATGGAATCTATTGCTTATGAGAGATAAACACAAATGTTAGAGATAGAATGAAAATAGGACAAAATTTTCTGTGTCTGATGTAAATACAAAAAGCCTTTCAATAATAAAAAAGCCAAAATTTCCAAGATAAAAAGAGATAAACTACATTATGTTAAAAAGGTACCATAGACACTGAAACAAAACCAATATTAAATTTGATAGCACCAAAAACTTTGGCATATGAATTTATAAAGGAAGAATCAATGGAATTCAAAAGTATATATTGACAAATAGAAAAAGACAAAAAGAAAAATTTAGAAATTGACAAATTGCATGACATTTTCTAAACAGGACTCTTACAGGATATACATATTTCTTAAGAAAATATGATTTTTTTTAAAAAATGCATTATGTATTAGGGCTTACATATATAGTAAATAAAACTTAACAGGGAGAAATAGTAAACAAAGATTTCACTAGCCAAAATACAATAAAACAGGAATCAGTTCAGGGAATATGAAGAAAAAAATACACCCAAACATATTCATAATAATAAAATGCTAAATAATGAGTAGGTAAATAAAGATATCATATGAAAAAACAATGTTTCTCTGAAAGGAAATAATAATGATAAAAATATACAAAAAATTCTAAGTTGCATCTATAGAAATCATCAAAGTTAAAGATTATTATATCCCCCCAAACAGATATTAATAACAGGGAGATAATTAATAAATTGGATATCATGTAGCAAATTCAATAATTTAAAAAACATAAAATAAGCACAAAAAAGCAATATTGAAAAGTAGAAGAGATATATACTTGAAATGACAAACACTAAAGAAATGATAAGTAATTGAAAAGCTGATATATGATTGGAAATGGAATACTCTTTTTTTCAAGTGAGGAAATAGATGATATCAAAAAGACATGGAAAAAATTCAATAAACTGATACAAAGTGAATTAAAGAAAAATTTTTGCTAAAATAAATTTCATAAATTATTATGATATGTGCTTTATGGCATAATTAAATGTCATATTATGATGACAATTTATAATTATAAATGTTGAAGATTTTTTAATAAACAATGAAGAAGGAAATTTTTCTTTCAACACAAAAATCTTTATGCAAATGACTCCCAAATCTGTATAATTACTACAATCTTTTATTAAAATACTGGGCCATAACTTCACCTTAATGTACTACTATTGCCTCAAACTCAATGTATATAAGACTAAATTCATTGCTTTTTTAATTCTCTTCTTCAAAACCTGATACTGTACCCAACTTTTCTATTTTTTTTTACCTTTTTAATTATTTATTTATTATTTTGTTTTTCTTCAGTTACATCTAAAAGCAAATTTAAGCAATTATTTTATAAATGTTGAGGTACATATGTTCTCCCTGCTTTTCCTAATTGTTCTCATTTTTAAGGAATTATTTTTGTGATGAGCTTTTGTACCTCCTGTTTGGCCATTTCTACTTTTTTAAGATTTCTGTTCCTCAGTGAATTTCTGTGTCTCCTTTTCTGTTTAGTCTATTCTGCTTTTCAAAGGATTCTTCCTTTCATTGGAATTTTGTAACTCTTACACTTTCATTTAATCTAAGATCTTATTTTCTTTAGTTGTTGTTCAATTTGAAAAATTATTTAGTATTTTGTTTTTGAATGAAGAGAGAAAGGAAGTACTTTTTCAAAAAAATTGAAGATTTATGTATTAGGGCATAAAAAAAATTAGAGCATCAAAATCAAATTCAGAAAGGAAAAAATAGTAAATGCATCTTTTTCAGATCATGATGCAATAAAAATCACATGAAATAAAAGGTCAGGAGAAAATAGACAAAAAATTAATTGGAAATTAAATAATCTAATTCTAAAGAATGGATGGATGAAACAACAAATCATAGACACAATCAATAATTTCATTCAAGAGAACAACAGTAATGAGACAACAAACCAAAATTTGTGGAATGCAGGCAAAGCAGTTAGTAGGGGAAATTTACATCTCGATGCTTACTTGCATAAAATAGAGAAAGAAAAGATCAATGAATTGGGCTTACAACTAAAAAATCTAGAAAAATGAAGGAATTAAAAACCCTCAATTAAATACCAAATTTGAAATTATGAAAATAAAAGGGGAGATTATTTAAGGAGAAAATAAGAAAACTATTGAATCAATAAATACAATTAAGACTTGCTTATATGAAAAAAATAAAGTTAATTTGATTAGTAAAAGAAAAGAAGAAAATCAAATTGTAAGTCTCAGAAATGAAAGAGCAATAATTTGGAGTTATTTTGCCCAACTATATGTCAATAAATTTGATAATCTAAGTGAAATAGAGGAATATCTACCAAAATATGGGTTGTTCAGGTTAACAGAAGAGGAAATAAATTATTTAAATAGTCCCATTTAGAAAAAAGAAATAGAACAAGCTATTAATCAACTCCCTAAGAAAAAAATCTCCTAGGCCAGATGGATTTATGTGTGAAAGAACAATTTATTTCAATACTATATAAACTATTTGAAAAAATGAAAAAATAAGGTGTTCTACCAAATTCCTTTTATGACACAGATATGATGCTGATTTCTAAACCAGGGAGGACAAAAACAGAGAAAGAAAATTATAGACCTATTTCTCTAACAAATATTGATGCAAAAATCTTAAATAAAATATTAGCAGCGAGATACAGAAAATCATACCCAGAATAATACACTATGACCAAGTAGGATTTATACAGAATGAAGGGCTGGTTCAATATTAGCAAAACTATTAGCATAATTGACTTTCTCAGTAACCAAACTAACAAAAATCATAAGATTATCTCAACAGATATAGAAAAAGCACTTGATAAAATCCAACACCCATTCCTATTAAAAATACTAGAGAGTATAGGAGTAAATGGACTTTTCCTTAAAATGATCAGTAGCATCTATTTAAATTCATCAGCAAGCATTGTATGTAATAGGGACAAACTAGAAACATTCCCAATAAGATCAGGAGTGAAACAAGGTTGCCCATTATCACCATTACTATTCAATATTTTTTTTAGAAATGCTAGTTTTGGCAATAAGAGAGAAAAAAAGAGATTAAAGCAATTAGAGTAAGTAATGAGAAAACCAAATTATTACTCTTTGAAGATAATATGATAGTATACTTAGAGAACCCTAGAGACAAACTAAAAAACTACTAGAAACAATTCACAACTTTAGCAAAGTTGAAGGATACAAAATAAATCCATATAAATCATCAATGTTTTTATATATTGCAACAAAAAATTTTGTTTGGATTTTGTTGTAAAATCCAGCAGCAAGAGATGCAAAGAGAAATGCCATTTAAAAAATCTGTCAATACTATATAATATTTGGGAATCTATCTACAAAGCAAAAGTTAGGAACTATATGAACACAACTACAAAACACTTACCACACAAATAAAGTCAGATCTAATCAATTAGAAAAATATCAAGTGTTCATGGATAGGCTGAGAAAATAAAATAAAAGTGACAATACTATCTAAATTAATCTATTTATTTAGTGCCATACCAATCAAACTCCCAAGAAATTATTTTACAGACCTAGAAAAAAAATAACAAAGTTCATCTGGAAGAACAAAAGGTCAAGAATTTCAAGGGAATTAATGGAAAAAAAAATGCCAACAAAGGTGGCCTAGCTGTTCCAGACCTAAAACTATATTATAAAGCAGTGGTCATCAAAACCATTTGCTACTGGCTAAGAAATAAAGTAGTTGATCAGTGGAATAAATTAGAATCACAGGACAAAATAGTCAATGACTAGTAATCTAGTGTTTGACAAAGCCAAAGACCCCATCTTTGGGGATAAGAACTTACTATTTGAAAAAAAAAAACTGCTGGGAAAATTGGAAACTAGTATGGAAGAAACTAGACATTCACTCACATCTACCAACCTATACCAAGACGAGGTCAAAATGGGTTCATGATTTAGACATAAAGAGTGATATTATAAGCAAATTAGAACATAGGATAGTTTATCTCTCAAATCTGTGAAGAAAGAAGGAATTTGTGCCAAAGAAAAATGGAACTCATGATTAAACACCAGATAGATAATTTTGATTATATTAAGTTTAAAAAAATTGTACCAAAAAAACTAATGCTGACAAAATCAGAAGAGAAGCAATAAATTGAGAAAACGTTTTTACATAGAAGAGTTCTGATGGCCTCATTTCTAAAATAATAGAGAATTGACTCAAATTTATAAGAATTCAAACCATTCTCCAACTGATAAATGGTCAAAGAACAGACAATTTTCAAATGAAAAAATTAAAACCACTTTAATCATATGAAAAGACACTCTAAATCACTATTGATAAGAGAAATGTATATTAAGACAACTCTGAAGTACACACCTCTCAGACTGGCTAAGATGAGAGGAAAAGATAATGATGAATGTTAAAGGGGATGTGGGAAAACTAATACATTGTTGGTGGAACTGTGAACTGATCCAACTATTCTGGAGAGCAATTTGGAACTATGCTCAAAAAGTGCATGTCCTTTGATCCAGTAGTGTTTCTACTAGGCCTGTATCCCAAAGAGATCTTAAAGAAAGCAAAGAGACCCACATGTGCAAAAATGTTTGTGGCAGCCCTTTTTGTAGTGGCAAAAAACTGGAAACTGAATGGATGCCCATCAATTGGAGAATGGCTGAATAAGTTATTTCATATGAATGTTATGGAATATTATTGTTCTATAAGAAAGGATCAGGAGGAGGATTCCAGGGAAGCCTAGAGAAATTTACATGGACTGATGTTAAATGAAGTGAGCAGAACCAAGAGATCATTATACATGGCAAAAACAAGATTATAGATGACTAATTCTGCTGGATGTGGCTCTTTACATCAATGAGATGATTTAGGCCAGTTCCAATGATCTTGTGATGAAGAGAGTCATCTACACCCGCTGTGGGAACTGAATGTGGGTCCAACATAACATTCTCACTCTATTTGATGTTGTTCACTTGCATTTTGTTTTCTTACTCATTTTCTTTCCTTTGTCATCTGATTTTTCTTGTGCAGCAAGAGAATTGTATAAATATATTGGACTTAACATATATTTTAACATGTATAAAATATATTGAATTGCGTGCCATCTAGGGGATAAGGTGGAAGGAAGAAGGAGAAAATCTGAAACACAAGGCTATGCAAGGGTCAACGTTGAAAAATTATTCATGCTTATTTTTTTGAAAATAAAAAGCTTTAAAATTTTATGTAGTATTTTGTTTTCTCCCATTTCAATGGAAAAACAATTTTCAGCATTCAATTTTAAAACTGAGATTTTCAGATTCTCTCCCCTCTTCCTTCCCTATGCCCTCACATTAAGAAATCCAGCAATGCAATACAGATTATACATATGTTGTCAATGCAAGACATTGTGATAATAATCATGTTGTGGAAGAAAACTGAACCCCTCCCCATTAAAAAAAAATCTAAAGAAAAATAAAGTATAAAAAAGTATGCTTCAATCTATATTCAAACATCATCAATTCTCTAGGTATCCAAAGTCTTTTTCATAATAATTTTTTTAGTCTTCTTGGATTTGACTTTGTTGTTTCCTTCTGCGAGTATATTTTGATCTTTCTTGTCACCATAATAACGTTCTATGATCAGAATTTTTTTCTGTTGTTTGATAATTTTCCAGCCTATTTTTTTACTTTTGACTCTTTGCTAAAGTAGACCTCTTCTTCCAGGATGAAGAACTCATTATCCCAAGCTTCCGGGATTTTGTTCAGTGGTTTACAGAGATTCTTCTAGGAGAAACTAACAAGTCTTAAGTTCTTCCAAAGTGTAAGGTGTTTTTACTACTCTCCAGCCTGCTCTGTCTGTAGTGACCAAAAATGTTCCTTTGTGGCATGAAATCCTAAGTGCCTCTCCTTGACTGGGGCTGCAATCTGGTATGCTAGAAGTCCTTCTCACCCTGGGACTGATACCTATAACTGTAACCCAGATTTAAGGATGGATATAAAGAAACAGAATTCTGCCCCCATGCCATAAAAAAGATCTCTACAATCTCCTTTTGACCATTTGTTTGATCTGTTAAATACCTATGGGCTCAGAGGTCCAGAAACTGTTATGGACTTCACTGATTCAGTCAAGAAAAGCCTCCAAGGCCTGCTCCTGGTTTTCTACTTTGCTCCATTCAATCCCACACATCATTAGCTATAATTTTCTTAGTGAAGTGTTCCATATAAACTGTTTTATAGGTAAGCACCTGTGAGTAATAGGTTACAGTGTTAGGAATTTAGTTCTTTACTCAAGATCCTAGACAATCATTCTGAACTACTGGTTTTTAATATAGGAGTATTATTCATTTCTTATTCAAATACTCAAGTGGATATATTATCTTATCTCACTGATGTGACTTTTCTTTATGTCTTGCTATAAGTACACTATTATTATTTAAAAATAAAAAAACAAGCTGATTACAAAACAAGGCCTGTGCAAAAGTGGGAGTCAACTGAGATAAACAATCATTGAACCCCATTTAGTCCTGATACCTTTATCAGGTATCAAGTTTTATTTCCATCAATTAATCAGATGGCTAAATTAAATGTGAATAAGATCTAGATACCTCCACTGAATTAACAAATTAATAAAATAAATTGGTGAATCCTGTTGGACTAGTATAAAACCAGAAGACAAGTTTGCAGTTTAGCCTTCAAGCATCAAAAAGATTAGTCGTAAAAACCAGTCAAGCACTGAGAGAAGAAATTGCTTGAGGATTAGAAGATAGGGAGAGGACAATGTCTTGGGCTCCTTCCTACTCTTCTTAATAAGGGGAGGAACTTTCTTATAAATATTAGAGGATCATAGGAATTTAGAACTTCCCATGTCTGTCTTAGTCCTTGTAGTACCCCCCAAAGGATCCAGGAATATCTTCATTGGAAACTAAGGAAAAACTGACACACTGACAAAACACAGTTTTAAGATTAAAACATTGTCAGGAAAAATTCATATTATTCCACATTTTTTGTGTATTTGTTACTTATAAAAGACTTGGGTTTCATGACTGCCATATTTGACTAAAAAAATTAAAATAGAGGTCTTTTTTCAACAATAATAGCAAAATAATACAGAAAAGGCAGTGGTGCATAAATAAAAGCATGCACAAAGAAAGATTTACCTAAAACCTAAAAAAAGATTTACCCAACCAGAATACTCAGGAGAAAAGATAGAGATATATGTGGTTTAATAATTTGAATAAACTGATGGAAATAGAAGCTTATTAAAGGCAATTGTAAGGGGTTATTCTAAATGAAGTCAAACAAACCAGTTGAAAGTTTTCATAAAAGGAGAGATTCTTTATGTCACATTTTGTTCAAGTGATTCTCCCCTGAAAATAGCACATGAAGCCCATTTTTTTCATCAATATTCATACATTTGGAAGACTATCTCTGTGAAACCTTGATAAATTTGCAGAAAGCCTCTCAGGTGGCTTACTGAGAGAGCTAACAACCAAATTCTGATCATCACTGATTCAGGAGTCTGGGGGCAAAAGGGCTTATTATAATTAGTAGAAATAAGATTATTGATGGATGTTATCTGTATACAGATACAGATTGCAATCTGTATACATTTGCAATAATGGCAAAGTATGGTATTCATTTTGAAAGGAAGATAAGAATACCAAGAGATATAGTCTTATTTCATCTAATGGAATTTCAGTCTGATGCCCTATGGAAAATGGCTTAAGAGATTATTGGTTACATGGAAAATATCAATTAGTAGATCAGTTGCAACCTTGTGAAAAATTCAAGTTTTCTCAAGAAAATATTAGGCATCAATAAATCACACTGTGCATTAATCACATGGGAGTCATTTTTATAGCATGTCTTAGTCATGCCCACTTACTGATGTTTGTGCACAATTGACTGAAATGCAAAACTACAGCTGAGCTACTATTTCCAAAGTCTGAATCCCTTAATGGTGAGAAATTACAATTTCCCTCTCTTCCGAGGTGGAAAAGCAGTCCTATTTAAAGAAGCTCTGTTTGGAAGACAACAACAACAGAACCCGATAAGTGTCTTTTGAACTCTTTACTCTTATTCAAGAACATTTTATTTATTGGGTTTCCAAATGCTGACACCAATGAAGCAATGACCTCAGCAGGAATAGTGGATGGAGAATGAAGGATTGAAATTCAGAACATTTTGCAGAATGATTTGTTTGACATACCCAGTAGGAAACTTGCTTGTTGAATTGATTATTCATTCATGTATTCATGAAAAAAATACAATAAATGCATAATATCTACACAGTGGCTGAATGATCACATTGAAATGAACCTAAAGCTTTACCATCCTTACTTGGCAACAGAACAGTTTTGCTTTTCAATATCATTAAGTGTTCCTTGAGTATACATTATGCTTATAAATCAGCAAGGGAAATTTAAAAGGCACTGTAATTTGAGGTTATACAGAAAATTAGACATTAAAAATGCAAACACATAATAATAACCACTTATGTGACTTTTTGTTTTCTCCTCCTAGAGAGTTATTTAACAATTGCCATATTGAAATACAACTGAATCTATGCTTTTGTTTTGACTTTTTGACAACTGGACTATAGCCCTGAGAAAATGGGTCTTTAAATAGATTATTAGAGAAGAAGAAAATATGTTACATTATTTGAAAAACAACTACGATTAAATGTTGAGGTTTAAAACAGAAAAGGTCAAACTATTGTTAAGTAGCATATCTGTTGTTTTGTTCCTGATAGTTTGCATTCATATATGCAACAGAGATGACAGTAAATGCCAACAAGCTTGCTGAAAATAAACTTATAAAAGATTAGAAAGAATTATTAGTTATTATAAGGCTAAAAGGTACTGCAAACCATGAGTTCCTTGGATTCATTTTCCTCTGTGTAACCTCCACAAATACTCTACAACAATAAAAATCACTAACAAGTGCATCTTTATTCACCATTTCTAGTGATACATGTTTTATGTATACTTTTCCCTTTTGGTGGTGTCATAACCTGTGATAGAATATAGCCCATTGATCCCAGTGTATATTTTCTTATCATTTTATTTGCTACATATTTTTATTGTTATTTGGTTGGTCATTTGTTTCTGTGATGTCCAAATCTTCATGACCATCTTTGGGATTTTCTTGGCAGATATTGGAGTGGTTTGCCATTTCTTTTTCCAGTTCATTTAACAGATAAGAAATCTGAGGCAAACAAGGTTAAGTGACTTCTCCAGGGTCACACATCTATTAAGCTGGATTTGAACTTATATTTCTCACTACAAGACCAGAACCCTATCTACTGCACCATCTAGCTACCCTTGTTATATATACAGTTTAATAAAAAGCCATTTATTTTGAAAAATAAAAGGGTATATCAGACATCCCTTGGCTTTCTTCCCTGTATACAAGTAAAAACAAGACTCCAAAGAAAATATTCCATAGTTTAATTATTCACTCTAATTATAATTAGAAACATACTTATCTGTCCAAATTTTATTCCAGTTTCCTATTGCTAGCCAACAACAGATAGGGCTGACCTTAAGCCAGAGATTTAAAAAAATTATGGAAAACACTATTGTTTAATAATATTATACAAACAGTGTTTGTATAATAGAAAAGGAAGCTTGAGGAAAATACCACACAGAGATAACTTTGTGATTCTCATTTTCAGCAATTAAATTTTATGGAATAGTATTATTATATTTATATATACTAAAGAATATGTCCATGCTTGAAAAATATAGTGAATAGCTAATTAGTTTAAGGACTTTTTTTGGTCCTGCATTATCTGAATAATCACCTTGTTTCTTCTTATTAATGTCCTGCCTTCTTCTCAGTTTCATAATCTTATAAAGCCTGAATAATATTCTACTGATTTTCTTCTCTCTGCTTCCACATTCAACTGAGAGCTTACTTATTCTTCCTATAATATATTTTTGTGGTCCATCCATTCCACTATTTTTACACAATGATTATTCAAGTTCAAGAATTCATTATATAACTTTTGGATGACAAGGCCAGTGTTAGAATATATAGTCAGGAAGATTTATGTTCTTACCCTGCTTACTTATTAGCTGTGTGATCATTGCCGAGTAATAATCTCTATGAATCTCACTTTCCTTATCTAAAAATTAGAATTACTGGAGTATATAGGGGAGTAGGTCATCATCAGAAGGTGATCATTGGATAAAGATCCTATATGTAGGATATAAATAATCAAATTAAAGTTTATATAAAATCTAAAAAGTGTCATTTTAATACCCTCTTTACCCACTTGTATCACTGAGACATAGTCATTATAGAAACAAGGCAAAGCAAGGTCTGAAAAGACTAGAATGTTTTCAATTTCTATTTGTTACAAGGGTTTCCATGAAAAAGGATAGAATGTAAATTCGTTGAAGGAAACAACTGTTTGTTTTTGTCTTTGCTTCCATGATGTATTTTCCAAAGATGCTTGTGAAATTGAATTTCATTAAATTATATGAATTACATAAATTATATAAATTCATTTCCAAGTGGCCATCCTACTTCTGATGAACTCCTATCTCTTTTCTAGGCTAATCCTTGTAAAGCAGGCTTTATCGCAGAAAACCTTTCCAGGATGGTAGCATGCTCTACTGGCCTAGCCTCCAAGAATGAATAAATGGGTAGATGGAAAGATGGATGATAAAAAGCATTTGTGGGGGCGGAGCCAAGATGGCGGAGAAGAGACACGAGACTTTCTAAGCTCTTCTCTTACCCTCTTTATCAATATTATATCGAGCCTCAAAAATAGTCTTGACTGCTACAATTCGTAAAGATAAGAAGTAGAACAACTCACCAGCCAAAGAAAATCTGCAGTCTCGCCAAAAAAAGGTTGGTTCCGGGGCCAGGGGGGAGATCGGCTCAGACAGGGAGAGAAATTAGGTTCCGAGGAGAGTCTCAAACCGAGGGTGAAGGCACAGATCTCAGCACAAGCATGCAGCCCCAACCCGCAGTACGGGGCTTTCCTTTGGGGCAGCTGTGATCCTGCACCGCAGGAGGACACAGCCCGGGTTAGCCTCCAATCTGCGCAGTGGGGAGCTCGGCTTGGGCCATAGAGCTTTTCCAGGGCCGATTTCATCAATGTGCAGAGACGCTGGGCAGAGTTTGCGGCGGTCTCGCGGTCTGCGTCTGCGGTCCGCGGTCGTGGTCGCGGTCAGCTGCTAATACTCACAGTCCCACAAGAGGCTCCGGCCTGGGGCAGTGACACATTTCACCCCTTAGTCTCCAGCCGAGGGCAACGCTTAATCCACTCAGCCCTACTAAGCAGTTTGATAGCCAGCCAGTGCTGAATCCACTTCCTGTTGGGGAAGGGAAAACTCTCACCAGAGCACTCCCATACCTCGGGAGGCGGATATCGGTTTAAATCTTTCCCTGCTCTGCAGAGGAAGCTGGTAACCCCTTGCCTAGGAGACCCACCCCTAAAGGCTTTAAACATGAATAAAAAGATGAAAAGAACGATCGACAGCTTCTATGCAGAAAAAGAGCAGGTCAGCAAACCTGAAGAGACCTCAAACAGCAAAAATGCATCAGACTGTCCTCCTACTAATGCTCTCATAGAAGAGACCATTAAAAGTCTAAAAGAGGTTAGAAGATAAATGGGGAAAGGAAAGAGAAGCCTTACAAGAGAGCAACCACTTCTGAAATACGAATTGAAAAATAAAGAATTCACTTAGAAAGTAGGATTTCTAGGAATTGAAAAGACAAAGAACTCTAAGAAAGTAGGATCTGTGAATTGAAAAGAAAATAATTCACTAAAAAAAAAATTAGTGAAATGGAAAAAATTCCACAGACCAAAGCAATACATTCAAAAACTCAATTGGACATATACAGAAAGGAAGTAAAAAAGCTAATGAAGAAAATAATTTTTAAAATTAGAACTGAATCAAATAGAAACTAATGATTCATTGAGACAGCAAGAATCAGTCAAGCAAAACAAAAAAATGACAAACTGAAAAACCATGAATTATCTACTTGCAAAAACGACAGACTTGGAAAATAGATCTAGGAGAGATAATCTGAGGATTATTGGACATCGAAAACTATGATGAAAAAAAGAGCCTAGATACTATTTTACAAGAAATCATCAAAGAGAACTGCCCAGATGTAATAGAATCAGAAGGTAAAATAGGCATTGAAAGAATTCATCGAACACCTTCTGAAAGAAACCCTAAAATAAAAACCCCAAGGAATATTGTGGCAAAATTTCAGAACTATCAGATTAAGGAAAAAATTTTACAAGCAGCCAAAAAAAAACCATTTAAATACCGAGGTGCCACAATAAGGATCACCCAAGATCTGGCTGCCTCTACATTAAAGGAAAGAAGGGCCTGGAATATGATATTCCGAAAGGCACAAGAACTTGGGATGCAGCCAAGAATAAACTACCCAGCTAAGCTGAGCATTTTCTTCCAGGGAAGAAGATGGACATTTAATGAAACAAATGAATTCCATTTGTTTCTGAAGAAAAAACCAGAACTAAACAAAAAATTTGATCTCCAAGAATAGAACTCAAGAGATGCAGAAAAGGTAAAAATAACTCTTGAGAATTGTATTTCTGTTGTGGATATACAAAAAGAATACATGTATAATTTGATTGTACTGATATAACATAAAAAAGGGAAGTAGATATGGAAAAGGGATGATGGCAGAATAAGGTGGGAAGGAGGGATAAAAAGAGGGAAACCACATCCCACAAAGAGGCTAAGGAAACTTATCATATCTGAGGGAATTTAGAGAGGGGGAGGAACATTGTGTGAATCTTACTCTCATCAGAGTTGGCTCAAAGAAAAAATAATTGACATTTGTTTTAGAGAAAATTCTCTCTCGCCTCATTAAAAACGGGGGAGAGGAAAAGGGAAAAGAAAAAGAGTAATAAGGGAAGGAAGGGGGAAAGACTCAAAGGGGGGGAGGGAGGGATTATAAAGAGGATAAGTATCGTGATACAAGAGGGGTACATAAGTTTAAAAGGGGGAAAGAGGGTTGGGGGAGGCAAGAATAAGTAAAGCACAATCTGGGGTTATTAGGATGGCAGGAAATACAGATTTAGTAATTCTAACCGTAAATGTGAATGGGATGAACTCCCCCATAAAGAGGAGGCAGATAGCAGACTGGATCAAAAGTCAGAACCCTACAATATGTTGTTTACAAGAAACACATTTAAAGCAGGGGGATACATATAGAGTAAAGGTAAAAGGCTGGAGCAAAATCTATTATGCTTCAGGTGAAGTCAAAAAAGCAGGGGTAGCCATCCTTATCTCAGATCAAGCAAAAGTAAAAATTGATCTAATTAAAAGAGATAAGGAAGGAAACTACATCCTGCTAAAGGGTAGCATAAACAACGAAGCAATATCAATATTAAACATATATGCACCAAGTGGTATGGCACTCAACTTCCTAAAGGAGAAGTTAAGAGAGTTGCAAGAAGAAATAGACAACAAAACTGTAATAGTAGGAGATCTCAACCTTGCACTCTCAGAATTAGACAAATCAAACCACAAAACAAATAAGAAAGAAATTAAAGAAGTAAATAGAATATTAGAAAAATTAGGTATGTTGGATCTTTGGAGAAAATTGAATGGAGATAGAAGGGAATATACTTTCTTCTCAGCAGTTCATGGAACCTATTCAAAAATTGACCATATATTAGGACATAAAGACCTCAAAATTAAATGCAAGAAAGCAGAAATAGTAAATGCTTTCTTTTCAGATCATGATGCAATAAAAACTACATTCAACAAAAAGTTAGGGGGAAATAGACCAAAAAGTAATTGGAAACTAAACAATCTCATCTTAAAGAATGATTGGGTGAAGCAGCAAATTATAGATACAATTAATAATTTCACTCAAGATAATGACAATGATGAGACATCATACCAAAATTTGTGGGATGCAGCCAAAGCGGTAATAAGAGGGAATTTTATATCCTTAGAGGCTTACTTGAATAAAACAGAGAAAGAAAAGATTAATGAATTGGGCTTGCAACTAAAAAAACTAAAAAAAGACCAAATTAAAAACCCCCAATCAAATACTAAATTGGAAATTCTAAAATTAAAAGGAGAAATTAAAAATATTGAAAGTAAAAAAACTATTGAACTAATTAATAAAACTAAGAGTTGGTTCTATGAAAAAGCCAATAAAATAGATAAGCCTTTGGTAAATCTGATTAGAAAAAGGAGGGAGGAAAATGAAATTAGTAGTCTTAAAAATGAAAAGGGAGAACTTTCCACCAATGAAGAGGAAATTAGAGAAATAATAAGGAGTTATTTTGCTCAACTTTATGCCAATAAATTTGATAACCTAAGTGAAATGGATGACTACCTCCAAAAATATAGACTTCCCAGACTAACAGAGGAGGAAGTAAATTGCTTGAATAGTCCCATTTCAGAAAAAGAAATAGAACAGGCAATTAAACAACTCCCTAAGAAAAAATCCCCAGGACCAGATGGATTTACATGTGAATTTTACCAAACATTTAAAGAACAATTGGCCCCAATGCTATATAAATTATTTGATAAAATAGGGAATGAAGGAGTCCTACCAAATTCCTTCTATGACACAGACATGGTACTGATACCTAAACCAGGTAGGCTGAAAACAGAGAAAGAAAATTATAGACCAATCTCCCTAATGAATATTGATGCTAAAATCTTAAATAAGATATTAGCAAAAAGACTACAGAAAATCATCTCCAAGATAATACACTATGATCAAGTAGGATTTATACCAGGAATGCAGGGCTGGTTCAATATTAGGAAAACTATCAATATAATTGGCCATGTTAATAACCAAATTAACAAAAACCATATGATCATCTCAATAGATGCAGAAAAAGCATTTGATAAAATCCAACATCCATTCCTATTAAAAACACTTGAGAGTATAGGAATAAATGGACTTTTCCTTAAAATAATCAGCAGCATCTATTTAAAACCATCAGTAAGCATCATATGTAATGGAGACAAACTGCAACCATTCCCAATAAGATCTGGAGTGAAACAAGGTTGCCCACTATCACCGTTACTATTTAATATTGTATTAGAAACGCTAGCTATAGCAATAAGAGCTGAGAAAGAGATTAAAGGAATAAGAATAGGCAATGAGGAAGCCAAATTATCACTCTTTGCCGATGACATGATGGTATACTTAGAGAACCCCAGAGATTCTGCTAAAAAGTTATTAGAAATAATCCACAACTTTAGCAAAGTTGCTGGTTATAAAATAAACCCACATAAGTCATCAGCATTCTTATATA
The DNA here is from genome assembly GCF_902635505.1 of Sarcophilus harrisii. Classification (NCBI taxonomy): domain Eukaryota; kingdom Metazoa; phylum Chordata; class Mammalia; order Dasyuromorphia; family Dasyuridae; genus Sarcophilus; species Sarcophilus harrisii. The sequence goes on from NC_045426.1 coordinate 201,120,356, forward strand.
TCACTAACAAAATCCAACAGTCAGAGTTACAAAGAGAAATTCCATTTAAAGTAACTACTGATAATATAAAATATTTAGGAATCTATCTGCCAAGGGAAAATCAGAAACTTTATGAGCAAAATTACAGACCACTTTTCACACAAATTAAGTCTGATCTAACCAATTGGAAAAATATTAAATGCTCTTGGATAGGGCGAGCAAATATAATAAAGATGACAATATTACCTAAACTAATCTATTTATTTAGCGCTATACCAATCAGACTCCCAAAAAACTATTTTAATGACCTAGAAAAAATAACAACAAAGTTCATATGGAAAAACAAAAGGTCAAGAATTTCAAGGGAATTAATGAAAAAAAAATCAAATGATGGTGGCTTAGCTGTACCAGATCTAAAATTATATTATAGAGCAGCAGTTACCAAAACTATTTGGTATTGGCTAAGGAATAGATTAGTTGATCAGTGGAATAGATTAGGTTCAAGGGATAAAACAGTCAACAAATATAGCAACCTAGTCTTTGACAAACCCAAAGATCCCAGCTTTTGGGATAAGAACTTACTGTTTGATAAAAATTGCTGGGAAAATTGGAAACTAATATGGCAGAAACTAGGCATTGATCCATACTTAACGCCGTACACCAAGATAAGGTCAAAATGGGTTCATGACCTAGGCATAAAGAATGAAATTATTAATAAATTAGAGGAACATAGGATAGTTTACCTCTCAGACCTGTGGAAGGGGAAGGTCTTTATGACCAAAGCAGAACTAGAGATCATTACTGATCACAAAATAGAAAATTTCGATTATACCAAACTGAAAAGTTTTTGTACAAACAAAACTAATGCAGACAAGATTAGAAGGGAAGCAATAAACTGGGAAAATATTTTTACAGTCAAAGGTTCTGATAAAGGCCTCATTTCCAAAATATATAGAGAATTAACTCTAATTTATAAAAAATCAAGCCATTCTCCAATTGAAAAATGGTCAAAGGATATGAACAGACAATTCTCAGATGAAGAAATTGAAACTATTTCTAGTCATATGAAAAGATGCTCCAAGTCATTATTAATCAGAGAAATGCAAATTAAGACAACTCTAAGATACCACTACACACCTGTCAGATTGGCTAAGATGACAGGAAAAAATAATGATGATTGTTGGAGGGGATGCGGGAAAACTGGGACATTGATGCATTGTTGGTGGAGTTGTGAACGAATCCAACCATTTTGGAGAGTAGTTTGGAACTATGCTCAAAAAGTTATCAAACTGTGCATACCCTTTGATCCAGCAGTGTTACTACTGGGATTATATCCCAAAGAGATTATAAAGAAGGGAAAGGGACCTGTATGTGCACGAATGTTTGTGGCAGCCCTTTTTGTAGTGGCTAGAAACTGGAAACTGAATGGATGTCCATCAGTTGGAGAATGGCTGAATAAATTGTGGTATATGAAAATTATGGAATATTACTGTTCTGTAAGAAATGACCAACAGGATGATTTCAGAAAGGCCTGGAGAGACTTACACGAACTGATGCTGAGTGAAATGAGCAGGACCAGGAGATCATTATATACTTCAACAACAATACTAGATGATGACCAGTTCTGATGGATCAGGCCATCCTCAGCAACGAGATCAACCAAATCATTTCTAATGGAGCAGTAATGAACTGAACTAGCTATGCCCAGAAAAAGAACTCTGGGAGATGACTAAAAACCATTACATTGAATTCCCAATCCCTATATTTATGCACACATGCATTTTTGATTTCCTTCACAAGCTAATTGTACAATAATTCAGAGTCTGATTCTTTTTGTACAGCAAAATAATGTTTTGGTCATGTATACTTATTGTGTATCTAAGTTATATTTTAATATATTTAACATCTACTGGTCATCCTGCCATCTAGGGGAGGGGGTGGGGTGGGTAAGAGGTGAAAAATTGGAACAAGAGGTTTGGCAATTGTTAATGCTGTAAAGTTACCCATGTATATATCCTGTAAATAAAAGGCTATTAAAAAAAAAAAAGATAAAAAGCATTTGTTAAGTACATACTATGTGCAATATGCTGTAGATGCAAACTGAAAAAAATAATACATTGCTCAAAGAATTTAGTGGTGGAGGCAATGAATATGGAAATTTTAGCTGTAAGTCAGATGGGGAAAGTCTCATGATCTTTAAGGTGCAATAGCAGAGTATAGGGTAATGTCTCTTCTCTACTTTCATTCCCACTGATGATATTATATTAACATTATAGCAGTTTTTATGCAATTTGGTAGTGCCAAGGACACTGGCAGCAAGAATTTTTTTCTCAGTAGCTCCGGTGATAACACTTACAAGAACAATTGCCATACTGCATCTTTTCAGATTATTCTGGGACCATGGCTGAAAGCATTAGGCTAGAAGCATTTTATTACCAAGGTTCTTTGGTTCAGTCCTAAGCTGTTTCCTTCAGGATCTTAAAGGAGATAGATGGTGCACGGCACATGATTCTTTTTGTCTATCTCAGGGAGTACTGTTCTTTCAGTTAGACTGATTTGTCTGCTGCGTGAGTGGTAGTTGGTCAGTTATTAGTGATATCCTGATGAAAAGAAAAGAGCTGAGTAAAATGTTGATACATAAGCATAAGAGTCATAAAAACTCTAGAAATCTAAGTACATTTGATTAGTTAAAAAGGACTGTATTTGAAGTACTAACTGAAGTGTTCTTTAAGAATCTTAATGGGTTCAAGACTCACAAAAGAAGTAATTAGATAAGTCAAAGATAGAACATGACTACGATTTTGTTCTGATCATCTCCAAGATCAAATAAAAAAATCTATTTGTTCCTGAAAACCTTTCATAACCTACCCTACTCTCCACCTACATTTTCTAAGTCCACTAAGTTTTCTTAATCATTACACTTCACTCATCTATATCCACACCCTGAACCCATATACTCTTTGATCTATTGACTCTGGCTTCCTTGCTGTTTCTTGAATAAGAAATATCATTTCCCAATTATGATCCCTTTAACTCACTGTCTTGGATGCATGGAATGCCCTGACTTCTTTTCTTCAATTCCTGGCTTTCTTGACTTTTTTCAAGTCCCAGATAAAAGTTCATCTTCAAAAAAATTTTCTTGATTCCACTGTTCCCACTCTTGATTTTTTCAAATTATTTTGTATGTGACTAATTTTACAAAGTTATTTTTATGTTAACTTTCTTCTCCCAAAACGAAATATAATATGGAGAAAGGAAAAAGGTAGAGAATGGTATTAATCCCATATAAAACTGATGAGAAAACTATACAAACATAGAAGAAAGAGTAAAGGGAGTAAGCATCACATGTGAATTTCACTTTCATCGTAACTGAACAAAGGATAACTAGACACATATATTTATATATGCACACATATACACAAAAACTTTGGTGTAAAAATATAATAAACATAACCTAAGGCAGCTAGTTGTCACAGTGCTGAGCCCAGCTGGAATCAGGAAAGATTGAGTTCAAATCCAGTCTGATACTTATTAGTTGTGACCCTAGGTAATTAATTAATTCTTTTTTGCCTCCATTTTTTCAACTATAAAATGAAGATAATAATAGCACTTACCTCCCACGGTTGTTGTAAGGACCAAATGAGACAATACTTGTGAGATTAAGCACAAAGCAGGCACATAATAGGTGTTCAATAAATCTTCATTTCCATCCTTTCTGCCTTCCTTAACAGGATGATACAGGAATAAGGAACAGGGGAAAGGGAATGTAGGGATCAGGGAGAGATAGTCACTTAAAAAAAAAAACAGACTTCAAATTTAGAAGAGGACCATAAAGGGGAATTAATTAATAAGAGTGAAATAATACACAAGAATCTGTGATCAGGTTCTAAGCAAAGAGCAGAAAAGGATAGTGGAGCACAAGCATGTCACTCTGATAATCCAATACTAGAACTGAATACATTTCTCTTTGATTATTTTCTTCTTCTCTGTAGTGATCAGTATCTACCAGGGATCCCCCACAACCATGTAGGGTATTTTGTTGTGACTTTATGGACATCTAAGAATTTAAAGGAAATCTTACACATAGAATTGGAATTCTTCAGACTTGATACATGTTGCATGACCCTACAAACCACAAATCCTTATGCTAGTGCTAATGAGTTTCTATATAAGAACAAAGGGACCATTGCATTTACCTGAACTAAATGCTATATCCCTTTTGACTACCTTTTCTATCCTAGGGATAAATAAATTTCCTTCATTAAGACACCAATGAGAGTTTCATTTTTGTCCTAATTTCAAACCTAAACTAACTACTTGGCCTAACCCAAAATGAATTGATCTATTACATTTAGTGACAGTTGAGTACTATTAGAATATAATGGCATTGTGGAAAAAAGGATGATAAAAAGGCAAAGAATTTAGTGGAAAGATGGTTAGAAATGGAATTGTAACCTGTGGCAAAAGTTCTCATATCATATGGAGTGAGTGTCCTTTCAATAAAAGAGAGAGTGTTGTTTCACAGTGTAGTAATGGAATTTGATCATTCTGATAAGGAAGGTAAGGAAATTGACAGATTTGCTTTTCTGTGGCTATTATCATCCATCCTGAGAGAAAGATTATCATTTTTTTATTAATTTTTAACCTTGGAGCCTATATTAGATATTTTTTCTTCTGGATTTTTCACTTTTTGGGTAATTCTTTGTTTAGCTCCTGAGTTGAAAGCCACGCCTTACTAAAATATTGAGTCCTGGATGTTCTGAGCTCTGGGTAATTTAGAAATAAATCTAAATGTAAATATAATGTTCAGCTTTTAGGGATTTTGCAGTGAAAGCAGAGGGACAATTGATGGAGCTGGTAACGGCATATCATCTCAGAATTGGCAGGAGGAGAAGGAGGGAGAAGAGAGAAGAAATGGATATTATACTGATAAAGGTAAAGAGGTCAAATCAGAACTGACAATCTGCAAGTTCCAAACCCAGATGTTTCATAGGAAAATGTTCTATATCTGGATGAAATTAGGACAATAAAACAAGACAATGAGAGTAGAAGTAAGGGTGAAACTTAAGAACCATAATGTGGTAAGGAAGTCTCAGGCTAATATTACTACCACCTCAAATATACTTTCCTCCACAAAGGGAACAGAATTTAAGTGAGCTTTCATTACGTAGGGACTGGGGAGGTTGCATGAGAAGTGTAAATATCACACTGATAGAATAATCATTGCTAACAGCATGGCCCAGTGAAGCTAAAGCAGACATTTTCTCTATAATGTAGTTCAATGAACTTGGGAAGTTCTCTGAAAACTTACTTTTGCAAAGCCATTTAAATCTTTTATACCCTCTACTAAGATACAATCATCTGTCCATTTTTAGTTCGACAAGATGAGAAATTGTGTATACCTGACCACATAAAGGAGAGAGAAACAGGGACAGAGATAAAGACAGAGATGGAGATGACAGAGACAGAGACAGAGAGATTATATGTATGCAAGGAAAACTCTCTTCCTATGGCTCATTATAACCTATAACTAACAAGTGCAGGAGGAATTATATCCCATTGTCTGATTAGAACTTTGCCCAAATGATGCCCAGTTTTAGCTTTGGTATCTCCTACTAAACAATCATGCAAGCATGGGCAGTTGGTGAAATTCAAGTGGGGAATCAAGACAGCATTTCTACCTAGGAAAATATGGCTGTGTGGAAAAAGATTTTTGGGGATGGCAAAAGAAGGCATAGTGGTTGACATTCTATTAAATGGTAGAAACACTTTCTCCAAGAGGGAGCTTTGGAGTTGTTAAAGATGGGGTTGAAAAGGAAGCAATTGATTTTGAGTTCATCGGAGTGCTAGTCAAACTACATGTAAAATCTCTTTTGTCCTGATTAAGCTTAAGGCAAACATTAGAATTCCCCATACCATTTGGCTGGCCTGAGAAGTCTTCATGGTTGGATCCTCTGGAGCTAAAGCCAAAGTTTTCCTGAGGCTTCAATGTATGCCTGAGTTGTGATGAATAAGAAGCCATATATATATGCTCATTTGGAAATGATGTCAATTATGTTTTAAAAAAAGTTGTAGTGATTGACTAGGGTTAGTGTCTTTTAGGAATGGATATGAAAACTTTTGAGAACCATAGCACCATACAGTTATTGGATTACAGGTTTAGAGCTGAAAAAAAATTCAAACTCATCTAGTCCAACTCCCTTATTTTACAAATAACAAAATGAGATTGAGATATATTAAATTATTTGCCTAGGATTATATAGTTAGTGAATAACTAGGGTAGTATTTTAATTTAAAGTTTTCTGTTTCTAAGCTCAGTGCTCTATCCACTGTAACATCTACCTTCCTCTAAATAAATATATTTATGGACCTTATCTGCATTCTATCCCAGTTGTTGTGGGTAGAGTTGTCTGTGATATGTGATTAAGTAAATGTGATTAAGAAAAAACAATATAAGAAGTTCCAAAGGAGGAGGAAAATGTTTCCCTTCTATGTATAGATATGAAGCCTGAAATACTTTGATCTACCAATTTCCCTTGCAATAACACTGTGTTATCCAGAATGTCAAGAATGAAGTCATATAATACCTGGTGATTATGGCAAGCTGAACAAATTCATTATGTCCATCACTACAGCTCTTCCTAATGTAATCAATCTGGACCAAGCACTTTGGGCTCAGAGTGAGTGGTAAGGGTTTATCTACATCATCTATCCCTTTTTCTATATTCCCATGGAATATAGGAACAGGCCATTTTATATGGAAAGGAATACATCATTTTTCCATAAATAAATGAGCTTTCTGGCATATTACAGTCTTACAGGCAGCTTCTGATTAGGAGTATTAAAATTAAAGAAGCTAGCTCAGCTCCACACAGCTTCTCCACAAAAATTACAATAAAAATATTAAACAATGATTGTGAAATCCAAAGAAAAATTACAATAAGAATCCTCATCCAACCCAGAATGGAACAAAAAGACAACTGACTGACAACAGGAAAGGTGCCACTCAGAAAAACCTTTTCTAGCATAAGCAAAGAAGAAGAAAACCATTAAATCCTTGAGTCCAGAGATGGGCTAAAAATTTATTATGTCTTTAATGATCTATATCTAGAACTAGAAAGAGAGGGAAATTCAGGGAAAGAAGTGACAGGATATTGGAAAGTCCTAGCTACACCTTCCTCCTTAAAATGCTCCAGTAGTAATAGCAATCAGTACTGGATGGAATAGTTCAGACTAGGGAACCTGAAGCACAAGGTGATAGAAAGGCATAGAAAACCAAAGAGGCCCTTAAAGATACAACACTGTGAATGTCAAAAATTCAGAAAATTATAAAATTTATTAGCATTCATAGTGCTAGTTTGATCATAAATATATAGCAAAACATATATAATATACACACATATACACACACTCAATGACAGAGATAATCTAAAGAAAAAGTGAAATTGTAGAAGACTAAACATGACTCACAACCCCACCCAAAAGTAAAGCAGAGCATGAAGAATTGAAGTTAGAGCTATAAGTAAACATAGACATAGACAACTATGAAAATATACTACAAATTCAGAGACATGCAAAAATCCAACCTAGAAGAAGTAATTTTATAAAAACTTCAATCACTGAGGGAAAAAAAAACATATTGCCCATAAGGATTACAAGAATACCTGGAAGAAATGAAGCAAGATATAAAAAGTGAAATAACTCTTTAGTAGAGAATAAATAATTGGGAAGATAATGGCAAACTTTTCCCAAGTAACGAATTTCTTAAAAATTAGAAGAAGGAAAAAACATAAATCAGTGAATCCACAGGTCAGTAAGAAGTACTAAAACAAAACAAAACTAAAAAAAAAACTAAAAAAACTAGAAAAAATATGAATTATATCTTATAAAAAACCTGATATTAACAACAAGAATGGAGAGATCATTTAAGAATCACCAGAAACTCCCTGAAAATTAACTCCCCCCAAGCCTGGATACTATATTTTAAGAAATGTTGAATGAAATCTACCCAGATCTATTACAATTTGATGTCAAAGAGAACATCCAATCATTTTCTAAAAGAATTCACAAAAGGAAAACTATGATGAATGCCATAAATGAAATTAAAATTTTTCAGATCAGAGAAAAATATGCTACCAGTCTTCAGAAAGAAAAGTATTCAAGCCCCAAGAAACCACAGTCTTGATGTAAGTGCAGCTTCCACTACAAGTGAGATGAAACTTTTGAACACATTATTCCAAAAAAAGAAAACAATATATGATTATAATCAAGACTACCTTACCCCTAAAGCTAAGTATAATCCTACAGGGAGAAAAACGGATCTTTAATGAGAATGGAACACAAGTATTCCTAATGGAGAGGTCAGAAAATAAAATTGAAAAGTTTCTGCACAAGTAAAATACATGCACTTAAAATGTGAATGTAAATAGTTTACTAGGAAAAGTTTTGAACAATTTTCCCTTATAAAAGACTGATAACCAATCTTTATAAGGAACTTAATGATTGTAATAAATATAATTCTCTATAAATAAATAGCAGATATATGCAAGCAGTTTTCAAATGAAGAAATCCAAACAGATTGAAGAGGGGAACTGTTTTTAGTATGATGTTCCTGTGTAGAGAAAACTTTGAAAGAAGTAGTTTCAGAAACAGGCAGCAGTACTACAAGTCTCCAGCCTGCATAAAAATAGCCAGAGTAAGAATTTGAAATTGAAGAGAAGCCTTCAGTTTTGTCACTCTGAATCAGAAGAGCTTCTCAAATGATTGATAGTGACTGAACTTACCAACAGTCTACTATTTCTCAAATCCAAATCCAGATAAGGAACTTGCAGAGTAACAGGACACTGATTCAGTGATCATGAAGAAAGCTAATAAAAAGTCCCTATAAATATCTTTTTAAGGTACTTATTCCCCAGTGATTTTTAATGATTGGTTTAAAGAGTACGATTTTTATTGCATTGTGGGCAGTAGAGAATAATTTATCCCTTTCTGAATTTTTCATTGAGGATTTTATGCTCAAACATGTGGTCAATTAGTGTAAAGGTGCAAATTACATAAAAGAAATACATAAAATTTTTTCTGTTCACATTCATTAATTACCAGAAAGCAATCATTTCTAATTTTTCTCAAGTTCTATTCAGGACCTTAAACTCTTATTGTTTATATTTTTAAATAATTTATCTCAGCTTGAAAGTTATATGCAAAGATTTTTCACTGCTATAGTTTTACTTCATATTTCTTCCTACAATGAAATTAAACTTTTATTAAAGTATTACTCACTATGCTTTCACTCCAGATACATGTGTGTGTATATACACAAATTTAATCAAATAAGACATGGACTCATTATTTATAATATCTTTAGGATGTTATTTGCCTACTTGTCTCTTTTCTCCATCTATATTTACTTTTGCTTTTTTAAAAATCATAATTCCACTATTGTTTGCTGCAGGTCAGTTGAAAAAGTTTTCATTTTATTTTTAACTTTAAAACAATATGTGAATCTTTGTGTATCAAGAGCAAGCTTTGTTTAAAAATATATATATATATTGCAAGAGTCGCCATTTTTTGCATTCTTATGACTTCCATTTTATGGGTGAGTTCATCCCATTTATATTAACAGTTATGTTGTTAATTTTATATTTCCCTACATGCTATCTTATTGTGCTTTTTCTTATCTTCTTCTCCACCTGCTCTTTACAAAGAAAAAGAAGTCACTGCAAGAAGAACTATTCCAATGTTTGTGATCTATAATTGATCTATTTCTGCTGTCCCCCTTCTCTTCCTCTTGCCAAGCTTCTCATAATAGGCTTTTACTCATTTTGTAAAAATATCTCTTAATAATTTCTCACTCAGATTCTGGAATTTGTTTTCCATATTATTAGCTTTTCATCTATCTAACTTCTTTTCCTCCATCTATTTCTGCTTAGTTTAATATTTTTTCTTTTCTTTTTTTCTTCCCTCATTTCTTCCTTTCTTTTCTCTTTTCCTTTTATCTTCCTTCACTCCCTGTCCCCTTCATTCTTTTCTTCTTTCCTTCCTTTTTTATTTTCTTTTCTATCAGAATGGATCTTTCATCTCTTCTAGACTGGAAATGCAGTAGTCAATTATGGACATAATCCCACTTCTGAGATATTTTCCTGGCTCTATTTCAGACCTAAACTGGTTTGCTTCTCTTAAGGCATACTAGTGGTCCTTCACTTGATTTTAGAGTTAGTGTAGTTAGCCAATTAGCTTTGGGCCTATTATAGAAAAGAACATCAAACTTAAGAAATCTACCAGCCTCAGCCTCCCCTGTAGCAGGGATTATAAATATATGTCAAGATGTCACCAAAAGACAGGTGACACATATATATATATATATATATATATATATATATATATAACTTGCATACTGTACATATATGTACATTAAACTTTTCTCGATATAGTTGAGGTAAAAGTGAGGCCCTTGGGAATATCCATTCCTCTCATGGTTCCTTCTATATTTATATACTTTTCAACTCATGCACCCTTATTTATCCTCATTATGTGGTAGTTTTACCTTCCTAATTTACCTTTTCTCTTAGAGTTTCTGTAATTAATTTTTGTTGGTTTGTAACTCATTCTCTTTCATTTTCCTTACTATTCTCCCTTCTAATTCCCTCTTTTAAAGCTTTATTAGGTAAGGGACAGATGTTTGGGCTATTTCATATCTTAATATATTTCTATCTTCCAACAATCTTATCTACATCTTTAAAATGAGCAAATTAATTTAGAGATTTGCTTATGGTCACAGAGATTTAAAGTATCAAAGCTGGTTCTCAAATTGGGATTCTAATTTTCAATTTTGTACTTTTTCTACTATACATCATTTCTAACAGGAAAAATGTCAGTGATGTGCCTGGGGTTGAGAGGACATTTTCAAGAACTTCAGTGTTTTTTCCAGTAAATTTATTTATTTTTAATACACATTACTTTATGAATCATGTTGGTATAGAAAAATCAGAGCAAAAGAGAAAAATCCTGGAAAAGAGAAAAAAAAAAAAAAGAAGAAGAAGAAGTGAACATAGCATGTGCTGATTTACCTTCGGTCTCCTTGGTTCTTTTTCTGGATGCATATAGCATTTTCTGTCCAAAGTATATTGGGATTGTTTTGGATCACTGAACCACAGAGGAGAACCAAATCTTTCATAGTTGATCATCGCATATTTTTGTTACTATTGTGTACAATGTATTCCTGGTTCTGTTTCACTCAGCATCAGTTGATGTAAATCTTTCCAGGCCTTTCTAAAATTATCTTGTTCATCATTTTTTTATAAAACAATAATATTCCATTATCATACCACAACTTCTTCAGCCATTTCCCAACTGATGGGTATCTACTCATTTTCCAGTTCTTTGCTAACACAAAAAAAAAAAACCTGCTACAAACTTTTTTTGCAAATGTCAGTCCTTTTCCCTCTTTTATGGGATACAGACCCAATAGTGACAGTGCTGGGTTAAAGGATATGTACAGTTTTATAACCCTTTATGTATAGTTCCAAATTGCTTTCCAGAATGGTTGAATAATTTAACAGCTCCACCAACAATACATTTATGTCCCACTTTTCCCACATCCCCTCCAACATTTATTATTATCTTTTCCTGTTATCTTAGCCATTCTGAGAAGTGCAAGGTAATACCTCTGAGTTGTTTTAATTAGCATTTTTCTAATCAATAGTGATTTAGAGCATTTTTTTCATGACTATAAATGGCTTTAATTTTATCACCTGAAAATTGTCTGTTAATATCCTTTGACCATTAATCAATTGAGAAATAACCTGTATTCTTATAAATTTGACACAATTCTTTATATATGTTAGAAATGAGACCTTTATCAGAAATACTGGCTGTAAAGATTTTTTCCTAGCTTTGTACTTCCCTTTTAATCTTGTTTCTATAGGTTTTATTGGGGCAAAACCTTTGTAATTTAATTCAAAGTTCTCCATTTTGCCTTTCATAATGTTCTCTAGTTCTTCTTTGTTCATAAATTTCTCCTTTCTCCAAAGATCTGATAGTAAATTATTCCTTGCTCTCCTAATTGATTTATAGTATCATCCTTTATGTCCAAATCATGTACCCATGTTGACCTTATTTTGGTATGTGGTGTGAGATGTAAATATATGCTGAGTTTCTGACATATTATTTTCCAATTTTCCCACCAATTTTTGTGAAATAGTTTTTATATACAAATACATGTGTATAGGTAATTTTCCAACATTGACCCTTGCAAAAACTTCTGTTTCAACTTTTCCCCTCCTTCCTTCCACACCCTCCCCTAGATGGCAGGTAGTCACATACATGTTAAATATATTAAAGTATATGTTAAATACAATATAAGTATACATATTTATATATTATCTTGTTGCACAAGAAAGATAGGATTTAGAAAGAAAGAAGGTAAAAATAACCTGAGAAGAAAAAACAAAAATTCAAGCAAACAATAAGAGAAAGAGTGGAAATGTTATGTTGTGGTCTATACTCATTTCCCAGTGTTCTTTTTCTAGGTGTAGTTGGTTACAGATCAATTGGAACTGATTTGGATCCTCTCATTGTTAAACAGAGCCATATCCATCAGAATTGATCTTCATATAGTATTGTTGTTGAAATGTATTATGATCTCTTGGTTCTTCTCACTTCACTTAGATCAGTTCATGTATGTCTCTCCAATCTCTCTGTATTCATCCTGCTGGTCATTTCTTACAGAACAATAATATTCCATAACATTCATAATACATAATTTATTCAGCCATTCTCCAGTTGGTGGGCATCCATTCAATTTCCAGTTTCTAGCCACTACAAAAAGGGCTGCCACAAACATTTTTGCACATGTGAGTTCTTTTCCTTTCTTTAATATCTCTTTGGGATATAAGCCCAATAGTAATACTGCTGGATCAAAGGGTACATACAGTTTGATAACTTTTTGAGTATATTTCCAAATTGTGTAATGAAACATTTGTTTTCACATATATCTATTATGAACTAATTTACAGAATGTTTGAATCACAGTAACTTATATTCTTACACAATATGAACTACTGGGAAGAGACTTACTTAGAGTGAGAACTTGAGATGTTGGCCCTCTTCAATTTTTTTTTAATTTTGATAATATTTTATTTTTCAAATTACATGTAAAAATAACATTTTCAACACATTTTTATATTTTGTTTCAAATTATTTTTCTCCCTCTCTCTCTCTCTCTCTCTTATCTCTTATCTCCTCTCTTCCCAAGACTGCAAGCAATCTGATATAGATTATAACATGTATAATAATTTTAAACATATTTTCATATTAATCATATTGTGAAAGAAATATCAGAACAAAAGGTGAAAACCATGAGGGAAAAAAAGCAAGCCAAAAAAAAGTGAAAATGGTATGCTTTAATCTACATTCAGTCTTCATAATTCTCTCTGGATGTAGATGGCATTTTCTATCCCAAGTCTATTGAATATGTATTGGATTACTGTATTGCTGAGAAGAGCTAAATATCATAGCTGATCATCACATAATCTTGCTGCTATTGTATACAATCTTCTCCTGGTTGTGTTCACTTCATTCAGCATTAATTCATGTAAGTCTTTTCAGAAATCAGCCTACTCTTTATTTTTATAGAACAACAGTATTTCAGTACATCCATATGTCATCATTTATTTGGCCATTCCTCAATTTAAAATTATCCACTCACTTTCCAATTCCTTACCCTTCAACATAAGTTTCTTGAAATCAGAGACTTTTGTTGCCTTCTTTGTGTCCCCGTACTTAACACAGTGCCTGTCACATAGAAGATGCTTAAGAAATGGTACAGCTAGATGACTCAGAAGATGGAGTCCTATATTTGGTGTCCAGAAGATTATCTTCATGAGTTCAAATATAGCTTCAGACATTAACTGTATGACTCTGAGCAAGTCACTTAGCCATGTTTATCTCAGTTTCCTCATTTGTAAAATAAGTTGGAGACAGAAATGATAAGTATTTCCAGTATCATTGCAAGAAAAAAAAATCAAATTGGTCACAAAGAGCTGGACATGACTGAAAATGACTGAACCAGAACAAAGAAATCTTTATTGATTGATACTTAGGGGTCATCCTTGGTAGCAAAGGTTGTGGGGAGATAGAGGAAGTTATGTTTTTTTGTCTGTCCTGGATCTCCTTCTATCTTATATATGGTCTCAAACTTGATAACATTACCTTCTATGGACTGACTTTTTTTTTCTATGCAGATACCTCCCAGATTCCAAAGTGAACATTTTGAATTGGATATCATATAAGTATCTCAAACTCAAAATGTCCAAAATAGAGTTTATCTTATGCCCCAAACTCACACCTCTTGCAAACTTCCTTGTTACTGTAGAATACACTACAATTATTCCAGTCACACAGCTTCCTGAGGTTAGTGTCATCCCCAACTCCTTACTCTCATTTACATATCCATTCAAGTGATACATCATATTATTTCTATGTTTGCAACATCTCTTGTATTACACTTCCACTTTGGTTGAATCACCTAGCCATCTTTCTATTTCAGGCTTTAAACTATCATGATAACTTTCTAATTTGTCTCTTTGCCTCAAGTCTTTCCCTACTCTAAACCAACTGCCTTTCAGCTACTAGAGTGGTTTTCCAAAAGCATAAATGCAACCATGTTACTCCTCAATAACTAAAGTGGCAAAATTTTTGTCCCCATATTCCTATTTTTGCTAGAGTATCCCAGAGCCCTACTCTACTCTCAACCTTAGATTCACTATCCTCTTGAATGGTATCATTTTCCCTGTCATTGCTCCTCAAAGTCCAAGATTTGTACAATCTGCCATGCTATTTTCCTTACTAAAAGCTAAGTACTGCTTTGCCTTTCCATATGCCATGAATTGAGCTTGAAAATGAGCTTTCCTTTATGTATGTCAAATCTAATTGGAATGTGAACTCTTTGACAGCAGGAACTGTCATGATGTTCTATTTGTATCCTCAGTGCTAACAAAACACTTTTTCATACAGTAAGTAGATAGTAAATGTTCTTCACAACCCATCTTTTTGCTATGTTTCCAGTCTCCTTAAATTTAACTCCCCTCTATATAGTCTACAATCTAATCATTTTGACCTATTTGTTGTTTTTTACACAACCATCTGCATGGTTGTATCAATTCTTCCCTTGTATGGAACTCTTTGTTTCTTCATTTCTAACAAGATTTCTTAAAATCCCTGATTTCCTTACAGACTCAGATCCAATGCTACCTTCACCAGTGGGACTTTCTGAGATTTCCCAGTAGTGTTCCTTCCTTACAACTTTCCTTGTATACATTGATTTCTGCATTATAAGTTCCTAGTTGGCAAGGGCTACTTTCATATTTCTAGGGCTTAGCACAGTGCATGGAATATTAAATGATTACTAATTGATTCCTATTTTAGCAAATTATGCTTACTAATTAAGTGCTAAGTTCAATTAGTTCTACTTGCTACAAGAATAAAATGTTGTCAATGTCCTCTAAATTTTAGTATCCTTGACAACAACCCTTGCAACCCCACCCTAGTTATAGTTCTACATATTTATAATTTTAATTAGCTTCTATTCATCAGAATAAGTACAGCTCATATAATAAAATAAATACATAAAAGAGAGGATTCTCTCAACTGTTTCATTTGTAAGTTTTAAAAGTAAATTTTTTTCTGTTTTTTTTCAATTGACAAGCATTTATTTTCTATCTCATTTATTCCTACTTTACTGAAAAACAAAATATAAACAAAAAAAGATAAACAAAACCCTTGTAACACATAGGAATAGTCAAACAAAACAAATTCTCATATTGGTACTATCCAAAAATGTACAAAACATGTTGCATATTGATAGCTAATTGTTATTTAGCATTTTAAAATTTGCCAAGCTATTATACAAATATAGTCTCCTCAAAAGAATACTGTAGGTAGGGATTATTATTATCCTCATTTTTTATTATACTCATTTCATGTACTAGAAACTGTGTATAGATCCTAAACATTTTCCTAGATTCTTGTAACTAGTTAATATCTAAGCTTAAACTTGAACTCAAATCTTCCCTACCAAATTTTCAATGCTCTATCATTTAATGACTATGTCATCTAACTTCCTCTAATATTTGGTCCATTGTACTTTTATTAGGAAGAAGGGTAACATTCTCCAAATTATTATTCTAGAATTATGGCACTGCATCAGAATTTGTAAGTCTTTCAAAGTTGTTTGTTTTTACACATTGTGTCAAGTAATTAATCATAATAATATTATTGTTTAAAATTGCTGAATTACTATGTATGTTATAATTTTATAATTTTCATATAGTATTTACTTTATTAGAGGCTAGATATATAGTTCATTGAATAGAGGGCTGGAGTTAGAGTAAGAAAGACTTGAGTTCAGATTTGGCTTAACTAATAGATTAGTTGTATAACTCTGGGCAAGTTCTTAACTTCTATTTGCTTCAGTTTCCTTAACTGTAAAATGGGGATGTAACAGTACCTGCTTTGTAGTGCTTTTATTAGGACTGAATAAGGTAACTACTATAAAGCATATAGCCCAGTAACTTGCATATAGTAGTCACTTAATAAATGCTTATGTATTCTCTCCTTCATATCTTTTATCTCTCTTCTTGCTTTCTTTTCTAATGTCTACTTTCCTAATTTCCTGTTTTCCAGGTTCTCATTACTTCACTGTGTACCAGTTCATACAAGTTCTCTTAGGTTTCTGAAATTTTTCGTTTTATCATTTTTTTGTTGTTTTTTATTGAGTATTTTATTTTTTCCCCCAGTTACATGGGGGGAAAAAACAATTTTTTAACATTTATTTTTAAAACTTTTGAATTCCAATTTTTTTTCTTCTTCCCTCTCCACCTGGTCTTATTAAGTAGTTATGCAATTCAATATTGGTTTATGAATATATATATACATATATATTTATATGTATGCTAGTATATATATATGTGTATGTGTGTATAGTCATGCAAAAGAAAAAAATGGACCAAAAAAACAATCTCAATAAAAAATAAAGAAAATTTTAAAAATATTAAGACACCATCAGTTCTTTCTCTGGGTAGATAACATTTTTCAACAAAAATCCTTCAGAATTGTCATGGATCATTGTATTGTTGAGTATAACTATGTCATTCACAACTGATGATATTATAATATTGCTGCTACTTTGTACACTGTGCATTTCACCTTGCAGAAGCTCATGGAAGTTTTTCCAGATTTTTCTGAGAGCATCCTGCTGCTTATTTCTTTTGGTACAATAATAGTCCATCATAATCATGTGACATTTTTTCATCTATTCTCCAGTTGATGGGCATCCCTTCAATTTCCAATGTTTGATCCCAGAAAGAGCTGCTATAAAAATTTGTGTGTGTTTATATATGTTTTCCCCACATCCTCCCCCATTTATTTTTTTTTCTTTCTATCCTATTAGACAATACAAGTTATTACCTCAGAAGTGTTTTATTTTGCATTTCTCCAAATAGAGCTTTTTTTTCAATGGCTATATATAGCTTTGATTACTTCATCTGAAAACTTCATATCTTTTGATCATTTATCAACTGGAAAATGGATACAATTTCTATAAATTTTACTCAGTTCTCTATATGTTTGAGAAATGAGACCTTTATCAGAGAAAATTACTTCAAATTTTTTTCACTTACTACCATAAGAAAATTAGCAGAGCAAGAGATAGTTTACCTATCAAATCTTTGGAAAAGGGAGGAATTTATGACCAAATAACTAGAGAACATTATGAATTGCAAAATGGACAACTTTGATTGCATTAAATTAGAAATGTTTTACAAAAACAAAACCAGTAAAAACGAGATTAAAAGGAAGTATAAAAGTGGGGGGAAATTTTGCAGCTAATGTTTCTGATAAGAGAACTCATTTCTAAAATATATAAGTCCTTTGTCAAATTTATAAGAACACAAATCATTCCCCAATTGAGATATAATCAAGGGATATGAACCAGTACTATTTTCAGATGACAAAACTAAAGCTATCTATAGTCATAAGAAAAAATGTTCTCAATCACTATTGTTCAGAAAAATGCAAATTAAAACAACTCTGAGGTACCACCTCTCAGACTGACTAAGATGGCAAGAAAAGATGATAAATGTTG
Organism: Sarcophilus harrisii; assembly: GCF_902635505.1. Classification (NCBI taxonomy): domain Eukaryota; kingdom Metazoa; phylum Chordata; class Mammalia; order Dasyuromorphia; family Dasyuridae; genus Sarcophilus; species Sarcophilus harrisii. The sequence continues at coordinate 201,138,474 of NC_045426.1, forward strand.
CAAGGGATGTAGGAAAACTGGGATACTAATACATTGTTGGTGAAGTTGTGAAATGATCCAACCATTCTGGAAAGAAATTTGGAACTATGTCCAAAAAGGCTATTAAACTGTGTATACCCTTTGATCCAGCAGTGTTTCTACTGGATCTGTATCCCAAAAAAATCATAAAAGAGGGAAAAAGACTCACATGTACAAAAATGTTTGTAGCAGTTCTTTTTGTGGTAGCAAAGAATTGGAAAATGATTATCTGCCCATTAATTGGGGAATGGTTCAATAATTATGGTATATGAAAGTACTGGAACATTATTGTTCTTCAAAAAATGTTGAACAAGATTATTTTAGAAAGGCCTGGAAGGATTTGCATGAACTGATGTTGAATGAAACAAGCAGTATCAGGAATATTTGTACATAGTTACAACAAGATTGTGCACTGATCAACTATGAAAGAGTTGGTTCTACTCAGTGTTTCAGAGATTTAAGTCAATTCCAATAAAATTTGTTTGGAAAATACCCTCTGCATCCAGAGAGAGAAATATGAAAATTGAAAATAAATCAATACATGCTATGTTCATTTTTTTTCTTTTTTCTCCTGTTTTTTTCTCTTATAGATTTTCCCTTTTGTTCTAATATTTCATAAGGAAATGTGTTATTTTAAAAATGAATGTAAATGTATAACCAGAAAAAAATAAAACTTTTTTTAAAAGATAATTTCTTGAAAGATCATATCTAGGCTCCTTTTTCTTTTGGTTCACAGCTGTTAGTAGTATGATAATTTTAAAATTATGTCTTCCAAATCTGTTTTCTAGATCAGTTGTTTTGCCAATGAGGTATTTTATATTGTCTTCTTTTTTCATTCTTTGGTTTTTATTATTTCTTGATTTTTCATAAAGTTATTATCTTTCATTTCCTCAGTTCTAATGTTTAAGGAATTATTTTCTTCATTAGGCTTTTGTATCTTTCTTTCCATTTGACTAGTTCTGCCAGTACATTGTCTATTTGTACCAACTTTACTACTTAGACTACTCTATGTTTTTTAGGTGTTTTTTGTCTCTTTTACTAAGCTGTTGTGTAATATTCTCTTTAAAATGTAATATTCTCTGTTGAGATTTTCTTGGGGTCTCAGGAGGCAGCCTTCGTTTCAGTTCAGTAATCACCACATGAGTAGCCAGGGGTTAAAGTCCAAATCCTTTATTGTCTCTTTCCAAGTCTTGTCTCCTTGCCTGGGACCCAGTTAGCTTTCTTAGAAGCCTATCTCTCTCCGTATTTGTGAGAGCTTAAGCTCCTGCCACCAGTCCTTTGTCTTCTCTTCTGCCAGCTTCTTGAGGTTCTCTTGAACGTGTCTTGGTTTCTGTGGTGGAGGCAGGAGGACCCCACTACAATCTCTGTCTTCCCTAGTTCTCATTCTGGCTGAGTTTGTCTGAGCTTATATGGTCTCTTATCAAAGGTGTGAATCTTGTAGAGCTAGTAAGTACTAAATACATGTACTGAACTAAAGAACTGTTAAGCATTGTGGTAAATAACCATTGTCTCTATCAATTCCACTGATTTAGCACCTTGTTTCAAGTTCTGGCCCATAACACTGTTGGATTGTTTTTCATGATTTTCTTGCATAACTCTCATTTTTCTTCCTAATCTTTCCTCTAAATCTCTTATTTGAATTTCAAAATTCTTTTTAAGTTCTTCTATGGCCTAAGAACAACTCATATTTTTCTTGAAAGCTTTGGATATAGGAGCAATGACTTTGTTTTCTTCCTCTGAGTGAGTGTTTTGATCTTCCTTATCATCATAGTAACTTTCTATGATCAGAATTTTTCTGTTAGTTCATTCTACAGCCTATTTCTTGACTTTTTTAACACTTCATTAAAGTAGGACTCTGTTTCTAGGATAAAGCAAGCACCATTCCAAACTTTAAGGGTGCTGTGCAATTGTTTTCAGAGATACTTCTAGGAATTTGTCAGTTTTCAGTTCTTCTAAAGTGATCTGATTTAAAGAGAGGTATTTACAATTATGTTGGCCTTTTCTTGGTCTCTGTGTGATCACAAGCATTCTTTCCTGCCCTGAAACTTTGAAGAAAGTCCCTGCTCTACCATGTCTGCAAGCGCTGGTACGCTATTGCTCATCCTTGTCCTGGGACTTCTACCTAGGAGTGTGATCCAGATCTGACTATGAGCAAAGGATTTTTGTCCTGCCTCACTGCTAGAAAAGAAACCTTTTTAATCTCCTTCTGACCACTTGTTCAATACACACACCTTCCCATCATCTGACAACTGAGAACTCTAGAAGCAGCTGCTGTTGCTGCTGATTTAGTCATCCTTGGACCTATTCCTGGTTTACTGGAGCCTGGTCTATGCTGGAAGAACCTGTATTAAACTGCTCCACTCTCACCCACGTACAAGAGATTTTTTCTGCCTGATCTCATAAATTGTCTTTGATTATAAAATTATTTCACTTCTTTTTGTGCTTTCCGCAGCTCTAGAATTTGTTAGCATTATTATTTTAAAATATATTGAGGGATTTAGGAAAGAGCTAAGGTGATCCCTGCCTATACTCCATCATCTTGGCTCTGCCTCCCTTTTAATCATTTCTTAACAGCACACTATTTCATTATAACCATATTCCATAATTTCTCCCACCATTACCCAATTGTGTTTCATCTGGAGTTTCCAAAATCAAATAGATTCAACTGAAGTAGAATATATTAAGTGACTATTATGTTCCAAGTATTGTGCTAAGCACTTCTGATACAAATAAAGGCAAAAAACACTCCCTGTTCTCAAGCAGTTCAAAAAATCCTTTTTGGAATTTATTTTTGTTTCCTTGAATCTGAACATAAACCTCTGGCTACCACTTAAATATATATTTTAATCAAGGCCATGCATTGCTGAAATACTGTTAGAAGCAATGAAAACCTTTCCAGATACTACAAACTCATTTTATGGGTTAAATTAGAATAAAAATCTGTAGTAGAAATAGTACAAAACAAACACAACAAAACAAACATGAGAGTTAACCCTAGTGTTATTCATAAAACTTGACTGAACTGTAAATCATATATGATTAATCAAAGCCAGATCATCTTGTTGTGTTTTACTATTCTTCTTGACATCTTTGTCCCTATATTAAACAGACCATCCGGATTACTTAAGCAAGATGAAAGTATTTTTCAATCATGCTATTTTTAAATGTGAATGTTTAGGTTGGGAGAGAAAAACAAACTGAAACATTGGCATTATCTTCTATAGAGTGTTAGTCCTTAAAATTCCTGTTTAACATTCATTATTTTCTGTTACATTTGTGTAAAAGGAGAAAAAAATATAATGCAATTTAATTTAAACCCACAGCCTAATCATCAGTGACCTTTAAACTATGAAATTAGGACTACTATCCACATGGCCAATGTAATTATGGAATTTGATTTCCTATATGTAGTAGACAATGAAACAGCTTTAATTGACATTGATATATGTTTGTAATAACTTGTCTATAAATTAAAAATCAATGCCAATTTCAAGTCTCTGGACAATTTTTATTAAGCTGATGAAAAGTTATCCAAGCTTGAACATTTATAGCAAACTCCAAAATTCCTTTCACAGCACATTTCTTTAACTCGAAAGAACAAATCTGCCAGTTGTCAGGGTCACTACAAGATATAAAGTGACATCCAAAAGATTGTTGTAAAGCACCATAACAAACCTTTACCATCTTTGTATTTCTTCTTCCTCTCCCAAATCTGCCTTTGGTTGAGTCTTTCTTCTTAGAATATATACTCTGCTTTAAATTAGGCACAGCAATGTTTAAAAGAGTAAACATCATTGTACTCTGACAAGAGAACCTGAATTAAAGTTGCTACATACTGGAATATCAGTTAACCATCCTACAATATATTTTGTATGTTCCAGTGTCTAACTTCTTATAAAATCATGTAACAATCTTTCCCCCCCAAAAAATAGACATACCTATAATTTGGGTTCATGCAAAAGTATTCATTATGAAAGTATTGCATGAATGTTATTCTGACCTATGGTTGGTATTTACTGATAGTTTTGAATGCTTTACACTGTCTGGGAGGAAGATTGCATTGTAATAGCTGGTCTCAATATTTTAGAATATTAGGCAAATTGAAAATGAGCTTCTCCAAATGGAACCATAAGAACTCCTTCTTGTACCTTCTGTAATGCTTTCCTTAATAAATTTCCATCTAGAATGCACTATGCCTTTTCATTTTACAAATGTAATAAATTGTAAAAAAAACTGTCAATTTTTAAATTATTCTTTATTTAATTATTTCATTATTCTTCAGATTAATCTCATCTGAGATTGCATGTCAGAAAGTATGCCTTTGAAACCAAGGTTCTAACTTTCTAAATGATTTTTGAAAACTATCCTCTATTACCAATCATACCATCTGGATTTGAGTACTCTTAATAAGTTCAGACACGTCTCACATTAGCCTCATGGTCAAGGACAATGGTAGTTTATAATTTTTTTTATCTGATTTAAACCAGGCAATGTTTTTCCAAATATAAAATATGAAAGTGGTGAGGGCATGTTCTTGTTCATAAGAAAACAGTATACAAATATCATTGCAGTTGAAAGTGTTTTAACCTCAGATGTAAATAATTTATTGATAACTAATATCATAGAACTGCAATAAATGTCATAATATATATATGTGTATGTAAACATGTATAACAAAGTAAAATAGAGTTGAACAAGTGGAAATAGCAGAACTGGATTAATCTCAGAATATTTATGTACAACCATATATTTTTATATATAAATAGAGTGAAAGACACTTTACATGTCTCGTTTTAACCATTCTCCTTTGCTCTTTCCAGGAATCTGCAGGAGGGATTGTTTATTTGCTTAATTGTCATTCAATATTTTGTCTTCACTCTACCTATAAATAAATTAAAAAGGGACAATGTCTTAGTATAAAAAAGCAGCTTCATTATTAACAAAACAAAATAGCTAAGTTTAAAAAAAAAATGGATTTTAAAGTAGAAGAGAAAAAAAAAAAGAAAAGCTTGTCTCTTATTTCAAGCCAGAAACACTAAATTATAAATCACTTGTAAAATGCTGACAAATTTTTTAGAGAGCAAATCTCATAATAGGTTCTTAGTGATCATGCCCACCAGAAACTGGCTGCCAAGAGTTTACAGAATGTGTGTGTGTGTGTGTGTGTGTGTGTGTGTGTCCCACAGAACAAATGGCTGCCAACTCTTATCATTTGAGAAGTACAGGAATGTTTTCATGTAGGCAGAGAATTTTCCACATGGGAGGGTGAGTGTGGGAGGGAGACATCTATTCAGGCCATAATTATGTTCTCACAAAGAAATAGCATTTGGTAAGAGGGAGTGGATCAAGGATTTTCACTAAGCAAAGGCTCATGAATAAATCTCTTTCATTAAGAGAGAGGTGGGGGAGGGAAAAAAAGAGAGAGGGAGAGAGAGAGAGGGAGGGAGGAAAAAAGGAGGGAGGAAGAAACTAAAATGCAATCCAGGAGTTTTGTTTTGTTTTCAAATAATTAATGAGCATACAGCTTTAAAGATAAAATTTGTACTAAAGCTTTCTAAACTGGAAACAAATTGTCATTAGCATGTCATTTCCCCTAGAAATATTTGTAAAATACATTTTGATTAAAGTGTATCTTCTATTAGATAATCTTTCCTACAGATATTTCAACAGTAGTGAAACATTCATCTGAAAGACTTTTTCAGTAATAGATGTTTTTCCTCAGCAAATCAATGCAAAGGCTAATTGGGGTGGAAGGTGAGTATCTCTAGTGGTTATAAGTACATTTGCATTGCTATCAATCTTTTCCAAGACTAGTTTTAAAAGAGGAAGAACAAGATTTCAGGATGGTACTAATACAATAAAGTCTATTTAAAATACAGTAAATGCCGCCATCAAGTGGCAAAACAGTTGAAGGCAATAAGACTTTCATCTAATTTTCAACCAAGTGTGAAAATCTTGCATCAAGTTTTTTTTCATATGACAGAAAATGTGCTTGTAAAGAAAAGAGAATTTTGCTTGCATAATTTTCATATTTTATGTTTAGAAAAACAGTACCTGATGAAAAGAAATATTTTATAAACTATCACTGTCCTTGATGATGAGGCTAATGTTAGATGTGTCTTGAATTTGTAAAGAGTATTTGAATTGACACATATTTTGAATTAAATCTGGGCAATCCCTAAAACATTTCACTTTTGCTCTCAAAACATTTGAAAATGACTTTTCAAAACTCAATTTAGTTATATGCAAATTGATGGGAGATTATTATTTTTTACTTTTTTAAAATTTCATTTGAGGCATGATATTACTGGGAGCTAGAGATTAGGAGCCTTCCAAAGGAGATCAGCTCTTCTCTGCAGGTTACAGTCATGAAGATTTCCTTAAAACATTGACAAGTGATTTGCACAACGTCCTACACCTTGATTGTTGGAAGTTGGGCTGGAACTAGATCAGCCTAAATTCCTGCCTGAAGCTGCAAAGTTTTGTTTTGTTTTGTTTTTTTTCCAGAAGATTATGGCCTGAGAGACCAAGGAATGAATTTTTCAGACATGAACAACAACAACAAATACTGAAAGTAAGTACTAATTTTCTTTAGCTAATTTACAAATCAAATAATTATCATTAAAATTATCATTATGCATAAAATATAAGTTTGTATTTCATAATTCAGTTATTAAATATCTCATAACTCTAAAAATGCATCATTAAATTATTTAAAGTAGTACTTTTTAGATAATGTTCTTTATGGGTTTTTTTTTCCTCACAAAGTATTTCTTACAACCAACCTTTAAGCTAAAATTGTTACTTTATTTTATACATGAGAAAAATGGTAACAAAGAATGGTAGGTACTTTGACTCCTATTGAAAAGCTCTGAGAGGGAATCACTTGGAGTGACAAATTGTCAACCCCCAACTAAGAGGTTGGCCTATTATCCTAGTGATAGATACTTATCTAAGACCCAACACCATAATTTATTGTATTGATAATCTTAAAATAAGGAAAATAGAGATAAAAGGAGAGAAGGAATTTAAGTCACTGCTGGAGGGAGAGAAAAAAGTATTCAAAGTCAATGCTACAAATAAATGAGAGAGAGAGAGAGAGAGAGAGAAACTCCTTCAGATTATATAAGGGAAGGAGTGAATAAAACTATGAACATATAAATTCTTGGAATAGTCTTTAAAAAAAAAAAAAAAACTATCCTTTTTACTTACTGAAGGTGAAGTATGCTTTCTACCTAGCTGTAGCAGGGTGATTAAGAATGAAGCATACATGTTTATATAAATTAAATTACAAAGTGAACTTACAGAATTTTTTTTAAAAAGATACCTAGAAGAATATTTACTTCTTATGGAGAAGGCAAGATAATTCAAAATGACTATATTACCAAAGTTAATTGATAGTTTTAATGCTACAGCAATCAAACAATTAAGAGATGCTTTACATAATAGTATAATAGTGATAAAAATTTGTTTGGAAGAACAAAAGTTCTACAATATTGAGGGAAACAATCAAAAATGTAGTGATGAAGGGGAAATATGATCTCCATACTTCAAGTTCTAATAAACTAGCAATCATCATAATTTTTTGGTATTGGTTTTACAAAAAGAGTTCAGTGAGAAAGTCTTGATAAAAGAGCATCAGAAATAATAAAACACTATAATCCAATTTGCTATGAACAAAAAACTATAAATTAATTATGAAAGAAATCCTAATTTGATTAAAACTACTGTGAAAATTGAAAGCAATCTAGCAAAAAGTAATAATAATAATTTGCTTACTCCACAATAATTTGCATGAATTCCAAATAGATATTTGACTTGAATATTATACCATACCATACCATAAAAATATTAAAAGAGAGGCAAATCACATCTTCCAAATCTACAAATAAGAGATTATTCTTAATCAAATAGGTGAGGGTTATAATTACAAAAGATAAAAGAGATTAATTTTATTTCATGAAACTAAAACTTCTAAGAACCAAAATCAATGCACAACAGGAAAAGTCACTGAAAAGGGAAAAAAAAAATCTTACTTCATATCCTAAATATTGAAAAGGAGCATGTCTTTGAATTTTTTCTAGAGCTATATGCAATTTGTAGTTCCTTAGTGTTTCTAAGGTCTTTTGTAGACATACTTCTAACATTTGCTCCTTAAGTGCATACCCCAAGATATCATCCATGTAATGTAATAACATAACTTTTGGAAATGTTTTTCTTACTGGAGTAAGAGCAGCAGACATACATTTGACACATATGAGGGCTGTTTTTCATTTCCTTTGGAAAAATTGTCCATTCATATCTTTTATAAGGCTCAACTAACTTAATGCTGGTCACTGAAAAGGCAAATCTTTTCATATCTTCCTTATCTAGAGGGACAGAATAGAAACAATCTTAATATTATAACCCAAAGAGGCCATATTCTAGGCAATTGAGTAGGAGATGGAAGTCTAGGCTCAAGAGTTCCCATACTTTCCATTTGTTCATTTCCTTTTCTCAAATCAGTCAACATCCTCCATTTTCCAGATTTCTTTCTTACAACAAATACATAAGAATTTCAAGAACCTAAAGAAGGATGTAAGTGTCCTTGGTCAAGATGCTCTTGTACTATATCTAATAAAGTCTGAATTTTATCACTAGCTAAGGGCTACTGTTCTGTCCACATTGGTGTATCAGTTTTCCATTAAATGGGAACAGATGAGAGTGCAGGCAGGCCTTCAACTTCAGCCCTGCCTAAAAAGCCAAAGTACTTAATTGTAATCCTAACTGTTGTTAAGATGTCTCCTCCCCATACATTGATGGGGATTTTTTCAACTACAAAAGGAATAAAAATTCTTGTTTCACCTTCAAATATCTATCTCAAAGGGATAGCACTAACCTCAGCTACTATTGATCCTCCTATGCCAGACATATAGGTGCTTGCCATAATCTTTGGCCAATGACTGGGCCAATTGGCACCTCTGATGACTGTTCGATCTGCACCCATATCTACCCACCCTTCCAATGGTATGTTATTTATATAGACAGTAAGCATGGGATCGTCAGCTGTAACAGGTGCAATCCAGAATATTCCTGGATTCTGTTGTTGGGAGTCAAAATCTGGGTAAATATCACCAAATTGCCTATTAGGAGTCTGTATCAGTAAACCTGATGCTACTACTTCTCCTGGGTAATAAGTCATACATTGTTTACCTGTATTAGTGACTGGGATATTAGCTACATATGCCCCAGTTTCCCAAATCAGTGTATGGATAGACACTGTTTTGTATGTACTCTCAGGAGGTGAAATGATCAAGCCTACTGTTCCTAGAGGCAAAGAATCCATAGGCTGGAGAGGAACAGATTTCACCTTTCCAGGAGATATCTCAATAGTCCCAGCTGCATACAATTCTGTTCTCCCCAATTGTAATCCCTTTCTCCCATCAGGTTGCTTCTTAGCTGATTGTTCATTTTGGAGTACTGAACTACTAAAGACTCTCTGAGTGTAACAATGGCTGCCATCATGCCCCAAGTGTTTTTTACCTGGGGCCCTGGAGCCAAGACCCGCTTCCCATTTCCCTGAGTCAGACTACATTCTGATGCCCAATAGAAGCCTCTGTCATATTTTGGACATAGGGTTTTGAGTCTTGTTTTCCCACCCTGTTTTTTCACTCTGTCTTTATGACAATACAGATTTCAAATGCCCTACTTTACCACATTGAAAGCATTGATGAGTCTCTCTGGAAATCCCTTTTCATGTTCAGATCTTAAGAAGTCTGCATCATAGCCTGGGTATAAAAGATATTTGTGCCCACTGTGGCACAGCATCTTATGATCTCCTCTAAAGGAGTAAACTTGTGTAATCCCAGTATAATTCTTCTATGAACTTCATTAGCATTTTCTTTAGCAAGTTGCCTTATCATAATTTCTGTTACTACATTTTCACCAATAGTTCATATGACAGCTGTCTGCAAACATCCCACAAAATCAGCAAAAGGTTCATTTGGACCTTGCACTATTTTTTGAAGGTTTCTCCTCTATCTTGCCTTTCTGGGAGAAAGCCCCATGCTTTGATAGCAGCAGAAGCAATTTGCTCATATGCTGTCAAAGGGTAATTAGTTTTTGCTAAAGTATCTACATAAGAACCTACACCTGTTAGTTGGTCAGAGGTGAATGATATATTAACTCCAGATTGCCCATTTTGTTGGGCTGGCACTCTACAGAATTCACTATACTCAGAAAGTCACAACAAGTTTTGTCCAGGTTCTAAACATGTACTTGCTATAGATTTCCAGTCATTAGGGGTTAAATTGTCAAAAGCCAAATTCTCTAAACATCTTAACTTAAGAAGATGTAGACCCATAAAGAGTGTAAGCCTTTTTCAGATCTTTGATAATTTCCAAATTAAAAGGAGTGTATCTTCTTTTTTCTTGACCTGAAGAGTCAAACTCTTCAATCACAGGGTATGCTTCTATTCTCAAATCAGATGTATCTTATTCTTCCTCTTTGGCTTTAATTAGTGTCTTTTGTAATCATGTTATAGGTGGTGGACAAAGCTGCTTCATGGGTGGTGCTGATGGGGTCACTGTTCCTCTTTCTCCCTTCACCCACAAAGGTGTAATTGAGGGAGAAGGATCTAAAGATAGGGAATGCCCTAAGGGCACCTGCTGGGGTGTTACTGAGCTGTGAAGTGAGAAGCACCCTTTAATCTTTAATCTTATGGGTATAGTACTTGAGATCCAACTCTCCATGCCATTCTGCTACTTTGTCAGTACCATCACCCTCCTCCTCTTTATCCATGCACTTCCTTGTCTGGCTGTTCTCTTTAGAACTTTATTTTTTTAGAACTTGTGGGATTCTTTAAAGCCAATTGTATTATATTGTATTGAATCAGGACCCATAGCTTCATAATATTCAATTAGTAGCTCTCCCACTAGTTCCCACATATCTGGCTCTAATTTTTCTTTCTTAGGGAGCCAAGGAGACATGCACTCTAATATATTTAAGAGTCCAGTGATCTGCTTCCAAGTTACCAACAAACCTTGCTTCTTTATTAATCTGACTATGCATTCCGCATACTCCCCTGGAGGGTGGAAGGAGGCTCTTTTCTTAGTATTTGCCCCATTTCAGCTAAAAAAACAAAAGTAAGTAGTTTAGCCCTTACCAAAGTTTCCTGCTTGTCTTTTTTTATACTCAACCTATTTTCAGGTCACAGGGACTTCTCCACTGAGCTTATGATCGTGCCAAACTGCTTTTGTTTCTTGGGACCCACAATGTGCACCAAAATGTAATGTCCAGACTAGCTCTCTGGAGTACCTCGGAATCAGCCTGAGTTCTTGGTTTTAGTGGAGGAGTGAAGGAGGCAGGAGGGCTATCAGGAGGCTGGTCAAAGATGGAGTCTGGAATCTGGAGTCTTCTCTTGTGTCTGTGGCTGAGAGAAAGAGACCCATTTCTAGTTCTCCCAGCCCTTAAATACTTCAGTATCATTACATCACTACAACACACTAAGAACGTGCCATAGAACCATTATATCACCATGCTAAGTACTAAGTATATGCTTAACTATATGTATCTTGCTGACTTAGATTCAAATACATCTTTTTAGACTTCAGGCCCTCTACATGAAACAAAATGGGAAAGAGGGAAATACAGAGTTAGGAATCATAACTGCAAATGTTAATGGGATGAGCTCACTTATAAAATGAAAGCAGATAGCAGAATGTACTACAAGCTAGAATCCATCAATATATTCTTTAAAAGAGACCTGCTTGAAACAGAAAGGCACACACAGAGTTAAAATAAAGGCCAGGAGCAGAGTCTCATTTGCTTCAGTTGAAGTCAAAAAGGCCATTAAAAACAATCATGATCTCAGACAAAATAAAAGCAAAAATGGAACTAATTAAATAGATAATCGGAAATACTACATGACAAAAAATTACTATCAAACTTTTTACAGCAAGTTTCTCTGAAAAAAGCTTCAGGTCTCAAATATATAGGAACAAAGTTAAATTAATAAAAATAAGAGCAATTCTCAAATTTATAAAAATAATAGAAATTGATAAATGGGTTAATGGATATAAACAGACATTATTCAGAAAACTTAATTTAAGTTCTTTATTGACATATGAAAACATGCTCTAAATCACTAATGATTTAGAGATTAGAGAAAGGCAAATTAAAAAGAACTCTCTACTACCACTTTACCTCTTCCAGAAATGACAAATGTTGAAAGAGATGAAAAAAATGCATACATTATTAAACTACTGGTGAAGTTGAGAATTATTACCATCATTCTGAAGAACAATTTGGAACTACACCCAAAGGACTATAGAACTTTGACCCAGCAAAGCAATATTTTGTTTGTACACCCAAAAAGATCAAAGGAAAAGGACCTACTTTTTTTTTTATTAAAACTCTTTATTTTCAAAACATATGTATAAATAATTTTCAACATTCACTTTTGCAAAACCTTGTGTTCCAAATTTTTTTTCCTTCCCTTCCCCTCACACCCTCCCTAGAGGGCAAGTAATACAATGTGACAGACAAATGCAATTCTTCTATACATATTTCCACAATTATCATGGTGCACAAAAAAAAAAAAAAAAAGTCAGAGCAAAAAGAAAAAACAATGAGAAAAAAAACAAAAATGCAAGCAAATAACAATTTAAAAAGTAACATAATCTCCATAATCCTCTCTCTAGGTGCAGATGGCTCTCTCCATCACAAGACCATTGGAAAGGGTCTAAATCATTTCATTGTTGAAAAGAGCCACATTTGTCAGAATTGCTGTTGTACAATGTTCTCCTGGTTCTCCTCACTTCATTTAGCAGCAATTCATATAAGTATCTCCAGGCCTCCCTGTCTGAAATCATTCTGCTAGTCATTTCTTATAGAACAATAATATTCCATAACATTCATATGCCTTAACTATTCAGTCATTCTCCAACTGATGGGCAGCCACTCATTTTCCAGTTTCTTACTACTACAAAAAGAGCTGCTACAAACATTTTTGCATAATAGGACCTACATACACAAAAATAATTACAGTAATTTTTTTTTGTGGTGTCAAAGAATTGAAAATTGAGGAGATACTTATCAATTGAAGAATGCTTAAACAAGATGTGACATATGATTATGATGGATTCCTACTGTTCTAAAAGATATGATAAGTAGATGTTTTCAAGGAAAAAGAAGGGGGAAATTTATATGAACTGATGCAAAGTGAAGTGAGCAGAACCAGGAGATATTTGTACAGAGCAATAACAATGATGTAATGATGAACAACTGTGTATGAGTTTGTTGCTCTGGTCAGTGCAGTGATTCAAGGCAATTCCAAAAAAAATTACTGGAAAAAATGTTATCTATCACAAGACAAAACTGGTGAATTATGAGTACACATTGAAGTATAATTTTATCATTTTATTTTTCTTGAGTTTTTTTTTAATGACATGGCTAACATGAAAATTATTTGCATTATTTCACATATATAATCAGTATCATATTGCATGTCTTCTCAATGGGTGTGAGAGAGTGAGAGAATTTAAAACTCAAAAAAATTTAAATGATAAAAATAAAAATATTTTTATAAACAATTTATTTGTTATATGGTTTGGCTTTCTGGTAGCAGAGGGCAAGGGACACTAGAAGATATTTTAACCAGATGATAAACAAAAAAGAAGTTGTCTTTGAAATTTATGAATTGAGGAAAAATTTATGACTCTATAAGTGACAAAGAGAACAGAGATAAAACAGACAATACTGTTTATATACAATTTTAAAGTTTTTGGAGAAATCTCATGCAAAACTAAAAAGCAAACAGGTAATTGGAAAAAATCTTTTCTGATAAAAAGTCTCATTTCTTAGATATACAAGGAAGTGACTGAAATTTCTAAGAGTAAGCCATTTCCAATAGATAGTCAAATTAACAAATTATGTCAAATATGAATACTTTTTAGAAGGAGAGGGGTATCCATGCTATCAACAACTTAATGAAAAAATGACTGCCCAATTGATAAATGGTCAAAAGATATGAACAGGCAATTTTCTGATGAATAAATGAATGCTATCTACAATCATCTAAAAATAGTCTAAATCATTTATTCATTAAATAAATGCAAATTAAAACAACTCTGGGGTACTATCAGATATGCTAATGACAAAAGAAAAATTATAAATGTTGGAGAGGATGTGGAAAAATTGAAACACAAATGCATTGCTAGTGGAATTATGAACTGATCCAACCATACTGGAGAGCAATTTAGAACTATACCCAAAGGGCTATAAAACTATATCCTTTGATCTTGTAGTACCACTACTGTATCTGTATCCCAAAGCAATCACACATGTATGAAAATGTTTATAGCAATTGTTTTTATGGTGGCAAAGAATTGAAAATTGAGTAAATGCTCATCAGTTTGGGAGTGGCAGAAAAAAATTGTGGTATGTGACTGTAATGGAATACTGTTATTTTATAAGAAGTGATGAGTGGGCTTATTTCAGAAAAACCTGGAAGATTTACATGAACAGATGCTGAGTGAAGTAAGCAGAACTAGGAGAAAATTGTACGCAGTAATAGCAAACAATGCTGTGTGATAATCAATTATAATAGATTTTGGCTCTTGTCAGCAAAAACAGAGATCCAAGACAATTCCAAAAGACATCATGGAAAATGCTATCCATATCCAGAGAAAGAACCATGGAATCTGAATGAAGATCAAAACCTTATTTTCACTTTTTCTTCTTTGTTTTTTCCTCTTTTTAATGGCTTTTCTCTTTTGTTATTTTTCTTTCACAATATGAATATTGTGGAAATATGTTGAATATGATTGTATATATCTGGCCTATATCAGATTTCTTGTCATCTTGGGGTAGGGGTAAGGGAAGAAAATATCTGAAACTCAAAATTTTATAAGTGAATGTTGAAAACTATCTTTACATTTAACTAAAAAGAAAACTATTAATTGGGGGAAGAATTATCCTATATTTAATAGGTTATAAAATAGTGGTTTTGTATGCAAAAAAGATGGTAAGCTATTCACAATGAAACAGAAAATGTGATTTGAAAAAAAAAGAAAAAATGCACTATATAACTAATGATTAACAAATTTGAGATTTCCACTTCATTCATAATAGAATAGTCACAATGATAGAAGGAAATGACAAATTTTGGAAAGACTATGGGAAAATAAATATATTAGTGGATTGTTCATAGAAGTGTGAATTTGTCCAAGACATTCAGAGAAGAAATTTGTCCTTATGTTCTGATTTCAAATTTAATATCATTCCACTGCACAATTTTTAAAATAATTAAATTTCTTCAATTAACTAGATTATGAATTTGTGCAAATCTTTTTTTTCCATTTTTTGGTCATACATGCTATTGTATGTCTTTAATACTACTTTAATGATGTATTTTATGCTACTGTGGCAGGGACATATAACATCAATCTTGCTTCATAATTAGATTCTCACTAATTGTGCAACCCCAGACAAGTCATGTAAACTCAGTTTTCTCATCTACATTGCCTAAGTGAAGGGGCAAATCAATTCTCTGAGAGCCTCCACAGCTGTGAATGATAATACTTGAAGGAATTGCAAAGCAGCTTTTGCACATGTTCTTTGTGGATGGCGAATGAAATAAATTGGAGGCAAGAGGGAAAAGGAGAGGGGTGAGTCTCCTTGTATTCTGGTCATCATCCACTCACATGAAGAGAGAAGAGATCCATTCTACAGGTTTGAGTTAGACCTTCAGCAGCCACTGGCAGGTGGCTCCTGTATCACAACACTATTTCCCTTTTAAGGAGGAATTTTTTTTCACCTGATTAATTCTGAGTTTGACTAGAAACCCTGTGAATAAATTGGAACTTGGCTAAATAACTGGCTGTTGCAAAAGAGATGTTAACTGTGACTCTAACCTGGAATTAAACAAAGCTTAGGAAGCTTTATCCAGTTACACTTATGTCAGGTTGGCCTGGGAACTCTTAATGTTGTAATCATCAAAAATCTTTTTCTCCCTTTCATAGAAAATTTCTATAACAAGGATTGGTGATTTTAGAAAAAAAATATAAATGTGATGAATCCTATTCCTCAATACTCAACATCTGAATTACTATCATGTCTGTATACATACACACACACACACACACACACACACTCTCTCTTTCTTTCTCTCTCTCTCTCTCTCTCTCTCTCTCTCTCTCTCTCTCGTATTGAAAGAATCCACTTATCATCTCAGGAAAGAGATCCCAAAATAAAAACTCCAAGAAACAAAATAGCCAAATTTCAGAAATATCAGATCAAGAAAAAAAAATATATTATGAAGCAATTCAAATACTGGTGAGTCACAATCAGGGTTACTTAAGACCTGGTAACTACAACATTAACCTCTGGGTCATGGAAAATTATATTCTGTAAAATAAATGGATTAGGACTACCACCAAGGATCATTTACAATTTATAATAGTTTAAGGAGAAAAATTATCATTCAATGAAATAGAAGAATTTTAAGCTTTTATAAGGAGGAGACCAGGACTAAATCAAAAATTTTACCTTCAATAACAAGACCCAAGAGAAGCATAAATAGATTTTTAAAAGGGAAAATAAAACATAAGGGATTCAAAAGAGCTAAACTATGTACCTTCCTACACAGAAAAATGATACTTGTAGTTTTTGATAATTGTATGACAATTTTCATTGTATATCCGTTGTTGTCAAAGACTACAGTTAGAGGGAATGTATCAGACCATAATGCAATAAAAATTACATCCGACAAAGGACAGTGAAAAAATAGATTAAAAATTAATTGGAGGAGATAGAGCCAAGATGGTGGAGTAAAAGGCAGGGACTCACCCGAGTTCTCCCCTAAAAACCTCCAGATACCTTTAAATAATGACTCTAAACAAATTCTGGAGAAGCAGAACCCACAAAAAGACAGAGTGAAACAAGCTTCCAGCCCAAGACAACTTAAAAGGTCAAGAGGAAAGGTTTTTAGTGTTGTGTCACAGTTCCCTTTTGATGTCCTGCCCTAGGATGTCCTGCTCTATTTTCTCCATTATCCTATTTCATTACTCTGCCTCAGGTTATAACCTTTCCCTCTTAATGTTTGATGAGATAAAGGTCTACCTCAGTCACTCTGCTCCAAAACCCCAGACTATAATTATTTCTTCTTAAATGGTTGATGAGATAAAAGTTTTATATCTTTAGGTTATAGACATTCCCAGCCCTGGGACTAAATATAGATCCACTGATCCCAGTATATCTCTCCATTCAATAAACTATTGAATTGGTCTCTAATCTGTGTCTTGCTCAGTTTCTCCAGCATTACATTTTGGAGCCTCCCGTGAGATAATTAGAAAATGAGCAGGATTAGACATAAGAGACTTTCGGGTCTCTGCCTTGGGCAGGGTGGCTGCGGATCTGAATTCTTGGCCTGAAGAGACCGGGTCCTCCTATATTTTTTTCCAGACCCTCCAGGAAAGAGAGCAGTTTCCAGCCACAGCAGTCTGATGGTAGATACCCCCATTTCAGCCACAGGAGATAAGTCTGTCTGAGTACCTTTTGGGGTACCATCTGGTTATGTCTTAAAACCTGTTTTGTTTGGTATGCTAGCATCTGGATTCCCATAATTATGAAATGCTGATGGACATAGATTCTGGGAGTAGGGTCTTCTGGATGCAGGGGACCCTACCTGGGTGTCTCCTAAGACACACCTGGTGTGCCAGTTAGCACAACTCTGGGCATTCCAGAGTATAAATCTGGGTGTCTTTTAAAGACACCATTTGGCTTAGCCTTGATTAAGTGTCTAACCAGACGAGGTTGTCACTATTGGGATATCATTTTTAAGGCACCATTTGGCTTGATTCTTGATTAGTGTCTAACTGGACGCAATTGTCACTATTGGGGTGTCCTTTCAAGATGCCATTGGCTTGGTTTTAATGCTAGTGTCCTACTGAATGTTGTAATTGTGCACTCTAAGTGTGATCAGTGTTCTGTATGTCTTGTATGTTATTGCCTGTTTTGTGGCTTAAGGTTTGAATTATGGGAGGGAAGACTGAAGCAGAAAACTTCCCTCAGGGCTATTCTTTCCAGATAGCCCCTGGTCTGTGTTAAATGTTAAATGGCTGCTAGACAGTCTAGTTGTGTTCTGTGTTCTGTGTAATTTGTTTGTCGGTTTTGTTAATTTAAGAGCTCTATTAAATTTAAGAACAATGATCAAATTTGGGAATTGGTTATTTCAATACTGAACTCCAGCTGGAGAAAACATTTGATTAGGAATTTAAAGATGATTCTAAATTTGGGAAATTTTACTGTTGCCTATGCAGGCTAGAATTAATTATCTTTTCGTATAAGATCTTAAGAGAACAATAGCTGTTAAAGAAGTTCTATTAACTTGCCTGAAAGGAGTCGTGCCTCTAATTAGATAAAGTATGTAACAAAAGGGATCTGACTTTTCTGAAAGCTTCAACTCTGGCCAAGTTGGAGCTTAGGAGGAGTCCATTGGGAATAATGGCCATATGGGGCCAGAAGGAGAGAAAAACTATGCTGCGTTATTATCTGAAATGAGATAGGAAAAGGAGTTTTATATTATTGGATATTTAAAGCTATTTGTTACCTATATCATAACATTGTAAATTATGCTTTAAATCCAGCTGTGTTGGATATGTGGGTTTTATGGAATTCACCCACCCATTGATTTCTGCTATTTTAAATGTTGGGTGGGGTAGGAATCTTTTGTAAAAATTTAAACTGGCCCCCCACTGCTGTTACTTCAGCTATTGGAGCAGCTAGTTAGCCTGGAGTGAAGTTTAGTTCGACTTCCCTCTCCTCCCTTCCCTTCCCACTCCCCCTCTCCCCTCCACCGTCTCTTTAGAGGTGGAGTGAGGGGAAGGGCAGTCCCTCCCTCTAAACTGTTCCAGACATTTTTTATCAAGTTATAGCTACCTGGTTCTTGGCTAAAAGCAGCAAATTGATAAGGTTATGGTAAATATCTGTTTAGGATTTGTTATTGGAGGTAAAATTTCTTGGGTTTGTAGTTAATATGTCACTGCATTTTTTCCTCCTGTAACTGATTTCTATAATCAGAGCAATGGTCAATAAGAAATTGTTGATTCAATTATGTCATACCTTGCTGATTCCAATCTGGTTATCTGTAATCATTATATCCTAAATATTTGAGCAAATAAGTATTTAGTCTGGTCATCTATTGGTTACTAGATATTGTGTCTGTATGTTCAAGTGTTTTTAAGGTTTATAACTAATGAGAGGCCACATCTTGTAGCGGTCCTTGTGGACCAGTCTTTCTATATCAGACTGTTCTAACTTTTCTTTGTTAGATTTGTTTTTATTTCTAGATTTGGTCAAATTACAAATATACTGACTTGCTTCTGGGACCTAGATCAAGCTTTGTCAGCACACCACACTACATACACCCATCCCCCTCCCTGGACTGAGCATCTTCGCCTATTTTCAGCATGAAGCAGCTTTTGAGAACCATCACCCCTTTTCCTGATGTAATTTGGACTGATATGGGGGAGTGGGAAAGTGGTTGACTTGTTAGAATTTTCACTATATTACTGTGCTGTGTTTAAGACTTGGGATGGAAATTATTAAACTTGTGTAACTATTGCTGTTATGTTTGAGGGACTTTTAGTCTATTATGTATATGCATACGTATATGATTTGTATGTGGGATGGTTATTTGATAATTCCTTTCCAAAAGAAAAAAAAGGAGGAAGAAATAGGAAATTGGGGAAACTAGTATATTTTCTTAGGCACTTCTGCCCTACCTCCTATCTTACTAGTTCAGATTTAACTGGAAGTCCTTTAAACACTCTTTTTCATTTTTTACTCCTTGCTTAAATTTACTAGACTATGATTCGCTGGTTGTGCTTTAACTTTGAAATCCCTTATTCTATTGGAATTGCCCTGGCAGACTCAGTTTTGGGGATTATTTTTTTAGAAACAACCAGAAATTGGATACCTGTCTTGGGACTGGCAGTCTCTCTGATCTGTTTCTCTACTCCTGTTACCCCAGGTCCTTAATTAGTATTTTAGCATACTTAAATGGACCTTGTAGTTGATATTGAGCCTCTAAAAGTTTGGGGTTTGCCTCCTTGGTCTAACTGTGCATAATCTGCTTAGAAATCTGATCCTTTCTGCAACCCTGTTTGTTCCTCTGGGCAGGGGTAGATGGAGCTACTCCAAACCTCACCCTTTTCCCTTGGAGCGGGTTGCCCCTCTGAACGGGCAGAACAACTGTCTTGAGCCCTGCTGCTTTGTAAGCAGAGGCCGAGTCATACACAAATGACCACAGACCTAATTCACAGTGAACTATCCATATGTTCCCCAACTGCAGAAGATCTGACATGATTGAAATAAGGAACTTTGTGTATTGCTGATTAGCTCTTGGGTTATCAGGGAGAGACTTGACCTTGCCATAAGTCCTTGCATTTTTATTTAGTCTATTTATTTCACATAGGGTTTGTCAAATTATGGTGCTAAGACCTTCTAGAGGAAGGTAACACAAAGATTTGAATAGTTTGAAGAGAGAGAGTGTGGAATGTTGTGTCAAAGTGCCTTTTTGATATCCTGACCTAGTTTCCCTAATTGTCCTATTTATATAAAGGTTATAACCTTTCCCTCTTAATATTTGATGAGATAAAAGTCTACCTCAGTTGCTCTGCCCCAAAACCCCAGGCTATAATCATTCTCTCTTAAATGGTTGATGAGATAAAGGTTTTATTTCTTTAGGTTATAGACATTCCTCCTTAATGTTTGACAGGATAAAGGTTTATCCATTTTAGATGTCATTGTTCTTGTTATCCTATAAAAAAGCTTGCCCTCTAATACTTAAGGGTTGGACTCTTTGAGATGATAGAGTCGTCCAGCCCTGGGACCAAACATGGATCCATTGGTCCCAGTATATCTCTCCATTTAATAAACTACTGAATTGGTCTCTAATCTCTGTCTTGCTCAGTTACTCGGGCATTACATTAGCACCTGGCTGAGAGAGAAACACAATCCATTGCAGACCACCTCAACCCAGGAAAACAGGAGCAAGCCTTGCGAGTCACTGAACAAGCAGTAGCAGTGGCAACTCTCAGAGCTCTTAAGCCATAAGTGGTAAGGGAGTCAAACAACTGGCCAGAAGGAGACTATAGGAATCTTTTTGTAAGCACTGAAGTGAGACTCTCGTTTCCCCATACTTGAATCTGGGCCACAATCCTAAGTGGTAGTCTCAGGGCAAAAAGGAGCACTAGTACACTGGAGCTTGTAGCTACAGTAGAAGTGGGACCCTCACAATTTCAGGGCAGTAAAAGGTGCTTGTAGTCACTCATAGACCAGAGCACAGGACAAAAGAGGAGTAAACATAGGAATAAAGAATAACATAGCTCATACCACCTTGAGAGAACTGAAAATTTACAGGTCCCTAGAAGTATCTCTGATAACAACTGTACAAAACCTCTGAAGATTGGGATGGTGTACCCTCCAACCAGGAAGCAGAGGCTTATTTTAATAATTAAAAATCAAGAATAGGCTGAGAAAATGAGCAAGCAACATCAAAAGATAGTGACCATAGAAAGTTACTACGGTAGTAGAATTGGACAAATGTAGAAAAAATCCACTGAAGAAACAACTCCTGTAAAAGTTGAATTAGACAAATGGAAAAGAAGGTTCAAAATCTCACTGAAGAAAATAATTCCTTAAAAATCAGAATTGAGCAAATGGAATCTAATGATCTTATGAAAAATCAAGAAACAACAAAACAAAACCAAAAGAATAATGAAATACAAGACTGTGAAATATCTCATTGATAAAAAAAAACAACTGATCATGAAAAACAGACCCAGGAACTATTCCCAAAGGGCTATAAAACTTTGCATACCCTTTGATCCAACAGTATCTACTTCTATTGACCCTGTATTCTAAAGAGATCATAAAAGATGAAAAATGACTCCTATGTGCAAGAATGTTTATAATAGTTTTTTGTTCTGTTTTGTTTTTTATAGACGCAAGGAACTGGAAATTGAGTAGATGACCATCAACTGGGAAATGGGTAAATATTTTAAGATATATAGATACAATGCAATATTATTGTTCTATAAGAAATGATGAGCAGACTGATTTCATGAAAGTCTGGAAAGACTTACATGGACTGATCCTGAGTGAAGTGAGCAGAAGGATGAGAATATTGTATACAGTAATATTAAGATTCTGTGACAATTAACTACGGTAAACTTAGCTCTTCTCAGGATGTAATGCCAGAGAAATTGAGCAAGACAGAGATTAGAGAACAATTTAATAGTTTATTAAATGGAGGGATTTACTGGGACCAAATGGATCTTGGTCCCAGGGCTGGACGAGACTATCATCTCAAAGAATCCAGCCCTGAGTATTAGACAGCAAGATTTTTTTTATAGGATAACAACAACAATGACATAATGGGGAAGGTACCTGGATGGGAGTAACCTAATGGGGGGAGGCACCTAGGATGACACAATGGAGGGAGGTACTAGAGAGGTTATTGATATTCTAATGATGTTTAAAATGGATGACCTTTATCCTGTCAAACATTAAGAAGGAATGATTATAGCCTAAAGATATAAAACCTTTATCTCATCAAACATTAAGAGGGAAAGGTCATAACCTTAGGCAGAGTAACTAAATAGGGCAATGGAAAAACTGGGTCAGGACATTAAAAGGGAACTGTGGCATAACAAGCAAGGTGGTGATCCAAGATAATTCCAAAAAACTTGGGACAGAAAATGCCAACTTTATTTAGAGAGAGAACTATGGAGCCTGAATGTGGATCAAAGCATAGTATTTTGAAGATTTTGTCTGTTTGCTTGCCTTTCCTTTTTCATGGTTTTTCCCCCTTTTGTTCTGTTTCTCTTTTACAGTATGACAAAAATGTTTTAAAATACTGTTCATGTATAACCTATAATAAATTGTTTCCTGTCTTGGGAAGGGGATGTAACAGAAGAGGGAAAAAATTTTGGAATACAAAATTTTACAAAAATGAATGTTTAAAACTATTTCACATGTATTTGGGAAAATAAAATACTACTGAGGGAAAAAATGGGGAAAAATGTAGATCCAGGTAAAATAATTTTAAAATGACTGAACTACCTGTAAGCCAAGAACAAAAATTGAGCTTTGACATCATCTTTCAAGAAATTATTCAATAAACTGAGGGGAAGATTATATTCAAGGATTCTGATAAAGGCTTCATTTCTAAAATATATAGAGAATTGATTCAAATTTATAAAAATTCAAGTCATTCTCCAACTGAAAAATGGTCAAAGGATATGAACAGACAATTTTTCAGATGAAATTAAAACCATTATAGTCATATGGAAAAAAATGTTGGAGGGGATGTGGGAAAACTGGGACACTGATACATTATTGGTGGAATTGTTGGTGGAATCCAGCCATTCTGGAGAGCTATTTGGAACTATGCTCAAAAAGTTATCAAATTGTGCATATCCTTTGATCCAGCAGTATTACTACTGAGCTTATATCCAAGAGATTTTAAAGAAGGGAAAGGGACCTGTATGTCCATGAATATTTGTGGCAGGTCTCTTTGTAGTGACCAGAAACTGGAAACTGAGTGGATGCCCATCAATTGGAGAATGGCTGAATAAATTGTGGTATATGAATATTATGGAATATTATTGTTCTGTAAGAAATGACTAGCAGGATGATTTCAGAAAAGCCTGGAGAGTCTTACATGAACTGATGCTGAGTGAAATGAGCAGGACCAGGAGATCATTACATACTTCAACAACAATACTATATGATGATCAATTCTGAAGGACATAGGTTTTTCCAACAATGAGATGAACCAAATTAGTTCCAATAGAGCAGTAATGAATTGAACCAGCTACATCAAGTGAAAGAACTCTAGGAAATGAGTATGAATCATTACATAGAATTCTCAATCCCTCTATTTTTGTCCGCCTGAATTTTTTATTTCCTTCACAGGTTAATTGTACAATATTTCAAAGTCAGATGCAAAAGAATATCTTAAATTTCACATTAAGAAAGTCAGAGAAGTACAAAATTAGTAAAATTGATGTGAACTCTAAAAGACCAATTCTGTCTTCATTATCAGGAATAAAGTAAATGCTGAAACAAGCCCCTCCTGTTCTCATTATCAACCATAATCACAAAGAAAAGGAGCTCAATTTCCTGGGAATGTCTTTTTAGCATATCTAAGACAAATTCAATTAACTATATCATTATACATTATGCAATTATTCACTAGATAAAAAGCAATGCAAGTTTGTTCATAAGTAGGCTCTTCCCTAGTTTCTCTCTATCTCCTCAATGATTCCTCCCTAATTCCTCCCAAATTTCCTAGATCCCACCATTATTTTCCTCTCTGTTCCTTTCTGATCCTTTAAAAGAAGCCATTTCACCCAAACCATGATACAAAATCATTTTTAGATTTTATCTGTGACTTTTTACAACCATTAAAAGATACTTTCTGAGTTTATAACTAGGATCATTCTCCCAGTTCTTGATACATCCTCTTTTCAAAATGACAACAAAATTATTTGTTATACATTTATTCAAAGAAATTTTATGAGTATCCAGATATTTTGAGCAACATAAAAAGAAGACCTTCAACTAAAAAGCTTTAGTTCAAATTAAATTAGAAGTTATGAAATCCTGAATTCTAATATTCACACTAATTCATCATGTGAAGTTAAATTTGCTTAGCCTCTTGATAAACTGTTTAGGAACCTGCTTTGATTTTTGGACTATTTTTAGCTCACTTTCCTAAAATTTAAAAGGAAAAATAACCTAATCTCTAGATTATCACATAATATTCATTTTATCATTATGCTAATAAATGTTGAAATATATTAAGAAAGTAGGAGGAACCATGGATAAAGATTTCTAGTGATGGGCAGAGCCAAGATGGCAGAGTAAAGATAGGGACTGGTCAAGCTCTCCCCCAAATCTTACAAATACCCTTAAATAATGACTCTAAACAAATTTTAGAGCATCAGGACGTACAAAATGGCAGAGTGGAACCATTTTCCAGCTGAAAATTGCTTTTAAAAAGATCATCAGGAGGGGGTCCATTGTACCTGGGAGGGACTGAAAAACAGCTTCAGCACAAGCCAGCACAGCCCTCAGCCCAGAAAGCCAGCACAGCCCTGAGCCCAGAAAACCAGGAGTGGGTCTTTGAAACTGAATCAGCAGCAGCAGCAGTGTCAATCTCCAGAGCTCTTAGCCCACAGATACCAAGGATGACTTGGAAGATTGACAGGGAAAGTCTGTAGCACTAGGTGTAATGCCAGAGAAACTGAGCAAGACAGAGATTAGAAAACAATTTAATAGCTTATTAAACGGAGAGATTTACTGAGACCAAATGGATCTTGGTCCCAGGGCTGAACGAAACTATCATCTCAAAGAATCCAGCCCTGAGTATCAGACAGCAAGATTTTGTGAATCTTGAATCCACTGTGAAAACAGAGCCCTACTTTTAAAAAAAATGGTCAAAAGCCAAATAGTATGCTTGAAAAATGAACAAATTACAGAAAAATTCTGATCATAGAAAGTTATTATGGTGATGAAGAAAATCAAAATACTCAGAAGATGATAACAAAGTCAAAGATCCTATATCCAAAGCCTCCAAGAAAAATAAGAATTGGTCTCAGACCATGGAAGAGCTCAAAAAGGATTCTGAAAACCAAGTAATAAAGGTGGAGGAAAAATTGGGGAGAGAAATGAGAGTGATGCCAAAGGAAATACAAAAAGCTAACGAGGAGAACGCCTTAAAAAGCAAGATTGGTCAAATGGGAAAGGAGGTACAAAAGCTCACCAAAAAATAATTGCTTAAAAATTACAGCTGAGCAAATGGAAGCTAATGATTTATGAGGGATCAAGAAACAATAAAACAAAACCAAAAGAATAATTTTAAAAAGAAGATAATGTGAAATATCTCATTGGAAAAACAAATGCCCTAAAAAAGAGATCCTAGAAGAGATAATATAAAAATTATCAGTCTACCTGAAAGCCATGATCAAAAAAAGAATCTACAAATTATCTTTTCAGAAATTATCAAATTGTCCTGATATTCAAAAAACAGAGGTAAATTAGAAATTAAAGAATTCATTGATCATTTCTGGAAAGATATTCCAAAATGAAAACTCTCAGGAATATAATAGCCAAATTCTGGAACTCTCAGGTCAAGAAGAAAAATATTGCAAGTATACAGAAAGAAACAATTTAAGTATAGGGGAGCCACGGTCAGAATAACATAAGATTTAGCAGTTTCTACATTAAAGGATCAGAGAGTTTAGAATATGATATTCCAAAGAGCAATGGAGCTGGGATTACAAGTAAGAATCACCTATCCAGCAAAAATGAGTATAATTCTTCAGGGGAAAAGTATATTTTCAATGAAATAGAGAACTTTCAAACATTTTTGATGAATAAAACAGAGTTGAGAAAATCTGACTTGCAAATACAGGACTCAGGAGAAGCATAAGGAAGTAATTAGGAAAGGAAAATCATAGAAGACTTAATAATATAGGACTTCCTACATGGGAAGATGATATTTTTAATTCATAAAAACTTTCTCATTATTAGGACTTAGAAGGAATACATATAGATAGAGGGTATAGTTGTGAGTTGATTATAAAAGGAGATTTTCTAAAAGAAAATAAAATTATGGGGTAAGAGAGGAATATACTGGGAAAAAAGGAAAAGGAGAAGTGGAATGGCATAAAACACTTTACAATGCAAGGGAAAGGGAAGAGAGAAGAAAGTAAGTGAATGTTATTCTCATCAAATTGGCTTAAAGAGGAAATAACATACACAATCAATATGGATACAGGACTCTAACTTACCCTGCAGGAAAGTAGGAGGGGAAGGAGATAGAAGAAAGTGCAAAGGTGACAGAAGAGAGGACATATTGGGGGAGGAGAGCAATACACTTTTGAGGAAGGACAGAATAGCAGGAGAGAAAATAGAATTAAATAGGCAAAAGTACAGTTAGCAATAGTAATTGTGAAAGAATTTTGAAGCAAGTTTATCTGATGTAGACTTCATTTCTCAGGTGCATAAGGAACTGAGTCAAATTGTTTTTTAAATTCCCTAATTGGTGATTGAAAATAATCAAAAGATGAAGTATGCCCAAAGGGCTATAAAATCATGCATATCCTTTGACCTAACAATATCACTATTAGGCATGAATTTAAAAAGAGTTTTTTAAAAAATGAAAATTTTTATACATATATACAAAAATATTTATAGTAGCTCTTTTCTCAAGAGAAAGAACTGGAAATAGAGGGGATACTCATTAATTGGGGAATGGCTGAACAAATAGTAACACGTGATTCTGATGGAATTCTATATGGAGCAATAAGGGTAATAAGAGCAAGGGAGCTCGAAGGAGATAGAAATTGAAAGTACCAAAGATTTCAGGAAGAAAAAATCACAAAGGCCTTGAACACAAACAGAAAAATATAACAACAAAATAAATATAGCCTCCAGCTTTAATAAATAAGTTTAAACATCTACAAATAAATACCACAAAACAAAGCTAAATAATCTAATATTTCACAAGGATCCTATGGAAATTGAGGAAAAGATGGAACCATAATATATTGTTCCCAGGTGGTTTCAAAAGAAATAAGAATTATGAGAGCAGAATTTCACAGAAAAAAAGAATAGAAACCTTGACACTGCAATAGCTTTGTTATTGGTCAGTAATTTAGTCATATCATATTTTTCATGACCCTATGGAACAACTCTGTCCATGAGGTTTTCTTGGCAAGAATACTGGAGTGGTCTGCCATTTTCTTCTTCAAATTAATATAAGTAGCGACTTACCCAGTGTCACATAGCTAGTAAGCAACTGAGGTCATATTTGAAATTAGGTCTTTCTGGTCTCTCTGACTCCTTGCCCAGTGTTTTTATCAAGTTTGCCACCTAGTTGCTATCTGCAATAGCAAGTTTCAACAAAGACAAAGAGAACAACTTGTTGAGAATCCAAACACACAAAAGTGAAAAATAATATAGAAGAGAAGAAAAAAGGACATTAAAAGAATACATTATTATTATGCAAGCAGAATATACAGATCTAGAAGACAGAATCTGCATAGACATTCTAAGCATAATAAGTCTCTCAAAAGAACAAGACAGGACAAAAAAAAAAAAAAAAAGCCTTAACACCATAATAAAAGAAATAATTATAATAAATACCCAGAACTTCTGAATGTAGAATTTCAATTGAAAGGATTTACAATCACCTCCAAGAAAAAACAAAACAAAGCTGCAAAAACAAAGACAAATATGATTAAATTTATCATTTTAGAAACAAGCTCTGCTAGTCATTAAAAGAAAGACTTTCAAATATACAGGAAAGGACATTTGAATAATACAAGACTATATCAAATCCACCAAAATTCAGGAGAATCCAAAAAAGTAGGAGCTGTCATCATATTAGAAGACAAAGCAAAAACAAACATTAAAAAAAATCCTACTAAAGAGGGATAGATTTAGTTGTGGCTGAGAAGAAATATGCCAATATGGTACACATCATGAAAAATCCCCATGTTGGAAAGGAATTAGGATGATGATTAGACTAATTTAAGAAAAAGTCTCTGATTTCTTCTAATTATTGGGAATATCTTTTGAATTTACCTTTGACAAGCTGGAAATTTAAGGGGGGAGGGGAGATAATAGTCAAAGAGAGACTAAATGATTTTAGGAAAATGATTCTTCAAGAGTGTGCCCAAAGTTAAATAACTATTTGGTAATACAAAATGTAACTGAACTTCATCCTGAAAATCTGTAACTGTTTTACCTCACTGTAATATTTTGTCTGTTGACTTGGAAAAGCAAGGGATCAATAGTCAGGAAGACTGGAATTCAAATGTAGCTTCAGACTTTATTAGCTTTGAAATGTCACTCAAATTCTTTCCATCTTAGTTTTCTCAACTGTAAAAATGTAGATAATAATAATAACCACCTCAAAGTATTGTTGTGAGACACAAATGAGACAATTTTTGTAAAATACTCAGCATGCCTGATTACATATCAGATGCTTAATAAGTATTTTATCTCTTGCCGTGTATAATTCATGGTAAGAGATTTTCTGTTATGGGATTGGTCTTTGTTGTTCTTTCTTTTTCTCTGCCTCTGTCTCTGACCTTTCTGTCTCCTTTTCTCACAGCAAAAATGCTTTGAATAGAATAATTAAAATTTAAAAGAATTGTTTCTGGGAGTCTTTTGTCTTTAGCACTTTGTATTAACTTTTTCAAGATAGAGATATAATAATAAAATATGTATAACATCTTTTCAGATTGTTGGCTAAAAAATCTACCCTCAAGATGGATTATTTGATTGTTAATACTTATGCATTTTATACTAGTAGATCAACCTATATAGATAGAAGTTTGATAAAATTAACTAGTGAAGAAATGAAGGTCAATTTTCTTTATTATTAAAAATTTTTTCAATTCTCCAGAAAATAAAAATGTCTCTCAAATCATCATTTTTAGTACAAGAAAGTCAATTTTCTCTCTACGGATATAAAATGATATTTTAAATATTCATTCAACAAAAAATATTGAATACTTTTGTGTAGACAGTACTATGGATAATACAAAGATAAATAAAACTTTCCACTGTTCTGAATGTTTCCACTGAAACATTCATCAAGGGAAAAAATTTAAATCAAAACAAATCATTAATCACTTTTAGTCACTATAGATTAACTGTCAAGAATACCTAATCTGTCACATTAATCCTTAACCAAAAATAACGGAATTATCTAACAATAAATAGCCCAAATACCACTTACTGTTTCAAATTAATTTATTTTCTAAAATTGTAGAAGATACAAAAGTCTAATTTCCTAACATTTTTGTTGCTTTAAGATAACCGTTTTGTCTGGTGAATTAAAAGGACTGTGTAAAATTTCCACATCCATTTATCTTCAATTTATCACATCTTTTTTTAATTTATCACACCTTGTTTTATCACACATGTAACATTCTGAGAACATTGTTACTTCAACAGTTTTTAAGTAACTTAAATTATGCATATATTAGAACATAAAAATATACAGAAATAGTTAAAACTAAGTAATATCTTCAAGTCAAACTCTATTACAATGATGTAAAATATCTCTATATAAAAACAAATCAAACAAGGGATTTTTACAGATGTGAACTCTGTTAAACAATAAATAACCCTCTGAAACTTTTAAAAGCTTTCACTGCTTTAAAACAAATGACCACTAGAGGGCAACATTATCATAGGTGATAAATGCTGATCCACCTAAAAATCTGTACTAAAGGAAAAGTTTTCTACATTTATAACTAGTTTCTATCTATCTGTCTGTCTGTCTGCCTATAAAATTATCCAAACATAACTATAAGCTAATTCACTAAGGGCATAGACAAAACATGAAAGTATTCTCTTTAAAGGTTTATGTCTCAGAAAAATAGATCTGATGGCTTCCAAATGATAGCCAGATATTTCATTTATTTGAGTAGCTTTTATGGGAACTTATTTCAATATGAGTGGAAATTACTAGAAAATATCTAATTCTGGTGTGTCTATCTTATCCATTTAGTTTCAGTGGGAAATTGAATTTGGGAAATAAATCCATAAATTGGTCTTCATTCTTGTCATCAAAAAAGACAATAGAATAGCACTGAATAATAATAGCTAACAATTTTTTTTTTTTATTTAATAGCCTTTTATTTACAGGATATATACATGAGTAACTTTACAGCATTAACAATTGCCAAACCTCTTGTTCCAATTTTTCACCTCTTACCCCGCCACCCCCTCCCCTAGATGGCAGGATGACCAGTAGATGTTAAATATATTAAAATATAAATTAGATACACAATAAGTATACATGACCAAAACGTTATTTTGAATAGCTAACAATTTGGAACTATATCCAAAGAATTGTAAAACTGTGCACACCTTTGACCCAGCAATATCAAATACTAGTTCTCTATCCTAAAGTGATGAAAAAAGTAGAGAGGAGGAAGAACTTTTTTGCACAAAAATATTTATAGTAACTCTTTTTGTAGTGGTTAAGAATTGAAAATAGAGGAGATACCAATTGAGGAAGGGCTGAAAAAGTTGTGGCATATGATTATAATAGAATACTATTGTACTATAAGAAATGACAAGCAGGATAATTTCAGAAAAAAATTGAAACACCTATATGAACTGATACAAAATGAGGTGAGCAGAATCAGGAAAACACTGTATAGTACTAGCAACATTTGTCTGATGAACGATTGTGAATGACCTAGGTGTTCTCAGAAATGAAATGGACCAGGACAATCTCTAAGGAATCATTATTAAAAGTGCTATCTACCTTTAAGGAAAGAATTGATGTCATCTGAAAACAGACCAAAGCGTACTATTTTTTCTTTCTCCTCCCTCCCTCTCTTTTTTTCTCTCCCTCCCTCCCTCTCTCCCTCCCTTTCTCCCTCTCCTTCTTTCTCCTTCACTGTCTCTCTCTCCCTCTCTCTTTCTCTTCTGTTTCCTCCCTCTCTCTCTCTCTCTCTCTCTCTCTCTCTCATTTTCATGAACAAAATACTTAATATATTTAACTTATATCACAATGCTTACTGTCTCAGAAGAGGAGGAGGGGAGGGAGGGAAAGATAGAAACACAAAAATTTTTTAATGTTAAAAAAATTACATGTAATTGGGGAAAGATATTTTTTAAATAATAATAACTAACATTTATATAGAGCTTTCTATGTGTCAGATACTATGAAATGCATTATACAAATATTGTCTCATTTGATCCTCACAATAACTCTGGGAGATAGGTGCTATTATTATCCCATTTTACAGATGAGGAAATAGGCAAACAGAGATTAAGTGATTTTCCTAGAGTCATACAAGTAGTAAGTATCTGAAATCAGACTTGAACTCTAATAAACTGTTCTGTGACAGTGCATCAGCATATTTAGGTTTGAGACTGCTAGATGCAGTACAGGAAAGTATGGGGGCACCACAAGACAAAATATAAAACAAGATTGGAGTCAGTACAGACAAAGCAATGGAAGACAGCTTGAATAAGGGAAAATATAATAAGAAGGGACAGTGTGAAAAGTTACATAAGAGTCATATGTGCTGTGAGATATCAAAACCAACAAAGTCAATGGATTTTAAAAAGATTCTTATATGAGTCAGATAGGACCAAGCATTTATAAGGAAGGAGCAGGGATCCTGGATCCCGCCCTCAGGTCAAGTTTCAGAGCTGAGAACCAATTTAAAACAGAGAGAACACCTATGGAATTGGTTAGCTCATATTCAAACTCCTTTCTGGAAAAGTGTTAGAAGAGAATTTAAGTTAGTTACAAGAAGAAATAGACAGTAAAACTATACTAGTGGGGAATCTCAACCACCCTCTATCAAAACTAGATAAATCTAACCAAAAAATAAACAAGAAATAAGCTAAAAAGGTGAAGAGAATTTTAGAAAATTTAGGCATGATAGACCTTTGGAGAAAACTGAATGAGGATAGAAAGGAATAGATCTTTTTCTCAGCAGGACATAGAACCTAAAAAAAATTGACCATGTATCAGTGCATAAAAACCTCACAAATCAGAAAGGCAGAAATAGTAAATGCAATACTTTTGTGATACAATGAAAATTACGTCCAATAAAGAGTCATATACAAAAAATTGGAAATTAAATAATCTAATTCTAAAGAATGAGTCAAACAAAAAACAAAAAAGGTCAAACAAAAAATCATAGAAACAAAAAATCATTTCATCCAAGAGAATGAAAATGAAACAACATACCAAAACTTATGGCATGTAGACAAAGCAGTTCTTAGGGGGATTTTTATATCTCTAGATGCTAATATTAATAAAATAGAGAAAGAAGAGATCAATGAATTGGGATGCAACTAAAAAAGCTAGAAAAAGAACAAATTAAAAATAGCCAATTAAATATTAAAATAGAAATTCTCAAAATCAAAGGAGAGACTAATAAAACTGAAAGAAAACTATTGAACTAATAAACAGAACGAAGGACAAAATAGAAAAAAAAACTTTGGTTAATTTGATTAGAAAAAAGAAAGAAGAAAATCAAATTATCAATGTCAAAAATGAAATGGATTAACTTACCACTAATGAAGAAGAAAATAAAATAATAATTAGGAGCTATTTTCCCCAATCATATGCCAAAAAAATCTGATAATCTAAGTGAAATGAATATTTTAAAAAATAGAGAGAATGTATTAATACATTAACCAAGAAGGAAATAAAATATATAAATAGTCCCACTTTAGAAAAAGAAATTGAACAAGTTATTAATGAACTTCGTAAGGAAAAATGTCAAGGACCAGATGGATTCACAAATAAATTCTACCAAACATTTAAAGAATAATTTATTCCAATACTATATAAAATACTTACAATAATAGGTAAAGAGGGAATCCTACCAAATTCCTGACACATATATGGTTCTGATACCTAAACCAGGAAGGGACAAAGTAGAGAAAAAAAAATTATAGGCCAAATTTCCGTAAGGAATATTGATCCAAAAATCACAACTAAAATATTAGCAAAAAGTAAAAAAAAAAAATGTTAGCACAATTATAGTAATCATCACCAGGATAATACACAATGATCAAGTGATATTTATGCCAGGAATGCAGGGCTGGTTCAATATCAGGAAAAGTATCAACATAATTCACCATATCAATAAAAAAAAAACTAACAGAAATTCTATGGTTATCTCAATACATTCAGAAAAAGCATTTGACAAAATATAACATCCATTCTTAATTTATAAAAAAAAAAACAACTACAGAACATATTAATAAAAAAAATACTATCTATCTAAAACCAACAGCAAGCATTATACATAATGGGCATAAGTTAGAACCATTCCCATTAAGATCAGGGAAGAAACAAGGTTGCCCATTATCACCATTACTATTCAATATTATATTAGAAATATTAGCTTTAGCAATAAGAAAAATAATTTAAAGAAATTAAAATATACTATGAGGAAAATAACTACCACTCTTTGCAGATGATATGATGGTATCTCTAAAGAATCTGAGAGAATCAACTAAAATCTACTAGAAACAATGAATAACTTTAGCAAAACAGCAGAATATAAAATAAGCTCACATAAATCATCAGCATTTCTATATGTTATCATCAAAGCTTAGCAGCAAGAGATTAAAAAGAGAAATGCAATTTAAAATAATTGTAGATAATACAAAATATTTGGGGGTTCACCTGCCAAGACAAAGCTAGGAATTATATAAACACAATTAAAAAACCACTTTCCATGAAAATAAAGTTAGCTCCAAACAACTGGAAAAATATCAAGTGTTCGTGGATAGGCTGAAAGAATATTAAAAAAAGATAATCTACCTAAATTAATCTACTTGTTCAGTGCCATACCAATCAAACTGCCAAGAAGTTACTTTATAGACGTAGAAAAATAACAAAATTCACCTGAAAGAACAAAAGGTCAAGAATTTCAAAGGAATTAATGAAAAAATGCAAGGAAGGTATCCTAGCTATACCAGATCTAAAGCTATATTATAAAAACAGTGGTCATTAAAACCTTTTGGTACTGGCTAAGAAATACAGTACCGGATCAGTGGAATAAGTTAAGTTCATGAGACACAATAGTCAATGACTAGAGTAATCTGCTGTTTGATAAACCTAAATACTCCAGTTTCTGGGATAAGAACTTACTATGTGACAAAAAGAGCTGGCAAAATTGGGAAGTAGTATGGTAGAATAGTAGGCACTGACTAACATCTAACACCGTATATCAAGATAAATTTGAAATGGGTCATGATTAAGACATAAAGAGTGATAATATAAATAAGTTAGGAGAATAAGGTAATATCTACCTGTCAGATCTGTGAATAAGGAATGAAGGTAGAAGGAAGGAGAGATAAAAAGAAGAAGAAAGCAGGAAAAGAAGAAGAGGTCCTGTAATTGTTCTAACTGAAACAAAGGTAACAGAAACTGGAGCCAAGATTTAGGAGTCAACAATACTGCCCTCTAAGTGGACTGACCTATGTGGCCATGGTTTCCAAGAAATCCAGATTCTGCTGGCTTCTCTCTAGACACTGATATCCCCAATGTTAAAGCTTGGTCTTTTATTTTCATGTATTTTCAATGTACAAAGTAAACTCTTTTTTGATCAGCCTTCAGGTTCTAAGAGGTGCACGTCTACCCATAAGAATGTCTCAAGGTTCTTGATGAATCTGAATTAGCTCCACCCATTTCAAATAA
Source organism: Sarcophilus harrisii (assembly GCF_902635505.1). NCBI lineage: Eukaryota > Metazoa > Chordata > Mammalia > Dasyuromorphia > Dasyuridae > Sarcophilus > Sarcophilus harrisii. Next base: position 201,173,749 of record NC_045426.1, read on the forward strand.
TGATGAAGAGAAACATTATTGTCTATTTACATTTGGGGCTAGATTAAAAACATATGGCCAGGGGTAGTAAATTTTACACTCCTTCCAACACAAAACAAAGTCAACTATATCTATCTATATATATATATATATATATATATATATATATATATATATACCAAATATATAAAACATTTTTATGTACATAATTAAAACAAACAAACAAAGATTCATGGAGCATTTTTTATGTTCAATCACAGATCCACACCTTTGCTGTTCATACCAAAAGAAGGGGAAAAAACTCATATGTACAAAAATGTTTATAGTTGCTTTTTTGTAGTAGTTAGGAACTGGAAATTGAGTGGGTGCCTATCAGCTAGGGAGTAACTGAATAAATTATGGTATATGAATGTAATGGAATATTATTGTTTTATAAGAAATAATGAACTAACTGATTTCAGAAAAGCCTGGAAAGACTTACATGAACTGATTGATGCTGAGTGAAATGAACAGAATCAGGAGAGCATTGTACACAGTAAAAATAGGATTATGTAATGATCAACTGTGTTGGACTTAGATCTTTTCAACAATGTGATGCTTCAAGGCAATTCTAACAGACTTGGGATGGAGAGTATCATTCACATCCAAAAAGAGAATTTTAGATAAGGATATGTGTGTATCTTATCACACAGTATGAAAGAATATAGTAAAGATATGCTAGGAAGCAAGTATTACCCTAATTTATTTATGTCTATTTTAAATATATAATGCATATATACATATATGTATACTATTCTAATTTATGTATATTAAAATATTGACACATGTGTATACATGTATACAGGCATGTTCGTGAAATACTCTCCCATACTATGACATTTAAAACAAAAATGTTGCAGCAAACAAAATGATTCTTTAAACTATTATTTTTTTTTTCTTTTCAAAGATAGAATGTAATTCAAATTACTTTGAATGATTTTATAAATTATAGTTTCTTTACTGGAAGTATTTTTCAATGAAGCTATTTCTGTCAGTCTGTACTTTAGGACTTACCATATTTTCAACACTTTCTGGCAGCTATACAGAGAAAAAAGAAGTACAAAAAAAAAAAAAAGAAATCAGAAAATAGGTCACATTGAAAATTTCACTTTTTAAATATTTAACTTTTCTCATAGATATTTTATCTCATTTCCTTATGCACAATCCCTAAAAATAAACAATTTTATAATATTCAAAGCATTTCATACTTGAAAAAGCCAATGAGCAAAGGAAAGTATGATCCCCCAAACTTTTCATAAGTAATTTATTACAATTTTTGTAAAACAAAGGCAAATTTTAAAATGCAAAAACATGTAACAAAGTATTTTTTGTTCATATTTGCAACTCAAAAAATAATAAACATAACAATAATATTACTCTGATATAACCCATCATATATTTTCAGCAGTTTGTAAAATTGTCATTTATGACACTGTCAAATTATTCTATCATTAGCATATATATATATACATATATATATATATATATCATGTATCTTCCAACTTTCAATCATAATATGGAATAAATTTCTTAAGTAGCTAAATTTTAATTTGTACCATTGGCTGAAATAGCTATATTTTGAATTCTTACTGTTTTTTTATGTATTAGTTTTACTTGCATGCATTTGTTATCTGAAAAGTCTATTAAATACAATTTTATATAGTGTATTCCTCAAACATACATAATTTGACATTAACAGACTCTCAGGAAAGTAGAAATATACATACTTTGTTCCATTCAATTCCACATCAGCAGGAGCAAGTATAAGGGAGCACTTGAATGTCTTGCAGTATGGTCATCTGTATTCAGTTCCCCATTTCTGGAACTTACAAACTTTAAAGAGCAGAATTATTTACATGTGGCATATTAAATAATTTAGTAAAAAAAAAAATCAATGCTGAAACTATCCCAAAACAGTATGGGTCCCATGAACTGCTTTTAAGAAAGTGCTTAGTCTAAAAGGATGATACAAAATTACCCTAATTTCAGCTATCCCATGAACCATTTTCTTTGTAATTTCCATTCATTACAAGGCTGTAGGATCACAAGCAAAAACTAAAAATAATATTAAAAGAAAGAAAATATAATTAAAAAAACAAAAACAAAAAAATTTTGTTTTAAAATGTTTTATTGATACTTTTTGTCATAGTAATTTCTAAGGGAAGATATAACACCTCCCAAGCAAAAATAATATAGTGACCATATCTGGCAAGACATAACATCCTTGTTTAGTAGTTTCTTCTTTACACCCTCTAGGAGTGATATATTTCACAATTAGTTCAATTTTCTTTTAGCAATATTTTCATTTAAATCATTGTAATCACATTGTATTGATTCATAATAGAAAACATTTATGTGGTCCTACATACTTCTATTGATCATTCTTTCTCTGGATTCAAATAGTGTCTTTCTTCATATGTCATTTTCTTAATTTGGGTGCTTAATAGACAAAATAAGTTTTTTTGCTCAAAGTCATTTTTAAAACAATATTGCTGTTATTTTATAGAATGTTGTATTATGTCCAAAAGATATAGGTATCTAAATATCTCTTTGGATATAATTCCAGATTGCTTGAAATTCAACAAACAATGAATTAGTATCCACTTTTTCCATTTGCTCTCCAACATTTGTCACTTTCCTCTTCTATAATTTTATAAGGTAAGTATAAAATGATATCTCAAGATTTTTTTAATCTGCATTTTTATAATCAATAATGATTTAGACCGTTTTTTAAAATATGACTATAAATTGTTTTGATTTTTTATTGGAAAATTACCTGTTCATATCCTTTTACCATTTATCAGAGAATGACTTGTAATGTTATAAATTTGACAAAATTTTAATTAATATTTGTAAATTTCCTTTCATCTTGTTTTTATTTACTATTTTTCTTCCAAGGCTCTTTTTATCCTATTCTTGTTACCTTATCTTCCCTCTTACTCTTATTTTTTATTTTACCTACCCTTCCAAAATTCTTTATTTTCTTTCCCTACTCTCCTAATCTCATTCTATACACCCTTTTAAGTCTCTCCCTAACTTATCCTTTCTCACCTCTCTAGAAGTTTAGATTTCTAAATCTTTTTAGATATACACTGTTTCCTCTTCAACCCAGATGAGACATTAGCAACATTACCATCCCTTCACCCCCATTTATTCCTTCTCCTTTAGTTATTCCTTTCATACCTTGTTTTTATGAAATTGCTTCTTTTTACCTTTTCTACCCAGTTTTCTCTTTTAGAATCACCCCATCATAAATACAACACAGCCAGAATCTTTTTTTCAAACTTTCTTAGTAGGGATAACAGTATTAAGAATAATGATAACATTTTTGCATATCACAAGTAAACAATTTAAATGTTATCAGTGTCTGTAATTATAACTGTTTCTTTATGTTTCTTCTGGATCTTTTACATCAAAATTTCAATTAAGTTTTGGTCTTTCAATTTGTATATATGGGTCTTTTTCTTTTGTTTTTGTTAATTTTGGAGTATTAGCTTAGTTGTAGTATGAATCTTTCAATTAATTAAAAGTCTTTTTTTAATTCAGAATTATACACAACTTTGCTGGATAAGTTATTCTGGGACACAACCCTAGCTCCTTGGCTCCTTGAAAAATAAGATTCTGAAGTCTATGATATAAAGTAGAAGCTGCTAGGTCTTGTGAAATCCTGATTATTATCCCACAGTATTTAAATTGTTGGGTTTTTCCCCCATTTGATGATTGTTCTATACAATATTAGCTTTATTTTGTAAGCTATTAAGTAACACAGGAATGTAATCAATAAGTACTAAACTTTTAATCATATATTAACTGATGGCATGAGTTCTGCAGAAGATCAAGTTTATAATAAGGGAAATAATAATTCATGCTTACAAATAGAAAATATCTGTTCTGAGCCAACATACAGGCGAACTCACAATTGATAAGGACTGGTCTGGTTGGTGTCCCAAGATGTTCTAGACATCTTTGTTTCATCCATCAATTCCACATCAGCAGGAGCAAGTATGGAAGACATTTTCCCTTTTCATTTCTGCCTTCTGGCTTCCCTGGTTTACTTCAAGCCTCAGCCAAAATTCCACCTTTTTCAAGAAACCCTTCACTATCTTTTTTTATGCCAATGTTTTCCCACCTTCTCTAAGTTATCCTGTAGATAACTTGCTTGTACATAGTAGTTCAATGAAACTGGAAATTCTTAAGTTTAGGGACTATTAGTTTTTGCTTTTCTTGGTATTCTCAACACTTGGCCTGTGACTGGACAAATACTAAATAAATGCTTGTTGACTCAGTTTTACAATTAAAATTATAAGTACAGTGAAGGGTAAAATAGATAAAAATGTTGTTAAGCTAAACAACAAAGGTATAAAGTGTAACAAACAATTTTTTCCATTATTTCTTACTTGTGATAGATTTCATTGTGAGATGGAATCAAGAACTGAATTTGAATTCTACCTCATATACTCACTAGCACTCTATCCTTAATCAAGGCATTTAACTTCTCTCCTCTTTGATTGTTTTCATTGACAAAATGGAAAAATTAACAGTACCTACTTCACACATTTATCATAAAGACCAAATGACACAATATATATGAAGCACTCTGGTACACAGATGCTAAATGCTATCATTATCATCATCATGAATATAATTATTATTATTATATTTGAAGTTTATTTAAGACAAATACCATAAATAAGTACACTAAAGATTGCTGGTGTGTGGTGTTCTCTTCTTTAAAATATAATGGTTCTCTCTGGGAGTAGGTTTTTTGGGGAGGTTTTCTGGAGGCAGCCTTAGTTTCAGTTCAGAGTAATAATCACTCCAAATACAGCCAGCTGATAAAATCCAAACATTTATTTCTTATCTCTTTCCTTGGGCCCGGTTAGCTTTCTTAGAGGCCTCTCTCTCTACTTGGCTCTAAGAGCTCTTGCAGCTTGTTCTTTGCTTCTGCTTTCTTCAGCCTCCAGCCAGCACAAAGGTGGAAGATGGAATGAATCTGACTTCGCCTCCGAGAATGAGCTTGTAAGTTTCTGTATTTCCAAGAGTGCTCTTTGGAACTGAGAACTTTTTGCTTAGATATTGTTCACTGAGTACATACCAATCATTATATCACTGGGAAACCATTATTTGTTGTATGATTAAATCAATGCTAAATTAGATTTAAACATTGTCTCCAATTCCACTTAGTACCTTGTTTCAAGTTCTGGCCCATAACATCTCCTCGTAGGATCAGATCAATCATATTGAGCCATGCTAAATTAGATAATTATTGTCTCTATCAACTCTAATGAGTTAATACTTTGTAAGGATTCCAACACTGGTGGAGTTCTGAAATGGTCCACTCATTTATTGTTATTACTATTTAATATTATTAGTTTATACATTTGGGGAAGCAATTTGAACCTAAATCTCAAAAGCATTTTAATCTACTCATGGTAGATTTTATCATATAATATACATAGTTTTTTGATCTACTCATATACTACTACTAAGCTAATACTCCAAAATTAACAAAAACAAAAGAAAAAGACCCATATATACAAAATACTATTTATAATAGCACTTTTTAGTTGTAATAAAAGGTTATAAAATAGGTGAACATCCATCCATTGGAGAATAACTAAATGAGTTGTGATATATTAATGTGATTGAAAACTATTCCCCTGTAAGGTATGGATTAAGAGAAACATGAGAAGACATGTTAATTATTGTATAGTGAAGTTAATAGATCCAGAAGAACAATACATGACTAAAACAATGTATGTATTTGTTACATACTTATATAAACATATATAATATATAATATATTATGTGTATATATGTATATGCATATATGTATAAGTTAATTTTAAAAACTTTGAAAAATTTGATATGTTGTCAATGCAATGACCAATCATGACTGCAGGGGATCAATGATGAAGCATGCTATCCATCTCCTGAAATAAGATGGATACTAGATATGAATACAATTTTCAGACAAGGCTAAAGTATAGATCGCTTTGCTTGAATTTATTTTTATACATTTTGTGGAAAAGGGAATGATAATAATGTAATTGTTTTAGTATCCAAAATTATGCCAATAGTTAAAGGAAAGCTAAACAGGCTAAAAACAGAATAATCATAAATATCCTCAAATGAAATGCTAGAATCCTTTCTAAGATAATATCTCTTCACAAACTTTGGCAACATTTTAAATAAAAGGTTATATTTTTTAATGTCACTAAGCATTAAAAAAATTCCCAGTCTTTAAAAATATAGTCCAAAAATCTTTATAGTTTTATTCTGAAGTATTAAATAAATCTTAACCTCTGACTTTAAAATCCGTTATTATGCAGAATCCAATTCTAGTAATTACATTTCACCTCCAGGTCCTAACTGCTTATAGAATTTGTATTTCAGATGCAGCTGTGATACTACATGTTTTCAGTGAATATTCCTTTGTAATAGCTAATCAATCTCCAAAGAGAATAAAGAAAGAAGAAAAGAACTCAGATAGCTGGATCACAGGTTACACTGAGGAAGGAAATGTATATAAAAAGCCTAGAAAGGTAAGGAATAATGTGTTTTGAATATCTTTAAATGTTAAACAGAGGAATTTATATTTGCTAACAGAATTAATAGGGAAAGACTGGAATTTATTAAATAGGAAGGTGATATACTTTAGGAAAATCACTATGACAGCTATATAGAAAATGGAAAGGAATAGGAAGAGAACTGAAGTAAGGAGCCAAATACATTACTGCAAGAGGTAATAAGTATATGAATTTAGTAACAGTGTGAGTAGAAGGAAAGAGAAATATTGTAAAAATATAAATAAGTTTTAGCACAGGAATAAATAGGTGTGAAGAATGAGTTTGAAAAGTAGTAGATGACACAAAAGTTATAAGCCTGGGTAATTGCAAGTCTATGAAAGTTATAGGAAAGTTTGGAAGGAGAGGTGGATTTGAAAAGAAACCAAGGTTTTGAGGTGCTGAATTTGAGATACTTACAAAAGGTAGCTGATGATGTGATTTCTGAACTCAGAAAAAAAAAAAAAAGACTAAGGATGAATACAGAACTGGGAGTCATTTTGCATAGAGATGACATTAAGCCCATTACATATCAAGAAATTATATATAAAAAAAGACTTATCTGATATTCTAGAACTCAAGGACAAAAGAAAAACTGAAAGAATCAACAAATCTATCTAAAAGAGATCCCAAAATGAAAATTCTCAGGAATATCATATCAAATGCCATAGTTTTCAGGTCACAAAGAAACTACTGCAATCAGCCAGAAATAACAATTCAAATATTGTGGAGTCACAGTCAAGATTGCAAAGGATTTATCAATTTCTACATTGAAGAACTGGAGGGTTTGAAATATAATGCAGAAAACAAAATAATTAGGATTGCAACCAAAAATCACCTACTCGGGAAAACTGAGTGTAATCCTTTGGCGGGAAATGGGTATTTAATGAAACAGAGGACTTTAAATAATTCTTAATAAAAAGATCAGAGCTGGATTTTAAAAAAAATTTTAAAATACAAGACTCAAGAAACATAGAAAGGTAAAAAATACAAAAGAAAAAACTTAAGAGTCTAACTCTCTTACATTCCCTAAATATAATATTTATAAGTCTTAAGAACTCTATTACTTTACTACTATAAAGACAATTAGAAGGAGCATACATAGACTCAGTGTGTGGATGTGAGATGACTATGATGGGAAGATTTCCTCCTCCCCCCAAAAAGGGATGGGATGAGAGAGTGGATTGCACTGGGAGAAAAAGAGACAAATAGAATGGGGTAAACAATCTCACATTTAAAAAAGCATGAAAAATTACTATAGTACATGGGAAAGTAGAGAGGGGGAAGGAGAGAGGAGCAAAGTTTCAGCCTTACCCTCATTAGAATTGTCTCAAAGACAGAATACCATACGTACTCAATTAGCTATAGAAAATTACCTTACTATATAAAGAAGTAAAAAAAAGGGATGGTAGAAAGAAAAGTAGATTGAGGGAGCTGGTAATGAGAAGTAAAACACCTGTGAGGAGGGACAGAGAGAAAAATAAGTGAAGGACAAACAAGGGGAAAACAGAATGGAGGAAAATATATGGTAATCATAATTAAAAATATGAATGCGATGTCAATTTCCATTTCAGAATGGATTTGGCTAGCAGATTGGATAGCAGAATGAATTAAAGTCAAAATTTTATAATATGTTGTTGACAAAAACACATTTGAAGCACAGAAACACATACCTAAAGTTAAAGGGCCTAGAACTGAATCTATTACACTTCAGTTAAAATTAAAAAAAAAAAAAAAAAAAAAAACCCAGAAATACCAATCATGAGCTCTGACAAAAAGCAAAAATCTAATTAAAAGAGAAAAGAAAACTAAATTTTGCTAAAAAAAAAAAAAATTACCACAATGAAGTAATATCAATAGAAAATGTACATGCATATTATAAGCAAAATAGCATAGTATTTAAATTTTTAAAGGAGAAATCAAATATTACAGGAGGAAATAGATAATAAAATAATACTAGTGAGGGATCTCAATTTTTCCCTCTCAGAACTAGCTAAATCTAACCAAAAAAAGGGAGGATTTTCAGGAATTCCTAATCAAAAGACTAGAGCTGAATTTATATATATCATCTTTAAATACAAGGCACAAGAAAAACAAAAAGGTAAAACAGAAACAAGAAAGAGAAAAACATAAAAATCATAAAACAGAAGTTAAGCAGGTGAATAAAATTCTGTAAAATTGGATCTGAAGAAAACTGAATGGGACTAAAAGGAATGTACTATTTTATAAGCAGTGCAAGGACACCTAAACAAAATTGACACTGGATTAGGATATAAAAACCTCACAATCAATTGCAGAAAACACATTAAAATGCATTCTTTTCAGAAAATAATGCAATAAAGTTACATTCAAAAAAGAATATTTTTTTAAAATAAATTGAAAACTAAATAATCTAATCCTAAGAGTAAGTGGATCAAACATTTATAGAAGCAAGTGATAATTTCATTAAAGAGAATGACAATAATAAGACAACAGATACAGCCAAATCAATACTTAGGAAAAAATTTCTATCTCTAAACTTGTACATCAATAAAATAGAAAGAAAAATGGACCAAATAAATAAATTAGACACTGTAAAGGGCTAAAACTATTGACTTGATGCACTGAGGTCAGGACTGCCGAGCACTTGAGGCTAACTACTGATTGGATACTCTATGGGCATATGCTTGGAAAATGGTCCTTCCCACTATCCTGTGCTAGCTCAATGACTGGTGTATAGAGAGGATTGTAGGAGGGACTAGGGGGTGGAGTAAGACTAGCCAAAGTCACTCTTTGAGGTAGACAAGGGAGAAAGCAGTTGCGGAGATTCTGCTTCCATCCTGTTCAATCCTGCATCTAAGACCAAGAATAAAGGCTAAGGACTTTTGTTTATCCTGACTCCGGCTGATTCTGGGGTATCCTGGGTGCTAGCGTGGTCATCACAAGACATGAAACAACGAAAAATAAAATAACATCTGAAATGTATATATATACATAATGGAAAGTAAGAAAACCAATGAACTAATCAAGGAAACTAGAAGAGGATTTTATGGGAAAAAAAACACAATAAAATAGATAAACCATTAGTTTAATTTTTAAAAGGAAAGAAAATCAAATTATCAGCATCAAAAATGAAAAGAGTGAATTTGCCACCAATGAAGAGAAAACTAAAACAGTTATTAGGAGGTTTTTTGCCTAATTAGATGCCAATAAATCTAAACATCTAAGTGAAATGAATGAATGTAAAAAATATACAGAAGAGGAAATAGAATGCTTAAAGAATCCAATTTAAAAAAAAAAAAAAGAAATTAAACAAGCCATCAATAAACTTACAAAGAAAAAGAATCCCCACAGTCAAATGGATTCAGAATTAAATTCTACTAAACATTTGATGAACAATTAATTCCAAAACTATTATGAGCTATTTGGAAAAATAAGTGGAATCCTACCAAATTCTTTTTACAATGCAAATATGGTGCTGTTACATAAACCAAGAAGAATGAAAACAGAAAAAAAAAAAAAAAACTAGACCAATATCCTTAGTGAATACTGATGAAAAATTGACCATAACAATAACAAACCCAACAGAAATCACATGATTTTCTCAACAATCGTAAAAAAGTCTTTGACAAGATACAACGACTATTTTTATTAAAAACATATGACACTACAGAAATAAATGGAACTTATCTTAATATATTAACAAGCATCATCTCTAATGAAGTCAAGTTAGAAGTCTTCACGACATAATCAGCAGTAAAACAAGCATAACCCAAATCACTTCTATTATTCAATATTGTACTAGAAATGATAGCTAGCATTTAGTTATAGGTAGCAATAAGAAAAAAAGTTGAAGAAATTAGAACAGAAAATGAGGAAACAAAACTAATACTCTTTGCAAATAATATAATGGCATATTTAAAGAATCCTAGGAAATCAAGTAAAAAATAAAAAGGCCAGTGGAAATAATTAACAACTTTAGCAAGTTGCAGGATATAAAATAAACCCACATAAATCTTCAGCATTTCCATGTATTGTCAACAAAGTCTAGCACCAAGTAACAGGAGGAATTCCATTTTAAATAATGTAGACATTATAAAATGCTTGCCAAGACAAACCTGAGAACAATATGAACAAATCACAAAACAATTTTCATAAGAAATAAAATCAGATCTAAACAATTAGAAAATTATCTATTATTCATAAGTAGGCTAAGATAATATAATAAAATGACTATTCTACCTAAATTAGTCTACTGATTCAGTGACACATCAAACTATCAAAAATTATTTTATACATCTTGATAGAAAAAGTCTAAAGTCAAAACTATCAAGGGAATCATTTTTTTTAAAATGTGAAGGAAGGTGGCATAGCTATACTGTATCATACATATCAAAATGTACTATAAAGTGGTAATTATCAAAACAATCTGGCAAAGAAACGGAATGGTTGATCAGTGGAAAAGATCAGGTACACTGTGATAAATAATCAGTTTAATTTAGTGTGTGACAAATATAGTAATCCAAGCATTAGGGAGAAAAACTCAGTATTTAACAAAAACTACTGGGAAAACTGGAAAAGAATAAGGAATAAACTAGTTATAGTCCAACATCAAAATAATATCAAACTAGGTACATGATTTACATATATAGGATGATATAGCAAGCTGGAAGCAAACTGGAAGAACAAGGAACAGTCTGCCTGTCAGTGATATGGATAAGATAAGAATTTAGAATCAAACAAGATAAGAGTATTACAAAATGAAAAATGTATAATTCTTATTATATGAAATTAAAAGTTCTTACACAAACAAAATCAATTCAACCAAAATTAGAAGGAAAGCAGAAAAAAAAATTTGTGGGGGGAGAAGCAGGATTGCAGCAATTATCTCTGATAAAGATCTCATTTCTAAAATACATACAAAACTAAGTCAAATTTATAAGGATACAAATTATTCCTCAATTAAGTGATCAAAGGATATGAACAGACAGTTTTCAGGTTAAATAATTTATATCAAAGTTATGTATAATCATATTTAAAGGTTCTCAATAACTTAATTAGAGAATGCAAATTAAAATAACTCTGAGGCACCACTTCACACCTACCAGAGTAGCTAATGTGACAGAAAAGGAAAATAATAAATGTTGGAAAGAATGTGGGAAAACTAGGACACTAATTCACTACTGCTGGACTTGTGAATTAATCCAAATATTTTGGAGAGCAATTTGGAACTATGCCCAAAGCATTATAAAATTGTGCATACGCTTTGATCCTGCCATACCACTGCTATGTCTATATCTGAAAAATATAATAAGGGCAGGGGAGGACCTCCTTGTAAAAAAATAATATATTTAAGATAGCTCTTTTATTTCAGCTAAGAACTGGGAATAGAGGAATTCCAAGTATTGAGGAATGAATGAACAAGTTGTGGTATATTGTTGTAATGGAATATTACTGGGCAATAAGAAATGACAAGCAGCATATATTTTTTAAATTAATAGTATTTTTTCCAATTACATGTAAAGATAGTTTTCAATATCCATTTTTGTTAAGATTTTGAGTTACAAATCTGTACTGATTTATATTGAGAAGAACTATCATCACACAATGTTCTTACTGTATATAATGTTCTGATTCTGCTCACTTCACTCAGCATCAGTTCAGCTAAGTCTTTCTGAAGGTTCTTCTGAAATGTACTTACTCATCATTTCTTTTCTTTTCACTTAGTAGTTTTAATTTCTTTTAAATTACATGTAAACATAATTTTTAACATTCACTTTTACAAGATTTTCAGTTCCAATTTTTTTTTCTCCCTCCCTTCCTTTCCTCTCCCCTCCCCCAAACAGCAAGTAATCTGATAGTTATACATGACCAATCATTTTAGACATATTTCCATATTAGTAATGTTGTGAAAGAAAAATCAAAACAAAGGGGAAAACCACAAGAAAGAAAAAACAAAAAAAAAAAATAAAAATAGTATGCTTTGATCTGTACTCATTCTCCATAGTTCTTTCTCTGGATACAGATAGTATTTCTTAGATCACTGAATTGCTGAAAACTAATAATAATAGTGGTGACAGTGGGCATCATTATTTCACCTCTGATCTTACTGGGAATACTTTTAGCTTTTCCCCTTTAAATATAAAACTTGCTAATGATTTAGATAGATGCCATTAATCATTTTAAAGAAAACTATATTCCTATGCTCTCCAGTGTTTTTAATAGGAATAGGTTTTTTTTGTCACATGCTTTTTTTTTACATCTACTGAAATAATCATATGCTTTCCTTTATTTGTATTATTGATATGGTCAATTATGCTTATAGTAGTCCTTATAACCAGTCCTGCATTCTTGTATAAATTCCACTTCTGTATTCTTCTGGTGATAAATTTCTGTAATCTCTTTGCTAATATTGTATTTAAAATTTTTGCATCAATATTCATTCAGGAAATTCAGGAAAATTATTGTTTGTTAAATTTCTGGTAGAATTCACTTATCTATCTGGGCCTATGATTTTTTTTCCTTAGAGATTTAATGGGTGGCTTGCTTAATTTTTTTTCTGAAATAGGGTAATTTAAGTATTTCATCTTCTGTTAATCTGGGTAATTTATAAATTTGGAAATATTCATCCATTTCAATTAGACTATCATATTTATTGGAACAGATATGCAAAATAGCTTTAATTAATGCTTTAATTTCCATTCTGTAATTGGTGAGTTCACTTTACATTTTTGTTGCTGGTAATTTGGTTTTCTTCTTTTCTTTTTTTAATCAAATTAATTAGATTTATCTATTTTTTTCATAAAACTAACTCAGTTTTATTTATTAATTCAATAGTTTTTTTTTTACTTTCAATTTTATTAATCTCTACTTTGATTTTAAGAATTTTTAATTTGGTATTTAATTTTGGAGAGGGGAGAGGTTTGTCCTTTTTCTAGCTTGTTTAGTTGCATGCCCAGTTCAATGATCTCATCTTTCTTTGTTTCTTTCTTTCAGATAAGCATCTAGAGATATAAAATTTCCAGTAAGAACTGCTTTGACTTCATCCTGTGAATTTTGGCATGTTGTCTCATTATTGTAATTCTCTTTGATTAAATTGTTGGTTATATCTATGAGTTGTTGTTAGACCAACTCATTCTTTAGGATTAGATTATTAATTTTTAGACTATTTTTCCATGGCCTTTTATTACACATAATTTTATTGCACCATGATTTGAAAGGGGCACATTTAATATTTCTGCCTTTCTATATTTGATTGTGAGGTTTTTAATGCCCTAATATATGATTACTTTTGGTGCATGTGCCACATACCACAGGGGAAAAAGATATATTCCTTTCTACCCCATTCAGTTTTCTCCAGAGGTCTATCATGTTAAATGCTTCTAAAATTCTATTCATCTCCTTAATTTCTTTCTTTTTTATTCTATAATTCTAAGAGAGGGGATTGAGACTCTCCACTATAATAGTTTTGCTCTGTGTTTCTTCCTGTAACTCACTTATTATCTAAGAACTTGGATTATATATTTCTTGGTGGATATATGATTGATATTTTTTTTATTTCATTGATTATAGTACCCGTCAGCAAGATGAAGTTTTCTTTCTTATCTTTTTTTAATTAGCTCTATTTTTGCTTTTCTTTGTCTGATATCAAGATCACTACCACTGCTTTTTTTTTCTTTTAACTGTAGCTAAAGCATAATATATTCTGCTCTTTATTCTTCATGTATCTCTCTGTTTCAAAAGTGTTTCTTCTAAACAGCACATTGAGGGATTCTAGCATTTAATCCCTATTCACTTTCATTTTATGGAAGAGTTCATCTTATTCACATATACATGTGAATTTCCCTCCATCCTATTTTCTCCCCTATTTATACTTTCTCTTCTTTCAACCTGCCCCTCCTCACCAGTGTTTTGCTTCTAACCCCCAGATCTCTCAATCTGCCCTCCTTTATATCACCTCCCCCTTTTCTTTCCCATTTCCCCTCCTATTTCTACCCTTCCTTCTATCAGTCTCACTTCTTCCCTCTTCTTTCCTTTTTCCCCCTCTTACTTCCTAGAGGGAAAAATAAATTTATAAAACCAACTAAATGTATATATTATTACCTCTTTGAGTCAAATCTGATGAGAGTAAGATTAAAATAATGACCACTCCCTATCTTTTTTCCCCTCTACTATAAAAAATCTTTTATGCCTGTTCATGTGATGTAATTTACCCTATTCTGCCTCTCCCTTTGCTCCTCTATCACCAATCCTTTTATTCACCCCTTAATTTTTTTATATCTTATCAAAATCAACTCATACCAACACCCTCTGTTATGTATACCCCTTCCAAATGCCCCATTAAAAATGCAATTCTTAAGAGTTACAAGTATCATTTTCCTGTATAATAATGTAAATGGTTTAACATTATTGAATAAAGATAGTCTTTTGTCTTATTTCTCTTTCCCGTTTACCTTTTTACACTTCTCTTGGGTCTTGTATTTGAAGATGGAATTTTCTGTTCAAATCTGGTCTTTTTATCAGGAAAGATTGAATGTCCATATTTTCCCCTGAGAGATTATTTTTAATTTTGCTGAAGATTGATTTTTGATTGTAACCAAAGCTCCTTTGCCTTCCAGAATATCATTTTCACACCCTCTGATCCTTTAATGTAGACGCTGCTAAATCCTGTGTAATCTGTGTTAACTGTGGCTCCTTAGTATTTGAATTGTTTCTTTTTGGATACCTATAGTATTTTCTCCTTGAATTGATAATTCTGCAATTTTGCTACAATATTCCTTGGAGTTTTTATTTTGGACTCTCTTTTCAAAGGTGATAGGTGAATTCTTTCAATTAGTATTTTGCTGTCTGGTTCTAAGATTTCAGGGAAGTTTTCCATGTTAATTTCTTGAAATACATTATATTTTACATTTTCTTCTATTTTTTCTTTTTAATTTTGTTATTGATTCTTTATGTCTCATAGAGTCATCAGCTTCTACTTTTCCAATGATAATTTTTAATGATTTTCTTCCGTTAGCTTTTTTTTTATCAATTCTACTTTTAAAGGAGCTGTTTTCTTCAATGGATTTCTTTCCCAACTTGGCCAGTTTTGTTTTTTTAAGGAGTTTTTTGCTTCAGTCAATTTTTGTGCTTCTTTTTCCAAGCTATTGGCTTTTTTTCCATAACTCATTTTTTCTCCCAATTTGTCTTCTCTCTTATTTGATTTTTAAAATACTTTTTGAGCTTTTCCTAGAGAATCTTTTGAGCTTTAAGCCAATTCATAGTCTCCTTTCATACTTTATACATAGGCATTTTGTCACTCTTAATGATTTTGTGTTCTGATCTTTCCTATCACTATGGTATTTTATTATGGTGAGGGTTCTTTTAGATTTTTTCCCCTCATTTTTTAAAGTTGAGCACTGTTGTTGAGGGCATAGAGGACATTGTTCTAAGCTTCTTTTGCTGGAGAACAGTCACTGGAGCCAGAGCTTCTGGAGGTTGTCATAGCTTGCCCATTGTTGTGGGTTGGCCTGGCCCAGTTGTGCCTGTTGTGCCAGTGTTCCGGGCTCACAATTTGCCTTGTGCATTGGCACTGGAGGCCATTATTAAAGCTAAAGATATTTAGTCCATCTTTTTCTGGGTCCTATCACTCCAGAATTTATTTAGAGGCTTGATTTACCCTTGTTTCTGAGGAAAACTGGGGAGAACTCAGGCAACTTCCTGACTTCTTTCTTCCATCTTGGTTCTGCTCCCAAGCAAGATGTTTTAAGAAAAACCTATAAAGACGCACATGAACTGAAGTGATTGCACCATAGTTTCCCCATACAGATAATATATTAGTTAGCTATTTCTTCTTACCACCAGATTACACAATTTGAACCATTATTCATGAATCTGAACCATAAGAGGCACTTAGTAAAATTTCAACAAAATCATCATAAAGTCAGTATAAAATAAAAATTCAATAAAGGAGCAAATAAAAATTAACATATTTTTTAAATTAATTTCCTCCTCAATCATTATAAGTACAAAAAAAGAAAAAATATAAGTATTTATTGTGAAATGAATTAAACAAATAGATGTCTGTTCATCATACTAATCAAAATAATATATAAAAAAATAAACTTACCAGGTTAATAGCCACATATTCATTTGTCTGTAAACTTTTTTTTCCTTAAAACAAAATAAGAATGTCAGATTCTGAAAATAAGTCATTTTCAAATGTATAAAACTGAATTTTTTATATTTAAATGGTACCTTCAAAGGATATTTTATTTTTATTAAAGCTTTTTATTTTCAAAACATATGCATAATTT
The DNA here is from genome assembly GCF_902635505.1 of Sarcophilus harrisii. NCBI lineage: Eukaryota > Metazoa > Chordata > Mammalia > Dasyuromorphia > Dasyuridae > Sarcophilus > Sarcophilus harrisii. Next base: position 201,190,607 of record NC_045426.1, read on the forward strand.
TCAACATTCACCCCTTGCAAAACCCTGTATTCCAAAATTATTCTCCCTCCCTTCCAAACTGGAAACTTAAGAAAAAAATCACATTACACAACTGAATTTGCTGTAAAGATCTTGCTAATGAATTCTTATGATCTATTATAAAAGTTCCATTGTGTTCAATTTGTAAAATAATTTTTCATAAGCAAATAAGGAATGCCATCTTACCCTCAATATAAAAGAAAGACTTTTTTTCCTGTATTTGTATAGTATTTAATATTAGCTATGGAAAATATAAGTAAACATCAATAAATTCATTAATAAAATATTTTTTTACAAAAGAGAATATGTTAAGACATCAAGAACATTAATAAGTTTTGTTGTGTTTTGTTTTGTTTAATTTCACAATCATATCGTATACATTACTATGGGTCAAATTATACTTAACACAGTAATGTGAAATTTTAAGATCTCTACAAACAAAATATTTAACAGGTAGTGTACTTGGAAAAAAGTTAAATATAAATTCATTTTTAAATGTTACATTATTAAAGTCTGACAACTATTTTGAAATATTGAGGAAATTTGTTTTTTCTCTATAAAAGATTACTGGACAGATAAGTTCCTCATGGAAACTATTCAAAGATATTTGCTTACTATAGATAACTCATGTATCATCTAGTGCAATGTAACCTTAAACAAACTTTAGCCTCTACAGTATCATTGAAATGGGTACAGTTTAAGCATTGTTTTTAGCACCTAGCTAAGCATTTTGTAAGAACAAAATGCTGAATTAAATTTATTACAATGCTCTCCTTTAAAACCTCCAGCAAAGGAGAGCCCAGTAAAGCCAAATGTAGTTGTCCACAACTATAATTGTTAGAAATCCTTTTTTCTTAGATTAAGCCAAAATCTTCCATAAGACAACTTCTATTTGTTTCTTCTTGTTTTGCCCTCTAGAGTCAAAAACATGTTTTTCACATGATGAGGACTCTTTCCATAAAAGATCCTATATATCTTTCCTTTTCTAGGCTAAATTTTACCATTCCTTTAATACTATTCTTTCAATAGATCCTGGCTGGTCACCTGCCTATGGGCATGAAATATATAGCTTCATCAACATCTTTTCTAAAATATGGCAAGAACTAAACACAGTTCTTGAGATGTAATCTGAACTTGAAAAAAATACAACAGGAGGTACAGTGATACAGTGCATAGAGCATCAGCTCTGAAGTCAGGAGGACCTGAGTTTAAATGTGGCCTCTGACACTTAACACTTCCTAGCTGTGTGACGCTGGGCAAGTCACTTAACCCCAATTGCTTCAGCAAAAAAAGAAAAAGAAAGAAAGAAAAGAAAAAACACAGCAGGATGTTATGCCTCTGTTAATGTAATCAAATATTACCTTTGAATTTTTTACTACATATTATCAAGTTTGTTTATGTTGAACTTGGAGTCCATTAAAATATCCATATCTTTTATACTTGAACTGTTGTCTAATTATACTTTTCACATCCTGTACTTGTACAGTTGATTTTGTAAAGTAATGTGTAAGACTTATAATTTAATAGGAATAAATGTAATCTCATTAGATTGGATTCTTTGACCTAGCTGTGGGAAAAGGACTGATATAATAGGCTGCCCACATAGGCTGATGCCATGGATTGGTCTCCTGGACAAATAATAAAGCATTTATTGTAAGTAAATAAGACATTGTGCTGGGCACTAGGAATAAAAAGGGAAAAACAGTTACTGCTCCCAAAATGCTTACATTTTATTGCACTTTGTTTAAATTTTAGTGTACAAAAGGAAGAATTAGGGAAACCTACACAATTAGGAAAAGTATATATACATATATATATACATAGATATATAATTTTCAAAATAAATATATACAGATTTTGAATAATTAACATTTTTTGTTTTAAAAGAGAGCTCATACAAGAGCCATTTTGAACAGACACTACCTTTTCTATATATCCAGAAAAAAATCTAACTTTGAAATACACAATATTTCTGAATTGGTAAGGATATAAAAAACCAATTAGTTCAACCCCTTCATTTTATGAAGAAACTCAGGTCCAAGGAAATGAATCATTTAGGACAAAGTCACTTAACTGTCAAGTTCACATATAAAAGCCAAGTTTTCTCCTTTCCCACAGAAATTATGAGAAATAGTATTTTACAAAATAAAAATAAATTCAGTGAACTATGAGGTCAAATATTTATGACATCTGGATAAAGAGCGTTTCCTTGATTAAAAATATATTAGCAGGGCATATATAACTATTAAGGCAAAGAAAACACATGTAACAAAGTAGAAGGGAGCCAAGATATTTAGACTTGGTGACCAATCTGGTCAGGTGATCAGTTTTTGAGGATGTCTACCAGTGGATAGTTGGCGGGGGGATCCTGATCTGTATCACTTCAAACACTGCTTCCAGAAAGACATCTTGGATACCAAGGGCTGAGAGGTACCCATTTGTGGGCCAGCTCTTTACTACAAAAAGGAGCTTTAGGCTACAAGCTATAGACAAATTGCTGAAGCATTTGTGAAACAGTGAACTACTTTGTGAACTACCGTATCACCAGCTTACTTCAGATAACATAATTCACAAAGCCATACACTGTACCTCACATTTGTCTACAGCTACCTTTGTATTTTAGAACCTGCCATGCACGTTTCCAGCGACTTCAGCAGTCTCTTGGCCACAACCCAATAATGAGGATTCTCTTTCTTTTTTCATAACAAATTTAAAAGTTTCTACAATTTCCCTCTCCCCAAAACAAAGATAAGTATAACATTAAAGATATCAAAGATACATTAATCAAAAATATATATGACAGTAAAATGGAGGCAATCTTGTCAAATAATGAGAGCAAGAATATGGTATTGCGCAAAATATCAAAGAAATGGAGGTTTCAATGTGGTGGATGGACCATACTTTACATACTGGAAAAGAGAGTACCAAACTGAAAATATCACAAAAGTATACTTAGGATAATAACTTGCATATGTTCAGTGAAGATCATCAGAATATTTACAAAGCCTGCTAGTTTCAAGATATTCATCTGGGTATTTTATGGTTTAAATGATAACTGTCATCCTAAGACAGTATGAGAAAATACCCATGATTAACCGATCTAATGAGAAATAATATTCCTCAATGACTTAGAATAATAATTATGGAATTACAATAAATATACATCAACTATGAAGAATATACACTAAACTTGGAACAAATAACAAAAATTCACCTTGATGAGAAAAAAACTTAAGTTCAATAACTAATTGTTCAAAAATTGATGTTTAATTTTTAAAATAGTAACTTGATTTGTATGTGTGATTTGACTGAAATAAAATAAATAATTACAGCAAAAATGGTAACTATAGACAAAGTAATATTTAGTCCCTTCATCTTTGGCATTAATGCTTTGGAATTTATGTAATGTTCCCTTTGGTACAAAATCTTTTCCAATATGCTATTATTTGTACATGCATATTTTATGTAATCAAACAAAACATAAAATTATGTAACCCTACACAAAGTAGCAACAGCTTTCCAGTTTAACAAAGATTTCTACCAAATTTTAATATCCCATCAAAATCATTAAAATATAATTTATTCTCTATGCTTTTACAGAAAATTCTATTATATGAAATGAATTCTATCTTAATTCATTTTCATTTTAATTTAAAAAAAATTTTTACCCTATGTATTAAGAATAAAACCAAAATGCCAGAAAATCACTGCAGAACAGTATAAACAATCAGCTCTGTGAAAATGCAGGACATACTTCTAAATTTAATTTTCATTATTAACATTTTCCAATCATTGTTTTAAATCTAGACAATCAATAAAACAATAATCAATGGGGTACAAGATTCTGTCACATAGATGTGTTCATATTCTTACATAATTATTTTACTAATAGCTTTGTCTTGTTACACTTAAATATTCTAAAGGGTCTCTGATTTTTACAGATTTATATATTTCCTCCCATGATGATGCCTATAACTTATTCAACATATTCAATTTTTGTCCATAATCTCACATAAGTTTACTTATACAGGATTTACCCAATGTACTAAAGGCTTTCCTTATTTTATTATGTCTTTGATAAATAAATATATTTAATTAAAAGTGTGTTTGAAAATACCTTGTATTTTTTACTATGAAACCAAACACCAAAAATACAAAGGGAATTCTATAGTCTATATTGTAGAAAACAAATCAATTTAAAGAAACTAGATGAATATTTTGTGTTTAACTATGTACCCAGTTTTTATTTATCACCCAGTCAAATCACCCAAATGTCTCAAATTCTTGATGCTCCTGGTTCATCTCCCCTTGTTTTCTGTAAATTAATCTATATATTCATAATATATAGTCTACGGTACCTGATATATGTTTGATATTATAAAAGATATCCTGGGAACTGTCAAAGTAGAAATAACAATATGTTTATGGAATATCCAGTTAGAAATGTCCAACAGGCAAAAAAAGATTAGTCCTACATATATAGAGGTAGGAATCATCTGCACAGAAATAATAAACATATGGCAGTTGATAAGACACCAAGAATGAGCAAATAGGAGTGTGTGTGTTTGTGTGAAGGAGTGTGAGTGTGTATGTGTGTGTGTACAGGTGTGTGTCTGTGTGTGCTTGTGTAGGGAAAAAAGAAAAAAGGCCATGATATAGTCCAGTAGATCAGTCATAATTAGGAAATGCTATGGGAATAATAAACCAAAAAATATGACTGAGAAGAAGCAATCAGATAGATAAGTAAAGAACAAGGGGAGTGTAGTGTCATGAAATCCTAGAGAGAAAAGGATAATTTTAAGGAGAAGGTTGTCAACAGCGTCAAATATGTTTTGTCATATTTGTCATATAAGCAGATGTCATATAAGATTAAAGAAGAAAAAGCAATCAGCTTTTCCAATTAAAAAACTATTAGTAATTTTAAAAACAGTAATTTTAGTTGAATAACATAATAAGAATTTAGATTAGGAAAAAAGAAAATGAAGAGAGTGGAAGCAGAAATGAGAGAAGATAATTTTTCTTAAGAAACAGACTGTGAAAGAGAAGAGTGATAGAAAATAATTTCAAGGGATGGTAGGGTCTAGCAAAGAAATTTTGGTTTTGTTTTTTGTCCTTTTTAGGATAGGGGAGATTGAGTCACTTTGAAAGGCACAGGGAAGGGACCAGCAAATAAAATGTTAAGAGATTAAAGAAGTGATTAAAGGTCCAATCTGTTTAAAAAAAAAAAAAAAAAAAAAAAAAAAAAAAAAAAAAAAAAAGAAGGGAAGGATGGGATCCAGGCACTGGTAAGGAGAGTTGGCTTAGTCAAGAGAGGCCAGCTTGGAATCCAAGACTGGAAGAAAAGTAAGAGTGTGAGAGATGTCAAGTGGTTTTAAAATGAAGCAAAGGACAAAAGAGGAAATAGATCATAAATGTTCCCTTTTTAAGATAATAACTAATATTTATATAGTGAACTAAGGTTTGCAAAGCATTTGAATAACAGTTCATTTTATCTTCAAAATAATCCTGGGAAGTCAGTGTTATCATAACTTTCATTTTACATGATGAAGGAAATGAGATAGAAGAGTTAAGTGATTTTTCCAGGATCATATAACATAAATTTTGAGACTCTTGAACTCTTCTAATTCAGCCTTCTCTCTACCTGTCTCTATTTTACTCAGCTGAGTAAAAGCCTAGGTCTTTAATTGAGAGAGGGAAGGAAAAGTGTAGGTGGCTTACAATTTCAGAACAGGGTTCTGGGGAACACCCACAGCTGAGGAGGGAACAGTTAGAGAGAAAGGAGTACAAGACAAGCAGTGTCACAAAATGCTTAAGAAGAATATATAGCAGGGGTCCTCAAACTACAGCCGCGGGCCAGATGCAGCAACTGAGGACGTTTATCCCCCTCACCCTGGGCTATGAAGTTTCTTTATTTAAAGGTTCACAAAACAAAGTTTTTGTTTTTACTATAGTCCGGCCCTTCAACAGTCTGAGGGACAGTGAACTGGCCCCCTATTTAAAAAGTTTGATCCCTGATACAAAAGGGGTAACAAAAGCTCAAGGATGCAGATTTATCTATCACATTTAAACGTTCATTATAACTTTGAAAACAGCAAGTTGAATTTAGTGATGAGATCAGAAGCCAGACTGCACTGAACTGAAAAATGAGTCAGGTAAGGAGACACACAGGTGGGGACACAGAAATACTGTTGTATATCTCAAGCAACCCACATCTTATCTGGAAATAGCCTTCATATTATTTCCAGTCCAATTAGATAGTTTCCTTCTTCATTTCTTTGAATCCTATATAATGTGTAATTTACAGAAATTTGGGGAGAATGGGCCTCCCTTTTTAAACTCTCCTCTCTGCTGAATGACTTAATAAACTTCTCTCTAAAGTATTTCAGTTCTATATTTTGTCCTCAGTTAACTGCTGGTGCCAAAAGCAGGATTTCTGATGGTTAATTTAAAAGGTAGGATTTGACCTAACTGGAATTTCTCTAGAAAGAGAGAACTGAGTGAGTACCCTTATTGTTCAGGTGGAACACAATTAAGTCATCCCCCATCCTAGACTACAAGATAGGAGGCTATGTACCATCTTAACCTACAAAATTAATTAGGGTGAACTTAAACCATCCTAGACATGCTTACGGACAAATAAATAGTTTTCTTGGACTTTTTAACTAAGAGTTCAGTGGGGGAGAGGAGGAAAGAGAGATTCACAATCTGTTAATTTGGACAGTTCTCCAGCAGATGTTCCTCTTTTTTTCTCTATATTTCTCTTTCTTTTCCTGTACTTCTTTTACCCACCTGTGATTTGAAAAACAAGTTTTTAAGTTAAAGTTCAAAGTTAAAAAGCAAACCAGATACCTGATCTATGACTATAAAATGAAAACAGAAAATGAAAGGATCATCAATTGAACTACACAACTTGCCAGAAGGAAATCTTTTATCGGTTTTGCTGATGAATGACTGTGAGCAACCAGTTGCCTATCATCAGTCCTAGACTCATTCACTCAAGACCACCCTAAATTAAAAAGGGAGATTCATGCATGTTATTAGTCAACATAAAGTGTTCCAGAGTTGAGCTGTTTGCAGTAGAACTTTTGTACCCCAACAACATGAAACCCCTCTTTTTCCCTTTTTCTATCTTTTTGTAAGCTTCTCAGGAAAATCTGTCTTGTGTCGTGTCCAGTGTTGTTTGTAGCTTTTGCTATCTTGGAAGATTTTTAAATGGAAACCACAGCCAGTCAGAGACTAAGGGAAAAAAGTCTGTAGTCTTGAGATTTTAGAGTACTGGGAAAGATTAATGAAGTTCATACTTGAAACAGTTCTCCAGCTTTTAATAATCTGATACTAAACTCTTCATATCATTAATCAGGAACTTACTCCCACTTTAAACTTTCTGGGAAAGATGAGTTTTATTTCTGTTTTTTTTTCCTTTGGTTGTTTGTTTTGGGGAGATCTGTAACACACTTTATCTCTGACATTTCAAACCTGGGTAAATTGGGGTTACAGAGATAAAGTTAGACAAGCAAAGGAAGGAAAACTTTTTTTATGTCTGTAGAAACTAATTAGAAACTAAATTTATAACTGAAATGTAATATCTTTGCTGTAAACTCACAAATTATAGTTCTCAATTTTTTCTCAACTAACTAAATCTATATATATACATCAAGCACATCCTGGACAATGGTACTAGGAGAAACAAAGGTTTTTTTGCAGCTGATATTCTATATTTGTCTACCTATCTCATATTATACAACTGAAAGATGTACAAAATACAATATTCTAAAATAGTTATTAACTATAAAAAAAATTTTACTTACTTTTAAAGCCTTTCTTCCAACTAGGTGTCTTCTATATATATATGTCAAAATTATACAATCTTTCTCATTATCAATATCAAGTGATGCATAAAACAGGGAAATGAGTTTTAGCCACTGTCATAAAATTAAACAGTTCAAATTGAAAAGTATCATCTTTTGGAAGTTGTTGTTTACAGAAGATACTGTGCTTGTTACATCAAGCACAGGAGCTCTGCAGAGCCTCTTAATGTGTAATCACTCAAAAGTTTGATCTATCAATATGGGAAAAATCCAAATGAATGAAGAACATGTTTTCTAGACTATGATATATAGTTGGAGAGACAATTTAGATAGTCAAGTTAGAGATCTTATTCATTGTATGTGTGTAGGCATTCATTCCTTAAAAGACACAAAAACAAGGAAACTTCATCAGTGCTCATTAACAACCAATGCAAAATATAAAGGACACTTTTCTAATTTTGTCCTTGTCTCCCCAGTGAGTGATTGCTTGACAATGAATTCATTGACATATATTCTTATATACTGCAAACAGAGAAAGTGGGGGCAAAATCAAACAAGAGGAAGAAAAATAAATTTTTTTTGGAACATGACAAAGCTATTTTAATGATCAAAAGCTTTTTTTGGAAGCAAAGGCCCTCATTTAATAACAATGTTGTTCTAGTGATACAAAACAATAATCTCCAAAGAACTTAAATTGAAAATCAACAAAAAGAAAATGGAGAGACACATGACAGATCTTAGCAGGCTGCATGTAGAAACAAAGCAAAAAAAAAAAAAAAAAAAATGCCAGCAGAGAAATGTGAGATTAAAAAATTATATAGACCTAGCCATGTGTCAAGAAGCAATGATAATCAATGCTACATTTATATCTTTATGCTTCATGATGTCAAGAAAATGAATTAAAGATTTCTTAATAATATATATACAGAAAGCACGAATACATGTCATGTAGAATAATAGGTGGTACAGATAATTTGCAATCTGCATTAATGGAAAATTCCTGCTATATCATATCAATGAAATATCAAATATACCATAATTATGCAGAAATTAAGTGTTAACAGAAATGTCAGCTATCATTGTAGGTGTATTAATAGTCCATAAATGCATAATTTATCTACAGCTAGAAAAAAATTGCTAAATTTATTAAACTCTCTAAATCAATACATTTTTTCTGTCAACTTCTGTTAATAGCTAACATTGTACAACTATACAAATCCAAACACAATAATTTTGCAACAGTATTTCAAATTAACATCAGTAAAGAAATTAACACTTACAATGCCAGTTTTCTCATTAGGCAGTCAGATTAGGCAGCCAGGTAGTGCACTGGATAGAACACTGGTTCGAGAATCAAGAAAATCTGAGTTCATGTCTAATACAAGGCACTTACTAGATGTGTGACCTTGCATAAGTCACTGCCAAGGTAGTTGTTAGGATGAAATAAAATAATATTTTTAAAGTACTTAGCACAGTGTTGGTCACATAACAGGTAGTACATAATTTTTAGCAATTATCATTATTATTATGGTTTGTTTCAAGAAAGACAAAATAGCAGCCATAATTTGTATTCTAATGAAATCTAATCCCTTTAAGAATAGCTTATTGTTTTAAAAGAGAAAACAACTATATTAAAACTATATAAAAAGAAAGCTTATGGTCCCTGACTTCATGAAAATTTACTCTCAATATTTTAAACATTTGTTTAAACATAAAAACACAAAATTTTAATATCTTTTTGCCACTACTATAATTATGTGTATATACTCCTTTCTAATATTTTTTCTGCTTTCATTAAAAGAATCAGATATAAGGTTCACTTCACACTGAAAATTATTAGGCTGATATAATTGATCTAAATGTTATATAACACAATACTTAATTTCAATGTTTTTTTCAATACACTTTTTAAAACTATAGGGTAAAAATATTATATATCTGAAAGACATTTAAATATCTACTCATAGGAAAGGCATTTTAAAATGTCAAAGTCAACTTTCTATTACCACATATTCTCAAAATTTTGCAATGAATTTCAGCCATTATTTATATAATACTTCTAAGGTCTTCAAAAAAAATTTTTAATAATGAATAGCTGGTAAACAATAGTCCAAACTTCTTAAAGTATGATTAGTAACTCCACATGACTGAATGCAGGGGGTCATGAAATTATGATTTATTATCAGTAAATGTTTGATTTGTATACTTATTTTATATGCCTATATACTTAGGAGCAAGTTTAAAAAAAAATTTGTCCAGGAAGAAGAGGTCACGAGTAGAAAAGGTTTAAGAAGCCCTAAACTATAGTATTTAAGAATGGCAAAGTACTTTGCAAACATTATATCATTTGATCCTCAAAACAACCCAGGGAGATAGGCACTATTATTATCTCCATTTTATAGATATAGAAAAAGAGGCAGAGAGGTTACATTACTCAGCCAGGGTCACACAACTAGTAAGTGACTGAGGCCAAATTTGAATTTAGATCTTCCTGACTTTTCAGCATGCCATCAAGGTCATCCATTTGATCTTCACTGGAATGTTCCAGTAACTAACAATCTCATGGAAGGTCTTTGTAATGGATCATCTGCTTATTATTTCTGAAAGTTTACAATTTTCTGAAATTAACACCTAACATTATCTAACGAGTATATGACATTGTTTTATAATTATGTTTATGAATATTCTGTATATTTCCTATGAAGATAAAACAAACTATAATTTCTTAAATTTTTTGTTATACAATTCCATGAAACACTTAAAATACATTTTAAAAATAATTCTCACAATAAAGTTATGATATTATTTAAAATTAATTCATCCTTTTCACAATCAAACATCATAATTGGATGAAAAATTAATTCAGAGAACAAAATATACATTCACATACTTATTTTTTGCCCATTATGATAATTCCATTAAAAATTAAACAGAAACAATTAATGAAGCTCAATACAGTTTACTGAAATTTGTAGATAGTATAAAGCAAAAAAAAGAAAGTCAAGACTTTTCTTTTCCTATAACAGACAAGGTAAAATATTTTCTACAAAATGACTCATCTACAAATGAAACACAAAACTGAATTTGTTATAAATTGTACTCTTCGCTTTAGAAAGCATTTATTTTAAAACTTATATACTTATGCAAAAATGAATTATGAAAAATTTAACTGTTTGAACATGTCCCTTTAACCAAAAAAAATTATTTTTATGTTTTAAAATATAAAATGTATTACACTTGCATCTAAAGACAACTATGATTTTCTTAATTTCAACAGCTTATTTTCGGTATAGTTCACTTTATATAAGAAATACTTTCTTAATGACATATATAAATGTTTATGAATAAAATCTAAAATGTACCCATGGAAATTTCATACTTAATAAAATTTCATGATATACAATTCCCTTTACAATGTGAATAATCACTCCTCCCCATTTATTTTCATAAAATATTCAAGAAAGAAATACTTGTTAAAAAGATCAAGGTATTATTTCTCCTTCCACTAAAATAATACTTCATTTATCTAGCAATGAGCTATCTTCTAAATACAAACTTTACAAATAACAAAAAAAGTACACTTTTTTACTTTAATTTTAAGGATTTTTAAAGAATTTTTTTAAATGTATTGTTATCTTAAGAAATGAAGAAAATTTCACTTTTTCTTATTTCTGGTTTATCATGATATCTATTAAATATCACATGCTAGAGTAGTTCAAAAAAACAGCAGTTCTTTTTGTTGTATCAGAGCATCAGAAACAAAAAGAATGTGTATGAACAGAGAAACTGCTGAATAAAATGTGGTACGTAATTACAATGGAACATTATTTTTTAATAAATTACAAAAAGGATTTCAGAAAAACAGGAGAAAAGGAATAAAGTTATTGAAATTAGCAGAATGTGCAGTGATTGTAACAATGCAAATGAAAAAACCACCAAAGAAGACTGAATGATTATAATGAATCCTGACAAGGAATAATAAAATAAATACACTTGCAGTCATTAAGCAGAGAGAAAAGTAACCACAGTGACAGAGTATAGCATGATAGCATTTGAATTTGGTCAACTGCTTTTCTTTGCTAATATTGCCAGGATGAGGAATTGGGAACATAAGAGGAAATAGCAGTAATAGTATAAGAAGATATTAATATATAAGACAATGCATACAAAACATGAAAAGAGTGCAACTTATTTTTAAAATTATATCCTAGGTTATACATGAATATAAGATACAATAAGCAATCATTTTTTTGTTGTTAAACTAAATGTTGAGACATTTCTATTGTCATTGTACTTGGTTGTTTTTTTTTTTTTACTGTACCGGTCCTTTATTTTAATTTTGTGAATCTAACTTATATGTTCTAGAAATGTGTGCAAAATAAGGCTCAATAAATTGCCAAAAACATGTAACAGATTTCTTGAAATGGAGTTACATTACAAAAATGTTACTCTAGGATTGTATGAAAATTATTCCAGTTTCATAGATATTTCTTTTTCTTGTTTACTTTTTACTTGTATTCTTAAAAAGGCTTAAAAATGTGCAAATTCTGTCTACCATCTGAGTGCGAGTGTACCATAATTGGGAGATTCCTTATAAAATAAAAGATCACAAAAATGAAAAAATGTCTGAATAATTTCTTTCTTCTTTTTTTTTTAACCAAAAACTATTATAAAACAATTAGAGCAAACATATGAAACATTTATAGAAAGTTAAATTAAAAGTGAGGCATAATGGAATAAGAGGGGGAAATTCCAATTTAATTTTAATTCTCTAAAATTTCTACATCCGATTTTTTTCAACTCTAAGATTAGATCCAACTATAAAAACTTCGGAGTTTAAGTGCTTCAAGGATGATGCCTTGATAGACCATTAGATCTAGTTTGTCTTTCATATTGTTATCTATATCAAGTTTATGAACCTTCCCGATTTTTTTCTAATCAAGAAAAATAAACCAAAAGACAGTAATGTGCAAAAGGAAACAACAAAAGTTAACATTGTCAGATGAGTAACCAATATTCAGATTATAGCAGCCAGGTTGTGAAATGAAGCTAATTCATTCAATTCATAAAAATTCTTTTTTTTTTCCTTTTCTTCTTTTCAGCAAAATGTGTCCTCAAAATTATATTTTTCAAGGAGGCTAATTCAGACCAACAGAGCTGAAAGATTAATAAATAAAATTAGTCAAAGTGGATAATTAAAGCATAGATACTGAGATTCAACATTAAGAAATTGGATATGTTTTTTAAGAGAATAAAATATTTTTATTGGTAATATTTTATTGCAGGTTTACTTACAAAACCCAAAGGAATCAACAACAACAACAAATATTTAATTTGGATAACAATCTTAGAAAAGTAGTAGGATAAAGAATAAACCATAAAAATCAACAATATTTCTATGTGCTACATTCAAATTCTCAAAGAAAAATATAAATTGGCCCAAGGCAAAAGAAAAGTTTAAAAAGGATTTTAAAAATAAGAGAAGTAGAGTAAAAACTGGAGAAGAAATGACAGTGACGCAAGAAAATCTTGGGAAAGAGAAAGTCAACATCTTGGTACACTGAAGAAAAAAAAATCTTAAAAAACAAAATAGACCAAGTGGTAAAAGAATCACAAAAATGCAATGGAGAAAAAAAATACCTGGAAAAGCAGAATTGGTCTAATGAAAAAAGATATACAAAAATTTGTTGAAGAGACCTCCTTCAAAAAGCAGAACTGTTTAAACTGAGGGTACAGTAGGGGGAGAATACAAAATTTCACTGAAAAAAAAACCCAAACTCCTTAAAAAGTAGAATTGGCTAAATGGAAAAGACACAAAAGCTCACCAAAGAAAATAATTCCTTAAAAATTAGAATTGGGCTTGTTAAAGCTAGTGATTCCATATGAAACATCAAGAATCATACAAAATCAAAACAACATAAAAATAGAAGAAAATAAAATATTTCACTGGAAAAATAACTGATCTAGAAAACAGATCTAAGAGAGATAATTTTAAAATTATTAAATTTAGCTGAAAGCCATAATCATAAAAAGACCCTGAACAGTATTATTAAGGAAGTGCTTTGATATTCTGAAAATAGAGGATAAAATAGAAATTAAAAGAATATCAATCTTTTCCTGAAAGATCCCAAAATGAAAATTTGTAGCAATATTATATCAAAATTCCAGAACTCTCACCTAAAGGAGGAAACATTGCAAGCAGAGAAAACGAAACCATTCAAATATTATGGAGCCAGTCAGAATACAAGATTTAGTGGTTTTACAGTAAAGGACTGGAGAGCTTGTTATAAGATATTTTGGTAGGCAAAAGAACCAGGATTCAACCAAGAATCATCTACTCAGCAAATTTTTTGTATAATCCTTCAGAGAAATATCTAGAAGATATTCAATGAAATAGAAGACTTTCAAGTATTCCTAATAAAAAGATCTGACCTAAAAAGAAAATTTGGCTTTCACATATAAGATTCAACAGAACATAAGAAGATAAATAAGAAATAAATAAGAAGGAAAATAAGGAATTTAATAAGAGTAAATGTGATATTTCTATATGAGAAAATAATATTTATAAATTCTAAAATTTTTTCTCATTATTGGTATTTCACATCATTTTATTAGATGAAATACAAATTGATAGGAAGCAGAAGTATGATTTGAATATGATAGAATGATCACCTAAAATAAAATTAAGAGGTGAGAAATAAGAATGCACTATGAGAAGGGTAAAGGGATAGGTAGAATAGGATAAACTATCTGATATAAGAGGCTTGAAAAAGTTTTTTTCAGTGGAAAGAAAGATGGGAGAAAGGGAGAGGGAATCTCATGGAATTTGGCTCAGAGAGAATAACATACTCAATTGTGTATAGAAATTTTTTTTACTATACAGGACAGCAGGAAGGAAAAAGTATACAAGTAGGAAGGGAGATTGGGGAAGCTGACAGAAGTCAGAGTAAATTGGGAGAGGTAAAAAAATCAGAAACAAATAAACTTTTAAGAATGGACATGATGAAAGGAAAAAGAATAGAATAAACAAGAGGAAAATAGGATGGAGGAAATACATAGTTGGTAATCATTATTGTGAACAGTAAATACTTCAGCAGAGCTCCCAATTTTCCTCTATAAACAACTTTAAAATAATACTTCAAATTGAATTCTGGAATGGCAGAACCAAAGTTTAGCATGAGACATTTTTCTAGCCCAAGACAATTAGGAGTTGAAGGAAAACTTGACCCTGGGAAGACTGTAGGACCAGAGGGTGTGGAGCAGCAATACCAACTATGGACCTTTAAGGAGCAGCACTTTCAGGATCCTTTATCCAAGATCTGGGAAGGACCTTGGACTAATTGGTCAGAGTTCATAGGGGAACCCTTACTAATAATGAGCACAGGAGAAGGCACTGTGCAATCACTGTACACAAGTATATCTCTAGTACACAAGTACAAATGCTCCAGAGTGAGGAGCATTTGTGGTTATAAGTGAGCAGAGGATCTAACAATGTTGGAGTGCAGACCAGAAGAGCAGTGAAAACACCTTTTCCTGGATCACACACTATGTTAATACTAATAATTTATCACCATCCCCTCCCAGAAATGAATATAAAAACAGCAGAAAATAATTCCTTAAAAATTAAAGAAAGCCTGAAGTTTAAGAATATCCATCCTGCTCTTCAGGTGAACCCAGATCAACTTGAACATAAATTTCAAAGTCAAGCTAGAAAACTGAGCAAACAACAAAGAGAAAACTGGTCATTAAAAAATGAGTAAGGTGATGGGAAAGATCAAGACAAATTCAGGAGAAGACAAAAATATACAAACAACTATAAGCAAAGCCTCAAAAAAAATGTAAATTAGACAAGATCAAAAATATACCTAGATGAATTAAGAAAAGTGATGAGTGGCAAAGGAAAACTGAAAAAGATATTAAAATGATGCAAAAAAGCAAGAAGAAAATTAATAGCTTGGTAAAAATAACATGCAAAAATGCTTTAAAAAAAAATCTTAAAAAACAGAATTGCCATCTAGCACCCAGGACCCAAGACCCAGACCTTCTACCAGAACCCAGAACCCAGGACCTCAGGACCTAGGACCTAGAAGCCAAAGCCTTTGACCAGGACCCAGGACCCAGGACCCAGAAAAAAAATGGCAAAATGGTAAAATAGTATCTGTTAAATGTCTGGAGTAGAAATTAAACTCAGATCTTTTTGACTCCAAATCCAAAACTATCTAGTTGCCTCTCAAATCAAAATCCAGTCTTTCAAAGCTCTTTATAATGGAGATTCATTTTACTGATTTAATCTTATTTCCTAAAACTTCTCACCATGAATCCTGTACTCCAATAGTAATTTTGAAAAGGGAAATAATAGTTCTCTATTTAAAAAAATCTGAAATCTCAACAAGTCAAATAGGAAAAAGTGAGAATTAAATAAAATCTTAGGCGGTGTAAATAGTATAATCACAGAGAATATGTATATATTTATTTCTAAACTCATGTTGTGTTTCTCTTTCCTAGGAAACTAGCACACTTTAAACAATCATACTTCCCACCATATGAAATATGATATAGCATGAACTAGTCATTCTGGAGAGCAATTTGGAACTATGCCCAAAGAGCTATCAAACAGTGCATATCCTTTAATCCATCAGTGTCTCTACTGAGCATGTATCCCAAAGAAATCTTAAAGGAGGGAAAGGGATCCACATGTGCGAAAATGTTTGTGGTGGTCCTTTTTGTAATGGCAGGAAGTTGGAAATTGAGTGGATAGCCACCAATTGGGGAATGGCTGAACAAGTTAATGAATACAACAAAATATTATTGTTTTACAATAAATGATGAGCAGGCTAATTTCAGAAAAACATGAAAAAACATGAATTGATGCTGTGTGAAGTAAACAGAACCAGAACATTGTTACATATAGTAAAGCCAGATTGTATAATGATAAATTATGAAGGATTAATCTCTTCTCAAATCCAAGACAATTCCAAAAGATTGAATACAGGTCAAAACCACTCTTTTCACCACTTTTGTTTGGTTTTTTAAATTGCTTTTTCTTTCTCAATTTTCCCTTTTGTCCTGATTTTTCTTTACCGGCATGACAAATATAGAAATGTTTTAAATGATTGTACAATCTAAAATGGATGTACAAAAATGATGGTATTGCTAAATTCTGAAGATTTACTTTTAAAAAAAGAAAGAAAGAAAAGGAACTGTCCCTATGCCCAAAAACATCACATTCTAAGTGTGTGTGTGTGGGGGGGGGGGAGGAATATATATATATAAACATTAATTATGAACTAAAAATATATACACAGATTACAGTGGATCTAATCTAAGAACAAAAACTTTTAGGATTAAGAGTTCAAAAAAAGATTTCTTAGAGAAGATGGGATTTTTGCAAAAACTTGAAATAAATCAGGGAAATCGGGAAGTCAAAGTGAAAAAAGAGACCTTTCCAGTCATGGAAAATACAGAATCAGAAGACAGATACATATCAGAAGAATAAAACACTATCGATCAGAGAAAGGTAAATTAAGACAACTCTGAGGTATCACAACCTCTCAGATTGGCTAAGATGATAGGAAAACATAATGATGAATATTGGAGGGGAAGTGGGAAAACTGAGACACTAATATTTTTTTGGTAGAGTTGTGAACTAAAATAAAAGGATATTTTATCTCTCAGATTTGTGGAGAAGAAAGGAATTTGTGCCAAAGAAGTGAAGGACATTATTGAATACAAAATGGATAGTTTTCTTTCTGTGAAAGAAACAGAAAAAAGGTCATTATCACTTCACCACAGAGTAGATGGCAGTAAAATAAAGAACTAAAAGGTAGGAAGAGGCCAGATTATAAAGGACTTTAAAAGCCAAACAGATTCTGGAAATAATAAGAAAACATTAAAATTTATTGGATGAAAGTAATGGATATGGGTACACCTGTTTTAGGAAAATCATTTGACAGTTAAGAATTTGGACTGGAGTGGATAAAAATTTGAGGCAGTGAAACCAACCAGAATTTTTTTTTTTTTGAGAGTTAATTTTAAGAGGTCATAAAGGCCTAAATTAAATTATTCCCACAGAAGACAGAAGCAGGATTTAAAAAGATGTTAGAATTCTGAGTCATGTGAACAAGATAAGACTAGATATTTTTCTCTCATCTCTCATCCTCCAGACCTCACAAACCTTTCTAAAATAGAAACTAGGAACTAAGAATAAAGCAATCACAAATGTTTTCAATGTCTAGGATATCCAGAATATAAAAAAATCTAATCTAAAATTTTAAAAAATGCAGAAACTAACACTCCCCAAACCTGAATTCACTCAGCAATTCTTCCCCACCTTCCCACCCTCACTGCAATAAAGCTGCAGTAATCAAACTAAGGACACAACATAGGTTTTCGTTACCACTCCCCACCACACTTTAATCCATTTTCAGTATTTTCAGTGCTATAAAGAACCTGGCTTCAGCCTGTGGAAGTATATTTGGGCTTCAAGAGCTAGCTAGCTTAGTCATGGCCCTTCAGAATAAAAGCCTAAAAGAAATAGAGTAGTTGATCAGTGGAATAGGTTAGGTTCACAGGACGATTACTATATGAATTTAATATTTAATAAACCCAAAGTCCCCAGCTTTGGGGATAAAAACTCACTATGTGACAAAAACTGCTGGGAAAATTGGAAATTACTATGGCAGAAATGAAGCATAGATCTATATCTAACACTGTATACTAAGATAAGGTCAAAATGGCATGATTTAGACATAAAGAGTGATATTATAAGCAAATTACAAGAACAAAGGCTATTTTATCTCTCAGATTTGTGGAGAAGAAAGGAATTTGTGCCAAAGAAGTGAAGGACATTACTGAATACAAAATGGATAGTTTTAATTGTATTAAGTTTAAAAGTTTTTGTATAAACAAAACTAATGCAGAAAAAATTAGAAGGGAAGCAATAAATGGGAAAAAATTTTATAATCAAGGTTTCTGATAAAGGCCTCACTTTTAAAATATAGAGAACTGAGTCAAATTTATAGGAATACAAGCCATTCTCCAACTGATAAATGCTCAAAGGATATAAACAATTTTCAGATGAAGAAATTAAAACTATTTCTATTCATATGAAAAGGTGCTCTAAAACACTATTGATCAGAGAAATGTAAATTAAGACAACTCTGAGGTATCACTACACACCTCTCAGATTGGCTAAGATGATAGGAAAAGATAATGATGAATATTGGAGGGGAAGTGGGAAAACTGAGACACTAATTTTTTTTGGTAGAGTTGTGAACTAATCCAACCATTGTGGGGAGCAATTTAGAACTATGTTCTAAGGGCTACCAAACTGTGTATATCCTTTGATCCAGCAGTGTTTTGACTGAGCTTGTATCCCAAAGAGATCGTAAAGAAGGGAAAGGGATTCACATGTGCAAAAATATTTGGAGCAGCCCTTTTTGTAATGGCAAGAAACTGGAACTGAGTGGATGCCCATCAGTTGGAGAATGGCTGAATAAATTGTAGTATATGAATGTTATGGAATATTATTGTTCTAGAAGAAATGATCAGCAGGATGAATACAGAGAGGTCTTGAAGAGACCTACATGAACTGATGCTGCGTGAAATGAGCAGAACTAGATCATTATACATGGCAACAACAAGATTATATGATGATCAATTCTGATGGATGTGGCTCTTTTCAACAATAAGGTGATTCAGGCCAGTTCCAATGGTCTTGTGATGAAGAGATCCACTATGGGAATTGAGTGTAGATCACAACATATTAACACTTTTTGTTATTGTTTGCTTATATTTTGTTTTCTTTTTCATTTTTTCCCTTTTTGATCTGATTGTTCTTGTGCAGCATGATAATTGTGGAAATACATATAGAAGAACTACACATGTTTTAACATGTATTGGATCACTTGCCATCTAGGTAAGCAATGGGGAGAAGGGAGAGAAAAAATTCAGAACACAAAATTTTGTAAGGGTGATTGTTGAAAATTATCCATATTATATATTTTAAAAATAAAAAGCTTTAATGAAAAGAAAGAAAGAAATACTAAACTTCCTATACCTCACCAGAGAACTGTGGAAGAGAGAGGATGGGACAAGTAACCAGGACAAAATATTGTGCATGGGGAGCTGTGCAGAATTTTAATAAGCCTAATAAGGCTTCCTAATATGAAAAAAAGCACAACATCCAGTTGTGAACAATTTGGACCATTCAAAAGTTAGTTGGGTCAAAGATCTAAGTTGATCAACTATTAAGTATGAGAGGAGACTTTGATATATACCCTAAGGAAACCAAAATCAGAGGGGAAAGACATGGTTAGTGAGTGATAATAGAGGAGAGGAAGGGGTATTTGGTTCTAGGGAAAAGAAATATCAAAGTCTTTGAACATGAACAGATAACAACAGAAGGAAATATGGCCTCCAGGTCTAGTAAACAAATTAAGGCGTCTGTGAATACAGTAAAATAAAGATAAATGATCCAAAACTTGCTGAGACTGAGGACCCTATGGAATTTGAGAATAACTCAGAACTACAACATGCAATTGTTGAGTTGCTTAAAAAAGGCTGTTCTCTTAAAACAACTTCAGGAAAGATTCTAAGGGCAGCTGGATGGAACAGTGGATAGAGTACTGGCCATGGAGTCAGGAGGATCAGAAAAGATTCTGGATCTAAGATTTGGCCTGAGTGAAGTATTAACACTTCTAGGCCAACTTCACTGAATCAACAGTAGGCCCTGAGGGAAGATGACTAGACTCAAGAAATTTCACCTCAGGAACTTCTACCTCACCACCATAGGATCTTTCACCTCACAAACATTTACTTTATAAACTTCCATGTACAGAACAGCTAATAGTGGAGTGGGGGAAGACTGAAGGACTCCCTGCTATTTCTACAGGCCAGGCCTAGTAGTGCTGAAGAGAAATGCAAAGGAATACCATACCAGATCTCAAACCATATTATAAAGTAGCAGTCATCAAAACCATCTGATACTGTTGGTCTATAAGAAATGATGAGGGTTTTTTTTTTATTTTTTTTTTTACTTTTTGATCTGATTTTTCTTGTGCAGCAAGATAATTATATTATATATATATATATATATATATATATATATATATATATATATATAATATATGCCTGCATTCTGGAGAGCAATTTAGAACTATGCTCAAAAAGTTATCAAATTGTGCATACCCTTTGATCCAGCAGTGTTTCTACTGAGCTTATACCCCAAAGGGATACTAAAGAAGGGAAAGGGACCTGTATGTGCCAAAATGTTTGTAGCAGCCCTGTTTGTAGTGGCTAGAAACTGGAAAATGAATGGATACCCATGAATTGGAGAATGGTTGGGTAAATTGTGGTATAAGAATGTTATGGAATATTATTGTTCTGTAAGAAATAACCAGCAGGATGATTTCAGAAAAGCTTGGAGAGACTTACATGAACTGATGCTAAGCGAAATTTGCAGAACCAGGAGATCATTATATACTTCAACAATGATACTGTATGAGGATGTATTCTTATGGAAATGGATTTCTTCGATAAAGAGATCTAACTCAGTTTCAATTGATCAATGATGGACAGAAGCAGCTACACCCAAAGAAAGAACATTGGGAAATGAATGTAAGCTGTTTGCATTTTTGTTTTTCTTCCCAGGTTATTTTCACCTTCTGAATCCAATTCTTCCTGTGCAACAAGAGAACTGTTTGGTTCTGCACACATATATTGTATCTAGGATATACTGTGACATATTCAACATATATAGGACTGCTTGCCATCTAGGGGAGGGGGTGGAGGGAGAGAGGGGAAAAATCGGAACAGAAGTGAGTGCAATTTTTACAACAGATTGTAAAAAATTACCCTGGTATGGGTTCTGTCAATAAAAAGTTATTATAATAAAAAAGAAAGAAAAGAAACAAACAAAGAAAGAAGAAAGAAGGAATCCCCTGATCACCTCTAGAAAGAGATCCCAAAATAAAAACTTCAAGGAACATTACAGCCACATTATAGCTCTATCAATTATAGCTCTATCAATTCACAAAGAAAAAATACTACAAATGGCCAAAAAGAAAACAAATGAAATATCAGAAAGAAACAATCATGATTACACAGGATTTAGTGGCTGCAACACTGAAGGATTGGAGGTCTTAGAACATGATATTCTGGAAAGTAAAGGAGCAAGGACTACAACTAAGAAACACCTATTCAGTGAAATTAAGCATAATATATCAAGGGAGAAAATAGTCATTCGATAAAACAAAAGAATTTCAAGGTTTCATAAGGAGAAGATCAAAACTGAACAAAAAATCTGACTTCCAATATCAAGACTTAAGAGAAACAGAAAAGGGAAAACAGAAAAAACAAAAGGGATTCAAGGGAGCTAAACTGTTTACATTCCTACATGGGAAGATGATGCTTAAAATTCTTAAAAGTTGTACCATTAATAGTATGGCTAGAAAGAACATACATAGACAGGGGGTATAGGTATAAGATTAATCTGAGGAAATGACATAAAAAATAAGGGACAAGAAAAAATTGTACAGTAGGTGCGCAGAAGGAAAGTAGAGGCAGAACAGGACAAATTATTTTACATTAAGAGGCATGAAAGACCTAGAGCACAGTGGAAGAAAAAGTGGGATCCCAGAGTGGGAGATAGGTATTGTTTAAAACTCACTCTCATCAGTATAGGCTGAATAAGAAATAATATGCACAATAAGTTGAATACAGAAATCTTTCTTACCCAAAACAGAATCAGAAGGGAAAGAAATTAAATGTAAAGATAAAAAATCAGGCAGAGTAAAGGTAAAGAATTGAAGAATCTATTTTGCTTAAGCTGAAGTAAAAGACAAGCAGGGGTAGAAATTCTAATCTTAGACAAAGTAAAAGCAAAAATAGACTTAATTACAAAGAGATGATGAAGGAAACTACAACTTGCTAAAAGATAGCACAGACAATGAAACAATTTCAATACTAAATGCATTTGTACCAATTAGCAATTAAAATTCTTAATGGAGAAGTTAGTGGAGTCAGCTATGCCTACTCATAACTTGATAAATCCAACCAAAAAATAAACAAGAAACTCTAATGAGATCAACAGAATATCCAACATCATAAAAAAAAAAAAAAAAAAAAAGACAAGAGGTCTGTCAGATCTATGAGAAAGGTAAAAATTCATGACCAAACAAGTTAGAGAGCATTACAAAATGCAAAATAGACAATTTTGATTATATTTAATTAAAAAGTTTTAGTACAACTAAAAGTGCTGTGCCACAGTTCTATTTTATTCTCCTGACTCAGTTTCCCTATTATCCTGACTCAGTTTCCCTACTGTGTGTTTAAGATTTGGGATGGAAATTGTTAAAACTGTATAACTATTGCTGTTATGTTTGAGGAATTTTTAGGAAACTTACTGTACTAATTTGTTATGTATGGGAATTTTGATTCACTCTTGGGATTTATATGTGGGATGGTTACTTGATAATTCCTTTCCGTGAGAAAAAAAAGGAGGAAGAGATAAGAATTGGGGAAACTGACGTATTTTTCTCAAAATACCTGGAAGAATAGGAACAATTTATTCACTTTGCCTTAGGTACTTCTGCCCCATCCCTTATCTCACTAGTTCAGATTAAATTGGAAATCCTTTAAACAGTCCTTTTCATTTTTATTCCTTGCTTAAATTTACTAGACTATGATTTCCTGGCTATGCTTTAACTTTGGAATCCCTTATTCTGTTGAAATTGCCCTGGCAGACTCAGTTTTGGGGATTACTTTTTAGAAGCAACCAGAAATCAGACACCTGTTTTAGGACTAGCAGTCTTTCTAATTTGTTTCTCCACTCCTGTAACCCCAGTTCCTTAATTATATTTCAGCATTCTCATAGGACCTTGCAGTTTGGGATCGGACCTCTAAAAGTTCAGGGTTACCTGCCTTGGTCTAACTGTGCATAATCTGCTCAGAAATCTGATCCTTTCTGTAACTCTGTCTGTTCCTCTGGGTGGGGACAGGTGCAGCTACTCCAAGCCTCATCCTTCTCCCCTGGAGCAGGTTGCCCCTCTGAATGGGCAGCAAGACTGTCTTGAGTCCTGCTGCTCTAAAAGCAGGGGCTGAGTTAAATGAACAAATGACCATAGACCTAACTCACAGTGAACTGTCCATTTCAAACTGGATTCTCTGGCTGAGATTCTCTGGAACTGCAGAAGACCTGACATGCTAGCAACAGGGAGCCTTTGTATTGCTGATTAAATCTGGGGTTATCAGGGACAGACTTGTCCTTGCCATAAGTCCTTGCATTTTTCTAGTTTTATTTTGGTTTATTTGCTTTACATAGGGTTGGTCAAAATTATGGTACAAGACCTTCCAGGTATCCAGAGGAAGGTAATTCAATGATTTCAACATTCATGTTAGGCCACAGTTCTCTTTTATTGTCCTGACTCAGTTTCCCTAATTATCCTGACTCAGTTTCCCTAAATTGTTCTGCCTCAGTCCTAATTGTTCTGTTCATTCCTGCAACACCATCCCTCCCTCTTAATCACGATGATCCAGATAAGGAGAAAGACCTTCTACCTTGGGCATCATCATTATGTTGCCTGCCTCTCCCCATTCTATAATCCCAATTGATCAGATGTCACTCATGACTCCCCCCTGTCAGAGGGGAGATGACCTGTCAGAACTGAAGATTGTTAGTTCCCACTCTCAGTGCTTTGACTCCGCTCCTGCCTCAGTCTACCTCTGTATCTGAGCCATGTATATATATATGTCATTGAGAACTCACATTGTTGCTGGGTTCTTGGAGACAATAGTCTCATTCAGCCCTGGGACCAAACCATGGATCCATTTGGTCCCAGTAAATCTCTCCCTTTCAAATAAAATATTAATAACTCTCTAATCTCTATCTTGCCTCAGTTTCTCCAGCATTACAAAAGCAACAGAACCAGAATTAGAAGGAAAGAAGAAAGTTGGGAAACAATCTTTATAGCAAGTGTCTTTGATAAAGGCTTCATTACTCAAATATATAGAGAATTGGATCAAATTTATAAGGATACAAGCCATTCCCCTATTTATAAATGGCCAAAGCATATGAACAGGCATTCTTCGGATGAAGAAATCAAAGCTATCTTTGGGTTATTAATAAGTGCTCTAAATCACTTTTTATTAGAGAAATGCAAATGAAAACAACTCTGAAGTTCCATCTCACATCCATCAAATTGGTTAATATCACAAAAAATGAAAATAAAAAATGTTGGAAATATGGGGGGAAATTGGGGCACTAATGTATTGTTGGGGAATTGTAAAATGACTCAACCATTCTGAAGAGCAAAAGGCAACCAAACTGTGCATACTCTTTGATCCAGCAATACCCCTACTAGGTCTGTTTCCCAGAGATCATTAAAAAAAGGAAAAAGAAATACCTATACAAAAATATTTATAGCTGTCCTTTTTTGTACTGCTAAAATATTGGAAATTGAAGGTATGCAAAGTGATATAAGGTAAAATACAAAGTAAAATGAGCAGAACCAGGAAAACATTATACACAGTATCAGCAAGTTATGTGACAATTAGCTATGAGTGATTCAGCTCTTCTAAACAACACAACAAGTTGTTCTAAACAAAAACAACAAGTAAAAAGGACTCACAACAGAAAAAGTCAATCATAATCAGATAAAGAAATGGTGGATTGAGTGAATATGAAAGCAATTTTTTTTTTACCTATTTTATACTTTCTTGTGTTTTTTTACTTTTGATCGGTCTTCTTTCATAATTGTGATTAATACATATGAAAGCATATATATATATATATATATATATATATATATATATATACACATACACATGTTATATCTAAATGACTACCATCTTCAAAAGAGGGGAGGGAAGGGGATAGAGAAAATTTGAAACTCAAAATTTTGTAAAAATAAATACTAAAAAATCTTTTTGACATGTAACTGGGGAAAATATTACTTTTTAAAAGAACATTTTGAATAAATACTATATTATTATTAACTGCCCTTCTTTTTTTATCTATGTTTAAGCTCACAGGACACCACAAGTTGATCAAGCTGAGCAAAGTTCCTTTGTCCAAGATGTCCATCATATTGAATAGCCATGAATCAGAGACTTCTTAAAGATACTATGGCTGTGTTATATGGGATGTTCAGAGAGAACTTGGAATAAAGACTGCCAAGTCCTTTTCAGTGCTATTTATCCTCCTTTTTTGTCCACCTGCTATCCAAATCTCACCTGTGGCTTCAAAAAGCTGTGTAATGCATAGTGAGCACACCCCACTAAAACCATCTCAGCAGATTGGCCAGTGCATCCAGAACCATCACCAGTTGTCTTAATTTTTGTCTTGCCATTGGACTCCAATGATCCTGGAAGAGAGAATGTGGCTAACCATATCACATGACCACCTCATTTAAATCAAATTTACATAAGTCAAAGGACATAACCCATACCATCATTTTACTATTATTTTACTATCCAGCCATCTTACGATTTTATTATCTTAATATTCAACTATTTTAATATTTTACATACCTCAAAGTCCTATGGCAGTAGACCAGTGATGAACCAGCAGGTATAGATACATTGGGAGTAGTAGTCACAACTTGGCACAAAGTCACAAACACTGCCCAGGACAGAGTCATCTTCTCACTGAACTGAAGCATCACTGGGAGTCAGCAGATCTCCGAGTGTCTGAGCAGCATCCTTTGGAGCTATGCCCAAAGGGCTATAAAACTGTGTATACCCTTTGACCCAGCAGTGCCATTACTGGGTCTGTATCCCAAGGAAATCATAAAGGAGGGGAAAGGACCCACATGGGCACATGTTTGTGGTCTTTTTGTGGTAGTAAAAAATTGGAAAATGAGTAGATGCTCATCAATTGAGGAATGGCTGAACAAGCTGTGGTACATGAGATAATGGAATATTACTGTTCTATTAAAAAAAATGGTGAACAAGATGATTTTAGAAAGGCCTCAAACAGATTCATAGCAAAACAAACAGACCCACTGTACACAGTTACAACAAGAATGTGTGATGATCAACTATGAAAGACTTGGTTCTTCAATCCCAATAGACTTTGGACAGAAAATACCATCTGCATCTAGAAAAAGAACTATGCAGACTGAATATAAATTAATACATGCTATATTCACTTCATTTTTTTGTTTGTATTTTTTCTCTCCCTTTTCTTCAATCTAACTAAACCACAAATATCCAAATCCTAAAAAGATGCTAGTATTCCATAATATTTGTCTCATATATATAACAAACTTTTAGAACAACTATCATGTCATCTTGGTAACAACATTCCAAAGTCAAGACATGTTTTTTCCTTTGCAAATTCTGAAAAAAAATATGAGATGTTGAAATCTACACTTGCCCTAATAAAAAGGATTCCATGTTTATAATACTCTCTAGCAAATTAGCTGAATTCTCCCCCCAAACAAAACAAACAAAAAAACACCACTAAATAAGACATTTAACTCAAAGTAGAGAAAATACAACTTCTCTTAGTCTTACATTCAGCCATCTGGAGGAGAAACCTTGGATTTTATAACATCACTCAAAACTTCTATAGTATTAAAATACTGAAATTCCCCCCTTTTTTTTTAACATAATCTTATATTTTCCCATACTACCTTCTGCTTCACTCCCAAAATTATTCCTCTTCACAGCAATCTCTATTCTTGTCATCCCTTCCTCTTCTCTAGACCCATCTCTACTGTTCTCACATCACATTTTATCCTTTCAGTTGTCCTCTAGTTTACTTGATCAAAAGATAGTTAATAGTTAATTAGCATTTTCCAAATAATTCTAAACAGCTCTGCAGGATTTTGGATCAATTCAAATTTCCATCCAGAGTTTACTATCTTACCTGCAAACCATTATAATAATCTACTTCTTATTCTATCTACAAAGATTCCCCTCTAAAATTCATAATCCACAGAGGTTCCAGAATACTCCCCTACTCAAAAATCTATGGTGATTAGTTGAGAACTAAGACTTTTGTCCAATACTAATTTTACAAAGGAGGAAAATCTGAGACCCAGAGATAGTTACTTACCGAAGGTTCCAAAGCTAATAAATGGCAAAATCAGGTTTTTAACCCTAAATTCTTTTGACTCCAAGTACAGTACTCAATTGCCTCCTGGGCAAAACTCTTCAGTTTGGGATTTAAAGTTAACAATCTTGTCCCAACCTACATTGCAAGTCCTAAGCCTGATTTTCAGCCCTCAACAATCTTTTTCTAACTTGCATTTCAATTACT
Organism: Sarcophilus harrisii; assembly: GCF_902635505.1. NCBI lineage: Eukaryota > Metazoa > Chordata > Mammalia > Dasyuromorphia > Dasyuridae > Sarcophilus > Sarcophilus harrisii. Next base: position 201,218,696 of record NC_045426.1, read on the forward strand.
CCTCTTTGCATGTTATTCTATATTCCACAGAAATTGAGCAGTTAATTTTCCATCTGCCACCACCCTGAATTGTAACAAATTGTTATCTAATTTTATTATGGATTCTCTGCTCCAATTCTCAGAATTACTTTCCTAAAAATTTGACTCTATAAGTGCCACCTCTTCCATGAAACCTTGACAAATAACAATTATCCTCTTTTTCTTCAAACTGCTTTATATTTATCTATATCCTTGTTGTAATGCCCAATATATAATCTTCTTAAATACAGAGATCATTTCAATTATGGGGGCCATTGTGCATTCCTAGAGTCTAGTACAGGACTTAGAATATAGGAGATAGGATAAAGTATTTATAAAAGAGACAAGGATAAGAATTAAACAGGATGAAAAGCCAAACAGGAATTCTGCACTGATGGTAACCATGGATCCATCAAAGCAATTTTTTTAATGTAGATTCTTATGGCTTTCAGAGCATTTCATATATATTAGTTCACTGACCTTCACAACATTGGAAAAAAGCCATGGTTAGCATTTTTATTTTACATATGAGGGCCATATCATCTATCAATAAGAATTATGAACACCTAAAAAGCAAAATATTGCATACAGTTTGCATTGAGAGACAGTGTGGCAGCATGTAATCTGGGAGAATTGAATTCTACTATTGCTCCAGCAATAACAAGTCATTTTACTTAAAAACAGTCATTTAATCCCACTAAAGGTCATTTCCATATCTTTAAAATGAATTATATTACTAGGAATACCTACCTTCTGTCATGAAGCTCATATGAGATAATGTACATAAAGCACTTTGAAATCGTTAAAACAATGATATAAATACCAGCTATTATTATCTTTATGATCAGTTTAATGTCCTATGATTCATGGAAATTTAAAGGTGAACTGTTTTCAAAACATAACGCTGAATTTTCAGTACCCAGTATTCCAATTTTCTCTTTTTCCCTCAAATAATGTAGAATAATATTAATTATGGTATGAAATTAACATGTTTTTTACTCCAAATTCACTCTGAACTAGTTTGAGTAAAACTAAAGGACTCAAGTACATTTCCCATCAAAAGCAATTAAAAATTCTCTACCTCCCTTTTTCTCCCCCCTCCCCACTGCTCTCTATTTTTCTTTCCCCCTCCCTGTCCTTCTCCCCTTCTCCAATCCTCTCCATCTCCTTCCCTCAGACTTGCCCAGAGACCAAATTTGAACTCTGGCCCTACAGGACTAGTGCTATCTAGCGCCAACCAGCTGCGCCCCTCCTCCTCCAATCAGTCTTGCAATTTTAGTACATTTGCCTTTCTAGCTACATTGTTTTTCTAAAGGAATTCTCGAACATTTTAGAGGTTACTGTTAAAACAAATACATAACTTAAAATAGTACAAATTGTTTATTCAAACATCACCAGTAACATTTATCATCTGTATCAGTTATTTTACATATATATTCATTTCTATCTGTATGTGTATATACACACACACATATAGATAGAGATGAATTCAACCATATAGATAAGTCTACTGGCAATGTAACATATGAAAAAATAAGTTTCTAATTTTTTAATTAAAATATGAAAGGGAGGGTAATCAGGTAAACTGAAATGCACATATTGATGGTAATTATTATTACAACCACGGTCTTCAGGATAATCTTTATCTAATCTTTATCTCAAATGCCAAAAGTATGCATAATCTGTTGCAATCTACCAGAATGAGGGCGGGAGAGATCGAGGAACTGGGGGTAGGGGTGGGAAAAGATTTTATACAAACTCTTCAGATAAAACTCACAACTAACACCAGTATCACCTCCCACTTTGGTCAACTTTTACAGGACCTCCCCACCCCTACCCTCTTCCCAATCTGTAACTCTTTAAAGCTCAAATATCACCCTTTCCCTCTCCATTCCCTTTGGCACCTTACCTCTTAACACATTAATACATCTAATTACCTCTAACAATATCCACAACTTCTGCAGCCGCCCAGCACTCAACCTTCCCACTCTTTCTCGCCCCTCTCCCAAACCCGCCACCCTCAGCGCCTCCGCATCCCATCGCCCTCCTCAATCCCAAGAAACTCAGCCTTCTTACTCCTCCCCTTACTTACCTTTTATTCCCTCCCCCCTCACACATCCTACCTCTTCCCATTCCTTCCACACTCAGCCTTCCGCCGCCTCCACGCCCTCGCCGTCCAGGCCGAGGTCAGGCCAATCGCACTGCGATCCTCTACTACTCCGAGGAGAAGTGGCTCCTCCCGGCAGGTGATCGCTGCCCGCGGGGAAGGTGGAGGCGTGGGCGGGGAGCGGAGCAGGCGGGGAAGTGCTGGGCTTTACCTCTGGCAAACCACCGAGCCGCCTGGCCAAGGGAAGGGGATTTCCCCGGGCTCCAGGGGAGGTAGCAGGGTCAGAGGAGCAAGTGGGAGGATTTGGGGCAGCGGAGAAACCTTGTATTCCCCCCAGGTAGCATCAGAGAGAGGGGACGGAGGAAGGATAGAGGCAGAACCAGAGGAATTGCTGAAGGGAGAGACAGGAGAAAAAGCTGCTCTTCTTGGGCCTCCTACTGCCGCTTCTGGCCATGGAGCTACTGCACAAGTGACTTTGCATCAGTTGCACCTGGAAACGAATGTACAGGCGTGCCTCGATTATCCGAAGGCTTCATTTATCCTCTCACTTCAAACATCCGGAATTGCGGATAAATCTGGAAATTTAAAAAGGTAAAAGGAGGGGAGGGGAAGAAAACATTTTTGAAAGCAAAAGAAGCAATTGTCTTAATAAACTGAGACAACAAACAAGGCCAGGAGACATCCACCTGGTTTGTTGGGATTGGTCAATCTATCAGCCAGAAAGAAATGAGCAGTTATTGGCTGGCCAACTCCATAAAAGGAAAGTTCATCCGGATGCTGATAGAAACTGCAGAAAAGGCTTACTGGGGGAGATGGAGAGGAAAAGAACACAGACTGTGAGAATAAAGAAAGAGGCATCAAAGAAGTAGAAAAGTTCTACATGGTACCATTGCCTAAGTAAAGGAATGGGCATTAACCATATGACAGGCACTGTGCTAAGATTGGGAATACATATACAAAAAGAAAAACATCCTCTGTCCTTAAGTAGCTTACATTCTCATAAAGAAGATAACATATATTAGGATGTGATTGCCAAAGAGGAATGGTTTGGTCTTAATTTTCTGGGATTGAGTAGAACCACAGGGACAGGATATTGGAGGAGAATACAGACTTGGAGCAAAGTCTGGGGAACTCTCACTAATGGTAAGAAAGAGTCTGGCTTATCTTCCCAGATGGAGGGCTCTGGTGGCTCTGCGGTGAGCATCATTGACATTTCAAGGGAGAATGGTTAGAGTAGGAAGATATTTCAGAGAGAGAACAAGTGGAAGACTAACCAATAGTCCAGCTTTGAAGTAATGAGGGTATGAATCAATGTGTCTGCTGTATCAGTAGAGAGGTGGGGAAGTGGCTACCTTACAAGTGATATTGTAAAGGTAGAAATGATAAGACTAACAACAGATTAGCTATGTGGGATGAGTGCAAGTGAAGAGTTGAGAATGAAGTTGAGATTGAGAGTGGGTAACTTGGAGGATGGAGGTACCCTGGACCAATAAGAAGGGAAGGATAGAATTATAAGAGGAAAAAATCCCCTGTGGTGAGTAGGGGAGCAAATCAGGGAAGGGGATATAAAAGGAATGCCTTCTTTGGTGCAATGTGGTTCTAGGTATTTGTGGTAGACAAAATCAAAACAATTTCACTTTTTTTCTCCAATTCCAATTAAAAACTTGTGAATAGCCTTCAAGTGGAAGGCAGAAGTAATATGATGTTAGAATTTGGCAAGAAATCCAAATGTAGAGAAGAATAAGAGTCAAGGAAGGTAGGAGAATGAAGCCAATACAAGAATGATAGCCTGAGGAATAAAGATAGCCTGAGGAAATAAAATTCCTTCTTTGTGAAGGAATTGGAAGTCATGGTAAGGACAAAGAATTGAGTTAGAAGTCCTAAGGCAAAAAAGAGTGATGAAATTATAAAAGATAATGGTCACATAAATAATTAAGAGTTCATAAATATGGAACTCAAATACTTCTGAGAGCAAGATAAAGGGTATAACTATCTGTATGGCTAAGGTGTAAAAGAGGAGTAAGTGACTAAGTTTGAGGTATAGGATATATTGGGGAACTGGAAAGTTAGATTAGTTGAGTAAGTATTGATATGAACTTTGAAGTCTAGTATGAAGGCAGAAATTATATTGAAGTGAAAGATAAGCAGTGAAGAAACAGTACTAGAGAAGGTATCAATAGATAATGGCAATTATTATCTAGACAACCAAGCACTTAAGGCTAATTACCTATTCCATGTGAGATAATGGCTCTATTAACATATATCTGAATAATGGCTCTCCTCACCATTGGTGCTTGCTGAATGTTTGGTGTTAAGATAATTGTAGGCTAGGATTGAAGCGGGGGAGAGGTCAGAGTCACTTGGCAGCAGGACTAGGAGGAGAGATGTTGGTGACTCCAGACTCCAGAATCCAGGATAGGTCTTTGGCAAGCCTCCTGGCAACTTACCTGCCTCCTTCACTTTTCCCCCCAAAGACCAAGGACTTTGATTTATTCCTGACTGGCTAAATCTGTAACCCTCCAGGGAGCTAGTCCATACTTTACAGAAAGATTACTGAGTGATAGAGGAGAATTTGAATGTAGCAGAGGGAGCAAAAGTATTCTGTCTACCACCACTACAACCAGTGGCTGGAAAGAGAGGAATTTAAGATTAAACAGTCCTTACTGGGCTTATATCCCAAAGAGATTATAAAGAAGGGAAAGGGACCTGTATGTGCACAAATGTTTGTGGCAGCCCTTTTTGTAGTGGCTAGAAACTGGAAACTGAATGGATGCCCATCAGTTGGAGAATGGCTGAAGAAATTGTGGTATATGAATATTATGGAATATTACTGTTCTGTAAGAAATGACCAACAGGATGATTTCAGAAAGGCCTGGAGAGACTTACACGAACTGATGTGAGTGAAATGAGCAGGACCAGGAGATCATTATATACTTCAACAACAATACTATATGATGACCAGTTCTGATGGACCTGGCCATCCTCAGCAATGAGATCAACCAAATCATTTCCAATGGAGCAGTAATGAACTGAAACAGCTACGCCCAGAGAAAGAACTCTGGGAGATGACTAAAAACCATTATATTGAATTCCCAATCCCTATATTTATGCCCACCTGCATTTTTGATTTCCTTCACAAGCTAATTGTACAATATTTCAGAGTCTGATTCTTTTTGTACAGCAAAATAACGTTTTGGTCATGTATACTTATTGTGTATCTAATTTATATTTTAATATATTTAACATCTACTGGTCCTCCTGCCATCTGGGGGAGGGGGTGGGGAGTAAGAGGTGAAAAATCGTAACAAGAGGTTTGGCAATTGTTAATGCTGTAAAGTTACCCATGCATATAACCTGTAAATAAAAGGCTATTAAATAAAATTAAAAAAAAAAAAAAAAGATTAAACAGTCCTGGAAATTGGGACCAGGATTGCAGTAGAACCCTGAAGGTTCAGGAAAAGATTTAAGATGAAGGGGAGTTTAGTAATTATAGAGCAGACATTCTAGAGAACATAGTGAAAAGTGTAAGCAAATGTGGAATAAAGTGTGTGTGTGTGTGTGTGTGTGTGTGTGTGTGTGTAGAGTTGGTGTGAAAAGGATTGTAGAAGATGAGAGTAAAGGAGCAGGAAGAGTGGAGTGAGAAATAGGGTTTCTAAATTGTCCAGGAGTCCAAAATCAGAGATAGAGAAAATATGATGGGATAAACATATGGTAATCATTGATTGGAAAAGTCCAGTCAGAAGAGTATCAGTGACTGGAAAGAGGTCCATTGAAAGAAGCAAGTGATTAGATTATCAAACGCCCTTTCTATAGATCTTTGCTATAAGCATATGGAAAAAAAATACAAAATATATAAATTCAAGATAATTGGGGCAGGGAATCTTAGAAGCTGGGGAAGAACTGAAAAGACTTCATATAGAAAGCAGTGCTTGAATTGAGATTTGAAGGATGTTAGTGATTATAAAAGGTGGTAATGACAATAATTTCCAGCAGAGAGGACAGATTTCTAAGGGATGGATGATGGGATCATAAACTAGGAAAAGGAAGTAGACTAATTTAGCAAGAACATAGTATGGCACAGAGAAGCCAGGAAGTTACCAGAGCTCTCCATGATTTCCCTCAGAAACAAAATTAAAGTAAGCCTCTAAACAGATTCTGAATGGCAAAACTCACAAAAAGAGAGAGAAAAACAATTTTCCAGCTTAACACTTAGAAGGACTTCAGTAAAGGTCTTTCTCACTTGGTTAAAAGGGGAATACTGCCCAGTACAAATGATATCCAGTCAAACCAACAGCGCTGATATAGCCTCAGCACAGATCAACAACCAAGACTCCTCAGAGTCCTAGGTCAGCAGGTTAGTGTCACCACATGCCAACTATGAGGCTAACTTCGATGTAAAAATCAAACTGCCAACTGGGGAACCCCTGACTTAACCAGCATGACTAGACAGGGACAGCCCAATACAGTGGGTGGGCTGACAGTGCTGAAGCCTTGGGGCAGAAACCTCCAGCGCCTCAACACAAAAAACCGTGTCCCAGGAGGCAAGCCAAACTTTAAAAAAAAAGTTATTTTTTTTTTATTTGCTTAAGAGTCCTAATCATAGAAAGCTACTATGGTAACAGGGAAGATCAGAACACAAATTTAGAAGAAGAAAAATGTCAAAAAAAAAAAATCTACATGTGAAGCCTCAAAGAGGAATATGGATTGGTTTCAAGACCAAAAAGTCAGGGGGTGGAGCCAAGATGGCGGAGAAGGCACACGCGACTTTCTAAGCTCTTCTCTTACCCTCTTTATCTATATTATATTGAGCCTCAAAAATAGTCTTGACTGCTACAATTCATAAAGATTAGAAGTATAACAACTCACCAGCCAAAGAAAATCTGCAGTCTCGCCAAAAAAGGTTTATTCCTGGGCCGGGGGGGTGGGGGGGGAAGAGGGGGAGAGAGGAGGGGGGCACGGAGATCAGCACAGACAGGGAGAGAAATTAGTTTCCAAGGAGAGCCTCAAACCGGAAGTGAGAGCAGAAATCACAACACAAGCTGGCAGGCGCAACCCGCAGTACGGGGCTTTTCCTTGGGGCAGTTGCAAACCTACACGGCAGGGGGGGCACAGCCCAGGGCAGCCTCTAATCTGCACAATGGGGGGCTCGGCTTGGGGCAATAGAGCTTTCACAGAGCAATTTGCATCAGGGCAGAGACTTCTGGTAGAGTTGGGCTATCTGCTGGTCAGCTGCTAATACCCACAGCCCCACAAGGGGCTCTGGCCTGGGGCAGTGACACTTTCAGCACTTAGTCTCTAGCCTTAGGACAGTGGCTAAACCACATAGCTCAACTGGGCACTTCAATAGCTCCGCCAGTCCTAAATCACTTCCGGTTGGGGTAAGGGGAAACTCTCACTCAGAGCACTCCCATACCTCAGAGCTGGAAGCCAGTTTATATCTCTCCCTGCTCTACAGAAGAAGCTGGTAACCCCCTTGCTTAGAAGGCATACTCTAAAGGCTTTAAAAAATGAATAAAAAAATGAAAAGAACTATCAACAGCTTCTATACAGAAAAAGTGCAGGTCTACAACCCTGAAGAGACTAATAGCAAACAGTCACCAGACAATACCCCCAAAGGGGAATGTTACCTGTCCCCTTTTACATAATGCTCTCATAGAAGAGACCATTAAAAGTCTCAAAAGAGAGTTATAAGAAAAATGGGAAAAGGAAAGAGAAGTTTTGCAAGAGAGCAAAAATTTCCTGAAATATGAATTGGAAAAGAAAAAAAATTCCCAGGAAGTACAGGGAAACAAAATCTGTGAATTGAAAAAAGTAAAAAAATCTCTGGAAAGTAAGATTTGTGAATTGGAAAAGACAAAGAACTCACAAGAAAGTAGGATCTGTGAATTGGAAAAAGAAAATAATTCACTAAAAAAAAAAAAAAAATAGTGAAATGGAAAAAAATTCCATAGAGCAAAACAATTCATTTAAAAACTCAATTGGACATATACAGAAAGAAGTAAAAAAAAAAAAAAAGCTAATGAAGAAAATAATTCATTAAAAATCAGAACTGAACAAATAGAAACTAATGATTCATTGAGACAGCAAGAATCAGTCAAGCAAAACCAAAAAAATGACAAACTGGAAAAAAACATGAAATATCTACTTGGAAAAACGATAGACTTGGAAAATAGATCTAGGAGAGATAATCTGAGGATTATTGGACTTTCCAAAAATTATGATGAAAAAAAGAGCCTAGATACTATTTTACAAGAAATCATCAAAGAGAACTGCCCAGATGTAATAGAATCAGAAGGTAAAATAGGCATTGAAAGAATTCATCGAACACCTTCTGAAAGAGACCCTAAAATAAAAACCCCAAGGAATATTGTGGCCAAATTTCAGAACTATCAGATTAAGGAAAACATTTTACAAGCAGCCAGAAAAAAACAATTTAAATACCGAGGTGCCACACTAAGGATCACCCAAGATCTGGCTGCCTCCAAATTAAAGGATAGAAGGGCCTGGAATCTGTTATTCTGAAAGGCAAAACAACTTGGAATGCAGCCGAGAATAAACTACCCAGCTAAACTGAGAATTTTCTTCGAGGGAAGAAGATGGACATTTAATGAAACAAATGAATTCCATTTGTTTCTAAGGAAAAAAACCAGAACTAAACAAAAAATTTGATCTCCAACCATAGGACTCAAGAGATGCAGAAAAGGTAAAAGGAACTCTTGAGAATTGTATTTCTGGATATACAAAAGACTACATGTATAATTTGATTTTACTGATATAACATAAAAAAGGAAGTAGATATGGAAAAGGAATGATGGCAGAAAAGGTGGGAAGGGGGATAAAAAGAGGGAAACCACATGACACAAAGAGGCAAAAGAAATTTATCATATCTGAGGGAATTTAGAGAGGGGGAGGAACACTGTGTGAATCTTACTCTCATCAGAATTGGCTTAAAGAGAAAATAATTGACATACTTGTTTTAGAGAAAATTCTCTCTCGCCTCATTAAAAAGGGAGAGAGGAAAAGGGAAAAGAAAACGAGTAATAAGGGAAGAGTACAAGAAAGGGGAAAAGATTCAAAGTGGGGGAGGGATTCTAAAGAGGGTGAGCGTTGTGATACAAGTGGGGCACATAAGTTTAAAAAGGGGAAAGAGAGTTGGGGGGCAAGAAAAAGTAAAGCATAATCTGGGGATATTAGGGTGGCAGGAAATACAGAATTAATAATTTTAACCGTAAATGTGAATGGGATGAACTCTCCCATAAAGAAGAGGCAGATAGCATACTAGATCAAAAGTCAGAACCCTAAAATATGTTGTTTACAAGAAACACATTTAAAGCAGGGAGATACATACAGAGTAAAGGTAAAAGGTTGGAGCAAAGTCTATTATGCTTCAGGTGAAGTAAAAAAAGCAGGGGTAGCCATCCTTATCTCAGATCAAGCAAAAGCAAAAACTGATCTAAGTAAAAGAGATAAAGAAGGAAACTACATCTTGCTAAAGGGTAGCATAGACAATGAAGCAATATCAATACTAAACATATATGCACCAAGTGGTATAACATCCAACTTCCTAAAGGAGAAGTTAAGAGAGTTGCAAGAAGAAATAGACAACAAAACTATAATAGTGGGAGATCTCAACCTTGCACTCTCAGAATTGGACAAATCAAACCACAAAACAAATAAGAAAGGAATTAAAGAGGTAAATAGAATATTAGAAAAATTAGGTATGTTAGATCTTTGGAGAAAATTGAATGGAGACAGAAAGGAATATACTTTCATCTCAGCAGTTCAAGGAACCTATTCAAAAATTGACCATATATTAGGACATAACGACCTCAAAATTAAATGCAAGAAGGCAGAAATAGTAAATGCTTTCTTTTCAGATCACAATGCAATAAAAACTGTATTCAACAAAAAGTTAGGGGTAAATAGACCAAAAAGAAATTGGAAACTAAACAATCTCATCTTAAAGTATGATTGGGTGAAACAACAAATCATAGATACAATTAATAATTTCACTCAAGATAATGACAACGATGAGACATCATACCAAAATTTGTGGGATGCAGCCAAAGCAGTAATAAGAGGAAATTTTTTATCCTTAGAGGCTTACTTGAATAACAGAGAAAGAGAAGATCAATGAATTGGGCTTGCAACTAAAAAAACTAAAAAAAGACCAAATTAAAAAACCCCAATCAAATACTAAATTTGAAATTCTAAAATTAAAAGAAGAAATTAATAACATTGAAAGTAAAAAAAACTATTGAACTAATTAATAAAACTAAAAGTTGGTTCTATGAAAAAGTCAATAAAATAGATAAGCCTTGGTAAATCTGATTAGAAAAAGGAGGGAGGAAAATGAAATTAGTAGTCTTAAAAATGAAAAGGGAGAACTTTCCACCAATGAAGAGGAAATTAGAGAAATAATAAGGAGTTATTTTGCCCAACTTTATGCCAATAAATTTGATAACCTAAGTGAAATGGATGACTACCTCCAAAAATATAGACTTCCCAGATTAACAGAGGAGGAAGTAAATTGCTTGAATAGTCCTATTTCAGAAAAAGAAATAGAACAAGCTATTAATCAACTCCCGAAAGAATCCCCAGGACCAGATGGATTTATATGTGAATTCTACCAAACATTTAAAGAACAATTGGCTCCAATGCTTATAAATTATTTGATAAAATAGGGAATGAAGGAGTCCTACCAAATTCCTTCTATGACACAGACATGGTACTGATACCTAAACCAGGTAGGTTGAAAACAGAGAAAGAAAATTATAGACCAGTCTCCCTAATGAATATTGATGCTAAAATCTTAAATAAGATATTAGCAAAAAGACTACAGAAAATCACCCCCAGGATAATACACTATGATCAGGTAGGATTTATGCCAGGAATGCAGGGCTGGTTCAATATTAGGAAAACTATCAATATAATTGGACATATTAATAACCAAATTAACAAAAATCATATCATCATCTCAATAGATGCAGAAAAAGCATTTGATAAAATCCAACATCCATTCCTATTAAAAACACTTGAGAGTATAGGAATAAATGGACTTTTCCTTGAATTAATCAGCAGCATCTATTTAAAACCATCAATAAGCATCATGTGTAATGGGGAAAAACTCCAATCATTCCCAATAAGATCAGGAGTGAAACAAGGCTGTCCATTATCACAGTTACTATTCAATATTGTATTAGAAATGCTGGCTTTGGCAATAAGAGTTGAGAAAGAGATTAAAGGAATTAGAGTAGGCAACAAGGACACCAAATTATCACTCTTTGCTGATGATATGATGGTATACTTAGAGAACCCCAGAGATTTTGCTAAAAAGTAATTAGAAATAATCCACAACTTTAGCAAAGTTGCAGGATACAAAATAAACCCACATAAATCATCAGCATTCTTATATATCACTAACAAAATCCAACAGTCAGAGTTACAAAAAGAAATTCCATTTAAAGTAACTACTGATAGTATAAAATACTTAGGAATCTATCTGCCAAGGGAAAATCAGAAACTTTATGAGCAAAACTACAAACCACTTTTCACACAAATTAAGTCTGATCTAACCAATTGGAAAAATATTGAATGCTCTTGGATTGGACCAGCAAATATAATAAAGATGACAATACTACCTAAACCCTTTAGTGCTATACCAATCAGACTCCCCCAAAAAATATTTTAATGACCTAGAAAAAATAACAACAAAATTCATATGGAAAAACAAAAGGTCAAGAATTTTAAGGGAATTAAGGAAAAAAAAAACCAAATGAAGGTGGCTTAGCTGTACCAGATCTAAAATTATATTATAGAGCAGCAGTTACCAAAACCATTTGGTATTGGCTAAGGAATAGATTAGTTGATCAATGGAATAGGTTAGGTCCAAAGGACAAAACAGTCAACAACTATAGCAACCTAGCGTTTGACAAACCCAAAGACCCCAGCTTTTGGGATAAGAACCTACTGTTTGACAAAAATTGCTGGGAAAATTGGAAACTAATATGGCAGAAACTAGGAATCAACCCACACTTAACACCGTACACCAAGATAAGATCAAAATGGGTTTATGACCTAGGCATAGAGAATGAGATTATAAATAAATTAGAGGAACACAGGATAGTTTACTTCTCAGATCTGTAGAAGAGGAAGGAATTTATAACCAAAGAAGAACTAGAGATCATTACTGATCACAAAATAGAAAATTTTGATTATACCAAACTGAAAAGTTTTTGTACAAACAAAACTAATGCAGACAAGATTAGAAGGGAAGCAATAAACTGGGAAAATATTTTTACAGTCAAAAGTTCTGATAAAGGACTCATTTCCAAAATATGTAGAGAATTGACTCTAATTTATAAGAAATCAAGCCATTCTCCAATTGGTAAATGGTCAAAGGATATGAACAGACAATTCTCAGATGAAGAAATTGAAACTATTTCTAGCCATATGAAAAGGTGCTCCAAGTCATTATTAATCAGAGAAATGCAAATTAAGATAACTCTTAGATACCACTACACACCTGTCAAACTGGCTAGAATGACAGGGAAAGATAATGCGGAATGCTTGGAGGGGATGTGGGAAAACTGGGACACTAATACATTGTTGGTGGAGTTGTGAATACATCCAGCCATTCTGGAGAGCGATTTGGAACTATGTTCAAAAAGTTATCAAACTGTGCATACCCTTTGATCCAGAAGTGCTACTACTGGGCTTATATCCCAAAGAGATCTTAAAGAAGGGAAAGGGACCTGTATGTGCATGAATGTTTGTGGCAGCCCTCTTTGTAGTGGCCAGAAACTGGAAACTGAGTGGATATCCATCAATTGGAGAATGGCTGAATAAATTGTGGTATATGAATATTATGGAATATTACTGTTCTGTAAGAAATGACCAACAGGATGATTTCAGAAAGGCCTGGAGAGACTTACACGAACTGATGCTGAGTGAAATGAGCAGGGCCAGGAGATCATTATATACTTCAACAACAATACTATATGATGACAAATTCTGATGGACCTAGCCATCCTCAGCAATGAGATGAATCAAATCAGTTCCAATGGAGCAATAATGAACTGAACCAGCTACGCCCAGTGAAAGAACTCTGGGAGATGACTAAGAACCATTACATTGAATTCCCAATCCCTATATTTTTGCCCACCTGCATTTTTTATTTCCTTCACAGGCTAATTGTACAATATTTCAGAGTCCAATTCTTTTTGTACAGCAAAATGACAGTTTGGTCATGTATGCTTATTGTGTATCTAATTTATATTTTAATATATTTAACATCTACTGGTCATCCTGCCATCTGGGGGAGGAGACAGGGGGAAGGAGAGGAAAAATTGGAACAAGAGGTTTGGCAATTTTCAATGCTGTAAAGTTACCCATACATATACCTTGTAAATAAAAGGCTATTAAAAGAGAGAGAGAGAGAGAGAGAGAGAGAGAGAGAGAGAGAGATTAATAAAGCTGAAAATCAGAAAACTACCAAAATAATAAATAAAACTGAGAATTGCCTTCCTGAAAAAAAAAAAGTAAAATAGATAAACTTTAAATTAATTTGATTAGAAAAAGGAAAGAAAAAATCAAATTGTTAATATCAAAAATGAAAAGGGTGAACTTTTCACTAATGAAGAGAAAATTAGGGCAATAATTAGGAATTATTTTGCCCAACTGTATGCCAATAAATCTGATAATCTAATGTGAAATGCATGAATGTTTACAAGAATATAGATTGCCCAGATTAACAGAGAAGAAAATAAATTACTTTAATAGTTTGATATTAGGTAAATAAGTTGAACAAGCTATTAATTAACTCCCTAAGAAAAAATCTCCAGGTCTAGATGGATTTAAATGTGAATTTTATCAAACATTTAAAGAACAATTAATTCCAATACTATGCAAACTATTTGGGAAAATAGAGAAAGAAGAAGACCTACCAAATTCCTTTTATGACAGATATGATGCTAATACCTAACCAGGTAGGTCAAAACAGAGAAAGAAAATTGTAGACCAATTCCCCTAATTAATGCTGATATAAAAATCTTAAATAAAATATCAGCAAAGAGATTACAGCAAGTTGTCACCAGGATAATATATCATGACCAAGTAAGATTTATATGCCAGGAACGCAAGGCTGGTTCAATATTAGGAAAACTATTAGCATAATTCACTATATCAATAACCAGACTAACAGAAATCATATGATTATCTCAATAGATGTATTTTCCTTTTGCAATTGTTTGTTTTTTCTTCCTCGTGGATTTTTCCCTTTTGTTTTGAGTCCTCTTTTACAACAAGAAATATGCTTAAAATGATGTACATATATCACATACCAGATTGCTTGCTGTCTTGGGGAAGAAGGGAGGAAGATGGAGAGGGAGATAAATCTGAAACAGAGTCTTATAAAAATGAATGTTAAAAACTATCATTACACATAATTGGAAAATAAACTAAAATACTATTAAAGAGGATTGGGGGAGAGGGAAACATAGTATATGTAAATTAAGTGGATTAGAGCCACATTGTAAAGGTAATAATTTTAATTTGATCTTAGAAGTAAATGAGAATTCCTTGTGTACTACAGTGATATGGGTAGATCTGTGCTTTAGAAACATCACTTTTGTGGTTATGTAGAGGATAGAATAGTGGGGCAAGAGACTTAGGTTAGGGAACAATTAGATAGCTATTTGTTGTTCCAGGTAAGAAGTGATAAAGGTGACCATGTAAACAGAAAGGAGCCATGAAAAAAATACTGTAGCTATAGAAACAACAAAGCCTGACAACTGATTATACATATGGGATGAGAGGAAGGGCAAATATGACTCTGATGTTAAAAACCTGGATAATTGGTATTGTTGTCAAGAGAAATTAGAGAAGTTCAGAAAGGCGTGGCACAAAGAGTGTTTATGGGGATAGGTTGAAATGATAAGCTAAGAACTGATCCCTCAATACCTTCAAAAGTGATACTTCCAGCACAGATTTCTCTATTTCTTATTTTTTTTTTCCATTAATGCCATTTGTACTTCATAAAGCACATTGGGAACTGTGACATTGGAGTTCACCTCATTGATGGAAAAAAATTTGTCATAGAACTCTTTAATGGATCCATTTTTTGTCATCTTCCAGATGATTTTTTTTCTTTAAAAAATTTGTATTGTGCAAACACAGTTTCTTCTAACATTTATGCACATTTAGCGATTGAGTCTATATAAAATTGATGTTACTTCAAGTTTTAGAGGAAAGTAGTCCTACATGATGACATTTTAATATGTAAATAAGATGTGTCTATAACCTGATTTGAGACATAAAGACAACAATACAGTTAGCTGAAAACATTATTATTTTGCAGGGTTTTGGTTTTTATTTTATTTTTTATTTTTTGCTACATGCATGATTTATACTCCTAATTTCTACTGCCTTTTTTTTTTTTAACTTTAAACTGACCTATTTCTTTCCATAGATGTTCTATTTATTAGAGTATCCTAATTTTAAAGGGGCTATCTTTTGTAACTATTCTTCTTGCTATGCCTCTCCGTAAATACCTTTGAAAGTCACTTGAACATATTGGCTGATGGTTAATGGAAAGTACAATGGTAGGATCTTTTGAGCTATAGAATAAGAAAACCAATCATTTAGGATCACCTCTAAAACTTGAAATAACATCAACTTTATATAGACTCAATCACTAAATGTGCATAAATGTTAGAAGAAACTGTACAATTGGAACATAATCCCAGCATAGGCCAGGCTAGCACAGCCCTAGTCCCACCTAACTATTAGAAGGGGTTGGAAATCTCTGAATCAGTGGTAGCAGTGGCAGTTTTCAGATTTCTCAGGTCACAGACACCAAAGATTACTTAGAAAGCAGCAGGGAAATTGTAGCATAAGGGCCAGAAGATCTTGGGAAATCAGCAAAACAGGAGCTGGCTATGAAAGCCATTCAATGAGCAGCTGTGGTGGCAACAGCAGCAGCTTCTGGAGCTTCTGGAGAACTCGGGTCAAATAGCTGGTCAGAAGAAGGTCTCTTTGCTAGCACTCAGATAGGACTCTGTTGCTTTGCCCACACTCAGACCTAGGACACAATCCTGGCCCACAGTCCCAGGACTAGGAAGAATACTAATAAAATTAGAACTTGCAGGTACAGTGGAACAAGGACTTGACTAACAGTTCCAGGGCAGAAAAGGATGTAGACCAGAGCATCGGCCAGGAGAGTAGTAAACACACTTCTCCTTGGATCATACCAGCTTAGAAGAACTGAAAATTTCCAGGTCCCTAGAAGAACTTCGAAAACATTTGCACAAAATTCCTGAAGCCTAGAATATTGTACCTTCCACTCTGGAAACAAAGCCCTAATCTAATAAAGAGTTAAAAGTCTAGTAATAAGCTGAGTAAATAAGCAAACAACATAAAGAAGATTCTGCTCATAGAAAGTTACTATAGTGATAAGGAAGATGAAAACACACTCAGAAGAAGATAATGAAGTTAAAGATCCTACATCCAAAGCCTCTCAGAAAAAAATGAGATTTAGTCTCAGGTCTTAGAAGAACTCAAAAGGTATTTTGAAAATCAATTAGGAGAGGAAGAGGAAAATTTGGTAACAGAAATGAGTGTGATGCAGTGGAAGTATAAAAAGCCAACAAGGAGAAGAATGCCTTGAAAAACAAAATTGACTAAATGGGAAAGAAGGCACAAAATTTAACTGAGAAAATAGTTCCTTAAAAATTAGAATTGAGCAAATGGAAGCTAATGGCTTTATGAGAAATCAAGAAACAATAAAACAAAAGCAAAAGAATGAAAAACTAGAAAACAATGTAAAACATCACAACTTACCTGGAAAACAGATCAAGGATAAATAATTTAAAATTTAAAAATTATTGGACAACATGAAAGCTGTAATCAAGAAAAAGAGACTAAACATCATCTTTCAAAATATTATCAAGGAAAACTGTCCTGATATTTTAGCCACAAGATAAATTAGAAATTGAAAGAATCCACTAGTTACTTCCTCCTGAAAGAGGTCCAAAAAATGAAAATTGCTAGGAATATTATAATCAAAGTCCAGAACTCTCAGATCAAGGAGAAAATATTCTAAGCATTTAAAAAGAAACAATTCAAACATGGTGACGCCTACATTAAAGGATCAAAGGATTTGGAATATGATATTCTGGAAAGCAAAGGAATTAGGATTACAACCAAGAATGCCATTCTCAGTCATACAATGATCCAAGACTACGCTGAAAGACTTATAATGAAAAATGCTATCCATACCCAGATATCCAGATTGTGTCTGAATACAGATTAAAACATGCTTTAAAAAGATTTATTTTTCTTGAGGTTTTGTGGGGGAGGGGAAATTTATGTTTTCTTTTACAAGATGACTTTTATGGAAATCTTTTGCAAAACTTCACATATGCCTTTTCAGTGAGGGTAATAGGTATGGGGAAGAGGAAGAGAGATAATTAGGAACTCAAAGTTCTAAAACAAATGTTAAAAATTGTTTTACATGTAACTGAGAGAAAACAAAATATTAAAAGATCTAATTTCTTCAATTTATAGAGAACTAAGGCAAATTTATAAGAATATGTCATTTCTCAATTGATAAATGGTCAAAGGATATGAACAGGCAGTTTTCAGAAGAAAATGAAGCTATCAATAGTCATGTAAAATGTTTAAAATCAGTATAGATTAAAGAATTGCAAATTAAAAACTGAGGTGTCACCTCATACTTATCAGATTGCTTATATAACAGAAAAGATAAATGAGAAATGTTATAGATAACGTGGGAATTCTGGACAACTAATGTACTGTTAGTGGAGTTATTTACTGATCCAACCATTCAGGAGAATAATTCTGAACTATGCCCCAAAAGTTATAAAATTGTTTATGCCCTAGTAATATCACTACCAGGTCTATATAGCAATATTGTATGGTGATCAACTGTGACTGATTTAGCTATTCCCTGCAATACAATGATCCAAAACAATTCCAAAGGATTTGTGAAAATGCTATCCATCTTCAGAAATGGAATTATAGAGTATGAATGTAGATCAAAGTATACTTTTTTGTTGTTTTGTTTTTGTTTTGTATTTTGTCTGTTTTTTTCACTGCATGACTAACATAAATATGTTTCACACAACTGCATATATATAACATATCAAATCATTTACTTTCTCAATGGGGAGGGAAAAGAAAGAAGAGAGTTTGAAACTCAAAAATTTTGAAAATTAATGCTAAAAACTTTTTTACATGCAATTTTTAAAAATTAAGAATCGCACTGGAAAAAAAAAAATCAAGAATAGCACTGGAAAAAAATCAGTGCAATACAATGATGAACAGTAATTTCAGAGTTCCAATGGTGAATCCCAATATCTTCCTCCTGACAGAGAGATGGTGAAGTCAGGATGCAGCATGAGACATATATTTTGGATATAGTTAATGAAGGGATGTGTTTTTCTTGAATACATATATTTGTTATAAGGATTGTGTTTTTTTTTTCCTAATTGAAGGGGATGTAAGAGGAAGAGAAAATAAATGCTTTATTAATTTGAAAAATACAAAATAAAAGTTGCATTTAAAATTTTTTTTAAAAAGAAAACTTAAATAACTGGGGGAAAATTCAGTGCTCATATCTAGACTAGGGCAATGTTATAAAAATGATAATAGTTTTAAAGCAAGCTCATATTTTTGGTGCTATACTAATCAGGCTGCCAAAAGAATATGAAATTTGATTAAAAAGAGCAAAATTAATTAAAGAAACTGATCTAAACTTTTTAGTTTTAACAAATTAAAGGGAAAAGGTGAATCACAATTAATAATTTGTTATAAATACAGTACTATAATATTAATTTTTTTCATCAATGGAACAAAGTGACAATAGAGAATAAGAAAAAGTGGAACTCAATAAAATACTGTTAAATAAAATAGAAAAATATCAATTACCAAGGAAAAGAAGCTTTTTATTTTATAAAAACTGCTAGAAACTAGCCTTAAATGAACACCCGACAGCATATTCAATAATACGTTTATGTTAATTTTTAGACAGTTTAAAAATTAAAAACAAAATAGATTATAAATATATTTTAACAAAATGAGATGGAGGCAACAAAAAAGGCAGCTGATAACATGAAACTGAAAGACTTGCAAAGACAAATTAATATACTTAAGAAAGGAAGTGGTTAAATGGAAGAAAAAAAATTTTTATCAAATTTTTCTGATTAAGGTTTGGTGTCTTACTCACATATACACATGTTTGTGTATGATTCCCCAACAGATAAATGATCAAAGTATATGAATGAGCAATTTCCAAAACAAAAATTACTAAGTATTCACAACTAATAAAAGTTTTCTCCAAATTATTGAGAAGAAATGTAAATCAAAACAACACTGAAGTTTCACCTTATATTCTGCAAATTGGCAATGAAAAAACAAAATGGCAATTCTTAATGTTGGATAGGTTGTGGAATGACTGTCACAGTACAGTGAAGCTGTAAAATTGCTTTGGAAAGCAAAAAATTGTGGAAATGAAGTGGCTAAGAAGTCTTTATCCTTTGAACCAGAGACTCCATTACTGGATTTATACCTTAAGGAAGCTATCAAAAAGAAGCAAGTCCTCATACACATCAAAATATTTATAACACTTTTTGTGATTATAATGAATTGAAACAAAGTGTCTGTCCATAGATTATGGAATTGTTAAACAAATTGCAGTGCATGAATGAAACATTCATAGGTGGTAAAAAAAAATATATGTATATGATAAATACAGAGTCTATCCTCCTCCTCTATCAATTCTAAGGAGTTTATTAACAAGAAATATACATCAAGATATTTGTATCAGTACTTTTTATGATAGAAAAGAATTGGAAACAAAGTATATGCCTATAAGTTAAAGAATAAACAAATTATTGTAAATTAATATAGGAAATCACAAATATAATTAATACAGAAAAGTCTAGAAAGATCTACATGAAGTGATGCAAGTAAATTAAGTCATACCAAGAAATCAATATACACAAAAACTACAACAATGTAAATGTGAAGAACTACTACCAAAAATGTTTTTAAAAAATATAAAACTACAAAGAACAACCATGAATCAAAAAAGAGATATGAAATTACACTCTATCCCATGAAAATAATGGTGATGTAAAAAACAAATGACAAGATTTTTTAATGAAAAAAGTTTTATTTAAAAAAAAAAAAGCTTTTGTATCAGAAAACAAAACAAAACTATATTTTCCTTGTCCACAAGAGGTCACGCTCTAATCAGAAAAACTGTACCAATACTAAAATCTATATGATCCTAGTAATGAGAAGACATTTACAAAACTTCATAATTGAATGAGACTCCAGAAATTAAGTCTAATCTATATACCCCCTACAGTATACCTAACAAATTGCCATCTAATCTCTAGTGAAGTAGATTTTACTATCTCCTGATGTAATACTTATTCTATTTTTGGATAGCAATAATCATCATGAAGTTTTTACTGAATAAAATGAAGTCTACTTTTCTGCCACATATTTTCATTGCTACTAGTCTAATCTATACAAAGAAAGTATGATTCCTCTTTCAGGATAGCTATTTAAATACCTGGAGACAGCTATCACAAATGCTTGTGATTTGTTGTACCAAATAAGATGAGATTGCTAGGAGCAAAGGCATGATATAAGAGTATAAATAAGTAGTCAAAAGGATATGAACAAACAGTTCTCAAAAGAATTACAAAGCATTCACAACATGAAAGAATGCTTCAATTTGCTAATAATAAGAGAATGCAAATCAAAATAACTTTAAATTTTAATGTTACAATCTGCAAATTAGCAAAAAGATGATGAAAAATGACTACTTAATATTGGTAAGGCTGTAGAATAATAGGCATTATTATATTATTACATTGTTGATAGAACTGTGAAATTGTACAGTTATTTTGGAAAACAATAATTTGAACCAGAGATTCCATTTATTGGGTTTACACTTTAAGGAAGGTATCAAAAAGAAGAAAGTTCTTATGTAGCCCCAAATTTTATAATAGTACTTTATCACAAATAATTGGGTAGATTATTTGTGATACCCATTAACTGGGGAATGATTAAACAAATTATGATACACAAAAGTTATAGAATATTATAATGCTATATGTAAGACATGATGAATGTTTTATAATTCGGTTGTAGCAGACTGCATACATTTTTGGTCTTATTCATGTAGAAATTTGTGCTAATTTTGTGTCTTTAAAATACTATTTTCTATAGAAATTAGCTCTCTGAAATTGAAACTATTTCTAGCTATATGAAAAGATGCTCCAAGTCATTATTAATGAAAGAAATACAAATTAAGACAACTCTGAGATACCACTACATATCTCTCAGATTGGCTAGAATGACAGGGAAAGATAATGCGGAATGTTGGAAGGGATGTGGGAAAACAGGGACATTAATACATTGTTGGTGAAATTGTGAATACATCCAGCCATTCTGGAGGGTGATTTGGAACTATGCTCAGAAAGTTATCAAACTGAGCATACCCTTTGATCCAGCAGTATTAGGATTCTTAGAAGGTAATAAGTTGATTGCCTAATTTTAGTATCATGCTTAGCAGTTCTCTGGTTCACTAATGTATTAAGTATTCTTTGGAGTTCTACAAGATTCATAAATCCAGGAGATTCACAAGTTCAGTGGAGGAGATTCACAAGTCACAGCTCCCACAATCCCACTCTCAGAGAAGGAATCAATCTTTAAGTTCACACCTCTAAAAGAGCATATAAAAGAGTCAGTTGGGGAGATTGAGAAGCCAGGATTCAGTTGGGCAGAATAGGGGATTCGGAAGAAGAGAGGTTGAAGCTGGAAGAGACAAAAAACAATCTCCTTGGAACCAAGGAGAGAGATAGGCCTCTAAGAAAGTTAACTGGCCTATTTTGGAAGAGACAATAAAGAACTGGATTTTAACTCCTGGCTGCATTTGAAGTGATTATTACATGGAACCGAAACTAAGGCTGCCTCCAGAAGTCCCCCAAGAAATCTGCTCCCAGAGAATGATCATATTTTAGAGAAGAGAACACTACACAACAGTGTTACTACTGGGCTTATATCACAAAGAGATCTTAAAGAAGGGAAAGGTACCCACATGTGCAAAAATGTTTGTGGCAGCCCTCTTTGTAGTAGCCAGAAACTGGAAATGGAATGGATGCCCATCAATTGAAGAATAACTGAATAAATTGTGGTATATGAATGTTATGGAATATTATTGTTCTGTAAGAAATGACCAGTAGGATGATTTCAGAAAGGCCTGAAGAGACTTAGATGAACTGATGTTGAGTGAAATGAGCAGGACTAGGAAATCATGTGTACATATATTGTATTTAACATATACTTTAACATATTTAATATGTATTGGTCTATCTGCCATCTTGGGGAGGAGCTAGGGAGAAGAAGGGGAAAAATTGAAACAAAAGCTTTTGCAACTGTCGATGCTGAAAAATTATCCATGCATATATCTTGGAAATAAAAAGCTATAATTAAAAAAAAAAAAAAAAAAGAAATTAGTTCTCTGAAAGGGCATCAAGGGTGGGACATACTAGGATTGACTATGATAGTATAAGAAACAAGAGACATTATTAAAAACTCATTTTTAAAAAAACAGATTAATATATTTTTAAAGTTTATAATTTAACACATTTAATATTATTTAATCTTATCATGGAGTGTCTATATTGAAATATAATGGAATACCTCTGAGTCTTAAAAATAGAAAAAGAAAAAAACATGATTCTGCTAGTTTTGTTATAGTTTAAATATTAAAATAAAATTTATCTTAAAAAACCTATGGTTGAGAATCTCAATACTGAGCTCAAAACTACTGAGTGCAATCTTTGGATGTTCCTTTATAATAATTCAATAAGGTATTGATCTATTGCTCTGATTCTCCTCTTCTTCCTCCTACCAGAAATTGGAACTCTGACTTCACCTTGGCTCTGATGGTGAACTTTTGCCTTCATCTCATTTCTAGCCACAATTTCCAAGCCAAGCTGCTTGAACTTCAATCATTTTCCTCATCCTACTAAACTTTCTTCAAACAGAATTTTGAACTCTGTCCCTCGATCCAACTTGAGTTTTAATAGATGGATTTTTCACTATAGCTTGGAAAAATGGTTTCAATTTTTTAAATAAATTATGAGGTAAGATTCTTAATTGAGAAGTTTGGGAGAGGAAGGAGCTATAGAAGTTCTGAGGAAGAATGAAAAGGTGTGAAAAAGACAATGTGATAAGTAGGATAGTGGACTAATTACATATTACAGCCTCATTGTGGTTAAAATAAATTTGTAGTGGACCCAGTCAGCATGGTTTCATGGTTTTCTAGCTTTGTTCATCCACATATTAGTAGGAATGAAGGCAACAGATGGTGGCAGTAATTCAAGACCGAAGCTTGTCACGGTAGGATCAGCAATATAATAGAGGAAAAGTCTCAAAGACAATGTAAACTTGAACTGATCTACCAAGGGGTTAGGATGGGGAAGGGAAAAGAATGTAGCTAGGGCAGGGGTTATAGCCTTGAAAACTGAAGGGTTGAGGAATTCAAGTATGAAGAACAGAGTTTGAGGCTGCCAGTCACAGGAAGATATGGAATGAAAATAAATTGTGATCAGATATGGGAATTTCAGAGTTTGTGTACATGCAATTGGTATATTTATATGTGAGAGCAAGATCAGAGGTATAACAACTTTGTATGTAGCTGACATGGAATGGAGGGGTAGATCATATGGAATTAAGTACATTTCCAGTAAATATTTAAGTAAATTGAAGTACTCTGCTATGAAGGCAGAAGAGACTATGAGTCACTGAACTCATTGAAGAAAAGAGACTTCTAAAAAAGAATAGATCCTACCAAATTCCTACTATATATAAGAATGGTTCTCATGACTAAAGCAAGGAGAAGCAAATGAGAGAGCAAAATCTATAAAACTTTATCACTAATGTATATTGGTGAAAAAATATAAGCAAAATATTAGTAGAACAGTAATATCAATACATCAAGAAGATTGTACATTATGATCAGGCTGCATTATTAATAAAAATACAATCTCTGTATAACACAAGGGAAATTAAAAACTTAATAGCTTTTAATAATAATAAAATAATAAAACTAATTTGATCACATAAATGCAGAAAAAAAGCTTTTCATAAAATATAATACATATTTCTATTAAAAGCACACAAATTTCATGTAAATATTATCTATCTAAAAGCAAAGACAACATGATATATAATGATGCTACACTAGAAACCTTTATTAAAATTAGGAATAAAGCAAGGATGTCTATTAATACCAATATTATTTAACACATTGCTATCAATAAAACTAAGAAATAGAGAACAAGTGTAGATGGAAAGGAAACATAATATCATTTTTTGCCTATTATCTAATGTTTTCCATAGAGAACATTAAAGAAGAGATTATTAAAAATAACTTCAGCAAAGCAGCAAAATATTAAATAAATCAATATAAAATATTACTATTTTTATAGCTCACCAAGGAACTGAGCTGAAAAGAGGGAAGCAGAAATTATTTTTAAATAATTAAATAATGTCCAAAATGAATACCAACTAAATTACATGTAAAAACTAAGTAAACTCAAATGTAAAACCCATTTTGCTAAAATAAAGATAAATTTAAATAAATAGAAAGATATTAATTGATATAGATTGACCTACATCAATATAACAAAAATGGCAAAACTACATAAATTAATTTGTCTATTCATTGTCATGCCAATCACATTTTCAAAGACTTACTTTATAAAACTAGAAAAAAATTCACCTGAAGGAAAAATAAAGATAAAAAATCTCAAGAAAATCATTTTTGAAAGTGAGGAGAAAAGTATCTTACCAGTCCTAAATCTCAAACTATATTACAAAGTAGAAATTATCAATTCTGTGATGTACTAATTAAAAAGTAGAAAAGTTGCTCAGTGAAGCAGTGAGGTACAGTGGATAAATGAAATCAAGGAGACCAACTTCAAATTTGATATCAAATATTTAATTAGCTGTGTAACCCTGAATAATTCTCATAGGTCTGCCTCAGTTTCCTAAATCATAAAGTGGAAATAATAATAGGACTTACAGAGTTGTTGTGAGGCTCAAATGAGATAATATTCATAAAGTATTTAGCACATAGTTGGTATTTAATATAAGCTTTTCCCCTTCAGATTAGGTACACTAGTTAATGTACATAGTAACCCAATTTTTGACAAAACCAAAGACCCTATTTACTGCTATAAAGACTCAGTATTCATTATACACCCCTTCGAAAGCTACAGGCTGTCAAAAAATAAGGTTTATATCAATATTTCATAAATTTGTAATAAGTTCTAAAAGGATATGTGTGCGTGTGTGTAATGATATAATAAACAGATTAGAAGATCAAAGAAGATATCTTTTGCAATTATGACTAGGATAAGATTTCATTACCAAACATGAGATCACCATAATTAAAGTAGACAATGATTAATACCCAAAAAAATGAAACACTTTTGCACAAACAAAATAAATACAGTAGTTAAAGTTTTAATGGAAACAGTTAACTGAGGGAAAACAATCTTTGTTGCTGCTTTCTTTGATAAAGATCTTATAACTAAGATGTATAAGAAGAGCTATTTCTCAGTAGTTAAATGGTCAAAGAAAGAAATCTAAGCTATCAACAGCAATGTGAAAAAAATGATAAAAGAAATCCATGTTAGAAACAACTCAAAGTTTTCACATAAGATTGGCAAAGATTACATAAAAGGAAATTGATAAAGATGCATTTTTAACAATGCTGTGCTAATAATTCTGGAAAACAATTTGTAGCTATGTCCTGAAAGTCAGTGACTCAGTGAAAAAAGAAAAAAGAGGAAAAATCCTATGTGTACAAAAAATTTTACAGCAACTCTTTTTATTGCAGCAAAGTGCTAGAAACAAAGGGGAACTGATCAATTGAGGAATGATTACATAAATTATAGTATGTGTGGAAATAATAATCATGCTATAAGAAATGACAAAAAAGAATTGTTACAGAACTAATGAACTAAAGAAGGGTGAAGTGAGCATAACCGGACAATTTATATAGTAATAACATCAATGATGTCATTGGGAAAGAGGCTTTATCTCTTTCTCAGTGTTAATCTCTATTCACTGGATTATATTATTTCTCATTTTCTAGTCTAATCTGTTTAGTATTATTGCTGGTTACAGCAAGAACAGCACTTGTTGGAAATAAACTGAAGAACATTTCCTTTATGTAATCAGAAATTATCTGTCAGAAGGAAAACTATAAAAGTTTCAAAATTGCTCAGTAAAGTGGTGCACAACTAAGATTCCTGCTACTGAGGTTACTGAGATTGAGCTAGGAGTTGTGAACTGCTGCAGGGCTAAAAGCAGATTGTGTATCTGTTCTAAATCTGGTACCAATATGATGAATAGCTGGGATTGAAAGGAGGGAGTGCAGGGAACAACAAGGCAGCCTAAGGAGGCATGAATTGGCGTGGGTAGGAAAAGAAACAAATCAAAGCTTTTAAGCCAATCAGCACTGGGATCTGGTTCATGAATGGTTGCTGCATTTCTAGCATAGGGAGATACAAGATGGAAAAAGGATGGGAGAATCAGAATTAAGTTAGTTAAAATTATAATTTAACTTATTTGCCTTGCAGAAAGTGATTCTTCTCAGCAGATAAAATGATTCAAATAAAATAATTCCTCCATAATTAAGGCAGATGCCTTACTTCTTTTTGCATAGACTCCAAAGGGTTTTTTGTTGTAAATTAAAATTAATTTTTTTCAGTGTCCTGAAACTCACAAATCACAACATTTTTAAAATAATTGAATAATTGACATATACTATTAAAACAATAGTTGTAACCTATAAATTTCCTTATTGTGAAAGCTGGAAAATGTATAGATCCATCTGTTTCTGATACTTACTTGTAGGGGAAATGTGCACATTTTAAAAGTTTTTCTTTTAATCCCTCAACTCAATAATCCCTTCCCATGATCAAAAGGATAGTTATATTGGCCAGAGTTAATTTTTTTTCTGATTTAAAATTTTTGAATAGTCAATATCTAACATTCCCATTTGATGTTTTGGGCATTTAATGAATGTCATAGCTCAATAGCATTGTTATAGCTAATATTATGTTTATTTTTTCCTGCTTTTATATGTCTTTTGAACCTCACAAAAATATTATTTTCTCAATTTTACAGATGAGAAAATGAAAGCTGAGAGAGGAAGTGACTTTTTAAAGAGTTCACAGGAAGTAAATAGTTGAATCAAATGTTGAGTACTTTAAAATACACTGTCAATCCTCATTTCAGTAGTTAACTGCATAAATCTTCAAGTACCTCTTCTGGGAAAAAAATTATAACATGCATCCACTTCATGCTATACAAAATATGTTAAAATACTCTTGCAAAAGTGTTCCAATTTCATTCTTTCAGTGCTATTACTAACCAAAAAAATTGATAGAATATGTAGCTTTGTGAAACTGCAAAATCTTGTAACTGTTCTGGGATTTATCTACTTTCTAGCAAGTCATCTGGGGCTCAGAAAACACCTGCTTTCTTTAGAAATTATCTACCAGAATGATCTAGATTTCTCGATGGGAGAAATATAGAAATCTAGATTCTAGATATTTTCCAGCTTTTAGGTCATTCTGTACTCTAAATAGCTTCCCACACACCCTCAACTTCACTAACTACTCGGTTTAGTGTTCGAAGTGGAATAAACAAACTCCTCTTTTCAAATATATGTATGTTTATTGAATGTAGATCAACTAAATGAGAATTCAGATCCCTTAGCTAATTTTATCGTTTCCCCTTTAACGTATGGTGTTTAACTGAACGGATGAAATGAATAGAACCATACTCTAAAACCCTAAAGCCAATCAAACGTAGTTTATCAATTCTAGTTTGAGAGCAAGAGCTGGACTTTTGCCCAAATTGCTTGCGAGCCCTATTGTAGAAACCGTGTATGAAAGTTAAAACAAAGAATACAGTCTTTAACCTAGGAGACTGTCGCCTGCGCCTAGGGCACCCCAATCCAATTGCACTTTGGAAACGTGTGCAAGTGGAGACATTCAACTGCAATAACAGATTGGATGAAAGAAAAGAGTAATACAATTGTCCCATCCTGCGCCACCCCCACCCCACAACCCATCAGCAAATCCCCACCCTAGTGGCAGGTGGACAGTGTTGCTATGAAGAAAAAGAATCAATTGTCTAAACTCCAAACTGCCACACGCCAGACCTCCACTATTGTGTGCTTTCAATAGAAATGCAAACGAGCAGCGTGTGCCATCCACAATCTGCTCCACTAAGATTCATTATTTATTCAGGGCTTGTGCGGATTTTGGTAAAGTTTTCATTTCACCCGCAATCCCCATTTATACTTTTAAACGTGCATTGCAAATGCCGATTTCTGTCTTTAAGAATTGTATGTTAACAGCAAATAGGTCTTGTTCAATTTCTGCAGGCTAGAAGCAGTATTTCAAGTTTTGTTTTACTGTTCTTAAAGTGAAATAATCTTGAACGGTAAGATTTAGCGACAATTTTTGTCAAGATCTAATTTTTCTAAAAAGCAGCGATTTCGTCAGCCAAATTAACTTCCTTTTCCTTTTTATGATTTAAAAGAGATTAAATTTTCAGGCTCCAGTCTGCCTAGTAACAACATAACAAAAGCGGCAGATTTCAGGCATTGTAATCCTTCAACCCCCTCCACTCAAACACCTCCTCTCCCTCCTCTCTCCCTCCCCCCACACGTGGCCTTCTGGCACGAGTCGGACAGCCTACAGCCTTATTACCATCACAATACTCCCCTGCCTCAGCCAATCAGTGTAAGGAACTCCACCAGCTGTCTTCTCAGCAGTCAGAAAGAACATAAAGAGGCTCCTGAGGAGACTCCTCTAGCATTTTACTTGGTTACCAAACGTTGCTCTCTCTACCGGGATCCTATCCATTGAGTAAGAAGCAGCCAGAAGCTTCTTCTCTTCTTTGTGGATAACTAATTTTTTTCCCCTTCTCCTACTGAATCATGACTTTGGAAGAAATCCACAGCCAGGAGATGGTTACCGAAAGCACCAATAGGTAATTATCAACTAGCAGATGCTAGAAGGAAAGGAAACCTTTGGATTAAGCTGTAGCCAGGGCATGCTCCTGTAGGACTGGGGAGCAAGTTCTTAGAGCCTGAGCTGGAGTATTCCAACCTATGCTGGAAGGACTGCTCCGTGCTCCGTACTCCTCCTGACCTTTCAAAGTGTTTTCCTTTTGCTGTCTGCAGGATGCAGAACGCTGGAAACTTTTATTCAAATAGCTCTGGTTCTTTCTCCTTTTTAGCAAAAAAAGATTTTTATAGTTTTTGACTGGGCTTGTAGCTACTGCTGTGGACGAGGAAAGAGAAGGTGGCAGAGTTGATTTAAGGAGGCTGTGGGGCAATTTTCCGGTGGAAAAAGGTTGAAGAAAACATCCACAATAGTAGTGTGTTGGGAAGGAAGGATATTTGAGAATCCACACTTTTACTTGCCAGTGTTCGCAGCATCTACCCAACAGACCTAGAGATCTTAACGATATTTCTCTCCTCCTTTCTGGACTTTTTCTCACCCGCATGCCTTCTTGTATTGTCCTCTAGGATGCAGGGCGCCGGGAAAGCATTGAGCGAGCTGCTGTTGTCTGCCCAACGCCAAGGCTGTCTTACTGCAGGCGTATATGAGTCTGCTAAAGTCATGAATGTGTGAGTATCCTATCAAATAGCCCCAAGTTACCGTTTATTATTATTATTATTTATTTTTATTATTAAAGTGTGAAGTGGGAATCATTGCTAGACCATTCAAGCAACATGTAGAAATAGAGGCAGAGACAGTAGAACAACCTCCCCCACACTTCCCCCCCAAAAAAAAAACTCACCCTAAACTGTAATTTCAACGCAAAGTTGTATTCCTTGTTTTGACATTCTGTATCTAATGTTCTTTCTCTTGTAACTTTCCTTTCCCCCTCTATACAGCGATCCAGATAACGTGGCTTTTTGTGTCCTGGGAGCAGATGAGGAAGATGAGGGTGACATTGCTCTGCAAATTCACTTCACTCTCATCCAGGCTTTCTGTTGTGAAAATGACATCGATATTGTTCGAGTCAACAATATTCAGAAGCTGGCAGAGATTTTAGGTGCTCATGAAGATTCTGGGGAACCCCAAGATCTACATTGCATTTTAATTACAGTAAGTATCATTCGATGCTGTTCACTTCTCTCTTACCTAACATCAAAGATAAATTGATGTGATCTGAATATAGTAAAATGCTTGAATATTTCCCTTTTCTTCTTCATTGCAGAATCCCAATGAGAATTCCTGGAAAGATCCAGCTTTAGAAAAACTAAGCTTGTTCTGTGAAGAGAGCCGAAATGTAAATGACTGGGTACCCACTATCACTCTGCCTGAATGAGGAGGATAGTTCAAGGCGCTGGGGGGAGCCTTAAAACCTTTGTTGTCGAATCAACTTGGTTCTACACACCTGGGCTAACCAAACAACCGGTGGCCGATTCTGTAGATTAGCATGGAGGAGAAATCAGAATTGAGCTGCTTGGAATGGCATACAGTGGGCCGTTGCCAAAAGAAGAGAGGAGAGTGAACACACTGTGTCCGTGATTGGTTAATGCCCACCAATAAGCCTTTATAGTGCTTCTGCACTGGAGAAGATGGCTTACCTTGGAGCTGAAAGAATATTGGAAGTTTATAAATCAGATGAAACTGTCTTGATAAGGAGAACAGGTTCAGGAAAGGGGGAAAAAATAGCTACTAGAAGCTGAAACTGAGCTGTTCAGCAAAAAAGGGAGACTGGGTCATGGATCCTTGGACTTAAGTAAAAATTGCGATTAAACAACCTTATTTACTAGGGACTAATGCATTTTTTTCAAAATTGATTATTGCAGTAATCCTAAAAGAAGTGGTGCTCTTGATGAAGCAATGATGGAAGTTTACAATAATAAACTTATTGAAAATGAAGTATCCTATTTGCTTCTTTTGCTTTGGGGAGGTAAAACAAGAATTCCAAAACCATTTCTAGGCAGCATGCTTGTTTGAATCTTCACACTTTACAACTTACTATGGCAACTCAAGCAAACTGTTCCCAGGAGGAACAAAGTTCTTTTCATACTTTTCCCTTTAAGAAATCCAAATATTCTAAAGTAGTAGCTAACTGAAGATAAAAGCAAATAAATTTTTTCCATTCAATTAGATAATTTGACCTTTTGGCTTCTCTCCTCTATTCTTTGCTACAACTGGTTATCACAATGTCTGGCACTGCATACTTAATAAGCTCTGCTTTTGTGGTAGGTGGCCTTTGTATTCTCCTTGAGTGATTTGACAGACTAGTCCCTAAAGAAATTTTTGTGTCATAAAGCAACTATGAACATTTTAAGCACATCCAGCAATAATTACAAAAGCAGCTATATTAAATATTACATTTAATGGCTGCATTTGATATTGCTTTTAATTTTTTTAATTTTGTTTTTAAATTTTTTCAATTAACAGAAGTCTTTTTCTCTCCCACTATTCTGCCTCTTAAAAATGAAAAAAAAAAAAAATTAACAAACCTTAGGGAAATAAAATAAATTCCCACATTGTCCATATGTCCAAAATATATATTTAAGTCTATATCCCATCACTTTCAGGAGGGTGGGTAGCATGCTTTATCATCCTCTGGAGTTCTACTTGGTCATTGTTTTGATCAAAGTTCTTAAGTTTTTTTAAAGTTATTTGTCTTTACAATGTTGGATAACTTCATTGGAGCATGAATTACTCAATATTACTCTTGTCTTCGTAGCTCAACAAAGATTTGACTACTTACATCTGCTATAACTACTTTGAGTTTTCTTCTTCCATACACAATGGGACCATTATTCACAAATTTATTTGCAGTCTTACAAGATCCTTTTTTAAAAGTTACTTTTTAAAAATAATGTGGAAATTGCTTTTGCCTCTGCACTGATATGGAAAACTTGCTACATGAATGCAAATTGGGAATATCTGTGATTTATGTCTTCAAAAAATTTTGTAGTTTTACTGAGAGGGTGACTTGTCTATAGTCATACAGCCAGTTAGATCTTTGAATTCAAATTCCACCTGACTCCAGGGTTGACCTTAGATCTATTCATTTTCTTACAAGATTAAAAAAAATCCCTTAACCAAAAAACATGGTTAAGGAACATTTTGACTAAAATGCAACCTTTATGTTAGGTTAATATTATATTACAAAAATTCACATGCTAATTTCACATAGTCTCATAACATTTAGTGGAGGGTGTTTGGTTTGATTTGTTTTTTTTCTCAGAAAAAAACTCAATTTTTTTATATATATAATACTTTAATTTTCTCCAATTACATGTAAACATTTTTTAAAACATTCATTTTGAGTTCAAAATGTTTCTCCCTCCCTCCTTTTTTCCCTCCCCAAAACATCAAGCAATCTGATCTAGGTTATACATATGCAACCATGTAAACATATTTCTCCATTAATCATGTTATTAAAGAAGCAGCAGAACAAAAAGGAAAAGTCACCTCAAAAAGGAAAAATAGTATGCTTCAATCTGCTTTCAAATTCCAGTAGTTCTTTCTCTATGTGGATGGCATTTTGGAATTGTCTTTGGGTTGTTATATTTCTGAGAAGATTTGAATCAATCAGAGTTGATCATTACACAATATTGCTGTTATTGTGAACAATGTTTTCGTTCTGCTCACTTCACTCAGTAATCAGTTAGGTGCCAATTCTGTCAACATTAAAGGAAATACTAAAGAAATCTTTTGTATCTATAGATCCTTTTCCCTTTTTTATAATTTTTTTGGAATATAGATCTGGTTGTTGAATCAAAAGGTATACACAATTTGGTGCCTTTTGGGCATAGTTCCAAATTGCTCTCTAGAATGCTTGGATCAATTCACAGCTCCACCAACAATGTATTAATGTCCCAGTTTTCCCACATCTCCAACATTTATAATTTTCTTTTTCTGTTATCTTAGCCAATCTAATAGGTATGAGGTGGTACTTTAAGAGTTATTTTAATTTGCATTTCTCTAATCAATGGTGACTTAGAACATTTTATTCCTTTTTGATCTATTCTTTCACAACTCTAACGTGGAAATATGATTTATAGGATAGTACATTTGTAAACTACATTAAACTGCTTGCCATCTTTGGAAGGGGGAAGAAAGGGAAGAAGGGAAAAAAAAATTGGAATTCAAAATCTTTGACATGTAACAAGGGAAAAATAAAATAATGTTTAAAATAAAAATAAAATGAAAAATATGTACACACGTAATAAATATATACAAATGTATATGTGTGTGTGTGTGTGTGTGTGTGTGTGTACATACATATATATGTAAAAGAAAGCTACAGAGGAAAGCACTAGAAAAAAAATAAAACAGCTTGATGAAAGAGGTACAAAATCATAACCAAGCAGCAAGCACTCTAAAAATCAGAATGAGCCAAATAGAAATTGATGACACAAAGAAATGATAAGATTTCAAGAAAACAATTGACTTGTAAAATAAATCAAGGAAAGAGCTTAAGAACTGTAGGATGTACATTTTAGACAAAGAGTAATACTATAAGCAAATTAGAAGAACAAAGGATAATCTACCTCTCAGATTTTTAGAGAAGGAAGGAATTTGTGACTTAAGATAGAGTACATCTTGGAATGTAAAATTGATCATTTTGATTATATTAAGTTAATAAGTTTTTGTACACACAAAACCAATGCAGACAAGATTAGAAGGGAAACAATAAACTGGGGAGAAATTTTCCAAGGGCTCTGATAAAGGTTTCATTTCTAAAATAGAGAATTGACTCAAATGTATAAGAATACAAGCCATTCTCCAATTAATAAATAGTCAAAGAATATGAACAGACAATTTTCAGATGAAGAAATTAAAATCATTTCTAGTCATATGAAAAAATACTCTGAATCACTCTTGGTCAGAGAAATGCAAATTAAGGCAACTCTGATGTATCACTACATACCTCCCAGACTGGCTAAGAAGACAGGAAAAGATAATGAATGTTAGAGGAGATATGGAGAAACTGGGACACTAATACATTGTTGGTGGGGTTGTGAACTGATTCAACTATTCTGGAGAGCAATATACTCAAAGGGCTATCAAACTGTGCATATCTGTGAAATCCAGGTTAGCTCCCTGTTGACCTCAGAATCAGCCAGATACAAGATCAGCAAAAGTCCTTGGTCTTTAGGGGGAGAAGTAAAGGAGATGGATGAAAATTCCATGAGCTCTCCACAACCTCCTCTCTCCTTCTTGTCCACAGCCAAAGTGACCCTGGCTTGTCTTACTCCACCCCCTAATCCCTCTTATAATTATCTGTACTCAACAAAAGATCAGGCCAGCACAGAATAGTGAGAAGGGCCATTTTCCAAGCATATGCTAATAGAGTTATTGTCCAACAGGTAATTAGCCTTAAGTGCTTGGTTGTCTCATTTCAGTGCACATATTCAGAGTTTTACCCCTTTACATCTCCCACTTTCATTTTAGAACACAGGTGGTCACGCCATCCCTGACTTCTCAGAGAGGTGAGAACCCCAAAAAGGAGGTGATCATGCCCCCTCTGACTTCTCAGGGAGGTGAGAACCCCAAAAAGGAGGTGATCATGCCTCCTCTGACTTCTCAAGAAGGGAGGTGAAAAACACTAAGGGG
The DNA here is from genome assembly GCF_902635505.1 of Sarcophilus harrisii. Taxonomy (NCBI): domain Eukaryota; kingdom Metazoa; phylum Chordata; class Mammalia; order Dasyuromorphia; family Dasyuridae; genus Sarcophilus; species Sarcophilus harrisii. The sequence continues at coordinate 201,253,553 of NC_045426.1, forward strand.
AAGTGGGGAGACAAGCCAGATATTGTTAGCAGGTTTCTTGGACTGAAGGGTTTTACTACAAACAGGTATGCACAAACCCATCAGCATGGGAGGTATTACACAAGCACATAGCAATGAAGCAAAGGCTATTAGTAATGACTCTCTCCACAGTCAGTGCAGGCTCGATGTGTTGTAACAAACATGAATTGTACATATAAGTAGTGATATAACAAACAATATGAATAAACATGGTGTTGTAAAAGATTTCCAGAACTTCTAGAAGGAGATTATGTAAATAACAATTACACGTATGCCTCCTTTAGCAGCCAAGAGATAGTCCAAAACCAATGTATTGTCCATTGCTTCACGTGTTAGGGAATCCAATGATCCCCACAAGTTTTTGAAGTCCTGCAACAGTCTTTTTATGTGTTAGGGAATCCAATGATTCTAGCAAATTTTGAAGTCCACAACAGTCTTATCAGTTCCCAGAAAATTCAATGATTCCTGAGGGTTTTCAAGTCCCACAACAGTCTTATCATGTCTCAGAGAATCCAATGATTCCTGAGGGTTTTCAAGTCCCACAACAGTCTTATCATGTCTCAGAGAATCCAATGATTCCTGAGGGTTTTCAAGCCCCACAACAGTCTTATCATGTCTCAGAGAATCCAATGATTCCTGAGGGTTTTCAAGTCCTACAACAGGCTTATCATGTCTCAGAGAATCCAATGATTCCTGAGGGTTTTGAATTCCAACAATTTTTGATATCCATGAGTCAAACACCATAATTGTCATGCTCTTTCAATGGTGGGCACAGTCAGCAGTGGAACCATCCGATGTTTCTTGGATCTTCTCCTTCGTTTCAAGGGTCTGCTCTGTCTCTCTCTGATGGACAAGGCGAATATGGATTGTTGGCACCCATCTGATTCCTTCTCCACCTGTAGAGATACAAGCAAACCCTCTCCCCCAAGCAGTTAATCTATCTGGTCCCTTCCATTCACTACTCTCTAGATCTCCCACATCACCTGGTAACTATCTAAAGATAGTGAAGCTGCTTGCACTGGACACTGCCCTTCCTGTGGGTTATAAAATCTGTCTGCTGGAGCCAGTGCATCTTTATCAAAAATCAAGAAGTTAATAGTATAAAGAGCTAGATTTAGAAGTTCTCTAGGGTTACTTGTGGCTCCCCCTTTCTTTGTTTTTGGAGGAGCATCTTGATGTCTCTGTTTCTCCTCTCTAGTACTTCCTGTTCTTGACGATTAAAGGGTATGCCAGTGGTGTGTAAAATCTTATACTGTGCACAAAAGTGTGCAAAATATTTAGAAGTATATGCAGGTCCATTATCTGCTTTTATTGCTTGTGGTACACCCATAATTGCAAATGCTTGGATAAGGAATTCAGTGACCACTTGGGCTGTTTCTTTTGCTGCTAGTATTGCAAAAGTGAATCCCAAGAAAGGTGTCTACCACAACATGGATAAAAGACAGGCAACCAAAAGATTTATAATGGGTCACATCCATTTGCCAAATTTCATTGGGTCTCAAACCACGAGAATTCTTCCCTGGAGGGAGTGTAGGAGCATGGAAAGGAAGGCAAGCTGTACAGGCTGTTACTATGCTCCTTGTTTCCTCTCTTGTTATTCCAAATTGCAAATGTAAAGCTCGAGCAGCCTGATGATATTTAGAATGAGATTCTTGGGCTGCCTGAAATAAAGGTCTATTGGCCAACATAGTTAGAAGGCTATTTGCCTTTGAATTGCCATCAAAAATAGGACCTGGAAGTCCACTATGAGAGTAGACATGCAAGATATAAATGTTACCTGAATGCTTTCTCACTTGCTCTTGAAGTTCCTTAGAGAACTGATATATATTGGAAGCTACAAATTTTATTTGGGCTGTGGCAATTCTTTGTACCACACCTACTGAAGAGGCTGAATCAAATATTATATTTATATCTCCTGGATAATATAAAGTGGACTGAAAAGGAGTTCTGACTACTCTCTTTATAGTTAAGTCACGAGGATATACAGCACAAATATTATGTTTGGATGCATCTGTAAAGATAGTTGGTCCTTTAAGAAGAACTTTAGAAACCTTTTCTTCAAGAATCCATCACCAATTATGGAATAGTCTGGTTATCTTTAATGGAGACCCGTGTGTAAAATTTGGAGCCATGGCTAATAAAATTTGCCACTTTGGGAGGTTTCACAGCATACATTAATTTGTGCATTAGTATAAAAAGTGTATATCTTGTCAGGTCTTATCCCAGATAATTGTACTGTCACTTAATGGCCTTTAATAAAATTCTAGCAACAAGCACTGGGTAAGGAGTAAGGCTTTGTTCTGGTGGTGCTGGAAGGTTCACCCACTCTATCATACTGTCTCCTTGATGAAGGACTGCTATGGTGCCTCCTTAGCAAAAACTGATATTTCCAAGGATTTTTGAGTGACTCAACCACATTGGATAAAGCCAGTTCAACTTCTCTCAAAGCCTCTTGAACTTCTTTTGTAAGTTGGCATGGTGAGTTTAAAGCACTGTTTCCCCTTAAAATGTCATATAATGGTTGCACTTGATAGGTAGTCAAGCCTAACACTGGATGCATCCATTGGATATCTTTTATCAGTTTCTGAAAGTCATTTAAGGTGTTTAGCTTCTCTGTTCTTAAGGAAAGGTTTTGTACTGGAAGCACCTGAAGATATACTTTATATCCTAAATATTGAAAAGGAGCATGTCTTTGAATTTTTTCTGGAGCTATATGCAATCTGTAGTTCCTTAGTGTCTGTAGGGTCTTTTGTAGACATGCTTCTAACATTTGTTCCTCAGGTGCACATCCCAATATATCATCCATGTAATATAAAACATTACTTTTGGAAATGCTTTTCTTACTGGAGTAAGAGCAGCAGCAACACACATTTGACACATAGTAGGACTGTTTTTCATTCCCTGCGGCAAAATTGTCCATTCATATCTTTTATAAGGCTCAACTAAGTTAATGCTGGGCACTGAAAAGGCAAATCTTTTCATATCCTCCTTATCTAGAGGGATAGAATAGAAATAATCCTTAATGTCTATAACCCAAAGAGGCTATTCTCTAGGCAATTGAGTAGGAGTTGGAAGTCCAGGTTGAAGAGTTCCCATAGTTTCCATCTGTTCTTTTACCTTTCTTAAATCAGTCAACATCATCTATTTTCTAGATTTTTTTCTTACAACAAATACTGGGGAATTCCAAGGACTTAGAGAAGGTTCTAAGTGTCCTTGGTCAAGTTGCTCCTATACTATATCTAATAAGACCTGAATTTTATGACTAGCTAAAGACCACTGTTCTATATACACTGGTGTATCAGTTTTCCATTGAATAGGAACAGATGAGAGTGTTGGCAGGCCTTCAATAGCAGCCCTGCCTAAAAAACTGAATTACTCATTTGTAGTCCTAACTGTTGTAAAATGTCTCTTCCCCACAGCTTGATGGGGATTTTTTCAACTATAAAAGTAGTAAAAACTCCTGTTTTGCCTTCAAAAGTTTATCTCAAAGGAGTAGCACTAACTTCAGCTGCTATTGATCCTCCTATGTCAGACATGTAGGTTTCTGACTTGATCTTTGGCAAGTGACTGAGCCAGTTGACACCTCTGATGACTGTAAGATCTGCACCTATGTCTACCAATCCTTCTAATTGTATGCCATTTATATAGATAGTGAGCATAGTCAGTCAGCTGTCATAGCTGCTGTTCTGTATGTTCCTGGATTTTGTTGCTTGGAGTCAGAATCTGGGCAACTATCACCAGATTGCCTATTAGGCGTTTGTATCAGTAAACCTGTTGCTACTACTTCTCCTGGTTGATAAGTCACACATTGTTTACCTGTATTAGTGACTGGGATATTATCTACACATTCCCCAGTTTCCCACATCAGTGTATGGATGGACACTGTTTTGTAAGCACTCTCAGGAAGTTAAATTGTCAAGCCTACTGTGCCTGGAGGCAAGGAATCCATAGGCTGGAGAGGAACAGATTCCACCTCTCCAAGGGGTATCTCAGTTGTCCCAGCTACATACAACTCTATTCTCCCCAATTGTAATCCCCTTCTCCCATCAGGTTGCTTCCTGGCTGATTGATCATGTCTGGGTATTAGGAATTAGAATTAAATTCATGAAATATCTTAGTTTCTTCCCAATTAAATGTAAAAATGTTTTTAAAAAAAAAAAAAAAAAACTTGAGTTCCTATGCTCAAAAAGTTATCAAAGTGTGCATACCCTTTGATCCAGCAGTGTTTCTACTGGGCTTATACCCCTAGAGAAGGGAAAGGGACCGGTATGTGCCAAAATGTTTGTGGCAGCCCTGTTTGTAGTGGCTAGAAGCTGGAAAATGAATGGATGCCCATCAATTGGAGAATGGTTGAGTAAATTGTGATATATGAATGTTATGGAATATTATTGTTCTGTAAGAAATGACCAGCAGGATTGAATACAGAGAGGATTGGTGAGATTTACATGAATTGATGCTAAATGAAATGAGTAGAACCTGGAGATCATTATATACCTCAACAATGATACTGTATGAGGATATATTCTGATGGAAGTGGATTTCTTTGACAAAGAGAAGATCTAACTCAGTTTCAATTGATCAAGGATGGACAGAAGCAGCTACACCCAAAGAAAGAACACTGGGAAATGAATGTAAACTGCTTGCATTTTTGTTTGTCTTCCCAGGTTATTTTTACGTTCTGAATCCAATTCTCCCTGTGCAACAAGAAAACTGTTCAGTTCTGTACAATATATTGTATCTAGGATACACTGTGACATATTTAACTTGTATAGGACTGCTTGCCATCTGGGGGAGGGGGTGAAGGGAGGAAGGGGAAAAGTTGGAACAGAAGTGAGTGCAAGAGATAATGTAAAAAATATTACCCAGGCATGGGCTCTGTCAATAAAAAGTTATAATAATAAAAATAAATAAATAAATAAAAGAAGTGAGGGGTCAGACTGTAGGGTTGCCTTCTGTTGGAGGCCCATGAGTTGAGTCTGCTAATGCAGTCATATTGGCAGAGCATACTGGGTATTTCTTAAGACCATAGAGGTCACCTTCCTCTCACTGACATTCTTTGATGTGATTCCAGAACATTCTGGGAGTACTCTCACTATATTACTGTTTCCCTATCTTTCCAAATGTATTACAAAAATAAAATAAAATAAAATAAAAAGGCACAGATTTAACTGTAGGTAGAATGTCATTTTCATAATACACTATCTACCTTTTCAGTGTTTTCTCTTTCAAATTTCTGTCTTCACCCTGTTTCCTTTGTACATTTAGAAAGAAGTCTTTTACTTATCTCTCTGCTTTTACTCTCTTAGTGTTGCTGTACCTACTTGTTGGATTTATTCACTCTACAATTCTGTTGTTTGGAGTGTTTGAAAAACAATCTCTTCAATTCTGCTTTCATTGCCAAAAATGTCTCAAAATATCCTTTATTATTGAAGTTCATCTTTCATCCTGTACAGTTTAACTCAGATTTGCAGGATAGGTCATCCAGGGCTGCATTCTGACTTCAATGCTTTTCATAACATAGTCCTTGCCCAATTCCCCTTCTTTGCTGTCCTTGGATGAACTTACATTAGTTAGAATATTATTACCATAAATCAATACCCGTCCTAGGTAAGCTTTTCTGTATGCACTTTGGGTAACCACATGGGGAGTTCCAGCAAGATTTTAGGACTTCTCCATGTTAGCAAATTCTCCTTGTAACTTCAAAATTTAGCATCCTTGTCTTGATTTGCTGGGTCGCTGAGTCTTACAGGGTGTTTGCCTGCCCACTGAGTGTGTAAATCTCATCAAAATGGGCTTGAAGATTTGGATTGAAGACTGTCTGAGCCTGAATTCTTTCAGATGCAATGTCATGACACATACCTGATATTTCAACACTTTTCCCTGTGTTCCTCAGTTCTCTGGTTCAGCAACAGCAATTTAGGTCGTTGTAGTGCTGGTATTTCCAGGTTGCAGTCCCTGTTTGTACAAAGGCTTTTTAATTTGATGTAATCAAAATTTTCTATTTTGTGATCAGTAATGGTCTCTAGTTCATCTTTGGTCACAAATTTCTTCCTCCTCCATAAGTCTGAGAGATAAAATATCCTATGTTCCTCTAATTTATTTATAATCTTGTTCTTTATACCTAAATCATGGACCCATTTTGATCTTATCTTGGTATACGGTGTTAAGTGTGAGTTTATCTTTCTTTTTATTCATAAGCTTCTATTCTTCTTTGAGTGTGAAGTCTTTTCAGGTATTCCTGACTTTAAGAAAGAAGATGGAAAGAGACAAACTATATTTCTGGAAAAGACTTTGGGAAGACATGGGAAAACTGGTCTGTCTCTCAGGGATTTTCCATTGGGTAAAATCAGTTTAGCCCATATTGTAGGGCATATTGGCATATGTATAATTTCTTCCACCACAGAAGAGCCAAAAAAGAGTAGTGTTCTTGTTTCGAATATGCAGTTTTAGATACCTATGGGCCATTCAATTCAAAATATTCAAAAAATGATGTGAGACTGAAATTTAGGAAAGGGTTAAAACTAAATATAAACATCTTAGAATCATATGTGATAGACATAATAGATAGATTCCTGAGAACTGATAAGATCATTAAGTGAGATTATATAGAGGGAGAAAAGAAGGTTAAGGACAGACCTTTGGAGAATGTTGTTGGGCATGACCTGGGTGAAAATCCATCAAAGGAAACTGAAGTAATAGGTAGGAGAACCATGAGAGAGTAGTATCATAAAAAATCTGTTGAGGAGACCATATCCAGAAAATGACAAAAATTAGTGTCATATGTTACAGAGGTTAAGAAGAATGAAGATAATAGAAAGGTCATCACTTTTGGCAGTTAAGAGATCACTGATAACTTTTGAAAGATCAGTTTCACCTCAGGGAACTGATTAAAAAAAGTGAATTAAAATAGAGGAAATGGAGGTAACAAAAATAAATAATATTTTCTAATAATTTTGTATAGAGTATAGAAGCAAATATTTTTTTAAGGATGGAGAAGTGTAGGTAGAACAAGAAACAATAGATGTGAAGAGACTGAAATTTAAAAAGAAAGGGATAGAATATAACTGAGAGGAAAACCTACCAAAATAAAAAAAAGAGAGAGAGAGAGAGAGAATAGAATCAAGGTTACAGGTAGAGGAATTGGCCCCAGTAAATCCCAATGAGGAGAAAAAGTCACATCTTTTTGAGAGATTTCAGTGATTTCTTAAGTCAAAGGAGTCATCTGTTTCTTTTCCTTTCTCATCTTATTGCTGTGAATAAATTTAATTATCATTTTTCATCTTTACTTCACAATAAAAATCTCTTGATGTGAAAAAGTTAAAGTCAAAGGTAAAAGTTGTCTATTAGACTATAAACTCCTTGTGAGTAAGAATTTTTTTTTTTTATTCTTAGTACTTGCAACCCCAGAGCTTAGCATATAGCACTTGGCATACATTAGTTAAGTGGTGTAGTAGGCAGAACATTGAGCTTAAAATTGGGAAGACTCATCTTCATAAGTTCAAACACAGTCTCAAACATTTTTGAGCTATGTGACCCTAGGAAGTCACTTAACCCTTTCTGCTTCAGTTCCTCTGTGAAAATGAGCTTGAAAAGAAATGACAAACTACTTCAATATATCTCTTTTAAGAAAACCCCAAAATTGCATCACATGATTAAATAAACAACAAAAAAATCAGTGTGTCTTTTTTTGAGCAATAATGTAACGTTGTTGATTCATATGGAACTGGTAATTTATTAAAAACTCAGAGATGCAGCTCGTGAATGTTCTCTCTGGCTGATAGCCATTCTTGTGATGCACTCTCTCCTCCTCTCTGCCTACTGACTTTCCTGGATTCTTTCAAATCCTATCTAAAATTCTACCCCTTCCAGGAAATCTTTCCCAACCCCTCTTAATCCAATATCTTCTTTTCTGTTGATTATTTTCTAACTTGCTTTACATATATATTAATTTGCATGTTGACTCTTCCATTAGACTGTAAGCTCCTTGAGGGTAAAGACTCCCTTTTGCCTCCCCAGCACAGCATGTGGAAGGACTTTAATAAATGCTTAGTGATCAACATGTGTATGTTGACATGTCATATCATTATCTTTAAAATAATTATTAATTAGTAATATGATTTTTTCTTTGATTGAATATTATTATTTGATATTGATATTTGATATGATTATGGTATTTCTATTTAATCTCCCATTTGGATCAGCATATTTTGTTCTTTTTTATTCATTACTATTTTATTGTATTATGTTTTAAGAATGAACTTATGTTTTCTTTTTTATATTTGTTATGCTTCTTTTGTTCCTTAGCATATGGAACATTTTGGTTCCAATGCTTTTAAAAGCTAAAAAACAAAAAACAAAACCAAACACACACACACACACGCCCACTTGCACACGGCCATACCCATACATTTGTCTATTGATATGGATCTATAGATATATGTTTCTATAAATATATATATGTTCTTTAATATTCTAATTAAAGTCACATTAGAATAATACAATCTAGAGTTCTCCAAAATGCATTTATCTGTTATAAGTTCCTTGTTTATCTTTCTGGTGAATTTATTTAACTCTGAGAGAAGAAAATTAAAGCTTCCTACAATGATTGTGCTGTCACCAATATCTTTTGACAACTAATCCAATACTTTTAAGCATTGAACTACTATTTTATTTGAGGCATATAAATTTATCGCAATTTTCTATTTTTTTATTTTTGTCTTGTTTAATATAATTGCAACTCCTAATTTCTTAATGTCACTTAACCCATAATAAATTGTATTCTATGTCTTCATTTTCACTCTATATATTTCTTTATATTTTAAAAGTATTTCTTCTATGCAGCAAATTGTTGAGTTCATTTTTTACTTGTTATTATATTCTTTTTTCCTTTTGTTAGAAATTTTAATATACTTACCTTTAGAATTACAATTGTAACATTTTTGTTATTGTCCATTAAATTCATTACATACTACATCCATTTATAAAAATGGATGCATGCTTTAATTTTATATAAAATAGATGGATTTTTGATTCAAGTTTTTTTAATTGTCTTGCAGATTCTCTCAAACAAAAATTTTCCTATTTATACATCATGTACATTCTCTGGAAAATACAGCAATATAACAAAAAATCTTTGAAAACAACTATCAGGTGAGTCATAAAACATTGAGACTACTCATTATATCAAAGCATATAAATGACTCAATGTATAGAACTTTGAACTTGGTGTCAGAAAGACCTGAATTCAAATCTAACCTCAGAAAATTATTTTGTACTAGTCAATTCACTTAGCTTTCTCCTGAAATTTCTTCATCTGTCCAAATTTCTTCATCTGTGAAAGAGGGATAACAATATCTATCAACTAGAATTATTGTGAAGATAAAATGATATATTTGTAAAGCTCTTTTCAAACCTTAAAGAAGAATGCAAAAACTAGCTGTTATTATTTTCAAACCTCAGAAGTCACATTCACTCAGAGGAGTTTATCTGACCATCCACACAAAATATACTAAATAGAAGAAGAATGTCTGTTTCCCACATTTCTATATGCATTTGAATGGACAGCCTATAAAGCATTTTCATCAGTTTTTATATATTGGGAAAGATAGTACACGTAGACAATGAATTGGAGCCAGAGCTGAGCAGGAAAAGAGAAAACTGGATTGTCTTAAAAAATTACAAAACTCTTAGTGATCTTAAATTTTATATGAAAGTAATATCCTATGTTCTCAATATTAGCATTACTATATGACAAGACATTGCATACACATATCTATGAAAAATTAAAAATGAACTTTTTCAGTGGAGGACAGAAGAGGGAATTTTGGGGACTGTGAATAAGATACAAGACATACATATGAAAAGATGCTCCAAGTCATTATTAATCAGAGAAATGCAAATTAAGACAACTCTAAGATACCACTACACACCTGTCAGATTGGCTAAGATGACAGGAAAAAATAATGATGATTGTTGGAGGGGATGCAGGAAAACTGGGACATTGAGCATTGTTGGTGGAGTTGTGAACGAATCCAACCATTCTGGAGAGCAGTTTGGAACTATGCTCAAAAAGTTATCAAACTGTGCATACCCTTTGATCTAGCAGTTTTACTACTGGGCTTATATCCCAAAGAGATCATAAAGAAGGGAAAGGGACCTGTATGTGCACGAATGTTTGTGGCAGCCCTCTTTGTAGTGGCTAGAAACCGGAAACTGAGTGGATGCCCATCAGTTGGAGAATGGCCGAATAAATTGTGGTATATGAATATTATGGAATATTATTGTTCTGTAAGAAATGACCAACAGGATGATTTCAGAAAAGCCTGGAGAGACATACACGAACTGATGCTGAGTGAAATGAGCAGGACCGGGAGATCATTATATACTTCAACAACAATACTATATGATGACCAGTTCTGATGGACCTGGCCATCCTCAGCAATGAGATCAACCAAATCATTTCCAATGGAGCAGTAATGAACTGAACCAGCTACGCCCAGAGAAAGAACTCTGGGAGATGACTAAAAACCATTACATTGAATTCCCAATCCCTATATTTATGCCCACCTGCATTTTTGATTTCCTTCACAAGCTAATTGTACAATATTTCAGAGTCTGATTCTTTTTGTACAGCAAAATAATGGTTTGGTCATGTATAAAAAAAAAAAAAAGATAGAAGACATAACCAATGAAAAATTTAAGGAGGTGAACAGAACTAAAACATATCACCAATAAACTTTATGATAGCTTATATATCCATATGGGAAGATGATATGATATGTATAAATTCTAACAACTTTGTCATTATTGGGCAGTTAGAAAGAGTTTACATAGAGAGGAGCATGAGTATATGTTAATTATGTTGAGATGATTTCAGAAGAATGGAGAGATGAGGAAGGATGAGAAAGGTGGATATAGGGAAGAAAGGAGAGGAAAAATGGGGAAAATTATCTCATATAAAAAGGTACATGAATTAGAGCTTTTACAATGAAGGGCAAGGGCAAGTAGGCAACACTTGAATATTATGCCCATCTAAACTGGTTCAAACTGAGAAACTGGAAGAACTAAGAGAAAGAGGGATGGGTGAAAATAGAGATGGAAAATTAAGGAAGGCAGTAGGTCAGAAGCAAAATAAACTTTTTAAGAAGGGCCTGGGGAGAAAGAAGCAAAAGAAAATAGATTAAGGGGAAATACACAGCAATCATAACTGTGAATGTGAATGGTTTGCACTTATGAATAAAATATAAGTGGATAGCAGTAAGGTTAAAAACAAGAATTCAACAAAATCTTGTTTATGAGAAACACAATTGAAACAGACTCAAAGAGCTTAAATAAAAAGCCAGAAGAGATTCTGTTATGCTTTAGCTGCAGTTAAAAAGACAAAGGAAGGAATCATGATCTCAAATACATAAACAAATAACAAAAGCAGATCTCAAAAGCAAAAAAATTGATCTAATTAAAAGACATAAAAAGGGAAACTATCTTTTCCTAAAAGGTACCAAAGAGAGTGAACTAATAACAATACTTAAACATCTATGCAGAAAAGGCAGAGCATCCAAATTCTTAAAAGAAAAGTTTAGTAAATTACAGTTAGAAATAGGCAATAAAATTATAATGACAGCAGATCTTAATTCACCCTTTCTAAAAACTAGATAAATCTTAACATGAAATGTATAAGAAAAATGTTTTTTAAAAATGGAGAAAATTGAATGAAAATTGAATGAATGATCTTTTTCTCAGTCCTAATTCACAAAAATTGAGCATGTAATAAGGCATAAAAAACTCACAAACAAATGTAGAAAAACAGAAATTTTAAATGATCTCTTTTCAAATTATAATGTAATAAAATTACTTTCAATAAAGGACCTTAGAAATATAGATTAAAAATTAATTGGAAATGGGATAATCTAATGCTAAAGAATAGGTGGGTCATGGAACAAATCATAGAAACACTCAATAAATTCATTAAATAGAATGACAACATACCGAAAAACCACTGGTTAATTTGATTCTTTAAATTCTTTAAAAAAGAAAGAAGAAAAGGAAATTGTCATTATCAGAAATTAAAAACAACAAATACCTCACTAATAAATATGAAATTAAAGCAACCATTAGAAGCAAATTTGCCAATTATATACCAATGAAACTGACAATCTAAGGGAAACAAAAAATAGAAATTATCCAAGTTAAGAGAAGATAAAATAGAATACTTAAATAGTCCCATCTTGGAAAAAACTTAAAGCTATAAATGAGTTTCCTTTTAAAAAATCCCCAGGAGTAGATGGATTACAAGTATCTTATACCAAAAATTTAAAGAACAATTTATATATAAATTTTAAATAACTTTTTGAAAACAAAAGTATGAAGAAATTTTGAAAAATTCCTTCTCTGACAAAAATATAACTCTGATATCTAAACTAGGGAGAAAAAAATGGAGAAAGAAAATTATAGATCTAATCAATATTAATGAAAATTTTAAAATAAAATACTATCAAGGCGACTCCAGTAATATATCACAAACCTGATATCCTGAGTAGGTGAGATATATGCCACAAATGTAGATATGGTTCAATATTTAGAAAAGTGTAAACATAATTGAATATATCAGTAATAAAAAACAACAAAAAATCATATCATTATGACAATAGATGCAAAACTCCTAGGAAATATAGAATGGAACTTTTCTTTAAATGATGCATAGTATCTATATAAAACTAAGGTTAAACATTATCTGTAATAAGGATAAATTAGATTCCCAATTAGAACAGGAATGAAGCAAGGATATACATTATCACTATTATTATTTGTTATTTTATTAGACAAGGAAAAGAAGTTGAAATAATAAAAATAGGCAATAAAGAAATTTTTTTTAAAAATTACTCTTTGCAGGTGATATGATAATATGCCTAGAGAGCCCTAGAGATCAACTAATTGAACTAGTTGAACAAGTTTAGTAAAGTTGTAAGATACAAAATAAATCCACATAAGTCATTACACATTTCTCTATATTAGCTGTAAAGCCCAGCATGAAGACATAGAAAGATAAATTGCATTAAAAATAGCTATGGACATCTTAAAATACTTGGAAGTCTACTATATTGCCAATATAAACCCAAGGACTATATAATCACAGAAAAAAGTTTTCATACAAATAAATAAGGATCTAAAAAATTGGAGAAATATCATTTGTTTATTGGTAGGCAGTCAATATAATAAAAATTACAATTTTACTTAAATTCATTTATTTATGCAGTGGCATACCAAACAATCAAAGAACTATTTTACAGAGAAAAAAAAAATTCAAATGACATCTGCAATTATAAAAGATCAAGAAAATCAAGGAAATCCATGAAAATAAAATGTGAAGGGAAGGAGTCTAACAGCACCAGATTTCATACTATATTACAAAGTGATAATCATTAAGACAATCTGGTATTGGCAAAGAAATAGAATGGTTGATAAGTGGAATTGATTATACAATATATAGCAGTTAATGATCATAGTAATCCACTATTTGGGAAAACTAAAGATCCAATCTTTTGAGACTAGAACTCATTATTTGACAAAAATCTTCTGGGAAAACTGGAGAAAGATCTGGCAGAAACTAGACATAGACTAATATTTCATATTCTATACCAAGATAAGATAAAAATGAATACATGATATAGATGCAAAAAAAGATATATCATAAGCAAATTAGGGCAACATGGAAAAATCCACACCAGATCTTAGGCTAAAGACAGAATTATTTATGATTAAACAAGATATAGAGAGAATCATGGAAGATAAAATAGTGTTGATTATATGAAAATATTATTTGGGGGGAAATTTTTATTATAGCAAGTTTCTCTGGTTAAGGCTTCATCTCTCAAATATATAGGGAACTGAGTAAAATTTACGAAAAAGAAGAGCTATTCTCTTATTGATAGGTAGGTAAAGGACATAAAGAGTTTTTAAAAGGAAAACTCAAATCTATCAATAATCATAAGAATAGATATACTCAATAAAGCATTCTGCTGGAAGATGATGAACTAGTGTTAGGCATGTTGACTTATAGGGTTACTCCTGAAACTCTTTGCAGATTGTCCATCATTCCTACAAACTGGTGGGTAGAAATTAACGAGTAGCCTAGATGGGTTGACATGTTTACAAACTGATGAAGAATAAAGGAGAATAATTTATATAATAATGTTTTTTTTTAAAGAATTTGAAAGACTTCAGATCTCTCAACAATATAATGACAAATCATGAATTAAGAGGAATGATAATGTAATCTTTAAGAAGTCACTTCATCTCCTTAGCTCTCAGAAAATTTGTTTACAACATGAATGAGAGATGATTTTGCTTCTTCCAGAACTAAAACAATGATTTTATTAAGAAGGCACAAATGACCGGGGTCTAACAGAATGTGCAATTTCCACACCAAAAGTTCCTAAACAAAATCCAAAGCAGGGAAGAAGGTGCATTCATATATTAGATTTAAGAAGTTTAGTAACAAAAATGATCTTCAAAAAAAAAGATCCAATTCTAGTGCTTTTTTTTTAGACATATTGTCCTTCAACATATCCCTAAAAACCATCATTAAGTCAGATACTGACTTTAAGGGGTACAGAAGGTACATGTGTTCAGAACGTTTGTACAAATGCTCTGTAGTAATTAACTTAGTGTTATATATAAAATGACAATGAATATTATGAATATGATGAAATACATTGTTGAATACTTCTGTTCATCAGAAGTCTAAACTTCATTAACTATTTCTTTAGGTATACAAAATGTGACTATAATACAATAAGACTGATCTCTCTGCAACATTTGAAACGTTTGACTGCTGTTTCTCCCTGGTCTCTGAATTTTGATAACATTGAGTCTTCTTGATTCTCCTCCTACATATCTGGCCATCCAGTCTCTTTTATCAGGATCTGGATATCCATAGTCATCTCAAATGTAACATCTTCAAAACAAATCTCATTGTCTTCAGATGCACATCCAAATGTACTCTTCTATTCCCTATATCTATTTAACTAAGGTTACAATTTTAGAATAATATTCAACTCCTCATTCTACTTCTCATGCTGAATATTTAATCAACTGCTGAATCTTATTGATTTTCACTCCACAGCAACTTTGTCCCTTAATTCCCTTCTTTCTATTCATATGATTACCACCACAAGATCCACCAGTTCTTGTCTAGATGTTTACAAAAACTTCCTAATTGGTCTCCTTTCCTCATATTTTGTTCTTCTCCAATACATTTTCCATACAGTTGCCAGAGAGTTTTCCTAAAATATACTGTGACAATGCTATCCTCCTTACTCAATTAACTTAATTTGACTCTATTATTTGTAAGATCAATTTAAAACTACATTTAAAACATTTTACATTTCAGTTCTAACCTACCTTTTCCAGTTATAAATTATTATTCTCCTGCATATACTTTTAAGTCCGCTAAAACCAGACTTCTTTTGGTTATGTTGTAGGAGAAATATCTCCATTTTGAGATCTTGTGGTAGGTAACAGCTGCCACAATAGATGTTGTTCATCCTTTATTTTTATGATGAAATTATTGATGTCTTGACTTGTGTGTAAATTGGATTTAAGTGAGGCATAATTGAACAAAGTTATCAGCCTCAATCTCTCTTCCAGAATAAAGTACAATGGCAAGACAAAAATCAAGATAACTGACAATGTAGTAGGTGACTGGGATATCTAGGATATCTGCTCAAGCTTTAAGTCTTCCATTGTTCTCATATGTCCATTTCACCAGAGGAAGTCATCACATGCTTGAGATCAATATCTAATTTACTGATGGGTTTGAGACCCCTCAGTTTCCTACTTATGAAAGAATTAAATAAATAAATGAAGGTATACTTGATTACAGTGAGAAAGAACATACTGATTGCCTTCAGGTATTCAAAGGGTTGTTAAGGTCTACAGAAGGCAGAAGGAGTGTAATGGGGTGTGTGGATATGTTGGTGTAAAGTTTCAGGAAGGGGAACTCAGCTCACTATAAGAAAGAGTTTCCTAATAATTAGAACTATCCAAAAGTATTTGGCAGGTGATCAGCTAGAATCAGAAGATCACAAAATCTCACATCTGGAAAATACCTCAAGGATACCTGGATCTAGTCTTTCATAGAGCAATAAGATCTGTAAGATCTTTAAAAATCACCTTTGGTTTTAGGGATTCTCTTGCCCCAATCTATATGTCTCTCTCTCTCTTGGTCTCTCTCTTCTCTCTCTTTGTCTTTTCCCCTAAGCTTACCCTGATCCCTATGCCCATAATGACCTGTGTACTTTTACTTCTTTACTTCTCCCTCACCCACACATTTCTCTTTGGTTCAACAAACGTTAGCTTCTTACTTCTAATCTGCACAGTAACACTACATATGGATCAAAATAGATTTCCTACAACGCAAAAATTATAAAGTTAAAAATGTAGGGTTTATTGTGCTTAAGCTTAGGTTGGGAGTGAGGGAAGAGGATAAAAAAAAATAACCCCTGAAAGGAATTAAAATTTATAGACAAAATTATATCAAAGTGACAGGAAAAAAATAATTTTTGTTCACATTGCTATATTGTATATTTTTAAGTCATAAAAGTTAAAAACAACAAATTGATAATCCTATGCAATGTTCTAAAAGTTGAGTAAACTTTAATAGAATCATAATCTCATATATCTCTTAAGCAAACAATGACTTAAACAGACTCTATAGGTACACTAAGTTGCAGATTGAACTACATTTAAAAGATTCACATTGAGCTGACTGTTGTATAAGCCTACAGAGATTTGCATGCCTTCAAAGTAAATGTCAGATGAATCCTTCCTTAATACTAAATACTGGGAAGCCTAGACTCCCTTTTTAACTTCTTATCTTAGAAGTTTTTGAAACCTTAAGTAAATTTTCACCTCCTATAGAATAGGTTTCAGCCAGCTCATTAACCTCTTAATTAGGAGTAATGATCCTGACTTTCCCTAAATAAAAAAAATAATAAAATGAAATCAAAGATGAAAAATATAATTATGATCCATCATTTTATCATAGAGAGGTCTGCAATCATTTTTGTTTTTTTGTTTGTTTTTTTATTGCAGGCTTATAGCTTGTTGTGTCCCACATTAGAATTTGGACATATATTTCTGCAGACAAACATATAAGCACCAGGAAACATTAAAGCAAAAATTATACAATAATGATAATTAATATTAAATGGCATGAGTTCTCTTTGATCTAGTTTATTCCTGATAACCCACTCCAAATGTTCATTTAATCAGCATTTTCTATTTTGGATCTTAGTTGTATCACATAGGCATCAGAGCCTGGAAAAGAATTTCCCATGGAAATTCAAGAATAGACCTTATTCCCTGGTACATACAGTCCTGGAGAGGTGTTCTTCCTAGTCACTGGGAGAGATTCCTTAGGGAGTGCTGCTAAAACCTCCTAGTGAAAAGACTTAATACAAGATTTAAAACAAACTCTTAAATTTGAACTTCAAGTAACTAGTTCATGTGATAAAACCTAGTTCAAATCTCATAATACTTTTCATAATAGAACTATGTGAAGTACATAAATCTAGGAACTGATAATTCACACTAAAGTTCACAGAATTTCATGATGTATGTATTACTTGCTTTATTTTTTTAAACTACAGAATGATAGGGATATCACTAACTACAGATTGAAGTAAGAATCTTTTAAAAAGATCCATGAGTACTTGATTTGTAAAATGACTGCTTTTGACCTCTTAATATTATCAGACTTCAAATAAAAAAATAATTTAAAAACTTATTTACAATTATTAATGCAATTTTACATGTAAAAAAAATCCTTCCAAATTTGAAATCTTACGATTAAAACGTATTTAAAGCAATATGTCAGAAAAAAAAGAGAAAAAAATTTTTTACCAAAAAAAAAAGTATATTCATTTGAATCAAAAAAAATGTTTAATTCTTCATTCTATTTTTAAAAAATCTTATCTTAATAATCTTCAGATTATAAATAAAAAGCATACACACAAATACACACATATGTTTATAGACATATATACATACCTGTATATATACAGGAACATCATGTTTAACTGTTCTTTTTCACTGCTCTTAATAGAAAGATTTGCAAGTTCACCATATGTATGTGTGTATTTATCTATCCATACACACAGAAAGAGAGATATATGGATACATATAGATACCCACATACATATATGTGTGTGTGTATATATATATATATATATATATATATATACACACACACACATATACTTAGTGAAACCTATCAAATTCTATTGCTTTTCTCAAAGTAAAATTTATTATTCCATTGTAATTTTAAAACTCTTTCATAAAACTTGAAACTTAAACATCTTTATCACACTACATTTTTGACCTAGACCACCTTCAAGGGTATGTAATATACATACACATGTAGATATACATATTTAGTGTGTGTGCACACATATGTGTATATATGCATATATGAATATATACACACATCATCATCATCACAGCATTTAGAAAAGAGGTGATAAATGTGCAAATCTGATGCTATGCATGAATGCATAATCATTAACAAGGAAATAAATGGCAAGTCTAAGCATTTATTTACTGAACTACTTCAATTAAGAAGTCAAAATAAATTATGTCCAAAAATTCATTCAGATCTTTCATACTTGCATCTTACTATAATAATTCAGAGATGTCTGACTATTACAACAACAGTATTCATCACATTTTAAAAAAATAACAGTTACAATTTATCTGCCTTGGTTACAGTATTTTTCTGGGAAAGCAAGAAATTTTTCTGGGATCACATTATAATAAAATCAAGATTGTCCCTTCAAGAGTATAGACTAACTTGGCAAAATTTAACAAGATATCTGTTATCTTTATTTGATTCCAGGTAAGAGTTTAAATTTATATTTATAAAAGATCATCATAAAGTTTCCACATTATTCAAAAAGTTTAATTGCCTCGCTCAGAGTTCATGAGGTGGGAAATTTACTATTTAGAAAGGAAATAATATAATGGGAAACTGAGTCAAGAGGTTATTACCCTTACCTTTGCAAAATCGTCTTCTCAACCTTTCCTAAGCATGTGCTGCTCAAAGTGAATAAAATATTAGAATTGCTGCAGTTGAATGTCTATACATAATGAGGTTTTTTTTCCCTGTTAATCAAAGTTCATAAACATACCTGTAAAGATAAATGTCAACTCAATTGTGGGATAGTCTGTTTTTAAAATTTGATTCTCAGGGTCTGCCCAAATGTGCCAATTAGCTATTTTATAAAGATATTGATTTTCTATAGCCAATCTAAGCCCAGGCAGAATGTTAAAATCAAAGGATACTTCTTTGAGACAAGGATATCTATTTTCTGAAGTTAATTCTATAAAAACAAAGATTTAAAAAACTGAGCTTTAGATAATTTGAACTTCTTGAAGGCAATATTTTCCACATTACCCAGAAAACAACCTCTGGGAGTGTCTTTAGATCAAACAGACTACTTTAGAATTAAAAAAAAAATTACCAGAAACATTAAATCGGAATCTAAGGAACCCCCAAAAGAATGATTTTAGAACCAATTATTCCCCTGCTAAATTAGAATAACTAAAACTAATTCACTGAATATTTCACAATAAAATATTATATCAGTCCAAAACTTTGTTGGTGATGGCAGCTACCTCAATGTAAACTAGACAACGAAGATAGAAAATAGAAAGATGTAGATGCCTGAATGATTTCTGAGCCATCCTCAATATGAAACTTAGTTATATCCCATACACACACACACACACAGAGAGAGAGAGAGAGAGAGAGAGAGAGAGAGAGAAAGAGAGAGAGAGAGAGAGAGAGAGAGAGAGAGAGAGAGAACCACTTAATGAAGAATTTTAACCAGACTAGGAAGAGTACTTCTGAATGTTCTAAATGGCCACTTGGAGTAGGGAGTAGGTAGGACATTTTAGAAATCAGAGGTTCTAGTCTAATTAAAACCCCTGAAGGCTCAGCCACATAAGCCAGAAATTTTTCTGTGTATTATGATAATTGTCTTTGAGTCCTTAGTGGTTCACTGGATAGTTAAGGTTGATCACAAGTTGATCTAAAATGAGTCCAAAAGGCAGAAAATTTGGATTCTAAAAATGACTTGTTAAAATTCAGAGTTTCTCAGTTCAATCAATCCTTGCTTTAGACACCTGAATCACAGTGTCTTGATCATAAGAATGTTTAACTAACCAAAGCATAGATCTTAATCTTACTACTTATTATACAGTGTTCCACACTTATAATTACCACTTCAAAAAAGAAAGGAGGGAGGTACATTCTCATTTCTGGCCTCTGTAGTCAAATTTGGTCATTATAATTTTACAAGATTCAGTTTTTGTTGTTGTTGTTCTTTACACTGTTGTAATTGGTGTGTATTTTGTTGTCTTGATTCTCTTTTATTTTGTTTAAATTGGTCTTTTCTCATGAATCTTTGTATTCGTCACATTCATTGTAATTAGAGGTTAATAATTTCAGTTTTGTCTGACTCTTCTTGACTCCGTTTGCAATTTTCTTGGCAAAAATACTGGAGTGGTTTGCCATTTCCTTCTCCAGTTCATTTTACAGATAAGTAAATTGAGGCAAACAGGGTTAAGTGACTTGCTCATACATAAGGTAGGTGTCTGAGGCCAGATTTGTATTCAGGGATATGAATCTTCCTGACTTTATCTGGCTGGCACTCTATCCACTGTGCCACCTAACTGTCCTTCAGTGTTTTCTTACAGAACTATATGAATGTTCTATTGTATTCATAGGTTATTACATGTTACTGCAATTAATTTTTCTGTGAATTCAATAACTATCAATTCAAGACTTCTTTTTTAAAATAAGAATGAGCAGCTTCCAGAGAAGCACCCCCAAATTTCAAGTCTGATTATTAAAATGTAAAAAAAAAACAAACAAAATAAAAATAGAAACATAATAATAATAATGCATAGACATATATAGAACACACAAAGAAGACATATATCCTTTTTTTTATACTTTTAGACAGTGGTTTTTATGATTCAGCTGTATTTTCCCCTTCAAAATTTCCAAGATAAATGTAAACTTCTGTAAACAAGAGAATTTTGAAACGGAAGGTATAGTGCTTCCAATCTCATGACCTACCTCTTTATGGGTTGCCAAATTTGTTATTGGATAACTATCTCCTTTTTAGGTTGATGTGGTACTGAAAATAGATCTACCATATCACAAAAAATATATAGCTAGAAATCTTTTGGTTTTATTATGCTTAAGAGCAGTTCAGAGGTTGAGAATAGGGGAGAAAGTAGAGAGATAACCTCTGAACAACAATTAAGATTCTATCAAGATTTCTTATAGATAGTTGCATTAGAGAGACAGAAAAACAACTTTTTTTCTTTACATGTTACAATCTTGTACATTCTTTTAAACCATAAAAGTTAAAAAAACAGAGATTAATTTATTCCATGCTCCTGTTAGGTCATAAAAGTTGGGCGAATTTAGTTAAACAGAACCATAACCTCACATACTAAGGAAACAAATCTAGTTAAACAGACTCTATGGGTAAACAAAGTCAGTTTACAGATTAAGCTACATTTAGAAGGTTCACAATGGACTAATTGAGAAGGGAGATTTCTATACTTACAGAGGAATTCTTCCTCAAATCAAATTGGTTGGGAAGCATCAATTCCCTTTTTAGTTTCTTATCTGAGGAATGTTTGATACTTTATGTGAATTATGTACTTTACTTTTTGTAAATTTTCAAAATCCCTTGTATAGGTTTTAGCCAGCTCAATAACCTTCTAACTAGGAGAAAAGCCTCTGATTTAACTATATATAATAAAAATTAATAAAAAGGAAATCAAAGATGAAAAATTATCATAATTCCTCATACTCAGCATTTCACCTATTTCCATGCCTTTGTGCAGCTTATCCCTGTCTAAAGCCTAAATGCTCTTCTGCCTCATCTCCCACTTTTACAATGTCTAATTTCTTACATTATTCAGGTCAAGTAATATCTCTTACATAAGAGCTTTCCTGATCTTCCTAGCTATTAGTATCTTCACTCCTCTCTCAATAAAATGACTTTTTATTTTATAAAGTGACACTTAGGGTCAGAATGATTTGAATATAAATTCCATTTCAGAAATTTACCAGCTGAGTGATCCTGGACAATTCACCATCTGTAAAATCCAGTTTCCTCATCTGAAAAATGAAAATAATAATTGAACCTATCTCACAAAGTTGTTGAGAAAATCAAATGAGATACTAGATGTAAAATATTTTGCCATCCTTAAAAGCATCATATAAATATTAGTTATTGTTGTTATTATTACATAGATACTTAAGTCTAAACAGAAGGCTGCACAGTATAGTGAATCAAGAGTTGATTTGGGGGCCAGAAAGATGGGGTTCAGTTGCTAGTTTTGATTTATATTAGCTGTATGATTTTAGACAAATTTTTTAATCTTTCATGCTCTAAACCAGAGGTGTCAAACCAAATAAAATATTTTATTTTATAAATACAAATATAAAAGGAAAATATAAATATTTATTTAAAATAAAATAAATAAATATTTAGATATAAAATATAAATTTTATAAATTTGAAATTTAAATTTATATATAAACTGTAAAAAGAAATTATTTAACAAAATGTTAACATATGATTTTCTTTTTTTTTAATTTATTTATTTTATTTTATTATTATAGTAACTTTTTATTGACAGAATCCATGCCAGGGTAATTTTTTTTACAGCATTATCCCTTGCACTCACTTCTGTTCCGATTTTCCTCCACCCTCCACCCCACCCCTAGATGGCAAGCAGTCCTATATATGTTGAATATGTCTTAGTATATCCTAGATACAATGTATGTTGCAGATCAAACAGTTTTCTTGTTGCACAGGAGATTGGATTCAGAAGGTAAAATAACCTGGGAAGAAAAAAAATGCAAACAGTTTACATTCATTTCCCAGTGTTTTTCTTTAGGTGTAGCTCTTCTGTCCATCATTGATCAATTGAAACTGAATTAGGTCTCTGTCAAAGAAATCCACTTCCATCAGATTACATCTTCATACAGTATCGTTGTTGACGTATATAATGATCTCTTGGTTCTGCTCATTTCACTTAGCATCAGTTCATGTAATTCTCTCCAAGGTTCTCTGTATTCATCCTGCTGGTCATTTCTTCCAGAACAATAATATTCCATAACATTCATATACCACAATTTACCCAACCATTCTCCAATTGATGGGCATCCACTGAGTTTCCAGCTTCTAGCAACTACAAACAGGGCTGTCACAAACATTTGGCACATACTGGTCCCTTTCCCTTCTTTAGTATCTCCTTGGGGTATAAGCCCAGTAGAAACACTGCTGGATCAAAGGGTATGCACAGTTTGATAACTTTTTGGGCATAATTCCAGATTGCTCTCCAGAATGGTTGGATTCGTTTGACGCTCACCAACAATGTATCAGTGTCCCAGTTTTCCCGCATCCCCTCCAACAATCATCATTATTTTTTCCTGTCATCTTAGCCAATCTGACAGGTGTGTAGTGGTATCTCAAGAGTTGTCTTAATTTGCATTTCTCTGATTAATAACGATTTGGAACACTGTTTCATATGAGTGTTAATAATTTCAATTTCATCATCTGAAAATTGTCTGTTCATATCCTTTGACCATTTATCAATTGGAGAATGGCTTGGTTTCTTATAAATTAGAGTCAGTTCTCTATATATTTTGGAAATGAGGCCTTTATCAGAACCTATAACTGTGAAGATGTTTTCCCAGTTTGTTGCTTCCCTTCTAATCTTGTTTACATTAGTTTTGTTTGTACAGAAGCTTTTTAATTTGATGTAATCAAAATTTTCTATTTTGTGATCAATAATGGTCTCTAGTTCGTCTTTAGTCACAAATTTCTTCCTCCTCCACAAGTCTGAGAAATAAACTATCCTATGTTCCTCCAATTTGTTTATAATCTCGTTCTTTATGTCTAAATCATGGACCCATTTTGATCTTATCTTGGTATACGGTGTTAAGTTGGGTCCATGCCTAATTTCTGCCATACTAATTTCCAGTTATCCCAGCAGTTTTTGTCAAATAATGAATTCTTATACCAAAAGTTAGGATCTTTGGGTTTGTCAAACACTAAATTGCTATAGTTGACTATTCTGTCTTGTGAACCTAACTTGTTCCACTGATCAACTAATCTATTTCTTAGCCAATACCAAATGGTTTTGGTGACTGCTGCTTTATAATATAGTTTTAGATCAGGTACAGCTAGGCCACCTTCATTTGATTTTTTTTTTCATTGATTCCCTTGAGATTCTTGACCTTTTATTATTCCATATGAATTTTGTTGTTATTTTTTCTAGATCATTAAAATATTTTCTTGGAAGTCTGATTGGTATAGCACTAAATAAATAGATTACTTTAGGGAGTATTGTCATCTTTATTATATTCGCTCGACCTATCCAGGAGCACTTGATATTTTTCCAATTGTTTAAGTCTGACTTTATTTGTGTGGAAAGTTTTTTATAATTTAGCTCATATAATGCTTGACTTTCCTTTGGTAGATAGATTCCCAAATATTTTATGCTGTCGACAGTTATTCTGAATGGAATTTCTCTTTGTATCTCTTGCTGTTGGATTTTGTTGGTGATGTATAAAAATGCTGAGGATTTATGGGGATTTATTTTATAACCTGCAACTTTGCTAAAGTTATGGATTATTTCTAATAGCTTTTTTGTAGAATCTCTGGGGTTCTCTAAGTATACCATCATATCATCTGCAAAGACTGATAGTTTAGTTTCCTCACTGCCTATTCTGATTCCTTTAATCTCTTTCTCGACTCTTATTGCCGAGGCTAGTGTTTCTAATACAATATTGAATAATAATGGTGACAGTGGGCAACCTTGCTTCACTCCAGATCTTACTGGGAAAGATTCCAGTTTTTCCCATTGCATATGATGCTTACTGATGGTTTTAAATATATGCTCCTGACTATTTTAAGAAAAAGTCCATTTATTCCTATACTCTCAAGTGTTTTTATTAGGAATGGATGTTGGATTTTATCAAATGCTTTTTCTGCATCTATTGAGATGATCATATGGTTTTTGTTAGTTTGCTTATTGATATAGTCAATTATGCTAATAGTTTTCCTAATATTGAACCAGCCCTGCATTCCTAGTATAAATCCTACTTGGTCATAGTGTATTATCCTGGGGATGATTTTCTGTAATCTTTTTGCTAATATTTTATTTAAGATTTTAGCATCGATATTCATTAGAGAGATTGGTCTATAATTTTCTTTCTCTGTTTTCAGCCTACCTGGTTTAGGTATCAGTACCATGTCTGTGTCGTAAAAGGAGTTTGGTAGGACTCCTTCAGTCCCTATTTTTTCAAATAGTTTATATAGCATTGGAGTTAATTGTTCTTTAAATGTTTGGTAGAATTCACATGTAAATCCATCTGGTCCTGGGGATTTTTTCTTAGGGAGTTGGTTAATAGCTTGTTCTATTTCTTTTTCTAAGATGGGACTGTTTAGGATATTTACTTCTTCCTCTGTTAATCTGGGCAAGCTATATTTTTGAAGGTATTCTTCCATTTCATTTAAGTTGTCAAATTTATTGCCATAAAGTTGGGCAAAGTAATTCCTAATTATTGCTCTAATTTCCTCTTCATTAGTGGCGAGTTCTCCCTTTTCATTTTTAAGACTAACAATTTGATTTTCCTCTTTCCTTTTTTTAATCAGATTTACTAAGGGTTTGTCTATTTTGTTGGTTTTTTCATAGAACCAACTCTTAGTTTTATTAATTAATTCAATAGTTTTTTTACTTTCAATTTTATTGATCTCTCCTTTTATTTTTAGAATTTCAAGTTTAGTGTTTGACTGGGGGTTTTTAATTTGTTCCTTTTCTAGCATTTTTAGTTGCAAGCCCAATTCGTTGACCTTCTCTTTCTCTACTTTATGCAAGTAAGCCTCTAGAGATATGAAATTTCCCCTTATTACCGCTTTGGCTGCATCCCACACATTTTGATATGATGTCTCATTATTGTCATTTTCTTGGGTGAAGTTATTAATTATGTCTATGATTTGCTGTTTCACCCAATCATTCTTTAGTATGAGATTATTTAGTTTCCAATTATTTTTTGGTCTACTTTCCCCTGGCTTTTTGTTGAATGTAATTTTTATTGCATTGTGGTCTGAAAAGGAGGCATTTACTATTTCTGCCTCACTGCATTTGAGTTTGAGGTTTTTATGTCCTAATATATGGTCTATTTTTGTATAGGTTCCATGAACTGCTGAAAAGAAAGTGTACTCCTTTCTGTCTCCATTTCGTTTTCTCCAGAGGTCTATCATATCAAACTTTTCTAGTATTCTATTTATCTCTTTGACTTCTTTCTTGTTTATTTTGTGATTTGATTTATCTAATTCTGAGAGTGCAAGGTTGAGATCTCCCACTATTATAGTTTTGCTATCTATTTCTTCTTGCAGCTCTCTTAATTTCTCTTTTAAGAATTTAGATGCTACACCACTTGGTGCATATATGTTTAATATTGATATTGCTTCATTATTTATGCTACCCTTTAGCAAGATATAGTGCCCTTCCTTATCTCTTTTAATTAGATCAATTTTTGTTTTTGCTTGATCTGAGATCAGGATGGCTACCCCTGCTTTTTTGACTTCACCTGAAGCATAGTAGATTTTGCTCCATCCTTTTACCTTTATTCTGCATGTATCTCCCTGCTTCAGGTGTGTTTCCGGTAAACAACATATTGTAGGATTCTGGCTTTTAATCCATTCTGCTAATTACTTCCTCTTTATGGGGGAGTTTACTCTATTCACATTTATGGTTAAAATGACCAATTCTATATTACTTGCCATCTTGTTAACCCCTATTTATGCTTTTCTCCCTTCTTTCCCCCTTCCCAGTATTAAACTTGTGAGCACCACTTGCTTCTCACAGCCCTCCCTTTTTAGTATCCTCCTCCCCACCTTAGAGTTCCTCCCCCTATCTTACTCCTTTCCCTCACAGTTTCTGTATTCCCTTCTGCTTAGCTTATTCCTTCCCTTTTCACTTTTCCCTTCTCACTTTTCAATGAGATGGGAGAAGTTTCACCATACATTGAATATGTCTAAAATTTTTTCTCTTAAAGTCAATTCTTATGGCAGTAAAATACCCACTATATTCATCCCCCTCCATTCTTTCTCTCAGATATAATAGGTTTCCTTTGCCTCTTTGTGAGATATAGTACCCCCACTTTACCCTTTTTCTGATACAATGTCCTTTCCACCTCTAATTTCTAGAACAAGGTATACATGTATTTTTTATACATCTTTACAGCAGAAATATAGTTCCCAAGATTTCTTTTTACCTTTTTAGGTTTTTCTTGAGTTCTATATTTGCAGATCAAACTTCTTGTTAAGTTCTGGTTTTTTCACCAAAAATAGGTGAAATTCACTTATTTCGTTGAATGACCATCTTCTTCCCTGGAAAAAGATGCTCATTCTGGCTGGGTAAGTTATTTTTGGTTGCATACCGAGTTCCTTAGCCTTTTGGAATATCATATTCCAGGCCCTTCGATCTTTTAATGTGGATGCTGCTAGATCTTGGGTGATCCTTATTGTGGCTCCTCTATATTTGAATTGGGTTTTTCTAGCCGCTTGGAGTATTTTTTCCTTTGTTTGAGGGTTCTGGCATTTGGCCACTATATTTCTTGGTGTTTTGATTTTAGGATCCCTTTCAGTGGGTGATCGATGAATCCTTTCAATGTCTATTTTACCCTCTGTTTCTATGACTTCTGGGCAGTTCTCTTTGATAATTTCCTGGAAAATAGTGTCCAGGCTCTTTTTTTCATCGTATTTTTCTGGGAGTCCAATAATTCTCAGATTGTCTCTCCTAGACCTGTTTTCCAGGTCTGTTGTTTTCCCCAGAAGGTATTTCACATTTTTCTCCATTGTTTGGTTTTTTTGGTTTTGCTTGACTGATTCTTCTTGTCTCCTCAAGTCATTCAATTCCATTTGTTCTATTCTGATTTTCAATGAAGTGTTTTCTTCACTCACTTTTTTTATATCTTTTTCTAATTGTCCAATTTGTTCTATGGAATGTTTTTCCATTTTGCCAATTTTATTCTTTAGTGAGCTATTTTCTGTTTCCAGTTCACTAATCCTATTTTTCAAGGATTTGATTTCTTTATCCACTCTGTCTTTAAATGAGTGAGATGACTTCTCCAGACTCTCTTGCCAAGCCTCCCTCTCCTTTTCCCATTTTTCTTCTAGCTCTCTTGTGAGAGCCTTTTTAATTTCTTCTATGAGATTCATCTGTGCTGAGGAACAGATGATCTCCTCCTGTGGGGATTCACCTGGAGATAATCTGTTTTTAGTCTCCTCAGGGTTTAGAGTCTGTTCTCTGTCCGTATAAAAGCTGTCAATCGTTAAAGTCCTTTTTAACTTTTTGCTCATTTTGTCAGAGAAGAATCAGAGACAAACTAGCAAAGAAAAAAAAGGAAAAAAAACCCCAAATGGAATCTGCTTTTTTGGGGGAGGGGCTGGGTGGCATTACCGAGCTTCCTCTACAGACTGAGGGGGCAGCAGCGAGGCACTAGCAGGACTGTGTTGCGCCTGCGCTCTGAGACTCTGAGAGCGTGCTGAGACGCTGTGGGGGAGGGGTGGCCAGTCCCAAGGAACTCCAGCTGTTTGGGGTTGTATTCTTCACCCCCGGTGTTTTTAGCTTCTCTGCTGGGCTACTGACTTGCTGCCAGGGCAAAGTATCCAATCCTGTAGTGAAGCTCTCCCCACAGAGACGGCTGAGATCACACCCCAACCCCCCTCCGGTCTGCTCGGCTGTGAGCTGCCTGCCGAGCTCTTGCTGCCGCTGCCTGCCCTCAGCCTGTGCCCGATCTAAAACCGTCCTGCCCTTGAGCAAAAACAGACCTTTCCTGTCGAATCTCAAGGATGTCTTCTCTTGGTAACTGTTTGTGGGGTTTTTTTTCAGTCAGGCATTAATTCAGAGACTTGTAATGAGATGGATTCTGAGAGAAAATGCCAACATATGATTTTCAAAGTCCATATGTTGCCCACAAGGATCCTTATAATGATTTAGAGTCAACCTCTTCTTTTTCCCTCACAACACCTACCCTTTCCACGAACCTTATTTCTCTTTCTATTTGAGTTTAACACCAGTGTTCTAGATAGACTCTCTAAGGCTATAAATTCTAGAAACTGTGCCAACCTGCCATGGCAAAGGTTCCTCTTTGGGAGCTCCCTACACCAATAAAATTGTAGAGCCAATCTTTATGCTACACTAATGTGTACAGGTAGGAATGTAATTTCCTTCGGAGAAAGTAAACTCTTTTATGGCTGGGATTATTTTATTTTTGTCTTAGTATCCCTAGTATCAAGTACAATGCTTATGACATAATAGGTCATTTGTTTAATTAATTGCTTTAATTAAAAATTAATTTCTTTGAAATACATAATATTCTTAAAGTTTTTATTACTTTACAACACATTGTTGAGAAGATAGCCCAACATGATTAGGATCCCCCTTTGTGTCTTGGGTTTGTCAAAAGAATTAATACATGGAGAGCAGGCAGATGACATACTGGATAGAGTACCAGCCCTGAAATCAGGAGGATCTGAGTGACTCTAGGCAAGTCACTTGACCCCAATTGCCCAAGAAAAAAAAAAAGGATTATCATGCTCAATCATTTTTCAAGTTAAAGGACAAAGATTTATTATACTGCTATACAATGGGCTGATTTCCAAAGCAAAGAGGCAGAAGCAAGACATAACTTTATAGGATAGAGAAACAAAGATTAGATTGATATGCTAATATTATTATGGTTTAGAGGTATAATGCAGAGTGGTAAGGATGGGGTAGTTCCTATCACTGAGTTCTACAGCTTACAGACCATGAGACTCAGTATTAAATTACTGCTATTGCCCAGAATTGTTTGTGCCACTCCCAACATCAGCTAACTTTAGGGTTTTTCAGACCTTGCAACTTTCTCACACCTCATTAACATTGTGTTATGTGTTAAATATACATAAATTAATTTGGAATATATGAAACTGATTTCAATAGTATAAAGAACTAATGAGGAAACACTTTCTCCCTATACAAAAAGGTGAGTTAAAGCTACATTGTGACATGGCTGAAAAGGTTGTTTAGAGACACAATGTAAAATGTTTTAAATGCCAAAAGGAGAAAACCATGCAGACTCACAACTATTTTGCAACATAGAATTTTAATTAGTTTCTTGAAGCACTAAAAATTTCATTAACTTGGCTAAGATCAAAAGGTTAGCATTTGTCAGACACAGGATTTGAACTCAGGGCTTTCTGACTTAGAGGAAATTCTATATAAGGGTAGTTCTCTATCTTTATATAAGTCAAACTACATTTTTCAGGCTGATTATAGTGAAGTAAAAAACTTTAACTATATTCATCAGCCTCTCAGACCCCAAGCTAAAAGTAGCAGAGCTATTCTAACTTCAGATGCTAAACATATGGGCTGCCTTTAGGGAAAGGAAGAGAAGAAATTGATTTAGGACTAGGAAGAGAGAAATTGACTTAGACTTCCATGTAGCAGAGGGAATTTGTCTGACTTGTCTTTATCATTATAAAAGTTCCCAATAAAAACCAGTCCCTACCTTAAAGCCATCACTGATCATCAGAGATAACCCCTTCAACATATTACTCTTGAGGTTCATAAAGAGTCCCCCAGAAGATTGGGGTCAAAGACCAGTGTGGAGAGTTATCTCAAAAGAATTTGCAGGCTTGAACCCATATCCAAATCAAGGGGCAGAGTTTATTGTAATCATAATGCCAATTGAAGCAGGCTAAGTTTCAAAAGAATTTAACAAGGAACCAAGAGAAAGAAGATAGATTTATAGGACAAAGTTAGATGGAGCTTCATGTTACTTATTTGCTAATTTTATGGCTTACCGATAGATTTGAGGGGTGATCTATTCACTATTGTCTCAGGAATTTTATTATCACTGACCAACAGATTATCTCTTACAATCAGTTCTGTTTGTGGGACTAAGGCTAGAAGACTTTAGAATCATTGAAAGATAGATTGTTAGAACAATAGTATTCCAAAGTCAGAGGACCTCAGAATCATTAATATATCTTCCCTAAACCTTAAGGGAAGAAATATTATATTCCTAGGCCAGAAGACTTTTATAATCATTGATAAACAAATTATTAGAACAGAAGCACTCTAAGGTTGGGGGACCTAAGGAACACTAATTTTAAAGCCAGAAAACTTTATAATCATTGACAGATTGTTGGAACCGAAGCACTCTAAGGATAGGGGACCTCCTTACTGCTGTGTTTTCTCTAGAAGCATATTTTCCCCCTCTCAAGTAATTTGCACCCCAAGTTCATTTGGGACAAAGGGACAGAGATCTCAGCTTCTGGGATTGCTTCATGCTGATAAAGGGTGAAGAGCTGTCCCTGCCTAGTGGAGTCCAGACTGAGGAGAGGAGGCACATGGCTTGAAGATGGAGGCAGCATCCAGGGTTTGCTGAGTGTCAGAATCAGTTAGGTGATGGTATTCAAGTTGAACAAGTAATTGCAAGTTCATAACTTGAAGTCTGGAAGAAACAAATCTCACAAGTAGATTAAAAATGCAAAGGCCAAATATGAGCAAAAAAAAAAAAAGAATAATTAAAAGTAGACTTAGTATAGGGATTGGTAGGGACAATAGCCAGGAACATCACCCAGAGTAAGACTTGGGATGGGGTGGATGAGAGAATCATGAATGTCTCACAATCAGACAATTTTCCCTAAGATAAATACCAAAAAACATTTCCCTCAAATCCCTGATTTTATTTCCTCAAAGGAGTAGGAGTAATGGGTAGAATAGTGTGACATTATACACAGTGAAAGTAGTGCTGGGGTGGTCGAGAGTGCTTGCACCATAATGTTTAAAAGGCATTAAGCACTGGGTAGAGAGGATGACATGCAAAGTGGAAATAATAATCTTAAATAGGTTTGATCTCCTTTAGGAAAAACTTTTGAGCCTTTTCAGTCTTACAAGGCTTTTACCCAATTAGTAAAGATGTCAACAGAAACCAAAAGCAGTTTGAAATCCCTGCAAGGGGGCATATGTGTAAAATCTGTTAGTCCTTCCCTACATATATACCCCTCCTCCAGACAGACTTCAGGATAGAGGGGTTAACAGCCCTTTCAGGATTTACTGGGGCAAAAACTGGGCAGGACTGAATTGGAGAGCATTTTTTCCCAAGTGAGTAGCTTGGTGTATGCCACAGAGAAGTTTCCACTGGCTATCCTCTGCAATTAGAAGTTGGCCTAAGGGTGTTTGAAACCACCCAGAAGGAAAAAGGGTGTTCCCCCTTTCTTTAGTAAGGGCTTGTTCCTGAGAGATAAATGAGAGAGTGTAGGAGTCAGGGAGTTGGGGAGCCAAAGGTCATGAACAAAGACAAATAGACAAATAAGCAGCAGCACAGGCAGTTGAATCGGCAACCCTGTTTCTCTTGGTCTGAAGTGAAACCCCCTTCTAGTGTCCTTTAAGAAAGATAACAAAAACATCTCTAAGTCCATGGACAGCTTGCAATAATTGTAAAATTTCCCCTGAATGTTTAATTGGGAAATCTAATTATTTATGTATTTATTTATTAATGTCAAAAGTTCCCTTTCTTTCCATATAACCCCATGAGTGTGCAAAACATGAAAGGCATATTTGGAATCAGTATAGAATCACTCTCATTCCTTTGCCCCGGTTTCAAAGGCTTAGTAAAGCAATGAGTTCAGCTGTCTGGGCAGAGATCTGACGGGGGAAGTAGCTTAGTCTCCAAGGTGCTATTGAGGCAGAATAACCTGCCTTCCTTTCCCCATTTTCAAGAAAACTGTACCCATCTATAAACCATTCACACTCTGGGTTGTAGAGAGGAATGTCCCTCAAGTCAGGTTGGCTGGAGTAGGCAGAATCTAAAGTTTCTGCACAATTATTTACAATGTCACTCGATTTGAGTGTTGTCAGGGAATAGGATGATAGGGTTGAGAGTGGCACACCCAGAGAGTCAAGTCTGGGATATCTAGCAGGAAAGCCTGATATCTGCTAAACCTTCCACTAGCAAGCCACTGATGCCCTTTGGCTTCTAAAATGCTCTGAATCTCATGGGTTGTTAGAATCTCTAATCATTAGCCTATGGTGAGCTTAGAGGCTTCCTCAATTAGAAGGGCTGTGGCAGCCATTGCTCTAAGGCAGAAGAGTCACCCCCAAGACACCAAATTTCTTTGAGAAGTAAGCAAGGGGTCTGGGAGAGAATCTCAGGGATTGAGTCAGACACCTAAGACTTGGCTCTGCCTTTCATCAACATACAGAATAAAAGACTTCAGGTAAGGCTAAGACAGGACAAAAGATTACTTTAGCTTTCAGGGTCTTAAAAGTCTGGTCCTGGTCAGAGCCTCCATTCCAGGGGAATTGTGTCAGGTTCTTGGACAGAATCATAGAAGGGCTTGGCAAAAATGAAAGTTAGATATAAAATCCAACTATACCCAGGAAAATACACAGCTGTTTCTTTGAGGAAGGTTCAGGGAGTGAAATAAGATTGCTTCCTCTCTGCTGTGAACAAAAGGGAGGTGGGAGTTAATTCATGGCCTAAATATTTAACAGACTGATATGCAATGTTGGACCCTTAGGCAAAGAAACTTCATAGCACTGGTGGGGAGAAAGAAAGGGCTAGAAGTTAAGGGTTTTTATAGCTGCAGCCAAACAAGCCTCTCACTGAGGCTGCAGATCAAGATGTCATCTACATACTAAATAGCCTGTGCTTGTCCAAATATGTGAGGGCTGTCATGGAAGCCCTGAGCTACCTCCATGTTATGGACTTGAGTGCCCATGCTAATTAGTGAGGGTTATGTAACCCTGGATTTTCTTGTTGAAAGGCAAAAAGAAATTGTGACTCTATGCAATGGTATGCAAAAGAAAGCATCTTTAAGGTATAAGATAGAAAACCTTTGTGTCCCCTGGGATACTGGGCTCATGGTTTCTACTGACCATTTTCTCTTTTTATAGAAATTTGCTATAAGAGGAAAAAGTAGGGACATGATTATAATAGTATCAAAACAGGTTTTTCAGGCTTCAGCCTGAAAGCACATAAAGCAACGTTAGCTCTGTTTGACAACGAATCATGCAGTAACAATTCCACCTCAAAGCCAGACTTAAGAATAATCAGGTGGGAAATAAAGAAACAGAACTGGGAAACTGAGTCAGAAGCATCCAACCCTGAGCAGAGACTAAGGTTGTCCTCCCAGCTCTTTCCCAGATAAGATGTCCACCTATGACAATTCAGCAAGGAATTAACTTATGGTATTTCTCTGAAAAGGTGGGTTACTGGCTTAATAATCAGACAATCAAATTCAATACTCCTTAAGAATATCAGATACTGTCCCAAGAGATTTTATCTCTAATGGCAAATTCTACTAATCACAGCTTAGGGCTAAATAACATTTTTTAAAGTTTACCAGAACTTTAACATATAGGATATTTTATTTAACATTTAGATTCTTAGTATACATAATCCTTTTTAGAACTATACTTACTAAACACTCATTTCTCAGGGCTTATGATCTTGCTTATACTGATGGTTTCAAGAAAACTGGCAAATTTATACATTAAGGGGAGTTGACATGGAACCCAGAGAAGAGGCTGAGCTTGCTGTTGCCCATCCCAATTATTCTTAGTGTTTTCATGGGCTGTGCTGTTTGTTTTCCTTTTTCTTTTTTAAATTTTATTATAGCTTTTTATTTACAAAAAATATGCATGGGTAATTTGCAAGGGTAAGGGACTCTTGCAAAACCTTCTGTTCCAAATTTTCCCCACCCTCTCCCCTAGATGACAGGTAATCCAATACATGTTAAATATGTTAAATTCAATACATGTATACATATTTACCTAGCTATCTTGCTGCACAAGAAAAATTGCACTAGAAAGAAAAAAAAAAAAAAACCTGAGAAGAAAAACAAAAATGCAAGCAAACAATAACAAAAAGAATGAAAATGCTGTCTTGTGGTCCACACTCAGTTCCCATAGCCCTTTTTCTGGGTGTAAATGGTTCTCTTCTTTACTGAACAATTGTAACTGGTTTGAATAATTTCATTGTTGAAAGAGCCATTTTCATCAGAATTGATCATCGTATGACTTTGTTGTTGTCCTGAATAATGATCTTCTGGTTCTGCTTATTTCACTTAGCATCAATTCATAGAAGTTTCCCGAGGCCTCTCTGAAATCATCCCGTTGGTTGTTTCTTACAGAACAATAATATTCCAGAATATTCATATTCCATAATTTATTCAGCTATTCTCCAATTGATGGGCAACCATTCAGTTTCCAGCTTTTAGCCACTACAAAAAGGATTACCACAAACATTTTTGCACATGTTGGTCCCTTTCCCTCCTTTAAGATTTTTTTGGGATATATGCCCAGTGGTAACACTCCTGGGTCAAAGGGTATGCAAAGTTTGATAATTTTTTGAGCATAGTTTCAAATTGCTCTCCAGAATGGTTGGATCTGTTCACAGTTCCACCAACAATGTATCAGTGTCCCAGTTTTCCCACATCCCCGCCAAAATTCATCATTATCTTTTCTTGTCATCTTAGCCAATCTGAGAGATAAATAGTGGTATCTAAGAGTAACCTTAATTTGCATTTCTCTGATCAACAGTGATTTGGAGCACCTTTTCATATGACTAGAAATAGTTTCAATTTCTTCATCTGAAAATTGCCTATTCATATCCTTTGACCATTTATCAATTGGAGAATGGCTTGATTTCTTATAAATATGAGTCAATTCTCTATATAATTTGGAAATGAGGCCTTTTCAGAACTTTTGAATGTAAAAACATTCTCCCAGTTTATTGCTTCCCTGCTAATCTTGTCTGCATTAGTTTTGTTTGTACAAAAACTTTTTAACTTAATATAATTATCTATTTTGTGATCAATAATCATTTCTAGCTCTTCTTTGGTCACAAATTCCTACCTCCTCCACAGGGCTGAGAGGTAAACTATCCTGTGTTCTTCTAATTTATTTATAATATCATTCTTTATGTTTAGATCATGAACTCATTTTGACCTTATCTTGGTATACAGTGTTAGGTGTGGGTCAATGCCTACTTTCTGCCATACTAGTTTCCAATTTTCCCATCAATTTTTGTCATATATTGAATTCTTATTCCAAAAGCTTTGGGTCTTTGAGTTTCTCAAATACTAGATTGCTATAGTTATTGACTATTTTGTCCTGTAAACCTAAGTTTCTTAGCCAGTACCAAATGATGAGCACTTTTGATGACCACTACTTTATAATATAGTTTTAGATCTGGTACAGCTAGGCCACCTTCATTTGTTTTTTTATTTCCATTAATTCCCTTGAAATTCTTGACATTTTGTTTTTCCAGATGAATTTTGTTGCTATTTTTTCTAGGACAGTAAAATAGTTTCTTGGGAGTTTGACGGGTAAAGGACTAAATAAATAGATCAGTTTAGGTAGTATTGTCATCTTTATTATATTTGTTTGACCTATCCAAGGGCACTTGATATTTTTCCAGTTGCTTAGATCTGACTTTATTTGTGTGGAAAGTGTTTTATAGTTTTGCTCATATAGTTCCTGACCCTCCTTTGGAAGATAAGTTCCCAAATATTTTATCCTATCAACAACTATTATAAATGGAATTTTTCTTTGTATCTCTTGATGTTGGATTCTGTTAGTAATGTATAAAAATGCTGATGATTTATGTACATTTATTTTGTATCCTACAACTTTGCTAAAGTTGTGGATTATTTCTAATACCTTTTTAGCTGATTCTCTGGGGTTCTTCAAGTATACCATTAAATCATCTGCAAAGAGTGACAATTTAGTTTCCTCATAACCTATTTGAATTCCTTTAATCTCTTTTTCTTCTCTTATTGCCAAAGCTACCCCTGATATTATTGGGAATAGTTCCAGTTTATCCCCATTACATATGATGCTTACTGACGTTTTAAGAAAAAAGTCCATTTATTCCTATACTCTCTAGTGTTTTTAATAGGAATGGGGTTTGGATTTTATCAAATGCTTTTTCTGCATCTATTGAGATAATCATATGGTTTTTGTTCATTTGGTTATTGATATAATCAATTATGCTAATAGTTTTCCTAATATTGAACAATCCTGCATTCCTGGTATAAATCCTACTTGATCATGGTGTATTATCCTGGAAATGATTTTCTGTAATCTCTTTGCTGATATTTTATTTAAGATTTTTGCATCAATATT
Organism: Sarcophilus harrisii; assembly: GCF_902635505.1. Lineage (NCBI taxonomy): Eukaryota > Metazoa > Chordata > Mammalia > Dasyuromorphia > Dasyuridae > Sarcophilus > Sarcophilus harrisii. Next base: position 201,290,851 of record NC_045426.1, read on the forward strand.
CATTAGGAAGATTGGTCTGTAATTTTTTTTTCTCTGTTTTTGTCCTTGCTGGTTTAGGTATCAGTACCATGTCTGTGACATAAAAATATTTGGTAGGAATCTTTAGTTTCTTTTTTTTTTTTTCAAATAGTTTATATAATATTGAAGTTAATTATTTTTTAAATGTTTGGTAGAATCCACATATAAATCCATCTGGTCCTGGGAATTTTTTTCTTAGGGAGTTGATTAATAGCTTGTTCTATTTTTTTTTTCTAAAATGATACTACTTAAGCAATTTACTTCATCCTCTGTTAATCTGGAGGAAATCAAATTGATATGGCATAAAGCTGGGCAAAGTAACTTCTAATTATTGCTCTAATTTCCTCTTCATTGGTGGAAAGTTCTCCCTTTTCATTTTTAAGACTTTCATTTTAAGATTTTCCTCTTTCCTTTTTCTAATCAAATTAACTAAATTCACCTCTGATATCCCAAAGAAGGTGGCAAAGGTTCCCTAAGAATTTTGCTGAAAATTGCAAGAATTTTCAAGTCTGGGTGTCCACTGTCAAAGAAAATTTGCTGAGTGTGGAGCTTAAGATGATCCAGATAAACTTTTCTCAGTTGCCTGGGGTATCCCAGCTATAAAATTGAGACAGAAACAATGGCTTACCTTAACAAGGAGAGAATCAAGCCAGAGGAGACCAAACTCCCCATACAAAACCACCAAATGTTGAGGTTCAGAAAGAACCCCCAAAAGGTTGGGGGTCACAGACCCGTGTCTAGAGGTGTCTCAAAAGAATTCGAAGGCTTAAACCCATATCCAAGTCAAGGGGCAAAGTTCATTGTAATTGTAATGCCAATTGAAGGGACTCAGTTCCAAAAGAATTTAGTAAGTGTTTGGGACAAAAAAAAAAAAACCTATCCAAATTGACTATTACAGAGATCACTCATAGAAAGCAGAATTATTTATTAGAATCTCAAGAAGTGGACTCCATCCTGGTCTGTGAGCCGAATTTACAGCAGGACAGGGCCACTCCCTTGAAAATGTTCACAGCTTTTATACATTTCAGACAAAGAACCTCCAAAATCCCACTCTCAATATAGTGTGATTGGTTACATAAGTCTATTCCCCTATTTGGTCAGTGGAATGCAGTAGACGTATAGCTTTCTCCCCAGTCTCCTTCTTTGAACAACAGAATATAGTCCAGGCCTTATCTAAAATCACATGCTTCCTAAACTGAGGCCTTTAAAGCTTTAAATAACAGTCCCTGATCAGTAAGTGCTTAATCTGTAAATTCCTCACCTTTTTCCCACACATAAGGTACCAAGAGAAAGAAGATAGCTTTGCAGGACAAAGTTAGACCAGAGCATTTTTATGCTAATTTTATGGCTTACAGGGCTGTCAGTCAATAATGTTTGTAGCTATTCTAAGGCCAGAAGACTTTGGAATCATTGACAAATTGTTAGAACAATACTACTTCAAGGTCAAAGGGCTTCAAGATCACCAATACATCTTCCCTAAAGTTTAAGGGAAGAAATATTATTATATTCTTAGGCCAGAAGACTTTAAAAATCACTGAGATTATTAGAACAGAAGCACTCTAAGATCAGGAGACCTCCTTAATGCTGTTTCCCCTAGAAGCTATATCCTGTCATTACTACTTTCAAAGTATAATCCATGGGGTCATTGAAAGTCAAATATGACCGAACAACAAAATAAATTATCATTATTATAAAAGGCAGTTTAGGTGAAAGAGCAGCTATATGCACAGTGATTAGCGAGTCTGTACTATAGAGAAGATTCTCTTTTCCTGAGTTTAAATCCAGACTCAGATACTTATTAGATATGTGACACTGCATAAGTCACTTAACCCTGTCTGCCTCAGTTTCCTGTTCTGTAAAATGACCTATAAAAAAGGTTGTGACAAACCACTCTACTATCTTTTTCAAGAAAATCCCAAATAAGGTCAGGAAGAGTCAGAGGACTGAAATGAGACAACAATAACCCCTTGAGCTATTTACAAAGAATCTGGAGTGAAAGGCCAAATGAAACAATTGGTGAGGGCAACCTAGGAGTTTTGAGGCCTTTTACTTCTGGCTCTAATTGTAGGAAGGGCCTATTCTATCCCTCAATCTGTCATTCAAGCTGGAATGGACTCCCTGTCCCAGCAGGTTAGCTAAGCATTGAACTAGTGGAGAAATTAGCTCTCCTTAGAATTTAGGATTGGAAAGAGAATTAGATTCCAAAATCTAAATTTTGATTTTCTTTTTTTTACTCATACACAAAGAAAAGAAGATAAAAGAAAATGTGCTTGTTTAGACTGGATAGATGAGTAAAGACCTTGCATGCATTTATTTGCATGGGAATACTGGTATTCACAGAGGGATCAGGACTCCTGGGGAATCAAATTGTAATGGCTTGGTAAAATCCTGCCAGCAAAGTCTACAAATGAGAGATGGGGTTGGGTAGGGACTGGAAAAATTATAAGAAAAGGAAAAAAAATTGTCAGATAAGAGATGGGAGCTTTCAATGAGAGTGAGAGAGGCTTTGAAACAGCAAGAGCCCTCATTTTCATTAGATAAAGACCAAAATGCCCTGGAGGGTAACAGAAATAGGGGAAAGGTTTAAGGAATGGAAAGACAGAGGAAGAAAAACTCAGGACTAATCAACCCCACCCCCAGCCACATGAGACAATCTTACTCCACCCCCATACTGGCCTTCACTCTGATTATAGATGGATAATACGCATAAAATATTCATCGTAAGTTAAGGCAGGCAACTAGTCCCTGGTAAGAATTTAGTTGAATAAGGTGTATATATGGTTTGGGATTTCACTGGTAAGGAAAGTGTTCCAGCTGGATGTGAAAGAAACAAGAGCAGTATAGTTTTGTTTTGTTTTTTAAAACTAAGATTAAAAGAATGCAGCGTATATTTAAGGGAGTTAGAAGAGGAAATGAGTAGAAAATTGTGTAGGCTGAATAGAAGGTTTTGGAGATTTGCAGAGAAGTAGAAAAGGTTTTTAGATCTTTGTAATATGCAGTTTGTAATTCCTCCAAAGCTTCAAGGGGGGAAGAGGGGGATGGGAATGGAGAACTGTCAATTAGTCTTATCAAGAAAGAGTTAAGGGGACTAAGAATTGATCCAGCTCTTTGAGAAAATAGGAAAAAAAGTTTTAGGAGCTGAGAATTGTCACCAATTGTCTTTAAAAATGAATTTATTGATAATCATAGATTGCTTTTTGAAGTACTACCAATAAATGATCCTTGAATGAAATGAGATTTTAATATTACCATTAACAATTATAAATCTGGATTTGATTTGGTAGAAATCTGTCCTGAAAGTAAATTGGAATGTGGTCTAAATGTGTTCTCTTATTAGGATAATTGTAGTAAAGAAATTTATTCGTTATTTGACGTTAAAACATAAAAAAAAAACAAAAACAAAAACAAAAAACTGCTGGGAAATGGGATCAAAGAAACCAGAGTTAAAGTCCAATATTACTTATTACTTATTATTAACTTATTACTTATTACTTTTTACTTATTACTGTGTAACTTATTAATGTGTAACTTAACCTCTGTTTAAAGGGGAAAATGAATTAATAACATTTATGTCCCAGTGTGTTATCACAGCTAAGTACTATATCATTGGTTATATTGGTATATTGGTATAACATTGGTTAACTATTATTTTTATTATTAATTCTTTAATTGAATGTAGTTGCTCCATACTAAATAACTATATTGGGGTTTTAGACATGATCAGAGTATAATCAAATAAATGATTTTTCTGTATAAAGTGATTTGGAAATTGCATTTAACTGAATTGAGGTCACTTGAGAAGTTCCAAATCCATAATATTGTTTATGATTTTGTGAATTTTTGGACAAGTTTCAAATTCATAATTTTGTTTGTGACATTGTGAACTATTTAATGAAATATGCTATTAGAAAAGAAACTTCTCTTGTAATCCAAATGTTTTTAGATTATGAACTGAAATGTTAAAAGAATGTGGAAAAATCTTTAAGAACTGTTTTATTAGTCCTTTTGAGCTCGTTGTAATATTTGAAGTACTATAATTTTTTTTAAAAATCGAAACTTCCACGTTTGCCTATCGTTAAGAGGAAGCTTCACCTAAAATTATTTTTCTGTCACTTGACTGACAATTATGAGACTGTTAAATAAGTTACTATTCATAAAATAAAAATTACTAATTGATTGCTGGGCAGGAAATGGTACAAAGAAAAAAAATCTTGTAAAATCTCCCTTTTTGTAAGTTTACAAGTTTTTTTGGGACCCTCTATTCATAAACTCTTATCAATCCTGTGCAAGAGCTTGCTGTGTTATTGAACAAGATGAGGTGAGATCTTTCAAGACAGTCATGAAAATCGAGTAAGGCTTATCTACTTCAGAGTTTGAGTAGACCTGAAGGACTTTGAAGATTGAGTCAAGGGCATATCTAAGTCCCCTTCCTGCTATCCTCCCATGACATCAGCGCCTCCCTATTTCAGTCAAATATGGGCAACTATGTACTTATTGGTGAAGTTCAATTTCTTGGGTAGTTCCCGAGTTTAGAATGTAAGGCCCTCAGCCAATGAGGATGATGCTCAGTGGTGGGAGGGGATATTTACGTTAGGGATTAAAAGTGTTGACCCTGCCCCCGACAGGGCTTCCTCCCTTCAATTGTCTACTCCATGGGTGGGACACCCTTCTCCTGAGAATGTATAATAAACTTTGCTTTGCTTGTAGAGATCTCTCCAGCTTTTTTTATTAAATGGTGACCCCTCACCATTTCTGAACCACACATTATGAATAAATATTCCTTGCACAAAGGGGGGCTAAATGTGTTTATTATGTAGAATGAATTTTATCTAAATTTGTTTATCTATTACTTATGGAAGGTATATGTATTTTGATCCCGTTTAGTCCTAACAAATTTCAGGCTTAAAAATTCATGCTTGTTTTAAGGCCTGAACATACGATATCTTAAAATACATACAAATCTGTGTATGTTTTGGGGGGATTATACCCCTTGCTCAGTGTTGTATTTCTAGACTTTTGTGATTCTAGGTATCTTTATTCAACTTTATGACACTGATGGAGACATGAAACTATGATTTGTGATCTTTGTGGTCATAGTATACTTATTTCCTGTTGTGAGTTTAAGTCCCTTAGTTTAGAGCCACTAATTTGGCATAAAGAGCAGCAGAGATTAGATAATATAGTTGGGCATAAAGATGCAATCTAAGACTGACTGTGGTGCTGAATCAAATATATTTTGTTTTGCTGTTCATTGTTTCAAAATATAGGGTTAGTCCATTTTCAATAAGATCATGGGTAAAACAAGGTTGCCCACTATTATCATTACTATTTAATATTGTATTACAAATGTTACTTTTGGCAATAAGAGAAGAAAAAGAGATTAAAGGAATTAGAGTAGGTAATGAGGAAACCAAGTTATCATCTTTGCAGATGATAAGATGGTATACTTAGAGAATTTTAGAGAATCAACTAAAAAACTACTAGAAGCAATTCAACTTTAGCAAAGTTGTAGGATACAAAATAAATCCACATAAATCAGCATTTTTATATATTACCAACAAAGTCCAGCAACAAGAGATACAAATTACATTTGAATTCCATTTAAAATTTATTGCTATGTGCTTGTGTAATACCTCCCATGCTGATGGGTTTGTGCATAATAAGACCCTTCAGCCCAGAAACCCGCTAGCAACCCCCATTTCCCTTTGGTGCTTTTCATCTCCCTTCCTGAGATATCAGGTAGGGCGTGATCATCTCCTTTTTAGTGCTTTCACCGCCTTTTCTGAGAAGTCAGGGAGGCTGTGATTCACCTCCTTTTTGGTGCTTTCATCTCCTTCCCTGAGAAGTTAGGGAGGCTGTGATCACCTCCCCTTGGGGGCTCTGACCTCCCTGAGGAGTCAGGGATGGCATGACCACCTGTGTTCTAAAATAAAAGAAAGCAGGAGATGTAATGGGCTGAGGTTTGAGTTGATGCACTGAGGTCCCAAGTACAGTACATGAGGCTAAATAGTAATTGGGCTATACTCTATTAATATACATGATTGGATAAAGAATGGTCCCTGCCCACTCTCCTTGCAAGTCCTGATGTGTTGTATAGGAAATGACGATTTTGGTGGGTGGAGGCAGAGAGACAAGAAGAGAAGCTGGGAGAGATTAGGCCTGGGTTCGAGACTCCGAGCTGCTGGTCGTGTGGCTGCTGGTCGAGCTTGCTTCTTGACTCAGCTACACACATTGCTATCACCGATTCTCTTCCACCTCCGATCCTTCTTCACTGAGAATAAAGACTGACGATTTTCCCCTAACCTGAATTCCTGACTCCTGCTGATTTAAAAATACACAATCTTCGTACCTCTTGTGTATCTAATTTATATTTTAATATATTTAACATCTACCGGTCATCCTTCCATCTGGGGGAGGGGGTGGTGGGAAGGAGGGGAAAAATTGGAACAAGAGGTTTGACAATTGTCAGTGCTGTAAAGTTACCCATACATATAACCTGTAAATAAAAGGCTATTAAATTTTTTTTAAAAAGAGAGAGAATTAATTCTAATTTATAAGAATTCAAGCCATTCTCCAATTGATAAATGGTCAAAGAATATGAACAGACAATTTTCAGAAGAAGAAATTGAAACCATTTCTAGCCATGTGAAAAGGTATTCTAAATCACTATTGATCAGAGAAATGCAAATTAAGGTGACTCTGAGGTACCACTACACACCTCTCAGATTAATTAAAATGACAGGAAAAGATAATGACCAATGTTGGAGGGAAATTGGGAAAACTGAGATACTAATACATTGTTGGTGGAGTTGTGAACTGATTCAATCGTTCTGGAGAGCAATTTGGAATTATGCCAAAACTGCCTACTCTGTGATCCAGCAGAGTTTCTACTGGGCTTGTATTCCAAAAAGATCATTAAAAAGGAAAGGGACCCACATGTGCAAAAATGTTTGCCGTAGCCCTTTTTGTAGTGACAAGAAACTGGAAAATGAGTGGATGCCCATCAGTTGGAGAATGGCTGAATAAGTTATGGTATATGAATGTTATAGAATATTACTGTTCTATAAGAAATGATTGGTAAGATAATTTCAGAGAGGCCTGGAGAGACTTGCATGAACTGATGCTAAGTGAAATGAGCAGAACCAGGAGATCATTGTACACAACAACAAGATTATGCAATGATAAATTCTGATGGACGTGGCTCTCATCAACAGTGAGATGATTTAAGCCAATTCCAATGGTCTTGTGATGAAGAGAACCATCTGTACCCAGAGAGAGGACTGTGAAAACTGAGTGTGGATAGCGTATTTTCACTATTTTTGTTGTTTGCTTTCATTTTCTTTTCTTTTTCTTTTTTGTTTCCTTTTGGATCTGATTTTTCTTGCTCAGCAGGGTATTTGTTGAAATATTTATAGAAGAATGACACATGTTTAACATATATTGTATTACTTGCTTTCTAGGGGATGGGGTGGGGAGAAGGGAGGGAAAAACCTTGGAACACAAGATTTTGCAAGGGTGAATATTGAAAATTATCCATGATATTTTTGGGGAAAAAAAGCTTTAATAAAAAAATAAATATAGGGTTAGTAACAAATGGGGGAATTGTTGAAAAGTTTTTCTGAGTTCTATGAACTATTGTTCCTAGATCTGATTTTCAATCAGTGCTGAAGGGAAGCATTAACTAGTCCCCTGATATTTGTCACTTAGTCAAATCACCCCTTACCAAAAATTGTCATGTATTCCCACTTCAGTAAGAAATAAGATGCAAGGATCCAAACTCTTTTGCAAGCATTGACTTATCTGAATTGTCTTTATCTCATAATGGAAGTTCCCAACAAAAGCGGGTCCCATCCTTGAAGCCATATCTGACTATCTATGTGTATCTACATTAACATACTTATAATAAACTCCTTTTAATTTTCTTTGTCTTGAGTTTTACCTTGTAAAGCAGAGTGAAAGTTCAAATGAAAATATTTTCTTTTAAACAGTATTACTTCATTGTCTCTTGAATTGAACTTATTGAATTTTAGGAGAAATTCCAAAAAAAAGTTGTTGAATTGGGTTTGAGGTATGAATTCCAGATGGAAGATTATTTTGTAGTATTATTACACTTTGCCTTGATTAGAGATTAACTGGAACATTCTATTTAGTTCTGAATATTTTAGTAAAATAAGGAAAATTAGAATGCTTATAAAGAAGACATAACCAGAATGGCACACACATGAAAAAAGAATATGTAGACGATGCCATATAAGAATCATGTTTTAAAAAGTTATTGGTCTTTATCCTGAAGAAAAGAGGGTTTTGTAGTATAAGCTTAATAAGAGGGATGTAATAGTTATCTTTAAGTATTTTCCAAGACTCTCAATTATTATACTTTTTTTGCTTGGTTCCAGAGGTCGGAAATAGGAATAATATGTGGAAGTTTCAAGGAGGTGGATTTCAGTGAGATGGAAAGCATTTTGGAGATCAGAGCTCTAAAAATAATGAGTTCTTCAGAATTCTTGGTCAGGTCTGGTCGAGTCAGCCTCTCAGAGACTTTATAAAAAGGGACTGCCTTGGACTACTCTCCAAGGAATTTGGAAAATCTATGATTAGAAATTGAGAATCTTTATTATCACTGTAGTAGAACTATAATCCAACTTCAGGAATATAATTTTCTTTTAGAAATTATTATAGAAGTTTGAATAGGATGATAATATGATTAATTATAAGAATCTAAAGTATTTTTTAAGTGGTAATGAGGTAATGAATTCTGACCATACCAAGAATTAAAATCAAAGAGTTCCTACTAAGAGGAATACTCTCAAGATGATCTGGTTAGATCACATGAACTAGGAATTAATAATTTTTTAGTCTTCATTAGAAAAAAGAGAGGTGTCAAAAACTTAAATTAGAAAATTGTAATTTTGCAATTACATTTAGCACATTTATTTGCTTTTTTTTGTATGGAAAATTTTAAGATTAAATCTTTTCTCATTATCCTTTCTCTCTATGTTTCTCCTTACTCTCCCTACCCTCCCTACCCTCCACCCCCAAAAAGGATTTTTAAAAAGACTATAATAGAATAATGGTTTAATTACTCTATAAATGGAAAAATCCTGTCTTTTTAAAACAAAAGTTAGCAAGAATATAGGATTCAATTCATATTTGTCAAATATAAAATAGGTCTGTTTTCTTTCTTTCTTTTCTCATTTAGCATTTTGGTTTTCCAAATCACATGTAAAAACAATTTCTAACATTTGTTACTAAGGTTTTGGGTCCCAAGTTCTCTTTCTTCCTCCCCACCCCCTTCATTGAGAAGGCAAGAAATTTGATACAGATTATAGAAGTGAGTCATGCACACATATTTCCATATTAGTCATGTTGTAAAAGAAAACATGGATAAAAAAAATCAACCCAAGAAAAATAAAGTTTAAAAAAGTATATTTTGATCTATATTCAGATTCCATCAGTTTCTTCTTTTGGAATAGGTGGCATTTTTCATTATAAGACCATCATAGTTGTATTAAATAATTGTACTTCTGAGAATAATTAGGTAAGTCAGAGTTGATCATCATACAATGTTTCTATTAATGAGTACAATGTTCTCCTGGTTCTATTCATCTCATTTTGCATCAGTTCATGTAAATGATTGTAAGATTTTCTGAAAGCATTTTGTTATTCATTCTTATAGCACAATAGTGTTCCATTACAATCTACTACAACTTGTTCAGTCATTTATCAATTGATGGACATTCATTCAATTTCCAAATTTTTTGCTACCAGAAAAGGACTGCTATAAATATTTTTGTGCATATAGATTCCTTTTCTTTTTTTTTTAATCTCTTGACATATAGATCTAGTAATGGTAATGCTAGGTTAAAGGTTATACATGGTTTCATAGCCCATTGGGCATAGTTCCAAATTGATCTACATAATAGTTGAATCAGTTAACAGCTCCAACTAGTGTACCAATTTTCTAATGTCCCACCAGCATTTTCTATTTTCCCTTTCTGCCCTACCAGCTAATCTAATATAGGGCAACAACTCAGAATCATTTTATGTAGAGGGCTGAAACTCTTGAGTTGATGCACTGAGGTCAGAACTGCCGAGCACTTGAGTCTAACTACTGATTGGACAATATTCTATGGGCATATGCTTGGAAAATGGCCCTTCCCACTATCCTGTGATGGCTCGATGATTGGTGTATACAGAGAATTGTAGGAGGGACTAGGGGGTGGAGTGAAACTAGCCAGAGTCACTTTGGTGGTAGACAAGGAAGAAGGAGGTTGCAGAGATCCTGCTTCCATTCCCTTCACTTCTACCCCTAAAGGCCAAGAATAAAGACTAAGGACTTTTGCTTATCCTGACTCTGGCTAATTCTAAGGTATCCAGGGTACTAATGCAGTCATCACAATTTTATTCTGCATTCATTCAGAAAATAGTGATCTAGAGCATTCCTTCACATGGCTGTAAATAGCTCCTATCACTTCATCTGAAAACTGATTGTTTATATCTTCAGCAACTGAGGAATGGCTCTTTTTTTTTTTCATAAATTTGACTCTATTCTCTATGTATTTGAGAAATGAGGCCTTTATCAAAGTTGCTTCAAATTTTTTTTCATATTTATGATTGCTAACTGTATTTCCCTCCATCCTATTTCTCCTTGTTTATTCTATTCTCTCTGCTTTCACTCTGTCCTTACTTATAAGTGTTTTGCTTCTGACTAGCCTCTCCTCAATCTTCCTTCCCTTCTATCATTCCCTCCCTTCTCTTATCTTTTTCCCCTCTTATTTTCCTGTAGGGTAAAATAAATTTCTATACTCAATTGAATTTGTATGTTATTACTTCTCTAAGTGAATTTTGATAAGGGTAAGATTCATTTATATCCTCTTACTTCCTCTTTCTTCCCCTCCATTATAAAAGATTTTTCTTGCTTCTTTTATGTGAGATAATATACACCATTCTATCTTTTCCTTTCTCTTTCCCCTGCCTTGTGCATTCCTCTTTCTTACCCTTTATTTTTTTTAGATAACATCTCATCATATTTAACTTACAATCATGCCCTCTTTCTATGTATACCCCTTCTAACTGCCCTAATTAAAAAAAGTTCTTTTGAGTTACAAGTATAATCTCTCCAAGTAGGAATGTAAAAAGTTTAACTTTATTAAATCTCTTATGATTTCCCTTTCCTGTTTACCTTTTTATGCTTTTCTTGTGTCATATCTGAAAGTCAGATTTTCTATTGAGCTCTGGTCTTTTCATCAAGAATGTTTGAAAGTCCTCTATTTCATTGAATATCCATTTCCCCCCTGAAGGATGATTATACTCAGTTTTATTGGGTAGGCAATTTTTTACTGTAATTCTAGTCCCTTGTGCTTTGGAGTATCATATTTCAAGCCCTCTGATACTTTAGTGTAGAGGATGCTAAGTCTTATATTATTATAACTGTGACTCCTTGGTAAGTGAATTGTTTCTTTGTGGCTGCTTGCAATAATTTCTCCTTGACTTGGAAGCTCTGGAATTTGGTTACAATATTCTTGGGAGTTTTCATTTTGATATCTCTTTCAGGAGGTAACTGGTGGATTCTTTCAATCTCTATTTGATCCTCAGGTTCTAGAATATCAGGGCAGTTTTCCCTGATATCTTGAAAGATGATGTTTAGATTTTTAAAAATTTTTGATCATGGCAGTCCATTACTTTTTCAAGCAGCCTCTCCCCCAATTTTTAAAAAAGTGATCTCTCTTGGATCTACTTTCCAGGTCAGTTGTTTTTCCAATGAAATAGTTTACATTGTCTTCTATTTTTTTTTTTCATTCTTTTAGTTTAGTTTTTGTTGTCTCATAAAATCATTTGCTTTCTCTTGCTCAATTATAATTTTTAAGGATTTATTCTTCATTGAGCTTTTATATCTCCTTTTCCAATTGGCCAATTATACTTTTTAAGGAGCTCTTTTCTTCATTGAATTTTTTTGTTTCTTTTTCCATCTGGTCAATTCTGTTTTTCAAGACATTCTCCTCTTTGGATTTTTGTACTTCTTTCACCATTTGGCATATATTGTTTTTTAAGATGTATTTTTTTCAATATTTTTTGTACTTTCTTTACCAAGCTGGTGTCTCTTTGTTCATGATTTTCTTGTATCACTGTCATTTATCTTCCTGTTTTTTCCTTCTATTTTCTTGATTTTAAAAATCCTTTTTGAGCCTTTCTAGGCCTAAGACCAATTAATATTTTATTTGGAGTAAGACTTTTGAATTTGTTGTCTTCTTCTGAGTGTGTGTTTTGATATTTCTTGTTATCATAGTAACTTTCTATTTTTATCTTTTGTTTACTCATTTCCCCCAACTTATTTCTTAACTTTTTGCTTAAGTGGTTCTTTGTTTTTAGGGTTGAAGGTGCATTGTCCCAAGGTCTAGAATTTGGGCAGCTGTTTTGGGAGATATTTCTTGGAACCTATTAGTTTTCAGTTCTTCCAAGGTATTATGATCAAAAGAGAGTCATGTTTTCTATTCTCCTGGAATATGCTCTGGTCTATGAACAACCACAAACATTCTTTTACAACTGGAACTGTGATAAGAATCTCTCCTTGACTTTAGTCTGAAGCTCTAGTACTCTTCCTCTCCTTTGGACTGATACTCAGGATTGTGACTGAGCCAAAAATGGGGAAAGCAACAGGGTCCTGCCCTTAGCAACAGAAAAAAGACTCCCGTTATCTTCTTGTCATCGATTCAACCCACTTATAGCTGTGAGCTGAGAGTTTTTCCACATGCAGCTGCAGTTGCTTCCATAGCCTGTTCTTAGTTTACTGGAACTGGTCTGTGTTGAGGAGGCCTTCACTCTCATATTGATGCAACAGACCTTTCCTATCAACATTCTAAGTTGTTTTGGACTGGAAAATTGTTTCACCTGATCATTTTGTGGGTTCTCCCACTTCAGAATTATTTTGGAGCATCATTTAAAATTGTTCAGAGCATTTTAGGGAGATCTTAGGTAAGACTCAAACTTTATCATCTTGGATCTACACTTTTATTTTCTTTCTGATATACAAAATTAATTATTTAATTCCCTCTGCTCCACCTGTGATTAAATTTTATTTTAAAAAAGTAATTTAGTGGAAGGATGTATATAAATTTTATTTCACAGATACATCTTTCCATCTCATTACTTTGTAATAAAGTTATTGACATAATAGATAGCAGATCAGATCCTGTTAATATTTTATTTCATCTTCCAAAAATTCATTTTATTTATGAATTCATGAATAATGCTTACACTGAAATTCTAAATAGCAACAACAACAACAACAACAATAATGATAATAAAGCATTCATATAATGCTTTAAGTTGGGGGAAGCATTTATATCTCCTTGTGAGGATAGAAATATACTATACTAAATACTAAATAAATACTAAATAAAGCAACCTTCTCTAATGTGTTAATTCTATTTGTATAGCTTTTGCTTTGGTTTTGTTTTTCTAGAAGTTGAACAATGAATGAATAAATTTCCTTGAAATATTATTCTAACTATGAAACTGATTTCCAATCAAGATTGGAGGCTTGCATTCTGTGAGTAATATTTCAAAATCAATAAAGTACTGTTTGGGCAAAGACACAGCCTAAAATAGGCTCACAATCACTTTGACAGCATTTTAACAAGGGAAATGGCCTTGGAATGTAAATTCAGTTTTGCACATCTGAGACTTTTAAACTTCAAATAATGAAAAGTTTCCACTGGGTTTCTCTTATCTGGTATAGCTCAAATTTTAGGTTATCCAAAAACTTCTAGTACCTTTAGTGACCTGCATATTATCAGTTCAATTTGTGAGTTTTTTATCTTAGAGTTTCAATTACACACACACACACACACACACACACACTCACACAAACATATATTTGTGAAATCTAAAATATATAAACACATATATTTATTCATATATGCATGCATGAATATATATCTATGCATAATAGATATATCTATACATTCATACATATGTATCCATTCATCTATCTGTCTGTCTATCTATCTATCTGTCTATCTATCTATCTATCTGTCTATCTATCTATCTATCTATCTACTTTTAGAGTGAATTTCTTGAGTTAACAGAATTGAACTGCAAAGCCAAAAAGCTTCTTGGAATAAGTAATAAATCTAAATAGTCCATGGCCAATTCTCAGATATGAGGGTGCCTCCATTAAATTAGCCCGCCTAAGAGTAAATAGCCTCTATTCCTTGGTTAAAAAGACATCTCCAACTCATAGCTTTGGGAGGTGTAGTATTTGATTCTCTTCTAATTTGTGTGTGTGTGTATGTATGTATTGCAATTTTCAATATTAAGTCAAATAAATATTATAAATATTTTGTTTGTAGAGCATGGCTTAAGATGTTGGTCTGACTACAATTTCTCTTAGCATACTTTTTAGTTTTCCAGCAGGAGTTTTCAAATAAAATATTCTTTCCTTAGTAATTTGTTTTCTAGTTTATCATTGAACATTGTCTTTTTGAGTTCCATTGTTTCTGATTATTCTTTTGTCCAGTTTGCTCCACCAATTTAATTTCTCTATTTTTTAACCAGTATCAAATGGTTTTGATGTCTACTGTCTGGAAATTCTGTCTCCCTTTCATTCCTTTCTTTTTTCAATAATTCTCTACATATTATATATCATTTGTTTCTTCAAATTAATTTGATATTATTTTATCAAATTATTGAAAGTATTCTTTGGGTAGCTTGATTGAAATCAATAAGGCAATCTTTTTATGCTTCACTAACCAGTTCACTATCCATTCATCATAGAAGTTTTCCAAAAACTTTTTATCCCTTCTCAATCCTTCCATAGCTCTCCCCTTGTCTTAACCTCCCAGTTTAAATCTTGTCTCATATTTCATTTTAAAAATTAAGGACATTTACCAAGACCATCTTCTTCCTTTCCCTGTCATCACACCCAGATGCTTTCCCCTACTATCTCTTCCTTCCTGTTTTTTCACTAACCCCTGTATGTACACAAGTGATCCTATTCCATTCTGCTTTCTTATCATTGCTTCTTTCTCACTAATCTTCAGTTTTTCCTTGTTTACTAGCTACATCTTTTCTGTCTACAAATACACCCATCTTTCCGAAATCTTTAATATCATCTCTCATATACATTCCTCTTTTTCCTCTGACATATCCTAGTGCAGGCCTTCATCACCTCATGTTGTACTATTCAGTAGCCTTCTGACTGTTCTTCATTTAGTCTCTCTCTCCACTCAAATTTATTATATAAGTGATTATCCTAATCTACATGTCAATAAATTTTAGTAGGCCTTTATTACTTTTAGATCAAATATAAAATCCTATTTAGTTTTAAAGCCACTATAACCTAGACCCTTCTTACTTTTCCAGTCTTCTTATACCTTTGTCCCTCTATGTATTTTATAATCCAATGTCCATTCTTGCTGTCTCTCTCACAAGAGAAGGCATCCCCTGATTCCAGGTATTTTTCATTGGCTTTACCCCCATCTGAACTTCTGTCCTTCTTCACTTCTGTTTTATGAATTCCCTGGGATTTTCATGCAAAAAATTCCATGTTCTTCAAAAAGCCTTTGTACATAATTGTTTGCATGTTGTCTTCCTCATTTAGTTTGAGAGATCTTTAAGGACAGGAACTATTTTGTTTTTCTTTCTATCCCTAGTGTTTAGCATAGTGTTCAGCATATAATAGATATTTAAAGGCAGCAAAGTATTGTGATAGATAGAGTGCCAGGCCTAGAATCAGGAAGACTTGAGTTCAAATACAGCCTGAGATATTTATTAGCTGTTTGACTCTGAGCAAGCCACTTAACACTGTGTGCCTCAGTCTTTTTCATCTGTAAAATGAACTGGGGAAGGAAATGGCAAGCCACTCCAGTTTCTCAGCCAAGAAAATCTCAAATGGAAGCATAAAGAATCAGAAAAAATGATTAAACAACAATAAATCTTTGCTATTTGGCATGATTTAGCAAACTGTGACAATTATCAATTAACATAATAGTATTGTTATGTAATGCTGGAGAATCTGAAGCAAGAGAGATTAGAGAATTTTTAATATTTTATTTGGGTTTCTGAGAAGGAGAAATAGTCTGGAGGCAGAGCAGAATCCATTCTGCCTCCAGGGCTGAATTGGACTTTTGTCTCAAAGAATCCAGCAGCAAATGTGAGATTCCAGTGATTTTTATATGTAGCTATAAGATGAGAGGGGACAAAGGCAAGGAGTAGAGTCTGAGCATTGGTAAACAGCAGGAATTTCCAGTCAGGGACCATCAATTCGGTTCTGACAGGTTGGGGTTAGGACCATAAATTCTGATAAACTGGGAGTGAACTACCCCTAGAGACAAAAAGTCTGGAATTTAAAGATATGTAAGCATATCTCCCAGTAACTCATTTGCAATTTATGGCTCTGTGGAATGCTAATGGACAGGACTCCCAGTCTTAATTATCTCAGTCCTAATGGTTAGGAATCAGGAATGCAACCAGGGGGATTGAGGCAGAACAATTCAATGAACTGAGACAGGACACTTTAGGGAAACTGAAGCAGGAAAGTTTAGGGAAACTGAGGTAGGATAATAAAAGGAAACTGTGGCATAACAGTTATTTTTATTTTATTGACATTGTCCATTCATGAGCAATGCAATTTTCCCCCCAAGCTATTCAAATCATGCTTTCTTTAAGGAGTACTTTGTAATTTAATCTAATTGCATATTTTATGTGCCTTTTGCAGTTATTTTGAACAGAATTCTTATTTCTATCCTATTATTGCTTCTTTGATTTTTGTTGCTATTATAAAGAAATGTTATTTTTTTAAAGGTTTATTTTTCTGCAAGTTTGTAGAAAGTATTAATTATCTTGATTAATATCTTTATCAGTTTCCTAGGATTTTCTAAGGAAACCATCTTAGCATTAGCCAATAGAGACGGCTTTATTTGTTCTTTGCCTATCTTTAAATCTTTTCTTTTTTAAAAATCCCTGTTATTGTTAGCATTTCTATAATTTCATCAGATAAATAGGTAGTATGAATGAATATTCTTGTTTTATTCTTTAATTTGTTTTCATTTTCCTATTTGCTTCTTTGTCTTTTGCTCATTACCATTTTTATGTCAAGTTCTATAAAACATTTGCTTGCTATTTGTTTTTCCTTTTTTTTTTACATTACTTCCACTCTTTCTTAGTTACTTTTTTCAAGCGTTCCATGTGATTCTGAGAAGTATGTATATGTTACTCCTAAAAATACCATAAATCTCCTAGCTCTACTTTCTCCAGCAATTTTTTCATACTATATTTTTACTTTCATTGATCTTTGCAGATTATCCAAAAATGAGAGTAGGATATTATGGTCTCCTATTTTTATTATATTACTATTTACTTTTTCTAAATCAGATAAGTTTTCCTTTGTAAGTTTAGATGCTAAGACATTTGGGGCATATAAAATTTATATTGAAATTAATTTGTTGTTTATGGTTTATTTTCTCATAAAGTAATTTTCTTATTTATGGCCTTTTGGGGGGTGAATTTTTGTTTTTTCTTTGTGTGATAGTATGATTGCAACTATTACTCTTTTTGAGTTCAATTAATACATGATAAACTTTGTTCCAGTCCTTTATTTTGTGTACTTGCTTTTTAAAGTATTTCATGTAAACAATTCCTTTTTTCCCTTATTAAATCAGTCAATATCTTGTTTTATGGGATTATTGAATTCATTTATATTTAAAATTTTCTATAATTTTTTTTCTTAATTTGCAGTTTTCTCATATCATTTCTTGTGTAAAAGCATGTGAGCTTTTGGATTTATCATTGTAACATTATTCTTGGGTTCTTTTATGCATATCATCTTTCAAGGTTAATGTGGTTTTAAGGTTAATAAATTTTACTACTCCAAAATTGTCCTTCATGTCAGTATACTTGTATTCTCAATTGTATGCTCAGTTTTTTAGAGGTTCACTCAATAGGGTCAAATTTTTCCTATTTTTAAAATTATTTCTATTGTGCAGGCTAAAATTCTGCCATTTGTTCACTTTGAATATCTATTTTCAATATTCTTATTTCTTCTTGAACTACTCATAAACATTGTGCTATACTTCTATAGCTTATTGGGAATCTTCAGGGTCCTCTGCCATTTTAAGTATTTATTATTTTTTTTTTAACAATAGTTATATATAAATGTCTGCACTCATTTAAATGTCTTTCCTTCTGTTGATTTATGTACTCATGCTCAAGTTTTTTCTTATCCGAGTTTTATTTCTCCTAAGATCTTTGTTAATGTTGGTCTTTTTTTGCCTTATATTCTTTTATTCATTGCTTATCATTTAATTACTCCTTCTTTGATAGTGGATTCCTTGGGGCTTGGACCTTAAAACTGTCTCAGTCTGTTCCCAAGTTGGGGAACTCACTTTCACTGGCCTAAGATCCTGCCCCAAGGGACTTTTGGGGAAATAGAATTGGCCCCATCTGTATGCCAATCTGCTTACCTTTAGGTTTGGTGCAGAAACACAGACACACCCCCTGCCCATGCTGACAGCTTATCCCTCTTCCCTCTGTTTTTTAGTTTTCTGGCTGAACACTGCCTGCTTCTGTTTTCTTTTACTACCCCTTCCTCTGCAAGGCTGTGGGAGGATTTAAGAGCTATTGTTCATTGACACAGAATAGTAGGGTGAGGACTGGGGCAGGATTTGCTGGCAAGAATAGTAGCTGCAGCAACAGCCACAGCCTCAGCAGCAACAGCAGGAGGAAAAAAAGTGGTAAATGGAGCCACTGGGCTGAGTTTTGCCTCCCTGCCAGAATATAGGGAAGGGTGTTGATTAAATCAGGATTAGGATTTATACTTCTCTGTTATTATCAGTTTGCTATCTTATTAGAATTCCTTTTACCTTGACATAATTCCTATTTTGGAGACTTTTGTAAATTCATGAAAATTTGAGAAAATAACCTAATTCTCTCTCTCTCAGAGCAAGGGTTCCAACCATCTTCTATCTTACTGCACTGAAAAGGAATAATTCTATGTTTATTTAAAAACAAAATGAACTCTCCCAATTCTTCACATGTTCAGCTTTCTATCATTAGCTTTACTAGTCAGGACTAGTGGCAGCCTTTCTAATCCACATTAAAAAATTGAAATATCATCAAAATTTAGATGTTATTTAAATCAAGATAACAAAAATGTGAGCACTAACAACTTTTTGCTGAAAATCCAGAAGGGGCAGTTCATCTACCTCTTCCTTCATCTCCTTTTCCTCACACTTGAAAAATTTCCTAACATTCTGACGGAGATATTGAGCTCTACTTTACAAGGCAAAGTAGATTGGGAGGGAGTAAAAGAACAAAATTCTCATCTATGCAGCAGTCTTATCCAACATATCCAATAAGTTTTGCCCCATGACTTTCCATCATCATACTAGTAATCACAAATGGGATCATCCTAAAAGAAGTAATCTGGGAAGAAAGACTAGGTTTGTCCCTGCTGTTCTTGCTGTCCTTGCTCACTACCACTCCTCTCAGTGGCTCCAAAAGGTAGATGTCCTTCTCCTTATCACAAGTCATTCCTACAATAAACTCCAAGGCATCACCAAGACTTATGAAGTCAAAAAAAAAAAAAAAAAAAAAAGGTCTGATAGCGTTATAATAGGCATTTCCCAAATATATATGATATCTTTATGATAATACTTGCAGTAGTGGGGACCACATTTGAAAATTTATCTTGAAAGGGCTGAGGGGCATCTGTTTTACTAGTAAATTGCAGGAAGAGTTGTGAAATAGTCCAACAATCTTGAAAACAATTTGTAATTATTCTGAAAAAGTGACTGAAATGTTTATACCTGTGGGATCATACTGGAACATATATAATATAAGAAGCCCAAAGATAGAAAGCTTACACACACACATACGCACACACACTCCCATATACATATATATGTATATAATGTACATACATCTGTGTATGTATATTACATATGTGATAAAATATTAATAGCAACACTTTTTGTATTAGCAAAGAAATAGAAATATGTAGGTTCTTATAAACTGGAAAATAAATTCTTGTACATGAGTGTGATGAAATATTATTACACTACAAGAAAAAAAAAGTAAAGAAGTCAGGAAGGCATAGGAAGACATATTATCTATAATTTATTTTAAAACAAAACAATCTTTGCCACTGAGAATATACAATTATATTGATCAAGCTTGCCCTAGAAAGAGAGTTCTTCTTCCCTTGTGGGATGCAATAGTATGAATGTGAAATGTAGCATATATTGCCAAGTAAAGTCAATTTGTTGCTTAGTTTTGGTAAATTACTTTTCTTTTTTTTCTTTCATGGATGAGATGATTCACTGAGTAATTATGTATGAAGAGCTAATATTTGGAAAAAATGTGATGTTTAAAAAAACACAGTCAGTACCTTTTTGAAGACTACATACATTAAAAAAAACCTATAAAAGCATTTCCCTGTCAACAGTAGTATTTAGCACTTTATTAATCAATTTGTTAATTCTTATAACTAACTCTAATGACTAAAAACAGAGGTCCTTGAAAAAACTTCACTTCCCTTCTTCCCTGTCCTCTCAGATCTCCAGAATTCTGCCCAGCAACTGCTACTCTCCATCTGCTGTCTGGTATAATGAGCTAAATCAGGATCTCTGTTATAAGCCAAATTTCATTCTTCTATTCAGTGAAATTATCCTTTAAAGTTCTCGTTGTTCTTGTTAATGGCCTTAATGTGGGCCTGCCTTTTCCACCTTTGTTCTGTATAGTAAAATCTTAATCTGGGTTCCAAATTAAAGGGGAATGACTCTGAATTAATAATGCAAGAAGTGTACTGCCAGGAATGTAGGGTCTTGATTCAAGAGGATGTATAGAACTTTAGTGCTATCAGCTGCTGTGATTAACCAGTCATGTCATAATATTTTATTTAAATTTTCCCCTCCCCCCAGAAAGAGTCCAGTTTACCACATGGCCTATCTTGTACTGTCTTTTCAAGTCCTGTACTAATCAAGCAGCAAAAATGCCCTAGATACTATGACAGATGGGGAGTCAGTTAGTTTAATGCTAGGCTCAATCCCTTAGGCACACACTAATAGATCAATTCACTATAGATTTTAGGAGTCAGATCTGTACTTGGCTTGAGTAATTCCTGTCTGTATTTAAAGTTAACATTTTATGATAGTATGGATGAAATTCTCCTGTAACTAAGCTATACTGTTGTATTTTCTTAATGGCTTAGAGATTTGAACATTAATGAGTTTGAAATGCATATCCAGAGATTCAGTTTTTGAACCTTAACAAATCTGTCCAAAGAAAGTGAAGAGTTGAAAAAAAGAAAACAGAAAAACACAAAGTTTAAAATGTTTCCTTTGCTTTTACTGAAATAAATAATGATTTTTATTTTTGATTCCAAAGGCAGGTAATCATTATCCATATATCCTCTCTTTTGCAATCATGCTTAATAGTATGCATGGCTATTATGTAACAGTTTCACAAATATGTTTAAGCAGTGCTTTGACATAAACAAAGTATCCTTATAATAATTTTGTGAAATATGTAGCACAAGTCTTGTTATTCATTTTACAGTTGAGAAAACTAACACTTAGAAAGATTAAATGACTTCTACAAGATCTCATAGAATAAATGCTGAAGCAAGGACTTCTGACTCCTAAGTCTAGCAATCTATTAAACCATGCTATTGAAAAAGAACTTACCTATTTTAAAATGCTGGAAAACTTGTTGTGGCTATCAGGTTGAAATATTTCTAGGATATTTTTCTGCAAAGTAGAAACAGTAAAAATTGACAAAATAGAGGAAAATAGTTCTGATTTTTAAAAAATGTTTCAACTATGATTTTGCAATTAGATATTTAAAGGACATTTTGTGAGACAAGTGGAGAGTTCAGCATATATTTGCCTGGATTTATGTTGCTTTAAGCATACTTTTAATTATTATTATTTTTACAAAATCCAATTCATAAATACATTTGTATTATTGTATTATATGAAATGTGATTTTTATAAAATAATTATGGTGTGTTAGTGTGTATGTATCTGGGTCTATCTGTGTGATTATGCCTGACCATTCATCTGTGATGAGGCATCTGTTTTGTTACCAATACTGATAGCTTTCTCCAGATTTGCTGATCTTAAAAGCAATGATATGTTATGTCAAATCTGTCCAATAGTCCAGGCACGTGGCTGCAGTCCAGTATGCAAATGAGCTGGAATGCTTTTGCCCTGTGGCCCCTAACACAAGGACAGGCTGCCTGACAGCCAAAGATTGCTAAGCAGGTGCAAGGCACAAGGCAGGTGCACAATCTACCATATGCTCTGGTTAGGGTCATATTTCTTTAAATGACTTTAAAATTATCAATTGAGTGAGATAAAGTCAGTGACAAGTACTCCCCTAAATAAGCCCTCCCCACCCCCATGCCTATCCCCAGCATCTTTGGCTTGCATAAGGCATCTCTTGGTGTTAGTTTATTCTGTTATAGTAAAGATTTGCAGGGTTGTACTTTCAGAGCTCTGGATTGCTGTGTCAGCCCTTTCAGAAGAAAAATAAATAAAAGTATAGAGCCTGACAAATACTGAATTAATACAGCACTCAGTAGCTGCTTCTGAAACTGATGTTTTCATCATGGACACTTATAACTATTTATTTTCCAAAAAAATCATCACAAAGAATTATTTAAGTCAGCTCATCTGGGCTGGTAGGATTAATCAAGTTGCATGTAATTCAGACTTTTCCTCTTCCATATTCTGCACCATGAATTTTTTTCATAGTTAAGACTTTGCACAGAAAATAACTTTAAAGATTATTTTACAGGTGAAAAAAATTGAGCTTTAGAAAAGGAAAATTATATTTCTACAATTATTCAAAGACTATATACTGACAAATTCTTAAAGACCTTTGTTGTTTCTTGATCTAGATAAAGTTCAATTTACATTTATGTTTATTATACTAAATACATTTAATATATATCCTTACTTTGCTTAGTTTGCTATTCTTTCAAAGGAAACATCCAATTTCTTGCACTGAAAGAGGAAATAATTTAAAAATTAGAGGGAATGTGAATTGTTGCTATCTCATTCAACTGGTGCTGACCAATCACATTTACATCAAAATTAGTCTAATGATCATTATTTACCTATAAATATTTAATCCCTACTTCATGCTCTCTACTACAGAGTAAGAGAAGAAAAAAAAGCTGCAGCATCTAGAGGAGGTATGTGCAAATTGTGCATCAATTTCTTCAAAATCTATAAGTGAATAGATAATCGGTTTTGCAGCTAAGGGATAATATTAATACATATCAGCAAGTTCTACATTTTGAAGCTTAAACATATTTCCTAAAGGAATACAGGTTACAGGCTAAAAAATATGAATGTTTGCGGGGGATGTGCTGCAGTCTGGTGTGGAGCTAGTTAAAGAGAAACAGGAGGGAAAGGGGTATTTTCTGATCATACAACATTTCATAGCATATATGTCCAACTGTTGCAGGGAAAAAGGGAGAGAAAAAGAAAGTGGAGAGAGATACATTACTTCTAGTCCCTCAACTCTACTTCTTACTTCCTCATTGTTATTCTGGAGCAGGCAGCAGGCCACAGTGACAGCTGTGCATTGCGTGTATCCCTAACAGCTGCCTTTTCCTAGAGTGAAATTAAAAGATTAGGGGGATGTGGGCACGTGCTGGCTTCTGCAGACTCAGACAATGCTTGATTTAGGGTGGAACTTGTACGTGGAAGCTGACAAAAGAGGTAGACTAGAGCTAGCCAAAAGGTCAAAGGGGAGTTTGCTTTGACAGAGACAAAAGAACACATGATAGAGAGAGACAGAGCAAAGGGGAGGGGAATGACAGGAGCTAAGTGAAAAGAGGGCCCCAGTAGTGGTCTCGCCTAAGCAACAGCTGCTCCTGTACCAGAAATTTGAGCAGATCTTTTCACAAACATACATGCTTAGAGAAGAATAGTTGGGGCCACACTTTGCTAAAATGACTTGTTTGCAAATGGAAAAAGGATTCAAAGCTTCTTAGATTTTGTAGGTTTGTACCTAGAAGGCTGAAAAATGATTAAAGTAAATCACTAGCCATCAGTATACCATGGACCATATGGGCAAGACACTTCTCCCTTTTTTTTTTTTTTTTTTTTTTTTTTGTGTGTGTGTGTGTGTGTGTGTGTGTGTGTTTCCATTACAATTGTGAACCACAACAAAATGATGCAGAACTTGGAGGTGGGATTGGGTGATACAGATATAGCTAACACACTTATAAACATATTTGTCTTTGAATTCTAATAGTTATATGCCATCTATAGGCCCGTATGAATTTTCAGTCACAATCTGATATACTCAATTCTGATGTTGGGCCAAAATGATGCTGATTTTAGCTAATTAAAGAAGTGTTAACATGCTTTCCAGCAGGAAGCAGGTAGCTCAACATTGAAATCGTCATCCTATTGGACTAGAACTATAATTTGCCTTCCTTGTTTTCAGCAATAATTCTGGTTTGCTTTTATGTAAAGGTGCTGTTGGAATAGACTTAGTTTAGCTGAGATAAGTCATCGACAGCAATACATTTCAGAAAGCACTGAAGTCTACTGTTATGAGTTTAAAAAACTTTAAAATAATTATTTATTTACTATTGCAGACATTATGTGATAGTTACAGTGATGATTATTGTAAAATGGCAAAAAGAAAAAAGGAAATGCATTGTCCCTTTCTCTGGGAAATGCCAAATGTTCATAAGTACGATCATTTCAGATCCAGTCATTTACCTATAGATTATGATTGCAATTGTATGTTTTATAGCTGAGAGAGAGAGAGATTTGGAGAAATTAAGGAACTCATCCCCACAAACTGCTGTTATTCATGGGATACATAGAAATATAGCTTACAGACCATTTAAAAATCAATTTTTGCCAAAAAAGAAAATGATATAGTGATGCCTGAATTAGCATATTCTTTGAAAACAAACCTACACCAAACTAGCCTTGTAGAATAAAGAGTTTCAGGAAGCTTCTGGACTCTTGTTCAGTGCCAGGTTATTTGTAATAATGATTGGAAAGAATAAACTTATTGTATAACCCTTTATATACTTTAGTTGGTTATTATGGGGGAATGAGAAATAGAAGAAAAAAACAAGCTTATTGAAGATGTTTTCTAAATTCAAATACTTAAAGGATAGAAGAGGAAGTATGGTATATTGGAACATCTTTGAAGTCAGAAAATCTGAGTTTGCTTGGATAATTTAAAAGACAAATCTTACCTTAAAATTGAAATAATTCAATTCTGAAATAAATAATTCATAAGGCAAAATAAGAATTTGACAAGAGAAATTATATCAACAATGATTATAATAATTGTTTACAAAAATTTTAACTCACATAAATCAATTGTCACAATAAGAAGCCCAAAAAATACTTTATCAGCAAACACAATTTCCTTGTTAGTGAAAAATATGCTTTTAATAGCATAATATTACCAGTAAAGATGGTAATATGAAAGATTCTAGGCAGATTCAGCTTCCTGAAGAATATCCATTAATAATGGAGAACATTATTTCCAAATGAAAAAAAAAAAAAAGGTGAAAGAAAACTTTGAGATTTTTTTCTCCATGAAAGATAAGACAAGGCCTGATGATAAATGGGGAAAAATGTATAGAAAAATTGCATATGTTTAATATATATTGAATTATTTGCTGTGTAAGGAAATGGAAGAGAGGAAAAGGAGAGAGAAAAATTTAGAGCATAAGGTTTTGCAAGGGGAAATGTTGAAAATTATTTTTGCATGAATTTTGAAAATAAAAAGGCTATTATTAAAAAAGACTAGGTCTGAAACAATATATACTCTGGACTTGAGGCCTCTTTACAGAGATAGCTCAGGAGGAAAAAAGCAGCCAAATTCAATACACACAGTATCTGAGGACACACTGATAGATAAACCTAAAACCAGTGAAGATTCTTGTGTGGTGGTGCTTTAGAGTCTAATGCCTGAAGCTGCAGATCTCTGATAACTACATAGGGTTTGGGAACACCAAGTAAACTTCTAGAATGAACCAGTGTGAGGTTGAATGGCTGCTCCATCCAACTAAGACATTAAACTACTAGTAGTGATTACATAAAGGAACTAACAAAACTTATCCTCTCCTCCCCCTGCTGGGGAAGACTCACCTTGATACCAGCTCGTTGTCCAGTTCTTGGGTCCAAGTTAGGACTAAAATTCCAAAAAGAAGGGGATGGAGATTTTGGGAGAGGTTTGATACTAACATCATGTCCAGCTTTTACCCACAAGATTTTAGATGAGGTTTTAGAAGTCAGAGATAGTCCTAAACAGCCTTTCAATAAGAGATTATATAGAAATTACTTACAGACTATGCAAAAGTGATACATAATCTGCTATAACACCATCCTAACAGCATCCCACTATGGGCCTGCAATGAAAGATAGCACCACAGTCTAGTAACAATGTCCAATAATACAGGACTGTGATGATTCTGAAACTGGAATAAAATCTTAATTCATGAAAGTGAAGCAGTGGACATGTGGAAAAACAAAAAAGAAAAATTTTACACTTAACACAATGGGTTAAAAGACATACAAAGTAAAATCCTGGAGGAAGAAAATAATTCACTATGAGATAATTTCAATTAGAATTTAAAAATAGAGAAGAATAGATTGGCCAAAAGGATTCAAAGAATGAATGGGATTAAAGAAGTACTAAAATAATGAAAAAATACCAAATCTGTTTTTAAACTTTTCTTAATATTGATTCAAAATTTCTTGTATTCCTGGTATTACACATATCTTTTTATAATATACAACCTTTCTGATGTGTTGTTGGAACCTGCTAATATTTTGACCATGATATATAATAGTGACATTGATTTATTGTTTTCTTTCTCTGACTTGTCTTTCCCTTGTTCAGGGATCAAAGTCTGCATTATAGAAATTACTTGATAGGATTCTGTCTTTTCTCACTGAGACTTTATGCAATGTTGAAATGAATTATTTTTGGATGTCTGATAAAATTCACTTGTAAATCCATCTGTTTTAGGATTTTTCTTTAGAGAATTTATAACTTGATAAATTTCTTTTTCTGAATTTGGGTAATTTAAATTCTTTATATCTTCTTTATATTATATATATATATATATAATATATATATATATAATTGGATTCTCCATGAATCTCACACATACCCTCAGCTTTATTTTTCTGTTAAATATGTTTTTTTAATTGTATTTTCAATTTTGTCTCTCTGTTCTTTGATTTTTCAGGATTTCTATTTTGGCATTTAATTTGTTGGCTTTCTGGATTTCTTTTAATTGTCATAGAAGGGTAAATGGGGTGTTCAGGAGGGCTAGTATCTCTATTGTGAATATTACTGATTCCTTTTCAGAGCTGATTATCCATCTTAATATGGATGCCACACAACTCTCACCTATGGCTCTAAGAAACTGTAGCATGTGAAGAGGCCACGTCCCAACAAAACTGACTCAGCAGATGAATTAAACTAGGTTCAGGGTAACCAGTGGTCCTCAAACTCAATCATGACTTAGGGAAGTGACTACCCAAACATGCAAAAATTCTCTGGTAGAATAGGGGATGTTAAATATTTATTCAAATAGTCCATGAAGGGGGAAACAGATGCTATGGAGCATTTACAGCTTGGTCAGACATTGAAGATGCCAAAATCATCCACTATATCTCAGGCCAGCATCAGTCATCCTGACTTTTTTTTGCCACTGGATTTTAATGACTGCAAGAGAGATTGAAGCTGACAATTTCATGCAATTGTCTCATTTAAATCCAATTTACATGCTAGCCAACCATTTTATTATTTCATTATATTATTATTTTATGTTACATTATTATTTTATGTTACTATTTTCTTATCTCAAATTCCTGTGATGTCAGGCTAGTAAAGAAGCAGCAGGTACAGATACACTGGAAATTGTAGACACACCCTTTTTTAAAAAAATTTTATTTAATAGCCTTTTATTTACAGTTTATATGTATGGGTAACTTTACAGCATTAACAAATGCCAAACCTCTTGTTCCAATTTTTCACCTCTTACCCCCCACTCCCTCCCCCAGATGGCAGGATGAACAGTAGATGTTAAATATATTAAAATATAAATTAGATACACAATAAGTATACATGACCAAATCGTTATTTTGCTGTACAAAAAGAATCAGACTCTGAAATATTGTACAATTAGCTTGTGAAGGAAATCAAAAATGCAGGTGGGCATAAATATAGGGATTGGGAATTCAATGTTTTTTAGTCATCTCCCAGAGTTCTTTCTCTGGGCATAGCTGGTTCAGTTCATTACTGCTCCATTGGAAATGATTTGGTTGATCTCATTGCTGAGGATGGCCAGGTCCATCAGAACTGGTCATCATATAGTATTGTTGTTGAAGTATATAATGATCTCCTGGTCCTGCTCATTTCACTCAGCATCAGTTCGTGTAAGTCTCTCCAGGCTTTTCTGAAATCATCCTGTTGGTCATTTCTTATAGAACAATAATATTCCATAATATTCATATACCACAATTTATTCAGCTATTCTCCAACTGATGGACATCCATTCAGTTTCCGGTTTCTAGCCACTACAAAGAGGGCTGCCACAAACATTCGTGTACATACAGGTCCCTTTCCCTTCTTTATGATCTCTTTGGGATATAAGCCCAGTAGTAACACTGCTGGATCAAAGGGTATGCACAGTTTGATAACTTTTTGAGCATAGTTCCAAACTGCTCTCCAGAATGGTTAGATTCGTTCACAACTCAACCAACAATGCGTCAATGTGTAGACACATCCTTATACAAAGGCATTCAGTCTTCTCAGCAGCAGGGGGATTAAGCAGTCCCCTAGATATCTGAACAACCTTTTTAAAGACCACACTGCTCACCTCCACTATGTGGAAGGGACTAGAAAAGGTGCTTTAAAAACTGTCTGCTACACCTAACCCTGGCCTGTTAACTGTGACATGCAGAGCTCCTATGATTGACATTTTTAAAAGTGTACAAAATCTTTTACACAAAGATGATTCCATGCCCAATGTGGAATGTGCACACATTTATGGACAACACAAACTCTAGTAGACCAAAAAGATGAATAGTTCTTTTTAGGAGAGAATTCAGCAGTTATCATATACAAAAAGCAGCCCTTACTGAAACAGGGCTGAAAAATAAAGGCAAGCTTACCAAAATCAGAGCTTTTTGTTTTTGTTTTTGTTTTATTTTTCTCCCTGTGAGAAAGAGCATCATATAGGTTTCACAATCAAATCTAATCTAGTCAACTGTCTTGTATGCCTCTCAAAAGGAGTGAATAATAGGTTCATGAAAATGTGATTGCCACTTGCAGGAAAATATACTACCACCATTATCAAGGACTATAATATCATTCTGATAAACCTTGATGATGTCAAAGAAAAAAATTTATAAAGGGCCGGAGACTCTTAGCAATGTGCTTAAAGAGGAAAAACATAATTCTAGTGACTTAATACAAGAATAGGCACAGACTATCAGACATTGTTGAAATGTTTGGAAGGATTGGAATCAGAAACAGCAAGAACA
This sequence comes from Sarcophilus harrisii, assembly GCF_902635505.1. Classification (NCBI taxonomy): domain Eukaryota; kingdom Metazoa; phylum Chordata; class Mammalia; order Dasyuromorphia; family Dasyuridae; genus Sarcophilus; species Sarcophilus harrisii. The sequence continues at coordinate 201,320,418 of NC_045426.1, forward strand.
GTGGTCACTTACTACTGAAGATTTATGCATCTCAAGACTTCATCACCTACAGTGTCTTTCATTTATCTAAATGAAATAAAATTTTATAGATGCACCCTTATGCAAATATTGGCATTTTATAGACTATATGATTGGTTAAATAAAAAAGAAGATAGGATGTGAGAGTTAGGATAGTTATGTGTATAGTACAGAATGCTGGACTGATCATAGATCCATCCTTTCAAAAGCAAACATTCACATTCAACAAAAGTGGTAGCTCCAAAGGACTGTCTGAGATCAGATTTGAACTCAGGTCCTCCTGACTTAAGAGCCAATGCTCTTTCTGCTGTATCACATAGCTGTTCCCTGAATAGTGATCTCTACAGACAAATACTGAAGACATTGACTATATCGCTCAGCTTGACATCCATCTCTTTGTAGTCTGATTGAATAAAGGTTGCAAATGTTATTCGATTGTCCTGTAATAATCACTGTGGGTAAGAGGAGGCATTTCTCTGCTAGCCATTGCTGACAAGACTCTTTTTTCCCCTTTGCTGAGTCATGACATTTTAAAAAATATTAATTAAATCTTTTTATTTTCAAAATTTAAACATGGACAGTTTTTGATATTCACCTGTACAAAACCCTGAGTTTTAATTTTTTTCCTTCCATTCCCCTCACCTCTTCCCCCAGTCAGCAAGTGACCCATTAATATGTTAAACATGTAATTTCTCTAAGCATATTTCCACAAATATCATGCTGCACAAGAAAAATTAGATCAGAAAGGAAAAAATGATAAAGAAAACAAAATGCAAACAAACAACAACAAAAAGAGTGGAAATACTATGTTGTGATCCACATTCAGTTCCCACTGTCCTCTCCTTGGGTGGAGATGGCTTTCTTCATTATAAGACCATTGGAACTGGTCTGAATTGATCAGACCATATTGATGAGAGCCATGTCCATCAGAATTGGTCACCTTATAATCTTGCTGTTGCCATGTATAATGATCTCCTGGTTCTGCTCATTTCACTGAGCATCAATTCATGTAAATCTCTCCAAGCTTCTCTGAAATCATCCAGATGATCATTTCTTATAGAACAATAATATTTCGTAACATTCAGATACCATAATTTATTGAGCCATTCCCCAACTGATGGACATGCACTCAGTTTTCAGTTTCTTATCACTGCAAAAAGGGCTGCCACAAACATTTTTGTATATGTGGGTTCCTTTTGCTCTGTTATGCTCTGTTTAGGATACAAGACAAGTAGAAACAAGACAAGTAGAAACAAAGGATATGCAGGTTGGCAACACTTTGAGCATAGTTCCAAATTACTCTCCAGAATGATTGAATCAGTTCATAACTCTACCAACAATGTATTAGTGTCCCAGTTTTCCTACATCCTCTCCAACATTTGTCATTATTTTTTCCTGCCATTTTAGCCAATTTAGTAATGTGTAGTGGTACCTCAGCGTTGTCTTAATCTGCATTTCTCTAATAAATAATGATTTAGAGCATCTTTTCATATGACTAGAGATGGTTTCAATTTCTTCATCTGAAAATTGTCTGTTCATATCCTTTGACCACTTATCAATTGGAGAATGGCTTGGATTCTTATAAATTTGGATCAATTCTCCATATATTTTAAAAATGAGGCCTTTATCAGAACCCTTGAACGTAAAAATGTTTTCCTAGCTTATTGCTTCCCTTCTAATTTTGTCTGCATTGGTTTTGTTTGTACAAAAATTTTTAACTTAATATAATCAAAATTATCTATTTTGTGTTCTATAATAATCTCCAATTCTTCTTTGGCCACACATTCCTTCCTTCTCTACAGATATAAGAGATAAACTATCCTTTTTTCTTCTACTTTACTTTTTATATCTAAATCATGTACACATTTTGACTTTATCTTGATATATAGTGTTAGGTGTGGGTCAGTGGCTACTTTCTGCCATACTAATTTCCAGTTTTCCAAGCAGTTTTTGTTAAATAGTGAATTCTTATCCCAAAAGCTTTGGTTGTGTCAAATACTAGATAACTATAGTCATTGACTATTTTGTCCTGTGAACCTAAACTACTCTATTGATAGACAACTCTATTTCTTAAACAGTAGCAAATGATTTTGATAACTGCTGTTTTATAATATAGTTTTAGGTCTGGTACACTCATAGAGTATGAAAAAGTACACTGCCACCAAGTGATCCAGTTTATTATGCCATACATCCTTGTTGATATACATTTCTGCAAGCATAATCAGCATGTGAATAGCATGTGAATCCCCAATTACCATTCAGAGAAGCAGCTCTTGGGCTTTGTGTATTCATGGCATCAGCCAATGGGAGGAGAGCCAATCCAGCAATTCAGCACCTTGCTCATAGGCAAGAGGCCCTGTCAAGGAATCCCTATTCATAAGCAACTAGCTGTGCCTCGGCTCCATACTCATTCCCATTATCACAAATCATTGCTCCTTGCTCAACAAGGATGGTTTCTGCAACAAGGCAGAAAACGTATTGTGTATTAAAGATCAAGGTGGCCTTGGTACTCTCTCTTAGCAGGGTCCCATAACTCAGCACAACCTCTTTGTTAAAATTTTATTTAAGATTTTTGGGGAATAATTCACATTCCCCTTTCGGGCTTCATCTGGAGATGATCTGCCTTTAGTGTCCTCAGGGTTCGAAATCTGTTTTCTTTCTCCATAACAATTATCTATGGTCAGAGTTCTTTTTGCTTTTTTGCTTATTTTTTTAAGAGGTTGAGGTCTGCTTTTAGGGCAAAGAGAAAATTGCCCAAGCTTCCTCTAGAGATGACAGTGGCTTCACTAAGTTGGTGCTGACTAACTTCCAGTAGTGGGTGGGCGTGGCCAGATCCTGTATTATTCTGGTATTAAGGGACTGTAATATTCTCTGTTGGTTCAGTTTTCTTGGGGTCTCTGGAAGCAGCTTTCATTTCAGTTCAGTAATCACCACACAAGTGTAGCCAGTTGTTAAAGTCCAAATCCTTTATTATCTCCTTACTGGGGGCCCAGGTCAGCTTTCTTGAGGTGCTCCTGAATGTGTCTTGGTTTCTATGGGGGAGGCAGGAGGAGCACCATCACTTCTCTGTCTTCCCTAGTTCTGATTCTGGCTGAGTTTGTCTGAGCTTATATGCTCCACACTGAGTATAAATCAATCGTTATATCAGTAGGAAACGATTATTTGTTGTAGGATTAAATCAATGCTAAACTAGCATTTTTTGTAATCATTGTCTCCTCAATTCTATTTAGTACTTTGTTTCAAGAAATATTTCCCTTGTACACCAAAACTTTTGATTTTTAGCAGGGTACTATCATTTAACTTGATGAAATATTGAATGGTTAGTCTGTAATGTCTGGAGTAGCTCCATGGAGGGCCTCAGGATTAATCAATCAGGATTAATCAAAGTTCTTGTTCTTTAGGGGAAGAAGTGAAGGAGGCAGGCAAGCTGCCATATGGCTTGCCAAAGATGTATCCTGAATTCTGGAGTCCGGAGTCTCCTCCTCATCCTGTCACCAAGTGATTCTGACTTCTCTTCCCCAGCCCTCTATTACTTGCCTATGAATATCTTACCACCAAACATTCAGCATTAATCAAAGTTCTTGTTCTTTAGGGGAAGAAGTGAAGGAGGCAGGCAAGCTGCCATATGGCTTGCCAAAGATGTATCCTGAATTCTGGAGTCCGGAGTCTCCTCCTCATCCTGTCACCAAGTGATTCTGACTTCTCTTCCCCAGCCCTCTATTACTTGCCTATGAATATCTTACCACCAAACATTCAGCAAGGACCAATGGTGAGGACAATCATACTTCACCATCTCATCTAAATATGTATATAGAGCCATTATCTCACATCAAATAGGTAATTACCTTGTGTTCTGCTGTCTGATTCAAGCATACCTTTTTGGAGTTTCAGCCCTCTACATCTCACTATTTCTTTTGTTTTAGAACACAAGTGGTCATGCCCTCCCTGACTTCTCAGAAAAGTGAGAACACCAAAAAGGAAGTGATCACACTCTGACTTCTCAGGAAAGGGTGTGAAAACACCAAAAAGAGGTGATCATGCTCCCCTCTGACTTCTCAGGAAAAGAGGTAAAAACACTAAAGAACACTAAAAATGATCATCTGATCATGCCCTCCCTGACTTCTCAGGAAGAGAGATGAAAATCACCAAAGGGAAGTGGGGAGTCAAGCCAGATATTGTTAGTGGGTTTCTGGGCTGAAGGTTCTTATTAGAAACAGGTATACACAAATCCATCAGCATGGGAGGTATTACACAAGTACATAGCAATAAAACACAGGCTAGTAGTTATGATGCTCCCCACAGCTGGTGCAGGCTCAATGTGGTGTAACAAACATGAATTGCACATGCAAGTAGTGATATAACAAAAAATATGAATCAACATGGTATTGTAAAAGATTTCCAGAAGTCCTAGAAGGAGGGTATGTGAATAATAATCACAAATATGCTTCCTTCAGCAGCCAAGAGACAGTCCAAAACCAATCTATTGTCCATTATTTTATGTGTCAGGGAATCCAATGATCCCTGCAAAGTTTTGAAGTCCTACAACAGTTTTATCATGTCTCAGAGCTTCCAATGATTCCTGAGGATTTTCAACTCCTACAACAATGTTATCATATCTCAGGGCTTCCAGTGATTCCTGAAGGTTTTGAAGTTCTGCATCAGTCTCTTTAACAATTTTTGATGTCCATAAGTCAATTGCCATAATTGTCATGGTCTTTCAGTGCTGAGCACTAATCAGCGATGGAACCACCTGATGTTTCTTGGGTCTTTTCCTTCATTTCAAGGGTCTTCTCTGTCTCTCTCCAATGGACAAGGCAAATACGGCTCATTAGCACACATCTGATTCCTTCTCCCATCTGTAGAGATACAAGCAAACCCTCTTCCCCAAGCAGTTAACCTATCTGGTCCCTTCCATTCACCACTTGCTGGATCTCTCCACATCACCTAGTGATTATGTAAAGATAGTGAAGCTGCTGTTATATGAAATGGAATACTACTGAGCAATAAGAAATAATGACAATGCAGATTTCAGACAAAAACATCTGAAAAGACTTGTATAGATTGACAAAAAGTGAAATAAGTAGAAGCAGGACAATATTAGCAACACTATGTGATCAACTATGATTGATTCAGTTCTTCTCATTGACATAGTCAACCAAGACAAATATAAAACTTTCACAAGGAAAATGCTATCTATAACCAGATAAATTTGATTGACTGGAAATGCAGACCAAAGCATATTTCTTTTTTACTGACTTTATTTTTTGGATCTATTTCTTCTTTCACAAATGTGACTAATATGGAAATATGTTTTACATGATAGCACATGCATAAACTATATCAAATTGCCTATGATCTTTAGAAGAAGGGAAAGAAACAAAAAAGAGAGAAAAATTTGGAACTCACAATCTCTGATCTTTTCATCATGATTACTTTGACAGTTCTCTATTTATTCTCCTGAAGGATTATACTCAGCTTTTCTGGGTAGGTGATTCTTGATTATAATTCTAGCTTTATTAGAATTCATTTTTTTTAAACAAGCATTCTTGATTTAAAAAAAAAAAAGACCAGAACTGAATAGAAAATTTGATTTTGAAATGCAAGACTTGGGAGAAGCATAAGGAGGTAATCAGGCAAGAGAAATCATAAGGCATTTAATAAAGTTTGTTTGTTTACATTCCTACACAGGAAGATGATACTTGCAACACCTAAGAACGTTCTCATTATTATGGCAGTTAAAGGGAATATATATAGACAAAGAGTACTGGTGTGAGTTGAATATGAAAGGATACTATCTAAAAAATAAAATCAAGGGGTGAGAGGAATGTATTAGAAGAAAGGAAAAGGGAGAGATGAAAGGACATAAATTATCTGCTCTAAAAAAGGAAAGAAAAAGCTTTTACAGTGGAGAAGAAGAAGGGCAGAAGAGGAGTAAGTGAACCTTACTCTCATCAGAATTGACTCCAAGAGGAAATAACATACACACTCAAGCTGGGTATAGAAACCTATCCTACTTTGCAAGAAAGTAGAAGAAGAAGGGTATAGGAAAAGGGGAGAGGGTGCAAAAAGAAAGAGCATATTGGATCAACATTTATTAAATTGGCCCATATTTTTCTTTCTCTGCTTTTGCTCTCCTTGGATTAGATATCAACACTATATTTATTTCATAGAGAAATTTGGTAGAATTCTTTCTTTACCTATTTTTCCAAATGGCTTATGCAGTATTGGAATTAGTTGTTCTTTAAATGTTTGGTTGAATTCATTTGTGAAGCAGTCTGATCCTGGCAACTTTTTCTTAAGGAGTTCATTTGTCTAAGATTGTATTAAATTTTTTATTATTATAGCTTTTTATTTATAATATATATGTATAGGTAATTTTTCAGCACTGACGTTGCAAATCCTTTTGTTCCAACTTTTTTCCCCCTTCCCCCCACCCCTTTCTCCAGATGGCAGTTTCACCAATACATGTTAAATATGTTAAAGTATAAGTTAAATACAATATATGTATACATGTCCAAACAGTTAATTTGTTGTATAAAAAGAGTCGAACTTTGAAACAGTGTACAATTAGCCTGTGAAGGAAATCAAAAATGCAGGCAGACAAAAATAGAGGGATTGGGAATTCTATGTAGTGGTTCATAGTCATCTCCTAGAGTTCTTTCCCTGGATGTAGCTGGTTCAGTTCATTACTGCTCTATTGGAATGGATTTGGTTCATCTTCATTGTTGAAGAGGGCCACATCCATCAGAATTGAGCATCATATCGTATTGTTGTTGAAGTATATAATGATCTTCTGGTCCTGCTCATTTCATTCAGCATCGGTTCATGTAAGTCTCTCCAGGCCTTTCTGAAATCATCCTGCTGGTCATTTCTTACAAAACAATAATATTCTATAACATTCATATACCACAATTTATTCAGCCATTCTCCAATTGATGGACATCCACTCAGTTTCCAGTTTCTGGCCACTACAAAGAGGAATGACACAGACATTAAGACTGTTTTATTTCCTTTTCTGTTAATCTGGGAAGTTTATATTTTTATAATATTCACCCATTTCACTTAGATATCTAATATAATGCCATGTTATTAAGCAAAATATTTCCACTTCTACTTCTGCCTCATTGACCACACTAACACCTTTGATTGTGTGGATTACAATAAAATGTGGCGTCTTCAAAGACATTGGAGTACCAGATCATCTTATCTCCTGAGGAACCTGTATGTGGGTCAAGAAGCAACAGTTAGAACTGAATATGGAATAACTATTCAATTTAAGAATGGAAAAGGAGTATGACAAAGTATTGTCACCTTATTTAACTTATATGCAGAATACAGCATGCAAATTGAACCTAAAGCTGAAATTAAGGCTGCTGGAAGAAATATCTAGAACCTTAGGTATGTAGACAATGCCATTTTAATGTCAGAAAATGAAGAAGAGTTAATAAATCTCTTTATGAAGCTGAAAGAGGAGAGGGTAAAAGTTGACTTGAAGATAAACATAAAAATAAAAAAATAAACAAATCAAACCAAAACCAAACCAAAATAAAATAAGATCTTGGAAATTTGTCCTATTGTTCTCTGGAAAATTAAAGAAAAAATGGAAGCTGTTTCAGATTTTATATTCTTGGGCTAAAAGATGGAGAACAAAATCCTGAAATTAAAAGATGATTGCTCCTTGGTAGAAAAACTATGGCAAATCTGGACAGAATTTTAAAATACTAAAACTCAAAGACATCACATTGCTGACAAAAGTCTATATATAATCAAAGCCATGTTTTTTTTTTTTTTTTCCAGTAGCAATGTGAGAGTTGGAGTATGAAAAAAAAGCTGATTGCTACAGAATTGGTGCTTTTGAATTGTGATGTTTGAGAGTCTGTTCAACAGCAAAAAGATGAAATAATTTATTATTTAAAGAAATTAATTCAGGTTATTCACTGGAAGGTCAAATTCTGAAATTGAAGTTAAAATATTTTGGTCAGGAATTCAGGACTCTTTGGAAAAGATGCTGATTTTAGGAAAAATTGAAGGAAAGAAGCTATTAAGAAAAGATAATGTCAAGTAGATCACTTTTTCTCGGATATATGTGTAAAACAAGAAAAGGAGGACTGGCAATAGCAGCAGGACCAATTGGAGCATAATCTTTATGGATTGTCAAAAAAGACAATACAACTAGTATATGGGAAAGAGCTGACAATGGAATATACAGAATTATATATGACTAAGCACATGTAGCTGAAGATCCAGAAGAAGTAAAAAATTTAGGTAAAAGATTAGAGAATGCATCCATTAAAAAATGCATGGATGGTTAAGCCTCAGACACAAGAAATTCATGGTGGCAAAGATTAATTGGAGGCAGCATCACAGAAAGACCAAAAAATGATAACCCAAACTATTAACAGAAGACAGTGAAAAATCCACACATGGCAAACATACAATTCATTCACTGCAGTAGATAGAATACTTTCAATTTAATTCATCTCTTGTTTGCTTTTCAGAATTTCCAATTTTATGTTTAATTAGGGATTTTTAAATCATTCTTTTTATAGTTTTGTTGTTGTTGTTGCATTCCCAATTAATTAATCTGATCTTTCTCTGTTTTATTGGTGTAAGTTTCAGAGTTATACAATTTGCTCTAAGTACTGTTTTGACTGCAAAGCATAAATTTTGATAAGGTAGCTCATTACTGTCATTTTTAAAAATAAAATTATTACTTAGATTCATTCTTTGCTCCACTCTTTCTTTAGGCTTAGATTATTTAGTTTTCAATTAATTTAAGCTGTTTTCGTGGAATTTTATTGAATATAATTTTAGTGTGTTATTATAGTCTGAAAAGGATGCATTTAATATTTCTCATTTTCTGCATTTGTTTTTGAGATTTTTAATGTTCTAATACAGGGTTAATTTTTGTGAAGGTGCTATATATGGCTGAGAAAAAGGTTTATTCTTTTTTGTTCCTATTCAATTTTCTCCAGTGGTCTATTGTATTTAACTCTTCTAAAGCTTTATCAATCTCTTTATTTCTTGTTAACTTTATTCCTAAATGCATTTAGTTCTGAGGGGGAGAAGTTTAAGTCCCCCACTATTATAATTTTACTATTTCATCCTACAACTTACTTAACTTTTCCTTTAAGTATTTGGATAATGCATGTATGTTTACTATTGATGTTTTCTATATTTTTTAGCAAAATATTTTCTTCCTTGCTTATATCTTTTACTAGGTCTATTTTTGTTTTGGCTTTAAGATCATGATTGCTACTCCTGCCTTTTTTTAACCTCAGCTGAAGCTGAGAATAATAGATCTTGCTCTAGCCCTTTATTTTAACTTTGAATGTCTATTTCAATTGTATTTCTTATAAACAGCATATTGTTGGATTCTGGTTTTTAATGTATTCTCCTGCTTTTGTTTTATGGATGAGTTCATGCTATTCACATTCACATTCATAGTTAAGATTGCTGTGTATTTCCATTCATCCTCTTTTCCTCCTCCTAAATTTCTCCTATTTTCTCCTATTAAGTTTTTCCTCCTCACCAGTGTTTTGCTTCAGACCAACACCTCCTTCAATCTTCTCTCCTTTTGACCCATCTGCCCTTTTTACTTAACTTATTCTCTTCCAATTTCAATGTAGGGGGGAGGTGGAGCCAAGATGGTGGAGAAGGCACAACCTCAACCAACTATTAAATTCAGCCTCAAAAATAGCTCTTCACTGCTAAAATTCATGAAGATTAGAAGCACAACAATTTACCAGCAGAAGATAATCTGGAAGATTGCCAGGAAAGGTTTGTCCTGAGGAACCAGGAACAGACTAGCACAGGCAGTGAGAGACTAGCATCCTGAGCAGACCAGAGGCGGGGGTGATCTCTGTGGCTAGAGAAATTATAGAGACTATTCTGCTATAGGCCAACTGCTCTGCCTTGATTACAAAGCAGTAAACTGGCAGAAAAATTAAAGCCTAAAACAGAGGGTACTCTAAAAAACACCAGAATCTAACAAGATCTGGCTGTAACTACTCAAACCTGGAAGTGACTGAAGCAGACTGAAATGCAGCCCTGCAGCCATATCCTGCAGTTCAGGGCTTTTGTGGGGGCAGTTACAAATCTAGAGGGCAGGGGGGCACAGCCTGGGCAGCCTCTAATCGGCACAGTGGGGGGCTTGGCCTGGGGCAATAGAACTTCCCCAGAAGGACTGTGCTTCCCCAGGCAGAGACACATTGGATCCCTGGAGGGCTATTCACTGCTCAGCCACTAATTCCCACAGCCCCAGGGCGGACTTTGGTTTGGGAATAGTGAAACTCTCACTGCTAGGCGTCTAGCCCCAGGGCAGTCGTTATCTCACACAGCAGGGGTTCTTTGCAGGGCACTTTCCCAGCTTAGCCCTCAGGCCTGAGTTACTTCTGGGTGGGGAACTCTTTTCCAGAGCACTCCAGTACCTCCTGCTTTTTATAGCTAGCTGGCAGGACAGCTACCTATCCATACACCTATCACTGCTCTTCAGAGGAAGCTGGTAACCTCCTGGCCCTGAAGGCAGACCCTACAGGCTTTAACAAAATGAGTAAAAAAATCAAAAGGACGATTGATAGTTTCTATACAGAGAGCAGCTTTTCAACGCTGAAGAGACTAATAGCAGACAGTCTCCAGACAATTGTTGGTCCTCAATACAAAAGGCTCTCCTAGAAGAGACTATTAAAAACCTTAAAAGAGAACTAGAAGAAAAATGGGGAAAGGAAAGAGAAGCTATGCAAGAGAGCAACAACTTCCTGAAATGTGAATTGGAAAAGGTAAAAAAACTCCCAAGAAGTGCAAAGAAACAGAATTTGTGAATTGGAAAAAGAAAATAACTCACTAAAAAAAATAGTGAAATGGCAAAAAATTCCATAGAGAAAAACAACTCATTTAAAAACTCAATTGGACATATACAAAAAGAAGTTAAAAAACCAATTTCAATGTAGGTTAAGACAGATTTTTATATCCAACTAATGTGTATGTTTTTCCCTTTGAGCCAATTCTGATGAAAAGTTTGAGTGATCACCCTTACCTACACTCTCATTTTCCCCTCTACTATAACAGGTCTTTCATGACTTTTCATGTGAAATAATTGACCTAGTTTTACCTCTTCTTTCCTTCTCCTCCCAGTGTAACTTTTTATTCCCTCTTAATGAATTTTTGTCATTCCCTCAGATTCACCTTTTATCTCTACTCTCTGTCTATACATACCACTTAACTTAGTGATAACAATCCTCAAGAATTATAAGTATTATCTTCTCAGATAAGAATGTAGACAGCTTAAACCTATTAAAACTTTATGTTTTCTCTTTCCTCTTTTTAATAAACTTTCTATGCTTCCTTCTTGGGTCTTGATCTTGAAAATCAAACTTTTTTGTTTAGTTCTGGAGTCTTCTCCTCATGAAAGTTTAAAAGTTTTCTATTTCATTGAATTGCCTTTTTTTCTTTAAAGGATTATGTTCAATTTTACTAGATAAATGATTCTTAATTGTAGTCTTAGATTATTTGCCTTCCAGAATATCTTATTCTATGTCCTCTAATCTTTCAAAGTTCCATCTGCTAAAGCCTGTGTAATCCTCCTAATTGTAGCTTCCTAGTATCTGAATTCTTTCTTTCTGGCTGCTTACAGTATTTTTCTCCTTGACCTGGGAGTTCTGGAATTTGGCTATAATGTTCCCAGGAGTTTTCTTTTGCCTATTCTTTCAGGATGTGACTGGTGGATTCTCATAATGTCTATTTTTTTTTTCTTTTTGGTTTTAGAATAACAGGGCATAATTGAAAAAAAATTTGAAGTATGATGTCCAGGTCCTCCTTTTGATTATAGTTTTCATCTAGTCTAATTATTCTTAAATTATCTCTCCTGCAACTATTTTCCATGTTAGTTGTTTTTCCAGTGAGGTATTTTACATATTTTATTTTTTTATGCTTTTGATTTTGTTTGAATGATTCTGTGTATCACATAGTTATTAGCTTCCAGTTGTCCAGTTCTAATCTTTAATCTTTGTTAGCTTTTCTATCTCCTTTCCATTTGGCTAATTCTACTTTTTAAAGAATTGTTTTCTCTTCCAAACTATTAACATTTTCCCCACAATTCTCTTGATCTCATTTCTTTTTCCAATATTTCTTTTAGCTCTTATTTTTTAAACTCCCTTTTGAGCTCCTCCATGAATTCTTTCTGGGCTTGAATGCAATTCCTATTTTTCTTTGGGGCTTTGCCTGTAGATGCTTTGACTTTGTTGTTCTCTTCTGAGTTTGTGTCTCACTCTTTCCTGTCACCATAATAATTTTTGTGGTCATATTCTTTTTTTCTTTTTCTTTTCTTTTTTGCTCATTTCTTCTAGCTTTGCCCTTACTTTTAAACTTGAGTTCTGATCCTGGGTTGGAAAGGGTACTGTCCCAAGCTTCTTGTGTTGGGGGCTTTAGCTCTTGGCTGTTTGCCTGGTATTGGTGTTTCCTGAGTGTCATGAGGGTCTCTTGTACCTGTTGTTGCACTGAAGGAGTGGGGTGTGATAATAGGTAATTGTTGCTACTAGAGACATTTGGGGTCTGGCAGTTTACCTGCTGCAATGTGTTGAGACATTTATATGGGGTGTTCTAAAGCAGACATGTGCCTATTTTCTGTGCTGAGGTATTTGGGAGGTTACTGTGTTGTCATCCCAAATGGGCATTTTTTGCCCCAGAGCTACACTGAGGCATTGGTAAACTAGAGTCTACCTGTTAGTCTAGCACTATACTGAGGCATGTGGTGAATTCAAGTGTTGGCATTTGCCTGTTTCTCTGGTACCACATTGGAGTTTGAGACTTTTTGCTAGCTTGTTGAGGCAGGGCTTCCAGCTGAAGTGCCAAGATGCTTACTGTCCTGAACTGTTCTCTCCTTTTAACTGAGTAAGAGAGATCTTTCCTGCCAACCTTTAAAGTCTTTAGACTAGAAGATTGTTTCACCCCATCTTTTTGCTGGTTCTGACGTTCCAGAATTAGGTTGGAGGTGCTATCTTCTAGCTATTTGGAGGTGAATATGGGTGAGTGTGTAACTGCTTACTCTGACCATTTTGGCTTCCAGAAATCTCAAAACATAATTTTATGATCATCTCCACCATGGTATATTGTAGCTGATAGGAATAATCTAGGGTTGATGCTTAGTAATACACAATAAAGGATCTTGACACTTGGGATTATAGAATAGAATTGGATAATCTTTATGTTATAGTTGAAGTAGTGTGGAGAAGTAGGTCATGTAAAAGTATTAAGATGAGAAATTATGAGTTTTGAGATGTTTAGGTATCAAAAATTTTTTTGAAGTGTTATAAGCACAGAAGTTGAGGAGGAAAGAATGTGATCCAGGTTCTGAACTAGTTGGGGAAAGAAAATATCTATCCTAGAGGTGAATGAGTAGAAAAGAGGTACTAGAATTTTGATTGAATAGTAGATATTGGAAGGTAGATAATTTTATTCCACTATTTAGTGGATAGAGTCCTGGATCTCATTGATGTAAGACCTGAGTTCAAGTGTGGCCTTAGACACTAATTATGTAGTTTTCACTCTGGAACTCAGTTGCCTTAGTTTTCAGTGTTCAAAAATGAGGATAATAGCAATATCTACATTTCTGGGTGGTGGTGAAGCTCAACAAAGATATTTATAAAATACTTAGCATAGTACACGATACTATATAATTCTATAAAAATGCTATCATCATCATTTGAGTGAAATTCAAGGAAAAAATAAATTACCAAGTGAGGCAGAGGGAGAACTTGACAAAAATGGATCCAGTGTTGGAAAGGAAGGTAAGGATAACTGTCCTTAGGAGAGTCAGGTCCTAGAGAGCCAAAACATGGAATTTGAAGGGAAAAAAATTTAAACAAATTTGTTACCTAAGGAATGGTTGTTTCAGAGAGCACAGTGGAAAGGATAAATAATGTTATTGTGGGAGTTGAGGAAGAGGGGCTTAATTGAGGGGAATGGGACAAAGGGATTTGGCAATGAAGGGTAGAGAATGGATTCGAATGGTAGCAACTGGGCATTCAGAATCACTGGAGAAATTAAAACTAGTGGTAAGTATATAAATCAGTGGAAGGATTTTATATTTTTACTGTCCTCTTAGGATTTTAAGCAATTGTAGTCAGAAGACAAGTCCTAAGAATTGAGGTTACTCATCTTATCCTAAGGCTTGAGGAAATGGCTTTTTCCTGTTCCCTGAAAGAAGTCTTTTTCTACTGCCTACAAAATTGCCCATCTTCAAAAAACCATTTGTTCCAACTATCCCCTCATTTTTATCATTTGGTCCTAAACTCCTTGAGAAGTTGTGTACAATAGGTGCCTCCACTTGTTCTCTTACATTAACAATCTGATTTTTGTCTTCCTATTCAACTGAAACTGCTCCTGTAATGCCAGAGAAATGAGGCAAGATAGAGATTAGAGAGTTTTTAATATTTTATTTATTGGAGAGCTTTTGACTGGTTCAGACTCACATCTCAAAGTATCTGATATTGAATGTGAGATTCCAGAGATTCTTTATAGGACTTTAGTGATATGGGAGAACAAAGACAAAAGGGGTGGGGGGTGGGGGAGCAATGTAGAGTGAGCACTGGACATTCTGATAAGGTGGGAAGGCCAGGAGCTAGGGTGTCTAAAATAGATCTTCCTTTTACCTGAGATTAAACATTTAGTTTATAACCTTAGAGTAGCCAGCCCTAAGTTATATCAGTCCTAATGGTTGCAGTGGGGGGGGGGGGGGGGGGGGGGGGGGGGGGGGGGAGGGGGAGAGAGAGAGAGAGAGGGAGAGGGAAGAGAGGAAGGGTTACAACCAGGGGAACTAAGGCAGAACAATTCAGGGAAACTGAGGTAGATCAAAGGAAATTGTGGCATAACACTCCCTCCAAAGTTCCAGGGATCTCTTACCAAATCTACTGATCTTTTCTCAGTCTTCATGTTCTCTGTAGTCTGACACTATTGATGACCTTCTTGTCCTTTTTCTCTATTCTGTATTTTTTGGGACACTCCTCTCTTTCCTACTTTTTCTCCCATTTATCTGGCTGCTCCTTTTTAGTATCTTTAGTTGGCTCCTTATCCTAGCCACATTATAGAGTCCCATGAGTCTGTCTTCTGGACTCTTTCCCCACCCCCCCACTATACTATTTCACTTGATAATTTCATCAGCTCCCATAATTCAATGATGCTAATAATTCTCAAATCTACTTATTCAGTACATTAGTCCTCTCTGATGACCTTCAATTTCACATCTGCAATTGCCTATTAATACACTTGAATCTAATATCGTGTAAACTTGCCTTTCCCCTGAAATCCTTTCCCCTTTCAAGTTTCCCTATTATTTTCAGGGGTGCTACCATTCTCCCAGAACACTAGGTTTATAACTTGGGGATCATTCTCTCATTTCCCTACGTTTCTCCATCCCCATATCCAATTTGTTGCCAAGGCTTTAAATATTTCTTGTATATACATTTTCTTCCTTCTTTGGTTACTGCCACTACCCTGGTTTAGGCCTTCTATCTCATCACAACTGGATTACAATGCTAGCTTGCTAGCTTTGCCTGTCTAGTGTCTACTCCAATGTCTCAGGATTAAGTATAAATCGTCTGGTTGGCATTCAAAGCCCTCCATAACTTAGCTCATCCCTCATCTCATTCTAGTCTTATACATTTCACAAACCATTCCCTACCCCCATTCCCACCATTCACTAAGATCTGGTGATACGAGCATCCTCAAACAAAGTACAACTTTCGATGCTAGAACATTTTTACTGGTTGTCCCTCATGTAAAGAATGTTCTTTGTCTCTTGCCTTCCCAGATAAAATCCCAACATCTCTCAATTCTAGTGCTTTCTAGTCTGTTACTTTCTTTTAATCCAGTAGATAATGGTAAATAACCCATTAGATAATGGCAAATAACTATGTGCAAACAAGTTATCTCCCTCATACGACAGAGCTCTTCAAGGGCAGGGGCTGTCTTTTTTACTCTTTGGGCCTAGCAATTAACAGATATTTAATGTTGTTTGGTGCTCAATGAAATGGTGTTTCTTTTCTTCCTGAGGGCAGGAAGGCAGAGACAGTAGGCCTAGTAGAGATGAAATTGTTTTCTCCTTTTATCCTAAAGGCAGAATTTAACAATTTAACTGACCTAACATAGAAATGATATGCAATGACACAATGGCATTTATATTCTCTGGAAAAGTTCCCCTAGTCTCCATTTATAAACATTTCTGGTCAGCAGGTTATCAGCAAGTGAGTACTGGTGACATTTGTCTTTAGGCACCACACAAATGTCCTGAGCTCTCAGAATATTATATTAAAGCAGAAAATGGAGATAAATGGTGGCAACATTTAAAAAAACACGATAGAAGACCTGGATTCAAATCCTGATTCTGATATAATCTGTGGGACCCTGAACAATTCATTTAAATTCTCTGGGCCCAATTTTTTTCAAACACAAAATGAAAATTTTTGAATATACCATCTAATTAGGCAGAGGATTACAATTCTGATTTAAGTTCTGTCTCCTGTGTGATCTAAGCAAAGTAATTTTGTTTTTTAATACTGATAAAGTGAATGGATGAGATTAAAATTTCCTTCTAGTTTTTACATTTGCACTTTTTTCAATGAAGATGACCATTTTTCAAAGTTCTTAAGACCAAGGTTATATTGATTTTCAACTGTAGGGGGCTAGAATAACAGAATATAGGGAAAATGAAAGCTGACTTTGTGTGAAGTGTTAAGTCCAGGAATGACAATTTTAAACTACCTTTAGAATGACTATCTCTATGTGTTAATACACACAGTTGCTTGGACTAATTAATGTTCCTAAAAGGCAGGTTTTTGTGACACTCATCACTTTGGAGACTTATGGAACCTTCAAACTAGGTCATCATCTTGGCAATAGTAAAAGAAAGGCTTTTATGCAATGTAAATATGTAAATAAGGCTTTTATGCCCTATTGAAATCTTGAAATGTGTACACCCAAATACATTTTAACTGATTTAGTTTAATAGTGAAATACAAAGTAATTTAGGTTGTAAAAAAAAAAAATCTACCTCTAAAGGGAATCAACACTAATTCTGGATTGAACACATCTTCAACTCAGAAAGCTGTTAACAGGAATGATAAAATAGGAAGACATCATGCAATCAATTTTATCAGGCATCACTTTATCCTTATGGTAGAGACCATAAGATCTGAAAAGTATTTTCAAAGTAAAGCCCAGATTCTATTGAAAAGAATGTCTCAAAATGCTAATTTTCATTGTGATATAGGATATATAAAACTTTTCAGTGTTGTGAATTTTCAAACTTCTTTAAACATATTTTTTACTTGTAAAATTTCAAAGTCAAATTTAGCTTCAGATAATTCTATTTTATGACATTCAAAATGTAATAGTGTCAGATAAATTAGTCAAGTTTGAGAAAATATCCAGAGGCAAATACATATTACTCGCTGAAGCCAATTTCCAGTTGGGAAAAATTAGTAGAGATCCATAATAATCCATAAGCATATAATTTCTTATTTAATTCTGAGATGCATTTCAGAGCATCTTAGGTGTTTTAAATTTTATTTTTATCCCTAATATATTCCAAATAAAATGAGCCATTTCCATAGATATTACAGAAGAGAAGATTATGCATAAAATTGCGAATCTCCACTAAGTTTGATTTACAAATGTAAATTCAACATGTAACTTTTAAAAGCTCCAGACATGTTATATAAAACACTATATGATATGTGCATATATATATATATATATATATATATATATATACACATTACACATTTTTTTGTGTATGCACATATACTTTTTATATTAAGGGGAAAAATCATTTTGTTGGAGAGATAACATTTGCTATCTTATTGTAGGTAGAATTTTGTGGGGGGCATTTCTCAACTATTATCATTTAGAAAAATTATAGCAAGAGTCAGGGAAATTGCTATCCTTAAATAATGTCCTAAAGCTTCTCTGGAGATGACTACAGTAGAAAATGTCTCCCAAAAGGATTCTCTCTCTAGTTCACTGATGGATAAGGCAACATGGCACCGTTTTCTCATCTGTAAAATGAGTTGAATTAAGTGGCTTCTAAAATCCTTAATAGCTCCAAACCTATGGTCTTATATAATTTTAAAATGATGAGTATATTAAAAAACTGTGTGTATTAACACATAGAGATAGTCATTCTAAATGAGCTCCTTAGATGCTCCTTATAAAATTCTTGCAAAAATACTTATTTAAGCAAATATGAGGCTGATGAAAAAATTTTAAAAAAGAATTATGCTTTCATTTGCAAAAAAGTTCTTTCTGGTAAGGAAATTTCCCATTATCAACTTTGAAAATTGCTTGAGAACACTGAACACTTGTTAGTTGCCCAGGATCACATAGTATATTGGGTCAAGTGGGAGGATTTGAGCCCAGATCTTTCAAACTTTGAGCCCAACACTGTTATCTACTATATATCATGGCTGCTTCCTGATTGAAAGTCACATCTTGATGACAAATGTTTCATTGAAAATGAATCTGTATAGGAGATAAATTATATGTTTTATAAATGTCAGATGTCCCTTGTGAGAATATATTTGTAGAGCAAAAATTCCATGCTCTTAAAATACAGGTAATTACAGAAAATCTACCCCAAAATAAGCTTTTAATGCAAGAAAAGTGTTTTCATATTTGATACAGATCTATAAAAACAAACAAAAGCAAAAACCAAAAATCTTTCCTCACAAACACTTGATTACAAATTTATAATATTTCTTTCCCCACAAAACAAAACACAATATTAAAACACTGGATATAACTGGTTACTAATTTTGTCAGCATAGGTACAAGATAGAAACAAACCTATATGTGCTTTTGGCTGAAGTTCGGTTATGTGAAATCCTTATAGATAACTGTCAAAAAAGCACTGTTGGGACATAAGCCTTATGAGCACATAATAACATAGCTTTTTAAAAAATACTAAAGCAAACTAAACATCAAGTAATTGTACAGACACTTTCATACACAATAGACTATGACAAAATTAAGCATACGGCATATAACTATAATGAATATTCTAAAAAAATTCAAAAAAAAAAAAAAACACACGCATTTCCTTGGCTGCACTGCATGATTAGTTTGCACATATGGCAATCCTGAAATAGCTTGATCATAGTAAATGCACCATTAATCTAAGCCAGCACCAAACCCTGGGAAACTTCAGGAGTTCCTTTCAAAGGAACAACATTTCAGCTGCCTAAAGTAACACAAATATGTAGAGCACCCTTTTAAAGAATGAGGTGTTGTGGGTAGCATATGTAGTTCCTTGAGGTTATTAAGAAGGAAACAGTACAATTTGGTCTGCAATGCTAATGGTATTACAAGTAGTCAAGGTATTTTGCTACAGGGGTTGTGCTTCATCTTCCATTAATGTGTCTGATGATATAGAACACATACACAGTGAGCTGTTCTAACTTCGATGCTCCTTTACAGAGTCTTATGTAATTCTCATATCTAAAAATTATTATAATTTTCATTCAGCTCTGCAAGGTTCTCTTTAAGACAGGCTGGATGACTGGGGGAAAAAGGAAACATCTCTTGAATCTACTGGATCTTTTTTTTTAATCACCTTTAAAATTAAATAGTTCAAATTTGTAAATTTAAAGAAAAACAAATGAGTTTCCCTTTTTTGCTTAGTCTGTTAATTTCTCCATATATTACTGCACTAAAATAAATATCTATACTTTTAAAATTAGGAACTATAGCAAAATACCTAACTTGTTACAGACTGCAAACAAGAAAAAAAAAGCTCACATTATTTTTATGCATTTAGTGACATATGCTATGTCTTGAATATTTAGGATGTTTTTTTTAAAATGTATTTTAGAGTGAAATTATATAAAAACACAGTAACCACGGTTCCTTTGTACCCAAATCTTTGGCCACAGCAGAGTTTAAAGTACATTTGGGGGCAGGGGCAAGTGGGAAGGGAGGGAAGAAGAACTAAAGGTCTATTTTTTCCTCTTAAAAAAAGTCACTGACACCTTATATAGCTTGTGGAAAGTAGATATGCTCAAGTGGATTAAATACATAAACTATTTAGTGATTATAAAGTGATTTGAGTACTGAATCAAGTCTATAAAGGCCTTAGTAGAGCTGAATATGCAGCTTCATTTTGAGAGCTTCACCAAGCTCCCCTAGGAGGTAGTTGTCCTCATTACTGTCTTCCAATTTCTTCATTTCTTTCTTCTTATACAGAGGAATGCTAGTGATTTCCAGTGTGTAAGTTCCAGGTACAGATTTTTTCTTGGCCATATGCAAGTAGGTTAACTCATCCTGTTGGTCAATTCGGAAGATGCTGTTGTCATTTCCCTGGGAGATGATATACTGAATGTGATTGTTGAGTGATTCAATGGCAGGCATACCTTCTAGAATATGCAACTTATTGCCAAGGCTGGAAAGATTGAATTTCATTTTTATTGGAGTGTCCATATCTACACTTTCTATATCCATCTTTTCAACCTGAAAAAAAGGAGATAATCTTCAGAAATAAGGGCTACAAAGCAATTATACAGAGCAAGAGAACTAAAGACTTTATTTGAAACTTCAATTTAATCAATCAAACCTTCTTACTCCTAGTTTCTTAGTTCTGAAGAAATCATTGTCAGCTGGGAGAACTGTTAATTCTATGAAAATTTCATAAACTATTCTGACTTTAATAGGTAATCATAGATTATAATACAATCTGCTTGCAATGAAAAGAATATACATATATAGTAAAATGTCCCATTGCCGGAGACCAGATCTACTAATGATGGATAGTCTAATTATAATTCTTATTCTTAGGATTATTTAGAGGGCTTTGGTGTATGGAGGATAATAAATACATCAGATCAAGACAAATTATTAATATTCTCTAGAACTCCAGAACATTCATTGGTTTAAAAAAAATCTGTCATCATACAGATAACTAAGTTCAGGAACAATGAAAGATCTGAAAAATCTGTACTGCAAATAGGGAATGATATTTTATGAATGGGTCTTTTAAAAGTAAGTATTTTGAGTCTAAGAGGAAAAATATTGCAGTATCATTGTTTTTCAGAGATTTTTCATTCCTAAAGCATGTGATGTTTCTAAGTCTAAAATTAATGTAATATTCCTTCTTACTACGGCACTTCCATCCTTCTAAAATTCTTCCTACTTCTATTACACCCTTTTTATTATATAAAACAATCTCTTTAACTGGAGAGGTGAAAGTTCAGCTTGAACTTTTTCATTCAGGGTTAATGAGTGTAATCAGGGAAATTGCAGTTTTTGCTTCCTATTAGTTCTGAATAGACTATTATCAATGAAGAATGCCTAGAACCGGGCTTCTCCCAGTGATATTTGTTCTCATTCTTTTCAGTGAGCCAGGTATGCTGGTTCAGGGATGAAAGATACAGGGTTTTTTTTTTTGTTTATTTTGTTTTGGTTTTTTAGGATAACACAACAAACCTTGGTTAGTCTCTTGGTGGACACAGCAAAGAGAAAAAGACTGCTTCAGAGTATTTGTCCTAAAAAAAGGAAAAACTGAATACTTAGTTGATCTTAAAGGGAGTGACTAACAATTAAATCTTTCTCCTTTGTTTTGGGGGAGGGGAAAGGGCTGGAAGAATTTTTTATGATCTATGCAAGTTTTGAGCATATGCTCCAGTCTTAAAGAAAAGGACAACTACTCTTAGAAGATAGTCAACACATGTGATAAATAAGATGACCCTGATATTAAATCAGGAAGGCCTAGTTGCTTCTTCTGATGTGTTTAG
Source organism: Sarcophilus harrisii (assembly GCF_902635505.1). Taxonomy (NCBI): domain Eukaryota; kingdom Metazoa; phylum Chordata; class Mammalia; order Dasyuromorphia; family Dasyuridae; genus Sarcophilus; species Sarcophilus harrisii. The sequence goes on from NC_045426.1 coordinate 201,342,212, forward strand.
TGTAGATGACTGAAAGGAGATCCTAAGAGAAGCTTGGAGGCAGTCTTATGGGTTTGAGAAATAAGGAATTCTTGTGTCCTTCAGTCCTAGCTTACTGAAAACTAGAGGAGTGGTTCTCTAACTATACTTCTCAGAGAAGATGACCATAGACAGAAGGAAAAGCCCCAGGTCTTTACTTGGCTTGTCTGAGAATATGTATCTTATGGAAGTTGTTCAGACAGTACAGAGACTGTAGACCACCATAAAATTCTAATAAAGCAATGTCAATTTAATAGTTAAAAAGTTACTGCTGCTGTTTACTTAAGGAAAAATTTAAAAACACACTTAGGAAATGGAATAGGAAACAAATGTTTTGCTCAAAAGGAAGTACATAAAATACTTTTATACTTTCTTTTGAAGCAACTCTATATATCAGCCAAACCTAAGTTTTTGAAGTGATTCTTCTAAAGAGCTCCCAGCTAGAAAGTACAGGGGGAAAAAGTCCTGCCTCTTTCTTCAGGCACCAGACCTCTCTAAGACTGAATTCCATCGATGTTCTTGTTTCCAATATTGAGAGAAATCTCTTAAATAAGAAGCAAAAATGAGCATCCCAGATCCATGGGGCCAGGGGCATTTGTTATTATTGCTACAGAAAACTATCTAATGAATTGCAGAATTTTTTTTATTATAAAAGGATTTGTAATTAGAGATGTGAGAGAAATTTTATAAGCATTTGTTTCACAGGAAGAAGGTAAGTCTCACTTTTTTTTTTTCCTGAGGCAATTGGGGTTAAGTGACTTAGCTCAGGGTTACACAGCTAAGAAACGTTAAAGTGTCTTAGGCCAAATTTGAACTCAGATCCTCCTGATTTCAAGACTGGTCGTCTATCCACTGTGCCACCTAGCTGGCCCTGTCTCACTGTTTCTTAAGTGTCAATCTTCCTCTTTGCTCTGACAAGATTGTTTTTCTTTTTATAGATTAAGAATTAACTTAGAATGGGTATTTCAAAATATCCCTGGGAGAAGAAATCTGGTCCATTTAAATGAAAATTAGAGAGAAAGATCTAGTGGTTGAATTCACTCCCTTTAAGATCTCCTGAGTGGGTGACTCTTCTTAGTCTAGTGAACAATCTTTTGGAATTGATTATTCAATGAAATCTTTCAATTTGTTCTTTAGAACTCTCTTTTGTACTGTACTTGGAATTCTATTTTATACTGGATTTGGAAGAAGGGATTGTTTCATCTTTTCTAATTCAACAGTGCTTGATACATAGTAAATGCTTATTAATTGTTTTTTCATTCATTCTTTCATTCAATTACTACTAATAATGTTTTCAGATATATTGTGTGGTCAAAAATATCTGGATGAACCACTGTGTGCTATACTTTTATGAATAGTGAAATCCAAATGACTTCTTTACCTGTTTATGAACTGTCAATTCTAGTTTTTCCCAAGAGACACTATGTAATATTATGAACCAGGCAAGAAGGTGAGCTCAGCAACTTGAATCTCCCAATCCAAAATTTCTTCTAATTTTATAATGTAATGCTTAATTCCAGAGTCCTTGATGGAAGAGGATATGTGGGATTTAAATTTCACTTTTTCCAAGGGAATAGTTGTCTCAAGTGAACTCTAGGCTACAAGTTAAAAGTTGTCAGTTTGATTTGGAATTTCCTACACAGGTAATTCCCCAAACTGAGGAAATCACAGGTTTGGGCCTACCTCAAAAAAAAGAGTTCTAGCACTTAATTGGTCCAAGTTTAGTCAATAAAAACAGTGTTGCTAATTTAGAAGAAATCTAGAAAAGTACTTCTTTTAACACCATTATTAATATTTAAATCCTCCAGTAGATTATATTAAAATAATCATTTGTATGTTTTTTTGTATTGGCTCTTGGACTTTTACTTAGCACTGTAATTTAACTTCCAACTCATCGACTATGACAATTTAAGTATATTGAGCTCCACTTTAAAAGATAAAACACATTTATATATGTCATTTTCTCAAATAAATGAAATATTAACACTAACTAAAGTGAAATTCTAAGTAGTAAATTTACTTACCACAGTTGGTTCAACTTTGTTAATATTTCCGTTTTGTCTGCTTTCTTTCTTGGAGTAGCCATTTATTTTGCTTCCTTCAGGAGACAAAGTATTTTCTTCATCTGCCTGTGTATCCACTTCTAGATATTGGCCTTTGTTAAATCCCATTTCCGAGACGCAATGACTGTTGACAAAAATGATCATATAAATGATAATTTTAAACACATATTCTGATAACATCTGCCTAGATTTTCTTCCCAGCTTTCTCCCAGAAGATTGTTTGAAAAGAAACAGTTGTTTTTTTTCATGAAAACTGATGTTCTCACTTTTTACTATTCAATAACATTTTTGGGAAAAAATTTATTTGGATTGACTGAAAGCAATAAAGTATATGATATTACATTATGAACTTCTTTTATTTTCCTAAAATAGAAATATTTAAAAAGTTTATGCACATAGGGAAACTAAAGCTAGAGAATCACCTTCCAATGCAAGTGCTTTAAAAGGTCATACCATAGGAGTGCATTTATTTCTAGCTTGTTATTTATCCTAGTTTTAGGAATAATCACTGAATTCATACTTTAGTAACATAAATGAATCTCTATAATGAATGGTTATCATCATAGTATAAATCAAATCTTTAAATGTGATATGTTGACTGTTATAGAAAGAATTAATGAATTATATTTGAGGGACAAGGCCATAAAGCTATCAAATTGTAGAAAATAATACTTTATTTTTACTATATAATTTATTATTTTAATACTTTTATTAATAATTTGATATTTTTATTATTAATAACTCAACTGATATTCTAATATTAGTGGAACAATTGTGAGCTATCCAAAAAGAATCAGTACCCATGAGTATTAGAATTTGTAGGCAGCCAAGTAAGAGTGCAGAGGAAAAAAGGATATGGAGCTGTCATTTTTGAAGAACTGCCAAGTAGGCCAGTGTTGTCGACATGAAGGGGGCACAGAAAAGAGTAAAATATGAGTAGACTGGAAGGTAAGAAAAAAAAACAATTAATGAAGAGTTGATGGCCAAAGATAATTTATATTCAATCTTGGTGGAAGTAATTGGCGGGCCATCAAAGCTCATTGACCAGGGGATTGGTTTGACATGATCATATCTACTTTTTAGAAAAACAACTTGAGTGAAGATACAAGAATAAAAGGAAATCCTAAAAACAAACAAACAAAAAATAAACACAGAAGCTGGTTCTTTGAAGAGTATAACAAAATTGTTAAAAACTTTAGCTAGTCTGCTTAAAAACAAAGCAGAAAATAAAATCAATAAAATAGTAAATGAGCAGAGTGAAATCACAGTAAAAGCATAAGAAATTAAGAGAATAATCTTTATGTTCATTTGTTTGGAAACAAAACTGAGAACATCAAAAGAAAAAGAAGAATATAAATTATTCAAACTATCAACAAATTGAATAGAGCTTAAATAACCTAATCTCAGGAAAAGAAATAGATTTGCTCTAAAAAGACTACACTCTGCTCCTTGCCTCCAAAATAAAGCCCAACAACAACAACAACAACAACAACAACAACAACAAAACCCTTTGATCAAACTGATCCATAGAAGAAAGAATTCTTTCAGATTTTTAAAGAATAGTACCTATATTTCATGTATTATTCTCAAAGATGAGAAAGAACCCTACTAAAAGTATTTTATGAAACAAATTAGAGTCCTAATTCTTAAACTAGGTAAATATTTAAAGTACATCAGAAAAATATAGGCTGATATCATGAATGAATTTTCATACAAAAGCCTAACAAAAATATTGCTACAATTTATATAAGAAATTATTATTATCAAGAATAATTTACAGCAAACGTATGAGGTTGGGCCAATCTTAGGAAAATGAGTAAATTAATCATATTGAAATAATTCTGTATTTCCCACAATCCTATTTTACCCAAGTTATATTTTTCTCTCCTCTTTCACTTTTTCCATTCTCACCAACCTATTGCTTATGACCATAACTTCGTTCAATCTGTCCTCCCTATTTTTTAGCTCCCCCTTTCTTATCTTTAACTTCTGCTCTCTTTTCCATTAATTTCCCCTTTTCCTATCTCTTTCCCCTCTCCTACTACCTTTAAGGGTAAAACAAATTTCTAATAGCTTTTTAGTTGATTTTCTGGGATTTTCTAAGTATACCATCATATTATCTGCAAAGAGGATAATTTGATTTTCTCATTATCTACTCCAATTCTTTTAATCTCTTTTTCTTCTCTTATTGCTGAAGCTAGCATTTCTAATACAGTATTGAATAGTAATAGTCATAGTGGGGAACCTTGTTTCACCCCTGATCTTATTGGAAATGGTTCCAGTTTATCCTCATTACATATGATGCTTGCTGATGGTTTTGAATAGATGCTACTGTTTATTTTAAGGAGAAGTTCGTTTATTCCTATACTGTTATTGTTTTTAAATAGGTGTTGGATTTTGTCAAAAACATTTTCTGCATCTATTGAGATAATCACATGATTTTTGTTAGTTTGGTTATGGATATGGTCAATTACACTAATAGTTTTCCTAATTATTGAACCAGCACTGCATTCCTGGCATAAATACTACTTGTTCATGATATATTATCTTGTGGATAACTTTCTGTAAACTCTTTGCTAATATTTTATTTAAGATTTTTGTATCAATATTTGTTATTGGTCTATAATTTTCTTTCTCCTTTGTCATCCATCTGGTTTAGATATCAGTACCATGTCTGTGTCATAAAAGGAATTTGATAGTAGTCCTTTTCCTATTTTTTCAAATACTAGTATTGGAGTTCTTTTTCTAAAATGGATCTATATATGTAATTTATTTCCTCTTCTGTTAATCTGGGCAGTCTATATTTTTGTAAGTATTCCTCCATTTCGCTTAGGTTATCAATTTTATTGGCATAAAGTTGGGCAAAATAAGTCCTAATTATTGCTTTAATTTCCTCTTCATTTTTGAGACTAACAATTTGATTTTCTTCTTTCCTTTTTCTGATCAAATTAACTAAGAGTTTATCTATTTTGTTGTTTTTTTTTCACAAATAAATTAATTCAATAAATTTTTACTTTCAAATTTATTAATTTTATTAATTATAATTATAATAAATTAATTTCAATTTATTAAAAGAATCAATTAATGCTCCTTTTATTTTTAGAATTTCACTTTTAGTATTACATAGGGTTTTTTTTTTCTTTTTCTAGATTTTTTAATTGCAAGCCCAATTCATTGATCTTCTCTTTCTCTATTTTATGCAAGAGTAACTAGAGATATAAAATTTTCCCTTATTACTGCTTTGGCTACATCACACAAATTTTGCTATGGTGTCTCGTTGTCATTCTCTTGGATGAAATTATTGTGTCTATGATTTGCTATTTCATCCATTCATTCTTTAGGATGAGATTATTTAGCTTCCAATTACATTTTCCCCTGGCCTTATACTGAATGTAATTTTCTTTTGAGTGTAATTTTTAAATGTAATTTTTATTGCATCGTGATCTGAAAAAAAAAATGCATTTACTATTTCTGCCTTTCTGTTATTTGATTTTGAGAGGGTAAGACAAATTTCTATACTAAACTAAGCACATGTTATTCCCTTCTGGAGCCAAATCTGTTCAAACAGTGCTCATCCCCTCCCTTCTTTCTTTTAACTATAATAGATTTTTTTGTGATTCTTCATGTGGCATAATTTACCCTGTTTTAACTTCCCCTTTCCTCTTCTCTTAGAATGATCCCTTTCCCACCCCTTTCTTTATATCATCACATTTTTTATATCTTTATATATCTTTATATCTTTTTATATCCTTTTTGAACTCTTCCAAGAGACCTTTTGAACTGGAGACAGTTCATATCTCACTTTGAGACTTCATCTGTAGGCATTCTTCCTTTGCTGTCCTCTTCTGGATTTGTATTCTGGTCTTCCCTGTCTCCATAGTAATTCTCTTGGAACAGAGCTCTTTTTGCTTTTTTGCTCAGTTTTAAAGGTTGAGGTCTGCTCTTATGGCACAGGGGAGATTGTCCTGAGCTTCTTCTGAATAACTTCTCACAATGCTCTGGGGTTGGTTCTGCATGCTTCCCCACTGCACTGCCTGGCCATGCTGTTATGCTGGGGTTCAGGACCTCACAATTTGCCTTCTCTGTTTGTGTTGGAAGCCTCATAGCTGTTCTACTGATTTGACCTTCTGAACCAGGTCAGAGTAATCAATGCTGCTGTTTTGGGCTAGTGGCTTCCCACTAGATTCTCCATGCTTGGTCTCCTCCTACCCAATTAAGACAAACCTTCTTTCCTGAAGTCATTCCAAGATACTTTAAGCTGGAAAATTATTATACCCCAAATATTTGTGTTTGTCACTCCTAAAAATGTTCAGAGATCTGAATTTAGTGTTGATTCTGAAAGAAGTTAGAAAGAGCTCAGACAATGTCCTGTCTACTTTCTACCATCTTGGCCATTATGTTTCCTTGTTGTAAGAATTACGAACAGTCAACAGAATATTTTTTGTAGTCATATATTTTCTCAATATTTTTTATTGAATGAAATGATCACGTCATAATTCACTTTGGGAGTTAAGATGTATACATCTCAATTTAACCAAGAAATAGAATTAACTTGAATCTGTGAGCAAAATAGTAAATAAAAAGGATGACCATAACTTTAAAATGGGAATTCACAAATAAAAGTTAATTAAAAATAAATCCTTGAAAATTTTAAGTGAAATTTTAATTTTTAATAGAATCTAATGACTTCATGAGATATCAAGAAATAATAAAGCAAAGCCAAAAATGTCAAAAATTCAAAAAATCAAGAAAATTTGAAATGTATCACAAGAAAATCAAGTGATCTGAAAAACTGATCAAGGGGTACTTTAGAATCACTAAGTGATTCTAAAGATGACAACTACTAAAAGCCTAAATGTAATATGAGAAATTATTTAAAAATTACTCAGATATTTTTAAATGAAACTGAAGGTAAAGTAGAATTTGAAAGATTTTGTGGGTTACATATGGAAAGAAAATTTAAATTATCACTACCAAGAACAATAGCAAAATCCAGAGTTACCAGGTCTAGGAAAAAAAATAACCAAGAATAACATACTCAGTAAAACTGAATATAATCCTATAGGATGGGAAATAGACCTTTAATGAAATAAGAGGAATTCTAAACATTTCTAAGAAAAAGACTAGATCCAAGTAGCAAATTCAGCCTTTAAACATTAAATCTTTAAGTAGTCAAGAGAATCATAAAAAGATGAACATGAACAAATAATCATATAAAACAAAGTTAAACTATTTACCTTCTTAAATGGAGAGAGATATAGTTCCTCACAACTCAAAACAGTCATTTTTAAGGGTCAGAGAGAGTTCAATTAGACAAAAGGCCAGAAACTTACTGATATGTTTTGATAATCTTGATGAATGGAAGGGAAGAGGAATACACAGGGAGAGGAGGGAAAGAAAGAAAAAATGTAAGAAATTAATTTGAATTAAATGAAATTTTTAAAGAGGAATTTAGACAAAGAATGGTCAATAGGGGCAAGGAGTGGGACACTTCTTGTATCTTTTATCTGAACTGGTTGAAAGAAAGAAAGATACATAACTTAGTCTAGAAACCTCCTGTTTGGGAAACAGGAGGGAAGGAATTAAGGGAAGACAGAAATAAAGAGGAGAGATCAAAGGAAAAATTAATCAGAAGAAAAAAAACACCTTTAAAGATAGGATGGAGTGGACAAAGTACTTTTGGGAGCTAGATTGAGAAGTAGTGAATTACTGTTATAGTGTTCCCCATGTTAATCTTCTGACAACCACAAAATAATACTCCCAAACAGGTCCTGGAGTAGTGGAAACAGCAAGGAAGGGTTCTCTGTCTGTCTGTCTGTCTCTTTCAGTCTTTCTTGGGTGGGGAGGGAGGGACCATTCAGGAGAGGAAACTAAACCCTATCTTACTAAACCAGGACATCCTGAGACCCAGGATGACAGAGCAGGGGAACACCAGCAATAAGACCCCATATGTGCTTTAGCATAGCCAGGGAGTTCACAGACTCTAGCCATGCCAGATGACAGCACTACACAGCACAATCCCTTAGCTCAGCTCCAGACATTAGGGTACTTTGTGGGTCTCAGAATAATATCAGGCAAACAACAAATGCCTGCAACCACTGCTTTAAAAGAAAGTAGTTTAAAAAGGAGCAAAACCAAAAAATAATCTGGCCTTATAAAAATATTGTGTTCATGAGTAAGACCAAGACAAAAGCTTAGAAAAACAGGAAATGGTCTCAAGCACAGGAAGAGCTCATGAGATTCCAAAAAGAGCTTAAAATTATATTAGAGAAGTAGAAGGGAAAAATGGTCAAAGAAATGGTCTAAGAAAACTGCTTAAAATATAGAACTGGTCAAATGGAAAAGGAGATTTTAAAAATCCAGGAAAAAAAAAAACCATAAATAATACAATTTGCCAAATGGAAAAGAAAGAACAAAAATTAATTGAGGAAAACAACACCTGGGAAGCTTATGATTCTATATGATATCAAGGATCAATACAATATAAAGTAATACAATAAAAATGTAAGAAAATATAAAATAACTCATAGGAAAAATAAGTGCCTGAAAAATAGATCCAGGAAAGAAAATACCAGAATCACTAGACTCCATAAGATCTGGCATTTGCAACTTTAAAGGACTGGAAGTCATGTAACATGATATTCTGGAGGTCAAAGAAGCTTGGACTATATAAGCAAGAATCATTTACTCAGCAAAATTAAGCATAATACATTAAACTTTCATAGGAAAAAACCTACAATTGTAGCTGTATTGACCTACAATATCAAGACACAAGCATAAACAGATAAAAAGGAAAAGAAAACAAGGGATTCAGTGGAACAAAACTATATACATCCCTACATGGGAAGATAATATTATTAACACTTAAAAATCGTATCACAAATTGTATAGCTAAAATGAATTTATAGAGAGGGTAAATAAAAAAATAAAGGATGAGAAAGAAAAGTACATTGGGTGCAAAAGAAAGGTACACACACATGAAGAGGTACTAAAGATCTATTTCAGTGTAGGGGAAAAATGGGGGTGGGTGATGAGCATCATTTGAGTCAAGGAGGGAATAATTAATTTACACAATAAGCTGAATATGGAAATCTGTCTTACCCAAACTGGAAAATGGAGGGGAGGAGATTAAATAAAGAGATGTTATGGGCCTGACAAAATAGAGGGTAGACTAGAAGTAGTAGACAAAAGCAAAATAAGGAGGGAAAGGCTGAAATTAGGGAGGAAAAAAAAAAACAGGAGGAATGATAAGATGCAGGGAATACAAGGTATTGTATATAATTATGAATATGAATGGAATTAATTCTGCTATCAGAATCAGATAGTAGAGTGGATCAAAAAATAGAATCCTACAATTGACATTTTTACAAGAAACACACTAAAAGCAGAGATCTACACACTGGATAAGGTAAGGAAGTGCAGCAGAATTTATGTTTCAGCTGTGATTTAAAAAAAAAAAAGAACAAGAAAAAGCAGGGGTATCTCTTCTGATCTTAGACAAAGTAAAAGCAAAAATAGACCTAATTGAAAGAAAGGAGCCTAATTAAAGGAAGGAAACTAAATCTTGCTAAAAGGTACCATAGACAATAAAGCAATATCAATACTAAACATATTTGTACCAAGTAGTATAACAACTAAATTCTTAAAGGAAAAGTTAAGTGAGAAACAGGAAGAATAGACAACAAAACCATACTACTGGGGGACTTCAACTGTCCCCTCTCAGAACTTGATAAATCCAACTAGAAAATAAACATTAATAAGGTAAATAGAATATTTAAAAAGTTAGATATGACAACTATGGAAAAAACTGAATGAGAATAGAAAGGAATATGCCTTTTTCTCAACAGCACATGGCATCTACAGAAATAATAGACCATGTAATAGGATATGACATTCTCAAAATCAAATGCAAAAAGACAAAAATTAAAATTACATTCAAAAAAGGGCACTGAAAAGACATGTTTAAAACTAATTGGAAAGTAAATAATCTAATCCAAAAAATTGAGTGATTCAAATCATAGAAACAATTTCATCAAAGAAAATTGCAACAATGAGACAAAATACCAAAATTTGTGGGAGACAGCCAAACTACGTAGGGGAAAACTTATTTTGCTTAACTATATGCCAATAAATCTGACAATCTGAGTAAAATTGATGAGTATTTATGAAAATATAAATTATCTAGATGAACAGATCAGGAAATAGAAACCCTAAATAAATCCATCTTCGAAAAGAAATTGAATGAGCTATTAATGAACTCCATAGGAAAATATCCCCAGGTTCAACTGTATTCACAAGTGAATTTTACCAAACATTTAAAGAACTATTAATTCTAACACTATGTAAACTATTTGGAAAAGTAGGCAAAATAAGGAGGTCTACCAAACTTCTTTTAAGACACAAATATAGTGCTGATACCTAAACTTGGAAGAACTAAAACAGAGAAAGAATATTATATACTAACTTCCCTAATCACTATTGAAGCAAAAATTTTGAGCAAAAGAGTTATACACTATTACCAAGTGGGATTTATACCAGGAAGGTTTGGTTCTTTCAATATTAAGAAAACTATAAACATAATTGGCTATTATTTATAATATGTTACAACAAAATCAACAGAACTATGATAATTTCTGTAGATGCTGAAAAATATGCTGACAAAGTTTAGCAATCTTTCATATTAAAAACACTAGAAAGAATAGAAATCAAAGAAGCATTCCTTAAAATGACTAGTATCAAATTAGTAATTTTAACCATAAATGTGAATGGGATGAACTCTCCCATAAAGCTGAGGCGGATAGCAGATTGGATCAAAAGCCAGAACCCTACAATATGTTGTTTACAGGAAACACATTTAAAGCAGGAAGATACATACAGAGTAAAGGTAAAAGGCTGGAGTAGAATCTATTATGCTTCAAGTGAAGTCAAAAAAGCAGGAGTAGCCATCCTTATCTCAGATCAAGCAAAAGCAAAAATTGGTCTAATTAATAGAGATAAGGAAGGAAACTATATCTTGCTAAAGGATAGCAAGGATAGACAATGAAGCAATATCAATACTAAACATATATGCACCAAGTGGTATAGCATCTAACTTCTTAAAGGAGAAGTTAAGAGAGTTGCAAGAAGAACTAGAGAGCAAGAAGAAATAGTGGGAGATCTCAACCTTGCACTCTCAGAATTAGATAAATCAAACCACAAAACAAATAAGAAATTAAAGAGGTAATAGAACATTAGAAAAATTCATCTGGAGAAACAAAGATCATGAATAACAACAGAATCAAAGAATGGAAAGTAGATAGAGTCTATTGATTTTAAACTATCCTACAAAGCTATAATCACTATGATAAGGCTATGCAGAATACATTATACAAAAATATTTGACTGGATGAATCAAAAGTTAAAAATTAAAACTGTTGGGAGAAACAGTCTTATACAAATGATATCACTCTGATGGCAGAAAGGAAAAGGAATTGGGAAATATTTTGATCAGTGTGGAAGAAAAGATTATAAATGCTAAAAAAATAAATAAAAATAAAAAAATAAAGTTAAAACTTAACATTAAAAAACCAAAGATCTGTTCCTATCACTTCCTGGCACACCAAGGGAAAGGAAATTGAAGTAGTACCACTTTTTGTAGTCTTAGGCTTTAAGGTCAATCACTACTGACAGCAACTGCAACCATGAAATTAAAAATATAATTTATTCCTTGGAATAAAAGCTATGGAAAATCTATGGCAAATGGCCAGCATACTGAGATGTAGAGATCTCACCTTTCTGACAAAGCTATGATTTTTCCAGTAGCTGTGAGAGTTAGACTATAAGGAAAACTGAGTCCTGCAAAAAAATTAATGCTTTGAATTGTGGTGAATTGAGAATTTTGAGAGTCAGAGAGATCAAATCAGTCAATACTTAAAAGAAATTAGTTCAGACTATTCACTGGCTTTCCAAGAATTGGAAATGATGGGGTGCCCATCAATTTGGGGAACAGCTGAGCATGTTATGATATGTGAATGTGAAGGGATACTACTTTGTTGTAGGAAATGATGAATGAGGTGGTTAAAAAAAAACAGTCTTGTTTATACTGATGCAAGGTAAAGTGAACAGAACCAGAACAATTTATGCTGTATCATTATAAAGGAAATCAATTTTGAACTCTAAACTACATAATAAGCAAATAAATAGAAAATTAATACATACTTCCCCCCCCCTTTTTTAACATGGCTAATGAGGGAATTTGTATAGCATGTGTGTGTGTGTGTGTGTGTGTGTGTGTGTCTGTATGTTTCATACGCTTCGTTTTGATCACTGAATGGGAGGAAGGTAGTAGAGAAGGGAGAAGATATTTTCACTTAGAAGTGAAAATACATAATTTTTAAAAGAAAGGTAGACAACTAAATAGAGGATGGATGACACTGAGAAAGAATAGAAGAGACAGTTGATGTGATCGAATTAGAGCTTTAGAAAGATTAAAGCTGGAAATATAAATTTGGGGAGCATGTACATACATAGCTACAATTGAACCTATGAGAAATGATGACTTTACCAAGCAAGATAGATAGAATAGATTTAAAAGAAGGGTCCCTAGAATGTAGTAGATTACCTATTTATTACATGGATAAAGAACAAAGATACCAAAAAGAAATAAATCTAAGTATTAGGAAAGATTTGCTCATGACAATCTTTATTTAGGAAGAAAAAAATCATCATAACATGAAATGGTGCAAGGAGGATAAAAATTAAGAAAAAGTCATTAGATTTGGCAATTAAGAAATCACTGGTTATTTTAGAGTGAACATAATTGAATGATAGTGCCAGAAATAAAATTGTAGGGGATTTAGAATTGAAAGATACTAATTGTAATGGCTTTCTCAAGAAGTTTAGTATTAAAGGGAGGATTATCATACCATCTTCCCTTTAGCACAAAGAATGGTGCAATGAGAAGGGGAGAAAGATGATTAGAAGATCAATGTCAGTACAAGAAAACAAGTGATTTGAGTATAGAGGAGAGCATAAAGTTGAACTGGATCACTAACAATGAAAAGTGCACATCAAGGTGATGTTCTGGGAACAAACTGAAGGGCACTACAATGAAGGTCATGATGTAGATGAAAAGCTTAGAGATCATTTAAGAGGAAGAAAAGATAGACTAATAGAAGATTGTTTTAATCACATAATAGAATTTCTGAGTTCACAAATACCAAGTGAAACACTCATGACTGATGTCAAGATCAAGGTTTTTAATTATCTCTGGGATAGCTGAGATAAAGTGAAAATGTTGATCAAGGGAATTACATTGAGTGAGGACTTGGGAAATAAGGATAGCTGTAAAAACAATGATATATGTTGAAATCCTCTACTATAAGATCTTAAGTTGAGGAGGAAAGACTGAATCAATATTTGACTACATTGAAGAAGGAAGGAAAGTATCTTAAGAGGGCAATAATGCATAGATTTACAACTACAAGGATTTGGATTGGGTGACAAATCTGGATAATGTGCACCTCAAAGGACTTTTATTTTGCTTAATGAAGATAGAGTGTATGAAAGTAAAAAAGGGGAGTTGGGGATTTGCTCATTCCCCCCACAACTACTAATAATTTGGGAATGAGAGTATGACAACAGAATCATAAGTATAAAATAGGTTTTCGTTCAGTTATTTCTGACTTTTCATGACTCTATGAAATTTTTGGCAAAGAAATAATAGTAGTTCATCACTTCATTTTACAGATGAGTAAATTGAGGCAAACATGATTATATGACTTGTCTAAGGTCACACAGCTACTAAGTATCTGGGGCCAGATTTAAACTCAGGAAAATGAGTCTTTTTCTTCTCCAGGTCCTGCACTCTATACATTGTAACATCTATGCAACTATGAAATGGATCATAACAGTACATTCTAGTAATAACCATTATTATGGAGTAGTGAGGTGTCATCAGGAGTGAGCAAGCTCTCAGTGAAGGACAGAGATGAAGAGAAATGAGTGGAGACACACCTTTTGAGGTGTATAGGTCATCTCTTGAAACCTGGGGGTGGGTGCCATTATTCAGTGAAACCCAGATATCTTTTCTTTATGTGCAGCTTAGAAATTATTAATATTTGGCATGGCTTCACCTATTAAAAATTATTTTCAAGTCTATGTGTACGCATCAAAATTATATCTGGGAGATTCTGAGTTCAGTCTGTGAACATATTTTGCTGAATTTGCCAGGACATTTTTGAATCTGTATTTGTAGTATATGAACTTGTCATTTGTTAGAACATGTAGGTCTCAGGTCCTTTTCTTGCTAGATATTTGGAAGATGATAAGTCTTTATGGCCTACAATAATTTTTTTATGATTTGTACCATGACTTGTATAAATCTATATTGATCACTAAATCCTAGCTGCTTAAAATAATCAACCTTTTTTTTGTTTTGTTTTGTTTTGGTGGCAAAGACCTGATTCTAAACTACCATCATAAACGTTTTCATTTCCACTTAACTCTCCATGACTTAGTTGTTTTCTGACATCTTGGCAATTTCCCCTTGGCTCTTAGCTTATGAACTTCATCTGAAGGTAAATCATATTTGATACATTTTATCAGTCTTTACTATTTCTTGATATAAAGTGGTGTTTGTTTTTTCCAAAAGTATTTCTAGATTTTTGACCTATTAAGTATGTCTCTAAGAATAGAAAATTTTTTTTTCCTCCTTTCTGAGGAGAAAATGCTATTCTTTCTAGTTGCCTTAGAGTGATTAGATCACTTTTCATTAATGTTGTGAGTTTTTTGTTAGTATGCTTTCCAAATCTATTATGATTCATTTTATCCTGCTTAAAGTATATGTTAAAGACTGATATTGAGGTATTAATTGCTTTATATGTTCTCCTTCAATTTTGATTTTAAGATGTAAGTATAAATATGTGCAGCTACTGCCTTCTGTTTGATGTCTGTTTCAAATATGGTTTGTCTCAAAGGTTCAAAATTTCTTAAATTAGCATTTTTTTTCTGTTGGTTCAATGTAACCCGAGTTAAGTTTGTAGCTTTCAATCTCTCTTTTTTCTTAGAGTTCATTAAGAATTCAACACTTATCAAGTAATTCAGAAGATGAAAAAATATATTATTGGTGCAGTCGTATAGCTTGATACTACCAATGTAAATCAAGTGATTAATAAGGTGTTTTGATCTGACTCTGTTTAATGTAGAAGCTATACTTAATTCTATTTGGGAGAGATAATTAATTTTAGCCTAGGCAAAATCATAATTGTTTAAATTGCCTGCCTGAAAAAGGTTATATTTTACATCAATTGCTCATATTTTTGTGTTGGTGGCACATTTTAAATTGAAAAATTTTCAGGAGGACATCAGTTTAAATTTGCATGGGTTATCTGGGTTAACTTTATATATTTGCAGTGCACCCTTAGACATGAGTATGAAACTGAGTTAAAAGTTTTGTGGTACCTATTAAGGCAATATTAACTTTTGGGCAGTTCTTTCAACAATTACCAAACCAATATACCATTCTTTGTAACCCTGGAACTTTCTGACACAACTTTTTTGATGCTCAGTTAAGATATTTTCTTTCCAATTGTTTATAATTAATTTTGTGAATTTATATATTTATATACAAAGCTGTGTATACTTTATATACAAACATATTTCATCCTATGTTTATTAGAATTACTGGTGTTTTCATCTTTAGTTAAAAACAAAAAGAGATGAGACTTCCCATTAAGAAAGGCATGTGTCTAAGAGGAAGTTGGTAAAAGCTTTGCTAGCCATTTTTAAACCACTCAAATTTTTCAGGCAAAAATCATTCATCTTATCTGATATCTCACCATTTTTACAATATCTTAGAGGCCAGGACTTCAGTTAAACTCCCTTGATATAATTATTTGTTGTTTATGATATTAATAATACATAGAATTTCTATTTTTCATGATCCAATTTGCCTGCATATTGTCTTGTTATCGCATAGAGCAGAATTTTCAACATCCTTTTTCAGGTATTTCTTCTTATTTTTATTTAGGCCTCTGCTGTAAAGTTTATTTAGGTTGAATTATTTTTTTTTTTGTCGTCAGTGTTTCTCTGCCTTCTGATATAATTAATATTTGATTTTCTTTGTTTATGGAAAAAAATTAAGATTTTTCAGATATATTTTTATTTTCTGGATTTCTTTTCAAAGGGATCTATTTTGTTGCTTTAAAATGGATGATATGGCTTTCAAATTTTCTATTGCATATACTAGATACTACGTAATCTTACAATGCCTTTCTACAGATATTCATAACTCTCTCAAAGTGCTTCTCATAGTCTTTCATGACAAGATGATCATCATGACAGTTTCAAGAAGCCCAGCTTGCAACCCATATGCTGTCCCATTTATGCTTTAAATCTAAAGGAGTTTCAACCTAAACATTGGTGTTGTCTAGCATTTCGAGATTTCTTCCAGATTTCGTGGTTATTATAGAAATCTTAGGACACAGAGTCCTTACTTGGCAACAATCTTACTCTGCCATTCTTGACACCCTCCCTTGTCCATCCTTCACTATTAGAATAACTTTTTCACATATTAGGTAATGAGTCTTTTTGGTATACATATAAAACAATACAATATTCTTAATGTTGTTGATGGGATTGTCTCACCCTTGTCTGACTCTGTAATGCCCAGGTGTGCAGCCACAAAGATAACCACCTTCCATGTTGGAACAACCATAATTGCATGAGTTGTTTGCTGATGAATACTCATTCACATCACAATATTCACTGGAAAATTGGTCAAAAGAGAATCCGCATGGACAAGTACACTTGTCACTTCCAAAAGTATTGTAGGAGGAGGCAGAGCCACAAGCATTTGGATTGGTGCACTCATTCTCATCTATTTGAAAAACAGAGGACTATTATTCAGGAACATATAAGGTAGAACTATTAACTCCCAAAACTTTAAATTTTAAAAGAATGGGAGATTTTTATTCCATGTATTTCTAAGTCCATGAGGACTTTAGAAGTTGAAAAACTATGTCAATGTGATTGACATGAATACTCTTTATATTTAGTTTCTCATTTACAAATTATGCTAACATCCCTCTGAAAGAATTCGAGATTTACCTATTCAATAATTCCTCTTAAAATATAATTATTTCAGTTATTCTTTTCTCTTTGACAGAAGTATTCTTAACCTTCACTCTGTAGGGAGAAATAATGTAAGTGTTTTAAAGAAACTGAAGAGAAATTTTTATAACCATTTTCTTAATATTGCTTTGCCTACTTAAAGATCAGCAGAACATAAAGTGTATCTTTCTTAGGCTCATGAAAACATTAATGTACAATTATTTACTACTAACATCATAATAATGATGAATTAAATGGAAAGGGAGTTATTTTATATTTTTGACCTGTCTTTAAGACCACGACTACTTTTGGCTTTGGGTACTATGATTTTCTATTTAATTATAAAGAATATACAAATATATTTTGCATGCTTCTGGAAAGTATTATAATTAAAGTTTTCTCCTGGGAAAAATTTACATTTAGCTTCATGAATTTTTTGTAATTTTTAAGTATTTATGATGGATGATAAAATGTTTATTATATATTATTTGTACAGATTATTTTTCTTCTGCTACAAGTGGCCTATTTGCAGCTAGTCATTGGGAGCATTGTTATTTATAGAAGCACAAAAAAATTTTTGGAATATTTCCATTGTAACTAAATCTTCATTTGAATAAGTGTCTTAGGATATGGAAGGAAAGAGGCAACAAAGTTCCTATAAATAAAGGATATAGTTAATAAGAGTAAATACCATTTGCTAAACAATTCTATATAGGAAAAGAAATTCAGAAGATAAAAAACAAATACCTACAGCCTATAAAATAGTATTTCACTGCATTTAAGATTTATTTTTTAAATTTTAAGAAACTATGCTGAACAGAAATACATTTGATATTATATTTAATGGATATAGTACTGGGTTTACTCAAAATACATTTTCTACTAGTGTAACTTTACCATGCTATAAGATCTTATATCTGAATTCAGCATCTTTTCTAATTTGGAATCTTCATCAGATACAGTGCAACAAAAATAAACTATGGGGATAAGCAAAGCTAGAAATTTCGTCAAAAATATTTAAGCAGGAGGTTAAATTATCATGTCAAGAAATTGATTGTGTTAATTAGCTTTAAACATTCCACTTTTGGAAAGTACTTGATAAATTTTACAAGGAAACATTTAAGTATTTTTATTAAAATGTTGTGTTATGAACTCTTCATTTATATATTCTTCCACATCATTATATAGAATAGAAATAGAACTTTTAAAAGACACATGAGGGCATAGACTCACATCTCTCCTATCCGACACATGCTTTTGTTCGGCATATGGTTATTGTCAAGTCAAATCCAAAGCTCTACTGACATTTCTTAAAGAGTCACAGAATCAAGTGTAAATGGCTAACAAAGTAAAAATTTCACATGAAATAAGGTACTTCTTCCTTTTAAATCAACATGAAAGTGAATGAGACCATTTATAGTAACTTTTATGAGTAAAAATGTATACAAATTCTGAAAATTAGGGGAAATTATTAATTCTTTAACACTTTTAAAAATTCTTAATGTCAACACCTATAAACATTGTTAATTTTTTGCAATATTATGGCATGATAAAATACAATTCTAGATCTGAAATTCAGTTTTATTATTATTTGATTAGTTTTCCCTAATAATGTTCACAAACTATTTGAAGAACAGATATTATGTCATCTTTTTCTTCAATCTCTTTTTAAAAATTCTTATACAGCATTTGACATGAGAACCAAGATTAAAAATCAGGGATTTTTGTTTGGGGGGGTTCTCCTATCACTTTGATTTCCATATTTTTATTTCCTTTGCTAGAAATCACCTATATCATGCCCCTTAAGTGTTGGAGAACCCTGACATTCTGTCATCAACTGTTTTCTCTTTCTAAGTTTTTCTTTTTTTGTGGCTATATTGGCTCACAAATTCATTTAATCATTTTTCTGTAGGTAACAACAGAATCTAGACTTAGTATTCCTAGGAGCTCTAGTTATGTATTTCCAAGCATCTAATGAACATAATGTTTCATAACCATCTCAAATTCAATATGTTGCAAAGATAATTTTTCTGAAAAATTATGAACTTTCCTATTTCCATTTTCCTTGTCTTTTAACTTTTACTATACATCACCTAGCAAATTTTATTGTTTGTACCTCCACATATTCATAAGCCTTATTTAAATCAGAGGGAATTAGCTCTAGATCAGGCCCTTCTATTTGCTTGTAGATTGTTGCAAAAACCTCCCAATTGGTCTCCCAGCCTCAAAAGCCTTTCTACTGTAATCTATCATTTACCTAGTGACTAAAGTGATATTATGACATTGTCCATTCAACAAACTCTTGTGGCTTCCCTACTGCATTAATAAATGAATATTAAATAACTCTACCTTTTAATATCCATTATCACCTGACCCAACTTTATTATACATTACTACAACTTCCACATTCTATGTCTTGCTCAATTGGTCGTCTTCTCTATCAATACCAATTAATACTACTCACATTTATACCTTTCTTTGTGGTCTCATTAAAAAAGAGACAGATAGACAGAAACAGGGACAATAACAGAGAGAAAGAGAGACAGACACACAGAGACAGAGAAAAAGAGAGAGAACAAGCACCTGTCTTTTAATCTGAAACAATTGTGTATGATTAACTTTAAATCAGTGTGATTTATTATTTTAGTAATTATTTATAAAAATAATATTGTCAACCTAAAATTATTATGTTTGAATTATACTATTATATATGTATATATAATTATACCATTGTATATGAATCTACATATATACATAAACATCCATCTGTATGCAGAAATATTTTTATATGCATATGTATACTGTCATTCCTTATGGAACTCCAAATGGAACTACTTATTGATGGAGTTGTATTTCTCCCAACACCTAATACCATATCTTCTACGTATTACATGCTTAACAAATGTCTTTTGAATTATTACCCAGAGTAGGGATAATCTAGAGATCACAAAACCTTAAAGTGTTCATGGATAGATTTCAGGGAGTCTGTGTTCTTTGAACATAGTTTGACCCCAAGCTCCCAAACATATAAATCACTAATTCCTTAAAAACTAGGTCTTTCATTTTAGTCAGATACCTATTTTAGAGGCAAGGATAGAGTGGTTTAGAGAAATAAATTAACTTCCCCAATCAGAAACACCTAGGTCCCATGACTCTGTCTGGTGTATATTTTATAAAATTTTATCATGTCTTTATTTAGGTAATTATGTATGAGGGCTCTCAGGGGATTTTCTATTCTTGGTATTACAGAATACCAATTCTTCCCAGATTCTTCCCAAATTATTAGCCTTGAAATAATAATAGATGAGTAATTCTGGTTTTCTCAGGGCAAGAGAGTGATTTTTGATACCAAATCTTCTCGATTTATGAACTACTGCTAGAGTAAAGATAGTTCTGTTATGTATGTATGTGTTTTCTTTTAGTCCTAAGAAATTATTTAAATCCTAAGAAACTATTGCACTACCTAGCACACAGTGTTTGATTGGCATGATAAAGTTTTGAAGAGTCCACCAACAAATGAAAAGAAATTCATTTATTTTGCTAAGTTTCAACTAGGAATGTGGACTATATTCAACTTTGTTGCTAAGACTATATTCAAGCTTTGTTGGTAGCTAAGGTTGCTAAATAGACACTTAATCTCTACATAGCTATTTTCCCTTTTTTTGTTTAAGTATGTAATGTCTGATGTTTCATATTACAAAATCTGAATTTTCTAGATGATTTATAAATTTATACATACTCTAGGCATGTTCATATATCTTATCATATTTCTAAAAAGCAGCCTTTACATCAATATTATCAACTTAGGATACAAAACTGAATAAATAAATTATCAATGTTAGAAAGATTTCTACTTTTTTTGGAGTTGCTAACAGTTGTTGGAATTAAGTATACTGATTATCTTCTTTATTTCTACTTAAATATTTTACATTTTATTATTTTAAAGAAAGGTATAGTTGATTGTGTATGAAAAGGAAGGCCTGGACAATTCTTGGTATTAGTCTAAATTACCTTCAAATTTTCAATGAAGTAACTTTGTAGCATAAATTCAATGATAATTTAATTTATATATAAGCTCATATATGTATGTGTGTATATATAAAACATAAATATAAGATATGATATAAATTAAGATCAACATACTTGAAAAACTAAGATTAATTATTTTTAAACTTTGATCTCTTATTTGTTGTCTTTAATGACTAAGAACTATGTAGTACTTTGACTCTTAACCAAGATGGTATGAACTTATTAAAAATGTGTTTTTAGCATAAATGATATTCTTTGTAATGCTTTTAATAATCTTGTAATAATAGTATGAACATAAAATTTGTATTCTGAAAAAGTGGTTCATAGACTAAGCAGGGTACCTTAAGAACCTCTACATAGAACTTTTTATCTTGTTTGTTCTTACTCAGAAGTATCTGAAGCAAGGAAATTCAATTTTCTAAAGGAATTATGTTCTTACCAACACACTGATTCCACTGATAATGTTGACAATAATCTTGTGGACAACCACACCTGTAAGCTCCAAGGGTGTTTTGGTAGATATGTTGGCATTTATGATTTGCATCGCATTCATCTATAGCTGCAAGAATAAACCAACTAATATGAGAATCTGACCTGTCATTTAGTATTCTTATACTTCAAACTAAATATATGACACAAATATAATTATTTTGTGAAGAAACTGAGACATTAAAAAAAAACTACATTGTGGTAACATTGAGAATGATACCTATATACACAAACCATTCCATTTTCAGTTTACAAATAATTGAATATTAGTTTTAGCAAATCATCTGTTGACAATAAAATGTTGGCAATTATGTTACACTTATTATTAAGATCAATATATCTTCATTACATATTTTATCAGTTTTAAAAATAATTATCACCTGAATTATTTTTAAGAAAACACAAATGCCTATGGACCTCAAAGTTGTAGGAGAAATTTCTTCAACAATTAGTTACCAGTTTCATTAGAACACTTTTTTATTTTGGAACAATATTAGGAAGTTTTACAGATTAGGACATATGGAAAAAGAGGAGAAAAAAATTATTAAAGAATAAAAATAAATAAATAAAAACAGAATTTACCAATTGTAAAAAAAGATACTAAAACTCACTGAATAAAATTCCTTAAAACTTAGAATATGACAAGTGGAAGTTAATGATTCCAAAAGACAGCAAGAAATAATAAATTAAAAAATAGAAGAAAAAGTGAAACATCAGCCAGATTTGAACTCAGATGGTCAGTCTTCCTGACTTCATGCCAGGAACTCTAGTCACCATGCCACCTAGGCTGCATGGATTCATTTTAAATTAGGATTCATTTAAACTAAAAAGAAAAATCCCATTCTAAGAAAAGGGATGTATGTCTGTAGACTAATCTGTGGCTTGTTTCCACACTAAATTCAAATCTAATAAAGAAAATAAAGTGGTAAGATACTGAATTCTAAGTGAGTTTAAAACTATATTGGATCACTGTACAAAATGTTATAGTTAACTAAAATTTAACATATAATCTTTTAACATTGGAGAACTCAACTCTTTAATGTGTTCTTGGTTATGCCACGTCTTTTTTAATACTTCATTTATCAAATCACAGGAGAATACAATTAGAAGCAAAATAAAAAATAAAAAAAAAAAACTTCTAGCAAAATGATTATTATCAACAGGTTTTGGTAGCTCTGTTTACCCTACCTTTTTTCCTTTGGCAAATACCCATCATTTAAAAAAAATCTAAAATAAAAAAAATATTTTGACATATTTATGTTAACTGATATTAACATAAATATATCAAAATATTTTATTTCATTTTATTTATTTTATTTTATAGATGGTCATAAGTGGTTTTTTAAAAGTAACCAAAAAATGAAGTCTCTCATCTTTGTCAATTTTTTACCAATACAGTCAGTATTAATTAAGTTGTGTGAATCCAAATGGGCATGTATATTGAAACCCTCCAAATTACTGACACAGAGAAATTGACAATTGTGTTGTTTGGTTTGACATTTATCAAGATCTGAATGTAAAAATTCTAGTTATATTACTTTTCTCATTAAGCTAAAAGCAGATGCACATCTGTATCATAGTGGTCTTTCCACATTTTGCTAAAACTTTTACAAACTTCCATTTGCATTCAATAAGTAGCTTTTTTTCTCCTATTATATAAAAATACAAATAGCAATTTATATTACAGTAATCTTATTTCTTAGGTCAGTGTTTTAGCATATTTGTTGAACTTAACTGAATTAAAGATTTAGTTTCATAGTTCAAGCCAACTGAGTCAAGAGAACAATATCTTGCTTCATGTGTTTTCTTGGAATAAGATCATGGTCTATGATTCATAATAAGCTTCCTTTGGAACTGCTCATATATCCAGGAGTTCTTTTTTACAGTAAATAAAAACACTCCACTCTCTATCACAATAAGCAACATTTGAAATTCCTTAAACATATCCATCTTTCATCATCTTATCTATATGCTCTATCCTCTTCACCTTCACCTTTTGACATGAACTTTCAAGTCTCAGCCCTAATTTCACTTGCTTCAGGCAGTCTTTTCTACCTCCCTCCCCTAAGCTGTTTCCTCTCTTAAAGTGCCTTCCATATACTTTGGATATATCTTCTATCTACCTATATATTTATATATTTTCAATCTTATTAGAATGTAAGTTCCTTGAGAACAAGAATTTTCTTTGTGTTCCTAGTAAAAATGATTATTGATTAAACTTTCATCAGTATTTAAATAACTTCAAAAGTGTCAAAATAGTTATTTGGAAGTCTGCATTATAGCAAAATACAAAATAGAAAGGAGGGTGACTAAATAATATATAGAAGGATGCCTAAAGATCCCATAGTGACTTAGAAAGCCACATCCACATAACATTATTTATATTTTATTGCATTTTATTTTTAAAATATTTTCCGATTACATTTTAATCTGATTCAGGCTTTATTCAGGAATCTTGGGCTTACCTGAATATTTGATATTTTTTCTATACACTTATCATGGTTGATTTCATCAGGTTTTGCTTTCTGAAGTTAGAAAATCCTTAGGACTGTCCTATACAGAAGTTCTCTTATAAATGAAAAAAGAATTCAAAATAAAACAAAACTTTCTTTTTACCTCTGTAAGTCTTTCCATCTTCTTGCAGGATATATCCTTGAGGACAAGAATACTGATAACTACCATCAGTGTTTTTACAGACAAAATTGCAAGGTTTAAGAGAAGGGGAATATTCATCAAGATCTAAGGAATGAATGAATAAGTAGCATAAATATTAACTACTAGTTAAAAAAAACCAAATTACATCTCTCCAAATCTGTTCAAGTTTTACTTATAGACTTAAAGAACTGTAGGACATTAGAGTTAGCTTCTAATTATAAAGAAATTTGGAATTATATAAATCAAATAACTAAAATGTCTAAACCCTTTGAGCAAGAAACTTTGATTATTGGGCTCATAAAGGAAATTAGATAAGAATCTAATAGAATAAATAATAAAATAGGTAAAATCAGTGGATAAGAAAATCTAATAGCTATCACATGCAAAAAAATGTTGCTAAGTATTAGAATCAGAGTAGATACTCATCAATAAGGGAATAGATTCAGCAAATGAAATAGAATATTACTGTACTATAAAAATGTTTGTAATATAAACAGTTCAGTAGAAATTATAGTATTATAACATTGTTTTCTATTTGTTCTGTTTTAATATTTATTCCTAAATTATACGTGTAAGAATGCAATCATTTGTAGGCACTGGGGTATTATATAGTTGAATACATCTTGTAATAATATTTGGGTATACAGTCTGAGGATTGTAAAAAGGGATGGTCCCATTCTGTTCTATGATAGAACTTATATTTCAATGTTCAGTAAGGTCAAATGATTTGCAGGAAATATGTGTCAATCAGCAATCGGGGGAACAGTTGATAGAGCTTACCTACACAGGTTGTTCCACTTGTGTCAGCTGTATAGACTACATTGCAGAAGCATCTGAATGAACCCACAGTATTAATGCACTGACCATTATTATTCAAGTTTCGCATGACTTTATATTCATCTCCATCTGTAGAGAAGGAAAAATTAAGTTGAAGTAAATGAAATAAATACATTTTCTGACCTGTGAAGATAGAACTCTGAAATTGCATAAAAAGATTTTTATTGAATCCATCTTTAGCATTTGTTATTTCTAAATTGGTTGAGTGTTAGAGAGATAAGCAACATTCTCAGGAAAAGGTTTAATTTACATTTATTAAAAACAAAATCCATTCCCAAGTAGAAAATTGATAAGAGACGAATAGGATGTTTGCAAAAGAATAAAATCCACATTATCAATAAAACATGAAAAAATATTTCAAATAATTAGTCATTAGAGAAAATGCAAATAAAAATAACTTTTAGGTTACACCTCTCATCTGTCAAAATAATGAAAAGTAAAATGACAAATGTTGGAAAGATTGCAGAAAAACCTTGTATTGCTGGTGGAGATGTGAATTAGTCTAAGTGTTCTGGAAAACATTTGGAAGCCAGTCTCCAAAGTCACTAAACTGTGCATGTCCTTTGAGTTAATGATACAAGCTCACTAGACCTATACCTGAAAGAGATTAAAAAAGGAATGCACACAAAAATATTTATGGCAGCTCCTTTTTTTTTAGTGGCAAAGAAATGGAAACCAAGAGGCTACTCAATAGAGAATGGCTAAATAATTATATCTGCAGTATTTGACCTATTCATTTTTTCAAATTAATATTCCTTTCATTTACATAAATGTACTGATTGTGAAAAATGAAAATAGATCTTAAAATACTGAAATGCTGAAGTATTTTTCATGGTTTTTTTTTTAATTATTTGGTAGTATGGTTTTAGATCTGAAACAGTGCATTTCCTTCTGATTTTTCACTATTTCACTTGAGATTTTTAATCTTTTATTTCTCCTAAACCGTTATTATTTTTTCCTTAATTGACATGATAAATTAAACAAATTAACATCATTTAATGATTAACAAATTAATATCATTTTTACCACTGATCATATACTGTCAAAAGTGCATTTCGGATATAGCCATTTGTATCAGAAATTAAATTTTTGGTTTTATGTAATTTGTATCAGAAATTTAAAATATCACCTGCTTTTAGTTTGACCTCATGTTCTGAGTTCACTTGAATTTCTATATTTATAAAATTCCATAGCTCATCAACTGTCATTTATAATAAATAAAAAGAGAACATATTAATTGATTACATATTCAGTGGAACTGAAGATGCACATAGTATTCGAAGCAAATGCAACCAAATTTAAAAATTAACTACTGAATGACTAGTAATAATTATGAAAGGAGTATGCCTTCACCTTAGCCCTAAATACCAAGATGTCTCTAAATTGCACCTAAAAAGGTAGAACTTGAACTAGAGAAAAAGTAGGCTAGGAATAATAGCATACTCTAGTGCCAGTCAAAAGTATAACAAAAACAAACCTTGAGACAAGAGTAATATGAAATACATGATATGAAGATGAGCAGTATTGGAGAGGTGCCACTGAATGAAATAGAGGTCGGGAATATGTTAGGACGAAGTTTTCTTTCCTAGTTTCCCAGTTTTCTTTCCTAGAACTCCAAGCTTGATGTCTAATGTTCAGATTATTGCATAGGCATTTGAGGATTATTTATTTCTTTATTTTTGGTGACACAGGATGGATAAGAATTGAACTTGATCCCAGCTTTTCATTTATAGTTATGTTAATCCATGTAATTGCAGGTAACATTTAAAATAAAATTTAAATGGCTGAATATAGTGGTATAGGCTTAAGAGTTCCTGCTGCTGGGAAGACAGCTCTTAGCTATTTAGTAGGCCTAAAACTGAGTGAACTTAGCTCTAAGAAGTAAAGCTGCCTAAGGACAGTTTAATTGGACCAACTTGGAAAAACAATGCAAGCCAAAGCATCTGTGCTTTGTGTGTATTGGAATTCACTGCTACGTTAGCTCCTATACTTCTAGCCAGAGCAAGATAGCACTAATGTTTCCAAAAAAAAAAGTAAAAGGAGAGAAGAAAGTGAAATCAAATCAAAGAGAAAAAAACCCATAACTAGAAATGTATCTTCAATAAACTACAAAGTATTTAAATGTATCAGCTTAATTCTCCTTATCACTGAAACCTCAACTTCAGAGTGCAGTGTACTTGTAATCCATTATTTGACTTAAAATTGTCTTTAAATTAGATATTCACACACTCACATTTACATACATATATATATATATACACACTATACATAGGCTTTCTAAATAAATTTAATAATGTAAATGTGATTTATGATTAGTTATTTCTTCTACTTAAGGACTTTCTCCATAGTGGTTTCAATAATATTACAGGTTAGGATTTCTATGGGAGTTTGCAGAAATAGTAATGACATGAGGCCAACAAAATGATACAAAAAAGGTTAGAAACTCAGAAATGCATAAAATATATTCATAATGTTGTATAATATGTTGTATAATAGTGTCATAATGAAGTATGTTCACTATTCTCAAATTTGTTTCATTTAAAAATTTTCTTATTTGTTTTGTATTGTTAAAATATCTTTTCCATACTGTATTTTGACTTGGCATTGATCTTCACATAGCCTATGACCAAATACTTGTTGTAAATTTTACAATAAGTACTGTGAACACTCCATTCAAAAAGGGGGGGGGGGGCAGCGGGAATCAAACTTCTCCGGTATGAAGAGAGGTTCAAAAAATTTTACCCAGATCATAATGGCTCTATGACCCTATGATGTGGAAGAAATAATTGTACATAACATATTTGAGCATATCTAAACTACTAATAGAGAAAACATTTAAAGATATTTGTCACATTGAAACATTACATTACTTTTATGTAAATAGAAGATGCTTATTACAAAAAATCTAATAAAAACAGACCTATTTGATCTTTTACTTGTAGAATATTGTTAGCAGTTAAGTTTAATTAGGTTAAATTTGCCATATCTTATAAAAGAAATACAAGAAAATTTATTGAAATATTAAATAATAAAACAAATTTTCCTTTGAATATTTTAAATATTTAAAATAAAGCACACTTGTCATTAATGCAAACTAGGACGTAGATTCATACCTCTTTCATCTGTGGCATATCCTAAACCATGAGGACAAATTTTTTTGTACTGGGTAGTTACAGGAAATGGGCAAAGTTCACATTGGCCACTCCAGTCCCATCCTTCATCACAGCAACACTCTGATTTTGTGACAATGCTTTGGCAATTGGAAGCCATGTGACGCATGGAGTGTAGAACTTCAGCAAAGCAGAATCCTCTTCTGTTTTCTACATGAATAAAGTGGAGGAAAAATGCGATCACCATAAAGGTCCATGATTTTTATTACAATGTTTAATATATCTGTCAATGATTATTATACAAAAATGTGTTGCAGTCAGCATTTTTGCTTTAATTATTCCCGTCTTCAAAAAGTTTTCCAAGGACACTTAAGAAACTCATAGATCACAGAATTTTTTTTTTTTTTGAGATAACAGAGATTATAATTTTTGCTTCAGTTTTAGGATGGTGTTGATATGGACATAGTATGGGAAGTTTGTAACACATTTAAGCACAAAGATAACCAGGTGCCCATTAAATGTTAAAAATAAATAAAACAAAAACAAAAACCTCCTTTTACCAAAAAAGTTTACTAGATTTGACTAAATGTGATAAGGTATTTCATTACTTTTTATTAACCACTCCAAAAGAACTGCCAGGAACTTCCTGTCAGTCCTGTTGTTACCTACCATATTTTCTTGATCCTTTACTCATATCCCTTCATCACACTGATTCTTCTCAGTAGAGGCAAAAAAGGTTTCCTTTTTTTCATTATTTTCACTAAGATGATACTATTTTACTTCTTCTATATTCCCTAAGAATTTACCATCTCCAGGCAAAGAATAATTTAAACTAGCTAAAATAAAAGTCCACTGGAAAGGGTGGAGATATTCAGGTTGTTTTTGATCCACTAACTAATGGAGTTTAAAAGAGTCGGTGTTATTTCCCTTGCCCTGAAAGAAAAGTCTTACCAGAGGGAAGATTACATGTGTGTGGGATAGTTATCTCCTGTGCAGGGGTTTTGAGTTAGCTTATAATGAGTGTGAAGGGCTCCTGGGAATAGAGAGGTCACAATGATGTTGTCTCAATTTTCTGGAACTAGAAGAGCAATTTGAAACCTAAAAGGAGAGCTATCCTGGCAGAATGGTTGCTACTTACCTTTTCATTTAGAAAAACAAATTTTTGCTGGCCCTCTTCCCTTCTACCTCCTCTTTCCCTGATCAAGGAAATTATATATTAAGCCCAAAATCTGTGCTTTATTTAAAATCTGTTTATATATTCTGTTGCATGGAAAACTGATACAACTTTGATAAGACAACACCAATATTTTTATGTATTTCAATATTGGGAACAGGAAGTGACAGACAGGAACAAGGGCATTAAAACAAAAAATTGATTCACTGAAGTTGCTAGGAATTTTTTCTCTGGAGTCTCTGGAATAAAATGAAAAGAATCTTATTTATTGATTTATGTTTAACTTCAAAAAAAGAAGCAGAAGGAGAAATCTATTTTGCTCCTAGAAATAGTGAGCTCAGTTCTGTCTGGTGAAGGGATTAGGATTGAGCCTTCTCCATTTTTGTACTCTGAGCATGAGGGTGATGAATAGAAACAAAGTCACCTTAAATGACAGGAGAAGGAGAATGGCTAGAAAAGGCTAGTGAGATCTACATTCTAAACATGGGGGCAAAGGGAAAGGGTGTAATAATTTTTTCATCAGAATCTTTTTACTTCACACAAACAAGCACTTAGTGAAGGTGTCACATTCAATTTAAAGTTGAAATTATGAATTTATTTTCTCTTTTAAAAATAGAAAAGATGAGTGTTAATAAGAACAATCAAATAATACTATATTTCAGGAAGATCATTAAACTATGTAACAGGCTTTTCTGAATGGCCTGGAAGTATCATCATCTTTTATTGCACTATTTTTTTTTTAAGGAAAATGCATTCTTAGTCCCAAATTACTTAGTTTCACATGATCTTTTTTAGAATAGAACCTATTCTTAAATTGGGGTATAATAAGATAAGATAGATAGATAGATATACATTTTTATGATAAAGAGAAGAATGTGATAGGGGGATATAAAGTGTTCATGGAAAATGTAGATGATAATGTATATTAGTTGCAGAGGCAGAGAAAAATCTTCTTAATTACTAGATCTATTTAGTATAATGGGCTGTTTGAAGAAATGGTTTTCCTCCTTAGCAATGGATGACTAGTTGGTTATTTTTTGGAAGACATTCTTATTCACACTTGACTTGATCTAGAAGATCTTTCCTATATATATATGTAGGTTGATGGTTTGAGAGACCAGCAAAGTCAACCAAGAAAATAATATGTTTGTATGCAGAAAGAAACTGGAAAGAGAGAAAGAGTAGAGCTCACAAGTGGAGAAGTTTAACTCTGGCAAAGAACTCTTAAGATGAGAGGAAAAGAGAAGATCAATGAGAATTATAAGATTATAGGATCACAGATGAGCTGGAAGCAATGCCATACAATTCTCTCATTTTACAGATGAGTTGAATCTAAAGAAAATGACATTCAGTTTAGAAGATCTCAGAATGTCAAAGAAGAGATCTCTCTAGTCTTAAACTTTTTCTGGAAAAAGGATGTTCTGCAATGTTCTTTACAAATAATCATCTTGTGTCCACTAGAAATCTACCAATTATAAGGAACCTATTATATTCTGAACTATTGTTTTATTTTCAAATTCTCCAAGTATGGAATATGTGCTTTAATGAATAAGTATTCATTCAATAAGTTCATTCAATTCATTAAGTGTTCATTTAAAAGGACATCTGCTTTAACATGATTGTTGAGTTTATAAACAATATAGTACTGCCTCCCTGATATGTTCCAAGTACCTTGATCTGAATGTCTAGTTTCATCAACCCCTGGGGATAGACTGGTTTTATTCGTATGGTACTATGACAAAATAGCATTCTATATTTTCTTATGTGATTTTTCTAGTATCATTTAGTTCCTACAACAAAGACTTAATTTTGCAAAGCCTATTAAGAGTAGAATGAAGAACACCAGCAAGAATTCTAGTTGATCTTCTGCTTCTCTAATCAGGAAGCAAAAATATTTTAGTATATTCTTTATGTTTCTATTAATTGGTCTTTTCTTGTAATCTATGATTATACATTGTTTCTACATCCCTCATAAGGCAATCAATTGCAGTTCAGGTTAAGAAGCCAGCTGCAAATGACTTAATCTAGGTTGTCAATCTCTTTTACATCCCAAATAACTTGAATGATAAAAAAGAAAAATCAACTATTGCAAATGGGAAGGGATGAAATCTAATAGTAATTGTTATTATAGCATTATGCAAATCAAACTTGAAGTAATAAGAGAGCTCATGACATTTTTTTTTTAGAGAAGTAATGTAATTTGCCAACAGATCAGGGAATGGCAATGGAATCAGTGACTTGAGGGGACAGGGTATGTGGAACTGTCATTGTGCTATATATTGTAGGTGATCAATTTCAGATCAGTTACAGATGATTAGAAGAACTTCCATGAAGCAATGAGAGCCTAATTGAGGTCAGAAAGCTTGCATTTTTAGTGTAGTCAATACATTTAACAACCTTGTACATATTTTACATTAATTCTATATGTTCAGACATGTGTGTGTGTACGCGTGTGTGTGCGTGTGTGTGTGTGTGTGTGTGTGTGTGTGTGTGTATTTTCTTACATCAACTTACCAAGGCAATCAATGCCTGATGAAGTTGACTGGAATTCTTCATTACATTCACACCTGTAGCTCCCAACAATGTTAATACAATGACCATTTTCACAGTTTCCTGACTTCATCCAGTATTCATTTTCATCTTCAGAAAAATATCATGGAAACAAAATAGAGATAGTAACTCTGATAATCAAAAAATTTTGGCAAAGTATAGTGACCTAAAGTTTTGTTTTGGCATTCCCATTTTGAGTTAGCAGCTTTGCTAGGTACATTATCAACAAATTACAGATAAATAATTTCTTATTTTTAAAAAGTTATTATTTTAAGTACTTTTATCTTTTCAAATTTTGATTTCCAAATTGTTACCCACCTTCCAATCCCATCTCTCACCCATTGAGATAAGGCAAGCACTATGTCAATTATACATGTGAAATTATGCAAAACTTATTTCCAAGTTAGCCATTTTGCAAAAAAAAAAAAAAAATGGCAAGAAAAATAAAGTGAGAAAATTATACTTCAGTTTGCGCTCAGAATTCATCAGTTCTCTGTCTGGAAGTAGATTTTAGTGTTATCTTGAGTCCTTCAGAATTATCTTTGATCATTATATTGATCAGAGTAACTAAGTCTTTCACAGTTGATCATCATTACAATAATGCTGTTACTGTATAAAATGATCTCCTGGTTCTCCTCTTTACATTTTGCATCAGTTCACATAGATATTCTCACTTTTATTCCCCTGAAATCATCCCCTTTGTCATTTAATTCAACTTGTTCAGCCATTCCCCAATTTGTGGTCATTTTCTCAATTTTCAATTCTTTGATACCACAAAAAAAGCTGCTATAAATATATTTGTACATATACGTGTTTTTCCTTTTTTCTTTGATTTTTGGAGTATACATAAAGTAGTGGCATTGCTCAATCAAAGGGTATGCAGAGTTTTAATCCCTTTAGGCTCCAACATAGTTAAGACTAATTCTCGACTCCACCAAAAGTTTATTTATGTATTGATTTTCTTTTATTCCCTCTAGAATTTGTCATTGCTAGACATGAAATGGTATCTAAGATTTGTTTTGTTTGCCTAATATTACTATATATCTGATTTCATATGGAAATTGTTTTATTCATCTCTTTTCACCATTTACAAACTTTATCTCATTTTTATAAATTTCAATAATTCTATACTCAGTATATCAGTATAGAGTATATAAGGCCTTTATTAGAGGAAATAATTTAAAATTTTGGGGTATTATTGCATATTTTATCTTTTAGGAAAATGTAGTTTTCCTGGTTATCTTTTTAAAATTTTTTTTCTTTGATTTTTCTTTTGTCTAAGATCATGATGGCTATCCCATACTTTTTTTTCCCTTTTTCTTTTCTTTTCTTTTCTTTTTTTTTTTTTTTTTTTTTTTTTTTTTTTGGTGACTTGCCCAGAGTCAACAGCTAGAAGTAGTAAGTGTCTTGAGGCTGGATTTAAACTCTAGTTTCTTCTGACTTCAGGGCTAGTGCTCCATCACTGTGCCATCTAACTGCCCCATTTTATTTTTTTTTAAAGAAAATTAGATTAAGCTTCAATTTTTTTTAACAACCTTGGCAGGGTTAACTATGTGTATCTTTCCATTTCAAGGGTGTCTCTTGTTAAAACAAACAAAACCAACCAACCATATTGTTGGGAGAGGATTCTGGAAAGGTGATAGATTAAGTCAGAAATTTGTACATTTTCCAGATATCTCCACAAATTAGACAAAATAGTCTATAAGGGCTAACTTAAAACTGTACAAATAAAAAAGACATAGAAAAGAACAGCATGACAATCAGAGAAGATATCAGGATGGAGATTTGGACTTTGTGAAGTGTAAAGACCTCCATGCTAGTTCTACTGAAGCAGCAAGCAATCCCTTTGGGCTAGCTAGTTGGCAGGTAGTCTGTGCTCCAAGACACATGAATTTTCACCTCCCAGACAGTGTGGGGAGTTGGATGTCTCTGAGGGGAACTGTCCTAAGGAACACCATGCCAAGATGAGGCCCTGGACAAGAAGGAACCAACACAAATTCAGTGAGTACAGAAACAGTGGAGTAGGGATATTGCTGGCATGGACACTTACATGAGAGTATAATTCTTGGCTTGGGGCTTGAGGATGAGGAAAGAACTAGAGGAAAATCTGCTAGAGGGAAATCTGAGGCCAGAGGCACCATCTTTCACACCATAGGACTGGAGATAATTACAATAACAAGCTCTTATTAAAAAAAAAAAATGAGTAGGCAAAAGAGAAAGTTGCTATGAGAATTGGAAGACTAGTCAGAGGAACTGAATTTTTTTTAAAAGTCTCTCCTACCTCAACGAGTAAGTCAAATGGTCACCTGTTCAAAAAAAAAAAAATTCAAAGAACAACATAGAAGAAAATGAGAACTATTATCTTAAGAAAATGATTCCGAAACCTAGAATTGGGTTAGAGGAATTCATCAATGTTATAAGTAAAATGTGTACAGCACAGAACAAAAGAAAACCTACAAGGAAACAAAAGATGAACAGTTCTGAATACAATTTGTAATATTTATCTAGATAGGCCTCCACCCTTGTGTCAAAGTTGTTTCCTCAATCTTCTAAGCTTTCTTAGGCTGTAAAAATGTCTCACCCTGATCTTTTGTTGACTCTACTACTCCAAAATTTGATTTAAGGTGTTATTTTAATGTTGTTAGGAAGTGAATGTTCAGTGAGTTCAATTAAGTTGCTCTCTCTAATCCACCATCTTGGCTCCACCACAAATAATTTTTCTTCTTCTTCTTCTTCTTTTTTTTTTTTTTTTTTTTTTTTTTTTTTGCACTAAGGCAATAGGGGTTAAGTTACTACTTGCCTAGGGTCACACAGCTGGGAAGTATTAAGTGTCTGAGGTCACATTTGAACTTGGGTTCTTCTGACTTCAGAGTTGGTGCTCTAATCTTTACACCACCTAGCTGCTGCTCATAAATAATTTCTTAATAGTATTGTGCCTGAATAAAATATGTTAGCATTTTAAGAAGATCTACATGGAAAATCCTAAAATAATAATCTTTTAACTAAATATTAAATTACATTTATTTTGTCCCCAGGGACATTTTGTTTGAAGCAGTTTTTATGCCTTTGTAGGCTAGAATTTGGAAGAACTAATGAGAAAAATAAAATGACATTTCCTGAAATGTTAACTACCAGTTTGTTAGCAAATTTATCTGAGGATCCTCGTCCAAAAAAAACAAAAAAAAACAAAAAAAACAAAGAATTTGGATATAGTATACACCTTTGAAATACTTGAAAATATTTAACTTAAAGAGGAAATAATTTGCAAAAGGAACCAGCAACCAACATTTACTAAGTTTAC
This sequence comes from Sarcophilus harrisii, assembly GCF_902635505.1. Lineage (NCBI taxonomy): Eukaryota > Metazoa > Chordata > Mammalia > Dasyuromorphia > Dasyuridae > Sarcophilus > Sarcophilus harrisii. The sequence continues at coordinate 201,377,528 of NC_045426.1, forward strand.
TAAGAATGGCTAAAAAATAGGAGGAGGAAATAGTAGAATGCTGTAATTTTGAAGATTTAGCAAAATGCTTACTTATTGTAAGAAAAAGCAATTTTTATTATTTATATTATTGGCTCCTATTTAGTGACTACTGTCTCTCTATGCAAGAGCCATATTTTATTAAACTTAGCTACCTGATTTGTTATTTTCTCTTTCTATCTTTATTAGAAAAATAATTATCAATGTCTTTTTCCAAACCTTACCTATATAACCTTCCCCATCAGGTCTTTGGATCAGTAGAGTGGGACAGAGACACATGAAAGTACCAATCATATTCTTACACATTATGCCTTTAGATTCACAGTCATGTAAACCTTCAACACATTCATTTAGATCTGTAAGAAAATACTTCATATTAACAAAAAAGATCCCTGACAGTAGGTTCATGTTCAAAGTTGAAGCATAATCATTTAAAAAAATTATTATTTTATTCTATCAAGTAAAATTGTATTTTCCCTTGTAAGCTATGTCGTGTGAGACCAAGGAAATAAGACTCCCACCTTTCCCAAAAAAATCTCAGAAAGAGCACTTTTGCCAGATTTCTACACAACTTTCTAAAACCTTTTAAAGGCACGAAGAAGAGTGCAACTGACTTTATTTTGAATATATCAATATTGCATAGTAACAGTTCTATAATAATACCCCAGTCCACAATTTCCCTCTGATTGAATTTAATCAAAGTAATTAGGGAAACATCAGATGTTGAGATGTTCAGGACTATTTAATCAATGACATACTGTATGAAAGCAAATATGAAAATCACTTTAAGGCAAATTTATTTAAGAATTTGAAGAGCTACATTTCCAATATGGTCACAATTGGTATTGTCAAGATTAAAGTTGTTTTCATGAAATTAAGAATACACATTGTGTATCTAATTTATATTTTAATATATTTAACATCTACTGGTCATCCAGCCATCTGGGGGAGGGGTGGGGAGAAGGAGGGGAAAAATTGGAACAAGAGGTTTGGCAGTTGTCAATGCTGTAAAGTTACCCATACATATAACCTGTAAATAAAAGGCTATTAAAAATTTTTTTTAAAAAATTGTTTGAACATGTAATAAAAGAAAATTAAAAAAAGAAGAAATTAAGTATACGTTTAGAGTTTACTTATAAAATTTTACTTATTAAATATCATTACCTTTACTCATCTTTTGATCATAGCCAGCAGGACAAGTGCATTCATAGTAACCAAAGGTGTTTATGCAGCGAAAAGCACATAACAGTGGATTTGGGACACATTCGTTGATTTCTGAACAGTGATAAAAAGGCAAATTATTTTTATGTTCTCAATATAATGGTTTATTTAATTAAATGGAGATTGATCACTGTACTCTGTCATTCAAATAATGTTGAATTTCTTCCATTTAGATCACATAAAATACTCTTTAGCACCTGTCAGATTGTTATTATAAATTATTGTTTTACAATTATCTCTATAAGTAATCTTATCTTCTACTTGAGATACTATAAGATACACCAGAGCCAGCAATTATACTTTATATAACTTTTATGTCTCTCAGTGACTAATCCTGCATATATTTAATAAATGTCAAATTAAATTTGACTGAGTCTAGTTGAGTCATAAATTGTGTTTACTTTTGAAAATGGTAACCAAAGGAAGAAGGAACACTGCAGCAATTTCACATAATAAATTGTCAACACTGAGAATCTGTGTTTGTAAAACAATTTATAGAGAGGCTACATCAGTAGGATATATATAAAGATATATATATTTATCTTTCATATAAAGAGATGAGATAAAATATATGTAGATTAAATGATATAATGATGGTGGCATCAACTGAACAGCTCTTTTTGAGTAGAAGCTATGGATTAACCACACAGACCTTTAAAAAACCTTTTCCACTGGTGTAATGGGAAGGACACTGAGTGAGTAGTCAGAATACCTTATATCAAACTCCTGGTCTATTACTTATGATGTGATTTTCAGTATGTTATTTACCTTTTTTAAACTTGTACAATGTGACAATATAATCTATCATGTCCACTGAAAATTATTGATATTGAGAGGACTGGCTATATCTATTAATATACAGAGAGTTATCTTCATAGGTGTTTTTTTAAATATGTGAATGATATTTAAATAACTAAAATTTGAGAGACAACATGATGTAGCACACAGATACTTCTTGTAATCAAAGATTTAGATTCATATCTTGATTTTAAGACATTAACTCTCTGATTGGTAGACAAGTCTCTTCTCAGAGAATTATTGGTCTGCATCAGTTGAAAGGAATTTTTATATAGTCAAACATGTTATTGAAATCACAGATCTTCTCCTACCTAAAAACAAAGGACAAGAAAATAAAAGCTTACCTGCACAATTTATCATGGAACCTGGCTCAAATTCATCATTGCAATTGCATTCAAAACTTCCAATAACATTAATGTATGCCCCATTTCTACATGAATTCCCAACTGAACATTCATTTGTATCTGGAAGATAAATTAAAAAAAAATTATTATTAAAGGCCTATACACTTCCACACCCAAGTTTTTGAGGAGGAGAATTGATGCACTCTCTTGAGGAAGTAGAATAAATGGTTCTGAGTATATGCTAATATGTCATCACATAATATATTAGTTGAGCATGAGCACTATACTTATGTATATACATATTTCTGTACTCATGGAAATGATGACTTTTGACAAAACAGAGGAAGAATGGGGTAAGTCTGGCATCTCTGACAATTTTATAGAGCTTGTTCTATCCAACCCTCCTTCACAATGCTTCTTACATACTTTTTATTTCTATAACATATATGTGTGTGTATAATTTATATGTTAAATATATTATATACATATTTTATGTAATTAAGATATTTTAGACCCTCAGAACTTCTCATTCAACTCTTGCAACAGTCTTCGAACAATTCAAAGTCTCCTTGATTCCTGTCTCTTCTTTCTCTAAAGCATCTTTTACACAGATGTCAAAATAATCCTTCTAAAAGACATATTATTGTAACACAGGAACCACCTAACAGTGGCTTCTGGAGATCCTACCCACATCTCCTTATGTGAGAGGATGATACAAGGAGACTGAGAGGCAATTGCTGTTCTCTGACCTCTCTGACTGAGAGGGTATTGATTGTGTTGTCTGACCTCTCTCCTTTTCCCTTTGCCTCCAATTTATTTCACTACCAGTCTGCAACACTGGCTGCCCTGCAACTCCTTCAGATGCTATGATCCACAGCTGTGGAGGCTCTCAGAGAATTGACCTGTACTTAACAAATTATGACCATATCACTACCCCTGCTCAATAGTCTTCCATATCACTCTTTTGACTCTAGGATAAAATATAAATTCCTAACACAGTACTTTCACAAGCTGCCTCCAGCTAGATTTAATTTATATAACTCCTCTTTATATTTTTATTTTTATATTCTAATGAAAGTGGTCAATTTGTTGTTTCCTGAATCTCCAATCTTTCTTCACAATGTGATTGAAAGATGATGTTTATCTTGTTGTTTAATCTATTTGTTTCTTATCCCTCCATAAATTCCCTGAGGACAGGACATTTGTTTCTCTTTTTGTATCTCCAGTATGCAGAATATTGGAGAGGTAAATTGGATTGTGTAGTAAGTTTTGTAATGTACTTTTGAGGCCAGAATTTAGGTAATTATCTGGTCCACATGAATATAAACAGAGTTGGACAGGAGAATAAAGGAGCAGGTAAACTGCTAACTTTGAGTGCTTGGCAGATCTCTTTTTAGACTTGGAAAAAGTGTATTTTAAGCATGTATAGTTGTAGAAAGATGAAATGAAAAACAGAAAACTGAAAATGAAGTTCAATTTCCATCTCATGACTTAAGAACATTTGTTCTTAGAAAACTCATTTTGCCTTTCTATACCATTTTTTTATATATAAAATAAAGGATTGAACTAGATGATATAACAATTAGAGATATGCAAAAGTAGATAGAAGTAGTGTAAGCTGCCTTTTTTTTTTTTTTTTTTTGCTTTTTATCACTAATAACTTGCACATATTTAATACTGATGTACTATAGGGTTTCCTCTCATCAGAAGTCTTTAAGTAAAGGTTAGATTACCTTGAGTTGGAATTATTGCAAGGTGAATCTTGGATTAGAGAATGTAGGATTACATTATATACAATAACAGCAAGAATATGAGATGATTAACATTGAAAAACTTGGTTCTCTCTCAGTGGTTCAGTGATCTAAAGCAATTCCAATAGACTTTGGACAGAAAATGCCATCTGAATCCAGAAAAAGAACTGAGACTAAATGTAAATCAATACATGCTACATTCACTTCTTTTTTCTGTTTTTTAATCATGGTTTTTCTCTTTTGCTCTGATTTTTCGCTCCCAACATGATTCATAAAGCAATATGTGTTAAAAATAAATTTAAGAATTTTTAAAAAAGAGAATATAGGAACTGGGTTTTTTATATCTTGAGATTTTGTAAATTCTAAGGTCCCATTTCCATTCTAGCATGTCATTCTGTGAATTAACACTTACCCAAACAATGTACTGTAGCATAATCCAGGTTGTAACCCATGGGGCTTTCACAGCCAAATGATCCATCTGTGTTGATACACTGACCATTTAAATAAGTGCCTGGGCTTTCAAGACATTCAATGACATCTGAAAAACAGAATTCCCAAGCTTCTATATTTTTTTTCAATTGACAAATTGGATGGGCTCAAGCAAATTTTCAGATGTTAAAAGATATACAAGTTGTGCTACTATTCAAACATAGCATCATAATTTTTTAATTATATGTACTCTGTGGAGTAATGGAGGAATATGCAATTATTAAATGAGAATTTGTGATTTCTTGCTAAAATAAAATTAAATACCTTCCTGTGAATCATGAAGGCTAGAGGAAATTCCATGGCCAAATGGACATAAATCCTGGAAAGCAACTGCAGAGAAATATTGTATAAGAATTCCAAATTATCCTGAATACTGAATAGTATTTAAAAAAAACAAATTTATTTTGCTTCTAATTTACAATTTCAAAATAATGTGTATTTGAAATTTTTTCTTGATTTTCTTCTATGTGTTAATTAAAAAAAAAAAATCTAACACCAATATATCAATATATCTGAATGAGGAACTAATATTTTAAACAAAGACTTCTCCAGTACATATCAACTCCATGCATTCCATCTTTCCATCTTGCTTTATATTTTTCTTTTTTTCATTCAAAGAAGCATGCCTGATGATTCTGAATTTGCTGCAAACTAACCAATTTACCTCTGCTGTTTCTCTACAATGCAAAAAGATCTATGAAAATCTTTGTGTTAATTCAGCTTTTCAATATAAGACTTCTTGTTTTATGAGTTATTTTGTGGTGCAATACCCTAATGAAAAGTTTAATGAAATCTGTAACTTAATTTGTTTCTTTCCCTCTATTCCAGTGCTTCCCAAATTCTTCCTTTTGAAGACAGATAATTCTGACATTTAGACAATAATTCTGACATTTAATTAATCACCGAGTTGCATATTACATATACATTTATGCAAGTTGTCCATATTATTCAGTGAAAAACACCTATTTAGGTTCCTTAGGAAATAATTTTATTTTAGCAGTTAACATGGAAGATTGTGGAGAGCAGACATGACTCTGTGTAACCTCCTTTAACCTTCTCTCAAACCAACAGCAGATTAAACCTCTAAATTGGTTTTGAAGTCAAAGACTCCACAAATATTTGTAGTACAACACATTTCTAAAAGAACTTCAGAACAGGTCTATTTCAATTAGGCAAGGGGACAGTCTGCCAAACCCAGACTGTAGCATAGGGAAATCAGGGGAAGAAGTCAGAGCATTGTCGCTTCCACACACCTGTGAATCTTCTGTGAGCCTCTTAAGCCACTCTGTCCTGGTTGCAATCAGGTGGTTTGGCAGATTTGCCTTTTGTAAAAGAGAGCCATTTTGTAAAATGAGCCCCAGCAGAACACTAGACCTATCCTCTATTACCCAGCACTGGAAATTAATCAGCAGAACTGCCCCAGGGCAAATTAGAGCAGTTATCTCTCTTTTGCATTGAACAGATCTCAAGTCTTTAAAAAAAATGAAAAACAAAAAGAACTCTCACCATAGACAGGATGGATTTACATGTGCATTCTACCAAACATTTAAGTAACAATTAACTCTAATATTATATAAACTATTTGAAAAAATAGGGAATGAATAGGGAATGAAGAAATTCTACCAAATTCCTTTTATGACACAGACATGGAACTGATACCTAAACCAGGAAGGATGAAAACAGAGAGAAAATTATAGACCAATCTCCCTAATGAATATTGATGCAAAAATCTTAAATAAATCTTAAAAGAGATTACAGAAAATCATCCTCAGGATAATACATTATGACCAAGTAGGATTTATACCAGGATTTCAGAGCTGGTTCAATATTAGGAAAACTATTAACATAATTGACTATATCAATAACCAAATTAACAAAAACCATATGACTATCTCAATAGATGCAGAAAAAGCATTTAATAAACCCAACACCCATTTCTATTAAAAAAAAAAAACTAGAGAATATAGGAATAAATGAACTTTTCCTTAAAATAGTCAGAAGCATCTATTTAAAACTGTCAGCAAGCATCATATGTAATGGGGATAAACTAGAACCATTCCCAATAAGATCAGGAGTGAAACAAAGTTGCCCACTATCACCATTACTATTCAATACTGTATTAGAAATGCTAGATTAAAGGAATTAGAGTAGGTAATGAAGACACCAAGTTATCACTCTTTGCAGATAATATGATAATATACTAAGAGAATCCTAGTGAATCAACTAAAAAACTATTAAAAATAATCCACAATTTTAGCAAAGTTGCAGGATACAAAATAAATCCTCATAAGTCATCAGCATTTTTATATATCAGTAACAAAATTTAACAGCAAGAGATTCAAAGAGAAATTCCATTTAAAATAACTGTTGATATGATAAAATATTTGGGAATATATCTGCCAAGGGAGAGGCAGGAACTATATGAGCAAAATTACATAACGCTTTCCATACAAATAAAGTCAGATCTAACAACTGGGAAAAAATCAAGTGCTCTTGGAGAGGTTGAGTGAAAATAATAAAGATGACAATACTACCTAATCTATTTATTTAGTGCCATACCAATCAAACTCCCAAGAAACTTTTACTGACCTAGGAAAAAGTAACAAGAAATTCATCTGGCAGAACAAAAGGTCAAGAATTTCAAGGGAATTAATAATAAAAAAAAAAAAAAAGGAAATGTATATGGCCTAGCTGTATCAGATCTAAACTGTATTATAAAGCAATGGTCATCAAAACCATTTAGTACTGGCTAAGAAACAGAGTAATTGATAAATGGAATAGGTAGGTTAGGTTTGGAGGACAAAACAGTCAATGACTATAGTAATCTACTGTTTGACAAACCCAAGGATCCCAGCTTTTCAAATTAAGAACTCACTATTTGACAAAAAACTTCTGGGAAAATTGGAAACTAGTATGGCAAAAACTAGGCATTGACACACACCTAATACCGTATACCAAGATAAGGTCAAAATGGGTTCATGATCTAGACATAAAGAATGATATTATAAACAAATTAGAAGAACATAGGATAGTTTGTCTCTCAATCTATGGAGGAAGGAATTTGTGACCAAAGAAGAACTAGAAATCATTATTGATCACAAAATAGATAATTGATTATATTAAGTTAAAAAGATTTTGTACAAACAAAACTAATGCGGACAAGATTAGAAGGGAAGCAATAAACTGGGAAAACATTTTTACATTTAAGGATTCTGATAAAGGCCTCATTTCTAAAATATATAGAGAATTGACTCAAATTAATAGGAAATCAAACCATTCTGCAATTGATAAATGGTCAAAAGATATGAAACTTTTAGTCATGTGAAAAGGTGCTCCAAATCACTTTTGATCAGAGAAATGCAAATTAAGATAACTCTGAGATACCACTACACACCTGTCAGATTGGCTAAGATGACAGGAAAAGATAATGATGAATGTTGTAGGGGTGTGGGAAAGCTGGGCTACTGATACATTGTTGGTGGAACTGTGAATCCTCAAAAAGTTATCAAACTGTGTATATCCTTTGATCCAGCAGTGTTTCCACTGGGATTATATCCCAAAGAGATCTTAAAGTAGGAAAAAGAACTCACATGTGCAAAAAATGTTTGTGATAGCCCTTTTTTTGTGGTGGCTTCAAAACTGGAACCTGAACAGATGCCCATCAATTGGAGAATGGCTGAATAAATTACATGGCAAGAACAAGACTTATATGATGATCAGTTCTGATGAACATGGCTCTCACAATGAGATGATTGAAACCAGTTCCAATTATTCAGTGATGAAGAAAGTCATATACACCCAAGAGAGATCTCTGTAGGAACTGAGCATGGACCACAACATAGCATTTTCATGCTTTCTGTTGATGTTTGCTTGCATTTTGTTTTCCTTCTCAGGTTTTTTTTCTTTCTATATTCGATTTTTTCTTGTGCAGAAAGATAACTGTATAAATATGTATACATATATCGAATTTAACATATATTTTACCAAAAAAAAGGGAAAAAACAGTTCACATGGTTTTCTCTCATTCAAAAATCTTATTATTTTAAAATCATACCTTCATCATCTTTAGGATACATTTCATAAGGGTTACCCCAGCCCTCTCCTGGCATCTTACTGCAACAACATTTTGTCTTTGTGGTATTGAAAGCTTTTGCTACTGTGCACATTCCATTCTCAAAATTTTTGAAGCAAAAGCTCTGGCAGGTATCTAAGCAGTTAAAAAATGTAAAAACATTTCAGTTATTTAGGAAACTATTATAAAATATTCTAATGCAAATATCTTTGAAGAAAGGGAGTAAGCTTTTTAATTGGATACAGTTTAGTATAGCAGTTTAAAAACATTATTTGGAATGACCAAATCATATACTTTTTTGTTTTCATAATAATATCTTACTCTATGACAAATGATAACCTCTAATTGCTTGCTTTGTGAAATTTTACAAGAAAATGAAGACTTTTGTAAATAAAATTAAGTAATATTTGTTCAAGTCTTATTCTAATGCCTTATCGGTACATGGAATCTTATTTCTTGGAGGCTAATATAGTAGGTTATATGTGTTAATAGAAGTTATCAAGCTAGAAATGCTCAAGCTTGGACATAATTTTGTCTTAGGTATAACCTTCAGAGAAATTCATCATGAAGTTGATTACAATGGCTACAGTAAGTGATACATAAAGAACTTCTAAACTCCTAAAACAAAAAAAAAAGCTAGTCTATCTCTATGTATCTCTTTTTTTTATCAGTCATACTGTTCCTATTAAAAAATACCTTTCTCCTACAAGAGTATAAATCTAAAAAATACAATGTATCATTCAGTGAAGTAAATCACCTAGAAAGCTAAACCTCACTATATAAATTTTGAAAATATATTGAAAATTTCTAGTAATAAAGTTATAAAAGTGAACCACGATGGTCATTTTAAAAAGTACAATATCAAAAAATTTAAACAGTATTTTTCATCTTCACACTAGTTTATTTTTTTTTTCAAAACTAAAAATTTATGAGTTCCAAATTCTCTTTCCTCTCCAATCCCTCACCCACTATGAAGGCAAGAAACATGATATGCGTTATATATATGAAATCATAAAAATGGGTTTCCAAATTAGTCAATTTGCCAAAAAACAAAAGAAACCAAGACATTTTTGTTTGTTTTGCTGAATTGGGGTGAAGTGGCTTGTCCAGGATCACACAGCAAGAAAATATTAAGTATCTGAGGTCAGATTTGAATTTGGGTTCTCCTGACTTCAAGGCTAGCTGCCCCATGTCACTTAGCTGTTTAAAAACAGTAGTTCAAAGGATAATGGATCTTGCTTATGTAGTTTTCTAAAAAAGTGAAGACTTTATTTTTCTTAATTTCTGTAATTCCCAGGTATGTCTTACTTTAAAGGCTTCATCTCTACCCTTTATGCTAGAGACCTTTCTTTAGGTATACAGACATTCTTTTTATACTAGGATAGCACTTGGATTTTTTTGTTATTTTCTCCCCCTCTTTTTTTAAACTTAAGTTCTTCTGATAGATTTTCATCATTTAGGCCACTCCTTTCTTATAAATTGTTGGTGATATTTTGTAGCTGACTTCCATCAGTTTCTTGCTGTAAAGTTGTGTGAATTTGTATTAATAAAGCATATTTTTCACAGGAAGCTCTCTACACAGATAAAATCAGGATCTCAGTAAAAAGTGATTATAAAATATATTTTATTGATGTCTTTTGTTTTTATACAACAATAATTTCTGGAAGAAAAATGAAATAAAATATTTCATCATCTCCAGATTGAACCCTTCTCTTCTAACAAAAGACAATAAAAACTGATACAGTAATGACAACTTACAACGTATATATTTTTACCTCAAATCCTTGTCTGCTGCAAAGGCAGCAGCTTATTTTTATGTTTAATCTTAACAATGTGTTTTTCATTTATTCAAAGAGTCTTATGGTAATCGATTCATTTATATTGTGGTAGTCATTATGTATATTGTTCTTTTGGTGGTATTTATTTCACTGTGGATCAGTTCATACAAATCTTATGTATCATAAGATGGAAATTAGATATAAAGAGCTGGTAATAGCTAAATCTGTGTATCTGAGTAAGCCTCATAAATATTTGATTATTTTTTTTCTTTCTGACTACTTGTGGTATATATTCTCCTTGATTTGAGAGTTCTAGATTTTGGATATAGTATTTTTTAGAGTTTTCGTTTTGGTATTTTTTTCAAGAGATAAACAATATAGTCTTCCAATTTCTACTTTGCCCTGGGTCTAGTTCTAATCATTTTTGTTTGTTTTATTTTTTTGTTGTTGTTGTTTATTTCTTTTGCTGGGACCTTTTATCTGTATAGAGAGATCATGATGAGAAATATTTAAAATTTCCTAAATAATTTCTTAGAATATGATATGTAGCTCTTTTATTTTTCATTCATGGAATTAGGGTAATGTAATATTTCTTAAATCATTTCTCAATTTATTTCCTAGGCCAATTGCTTTTTCCTGTGAGACATTCACATTTCTCTTCTTTTTAAAAAGTTTTTTTAAACTTTAGTTTTACTCTGGGTTGTTTTCTAGGTTGTTGTGGAAGGAGTGTGCTAGGGAGCTAAGACAAAAATTCCTTTTCTTATTCTGCCACTTTTTTCTCAGCAAGAATTGATGAATTAGCTAATACAAATTTTAGAAATGACTGGAGGTTTGTTATCAAGATATAATACAAGGAAATGTTACAAAAGAAATATAAATAAAAGATGATGGATAAAATATCTAACATGCTTTTTTGTTTTTTCAAAACACCATTATGAAAATGAGATATGACTATCTTAAGCATATATTTGATGTAAAGATGTTTTCAGATGATTTTCTATAGCAAATAATGTATAGTCACACAAATGTTCAAAATATATACAGAATATAAATCTTAAATGTGATGTATTTCTTAATTTTAAAGTAGTATTTGACTCAATAGAACAAAAGGTAACCTGGAAGGCTTAGGCATAACATCTGAATATTAAAATCACAGCTCTTATCATTGGTGATTTGCTAAATACTTATATCTATTGAGATTTAAAATTGGGAGGAACTCCTAAAATGTCACCAGAGTCTTGAAAGTAGTTTTGTGCAAATCTCAAACAAAACAAGTATTTCCTATTTTAGATTAGATTAGTTAGATGCTCTTATGTACAGATGCCATCGTACTAAATGTTTAATTAAACAACATAAAGCCTCCAGAATATAGTAAACGAATTTCGTTTAAACTTTAACAGTGGCAAAATAAAGTTGAAAAGTAGTAGGTACTGACTAGAGTATGATATATGTCTGGATTTGCAATTCATTGATTATCTTAGAGAAATGTTAGTAGACTCAGAGTTGAGTGTCAGGATGACAGGTTATGAAAACCATGTACTGTTTTCAATAATCTCTAAACTGCTTGTTACCTTAATAAATAACTATAAATTATGCAACATTGTGACCAAAAAAGAATAATAATTATTTTAATTAATTATAACACATACCTAATGGCCAATGGATTTCGCAAAGGAAAGCTCTATTGTGGGAATAATCAGGTTAATCATATTAATAATAAGAGTAGTATGATGAAAGATATTATATGTATAAGCTTCTGTGAATATATATAATGCATATATATGTCACATATATATTTATATTATTGCATAAAATGGACTGGTTTTATATTAAGAATAAGATGATTTTGAAAAGAATCAGAAGAAACCCAGTTAGTCTATATTTTCTATGGAGAAAATATTGAAAACATGGGCAGGAATTGCATAAAATAATTGTAGTGGGTGTAGTTTAGGTATGTCTTTGCATTATTGGAAACAAGAATCTACTATGAAATTAAGCAGTTAGAAAAAAGGTCAATATTAACACCATCATAATTTCAAAGCTTACCAAAGCATCTCTGTCCCTTGTCAAACAATATAAAACCTGTGGGGCAGACACATTGGAAACCCCCTAGAGAATTTGTATAAGAGCCAAAAAGGCAGATGTTGGGATCTTCATTGCATTCACTTATATCTATAAAATAGGGGGAAAAAATAAGTTAATTTTGTAACTTTTCTGATGCTTCCTAAAATATTGTATATTTGATGCCTAAGATTACTAAAGGACAAACAAACAAAAGAGGTGGCAAGTGGATAAAACTGCATTTGGAGCCTCAGATATTTTATAATCCTGGGCAAATCACTTTGCCTCATCTATAAAATGAGAATAATAGCACCTATCTCATAAGGCTGGTTTGTTGTGAAGATCAAATGAGTTTATATGAAGTATTTTACAGACTTCAATGCTCTACATAAATGCTATTTTCACTTTAAAATATAGATTATATCAATTCTTCAAGTTACTCTTCTTGCTTCAAAATCAAAAATGTTTGCTAACACACAAAACATATGCATGCACACATACACATAAGCTACATACAATGAACCATAATGAATAGAAAACTCATTTCAAATTCAGGAAAATCTGGGGTTCAAATTTAGCTTCTGATATATAGTGTATAATCTTGTTATGGATTCTTTAATCTCTTAGTGCTCTTGAAAAGTCCCAGATTCTAAATTGTAGGGAAATTCTTGACTTACACTTTAAAGTTTTCTCCTGGGCAACTCAGTTCCAGTCTGTGTTAGGAGTCTTACAAGGTGCTAAGTCATTGGAAATGATAGGCACTCTAAGAGATTCACAAGTCAGGATTCAGTCAGGAGATTCACAAGTCCAGGAGATTCACAAGTTCAGTGGAGGAGATTCACAAGTCACAGCTCCCACAATCCCACTCTTGGAGAAGGAGTCAACCTTTGAGTTCATACCTCTAAAAGAGCATATAAAAGGACAACCCCACTGGGAGCACTCTGGGAGATTGAGAGGCTTTGGATTCAGAGGGATGAGAAGCTGAAGCTGGCAGAGGCAAAAGACTAGCAGCAAGAGCTCTTGGAACCAAGGAGAGAGATAGGCCTCTAAGAAAACTAAGGGGCTATTTTGGAAGAAACAATAAAGGATCTGAACTCCTGGCTGCATTTGAGGTGATTATTACACAGAACTGAAACTAAGGCTGCCTCTGGAAGCTCCCCTAGAAACCTGCTCCCAGAAAACATTACGTTTAAGGGAAAAGAACACTACATTTTGGTGCCCAACGTGGGGCAGACGCAATCCTGCTTTCAGTGGAAAACCCTCTGATCCTAACTCCAATGGGAAAGTCACCTCAGCCCAGAAATTAGGGTGAGTACAACAAGGAAACTTTGTTAAAGAGCTCAAGTAGAATTTCAGCTGAAATGAGACAGATGTTTAGAAAACAGCCTTCTCTTCCAAAAATTAGCACAAGCAGCAGAGAACTGATCCACACTTTGATATATCTCAGTATCAGAGGCTACATTGTGTGCGTAATCATCTAGGAACAAAAAATCATGTATCAACTGTCCCTTTTCAAATTAAATAATCCATGACCAATGCAGTAGCTGACCTTGATGTCATTTTCATCCTCACTGAAGACATGTGACAAACATTGCTGAAAATATCATGCAGAAAAGCATCAGAGAAAGCACACACCCCTGCTTCACTCCATTAATGATTGAGAAAATGGGTTTTTTGGTTGGCCTTACAAGCTTCTTGATTAGATTAGTTTTGAGTGAAAATTCTAATGTCAGCTTTAGGATGCTCTTTTAATGTAGATTGTTGATATTTTGTGACTACCTCAAAAAATTTTATCTTCAGCTCTAGCTTAAATAAGTTGGCTTTTGTCAGCTTTATTTCACTTTGACCTACAATTTGGATGCAATACCCACTGAATTCTCTCACAAGAAGAATCATTTGTCTTTCAAATATATTGGATTTCATATTGTCCATATGTATGCACACAATTCCATGTACCAACAGTGAGTGGAATTGTCTTTGAAAATTTGTCTTCTATTTTATGGCACCTTTTCTAGTTGCTTCCTCATTCCAGGAAGCATGCAGTTTAGTCCTTCAAAAAAAAAAAAAAAAAAACAGATCAGATAGCCAGAAGGCTGCCAAATCTCACTGCTGCTTCAGTCCAGTGAGAAGATGATCCTATGTGCATGATTGTGCATGATTGTGTATGATTGTGACTACAATTCAGAGTGTATTCAAAATGTTGCTTTGTCATTTGCCTATCATATCATTTTGAAGTAGGTAATAAGCATAAAATGATATAGGTGATGTCTCTTGATTTAAACATAAGTATTTATTTAATTAAGACATAGTTGTACAAAGTAATTGGCCTTACTCTCTCTTCCAGAGTCAAAGTCCAGTGGCAAGGGAAGTCAAGATGATTGGTGATGTCTCAGGATGCAGTGGATGATTTTGATATTTTTGATGTCTAACCAAGTTTAATATTCAACAGAGCCTTCTGCAGCTGCCTTTATGGTTATTGGAAGAAATTATTCTCATCTGTCCATTCAGGCAGGGTAAGGTTTCACAAGTTTGAAATAGATACATCTTAACTGATTAGAGGATTTGAAACTGCTCAATTACCCTCAACTAGTTTTAACCTGTTAGCTGAAAACAGTTTACTATGATATGGCCTCTGCGCATTCTGCAGCTTTTTGAAGACATAGTTAAGAGTTGGGTGAATTAGATGGACACCAAAGATGGAAAGCAATGCTGAAAAAGGGCTTGATAACCCTAAGATCAGAGGTACTAATTTTCCCTGAACTCATCCTATAGCCCCTTAAGATAGTAGTAGAGATGGTTTGAATTTTGTGAACTTTCTTCTAGTCAGACTATATACAATTTTTCCCTGAAAGTTTAAGAGACTTTACTGGTTTTATGCAAGTATGATGCATGCCATCACTATTCTTTGAAACTAAAACTTTCCATTGCTTTGATTTTTAGCTTATTTCCTTTATAGTGCATACCATATAGTCTTAGGACTGATGAAAGAATCAGAAAAAAAAATTGGCCTTACCAATGGAATTTTCACTTTTTACTTCATAATCTGAAGGACAGATGCATCGAAATGATCCTTCTGGGTTCTGACAGGCACCAGGAGAACAAGAGCCCAGAAAGGTTACATATCCATTAGTATCTTGAGGGAGCAAGAGAGGGAAAGAGGAAGACAGGGAGAGAGAGAGAAAAAGAGGGAGAAAGAGTTTAAATATATGACAGATATTGCAAAACGATACTAACAGAGTTATAGCAAGTTAGTCATTTGAGTTAAAAACTCTAGGCATATAGATAGCAAATTTCTTACTTGGTCTTAGGATCCTTTTATTAGCTTACTTTCTCTATATCTTTTCATGGAGACAGGGTAGCCTCAAGCTTTGACTATACTATTCTATTTTTCTAATTATCTATCTATCTACTATTTATCTATTCTATACTTCCAATTGTCAAATTATTGGTTCAAATAAAAATTCTAACACACACACACACACACACACACACACACACACATATATATATATATATTCGGAATCATTTTTTTTAAAAAAGGCATTTTCTTTATTTTAAGTGAAGGATCTTTCTAGTGAGTAGTTTTGGAATACTTACCAATACAATTTTTGCCATCAGGAGTGAGTTCATATCCTTCATTACACAAACACTTGAAAGAACTGATTTCATTAAAGTATTGTCCATTTCTACACACCTGTCCAAAAAATGAACTGCACTCATCTATATCTGTAAGAAAGCAGAATATAATAACTTTCATGAATAATTAACTCATAGGAGCAAAAAACTTTTAGGGATAATTATTTAGAAATTTGAAATATATGCCATAGTACACCTAACATATTCATTAAAATGACTGCAACTTAAAATTTTACAGTTAGGAAAGCAAGTGTTGGTTTCTGGCATTAGAAGCTAAAGGAGGAATCCTTTATTCTCTAATAAATCTTATTTTTAGGGGGGAAAGAGATGTGTAAAATTTTAATTTGATAATCTAAAATGAAAATTTCACTACTCTGTTTCCAATAGGATGTACAGTAAAACAAATTACTAACCATTACTCTGGTAAAGAACTCTAGCTATATAAAAGTAAGTACTACACAGAATATCCTGGATTATATATGGAATTTATAGATTTGCTAAATTCACAGTAGATTTGGAAAGTAAGAATATTAACATGTTCTGCTTTTCACCAAAGATGAGAGTTAGTGCCAGATCAGCAATTTTTAAAAGTGTATTGTTATTAGAAGTGCACCCTATCATACTAGGGATATCAGAAACTATAATTCATGGACCACCTGGTGGAAGTTGAATAAAATGCTCTTAAGCCTTTGTTAACATGTAATTTAAAAAAAAAGGTATAGAAACAGGAATACAACAAGTAAAAGAACAACCAAGAATAGAGAATCATAAAAAGGAGAAGTAAGTCCTCCATCTACCTCATCCCAGGTTACATTTTCTAGCACAGTAGGGAATTAATGAACAGAAGTTAGAGAATCAATGATAATCTCAATTTAATCTGAATATCACAAAAAGGAGCATAGATTAAGACAAGTGATGTAATGGTGACAAAGGGTTTACTCTGAAAATCTTTGGAAAATACAAGAAAGCTGAAATACTCATTAAATTGTATAAAAGGGTCTTAAAATTTATTTTTTATTATAAATGAAAACTTTTCAACTTCTTTTTTTTCATAATTATATAGCTTGGGGCCATTAACCACTACTAATACAATTGGTTTTTTTTGGAGGAGAACAAAACAATTAAGGGACATACTAAATTTTAAAACATAAGGACAGCCTGTATTTCAAAATCAAACAGAAATGAATTAAAGGATTACAAATATACAGTTGGAAGGTACCTAATTTAACAGATGAAGAAACTAAGGACTAGAGAGATTATAATATAGAAAATGGGGTTCAGAGAGCATAAAAATCACATTAACTAATAAGTTTCTGAGGCATAATTTGAACTCAGATCTTCCTAATTCCACAACCAGAACTCTTTCCTCTCAATCAACAGTTCTCAAAACATGATCTGGGGAATCCCAGTGGTACCCAAGGCCTTTCAAGGAATTATTTTTATAAAAATACCAAAATGGACATAGACAGATATTATGTGTTTTGCTTACTTATACATATTTGTTGCAAGTGGTTTGTTTCTCTTTCTTTCAATTGGGAGAATAGTAGGAAAAAAAGAGAATATTTTTAATTGAATACAAAATTAATTAGAAATATTGACCCAAAAATAAAAATACCAAAATGCTTTAATTTTCTAAGGTGGTTAATATGATGGATTAGTCCATGCAAGTAAAAGCTCTTGGGGGAATACTCAATCATTTTTAAAAATGAAGAAATAGGCCCAAATGAGACCAAAAAATACTATTCCCAACTTCCAGAGTAAAGCCAGGAAGCTGCTTGAGCTCTCCAGTTTCCCTAAAAAACCAAATGAAACCAAGCCTCTGAACAGAGTCTGAGGGAATGAAACCACTCTCCAACTCAAATAGACTGGAAAAATTTCAAGAAAGGTCAGTCGCACTGGGATGAAAAAGATGTTTAGAGTAGCTCATGTAGACTGTGGGAAAGCTGGTGAAAGGGTCTTTATCTTTATCACACACAGAAAATCAACTGAGATCCTCAGGACTGGAAGACCAAATCAATGGGGTAGCTCTCAGTACCAGCTTAGAAGGCAAACACTGGAAAACCAGGCTGTTTCCTGAACAAAGCAGGCAAAGCTGTCCCCTGCAAACACAAGATGCCCCTGTGCTCAAAGTCAAGGCTCAGAGCTGCACAGGAAACGTGGGACAACTTTACCACAGGAGCAGTTTCACCTTAAAAGTTTAAAAGAAAAAGTTGACCTCAGAAAGCCACTCTGGTGATTGGGCAGACCAAAACATCAACTTAGTTAAGATCAAACTGTCCATAGAAGAAATCTCAAAGCATGATATGAATTGGTCTCAAACCTAGAGAAGCTTCTTGAAAGTGCTATAAAAGACTTTAAAAGGCAAATAAGAGAGGTAGAAGAAAAAATGAGAAAAGAAATGAGAGATATGCATGAGAGTCAAGATCTTTGAAAAGGAAGGGGAAAAATTAACTGAAGGGAAAACTCTTTAAAAATTAGAATTAACCAAATGAAAAGAGGCAAAAACTAATTGAAGAAAATCACACATTAAAAACTATAACAGGGCAAATCAAAGCTAATGACTCTGTAAGACAATACGAATCAGTCAAACTAAAAAGTGAAAAAATGAAAGAAAATATGAAATACCTCATTGGTAAAACAGCTGACCTGGAAAATGGATCCAGAAGAGACAGTTTAAAAATTATTGGCCTTCTTGAAGGCCATGACTAATAAAGAGCCTAGATAGCATTCTTCAAGAGATCATTAGGAAAAACTGCCATAATATTCTAGAAACAGAGGGAAGAATTCTCATTGAAAGAATCCATTGATCACAAAGAACACTATTGTGAAATTCCAAAACTACAATCTGAAGGAAAAAATACTACAAGCTACCAGACAAAGGCAATTCAATATCAAGGAGCAACAGTCAGGATTACCCAAGGAACATTATTGTGAAATTCCAAAACTACAATCTGAAGGAAAAAATACTACAAGCTACCAGACAAAGGCAATTCAATATCAAGGAGCAACAGTCAGGATTACCCAAGGAACATTATTGTGAAATTCCAAAACTACAATCTGAAGGAAAAAATACTACAAGCTACCAGACAAAGGCAATTCAATATCAAGGAGCAACAGTCAGGATTACCCAAGGAACATTATTGTGAAATTCCAAAACTACAATCTGAAGGAAAAAATACTACAAGCTACCAGACAAAGGCAATTCAATATCAAGGAGCAACAGTCAGGATTACCCAAGATTTGGCAGCTTCTACAATAAAGGATTGGAGGGCCTAGAATACCATATTCTGGAAGATAAAGGGCTTAGGGTTACAACTAAGAATTAACTTTTCAGTAAGACTCAGTATCATCTTTCAGGGGAGACAATGTAGCTTCAATGAAGTAAGAGATTTTCAATCATTTCTATTAAAAAAAAAAAAAAAACAAATAAACCCAGAACTAAACTGAAATTTTAATCTACAAACACAGGACTCAAGAGAAAAGTAGAAAGGCAAATAGGGAGAAATATATATTATTTAATGGTTAAACTGTTTATATCCCTAGATGGGAAAACAATATCTATAACTCTTGAAAACTGTCACTAGGACAAAGGGGAGCATTTGAGGGTGTGGTTGTGAAGGAACTCTGATGTGATTGCATCAAAGAAAAAGACATTAAAGGGTAGAAAAACATCTGCACTGGAAAAAGAGGAAAGAGGAGATATAATGGGACAATTAATTCAAATAAAAATGCAAAAGATCTATTTCAAGGGAGGAAAAAGGGAGAGGGGATCTGAGCATTGTCTGAAGCTTAATCTCATCAGTTTTGGCTCTAAGAGGGAATAACTTTTATCATTTAGTTGGGAATAAAATTTTCTCTAACCCTATAAAAAGTAGGAGGATAAAGAGGAAAGAAAAGGTAGGGGCAGGATAGAAGGGAAGGCAGAAACACTAAGCAAAAAGGTAAGAGAAGGGGTAAGATAAGAAGATAAGATAGTGGGTGGAATGGGTAAAAAAACAAACAGGACCAGGGACAGAATGGAAAGAGAGAAAAATAGGATGAAGGGAAATACAGAGCTGGTAATCATTACTGTGAAAGTGAATGTGATGAACTCTTCCATAGAATTGAAAACAATCTTACAATATATTGTTTATAAGAAACACATTTGACACAGAGACACATGCAAAGTAAAGGTAAAAGGCAGGAAAATAACTTATTATGCTTCACCTGAAGTAAAAAAAAAAAAAATAGGGGTGGCAATTCTGATCTCAGATAAAGCAAAAGCAAAAATAGATCTTATTAAAAAAGGTAAGGACAAAGAGTACTGTAAACAATGAAATAGTAAAGATACTAAATGTGTATGCAGTAAGTGGTAGAGCAGGCAAATTCCTACAGAAGTTTTAAGCAAGTTACAGGGAGAAATAGATAGCAAAACTATTCTAGTAGAGGACCTCACTCTCAAAATCAGACAAATTTAACCACAAAATAAACAAGAAATTAGGGAGGTTAATAGAAGCCTAGAAAACCTAGATATGATAAGACCTCTAGAGAAAATTGAATAGGGACAAAAAGGAATACACCTTTTTCTCAGCAGTACATGAAACCTATACAAAGATTGATTATTGTATTAGGGCTTACAATCAAATGTAGAAAAACAGAAATAGTAAATGCTTCCTTTTCAGACCACAATGCAATTAAATTATATTGAATAAACAGGCAGAGAGAGATAGACTAAAAACCAACTGGAAATTAAATAATCTAATTCTTAAAAATGAGTGGGTCAAAAAACAAATCACAGAAACAATCCATAATTTCATCCAAGAGAATGACAATAAGACAACATACCAAAACCTATAGGATGCAGCCAAAGCAGATCTTAGGGGAGATTTTATATCTCTAAATAGCAACAGGAATAAAATAGAGAAAGAGTAGATCAATGGATTGGGAATGCAACTAAAAAAGCTAGAAAAAGAACAAATTAAAACCCATAAACACCAAATTAGAAATTCAACTCAAAAGGCAAGATTAATAAAATTGGAACTAAGAAAATTATTGAATAAATTGCTTTTTTTGAAAAAACCCCCAACAAAATAGATAAACCTTTGGTTAATGTGATTAGAAAAGGGAAAGGAAAAACAAAACAAAACAAAGCACCAGCATCAAAAATCAAAAGGTAAATTTACCACTAAAGACAAAGAAATTAAGGCAATAATTAGGAGCTATTTTCCAACTTCATTGCAGCAAGTTTGAAAACCTAATTTAAGTGGATGAATATTTACAAAAATATAAATTGACCATCTTGACAGAAGAGGAAATAAATTACTTAAATGGTTCCATTTTAGAAAAAGAAAATTGATCAAATCATTAATGAACTCCCTAAGAAAACATCTTCAAGGCAAGATGTATTCACCAGTGAATTCTACTAAACATTTAAAGAACATTTAATTCTAATACTATATAAACTATTTGGGGAAATAAAGAAATAATACTGCCAAATTCCTTCTATGACACAAATATAGTACTGACACCTAAACCAGGAATAGCCAACACAGAGAAAGAAAATTACAAATTACAAAATATTGATGCAAAAATGTTAATGCATCTGACTGATCTCCAAGTCAAAATGGTCACATCATATACATTTAAAAGGTAAAATTCAAAGAATAATGCTGTAAGTGAATAATCTTGATGGGGTTGTTTCCAAGAAACATTTCCAAGAATCTAAAAAAGCACAAAATATAGCATTATGCTTCTAGTTTCCTTCGAATTATGATGAATATAATCATTCTTACTTTACTTAGATACTTAAAAATGATACCAAAGATGATTAACTTCTCTATCTTATAACAACAATAGCAACAACAACAAATTATTAAGCAAAACTGACGAATGGAGAAACCACAGACAGCATATGCAATATTCTGCACCCATATTCCCCCATCTCTCTCCCAATGTGATTTTTTTAAAAATCATCTGTTAAATAAATCAAATGTTAAATAAAATGTTAGCAAAGAAATTACAGAAATTTATCAGTAGAATAATACAGTATGATTATTAAGTGAGATTTGCACCAGAATTGCAGGGTTGGTTCAATATCAGGAAAACTGTTTTCATAATTGACTGTTATCAATAGGAAAACCAATAGAAATAATATAATAATCTCAATAAATGCAAAAAAAGCTTATGACAAAATACAGCACCTGTTCCTGATAAAAACACTAGAAATTATACGAATAAAAGGAACTTTCCTTAAAATTTCCTTAAAATAATATAAATAATAAAAAATAAAATTATATATAAATATATGTAAATATAAATATAAACCTAATATAAATAAAAAATAGAATAAAATAATAAGCAAACATTACATGGAATAGAGAGAAGCTGGATATACTCTCAGGAAGATCAGAGGTGAAAAAAGGATGCTCATTATTACCACTATTATTCAACCTTGTACTAGAAATGTAGACTTTAGCAATAAACAAAAGGAAAAAGAAATTAAAGGAACTAGAATAGGCAATGAGAAAATAAAACTGTCACTCTTTGCAGATGATATGATGAAATATACTTAAGAGTATCCTAGGAAGTCATCAAAAAACCTACCGGAAACAATAGGTTTAGCAAAGTTTCAGAATATAAAATACACCCATACAAATCATCAGCATGTTTATATATTATTGACAAATCACATTAGCTAGAAATAGAAAGAGAAATTTCATTTTAAATTATTGTAGACAAAATAAAATAGTTGGGGGTCTATCTGCCTTCCAAGACAAACCTAAGAACTATATGAATACAATCACAAAACACTTCTCACACAAATAAAGTCATATCTAAACAATTGGAAAAGTATCACTTGCTCTTGGGTAAGCCCAAGGATATATAATAAAAATGACTATTCTGCCTAAATTGGTCTATTTGTTCAGTGCCAAAGCAATCAAACTGCCAAAAAAATTGTTTTATGGAAATAGAAAAAATAATAAAATTCATCTGGAAGAACAAAAGGTAAAGAACAGAATTAATGAAAAAAATATAAATGATAGTGGCTTAGTATGACCAAATCTAAAATTATATATATATATATATATATATATATATATATATATATATATATTATATATATATATATTTTTTTTTCAAAGAAGCAGTCATCAAAATTATTTGTTCCTGGCTAAGAAATAGTAATAGTGGACCAGTGGAATAGATTAGATCCACACAACACAATAATCAAGGAAGGCCTGTAGAATTTCGTATTTAATAAACTCTCCAACTCTAGTTTCTGAAATAAGAATTGACAAAACTTGCTGGGGAAATTGGAAGATAATGTCAGAAACTTGACATAAGACCTACATCTCAAACCCCATACCAAAATAAGGATCAAAATGGGTTTATGATTTGGGCATAAAGGATGATATCATAAACAAATTAGGAGAACAAGATCTTTGGAAAAGGGAGGGATTTATGACCAAAGAAGAATTAGAGAACATTATAAAAGGCAAAGTAGACAACTGTGATTACATTAAATTAAAAAGTTTTTGCACAAACAAAACCAACAAAAACAAGATTAAAAGGGAAGTTCAGTATGGGGAAAAATGTTGACAGCCAGTATTTCTGATAAAGGTCTCATTTCCAAAATATATTAAAAACTATGTTAAATTTATAAGGATACAAGTCATTCTCCAACTGATATCTGGTCAAAATTTATGGACAATTTTCATATAATAAAATTAAAGTCATGTTTAGTTATATGAAAAAATGCTCTAAATCACTATAGATTAGACAAAAATAGAAATTTCTCTGAGGTACTACCTCATACCTCTTGGATTGGCAAAGATGACAGGAAAAGATAAATGTTGGAGGGGATGTGGGAAAACTGGTACAACAAAAATGGTACACACATTGTTGGAGGAGTTGTGAAAGGACCCAATCATTCTGGAGAGCAATAGGGCTATCAAAGTGTGCATACTCTTTGACCTAGCAGGGCCATTACTGGATCTGTAACCCAAGGAAATCATAAAGGATGGAAAAAGACCCACATGTGCAAAAATGTTTGTAGCAGCTCTTTTTGTGGTAGCAAAGAACTGGAAAATGAGTAAAGGTCCATCAATAGGGGAATGGCTTAACAAATTGTGGTATATGAAGATAATGGAATATTATTGTTCTGTGAAAAATGATGAACAAGCTGATTTTAGAAAGGCCTGAAAAGATATACATGAACTGATGCTGAGGAAAACAAGAACCAGGAATATATTGTACACAATAAATGTACGAATGTGTTATGATCAACTATGAAAAACTTGGTTCTTTTTAGTAGTTCAGTAATTCAAAGCAATCCTAATAGTCTTTGAGCAGTAATTGCCATCTAATTCCAGAAAAAGAACTAAGGAGACTGAATATAAGTCATCACATGGTATATTCATCTCATTTTCCTGGGTTTTTTTTTTAATCTCTCTCATGTTTTTTATTTTTGTTCTGATTTTTCTCTCTCAATATGATTCACAAAGCAATGTATATTAAAAATAAATCCACTACACAAAAAATACTATTGCCTTATACTATGCTTGACATAGCGTAAGTTGTGTATTGGTTAAAGTATAGGGATCAAAGTTCTTCCCAATCTGTACACACAATTTCTTAAGCTTTGAAAGTATTCAGTATTTTGAATTTTTTGGAAACTAATTTCCTTAAATAATTAGAAATAGTGAAAAAGTATTCTTTGACTCCAGTTGTATAAAAGAGTTGCAACTGTATGTAGAGGAATAAATGGATAGAAAATGAAAAAAAACATGAAAGAAGGAACTGAGTCCAAATTGCATCTCTGACCCTACCTGTGCAATCTTGAGCAAGTCACTTAATTTCCTTGGGCCTCAGTTTCCTCATCTGTAAAATGAGTAATCTGTAAAATCTGCAAAATGTATAAGACTCACTCTGAGGTTCCTTCCAAATCTAATTTTATGATCTTATGATCTGCTGTTTTGACTGAATTGATTGTTGATAAAGTAGTAATTTTGAAAGGTTATTTCATTTAATTTATTGCCTAATTGACAGAAGAGAGTGGTGCAATCATTTTGTTATTATTTATCTATACCCTATATAAAAATTATCATTCTAATTACTCTTCTTTTAATTATTCCCTATTTATCCTGTATATTTGCTTTTTGCATGTTGTCTCCCCCGTTAATTTCAAATTTCTTGAAGGCAAATACTGTTTTTGCCTCTATTTTGTTATCCCCAAAGTTACACAATGCTTAGCATACAGGAGGCCTTTTATAAAGGTTTGTTGATTGGTTGTCATTGATCTAAACATAATAGTTATATAATGTAAAAACATTCATTTATAATTTTATTTTTACCTTAATTTCATTTTTTGTTAAGTTTATTATTTGACAATTGAAAGAATTGTAAAGAAAAAAAAGTTCAGATTTAAGTACTTACCCAGATTATCATCATTATGAGTAAGTTCAAACCCTGGGTAGCAGAGACAGTTATGGGATCCAACTGTGTTTTTGCATATTTCATTTCCACACAGATGATCCTCACATTCATCAATACCTAGGAAAAAACATTTACATGTCATATATAATGTATGTATTATATATTTTTTCTCCATATCAAATATAGTATGAACATTAACAAATTCTATGAATTAATTTGCTCTTGCTTACTAAAACCTTACAAGTGAAATTAATCGAAAAATCAAGTTTGAATCACTGATTACTTTGAATAAGAGAATTTTTTATTAATATAACTTTTTTTGCTACATACAAGAGTTATGTGTACTTTTAGCAGACCTGAGATACTAAGTGGAAGAAACCTATGTGTTATTAGTATGAACTTAATAAACATATTAGTGGATAAATAGTTCTTCCAAAAACCTCTTTTTTGATTAAGACATGACCATTAATCATCTTAAATTTTCTCCAAGAAACCTTGTTTCCATTATTGTGTTTTAAGCAAGCCTCTGCTTAATAGTGATTAATAGCATCTGACTGATCTCCAAGTCAAAATGGTCACATCATATACATTTAAAAGGTAAAATTCAAAGAATAATGCTGTAAGTGAATAATCTTGATGGGGTTGTTTCCAAGAAACATTTCCAAGAATCTAAAAAAGCACAAAATATAGCATTATGCTTCTAGTTTCCTTCGAATTATGATGAATATAATCATTCTTACTTTACTTAGATACTTAAAAATGATACCAAAGATGATTAACTTCTCTATCTTATAACAACAATAGCAACAACAACAAATTATTAAGCAAAACTGACGAATGGAGAAACCACAGACAGCATATGCAATATTCTGCACCCATATTCCCCCATCTCTCTCCCAATGTGATTTTTTTAAAAATCATCTGTTCACTAAGATCAAATTGATCATTCCATTAATTTGTTTAGTTGCCTTTTTTGGTCGTTTCCATTTGGATTATTATAGTAATATGTCTGGTTCTGGTTCTGGTTCTGGTACCTTCAGCCACTCAAGTTTATAATCTTGGATTCTGATTTTTCCTCACCTCACTTATCCAATCAGTTGACAGACTTCTCATATCTACCTTTCTAAGATCTCTGATCACCTGACTGCTGTTTTCTGTTCACAACTATATCTTTACTAAAGGATTCACTAATTATTTTTGCCAATTATTATTCCAATGGCTTTGTGGGTTTCCCCATTTCAAGTATCTCCTAACTTCAGTCTATCCTATACATTGCTGTCAGTGCTTTTCCTCAAAGCACAGATCTGACCATGAAACTTTTCAATACTACCAATGACTTCTTATTGCCTTTAGGATAAAATGCCAATTTGTTCCAATAGCCATGAAGGTAAAGGTAGCAGAAACAGAAGTTATAAACCACTACAAGTTTCATCAAGTATTGAAGATTACAAGATCATTCACTTGTCTTGACTTTTGTCTTGCCACTGAACTTTGACGACTTAGGAAAAATGGGACCAAAGACTTTACACAATTCTGCCTCATTTATATCCAGTTCAAGCATAAGTCATTACCCCATGATATCACTGGCATCCTTTGAAAATTAATGAACAGCAGCAAAGATTTTAAAATGTAAACCGTACTGAAACCTGCACAATCCGGGACCAAATTTCTGTGGCTCTCTCTCCTTTCTAGGCATTTTCTATGGCTGTCTTCTATGCTTGGAATATTCTCCTCTTTTCTGCTTGGTCTACTGAATTCTGCCTTCCCATTAGTCTTAATTTTTATTGAAAATCTTCTCCAGCCCATCTTAATTGTAATGCCTTGCCTCTGTAAATTATTTCTTATTTATCCTGTCTATATTTTGGTTTGTATATATTTGTTTCCTCATTAGATTATTTATTCCTTGAGAGAAGGGATAGCTTTTTACCTCTTTTGTACCACCAGCACTTAGACTAGTGACTAACACATAGTAGGTGCTTAATATTTATTGGTTGATTGATTTCATCTATATTCCTGTCATGAGGCAGCATGTTAAAGCTGAAAAAATTGTGTTCATAGTAAATTTGTTATGCTGCATTAGTTTTTAAAAACAGTCTACATATATTTTTCAAGTACTTTATTGAAAAAAAATAGAAACATTATGATATTTTTCTCAGGATATGATACTAATTGAGGAATAAAAAAATTCTTTATATCCCTACCCCAATTTCTGATCCTAGTCCAAGAAACATGAAATGATGCTGATAATAGTGTCTCAGTAAATGATTGAAAAACTTGTTAAGTGCCTGTTATGTACAAGGCACTTGTACTAAAGTAAGCTAAATGTTGGAAATATAAACGCAAGTAAGCAAAATAGACCCTGGTTTTGAGGCTCCATTAATAATTGAAAAAACAATACATATGTAGTAGTGATCAGAGAGGAGTTTGTAAACCCTAAAGCACTATGTAAAATGTGAACCCAATTGTCCATAATTTCATTTGAAATTATATTTCTTTTTTTAGATCATTATTAAAAACACCCAAAAATTGTGCCTAATTACTCTTAACAGCTTAGTGAAAAGTTTAGTTATAAAGAAGTTAACTCAGCCATGAGGCACATAATAAGCACTCATGATGCATAATTAAATACAAAATTTTCTCTATTTTTAATAATTTTGAAGTATTTTTAAGACTTAAGACTGAAATTATTTCTTACCCATGCACATGGTCTGGTCTTGTGATGTTTTAAAACCACTGTGACAGACACATTGATAACTTCCTTGCAAATCCACACGTAAGTCATGACTACAAACATTAGGCATTTCCAAACATTCATTGCGATCTAAAACAAAAATGTAAAATATATGAAATACATAGTATTTACCTGTTGTGATTCCTCAATAATATCATCCTATATTACATGTTCATGTTCTACAATTCTTTAGCCATCCCCAATTCTATGGGTACCTGCTTGTTTTAACCTACTTACTAACACAAAAATACTGGTATGTACACGCTCTGAGAGCTCTTTCCTGGGTCAAAATGGACTGTTTCTATCTTTTACTATGTAAGAGAGTAATTCTCAGAGTTGTGATTTGAAGAGCTCTTATTTTTAAATTTGGAGGCATATTTCATATGTTTGTTAATAGTTTACAATTTAAAATAGATTTTATTGCTATTTTTATCACCTACATTTCCTTTGTGTCCCTACTCCATGTCCTTCCAGAGAATCATCCCTTATGTCAAAGAATTTTTATGAATAAAAATAAAAATATCAGCAAAACTAGTCAACACATTTTTAAAAGCTGATATAATATGCAGTGATCTACACCTAAATATTCTTACCTCTATAAGAAGTAAAAATGTCTTCTTAATATCTCATTTGAGATATTTTTGTTTTTTTTTTTTTGTTTTATCCTAATTTCACAATTCAGTTTCCATTGTTTTTAATTTATATTGTAATCATTGTGCTAGTCACACAATATCACTGCTATAGTTCCTGTAAGTCTTTTCATACTTCATTCTACCATGTTTATTGTTTCTTATAGAAAAATATTTCATTACATTTACATACCATAAATTTTTGGACACCCAGTAATCACTGGGTTATCTACTTTAGTTATTTAGTACTTTGCTACCTCAAAAAGTGATACTCTATAAATACTTTGATGCAGAAGGAGCCTTTAATTATTAATGATCACCTTGAAATATCTGGATAATAGTAGCAACTCTGCATCAAAGAGTATGGAGAAAGCAAAATAAAATATATTTAAACTGATTTCTAGAATGATCAAAGCACTTCACAGCTCTACCAACAAAACAAGAGTTTGCCCCTCTTTCCAAAGTCCTTCCAACTTTGACTTATCCTGTCGTTTGTCATCTTTGGGAATTTGCTATATATGAGAGAAAACTTTATTTTTCCTGAGTTTTTTTTTGGGGGGGGGGAATCTTATTTTTTTTCACAATTTGACTTTTAGGGAAGTGTTTTGCATGACCACATCTGTGTAAATTATATTCAATTACTTGCCTTCTAAATGATAAAAGCAGGGGAGAAAGAGGAAGGGAGAGAATCTGTAACTTAAAAGTTTCAAAAAACAAATGTCTTTTCATAAGAAAAAAATAAAATACTAAATTTAACAAAAATATTTACATGGAGAATTTTGTCATATGTTTGTCAACAATTTTAACATTCTTATTTAAGAATTCCTCATTTATACTAAAACAATTATTTTAAAATAATTTATCAAGTTCTGTGATATGTCCTTTGATCAGTACACATTCAATCCAATTTCTATTATCTACTATATGTATAATTTGGAGTCTTGATTTTTCTAACTATTACAATGTTTGAAAGCTACTACTTAACAGTCTTATTTTAATACTGGTATATATGAAGTACACACACACACACAATACACACATATATGCATGTATATACATATGCATATAGGGATAGGACCAAACTTATGTTGTTCAATATAGAAAATTCAATCAGTACAGATTAGCATTTTTTTGCAATTCAGTCATACAAAGTTGCCTAGAGTATCAAGATGCTGTTAAATCAACAAGCATTTATTAAATGTCTATTACATGCCAGTCATTGTGCTAAAGTGCTGGTGATAAAAAGAAAGGTAAAAAAGTCTCCAAGGATCTTATAATCTAATAGTGAAAGACAAAATATAAGCAATTATGTAAACCAGGACACATTGGACATAAACTCAGAAGGCACTAACTTTACAAAAGACTGGAAAAAGTTTCTTTCAAGAGGTAAGCTTTTAGATGAGACTTCAAGTGAACTAGAGAATTCAGAAGGCAAAATTTGGAGGGAAAAAATGCAAACATGGAAAACATTCAGTGAAATGCATGAAATTGAGAGGTGGAGTGTTTTATGTAAAGAATAGCAACAAAACTAATGTCACTGATCATAGAGTTTGATTAAAAAGCAATAGGTTTATTTTTGCAATTATCCTGCTTGTCATTTTTTATAGAATAATAATATTTCATTATAGTCTTATACTACAACTTGTTCAGTCATCCCCCAATTTGGTGCACATCCCTTTAGTTTCCAATTCTTAACTACAATAAAAAGAGTTTCTATAGTTTTGTGCAAATAAGTCCCTTTCCTTTTATATCTTTGGGATAGAGACCTAGAAGTGGTATTTTTTGATCAAAGGATATACAGAGTTTTATTGTCCTTTGGGCATACTTCCAATTGCTCTTCAGAATTATTGAATCAGTTCACAACTTCACCAAAAGGTTATTGGTATCCCAATTTTCCCACTTTTTTTGTCATACTAGCCAATCTGCTATGTGTAAGGTGATATCTCTGAGTTGTTTTACATTTTTATTTTCTATTCAATAGTTATTTAGAGCATTTTTCCTATGACAATAGATATCTTTGATTTTAGACAAATAAACTGAGCAAGATGTAAATGAACTACTTAAGGAAAAGTAACTAGGACAAGATGGATTTACAAGTGGATTCTAACAAATATGTGAAGAGCAATTAATTCCAATACTATATAAGTTATTTGGGAGTGAAAGAAGAGTTCTATGAATTTTTTTCTATGCAACAAATATGGTTTTGCTATCTAAACCAGTAAGAGCAAAAACAGAGAAAGGAAATTATAGATTTATTTCCCTTGCAAAGATTGATTTATATCAATATATCTCAAATTATAAACTGCATCCAAGCTGCATTTCACTTGGAATGCAGGAACAGTTTAGTGTTAAGAAAACAATCAGAATAATTGATTAATAAGAGAAAGAAGAAAAATCATATAGTTATATCTAAAGATACCAAAAAAGTTCTTGATAAAATTACAACACCATTCCTATTAAAACACTAGAAAAAATAACTGAAGCTTTTCTATGAATGATAATAAAATAAAAATTAAACAGTATCTGTAAAGGGTATAAACTAGAAGCTTTCTCAGTAAGACTGGATGTGAAGCAAGGATGTACATTATTATCACAACATTATTTAATATTGCATCAGATATGCTAGCTGTAACAATGAGACAAGAAAAAGAAATTAAAGGAATAAAAATAGGCAATGATGACACAAAACTATCATTCTTTGCAGATGACATACTAGTATACTTAACAGGTTTCTAGAGATTAAACTAAAAAACTAACTGACAAAATTAACTACTTTAGGAAAGTTGAAAGGTTAAAATAAATCCCCACACAAATTGTTAGCATATATATAAATATTGCCAACAAAACTTAGCAAGAAGAAATAGAAAAATTCTTTTTACAGATATATAAAAATATAAAAAAAAATATTTGTATAAAACACTTAGGAGTTATCTTGTCAAGATAAACTCAGAAATTATACATACAAAATTACAACAACAAAAACCACACAAATAAAGACAAATCTAAACAACAGGAGAAATATTAATTGCTCCCATATTGAAAGACTGCATCTTTCATAGTTTAACTGACAACTCCACCTAAATTTACCGACTCAGTTTTACATCAATTAAATTATCAAATAATTATTTTATAAAGCTAGAAAACATTATAACATTCATCTGGTAGAATTGTCAAAAATATAGGAGAATAACAGAAAAAAAAAGTGAAAGTAGGTAGCCTACCAGTACCACATTTCAAACCATATTACAAAGTAGAAATAATCAGAAGAACCCAATGCAGTTTTAAGTAATAAGAGTGATGGATTGGTGAAATAGATTAGATATATAATATATACTAATAAATGATCACAGTAATTTAGTGTTTGATAATGTAAAGATCCAAGCTTCTGGAGTAAGAATTCTATACATTTGAGAAAAAAAAATTAAGAAAACTGGAAAACAGTTTGATAGAAACTACATCTCATCCTATATACTGAAGGAAGTACATGGATATATAATTTATCATAAAGGGTGATATTAGTGAATGAGATTAGAGAATGCGAGAATGGAAGAAATTACTTGTAAAATTCCTGGATAGAAGAATTCTTAACTAAACAAGACAAATAAAGATAAAGATAAAATAGTCAATTTTTCGTAATAAAATTTTAATGTTCTGCACAAATATATATGGACCTGATCTAAATTATGAAAATAAAAGCTATCACTGAATTGATAGTTAAAATTTATTACCAGAAAATTTTCAGATAAAGAAAGTTATCAATACTAACATGAAAAAATACTCCTAATCACTAATAATTTTTGCTGTTATTCAGTCATTTCAGTCATGCGTCAATCTCTATGCCCTTATTTAAGGCTTTCTTGACAAAGATACTGGAGTGGTTTGTCTTTTTCCTCCTCTAGCTCATTTTACATATGAAGAAACTGAGGCAAAAATTAGTGACTTGCCCAGGATCACATAGCTAGTAAATTTCTGAGGCCAGATTTGAACTTGGGTCCTGCTTACTACATGTTCATACCTCTATTCACCATCATATACCTGCCCTCACTAATAAATGAAAATTAAAACATTGAGATACAACTCCCTACATATCAGATTGGCTAAGATGGAGGTATGTGAAATGACAAATATTGAAGGGAATGCATGAAAATAGAGACAATAAGGCACTAATTGGTAGTGCTGTGAATTGGTCTGACCATTCTGAAGAACAATTTGGAACTCTGACTTCAAAATATAAAATTCTGTTTTAATTCATCAATACTGCCATAGGTCAATTCCCCCCAAAAATTAAATAAAAAAGGATTCCAAGGTACACACACACACACACACTCTCTCTCTCTCTCTCTCTCACACAGACAACATGTATATCAACTGTGGTGATAAAGAATTGTAAACTAAAGAATTGAACATCAAATTGGGAAATTATTGAACAAATTATAGATTACTATTATGTGTATGTAATGATGAAAGAAGAATTTCAGAAGTATCTGAGAAGATTTACATTAACTGATGCAAAATGAAGTGAGCAGAACCAGGAGAACAATGTACCCAGTGAAATATCACACTTCCAAAGTATGCATGATGAAAAATGTTGACCACTTCCAGCTAGAGAACTGATAAGACTCAGAATGCAGAAAATAAAGCACTTTTGTTTCCTTTGTCCATTTTTCTTACTTTTTTTCTCAAAACTTGGCTGATGAGGAAATATTTTGCATGATTGTATCTATATGTATACAAATATGCATATATATATACACACATATTATCATAATTCTTTCCATCTCAAAGACTAGGTGAAGAGTTAGGAGGGGCATATTTTGAAACTGAAAATAAAATACAATTTTAAAAATGAAGTTTCTAATATTAATTAAATCATATGGTGTCTATCCTTTCCAAAGAAATTATTATACAAAACTAGATTTTAAGAAAATAAATCTTTATTTTGAATTACCTTCACAGACTAAGAGAAGATCATTGTAATTAAATCCTGTAGGACATTCACAGTGAAAATTGCCAATCTGGTTAGCACAAACATTATTTGCAAAAAAAGCTGGAATCTCCTTGCATTCATCAATGTCTGAAATTGAACAGATGTAATGAAGCATAATGAGGCTTTTCTTTTCCTTCATTTTTTAACAATTTACATACCATTGTGTGTGCATATAATTTGAAACTGATTTCTTCTGTCACTTAAGCTTATAAATACTTTTCTGGTGTATAAAACTTATACAAAATCATGAACTAGATTCTTTCTTCCAAGCCACTAAGAATTAAATGTATTAAATAAATTTAGACTAAACTATAACTATTGCCCACCCAGTGAACCAACTATCATTTGAAACAATATATTCTCATTCAGATACACAAAAGAAACTATCTTTTGTCATCTCTTTGAAAAATGATCAGTATTTTATCTTTAAGAAAAAAGCTACAAGTTCAAAAAAGTCCATCTAGAAAGAAATAGTTCTGTTTTCTAGAACTTAAATTGAACTTAGTAGAAAAAGATATTGAAAAGTTCAACAAAACTCTAGAATTCACCATATTATTTTGTTAAGACATGCTGTAAGATTTCTTACTTTCCAGATAGTTATATTTGGCTTGGATGGGAAGTAGAGTCACTCTGGATTTAGTATTTAACAGCTTTAACATAGCTTTTTTTCCTTTTTGATCTATTGTAGGAATTCAATAATATAAATTGAGAAATTTTTAAATATCAGCAGTTTTCTGCAACATGTGTGCTAATCTGATATTTGTATTTTTTCTGGATATTTGATACTGAATGCTAATACACAGAAAATGAATGAATATGAAAATTTCCCAACATTCATAAAATTTTTAGGTATATTGACTCTGTATAGAATATGATAAGGAAATTAGGGTATAAATATTCTTTAAAAATATTTCATATTTAATTATTTCCTGCGTTCTGAAATATACAAATGGGTAGCTCTTTTAAGAAATGACAATCATTTTCATTTAGTAGAAATCCAAGTTCCCAAATTCTCAGCATCTGAAGAGGCTTAGCAAAGGATCAAGAATAAGAACAAGAACCATAGCTTCTTTTAGTATTCTGCTATTTTAAAACACCATAATGATTTTTAATATTGTATGTAAACATATGCACATATTACATGTAAATAAGTAGATCTGGGGGAAAAAAAAACTTACCTATAACTTTGCCTGTATGAATGTCAAAAGTAAACCCAGGAAGATTTCCACATATGGCTTTAAATTCAACTTTAAAACAAAAATAAAGCAAATACAATGGTTAAAAAAACACTATCCAATGCAAAAAAACTTCAAAATTATTTCAGAAGTGATTAATGTCAATAATTATTACTGTTTACAATCATAATATATTCATTTCAAATTATATATTACTAAAAAAGGCACAGATTATGACAATATTGTTTTTCTGGGAATTTAGCTTTTTAATTGTGCTTGTGAAGAGAAGAAATGTACAACCTTTTTAAGTTAAAAAGGTACTTATCTTTACTCTATTTTTCTATGTTCTGAAACTAGTTTATTTTGAATCAGTACAAAATAAAATATTAGATATTGCCTATGACTTGAATTTTTCCTTTACTTCAACTAAAATAGGTATATGATTATAACTTAGACAAATTTTACTGCATAGTTGCCATTGTTATATGGTATTCTTTTCTTCTAAACAAAGACATTTCCCTCCTTTTTAAAAAAAATGTTTTTTTGTTCTTAATTCTTCATGGTATAATGAATAAGAGTTGGTTTTGGAGCTAGGAAGAAATGAAGTGAAAGAAGAAGTTGATAGATGGAGTTTTATTTCAGACATTCACTATTTGCAAGATCCTGATCAAACCATTTGAATAATTCCTTCATAGAAAGACTTTTTCTCACATAAGAGTTCCTTCTACTTTGGTGTCAGGAAAACCTGAGTTCAAATACGGTCTTAGAAACACTTATTAGATGCGTTTCCATCAATAAGTCACTTAACCTTGTTTGCCTCTGTTTTCTTGATCGATAAAATGGAGAATATTGTAGCCATCATTAAGGAGTGCTGTGATCATAAAATGAAATAATTGTAAAGCTAAGATTAGCACAATGCTTGGAAAATTTTAGCTATTATATCAATCAGTCAAGATAACATCAACCTGTACTGATTGAAAAAGATAACATGAAGAAAAAAATCTGCTTAATAACTAACAACTATGAGCAAATTTTTTTAATAGCTTTTTATTTGCAAGATATATGCATAGGTAATTTTTCAGCATTGACAGTTGCAAATCCTTTTGTTCCAACTTTTTCCTTCCTTCCCCTCACCCCACCCCTTTCCCCAATGGCAGGTTGACCAATATATGTTAAATATGTTAAAGTATAAGTTAAATACAATATAAGTATACAAATGTCCAGTTAATTTTGAGCAAATGATTTAAATGTTTCCCAAAATTCCAAAATCCCCTTAAACTGAGAGCTATTGTATCATAGATTTAAAATGTATGGGAGTTCAGAAATGCAACTCCCATTTTTTTAATAAAGAAAATCAGGACCTGAGAAAAATTAAATAACTTGCAGAAAGCCATAGAGGCAGTATATGCTTTTTAAATAAAGGCCCTTTACTTCAAATGCATTGTTGCTTTTAAGTCCTCTGACAGCGTCTTCATTAAGTCAGTTTACAAATTTTCAAAGAAACTACATTATATAGAGTCATGTATATGGAAAAAAAGAACTTTTGTACATTTTACCTAAAGATCTGTGAATCTTGTTTTACCCTTGTTGTAACCTCATATTGTACCCTTAAGACTTTCAGCCTACAGCTTTTTATTTTATGTGTTGTCTCCCCTAATTTTGAGAGTGATTTTCATTAAAACACAGATAATGCCCTTTTTTTCTGTTATTTTTTCTGTTTTCTCTGTTAAGATCTCCAGCATAACACAAAGTTTGGCATATAGTATATGCTTATTAAATACATATAAAATTATTAGTTCAAGACCCTTGTCTTTTCATATATAGAGATAGATAGATAGATATAATTTAAGTACTGTATCAGTCAACATTTAATTAGTTTATTAAACTTTACAACTTATATACTTGAAAATCAGGAGGTTAATTTAAGAAGTTTAATATTGCTTTTCTTTTTAAGATATTTATAATATTTATATATTTATAATTATACTTGTTTCCAGAGTAAACTACTAGTTGTTCTATCAATAGTTACCAACTATTATTCTTAGGAGAGCTAGTAATGTCTTTGTAAAAAAAGAATAAACATACTGAAAAGAAATGGATTTTAATGTTTCCAGATCTTTAAGTCAGTATGTGGAGAATATTTTTTGTAAAAGAGAAAATTGGATATTCATCGCTATAAACTGTTTCTAGTTTATACCAGGATACCTATTTTGTCAAGCACTTAATTTGTTAAGTAAATCTGTCTGATCTTCTGGATTGTTTTACCAAAGACTGGTTATTATCATTTCACTAAATATTCAAAATTCAAATGCATATCTAAAATTCATATTCTTATTTAATGATTTACTTTAAAAAAAAAAAAACACACATCACACATGGATAATAAGAAGCTAGCAAATAAGCACTGACCTTGAGCCTATAAGATCTAGATCCGGATCCTTGGCAAAATGAGAATCTAAAGTTTAATACCATACTAACAACACTATGAGCGTAATTTTGGATAAACCAATTAAGCTCTATGGACCACAGTTTCCTCAAACAGAAAATTAAAAAAAAGATTTTAATTAAATAACTTTGAAAGAAAGTTTTTCCAACTCTAAATTTATGATTTTATGATCTTTTCAATATAATTTTCATAATTATTTGTATGTGGAGGAAAATTTGAATGTATATATAGCAAGGAAGGTATTTATATCATCTTAATCCTGAATTAGGAACTGCAGGAATACAAGAAGGAAAAAAAGAAGTTCATTTGGGAATATGAGTTGTTCATATATTTGCTGAGCAAATATAATTTTTATAGGCTAGAGAATATAAAATTGCAAAAATATGGAACCAAGCAATGCTTATTATAAAGCAGAAAAAATTTCAGCTGTAGAGTTTATTAGACATACTTTACAAAATTATATAATATTACTGTTGGCTTCCCAGTGATAAAATAAAATAGTTCATTCATTGAAATTGTTTCAACTCCCAAAGTATTTTTCCTCTAGCCTCCAAACTGTCATGATTTTATATGCACAAGTATTTACACAATAGTAATAACTCACATTTGTATTATCACTTTAAGGTCTACAAAAAGTACTTTACTCATAAAAAACCTGTAAGGTAGGTAGTACAAGGATAAATATTTACATTATACTGATGAAAAAACATTTTTATAGATAATTTTCCAAGGTCATATGGCTAGTAAATGTCCAAATCAGTATTGAATTGCATCTCTTTCTTGACTCCAAGTTCAGCCTTGACAATGCCTCTCAGATCCTAAATTGTCCTGGGTCTAGTGCACATTTGTAATAATGAAAAATTAGGTTCCTACATTGATTTTTAACAGGCATATAAAAGTGAATTCTCACCTGTTCCTGAAGTAGGGCATGGTTCACAAGGTTTATTCCAAGCTTTGCCAAAATTATATGTACAGCAGCACATCCTCTTGGCCACATTAAAAGGTAGCTCATTTTCACAGGTGGTTTTGTTCTGGTAGCAAAAGCTTTTTC
Source organism: Sarcophilus harrisii (assembly GCF_902635505.1). Taxonomy (NCBI): domain Eukaryota; kingdom Metazoa; phylum Chordata; class Mammalia; order Dasyuromorphia; family Dasyuridae; genus Sarcophilus; species Sarcophilus harrisii. The sequence goes on from NC_045426.1 coordinate 201,416,129, forward strand.
TCATGTCTATAAATAGAAAAAATAGTTTTTAAGTGACAAATAAATTAGCTTCAATATTGAAGCACAGACAATTGTAACATATGATCTGGCAGACTTTTTTGAATGTATTAAGAAATTTTCTAAAGTTTTATTAATATAAATTTGACAAAATATATGATATGATATACAAAGAACAGAGAAAAAAAGGATATATGAAACTGTGAATATTTTATATAGCTTGTTTCCTTACATTAAACAGTTAACAAAACTCTCCTACTAGTCACTGTCTCTTTCTGAACTTCTTTCATTTATCTTCTGCAAATTAATGTTTATTGGTGCTCTTTTTCTTTCTCTTTTTGGCATCAGTATATCACTTTTCTCCCTCTAAAATGTTCTTTCCTAAAAAAAAATAGCCTTCCCTTGAAACAAATGAAAATAGCCAATCAAAACAAATTCACACTTTGATCATATTTGAAAATGTCACATTGTATACTGGTAGTCCAGCACTTCTGTTATTATTATTCATCATTGGGGAAGAGTTGTATATTGATTAGCTCTTAATTCTTTCAAAATCTTTTCCATTGCTTAAAGTAGTCATTATATAATTCCTCCGGATTTTGTTCACTTTACTCTAAAATACTTCACATAAATTTATTCAGGTTTCTCTGAATCCAACTTTTTCATCATTTCCCCCCAAATAATTTTATTCCACTATATTCACAAACTAATTTCTTCAGTCATTCCCCCATTTATGGACATTCTCTTTAATTTTACTTTTTATCTGGTATCAAAAAAATACTTCCATAAATATTTTGGTGGATATGGGTCCTTTCCTATTTGGGGTTAAATAGTGGTATTGATGGGGAAGTACAAATTAATAACCTTGAAAAGAATTCCAAATTGACAAATTCCAAATTAGCATAATTGGACCAATTTAAAATTTCACTAACTATGCCTGTCCTTCCGCATTCCTTCTAAAAATTTCCATTTTTCATTTTTATCACCTTTGCCAATTTAATGGATGTAAGATAGAACTTCAAGATTGATTAAATGTGCATTTTGCTTACTATTGGTGATTTAGAATACTTTTTTTCATATGGTTGAAAGTTGGCATTTTTTTCTGATAACTACCTGATTAACCATTTATTTACTGTAGAAAATCCTTTGGATAAAATCTCCCTATATATTGTGTTATCAGAATTTAACAAAATATTTGCAGATGGTTTTCCCTTACTTTTCTTCTTATTTTAATAATTATTTTGTTTGTATAAAACTATTGCAATTTTTATATATTCAAAAATTCTTCATGTAAGATCCTATAATCTTTTGTCTACTTTTTGGTCAATAACTCTGGTTAAAGAATTCTGTAGTTACGAACAGTATGTACTTTCTTATTCCCCTAATTTGTTTATGATATTTTATATCTAGATCTGCATCCATTTGGTACCTTTTCTTGCATATGGTATGAAAAGTTAGTTTCAACTTAATTTCTATTAAATTTCTTTCTAATTTTCCCAGAAGTTTGTCATAAAGCAAGTCCATAAGTCAATAGTAAAGATCCTTCAATTTGTCAAACAGTATGCTATAATCATTTTTTTCTAATTTTGTCAACCTAATAATTTCTAAATGATAAGTTAAATATAAAATTCTACTTCAGCCATCTATCTGTGTGACCTGGAATAATATACAACTTCTTGGACATTATCATTTACAAAATGGAAAGAATGGACTAGATGACGATTTCAGTCTCTTTCATCTCTAAAATTTATAATATTATGATTTCAAGGATTTCATCTTAAGGTAAAATTTGTATCTTATAACTAGAACATAAATGTGATTTGAGAAGAATCTTGCTATCTCTAATTTAGTGACGTAATCTTTTAATACATAATGTTATATATGAAAATAAATTATTTTGTAGGCAACTTTAGAAACTATATTCTGAGAATAGCTTTCAAATTTTACACATACAAGATTTACCTTCCAAATTTTTCATCAATTATAAAGATTTATCAGACTTTTTGAATAGCTTCCAAGAAATGAGATAAAATCCTAAAATCAAAATTAATGGTATATATTACATAGAACTTTACATACCCATACAGTTATGTCCACCATTAATTTGCATATATTCAGGAGGACCAATGCAGGTGTAATTTCCCAACGTATTATAGTAGGTGTCAGGTCGACAGACACCAGGATGCACAAAACTTTCATCAAAATCTAAAAAAAGAATAAGTTATAATTGCAAACCAGAGACAGTTGAATAATAATTATTGAAAAAAGAGATTTCCTAACATTAAGATATATATGTGTATTTCTTTGGGATAGGGAGCTCTTTGTATGAAAATTTCTTTGAAGAGGGGAGTTCCTAGTGTAAAAATCTCTTAACTGACAGAAGTCTTCTATATTTTATAATTTTAGTGAGGTGGGTGAAGCATTGGACTTGAGTCTTCCTGATCCGAAAGCTAGCTCTCCACCCACTCTGCCACATTCATATACAGAGGGTCATAATGGACATAATATATTCATGATAGAATAGCATAGCATTTGTCTTAGTCCTTGGACAATAGCACTCCTACCCAAACTCCAGTGGTTCCCAAATTTCCTATAAGATAAATGTTATCTCATCTTACCTTCTATCTTATCCCTTAAAAATGTCTATTTTTATGACAAAAGACATTGTGACATAACAGAAAGAAAGTGAATTTCAAAGGCCAGGTCAGACTTGGTTTTTCAAGTACTGCTTCTGACACACATTGGTTATGGGCATTTCACTTAACCTAGCAGATGAACTCTAAAATTAAAAGTTGCAGGTAGAAGATGGAAGAGAATAGGCAGGGACTGAACCTGAGCTTTCCTCAAACCCTTCCAAATAACTTTGATAATTGCCTCAAAATAAACACTGGAGTGGCAGAACCCACAAAAGAACACAATGAAGCAATTTTCCAAGGCAACTTGGAAGGTCAGCAGCAAAGATATGTCACATGGGGATAAGAGTTGAGTATGGTCCACGATATGCTGCAGCACTTCAGGTAATCAGCAGTAGGCCTTAGGGACAACAGAATCAATGGTGCAAGTTGCAGTTTATGGACCTCTCGATCCATAAAAAATAGAAAGAGAATTACTACATGGGTGTCTTTTTTGGCATGAGAGGCAGAATTCTTTCACTGCCCTTACTTAAATCCAGGTATCAGTCACAGGGCAAAGATTGTGGTTACAGATTGAGGCTGGTAAGGATCCAGAGTGGAAAAAATTATTTGTTGTCTTTAATAGAAGAGAGCACAAATCAAGAAGATAACACTTCTAAATCATGATAGCTTGGAAGAATGGAAAAATTACAGGTCCCCAGAATAATCTTTGAAAACAGCTGCACAAAAACACTGAAGCTTGAGACAATACTTCTTCCACTCTGGAAGCCAAGACCACTTAACTTAAAAGTTAAGAAGTCAAGATGGCGGAATTGGCAGTACAGTACCATAATTCTCCCCTATTCACTTTCCAACTACCATAAAATAGTGCCCTAAAACAAATCCTGGGAGAACAAAAACAGAAAAAACAAAAACAATCAAACAAAAAAACAGCAGAACCAGCAAGAAAAAGATGAAACAATCTTTTAATTCAAGAAACTTGAAAGATTGGCAAAAAGATCTGTCTCATTTGGGCAAAAGGAAAAAGTGGTCTAGGACAATAAATGTCTTATTAAACCAGCAGCAAGCCCCAGCTCAGCAAACCAGCCAGAGACCCTCTATCCCAGTGTGGTGGAACGTCAAACCCTAACATTAGAATGGCCCCCACCCTCTTCACATGACTCAGTACAGCCAAGGGAACTGACAAGATTCCAGTTCTAAAACCACCAAGTGCCACTGAATTAGCCTAGGCAAACAGATAACTGTCAGCAGCCAGAAATTCATGTGCTTCAGCATAGCACAGGGCAAATAAGCTATCTCCAGCAACTAGACCTCCATGTACTTCACAGCATAACACTAGATAAATAAACAATCTCAAGTGGCAGACAGCCATGAGCTTCAGTGTAGCCTAAATGTCAGCAATCACTGGCCTACCTGAAGGCCATAACAAAAAGGAAAATTTGGATAGCATCTTTCAAGAAATTATCAAAGAAAACTGCCTTGCTACTCTGGAACCAGAAGGCAAAATGGACATTGAATCCACTTATCACCTCAGGAAAGAGATTCCAAAATAAAAACTCCAAGGAAGATTACAGCCAAATTTCAAAACTATCAGATCAAAGGAAAAACTACTACAAGTGGCCAGAAAGAAACAATTCAAATATAATCAGGGAGTCACAATCAGGATTACATAGGACTTGGCATCTGTAAAATTAAAAGGACTGGAGGTCATGGAGTATGATATATGAGAAAGCACAGGAGCTGGGATTACAACCAAAAGTCATCTACTGAGTGAAATTAAGCATACTATTTCAAGGGAAAAAATGATCATTTAGTGAAATAGAAGGATTTCAAGCTTTCACAAGGAGAAGACTAGGATTTTTAAAAATTAATCTCTAATATCAAGATCTAAGAGAAGCCTAAAGAGTTAAAAAGGGAAATGAAAACAAAGAGATTTAACTTTAAGTAAAAAAACAGAGGTGGCAATCTTGATCTCAAACAAAGCAAAAGCAAAAACAGATCTAATTAAAAGAGAACAGGAAGGAAACTACATTTCACTAAAAGGTATTAGAGACAATGAAGTAATATCAATATATGCACTAAGTAGTTTAGCATCCAAATTCTTAAAGGAAAAGGGGGGTGAGTTACAGGTACATAACCACATGAGAGATATGAGAGAACAAAATGCAAATTGAAATGTAAAACAGACCTTGATTGAATTAAATTAAAAGCTTTTGTGCAAATAAAACCAATGCAACCAAGGTTAGAAAGAAAGCAAAAGGCTAAAAAAAAAAATTTTAGCAGCAAGTGTCTCTGACAAAGACCTCATTGCTCAAATATATAGAGCATTGAGTCAAATTTATAAGGATACACAAGCCATCCCTCTGTTTATAAATGATCAAAGCATATGAACAGTCAGTTTTCAGATGAAAAACTCAAAGCAATCATGTGAAAAAGTGCCTAATTATTTTGATTAGAGAAGTACGTACAAATTTTATTTTATTTTAAATTTCTTGTCAATTTTTATTTTCCTCAATTACATATAGAAAATCTTTTTGGTTATATATGTATAGTCAGTTTTTTTGCATATTTTCTTATCAATCATGTTGGGAGAAAAAAATTAGAACAAAAAGAGAAAAACCACAAAAGGGGAAAAAAGTGAGCATCATATGTATTGTTTTATATCCAGTCTTCATAGTTCTTTCTTTGGATGTGGATGGCATTTTCCATCCAAATTTTATTGGGATTGCCTTGGATCATTGAACTGCTGAGAAGAAACAAGACTTCATAGTTGATCATCACACAAACATGCTGTTGCTGTATACAATGTTTCTTGGTTCTGCTTGTTTCACACTTAGCATTAATTCATGTAAATTTTTCCTGGTTTTTCTAAAGTCAGCCTTTTCATCACTTTTTTATAGAAAAATAATATTCCATTACTTTCATATACCATAAATTATTTGGCCAATACCTGATTAATGAGCATTTTCCAATTTTCCAATTCTTTGCCACCACAAAAAGAGGTGTTAGAAAATTTTTCCACATGTGGGTCTTTCTCCCTATTTTTTGATTTCTTTGGAATCCAGTGGCACTGCTTGGTCAAAGGGCATGCACAGTTTTATAGTTCTTTGGTTATAGTTCCAAATTGTTCTCCAGAATGGTTGGATCATTTCAGAACTCCACCTACAAAGATCTATATAAAAAATTTTTTTTCTAGTATTCTTTTAAACGTGATAAAGAACTGGAAATTGAAGGGATATCCATCAGTTGAGGAACAAGTTGTCACATATGATTGTGATAGGATATTATTGTACTATAAGAAATGATAAGCAGATTGGTCTCAGAAAAACCTGAGAAGATTTACATGAACTGATGCAAGGTGAAAAGAACCAAACCAGGAGTACATTGTATACAGTAGCTTCACTATTATATGGTGATCATCTATGAATAGCAGCTATTTTCAGTGATACAATGAATTAAGACAATTCTGATAGACTGTATCCTGAAAAATGCTCTCCATCTTCAAAGAACTGATGGATTCTGAATGCAGATCAAATACACTTTTTCTTTATTTTTCTTGTTTTTCTTGTCTGTTTTCTTTTACTACATGATTTACATAGAAATATATTTGGCATGACTGTACACGCGAAACCTATATCAAACTTCTGTTTTTACATGTAATTCCAAATATAATTAGACAAAAAATTAACTATTAAAAAGTGACAAATAAGGAGTGGACCTGCATTGATAATACAATTTTCTTCTTTACCTACTCTCTGTATTAATGAAATGACAAATTCCATTCCTATTTCTAACTCTTCTGTAATTTTGTAATTTATTTGTTTTACTTCAGTAGTAGATTTATATTACACATTAACATATAATCAACAAATATATGCATTCACATTCTTAGGTTTCCTGCTCAAAAATGCTTTATAAGTGAGGAGCATGATTTTAAAAATAGTTTGTAGATCAATGATTTATAAGATAAAGCCATTCTTTATTAAATCTTTTTTTCTGTTCAGGGTCTTTTGTTCCTTCCCTCACTCTTCTAGTTATAAATATACAATGTGTGAGAGTTAAAATAATCTGTATGTAGTAATAATCTGTCTGTATATTTGCTGAACTTTCATGCTTGCAAAAAGAAGTGCATCCATGTAGAATTTTGATACTCTAATATAGTCCTGAATAGAAGCTTGATGGAAGAACTTTGACTTCCTATCCACAAGATTCCATACTGACATGGAAGAGGAGCATAAGTGAGGTATCATGGTGGGCCAGAGACCACCAAAAAATTAAGGCAGATTATTTAAAGAAGTAGAAAATAGGCTATCCCTGCAGCAGCCTAAGTGGAAATAAAGCCTTAACAGTGGAAAATCATTGTCCTTGGCTGAGAAACTGTTTTAGGGACTCTATTATGCTCTAATTTGTTATCCACTATGACTTCTCATAAACTTGATTCTCTTTTTATAAATTAGTTTATACTTGTTGCCTACAGACATGTTACTATTTTGAGAAACAAGTAGGCATCTAATATTTTTGGGATGTGAGGGAATTTGTACTTAACAAATTTCTACTAGGACCTTGAAATTTGAATGTGGAATCAAGTCTTCCTTAGCATCTATCAAATTATAATTTTGTTTAATAAAAAGATCTTATAACTCTCTCTCAAGAAGAATCCTGTAATTTGGAGCTCACTTTGATCACCTTTGGAAGAATGAGTCACTGGATCATGGAGATCATAAAGGTTCTAAAGGTTAAACTCTCAGAATGAAAAGAGCATAGACCTGCTAAATTCAGAGAATAGGAAATATTTATTGGCATATTTTATCGATTCAGATCAGCAATTGGCCTACAATTTTAAAAGTCTTTGGCAGCTTTCTAGGTCAAGAGTTTCTTAAGGTCAGCAAAGCCAGTATGTCAGATATGGAACTTAAACCTAATTTTTATGTTGATACGTAGTTGTATTTTGAATTAATATGTTTTATCTTCTTTTTAGTGATTCTGATCAAAGTGGGACAGCTAAGTGGTGCAATAGATAGAGAGCATGGGACTTGGGAATCAGACTCAATTTTATGAATTTAAATCTACCCTGATGCATTTACTAGCCATGCGACAAGCAAGTCACTTAACCCAAATTGCCTCAATTCCTCGTGTGTAAAATGAACTAAAAAAAAAAAAAAAATGACTAATCACTGCAGCATCTTTGCCAAGAAAAACCTCAAAAGGGTTCATGAAGAGTCTGATATAGCTTTAAAAAAAAAAAAAGAGAACTAAACAAACCAATGACAACAGCAACAATAACAAAGTATTTCCAAACTGCTCTGGCAATTCAAAGTAAGTGGTTAGCATTAAAAACTCAAATATGCCATGAACTATTTAAATGAACATTCCAGAAAAAATTAAATATTCTATGTAATTTTGAAGATCCAACAAACTTTTTAGAAAGAAATAAGATTGACCCAGATAAACATTGTTCTCTCCTGGAATTTACTAACTGAACATTTTTTTTCTGGAAATAATCTCTTAATTTTTCTATAAGTGTTTTATTTGTAAGAATTTGCTCTACCTTCACATATATGAGTTTCCTCACTGAGGTAGTAGCCATGTGGACATACGCATTGGAAACTTCCAAAAGTATTAATACAGTTTCCACCCTGGCAGAGACCTGGTAATTCTTGGCATTCATCAATATCTACAAAACAAATAATTATAGTTGAAAAAATTGTCATAATCCAAGAGGAGAATCATTCTGACATATATACATAATTCATCATACTTTTAAATTAATGCATATTGAATTGACATGATTTTCTAGACCATTGATTATTTTAGCTTTTTAATAATCTTAGAATGGTGTTGGATTTGGGAGATTGTTCAAATTTGGTAGTGATAGTAAAAAAAAAAAAAAATTTCCATATCATTCAGATAACTCTTTGATGCAACTACTTTTAATAAGAATTTTTGTCACTTTTCTTTTAATTGACTTTTTATCTGCTTCAATGAACTGTGATTTATGGAAGAATTTCCTCCATTGACACAGATCCATACCTGACCAACATTTATATGATTTTCCCATAAATCAGCCAATGGTAATCTACAGGATATATAGACCACCTTCTATATCTCTTCACATGTAACATACCACAGAATATGTGTACTGTTTGTAGGTTAGCTCTTGTTCTCCTTACCTTACTGATGTAAGTTTTTTTTCCTGGCCATAAATTTATTTGATAACATTTTTTTTAATCTTGTATCTCCAGCATTTTTTTTTTGCTTTTGATATATATGTTACAGCTAGTTTATACAATTCACATTTCTGAATCTCCAAATAAAAATCATTCAAATGATTTTGGTTTGGCTATACACATAGTAAAAATTAAAAACTATACACAGGAGAATGGGCAATACAAAGATCTCATACACAGGAGAATGGACAATTCATAGATTTCATCAATTGCTATAAATATCTTGCTTAGTCATTATAAATGATTACTGAGTTGAAGTCAAAATTGAATATGAGAGCAAGCAGAATTGTCTTTAAGAAACTAAAATTCTAAGGGAGGAATGTGAAAAGATGATGGAGTAGGTCAGAAAATTCCACCTCTCCAGATTTCTCCCACAAATAAAATAGCTAAAGTAGATAATGAAAAACATAAGACTTGGGGCAAAATGGGGTTCTCCAGGGACAAAAGGAAAACTGTTTGAAAATTAAACTCTTTGAAAATTAAAATTGGGCAAAGGGAAACCACTGAAGTTTTGAGAAACAAAGCAAAATTTAAAAAAATACCATTAGAAAAAAAAAAAACAGGTCTGAAGATCAAAAAAAAAAAAAAGATATAGAGAGAGAATAATTGGATGCCCTTATTGTCCCTAAAATGATAGAACAAGAGGGGAAAATAGAAATTCAACAATCATCACCTCAAGGATAACCTGCAAAGAAAAAGTAATATCACTGCTAAATTTTGAAACTCCCAAATCAGAGTAAATTCTACAAGTAACAATTAAAATATGCTGGACCTATCACATAGAATTTATTGGTGGCTATAATAAAAGATTGCGGGCCCTAATTGCAGAATTAGGGGGAAAAAATAGGCGTAGTAATCACTGATCTCCAATAAAGTCAAACTTAAAAATGATCCAATCAAGAGGAAAATCTAAATTATGTGTGAACTATAGTAATATTGTTTTAGATATATGTGTGTATATATATATATATATATAAAACATATGTTTATGTTTTTATGTGAGTGTACACATACATGCATATATATGTGTGTGTATATGCATATATATCTACGTAGGGATGGGGGGGGGGCATGTGCGCTTAACTGTAACCTGCTTGGGAGGGGGAGAAAAAAGAATAAAGTAAAAAGTACACAGTGGAAAACAAAAGAAAACTCTTAAGGAAGCAAGGATGGACAGTTGTGAATATGTCTTCTATTATTATTTATGCTTTCTTGTAATGGAAATTGTTACATATTTTGAATTCTCCCTTATGTTCTGTTGGGCACATGACATTGTTTTCCCCCTATTCTGTCTTCTTCCAGTTATTTTTATTTTGCATTAAGCTTAAAAAATAAGAAAAAAATACTATAGTTGTTTTAATAACTCTAAGCTTTCCCCTGAAAAACAAGCCCATTTTAAAAATACCAGTGCTTTTCTAATGATACCATATAGTACAAGGCATGTAACCAAAATATTCAAAGATTTAAAAATGATCAAGACCCAAAGGGTAAAGGAAAAAATTAAATGTAATTCTTCATCAAGATATTAATTACAACCTTATTCCTATAATATATAGTCCTTAAAATGGAATGAAAATCAAATTTTATTTTATTTTTTTATTTAATAGCCTTTTATTTACAGGTTATATGTATGAGTACTTTACAGCATTAACAATTGCCAAACCTCTTGTTCCAATTTTTCACCTCTTACCCCCCACCCCCTCCCCCAGATGGCAGGATGACCAGTAGATGTTAAATATATTAAAATATAAATTAGATACACAATAAGCATACATGACCAAACCGTTATTTTGCTGTACAAAAAGAATCAGACTCTGAAATATTGTACAATTAGCTTGTGAAGGAAATCAAAAATGCAGGTGGGCATAAATATAGGGATTGGGAATTCAATGTAATGGTTTTTAGTCATCACCCAGAGTTCTTTCTCTGGGCGTAGCTGGTTCAGTTCATTACTGCTCCATTGGAAATGATTTGGAAAACCAAATTTTAAAATTCAGCATAAAAACTTTACTAGATGATATGTGAGAGGGTAATTTCAATGGGTACATTAATTTTTCATGAGCTATTATTTAAAATTTATTTTTCAGTACTCTATTTCCCAGCTAGATCTGATATTGATAGTTATTAAAAATGAACTCACCTTCAAAGACAATAGTGACAGGATTAGGTCTGAAGCTCTCAACTCCTGGACAGAAATTATAATATTCATCTAGGAACAACCAAAAAAAGGACATGTGATATTTATATTTCCAAGACATAGTCCAATGAATAATCATAAATCAAAACAATTACTGGATAATTACAATAGATGGGTACAATGTTATTTATAAGTACCTTACATAAAATTAGGCAACTAAATGGTACAGTGACTAGAGTATTGAGCTTAAAGTCAGGAAGATGCTTCTTCCCGAGTATAAATCACAAGCTATGTGACCTTAAGTATTTTAACCATTTGTCTCAGTCCCTCATCTATAAAATGAGTTGGAGAAGGAAATGACAAACCACTTTTATAAAATTCCAGATGGATATAGTGTTGGAATCTACTAAAAAGCAAGATAAAACGAACCAACAGACTGAAAAAGCACATACCTATGCAATATTCTATGCATCATACCTCAGTAAATAAGGGAAGTCTTCTTATATTTCACTAGGAAGAAACTTAATTTGTCATATAATGTGGCATCATTCAACTCTGATTAGATTTTGTTGTTCTATTAAATTTTATTATTGCCATTGTGTGTATTACTTTCCTGGACTTGCTTGTTTTATTTTGCATTACTTCATATGAAATCTTCATGATTTTCTGTATTCTATTCTGAATTTCTTATAGCATAATAACCTATTTACAGATAAAATTCTTGTTTTGTAAATTTTAGCTCTCTATATAAATTGTTTTTATTTATTTTAAACACACATTGTTTTATGAATCATGGGGAAAGAAAAATTAGAGCAAAAGGGAAAAACTATGGGAGAGAGAAACAGAAAAAAAAAAATTTTGAACCTAGCATGTGGTGGTTTACATTCTGTCTCCTTAGTTCTTTTCTTGGATGTAGATGGCATTTTCTGTCCAAAGTCTATTGGGATTGCTTTGAGTCACTGAACCACTGAGAACTGCTAAATCTTTCACAGTTGGTCATCACACATTCTTGCTGTTATTGTGTACAATGTATTCCTGGTTCTGCTCATTTTCACTCAGCATTGATTCATGTAAATCTTTTCAAGCCTTCCTAAATTCAGCTTGTTCATTTTTTAGAAAAATAATATTCCATTATCTTCATATATACCATAACTTGTAGGTTATTCCCCAAATGATGGCCATCTACTCATTTTCCAATTCTTTGCTACCACAAAAAGAGCTGTTACAAACGTTTTTGCACATGTGGGTCCTTTTCCTTCTTTTATAATTTCCTTGGGGTACAGACCCAGTAATGGCACTGCAGGGGTAAAGGGTATGCACAGTTTGATAGCCCTTTGGACATAGTTCCAGATGGCTCTCCAGAATGATTGAATCAGTTTTCACACATCTCTTTCAACATTTATCATTATCTTTTCCTGTCATCTTAGCCAATCAGAGATGTAAAGTGGTATCTCGGTTGTTTAAATTTGCATTTTTCTAATCAATAGTGATTTAGAGTGTGTTTTTCATATAACTATAAAAATGGCTTTAATTTCATCATTTAAAAATTGTCTGCTCATTATCTTTGAAGCATAGTCATATTTCATTACAATAGGCAAAGCCAAGATGGCAGAATCGAACCAGCAACTTAGATGAACTTTCTTAACATTCCCTTTGAAAAAACTTTAAAACAATGCTTCAAATTGAATTATGGAATGTCAGATGACTGTCAAGTCAGTATAAGATATTATTCCCAGACCAATATGACTTACAAGATTGGCAGAAGAGGTCTGTGATACTATGACACTGAGCACATGCAAACCAATACCAGAATCAGACCTTGAAGTTTCTCTGATAGTACAACAGCTGCTTCAAGAGCTCTCATCCTAGAAAACAACTGATAAAAGAGTTTACTGGGGACCCTTTTCCGACATTGGATACAGGTCTCTGTTGCATTGCCTATATATAGTTTTCATTCACAGTTCCTGAGAGGAGCACTAGTGCTTGTGATAGTGGGACCCTGGTCACCATTCCAGAGAGGAGAGGAATGCTTGTGGTTACTCATAAGGGAACAGAGGTCCTTATGTCAATTCCAAGGTAAAAGGAAGTATAAGTATTTGAAATCCTGAGTACCTCAACAGATTTCCAGGGCCAAGAGAAACAGAGGCTAAACAGACACCAAAAAATTGGGGGAAGGAGGGAATATTTTACAGCAAATTTCTCTGATAAAGGCCTCATATCTCAAATATATAGAGAATTGAATCAAATCTTTAGAAATAGAAATCATTCCCAGTTGATAAATGATCAAAAGATATTTACAGATACTTTTTAGATGAAATCAAAGCTCTTTAACTATGTGAAAAATGCTCTAAATCAGAATTAAATACTCTCTGAGGTAGCATTTCTCACCCATCAGATTGGTTAATATGGAAGAAAAAGAAAAATTACAAATGTTGAAGAAAATTGTGAAAAATTGAACCACTAATGCACTGCCGCTTGAGATGTATAAACTGATCCAACTATTTCAGAGAACAAATTAGAGCTATACTCAAAGAGCTATAAAACTGTTCATACCTATACATAACAATACCACTATTAGGTGTATATTCCAAAGTGATCAAAGAAAAGGGAAAATGATCTACCTGCGCAAGAGTCTTTTTTTAGCTGCCTTTTTTAGTGGTAGCAAATAACTGGAAATTGAGGGGCTGTCCAAAAATTGGGGAATAGCTGAACATGTGGTATATGCTTGTAATAAAAATACTATTGTGCTATATGAAATAAAGGGTGGTTTCAGAAAAGCCTCAGATGACATATATCACCAAGCAATAGTATAGCTAGAGAAAAGAGCATATGGTCAGAATCCTGAGGAAACTTATTAATTTGTTTACAGATCATGTCTCATTTTCCTTTTTTGTTTAAGTATTATGTAATACCAGTTATTCATTGTCAAAGTCATAGTCAAAGTCAAGACCCTTGACTTTACTATAATCAATTCTCTTGACAACAGAAACTGTGCCATTTTACCTCTAGGTTCATGTCTCTACCATTCTGTCAGTTACCCCTTAAAGATCTTGCTTTCTTGTTCCTGACTAGGATGCTAAATAGACATAACACTTTCAGAGAAAGTAAATTTCAAAAATGGACCAACTCCTCCTGCCAATAATGAGGCCTCATCTTACATTATAGGATTACAGTTCCTCTCTCAAGGGAATATTTAAAAGTGGGACCACCAACCCTTATTGAAGCAAGCTCTTTACTCTACTCAAATGCAATTCTTCTCTCTTGCAATCATTTCTCTGCAATCACCATCCCTTCATTGTTCAACACTGGACTTGGTACAAATGCATCATTCATTTCCTTTTATTCCTCCACCTCTCTTTTGTTTTGGAATCCTTCAATTTTGCAACTCTGTTCCACAAAATATATTAGGGTGATCAGGTGGTACAGTGGAGAATGCTGGGCCTGGAGTCAGCAAGACTCATCTCTCTTGGATCAAATCTGACCTGAGACATTTACTAGCTGCATGATCCTAAGCAAGTCACTTAATCTTTTTTGCTTCTTTTTCTTCATGTGTAAAATAAACTGAAGAGAATGACAAACTACATCAGTATCTGCCCAGCAAAATCCCAAATGGGGTCAGAAAGAGCTGGACATAATTGAAACAAGTGAACAACATAATACACACACACATACACTCACACACACACACATACAAGGGAGTAAAGGGAGAGGTAAGTAAATTTAAAAGTTTAGTCATAGGGCTTTGATTCCATTTTTCCACTTTTACTTCTGTTTCTTAAATTTCATGTCTTTATCCTACTGATGATCTATCCTTCTTTCCTTATTTAAAAAAATAAAACATCTCTGAGTAAGTGTAATTACTTTTATTCTTTTTTTAGTAGTTGTACTTCCTTACTATTTTAATGTTTTTCTGGAGTGTTCCAAGTCAAATATTCTGCTTGCTTGTGTTTTGGCCTTTTTTTTCTCAGAAATACTTTAATTGTTTCAATCTGTTGGTCCATTTTTTTTTCTTTGATAATCTAGTTCAGATTTTCAGGCTACATCATTTGGTGTTGCAACTTGATCTTTATTTCTTCTTGGAATATATTCAAGTCCTTCTTGGTTCTGGAATGAACTTGCAGTGATCAATTTTTTTCTTCCTTGATAAGCTGAAATTATTTTGATCTCTTACATTATATAAACACTTTTGTGTTTATGGGAAATTGTTAAATTAAAATTCATCTTGGAAATTTTAATTTTTTTTCTTTTTCTGGAGATCTATGGATTCTCTTGCTATTTTTTATATTATAAATTCAGATCAGCTCTCTTTTATATTTTCTTCATTATTGAATTCAGTTTTTCTTATTTGTCATATCCTCCTGGGACAATTTATTTAAAACCAGGGCTAGCATATTCTCAGCACATATAAAATATTCCATTTCTGCATTCAGGAAGTTGTAGCAGATGTGGTTCCCACATGTAATTTTTGTCTCATCTTTTTGAGTGCTATGTCACAATCTAAAGCGCTAAGAATACACACAGACAATTTCTAAAAAGGGGCAGCTAGCTTTTGTAGCAATCTGAGCCAATTATTTGTTCTATAAAACAAGCTACTCAATTCCTAGGCTACTATGGCTGCTTCTAAGAGGAGGCACTTTTTAAGGTTCTTGAGAGTGAGCATGACACTATGTAGATAGAGAGCCATCCTCAAAGCTAGTAATACCTGGATTCAATTCCTGACTCTGAGATAGTAGAATCTCCATCCTTACTGAAGTGAAATCTTCCTCTGTACTCAAAGCAACCCTGAAGACCAAAAGTTGCAGAGAATGTGTTGACCTGTATTAGGAGAGTTATCTTACTCAGGATTTATCCATAACAATGAAATCTTAAGTACAATATTCTTAATTTCCAAATCTAGGGGCATTTTCAAAATTCTCATTTTTTTTTAAATCTCTGCAGCTTTTGATACAATCACTCATCCTCTTTTTAATATTCTTTTTTCTCTCATTTTTCTCTGACACCATTTTCTCTTGCTTTTCCTCTTGTAGAACCATTCCTTTGCTGGATCTTAATCATGTGTGCTTTCTTCCCTATTATTCATTCTTTATCATTAGATAATTGGGTTTAACTGGCTTGCCCAGGATCACACAGCTAGGAAGGCCTTAAAAGTGTCTGAGGACAAATTTTAACTGAGATCCTCCTGACTTCAGTGCTGATGTTCTAACCAGTGCACCATGTAGCTGCCATGCTGCCATCTGTCTTCTTTTACTTAGTGATATCAGCTCCCCTTGGACTCAAATTATCTCTATGGTATGACTATGTACCCTTAACCCAAACTCCAGTTTCACATTTCTAATTTCAACTGAATGCATAATAAACATTGTAATCTAAATATAACAATTAGTTTTTCACACAAAATCCTTCCCTCTTTTTATTTATGATGGTCTAGGATAATACCATCTTCCCAGGGGCCTAGGCTCACAACCTAAACAACTTAGGTTTGCCTCTCATCCTCTATATCCAATTTGTTGTCAAACACTGTTGTTTCTACCTTTGGCAACATTCTGGCTTCTGACTTCTGACCCTAATCATCCTGGTACAGGTTCTCTTCATTTCATACCTGGACTAAATATAGCAACAGCCTGTGGTTTGATCTTTTATCACAAGTCTCTTCAAACTAATCAGTCCTTCACTCAGCTGTCAAACTGATCTTTCTAAAATGCAAGTCAGACTATTTTCACACCCCAGTCAGTAAGCTCCAGTATCAACCTATTTTCTCAATAAAAATCTTCTTCTTGGCTTTTAAATTCTTTATAATTTGGACTTTATCTTTCTAGCATTCCTTACTTCCCTCCATGTATTCTTCATTTTAGTGACATTGGTCTCTTTGATGTTCTTCACATTCCTTCATCTCTTGATGCCCCCCCGCCATGTCTGGAATTCTCTTCCTTCCCATCTTATTTCCATCATGATTTCCTTCAAGTCTCAAGCAAAGTTCCAATTTCTGTAAAATAATCCTTTTTAATCCTGATTCTTTCCCTCTTGAGATTATTCCCAATTTAACATTGTTCATAATTGTTCATACTTGACAGCAAGCTTCCTGAGCACATTTATTTTGCCTTCTTTGTATCCTCAGCACTTATTTCAGAGCTTGGAATATCATTTGCTGAGGGTAAATAGAAGATATTCCTTCCCTGAACTTCTTGTGTGTAAGCTTTGAGATCAATTTTGTCTCACTAATATCTTGTTTGGGGTTAAATGAGTTCAGGAAAAGACCTTAAAGGATCTGGGGATTTGAAGAGAGTCCACATTTTTGGTTGCAACAGATTTCTAAATAAGCTTTTTTTTGAGAGATTTTTGGTAATATGCTCGGTGTCCCATGTATACTAATTTTCACAATGTTACTCAGATGGGTCAGCTAGACAAATTCCTATATGTTGAGATTAAATTGCCACTTCTGAAATCAATGGACTAAGCAAGTAGTTGCACCTACTCTCTGGGTGCAGCTTGCTGTGAACAAATCAAAAGAACCTTTTGCAAGATTCCTGTTTTCCAATGAATGTGTGTTCCATGTCTCTGATAACTGGCAATCCAAAGTAGTTTAATGTTCAGGGTGTCCCAAGTCTCTTCCACCAAGACAAATTCCCTTTGAACAAGAAAGACTCTAAAACAAAGAATTTGACTAATACCTAAAATTAGAATTAACAAGAAATCAAGATTGTGTCTGATCATTTTTGTGGGTGGAGGGAAATTGTTTTGGTAAGAGTTTCCACAGGAGTGTGGTGTGGGATGGGTAAAAGATGGGCTTCTGCACAAACCAGAGTTCCTCCTGTGGCACATAAAGGTAAGTGGGATACAGGGTGCTGAGTGCTTTAAGTATTAGAGAGACCTTTGATGGATGTTAATTTATAATGATTTTACCTTGCTGGGGTTCTTATCTTCTTTCTCCTGTGGATTTAACTGTAATTACTTTATATCTGGTAGATAATTCTTTTTTGAAGGGTTTCAGTGGTTTAGAAAAAGTAATTAGCACATCATTGTTCTAGTCATGTGATCATGGCTCTCCAAAATCTACTGTCAAAAGCATTACAACCTTATAAATTCTAGTCACAATATAGAAATAAAATGGAAGAAAAACATCTTTCTCCCTTATAAATAAAAGCCGAATGTAGAATAGTGTAGCTTATGTCAATGTTGGAACTTAAAAGAATCTGAAGACATTCTTTGACTAATTTCAAGAAGGAAATTAATCTCAAAACAGAATAAAAGTTCAGAAAAGCTATAATCTACTTTCTGGCTAATATATTTTACTTTAGTGTATGAATTTGAAAAATGATAAGAATTCATTATCCTTTTTATTAACAGAAATATTTCAGTCTATATGAATGTAAAAGTTAAGTTTATCCTGTTCCAGAAAAATCTGCAATCTACTGTGTGGAACTGACATATCAATTTTTGGTTTTTTCAGGGAAAATATTACATTGCCTTTAGAATTTTGATGCTAATATGTTTGAAGATTATTAACTGATTCATAGAGAATGTAGTAGGACTGTGCCAAAAGTAACCTACTGCATTTCATAATGAAAATTTTAAGTTTGATGGAGCTATTTAAGAATTATTAAAATGCATTTTAAGTCCAGATCATTCACTGCAATACTAAGTTATTCTTGACATCAGTCCTAGTTTTTTTTTTTTTTTAATATTCACCTACCCATTTAAAATAGACAAGGATTAAAATAAAACTAACTTTTCCCCTTTCCTTTTATTGTTAAGTGTTAAATTGTCTTTGGCAATCTATTTCCAGAAGGTTTTGAAGAGATTAAGATCAATCCTGTATACTTTTTCTGTCCTGCACTTCTTAAGTCATGGTTCTTTGTCTACAAATTTAATTCAGAGTTTGGTTAGCCTGTAATGGGTTGTTTAAAAATCCAGCTCTCCTACTCAAAAAATTTAACTGACCTTGGAGAATGCATATGAACACAAAGGGGGTTGGAGCTATTATCTTTATTCCATTGATTTGCTCTCCAAAAGTCTGAACTGTTTGCTAACTCATATCTGGAGGTTTTCCCTTGAGCTCAATTTTGTAACCAATCATGTTGCTCCAAATCCCATGATATTAGCTGCCCTTTTCTGAGCTTGGGTGTTTGTCATAAGACGTCATCCATTGACCCATTTATTGACAAGTAGGAAGTAACACTAATGACAAATAACAATAAATGTTATTTTGCACAGAGATCTACCTTAGTCGACCCATTTGTTAAAATCTCAAACATGACAGTTACAACATCTAGAAAATTACAAATATATTTATACTTACTGCTGTTCACAGGTGGACAACTCTCACAGGAATTTCCCCAAGTCTTTCCCAGAGAGCAGGAACATGAGGAATGACTAACTCCAACGCCAATCTCAGTGTTGCAGGGGGGACCAAATTTCAGGTAATAATTACCAACTTGATTATCTGTAGAACAATATAGGAACTTGTACTGTATGGAAAAATACTATACAAACATTCACATTTGTTTTTGTGAGAAATTGGTAAAGATTTCTTATATCATCTAATATAACTGGGCTTGGGGGGGGGGAAATACCTTCTAAACTATATTTAGTATCTTGAGGTAAATTCATCTACATTGGAATAATTATTATTATTATTAAGTTTTTCCTTATGTTGAAAACATACCATCAATGCACTATTTGCTTTTCCACATGACTATTCTTCAACTTTACTTAACGCCTGTCAAATTCCCAGTCCCTTTGAATGACATGAACATATCTAGAAACATATCTAGAGAAGGGATAACTAGGTTTCCTAGTTATCCCTTCTCTAGATATGTTTTGAGTTTTCAACGTTCTTTAATGTTCCTGAACTTGTACTCCAAATGAGGTTTGACTAAAATAGAATATGGCAGGATAAGCACTTCCCTAATATTGAACATGATCTCTCATGTGACCTAAGACTATTTTTGATGATATATATTATTCACTGACGTAATTTATAGTCAATTAAGACAACTCTTTCTCCCTTCCTTAATATTTTTCCTTTTTTTTCTCATCAAGTGTGGTAGCTTCTCCTTTGTTAGTGATAAACTTCTCAGTATCTTAAGACCAAATGATCTCTAGTAAGTTCTCTAGAGATCTCCTTCCCAATTTGCATCAAACCATTGGAATATTCAATCTATTCAATTAGAATTAAATCAGTTCCTAATCCACTAAATTATGCTATCATCTAGATTATTTTTTCATCTTTTCTTCCCCATAACACAAGAGAATTTATTATATGCTTTCCTAAAATCATGGTAAACTAATATCAAATGTCAAAATGTAAGGCATGATTATTCTTCATAAGGTCATGCTGTCCATTTGTGATTTACCATTTTACTTTTCTAGATGTCTATTGTCCATTCTCTTACTATATTTTAGTATTTTGCAAAAGTTTAAAAGTTAAGCTCAAATTTGGAACCATGCCCAAAGGGCTATAAAACTCTGCATATTCTTTGATCCAGTACTGTCATAATTGGGATTGTGCAAAAAATGTTTGTAGTAGTTCTTTTGTGATGGCAAGAAATTGGAAATTGAGTCAATGTCCATCAATTGGGGGATGGCTTAATAAGTTGGGATATATGAATGTAATTGAATATGATTGTTCTATAAGAAACAACGAGCAGCTAATTTCAGAAAAGCCCAGAAAGACTTACATGAACTGATGCTGAGTGAAGTAGACATAACCAGAGTACCTTGTACACAGTAACAAAATTATGTGATGATCAACTTTGATAGACTTAGCTCTTCTCAGCAATACATCAACCTATGACAATTCCAATAGGCTTGGGATGGAATATGCTATCTGTATCCAGAGAGAGAACTATGGAAACTGAATGTAGATCCTTTGATACTATTTTTAACTTTTTAAAAAATGTTTGCCATTTCTTTCTTATGCTTCCCCTTTTGTTCTTTTTTTTTTTCACATCATAACTAAAATGAAAATATGTTTAAAATGATTCTATATATATTACTTGTCAGATTGCTTGATGTTTTGGGGAGGGGAAGAGATAGAGGATGAAAGTAGGACAAAAAGTTGGAACTCAAAATCTTACAAAAATGAATGCTGAAAGCTATCTTTACATGTAATTGGAAAAATACAATACTATTGAATTAAAAAAAAGAGAATAAATAAAATCTCCATGCCTTCTAGTTTAAAATTTTAATTCACTTATGCATATGTACAAATATGTGTGTATATAGATTTATTTGCAAAAGTATGTGTGTATATAGAATGTATGTGCAAAAACACATAAGTATGTATACATTAATATGTATATATTTACACATTTACATATAAATATATACATAAATATATCTGTGATTAACTATAGCTTGCTTGGGGGAGATGGAGTGGATGAAAAGGAAAAAGAAGAAAAATAAAAGTGCACAGAAAAAGAAAATCTACAAAGAAGCAAAGATGGACAATAATGAATACCATGTCTTTTACTAATATATATGCTTTCTTAAAATGGACATTTATTATATATTTTGAATTTTCCCTGATGATCTATTGGACACAACAATATTTTGTTTTGTTTCTTTCTTTTTTCTTTTTCTATTTTGTTCTTTCATATTTTGTATTTTTTAAATAAATGATTTTTAAAAAGAAAAGAATATTTACTCAATCTTCTACTTCTATTAGATAAATAAAATAAATATTATATATCCCAAAGAAGATATGAAAATGCTGGTAATTGTTACATATTAAATGTAACAAATTTAATTTAACAAAAGTCAAAAGAAAATTAATTTAAATTATATGCTTTTAAAATTATTTTTAAAAAGGACACATTAGAATTCATATTCTAAGAAGTTAAATAAATTTTCACTATTTTCTCCCTAAATTATACATACCCACACAATCTGTACCAGTTGGGTTTAGCTGGAAGTCTGGTGGACAATTACATTCAAATCGACCAGGGATATTGACACAGAAACCATTAACACAATTGGTAGGATTGACACACTCATCAACATCTAGAAGAAAAACATTTTTGAAATTTTGATTTTTAAAATATCTCATATATATTGATGCTTCAAATCAGTTTAAATTATTGACAAGAGTTTTAAATGGATGAGAAGGAAAAGGTAAAGAGAAGATTTGAAAAACTTTTGTGCTGACCAATACAATGAACAAAATTTGAAGGCTCAAATATGTAATATTAAGAGAAATATAATTTTGGCTTCTGTAACTTAAATAGGAAATTTAAAAAAATTTTGAATAAGATCAATTGCAGAGGAAGGCTCCTTTTTCTCCACTGATATTTTTAGACTCTTCCCTCTGCTGCAATCCTTTAGCAATATCTCTTCCTTTGTTATTTATATTATCCAAATTTATCTGTTAAGATTCTGGTAGTTATCAATCCTCAGAACATTAACTTTCTTTCCTCAATTAGTTTAAAGGTTTTCTTGCTTCCCCCCTCAACTCTTGCCTTAGTATTAGAGGGGTTTAATATATGTACATATATGTAGACACATTCATACATACACACACAGATACACATATATTTACACATCATTCAGGCATCCTTCTTTACTATTTCTCCTATTACTTCAGAGGCAGCTGATGACAGAGTAGATTCACTGAGTTTATTGTCAGGAAACCTTGAGTTACAATCTGGTTTCAGATGTCAACCATAAGAGCCTGGATAAGTCACTTGACCTCAATTTCCTCAACTGTGAAATAAGTATAATAATAAAACTTAACTTGCAAGATTTTTATGAGGATTGTATTAAAAAAAATCACTTAGCACAGTGGCTTGCACATATTAGTGCTTATTCTTTTATTATTTTCTCCTTCCCTTCCTCCTTCCCATTTTTGTCTTATATTTACACATGTGTACATATATATGCATATATATGTATGTGTCTATGTGTGTGTGTGTGTGTGTGTGTGTATATATAAAATGTGTGTATGTATTGTAGATAGATAACAGTGTATTTAATTTCCATGACCTACTCCTTCATTTATATGTCAATTACATACGTGGTCATCTCTTTGCTCTTACCATCATTTACATCTGCTCTATTTATGTTAATGCACTCCTATTTGTTCTTAATCTTTTTATAATTTGATAATTCTCTATACCTTATGACACATAGTTCTGTCCTTTGTTCCTACTATGATCTCTTAATTTCTTTATTCTTCAGTTATTTTTCCCTGAAGTCAATTACCTGCTTAAGTATACTCTCCCCCTTCATTACTCAACTCCAATGAATCAGTTCAACACTATACTATGTTTTACTTTTTAACACATCTTTATTAAATTTTATCTATCACCAATTATACTCTGTCAAATCCTAACAATGGACTGCTCTCATTAACTGTAGCCCTTTTCCCTATTTAAATACTGCTGAATTAAGTTGAAGAAAACCAAGAACTCTTACTAAGTGCAGAATACAAATTTAAAAATATAAACCTTAACTTGAGTTCTCTACAGCATAGGAATCTTTTTATACCTCCTTAATATATTCAAAATTACACTCATCAAAGCAGCTATTTTAAGCCTTTCTGTCTTGTTCTCAAGACTATCAACATAGAGTTGTTGTGAAGTTCAAATAAGATAGGTATAGAATAAAATCACTTAGTACACAATGCCTGACACAGTTTATATATTATATAAATGCCTTATTCTTTCCCCCCTTTCTTTCCCTTCTGCCTCTCAGATTAAAAAGTAATTTTTTCCCTAGTCAAAATAAATCCTCTAAATGTACTCTTGACTCCATCTCCTCCTGTTTTTCTTGCCTCCAATATCATCCCTATCTTTCAATTTTCGGCTCTTCTTACCTACTGGTTTATATTTTGTACAAACAAGCTCTTTTCTCCTTAATCCTTCAAATACACTTGTTTACAAATATTCTACTAGCTATCATTTATAACTCCTTTCCATTCTAACTTCCTTTAGAAAACTAGCTATATCAAATGCTTTACTGCTCTTCTCATGTGGTTCTATAACTTCTGAAACCTGGCTTCTAAACAAATTTATTCAACTATAATTGCCTCTCAAAAGTTATCAATAATCTCTTGTCAAATCAAGTAATTTGGCTTTTTAAATCAATTTTTATCCTTGGGTTTTCTGCAGTTTTTGACAGTATTAATCCCTCTCTTCATTAATCCCTCATTAATACTCTCTCTGCACTAGTGTTTTATAATTATTCTTTCTTGGTCCTTTCACAAGAATTGTTCTTTATAGTAATTCTTGTCATGCCTATTTAACCAGGTAATCCAAGTATCTGCTCTGGATTGCCTTTTCTCGCTACAGTTTCTCATTGGATGACTTCATATGCTTTTAATATTTTAATTATAATCTCTGTGCTGGTTACACTTAGATCTATATATATAGCTCTAGTATTTGGTATGTTCTAATCCTATATCAACTGGTTTTAGGACATTTCAAACTAGATGTAGCCTTGACATTTCACATTCAACAAACATGCTCCATAACAGGCCATTATCTTTACCCTAAACTTTCCTTTCTTTCCAACTCTTATATTACTACTGAAGATATTATCATTCTCTAGTTCCATAAGTTTACAATCAAGATGTCATTCTTGACTCTTCACTCAAATTCATCCTACATATTTAACCTAATGTATAAGAATTATTTTTAAATTTATTTCCCTTTTTTTTTTCCAATCTAAAAAGTTCCTACTTAGGCCCTTCTCACCTCAACTATTACAACGGTTTTCTAATTAGTCCTGCTATTTGGGGTAGTGATTTTCTTTTTTTTTTTTTTTTTTTTAAATTTAATAGCCTTTTATTTACAGGATATATACATGGGTAACTTTACAGCGTTAACAATTGCCAAACCTCTTGTTCCAATTTTTCACCTCTTACCCCCCCCCACCCCCTCCCCTAGATGGCAGGATGACCAGTAGATGTTAAATATATTAAAATATAAATTAGATACACAATAAGTATACCTGACCAAAACGTTATTTTGCTGTAGAAAAAGAATCAGACTCTGAAATATTGTACAATTAGCTTGTGAAGGAAATCAAAAATGCAGGTGTGCATAAATATAGGGATTGGGAATTCAATGTAATGGTTTTTAGTCATCTCCCAGAGTTCTTTTTCTGGCCATAGCTAGTTCAGTTCATTACTGCTCCATTAGAAATGATTTGGTTGATCTCGGTGCTGAGGAGGGCCTGATCCATCAGAACTGGTCATCATATAGTATTGTTGTTGAAGTATATAATGATCTCCTGGTCCTGCTCATTTCACTCAGCATCAGTTCATGTAAGTCTCTCCAGGCCTTTCTGAAATTATCCTGTTGGTCATTTCTTACAGAACAGTAATATTCCATAATTTTCATATATGGGGTAGTGATTTTCTTAAAAGTATCCCCCCCCAAAAAAAAACACACTTTTTTCCAGTCCCCAGACCACTTCAGTGGTTCCCAATTACTTCCATGATTCGGAAAAAAAAAAGTTCTTCACATTTTGTCTTCTATCTTTCCAGTGTTGTTCTACTTGGATCCCCTCCATTCTACCATCTAGCTACAGTGATTTACCTACACAAGACTTAAAATTTTCTATTGAGTTCTGCTCTTTTCATCAAAAATATTTGAAAAAGATCATCTTCTTATTTATTATTTTTCCACACACACACTCCCATAAGATTATATTCAGTTTTGCTGGCTAGGTAATTCTTGCTTATAATTCCAATTCCTTTGCTTTCTGAAAAAAAAAAAATTATTGCCTAAATCCTCTGCTTCTTTATAATTGTAGATGCTAAATCTTGTGTGATCCTGAGTGTGCTTCCAAAGCATCTCAATTCTTTCTGGCTTCTTTCAGTATTTTCTCCATCTGGGAGCTCTGGATTTGACTACTTGTTTTTGGCAGCTTTCCATTTTGAGTTTTCTTTCAAGGGACCAATAAGTAATTTTTACTTTGTCTTCTGATTCTATAATAGGTAGTTTTCATTTAAAATTTCTTAAATTAATATTTAGGCTTTTTAAAATCAAGTACTTCAATGATTCTTAAATTATGTCTCCTCAGTTATGTTTTCTTATTCAAATCAGCTGTTTTTCCTATGAAATATTTCACATTTTAATTTTTTCCAGTCTTTTGACTTTATAATGTCTCATTTAGTCATTAGTTTCTCCTTGGTTAACCCAATTTTTATTTTCTTCAGTGAGGTTTTTCACCTCTTACCATTTGGCCATTTCCAATTTGTAAAGATCAGTATTTTTGTCTTTTACTAAATTGTTAATTCTCTTTTAATAATTTTCTTACTTAGTTCTCATTTCTTTTCACATTTTCCTCTACCATTCTTATTAATGTTAAAAATTTAAATATTTTAAAAAATCTTTCTGGTTTATGTATAATTTGCATTTTTCTTTGAAGTTTTTCTTATATTTTCTAGCCATCTTCTTGGTTTATGTCTTGACCTTCCCTATTTTGTTATAGTCAGGTTCCCTTTCTATTTGCTCATTTTTTTCTGATTTCTTGATTTTGTTAGCATTGGGGTCTTCTTACTCCTGTGGAAAAAGGGACGACCTGGGAAATGGCTGACTTGAACTTCTATATTTTAATCTGATGATCTACAGGTTTTTGATGCCTGCAATATAGGGTTGAATTTATTAAGAAGACTGGTTACTGCCCTTCTGATCTTCTGGTCTTTACTGAGTTAAGGTCTCTTTCTCCCTCACTACTATAGCCCTTCCCTGGAACTATGACAAGAACTGGAAATTCATCTAGAGCTATCAAATGACATCGTATCCTGCACCCAGTCTTAACATAGGGGTCATCTGGCATCCAAGTTGTTCAGCCCCTTTTCATCCCTGTGGATTAAGTTGGATCTAGTATTCCCACTGCTGCTACTGCTTCAACCTGTCTCTTCCAAGGCAGACACTTTCATTGTGCCTGTGATCAGTGTTCCTAACCACCTTCTACTGTGATGTTCAAAGACCTCTCATTCTATATTTTTTTATCTTCCATAGACTGGAAAGAATATGATTTTATTTATGTTGAGTCAGAATTCAAGCTGGCATTTTCTGTGGCCATTTTGAACAAAGTTTGTCAATTGTGACTCTTCATTCTGCCATCTTGACTTCCCCTTCCTCTCTACCTCTCCAAATTTCACATTTTAGTGAAACCAATAAAGTGGGCCTGGAATGTTCATTCCTCCTCTAAGTTTTCCTGTCTTTCCTTTGTTTTTCTTTGAATAACTAGTATCTAGCACTTAATGTAATATCATGGACATGGTACATTCTTAATAAATTCTTGTTGACCTTCCACAAGAGGCCTTTTGCAATCTCATCTCCACTCCAATCAAATTACTTTCTATCATTTGGTATGGACCAATTTATTTACACCATGTCTTTTCCATCAGAATCTGAACTGCTTGAGGGCTGGGACAGTGTTTTTTGCCTTTTTCTGTATCCCTAGAACATGGTTTCTGGCACAAAACAATGCTTAATCTACATGTTTATCTGAAAATTCATTTGAAGAATATAAGTATCATAGCTGCATATTACATAATGAATATTATTTGAGGCATTCAAAGTTATTATTCTAGGATTTATATGGCTTAATCAATCCATAGTCAAATATATACAATGAGTTCTCACATTAAGAAAAATAAGTAAATGATCTACAAAAATAACATTTTTTTCCTTTAACATGAAAAAAACAATCACTAACTTGAGAAAGTTTAGCTAATTAACCAGCTGAGAATAGTGGCAACTATAAATTCCAAGGTGACATCATCAGAAAAAACAAATTTGTGTCAGGGCAGTCAAATGACATAGCAAATAAGACTTCTGAATTTTGAATCAGGAAGAACACAGACACAAACTGTATGACTCTGGCCTACTCAATCTCTGTGTGCCTGTTTCCTCACCTGCAAAATGCTAAAAACATCTCCTATTTTTGAGGATTGTTCTGAGGTTCAAATGAGATAATATTTATTAAGCACTTTGGGAACCTTAAAACCTTATAGAAATGCTAAATATTTATTATTGCTATCATTCTGATTATCATCATTATTCTAACATGTGTAACCAGTTTGAGCCTCATCTGTAAAAAGAGGGTAATAATATTGCAAAGCCAACCACATTGGATAGTGTAAATGGCAAAAAAGATGTGCAATGTTAAGCAACTATTTAATTGCCCCATTATCATTTCTTAAAACTGGCACCAAGTAGTCACATTCACTAATTAGAATATAATCAAATATCTTTAGAAACAATTTCTATATTTAAAGAATTGACAGACCTGTACAGTTATCTTCTGTTCTATCCAGTTCATAGACATCATCACAGATGCTATGAAACATTGTTGGAAGGTTTTTACATGTTCCAAAGACACGGATATTCTGGAATGAACATTCATCAATATCTAAAGGCATGTAAAATATGTTATTATATCATTCGTTTCCAATACCAGCAACAGATAAAATGCTGGTACTAAACTAATTATATATTGTATTAATCTATTTGATTTCCCCCTTTTGCAAAACTTAATGTCGATATTTTATTTGTAATTATAGTTTAATATTAATAAGATACCAAATATCAACCATGTGCTAAAAACAGGAAAGTAATTTTTGGTTAGACCAAAATTAAATGGAAAACATTTAAAGGTGCTATGTTCAAATTTTTTAAAGAACTTTTTAATTCTTATAAAAATTACTTAATAAAGCATTGAGAACATTAGCATGTGGTAAAAAAAAAATCTGGTAAGTGAAAAGAAAATGCATGAAAACAAAACTTTGTTTGGGTTAATATTCAGAATTATAAAGCATAATTTCTAAATTTAATTTTCAAACCTTTGATTGTGTAATTTTGTTTATGTTGCACTCAACTAGAAGAATACCTTATAAACCTTAATAATTAAGGTACAAATCTGATTGCATTCAATCTAAAAGAGTTTTTGTTTCTAAAATCATGTAAAAAATCCCTTCTATCTCATTTTAAATTTCTTCAAAGTTGTATTGTAGTTAGAAACTCAATTCATTAAATATGAGTAAACATGAGGATATTTGTCTGTGCCCCCTTTCAAATTAAGCGTGCATGAATACTAGTACTGATATAACAACTGTATGTATTCATATATACCCATACAAGTAAAGGAAAAGAGTAAACTTTTCTAAAACAATTTTCTTTATATTTTTTAGAATTTAAAAATATTTTAAATGCTTTTCTTCATTTGTCCATACTTTGAGACTAATAGAAATTCCTGGTCCTTCTCAATAGTTTATTCACAAAGGGGTTAAAATGATTAATTTTAACTACACTAAAATTAGCATATGAACACTGATTATATTAAGGGATTCACTTTTGATAGCAAAGCTCCAAAATGAGATCATATTTTCAAATACTAAGTCACTTTCCTATTGTATATATTTTTTTCCTATGTATTTTATTTACTAGCAACTGGAACTGAAACTCTAGAAAAATGAAATAAGATTTCATTTTCAAATAACATAATGGTTAAATTATATTTGCAGTTTGTCTGTGAACAACTTAATTCATCAATAAATAATTTACTTTATTAACAACTTCAGATATAAGAATTCCGTGTGTGTGTGTATGTGTGTTTGTTTGTGTGTGTATGTGTGTATCACTTTACAAAAACTTCCTCAAAACAAATGAGGCTTCTTCAGATACTGGAATCTTTTCTCCAAAATGATCTAAAAAAAGACTGGAGCAAAAAGCAATTTTAAAAAATGCCATAAATCCACTAGCTAATTTTTTATTTATAAATTTTTAGAAAAAAAATCTTCCACACTGCATTTTGCATTTGTGTGCATTGTTTGTTTAATTT
The DNA here is from genome assembly GCF_902635505.1 of Sarcophilus harrisii. Lineage (NCBI taxonomy): Eukaryota > Metazoa > Chordata > Mammalia > Dasyuromorphia > Dasyuridae > Sarcophilus > Sarcophilus harrisii. The sequence goes on from NC_045426.1 coordinate 201,445,918, forward strand.
AAAAGAAATTTCAGACCCTTTTTCTTGGAAAAATATAAGACTATATAAAAACTCTTCTCTAGGAATGACATCATCCTGGATGAAATACAGAAAATCACATGACCAAGTGAAATATGAAGATGCCACCCAAAATAAGCAGTTGATATTTTGAAAATTATAATAATGTTAGGTATACACTACATTTCATTTGATGAAAAAAAGAAGTTGAATAGTTTTCCTATATAAGTTAAAAACAAAACAACAACACTTAAATGAAAAATAGTTAAACGAAATAAAATAAAATAAAACAAAACAAAAAAGGGCCCAATCAAATAGGCTCCAATTTAGGAAAATTATGTGATGTATGAATGCTATAACTTCATCATTATTTATATTGCAAAATAATCCCTACTGGAAAGTATTCTTTTATATGTGAAAAGTGTTTCCAGATTGAGGTCATTTCAACTTCTTTTTGTAGTTTTATTGCAGCCAAATATAAACTTTAAAATGAGAATTGAGATACTCTTGGCTTACCTTGGCAGAATTTGCTACCCGAACCTGGAGTGAATGTAGAAGGGATATTCAAGCACTGTCCATTCTCACAAAGATTAAAGTTTTCTGCACAATCATCATCTATTGAAGAAAGGGACTTAATTACTATTAAATTATCATGACTGTTCATGTTTTATTATGCAAGCATTTTCTTCTCTTATTTGTTCTTTTATCAAGCCATTTATTCTGACAATTAAACTAATGGCACATACTATGTAAATCTTTAAGACAAACAATCTTGTCCTGAAGAGTTTTAAGGGAATGTATTATATTTGCTATTTTTCTCTCACAATAAAATTTTGTTATTGTCAACTTGATTGATAATAATTTTCCTTGATTTTGTAATTAATTCAAAATAATTTTATTACAAAATGGTGTTTTTAATCACCATATTTGGAAATAAATTACTAACACTGCAGTAATTTAAAGCATTGCAATATAGTAAGCAAAAAAGTATCTGGTACATTATCATTTTAAATATATTATAATTTATATTATGCATTATACTATATCTCATCATAATGTATTTTTTTTTTAAAAGACCCATTCTCCTAAGAATGAGGTTTAATTGGATACTAATAAAGTGAATCTTGTTTAAAAAGTCATCTAAGATTATAGATTCAGAGCTGGAAAGAAACATAAAGACCAAGTAGTCAAAAAAAAAAAAAGTCCTATGTCTATAATCATAATGAAAAGTCTCCTTAGTGTATTTCATTTCATAGCATTGCTTCAAAATAAGGGATAGCATAGAAAAACTATTTGCCAGTTAAAAGATGTTGTAAACTATATCTTTGAAATTTCACTAACCTAAGCAAGTAAAGCCATCTCCAGTGACTCCTTCAAAACAAGCACAGTGGTTTAAACCTGGTGTGTTCACACATTGGGCATTTATACTACACTGATGGGTTCCAGCAGAACATTCATCCAGCTCTATAAACCAAGGGAACAAAAGAAAATACAAAGTAAAATATTTACAAATAAATTATATTAAATTTGGCCTTAATTTAAACTTATAAGTTATTATTTATGTTTTAAAAAAATAAACCTGCAAAAGTTTTGCCTTTCCTGCTTTTTTTATTTCATTGAACTTTTTAAATCTTGTTGATATGTTAAAAGCCTGGAAAATATATAAAATATTTTTAATCATATAATTGATTGGATATACTTCTAAGTGCTGTTTTCAGATAGAAAGTTTTCCATAACATAAAATGGATGTTTTCTTATACTCTTTGATTCAATATGCCATTCAATAATAAATAACAAATTTCTAGGCATAAAATTATCTTGCAACTAAAGCTATCTTTTGACTTTAAGATAAAAATCAAGAAGAAAAGCAACATTTTTGCAAGCATGCAAATTACAAGTATGTATACAAAAAAAAGATAGTATAGAATATTATATCTGACTAAATGTAATTTTGTTTCCCAATAATTGATACTTATGTTTGCTATTCACTAACACATCCGATACTATAACCCTCCCTATAGCTACATTTGAAGCTTCCTTGGATATTTAAGCATGAAGCATGCCTATTACAGTTGTGAACATCAATGTCACATTCATCTATATCTAAGAAAACAATAGTTGATTAAATGCCAGATAATGTAGTATAATTTAAAATAAGACTTTTTCAAAATATTACTGATTTTACTTCCAAAAATATTCTATTAGTATAATTTAATATAGAATATGTAAACTTCTAAATTTTATATTAATAATTATTAATATAATGGAAAGTGCTAGTTTGACCATCTACTTTCTGCATAAAGATTTAGTAAAAGATAACAGATTAGATTTGGGCTTGAAAGAGGTTACATATGATTAGAATGATATGATACACCTATCTTACTGAAGCAATTAGACTTAAGCACATCAGAACCAGTGAATTACATACATGGATCCCAGCTAACTTGGTGTGCTATAATCAAGTCAACTGTGTGAAGACAGAGGTAGTAAGACAGAGGGATATGGTGTAATTCATTTATACTATGTTAACAGTTTTTAGTAACAGTCTATTTGGTTTACTTAATATAAGCAATTTAATAGAATTCTAATGATGACAGTCCTCTGAAATGCAAAAAGAAAAATGAAATAATGGATACATGATTAAACTATACCTGTATATTCAATGTTTTCTCTCTTTCCTGAACAGCACAACTGGCAGCAACAAATGAAGGATCCTTTTGTGTTCTCACATTCTTCAAACATACAGATGTTAGAATTTAAGTGGCATTCATCCAAATCTACAAGATTACATTTTATTTTTATTGGTTAACATTTACCTATAATAATCATCACATGTAATAAAATAGTTTTTACAGGCAACTGACCATTAATGATAGAAATCAAAAACATTCAAAATATATATTAAATATGCATTTTGTACTAACACATCCTTGGATATATATTTATAAGTTTATGAGATTAAGAAATATGCTGTATTTCTTTCATATTTCCCAGCTTGTTTTATCATGATTTAGAAATTAAAACACATACAACATAAATACACGAATACCCTAACTACTTAACTCTTCATTACTTTTATCATTTTCTCAATAATAAGCTTTTAAAAAAGCAAATAATTAGCATCCTATACTAAAGTCCTACTCTAATACCTAATTTTAACATAGAGACCATCTGAAAAGCTATTCTAAGAATATAACTTCTGGCAGGTTCTAATTAAGTTAAAAAGCATACATCGCTAAAAATGTAGATACAGAAATAGTCTAAAATTTGGAATGGCTAATCACCACAGTGTGTACTCTTTCTTCATTCTTGGGTTGATTTTTATTGGCCTTAATTCAAGATGACTATGTAGTGGAAGAATTAAAACCTGAATCAGATTGATTTTAAAGTCTTCAATAGAATTTGATAATATGATAAATTTCATCAGTGATTACATATTTCATATATGATTTACTATAATCATAAAAGATTTAGAGAAAGCAGCTTATTAGCTTTTGAGTTGAATTTTGCTTGAGTCCCTGTCTCAGAAACCTAACTAGATGGGTAATTATTGGAAAGAAATTTCCATTTTAGAGCCTCAAGTTACTCATTTGAAAGCAAGCATTTGTAAAATGCTTTTTTCACAATTATGATACAGATAATGTAAGCACTTGTAAACCATAATGCAGTAAATAAACATTAATGCAAATTAATAGACATTATTTTGCCTGAGCTCCCCATTTTAAGAGAAGGCAGAGGGTTTATTTTCCTAGTTCAATATATGAAACTTTTTTTTTCAAACTTCTTGGGAAACACTTATAATGTGAACATTACATCATGAAACACTATTATGTGTACATATACATAAGCACTGAGAGGCAGCATGATACTGTTAATAGAGCTGATATTGGAACCAGGAAGACATGCATTGAAGTCTTGCCTTTGATACATGAGGGCTGTGTGAGTCTGAGCAAGCCCTTTGACTTCCTAATACTACAGGTATTGAAAACAAGACTTTCCAAGGAGTTACTGATCTGAGTTAGTAGATGAGAGTAGAGTTTTCTCATCAGGAGTTCCCGTACTAAATGAAATGACAGATCTGTGTCTCCAACTATCTGGAGAATGATATATAAAAGATTAATTATATGATGTCTAAATACCTTGTTATTTAAATGAATACTCACCAATACAAGTTTTCATATCCATGGAAGCCATGAAATCATCATAGCAGAGACACTCACTGGGAATGTTAGTACAATGGCCACTATCACAGATTCCAGGATTGTTTTCACATTCTTCAATATCTAAAGAAATGAAATTTGCAACATATAAAAATTAAAATTATTTCTGAGAATACCATTGATTACCTGTTTCCATCCCTTCTATAGTATATAAAACTCACTAAGAAATCCTCCTTTCTCCAAACTTTTATTGAAGGTATTACCTTTCTTTTAATTGCCCAAGTTGACCTCCTTAAAATCATTCCTGACTTTTTCTTCTTCCTCATCCTCAATATCCCTTATGATTGAACTTCCAAAATATCTATTATATCAGTCCTCATCTCATTTACACAATCCCTACCCAATCTATTTCATATCCAATCAGTCTTCCATAGACTACAAATTGATGTACCTGAAACACAGAACTAACTACCTCACTTCTCTACTAACAAATATTCAGTGGCTTCTAAGATTTCCCAAGGATAAAACATAAGTTCCACAGCTAGACAATGATTGGCCCAGAAAGAAATCCCATTTTCCTTTTCATTCTTATTTTACATTTACTGCTTCACATACTGTCTATTTCAAACTGCCCAGCTATTTGTTCCCTATGCACAGCATTCTATCTTTCCGCCTTGGCATAGATGCTATCCGTGTCTAGAATAAATTCCCTCCTTCCCTTCACTCTTTGGTATCCTTACATTAGTTCTAATTACAACTCTCAAATATTTTCACACACACACACACACACACACACATAGTGCATTTGCTAATCCCTAGTCTGCTATTAGTGTTTTTGGAACTTCTGGAACTACTTTTGTGTTTGTAGCTGGTATTTAGTTGTGGAATGTTATAGAATGGATGGTATCTGGAGGCAGAGATTGTTTCATTTTTGGTTTTTATTACCAGTGTCTAATATAGTGCTTTGTATATGAATAGGCATTAAATAAATGTTTACTGGGATGAATTGAATCGAATACAATAAAATATGTAAATGTAAATTAACCAAGCTGCAGAACATGCTTGTGATTGTGTTACCTTACCTACACAGGTTCTCATATCTGGCATCAGGGTATAAACTTCATTGCAAATGCATTCATAGTTGCCTTCTGAATTAGAACACTGGGTGTCACAACCTCCATTTATTATTCTATACTCATCAGTACCTGGTAAAAAACATATCAACTGTATATTATTTGTCAGTTCTTCATTTGAAAAAATCCACTGTAGAGGGCCACAGATAGTTGGGGAACTCTGAGTGAAGTATAAGATCCTTCAGCCCAGAGGGAACCTGCTAACAATGTCTGGTTCAATTCCCCATCTACCCTAATGGCTCTTGGTTTTCCTGAGAAGTCAGGAGGCAGTGACAGCCTGTGTTGTGATTGAAGCAGAGTGATACCAGGTGCCAAAGAGCTACTAGGTGGCAATCTACATACAATAGCAACTTTATGTGGTCCCGTGTGGGGGAGAGAATTTGGAATAAATGGACTCCATATTTCCACCATCCTCAGGAGTCTTCTCGTCCACTAAGACGGTATGTTTTAACTACCACTTTCTAGAGCTTGAAAGCTCTAGAAAGCACAGTACATTTTGTTACCCAACTTGGGGGCTCTAGAAAGCAGGACACAACAGTCCACCTTTTGAAAAATAATTTTACCAATCATGTTAAATATTTATTCACTTCTCATGATTATTTTTTTCTGTAGTTATTCTAAGCTATTTACTTATACAAACTAGCATGTTCTTTTGATAAGTTTTTCCCCATTTCTCCAAGATTAAAGAAATCAGGAACATAAATAGAAAGATCAAGTTATAAAAAGTAGATTCCTAGATGTTTAGACCTATAACTCCAAAGCAAAGAAAGGAACCATGCTGCCTTGCAGAACTATTCACTTCATAAAATTAAAACTCCATTTTTAGTTAGTAAATCAAGGCAAAAGTAAATTGTCTCAAAATATTTCATTAAACAAAAAACAATGAAAATATAAAAGATTATCCAAAAAAGGACTAAAGAGAGATAGTCAAAAGATTCTCATTTCTTATTACAAAGGACAACCATGCAACACTAGACAAACATGTTTAGGAAATATTCTGAGATCACAGTGACTTAGAACTATAACTGTTTCTCATGGCTCTCCATTTAGATTGTTCTCTTTAGTGACAAAAACTCCTTTTACTAACTTAAAAGAATTTTAAAGACACTGATAGTCCTCCTTCTTACCCATACAATCTTCTCTGTCTGGAGTTGTTTGATATCCAAGATTACAAGCACATTGGTATGATGCAATCATGTTCACACACTTTCCATTTCTATATAGATTATCACTCAGAAAACATTCATTTACATCTGCAAAAGAAAAAAATGTTTCTATATAGTAGTTGAACATTCTATAATTAATTAACTTAAAAGAATCACTAAGAACTGCATAAGAATTCCATAATTCATGGAATTTTTCTTTTTTTTTCTTTTTAAATAGTATTTTATTTTTCTTTTTAAGTAGTATTTTTAATAGCATTTTGTTTTTCTTTAAATAGTATTTTGTTTTAACAATTACATGTAAAGATAGCTTTTAATATTCATTTTTATAAGATTTTGAAGTACAAATTTTCTCTTCTCTCTCCTTCCCTCACTACCCTTCTCAAGACAGCATGCAATATGATAAGATGTATATCTACAATCATTTAAAACATATTTCTATATTAGTCACGTTGTAAAAGAAAAATTAGAACAAAAGGGAAAAACCACAAGAAAGAAATGGAAAACTTTTTTAAAGGCGAAAATAGTATGCTTTGATCTACATTCAGTCTCCATATTTTTCCCTCAGGATGAAGATGGTATTTCCCATTCCATGTCTATTGGAATTATCTTGAATCAATGTATTGCTGAGAAGAGCTAAATCTATCACAGTTGATCATCACATAATCTTGTTATTATGTACAATGTTCTCCTGGTTTTGCTTATTTCACTCAGCATCAGTTCATGTAAATCTTTCCAGGCTTTTCTGAAATCAGCCTGTTCGTCATTTCTTATAGTAAATAGTATTTCATTACACTCATATACCATAACTTATTTAGCTATTCCCTAATTAATGGGTATCTACTCAATTTCTAATTCCTTGCCAGCACAAAAAGAACTACTACAAACATTTTTGCACATGGAGGTCCTTTCTGCTCTCTCATGATCTCTTTGGGATACAAACCTAGTACTAACACTGCTAGAGCAGAGGGTATTATAGGCCTTTAGGCATAATTCCAAACTGCTTTCCCAAATGTCTGGATCAGTTCATAACTTCATCCACAATGAATTACTGTTCTTGTTTGCCCACATCCTCTCTAACATTCATCATTATCTTTTCCTATCATCTTAGCCAATCTGATAGGCGTGAGGTAGTACCTCAAAGTTATTTTAAATCGCATATGAAGTCATTTTTTTTCAAAGACAAGACAGTTGTTATAAGGATGCTATTTTTTTCTCTACATTTGCTCATGTCTGTTTTTGACAAAGTATTTAAACCCTTAGGTGTTCTGAATTATTATGTAGGTTAGAGTTAATGGTTATGGTATGACGAAGACAGAGAAGTCTGAAAGAGTGTTTTTTAATTTATGATTACACACACACACACACTGAATTTAGGGGAAGTGCATTTGCAGTGCACAAGAGACAGGAAAAGATAGGAAAGTAGCAAATCTGTATATGGACATACAGTATTTAATTATTTTTCTATCCTTTTGCCTTTGAGAAATCTTTCTGTTCATCTTATTAGCTGAGAGTGCTGAGCCTCCACAAATTATACCTATTGAAAATAATATTTACTAATGACTGAGATTAGTGCTGCAGAGTTGATTGATATTAATTTTGAATCAAACATATAACTTGATCAAGTAGAGAAAAAGGGAGGACAATTGCTCCTTTGGTGTTTCCCTTGATTTACTTTGAAGTAATCTAGGACTCAAAAGAGTTCCAAATCTGGACACATATAACTCTCCAATACTAAGCAGAAGGGGTTTAGAATGTTTTAGAGGCAGGGGAGCTCCATGAACAAATTATAATTTGCTTTTGCTATGGATGGTACCTTATATTTTCTATTTAAAAAAAAATATATATATATTATATATATATATATATATATATATCCTAAGCAATATTTCACATTATTCTAAGTAAATACTGAACCCTGGCAGCATGATCATATTAAGTTGCTCTGCTCAACAGTAGAGGGATATTCATAGGCTTAGTGCTCTCTAGTGGCCACTTGAGATAATGCAATCTTTTAACGGTCAGGCTGGAGACTACTTAGTTGGTAACTTGAGAAGGCCACTTGGTGAATGATTTGGATATCATTCTCCCTTCCTGGATAATAGAGTGATTCACTGAACTTCTACAGAGTCAAGACGAACAGCACACAAAATAATGTAAACTACTAATAGGACACATCAGTTCCCTAAGTATTACATGTATGTACGTGTGTGTGTATTATTTCTTATAACAACTAAAAGTCAGCATGGAAACTAAGTAGAAGAAACCAAAAACAATACACATATACAAAAATGTTGTTCTTAATTATAATAATAAAGACTGATAAATTTAGAAATTGTCATATGGCTCAGGGAAAGGAAGAGAATAAGTATTAAATGCTTATTACGTGATAAGTACTTTGCTAAGCACTTCACAAATATTATCTTACTTGGATTTAATGAAGTTAGAGCAGGGATGGCAAGGAAGCATTTTTATGTGTATGCACATGTGGGTAAGACATATTTGTGCAAGATCACAGAGGTGTGTGAGCAAATAGGTTCTTGAAAATATAGGTCTTTTAGAACTGTTTGGTTCTGCACACATATATTGTATCTAGGATATACTGTGACATATTTAACATGTATAGGACTGCTTGCCATCTGGGGGAGGGGGTGGAGGGGAAAAAATCAGAACAGAAGTGAGTGCAAGGGATAATGTTGTAAAAAAATTACCCAGGCATGGGTTCTGTCAATAAAAAATTATAATTATTTTTAAAATAAATACTGCTCCTGGCACAAAAAAGAAAAGAAAAGATATGTCTTTTCTCCTGGTAGCTAGAACTTTTGAATTTGTATACATTACACATGTGCTATTTTCCCCCAATAAAACTGTAATAACTGAAATTCATTTGTTTTACTGCCTGGTAATGTACATGATATCAGATAAAAATCAATTGTAAAAAACAATCTGAATATAGATGTAGTAAGGATCAATTACTAAAATCTAAAATATGAAGGTTCTTTTATAAATAGAAAATCTAGTTTTAAAACTAATAGGAACTTAAGAGGCATCTGGTCCAATTTATCAGTATATGAGGAAACTGATGCCCAGAATGGTAACTGACTTGCCTAGGATAACAAATATTAGCCTTTCTTCCTAGAACTAAACCAAAACCAGGTTTCCTAAAACCTAACCTTAATTTAATGAGAGAGATCTGGGCAACAAATAATGTAATTGTGGGAAGCCTTATTTTCTTTTTACAATTTATTTAATTCTGCGGACACAGACTAGAGACAAACTCACCCACACAATTCTGATGTGATGATAGTTCATGTCCAAGTGAGCAGTCACATTCAAAGTTCCCTTCTGCGTTCACATCATTTCCACCTCTACAAAGTAGAGAGTTATGTTCACATTCATTAATGTCTGAAAGATAAATATATTATCTATTAAGTGAATTTTAGAAAAAAATGGTAAAGAATGAGAAAACAATTATCTGAAAATGAGTGAACTTCACAAATAAATGGGATTTTCTCTTTCTAGGCCCTCTATCTTCTAAATATAGTATTAGAAGAATCTAGTAACTAATCAAAGTTTTAGTACAACTCAAAATTACAACTATCAAGAAGTTTAGTAGTTTGAGAAAGTTAAGTGGTGGTGAAGAAAAAAGGTATTACAAACTACACAAGAAAGGCAGCATTTACATATCACAGATATATTTTTAAAAAAAAGATTGCTTTATTTTAATGTTAAATTTCAGATTTACTAAATGAATTTTGAGTTTTAAGAGCATAATTTCTATCCAACAAATATTCACTGAAGAGGTCAGATTAAACGTCAGTATATAAATGTGTAATTCACAACGTCCTGGAAAGTAGGTCAAAATACTATATAATTAGAGCTGCAATAATAAAAAATTGAAGTTGTCAAACTTTGGGACAAGTAATAATTCCCAAAAAATATCATAAATTTTAATACAAAACTGTGTGAATCTAGTTTATTGATTTTAGATCTTCATGAATCCAATCCATTATCATTAATTTACTACTATTGAGATGTCAAGAATTTTCAATGAGCTAAGAGTAATAAGGAACATATTTTTTGTTTCATCAATTTGTTACATCTTGGTCCACAGCTATGTTGCAAGCATTCTCTGAGATAGGCATGGGTCAAGATAATGAGTCTATGCTACATTTGCTTCAAATTTCGAGAGCAAGCCAACCATACTTACCCATACAGTTCTTCATCATCATGAACACGCTTTCATAGCCTTCAAAACACTCACATTTAAAACTGCCTGGAGTATTGACACAAGTACAACTTCCACAAAGGTCAAGGGAAATCTTGCATTCATCAATGTCTGATTTTAAAGAATTAAATAGACTTTAGTGAGCAAGAGTTAAAGTGTGAGATTTCAGGGAAAGGGTGGTTTTTTAAGGGAAAAGTATAGTTCATTTGAAATGTCAGAAAAGTCTGTGTCATAGAGGACAAAGATTTGTTCAGATGAACAGCAACAGAGGGGATCAGGGGAGCTGAGCCTGGGGTTCATTCTTCTTCCCAACTGCCAAAACTGTCACTGGCAACTGGCAGAGGTACCTTTCTGTGGTCAGAATTCTGGAACCAAATGGGTAGTGGTTTTTTTTAATAGACTTTATGTCTTCCTGGATTGAAAATGACAAAACATTAAGTGACTTCAAGTTTAGCTAAGGTGATGACAGTCAAAAGTCAGATGTTATATTGTGACCCTTCATAAAGCTTTTGGGTAAATCCACTGTTGGCTGCAACTACAACAGCTAAAATACCTTCCTAATTGGGAGCAGTTAAAGATGAGGATCCTAAGAGCAGAGATATGATATAATTCATACACAAGGGTACAGAGTCAAAAGAGAAGACTCATTTTTCTCTTTAGTCTCTCTTTAGTCCAAAATTGTATCAGCCTCATCTTCAAAAATAATGACAATGAGCTTTATTTATATATTGCTGTTACTAATCTATAATATAATTTGTAATACTGAAATTTACATTCTTTAAAAACATGAGTTACCATACTTGCTAACTGGATGAGATCAGCTAAGCTGTAGCTACTCTGTGTCTATATGCAGCAGATAAAGAACTTTACATAAAGAGAATTTATAATCTGATAAAATATTGATAATTGATAAAAATTAAACAAAATTCATTTTTGAAAGCAGAAAAAAAAACTATGCTAAATAGATTCTGAATTCAGCTGCTATTATATTTTGTTTCCTTTTTAAAATATTTCTCAAAGGATTTGATCATTGGGCCTTAAAAAATTTTTTACATAAATAATATGCATTCATTATGTGACAGATGGGGACCCCAAGATGGGGTAACAAAACAGTTTGTTTTCCAGAGAGCTAGAATTCTGAGAATAATTAACAAAGTTGCTTAACAAGTAGATCCAACCAATCAGATGGGTCATTCACAGTCTTACCACAGACCCCTCCTTCAAGCTCAAATTAGTTGGAGTCAACGACCTGGCAAAGGTAAATGGGAAATGAACATGCTTAATAATTAAGGCCAGTAGGAGAAGTTTTCCACTTCTTTGAATGTTGGATGCATGACAAGGGAGGGGAACATATTTAAGAAAGAATGAAGAAGGCAGAGAGGGAGATGCTGTTAGTCAGCAGAATACTGATTAATTGGAAATGACCAGGAGGAGATTGGGTTAAATAGGAGAGTTTTGGTCAATAAAAGCTCACTCTCCCTGCTGTATCAGCACCCCTCTACCAAAAGGATAGACTGCTTTCCTTCAGGAACTCACTGAATACTACTTCACTTACTCCAGAGACTTTTCATCATTTGGGGCAGGGGACAGACCTCTGACCATAGTCATAAAAATAATTTAAAATAACTTCTGAGCATTCTTACTAGGAAACCTTCACTTTTTTCTTTTTTATTCATTTATTTCTTCAGCGACAAACATTACTTAAACTGTATAAGTAAACCACTGTTAGTTAAACTTAAAAGGGAAATCCGTTAAGTGAGGGGAGGGAATCTTTGCAATGAGGCTTTTTCATAAAGGTACTGTAACCTATAAAATATTTTAAAAACTGATTTAAATTTAGAAGATAAGTATTTGAAGGCAATGAACAGGAAATCAAAGAAAGAAATCCAATCTATCAACAACCATATGAAAAATAAATTCTTTAAATAATAGAGAAAAGTAAATCTGAGGTTTTATCTCATGCCCATCAGGTTGGCAAAATTAATAGCAATTTAAAAAATGATCATTGTTGAAGAGACTGTTGGAACATAGGTAGACCAATGCCTTGTTGATGGATCTTTGAATTTATCCAACCATTCCAGAAAACAATTTGTATCTGTATCCAAAAAATTACTGAACTTTGTTTAATTACCTTTGATCACCTAATATAGGTTTGTACCTTGAACCAATCAGATGAAAATGAAAATTACTCATCTGTGTGAAATTGTGTAGTTATTTTTTGTTATACCAAAAAACTGGAAAATAAAGAGGTTGCCCATCAACTGGGAAATAACTGAAAAAAATTATAACATACAGAAAAAATAGAATATCATTGTGCTATAAAATATGATGAAAAAGTTATGTGAACTGAAGCAGAGTGAAATGGCCAGAACAAAGAGAATGATTTGTATAGTTAAAAATTAAAATGAAAAACAATATTGAAAGACTTAAAAACACTGATCAACAATTCCAGAAAACACATAATAAAGCATGCTATTAATCTTGTGACAGAGAGGCAATAGATTCAAGATGCAGAATAAAACATATATTTCAATGTGACCAAAGTTATTAAACATTTATTAAGTAGCTACTATATGTCAGGCACTGTTCTTGGGGATACAAAGAAAGTTAAAAATCAGACTCTTCAAAGAGTTCACAACCTAATGGAGGAAATAACAAGCAAATAACTATGAACAAACATAATAGATGCAGGATAAATTTGAAATAATTAACAGAGTGAAGACATTAAAATTGTTGGGAAAAACTTCCTGTAAAAGGTAGAATTTTAGCTGAGGCTTGAAGGAATCCAGGGAAACCAAGAGAAGGTGAGGCAGAGGGAAGACCTTCCACCATAGAGGTCAACCAATGAAAATGCCCAGTGTAAAGAGATGGAGTATCTTGTGTGAGGAACATTAAGAAGTGTATGATTTTTTTTTTCCATTTTTATTTGCATTGAAGCAAATTATTTTCCAAAATTGATGTACAAAATATTTATAGCAGCAATTTTTGTACTGGTTGAGAACTGAAAATTCATGGCCTATAAATTGGAGAATACCTGAACAAATTGTAATATACGATTATAACAGATTTTTACTGGACTTTCAGAAATGATTTCAGAAAAAAAAATTTGAATATAGATTTATTTTTTTTTTTACTTCAGGTTGACAACTCTGTCTACTGAACCACCTAGTAGCCTGGAAAATGAACTGATACAAAGTAAAGTGAGCAGAACCAGGAAAACATAGTTACAGCCAATATTTTATCTTGAAGAATTATGAATAATTTAACTATTCTTAGCAATGCAATGATCCTATACCATCCTAAATATCTCATAATGAAACATGCATCTGAGAAAAAAGTAATGGAGTCTAAATGCAGATAGAAGCATACTTATTTATAACTTTTTCACTTTTTGTTTTCTGTTACCACATGACTAATATGAAAATATGCTTTGTGTGACTGCATATATAATCTATTTCAAAGTGCTTGTCTTCTCAATGAGAGAAAGTAGGGGTGAATTTGGAAATCAAAATTAAAAAAATGAATGTTAAAAATTGTTTTTACATGTAGTTTGGAAAAATAAAATATTAAATCACGAAAAAAAGAAGAAAAGGAACAGGAAGAAGCAAAAGAAAAGGAAAAGAAAAAGAAGAGTGTGTGAAAGAAGTGGAACAACATAAAATAAAGTTGGAAAAGTAGGTGATGGGTCAGGTTATGAAGAACTTTAGATGTTAAACAGAACAATTCGAGTTTTATCCACCAAGTCAATAAACATTTCTTAATTGCCTATTATGTGCCAGACACTGTGCCAAGCACTAGTTTATAGAGATGAAAAAAAGGACAGTCTCTGTCCCCAAGGTTTCCACATTGTAATGAAGGAGAAAGCACACGAATGAGTATGTAACAAGACAGATAGAAGATAAATAGAAAATAATTAAAATAAGAAAGGCAATAAAATTAAGAGGGGTAGAAGAGGGGATTCTAATAGATGAGATTTTATTTGGGATTTGAAGAAAGTTAAGGAAAACAGAGGTAAAGGAGACTATTTTAGACAAGGACAATCAGAGAAAATGTCCAGAGATAGAGACAGAGTTTCTTATTTGAAGTATAGCAAGGAGACCATTGTCATTGCAGTGAAGAAAATGTGTTGGGGAGTAAGGTGAAAGAAGACTGGAAAGGCAAAGGAGGGTTAAGTTATGAAGAATTGTGAATGTCCCAAAGAAATTTTGTATTTGTTCTTGGAAATGACAGGTAATCATTGGAATGTATTAAGTTGGGATGTGATATGACTAGAGTTACATCTTTGGAAAATCAATTTGATTGTTTAGTAGAGGATTAACTGGAATTGAAAGAGACTTGAGGCAGGCAGCTCCAGTAGCAGAATATTGAAATATTCTAAGCTTGAGTTAATAATGGTCTGCATCATGGTAGTAGCATTATCAAAGAAAAGAAGGGGGCTTATCCAAAAAATATTGCAAAAATGAAATTGATAGACTCTAGTTACAAATTAGATAGAGAGAGTAATAAATAGTGAAAAGTTGAAGATGCCATCTAGGATACAGAATTAGAAAGATAGTAAATTACATAGGGGACAAGCCTTAGAAAGATAATGAATTCAGTTTTGGACATATAGTGAATTTAAGATGTCTAAAAGACAACTGGACCTTTCATATGCCTGAAAGACAACTGGACTTGTAAAACAGAAGTCAACAGGGAGAATAGGGTGGGATAGGTAGATTCAAGGATCATTAACATAGAGATATTAAATAAATCCAAGAGATTTTATGAGACCACTAAGTCAAGTATTATAGAGGGGGAAAGAGAAAAATGCTGAAAACAGAATCTTGTGGGACACCTATATATAATGATCCAGACTGAGATATAATAGCAAAGGAGATTGAGAAAGTCTGATATATAAGAGGAGAACCAGGAAAGATTGATGTCTAGAAAAATTATAGAGAAGAGAATGTAAAATAGAAGGGAGTGTTCAATATTGTCAAAGGCAACAGAGAAGGCAAAAATAGTGAGGTTTAAGAAAAGGTCATAGGATGCTTTGGAGTGAGAAATTTCAGTGGAATGAAGAGGTTAGAAACTAGATTGTAAAGGATTTAGAAGAAAGAGAGAAGAGAGAAAGTAAAATTACCCACTATAGATTGACTTTTCAAGGAGTTTGGCCACAAAAGGCAGACCATATTTAATAGAAACAGGAGAATAAAGTGAGGGATTTTTGAGAATGGAGAAGAGGATTCTGGAAAGATCAGAAAATCCAAGCTGTCCAGATTTCCATCACAAACAAAACAAAAAAGCCCCTCAGGATGAGGAGGGAAGGTGGAAATAAACAAGATTTGGGGCATAACAATGGTTCTCCTGGAACAACCAAAAAAATCCCCAGGATTGAGATTTGGCCCAAGAGAATGTAAGCACCTCAAGATGAACTCAGGCAAGCCCTGGGGCCACCTGGTTTGAGAGGTAGCTTCAGGCTTAAACTCAGGGGGTTGGAAGGTGAGGGGTGTGGGAGGAAAGCTACCATTATCTCTAATGGGGAACAAAGCAGAAGTCTTTCGAAAATCAGGTGTGAAACAACTATCACTCCTTTGATTCAAGATTATTCTAGAATCTTTAGCTATAACAATAACATAATAATATAAAATAACATTTTTTTCTAAATAATAAATCATAAAATTTTCTATTTGTTATCACTAAAACCTAGTAAGAAGAGATAGGAAGAGAAATTCCATTTAAAAACACTGCAGACAATATAAAATATTGGGAGTCCAGCTGCCAATACAAATCCAGGAACTATATGAACACAATTAAAAACACTTTTCATGCAAATAATGACATATCTAAACAAGTGAAAAAATTAATTGCACATGAGTAGGCCAAACCAATAGAATCAAAATGATAATTCTACCTAAATTATTTATTTGGTGACATGCCATTCAAACTGCCAAAGAATTTTTTTTTGAGATAAATAAAACTATAACAAAATTAATTTGAAAAAAACAAAAGGTCAAGCATATCAAGAGAATCAATGAAAAAAAGTGAAGGAAGATTTCAAACTCTTTTACAAAGTGGGAATCCTCAAAACATTTTGATACTAAGAAACACAATGCTAAATCAGGAATAGTTTGATTACACAAAACCACAGTAGTAAATGACCATAGTAATCAAGTTTTTATTAAACCTAAAGATTCATGCTTTCAAACAAAGAGCTTGTAATTTGACAGAAATTGATGGGAAAACGAGAGAACAGTTTGGAAACTATAAATAGTGGAGCACAGGTTTTAGAATCAGCAAGATTCATTTTCCTGAGTTCAAATCCATCCTTAGATATATAGACTGTGGGATCCTGGATATCACTAACCTTCTCTGACTCGGTTCCTTATCTGTAAAATGAAATGGATAAAGAAATGGCAAATTATTTCAGTACCTTGCCACGAAAACCCTAAATGAACTCACAAAGAGTTGGGCCCAATTGAACAATAAGAAAAGTGTAGACTAACATCCCACATCACAAGATATGCTCAAAATGGATATATGTTTTAGATATAAAGGGCCATTGTTGTGCCACAGTTCCCTTTTAATGTCCTGACCCAGTTTCTCTAATTGTTCTATTTAGTTACACTGCCTTGGGTTATAACCTTTCCCTCTTGATGTTTGATGAGATAAAGGTTTTATATCTTTAGGTTATAATCATTCCTTCTTAATGTTTGACAGGATAAAGGTCTATCCATTTTAGACATTATTAAAATATCAGTAACCTCTCCAGTACCTCCTTCATTATGTTATTGTTCTTGTTACCTTATAAAAGAACTTGTTATCTGACATTCAGGGCTGGATTCTTTGAGAATTCTTGTTCAGCCCTGGGACCAAACATGGATCATTTGGTCCCAGTAAATCTCTCCCATTTAATAAACTATTTAATTGTTCTCTAATCTCTGTCTTGCTCAGTTTCTCCTGCATTACACCATATAATAAGCAAATTAAGGGAATATAGAAAAATTTATCTGCTAGATCTATGACCAAATAAGAAATAGGGGCATGATAAGTAAAATGGATAATTTGATTATATGAAATTCTAAAGTTTTACACAAACAAAACCAATTCAGTCAAAATTAGAAGAAAAGTAAGAAATGAGGAAAACAATGTTTATAGCAAGTAACTTTCATAAAGGCTTCATTTACCAAATATATAGAGAACTGAGTTAATTTGTAAAAAAGCCATTCTGCAATTGATAGTTAAAAGATATGAACATGCAATTATCAGAAGGAAAAAAAAAATAAAGCTATCAATAGTCTTAAGGGGGAAAATGCTCTGAATTCTCATTGATTAGACATATGGAAAATAAAACAACTCTGAGGTGCCATCACACATGGTAATATGACAGAAAAGAAAAATAATATTGGAATAGATGTGAAAAACATGGATACTAATACACTGTCAGTGAAGTTGTAAACTGGTCCAACCATTCTGGAAAACAGTTTGGAAGTACATCCAAAGGGCTATAAAATTGTTCATACCCTTTGACTTTAAAATGCCTTTTAGCCTGTATCTCAAATATTCTTTAACATAGTAATGCCAATTCTAGGTTTGTATCCCAAAGTAATCAAAAATATAGCTAGAAGTTCTTTTTGTGAGTAGCAAAGTATTGGAAACTTTGGAAATGCCCATCACTTGAGGAATGGCTAAACAAGTTCTGCTATACAATTATGCTGAAATTCTACTGTACTATCAGCAATGATGAACAGGCTGATTTCAGAAAGACCTGGGAAGACATATGTGAATTGATATAAAATGAAGTGAAAAGAACCAATATGTATATATGTGTGTGTGTGTGTGTGTGTGTGTATAGTATATAATAATAGCAAGACTGTAATGATAGTTAAGTGAATCAAAACAGTTCTAAAGGGACCCACACCTAACACCACATACCAAGATAAGGTCGAAATGGGTTCATGATTTAGACATAAAGAGTGATATTATAAGCAAATTAGAAGAACTAAGGATAATTTACCTCTCATATCTGTGGAGAAGAAAGGAATCTGTGTCCAAAGAACTGGCACTCATATTGAACACCAAATAGATAATTTTGATTATATTAAGTTAAAAAAAGTTTTTTGTATAAACAAAACTAATGCAGACAAGATTAGAAGAAAAACAACAAATTGGGAAAACATTTTTACATTCAAGGGTTCTGATAAAGGCCTCATTTCTAATGAGTATACTCTCTCATGAGACTCTCTCATGACTATAATTAACTCATTTATAAGAATTCAACCCATTCTCCAATTGATAAATGGTCAAAGGATATGAACAAAATTTTCAGATGAAGAAATTAAAACCATTTCTAATTATATGAAAAGATGCTCTAAATCACTATTGATCAGAAAAATGCAAATTAAGACAACTCTGAGACACCACTACACACCTCTGAGATTGGCTAAGATGACAGGAATAGATAATGATCAGTGTTGGAGAGGATGTGGAAAAGCTGGGATACTAATACATTGTTGGTGGAACTGTGAACAGATCCAGCCATTTTGGAGAGCAATTTGGAACTATGTTCAAAAAGTTATCAAACTGTGCACACCCTTTGTTCCGGCAGTATTTCTTACTTATATTCCAAAGAGATCTTAAAGGAGGAAAAGGGATCCACCTGTGCAAAAATGTTTGTGGCAGCCCTTTTTGTAGTGGCAAGAAACTGGAAACTGAGTGGATGCCCATCAGTTGGAAAATGGCTGAATAAGTTATGGTATATGAATGTTTGGAATATTATTGTTCTATAAGAAAGAATCAGGAGGATGATTTTATCGAGGCCTGGAGAGACTTATACAAACTGATAGTAAGAAAAAGTAAATTTGAGAAGTAAAATGAGCCGAACCAGGAGATCATTGTACACAGCAACATCAATATTATATGACCATCAATTCTGATGAACGTCACTCTTTTCAACAATGAGATAATTCAGGCCAGTTCCAATTGTCTTGTGATGAAGAGAGCTATCTACACCCAGAGAGAGGACTGTGGGAACTGAATGTGGATCACAATATAACATTCTAACTTTTTTTGATGTTGTTCACTTGCATTTTGTTTTCTTACTCATTTTCTTTCCTTTTTGATCTTGTGCAACAAAAGAATTGTATAAATATGTTTACACATACTGGATTTAACATACATTTTATAACCATATATTGGATTGCTTGCCATCTAGGGGAGGAGGGGGTAAGAGGAAGGAGGGGAAAATCTGAAACACAAGATCATGCAAGGATCAATGATGAAAAATTATCTGAGCATATGTTATGAAAACAAAAAGCTTAAAAAACGTTATGGAATTTTTTTTCTTGCTCCATTACTCAGCTGAAAAGAATAAAGGCAAATATCCCTTACTTTCACTACAAAACTCAATCTTTCTTTTTTCACAAGGTTATTCTTCCTTGTTTGTCTCAATAACAATTTTAAAAATAAAGAGACGTCTGATATACATATATGTATATATATATATATATATATATATATATATATATATATATATATATATATATATATTTCCTCCCCAACCTTAAGACTTCACTCTCCCTGAGTTGCCAGACAGGCACACAACTCAGAGGAATGAGCTTTTGGTACTTATTACCACCTCAATTCTGCACATGCAGTCAATAATCTAAGGAGAAGCTATGCCAAACAAACTTACTCTGCTTAACATTATATTTGTTTGTAAGAAATGAAAGGTGAAGGATTTCCATATGAACTATTTTGAAATTTATGAAAGACTAACAGGAATAATGGTTATACCAGAAGAATAAGGGATCTGGAAAGGAGAAACTCAATAGGATTAAACCAAGCTAACGTTCAGGTTCCAGTTGGGTCTAGGGACAGAAATGTCCCAGGAGGAGAGTGTCAGCCTACCCTTTGAGCAAATCCTATTGCCCTTGCCTTCCGGTTCTAGTGAATGTGGGCTCGGGTCCTCTGGAAGGAAACATTGTGCTCTTCTCCAAAAACTCCAGGATACTGTGGACGCTGTAAATCTCAGCCGCATGGAGGATCTGTAGAGGTGGATGCGGAGGTTGCTTTCTTAAATGTTGGAGGCCGCTGCTGCAGCTCCTGCCGCTAACTGGATTCTGTGTCCAAAATTCCACATACAGCAACCACATAAAACGAAGTTACAGACAGAGCCACTGTTGTCCCCCCATTCTGAAAAGGGAAAGTGTTGAAACGTGGTAGGAAGTCAGACAGTAAAGTTATAAAAATAGTGATTACTTAAATAATAATAATAGTAATAAAGTACAGTAATCACTTCTACTCCAAGAAAAGCAATGCGACGTAGGTCCAGGGTCTTTTTCTCTGAGCTTCCACAGGGGTAGTGAATTGTTCTACAGCGATCTTGCCACCCCATTTGCCTTCGTTTTTCTGAACAGACTCAGAGTAACTCTAATTTAGAAGCAGCAATAAAACGTGAAAGAACCCCACTCAAGGAATAGAAAATAACAAAAATACTGATTGTAATCGTAGAATTACTAAACTTCTCCAAAATTCTAAAAAGCTTTAAAAAAATAAAAATTAAGATGTAGACAATGAGACCAGGCCATTTAATTTCTTGGCAGTCAATGTTTGCAAAAAATATTTGCAAACAAATAACAATAATAATCCTTGGGGGGGGGGGGGGGAGATGTTCAGAATCTTCTGAATTGCAAAAGAATCCACAAGTGGAATTAAATTGTTTTATCTACACTAGGAGGATCGGCAGCAAGAGCAGTGACAGCTGAAGAACCAAAAGGCTGTAGTGCTTCAAACACGAAGGAACCCGGTTAGAAATTAAAACACAGGAAGAGGGATGTAAAAAGGTTTTGATCCAAGGCTGATTCTCACTGGGAGGCCGAATATGCAGCTCTAAACACGTAAGGTCGGAGGAGGGGTAGAGTGGAGTGACTGGGGGAGGGGAAAAGAAATAAAGAAATAGGGAAGAGGAAAGGGGAAAAGAGAGAGAAACGTAGGAGAAAGGGTGGCTAGAAGAGGAAATCAAAGGAGAGCAAAAAGATTCGGCGGAGAATTGGAAATCTGGAAAAAAGGCTTCAGAAGGAAGGGGGGGGGGGGGGAAGAGATCGGCGGAAGAGAAAATGATGACTGAACATGAAGCGTTTAGAATAGAATAAGAGACAGAAAATATGCCTGAGGATAGAAATAGGAAGAGACAAGGGAAGGTAACTTACTAGTGAACAAAAGAAGGCAAAGGCAGTAAGAAGCCGACGGAGTAATTCTCTTTAGTCTATTTTCCCTTAGTCTCAGCTAGCCTACTAGAGTAGAAGCAACTGTCTCGGAGGTATGGATATGGAGAAGGTGGAGGAGAGATCATCCTAGGAAACCCGTCCCTTAACATCAGCATTTCCATTATTTTCAGGCTTTTCCACTGGTTGAAAAGATAGAAAGATGATGAAGGGTAGGGGTGGAGGGATACACGCAGACCCACCTGGAAAGACTCCTGGCCGGATTAAGTTCTGCCAGGCAGTGCTATTTCCATCCCCCACGGGTCTTTCAGGATTCAAAAAGCCAAACGCCACTAGGGTGCGGGCAAGAGACTCAGAGAAACTCTTAGATAGCGTAATGACTATCTAAAGGACATAGGCCACCAAATCTGCTTTGAATTATGTATGCAGACATAAAAGCAAAATGTGAATTTTGTTTTCTGGGTCTGAATTGTTCAAATCAACTATTTAAGAAAAGCCAAATTTGCTAGAACGGTAACTGTAAAATAGGGGCCTCTATTTTTCATTCTTTAAGGTGGTTTTAAAAAAAGGAAATTAATAATTTTTTTGGTGAAAAGCAAGAAATAATTGAAAATGGGGAACAAATAACAAATAGCCTCTTTCAGTGTAAGAAAACTAAAGCATCTAAACCATTCACTCATAGAGGAAGAGAAATGCTGGCACATTTGCAAAGAATTCATTACATCACTAATACTCTATTCCCTTCTATGCCATCATAACTCTTACCAGTATTCTTTGCCCTCACTGCATCCTCCATCCCTTAATATTTTCCTATGCTATCATTTCTGCATTGGCTACTCACCCTTTCCATGTCTCAATTTCTTGGTGAACCCGTTCAACTCTACTCAGTCCTCTTCTACTATATCCTTTGTCTTCTTACTTTATCAATAGTCTTGATGCCAGGTCTCAACTTTGAATTACTCATCATTTGCTATCTTCATTCATGTATGTATGCACACATGAAACTAGATAAAATCATCAAACCATGCAAACTTGATCCTTTACAACTTTATGTTCCATTATCCTAAGATCAATTGCAAAAAGACAATTCATTTAGAGTGCCCTAATTAAATTCAAGATCCTACTCATTATGATTTTTCCAAACTTTTTCATCCCTCCTCAAACTTCCCATGATTCTTCCTTTTCCCATTTTCTTGGCTCAGAACGTTGCCTCATATTTAACTGAAAAAAAAAATTGGGGGGCCATTCACTTTTTTTCCTTACTCCTCTCACAACATTTCTGCCACTATCTTTTGATGATGGAGCATTCTGTCACTATCTCCTCTTTCACCCTTCTCTCACATGAAAATATAGTTTTTCTTGCCAAGGTAAATCTCTCTACATGCATAAATCCCATTCCATCATGACTTCTCTACACAGATTTCTTCTTCTTCCAACTCTATTATAATTTTCAGTCTTTCCTTATGACCTGAATTATGCTGCCTACAAACATATCCTTGTTGCCTCCATCATCAAAAAACTCCAATTTCATTTATCTATCCCCACCAACTATTGTATATCTCCCCTACCTTTTGTGGTCGAATTCCTTGTGAAGGCTGTCTACAATTAGTGCTTTCATTCTCAGTTCAACCATTTATTTCTTAAAAGGGAAATTTTAAAATCTTTTAAGAAATAAGTGGTAACTCTAGAGACAACAGTTTCAGTTGAGTTGAGGTTGAAAGCCAGAATGCAGAGAATTAGGAGATAAACAGGAAGAAGTAAAAGCACTAATTGTAGATTACCTTCATAAGATTACTTTGATGTTCCATGATCTTCAATATTCTATTCTCTCTACATCATCATAACAATGCTTTTCTGGTCCTTTTACTATCTATTGAATGAGCCTACTGAAGTCTCCTTTGCTGGAACTTTATTTATTGCCCATGGTCATATCTATTGCTAATGGATTACATACAGGGCTGAACTTGTTTCTCCCTTGTACTATTTTGTTTGGTGATCTCATCAACTCCTATAGATTCAATGATGATCTCACTAAGTTGTTTCACAGTTCTATTTGTTTACCTCTAATCTCTCCCCTGACCTCCATTCTTGTATCTCTGGCTACTTACTACATATCACGAAACAGGGTATCACACAGACAACTTAAATTCAACATATCCACAACTGAATGCATTATCCTTTCCCCTAACTTCCCCTTCTTGCTAATTTCCCTATGATTGTACAAAACAGAACTGAATATTAAACATATGAATATATATATATATATATGCATTTTCCAGATTAATGGAAGAGGAAATAAAATGCTTAAATAACCTCATTTTACAAAAAGAAATAGAATCCAAACATTCAATTTTACCAAACATTCAAACAACAATTCCAAAACTATATAAATTATTTTTTAAAATAGGCAAAGAAGAGTCCTACCAAATTTTTTTATGACACAAATATGGTGCTGAAACCTAAACCAAGAAGGGCCAAAGTAGAGAAAGAAAATTATATACCAATTTCCCTAATGAATATTGATGCAAAAATTTTAAATAAAATATTAGCAAAGAGATTACAGCAATTTATCACCAAGATAATAAGTATGACCAGGCAGGATTTGTAACAGGCTGGTTCAATACCAGGAAAACTATTACCATAGTTGATCATATCACTAAAAAATTAACAAAAATCATAACATTATCTCAATATGCAGAAATAGCCTTTTACTAATGACAGCACACATATTCCTATTAAAAACACTAGAGAGCAGAGGAATAAATTAAGTTAAAATGTATATCCAAACCATCAGCAAGCACTATATCTAATCCCAATAAGATCAATAAGGATGCCCATTATCATCACTATTGTTCAATATAGTACTAGAAATATTAACTTTAGAAAAAGAGAAAAAAAAGAAATTGAAGGAATTAAAATATGTAATGAAAAAACAAAATTATTACTTTTTGCAGATGTTATGATGTTTAATGGCTTTAGCAAAGTTGCAGAACATAAAATAAACCAACATGACTCATCAGAATTTCTATATATTACCAACAAATCTCAACACCAAGAGATAGAAAGACAAAATCTATTTAAGATAATCATAAACAATATAATATTATTGGGAATCTACCATTTTACCACAAATGCAGGAATAATATGAACACAATTTCATAACAGTTTTCACACAAATAAAGTTAGATATAAACAACTGAAAAAACATAAATTGCTCATGGCTAAGCTAATATAATACAAATGGCACTTCTATTCAGTGTCATACCAATCACACTGCCAAAATTTATTTTATAGAGCTAGAAAAAAAAATAATAAAATTCATCTGGAAAAAAGAAAAGGTCAAAAATATCAAGAAAATTAATGGGGAAAAAGGCAAAGGAAGCAGACTTAGCTGTACCATTTCTAAAACTATGTTATAAAGTGGCAATCATCAGAACTAGTTGGTACTGGCTAAGAAATAGAGTCATTGCTCTATGGAATAAATTGGGCATAAAAGCAACAATAGTCAAAGATTGTTGTCATTGTACACATTAACAGCAATATTGTTCAGATTTCAATTCTGATAGAATTTGTTCTTTTCAGCAATAAGTGATCTTGTAATGCCAGAGAAACTGAGGCAAGAGAGAGATTAGAGAGTTTTCAATATTTTATTAATTGGAGAGTATAATTGACTGGACAGGACTCTCGTCTCAAATTATCCAGTCAGATAGAGATAAAATTGTACTGGGACCAAGGAATCCATGTTGGTCCCAGGGCTGGGGAGACTGTCATTTCAAAGAATCCAGCAATCAATAGGAGCTGCCCAATTCCTTAAATACCCCTAGAAACAAAGAACCAGAAGATGGGAAGGCTTCTGTCAGGATGGGGGAGACCATAAATCCTAAAAGCCCAGAGACAGGATGTCTGAATACCCAGAGATAAAGATGTCAGTGAGGTATCTTGGAATATTTTAGAGGGATATTGTAAATTCTTGAGGACAGGGAAGAGTCAGGAGTTCTGCTCTTTTGTTTATCTTGCTATCAATTTATAACCTTAGAGTAAATGGTTCCCAATCTTAATAGACCAGAGTAGGTTTTTACAACTAAAGGGATTTGACAGAACAGTTAAGGAAACTGAGACAAAGGAAACTAGTTCAGGGAAACCAAGTCAGAACAGGTAAAGAGAACTATGGCATAACAATCTAAGATAATTTTAACTGATTCATGCTGAAAAATATTATCCATGTCCAGATAAAGAACTGTGGAGTCTGAATGCAGGTTGAAGCAGTTACTACTTTTATTTTTTGTTGTTACTTTTTTCCTCTCATTGTTTTCATCTTTTGTTCTGATTCTTCTTTCACAATATCTTTATGAGGAAATATGTTTATTATGATTGTACATGTATAACCTGTATCAGATTGATATAGAGAGAAAAAATGGAAATCAAAATCTTATGAAAATAAATGTCAAAAACTAATAAATAAATTTTAAATAAATAAATACTAAATGGGAGAATAAAATAAGAAAACCACTGAGCTAGTAAATAAAACAAAAAGTTGGTTTATGAAAAAAATAAAATTGATAAACTTTTGGTTAATTTGATTGAAAAAAAAAAGAAAGAATAAACCCAAATAAGCTGTATCAAAAATGAAAAAGGCTAAATTTACCACCAATAAAGAGGAAATTAAAGCAACAGTTAGAAGTTATTTTGTCCAACTTAACGCAAAAATCTGACAAGCTAAGTGAAATGAATGAGTATTTAAAAAAACATAAATTAACCAGATTAACATAGGAGGAAATAAATTACTTAAATAAGCCCATATTAGAAAAATAAATTTACCAAGCCATCAATGAAGTCCCTAAGAAAAAAATCTTCAAGGCTAGGTGAATTCACAAATGAATTCTGCCAAACATTTAAATAACAATAACAATGCAATATAAAATATTTAAAAGAAATGGGCAAAAGAGTCCTAGTAAATTCCTTTTATGACACAAATATGGTACTTATACTTAAATAGGAAGGACTAAAACGGAAAAAAAATTGCAGACCAATTTTCTATGAATATTGATGCAGAAATTTTAAATAAAATATTAGCAAAGAGATTATAATAATTTATCATGAGAGTAATACACTATGATTTAACAGAATTTATACTAGAGATAGTTGAATATCAGGGAAACTAAAAATATAATTGACAATATCAATAACAAAACTACAGAAATGATGTGATTTTCTCAATAGATGTAAAAAAAAAATCTTTTGATAAAGGACAGCACCCATTCTTATTAAAAACTCTAAAGAGCAGAAGAATAAGTGAAGTTTTCCTTAAAATGATAAGCAGTATCTATCTAAAGCCATCACCAAACAATATATATAACAGGAATAAGTTAGAAACTGTCCCAATAAGATCAAGTGAAGCAAAGATGCCCATTATCACCACTATTATTCAATATTGTACTAAAAAGGTTGGCTTTACCAAGAAGAGAAGAAAAAGAAATTGAAGGAATTAGAAGAGTCAATGAAGAAATATAACTATCATTCTTTGCAGATGATATGATGATAAACTAATAGATTCCTAGAGAATCAACTAAAAAATACTTGAAATAATTAGCAACATTAGAAGAGTTGCAGATTCTAAAAACAAATGTACATTTTTATATTTTATCAACAAAGCTCAGCAGCAAGAGATAGAAAGAGAAATTCCATTTAAAATAAAGATAGACTTTATAAAATATTTGGAGGTCTACCTGCAAAGACAAACCCAAGAACTATATAAACACAATTATAAAACACTTTTCACACAAATCAAGTGAGAATAAACAACTGGAAACCTTTCAATAGCTCATGATTAGGCCAAACCAATACAATAAAATGACAATTCTACCTCAATTAATTTACTTTGGTAGTGCTACTACCAAAATTATTTTATAGAGATAGGAGAAATAGTAAATTCATCTGAAGGAACACAAGCTCAAGAATATCAAAGGAATTAATTAAAAAAAAAATCAAAGTAAAGTGACTTAGTTGAATCAGATTTAAAACTATATTGTAAAGTGGCAATCATCAAGACTACTTGATATTGACTAAGAAAAAGAGTGATAGATCATTGAAATTAGGTATATAAGACACAGTGGTAAATGACTATAGTAACCTAATGTTTGCAAATCCAGATTTCAGTTTCTGGAATGAAAACTCATTATTTGACAAAAATTGGACAGCAGTCTGGCAGGAACTAGATATAAAACAACATCTCACACCATACACCAAGAAAAGGTCAAAATAGGTAGATGGTTTAGACATAAAAGGTGATCATAAACAACTTAGGAGAACAAGGAATGGTTTACCTGCAAATCTATGGGAAAAATAGAATTTATGACCAAACAAGAGCTAGAGAACATTATGAAATATGCAATGAATGATTTTGATTATATTACATTAAAAAATTTGCAAAACAAAACCAACACAATCAAGATTAGAAAGAAAGTAGAAATCTGAGAAATAATTTTTGTGTCTTTTATAAAAGCCTCATTTCTCATATATATACATATATATATATATATATATATATATATATATATATATAACTGAGTCAAATTTATAAGAATACACACGAATGTTGGAGGGGATGTAGGAAAACTAGGACACTGATACATTGTTGGTGGAGTTGTGAACTGATTCAACCATTATGGAGAGCAATTTGGAACTATGCCCAAAGGGCTATCAAATTGTGTATATGTTGTTTTGATCTAGCAGTGTCTCTATTAGGCCTGTATCCCATAGAGATCATAAAGAAGGGAAAAGACCCACATGAACCAAAATGTTTGGGCAGTCCTTTTTGTAGTGGCAAGAAACTGGAAAGTGAGTGGATGTCCATCAGTTGAAGAATGGTTGAGTAAGTTATGGTAAATGAATGTGATGGAATATTATTGTTTTGTAAGAAACAATCAGCAGGATGATTTCAAATACACTTGGAGAGACTTACATGAACTAATGCTAAGTGAAGTGAGAAGAACCAAGAGATTGTTGTACACAGCAACAGCAATATTATATGATGAACAATTCTGATGGAGATGGCTCTTTTCAACAATGAGATGATTCAGGCCAGTTCCAATGGTCTTGTATGAATATAGCCATTTGCACCCAGAGAGAGGACTGGGGGTTGAGTGTGGATTACAACATAGAATATTCATTCTTTTTATTATTGTTTGCTTGCATTTTGTTTTCTTTCTCATTTTTTTTCCTTTTTGATCTGATTTTTCCTGTGTAGATAATAATTATAAAAATATGTATAGAAGAATTGTACATGGTTGACTATGTTGGATTACTTGCCATCTAGGGGAAGAGGTGAGAGGAAGGGAGGGGAAAAATTTGGAACACAAGGTTTTACAAAGATGAATATTGAAAATTATCTATGCATATGTTTTGAAAATAAAAGGCTTTAATAATAATAAAAAATCTTGACAATAAAAAAAATTAAAAAGAATACAAGTCATTCCCCAATTGACAAATGGTCAAAGAATATGAAGAGGTTTTAGAAAAAGAAATTATAGCTATCCCATCATATGAAAATACATTCTAAATCCCTATTGAATAAAAAATGGAAAATTCAAACAACTCTGAGGTACCCCTCATACTCATCATATTGACTAATATGACAAAAATAGAAAATGATCAGTGTTGAGGTGGATGTGGGAAAATTGGGATATTAATGCACTCTTAGTGGAATTGTGAATTTATCCAACCATTCTCAAAAGCAATTTGGAACAATGCCCAAAGGGCAATGAAACAATCAAAAAACCTTTTAATCCAACAATACCATTACTAGACTTATACCACAAAGAAATACTATTTGTATAAAAATACTTCTAGCAGCTCTTTTTGTGTGGTGAATCATTGGAAATTGATGGGATATCTATTGTGAAACATAGAAGAATCTCTGCAAGTGACTTGGAACCAACAAAGTATATGTACTAGAAGGAGTTTCCTTCAGAGTTGCTGAGAACTGAGCTGAGAATAATGCCTTTTCCACAATTTCCAAGGAAAGATATTTTCAGAGATCAATAGCTGGTAATGAAGATGAAATATTTTAATTGTATACACATTGGGAGTGGGTTACAAGGAGCAAGGAGGTTTGGTATTAATTAAAATTGATGATCATTATTGAATTATTTTGACATTTATGTTTCATGGCATTTGTCAGCAAGAGGGATATATTCAAATTCCCTTTATTTATTGTTTGGGAATCAAGGCCATTCCTCTTTGCAATTTTTTGGTTAACTGAAAGATTGTGTTCAGTTTTTATTAACCACACCTTACCAACTCTTGACTTATGGAATAATAATGGTAACTGTTTAAGAAAGAGAAATTTGAGCTTCCTAAAATGATTTCATTCTTTTTTCAGGTACTATAGCTAACTGGTGAAAGATAAATCTTCCCTCTCAAATCAGTCCATTGTAAACCCTCTAAATAATCTAATTTGTAACCTGACAATATAGGTATAGAATCTGTTTAATGAGGTTTATCTCCTTAAGAGACATATAAGATTATAGTTCTGCTTAACTGAATTTGTTCAATTTTTATAACACTGAAGAAAACATAAGATACTGATGGCCATAATGTACTTGTTTCCTGGTGTAAGTTTAACTTTCTTAATTCACTGTTGCTTACTCAATTTAATTCCTTTGATCATGAGATGACAGAAGTTTATTATGAATCCTCTCTTTCCCTAGATGAAGTATGTCAAAATTTAGACAAGATGTATCATAAGGACTCTTCTTTCTGGTTAGGTTTCACTAAAATTGACCTAACACAATTTCTTTGTAAATACTATTTCAAGTTGGGTGGTTTATTTTCAGCACCCACATTTCCTTGTTACATTATAGCTACTTTCATTGAATCAAAGTGAATTAAATGTCGCATTAGGTAAAAGAGGGGGACATTCCAAAGACTTTGAAATTCTCCTTTTTACCAATTAAGGTTAGTATTAGAAGACACTGAAGCAAACAAGTCAGCTCAGAATTAGGAATTCAGGCAGTCAGCAAATATTTATTAGACCCTTACTATGTATCTGGTACTGTCCTAAATGCTGGGAATAGAAGTAGAGGTAGAAAGAAAGATAGTTCCTGTGCTCAAGAAGGTTTTATTTTAATGGAAGAAGATAACACATAAAAGGGTACTAAAAGGGGGTGTGAAGAAGAAAGAACATACCTGTGTTATGGGCTAGAACTTGAAACAAAGTACTAAGTGAAATTAAGGAAACAAGGGTTTTCTAATTTAGCAGGGTTCAGTATGATTAATTTAATCCTACAACATTAATCATACTGAACCCAACATAATGTTGTAGGATTAAATTAATCATACTGAACCCTGCTAAATTAGAAAACCCTTATTTCCTCAATTTCACTTGGTACTTTCTTTCCTAGTTTGGTTTCCTAGTTTCCTAGTGATATAATGATTGGTTTATACTCAGTGTAGAGCATATAAACTAGGAGCCTCAGCCAGGATTTATTTGGAGAGATTCAGAGAGCCAGAGGAGACAGAAGGCTGGAGCACAAGCCCTTGGACTCAGATAGATTTAAACCATCTCACACCACCTTGTTGGCAGGCTATCCTCCTTTGTTTCTCCACTGAAACCAAGACTCCGGAAGGGCTCCAGAAAACTAGCCGAGCCCCAAGTGAAGGAGAAAGGACTTTGAAAGAGATAATAAAGGATATGGATTTTAACACCTGGCTGCACTTGTGGTGATTACTGAACTGAAAGGGAAGCTGCTCCCAGAGACCCCAAGAAAACCAAAACAGAGAACATTTCATACCTGTTGAAGATAATGTAGAGAAACTATGGCAATGAAATAGCTGTGCATCCTAGAAGGAGTTATGAAGGACTTTGAAGATGAAATTGCCCTTTCTTGGTAGTGGGGAAAATAGTTTTTCTCCTCCCTCTGCATTAATCAAATGATGATTTTGTGAACTTCAAAAGGTCAGAAAATCAGGAATTCACATCTGTAATAGAAACCATGTCTAAAGGGCAGTGACTATGAGTAGCTTTTCCACTAGGACCTGAGAGATACATTGAGGAAAGAACTACATACACAGGAAAGACAGCTTCAGAATTCAAGGTATATAGCAATCTATTTTGCTCAACAGGGTCCCACACCTAAGGGGACCTTCATATGTAGACTCCTGGAAGGGAGAAAACAACTTTCAGTAACCAGAATTTTTGAGTTTGCCACTTGGCCATATATGCTAAAAGTTCTAACAAGTTTGGTTGGGATGTTGATGTAATAGATATACTTGCTTAGTAAATACACTTTTCCTTTTTTTTTTTTAAATTTTATTTAGGTACATTCATTTAAAACACTTAAATAGGAGCCATGCTGGGAGAGGAAAATCAAAACAAAAGGGAAAACAAAAGGGAAAAACCATGAGAAAATAGTATGTTTTGATCTACATTCAATCTCCGTAGTTGTCTCTCTAGATGCAGACAGCATTTTCCTTTCAAAATTTATTGGGACTGCTTTGGATCACTGATTTTCTGAGAGGAGCGAAGTCTATCATAGCCGATCATCACACAGTCTTGTTGCTGTGTCAATGTTTTCCTGGTTCTGCTTACTTTTCTGAGCATCAGTTCATAGAAATCTTTCCAGGCTTTTTTAAAATCAGCCAGCCTGTTCATCATTTCTTATAGAACAATAATATTCCATTACTTTCATATACTATAACTTATTTAATCATTCCCTAATTGATGGGCATCTACTCATTTTCCAATTCTTTGACACGACAAAAAGAACTGCTACAAATATTTTTGTACATGTGGATCTTTTCCCCTTTTTTATGCTCTCTTTGGATACAAACCCAGTGTGGCACTGCTGGATGAAAGGGCATGCACAGTTTTGGATATAGTTCCAAATTTCTGTCCAAAATGGCTGGATCACTTGACATTCACCAACAATGCTTTAGTGTCCCAGTTTCCTCACATCCCCTCCAAAATTCATCATTATCTTTTCCTGTTATCTTAGCCAATCTGATATGTTTGAGGTGATACCTCAGAGTTGTTTTAATTTGCAGTAAATACACTCTATAAAAGCTAATTAAATATGACTATTAAATATGATTAAATATGATAATTAATGGATTATCTTCATGATGCAAAGTACTAGATATCTAAGCCTTACTTGGTTACCTCTCTAGAATAAGTAACCAGCAACTTGGGAAACTGACTACCAAAGCCTAAACATATTGGGGAAATAACCCTGGAGGGAGTGCTAAATTAGGAAATGCATTTTTCCAACATATATTCATATTAGATACATAGTTTATCTATTCAAAAACTATTCAAAGAAGCCATTATTATTGAACTTCTGGTACCAAGAAGTAAAGGGCTGAGGGGGTGAGAGAAGGCGGGGAGGGAGAAGAAGGGAGGGAAGGGGATGAAGACTAATTTAAAGAGGTGAATTGCTTTTATATCCCTTCACCATAAAAGCCACTTGTTTTCCATACCTTTCTCTAAGATAAAAGCCCATTAGGAAGCAAGATAAGAATAGAGATTGTAAAGGTCAAGAATTTCAAGGGAATTAATGAAAAAAAAATCAAATGAAGGTGGCTTAGCTGTACCAGATCTAAAATTATATTATAGAGCAGCAGTTACCAAAACCATTTGGTATTGGCTAAGGAATAGATTAGTTGATCAGTGGAATAGATTAGATTCAAGGGATAAAACAGTCAACAAATATAGCAACCCAGTCTTTGACAAACCCAAAGACCCCAGCTTTTGGGATAAGAACTTACTGTTTGATAAAAATTGCTGGGAAAATTGGAAACTAATATGGCAGAAACTAGGCATTGATCCACAGTTAACACTGTACACCAAGATAAGGTCAAAATGGGTTCATGACCTAGGCATAAAGAATTAAATTATTAATAAATTAGAGGAACACAGGATAATTTACCTCTCAGACCTGTGGAAGGGGAAGGACTTTATGACCAAAGCAGAACTAGAGATCATTACTGATCACAAAATAGAAAATTTCGATTAAACCAAACTGAAAAATTTTTGTACAAACAAAACTAATGCAGACAAGATTAGAAGGGAAGCAATAAACTGGGAAAATATTTTTACAGTCAAAGGTTCTGATAAAGGCCTCATTTCCAAAATATATAGAGAATTAACTCTAATTTATAAAAAATCAAGCCATTCTCCAATTGAAAAATGGTCAAAGGATATGAACAGACAATTCTCAGATGAAGAAATTGAAACTATTTCTAGTCATATGAAAAGATGCTCCAAGTCATTATTAATCAGAGAAATGCAAATTAAGACAACTCTAAGCTACCACTACACACCTGTCAGATTGGCTAAGATGACAGGAAAAAATAATGATGATTGTTGGAGGGGATGCAAGGAAAACTGGGACATTGTTGCATTGTTGGTGGAGTTGTGAACGAATCCAACCATTCTGGAGAGCAGTTTGGAACTATGCTCAAAAAGTTATCAAACTGTGCATACCCTTTGATCCAGCAGTGTTACTACTGGGATTATATCCCAAAGAGATTATAAAGAAGGGGGACCTGTATGTGCATGAATGTTTGTGGCAGCCCTTTTTGTAGTGGCTAGAAACTGGAAACTGAATGGATGCCCATCAGTTGGAGAATGGCCGAATAAATTGTGGTATATGAATATTATGGAATATTATTGTTCTGTAAGAAATGACCAACAGGATGATTTCAGAAAGGCCTGGAGAGATTTACATGAACTGATGCTGAGTGAAATGAGCAGGACCAGGAGATCATTATATACTTCAACAACAATACTATATGATGACCAGTTCTGATGGACCTGGCCATCCTCAGCAACGAGATCAACTAAATCATTTCCAATGGAGCAGTAATGAACTGAACCAGCTATGCCCAGAGAAAGAACTCTGGGTGATGACTAGAAACCATTACATTGAATTCCCAATCTTTATATTTATGCCCACCTGCATTTTTGACTTCCTTCACAAGCTAATTGTACAATATTTCAGAGTCTGATTCTTTTTGTACAGCAAAATAACGGTTTGGTCATGTATAAAAAAAAAAAGAGAGAGAGAGAGAGAGAATAGAGATTGTATTCTAATTCCCCAAAGACAGCACTCTGGTCACGTGGACAAAGCAGCTTTTCTAATCCGTCCCTCCCCCACACGTTTCACCTAGACAGAACAGCGTCCTTAACAACCAGGTTCTGCGGCGCTAGTGAATGGGAAACCCAGAGCGGGTGAGCGGGAAAATTGTTTAAAAGAAAAATTATCAGAAACCAGGCTACCAGATCCTAGGCTAGCCACCGTTATGACTTACTTCTATGGGAAATGAGAGGACTAGTTTTCTGGGGCAAGATTCTCTACCTCCCCTTTTTAACTAAATGCCCCGGCTCCCTGTTGGCTAAGCTGAAATGAATGCTGGAAGTTGCTTACACATTCTGGGAATAGTCTCTCAAATTTTGCTGACTCAAGTCACGAATAATATATAAGCAAAAGTCGTATTAGGAGAAATATAAGGGCCATTAATTTTTAGGCAAACGTTGTATTCGGAGCAATATAAGGGCCATCAAAACTTTTCTTCTGCCTTGTTTGCTAGCAGTGTAAAAGTGATCTTTTGAGGTGGGTTTGGTGGTGCATCGAGTTTTTCAAGTTTTGTAGTTTGAAGGGAGCTTAGAGGTCATCTAGCACAGATGCTTCATTTTACTGATAAAAGAACTGAGATCTAAAAGATGAAATGACTTATCAGAGTCTCAATAATAATAGATAGCATATCCTGCCTGAGAACCCAAATCTTTTGAGTTCAAAATCAATGCTCTTTCATTCACCTAATCAGTAGTCAAGTTTTCCCACAGAGGCACACCATTTTTTTTTTTAACTTTTTAGTTCCATTCTTTATCTGCAACATTGCACTAAGTTCTGGGAGAGAAAAATAAAAACATGACCTACTCACAAGGAAGTTATGATCCAATAGAAGTACTACTAGATGTTGCAGAAATGCAGAGATAAAAAGGAATAAAATAAGAATATGACAACTATATAAGAACACAGAATTCTCTCAGATTATACGGGAGATTATTTCCAGTTAGTGAATCAAGAAGAGGTGATATTTAAACATGTTTTTTTAAGAACAAAAAGTCATTGAAAGGGGAGCGATTCAAGCAAGGACAATCTAGGTAGTAAGTAATGTAAATATTAAAAAAAAAAAAAGAGGCAGCTACATGAAGAGTAGAAAATCAGACAGGAAAAAGTAAATCTGAGCCACATATTTTAACTACTTATTTTTATTTTGAGTGTAACAAACAAAATGAAATCAACTTTCCATGTGTACAGTGGAACAGAAAAAGAGTTTATAACATTTAATTCATTTGAAATTTTCAAAGATGTTTTAAATTTTTTTATTTCTGAACTTTTATCTAATTTTTAAAAAATATATCTTAGTTGACCCTCTTAGCTTTCTTTTCTCTTTTACCCCTATTCTTACTCCTTTCTTTTTCACGCTAGTCCTTATTGGAAAAGAAAGCTAAATAAGAAATTAGCAATCAAGAATTAATAACTTAAAAAAAAAATCCCACACTGGCCATGTCCAAAATTTTATTCTACATCTTCTTTACAATTGTAATTCATCATTGGTCCCCAGGAATCAGTAGGTTATTGTATTGATCAGAATTTTTAAATCTTTCAAAGTTGTTTTTCTTGTGTGGTATATGTTTGTGATGAAATATTATTGTCCTATGGGAAATGATGAACAGGAGACTCTCAGGGGGAAAAAAACAAAAAAATAAAAAAACCCTTTCTAGACTTTCTAGTCTTCCATGAACTCAAGTGAAGTAAAATGTATTGTATACAAAGTAATAGAATAGTCTGTGATGATCAGAAATGTAAATGACTTTACTATTACAATAAATAATCTATGGCTGCTCTGAAGAACTTATGATGACAAATCCTATTCATACCCAGAGATGAATGGATATGCAGAGTATCCATATTGTATCTGATTGTATCTGAATACAGATTGCAGTACTTTATCTCTATATTTTCTTTCACAACATGACTTTTATGGAAAATGGCTTTGCAAGGTTCTAGCTATTCCATGAGTCCACTTCCCTATAAAACCATGTCACATGAGTTTACAATGATGTATTTACCTTTAATAGTAAGCCAGAGAAAATAGTGAGTTGTAAATAAAGACCATAATGAAATGCCATACTAAGAAATATAACAGTGAAACATCCCATATGATACAACAGTCCATAAATATGCATAATATCATTGGAAAGAGTGGACCTCTATAGAGTATGTATACGTGGAGAGACACATATACAAGGAACTTGCAGTCAAAACACATGAGTAGGTAGTTATATTTGCAGGGAACCTGTTTAGTCAAGATGTGAGCAAAGTGACAGCTTATATCTCTTATGCCCACTGATATTTTCTAGTGATGTCATCATGATGTCCCATCAGGCTTGATCCACCTTGGTTTCATAATCTATACCCAATGCTGCTGAAGTAGAATGTACTCCAGTGGACATAACTCTGATGGAACTCATACCTCATTCAGATACTGTACAAATGATTGTTGCTTACTACATGCTGCTCCAGTGCTTCCAGATTCTGGCTCAGATTAAATACTTGATTGTTTCTTTCTCAAAGTAAGAGTGGACATTGCCAATTCTTTTAAAGCCTATAGACTTTTTTCTGTTTTAATTCTGATACAAAAGTCAGTAACTATAGAACCAATAAAATCAAGCAAACAAAAGTAACTCTTTCCTCATGTTTACTTGCTTTGTTCCCTACATAAGTTTTCCCTTATGAAATACTTTATATCTCCAGCAAGTAGAGATCTTGCAACTAGCTAATTAATACCTTTAGCATTTGTCTTTTCTTTCTACCCAAATTCTGATCTGAAAACTTGATCAGTATTCCATATACCTCCAAATTTTAATCTCTGAAGAGTATAAACCTGGTAAATATTATTTATCCAATGACTAGAAGACAGGTTTGGGACTGGGTTCTCCCATTTTCCAAACTTGAATCACTTTCATTTTCCATTGTAGCTAAATCAACAGAAAAAAAAAAAAAAAGCATAGAGACAAAACTAAATCTCAAGAATAGTATTTTCTCTTCTACCATTTTAGCTGCATTATTGGATCTTTCATATTCAGATATAGTCAGCTAAGTTAAAGAAATGAACCTTGACACATAGTTACATTCATTTTATTAGAAAGGATCACTTATTTTTCCTCCGTGTTAGTCATGTTGCTAAAGGAAATACATAAAATAAAAAAAATAAATACTTTTTAGACTTCATCAGTTCTTTCTCAGGAGCATTTTTCATCATACCTCCTTCGAAATTGTTTTGGATCAATGTATGGCTGAGAATAGCTAAGTCATTCACAGTTAATCATCATAAAATATTGCTGTTACCCTGTATAAGGTTCTTCTGATTCTGCTCACTTCATTTTGTATTAATTCACCTAATTATTTTCATTTTTTTAAAACCATCCTGCTCATCCTTTCTTAACACAATAGCATTCTATCACAATCACATATGGCAATTTGATTAGCCATATGAAGACATTCTATTAATTCCTGATTCTTTGCCATCACAACAAGAGTTGGCTCTAAATAATTTTGTTCATTTATGTTCTTTTCCTTTTTTTGGAGTTCTTTTGTGTATTAACCTAGTAGCGGGATTTCTGGGTGAAAGGATATACACAGATTTATAGCTCTTTGGACATAGTTTTAAATTACTGTCTAGAATTACTGGATCACTTAGTTGGATACAACTCCACCAACAATGCATTAGTGTGCCAACTTTTTTACATCCTGTCTTACATTTGTCATTTTTCTTTTCCCATTGATGTATGCCTCAATATCTCAAAACTGTTTTAATTGTAATTTTTATAATCAATAGGGACTTAGAGTATCTTTATTATAATAGATAATTTAGATTTTTCCTCCTGAAAAATGCTTGTTCATATCCTTTGACTATTTATCAATTAGAGAATGATTTATTTTTTATAAATTTGATTCAATTCTTTATATATTTGAAAAATGAGGCCTTCATCAGAGAACCTTGCTGTAATTTCCCTTCCAGTTTCTGCTTTCCTTCTAATCTTGTTTACATTGGTTTTGTTTACACAAAAGCTTTTAAATTTAATATAGTCAAAACAATCTACATTATATTCCATAATACCCTTTTTCTTTTCTTTGATCTTAAATTCTTCCCTTATCTATAGGTCTGACAGATAAAATATTTCCTTCTCCCCCAATTTGTTTGCAGTATTAATCTTTAACCACTTTAACTATTTTGATCTTATTTTAGTATATGATATAAGATGTTGGTCTATACCTAGCTCCTGCCAAACTGCTTTTTAGTTTCCCCCATAATTTTTGTCAAATAGTGATTTCTGGTTCCAAAAGCCTTTATGTTTGCATTTATCAAACCCTAGATTCTACAGTCATTTAGGATTGTGTATTGTGTATCTAATCTAATCCCCTGTTTTACCATTCTATTTCTTAGTACGAGGTTGTTAGACAATTATCACTCTGTAATACAGTTTGAAATCTATATCTGCTAGGCCACCTTCCTTCATATTTTTTTCAGTGATTTCCTTGGTGTTCTTGACCTTTTGTTCTTTCAGAAGAATTTTGTTACTGTTTTTTATAGTTCTCTAAAATAAATTTTTATAGTTTGATTGATATGGCCCTGAATACATAAATTAATTTCAGTAAAATTGTTACTTTTAAAATATTTATTTATTTACAACTTAAATACAAAATAGAAAAGAAAAAAAACACAAAACATTGCCATGTATACAACAGAACATAAAAGAGAATTCTGAATTGTTATTTTCATCACATTGGCTCAACCTACCCAGGAACAATTAATCTTCTGACTTTATTTGTAGGAAAAATGTTTTGTAATTGTGTTCATTTAATTGCTGGGTTTTTCTTGGCAGGTAAGCTCTCAAACATTTTATACTATCTACAATTATTTTAAATGGAATTTTTCTTTCTACTTCATCCTTCTTGGTTTATTGTTGGTAATATGTAGAAATGCTGATGGAATTAGGGTTTATTTTATATTCTGCAACATTGCTAAAATTGTTAATTATTTTAAGTAGCTTTTTAATTGATTCTCTAAGTATATCTTACTATCATCCAAAAAGAATGATGGCTTTGTTTCCTGATCGCCTATTCTAATTCCTGGACTTTTTCTTCTCTTATTGATGTAGCTAACAATTTCCAATTCAATGTTGAATAATATTGGTGATAAAAGTATCCTTGCTTTATCATGATCTTTTTGTTAAAGCTTCTATCTATATTATCCTCATTTCTGATAATTCTTGCCCATGGTTTTAAAATAGATATCTATACTTTTCAGGAAA
This sequence comes from Sarcophilus harrisii, assembly GCF_902635505.1. Taxonomy (NCBI): domain Eukaryota; kingdom Metazoa; phylum Chordata; class Mammalia; order Dasyuromorphia; family Dasyuridae; genus Sarcophilus; species Sarcophilus harrisii. The sequence continues at coordinate 201,486,185 of NC_045426.1, forward strand.
ACTCCATTGATTCTTATGATTTCTAATATTTTTAAGAGGAATGGGTGTTGCAATTTGTCAAAAGCTTTTTGGGGATCTATTGAGATAATCACATGGTTTTCATTACTATTGTTTTTGATATGATCAGTTTTGCTAATATTGAACCAGCCCTGTATTCTTCATGAGTCCTACATATTAACAATGTATGGTCTTTGTGATATATTGTTAAAATCTTCTTGTTAATATTTTATTTTAAAATTGTGCATTAATATACATTAAGCAAATTGTTCTATAGTTTGCTTTCTCTGTTTTTAGTCTTCCTGTTTTGGCTAGCAGCATCATATTTATATTGTAAAAGGAATTTGGTTTCCTTTTTTTCCCCTCAAAACTTTATATAGTATTAGAATTAATTGATGTTTAATTATTTGGTAGAAATCACTTGTGAATACATCTGGGTTCTAGGGATTATTTCTTAGAGAGATCATTGTTGGCTTGTCCAATTTATTTTTCAAAGAAAAGGTTATTTAAGTATTCTATGTCCTCTACTGCTAATATGGATAATGTGTATTTAGACAGATTTATTGGCAGATAATTGGGCAAAGTAGCTACTAAGAGTTGTCTTAATGTCATCCCCTTTGATGATGGACCCACCTTTGTTTCAGTTTTAATACTGGTAATTTGGTTTTCTTCTTTCTTTTTAAAATAAAATTAACCAATGGTTTGTCTATCTTATTGCTTGTTTGTTTTTCGTAAAACTAATCTTGTTTATTAGTTTGATGGCTTTCTCATTTCAATTCCATTAATCTCTAATTTTCAGGATTTCTAATTTGGTATTTACTTGGTGATTTTTAATTTGTTCTTTTTTGCAGTTTTTTTTTCACTTTCATGCCCAATTCATTGATTTGTTCTTTCTCCATTTTATTGATAGTACTATATATAGAGATATAAATTTTCTCCTGAGTACCCCTTTGCCTGCATCCTATAAATTTCTTCTCTTGTTTTCATTATTTTTAATGAAATTATTGATGTTTTTATGATTTATTCATTGACCCACTCATCCTTTAAGTTTAGATTATTTAATTTCCAATTTACTGTGTATTTTCCTTCAAACTATTGCATGTCTGTTTATCCTTGTATCTCTGCCTCTGTCTCTCTCTCCTCTCCTCAGTCCTTGTCCTTCCACAGACAGCAAAATAGTTTTCTTTATCCAGGTGTGTTGTTATTTTCTTTTTGAACCAGTTCTGATGAGAGCACTGGTCAATTGGTGCTAACCCTATCTTTCTCTCTATTATAAGAGTTTTTTCCTTTCACGCCTCTTTAATGTAAGTTAGTTTTTATCATCCTATTTCTCTTTGCCTTTCTCTCAGTGCATTTCTCTTTCTCTGCCTTAATTTTATTTTTTGAAATCATCCCTTCAAAGTCAACTCATTCCCATGCTTTTTGTCTTTGTTTATTTCAACTACCCTAATAATGATAAAGTTCTTAGGAGTTACAACTCTTACCCTCCTATGTAGGGATATAAATAGGTATAAATATACGGATATATAAATTAAACCATAACGAACTTGTTAAAATTTATCTTTCATGTTTACCTTTTTATGCTTCTCCCGAGTCTAATATTTGAAAGTCATTCTTTTCTATTTAGCTAAGGATTTTTCATCAGCAGTGGTTGAAAGTTCTCTATTTCATTAAACATTAATTCTTTTTTGTTTGAAGAATTATGCTCATTTTTGCTGGATAAGTTATTCTTGGTTATAATTCTAACTCCTTTAACCCTCCAAAGTATCTAATTCCTAGCCCTTTGAGCCTTTCATGTACGTAGAAACTGCTAAAATTTATGTTATCCTGGTAGTGGCTCCATGATGTTCAATTATTTCTTTCTGGATGTTGAACTTGGAATCAGGACGATGAGGTTAGTTCTTTTCTTTGACATTTAATACATGAGTTTTCTAATCACAGTCTCATCACCTAGAAAATGTCAGAAATGGCAAGGGTCTGGTGACAGGATTGTTGTTAGGAACAAATGAAATAATATATGCAAAGTACTTTGCAAACCTTAAAGCACTATATAAATATTAGGTATAAAAATTGGCTCGTGTATTACTTTTTGTTTAATTACTAGACAATTCAGTTCTGTTGTGACTGTATTTGGGGTTAGACTCAAAAGTTTTCTGTATTAGGTAGATTTGGCTTAATATATCTCAGTCTATCTAGAACAAACTTCCCAATTTTAGCTCTGAGAGTTTATTTAGGTCCTTTATTTAGTTCAAACGTTATTGTTGTTATGTAATGAAATTTTAAGTCAGCATAATTAGAATCTGATAGATTGAGGCTAATTATTCTTTAATGTAAACTTAAAATGCAAACATTTACTTGATAAATTAACACAGATAATAAATTGTGACATCATGAGCTTATTTCACCTTGCCCCAACATTTTTTTTCCCCTATAAATGAGGTTTGCATCTTGGCTAAATGTTTTACTGCTTTTCTAAAGTCTCTATCCTTTCTCCTACATTTAGTTCTTTCCCACTGGGCTTTGCTTTATGAGCAACTACAGATTCTTTCTGAAATCAGTGTACAATTCTTCCATAATTGTTTGGTTTACTTACTATTTACTAGAAGAGAATATGTATTACTCTAATACTAAACAAAGAAAAGCATAGTTTCCAGTTATGGGCACCCATTTTAAGATATGTGACTAGAACAACTGAACAACAACAACATTATCCAAGCCAATTCTTTCTGGGCAAGATTTTTCATCATGATCTTTAGGTTTGAACTATGTGAATTTCATTTGATTAGGGTACAATAGATTGAGTATGGACAGGTAGATAGCATAGTAGATAGAGTACCAGTCCTGGGGTCAGGAGGATCTGAATTCAAATACATCCTCAAACACTCAGTAACTATGAATGTGACTTGAGCTCATTTGCCTCAGTTCCTAATCCATAAAATGATCTGGAGAAGGAAATGGCAAACCTCTCCAGTATCTTTGCAAGAAAACCAAATGAGGTCATGAAAAGTAGGACATGATTCAAACAACTGAACCACAGCAACATCATCCAACCCAGTTTTCTTCTGGGCCAGATGTTGCATCATGAACTGTTAGTTTGGACTAGTTAAATTTTATTTGAATCAAACATGACTGAAATGACTAAATAACAAGAAGATTAAATGCTGCAATTGAAGTCAGGAAGATCTAAGTTCAAATTCTATCTCAGATACTTACAAGCTGTAAGTGTAAGTATAATTAACTCTGACAAGTTAATTAACCTTTCCTAGTCTCAGTTTCCTTATCTGTTAAATGGAGATAATAATAGTATCTGCCTCACAGAGTCACTGTGAGCATCAAAGGAGATAACACATAAAGTGCTTTACAAACAAAGCACCACATAAATTCTAAGTGGTTTTTTTTTTGTTTTTTTTTTTTTTCTTAACTTATCTAGCATCTGCTGCCCAAACCCAACTCTTAGTGTGTGTGTCTTTGTATATTCCATTGGATAGGTTTGTACTACAAGTAAATGTCAAAGATGGTACTCAAAAATCAAGTTTTTGTCTCAAAACACAGTATTTTTCCACAGTTCTCTAAGAATTACAGCTATTATGGGGCAGCTAGGTGGTACAGTGAATAGAGCAGCAGCCCTGAAGTCAGGAGGACCTGAGTTCAAATTTGACCTCAGACACTTAACACTTCCTAGTTGTGTGACCCTGGGCAAGTCACTTAACCCCAATTGTCTCAGCAAAAAAAAGAATTAGATCTGTCACAAATTAAATGTATTGTCATGAGAGATAATGAGGTCTCTATTACTGAAAGTCTTCAAATGTAAACTGAGTAACCCTTTATCCAGGGTACTGTAAAGTTTCTGCTCAGGTATGTGTGTTGGATCACGTGATCCTTGAGGGGCTTTCCCATTTTGAAATTCTGTGATTCTGTGAATCAATTTTACTTGGGTCTGTTAGCTATTTTTTAGCTTCAGTTTGTCTATAAAAATCAAATTCTCTGCTTAATTTCATCCTACTGATTATTTCATCCCTTAATTAGATCATATATTTTACCACCCAGGTTTCAAAGCTTTACTGCCATATAGTTTAGACTTTTTTTTTTGTGATTATGCAAGCCTGCATGCATTTATGTGAGTATTTTGTGTGTATGTGTGTGTGTGTATGTGTGTGTGTTTAATTTCTAATGCAATTTTCATTGGTAATTAAGGATACATTTAGGAAAGAATACTAAAGAGAATTCATGGAAACAAAACACATTATGCTTGGACATATTTATTTCCTTTGCCTTAATTCCCCCTCCTCTCCAACTGTTTTCTTCGATTATATATATGAAGCACATATAGTTCTCTGAGCTCACTTTACTAGCCATTCTGTACTATTAGCAGGTTGAGTGCAAATCAAGGCTATTTCACTATGTAACATTGTAAAAGGTATCCAAGGTGTCAGGTGTCTTCTCTAGTACTCTTTTTCAGAACTCCTATCCAGTTCATTCCCACCATATCAATGACTACTTATTCTTTCCGGTTGGCTTACTATGTTGTGGCAAAAAGCTGTTTGATTGGCTGTAGCTGAACAGTAAATAACTAAATACAAAATCCTTGGACAGAAGAATTCTTTCCTTCCCATTTTCTTCTCTTTTCTCCAGCTATTACCCTCCTACCCCCCAACTTTACCTTTCCCCCTTTCTTACTCCTCCTTCCTGAAAGCTTTTGAGTGAAGAAGGAAAAAAATGTTAAGGACCTCCAGGTGAGGAAAGAGGCAGTGGAAATTGCAGTGGCAGTGAGTTACTCAGGTGACTGCTTTACCTCCCCAAATCAGGAGCCCCCTTTTCTCTACCATCTTGGTATTAGATGAAAATACTTATTTAACTTACCTTAAACCTAAAGTTTTTACTTATTTCCCAACCAAGTTCAATTCTGAATATGGCCTAGTCAGTAGATTAGTCACTTTTCTGCTTAAAATGTAGAACTGATTGATTGTTGGGCTTCACCTCTTGTTGAACTTTAGTCTACTTGCGTTTCCATTTATAAAGCAACACTTGAAAGCTAAGTACTATATTCATCCCCTTCATCATTTGAATTATAGGCAAAAGAAATCAACTGATGGTCAGGCTGCTGGAGATAAATTTCTTCATATTTAAGTAAACTTGTCTTTTGAGAGTAGACATAGTATTTTATTGAACTTATAATCAAAGCCTTTTTTAGCTCAATAGTACATGTCAGTGTATATTTTCTCCTGTTGTAGCATTCAAAATCCCACTGACATCTCCTCTGAAGACTTAGTTTCATCCTAGAAATTTTGACATGTTGTTTCATCATAATCATTTTCTTTTAAATAATTGTTTTTATGATTTATTCTTTAACCTATTCATTATTTAGAATTTCATTGTTAAATTTCCATTTAGGTCTGTGTCTTTTGTTGTGATCCCTGGACTATTTTTATTGTGTTATAATCTATAAAGAATGTATTAATATTTCTGCCTTTTTACATTTATTTGCAATATCTTTATGCCCTAATACATGATCTTTTTTCTTTTACAAGTTCTATATGTATATATTCTTTTTTCATTTGGAAAATGACATAAATCTTTTAACTCCAATTTCTTTAGCAATTTGTTCAGTTCTATGTTTGTTTTTGTTTATGTTTATTTTTCTGATAGATTTATCAAAATTAAGAGAGAAATTGAAAATTCTTATCATTACAGTGTTACTATCTATGTCTTTACCTATGTCTTAGATCAATAGATGTTTACTTTAAGAATTTGTATGCTAAGGAGTTTGGAACAAAGAAGTTTCTTAATGTTAATCCATTTCTTGTTTCATCATAATGAAGTTTTCTTGTTTATCCCTTTTAATTTTTGAGATATTGTTTTTGCTTTCTCAGATAGCATGATTGCACCTCCTGTTTTTTAGATTCACTTGATGCATAGTCAAATTTTTTCCATCTTCTCAGTTTTGTGAATGTTTTTAAAAATATTTCTTGAAAGCAACAGATTGTACAATTTTGTTTTCTTATCCAATCTGTTACTTTTTTCATTTTATTGGGTTATTTAATCGATTTGCATTTAAAGTTAAGTTAGGTTTCATCTGTTCTTATAATTTTTTCAATGTTATTATTTTTCTCCTCTTCTGTTGTAAACACAGAACTATGATCCATCAATTACTTTGATATATATATATGTATATATAATATACACACACATATATATATACATATATATAATGTATACATAAATATGTATGTATAAATAATTTTTTAAGATGGTTATATTCCCTCTGGCTCTCTTCTCCTTAACTCAGATCTCTCTTTCCTTTAGTTAGGTTGTTCCCTTTGAGGTTTTGTTTGTTGGTTCCTTTTTTCATTCCTGATTTTATTTGATTATTGAATTCTTCCCCCCTTTTTCCCCTCTTGGTTAATTGATTTTCTCTCCTTCTCTTCATCTAGTCCTATTCATTAATTTTCTAAATTTCATTTTTGTTCCCCTTTCCAGGAAGAATTTCTCTCACTATTCACTATATATTTTCTCCTTCTGTCTGTTCCAGAAACTCATCCTCTCTTTCCTGGTCTCTATAATTACTTAGTCTCTATTTTCCTTATTCCTCATTTAATCATAATTTCCAAAGTATCCATTCTAGCATTTCCTCTATCTTATTGAGACTGCCCCATGGGTTTCTTCCTTCCTTTGTGCCCTACTCCAGGACCAAGTCAATTTACCAGTTTTTGCAGGTGACAGAGAAAACACTGCCCCAGGAAAAGACCTCTCCCCTCTTTCTCTCTTTTTCCTCCTTTGATATATAACCTCTCCACTGCTTTTCTCCACTTGCTTCAAATAGTGACTGGTTGAAGATATCTTAACATTATTTTACCCTTTCTTTTATGTCATTTTGACAATATCTGTGGAAACTTAACTTCTCATACTCCTCACACTGGTGTCAGTTGCCCTCAAAATACCCAACTCCCTTTCTCTCAAGGTGAGACTGATGAGGTCTAGATCTGGGGTACCTAAATGAAATTAGGCTTTAGTTGAGGTCTAGTGGCAGCTTTGGGGTACAGGGTGTCAAACAGAGCTCCCCTGCAACACCCTTGGATTCAGCGCAAGGATACGGCAGTAAATGAGGTCTAGTAATGGCTCAAGTCCCCAATAAAGGCATTTATGGGCCCAAAAGCTAGATTGATAAAAGAGGTTTATTATTTGGTTTGGAAGCAAAGTTAAAGCATAGTTAAGGAAATAGGTGAAGGTAGAGATAAGGAGGGCACCGGACAGAGGGTCCAGTGGACAGAGAGTCTTGACATGGCTAGCATGTTTGGGACCTCTGCAAAGAGGGGGTGTCCCTTTTATAATGGGAGATTTAGCTATAGGGGCCTTTTGGGTGTAGCCCCAAGATGGCTCAGATCCAGCTGGGGGCTGGAGGATCTTCTCTTGGAATACAAAAGGACCAGGATTTGTGAGTTAAAGGGTAATTACATTAACTAGGGGGGGGGGGGGGGGGGGGAGTTGGGAATCACAAAGAAAGGAATCTTTCCCATATCAAGACAACGATCTTTTCTAGCACTAAATCCCCCAGACAAAATCCTGCACAAGGTCCCCATTTCCTTTCACAGAATGTTTCTCTTCAATGGTAGGATCATTTGGTAGTGCAAGTCTCTTCCACTAAAGCAAGACCTCTGTTTTCCTTCCCCCTTTACAATCCTTCGTGTAACTTCATCCACTCCCCTATAGATTCATTTCTTTCTGAAATCACCAGAATCATCTTTCATTATTAGCTCTTGATTTGATCATCTCACATTACACATTCCTCTCTATCACCCTACTGTCCTCTTTCCTTTTTGTTCACGCTCCTATTTTATAAAGTAATCTCACAAAAAACAAAAATGAAAAAATGAAAAAAATGAAATAAACCCCAACAACACAGTGATTAGTGATTTATATTTAGGCAGAGTGTAGCCTGTCCAAAATGTCCCCCCACCCATTTCTTGACTTACTGTCATCTGACTTTCATTTTCATCTATCGCTCTTTGTGTACATTTCAAGGCAGTCTCTTACTCAAAGAAAATGTCCTTTTAATCAGGTCGGCTGGAGTAGACAGAATCTAAAGCTTCCTCACAATTATGAATAATGTCACCCAACTGAGTGTTGTCAGGGAGCAAAGTGGCAGGATTGAGAGTATGGCATACCTGGAGAGTCAAGTCAGGGGTGTCTAGCAGGAGAGCCTGATATCTAGTAAGCCTCCCACTAGTGAACCACTGATACCCCTTGGCTTCTAAAATGCTCTGAACCTACTGAGGTTGTAAAACCTCCAATGGCTGCCCCAAAGTAAGTTTTGAGTCTTCTTCAATTAGAAGGGCTTTACTGTCAATAAAAAGTTATTTAAAAAAAAAAAGAAGAAGAAGAAGAAGAAGAAGGGCTTTAGGGGCCACTGCTTAAGGCAGGAGAACCATTCTAGGGAAATTGAGTCCAGTTCCTTTGAGAAGCAGGCAATCTGTTTGGGATTGAGTCTAAGGGCCAGAATTAAGACAACCTCCCCCCCCCCCAAAAAAAAAGGGGTCTGGCCCTATCTTTCATCTACATAGAGAGTGAAAAGCTTTTCTAAATGAGATAGAGCTAAGGCAGGGGCAGAAGTCAGTTTGGCTTTTAGGGTGGCTGCATCTAGAAAAGCCTTTTGGGTAGGGCTGTAAATCATGATAAGACTGCAGTTAAGAGGCTTCAAATCTCTTACTCTCCAAATCTCTTAACTCTTTACTTAACAGTGTGCTTAAGAAATTTCTCAGTCCTGACAGAGGAATTTATTTTCTCCCTGATTTCAGAGGGAACATGGAAGGGCTTTGAGAGCAGCACAAAAAGACCATTTGGAGGTCTAAGAAGAGAAAATTGGGTTCCCAATTTCACCATTAAATAGAACTCCAATAAGGGAGCAGGACAGGAGAGAATAATAAGACCAAGTGAGACAATATCAAGAGAAGGATTACCGGGGCCAGAATTTGGGGGATTCCCATAGTGGACCACCAAATGTTGAGGTGTGAGAAATGATGGTTGAGAGATCCCCTGCCAGCAATGGGATCCACCTGAGCAGTCGCGCAGGCTTTACAAAAGAATTCATAAACCCCAATGAATACAGGCGAAAGGTTTGTGGCAAAAATGGGTTTATTACACTGAGAAAACAGCTTTCTTAGCAGGCAAACTCTTGTTAGGACTTTTGCTAAAATGGGTTTACACTGAGAAGCAATTCAGTGGACACTCCTGATTAGGAATGTATTGACAAGCCTTGGTTATATTGGGTTTGTTTTGGTCTGGAGCTGGAAGACCTTTCAATAAAGGTCATCCCTCTGGCCAAAATCTCCAGTTGAAAAGGAGATTACTATCTGAGAGTTTTCCCTGGGGACAGGAGGCTGGGGTCCCTCCCGGAGACCAGGAGGACCACCCTTTCCCCAAAGATTAAAAGGGACACAGTTTACATCATCACTAGTTTTTCTGTTGTCACTTTGTTGCTGTTGCTACTCTTGACTATATTGCATTCATTTGCCCCTCCTTTATTTTTATTGTTTGGGACATTTAATAGGCAAATAATCTCTTCAGGCTATTCTTCTTTCTAAGAAAGAATGATTATTATTGGATGTCTACCCTTTTTTCCTTTATAATTAGGTTCAGATTTACAGGATAGGTCACTCTGGGTTGTATCCTGTGCTCCATTGCAGAACACATTCCCTCAGTCAGATTTTTGGTGGGTACAGAATAGTCCTCTGTTATTCACATTTCCTTTCCCTTGTATCTGAAAGTCTTTTGATTGCTATAAAACTTGTTTTTGAAGTGAATAGTTCAGTTTAACCACTAAGTAGCTTGAAGTTTGCAGCACTGAGTTTTTTTTTCCCTAAAGGCAATATATTCTTTCAATAAGCATTTCATCCTCCATCTTTAGAAATTCTAAGAAATTCACTTGTGTTAGTTCCTGCCTTATTGATGAGGTCCTGAGTACTTGGTGGGCTTGGCAGAGAAAACCTGTAGTGATGATAAGGTTACTCCCTGAGGCTAGCAGAGAAAGGCTGGGATGGAGAGGTCCCATCCTCTGTGGAGGATTTGGGTAAATATCAGTAAATGTCTGATTTGTATATCTATTTTATATACTTATATAACCTGGGTCACATTTACCTTGTGGTAAAAGGGGTCACAAGTGGAAAAAATTTAAAAAGCCTTACTTTGGATGGAAAGATCATTTAGAATTCTGTTAGCTATCTATTGTGTTAGCTGTTCCTCCCATCTCTCTGTCTCTGTCTCTCTTTCTGAGTTACTGAAGTCCAATGGCAAGATAAAAGTCTTCATGTCCCAGAATGCAGTAGATGATCTTGGTATCTTCCATGTCTGACCAAGCTCTAAGTGCTCTACATCTTCACCTTCATCCACCTTCATGGCTATTAGAACAAATTGTTCTCATCCACCCAGTCTATCTGGGAAAGTCTTCACATGCTTGGAGTACATATTTCACTAATCTATTGATATATTTGAGACTTGTCAACTACCCTCAACCTAGTTTAGCTTGTCTGTCAAAACATTTTACAGAGGTATTATCATTATGCATTCTACAGCTTCTTAGAGTCACAGGTGAGAATGGAGTACTAGGTGGACATCAAAGTTGGATTAGCAGTCTTTTTTATATGTATATAATATTTGTTGAGCTGTAGCTACAAGAAAAGAAAAATTCAAGCTCCAGAAGGAAGGAAAATATCTATCTTGAATTTTGACATGAAATTTATTTCATTAAGGACTTTGATGTTATGTATCTTCACTGAGATCTGAAGCATTAACTCAGTGAATTAGAAGATTCACCTGGAAGGAGATTCTTACCAATTTTTTTTAGCAGGTTTTTAAACAGAAGTAGTCTGTACTCTAGGCACCTTGATGGATAGACTACCAGGACACAGCTAAAATGAATCTCACTGGTCAAGGAAGAAGTTTAGAATAGGCACTTTGGTCCTCACCAAATAACTTCCTACATTAATGAAATCCTACACTAGTGAAAATAGATGTATATAAGTAATAGGAAATGGTATAAGAAGTGGTATAAAGTGCCAGTAATGCAACATCCCATGTTAAAAAGGCTCTGAGGAATCTACTTTCAGGAGATTTGTTATGATTTGAAATGGAACTTCCTCAGGGCATGAGAATAGACATTCTATATAACTGGTTCTGGTGTGCTAACCATCTGGTGGACAGAAGCCTCTTTGGTTACAGTTGTAAAACCAGAACTAGAGAGATACCTTCAAAAAACCTTAGTTGTATTCAGCCTCATTCTTTTTGGCTGTTCTCATTCTTGATGGATCTTTGCTCTTGATCTGACTACTTCACTGATGAAATCTAGTCAGCTATCATTGTTTCTCAAGAGGGTTTTAGAGTTTTCTCTCTGGAGTACAAACTCTGGTGCTCTGAATATGGGATTAGTTCTTTGTCTACCTCAGCATTTATAGTTTTGACTTAATTAAGGAGATAAAGGAAGAAATTTGGAAGCTTCAACTTTATGAATTTTAAAATGTCAGGAGAGTGTGACTCCGAGTTTGAGATTTCAAGTATTAGGGTCAATGATGGGTTTTGTAACCAATTTACCATCTTTGGACAAAACTGAGGTGAGGACTCATCAGTCATACAACATCTTAGAAGTAAACTTAGAGAATAAATAATATAGAAATTGTGCTAAAAGTGAGTCTTCTAGGGTATGCAGAATATCCAGGCCTTCTTCAAGATCTCTCTAAGATCAATACTTACAGTATTGATTATCACAATTCTTCAAGAATCAGGCTCCCCAGTCAATTTCAATGAGGAGTTACATCAGTAGGTTTATACTAATCTCTGCCCCAATTATGCACACATATAGAAAATTTATATTAATATTTCAAATATCTTTTTTTATTTTGTTAGGTTAATTACCTGAGAATATGCCTTATACCAGGGTGCCTATTATAAATAGATTTGGAATAATTTCAACCTCCTACCATGAAGAACTTTTGAAGCATAGTGCAAAAAACATAACCAAAAACACAATTGAAAAGCCAAAGTAAGTATGAATTTTAAAAACCTTAGTAAATAGAGTCATTAACTTTCCATATAATTAGGTTTTATGAGGTATTGTCCTAGTAGGAGTGGTCACACTATTCGAGAAGGATGGACAAAATATTACTCATTTTCATTGAAAATTCAAAAACTAAAATGATTATAAAATTCTTAATACTTTATAAACTACATAGCTCTCTCAGTATTAAGGTTCTTTACTGGATGCTTCATTTCATCACTGTTTCAAAATAATAATAATGGTAAATAAAAGGCCACATATGTATAACATTTGAATAGGTAGGCCAGGTTTGCCAATTCTAGACCTTATGAGTCTGGAACTTCCCATGGCAGTACATGCTTAGACAATTATTATAGGAGATAATTTTAAGATCATAGTTTTAGAAACTGAGAGTGAGAGATTTAAACTTGACCAGGATTACATAATTAATAAATATCTGAGAGAGAATTTTAATCCAGACCTTCCTTTTTCTAAATCCAAAAACTTGCCCACAATTTATTCACTACTAGCCATGGTAATAAAGGAGTTGACCAGAAAGAAAGTTGTTCTGAAAAGGGGGAGCTAGAAAATAGTGACAGTATCCATATGAATGTGAGACTCAAACAGGAAGAAGTAACTAACTTTTCACTTTAACACATCAGATGTACCTATTGTGCACTCCCTCTCTTTCTCTCTCTCTCTCTCTCTCTCTCTCTCTCTCTCACTGAATTACTAAATACAAATCAAGCAGGTGAGGAATAAGGAAGTTAAATGAGTTGCCCACAGTTCAACAAGTAGTAACTATTGGATAGGATTTGAGCTAAGATTTCCATTCTATCATGGTTCTTTTGTTGCAGAAATACCACACACAACTGACTTATACCCCAAAAAGGTAAAAGATACACCGACAAATATATATATATAATTTGTATTAGCAAAGAGCTGGGAACAAAATCTATCAACTGGAGAATGACTAAAACATTAGAGTAAATAAATGTAATTGAATATTACTATTTTGTAAGAAACATAAAGAATGCATAACCATAGGAAGACATATTAACTAATACAAAGTGAAGTAGTCATACATAAGAAATTTAAAAATCTAAATTGAAAGAGCAAGTATAAAAGACTGAAACTGACTGAGGTGTTCTTATGATCATGAAGAATAATCCCAAAGAGACATGAGATTTTTACTTCCCTCCTTTATAGAGGTGTTGGATTATGCAAGTGAAACACTGAATATATTTTGGTTCACTTTGTTTTATGATTTATAACTCTGTGGCAGAAAATTTGCTTATTATATTAGAGGATATAGTTGTCACCTCTGGAAATTTTTACACCAATTATTGTTCAAGACCTTGAACACCCCTCCTTCAAATAGTCTTAAATTAGTAGTATTTAAAGAAAATATTTAGATAATTACATTTCCCCTCACAAATTCTCAGATATCTTTTATAATATGAGATTTTTCATCTTCAGTATATTACTATTACTCTATTCGAAGTTTTTCATTTTAGAAGTATGCTAGACATTTATGTGTTTAATAATATTATATACAAATATTTTCCTGTATTTATATAACATTATATAGATATTTTATATATACTAAGTATACAATATACATACGTACATATGTATATACATATATACAACTGTATACCTAATATACATCTATTCTGATTATTCTCCAATCTATGTATCCTACTCTACTAACTTCTAATCTCACATTTCCAATTGTCTTTTAAACACCTTCAATTGGATGTTCAGTAAATATCTTAAACTCAACATGTTCCAAATTAAACACATGTTTCTCCCTAAACCCTCCCAACTTCCCTATTACTCTCCAGAGAATTATCAGCTTTCTACATCTTCACAGTCCCTCAGGCTTGCAACCTAGGAGTTATCCTTGATTCCACATCATCTCTGATTTCCACTTTCTGCCCATCTCTTACCCCATCCAATTTATTACCAAGACCTGGTGAATTCACCCTTGCATCTCTCAAATATGCCTTCTTCTCTCCTCCAAACTGTCACCACTTTAGTGCAGGCCTTCATCATCTCATGCCTAAATTATTGCTATAATTTGCGAGCAAATCTGACTGCCTCAAATCTTTCCTTACCCTAATCCACCTTCCTTTTAATCACCAAAGCTATTTTTATCACTTATATTCAAACTTCACCATTTCTCTATCACTCTGTGCAGAAGGCCAAACTAGAATTGAGCTTTAAAGTAAGTTAAAAATTCCAAGATACACCATCAAGGGCTTCTGGAAGATGATAGCAAAATTTGGCTGCTTGAAGTTCATCAGTACCAATTCCATGATGGCATTCTTACTTGAGTTCTGGATAATGGAGGATATTCTTGCACTTTTCTCAGTAGAATAGTAGAGTAAACTGGATTGTATGCTTAGTCCCATGCTTTTTAGCATGTTTTTATGATGTTGGATGTCTTCAACAAGAATGTGCACACCCTCAACAAGAATGAAAATGGCATCAAGATAAACTCATGCACTAATAAATTATTTAACCTGAAAAAACTGTAAGCTAACATTGAAATGGAGGGAAGGTTGGTACATTATTTTTTTGTTTGCAGATGATTGTACCCTCAATTCATCCTATGAGGTTGAGATGCAGTAGAATATGAATCAATTCTCTGCCACTTATGCTAATTTTATGTATTTGAATTTATTTAAGGACTGAGTTTATTTAGTCCTTTGTCATTTTTCTTAAATTAGGGGTGACTGAAAATTTTCATCTTTTTTGCAGTCATTAAAACTACTTTATCTTCTAATTTTTATGATTCTCATATTTCTAGATTATTGATCTACTTGGGCTTATTTTGGTAAATGAAAAATATTTTTTCCTAGGAATATGCTATGTTTAACAGCTTGAACTTAATTATTTAAAAATCCAAAATGATAACCATAATCATGTTTTTACTTGTTTAGAAAAGCTTTGTTAATCACAAAAGAATTCATCAAGAAATTCAATGACTCAGAAAATCTAGAAGATGAGAGGCTCTTACAGGACCAGGCTAGAAAAATGCTATTTAGATGCAAGGTAATTTCATGGTGTTCATTCGGGTTTCTTCTTCCATTTAGTGAAAGCTTATCTATAACTAAAACCTGGCAGAAAATGCTGTAATAATAATTTGTTTTCATTAAAAATTGTCAGGAATAAAGATCAGAGTTAAATATTATAACAAAGTTGTTCCATATCAAATGATTTAGACAAATTTCAAAGAAATGATGACAAGATATAATCAATTAGACACATCAACTCTAAATGTCCAAAGTTAAGCCTTTGATTTTTGTCAGTAGAAATTGGAAGTCAGCCTTTGTCTATAAAAAGCACAAAGGTTATGTAGAAAATCTTGTTCACCAAATGAGGATATGTTCTTTGGTAATAATAGCTGTTTAGTTCAAAAAAACAATTGGTAAAGAACTCCTTTGTATATAGAGCATCATGTCTGTTTATCTGAGATTTATTGTTCAGCAGGAAGAGCTATGAAGGGTTTGAATTTGAATCTTGTCTCTGCCACTTACTATTTATCAAATCATTCTTTTCTTATCCATAGTTTCTTTAATTTTAAAATATGGGCATTGAACCAGACCTTTGGGATCCTCTTTGCCTCTAAAATCTATGGGTCCATGACATATAAAATGAAGGCAATATTTCAGTGACACATCTCTGATAATGTAGTGTAACACTTTTGGGAAGAAAATGTACAAAACAATTAGTTTTTATTAGGGGAAAAGTAGATTTTCCTTAAACTATCAGGCTACATAGGTGGCAATTCAAAAATATTTCCATTAAGGCAAGGTGATTAATCAAGAACTCATGGGAGATTATGCTCATTAGAGTTCTAAGAGAACTTCCAAATTTTCTTGAAAATGTAGAGTTTTTTTTTACATCTTCTTGATCGTAAGAAGATAAAGATGTTAATCTAATGCCAGGCTTTCTCATGTCTGGCCATTCTGAAGAAACCTGAGTTACTTGTTATAAAAACAGCATTTATAGGGAAACTTTTGTTGGTATAGCTTGCACTCCTAATAGAACTCAATATAGTATTGGGAAAGGAGCACTGGAATTTTTCACAAATCTAGGTTTAAATCCTGACTTTGCTGCTTATTTTTAGTTATTTTGAATAAGTAAGATGACCTCTTTGGGCTTCAATTTCATTTCTGTAAAATGAAGAAATTTGATAAGATCATCTCATACAGTTCTAAATTTTCTGGTCATAATTTTTGACACCCAGCCTATGACTTGTTACCCTCTTAATTTGTTGGATTCCAACCTGCCTTTTTGACCATAGCACTATGTTTCCTGATGCAATCAGGTTGGTTATCTTAGGAGTTTTATACCTAGGATCAACTTGCATTTGCCCTAATCTTCACTAAGATTACCTGGCATCATCTTCTAATTCACATGAGCAAAAGCAGCTTTGCTTTTGCTTCATTTATATATTTTCATTTCTAATATATAGAGTCTTCTGATTATAAAGGCTGTATACCCCAGTGGGAAGGTCCTTAAACTTGCTCTGATTGAATTGGTTGAAAATGACGAACACAGAGCAACTTAAGTAATGGGTAGGATATTGATGGGTCCTGCAACCACTTTAAGCAAGTTTTATCCCTCCAATTTGGTTTTGTCCCTTTGACATTTATTGCATAATAATAATGAAAACAATATATTTATTTTCCAGCTCACTGCATAATGAAAAGATTTTTTTTTATTCTTATTTCCTTAGTTTCTGTTATAAAATAGATGCAGTTTTTGTCCCTGGATTATCCTAAAGTTATTCTTAAAATGAACACAAGCTTAAAAAAAAATGAAAACAAAACAAAACAAAACAATTCCTATCATAGAATATTAGTTCTGGAAGAGATCTCAGAGATCATCTAAACCCTACAATACACAGAAGGGGAAATTATTCGCCCATGGTCACATAATTGCTTAGTTTTCGCCAAGCTGATGTTAGAGTACCAAATATAAAATTTCCACTTGTGCTGAAAATCAAGAAGAAAATAATAGTAAGATTAGCAGAAACAGAATTATCAAAGTTGTTTTTCTATTTATCTTTAAGAGAGAACTTTTAGGTCACATCTTATTTTGGTAATTAATTCTCATTCAAAGTGTTCATCCAAAATATTGCATTATGAAAAAGATAAGTACTTTTCCAACATTTAATATAAATAAATGAAAGCAAATACATAATTTACCCTAATGAAATTTCAAAATGAAGCTTAATGACTTCAAAGCATACTTTGGTTACACTTATTTAACTGATTTATAATCAACTTTGATTAATCATTTTCAACAACAATCACAATGATGTTTTTAAAATACGAAGAATAATTATTTAGATTTTAACACTAATAAAATTGATTGAAAATTCATAAAGATTATAAAGGTAAATATATAGCACATGATCTGCATCTTTAATCTTTATATTATCAAAGATTTTCTTCAAAGAAGTAAACTTTTATATATATATATATATATATATATATATATATATATATATGATTTTTATAGATAATAAACACTAACACATCTTTTTTTTGTCATTTTGGGATGAAAATCTCTGAAAGTTTTTGTAAATATAACTAACTACTGTAACATTTTATGATGGACTGACTTTCACCTCAAATAAACTTTTCGTATTTCATATTTTACCCTTTTCCCCATAACAGAGAAGATTAGGACTCAGCAGCCTGGGTGTGGGTAAGCATGTAGATATTCCTGCTGCATGGATTGAGGCAATTTATTTAGCTCAGTGCAAAGGAGAAATCCAGGAAGGTACTGTACTGTAAGCTCTAATTATGTAACCATTTTAAGTGTTTTTAAGTCAAAACAAAAATAGAATGGTTGTAGAATAGATTAAATATCCAATGTGCAGAAGTAAATGAACACAGTAAAATAATATTTGATAAGTATAAAGCTCAAAGTTTAGGGGAAATGAATTTGCTATTCAACAGAAATGGCTAGAAAAATGCAAAGCTTTCTAGCATAAGTTAGGCATAGACTAACAACCCATACCACATAGCATGATAAAATCTAACTGAGTACTTGAGTTAGACAAAAGGTGACATCTTAAGTAAATTAGAGGGTCAGATCTATGGGTAATCAAAGAATTTATGACCAACAAGAATTAGAGAGGAACACAGGAGGCAAAGTAATTTATTTTAATTGCATTAAATTGGAATTTTTTCATGCAAAATAAAAATGCAGCCAAATTTAGAAGGAAAGCAGTAAACTGGGAAAAATTATAACAAATTTCTCTGATAATGGTCTTATTTCCCGAAAACATAAAAAACTGAACCAAACTTAAAGTAAGAGCATTTCATAAAATAAGTAGATTGATAGTCAAATGATAAACAAAGTCAGTTTTCAATAGAAAAGAGCAAATTTATCAATAGTCACATAAAATGCTATAAATCAATAGAAATTAGAGATATATATTAAAACAACTGTGATGTACCAACTTACACATATCAGATTAACTAACATGACAGAAAAGAAAAATGATAAATGCTGAAGGGAACATGGAAAAATAGGGACACTGATGAACTGCTAGTGGAGTTCTGAACTGGGCCAGCCATTCTAAGGAGCAATTTGGAACTATGCTGAAATGGGCTACAAACCTATCTCATTTAACTCTGTAATGCCACTGTTATGTCTGTGTTCCAAAGAGTTCTAATAAGAAAAGATCTATATGTACAAAAATATTTCTAGCAGCTATCTTTGTATTAGCAAAAAAAGAAAGACAAATAAAGAGAGGAAAGAAAGGAAGGAAGGAAAGAAGGGAATGCTCATCAATTTGGTAATGACTTTGCAAGGTATATGATTATGATGGAATTCCATCATGTAGGAAAGGTCAAAGGTGATGAATTTAGGGAAACATTAGGGACTACTTATATGAACTATTGCAAAATGAAGTGAATGGAGGCAGGGGATCCTTGTATGCAATAGTAGCAGTATAATAATGATGATCAAATAGGAAAAAATTAACTACCATGATCAATATAATAATCTATGACAATTCCAAAGAACTCATGGGGAAAAATGCTTTTCACCTCCAGAAAGAGAACTAATGAACTCTTCAGATTGAAAAATATTTTTTTTTATTTTCAGGAGAGGATTCTGGTAAAATATCAGAGTAGGTTAAAACAATTTCAAGCTCTCCAGATTCTCACATGCTCGCCCCCCCGCCCAAGACAAAATGTGCCTCAGGGCAAAATCGAAGAGTAAAAATATACAAGAGTTGGTACAGAATAGTGGTCCATTGGGACAATTGAAGAAGATTCAAAAAAAGCTATGAAGCTAGAGGTTTGGCCCTAATAAAGTGTAGGTTACTTCCACTAAAACAGTAAGCGGTGAGCACTAAGGCTAGTTAAGTCAGGAGGCAGACATAGCCCCAACCACAGAATTTTCACCTCCTGAACAGTATGATGAATTGGACTTCTGAGTTGGAGAAGATTGAAGGAACCTCTACTGATAAAGACATCAGCCCAGATTTGCTGTTGAGACTGCCCTGGGTAAGAAGAAACCAGCAGGGTTCCAGTGAGTATAGGGGCAGTGGGGTAGAGATGCTGCTGGTGAGCATTTATAGAAGGGTTGAATAATGGATTTCAGTTCCAGGCCAGAGGGAAGAACTGAAGGAGGATTTCAGGGCAGAGGCACCATCTTTCATTCCTCAGGGATAGAGGTGATTATACTAAAAATTTCTATAATTTAAAAAAAAAAAAGTAGGCAAAAGAGAAAGAACCCAACCAAAGAAAGTTACTATGGGAACAAAAAGGAACAGAGTTTGTTTTCAGAGAAGAACTGAAGCAAAAAATTCTCTCTCTTATCCAAAAGAGTAATGTCAAATGGTCACCTGTTTAAAAATAATTCATAGAAGAATTCAAAAAAGTCTTTAAAAGTAAAATGAGACTGAGAAAAAGTTTAAAAATAGGAACAATTCAAGAAAAATAAGATTATGAAAAAGAAGGCATCCAACTAGAAAAGGAGATCCAGAATCTTAAGGAAGTAACTCCTTGAAATTGGAGGATGTCTCTCTTTTTTTTTTTAAACTTTGGCTCAGTTCTCTATTTGAAGAAGATGCTTATCAGAGAAAAAATTTCCTCATTGTTCTGATTTCTTTCTAATTTTGGCAACATTGGTTTTTGTTTGTAATCAAAATTAACCACTTTGTCTCTTGTGCTCTTTTTATCTTTTTTCTTTCATCATGAACTCTTTATCTATAAATGTGGAAGGTAGGTAACACTTTTCATAGTTCCCTAATTAGACACTTTATGTGTCTAAATCAAATACACATTTAGAACTTATGTGATGCAAAATGATAGTATTTGCCTAGATTCTTCCAGAAAGCTTTCTAGTTTTCCTAGCTGTTCTTATTGAATAGTGAATTCCTGCCAAAAAAGCTTGGATTATTTATGTAGATTTATTTTTATATACTTCAACTATGCTAAAGTCGTTAATTTTTAAAGTAAATTTTGAGTTGATTCTCTTGGGTTCTCTAAGAAAACCATTATATTACCTATAAAGAATGATAGTTTTATTTTCTCACTATGTATATTTATTTCCTCAATTTCTTTTTCTTGTCATTGTTGTAATTAGCATTTCTAGTATAATATTAAATAATAATCATGATAATGGATGTGTTTGCTTCACTTCTAATGAGAAGACTTGTAGTTTATTCTCATTTCAAATAAAGCTTGCTCTTGGTTCTAGTAAGATAATGCTTGTCAGTTTAAGGACAGCTTCATTTAATCCTGGGTTTTCTAGGACAGAATATTGTATTTTCTCAAAAAAAAAAAAAAGTGTCTGCATTTATTAATGTGATTATATGATTATGTGGGTTTTGTTATTGCTATGATTAATTGTGCTTATAGTTTTTCGATTTTTGAACTAGCCAATGTATTCCTGGTATAAATTCTATCTACTTATATCATCTCTGGGATATATTGTTGTACTGTTCTTGTGTTTTATTTAAATTTTATTAATGTTGATATTGGAATTTGGTCTCTAGTTTTTTCTCTGTTTTTGTTCTCCCTGGTTTAGGTATCAAAACCATCAAAAACCAGTCTCTTTTAATTGAGTCTAATTTTGCCCTTACTTTGTCTGAGGTCATGATTGCTACTCCTGTCATTTTATTTTTCAGCTAAAACATGATAGTTTCTCTTAATTTTACTCTGTGTATCTTTTTATTTCAAGTGTGTTTCTTGTAAACAACTTATTTTTGGCTTCTGGTTGCTAATCTATTATGCTAATCTCTTCCATTTTATGGGTGAATTCATCCCATTTATATTCACAATTATGATTGCTATTTCCTTCCATTGTACTTTCTTCACTCTAATCTTCCCATCTCTTTGTTCAAATGTTTATCACTCCTCCTTATTTACTCTTCTTTATATGTCTCTTTTATGTGAAGATTGTTTTTCCCATTTTTTACTCCTTTTAGTTTTAAAATCTATTTTCATATTTTCTATTTGCTCTATTTTCCCAGTCATTTGTTTTTCTAATGAGATATTTCACCATTTCTTTCATTCTTTAATACTTTTGACTTTTATGTTGCTATTGTTGTTTGTTTCTTGATGTGTCATGGAATCATTAACTTCTACTTCCTTATTTCTAATTTTTAAGTAATTATTTTCTTCATTCAGGTTTTGTACCTCTTATCATTTAGCTAATTCTGTTTTTTAAGGTGTTATTGCCTGTAGTATTTTTGTACCCCCCTTTACCAAGCTTTTAGTCTCTTTTCATAATTTTCTTATTTGCTCTCATTGTTTTCCCCAATTTTCCCTTTACCCCTGATTTTTTTAAAGGTTAAAAATCTCTACATTTAGCTTTCATATGAATTCTTTTAGGGCTTATATTCAATCTGCAGTTTTGTCTGTAGATGTTTTTATATGATTGTATTCTTCTAAGTTTGTGATTTGAGTTTCTCTAAAGTTCACAGTACCTTTTTATGATTAGGGTATCACTTTGTTTACTCATTTTCCCAACTCATTTCTTGACTTTGAACTTTATTTTATAGCTGGCTTTTGCTCACCTGGGGGGTGGATAGGGTTTGTCACTTTCTCAACTTTCAAACTTTTTTCCCCTGTTATTTCACAATTAATTTTGAAAATCTTTAAATTTTTGGCACTTCCAAGGTAGTGTCAACTGAGGAAGGTAGTGATCACTAGTCTTTTGGTCTTTGCTTTTGACTTGACCTGGGTTCTCAGACCACGACTTTTCTTTTCCCTAGAAATGCCACTTGGATATAAAGCTATTACTTCTTTTTGACTGTGATTTTCTCTGCCCTAGAATTGGTAATATGTTATGGAGTTATCAAACAATGGCTAGCCCTGCTCCCAGTATTAGCACAGAGGTCCATTGTAATCTTTTTTCTAAATAGGTCTTCAGCTCCTTTTTTGTCTCTGGGTAATCAGAGCTACCAATATTTATACTGCTGTTATCTCCAGCACAGCCCCCAAGACTCACAACTGCCACTAAACTTTGTTCCTAGCCAGCCACTTCTCCTTTTAACCTCCTAAGTTCTCCTGAACTAGACAAATATTTTTTCAAACTTTTATCTATGCTGCCTTAAAATCCAATCAGATACATTATTTTTAAACTCTTTATAAAGGAGTATTAGGAAAGCTTGACTAGTATACTACATTTACTCTGCCATTTTCAAATATTTTATTTCTTCCAATTGTTCCAAATAATCCAGGGATAACTAAAGTTCTATAAGATACATCACTGTATGATAATAATCTTTGACTATTCATTGACTTAACTTGAAGACCAAATTAAAGTACAAATTAATAAATTTTAAAACAATGCCAAGATTTTATGTGTACTTATTCTTATGTTTTTAATATTTCAGAAGCTTTAAATATGCTTTGTGCTTCTTTGGATCATGCCTCCTTGCACTGCAGTCATCTGTCAACATTATTTTTCATTGCTGAATCGGTTTTGTATAGAATCTGTTGTGATGCATCCCAGAAATCATATTTATATTCAAGCGAAATAAAATTGATAAAGGTACTTTAAAATTGACATTTTTTCCTTAATTTGCTACATATGTTCTCTTACCACTATTTTAGGACCTAAATAGGTTGTTATGTTTTATGATGAATTTTCCTTTTGTTTAGTTTTCTAATCTTTTTTCAATACACACTTTATTGTTTGATATAACATACCCAGAGGCATGAAAGGTAGCATGGTATAGTGGCCAGCTTTGAAGCCAAAAATTGCCCAAAAAAACAATTTATTTAATTTATTTAGCTTCTCAGTGTTCTAGGCACCTCTTTAAGATTACAATTTGCAGAGAAAGAACTAATCTATTTTGAAAGAATATGTTTCCTCACCTAAGGGACTTTTTTTTTTTTTTTAACCAAAGTAATCACAAATTCAGTCTCTATCTATATCCTCCTCAAAAAGGCAGAATTTTGACTTGAGAGGTGACCTCTGAACAAGGAAATCCTATCTCTGTCACATATTGGATGTGTGACCCAGAGAGTTATTTGACCTCTGGAAAACCTGACTGCAAAGAAAGTAGTGACCTTTATTGACAGGGCTTCCCATCAACTAATAGAAAAGCTGATGAAATCACAAATCACAAGTCCACTAGTCCTCATTTCTATAATGTATAGTAATTTTGTTTCATGATTTAAAAAATGAATATTTGGATAACCTTAGTTTTTCTACAATTAAGCTTTTGTTACTTTGACATTTAAATCTTCTCATACATAACCTTAAGTTGATATCTATTTTTATGCAATTAATTCCATTAGTATCAATCTTTTTTTTTTTTTTTTTTTTTTTTTTTTGCGGGGGGGAACTTTATAGCTTCATGTGTTACTTTAATAATCTTATGGTATTAGTCACTCATTCTCACAATAGATGAATTTTAAAATTTTGTTTAAAATTTTCTTTTAATTAGCAAAAATCTATTTTTTTCCCTCCCAAACACTTCCTTTCCCTGCATTGAAGATATTCAGTCAAGTCAAAAAAATCCTCTCATTGACCATGTCAAAAATGTATCTTAATCTATATTATAACTCCATCATTGGTCTATTTGGAGGGACTTAATATATTTCATCATTAGTTCTCTGGAATCATAATTGATCATAACATTTATCAAGATTCTTAAGTCTTTCAAGTTGTTGTTCTTTATCATCTTGTAATTGGATAGATTGTTCTCTGGTTTCAGTTCACTTGATTAAATGAGTTCGTATGAATTTTTTCAAGGTTCTTTGAAACCATCCTTTTTATCATTTATTGCTATACATTGTTATGTCCTGCTTTCTAGAGCCCCCATGCTGGGGTAATTAAAATATACCTTCCTAGTAGAGAAGTGATGAGGTGGGACTCCTGAAGATGGTGAAAAAATGGAGTCCATTTATTTCAAGGGCTTTCCCTCTTTTCTAATGTAACAAAAACAACACTGAGCATGTGGGACCACATAAACAACTTGCTATGTGGTTTGCCACCTGGTATCACTCTGCTTCAGTCACAACACAGGCTGATACTGCCCCTTGACTTCTCAGGAAGGCCTAGAACCCTTAGGGGAGATGGGGAGCCAAACCAGATATTGTTAGCGGGTTCCCTTTGGACTGAAGGCTCTTATACCTCACCCAGAGTTTCCCCTCTGACTGCGGCCCTCTACATCTTGCCCTTTCTTTGGGAGGAGCGACTTGATGTCTGTTTCTCCTCTCTATTGTCTGTCCTTGAGGATTAAGAGGTATAACCTTCCTGCTCCTCCTCCTCTTCCCCGCCTCCCCCTCCCCCCCCCCCATGAATGTTTTTCTCCTCACACTTCCTGGTCTTATCACCCAAGTTAAAATCTTTCCCTGTTTTAAAACTTGTAGGATTCATTAAAACCAATGTTACTCCATCGTATTGAGTTACTTGTCCTCCCACTAACTTCCAAGTCTCAAGCTCCAAATCCTCCTTCTTACAAAGACGTACACTCCAGACCATCTAAGAACTCGGTGATCTGCTTCTGAACTGCCAACAAACCTTGCTCCTAATCTAACTAAACCTGCTTCTTACTTCCCTCGGTAGGGAGGCTCATTTCTTAGTATTTGCCTCATTTTGGTTGAAAAATGAAAGTGACTAGACTAGCCCTTACCGATTCTTCCTGCTTGCCTATTTTTATACTTACCCTTCTGGGTCATGGGGACTTTTCCATTGAACTCATCCGATCCGAGCTGACTTGTATAGGACCTTACCTAGAACCCCATATTTGGGCACCAAATGTTGTGTCCTGCTTTCTAGAGCCCCAAAGTTGAGGAACTTGAGGATGAAAAGCATATTATTTTGAAAAAAATAATTTATGAGCAATTTAAAAAAACTAAGTTTAAATTTAAGATTAGGATGAAGGTTAAAGTTAAGGATTAGAGTTATTGGTTTGTAATATAATTTGTAATTTGGTATTTAGTATCCCTTCCTTCCTACTTTTCACCCCATTGTTTCCCTTGACATCCTTTATCTTCTGTCAAGACGAATTTTCCACTTTTTTGTGCTCTCTTTAATATTTTTATTTTCCCTAGTTACATGTAAAAAAGTTTTTTACATTTACATTTTTAAAACTTTGAATTCCAGATTTTCTTTCTTCTTTTCCCTCTCTCCACCCTTAGAGAAAACACATATGAAATTAAACAAAAAATTTCCATAAAAGTCATGTTGCAAAAGATTACCCCCCCCCAATAAAATGCTCAAGAAAAATAAAATTTTAAAAAAGTGCCTTAGTCTATATTCAGACACATCAGTTCTTTTCAATCTGTACAGATCCATCAGTTCTTTCTCTAGGTATGAGTAGCATTTTTCATCATAAGTCATAAGATTATCATAAGAGTCATCTTGGATCATTGTATTGCTAAGAATAGCAAAGCCATTTACAGCTGATCATCCCACAATATTGCTATTACTTTGTACGCAGTACATTTCACTTTGCTTCAGTTCATGATTTACTTTCCAGGTTTTTCTTTTTGAATTGGGAATTTGGTTTTAATATGCCTAGGAGTTTTCATGTTGGGATCTCCTTCAGAAGATCATCACTGTCTTCTTTCAATTTCTATTCCCCCTTGGATCTAGAATATTAGGATAGTTTTCTTTAATAATTTCTTGAAAGATGATGTCTAGACTCTCTCTTTGTTTTTATCATGACTTTCAGGTAGACCAATAAATTTTAAATGATCTTTCTTGGATCTATTTTTCAGGTCAATCATTTTTACAATGAAATACTTCACATTATTTTCTATCTTTTTCATTCTTTTGATTTTGTTTTTGTTTCTTGATTTCTCATAAAGTCATTGGCTTCCATTTGTTCAATTCTAATTGTTCAGGAATTATTTTCTTTCCTGAACTTTTTTACCTTCTTTCCCATTTGGCCAATTTTGCTTTTTAAAGGCATTCTTCCCCTCGCTTTTTTTCTATTTCCTTTTGTAAACACTCTCAATTCTTTTTTGCAATTTTTGAGATTTTAACTTCTTTATCCTTTTGCGATTGTATTTTAGTCTTCCTTGTTACTATAGTAGCTTTCTATGGTCAGAATCTTTTTTATGTTGTTTGCTTATTTCCCTAGTCTGTTATCTGGCCTTTAACTTCTTGTTAAAGTAGGGCTCTGTTTCCAGGGTGAAGGGTACATTGTCCCAAACTTCAGGGGTTTTGTTTATATATTGTTTTCAGAGATCCTTCTAGGGACCTGACCACAAGAACTTTTTTCTGCTCTGTAACTGTGAGGATGTCCTTCTCTATTGTACCTGTAAGATTTGGTGTACTAAAATAAATTATCAGAGTCCTTTCTCAATTCTAATAAAAAGACCTCCTGTGAAGCGAGACCTCTGGAAGATGATGTTCACTTCCACTCCCGCATAGCTGGTTTCCCAAGGTCCTCCCACCTTATTGACACCTTTCCTGCTGACCTGCATGTCCCCTCTCACACTTTACTTCTCTTGGTCAAATAGTTTCTTCAACTAATCTTCATGTTACAGGATATACAGGCCTCTCATTATCCTGAATACTCTCCACTGAGTATTCTCCAGGTTGTAAATGTTCTTCCTACAATTTGGCTCACAGAATTTAACAAAATACTGAAGATATGATTAAAAAAGAAAGACTACAAGACTATTGTTTCTTTTGTATCTTTTTTATTTCAATTTATCTTTGTATTTCATTAGCTTTTTTGCTTGCTATTTCATACTTGATTCATTTTTTACTTTAAATCTACTGAATCCTTCTTTCAACTATTGTCTCCCTGATTCTAACAGGTGATATTTTGAATACAAATATATTTTACACTTATTCTATTTTATTTGATATCTTAAATGAAAGTCTTTTTTTTATAGACATCATCTTCTTGTGGGTTCTCAGAAACTATGTTGAGAGTGCTCAAGCTTTGTCAAAATCCATCCCTAGACAATTTACTTAACTTAACCCTGTTAGCTTTAGTTTCCTCATCTGTGAAATAAACTAGGAAAGGAAATGACAAATCTCTCTAGATCTTTACCAAGAAAGCCTTAAATGGTATCAGACAAAGTTGGACCTGACTGAAATGACTCAGCAAGTCAAAAAAAAAAAAAAAAAAAGCAAACCATAAAAATATGATGTGTGTATACATGAACATGAATGTATATAGCATTCATTTATTAACATACAGATATACATAGACAAACATTATATATATACACAGATATCTATATGTTTCTACATACACACACATATACACAAATACACATACAAACCCTATATGGAAACTATACACATAAATACACACAAATTCATGGATAAATTCTGGAAAAACAAGTATTCTTCACCCATTTTGTTTTTCCTGTTTTGGTAGATAGGATTAAACTCTAGAGGGGTTTTTTTGTTTGTTTTTGTCCCTTTGGTGGCAATTGGGCTTAAGTGACTTGCCCAGGGCCGTATAACTGATAAGTATCTAAAGTTATATTTGAACTCAGGTCCTCTAGACTCTGGGGTTGGTTTTCTAACTACTGTGCCACATAGCTGCCTTTTTAAACTTTAAGTTCAACCAGTGTTACCTGTAAATAGAATCATCTGAAAGGATGCTCTTCAAAGAATTTTGTCCTGGATCTTTTCCATGATAGTAGACAATATCTTTGGCATATATCTCAGCTTCACTTCTCACCTGATATTAATAGTCACAAGGTTTCAAGAAAGTTATCACATTTTTGAAGGAACATTGTATAATTTTGACATAACATAGGAGAAATCTTGTTGGAAAAGAGCCTTTAAGATTACATTCTGCTCTGTCAAATAAAATATTTTTGAAAAATAGACAGCAACCAGTAAGTTCAATAGGCTCTTTTGTTTGCTGCAGCTTTCATATATGGTTTATATGCAATAGTTACTTTCCAAAAATCCTTGAAAAATGCCCTTTATGAGCATGTATATTAATCTCAAAATTTTCCTATTCCTGGTAATGTAAGTGTGTAGTTATTGATATTCTCTTGGGTTATCTTCTTCAAATAGTTGAGAATATAATGGATTAAATAAAATATATTGGATTAAATCAAAATTTAAATAAATTACCTTTTAATTGATTTAGTGTAACAGTAAATTCACTTTGTTTCTATGTGTGTATGTGTGCATGCATGTATATTTGAATAAAAACTAATTCATCAAAAATTTCCAGTTGAAGAATTATGAGATCATTTTTAAAATACAATATTATTTGTTTATGTTAGTCAGTTGCAGCAATAATTTATATTATTTATCCTATCATATCTATGACTCCTGACATTTTTAAGAAATATGTGGAAATGAAGGAGGACTGTATTTTGTATAAAATTTTCTGTAATTGAACTTTAATAGTGCATAAAATTAAAAAAATATATATATATACATATATGTGTATGTTTACACAGACACACACACTCCAACAGGATCTTGCTATTTAATTGAACTTACATCTCAGACTTTATGTCCATTTAAGTCTAGTGGGAACTTAAAAATATCTTTGATTAAAAGTTCTCTCACATGGAACAAAAGAATCATAAGGTACCCACATTTTCCTTTTTAAAAATTCTCTAAATAATATGTTTACAGGGCAGCTAGATGGCGCAGTGGATAAAGTATCAGCCCTGAAGTCAAGAGGACTTGAGTTCAAATTTGACCTGAGACAATACTTCCTAGCTGTGTGACCCTGGGCAAGTCACTTAACCCCAATTGCCTCAAGAAAAAAATAATATGTTTACATTTTAACTGATTTAGTGCAACAGTGGATTCACTTTCTCTCTCTCTCTCTTTCTATTTCTCTCTCTCTCTCTCTCTATGTTTTCTTTTCTTTGTTTTTTACAGATTGGATTTTTGACCTTTTTACGACTCTTTGTTTATCACCTGTATGGTAATCTAGAAGGCTTTGAAACACACTTACTTAGACTTCAACCATATTTATTTGGTAAAATATTTTCTTTAATTTACTACATCTAAAATGGTTTATATTACATAATGAAAATTCAAAATTATCTTGATAATCCTCAATTATATTTCTTACATGGGGAAAATTGTTTATCATAACAAGCATAAGGCATTTTATTGAACTGTTCTTAAATTAAAATCTATGTATAAATGGAACTTTTTGAAAAAAGAAAATGGAAATGAATGAAAATGAATATTGTATAATAATAATTATTCCCCCAAAGTTTTACCCTAGATAAGGAACAAAAAATAATAATCTCTTTCTCTTTGCAGAAATGGGAGAACTATGGAGAATATTGCATATATATCACACTTTGTTGACATATAGGCTAGCTTTGCTGAGCTGCCTTTTTCCTCTCTTTAAAAAAAAAAAATTATTACAAGCCTTGCATTGTTCAGTGGGGAAAAAAAGGAGAATATATTTAGCAATAAATAAGATATGAAAATAAAAAATTTTTGGAATAGATGGGAGCTACCTGATAGTGACTGCTGGAGATGCAACCCAGAATGAATCTCCTCTTGTGAGAGGATGATACAAGGAGACTGAGAGGCAGTTGCTGTTCTGACCTCTCTGACTGAGAAGCTGTTGTGTTGTCTGACCTCTCTCCTCTTCCCTCTGCCTCTAATTTATCTCATTCCAAGCCTGCAACACTTGTATCAGCAAAGGCTGCCTTGCAACTCCTTCAGATGTCATGATTGACAGCTATGGAGGCTCTCGGATAATTGACCTGTCTCTTAACAAAAGATGTCACATTTTTAAAAAATAATTTATAGTTTATTTTCCAACAAGTATCTGAAATACACATATCCCTTCAAAGAGTCCTAAATATTCACTAAATATTAGTGAAGATTAAGACTAATAGGTCTCCTAAATGTACATAGTGTTTGTATGTAAGCAATATTGTTTTGTCATATAATGATGTAGGCATATTTTATATATAATTAGATATAGTAATCATCTAGAAAAATTTTACTAGATGGATACTCGAATGAAGGTTATTGTAAAGAGAGATGATATAGAAGAATAGATAGAGAAATGCACTAAGAGCTAGGAAGGCCTTATACAAACTTTGGCATTGTGATTCTGAGAAAATCATTTAACTTCTTAGTGCTCTAGAAAATCCTCTAATGCTCTAAGCTGTAGAGAATGTCATAGATTACCTTATATTAATGAAATCACAGTTCTAACCCCTATCCTTAATATTATGATATTCTTAGGGTTCTCTTTGGGCAATTCAGTTCCTCAAATGAACTCAATGCTAAATATTGAGATACTTCTTATCTTTTGGTTTGGCTATTGCTGGCTATTTGAAATCAAAGAAAAATACTCTTCTATGAAAATTTTCAATATTTTCTCTGTAATCTATTCTTTGCCTTTCCTATTTTTGTCTATGCCATCACAGAGGTCAGGTTTATATCAGTAGAGAATAATAAAAATATCTTTCTAACTTGTGATCCTATACCCTTTTTATAAAACATGCTCCCTTTATATCTTTAAATTACTTAATTCATAAATATTTATTAAGCACTTGCTACATGGAAGTCACTGTTCTAAGTTCTGGGAATGCAAAAAGAGGTAAAAAACAGTTCTTGCCTTAAAAGAGCTTACAATATAATGGAGAAGATAACATGTAAATATATATATAGTAAGCCAAATACATGGGGGGAAGAGAAATAATTAAAATAAAAATAATTAAAAGAGGGAAAGCACTGGAAGTAAGGCTTCCTATACAAAGCCAAGGCGTCAGTAGTCAGAGCAGAGGAGGGATAGTGTCCAGGCTTGAGATACCTTGTTCTTGGAAAAGCCTGGATGCCAATGTTACTGGATTAAAAAGTACATGTTGAATTCTGAGGTACCACTACATACCTCTCAAATTGGCTAAGATGATAGGAAAAGATGGCGAATGTTGGAGGGGATGTGGGAAAACTGGGACACTAAAACATTGTTAATGGAGTTGTGAATTGATCCAACCATTCTGGAGAGCAATATGGAAATATGCCCAAAGGGTTATCAAACTGTGCATACCCTTTGATCCAGCAGGGTCTCTTTTGGATCTATATCCCAAAGAGATCATAAAAAAGGGAAAAGGACCCACATGTGCAAAAATATTTGTGGCAGGTCTCTTTGTAGTGGCAAGGAACTGGAAACTAAATGGATGCCCATCAGTTGGATCCCAGCTGAATAAGTTATGGAATAGGAATGTTATGGAATAATATTCTTCTATAAGAAACCATCAGAAGGATGATTTCAGAGAGACTTGGAAAGATTTAGATGAACTGATGGTGAGTGAAGTGAATAGAAACAAGAGAATATTGTACAGAGCAACAAAATTATATGATGATTGATTCTGATGGACGTGGTTCTTTTCAACAGTGAGGTGATTCAGACCAGTTCCAATGATCTTGTGATGGAGAGAGCCATTTATACCCAGAGAAAGAACTGTGGTGACTGATTGTGGCTCACAACATAGTATTTTCACCTTTTATGTTGTTTGCTTGCTTCTTGTTTTCTTTCTCATTTTCCCCTTTTTGATCTGATTTTTCTTGTGCAGCATGATAATTATGGAAATATGTATAGAAGAACTGCACATGTTTAACATATATTAGATTACTTGCTGTCTAAGGGAGGGGCAGAGGAAAGGGAAGGAGAAAAAAATTGGAACACAAGGTACAGGTTGAGTAGGAAGGTATAAGAAGACTAGACTTATAGAAGGAGGCTATGTCATGCAGGGCTTTTAATGCCAAACATAAAATTTTGTATTTATTCGTGGAAGAATTAGCAACCACTGGAATTTATTAAAAAAGTTAGGTGACATGTTAAGACCTGCATTTTAGGAAAATCACTTTAGTGGCTGAAAGTAGCATGGATTGAAGTGTGCAGAGATGTGAGACAGGCAGATTCAACATCAGGTTATTGTAAAGTGGCAGATAGAAGTTAAGTGCAGGTAGAGAGAACTGTCATTGAGTATAGTTAGTGTCTCAAGTTATAGACAATGAGTTAGAATGCAATAAGCTTGTCATCTGCATAGAAGTGGTAAGGAAATGGGGCAGGAAAGGTAGATTTGAAAATCATCATCATAATAATGGTAATTAAATCTATGGGAGCTAACGAGATTACCAAGTGAAGTAATATAAATGGAGAAAAGAATAGAACCCAGGACAGAACCCTGAGGGCTTCTGGGATTAGATGTTATCCAGAGGATGATCCAGGAAAAGAGTCAGAGAAGGAGTGGTTCCATGAGTAAGAAAAGACCCGGAGAGAGTGAAAGTGGTGTTCTGAAAACCTAGAGAGGAAACAGTATGGAGGAAAGAGTGATCTATAGTATCAAAAGCTGCAGAGAGATGAAGATGAATGAAGTCTTAGAAAGTCAATGGTTTTGTCAACTAAGACATAATAATTTTGGAGAGAGAAGTTTGGTAGAATGATTGCACTGGATCATGGATTGTAAGAGGTTAAGAAGAATGTGAGAGGAAAATGAAAGTACCTTCTGTAAAATGACCTTTTTGAAGAATTTAGTTATACCAAAGGCAGAAGAGAAAGAGGAAAATAGCAGAGATGGAAGAATCAAGTTGGGGTTTTTTTTAAGCATAGAAGAGACATGTGCATGCTTGTAGGCAATAAGAAACAATATGTCTAAAATGTATGTTTCCATTGCTTTCCAAATCTTCCTCTAGCTTTCTCATCACTACTACTGACAATATTCATATAAATATATGAAGCTAGGAATTTTGACTCTTTTGTATTAGCCGGTGATGCAGTGAACTAGGATATAGGAACCTGGTTTCAAAGACCAGTTTTTCTACTTGTATAAAGCTGAGCAATTTATTAAATTTCCTTGGGCTTTATTTTCCTCATCTGTAAAAGGAGGGTGTTGGATTAGACGAATTCTAAAAGCTAAATATATTACATAATGATCCAGTACTTACTTTTTCCTTTCATTTTCCATCTCTATAGCATTTCCTAGATTTCTTTTTCCTTTCTATTCCTACAATCACAGGTTTAGGTCTTAATCAAATTTATTTCTCTTAGAAGGCAGCAGCTAATTATTATTATTATATTATTATTGAAAGAGAGGAATATTTAGTGAGTATTTACAAATAAATACAGCTTTCTCAAGAATTATTTTTTTTAAGTACAGGGTTAATTTTTAAACAAAATTTGACAAAATCTCTCATGGATAGTCTTTGTGGGCAAAAGTGAGAAATATGGGTTAACAAACAATTCAGGGAGTTGGATTTAGAACTGAATGACTAAAACAAAACAATATTCATTAATCAATGAAATCTTGAAAGGATGTTCTATGTGATCCTAGAGACCTTTCCTTGATCAATGACTGAGATGACGACATAGGTGACATACTTCTCAAATAGGCAAATGATACAAATTTGGAGAGATATGCTTATCAAATGTGCAGATAACACAAATTAAGAAAGATAGCTTACATATTGGATAATAGTCAGGATTCAAAGGCATTTCAACAGACTAAAATGATAGAATAAAGCCAGTCAATCAGTCAACATTTATTTAATACCTACTATGTGCTAAGGGACTAGTACTAAGTAATAGGTATGAAAGAAAGTCAAAAGGCAATCACTGTTTTCAGGGAGCTCACAATCTAACGGGAAAAAGTATGCAAACTACTATGTACAAGCAAGGTATACATATATGTGTATATATATATATATATATATATATATATATATATTCACATATCTATGAAAAGTTTAAAATAATAAGCAAAGGGAAGGCACTAGAATTAAGTTGCGCTAGGAGAGGCTTCTTATAGAAGATCCTTATAGAAGATGGGATTTCTAAGCAGTACCTAAAGGAAGCTAGGTAAGTCAGCAAGCAAAAATGAAGAAAGAGAGCATTACAGATATTGATGGCATCCAGTAAAAATGCTTGGAGATAGGCTAGAATGTCTTGTTCAAGAAACAATAAGGAGAACAGTATTCTATTCACTGGATCACACAGTATATAATTTGGTGATTGGGAATGTAAGCCATAAGAAAACTGGAAAAGTGGGAAGAGGATGTAAATTTTGAAAGGTTTTGAAAAGCGAGAGGATTTTATATTGATCCTTAAAGTGATAAGGAAATGTAGAGTTTAAATTGGGTTCAGAAAGTCGGCTTCACAAGTACAAAACATGGAAGCATGGCTAGAGGGCAATTTGTCTTTAAAAAATTGTGGAGGGCTTAGTAGATTGCAACGTCAATATGAGACAACATTGAAATGACAACCCAAGCTGTGATTTTAAGTTGTATTGAAAGAGGCATAAATTGTGTTTGGAACTAGAAAAATGGTAGTTTTACTGTGTTTTGCTCTTATCTGACAGCATTTGGTATTGCATATGCTTAATTGGAAGAGTAATTAAAATTATTTTCTTTGCAGAATAAGGAACAACAAGTGAAAGTTGAAGAGAGGTAGATTTCAGCTTGATATAAGGAAAAACTTTTGACAATTGAGAGTTATCCAAAAATAGAATTAGCTTGCATTTGGAGGTATCCTCTCATGAAAGGCCTTCAAGCAAAAGCCAAATGATTTTTTGGAGATATGAATTGAATTATTTTTCAGGAAGAGTTGAACAAGATACCCTCTGAAATTTTTTGTACAACTGAAATTCTCTTATTTTGTCATTCCATCTTGATGACATCTCTTTCTCTAATCTCTTTCCAATTTATCCTTTCAAAGCAACAAGAATCATTTTAAGTATGATTTTGATCATGTCATATGCCTTTTTGGAATCATATAATTCTATAGTCTTTTAAAAATATTTTTATTATTTTCCAGTTATATGTAAAACAGCTTGTTTTTATATTTTTCCTGATTATACATGTATATTAATTTTAATATACATTTATGAATCATGCTGGAAGAGAAAAATCATAACAAAAGGAAAAAACCATAAGAATAAAAAAACAGAAGAAAAAGAAAAAAAAAAATGAACATGGCATTGTTCTCTCAGTTCCATATTTCTCTCTGAAGATACAAAAGGCATTTTCTATCCAAAGTTTATTGGGATTGGGATTGCCTTGGATCACTGAACTGTTGAGAAGTCTTTCATAGTTGATCACTACACAATCTTGTAATTATTGTATACAACATATTCCTAGTTCTGCTTGTTTCACTCAGCATCAGCATCTGCCTAAATTGGTCTACTTGTTCAGTGCCAAACCAATCAAACTGCCAAAAATTATTTTTTAGAGCTAGAAAAAATAACAAAAAACATTTGAAAGAACAAAAGTTCAAGAATATAAAGGGAATTAATGAAAAATAAAATAGAAAAGATGGTGGCCTAGCAATATCAGACTTAAAACTATATTATAAAACAGAAGTCATCAAAACCATTTGGTATTGCTAAAAAATAGAGTGGTGAATCAATGAAATAGTAATATAATATTTGATAAACCCCAAAATTCTAGCTTTTGGAGTAAAAATTCATTCTTTCACAAAAATTGCTGGGAAAATTGGAAAATAATATGTCAGAAATTTGGTATATAATTACATCTTACATCCCATCCCAAAATAAGGTCAAAATGGTTACATGATTTGGGCATAAGCAAATTGGGAGAGAAAAGGATAGTTTACCTATCAAATCTTTGAAGAAAGGAGGAATTTATGACCAAAGAAAAACTAGAGAACATTATAAAATGCAAAATGGACAACTTTGATTATATTAAATTAAAAAGGTTTTGGACAAAACAACACAAATGATTAAAAGGGAAGTACAAAGTTGGGAAAAAATTTTTACAGCCAGTGTTTCTGATAAAGGCCTAATTTCTAAAATATATAAAGAACTGTCAAATTTATAAGCATAAGTCATTCCCTAATTAATGAATAGTCAAAGGATATGAACAGACAATTTTCACATGAAGAAATCAAAGCTGTCTATAATCATATGAAAAAATGCTCTAACTATTGATTAAAGAAATGCAAATTTAAAAAATTTTGAGGTATCACCTCATATCTCTCAGATTGACTAAGATGACAGGAAAAAATTATGATAAATGTTGGAAGGGATGTGGGAAAACTAACACACTAGTGCTTTATTGGTGGAGTTGTGAAATGATCCAACCATTCTGGAGAGCAATTTGGAATTATGCTAAAGTGCTAATAAACTGTATATACACTTTGATCCAGCAGTACTATTATTAAGTATGTATCCCAAGGAAATAAAAAAGGAGGGGAAAGACCCATATGAAATGTTTGTAGCAGTTCTTTTTGTGGTGGCAAAGAATTGGAAAATGGATAGATGCCCATCAACTGGGGAATGGCTGAATAAGTTATGGTGTGTGTAAGTAATGGAAGATTGTTGTTCTATATGAAATAATGAACAAAATTAGAAAGGCCTGGAAAGATTTATGTGAACTGATGGTGAGTGAAACAATTCTGTAGTCTTTTACATAAAATTAAGACTCATGATTTAGACTATGGCTATTCCATCTCCCCTTAGGATTGTAGCGATAACCCAGTGCTATTGGATTTTCTAATAATATGACTTATGATTTTCCCCATGATTATCAATTTATTTTTAATTTTCAGTTAGGTAGGCTTAATTATCCCTTATAAAGTTTGACATATCCTCCTATAAGTACATATGTGTGTATATATATATATATATATATATGTGTGTGTGTGTGTGTGTGTGTGTGTGTGTGTAATACACACACACACACAGAGTACAGGAGAAAGTAAATTAAAGTTTAAAAAATACACATGGAAGATTTGGATTGCTAGAAGTGCTTTGTTTCCCTTCATGGGGGCTTTGGTGGGAGGGGATTTCATGAAGTCACCTTTAGGCATGCTCATGGCAAAAAAGTATTTTATTAAGGTAGATTTTAACCTTCTTAGAAATGTATACTCTTAGAAAATTATCTGTGGGCATTGAAAGATTAAATGATTTGTCCAGGGTCATACGAATTCAAGTTTTCCTAATTCCAAGGCTATCTCTATATTATTCTACACTGCAACTTCCTGAAAGTTAACAGTATTCTAATTGACTTGTTGGAGGCAGCAGGGCTTAAAAGTGTGATGAGTCTGAAGCTTCAATTAGAATGAAAATATGTTGAGTCTGCATTTTAATGACACCAATTAATACTAGCATTTTAGAAAGAGTTGGGCCAAAAAACAAAAACAAAACAAAACTAGATTAGGGATGTTAATCATAAAGTAATTGTCTGTATTGATTATGCAGCTATTATGTATTTATTGTGGTGTTTTGCTTAATTGATAACCTCCATACATAATTGAGGAATAACTGTATTTAACTGGACACTTAGTCATGATGAACTAGCTGTATTACTTTTGACTTGTTTACACTGCAATATTATATTGCCCTACTTTCAGATTTTAAATACTTAGGTTAAATATAGTATAATGAGTAGAAGATTGATATAATTAAATGTGAAATAATGTTTTGAAAACCTTTTTTTCATACAATAGCACTTTATTTTTGTGAAGACACCTACAGCAAGTATCCCAACATTCTTTCAATTATCAGTTTTATGAAAATGACTGGTGAAGTCATTTGCTTTCCAGGAATATCTGAAACACATGAGGATACTGATACAAAGCAGGATGTGATTTTTCCTGGCATGGTAGGTAATCATCTGATACATCAGACAGCATTATCATTAAGGGACAAGTGTGGGTTGTGGCTTGGCACAGGGTGGATGCATAACCTGGTTGATAGCCCAGAATTCTGGTTGTCTGTTGTCATGTCTATTAATATTGGTACACAGATACAGAGGGAATTCTCAAGAGAGAAATCTTAGGGACAATCAATGAATTCTGACCACAACCTTTCTTATATTGTGCTCAAAAGAGCTTTGCATACACATCATACTTTTCCTAAATAAATCTGGTTAAACCAGTTATTGATACATAGGATGTTCCATTTACTTGGTTGGAATTATGGTCAAATATAGAGTAATTTCTGAACTCTAGGCCTTAGCAATAAGTCAGTCCATATATCTTTCATCTTATCCTCTATAGTTTGGGGTACACACACACACACACACACATCTTGTTTTTACATAATTATTTGCATATTTTCTACTCCATTAAAATATGAGTTCATTGAAAACAGGGACTTAATTTGTTGGTTTTTGTTTTGTTTTATTTTGCCTTTTTTTTTTTAATCTCTAGTATACATGCCAGGTATGTAATACATATTTGTTGTAATATTCGTAACATCTTAATACATGTTTGTTGATTTTTTTTGGGGGGGGGGAAGGGAGGAGTAGTTCATTTATGGCTTAGTCAATTTCTTTTTCTAAGATTAGGTTAAGTTCTCTATTTCTTAGCCTGTTGATATTTTAATTTTCTATTTTTGTAAATGTCCATCCATTTAATTTAGGTGATCAAAGTAATTTATTTTTCATTTTTTTCAATTATATGAATTCAATTTTTTTAGTTTTGATGCTGGTGACTTGGTTTTATATTTTCTTTTTTAAATAAAATGAATGTTTTATACATTTTATTGTTTAAAAAGCAAAATGGCTTCTAGTTTTATAATTCAATTTTTTTCAATTTTGTTCATCTTTTTAATTTTAAGGATTTCTATTTTGATGATTGTTTTTTATAAATTTGTTGATTTTTTAGATTTTTCTAGTGGCCTATTTAGATAACTTTGTTGATCTGCTTTTCTTTTCTATTTTTTATTGATAAAAATGTCTAGAAATATAACTTTCCCCAAAAAAACCTGCTTTGGCTGTATTTCAGAAATTTGATTTGTTGTCTCATTTTAATGGAATTTTAATTTTTAATATAATGGAATTTTAATTTTTAATATAATGGAATTTTAATGGAATTACCTATTGTTTCTTTGATCTGATCTTTAAATCAATGATTCTTTAAGCAATTTAATTTCCCACAAATAATTTGACAGTCCTTTATTTATTGTTGCATTGTATTTGCTAAAAGATGTGCTTAATATTTCTATTTTCTTTCATTTGTTTGTAAGATTTTTTTTTTTAACAGTACAAGGGTTAGCTGATTTTGCCCTAAAGGCCAAATCTGGTCTGTTTTTTATTTGTTAACTTTTTAAATTTTTTGGGCCACACAAAAGCAGATAATAAGTCAATGTTGGCCTGTGATCCATAGTTTGTGGGCCCTTTCTAGTACATGATTAATTTTTGTAAAATGCTATGCACAGCTAATATATTTAGTCCATTCTATTCATATTCATAATCTTCAGGTTTCCATCATTTCTAAAATTCTATTCACATCCTTAACATATTATTTATTTTATGTTAGATTTGTCTAGTCTGAAAAGATTGCAATGAGGCCCCCTCCACTATTATGCTTTTATTATTCATTTCTCCTGCAACTTATTAACATTTCCTTAAAGTATTTAGATATTAAGCTATTTGGTATATAAATGTTAAGTACTGATATTAATTCATTGTCTTGGGTACCTTTTCAGTAAATGTAACTTCATTTTCATTTTTTTTTAATCTAGTCTATTATTGCTGATACTTTGAAATCATTCTTGCTACACTTGCATTTTTAAATTTCAGCTGAAACCTATTTGTGTTCCAGCTCCTTGTTTTGATTTTGCATGAATCATTATTTTTCCAGGTGTGATTCTTTTAAACAATGTCTTTTCAGAATCTACTTTCTAATCCATTCTACTATCCTCTTCAATTTTATGTGAATTTATCAAATTCAAATTCACAGTTATAGTTGATGTGTTTTTACCTCTACAGCATATTCTTTTATTCTTTTCCCCATCTTTGTTTCCTGCAGTAGTTCTCTAGATCTGATACAGTTTGATTTTATGTTCTGCTCCTTTTCTCTTTTACCTGGGCAAAACCCAATCTTTCTATCACTTTTTTTTTTTTTTATTTTTTTTTTTAATTTAATAGCCTTTTATTTACAGGATATATACATGGGTAACTTTACAGCATTAACAATTGCCAAACCTCTTGTTCCAATTTTTCACCTCTTCCCCCACCCCTCCCTAAATGGCAGGATGACCAGTAGATGTTAAATATATTAAAATATAACTTAGATACATAATAAGTATACATGACCTAAAACATTATTTTGCTGTACAAAAGAATCAGACTCTGAATTATTGTACAATTAGCTTTGTGAAGGAAATCAAAAATGCAGGTGTGCATAAATATAGGGATTGGGAATTCAATGTAATGGTTTTTAGTCATCCCCAGAGTTCTTTTCTGGGTATAGCTGGTTCAGTTCATTACTGCTCCATTAGAAATGATTTGGTTGATCTCGTTGCTGAGGATGGCTGATCCATCAGAACTGGTCATCATCTAGTATTGATTGTTGAAGTATATAATGATCTCCTGGTCCTGCTCATTTCACTCAGCATCAGTTCGTAAGTCTCTCAGGCCTTTCTGAAATCATCCTGTTGGTCATTTCTTACAGAACAGTAATATTCCATAATTTTCATATACCACAATTTATTCAGCCATTCTCCAACTGATGGACATCCATTCAGTTTCAGTTTCTAGCCACTACAAAAGGGCTGCCACAAACATTCGTGCACATCCTTCTTTATAATCTCTTTGGGATATAATCCCAGTAGTAACACTGCTGGATCAAAGGGTATGCACAGTTTGATAACTTTTTGAGCATAGTTCCAAACTACTCTCCAAATGGTTGGATTCGTTCACAACTCCACCAACAATGAATCAATGTCCCAGTTTTCCCACATCCCTCCAACAATCATCATAATTTTTCCTGTCATTTTAGCCAATCTGACAGGTGTGTAGTGGTATCTTAGAGTTGTCTTAATTTGCATTTCTCTGATTAATAATGACTTGGAGCATCTTTTCATATGACTAGAAATAGTTTCAATTTCTTCATCTGAGAATTGTCTGTTCATATCCTTTGACCATTTTCAATTGGAGAATGGCTTGATTTTTTATAAATTAGAGTTAATTCTCTATATATTTTGGAAATGAGGCCTTTATCAGAACCTTTGACTGTAAAAATATTTTCCCAGTTTATTGCTTCCCTTCTAATCTTGTCTGCATTAGATTTGTTTGTACAAAAACTTTTCAGTTTGGTATAATCAAAATTTTCTATTTTGTGGTCAGTAATGATCTCTAGTTCTGCTTTGGTCATAAAGACCTTCCCCTTCCACAGGTCTGAGATGTAAACTATCCTATGTTCCTCTAATTTATTAATGATTTCATTCTTTATGCCTAGGTCATGAACCCATTTTGACCTTATCTTGGTGTACGGCGTTAAGTATGGATCAATGCCTAGTTTCTGCCATATTAGTTTCCAATTTTCCCAGCAATTTTTATCAAACAGTAAGTTCTTATCCCAAAAGCTTGGGATCTTTGGGTTTGTCAAAGACTAGGTTGCTATATTTGTTGACTGTTTTATCCCTTGAACCTACTCTATTCCACTGATCAACTAATCTATTCCTTAGCCAATACCAAATAGTTTTGGTAACTGCTGCTCTATAATATAATTTTAGATCTGGTACAGCTAAGCCACCATCATTTGATTTTTTTCATTAATTCCCTGAAATTCTT
This sequence comes from Sarcophilus harrisii, assembly GCF_902635505.1. Taxonomy (NCBI): domain Eukaryota; kingdom Metazoa; phylum Chordata; class Mammalia; order Dasyuromorphia; family Dasyuridae; genus Sarcophilus; species Sarcophilus harrisii. Next base: position 201,528,165 of record NC_045426.1, read on the forward strand.
GACCTTTTGTTTTCCATATGAACTTTGTTGTTATTTTTCTAGGTCATTAAAATAGTTTTTGGGAGTCTGATTGGTATAGCACTAAATAAATAGATTAGTTTAGGTAATATTGTCATCTTTATTATATTTGCTCGCCCTATCCAAGAGCATTTAATATTTTTCAATTGGTTAGATCAGACTTAATTTGTGTGAAAAGTGGTCTGTAATTTTGCTCATAAAGTTTCTGATTTTCCCTTGGCAGATAGATTCCTAAATATTTTATATTATCAGTAGTTACTTTAAATGGAATTTCTCTTTGTAACTCTGACTGTTGGATTTTGTTAGTGATATATAAGAATGCTGATGACTTATGTGGGTTTATTTTATAACCAGCAACTTTGCTAAAGTTGTGGATTATTTCTAATAACTTTTAGCAGAATCTCTGGGGTTCTCTAAGTATACCATCATGTCATCGGCAAAGAGTGATAATTTGGCTTCCTCATTGCCTATTCTTATTCCTTTAATCTCTTTCTCAGCTCTTATTGCTATAGCTAGCGTTTCTAATACAATATTAAATAGTAACGGTGATAGTGGGCAACCTTGTTTCACTCAGATCTTATTGGGAATGGTTGCAGTTTGTCTCCATTACATATGATGCTTACTGATGGTTTTAAATAGATGCTGCTGATTATTTTAAGGAAAAGTCCATTTATTCCTATACTCTCAAGTGTTTTTAATAGGAATGGATGTTGGATTTTATCAAATGCTTTTCTGCATCTATTGAGATGATCATATGGTTTTGTTAATTTGGTTATTAACATGGCCAATTATATTGATAGTTTTCCTAATATTGAACCAGCCCTGCATTCCTGGTATAAATCCTACTTGATCATAGTGTATTATCTTGGAGATGATTTTCTGTAGTCTTTTTGCTAATATCTTATTTAAGATTTTAGCATCAATATTCATTAGGGAGATTGGTCTATAATTTTCTTTCTCTGTTTTCAGCCTACCTGGTTTAGGTATCAGTACCATGTCTGTGTCATAGAAGGAATTTGGTAGGACTCCTTCATTCCCTATTTTATCAAATAATTTATATAGCATTGGGGCCAATTGTTCTTTAAATGTTTGGTAAAATTCACATGTAAATCCATCTGGTCCTGGGGATTTTTTCTTAGGGAGTTGTTTAATTGCCTGTTCTATTTCTTTTTCTGAAATGGGACTATTCAAGCAATTTACTTCCTCCTCGTTAGTCTGGGAAGTCTATATTTTTGGAGGTAGTCATCCATTTCACTTAGGTTATCAAATTTATTGGCATAAAGTTGAGCAAAATAACTCCTTCTTATTTCTCTAATTTCCTCTTCCTTGGTGGAAAGTTCTCCTTTTCATTTTAAGACTACTAATTTCATTTTCCTCCCTCCTTTTTCTAATCAGATTTACCAAAGGCTTATCTATTTTATTGGCTTTTTCATAGAACCAACTCTTAGTTTTATTAATTAGTTCAATAGATTTTTACTTTCAATATTTTTAATTTCTCCTTTTAATTTTAGAATTTCCAATTTAGTATTTGATTGGGGTTTTAATTTGGTCTTTTTAGTTTTTTAGTTGCAAGCCCAATTCATTAATCTTTTCTTTCTCTGATTTATTCAAGTAAGCCTCTAAGGATATAAAATTCCCTCTTATTACGCTTTGGCTGCATCCACAAATTTTGGTATGATGTCTCATCATTGTCATTATCTTGAGTGAAATTATTAATTGTATCTATAATTTGCTGCTTCACCCAATCATTCTTTAAGATGAGATTGTTTAGTTTCCAATTACTTTTTGGTCTATTTCCCTAATTTTTGTTGAATGTAGTTTTTATTGCATCATGATCTGAAAAGAAAGCATTTACTATTTCTGCTTTCTTGCATTTAATTTTGAGGTCTTTATGTCCTAATATATGGTCAATTTTGAATAGGTTCCATGAACTGCTGAGAAGAAAGTATATTCCTTCTATCTCCATTCAATTTTCCAAAGATCCAACATACCTAATTTTTCTAATATTCTGTTTACTTCTTTAATTTCTTTCTTATTTGTTTTGTGGTTTGATTTGTCTAATTCTGAGAGTGCAAGGTTGAGATCTCCTACTATTACAGTTTTGTTGTCTATTTCTTCTTGCAACTCTCTTAACTTCTCCTTTAGGAAGCTGAGTGCCATACCACTTGGTGCATATATGTTTAATATTGATATTGCTTCGTTGTTTATGTACCCTTTAGCAGGATGTAGTTTCCTTCCTTATCTCTTTTAATTAGATCAATTTTTACTTTTGCTTGATCTGAGATAAGGATGGCTACCCCTTTTTTTACTTCACCTGAAGCATAATAGATTTTGCTCCAGCCTTTTACCTTTACTCATATGTATCCCCTGCTTTAAATGTGTTCTTGTAAACAACATATTGTAGGGTTCTGACTTTTGATCCAGTCTGCTATCTGCCTCCTCTTTATGGGAGTTCATCCCATTCACATTTAGGTTAGAATTACTAAATCTGTATTTCCTGCCATCCTAATAACCCCAGATTGTGCTTTACTTATTCTTGCCTCCCCAACCCTCTTTCCCCTTTTAAACTTATGTACCCCTCTTGTATCACGATACTTATCCTCTTTATAATCCCTCCCTCCCCTTTGAGTCTTTCCCCTTCCTTCCCTTATTACTCTTTTCTTTTCCTTTCCTCTCCCCGTTTTAATGAGGCGAGAGAGAATTTTCTCTAAAACAAATGTCAATTATTTTTCCTTTGAGCCAACTCTGATGAGAGTAAGATTCACACAATGTTCCTCCCTCTCTAAATTCCCTCAGATATGATAAGTTTCCTTAGCCTCTTTGTGGGATGTGGTTTCCTCTTTTATCCCTCCTTCCCACCTTATTCTGCCATCATCCCTTTTCCATATCTACTTCCTTTTTTATGTTATATCAGTACTATCAAATTTTACATGTATTTTTTTGTATATCCACAACAGAAATACAATTCTCAAGAGTTATTTTTACCTTTTCTGCATCTCTTGAGTTCTATTCTTGGAGATCAAATTTTTGTTTAATTCTGGTTTTTCTTCAGAAACAAATGGAATTCATTTGTTTCATTAAATGTCCATCTTCTTCCTGGAAGAAAATGCTCAGCTTAGCTGGGTAGTTTATTCTTGGCTGCATCCCAAGTTCTTGTGCCTTTCGAATATCATATTCCAGGCCCTTCTTTCCTTTAATGTAGAGGCAGCCAGATCCTGGGTGATCCTTATTGTGGCACCTCGGTATTTAAATGGTTTTTTTGGCTGCTTGTAAAATTTTTCCTTTATCTGATAGTTCTGAAATTTTGCACACAATATTCCTTGGTGTTTTTATTTTAGGGTTTCTTTCAGAAGGTGTTCGATGAATTCTTTCAATGCCTATTTTACCTTCTGATTCTATTACATCTGGGCAGTTCTCTTTGATGATTTCTTGTAAAAATAGTATCTAGGCTCTTTTTTCATCATAGTTTTGGAAAGTCCAATAATCCTCAGATTATCTCTCCTAGATCTATTTTCCAAGTCTGTCATTTTAGCAAGTAGATAATTCATGGTTTTTCCAGTTTGTCATTTTTGGTTTTGCTTGACTGATTCTTGCTGTCTCAATGCATCATTAGTTTCAATTTGTTCAGTTCTAATTTTTAAAGAATTATTTTCTTCATTAGCTTTTTACTTCTTTCTGTATATGTCCAATTGAGTTTTTGAATGTATTGTTTTGGTCTGTGGAATTTTTTCCATTTCACTAATTTTTTTTTAGTGAATTATTTTCTTTTCAATTCACCGATCCTACTTTCTTGCGTGTTCTTTGTCTTTTCCAATTCACGGATCCTACTTTCTAGTGAATTCTTTATTTTTCAATTCACAATTCTTACTTTCCTGTGATTTTTTATTTTTCCAATTCACCAATTTGCACTTCCTGGAATTTTTTAACTTTTCAATTCAGTATTTCAGGAAGTTCTTGCTCTCTTGTAAGGCTTCTCTTTCCTTTCCCCATTTATCTTCTAACTCTCTTTGAGACTTTTAATGGTCTCTTCTATGAGAGCATTATGTAAAGGAGGACAGTCTGATGCATTTTGCTGTTTGAGGTCTCTTCAGGTTTGCTGACCTGCTCTTTTTCTGCATAGAAGCTGTCGATTGTTCTTTTCATCTTTTTATTCATGTTTTAAAGCCTTTAGGGTAGGTCTCCTAGGCAAGGGGTTACCAGCTTCCTCTGCAGAGCAGGGAAAGATTTAAGCGATTTCCGGCTCCGAGGTATGGGAGTGCTCTGGGTGAGGTTTTCCCTTCCCCCAACAGGAAGTGGATTCAGCACTGGCCGAGCTATCAAAGCGGCTTAGTGGGGCTGAGTGGATTAGTCGATTGCCCTAGGCTAGAGACTAAGTGGTGAAAGTGTCACTGCCCCAGGCCGGAGCCTCTTGTGGGACTGTGAGTATTAGCAGCTGAGCGCAGACCCGACCGCCCAGAACTCTGCCCCAGTGTCTCTGCCCAATGCATCGCCCTGGAAAAGCTCTATGGCCCCAAGCTGAGCTCCCCACTGTGCAGATTGAGGCTAACCGGCTGCGTCCTCCTGCCTTGCAGGATCACAGCTGCCCAAGGAAAAGCCCTTACTGCGGGTTGGGGCGCTGCTTGTGCTGAGATCTGTGCTTTCACCCTCGGTTTGAGACCTCCTCGGAACCTAATTTCTCTCCCGTCTGCCCGATCTCCCCTGGCCCGTAACCAACCTTTTTGGCAGGACTGCAGATTTTCTTTGGCAGGTGAGTTGTTCTACTTCTTATCTTTCCGAATTGTAGCAGTCAAGACTATTTTTGAGGCTCGATATAATATTGGTAACGAGGGTAAGAGAAGAGCTTAGAAAGTCGCGTGTGTCTTCTCCACCATCTTGGCTCCGCCCCCTAAATCCTTTCTATCACTTTTAAACCCATCTGTAATTCACCTCTTGCATTTAGAGTTTGTTTTGCTTATGATCATTTTATTCTACTCCCCTTTTCATTCTCTTTCTCCATTGAATGAAATACATATATATGCATGTATTTATCTATTTATCATCTATTTTATATGTGTATATGTATGTATGTATATAAATACATATATATACATATATGTGTTTGTTTCTGTCTCTAGTTCATGTGAAATAGAGGTTCAGATTTCACACATTCCTTTGAATGTGTGAAAAGAAAATCTTTTTTTTGCATAGTCTACTACTGATGAGTCTCAGTTACTTCTCCACAACCTTTGAAACTGTTGACCACCCTCTCCTTGATACCCTCTTCTCTTACGTTTTTGGGAGACCACTGTCTCCTGGTCCATCTCCTATCTATATGACCATACTATCTTTTTTGTTGCTTCCTTCTCTAGATCATACTCTCTAATTACAGGACTTTTAGGGTTCTGTGCTGAGCCCACTTTTCTTATTTCTCTCTATTGTTTCATTTGGTGATCTCATTAGCTCCCAAGGATTTAATTATCATCTCTATGCTGGTCATTCTCATATTTACCTATTCTGTCAATTTATTTCTCCTCTAGTCTGTTGTCTTCAATTATCCTTTCAGATTCCTCAAAATTTAACATAAGCTTAAGCAAAAGTATCATAAACTAAGTATGTCATCTTAAACTAAATATATCAACAACAGATTTCTTTACTTTTTACCTAAATCATTCTCCTTTTTAACTTTCTTACTATTGTAGAAGGTTAATGCCTTCCTAACAGGTTCTCAGGATCATAAACTAGTTGTTATCCTGGATTCACCCCTATGACAGCCCTTGTATGCTACCCCATGCCCTTCCTCTAACATTGCCACAGCTCTGGTGCAGACTTTCATTATCACAATTACACAGTTGCAATAAGCCAGCTTCAAGTCTTTCCCCACTCCAGTCCACCAAAGTGATTATCTTAAAGCATGGGTCTTGTCATGTCATTATTTTACTCAGTAAACTCCAGCGTCTTCCTATTGCTTTTAGAATCAAATACAGAATCTTCTGTCTGGTATTCAAAATCCTTCCTAAACTAATCATCTACTTTCCCATTCTTCTTACACTTTATACCCCATCATGTATGCTTTCATCTGATGATACAGAACTGACCACTCCATGAACTAAACACTCCATTTCTTGGCTCCAGATATTTTCTTTGTCTGTCACCCATACTTGGAATGCTCTCCCTCCTTTGCCTACTGAATTTTCTGGCTTCCCCTCTCCCTCCTTTCTTCCGCTCCCATCTTCTCTCTTTCCCTTTCCATTCCTTTCTGCTACTCTGCTCTTTTCCCCTCCTCTCTTCTTCCCCCTCTCCCTTCCCTTCCTCTTTTTTCTCCCTCTTTCTTTCCCTTTTCCTCTTTCTCTTTCCCTCTCCCTTTGCCCCCTCCCAATATATTTACTTATTTATAATGGACTTTGTTTTTCTTTCTTTCTCAGTAGAACAGGGAAGAAAGAGGAAGAAAAATTGAAACTGAAAATGAGGTAAAATTGAATTTAAAAAATAAATTCAACTCTTTTTTATTCCAACTTGAATTTTTTATAGTCCTAAAGTACATGGTTTCCATATCTATACTTGTTTATCACAAAGAAATTATTTTTCACGTAAATATTTGTATTCACTATAGTCAGTCATTCAGACCCTTTCTTTATTAACACAAAATATTCAAATAAAGTCTCATTTTTAATATTGAAAAATTTTAAGGTAGTGATCCATTTCATTTTTCTATTAAATTAATAATTGTAACAGAAAACTTTTGTGTTTAGATATTTTGATATGGTATTAATAGAAACTTTTTTGAATCTATCATTTATGAACTAAACTTCCAGTTTTTAAAATTGTATTTAATTGTTAACCATTATTTCTTTCATACAGTTATCCCTTAATACTGCTTAAGACACTTTTGAGAAATAAAATATATGAGCTCATGGCAATTTTTAATTATCAGTTTAAAAAATATTTTTTTAAAATCAAAGAAATTGTCAGAATACATTATTCTTCAAAGAAGTTCACTGATGATTGTTAATATATTATTAAAGGTAGTTGATGATTCAGTGGATAGATCACTGGGCCAGTCAGGAAGACCTGAAATCAATTTAGCCTCTGACACTCACTACTTATGGGACCCTGAGCAAGCCTCTTAAAACCTCTTTTTACATTGTTTCTTCAACTGTAAAATGAAGATGATAGAAGCATCTACTGTTCAGGATCATTGTAAGAATCAAATGAGATAATATTTCCAAAAAGTACTTAGCACAGTGCTTGCAAATAATCATTTCTAAATAAATGTTTATTCATTCTCCTTCACTGTTGAACAATAAACAGAAAACACTATATAGTCAATCAATCAAAAAGTATTTACTAAACATTTACTGTGTCCTAGTCCCTGTGCTAAATGCTTGGATAAAAGAAAAATAAAAATAGTCCTTGCCTTCAAAGTGTTCTCATTACAATGAGGTAAACAGCATCTATATATTTTCAGGTACATACAAGATATGTACAGTTCTCAAAAAAATAGTAATAATACATTTTTTCTTGGTTGAATTAAAATGTGCTTTAAAAACATTATATAATAGAAACCAACACATTAAAAAAAGTGTTGTTTTTTTTTTCTGTATGAAATAGAAAGTAAATTTGTCAGAGGTGCTGTGGGTGTTGTGTCCTAGTTGTTCCCTGTCCTTTTTCAGTTTGCTTACCATTATATACTAAGCACAACAGATTCCTCAAAGCCAGCCATTTGTTATATCCTGTGGGTCCTTTTGAGGACATGAGGACTGGTATTTTGAGTAGCAAGTTTATAAGATAATGTTGATAGACTATAGATTACTTGACAGTGAAAATTGAATAGAACTAGAAAATAAATGTTGATTTTAATTTAAAGAATTCTTAAACATTTTCTTTTCATATGTCTTTAAATCACAGAAAGTTAATTCTAAGCCTTATTCAAAAAGACAGGAAGTGAGTCACCTTCTTTGGCACTGCATTGTTGTTTGGTCTTGTGTACAAAACCAGACAACTCAGTTAAATGAAGTACTTGAACATCTCCTCAAACATAAAAAACAGCTTCAGAAAAAATTCTGGTAAGGATTCTCTTTTAAATCTGATAGAACACAGTGCAACTGTTGTGCTAAATTGTCAAACAACCTTTGTATTTAAATGTTAACCACACTATGGCTGGCTATGAAAATAAGTTCTAATTTCAATGTGAAAAATCAGAGTCCATTTATATTCTTTTAAGATCATTTCTTTATAAATTGTTAATTTTTTTGTTGCAATTTGTCTTAACTAAAATTTGTTATTGATAATATCTTAATTTCCATCATTTTAAATCTTCTTAAATTGCTTGTAGTAACTGTGGGCTATGAAGTACCATGTGCCATTCTTCAGGAAAACATATTTTTAAAGTGTCTTGTGAAGTATAAAAAAACCAAACAAACAAATCTTGAATAGTGAACATTATTTCCTTTCTGGAATATGGTTTTGAAAGCTCACATCAATTTGCATACTCAATAGGAAAAGAAAGCTTTAAATCAGACACAGAAGACCCCCTAAGGTCAACTGAGGAAGAAAAATGAAAATGGAGCAATTGGCCGAAAAATGGCCATAGATGATCATTTGTAAAGCATTTGTGTATAAATGGTAAAAAAAAAAAATAAATATTCTCTTCCTTAAAGAGAATAACACTTTCTAATTTTTTTGTGTGTGTGCCAGGATGAACAGCAGTAATGTATTATTAAAGCAGAATGCAGGCTTCTTCTTAATTGATGTCCCTCCCTCCCCTTCATTATCAGTTGATTTTAAGCCTCTACATCATATTTCACAAGATTTCACACCTCTGATTCCAGACTTTGAAGTCACTCAGAAGTAATAGATTTAAGGTGCAATTTGAACAGATTTAGATAACGCTTCATACCCAACACCCCATTATTTAAGCCTTGTCTTGGAATCTGGAGAATTAACAACAGAATAGATGAATTTTAAATTCTGGGGATTATTTAATTCTACACAATTCTGAAAGTTTTAAGACAAAATGAGGAATATGAGCAATCTGAAACCACAAACTTTCATATTATATTTAAATAGTTTAAGTAATTTATTGATTGAAATGTACTCCTAAAGATACAAAAGGAAAATATATAATTATAGTTTAAAAGGAAATGCATATCCTTATATGTGAGCAGAAATTACATAAAATTACCACATTGAAACTATATTTTACCCATCAAAATTTTTTTCACATTTTAAAAATTTCAAACAAAGGTTTGAATTTTCATTTTTATCATCATTGCTTTCTTAGTCAAATCAGTTTGATTCATCAAACATTTATTAACTTATGTTAAAGAAAACCTGTGAATTATTAAATGGAAGAAACTGCAGGCACCAAAAGGGGAACCTAAAATGATCTAGAGTGTGGTTATAATTTACACAGATTTTAAATGCATTTTAATGCCTAAGAAGGAAAAGCTTGCAAGCTAGAACAATGTCTATTCTGACATATTCAAACTCAAGTTGAAAAGAACAGGTTGTTTATACAATTTTTAAACAAACAAAAAAAAAAAATAAAAGGAGAAAAGGCAGGAATTTGGACAGATTCTAGGAGAAAAGTCCCAGGAAACAAAGAGAATGAGGAATTCCAGGTGTCAGAGTTGAGGCCCGTTGCTACATAAATGAGAAGGCATTCTTGGTAATAAGTAGTGCATGGTTCAAGGCCTAATAAGGAAATATCTTCAAAAACAGGATATTCCAAGAGCTCCAAAAGCAAATTAGGGGATTCTTTGGATATAAGGTTGTCTCCAAAACTCCATAAAACAGGATATAATTAACCTATAGGTTGTATTCCAATCAGGTGAATCCCTTTTCAGGGTTTTTTGATGCTAAAGTGCAAAATAGAAGAACATCTATCTTAAAAGGATAATGGAAAAAGAAAATGCAAGAGAATGTGTTGTATCCTAAATAAAGTGGTTAAAAAACCATGGAAGAGGAAGGGCTAATGGAGAATGGATTAGGAGATAAAGAAAGGGAAACAAACTGGGGGAGAGAAAGATACTTAGATTCAGTGGCTGAAGTCCTACTGAAAAATACACCCATGGTGGCAGTGGAGGATTACTTTGAAATGGCAGATAGGGATTGTAAAATGTTATCATTCTGTAGAGATTTGATGTTTCATGAGACTACAGAGAGAGTGATGTGCTTCCATTGACAGCATCCTGCCTTAGTTATAGAGCAGTAAGAGTTTTCGGGAGCAAGAAGAGCGTGAAGGAATTGACTCAAGAGATTTTATGGCAAATGGAGGGGGCAGAATGATCATGAGTAGGGCAGAGGGTGATAATAAATTACATTACTGGAACATCTTCAGTGGGGGAAATTGGAATCAAGTGAAGGAAAATAAGCTTAACTCTGATAACTTTAATTGTGAATGGATTCAGCAGCTCAATGAAATGAAAGTAAATGAAAGTTTGGATAAGAAAACAAAATCCCTATATTCTTAAAAGAATATATCCTTAAAAGAACACACTTAAAAAGAAAAAGACATACACAATGATGACAAACTAGAACACAATTACCATATATCAGATGGATCTGAAAAAGCAGAAGTTGTAATCATCACAGACAAAGCAAAAACAAAAATTCAGAATACCAAAAGATAAAAAGGGAAACATTATGCTGAAAGGAATTATAGATAATAAATCAACTTTGACATAAGTTCCATATGCCTGAACATCTAAATATTACAAGAAGACATAGAAAATAATACAAAATAAGTGAATTTTCAAGCTTATTTTTCAGTGCTGGAGAAATCTTTTAACCTTGTAATAGTATACAGAGGTAATGCAAATGTTAAAATGCAGAAATAATAAACATATTTTTACAAACCTTAATAATAAAGTATTAATCCAAGAATCATCAAAAAAGAGAGAGACAAAGTAATTTAATAATAAAATTCTAAATATTGAGTAGGACAAGGAACAAATCAGAAATATTTAATTATAAGAAGGGAAATAATGATGAAAAAAGAAACTAAAATGAGCAGGAAGTCAGTTCTTATAGGAAAATTTTAGAACTAAAACCATACATTAACAAATAGAAAATGAGAGAATTCATGAAATAAAAAATGCATTTGAAAACTTAGCTATCAAACAAGCAAATCTTGAATAAGCATAAAAATGAAAATATAGAAAATTAGGGGAGAAATAAATAGGAAATCAAAAAAATTATAGAAGTGATAACCAAAATGAGATGCTATTTCTTTCTAAAGCTTAACAAATGAATAAACTGAAATCAATAAAGACACAAAATTATAAAAATCTACTTGACAAAAATCTACTTGTTAACAAAATACAAAATGTAGAATTTTTTTTTTTTATTAACTGTTGAATGATCTATAAGTTTCTTACCATGTCCTAACTGAAATCTCTTATCCAGATGCTGGAACTCTTTCTTCTCCAAAAGCCCAATAGGCCTTCATCTATTAAAAAAAAACTTGCTTTTTTTTAAAATGCTATTTTGCTATGTTTACCAATGGCTCCATTTGATATGAGATAGGTACCTAGGTTCCATGGCCACTAATCTGATAGCTGAAATACTCTAAGAAAGGGGGTTCCTGGACAGTCCTCCCAGAGAGCAACCTCAAGTTGCATGGCTGGCATATTAGAGATATCTGGGACAAAATGAAGAAAAAATGATTTAGCTCAATTCCTACATGAATACCATGAGACTTACAAAGTGGTATGTAACTTGTAAAGTGTAGAACTATACAAACAAATGCTCTTCTCTTTGGGATCAGTACTAATCAAGAAATGTTTTAGATAACTCTGAATGAATATAGCTGTTTTGGGAGCACATTCGCACCCATTAAAAACATCATGTTCTCTCCAAACAAGAATAATACATTTTGAGCAGTGGATCCAGTGGGTGGTGCTAAGTCATGTTGGATGCAAGATTATATGTCCCAGACTAACTTCATGCACCACAGTTCCAGTAACTAAAAAGGGAGGAAGAAAGAAAAAAAAATTCCCACAAGAAACAACCAGGAAATAACATGAAATTTATTTTTTGGAAATATTCCCACATAAAAGAAATTAAACCATAACATGGGAATCCATTTGGCCCTTGTTGCAGACATTTTTTAAAAAAAGATAATTATGTTTTGGAATGTCATCCTCCATATCTTCAATGAATTTCTAGCAAAATGAATTTCCTAGTACTATTGTGTGGTCTAAACTTCAGTTTTCTTTTTTCCTAGGTTCCATATGTTCTTGGGAGAGAGTATATCTCTAGTATGGGGAAATGTTTCTACTACTCCTTAATATATTACTTTAGTAAATACTCATTTCTAAAAGCTAACTAAAACTGGCTGGCTAATTGGTCTCAGTATATAATCAATAAATTATAGTGAGGAGGAATAATTATGAAAGGCTTTGATTATAAAACAAAGGATTTTTTTTATTTGATCCTCAAGGCATTAGTTAGTCACCAATGTTTATTGAGAAAGGATGTGACTATTGATCAGAGAAATGCAAATTAAGACAACTCTGAGGTACCATTATACACCTCTCAGATTGGCAAAGATGAAAGGGAAAAAATAATGATAATGTGTTGGAAGGGTAACTTGGTGGAGACACTAATACATTGTTGGTGGAGTTGTAACTGATCTAACTATTCTGAAGAACAATTTGGTCCCTTGACCAAAAGGTTGTTAAATTGTGCATACCCTTTGATCCAGCAGTGCTACTACTGGGCTTATATCCCAAAGAGACCTTAAAGAAATGAAAAGGGGCCTGTATGTGCAAGAATGTTTGTGGCAGCCCTCTTTGGAGTGGCCAGAAACTGGAAACTGAGTGGATGTTCATCAATTGGAGAATGGCTGAATAAATTGTGGTATACCAATGTTATGGAATATTACTATTCTGTAAGAAACGATCAGCAGGATGATTTCAGAGAGACCTGGAGAGACTTACATGAATTGATGCTAAGTGAAGTGAGCAGAACCAAGTTGTACAGAGTAATAACAATTCTGACAGTCTTGGCTCTTTTCAACAATGAAGTGATTCAGGCCAGTTCTAATAGACTTGTGATAGAGAGCCATCTGCATGTAGAAAGAGGACAATGGGGATTGAATGTGGATCACAACATAATATTTTCACCTTTTTTGTTGTTGTTTGCTTGCTTTTTGTTTTCTTTCTCATCTTTTCCCCTTTTTGATTGATATTTTTCTTGTGCAGCATGATAAATGTGGAAATATATACAGAAGAACTGCACCTATTTAATATATATTGGATTACTTGTTATCTAGGGGAGGGGTGAGAGAAAGAGAGGGAGAAACATTTGGAATATAAGGTTTTGCAAGGGTGAATGTTGAAAACTATCTTTGCACATATATTAAAAATGAAAAGCTATTTTTAAAAAACTTATCTTTACATATAATTAGAAAAATAAAATACTATTAAAATTAAAAAGAGAGAAAGGATATGACATAGTTGATTCTTCACTTAAGGAAAATCACTTTGATGGATTGACAAACTGATCAAGAGGTTATTGCAATAGTCTAAATGTGAGTTGATGAGAGCCTGCACCAGAGTGGTGACAGCATTAGAAGAGAGAAAATTGTGTATTTGAGAGATGTTGCACAGATGAAATCAGCAGGTTTATTGGATTTGGAAGATGTGAGAAAGGAATAGAGAATAACACATAAGTTATGAGGCTGTGGGACTGAGAGGATAGTGATTCCCCCACCAGCAATAGGAAAGTTATGATAATTTGTGGGGAATCACAAGTGAGGACCATGAAACAGTAGTATTAGAGACTTTTCCCAATCCCAAACCATTAATGTTTACCCCAGGAACTTTATGGGTTACTGCCAATATAAATGGCAATTTGAAGAATAGCTCCAGAGTCTATGTTACATTTTGCTTTTACTCATATTATTTTAATTTTTAACCTATTTATTTATGTCCTTTAACCCTTGTCCTTTTCCTTCCAATTAAGCATTGGATTCTAACATTGGATTCAAAATTACCTCTGTCGATCTTCTCCACTTCCATTTTGTGTAACATTGCTTTGCTACAGGTTTTTTTTTGGGGGGGGAAATTTTGTCTTGTTTTATGCTTGCAATTATTTCACTTTCCTCCCAGTCTGTTCAGAACATTTTTTCTGATTTGGGGATATTGATTTTTTTTTTGAAAAATGAATATGACGCCCAAGACATTTAAACAAAACAGAAATGTCATACACATGTATCATGAACATTTATTCAAAAAACAAGAACAAATGAATACTCTATGTAGCAAACATTGACTAACATGCTAAAAAATGGAATCTGTCAACCAGACAAGTGAAGTTTAATTTATTATTTTTAGTGAGTCACCAATGTTTATTGAGAAAGGATGTGACTATTGATCAGAGAAATGCAAATTAAGACAACTCTGAGGTACCATTATACACCTCTCAGATTGGCAAAGATGAAAGGAAAAAATAATGATAATGTGTTGGAAGGGTAACTTGGTGGAGACACTAATACATTGTTGGTGGAGTTTTTCATGATGTCTTGTTTCTTACATAATTATAATCATTCTTTATTCTTCCTTTATCCCTTCCATATAATCCCATATAACAGTGATCATATTTTTTAATTAAAAAAATCAGCAGAACTGATTGATACATTAAAAATTCCCAAAATGTGTAATATGTAATACCTGCTAATATGTAATATGTAAGTACCTGGTAAGGGGTATTTAGGGGTGTCCTCTCATGTTTTTTAGCTTTATTTTTCATAGTTCATGCTTTGTTTTTGTGCTTATCATGCTATTCACCCCTCCAACATTGACTACTGCCATTTATTGAACATCTTTGCCAATTTGCAAGTATGTTCTTTATTTTCTTTGTGTTCCTTGTGAAGAAAGCACTTCTGAAGAAACAGATTTTAGTTTCCTTTTAAAAATCACATTTCTATGATCAAAAATTTATGGATTCCATCCCTTTCTTTCTATTTTAATCTGTGCCACACTCTTAGATGTACTGCTTCATGAAGGAAATAATGTCAGCTGGAAACAGTGTTGTTTAAAGAGAGTCAATGTGTGTCTTACATCATCATTCCTAATACCATGCTACCAGTTGGTATTTCCCATACCATACTGAGTATTTCCTGTCCTTCAAGATTCATATATCCCCTTTCTGGAAGTTGGATGCTATTTTATGTAACAGATCCTTCTTTATAAGGTAATCTTCTAAAGAGCAAATTCTTCCTTGGCTACCCCCAAAAATCTATTATATGGTCCCTGACTTTTGCTGAAAACATACACCTCCTTTCCCACAGGAAAATTCTTTGGTACCATTTTTCCTTTCTCCCAATATAGATCTCCTCTCTAACTCCAAATTTCCCTCTTTCTTTGCTTCTGTCTTGCATTCCTACAATCTCCCTCTCTTTTTGAAAGAGTATCTTATACTCTTTTTTGAAAGTGTCTTATAGCTCTTACTTTCCCTCTCCTAATTCACCTTTCCACTGTTTACTCCTTTCACAAAAAGTATTGATCCACTTATAGGGCATCAAAGTGCTTAGTCATTAGAGTATTAGTCCAACTTTCTCTTCATCTTGATTCTTGAATTTCCTATTAAATCATTAGTCCTATAGATCTTCCCCTCCTTCCCCAAGAGTTCTCTTTATAGTTTACTCCAAAGCTGTCTATTATTTTTTTTAATAGCTTCATACTAAATAGAATTTTAAAAATCTTTTTCTATAATTGTGCAAATATATTTTTTCATTTACTATTTTGGGATCTTTGCAATCAAATAATCTCCCCTTTTTAAAATCAGTGATATTTCAAGTGGTTTTATGGCTTTATTTCAAGTTTACAGCAAATGGTATTTGTCATATATGAAATAGGATTTAAAAAGCTGTCACATAAATTGTTTTGTTTAACAACCAAAGATTCATAGAGAGGGCTGAGGAGGCTGTGGATTGATAATATCTGATCAGCACAGCAGACTCCAGATGCAGCAAAGGTTTTATTCACAAGTCTGGCCCCCACCAGTTTGGACCTACTCCAATTATAGGTCAGTGTTAGGTAGCTCCTCTAATGGCTGCATTCAACACTTTTTAAATCCTGCTTCATTTATGCCATCCAACACTTGAGTTTGTTTTGCTAATGGTGATTCCTTTACTTATAATGTCTTTCAGTACTCTCAGTGGTAAGTGAGAGTGGTGGTGTGTGTGTATAATTGTTTTCATTCTCTCTTTATCTGATTCAGATGAAGGAGAGGTTCATTAGATGCAGTCTCCTCACCTCTTGCTCTCTTACTAGTTCTCTTACTCTTATTCTTACTCTTACTATTCATCTTCTGAAACCCTATAATGCAACAGTGAGTTTCCTCTTCTTCTTCTTCCTTCCCTCCCAATTTGTCTTCTCCTAAAACCATTAAAATATAACAAAACACTCATAGATCTTCTGCCATTTTAGCCTTTCCCTATAACCTTAAAGGTATTAGCATTCTGAGAATGTATTTCTTATTCATATGTTTCATATTCCCTTGTTAACATTTAACCAATTCATCCTTATATATTCTTTCTCAAAGTATAGACCTTTTTTGGATTTTCTTGGTTTCTGGGTTTTCCTTTTAAAATATGTGGTCACTTCTGGCCTTATTTTTAAGAAATATTTGGAAATTTTCTATTCCACTAAAGTTTAATTTTAAAAAATTCCTAGAGGATCATACTTAGTTTTTTTAAGCTTTTTATTTTATCAAATACATGCAAAGATAGTTTTCAACATTCACCTTTGCAAAAATCTTGTGTTCTAACTTTTTCTCCTATCCTTCTCCCACCCTCTCCCATAGACAACAAGCATTCCAATATGGGTTAAAAGTGCAATTCTTCTAAACATATTTCCATTTTCATAATGTTGTGCAAGAAAAAATCAGATCAAAAGGTGAAAGAAAAAAAAATGAGGAAAAAAAAGGCAAACCAACCATAGTCCCCCAAAATAAGAAGAAAATATTATACTTCGATCCATATTCAGTCTTCATAGTTCTCTCTCTGGATGCAGATGGCTTTTTTCATCACAAGTCTATTGGAACTGCCTTGAATCAATTCTTTGCTGAAAGGAGCCAAGTACATCACAGCTGATCATCACATAGTATTGTGGTGTACAATGTTCTCTTGGTTCTACTCACTTCACTTAAGATCAGTTCATGTAAATTTTTCCAGGCTTTTCTAAAATCAGGCTGCTCATCATTTCTTATTAGAACAATAATATTCTATTACATCCATAACTTATTCAGCCATTCTCCAGCTGATAGGCATCCATTCAACTTTCAGTTCCTTATCACTACAAAAAAAGGCTGCCACAAACATTTTTGCACATATGGGTCTTTTTCTCTTTTTAATGATCTCTTTGGGATATAGACCCAGTAATTATTCTGTTGGATCAAAGGATATGCACAGCTTGATAGCTCTTTGAGCATAGTAACAAATTGTTCTGCAGAATGGTTGGATCAGTTCACAATTCCTTCAAAAATTTATTAGTGTCCCAGTTTTCCTATATACCCTCCAACGTTTGTCATTATCTTTTTCTGTCATCTTAGTCAATCTGAGAGGTTGTCTTAATATGCATTTCTCCAATCTAATCAATAGTGATTTAGAGAATTTTTTCTTTTTTTTTTTTTTTTTACACAAATAATTTTAATGAAATAATTTTCATGTGAAAAATAGGGATAGAGGTAGGTTTATATTTCAGGGAATTATTCTTTTTTTCTTTCTTTTTTTTTTTCCAGTCTGAGAATATGATGTCATTCTTTTTTTTTTTTTTTAAATAACTTTATTGACAGAACCTATGCCAGGGTAGTTTTTTACAACATTATCCCTTGCACTCACTTCTGTTCCGATTTTTCCCCTCCCTCCCTCCGCCCTCTCCCCAAAGATGGCAAGCAGTCCTATACATGTTAAATAGATTGCAGTGGATCTTGGATATAATATATGTGTGCAGAACCGAACAGTTTTCTTGTTGCTCAAGGAGAATTGGATTTAGAAGGTATAAATAACCTGGGAAGAAGAACAAAAGTGCAAGCAGTTTACATTCATTTCCTAGTGTTCTTTCTTTGGGTGTAGCTGCTTCTGTCCATCCTTGATCAATTGAAACTCAGTTGGATCTTGTCTTTGTTGAAGAAATCCACTTCCATCAGAATACATCCTCATACAGTATCGGTGTTGAGGTATATAATGATTTCCTGGTTCTGCTCATTTCGCTCAGCATCAGTTCATGCAAGTCTCGCCAATCTAGAGAATTTTTTCATATGACTAGAAATGATTTTAATTTCATCATCAAAGAATTGTTCATATCCTTTAACTATTTACAAAATATGGAATGACTTGTATTTATAATTTTTTTCCTTTCTTCTTCCTTTCTTTTTCTTTATTCCTTCCTTTCTTCTTTTCTTTCATCTTCCCTTATTCCTTCCCTCCCTCCATTCCTTCCATTTTAAGGTCTGAATTTTGTTTTTGTTTTCACTTTTGCCTTACTCTAATTTGGATGGAAAGGTTAACTATTTTTTGGCCTATTTGAAAAGGCTTTTTTTTTTTGTATAGAAGTCTCACAAAAACATTAACGGATTGAAAGGAGAATGTTTCTTGTAAAAGCACTAAAGTCATAGGTGACTACAATGATTAATCTTTTTTTGTTTCCTATTTTAGTAACATTGCTCTGGGATGGATAACATTTTAAACATTCTGGAACCAAAGATTTTGATCAGAAGATAGATTCAGGAAATTATGAATTTTTTATATTTGTCTTTGTGACATTCTTAAGCTGTGAGGGAATAAGAGTATTGTAGCAAATAGCTAATGTCAGAGACATATCTTTTATATTTCATAAGGCAATACAAAAATTATTATATTTCTTTTCTTTAACCTTTATTAAATAAAAGTTCCTATATGTATTTTGTATAATTTATCAAATATTATGCATGTGCCACATGTAGTATCTATAATTTTCTAGGCATGTCTATATACCTGCACTTCAATATTCCTTCAGGTACATTTTGTACATTAGCATTATATTCAAACTGAAACATATAAAAAAGTGTGTATATTTACATATATTACATAAACATACCTATAGATTTAGATATGATGAGAGTGTATTAATGGATAAAGAGACAATCTCATAATTAAAAAGAGTTGCATTCAAGTCCTGTGTCTGACATTGTGTGAGCTTGGAAAAGTCACAACCTCTGGAATGTGCATGACTATGGGAAAGGGATATATTAAAACAGTTAACTGGAAAAAAAAAAAAAGACCATAGCTGGAGATGAACATAAAATGACTGATTTTAGATATATTGAGTTTAACTTTATTTGTGATTGATCTTTAATGTTAATGAATCCTAAAACTTTAGCATTGTTTCACCAATCTCTTTATGAGATAGTTAAATGTCTAGCTGAAATAAATAATTTTTAAAATAAATTTCTGATAGTCTAGCATAATAGGGGAAAAGGGTCTTTTCTGAGAAGACCGAATACATTTAATTTCCAGATTTCATGTTACTACTCATGCAACTTTGGGCAAGTGTCTCTTTAGTTGTTGTTATTCATTGTGCTCAACTCTTTGTGACACTATTTAGAGTTTTCTTGGAATATAACCTGAAGTGGTTTGTCATTTCCTCCTCTAGATGGGAAAACTGAGGCAATCAGGGCTATTTGACTTGCTCAGGGTTACATAGTTTATATAACAAAAGTTTATATAACAAAACAAAGAGATCGATATATATATATATAATATATATCGATCTCTTTGTTTCAATTATATATATATAATTGTTTGAATATTTTAAATTCTATGTTCTGTATTCATTCTTCATTGTGTATACAATAATATGTGATCAATTTTTCACCTTATGTAGTTTCTGTAAATCTGTGCACTATACTTCATAAAATATAAAACCTTTATACTTTCAAGTAGACTTTAGCTGCTATCAACAAATGCCAAAATGTATCTACTCTATAGAAAACTGGCAAACAGGAATGTAGTTGCCTTTAGCTATTTAATTGTTTTTTATTTTTTAATACTCTGACATTTTATTTTTCATTGAATTTTGTGTTTTCTCTCTTTAATTATTTAGTTTGGAGTCAATCCTTTGTTTCTTTATTCTTGGGGATGCTGCAAAATTAAACATGTCCTGCTTGAAGATTTTCATGAATCTTGGAAAAGATTTTATTTTGAGTTGTATATCTCCTCAGAAGCAGGTAACAACTAACTTAAATGTTAAAGGAAATTGTGTTTGATGAAATCAAACACATACAAAAAATTGGATAGCAGAAAAGTTTACTTTTGTTATTCATTTAATATTAAATTTCCACTTGATCTCAGCATTTGAATTAGGATACAGTTTATTTTTTTAATAGAAGACGACATTTAATGCACTTTAGTCTTTTTAATTCCTCTTTCAACCTACAGGGAACTCTTGAGTCACTAAGGATATTTTTTTACTAGGATAGTGAATATCAGTTGAATTCAATTAGCCAGGTGTATATAATTGGCTTTAAGAATTTAAGAATATTTGAGACAGGGATACAGTTGGTGAATAACATCCCACATTCCCACACTCAGTCAGTGCCACACTCTTACCCGATTCACCCAAATCTTCTCCTATGACTTCAGAAAGCTATTTCATGAGCAGTAGCCATATCCTGTTAAATCATTTTGGCAAACAACCAATGGGCCTCAAACTTATCAGTGAAGACTTTCCCTGATGGAAAGGGCAGATGAAAACAATTTGTTCCAACAGCTATGAAAATAGCTGAATCATTTATTGTGGAGTTCTTAAAGGTTCATCAAAGTAGAAAAGTCTTTGGTAATTGATCATCAATTTGTATACAATGATCTCATGGTTATGCTCACTTTACTCTGCATAAGTTGATTTATGTCTTTCCAAATTTTTCTAAAAGAAATCCTGTGGTCATCACAAAAAAACGATGTACAAAATTTTTTGCAAAGATTATTCAACTCATCATCAGTTCATGGAATGTGTACACATTTATGGGCAAAACTAAATTCAATAGAACATAAAGACTTAATGGTGATTGTTATGAGAGAATTCAGCATGTATTACATCCAAATAGCAGCCCTGAGTGAATCAAGGCTAGCAAATGAAAGCTAATTTACCAGCCAGAGCAAGATAAACATTTTTTCTGGAGTGGCCACAGTGAAGATGAACACTGAAGCTGACATAAGTTTTGCAATCAAAACTAAACTAGCCAATAAATTTGTATGCCTACCAAAAGGAGTAAAAGATAGGCTCTTGTCAATGTGATTGCCACTTTCAAGAAAGCTCCATTCTCCCCCCATGATGAACTGTGATGAGGTCAAAGAAAATTTTTATAAAAACCTGAGACATTCATCATCAATACAATGAAAGAAGATAAGCTTGAAATTCTGGGTGACTTTAATGCAAGAGTAAGACTAACAAACATAGAAAAGAATAGAAACATAGAAAGAATGGAATTAGAAAAAAGCAACATCAAATAGTCACTTACCTCTGAAGACATGCATCTCATGACCATCTCTTCACCAGCACTATCTCCCATTTGCCTACATGCAATAAAACTTTAAGGATGGATTCTCACAGAAAACATAGGTGCTATAAACTAGATATATGTTCTGACACTAAAAGCTGAAGAGACAAACATGTGAGAGTGATGAAGCAGATGTGTGGTACATAGTGATGGATTGATCATAGACATTTATGCTAAATATTCACATTCAAACAAAGCAGCAATCCCAAGGCAAGACAAATATCAGGAGATTTAATATCAACACGTTAGAGTCTTTGTCCAAGTGGGAACAACTCATTGCTAACTTGGAGGGAAAGCTGAAACAATAACATGGTTGGAAACAGTGAAGAAGAAATGCAATGGGCAGATTTCAGAGATTTGATGAACAGAAGTTTATTTACTTCTGTGGGCTATAACAATTGCAATAATAAAGATAAGTTTGACAAAAATTTTAAGGAAATTAAGTTTCTAACCAAAAAACAATAACTCAACAGGGTTTGTCAGTAGGATTGTCATTTGTTTCTGAGAAGATAATGTTTACATCAAAAGCAAAAAGATCTGAGCAAGACCTTGGATACTACCATTTGTAAGGGCTTATTGAAAATTATGGCAAAATTTGGTTGCCTGGAAAAGTTCATCAGAATTATACGTCGCTTTATGATGACATGTTTATACAGGTTCTGGATACTGGATGATGTTTTCATACTTTCCCAGTCCTCAATGCAGTGAAGCAGGCTTATAAACTTGCTCCCCATGCTCCATAGTATTTTTAGCAATGATGTCAGACACCTTCAGTGAGAATGAAAAGAGCATGAAGGTCAGTAATTGCACTGAAGGTAAATTATTCAACTTGAAAAGGACACATTGGATTTCTTTGTTCACAAATGTTTGTGCACTCAATGCAGCCTCTGGAAAGCAATATGTAATAAAGTATAAATTGATTCTTTGCTGCTTGTTCTAATTTTGATCTAACAAGTCATACCAAGAAAACATTGGGTTTCCATAAGCCAGAACCACATCATTCATATGTGGAACCATTGGTTACAGTAAAAGGAAAAAAATTAAATTCTCTGGATAAGTTAATTTAACCATGGCAGTATACTTTCTAGGGACATAACATTGATAATGAGGTTGATACTTGCAGGGTTAGCTCATTGTTTGAGGGACTCTGAAGAAAAAGCATGAGAGAGAAGGATTATTAGCCTGTCTACCAGATTGAAGGTCTACAGAGCCATTGTGCTGACTTCATTGTTGTATGTCTATGAAACCTGAGTAGTATACCAAAGCCAGGGAACTGAATCTTTTCAATTTAAATTGTCTTAAGAATATCTGAAGATCACCTGGCAAAATAAAGCCCTGAGGTTCTTTTTTATTTTGAGCTAAATTGTCAAGCATTCAAACTCTGCAACAAAGAGTACAGCTCCTATCAGCTGTTCTATGTTTGCTTAAAAGACTATTTAAAAGAGAACTCACGCAAAACAAAATTCACATAAAGGCCAGAGGAAGTGATACAGTTATATAATCTCAAGATTTTTCTGCAGAACTTTGGAAGTAATTGTATGACAGATGAGAGAAGGGTCAAGGACTTCTCAATATCACATGCCTTCATCCAAGAAGGTCTGAGTGAAGCAGGATTGCAATTGCTCAAAAGAACGTGAGATGCATTTATTTAGGAATATTTCCACTTTGAATATTTATGTGAACTATGTGTGTCTGAACTGTAATAGAGCCTTATGAGTTTATATTGCCCTAATCAAGACACATCCAGACACCGTACCTTTACTCCAACATAGTGATGTTACATTGATCCTCTTCAAGAATGGACAACAACCAACCAACTGTACAAAGCATTGCAGTTAATTTAAAGATAGAATTATAAAATGGTTTTTAATATAAATATATAAATATGTATAGATAATTATTTGCTAAAATCTCAACCCAAATAAATCACAAATAAGATGTCTTGGAATTTTTTTGCATATTAGGAAGAAAACAAGGATGATGACCCTTCATGGGAATGGATTATAGCCTATATGTATATAACTGTTCTTGGAGACATCTGTCTGCATGCAACTACATCCATTTTACGGAAAATTGCTTACACAGGCTTTTATGAACATGAAAACACCTCAAAATATCTAGAACGGAAGAACATAAAATCAATGGAACCTATGGAATTGAAGGAAGCAAATTTTTTAGACCTTTTAACATATTTCTCTTCACAGATATCAGATAACTGTAAGTACAAGCATTTGCATCTTATCAATTAATTTTTTAAAGTGCAAATTTATATGTATTTGTCTGAAAATATACATTGACATAGCTAGTTTAGTCTTTTGAAAATAACTGCAGTAGGGGCAGCTAGGTGGTGCAGTGGATAGAGCACCAGCTCTGAAGTCAGGAGGACCTGAGTTCAAACACTTAATAGCTGTGTGACCCTGGGCAAGTCACTTAACTCCAAATACCTCAGGGGGGAAAAAAAGAATTTCAGTATTTGCATTATGTTTTATTATTCTAAAGAGAATTTGGTAGAATTTTCCAAAATTTTTAAAAATAAAAACTTTTTAACAATGAGACTCTTAAAGTTCTTGTAGTGCAAAAGATTCAGTAATAACATCAAGATTTTTCATTGTATGTTCTGCATTATTGCACATGCATAAACTATATCAAATTGCTTATCTTCCCAACGAGAGGGCTGGATAGGAAGTAGAGAGGCAAAATTTCAGAACTCAAGTTTAAAAAAAAAAAAAAAAAAAAACATTTTTACATCTAATTGGGAAGAAACTAAGATATTTCATGAATCTAATTCTAATTCCTGGAACCAGGATTGACTCTAGGCAAAATGTGAAGTAAAGAATGCTAATCACCTTTAAACTCCTCTTAAGTGGAGCCTAGATAGCAGTGCAGAGGCAGCAACACAACCATACTATCCCAACATTCCCTTCCAAGCATTTTTAATATAATGCACCAAGTTGAATTTTGTAGTGGAATTGTCAACAAAAGCACAGAGTGGGAACTAGAAAAAGATGAAGGACAGATAACTTAAGAATTAGTAGAGTGCTTGAAAGCCATGGTCAATAAAATAGCCTTGACATCATATTTCAAATAATTTTAAAGAAGAATTACCCCAATACATTAAAACCAAAGGGTGTTATGCCACAGTTCTCTTTAACTGTTCTGACTTGGTTTCCCCTGAACTAGTTTCCTTTGTCTCAGTTTCCTTAGCTGTTCTGTTAAATCCCCTTAGCTGTAAAAACCCACTCTAGTCCATTAAGACTGGGGACCGTTTACTCTAAGGTTATATATTGCTAGCAAGATAAACAAGAGAGCAGAACTCCTGACCCTCCCCTGTCCTCAAGAATTTACCATATCCCTCTAAAATATTCCAAGATACCTCACTGACATTTTTATCTCTGGGTATTCAGACATCCTGTCTCTGGGCTTTTAGGAGTTATGGTCTCCCCCCAACCTGACAGAAGCCTTCCCACCTTTTTTACCTTCTTTGTCTAAAGAATATTTAAGGTCCTGAGATACACCCATTCTTTGCTGTTGCATTCTTTGAGATGACAGCCCTGGGACCAACATGGATTCCTTGGTCCCAGTATATCTTTATCTCTATCTGACTGGATAATTTGAGACGAGAGTCCTGTCCAGTCAATTATACTCTCCAATTAATAAACTATTGAAAACTCTCTAATCTCTCTCCTGCCTCAGTTTCTCCGGCATTACAAGGGAAAAAATAGACATTAAAAAAATCCACCAATAATTTCTTGAAAGAGATCCCAGAACAAAGCTCCCAGGAATGTTATAGCCAAATTCCAAATCAAGGAGAAAATATTGAAAGCAGGCAGAAAAAAACAAACAAACAAAAAAAAAAAAAACATTCCTATATTGTGACACCAGAGTCAAGATCACACAACATTTAGCACCTTCTTCTTTAAAGGAAAAGAGGTCTTAGAATTTTTGGGAAGGTAAAAAAAGATAGGATTACAACCAAAAAATGATCTACCCATCAAAATTGAGTATAATTGTTGGGGGAAGTTGAAGGGAGGAAATGGATATTTCAGGAAATATAAGACTTTCTTGATAAAAGACCAGAGATGAATAGAAACTGACATTTAAATATGACTCAAAAGAAGTATAAAAAGGCAATAATGAAAGAAAAATCATGAGGGACTGAATAAGATTGAACTATTTGCATTCTCTTATGGGAAGATGATACATGTAACTCCTAAGAACTTCATCAATATTAGGATAGTTTGACATAGTCTACATAAATAGAGAGTATAGATGTGAATCAATTATGCTGATATGATCTAAAAATAAAAATAAAAAGGTGACAGTACTTGAACTTCATTCTTATCCGAGGGATGGATAGATAGATAAATAGATAGATAGATAGACAGATAGCTATAGCTAAGTCTGGGTGAGTGTTTGTATGTGTATATGTATATATAATTCAGCTGAGTAGTGAACTCTTATCTTACCAAATATGGAAGTAAAAGGGAAAGAGGGATTAACAGAAAAGAAAGAGAACATGATAAAAGAGCGGTAGCTTAAAGAAGGGAGTGGTCAGAAGCAAAACAAACTTCAGATGAGGAACAAGATAAAAAAGACAGAAAACTATAAATAGAAAAAAAAAATAGCAAAAAGGAAATATAAAGGGTTTGGTTTTTTTTTATTGTAACTGTGAATGTGAATGAGATGAATTCTCCCAAAAAGTGGAATCTATTAACAGAGTGAATTAGAAATCAGAATCCAACAATATGTTGTTTACAAGAAAAACACCTGAAACAGACACACAGTGAATTAAATAAAGGGCTGGAGCAGAATCTATTATGCTTCCACTGAAGTAAGAAAGAAAGGAATAGCAATCATGATCTCAAACAAAGCAGAGCAAAATTAGACCAAATTAAAAGCCAAAATCAGGGAAACTGCATTTTTCTAAACATTATCTTAAACAATGATGTAATATAAATACTAACTATACATGCACCAAATACCTTAGCCTCAACATTCTTAAGTGAAATGAGTTTCTAGAAAGAAAAGAAAGAGTAAAGCTATACTTAGGGAAGACTTTAAATTTCCCCTGTTAAAGTTAGATAAATCTAACCATGAAATAGATTAAGAAAGAAGTTAAAGAGATGAATAGAATTTATGAAAAATTAGAAACGATACAACTTTGGAGAAAACTGAACAAGAACAGAAAGGAGTTTGCACCTTTTTCTCAGTTGTACATGACACTTTCACAAAAACTGATTGATTGTCTGTTATGCCACAAAATTCACAAAGAAATGCCAAAAACCAAAAATATTTAATTCACCCTTTTCAGACCACAATGCAATAAAAATTGCAATCATTAAAGGGTCCTGGAAATATAGATACAAAATTACTTAGAAACTATGTGGGACAAAAGTGACCACTAAAACAATCAGAAGACCGAGTTGAGTTTAGGAAAAAGTTTATTTCTTTCTCATGAGAAAGGGTGCACAGAGGACCAGGAGATCATTATATACTTCAACAACAATACTATATGATGACCAGTTCTGATGGACCTGGCCATCCTCAGCAATGAGATCAACCAAATCATTTCCAATGGAGCAGTAATGAACTGAACCAGCTACGCCCAGAGAAAGAACTCTGGGAGATGACTATGAACCACTACATAGAATTCCCAATCCCTATATTTATGCCCACCTGCATTTTTGATTTCCTTCACAAGCTAATTGTACAATATGTCAGAGTCTGATTCTTTTTGTACAGCAAAATAACAGTTTGGTCATGTATACTTATTGTGTATCTAATTTATATTTTAATATATTTAACATCTACTGGTCATCCTGCCATCTGGGGGAGGGGGTGGGGGAGTAAGAGGTGAAAAATTGGAACAAGAGGTTTGGCAATTGTTAATGCTATAAAGTTACCCATACATATAACCTGTAAATAAAAGGCTATTGAATAAAAAAAATAAAATAATAAAAAAAAAAAAGAGAAAGGGTGCACAGTCTCTGATACACAAAGCATGGTTTTAGAGAGAGACACACACAATGGCAAAGGGCATTTCCTTTTTTATTATTTAACTAGTGAGCTCCCCAGTCCCCTGGCTCCTTTCCCCATTGGCTGGGGTTTCTAAAGCATAGTTTCTTTAAAAAAAAAAAAGTTAAGAAAGACTGAGTCTATCAAATGCTTAACAGAGGAGGGTATTTCCCACTCTATCCAATCCCTGCCCCCAAGGAGCTTACATTCTAGAAAGGGAAAAGCTAAGAGCAAAGAACAAAAGATTATTTTCAAATCGCAGGCCACCACCCCTGATTACAAAACCCAATCTCTACCCCAAAAAGCTTACATTCTTATATTCTTTTGGGCAAGATAACCTCTATCCCGATAGACTTTTGATGACCTTGTCACCGGGGAGTTTAATTTTCTAATTTTTTTCATTTTTTCAATTTAATTTTCATACTGTGGAAACAAAATAAATCTATTTCTCAAAAAACTAAATAATATAATCCTAAAAAGTGAGAGGGTCAAAGAAAAAATCATTGAAGAAAAATGAAACAACATTCCAAAAATTATAAGAAGCAACCCAAACATTACATAGGGGAAATATTATGTCTCTAAGCATGTACATCAATTAAAAAAGAGAGAGAGAGAGAGAGAGAGAGAGAGAGAGAGAGAGCATTTCAATGAATTGGGCATGCAATTTTAAAAAAATAGAAAAAGAACAAATTAAAAACCTTCAAATATGAAAATAAAAATCCTGGAAATCAAAGAAGAAATAAAATTGAAAGTGTAAAAAACGTTGAACTAAAAAAGTAAAACTAGTAGTTGGTTTTATGGAAAAAATAAACAATTAGTTAATTTAATTTTTTAAAACAAAATTACCATATAAAAAATTAAAAGGGTGATTATACCAATGAAGATGAAATTACATCAATTAGTAAAAGCTATTTTACCCAATTATATGTCAATAAAACTGACAATCTAAGTGAAATAAATTCCTCAGATTAACAGAAGAGAAAATATTAATAACCCTGTTTTAGACAACAACAACAAAAAAAAATATTGAATAAGCCATCAATGAGCTTCATAGGAAAAAATCTCCAGGACAAGATGTGATGGGGTACAGTTTCTAGGGGAAATGTAGCAGTAATCTGGAGGTCCCCTATCCTTAGAATACCATTGTTCTAACAATCTCTCTGTCAATGATTCTAAAGTTTCCTGGACTTAAGAATATAATAATATACTTATTTATTTCTTCCCCTAGACTTTAGGGAAGATATAGTAGTAAACCTAAGGTCCTCTACTTTAGAATGCCATTGTACTAACAATCTGTCTGTCACTGATTATAAAGTCTCCTGGCTTTAGGAATACTATAGTATAGTCCTGCAAGCATTGCTGGCTGTCAGATAGAAAATCTGTTGGTCAGCAATAACCAAATTCCTGAAGCAATAGTGAATACCCATCCTTCAAACCTATCTGTAAGCCATAAAATTAGCAACATGAAGCTCAGTCTAACTTTGTCCTATAAATTTATCTTACTCCTGGTTCTTTGCTAAATCCTTTTGGAACTTAGTCCATTTCAACTGGCATTACAATTGTGGTGTCTTTCCCTTTCCTTTCCCCCCATGCTATATGGCATCTCCCCAAACTCTACTATGCTTCCTAACCCCACTTCTCCTTACAGCTTTTTAGGATGTTAAGTTCTTTTCAGGATTTAGGCTTCCAGTTAAGGGCATGCCCCAACCTCATGGGGTGTTCCTTTTCTACTGGGTAATTGTGAATTCTATTAAGGAACTTGTCTTTCATATGATATTTCATATTTATCCTTCCCAGTGTCTATTGTATCCTTCCATTTTGTCTGTAACCTATTCCTCTAAATAAATTTACTTTTTGCCAGAGAGAATGGTCACTGTGAATTCTTCACATGACCAAACCCCAAATTTTGGTGCCTTAGATCATTTGGTGACAAACCCCATATCACAGATCACATCAGATGGATTTGCAAGTGAATAAGCATTTAACGAAAGCATTTAAGCAAAATGCATTTAAGGAAAAAATCAAGGAAATCAAGGAAAAAATAATTCAAATACTGTATAAACTATTGGGAAAAAAACAAAGGAATTCTACCAAATTCCTTTTATGACACAAATATGATTTTGATAGTTAACGTGGTGAGATAAAAAATAGAGAAAGAAAAGTATGAACTAATTTCCCTATTGGATATTTTTTCAAAATATTTAAATAAAATACATTAAGGAGATGATAGTAATGTATCACAAAGATCATATGTTATGATCAGGTGGGATAATATAGGATTAGTGCAATATGAGAAACTCTAAGTATAACAGATCATATCAATAAAAAAGTGAAAAGTCACATAATTATCTCAAAAGATGCAGAAAAAACTTTTGACAAAATCTAACATTTATTCCTACTATAAATCACTTGAAAGCATAGGAATAAATGGAAGTTTTCTTGAAATGATAATTAGTATCTTTTAAAAACTTGGAGAAAGCAATATTTGTAATTAGGGTAAAGTAAAACTTTTTCCTATGAGATCAGGGATGAAACAAGAAGATCCATTATCAATACTGTTATTCAATGCTGTACTAGAATTGTACTGTACAATGCTGTACCAGCCATAGCAAAAGAAATTGAATGAATAATCATGGGCAGTGAGGAAACAAAGCTATCAATCTTTGAAGAGAATATGATAGTATACATAGAGAACCCTAAAAAATTCAAATAAATTTTTGTTGAAACAATAACTTTAGCAAAATTGCAGTATATAAAATAAGGCTACAAAAACCATCAGTATTTATAGTATTACAAGTGAAACATAGCAAGAAGATATTGTCAACTAGATCACAATCAGCCTCTAACCTGTGTATGACCAGAGCTGGCTGGAGACAGTAGAGTCAGGAATCAAACAGAAGTTTAATTTCAAAGTGAGAAATGGCTGGCAAACAAGGATACATTTGCCTCCCCACCCTCAACCACCCTATATCCAGTGCACTAATACTATGTCCTTTCCACACAGGATATTCCATTGCTATATTCCATATAGACTTCATCTCAAATTAAAATGTAGGGCTTTACCATCCCCATGTTCCAGATCATTGCTTATATTCTTTTCCTATGATAATTGCTCTACATTGTGGCCGATTCCTTTAAGGCTTTCCTCTTCTTTTTTAGAGGGTACCTAGTTGATAAAATAATTTCTTCTACTATATGTATTTTTATGAAAATGGTAATTCAATCCTTTCTAAATCACTTTGATGTTTTGAAAGATCCATGATTTATATTTGTGAAATACATTTATTATATTCTAACTATTTCATATATTGAGATATGGTTGAAAAATTAATCACCTGAACCTTTTGATTCAAGTTTGAATCAAAGGCTTTCCAACTTAATAGGATGTGTTTTATGTATCACTGAATCATTTTTAGGTCACTTCTATATAACCATGCTATGATTCTATACAATAATGAGATAGTAAAGGATTTCATTAGTGGACATCAAAGTAAAGTTTTAATTGTCTTTTCATATCATTTTACAAACACTCATATGTACTTTAATTTTTTCAAAACAAGCCTTTAAAACATTATTCCAGGGTTCAATTTTTGGATTCTTTTTTACTTTTAAAGCAGAAGGTTGTTTTGTTTTATTTAGTTTTTAGTATAAATATGACAAACTTTAGTTATAACTCTAGGGCTGACAAAATGTAATGGTTTGTAAGTATTTAGCATGGGATGTGATGATATTTAGGAAGCAACATAGATTTACTAAAAAACAACAACCAAATAAGCCTTTTCCTTTTTTACATAGGTCTACTAAATTGGTAGATCAGAAATAATCTATCTATCTATCTATCTATATATCCTGATATTTTCAACTTGAATTTCAGCAAGATATTTGAAAATGTCTCCTATAATATTCAAAAGTACATGATAGAGAGATGTGATAGAGACTAATAAAGATGGTAGAGTAGAAGAAGGCAATAAAGGTCACTCAGATTCTCCCCTATAATTACTCTGTTGAAGATCTAGGAAAGCACCAGACAAAAAGTGCTATTTAAAGAAAAATAGATGTAAGGATCAACTAAATGGTACAGTGGATACTGCACCAGCCCTGGAGCCACGATGCCCTGAGTTAAAATCCAGCCTCAAACACTTAATAGCTGTGTGACCCTGGGAAGATTCATTAACTTTCATTGAAAAAAATAAAGAAAAGAAAGAAAGAAAAAAGAAAATGAGATGAACTGTATAAAATTCAGTTAGAGTAATAACTAATTTAACAACCAAAGTACTTAAGATAATTTTTTAGAACATTCTCTAATGACATACCATAGAATCCTATTCTGCTTTACATGGTTATTTAAAGAATTTGGTGAATTTATGCTTGACATAAATAAGTATGCATATTTCCAGATGACACAAGCCTCAAAGAGATGCCTCAAATAATGTGACAGTCAAGAACACAAAAGATCATTTCTCAACGAAATAATTGATCAAATTTCAATAAGGTTAAATGTACTTCATTGAATTTGTTACTATTTCATTTAAATTTTATGGCTTATCAAAAATCAAAAATTTTATAAAAAAGTTTAAATTTACCTGGAATAAAAGTCCTTTTGAGTGATTATGTTTCTATTTTTTATAACTTGTTTGTTACTGATCAAAGGCATGTTAAATGAAGCTCTCTCTATAGTTACATGAAAAAAAATTAGTATTCCATCACTAAGCTGTAATTACTTAAATCTTAATACTTGAAAAAAAATCTATTGATACTATAATTTGATGTTGTTCTTAGTTTTGTTTTCAGTGTAGTGGTCTCAGTTGTCATTAAATCAATAAATAATTCACCACCCAAGGTAGTGGTGGTCTAAAAACTACTACAGGAGTATTTCTCTACTTGGAAAAATTGAGAAGATCTTGCATCAGCAAAGTTAAAATTCTCTTGACTCAGTTTCCTCATTATGCTATTTTCTTTCTGAAGAGGAAATATTCTCCCTCTGGTTACTTCTGTGTTATAATCCCTTGTGAATAATGTAGACCTTTGCTACATAATTGGCTATTAACTATGGTTTTTAAGTGAATCAAACAGAGCTAAAGGAAAGTACCTCTTTTATGTTTTGTATGAGATTAGATCATGCCCTTGAAGGTACAGCTTTGATATTGTCATAAACATATTATTTCCTTTTATGGAAAATTTTAAAATCAGGAAAGGTGAACAATGGAAGTTTTGTTGTTGTAATACTAAATCTATTAATAGAAGTATACTAAAACATATAAGTTACTATCATAGAATGCAAGAATAAAAGATCTTGCCAATTTTATCTAAAATTGTAGCCAACTTCATATTCTAAACAACTAAGTAAATGAGTTCTTAGGTTTTGCCATCTTCTCCTTAACCATTATATATTCATGTATAAGATTAGGTCCCTAAAGTATCTCATTCTTTCAGGATGATATGAGAAATACATACATGTGTGTGTGAGTGTGTGTGTGTGTGTGTGTGTGCATCAGTCTGTGTATCTTTGTGAGTTTCTGTGTCTCTGTGTGCGTAGACAGGGGTAAGATAAAGCTGTAATTTTTTTTAATAGAGTAGTAAACTTTGAGGTAATAACTATATTAGACTGATATAATTAAATTCCAAATGTTTTAATAGAAATTGCAGATTTTGAGTATATTTTAATAAGTTCTCAAGATTGAATTAAGAATTTTACATGTAAAATTGCATTCAAAATTGTAAAGAAAATTTTGAATCATCTTTTTCCTATGCTGGAATCTTTGTCTCATAATATCAAGGGGGAAAAGAGTTCATCTTCAAAGTCAAGTCCTCATGGATACTTTTAAAGATTTATCTTTCAGCCCATTGATTGCATGTCCATATCATATACAGGAATTGGGTAGAGATAGAAAGAGCAAATGCTATATGTAAACTGAAAGTCTCTGAACTTTCAGGTGAATTTGGCATTCTTAATTTGATTGTCTTCTTATAGATCTGTTGTTAATAGGATTAGATCCATAAAGTCTGAATTATATTTCACTACATGAACCAAAAAATCAATCTGACTAGATTTTGTCATGTTTTACAAAATTAGACTGTCTTATTAATAGCAAACTACTTAGTAGCATTACTCAAAGGATGTCTACAAGTGATCTGGCACCCCAAGAAAATATCTCCACAAATTTGCCTTTATCCATGCACAGATGATTGAGAGCTATACAGAAAGTACTTACCATATATCTGAAGATCATGCATACTATCAAAAGACTTGACACTTCTACAGCTATAGTTACATTAACTATAGTTAACCAATATAGTTATATTTTTTTTATTCACTATATGTAATTTTGCTTGTTTTATTAGTTCTCTCTGAGTTGTTACTTATTCTGTAAGCTGCTTATCATTTCCTCTTGATTTGTAAGCTTTGTACTGCAAGTTTTCCAGTCATGTTTTGCTCATAATGTTTATACAGAGGATCATTCTGTTGTCTCCAGCTGCCTTTCTTGTCACCATTATAAATTCCCTCTATTCCTTGGTGGAAGGGATGTTCCTGGTCACACCTACTCTGCCTTCTAGCACATACTTGTAGAGCAGGTGTGTAGCCAATAAAGTTTCTGCTATACTTCCCCTTAAGTGGAAGAGCCTGAACACATTTTTCACCCATCATATTGTTCATATGTGAGTCTGGACACAGTTAAATAAAATAACAGAATTTTTCAAATATATATCCATGAAACCATAGGTATAGTGGAAGGTCCTTTCTCTTAGGACTGTGGCTTTGCAAAACAGATTTTCCTCAGAGAGAAGGAAGTGTTTTGTGCTCTTACAGATCAGGAGTACTGTACCTAAAATCTTGAAAACTTTGACTCATATAGACTCAGTTTGGAAAGCCTGAAACAAGTTCCAGGAAGATGGAAAGGAATTTTGGTCCCTATGAGAATGGTTAACTGCTTAGCTTTTTAGTGTTCTCACAGAAATTGTGTATTGCTTGCATTAACAATACCTCCCTTGGTACAAAGGACTGATTCTTAAATTAAAAGCAGCAAGGAAAAGGGTGATGCAGTTAAGGAGAGAATAACAATATCCTTCCAATTGTAAGGCTGTACCATGAATATGAGCACCAAATGGGTTGTGTAAAGTCAGCTACTTTTGCAGTCAGAAAAACTCTTTTTTTAAACCTTGTTTAGACTGAGTACATTTGTATATAGCCTGTAGGAGACGGTAGTCTGGAAATACTTGTGTGTGAGTGTGTGTGTGTGTGTGTGTGTGTGTGTGTACACTAATCTCATCTCCTATGATAGTGTAATGAGAGAGAAGCTGAGGCAGCACTAATTTATAATTCCACAATCAAAATACATTTGTCTTTATATGGAATTTGTTTACTCCTTTCTATGAAAAGCAGCAATCACAGGCCACTTGCTACTTTGTTGTGCTCTTATGTCTTATTTTCTGAATTTGCCTTATTGAAAAGAACTAGTCCAAAACAGTATTTTCTCTAAACATTTCATTTTTGCCAATGTAAAATGCTAATTATTTGGTTTAATTTTTTAAGCTTTCCTTAAAATATCATTGTGCTTATATTCAATTTCAGTGTGTCTTAGGAAAAAAATATTGTATCTTTATTTTTGATACTGTTGATATTGTTGATAAATATTTATTTTTCTCCACATATTTTTACTTCTGCTTTTCTTAATATTTTCTGATTGTTAAAGATCTTATTTGACTTTCTGATTCTTTTCAATGATTTTAAATTTAATTTGAGAGTTTTTAGCAGTTTTGATTCTTTTTGATATTTTCATCATAAGGGGAAGATTAAAGAAGTAGGTTCTCCGGAAACCTTTCTCTCCTGTTTCAAACATATATTTCAATGTATAACAAAAGCAGAATTATATCGTTTTTAAATTAATTATTTATACTTTTAAAAACTACAGATAATTATTAAAGGTTTTGCAAACTCTATAGAAGTTTCATAGTAAACTTATTTATTTCCCCCCTCACTTAAATATTTTTTTAAATAACTAAGATGATACTTACACAGAAATTTCTGGATTTTTAAAATAGGTTGTCAATTGATCTGGACTGTTTACTATGGCTTAATATACAATCTAGTGAAAATGATCAGAGAACTCTATGGAGATGAGAAGCAAGATGGGCTAAGAAATTTGCTGTGGAAAATCTTACAAAGAATAAAATGTGATGAGAAGGATGTGCGGATCTTGACTGCTTTGGATGTAGCTGAGGTAGGTTGAAAGTTGAACAGGTTAATTGAGCATCATAATAATTTATTTCTAACCTATTTGTAAGAAATTTGGTATTTTTCACATCTGACGATATGATTTAATATACAATTAATGTGATTGTAGAATTAAACATTGAAATAATATCATTTGGAAATAATAAATATCAGTTTTTTGATGAAAAACGAATAACAGTTCATATTTATATACTGTTTTATAATCAATGAAATCCTTTCCTCATTGTAAACAATATTATTATCTCCATTTCAAACATAATAAAATGGACTAATACAGTTTTTGTGCTTTGTCTAAGGCCATAATGTTAATAAGCTGTGGAACAAAAAGTTGTTTGCCTTAACACATTAATATGCTATGGAGATATATTTTATAATGAATTGATTTATTTGAAACTTAAATATGAAAGAGAAAAAGAAAAAATAGGAAAAAACCGTCATGTTCATAGGAGAACATAAGAGAGTATTCAAAATATGATACAATAATTTTCCATTTCAAGAGAGCATATATATTAAGTGCTATAAATTATATTCAGAACTGTCCATCTTCTCTTTGCTTTCTTGTAGCTTTTCTTTTACTCTTGGCTGTTCACATTGTACTTTATTCCTTTTTTCCTCTTTGCCCCCTCTTTCTTCCTTCTCCCCACATTACCCAAGGCTACAGTTAAGTGCAGAGATAGATAGATAGACACACGTACACATGTATACATGAGCTTTTACATATATGTGTATACATACAATATATATACATATGCATGTGCATATACACTCATGTATACAATTTACATTTCCATATATAAAGCATAAACAGTTTGTTCTTATTAAGTCCCTTGAAATTAGTCTTTGATGTTTACCTGATATTTCTCCTAGACCTTGTATGTCAAGTTTTCTCTTAATTCAGGTCTCTGCAATAACAGTGTGCGAGTCTGACAATTCATTGAATATCCATTGTTTTTTTCATTCAGGATTACACTTAAAGTTGCTGGGCATATTTTTGACCAAAACCCTAATTTTTTTTCTCTGCCGAATATATTGTTCCAACATCTGTATTCTTTTAATGTAAACACTGATGGGGTGTGTGTGTGATTTTGATGGTGGCTCCATTGTATTAAAATACCTTTTTTTTTTGATCGTCACTCATAATATTTTCTCATTGACCAGGGATTTTCAGATTATAACTATGATGTTACAGTAGGTTTTCCAGGTAGGATCTCTTTCAAGTGGTGATTGCTAGATTTTTTCTATTTCTACTCTTCCCTCTGGTTCATATACTTCAAGACATTTTTCTTTAATTATTTCTTGTATTATTATATCAAGATTCTTTCTTTTTGACTGTACTTTTCATGCAGTCCTTATGTTTTCCTTATTCTTATGTTTACTCTTCTTGATCTGTTCTCCAAATCTGTCTTTTTTCATGAGATGTTTCATATTCTCTTCTTTTTTTATTCTTTATTCTTTTATTATTTCTTAGTTTCTTACAATTTTTCTGGCTTTTCTTTGCCCAATTCTACTTATCAAGGAATCATTTTTTTCCCCTTAGGATTCTGTATCTCCTTATCTAATTAGTTGACTTTCTTTACATAATCTTCTTATTTTTCATGGATTGTTTTTTTTATTATTAATTTTTTCTTCAATGTCTCTCATTTGATTTTAAAATCTTTAAGGTCTATAAATTTAGAGGAGTCAGGTGACCATTTGATACTCTTTGGGGGAGGAGGCACTTTTAATTTCTGAAGATGAAATCTGGTCTTCCTTATCCCAAAAGTAATTTTCTATGATTGGGTTCTTTCTCCTTTGCCTGCTCATTTAGTCATTTAGTAGTCACCCCTAATCATGGGGTTTGGAGGGATGATGTCTCTGGCATCAGACCCTCCTTCAGTTCTTCTCTTTGGAATGGGACCCAAAACTAAGAACTCTGCCTTCTCCTAATATCTGGCAACTAGAAGGAGTCCTACCCCACTGGTTCTATACTCACTTGGTGTGTTCTGTTCCTTCTCACACAGAGTTGTGTCTCTAAAGCACAGATGGGCCTAGTGTTCCTTATTAGTAGAAGTTTCTTCAATTTTTCCCAACTTAGACTCCTGACTCCCCACAGTGTCTGGGAGGTGAAAATTCCTGTGGCTGGGGTCAAGGTTACTTTTCAGCTCTGCTAACCCCTGGGCTCACAGTTTGCTGTTTTAGCAAAACTAGTCTGAAATGTGTTTATATTTCATTTGGGTCAAACGTTTTCTTGGTATCTTTCTTCAGATCTTCTCTGGTTGCCCCAGGAAGATCACTGTTCTTTCCCAACTCTTATTTGTTTTTACTACTACTACATTTGCTCTGAGGTACAATCTTGTTTGTGGGGAAATTTGGAAAGCTTAGAATTTTCTGACCTACTCCACCATCTTTCCAGAATTCTCCCCTCCCCCTTATATTTAATGATTTAACATTTCCCCTCACTTACATGTAAAAACTATTTTTAACTTTTTTTTTTGCAAAATTTTGAGTTCTACATTCTCTCTCTCTCTCTTTCTCTTTCTCTTTCTCTCCTCATTGAGGAGGCAAATAATTAGATATATAATTTATACAATTTTCCCTTCTACATCATGACTTTTCTCATCATGGTTGGGTCAGCATAAGAAATTAAAGGGAGCACTGAATTTGCACAGGAACAAAGGAGAAAATTAGTTTTCAGGGCTTCTGGCTAAAATACCAGGATCAGACTTGTGGAAGCCAAGATGATGGAGTAATATAATGCTGTATCTTTCCCATATGTACCACCAAACAACCATAAAATAGTGGCCCCAAACAACTCCTAATATAGTAGGATCAGCAAAAAAGATGGGGTGAAACAGTTTTTTGGGCCAAGAAACTTAGAAGATCTGCAAGAAAGGTCTAACTCACTTGGGCAAAAGAGGAGTACAATCCAGAAAGCATCCCAATAAGCCAGCAGTAATCCCCTCTCAGAAAACTAATGGGAGATCCTGAGTCCATGCTGTGGGACATGCAAACACCAACAACAGGATACTCCACATGGCTTAGCATAGTCAAGGGAAGTGGAAGATTCCAGCTCCAAGAACCAACATGTTGTAGTGTAGCCTGGGGGCAAAGAAACATCCTCCAGGGGCCAGATCTCCACTGGTTTCAGCATAGCCCAGGGCAAACAGCATTATTCAGAAGCCAGAGCACCACATGCTTCAGGACAGCCCCACTGGTGTCAGCAATGCAACACACCACCAGGACCCCAACTCAGGACCAAGTAAGGCCCTATGGCCTCCAGCAGCACTAATCACCCTACTCCCATCACTCTCTTAGTGCAGCCCCAGATGCAAAGGTCTTCCATGGGCTTCAGGATAACATTAGCTCAGCACCAGATAAACAGGCAGGGCCTAAAGCCAAGGCACAAGAAGTTTAAGACAGCACTCCTTCGACCCTACAAGCAGAGCTTAAATTTGAGAGATAGCAGAGAGGCCCAAAAAAAGATGAGCAAAAAAAAAAAAAAAAAGAATCTGACCACAGAAAGTTATTATGTGACCAGGGAAGCCCAAGGCCCAAACTCAGAAGAGGACAACAGTGTGAAAATACCTATAGGCAAAACCCCAAAGTAAAATGGAAGTGGTCTCAAACCCAGAACGAACTCATGAAGATCTCAAAAAGGAGCCTAAAAATTATATAATAAAGGCAGAGGAAAAGTTGGGGAAAGAATGATGCCAGATAATTATGAAAAAAGAGTCAACAACTTGGAAAAAGAAGAGAACTGCTTAAAAAATAAAATTGGCTGGATGGAAAAGGATGTACAAAAATCCACTGAAGAAAATAACTTCCTAAAAGGAACAATTGCTCAGATGTCAAAGGAAATACAAAAGCTAACTGGGGAAACCCACATCTTAAAAGTTTGAATTGGATTTATGGAAGCTAATGATTTTATGAAACATCAAGAATCAAACAATTAAAAAAAAAAAGAAAATTTAAAATGCCTCATTAGAAAGACAATTAAGATAGAAAATAGATCCAGGAAAGACAATATCAGAATCATTGAACTATCTGAAAATAATAATCAAAAGGAGGAACTGGACAGCATCTTTCAAGAAATTATCAAAGAAAACTGACCTAATATTCTGCAACCAGAGAACAAAATGAGCATTGAAGGAATCCAAACCTCAGCAAAGAGCTGCCAAAACAAGAACTCCAAGGAACATAAGAGCTAAATTAGAGAATTATAAGGTCAAGGAAAAAACACTGGAAATGTCCAGGAAGAAAAAAATAATAATTCAGATTTAGGAGAGACACAATCAGAATAACACATTAAAGGACTAGAGGCCATGGAACATGATATTCCACAAATCACAAAGTTAGGAATACACAGGATGTAGTAGCTGCCACATTAAAGGGTCAGACATCATGGAACATGATAATACCAGAAGGCAAAGGAGCTAGGACTACAATCACGACTCGCTTACCTGACTAAATTAAGTGTAATACTCCAAGGGAGGGAAAAGATCATTCAATGAAATAAAAGGATTTAAAGCTGTCATAAGGAGAAGATCAAAATTGAATAAAAACTTTGATATCCAATAACAAGATCCAAGAGAAACCTTAAAAAGTTAAAAAAAAAAAAAAGAAAGAAAGAAAGAAAGAAAAGAAAAAGAAAGCATAAGGGATTCAATGGAGCTGAACTATTTACATACCTACATGGAGAAATGATACTTATAATTCTGCATATTTTTTCCCTGAAGCAATTAAGGTTAAGTGACTTGCCTAAGGTCACACAGCTAGGAAGTATTAAGTATCTAAGGCCAGATTTGAATTCAGGTCCTCCTGACTACAGGGCTGATGCTCTATCCACTGCACCACCTAGCTGCCCCAATATTTATAATTCTTTAAAAAAAAAAAAAAAGTACCACTACTAATACAGCTAGAAGGAATATACATAGACAGAGAGTATAAGTGTAAGGTGAATTTGAGGAAATAATATTAAAAAACAACTAAAGAATGAGAAAGAGAAGTGTCCTGGGTGCAGAAGGAAGGGAGAAGTAAAATGGGCTAAATTATTTTAAATTGAAAGGTTGATTAAGATCTGTTACAAGTGAGGGAAAGATGGGACTGTAAGCCATGGGCAGCATTTGAATCTTGCTCCCATTAGTATTGGCTCAAAGAGTTGAACAGAGACATCTATCTAATTGGTTAGATAAGTGGGAAGGGAGGAGATTAATAAAAAGATGGGGTAGGGAGAAATGACAGAAGAGAAGGCAAACCAGGGGGAGAGGCAGTAGACAGAAACAAAACACTGTCATGGAGGGAATAGGTGAAAGGAGAGAAGACAAACAGAAGGAAAATAGGATGAAGGGGAAAATGTGAATGTGAATGGAATGAAATGGATGTGGAGTGAATCCTAAAATATGTTGCTTACAAAAAACACATTTGAAACACAAAGACACAGATAAAGTAAAGATAGGGGACTGGAGCAGAACTTCTAATGATTCATTTGAAGTTTAAAAAAAAAGGAATCCTGATTTCAGACAAAGAAAAAGCAAAAATAAATCAAATTAAAAGATAAGAAAGGAAATTACATCTTACTAATAGGTACTATAGACAATAAAGTAACATCTATACTAAACATATATGCACCAAATGTTGAAATATCCACATTTTTTAAAAAGAGGTTAAGTGAAATACAGGTTCATCACCAAACAAGAGATAGAGGGAATTACAAAATATAAAATAGATAAATTTTATTATATTAAATTAAAATTGTTTGCACAAACAAAAACAATGAAATTTAGAGTAGGAGGAAAACAGAAATCTGGAAAACAATATTTATAGCAAGTCTCTAATACAGGCCTAATTTATCAAACATGTAGAGAATTGATTCAAATTTTAAAAAAAGTAAATCACCCCCCAATTGATGTATTGTCAAAGAATATAAACAAGCAGTTTTCAGAGGAAGATATCAAAGCTATCTATAGGCATATGAGGAAATACTCTAAATCTCTTTTGATTAGAGAAATGCAAATCACCTCAAATTGGCTATCATCTCTTTCACACCTATCAGATTGGATAATATGACAAAAAATAAATAAAAAGGAAAATGATAAATGTTGAAGAGGAAGTGGTAAAACTGGAACACTAATGCATCCATGTTAGAGCTATGAACTGATCCAATCATTTTAGAGAGCAATTTGGAACTATGCCCAAAAGGCAACCAAATTCTGAATATTCATTGATTCAGCAGTAACTCTTCTAGGTCTTATCCCAAAGTGTTTATTTAAAAAGGGAAAAGGAACTACATGTGCACAAATATTTTAAAAAGCCCTTTATGTGGCGGCAAAATATTGGAAATTGAGGAGACGCCCATCAATTGGGCAGTGACTGAAAAAACTGTGTTATATGAATGTGGTGGACTACCATTGTACAATGAGAAATGATGAACAAGCAGATTTCAGAAAAACTTGAAAAAACTTGAATGAACTGATGCAAAGTAAATGAATAGAATCAGCAACATTGTGTGATGATTAACTATGAATGACTATACTCCTCTCAGCAATGCAGTGATCAGCATCTAGATAAAGAACTAATGGACTCTGAATACAGATTGTAGCATACTTATTTTACTTACTTTATTCTTTTTCATGTGTTTTTTTTTTTCCTCCTTTGGATGGGTTTCTTCTTTTACAACTGTGACTAATGTGGAAATATGTTGATAGCATATGCATAATCTGCATCAAATTGTCTACCATTTTTAAGAAGAGGGAAAGGGAAGGAGGGAGAAAAATCTGAAACTCAAAATCTTGTAAAAAATGAATGCTAAAAATTGTCTTGACATTTAATTGGAGGAAAATAAGATACTACCAAAACAATTTTTTTAAAGAAATTAAATGAGAATTTTTGGGAAATTTTGCCGAAGCTACAGATAATACGTGAAGACCAGCCCAGGACATTAAAAAAGTTTGGAAACTCAGAAATACATTTCATATATATATATAAAATTGTTTAATATCACCCCAAAGTTTACAATACCATATAATCACCTCTAAAAGGAAAAAAAAAAGATGCAGGCTTGCTCTCTGGTACGAAGAGAGAGTCAAAACATTTTATACAAAGTTTTTTAGATTGTTGGGGCATTGTGTCCCTATTCCCCATTGTAATGGGCTGAAGTTTGAGTTGATGCACTTAGGTCCCAAGTACATGAGGCTAAATAGTAATTGGGCTAT
Source organism: Sarcophilus harrisii (assembly GCF_902635505.1). Taxonomy (NCBI): domain Eukaryota; kingdom Metazoa; phylum Chordata; class Mammalia; order Dasyuromorphia; family Dasyuridae; genus Sarcophilus; species Sarcophilus harrisii. The sequence goes on from NC_045426.1 coordinate 201,571,143, forward strand.
ACTCTATTAATATACATGATTGGATAAAGAATGGTCCCTGCCCCCTCTCTGTGCAAGTCCTGATGTGTTGTACAGGAAATGACGATTTTGGTGGGTGGAGGCAGAGAGACAGACAGGAAGAGAAGCTGGAAGAGATTGGGCCTGGGTCCATTCTCCTAGCTGCTGGTCTGTGGCTGCTGGTCTAGCTAGCTTCTTGACTCAGCTGCACACATTGCTATCACCCATTCTCTTCCACCTCCGATCCTTCTTCACTGAGAATAAAGACTGACGATTTTCCCCTAACCTGAATTCCTGACTCTGGCTGATTTTAAAATACGCGATCTTCACACCCATGGCATGGAAAGAATATGTTATATGTTCAGTCATGCAAAACTTATTTCTATATTAAGCATGATGTTAAAGAAAAACAGAGACCCAAAAAAATATACAAACAAGAAAAGTAAAGTAAACAAAAAGTATACTTTGATCTTGTATTCAGAGTCTATTAGTTCTTTCTCCTGAGATGGATAGCATTTTTAATCTTTTGGAATTGTACTGAATCATTGTATTGCTGAGAATAGCTAAGTCATTCACAGTTGATCATTATGCAATATTGTAAAAACAATATTGTCATTTTACTGCATGCCAGTTCATGAAGTTTCTTCAGGTTTTTTGATGAACAAGATGTTCATCATTTTTATAGTGCAATACTATTCAATATATGTTATGTTATTAATCTTATTTATAATATTAAATTATCATTATATAATATATTTATATTATTATATAAGTAATATAAAACAACTTCCTTAACCATCCCTCAATTGATGGATCTTTCCTCAATTTTAATACTTTACCACTATTAAAAGAGCTGCTATAAATAGTTTTGCACATATAGGATCTTATTATTTTTGTTTTTACATTGAAATATTTCTAATAAAATAGTTGCATGATTCTCCTATTGTTTGTAGTAGAACTCCCATAGGAGCAAATGTAACTTTGTTTGCATACAATAAAAGTCTAGCCTTATTGATTTCTGTTAAGTGAAAATTTTGTTGAATATGTAAGGGAATTCAGCATTTATAAATTATTGAAAAGAAAGCATTTGTTTTTAAGAAAAAACAGAACTTTTTGTGGAAATTTTTAAAAGGAAGGATAGAAATTATAGGTGTAAAATTATCTGAGAAGTAAAACATGAAATATGAGATCCCAAGCTAAAAGATGAGTTTTTTATTATTCAAATTACTAATGTAAAATGTAACTACTCCTGAAAAAAAAACTTTAAAATATTGTAGAATTTGTAGTTTCTTTCAGATTAGGATGAGAGAATAAAAATGATGTAACACCTGGTTATGGGCTGTAAGAACAGGATGGATTTTTTTTTTTTCATTCATTGCTCACCTGGAATTGTTGAAACTTGAATAAAATGAGGAGAAAAGAGACAAAGAAGTGGCTGTTTTCTCATGTCAGCAGCAGAAGAAAAGAGCACTTTTTTCTTAAAGATTGTAAGAGATAACATTCTTCTGAATTGAAACAAGAAGTACATGTTACTGTGTTTTATTAAGGGTTCTTGAGCAAGAGCTATGACAGACACATTGTTGGGCTATGACTTACCTTAGCCTTCCATTTGTATTTTTTCTGAGATTTATTCTGTTAAAGAATACATTTGCTTTCTATAGTATTTTTTCTGGGTTGAAACCTAGTTCTATATTACTGATATGACATAGAAAATCTACAGCAGAGGGACCAAGTTTGGTTCAAGTTTGGTAACTCTTAAGGCATAACACTGAACATTTAATAAGCATCCTTTTATTGCAAGGAGAGAACAGACATGACTGTTAAACAAGTATGGCTTGACAACAATCAGAAACTATAAGCAATATTGTTTACTGAGAACAAACATAATTTCTCTTGAGTAATTAGATCACCAATTACATTTCTTCATGTGGCTTTTTTGATAAGCAGAATATTTAAAGAAAAATTTGGCATTCTTATTTTTGAAATATATATTCTTATTTTTGAATATATAATATATAATAATATAATATATATTTGAAATATAAAATTTAGACAGTAAATTCAGTGTTAAGGCTGGCTTTTTCTTCAGGAACAAAAAATAAGTAGGAGACTCAGTGTGCATATCTGTATATATGTATCAGTAGCAAGGATAATTATAGGTCTGATCAGAGAATATTCCTACAGTACCAAAGAAACAATTGAGCTCAGCACCTAGACAATAAGAACAATTAAAATAATTTCAGGATGTGTCTCTAATGGTTATCCCACATGATTCAAAGTAATTACCTTTGTTAGGTAAGAGTATTTCAGTGTTTGAATCAATTAGTTAAAATTTATGTGGCTTGCACTTCTTAGGGCTAATCAAAACCTTGGGAGAAGTTTTCATGTCCTAAGGAATAAATAGAAGGAGCTAACTCAGAACCAGAATCAGATTCTGGTTGCCAGAAGTAAAAAGGAAAGATTAGAGTCATATACAGGAAAGCAATACTGGCAGCTCTGTGACAATCATCAACAGAAGAAATTGGATTGAGTTCCTATAACATCTGGTTGCAGAAGTTCTGATATCACTAAAGAAACTACCTACTTAAAAACTTTCCTATAAAGGAAATCCTGAGGCAAGAACTCCTTTCCTAACTCTAGTCTTTTTATCCTCAGTCTTAAATGTAATCATCTTTTTCATTAGCAAAGTGTTTTTGGTAAATTGGATTTTGTTTTAACCACAAAGAGGCCAGAAATTATCTAGAGAAAAAAGGAATAATGTAAAGTCAGGCAGAGAGAGATCAATCTCTGACTAATTATTTTTTTTAATTATTTAAAATTGGAAGGTTTGAAGTGATGGTTATTGAATTCATCACTTTTTTCCCCTCTAAAATAAATTTCCCCAAACTGCAGAAAAATAAACCACATGTAATTTAGGAGCCACATTTTCCTATATTCTAAATGAATTTGTTATAGAAATATGATGTTGCTATAAAAATAGGGACAAAATTAATGTTTTACTCATCAAAATGCAATAAAATTATATCCATCAAAGGGAATTTGAAGCAAAGATCAAAATGAGTTGAAGAGTAAATAACAATCTTAATGAATGGGTGCATCAAAGATCAATACAAAAGAACTTTAATTTCATTAAGGATAATGGCAATTATGAGACAATACACCCAAATTTTGAGGATGCAGCTAAAGCAATATTTAGCTTAAAAATATGTCTGTTAACATTTCATCAATAAAAGAAGAAACAAATCAATCAATTGGGTATGAAACTTAATTCAAATAAAAGATAATAATCCAGAAAATTAAAGAAAATATTTACAAAATCAAAAACAAAAAATTTGAATAAGTTGTTTTTGAAAAATAGAGAAGCCATTATTTAACTTGAATTTTAAAAAGAAGAAAACCAAATTATCAGTAGGAAAAATGAAAAAAATTGATTTCATAATAAATAAAAAATAAGAAATTATTTTATCAATTACATGCCAATAAATCTGACAATCTAAATAATATGATACATGATAGTATTTATAAAAATATAAGTTGCCCAGATGAACAGAACATGAAATAGAATACTTAAATAGCCCTCTCTTAGAAAAAGATATTTAACAAAACGTAAATGAATTCCCAAAGGGAAGAAAAAACTTTAAAACAGATGGAGTTACAAGTGAATCTCATTAAACATTTAAAGAAAAATTAATTTTAATACTACATAAATGGTTTAAAAATAGGGGAATTGGGTCTTTTTAATGTTTTCCTATGGTAGATATATAGTTTTGCTCCCTATATTAGGATGCATCAAAACAAAAAAAGAAAGTTATTGACTAATATCCTTAGTGATTCTCAGCAAAATTTAAGTAAAATTCTATCAAATAAACTATAGCAACTGCACTGTACCTAGGCTGGATTTATACTAAGGAAATATACTAAAATGGTTCAATATTAGGAAAAACTGTTAAAAGAATTGACCATATAACATCGACAAAACAACAAAAAACATATGATTACATTAATAGCTGCAGAAAGTTTTTCATAATATCTAGTCATTTTATTTAAAAAACTAGAAAGAATTAATATAATTAATAGTATTTCTCTAAAACCAATACCTAGCATCATTTCTAATGAGTATATTAAACATATAACTGGATAGAGAAAGCTTTGGTTCAGACAAAATAAACCATGGTGCAACCACTATAGGTCATGTGTCTGTGTTTAGAAAAATCAATTAAAATAGAATTTTCTACTTTTCCTTACACACTGTGGTTCAAAGATTAAGTCAATTCTGGACTTTTCTCAATTGTATATGTTTGTATTATCCTTCATTAATATTAATTTGCCTTTTTGGCAGAGTCTGGTAATGAAAATGATGCAATTAAAAAAATTATCCATACACCAAAATTGAAAGCAAATTTACTGACATAGTATTTATTTTCATTCAGCATTGAGAATTGTTTTAGATTCAGAACAAGAACATTCTTTTCATTGAAGCTTTTCATAAATACCAAACCAAAATTTTGGAATAACCAAAAACCTTGCTAACTAAGCTATAAAATATCCTTGTTCTAGAAAAGTACAGATAAAGAATCATGTTTTCCCTTTCATTTTAGAGCAACTATATTTTTGACTACATATTTGAGCAGTCATGGAAATGCACAAATAGTTAAATAAAAAATATGTCCTTTGGGAAAAAAATTATCATCTAGTAATTTAATTTTAAAGAATTATCATTCCACAAAATTAGAAATAAATATCACAACCATTTTGAGAAATAGATATATCTTTATTAATGTTAAAGGAGAAATTTATTAGTATGACAAAATATATGTATATATATTATACATGTAAGTGTATATTTATATACATATATATTTATATATTATATACATGCAAATATAAATTATACATATACATATATTTTACATTCTTTTGGAGGTTATTGTTTGGTCTCAGCTCATTAGTGCTGTCATCTTGGTAAAAGAACAAAATCTAATCAAAGATTTCAAATTAACTCAAGATGTAAAATTTGAATCCCAAAGGGAATCATTCTACTAGCAGTGTTCCTATCTTCCTACCTATGCAGGGCTAGTCACATTTTAATAAACTACAATATTCCTAAAGCTCCTTGAGAGTACTCAAAGCTTGAACTCACTGTAACAGCACCACTATGCCTTGGAAAATGGTTATTTTCCAGTTTTTACTCAAAACTATGCTTTTTCCTTTCTGTTACCTGAGATCTAATCTGGGAGTTGAAATAACAATAAAAGTGATACAATAAAAACATTTCATAGCACTTGTTATGTTCCAGGCACTGAGCTAAATGCTTTACAAATATCATCACATTTGAACTTTACAAAATGCTGAGAGGTGGGTGGTGCTATCAAATAGAGATCTATTTTCCTTATGGGAAACTGAAGCAAAAAGAAGTTAAATAATTTGCCCAAGATCTCACAGTTTGTGTGAAACTGGATTTGAATTTACTCATCCTAATCTGGAGCCCAGCCCACTTCATACTGTGCTACATAGCTGTCTCAAGAATATTGAAATCATTATGTATAATTCTTCCTAGACTCCTTAGGAGGTAATTCACTTGAGTCTCTTGTATTTACAATCTATATTTATTCAAATTTGGCATTGTTGTTGCTATAATTAACCTAGCTTGAAAGCAAAACTCTCTGCCCAATTAGAGTAATTATTGCTTACCATCTTTCTTTCATGGTCCTTTATTTCTCTCTTTCATCTTATTACAGGATAAGGAAGTTCCTTGAACAAATATTCCTAAGACTCCTAAAGAATGACATCTCTGAATTATGTCTTCACTTGCATCCTAATTGGATTTAAGTGATACATACAGAGTTCTCCAAAATCATCAGCCTCACTCTCTGTCATCCATCTGTTATGCATCTAAATCTCCACTGAACTAGAACAGGAGTCAATAAATGTCTGTCAACTACCTTATTGCCTTAGTAAACTCTCTAGTAAAAATTCAATTTGAGGAGCTTCTAATGAGTTGAGTAAGACACTAAGGTTATAAATACCCTTTGCCCTACCTTTTAGCTCTAACCTGTGACTCCAAAAAGCTGTAGCATGTACAGCAGCTACACCCCAGTAAAACCATCCCAGTGGTCCTCAAACTTTTGTTCTCAATATCTTTATCCTATTAAAAATGATTGAGGATCTGCCCAAAGAGTTTTTGTTTATGTGATTTATAGTTATAGATATTGCTCACATTAAAAATAAAAACTAATTAAGAATTTGTAGATTCTCTGAAAGGATTTCAGAGATTCCCAGGATGCTCTGGACCAGACTTTGAGAACCACTGATACAGATGGGCTAAACCAAGATAAGAGTAACTCACAAGCCTCCCAACAAAAACACCAGGATTAGATACAAAGGCATCAAGGACATCTATTGCATCCTGGGCCATCACCAGTTCTCTTGATTTCTGTTTTACCTCTGGTCTCTGGAAGAGAGAATGAGACTGACTACTTTGTGCAACTTCACTTCACTTAAATCCAATTCACAAGCAAGTCAAGACATCACCTATGAAGGCAATAGTCTTTTTGGATAAGGAAGGCTAAACAATAACAATATCTTAGTCTAATTCAAAGATAACTAACCCAGTAGAAAGCAATAATTTGGGCAATTGTCAATTTTTTTACTTCCTGGGTCATACTAAAAACCAGTGACTTTTGTAGATGGCAGAAATCATATTTCTTCAATTAAACAAGTAAAGAACCATACTGATTATTTATAGCAGTATATTTTAAATTAGGAGTGCATGATCACCCACGAGTGTGAAAGATATAAATTAGGATATAAGAAAATAAATTTCTATTTATTTTTATCTAAAAAGAGATAGAAATTTCATTTATTCAGTAAGCAGATTAGTATCTTCACTCTCTATATTAAATACAGCATATGAGGTATTGTAGGGGAAATACTTTATTACTTATTGTTAATTATTTTTTAATGTAACCTGCAGTTAGCATACTGATCTTCACATCTGAATTCTATATAATGTAAATCTCACAGAAACCTGAAGAGGAAGTCACATTTATGTCTGTTTTTTTTTTTTTTTTCTGCCAAATTTCCAAATGAAATTCTTTTAAAAACTTTTTCAAGTTTTGGATTTGTTCTCCACAATTATGGCATCAGAAGTGGGATCCTGGGGATCAATGCCAATAAATCTACTAGTTTTCTGAAACCATGAAAGCTGAATAAATCTCTGTGATCTCCAGAATGAACAAGGACAGGACCTGAACAACACAGGATCAAATCATATATAATGAGAATTGGTGAGTTTCCTGGAGTTCAGATCACACATAATCAAGGCTCCAAATTAAGACTGAGGACTACAGCGACCAGACAGTTAAGGAGCTATATTTGGCCTTATTCCAGGGTAAAATTGAGGCAGGATTAATTAATCAGGTCATCCTAATCTACAAATGAGTAATCTCCTTGGCTTGATTACTGGAAGATTACTGGAAGCTTCAAGTGAAGCTAATTGCTTCAATTAGTTAAAATTAAGATTAAAATTAGGCTGGTCATCATTTGACAACTCTGTTCTTTCTACATTTCTTCTCAGCCTTTTGTGTGATACCTAGTTCTGTGGGGACCAGTAGCCACATTAAGATGCTGGTGAACATGACATTATGATCAATTAAATCTTACTACTGTCTAGAAGGGACTGGGACTCCAATTTATCAGATATCTGTCTTGTCCTGATTAGTTGATTGATCAACTTGATATTAATTTATTCATTTATTTAGGACTAAAGGCAGACTTTTATTGGGGATTCTTCCTCAAAAGTTCTCTTAGAGATTTTTGAACAGAGACAACCAGTTGGCTACAAATATTGCTGTAAAAAATTACCAAAAAAAGGACCTTAAAAGGGTAGTGAAAATTAATGAAGTCAAACAACTAAAATGAGTCACCAAATAATCTCTAATATAAAGAATAGGCACTTATTCTCACTGACCTTTTAATTAAACTATTCAGGGGAAACTACAAGATTCAAGATAAGGAGGAAAAACTACAAGATGCTTTCTTTTTCTCTGCCTTTACAATATCAGTCAAGTTGAAAATTGTGGAGAATAAAAAACAGGAAGAAAAGAAAGAAAATCTTTTTCCTGGTTTATAGAAAATTACATAAGTGACTAGAATCTAAAATTATAACTGAAATATATTTAGTGTAAATGTTCAAAATTTGTTTTTAAAGTTTTTGTAACTGCTGAAATATCTTAATGGATTTCTTTTTTTTGGTGAGATCTATAGCTTCTGTGGATAAGAATAGAGATGGCGAAGCTTTTATTCTTCCCATTCTAGAGAGTATGATAGATGTATTGCTTTAAAACAATGTGATTTCATCGACTAAAGAATAAGCAGAACTGAAGCTAGTTTGAATTTTTTAATATAACATAATCATTTATTCACCTTTATTGAAATGGACTATGCAACTTGAGAAGTGAAAGTTTAGCTTTTAGTTAGTACTGCATAAAGAGATATGTATAGGAGAAATTCAATGGAATGTTAGACTAGAATCTGACTGGGAAAAAAAAAGATCAAATGAACTAAGTGGTGAAGATAAAGTACTGAATCAGAGTGTAACAAAAAAGATGCAGTTTTGAAGTTTGTTGAGAATTAATCAAAGTGTTCTGGAAGGGAAAACAAGTAGAAAAGAGAATTATAAGTAATTAAAAATAAGAGCAGAAAGAATAGAATTTTAAAGGTGGAATCTGTTTGTACTGACAGTGTGAAGAGGATAACATAAAGTAAGGATTAGGAGTGGGGAAAAGCTTTAAGAAGGTTTTTTTTTTCCCTTCTTATTGAGAATGAGAATACAAGAAACTTTTTGGAAAATATATGTTAGCAATTTCAGATAATAATTCTATCAGGTTATAATGTTTACCAAATAGAAACCATAGAAATAATTTTGCAATATGGAATTATTTGAGTATAGCAGACTTAAACCCTGTCCTTAAAGACCATTTGAAGGTTGTTCTAATCTTTAGAGCCTCATGAACTCCAAAAGCAGTAAATAGGAATATGAAACTCCCACCATGAATCTTTGAAAGTGAACTAAGTGAAATCGTGAACTCTATAATTTGAAGCATTAGAGGCCTTAAGAAAACTGAGATTTGTGAATGTTACCATTTGATTATAATCCAGTTTTGATCTGATTGAAGTTTGTCCTGAAACTAAATTAAAATATGCTCTCATTTAAAGTGAGATATGTTTTCCTATTAGGATAATTCTGTTAAATCAAAATTCAATGCAAAATATATTTGATATTTAGTGTTAAGATTACTTTCTAGGAAACTGCATTGATCAGGAAAACCTGAGTTTAAATCCAGATTCAGACACCTAATAATTGTACGAGTCTGAACAAGTCACTTTACATATTTGTCTCATTTTCTTCATTTGTAAAATGGGACTAATAATAATACCTACCTCCCAGAATTGTTGTGAGTATCAAATGAAATAATAATTGTAAAACATTTAGCACAATGCCTGGAAAATAGTGAACTATCTACCTATCTATTATTAGTTTTTTCTATCTACTATTATTGTCATATTATGGAATATATATGTCTGTGTTATGTATTATATTAGAATGCAAATTGATAGATGGACAAAGTGATTTTCTACATAAGAGGATTTCTAAATGAATTTAACTGAATTGATATTTGATGGCAAAGAAATTTTGTGTTATGTTTTTAAATTTCATAATATTGTTTATTTTATTGCAAGGCTTCTAAATTTTCTTTTATTATAATTTTTGAGAAACCATTTTATCTGAAATGCTGTTAATTTGAAAAATGACATCCAAAGGGTGATGCCATTGTATCACTAGAAAATTAACTTCTCTCAATACTATTAGGTTATGAATTGAGCTGTTAAAGAATATGGTCACAATATTTGAAAACCACTAAGTATTTAATGGTGTCTAGTATTTAATTAATGTCATTAAAATATAAATTGAGCTGTTAAAGAATGTAATCACAATGCTTGAAAACTGTTAAGTATTTAATTGGGTGTATTTTGCTTTAATGTGGATAATAACTTATTGCTGGGGATAAGAGTGGGAGAGTGGAAAGTATTATATATTTGAAAGATTGTCCTTATTTGTGATGTTCCTTGTGACACTGTATCTGGGCAAGGTCATAAGATTATTTCAGCATGCTATAAGATTTTAAATTAATGAAGTGGTTTGATGAGAACCTCTCATAGCTTATAAGTCATAAGAACTTATATACTTTTCTTTTTTAAGTGATTTTTATTTGATAGTTTATTTGATCATTACTTAAGGAAATAATGAAATTGTAGCTTGAGTAGTATATTGAAGTTTCATTTTTGAGACAATTTATTATTAACAGGCCGTAGTTTTTAAAATTTGGGTTTTTTTTTTTCCTGAGAGATTAATAAGCAAAGAATAACAGCAAGTAACTAAGCATTTTTTTCAGTTGTTTTTTTTTTTAATGAACTCATGTATTCATTGTATGTGTGCAACTCCAGAATGTGGCTTTTATTGATTTCTAATGATTGATTTTGGCTCCAGGATGGATTTAAACTGAAAAAGATAAATAAGAGAAAGCCTTATATTTATTTCTGTTATAATAACAATATGAGAAAAATAATAATGTAGCTAGGGCTATGATTGGTGGAATTTCCTATTTTAGATGAAATCTCTTGGGGATGTAATTTGATATTTTTTCTGAGTTTTGATTTCAAATATAGTTTTCTGAACTGTCACTAAATCAATAATTTATCATTCAAAGAAAATATCATGTTCTGCCCAAAGTGAATGAGGTCTGAGAACTGCTAAAGGCAGCCATCTATGTCTCGGAGATCAAAGAGAATGATACTTGAGGAAAAGATTTTGGAATTAGCAAATAAACTTTAATAACTTTGGACAGAGAGGATTTGGTGGAAATTGGAAGCTGGATTGTTGAGGGGTTAAGAAGAGAATGAGAGAAAAGTAGAAGCACCTATTATAGACAAAGTTATTTTCTATTATAGTTTTGCTACAAAGGACAGAAAGGATATATAGGATAATAGTTATCTGGGATGGATGATGGGTATTGATGACAATATAAAATGAAGACATGAAACAATGTAAAAGGCTGAATATAGATTTAAGTTAAAAAGTACTCAGTTTTTGAGTCAGAAATAGCAAAATGAAGCTTGCAATTCATTTAAAAGTAGATTATTTTATAATCATAAAAACACATCAGGACATTATGAGACATTTAAAAATAGCTATTCAGGTTATGATGATTTTGTCACACACAATAAAATATGCATTGTAATGTAAAAATCAGTCATGGACATCTCTTAAAGAAAGAAAGAAACTCCCAACAAACTACTACTACTACTACTACTACTACTACTACTACTACTATTACTAGTACTACTACTACTACTACTACTACTACACCTCCTTCTCCTTCTCCTCTTCCTCTTCTTCCTCCTCCTCTTCCTCCTCCTCCTCCTCTTCCTCCTCTTCCTCCTCCTCTTCCTCCTTCTTCTTCTTGTTCTTTCTTTCTTTTTTTTTCTTCTGCTGCTATTTCTGTTTTTTCTTCCTCCTCTTCCTGCTTTTTTCTTCCTCCTCTTCCCTTTTCTCCTTCTTTCATTTTCTTTTCTCAGTTTAGATTGGACTTAAATAAATGAAAGTCATGCATTTCATTTTCATTATTTGTTTCTTTTGCAATTGTAAATTTGTTCAGAAGGTTTTTTGAATTGAAGAACTAAGAATTTTAAAAGGTATATGACAATATGTTGACTTATCCTAATAGATTTGCCATCATAATTGTGTAATCATAGATTTAAACCTTGAAGACACCTTGGTGATTCTCACATTTTGAGAAGTTTACAGCATTTACATTTGTTAAGAGAAAGTCAGGATATATATATAGATATAGATATAGATATATATATATATATATATATATATATATATATATATATAGAGAGAGAGAGAGAGAGAGAGAGAGAGAGAGAGAGAGAGAGAGATTTGGCATGTAGGTCAACCAGGTAGTACAATGGTTAAACTGCTGATCCTAGAGAAAGGCGTATCTGAGATCAAATCCCACCTCAGACACAATACTATGTCATAAGGTTCTTCAATTGTAAAATTGTTAAAATATAAGATTCAAAATGGAAAATGGAAACCTTGGAGAAGGAAAAGGCAAACTGCTCCAGTATCTTTGCAAAGAAAATTCCACTGAGGTCACAAAGAGTTAGATACAACTAAAAAAACTACTTAACAATAACAACAAATCTGATATGTGCTATTTTATATTTTTATTTTTATATACATATATTAAGATCAAAACACAAAAATACATATATATGTATATATGGACAACATTTCATTTATTATAAAAAAAGAACAGGAAAGCAGTAGGATAGCGTAATGAAGAGCTGGACTTGGAATCATAAAGTTATAGGGGTGAGAATATATTTTGACATGTTAGCTTTGTGACCCTGAATATGTCACTTAACCTCTAAATGTCCACAGGCAATTCTCTAAAATTATAAATTGAAAAATAGCTGTCAATTTGCATTGGTAAACTGCATCTCAATTACATTGAGCTCCTCTGAACAGCAGTGCAATTATATGTTTTGATATATATATATATATATGTGTGTGTGTGTGTGTGTGTCTGTGTGTATGTCTATATAAAGGAAGTATAGGGCAGTGTAGTTATCTTTAAAAAAAACATGAACATATGAATTCAGTCCCTGCCTATGATACATACTGGCTGGGTAAATCTTAGACAAGTTAGTAATTAAAAAACCCTAGTCTAAGACTTTAATTTCAGAGAAAGTGTCAACCTACGTAAATAGAAGTAGATTTCTCATCTAGAAATCATCTATAACAATGTATTCACAATATTTGTCCTATTTTTATCTTCTTTCTCTGAGACTCACATAAACCACATACATATGCAGATGTATATATGCACACACACACACACACACACACACATATACATTTTGTATATAATATATGTATATAAGATATGTATGAAATCTTTAAGGTCTTCCAATATTATACATACATAAATATAAATATATATATATTCATGATTATAGGTAGCCAGAATCAAATCATTACAGTTTAAAAGATACATATGTGTACATATATAATCATATACGTGTTATTAATAAGTAACAAAGACCACATGATTTTAGATTAAAATTGAAAGGGACCTTAAACTAATTCAAACACCTCATTTCACAGTTGAGGAAACTGAGGTCTACAGAGATTAAGGTCATAATAAGTGGTAAAGACAAGTTCTCTGACTGAATACAGCTTTCTATCCACTTCCCTGTTCTGTTTCTATTAGCACATATCTGGTATTTTAAAACGTTCTCTCTCCCCCTTTCTCTCTAGATAACAGTTCTTATTAATTTGTGTGATTGTTATATTGGTTCAAATAATTTCACAGATGTCTGTCTCATCTTTTTGTCCTTTTTCAATAGGCTGAACTAAATAGCACTATAAATCCTTTCATTGGTTCAACTGTAAAAGCTCCAGGGAACAACATTTTCTTCCAATATATAGGACATAAAGTTGCCTATGTACTTTCCAAACTATTTTTATCACCTCTTGGTCCAAGTAGTCTTCTTCTAAAGAGATCTGAAAAGGAACAGAAGATGATGAAGTATAAACTACCAAAGGATTTCCAGATGGAGAAGAAAGTTATACGCATATTTTCCAGGTATAGCAAAATCTTATTTATCTGAGATAGTTCTGGTCATATGTGCTACACTTTACAGGTATTTGAACAAAAAAAAAATTCTCTAATTCATCATTTCTATTTTCTTTATAAACTATTATAATGCTATTTTTTCTACTGTTTTGCTATATTTTCATATAGTTTCTTTTTGGCTTTGTCAAATTCATTATTTTCAAAGTTATAGGCAAAAGTATTCTATAACAAATTATGTTTAGTGATTTGAAATCACCTTTGAGATACAAGTAATTTCTTTTTTTTCTAGCATTTATCAGAAAATTTCCTATTGTCTTCTGTTATAAAATATTTTGACAAATCTATACTTTACATCAAATAGAAAGATGAAAAAATAGTAAGTTGATGTGTAGCAATGGCATTGTTAGAAATGTGATCATTGATATGACTTCTAAATGAATTAGTAACCTCCTTAGATTTAGTATCATAAGATCTCCTGAGAGTACTTTATAGATAATATTATTAGCAAAGGTAGAAATTAAAGAGAAATACCTCATAAATGAGAATGTTCTCTGACATTTGCCATAGTTTTACAGTTTTTATTCAAAATGGGTGCCACTCTGGTCAATAAATATTTTAACCTTTAAATTTTTATTTCACATTTATTACTTCATGTAATTATTTAGATCATATTATTTACTACATATATATTATTAATCACATAATTTTTTATTTAAAATCATAACAATAGTCATAGATCCATTCAAACCAAGCTTTGGCTTATGGAAAAATGTGATAATTACCCTACAGGATATTAATCCCAAAAGTCAAGGGAAAAATTCAAAATACTTCTATCTTCCATTGATCACTATTGCTAAAAGTCACACATGAATTTATAAAAATCTTTTTCCATTGTCAATATGAAATTCTATTTGTTTACTATTAGGGAGGAGAAATTTTAAGTCTCATTTTAAATAGGATTTTGAGGGGGAATAGGCTTATTTCTACCACTGTGGGAGTAGTTCATTAATATATCCAAATCATCGCAAACATTGAAGTTAACATATATATAGATTCTCAAAGTTATCAGCACCTTTTTGATGCTCTGCTACTCTGGAACTGGGAATATGTGGAATTCGTCTGGAATTTACATATTACTATTTGGCACATATTACTAGGAAGAGGGTTTTGGTTAATATGATATAATTTGTAAATTATGCTCTGATCTCTGGAACAATTTGTATGTAACTTCCAAGTTCCCCTTTGTAGTTTTATTTCCTGCTATTGCTCCTTTATACTTCCCAATTAAAAATTTGCTAAATCAGGGATAGCTAGGTGATGCAGTGGATAGAGCACCAATCTTTAAGTCAGGAGGACCTGAGTTCAAATCTGGTCTCAGACACTTAATGCTTCCTAGCTGTGTGACCCTGGGCAAGTCACTAAACCCAATTGTGCCTCAGCAAAACAAAATAAAACAAAAAAAAACCTTGCTACACCAATTAGGAAAATAGTAGTTGTGATTAAGAAGACCAGAACAAGATAAATTTGAATACACAGGCTATCTGTTTTATCCTTTGTAGTTACCTTTTCCCCTTGATTGGTTAAGAATATATTTGCCACTCTTTGACATTCTGACAGGTATCTGTTATTCTTCTCATTTGTTTTATAATATTATCTGTAAAAATAAGATCACAAGTCCATTTTAAATGTGTAATGGAATATGGTAAAAAGTATTAGATTCAGCCTAATTTCTGTCAGACTTCTTTCAAATTTACCAAGCAGTTTTTAATCATAAAGGGCGTTCTTTTCTTAGTAAGATGTTTTCTACTTAAATATAGGGTTTCTGAATCTCCCATGTGGTCTATTCCATTGACGTATGGCTCTAACTATTATCTGATAATTTTTGATGACTGCTGCTATTATACAGATAGAGGCCAGGAAGTACTGTTATTGTTTCATCTCTAGGTGTTTGTTTCTGTTATTTCCCTTTTTAGTCTAGACCGTTTTTTTCCTAATTATTTTTAAATTATTTTACCAAGCTCTATAAAATATCCCCTTGAAAATTTGATTGGCATTAAATGTATAGCTTAACTTAAATAATTGTGGTATTTTTGTTATAGCCATGAGTACTGAATATTCCTCCAATCACCTGAGAGTGGAAGACACCAAAGCAGTTCAGAGACTGTCAATGATTGCTCTGTTGCTTTGGGTTTCAGTAGGGATTTATATAGGGGTCTTTCCTTTTGAAGAATTCCTCTATTGGCCATTTGGATGGAAATGGTCCTTTCTTTTTTTATGGTGAAAAGCAAGGAAATTCCTTGATGGACTATTTCCTCTAGAATATCTGGACCATTAGCCTTATCTCCAGGTGCAGGAAAACTCAATAACTAGCTTAGGGATACCTTGATAATGTAGGCTCCTTGCTAGAGATGTTAACTTATTTAACTACATAGAAAGAGAATGCCAAGGTATAGTGTATTTTTAGCAAGCCAACTATTAGGTTTTATAGCAAATTGAAACTGTGCCACTAGCCAAAGTTATGAGATAGGTCACAAATATTAAGATAATATTTAAGAGACATCAAAAAGTCATCTAGTTCAAGGAATATCAAGGTATCATACAGAAAAACTTATTTTACACTACAATCCATTCCCTGAATCTTTGATCACCTTATGTAAAAACCACATATTTATATAAGAATTGCCATTTATTGACCCAATTCCACAAGATTTTGAACAGATAGAATCCAAAAATACAACAAAACCTGTGTGTAGCCAACTCCCTCATGAAATAGGGATTATCCAGGGTAAAAAAAGAAAAAGATCATTTAGTAGCATGGTCACCTGCATGGATTTAATTTACAAATTCAAGATTGACCAGATAAGTATTTTAGCTATTGGATCCGGCCAATTTTTCAACTTTGCAACTGCCACCACATAGATGAGTGAATCTTAGGTATTTGACACATGGTAAAATGTTTATTAACTATAATCCATATGCAGATATCCAAAAAATAGTTGAGAATGATGTTTTGAAAAAAGGTATGATCAAAGACATAGACTAATTGCCTGCATAGAGGCATTAATTGAAATAGTAGGATGAATAAATTCATTAGGGGGTTGAAAATGGAAAATATGGAATGGAAAATATAAAATGAATTTTCAAAACATAGATAGACAAGATATTTCAATTGTTTTAGTATATTGTCTGGGCTACCTCTCTGGAGGCCTCAGGATCAGTCAAAGTTCTTCGTCTTTAGGAGAAATGAAGGAGACAGGCAAACTGCCATGTGGTTGGTAAAAGATGGAATCTGGACTCTGGAGTCTGGAGCTTGAAGTCTTCCCTCTTGAGTGTGCTGCTACAGAGAGGCTCTGACTCTCTCTCTCAGATTCTTGGGTTGCCTGAAATAAAGGAGTATTGGCCAACATGGCTAGAAGGCGATCTGTCTTTGAATTTTCATCAAAAATAGGACCCGGAAGTCCACTATGAGAGTGGACTCTTGCTTGGCTAATTCAGTCATTTGATTTAACTTCACTAGAGTTTTTCTTGGGAGTGGGAGTTATATAAAATTATAAAGTATGCATTAACATCTCTTTCTTGGAAGGATCTTAAGATTAATATTACAAATACAGTGTTATCGGATGATGAAAGAGTTCCTTAAGGAGCTTATATATAGAATAAGCTACAAATGTAGTATATGTTTATAGAACCAATATCTCACATTGAGTAGGTACTTAGCCTATTCTGCTTAGATTCAAGTACACCATTTCAGAGTTCCAGTCCTTTACATTTTACTATATTTTAAGCTTTTATATTTTCAGATACATAAATGCTACATAGTCATTTGAAAGTTTCTTTTAATTTATTTAATATTTCTTTAGTTTGGTGAATTTTTAATAATAAATTTAAATTTATCAGTGTGGGGGCATTTGCTATTATACATTGTATGTGGGGCAGTTTCTGAATAATATTTTCTCAGATTGTCATATCAATAGAGGAGGTCCTCTTGCTTGGCCAACTCAGTCATTTGATTTAACTTCACTAGAGTTTTTCTTGGGAGTGAGAGTTATATAAAATTATAAAGTATGCATTAACATCTCTTTCTTAGAAGGATCTTAAGATTAATATTACAAATATAGTGTTATTGGATGATGAAATTTTTTGCAAAGTTTGAAAATTGACTAAAGAGTTACATAGACAAGGTAGTAATTAGATTGAATTTTAATAAGAAACATCATTTTTAAATATCAAAATTTAGCAATTCATTTTTTGTTATAAATTTGTAGTTTTTATATCCTAGATGTTACTAAAACTTAAAACTGCACTAAGATTTTTAGGACAAACTATATTACCTCGAAAAAGCTTCAAAACAAGTATTATAGTAGCCATTTTCCAGGTTTAAAATTCTGTGTAAAATTAAAATCAGGAAAAAGTAGATGAAAACAGAATTTGGGGAAACATTTATTTAAGGAATTAGAAAGAAGAAAAAGTGAAGGGACAGAAAGGAAGTATATATTGTTATAGAAGCCAGATGAAGAAATATCAATGAGGTAAACAATGTTAAATACTTCAAAGAAGTCAAAGAAGATGAAAACTAAGAAAAAAGCTTTTGGATTGGGTTTTTTAGAAACTTTTTAGAAATTATAAATAGGAGTCCCTCAGAAATATAGGAAGAGACTTCAGAGGCCATTTAGTTAAATTCATACTGCACAGGAAATCAATCCTACTATATATATATAGATAGATAGATAGATATAGATATAGATAGATAGATATAAATGTCCTTAACAAGGGATGAAACATATTTTATTTGAAGATGTTCTAGGAATGGGAAACTATCATTTTTCAGGACTTACCACTTCTCTTTTGGTTATTTACTAGACAGTTTTTACTGACATCATGCTCAAGTCCTTTTTCATACTTTTACCTATTACTCTAAGTTCTGTCTCATAAGGTCAAGCAAGCCAAACTGTTCTTCAGATGATAGCTCCATTACTCTTGTATAAACTAAACATCCAAAACTGTTTAAACCAATCTTCATTTGGCATTTACTTTAGGCTCTTTTCTACCCTGATTGCTCTCTTTTGTAATGTCTTTATCTTATGTTTTTATATTGACAATAGAGTGAAGACCAGTTACAAAATGGACTTGATTTGGTGTGGTTAACAAGAGAACCAATTAGATTCTGGCTTATGAACACTGATTCTATATTATGCTGCCATATGCATTAGCATCCATCTTTTATTTTATTTTTTTTAGTTATCCATGTGAAACTAAAAACTTTATATTCCTAAATCGAAAAATGATAGTTGTAATAGTAAGAGTATGGAGAATGATATCAAAGTTTTAGTGAACTTATATATCTACTTACATTGTTGTTGTTTTTTAAAGTATTAAATTGAGCTAAGAGACTTTGAATGCATTAGAAATTGCTAAATTTGGTTACTAATTGCCCTTTTAATATGGCTACTGGAGATAGTTAAATAATTACTTCATTTCCTACTCTCAAGACTTAAATGCTTTCAAGCAGACATTTTGTCTCTCTGACAAATTTTTTCTTTGCCTTTTTTTCTCCCTTTGCTCCTCTGATCTTGGAGCTCCTCTGATCTTGGAGCTTCTCTACTGTCTTCCTTGCTGTTTGCCATCAGTAGCTCTTTCAATTCAACTTCAATTCAACAAAACATTTTCCAAATACCTATAGCAACTACTTTGTCCAGGACATTTTATGAGATCTTGAAGGAAAAAATAAAAATTAGATATGACATCCTTCCAATTTAGAGAATATTCTTCTCATAGAGAATAATGTGAACAAAAAGATATGAAAATGGAAAAGAATGGGATATGATTAGAGAGCAGAGTTCAGTTCGATGAGCAAGAAGAGGACAAAGGAAAGTAATATAAGATGAATCTTGAAAGCTAAATAAACTTTACTTTTTTGAGTCACTAGGAAATTTTAAATTGGCTTCAGTTAGGCACCTGCTTTATTGAACAGATAACAACTCAAAGAAAAGACAAGAATTAATTTCTATTGCGAGCAACATTTTTTTCACACAGCCAAAAATACCTTAAGTACATTTTAAATTTAGATGAAAGATGAAATTATCCTTAAAACTTTTTTTAATTCATTCAATATTATGTAAGAATCTGCATGTTTGATTTCTCTACTATATGAGATACAAATGCTTTATTTCCTGATACAGAGACTTTTTTATATACTCTATTCCCCATTCTGAGCTTTTCCCAACTTGCCTTAAATTAGACAATAAGTACAGACATCACCTGTATAATAGAGAATTTATTTTCAAAGCTCACTGACACACACATGACTTTATTTTAAGTCTACATTTTTAAAAATAGAAATTTGATCTTTTTTTCTTCTGCATACAAAAGCATTTCTAGTCTCATTTCCTCTTCCCAAGAATCTGCTGACTAGATCATCTACTTGACAGGCGGGAGGGTCCATTATTCATTTGGTTGAGCACTATGCAAGAGGATCTCTTCAATAAGCAGTCAAGCACCTCTGGAGGGTCATTTCTGTGATCTTATCACAATTTCTTTACTGTGAAATACTTACTAATTTTAATATATCATACTTTTTTAGAACTTTGCATTTCTAATCTCAGAATAAATTCATATACACTAGGCAAATCACAAACAAACAGTGAAGAAAGTACCAAAGATCAGTTTTGACCAACTGGGAGTTTCTGAACAGAAGCCATATGATTCTGAAATTTTTAGAACGATTAGAAACAAGTATTTTCCTCATTCCAGCATGATCTACTAGTCTTAGATGATCTGATGTCTAATAGCATATCCACTACTAAAAAAAAGAGAATAATTCTGTCTTGTGACAGAATTGCAGATAGTTTGTTAGGGTTAAAATTATCTTAGTTACAGACCTTAGAGGTTATTTACAACTATTAAAGGAAGGTTCTCACAGTTAATTAATTAATAAAGGAACTGCTTACACTGGCATGGTTTAAGGGTTACCATATGCAACATGCACAGAATAGTTAATCATAAGAATGAATAAACATGCACAAATAATTCTTATAGTGCTTGGCATAGAAGGTCATTCTCTCAATTAGTCAGATTCCATTAAACTAATCAGGAGTTAGCAAAGCTGGACAATTCTATCCTGGAAAACTTCTTTTAAGGATTTAAAAATTACTCAGTCTCTATTTAGTCAGTCACTAAAGCATGACTTCTCTTAAAAGGAAGCAGTTTGGGACCCATTCTGATTTTCTATTAGATGTAAGAATTTGATTATCTGATCCATTTAATAGTCTAATGAGTGGAATATTAATATTGTACTCTGAATTTTAGGCACAAGTTTTTCCAAAATAATTTTACTTATTTTATTACTAAAAATATTCAAGCCATTTCTAGTGTGGAGAGAGATGTCAAAATTGTCACTCTTCCATACCCCCTTTGCTTAGACATATCTCTTTTCCAACATAATTTGAGTAATATTGATAGGAATATTGAACAAGAGTAATATTATAATGTTAAAATAGAGTTTAGGATTAACATTCCATAGTAGTCAGTACTCGGTTTCTTCCTTTATTATTCCCCTTAAGTCTTATGGGCCAGAACTCTGTACTTGAAACAAGGATTCTTACAAGGTATTAAGTCAGTGGAATTGATAAATACAGTGGAATTTATACAAGTATAAATAAATACAATGGTTATCTAGTTTAGCAAGAAGCTTAATATTCTCTAGTTTAGTATATGTACTTAGTACTTACTATAGTTTTATAAGATTCATACCTATGATAATGTAATTATAAGAGAGCATATAAACTGGGAGCCTCAGCCAGAGTCAGAGCCAGAGAGGACAAGTGAAATGGAAGGTGGGAGGTCAAGCTCTCGGAGCCAAGGAGAGACAGATTCCATCATCCACCTTTGTGGTGGCTGGAGGCTGAAGCACAATCCCTCGGACTCAAGAGAGATTCATTCATCCCATCTTACACCACTGTGGTAGCAGGACTCTCCTCAGCTTCTCCACTGAAACCAAGACTCTGGAAGGCCTCAAAAGAAGTTAGCCCAGGTCCCAGGCAAGGAAACTAGACTGTGAAAGAGAAAATAAAGGATTTGGACTTTAACACCTAGCTATTCTCGTGGTGATTACTGAACTGAAAGGAAGTTCTGCCACAAGACCTCCAGAAAACCAAACAAGAACACTACATTTTAGTGTCTGAACATGGGACTAAGACCTACATCTGTGACCCAGAAATTAGGGTGAATACAAAAATAGACAAGAAGGAAACTTTGTAAAGGGCTAAAGTGGCATTTCTGCTGAAATAGGACAAATGTTTAGAAAGGAACCTTTTCCACTTCAAGGAAAATATGTCAAAAGCATAGTTAAATTCATTAAAAGCCAAGTTTGCTTGTAACTTGGGGGCAGATCATTGAACTTTTAGAAATAGTACAGTACACATCTCCTTGGTTCTCAAAGGAAAAAAAAATAGATCCAGAGGAGTGGAAATTAGTAGGAGAGCAACTAAGTGAATATTACAATGATAATGGTATTGGTCAATTCCTAAAGAAACACTTTATACATATAATTTAATACAATTGGCTTTAGGAAATTATATAAGTATTAGGATAAGGAAAAAGAAGAAAGTGCAAGAGGGGGAGGATACTGAAAAACTAGATGAAAAGGATGAAGAATTAGACAAGAATGGAGTTAAGTACAATTCTGATGAAATTAAGGAGTGTGAGCCATTAGGGCATTCCCCAACCCCTGACCTACCCCCCCTCAACCCTTCATGGGTGGAGGGAGAAGGAGGCGGGGGAGAGGCAGTAATACAATCAGTCAACCTATGAAGCAGCCTATGAAAGATTACAAAAGGTACTGATTAAGGCTAAAAAAGAAGGACATCATATATCTGATTTACAAATAAATGCATACTCTGTGATTGAAGAATTTGATTCTTCAGGTTAAACCAGGAGAAGATACATTCTTTTTATTCTGGAAATTATTAAAGATTTTTAAAAAGGGTTGCACTGTTTATGGGGCTACATCTTCTTATGTTAAGATGATACTAGAGAATTTGGCTTATGAAATTTTAACCCCTAGTGATTGGAAATCTGTAGCAAGGACATGTTTAGAATCTGGACAAAACTTGTTGTGGTTTTCAGAGTATAATGAACTATATAGAATACAAGTCCAACAAAATAGGCAAACAGGAGTTAATATACAAATCACCTTTGACCAACTAGCAGGTAAAGGTCAGTATGTAGACACTTCAGTACAGATTAATTACTCTTTGATGAGCAAATTGCTGCTGCTGCTATCAAAACATGGCACTCCCTCCCAGAAAAGCAAGATTGAGGGGAAGCCTTCATGAAAATCGAGCAAGGTCCAAATGAACCCTTTGTGGATTTTGTGGGATATTTGCAGACAGTTGTTATAAGAACCTTTGGAGAAAATGCAGTAACAGGAATTATGATAAGACAACTGGCTAAGGAAAATGCTAATGAGGTTTGTAGAAGAATTATATGGGGACTACACAAAGATACTCCTTTAGAGGAGATCATAAGACGCTGTGCCACAGTGGGCACAAATGTCTTTTATATCCAAGCTATGATGCAGAATGTGGGAAGACGGGGTCCCTCTTGGCAAGGGACTTCCAGAGAGACTCGTCAATGCTTTCAGTATGGTAAAGTAGGGCATCTGAAAGCTCAATGTTGGCGTAAAGACAGAGTGAGAAGATATGGTAAGAGAAAACCCAAAACCCTATGGTCAAAATGCAATAAGGGCTTCTACTGGACCTCAGAATGTTGATTGACCCAGGGAATGAGAGGTGGGGCCCAGCTCCAAGATTTCAAACAAAAAACAGGTGGGACATGATGGCAGCTGAGTTTATACCCGGAGAGTCTTTAGAACTTCAATACTCTGATATGATCAACCAGCCAAAAAGCAATCAGATGGGAAAAAGGGATTACAACTGAGGAGAATACAGGCTTTTTAACCCAACAGAAGGGCAGTGTCCAGTGCAAGCAACTCCAATGTAATTGCCAGGCGATGAGGAAAAATCCAGAAAGTGGTGAATGGAAGGGACCAAATAGGTTAACTGCTTGGGGGAGAGGGTTTGTTTGTATCTTTACAGATGGAGAAGGAACCAGATGGGTGCCAATGAGCACTTTGAGCAAGATAGAAAAAGAGAAAAAATCCTTGAAACAAAGAAGACCTAAGAAACATCTGACACTGAAAGAGCATGGCTTATAATGAGACTGTTACAGAACTTCAAAACCTGCAGGAATCATTGGATTCCCTGAGATGAAAAAATTGTTGATAAGACTGCTGCAGAACTTCAAAACCAGCAGGTATCATTGGATTCCCTGAAACATGATAAGACTGATACATGACTTCAAAATCTCCAGGAATCATTGATTTCCTGATACATGAAGTGATGGACAATAGATTGCTTTTGAACTCTTTCTAGAACTTATGGACATGTATAATTCGTCATGTTGATTCATGTTGTTTGTTACATCACTGCAAGCCTGTGTTACTATGTGCTTATGTAATACCTCCCATGTTGATGGATTTATGTATACCTGTTTCAAGTGAGATCCTTCAGAAACCTGCTAATCTGATTTGATTTCCCATTCCCTTTGGTATTTTCATCTCCCTTCCTGAAACATCAGGAAGGATGTGATCACCTCCTTTTTTGGTGTTTTCACCCCTTTTTTCTGAGATGTCAGGAAAGATGTGATCACCTCCTTTTTGGGGTTCTCACCTACCTGAGAAGTCAGGGAGAGAGTGACCGCCTTATGTTCTAAAACAAAAGAAAGCGGGAGATATTATGGGCCAGAACGTTGTACTTGAAACAAAGGATTTTTACAAGTTGTTAAGTCAGTGGAATTGATAAATACAATGGTTATCTAGTTTAGCATGGTGATTAATAGTTCTCTAGTTCAGTACATGTACTTAGTACTTAATATAGTTACACAAGATTCACACCTATGATGATGTAACCTTATTTACTATGATAAATATTTTAATTCTTCAATGGAAAAGAAGACAACTCCTTTAAATAGGTTATGGTGTCAATATCTTCAGGAACGTGGGGGAGGGGAATGATCTTATCTAGACAAAAGTTAAACTTGGTCATCATCCTTGATAAACAATGCTTTTATTTATTTTCCTAAAGGAAAAGATACAAATCCACTTTGTATTTCAAGGTGGAAAAATAATCTTATTTCCTATTTTTTTTAAATTGAGCTCATAGGAAAGTTTTGATATGCTTCCATGATGGGGAAGCAATGGAAATATTTAAGAGAGAGTATCATCTAGATGGAATTCCCAGAATAACATTAGTAGATTTGGCAATTGATTGAATGGAAGAGAAAAAAAAAATACTAAACTTTTAAATATAGAAAACTAGATAAATGTTGCTCCTATTGAAATACTGAGATCAGAAAGAGGAGGAGTTTGGGTAAATTGATAATGAAATTGTATTGTATATGAAATCACAGTGAGATAGCTGAATGTTTGTTTACAAGAAGGGTGAGAGCAAAAAAGATAGATCTGAAAGTTAATAGTCAGAAAAGTAGCAGAGACCAAAGAAATGACAAGTATTAAAGGAAAATAAAGAGCAAGAAGAAGACTAAGGAGGATGAAGGAGGACCAAGAACACAGATAAAGATGGTGTTTTAAGAGCCAAAAGAGCAAAAAAAGAAGTGTCTGAGGGAGATACAGGGCAAGTCAACTATGTCAAATGCTATAGATAGTACAAGTAAGATGATAATAGAAGTCATTAAAAATCTCCACTTTCAGTGGAGTGCCTGGAATATATTCTCAAATTTCAAGGAATTAAGGGAAAATATTTTTAAGGAAATAGATTCATCCAGTGCAGATGACTTTTTTTTTTTTTATCACATTTAACTCTACTCTTGAAACTTTAGATTCTTCAATTTAAAAAGAAAAATTAATCTTCTAATATTCCCTTAATTTAAGCATCTTCATTATAAACATTTTTAAAATTAGGATTTCTATTTTACATTACATGATTTCTTGCTTCTAAAGTAGATTTTAAAATGTCTGTATCACAGGAGGAAAATATTCACATAATATGTATAATCAATAAAGTGATATCTAGAAGAGTAAATGTAAAATTAGATTTGAGTTTTTGACTATTTTGAGTTTTGACTACAAGCAAAGATCAGGAAATCTGTTTCCAAATTATCTGATTCCTTCTGGCTTATAAACAGTCAAGATATTTCAATTAAGCATTTCAGGTACATAAAGCACTAGAGCTTGTCTTCTAAAATGAAAAGAAAGAAAGAAACATGAAAGAAGAAATAGTCACATTCAAGAATCCATCTCTTTAACTCCTATCCAGTGCTTTTGGCATTGGAAAGTCAAGGGAATTATTTTCTTCTAACACCCTTCATACTCTCCTCATTGATATTCAATCACTTGACAACCATTCATTTCAGTGTTCTGAAGCAGTAACTATAGTCAATTCATTACAGTTTTTAAAGTCTAATTTATGCTACAATACTATAATAAATTGGCAAATGGAGATGTAATCCAGTCAAAGTGAAAAAAAAAGAAAATTTTTTCTGCAAATATTCCTAAAGCATCAAGATTTTTTAAAAATTAACAAGTCAAAGAAATATACCAAATATTGAGCTATGAAATGGTAAATTTTCACACATTTAAAAATATTTCACAATAGAAAAACATTTAGAAATTGTCTTTTTTACATCTGATTATTTAGCATGGTTTAGAACAGTGCTTCTTCATTCTTTTTCCATTCATGACTTCTTTTCATCCAGGAAATTTTTACATGACCCTGAGTTTATAAGTATATAAAATAAGTATACAAATCAAACATTTACTGATAATGTCATAGTTTTGCAACTCCAATATTCAGTTATTAGACCCTATATGGGATTGCAACCCACAATTTAAGAAGCTGGGGGTCTAGAGAACTATTAAGGTCTGAAAAAGGAACTTAGAAAAAATCATAAAAGAAAAATCCTGAAATTGAGTACTATAAATGAGGAAATAATGAAAAAAAAAAAAAAGAATGAAGAAAAAAATAAAATGAAAGAAAATATTTAAGGAAGAAATATCTTATTGCTTATTTTTATAATATTTTGTATTATTTTGTATTTTGTATTACCCTATGATATACATGGTAATAGCTTTACTCTTAGATGATCTGACATTGTACCACATACTTATAATAGGAAGGGGGTGGGAGAAGGAGTGAATCTCTATATACAGACAGATAATAATAAACTGTTACATATTCAGACTTTATGTCTCAGGAAAATGATAGGAAGCTAAATATATCCAATGAAATATCAAGAAAACTACAAGTGTAAATGTATAATAAAGAATCCTCTCAAAGCCAAGGAGGAAGTGAAATCTTTGCTGCCTCTATTGACATTGAAATATAGCTTTTATGGAAAATTGAAACCAAAAAGTTTCTTTAATTTATTTATCTTTAACTTTCGAATTATTTTTCCTATCTATTTGTAACTCATCCCATTTCAATCCTTCTCTTCCAGAGTCTAGTCACTGGGCCCCAAAAGACTCACCCCATTTTAAATTCCCAATGAAATAAAACCTTTTTTATTGTAGAGTTTTTTGTTTTTAATCATCATTCATTGTTATTTCAATTATAATATAGTTGAGGGATTTTGCCATTGTCCCCAATAGCAGTAGAAATTTCCCGACAAATCCAACTTTATCTTGATGAGAACCTTTGACCTGATCACTGAAGTGAGAATTGAAAGATATTACAGCTGTTATATTGTAATTTAGTACATTATTTTTTCAGGATTAAATATGACAATTGAATATTTGTGGGCTTTTCTGGACATATTAATCCTAATAATATCTATTTAGTTGACTTTCTAACGTAGCTATTTATTTTCTTTTTTTTAAATAGATGGAATTTATTTATTTGTGGGAAAAAACCATCAAGGGATATGTGAACACAATGGAAAATTTTAAGATCCAAAATTAGCCATGGATAATAATAATTCATTTTCTTTTAAGACCAGAAGAAAGTAATTTTTAAAAAAAATAAATAGGATTTATATCTAGAAGAAACCAATCCATTCTTTTTACAACTGAAGGAGTAAAGTCCAGAAAAGTTACTTGGTTTGCTTAAGGTCAAGGAGATAAAGTGAATAGCAGAGCCAAGATATGAAACCAAGGTCCCCTACGTCAAGTCCAATACTCTATATATACCATGCTGTATTATTGAGTATAATATGTGAAATTCAGCAAGTGTGTCATAGAAATTTCTTTGTCTTTTATAGGTAGTTTTTGATACTGACTGTTAAAATGCAAATGTAATTAAATCATCCATTGTTTTTTATTGATAATGAATTTTGATGTAAATTATACTTATTGAAGTGACAGGATGTGAAATGGTGAAAAGGCAATGAGAAGTTATTAACTCTTTTCAGTGTGTATGCACTGTGAAATTCTGGCTTATGTTCTGTCATGGCAGGCCAAGACATGCTCATATGTGCTGTCATTTACTCTAAATGTATAGTGGAATATTCTGTCAATTACATGCCTGGTATCATTTGGTAAATAGCTTTATTATGTATAATTCTATTTTCTCAAAAGGCTTAATACTTTGTGGATATGGGTGCACAATTTTTAAATTCTTAGTTTGAGGCAAAGTTTTATCAATAAGCTGAATAGAATACATAACTACTATGTAGTTATCTAAGTCACAGGGACAAAATTTTCTTCTCCAACTAGAAAACCTGTGAATTTTATTTGCATGTAAAATAGATAAATAGGATAAGGGGTAAACTCCTCATTTGTTCTTCATCATTTATGGTAGACTACTAACTGACTGGATACATTAATCTTGACATATGCCACTTGAAGTTTCTGTGATTTTAAGAGAACAAAAAAATAATTTAACTTTTTGCTATTTTGCTTTATACATAAATTAATAATTACTTCAAGGTATAATATGCAATATTCCAAATCTATTACCAGATGGCAGATATATTTCATACATTCAAAGACATTATTCCAAAAACACAAGAAACTTGGGATTCAAATGAAAGTGAAAAAGATTATTCAATCTTTTAATAATGATGAAGTTCAGCATGACAAGATAGGAGATTCCATACTTTTTTTGTGATCCCAAAAAGAATATACATAGGTAGTATTCCCAATAGTTATCCCAATAGTTTGAAAGAAACAACATATATTCAAATGTTTGTATAAGAATTCAAGACCTAAACGCTTTTTTCATGTTTTAACATCCAAAAATTAAACTGAATTTTAGTTTCTAAAGTAAAATGACACCATCTCCTTTAATAATGCATCAAAATGTATTAGAAACATGAAATTTCTCTGAGAAGCATTAAATATGAAAGCATTTTTAACATTTATAGTGATCTGAAAGGGATTGTTCTTTTATTTAAAATTACAATTTGGGAATATAAAATATTTTTCTTTAATTATGAACAAAACAGTAGAAACACAAAAAAACTTCTACTGACTAAAAACCAAAGCAAACAAACAAACAAACAAAAACAGAATAAAATTGTCCTTAAAGGAAATAACTAAAGGAAAGAAAAATTTGGTAAACTAATCATGAATTACTTTTTAAAATTGTGTTCATGGTTTCATTACAAATTAAATTGAACTGAAGGAAAAATTCAGTGTATGTCAAAATAATACAAGTTTTCTCTGAAAAAAATCAACTTTTAAGAAAAAATAAGGTTAAAACCATAGAAGAGATAATTGTGAGTTCTCAAGTGAAGGAAATGATGAATGATAAACATTTTCAAGAAAATTATCTTTTAAAATATTTTAAATTTCAAAATTCAGATCTTTGGGGTTGAATTATATAAAGTCTGAATTGTATATAATTATATACAATTATATTAATTATACAAGGTATAAAATTATCAAAAAGTCATCCATTATCTATTAAAATCTTATAAAGTTATAGGATATAGTATACCATTTAAGATCTCTGTGAAGAATTCACAGTTCGACTTCCTGCTGGAAAAAGATGCTATCATTAGTGAATTTAAGGAATATTTCCAATATGGAATTTCCATAATGAATAAAGGAGACATAGGCAAATGAAAGTAGAGGCATATGATATATAACAAAATAGTCAAAAAGTGCATATTAGAAAACTAAATGAATATGACTTTAATAAATCTATTAAAATATAAAATCTTGGCTTAGCTAAAAATATTAGTGATTTAAAAATTTTTTTAAAAATTAAATTAAGCCAGATTTGAAATAAGCATAAAAACACTATTGTTATCTTATGGTAGGTCATGTGATCGGCAGACTGTATATTTTTTCCAGGCTCCACTAATTTTCAAGAGAGAAGGAATTACCAAATCATTTCTAATGGAGCAGTAATGAACTGAACTAGCTATGCCCAGAAAAAGAACTCTGGGAGATGACTAAAAACCATTACATTGAATTCCTAATCCCTATATTTATGCACACCTGCATTTTTGATTTCCTTCACAAGCTAATTGTACAATATTTCAGAGTCTGATTCTTTTTGTACAGCAAAATAACGTTTTGGTCAGGTATACTTATTGTGTATCTAATTTATATTTTAATATATTTAACATCTACTGGTCATCCTGCCATCTAGGGGAGGGGGTGGGGGGGTAAGAGGTGAAAAATTGGAACAAGAGGTTTGGCAATTGTTAATGCTGTAAAGTTACCCATGTATATATCCTGTAAATAAAAGGCTATTAAAAAAAAAAAAAGGAGAGAGAGAGAGAGAAGGAATTACATACTTGATATAAAATAATTTTAATTTAATTCACTTGATCAAAAAAGCAAAAGAAATAGCACCAAAGAATCTTAATCACTTATATTCATGGTATGTAGTCAGTACACCTCTATTATTATGTCCTATCTCCCCATCCAGAAGATAACATTTGCCTAAATATCTACAAGATTTTAACTTATGGACCAAATTGGAATTTCTATTACAGAAACCATCAACATAATTCACTACATGTCCATCCCCTATTGATGACAAGCAGCAAACAATGATTCTTCCCATTCATATGATGAGATGGAGGAAAGTATGATGCTTTTTTTTTTTACTGGGCTTCATGAGGTTGATAATCCTCAAAGCTATGGAAACTTCATCTGCCACAAGTTCTTTGCATTTTTGTTCTTTGTTTTTATATTAAACAGTTGGGATCAGGATTTTTCCCCCCCATTCCAACCAAGACAAAATTATTTTTTTTTTCTTTTCTTTCTTTTTCTTTTTTGTGTAGAGTCAGTTATTTGTTTCTATTTTACTGGGAGTGAAATACTTAGATAAGGTTTTTCTACTTCCTATCTTCAACCATTTTTCCTCATTTCATCTTCTTAAATTTCTGAATTTTAATTTTACATATAATTTCACTGTTTATCTCTTGCTTCATTTTTTTCCTAGTCATTTTTGCAATCCTTGTGTAAAAATCCCGCCCCCACCTTCTCACTTTGCCTTCAGTTGCTGTGGGATTACTCTTTTCCTAGATTTATTTCTTTAGCGTCTCATAATCTTTCTTCATTATGTTCAGTATTTTTTTCTGTTTTTTAAATTAAATTTTAGTTTCTAGTTTTGTATTAGGACTTTGTGTTCAGCCCAATCCTTTTAGTACTCTTGGAATGGGTCAGATAGATCTTGTTTTATCCCATGCTCTCTATAGTTTGGATGTTATTATTGGTTCCCAATTAGAAAGAAGTTATTGACATTAGGTTTCACCTTGTTCCTCAATCTTTCTCCTTTTTCAGTTTCCTAGTGATTCACTGTGGGTTCTATTTTCAACAAATCTCTTATTTTCTTTTTCTTTCATGATCCCAAATTGGGATCTTTTTCCAGCTATGCTCTTACTAGGCTATATTCTGATAAGTTAATGCCAGGAGTGTGCTTTAAAACACAGGTTACTAGATTTTGCACTGGCTATCCATCTAATATCTAAGAATAACATTTTCCCTGGCATTATTTTACAAATATTTAGGACTAAATGCCCTAAACACCCACAACATCCACAAAAGTAGAAGGTACCACTATATTTTGGAGTAAAGGTAGGAATCAATATTGCTGCAATGAAGCTGCTTTCTTCATTTGTAGTCTGTGATATCAGTATTTTAACATTTATACTTTATTGTTTGTATGTATGTGGTCAAATATGAACTCTGGTTTTTCTGACTCAAGACTTAGTGCTTTATCCACTCCGCCACTTAGTTGTGTGTGTGTGTGTGTGTGTGTGTGTGTGTACTCACATGCACACAAATAGACACAGAGAAAGAGATGTAGATATTGTATATATAGACGTGTACATATATATATGTTCATATTGTACATGTGTCTGTATACATGTTTCATCTATTGATCCATAACCTTAAATGCACATATGCCAATATTTATCTCACCTAGAAAAGAGCTACTTATATTTACTAAATATGTTAGATAAATTTTGGTTGATTGCCTAATAAAAGAGGCAAGAGGGGAAAAAAAATCCTCCTTTCTCTTAAGATTATTTTGTTATTGGCTTCACATATTTGAAGGGGAAATTAAACAGATCCAAAAACAGTGGGAAAAGAATAAGAATAATTATTTTCTGGGTATTTAAGACAAATTAATTCATGTAGACTAAGGAGCCATTAAGTTATTATAAACCATTTATTGAGACAAGCATATAGGTTAACTCTAAAGCCCTATTGTGTTTAAACTATGCAAAAGGTTTCTTTTATCTAAGAAATCTAAGATTTCTTTATATAATTTGAATAGTGGTGGATGAACTTGCATAGTAAAGTAACTATTATATTTTTGGGAAATTTTAATTTGAATGAAGTCAACACAAAATATATGTTGAATTCAAGAAACACTAACACACCTAAAATGAAAATAAAATTGATCTTGTATAGTACTATATTGATATAGCAAATGAGATCAAGGCTTGGAGATGGATCTTCCTGAAGAATTTGCCTAACCTGGTCATGACTCTACCATGAAAGGATAAAGGGAAGGGAAGTGTTGAGAGACCTCCACTCTAACTAGAAGGTATCTATCTCCAGTTTCATGATCTCATTGGAAAAAGTAAAGAATTATATGTAAAGAATTATATTTAAACTTATTATTCAGTGTTCAAGACACCTTTGCTTTTATACCTGTCTATTCTCTTTATAATTCATAGCAATCGGTTTTTTTTTCTGACGCCATTGAAACTGATTTTTTCAAACGTAATAAGTAAATTCTTTATCAAATCAAATTGCTTTATCCAACTCTCATTGTCAAGCTCTTTGCTACATTTGATATTGCTGACTAACTTTTCCTTGAAATTATCTTCTTTCTTGATTTTTGTTATTCTATATAGTCCTGCTTATTCTGCCCCTTTAACTGCTCCTTCTCTTTCCCTTATGGTCTCTTCCTCATCTTCATTCCATCTTATACATAGTTCTAGGAAATAAGGTCTTTTACAGTCATATTAAAGATATATATATCTTTAATATTTTAAGCCAGTTGGTATCTTTGATGACAACTACATAACTTTCAGAAAAAGATGAGGTTTTTGCTCTCACAAGATTCTAAGGAGAACTAACTCATAATTAGAGAAGTCAGAAGTGTTATAGATCAAAAATATTCCACTGCAGTATGTATTACCATTTTGAAAACATTGACTGTGCCACAAGATGGCATCCTAAATCAATCTTTTATAATAATAATAAAAAACAATGTTCATGAGCCTTAATTCAAAAAATACCTTTTAGTTAATAGTTTAATTTTAAAAACATATCAATCATTTTAATGAAATAATCAGGACAGTGTTTCATACATCATTATTATAGTCATTAATATTTTTATAATATCTTCAGGGTTCAAAATTATAACTATTATTCAAAAATTAACATGCTTGTCTAATTTTTGGTATAGAAAAAAAATGAATATTTTCTTCCAGACTAAATATTGGCATCTAAAGCTAGAAAAATAACAAGGTTCTAATAAAACCCCTGAATTTTCAACAAGAATTCTTAAAAATTAACTATTTTAGGCTGAATTTTTGGATTTTAATACAAAAGTATAGTTTAAACTTGTTTAAAGAGCATGTTGATATTGATCAGAAACAATAAAACATGAATATGCATCATTAGGTATGCAATTTTTTGTTCTATGTTGCAAATACTCTCTTGTTTAATCTGAACACTGAATAAAGCTATACTGTATTTTTTTAAAAACCAACAGAGGGCTAGCTGTCTTCAAAAAAAAGAATCAACAACAGAAATCCTGCAGAGTTCTGGAAACAGTTTAAGCATCTGTTTGACCTTGAATAAGTTAATTAGCCATTGTATTCTTATAAAAGAATTAGACCAGGTGATTGGTAAATTCCATTCTAGCTATAAAGTTAATCTATAAGAATTTTTAATGCCCATTATATTCTTGACACTGTAATTTAAAATCAGGTTATTTTATGCAATTGTGCATAATTTACATTTTATTATCTCAACTACAATATTTACAAGTAGTATTGATAAATATCATGGAGATGAGATGCTGCAGTGCTCATGATACTATCCACCTCAAGGTGTTCTATCAAGAGAAGACTGTAATGAAATATAAAACCTAGATTTCTGAGTTTTATAAAGCCATCATTTCATGACAAATGTTTTTATTATTCTAGAACTTGAGGAAATTTTAATAACACCTTGTTCTCAAGATATTCCATTGTAAGCTTAGTGTAAGGAAAAGGTTATGCTTTGGTCCAGAGCTCTAGGATACGTACTCCTAAGATTCATGATAATGGTTCTCAACTGAAGTACACTCAGATTCTGTTTCATACATTCTCACACCATACATACATATATATATATATGTATATATATATATATATATATATACATATGTACATGTATACACACATCTATATATTAACAAATATATATGTACATATTTTTTTTTATGCACATATATTTTAAAACCTTACACTAAAATTTCAAATTTAAAGAAACTTTAATTTTTATTTAATATTTAGTTTTCCCAAATTACATGTAAGAACAATTTTAACATTAACAATTTTAAATTTCATATTTCTAGTTCTTCCTAATCCCTTTTTCCTTAATGAAAAACAATTTGGTCTAAATATTTCCATAATAGTCATATTGTGAGGAAAAATACAGACCCCCCAAAAAAAATAAAATAAAAAAGAAAGTAGAAAAAATTTGCTTTGGCTGCATTCAGGCTACATCAATTCTTTCTTTAAAGATGGATAACATTTTTTGTCATGAGTTTTTTAAAATTTCTTGGACCATTGTATTGCTGAGACCGGCTAAGCAATTCAAAATGTTCTGCTTCTGCTCATTTCACTTTGGATCAGATCACATAAGTTCTTCCAGGTTTCTCTGAGATCATCCTGATCTCATATGATTTCTCATAGTACTAAGAGTATTCAATCACAATTATAAACCACAACTTGCTCAGTCACTCCCAAATTGGTGGGCATCCACTCAGTTTCAATTCTTTGCCACCACTAAAAAATCTGCTATAAATATCTTTGTACATATATGCACTTCTCCTCTTTTAAATTTAAAATTTTTATTTTTTTATTTTTGGGATATAGACCTAATAATGGTATGGCTGCATTAAAGGTTTTGAATAGTTTTATACGCCATTGGTCATAGTTCCAAATTGCTTTCCAGAATAGCTAGATCAGTTAACAATTCTGCAAACAGAATTAGTGCTCCAATTTTTCCATATCCTCTTTGACATTTATCATTTACTTTTCCAATATTTTTAGGATTTTTACAAGGAACTAAGTGAAATTGAAGAGACAATGGTTAAATCTAATTTAGCATTGATTTAATCCTAACACAAATAATGGTTTCTAGCGATATAATGATTGGTGTATACTTAGTGTGGGGCATATAAGGAGGAGCTCTCAGGGCCAGAAAGACAAACCCATTAGAAGCTCTCTGAGGAGAAGACAGATTCATTCCATCTTCCCCCTTTGCACTGGCTGGAGGCTGAAGCAGAGGCAGAGGTAATAGACTAGCGGCAGGAGATCCCAGAACCAAGCAGAGAGATAGGTCTCCAAGAAAGCTAATCAGGCCCCAGGAAAAGAAATAAGACTTTGAAGGAGACAATAAAAGATTTGGATTTTAACTCCTGGCTGCACTTGGGGGCTTCTGGAGGCAGCCTTAGTTTCAGTTAGTTTTCACTTCTCTTTTGAGCAGTCAGGGAAGGCATGATCACCTTTTTTGGGGGGATTCTCACCTCCTTGAGAAGTCTGGGAGGTAATGACCACCTATGTTCTAAAACAAAAGAAATCAGGAGATGTTAGGATTCTTACAAGGTACTAAGACAGTGGAATTGATAGAGACAATGATTATCTAATTTAGCATGGTTCAGTATGATTGATCTGATCCTACAAGGAGATATTATGGGCCAGAACTTGAAGCAAGGTACTAAGTAGAATTGAGGCAACAATGGTTAAATCTAATTTAGCACTGATTTAGTCCTACAACAAATAATGGTTTCTTAGTGATATAATGATTGCTGTATACTCAGTGTGGGGCATATAAGGAGGAGCTCTCAGGGTCAGAAAGGGCAAGCCCACTAGAAGCTCTCAGAGGCTGAGATAGATTCATTCCATCTTCCACCTTTCTTGTGGCTGGAGGCTGAAGTACAAACCTTTGGATTTGGAGACATTTGGAAAAAGCTAGAGGCAGAAGCTGACAGAGGCAAAGGACTAGCAGAAGGAGCTCTCAGAACCAAGGAGAGAGATAAGCCTCCAGAAAAACTAGCCTAGCCCCAAGTAAAGGAGACAAGACTTTGAAGGAAACAATAAAGGATTTGAACTTTAACAGCTGGCTGCATTTGGGGTAATTATTGAACTGAAAAAAAAACCTACTCCCAGAGAACACTACAGTTCAGAGAAGAATATCACATTTTGGCGCCCAATTTGGGACCAAGAGCCTTCATTTGTTACCCAGAAATTAGTGTGAGTACAACAAGGAAACTTTGTTAAAGAGCTAAAATAGTATTTCAGCTAAAATGGAACAGATGTTTAGAAAACAGCTTTCTTTTCCAATTCAAGGAAAATGTGTCAAAAGCTTGGTCAGACTGATAAAAAATCAAGGTTTAATTGTAACTTGGGAGCAGATCATTGATCTTTTAAAAATTGTACAGTACACATCTCCTTGGTTCTGTAAGGAAAAAGAATTGGATCCAGATGAGTGAAAATTAGTAGGAGAACAACTATGTGAATATTACAATTCCAATCCAAATTCAATTTCCAAAAATACACTTTATACATACAATTTAATGCAACTGGCTTTAAGAAATTATATGTGTTAGAATAAGAAAAAAGAAGAAAAAGCAGGAGGGGGAGGGTCCAACTA
Source organism: Sarcophilus harrisii (assembly GCF_902635505.1). Lineage (NCBI taxonomy): Eukaryota > Metazoa > Chordata > Mammalia > Dasyuromorphia > Dasyuridae > Sarcophilus > Sarcophilus harrisii. The sequence continues at coordinate 201,608,205 of NC_045426.1, forward strand.
AAGTAGGTGAAAAGGATGAAGAATCAGATAAGAATGGAGTTAAGTACAATTTTAAGTGTGGTGCTTCACAGCAGGAGAAATTAGGTCATTCCACATCCCCTGACCTACTTCCCTCAATTAACCCTTCATGGGTGGAAGGAGAAGGAGGAGGGGGAGAGGCAGTAACACATTCAGCACCACCTATGAAGCAGCCTATGACAAGATTACAAAAGGCATTGGTTAAGGCTAAGAGAGATCTGATTTAAAAATAAATGCATACCCTGTGATTAAAGAGTTTAACACTTCAGGTCCAAAAAGGAGAAGATACACTCCTTTTGATTTGGAAAAAAATAAGAATTTTTTAAAAATCCTGCCTTCTTCTTCTTCTTTTTTTTTTTTTAATTTTAATTTGTTTGGTTTTTGTTTTTTTTTTTTTTTTAATAGCTTTTTATTTACAAGTTATATGCATGGCTAATTTTACAGTATTGACAACTGCCAAACCTTTTGTTCCAATTTTTCCCCTCTTTCCCCCCACCCCTTCCCCAATACATGTTAAATATATTAAAGTATAAATTAAATACAAAATAAATATACAAGACCAAACAGTTATTTTGCTGTACAAAAAGAATCAGACTCTGAAATAGTGTACAATTAGCCTGTGAAGGAAATAAAAAATGCAGGTGGACAAAAATAGAGGGAGTAGGAGTTCTATGTAATGGTTTTTAGTCATCTCCCAGAGTTCTTTCACTGAGTGTAGCTGGTTCAATTCGTTACTGCTCCATTGGAACTGATTTGGTTTATGTCATTGCTAAAGATGGCCAGATCCATCAGAACTGATCATCATATAGTATTGTTGTTGAAGTATATAATGATCTCCCCGGTCCTGCTCATTTCACTCAGCATCAGTTTGTGTAAGTCTTTCCAGGACTTTCTGAAATCATGCTATTGGACATTTCTTACCAAACAATAATATTCCATAATATTCATATACCACAATTTGTTCAGCCATTCTCCAATTGATTGGCATCCATTCAGTTTCCAGTTTCTGGCCACTACAAAGAGACCTGCCACAAACATTTGTGCACATACAGGTCCCTTTCCCTTCTTTAAGATCTCTTTGAGATATAAGCCCAGTAGTAACAGTGCTGGATCAAAGGATATGCACAGTTTGATAACTTTTTGAGCATAGTTCAAAATCCAGAATGGTTGAATATATTCACAATTCCACCAATAATGTATTAGTGTCCCTGTTTTCCCACATCCCCTCCAACATTCTGCAGAAAAAATCCTGCATTTTTTATGGGGCTACATCATCTTACGTTAAGATGTTACTAGATAATTTGACTTATGAAATCCTAACCCCTAGTGACTGGAAATCCATAGCAAAGACATGTTTAGAACTGGGACAAAACTTGTTGTGGCTTTTGGAATATAGTGAACTTTGCAGGGTACAAGCCCAACAAAACAGACAAACAGGAGTTAATATACAAATCACCCTTGATCACCTAGCAGGTGAAGATCAGTATGCAGAGAATTCAGTACAGATTAATTACCCCATAGGAGCATATGAACAAATTGCTACTGATGCTATAAAAGCTTGGGGCACCCTCCCAGGGAAAGATTGGGGGGAAGCCTTCACAAAAATAGAGCAAGGTCCCATTGAATCCTTTGCGGATTTTGTGGGATGTTTGCAAACAGCTGTCACAAGAACCACTGAAGAAAATGCAGCTATAGTTACAATGATCAGACAACTGGCTAAGGAAAATGCCAATGAGGTTTGCAAAAGAATTATATGGGAACTACACAAAGACGCTCCTTTAGAGGAGATCATAAGACGCTGTGCCACAGTGGGCACAAGTGTTTATTATACCCAGACTATGATGAACATGGGAAGACAGGGTCCCTCTTGGCAAAGGATTTCTAGAGAGAGTCGTTGATGTTTTCAGTGTGGAAAAATAGGTCATCTGAGAGCTCAATGTAGGTACAGAGATAGAGTGAGAAGACAGGGTGAGAAAAGACCTAAAACCCTATGTCCAAAATGCCACAAGGGCTTCCACTGGGACTCAGAATGTAGATTGACTCAGGGAAATGAGAGGGGGGGTCCAGCTCCAAGACCTCAATCAAAAGACAGGTGGGGCATGATGGCAGAATAGGTTACACCTTTAGAAGCTCAATACTCTGATGTGATCAACCAACTGAAAAGCAATCACATGGCAGAAAGGGATTACATGATCAATCATCCAAAAGCAACCAGATGGCAGAAAGGGATTACAATTGGGGGAGAATACAAGCTTTTTAACCTAACAGAAGGGCAGTATGCAGTGAGAGCAGCTCAAATATAATGAGCAGCTCCAATGTAATTGCCAGGTGATTAGAAGAGATTTAGAAAATGGTAAATAGAAAGGACTATATAGGTTAATTGCTTGGGAGAAAAGGTTTGTTTGTATCTCTACAGATGGAGGAGGCAACAGATGGGTGGCAATGAGCACCTGGAGAGAGACAGAAAAAGGAAAAAAACCTTGAAACAAAGGAGAAGACCTAAGAATATAATGTGCAGGAATCATTGGATTCCCTAATACAAGATGAGACTGTTGTAGGACTTGAAAACCAGCAGGAATCATTGGATTCCTTGAGATGAAAAATTGTTGATGAGACTATTGCAGGACTTCAAAACTTGCAAGAATTATTGGATTCCTGACACATGAACTAATGGACAATAGATTCCTTTTGGACTATTTCTAGGACTTATGGACATGTATAATTCCTCCTGTTGATTCATGTTATTTGCTATATTACTACTAGCTTGTATTATATTGCTATGTGCTTATGTAATTTATGTAATTATGTGTAATACCTCCTATATTGATGGATTTATGTATACCTGTTTTAAGAGTGAGCCGCTTCAGAAACCTGCTAATCTGATTTGGTTTCCCATTTCCTTTGGTGTTTTCATCTCCCTTCCTGAGATGTCAGGGAGGGCATGATCACCTATGTTTTAAAAACAAAAGAAACTGGGAAATGTTAGGATTCTTACAAGGTATTAAGTGGAATTGAGGAGACAATGGTTAAATCTAATTTGATTTAATCCTACAACAAATAATGGTTTCCTAGTGATATAATGATTGCATACTCAGTGTGGGATATATAAGGAGGAGGTCTCAGGGCCAGAAGGGACAAGCCCACTAGAAGCTCTTGGAGGAGGAGACAAATTCATTCCATTGTGCTAGCTGGAGGCTGAAGCTGGCAGAGGCAAAGGACTAGTGGCAGGAGCTCTCAGAACCAAGGAGAGAGATAGGCCTCTAAGAAAGCTAACCAGACGCAAGGAAGGAGACAAGACTTTGAAGGAAAAAATAAAGGATTTGGGCTTTAACTCCTGGCTGCATAATATATCAGCCAATTTGATAGGTATAAAGTGGTACCTCAGAATTGTTTTAATTTATATATCTATAATCAATTCTTATGACTATATATAGTTTTGGTTTCTTCAACTGTAAACTGTTTGGGGCTCTAATTTTTTGTATGAAGTAGCTGTAATCACTATATAATTTCTCAACTACAACCCAATGCACATCCCTCTCACCTTCCAGACTGAATAATTAAGCATAAATATCAGATGGAGTGAGAGAATCTGTCAATATAAACATTACTCTGTTCTAGTCTTACTAGTATTTCCTAAGCTGTGAAGAGGGAAGAGAATATTTCTTATTGTTGTTTTCATTTATTCACAATTTGACTTCTTTCTAGTGATCTATTTACATTGTTGTAGTCATTGTGCACAATATCCTCTTGGTTCTGTTTATTTTAATCTATTTATTGATTTTCTTGCGTTTTTATGATGTTCCGATACCTTTTTTCTGCTGTGGTTGGTTTAGTTGAGAGGATCTTTCTAAGCTCTTTGTAGAATGTACAGATTCTTCAATTATCTTTGTGATGCTCCTGGTGCTATAGGAAGACCTGACTTCTCACCTGGAGCAGCAGCAGACAAAAGGCTAGAACTTCCCCCAACCCATGGCCTCCAGAACAGCAATAGCTTTTTTTGCCTGCTGCTTCACCAGGGTTGTAGAGTTTCATTCCCTGAACCCATGCTGAGGATCAGGGCCTCCTGCTGACTTACTGGGACCATGATTGCCTTGAAATGTGCTTTGACTCAACTGAGACCTTCCTGTCACTTTCCCAGTTGTCTTGAACTGGAAATTTGTTCCCTCTAACTTTTTGTTGGTTCTGCTTTTCCCAAATTCATTTTGAGGTGCTATTTTATAGCTATTGTATTATAAGTTAGAAGAGTTCAGGTGATTCAGTTTACTTCCTAATCTGGGTCCCAGAAATCTCTTCTCCCTTTTCTAATCATTTTGTTATCTGTCCAAAGGGACAGGGCTATGCAGGACTGAGGGGCATTTGTCTTTTTCTATTTTTAGAGAGTTCATTTCTTAATGTCCAACCTAATGATGGCATACTTCTCCATATTCAGATTGATCCTATTTGCCAGAACCATGTCAAAATATTTTTAGCCTGATATAAACTTCTAGTTTGTGCTCCACTGAAAGACTTTGAAAACTCAAAGTTATCTCTACACCATGAAAAAAAATTATGTGGAACTTTTGGGTAAGAAATATCAGCAGTTATATCTTCATCAAAACCTTCTCTGATATCTCATAGTGGCATAGAAAGTGAACTTAGCCATGCTAGCAAAGTACATTCTCTAGCAGGTCCTAATAATATAAAAATACTTCATACAACAGAATATGTTTGTTCCAGTATATCCAAGCCTGATGAGATTGATCACCAAATTAGCTACTTGAACTCAGAAACTCAGACGCCAATTTCTTTTAGAAATTATTAAATTTGACAATATTAAATTCATTCCTCACTAAACTTCAAATTCTCCTATTTGACCATTATAAGACATCTTTATTATGCCCCCTTCCCTTCTCTGATCCTGCTACCTTATACAGGTCCCCATCTTTTCATACCTGTACTGTTACAGTACCTTGCTTATTGATCTGCTTCCCATAAGTCTCTCCACACTCCAATTTATCTTCCACTCAATTGCAAATGTAGTTTCCTAAAGTATAGGTATAACCATGTCATCTCCTTGGTCTGTAAAGTCCAGTGGCTCTGTATCAGTTACAGAATAAAAAGTTAAAATCCTGTTTGATTTTTAAAGATTCTCAAAACCATTCTCTACATCTTCTTCCCCCTTACACACTTAAAGTTTATTGACTTATTGCTCTTCTATAGGAATTTTTTCTCTATCCCTCCATGTCTTCTCTCTGTTATTTCTTATTCTGTAAAGAGATTTATTGTACATAGCTGTTTGCATGTTGTCTTCAAATTAGATTGTGAATTTCTTGTAGAGACTAGATTTTGCTCCTTTCTTGGTATTACCCCTTTTATAACATAGTGCCTAACACAATGCATATTGACCAACTGACACTTTGAAGGAATAGAATATTAGAACAACAAAAGCAAAACTAAACTTAGCACAATTGATTTTATTATAATTAAAAGTAGCATTAATGGGAGGGTATCTTGAATACTGAAAAAACTGTAGTATAGTAGCTATACTATATTATTGTGGCTATAGGTTGCCATGAACCGTTTAGTCCATAAAATGAGCTTATAATTTGAATAAAGATTTGGCTAATCACAGGACCATCAGAAAATACCACAAGAGGGAAAATGACTACCTCAATAGTGATGATAGATATGAAGTACTATAGCTACATTGATGACAGTATTACATATTTTTGTAAAGTAGTCCTCTGAATAAAAACTAAATATTTTCTTGTTTACATTGATGCAAAATAACTTTTGATTGATTGAGTCATAAACACATAATAAACTGAGAGTCTTATAAATTGTTTATTTCCTATGTTCTTTATCTTTTTGTTTTTCTTGACTTAGGCATTCAAATCTAGAAAATCTGATTCATTTAATAGACAGTTCAGTGGAGCCATTGTACGTAATTACCATATTCTAGTATCTTCATTAGTCAATTAAACCTCATTTAAATATATTTAATGAATTGTCCAAATATTCTTAATAATTACTTAGAATAATATCATTTTAGACTAGAAAAGGTCTTAGAAATCTTTTGACAAAATGCCCTCATTTCTCAGGTAAGGAAACTATTGCTGAGAAAGGTCATAATTAACTAACCCATGTTAGTAGAGAAAAGACTATAATAAGAAACTCAGCCTCCTGGTGGTGCTTTTTCCACTCTGCCACACTTCCTGATGCATTTAATTAGTAGATATTTAAATACTGCATTTATATGTCATACTCACTCAAAACGTTCCCCCCTTCAAGGAATGCCAACTATGTTTTATTGAAAGCAAAATGTATATAGATTCCTTAAGTCACAATTTTATTAAATGATTTGCTGAAGATAATACTAGTAGCAGAACCAAGAATAGTACTCAGGTCTCTTTCTTTCTAATCTACTTCATTTCATTGAAATTTTTATTTATTAAATTTATTATTTTTATTTTATTAAATGTATTACACAAATATTTTCAAGTACCAAATGTTCAAGACACTGTATTAAAACTTGACATGTAAAGATACAATATAGGCTCTGCTTAATAGATCTACATGAAGTTTAATGGAAAATAATGTTATTATTTCTTCAAGGTAATGCAGTATGATAGTTTAAAAAATTTGGAGAAAAATAGCATGCCTAAAAAAAAAAAACTAGATTTCTAGAAAGACTATTAGCAAAGCTCCATTTTACAAGTAAAAATTTGAAATGAAACTAGAAAGGATTACTTTGTCTTCTAGAAGGATGATATTGGAGAGTCATTTCAGTTGATTCTGAAGTCTAAAATAGGAAAAACTATTTCATAAAATAATCATGTCATTCATTAGCAACAGGAGGAAAATAAACAACAGAAGCATACTAATTAGCTATTTAAGATACAACTATATGTAGTAGTTCCTTACTTTAAAATATGGAACAAAAATATCTCAGATTGCTAGATTTGGACATGATTGCTAGATTTGGAACAGTTACTAGCTAAAATTATAATACTGATCAGTTAAGGATTAGAAAAAGGTACTTCTGAATAATTTAATCTCCTCTGAAATGGCTTTATGTTTAATCAATTGTTAACATTTATTTATCTTGCTCAAATAGATATTTGTCAATTTTTTTAATATCAAAGATGATGAATTTCTAAGTAAGTCTACTACCACAAAAAAATTCAATAGTGTCAGAGAATATTACTTTTTTTATAATATTTTTGTTTTTTTCTTCAGTTACATACCAAGAAAAATTTTAGCATTTATTTTTACAAGACTTTCGAGTTCCAAATTTTTCTTCCTCCCCTCTTCTGAAGATGGTAGGCATTTGATATAGTTTATACATGTGCTATCATGTAAAACTTATTTATATATTAATCACAATTGTGAGAGAAGAAAAATCAAAAGAAAAAAAAAACAGAAGAAAGAAAAAGTAAGTGAAAAAATTCTTTGATCTGTAATCAGAGTACCTCAGTTCTTTATCTAGTTATGGATAGCAATTTTCTTCATGTATCCTTTGTACTTGTCTTAACAATTGTATTGCTGAGAAGAGCTGAGTCAATCATAATTGATCATTACACACTATTGCTGATGCGGTGTACAATGTTTTACTGGTTCTGCTCATTTCATTCAACATAAGTTTATAAAAATCTTTCCATGTTTTTTGAAATCTGCCTGTTCACTTATTTCTTATTGCATTCCAATACTATACTTGTTGAGTCATTCTCCAATTGATGGGCATCCCCTCAGTTTCCAGTATTTTACCACCATGAAAAAGACTTCTACATACATTTTTGCACATGTAGATCTTTTACCTTTTTATGGTCTCTTTGAGGTAGATGCATGATATTACTGGATTAAAAAGTATGAACAATTTGATTACCCTTTGGGCATAGTTCCAAATTGCTCTCCAAAATGGTTGGATCAGTTAACAACTAACTCCAGCAAAAATGCATTAATATCCTAATTTTCCCATGTCTTCTCCAACATTTATCATATTTCTTTTTTGTCATATTAGCCAATCAGATAGATTTGGGGTGGTACTTCAGTGTTGTTTTCATTGGCATTTCTCTTATCAAAAATAATTTAGAGCACTTCTTCATATACTTCTAGCTATGTTTGATTTCTTCATCTGAAAACTCTCTGTTCATACCTTTTGACCATTTATCAACTGAAGAATGGCTTGTATTCTTGTAAATTTGGCTCTGTTTTTTATATAAATGAGAAGTGGGGCTTTTATCAGAGGCACTTGCTATAGACTTTCTCAGCTTTTTGCTTTCATTGGTTTTGTTTAAACAAAATATTTTAATTTAATATAATCAAAATTATTTTGCATTTCTTAATGCTTTTATCTCAATGCTTAATGTCAAAAATATTTTCCTTTTCCCATAGATCTGATAAGTAGACTTTTCCTTGCTCTTCTAATTTGCTTATGGTGTCTAATAATTTACTTAGTTTCTTTCTTTTTATTTTGTGGTTAGATTTATCAAGTTCTGAGAGGAGAGATAATATCCCCCATTAGTATTGCTATCTAGTGCTTCCTAAAATTCACTTCCCTCTTTTAAGAATTTGTATCCTATCCACTTGATGCATATGTTTAGTATTAAAATTGTTTCATTGTTTAGGGTATATTTTAACAAGTAGTTTCCTTCCTTATTTCTTTCAATTAGGCTTATTTTTGCTTTTATTTTTCTGAGATTAGGATTGCTAACCTTGCTTTTTTTTTTTTTTTTTTTTAAACTTTAGCTGAAGCATAATCTATTTAGCTCCAGTCACTTATCTTTGCTCTGTGGTCATCTCTCTACTTCAAATGTCTTTATTATAGACAATATATTATAAGATTCTGGTTTTGATCCATTCTGCTATCTACCTCGATTTTATGAAAAAATTCATCCAATTCACATTCACAGTTATAATTAGTACCAGTGTATTTCCCTTCCATTCTATTTTTCTACTTATTTGTCCTCTCACCCTTTCCTTCCTCACCAATGTTTTGCTTCCATCTACATCCTTCCTTGATATGCCTTTCTTTATGTCAATCCTCAATACCCCCTTTATTTAATTTCCTCTTTTCCTACTTCCTTTTTAGATAAGAGAGATTTGTAAATTCAGCAAATTGTGTATATTATTCTCTTTTTGAGCCAATATTGGTAATAGTAAAAATTCTAGTGAAGCTCAACTATATTAGGTCTTTCACGATATATTTAATTGATATTTTAAATGCTAATTCTACCTAAATTGGTCTACTTTTTCAGTGCCATATCAATCAAGCTACCAAAAATTATTTTATAGAACTAGAAAAAATAATAATAAAATCCATGTGGAAGAACAAAAGGTCAAAAATATCAAGGGAATTAATGAAAAAAAAATACAAAGGATGGTGGCTTAGCAGTATCAAAACTAAAACTATATTATAAAGTAGCACTCATCAAAACCACATGATCCTGGCTAAGAAATAGAATGGTAGATTAGTAGATGCATTAAATAAACATGACACAATAATCAAGGTCTATAGTAATCTAGCATTTGATAAATTTCCAAACTCTAGCTTCTGGAATAAGAACTCACTATTTGACAAAAATTGCTGGAGAAATTGGAAAATAATGTCAGAAACTTGGCATAAACCTACATCTCATACCCCATACCAAAATAAGGTCAAAATTGATGCTTGATTTGGGCACAAAGGATGATACCATAAACAAATTAGGAGAGCAAGGGTATTTTACCTATCAGATCTTTGGAGAAGGGAGGAATTTGTGACCAAAGAAGAACTAGAGAACATTATGAAAGGCAAAATGGACAACTTTGGTTACATTAAATTTGAAAGGTTTCTTGTACAAATATAACCAACAGAAACAATTTGATTAAAAGGGAAATGCAAAACTAAGGAAATTTTTTTACAGCCAGTGTTTCTGATTAAAGGTCTCATTTCTAAAATGAATAAAGATCTGTGTCCAACTTATAAGAATACAAGTTATTCCCCAGCGGATAAATGTTCAAAGAACAACAGACAATTTTCAGATAACAGAATTAAAGCCTTTTGTGGTCATATGAAAAAATGCTCTAAATCATTACTGATCAGAGAAATGCAAATTAAAACAACTCTGAGATACCACTTCACATGTGTCAGATTGTCTAAGATGACAGGAAAAGATAATGAAAAATGTTAGAGGGATGTAGTAAAACTGGAACACTAATACATTGTTGGTGGAGTTGTGAAATGACTCAACTGTTCTAGAGAGCAATTTGGAACTGTGCCTAAAGAATTACCCAGCTGTGCATATCGTTTTACCCAGCAGTGCCATTATTGGGTCTATATCTCAAGGAAATCATAAAAGAGAGAAAAGGCCCCAAATGTACAAAAACATTTGTAGTAGCTTTTTTTTTTTTTTTTTTTTTTTTGGCTTTGTAGCAAACTGGAAAATGAGGAAATGCCTATCAGTTGGGGAATGGCTGAAAAAAGGGGGAATTATGAAAATAATGGAATATTGTTCTATAAGAAATGAAGAAGCTGTTTTTAGAAAGGCCTGGAAAGATTTACACAAACTGATGCTGAGCAAAACAAGGAGAACCAGGAATAAATCGTATACAGTAACAGCAAGAATGTGCAATGATCAGCTATGAATGAATTGATTTTTCTCAGTAGTTCAGTGATCCAAAGCAATCCCAATAGACTTTGGACAGAAAACACCATCTGCAAAGAGAAAAAGAACTAAGGAGACTGAATGTAAATCAACACATACTATGTTCACTTCTGTTTTCTGTGTGTGTGTGTGTTTATCTCTTCCATGGTTTTCCCCTTTTGCTCTGATTTTTCTTTCACAGTGTGTGATTACCTGAAATTTTTCTCACTAAGGGTTGGAGCAGAAGTAGCTTTTTAAACTTCTCTGTATTCTTCTAAGTATGAACCAAAATCTTTTTGGTTTCCATGGTATGATTAGATTCTTTCTCCTTTGCTTATTTATTTTTATTATTTTTAGTACCTTTTTATAGTCAATTCCTAGCCTCATTATGGAGGGAGGAGGGGGTAAATATCGTGCTTCAGGTTCTTCTTAATATTTATTTCTTAGCTATGTCTCCATGGCTGACCTTAGTCACCCATCTTTGCCATGGGGCATTCTTAGGATTCCAGCCATGCTGTCACTACCAGTATTTATGCTTCCTCCTCTGCTTCGAAACCAAAGCCAGAGACTCCACACTCCCCTGAGTACGTAGAGCCAGTAGAATTCTCACCACTAGACTACTCACTTCTCCTGAAGTAAGCTCACTTCTCAGCCACATGTGGGACTACATATGGTCAGCACATCTGAGCCTGCCATCTAGTGATATCAGCGGGTCCTTTAGTCTTCCACTACTAACTGTCTCTCCCTCACACTGTTTGTGAGATTAAAGTTCCTGAATTTGAAGCTACTCCAGGTGCTCCCAGAGCTTGTTGTTTGTTGATTCAGCAGTTTTCCTGGTGATGTTTTCACTTCAGAGGGGCCAAATTTCTGCCCTTAGAAGTTGTCTCCTTTAATGTCCATTCAAGTTGTCTTAGAACAGCTGCTTTACCCTTATTTTTATTTCTTCTGCCATTCAAAGGTCTCTTTGAAACAATATTTTACCTCATTTGTGGGAAAATTTTGGAAAGTCCAGCATTTCCTCTTTTATTTCATTATTTTCTCAGAATTTTTCTAATTTTTTAATTTTAATCTTTTTAGTTAATATTTTATTTTTCCCAATTATATGTAAAACCATTTTAATGTTTGTTTTTTAAAACTTTGAGTTCCACTTTATGTTCCTTCTTTCCTTCCCAATCCTAGCCCCCACATCTAGAAAGCACATGTAAAGTTAGGCAAAACATAAAAATTTACATAAAAGTCATGTTGCAAAAGAAAACAGATCTTTCCCAGGAGGAAAAAAAAAAATCCTCAAGAAAAATAAGATAAAAAAGAAAATTTTGATTCAATCTGTATTCAGACACAATCAGTTCTTTTTCTGGGTATGGATAGCATTTTTCATCATAAATCCTTCAGAGTATTCTTGGATCATTGAATTACTAAGAAGAGAGAAATCATTCAGGGCTGATTATCTTATAATATTGTTATTACTTTTAACATAGTACATTTCACTTTGCATGAGCTTATGAAAGTCTTTCCAGATTTTTCTGAGACCATCTTGCTCCTCATTTCTTTGGTTTTGGGGGACTTTGGGGTTTTTTTTGTTTTGTTTTGTTTTGTTTTTGGCTAGGCAATTGAGGCTAAATGACTTGCCCTGGGTCACACAGCTAGGAAGTGTTAAGGTCAGATTTGAACTCAGGTGCTATTGACTCCAAGGCAGATTCTCTATCCACTGTGCCATCTAGCTGCCCTTGTTCATTATTTCTTATAGAACAATAGCATTCCATCATAATCACATATCACAATTTATTTATCCATTCTCCAATTCATGGGCATCCCCTCAACTTCCAATTCTTTGTCCCAAGAGAAGAGCTGCTATAACTATTTTTGTACATTTAATTCCTTTTCTTTTAAAAACAATCTCTTTTGGGATTCATGCCTAATAGTGGTTTTCTTAGGTCAAAAGATAGCTATGATTTTATAACACCTTGGCTACAAATTGCTCTATAGTATGATTGAATAAGTTCACAATACCATGAACAATCAATATCTAATTTTTCCCACATTCCTTTCAAGATTTGACATCTCCCCCTTCTGGCCCATCAGCTAATTTGACATATGAGGTAGTAGTTCTGAATTGCCTCAACTTGCATGTTTCCAGTCAATAGTGTTAGAGTATTTTTAATATGGCTATAGATAACTTAATTAGTTCATCTGAAAACTCATCATATATTTTGATAATTTATCAACTAGGGAATGGTTCTTATTTTATTTTATTTTTTTTATAAATCTGACTCAGTCTCCGATACATTTGAGTAATGAGACCTTCATTACAGAAATGTGCTTCAATTTTTTTTTCAAATTACTACTACTAACTCCATCCCTCCTCCATTAATTATATTCTCTTTTCTTTTGACCCTGTCCCTCCTCAGAAGTGTTTTCCTTCTCCTTTCTCCTCCACTATGCCCTCTCTCCTATCACCCTCCCCCCTTCTTGTATCCTTCTCCTCTTCTACTTCCCTGGATGGTAAGATAGATTCCAAGTCCCAGTTGAGCATATATGTTATTTCCTCTTTGAACCAATTCTTATGAGAGTAAGGTTCATTCATACCCCCTACCCTCTTCCTCTTCCCTTCCATTGTAAAAGCTTTTTCTTGACTCTTTTATGGCAAATAATTTACCCTATCCCACTTCTCCCTTTTCCTTTCGCCTAGGACATTCTTCTATCACCCTTTAATTTTATTTATTTTTTTGATATTATCCCTTCATATACAGCTAACAACTGTGCCCTCTGTCTATATAAACTTCAGCTGCCCTGGTACTGAGAAAGTTCTGAGTTGCAAGAATCATCTTCCCATGTAGGAATGTAAACAGATAAACCTTATTAAATTCCTTATGTTTTCGCTTTTCTGATTAAGCCTTATGTTTCTTCTGAGTTCTGAATTTGAAAGTCAAGTATTCTATTCAACTCTGGTCTCTTCATCATGAATGCTTGAAAGTCCTCTATTTCATTAAAATTCCACCTTTTCCCCTGAAGGATTATACTCAGTTTTGCTGGGTAGGTGATTCTTCTAGTTCCTTTGCTCTTCAGAATATCATTTTTCAAATCCTCAAATAATATAAAAGCTATTAAATCTGCCTACCATAATTGAATTATTTCTTTAAAGATGCTTGCAGTATTTTCTCCTTGACCTGGGAGTTCCAGAATTTGCCTCTAATATTCCTGGGAGTTTTCATCTTAGGATTTCTTTCAGGAGGTGATCAGTAGATTCTTTAAATTTCCATTTTATGTTATGGTTCTAAAATATTATGACAATTTTTCTTGATAATATTTTGAAAAATTATGTCTAGGCTCTTTTTTTGATTGTGGCTTTCAGGTGTTTGATAATTTTTGAGTTATTTCTTCTTGATCAATTTACCAGATTAATTGTTTTTTCAATGAGATTTTTTACATTGTTTTCTTTTTTTTTCTATTCTTTTGTTTGATTGTTTCTTATTCTACCATGAAATCCATTAGCTTCCATTTGCTCAATTCTTACTTTTAAGGAATTATTTTCCTCAGTGACCTTTTGTACCTCTTTTTTCCATTTGGCCAATTTTGATTTTTAAGGCTTTCTTTTCCTCATTGTTTTTTTGTTCTTCCTTTTATATCACTCTCATTTCTCTTCCCAATTTTTCTTCTACCTCTCTTTATTTTCAAAATCTCTTTTGAGTTCTTCCATGGCCTAACACCAATTTTTATTTTCTTGGAGACTTTGGTTATAGGAGCTTTGATTTTGTTGTCTTTTTTTAAGAATGTGTTTTGATCTTCCTTGGCACCACAGTAGTTTTCTATGATCAGAATCTTTTCCCCAGCTTATTACTTGACTTGTAACTCTTTGTTAAAAATAGTGCTCTGTTCCCAGGGTGGAAGGTACAATGTCCAAACTTCAAGCATTTTAAATGGCTATTTTCAGAGATTCTTCTGGAGTCCTGTAAGTTTTCAATTCTTCCAAGGTGGTATTATCCAAAGAGAAGTATATTCCTCTCTTGGTCTGTGCTCTGCTCTGTGTATGACCACAAGCACTCTTTTCTGCCATGGAATTGTGAGGAGGGTACCAATCCACTGTGGCTGTAAATTCTAATATACCCCTCCTTGCTCTGGCATTGTGAGCCAGGATAGCATCCCAGATCTGAGTATGGGCAAAGCTTCTCAAAACCTCTGATTTTCTGAGAACAGGGCTTTGCTGGCATGGTCTGCACCAGATTGTGCTATACTCCCACCCTGGTGCAACAGACCTTTTCTACTGACCTTCTAAGTTATCTTCAGCTGAAAAGTGTTTCAATCTGTCTTTTTGTGGGTTCTGATGATCTAAACATTTTTTAGAGTTATTTAAAAGTATTTGGAGGGATTTTGGGGGAGAGGTCAGGTGAATCCCTGCTTTTACTCCACCATCTTGGCTCCCTTCCTTCCCCTTTGTTACTTTTAATTGATCTTAAAATTACAATTTTTCAGAGACTGTAGACTTTCAAGACTCAGTCATACATTTTATATATGTGTGTGTATATGAATGCATGTATGTTTATGTATATAGATGCATATATACATATATGACATTCAAAAAATGTTACCATTTCAGAATTATGATCATTAAATGGTATTTTCCCAAAAGAAAATAATCTGTTATGATAAATTCTGAACCTAATTTTTTCATTTACTCCTCTTGTAATGTCTAAATTATTATCTGGATAATACCAGTGGATGACTTCTTTAGGTTATCCATTTGTCCATTAAAATACATGGCATAGTCTGGATAACAGTCATTTTCATCTGCTTGTTTTTGTGCTGTGTGACCAATTAAGGCAATTTTTTTTGAATTATTATAGATTTCATTTTGAAGACTATACAATGATCTAGGTTTGCCTATATTGAAGTAATATTCACAATCTACCTTTGGATTAAAAAAAGAAAGAAAATTAACTATGATGAGATTCCATTTACCTGTTCAATACATAAATAAGAAAATAAGGTAGTATTTTGTTTCCTAATCTCTGGAAAACATTTCTCTTATGATATAGAGGTATGGGGGTTTTCTTTCCAATGATAATTATATCAAGAGGACAGAAATGGGCTAATCTTATGTAATTTTAAATTTATAACTTCTATAGTTTTGTGTCTTGACAACCATAATATGTAATCACAGAATGTAACTGTCATTTGGAGTTACAAAGATAAGAACACAGGATCTAGCACATAGTAAATACTTAATGAATTTTTAATTTATTGAATAAATAAAGTATAATACCATTTTTTATGTGACTTAAATAACCTACATAGAAGACCCACTTGCAGATATTTTGTTATGCAAAAAAGGGGAAAAACATAGAATTCTTAATTTTTATCTTCATTTACAAACAAATAATATATGTTTGAAATTATTGTATATATTAACCTATAAGAATTAGAAAGCAAAATATGAGGTGAAACAATCAATAATCTTGATGAGACTGATGAGGTTTAGGTTTTGGGGTTCCCTTTCAGGGAACCAAATGATGAGGTCTAGATTTAGGGAACCAAAATGAGATTAGGGTTCCTGGTGATCAGGGAGTTAAATGATAAGGTCTAGTGGCAGATTTGGGGTTCAGGGAACCAAATGGAGAGGTTTGATTCTCCTACACCCCTTTGGGATTCCGTGCAAGTGTAGGGAGTTTTGTGGAACCTCCTTCTGGAGGCTCAGAGATTCTCTGTAAAGGAATTTACAAATCCAAAAACCTAGATTGATAAAAGAGACTTATAGGGATTGGGAAATAAGGTTAGAAACCCCAACAGAGAGGCATAAAGTCTTGTTAGGGAAATAGGTGAGGGAATTGGAGAGAGCAACACTGGAAGAATTATTCCAGGGGGCAGAGGTTTCCATGGCATAGAATGGCATAGCCTAGCATGGCATAGCCTGGCATGTCAGGACCTCTCTGCAAAGAAATTGGCTCTTTTATAATAGGAGTTTTGGTTACAAGCAAAGGCGGGGCTAGGCTACTGGGTGGAGTTTCAAGTTGGCTCTTTATCTACAAGCTGGATTTCAGCTTGAGTTGGAATTTTAGAATTGAATAGATCTTCACTTGAATGGGGTTGTAATTCTTTTATCTTGGGACTGAACCAACCCCACCTAGATAACAGAATGAAGCTGTTTATCTTGTTTCCCTTGGGTGGGGTCCCTCACTGAGGCAGAATTGAAGATTTTCACCTTCAAAGAGTGTTAGAGAGTTTCAAGGTCCCTTCTTCAAGACCATTTTAATGTAATATTGCTTGGCACAAAAACGAGGGAGAGAAGAACAAAATATGAAGAAAATCAAAAGCCCAGTTGCGGAAGCCTTGAATGTGAATTTAAGACATTTAAGTTTTATTCTAGAAGTAAGTTTTATTCTAGAAGTAACTTTTAAGCAAGGTAGTAATGTAAGTAGATCTGTGCATTTTAAGATTACCTTGGAAACAATATGAAGGATGGAATGGAAGAAACAGAGAATGAAATAGAGGAAGCCAGTTAGAGCCATTTTACATTGTTTAGATGAGAAAAAAATCACAGCTTGCATTATAGAGGTAGAAAAGACAATAAAATGGACCATTCACATAGTTCAAAGTAAAGTCTATAGGTTTTAGTAACTACATATGAGATGTAAGAGAATATCACAAATGATTGAAATTTTGAGCAGATTTTTTGGGGAATAAAAGTACTAAGCTCAGTTGTTTTTAAGGCAATTAAATAAATAATAGCCAGAGGGAAATATCTAGCACAAATAAGTGAAATCCTGAGTCAGAATCAGATTTGAATAGCCCAACTAACCATACCCAGGGGAGAACAAGAAGAGAAACATTTTGGTTTGCTTCTATTTACATAGTCATAAGTACTTGTGATAACAAATGGTACCTGCTAAAGCAGTCATGTTGAATTCCATATAAATAAATAAACTTGGCCAGAATTTCACTCATCTTTTCCTTCACAGTTAAATCTTTTCTCATCTATGGACACCAAACAATTTTTATTTCACTATATCTGGGATACAAAAATCACAAAGAAAAAAATATGAAAATCAGTAAGTATCTCCATTATTTTTCTCTTATTAATCAAAACATTTCTACAATTGCATGTATTAAAAACTGCTAGAATTTAATTAGAGAAAAAAATTAATTATATAAGTGGCATAATAAAAACAGTTCAATGATGTATTCTCTTTGGCATTTTAAGACCTCAATAAATTTAAAACATTATATTATGATTTTAACATTGAAATATTACCTCAATATCTTATCTTTTACATAGACTTTCAATGTTAGTGCCATAAAAGAAATTAAACTTCTTTTCCTTTGTATACATTTCTTTTGATATTCAGCATACAAATTGAAAGTATTTCTATGCAGATTTAATGAAGCATAGTTGAGACCATTATTTAGATAATTCGAGCCAAAAGAAAATGAACTTTTGCCTCAGTTGTATGAATACTTAAAATAAAAATGGTGTTTATGGTGTTCTGGTGTATATTCAAAATAAAAATGGTTTCTAAAACTCCTTGAAGGAGAAAATCTCCTTCAACTCTGCCTCAGTGAGGAACCCCACCTGAGGGAAACAAGACAAACAGTTTTATTCTGTTATCTAGCAAAAGAATTCCAATCCTATTGAATTAAAGAAACTCATTGAATTCTATTCAAATTCCAGCTCAAGCTGAAACCCAGCTAGTAGATGAGCCAACTTGGGACTCCACCCATGAGCCCCCTTCAGCTTGTAGCCAAAGCTCCTATTATAAAAAAGCCACACTAAAATCCTGTCTTTGCAGAGGTTCTAAACATGCCAGGCTATGCCATGCTACACTAAGTAGGCCTCTGCCCACTGGAATAATATTCTTTCTAGTGCCACCCTCTCTTTACCCTCATCTATTTCCCTAACAAGACTTTATGCCTCTCTGTCAGGATTTCTAACCTTACTTCCCAATCCCTATAATAAACCTTTTTTTTCATTTTTATCATTCTAGGCTTTTAGGTTTGTAAATTTCTTTACAGAGAATCTCTGCACCACCAGAAGGGAGTTCTCCAAAACTCCCTCCCCTTGTGCTGAATCCCAAGGGATTGCAGGGGAGCCAAACCTCTCCATTTGGTTCCCTGAACCCTGAACCTGCCACTAGACCTTATCATTTAACTCCCTGACCACCAGAAACCCTAATCTTATTTTGGTTCCCTAAATCTAGATCTTATCATTTGGTTCCCTATGAGAGGGAACCGCAAAACCTAAACCTCATCAATTTAACTATTATGTAGATAATTGTGTCAGTTTTCTACTTAACATGCATGTATTTAGACACATTTGACATGTGTCTAATATTGATAGAGTGAAAGCAGAACTTTCCAAATTAAAGAAAGGAATAAAAGAGTGCTGGGAGGGTGGTGCAGTAGATCAGAAAATTCCAAGCTCTCTTGATTTCCCTTACAAACAAGACAAAAATAGCACCTCGGGACAAATGTAAAGTGAGTAAAAATAAACAAGAAATGGGACAAAACAGTGATGCTCCTGTAATAATTGGAAAAGATTCAAAGAAAGATACAGGATGGAGGTTTGACCTGTGTGAAGCATAAATACCTCCAGAACAGCTCCAGGGGAAAAGCAAGCTGGAAGCTCTGGGACTAGCTGATTTGAAAGGTAGCCTCAGACCCACTCACAAGAATTTTGGAACCAGCTTTGTTATGTGTGAATAGGAGAAGGAATAGAAAATACTTGTCAACAGTTTCTGATGACTGAAAATATTCTGATGAATATTATTCAAAATGCAATAATGAATACTTTTCATGAGAACAATGACTATTCTAATCCTCCCATTTTATAGATACATAAATATGAAGAATATTAAGACTATATTTGAGATACTAATGAAATAGAATATTGTCACAAGATAATGGTCCCCTGCTGTTTAATGAAATACCAAGTCAAAGACTTCCATTTTCAGAGCAGAAGACATTAATACCATGATAGTGTTTTATTACAGTGATTTTATTACTATTAAGTCAAATGAGCATATAGATCTAATAAATTCATTTAATGAGTACTGGTATGGTAAACAAAGTGGTTTTTTATTATTATAAATGTATTGCTTTTGAGGAGGCAATTTAATAATGAAAATAATATAGGTATTTTAGAAGACAGAATTTCTCATAATAAATTTCTTTTAAAATTTCTGGCTGGCTAAAAGTTTTTTTTTCCTTTAAGTGAATAATATTTACCATTATATTATTCATTTATTCAACAAAATCAAAACTTCCATACAAAGAATGGGAAAGGATTATATAAAAAACATGAATTTTATTATATTTACATTTTTCCTATTCACAAGTACTTTTTAAAAAGTGAGTCTTTAAAATTTAGCACATACCACGGGATATATAAATAACAATTATATAGAAATTTATTTATTGTTTTATGTAATTATATATAATATGTATTAAATTAAAATTCATTACATTATTATATAATAATAATATAGTCATTTGATGATATTATGATTGACAGACTCAAAAATTCTGAACAATATTCTGGCTAATATTATAAGTACTAATTCTGAACTTACTATCAGCCAAAACATGAGACTGAAAATAATTATTTGGACAGAATAGCACAATCACACAAAAGAAGTTTGAATAGTTTGGGAAGTTTAAAATGCCTTACAAAAGAATTATTAAGGGAAAATCCCATTTGATTGAATAAATATTATTATATCATGAGATGATATATAATAGAAACATGGAAAGACTAATATTGATTTATTTAGAACAGGGTGAGTTTATACCATATATCCAAGTGTGTATTTGTGTATGTGTGTGTGTGTATAACAGAGTGAGCAGTTTATATAATGAGCACAATAATGTAGAAAAAAAACTTTGATTTCAAAATGAAGGAACAAAAAGAAATTATTATTGAAAAATTTAAAATACATATAAAACAAGTTCAGAATACAACACAATCAAGTACTATGTTAAATTTAAAATGCACTTTTAATAAAGGAATTATGTCAATATAATAGAATTCGTGTGTGTGTGTGTGTGTGTGTGTGTGTGTGTGTTCCTTAACCATTCATTGATTGGAAATTTTCATTTTGTTGATATTTGTTCAAGTTCATAACAGTAAAGACAATTATGGAGAAAAAACTTCAGAACTTTAATCATGGCCATTTCTTTTCAGAGAGATGATAGATGAGAGATAAATAATAAAATATACATTTTTCAGAAAGAGAGTATGTTGATTTTTTTTTTTTGCTTGAATATATTTACTTATTAATTACGGGGGAGGACTTCTATTTAGGGAAAGTATAGAAAGTTCCTGGATAATGATAATGGTGCAAAAAAGAAGAAAGAATATTTAAAAATCACACATGAAAGAAGATAATTCAGAATAAGTCACAGACAAGCCAGGCAATTTTATTATTATTGTGTTATTTTAAATGTTAACTTTAAAACTAAACACAAGAAAAGATGCTTTTTCAGATGAAAAGAGAAGGGAAACATTGCTCTCACTGTATGTGTTATGTCTTCCATCTTTTGCTGAGTACAGTATGTCCCCTAAGGGAAAGCAACAAGGTGTCTGACAAAGTGCCTTCCATTTGTGCCATTTGCAACTCAAATGCCTTCTGCTAGTATTTCTTATTTCATTCCTATCTCATATGAGGTAACCTTAATACATATGAAAGCTAAGCCTCCCCCTGTTTGAGTGATCCCATTCCAGCCCATTTCATTTCCTCCATCTTCCATTCAAGTGCCAAAATTATTTTCCTAAAGTACAGACCCAGTCTCTTAAACTGGCTTTATTCTGGCTTCCTATTACCTGGCATTCAAAGTCCTTCATACCAAAGGCCCCTCCTATTTTTCCAGTCTTTATACCTTACTTCTGCCATTCTTCCAATAGGTTGCTGCTTCTGTCATTTATACTCTGTCACTTAGTGATAGTATCTCCCTGTCCACTGATTCATTTCCTACCACCTACAAAAATTCCCATGTGTCCTGATTCTAGGAAAAAAAATTTCCTTCATACCTTTCAACATTATTTAGACTTTTTGCACTATTCTTCCCCCCCCCCTTTTTTTTCTCATCCCACCGCAGATGAAAATATCCAGTGAGACACCAATGAATGGGGGAAAGAATTGGATTGGGAGTGAGAAGATCCAAAACTTTGTCCTGGATTTATTATCTTAAACTACTTTTAGTTTTTGTTCCCTCATCTATAAAATAAGGAAGTCAGATTAGATGATCTATATGATTTCTTCTAGCTCCAAGACTCTAAATTTTATAGCTATGATTTACTTTCTTTCATTTATTTGGCACAGGAAATTTATTTGTTCACTATATGAATCTCTTTCAGATCTAACCAAAACTTAATATTTTCTAATTCTATTTCAATACTTATCTTACTCTGTCAAGTGGTAGAATTAAGTTAATCAAATTCCTGATTACCCCTGTATAGTTACAATCACACAATTTTTTTTTTCAGGAGAGATAGAAGATTTTTATATGATATCCCTCTCCATCAACTTCTTATCTCACCCCCTAAAAAACAATTCTTTTTGTGGGTTGGGGAGAACAGTTATGTCAAGTATTGGGATACTTTTTTTGGTTGTGCTAAGACTGCATCCTTACTGATCTACTCACCTTGAGCTGTTAGTTCAAAGAGAAGATAGTGAGATGGCCTTTTAAGAACAAAAATAACAAAATATTTCCTAATAACCTGAGCATACTTTCCTACAACTATATCCAACATTAGTGGGAAAAGTGGGCATTCATAATATATTACTCCAATACAGAAGTATATACATAGGGATATAAGGGAAACATTCTTTGTTTTCTTTTAATTCATGCTGCTCCCCTTTTTCACATTATGTTTCCTGGCCAGCTTACCTAGTTGGGCTTTGTGGACCTGCAGCTAACCTCAAAGCAAGTATTTATTCTCAGCTAACAGAATTCCTCTGGTTTTATGCCTTCACCAGCTGGGCCTTTTTGGTGTGGTGAATAGCGTCACTGCAAGACAACATAGTCAATGTGAATAGAGAGAAAAAAGAAAAAAAGAAATCTTTTCTCTTTTGATAATCAAGAAACATTTTCCTTTCAATTATTGGGTTCTTTTTCCACAAATGGCTTTCTTAATGTGTTTCAAAATTCATAGTTCTTAGAACATTCTTCAGCCTTAACTGAAAGTACTCCACTTTTTAAAAGATCACCAGAAGTATGTCAGATCATTAGGACTTCTAATAACATCAAACATGTTATAATGGAGAGAATGCTGGATGTTGAAATAGGAAGACCTGGATTTGAATCCTGTTTTAGACATAAGTAGTATAATTCTGAGAATATTAATCCTCAGCTTCTTCAATTTCAAAATGAGGAAACTAGATTTATGAACTCTGAATTCCCCTCAAGTCCTACCATGATTTTAGAAAAATCTCACCTCTCATAAATTGGTAGCAAAATATAGACACTTGGCATTTCAGTAAAAAATTTAACACACTGTTGTCCCTGTTAACTTAAATGGAAGGAGAAGATAGGAATAGAAATCATTTGAACATAGGTGCTCTGATCAACTCCTCTCATTACTTTTACTTTAGAAATATATCATTAATTACCTGAGCATTGTTATCTACAAAATTTTATGTTTATTTTTCTTCACATATATGAAATTCATGTTACCCACCTCAATAGAGAGGCTAAGAGTTTCTGTTTTCCCTTCTTGAAATTTTCCTTTGTGTGTGTGTGTGTGTGATATGATGTGGAAAAGAAGGAAAGAAATTGTCCTAGAAATAAAAAGTAAGGTAGAGATTAAGTGCACTATTTAGAACATGCATTTTAAGTATTGTCTATGGTGCTATTATGATATAATAAGTATTTTCCCTGTTTATCTCTTCTAATCAAGTCTATTTTTGTATTGGCTTATCAGAGACCATGATTGCTGCTCTTGCTTTTGAGAATTCATCTGAGACATAATAGATTTTGCTGAAGTATCTTATTTTTAACTCTGTATACATCTTTATATTTCAAATGTGTTTCTGATAACATTTTATTGGATTCTGCTCTCTAATCCACTCTCCTATACTATTCAGTACCTATTATAGCTTGGATAAATCACAATTTCTCTAAGCCTGTTGGAGTTTAAAGTAGATGACACTTATTGCTTCTTTAAGTTCTAAATCTTGTGATCCTAAACCATATAATTCCTTCAGGAATTAGGAACATAAAGAAACTTAATTTGACGTAATAGTTAGAGTATATCGTCCTTTAGAATAAGGATAATTTCATTTTTTGTATTTGTACCCACTAGGTATTTAATAAATATGTATGACTTCTTTGTAGAATACTAGACAAATCATGCTGAAATTCATATGGAAAATGATGTTTATATATATATATATATATATATATATATATATATATGTATTAAGTCACAGAGTTAGAATAGTTTTCTTCATAGGAAAGAAAAACTGAAATGAACAATGGCTACTATAGAATTTTTGACTATATGTAATATAAACTTCAAAGTTCACTTAAATAAGATTCTTCAGAAATGGAGGAAATTATAAAACAAACTCTCATTACTTTAAAGGTGAACCAATTTAACAATCCAATATAACAAAAGTGAGCAACAGATTATTTAAGAACCCTCCTCCAAGAGACACAATCTGTTGCTTACAAGAAACATCTCAAAAACAAAGATAAAAACAGAATAAAAATAAAGAATTGACAATTCATCAGATGAATAAAAAAAAAACCCGGAATTATAGTTATACTATCAGACAATGCAAAAACAAACATTAACAGCATAAATGGAAATAAATAAATGAAATTACGCTGAAAGAGCCATAAACAACAAAGCAATATTAATATTAAATTTATAAATTTCAAATGTTATCATATCTAAGTTCACAATGGAAAAAATTATAAAAAGATATAATAGTGAGAGAGAATAATGTGCTTTTTCCAGTTTTGAATGAATCTAACAAAAAAGGAAATACAAATTGAACAAATTATTGAAAAAACTAAAGCTAAAAACTTTAATAAATATCCAAATAGTTCTGCTAAAATAATTCTATATTTCTCAGTACTACCATGGAATCTTGACAAAAATTAGTCCTATGTTTGGACTCAGAGCTATTGAAAAATAAATATGAAAAGGCACTACAATTATATATATCCTATTATAAAAGTGTTTACATAATTAAATTACTTATATAAGCGTATATATGCGATTATAATAGTGAACAACTTATTTTCAGACCACAAAAAAATAATAAACAGACCTAGGAGCAAAAAGAAAAAAAATGAACCCAAATGGAAACTTAACAATGCAATTCTAAATAACAAATAGGTCAAAGAACAAATTTTATAAACAATAATTATATGAAATAACATTTCAAAATTTGAATTACAAAAAATAACAATAAAATGAAATAACACTTCAAAATTTCTGACAAGTAAATAAAGTAGACCTCTGAGAGAAGAATTATTTCCATAAAAATATAACATTAACAGAATAGAAAAGTTAAGAGGTAGTGAAAAATAATCATTTACAAAATTAAAATTCAAAAAAATAAATCCAAAATAGACACAAAAGGAGGTATTTTACAAAAGTAGAGAAGTAGATGAATTGGAAATCAAAAAGACTGTATAACTAATAAAACTAGAAGGTAGTTCTTTGCAACAACTGACAAAACTGAAAAACATTTAACCAATCTGATTAAAAAGAAAAGGAAGTTAAATCAACAAAATAGAAAATGACCCTGGTGAAATCATATCAAAATCAGAAGGAAAAAAAAAAAGAATTATCAGAATTTACTATTCAGTCATATGCTATCAAAATTGAGAACACAAAAGAAATGAATACTTACAAAAATATAAAATATTTAAATAACTGAGGGTCAAATAGACATATTCAACAATTTAATCTCAGAAAAAGAAGTAGATCTATGGAACTATATAAAAAGCACAGTGGATAGAACTCAGGACTTGGAGTGAATAAGAAGAGTTTTAAACTGGCCTTGGACATGTGATTCTAAGTGAGTCATTTAATTTTGACCTCAGTTTCATATGCAGAATGAGGACAATGATAGCTCCTAACCTTCCACAATATTCATTTATAAAGCATTGAGCAGTTACTAGCTTATAGTGGGTGCTTAATAAATGAGATTTGGGGTAAGGGCAAGAGATATTTTTTTGGTTCTAATGGTTCTAGTCAATTCAAAATATAACTCTTTCAAAGTTCTAGAGAACAGTTAATATAAATACTTCACAAATTATTCTCAAACGATAAGAAAGAAAAAGTATCAGACTCCTTTTTAGAGATATACACTTTATACCAATACCTAAATTAGGGAAGGACTGAACAAAGAACTTTAGGCCATTGCTATTAATGAATTTTGATTCAATATTTTAAAATAAAATCATTTGAAACAGACTATAATAAGTAATTTGAGAAAGCATCCATTATCATGAAATTAGATTTATACCAAGGATTCTGTTTCAACTTAAAAATATAATATACATAATGATATTAAAAATAAAAACCTTCAGAGATTTTCTCAGTGGCTGTAGACAAAGTCTTTTACAAAATACAATTATCATTTATAGTAAAAGAAATAAAAAAAAAAAAACCCAAAACTAAAATAACCCAAACCTGCAAAGTACAGGCATAGAAAAATCTGTATTTAATAAAAGCATCTCAAGTATCTATCTAAAAGTAAAAGCAAGTATCATATGCAATGAGGCTAAATGAGCTTTCTCAGTAAATTCAGGTGTAAAGCAAGGATGTATATTTTCCCCTTTTTTATTTGATATATTTTTAGAAATGCTAGTAATTCAATAAGAAAAAGACAAAGGAATTAAAGATGTAAAGATAGGAAAAGAGGAAATTAAAAACCTTCTTTGTTGATGACAATTTTTTTTAAGAAAATCAACAACTATACATGTATCTAAAGCCAAAAAAAAAATTCCAAAATAGAGAAAAATCAAAATCAAGTCAAAATTTATTATTAAACTAAATATTTATTAAATATTTCCTATGTAATAAACATGCTAGATGCTGAGAATGAAAATACAAAAAGCAAAAAGATAGGTAGCCCTGTCTTCAAGGAGCTTACATTCTAATGGGAGAAACTGGCAACTGAAGAAAAGAAGAATAAGAAGGATTTGCAGTCTTCTGATTTCCAAATTATAAATGCTCACACTGAAAGTTTAACAATCAACCCTCCAGTGGCATTAATACACTTCTGACTAAAAGCAACCTCAGACCTCTAACATTTTATTTTTAATAAATAATAATATATTTTAACAAATAATAATAATGAAATAGGAGGGGAAGATCACTTATGAAGTAAAGAAACTGGCCACTGAACCTAGGACACTATCAACAAATGCACTACTCTTTTCTCTGTATCATGCTAGTACTGATATTATGCTTTTAAGGAACAGAAGAAAAGGATAGAGAAAACAAAATCTATTGATATTTTGCCATCTTGCTCTTCCCTTCATAAGCAGAATTGACTAGCCTCTGAAAATTAGCCTGGGAACATTCTTATGCCAGGTTACAATTTCTTATTGTAATTTACTTCTATAATTAGGCCAAAGAAAATCCCATCCATTCTAGGGTAGTTTAATCCTACGTGAAGGGGTAACTGTCCTTATATGAATTTAAAAGATTTTTTTTTGTAGGCTTATCTCTTCTCAGCAGATCAATTATGAGGCAAACCTTTGTGATGCAAGTTCAGTGAACAAAGATTTGAAGAGAATCCTATCAAACCTTTAGACAGTAGAATTCCAGAAATTGGTTAAGTCTATGGTGGTATGGCTAGTTATGCTAAATAGTTTGTAAGGTAGCTGTGTATTTTTATAGGAATGAAAAAGGAGCAGTATGATTAAGTTTCCAGGGGATACTCAAGCTTCCCTATATAAGTAGAACTTTGTGTACAAGTTTTGAGAACAAGATTTTGTGAATTCGGATTTTATTATTAAGATCAGTTTTGAAGATGTTCAATTGTAAGTTAAATAGGAAGTATATGATTAATTAAGACAATGCTCACTATTTTGGATATGAAGTACATCACAAAATATGAAGAAAATATTAGAAGTCCTTGAAAGATACGGCTTTATATTTTGTTTTTTTTCTAAATACCTCTCATGTTATTTCTCTAGAAGTAAGGTATTAATGCATTATGATGAACTTCTTTTTTTTATTTCCTTTTTTTTTTATTATAACTTTTTATTGACAGAACATATGCCTAGGTATTTTTTACAACATTATCCCTTGCACTCACTTCTGTTCTGACTTTTCCCTTCCCTCCTTCCACTCCCTCCCCCAGATGGCAAGCAATCTTATACATGTTAAATATATCACAGTATATCCTAGATACAATATATGTGTGCAGAACCAAAGAGTTTTCTTG
The DNA here is from genome assembly GCF_902635505.1 of Sarcophilus harrisii. Taxonomy (NCBI): domain Eukaryota; kingdom Metazoa; phylum Chordata; class Mammalia; order Dasyuromorphia; family Dasyuridae; genus Sarcophilus; species Sarcophilus harrisii. Next base: position 201,636,232 of record NC_045426.1, read on the forward strand.
TTGCACAGGAAGAATTGGATTCAGAAGATAAAAATAATCTGGGAAGAAAAACAAAAAATACAGTTCCCAGTGTTCTTTCTTTGGGTGCAGCTGCTTCTGCCCATCATTGATCAATTGGAACTGAATTAGATCTTCTCTTTGTCGAAGATATCCACTTCCATCAGAATACATACTCATACAGTATAGTTGTTGAAGTATATAATGATCTCCTGGTTCTGCTCATTTCGCTTAGCCTCAGTTCATGTAAGTCTCTCCAAGCCTTTCTGTATTCATCCTGCTGGTCATTTCTTACAGAACAATAATATTCCATAACATGCCTATATCACAATTTGACGAAGTTTAGCCACATAATAACAAAGCAGTAATCAGGGAACATGTGAAACTACAAATAAGTCAACCTAAATTCAGATGTGATATCTGACCATAAGACCCAAGTTCCTTTTCTCTGTGATAGGATGTGTAATACATAAGTAAAATAAATAAAATACAAGGCAAATAAAATTAGTGATGGTTCAGTAACTTATTACTCACTGTTTTATCTGCCTGGAATTTCTTGACACAATTCCATGTCTTGCTCCTTATCTGTCCTTCTACAAAGAGAATGTAGGGATAAAGTTAGCAAAGTCAATTGAATTCTGGACTTGGCATTGATTTCAGATACTTATTAGCTAGGTGACACTGGGTAAATCATTCAAACATGGTTTCTTCATTTCTAAAAAAAGATAATAATGATGATAGTTAATAGCATATACTTTCCAGAACTGATGTTAAGATAAAATGTGATGGTTTTGTAACACAGCTTGCACATCTTTAAATACTAAAAAAAGTGTTATTAAAGAAATTCATCATTTCTCTGTATTTCTGTGGTATGTTAAATTTCATTTTGCAGTATCTTACTTAGTCCTGTACTTCTTTAACATTTTGAAGCAGTGAGTATGTGTGTATGTATGTGTATAATCTTATAAAACAGCACATTTGAAAAGATGATGGAATTGATGATTTCAATGCAAACAAAATCCTTTCAATTATAAAAAGAATCAAGAAACAATAACATTCCCTTTTATAATTAAAAACAATTAGCTCTCATGCCTATTTATGACTAAAATTATTTTTAGACCATCAGATTCTGTAACGTTACAAAAAGATGATGGAGGAAAAAAGCTATAGAAAAAGCACTATAGAAAAACAATCATAAATCTTAAATAAGGAAAACTTTAAAAAGATAAATAAATCAAGAAGGAAGGAAAATGTCGATTCTATAAAAACAAGCAAAATATAACTAACATTATAATAGAAACTAGATTTTATTAAGGGGAAAACTAAAAAAATACCCTGGGAATATAAAGTTTTTAAAAATCAAATAAATTTGGGGAAAACTAATATAGAAGCCAGGCAGAAAATCAGTAAAAAGAAATTTAGAAAAAGTGAATCAAGTGGGTCCCTAGGAAATTAGAAAGTGAATTAAACATTTTTAATTTATGAAGTTAAACAAAACTTAGAATTGCTACCTCTAAAAGGCACTACAACTCTTGTACTAAAGTGTATTTTATGCTTGAAAACTTCCCAGAACATCCTCATTTCATACATGATTGACAGTAGAAAATTTTCCTGATTTATATAACAATAATGCACTTTTAGGTTCAGGGGATATGGCCTGCTAGACCCTCTCTCTCTCTCCATTCAAAGTCCATCTCTTATTTCTGTCCATTCAGGGACTGGGTTCAGTCTTAGGGGAATTTAACTTCCAAAGAGAATATTTAGTATTTTACCATTGTCTCTGACTTTTTTCATTCCCACCTTTAAGATCCAGGGAAAATTCTTTAAAACTTAGGGCTCATGTCCCCAAAAAAGAGAAGTGGAAAAGTATTCAATGTATGGTACAAATCATATATTAGCATAGTGCTTTATTTCTTCCATATATAATGCTGCACAAAAGTACATTGATAAAAGATATAAAATAGTATGCAGTAAATTATCACTACTGTTATATTTTCCCAGGTGGTTAAGATCTAAATTTTTAAAACACAGAGAAATTTGTGGGACTGATGAATAGTCATTTTCTGTTTTTAACTTATCTCTTCATTGTCAAAACAATTTCCCCCAAGCTCATGGGTGATGCAGTAGATGCAGTCTTGAACCTGAAGTCAAGGAGGCCTGAATTCAAAGCCAGTTTCAGACACTTCTTATCTCTCTGATCCTAGACAAATCATGATCTTTGTTTGCCTCAATTTTTCTCAGCTGTAAATTGGAAATAATAAAAACACCTACCTCACAGGATTATTGTGAGAATAAAATAATATTTATAAAAGGTTTAGCATAATAGGAGTACAGCAAATTATTAACAAATATATATTCCCTTTTCATTCTTCTACTCATGTCTTCTGGTAAGCCTAGACATGAACTGAACTCCTTCTCTTTGTTACTAGTTGTCCTCTATGATGAAGAAACCTCCTCTTCTGCCAGTCAACTTCAGTGAAATGATCCAGAATCTCTGAATATCTAAAATTCACAAAGTTGCCTCTAAAACTGAATACTTTCTCTTCTGGTTTTGCAATTTAATTCCCTATACTGAAAAAGAAATAAAACAGAAGCATCACATATGAGCTCAAGGCCTAGGATCAGGTTTGCTTACCCCATATGTGTCTTTAATTACTATATATATGCAGTTTTCTTTAGATAGGCTCAGGAAAGGGAGCCAACCCTGTCTTTATCCCTACAGGAAATGCTTAAAGATCTCTTCTAAGCTTAGGAGAAGAATTTAAGGTGGAATGGCTCCATTTTAAAGGTTCTTTTAGTCAGCAGTCCTTCCTGATCAATAGCTGAATTATTTCATCATCTCAAAATACCAAGTCTTTCAGTTCTGAGCCCTTGTTGTTCACAGACATTGTTTAAGGAATTATAGTATATGATCCATGGGATAGTCCCTGCAGCCCCAACCTAGAGTGTACTGCTCAACTTATTCCTTTGTAAAATGAAGCAGACTAGACTACCTTTAAGATCTCCTTTAACCCCCAAATGATTACATTTTATTGTATGAATTTATGAATGGGATTATTTATTAAATGTCTATTATGTGCCAGACACTGTGTTAAGCACTTTACAAGTATCATCTCATTTGATTCTCAGAATAACTCTAAGAGGTGGAAGATATTATTATCCCTATTTTACAGTTGGAGAAACTGAGTTAGACAAAAGTTTAAATGACTTGCCCAGGTTCACACATCAAGTAAGTATTGGAGACCAAGTCCAAAATCTGATCTTTCTGAGTCCAGATCCAGAGCTCTGTGTACTAAGAAGTCACCTTTCAGTGTATAATGTAATAGAAATGCAGAAAAATTGGGTCATTTTTCCAAGGAGTATTCCAAACTAGAAGATAGCACCTTGTATGTTGAAAGGAACTGATTTAAAGTCCAATGTATACAATTCTATTTTCTTTGTACAAAATTAGTATATAATATATGCTCTAGATCAATAGTCTCCAAACTGTTTTAATTGTGCACTTGCATTATTACAACTTTTTTGAGCACATACTCTAAATACACAGAGACATCCATCTAACATGCATATAATACATGTTTATGCAATGTACTGCTACTATAAAAAGTGTATTTTGTTCATTATCAGCATATACAATAAGAATTCTTCAAAAGGTGATAAAACTAAAATAAATGACATTTTTAAAAGATTTATTCTCCTTTTGGTGGTACAAATATTTTTGTTCTCACTAATATTAATATTTTAATTATAGTAAATTTATTTTGCTATTAAACTATATTAATATGTTACTAATGTATTTTAGTGAGCAATGTGACATGCCATTATTCTAAGTTATATTATTTAAAAATTTGGCCCTAATGATGACACAACTGAAAAAGATAGAACATAATAATAGAGAAACACAGATAAAAAGCAAAATAAATAAATAAATAAATACTTTTACCAGATAACAATCCCTATTTCAATAAATTTATGCATAGATTTTTAGATGAAACAGGGTTAATAAATTTTCATTCTCTTTGATGTCAATTATTTTGTAAACTATTGGAAAGGGCTGCATTTTGTGTTGTAAAGAAATAGTTTTCATTTGTAGCCACATGAAAAGGTGCTCCAAATCACTATTGATCAGAAAAATGCAAATTAAGACAACTCTGAAATACTACTATACTTCTCTCAGATTGGCTAAAAATGACAGGAAAATATAATGATGAATGTTGGAGGAGATGTGGGAAAACTGGGACACTGATACATTGATGGTGGAATTGTGAACAGATCAACCATTCTGGAGAGCAATTTGGAACTAAGATCCAAAAGTTATCAAATTGTGCATACCTTTGTGATCCAGCAGTGTTTCTACTGAGATTATATCCCAAAGAAATCTTAAAGGAAAGAGACCCACATGAGCAAAAATGTTTGTGGTAGCCCCTTTTTAGTGGCACGGAACTGGAAACTGAATAAATGCTCATCCATAGTGATAGGTTGAATAAATTATGGTATATGAATGTAATGGAATACTATTGTTCTGTAAGAAATGACCAGCAGGATGATTTCAGAGATGATTGTTGAAACCTACATGAACTGACGCTAAGTAAAATGAGCAGAACCAGGAGATTATTATATACTGCAACAAGACTATACTCTGATCAATTCTGATGAATGTGGCTCTCTTCAACAATGAGATGATTCAGACCAGTTCCACTTGTTCAGTGATGAAGAGAGACATCTACATTCAGAGAGAGGATCTTAGGAGCTGAGTATGGGACACAATATAGTATTCTCACTCTTTCTGTTGTTATTTGCTTGCGTTATGTTTTCTTTCTCAGTTTTTCTTTTTCTTCCTTCTTGATCTGATTTTTCTTGTGCAACAAGATAACTGTATAATATGTATACATATATTGGATCTAACATGTATTTCAACATATTTAACATGTATTGGACTACCTGCCAGCTAGGGAAGGAGATTGGGTAGGGGGGAAGGAAGGGAAAAGTTAAAACAAAAGATTTTTCAAGGGTCAGTGTTGGAAAAATTACCCATGCATATGCTTTTTAATTAAAAAGCTTTCATTAAAAAAAGAAATAGTTCAATTTATGTGTCATGTGACCAGTAAGATGGAGGACTAAATATAGATTTTTTGATCCTCACAACCTCTCAAAACTCTCTAAAATAAGAATTATGCACAAGACACAACTTCAAAGCTTTTTGCAGTTTTTTCCACAGATACATCAAGAACTTTATTAGGGTTCTCTGAGTAACAGCAGAGAAGGCTAATCTCCCAGGTGCTCACTCATCATCTCCTCCCCCATCAACTACCACTCATGGCAGAACTGAACAATGAACCTATATAGAAGCATATGTTCTGAGATCAAATGAACAATTTCTATGCAGCTGCTATAATCTTTATTGGATCATCACTCTTCCCTGTTCTTACCTAACCATTCTGTGGCACCAAGAAACAGAACTCAACTTTGCCCAATCCCAAACCCAGTAAAGAGGAGGAAGATGAACAGAAGGAGGAGGAAGAAAAAAAAAAGAAGGGTAGGAAAGTGGAAATATAAAATAACTGGAGCAACAATGAAAATATTGAAACAGACAACAAAAGGAAATGAGCCAAAGTGCTGATATGTGTGTGTGTGTATGTGTCTTTGGTGGTGGGTGGATGGGGAAACTCCATTAGACCTAAAGGAGAAAGGATCATCATCACCTAAGACAAATGATAGTGAAAAGTATAAGAGACTGGGACAGCTTTGCAATCAAGAGATTCATAATCAGAAGGAAAAGACTTAAATGTGAAATATAAGGAAAATATATGGGAAGATATAAGAGAGGAAAAGGCTATTATTACCAGAAATCTCAGAAAGAAGAAAAATCATACCTTAAAAGCTGGCAAAGATGTCAAAAAATGGAAATAGTCAGTGTTAGAGAGGATGGGAAGTGAAGCAAAAAACATGCATTGTTAATGGAGCTGTTAATCATAAAACCATTTTGGAAATCAATCATCATTAACATAATTAAAGTGATGGTAATATCCATCCTCTATGATCCAGAGATTTAAGTATCAGACATATCCCAAGGAGGACATTCCTAAGAAAGCAAATACCCATATTCACCAAATATTTATAATAACAATTTTGTGGCAGCAAAGAGTTAGAAACAAAGTAGATTATCAGCATTTAAGGATTGATTAAACATATTGTGGTATATGAATGTTAGTGTAAGAAATTGTTATTGTGATAAACACAGAGAAGAATGGAAAGAATTCCATGATTTTATAGAGTGATGTAAGCAGTCAAAAAGATATATACAGTGACCACTATAATATAAATGGAACTAATAACCATTACAAGACATTCAAAAGTGAATGTAATGACATTACAATAAGCAAGTATGACTCTAAAGAAGAGATATGAGAAGATAATGTCAATTTCACTTCTTTACACATTTGAGAGGTTTGTGTATATAGTACATTGCGTATATTTTCAAACTTTTTTGATACGTTGTTAGTTGTGGGGTTTTTTGTCTTTTCCTCTTTTTTTTCTCTTAAAATATTTTTGTAGGATGGTTTTCTGGAAGAGAATTTTGGGAGGTACACTAAAAAAATTCTAATGATATAAAAAAAATTACAAAATCTAAAAATAAGTCCAAAACCACTCAAACTCTTTGATGATTTAAAAATGAGTCAGAAATGTCTATTTATAAGTTTTATTAGTGTATAGATAAGATTTTCATGAGAAACACATCATTTTCAACAATAAAAGGTCACTATTATAAAAATTTAACTAATCATAGTGGCTTCATAAAATTATAAGCTAATATCTCCGGCAAAATTTATACTTAGGACAAAGTTCATCACCAACAATGGCATAAATAAATTTTTATTTCAAATAACTATGATTACTTTTAAAAACTTTTTACCACTTTGTCAGTTATGATTATAACATCATTTTTAAAAAGTCTTGTAATGTGACTGACAGAGATCTCATAGTAGAAAAACTGTCAACCCAGACATGGTTTTTTTGTTTACTTGACAATTCACTTATAAACCCACATTTTTTCCTCTTAAGTTGTTCACTGATATCTCATTCAATTTTCTCTCTTTTGAGATTGAGTTATTTATTTTATTTTTCTTATAGATCTAGTAATTTGCATACATTTTTCAAAACAAGCAAAGGGGTTTTTTTGGATTATCCTTTAGTTTAAGTCAAAAGTAAAAACCACATATGTCAGGATTAATCATCAAAAATAAAGACAAGAACTTTAAAGCTACTGGATTGAACAGGAAATTTTCATAAGTACTTTGTACTGTTTGTATATAATAAAATGCTTAATATGTAAGATATAATGAACAGAAATATTAGTGATAATGCATATGCTTAATCATAGGTTTTTTCTTTTGTGTCTGAAGGGAAAGATATCCACAAAAAGAACTAGTCCGTCCGTATCCAGATATCATTGCTCGTGCAGATATGGCATTGAAAACTCTTATTGATAAGCAGGTAATAGTCACTATCTTAAACCAGTAATATATGTTATATATGTTTTATGATGTTACCTTGAATAAGAAAATTTGACACATGAACCTTTATATGCAGCCCACATAAAGAAAACATTGGAAATGACAAAATCTGACCATGGAGGTACATTGCTAAATTTAATTGCTTTGCTATATCACTGATACATTTTAATATCTTTGTTAATGTATGGGATACTTTGCCTTTTTGTATTTGTAAGATACTACTAGCCTAACATATTTCTTAAATTAGCAATAATTTGTGACAAGAATCTAATTTTTGAGTTCTTTTGATTTTCTCTGATGAATATTTTTGTCAACTAAATATCAATCCTTAAAAGTTAAAAAGTTACATGGTAACCAACTTTTGACTTTGAGATATGAGAAAGGCTATTAGTCATTTTGTTCCTTGAAAGATGTAAATGGACTGGGGAAGCAAAAGACCTAACTATCAGGACAATTCATTTGTCTATTCTGCTATATGTATATGAATTTCTCCAAAATTTACTTTTGTTGTGTTGGGGAGATTAAAGCAAGAGAAGAGGGAAGAAAACGTTAAAGCAGAGAAATAGTGGTAGCAGTAATAGGTAAGCTTATACTACAACACTTGGAAATTGAGATTTCTAACAGGATACTATCAACTGTAGAATTACATCCTTATGGTTCTTGTTAATATTTTCCTTTATTTTATTTAATTATGTTCATCTTTCTAAACTAAGGAAGAAATTATTGCATTTACTGATTAAAAACTAAAGATATGCTTATCCATATCATTTAGATTTGGGTATATTTTAATCTATAGGGTTATTGCCCTAGCAACCTACTATAAATCTGGGCATTAGATAGAGAGTTCCAAATGACCAACTTGAAAAATCAGTATGGGGTATATGGTATATCTATATGGTATAGAGAACATAATATATCTATAGTTGTAACACCTTCAGTAAATCAGAAAGCATTTATTAAGTACCTAGTATCTGAGCACTTTATTGAACCATGGTGATACAAAGAAAACAAAAACAAAAAACAGCCCCAGCTCTTAAGGATCTCACAATCTTAACAAGAGAGACAACTTGCAAAACAACTTTATACAAATAAGATAAATCCAGGAAAAGGCTGAGGTTGTCTTAGAGGCAAGACACAAAAATTAAAGATGAGACTTTGAAGGAATATAGGGAAACCAGAAGGCTGAGATAAGGAAGAGTTTTAGGTTTGTGGGAAAGTCAGTGAAAATGCTTAGAATTAGACAATGAAGTATTTTATTCAAAGAAGAGCAAGGAAGCCAGTGTCACTGAATTGCTGAATACATGGAAAGCAACTAGAATGTAAAAGGTTACAAAAGCCAAGCAATTGGTTTTAAATTTGATCCTGGAAGTAGCAGGTAAGAGGGTGTGACATCAGATTATGCATGAAGCATGTGAGAGAAAACAATCAATTTAGGATAACACTTAGGTTGTGAGATTGAGTAAGTAGGAGGATACTCTCAACAGTGATGAGGAAGAAGGAAGAAGTAGTGGTTTGGGGGGAAAGATAATGTCCAATAATATTGAACATGTTGACTTTAAGATATCTTTAAGACATTTATTTATATAACATCTGATCTGAAATGTCCAATAGAGGTTTAAATGCAAATAAATAGATTGTGAAAAGTCAGGGTTAGGCAAAGTAGACCTGAAAATTATTTGCAAAGAGATGAAAATTGAAATCACAGTATATGATGAGATCATCAAGGAAAATAATATAAAGGGAGAAGACAGTTGAAGAAAAAACTTTAGGTGAGCCCACATTAGTAGGCATGACCTAGGTGAAGAACCAGGAAAGGCTATAGTTAAAGATTGGTCAGTGAATTATCTAGTTCAATAAATAAATATTCATGACACATCTGTCCTGTATTAAGCTTTGGGAATGCAAAGAAAAATAAAAGCAGTCCCTGCCCTCAAGAGTGCACATTTTAATGGGGGAGACAACCTGCTGACAACTTTACAAATGAGCTCTATACAGGATAAATTTGAAATAATAAATAGAGACATATAGTTAGAATTAAGAGAGAGAGGAAAAGCTGAGATTTCAACTGGGACTTGAAGGAAGCCAGGAGGGAAGATAAGAGGAGAGAAAATATTCCAGGCATGGAGAGTAAACAGTGAAAATGCCCAGAATATGGAGAGAGAGTGTGTCTTGTTCAAGAAACATCAAGATGCTACTGTCACTGGATTATAGAATATATGGTAGACTATATGGTGTAAAAAGACTGGAAATGTAGAAAAGCATCAAGTTATGAAGGAATTTGAATGTCATACAGAGTATTTTCTATCTCATTTGCAGATCATAAGGAGACACTAGAATTTATTGTACAGGGGGATAACATGTCAGACCTACCTAATTTCAGGAAAACTAATTAATTTGATAACTGAGTGAAGGATGGACTGAAGTGGGAGAAATTTATGATATAAATATCAACTAGAAGAGCACTGCAATAGTAACAGCATGAGGTCATGAGGGCCTGCAACAAGATTGGTAGTAGTGTCAGAGGAGATAAGGTGGTGTTTGCAAGAGATGCTTTGAAAGTAAACTCAAACGCCTATATTGAGAGTCTTGGTAATGGAGGGGGAGGGAATTTTGTCACTTTACATAGGAAAACTAGGACAAGGGAAAGTTTGGGTGGAAAATATAATTAGTTCAATTGTGGATATATTGAGTTTAAAATGTTTAGTGGATATCCATTTAAAGATATCTGAAAGGCAACTGAGATATGAAACTTGAAGTCAGCAGAGATAGATAAATTGGATAATAATCAGCATAGAGATAGGAGTTGATCAGATCCCCAGGAGAAAAGAACAGAGTCTTGTGGAAAACTCATAGTTAGAAGGGATGACTTGAATGATGATCCAATAAAGGGGACTGAAAAGGAGTGATCATGAGACAGCAACAAAAGGAATCTGAATGATTTAAGATGAAAAGGAAGGCAAAAGAGAAAGCTGTTGCTAAATGACCTTAATAAGGTCAGTAAAATATAATTCGAAGTTCTCAGCCGGGAGGGTGGTTCTATGGAAGTTTTGAAGAGGGATGAAAAGATTTGAAAAATCTTTTTGAATGGAATAATAAATTAATAAGGAGGCATAAAGGCAGTGCTTTGTGAAGCCAGGTAGTATGTTGGTGTTTGGGTTTTTTTTTTTCCCCCTAGCTTTGTTCAACCACATCACAATTTGCCCAATAATTACAATTGAGCAACAGTAGGATTAGCTACCATTTGAGGATTTGTGTATTGGATAGGAAAAGTTAAAACACCTTATTATGATTCCAAAATTCTTCAAGACAGTTTAGCCTTCATGAAATATAATATATAATATCCATGTCATTGATCTTTATACTTTTGCAATAAGTCATACACTTGTCAAAGATAAAAATTACTAAACTCATTTTACTGAAAATCTGTTACAGAGGCAGCTTTAATATTCAGAGGTCAAAAAAGAAGGAAAAAGCAAGTTAAAATTAGGGCCAATATCTTTGGGCCAATAAAAAATCAGTGGCTTCCACCCACATCTCTTCTCTCTTTTGGAGCAAATTCACCATCCACATACAACATAATAGCAAGTGATGAGAATCTATCTATTTTGTAAATAATAAAGTCAATTTTTTTCCTTTAAAAATCTCCCCCCTCCAGGACCTAAATCACTGGTTTTATCTTTAGTTTCTTTATGTGACTAACAGTAATTTGAGAGGATTCATAGCAACTTATTCTGAAGAACATTTTTAAAAAGTCATTTACAATAACCTACATGCTATTTACTTGTTCCTTATAAGGGAGTGAAATGTTTTGTAGATAGTGTCTTTTTCCCCAAACCAGAACTTTAGGTACATTTCATATTTTTCTCCTCACTTTTCCATATATAGGAACCTGAAATTTGAAGGAATCTCAAAAATTACCTTGTCCAGTCCATAACTGAATAGAAATCCCCTTTACAGCATTCCTGATAAGTAGTTTACAGCTTTTACTTGACTTCCTCAGTAGTCCATTTCGCTTGTATTCAGATTTAATTGTTAGAAAAATACTTCTGTCTAGTGTGTTTGAAATCTTCCTTTCTGCAATTTCTATCATTAGTCTTAGCTCTATTCTTATGGCAAGAAAAAGTCTAAATTGTCTTCCACCAGACAGCAATTCAAATAATTGAAGCTATCTACTTTCTTTAGTTTTCTTTTTCTAGGTCAAGCAACTTTACCTTCTTCAAATAATTCCTGAATAGCAAAGTTTTTAATCTCATAATTATCTTGATTGACATATACAAGTTTTATTAAATTTTCCCTTAAATGTGACACCTAAAGCAAAGAAAAAAACTTAGGGAAGAGCATAGCATAACTATTATAAATCTATAACATTTTCTCCATCCTGGACAAAGGGGTATATTTTTGCAACTTAACACTGAATTGAAAGATCTTGGTATAGTGGATTCTGTAACAGTCTTGGTGTTCAGAATATTTGAGTCATGACTGACCTGCTGGCTGTGTAGTTGTGGTCAAGTCACTTGATGAAATCACTGCCCAGACAATTCCCTAAAACTGTAATTTACCAATGACCTGCATCAGCAGAGGGAAAAACCCACATTGAGAATTTCCCATATTGACTCATATCTAGAACAAAATAACAACGATAGCAGTAGTAGTAGGAGTTGTGGTAGTAGTGATAGTAGTAGTAGTACTAGTAGTAGTAATAATAGGAAGAGGAAGAGTTATTATAGGAAAAGAAGGAGGAGGAGGCGTGTAGTAGATCATTTAAAAAAATATACCTTCTTACACATTTTCTGTATTAAAATTATATTAAAAAATACACACACACACACACACACACATATATACAGATATATATATATATATAGTGATACATAGATATGGGAGTGTATACATCCTCAACAAAGTTGAAGAAATACCATGTCATTGTCTATATAGATTCCATATAGCTTATATATAGTCTACATACACACATGTGTGTGATACAGATATGAGGATGTATACACTCCCATATCTATGTATCTATCTATCTATATATATATATACATATATGTGTGTGTGTGTGTGTGTGTGTATTTTAAAGCATGTCATAAAATCTATCAGCTTTTCTATCAGCTTCTTTTCAAAGCATGACTTACAAGTTGTATCTAAATTTTCCTGATTATTTTGGCCTCAGTTTCTTTATATTTCAAACAAAGTTGTCCTTGTCTTTTATCCATAACCTCCTGGCACTTTCTCTTTCTCTGTTTGTCTATCATTCTCTCTCCCTTTCTGTTAATTTTTATACTGCAGAACATAGATTTAGTTTATGTGTTGATATGCTTGTTCCCAGTATATACTTAAAACTGATTTGATTTTTCCTTGTTATTTAAGAAAAAACTATTTTACAATAATTCTTTACCTTGAACATTCCCATGTCCCTTTTAGGAAGATTAGTAGTTAAGTATAATACTTAGCATGTAGTAAATGTCTAATAATATTGATTTGCTGATTGATTAAAAGGGAAGGAGACTCTTTTTTTAAAGGAATTTTTATATATGCCTAAAAAAGAAATTTGAATAGTATTTTTTCATCATTGGTCTCAAAAGCAAGAGTTCCCAATCAATTGCAATTAACCAGTCACAAATGAAATCAATGAGAAGAGTGTGGAACTTGAAAAACCCCCCAGAGTTGCAACCCCACTACTTTTTCCACCAGAATATTTAGGTCTTGGTTTATTGTTTTCTTATTTTAGGTTTTTAAGATGATATTGTTCATCCTTGTTTAACAAGGTTTCTAAACTTCAGAAACTCTTTATTCTACAGTGCTTTCAGAGCTTCTTCTTTCCTTTGCCCTCTGATAACATTCCAGTATCCCAAATACTTTACTAATGTAAATACTCCAGGAGGATAGGGTGGTGAATAATAAGGATAGCAGCAGATGGAAAAGAATAACATTCCACAATTTTAAAAGATTCCTAGAATTCATTCTTGCTCCTTTACCACTTAATTGGAAATTTGTCCTTTTCTTTATCTCCCTCTTATTTCAAATTCTTCTTTTTAGCAATTTATATTTATAGTTATTTAATTCTAATTTCATCATTAATGAAATTGCATAATATCAATTGCATTTCTGAAATCTATTTCCTTAGCCCTAATGTCACAAAAAACCTTGAGCCAAAGTATGTCCTTCTTACTTCCTTTAGCTTAGTCATATTGTTTTCCATATCCATATTCCATTTTTTGGTCATATTGAAACATTTTCTTCTGCTCTATCTGTCCACAAATTCTTAACAAGAAATTAATCTTTCCAATAGTCCCACACTGCCTCTCTTAAGTTTCAAGCTTTAGGATTCCCATTATTCTATTTGGAGGTTCAGAAGATGTTTGCCCTCCTATCTTTTCATTTCTAGTTGATCCCCTTAAATAAATTTGCTAAGTAAAATCTTTTGATTAGTTCAGCTCTTAAGGGACTAGTAATCTCATCTCCTTGGACTATATATAATAACCTAAATGTCCCATCATGTCAGATCCTTCACTTGTACCACAAATATAAACCTCTTGATTCCACAATTGCTTGTCCCAACAAATTGTTGTCTTATCCTTAAACTTTGCTTTCAAATGGTTCTGCGCTTAACTATTCGCTTTGATTGAGCTGAGTTGATGGATACATCCAAAGCTTAACTCAGTCAAGAAACATTTTCTAGTGTTTAGCTAGAACAGTATCAAATCCCTATCTTAGGATCTTAACTTCTTGGACATTCATGGTTTCATTCCTCTTGGGTATCTGACATTAGGGTAGCTGTAAACTGGGGAAAGATTTTCACTCTACTATATGTCAGTGCTCTAGTGCAATTGTATACTAAGATTGGATCTCACAAATTGCAGGTTGTTATAATAATTACAAAAATGTATTCATGAATATGATGAAATAGCATTGTATTCGTATTTCTTCAATTCAGGGCTATTTTATCACAGTCAATTTGAGATCATTTCTGACTGAAAGTTAGCATATGCCTTCTTTAATTAATATTTTAGATGGAGGATGACCAAAAAAACAGTTTAACAATCAACTCCTCAGGATTTACAAGGAAACTGCATGTAGACTCTTTAATACAACTTTGATACAAGTTGAAAAAATATACTTCCCTCTTTAGTGGAGATGAAAGACCACTATAGCATGTTGTGTTTGGGTGTAGACTATGGTAGAATAATCATATATTGTCAGATTTGGGTTTTGTGTATGTTGGTTTTGTGAAACTTTGTTTTTAGCCTTTCTTTTTGTTTCTTTGTTGCAAGAATTGGTTGGGGACCCAGGGAAGGGGAGGAGAGAATATATTTAGAATGAAAGTCATATAACAACAGAAGAGAATAATGAATCTATTTTTAAATAAACTTGGCCCCATGAAAATGTTGGGGACCAAGTGCAGACTCTGCACAATAGGATCTGCTGCTGTCCAACACTTATTCCATATTTTCCCAAAGGATTTTTAAGAAGCCATGTTGCTTTTATTGAAAATGTATGTAACCAACTCAAGTGATCCCAAATGGCTGTTTTACAGAGTTGTTGAGAAATAAGTATAGGTCTGCCCTGCTCTACAATTTTCTCTTCAACTTTACATATTAATGTAATACTAGGTACTATTTTGTTGCTTGAGTTGTGTTTTCAACATTTTTTATAAATTCTACAAGGTTCTCCCTCTAGGCAAGTATTGTCATTAAGAAAAGAAAAAAATCACTAAGGCCTGAGCTGTAGAAATCTAAGATTGCTACTCCCTTCCAAATTGAGCTTCTTCTATTGAATGATATCTATTATTTGCAAAAAGTAAAAATGAATTCTCTTTCTGAGGATCTAGATGTTTAAACTTACTCTAATTTTTATAATGTAGTGCTGTGTAAAATTCCTGAAGGAAATAATATAAAGTTTTCAGAAGCAAAAATTAACTAGAATTTTTTAAAATGGAAAATAATGCAGAGGCAGCTAAATGGCATAATGGAGAGAGCACCAGCGCTGGTGTCAGGAAATACCTAAATTCAAATATGGCCTCAGACATTTATTAGCTGTGTGACCCTGGATGAGTCACTTAATCTTGATTGCCTCCAACAGAAAGGAAGAAAAAAGAAATGTACTCATTATCTCCTCAAAAATCAATATTTATTATTTAAAAGTGTCAAAAAGTGTCACCTTTTCAAAAATATTAATTTCTATTATTAGAACCTAAACTATGGAAATAGGGAAATATTTTTTTCCAACTGTCACTGTTTGTTAACATAGAAATCCTCAGAGATTAATTCATTTAATGTGAAAGTAGGATTTTCTAACATAGTTCTTGTACTTATATCAATCTGCTAAATAAAACAAATTTTCTGTGTACAATAGTGGGAGAAGGAGCAGTTAATCAGACTTAAGGAAGAGAAGAAACTTCTGACACAAAAAAAGAAACAAAAAAGAAAAGAAGAGCTAGAGCATTATCAAGCAATGATGAAAAGAAGGGAAGAAAAAATACACAAGACAACTAAACCTTATGAACTACCTGGACTGGAATATTCTGAACCAATGACTAGTGATAGGTCATCAAATGATCCAAATAAACAAGGGACATGTATTGCATAAGAAAACTTTATTATGATTGACTTGGAGATGCTTAAAAGTAGTTGTCAATGTTGTGACTCAAACTTCTTTAAAGTAATATTTCAATCTTTGTTAATCAGTCAGTTCTTTAGCAATCACATCTGAGTATAAATTTCCAATTATAAATTTTTCAGAAGCTCAGTTACCATATCTCTCAGTTGACTATGACTTATTTTTCTTTGGCATATTTTATTTGCATTTAAGCACAAGTGTTTAGTATTCATGGTGGTATAAAATTACAGGTAGAACAATTATAATTTTTAATAAGCCACATTTGAATTATCTCTTTAAAACAAAAGGGAGAATATTGGCATTACTCCTATAATATATAATAGAAGAATAAAATGTCTGTTTTCTCATATCTGGATTTTGTATATCAAAACAAACACCTTTCTGAACAGCTTGAATTTTTTAAAAATGAGTACATGCAGCTAAGCAAGAATTGGTATATTACTGGAAGCTCCCTTTAGTCTTTACTATACACAGTGTGAGGCTATTAATAGATAATGTCTTTAATTTATCAGGGGGGACTATAAAAATGGACTGGGATGATCAAAGTACTACCAGGAAGTTAAAACAGCTTTTTAGATGTTCTTTCACCCTATCCAATGCATGATTGTCATGGAAAGAACCCAAATTGGGGGTTAAGGGAGATCTCAATTTCTTCTCCAACTATAAAATATCTCCATGACAACAACCATATTTAAAACTTTCTAGGGAATCTTCAAATAAATATACAATATGAATTACAGTTTTTATTTTATAAGGTATTGCTTCATGCCATATGTTTGGGGGGAAAAAAAGAAATGCATCTTCATTTTGAAGTAAAAAGTTAATAGTTTTCTGGTTGAACCTACTATATTCAACCACAACATTTCCAGATTCTTACATATTAAAAACATATCTCCACATTTCAAATGGATAAACAAAATTTGTAGTTAAAATAAATCAACTAAATATGATTTAATATGTTTATTAGTACTTATTAATTTATTCTTAGTCTAATGTTTAACACACATTCATTAGAATTTTTCTTTATAATCAATCTTTAATCCAAACTGTCCCAGATATGTGGCCTCACTCCAAGTTAGCTTCCATATTTTGTCAGGGATGCAAAGGGTGTCATCAAGTTTCCTTAGACAATCTCAACACCCATCCTGTACAAAGGTAAGAAATTTGATAAAGGACTTTTTCTGGGATTTCCAGGGGAGCCAGAGCCAATATGGTAGAGAATCGACACAACTTTCTGTGACCTCCTCTGACCTTCTCTCAAACCAATAATAGATTGAGCCTCTAAATTGGTTTTTGAAGTGACAGAACCCATAAATATTTGGAGTACAACACATTTCCAGAAGAAGATACCTTAGAAGAATTTCAGAACAGGTCTGTTTCAAATGGGCAGGGGGACAGTCTGTGAACCCAGATCACAGCACAGGGAGACTAGGGCAAGGAGCTGGAGTGGGGAGCCAGAGTGTTGTGCACTCTGCACTGGGAATATTCTGTGAGCCTTTTAGGCTACTCTGTCCTGGTTGCAAGCAGGTGGTTTGGCAGATTTGCTACAAAAGGCAAATTGTAAACTGAGCCCCTGAAGAACACAGAACATGGCCAGGATTACCCAGCACTTAAAGTCAATCAGCAAAAACTAAACTAAACTAAAGTAGCTCTCACTTCTTTGCATTAAGAGCAGACTTCAATCCTTAAAATAGATAAGCAAAAAACCCAAAAAGAACTCTCACCATAAACAGCTTTTATGGAGAGAGAATACAGACCTAAAATCCTGAGGTTCATAAAGACAAATCAACCCCAGATGAAGCCCCAAAGGGAATTATGAGCTTGTCCCCATTTCATAAGGCTTTCTTTGAAGATTTCAAAAAGAATCTTAAAAGACAGAAGAAAAATGGAGGTAAGGGGGAAAATGAGATCTTTGAAAGAGGGTATGGAAAAGGGAAAATGGAAATTTTCTGAAGAAAACTGCTTAAAATAGATTTGATGAAATGGGAAAAGCATATAACTCCTTAAAAATAGATATGAAAAAGATACCAACTCATTGAAAAACAGAATTAGTGAAATGGGGGTGGGGGGTGGGGAATGCAATGAACAAAACAACTCATTTAAAAATTCAATTGGCCAAATACAAAAGGAGCTAAAAAAGATAACTAAAGAAAATAATATACTAAAAATTAGAATTGAAACAAATGGAAGTGAATGACAATAAGACTTCAAGAATTAGTCAAACAAAATTAAAAAAAATGAAAAAATGGAAGAAAATATGAAATATTTCCTAGGAAAAACAACTAATCTGGAAAATAAACCTAGGAGAGACAATTTAAGGATTATTGGACTTCCTAAAAGCCATGATCAAAAAAAGAACCTAGACATTATCTTATAGGAAATAATAAAGGAAAACTGCCCTGATGTCCTAGAATCAGAAGGTAAAATAGCCATTGAAAGAATTCACCTATCACCTCCTGAGACTCCAAAATGAAAATGACAAGGAATAGTATGATGAAATTTCAGAACTATCGGACCAAGGAAAAAATATTGCAAGCAGCCAGAAAGTAACAATTTAAATACCTAAAAACCATAATCAGGATTACCCAGGACCTAGCAGCTTCCACCTTAAAGGATAAAAGGACCTGGAATTTGATATTCCAAAAGGCAAAGGGACTTGGATTACAGTCAAGAATAAGCTATGAGCATTGTCTTTCAGGAAAGAAGATGGACATTCAATGATACAAGTGAATTTCATCTATTTCTGATGGAAAGACCAGAGCTGAACAAAAGATTTGATTTCCAAACACAGAATCCAAAAGAAAGATAAAAAGGAAAGAACTCTTGAGAACTATATTTCTGTTATGGGTATATATAGAGAATCCAGATATAATTTGATTTTATTGTAATAATATGAAAGAAACTAGAGGTGGAAAGGGGATTGTACTGGAAAAAGAAGGAAAATGAGATAAAATAAGGGAAATTACATCTCACAAAGAGGCAAAGAAGACCTAATATAATTGAGGGAAAGAAAGGAGAGGGATGAGCATGTGTGAATTTTATTCTCATCAGATTTGGCTCAAAGAGAGAACACTAGACATATTTGGTTAGACAAACTAATAGATTTGTTGTTTATAAATTTATTTCTTATAAAAAAGATTATCTTCTCTTCACCTTTTTTCTCCTCTTTTTGTTACCATTTTCCCTAATAAAAGGATTTATTAGTTCATTTTTTGCTCCTGTTTCATGCAATTATATAGCTCCATCTCTTCTTTTTTTCACTTCCCTTCTCCTCTAGCTAATTCTGTTTATTCTTTAAATTTCATTTTTGCTCCCCTTTCCAAAAATTAGTTCTGTCTGTTATCCACCTTCTCTTTCTGTTTATCATATTCTCTTGTGCCTTATAGTATTATATAGTTTCCTTGTTTATTTTTTATTTTTAAAATATTTGTTTGTGCTTTGTGTGATAGCAAGGACATGACCTAGTTTTTTTTGATTCATTTAGTGCATAATTATTTTTTCTATCCATTTACTCTAAAGCCTTATTCTTTCAATCTCTGATTCATGACCCCTATAATTATTTCATTTATCTCTTCTCTGTATTATTCATTGCAATCAAACTTTCAAGGCATCTGTTCTAGGCTTTGTCTTTTAGGTACTTTCTGCCACTGCCTTATAGGGCTTGCTTCATGTATTCCTCTTTTTCATTATGCCTTGCCAAAAAAGCACACTGCCCTTATGGTAGACTTCCTCCTTTGCTATTTCCCTGATGACAGAGCCCATTACTCTATCCCCTATCTTGTTGACTTTTCCCCCTGTGTATACTCCCTTCCAATTCTCCAGGTACTACTTGCCCCCAGCGAATTCAACTTTTCTCCTACCAACGTGGGATAAATAGACTTTTCAACACAAAATCCCCTTAGGTCTCAACCAAAAAAGTCTTCATCTCTTTTTACCTACCATTTCTAAAGTGAAAATGGGAATGAAGATTGGAAGTGAAGGTCAGGGGAAGTGAGAGGTTTATTAACTTGTAGTCCAAAGTATTGAAAGCATAATGATGTTTTGATCTATTCAAATATAAGGATAAGGTTGAGAATGATGGGAAGACTGAGCCATCTACTTAATTCTTTGGGGAAAAAATTATAAAAACAGCCTATCAATAGTAACAAGGAACATATTATGTGATGAATATGTTGATATAGATGTTCCTAAATATTGGAGGCAGAGGAAGGGCCTAGAATTGGTTGTGCAGAATTAAGGACTATGCTGACTGCTCTTGCCCAATGTCAGGTTGCCTAAAAGAAGGAATAACAAATACTGATGAATATGCCCAAGGATAGCCTGATTTCAAGAGGAAGCAAAGTTTACCTGATACAAAGATAAAAGGGAAGTGAAATAAAGAGATCTAGGGTAAAGATGGATTTTGGGATATATTAGGGATTCTAACAGATATGATGGAAGGAATAATCACATAGGGACAAAAATCAGATAATAATAAACTAATAAATGAGAATCTTGGAGGAGGAAGCAAGTTAAAAAAAAAAAAAAAAAAAAAAAAAAAAACTTCTTCCCTCCTCCCCTTAGTCAATGACATCTCAAAATTAAAGGAATTAAAAGAAAGGGTCATGGAAGTTTGGTATGCCTAGAATTGGAGAGGTATCAATTTTTATAATATTAGGATTTTAAAAGGGGTCACAGAAGATTTGATGATACTGGAGGGCAGGGAGATCATGTGAAGAATGATATCTCAAATTTGAGTAATATCTTAATTTTTCTGTCTCTTTATCACATGACAGCTTTCATGATCTTTAAAAGGCTCAAGTAGAAGGGCTGGGAGAGTTTATGATAAGAGGATCTGGGAGGGGCCATGAAGAATATGACCACATTAACATCCTTTTCTATTATAGTGTTTCTGAAGTATTGGAGCTGGGATTGTAAGATTAGGTTTGGCAGTGGTGGAACTGGACTCTAGTCTTGACTGAATGAAAAAAGTCTACTTTGGTCCTTTTTCTCATACGGTAATCATAGAAAATGAGTAGTGACACTGGGACACTGTAGGTAGCAACTATAAGAGTCTTTGCAATTTAAGAGAAATACTGTAGAGCAGGTATTAGGGCAAGTGCATTTGTTAGCAGCATCTCCTTTGTCTTAGCAGTATTGGTGCACTCCTACTTGGGCTATAGATGACTCATTGGGGAAATATTTTCTCAGACAGCAGATGCCTCTAAAGAAACAAAGTTATTTAAGCAGACTCTATAGATAAAGTAAATCAGTTTATACATTAAACTACCTTTAGAAGGTTCACAAAGGGGTGATTGAGGGAGAAGGGACTTATGTGACTGATATAACCAAGTAGTCAGAAACAGTTGAAATTCTTCAAATAAAATATAATTTTTGACTTTCCTTTGGTTTCTGAGGAATGTTGAACAGTTTTTTTAAAAAATACTATTATTTCATGAGTCAGGTTCTCATCAGATGAGATAAATATTAATAAGACAGACTTTTAACCAAAAGTTGCAGAAAGAAAAACTCTAAATTCCATACTATAAAAATTAATAATAGGAAATTTTAAAAAAGTTAAATCCTATTAGGATTGGGATGGAAAGAAGTGAAATTAGGATTAGCAGAAATTATAAGTGATTCAATAGGAAAAATAAAGAAAAGAGAAAAAAATATAATATTGATCTTTTGAACATCTGTGAAAAGTGGTGCCACGGACATAAAAAATAAAGTCATAAGGAAGAACAGGGTTTGGGGATTATATAATAATTTTTATAAATTTAAATATTATAAATTATAATAAACTCAGTTTGGGAGCATTGTAGTTCACAAATTAGTGGGACATTTCACTAGATGTATCCTATAATTAATTGGTGATGATAAATGGCATAGTGATCAAAAGAAATACTGAGTATAGAATGTAAATTTAAGACTAATCTTCCTACACATGATTGTCAAAGCCATGAGGATGAATGACATTTCCCAAGGGGAAAAATAAAGAAAAGATAACTAAGGATAAATCTTTAGGGAATATTCTCTTAATAAACAATAATAGAAATAAGAAGATGAGGGAGATAGAGAAGTAATAGAGAGAGAGCATCTCTGAAGCCAAAGTAAGAAACTATAAAAATTCTGGTATATGAATTTATATATATGTATTATATATATATATATATGTGTTATATATTATATACATATGTATATATATTATATATATATACATATGTATATAATATATAAATAATGATTTATAAGATATGAAGACTTCTGAGAATCTTGGTATTTTTAGTTGACAATTAGTAGGAGGGGGAAGAGGACAATTAGTTGACTATGTAACTAATGTAAAGCAAGATCAACAAAATTAGAAGAAAAGAAAATTAGAAGAAAAGATTTATGTAATTTATGTAAGGACACAACAATGGAAAACAAAAGTCTAATCAATATACTGACCAATCTTTTATCTTTTGAAAAAGGTGGTGATACAGGTACACAGTGAAGTAAATATTGTTAAGACAATGCTATGCTAAACTAGACTTTGTTTCAAAGGACAATTTTGGGGTGGGGAAAAGAGTCCCTGCAAAATAATATTGTTGTAAAAAAGAATATCAATTACACATTTTAAATAAATATTCAAAATAAAGGTGTAGCTAATGATATCAAATACTGTAGAATGTTCAAGTAGGATGACAATATCAGAGTAAAAGTCATTGAGTTTGGTAATTAGGAAGTCATAGTTGCCTTTGAGTATAGTTTCAATAGAGGTCCTAACATTTTTCTAATTTAGAATTCTGTCTTTACTAAGGCTTCTTCCCTCGTGCCAGATTTTATCTACCAGTTTTGAATCATCCCTCCCCAACTTCTCCATCAGGGCTTTACCATTTCCTCCTAAATCCTGATCAGACACCTTGAGATTTGATCCCCTCCTGCTTCTGCCTGCAGAGACATAGGCCTTCTAAGGACTCAAGGGACAAATAAGTACCTGCAAGTAAAGGAAACTTGTGAGAAAAGACCTTAAAAATCCTAATCAACTCCCTCCCTCAATAGATCTCTTTATCTACTAATGGTTTGCCTGAAATCACTACTCCCTCCCCTTATACTGACTATATTCTCTACCCTGCCCTATCTCTACTCCCTGATGAATCAATTCAGTTCTAGGCTAATTTCTAAACTCTTAATTCCTTACCTATTTCAATGACCATGCCTTGTTAAAACTCAGTTTGGGCTCACTCCCATTATCTGCTCTTTTGTTTTGTTATGTTCCTATTCACATACTACTGAACAAAACTAGAACAAAAAAAAAAAAAAATCTTCGAAACGAGCACTACAAATTTATTCCTGAGTTCTTGCAAGGCAAGGCAAGGCAATCATTTTGCATCTCCCTAATTTAGTCATTTTCCCATTC
This sequence comes from Sarcophilus harrisii, assembly GCF_902635505.1. Classification (NCBI taxonomy): domain Eukaryota; kingdom Metazoa; phylum Chordata; class Mammalia; order Dasyuromorphia; family Dasyuridae; genus Sarcophilus; species Sarcophilus harrisii. Next base: position 201,659,743 of record NC_045426.1, read on the forward strand.
ACCTGACTATGTTCCCCAAGACTCTGTCCTAAATCCTGTATTTTTTTTCTCTCTGTACAATCTCAAGAGATGATTTCATTTGTTCTCATTAGCCCATCTATCATCTCTATGCAGATAACTTACATGTCTATATATCCAGTCCTAAATTATCTCTTGAAGTCTAGAGTTCATATTATTAGTTAGATATCTTGATCTAACTAGGGTGAATCCTGTGCATGCTGGACACATAATTTCCAAAATAGAATATACTTTTTTTTTTTTTTTGATAAACCTATCTTCAATTCCAACTTCTTTATTGCTGTTGAAGAGACCACCATACTTGGTTACCCAGGTTTGCATCATCATTATTATCTTCAACTTTATATTATCACTTAACCCTACATAGCCAATCAGTTATCAAATCATGTGATTTCTATATTCACATCTCTTTAAATTGTGCTTTTGATTATCATCAATGTCTTGAATTCTCTTCTTACCTTAGACTTCAAGCTTCTCTGATGTCCCTTGAGACTTACTGAAATCCCACCAAATGGGCAAAAGCATTCACCTTTCCTCCCCACTGTCCTAACTAATTTCATTCCCTCTACTTTACATTAATGCTGTGTGTGTGTGTGTGTGTGTGTGTGTGTGTGTACTGCATGTGCTTGATTGTTTACATATTTTCTCCTGAATTAAAATGTGAGCTTTTGAAGAGCAGACACCATATGTTTTTATCTTTCTTTATTGACTAAGTTTAGGAGTGTGAATTACAAGGAGTTATGGTTGGGTGTGAAGGTTTTCTGGAGGCAGCCTTAGTTTCAGTTGAAATAAATAATTACTCCAAAATCGCAGCCAGCTGATAAAAATGCAAACGTTTATTTCTCCTTCCAAATTAGCCCAGTTAGTTCAGAGACCTATCTCTCTGCTTGAGCTCTTGCAACTTTGTCCTTGGCTTCTGCCTCTGCTTTCTTCAGCCTCCAGCCAGCACTAAGTTGGAAGATGCAATGAATCTCTCTTGCCTCGAAGATAGGGCTTGTAGGCTTTCTTCCAGAGTCTCTCTCTCCTAAGTCCCACAAGAAGAACTAAGCCCAAGCTTCAAAAGCTCCCTATATATGTGATCTCCCTCCGCCTTCTGGAGGGAGATGGATTCTGGGTTATCTCCCAGAGTGCTCTCTGGCCATAAGGGGGGTGTGAATTCGGACTAAGCCCTACTAAGCCCTGCATCCTCCCACACATGTGAACTCCATTGAGTACTTAAATACTTATGAGCTCTCTAAAGGTGTGAACACAAGCATTGTTCAATCAGTTCCACTTAGTACCTTGTTTCAAGTTCTGGCCCAAAATAACTCTTTCTAAGATTAAATTAACTCCAATGGCTTAACAGTTTGTAAAAGATAACAGTTGGGGAAAGAGAAGGGATTGAAAATGGTTTGGATAGAATGAAGAATACGCTTCTGAAAAGACACTGAAGAGAAAAATATTTTTAAATGTGAGAAATGATCTTTCATATTTGAAGGCAAAAATTTAGGCAAAAAGCAAGAGAAACTAGAGGTCCTAACACAAAATGGACAAGTGTAACTTCAAAGGTTAACTTAAAATTTTGTGGGATGAAAGACTATGGCTCTTCATTAAAAAGAAATATGATAAGGAGATGGGTATGTGTGTGAAATGCAGTAGGATAGGGTATTAAGAAGGCATATTCACGTGCATCTACATTAAGTCTCTTCCAACAAATCTAGTTTCCCTCTTATTATTAGAATTGTTTCCCTGTTTTCAGAATATAATTATTGAACATCTTCATTCCTCCAGCACTGACATCTCCTGAGGCATTTTAGTGTGTGGGATCCTATCTATCTTTCTTCTGAACTCTTTGAAATCTGCTATCCCAAAATCTAGAAAGCATGTTAAAATGTACCTAAATATCCTTTCCTCTATCACAAAATTTATAGTGGAGCAGTCACTATCCCACAAGATTCCTGTGAACTGCAATCTTAGCAACTCCTTCCTTCCTATTATGTAGAATCAGTTTCAGAATACAATTTTGCTTTGTTTTTCACATTTTAAAGATGAAATGATCTCTTACAAATGTCAAGATCTCATTAGCTGTCCTTATTTTGGTAAAGTGTTTTGAAATGTCTGGATAATTGAAATCCCTCATCACTACTTGTCCTTCATTCTCGAGGGGACCAAAATGACATTGCTACGTTAGAATCAAGTTACAGTGTGTTTCTGTGGCTGATCAGATCAAGATGAGCTCAAAATACTTTGCCACAACTCAGACACAAATAGTTCCTATAAATATTTGGGGTAGCTTGTCTAATTTTGCGCATCTCACATTTCTTTTGGGTTAGTTAACTCAATTCTGCTTCACTCACACAGCACAGCCCCTTCTCTGACAAGGCACACCATGCTGGGCTGTCCTGTGTCAGTGTCTCCCATGTCATATATTCGATTCTAAAGTTCTGAAGAGAGACCCACAGAATGTCCTTGTATCACTTTTCTGACCACTTTGTGAGTTCCCCATAAAATAATTTTTTTTTTTTTTTTTTGGCAAGCGTACATTTGGCATTTGAACAATGTGGCCAGCAGGAGTTGTGCTCTCTGCAGTCAAGTTGGAATGCTTGGCAGTTTAGTTCAAGAAGGGACTTCAGTATCTGGTACCTGATCCTGCTGGGTGATCTTCAGAATTTTCCTAAGATAATTCAAATGGAAACGATTCAGTTTCCTGACATGGTGCTGGTATGCTGTCCAGGTTTCACAAACATACAACAATGAGATCAGCACAACAGTTCTGTAGACCTTCAGTTTATGAATTTCTTTGGAGCCTCCCAAACACTGAGCTAACTCTGGCAATGTGTGTGTTAATCTCATATCCAGGGATGTATGTTGCCATGATAAGTGACCTTATTCACAGCATTCAAAACTTCACCATTTATACTGTAACTGATGGTTCCAATATGAATGGTATGGTGCTGGCTGATGGAGGACCTGTGTTTACTTGGTGTTGATTGGCAGACCAAAATTAGCACCAGAAACAGAGAATTGATCCATACTTTGCTGCATCTCTGCTTCAGAGGATGTATTAAGTGCACAATTATCTGCAAGCAAAAAATCATGCACCAACACATTCTCTACTTGAGTTTTGGCTTGTAGCCTTTTAAAGTTGAAGAATTTACCATCAGTGTGCATGTTGGTCCTCATTGAAGGCATTTGACAACATGAAAAAAATCTTATGTTTTCCAAACTCCTTCTTATTTATTCTTTCTGTCCTGTGGATATATAATATATTCCAATGACAGTATACTTTTTTCTTTCCCATCCTTTCAACTTTTATCATATATCATCTGTCATGCTTCCCTTTTCAAGCTTTTAAATTTCCTCAAATGCATGTACCTTTTTAATGTCATAGACTACCCTATTCTACATCTTTTTACCTGTCTTATTTTTTAAAGAAGTTATCATAAGATTCATTCCACCAAACTTCAATGATACCCATGAAGTCACAATTGCTCTTTTGTAAAGAATCATCAGTTCTTCTTGCTTGTTACCTACACACTGGGAATATATGTGTATCCAAGAAGCCATGGATTTCACTACTTGACTTTTTTCCTGGATGTTGTCTACTCTTAGTTTGTAAGTGTTCCATATAGTCTTCCTTCTCTGTGGCTGCTCTTGATGATATGACTTGGGGAATAGAAATAGCAAGTGTTCTCCTTCCATCTTTTTTTTCCTTTTAGTTTAAAGCCCTCAATTAAAGAAAAAGTGAGAGAAAACATGCCAAAAAAAGGAAACTAGAGTGATAAAGTGTCTTGAGTTTACATCATATGACCTATTGGTTTAAAAAAAAAGGCTAGGAATGTTTAATCGGGCAAAGAGAAAATTTCAGGTACATGATAACTTGTCTTTAAGAATTTGGGGGTTATGTAAATCAAGAACAAGCATCTATTCAGCACTTACAAAGTTTCAAGCACTGAGCTAAACACTGCAGCAGTAAATACTAGCAGAAAGACAATCCCTGCCCTCAAGCAGTTTATATTCTAAAGGAGGTGGGAGAGGAAACAAGGAAGTATTAGATTTGTACTCTTTAACCCCAGAAGGCAGAACTAGAAGGAATGGTTAGAAGCAGTACATCACATGAGGAAAAATTTCCTAACAAATAAAACTGCTCTAAAGTAGGTTGCCTTGGTAAGTCATGAGTTCTTCATTGGATAACCACTTGTTGGATACATTATGGTAGATTTTTCCTTTGGGTAAGGGTTGGACTAGAGATATTCTGTTAAGGCATCTTCTGGATCTGAAATCGCATGATTCTGTTCAATTATAAGGAATGGGGCAGGAAGACTGCCTTCCACTATTGTTTTTGTCCCAGGCAAAAATATTTTTAATCTTTAGTCCTCTGTTCACAATCAGATGATACTTTCCTGGTTTTCATTGCTGACTTTTCTATTTAGTAACATCAAACAGAGGCTTAGTTCATGGAGAGTAAAATACTAAATGGCCTTTATTTAGTCCTTTTCCAAATAGATAGCATTATCTTTTCACGAGATATATCTTTAAATTTCTGAGAAAATTATAAAACCATGAACAAAACATTTTACCCAAAGTGTGCTTTTTAAAACTTCCAACTTTTCTGAATCCTCCTATTTTTTTTGAGTACACTCCTACTAGGGAGTGTATACTTCCTCCACAGATGAGACTCAGGTAGAGTTGTAATTAAGGGAGCTTTAACAAATTATTAAACTGTCATACCCCATTAATCAGAATTTCAGCTTCCTTACTGCCTTCTTGTAATGCCAGAGAAACTGAGGCAAGACAGTGATTGATTTTTAATATTTTAATTGTGGAGAATTTAGATTAGCCAAGGCCATCTGGCTGCATGGGACTCTTGTCTCAAAGCATTCAGCAGCAAACAACTAATTCAAGAGACTTTTATAGCTAAGGTACACAAAGGCAGATGAGGGGGTCAAGGATACTGGACAAGCCATAGTTCCAGGAAAGGATCACAACTCAATCCTGACAAGATGAGGGTAAGGAGTGGGAGGACACTGGGTGAATGGACAAAATGAGAAAGTCAAGGGCAGAAGACAGCAGGTGAGGGGCAATACTCAAAGGAGGGGGAATTATCCCAGAAGGTATTTGAGATAAGGCACCTGGAGTTTTATGACTTAATGGTATTTCAGGGCCTCCTTTCCATCTTAATTTTGTCATTCTTAAGGAACAAAGGACTGGGGCTATAATAATTTTATTCAAGGCATAATAATTCAGGGAAACTGAGGCATTACACTGCTTTATCTTTGAAAGGGGTTAGGGAATACTATGGCCCTAAAGCTGGCATCTCAGCTCTGAAGAAGGATTTTCCAGATATTGGCTTTCTATGTATGTTGGGAAAATATTTCAGTGGCAGCAGTGAAATCCAAAAGGGAGGGAAGAATACAAGGGAAGTCATTTACATATTCAATATTCACTTTAATTAAAATGGATACCTATTTAAATTAGCTTTAAAAGATAGATTTTTGATCAGGAGTATTTATTTACAAAGACTAAAGTCATATATCCCAGCGCCTGTTGTCCTAATTAAAAGTGAAAGCCTGATTTAGCATCCACCTGCTTGCTATATTTGGTGTATGGCTGGTTTAAAAGAAAAAAAAAGGAGCTACAATTTTCTTATTTCCTTTTTAGCAGAGAGAGTCCAATGAGCCAAAAATCTCCTTTTCTAGAAAACAGAGTAATGCCTCATGGACAAGACTGGCAACATTCTGAGGGACAATGATGGTTAGAATTTGAATACAATGAAGGATTCTCTTCAGAGTTCCTTCAAAAATTATCGAATTCTTTGTCAGGCTATTTTTGGTTATCTTGGGCAAGTCATCTTTCTGGGAGAAGAAGAGCAGAAGAGGAAGACTTTATATACATTGAAATAAACTTATGGGAGGACATGAGTCACCCAGGAGAGACCCAAATGGATATGTTTGCAATCTGTATTTTTGGAGGGAATTTAGATCACAGAAGCATTTAAATCTTGAAAAGTCTACATAAAGGGGCAGCAAGGTGGAGCACTAGCCCTGAAGTCAGGAGGACCTGAGTTCAAATCTGGTCTCAGATACTTAACACTTCCTAGCTGTGTGACCCTGGGCAAGTCACTTTACCTTAATTGCCTCACAGAAAAGAAAAAGAAAAAGAAAAGTCTACATAAATATATATCATATGATTTGAGAATTTCTTGCTTTGAATCTGGACTTATCAGAATCTACTAATACCAGCAAAAACTATGTTTTCTTAAATCTCTCACTAAAGACAGAAGGGGTTTGAGGCTGTGAATGTCTAAGAGGGCATATATTTTTTTTTTTTCAAAAAATACTAAGCCATAAGAGAATATAAAAGATGAAATGTGAGAAATAATGAGAATCCTGGGAAAAAAATCTAGAGAACTGATTAGCTATTGGCATATTGTGCTTGCAGAGGAAATACATCAATGGTTTACATTTACTGAAGAAAGGGTGAGATGATAAAATAGAGTGAAGATGATCTCATCTCTGCAGTCATTCTGTATCTGCATGAGGCATTGTATTCTGTGGTCTGGGAGAGCTTACTGAGCCCTATTATGTGTGGAGAGTGCATTCATACTCCCAGGCTGTATTTATTATTCAGTATGATTGAACTACTAGTGTGTCCTTATTCCCTGGCTCTAAATCAAATCCTTTGTGAGACTTGTTAACGCTTGCTAGTCAATAAGAGTGTCATTCAGTATATCCAAAAGCAAGATATTTCTAAACGATAACTTGCTTTCCTAAGTGTTTCACTGACATCCAGAATCTAACTTGCACCCTGGGCAAGTATACCTGAGGCCTTATAATTCTCATTCTCACTCATATATATCTGACTAGTTCTCAGAGGGGTTATTCAAGAACCAGTTGGAAGGAATTTGGAAAACAGACTGTTCATAAAAAGCATAATGCCCTCAACCAGAAATCCTCTGAGTTTCCCAGGCAGAATCTAACCTCTCTAATGATTTATTCATTGGTGATCATTGGAAAGAATACATTACAAAGAACACCAGACACAATTCTGTATTCCTTCATGATGTAGGTAACTTATAGAATCCTTTGAGTATTATTTAACACTTCTGAATTATGTGCTATGGATTCACATAACAGATGACATATAAAGGACCCCACATTACAGAGGACTTCTGAATTTCTCCTACCATCCAGTTTGTAGTAGTGATGGGGATGAACCCTGAAACTGTATCCCCTTTAATCTGTAAAAAAAAGGAAATTTGGGGTCTCCCTTTCCCCTGGGAAAAGTAAACCTTCCCAGACAAATGTTTCCCAAATTAAGTGGATTCATTCAATTGGAGATCTTGGTCAAATCACCCTCCATTGAAACTGAGATCTTTGGGGATGGCTCAGATCCCCTTCAGGGGGTTCCCAGACTCTGGGAAAAAGCCTTCAAACTCCCAATTAAGTGCTTTTATTCAACTGGAGATCTCTGTCTGATGGTCCTTTATTGATTACCCCATATAGCTCCCAGCCCCGGGCCAACATTTGCCTGTATAAGCAGGGGTCTATTAACACACCTTTGCAAAATTCCTCATTAGGAATTTTGCCCGCTAAGAGAGCATTCTTCTTAGTGAACAATAAACTTCCCTTTTCTGCCACTCAGACTTTTCAGGTTTGCGAATTCTTTCACATTGGACCTGCACTGAACAGAGGGGATTCCCCACCTCAATTCTTGTACCTCTTTACTGCCATTAGCACCACATCAGTAGTGTTCCATCAAAATAAATAAATAAAAATTAATTTTAAAAATTTCATTTTGTACTTACTCTGAAGTCTTAAATATATTTGGAAAAAAGAGCTAGTGAATAACAAGTAAAAGGATCTTTGATTTAATCTCTCTACTCATTTTAAGAAACCTTTCCACCCATTTTCTTTTTTTATTTTTATACTTAGAATTGCATCTATTTTTAAAAGTAGTTTTATTTTTCCAAGTACATGTAAATTTTTTTTTTTTTGCTGAGGCAATTAGGGTTAAGTGACTCACCTAGGATGAGCCAGGAAGTATTAAGTATCTGAAGCCAGAGTAGAACTTGAGGCCTCCTGACTTCAGGTCTGGTGCTCGATCCACTATACCAACTAGCTGCTCCCATGTAAATATTTTTAAACACTTATTTTTAAATTTTTAATTTAAAATTTTTAAATTTTTGAATTCTAATTTTTTTTTTCTTTTTCCCCTCTATTTCCCCTCATTGAAAAGATAAGCAATTTGATGGTGGTCATACATGTTCAGCCATTTAAAATATATTTCCATATTAATCATGTTGCAAAAGAAAAAGATTAAAAAGAAAGACAAAAAAAATTTTGAAAATGTATAATTCTATCTGCATCCAGATTCCTTCAATCCTTTCTTGGGAGATAAATATTTTTCAAAATAAGTCCTTTAGAATTTTCTTGGATCATTGTTTTGTTGAGAATTGTTAAAAGACACTCACAGATTGTCATCCCACAATATTGCTGTTACTGTGTATATTAATCTCCTGATACTGCTCACTTCAATGCTTCATGTAAATCTTTCCAAGTTTTTCTAAAAATGTCCTGCTCATCTTTTCTCATAATAAATCATATTTATATACCACAATTTATTCATCCATTCCCCAATCAATGGTCATTGCCTCAATTCCCAATTCTTTGTCATTACAAAAAGAGCTGCTATAAATATTTTTGTACATATATGTCCTTTTTATCTTTTTTTTAAAAGTCTCTTTGGAATACAGACCTAGTAGTGGTATTTCTTGATCAAAGTTTGATTGCCTTCTGAATATAGTTCCAAATAGTTCTCCAGAATAGTTGAATCAGTTCCTAATCTCACCCACAGTGCTCTTAAGTGTCCCCCCCTCCAACATTTTTCATTTTCCTTTTCTGTCACATTAGCTAATCTAACAAATATAAAGTGATACCTTAGTTTATTTATTTTTTTTACTGTGGTTGGAAATCTATAAAATGTCAATGCTCCCAAAATGGTCTAATCTAGTGCAACATCAAATCAGTTTTCTTTCTACTTCCAACTCAGCCTGAGGTCTGCAAGTTCCTAATCTCTATTTGTGTCAGAGAAACTGTAGACTGTTAGGGACTCAGTAACTATCAGTCACTTGGAAAGCTCTATTAGTTCAGAGTGACAGAACTGTAGATTTCCCTTTTTTCTGAGATTCCTGCCTTGGGTATTCTTCTGTAGGCTTCAGCCACACTGCTTATGATTGATTTTAAAACTAATCCTCTTTACCTGCACTGTTCAGATCTGCAACTGCTCCTTAACCTGCATCATCAATACCCTTCTCAATCAACCCTAGCTTTGCAACTCAGAACTAGTGGATTACAATATTGCTAGCTCACCCTTTTTCTAGTAACAGAACGTTAGAAACTATTCTGAGATTTTATTTTAATTACAATAATATATTGGCTCAAAAAAATGTCACTGACAAAACATTCCCCAAAAAATATAAACCCTTCTTTATCAGACTGGTATAGGAGAATGTCCATATTTTATAATAGCATAATTGTGTTAATTTTGCAGATCAAATGTCAAATATGATTTAAACAAACAGCCATAGCAGTTATTTTCATTTTATATATTTGAGATCATATATGAAATCTTTTATTGCATCAAGAACTGTAAATATGTGTTAGCAAAAACATTTGAAGTTCTGTATAAGTACATGTGTGTGTGTATATGTGTGTATTTGATGAGAAGGATAATTTTATGTGATTATTTTATTTGATAAAGTTAAATGCAAACTTTCTAGAGGTTTCCTAAACTAGCATCAAATGTTTTTTTCGTGCATTCGGCCACCAAAATGCAAGTCATGCAAAAAAGATAAATTTTTAAATCAAAAATTATAAAAGTGGGGAGCCCTTCATTACTCTGCATGCTACCTTGTTGTCAGAGTTGCAAACTAGAAGACACATCAGTCTTGAGTCAGATTGTTAGGAGTGTTTCAGCCTATTTTTCATTTATATGTTCAAAGTGATCTTTCTCATGATTCAATTTAAAGGAAACTATGGAAATGGTTCCTGATATCAAACTTCATTTCATTTAATTTTTTCCTGCTTGAAAATTCATACTAAAAATATTTTCTTTCAGAGCCCTTTCCTTGGGGATCAAAGTCCCAATGAGGCATAAGCCCCTCTGAAGTTTGTATTTTTTTAATAGTAGGGTTTCACAAAACAAATATTCCCTACAATTCTCCCATTTTATATTAGTCTGACATTAGAAAGAATGAGGCATTTCATTTTAGCCTACATTTAATTCACCCAAAGAGTCAAATATTCTCTCTGTATGGAGGTAAATATGAAAAAAAATTCACTGGAATTATAGAGTTGCTTGTCAAAAACATGACACCAAGGAAATCAATATACAATTTGGTTGGGACAGTGATACTTAAACATCTGTATTGGCTTCATTCATAAACATACATGTTTGAAGGTTATGATTTATATCTGTAATATACTCCATGTGGAGCATCAGAGAGGTGGTAGAGATTGTTCTACAAAAGGACAAATTATAGCCTAACAAACTCATTTGTTCCCTTCAGAACTCCATTTTTAAAGATGGATCTTTAAATTCCTAATCAGAGTCCTCAGTGTGAAAAAACACAGATGCAATTTAATATTTTTCCTTTACTGTCTAAAGAGAGCAAAAACCAGCCAAATATTAGAGCCTTGAGATATCACATTCCATGTTATTTGAACCCTTCTTTTGTAATTCTTTCCCCTTCTGAGTACTATTAATTCCCATGATGATTTCTAGCCTCTTTTACAGCAGTAACTAAATAAAAATAAGAACGGTCATTAATAGAATGGTTTTCTCTTTTAAAAGTATTTCTCTATTTTTCCTTATTTTGAGTAACTAGGGGTTCAAGGAGTCATTCAGTTTTTGGAATCTCCTCTGTCATCTCCAGCCTCCTAATGGAAAAGGAGAAATACCATTTTTCTAACACCTGACCCTTCCCTTCCAGGGAAAAAAAGAAAGACCAGAAAGTCTCCAGCCTCTACCTTGAGAGAAAGGGTATAGCACCATTTCTTTAGCTCTAAATTCTTATTCTTTTGAAATAAGTAGCTAAAACCCTGAAAAGACTTCATCCCAAAGCCAAATTATTATGGACAGTGGTCTACTTATTATCTTACACTCCTCCACATATTCAACAATTCAGTGACAATGACCTTGTTGACATTCCTTAATCAAGACATTCAATTTCTCTAACTTTTGTATTTTTAATGATTGTTCCCCAAGCATGGAATGCTCTACCTCTTCATCTTTGCTTCCTGATCTCTTCATGTTCCAGCTAAAATCTCACCTTTTGTAAGAAACCTTTTCCTATCGCTATCAATTCTAGGGATTTTCCTCTGCTAACTATTTATCATATATCTGTGTGTGTGTGTGTGTGTGTGTGTGTGTGTGTGTGTAATTTTACATAGCTGTTATCATGCTCTCCCATTAGATTGTGAATTTGTTAAGAGCAGTGATTGCTTTTTGCTTTTCTTTGCCTGGCACATGGTTGATTGACCTGGCACTTGGTGATATTGACTAACTAAACTTGATTTTCCTTAGTTTCTTGCTGAAAGAAAAAGTATTCTCATTGGAAGCCTATGTAAAGGGCTGGGCTTCTAATAGCATCTTTGATTTATATCTATTTTGTTTAAGACATAGTTTCCAAAAACAAACTTCATTTATTTTTACTGAAGATTAAAGAATATTTCTTCTCCCCAAACAGCTTAACCTCCACTGGCATATGAAGTGCCACTGAATAAACCAAATCATGCCATTTGTGATGGAACAGAGCAAGCCACAGATAGGAAGGAGAGGAGTTAAAGCCATCGAGTACTTAGAGGGATTAAAGAAATCAGTCCTTGATTTACTTCTTGTCTTGAGTTATTATTGCCAAATCCAGACACTGCTTCTCCTGAAGGAACTCTGAAGAAAGCCAAATTTCAACCACCTTTCTGACTTGAGAGTCAGGAGAACTTGTGCTTCTTCTAAAAAAAATAGAGGTTGGACAAAGTGCTCTATAAAATCCTTCTAGCTGTAGGAATCTATGAGACTTGGAAGAAAAATTAAACAGCTTAATATGAAAGGTACAATATCTTACACAAATCCCAGATTCCTTGAATTTTAGATAGATAGATAGAATCCAATGATTAAGATAGAAGCCAATGATTCCATGAGACTATATAAAATATTAAAACAAAGTCAAAAGACTGAAAAAAAACCCCAATGTTTCTCATATTTTAAAAAAATGTTCTAGAAAACACATTAATTTAAGAATTAAAAGAACATCTGAAAATCATGATTAAAAAACTAATGCATGTCATATGTCTAGAAACCAGAAAGGAAACTATTCAAATCTATTAGAATCTGCAGGCAAATTAAAAAGAAAAGAATCAATTAGTCATCTTTAAAAAAAAAATCTCCCAAATGAAAACTCCCAACAGTGTTATGGCCAAATCATATCTTCTAGGTCAGAGAGAAAATATTGCAAATAGCCAGAAAAAAGAGTTCAGGTTCCAAAAAATAGGATTACAAAAGATTTAGAAACTATAAAGAAATGAGGAGCTTAGAATATGCTTTTCTAAGCAGCAAAAGACATCAGCTTGTAACCAAAAATAGTTCATCTAGCAAAATGAATATAATCTTACAGGAGGAATAAGAACTTGAGTGAAAGACTAGATTTGCAAGCACTCCTGAGGCAGAGACTGGAGATGAGTAGAAATTTTGAAATACAAACAACAGTAAGAGGACATTTAGATCTAATAATAAAATAAGGTTAGGGCCAAGTCAACACATTTGGGGCATGGTGGATAGAGGCTGTCTCCTAGGAGGTCCAGGAATGCAGACTTTAGATCAGAGTTTTGAGTCTGGGGATATTTAGAACTAATCTTAGACTCAGCTTCTGGATCAAAAGCATCTTGGGACTGCCAGAATGGGACTAAAATGTGGATTCAATGTCCAGAGCTCCGAGCTTGAGGTGTCCCAGGACAGATAGCAGACTCAATTCTCCTACCCAGGATAGCAGTTCTGAGGGTGGGGGGACCAGGAAGCCATTCAGAGGATCTAGAATTGTAAAATCAGTCCCTAATACTACTAACTAGCATAGCAATGCTAGGTTTTCCAGAGCAGATGGCTGGATATATGATTTTTTTTTTAAATAGAACAATTTTTAAGAAGCCTGTGATGCCCAAGACATAATCCCATATAAGTAGAATAACCCCAAAACAACTATAATCAAAACCTCAAAGAAAAACATAAAGTACACAAAATCAATTAGAATTCCTAGAAAAATTGATTTTCTAAACAGTGAATTAAAATTATGTTATTAATGAAATTAGAGTGATAGGAAAAAAACTGGAAAGTTTGAGTGTGGAAGATATATATAGAGTTTAACTGGTTTACCCAAGGGCAATCAGATAGGGAAGAATAGAGGATGGTGAGAGACTAGGAAAGAACTAAGGAATGGAGAGCTTGGAGGTCATAGTAATGTTGAAGAATAGGGTTAAGGATCATAAAATAGACAGAAAGACAGACTAAACAGAGAGATACAGAGAGACAGAGACAGAGAAAGAGACAGAAGAGAGAGAATCATAAAAAATGTGATCAAATAAAGAACTTTCAGGGTTCATGAACATGGCAGGGTAATTCTTGTGGTTGATGGCAAGATCAAGATATACCCAATTTCTGTGTAGATGAGAGTGGAGGAGAAGTCATAGGAAGCAAATAGATAGTTCATTTGGGAAATTATTGAGGAACTCAGTGCGATCTAGTTGTCATTCTTGACTCCTCACTCTTCCTTCCCCACATATCTAATCTGTTGTCAAGCCTTGTTTCTGTCTTCATAATACCTTTCTTATACATATCCTTCTATCTACTGACATAGCCATGAGCCTGATTTAGGCCACCATCTACTCAAACCTGGGTTATTGCAGTAGTTTTCTCCAATAGAGGCTGGTTGCTTATTTAAAAAGGTGCAGAAATGATTCTTGTTCAAAATGTTACACAATACAGATGTAGTAGAGGAATTTCACACTGCAAATATTGGTTTGATTAAATGACCTCTGAGGTCCCTTCTAACTCTGAAATTCTGTTAAATGCAAATAGCTATTTAGCAGAATTCCCTGTAATGCTTGTAAACAGAGATGGCATACTCAAATTCCATAGAGCCAGACTGGGAAAATTGTGCTACTTAATGTTATGGTTACTTAATGCATAAATAAATAAAAGCAAAACAATGTTTATTTTATTTCCTTTGGTACTGCCTCTTTCTGAGAGAACCAAGCAAAACAACAGAAGTCTCAGAAAAAGTGCAGGTAAAATAACTTTACTCACCTCTTAGGAATTTATTTTTTTTTAATTACTAGCATATGGGAGATAAAATAGGAAGCAGAAATTAATGTACCTAATTGAATAAAAAGGAAAACTCGAAGCCTTATCCAAAGGCCATCTCAATTCAGATTAGGTTGGAAAGGCAAGACAGCCTGGCAAAACAGCAGAACAAAGTCACTGGAGCCTTGCTTCTTTAGTACTATTTTTTATGCTTTACATACCTGGGCAGGAAATAGTACTACTATGAGTGGTGACACAATTCTAGGAAATGAAATATACAGGACTATATAAAGAATATTTTATTTTTTTCTGCCTAATCTAAATGACCATCACAACTGACAGGGCAAGGGAAGGTGGTTTACTCAAAGACAGGCTTCTTAGAAATAAGAAAAGAAAAACATTGAATAATTTCTTCTAGTTCAGATTCAGAAAGCAAAAGTTTAGTCTGTGGAAAGGAATCAGAAGGGACCTCATTAGGTAGGATTCAAACATTTTTATTAAAGTATAAGAGTTGAAAGAACAGAGAGTAGGCAACCTCATCAAATCCCAGGGTTAGAAGAAATTTCAGAGGGCATTCAATCTAACAAATACCTGAAGTATGAAAATTTCCCACAACATCCCAGATAAATGTTCACCTAGCTTTTGACTGAAGACCTCCAGGGAAACACGACTTTGTAAAGAAATAGATTCCACTTTTGATTAACTTTAATAGTTAGGAAGTGCAAGAAAACAATATGATGCACCGAACACTGTTGAATCTGGAATCATAGGACCTGAGTTCTAATCACAAGTCTGCTATATACTCCTGGGATGAATCTGGATACATGACTGCACTGGTTTGGGTCTGAGTTTTCTCCCCCTATAAAATAAACCTCCAAAGTACCTTAAATATCCGGGTCTCTAATCCTTACTAAACAGAGCTTTAATCTGTTTCCTATCACTCCTGGTTTTCTCTTTTAAAACTACACAAATTAGATTAATATCTTATCATCCTGACAACCCTTTAAAAATTGCTGGTAGTAGTTATGCCAGTTCCAAGTTCTATTCTCAGATTAAAACTCCTAAAATTATATGGTTTCCAGTCAACTAGCCATTCTTGCTACCTTCTGAATCAAGGTGACCTGAGTTCAAATCCTGTTCAAATTCTTAATACATAAAACATGTATTAGTTGTATGATCCTGTGCAAGTCATTTAACCTATGACCATCTCTAGTTGCAGAATTGTTGATGTGCATTAGTAAAAGAAATTTTCTCACCAGGAGCTTCCTAAATGGGTGAAATAACATTTTCATAACACCCTCCCAAAGAATAATAATGCCTCTCTTAATGACAATGAGCCATTCCAATATATAGGGATGCATTACAGGAAGTGGTTTCTCATCTTAAAGAATACCATCCCTTGTTCCCTTCGCCTCCTGCAAAGAATTGAACTAAAGTTTATCCTAAAGAAGTCAAACTGTTTTGGGGTCTTTTGGAATAGTGATATGATTATATAATCAGTAATGTGCAAGAATGTATACATGTAGGTAAGGATTAAGCAGCATCTCCCCATCCCATGCAATTGAACCAAAAAAAGTCCTAAAACTGAGACCTTTATAACTTATGGCCCAGAAGTAGAGAAAAGCAGTCCATTTACCTAGGTCATTTAATCTTGTGGATTCTAAATAATCATGCCATCTTATAACTAATCTAATAATTGGCACATATCTATAGCTCCACAAAAAAAAAAAAAAAAAAAAAAAAAAAAGAAAGAAAGAAAAGAAAAAGACTTTCAGGTACCATCCAAGTACAACTAAACACATATTACATATTACAGCTTAGGCTTTATTTAACACATACACAAAAAAATTAAATGCACACATATATTATAGTAGGAGCAACAATTATTCCAATTATCCCATCCATACCACCATCAAAAAGATAATGAAATTGTCTGTGGCACTTGGTTAAAGAGACTAAGCCTCAAGCCATTAAGGTAAGTTTCTGGTGAGTGGTGTAAATAAAACAAAAAACAACAGCAACAAAACCACCATAGCAAGACTCATTGGTTCCTCAGACTTGGCACATGCTTCTGACCATTCTGCAACTATGATAAATGTAGCAAAATTGGTCTGAACTGAATCAGTGTTTTAGTCTCATTGAATATATTTTCTATGCTATTGTGAAATAAATCTTTTGTTAAAACTTAAGCTATGGAGTTCTGGGGATGGATTCATGATGGTAAAGTAAATGCCAGGAAGATGCTCGAGCTCTCCCAGTTTCCCTTGGAAACCACATGAAACCAAGCCTCTCCATAGAGTCTGGGAATGAAACCATTCCCAGATAAATTAAAAGGACTTCAAGAAAGGTCAGTCTCACTGGGGTGAAAGGAGTGTTCAGCGCAGCTCAGACCAGACTGGGAAAGCCAGTGAGAGGGTCTTAATCACAGCAGACCAGCAACTGTGACCTGCTATCTTGGCTCAGTGGGGCAGCTTCTAGTTCCAGAGCAGAAGGTAAATTGCCAGCTCAGGAAACCGGGCTGTTACCTGGTGAGAACAAGTAAGACTATGAGTGAGATATCAAACACAAAAGATTCATGACAAATTGCTAGCCTGGGAAACCAGGTTGTTTCCTGGAGAGAACAAGTATGGCTATCCCTTGCTGTGAGCAAGAAACTAGGGACCTCTGTTCTCAAAGCCAAACCTCAGAGTTGAACAGGAAGCTTGGGACAGTACTCCCTTTGCCCCAAAAGCAGAGTTCGATCATAAAAGGAACAAAAGAGGAAGAAAAAAAAAGAAGGAAAGAAAATGAGCAAGAAACAGAAAAGAACTTTAATCACAGAAAGCTACTAGGGTGACATGGAAGATCAAAACACCAATTCAGACAAGGACAAAATGTTCACAGAGGAAATCTCAAAGAGTGATATCAACTGGGCTCAAGACCAAAGAGATTTCTTAGAAGGGCTTATAAAATATTTTAAAGGCAAATAAGAGAGATAGAAGAAAAAGTGAGGGAAAACAAAAAGAGAGGTATGCAAGAGAGAGTCAACAGCTTGGAAAAGGAAAATAATTCCTTAAAAAAATACAACTGGCCAAATTAAAAAAAAAAAAATACACTGATGAGGAAATCAATTCTTTCAAAAATACAATTGGCCAAATGAAAAAAATAAATCCACCCAAGAAAACAACACCTTGAAAAGTAGAATTAATCAAACAGAAAAACAAAGAAAAGTTAATTAAAGAAAATCACACATTAAAAGCTAGAATTGGCTAAATGGAAGCTAATGACTCTATGAGATATCAAGAATTGGTCAAACAAACTTAAAAAATGAAGAATTGGATAAAAAGGTAAAATAACTCATTGGAAAAATAGTCAATCTGGAAAATAAGTTCAGGGAGGACAATTTAAAAATTACCTGAAGGCCAAGATAAAAAAAAAAAAAAGTCTGGAGAACATTCTTCATTCATGCCCAGAAGGTGATCCCAGAAGGAAAACCCCAAAAACATTATTGCAAAACTCTAGAGTATAATCTCAAGGAAAAAATACTGCAGGCTGCTGGAAACACACATGCACGTGCACACATAAACACACACACACACACACACACAAAAGCAAATATCAATGAGCAATAGTGAGGATTACCCAGGATCCTACAACTTCTACAATAAAGGATCAGAGGGCCTGGAATACCATATTCTGGAAGGCAAAGGACCTGGGATTATAACCAAGAATCAACTACCCAGCAAGACTGAGCATCATCTTTCAGGGGAGGAGATGGATCTTCATGAAGTAAGAGACTTTTAATCATTTCTACTGAAAAAAAAAAAACAGAACTACACAGAAAATTAGATCTTCAAATACAGGACTCAAGCAAAGCATAGGGGGAAAAAATCATGTGAAAAAATCAAAGCATAGAAACGTAAACAGAGGAAAAAAATACATATTATTTAAAAGTTAAACTATTTACATCCCTAAAAGGGAAAATTATACTTGTAACTCTGGAAAACTATATCTTTTATTGGGACTGTTAGATGGGATATATATGGGCATTAATTGAATCTGATGTGATGATATCAAATAAAAAGACATTAAGGGATAGATACAACATAGGTAGATACAACAACTATTAGGAATATAATACACTATAACCAAATGGGATTTATACCAGGAATGCCAGGCTAGTTTAATATCAGGAATCACAATTGACTATACCAAGAACAAAACTAATAGAAATCATGATAATTTCAATAGATGCAGAAAAAGCTTTTGACAAAATATAGCATCCATTCCTTTTAAAAACATTAGAGAGCATAGCAATAAATGGAGTTTTCCTTAAAATGATAAGCACCATCTATCTAAAACCACTAGTAAGCATTATTTATAATGGGGAGAATCTAGATGCATTCCCAATAAGATTAGGGGGGAAGCAAGGATGCTCATAATTACCACTATTATTCAGTATTGTACTAGAAATTTTGGGTTTTGCAATAAGAAAAGAAATAGAAATTAAAGGAATTAGAATATGCAATGAGGGGATAAAACTATCACTCTTTGTAGATGATATAATGGTGCATTTAGAGAATCCTAGAGCATCATCCAAAAACCCACTTGAAACAATTAACAATTTCAGCAAAGTTGCTGGATACAAAATAGACCCAAAGAAATCATCAGCATTTCTGTATATTACTAATAAAGCCCAGTAGCAAAAGATAGAAAGAGAAATTTTATTTAAAATAATTGTAGAGAAAATAAGATATTTGGGTGTCTATTTGCCAAGACAAACTCGGGAATTGTGTATATGAACACAATTATAAAGCACTTCTCACACAAATAAAATCCGATCTAAACAATTGAAAAATATCAATTGCTCATGGATAGGCCAAATTAATGTAATAAAAATGATAATTTTACCCAAATTGGTCTACTTGTTCAGTGCCATACCAAACAAATTACAAAAAAATAAAAATCATAAAGCTAGAAAAAAATAAAAAAGTCATGTGGAAGAACAAAAGAGTAAAAGTATCAAAGTCATTAATGAAAAAAAATTAGAAAGGATAGTGGTCTAGCAGTACCAGGCCTAAAACTCTATGATAAAGCAGCAATCATCCAAACTATCTGGTACTGACTAAGAAATAGAGTACTAGATCAGTGGAATAAATTAGATATACATATATAAAACAATAATCAATATAGATGAAGCCCCAAACTCCAACTTCTGGGGTAAGAACTCACTATTTCATTAAAATTGCTGGGAAAACTAGAAAATAATATGTCAGAAACTCAGCATAAACCTACATCTCACACCCCATACCAAAATAAGGTCAAAATGGGTACCTGATTTAAGCATAAAGAGTGATACTGTAAGCAAATTAGAAGAGCAAGGGATAGTTTACCAATCACATCTTTGGAGAAAGGAAGAATTTATGGACAAACAAGAATTAGAAAACATTATGAAATGCAAAATGGACAACATTGATTATATTAAATAAAAAAGATTTGCAAACAAAACCAACACAACCAAGATTAAAAGGGAAGTACAAAACTAGGGGGAAGAATTTATAGCCAGTATTTCTGATGAGGGCTTCAATATTAAGATATATAAAGAACTATATCAAATTTATAAGAATACAAGTCATTCTCCAATTGATAAATGGTCAAAGGATATGAACAGACAATTTTCAGGTGACAAAATTAAAGCTATTTATAGTTATATGAAAAAATGCTCCAAATCTTTATTGATTAGAGAAATGCAAATTAAAATACACTCTGAGGCACCACCTCACACTTTTCAGATAGGTTAAGATGACAAGAAAAAATGATTGATGTTTCAGGGGTACTGGAAAACTGGGACACTAAGGCATTGTTGGTGAAATTGTGAAATGATTCAACCATTTTGGAGAGCAATCTGGAACTCTACCCAAATGGTATAGAACTGTGTATACCCGTTGACCCAGCAGTGCCACTACTGAATTTGTATCCCAAGGAAATTGTAAGAGAGAAAAGGACCACGTGTGCAAAAATGTTTGTAGCAATTATTTTTATGGTAGCAAATAATTAGGAAATGAGTAAATGCCCATCAATTGGGGAATGATTTAACAAATTGTGGTATATGAAGGTAATGGAATATTATTGTTCTATAAAAAATATGAACAAGCTGATTTTAGGAAGGCCTGGAAAGATTTACATGAACTGATGCTGAGCAAAAAAAAAAAAAAAAAGTAGGAATACATTGTACACAGTAACAGCAAGAATGTATGATGATCACTATGAAAAAAGCCATTTGGGAAAAATTAGGGTTAAAGCAAGACCTGTCAATATATTCAATAATATATTCTGCACAGTATATGATTAACATTAAAGAACATATAATTTAAAAAATCAGAAAAGAAACACATGTGGTTAAGTGATATATTCTTAACCAGATAAGAGATAAAGACAATTACCAAAAAATTGAAGAAAATTTTGATTACTTAAACTGAAAAAAAATTGCTACAAATACAAAGTTAATGTATTTAGGATAAGAAAGGACATTATTAAATGTGGGGAAATATCTTTGTATCAATTTTCTCTAATAAACGCGGGAGAGATCCTTCCAGAGTTAAGGAAGAAGAGCCCCGTAAGACATTTTTAGTTGGGGTAATTAAATGGGCCAACACATTAAAGGGCCAAGCCAGGAGACTGATGAGCACTTAAATGCCTGTTCTGACTACAATCCTCTTCTCCATTTGAAAGTTTGCCTCCATGATATTTCACAAGATCAACACCTATTACAACCATCCAGAAGTGATAATGCTGCTTGCATTCCTCATTGTGTGGACCATGGGGGGGGGGGGAATAACCTCAAAAAACAAAAAATGGGGAATTGTTAAGGGACAGGACAATTCTCTGAGAGTCTCCATAGCTGTGGATCATAACATCTGAAGGAATTGCAGGGCAGCCTTTGCTGATACAGGTGTAGCAGGCTGGGAATGAGATAATTGGAGGCAGAGGGAAGAGGATAGAAGTCAGACAACACAAGGGCCTCTCAGTCAGAGAGATCAGAGAACAGCAACTGCCTCTCAGTCTCCTTGTATCATACTCTCACAAGAGGAGATCCATTCTGGGTTGGATTTCTAGCAGCTACTTTCAGGTGGCTCCCGTGTATTCCAACAAAGGAATGAGAAAGCCCAATAATCATTTATTGCAGATGATATGATGATATACTTAGAGAACCCTAGAGAATCAACTAAAACACTAGTAGAAAGGATTCACAGCTTTAGCAAAGTTGCAGAATACAAAATAAATCCACATAAATGCACTAGCATTTGTATCTATTATCAACAAAGTCCATCAGCAAAAGAGACAAAGAGAAATTCCATTTAAAATAACTGTCTATAATATAGAATATTTGGGAGTCTACCTGCCAAGGCAAAGTCAGGAACTATATGAGCACAACTACAAAACGTTTCCACACAAATAAAGTCAGATCTAATCAATTGGGAAAATATCAAGTGCTCATGGGTAGGCTGGGCTAATATTATAATAAAAGTAACATCCTATCTAAATTAATCTACTTATTCGGAGCCATACCAATCAAACTCTCAAGAAATTATTTTACAGATCTAGAAAAAAAGTTTATTTGGAAGAACAAATGGTCAAGAATTTCAAGGGAATTAATGAAAAAAGTACAAATGAAGGTAGCCTAACTATGCCAGATCTAAAACTGTATTACAAAGTATCCATCATCAAAACTATTTTGTACTGGCTAAGAAATAGAGTAGTCAATCAGTGGAATAGGTTAGGGTCACAGGACAAAATAGTCAATGACGATAGTAAACTAGGGTTTGACAAATCCCAAAACCCCAGCGTTGGGGATAAAAACTTACTATTGGATACAAACTGCTGGAAAAATTGAAAACTAGGATAGCAGAAACTAGGCATTGACCCACACGTAACACTCTATACCAAGATAAGGTCAAAATGGGTTCATGATTAAATGTAAAGAGTGGTATTATAAACAAATTAGAAGAATAAAGTATAATTTACTTCTCAGATATGTGGAGAAGGAACAAATTTATGGCCAAAGAACTGGAATATATTATTGAACACAAAATCGATAATTCTGATTATATAAAGTTAAAAAGTTTTTGTATAAACAAAACCAATGCAGAAAAGATTAGAAGGGCAGCAATAAACTGGGAAAACATTTTTATATCCAAAGGTTCTAATTAAGACTTCATTTCTAAAATATATAGAGAATGGACTCAAATTTATAAGAATTCAAGTCAGAGTGATACCAAGACAATTCTTTTTTTTTTTAATATTTTTTTAATTTAATAGCCTTTTATTTACAGGATATATGTATGGGTAACTTTACAGCATTAACAATTGCCAAACCTCTTGTTCCAATTTTTCACCTCTTACCCCCCACCCCCTCCCCCAGATGGCAGGATGACCAGTAGATGTTAAGTACCCAAGACAATTCTGAAGAAGTTATGGTGTTATTCACTTCAAAAGAAAGAATTCTGAATTATACATATATATATACATACATACATATATTTGTGTATATATAATCTGAATTCAGATCAAAGCATATTTTTAAACTTTATGTTTACTTTTTTGTATGTGTTTTCTTTCATACCATGATTAGTATGTTTTATATGACTACACATGTATAACCTGTATCAAATTGCTTACTTTCTCAGTGAAGAGAAGGGTAAGAAGGAAAAAGAGAAAATGGAGCACATGAATTTAAAAATTGAACTTGTTTATGTAGTTGGAAAAAAATAAAATGTTTTATTTTTAAAAATCTATGGGCTACAATTAAGACTACAGTTGAAAAAACAGATCAAAGGGAAGATAAAAAATGTGGTTTCATGCTGAAAGATTAAAGAGTATATATGTTTCAAAAGCTTGTGAATTTGATGTCAAATTGGGTGAAACAAACAACTGAAACAAAAGAAGGATATATTGCATATTAAAAGTTTTTAAGGATGCTGACTCAATCCTGTATAAACCAATATTTTCATTCATTCATACATTTTTTCATTCATTTATTTTTGTTTTCAAATGATTTTCATGCTACTACATCTAATGTGAGCTTAACAGGAGTAGATCACGGTTTTCTTGATCTTCCATTCTACTTAATAGCTTTAAAAGGTTAACAAAAAACATCAATGCACAGGATTATAGAGATGAAAAGGATTTGTGCACTATCCAGGAAATGAGAATTCTTGGGGGTCAAGAGTGATTATATCCAACATGAAGATGTTATGTGTGTTTGTCTATTATTCTGTCTGTATGTAAATGATAGGGCATCTATTCAGTGGGAATGGATTCAAAAGTCTTCCAAATAAGGGCTATTTTTCTTAGGACTCTCTCCTATCCCATGGGATCAACTTATTTGTATGCCTGGAGGGTTTTAGCATGCAGTAAGTCCAAAGGAAGGATATATTTTCCTAAATATAGGCAGAGAATGAATGAAAGGTCTTGATGGCGAAGTACATCCTTTGATGTAGGACATAAAACACCTGCCAACATACTGTATTACCTTTGAGCTTCCTCAGAAGAGAAAAAAAAAAATGGCAATAGAAAACAAAAGGAGGAGATGAAGTAGAAAGTGAAAGAAATGGAGGTGAGAAGGAAGATGGGATGAGAGATTGAATAAATATGTGGACTGGATAGAAGATGTTCTTCCAGAACATCACTTGGTATGAGGATTTTGCAAAGATGGAAAAAAATGAATCTTTAAATACAAAGTCTATGAATAGGTGATTTAATTCCTGAGTAGCCTGGAAGGGGAAAGGTGTTTTTTTTTTTTTTTTTTTTTTTTAAGGGGGATGGGGTACATTAGCACTTCTTAGGAAAAGAGTCTTGTTTATCTATATTACTCAATCTAAATAGTAAATGGATAGATGTGGGATGTTGTTAAGACTGAATAGGTAGGAGAAAAGAGGATCCTATAAACACACTCTTATATGGGCTAGGCAATAGAGACAGAGTAAGAGAAATAAACTGACAAAAAAATAAGACTTTGACAAGCTGGGACAAAATAATTGAATGAGATCATGATAAGTCTGTAGGAGTCTGAAAGGAAATAGCCATCAAATTACTATAAGCCACACAATCCATAGGGACCAAGTACTTAAAAAGGAAAAGGAGAAAATGGATTGCATTATCAGTACAAAATAATTTAATGGAGGAAAAATAAGCTTAAACAAAAAGGTCATAGAGATCCTTTGCAAAAAAAAGACAATACCCCCCTATTGTTCAAGGTTCTAGAAGAAAAAAGATAATTTAAAAATTAATTCTAATGAATTTTTTTATGGGGCTAAATATTTAAGATATCAGACAAAGATCCAGATGAAATTGTATTGGTAATGTGTATTAGTCCTAATCTCAAATGATGCCTGTCCCTCCTTTAGCAATGTTTTGAATTTGTTCTTACTGTTTTTGCTCTCCTCCTCTGTTGTCTCCTTGTATCTGTGGAAGAATAGCAGTCCACTTATTTTCTTTTTCATAGAAATGCAGTAGAATGCAAATAATGTGTATATTTAGAATAACTTGGTAAATAATTTATAACTTTACAGTAAATTATTTATTTACTTCAGGCATACTTATTTAAAATATGAATATAAATATTTCATAGACTCTGCTACCAAGTGTAAAATTAAATGGTTCTGCCTTGAGTCTTAGAAACTACTATATATAGACTGTACACAGTGAAATACCAATAACAATATAGTTCTTGAGTTATTTTATCCTTAAAATTCTTCCAGAAGTTTTATGAAACTTCCCTCCAAAATAAAAAAAGTTCCCTCTGCTTTCTCTTGCTAGTGAATTTTGAATTCTTAATCCATATACATTTAATATTTCCTACCATATATTTGACATTGTGATAGGTATGATGGAAGGGTATAAGAGAAATATAAGACATAATACTTATCCTGGAATTTTGCAATCTGGCTGGGTAGACAAGAAGACATACCACTTAAAAAGGAGAAAACAATATAAGATAGTATCTAGTAATTTGGTAAATTATATTTGAAGAATCATCACAATAATATCTAACATTTATATAATTCTCTAAAGTTGGTAAGTCACTTTGCACATATAATTTTATTTATTCCTCACAATAAGTATGTCAATAAGTACTATAAGTACTATGTTCTCCTACTTTCCAGATGAAGAAACTGAAACTCAGAGAATTTAAGGAACTTATCCATGCTTTTATAATTAGTAATGGCTGGAGTCAGGAACCAAATGTTATAAGTGAAAGGCAAGTTATAGTCTAGTACAAGTCCCCATGATTATTATATAGTTGAAGAAACTGGATGCTAAAAATGTGAAGTGTTTATTTAAAATCACACAACTTAATTAATTGGAATAAGAATTAAATCTTATTATTCTGAAACTTTCCATCCTTTCTGATACTCCCTAGTCCTCTTTGCCACTATTGTGTAAATCCATGAAAGTTAAGTTTCTTAAAATTTGTGCATAAAATAATGAATTGGTTTAAATTAACTTAACTCCTTGATAATGGTATATATCCTGTATATAAGTATACAATGGGTGTACAGCCCTTTGGTATGAAGTCTGAAAAGCCCCTTTCCAGGGTTGCTCATCTATCTTTGGCAGTCATCTGATTCACCCAAATCTCACTTGTGGCTCTAAGAAGCTATAGCATATACATAGACACACCTCAATCAACCACTTCAGCAAATGGGCTAAACCAAGCTAAAGGTAACCAAGATAGGAGGATGTCTATCCAAAGCATGCAAAGACCTTCTCTGTAGAATATACACATGTGAACAATTCATTCCAATGGGCCATTAAGGCACTGGAAAGAGATGCTATAAAGCGCTTAAAGGTTGGTTAGATATGAAATACACCTAGGTCATCCACTGCATCCTGAGCCATCCCAAATCCTCTCAACGTTTTTCTTGCCACTAGATTCTGATGACTCTGCAAGAGAGAGAATGAAGCTGACAACTTCGGGAAACTCTAACTCATTTAAATACAATTTATACATGAATCAAAAGCTATCACCTATACTACAGGTATACAAAAATAGCCCAGACTCTAGGGTTGTCTTCACACTAGACTGAAGTAGCAGGGGGAGTCAGCAGACAGCTGGGTTGTCCAAGTAGCCTTTTTAAAGGAGTACATTACTCACATCCTGGAGTTAGGATGGAAGTAGAAAAGGTGCCCTAAAAATTGTTTGTTTTATCTAAACTAATCCTGGTGTACTTA
Source organism: Sarcophilus harrisii (assembly GCF_902635505.1). Taxonomy (NCBI): domain Eukaryota; kingdom Metazoa; phylum Chordata; class Mammalia; order Dasyuromorphia; family Dasyuridae; genus Sarcophilus; species Sarcophilus harrisii. Next base: position 201,686,305 of record NC_045426.1, read on the forward strand.
TTGCAGTAGGCAGGAATACTTATTGAAATACATTCATACACCCACACACAAACACACAAACACACATACATTCAAAAAATTTTGCAAAGATGATTCCACTCACCAATGGTACATGCAATATGCACATACTTATGGATAATATGAAATCCAGTAGACCTCAAAGAAGATCAGCTCTTGTTGAAAGAGCACTCAACAGGGGAAAACTGGAAAATAATATGTCAGAAACTTGGCAAAGACCTACATCTCACATCCTATACCAAAATAAGGTAAAAATGGGTACATGATTTGGGTATAAAAGATGATGCAATAAATAAATTAAGAGAGCAAGGGATAATTTACCTATCAGATCTTTGGAGAAGGGAGGAATTTATGACCAAAGAAGAACTAAAGAATATTATGAAAGACAAGATGTACAACTCTAATTACATTAAATTAAAAAGTTTTTGGACAAACAAAACCAACAAGATTAAAAGAGAAGTACAAAGCTGGGGAAACATTTTATAGCCAGTGTTTCTGATAAAGGTCTTATTTCTAAAATATGTAAAGAACTCTGTCAGATTAATAATACAAGTTATTCCTCAATTGATCAAAGAATTTGAACAGATAATTTTCAGATGATGAAATTAAAGCCATTTGTAGTTCTAAGAAAAAATGCTCTAGATCACTAATGAAGAGAGAAATGCAAATTAAAACAACTCTGAGGTACCATCTCACTCCTCTCAAATTGGCTAAGATGACAGGAAAAGATAATGATAAATGTTAGAGGGGATGTGGGTTTAAAACTGGGACATTAATGCATTGTTGGTGGAGTTGTGAAATGACCCAACCATTCTGGAGAGCAATCTGGAACTCTGCCCAAAGGGCTATAAAATTGTGCATATTCTTTGACCCAGTAGTGCCATTACTGGGTCTGTATTCCAAGAAAATCATAAAGGAGAGAAATGGACTCACATATGCAAAAATGTTTATAGTAACTCTTTTTGTAGTAACAAAGAATTGGAAAATGAGTAGATGCTCATCAATTGGGGAATAGCTCAATAAACTGTGGTATATGAAAGTAATGGAAATTATTTTTCTATAAAAAATGATAAGCTGATTTGGAAAGATGTGCAGAAACTGATGGTGTGTGAAACAAGCAGAACCAGGAATACATTATACACAATAACAACAAGAATGTGAGATGATCAACTATGAAAGACTTGATTCTTCTCAGTGGTTTAGTCATCCAAAGAAATCTCAATAAACTTTGGACAGAAAATACTATCTGCATCCAGAAAAAGAACTATGGAGAGTGAATATAAACCAATATATGCTATGTTCACTTCTTTTTTCTTTTTTTTTTTCTCCCATGGTTTTTCCCTTTTGTTCTGATTTTTTCTCTCCCAACATGATTCATAAAGCAATGTGAATTAAAATAAATAATTAAATTTGAACTTGGGGGAGAAAAGAAAGAAAAAACACTCAGCAGTATCACACCCAAATAGTAGACCTGTGTGAAACAAGATTGGCAAATGAAAGTCAACTTACAGAAGTTTAGCGGGATACACATTTTTCTGCAGTGGCCATGGTGATGGGCACCACTGTGAAGCTGGCTAAAGTTTTACAATAAAAACCAATCTAGTCAATAAGCTGTTGTATCTCTCAGAAGGAGGGAACAGGCTCATGACAATGCAATTGCTACTTGTAGGAAAGCACCACACCACCATCTCAGTGTGTATGCTTTCACCATGACAAATTCTGATGAGCTGAAAGAAAAATTTTATGAAGACATGGAGATACTCATAATCAGTGCTCCAAAAGTGGATTAACTTATAATTCTGACTTTAATGCCAGAGGAGGTACAGACAATCAGACTGACAGAGAGTCCTTTGGAGGAATGGAATCAGAAATAACAACAGCAGTCATTTATTATTGAAGACTTGTATGCCTTATGACCTTCTCATTACCAGTATGGTCTTCCATTTACCTAAACACAATAAAACATAGTGGATCACCCCAACAGCAAAAATTAGCACTTTTTTCCCCTACTTTTGGGAACCGACATAGCAGAGTAAACAGTGAGTCACTGTAACTCTTCAATGTTCTCCTCTGGACAAACATAAAATAACATCCCAAGACAAGTCTTGGAGCAGTAGAACCAGCAAGGAGATGTGATGAAATAATCTTTTAGCTCAGGAAACTTGAAATATCAGCCAGAAGGATCACTCTCACTCCAATAAAGCAGAGGAAAAAAGGGAAGACTGCAGTGCAAGATAGAAAGTTGACTAGTGAGTCAGCAACAAGCCCCACCTCAGGAAACCAGCAGAAGATCCTGAGCCCCCAGATGGTGAAGTGTGGGAGAAACCTCTCCTGTAACTTGGCAAAATCAGGAAAACCTGGAGACTCCAGCTCCAGGGAATCACCACATACTCTGATGTAGCCCTAGTAAAATAGGGAATTAGTGAAGGGGAAACTACAAAGAAAAGTAGCCTAGCAATGCCAGATCTCAAATTGTATAATAAAGTAATAATCTAGCTAAAATATAGAGTGGTAGATCATTGAATAGACTTGGCACACAAAACACAGTAGTCAAAGGCAAAAAATGTTTAATAAACAAAAAGACCCCAGATTTTGGGATAAGAACTCATTATTTGGCAAAGAGTCCTGGGAAAATGAAAAAACGATAGTACACAAATTAAGTATAGACCAATATCTAACATATTATATCAACCATGTATCATATAAAACAGGTGTGTGATTTAGACATAAAAATAACTTTTTAAGCAAATTAGGAGACAAAGAAATAGTCTGTCAGACTTATGGAAGGGGGAAAATTCATGATCAAATAAAAGACATAATTATGAAATGCAAAATATTTAAATTTGAAAAAAAAAATGTTAAAAAGCTTTCGTACAAAGCAAGCCAATACAATCAAGATTAGAAGGAAAGTAGAAATCTGGGAAGCAATTTTTATAGAAACTGTCTCTGATAAAGACCTCATTCCTCAAATATATGGATAACTGGGTCAAATTTGTAAGAGTACAAGACATTCCTCAATTGATAAATTGTCAACAGAGATGAACAGGCAATTTTCAGATAAGAAAATCAAAACACACCATAGGCATATGAAAAAGTGCTCTAAATTACTGTTGATTAGAGAAATGCAAATGAAAACAATTCTGAGATACTACCTCATATCAACCAAATTGACCCATATAACAAAAAGGGAACATGACAAATGTTGGAGAGGCTGTGAGAAAATCGAGACAGTAATGCACTATGGGTGGACATGTGAACTGGTCCAACTATTCCGGAGAACAATATGAAACTATGTTCAAAGGGCAGCCACACTGTGCATACCCTTTGACCTAACAATACCTCTACTAAGTCTGTATCCCAGAGATTACAAAAATTGGAAAAGGACTCAAATGTGCAAAAACATTTATAGCAGCTCTTATCATTATGTCAAAATATTGAAAACTGAGGGGATGTCCATCAATTGAAGAACAAGCTGTGATTTATGAATGAAATGGAATATATGCAACAAAAAATGACGAATAAGTAGATTTCAGAAAAATCTGCAAAAAGTTGAATAAGCTGATGCCAGATGAAATAAGCAGAACTAGAAAAACATTATATATGGTTTCAATAGCACTGTGTAATGATCAACTGTGATTGACAACTCTTCTCAGCAACACAGTGATTCAAAGTGAGATCAAAGGACTCATGGAAGAAAATGCTATATATATATATAACCAGATAAAAAACTGAAGGACTCAGGATCAAAATTGAATACTTACTTTAATCTGTCTCATGGTTATTTTTTTCTTTGATCTGTTTCTTTCACAATTGTGACTAATATGAATATATGATAACAGATGTATAAATATATTAAACTGCCTACCATATTTGGAAGAGGGTATGGTAGAAAGAAAGGAATTGGGAAAAATCTGGAACTCTGAATCTTATAAAAATGAATGCTAAAATTTTTCTTGACATGTAAGTGGGGGAAACACAAAAACTATTTATAAAAAGAACCACTCTTCCAAAATTGACTCAATTAACTATGTCATTGTAAGGAAAGAAACAGAAAGGATAAAAAAGTGATAAAGGTAATGTGTGACACTGGATACTGGACCAATCATAGACTTATCCTGTCCAAGCTAACCATTCTCACTCAACAAAAGCGTTGATTCCAAGTCAAGAGGACTACTAGAAGACAATGTTGCAGAGAACTTCTCCAGTAACAATTCATTACCAACTTGGAGAGAAAGTTGAGGCAAAACAGAGTTGGCAATAGTGGAGCAGAAAATGAGTAAGCAACTTTCAGAGATTTGGTATGCAGAATTACATTTTTATGGGCCAGAAGATTTCAACCATCAAGATTGATTTGACCAAAATAAAGGAGAAAATCAGAAGCTGCTAAACCAAAAAGAATTCCATGGGATTTAAGAGCAGTTTGTCAGTTTCTAAGAAACCAATGTTTAACTCAATCAAAAGCAAAGTGTAAATGAAACTTAAATGCAGGATTCTTGACTCAGTAAGAAGGCAAATAGAATTCAGTTTTACACTGATAGCAACAATCCAAAGTGCTTTTATGATGCCTTGAAGGTTATATATGGACCAGAGACCCGTGGTACATCTCAACAACTCAGGGCTGATGGATCTTCATTGACAAATGATAAAGACATAATCTTAGTGAGATGGACAGAAGACTCCCATAAGATTCTCAATAGACCATCAGCAAACAATGCTGAAACCATTGATTGGATATCTCAGAATGAAGTCAATCACATTGCTGCTGAGCTTCCAGCTGAAGAAGAGATTTTGAATGCTATTTGGCTCCTTGCATGTGGCAATGCACCTGGTACTAATACCATTCTAGGTGAGATTAACCAGGCAGAGTCCATTGCTCCTATAAAAACTGACCTGGGAAATAGATCCAGGAGAGACAATCTAAGAATTATTGGACTACCTGAAAACCATGATGAAAAAAAGAGTCTAGATAAGAAAAAAGCTTATTTAACATTAGCATCATTAACATTTAAGAATATAGAACCAAATTCAGAATATGTTGTCTCCCTTGTCTTCATATGGAAATGCTTTTGGTCAGAAGAATATGTCATATCAGAATGGTATGTTACATCACACAGTAGTGGGACATTCATAAAAATGAACAACATTGACTAGAGAATAGTCTTTTTTTGTTCCATCATCAATAACTAGAGCCTTAGTCTGCTATATCTAAGTTTTATGACCAACTTCCTTATTTTTTAGGGGTAAATTAGGTTAATCTATATAGGATGGACTCTAGTAGATGTTTCTCTTATCCCAGTATACAACAGACATTAAACACAATGGAAGCTCATATATTCTCATATATATCTTTCACTCAGTTGTGGGATGGCAAAAATATGATCTGTTTTAGATTCTTTCTAATAAAAACCTTTGTATTCCTTTTAATATCCTTGTCACGTGCTTAATAATTAGTTAATAATTAAAGTTTGTGGTAGTTGTTTTTGTGGAAATAGAAAAGTAGGTATATATATTAGTTGTTGCTATTGCTCAGGGATTTTTTTTATAATTAGACCAAGATTTTTTTATGCCTTTAACATCTCCTTTTCTTTCAAATAACTTGTGAATCAATTCTCCAGTATCTTTATAATTGTATCAAGTTGAGTACAGATCTCTTTGTTTATCTTCTTTCCCCTTCTTTGTTCTTTTTAGTACTATTTCTACCTCCTCTATAATCACAATGTGATTTTAGAGTACAAATGTAGTCAGAACACTGCTTTATTGGTGAAAAAATAACTTATTGTAAATCTTTGCAAATCTTTTTCATTTTTCTTCTTCTTTTTTCCTTTCCATTTTCATTCTTATAAGCCTCGGGATGGCTTTCAATAGGATTATTGGATCATAAATTTAATGCTGGAAGAAGGCCTTGAGGCCATCTCATCCAACAGCCTAGTTTTGAAGTTTAAAAAATAAAAAAAAAAACTAATGAGGAAAGTACGGCCCAGAAAGAACAAGTTACTTACCAAAATCACTCAGTTATAAATAAACATCAGAGGAGAGAATTTTTGTCCCTAGTTTCTAGATTTATTTCTCCTCTCCCTATATCATGTTGACTTTATTCTCTTTAGTCAAGCTTCCTTTAAACTTTGATCTTCTATTTTATGAGATTATAATATTCATAATTTTCTATCATCCTTCTTTGTTAAATTTTATATATGTGTTTGTATTCTCAAGAACTTATCTTTGTCAAGTATCTGCTTAAAATGTGGTTTTTAGGCTCTTTTTATTCTCTATGTTTTAGCAATAGATTTAGAAGGGTTAAGTTTATGTATGAAATTATTTTATGCTATGATTAAATTTCTTTCCTTCACTTATCATTTTGACCATTACTTTTCTGAATAGATCTTCACTGAATTATTTTGATTGCATGCTCTATCTTTTTTCTCATTTTTATTTTCTTCTGGATTTAAATATATATTTATATATATTAGTGATTTGACTACATATAGATAGCTGATTTCCACAAGGATGATTTCCATAAAATACTAATTGTTTCTTTTCTTCTAAAAATAATTATTTAATTTTTGTCATGTTATTTGGTATGCAACATGCCAAATACCCATCGATACTTTTCTTTTTAAAAAGTGTATTTATTTATTTAAAACTTAAATACAAATTAGAAAAAAACAGAAAAAATACTGTTATATACATAGCAGAACATAAGAGAGTATTCAAAATGTGTAAGAATAAATTTCCATTTCAAGAAAGCATACATAATAATATAATATATTGTATTCAGAACTGTCCATCTTTGCTTTCTTGTAAGTTTTCTTTTATTCTCTGCCATGTACTTTTTATTTTATTTTTTTCCATTTCCTTCCCCCACATCCCTGTAGCAAGCTACAGTTAAGCAAGGCTATATTTATGAATGAATGAATGTATGTATATGTATATATATATATATATATACACACACATATATACATGTGTATACATATATGCAAGGTATACATACACACATATACATATAGATACATTTACATAGATACATACATATAGATACATATAATCATATATATTCATATACATCTATGTAAGGTTGTACAACATTTGTCTCCTCTTTCTCTGAAGGTAGATAATATCCATTTTACCTCTAAGTTTTTCTTTCTTTTTAAAAAAAATTATTATAGCTTTTTATTTACAAGACATATACATGGGTAATTTTTCAACATTGACCTTTGCAAACCTTGTGTTCCAACTTTTCCCCCTCTTTCCCCCCACCCCTCCCCTAAATAGCAGGTAGTTGAATGTTAAATATGTTAAAGTATATGTTAAATCCAACATATGTATATTTATACAGTTATCTTGCTGCACAAGAAAAATCAGATCTAGAAAGAAAGGGAAAAAACCTAAGAAGGAAAACAAAAATGCAAGTAAACAATAATAGAAAGAGTGAAAATGCTACGTTGTGGTCCACACTCAGTTCCCACAGTCCTCTCTCTGGGTGTAGATGGCTCTCTTCATCACTGCACAAGTGGAACTGGTTTGAATCATCTCATTGTTGAAGAGAGCCACGTCCATCAGAATTGATCGTCATATAATACTGTTGTTGCCATGTATAATGATCTCCTAGTTCTGCTCATTTCACTCAACATCAGTTCATGTAAGTCTCTCCAGGCCTTTCTGAAATGATCCTGTTGGTCATTTCTTCACTCCAGATTTTCTTTTGAACTACCCAATTATTAATGACAATCTTAGAAATATGATTTACATGTCCATGTATAAAACAAATTGTCTTTATTGAATCCCTTGAAATTAGTCTTTGATGTTTACCTTATATTTTTTCATTGTATTTTATGTATCAGATTTTTTATTTAGTGCAAAGGGGCTTTTTTTAAGCAAAATTTTGAAAATCTGGAAATTCGTTGAATATTCATTTGTTGTTGTTGTTGTTCAGGATTATGGTTAATTTTGCTGTTATACAACCCTAATTCTTTTACTCTTTGGTATATGGTATTTCAGATTCTTTTACTGTAACCACTGATAGGTCTTATATGATTCTAATTGTACCTTCAGTATATTTGAATTGTTCTTTTTGTTATTGTTTTTGTAAGATTTTCTCTATGATCTGGGGGTTTTGAAATTTAGCAATGAACTTTATTGAACTCTTCCAAGAAGGCTTTTGAACTTGAGACCAATTAATATTTCTCTATGAGGCTTTGCAAGTAGACATTCTGACATTGTTGTCCTCTTCTGAAGAACCCAACCATAGAAAGTTACTATGAAAATAGGAAAGAATGAGTTTATCTTGAGAAGAGGATATTGAAATTTAAAAAAAAAAGCCAGGGATAGAAGAAAAATTGGAAAAAGAACTAAGTTATGCATAAGAATAATAAAGAAAGAGTCAACGACTTGGAAAAGAGACCAAAAAAATCTACTGTTATTAGGCATGACCTGGATAAAGATCCAGCAAAGGATACTAAGAAAAAATGGTCAGATAAACAGGAGATGAACCATGTATACTATCTTCCATCTCTCTATTTCCTCTACAACAGCTGTCTCCCATACCTAGAATGTTCTTATCTTCTTATCTCTTTTTCTGAAGCATCCCTGGCTTTTTCTAAGACTCAACTTAAATCCCACTATAAACACCACTCTTCTGCTACCAGTGCTTCACTTTAAAATTAGATTCCATTTATTCAACATATCTCTGCTTGTGCATAATTATTTACATATTAGCTCTTTCATTAGAATGAGAGCTCCTTGAGGGGAAGAACCAAGTTTACACCTTTTTTTCTTATCCTTAGAGCTTTTCACAGTATTTGGAATATAGTATATGCTTAATAAATGTTTGCTGATTGGCAGCTGTTCATGTAACATGTAGTCTAATAAAACTTCCCCTCTTTAGGTTCTTTACACACAATTTTGTATCTTCCATATCCTCACTTTTTCATAAACGTCTCTAATGCCTGAAATGAGAGAATTCTTTTTGCCTCTGCCTACATTTTTTCATTCAAAGCTCAGCTCAGTGGTTATTGTCCACATGAGGCCGTTCCAAATCTCTGACTACTAGTGTTCCCTCTCTCAAATGACCATGTATTTATTTTGAATATATTCATTTATGCACTTGTTATTTCTTCTGAGAAAATAAGTTCCCTTAAAGGAAGAGAATCCTTCATTTTTTTTTTTTTTGTATCCTTAGCATCTTAAGCAGTGTGAGCATGTTTTAAGTGTCTGTGAACTCTATTTGATTGATTGATCGAACATTATATTTATAATAACGTATCAACTACAAACATGGAAATTTAATATATTTTAAATCAGGAAATAGATAGTAACTGATAATTCAAGTCATTCTTGAATCTTGTCTACAATGAGAAACTGACAGAACAAATATCAAATGTAATATGAAATTAGATTTAAAATGAGAAAAATGAATGGTATAAAAATGAAATAGCACAATCTTGACCTATTCAAACAACTTTGTAATTTAAAATGAGATATCAATTAAAGAAAGAAGTTACATGATATTTTATGCATAATAATTTCATACAGAAGTTCAACTAATCTAAATTGATTGCTATATTAAGGAAAACAAAAGAACCTAAAGAACACCTTAATAGCAAACATATCACTACTGAAAAAGAGGTAATTTGCCTGTCCTGATTTCTCCTAATCTATATCTCAAAGCCCATTAATATCTCCTACTTTTTCTTCCTTTGCTTTAATCACTTAAGATGAGATGGCTTTTTCCTTGTTAGAATCACTCTTATTTATGGTCTTTTTCTTATCCCTTTCTTCTCCTCTTAATAATCTCCTTTTTCTCTATAAAATTTTGTCTTTCTTTTCTGTTGGCTCCTTCCCTGTTGACTATAGGTATGCCACAATATCTGAATCTTTTTTTTTTTTTGACTCTACCATTCCATTAAGTTATCAATCTATATGTCTCTATCATTTTATAGCCAAATTCCTAGAAAAATCTGTGTAGATTCTTTGTTTACACTTATTTTCTTCTCATCCCTGCAATCTATCTTCTGACCTCAGTATTCAACTAAAGCTGCAGTCTCCAAAGTTACCAATAGCCTTGTGACTAAATTTGAATCTAATGGCCTTTTTTCATTTGGCTTCATTTTTCATGATTTCTCTGTGATCTTCAAGATTATTTTTCATGACACTCGTCTCTCTTGATTCTTCTACCTATCTAAATATTCCATTAAAATATCCTTGTAGCCCACTTCCTAATGTATGGGTATCTATTAAAATCCTATCTTGAGTCCTATATTTATTTCGGTTTCTTCTCTCAATGATCTCTTTAATACCATGAATTTGCTTATCACTTCTGTAAAGTGATGATAAATCTGATATTAGTCTCTCTTCTGAGCTTCAGTTCTGAATTACTAACTTAACTATAAATATATTGGATATTTTGTTTTTTATTTTTTATTAAAGTTTTTTATTTTCAAAACATATTCATTGATAATTTTCAACATTCATCTTTGCAAAACCCTGTGTTCCAAATTTTTCCGTCTCTTTTCCCCACCTTCTCCCCTAGACAGCAAGTATATCCAGTGTGCCATTAAACATGTGCAATTCTTCTATAAATATTTCCATAATTACCATGTTATGATCCACACTCAGTCCCCATAGATCTCTCTCTGTAGATGGCTCTCTTCATCACAAAATCATTGGAATTACTTTGAATCACCTTGCTGTTGAAAAGAACCATGTATATTGGACATTATAAACTTGATTTAGATTTCTGAATGGCTTTTTTCCTTCATTGTCACTGCTATGATCAATTTCATTCTTGATGGCACTTACTCCTGTATGATTTTTCTATCTGTTGGAGTAAGTCTTGTTAGAACCAATCCCTGACTAGGCATTGATCCATACTTAACGCCGTACACCAAGATAAGGTCAAAATGGATTCATGACCTAGGCATAAAGAATGAAATTATTAATAAATTAGAGGAACATAGGATAGTTTACCTCTCAGACCTGTGGAAGGGGAAGGTCTTTATGACCAAAGCAGAACTAGAGATCATTACTGATCACAAAATAGAAAATTTCGATTATACCAAACTGAAAAGTTTTTGCACAAACAAAACTAATGCAGACAAGATTAGAAGGGAAGCAATAAACTGGGAAAATATTTTTACAGTCAAAGGTTCTGATAAAGGCCTCATTTCCAAAATATATAGAGAATTAACTCTAATTTATAAAAAATCAAGCCATTCTCCAATTGAAAAATGGTCAAAGGATATGAACAGACAATTCTCAGATGAAGAAATTGAAACTATTTCTAGTCATATGAAAAGATGCTCCAAGTCATTATTAATCAGAGAAATGCAAATTAAGACAACTCTAAGATACCACTACACACCTGTCAGATTGGCTAAGATGACAGGAAAAAATAATGATGATTGTTGGAGGGGATGTGGGAAAACTGGGACATTGATTCATTGTTGGTGGAGTTGTGAACGAATCCAACCATTTTGGAGAGTAGTTTGGAACTATGCTCAAAAAGTTATCAAACTGTGCATACCCTTTGATCCAGCAGTGTTACTACTGGGATTATATCCCAAAGAGATTATAAAGAAGGGAAAGGGACCTGTATGTGCACGAATGTTTGTGGCAGCCCTTTTTGTAGTGGCTAGAAACTGGAAACTGAATGGATGTCCATCAGTTGGAGAATGGCTGAATAAATTGTGGTATATGAAAATTATGGAATATTACTGTTCTGTAAGAAATGACCAACAGGATGATTTCAGAAAGGCCTGGAGAGACTTACACGAACTGATGCTGAGTGAAATGAGCAGGACCAGGAGATCATTATATACTTCAACAACAATACTAGATGATGACCAGTTCTGATGGATCAGGCCATCCTCAGCAACGAGATCAACCAAATCATTTCTAATGGAGCAGTAATGAACTGAACTAGCTATACCCAGAAAAAGAACTCTGGGAGATGACTAAAAACCATTACATTGAATTCCCAATCCCTATATTTATGCACACATGCATTTTTGATTTCCTTCACAAGCTAATTGTACAATAATTCAGAGTCTGATTCTTTTTGTACAGCAAAATAATGTTTTGGTCATGTATACTTATTGTGTATCTAAGTTATATTTTAATATATTTAACATCTACTGGTCATCCTGCCATCTAGGGGAGGGGGTGGGGGGGGGTAAGAGGTGAAAAATTGGAACAAGAGGTTTGGCAATTGTTAATCCTGTAAAGTTACCCATGTATATATCCTGTAAATAAAAAGCTATTAAATAAAAAAAAAAAAAAAGAACCAATCCCTGAATCACAGTGGATTAATGTATTTTATTGATTACTGAAACTGCAAATACAATCCTTATCTTATTATACTTCTTTTATAAGTAGAAGAAAAATTCATACTTAGTATAGTTTTTTGAAAACTTTTTCATATTTTACATATTTTCAATTAAAGACATTTCATAATATAAATGCTAACAAAGTTCAATAGTTTTTATTTATCTTTTAATAAGAAATTGAGTGAATTTTTCTTCTCCATTAAAAATAATAATGGTTTCTTCCAGGGTTATTCTCAGAATAATTATTTGCACCTTAATTTGACAATTTAACTTGAGAAAACAGCCTCCTACCAAAGTCAATGAGGCTCATCTTGAATTCAAGGCAGGGCTAAATTGTTCAAAGGACCTATCATGAGTGTACTACAAACTTGCCCATATGCACAGTCATTTGTACATGACAAATTAGCACTCCTAAATCTTTTAGGGAAATTGTAGAAGGGGACTTTGATAAATAACATGAGAAGTAAAGATTTTGTTCTCTGAGTTGCAAAAAGAGCTCATCTTCAAAATGCATTCTACTTAAGATGCTAGCTGAAATAAATTGTTATTGCCTCCCTTTCACAAAAATGGATCTGGCAAGACATAAAGATTCCTGGGCTAAAGAGATATGTCAGAGGCAGTCCAATCATATTCTAGAGCTTTTCATTTCCTGATTTAATCTTGTCTTTTAGATTCTAAAGGTAATCCAAGAGCATGTATGTATATTTACTAGATAATAAAATTTCTATATATTTCTTAATTAATCAGCTAAACTCAGGGATCATTCCAACCCAGGTGATAAACTATTATTTATTTAATAAAGTAGAGAAACTCTTGTCCCAAAAGTAGTAACTTAACTTTATCTTTATATTAAATCTTTTCATTTCCTGTAATTAAATCAACTAAATCAATTCAAGTTGCTGATTGCATAATCTATTAAGTATGAAATCAATAATAGCTAATACTAATTGTCCTATTGGCATCTTCAACTCAACATACTCAAAATGGAATTCATTACCTTCTGCTCTAAGCCTGCTCTTCTTTGTAAGTTACTTCTTTATATCAAGGGCATACTTATAATTTTAATGACTCGTTTGCAAGTCATCTTTGGAATCATGCTTGATTTGTCCTTCTTTCTCCTCAGCTCTTCATATTCATTCATTTGCCAAGTTTTGTCAATTCTTTTTTTTTTACAACACCTTTATCTCCTCTCTTCTCTCTATCCCCCTCTCTTTGTATTTTTATAAATTGGACCTTATCAATCTCTAAAATAAAATATAAATTCTTTAGCTTGGCAGCTAAAACTCTTCATGATATGGTTCCCATTTATTTCCCAGCTTGCTGGAAAATATTACTCTCCTTCATTAATTCTCAAGTTCCAACAAATTGCCCAGCTAATTTTTCCTCATATTTTACTCTGACTACCATATTTTTGGATGGAAAGACCCCATTGTGCAGAACCTATTCCCTCTTAATCTCTGCTTTATAACCTTTTCTCATTCATCTAGTAGTTTGTGTCCTGACTCAAAATTATTTTGTGCAAAATCTCCTTCCATCTTTAGGCTCTCCCTTCCTATATTGAACATCTGAGTTTTGGGTTGTCTAAAGGTAAATATAGTATCACAACATTTTATTAAATATTATTTTGTTGCTTTTACTGATTTCTCTGCAAAGACTAATGCACTGTATACATTTAGCCATATTTCCATATCAGTTGAGTAAGGCATCCATCATGGAAAGTTATAGCAAATTCCAGCAGTATATGGAAGCTCAGTAATGATTTGCATTGAGTAAATCCACACAAATCACACTTTCTACACAATTGAGATATAGAGGACTCTTATAAAGAGGTACTCCTGGGTATAGTCCACTTTCTGAGAACTATAGAGAGCTTGATACTTCTGCTCAATGAGGTGAAATGCATAATTACATGGATGAATAGAACCCTGATTACTTCAATAACTTTCCTACAAGCAGAATCAGATTAATGGGTAGTACTGCTACCTGGTAGATAAATTTGTGTTATATTATTTTTCTTACAAGTTATATCCCCCAGTGGAATCAAAGGTCCTTAAGGGCAAGTACTGTTTTGCTTTTGGTTCTGTATTCTCAGTGTCTAGCAATGTGCTAAACAATTAGAACAATGGCTTAATAAATGTTGACTGCATTGAATTGACTATATTGAGGATAATGATCTGTCTGAAATAGCGGAGTGTGAAAACGGTTGTTTTGTTTTGTAAGTACATCAACTTAGAAGCTTCATGAAGAACTTCAGACACATAACTTCAGTCTTTTTATCTTTATTATCTTGAAAGTCTGACTTCCTTACCACAAGCTTTCAAGTCTGTCTCTTCTGTTCTAATTTTCCATAACTATGTGTATGTGTGTTTATGTATATAAATAAAAGAGTGAATATCCTGACTTTTTTCATTCACTTTCTGCATAATGTTTACAAGTCCTTACCTAGGTACAGGCAAGATAATGACATTTTCCCAAGATAAAAGCAACAAAATTAAATATGAACTCATTTCTCATGGAAAAACATAATAGCAAAACATTTGTAACACAAGAGAATGAAAAAAGATAGTATAGTGAATGAATAGCCCAATTGCAAGTTAGGAAGATGGGTTCAAGTCACACAATGACATCTGTTGACTATATGATGTTGACTCTCTGGGACATCCAAGCAACTTTTTAAGACTCTAAGTTGGGGAAGCTAAATGGCATAGTGGATAGAACCTTGGGTCAAGTGAACCTGAGTTCAAATTTGGCCTCAAGACACTTGACACTTATTAGCTATTTGATCCAGGACAAATCACTTAACCCTAATTGCTTCACAAAATTTAAAAAAAAAAAAAAGATTCTAAGTTTCAGAGCAGATGTAGATAAGCACTGTTAGAGTTTCCTCTTTGAGCTCTTTATCAGTGAGATCACAGGAGTAGTCCAAACACAAACATGTGACATAGTCCAAACACAAACATCAGATGTGGCTGACATTATGTTTTACATTATATAGAGCTTCATGTTACTTATTTGTTAACTGGATGGCTTACAAGTAGGTTTGAGGGGTGGTCTATTCACTATTGCCTCAGAAATAACAGATTAGCAGGTTATCTGTCTGACAGTTAGCAATGTTTGTAGGACTATCCTAAAGTCAGAAGACTTTTAGAATCATTGACAGATCGTTAGAACAATAGCACTCTAAGGTCAAGGGATCTTGGATTACTGCTATACTGTTAGAAGCTATACCTCTTTCAAGAAAAGTTGACAGTCTTCATCATGTCCCCATCTTCTTGCTATTCTTGAGACTCTGGGGAACTTCCCCTTGGATGAGATCTGGAAGTCTCTCTTGGTTGAGTTGAATTACCTCAATCCCAATGGGACAGCTTCATTTTGTATTGTCTGTTATATATTCTCCTATTTATACTTCCTCTAATTTTTGTTTCCTTATTGACTTTGGATAAATGAGGTTTCTTTGCTATCTGCTATATGTATGTTTACAGGGAAAAGGAGAACTAAAATTTGGTGGGAAGTCCAGCCTTGGAATACCTGGATATCCCATTAGTTTCCAATTTATTTTTACTATTACTAAAATGGAGGAAGTTTTTCTTTGCTCCTTTTGGTGTATATGTCTAGTGGTGGTACTGCTGGTAATGAGGTCCTAAATACTGGTCTTGGGAGGAGCAAGTGGACAGAGAGAAACTAAAGAATTGATCCCTGGGGTATCTAGTGTAGTAGATAGAGCACCAGCTCTGAAGTCAGGAGGACCTGAGTTCAAATATGGCTTCAGATATTTAACACCTCTTACCTGTGTGACCCTGGGCAAGTCACTTAACCCCTATTGCCTCAGGGAAAAAAAAAAAAAGGATGCCTGAGGCAATCAGGGAGAAGACACTGACAGAGATAAGTTTAACTTCATGGTTCCATCCTCTGGGAAGATACAATCAGAAATCTAAATTATGTCAAATCCCGAGACCCATTCTCTTTAGAGCTCTAGAGCAGTCTCACTTTGCCATGCTCCATTACATTTTATCTCTTAAAAACATTTTAGAAAAAGTTAATGGATATCAGCAAAATAATAAGAAAATAAGCAAACAAATCCCAGTCATGTTCCTGAGGTTGAATTTTCTATATAAAATCTACATATAGGTCATCCCATGGCTGCTGCCTTCCTTTGGGTCAGTCTGCCATGGCACTCTGCCTCTTGTTATCCTTCTCCTTCCCTCTCCCCATACCACGAGGTATCTCTCCTAACTCCACTATGCTTCCCAACTTCCCTTCTCCTTCTTACAGCTAACTAACTCTTTTAGGGGGCTAAGTCCCTTTAGGGATTTAGCCTGCCAGCTAAAGGCTTGTCCCAACCTCATGGTAATTTTGAGTTCCACTGAGGAACTTCTTTATATGCTCTCCAACTCAATTTCATTCTTACCATTTCTGGTATCTATGGATCCCTTCATTTTGTCTGTAACTTCCCCAAATAAATCTACCTTTTTGCCAAAGAGAATGGCCATTGTGAATACTTCACATAACCAAACCCCAACTTTTGGTGCCTGCCATCATCTGCTGAATATGTCATCCAAGTCACTAGGGCAAAGAGATATATAAAGTTCAGTTATTTGAGTGACATGGTTCCAAATTGAGCTACAGAATGGCCTGACTGGAGAGGAGAAAAGGGAAATTCTCCTGCCCCTTTGCCCTCTGATAGAAGCAAAGGAGTCCCATTCCACAAAGCTACTCCCTGCCTCAAAAGTGCCTTGATTGCCTCGGGGGCTGGCAGGTTTAACTTTTTAAAGTCACCTGGGGCATAGCTAGTCTTCAGAATACCAAAGGCCAGAATCCCTTTCTAATGCAACAGGAAAACTTCTTTACACTTAATTAAAGGATAACAAGACATAGACTCATCTTTGTACTTCCTTTTAATGTATTATTGTATTAATACATTTAATTAATGTACTTCACCTTTTCCTTTCTGCTATTTCATCTGCTTTATAAAGATTGTGGGATGGGGTGAAGAGGAAGTAGGATCAGGGAACCAACTTCTCACCCATACAACACATAGCTAGGTCTTGATTTGTTCAAGTTATGAATCCTCTGATGTAGCTCATGTATTTGAATTCACTCTATTCAAAGTTATCACTGTTTGAAATATGATAATTAGTTCTAGCCCAATGGAAATGAACAGTTTGAATTTGAATAATGTGAACACTTGGGGGATTCATTATTCATACTTCTCCAAACTTAGCCGTAGATGCTACAGAATGGCTGAGATGACAAGAGATCTAGAGGTCATCAAATCCAGCCCCCTCATTTATAGATGAAAAAATAGAGGATGAGGGGAAGGAAGTGGCTTGCCAAGGTCATTTATCAAGTTAATCATAGACTCAGGACTAGAAATTAAGCTTTCTGACTTCTAGTCTGGTGTTCTTTCTGCCACGCCAGATAGTGTTTGTATTATTTCTAGCCTCTATCAGTATCAGGATAAAGACCTAGACCACTCTTGCCTACTTTATATTGTTAAATATTCCTTTAACCCTTCATATTACAAAATGTTTTGCATTAATTTATTACCAAAAAACAATTTGAGGTTGAAAAGAACTTTGCAAACCTTAAAGTTGCAATATAAATACTAATTATTATTGTCATTATCATCATCATCTTTATAATCAGTAAGAAAACACAGGAATGGTAAAAGAGTTGCCTATGTACATTACAAGTCAATGGTTCTTTAAATTTTCTTTTAAAGTTTTGAATTGATAATGATTAATCATTTTGATCTATAGTTTTTGATGTGGAACAGGAACTTTAATCAACCAATTCTGCCTCTGTTGTCAAAACTTTAACCCACTCAACCATTGTCACAGATTTAGGGCAACTCCTGAGATAGTCTTGATTAGCATACCTAAGATAAACTCAACCATATACCTAGTGTGTAGCTGCTAGAGGCTCATGTGAGTTTGTTCTCAACTTGGTCCTTTCCTGACCCTTTACTAACTCCACCATAATTCCTCCCCAATTCTCTAGAACCTACCTTTACTTCCCTCTCCCTCTTCCTTTTGAATTTAAAAGTCCACAGTTCTCAAAGCTTTCTGCTTAAACATATATGGTTTACCCTTGCTTAATCATATTTGATTTAACCCATGAGTCATTTCACATTAATAAATGTCTTCTTTTGTGACTGTGATAGATTCTCATGAATTCTTTACAATGTGAACCGCTCTCCCACCACTTCATACCTGGGTATTTTATTTATCTGACACTACTTCAGTTCTCTTTTGCTTTTCCCTGGTTTAGGTGATGAAGTACAGCTTCTAGGGGAAACAGCAGTGATATGGTGCCCTGACCTTAGAATGCTTTCATTCTAACAATCTGTCTGTCAATGGTTCTAAAGTCTTCTGGCCCTAAGATAGCCCTACAGACATTGCTGACTGTCAGATAATCTGCTGGTCAGTGATAACCAAATTCCTGAGATGATAGTGAATAGACCACTTCTTAGTTCTATTTCTGGGACATAAAATTCGCAAATCAGTCACATGGGGAACTGAATAAATTTGTTTCCTTGCTCCTGGTTCTTTGCTAAATTCTTTTGGAACTTATCCCTCTTTCATTGGAGATACAATTGCAATAAACTTTGCACCTTGACTTGGAGATGGGTTCAAGCCTGTAAATTCTTTTGAGACATCTCACAACACTGGTCTGCAACCCCAACCTCTTGGGGTCTCCTTTTGAATCTCAAGACTTTTATAACAACAACTAAATGGAAGGTTTTATTGTAATTGTCAAAAAAATAGAATAAACGTGGACATAATTGTATCTTTTACAATTTAATTAATTAAAACTTACTTTGTATGGCTTTATAACTAAAATAGCTTTATAACTATATATATTATATATTTCTGCAGAGAAAACAGTGAATCTACTTTAAAAAGTGGCATAAACAAAAAAGTGCTTTATAATCATTTGCAATTTAGTTGCTGGTTCAGTTTTCCATTCCCCTCCCAAATGTTGCTGATTTTAAAAAAGGGGGTGGAGAGATACAAAAGCCATCAAGACTAGAATAGACTTTTTTTTTTAATAGCCTTTTATTTACAGGATATATGCATGGGTAACTTTACAGCATTAACAATTGCCAAACCTCTTGTTCCAATTTTTCACCTCTTACCCCCCACCCCCTCCCCCAGATGGCAGGATGACCAGTAGATGTTAAATATATTAAAATATAAATTAGATACACAATAAGTATACATGACCAAAACGTTATTTTGCTGTACAAAAAGAATCAGACTCTGAAATATTGTACAATTAGCTTGTGAAGGAAATCAAAAATGCAGGTGGGCATAAATATAGGGATTGGAATTCAATGTAATGGTTTTTAGACATCTCCCAGAGTTCTTTCTCTGGGCATAGCTGGTTCAGTTCATTACTGCTCCATTGGAAATGATTTGGTTGATCTCGTTGCTGAGGATGGCCTGGTCCATCAGAACTGGTCATCATATAGTATTGTTGTTGAAGTATATAATGATCTCCTGGTCCTGCTCATTTCACTCAGCATCAGTTCGTGTAAATCTCTCCAGGCCTTTCTGAAATCATCCTGTTGGTCATTTCTTACAGAACAGTAATATTCCATAATATTCATATACCACAAT
Source organism: Sarcophilus harrisii (assembly GCF_902635505.1). Lineage (NCBI taxonomy): Eukaryota > Metazoa > Chordata > Mammalia > Dasyuromorphia > Dasyuridae > Sarcophilus > Sarcophilus harrisii. The sequence goes on from NC_045426.1 coordinate 201,706,268, forward strand.
TTATTCAGCCATTCTCCAACTGATGGACATCCGTTCAGTTTCCAGTTTCTAGCTACTACAAAAAGGGCTGCCACAAACATAGAACAGACTTTTAAGGTTTCTTCACTAAACTCATTCATTTTCAAATTGTATAAACAGAAGTCTAGAAAGGTTAGCTTTTAATCTATCAACAATTATTATTTTCAATTGTATAAACTGGTATTTTTATTAACATCTACATTGCCAAATCAAAGGACAAACAACAACTTCCTTGAGTAGAGCTGCCTCAAAGGGAATCCAATTGAACTGCTCAATTAGGCAACATAGATCTTTTTTCTTTCCCTTTCTCCTTGCTTTCATTCTTTTGTTCCTTTGTTTCTTCCTTTCTTCCTTGCTTTCATTCCTTTGTTCCTTTGTTTCTTCCTTTCTTCCTTCCTTCTTTCTTTCCTTCCTTCCTTCCTTCCTTCCTTCCTTCCTTCCTTCCTTCCTTCCTTCCTTCCTTCTTTCCTTCCTTCCTTCCTTCTTTCCTTCCTTCCTTCCTTCTTTCCTTTCTTTCTTTTCTTACTACATAGGGTATTATACTCTTACTAGCAGATATTCTCTCCAAAAATGTATTTTTTTTCCTCCTTGAAGAAGCCTCATAAAATATGTTGGGGTTTACCAACTGGATTTTTTTCCCTTAAGGACCATGCTTTAAATCCAATGAATAGAACAGCAGCACCAGATTATAATTCTAATTGGTTTCAATCTTCTTCAACATATTTGGAAATAAGACTATGAATAATTTATTCAATGCTGTTTACCACCAAATACTGTACCCTTAAATCCTAAGTGTGTCATGAAATTCATGACTACATGCAAGCGCTAAAGTGTATTGATCAGAAACTCTTAATTCAGGAATTTTTAATCGTTTTTGAATCATGAATGAACCCATTTATCAGCCAATAAAGTTTATGGGATCATTCTCAGAATAATATTTAAATGCATATAGTTAAATATATATGATTGCAAAGGAAATCAATTATACTGAAATATAGTTGTCAAAAAAATTTTTAAATTATAGTATGGTAATAAGTTTCTTTATTGATGCATTAAATTACAAAATAATTCATATAAACTATGTGAGGCAATGTTTAAATTTTATTTTTTTAATGCTGCTTTTTTCTCAGCTTAAATAAGAATATGAAAAGGTTGTGGTTTATGATGTGGGGTTTGGCACTAAATGATGCAATTCAAGCACCAAAATGATGTGGGTAATGTAGACACCAAATTATGGTAGGCAACTAAAGTGGCCATTCTCTTTGACAAAAAGTAGATTTATTTAGGGAAGAGATTACAGACAAAATAAAGTCATCAGGAAAGATAAATATGAAATAGAGTTGGGAGAGCATAGAAAGGAGTTTTAATAATTTATGATGGAAAGGGCAAGTTCTCTAGTGAAACTTGCTATTTACAAGGACAAAGAAAACATACCATGAGGTTAGGAACATTCTCTTAGTCCTCAAAGGGACAAAGCACCTCAAAAGAGTTAAGGAGAAAATGTGGGGTTGGAAAGCACAGTGGAATTAGGGGAGATACAACACAGCATGGGGAAAGGAGAAAGGGAAATACACCTTGAGGCAGAGTGCCATGACAGCAGCCATGGGATGGCCCATAAGTAGACTTTATAGGGAAAAAATTAAACTCAGGGACATGACTGGGATTTCTGACAGGGCATGGCAAGGTGAGACTATTCAAGATCTCTACAGAGGGTAGGTGTTAGGGGTTTGACATAACTTGGATTTCAGACTGAACAACCTCCCTAGAGGGTGAAACCATGGAGCTATACTAATCTCGATCAGAACTTTTGCTTGCCTCAGGGATTAATTTTTTATCAATTCTTCTGCTAACCAACATTGAACATTGAAGAACTCATCAAAACTATGGGTTAGTTTTTAATAAGGCAACATGAGTTGGATATCTAATTGATTTCAACTGTTTTGTTCTTTCCAAATATTGAAAATGTTGGTTTTCAAAGACATGTTGTTGTAAATGTAATTAAAAGATTCCACAGGCTCATTTTACAAGTTTGGCTTTTTTCTTTTTAAAGAACAGCAGAAATCTCCAAATCTTTTTTAAATTAAAAATAAATTATTTTTTAAGCCTAAGATCAATGAGCTGTCCTTTGCTTAGTTCAACATTTTCAATAATTTTTCTCAGAAAGAAAAGGATTACAAATCCATGATTCAACTTTGATGACATCAAGATAGAAATAACTTGTGAAAGATGTTTCCAGGTGTTTCAAATTTCTCTTTTCAAAGAAATTGGCAGATAATTTTGTAAATCATCTCTACTTTTGAAAAGCACTTTCTGTAGCATTTCAAAATTCCCAAGCATGTCAGCTACTACTCTATTCTTCCACATCAGCAGCTTAGCTAAGAAAGCTTGCCATTTTTTTGGTAGTATTCATAATGGTGGCTTCAAAACCTTAAGTTAGAATTTTTATATCAGTCATAAATTCAAAATGGCAATAGGCAAGCCAACAAATGGATAAAAACTTCTCTTTCAAAATGTTACAGAAGTGAATTTTTTTCTTTCAGAAAACTGTGAAATTTTTGCCCTTAGTTGAAACAAAATACTTTAAAACTTGACTTTTTGAAAGCCAGAAAACTTCTTTGTGAAAGAGAAGTGTTTTGTCTTTTGCTCCCATTTCTTGACAAGATCTTCTAAAAATGTAATAATTGATAAATCTGCTTTTGATAAGGTTGATGATTTATATAGTTGTGAATAAAATTTCTTTCTAGGATGCTGGAGGAATTGTTCCTAGGTCATGGTTTTACAAAAAAAAAAAAAAAAGATAGCAATGAAATAAGGAGTTTCCTTTTTTCATTAACATATCAGAACCAGATGTATTATCAAATAATGAGTTCCATTTTTGCATAGGGCATGAAATAGCTCTTTCCAATTAAATGGTTTGTTTACTTTTGTTTTACTAAAAACAATTTTTATTACCATTTCTAAAATGTATACAAAGTTTACAAAGGAAAATCACAAAATAGGAATTCTTGTTTAATGATATCAACATATATATTAAAAAATTACAGACAAAAGAAGGGAATTGATTATATTAAGACATGTCTGTTGTTTTACCCATTTGCATAGTGAAGAAACATGGCCAGATTGGTCTTATCTTGATGACTTGTTTTAATTTTTTTTTTAAATATCATTTGTTGGAGGCAGAGCCAGGATGGAGAAGTAAAGACGAGGACTTGCTGGAGCTATCCCTCAAACTCCTCCAAATATCTTTAAGTATAATCCTTCAGGGGAAAAAGGTAGAATTTCAATGAAAGAGAGAACTTTCAAGCATTCATGATGAAAAGACCAAAGATGAATACAGGTCTCAGGAGAAGCGTATGGAGATAATCAGGAAAGGGATATCATAAGAAACTTAATAATCTATTTATATTTCTACATGAAAGGATGATGCTTGTAACTCATAACAACTTTCCCATTATTAGAGTAGTTAGGAGTATACATTGTCAAAGGGCACAGTTGTGAATTAAATATGAAGGGATAATATCTAAAAAATAAAATAAAATTAAGAGTGAGAAAAGAATGTACTGGGAGAAAGGGAAATAAAGAAGTGGAATGATATAAATTATCTGCCAGAAAAAGGCAAGAAAAAGCTTTTACATTGGAGGGAAAAGGAGACTGAGTGAACCTTATTCTCATAAGAATTGATTCAAAGAGGAAAATACACAATCAATATGACTATAGAAATCTATCTTAACCTGCAGGAATGTAAGACCGGAAGGCAATGTGAAAAGTGAGGAGCATGATAGAAGAGAGCATATTGGGGAATAGAGTGGTCGGAAGCAAAATATAGGTACAATAATTCCAAAGTAGTGAGGAGCATAACTAATATTTTAAGGTATCTCCAAAAATTGTTTCATCATATATTAAAAATGTCATTTTTACTGTTGTCAAAATCACAAACACTGTTAATATTACTTCCCTCAATTCAGAATTTAGGCAGCTAAGCAGTTCAGTGGATATAGACTTTGTGTCAAGAAGATCTAAGTTCAAGACCTACCTCAGATAGATATTACTTGTGTGACCTTGAAAAAGTCATTAAACTCCCATTAGCCTCAGTTTCTTCATCTGTAAAATAAGAATAATAGTAATACCTGTCTCCCAGGCTTATTGTGAAGCTCAAATGAAATAACATATATAGCACTTTCCAAACTTAGATACTTTACATATACTAATCTTAATTCCAAGATTGATTAAAATAAAGATATATATACATACATACATACACATATTTACATATAAATGTGCTTTTTCCCTATCCAAGTTCACGGGCCCTAGATTAAAAATACTTGCTCTCATTAGAAAAAGCCTATGGAAATGAGACCTCCTTCTTTCCACAAACTTATGCCAAGGACATATATTGGATAAAATATGTAATAGTCTCTGGTGGTACTTAAAAATGTTGAAAAACAATTTTCCCCAAGTGGCAAGCTGGCCAGACTGTTAAATAAAATACTTTTACTTTTACATTAGACTCTATGCATTGGGAATTGGATACAAACTAGAGCCATTGCTCTCTAAGGAAGACTGGCCATTCCAGTAATCAGAAACTTCTGCCATGTTGCAAAATAATGGCATCATACATCATCACAAAAAGGAAGGCACTGGTATTAATGTTACAAATATATCACAAATAGAAACATGCACAAATAAGTCCTTTGTATTCTTAGACTTTGTTCTCCATAGTTGCTTGCTTTTCTGCTTTTTATGGTTCTAATTTTCTTAATATTCCTCTTAAAAATTTTAATTTCCCCCCAATTGTAAATGCAAATTTCAAGAAAAATGAAGAAGGAAAAACCTCTGTATTATATACGTGTTTGCAAAACTAGTAACTGCCTATTTCCATAAAATCATCCCTCCCCCTCCAATCACCCAGAGGCCATAAATTCAGAGGGAGATTAGCCATTCACCTTATGAAAATAGGAGAAAACTACTTCATATCTACAACATCCAGACATGGCAGGAAATAATTAGGGACCAAACAACAACAACAAAAAATTCCCAGTGCTTTGGTGTTTGTTTTTTGCCCCAAAGAAAATTAAACTAATAGAACTACAAGACATCTTTTTGAGTAATATTACAAAAAGACTAGTGCTCAGTTTTTCTGACAAGAAGCAACTGAATGGTGATAAGCAACCTTTCCTATCTCTCTTCTCCATTAGAAGAGTAATAAAGTTCTTTGTAATAAAGCTTTTTCTCTACTACCAGACCTCTATGTTATTCAATGAAAACAATAAATTAAAGATTGCACCACTGAATTACTGCTTATTTCCAACCTCTACAAGACAAGAAGATTTATTCAATGAATCCAATCACTCTCCACTGTTATCTTTACTGAGTGTAATGTCTGCACAAAAAGATGTTTCTCTTCGATCTTCTTTCTACTAAAAAGCTTATAGAAGGTCCAAAAGCTAAACTCAAATACAATGTCATCTAAAAATGATTCTATTGCTAATTTAAAACCATCTGACTACAAGACAATCAAATTTTAACAAAAAAATTCACAATGTGGAACCAAATTAATCCATTAGAATGGTAGAAAAATTAATAACATGAAATTAGATTCTATTTTGAATAAGATATGGTCTACAATGGAAAATAATGGTGGTGATGGTGGGATGGTAATCAAAACATGGCTTTGCCTTTAGTGGATTTTTTTGTGTGTTTTGAAGATTAAAAAATTAAACAAGATGAGATTCATTTGTTATTAAAAAATAAAATCCTTTACTGAGATTAAAATAATAAATTCTCATAGGAACTGAATCATACCATACTATCAGACTTCAAACTGAATTCCCAATCAAGTTGCTGATCTAGTCCCTCATTAATCTATAGGAACTTGGAAATTCCTAGAAGTCAAATCTGACCTAACTATACAGCTCACACTTGGGTTTTTGTTCCACAATGATGCTGAGACATTAGAAGTAGGAAGGATCGTACTGAGCTCACCACTACTAGAAAAGAATGTTGTCTCAAGCAAAAAAAAAAAAAAAAAAAAAAAAGAATTCAGTGGATAAAGTATCATTTTCCCAATATCCTTTTATAGTGTTTTTCTTGACTAATTAACTTTGGTGCTCTCTCCTCAGTTTGAAATGATAACAATGACCTCCATCATAGCTTTTTTCTCCTTATCAATTTGCTTTTCCTGTGTCTTGTATAGGTTTGTCCTTAGCATAACACTTTGCTTACTTTCTTACATAGACCATGCTTTTTTTTCTTAAAAAAAAAACTTTATTTAGTTACTGTGAGATCAATGATTACTATCCCTTATTCTTTTTACCGAATAAGTTCTATTCCTAATCTTTATTTTATGTTTGTATATAACTCTTATTTCCTATCCCTCCTGATTCCTTTGTTTTACTTCTAAGCTACCTTGCATTCCTGTTACTTAATCCACCCCTCTCCAGTGACCCTTCCCTTATTCTTGCCTTCCACTTTCCCCATGTTTTCTTGTTTCTATCTGAAATTCGAAGACTATTATAGTCTTCCAAGTAAATGTATATTGTTCTCTCTTTTTCCCATTTCTATTAATCTGCACACCCTTCTATACTCCGACTTGTCCTATTCCCACATTCCCTTATTTCTTTATAAATTTAGAAGACTTTTATTCCTTTCTAAGTGTATATGTTGTTCTCTCTTTAATCCACATCTGATGTGAGTTAGATTTTTTTTTAAAAAATCCCTCCCTTAGCAGTAAACTGGGAAAAAAAATTTTACATTCAAGAGTTATGGTAAAAGCCTCATTTCTAAAATATATAGAAAATTGACTCAAATTTATAAGAATACAAGTCATTCTCCAGTTGATAAATGGTCAAATGATATGAACAGACAATTTTCAGATAGATATTAAGACCATTTCAAGTCATATGAAAAAATGCTCTGAATCACTCCCTATTGATCAGAGAAATGTAAATTAAGATAACTCTGAGATACCACAATGCACTTCTCAGATTGGCTAGGATGACAAGAAAATACAATGATGAATGTTGGAGGGGATGTGGAAAAACTGGGACACTGATACACTGTTGGTGGAGTCGTGAACTGGTCCAACCATTATAGAAAGCAATATGTAAATAGCCCAAAGGACTATCAAACTATGCATACCCTTGATCCAGCAGTGTCTTGACTGGGCCTGTATTCCAAAGAGATCATAAAAAAGGGGAAAAGACCCACATGTGCAAAAATGTTGGTAGCAATCCTTTTGTAGTGGCAAGAAACTGGAAACTGTGGATGCCCATCAGTTGGAAAATGGCTGAATAAGTTACGGTATATGAATGTTATGGAATATTATTGTTGTATAGGAAATGATCATCAGAATGATTTTAGGGAAGTCTGGAGAGATTTACATGAACTGATGCTAAGTGAAGTGAGTAGAACCAGGAGAACATTGTACACAACAACAAGAAAAATATGTGATGATCAACTCTGACAGACATGGCTCTTAATAGTGAGGTGATTCAGGCCAGTTCCAAAGGTCTTGTCATGGAGAGAGCCATCTGCACCCAAAGAAAGGAACTTGGGGATTGAGTGTGGATCACAACATTGTATTTTTACTTTTTTGTTATTGTTTGCTTATATTTTCTTTCTCATTTTTTTCCTTTTTGATCTTATTTTTCTTGTGCAGCATGATAATTGTGGAAATATGTATAGAAAAATTGCACATGTTTAACATTATTAGATTACTTGCTGTCTAAAGGAGGGGATGATGGGAAGGGAAGGGGAAAACTTTTGGAACACAAGGTTTTACAAAGGTGAATGTTAAAAATTATATGTGCATATGTTTTGAAAATGAAAAGTTTTATATAAAAAAATCCCTCCCTTATCTTTCCCCCCTCCCTATTTCCTTACTTTTTTATTTTTTTCTGAATTTAAAAAAACTTTTATGCCCTTGTAGATACATTGTATATTTTTCCCTCTTTAACCTATTTCCAATGATAGTGAGGTTCTAGAACTACCAGCCCTCCTCCCCCTTCTAATTTATTTGTTTCAGTTCTTTCTCTCACACTTCATTCGTTTAAGATTTTTACCTTTTCATCCATGATTTTGCCTTTTAGAGTTACATCACACTCAACTTCAATCTTTCTTTCAAACTGTGCAATTATTAAGACGATCTTAGACATACAGTTTACATTTTCATGTATAAAAAGTAGACAGTTTGTTGTTGTTGAGTTCCTTTTATTGTTTTTGATTTTTACCTTACATTTTGCTTGGTTCTTATGTGTCAGATTTTCTTTTAAGTTTAGGTCTTTTTACAACAAAGTCTTGAAAGTCTATCAATTCATTGAATGTCTACTTTTTTTCATTTAGAATTATGCTCAACTTTTCTGGGTATGACATTTTTGAGTATAACCCCAATTAGTTTGTCCTTTGATATTTAATGTTCTGAGTCCTGTGGTCTTTTAATGTAACTACTGCTAAATCTTGTGTGACTAATTGTATCTCCACCATGTCTGAATTGTTTGTTTTTATTTTTTTTATTTTTTCTTAGTGTTCTTAACATTTTCTCCTTGGGCTAGGGGTTTCAGAATTTGACTATGTATGATATTCCTGTGGATTTTCCTCATAGGATCTCTTTCAGGGAGTGATCAGTGGATTTTTTTTTCCTATTTCTATTTTGCCCTTTTGTTCTAATACATCAGGACAACTTTCTTTATTTCTTATATTATTGTATCAAAATTCTTTTTTGAGCATAGCTTTTAGGTAATCCTATAATTCTTATCTTTTCTCAATCTGTTCTCCAGATCAGTTGTTTTTCTTATGGAATGTTTTACATTCTTTTTTATATTTTCATTCTTTATATAGTGACACCTTAGCACCCATCTGTTTCAAAATTGAATTTGATATTTGATAAATTTTTATAAGAATAAAATTCTTTGGCACTTAACACTTGCTCAGAATTCACAGCACTTGGTTGTTGTCTTGACCAAGAAGTGAGGATGTGATGTTGGCCAGGAATACCGCCCATCTCCTACCAGCGTATCTACTATAGCCCTTAGCCATGGGCAGCTCTTCAGTAAGTACATGAGACTGTCAGACTGGAAACAATGATACAGAGGTTGTGCTCTTTGACGGACAGTTCCTACAGGATGATGTGACTGTATTGTATAGTCTCCTGGCTCCTGAAACAGTAATATTAGAAGGGACATGGAGCAACCAGTAAGCTCAGCAGGAGAAGAAGCAGCAGGAGCGAGACAAGCAGTGATGGCACAAGCATCAGTGGCTGAAGCCAAGGTAGAGGATGGCAGTAGAGAACCCAGGACTCCTGACAGCCCATGCAGTGGCCAGGGCTGTGGAGAGCAAGGGACCATAGCTTCTACTTTCACATCCATGTCTCCCCTCCCCTCCAAAGGAAGTTTAGAGTGTAAAGAGAGCATAATAGTTGTGGTTCCTCTCAAAAAGGGAGTTGTATCAAGAAGCTTTGCTGGACTGATTTGGATGAGCTGGTTTGTTTTCCTACAGCTGGAAGCCCCACTTGCGTCTTTGGGTAATTGGGTAGGGAAGAATAGTTATGCTGTGGACTATATACTTACTCCTTATGGGAAAAATGTGTTCACTACTAGTTATTTTTGCCAATAATCATGTCTGCTGAAACCAATTAGCAATGAGTATTAAGGTACCACTGTATTTTGTTTTATTATTTCTTGGTCTCATAACTTGACTGGCTTTCCTTTGCCCAATTCTAATTTTTAAGGAGTCATTTTCTTCCTTAAGATTCTGGCTCTCATTTTCCAATTAGTTCACTTTCTTTTCATAATCTTCTTGTTTTTGTTGGACTGGTCTTACTTTTTAAAAAAATTCTCTAATCTCTCCGATGAGGGGAGTCCCAAAACTCTCTCACTCTCTATCTTGGACTTTGAGGGGAAAGCTTGGGAAATTCCCTCAGAGAAACTCTCCCCTGAAAGAATAACTCCAGGGAATAAAGATAAAGTGATTTCATTCTGTTTATCTTGGTGGGACTAGTTGAGTCCAAGACTACTCCTACTCAGTCCTAGCTGGAGATAGAGATTTCTATCCAATTCAATCAAGTTGGAGATTAGTCCAGGAATACTCATTCAAATGGAAAATTTCTATTCAATTCAGAAAATCTCTATCTGATTCCAACTCAAACTGCCCCCCAGCCTCCAGCCAAAGTTTCAATTCTAAAAAGAGGCAACCTGGGGCTCATTCCTTACAGAGGACCTAATCAGGCCAAGGATCCTCTCTCTCTCCTTGGCATAGCTGCAACTCTCTGCCCCCTGAAAACACTTCTATTTTCAGCATTACTCCTCTTTATCTCTCTCACCTATTTCCCTAACAAGACCCTATTTACCTCTCCTTTGGGATTTCTCTGTTAGATCTTTACTTCTCTATCAGGACCCTGCCACTAAGGAAGTTAGCCTGCAAAAACTGACTTCTCAGTTCTAATAATAAACTTCTTTTGCCAGTTTAACTTTTCAGGTTCGAAAATTCATTTAAGAATGATCTGCGCCAACCAGAAGGGGGTTCTCACAACTCCCTGCCCTGTTTTGAACCTCATCATTTTTGGCTCCCTGACCAGGAATGGAGGGTCACTGAACCTCATCATCTCATTTGATTTTTAAAGTTTGTTTTTTTTTAAGTTCTTCTATGAATTCATTTTGGGCAGTTAACCACTTGATATTATTAGGATAAATGTGGTTTGTTTTTGTTTTTGTTTTTGTTTTTTTGCTTCAGTAGTCTCTTCTGAAGACAAACCCTGGTCTTCTATTTTCATAATAACTTTCTATATTTTGGTTCTTTCTTCTTTGCTCATTTTTTTAAATCACCTCTAGTCTTGGGGTATGGAGGATGTGACTCAGGCTTCAGGTCCTCCTTCAGTTATGCTCTCTGACCTGGAACTGAAATCAAGAACTTCACTGTCTTGCCAGTGCCTACAGCCAGCAGGCTTCCTACCCTACTGATTCTGTACACTCCTGGGCAGTCATGTGCTGGTTCCTTCTTGACCAGGGACACCTTTGACAGAACATTGGGCAAAGGTTCCCTCAATCTTCCCATGCAGACTTGTCTGGGAGGTGAACATTCCTGTGGCTGGGGCTGAGGCAACATCCCCCAACCCGATTAGTCCCAGACCTCACTTCTTACTGTTTCAGCGGAGCTACTGTGGAGGTGTTTACACTTCACATGAGCCAAACCACTCTCCCGGGATTTTTCTTCTTATTTTTTCCAATTGTCCTGAAAGATCATTCACTCTTCTACTCCAACTCTTTTTTTAACCACTCTACTTTTGCTCTGAAATGCTAAATTGTCTTCTTTCTGGAAAAATCCTATTCTACCATCTTTCCAAAATCCTCTCCTGCTTTTTTTTCCCTTCTTGGAGGATTCTCTGCCTTAGGACTATTAGTGATCTTTGAAACTTCATGAAAAATGAGAAATATAAGCAGAATTTGTTAAATGTCACTAGTCACCAAGATTCGCTAGTATCCTATCCTCACAAAAAAGGATCATATAGGAGAGTTTTATGAAGATAAATTCCAAAACACTGGAAAATTGGGTTTTCCAAGACTCTTTAAGTCATTTTTCTCCCCTGAGGTCTCTTCATAGAGAATAAAATCTGAGAGCTGACATAAGACATTTAAATTAAGTAAAAAAAAAATGAACAATATGTTGTTTGAAACCTGAAATCCCTATTCCATAAGAGTCTAAAGCAAAGAGAATCTCTTTCCTTTTCTCTTCCTAAAAGTTCGTAAGACCAAATAAAATTTAAAAACCATCCATTTTCCTTTCCAATGGAAACTCTTTAGTAATAAAATGAAAAGGCTTCAGCTATCCTCCGTGGCAACAGCTTCCATGGTTACCTAATTTAATGATGTTGTAAAGCTCTAGTGGTTGCACACTCCACAGATAATACATTAAAGTGTGGTTCAGGCTGAGAAATAACCTGACATCAAAGCCTCTTAAGGAAAGAACATTCATTAACCATGAAATCAGGAAATGGTTTTATCCTTTAAAAAAAATGAAAACTCAAAATGTTAAAGTCAATGGAAGTCCTATAGAAAGTCCAGAGAAGACTGTTATCTTTCATCATTCTGACTTAGTGTGAAAGGGATGAACATACATCACATTATGTCAAATTAACCCACATTATGCTGTATGTGTTCCTCTTAATGCACATTCATGAGTTCTAAGCTGTCAAGTCCCCTGAGGACAAATAAGAATGCCAGGACCTGCTAATGATGCAACTTTAAATCCTTCCAGGGATGAAATAGCTAATGCTCCAAATATTCCTCTAAAAAGGAAATTTGCTATTTAAATAATTGAGAGTGTTTGAAGGAAAAGTAAAAAAAAAAAAAAAAAAAAAAAAAAAAAAAAAAAAAACCCACAGAACAGTAGCAATGTATTTGTTATTCCTTTTACAAGTTGAGAAAATTCCAAGTACTCTTTGAGTGCAAAACTTTATATTTCATTCCTATTTGTGCTCCTGGCTCATTAGACTATTCAGGAGTTACTCAAATATTATGAAGGGTCTTCCTTTCCCACTAATCAAATAGTATAATGCATGATTCCATCACAGTTCCCAGCTCACTTTTTGCTTGGCAATCTGTTAGGTTTAGCATATCACTAGTGCTCTCAGTGACAGGAAGAAATGTTATGACAAAGTCATGTTTTGGCTCAAGTAGAGGGTGTAGATGGTAGGAAAATTCTGCCAATTCTTTTCCTCCTCTTCACATTCTCTCCACATTGATCTGTATTTTTTGAATATGTAATATGGTTTCCATTAAAATCCTACTCCACTGTGTCATAGAGAGACTCTAGATCCTCAGTCTATACCAATAAAGGTTCTATCAAGATGGAAAGGCATATAGTCCTGGCAATATACCACATGTAGTGTTCTGTAGCTGAGCTAAATTTGGAGAATATCATGGCCAATTTGGATGCAAAATAATGCATTTTCAATTTAATGCAACCTCATAGATCAAGTTTAGAGAGGTTGAGATCTGTTTCAGTGGAAATAGTATTCACATCAATAAAATCATTGAAGTATATATATTGGCACATATTAAATTGCTTATAAGCAATCTTTAATACTTTCATGTATTTTTTTAATCCTCAAAATAATCTGGAACTCTTTGGGAAAAATTGTTTAGTCTCTCATTTTTCACCTATCCTCCTCATTCTCATAATGTCTAGTAGATTGCTGGATTTATAATGAATGCTAAACAAAGATTGTGTATTGACAAGAAAAGTCAGTGACAGCTTCTGATACCATTGAAATTAACCAACCTCAGTTTTCCTAAATATTCTTTCATCCCTGTAAAATGAATTTTAAAAAATCCTCATGACTCTTGGGGAGTTTCCCATTTTGTTGGAAAAACAAAACATGTACACTTGGAGAGATAACTTACAAGGTAACATTGATGAGGTGAATGAATGAATGAGATCCCTTCGGGTCAGAGATACAGATTCAGAAGTGAAAGAATTTGCTAACCCAGAGGCTGTGGCAAAAAGAGATTTTATTTTGTCCTAAGAGGCTTTCCCCTTAATGGACCTATTTCTTTTTTTTTTTTTTTTAAATTTAATAGCCTTTTATTTACAGGTTATATGCATGGGTAACTTTACAGAATTAACAATTGCCAAACCTCTTGTTCCAATTTTTCACCTCTTACCCCCCATCCCCTCCCCTAGATGGCAGGATGACCAGTAGATGTTAAATACATTAAAATATAAATTAGATACACAATAAGTATACATGACCAAAACGTTATTTTGCTGTACAAAAAGAATCAGACTCTGAAATATTGTACAATTAGCTTGTGAAGGAAATCAAAAATGCAGGTGGGCATAAATATAGGGATTGGGAATTCAATGTAATGGTTTTTAGTCATCACCCAGAGTTCTTTCTCTGGGCGTAGCTGGTTCAGTTCATTACTGCTCCACTGGAAATGATTTGGTTGATCTCCTTGCTGAGGATGGCCAGGTCCATCAGAACTGGTCATCATATAGTATCGTTGTTGAAGTATATAATGATCTCCTGGTAATGGGCCTATTTCTTAATGAAAAAATATTTGCAAAGAATGACTGGCAAAGACCGACTTTAAGAGCAAATCTGGGGTGGTTTTGAATTGAGAATCAGACTAGGATTTCTCAATTGAATGAAAATTTAGAATTTCCTGTATGAGGATGTGACTTCCCAAAAGATCAGTGGGAGTTGATTTGCCCTTGGACAATGTTGTTTTTTTCATCCTGAGAAGATGGGTCCCCTCTCTAGACTCCTTGGAGCCTGGGAAAAACTCGCTCTCCTGCTTTGCAGATTAAAGGGGACAACTTTATTGTACATAATTTTTCACTTGCGTCAATATGATGTAATAAGTTCAAAAAAAAGTACAAATAGATTGTGATACTTCTGAGGTATTTTCTATAGGCAGCTGGGTGGATGGTCCAGTAGAAAGTTTAAATGGTTTAAGGAAAGACTTGAATTCATATCCTCCCTCAAATACTGTGTGCAAATTACTTAATTTCTAACTTCCTCTGTTCCTCCTCTGTAAAAGAAGAGGATTAACTTGATGGCTTCTAAAATCCCTTCCAGCTTTAATTCTATGATTTAATTAATAGTATGCTGATATATTATTACATTCACAGAGATACAATTGATATTTACAATTTACAGAGTACATTGTATATATCATCACATTTGTAATGCAAAACAACCTGATGAGATTGTTTACATAAAATTATCCTAATTTTATAGATGATAAAACCCAAGATTGTAGAAATGAAATGGCCTGCATAAGTAGAAATCAAGATTTCAGTCGTGATCTTTTAGGTCTAAATTAGTTTTTGTTCCTGTATTAGCACTGATTTTCTACAGCAGGCCTTCTTAAACTTTTTCCACTTGGGACCTTTTTTCACCTAAGAAATTTTTACAAAACAAATCTGGGTCAAGGTGTTTCTGGCAATGTTTATACACGTACAGAGCAAAGTGTACATATTGTGTGTTCAGAACCAAGATAACAGTGAAGCACAATGCACCAAGGGCAGATTATTTCTGCTTTTAATTTTTAATTAAATTTTGGTCATTTTTGCAATCCCCATATTCTTATGGGGTCATGACCCACAATTTAAGAAGCTTTGCTCTACACCAATTCCCTATTTGATGTTATCTCCCCTTTTCTTGCTCACTTTTTGGAAATAATTATGATCCTTTCTATTCTCTCTCAACTCCTCACACCAAAGACTCCAGTAAAAGGGGAGACAGATTTTCAACTTCTTCAGACTCTGCTATTTCTGAAATAAGTATACCAAGTCTTTAAGTTCTGTAAGAGATTTTATTGTTTTAAACCAGAGGAAACTATAGTCTAAAATTTGCATAGAAAAAAAAGTTACTAAGGTATAAATAAAACTTAAAACTTAGAACAGTAGGTAGCTGTAGTCCTAAATGAAAAATTCAAATGGAACTAGGACTTGATCTTCTTCAGCTTCTCCTATTCCCTAATCTATGTTCCTTCCTCTTTATCCTTGGAATCACTGCAAGTCAAATCCTTAATGGATGTGATGCTGGCCAAACTTCTCAAGCTTGAGTAAGATGATATTTGGAAAGAGTTTTTGATTAACAATCATAGTTAAATGATTGGATTTAGATCTGCTAAATTGTGTGACATTGAGCAAATCACTTAAACTTTCTAGACCTCAGTTTTCCTTATTTGTAAAATGAGAGGGTCAGAGTCAATAATTCATATAAAATCTCTTCCAATTCTAAATTCTATGGATTTCATTTTGGTAAGGCTGTTTGTAACATAATCCCTTTCTAGAATCTAGAGAGGGAATACTATTTAATAATACTATATTTGAAGCCTGGCTCCAAAGCCACGGTCTTAATACTATTTTGCACTGACTTTCTCATTCTCCCACTTGCCTCTTAGCAAATACACCCTCACCTTGATCTATGTTTTTCTTTCAAGGGTTTGTTTTACTTAAGCAATTTCAGTAGCTGCTTTGCTAAAATTGCTTATATCCATGTGAAATATGTTACTTCTCTATTTTCTTCTAGACTACAACTTGGTGTCTTGTCCTACTGTTCATCAATTTTTCTATATTTTTATTATATGGAAGATGCTTCTTCAACCAATTAACCTATCAATAAACATTTAATAAATGCTGACTGCATAGGCAAACTTGGCATAAAGTGATGGAGAGACAGACTAAATTGAGAAATTCCTTGACCTCAGAGAGTTTATATTCCACTGAGAAAATCATTTGTACACAGACAAGTACATACAACAAGGTAATTTGGGTGAGAATGGGAAACATTAACAATAAAAAAATCAAGAAAGGTCTCTTGCAGGAGGTGACATTTAAGCTGATCTTTTAAAAAATATAGATGTTCAAAGAAGCAGAAGTGAGGAAGGAGAATCAGAGGTGAAAGAGAGAGAATATCTGAGACATAGGGGATAATCCACAAAAGAACAGAGGTGGAAAGTGGATCATCATGTACAGAGAACAGAAAATGGGTCAAGTGCTGAACTATAAAGTTTATTCACCTAGAAGGAGTATTATGTAATCAGTATAAAAAGGTAGGCTTGATCTATTTTCCTTGACTTATAAAAATATACACAAAATAAAACTGAGAGAATGGGGGAAAATTATGTATCAAGTCAAAACAAAAAAAAAAAATCAAGAATTTCAACCATTCTGTCTGATAAGGTGAAAACATTTTCAAAAATTAAAAAGGATATGGAAAGATTCCTATAAAATGTAAAATTTTAGTTGGGACTTAAAGGCAGCTAGAAAAGTTAATATTTGGAACTGATGAGGGAGAACATTCCAAGCATGGGGGACAGCTCGAAAGAATGCCCAGAATCAACATATGGAGTATCTTGTTGATGGAACAGCCAGCAGGCAGTTCTTCCCACAGTAATTATTTCCTATTTACCTGTATATAACTTGTTTTGTGCATATTTGTTTATATATTATCTCCCCCATTAATATTTCGAATTCTTTGGTGGCATTAATGTTCTTTTCAGTATTTTTTTGTATTGCCAGTGTTTAGCACAGTGTCTGGCACATAGTAGATCCTTTATAAATAACAAAACTGATAACACATTAATGGATTTATTACGTCATCTTCTAAATTGAACTAATATACATGTTTTCAGCACCATATGAAACTTTTTTTAAAAACTGACAATATATTAGGGTATATAGCAGAAATATAGCAAACAAATGTAAACAGGAAGAAATAATCTATATCGTCATAGACCAAAATGCAATTTTAAAAAAGCCATTGGTTCTAGGAGCACAAACAAAAGAAACAGGCCCAAATGGAGATTTAGTAATGAAATTCCAAATAACAAATAGGTCAAAGGACAAATCATAGAAACAATTAATAACTTTGTAAAAGAAAACTAAAATGATGAAAAAAACATTTTAAAAATTACTAAGATGAAGCTAAAGTCATCCTCAAGGGCAAAACTATTTCTTCACAAATATACATTAACAAAATTGAATAAGAGGGCATTGATGAACTGAATATATCTTTGGAAAATTAGAAAGCCCCAAAAAAGAAACATCTAAAATAAGTCTAAAAGAGGGGATATTAAAAAGTATAGGAAAAATAAATTGGGAACAAAAGCAGTAGAAATGATCAATAAAACTAAAATTTGATTCTTTGCAGCCACCAAAAAAAAATTGATAAACTTATAACTGAGCTGATTTTTTTCAATAAAGAACAGGAAATCCAATCAACAAATTAAAAAACTGAGTAAGGATTAAATACAAAAAATCAAGATGTGAGGAAAATAACAAAAGCATATTATGTGGAATTATATGCTAACAAAACTGAGAATACCAAAGAACAAGAGGAATATCTTTAAAAATATAAAATACCCAAACTATCAGAAGATCAGATAGAGATCTTAACCTAATCTTAGGAAAGGAAATAGATCTACCTATAAAGAAGGTATAAAGAAAACTAAAGTAGAATAGAGGTAGAAAGGCAGAGTGATCTATGCCCTGATATATTTACAGGAGAATACCATCAAACTTTTAAATAATAATTAGTATTTATACTTCAAAAATCATTCACATCAAAAAAGAAAGCACCCTTCCATAATCTTTTCTTTTTTTGAGACAAATATAATCATCTTAATACCCAAAACAAGGAAAGATAAAACATAGAAAGAATAACATGCCAATATCATTCTTGAAAATTGATTTAAAGTTTTTAAGTAAAATTCGATCAAAAAAGTACATCAATTTTCCAAAAGAATCATTCATTATTACCAAATGAAATGAAGGGGATACAAAGATAGTCTGACATTAGGAAAAGAAAAAACATAATTAACCATATTCAAATCCAAATCATCCAAAACTATAATCATCTCAATAGATTCAATGCCACCAAAGAATTTGAAATATAATGGCGGAGATAATATATGAACAAATACACACAAAGCAAGGTCTACTGTCTTTAAGAAACGTACCTTATGTTAAAAAAATTTGGCATAGAAATAGTCTTTTTAATATCACAAAAAGCATCTATCTAAAACCTAAAGTAAGCATTATGTGCAATGAGGATGTATTAGAACATTTTAAGATAAATACATGATTAGTAAGAATGCTTAGTTTCCATATTATTTACATTATTTTTGGGGAAAATTAGCAACAACAGTAAAACAAGAGAAGAAATTAAAGACTTAAAAACAGGTAAAGAATAGATAAAATTATCCCTATTTGATGATGATACATTATACTTGGAAAATTCAAGAGAATCAATAAAGGTACTAACTGAGATAATTGACAAGCTTCAGTAAACATATAATCTACAATAAACTCTCTAAAATTTCTATGTCATAAAAACAAATGATAGGAAGGAAAATCCAATTCCAAATAAAATATCTGAGAATCTACTTACCAAAGCACATAAAAGAATTGTCAAGATTCCATTGGCCATTGTTAGTACTTGATAAATATTCCTTGACTAACTCATTAACTGAAAAAGAGCCATTCTCCAATGGATTAGTGATTATATAATATGAAATTTTCAAAAGAACAAATGCAAACTATCAAAGACATAGGAAAAAGACCCCCAAATGAAAAGAACTTTGAAGTTTCTTACTCATATCTTTCATACTGACAATGATAACAAAAGATAAAAAGGAAAACTATTGGAAAGGCTTGAAGAGGACAGTAATACTTAGGTATTATACATAAAGCTATATTTCTCCAACCATTTCAGAAAATAATTTGGAACTAAATTCCATAATATTTGGAAGTGTATATTCCATTTTACCCAGGAAAAAAATCCTATTATTCATTTAACCCTGGTTAAAGTGAAAGGAGTCAGATGTATTAAAAATGTTATACTTTTTTGTTGTTACCAAAAAATGGGGGAGTAAAAGTGAGTACCCATTAATAGAAGATTACCACAACAACCTTGTGATGTAGGTATTAAAAAAATAACAAATTTCCATTTTTAGTATACTGAAGAGCTAGGACCTAAAGAAGTGAAATGATATATCCATGATTCTATGGTCAGTAAGTAGGAGAGATGAAGACTTAGACCCAAATTCCTAGTTCAATGTATCTCAATCTATAATGTACTACCCTCAGCACTGATAAGAAACTGAATTTGTTTATTATACACACACATGTGCACACACACATATTTTTAAAAAGCTTTCTTATATTCAAATTTATCACAGTAAATTCAATATAACATAGAATTAAAAGTTACTTCTTATTCCTTGCTTAATTGGTGATAATTGAACTATATGTAACTAGCATCACTTGATTTCAGAAAGGTTTGGAGAGACTTACATGAATTGTAGCTAAGTGAAGTGAGTAGAATCATAATGACATTGCACCCAGCAACAAGATTATGTGATGATCAACTGTGATGAACATGGCTCTTTTCATCAATGAGGAGATTCAGGTCAATTCCAATAGACTTGTGGGTGGAGGGAGCCATCTGCATCCAGAGGGAAGACTATGGAGACTGAATGTGGATCACAACATAATATTTTATCTTTTTTGTCATTTGCTTGCTTGTTTTATTTTCTTTCTCTTTTTTTTTTGTTTTGATCTGATTTTTCTTGTGCAGCATGATAAATCTGGAAATATATTTAGAAGAATTGCATGTTTGACCTATATTGGATTACTTGCTGTCTAAGGGAGGAGGCGTGGAGAAAAGGGAGAAAAATTTGGAACACAAAGTTTTGCAAGGGTAAATGTTGAAAACTATCTTTGCTTATATTTTGAAAATAAAAAGCTATTATTAAAAAAATTTTTTAAGAAAGAAAAATAACTAGCATTACTGTAAAGGCTATTCCACACTGACAAGAATTTTTTGACTTCTCCATTTTCTTAATTCAAAAATTCTTTTGGTCTCCAATGCTTTCCCAAGCAAATGGATAGAAGCAAAACCAAGCCTATGGAGTAAGATCATTGTCTTTATTATGTGGCAAGCAACAAACCTATGCCTGCTACCACCATAATCCTATAAAATAGATAGCATAAATAAATTTATTTCATTTACTTATGAAGAAACTGAAACTTGGAGACTGTTAAGTAATTTGTCCATTTCCTTCTCCACTTCATTTTAATGATGAGGAACTGAAACAAATAGGGTTAAGAGACTTGCCCAGAGTCACACAGTTGGCAAGTGTCTGAGCAGGATTGGAACTCAGAAAGATGAGTCTATCTGATTCAAAGTCCTGCCCTATATGCAACACCTTGCTGCCCCATGCTCCCTACTTTTGGGACAACTACTCTTCTTTGCTACCATCTGTATATATACAGATTCTAATAACTTTCTTCACATCAAGGAGATGGGAGAGAATATGGCTAAAGTTATTTTCTTCTGCATTGTCTAAAGCTTCACTCAGCCAGGACACATAAAAATTTTGTTAGAGGTCTTCAGACTATAGCAAAATCATTTATTTTGACCAATTCTATTATTATTCCCACAGTTTCTGGCCTCAGGGACTTCTGATTTGAAGTTAGAAAATTCCTCCTGTTAAATTTCTATCAGTCTCAAACCATTTTAGGAATTCTGTAAAATGAGCTGGAGAAGGAAATAGAAGATCACTCCAGTATTTTTTCCAAGAAAACTCAAAATGAGATCATTAAGAGTTGGACAGACTGAAATGATTGAATAACAAGAACAGTCCAGTCCAAAATTCAAACATGTAGGAAAAACCTTAAGAGCCTATATCTCTGTTTTTCAAATGAGGATTTAAAATGAAGTTTACATTCTGAAGGCCACACAGCAACGTAATGATAGATCCAGAAGTATCCTTAATTCATGTTTCCTAGCTATTTCAATTATGCAATCTTGTCTCTCCCATAAAAGTTTTCACTTTATGGATTCCATTTATGCCAACTGTTAGTTCTGGCAGAACTTAGAGAAAGTAGAAAGAAAACTTAAGTGAAATGTCTGTATATTTATTTAACTTATATGCAAAGTACATTATGTGAAATGCCAGGCTGAATGAATCAAAACCCAGAGTTAAGGTTGCCGGCAGAAATATCAACAATCTCAGATATGCAGATGATACAATTCTTACAGCAGAAAGTGAAGAGGAGTTAAGAAGCCTCTTCATGAAGGTGAAAGAGAAGTGTGTAAAAACTGGCTTAGTTTAACATAAAAAACTAAAGATCTTGGCAACTGGTCCCATCACTTCCTATCAAATAGAAGAAGAAATTGATTCAATGTCAAATTTTATATTCTTGGGCTCAAAGATCACTACAAATAGTAACTGCAGCCATGAAATTAAAAGATACTGGCTCCTTGGAAGGGAAGTTATGGCAAATCTGGAGAGCATATAAAAAAGCAGAGACATCACCTTGCAAACAAAGGTCTGTGGTCAATGCTAATAGGTTTTCCCAGTTCAAAATATGACTGTAAGAATTGGACAATGAGGAAATGAGTGCTACAGAATGAACATATTCTAATTGTAATACTAGAGAAGATTTTTTTTTAGTTCCTTGAACAGCAAAAAGATAAAATCAGTTAATACTTAAAGAAATTAATTCAGGTTCTTCAGTGGAAGATCTAATACCGAAGTTGAAGCTTAAATACTTTCACTACATAAGTGAAAATCATTGAAAAAGACCCTAATCTGGATAAGTTTAATAGATAATGTTATAAAAAAAAATGAACATGAGCTTGGACACCCTTTGACAGATAGTGGAGGATAGTAGAGGCTGGTGTGCTATCGTTGAGGGGATCACAAGGACTGAGTGAGTGAAACAGCAATAACAGCAATGATATTTTGGCACAAATTAAATTAGGGAGAAAAAGGTAAAAATAACAGAATTGAATAAGGATAAGATCAGAAGTTGAAAGAACTTATTAGCATAGGTTTTGGCTTAATCTTTTTTTCCATTTTGGTAAATAGGACTTTCAATTCTATGTATCTATCTCACCTTTTTATATATTGGTTAATCTTGTAAGAACAGAACCGAAGTTTCCTTTTCATTCTCTTCTACACATTGATTCTGAGAAAATATGGCAGAAAATGCCCCAAAAAACAAACTGCATCTACACACATCTATTCTCCACCTAATTCTCACCTTTGTTTGCTCTATAGATATACCTTTCTCCATTACTAGGTATTCAGATATCAAAACTCCTTAGTATAGCTTTATCTTTTAATGACAACTACAGTTTATTTCAACTAAATAAGCTAACATTTTGGCACTATGAAGATAGAAACCATAAGTTTTAAAACTGAAAGGAAACAGAGATGATCTGGTTCCTCACTTACCATTGAGGAAACTTAGGTTCAGAAAAGTTAAGTCACAGGTCATACAAATAGAGTCAAAGGTAGGTTATGAACTCAGGTCTTCTGACATTAGAGTCAGTCTTATTTCTTATTATAAAGTACAGATAAGAGATACATGATTGAAAGAAACTAGGTGTGTTAGACTTCCATACCTTCTATTTTTAGGTACATAAAAACAATACATTTCCTGTACAATATATTCACTCACTTAAAGAACACAGTCATATAGAAGATTAACAAATATTTGTTGTTTGAATTATTCAATTTGATGTTTTCTTTGTATCTAAACATATTAGTTTCCAGTATTAACTCAATCTGACCATTTTAAGAGAAAAGCATGATCAACTTGGCAACACAAACAGCTTTCCCACATTAAATTCTTGTAGCTCAGTTCACATTGAATATGCAGTATAACCATAAGCCTTCTTTTTTCCTGGCAAGCAGATGGTCCAGCTGGTGACATCATGTAGAGAAGATTCCTAGAAAAATCACATCTACATAGTGCAAAGATATCTCAAACCATTCTTTTTTATCTTTTTTTTGTATCTTCCTGACAACCAGTATGACCTGTGACTCAGGGGATCACATTAAGCATATTCTCCTCAAAAATTCTCCTCCAAGTTCACTTGGAGCTCAAATTCATTGAAGGAACAAAGAATCAGGTTCAAAGGCTTAAAGAATCAAATTGGGTATTCTCTCTGGTTCATTATTCCCACACTAAGTGGTATATCATAAATGTTTAATAACTGGATCTCTAGATAGGGGATGGGGAAGGAAGATATGGAGATACACACTTTTAAACTTAATCTTCATTAATGGGGGTGATAAGAGTCAAGACCACTTTTCTTTTAAGAAAAAGCATTATAACTTATCTCACTCATCACATTCCCTTGACAAAGATCTGAAATATATACCAGACTAAATTCTAATTGGAAAATCCAAGGAAAATTCACAATGAGTCATTTTTCCAAGTTAAGGAGACTTAGGAGGAAAGACAGAGAAACCTATAGACACTAGCAACATGAGAGGAATAATCTAATGCACAGGGATTTAAAAAAGAGTCATCTGTATACTAGCAAGTATACAACACAAGTCAATCTAGCAGCTCCATCCATTACTGTCCAGATTCAGGCCACAGGTCCAGGCAGAAAAGACACAGTAGGCCCAGAGAAGCAGTCTTTAGTGGAGTCCTTGTTACATCCAGAACAATGAATAAGTTCCAGAAACAAACAGTAGTTTGTGGCTCCAATCCTGTAAGCAGAGCAGGAATTATTTTTAATCTCCAATCCAGGCTAAAACCTGCCATGTAATAACAAAGATAGCAGTCCCAGATTAGAAAAGTGGGCAATTCAATTTCTCTGAACCTGTAGAGCCTCCCAGTGGCTTATCCCAGCAGTGGCTACTGACCAACCAAATCCAAATCTGGGCAAAGAACCTGGAGAATTCAAACTAGGAGGAAAGTAGTAGACCTGGTCCCAGGTTATATCACTTGGTAGCACTGAAACCTTGCAAGTTCCTAACCTGAGGTGTGAAAGCAGCAAAAACAGGCCCTGACTTATAAAATGAGAGACTATTTTTTAAAAAGAAATGATTTAAAAGCAATTAAAAATGATTGTAAAATGTGTACTCCTGTCTCTCAATATTATCATATAGACTTCTGTATATTCAATTGAATCTGAAGGATAGTCGGTACTTTGTTCTACTTTTTCCAGTGTTGTTCTCAATTACCTTCAAGATCAAAAGAAAAAATTAAAAAAGACATTTCATCCAGGAAAATCATGTTACTTGCCCCTTTGTTATTGTTTGAAAATCAATTATATAAATGTAATGTTCTCCGGTTCAGTTTTCTTGGGGTTTCTGTGCAGCCTTCTTTTCAGTTCAGTAATCACCACAAGAGGGTTAAAGTCCAAATCCTTTATTATCTCTTTCAAAGTCTTGTCTCCTTTCCTAGGGCCCAGTTAGCTTTTCTTAAAGACCTTCCAAAGTTTTGGTTTTAGTGGAGAAAATGCAGGACAGGCTAGCCACGGTGCTGATGAAGATGGAATAAATCTCTCTGCCTCCAGTCCTCTGTCTTCTCTGGCCTTTGTAAGCTTCTTCTCTGTGGCTCTCAGTCCCTGCTTATATGATCCAAACTGAGTATAAACCAATCATTATATCACTAGGAAACCATTATTTGTTGTACGATTAAATCAATTATACTGAATCATGCTAAACTAGATAACTATTGTCTTTATCAATTCCACTGATTTAATACCTTGTTTCAAGTTCAGAGTTCAGGCCCATAACATATAAATATGTATAAGTAATGCTTATATCTATACATATGCATTTATGTATATATGTATATACTTCTTATGTATTTGTGTATATTTCTATACACACATATTTAGCTCCTATAGAAAACATTCTGATCTTGTTGCTGATCTCAAAGTGTAGCTTACTACTCCATTAAAAATTTAACTTGCAACTTAATCACATTACAATTTTATCCTGTTCCCACTTTGAGAATATCAGCTATGAGAGTTCCTAGCCTTCCTTTTAACTGCTTCATTACTCAAGAATTTGAAAATTTGTTGTTAGCAAAGTAGATTTTTATGACCTTGCCCAAAGACAGTGTCCCAAAGAAATGTGCAGTACTTTCCTCAAACAGTAAATTTCCCAAACTGTATTTTTCCAACAGTAAATTATTATTTTATCAATTATAAAGCAAAATATACACAATTAAATACTTAACAGTTTTTTAAATGGCCATATTTTTAATAGTTCAATTCATAATCTAACATCAGCTAAGCTAAAAGAGAAATTAATTTTCTAAGGCTACAATTACACCACTCTTTAGATATCATTCAAATTCATAACATTTCTTATATAACCGTTTCCCCAAAATCACATTACAATAAAATTAAAACTCTAGCAATAACATAAACAATATTTTGATTTTAAAAATATAAAACAAAATGTATTCTTGTAATATTATATCACTTGGATATATTTTTGAATCATCTTGTGTGGAAATTCTTTTGTCCATATGTCAACTGGTCATTTTATGCTAATGACATTTAAAAACCAGCAATAAAATAATTCTGAAGTAATTTCACTTTTCATTCTTATTCATGCTATGTCTACATATCACCTCAATAACCAATATTAAATATATTTTTCCTTAAGGTCTAATCTACCTATAGAAGGTCAAATATCACGATTATCCTAATAAGAACATATCTCTCTTTAATTAGACTATATTAACTCAATTCAAATCTGGATTTATAACTACAAATGTTAGCATTCAAAAAATTTTAATTTTCCTAAGGGCCATTACCTGTAAGCACCTCAACTTATGTAATTTTTAATGGCACTGTCATCTTCCTCTTTTGAGACCCATGAGGCACTTCAAAAACATAGAAATCGTAATATAAAGATATATCCTTCATGTAAAGGTTGGTACACATGCTTGTAATGGTCCTTCAAGGGTAAAATGTTGGTATGTTATATACAATTCCATGCTGCAAAATTAATTCTATAATCTCCATTTTAAACATAGTAACATCTTAAGTTGTTAACAAGGCATTTCTCTAACCAGCATTCACAATATAGGAAGTTTCTCATATCCTTCATATTTCGCAAAAAAAAAAAAAAGAAAAGAAAAATCCTCTTCAAGCCTTCTTCCAAAACTCTAAACCTCTAATTCAAACTACCCTAAGGAAAGAGGAAGAGGAAGAATGGGAGAGGGAGAGAGAGGAAGAAGAGAGGAGAGAGAGAAGAATGAAGAAGAGGGGAGAAGAAAAGGAAGAGAGGGAAAGGAGAGGAGGAGGGAGAAGGGTAGAGGGAGAGGGAGAAAGGAAAGAGAGAGAAAGAAAGAGAGAGAGAGAGAGGAAGAGGGGAAGGGAGAGGGGGAGAGAGAATTCCTGTCCTGAAAGATGTTAGGCTTTTGGGGGAAACGATGCAAATGAAGAATATTAGATTCCCCCCCCCCCCGCCAAATTTGAAAAATCTTTTAATTCAGAATTCCTTCAGTATAATTCTTTTATTTGGCAGTTAAATAATAAGGTAGCTGTAGGACAAACACTGTTGTAATAAACTAAATTAATATTCTTATTCTGATTTGAGAAAAGTATATTAGATTAGAAGTATAAGAAAAGGAGTACATTCTGGTAATAGAGTAATTAAGCATCATCCATTATATTAATAACATTAAATTCAAAACTTTATATAATGCAAAAAAAAAGAAATTATCAAGGAAAATTGTCCTTATAGTCTAGTCCCATAGAATAAAACAGAAATTAAAATAATTTAGCCATCACCTCCTAAAAGAAATACCCAAATAAAAACTTCCAGGAATATGATAGCCAAATTCCTTAGCTCCCAGGTCAAGGAGAAAACATTGCAAGCAGCCAGAAAGAAATCATCCAAATATCCTGGAGCCACAAACCCCTCTCCCCTGCCCAAAAAGGACATTCAATGAACTCGCATCTTAAGAGTTTTGTCTCAACCAAACTCAACCAAAAATTTAACATTTTAACATTAACATTAACAACCAAAACATTTAACATCCAAGAGTCAATACCAAGGACTGATTTTAAGGAATTCAATAATGACAATTGTTTATGTTTTTTGTGTGGAAAAAATCATATGATTGATATTGAGACCATAACATCATTTAAATTTAGAGCTAGAAGAGATCCCAGAAGCCATTAAATACAACTTCCTTAATTTACAAATGTGGAAACAAGTGTGGTGAGGAGAGGTCACTTTCTTGTGATCACACACAACTGCATAGTGTCCAGAGTAGCAACTGACCCTATGTTTTCTTGTCCATCCATCCTCATTACTCCATGGTTTTTCTCTTGGAAAGTCAAAGAAATTATGCAAGGACAGAACAAAGAAGTCTGATCCAGCGCAGTGGTGAGTTTTTCCCTAGAGGGTTAGAGCAGAGCACAAAGGATTTGACTTGTCTACTTACTTAGATATGTACACCCTTAATATTGTATAGCCCTTTAAAAAAAAAGTCTAATGTGGAAAAGAGAAAAAAAAAGGCCCTTGAGCACTGTGTGTGCAGCTTTTCATCTCTCTGAAAGGCTCTATAATGAAGAGAGATTTATCCACTTTAAATTGCAATATGTGCATAAAATGAACCCTACTTGCTGTTTATAAGACTTACTTTTTATTTGTAGCGTGTAAAGCCAGCAGGAACATGACCACTCACAGTTTGTCCTTATACCTTCAGCCCTGGGGTGGAGAGGAGAGCAAAACTGTAAGTGAAATATGTTGCCTATTGTGTAACCTAATGAGACACAAGGAAAAGCTTCCCTATGTCAAATGCTGTTCTTGCATCCTCCTGAGTTCTGTCTACAGATTACAGTAGGGCAGAGAAGACTGTCCAATGAGCTTGTTACTCTGCTTTGGTTTCAGGTATGACTTGTCTTTCTGTGTCCTGAAGGAAATATGTAAAGGCTCAGTTTTCACAGGGCCTTGATTCTCAAGCTTTTCAGCTAAATTTACCTCCTCCAAAAACCTGTATATGCATAAATCCATTGAAAAGTGGCACCCCATCTCCACCACACATGAACCAATCTCTGAAAATAGTCTTATCTAGAGACTTTCTAATTCTTGATTTTAAAGGGAAATGAGCAACATTTCCAACAGTCATCCTTCTCTGGAAATGCTCAAAAGAAGCTTTGAAACTAGGAAAAAGGCTGAGGAAGAGGAGCAAAATTTTCCAGTGGCATTAGGTTTATATGAGGATGCTAGACAGCTGACTAGCAGACCACTGAAGTACAGAAGCCCTGCAGTGTGATCACAACCCTGTCCCTGTTAGGGTAGTTAGTGCATAATCAAATAGTAGCTGCATCTGCAACCAGTGGCTAAAATTAAAGTGACAGATTGGGTGATTGCCTTGTATTTTTATTAGCCACACACCTAATTGAAGTGTCCTCTAAGAAATAGGAACTGCAAGAATTGATCAACTCAAATCCTAAATGTATTAAAGATTATGTTCATGTAAATCTGTGTGGGAAGATGGTGAATACAGATGATGTTATATATTCTTTAAGGCAGCATTAATAAATTAAATAGTTTGGAACAGGAGCAAAAATATTCTTGGTATATAGGGACACTGGAAAAAATTATAAAAATAATGAAGAAGCTGCTATCCACATTGTGCTGCACGGGGACTTATAAATTCACGCAGAGGGAATCTATTGAGAATAAACTTTCTAAAATGGCTTTAAAAAATAATTTTTAAGTCAGTTTAACAGAGGGGAGAACTAGAAAAAGGTTTTGGCTGGCTCCACATTCCCTCCCCAAACTCTGTAAATCTCACATCACATGAAGTCCAAACAAAGGTATAAAATGATTAACCTATACACAAGCAATTTCCAAAAAGGGGGCAATTTCTACAAGTTGATTAAGATGTACATCAGTAGGTAGGTATAAATATTCAATAAAATTTGGGCAAAGCCAAAACACAAGCTATTGACCTAACCCAAAACACAAGCTTTGAGTAGGATAGTAAGCATTCCTCTCAATAATCTCTGACTCCACTGAAGGGTCCCTCTGGTCGGTATTACCTGTGTACATACTGGGTTAAACAAATCTAGCCCACAAGGCTAGATTCAGACAATATTAATAAATAATAAAGTATTTTCCCCACACTAGGTAGTCCACTGGATAGAAAACAGTGTGCCTGGAATGAAGAAGTTCAAATCCAGTTTCAGATATTTAAGAGATGTGCAATATTGAACAATTCCCTTTATCTCTTTTTGCCTCAGTTTTCTCAACTGTATAATGAGTATAATTAATAATAGCACTTTCGTCCTAGAGAATAAATGAAATTATATATGCAAAACATTTAACACAGTGTTTAGGCATTATATAAATAATGCTGCAGCAAATGAAAGATTAAATAATTGAGGAAACAAAGGTTTATCTTCCAAGCATATAAAATTATTATGCAATAAATAGCAATTGCCCAACAACCTGGGACCTGACCACATAAGCTTAGACCTAGACCCTGAAACAGGAAGGGAAAGACTTTTTTATATTAAAAATAATCAAATAATGCCAGTTAAAGGAAACAATTAAACAGGATACAATTTTAGGAAATCTGATTTCTAATTGATAAAAAGATTAGGGAGTTACAGCTAGGTGGTACAGTGGATAGAGCATCAATCCTAGAGTCAGGAGGATCTGAGTTCAAATCTGGCTTCAAACACTTGACATTTACCAGTTATATGACCCTGGGCAAATTAACCTCAATTACTTTACACACACAAACAAATAGTTAATATTATTTTGCTTCTGAGCATTTAAAAAAAAAGAAAAAAGAAAGATTAGGGACTTTCTAAATTGGGAGTGCACTTCCCCCACTTGTCTATATTCCTATCAAAGGAACATGGAATTCATCAGCATATGATCAGTTTTTAGATAAGCTATATGGATCGACTAATATATACAACTGTGAGAAAACTTCTTGTATCAATCTTAGGATATGACTGAGTTTCTAGATTCTTAGTGAAAGATCTCTAAATAGCAGGTAGAAATGATCCAGCTTTACAGTGACATAGGGGTAGGTTCAAACAACATAGAGAGGTTTTCATGCAATTTCCACAACTGAATAGAATTCTCTCACAAACAAATGTTGGACTAGTCCCATAATTGAATAGAAAGGGAATTGAGTCACAAGATGGTGTCAGTGTGGTTCATTCTATTACCACATTAGTCACGTTCTAATTCCTTCAATTGCTTCATTTTTTAATGTGTTCAAATGTTATAAACAGTATTCTAGTATTATTTTTTGTCTTATATTAATTAGGATTTGTGACTTGTTATGTTATTCTGGGAGATCTGTAATCTTTAAAACATCTCTATGCATAGTCTTTGAGATTTTTTTATTTATATGAAAACTGTTTTCTGTTAATGTTACTGAATCTTCTAGATTGTCCCTCACTTCTCTGTATCTGCATTTCAAATTAGTTGTTCTTTTGTTTGTTTCCTTTTTTTAAGTAATTGTTATTCTGGATTTTAGTTTTCTATTCGACCAATTATTTCTACTGTGATGATCATAAATTCTGCTCTCATCATTATTTCTCTTTTAAATTATTTATGAATACCATGATATGGTTTTGTGTTCTTTTGGAAATCTACAAGGTTTTCTGTCTACAAGCATTGAATTATTTTCCTTTATTTTACAATATTTGTTCATAGATTCCTGAACTCTTTTACTAGATCTGAAAGTTTCATGTCCTTTTGTTTTAAATTTCTTCCCTATTAGTTTATCTGTTATGATAAGAATTTTTTTTTCCTTCCTGAGACCTTATATAATTTCAGTTTTCTCTATTTTCTCCTATTACTCCCTTCCAGACTCCCTTTTCTCTAATGAAGGCTTCTCTGGATGTGATCTAAAAGTCTCAGTATCATCCCGTAATCATCAATGTATAATTCTTCAATATAGATCTCTACTCCAAGTAACTTCTGAGGGGATAGAATAGTCCCTGATTAAGTGTTTTATTCTTTTTCCTCAAGTTCAGTAGAGTGCCACAGAGATATCCACCTTCTATTCTGTTTCTTCTGTTCCTCAGTTCTCTGACCCCAAGAAACAGAGCATTGCCAGAACTGAACTGTATTACAAACTTGTACAGATAGACTGCTTGGTTTTCATTCTTTGTGCTTTCTGGTCCAACTCTGTTCTAACACAAAATGCTGCCATTGTGCTATGGTGTATAGTTAGAAGGAAGGTGCCTGTACAATCCTGCTTCCATGTGGAAGGCCCCAAAGGAAGGATGCTCTCTGAGCACTTGCTCATTAGAGTTAGGGAATATTGACATTCTCTGATGTTAATTCATTGATTTTTATTTATTTATTTATTTTTGCTTAGTTTGGCTTCTTGGGTTCTTCAACCATGGGAGAAACATCAGAAATTGCTTTATCTCTGGTAAATAACTTCCATATTGGAGAAGTATAAGAGGTAGTGAAGATAGGATAACTTGTCTAATCTTTTAGTCACATGATCTTATAGCAATTCCTATGATCTTGTAGTCCTTATGGATAATTTATGTTTTTTCTTCTGAAATTTTGCTTATTTTTTTTTTACCAAGATTAATTTTTTTATTTAAGCTACTCTTTTCTTCAGATTTATATCTTTGGATTCTCTTAATAATGAATTGTAGTTCTTATGGATAATTTATGTTTTTTCTTCTGAAATTTTGCTTATTTTTTTTTAACCAAGATTAATTTTTTTACTTAAGCTACTCTTTTCTTCAGATTTATATCTTTGGATTCTCTTAATAATGAAGAATTATTCTTCATTCTGACTATTACTTTTCTTCTATTTACATGTTTAATATTAGTTCTTGGACTGTTAGGTTATTGTATAACTCTGTAACAGCATTAGGTCTTTACCTCTTCTTACATTCTTCAGTGGGTAGACCTCCTTTGGTTCTCTGGCTTCTATAGCCAAAATTTCACTCTTCCTACAATTCCAGATGAGATATATTAGTAATCTTCACTCTTGAATCTCTCTCTTCCATACCTAAATTCCATCTCAATCTCCTGATAGTTTGTGATTTATATTAGGTCTTTAGTGATTAATATTTGCACTGGGTTGCAACCCTTTTGGAGAATCCTCATTCCAAACAATCTTTGACTTAGGGTCCATTGGCAAGAGCTCATATTACTTTCTCTTGCCCAGTCCCTCAGTCTCATGAACTGTTAAAAGGAGCTATCTTTCCTACTGCTATCTCTCTCTCAGTCTCCGTAATTTTCTAGTAGGGTTTTGTTTAGTTTTTGTTTTTGTTCTTGTTTTGTATAGTTCTGATCTAGATGGGGAAGCTTATATTTTTCTTTAGATTTTATTTTTTTCTCAATGTTCTATGTGAGGTCTTTTTCAGATATTTTCTAGGCTATGATGGGAGAACAGGATTTTTCTACAACCATTGGCATCTCTATCTTAACAATGTCTCTCTTTTAACAAATGATAAACCACTAAAATTTAATGTTGCATGAGGTAGCAGTCACAATCTTTCTTTTATGCAATTAATTTCAGAGCTTGTATTTTGTGAGAGACTTGACTACAAGTTTGTTGAAGCTTTTATATTAAGTTGAAACAAAATTTATCAATTGAAAGGAGGAAAAACATTAGGTTTGGACTCAGAGTATCTGAGTTCAAATCCCAAAATGCTCTCTACCACCAGGTATTAATTTTCTCCTTTTCAAAATGAAGGAGCTCAATGATATGATACATAATGTCCCTTCTACATCTAAATTCTCTGATTTTTATGGATAGCATTCTCAATTCTTAATCATCAATCTCCATTCTATGCATCAAATAGACCTGATACTATTCTGTATTTAACAGACAGGTTTTGTTTTGTTTTTTACCCAATAAGTGCTGAGGAAACACTGATAAAATCTTATGTATCCAACTCTAACTCTTCTCTTTCAATAATTCTTATCAGTAATTTACCTGTGACAGGTGATTTACAACTTTTCACATTACAACTTATTTTGATATTACTTACCTTGTTAAAGGAGGCATCCTAAGTCCCTGACTGACTCAGCAACAACACACTTACAAATAGTCTCTTGGGGGATAAGTGGTTATTTCTGCTGTCAGCTAATTTTATCCATTTCCTTCTTCATGGAATTAAAGCTCACTGTATTTTGTGAGTCTCACTTTCAAATTTCAGAAGGTGATATTTTACAATATTATTCTGGAGAGAACATTATATGGATTCTGCGGCTATCTACACACATATACACACATTGATAATAATGATAATTCACTTATATATAATATTTGATGATTTACAAAGTGCTTTCTCAGGATCTATTCCATGAGGCAGAAAATGCAAATATTCTTGTTCCCATTTTACAAATGAGGAAATTTAGACTCAAAGAATGAATAAAATCACATATTTAGAGTTTAAAAGCAACATTAATTTTATTTAGCTCAGCAATCTAATTTTACAGAAAAGGAAAGTGAGCGCCAGATAAGATGTGATTTACTCATTGACACATAGATAGTAAATAGCATAGGAAAACCTCAAATATATCTTCTGGCACAAATTCTAGTGCTCTTACTTCTAACTTGCCCATACTTTTCTAAGCCATGAAGGTGAGAAATGTATCATGTATTAAGAATTCACTCAGGAAATCTCAATTGTGCTGAAAAATCTTGTGTAGAAAATAGATAAATGTTGAAGATCTGAAGAAAAGCAAATTTCAAATTATTGGAACGGAGTTGGGCTTTATATGATGTCCTATCTGATGGGCCATAAGCCCTATATTTTGGATCAGTCCTTCACATAAAACTTCAGCAAATATATTAAGAGCCAAGAAAAAGTTATATAAGATAAAGATGATATAAAATAAGAAGAGAAGAGATTATGAGAAAACTTGGGAAAAGGAGAGGAAAATGAAAGCTAAGATTATATTGGCTTGAAGAAAGCCTGTATCTGCTCTTAAAGCCATGACATTTTACTAGAAATGTTTCAGCTCTAGACAGAAGGAGCCTACAGGAGTAAGTATTAAAGAAAGAGACCTAAAAAAATGAAAAGAACAGTAAAAACAGCACAAAACCATATCATATAAATTATTAATAATGTGAAAGTCAATGATAATAATAAGACAATAAGTCTAAATTTCTGGAATTAAAATAGTCCTCAGAAAATGTGTATGTATACACATTTTCTGAGGACTATATATATAAATAAATTAAATATGCATTTAGAAAAATGAGAAAGACATAAAATGATCAAACCCAAAATAAATACAGAGAAGGAAATGTTGAAATTAAAGGAGAAATGGATAAACAGGAATCCACAAAGACTGTTGAAGTAATCAACAAGAATAAAAACTGGCTCCTTAAGACATTAAAAAAAAAAAAAAAGTCTTAAACCTTTAGTAAACCTGATTTAAAATGATGGCAGGGGCAGCTAGATGGTGCAGTTGATGGAGTGTCAGCCCTGAAGTCATGTGCCCTGGACAAGTCACTTAATCCCAATTGCCTCACAAACAAACAAACAAAAAAAGATGGTAGAACTTCAAAAAAAATTGTTTTAAGTAATCAAAGAAAAACTATGCAAAAGAGAAGACTCGCATTATTAAAGGGAGTTTCCTATACTGGGAGTTTCCTATGTCACAGAAATTATAGGCCCAATACATATCCCCAATATTTTGGATTTCAAATCTTTAGCAGAGAAAATTGCCATAAAGATTTGTTTTCAGGGGCAGAGCCAAGATAAAGGAGAGTAGACAAGACTTTGTCTGAGCTCTTCCTGACTTCCTCCATATCAACAGCAGATCAAGCTTCTGAATGAGTTTTGGAGTGACAGAACCTATAAATATTTGGAATGTAACAAATTTCCAGCAGAAGATATTTTGGAAGAACTTCAGGAAGGGTCTCTCTCAATTGGGCATGGGTGGGGAGAGAAGAGGGAGGCACAGCACAATGCAGTGCAGGGAGGCCCAGAGCAGGGAGACTTCTGCATGCTGGGGGGATCTAGTGGAAGGCTCTTAGCCAAAATACAGCAATGTTTGCTACTCTCTTCTTGTACTAGCGGTGAGACCTCCGATGCAATAACAGAAGGCAAATAGTGAGCCCTTGAAGCCCAGCATAACAAACAGGACTTGGCTACTTCCACCCAGGAGAAGGCAGTTGGCAGCCCCAGTGCAAGAGTAGCTTGAAATTGCTGTCGCCTACAGACAAAGTTTGGGACAATTTCCCTCTTTCTCTAAGAGCCATTCTCAATCTTTAAAAATGAGGAAAAAAGCAAAAAGAGTTCTGACAATAGATAGTTTTTATGGAGACAGGGAAGAATAGACCTTAAACTCTAGAACACTAGAGGCAAAATGTTTCCAGATGAAGCCCCAAAGGGTCATTTGAAATGGTCTCCAAATAACAAGACTCTCTTGGAAGAATTCAAAAAGGATCTTAAAAGAGAGTTAGAAGAAAAATGGGAAATGAAATGAGATCTTTGCAAGAGAGTTTGGAAAAGGAAAAATAAAATTTATCTGAAGAAAACTACTCCTTAAAAATAGTTTTGATGATATGGAAAAAAGAATACAACTCCTTGAAGAACAGAATTTCTGAAATGGAAAAAAAAAATCCAATGAACAAAACAACTCATTTAAAAGTTTAATTGGCCAAATGCAAAAGAAAATTAAAAAAGCTAATTGAAGAAAATAATTCACTAAAAATTAGAATTGAAAAAATGAAAGTGAATGACTCAATGAGACATTAAGAATCAGTCACACAAAACAAAAAGAAAAAAGAAAACAGAAAACAGAATATAAAATATCTCACTGGAAACATTTGTTTTCTCAGTTAATGACTTTTCTTCTATTTTTTTTTTGTGTGTATGTGAAAGAGCTTTTAAAATTTGATATAATCAAAATTTCCCATTTTATCTCCTGTGACTTAATCAATCCTACATTTGGTCAAAAACTCTAATAATCAAAGTTGTAATAAGTTTCTTCTGGATCACTTAATTCATTTATGCAACCTTTTATTTCAAGGTCATGTGACCACTTTTAGTTTACTGCTGTATGTGGTATGAGATGTTAATTAAATCCATTTTA
Source organism: Sarcophilus harrisii (assembly GCF_902635505.1). Taxonomy (NCBI): domain Eukaryota; kingdom Metazoa; phylum Chordata; class Mammalia; order Dasyuromorphia; family Dasyuridae; genus Sarcophilus; species Sarcophilus harrisii. The sequence continues at coordinate 201,742,633 of NC_045426.1, forward strand.
TATCACACTAGTCACTTTTTCATCAGATTTTTTTGAATAATTAATTTTTTTCTTAGTAGTTGAGGGAAGTATGATTTGAGGTTTATAAAATAATACCCTACTATTATCATTTGTTTCTATGTCTTGTGCTACTAAAATATCCTATGATCAATTTTCCCTTATTGAAATTGTAGTAAGGTATTTGAGGGATTATTGCTTTATAGTAGAATTTAATTCTCCTTTTTTTCTCATTTTGTTTAATTATTTCCCTTATATTTTTCTCTTCCATTACTATTTTTTAAGACTATCTAGTAATTGCTTCATAATTGGTTTGGGATGACACTAACAAAGCAAATTAATTAGGAAATATGTAATTTTATTATATTGGCACAATCTAATCATAAATAATATTTCTCTAATTATTTAGGCTTAATCATATTTCTGCATAAAAAGGTGATTTAATTTAATCTTTGCCTATTTTTATTTTCTCAATTTCTTTTTCTTGATTTAATGTTATTACAAGTCTTTCCTCAATAGTTGTGGCAATAATGTATACTTTTGCTTCTGATTGTTTTATTTGTACCTAATTCTGACTCTTGGTTTTAGATAGACACAATCATAATAATGAATGGCACATTTGTTTCTATAATTTTTAATAATTAAAAAAATCTGAGTTCAGAATTCTCTTCCTCCTTTTTATTCTTTCTTCACCCACTGAGAAGGCAAACAATATGATATGAATTATACCTGTGAAATTATGCAAAACATATATTCATATTAACCAAATCACACACACAAAGAAAAATGATAAAGTGAAAAAATTTATTTCAGTCTACACCATTTCTCTGTCTAGAAATAGATAACATTTTTCATCATGAGCCTTTTGGAACTGTTTTTGAGCATTACACTAATCAGAGTCATTAAACTTTTTACAACTGACCATTGTTACAATGTTGTTGTTATTGCGTAGAATGTTCTGTTCACTTTACTTTGCATCTTCTCAGTTTTTTTTTTCCTTAAACCATCATGCACATCATTTCTCATAGCACAATAGCACAATAACACAACTTGTCCAGGTATTCTCCAGTTGATGAATACCCCCTCAATTTCCACTTCTTTGTCACCAAAAGAAGAGCTTCTATAAATATTTTTGTATTTACAGGTGTTTTTTTTTTTCCTTTTTCTTTGATCTCTTTAGGATAAAAACTTAATAACGACTTTGCTGGGCCAAAGGCCCAACATAATTTGATAGCCCTTTGTTTTTAGTTTCAAAATGTTTTGAGAATCATTATTCAGTTTACAATTCCATTACCAATGAATTAGTGTCTCAATTTTTCTATATCCCTGGAATTTTTATTTTCTTTTTCTATCATGTTAATTCAGTCTGAGAAAGTGTCTATCATGTTAACCAAACTGATAAAATGTTTTAATTTATATTTTTCTAATCTCTGATTTAGAGCATTTTTATGTGACTAATTAAAGATAGCTTTGATTAAGTCATCTGAAAATTGCCTGTCCATATCCTTTGATCATTTTTTAAATAGCAAATGTCTCTTATTTCCACAAATTTGATTGGATTTCCTATAAAATTGAGAACAGAGACCTTTATCAGAGAAATTTGCTATAATTTCCCCCCCTCCCCCAATTTTATTGCTTTACTTCTGATATTGTTTGCATAGGGATTTTTTGGTACAAAATCTGTTTAATTTCGTGTAATCAAAATTTTCTTTCCTATGATCCTCTCCTTCTCTTACTTGGTCATTAATATTTAATTAGTTTATTAATAGTTTATTAATTAATACTTTCCTTAGTTCTAATAGGTAAACCATTCCATACTCTCCTAATCTGCTTATGATATTGTGTTTTATGTTTATGTTTAAGGAACATGTCCAATTTGTCCTTATCTTAGTATGAAATGTTGGTCTATGCCTAGTTTCTGCCAATCTGATTCCAGCTTTCCCAGCAATGTTTGTCAAATACTGAGTTGTTGCCCCAAAAGATTGAATTTTGGGGTTTATCAGACACCTGATTACTATGATCACTTACTGTTGTGTATTGTGTACTTAATCCAACCCATCATTCTGTTTCTTAACCAATACAAATTATTTTCTTGATTACTGTTTGGTGATATAGTGTGAAATATGCCTTCAATCACAATGATGATTCCATATATATTAATTTACTTATTCAGAACTCTACTGATCAAACTACCAAAGAATTATTTATAGACCTTGAAAAAAGTAGAGACAAAATTCATCTGGAAGAACAAAAGGTCAAGAATATCAAGGTAATCAATGAAAAAAAATGTGAAAGGGTATTCAATCATTAATTTTCTCTGACTCTGTGACCACATGAACCATAGCTCACCATGGCCTTCTAACCCCCATTATTGTTCAGTCTGCCCAAATTCATGTTCATTGTTTCCATGATACTGTCTCTGCTCTACCTTTTCCTTTTTCCTTTTAATTTTTCCCAACATTGGGGTCTTTTCTAATGAGTCCAATTTTTTCATTATGTGGCCAAAATATTTAAGCTTTAATTTCAGTATCTGACTTTCTAGTAAATTAGCCTGAATTATTTTAAGAATGGACTGATTTGATCTCCTTACTTTTTAGAAGACTTTCAAAAGTTGTGCTTTTTTGCAGTACCACCATTCAAAAATATTGATTCTGCGCCCCTCTGTTTTCTTTCTTTATAGTCCAACTTTCAGAATCATACTTTGCTAATGATAAAATCATAGTCTTGATTATATAGGCCTTTGTTGGCAAGGTGATATCTCTGCTTTTTAGTAGGCTGTCCAGATATGCAAAAGCTTTCCTTCCAAGGAGCAAATGTCTTTTAATTTCATGGCTGCATTCACCATCTGTTGTGATCTTTAAGGCCAAGAATATAAAATCTGATACATCTTCCATTTCTTCTCCCTCCACTTGCCAGAAAGTGATGGGACCAGTTGCCAAGATCTTAGTTTTTGTTTTGCTTTTGTTTTATGTTAACTTTCAAATGAGCTTTACACCCTTTTCTTTTGCTCCCATCAGAAGGCTTCTTGATTCTTCACTTTCTGCCATAAGAGTGGTATATTCTGCATATCTGACATTGTTGATACTTCTCCTGGCAACCTTAATTCCAGCTTTTAATCCATCCAACCTCGCAATTTGCATAAGCTACTTATATAAGTTAAATAAATAAGGTGACAATATATACTTTATCATCTTCCTTTCCCAATCTTAAACTAATCAGTTGATCCATATTCAGTTCTATTTCTTCTTGGCCTGTATACAGTTTTCCAATAGACAATTACCAAGATCTGCTACTCTCATCTTGTTGTGATCCATATATCCAAAGGCTTTGATATAGTTAACAAAGCAGAAGCAGATTGCTTTCTCCATAATCTAGTGATTGTCAGCAATTTGGTCTCTAATTCCCTTGCCCCTTGGAAAGCCAGTCTGCTCTTCTGGTAGTTTTCAGTTCACATATTTCTGAAGCCTGACTTGCAGAATGTTAAGAATAACTGCCAGCATGTGAAATTATTGGAGTAGTGGATGGATGACACACTCTATGAAAGAATTCAAACTAGACAATTTCTAATTCAAGCAAAGGCACTTATTTAGGGATTTAAGGGGACAGAAATGATGCAGCCTGCTAGCTGTTCTCCTTAAGAGAGGAAGCAATGTTTCTCTTTCTGTGTCCATTTAGTTTTCTCCAAAGGTCTATCATACCTAACTTTTCTAGAATTCTATTTACCTCCTTACCTTCTTTCTTATCTATTTTGTGGTTCAATTTATCTAGATCTGATAGACCAAGATTGAGATCTAGTATAGTTTTGATGTCTAATTCTTCTTGCAGCTCTCTTAACTTCTCCTCTAGGAATTTGGATGCTATCCCACTTGGTGCATATATGTTTAGAATTGATATTATTTCATTATCTATGGTATCTTTTAGTAGGATGTAATCTCCTTCCTTATCTCTTTTAATTAAATTTATTTTTGCTTTTGCTTGATGTGAGATCAGGTTTGCTACCCCTCCTTTTTTTGCTTCAACTGAAGCATAATAGATTCTGCTCCAGTCTTTTACCTTTACTCTGTATGTATTGCTCTGCTTTAAATGTGTTTCTTGTAAACAACAAATTGTAGGATTCTGGCTTTTAATCTAGTCTGCTATCCTTCCATTTTAAGGGAGAGTTCATCACATTCACATTTACAGTTAAAATTACTAACTGTATTTCCTGCCATCTTGTTTTCCCCCAGTTAGATTTTTCTCTTTCCTTTTCCCCTTTTCCTTCTCCTCAGCATTTTGCTTCTGACCAACCCCTCTAATAGCCATTCTCTTTTATAGCTCCTCCCCCTTTCTTGTACCTTTCTCCTACTTCTGTTCTTCCTTCTATTATCCTGCCCCTTTCCTTTACCCTTCCCCCTCCTACTTCCCTATAAGATCAGACAAGCTTCTCTATAAAGCTAAACTTGTCTGATATTCTCTCTTTGAGCCAAATCTGATGAAAGTAAGATTGATGCAATGCTCATTCCCCTCCTTTCTTTCCCTCAATTGTAATAGATCTTTTTTGCCTCATCATGAGATGTAATTTACCCCATTTTGACTCCATTTTCCTCTTCTTCCAGTAGAACCACCTTTCCTCTTCTAGTTTCTTTTTTATAACATCACAATAAAATCAAATTATACCTGCACTCTCTAAGTATACCCATAACAGAGATATAAATCTCAAAAGTTAAACCCCATATAGGGATATAAGCTTTTTAACTTTGAAAAAAAAAGTCATTTTTTCCTTTCCTTTTTGCCTTTTTATGCTTCTCTTGAATTTTGTACTTGAAGATCAAATTTTCTATTCAACTCTTGTCTTTTCAGTAATAAATGAAATTCTTCTGTTTTATTGAATGTCCATCTTTTCCACTGAAAGATATTGCTCAATTTTGCTGGATAGTTGATTCTTGGATGCAATTCAAGTTGCTTTGCCTTTCAGAATATCAGATTCCATGTCCTTTGATCTTTTAAAGTGGAAGCTGCTAGGTTTCTGAGTAATTCTGATTGTGGTTCCTTGATATTTGAATTGTTTTCCTCTGGCTACTTGCAATATGTTCTCTTTTATTTGATAATCTTGAAATTTAGCTATGATGTTCCTTGGACTTACATGTTGGGGTCTCTTACAGGAAGTAGTCAGTGAATTCTTTCAGTGTTTATTTTACCCTCTGGTTCTAAGACATCAGGGCAATTTTCCTTGATTTCCTGAAAGATGATGCTAGCCTTTTTTTTTTTTTTTTTTTTCATCATGGCTTTCAGAAAGTTCAATAATTCTTAGATTGTCTCTTCCAGCTCTATTTCCAGGTCACTTGTTTTTTCAATGAGGTATTTTAAATTTTCTTCTATTTTTTCATGTTTTTGGGGGTTTTTTGACTGATTCTTAAAGTCTCATTGAGTCATTCACTTCCATTTGTTCAATTCCAATTCTGAATGATTTATTTTCTTCAGTTAACTTTTTTATCTCTTTTGCATTTGCCTAATTGGACTTTTAAATGAGGTATTTTGTTCATTATATTTTTTTTGCATTTCACAAATTCTGTTTTTCAACAAATTGGTTTCTTTTTCATATCTATTTTATAAGGAGTATATGCTTTTTTTTCCCATTTCATCAAATCATTTTTAAGAAGTTTTCTTTAAATAATTTCTGTTTTTCCTTTTGCAAAGTTCTCATTTCCTTTCCCATTTTTCTTTTAACTCTTTTTAAAGAACTTTTCTGAATTCTTCCAAGAGAGCCTTGTAAGATGGGGATTAATTCATATCACCCTTTAGGGCTTCATCTAGAGATGATTTCCCTTTAGGATCCTCAGGGGTTGATGTCTGTTCTCTTTTCCATAAAAGTTATCTATGGTCAGAATTATTTTTGCTTTTTTCCCCCTTTTTTTAAAGGTTGAGGTCTGCTCTTAGGGCAAAAAAAGAGATTGCCCCAAGCTTTCTCTATAGGTGACAGCAGCTTTAGGTTGCTTTGGGGCCAGAGCTGATGACTGATTTCCAGTGCTGAGTAGGTGTGATGTGGTCCTGGGTTTTTCTAGGCTTCAGAGGCTCACTAATTGCCTTTTTATATTTGCATTGCATGTCTCACAGCTAATCTGCTGATCCACTGGCTTGTGACCAGGACAGAGTTGCCAATGCAGCTGTATTTTTCCTGAGAACCTCCCAGTAGATTTCTTGATGCAATGCACTTGCTTTTTGCACTATGTCTGCACTTGGCTGCCTCTCCCCCTGCCCAATTGAAACAGACCTTTTCTGAAATTCTTCCAAAGCATCTTCTTCTGGAAATTTGTTACACTCCAAATATTTATGGGTTTTGTCCCTCCAAAATCAGTTCAGAGACTTGAACTGGTGTTGATCTGAGGGACATCTGGAGGAGCTCAGATAAAGATGTGTCTACTCTCTGCCATCTTGGTTCCTCTACAAATGCAATGTTTTCCTCTTAAGGAAAACAGCAATCTGGCAGAATAAGATGCTGGTTTATCTGGAGAAGAAAAAAAAAGAATTGGGCAGAACAGAAAAATTAGATGATCTCAGAGGAGAGTTTACATACCTTTGGACAATCTCAAATAAGTTATGCATGGGAAAAGTCACTGTGGTTGGATTAAAACATGCATGGAAAAGAATAAAAATCCATTATGTTCTAATAAGGTATTCTGTCATGCATTATTGAAGTTGTTTGTCCTTCCTTCTCTAAGAGAACTATGCCATCAGGGAGGTGATGCTATGGCATGCAAGTGAATTGGATTTGTGAGGGAAGATTGTGCAAGGTCACCTAGTATACTTTCCCCTCCAGAGCATCTAGGTCCAGTGGCCAGATATAGATCAGGATGGCCCTAGATGTAGTGGGAGACCTTGGGCTTTTCAAGCTAAGGTCTCTAGTAGGTCTTAGTTTGATTCAGTGATTAAGGCTTGGTAACAACTGCAGCAAAGAATCTCCTCTTTTACCTAATCCAAAAAAATCTAAATAAATGAATGAATTTGGGAGGGGGAGACCCTCAGAGTTTCTGATTAAAGCAGAAACAATTGCTATTTACATTCAATATGAGTCAATCAGGAGATAAACAATGACCAAATGGGACTTGGCTTAGGACCTATTTATTGGTGGACAATTAGAATCAGATTGGTTTTACTTTAATACCTGGTTCTTAAGAAAGAAATCTTGCCAGTAAACCCCAAGGTATTTTGGGTAGGTTCAGAAGTGCAAAAGAGAAAAAAATGCTTTTAAGAGCATCTATAGGTAAGGGTCTGATTCTGTCATTCATAGGGAAAGGTAAAAAGATCCTTTTTTGTTGTAATAAGGTCCCAGAAAGAAAGCAAATTATCAAGGCAGCCACTAAGATTCCATCAAAATGAGAGCAACTCTTCACTAATTTGAACATTCCTTGTCATTTTCCCTCTTTAGAACTGGGATAGAAATTGGTTTTTTCCAATCCATTGTTCACTGTGGAGTTTTTCAAATTTGCTGCCATATTGAGTACAGCATTTTAACAGCATCATCTTTTAGGATTTTAAATAGCTCAGTTGGAATTCCTTCACCTTCACTAGCCATATTATTAGCAATGCTTTCTAGAACCCTCTTAATTTTATTCTCCAGGATGGCTGGCTCCAGATCAGTATGCCATAGTTATCAGTGATATTAAGATCTTTGTTGTATAGTTTTATTGTATAATTTTGCCTCTTCTTAACCTCTTCTATTTCTGTTAAATGTCTATCACTTTTGTCTTCTAACATGCCCATTTTTGCATGAAATTTTCCGTTGGTATCTCTAATTTTTTTTGCAGAGATCTTGTCTTTGCCATTCTCTTGTTTTCTTCTATTTCTTTGCATTGCTCATTTAAGAAAATCTTATCTCTCCTTACTGTTCTCCAGAATTCTGCATTCATTTGGGTATATTTTTCCATCTCCCCTTTCACTTTCACTTTGCTTATTTCTTCAGATATTTGTAAAACTTCATTAGATAGCCATTTTTGCTTTCTTATCTTTCTTTTTCTTTGTTTTTTTTCTGGGTTTTTTTCCTTTTTTTCTGACTCCTGTACAATATTGCAAACTTTTATCCATAGTTCTTCAGGCATTCTAGTTATCATATCTAATCCCTCAAATCTTTTTCACCTCCACTTTGTATTCTAAGTGATGTTGTTAACATCTTACCTCTTTGGTCTCATTTCCCCCCCCCCCTTCTTTTCTCAATTTAAATATGAATTTTGCAATAAGAAACTCATGATCTGAGGCATAGTCAGCTTCAAGTATTTGTTTCAACTGACTAAATAGAGCTTCTTAACCTTTGACTGCCAAGTATATAATCAGTCCAATTTCCATATTGACCATCTAGTGATGTCCATGTATAGAGATCTGTTTTGGGTTGTTGAAAAAGTGTCATTTTTTGTTGTTTGTTTCTTTAGGACTAGCAACCTATCTTGACAAATCCATATTAGTCTCTGCCCTGATTCATTTTATTCTTCAAGGCCAAACTTGTCTGTTATTCCAAAATTTTTTTTATTTCCTACTTTAGCATTCCAATCTCATATGATGAATATAACATCTTTTGGAAGTGTTATTTCCAAGTAGATGTAGATGTATTTCTAGATAGATCTAAAAGGTGTTGTACAGCTTCATAAAGTCCTTAACTTCAGTTTTTTTGGCATTAGTGGTTGGGACATAGACTTGTGATATTGTGATGTAGAATATTTTGCCTTGGAATTGAACAAATATCATTCGGTCATTTTTGAGATTATTTTCCAGTACTGTTTTATTCACCTTTTATTGATTATAAGGGCTAATCATCTTGGGATTCTTGCCCACAGTAGTATATATAATGGCCAACCTGAATTAAATTCAACCATTCCTATCCATTTAAGTTCACTGACACCCAAAATGCAGATATTTTCATCTTTCCATCTCCTATTTGACCACATCCAACTTATCTTGGTTCCTAGATCTTACAATCCATGTTCCTATGAAATACTGACCTTTTCACTGACAAACTTTTCTTTCATTACCAGACACATCTGCAGCTGAACTTGCTTTCAGCTTTTGGCAGTCACTTTATCAGACTAGAGTTACTTATAGTTGTACTTTACTTATATTGGATGCCTTCCAACCTGAGAAGCTCATTTTCCAGTGTCATATCTTTTGTCATTTCAGGACTGTTCATGCAGCTTTCTTGGCAAACATACTGGGGTGGTTTGCCATTTCCTTCTCCAGTAGATTACCATACCTCCACTGTGACCTGTTTGTTTGGATAACACTGAATGGCATAGTTGATAGTATCCTTGAGCTACATAAGCCCCTGTGCCACAACAAAGCAGTGGTCCAGGAAAAGTTTGATTTAGTCTACCCATGAGCAAGGAATATTTCTCTAATATTTTATATCTGTCTTCATCTGGGTGAAATGTCTTGTCATTGTATCTCTGACTTTGTCTTTGTAGGTAGACTCCCAAGTATTTTATTCTACTCCAATTATTTTAAATGGAATTTTTCTTTCTATGGCTTCATGTTTGGATTTTGTTGGAAATATATAGAAATGATGATTATTTTGGGTCCATTCAAGATAGTATTTATTATTTGGGGAGAAGTGTGGTCACTATTCTTTTGCAGTCAGAAATAATATTGGTCCTCGGGGCCTTTGTTTCCTTGACCCACAAGTGATATTCCTCTGGCTTCTTGCTCTCTTGGGACAGAAAGTATTCTTCTCTGCCCTGAAATTGTGACCCAGAAGTGGGTATACATAATGGAATTGTCAAACATTGCCTGGAATCCCCTAGAGTAGGGTCTTTCTAACCAGTTGCTCACTCTCCTTATCATCTGAGAGCTTCTATAACTGCTGCTGTTACTACCACTGTTGTTGCTGCTTCCAGGACCACTGGTGTTGCCATATGTGGCCTTTGGGTCAGCTTCTACCTCAGTGTTATCTGCAAACTTCTTCTGATCTGCTAACTTGTTTTGGACTAGAAAAATATCTCACCCTGATCTTTTGTTAGTTTTGCTATTCCAGAATTCATTTTGAAGAATTATTTTAAAACTGTTTGAAAGGGAATGTTGGGAGAGCTCAGCTGCGTTCTCTAATCTACTACCTAGACTCTACCCCCCAGAATTCCAAAAATTGTCATTCAACTAAAAACTCCCTGTCCTGGAAGTCCTTTCTTCTTTTATAGAGACCATAGAAAGCATTCTTCTTTGGTACAGGGAATTATATTCCCTAAAACTTCTTTCTCCCTTAGGATAAAATATCTTTATCATCTATATTTGTATTTGCCCTTATTGTACTTTTCTGCTTTAGACATGATAATTGTATCCCTTTCTCTTTATTTCTCTAAGAATATAATCATTAAGGGGTGGAAAGAAGATCTTTTCTGGACAGTATAGACAAAAGAGTTTTCCCTCACAAAGAACTTTAAAGGTTGGAATCTTTCTTAGATCTACAACTGGATAACTCACTGTTTTTATATGTAGGTCCAAGACCTGGTGAGTAAAGAGAAAGCAAAAGAGGTTGGGGAAAAAATAATTGTATAATCTTAGAATTTGTGAGATATAATGAGGATAAGCACCATGGTCATGTTTTATCATAGCACAAAGGTGACTACATTCTCAAAAGCTGTGGAAGTACAGTGTCTGACAGATTTTACCAATGTGAAAAAGCTTCAGATAATATTCCTGCTATGAAATAGTGTATCTGAGGCCCATGGATCAGCCTGGATAATTAGGCACAACAGGATAAGTTACCACTAGATGATAAATTCTTTTACTATGATGACCTATCAAACAAATAAAAATGTAAAATAACTCTTTGTCCTATGTAGTAGTTCTCTTCCTTACACTTTGATGAAGTGACAGAAAAGAAGGTAATCGGTACTAATAATCACAGAACTCCTGAATGCTACACTAATGTTAATTTAACTCAGCTGTATGGGATCTTTCTTCAATAACTAGTGATCTGCTGTGGAATAAGTAAAGCACATCTATACAGATGAAATTCTTATAAATAAAACTATAAGAAACAATAAAGTTATAACTGAAATGAATTTAGACATAGGTTCTTTCTCATCCATAAGTTTTAATTCATATTTAATTTCTTATTGAGAAAAATAACAGAATTTAAAGGCTTTTTCTAGTGTTTGAGAGAAAAAAGAGAGAAAATTTAATTGGGAATTAGGTCATGTTGCCTTGGACACCTTGCATTTCTGGCATAAACCACCATGGACATAGTTGCCTTTTATGTGACAACATTGCTGCAGAGGCTGAAGAGACAAACTCTAAAGATAAAACTGACAAGATGCTTCAAACTTGGTCAATATATAATTTGATATTTATATGTCTATCTGTCTGTTTGTCTTTCCTATCATTAAGTGGGGAGGAAAACCACTCATAAAAGGAAGATAAAAAGTGAGGAGAAAAGAAAACATTTCATAGTAAGGATCAGGGCCTGGAGAGGAATGGAGGAATGAACAAAGGTAGCTTCATTCAGTGAAGAGTCCAGAAAGAGCTTGGCAATTAAAGAAGGTGAATCCTGGGGAAAAGTGGACTTCCAAGTTGAGATTTCTGTGGCACAGTGAAAAGAGAAGTCCAAGTAATTAATAAACAACTTATTAATTAGACTATCTAATAATCAATAAATTGATGGTGAGTAGTTTCTCTCAATAACCAAGATACTAAGAATACTCTGAAATGCTTTAAATCATTTGTGTGTCTTCTGATAAAGAACTATTCTGACAAGTGAAACTCGACCCTGATTAGTGAACATGTAATGAGGAGGTGGGCTAAATGTCTACAGCTGCTCCTGCTGAGAACAGCCTTGATCACTAGGCTCTGCAGCTTTAAAGCATCTGAACACAGGATGCCATTTCCATCTGGATTTCTCTGGCTAGTTTTTTCTTTTCTTCATAAACTTCCTAAACATTAATTGAGGAGATCAAGAAAAGATGTTCCTTCTCCCAGGATGAGGGTTCACTCAGGCTGGATTATCTTTACACTTTAAACAGAAATTAAGTTTCCCAGATAGGTAGAATCCTGTATAATCTAGTTAAAAAGAATATGCCTTGGATGCTACAAGATTAGCTATTATTATCTATTTCTAAAACTCCCTAACCTTTTTAGGAGTTGTTTTTTTAGGAAAAATTGGTGGAAAAGAATGAATCAAAATTGGTAATTAGTTATAATATTAATACCTCTCAAGGTCAATCTTTCCATACTTCCTAGCATATACTCTTCAATCAGAATTGTTCCACAAATATGACACTCCTCTCAGCAACCAGGATTCTTTTTGGCTGTCCCCCATGCCTGGAATGTTTGCTCTACTTGTTCCAATTACTGACCAACCTGGCTTCCTTTATGTGCCAACTGAAATCTTACCTTCTATAGGAAGCCTCCCCTAATCCCCTTCTTTGCTTTCTAAATTTAAATTATCTTCAATTTGCTCTGTATATGGCTTGCTTTTATATATTTGCATATTTGCTTTATATTTATTTGCAAATTAGAATGTAATATCTTTGAGGATATGAAGTATCTTTTTCTCTTTTTGTATCCCCAGCATCTAATACTGTGCCTGACATATAATAGGCTCTTAAATGTTTATTGATTGTTCATTTAAAGCTAATTTTGTTTTTCTTTTTGAAATAAGTGCTTTTGAGATCTCTATAAGATCTTCCATTTGGGGCATTTTATATTATTGAAGGAATTTCTCTATTTATTTCATGTCCAATTTTGTAAACATAGAACTTTACATAAAATGTTTTGATTATTCTTTTTATTTCTTCTGGTTTTATTATGGAAGGAAATTCCACTGATGAATTCTTCTGGGAATGGATGAATTCTGTGAGGGCCTTGTAATAAAAAGCTGTCAGTAAGAATTTGGTATTTGAATACATATCTTATCCTACCTTGAGACAAAAGGAATAGGAACTTCTGGGGGCAACTGATTCCAATAGTAGTGATAAGCCATGAAATGAGGGAGATTTTTAGAAAAATGAGTACAAAGGTCATTGGTAAAAAGCATATTAAGAATACATATGAGGGGGGGTGGTAAAGTCTTGCCATGGGGTCATGTCTTCTCTTTCTTTGGCAAGAATTGACATTGTTCTGGGAGTGAGACACAATGGAAAAGTAGCATCTATAGGGAAAGATGCATAAAGAGGGGTAGAAACTATTTAGAATCAAGTGCCCAGAAAGTTCTGAATTCAAGAGGAATATAGAGAATAAAAATGAATTAGATAAGTTTAGGAGTCATGAACTAGAGAAGGAGGGTATAGAATGGACAGGAAAGAAGGATAGAAAATAAAGTGAGAGAAATATTCTCTGGAAAGAGAGACAAAAATGAAATTTAAAAACTAATGAATAAAACTTATTGAAAGAAAGGAGAAAGGGAATCTACTTGACTGAGAGGAAAAAAGAGAGAAAGAATTATATAACCATATGAAAGCAGACCTTATGGATCACATTATGAATTCTGAAGAGCTTGCTGATGAGGTCTCTGTAAATTTCTGAAATTTGGAGCTTGGATTTCCATGGCACTGGAAATAAGGAAGGTGTACTGGGTTTGAGGTTGTGTGTTGTAACAAATCTATGGTTTTGTTTAGTAGGCGTTCGGGATCCCAAGGTAGGCATTAGTTCATTTTTTTCAATCTCATTTTGAGTTCCCAGTGATGTAGAACAAAGGTTTCAAACATGCATTCCCAAGTACATATTGAAGCAGACTAAAATGTAATTAGAAAAAATTATTTAATAAAATAATTAAAAGTTCAACAAAACATTTTAAAAACTAAGCTAATATGCTACTCATAGGGATCAATCCTTTTACAGGATTAGTGGCCCCTGTTTCTACTTGAGCTTTATAACACTGTCCTAAATTGTGGCAATAGCTAAAATTATTTTGTTACAGATGGATAATTTATGTTATGAAAAGCTTTAAGGTATCATGAGAGTCAGAAAAATATCTAGACTGTCATTTTTCTTGGTCATGTGACCCAGAAGTTATAATATGAAGATTTAAATATTCTAACAATTTTTTCCCTTCCTTCTGTAAATTCTAGTTGATCTTGTGGCCAAGCTTTCTTTTATTTTGAACCTGTGCTTATAGACATTTTGAAGTTATTCCTTACAATAGATCTGTACCTTCAGAGTCTTCTTTTCTTCATCATCAGCCTCTTTTTTATTTACTTATTCTCTACCCTTATATTCTACCTGTGGACTTTGTGTTAGGGACAGACCCTGTATCTTACATGGGTCTGTTCTGTATTATCTGGGGTTATATCACTACTTTCTTGGGGTAAGGAGTGTAGTCTTTTGTTTTCGTTTTTTTCCAAAATCTCAGTGACAAGTTAGAATAGGAAACTGCAAGCTTTTAGTATCCTCTAAAGTAAGGTAAGTATGCTTTTTTTGACATGAGATTTATATGCTCTAGAGTTCCATTTGCAGCCAGAAAGGCAAGTTCAGGGTTGCTTCCAGTAAACAATTGCTGATCTCAGGCTCTGTAAGCTAGCTAAAGAATTCTACAAGTTTAAAGCAACAGATGAATGAGCTAACATCTGATCAAAAGAGCCTTCTCTGGTCACTTATGCCTGAGTAAATTTGAGATCTCACTTCTAAGTCAGAGCCCCAAATCATTCTGTGTATTATAAGTCTGTGCCTTGGAACTGAATTTCTGATTCAGGTCTAGAATAAGTACAACAGAGCTTTTGACCTACCCCTTGTCTGCTCAAGAGAGTTGAATCTATAAACTTTCTCTAAAGTCAGTGAAACAGTTCTGACTTCAGAGGACCAGCAGAGACCAACACTGTTCCACAACTTCGTTCCTGATCATTATTTATCTATGGATTTAACTCTTGATCTTAGGCCAAAAATGACCCCCTGTGGTTTCTCTGTTGCTCTTCCTAAAATCTTACTTGCTTTTTCCCAGTGATGCTATTTGACTACAATTCATGAAATACCACAGTTTCCAAAGATTTGAAGTTGAGAGTTTTCTAAGGCACAGTGAAAAAATTCATAGTGGGCATAATAATACCAATGAAGAATTAAACTAAAGAAATTACATATAGGATGCCAATAAAAAGACGTATGAACAGAAAAGAAGGGCTGATCATATGGTCAGAGCAAATGACAATTGATGAACATCTTATTTGTTATTTTTGTATCAGTGTAATATTAAGCTTTCTGGGGGAAATCCTCCAGAATGATGGATGGGATCCCCTATAAAGGACTTATAGGATGTAAACAAGAACCATTCAGGATGAGAATGTACAAATTATTGGAAGTAATATCCACAACTATTGAAGTTCTTAAAATTTGATAAGATTAACTTGGACTGAAATATAAAAGATAAGAATTTCTCAATTTCGGAGCAAAAAATCTTCTAGAATAGATAATCATTTTAATAGGAAAAGGCCATTAATGATTTCTGTAAAGAACCATTAGAGTAGGAAGTAACTTTGGAATATATTTAACCAAATCTTATCATTTTAAAGATGAAGAAAGATACAAGTGGATTAATAAAGTGATTTATATAAGCTTACACTAATAATCAGTTGGTGGAAGAAGTGGAATGCAGTCATTCTACTATATTGTTCTGCCTTCAAAACCTTCAAGATCAAGTAGTAAAGGATAAAGGATAATATAATAAAGATGACTTTAGATAGAACCAATTGATGCAAAAATTTAGAAATGTATCATCTTTCTTCCTCACAGTTATTGGAGTCACCACTCTGTTCAACACAGATAGACAATAGTTTGGACTGCTTATAAAGAGAATTTTAGATATCTTTCCACAATTAAAGATCTGCCTTATGAAATAGTTAACTTCCTTCATTAGCAAAGAAACGATGAAACATGAGATTTGTCCAAAAGAACCTTCCTTCCTTCATCATAACTAGTTTCAAATCTGATATATAAGCTGAATTTTAAAAAGGTTTTTAAAGTCCTCTCAGTAGTACATTGAAAATCAATCTCACCAAAGGACTAAAAATATCTCAGCTTTGAACTTTGTGTTTTTCATTTTTATTGACTTGGAAGCATGTTCATTGATCTAGCAAGAGCAATTTGCCCTTCAAGCAACAAGGGAAGTTTAATAAAGAGTTAGGAGAAGGACATTTTTAGGGATTAATAGCATCATTTCTTAAAAGAAAACTAAAGAGAAGAGCAAATGTATAGACTCTTGAAAAGATATAGCAAGATGTTCCCAGAAGGAGAGAGAGAATCCCATCAACCAATAAGCTCTCATCTCACACTAAAGGACCCTAGGCCATTTTCAGGTATGAGATAAGTAATAACATTTTATTTGAGAGCTTTCATGGAAAGATGCATCATATCAACTCATGATACTAACAAGCAATGTGAAATAAAAATATAATAAGCAGAAGGTGCTTAGCAGAATAAAATAACAGATTTGAATAAAACAACATCTTATCAAAGTTCATATCCTTCTACAATATTTTGAACAAGAATGTGTCTAAGTTCTAGTTAAATAGCTGTAAATAAAGTTGAAAACTTTCTTCCTTGGTGATCTTCTTTAAATAGTTCACTCACAATCTATACCTCTAATCTTGTTCTGTCTTTTGGGATCTGGAGTCACAACTATCTACTATATATCTCTATTTGGCACTAGCTCCCATTGGCTCCTCAAGCTCAAATCCCAAATTTAAGAAACTTTCCTCCTAAGCCTGTCCTTCTTCCTAAATTCCTCATCTCTATCAAAATGACACCATTATCCTAGTTATTCATGCTTAGAAACCCATTTATTTTTGCCTCCTCTTTTTCTGTCACACTACATATTCAATTAGTCATCTAGCCCTTTAAATGATATCTTTATAATATCTCTAGAATCTACTATTCATTACTAGTCTCCAGCCACCACCCCTAGTTGACATCACAATTATCTTTCACTTGAAATATAGTAGTCAACTTTTAAAAGTTTATTCCATTTCATAGTCTCTATGAATTTTCCTAAGCATAACTGTGTTCACTTCACTCCACTATCCCTTCCCCAATACTTGAAAAGCTTGACTTCTCAAAACTTACACTTAGACTATTTCTCCTTATCCAGATTCATGTACCCTATTCTTCCATTAAATTAGATAATTTATTGCTTCTTAAATATATCCTATGTCTCCATATATCTTTATTCATATTAATTGCTATATCATTCTCTCCCCATTGATTTCTACTTACTGACATTCTATCCAATCCATTATTTAAGACACAACTGAATCCTACCAACTACATGAATTTCTTGATTCTCACCAACCCACCTTCACCCAAGCTTAGATATTTCTTTCATATAATCTTAGAATACTTTGTACTCTTATAAATTTGTCATATCTGATTTGTTTTATATTTTTCTGTATATGTGAATTCTCCTTCTATCAAATTAAGAGCTCTTTGACAGCAGGAACCATATTTTATTAACTTTTTAAAGCACCTCAGTCTCCCACATAGTGCAGTAGATATGGCACTTACTTAATAAATTCATGCAGAAAGAATGAATAAATGAATGAACAATGTCCCATGTCACAAGATAGGGTACATTCTATTTTTTTTTTGACAATTCAAACTATGGAAAAGTTATTTTTTATGTAAAGATATGCTTCACTGTAACTTCCACCCATTAGACTTCCCCCACTTCTTCTTGAAATAAAATCTGACAGTATTCTTATTAGTTTAAAGAAAGTCTTAAATTATAAGAACCAGACTTTGTTTCTCAAGGGAATGATTCAGTAGTTCATATGAATAACTAAAATTCAATCAGAAACCCAGTCCGAATTTCATGCTGTTTTTTCTTTTTCTTTTCTTTTCATTTTTTTTTGGACTTCCCATGTACCATTAATTATTTTTGTTCCTCTTTTGGAGTGGGAGACAATGAGACCCAACAGGAAGACAATCATTAAAGATGTAGAAAAGACATAACAGACTAAGAACTATATGTGAGCATATGAGAATGGTCTGCTCTCCATAGAGTAAGTGCAAAATAAGTGGTATCATGAAGTGAAATGTTTTGAAAAGGCTAATTAGGAGTTTCATTTTTTGGCAGAAAATTGATAAATAGGGCAAGATCATATCTTCTTACTGTTTCCTTGTATTTATCGAATATAAAAACTAAGCATATTCATTTTTATGTAGTAAACCTTTAATTTATTTATCATAACCATAAAGAATGTTGGTCATTATTAAAGAAAAAAAAGCATATTCATTTTTTTTAATTTATTCTTTTTGAGTGGAGCTAAGATGGCAGAATAAAGGCAGGGACTCACTTGACCTTTCCTCCAGAACCTCCAAATATCTTTAAATAATGAGTCTAAACAAGCAGCACAACCTACAAAAAGATGGAATGAAACAATTTTCCAGCCCAAAACAACTTAGAAAGTCAGCAGGAAAGATCTGTTGCAACAAGATGAGAGAGGAATATAGTCCATCAAAGGCCCCATGAGCACAGACTAATATCCAACAAACCAGGAGCAGTCCTTGAATGTCCAAATCAGGAACAAAAAAGGTGATTTCCAGGCCTTGTAATTCACTGATGGTGAAGAGATCTGACCATGGGTCAAAAAGAGATTTCCAAGGGTCCCTTTGCCAACACCAAGGGCAGGACTGTGTTGTATTGCCAATATTTGAATTTGGGTCATAGTCGTGGATCTTAATATAAGATTTAGCAGCTTCTACATTAAAAGATGAGAGAATTTGGAAAATAATACTCTAGAGGGCAAAAGAGCTGGGATTACAACCAAGAATCACTTACCTAGAAAAACTGAATATAATCTTTCATTGAGGGGAAAAATGAATATTCAGTGAAATAAAGGACTTTCAAACATTCCTGATGAAAAGATGAGAGCTGAATAGAAAAAAAAGTGACTTTCAAATTCAAGATGCAAACAAACCATAAAAACGTCAACAAAAAGGGATTTAATATAGTTATATTATAAGGGATTTAATAAGGTTAAGCTATTTATATTCCCACATGAGAAAATGATATTTGTAACTCCTAAAAACTTTTTCATTATTAGAAGAGTTAGAAAGAATGAAGATAGTCAGAAAGCAGAGATGTGAGTTGAATTAGATCATATGATTATCTAAAAAAATAAAATTAAGGGATGAATGCACTGGGAGAAAGGGAAAGGGAGAGTTAAAATGAGATATATTATCTTACATTTAAAAGGCCTGAAAGAGATTTTATAGTGAAGAGGAAAATTCAGGAAGTAGGTAAGGGAGCATTTGAACCTTACTCTCATCAAAATTGGTTCCAAAAGGATATAATATTCACATTCAGTTGTATGTAGAAATCTCTTAACATACAGGAAAGTAGGAAGGAAAAGGGATAAGAAAAGGGGGAGGAGTAGTGCTGATAGAAAGGAGAGCAGTTTGGGGAAGGTAAAAATAAAAAATAAAACACTTTTGAAAATGGACAGAGTAAAAGGAAAGAGTAGGATAAATAAGGGAAATGAGATGGAAGGAAATACATAGTTTATAATCTTTATAATGAAAAAAAATTACAGTGAGGTTCTCTGACAAAAACTTAATTTCTCAAATATATAGAAAGCTGAGTCAAATTTATAGAACTAAAAGTCATTCCTCAAATGATAAATGGTCAGTTAATTTGAATAAGCTGTTTTCCGACAAAGTAATCAAAGCTGTCTATAGTTGTATGAAAAAAAAATTCTCTATTGAT
The DNA here is from genome assembly GCF_902635505.1 of Sarcophilus harrisii. Taxonomy (NCBI): domain Eukaryota; kingdom Metazoa; phylum Chordata; class Mammalia; order Dasyuromorphia; family Dasyuridae; genus Sarcophilus; species Sarcophilus harrisii. The sequence continues at coordinate 201,762,275 of NC_045426.1, forward strand.
GAGAGCAATGCAAATTTAATCCTCTCTGAGCTACCACTGCATACTTGTCAAAATGGCTAGTATAACATAAAAAGAAAATGACAAATGCTGGTAGGGATAAAATTAAAACACTAATGGACTATTGATGAAGTTATATACTGATTCAACCTCTGAAGAGCAATTTGTAACTATGCTCAAAGGGCTATAAAACCGTGCATACACTTTGACCAGACAATACCACTACTATGTCTATATTCCAAAGACATTTTAAAAAAGAAAAAGAACATATATGTACTTATACTTGCTCTTTTAGTGGTGGCAAGGAATTCGATACTAAGGTGATTTCCATCAACTGGGGAATGGTTGCACAAGTTGTTATATATGATCGTAATGGGATTCTATTGTATTTTAAGAAATGATGAGCAAGATGCTCTCAGAAAACCTGGAAAAATTTACTGATCTGATGCAAAGTGAAATAAACAGAACCAGAAGAACATTGAACACAGTAACAGCAATATTGTATTGTGATCTACTATGAATAACAGCCATTCGTAGCAATACAATGATGCAAGACAATTTCATAGCACTTATGATGAAAGATGCTTTCTATCTCCTGATAAAGAATTAGTAGCCTGAATGCATATCAAAAATACTGTTGTTGTTGTTTTTTAACTTTACTTTCCTTGGTTTGTGTGTGTGTGTGTGTGTGTGTGTGTGTGTGTGTGTGTGTGGAGGGGGTGAGTATTCCTTTCACAGAATGACTTACACGGGATATGTTTTGCATAACTATACATATAAAATATATGTCAAAATGTTTGCTTTCTCAATGAGGTCGGGGCGGGGGCGGAAGAAGGAGACACTTTGGAACTCAAAATCTGAAAAAAAAATTAAAATTGTTTTTATATGTAATTAGAAAAATAAAACACAAAGAAATATTTTTAAAAATTTCTTGTTTTCCATTTTAAAAGAAAGAAGCAAATAAATTTTCTTTTGAAAGGCACATTCAAATGTAAGCAGAAAGTATCAATTACATTTCACAGATGATTAAAACTGCTAACGGGTTTTTTCTCATTACCAGAAGAAATCAAACGAAGCCCTTTTTCCTCTAGGGTTTTAAACATTATTATTATTCATCTTAATAATGAACTCAAAATTAACTGAAAGAAGATAAAATGAGGGAAAAACCTTTTCACCATCAATAAACAGTTTAATTCAATGAATAATGGAGAAAATAATGCCTTTGGGGTACCTTTAAATAGACTGGCAAAATTGTAAACATATAGGTAACCTCCAGAGTGTGGTGGCTACCAAAATCAAATATATGAATATGTGAACATATACATGCAGAAATCAACACTTAACCCTCATTGCCTCAGCCCATTTATCAGAACCACATCTCTTCCTGTGTGAAGAAAGAAAGAAAGAAAGAAAGAAAGAAAGAAAGAGAGGGAGGGAGGGAGGAAGGAAGGAAGGAAGGAAGGAAGGAAGGAAGGAAGGAAGGAAGGAAGGAAGGAACGAAAAATTTTTAAATTTAAGATAACTTAGATCATCTCCAGGAAAGGTTTGTCTCATGTAGGTAAAAGAGAAGGAAGGAACGAAGGAAGGAAAGAAGGAAGGAAGGAAGGAAGGAAGCAAGGAAGCAAGGAAGGAGTAAAATAATTTTTTAATTTAAGATAACTTAGATCATCTCCAGGAAAGGTTTGTCTCATGTAGGTAAAGGAGAAGGAAGGAAGGAAGGAAGGAAGGAAGGAAGGAAGGAAGGAAGGAAGGAAGGAAGGAAGGAAAAAAGGAGGGAAGGAAGGAAAAAAGGAAGGAAGGAAAGAGAGAAAAAGTGAGAGAGAATTAAAAAAAGAAATAACAACAGGGTACCCTGCCTTTTCATCTCTGCCCCAGCCTATCCACCCTTTGTCCTATAGGAACAAATACCATAGAAACTCCTGAACCTTTTCCCGTCCATAATTTTCTTTACAGTTCTTTATCTCCCTTAACTTCTTCTGATTGGACATTGATTCCATCCCTTATTTATGCCCCTGCAGGAAGGAACCCATAGTCCCAGTCCACTCTGATCCTTAACTCTTTTTTTCTGTTTCAATAACTTGTGTACCAGACTCCATGAGTCCTCTCTCGTACCCCAAATCTCTTATACACAATTTCAAGGGGCACAGTCATTCACACCTCTTGGATAAGAAGGAAGTCATCAAAAACAGTAATTATCATTTGATGGAGGAATATCAGGACCTAAAAACCTCCCTATTCCTAACCAAAACACCTGTCCAACTCACTGGATGTTATCATCAGTGCACCCTAATTATCCCTGAACCTTGCCATCTGACCTGTAGCTGTGCCTATGAAACTAGTAGAGACTTCTATCTATGGTACTTCTAAACCTTCATATATATTGTCTCTCCCCAATTTAAATTTAATTCTTTGAAATCAGGTTATTCTCATGATCTTATTTGTATCACTAGAATTTAGGACAGTGTTTGATACATAATACATAATAATAAATGCTTTTTTAAATTATTCACTTATAACTTCTTGATCTTTCTTCTTTCATTCTCATGAATTTTGAAGATCCAGTAGATGCATGATGGGAACTTAGGTATAGGTACCATATGTAAAACATGAATTTAAGAGAAATGGCATGAAATTTATTATAAAAGTATATACATGGACTTCTAGATCACGTAGTCAATACTAGAGAAGAGTAAAAAGCTTCTCTGATAACCACAACCTCTAAAACCATTCCAAAATAAAGTAATTATGGCTATTTCTACAATCTTGGACCCAGCTTCTTGGACCACAGCTTCTATGTACATCATAACCCCATAGTGGGTCTTATAACTGAATTTGGGGATGATGAAATTATGATTTATTATCAGTAAATGTTTGTTTAGTACATATATTTTATATATCTATGTACTCAAGCTCACATAAAAATTCCTCAGGCAAAAAGGGGTTGCAAGTAGAAAAAGTTCAAAAAGTCCTGATCTAGGATACCAATTGAGGTAAAAGTTTAGTGAACTAATACAATATTTCCTATCCACAAAACTGTGACAAGAGACCTACATAGTTGACTTATCTGCTAGCAACTCTGCATCACCATCCATCCTCCCTCTACCAACTTAGTGCTGCTGAGATTCATATGGTAAAAATTAGTTAGGTCTTCCTAAGGCGAACTACATTAACAAAGAATGCTGCCATATAGCGGATCTAGAGACTGAGGAATATGGGAAACTGGAGGAGGATAAATGTGAAGTTTTGTGGCATACCACTGAGCCAGAGAAAAGATGCCCAGCAACCAGCTAGTGTCAGTAATGTCATCGACTGGTAGAGAAGGAAGCTGACTGTTTGAGAACCAGTTCCCCAAAGAAACTTCCCTGGGGATCCCAAGGATGATGGTCTAGAATATATTAAAATGCAAAGTAATTTGAAAGTAAGCATTAATGGAAAATGAATTAAAAATATGAGTGAAATTATCTTCTGAAGACTGAGCATAAGGATATAAACAAACTGGGAAACTATTAATAAGAAAAAGACTAAGGGCTTCAAGATCAGATGGGTAAGTTTAAGAGCACAACATTAACTATGAATAAATATTGCAAGACAAAGGGAAAAAAACCAACATCTGATGAGACAGAGGAACTTGTGAAGAGCATGAAACCAAAAATAAGAATCATGAAAACAAAATTTAGAGCCTGTGCAGCAAAAATAATTGGCAAAAAAGGAAAAACTTAAATCCATGAGTTCTCTCAAAAAACAAAAACAATAAAGAAGTAATAACTGATTAGGAATGAAAATACATAGGAAAACAGACCCAATATTGTGGAAAAAACAAAAAAGTTGCCTGAGCTTTCCACAGTTTCTCTCATGAACAACATTAAATCAAATATCTAAACTGATTTTGGGTTGACAGAATCTACAAAAAGATGGAGTAAAACAATTTTTCAATTTAAGATAACAGATCATCTCCAGAAAAGGTTTATCTCACTTAGGTAAAAGAGAAGCACAAACCAGAGAAGATGGTATCCTAACAAGCAAGAGGGAGCTTCTTACTACAGTGCAGATTAGCAACTAAGGCCATTGGGTCCTGACTCAGTAGGACAGTGTGTAGCAGGCCATCTGTAAGGACCAGCCCAAGTACAGAAGGCAAACTTGCAGCCCTGGAACTCCAGTGCAACATGCTTATAAATAGGCTTGACCATCCCAGAACAGTAAGCAAGCCACCAGCACCTGAGGCCTCAGAGTCCGTGACTAGGCCTTTAGTTTCCAACACAAGAAGATTGAGACAGTGCCCCTTGTGCCTGAAAAGCAGAGCTCAACTCACAAAATAGACTAAAAATGAGGGGAAAAAAACAAAAAAGAGCTCTTACCACAGAAATCTACTATGGTGACAGAAAATATAAAAATGCAAACTCTGAAGAGAACAACAATATCAAATTTGCTCACCTGCAAATCCTCAAAGGGTAATATGATTTGATTTCAAGGCCAAAAAGCTATCTTGGAAGAGATCAAAAAAAGTATTTTAAAAATCAAATAAGAGAGGTAGAAGAAAAGGAATTGGGAAAAGAAATGAGAGATATACAAGAAACAGAAAAGGAAGGAAAAAATTGACTGGGAAAAAAAAACAATTTCTTAAAAACATACAATTGCTCAAATGGGGGGAAAAATCCACTGAAGAAAACAATTCTTTTAAAAGTAAATTTGCCCCAATGGAAAAGGTGGTACAAAAGCTAACTGAAGAAAATAATTTCTTAAGAATTAGAATTAGGGGGCAGCTAGGTGGCTCAATGAATAGAGCACCAGCCCTGAAGTCAGAAGGGCCTGAGTTCAAATCTGGTCTCAAACACTTAACACTTCCTAGTTGTGTGATGCTGGGCAAGTCACTTAACCCCAATTGCCTCTGCAAAAAAAAAAAAAAAAAAAAAAAAAAGAATTAGAATTAGAATTAGAATTAAAATTAGGCAAGTGAAAGCTTAAAACAATTCAGATATCAAGGAGCCACAATCAGGATTACACAGGACTTAGCAACTTCTACATCAAAAAATCAGAGGGCTTGGAATATGATACTCTGCAAGGCAAGGAAGCTTGGATTACAACAAAGAATTAACTATACAGCAAAATTGAGCATAATTTTTCAACTAAAAATAGATATTTATTGCAATAGGGGACTTTCAATCACTTTTGATGAAAAGATCAGACAGAATGGAAAATTTGATTTTTAAATACAAGACTTAAGAAAAGAATAAAAAGGTAAACAGGAAAAAATAAATTTTATTCAATAAAGTTGAACTTTTTACATTCATGCATGGGAAGATAATACTTATAGCTCTTGAGAATCATATCACTATTAGGACAATTAGAAGGAATATATATATATATATATAGACAGAAAATATGGGTATATATTTGATATGATGCTATAAATAAATTAAGGAACGGGGAGGAAAGGATTATAATGGGTAAAGAAGAAAGGATAAGGCAGAATAGGGTCAATAACATCACATAAAGAAGCACAAAAACATGCTACAGTAAAGGGGAAGAAGCCAGGATAGAGCAGTTTGAACCTAACTTTCATCAGATTTGGCTCAAAGAGGGAATAGCATACATACTCAGTATATAGATTTATCTTATCCTATAGGGAGGGAGAAGGGAAAAAGAAAAGGAAAAAGGAAAGAGTAGTGGCTCAAAAAAGGGATGGCAAAAGTTGAAGGGAAAGGGAATAAAAAAGAGGAGAACCAATGGAAGGGAGAACAGATTAAGGGAGGCTGTGGTGAGGAGCTGAACACTTATGAGGACTGACAGAGTGAAAAGAGAGAGAGAGAAGTAGGAAATGGGGTACAAATGAGATGGAGAGAAATACACAGTTATTATAACTAGGAATGCGAATGGGATGAATTCTCCCATAAAAGGGAAATGGATAACAAAGTGGATTAAAATAAAACTTATACAGTATATTGTTTACAAGAAACACATTTGAAACCAAAAGATATACAGTAAAGGTAAAAGGCTAGGGCAGAATCTATTTTGCTTCAGTTAAAGTAAGAAAGAAAATAAGACAAGGGCAACAATTTTGACCTCGGATAAAACAAAAGCAAAACTAAGTCTAAATTAAAGAGTCATAGATAATAAAATAATATGAATACTAAACATGCATGTACCAACTGGTATAGCACCCAGATAAGTGAAGAAGTTAAATGAGTTATAGGAAGAAATAGACAACAAAACTATACTACTGGGGGAGTTCAACCTCTTCCTCTCAGCACCAGATAAATCTAATCAAAAAAATAAACAAGGGAAAAGTTAAAGAGGTGTATAGAATTTTAGAAAAGTTAGCTATAATTGATCCCTAGAGAAAGCTGAATGGGAATAGAAAGGAATGAACCTTTTCTTAGTTATACATAGCACCTATTAAAATTGGCTATATCTTAAAGCAAAAAACCCTCATAAATATAGAAATATTAAATTTTCCTTTTCAGATCATGATGCAATAAAAATTATATGTAATAAAGGACCAAGGAAAGATAAAGTAAAACTAATTGGAAATAAATTAATCTAATCCTAAAGAATGAGTAGATCAGACAAATTTCCCTAATGAATATAAATGAATGCAAAAAATTTTAAATAAAATATCTATTAGCAAAAATATTACAGCAATTTTTCACCAGGATAATACATTATAATTATGTGAGATTTATACGAGAAATGCAAGGTGGATTTAATATTAGGAAAACTATCAGCACAATTGACTATATCAATAACATGTCTTCATGGTTTTTATTTGTTTTTTTTCTTTCTCATGGTTTTTCCCTTTTGTTCTGATTTTTCTTTCACATCACATTCACATTCATATCACACATTCGCATTTCACATCATTCATTCACATCATTCACATAACATCATTCACATCATTTCTTTCACAACTAATGTGGAAATATATTTAACATGATTTTACATGTATAGTCGATTTCAGATTGTTTGCTCTCTTACAGAGAAGAAAGAAATTCAAAATATCAAGAAAAAAAGTATGTTAAAAACTTAAAATTAATTAATTAATTTTGAAGATTGATTAACTCCTAATGAAAATAAGAGAGTTCTAAGTTTATCTTAATACAGAATTTGTCTTCTAGGAACTGCATTAGAGTTACTTCAAATTTTAGTTATGGATCTCTCCCACTACACAAATATTGAAGTTCCCTGATCGAAGTTTAACTAGGTAATTTGGTTGTTTGGATGAATATAGCTGTGAGTGCTAATGGTAGGTGGTAAAAAGGAGGCACTATTATATCATGAAAGGAACTCTGGGTGTGTTTTTTATAGTTTTGATAAGAAAGCAATTGATGGCCAAACCATAGGGAAAATAATAAAACTCTCTGGAAAAATTTAATAACAGGACATTAGAAGCCCTTCAATTTCACCCTAACACAGTCTCTAAAGCCTTTGTCATATTTGGATCATTCAAGGTATGCCATAGATATCAGACCATAGAGAGAAAGAATATTATGGACTCAGTGTCTATATAGGCCTGCCCACCACTTTTTTTGGTTGCCATTGCTGATTGCTTTTTCAAACTCCTAAGAAGCTTAGAAATCAAATGATCATATCTAATAGATGTTATATCTGTTAGTGTTTGTATACCAAACGTAATCTGTTTGGATATAAAAAAATAAATAAGTTCTGAGTAAAGGTCCAAAGAAAAAACATGGGGTTTGTAACATCTCAATAAGCCTCTTCAACAATCACTAATGTGAGTACGACTAAATGGAAATCCTTTGAATTACTTAAACCATCTCAAGTAGTTAACGCTATACAATACTGGATCCCCAGGAGAGTCAAAGTAATGGATATGAAAGAAGTTGGAATTCTTCATTACAACAATCCTATATTACCTGGGAGGAAAGCACATAGAGTTAAGAGATGGAGTGTCTTGTTCAAAGTAGAGCAAAAAATCCAGAGTGTGGAAGGGGATGAGTAAAGTATAAAAGCCTAGAAGTATAAGATTAGCCAAGTTATGAAGGACTTGGAATGGCAAACAAAGGATACTTATTTGATCCAGGAGATATGAAAATAATCGAATTTATTTTCGATTTATGTCTCATATTCTTCATCAGGAATTCTTAAGTTACACCAAACTGCCTTGCTATTTATTTATTCTTCAAATTTTACTCTGACTACCATGTTTTTGCATAGATAGAACTCAAAATCCTCTTTAATTTTAATTTTTTTCCCTTAAAAATCTAGACTTTATTTTTTTTTTTTTTGGTGAGTTTCCACAATCCACTCCCTCTTAATCTCTTAGAGAATCCCTAATTTCCTTCAAGATACATTGTAGATATTATTCTCTATTCAAAGTCTTTACCAATTCCTTTAGCAGTTTGTGTCCTGACTCAAAACTATTTGTGCAAATCCCTTTCAATCCTTAATCTCTATGTGCCTGTATTGAATATGTGGTGTTGGGTTGTCTAAATTCAAATACAGCATGAAAATGTTTTATTAAGTATGTTTTATTGGTTTTTGCTGATTCTATGCAGACTAAAGACTGTATATAACTAAGCATGTTTCTATTTCAGTGCCTCCATCATGAAAAGATATGTATCCAAGAGCCAGTGAATTATAGTAAATTCCAGCACTATGCACAGTTGTAAATTTAACAATGATTTGGATTGAGTAAACCTACACCAATCATACTTTTTTACATAATTGAGATGAAGAGTACCCTCATAGAGAGATAGTCCTGGGAATAATCCACTTTTTGAAAACCAAAGAGAATTTCCACTTCTGCTCAATGAGGTGAAATGAATAATCACATGAGGTGGAAACCTGTCTATTTCAATAATCTTTCTCCTAAACTGAATCATGTTAGTCGGTAGTATAAATTATAAATATATAAATTATCCTGGTAGATAAATTTTTGTTACATTATTTTTTTCTTCCAGGTTGTGTACCCCAAGTAGAATTAAAGGTCCTTGAGGGCATGGACTGTTTCATTTTTGTTATCCATATCCAGAGAAAGATATATAGAGTCTAAATGAAGATTGAAGGATACTTTTTCATTTTTTTTGTTTTTTTTTCTCATGGTTTTTCACTTTTGTTCTTATTCTTCTTTCACAACATGACTAATATAGAAATATGTTTAACATAATTGTACATATATAACCTATATTGCTTGTTGTCTTTGGGAGGGTGGGAAGGGAGAAAATAAGAAAATTTAGAACTCACAATATTATTTTTAATTTATTTCCTTTCAAACTCTAGGCTTTTTTGTTTTGGGTGGGGTTTTTTTTCAATGGTATTTAATTTTTCCAATTACATGCAAAGATAGCTTTCAACATACATTTTTGCAAGATTTTGAGCTCCAAATTTTTTTACCCTCCCTCCCTTATCTTCTCCTTTCCCAATACAAGCAATCTGATAGGGTATGGGCAAATATTTCCATATTAGTCATGTTGTGAAAGAAAAATCAGAACAAAAGGGAAAAATCATGAGAAAGAAAAACAAACCAAAAAAAAAAAAAAAAAAAAAACGTGAAATACTATGCTTCAATACACATTCAGTCTCAATAGTTTTCTCTTTAATTGCTGATGGCATTTTTCATATTATTTTGTCTGGGATCAATGTATTGATGAAAAGAGCTAAATCTATCATATTGATCATCACATAATCTTGCAGTTATTCCTAGTAATTTTGCTAGTTCTGTTCACTTTATTCAGCATCAATTCATGCAAATTTTTCTAGACTTTTCTAAAATCAGCCTGCTAATCATTTCTTATAACATATTAATATTCCATTATATTCATATACACAAATTATTCAACCATTTCCTAATTGATGGGCATCCACTCAATTTCCAATTCTTTGCTACTACAAAAAGAGCTACTTCAAAAATTTTGCACCTGTGGTTCCTTTTGCCTCTTTTAAGATCTCTTTGGGCTTACAGAGCCAGTAGTGAGACTGTTGGATAAAAGGGCTATGCATAATTTTATAGTTCTTTGGGCATATTTCCAAATAGCTCGATCAGTTCAAAACTCCACAACTTTGCAATTCATTAGTATCTTAATTTTCCCACATCCCTTCCAATATTTACCATTGTCTTCTTTCTGTCATCTTAGCCAATCTGATAGGTGAGAGGTAGTACTTCAGAATTCTTCTAATTTGCATTTCTCTAATCAAAAGTGATTTAGAGCATTTTTACATGATTATAGATTGCTTTAATTTCTTCATCTGCAAATTGTCTATGGAACTCAAAATCTTACAAAAATGAATGTTGAAAACTATCTTTACATGTAATGGAAAAAAATAAAATAACATTATGTTGAAAAACATGAAAGAAAATTTTAAAAAATAAAAAGAATAAAAATACATGAAAATTAAGGATTATCTGAAAGAAGAGAAGCAAAGAGTATAAAAAGAAAAGAAATGAAAAAGCTTTGCTACATATGAACAAAATATATTGACTTCAAAGATAAAATGCTCATAATTATATAATTTAAATGATTCAGAGGAACATGACAAGTCAAAATATCTGGACACTATAATTCAAAAAATAATATGAGAAAAAATTCACAAACTTCCAATCACAGAAAACAAAGTATTAATTGAAATAATACATCTAGCACCTCCAGTTAGAACCCAGGCATAAAACTTCAAGATATATAGAAGTTAAATTTAACAATTCTACTGATAGCACATTCTGCAAATGACCAGAAAAAAGACCTTCAAATATAAAAAAAGAAAAATCAAATTTCACAAAACTAATATGCACTTTGAAACAAAGAGTCCTGAAGAGCAAGTAATTCAATATGAAGCCCAAGATGATATGTCTAAAAATTAGGGCCTAACCATTGGTGAAATAAAGATAGTCAACTTAAAAAAAAAAAAAGAGCTCTTTGAAATTTTACTAGAAGGAAAATGAAACCTGAAAAAATTATTTCCTTCATAAACAGCCAAAATTACAGAAATACAAGAGCAGACAAAAATACAATGACCAAAAACAACAATGGAGAGACTATTTGCCTTGGTCATTGTATTTTTGCCTTTTTAAAGGCAAAAAGTTACAATGGTAAAAATAGGAGTCAAATAGACATGATGGTGGAAAAACAGACCCAAAATTTCATAGACCAAACATCATAACTCTATACTTATAAGTGAATCACTGTTGTTGTTTTTTGTTGTTGTTGTTGTTGTTAGTTTGTTTGTAACTAAATTACAACTTGGAAGGACACATACAAAGAATGAAGAAAGGAATAATATAAAGGAGAAAATATGATGTATCTTAATCAAGTCAAAGGCTAATAATATAAGCTCTCTCATTGTTTCTTTAGGCAGTCTACAGTAAAATGGATAAGATAAAGACTTGGAATGAAAAAGGGCAAGTGGGAAAGAGGGAAAAAATGCCATTGATGGAAAGGAGTATCACTGTTGTTCTTATGGGAAAAGACATATATTCTATAAAAGGACATCAGGGTCTTACAATGAGTATCATCTTCAGAGATCTACTTTTAGAAGCCTGATTTCCAGGAATCCAAATGTTATACAACAAAATTACTTGAAAAAATTTGAGAACCATCTGGGGGATGGTAAAATACAAATTCTGTATATTTCACTTTTGCTTCATCTACCTGTAAGGCAAAGATGAGAAGACATATACCTTTGTGCTCTGTTAAATTATAAAGATCAGCTTTGAGATATAAGATGAGGTCAAATGGAATGAATATAAGCAGTCCCCAAATACAATAAATTAAGAATAAAGTTGTCTACCCAGCACTTTTAACAGAACTCACTTAGTTTCAAAGAATTGCTAAATACTGTAAACAACATCTAAAAATATTTGAAAGGTCCAAAAACACATGGTGAAAACATAAACCAAAGATATGAAATGGAATAATTACTTTAATGATGCAGAAAATGAAGCAGAGGCTCACCAGAATGCTTCTAAAGGAGAATAATATGAAAAAGTCCTGAGGACATAGATGGGGATACAGAGACCACAATAGAACAGCATACAGTGGATTGCTTGCTGTATAGGGGAGATGGGAGGGGGAAGGCAGGGAGAAAAACTTGTACCAAGATTGTTGAAAACTATCTTTGAATGTATTCTGAAAATTAAAAGCTATTATTAAAAATTAAAATTAAAAAAATTAATTAGAAAAACAACTAAGATGAGGGCAAAAAGGATTCTGGGAAGATAATGAAATAAGACGGAAACTACCAGGCTCTCCAAATTTCTCCTACAAACAAAATGAAATATCACCTCAAAGTGACCTTCAAGTGGCAGAAATAATTAAATTGTAGTAAAACAGTTTTCCTCTAAGACAATGTGAAAAAATCTTAGAGTGGACAAAGTATAACATCTCCAGGCAGTTTCTATTGAATAAACAAATAAGAAGTCCTGAAGTTATTTGGGTCTGATCCCAGCCTCTGCTTCAGGAACTTTCACCCCACAGAAAATGTAGGAGTCTGATGGCTGAGCAGGGGAAGATTGAAAGACTTTCCACTATCACAAGATTCCAGGACACACCTGGTGAGTTCGGTAGCAGAGGCAGAGACCCTGCTGGCTGTTGGCATTTGCAGGAGAGCTGAGTCACTGATATCAGTTCCACAGCAGAGGGATGAGCTGAAGTTTGCAGCCACTAGAGACTGAAGGGAGCAAAAGCAATCATTTTGACAGTGTGGCTGAGAGCTCTGGCTTTGATTTAAGAATGGAAAGGAGTGCCTGAGGTTGGACTCCCTAGGGCTCAGAAAACAGTAAGAAAAAGCTAAACCCATGGCATCCTTCCCCAAGCCTTAGGACTAAAACCTGACTATAATAATAAGCTTCTGCTGCTAATAATAAGAAAAAGAAGAAAGCAAAGAAGAAAGAACCCAATCACTGATAGTTACTATGGAGATAGAGATGGTCTGGATCATAGAAGAAAATAGTAAAGTTTTCAAAAAGTCACTCTTATTTTAAAGAAAAATATCAAATGGTCAGAAAGTGTTCTTATAAGAGTTTAAAAGGATTATAAAAATCAGATAAGAGAAATTCAAGAAAAATGAGGGGGAAAATAAGAGCAATCTAAGAAAATTATGAAAAGAAAGTCAATCAACTGGAAAAAGAGATTCAAAAGCTTTTTTTGGAGACAACAGGGGTTAAGTGACTTGACCAGGGTAACACAACTCATAAGTACACAAGTTTGAATTTGACTCCAGGGCCAGTGCTCTATCCTCTGTACCACCTAGCTTTTCTGAAAATATAAAAACTTAAAGAACAAAATAACTCCTTAAAACTATAATTGGGCAAGAGGAAAACATGATATTTTAAGACACTTAGGAATAAGAAAACAAAATTTAATGAATAAAAAAATAGAAGAGAATGTGAAATATCTTTTTTGAAAAACAATTGACTTAAGAAAATAAATTGAGGAAAAACAGTACAAGAATTGTTGGACTACATGAAAGTTGTGATTTTTAAAAAGAGTCTAGATATGATATTACAAGAAATTATTTAGGAAATTTGCCCTACAGTTTCTCTAATAATATTATAAAATAGAAATAAAAAAAATACATTGATCACCACCTGAAAAAGATGCCAAGATGAAAATTCACAGCAACATGCTAGGTAAGTTTCAAATCCCCAGGCTAAGGAGAAAATACTATAAGCAACAAGGGGAAAAAAAAAATTAAATACTTGGGAGCTACAGTCAAGATTTAGCAATTTCTACATTAACACACCAAAAGACATAGAACAATATACTTCAAAAAGCAAATGAGCTGGGTTTGCAACCTAGAATTATCCAGCCAAATTGAATAGAATCCTGAATGAAAAAAACTTAACATTTAATGAAAAACTTTCAGGCGACACAACAATCAGAACTCGATGAAAAAATCTGACAAAAGAGATCCAAGGAGAAAACTAAGGTAAACATTAAAGACCAATTATAAGGGACTCACTGTTAAATTCTTAAGTGAGAAAATGTTGTCTGTATTCTTTAAGAATGTTATCATTACTTGAATAGTTTGAAAGAGCATATGTAGATAGAAGCCCTAGAGTTGAGTTAAGTACAGATGATTCTATAATCTTCTATTCTAAAAAAATGTGAATGATTCTAAAAAAAAGTGAAATTAAGTAGGGAAAGGTAAAATAGAGTAAATATCTCATACAAATGAGGCATGAATGGAAGAACTGTTGTAGTACAAATAGGTGGAGTGATATACTGGTAGTGCTGAAACCTTATTCTTTCCAGAATTGGTTAAAGAGGGAATAATATACATCTAGAAGGGTATAAGAGTTTTCTAAATATATAAAAAAAATAGAAGGGTGAGGAGAGAATAAGCAAAGGACTTTGTGAAAGGTATGTAGAACACTAAGTAGGAACAGAGAGGATAAGGGAGGGATTCTAAAAAAGGGTACTGATTAGAGAACTAGTTGTCAGAAGTAAATCAATCATGTTAGAAGGGATAGGGTTTTTTAAAAAAGAGGGTAAGAAGGAAAAAGAATGGAAGTCATAATTATAATCATTAATATGAATGGGATGAACTCACACCAAAAGCAGTAACTTGAGAAATTTTCATATTTCTAAGTATTTATATCAATAAAATAGAAAAAGAGCAGACTAATGAATTGTTTTGAGTTTCAAATTTTTTCACTTCCTTCTTCCTTATCATTCCTCCGCCCTGAAATGGTAAGTGATCAAATATAGGTTTGCATGCTCAATTAGGTAAAATGTGTCCATATTAGTCATTTTGAACAAGGAGACTCAAATAAAATAAAAAATGAAAGAAAGAGAAAGATAGCATGCTAATGGCAATACAATGATCTAAAACAACTCTGAAGGACTTGTGATGAAAAATGCTATCAGTTTCCACAGATAGAACTAATTATGTCTGAATACAGATTGAACCATACTTTTTTTTTTTAACTTTATTTTTCTTGAGAGTTTGGGGGATTTTTTGGTGGGGGGAATTTATGTTTTCTTTCACAACATCACTACATAACTTCACATGTGCTTTCTCCATGAGGGGGGTGTGGTGAGAAGGGAGAAAGGGGGAGAATTTGGAACTCAAAGTTTTAAAAACAAATATTAGAAATTGTTTTATATGTAATTGGGGAGAGATAAACTATCCCCCAGTGCTTCCAAGATTGTCATGTGCTTTCAATAAGGATGAAAATGGCATCCAAGTCAGCTACCACACTGGTGCCAAATTATTTAACTTGAAAAGGCTCAATGTCAAATGCTGAAGGGGATGTGGAAAAACAGATATACTAATGCATGACATTCTCTGGAATTAGAGCCAAGCAGAATAGCTGATGGAAAATGAAGTTACTAGGATCTATATGTACAAAAATATTTATAGCAGTTCTTTTGTCAAGAATTGGAAAATGAAGAGATGCCCATCAACTGTGGAATAGCTGAATAAATTGTGATATGTGATTATGTTGGAGTACTACTGTGCTATAAGAAATGATGAATAGAATGCTCTCAGAAAAACCTGAAAAAACTTCCATGAGTTCATGCATGGAAGAGCATGCATGAGCAACATGACTTATGGAAATGTTTTTCATAACTTGGCATGTGCTTTCTCAATAAAGGGGGTGAGGTTAGGAAGAAAGAAGGGAGAGAACTTGCAACTCAAAGTTTAAAAAACAAATGTTAAAAATTGTTTTACATGTAACTGGGGAAAAATAAAATATTAAATAAATTAAAATAGACTTCTGAAAATGGAGTTACCAGGAAGATTATGAGCTCTCTCTAAAAAAAAAAAAAAAAGCTTTGACAGATTATTGATCCCCTTTCCAGCCCTCAAATTAATTTCTTTGGTAGAGTATTATCAAAAGACACAGTGCAGCAAAGCTGTTGTTTCAATTAGAACAAGCTCTGACTTTTAAATTTTAACAGGATGGGTTGGAGGGGTGGTTAAAGAATTGAATTCTGTTGTAAACCTATGGATCTATGCAGCATGGTGACTTGTGAGTAAGGGATGTTAACTGAATGCTTTGGGAATTAGGTTTATCTTTTTTTAAGTTCATCAGGTTGTTTATCTCTGTAAGATTCTTAAAGTCTTAGACCCTGAAGATATCTGAAACCGCTTTATCTCTTACACATTATTCCTTCATTGGAGAGGTTTGAAAGTTCATGAAAATTGAAACAAGTATCTCATCTTCCTTGTGATTGGTCATTACTATATGTGTATCTTTTCCTTTGTACCATCTACTTGTAGCGAATTTTTTTTTTTCGATTTTAGTATTTATAACCACAGTGTCTAGCCACAGTCTAGCATATATGTGCTTAATGCAGGCTTTTCGGCAAATTGATGTTGATTTGTGGAATGGATGAGTTGATGTAACTTAGATGTTAATGCAGTTCTCATTAACATAGTTCTCATTAATAGTTAGTATTTTTAAAAATTGAACAGGCAAAGAAGAAAGAGCCCAACCATACAAACTTACTGTAAGTATAGGAAAGACCACGGTTCATCTTCAGAAGAGAATGTTAAATGGCTACCTGTCCAGAAATAATTTATAGAAGTTTTACAAAAATAAATTATATATATATATATATATATATAATTTATAGAAGTTTTACAAAAATAAATTATATATATATATATATATATATATATAGTCCATGTATGTAGGGGTATGTATGTATATATAACTATATATATATATATATATATATATATATATATGTGACTATGTGTGTATATGTATATATATGTATACATAAGCAAATCTGTGCTTAACTGTAGCCCAAATCAATTACAAAGGACCTATGAAAGAATAAACTGTTTACATCCAGAGAAACAACTGATAAACAAAAATATGTATGGTATATTTCTATATAGATTCACTTATCTACATGTAATGATGGCCTTTTTTAGGGCAGGATGGAGAGGGAAGAAGAAAAAAATAAAAAATGAGCAGCAGAGAACAAAAGAAAACTTAGAAGAAAGTATAGCAAAACAGGATAGCTTTGAAAATGATCTATAGTATTTATTCTATAATTTTTCAAAAAAGTAAACAACGTGAAATTCATAGTTTTATTTTGAATCTTCTTTTAATGTTGTGCTGCATAAATAAAAGTATTCCTTTTATGTCTTCTCATATTTAAGTTTAAGATATATAAAATTATATATTTTTTTATAATTGTATTATAAAATATAAGTGATAAATATATAAATGTATTATAAGTAAATATAAAATTATAAAATAAAACATGTATAAAATTAAATTTTAAAAATGAGTCACCATAAAAAAATTAAAATTGAGGATTTGGATTATTTTACTATCTTGGACAGTAAACTACATGTGGGTATTGTGATCTAGTCTTTCTATGAGAGGTATTAGAAGGGAATATTTATATAGTTTCTTGGAAGTTTTGGCTTTGGAAGATTGTGACAAAACTACTCACATTCAAACTTGAAGTGAACTTAAATTTCCTAAAAATATTGCTAATTTCAACAAAACAATGGATATTCTGGCCCTGGTTTATCCAGATTCTTCATGTTAGTGATAATATTGTTAACCAGTCTAGGCACCATATAGTAAGACTTAGATGGACAACACTATAGGTTTAGTAAGAATTATGACTCTTCCATATGATAAAACATAGGTTTAAGAATAGATAGATCAACAGGTCAGGAAAGTTAGGACATCATGCCCCAGAATAATCTGGGGGTAATACATGTAGAAGTCAAAGTTACTCTTGTACTATGTGCCTTGAATATTATTTTAAATATTCATAGATGCATGTGCTCTTCAAATAAGCTTCTGTTTATTGGATTTTCAAATTATGCTTTTTGTATTGATATCATACTTATTCTTTAATTTCTCTTGTTATAAATCTTATTTAGTCTGTTATTTGATCTATCATGTAGGTCTACATTTTATTTCTCACTTATTTACTTTTATTATGAATATACACTATGCTACTCTGAAAATGTCTGCTTGACACCAGCCCTGAAGTCAAAAGGACCTGAGTTCAAATCTGATCTCAGACACTTAACACTTCCTAGTGTGTGACGTTGGGCAAGTCACTTAGCCCTAATTGCCCCAGCAAAAGAAAATGTCTACTTGAAATTTCCTGCCCATAATGTGAATTTAGTTTTAGAAGCAAACTGGTATTTCTCTTCATTGTACTACATCTCTTACATATGTGGTCACTTAAAAAAAAATTCTGTGCATGTTTTTCTGAGACAGCTTTCTAGGATGTCAGTTAATAATTTTTTATTCTGGTATTTAGAGCCATTTTTACAAGTACAGGTACCAGGCCTGTTGAAAGTGATTTTGCAAGAATTACAAAATTTTCAACTCAGAAGAAGAATGTAACAAGTCCCCAAAAATGTTTGGCTGATCATAAAATTCACAGGATTCCTAATTTGGAAATAAAGAAAACCAAGATCAGCTCTTAGCCCAGATGATGTGGTGGTGATGAAATTTTCACAAAGGGAAATGGCAATAGTTTGGAGGACTTTCAAAGAGATTTGAGAGACAATTAGGGAAAGATGGCAATAGTCCCTTGGCAGCAGTGCAGTAGGAGCAGTGATTGGTGTGTGTGTGTCACATGTTAAACTCTCTTTTTTAAGATGCAGGTCCACAGAAAGTGTGGATTCAAACAGTGGTTCAACTGTAGTGAAGCATACAGAGAGGTTATACATACACACACAGAGTGGAAACAAACACAGAGATAGAAGGACAGACAGAGACAAAGATGGAGAGACAGAGTAAGAGAAACAGAGAGAGAGAGACAGAGAGACAGAGAGACAGAGAGAGAGAGAAAGGAAAGAAGGAAGAGAGAGGTACAGATACATACACATATACATACATACATATCTACATCTACAGTAAAGGGTAACTCACAATTCTTGGAACTTTTGTCCTGGAAGTTCTTTCTTGAGTCCATAGCTAGCATTCTTCAAAGCACAACGAATCATGCACCTCAAAATCATCTCCCTCTTTGGGTAAATTATTGTTTTGTATGTATTTGTCCTTAATTTATCAATTTACCCTTCATGTGTTTCCTCCAACTGTTCTGGTGTCTCAGGTCCCACCTAGATGCACTTTCTCTGAAATGTCTCTCTTTTTCCCAAGACATGGGCAATGGAAAAGGAAAGATAGTGGTAAGCCAGACAAGCAAGGACTGTGAATGTTTTTACTTAATTTTACATATGTGAGAACTAGGACACTGAGAAGAAATTATTTGTCCATAGATAGTAAGCGTCAAAAGCAAGGATTCTAAGAGCCATCTCTTTCCACTGTTTATAATGGAAACTCAAAGTGCATAGCCCCATAGAACCAAGATCTTGTTTTTTACAGAGTAATAACTTTGAACCCTTTGGGTAAAGAATGATAATAAAGGAATTGACTGAATCAGAAGCTAGAACACCGGAATCCAAATACTTTCTTTGCTACTCTCTTGCTGTGGTTTCCATAGTGGGGAAGTCACTTAGGCAAGGAAGAATTTAGGCAAGTCATTTCATCTGTCTCATCCTAATTTTGCATATCAGTAAAATGAGGGAGATGGATTACAAGATCTCAAAACTGCATTTCACATCTAAAACCCATGATAGCTAATGTTCTTCTATTATCTACTATTTTCCAGGTATTTTATAATTATTATCTCATCTGATCCTTACGGTTTTCAGATGAGAAAACGGGTAAACAAAGGCTAAATAACTTATCTAGGTTCACAATGTTACTAAGTCTCTGAGATTGAATTTAAATTCAGGTTTTCCTGACTTTAGGCCCAGCCTCTCCCTTCTCTCTGGACCACCTAGCTGCCCCAATAATGTACAACCCTTGTTGGAACATCAAAGCATAACTATTAAATTCCTTTAGATTAGGGTAATGATTCTAGCTAGTTAATATTTATAAAGCTCTTTTAGAATTTGAAAATACTATCATTTTATTCTTATGAGTATAATAATTGTATTATAAGATATAAGTAAAAATCAGTTTCACTATTCTTCCTGTCAAACTGAGAACAGGATAAGAGGGCAAGGAAATTATTTTTCTCTCATTATCTAAATGCTAATTCTTTAATTCTTGGTAGATTCACGATTTCTTCATTGCAAGTACTTATTCACACCTCTTGCTACTCTCCATACCTTTTCCCCTTTTTATGATTCTTCTCCACATCTTTCTGAAAGTTCTCCACAATGGATCCAACCAATGTGGTGAAGACCTTCCTCTCTTTACTTTTTTTTAATATCTAGGGTACCAATGCGACACTCAGTTCATTTGATTTTAACTCCCCACTCTTGCCTTCAATATATCGCATGCTGTAAAACAAAGTCTAAAGTGCTGAGATTTTACAATGCAAAGTTTTGTTACTCTGACAAAAGTGCTTCAGCTTGGTTGGTTGGTTTTTTTCCTGGGCCCAAATACAAATTATATCCCTCTTGGTCTCTGTGTGTGTAGCCTAATATCACCTAATTATGCATCCATTAAGAAGAGTATTCAACACTCCTCAAAATTCCACATATATAATAACATGCTCTTTTTTTTCAATTGTTCCTAAAGAAAAGGCAAATTCTACTCCAGAGACAGAGGATAATGGCAAAAATTAAATAGAAACTATTAACAGACTATCTCTTGTTAGATTTGTAAGCTCTATGATGTAGGCATTCTTTCTATGAATAAAAACAAAAATCAGCCATATTTTCTCACCTTTTATAATTCTAATATTTACATCATTATAATTCCAAACCTATAGATTTTATTCCCTTCTTACTAATGAATTGGATATGTTAACCTGTTTTTTCTAAATGTCAAGTTATACATCTTGTCTCTCATTATAAGATCACTCTCGTTCTTAAAGATGTCTTTTGTGACGCTTATTTTGTACAAGTCATCATCATAAATATATTGCAGATGGCTTCCAAAGACTTTTTCCATTGAACTCTACATTATTTATATGTCAAATTCTACTACAGTCATGGTGTTCTGTTATAGCATCACTTACAGAATTAGTGTTCAAGAAATGAATTCTGTGGCAATAAACAGTTCAAGTATATGGAAAGCGTTGTATAATCTCCTAAATGATGATGTATTCCTCATCTCCTTTTCCCACATAACTTTGCACTCTGGTCATACAGGTTCATGAAATGATATACTTAGTTGGTTGTCCCAACAGCTGGATGGACAGATCAGACTATCTTGTGTGATATAGAACTGTAGAATTAAGTTCTGATTCTAAATTCTAACAATGATGGTTTGGTTTCGTTGGATATAATTCTTATAGTGGAAAGTATTTCTAAATGTTTAGGAAAATGGAAAGGAAATGAAATTCTAGAGTTTCAAGTGAAGATTGAACATTGATTTGAGTTAGTATTCAGTATTCAATTAATATTCCATATTCTATAGTCCTTTAAGAGTATTAAAATTGTTTTCTGATAGCATTTTCTATAAGGTATACAGTATGAACGATATCATTCTCATTTATATATGTGAGAAAAACTAAAACTCAAAAAGGCTAAATAAATTGACCTGATGGTAAAAATCACAGGCAGGATTTGAGTGCAGGTGTCCCAATTCTAAGTCCAACATGCGTTTTAAATATTTCCCATTTTCATGAGAATAGCCTAAAGTACAATGCCTGGAAAGGGACATATTCCTGGTATTACAGGATGTTGGTTTATGGAAATGGTTGTATCAAAGCCAATCCCAGTTTCCTTGTAAAAAATCAACTGTCCATTAGCGAAATTTTAAATATTTTCCATTTTCCTAGATCTCTAGCAGAAACAAAATCTAACATGTATGTCTTAAAATGTTCTTCCTGTTCTGTTTTTTTAATAGCATATTATATCATATTTTGTTGCCTGAAAACAAATGCCTTGTAGATAAAAATGTAAATTGCTCTTGCATTTTATTTTGATATCAAGAATTTTTGCCTTCTTCATCAACTGACTGCAGTGGCAAAATAGAAGAACTAAACTGAATGATGGATATTCTTAAGCCTGCAGAAATAATATGTCAGTACAATTCACTTGATAATAACTTTTGCTGAAAAGGTTGAGCTTTCACTCCAAGAGGAAAAAGACCATGTACCACATAAATTTCCAGCCAAATTCAAGGACATAAAAAAGTAAAAGTTAAGAAGCAACATCTATCTGGATCCATACTGTCTTCAGGGTGAGAAACAAGGACAGAAAGAATGTGCTATGTAATAAAAGAATTAATGAGAGCTAGTCTGATTGACAATCACATTGCTTTTGTCAGAATTAATTATGCTTTTAAATAACATTCCAAAAGAAAGACACAAAGTTACCTTCAGCATATAGCTATTCTAATTGTTTAACAAATAGTACTTTTGGAATTAATTGGGTTATTTTTCCTGGAGTTAAGTAAGCTCTCTCCCTGGTTCTTTCCATTTAATAAGGAACAGAAGGTCAACAATGTGGTTTCTTTGGAGAAAAAGAGTCAAAATCTCCTCAATATTGAATATAACAAATAAGTCCATTTATTCAAGTTAATAGAAAAATAGAAATTAGAAAAACTGTACATGGGTGAATACACACCAAACTTTATAGAGAGTAAAAAGACTTCTATTGTGAGTGAGATATCAAGAGATAGTCTCAGATATCACCCAAAGGGAAATTACTTAAAGTCTCTAATTTAGCAAGCTGAGCATAGAAACATGCTTTATAAGTCAGCTTCTTCCTAGAGTATGTCTCTCCCTTCAGAGACTTAAAAGAAGATTGGAATAGTGAATCTTCTCTCTCAGAGTTGAAAGCCAGAGGAACTCAGATCTTTTATCTTCACCTCTCACCAACTCCATCCACCCTCACACAGATGTGAGGTGTTGTGTAATCAATCTCAACCAATTAGGAGGGAGTCCCATACAATTGGCCTTTTGAAACAAAGATTATCTCAGATCACTTGAAGTAAATTCAAAACATATAATTATAGAGTTTAAAAAAAGAAACTTTAGCTCCTGAAAACAACAAAGGTGATTTTTTTTTGGCATCCTAGCTGTCATTGAAATTAAAACTAAAAAAAAAAAAAATACAAATAACAATATATGCAATAGATATAACATGAGTAAGTATGAGGTGGATTGTATGTAAATACAAGAAATAATATACCTTTTATTCTAGTTTCAAATTCCCAAAAAGTTCAACATTATATACTAAAAAATATACTTAAACTTTTTGAAATCTGCCAAAGCCTATATTTCCTTGGGTAGTTTCTCAGTCTCTGCATTGATCATAATGTATACATATACTGACAGGGTTATCTCCTATAACACTTCAGTAATAGTACATGTTTATTTGGCTTCTGTTTGGGTATATTTATGTCAATCTGATAAAATGGTCAGCTACAACCAAGATATGACATATTTTTGCTATAGAAAGTCAACTTAGATATGTTCCAAAAATTTATTGATAATTATTTTTTCTAAATATTTCTATTAGATATTTTTATTTATATACATATAGCACAAATTTCACACTTGTTGGAGACATCTGCAGTCATCATTGACCAGTAAAATCAGTTTCTTACCAGCTCAAGCACTCTTCTTTGGCCCATATGTCCAATGTCATCATATCTATGGGTATTGAGCAGCTGCTTCCTGCTTCTATGTATAGGATAATTTACAATCCAATAAAGCACTCCATTGCACAAATCCAGCTTCTTCCATTGTCTCAGGCTTAAGGAGTATTCTACTGTCTGAAATTTCAGGCTAATAGGAACATTAGCACACTTTTTTTGACTTGTATAACTTCTTTGAGTCCTTCATCAACCATATGTTCTCACCACTAGAAATCTGCAAAACAATCCTGGCAAGAAAGATTGATTTAATGTCACAAGATTTACACATGTACTTGGCTTGCTGTCTGGAAGAAATCCCAGTCCCTGGGACTTTATTTCCACCTAATACCTTAAATGGCATAGATTGCTCTCACACCTTCTACTGGTATCACCTCCAAGTATTCTGTGGAATTTTAAATAAAGCATCTGCACCCACATTTGTCTTCCAGATCTATAATATGTGCTGAAATCATAACTGGCCAATGCTATTACACATCTTTGATCATTGGTATCCAACTTGGAACTGGTCAACATATAAATCAATGGAATTTTGTTTTATATAGTATTTGAAGTTCTTAGTGATGGTCTCCTTCAAAGGCTGGTTATCAAATGAAAGAGATAGACATTACTATATCTGAGAGAAAGGGTACTGGTGACTCCACAACCATACAGTTTCAGAAGTTCCAAATAGAACGTCACTTCCCTCAGAAAGCTGAAGACCCTTTAGACTTTGCTTATTATTTCTTGCATTAGTTTGCCATTCTGTCAATAGCAATTCTTCTCTTTACTACTTTTAAGCTTTGGAAGCCCTAAACATATTTTCAAAGCATCTATTTTAAGTATTAAACCATGGATATGTTTTGATAGTTGTCTTTGACAGATGAAGCACTATGTTTCAAATTTTTGTGAAAAACATAAAAAATATAAAGTGCTTAATACTCTGATATTAAAAAAAAACTTAAAAAGGAACTTTAAGAAGGACACCTAGGTGGCTCAGGGAATAAAGCACCAGCCCTGAAGTCAGGAGGACCTGAGCTCAAATTTGACCACAGACACTTACCACTTCCTAGCTGTGTGACCCTGGGCAAGTCACTTAACCCCAATTGCCTCAGCAAAACAACAACAACAACAACAACAAAAACAACTTTAAGAAATAGTAATACCCATTGTCAATCATATCTCTGCTAATTGCAATTGGCTTCTTATGACCATTGTTCTCATGGCAGATGATAGCTCCTAAATTTTCCAGGTGTGCATTTGTATAGAAAATAAAAAATTTTCCTGAGTCAATAACTGAGCATGGATAAGACAGCTGATTTAAGTACTTGAAGCCTTTTTTTTAAAATTTGTTTGCACATTTATCTCTAAATAGATTTTAGGATTATTTCTCCATCACTCTTTCAAAAGTGACTGATGCCCCTAAAATATGTTGGGGCATTTATTCAAGGTGGTAGAATCTATCTGGAAAGATGAAAGCAATTTTTTTTCTTTGTCTTCCTCAGACATAGAAATTTGATTATATTCACTACACAAGTCCAAACTGAAAGCTATTGTTTGTTTAGAAATAATAGTGTATTTTATACCCATGATATAGTGTAGTCTACTTTAGTTCTTTTGCTCAAAGTACAATAATCTAGATACATCCAGAGCTTTCCATTTTTCTTAGGTATCATGACTATGGGTAATGCATAAGGGCTACTGAGTTATTTGATGATCCCTACAACAGAATTTCTTTGAGATGGTTTCTGAAATATTTCATCATAAATAAAGGAATCCTCATAGATATTTCTATGAATAGGCAGAAATCAGTGAAATCTGTTCTGTGGGTTGCTCTTCAAGCACATCTCACATCCTACTCATGCAATAAGAACACATCTGTCTTCGACTGAATTTCTGCCTTAACCTATACTTCAACTCTTGTAGTATTGGAATCCCCAAAGTCAAATGCCTTAGAATTTATTTCAGAGCATGGACCATTAGGAGTCCTATGGTTAAGAAAGGCTTTAGGTAGAAGTGTGTGAGTTGAGTCTGGAAAGAAATAAAGAATTCTAAAAAGCAGGGGTAAGGAGAAATGGCATTCTAAGCATAAGAGACAACCAATGCAAAGACAAAAAGACTAGACATTTTGGGCCAGATATGAAAAACAGTAAGACCAGCTTGATTGGAACATAGAGTACATGAAAAGAAATCAAGAGCAATAAGATTAAAAATGTAAATGCCAAATTGTAAAGGACTTTCCACATCAATCAGAAGAATTTATATTTTCTTCTAGAGGTGAAAGGGAACTCCTAGAATGTATTGTGTAACATGGTTAGATAATTTTTGAAAAATCACTTTGGAAGCTTCAAATATATACATAAGTATGTACATGAGTGTGTGTATATGTGTGTGCGTATATGAGACCTAGAATTAAAGCAGGAAGAACAGTAATTAGGGTGCTTTGGGGGTTATTTCAAATAAGAGCAGTGGACAAAAGGAAAATAATTTTAGTCTTATCTGAAACGGACAAGAGAGGGTTAAACATATACACAGTTTGGAATAAGCAGTACCTGGAATATAGAATAATACCAGTTAGAGAACAGCCACAAAATAAAACAAACTTCCTTATCCTGAGGAGATCACTGGAAAGGGAGAAAGTTAAGCAAATAACTAAAATTGAAGGAACTGCCTTAGATTATGTTTTAAATAACTAAGCAATGATTAAATAAATTGTATATCTATGTAATGCTTTCAGGGAATCCTGAATGATATGAACTGATATCTTATAAAGTAAAACAGATACAAGGTAAGAATTTCTGAAAAAATAGCAGCATTCTCTATTTTTCTTGAAAAGGAGTAGGGAAGTTAGAGAGATTAGGAATAGTGATTAACAAATGAGCACCAACAAAGATTTTTTTAATGCAAAGAATAGAACAGAAGTTCAAAAGAAAACACAAAAAGGACAGTTTTGAAAGTATGTTGTAGAATGGATGTAGGGAGAATTAATATAGCCCCTACTATGTGCTACTATGTTTAAACAGTGTAAGCACTTTTTACAACTATTATCTCACTTAATCCTTAATAATTTAAATTATTAAATTTAATACAAACTAGCGATGTATATGTATTATTGTTCCCATTTTACAGTTCAGGTAATTGAGTCAAACAGAAGTTAAATGGTTTACCCAGAGCCACATAGCTGGCAAATTTCTGAAAACAGATTTGAAATAGGGTCTTATCTCTGTGCCAAAAGCTGCTTTCATTTTATTATTATGTATTTTTAAAAAGCAAGCAATAATCGGTAGATATTCATGGTATCCTTTTTTGTTGTTGTGCTATATATAGGGAAATGCTCTCTTTTGGGTGCTTGAAGTTCAAAGTAAAACTATAAAATAAATAAATGCAACCACTTTGTATTTATCTTAATTCATTCTTTATATATTTCTATCTATTTTTGATAGATTATAAACTTATTTTTTAAAAAAATCTTTTCTCCCTAGCTTTTAGCCCAGTGACTATACATAGTAGTGGAGTAATAAAGGTTTGTTGATTGATTGATGATGGCCAAAAAGTTAAACTAGATGTCAAGGACTAGAGCAAACAAAGAAGGCTTCGATCATAATCATCTCCAGTCCTAGGATATGATGCCTGACAATTCATCCGGTGATTTATGGAGGGCTTTGCGAACTCTTTGTCCAAGGAATAAGCTTTGTGGGAAAGGAGACATAAAAATAGACAGCAGTAATATCAAGCTTTCATACAGGCTTTGAGGCCTGCAAATCCATCTTGATACAAAATAAAGCTGGGTTTGCAGCTTGTTTATTAAAATGACAAAACCAAAGCAAAAGGCTATTAAACCAATTTCTATTTATTCCATTTAACTTACCACTCAGTAGCAGTAATGATTTCTATATGATTATAAGAATCTTCTTTCTAAAACTCAGCATCTCTTCATACTTCTTTTAAATTAATTCTCTTAAAATTGGTTTGGCAAAAATCTTTCCCCTAAATCACATGCGGATTGAAAGTAACTTTATTTTGAGTGAGGCTTAAGAATTTCAATTATAATTCAGATTGTAAATAAGCTAATATTTGTGCTAATGTTTGTACTGAGGAGATATTTATTCCTGGAAATCTAGATAAGAGCCCTGCTACCCACCTAGGCTGGGGATATGAGTAGAAACAAGCAGATATATGAAACAACAAAGGGTTTTAAGTGGCACTAAGGCCCTATCTCAGACCAAATATTTCAGAATCAATATAACAGAAAACCTAATAGTGTTCTGAAAAAGAAGGACAGAGGAATCTTTTTAGGGCATGATTTTAAGTAATATACTAGAAAAAGAAGAGACAGGTTCAGCTAACTTCTGTGCATAGAATCCAGAAAAGCCCCAAGTTGGATTTTAGGTGATTATCTGAGACTTGTAACAAAGGGGCTGACGGACATTGGTCCAGATGAGAAGGACCTTATTTCCTCAGTGACCAATATAGCTAGAAGAAAGAGCTCTGATATTACTCTAAGGGATGAAGTGGTAGAATGAACTAGAAAATAAAGTTGGAATTGGTTGCAAAAGCCTGTTAACCTTTGCCAAGCTTTTGTGAAAAGATTTTCTGCTCTACCCTGTTATAATCTGTAATACAACTCTTATATCCTTCACAGCTAACTGTGTGTGTGTCATGCTGCTGGCACACTTTCCCAGTGGGCAGGAACATTAAAGAAAAGGGGAAAGAGAAAGATAATAGATCAAAGGATTAAGGTGTTAAGAGAATTGCTTCAGTGATGAGAGGCACATAATGGAGCCATGCTGTAACCAGGCAACGGAGGGAATCTGTGAAGTTTAGCAAAGGCAAAACGTATGTGTAGACATAGGAATTGCTGCTTTTTAACTTTAAACCACACTAGTAATCAGACCAATTTTATCAAACTGCTATGCCAGACTGAAGTGATAATGTGTCTTATGATGTCATCTATGTGTAGTATTCAGTGTGTAGGGTGTGTTTGTGTGTACTATTATATGTATCATATATATATAATATATATATGATATATCACTATTATATTAATAGTGACTCAAATCTAAGAATCTGGTGAACTCACTGGTCTGCTTTTTATTAATCTCTAAGTGTCCTCTGTCTTGGATTTTCATTCATCTTGTCAAAATAATAGTGGCTCATATTTATGTATTGTTTTAAGATTTAGAAATTATATTTATAATTTAGCACTATTCCCATTAAACAGATGAAGAATTGTGACTCATCAGTATTACATAGATAGTAAGTGGTAAAACCAGGGTTCAAACTCAAATTCTCTACTCAAAAATGATCAAAAAGGAAGGTAGCCTGGAAGGCCCCCCCCAAAATCATAATATCACAGAATTGCATAATTAGATGGTAGCTCTTGCACTTAAAAAAAAATTGGATGTTCAGTCAGAAGATTTGGGTTTGAATTCATATCTTTTAATATTGGAAAAATCACTTAATCCAGGGGTCCTCAAACTATGGCCCGCGGGCCAGATGCAGCAGCTGAGGATGTTTATCCCCCTCACCCAGGATTATGAACTTTCTTTATTTAAAGGCCCACAAAACAAAGTTTTTGTTTTTACTATAGTCTGGCCCTCCAAACAGTCTGAGGGACAGTGAACTAGCCCCCTATTTTAAAAGTTTGAGGACCCCCGAAATCTTTCTAAGGGAAGAAAGAAACAAACATTTATTAATCACCTTTCATATTTCAAGAATAATGTTAAGTGCTTTAAAAATATTGTATCATTGTCTCCATTATACAGTTGAAGAAACTGAGTCAGAAAATGATTGATTAACATTAATACACAGTTACTAAGTGTACTGGTAGTATTTTAATTAAGGTTTTTCTTACTCCAAAACAAACAATCTATCCACAAATCATTTAACTGCTTCTTTCTCTGCCTTAATTTCTTCATTTATAAATATGAAGTGGTTGGCTTCTGATATCCCTTTCAGATCTAAATCCTGCTTTGACTGAACATCCTTACTTTCCTTTTCAAAATCAGATGGACTAGTCCTTCAGTTAGAGAGGGATCAGCAGCATCACACTTGTGGACACTTCCAAAAAGCCAACTCAAACTTCCCAAGTCATCTTTAATTCTGAAACTAATTAACTCTTCAAGTTTTAAGTGTAACACTAGTTAGAGAAAGTATGGGGGAGGGAAGAAGATGGAAAGAAACAGAGACAAAGAAAGAAAAATACTTATGAGGAAAGAAATTTCTCCAGGTAAATAAATAAATTTGTTTTATTATAAATTTGCTGTGTGGACTCAAGAGTTGATTGTGCAATGAAAAAGAATCCCTTGATTCTTTGATCAGATCCCTTGATGAGAAAGAATAAGGAAAATGAGTCCCTGCTAGGTTTGAAGTCCTAGGTCAAGAAATATCCTTTCTGTAAGCCTCAGTTTTCTTATGTACAAGATGAATGAATTAGACAAGATAATTTCTTTAAGCTTTCAAATGGATTCATGTTGCAATTGCCAGATTAATCTTCCTTATCTATAGATTTGTTTGTTTCTTATATCTGTTTAAATCCATTTAAAGGGTCCTTATTGATTCATATGCTGAACTAAATCTGCAAGCTCATCAATGTGGATTTTCCTTCAGCCATAAAAACGTCTCTCCACACTGGGCAACTTAAGCAGACTACCCACTCTATTGTGACTTCCCTAATAACAAGAACATCAGGGGAGCCATGGATTGTCTATTCCTCACCTTCATACAAGACTAGCCTACCTGCTTTTTTGATCATACATTTCTTTAATGATATACCATGATTTGGAAATGTATGTGACACAGAGAGTAGATAGAGTGCCAAGCCTGGAGTCGGGAGACTCATTTTTTAAAGTTGAAATCTGGCTTCAGATACTTACTGGTTGTGTGTCCTGACTCACCTGAATGCAGGGTTGTGATTATTGCTCTTAGTGTATCCAAACTTGCTGTTTCATCACTTGCCTGTCACTTCAGGACTTTGAGGTAGGCAAAAAGGGTATGAGTGATCTCTTTTGATTTGTGCATAAATTAAATTTAAGTGAGGTGATGTTGCATGAAATCATCAGCATTTCTCTCTTCTGGAGTCCTCAAGTCTACCAGCAAAACAAAAATCAACTTGACAGGTGATGGCTTAAGTGGAGGACTTTAATACCTTCAATGTCTAACCAAGCTCTTATTGCTCCTCAATGCTTACTTACTTGCTCAGCAGCTTTCATGGACTTTGGAAAAGATGGTTCTCATTTATCCATTTTACAGAGGAAGTCTGAACCCTTAGTTACTCTTAACCTGATTTAGTCTGCATGCTAAAATGATTTATGAGGGTGTGACTGCTGCATATGCTACCGCTTTTTGGAGCTCCAGATGAGAATTGGTGGATCATAGACATGAAAGGTAGAAAGTAGCCTTAAAAGGGTTTGGTAACTCTCAACCAGTCTTCCCAGAACATACACTATACTCCTGTACGTATATTAAATTATATTCACATTTTGAGAACAATATATGTTATTTATTATAATATAATTTATTTTATTTTATCTAGCTACATTTATATATTAATAAATTTGTAATATAATATAATATGACATAATACACTATAATGAAAAGAGAGAATCTATACAGCTTCTCTAAGAAATAATATATTATAATTGAGACAGAAATTCTTTATCAAATTAGGAGGATTTTTTTTGTTATAAGTAGCCATTTAAAATTCCTTTGAATGATGTTTAGATCTCATCCAGGAAATGAGGTATCTCATCCATGCAATGCTCCATACCCAATACAACAGCAAAACTTTGTAAAACCAGCACATCTGAAGGACATAACCATCCATCACAAATTGTTTTTCTACCTTGATTCCAATTTAATTCTGTGCCCTCAAAAGCAAATTGTCATTGCCCTAGGCAAATCACTTAACCCTGTTTGCCTCAGTTCCTCATCTGTGAATCAGCTGGAAAAGAAAATGACAAACCACTCCAGTATCTTTAAAAAGAGAACACTAAATGGGACAAAATGTCAGATACAATTGAAAAATGACCAAAAAAAAAAAAGAATTTGAGCCATTGTTCATATAATTTCAACTTCTCTTTGTTTTCTAGTTTCTGTCACAGCAAAAATGTCATGATTAACAAAATTGACTTCCTCAAGTAATGTGTTCTATCACTGGTAAGTGGACAGAGATTGCATATTTAAGGTACCTACAGCTAAGTCAAAGATTTTTAACTGTTTAAAATTTGTAGGATTCCTAGTACCCTTTGGTTTATTTATTATCACTCTGCCACATTCACTGCAGAACCAGAAAGGGGCTGCACCAGCCAAAAGCCATTTTATACATCTCTTTGTTCCATGGAATACCCTGTCCAAAAAAAATTTATTTCCAAGGGCCAAGCTTAGTGATAATGAAGTTCTCTGTACTTAGCTAGATTGGTCCTTGAAATGTTGAGTCAATTCCTATTACTTACAAGTGAAATACAGATGTGTTTGCTGGCATTTAGGATATTCTACAATTTGATGCCATCCTACAATGCTAGTCTTATCTCATAGATTCAGTTCCACATACTATATATTCCACATAGGCTGAACTATTCATTCTTTCATACACATTCTCTATTTACTAATCTCATGTTTCATGTCTAGAAATGCATGAATGAAAGTTGTCTTCTTTTCAGTTACTTGCATTGTAAATACATGTTCAAGTTACTCTATCTTATCTTTAGATTCTTCTGGTCCAGTCTTCTCCAAACTAAACAAATAACTTTGTTTTCTTCAACAAAGTAAGATTTCTTGTCTTACTAAGAGACTTTGTGCCACCATGTAAGTTCCCAAAAGTATAGTTTCAATATAATAGATGAATTTTATAGGAACATTGATTTTTTATCATGTCTCATGTTAAATGTCTATATAAATATACAAAAATCAAATCTGTTTTAGGGGAATTTAAAATCCTATATATTCCTAGGGCTTTCAATGATGTTGCTCATGTATTTCTAGTCATACATATTTTGGATATTAGATCTCTTAGATAAGGGACCTGTGATAGTACATACAAATGTATAATAATATCTTTATTCACATTTGACTTTTATTTTTTCTCTATTACATTTAAACAAAAATTATTAACTTTCTTATTTTTAATTCCATATTCTCTATTCCTTTTTCCCTTCTTCCTTCTCTGAGAAGGCAAGTAATTTGATATAGATTATACAGGTAAAGTCATGTCAAATATTTTCTTTTTAGCTATGTTGCATATTATCAATATAGTTTCTCTGTAAAGTTAGAACTCAAGAATTTGAAGATGTATCACTGTTAGAATTGATGTCTTCAAGCTGGCTGAGCTGATTTTTCTGATCTTAACTATTATAGCAGGGAGAATAATTTCTTCTCATTAAATGTATTTGTGGTTAAATGAAAACATTATTAAGCTTCCTATTTTTTTTTCAATTCAAGTAGAAACTTTTAATCCAGTGTAAGAGGGAGAAGAGAAAAAAGGAGTATCAATAATTCAGTGAGGACCAATCAGTATCTCCAGCTGCCTTTCAGACATCTCAAACTGTTTGTCTAGTTTGAGATATCATAAACTATACATAATGAAAACAAAACTCATTATTTTCTCCTTAAATCACTTCACCCCATACCTCTTATCTTCCTTATTACCTGTGGAAGGCAATACCATCCCCCAAGTCCCTCAATCTCACAATCTGGGACTCCCTATTAAAAATCAAATAACAGAATCTATAGTCATAGTTGCTTTATCTTAGTATAATGGGAGCTCCCTGCCAGTGCCAAATAGCAACCTTTATATTTCTAAGAAAGATGTTCTAATAATGGAAGAGTTTTGGGGAGAATATATTCCTCAACCCTTTTGTCTTCCTAAGCAACTATATGGAGTTTGGGTTTTTATTTAAAATTCTTAATCCTTTTTATCCCTTGAGCAGGTTGATTTCAGAAAAGCTTGGAAAAACTTACATGAACTGATGCTAAGTGAAGTGAATAGAACCAAGAGAACATTGTACACAGCAATAACAAGATTATATGATGATCAATTGTGAGGAACTTGGTTCTTTTCAACAATGAACTGATTCAAGGCAATTCCAATAGACTTGGGATGGTAGATCACAACATAGTATTTCACCTTTTTGTTTGCTTGGGTTTTAAAAATTTTTTTTATTTTTTCCTTGATCTGATTTTCCTTGTTCAGTGTACTAAATGTGGGAAATAAGTTTAGAAAACTTGCACATATCTAACATATATTGGATTACTTGCTGTCTAAGGGAGAGTATTTGAAATGCAAGATTTTTCAAGGTGAATGTTAAAAATTATCTTCGCATGTATTTTGAAAAATAAAAAACTATTATTATAAGAAAAAAATCCTTTTCATCTTAACTTTCAGATCAGTCCATTGTGCATTTAAGCAATATACCCTTAGAAGAAGTAGAAATAGTTGTCTTTACTTTTTTTCTGGCCTATTTTCTTTTAAGAGCCAGTCAGAAAAAGGACTAGAAAACAAACTCATATTTATTTTTATTTCAATTCATCACATGTTGTCTATTTTTTGAGGGAACTGATAGGATTTTGTGGAAAGACTATTGGAATTAAAAACAAGAAGACATGAATTGTAACAGGTTATGGAACCACAAGAAATTTTACTAAAACTTTTGAATCTCTTTTCCAACCAGTACAATATAATTGATAATATTGTAAAGCTTATTTTACAGAGTTATTTTGAAGAGCAAAATAAGATAATGTTTATACAGGGATGTATAAACTTCAAAGTAAGAAATCAATTAATAAATCAATCAATGTTCCAAGCACTGGGGATACAAAGGTTAAAAACATCCTCTGCCTTCAAGAAACTCACATTCTATTGGGGGAGACAACATGTAAATAGATTAATACATAAAAGATAAACAGAATAAATGAGAGGTTTCTCAGAGGGGAAGGCACTAGAATTGGAATGTGGGAAAGAAAAGGGAGGTAGAAAATGCCTCCTGGAAAAGGTGCAATTTGAACTGAGATTTAAATGAATGTGAAAACTGAGAAATAAAAGGTGAGGAAGGGAAAGCATTATAAACATAATCACAGAGATCAGCCAGTGCAGAGGCATGAAAACACAAGGTGTATAAAGAAAGAAAAGTGTAAGATGGCTGGAAAAGGTTATTCTATAAGGAGCTTTAAATGCCAGAGTAGTTATATTTGTTTTTGTAGGTAATAGAGAACACTTGGAATATAAAGAGTAGTGGGTCAATACAGGAAGTACTACAATTTAAAATTATCATTTTGACAACTGAGTGGAAAAAAGATTGGAGTGGAGTGAGATTTGAGCCAGGGCCACTGGTTAAAAAATTCTTGAAATAGTATAAATGAAATACAATGAGGGACTGAAGAAGGTTTGTAACTGTTTCAGAAGAAATAAAGGTAAATATGAATTTGCGAAAGTTGAAACAAGATTTAACAGTTGATAGAGATATCCACATTGATATGTGTGTGTACATTATGTGTACATATATATAGTACTAGGTGTGGCTATATGTATCTAAATATGCATATACATATGAATATATATATATATTTCAAATGTCATACATATAAATATACTTATGGAAATGATTGGTCCTACTGATATTCAGAAAAAAATATTTACAACTCTCAAAAGTAATTGAAATAGCAACTTACTTGAAATGAAGTAGCTAAAATAATAAGCATATTTGCTATAAAGAGAATAAGCAAAACAATGAACCCACAGTGATTATTCAAAAATGTTCACTGGTTCTCTAATGCCGATTAGATAAGGGTCAAACTTCCTAGTTTGATCTTACAAGCTGATTTTAATCTATTTATTCAATTGCTTTTTCATGTCATTCTGTTTATGCCAAATTGTGTGTCTCATTGTTTTCCAATTGATTTCCAAGTGTTCTTTCCTATCTCTATGTTTTTGATCACTGTTCTCACCCCTAGAATGAAATCTCTCATGCTAATTCCTATCTTTTGAAATTTTTCTTCTCCTTCAGTTATTAGCTCAGATGCAACCTATTTAATGAAACTTCTTCTGATCCCTGCCTTGTTCCAGATCAAAATGGCCTTTCTTCCTTGAACATTTCATAATACTTTATTTGAATTTTTATTTTAACCTTAATGTATATGAATGTTCATTATGGTTATTTATACATGCCTTTTCTCCCTCACTTAACTTTAAAATCCTCAAGGGTTTATATTATGAAAGTACTTTCTACGCATTATCTCATTTGTTCTTCACAAAAATTTGGTGAGGTAGGTACTACACTGATTAGTACAGGTGGGTCATTTTACACATGAAGCTCATAGGATGACTAACTTACCTATAACCTCACAGTCAGTCCGAGTCACTACTGAATCCAAATTCAGCCTTCTGCATTATGCCATAGTATCTCTCATTAAAGAGCACATTTATGAGAAGTTTCACATTCATTCTCTTCTCCCAAGGCTTCAGTGTACTA
This sequence comes from Sarcophilus harrisii, assembly GCF_902635505.1. NCBI lineage: Eukaryota > Metazoa > Chordata > Mammalia > Dasyuromorphia > Dasyuridae > Sarcophilus > Sarcophilus harrisii. The sequence continues at coordinate 201,798,227 of NC_045426.1, forward strand.
AGTTATTATTATTCCCATTTTATAGGTGAAAGAATTAAAATCAAAGCAGCTAAATTAGCTGCCCATGTTTTCCTATGTAATTAGTATTAAAAATATAATTTGAATTCAATCCAAGGAGTCATATAGCTTCTAACTATTAGTAGTGATGGAATTTAAATTGTAGTGGTGATAGACTACTAATACTACTCGATTTTTTTCTGAATATTAATAGGACCGGCCATTTCCACAAGGGTATTTATATGTATGACATTTAAAATATCCCTATTTATAGGTATATGATTATCTAGATGTCTATGTGAAGTCTATCACTCAGTAGTGATAGAATTTGAACCCTCCTTACTCCAAAACCAATATTCTTTGTTCTATACCACACAAAATATCATAGAAACAATAAAGAAAACAAATCAATAACTAACTGTTAGTTTTATCATTTTCTACAGCAATTTCTGTGAGTGTCACCTTTATATTACTTGGCTTTTAGAAGCAATGTGACCCACCTAATAAAGACAACTAATCTGGAGACTTTTCCTGGCTTCCCCTTAGTCAGAAACCTATAATAGAAGGATAAAGTACCATTAGCATATCAAGCCTTTCTAAAAAGTTGGATTCAAATAATCTGTTTAAATTCTGAATCCTTTGAATAATGGATTTCACACAAATAAGTGCTAGAAACCAAGAAATTGTGAACATCTACAGCAGGGAATACTGATTATCAAAAGGATGAATTAGGGACCTATATACTACTGTCAACTATAATGAGTTCTTTGCTTGAAATAATATTTTTGGAACCTATTCATAAAAAATAATGTTGTATAGAGAAGACTGTGGTATTCTGGAAAAATCCTTGGTTTTGAAGTCAGAGTATCTGGGTTCAGATTCTGCCTTTGATATTAACTGCATGACCTTGAAAAAGTCCCTTCCTCTTGGACAAATCCCTTCATCTTTCTTAATGACCTACATTTTAAATTTAGGGTTTCACCATCCAGAAAATGTAAGATGGCCCCTGAGGTCCCTTTTGGCTTTACACCTGGAATCATGAATTCATTTTATATACATAAATTTCAAACCTCCTATATTATTAACCATATTTTCTAAATTTTTTCATAATTGTCAAAACATAAATTGTCACATTAATTAACAAATTATAACATCCTCATAAAAGGGAGGAAAATCCCAAATGAAGATTTTTTAATCATCTTTCTTTGTTACAGAATCAACTTTTATTGGATATCATCATATAAAATGCAAAGATGCAAAGAATCATTACTAAACTACGTTTAAGAATAAGAATTATTTTAAACCTATTTGTAAATAATGAGATTAAGAGGCAGATAGGTTAAAAGGATTGTTCAAGGTCACACATGTGACATGTAAGTAATAAGACTCAAGAATGGAGCCCTGATTTTCTAACTAACCTGTACATTTTTTTTTCTAATACAATCACACATGGCCAATGTATATTTTCCAAAATTCCAGAGAAAATCTTTGATTCTTACAGAACCTTCATAAATTTCAAACTTGTTAAGAGGAAGAAAAACTTTGAAAACTATGATATACAAAAAATGCCTAAGTATAACAGAGTAGGGCATTAACTGACTAGAAATCAAATGTGATCATTGCATAGCATCTGTACTTGCAAAGTGCTTAAGAAGCACTTTTAACAATAGCTCATTAGTGACCCAACAGCTGTAGTAGCTTTGTTCTCCTTGTTTTGCAGGTGTCAGGCATCCAAGGCACAAGAATTAGAGACAGATATAATCTGTTTTCTTATCCAGAAAAAGAATAGTTATTAATGTGTTGACTATGTGCAAAACACTATGATATGTTCTAGGGATGATGAAAGTTTACATAAGACATAGTCCTTGCTTTCAAGAGGTCTAATAGATAGATTCTTTACTAGTATCCAGAAGTATAATAGGAAGATAAAACACAAATATTCAATTAGAGCTTTACCCCAGGACACTAATATCTGGGAGCCATTCTTATCTTTATAGTGGACCTTTGGTTCACCATCCCTACATAATATGGTGCTATCACTGATGGACCTATTTATTTCCCAAGACTACCTTCTATATCTGGTATGGACATAACCTGATTATGACATTAAGCCACTCACAGCATATCTCCTAAAATTTTTTGAAATTATTAAAAAACAAAAACAAATCCTATAACTTAATGGTTTTCTCTTTTAAAAAAGGATTTGTCTCACAAACTCTGATTGCACATTATATGGAAATTAAAACAGACTTTTCATGGGACCCCTCTCCTAGTCTGACTATATCTAACAATGGCATACTTTTCCTCTAAATCCTCTTATCTCTACCAATTGAATTTTCACCAAATTATAAAATTCCTAGTTACAAACACAGTCCCGAATAAATTGTACAGTAAATATTCAACCACAGTCAACAAACGAAGCTGAGAGGCTCACTGGACTTGGGGTTGGAGAATTCACATCATCATCATCATCATCATAATTATCATTATCACTGACCTTTTTGTAATACTTTAAGATTTCCAAAGAGGCCTACATGTTATTTCACGTGACCTTCACAAGAATCTTGTGAGATAGATGCTACTATCTTCTCTCTTTTTCAAATAAGGTAACCAAGGCTGAAAGAGTTTAAGGGTCATACAGTTAATATGTGTTTGAAGAACCTAGATTTCAGTGCCTACCACAGTGTCTGTAACATAATAGGCACTTAATAAATGGCTGATTGATTCTGTTGAAGGAAAATAGCTTATGTCAATATGATTAAATAAAAATAATATTTGTAATTTCCTGGGGGAACAATAAATCTAATTTTATGACCAATTTGTTAATAATAGTATGGGAATTTCAGAGGACAAAACATAAGGGTAGAGTCAATAAATCAAATTAACATAGATGGACATAAGGGGGCAAAGTTAACAATAAGGGGATGCTGATCTTCATAGTTTCAGAAAGATAAAAATCTATACAGGAGTGAATGAGGTGAGGAGGGAAAAACTTTAGTGTTAAAAGGTTAAAAAGGGAACGTTTTACTTTGGTTTTTTGTTTTGTTTGGGGTAGAGGTAGGAGGCAATTGGGATTAAGTGACCTGCCCAGGGTCACACAACTAGGAAGTATTAAGTGTCTGAGTACAGATTTGAAATCAGATCCTCCTGAAATCGGGCCCAGTCCTCTATCCATTGTACCATCTAGCTGGCCCGAGGTATTACTTTGAAGTTGGGAAGAAGTTCTGTTGATGAATGTTTTGGTGGGTGAAGAGATGGTCAGGGAAGAGAGATAAGAATCGTACATTGGATAAAACCTGAGTGAGTTAGTATTTGAAAGGTCTGCTTATCCTATATTGGGAGGAAAGGAATGGAACTCCTTAGGGCACTGGTATCTGAAGAATTAGGAGAGCATGAACACAGAAAGATGATTTCCAATCAAATGTAGGAAAAAGTCAACAAGGGAGGGTAGAAATCAATGGTGAATAGTCAGGAACTTAGTGGGAAAGGGGTCCTACCATGGAGTGGTAATCTTTCTGACTCCTGTAATAATTAGACTTTTTCCGAAAGGGAAGCACAATGAGAAAAAGAAAAACATGGGTCAAGCCCTACAAAACAGTGGCAGAAAGTGCCAAGAGTAGAGCATTTAAAATGGATATCTTAGAAGTTTTGATTACATGAAGAATATAGTGAAAGGAGAGAGACTAGATAATTATAGGGATCATATGTCAGAGAATGATTGTCTACAGTAAATAGAAAGAGAAGATGAACAATGAAGAAAGTAAGAGAATCCTTTTTGGAAAGGAGTCTTTAATTTGACCCCAATATATCACTCACTCCTCTCTATTCCACTACTTTTCTTCCTTTATATGACCTCTTATATTATGAGATAGTCAAAGAAGCATTGATTTACCTGTAGACAGGATATAAGTAGGCTTTATACCTAACATCCCCTGTGATAAATGAAGAGCCTGAGAGACATACTTTCTGAGCAATTAAGAACTAATTTATTAATTAAACTGACTAATAATTAATAAATTGATGGTCAGTGGTTTCTTTTAGTAACCAAAGACACCTAATGGAGATACTGAATGTCTTAAATATTTAAATATTTTTAAAAGGAATGCCCCTGACAGGAGAGATCAACTCTGATTGGTGGACATATAAATGAGGAGGTGGACTGATATTCTTCAGTTCGCCCTGATGAGAATGTGACTTGGCCATGGGACTCTGCTGCCATAAGAAATCTGGACAGGGAAATTCATTTACATCCAGACCACGCAGGTCTGGTCTCTTTCATTAGCTAGGTTACTCTAAATTCCAATAGAGGGGTGCCAGGGCTTGGGTTTATTCCCTCAGGGCAAGAATTCTTCTGGATTAGATTTTGTTTATACTTTAAACAAAAGTAAAACATCCTGTTTAGGTGGAGTACTGCCCCAAATAGAGAAGCATGTATTCTAAAGATTAAGGCAATTATTCTATTAGCCATTCCCTCAGAAACTGACTGACCTAAAGAGACAACTCTGTGAATGACGAAATAAAAGTATTAAAAAAGCAGATCTGAATTTAATAATAGGCTATTAGTACAATAGTAAATAAACATTTTTGTCATTCTCCCACTTCTTTTTGAGATGAAGTGCTTTTAATGAATCACTAAGTGAGATGACAAACACTTTATCAAGGCTTTTTAACTATGAGATTTATGATTAGATACAATGTGAGGCAAAGAGGTAGAGATTTAAGGTTATTGTAGAGAAATTGGCATTTAAGGCCAATATAGAGAAACCTTGATAAAATGTGTCTTTAAAGGACAAAAACATATATATATATATATATATATATATATATATATATATATTGAGCTACGTAGGTAGAATAAAAACAGAGATAGAAAAGCGCTCCTAGTTTTTGCAATTTGGTCAGATTGGGGCAATTTGTAAAGAACAGAATACCATAGGAGAACATGAGATTCTAAAATCTTCTTAGGAGATCTTGGGTTAACAGGGTTAGGAATAGCCAGAATCTCACTCTTGCATTTCAACAGCAACATAAGCTACTCACTACATGTCTCCTAAAAGTACTTGAAATTACTAAAAAAACAAAAGAAAAACCTATATCTTAATGATTTTCTCTTTTAAAAAGGTTCTATCTCACAAACTCTTTTTTCTGGGTTTAGGAATAAGCACAGTAGGTTTCTATCTGCTTTTGGAGAATAAGAGAGATCTGGAGCTTTTTAATCTAGAAAACACATGAATAGCTAATAGCTATTAAAACACTAATAGCTCACAGGTGGATTAGATAAGAAGGAATAATGAAATAAGCTCACCTACTAGCTGTTAGTTCTCTCATAATTCCCGTAATTGAATAGAATTTTCTCACAAGACAGAAATTAGATGAGACCCAAATTGAATAGAAAAGGAACTGAGTAAATCCAGAATTGAATCATAAAATGAAGTCAGTGTGATTGACTCAATACCCATGAATTCTGATTCATGGGTGAGGAGGCAGCCCATTCCCACAAGGATCATCTATTTATAAGTCAAAACTATAAAGTTTCTCATATATTTTTAATCAGATTTACATAAGACAAGCTATAGCTCAAACTACTTAGAGGGCTCACAACACACTAATTTTGAGAGTAGCAATTTACATGTCACTAAGGTAAGCAAGAAAAATTCAGCAAACATAAACTCCATAAAACAAAAGGCTAAAATCATACAATAATGATCATCAATATTGAACAATATCATTTCCTCATAATCTAGTAATCCACTCCAATGTCCATTTTATCATCACATTTCATCTCAACTGTCCTATGTAGACATCTTCTCCTTGGAAATATCTTCTTTTACACATTCTGGAATAGACTTTATTCTCAGGGCCATTCTGAACAGGTCTCTGCTTCTCTGGTTCCAAATCACTTGTAGAGATTCCTAGTAAAATCTGCTAATAACAACACAATGCAATTTAGTGCAATCTCTCAAATTTGGTTTTCCAATAACTAGTTCATGTAATGAAAACCAGATCAAACCTTATAAAGATTCTGATCCTATAATCAATAGAGCCAATAAAAGAACATCAAATTAGGATCCCAAAATTCATCTGAGGCTTTAGAAATTTAGTTTTTACATATTCCTTACTGTTTTTATCTTTACTTAAACACTGTATCTGACATAAGAAATGTTTAAAAAAAAAACTTCATGCATAGTTTTCATTAACTATGAAATAAACCCTTCTGTCTTTCAAAATTATCAGAAAGATATATACAATGATCAATACAATTTTATGTGTAAAATCCATGTTGGAATTGAGTGAACTGCAGTGACTTCATCTTGTGATTCAATTCTAGAATTAGCTTAGTTCCCTTTCTATTCAATTATAGGTCTAGTCAATTTATGCCTTATGAGAAAACTTTATTCAATTATGAGAATTGCAAAAAAACTTTACTGTACTGTTTGAACATAGTCCTGTGTGGTTGGGAATTTAGACCACTTCTACCTGTTGCTTAAAGACCCTTAACTAAGAGCGTAGATTATATTGAGTAAAATTTGAAGACTTTTTCAAGGAGTTTTCTCACAATTATATATCTCAAGCAACCCACTTATCTGAAGAGTGAATACAGACTGATCAATCTGTTATTGTTTCCATATTTCTTTGATTAAATATAGACACTTGCAAGGATTGGGATTCTTTCTTTTATGATTTCAGGAAATTTAAACTGTTTGCTCTCCTCTCCCCATCTTATTAAGTCCTTAATGGTTCTTTCAAATAGAAATCAGATTACCTAATTTTGTATCCTGGTTAGTTTTTGTTTTAATTAATTGGTTTTATTTTATTAACTATTTTTAAAACTGAAAAAAATTGCCCCATTCTGTACTCAGTTCACTGACCCACTTATTGCTCCTGTTTTATTATTAAAATATAAAGGTCAAATTTGGAACTATGCCCAAAGGGATAAAACTATGCATAAAAGAAAGAAAAGGACCCAAATGTGCAAAAATGTTTGTAACAATTCTTTTTGAAATAGCCAGGAACTAGAAAATTCAATGGATGCCCATCAATTGGGGAATGTCTGAATAATTTATGGTCTATGAATGTAAGAAAATATTATTATTCTGTTAAGAAATTTTGAGCATGCTGATTTCAGGAAAGTCTGGAAAGGTTCCCATGAACTGATACTGGGTGAAGTGAGCAGAACCAGGAGAACATTGTACACATTAACAAGAATATGTGATGATAAACTATAGATCCACTTGGCTCTTCTCAACAATCAGATTATACAAGGCAATTTCAATAGACTGATGGAAAATGTCATCTTCATCAAGAGAAAGAACTATGGAGACTGAATGTAGATCAAAACATAGTATTTTCACCTTTGTTTTTCTTTCTCGTGGATTTTTCCTTTTTGGTCTGATTTTTCTTGCACAACATAACAAATATGTAAATATGTTTAAAAGAATTGTACATATTTAACATATTAGATTGCTTACTATCTTGGGGAGGAGGAAGGGAAAGAAAGGAAAAAAAATTGTAAGTCTTACAAAACTGAATGTTGAAAACTATCATTACATGTATTTGAAAAAAATAAAATACTATTGAGAAAAAACATATAGCTCAGATTGTTTTCTCAGGTTATTTTTTAATTATTAATTATCCAGCACACATTCATGGTAGACGTTCTCATTGATCTCTTGTTTTGAGGTTTGCTAAGATGCTTTTGCACTATCTACTATTCTCAAAATTCAGTTATTCAGTCATTTTTTTTAGATGTGTCCACCTCTTCATGACCTCATTTGGGGTTTTCTTAGCAAAGATACTGAAGCAGTTTGCCATTTATTCTCCAGCTCATTTTACAGCTAGGGAAACTGAGTCAAGCAGAGTTAAATAACAGATCACACAGGTAGTGTCTGAGATAGAACTGGATCTCAGAAAGATGAGTTTCCTGACTTTAGGTCTGGAACACTATCCACTGCATCACCTAGCTGCCCCATTCTCCAACTACTTTTTGACATTGTCTCTTCTTCACTACTATCTCTGTGGATACAGGAGCTAATACCCTTCTCCCCATGAAGGGAATGAGAGAGAAGGTGGTCAAAGTTATTTTATTCTGCATTGTAGAAGGCTGCACCCAGCCAGGACACTTGGAAAAAATTATCAGAGACTCTCAGATTGCATCAAAGGCATTTCTTTTGACTATGTACTATTCTTTTAGTCTCTGATCTTAGCAACTTCTGACTTGATTAAGAAATTCCTCTTGTTAAATTTTATGAATCTCAAACCATTTTAGAAATTCTACTCAACATAACCATAAAGTTGTTGCAGTGCCCAGGTAATGAGGCTTCTCCCAGTCCCATAATTCTCCTCTCTAGAATGGAAATCAACCCAAAAGCTAGATGAAGTCTGCTTTCCTAAAACAAAGGTTTTAAATTTCTCTCTGTATTATCCATACATCAGTAGCAAAATTGGTAGTCTTTGTTTAGCATTCTTGCCTGCAATAAATGTTGCAGACTCTATAAAAATAGGAAAATATAGGATCCACCTTTCATAGAAGAAATAATACCTAATTATGGCCATGAAAGATTAGTATTATTTCATGTAGCAGATATGGAAGTGAAGAAAAACATTACAAATGTAGCAGAATTTTTTTTTCTCTTCCCTGATAGTCTTTCAGTATCATTCACTTCACACACAGCCAGAACATTTCAATAAATTCATAAATTGCCTTCAGGGCAATTATGGAGAATAGAAAAACAACTAAGGAGACACAGAATTTGATTTATTTTGTTTTGTCAAGCTTCTAGGAAAAGGGAGCAACTCAAGTAGGAGACACACACATTCTAGGAAAATGGGGAGTAACCTTACTTCAACCTAATTTCTGTGACAAAGACTGACTAGGAAAAAAGAGGTGGACTATGTTTCTTTCTGACTCCTAGGTCAAGTTCTGGGAAGCTAAAAACCAGCTGGAACCATAGTACAAAGGAAAAATTCCTAAACTAATACTTCATATTTGGCTCTACATTAAAGCTGGCATTTAGGAAGAACTGTATTTCATGACAAAATGGGAAATCATTTTCTTCTGCAAAAGTAGAACAGAATATACAACTAGAAATTGTTATTCTCTGGCATGGGTTGATAACTAAGGATATACTGTATAATCAATCAATCAACATTTATTTAGCAATCATTACATGTATCCACTAATAAGCAACTATGGGGCAGCTAAGTAGCTCAGTGGCTAAGGTCCCTAATCTACTATCAGGAAGACTTATCTTTGGGGCTCAAATCTAGACTCAGTTACTAGCTGTGTGGCCTTGGTCAAGTCACCTAAATCTGTTTGCTTCAATTTTCTCATCAATAAAATGAATTGGGGAAGGAAATGTCAAACCACTCCATATCTTTACCAAGAAAACCCCAAATAAGATTCCAAAAAGACTACAGGAATAATTGAACAATACCAAGTACTGTGCACAGGACACAAAATAAGGTTAAAAAAAATCTCAACTTTCTTTTTTTTTTATTGTTTTTTTTTCTTTTTTCTTTCTTTCTTTTTTTTTTTAATTTAATAGCCTTTTATTTACAAGTTATATGTATGGGTAACTTTACAGCATTAACAATTGCCAAACCTCTTGTTCCAATTTTTCTCCTCTTACCCCCAACCCCTCCCCAAGATGGCAGGATGACCAGTAGATGTTAAATATATTAAAATATAAATTAGATACACAATAAGTATTCATGACCGAACCGTTATTTTGCTGTACAAATAGAATCAGACTCTGAAATATTGTACAATTAGCTTGTGAAGGAAATAAAAAATGCAGGTGGGCAAAAATATAGGGATTGGGAATTCAATGTAATGGTTTTTAGTCATCTCCCACAGTTCTTTCGCTGGGCGTAGCTGGTTCAGTTCATTACTGCTCCATTGGAAATGATTTGGTTGATCTCATTGCTGAGGATGACCAGGTCCATCAGAACTGGTCATCATATAGTATTGTTGTTGAAGTATATAATGATCTCTTGGCCCTGCTTGTTTCACTCAGCATCAGTTCATGTAAGTCTCTCTAGGCCTTTCTGAAATCATGCTGTTGGTCATTTCTAACAGAACAATAATATTCCATAATATTCATATACCACAATTTATTCAGCCATTCTCCAACTGATGGGCATCCACTCAGTTTCCAGAAAAATCTCAACTTTCAAGGAATTTATGGTTGAATGGAAAAGACAACAAGCAAATATATAAAAACAAGTTATGTCCAGGAAAAATGGGAAACACAAGTAAGAAATAACTAGGAAAAAGTAATTGGAAACTAATTAATCTCATCCTAAAGAATGATTGGGTGAAATAGCAAATCATAGACAGAATAATTTCACCCAAGTGAATGACAACAATGAGACAACATACCAAAATATGTGGGATGCAGCCAAAGTGGTTATAAGGAGAAATTTTATATCTTTAGAGGCTTACTTGAATAAAATAGAGAAAGACAAGATCAATGCAATTAAAAAGCTAGAAAAAGACCAAATTAAAACCCCCCAATCAAATACTAAACTTGAAATTCTAAAATTAAAAGGAGAAATTGATAAAATTGAAAGTAAAAAAAACATTGAATTAATAAATAAAACTAAGAGTTGGTTTTATGAAAAAGACAATAAAATAGATAAACCTTTGGTAAATCTGATTAGAAAAAGGAAAGAGGAAAATCAAATTGTTAGTCTTAAAAATGAAAAGGGAGAACTTTTCACCAATAAAGATGAAATTAGAGCAATAATTAGGAGTTACTTTGCCCAACTTCATGCCAATAAATTTGATAACCTAAGTGAAACCTTCAAAAATATAGGCTTCCCAGATTAATAGAGGAGGAAGTAAATTGCTTAACTAGTCCCATTTTAGACAAAGAAATAGAACAAGCTATTAATCAACTCCCTAAGAAAAAATCCCAGGACCAGATGGATTTACATGTGAATTCTATCAAATATTTAAAGAACAATTAATTCCAATGCTATATAAACTATTTGAAAAAAATAGGGAATGAAGGAATCCTACCAAATTCCTTTTATGACACAGACATGGTACTGATACCTAAACCAGGTAAGTTGAAAACAGAGAAAGAAAATTATAGACCAATCTCCCTAATGAATATTGATGCTAAAATCATCATTTCTCAAATACATATAAAACTGAGTTAAATTAGTATAAATAATTACCATTCCTCAATTGATAAATGCCCCAAAGATATGAACATTCAGTTTTCAGGTGGAATAATCAAAATACTATAGTAATATGAAAAAATGCTCTCATTCACTATTGATAAGAGAAATGCAAATTAAATCAACTCTGAGCTACCACCCCACACTTATAATTACTAATATGACAGAAAAAAATGAAAAATTTTGTTGGATAAATTCAAACACTAAAACACTGTTGGTGAAGTGGTATACATTCACAGAGCAATTTGGAATTAACCCTCCCCAAAAATCATGCATAACCTTAGACTAAGTAATACCACTATTAGGTTTGTATTCCAAAAAGATGGGAAATAAAAAGGAGAAGTACATATATGTACAAAAATATTTATAGAAGCTCTTTTAGTGGTGACAAAGGATTCAAATGTTCATCAACTGGGGAATGCATGAACAAATTGTGGTCTACTAATTTAATGGAATATTATTGTACCACAAAAATCATAGTCAGGATGCTCTCAGAAAAAAAAAAAAAAACTTGAAAAGATTTACATGAACTGATACAAAATGAAGTGAGGAAAGTCAGAATAATGCTATATATAGTAATGGCAGCATTGCATGATGATCAATTGTGAATGACATAGCTTTTCTTAACAAAACAATGATTCAAGTCAATCCTGAAAGACTTACAATGAAAAATGCTATCTATATCAGTGGCAAAAACTGTTGGAGTCTGAACACAGATTGAAGCATACTTTTTCTTTACCTTTTTAAATCTGCTTGCTGTTTTTACTGTGTTTTCTTTTATAACATGACTAAAATGGAAATATGTTTTGCATGACTGCATGTATAAAACCTATATCAGATTGCTTGCCTTCTAAGGAGAGAGAAACAGAGTTAGGAAGGGGAGGAGAGAATTTGGGACTAGAAAATTTGAAAAAAGGTTGAAATTGCTTTTACATGTAATTGGTGGAAAATAAAATTTAAGTAATATTTCATTAAATATCTTTTTTTCCTATAGGTTTATACTCAGTTTTGCTGCATAGATGATTCTTAGTTATAATCCTAGCTCTTTTGCCTGCTGGAATATTAGACTCTGAATCCTGTTTTCTTTATAATGTTGGCTGCTATATTTTGTATGATACTGGTTGACTCCTGGAAGTTTGCATTTCAATTTTCTTTCAGAAGGTTCTAAGATATATGAACAATTTTGTTTATATTTTCTCAAAATATGATGCATAGCCTTTTTTGTTTTTGTTGTTTTTTATTGGTTTCAGGTAATATAATGATTTTTAAATTCTTTTTTGTTGAGTTATTTTCTAGTCCAGTTGCTTTTTGTTTGAGACATTTTACTTTTTAAAGTTTTTTTGTTATCATTTCTTGATATTCCATAGAGTCATTCACTCCTCTTTGTCCAATTCTAATTTTCAGGGAGTTACTTTCAGGGTAAGATTTTGTATCTCTTTTACTGTTAAATATCTCTTCAAGTCATTATCTCTTCATTATCTTTCATATTCTTCTTCATTTTTATCTACTGCTTTTACTCTGAAAGTCTTCTAGCAATTCTTTTCAGGTTTCTGTCCAACTTACATTTTTTGAGGCATTATTTGTAGATGTTTTCAAGTCATTCTCTTCTTATATATTTAAGTTTTAAGCTTCCTTGTAATTCTAAATTTTCTTTTTGGTCAGTTTTTTTATTTGCTCATACTTCCAGTTTTCCTTTTGACTTTGTATTTTATTTTAGTGTTGGACTCAGTCACTTCTGGAGGATGCTGGGTGGTAATATATGGTGATATATAGCTTGAGCTTCTGACATTGAATGTTCTTTTGTTTTCACAGCTCGATCTGGGGACCTACATGTTTTTAGGGCTTTTAGAATGATGTGATTCAGGAAGAGGTTTGTTCACTGTCCTTCTGGTAAGAGCTCTTCAGGTTGGATCTGTTGGTTTGTATATAGTTGAGTTTCAGTTATTGAGTCCAAAACTTCAGAGAAGTTGTTTGAATTCCTAATTAAAAGCTTTTCTTTGGTCTTGGTCTTCTGACCTGGATATTTCACTTCAGGCTTATATGCTAGCCAGTGGTTCTCAAAGTATGGTCTAGAGAAGCCTGGGGATCTCTGAAACCCTTTTAGAGGGTCTACAAATTCAAAAATAGTTTTTATTTCCAATATAGTAAATGCTTATAAATATAATCCAGATAAACAAAAACTCTTTGGAAAGATCCTCAATAATTTTTAATAGGATAAAGATACTGAAAACAAAAGTTTGAGAACCACTGTGCTAGACTAATGGTTAAAAGAGTCATCACTCTGCTACTCGGCTTAGAGACACACAACTCTATTATTGGAATTTATTCTAAGCCCCACTCTTTCTCATGATCACTACTTGGTCTGTGATCTGAAACTGAGCAAAGAGTTGCCAGACAGGCCCTTTTTATTTATCCCAAAACTAGTTAAGGAATCCCTTGGGTTCTCCTTTTACCTGATGCTTCCTCCTCAGATATTCTACATCAGCTCCCTTTACAATATTCCCTAACAGTACTGCTACATGCTTATGGCCAGCACTTACTCCATCCAGTGTCAGAAAAAGTTTCTGTCTTCCTAGACTGCCTTGGGCTGGAAAAAAGACTCACTAAGACTTTTTTTTTGGGGGGGGGGAGGGTTCCTAATCAAAATTTTATCAGGTGTGGTTTCTAGGTTGTTTTGGAGGAGATGCTCTGCAGAACTAAGGAAAAAATTCTTCCTTTTACACTGTCATTCCCCTGGAAAGGATTTATAGTGATCTTCTTTTGCAATTACTTTATTTTACTGGTAAAGAAATGAAGTTTTAGGGAAATGAAGTGACTTTTCAGAGAGAGAGAGAGAGAGAGAGAGAGAGAGAGAGAGAGAGAGAGATTTAAAGAAAATTTCCCCCACAGTTATAAAGTTATAAAACTAGCCATCGTGGGGATATTAAAACCCAGATCTCCTGGTTTCGAGTCCATTGTTCTCTCCACTGCATTGGATTGCCTCTTGTCAGTTACAAACTAGAATAATGTTTAAAATGTATACGTAAGTATAATTGTGACAGAAAGGTTAGCAGCTGTAATGTATCAAAATTCTAATTTGCCTGGTGCTGTTTCTGTTTAGCCCTAAATTGTATCAGGCTTGATTTTGATATAATTTAGTCTTGTCAGTGATCACCGATTCAATAGCTAATGTATTTACAGAAATCCAGGAGCAGGTGTTTGTGTTTCAGCAATGTTTCCAGCATGTAATTTGATGTGCTAGTTAGTAAGTCATGTATCATATTTATAAGAGCTCCATTACAGTCATAATAGACAGTTGTCTCATCCCTTATAGCCTTTCCCCCATCCCACCAATAAAATTAAAGATCAGGGACATTGTTGCATATTCATGGTTGCATCCATGAAAGTTTGAATTTCCAAATAAAAATTCTATTTGTCATAGTCATCTTGTTGGCTCAGCAGGAAGCTAGTTGTAATTTTTGCTTGCTTTCAAGTGATTGTCCTAAATTTTGTTTTCACAACTTCCTAGAGATTGAAAATGACCACCCCAACACTGCATAGATTAGGAGTTATCATTGATTTAGCTGGATATACTGGCCCCAAGAAGAGAGAAATAGTGCAGGCCACATTATCATTGGATAACACACTATGTAAAGCTGTGTAATCTGAGGTAAAAGGCTACTTACTTTTCAAATGCCCTTTTAGCTCATTTTCTTGTTTTCTGCAGCCCTATTCATTCTTCAGATTTTATGAAACTGAGTCCTTGTGATGCTTAATCCTCAGGCTTTAACTCTTTTTATTTAAACCATTGAATGGCTAATAATGATTTCTTGCTCTACAAACGTACAGGACTTCAATTGCTTGAGTTAGAGGTGAAATGTTCTTCTTGCATACAAATTTTCTATTATTTAAGGACTAGCAAAGCAACATTAACAATCCAGAGCAGTTCTATGAATTTGAGAGTGTCTGCATGATCAAAGACATTGACATGCTTTATTTTTAGTATCCTTTTTTGGATTTATTAAAGGAAATAAATTGAAAAAAGCAGCTGGGCAAGCATAGACTAGAAACAGGGACAGAACTCAAACTACCAAAAAGGGAGAACATTTTGATTGTACCTTTATGCACAAAAGAAGTAAATATATCGTTCTAAAGACTCTCTGTAAGGACTACGATCATAAATGTGTGTTCCATAGTTCCATAGAATGTGTGTTTTAATTGCCTCATTCACAATCGCAGGCAGTGTTTTCTCCACCTCAGAGCCAGCAAGTACATATTATTTATGATCTTGCAGTATTTCCGGATAGGTATCAGTCCTGCATATCTATCTTGAAGATTCTTGCATTAACATCACTTTCTTTCATCTTTTTTGACAAGTATTTTGTTGTAAATTCTCAGGATTCTAATTTGGATAATCGACTACCTGCCTTACCCCCTTCAGGGAAGAACAAATCCAATTTGCGCTGAGAACATTCTTTCTCCTAAATACCATGGATATTGGATAACAACAGAATCACAGAATCTTTGCCTGGGAAAGAATCTCAAAAAACACAAAAATGACCCAATCATCCTGACATACAGGAAGAGCTGTGACAAGGAGGCTAAGTGAACTTGACTAATATGAACTATGAAATTATAAGGAAATAACAGAAAAAGTACTGTATTCTGCATCAAAACATGTTAGTTCAAATTACAAAGAAATAAATAGTGAATGGTATAGAATGGGAAAAGACTTAAAGTAGGCAGACTCATCAGCAATTACATTCTAGGCTTAAGGTGATAAAGAACTATATTAGAATTATGGTAGTATTAGATAAAAGAAGGGGATATAGTCATATTGCAAAAGTGAAATTAACAGACCTTAGCAACAGAGTGGTTTGGGGAGTGGGGCAGAATGAGAGTTATTGAAAAGAAAATTCTTCCGTTGGATTTTCATCTCGATTAAAGAGGCAAAACTCAGGACAGAGATAATTAAAAGTAGCTTATTATAAGTACTTCAGTTCTAGGAACAACTGGGTCACTGAATCAATATAACTTTCAACATAGTAACAAGTCAAGGATAACTAACATTTCAGTCTTCAGGAATTGGGAGGATGTTTTTTCTCTCTACAGGATTAGGAAAGATGGAAGAACTTGAGGGAAATACTAAATTCTGTTTTGTACATGTTGCAATATCTCCTCTGGGCAGCTCTACTGACCAGGGGTCAGCTTTTCTCTTGATTGCCAGGGTTAATTATCTCTTGAGTCCTTAGCTAGCTCTCCATTCTGACATCATAGGTCTTTTGAAGTTGTATGAATGCTTCCTCAAGAGACTGTTTCTCTATATGGATATAGAGAATATCAACAACATAATCAGTCTTCAAAGTAAGTGAGCAACTATTATTGGTCACACATACAACAGTTGTTTTTTGTGCTGTGTATCAAAATTTTTCAGAGTTGGATCTAACAAAGAGAGTTAGGTTGTATCTTTGAGTTTATTCTTCCTAAGAAGACAGACATGTACCATGTTTACATGAGAGCATAGTTAGAACTGAGCTTAAGGTGGGTATAGGCAGCAAGGATTATAAATTTTAAAAAATCACAAGTAGGGGAGATGCAATCACATAGTGGTTTTATCAGGTTATCCCTGACCTGGGCTGCTTTTCAGAAGGGATACTATAGCCATATTAACTTTGGCCACTGGGCTTGGGGATCAACACGAGCCAGTCTGAGTTAATTTTGCGACATAGCAAGGAGATTTCCAGGTTCAGCATGTGAATATTACAAGGAATTTCTAAAGTGTGAATACTGCAAGAAATTTCTGATGTGCCCAGTTTAAGGAGTCCTCAGTCCTACTTCTGATTTTCAGATCAGTCTGGCCTCCTCTGAATAGTAAGAGAGCTTGATCAAGTCAAGGTAGTTAGTAAAAATCATTAACTGGGGGTAGCTAGGTGCATAGAGCACCAGCCCTGAAGTCAGGAGGACCTGAGTTCAAATCTGGTCTCAGACACTTAACACTCCCTAGCTGTGTGACCCTGGGCAAGTTACTTAAGCCCAATTGCGAGAGCAAAACAAACAAATAAATAAATAAATGAAATTTCATTGACTGCCCATTTCACAATCCCTTCCTTATGGCCAAAGGGATCAGAAATCTCAGAAGGCCAAGGAACGACTATATGGAGCAAGATGCCTTTGAGTTATGGCCAAGCCAAACTGGGCCCCTAGCAGGATAATTATAATAAAAGTTTTCCAGGCATAGTGGAAGAAATCAGGATTGCAAAGCAAACCAACATCAGCCCAAGAGTGTCCAGGAGATAGGGCAAGTAGCTTGTGGTATGAAAGGGACTCAGATGGGAGTGGGGAGGCAAGAGTGTAGAAGGAGAAAATGCCAATACATGCTTGAATCAGGACCTTGATGGTAGGGCATATAACAAAAGAAAAGGGAAAAAACTAGAATAGAGTACTTAGCCTTTGCCTGAAGTCTTGAGAAAGCTGTCTCATCCTGATGTCCTCTGCTTGTGGTCCATACTAAACAAACCTTGAGTCTCCAGAGGGTTCTGTCATTCACTCAGGAACAGGGCCTTTCTTTGGACAGTCCAGGAGTCCTCACCCACAAGTCTAGTAGCTGTGGGAATAGTCAGAAGGATTTGGGAAGGTCTTTAAAGAAAACTCTTTATATCAATATTTGAATCTGCTATTTTTGGTCGGCATAATACAGGGTCTTAGTTAAAAGTCTCTGAACAACATATAGAAATGATCCGGCCACACAGGACTAGGTTTATACAATGCAATAAAGCTTTTTCTTACAATTCTTATAATTGTATAATTACACTAAATCAGGTACAGATTAGATCGCTTAGAGAGCTCTCAATGGACCAGTTCTGAAAGGGGAAATTTACATCTCACCAAGGTAACCAAGAAAACTTAAACATTAGCATCAAGACTCAGAGGTAGGCTGCTAACCTGCCTTTAGCCTGCAGTGGGAGGGGGAAAAAAAGGAAAAAGTAGGAATAGCCCATATTGGAGGGATAGAGTGGACAGATATTTCATAGAGTTATCTGATCCCTAGATATATTTACTTGAACAATATGCTTTATTTTTAGAACCACTCTAATAACAGCTCTGCTTTTCAGACATCAAATCTAGGGATTCTGACTTAATCCAATGCAATCACTTAAATTTTTTCCTCCAATTTTGAAACTTCAGAGAATTTCAGTTCATATATCATTCGCTATTTCTATCCTTACCTAAATCCTGTACCTTATGTAATGTTTGATAGATTTCCTTTATAAATTTACCTCGTTCTAGTGTGTTTTTTTTCTCATAATGCTTATGGCCTATTCTTCTGACCTTAAAAATTATCCGTCTGTAAATATTTCTTAAAGAAAAACAATCTAGGCCTGTTGTTTTTCTCAAAATTTACTATTCCATTTGTTAGAAAATTTTCACATTGTCTTGTCTAATCACTTCCCTTTTTGGAGGACATAACCCCTATATTACAATTTGATAATAAGTATAGGTTAAAAGATGATTATACTTGCATCCCACTATAACAACTCAGAGATGTTCCAGTACCAATCTATTACTTAATAGAAAATGTGGTACTTACAAAACTTCTTGATTATAGAAACTTGCTATTAAAAAATAAGGGCATAAGGGAAAGTGTCCCCTTATTTTGATATCAATTACGGGCAAAAGTTATATATATAACCAATTACACTGAACCATATGTAAAGTCAGCCAAAAGGAATATAGAAGTTGAGTTAGATCAGTTTATGCAAATATTTTCTTAAATTTCCCTAGGAAACCTCTAGTTACTGTTCATTTATGTAAAAGCCCATAGGGTTGCTGGCAGCACAGATCATTGCCTCGATAGCATTCCTTGATTATCATATCGAGTCAGACTCAGAATAATATCAGTTAACATTCCCATAAGGCCTTAATTAGCAAGTTCCAAATAATCAGAGTTTCAGGTGGGTTCAGCTTTTAAGTGTCTGACATCCTAAATAATAAGTGATGATTATAGTCTTACATTGGTAACAATAACAGATTCATTACAGAATATTCTCAAGTTATCTTGATATAACCTGTACTCATGCTAAATAGGTTTTAAGTTCAATATTACACAAATGATTTTGCTTTAAAATGCTTAATAACAACCAAAGACTAGATATGTAAATATAAAAATTCTAAATTGTATATAGATAGAGAACAGATTTTATAAAACGTGTCTATAGTAAAATATGTTCAGTTATTAACCACAATCAGAGGAACATAAACATAGACTGTTGTTCCTTAAATAATGGGAACACTGTAAAGTTTACTCTGAAATAGTTGCATATATCTACATATATTAGAATGCTGGATAAAATAATAAACAAATAAAATCAGATTTCTCATTAGAGTGACACAAAATAGTTCATAAATTATGACTCTTCACCAATATAACTGTTTTAGAAACAAGCTGATTCTGAGAGTCAGGTAACATAGAAATTTTATTGAGAGAGAAAGTCCAGAGGAATTGGACTTTTCTGGCCAGAAGCCGGCTTCACCTCTCTGATGGGAAGAGGGAGGGAGGGCTAGGTACAGAAGCAGATAAGCTTTATGCTGTTAGTTCCTTGCAGTTCCCTCCCCTAAAGAATGGACTAAATATATTCTCCTCCCTTGTCATATATCCCATGTTCTATTAATGAGGTTCTAATTCTAGGCAGGTTGTGTCAACTTATGTGCATAAGGCTTATTAAGTAAGTGCAATAAAGATAAGCCTTTTCCTGGTTCTGGAATCTGGTCAGTTTAAACCAGTTTCTAGCCTAGACATCTTTATCAATAGCCAAGGGAATTTCTTCTCCTGAAAGCTCATTGATCAGATAATACTTATTATCTTACCATTACCTTGAGGCTTACAACATTTTGTGGAAACTTAGGTTTTTCAGTAGTTCTTATTGTCTGCTCACAGTTTCTGAGGAATTGAATTTTAACTGTTCTGTGTAAATTTACGCCTAGTTTGTTTCTCACACTGTCCATGCTGAAATCTTATTCCTTAAAACAAAAAGACTTCCTAACTTTATGACCACACAACTTAATAGATTTACATCTTTGTTTCACAAATTTGCTTGCCTAATTATATCTTATCATTCTTAAAGAATGAGATATTTTAGGAATTGAATCCTATATATGTGACAGGTGCAAGCATTAATTTAACTTCTGTTTAGGCCATGGAATGACAACAAATTCAGGTCAAAACACCAAGATGTTTCACACTTATAGCTTATTAATTCTAATAACTAATAATTCCGTATTGTTATGGTATACTTCCACTTTTTGTGTCAGTGTTGTACTAACTGTAAGTCCTAGTCATGAGTCAGTAATGGATCATTCAGAACCTGATGGCTCAAATTACCAATGCCTTTAATAAAAATATGCATACATGTTCCACCCAAGTAAGAGTAATTTCCCCAGGTATTTAAAAGACAGTGCATGAAATTAAATGCTTCTTTGCAAGGAATTCAAAACAGGCAGCAAATAGGTTCTCTCAGGTGTTCAGAACTATCCTTCCTAAAACAATTGTATTTACATTATTCTTGCTTTAAACCAAATTGTTCCAGTTTGCATCATAGCCTCTTCACTATAATACTAGCATCTTGGAGGAATGATAAGGATTAACTCACAAATTCCAGTTCAACTGAGAACTTCTATCTTGACTCACAATACCATTACAAAAGGTTTCATTGAACCTTAAAGCTATAGTTTCCCAATCCTAGGACTAAATAATCTCTAAAGTCTTTTTTTGCTCTAAATTCCGTGGCTATGCTATATTAAACAGGAGCTGTGTAAGAAAATTTTTCAAATGAAGAGTTTTAAGATGTCTTTAGTTATTTATTTCCTCTTAGATTTTAATACTACTCCATTATATTCATTTACCATATTTGTTTGGCCATTTCTCAATTGTGTAAGAGGCAACCTAGGACACTACTTAGATTCTAGTTCTTTTTCCCACTTCTAAATCCCCACTTTAGAATCAGGAGTTTTATACTGTTTATGAGTCTTTCCTCCCTTTCTTCCTCTTAGCACTGCCTTCCCTATTCTTTGTGTTGCAGCATTTAAGAAAAAAAATTAGCACAGGGATCTTTTTATCCACCCTCTCCAAACATCTTAGCTAAACTTTCTATATGTTCATTCCAGATAACCTCTGAGATTAACAACTTCTTTTATAGCTATTCCCTTTGCTAGCTGTCAAACTCATTTCTTTGTCTTGCTCAGAGGCCTTTCTATATCCCATGGACACTCTTGCCTGTCTAACTCAAACTTCCCAGGTTTGTTCTTCTGGGGGTTATGATTAACATTCAGAGAAAATGTCAATTTTGAGCCTATAATATCTGCATAGCATGAGTATGATCTTTGCCTTACTCATAAAAGGAGTGGAGATTTTGGATTTAATTGTGACATTCAATCTCTTTGTAAGAATACCTCCTTTGATTAAAATACACAAAACTATCCAAGAAAGATCTTAACATCACTAATAACCATGATGATATCGTTTTGATCTAGAACCAGACATTCCATAAAACGAAATCAAGTGGGCCTAACAATAAAGCTAGTGGAGGTAATGGAATCCCAGATGAGCTATTTAAAATTCTAAAAGAGATGCTGTTAAAGTGCTGCATTCAATATGCCAGCAAATTTGGAAAACTCAACAAAGTTCAATGAATTGGAAAACATCAGTTTATACTCCATCCTAAAGAAGAGCAATCACAAAGAATGTTCAAATTAGTGAATAATTGCACATATTTCATATGCCAGAAACATTATGCTGAAGATGCTACATGCCCTTGGGCTTCAGCAATATCTGAAGAGAAATTACTTTTCCTTTTTTCTTTTTTTTTATGCAACAAATAATTTATTGTGACAAATTTAAGATTTATATCAGGTATACAAGTTAACATTATGAAAACAATAAGCACAATTAATTATACATATCATATATGTCTTTCCATGTGACTTTGAAATCTATTTCTTTTTTTTATTGTTAAAGCTTTTTATTTTCAAAATATATGCAGATAATTTTTCAACATTGACCCTTGCATAACCTTGTGTTTCAGATTTTCCCTTCCTTTTCCCCACCCCCTCCCCTAGATGGAAAGCAATCCAATATATGTTATGTGTGTTAAAATATATGTTAAATCGACTATGTGTAAACATATTTATATAATTCTCGTGCTCTACAAGAAAAATCGGATCAAAAAGGAAATAAAACGAATAAGAAAACAATACAATGATCTCCTGGTTCTGCTTATTTCACTTAGCATCAGTTCCTCTAAGTCTCGAAGAGAGAATTTCTAAAAGAATAGGCTAGTTCTCAAAGAGGCAAAGGAACTAGAGACCAAATTGTCAACATTTGCCTGATTGTGGAAAAAGCAAAGAATACCAGAAAAATGTCTACTTTTATTTACTCAACTACACTAAAGCTTTTGATTGTAGAGCACAATAAAATGTATTAAGTCCTCAAAAGATATGGGAATACTAGATTATTTTACTTGTTTCCTGAGGAACTTTCATGCAGGCCAAAAAGCAATAGTTAGAATCAAACATAGAACAACCAATTGGCTTAAGATGAGAAAAGGATTATGACAAGATTACATATTGTTACTTTATTTAACTTATATGCGCAGTTCATCATATGAAATGCCAGAGTGAATAAATCCCAAACTGGAATTAAGGTTGCTAAGAGAAATATCAACAATTCAGATATGCAGATGATTCCACTCGACAGAAAATAAAGAATTAAGAAGCCTCTTGAAGAGGGTAAAATAGGAGAGTATAAAAGCTGGTTTGAGGATTAAAATTAAAAAAAAAAATAAGATCTTAGCAACTGGTCCCATCACTTCTTTGCAAATAGAAGGAGAAGAAATGGAAAAAAGTATGAGATTTTATATTCTTGAACTTAACAATCACTGCAGATGGTAACATGAAATTAAAAGATGGTTGCTCCTTGGAAGAAAACTATGGAAAATCTGTATAGCATAATAAAAAACAGAGATATCACCTTGCCATCCATATTGTCAAAGTTATGCTTTTTCCGGTAACAATATGTGACTGAGAGAGCTGGACTATAAGGAAATTAGCAAAATCAATGCTTTGATATTGCAGTGCTAGAGAAAATTTTTGAGAGTTCCTTGGATAGCAAAGAGATCATATCAGTTAACAATTTTAAAAACTAATTCAGGCTATTCATTAAGAGGTCAAATACTGAAGCTAAAGATAGGACTTGTTGGAAAAGATGTTAATGTTGGAAAAGATTTAAGGCAAAAGGAGAATTGGACTTCAAAAGATGAGATGGATATATACTATCATAGAAGCAATGAATATGACCTTGGACAAATTTAAAGAGAGAGTGGAGGATAAAAGGGCCAACCATGTTATTATCCATGAAGTCACAAGTAGAATATGACTGAAAGACTGGATAACAAAAACAATTATATATACAATAGCATTCAAACTTTTAAGAAATATACCCTGATAATAAATGTAGCAATTATATGACAGGTAGATAAGCCAAATTGAATAATAACAGTTTATAATGATAGCACATATATATTACATATCAATGCCAGGCATTGTGAAAGTGCTTTACAATTATGATTTCATTTGACCTTCACAGTAAATCTGAGAGGTTAGAATTATTGTTTTCTTTATTTTATAAATGAAGATGAGACAGAAGTTAAGTAACTTTTCAGGTTAAGCAAATTACTCAAGATCAGTTAGTAGGTGTCTGAGACCATACTTAAACTCAGATCACCCTTAAAAGGCCCACCATTCTGTCCATTGCATCACTTAACTGTCCTAAATCTTGTGTCTCCACCAAAATTCACTAAAACAAAAATAAAAATCTATATTAAAAATTTCCAGAATACAACTAAGAAAAAAAAATGAAGTTATCTGTGATTCAAAAGAAAATTTACTTCCTATGAAGAAAAAAGAATGAAAAAAAAATGCAAACTAAATTTGTTTTCCAGAATGAAAATCCAAAATCTACTTCCAAACCAGAAATAGAAAACAGAAAAAAATTGCCAAAAACTTTTTAAGGAAGTTTTAAGGTGTCCAGAATGCTTGGATGTGTCTACGCTCTTTCAAAGAAAAGAGCTAGATAAGAAATGAAACAAAAGACATGTATGTCCTCAAGATTTACCACCACGAAAATAAGTAAATAAAATCAATGTTTGAGAAAATCCTCTCTCCAAATTTTATCACAAAAATTGTAACTTATAAATATAAGTTGTAAAACATATTGTCTATAGAAAATAATTCTTGAGAAAGAAAAAAATACAAATAATCCTATAACAAAGGATCTTATAAAATTGAAGGCTAGAACATTTAGTAATCATATAATAAAAATCTTGGGTTAAAAGGTATACTCTAAGAAGACCATTTAGAAAACAATGGGCTGTTCTTGAGAAAATTTAGTGAAGAAGCACAGATGGATAAAGAAAAAAATTTGTCCAAGGATTAAGAAAAACATCCTTCCATTCACAATTTCTTACAAAAATAAGGGATCAGAAATACTTTTTTCTATGAGGAAAGCTCCGATATGTCTGGGGGCTGTCCACCAAGCACTGTTACCTTCCCTACCATATGTGACATGGCCCCTATTTCTATTTGAGTTTAACAGCACTGTCCTATAAGAAATTTATCCCAATTCTTCTTAATGCTAATGTCTTTTCTCTGACATATTTATTCCAAATATCGTTTCCAATTTCATATTTATTCCAAATATAGTTTATTTGTTGATATGTGTTTGTTATATACCTTATTTAAAAAAAAATATCTCCAATCATTAGCAACATGGTTGTAATGAAATCCAACAAGTCATGACTAATTACCACAAATCACATGGAAATACACCTGGAATGAATTCACAGACTCAGGCCATCACTAGGTCAAGGGACAAAGCTTTATTGTGATACTTAGCAAACAGGCAAAATTCCTAATTAACAAGGGAGAAGGTGGAGCTTTTTAAGGAAAAGGATCCAAAGCAACTTATGTTAATTATTAAAATTATGTATGTCAGCAAATCCAACTGGCGGTCATTGCAGTCTTGTTTATATAAATTGATGTAGCTTAGCCTTCATATTACATACAGTAACTCCAATTGTCAATACAGGATAACTGTGTATATATGATAATGTCAGTATAAAATAATTTTATAGGATCAGTTTGTTCCTCCCTGATCTTTTTATACTGAATTGGTGTGAGTATTAGAGCCAAGAGAGTAGCCAAGATCCCCATGAAGAAGGTTGTTTTGGGAAATGAAAAGAAAGGGGGATCCTAGAGGCATTCAACCTTTCCTTAACAGGGATCTTAGAATAATCCCCTTCCAAAAAACAGGGCATCAAGATGGAGAGATTAGCTCAAACTCGTACATGAATCATATGTGTAAAGTCTACCTGTCAGTCTTTTTTCTAAGCAGATAATCTGCTAGTCTTTTTTTTTTTAAACAAATATTCCTCCTTTCAACAAATTTTAGAAGGGGGGATGTAAATGGCACTTTCAGGAGTCACATGGGCACAAAATATTAGATCTTGGGCAGTTCTGACAATCTTTCCTAATAGCTTCTCCTGGTTTTGTGATTGTGAAAATAGATTTCATAAGGGATTGAAGGGTATTCTTTGTAGCTTGGTATAAGTCTAAGAGAAGTTTCAACTGAATTGTCTCTGGGATTAGAAACTGGCTAGATGTTATTTAAATCCACCCAGAGAGGGAAAGAATATATCTCCTCTCTTTTGCAAAAGTCTGTTATAGAATAGAATATAAGAATTGGGAAACTGGGGGATTAAGAAGGCCAATGTAATAGATTGACCAGAAGCCTCTTTTGTGACTGCATCAGCAAGCCAATTTCCTATGGCTTGGTCTATGCATAGCAGATAAGCTATTTATAAGAAAATATGTTTGTGCCACAAGACACATGGTACAAACAGATGTTATTCCCACATCAAGAATAAACTTAAATAAAATTGAATTTCCCATTGATGTAACACAAAATATTTCACAAATCGTATCCCTCTTGGAAAATTGGTTGCACTAAAATGCTTTTCTTCAAAGTACACTGAATATGTTTAAGATTTAGTTTCAATAATCAATGAAATTATAGCTGGGTCACACAAATAGTTGTACCAATTGTTCTAACATCATTTTGAAACCTTTAAGGACCTTATTTCATACAGGCATACATATCTAGTTACAGATAGATGACTAGGTCAAATACTCTTAGTTAATTATATCTTTTCACTGAATAAGATCTTAGATATTTCCAATAATGTGCTCATGGCTTCTATTGACCACTTGCTCTAGATATAGAAATTTGCTATAAGAGGAAATAGTAGGGACATGATTATGACAGTAACCATCTTTAGCTGTGTTTGACTTCAAGCATGAATCATAAATGACAACCAAACATGCTATTACAATTCCACCCCATAGCCAGACTTGAGAATAATTAAGTGGGAAACATTCCTATATGAAGAAACATAATTGGGAAACTGAGCCACAAGAAAAGCTTAGTTATTTTTCCCAGATTTTTGCCCAGTTACAGACATGCATCTATAAACATTCAGGATCACATTTTTCTGAGTTATGGCATTTCTTTGGAATGGTTGGTTGTTAATTTAATGCTCTATCAGACACACTTACATGAATTCAAAACTCAAAACAATAACAGTTATAATCCCAAGAGATTTCATCTCAAATAGCAAGTTTCACAAATAGCAAATAATTACAGCTTACTTTCAAGGATCACATTTCCTAAATAATAAATATCGATTTTGCTTTAAGATATTCAATAACTAGCAACCAAAGACTTGGGATGTGGAAATATAAAAATTTGAAATTGTATACAAAGAATAAATGTTAGGAAATGTTGTCTAAAGTAAAAGCATGTTCAGTTATTTACCACATCTTTAAGATGACTTTAATACAATCAATTAAATTAGCCTTATCCCAATAACAAGGTTTACCAGTCCTCATATACATAAGAGATTTCACAATATCTTTCAATTGGTTTTTCCTTTCTTCTTCTTCCTTTAAGCCTATCCTGACGTAAAAATCAATCATTAGAAATTATTTCTATGTAACAAACTTGTAGATTATGGCTAAACCTATTGCTTGTTTGGGACCTATATAACCCCAAAGCTCTTTTCCCAGGGCTGATGATTTTGCTCACAAGATGGTTTTAAGAAACCTGGCAAGCTTTCAATTAAGGGATTCTACAGAGATTCTAGAGGATGGGCTGATGTTGCTGCTCCTTCCTGCTCACCCCATCTATTCTTGCAGGCTTTGTTCTTTGCTGTCTTCCCCCACCTTTTGTGAAGAGGGAAAAGGAGTAGCACACCCTCAGATCTCAAAGTAAACTGCTCCAAAATGCAAAACCATTGGTTCTCATCTCACCTCCCACCTTTCCATACATAATAATTCCCAGTTTTAAGTTTTATCATTACAAATCTTATTATAGCCAATTGTTTTAGCGGTAAATTCTTAATTAACAAGCAAAATCAGAATATTTAATTCCCTAAATAGCAGTAACAAAACATTAAATACAAAATAACATAACTTGTTTTAAACATATTTTCAACAAGTTTTTAGTTGTTTAGTTTATACTATAATTCAGATTATTGGATGACAAGCTAAATCTGAGTTCTACAATTTCAGAAAGAACCCATTACTTATCAATAAGTATTTACTGAGTTTCATAGACACAACTGGATGGACTTTCTTTTCCCAAGTTATTAAAACTCTGAAAGTTCTTAGAGCAGAGCCTGAATTTCACCTCCTGTTCTCTCCAATGAATTTCCCTTTTGAGTTAGAGAAGTTACAAGACAATTCTCAAAATTCAGACAGAACATAATCTCATAAAAATGGGCAGGAGTAATACACAAACAACTTTTAAAAGTTAGTTAAAAGTTAAAAGTTTGACCAAACTACCTTTATTTTGTAAGATTCCCTAAATTCTCACTAGATGTTCCAATTCTGATTTTTCTTGCAAACCTTTTTCTTTCTTTGAAACAGACAGGGGTTAACTGTCAGTTTTCCTTCACCTTGACCATCAAACTGATCTCCTGAATCATGCAAATGCAGGCTAATTTGTTGCTGAAGTTTTTCATGACATGAAACTGCCTTTTCTTTTCCTAACAGTTTTCAAACTCTCAGATTCTCCTATTTATATCATTTCTTTCCTATTTTCCTTACTTGTTCTGATCCAATAGTTCTGCTTTCCTCTACCATTTTCATTGAAATGTATTTTCTTTCTCTTTTTCTCCCATTCACTCATCCTTGCAGTCAGGGTAGGAATGGAGTAGGGTGAGGTGGAGAGAAAAAGAGACTCTTTTTCTTTCCCTTCCTTAGCCCAAAATGTTTAATCTAATCAATTGTTTTTAAAACCAAACTTTCTTTATTTTTCTTGTTTAAATTAAATTTTCTTGTTTTAAAATTAAGTTTAAAATCTTTTTAACCTTATTATAAGATTTAATCCTTTTTCCTTAAAATAAAGTCGACAGAGTAATGTCTTAGACTATTTGCCAAACTACTTAATGATTAATCTTGAAACCCCCATAATCAACTAAAAATAGTTTTTAGCAGTTCTACAACTTTAATTAACTAACTTTATACCTGTAGACTCAATTTGGCAGTGCTAGATCCACAGGAAAAAAAATTGAGTTTTTTTTTTTTTTACTTTTTAAGGTAGAAGTTAGGGATATTAATAAATCCTTCCCAGTGTTCTACCTAACTTCACCCCTTAGGAGTTTTTTTTTTTTTTTTCCCTTGGCTGCATTTAAAATCTTTCAAGGTAACAAAATCTTGCTCACAGTATAAACATGACATTCTGCAAATATAAAGGCACGAACAGACAAAACAAGACAAAATCCAATTAAAATACTTAATTGAGAGGCCCATCTTGATCCCTCAGGGTGTAGTGAAGTCAAATGCTTGCTGAACTTGTCCCAAAAATCTAAGAGGCTCTTAAGGGGGAAAGCACCACCTGAATAATGAAGAGATTTGGGGTGAAAGAGGAGTTTGAAATCTGGAATCCTACCTGCAAGACAGGGTGTCTAATGTCTTTGGGTTTCAATGGTAAACATTTTGCAAGAATCACAAAGGGAGAAATTCTGGGAAAGAGAGAACTAGACCTCTCCCCATTTTCCTTCTCTTCTACAAAATAAGTCCAATTGCAAGATACTCTTATAATTTTTAGACAGTCTTTGTTAGGCAATTTTTCCTGGTCACCAAGATTGTAGTGGGATCAAGCAGTTTTGCAAAGGAAGATGAGGTATTTTCATTTGAGTTCCCTTTTGCCAAATATTTCCCAAAGTTTTAGGAGACCTTCCAGGGGTGAGTCCTTAGGAAGGAGGTTATCTTACCCAATACCCATGACCCATCTCCTTTTCTTCAGCATCCCAAAGGATGAGAAGAATATGAGAGAGAGTGAGTGGCTAGTTGAAAGGCATTCCCTTCAAAAATCCCCAACTGATCTGGTCAGAATTTGTCTCATCCAACCACCCCAGATTTGGGAGATCTGCACCACTGCCAGGAGTCTTGGGCCTCCTGCAAGGCCAATCATAGGTGAAAAAAGAGTTCAAAGAAAAGTATCTCCCCATCGTGTTCTGCTTTCTAGAGCCCCGAAGCTGGGGTGACAAAACATACCATTGCTCTCTAGAGCCTCCACACCGGCATGATTAAGATATACCTTGTTAGGGGAGAAGTGATGAGGCAGGACTCCCAAGGATGGTGGGAAAATGGAGTCCATTTATTTCAAGAACTTTCCCCTTTATATAATGTAAGAAAAAAAAAAAAAAACAGCACACTCGTGGGATCACATAAACAACTTGTTATTGTACATAGTTTGCCCCCGGTATCACTCTGCTTCAATCTCCACACAGGCTGTCACACCCCCTGACTTCTCAGGAAGGTCGAGAACCCTTAGGGAAGATGGGAAGCTGAACCAGATATTGTCAGCAGGTTCCCTCCCATCTTATACCTCACCCAGAGTTTCCCCACTGATTGTGGCTCTCTACATCTTGCCCTTTCTTTGTTTTAATTGAAGCAGGTATATACCAGTGGTTAAATCCATCACCATGGGAGGAATCACACAGGTAAGTTGTAATATCATACAAGCAAGTAGTAACATAACAAACAATATGAATAAACAAAATACTATAAAGATTTCCATGAGTCCCAGAAGGAAGATGTAAAAAAAAAAAAAAATAACTATCAATTCACAACCACATACATATCCTTCAGCAGCCAAGAAATAGTCCATAAGCAATCTATTGTCCATCACTTCATGTGTCAGATAATCTAATGATTCCTGCAGGTTTTGAAGTCCTGCATCAGTCTCATTGAGGATTATTTTTGATGTTCATGAATTAATTGTCATACACAAAGAGTTAACTGCCATGCTCTTTCAGTGATGGGCACAGTCAGCAATAGAACCACCTGATGTTTCTTGGGTCTTCTTCGTTTCAAGAGTCTGCTCCATCTCTCTCCAATGGACAAGGCAAATACGGCTCGTTGGCACCCATCTGATTCCTTCTCCATCTGTGGAGATACAAGCAAACCCTCTCCCCCAAGCAGTTAGCCTAACTGGTCCCTTACATTCAACACTTTTTGGGTCTCTCCACATCACCTGGCGATTATTGAAAGATAGTGAAGCTGCTCATACATTGCCCTTCCGGTGGATTATAAAACCTGTCTGCCAGAGCTAGTGCATCTTTGTCAAAAATCAAGAAGTTAATTGTATAAAGAGCTAAATTTAGAAGTTCTAGGGTTACCTGTGGCTCCCCCTTTCTTTTGTTTTTGGAGGAGCATCTTAATGTCTCTGTTTCTCCTCTCTACTATTGCCTGTCCTTGAGGAATAAAAAGTATGCCAGCTGGTTTGTGAAATCTGATACTGTGCAAATGCAGGGAAATTCCAAGGACTTAGAGAAGGTTATAAATGTCTTTGGTCAAATTCCTCTTGTGCCATATCTAATAAGGCCTGAATTTTTTCACTGGTTAAGCAACACTTTTTCGCCCACACTGATGTATCAGTTTTCCATTGAATAGGAACAGGTGAGAGTGCAGCAACCCTGCCTAAAAAGCCAAAGTGCTTAATTGTAAATATCATCAAATTGCCTATTAGGAGTGTGTATCAGTAAACCTGATGCTACTACTTCTCCTGGGTGATAAGTCATACATTGTCTATCATACATTGTCTACCTATATTAGTGACTGGAATATTATCTACACATTCCCCAGTTTCCCAGATCAGTGGATGGACACTGTTTTGTAAGCATTCTCAAGAGGTGAAATGATCAAGTCTACTGTGTGTGTAGGCAAGGGATCCATAGGCCGGACAGGGACAGGTTTCAGCTCACCAGGGGATATTTCAGTAGTCCCAGCTGCATACAACTCTATTCTCCCCAATTGTAATCCCTTTCCCCCCTCAGGTTGCTTCTCAGTTGACTGATCATGTCAGAATACTGAACTTCTAAAGACTCTCTGGGTGCCATCATGCCCCAAGTGTTTTTTGCCTGGGGCCTTGGGGCTGGGCTCCCCATCCTGTTTCCCTGAATCAGTCTACATTCTGATACCCAATGGAAGGCTCTGTTGCATTTTGGACATGGGGTTTTGGGTCTTATTCTCCATCCCTGTTTTCTCACTTTATTTTTTTTGCCAACATTGAGCTTTCAGATGCCCAGCTTTATCACATTGAAAGCATTGATGAGTCTCTCTGGAAGTCCCTTGCCAAAAGGGACCCTGCCTTCCCATGTTTGGATCTTGGGAAGTCTGCATCATTTGTGCCCACTGTGGCACAGCGTCTTATGATCTCCTCTAAAGGAGCATCCTTGCATAGTCCTAGCATAATTCTTCTACAAACCTCATTAGCATTTTCTCTAGCAAGTTGTCTTACCATAATTTCTATTGCTGCATTTTCACCAATGGTTCATAAGATAGCTATCTGCAGATGTCCCATGAAATCAGAAAAGGGTTCATTTGGCCCTTGTGCTATTTTTGTGAAGGCTTTCCCTCTATCTTGTCTTCCTGGGAGGGTGTTCCATGCTTTGATAGCAGCAGAAGCAATTTGCTCATATGCTGCTATAGGGTAATTAATCTGTGCTAACATATCTGCATAAGGACCTAAATCTGCTAGTTGATCAGAGGTGATTAGTATATTAACTCCAGTTTGCCTATTTCATTGGGCTTGTATCCTTCAGAGTTCACTATATTCAGAAAGCCACAATAAGTTTTGTCCAGGTTCTAAACATGTCCTTGCTATAGATTTCCAATCATTAGGGGTTAAAATTTCATAAGCCAAATTCTCTAATAGCATCTTTACATAAGATGATGTAGCCCCATAAAGAGTGCAAGCCTTTTTCAGATCTTTGATAATTTCCAGATTAAAAGGAGTGGATCTTCTGATATGACCAGAAGAGTCAAGTTCTTCAATCACAGGGTGTGCTTCTATTCTCAAATTCTATCCTTCCCCCTTTAGCTTTAATTAATGCCTTTTGTAATCATGTCATGGGGGTGAACAAAGCTGCTGAATGGGTGGTGCTGATGGTGTCACTGTCCTTCCCACTCCTCCTCCCTCCATCTCTACCTACAAAGGTGGAGTTGAGGGAGAAGGGTCAGAAGATGGGAAATCCCTTAAGAGTGCCTGCTCAGGTGTAGGCAGAAGTGAAACCAAGCTGTGAAAGTGAGAAGCACCATATTCTTTAAGCTTCTCAGCAGGTACTTGAGGTACTTAACTTGGTCATGCTTACCCTCTCCCTCAGCCTTTTTCTCCTCACACTTCCTTGCCTGGCCATTCAAGTTAAAATCTTGCCTTGTTTTAAAGCTTTTTGGATTCTTTAAAGCCAATTGTATTATGTTGTACATAAGGAATGTTTCCTCAGGAATTGAATCAGGACCCATAGCTTTGTAATATTCAATTAGTTGCTCTCCCACTATTTCCCATATATCTGGCTCTAATTTTTCTTCCTTAGAGAGCCAAAGAGACGTCCACTCTAATATATTTAAGAATTCAGTGATCTGTTTCTGAGTTACCACCAAACCTTGCTTCTCTATTAACCTAATTATGCACTCTTCATACTTCCCTTGGGGTGGGGCAGGGTCTTTTCTTAGTATTTTCCCCATTTTGGCTGAAAAATGAAAGTGACTAGATTATCCCTTACCCATTCTTCC
This sequence comes from Sarcophilus harrisii, assembly GCF_902635505.1. Lineage (NCBI taxonomy): Eukaryota > Metazoa > Chordata > Mammalia > Dasyuromorphia > Dasyuridae > Sarcophilus > Sarcophilus harrisii. The sequence goes on from NC_045426.1 coordinate 201,831,578, forward strand.
CACTAGCCTATTTTTATACTTACTCTATTCCGGGTCACAGGGAACTCAACTGATTGCCCCACATTGGGTGCCAAATGTTATGTCCTGCTTTCTAGAGCTCCCAAGGTGGGGTGACAAAATGTGCCATTGCTTTCTAGAGCCTCCACACCAAGGTAATTAAAATATACCTTCCTAGAGGAGAAGTGATGAGACAAGACTCCCAAGGATGATGGGAAAATGAAGTCCATTTATTTCAAGGGCTTTCCTCTTTGTATAATGAAACAAAAACAACTCTGTGCACGTGGGACCATATAAACAACTTGCTATTGTATGTAGTTTGCCACCTGATATCACTCTTCCACTTGGTATCACTCTGCTTCAATCACTTCACAGGTTGTCATTGTCCTTGATTTCTGAAGAAGGCTGAGAGCGCTTATAGAAGATAGGGAGTCGAACCAGACATTGTTAGCAGGTTCTCTCTGGGCTAAAGGGTTTTAATACCTCACCCAGAGTTTCCCCACTGTCTGTGACCCTTTACAACTACCTTGTGTTATTTTAAGAGAATACAAGTCCTCTCAGGGTTTTATGCACCAAAATAAAGTGTGTGAGATTCATGAATGATTAATGGTTTGAAAGAATTAAAAGAGATTCTCTTATAGTCACAAAATAATTTATTAATTTCATAGCTGACAGACTAGCCTTTAGGAGAGTCTAGCAATTAGAGGAAGTTTGGGAGAAGTTTTTCCTACTGAATATTTGGGGCTTCAATGTGCAGGCTAACAGTCTACAAGGTTGTAAATTGTAAAGGAGAGATAATGAAGGAACCAGGATATCTTTTATTTCTTAGCTAGATATGCAGTTTTGAGTAGACCCTATACTATGTATGACTCAGTGTTCACCCCATTAATGTGTTTTTAATAAATGCTTATTGATTTACTAACAGAAATCTTTTTTTCTTTGACTCTTTTCTTGATAATTATGAATATGACTCTCTTATGAAATAAGAATAGGTTTATATTCAGAGGGAACGTTACAAATGCTATGCATTTCAGATATCTCTGTTGTGAACATGGGCTCTGTAATGACTTTATTATAAATTAGAACTCCCCTTCATGGGGAGCAGGACAATGGAGTTACACATCAATTAACCAATTAGAAAGATAAAGCTCAGAGCTTTATCATTGATCCTTTGCAAGTGAATTCTATCCAAATTTGGAAATACCTATAGTTGTAAGAAACCACCGAATTAGCCTCAGCCACCTCAAAGGCAATCTTGAGCAGTAGCTGCAGACTTGAGATCTTGCTATGGACTTTCTAAACATCCTGGCTTATTGTGTCTATAGCTATTCCCCTCTCCTTAACATACCACTCCTTGAAAGCCTTTGGAAACTATTGAAATATAATCTCTTTCCCACACCTTTGATAAACTAAGAACTCTCAGTCTCTGTCTCTCTCTGTTTTTCTTTATCTCTCACTGATTCTCTTTTCCTTCCTCTCTTTCCCCCTGTTTCTTTTCTTGCAAGTTTTCTTTTGCAATCTCTTCTCAGATAATAAATACTTTATAATCCATCATTAAACTATGTTTTATTTAGGCTCCCTTTTGGGGTCTAGAGTCTTCCTTTAATACTATATATTTAAATGGTAACAAAAATGGTGAAATCATTTACTGAGATTATTATCTCTAGAATAATCCATAAGAAATTTATGGGAGAAACCCTACTCCCAGAAAGCTTACTTTGAAGCATAATGGTTTCACTAAAAAGTATATTTTTCCCAAATTAAATATGGTTTATATAAAATATAAAGGTGTTCACCCTTGATTGGAATGATTTTTGAGAGTATTGAAATACATTTCTTTTCCACTGAAAGAGAACTCAGTGTTGTATTTTCTTGTCTGATCAAAGTGGTTAACACATCTAAAGGATTTGAGAGCATGAAAATAGAAGGAGGTAAAGAAGTAAGCAAACATCCTTTAGTTAGACCAACAAGGATAAAGGAAATAAAGAAAAATTATTAAGGGCCCAAGAGAACACATTCAGTTAAAATCCATACAGAATAAAAATAGCATTATAATTCAATAGCTTTCTCTGCCATATTTAATAAGTCTCTAAATTTGAAGTCAGGAATAGTTGTATATAAATTTCATCTCAAGCACTTACTATTTATGCAATCTAATTGGGTAAGCCATGTAGCTTCTCAATCTTAGTTTCCTCATCTGTAAAATGAAGACTGTCATCTTTAACTTTATATTACAGTATTATTGTGAAAAATAAAATGAGATAATGTATATAAAACATTTCATAAACTTTTAAATGATATGTAACTGAGTATTATTATTTTTATTATTATCATTATTATCCCATTCTCATCTTTTTCATGGAATTCATATATAAATAGTCATGGATCAAGCTGCTAATCCTGCTGTTAATTATTCTTTCTCAAACTTCTCCAAAACAGAAATTCTGCATCAAAGATAAAATTCCAACTGTCTCTTCAGTCTAGAACACTAAGAATACAAAAGAAGATTTAAAAAATAACATAGGAACTAAAACCTATTATGAGTTCCTTAGCTTCACTCTTATGCTGCAATAAAGCTGCATTAATAGCATCTCTCCATATTTTAGTCTTCTCTCTCTCTTTTCAGTGCCAAAGACACCCTAGCTCCAAGCTTTGAAAGTTTATTTAGGTCACAGCAGGCAGTCCTGATGGCAGCAGCTCTTCAGGAGCAGAAACCTATTGGAAAAACCAGAGGCATCCAGTTTCCTAGCAGGTGATCCCACAGAACCAGCCCTACTAAGATCTTAGTTTCCAGTGCCAAGTTTTGCCAACAGCAAAGAACCAGCATTGCAAAGCTCAGAACTGCTGGTGCCAGCCCAGAGAACTGAGGAGCAGGAGGACCAGAACAAGACACAAGAGTGATGATGTATAGGAATGAGGGAGATCCCCTTCTGTTGCAAACCTCAAAGTCTGTGGCAAAAAAGGGAAGTTTTATTTTTCACTAAGAAGCTCTCTCTCTTTTAGAGGACAGATTTCTTAATGAAGAAATTTGCAAAGTGTGGGTTGACAGAAACCTATTTTATGAGCAAATCTTGGGGCAGTTTGAATTGATTATTAGACTAGGATCTCCTAATTGAATGAAATTATTTTGAAGGCTTTTTTAGAATTTAGAGTTTCCTGAATGGGAATCCAGCTATCCAAAAGATCAGTGGGGGTGATTTGTCCAAGATTTCCAAATGAATGATGCTGCCTATCTTAGAAAAATGTTTGTCTGGAAAATATGCCTTCTCCCAGACTCTGGAGTCTGGGAGGCTGGAATCTCCCTTCTTTTATAGATCAAAAGGGACACAGTTTCAGTGATTATTTTACAGATTAAAGGGGACACAATTTTTACAGAATTCACCCCTGTCATGATACTGTATGTGTGAATTCTCCAGTTTAGGAGAAGCTTGAGATATTTTGAAATCCAAGGATTAAATAGAGATAGATGGGGAAAAGTCAGAAAGCAAGCCTGGGGGAGGTAAGAAGGAAAATGAAATTACCAATGGTTTCAGGAAGAAGAAACCTAAAAGACTTTGAACAAAAGAATATCAATCAACAGGAAAAAAAAAAAAAAACATTAACAACAAAAGGAAATATGGTCTATAGTTCTAGTAAATTAATTTCAGCATCTGTAAATGTTCAGTCATTTCAGTTATGTCCAACTCTTCATGACCCCTTGGGGTTTTCTTGACAAAAAAAAAAAAAAAAAAAAAAAAAAAACTGTAGTGGTTTGCCATTTCTTTCTCCAGTTCATTTTATAAATGAGGAAACTGAAGCAAACAGGTTAAGTGACTTGCCCAGGATCACACTGCTGATAAGTGTATAACTCTGGATTTGATTTTAAGTTGAGTCTTCCCAATTCCAGGTCTAGCATCCTATCTACTGAACCACCTACCTGAACCTAACTATGAATAGATAATGCCAAACAAAGGAAAATTATCCAACACTTGATAAGAAGGAAGAACCAATGGAATGTGAGGAGAAAGGGAAACCACAACATACTGTTGCTGAGTGTTAAAAAAAATAGAATTATGAAAGCAATGAATTATGAATTTTATGGCCTACATAGCAAATGTTAATGATCAGAACAGAAAAATTGGAGTCTGTTATGAGAAAACAAAAGAATGAATAACAGACTTGGATTGAAAAAATATACATAAGTATATAGAAAAATGAAAGAAACTTTAGATGAAGAAAAGTAAAAAAAATAAGAAAATGTGTTCAATATACAAACAATATTTATTTCAAAGAAAGGACATTGAAAATCATCCTAAAGATCATAGATCTCCCCAACAACATGAGTGCTATGCCACAGTTCTCAGTTTCTCTAATTATCCTGACCCAGTCCTGACTCAGTTTCTCTGCTTCTCAAAGCTCATTCCTGCAAAGCTTTCCCTCTCTCTTTTTCAGAATATTTGATAAGGATAAAAGATCTTATGTTTTAGAACATCAGAATGCCTCTCCCCATCCTAAACTACTGCAATGTCAGATACCGTCTTAACAAGATGCCCCTCCCCATCTCCGGGGTTCCTCCCCCCATCTCTGGAGGTTCATCCCACCCTGTCAGAGTCCCGTGTTCCCACTCTCAGCACCCAGACTCCGCCCCTGCCTCACTCTACCCCCTGAGTCTGAGCCATGTGTATATAGGTCATTGAGAACTCACATTCTTTGCTGGATTCTTGGAGACGTTAATCTTATTCAGCCCAGGGACCAAACCATGGATCTATTTGGTCCCAGTAAATCTCTCCCATTAAATAAATTATTAAATACTCTCTAATCTCTATCCTGCCTCAGTTTCTCTGACATTATTTTTTGGAGGCTTCCCACCAAGATGTTAGAAAATGAGCAGGATTAGAGATAAGAGACTTTTGAGTCTTCCCTTTGGGCCTCAGGGTGGCTGGGGATCTGAATTCTTGGCCTGCAGAGGCCTGCCCTCTGGATATTTTTTCCAGAGCCTCCAGGAAAGAGAGCAGTTTCCAGCCACAATCGTGCCTGATGGTGGACACCCCCATTTGGCTATTGGAGAACCTAGTCTGAAACCCCTGCAGGGTAAGTTTTCTGTGTGAGCTGATTGATAGCAAAACTGGTCCCCAGAAAAAGTTGGGCTGACGAGCCACACAACTCTGGGGAAGTACCCTTTGGGTACCTGAGTAACTTTTGGGTACTATCTGGTTTTAATCTGGGCATTCTCTGTGAAGGCAGAGAAATGCACCAAATGGGGAAGGAAAACTCTCAAGCTGACAACTTCCCCCCGGGGTATCCTTTCCAGATAGCCCCTGGTCTGTATTAAATGTTTTGTTTTTTGTTGTAACTATTCAGTTAGTGTCTGTGTTTGTTTGTCCTGTTGGTTCAGAGCTCTGCTAAATTAAGAAATTTGGGAATTGGCTGTTTCAAGGTTGCAATTGTACTTAGTATGAAATTTACTTGTGATTTTAAACTTTAAAAACTGGCACTCTGGTAGTTTAAATTCAAATGTGGCTTGGGTTGAGCTAGCCTAGATAAGGCCTCTGGAGAACAAAAGGAGTTTATGCTAATTGCTTTGAACTCTGGCTGGAAAAACATTTGATTAGAAATTTTAGGATGGTTTTTAAATTGTGGAAACAATTTTACTGTTGCCTATGCAGGCTAGATTTAGTTATCTTTGAATGTAAGATCTTAATAACTTGTGGGAGTGAAGTTCTGTTAACTTACCTGAAAGGGCTATGTGTCTCCAATTAGGGTCTGACTTTTCTAAAAGCTTCAACACTGGCCAAGTTGGGGCTTAGGAAAAGTCCATTGGGAATAATGGCCATGTAGGGCCAGAGGGAAATTCATTATTTGAAATATGATAAGAAAAGTAGTTTTATATTACTGGGAATTTAAAGCTGTGTTTGACTGATTTTAAGTTAAAATATAGGTTATTAAAATAAAATGCCAGTAGCTTACCTTGGGAGGTCGTGTTTGTATCTCCCTACTTAGATGATATGTTGCTTTCTAGAAGTATTGGGTAATTTGTAAACTATTCTCTGTGGGATATATGTATTAAGTTTTATGAAATTTGGTTTTTAAAGTTTTTTTTTTTAAGTGATTTAAAGACAAGGGACAAGAAAGATTGATTTGAAAAAGCAATTAATAGTTTAAATGGAGCATCTAGTATTGGTTTGGGAGTATTTAAAGCATGTTGGAGAAGGTTTGAGCAAGTAAGCATTGGGAGGAGAGAGATAGAGATGGGACATGAAAAGGTGGTGTGAGAGAAGGAAGAAGAAAGAGGAAAATATCTTTCCAGAAATGGGAAACAAAAAGGCACAAATCCCTAATGAATTTGCCATTTGCCATGGGAAAGGAGATACTCCCTGAAGATGGGGCCTGTCTTTAGTTGGCAGATTGGATCCTGGGGAAAATGGCTCCCTAAAAAGGTTAGCTGTGAGAAGTTGGTGCTGGGAAGCAGATGGAATGGGGGAAGGGCAACCACATGGAATCCCCCTCCCTCCATTAAGATATTGTTGTTTTTTTTGGGGGGAGGGACAAAGTGCAGCTCTTTGCTGGTTCAAATATTAATTGCTTCTAATGTTTAATTGATATTTTTAAGAATCTTTCAGATTCTTTTCTGTAGAACTGGGTATTCTGTATAAGTTTAATTGATTATATCCTGAGGTTATACCCACTAATAAAAGGGCTTCTGAAAGTAATAGTTTTTCCTTGTCCTTTTGAAAATGTTTCTGTTAAATATAAAAGATAACTTGTGAACTTACTGAAACCAATTTATTATTGTTATCAATATGAGGTTATGGTATTTCTAAAAGTTTAATATTTTTAAGAACCTCTTGGATTCTTTTATGTGATATTAGGATGTTCTGTATAGGATATTCCAAGTTTTAATTGATTGTATTAGGTCATCCTGAGATCATTTAAAGAGTCTCTGAAAATAATTTTTTTTTTGTCCTTTTGAAAATGTTTCTGTTATGGACAATATGTAATTTGGAATATTTGTCTATGTATTGGGTATTTTTAAAAGCAAATGGATTTGTACCTTGCTATTTCCAACTTGGTTATATGTAATCATTATATCCTAAATACTTGGGCAAATCAGTATCTAGTCTGATCATCTATCTGTTACTGGATATTGTGTTTAAGGTTTCTAACTAATGAAAGGACAAAAGCCTAACTACCGTTTTATCTATCAGGAAGCTGCTGGCCAATTCATACTGGCCTCTTTATTTTTTATATCAATCAGTCTGCTCTAACCTTCATTTGTTAGATTTGTGTTTTTTGTTCTAGATTTTGGTCAAAATTACAGGTATTGACTTGCTTCTGAGACATGGATTGGTCCATCTGAAGCTTTGGTAGCAGGCAGCATGGCCATGCCCTCCCCTCTCTGGACAAAGTGTCTCCTCAGCAGAAAGCAGGGAGGGTGGAAAAGTGGTTGAATTGTTAAAATTTTAACTGTATCATGTTTAAGATATGTTAAAACTGGGATTTGTTAAAAACTATTTGACTATTGCTGTATGTTTAAGGGATTTTTAGGAAATTTATTGTACTAGTCTGTTATGTATAGGAATTGTGATTCGCTTTGGGGATTTATATATGGAATAGTCATTTGATAATTTCCATGTAAAAAAAGGAAGGAAGGAAACTGGTTGAAACTGGTCAGGAAATTGGGAAAAACTGATGTATTTTTCTTAGGCACTTCTGCCTTGCCCACTATCTCATTAATTCAGATTGAATTGGAAATTATTTAAACAGTCCTTTTCATTTTTTAACTCCTTGCTTAAAATTTACTGGACTATGATTTGCTGGTTATGTTTTTAACTTTGAAATCCCTTATTCTGTTGGAATTGCCCTGACAGACTCAGTTTTGGAGATTATTCTTTAAAAACAACCAGAAATCAGATACCTGTCCTGGACTGGCAGTCTCTCTGATCTGTTTCTCCACTCCTGTTAGTCCATTTCCTTAATTAGTATTTCAGCATTCTCAAAGGACCTTGCAGTATTGATATCAGGACCCTAATAGTTCGGAGTTGCCTGCCTTGGTCTAACTGCATAATTTGCTCAGAAATCTGTTTCCTAGTAGCAGTTTCTGTTCTATAGAGAGGAGAGAGGTAGAGCTACTCCAGGCCCCACTTTTTCCCTTTTGGAGTCCCTGACAGAGTTGGGGTGCCCCTCCTAGGACGGGCAGCAGGACTGTCTTGAGCACTGCTATTCAGCAGAGGCTGAGTTAAATGCACAAATGACCATAGACCTAACTCACAGTGAACTGTCCATCTCAAACTGGCTTCTCTGGCTGAGATGTCCCAACTGCAGAGGACCTGAACAGGGAGGCTTGTGTGTGTCTCCCTAAATGAGGAATGCTGTTTAATGCTAATAATTCTGGGGTTATTAGGAAGAGACTGGTCCTTGCCATAAGTTCTTGCATTTTTCTAGTTTTAGTTTGGTTTATTTACTTTACTGAGGGTTGGTCAAAAATTATAGTGCTAAGACCTTCTAGAGGAAAGTGATTCAGTGATTTGAATATTCAGAAGAGACAGAGAGAGAGTGTGTGGAATGTTATGCCACAGTTCTCAGTTTCCATAATTATCCTGACCCAGTCCTGATTCAGATTCTCTGCTTCTTAAAACTTAGTCCTGCAAAACTTCCCCTCCCTCTTTATCAGAATATTTGATAAGGATAAAAGATCTTATGTTTTAGAATATCAGAATGACTCTCCCCATTCCAAGCTACCAAAATGTCAGATACCATCTTATCAAGATGCCTCTCTCCATCTCCGGGGTTCCTCCCCTCATCTCCAGAGGTTCATCCTACCCTGTCAGAGTCACATTCCCACTCTCAGCACCCGGACTCCATCCCTGCTTCAGTTTACTCCCTGAGTCTGAGCCACATGTATATGTCATTGAGAACTCACATTGTTTGCTGGATTCTTGGAGAGGATAGTCTCACTCAGCCCTGGGACCAAACCATGGATCCATTTGGTCCCAGTAAATCTCTCCCATTAAATAAATTATTAAATACTCCCTAATCTCTATCCTGTCTCAGTTTCTCCAGCATTAGAAAAGGACAAAAATAATAATAATAATAACATAATGCAGTAAAAAATAGAAGAGAACTGTCCAGAACTTCTGAACATCAAACATAAAATTCCAATTGAAAAACTTTATAAATCTCCAGAATAAAACCCAAAGTTGCCAATTCCAAAACACATACTAATTAAATTTAATAATTCTGTTCAGAAACAGCTAATTCTGTAAGGCATCAGGAGAAAGTCCTTCAAATATGAAGGAAAGGAAATTCAAATAGTACAAAACTGTTCTACACTTACCAAAAAAATAATCAAATAATGTATTCCAAAGAACAGTGGAGCTCAGCATGCAGCTCAGGGTGACTTTTATTGCAAATCTAAGCTTAAGCATAATTATTTTTAAGTGACCATTCAATGATAAAGAGGCATTTGAAACATTTTGGGGGAGGGAGGGAGAGAATTGAAGATATTATTTGCTTTGCAAAGAATAGAAATGCAGGAGTAAATAATCACAGGAGCCAAGGACAGCAGCCACAAGAGAGAGAAAGCAAAGAAACCAGCAATAAATTCTTTCAAAATGTACACATGGAGACAGGGGTAGAAGTGGAAATCTGGTGGAGATAATTAAGAAGAGTCATTACAGAATCTGTCTGCAGGATAATCAATGTCTGTTGGTAAACTACATTACAAAATGAGAGGGAACATGAAAGGGAGAGAGCAAAGCAGAGGAATGGAGAGAGGAATATGCAATGAGCCCAGATTAAATTGAGGGCTAGCAAGGAGATCACTGTGGCCTTGATAAGAAGAGACTTATAGGGGAGTGAGTAAGTGCAAAGAGAGAAAATTTTAAAAGAAGGGTGAGGAAAGGAAAAAGATTTCATCTTGGAGGTAGCAGTGCTTTATCGCAGGCATTCCTGATTAAGATCTAAGAGTGAAATCAAAAGGTATTTTGCGGACAGCATCTGTAGAACTTCATGTTCTCAACCAATAATCACTGGAGAAGTGTTAATCAAATGGTTGAATTTTGCTGATTTGTTTATAGAAGCATGAGTTTATGATAGTGATTCAGGATCAGATTGCTGCAACAGAAATAGCAGAAAGGTCATCAAGAAACCTGGATTTCTTGATTAATGCAGATCACTTAGTGAAGTGGCTAAACTTTTGCAATGACACTGCAGGTCACAGCAATTTAGCACCTCTTAGATATCTAGAAAAACATTCTCTGTGGCCAAAAGCTTGCTGTTCTTTATAAATCAGCAAATGACAAATACTCATACTATAAACACAAACTCCACAATGTTCTTGAAAATTTAATAAATAAACTAGAACAACAAAATCATCAGAGACAGAATTTTTGCTTATAGTTATTCAGACAAAACATTAATATATAAAAATTTAAGCAGAAGGTGGATCAGGTAACAAAAATATTGTTTATATTATTATTTATTATCTGTTACTCTTCTTAATCCTAATTATGTCAGGATCCTAGTCATATCCTTGCATTACTATTCTTAAGATATTTATTCTAGATTAGGTTAAGCAGATCTTATCTTATAAAGAAACCTAGCTTGAGCTAGATCTCAGTTCTTAATATCCTTGTCCTGTTCATTGAGATTTATGGTGAATTAGATCATAAAGTAGTTATTCTTACCAAGATAGCCAAGGGTAACTGAAGTCTCATGACCAGACTTTGCTATCTCAAACTATTTCTTCCTTCTTTTCTCCTAAAAGTATAAAAACCTTTCCTGTGAGTTTCCTAGTGGAACATCCCTCAGGGAGTAAGGTTTACTACCCTGTTATCTCTCTCTCTCTCTCTCTCTTTCTCTCTTTAAATTTAGCTTTTCTTTTATATCTTTCTTTTTTTTTAATTATGGCTTTTTATTTACAAGTTCTATGCATTAGTAATTTTACAGCAATGACAATTGCTGTAAATTTTCTAATTTTTTGTTCTAATTTTTCCCCTCCTTCTCCCCATCCCTTCCCCCAGATGGCAGATTGACCAATACATGTTAAATATGTTAAAGTATAAATTAAATACCCTGTTATCTCAAATAAAGACATTATTGCCATTATTGTCAATAATAAAAAGATATTCCTCCACTTAGAAATTTGGTTTATTTCAGAACTTGACATTAAATGGTGGTAGTACTGGTGGGATTCATCATGACAATCACTGACAAAATTTGATCTTCAAAAAAAGAGAGAGAGAGAAGAAAAGAAAAGAAAAAGAAAAAAACAGTGGTCTGGGTGATGATCCCTTGGTAAGGATAAAATTAATTATTTTAAAATGTCCCTTTTTAAAACAGGATCAAAAATCAAAAACTCTGAATGGGAATTCATTATGAGTGAAAGAGATGTTATTTGCTTACTTGTTCTTTTGCCCTTTCTCATTCCCTCCCTCTTTGGATCTGATTTTTCTTGTGCAGCATAATAAATGTGAAAATATACTCAGAAGAACTGCACGTGTTTAACCTATATTGGATTACTTGCTGTCTAGGGAAAGGGGAAGGTGGAAAGGGAGGGAGAAAAATTTGGAACACAATGTTTTGCAAGAATGAATGTTGAAAATTATTTTTGCAACTATTTTGAAAAATAAAAAAGTTATATAAAAAAGGGGAAACCGAATCTAGACTTTTATCTCTCAAAGAAATTCAAAATTAAAAAGAAAATTGAATCTAAAATATTTTTCTCCAGGAAGGAGGCCAATTGGAATCTCAAAAGAAAAATGAAAATTAAGAGTCTCTCAGGACCTGAGGGAGACACTCAAGAATTTCTATAATAGTTTAATATAAATATGTCCCAGAATTTGACCTAAAAAGGACTTTCTTGTGTACACACTAAATTATTTTAAAAAGCTGTGCAACTTTTTGTCTGTCTTTGTGGAGTATTGAGTGTACTGTTTATATATATGTTTGTGTGACTGGAGACCAATAGTAATCCAAATTGAGAGTAAAATTCTGTCACCCCTATGTTTGTTGATGTATGCTCTTGTGTGTTTTCTCAAATAATCACATCAAAAGAGCCTAGCAGGATGAAGGGTTTTTTTTTTTTTAATATAGTACTTTTTCAAATTATATGCAAAGATAATTTTTAATATTCATTTAAAAAAATTTTTTGAGTTGCAAATTTCTCTCCTACATCTCTCTCCTTTTTCCTTCCTGAAACAGTAAATAATTGGATTTAGATTATATATGTGCAATTATGCAAAACCTATTTCCATATTAGGCATGTTGTGAAAGAAGAAACAAACCCTTTAAAAAGGGGGAAAAAAACATAAAAAAGTGAAAATAGAATGCTTTAATCTCCATTCATACTACATCAATTCTTTCTCTAGATGTAAATAACATTTCCCATTCTGCATCTTTTGGAATTATCTTAGATCATTGTATTTTTGAGAAGTTAAGTTATTCATAGTCGCTATAATATTGCTGATACTGTGTACAATGTTCTCCTACTTCTCCTCACTTCATTTTGCCTTGGTTCCTATAAGTCTTTTCAGGTTTTTTTCTGAAATTGATCTGTTTGTCATTTCTTCTTCTTCTTTTTTTTCCCCCTGAAGCAATTGGAGTTAAGTGACTTGTTCAGGGTCACATAGCTAGGAAGTGTTAAGTGTCTGAGCAGTCCTCCTGACTTCAGGGCTGGTGCTCTATCCACTGAGCCACTTAACCGTTCCCCTGTTTGTCATTTCTTATATTATAATAATATTCCATCAAATTCATATATCACAACATGTTCAATCATTCCCGAATTGATGGATATCCCTTCAATTTCCAATTCTTTGCCACTACAAAAATAGTTGCTGTAAATATTTTACATATAGGTTGAAATGAATAATAAGCTTAAAAGACAGAGTTAGTGGGTAATTAATAATTAATTTATTGATTTGGTTAGTTGGTAAATAAATTGATGGTCCATGACTTTTTTTTTTTTTTGAGTAACCAACCAAAGGCAAAACCATGAAGATATTGAATGCTTAAATACCTTTAGAAAAGAGAGTACCCCTGACAGGTGAAATCAACCCTGCTGAACAATCAATGAGTAGAGGGACACATTAATGGCAAGATGAGCTAAAAGTCTTCATTTCTTCCTGTTGAGAATATGGTTTGATCATGACATTCAATCACTACCAGCAATCTGGAAAAAGGAATCCATCTCTACCCAGACCACCTTCCAGTTTTCTCCATAAATTGGATTATCCCAAACTTGAGTGGAGAACAATAACTGTAGAAGAATTCACCTAGATTAGATTCTATTAATACTCTACACAGAAGTAACATTTTTAGGTTGGGTAGGGACCCATCCAAGATGGAAGAGCATGTTTTATTTTAGCAATCTCATCTATCAGTAATGTCCTTTGGAGAGTGATTAACTCACCTATAGGGGTTATATTATTTGTTATACTAATAACAAATTATTAAATTAGTATTAGTATTATCCCAACTTTTTAAAATTTCTTTATTCAGAGACCAGCCCTTTTAAAAAGTTGGGATAATACTATTACTAATTTAATAATTTGTTATTAATATAACAGAAAATAGTGATTTCTGTCAAGGTCCTTTCACCTTTTATCTCTTTGGGTTAAAGATATAGTAGTGTATTAGGTATTATTGCATTAAAGGGTATGCTTAGTTTGATTACCCAAATTGCTCCAAATTGCTCTTTAGAATGGATAGAGCAGTTCATAATTTCATCAACAGTGTGTCTATGTCCCAGTTTTCGCAATACTCTTCCAACATTTATCATTTTCCTTTTCTGCCATATTAGCCAACCTGATAGGTACCTCAGAGTTGTTTTAATTTGTATTTCTCTAATCAAGTGATCTAGAACATTTTTATATGATTATAGATAGCCTTGATTTCTTCATCTGAAAACTGTCTATTCACACATATCCTTTGACCTATTATATCTGTTCACACTTATCAGTTAAGGAATGACTCATTTTATATATTTGATTCAATTCTCTATAAATTTGAGAAATGAGGCTTGTATCAGACAGCTATGCTATTAAAAATTGTTTCCCAGCTTTCTGTTTTCCTCCAATCCTGGTTGCATTGGTTTTGTGTGTGCAAAAACTTTCTAATTTATTATGACCAAAATTATCCATTTTGCTTCTCATAATGCTCAGGATGGTTTGAACTCAAGCATCTCTGTGTTCTTTTTGTTTCATCTTTGTTTCAAATCAAACTTGTATTTTCCTGAAGTAACTGTCACCTGTCTTTGAATGTTTTCTCTTTGTTTCTTTATGCCTATGTGGCTCTCAGAGCCTATGAGAATGCATTTCAAACACTCTGAGAAGCTTTAAGCTTTCAAAAAACATTTTCTTTTCCTTTGTTTTCCTGACTTGGTTAAATTTAGGAATGTAAGGATTAGGTTAACATTCTTTAAAGTTGTTTTAAGGGAGAGAATTCTGAACATCCTTTCCTCAGAAAAACAAATTCATGGTTTTGCAGTGAGAAGAAAAAGATAATCTTGCTGACAATGGAAAAGTAAGTTTGTAAGGAACTGTTAGAAATTTTAATTTTACACTTGGGATTTTGTATATTTGAGGGTAAGTAAAGGAATTTAAAAATAATTTTAGAAATGATTTAGAAATAATTTTAGAAATGGTGTGTATTTTAAACTTGTTTGTATTTGAATGAACTTGCTGTAAATTACAAGACTCCTGTTAATTTTATAACAGATTCAAATTTATTATTTTATACCTAAGAAGAAAGGATACATCTGGATGTAGATTCCACACCTATTCTTGTGTCTTGTACCTTTAATTTTTAGTCTTAATTAAGATTAATCAATAGGCTTTCACTTGTCCTAAACCACATGGCCCTTTAGGAGAGAATTTGAGCTAAATATAAACTGAAAGATTTACTAAAAATTACTTCTCTTGGTCTAACCAGGGTGATGTAATTTTTATTCTACAATACAAGCCTTTCTCACCTTCCGATCTCTCCACCTGGAGAAGTAAGGAAGTTTTGAGCAACTGTTATGGGCCAGAACTCTGAAATAAGGATTCTTACAAGGTGTTAAGTCAGTAGAATTGATAAAGACAATGGTTTTCTAGTTTAGCATGGTGATTAATAGTTCTCTAGTTCAGTACATGTACTTAGTACTTAATATAGTTCTACAAGATTCACACCTATGAAATTATAAGAGAGCATATAAGCTGGGAGCCTCAGCCAGAGTCAGAGCCAGGGAAGGCAAGAGGACTGTAAGTGGGAGCTCAAGCTCTCAAAGCCAAGGAGAAAGATTCATTCCACCTTCATCAGCCTTGTGGTAGCTGGCCTGGTCTGGCCTCCTGCATTTTCTCCACTGAAACCAAGTCCTCTCTGAAGGCCACGAGAAAGCTAGCTGAGCACCAGATGAAGGAGACGGTAAAGATTTTTGGACTTTAACACCTGGCTGTTCTTGTGGTGATTAATCTACTAAGATGAAGGCTGCTTCAAGACCTCCAGAAAACCAACTAAGAACACTACAAGCAACAATACAAAAGGAGGGTGAAAATCCTAATCATTTTTATAATAAGCTATGAAGGTGCTAAATTATATGTAAAGCTAGATCCTTTTAATCTATCCTTTTGTTAAAAAAAAATTTCTATAATGGATACCTTGTTTGGTATATAGTATGTCTATTGAGATAGAAGAAAGGAAAAAAAGGGCAGGAAGCAGAGAAAGATCTGACTCCAACATCCCAGCCCCAGCCTTTCTCCAAGTGCTCTCCTCACTAATTTTAAAAATGAATAATCAAAGTTTAATTGGATCCCAAAATTAAAGTTTGTAGATCATATTTAATTTTAAATCTTTTTCCATCCAATATCTAACATCAGAACAATTTGTTTAAAACTATAAAAACAAGTTTTTGTCCTTAAATACACATTGGGTTCAAGATTTCTCTAAATGGTCTTAAATGCAATCACTTTAGAATTTCAGCAATTTATATTTTAAAAGTATGTTAATATTGTAAAAGCTGTTTGTATAAGAAATGTGCAATTGTCTTGACTTATGAATTACAAAATATTAACTCTATCCAGATTCTGGAAAGTAAAAAAATTAAGCAGAAAAAAGTAGATAGTAAATATGATTGAATTTGCAAAACTGCTTTAAATTGATTTTTATAGACAACATAACAGATCAGCTGCCAACAGTGTTGGAAGAATCCAGACTGGGTTCTGGAATTCTTCAATTCCAGGGTTTCATTCAATAGGAACATAAACCACTGCAGACCTCCTCATTCCCAAAACAGTTTTTATAATTACTTTGTTAAAAATCTTAATCTTTATGGATTTTTTTAAAAGGATTTTTCCCACAGACTTCTTTAGGGATAGGCAGAATAGCTTCTATCTCCTTTTTGGAAGAATGAGAGAAATCTTGGTATTCTTTGATCTCTTAGAGGACACCTAATTTATAACTAATCAAGCAACAGTATAGTTGTGATAGGTTAATGAAGAATATCACATAGGTTAGGAAAGTAAGATTGTATTAAGAGATTGGTTTAACAACAATATGTGCTAAAATTATGAAAGAAGTATTCGGTAGAATAAACACAGTCTGGAATATCATTGAAATGTACAATCTGAGCAAGAAAAAGATTGTGTATGCTTTTCTTAAAATAAATAAAATAAAAAATTGAAGAGACAAATGTACATATGTTGACAAGGTTTAAGGAATTAAGTTAAAAAGATTTAAAGCTATAGTAGTAATGAAAAATTTGCAGCTTGATTTGAAAGGGAATAAGGAAAATTACATAGGGTTAGAAGAAATTTGATAAGCAAGATATTCCTAAATATGATAATTGTGGTAGATTGCTGTCATTTTTTAAATGTTTAGTAATGGATTAGCTGGAAATAATTAACTCTATAATATGAAATTCTAAGAATAGCCCCTTTGTAAAATATAATATTAAATAATTGAAATTATAAATTGAGATTCTTATGATAACAACTGGAAAATAGCTACAAATGTAATTGAATGTTTTTTGGTCTCAATTTTAAGGAGGCTCCCTCCTACAATTTGCTATATTATAGGCATCAGGAAACTTGTTAGCTGTGTGATTTTAACTCAAATTATCTTAGTTATTCAGTTTGTGATGTGTATAAAATTAATGCCTAAGATTAATTTGATAATTTATATGATTAGAAACATTGTTAGAAAACTGAACTCTTCTTTAATTCTTTGGGGTTATAGACTTAATTGTTAAAATACTGATGTGGATATGCTTAAAAGATTCTATAGAAATACAAAAGATAATGATAATTTTTTTGAGCTTCTTATAGCACAGACACCTTTGAAATGTCCTTATCTGAGAAAAGCAGAGTTCCAAAGTTTTATGTAACTTTGAGTGCTGACCTTTTGTGGTAGTTTAACAATCAAGTAGGGTTTCCATAATTGAAGACTTCAAGATCTAACACCATGTTCAAGTTAAAGCATGGTGATTTGATTTTTGTTAAGAACTAGACATTACAAAGGAAAAGAATTCCTTTAAAAAAAAAATCAATTTCTATTCATTGTACCACATTTCTGCACCTTTTACTTTAGTGTCCTACAAGCAAGCTTAGATAAGCATCGGGCAGTCATGTCCATCCACCTTTCAGCATGGTTTCTAAGAAGACCATATTTTACATTTAATGTTATATAAATATCGGTTATGGTGAAAGTATTGATTATTATGACCTGTGACTATTATATAGGACCTTAAAACTTTCTTTATATTGTTCAAACTGGGAATAATTTAATTTCCATGAAAACTCTTAAAGGTTTCTGCCTGAAAACAAACAAACAAACAAACAAAAAACAAAACTGACTAGGCCTGTCAGCATCAAAACAAACTCCTTAAGATTTTTAGCCTGAACCAAAAACCAGTCTTATTCTATTTTAGCCTAACATATTTTAAGCTAATCTGATAATAATAGGTGTGAATTCAAACTAGTAAAACTTAATATGTATTTTCAAGTATTATTGATGTAAAATTAAATACATGTCTATGTTATAAAACTTGGTAGATTCTCTTCTAATTTGAATATTGTTGTTATAAATTCTTATAGAGTATTTTATTTTATTTAGATTACAATAGTGTGAAAACAAATTTTTATTATCTGATAAATATTTAGACAAGGTTTTAATTTGTTTCAACTTTGCTGATGACATGGTGTAAATCCTATAGTGCTTAAACCTAAGAACTGCCAAGGTCTAAAGGTACCACATCTAATTAGAATGAGACAGTGTATAGATCAGTCTATTTAAGTTTCAGCTACATTTGTTCAGAATGATTTTTTACATAATTTAGAATTGAAGTGTCAACTAGAAATGGATTTTATTTTATGCTTCAAATTCACTGTGTATAATATTATGCAAAAATACTGTTAGGAACACAGCTTCATTTTTAATCTAGACACTGCTATATTATAAGCTGAACTGTTAAAGGAAAAGAAAGTGCTTGAAAATTGTTAATATTCTGAAGTACTTGGCTAGAGTTTTTAAGAGGAAGTTTCATCTAAAATGATTGGACTATCACTTGTGAATGAAAATTGTAAGATTATAGTTTAAGTTACTAGGGATTATTATAAAGCCAATTTAATAGGCTATATTTTTGGCATTTCTTCTTAGAAAATTGAATCTCCTTCCCCATTGTAAACACTTTTTGGAATGAGAGGGGTGGTAATTATGAACTTATTTATGGTAATTGGGAATTTATAGTAAAAAGACTGAAATGAAGTTATAGTTGGAATGGTTGATACTGAAGTTACATTTTCAAATCAATTTAGTCAACAAATACTAGTCTTAAAGATTTATTTTTTTTTTGTTTTAAAATTTGAATTATAGATATCTGTTATTCTAGAGGTTTCCAACTATATTACTTCATAAAAATCTAATGATTATCTTTTTTACATGAAGATGAATTTTAAGCTATTTTGAGAAAGTTATTAGTAAAAGAGAAATGCTAAGTAAATTTTTTGGTGATTGTTCAGAAGACCTGATAAATTTTATTTGCTAGCTAATTTTTGTGTGTTGAACATTGACAACAATTATGTCTGGCTATAGTGTGATTAGTGAGACTGTGGTTTGAAGTGAAACCTTTTTAGCATTCTGAATATTCTTTTTGAGCTTCTTTCTTAGGGTTGTTGTCTCCTTAAGCCAATCCTAAATGAGAACTTCAAGAAAAATACAAGCAGGTCAATGGGAGAGGTCATCTGAGATCTAAGACCAGTGGATATCTGCTGTGGGAATAAAACTAAGAGGATGACCTTGGAAAGATTAATGTTGGACTTCCAAAATTCATTTTCCCAAACAATAAATCTGCCCAGTTTCATAAATGTGGCTGCTTTTAATCATTCTGAAACTTGGGCATAAGCCTTTAGGACCAGTATTGATGTATTATATTCATGTCATGTCATATTCATATCTTTTTCCTTTCATAGCAAATCTCTCTGAGAGAAGATAAGCTGTAATTTTTTAAAGTGATAAATCTCTTACAGTTTTCAATCTATAGTCAATACTTGTTTTCAACAATATGTGATCCCTAATAATTGAATCCATCCAAAGCTATAATTATTGATCTTCCTGTTTAAAACCTTATGGGATTATAATTAATGTTATTCTGTGTCTGATTTCTGGTGTACTTATCAAGAAATGTTATTAAGCCAATAATCCATGATACCAGTAACCCTATGGGGTTGACATCTATGAACTTTTCAGTATGATATTTTCTCTTTGCTCGCTATGCTCTCTTCATGACTCTTGACAGGGACTGACATGAAATTAGGGAAACTCAATTCCCTTACTATAACTATGACCCTAATTCTCCTTTTATGGAAAATTTCTATAATCATGGCAGGTGATCAGTTATAAACTCATTTATTAAATCTTTATCTAATAGGCTAACATTGGAGTGCATCTGAGTCTCTTAAATAAAATAAAAGTATAAGATCTAAGCTACGCAGCCTAGAATTTTATTCTTTTCTATATTCTAAACATTTAAGTAGATGAGTATTTGGCCTTGTTTATTTAACTGTTACTATTGTGTTTGGGAGAGAAAGTATAATGTACATGTGTGTTGTGTATAAAATAAAGTACTTAAATGTTTCAAAATAATATAAAAATAATTGGTAATTGATGCAACAGTTTATGGGACCAAGCTGTATTCTGTTAAGATTGTATCAGAAACAATTTCAATTTTATTTTGAAGAGAAGAATTTCAGTGACATCAATTTCCATAAAGAAGAGTAATTTATGGAACACTTTGTGTTATCTAAATGGGAAAAGTCCATTTTATTTGAGTTTATTATTTAATTTGGAATTACCATCTAGGCATTAAGCATATCTTAAAGAACGTTTTTTATATGTAACTTATTTGATATGCATTGTTTTGAAATTTATTACTCAACTTTTAAGAGAATCTTCTCATAAGAAGTGTTAACAAGAATCCCATTCTCCTGAGAGGGAAATGAGCAGAGTAAATAAAATTGTGTTTTTGATGAAAATTATTTTTCAAAAATTAATAACATCAGATATGTGTGGAAAAATAAGAATTGGGTTCAGAATTTCCTGATTTTTCAGTTTGTATTTGAATTTTCTACATAATAATTTGCTCATTTACATCACAAGACAATTATAGATGATTAATTGAAGTTCCTTCCCTTTCTGAAACTTGAATCTGACATGAAGGATGAAATAGATGAACACCAAAAGTTAAATAATGATATTCAATGCCAGCTTAAAAGACAACTTTTAGCCTTATCATACATAGCTACATTGGCAGGTACCCAATTCAGACCTGAAAGGGTTCATTCTACAAGTCAAATCCTTACAAATTACTTTTAGATTTTTCCTTCTGTTTGTTGCTGGCAGTGTCCAAATATCTAGTGTAGATAAGGATAGGGAACATTGAAAAATTCTTTGGTCTAGAGGTTCCTAATTTGAGTTCTAGTATAAGCTTTACGCTAACTCTGACTACCTGACATGGTTATTGGCAAAAAAAAATTGAATTGTATTAAGATCTACTTTGAAAGAGATCTTAACAGAAAAGAAGATCTCTGCAAGTGATCTGAACCAGAGAAGCAAAGTTTCTCTGAAACCCCATCCATTCCAAAATGACTAAGAGGAAAAATTTCCACAGGACCAGGGAAATTGCATTAGGAGATGTTCTCAGAAACTAGACAAGGTTATGAGAAATCTGAGCCTGAAGATATGATGGATCAATGAAATGGATAATGGGAGTGATATACTCTTTTTTTTTTTTAAATTATGTCCCTATATTCTCTGTAATGTCTGTTTGCTTGCTGGGAATTGCCTCTAATAAGTTTCTATCTGTCTTCTTTCTCCCCATACTTTTGAATGCCATACCTGTTAATAATTCACTGAGAAGACTCTGCTTTCTCAAAATCAGAAAAAAAATTATATTGACAGAAATATTGTCAATATCAATATTACTTATTGCCTGCCATTCTTCTTAATAATTCTAATAACATGAAAATTCTGTGATGTCCTTGGTTTATTTCAAGCCTTGACAAAGTTAATATATATTATATAAGTGATATACATTATATAATGTATATCTCATATATGTTATATATCATATTATATATTTTGTTTTTGTTTGTATTATATGTTATGAATAGATAATCTTATCATTCCGTCATTCTGCCTGCTGCTGGAGCTAATCTACAAATAATTTCAATGAGTCTACAGATAATGAGCTTATATTCTATATTTTTCAATTATATATATTCATTATATATTATTAACTCATCAATTAAAACAGAAGAGTTGCTTCATCTTAGTACTACCATTTCTCAAAGAAGGCTAACTCACTCTATTGTCACTTTGAACCTTGAAATTATGTAGACCTGTTAATGGACTCTGCAACAAAGCATTTTTGTTACAAAAACTTTTGTTTTCCTTTCTTTGTTACAGGATGAGGAATGAAGAAACAAAAAAGAGATTTTTTTGTTGTTTTTTCTTTTGAAGAGACATTTGGAGGTAGGGGGCATTGCTTTAGATGTGTAATATTCCATGGACTTTCAAATGAAGTCATATTTTTAGTTTGACTTAACTGTTTTTACAAAATACCTTTCATAAAATAAAAGTAATCTGTAAACATTAATAACATTCAAAACAAAACACATTAATAAAAGTATTGAACTTTGTAAAAGAAAAATAAAACTAAATAGATTCAACTATCCAGACCAAAAAATCCCTAGTATTATTATCTAAGTACCCCATCTCCAAATTAGAGCTATAATGCCCAAAAGAAATCATTTAGCTTCTAAAAGGCTAGTAATAGCAAATCTAAGCTCTGTACTTTCTGCTATGTGATTACAGGTATGTCTCGTTTTATCCTAACAGGAACTCATTTCCTCATCTCTGAAACTGAAATAAAAAGAATGCTAAGGTTCCTTCTAGCTCTGATATGCTATAATTTTGTAATACTATTGAGCAGAATTAAGTGATATTTTTTTAAATGAAAAATTCCAAAATTTTCAGTCTTACCTGTGTTAACATTAATTATCTGAAATAAAAAAGAAACTGAGGATTAGACATTGACGATTTAATTTGTAAAGGTAGCACTTGCATATCAAACCAGGTCATCTGACTCCTCAGATGTCAGAGACAAGGAATAATTAACAGAGTTGATTTTATAATAGAAGAGAGGGAAAGAAATTACAGATACTTGTTTTGAATATAATTTAATTAGACAAGATAGGTCATCTGACTAGTAAATTTACTTGAGAGAAACCAGTAAGTTTCTCTCAACTTTTCTTAACCCAACAATTTTATAAGAGATGCCTTTTGTAAACATAAATGCTCTCTGAGAAAGAGGAACTTGTATGGAGTCAGCAGTCATGCCCTATGTACTAAATGCCAATCTTAGAAGATTCCATTATTCAAGTTAACTTCTATCTCAAGAAAAAAAAAGAGCTTATTCATTAAGACTAGAAAGAACTTAACCTTAGCTAATTCCCCTTTTGCCATCTGCCAGGAAGGGGAATTAGCTCTTAGGCAAATTTTCTCTTCTAGAGTTTCTAGAAAGGGAAGCAGCCTTTTAAAAGAATCTTATAATCTTGTGATTATCTTATTTCTAGAAAGATATTTGTCTTATTCTAAATTATCTGTTACTAAAACCAGAAAATCTTATCAATCCAATATTCATTAAATTTATTTTTATTTAGATTTAAGAGTATCTGGTAGTCTAACTTAGTTGTTAGGACCAGCTTTTCCTAAAGAAGAAAGTTTAATTCTATAATCAAACTAAAAATAAATCAAAGTTATCAGTACTAATTTACTTTTCATCTGTATTAATCAGATACAAAGACATTGTATTAATTTTAAATAAAGCAATTATATCTTATATGTTATAACAGAATACCAGTCCTTGATACCAGAAAGTTGTAATACTATAGACCCCTGAAATGTACATAATCATTGATAATTAGACATATTGGAAATCTGACTCTTTTTTCTTCATGTCAGAATAAAAGTAGACATATAACTTAATCTCCATAATTTCAGGAAACAAGGGAAAAGATAGAATATTAATTATATAAAGTAAATGTCAGAAACATTAACAGGATTTGATTTAAGACTTTTGAAGGAGTCACATAATATACCCATCAAAGAGAGATATGAAAATATATGTCAGGCAGGATAGAACTGAACAATATTAAGAAATCTTATCTATAAGATGTCCAGATAGTGATTTTATTCAGATAAAATATGATATTAATTGTGTCTGAATTAATCTATTGAATAGTGAAAAACTTTGTTTTACCTCTGCTGCTATCAGAAAGGTCTTTAGCTCATTCCTATCACACATAACTATTGTCTCTTGATTTTAGATTGATATATATAATTTTAAGGAAAGCTCCTTTTATTCCTTTATTTTTAAAACAGGAATGGGTGTTATATCTTGTAAAAAGCTTTTTTCTGCATCTATTGAATATAATCATGTGATTTTTGTGATTGTTATTGATATGGTCAATAATGCTTGTTCTTATCCTAAGTTACATATTGGCAGACTAAGTAATGGGGTCAGAATTGTAGGGAAACAAACAATTGTTAATTAAATGCAGTTATTATCCTAATTACTTGCCTAAAAGAAAATTGTGAATTAAGACTACAAATCCAAGATACTAAAGACAACTTACTTATTTTAGTGTCTGAATTTTTAGATTTGGTTTGCATTACATGATTCCAAAGTCTCTATTTGATTTTATGTTATGAATACAAAAGCCATTTAACTAAATGTCATTTAATTCTGATTATAGTCCTGTAATATTCCATGAACCATGCCAACAAATGCTAAATGAGTTATCAAAAGTGTCTAACAGGAAAGACAATTCAGAGCTTTCAAGGATTTGAAATCCTATTTACAATAAGGTAAATTTCTTTGTTTTGATAAAAGAGAAAAGTTTTTTGTAGTAGAAAAAAACCCCTAAAAATAAAGAAAAATCATAGACTGGGAACAAATGAAAAATTCTTGTATATTAATAAAATAGTAGTTATTGTACCATGAGAAACAATGAATATGAGGAATTCAAAGAAACACGTGAATATCTATAGATAATTATATGGATGGAAAGTGAACAGAAGCAGGAAAACAATATATACAGATGACTATAATATTATAAATTAAAATAAACTAAAATAAAGGCAAACATCACATATGCATAATGATGATTTTAGCTTTGGAGAAGAACTGAGGAAATAGTGACAAGAGATTATGGATGTGTAACATAGTCTGAGACCTGGTAATATAATATGGATGTATAGTCCAAGATTTCTTCTTGACACAGTTTTTTTTTTCCATTATTCTCTTGGTATTGTTATTGACCTTTTGTTCTTCTAGATTAATTTTTTTCTGATTTTTCTAGAACTCTAAAGTAATTTTTTAGAAATTTCATTGATATGGTCCAACATAAGTAAATCATGTTAGATAGTATTGTTATTATTATTATAGCAGTTTTTCCAACTCATGAGCAATTCCTATTTCTCTAATTATTCAAATATGTCTTTATTTGTGAAAAGAGTGCTTTGTAGTTTTGTTTATATAATTTCTTTGTGTGTCTTAGCAGGTAAGCATTAAAGCACTTTTTATTCCTTTGCTTTTTTTAATGGAATTTTCCTTCTATTTCTAACTCTTGTTCATAGATTTTGTTTGTAATACACAGAAATGTTGATTTGTGTGAGTTTATTTCGTATTCCCCACCTTTGCTGAAATTGCTAATTCTTCTAAATTAGTCTTTTAGGTGACTCTTTATGCTTCATTAAATAAACCATTACATCAACCTTAAAAATTTCCTTTCAATTTCTTTTTATTCTCTTACCTCTATGGCTAGAATTTCTAACATTCTATTGAATAGTGGAAAACTTTGTTTTACTTCTGCTCCTATCAGAAAGATGTGTAGTTCATCCCTATCACACATAATACAGTCTCTTGATTTTAGATAAACATTATATATCATTTTAAGGAAAGCCTCACTTTTTCTTTTATTTTTAAAATAGGAATAAGTGTTGTATCTTGTCAAAAGCTTTTTTCTGAACATATGGAATATATTCATGAGATTTTTGTGGTTGTTATTGATATGATCAATAATGCTTATAATTTTCATAATATTGAAAACTGAATTTCTATGTAAAAAACTTAATCAGTGAACAAACTGTGTGATATATTGATATTGTCTCACTACTTTTATATTTTAAATGTTTACAGCAATATTTATTTGAGATATTATTCTATGCTTTTCCATTCCTGTTCTGTTTCTCCCTAATATAGATATCAAGTACATATTTATATCATAGAAAAAATTGACAGGACTTCTCATATTTTCCAACAATTTCTGTAGTATTAGAATTTTTTAAAAATTTCTTTTGGATCTATGATTTCATTTGTAAAAGATGTTCCCAGGTGAGGAAACTCCCATTACTATTGTAGATGTTCATCTTCTCTATAACTTAAAATTTTTGAGAGTTATCTAGAGCACTGAGAGGTCACATGACCACTATATGTCGGAGATAGCACTTAAAACTCAGATCTTTTGGGCTTCACAGACTCCTCTCTATGTGCTACATCATGCTGTCTCTCAGATTAGCTATCCTTTACATGTTGATGCAATTCACTTTTAAATTCACTTGGTCCTGGGTTGTTTTTAACAATTTGTTAACTTTCTTTTTCTAAGATAGGGTCATTCAAGTGCTCTATTTTCTGTTCTATTAATCTGGACAATATATGTATTTTTTTTATATTCACTGATTTTATTTATTTTTAAGATTTGTTGGCATATGGTTTGGCAAAGTAGCACCTAATGTCTTTATCCCAAAGATATCATAAAAAATGGAAAAGGAAATAAAATTTTAAAAAATGCTCAAAAATATTTAAAGCAGCTCTTTTTGTGGTGGGAAAGAATTGGGTTTACCAATAATCTACATAGAAATGATTTCTAATGATTAGTTTTTACACCAGGATAGGTTTAAAGAAAAAAGAAAGAAAAAACAATTGAAAGATCTTAAATGAAATCTTATATGTATAACATATTATATATATTGTTATATATTATACATATAATATATATAAGGCCATTCACCATGAGCTCCAGCTTTTTCCCTTTTCATCTCTTATCATTTAGATGCCTTCTGCCATTCATTTCTTCACCATTGTTTCACATGATAAAGAGGCCTTAGAACTCAGCAAGTTTAGCATCTCTATACAGAAAAGATGGAAAGATCTACATGAACTGATAGAGAATGAAGTAATGATAACTAAATATACAAAAAAAAAAAAAAAAAGCCACAAAATAATTTAGGGAAGGGAGAACATCATTAACCCAGAGCAAGTCAGGAAAGGTTTTATGTAGAAGGTGGCCCTTGAGCTTCATTTTGAAAAGAAGCTAGGAATTCCAAGATGTGCAGGTGAGGATCCAGAGCGCTCCAGGCATGGGCAGTGATCTTGACAAAGGCATGAAATAGGAAAAGTTATGGATAATAACAAGTAGGGCAGTTTAGTTAAAAAGGGGTGAGAGGGAAGTAATAAGAAATCAATCTAAAATGATTATTTCAAACTAGACTGTGAACAAAAGGTATCGTAGCCTATAACAACATGGATCCACTGAAATGTTTCCCTCTGAATAGTGACATAGCACTAACTGGACTTTAAAAATAGCAACTTTCATATTTTTCATGAAGTTTTTCTTATAATACCTCTCTTGATATCTAGGCAATGTATCCGTTTGGGTCCTATCTTAGCAAATGGAATAAGATATTGGTCTCTGCCCAATTTTTGCCATATTGATTTCTAGTTTTCCTAAAAATTATTATCAAATCATGAATTCTTATCCCATAATCTTAAGCTTTCACACTTTTATATTTATTTGTGCTGTAAATTGTTTGTCTATTATGTACCATTGATCTATGCTTCTATTTCTTATTCAGTACCAGATAGTTTTTGATAATTACTGCCTTATAACATAGTTAAATATGGTACTATTAAATCTTCTTTCTTTATATTTTCTTCATCAATTCTTTTAGTATTTCTTGACTTTTTGTTCTTCCAAATAAATTTTAGTATTATCTATACTAGTTCAGTAAAATAAAATATTTTGGTAATTTAATTTGGATGGTATAGAACATATAAATTTGTTTAGATAAAATTGTCTTTTTTATTATATTGGCCTTGTCTAGTCATGAACAATTAATACTTCTCCAATTTCTTATCCTTATTTCACACCTGTTCTTACTGGGAAGACTTCTAGTTTATTCCCATTACAAATAATAATTAGGGAATGACTGAACAAGTTGTGATATATGATTGTTACAGAATATTATTGTGCTATAAGAAATGATGATCTTACAAGATTATTTGATGATCAATTCTGATGGACGTGGCTCTTTCCAACAATGAGATAATTCAGATCAATTCCAATAATCTTGTGAGGAAGAGAGCCATCTACATCCAAAGAGAGGACTGTGGAAACTGAGTGTGGACCACAGCATAGCATTTTCACTCTTTCTGTTGTTTGCTTGAATTTTTTCTTTCTCAGTGTTTGTTTTTTCCTTCTTGATCCGATTTTTCTTGTGCAGCAAGATAAGTATAAATATATATATATATATATATATGTATATATATATATATACATATATATATATATGTTGGATTTAACACCTATTATAACATATTTAACATGTATTGATTACCTGCCATCTAGGGGAGGGAGTGGGGGTAAGGAGGGGAAAATTGGGAACACAAGGTTTAGGAAAGGTCAGTGTTAAAAAATTACCCATGAGTTGTATGTGCCAAAATGTTTGTGGCAGCCCTGTTTGTAGTGGCTAGAAGCTGGAAAATGAATGGATGCCCATCAATTGGAGAATGGTTGAGTAAATTTTGGTATATGAATGTCATGGAATAAATATTATTGTTCTGTAAGAAATGACCAGCAGGATGAATACAGAGAGGATTGGCAAGACTTACATGAACTGATGCTGAGTGAAATGAGCAGAACCAGGAGATCATTATATACTTCAACAACGATATTGTATGAGGATGTATTCTTATGGAAGTGGATTTCTTCGACAAAGAGAAGTTCTAATTCAGTTTCAATTGATCAAGGATGGACAGAAGCAGCTACACCCAAAGAAAGAACACTAGGAAATGAATATAAACTGTTTGCATTTTTGTTTTTCTTCCTGGGTTATTTATACCTTCTAAATCCAATTCTCCCTGAGCAACAAGAGAACTGTTTGGTTCTGCACACATATATTGTATCTAAGATCTACTGTAACCTATTTAACATGTATAGGACTGCTTGCCATCTGGGGAAGGGGGTAGACAGAAGGAGAGAAAAAATTGGAACAGACATGAGTGCAAGGGATAATGTAAAATATTACCCTGGAATGGGTTCTGTCAATAAAAAGTTATTAAAAAAAAAAAAGAAAAAGAAAAAAAATTACCCATGCATGTTTTGTAAATAAAAAGTTTTAATTTTTAAAAAATGAAATGATCTTGATGATCTTAGAATAGACTTGTACAAAATAATAAAAAGCAAAAATAATGCTATGCATTGTAACAGAAATAGTTTTAAGAAAAACTTTGAGTAACAACGTATCTTTGACTATTATAACTATCCAAATTAACTACAAAGAAGATACAAAGAAAAATGCTATTTGCATCCAAAGAACTGATAAAAAGAAGTATATATAGATGATGATTTTTCATATATGTACATATTTGTGTCTAATGGTAGCCATTTCTAGGTTAGGAGAATGGGAGGAGAGAGGGGAAAAATAAATGTACATGATAATTTTATTATATATTTAAAAGGAATAGAAAGCTATACATAATACAAATGTATTGTTTGTTTCATCAGTTTCATGAGCAATTATCTTTTTTATTATATTGTTTTATGGAAATGCTTTATTCCATAAATTAAAAATCAGATAAATAAAAGAAAAAAAAAGAAACATAAATATGATAACTACATAGAGGATGAATTAGAAGGAGGCTGGTAAGCTAGATAATAATGGTTTAACATAGGATAGTGGTGGTATAAGTGAAGAATCCAGATATTTTCTACATAAAATTTGTATCTCCCCCAATCCTTAAAACACATAATATACTCTTAAACATTAATTTTTACCAAAATATGAGACCCAGAAGTTTGAAAATTGAAAATTCAAGCCTTCCTCTGTTTTGGGGAGAGAGAATAAATAGATGTTGGTAGGCAATGTGGGGAATGTGGGGTTGTGAATTTACCACAATGGCAAGCATGTAACATTTGAGAATTAATCTGTAAAACTCCTCTAACACATTCCAGTGAATCCTTGCAGATTTGTCCAGGCAGCTGTGTGAGTGAATACAGTGTTCCTCCCGAAGGTTATACAGTAAAGAGAACAAAAGAAGTCCTGTTTTCTACTTATCTATTTGGTAATCCCTTAAGAAATTTCATGCATGTTTAAGTAATTTTTAATGTTTCTCTCCATCTCAGTATTCCTAAATGACACTTACTACATAAGACTGCTTTCTAAAACTGCCCTCATCAATAAAGAATCTTCTGTCATTCTGGCAAATCTTAACCAGATTCCCCAGGCTGAACAGCTGCAGAACTTAATCTAGCTTTCAGTAATTAATTCATTCACCTCATTTGCATGCAGGTCACTTCACTTTTAGCCCAATTTCCAAGGAATACTAGTGTTGATCTTTTTAAATGCAGTGAATATGGAGTAGATTTAGGTTTGTGATAGCTTGGTAAAAAGGGAGCCAGTTCTCTTCTTTACAGATATGAACCTTTTTTTTTTTTTTTTTTTTTTTTTTTTTTTTAACAAGCAGTGTTTTAGATGATAGGTTTCTGACTGATTTAGGTTAATGAGCCCAGTATGAATTAATACAAAGTGATAAGTCTAGAATAGACATTTTTAAATCTTTTATTCCTTTCAGTTACCTATTATTTTCAGACATGGGTTCAAGTTCTTCGTCTAATATATATTGACTGTGTGATCCTGGAAAAATCACATAAAATCTCTAAATGATATCTAAGTGACTATCTCAGGGGTCCTCAAATTTTTTAAATAAGGGGCCAGTTCACTGTCCCTCAGACTGCTGGAGGGCCGAACTATAGTAAAAACAAAAACTTTGTTTTGTGGGCCTTTAAATAAAGAAATTTCATAGCCCTGGGTGAGGGGGATAAACGTCCTCAGCTGCTGCATCTGGCCCGCGGGCCATAGTTTGAGGACCCCTGAAAGTGATAGTCTCTAAGACTGTTATTTGAAGAGAAGGTACACTTCTGCATTGGTAGAGGAAATTTCCTTATCTGAGAGTGGCACATTCCAATTTCCATTTCCTATCTTTATCCCATCTACAATAATTATAACTAACCAAAACAGTGTTTTTACATGGAGAGCTAGCTAATTTAATGAAAAATTAAACATTTTATCAATAATAGCATCTTTCAGCCACACATAAAACATGATGAAATTTTTAAAAATTGTTATCTGAATTTTGTTCTCTGAAATTCATCCCATGAAATCTTGTTTATTGGTTCCAGAGTCATCTTCATTACCAGGTAGAGGAGGTGGCTACTTTGGTGATGTGATTTATATGATTTCTGGAACACTAGGAAGAGTAATATCTCCTTCCCAAAAAAAAACTCCTCGACTAATTCTTTAAGACCTAAAATTCTGTAATTTCCTTTCTTTTACTAAAAGAACAGTCTAGTGTTAAAATATAAATACCCTAGAAGCAGTGATATATTAAACCTTGTCAGACATTTATACCTTTATGTGAAAGAGTTCATTGTCTCTTTTTTGTGAGAATAGATTTAGATAAAGGGAAATAAAAGAAAACACGAGAGCACTAGGCACTTACAAGAAGAGGGAAAGTCCCCTAAGAGTAAAGAAAGGATATACAAAAGGTAAAAATGGGGGCAACAAAAGCACCTCAACCCACCTTAGAACATCAACCAGACAGTTTAATTACTCTGAAGATTCATAGAAATTGTAAATCTAGCTCCATTTATCACGAATTACAAATCAGAGGATTCTAAATGGATGTTTCATTTATGTTTTTAATTTTCCAAAAAAAGATGACTACACAATTTAATCCAAACCTATATCACTCTTGACAATTTTAGGAAAGTTATTTTTATTGTATCCTATTGACCATAAGCTCTCAGGTGTTTCAGAGGAAGTGGCTGAAACAAAGTAAAAATCTCCTATATGAAGGAGAAGGTCAAAACTGAATATTTAACTTAAAAGGAAAGGTATTTATATTTCACAAGTTTCTAAGTTTCTACTACTAATAGAAAATATCAAAATGCAGGGAAACAAAGTCAAGATGGTAGAGTAAGAAGTATTATTTTTGTTTTTGCTTTTTTATAACTTCCTCTACAACAATCTAGAACATGCAATAGATAGAATTCCAGTCAGAAAAAAAACAGAAAAAGTTATAGTGAATCATTTTTCTAACAGGACATCTTAGGAAGAGAAACAGAGAGGTCTATGGACACTGGGATGAGAACTTGCCAGGAGGGCAGTGCAGGGGCAGAAGCAGATGGTAGCATCAGTACCCACAGTTGCAGCAAGAAACATCATAGTGCCCAGTGACAGTAAAGGGACTAAATAACAGGCAGGAAAACCAAGCTTTCAGGGGACCCCTGTACTAGAATTGGGATCAAAAATAAGTAGCAGTTCTATCACCAATTATCCAGTCCCAAGAAACCATTGCAAGGTGAAAAGAAGTGGAAGTTGTCAGAAAGAAGGAATTTAAGTACCAAACAGTGAGAGTCACATATGAATTAACAAATATTACTCTAAAAGAGCAAAGAGCTAGGAATTTCGTATTGCAGAAAACAATAAATATAAGCTTATGATAAAAATAATTTAGCTAATAAAACTAAGTATAATAGTATGGGTGTACAAAATGAAAAGAAATGGCTTTTTAATGAAATAGAAGACTAAGTATTTTGTTGAAAAAAATCAGGGTTATGTAGACACTTTGAAATTTAAATATAGAAGTAAAGATAATGGTTACATTTCTCAAAGTGCACAGAAGGAAAATAAGCATAGACAAAAAAAACAGTTTTGAAAATAATTAATAGAATTTATTATATATGACCATATTTTTCTTTTTTTTTAAATAGCCTTTTATTTACAGGTTATATGCATGGGTAACTTTACAGCATTAACAATTGCCAAACCTCCTGTTCCAATTTTTCACCTCTTACCCCCTACCCCCTCCCCCAGATGGCAAGATGACCAGTAGATGTTAAATATATTAAAATATAAATTAGATACACAATAAGTATACATGACCAAACCGTTATTTTGCTGTACAAAAAGAATCAGACTCTGAAATATTATACTACAATTAGCTTGTGAAGGAAATCAAAAATGCAGGTGGGCATAAATATAGGGATTGGGAATTCAATGTAATGGTTTTTAGTCATCACCCAGAGTTCTTTCTCTGGGCGTAGCTGGTTCAGTTCATTACTGCTCCACTGGAAATGATTTGGTTGATCTCCTTGCTGAGGATGGCCAGGTCCATCAGAACTGGTCATCATATAGTATTGTTGTTGAAGTATATAATGATCTCCTGGTATGACCATATTTTTCAAAAGAGTCCAAATTCCATATAGAATCCTTTTTGTGTTTTGCCATGTATATGGAAATGCCCTGAACTCTTGGTATTTATGTTCAAAATAAAAAAAAAATAAGTTCAAAGACTATAAAAATTACAATACATGGTCATAATAAGTGGCATATATTTTATCTGTTGTGTATATGTTTATATATAAGAATAAATATTTGTTAAGACAATTCTGAGGTACTACTACATACCCCTCAGATTGGCTAAGATAACAGGAAAAAATAATGATGAATGTTGGAGGGGATGTGGAAAAACTGGGACACTAATACATTGTTGGTGGAATTGTGAACTGATTCAACCATTCTGGAAAGCAATTTGGAACTATGCCCAAAGGGCTATCAAACTGTGCATACCTTTTGATCCAGCAGTGTTTCTACTGGACTTGTGTGCCAAAGAGATCATAAAGGAGAAAAAGGGACCCACATATGCAAAAATATTTGTGGCAGCCCTTTCCATAGTGGCAAGAAATTGAAAACTGAATGGATGCCTATCAATTAATTGGATAATGGCTGAATAAATTATGGTTAGGTTATGGAATATTATGGAATTCTAAAAGAAACTATAAGAAGGATGATTTCAGAGAGCAGTATCATACAATGATCAATTCTGATGGATATGGCTCTTTTCAACAATGAGATGATACAGGCCAGTTTTTATGATCTTGTGAGGAAGAGAGACATCTGCACCTAGGGAGAGGACTGTGGGAACTGTGTGTGGGTCACAACATAGTATTTTTTATTCTTTTTGTTGTTGTTTGCTTGCACTTTGTTTTTTTTCTCTTTTTTTATTTTTGATCTGCTTTTTCTTGTGCAGAAAAATAATTGTGCAAATATTCAAAGAAGAATTATACATATTTAACATGTATCGGATTATTTGCCATCTAGGGAAGGGGGAAGGGGAAAGAAGGGAAGGAAAAAAAAATTGGAAAACAATGGTTTGCAAGGGTGAATGTTGAAAATTATCTATGTCTATGTTTTGAAAATAAAAGGCATTAAAAAAAAGAATATATATTTGCAAAAAAGAAAATGAGTCTTAAGAAATTTATTTTATGATGTAAATATGATCTTTATATTCATACCAGAGAGAGACAGAACAGAGAAAGAAAACCAAAGAGCAGGAAACAAAGACCTTAAAGGAAAAATATAAGAAAATAGGATGAAGTCAAAGGTACAATTAACAATCATAACCATAAATGTAAATGGGACAAATTTACTCATAAATGGAAGAGATTAGCAGAAGCATTAGAAAGCAATCCAACACTATGTTGTTTAAAAAAAAAAAAAAAAAAAAAAAAGGAAAGAAAAGAAAAAATACTTGAAAAAGAAAAGTTGCCCAAGTTCTTCAGTAAAATATGGATGGCTTGCAATCATGATTACAGTAATAGCAAAAATTGACTTAAAAGAGACAAACATAGAAACTACACTTTGATAAAAGGTACACCAACAATGAATATCAGTAATAAACATATATGCACTAAGTAGCATAATATCTAAGTATTCAAGTGAAAAGTTAAATGAGTTATATTTAAAATTATATAATAGTGTATCTTTCTCAGTCAGAACATTCAATTCATTTAGTAGAAACATTCAATCATTTCATTAAAGATAATGAAAATAATGAGAAACAAATTCTAACAATTGGGAGATATACAACTTTTTTAATTGTATATCTCCCAAAACAGTCCTTTGGTGAAATTTTATATTCCTAAACACTTTTATCAATAAAAGACTATAAGAGCTTACAAAAAAGAATATTTTTAAACCCCAGTTAAACACTAAAAATATTTTTGAAACACAAATTAAACACCAAAATCCTGTGATAGGTTCCAAAGTCAATAATTGTATAGTAGAATTATGTCGTTAGAGGCTCTGAGAAATCTATACTTGAAAGGATATATAACCTGAAATTTGGACTATTTTTTCAAATATGATAGTCATGCCAAGGTCACACAGTACATAATTCATTGGAATTGGAATCAAGAAAAATCTAAGTTCAAATTCTGCACTGTATGGACCATGGACAAGTTATACAATTTCCAGTGGCCTCAGTTTCCTACATACAAATTGAGGATCATAGCATTTATCTCCCAGAGTTGTTGTGAGGATTAAATGAAATAATATGTAAAGCACTTTTCAAGACTTAAAAGTTCCAGAAAAATACCAACTATTTACTATTACTTATGACTACACCTAGTATTTACTACTGCTGCTTGGGCTGCTGCTGCTACTACTACTACTGTCAGTGTAATGCCAGAATTTATACTACACATGTTTGAAGGCTGAGAGTTTGTGCTAAACTTTAATAAATCAAAATATAGTCTTAGAATTGGTGCTTATTCTAAACTAAGTTGGTTCTAAAAAGTTTAGATTTTTTATTCCAGTGACTTTCATTCTTTACCCACTCTTGAGCTGATAGGCTTCATGGTGCAGGGTCCCATCTATCACTGACTCAGACTTTCTGTTTAATCTTAAGTGATACAAGATGTGTGTTGAGAGTGTAGGGAAAGAAGGGTATGGGAAAATTAGACAGAAGGACCAAGATTTCTAGCCTGGATAAGAAGCTTGTATCATCTACAGAAATATAGGAGTTAAAGTAAAGGACAGATTAAAAGGGAAAGAGGACATTTCCAGTTCATTTTTTTTTTTTCAGTTCTGTTTGATTCCTACTTATTAGACATTTACAAAATACTTACATTATACTACTCCCTGTCTGACCTATATACAGTTTTCTGTGGTTTTTGTTTTTTCATCTCAGATTCCTCTTGACTATTTAGAGTAGAACAGAGAAAAAAAGAACAGCTAATATTCCTAGATGGTTCAGATTATTCAGTGAAAATTCTTATTCCATCAGTCTTTTGAGTCTTATTTTTCCACTATGCTACCTGACCTTTTAGTGATTTGCTATTTTTTCCACCTATCTTTGAAATTTCCTCAAAGGCAGTTTCTGTATCAGTTTCCTAAAACTGTCTAGTACATTTTAAAAGAGCACTACAGCTCTCCTCCATAAGATAATCAATATTCTGACTTGTAAAGTTGACCAAGCTATAGGTTAGCCTGTCCTCTCAGCATCTTCCTCCCTCCCTCATTCATTAATTCCAGACTGCTTTTCCCTCTGAGTTAAGTTGTCCCAGGCTTAGTGAGGTGTGTCAGAAAATGGTGTTTTCAAGGAAAATCAACATCCAGGGATCACATAAATCTCAAGCTACTCTTTTCATGGAAAACTGGCAAATAATAAAATGGACTAGGCTAAACAAGTATTATCAGAATCCAGTAACCACAGTATTATGCATAGAAAATTAGACCTGTATGAGACTTGAGTGATAATTCAGTTCTATTCCTTCATTTGACAGATGAGGAAAATGACTCCATATAAGGTCATAAGTGGTAAGGGCTCTTATCAAAACTAAAACCTTGACCTTCCCATTCCAAAGCAAGTTCTCTTTACATGTGACTCAGCCTTTGGAGAACCAAAGGTATTACATAAAGATAGTTCATTTTCTGCAACCTAAAAGTAATAGTTTTAAAATAGCAACAATTACAAAAGGATTGGGGTGATGGTGAGGATTCCCAGAAACTCTCATACACTGAAGATAAAGAAATGAAGGACCTATTCTTGGTTGATTTGGGACATGGAAAGGAAGGGGAGGAGGAAAGTTATGAAGTGATTCTCATGAAATCATAATGTTATTTGTCACTCATAGTAGCTCTAGCTATTAGTCTGTAGGAGGCACTACCTACAGTCATATTTGTGACCATAACAATGCCTTTCTGAACAATCTTATCTTCAGTCAGTAGAAGGCAAAAGACAAGGCACCACAGAGGTTTAATTAAATGTTGCTTAATGTGTTTTAAAAAACTCTTAAACTCACCAAGTCCTTCAGTCCCCTCTGGATGAGGGCAACATCTTCTCCAAATTCTGAAAATCAATAAGTGCATTATTACTAAGTGCTAAATTGCTCTATAATATGAGGAGTCAGACTGAAACAAATGCAATACTTGCTCCTCCCTCATTTAGTACCATCATCTATAGGGATATATGGGGTATTCAGGGAGGACTAGTACCTCTGATATGAGAGCTAGTTGAACTTTTTCAGGACTGTTCATCTACTTTGTGTGTTGATCTTCACTCAACTATCATTTGTGGCTCCAAGAAGCTGTAGTACATACAGTAAGCTATCTCAGCAAGTGAATCAAGTTAAAGGTAACTTAGAGGTCTCAAATTCATAGATGAGTTAAAAAGATGTCTGTCCCAAGTATATTAATATTTCACCCCCACAGAATAGGTGGATGATGGCTATAGATATGTGTATATCTGTATATGCATGTACATATGTACATATACACATTTAAGCATTTGTGTGTATATAGATAGAAATGTATATTTGAATAATTTATGTCTATTACAAATATAACACATGAATATATAATATACAAACTTAAAACATTTAACTATTTTATATATAAATTGTATAACATAATTATACAAAATATATGTTCTAGCCACTGGACTTTGATGACTCTGATGGAGAGAACCAGATTTATGACTTTTTTTTTTCCTCTTCTTCCTTCTTTTCCTCCTTCTCCTCCTTTTCCTTCTTCCCCTTCGATGTCTTTTACAAAATATGGGACAATTTAATTTTAACCTTCAGAGTTTTCATTTTTGATTTTGTGAAATACAGTTTTGAAAAATGGGCTTTAAAAAAGTTCATTGTGTTTTAAATTGTTAAGGGACAGGTCAATTCTCAGAGAGCTCCACAGCTGTGGATCATGACATCTGAAGGAGTTGCAGAACAGCCTTTGCTGACACAGATGTTGCAGACTGGGAATGAGAAATTGGAGGCAAAGGGAAGAAGAGAGAGGGCAGACAATGCAACGGCTCTCAGTCTCCTTATATCATCTTCTCACAAGAGGAGATCCATTCTGCGTTGGATTTCCATCAGCCCCTGTCAGATGGCTCCTGTGTATTCCAACAGCTCTCCCATGTATTCCAACATTAAATGAAACTTTTTGACCAATACTTTAAAAGCACACCATTTTTACTTTCATTAAATGGCTAATAATAGGCCCAACCTAAGCTTTTGTGACTCATGGTTTAGGTTTGGGTAGTTTAGAATGAGTGTAAATACCAATTGTTTTCTGTCCTGACCCAAAATTTTAAGCTTCTTCACCTTTCAGATTGATATCTTTGAGATGGAAAATTTGGGTTATCCTTTGCCTCAATTTTTATCTAGCCCTATGAATGGGCATAGACTCAGTCAAATTGAGAACTGGTAAAAGGGGGGAAAACCTTCATTTAGAAAGGCCTGTGTCACCCACTAAATTCTGGGCCATCACCACTTGTTTTGACTTAGGTCTTGCCACTGGATTCTGTTGACTGGAGGAGAGAGTAAGACTGACAACTCTGCATTGCTTTGCCTTACTCAAACCTAATTCACACACAAGTCAAGACATACTCAGGATATCATCGGTCTTCTTTGTGAGGAAAGGACCAGCAATAACTATATCACATAATATATAAAAATATATTAGCATGTAATTATGTGATGCATAACATAATTATGTATAACATACATGTGATTTATATGTGTGTATGTAGATATATAGTCATATCATAAACAAGTTTAAAAAAAAACAAGGAAGGAGATGCCTTTCACAATTAAGGATAGGCAAAGAGTTCTTGACCCAAAAAGGGATAGAGAATTTTATATAGGAGATAAAATGGGCAATTGCATAAAATTGAAAAGACTTTGTATAAATAAAATCAAAACAATTAAAAGAGAAACTGACCCTGGGGGGGGGGAGGGGAATCTTTGAAACAAACTTCTCTAATAAAGATCTGATAACCAAGATAAGTATGGAATTAGTACAAATCTATAACAATACATAATCATAGATTATGAACAGTTGGCTAACAAAAGAGGAAAAGCAAGCTATTAACAACCATATGGGGAAAAAAAATGCTCCAGATAACTAATAGCAGAAATGCAAATTAAAACCATTCAAAATTTCTATTTCATACCTATCAGAATGGCAGAAAGGTGGGGGAAGAAAAGTGACAATTTTTGAAAAGACTAAAGAAAAATAGGAGTGCTAATGCCCTTCTAGTGAAGCTGTGAATTAATCCAACCATTATGGAAAGCAATTTAGAACTGTACCCCCTAAAGTCTCTTTGTCTCTCAATCCCAATGGCATCACTATTAAGCATATGCCCTCAGAATGATCAAGGGAAAAACTATAGAACCTTCAGTAAAAATACCCATATCATGTGCCCATGCACATATACATGTATGCCATACAGACATATGCATGTGTGTGTGTTATAGCAAAGTACTGGAAACAAAATGAATACCTTTGGAACAACTGAACAAATCATAGCAAGTAAAAGTAATGGAATATTATTATTCCATAAAAAAATAACAAATATGATGAGTTCAGAAAAACCTGGAAAGAACTGTTTGAAATGATATAAAATGAATTGAGATGAACCTGGAGAACAACTTTTACAATGGATAAAATAATGTAAAGAAAATAATTTTGAACTGCTTAAGAACTATGACCAAAGCAATAGCAAACAAAAACTCTAAAAACTGATGATGATTAATGCTTTCTACTTCTTGACAAAAATAGTGATACATTAGAGGTACAGAATGAGACATTTGTTTTCCTTAATTGTATTTGTTACAAGTGAGAACTTTTTTGATGGGGAGAAAATTATGGAGAAAAATACCCTTAAAAAGGAAAAAAGAAAGAAAAGCATGTTAATGAGATACTAAAATAATATACAGAAGGGAGAAGAAGGAAGTTCAGAAGGAGACTCAGATAAGTAGGGCATGTTAAATATATAGTTTAAAAAATAAACTGGATAGAATGGAGATTCATGGTTTCACTTACAGATTTTATATTCTATCAAAGAAATATTCATATTTATTGCTATTTGTCAGATTCTTAATGGTAAACAAAAAAAAACATTTTTTTTTAATGTTTTGTATTCTACAAATATCCCATTTTATTCCAATCCTGCAACAGAACTATCAAATGGGCCCAAGTCAGACCTAGCCAGGACACACACACACACACACACACACACATATACACATATACACCTGAACATGTCTTCCAAAGACTCTGACTCTTTTAGTTCTTACTTCTTTCTTTAGTTCTTTCAGTTCTTTTAGCACCTGGGCATTATAGACCCTGGTCAATAGTGATTATTTAATCAAGACAAAGAATTTCCTAATTAATAGCATAAATATAAGAGAATTTGTTAAAATTCTTCCCAGTTGAAAATTTATATGCAGAAAACTAATTCTGGAGCGAAGGCTGTTGTGTCTTATTATGTCTTTCTAAATGGAATTGCATCTGACATGATGTACTTGGATAATTTACCAAAACATGCATGTTCCTCATTGAATAGGAAATGGAAGTCAGTGTATTCTGACTTGCTTTAACCCTCAGCATCTCTATCCTCTCCCTTGCAATTAAAACCCAGGATTCTTAGGCAATGTTTGAAAATAGTCTTCTGTGATTTCATTACCCCCTGTGCTATCTGAAGCATGACTCATTACCTCTAAATTTTATCATCTACAACATGCAAATATAGATAGGGTGTCTGACAGTTTACTTAGACTAAGTGTTTTAAGCAATGGGGTGGCTGCTGAGTAAGTGCTTCCATGTGGCGTTCTTCTCTAGGGCAAAAATTACCTTCCTTAAGAATAATTGTGACCTTCTAAAATAACAAGAATTAAGGTTCAAAAGAGATAGGATCACCAGGAATAAAGTTAAAATGCAAAATACACATTAGGTAAGAGATTCTTCTTGACTACATCTTGGAGGATTTTCCCACTTTGCTTGGCTTATAACCCTTATTCAGAAAACTTTGGAAAATATAGACATTATGTTTTTACTATACTAAAACTGATTTTATATCTGCATGTAAATGGCCTAAAATAGTATAGAGAAAAGTTTTGTTTAAAAAAAAAAAAAAAGGAAAACAAAGTAGAAGCCATGAATAAACAAGCAGTTGTCCCAAATAAGTATGTAAATCCCCAAACCTCTAAAATTCTTCAATTATGAGGGCTCTTTTTTGGGTACTTTGCCACCTCCAGCTAAGGACTATCTTTACCAATTATTTTCACTAAGTTAAAGAATACGGGATTTTTTCCTCTCTATATACATA
This sequence comes from Sarcophilus harrisii, assembly GCF_902635505.1. Classification (NCBI taxonomy): domain Eukaryota; kingdom Metazoa; phylum Chordata; class Mammalia; order Dasyuromorphia; family Dasyuridae; genus Sarcophilus; species Sarcophilus harrisii. The sequence goes on from NC_045426.1 coordinate 201,872,880, forward strand.
GATCTTTATGACCTTCTTCCAACTGTGTAGTCTATTAAATTTCTCAGACGAGGATAAACTAAATCTCTAGAAAACTCTAAAAGATGAAGACAAAACCTCCAGAGTCCTCTTTCTTTTTTTCTAGGAACTACTGGTTCCTTCTTTCCACCGTTTTTTTTTTCCTATTCTCTTTCCTTTTCTCAGGTCTTCATTAAAAGCCAGCCCCAGCCATTCCTAAGCATGCTGTTAAGCAGGCACTGTTGTTAAAGAATCGCCCCAATTTTAGCTGACATTAATGAATTATGTGCATATGGGCTTTGAGAGAGAGGATACTGCCCACATTTTCCCACTAACAACTCGTTGCAGAAACCATTTATAAGACTATAACACCTCATATTTGTTGAGTCAGTATTCTTTCCACCTATGGATCTTTTTTAGTAATAAACAATAAAATCCCTGATCCAATGATCTCTTCTGAGTTGTTTTGAGTCTTTTAAAGTTGTGTCCCATTCTTTATGACTCCATTTATGGTAATCCTGTCAAAGATACTGGAGTGGTTTGACATTTCTTTCTCCAGCTCATTTTACAGATGAGGAAACTAAAACTAAATGACTTACACATGGTCACACAGCTAATAATAAGTGTCTGAGACCAGATTTGAACTCGGGAAGAAGAATCTCCCTGATTCAGGTCTGACACTCTATCCACTCTGTTACCTAGCTGCCCATAAACTATTGAAGAGGTAGACAAATTGTGTGCTAAAAATAAAGAGAAGAGGATTGGGGTTTATTTAATAGAATCTATCAAGGAAAATCCTGGTTTATCCATCAGAATTTACTTAAATACATTGATCCTCAATAGCAACCCTTGACATACAAGATATAAATCTTCTTGAAAAGAATTTCAAAATGAATTCTTAATCAATACCTCCTGTTCAAGGTCTACAGAGGCCTTCTGTATGAAAACACACAAGAGAAACTTGATAAACTAAGATAAAGGCTACAGTTTAGACCCAAGAAGAAAAGTAGATGAAGTTTCTGCAGCATCATAAAAAAGAGAAGCACTGAGAATAAATCCAAGAATCTTCTGTTCTCCTGCCAACAAAGAAAGGGAAAAGAGGGGTGAAAGGAAGAAGTATTCTATTTTGTTTTCCAACAAGAAGGGAAGGAGTAGAAGGAAGGGAGAAATAATCTCAGAAAGCTTAAGTTTTGAAGCCTTTACTACATTTCCTATAATTAGGTAAAACTTTAGGAATCATAGCTACTCATCTGGGAATTTTGGAAATTATCTTGGAAATCAAAGCAACTTTGTGTAAAAGTGGGTCAGGATCACCCCTATTTAACTTTATTATCTTGAGTAGGTCTAAATACTTTTTTAAATTGAATCAAACAATCAGAACTGAATGAGAACCAAGGCTGGACACCTCTTTGAATAAACCAAAGATAGTATGTGAAAGACTTGGTCACTAACAAGTGGCCTAGCAATTCACAACTCCAGAATTTCAGGACCCTGATATTCTTCAAATGAGAATATCAGAGGGCCCAAAAGAAAAGTTTGCTATAGGTCATTGTGTTAAGTTGCTCATCTGGGCTGGTTCCTCAAAGTGCTGGTTTTTCACTGAGTAGGCTGCCACTGGACATTTGCTGTTACAGGAGTCCTCAAACTTTTTAAATAGGGGGCCAGTTCACTGTCCCTCAGATTGTTGGAGGGCCAGACTATAGTAAAAACAAAAACTTTGTTATATGGGCCTTTAAATAAACTTCATAGCCCTGAGTGAGGGGGATAAACGTCCTCAGCTGCTGCATCTGGCCCACAGGCAAGAGTTTGAGGACCCCTGGACTAAAGCAAGCAAACAGCTTTGCTACAGTATTGTTCTAAGGATAAGGTCTCTTTTAAGCAGGTCAGTTCACTGGAATTCCTGGATTTCTTTTTGATGGGCAACTCTTTCACCACCTTCAGCTACTGACTTGGCTGGATATAATACTGATAGGGTACAGGGGTTCAGCCAGCATTTCTCCACGCACGGCCACCAGATAATAGGGTATGCCATTAGATGATGGGATATGCTGTCAAATGATGAAGTACAGTGTGCAGTGGTGCTGAGCCACCAAAATATATTGAGATTTCAAGCTTTTCCCATGTTATCTATCAAATACTGGGGAGAGGTAGTTTAGATCCCAGAAGTATATTGGGTTCTTGGGCCAATGTCACAAAGTGTCTCAAAAGAAATTATAGGCTAGAATAGAATTCTACCTAATTTCTCCAAATCAAGGGGCAATGACTGGCATGCTTAGTTCCAAAAGGGAGTTAGCCATTAACAAGGGGAAATTCTCAGTCTATAAATTCCCTAGCAGAACTCACAATTAACCAAAGGGAAGTTAACTTGCTGTCCTAAGGTGGGTGGTTCCTAATAAAGCCACAAAAAAGTGAGGGATTACACCATTGACAGGCAGGTTTACCCTAAAAAAAAGATTTTACACCCAAAAAGGAATTAGCAGGAGACTGAGGTGCATGTAGGTCTCTTTTACCTGGGGGGGAAGGAAGTTGACATAACTTCTGATTGGATACAGTAATTGTAGATTTTGTCAATGCAGGGAATTGAACAAAGAATTCAACCTGGGCCTATGGCAATAAAAGCCTACTTAGTATAACAAGGCCTAATTGAAATCAAAAGGTTCATTTATAATCCTATCAATGATCCTCTCTTTGCCTTGGGCAGTAGCTTGGCTTCCAAATTGCTTAAAGTAATTTAGACTCTTAGTCAACACCTACCTAGGAACCAAAGATTAGTACTGACTTCTTAAGTGGAAATGTCATTTTCATCTATGCTAAGACTTAAGTGACAGAAATCCCTCCACTTTGATTCTCTCAAATGAGGCTGTAAGATTTATAATTTTCAGTAAGGAAAATTTAAAATTGTCCAAAATTTAAAAAGCAAAAGACCCGAGCCTTTTCATTGGATAGACTAAAAGGATGTAACCATACTTGACCAATGTTGTCTGCTTCCTGTGGGTCACGTTACTTCTTGAGGGTCTGATCTTTAGAGGCCATGTGACTCCCTGCAACCCAAGGTCCAAGACCTGGGAATAAGGATCATATGACTTAGTCTCAATACTGAGAAAGCTTCATCCATCAGTCCCATTCAATCCCCCCTCGTTTTCATCCATTTGAAGATTTCTCATCCCAATATATACATCTCTGTGACCTAGGTCTTCAGGCTGGTCCCTCTTCAGTACTAACTGTAATCTGCCCTCTTTCATTTAGAACTGATCCCTGCCCATCAGTGGAAGCTTTCAGGAACTACTTTAGCTACTCCTGAACTTGGCTAAATCTTGAACTATTTTAATGATTAAATGCATAAGCAATTCAGATGACAGGATATTGCTGCTTAAAATAATGGGGAGGAACCAGATCCCACCTTCACCAACTCCCACTATCCGTCTTGGAAACTCTGTCATCCCAGAACAGATTGGCATCTGGCAGCCATAGAACTATAGCACTGGGGAGGCCTGAGGGCCTCAGGTCCATTGTTACACCATCCCCACCTCAAGCAGTCCAGACCCAGCTTCATTTGGTACAAAGGGACGAAGGTTTCATCTTCTGGAACTGCTTCAGGCTGACAAGGGACGTATAGCTGGCCCTGCCCAGTGGGGTCCAGACTTAAGAGGAGAGATGAGTGAGCTGTAGGCAGCAGCAGCAGCATTGGGTGCCGAGTGTCAGAATCAGGTCTCAGATGATTTCAGGCTGACCAAGTAGTTGGAATTTCATGGCTCAGAGTCTGGAAGAAGCAACTCTCACAAGTATATTAAAAATACAAGAACTAAATATGAGCAAAAGAGAAAGAATAAACAAAAGTATAGTTAACATGGAGGTTACTAGGGATAGTAACCAGGAACCCCACCCAGAGGAAGGCTAGTTGGAGATGAGGCTATCATAAGTGTTTCTTATCCAAACAGCTTTCCTAGGATAGATACCAAAGAATGTTTTTCCAAAATTCTTGCTTTTGTGTCCTCAAAGGAGTAGGTGCAGTGGATAGAACATGTGCCCTATAGTAAGTATGATCTCTCCCAGCAAAAACTCTAGTCTTACAAGGGAAGGTTTTTCTCCAATTAGTACAGATGTTAACAAAACCAAAAGCAGTTTGAAGTCCCTGCAAGGGGCACATTTGCAGGCCCTTTTAACAATCCTTTCAGAATTTACTTGCCCGGGAGCTGTATGAGGGAATGCAGGAGTTGAGATTTGGGGAATTAAAGTTGTCATGGTTAGGGGCAAACAGTCAGCAACATGGGCAGCTGATCTGTAAACCTGCTTCCCTTCACCTGAAGTGAATTCCCCTTCCTTTAGGAAGAAACCTCTCCAAATCCATGGACAGCTAGCAGTAATTGTTTTCCCTGCATATTTAATGGAGAATTATTTGGCTGTCAAAAATCCCCTTTCTTTCCATATAGCCCCCCATGATCATGCAAAACATGAAAAAGGCATTTGAAATCAGTATAAAGCTTTGATAAGTAAACAAGGGGTCTAGGATAGGGTTCCAGAGATCTAGCCCCCTAAGATCTAGCCTCACCTTTAATCAACATACAGTGTAAAAGGCTCTAGGTAGATTAGTTTAGTTTTCAGGATCCTAAAAAAAAAGTCTTAGCCTAATCAGGGCATGATAAGATTATCAGCTTCCTCTCAATGAACAAAAGGGAAAGTGGAAATAGCCCCAAATACTTAAGCAAAATAAGCCTTTAGATAAAGAAACTCTAGCCCCAGGAAGCAAAAGAGTTAAAGATTTTATAGCAGCAGAGAATTTGCTAGGCTGCAAATCAAAATATCTATATACTTGTATTGTGTTTTATATCTTCCACTGACCACTTGCTTTGATTACAGAAATTTTCTATAAGAGGAAAAAATCAGAGATAAGATTTAAATAGTAACAAAACTGTTCCTTAAGGTCTTGACCTGAGAGCCCATACAGAATAAAACTTTCTCAACTCAGTTTTACTTCAAGTAATTGTCTAGTTTTTTTGTTTGTTTGTTTTTAACAATTCCACGTTAAGCCACACTCAGGAATAATCAGCTAGGTTCTAATTCAAAAGACCACTGGGAAATTAAGTCAGAAGGATCCTACCTTCAGCAGAGTTCAAGATTGTCCTCCTAATTCATTCTCAGATACTAACTTTCACCTGTAACAACTTCTGAGTAGCTTGTGGCATATTCCTTTCAGATGGTGGATCAATGACTTGAAAATCAGATGGTTATACCTGAATTTAAAACTCAAAATCCCTTAGGACTGCAGCTGATATTTATTTGATCTCCAATAGCAATTCTCATTAATTAAAGCTTCAGATGAATCTAGCTCTCAAGGATCACAGTAAGAGATTCATAACTTATTTTTCATAATTAAGTAGATGGTTAAATTCAACATTACACAAACCATTTTGCTTTTAAAATACCCAAGACATAGAAAAATTCTGAATTGCATATTGTCCATAACAGAAACATTTTCAAAAGGACAAAGGCAAAAACTATTATTCTCAGAGTGCCTTTAAATAATGGGTACGACTTTAAGATGACACAATATATATAATAAATTAAAACTCATACAGAATATAGAATCTTAATTTCACATAAAAGAACTTTATCAGAATTAACAATTTCTTCATTCTTAAAAAAAATGTTAAGTCAATTTCATCCAAAGGAGGAGTCCCTAGAAGAAATAGCTCTATCAGCTTATCAGATCAGGTTAAAATTCTGCTCTAGGGTTTTTTTGTTATCATATTCCTCAAACAAACAGACCTTTATGCACTTAAATAAACAGTAAATAATTTGCTGAAGACAGATGGAACACCTTAGTAGAAATAAATTGCTTTCAGAAAACTTAGGGTTCCAACAAACCTCTTTGAGCAGCTATAGACTTGAAAAATAAAAATAAAATATTCAGTTATTAACATTATGTAACTATAGGCTGTTCCTTTAAACAATGTAAGTAATTAATGTTTCAATCAGCAAAGAGCTTCAGTTTGTTAAAAAGCAGCTGCACCACCCCTAGTGGGGGGAAAGGGGAAATGAGATTGTCACCTGACAATCTAATCTGACAAGGTCCATTCCACATGGCAGCTCTTCCAACTCCACCATGTTTCCCGACTCCCATTTCTCATAGCTAACCTTTTTAGGGTGCCAAATCCTGTAGGATCCAATTTGCCAGCCAAAGAAAGGACCCAACCTCATGGAATATTTCCTTTCTCCTGGCAAATGTCAGGTTCACTAGGAGCTTGTGCCTTTCTGTCTCCTATTTCCAATAAGCCATTTTCCTTTCTCTTTCTTCCTCTTTCTCTCACACCATCTCTTCCCCTCCCATCTCTCTATCTCCTCCTGATGCCAATGTACTCACTCCTTCTCCGGCATACTCTTCTCCCTTTTTCTAACATGCTCCCAAACCAATAATCCTTCTAACTAGATGCTCCATTTAAACTATTAATTGCTTTTGCAAATCAATCTTTCTTGTCCCTTGTCTTTAAATCACTTTTTTAAACTTTAAACTTTAAGATTCACAATTAAATAACTTTGAATCAAATTTCATAAAACTTATACATATATCCAGCAGAGTTGACAACATTTTAAGGCATAACTCATAATTTTACAAATTACCCAATATACTTCTAGAAAGCAACATACCATCTAATTAGAGGGATACTAATGTGATCTCCCCTAAGGTAACCTACCAGCATTTTGTTTTAATAACCTATATTTTAACTTAAAATCATATCAAATGCAGCTTTAAATTCCCAACAATACAAAACTGCTTTTGCTATCATATCTCAAATAACAAATTTCACAAAACTGTTTAAATATAGTTTCTTTTTCTCCTTCTAACCCCACATGTCCCTGCTGCAGTCAGAAAGTGCGGAAGGGGAAGAAAGAGACTATCTTCACTCTCTGCACTATCCTTCTCCAGAAAACCTCAATTTAATTGAATCACTTTGGAATTTTGAAATGACCATTTGCCAAATTCCCCAATCATTACTCTCAATGGACTTTTCTGCGGTTCCAACTTTGGCCAGAGTTGGAGCCTACAGAAAAGTCAGGCCTCTTTTTTTTTCCCCTAATAAATTCTAGCTCACAGAACAGACATGACAAAGATATTCTTCACAAAGTCACAAACACAGACAAAAATTACATGGAAGAAACCATCTCTTTCCCACACACAACAGAAATACCTAAGTGCACTTTTTTTTTTCCTTTTTGTTCCAAAGATTTAAGTTAAATTGCCCCCTCTTAGAGCACCTAATCTCACAACCTGATCTCCAGCAAAATGCAGAATCAACTCCGCTGGTGACCTGGCAGACCAGGCTCAGAAAGAGTTGCCTACCTTGTTAGCCAACTGAAGAGTGCCCCTGCCCTGTGTCATTAACAGAACTTCCTTCCTGGCCCTCACCCCTTACCCTGGATCATCCAAGACCTGATGATTCCAAAGCCCACCACCTAAGGACAGTTCAAGGACACATGAACAGACAGTGCCCTCATGGCACTGCAATAAGTTATCTGGCTTCTCACTCTCAGGATTCTTCATCTTAGGAGGTTTGTGCTTCTGTTTATATCTGAGTGTCTTTCCTAGGCCCATTATTCACAGAGAGGGAGGCTGGGAGTCTGATCTCAAGGTCAGTTAGAGAAAACCCAGCCTGGAGCCTGCCTTGAATCAAGACCCTAGCCATCTCTCTCTGGGAAGCCACAGATCCAGAGCCAAGCCCTCATAAACTGCGTGGGACAGATACAAGACCCCCTTTCCCAAATTAACTAATCAGAGACATCTTTAGGTACAAAGAGATAGCATTTATTTAATCCTTGCAGGAAGTGGCCCAGACACACTCCTGGGAGCCATCCCAACTCCCACCATGTGCTTTTGGAACCCAGCCAGCTTCCGGCTTGTCCAGTACTTAAAAGGCAAAAGACCTGAGCTTTTTCATTTGATAGACTAAAAAGATGTAACCATCCTTGACTTGTCTGCTTCCTCTGGGTCACTTCACTTTTTAAGGGTCTGACCTTTAGAGACCACGTGACTCCCTGCAACCCAAGGTTCAATTTGGGAAGAGGGATCAAGGCCTGGGAATAGGGATCGTGTGACTTAGTCTCAATACTGACAAAGAGTCATCCAATCAGTCCCATTCACTAAACATTTAACAAAGGATAAGATTTATTTTGCCCTAACACATCAAAGGATACAGTGGACACTTAGCTTCTCCAGATAAGGCCCCTTTCTCTCGATCTGGAAATTAGGCTGGTCAGACAGTTACCATGATAGAGTGACTCATATGGTTTCTGGCATTCACCAAGTCTGAAAAGCTTGAAGTCCACAAAGCCTGGACTTTTTTACATGTCTTATGCCAAAAAGTTTTGTGGGGGAAGCTAGGACCAATCAGAATTCCTAGAGAAGCTGCTTGAGGGAGAGGGGGAGTGGGTATTGTGTATGAGAGGATATTGTATCAGGGTATAGGTATATTCAAGAATGTGTTGTTTCCCTTGCTTCCTGGAGATCTTGACCCAGTCACACAAATGTGTGCCTATTTTTCCTTTTCTTACTTTAATATTGCCTGAATAATTTTTTTCAATTTTTCCCAATATTAAATGTTAAATGTTAAAATAGCTCAACAGGCCAAATTCCTTAGCTGTATGGGAATTAGAAAGGCATAAAAAGTCCCCCTACTTTACCCTACAGAGACTAGATATCCTTTCCTATTGGGGTCACACTGACTCCTATTAATTGAGCTTCCATAACAAAAGAAAAGAACTATGGAATGATAACTCCATTTCAGAAGCATCAGAGCTGTCATTTCTAATCAGGTTTCATATCCCTTAGCATCCAACAGCTACCTTCTGTTCCCAGGAGAGTACTCTCTGAATTAGGTTGGCAAAATTGGGCCCTAAATAAATATTTTAAACTATAATAAGCTTTACTCGGATTTCTGATTGGTATATCAGTTGCCACTAAATTCTCAAGAATGAGAGAATTCTCTTTCTTTGCTTCAAAAAATGTTCCCATTTCTTCCTAGCAGAAATGTATATGACTACTCTCTCTGAGGTCATATTTTTGCTGGGAACAACTCAGGGCTGAGTTTGCCACCTGCATCACCACTTGGCTCTTATTTACACCAAAATGTAATCTGACCTGCACTCTCATTAACTTCTTGGCTGGGGTTCAAATTCAATATACTGTATCCCACACAAGCTACAATCAGCAATAATAATGAAGGAGGCTCTACCAAATGATTTTACAGGATTGCTCTGATGATGAAAAAAAAAATTGTAATGGGTTAAGCCTGACTTGGATCAGTCCCCTGGTAGATTAATTCCAAAATTGGAATGAAATTAGATAACTGTAATCTATCTAAAAGTTAATAAAAGAAGTTTTATTTAGTCATTACAGAGAAAAAAATTCCGAGCAGGGAAAGAATTAATCCAAGAGAAATCAGTGATTCAGCTGAGCACAGCTTCCCAGTATGGCTTGTTCTTGGGACTGATCTATATACAGTTTGAACTCCAGGAAAGATTTCACGTCCTCAAGCCCTGGCTATTTAGTATCTAAACGACAGGGATACTTTGCCAATGATCTTAAGCTTTGATTCCTTAAGACAATTAAACCTTGTCGATCTAAATTTTGATGAAAACAGTCAATATAACAAAAATGAAGGTTATTTAATTGGGTTAAGTGATTTGCAGCTTGGGATGCCACATGGCAAGTGTTGTGATATGCCAGGAGAGGTTTAGGTACAGGGCAAAGAGAATGACTAAACTACAGTTAAAAGGAATTAGGCATCTCACTTGGTAAATTATTTTATATAACCAACAAAAGTCCATAAAGAAACCTTGGAAATCTCTGCAGGGGAGAGTTTGAGAGATCTACAAAATAATCAGAAGCAGGATTTGAGGAAGTCTTGTCAGCCCCTGGCAATTCACTGGCCTGAGAATGAAGACCAGGACAATTTCAGTCAGTACTTTATCAACTGACTAAGGAATCTCTAGGAAATATAAGGAATCTGAGGAAAACTAATTTGCAGAGTGATAAAATGAGGAATAAATTGTTTCCACCACAACAATGTATGTGAAATTGCTTTAGAAATGTTAAAGTATTGTACAATGGTAGGAGATAATTATATTATTATGTATGCTTCCCTTTTTATCTTCCAAGTGTTAAATCCTTCCTCTGGGTCCTCTTCTATCCCTGAAAGCTTTTGGTCAATAGTAAACTCTGATTTGTAGCATTCCTTTTCTCACTGGCCCTGCGTCAAGAAGAATTAAGTTAAAATACAACTTCAGACACTTATTAACTGTGTGACTGTGGACAAGTAGCTTTAATCTTGTTTGCCTCAGTTTCCTTATCTGTAAAAATGCACTAAAGTGAGAAATATTAAACTACTCCAGTATCTTTGCTAAGGAAACTCTGTGAGAAATAAGCCTCTTGAACTCAGGGATACTGAAGTAAAAAGTTGTAAAAGCACACATTACAGAAATGAAAGAAAGCCTTATATCCCTATACCCCACCACAAAGTCCCTCCTTTTTTTGTCCATTGGTCAGGCACTACAAGGTGTACAACTTCCTGGCATGGCCCATTACACATTTACTCTTTGCTATATTCCCCTTCCCTTCTTATACATCACATGACCATTATAATGAATCTTTACTCCTCCCTGACAAGTTAATATTCATGATTTCACTGCTTCATTAGCACTCTAAGCAAGAACTACCCTGGTTAAGTATCTTGGTAAGCAGTACCCTACTTAACTAACATTTAGCCTAAAGCAGAACAGAACTAGTTACATCCTCTTATAAATAGTTCTTCTGTTAACTGCTACTCAGAATTTATGGAAACACTTCCATTATATCTCTCAACTCCAAATGGGATCACAATGATTGCGACTAAACAATGTCAACAAATGTTCTCTTAATGCTCACTAAGATCTTATTAGTTTTTTTTTTTATTTTGAAGGGAGGAGCATATATTGCTATATTAGTTGCTATATTAGTTGACTCATACTCTGCTTGACATCCATTGAAATCTTAGATTTTTTCCAAAGGAACATCTATTCCACTCCTGCCCTATCCTGGTGAAACGGATTTATTTGTATCTAATTTATATTTTAATTTATTTAACATCTACTGGTCATCCTGCCATCTGGGGGAGGGGGTGGGGGGTAAGAGGTAAAAAATTGGAAGAAGAGGTTTGGCAATTGTTAATGCTGTAAAGTTACCCATACATATAACCTGTAAATAAAAGGCTATTAAATAAAAAAAAGAAAAAAAGAAAAAAAAAGAAACTGATTTATTGAAGTTGACTTAGATGAAAGCCTACAGATGTAGTCAAAATTCTATATATTTGACATTATATAGGTCAAAGAGCTTGGGTTCTTGACTATATTTGTCAGTTGTTACATGAATATTTTCTAAATCTGAGTACATTTTTTCCCTCAAAATTATCTCAGTGAATAGACATATATATTACATTTTCTATGGGGATCAAGAATGGATTTGTAATTTCATTAGTAAAGGAAACTCCCAGTTGAGGAAGCTCCTACCAATACCAGTTGGCACTTTTTACTTCAATGTATACTCTAGAGTTCATCAGTTCTCTCTCTGGAGGCAGTTTTGTCCTGAGTCCTTTATTGAATCTAATACTTCCATACCTCTCAAATCTGCCCTTTCCCAATTCTTCCACTGACATAGATCACAACTTACTCTTTACCATCAAAATCCAATAACATGACAAAACATACTAATACACTCACATCAATGACAACATACCAATTACAGCCATCAGTTTACCACCAAAGCAGAAACAAACCTGTTGCACATTAATTACATGATAATTGCATGCTAACATCTTATGTAGGAGAAACTAACATGCAAACCACATGGCAGTAACACACTTTACCATCAAAGCCAACATGCCAAGTACATGGCAATAACATGATAACTTATTGACAGAAGCAACTACATACCAATAACACAGTAACACTGTAACATCAATGTGAACAACACACCAACTACATGCTAAAACTAACATAAAAGCTAACAGCACACCAATTACACATACATTACATATCAACCACATGCTAACACCTTGTTGCAATGGCAATACGCTGGCACTTTTGTGTCAAAGTCAACAATACACCAATTACACAACAACAGCATGCTAACAGTTTAATGTCACAGCTGACAACATGCGATGTATAGGACTCCCTTTTCTGAGGTCATCCATTGTGCTGGGAACAACTCTGGGCTGAGTTTGCTACCTGCATCACTACTTGGTTCTTATTTACACTAAAATGTAGTCTGACCCGCACTCTCATTAACTTCTTGGCTGGGATTCAGATTCAATATACTGTATCCCACACAAGCCACCATCAGCAATAATAGTGAAGGAGGCTCTCCCAAATAACTTTACAGAATTATTCTGATGATGAAAAAAGACAATTGTAATGGATTAGCTCTGATTTGGACCAGTCCCCTGGTAGATTAATTCCAAAACTGGGATGCAATTAGATACTTATAATCCATCTAAGAGTTAATAAAAGAAGTTTTATTTAGTCATAGCAAGGAAGGAAATTTCAGAGCAGGAAAAGGATTAATCCAAGAGAAACCATTGATGAAGTTAAACACAGATTCCTAGTGTAGCTTATTCTAGGGACTGATCTATGGTCTGAACCCCAGGGAAGGACTTGAGGTTCTCAAGCTGTGGCTATTTTGTATCTAAATGACAGGGACACTTTGTCAATAACCTAAGCCTCAGTCCCTTAAGGCAATTAAATCTCAGTCAACCTGAAAACCTATCATATCCACACAAATGCTGGATCCAAGAAACTTCTGGAGTGGAAAACCTTCCCCTTTCTTGAGGAAGGATTGATTTATCAAACACCCAATCTTAATTATCAAGGGTGTTATGATGAAACTATAATTTTAAAAGTCCATTCTAACATTCTATGATACTGGCAGTCACAGTATTGTATGGGAGATTGAAAATCTATCAAAAGTGATGGCAAGCATCTGAGGGGATGGGGGGAGAGAGGGGAAAAATTGGAACAAGAGGTTTGGCAATTGTCAATGCTGTAAAGTTACCTATACATATAACCTGTAAATAAAAGGCTATTAAATAAAAAAATAATAATAATAATAATGGCAAGGAGACTAGTTTCAGGGTAAAATGGATATACTCATCAGCGTCTATAGTTCAATAGAGAGGCCCATAGATTCCATAATAATTTAGGTAGTGGATGGCAATGTTACAGAAATAAATGGTACTACCATCCCATACCTAAATAAGTATCCATTATAATGAAGGAAAATCTCTCCCCCTAAACTATAGAACAAAGGTCAGTATAATCTCCCGAGGGAAAAAGTTTAGCTGACTGTACAATGCCTCTGATGGGCACTGACATTCCTTACAATCAATTATGTACAATGTATGGATTTCCAAAATTCCTCCATTTGTTTTGACTTCAAAATGGAGAATTCAAAATTATTTAGTCCTGTTCTTTGTAGGCCCTAGGAATTCAGGAAAACCTAAAGCTACCACTCAAGTATAAATAAAAATCTTGTCTGACTTTTCCAACAAGGTCCTTTCATGTGTAAATTAGATTCAATAAACTTTAAAATCATTTCCTACATTGTCTATGACCATATAATTATTTATCTTCTTTCTCCTTTTGTTGGCAAGCCAGTTTTTCAAAAATTGTTGATAAATTTAATAGAAGATTTTTGCTTCCTCATGGTTAACATTCATTTCACTAACTTTACAGAATGAATGCAATCCCCCATTGTTCTGAAAGAGTTTATGTACCTCCTTAAGCAACACACTTTCTATCATAAAATTAGGAAGACCTGGAAAAGAGAGGCAGAGAGATAGAGAGAAAGATAGATCTATCGATCTCCAGAGCAAGATGTGGAATCTATTTGTTCCCTAAGGTTATCTGTACATGTTGCAAAATAGAAATTTGACAAGATTGTTATATGTCTGTAGACATATCCCTGACATAATACAAGATGCCTTTTTGAGAACCTTTAAACACAACACTGGATTATTTCACGTTTTGTACCATTAATGATTTTTTCTTTCTTTTTCTCTCTGTTTGCATTAAGGGATAATAGAAAAATCACACATAGCCTTGCATTTGGTGTAAGTCACTTTTTAATATTGGACTTTAAGTTGCTGTCTTACAATTTTTAAAAATGCCTTTTTACAGCAAGTGATTAAATAAATAGTCTTTTTTATTATTCTGTGGAATTCAGCAAACAGTTTCTATGAGACTTTTGTTTATGTAAAGTGCTTCTGTTGCCTGGATACCCAGGGTGAAGATGTCAAAAGAAGACACATTGAAAGGACAAGCTAGAGTGAATATCCCAGACCTGCCCTTTTGCATACTAATAGTTTCAATAGTTTCCTCTCTCTCCCTCTCTCCTTCCCTCCTTCATTATCCCCCCTCTCCTTTATATATATTAGATTAGGCATGCTAGAGAAAATTATTTCTAAATAATAAACTACTTAGAGAGGAGAAAACATGTATTATTGTGCAAGAAATAGCTACTTTTTTTTCCTTTTTATTTCCATTTCTTTTATGTTTAAGACCATTGAGAGCACAGTCTAGTACTTTATTAAAGCAATTAAGGAGATAAAAGAAAAATGGCCTTCCACAGTACTAATGTTAGAAATACACTTGACATTGAAATGCAGGTATCAGGGAAAATTTATTTAAGAAGAATCTTAAGGAATCATCTTAACGTTTCTAGCCAGGAAACGTTCTGCCCTCCCCTTCTTCCTCCCTCCCCCCCATTCAGGGAAGAGGGAACACTGAGCATAGAAGCAAGAGAAGCTTTATATTTATTAGCTGGGTGCAATCCCCTCCCTTCAGAGAATGGATTGCTCCATTCTCTTCTGAATTACAGTCTTCCTGATATCATCACTGTATGTTTCCCCCTAAATATGTATAAGCAGGTCCCCCTTTCCTTATCATACATCCCATGTTCAAAAATGGTGGAAAACCTCTCCTATGGGGTTTGTTTAATATTCAATTACTCTATTGAGCAGTCCAAGGATTTGGTCTATTCAGGGACTGACCCCAACCAGTCTGAACTGGATCAGCTATTATCTTAAACTTGTGTCTTTCTCAAAAACTACAAAAACTCCTCTGATTGGCTGAGTCCACCTGTGCCTTCCTAGCTCCCCAAGTCCTTGTTTGCTCAAGGTTTCTAAGAAACTGACCATGAAAACTTAACCTTCCTTAATTTCTCACATTCTGAAAATTCATTTGTCAATGGTACTTACTGTTTTTCAATACCTTGAAGCTTGCAACATTCTGTGGAAACCTAACTTTAAAGTATTTCTCACACTAACCATTAAAAAAAAATTAAATACAGTGGGTGGGGGAATAATTGTGGAAGAAGATAGAGAATTCAAGGGAAACCTTTAGGAAAATTTTAAAAAGCTATTTCCTCTTCTAGTAATAAAACATCATAGAACAAGTTGATATAGACTTTACCATACACTCAATAATAAAAGTCACAAATTGTGACGTCATTCAAATCAGTCTCAGGTAGAAGGGAAATATAACTATCACACACTTTCAAATTTACTCTGCATAATTAACATTTTTTCAACATCTTTATTAAGTCTAAACAATTAACAACAACAACAATCTAGTTCCAATTTGTAGTTTTTAACTGATTTTCAAGGGCAAATACACTGAAAATGTAACAGTCAGCTCTTCAGAACCAGTTCGAGCCAGCTTATACTCTTGTTAAAAACCCTTATAAAAATCTCCAGGGACTATATACTTGACCTAAATATGTATAAAGAAGAAACAACAAAATCATATTATGCTCTAAAAGTGAATAAGGCAAGAATTTTTTTTTTCCTAGAGTTATAGCCTGGTAGTTTGAGACAGAATTTGTTCTAATTTCATCTCTAGTTAGCTTTTTGAACTCATTTATTGTCTTCACTTCTCTGGATCTCATTTTCTTCATCTAGAAGATAAAAGTTTAGACTAACTAAATTCTGTAGTACATTCCATCTCTAACATTTGGTCCTGGGCAAAAGTCACAATTGGTGCCAGTAAGGAAAGAAATAGGACAATGAGAAAAGGAAAAATGTCTGAAAAAAAGAGAAAGGTGGTGACTAGCCTTCAACTAAATAGTGACCCCAGAGGAAGCCTGATTCATATAGCTCTCAACCCTAGAACACAGGAACTACCACAAGAGCCTTGAGACCATTGGTGTTTATACTTGTATAGTCTGTCAATAAAGTAGGAGAGAAAAGTGTTTGAAAATAGAGACTTCTATATTAAGGGAGAAGAAAGAGACTATGAAAGAGTGGATTAAAAAGTAATAAACTTAGATTGAGGGAGACCTAGTTTAATATCCAGACTCTGAGTCTTCTTAGTCTCAGGGGTAAAGTATCTAAGCTCTCAGAGTCTCAGTTTTCTCATCTGTAAAATGAAGATAAAAATGCTTTAGGAACTTTCCCACAGGGTTGTTGGAAGGCTTAATTATGTTCAGTGCTTTAAAATTACTTAAGAATAATGTGAGGAGGGCACACCTCAGAAATACCTAGCACATGGAACTACAACAAAACTCAGGTCAAAAACAAAAGATATTTTTAGTAACATATCATCAAAGCTAAAGTAATCAGTAAATTATAATTACTAAAGCAGGAAAATGGAAAGTGACAGGCAATGTTTTTCAGGGAAGGTACTCTGTAAGAGGATTGCTGGAATAATTATTGAAAAGGTCCATAATATCAAATAAAACATAATTTTTTAAATTTTACATTATATTTATATACTATTGGTTTGACTTAAAGCTCATTTATTTCTAATTCCTTTACTTCTTTCCCTTCTAGATCTTTTCAATGTTATTATCCAGCTTTCATTTCCTGTGGATAAAAATTAATTTAAAGTCTATAAAAGTGGATCATCATAGTAACTATTTTAGGTTTACTTGGTTTATTCAGCTCAAGGTTGACTTTTTGTGCTCCAGGAATCTCCATTTAGATGGTAGTTATGGCTAGTAAAAGTATGAGAGTATTTTCAAACTTTTTCCCATTGCTTAAGATAAAGGAAGAGGACAACAAATAAATCTATAACACTGAATACTATTTAATGTCTAGCCCTGTACTAGATTATCCAAGGCAGTGTTTTTAAACATTTATATCTTGAATCTCTTTGGCAGTCTGGTGAAGCCTATGAACTCTTTCCCAAGTAATTTTTCAAAATGTATAAAATAAAATAAAAAGATAACAAAAGAAACCAATTATACTGAAATATATTTATCAAAACATTAAAAAAAAAAAAAAGTTCATGGATGCCCCAGATTGAGAACTCTTGCTGAAAGGATATGAAAAATTCTGTACCCTTATGAAGCTTACAGTTCAGTTGAGAAAAATCCACCAAAAACAAAAAACCCTGGAGATACCTGTAAGTTTTTCTATAGAGATACTCTATAAAAGATGTGTCACTATTCTTGATCTCCTTTTTCTCTTTTGTGAAAGGTAGGAGTTCATCTCATAGATGATCTCTAAGCTTTCTTCCAACTCAACGACTCATCACCTTACAGAGGACTAAAAAGCGGTGGGGGCTGCCTCTTGAACACACACTATGTGGAAAAGGGTGCTTTTTACTGAATATGTATAATCTGACTCTACTGGTGTGTGGTCTGGTTTTGCTGACCTGATCTTAACTCTTGTTTCTTTAAATTTTTCATTGTAAAAGACGTCTCACAGTGGAAATTGGGGTGGGGATGGGGAAAGGAAAGTAGTAGAAATGAAGGTGATATAAAAACAAAATATGTCAATACAAAAATTAAAAAAGAAATCCCCCCAAAAGGATTTTTCCCAGAAAATTTAAATTGTAAAATGTGTGCTTCTGAACACTAACTGATAGGATTTGCATTTGCTAATTTTTCCCCCACCAAATACTCTGGGCCACCTAGGACAGAAAAGAAGAAACAACACAGAACATGTATTAGCCAGCCAGCTGTGCCTGTTGAGAAGACCAGTCCAGGTGGCTGAACTTCAAAGATAAATTTGCATCTCTTTCCCTCAGCCCAGCCTTGTCCTCACCACTACTTCAGAGATGGGGATCAGCTATGATTTTAGCTTAAGTTATGAGCATTTGAGTTAATGTAAAAGTCAAAAGATCCCCCCAGGCTTCCCATGCTGAGGCTGGGAACTGGAGCAGTCTAGACCAGAACAAAAATAGAGTTTTTCTTTGAAACAAGTGGCCACTTCCTTAGGGGGGAAAAACAAAACCCAGACTTCAAAGAGGATCTGTCAATAGCTCCCTGTTGTGTTCATGTGCCCTGGCATCCAAGCTGTTTGGACTCTTCTCCATCTATGGGCAAGAAAGGAAAGATGATAATGCTTAAATTGGAAAACATCTCTTTTCACATTTTTGGAAATGACTAAGCTGATTTCTCCCTTCTGGTAGGCTGAAGCACTGAGGCATCGAAGATAACAATGCAACATGGCACAGAGACAGACAAGGAAAAAAAAAATGTGCTTGTGCAAAAAAAAGAGAAGCATGCATACATTTGCTTTATCTTGAAAGTTTTAAAAATTTACAAGAAGCAATAGATCTTCCAGAACAATGAGTTTGTTGTTATTTCAAAAAGCCAAACCCAATCACATCTTAAA
The DNA here is from genome assembly GCF_902635505.1 of Sarcophilus harrisii. Taxonomy (NCBI): domain Eukaryota; kingdom Metazoa; phylum Chordata; class Mammalia; order Dasyuromorphia; family Dasyuridae; genus Sarcophilus; species Sarcophilus harrisii. Next base: position 201,891,521 of record NC_045426.1, read on the forward strand.
ATAAAGGCTTTTGTTTAGATTTTTCTACAAGGTCATATGCAATATATGACACATGAGTGTATATTGCATAAATGTGTGCAAGTACATTTATGTTAATATGTATTAATCTCCCACCTAAATCCTATTTTGATATCTCATCATATTATAGAGAGGCACTTTTTTTTTAAAGCTATACCAGCTAATTGAAAGTTTAAGGGCACAGACCTACTTATAGGATCACAAATTTAGCACAGAAGGGACTGTATGTGCAATTTGATGTAACCCCACATTTTACATAGAAAGAAAGTGAAAGCAAGTGATTTGCCTAAAATTACATAGATAGTATAGTACAGAGGTAAAATGAGATAAACTGCATGTCTAAAGTCCAAGGAGTTGCCCACCTAATCCTGGAAAAGTTTATCATCAGATTGGCTTTAGATAGTAAATTTTTCTAGAAAACTAACTTTCAAATAACAATAAAAAAATTGTGATCTACCTCAGTAAAAATCACAGATAGTTGAAATATTTGCATTACATGTATGTATGTGAGTGTTGTGTCCTCCTAATCTTACCCCAACAGCTTGTCTCTGCCTTTCTCCTTCTCTTATAACTTTCACAACTTATAATTTTATTTCTTAGATTTAAAGATTTTTCAGATGGTTATACAATTCAACAAACATTTATAGATTCAGTGTTCAGACAAAGAATTGAACAAAGTAAGTCCCCAAGGTTAGTATTTGCTCACAACAGATTATTCCATCTGTTCTCTAACAACTTCCCAGTTCCTATAACCACATTTCACATTGTCCTTTCTTGATTTTTCAGTCTCATTCTGTAAACAAGAAATTCTAGATTCTAGAAATTCAAAATTCTAGAGCTAAAGGGGTATCATCAGATATTAGATATCACCTAATGTCATTAGTTGGTTTCGCAAAACAACCCTTTAAGTAACATTACATTATTTAGTTATAGCCACATTCTTACATTGGAACAATATCTTAAGTAGGAAAACATATATCTAGGTAGTCTAATTTCAAATTATAAAATATTTAAAATCAGTCTTTACAGAAATTTGTATTATTTTTCTGTGGTGCTAAAGGTTGAAATAGTTTTAGGCACTAAGGAACATATGGAGGAGGGCAATTAGGTGGTTCACAGGATAAAATGCTGAACTTCTTGAGTTCTATTGCCTTAAATACTAGTTGTATGATGCTGGACAAATCATTTAACCCTATCTGTCGCAGCTCCTCATCTGTCAAATGATCTGGAAAACAAAATGGCAAATCACTCCAGTATCTTTGCCAAGAAAACCCCAAATGGTGTCACAAAAAGTCAGACATGACTGAAAAATGACTGAACAACAGAAGAGCATGTGGAGAAATTAGTCAGCTGGAGAATCTACTAATAAGGGCAATTGAATAGAGATGTGAATAGAATGTACTCTGTAAGCTAGTGCAGGTATCTGAAGATGTAAAATCTTGCAAGGGGTATTATTTTTGTGAACGTCCTCTGCTATTAGAGAATCCATCTCAAGAGTTCAGGGTTTCCCTATTGACCTTTGCTTACTACAACCAGGTTTACAGTGCCCTACTCCCCTAGAGTAGTGATGGCTAAAAATAAGTCCTTGCTGGAGTGCCTACTTTATATCTAAGGAAAGGTTTGTGGGCCAGTCAGAGGCATAGGGAAAAACAATTTTTTTAATGAATTGAGATGCTGAGAATAACATACAAAATATTGAGAATCAGTTCAATAAAATTATTGCAACTAATAGGGAAGAGAGGGAAAAGGGAGGAGGAAAAGGGGACCCAACATGAAACTCAGACATACACAGTAACATAGAATATGACTCATGTAAGGATAGTACTGCATTGTGGAGCACAGAGGTTTGGGTTCACTCAGCAGGAAAGTGTGTTCCTGTTGCAGGGGAGGAAGTACCCTTAGGTACCCTTCTGAGAATGGGATTTTTATATTTTGATTTTGGATAGTCTTCCTGGAGCTTGCCAATTTGTATATCAGGAATCAGGGCAATATTATTTGAGGTTTTATGTATCAGGAAGAAAAATGGGTTGATGATAGAAAAAATATCTTGTGGGGGACACAGAAGTACTAACCTTTAAAAATGTTTTTGTCAGTGTTTTTATATTAGATTTCATCAGTGGTATAAGACCATAAGACCTAATCTTATAACAGGTAAAAAGGAAACTAGTCTTTACTCATAAATCCTCTAACTTCTAGTTCAATATTTATTAAGAGCTAATAATTTTCAGAGGAATTTGAATAATTGTTCAAAGGGATACATTTCCCTCTAAGGGGCCAGGATGATCCCAGGATCATCACTGGTTCCCCTTATTGCTGCTTGAGATGTAAAAGACTTAGTTTATATAGAGATGGTATTACAAGTTTTATTAGAATAAGTCATATTCTTAAGTGAATAGAAAGTTAATAGAATAAGTTTCTATTCCCTGCAGGAATGCCTTTGTGGCCAATTGACATGAGGACTATAGAAGCAGAGAGGAGTCATGTTCTGAGTCAGTATCCTTTTATAATACAGAATCTTTTACTTCAGAAACTATTTCACAAATTAATTCACATGTTTATGTGGGTATTTTCCTCTTTTCCCCTGTACCATCTCAATCTTTGGAAGGGAAGGAGGATTAAGTACATAGTTTAGCTGGGTTCCTATAGAATATACTGCCAATTCTAAATCCAAACCCCACTTCTAGTTCCAATCAGCTGCCCTGACTTCTCAGGACTTCTACGATGGGCTTACTATTGCACCAACCCACCTGTAGCCCTACCTCCAACTCTCAAACTCCAATCCTATGGGAATTTCCTCTGATATCTGAAACTGGGGCACACAACACAGAAAGGAAACAAGGACCCCAAGGCTCATTCCTCAGATCTGAAGAGAAGGAGCAAGGGAAAGAGAATCATTTTCTTCTTACTAGATCAGTTCATGACATCCATGACAACTGTGGCAGATAAGAGCTGACAAAATAAATATATCTAAGAAAAAGTGGTGGAAAAGAGACAACCCAAAAGCATGTCGTTGTTGCAGCCCAGACAGGTTTTTAAATATAGGCAATAAATCATAGGAAGCTATTCCCACCTGTTGGAAACAAAATTCTGAAACTCAAAATGGACACAGTAAATGAACAACCTCAGGATGAGTAAAATAGTTTAAACTTCTGATATGCTTCTGCAAAAACAGGATGAAAACTTCCTATGAGTTCACACAGATGGAAGGGAAAGTAAGCTTTCTCTTATCCACCCCTTACGTGTTGCTCCTAGACATATTTCCCCTCTCTGGTCATACATCCCTTGTTCAAAGATGGTAACTAATCTCGCCTTCAGGCTGTGTTGTTTAATATGAATGAGGTTCAGAAAGCATGAATGCTTGCAAAAAGCTAGTGTTCTGTCAGTTTTAGCCAGCTGTAGATCTGGGTCCCCTTATTAGAAACTTTGTGGTTTAGCTAGCTTCTTGACTCACAAGGTGACTGGTTGGAGATAACTTAACAGGATATGTCACCCCTCTTCCTTGTTATTCTCTGCAATGTTTGTGGAAATCTAATAATTAACGTTTCTTATACATCCACATAAAAGGGGATGTTATGGCTCCATGTTAGAGAAATTGGGCATGTTTAAATTTTCCCTTAGGGTATATCTCTGTTAGAACTAGTCATTCCCAAAAAAGCATAGATTATTTTTAATTGTATTGTAATGCTGAGCCTGAATCACTGGGCATGCTTGAGATAGAATACCCTACTCATATCCATCTTTAAAAAACTGCCCCTTGTTCAAGATACTCTGTTGTTAATCAGCCATTGAAAATTATTGCTCATGTGCCCCTTCATGTCAATTTAATTTTAGTAAACTTGCAAAACTATATAATTCAAAACAATTTATTTAATCAAACAACATAACAAATTGTCAAGTAAAGATCCCTTATACAGAGTTGGAAAATATTCTTCCATATTTCTACACCATCAGTAGAAAAGAGCACAGCTGCAGAAAATATGACATATTGTTGACTTTTGCAAGGTCTAGAAAGAAGAAAGTTATTGATAAGAACTGGAGTCTGGTGGTTCAGAAATCAAATCATACCTTAGCATAATTCCTGGCACATAGTAAGCATTTAATAAATGTTCTGTCTAGCAATCAATTTTCTTTTTAAAAGAAAAAAACCTAGGGGGAATAGACAAAAGGACAATAATTAAAACCTTAAGTGGAAGGAAGGAGAGTGTAGGGGAAAAGATAGAGTTCCATTTTGGACATGTTGAATTTAATATGTCTGCAACACATCCAGTTCAAGATATCTGAAAGTCATTTGGAGATATGACACTGGAGGTCAGCAGAGAGGTTAAATAATTGTAAAAATCATCAGTAAAGAAGTAAAGGAGAAAGCCCTTTGGGACACTCAAAGTTAGTAGATATGACCTAGATGAGAAAACAGCAAAAGAGACTGAGAAAGAAAAATCAAATAGGTAGGAGGAGAACCAAGAGAGAGCAGAAGACAGTTCTGAAAACCTAGGAAGAAGCAAGTATCTAGAATAGAGTGATGGTCAGTGTCAAAGGCTGCAAAGAAGTCAAGAAGAATGAAAATTAAGAAAAGATCTTTGGATTTGGAAATTAAGAGATTGTGGATATCTTTGGAGGGAGCAGTATCAGTGGAAGAATTAGGTCAGAAGATGTATTATAAGAGGCTAAGAGTAAGTAGAAAAGCAAATAGAGCCACGATTGGCGATAACTTCAAGGAGTTTAGTTACAAAGGGCAAAAATGTGAAAAGATGATAGTGGGAATGAAAGAATCAAGTGATAGGGGGTTGAGGATAGGTGAGACATAGATGTGTTTATAAGCAATGGGGAAGCAGCTGGTAGAGAGGGAGAGACTGAAAATAGGTGAGAGTTTTGGGATTACAAAGGGATTATAAATATATTATTATGTATTGGAAGAAATAGGATGGTATATGATAGCTTGTGCAGAGAAAAGGATTTGTGTGAGGAACAGGGCCACCTCTTCATGTGAGAAAAAGGTGAAGGAACAAATAATGGCAGAAGGATCTAAGTAATAAGAGATGAGGAAGAAAGGAGGAGAGAGAGAGCTCTTTTTTTTTTTTCAATGAGATATGAGATGTTGGGGAGGAGGAGCTAGTTTCCCAAGGGATCAAAATTGGAAGAAAGAAGAGAATGGCTTATGTGGGGGTAATGGCCTGAAAGAGAACTGAAGAGTTAAAGAATTGGAGATTAGGGTAGATTGGATGAAAAGCAGGATTTAGTATGAAAAAACTGAGAAAAAGGTCTAAAGACAATAAATTATGGTAACATAAGGGGATTTCAGAGTTTTTCAATGTAGATGATGGCAAAATCAAAGTTATGACCAGAACATCTGTGTAGCTGTGTAGCTGAGATAAGGTGTGTACCTGAGGTAAGGTAGAAGTCATTAGAAAGAGCAAGCTTAGGAAATGGAAGAAATATCAACACATATGTTGAAGTCCCTTAAAATAGGGAAAGGATCTGGGAAGGAAATATTGTTAGCCAAATACTAATCTTACTGAGGAAGGAAATGAATAGTCCCAAAGGTCTGTAGAAAATGGTTATCAGGATTTTGATTGTGTAGAAGACATAGATTACATAGAAACCTTAAAGGAGAAAAGGTTCTTGAGTGATGATGGCAAGAGGTTGTCTCAATGAGAAGCAATTTCAATTCATCCACCTTGTTGACCTGAGGGAAATGACCAATTCTAGAAAGGGTTACCAAGGACACTGTGTCATCAGTGGGAAGCCACATGTCAGTTATTACTAAAGGATGAAAGAATTGGGAGAGTAAAAAATTATGGATGATTGGAAATTTCTTGCATATAGAACAGGCATTCCAGAGAACATGGTGAAAGGATAGGTAATGTTAACTTAGGACTTTGAGGTATATCACATTTGAAATTTAACAAAAGGGTAATGGAGACAGGCTACTCCAAGAAATTATAGTTTATTAGTAGGGGCACTACCCATCAATAAAACAGGTTATCTTGATCCCTCAAATAGCCCAAAGCCCCCAAATTGAGGGTATATATATATATATATATATATATATATATATATATATTTATAATCAAAGATCAAAGAACAGAACAAAAATCACATCATTGGTTATGGAATTAGTAACATCATGGAGTAAGAAAATTATGATTGGTTACAATAAGAGAAATCATAGGCACTCTTGGGACAAGGCCCAACTTTCTGTTTCTCTAAGAAATGGCTTTTGGCTTAGTGGATAGAACACCAGCACCAGTCAGGAGGAATTGAATTCAAATCCAGACTCAGACACTTAACACTTACTAGCTATATGACCCTAGGCAAGTCACTTAATCCCAATTGCTTCACCAAAAAAAAATTGCTTTTGTGAATTTATGGGGGCCAGGTACAACTTGAGGTCATAGATGATAGACAGATGTACCAGAATCAAGGGATGGGGTCTAGGAACAAAATCAATTTAGTCTGATTTTCAAGAATGGCACACAGATATTACTTAGCTTCTCAGAGACTGAAGCTATGTGAAGTAACAAACTTCCCTTGGCAGAAATGATTTGTAGGTGTTGTTAAGATCACAATTCTCATGCTTGGAGTTTGTAAAATACAGGCTAGAACAGCAGAATTTAATGTAAAATACCAAACTAACTTGGGAGAGTCGAGGGGGGAATGGGAGTAAGGAATCAGGTGCTAAAAAATGGAAATTATAGTTTAGATGATAGTCTATAGGGGCTCAGAATCACAAGGATATGTAGAGCATGACCTGATAGGAGAATGTTAATTATTCAACGGAAGATGCCTTTCCTCTTCCAAGAGTAAACTGGAGATCAATCAGGAGACTTGCAGCAGGAGATGGAAGCTATAAGATCGCAGGGAAGGTGTTGCCTTACTTTTTAAATTTATTTCACCTAATTAGGCTGATTGGTTACAAAGATTGTTTCTTCCCTCTATTTTTAATGGGGATGGGGGATAGCCGAAGTGATTGCCTCCTATGAAAAGGAGAAAGATCAAGACAAAATAATTAAATGCGCAGAGGAAAGTAGAAGTTCAAAAGGAAGCACAGACAAGCAGGACAGTTTTATATAATGCATGAAATTTTTTATGTGTTTTTTTTTAGGAAAGGATTTTCCAAATTCTGGCTCACACTCTTACAATCTGTATGATCCTGGGCAACTCTAATCTTTGTTTTTCTCAGTGTCCACATCTGTAAAATGAAATTAAAAATAGCAATGGCCTTGCAAACTTAAAATGCTATCTAAATGATAGCTATTATTATTAATTATTATTACCAAAGTTATAAGAATAGAGACTAATAGTTTCATATATAATTCTGTTATTGCATTCTGTAGTTAAAAATATTTGGGGATTTTGGCTTTGAACTTAAGTTCAGAATAAGAAAACAAAAAAAAATTAAAGATAATAGTTACTCATTTTTGGTAATTCATATGAGCACACTTCCAAAAGGAACCCAAAACATATTGCTAATGGTTATAAACAAGAAACTGAAGAATGGAAAGCATGTTCTGTATTTTCTTCATTATTGCCTATTGAAGACAAGTAATAATCACAATAATACCTAATATTAGGTACTTACTATATGCTGGTCACTACATTAAGTGTTTTACAATTATTATCTCACTTGTTCCTCACAACAACCCTGTGAGGTAGGCGCTGTTATTCTTCTTATTTTACAGATGGGGTAACTAAGGCAGAGACTAAGTGGTTTGCTCAGCCATATAGTTATTAGTAAGTGTTGGACTTTGAATTTGAGTTCAGGTTTTCCTGATGCCAGGCTAGGTTCTCTATCCAATGAACCATCTAGCTGATTAAAAAAAGAAAAATTAATTTGGCGAGTGATTAGAAACTGGTAAGAATCTAAGAAGTTATCTGAGAACAGGATTTGAATTTCTGGATCAACGCTTACAACATAGGAAAGGCAGTTTCCTGTCCAGAAATGGAATACTGCAACAAGAACTGGTTAGATGTCTCACAAATATGGCTTAAAGAACTTTTTAATCTTAAAAAAGACACTGGCACACAAAGCCTGTATATTTGTGTATATAAATGCATATTTATTATATTTATAATATCTAACTCAGGGTATGTACACACACACACACATATGTGGCTACTACAAAGAATAGTCCCAATAAGAAAAGAATGATAACAAATAAAACACTCAGAAATTCAAAGGGGACAAAAGTCAGGAAAAGATGATATAAATCTAATTATAAAAATTTTTGGCAGAAATAAAGACATTCCTAAATAATTGTAGAATTCTAAAGGTAATTAAAAAAAAAAAAAAAGATGGTTTGCAGGAAAGAAGGCAAGGAGCCTATCAGTAGCCAATCTCAAACTATATTATAAAATAGTAATCACTTAAATGATTGGATGCTTTAAAAAGAGAAAGGGGTCAATCAGTGGAATAGATTGGGTATACTCCACAAAAAAGCAAACAGGTAATAGTTTGACAATCCAAAAGATACCAGTTACTATAGGGTACTAGAGGAAGGACTCACTATTTGATGATGGTCAATTCATTCCTCTGCTTTTAAATGGGTATTATTGTTATTGTTTTATATCATCAGAAGCTTTTCTGGTATCTATTGATTATATAATTACTTGATTTTATTATTTTTGTTATTGATCTTGTTTTTACATTTATACTTTTCCTGATACTGAGCCAAGAATATTCAATAAATATAAATCTAACTTGTTTGTGGAGCATAAATTTTTGAACATGTTGTTATAGCCTCTTTGCTAATATTTTATTCAATATTCCCTCATCAATATTCATTAGCAATATTGCTCTTTTTTTCACTATGCTATATCTTTCTGGTTTAATTATCAGGACCATATTTGTCTCATAGAACGAATTTGGCATGATGCTCTTTCCCCTTATATTTGTAAACTACTTATGTAATATTAGAATTCTTAGAATGTTTGATATAATTCATTTGAAACTCCATCTGGTTCTAGTTCTTTTTTTTTCTTTTAGGAATTCCTTAAAGAATTACTCAATCTCATTTTCTGACATGTTATTTACAATCTCTTATTCTGTTTACCTGGAGATTTTACTTTTATGAACATTCATTCATTCAAGGCATAAATTGGCATAGAATTCAATGAAATAATTTCTAATAACTTCCGTCATTTTGGATTCATTTGCTTTATTTTTTTTTCATTTCTACAGGTTTCCTCCTTTTTCTAATCAAACAACCTAGCAACAAGCAATATTTATTAGCTTTGCTCCCCTTCCCACAAAAAAACTAAACTTGATATTTTTGTTTTGCTTTCGGTTTTATCAGTTTAATTTTCTGAATGTTTATTTTTATATTTAGTTGGGGTTTTTGAACTGTTTATTTTTTAGTCTTTTTTGTTAGGAGTGACACAAGACACATTCGTTGATCTGTTTTGTTTTTTTAATATAAAATTTCCCCTAAAGATTTCCTTAGCTGCATCCCAAGTATGAAGTTAGTATATTGTCTCCTTGTTTTCATTTTCTTTCAAGAAACTACCAATTTTTTTTCTATGACTTCCTTATCTACCCAAGGATCTTTAGAATTAAATTATTTAGTTTTCAATTAAGTTTGAATCTCTCTTTTTAATAACTATATTATTGTGTTGCTAACAGGGGGAAAAAGTGTTTAAATTTATACTTTTCTTTTTATACTCTAGTTCTTATGCCCTAGTACATAATTATTTTTGGTAGAATTTTAAAGCTAAGAAATATTTCTATTACTATTTAGTACTTTCTATCACTAGTTATTAATCATCAGAAATCTGTCTTAAATATTTTCCAAAATCTATTTATATCTTTATCTTCTTAATTGTTTTTTTGTTAAATTTGTCTATATCTATTGAATTTAATATATCTTTATACCAAATTCAAGGTCTTTTTGTCTATCCAATTTAGATAAGAGTGAAGGCTCATTTGAAGCCTCCTCTCGTACTTTCATGTTTGCCTACTCTTGCTCTGTTATATCCCAATTATGAGAAATAGTAAAAATCTTCCTCTTTATTCATAATTCTTTTAACCTATTTCTTGTTCTTCCCCATTCATTCTTCCATAAAATCATCCTGAGGCTGTGGGTTTGTTTTTCTTAAACCCTTCACCCAACTACACCACATCCCTATAACCAAGGAATTTCAAAGAGACATTTTTCTCCTTCTTCTATTACAGTAGCTTCATCATTTAGCCCCTTAAAAATTTTCAAATATATTTATTTTAAACTTTGACTTTTGACTTGTGTTTGCATTTTAAAAATTCTACTGAGCTTTAATATTTTCATTAAGAATATTTTAAAATTTCTATTCCATCAAATGTCTATTTCTCCCTTATACTAAATATTTTGGGATAAATTATTATTGATTGTAAGCTTTTTCATTTGCCTTTTGGAATATAGTACTTTAATATTCCCTCTTCTTTATGAAAGATGAAATTTAACATTGAGTGGTCATAGCTATAGTTCCTTGATTCTTGAACTCTTTGACCATTCACAGCTTTTCTTTTTTGATCTGGAAGCTCTAAATTTTGACTACAGCATTTTTGGTGCTTCCAATTTAGAGTTTCTTTTGAAATTTGACTGGTGTGTTTCTTCTATTTTAATTTTGTTCTCTTATAATTACCAGAGATATTCTGGTGTGCCCTCTGGTACCTCAGAGCTCAGAGTATTTGTTTGCTTTTAGCTACTTTTTTATATAAAAATTCAACAAAAGTAGACTGAGGCACATTTTCTCCGTGCAAGATAGCAAGAAAATATTTTATTAATAGAGATACTACCTCAGTGGAACTGAAGATGCAACTCATTTTTTTAATCATAGAATAAAGAATAGGAAAGAGTAGGTAAGGGAATGACATAATTGGTTACAGGGTTGGTGACAACATCAAGTTGATAGCAACATGACTGAACATTAAAGAAAGTGGGCATCCTTTCCATTTAAAAGAAATGTTTGTGTATTTGTGAGACCCAGCTGTATCCCAAAGCTATTGATAGTAGACCCAGGATAGCAAACTCACTGGACCTGGAAGTGAGATAAGACTATTAATCAGGTGAGGATGAACTGAGATGTGACCAAGTCAGCTTGCTGGTCTCATGGAAAACACACAGATGTAAAACAAGCTTCCTTGCCACAAAGTGATTCGTACGTGATGTTAAGATAACAGTTTCCTTAGGATTAGAATGTTTTATAAAAGTATTGAACCTCTAAGCTTAGCTTAGAATTTTTCTTTAAGTGATCAATAGGGAGAACAAACTTTAGCATCTATGAGAGAAGACTGAACTTTTGAACTCATTAGCTTCTTCACTCAGAGACAAAGATGAGGTTTAGTTTGTTACCTAGAAGGCAAAATATGGTTGTAGAATAGACTCAATTACAGAATAAAATAAAATATAAAATGCAGGATCAATAATTAATTTACAGACAGTTCTGGAGTAGATAGGGGGAACCTCACGATTTTCTCCTATTATTATTATTAACCACTGTCCTGCTATATACCTTTGCTATAGTGCTTGTCAAGGGAACTAAGTTCAGCTAGGACCTTTCCTGTTGCTATGTTTATTTAGCTTCCTCAAAATTCTTTGAAATATAGTTTCCTAATTTAAAGTAATGGAGTGGTTATAACCATCTGCATGATCCCCATTGATTTGGTCTATTTTATATCATTTATGTCTCTCTCATAGTAGAAAGATTACAGGACCTATAAAGGTAAAAGTAAAAGTAAGGGGAAGGGAACCTGACTAAGAGGAAGAAAAGGAAGAAAAAATGTGAAACCTTAGATGAAAAAAATAAAAAATATGGGAGGGAATTATTATTACTATTATCATATCCACTAACAATAATATTCATATAGTTCTTTAAGCTTCTCAAAGTGCTTATGTATTTTCTCTCATTTTGCCCTCAAAAGAATCATTTGGAGTAAGTGCTGTTATTATTTACTAGAAAGATGGTCATAACCTGGATAGGAATAAAAAAATTAAGGAAAAAAAATGATTCGAGGGGAAAATAATAAATTCAGTGTTAGATGCATTGAGTTTAAGATGTTTATGAAATAGATTGTCTGAGATATCCAATGGGGAGTTGAAGTGCAAATGTGAAGGTCAAGAAAGAAGTTACATGTGGTTAAACAGATTTTTAGAATCATCAGCATAGAGATGATGATTAGATCAATATAAGCTGAAGAGACCACAAAGAGGAATAAAATAGAGGGAGAAGAAAAGAATATAGAAGACAAATCTATGGGGGGGGGCTGCCATTAGTGGGCATGACCTGGATGAAGTTCCAGCAAAAGAATCTGAAAAGAAATAATCATGCACAAAGGAAGAGAAGTATAGAATAGTGTCATGGAAACCTAGAGAAAAGAGAACATGAAGGAGAAGTTAATAAGTGCTGTTAAAAACTGAAGAGAGTTCAGGCAGGATAAGAACATTTGATTTGGCAATTAAGAAATCATTGTTAAATTTTTGAAGAGCATATCAGATAACAGAATTAAAAAGAGAGTTAAAGGAAGAAAGTGGGGGGACTTCAATAGTAAATAGTTTTCTCAAGTTTAGTCACAAAAAGGAGGATAGATTTAGGTATAAAGAACTTATACTGAAGATAAGTATAAATGTGGGAATGATAGAGAGGCAATCTCCTAAAGAAGATGGAATAGAATGGGACTACTTGATCTTGGAAGAAGAAGGGCTACATCATTATGTGAGAGAGGTGAAAAAGGAAATTGTAACAAAGTTTCTAGGTGATGTGAAATGAATAGAAAGGGAAAAGAGGGAACTTTCAGTTAATGGCATCAATTTTTTTCAGTGAAATATGGACAAGGTTATTATCTGAGAGGATAAGGAAAAAGGGAAACAATGTAAGGTTTGATGAAGGATGAAAAGGTTTAGAAAAGTCACATTGGTAAGTCAGTAAATTACAAAGGTATAAAAAGATGTCCTTGTCATATTGAGGGCTATTTGAGAGTATGTGGACCAACTTAAGATGACTTTACTTTTTCTCTGTCTTAGTTCAGCAGTACATGAAAAAGCAAAAGCAGATAGAAGAAGTAATCCAAAGCTGAGGCCTTGGAAGATCAGCAATAGGATTAGGACAGCAAGGGACTTAAGATAAACTGTCAAGTTGAACTGTCAGTCAACAGACATTTATTAAACACTTAATATGTTTAATCTAATCTAAATATATACAAATAAAAAGACAGACTTTCCTCTCAAAAACCTTACATGTAGTGTGGGAAATAACACATAAAAGGAAACTGAAGGGGGAGGGAAGAAGGAACCCATTTCAGAAGGGTGCTGGGTGCTCTTCTTTAAAAAAGAACTAAAGGGTGGAGGTGTAGAGGGTCACAGACAGTGAGGGAACTCTGGGTAAGATATAAAACGCTTTGGCCCAGAGAGAACCTGCTAACAATGTCTGATTTGGTTCCCCATCCCCATTGTTGCCTCTCACCCTTCCTGAGAAGTCAAGGAAGATGTGACCACCTGTGCTCTACTTGAAGCCAGGTATACTTGCAATAAAGAGGCATTTACATATCAATAGCAGGATGCTTATAGGTAGCACATGTTCAGTGTGTTGTAGTGATGTAATTGTACTAAGGATTTTAGGGACTAAGAGAACTTGAAATAAGCAGACTCCATCTTTGACCACCTTCGTGAGTCCCCTGCTTCATCACTCCTCCACTAAGACCAAGGATCAGGATGGTCCCAAGGTCCCCAGAGAGCTAGTCTGAACACTATATTTTGGCACCCCAATTTGGGGTGTTCTAGAAAGCACACTACATAGAGAGATTAGAGTCATGGTAAAGATGAAAAATAGAGACGGGGGATATAAGTTAAAAAGAGTGGAATGATAGCAGATTTGTTATCTGATAAAAGAATTTCAGGGTTCATGCTTACTTGTGGATAATGACAAGATCTGAGTTTGCAGCTGAGGTGGGGTAGAGGAATAAGTCATATGAAATGAGTAAATTGAAAATTTGAGAATTAGGATATTTGACAGAGTATATGTATGTAGGTTAAAATCCCCTAATATTAGAGAAGGTATTAAAAAGGAAATCGAGGCTATAAGCCAGACACTGAACTTATTGAGGGTATTGTCCTAATGGTAACTAATTATATAACAACTACCAGAATTTTGATTGAGTAGTAGGTATAAATTGAGTGAACCTAAAAGTAGAAGCTACTGCATAAGAGAGAGAAAACTTGAAAGTGGTCATGGGAAGTTCCTTGGAATACAAAGAGATTTCCTTGTATTCCAACTCTCCAGACTTAACTAGTGATTCAAGGACAGTGAGTGAAAGTGCAAACATTGTTGGAAAAAGTGACCAGAGATGTGGGTTATCAGACTGGAGCAGATGTCAATGGCAGCCAGAAGATGAAAGGAGTAAGAAAGGAAAAGATTTAAGAAGAAAGTGACTCAGTTGGCTACAAAGCAGGCATTCCAGGGAACAGAGCAGAAGGGGTGGGTCATTTAGTGGGTACCACTTTAGAGTGAGACCTTTGGGGTAGGGAAGTTCTGTTGTGGAAAGTGAAAGAAGCTCACAGTGAAAGAATGGAAAATGGGATTGAACAATGACAGAAAGTCCAAATTACTGAGATGGGAAGGGTAATGACCTGATGAGAAGAATCTATCAATCACTGAGAAATAAATTCAGATAGATTATCAACAACCAACAATTTGGCCTCAAGGCTGAGTTCTCTTGGAATCTTAGGCAGAGGAAGGAACAATTGAAAGGAGAGGATGGAAGGATATTTTTTTTTTCCTTTCCTCAAAAGTTTGGACCAAAGTGGAAGCAGCCTACTTAACTGAGAAAGAAAACATGAAAAAATATCTCTACAAATAAAATATAGATGTGATAAAATGGAGATAATCACAGAGGGAAAGTATTAGGCTTAAAGGAGACAGGGAAATTCTCCTTGAAGAAGACAGGATTTAGGCTGGGACCTAAAGAAAACCAGGAAAGACAAGCATAAGGGACAGACAATGAAAAGAGATGAAGTAGAAAGTGACCAATGATATAGAGGAGTAGACATCTTTGATTCTAAAACCCTTTAATCTTCTCCAAAATAGAAATTATACACCAATGATAAAGCAATGTCAGCTATCTCTGTGATCTAAAATATCAAGAACCCCAAAGAAGTTTTTTTAAATCATGAACATTAAAAATGTCTATGTTTTGCTCACTCAGTATCCCTCCCCTCCTTACTACTCTTCTACCAGTTGGAAGATTGCAGTAGTAGACCAGTTCACAAACGTGGAATAAAACCTAAGCCCATATCTCAGAATTCCCATCTTATATCCACTACTATGAAAATCTGGGCTTCAGGCTGCAGGCCTGAAGGCCTTAGTGACCAGAACTGTTCCAGAACTTCGTACTGCAAAAGATTTCTATAGGAGAGCAGAAGAGCAGAAGGAAAGATGTAGGAAACCTTTGAGGGCTTGAAATAGACCTTAACCCCATAGTTTGTTCCACCTTCCCTCCCCATCCAAGAGCCTTAGAGATCCAAACTCCAAAGGTTAGAAACCAACTCCTAGATGCAATAATACCAGAGCTCTGAACTACTGGGCCAGGGAACTGAGTAGCAGATAGAACAAAATAGAATCCTGGAAGTGGGGGGCAAGGGCTTACACTTCAATATCACTCCAATACGTCTGAGGGAAAGAGTTCAGCATCCTGACAAAGCCAGTTCTGTTCTCCTACCACCAAAGGTCATTTGTGGCAACTATCTAGGCTAGAAAACTATAAATTATCCAATGTGGGAAGGCTGAAATACTCTGTGATCCATTATCCAGAAAAACCACCGTCAAAGGGGAGAGACTCAGAAAATGACCAACAGGGGAAAATAAAAGATTTACCAGAATTTCCAGAGATCTCAGAAGGAAGAAAATTCAAAGGCCTGCAGCATAAGCAAATAAATCAACAGGGAAAACATTAACAGTGGCAGTTAGATCTAGTTAACTACTTCAGGCATCTATGAATAAATATTGCAAAATGAAAGTAACAACATTTAATAAGACAGATGACCCTATGGGATTTGAAAATAATGTGGAACTACAACATGTTCTTTCTCATTGGTTTAAAATAAAGAAATAAGTATCACAGTAGAAATAGTTGGCAGAATAGAATCAATTTCATTTTTTATGCTATACTAATCAAATTACCAAAGCGATACTTTATAGAATTTGATAAAATAATAATAAAATTCATTTGAATAAATGAGAGTTAGAACATCAAGGGAAATGATAGAAAGAGGTATGAATTAAGGGTAAATGGCACTTCCAAAACTCTATTAGAAAGCAGTAGTCATAAAAATCATGTGGTATTAGTTAAAATGTAGAGATCAATGGAATAAACTAGGAGAGAATCAGAAATGATGGAACTGAATAACACAGTATTTGATAAAGTAGAAAATTTAAATAAAGTACCTAGGAAAAATTTATTTGATAAAAACGTCTGGGAAAACTGGAAAAGTCTGATAAAAATTAATCAGTTGACTTGAGTCATTATATATTTATTAAGTGTGTACTATGTGGCAGGCACTGTGCTAAGCAATGGGAATACAAATAGAGACAAAACACAGTCTCTGATTTAAGGAGCTCACAACACAGTGGGAGAGAAAACAAGGAAACAAATATGTACAAGCAAGCTAAACACAGTATAAATAAGAAATAATTAATAGAGGGAAGACACTAAGATTAAAATGGTTTAGGAAAGGCTTCCAGTAGAAGATGAGATTTTAGCTGGAGTTGAAGGAAGCCAGTAGGTGGGATGAGAAAGGGGATCATTCCAGGCATGAAGGACGTCAGAGAAAATGCCTGGAGCAAAGAGAATGGCTTATTTGTGCAAGAGCAAGAAGGTCAGTGTCACTGGATTTAAGAGTTTGGGGGAAGGGATAGGAATAAGATGTAAAAAGACTGGAAGTTATCTTTAATGACATAAAGAGGATTTCAGGTGATATGGTGATACGGAGCCACTGGAATTTATTCAGTGGTAGCATGAAATGGGGTATGCTTTAGGAACATCATTTTTCCAGCTGAATGGAAGATTGATTGCAGTGAAAAGAAACTAGAGACAAACAGACCCACCAGCAGGATATTACAATAGTACAAATGTGAGGTGATTGAAAAAAAAAACCTGCATTAAGTTGATGATAGTATAAAAGGAGAGGAAGGGATATGTTTGAAAGAAGTTTCAAAGGTAAAACTAGGATAGAACTTAGAAATAGATTGGACATGAAGAGCAAGAGATCATTAAGTAAGGGTCAAGGATGACTCCTAGCTTGTGAACTTAGAGAACCAAGGGGATAGTAGTGCCCTAAAGAGTAATAGGAAAATAGGCCAGCGGAGAGGTTTAAGGCAAAAGATAGTAAATCCAGTTTTGGACATGTTGAGTTTCAGTTCAATTGGAAATTATTATATATAGAAAAGACTGGAAATTAAAAGAAAGGCAGGATATGAGAATAGTCGAAATAGAAATAGTAATTAAATCCATGGAAGCTGATGAAATCATTGAGGGAAGTTATATAAAGAAAAAGAGAAGAGGGCCAGAATAAAATCCCTATATAATGCCAATATTTAAAAGGATATGCTCTGGTGACTTTGTTTGGCCTGTGGCAGGAAGGGGCTGAGGGAGAAAGCAGAGAGGAGTCCTTTCATTTAAATGCAGTGTCCACTGCAGAAACAATCTCAACTTTCAATACATAATAGTGGACCCAGTCTGAGTGGTTGTGAGATTTTCCTCATGTTTGTTTAGCAGCAAATGCATAAAAGTAAAGGCCATAGATAATGGGAGAGTTGGCAGGGTAGTGAGTGATATAATAAGGAGATGAGAATTCAAGATGATAGTGGAACGTTGAACTTCTTTCCCAAGGGGCCAAGATGGGTAAAAAGAACAAGGATTATCTAACATAGTGGAAATGGCTTGGGAGAGAACTGACCAGTCAAAGAATTGTAGGTATGTGGATTAAAACTGGACTTCGGTAAAGGAAGATTCAGGGGAAATCACATTTGTAGGTGATGGCAAATTAATCTTAAATCAACACCTCATATCATATTCCATAATAACTTCTAAATAGAAAAAAGTAACCTTAATATTTAAGATCATGTAAAAAACTGGAAGAAAAGCAGATCATATATCTCACCCAACTCTGGGTAAAAGATGCATTCTTAATCAATCAAGAGATAAAGGCAATTACTAAAAATATAATAGATTACTTTGACCACATGAAATTGAAAACTTTAACACAGTCAAAATTAATATATCTAGGATAGAAAGGAAAGAAGGGGGAAAAATTTTTGTATTAAATTTGTATAAGGGTTTGATATCTAAGGTATAGAAATGATTAATAAAATATATGTATAAAAGTATATATATATGTAATATATATTAGTATATATACATATATTAGTATATATTATATATGCTATATATTAGTATATATACAAATGACATATATATACTATATATTAGTATATATACATGTGACATATATTACATATATTAGTATATATATTAATATATAATATATTATATATTTGTATATATATACATTATTGAATGTATATATATTATATATTAGTATATATACATAATATATATTAGTATTTATACATATGACTAATAAAGGATATATGGACTTCAAAACCTGCAGGAATCATTGGATTCCTGACACATGAAGTGATGGACAATAGATTGCTTTTGGACTATTTCTTGACTGCTGAAGGAGGTGTATGTGTGATTGTGAATTGATAGCTATTTTTTACACCTTCCTTCTGGGACTCATGGAAATCGTTATAGTATTTTGGTTATTCATATTGTTTGTTATATTACTGCTTGCTTGTATGATATTACAACTTGCTTATGTGATTTCTCCCATGGTAATGGATTTAACCACTGCTGTATACCTGCTTCAGTTAAAACAAAAGAAAGGGCGAGATGAAGAGGGCACAGTCAGTGGGAAAACTCTGGGTGAGGTATAAGAGCCTTCAGCCCAGAGGGAACCTCTTAACAATGTCTGGTTCACCTCCCCATTTCCCCTAAGGGCTCTCAGCTTTCCTGAGAAGTCGCGGGGCAGTGACAACCTATGTTAAGAATGAAGTAGAGTGATACCAGGTAAAAGAGTGATACCAGTTGGCAAACTACATACAATAGCAACTTGTTTATATGGTCCCACCATGCTCAGAGTTGTTTTTGTTACATTATATAAAGGGAAAATCCTTGAAATAAACGGATGCTATTTTTCCACCATCCTTGGGAGTCCCACCTCATCACTTCTTCACTAGGAAGATATATTTTAGTCACCCTGTTGTGGGGGCGCTAGAAAGCAAGACACAATATGTGGCAACTGTGAGAAGGGAGCATTGTAAGCACAGAACACCACCTCATTGCCGGCAAATAGGCCTCCTGCACAGCATTGCTGAGAATATACATGCAGGATGTAAATGGGATGTTTCCTAGTCTGTAAAATCAGCTGCAATTCAGCAAGGTTAGCAATCAAAGAATTCTGAGGTTGTAGAATGGCTTTCTCAGTGCCTTTGAGCACTTGGACAGCATATAAGCTGTCTGATATGATGTTAATGGGCTCTGGGTTTCTCTTACATCCTTTCAAGATGTCATATAAAGGCTGCATCAAAGAAATAGGAATAGGGGCATGAGCCCTTAACCATTGAATCTGTCCAACTGCTTTCTGAAATAAGTTCAGAGTATTTACCTTGTCT
This sequence comes from Sarcophilus harrisii, assembly GCF_902635505.1. NCBI lineage: Eukaryota > Metazoa > Chordata > Mammalia > Dasyuromorphia > Dasyuridae > Sarcophilus > Sarcophilus harrisii. The sequence continues at coordinate 201,911,237 of NC_045426.1, forward strand.
AATTATAAGTTAGGTATCTGATTAGCAACTGCAGAGGTCCCCATGCAGAGTCCCATGTAAATGATGGGATAGTTATGTTGGATCTTTTTGGGGGCTACCACCAGTCCATGTTCAGCAAGAACACTTGTGGTCTCCATCAGCAGGGCAGAGAGATCTTTCCTTCTGCTCATTGATAACAGTATATCATCCATGTAATGCAGTATCATGGCATGAAGCCATGCCTTCCTAACGGGCTCTAGCAATTGTGCTGTGTATACCTGGCACAGGTGGGAAACTATAACACATCTCTTGGGGGGAGAACTTTCCATTGGTAGCTTCAGATCAGGCCCTGCATTGTTTATGGAGGGAATGGTAAAAGTAAATCTTTTCTTATCTTCTGGGACCAAAGGGATGGAGAAGAAACAATCTTGTATGTCTTTTATGGGCCAGAACTTGAAACAAGGTGCTTAGTTAGTGGAATTGACGGAGACAATGGTTATTTACCATGGTGCTTAGCAAGTCTCTAGTTTAGCATATGTACTTAGTACTTATTATAGTTCTACAAGATTCACACCTTTGATAAGAGAGCGTATATAAGCTAGGAGCCTCAGCCAGGATTCAGTCAGGGAGATTCAGAAGCCAGAGAAGGAAGGCTAGAGCTCAAGCTCTCAGAACCAAGGCCAGACTGAAAGGCTCTCCAGAAAGCTGCCCAGCCCCAGGAAGGAGATAATAAAGGATCTGGACTATAAGAAAGCTAACTGGGCACAAAAAAGGAGACAAGATTTGGAAAGAGACAATAAAGGATTTGGACTTTAACCCCTGGCTACTCGTGTGGTGATTACTGAACTGAAAGGAAGGTGCCTCCAGAAACCCCAAGAAAACCTCAACAGAGAATATTACATTTTAGAGAGAATATTACATATGTCGATTACTGTAACTAGACAGTCAGTGGGTACTAGATTAGGAGATGACTTGTCAAGCTGTAAGACTCCCATAGGTTCAATAGTAGCATTAACGGCCCTAAGGTCCACTAGCATTCCAAATTTCTCAGATTTTTTTCTTTATAACAAATACAGGGTTATTCCATGGACTGGAATATGTCTATATGTCTATATGTCCAGCCTTCAACTGTTGTTGCATAATTTCTCATAAAGTTTGGGCTTTGTCCACTGAGAAAGGCCATTGAGGTACCCAAACAGGGGTGTGAGATTTCCATGGAAATGGTGTGGGCATGATATGAAAGGTGGTGCCCAAACCCCCAATGACCCCAATAAAAAATCCTGGGAGATGATATATAAACTGAAGCCCCACAAGCCTTCAATTATGTCCCTGCCCCATAGATTGTATCTGAGACCTGCGACTACCAGGGATTAGAGTATCCCCTGTTTTTCTGCAAACTGCCAGGGCAGGTCTTCCGCTGCAACCCCTTTAGCTATAGCAACCGCAAGGGCATCCATTTGAAAGGCACTGGAGCCAACGTTCTCACATCTCTTTATCATCTCTTCTAGGCCAGCCTCCCCATCTACAATGAGCATGGCCTTCTGGCAGTTAGTACTGGCATTCTCCTGTGCCAATTTCTGTATAAGGAGGCTGGAGGCCTGAGTTCTCAACAGCCACCTATAGGCGGACCACAAAATCAGGAAAAGGTTCATCTGGGCTCTTTTAATTCTAGTCATTGAGGGCTTCTGTTTTCTAGGAGCCTAAATTTTACTGAATTCTTGTTGGGCACATTGAGACACAGCTGCATATACTGCTGCATCATATTGCATTTGATCTTCATTTTTTTAATACTTTCCAGATTTCTGTATTATTTGTTCTAAACTTGTCTGGGAATCTCCAAAGACTTCACAAAAGGGCACAGAGGGAGCAGATGGGAGACATATCTCCTCAGGGAGGGCAGGGGATGAGGGAGAAGGCCTTGGAGACAGAGGCGACCTTCCCTCTGCTTTCTCCTCCCTCATCTTATCATTGTCTTTTTTCTCAAGGCCATATGTCTCTCTGTTTACTTTCTCATTACTCTTCTTATCCCTGCTTCCTCCAGTTCCATCATATCCACTTCCTGCTTCTTCCTCACTACCTCTTCCTTCTTTCATGTCACTTCCACCTCCTTCATCTTCCTGTTTATTTCCTGATTCTTTCCCACAGCTAACTTCCACCAGCTCCATTTTATGAGCACAGCTGGTCCAGGTGAGTGCTGGTTTATGACCCTCATTTGTTTAACGACTCTCCATTTGCACTTCATTATTTACTTTTAACAGATTGTGGCTTGCACCTCTTAAAGTGCCCCCAATCACTTGATAAATGAGGTGATGCAGTTCTCAGATGGCCCCCTGTGTTTCCTTATCATAGGAAGCCATCTGACTACCTACTACCTTCTACTTTTTAAAATCCATTTCCAATCCTGCTTGCTTTACTATTCTCTAAGCTTCTGTCTCTAGCCCATCCTGGTCTGGGACCCTCACAATAATTTGTCCCATTTCCTAACTTTCTACTCATTTTAGAGCAGAGTTCTGTCTCTTCTCCCACCTGTAGGCCTGCTACAGGTGAGGTCCTAGCCAAAATTGTCCCTGTTCAGGCTCCACTTGTGGCGTCCCTTTTGGGTTACTCTAACTGCTCATCCATCGATGGCACAGCTAGGCCACATTTACCCGTCTTCAGGCACCTGCCCCAATAACACAGAGAGAGACCACCAGGAGGTAGGGGTGAAGTGAAAGAGAACTAAGAGTACTAAGGAGGGAGACATGATACCTGGGGTCAGAAACTGCCTCTTGGGGCTAAGCCCCCCTCCACGTAGGACTTGCCTGCGCCTCGGTATTTCTCATCCTTCAGGTCCTCCCACTTGCCTTGAATTGCATTCCTTGCTCCTCAAGGCTTTTTAGCCCTTACATAAGTATTTACAGTTACATGAAATAATGTTCAAAATCATTAATAGCAAGAGAAAAGTATATCAAAAGAACCCTGAATTTTCATTTTACACCATGAAATTGATAAAGATGAAAAAAATGGCAATAATCAATGTTAGAGGAGTGGTAGAATAATAGACACACTTTGTTGTGAGAGATGATTGCAATCATTTTGGGGAACAACTTAAAATTATACAACTAAGGAAATAAAATGTACAAAACCTTTGAATTGAAGACTCCATTACTGAATTTATACTTCAAGGAAACAAACCATTGAGAAGAAGAACGTTCCCATACATTTCAAAATATCATAGAAGTATTTTCCATGGTAGCAAAGAGTTAGGAGTGGAAAAAAAAAAAGTAGATACCAATTCTTTGAGAAATGATTGAACAAATTATGACACATAAATGTAATGGAATATTATTGTTTTGTAAGAAATTAAATATGTAATGAGTACAACGAAACACAGAGAGATCTCCATGAATTGATGCAGAGTGAAGCATAGAAAACCAAGAAAAAACAATGATTACAATGTAAGTGTAAACACACACATAATAAAAAAGTGAATATAATGAATTTATAATGATCAAGAATGAGAAGATCTTCCTTAATCTATCCTTTTATGGAGGTAGGGGATCATCATCAGGTACTTTTTTCACATTCTTTTTGGATTTTTCCCAATGTATTTAATTGTGTTGATTTTTCTACCTTGTTATTTTCTTCCTTCTTCCTCCCTCCCTTCTCTCTCTCTCTCTTCCCTTTTTTTCCTTCTTTTTTTTTTCTTTAAAAAATACTATTTGTCTATAAGAAACGATCAGCAGGATGTTTTCAGAGAGGCCTGAAGAGACTTACATGTGAAGTGAAATGAACAGGACCAGGAGATCATTGTACACAGCAACAACAAGATTATAAGATGATCAATTCTGATGGACGAGCCTCTTCTCAACAATGAGATGATTCAGGCCAGTTTAAATGATCTTTTGATGAAGAGAGCCATCTGCACCCAGAGAGAGGACTGTGGGAACTGAGTGTGGATCACAACATAGCATTTTCACTCTTTTTGTTGTTGTTTGATTGCATTTTATTTTCTTTCTTATTTTTTTCCTTTTTGATCTGATTTTTCTTGTGCAGCATGATAATTGTATAAATATATTTGCATGTATTGGATTTTACTTAGGTTTTTACCATGTTTAACATTTATAAGATTACTTGCCATCTAGGGGAGAGGATTGGAAAAAAGGGGGGAAATTGGAACACAAGGTTTTGTAAGGTTCAATGTTGAAAAATTATCTATACATATATTTTGAAAATGAAAGGTTTTAATAAAAATATTTGTTATGTAGAATAGGTCTCTTGAGGATAAGTATGATGTTTTAAAAATAGACATCAATAGAAACTTCCTTTTCTAAAGAAAATGCATGAGTGTTGCATGTGAGATATAGCAAGGAGGTCAGTGTATATAGAATAAGGAAAGGAGTAAGATTTCAGAAAGCTGAAAAGTTAGAAAGAGGATAGATTGTAGTGTTTTAAAAGCCAAATAAAGAATTTAATGCAATCTTCCTGTTTTGATTTTTGAATGCAAAAATTAAATAATGCCCTTAAAAGTGATCTTTCCTGGCTCAAGAACTTTCACTGCTATCTGGTGACTCTGTTGGGCCTGTGGTGGTAAGTGGCTGAGGGAGGGAGCATAACGAAGCTCTTTCATTCAAAGTACAGAATCTATTGCAGAAACAATCTCAACTTTCAACCACAATTCCCTCATTCCTTCCCTACTCTCTAATAAGTATAGTCATTCGATCCTGAGGTCTGAGACAGAAAAGTAATTTAGTACTACCCAGAGAATTTTGTTCGTGTACCTCTAAACACAGTTTGAGACTTGTTATTCTTCTCATGACTAATTGGGGCTAATGTTTCTGAGAAAGCTACCCCAGATTCCATTGAACCTAAATACCAACTTGCTCTGGATCCTGATTGCTTTGTATCTCTAATGAATGATGCTGAAGGAGTCATGGCTTTCCTCTTTTAACCCTTTTAACATATTTCATTAAAATTATTTTCAAAACCCCTTCAAGACCATGAGAATTAATATTTTAATTCAGGGATGGGCAAATTACAGCCTCTGGATCAAATCCTAGGCTATCTGTTTTGGTACAGCTTGTGCTAAGTATGATTTTTTACATTTTCAAATACCCTGCCTTTATAATACAATGGGACAGGATCTTCTGTTTTTAAAATACAATGTCTTTTAAAATGGGAAAAATATTTTTAGCTTAAAGCTCATAAGACACAGGCACAGCAAATGGATTTGGCCAGTAGTCAATAGTTTGCCAGCCACTGAAAACTTCCATGACACATTGTTAGTGCTGGGCTTCACGGAGTCATCAGGGATGAGGAGAAAGCTTACAATATTCTCTTAAATAAATCGGCACTTTTTTGTTCCCCAGCAGAAAAAGGAAGAACTGATGCTTAACTAAGCTCCCCTCTAAATCCTTTTTAAGTCCTCCCCCTCTCTAGACTATATTCGCTCAGCTACTTTCAAGATAAGACTTGGTATGGTTTGACAGCAATTTTACAATTCAGAAAGTTCCATAAGTTCCCAATGTTTTAAATTAAATACAAACTTGTTATTTGGCAAACTTGAGAGAGGACCACTCTGCCTTTTTCTTGGTAATTTTGCCAAAGGACAGAAAGATGTGGAAGGGGATATCTCCTCACTCCAGCACCCATTTTCTTTCAGAAAAGCTACTTACCCAAGAGAAGACATTATACTCATCAGGGAACAGGTCAAATGATGGACAATTAGCTCACTGTCTTTCTCTCCTCCCAACCTCCTACCTTATGGTAGGGGAGTTGATACTTATTCAGATTCTCCAATCTCATATATAATATTGTATTTCTTGCCTCCTCAATGGTTGGGGTGGCGGGTGGAGGATAATGGAGATGGGGAGACAATTTGGGAATTTAAAAAAAAATCTACCTCCTATCAAAAATTTCTGTTTCTGTTGATCATTATTCTACTAGTCTCCTTAAAAATATCCTATTATTTTCTTCCTGAAAAGTCTGTTCCTTACTTTCTGTCAAAACGATTTTCCTTCTGTAGATCTGACCATAGCACTCTCCTATTCCATAAATTTAATTGACTTCCTATTACTTTTAGAATAAAATAGGAACTTTCATTTAACTCTTGAAACCCTTTACTACCATTCCCAGTCTGTCTTTTTCAGCCTTGTTATTCATTATTTCCCTTCCCAAACTGATTCTCCTTTTTACACAATGCCTTCTTTGCTAATTATACACTTTCTCTTCATGCCCATTCTTGTAGAATTTCTCACTTTTTTCAAGTCGCAACTTAGACAATTTTTCTATTCAAAGCTTTTATTAATGCCTCTTTTAAACTAATAGAATCTCTCCTCTCTAATTACCTTGTATGATAACTAACTAGTATATAGTTACAAACTCTATATTTACTTGCTATCTTGCTCCTTGATTATAGATATTGTTTCAGTACATGGATTTGAATTAGAATTTCTGGCACAGTGTCTCATAAATAGAAAGGATTTAATATATGCTTGGTGCATGATTTAGTTAGTTGTGACTACTGGTTGCCTGAAAAAAATAGAAAAAATATGAAATATCTGTCATCAAAAATAACTGATTAGAAAAGAGTTAGAGAGGGAACTAAACAAAACAAACAGGAATTAGGGTGAATCTGTTTTGGTTTTCTGTTCATAAAAGAGAAAAAAAGGAAAATATGATTAAAAAAAATACAAAAAAGTATAGAAAATAATATTTCTCAAAATCATATGCATGAGAAAATTATATTAAAAATAGATATGAGAAAGAAGGAGTAAGGAAAGAGTTCATCTAGTAGAACAAACGCAAGTACATATATACAGATACATATTTACATTAAGCATTTGTGCAAAAATACAATAAGTCCAATGGAGAAATAGGGCACAAAGAGAAAGTTAGAGGAAGAATAGTCAGGGGAAACAAATTAAACAAACTTCATTTTAGAGGGTGGTTCCCAAAAAGGTATTTAAAGGGGACAAAAAAAAAAAACAAAACAGTGATCTAAGTAAATATAGATTCCAGTCTACTTTGTCTACCTTCTCTTTTGAAAGGAGAGGACTGGAAAAGTAGATTAAATTAAAGGGAATTGGATTCAAGTGAATAATTGTAACATTGAGTGGAACTGGAATGATAAAAAAGGATAAAAGCATGGCTAATGAAGCAGTAAAAAGATATTGTTTATAAAGAACACACTTAAAGACTCAAAGAGGCATGGAGAGGGCAGAACCAAGATCAGGGAGTAAAGGCAAGGACTTAACCAAACTCTTCTTCCAAACCCTTTAAGTGATGACTCTAAATAAATTTTAGAGCATCAGAACACATTAAAAAATTTAAGTGGAACAATTTTCCAGCTGAAGTAATTTAGAAGGTCAGCAGGAAAGATCTGTGGTGCCAGGGTGGGAGTCCAACAGGCAGTCCCTGTGCCAGGGCAGTTCCAGCCCCAACCTGCATACCAGCAAAGTAGGAATGCACCTTGGGGCCCCTAACCTTCTAAATTGGAAAAATGAGAAAAATATTCTGATCATATAATATTTTTTATTCCCCTTAGCTACATGTAAAACATGTGAAGTAAGCAAAACAGTTCCATAAAAGTTAAAATATTTATAGCAGCTCTTTGCTCAGGACAAAGAATTAGAAATTGAAGGAATATCCCTTAATTAGGAATAGATGAATTAACTGTGGTATGTAATTATGATGGAATAATATTGTTCTATCAGAAATGATGAGTTCTCAGAAAAATCTGGAAAGTCCATTATGAATTAAGTAAAGTGAAAACTACTGTGTACAAAGTAATAGCAACGTTGTACGATGATCAGTATTCTCAGCAATACAAGGATCCACGACTACTCCAAAGGACCTATGATGAAAAAGTCTATCCATACCCAGAGAAAGAACTGATTGGATCTGAATACAGATTGAAGCATACTCTTTTTAAAAACTTATTTTTAAAGGTTTTTTTTGGGGGAGGGGAAATCTATTTTTTCTTTTTGCAATATAACTTTTATGGAAATGTTTTGCTTAATTTCACATGTGCCTTTTTTAATGGGATGTGGGAGTGGGGAGAAAAAAAGAAAATCTGGAACTCAAAGTTTTAAAAACAAATGTACTTGAAGGGAAAAATTTATTGAATAATGGGAAAAAATAGATAGCAAAAGAGTTGAAGACATTATAACTAAAATCCGGAGCTTCTAGGTTTATAAATATATATATTTATACATGTATACATGTATGTATATACATATACGTGTGTAATATATATTCATATTATAATATAAGTCTGTTATATATGTGTGTATATTAATGTATATACATGTGTGCATATTATATATATATATATTTATACACACACACATATGTTAAGCAGGCAGAAGGAATTCAAGTACTAAGACAGTCAATTTCATACATGATTTAGCAACTATCAGTATAATGGATCAGAGAACTTGAAATACGATTATTCCAGAAGTTAAAGGACATAGGCTTACAGTTAAGAATAATTTCTCTGCAAACCTAAGCGTCATCCTATGGGAAAGAAATTCTGAATGTCTGGAGCTATCCATGCTGCTGAGAACAAACATGTGAATCCCTATATCTTCATCCTTTTCTCTCACTAGAGATAGCTTTTCACAATCCCTGCTTTTCTGTTTCACTGTTGTTTTAAAATCAGTTTACTTAAGATATTTTAAAATGTGGATATGGGTTTCATTGCCCAGAGGAAGTCGAGAGGACCATATGTCATAAAGCACTCAACAGAAAGAAGTAGAAGACTTTAAATTGCAATATATTTGAATGAAAGAAGCAGGGAGAGAATTTTTCTTTCTAATAGTTAGAACCTTTCTAGAAAGAAGTATGTTATTTCCTATTTCTAGAGCATCCTAAAAGGATAAAAAATATAGTGAATCTAGACCATCCAAAACTAAATCTGGTACCAGAGATATGGAATAGTCAATGTGTTGCATAATCCTTCACATTCTTAGTGGTGTTGATCTGGAAAGAACAGATTTAATATCGAATAGACACAAAGTAAAGCACAACATTTTTAGTTCTATTCAACAAGTATTTTCCCTTTTAACTTGCATTTGTATTTATTATTGATCTTACTCAAAGGTATAGTTATCCCATATTTACCACTTAGTAGGAGAAACTGATACTTCTTTACTGTCTATATCTCTATGATTCTCCAATGGACAGACTATATATTTTTGATAATAGAGGTAAGTCATTCTGGTATTATCAAGTTCTGAATAATTCACATAAAGATAATTATTAAATGACTTATATTGAGTAAATGAAAACACAATTATTAAATGTTTACTATGTACAAAGTACTTTGATAATCTTTGGACATCAAAAAAGAAAAGCAGTGACAACTGTTCTTGTTAAGCACTTCATATTCTAGTATGGAGTCTTCTCCTTTAGGAAAAGACTTATATAAGAAATTTTAGCTACAAATCAGACGAAATGATCCATGGTCCTAAGTGTGCAGTATTACAGAAGGTACTAATGGGTTCCACTGACAAAATTACTTCTGTTTCTGATATTGAAACTCTCTGATATTTGCCTAGGATTTAGGTTGTAAGAACTTTCTTTTCTGGTTCTTCAGTAGTCATGACAGTTAAAGCAAGGGTTAGAATATCTGCAGAAGCAGCTGTCAAATCACAACCTGATGAAGAAAGGATGTTTTCTTTGATAAGAGATATTAGGACTGATTCATAAGCAAGATGGTTATGTTGGAGCTATTACCATGGGTCTTGCCCTCAAGACTATCTCCATCAGTGTTTGAGTGGAGATGCTGGTAAAGGTCATGGTGGTGATTTGACTCACCTGCAACATGATGTCTCTTGTCTTTTCCTTTTACTATTTCGACAAAACTAATCTATTTGCCTCATAACAGCAATTGTTAAGGATGGTAAATATTTTAAAATTATAACTAATTCACCTAGAATATATATAAATTCATGGTCTATGCTGCTTAAATCCAAATGTTTTGGCTTCTCTTTTTAATAAAATGATTTCATTCAAGTTAAACATTTGCTAAGTAACTACTGAAGGCAGGTGGTGGGTGGTAGGCACATAAGTGAGAAGATGCATTTTCTTCCTTTAAGAGGAAAAAACCTCATATGCAAATGACTATAATACAAAATTTAAAAATACTTAAAATGACAATGTAGAACAGTTTAGAGGAAGAAAAAATTTCTTCTAAGTAAATAACAAAGAAGATATACACAGTGCAAAATGGTATAGTGGCTTTTCCTTAACAAATATACTAACTCCCTATTTAGGATTGTGGGCAAAAAGTTCCACAATCCAAAATCATGTGTTTCACAGCCAGCAGGATCTCAGAGGCTCTGTGTCCCAACTTTACAACACCTAGAATCCTCTCTGCAACAAATGCAAGAGTTACTGATCCCTTGCTTTTAGAGTTACAATGAGAATAGGGTCCCACTAACTGATTGTGGAATCCATTACTACCCATAGGTCAGTGTAGGGTTGATGAGGTTAGTGGCAGTTTAGAGAGTTGTGGGAATCCCCTTCTGGTCGGCACAGGTCTTTCATGAAAGAATTCACGAACCCAAAATATTGAATGGAAAAATTTAATGGAATGGAAAAATATATATATATTATTGGATGAGAAGTCAGCTTTGCTAGGAAGACTGACTTCCGAGTGGCAAAATCCTATTAAGGAAATGGAAGCTGGCACTGAGAAGAAAATGTCTTCACAGCAGCCAGGAGTCCTGGCAGCTATGCCAAAAAGGCAAAGCATGCTACTTTGGACATTCTGCAAAGAAATAAGAGAACAGAAACCTATTTTATGAGCAGATCTTAGCAGGGATCTGGGGACAGTTTGAGCTGATCAGACCAGAATTTCCTAATTGAATGAAATTACTTTGAAGGTTTTTTCAACCTGAATTTGAATGGGGATCCGGCTATGGGGGGGGGGGGGGGGGGGGGGGGGGGGGGGGGGGGGAGGGGGGTAAAGGGAGGGTGGATGATTTGCCTTAAAAAGGCCCAGCCTGAGAAATATGCTCTCTCATAGACTCTATGGAGTCTGGTTCACCAGGAATCTCCCTTCTTTTACAGATCAAAAGGAGCCACAATTTTAGAGTTATAATTTTATATTAAAGGGAACATAGTTTCACTCCCTCCTTAGGGTTCTTTGGGTGATTAAATTCATCTCAATTCAATTCAACAAATGCTTTTAAATGCGTACTATTTCTAAGTCACTGTTCTAGGGTCCAGGGACACAAAAACAAATAGAAATTCTATAGAATTGCATTTATACAAATAAATAAATAGGTTATACTTTGAGGAAAAAGAGCACTAGGGGATAAGGAAAGGTTTTCCAAAGGAGATGTTAAAAAGAATTCAGAGACAAAAGTAAGGAGGGATTATTTGGGGTATGTGGAGAAGTCAGGGAGAACATGAAATTCCATCTCCCACCTCTCTGATTTTGCAGAAGCTAGAATTCCATGTTCTAGACCAGGAAAAACAAGTAGGCCACTTTGGATAAAATATAAAGTGCTTAAAGTTGAAGAATATTAAAAGAATTTCACCAAATAGTGAAGGGCTTTAAATGTCAAAGTGAAGAATTAATATTTTATCCTAAAAGCAAAAGGAAATCACTAAAGTGCTTAAGATAGCAACTAAACCAATTTTTAGGATTAGAAAGGATCTTAGAAGCTCCAAATATAATCCCTTCATTTTACAATTGAGGAACTGAGGCCAAATGACTTGTTCAGTAAAATATAGAGAGCAAATGTCTAAGGTAAAATTTTAATCCAAGTATTGTTTATTTCAACACAGTTCTCTGTCTACTATGCCATACTATCTCTCAAGCTCTTGGAACTTCCTGAGAAACAGAGATTGGAGAGAGAATGAAAGCATGGGAGACCAGTCAGGAGACTAATGCAATTGCAATAGTCTAAAAGAAGTGAAAAGAGCCTAAATTAGGATGGTGACCAATGTGTGACTATAGGAAAAGAGATGGACAAAGGAAATGGGAAGTTAAAGTTGATGATATTTGGCAAATGAATTAATATAGGGACTCTAGGACTGGGAAGATTTCGGTATGACTCCAAGGGTGGTACTGTTTTGAAATAAGAAAATTTGGAGGAGAATAATGAGTTCCATTCAAAGTTGAATTTGAGGTAACAGTGGGACATCATGTTTCAGAAATCCTACTTGCAATTGATGATATGAGGTGATTCAGAAGAGAGATTAAGCGAGGATATGTAGATCTGGGAATCATCTGCAACATGAGAATCTGAGAAGATACCCAAATGAGAAAGTATAAACAAAGAAGAAAAGGAACCTAAAACAGAGGCTTGGGCACAGAATTATGGATGGGACTTGGATGATAAATCCAAAAGAAAAAGGAAAAATCAGAGAGATTCAGCAGAAATCAATGTCACAAAAGTCAAGGGGGAAAAGAATAATGAACAACAGAAAATGCAAAGTAATGGGACCAAGGATGAAAACTGAGAGAAATATATTACATTATTTATTACTTCAGAATGGAAAGCTATAGGTAAGTGGCAGTGTTGTTAGGAGCCAAACTGAAAAGGGTTGAAAAAGTTGTAGGAAGTGGAAAAGATGATAGATAGCCATCATTTTTGGAAGAAGTTTGAGAGTGAAATGGAGGTGAAATGATTAATAAGGAGATAGTGTAGCCAACTGAAAACACTTTTAAGATTAGAGAGAGTCTAACACTAGGAAAGTAACCAATAAGGAGGTACTGAAGATGAAAAAAGAGAAAGGAGACAAAGAATCAAACTCTCAGGTGAGACAGAAGTTAATGAAGTTAAGCACACAGGCAGGGAGGTAAAAAGCTACCACTTTATCAGTGACTAGAATGAAGGAGATAATGAGAAATTATGTCAAGGGTTTTTATAGTATGGGTTATGAGAGGAAAGAATCTGTAATGAGTGGTCTCTATTTTCTTAATAAAGTAAGAGACTAGGCCTTTTGTTGACACAGAGTGGGGAAGAAGTTTGAAGATAAAAGAAATTTGGAATAACTATTTTGTTGAATAAAATGTTCAACTAAGGAAGAATAAAATCCATTTACAATTAGATAACAAAAATTTGTAGTGAACCTAGGTAGTATTGTATGTTACTTCCTCCAGAGTATTCAACAACACAAGAGTAAGAACAGAGAAAGTTGCTTGTGAGGCTAATTCAGGATAGAGTATGTCAGCATGTAACTAATAATACAAGGGTATAAAAAATTCAAGGGCAGATGGCATTGTACAGTTAAATTAAGTAATTCTATAATCAAGACAGCAAAAATGAGGAAAAAGCGAGAGCAGGTCAAGCTGATAGCCTGGGGAAACATGTATGGAGAGCAGTAAAAGAACTTAAGGCAAGGTGAGAATGAAGAATAGCTTAAGGAACAGTGAGTCAGAGAGAGAAAGCTATATAAGGATAACAGATAGTAGTTAGAGAGAAGAATGTCATTTTTCTGAATCACGGAGATTAAATATTTTTGGATGATTGTAAAGTCAAATACATTACAATTTTGTATATGACTAAAGTGGAAGTCAAGAAATTGAAGGGACTGATGATGAACTGGGAATCAAGAATATGTGATGGGATATCAACATTATTACTGAAATTCTCAGATATTAAAAGGTTGTATGTGGGAAGACACTATAAGCCAGGTACTTATGAAATAGATTAAAGAATAACCTAAGGTCCAGTCATCAGTGAAACAAAAATCTGGATAGGATAGAAAGACCAAGTGAATCTCAAAGGTGGAGAAGTACCTAAGTGATGGTGGTAAAGGACACATATGGAAGTGGCAGTGAAAAGCAGGATCTAGTCCTATTCTTCCTCCTAATATGTCAGAGATATGAGAAATGTTGGACCCTCTACTGGAAAGAATGACTAGTGGCTCTTTTAGGAAACCAGGTTACTATGAGTTAAAGAAGGAAGAAATTTGAGAAAAAGATATCTAAGATGAAGGAAAGTTTGTCAACTTCCCCCAGTAGAATTGGAATGGGGATGGTCCTATGGCACATTGTAATAGGAGGCAAGAAAAATTTAGGACTTTGAGAAGCATAATTTTGAGGTAAATGAGGATTAAAGATTTAAGAGTGATAGCAGAGGAGGAGAATTCTTCTGGCAGTCTGAAATTCTGAATCGCAGACATCAGGAGAAGATGGGATAGGAGTTTGCTAGTCATAGGATAGGGAAGTACTTAATCAACTAGCAATGACTAAATGCCTATTGTTCTCAGGCACTGAGTTAGGTGTTATAAATAGACAAAAGTAAAATAGTCTCTGCCCTCAAGAAGTTAATACTATGCCAAAGCAAAATTAAAAGAATGTTCCAAAAGTTTTAGTAAAGTTTTAAATTGTTCAAGCATGTTCAGGCATTAGCAATTTGAGGAAAATCAGGAAAGACCTCATCTAGAAAAAAGGCATTTGAACTGAATCTTGAAAGATTCTAAAAGGCAGAGATGAGCTGGGGAGTGTATTCTAAGAAGGCAGGACAACCAACACAAAGACATGGAAAAATAGAGGAAATGTCATGTCAAGAACTGGTGGAATACCAACATGGTTTAACTTAGAGTGTATGAAAAGGAATAATGTGTAATAAGACTGGGGATTTAAGTGGAAAATAGTTTGTAAAAAAGTTTTAAAAATTAAAACATAAGAGTTTCTATTTGATTCTAAAGATAGATACCTACTAGAGTTTATTGTGTGCAAGAGTGTGTATAGTCAGATCACAAAAATAATTTTGAAAGCTATGTAAAAGATGGCTTGAAATGGGAAGATATTTGAGGCAGGATTCCCTTGGCAAAGGACCTGTGATAGGGATGGATGACATCAGTTAGTTCTTTCATAAAAGAAAAAAAGAGATGGATCTCTAAGTACACAGTCATTGGATCCCCAGAGGCTTAACTTTTCATATTAAATTCATGAATTCATATTCATAAGTATTAATATTTCTTTCTTTGACATCTCAAGATGGTCAGAAGATTCCCTGCGGATAGAGCTTGTAATTGGTTTCTAATAAGACATGCTGTCAGAGATTCAACTTTTGGAAAAGGTCCTGATAGCAAATGTATGAGCCTTTCATCTTGGGCAGAGGTCTAATGATGAGAAGACTGTTGTCTGGGTCTTTAGTTGGGGTAGAAGAATGAGGTATTGCTTTTCTCTTATGATTCACTAAAACAGTAAAATTCCCAGAAAGGAAACTTAGGAGTCAAGACTTTGAATGGAATCAGGACAAGAGTGCATCTCTCCTAGGTTAAATGAGAAGACTCAGGGTACAAAATCCTTGGTAAATGAGTCATTTACCTACCTGGGCCTTTAGTAGTAAAGAACAATTTCAGCATAATTACAATCATATGAATAAAACTTAAGCTTATATCAAAATGCCTTTTCTATCATAAATGAAATAGGAAAATGTTTAAAAAAAGAAAAGAAAAGTAAATAGGAAAGAAAAACCAAATAGGTCTCCATCCCTATACACAGAGGGATATAGGTCTTGTCCTATCAATAGCATGCTATTGATAGGACAAGGAAGATTCTCTAGACCAGTAATTCTCAAACTTTTGTTCTCAGTATCTTTGTCCTATTATTTAGAGTTTTTGTTTATGTAGGTTATACTTATAGATATTTACCATATTAGAAATAAAAATTCATTTTGAATGTATAGATTCTCTGAAATAGTTTTAGAGACTCCTAGGATTCTCTGGACTGTTCTTTGAGTTGCTCTCACATTTCTGGGTTGCAGATCAGCTGAAATATATCTCATGGTACCATTTTTTACCTCATTTCTGTTTTACTCCTTTGCTGCCAATCACTTCTGTTTCCAAAGTCAATATCTGCTTGATGCTATTATTTCTGCAGTTTCTTTGCTAAAATGCTATTGCCTTGTTCTGGAGCTGTCATATGCTGCTGAAGCTCCTTCTTCAAAGGGAGTATTGATTGTATGTGACACTGTTTTGGTCAGCATCTATTGAAGCTAATCAACACATTTTAATTTCATTAGTTAGGACTGCAGCTTCTTTCAGCTAGCACATAAAAGGTTCCCTCTGGCAGCTATCAATAAAATCTTCCTTCTTAAAGGGAAGTCCTGAAATCCTCCATGACCTTCCTATCCATCCTAGTTGATTTAGGACAAGTAATTTTCTTTTGATACCACCCTTCACTCCCAATCCACCTTGGAAACTAGTCCCCAAGCTATATGAATTACCTGAAAATTTTGATAAGGCTCAGGAAGGTACTTAGCAAAACTGGAAAGAACAGGTCATAATAGGCAGTTGTTGCTCTATATGTCTACAGCTAAGGTTAGATATTTCTGCTAGGGTAGATCTAATAATTAAGAAATTCTCTAATTTATACCTACCTTTGTGAAACTTTCACTTGTTACTCTTAGTTTTACCTCCTGGATTGGTATAAGAAACATAGGTAGGATTCCATCTAGTAAACAGTAGGAAGTAGAAATTCCGGACATAGAAAATAAAATAAATGAAAACTTTATTACTGGAAATAAGGGAAAGCAGCATAAGACAAGCCTGGAGAATTATTTTGGGGTCACATTGTGAAGGGTCTTAAATGGTAAAATAAAGAATTTGAACTTTATTTGGTGAGTAATAAGGGCATATTTAAGTTTTTTTAATAAGGAGATGGTAGGAGTAGATCTGTATATTAGGAAGATTAATATGCAAGAGTTGTATAAAATGATTTGATAGAGAGACTATGACAATAGTTTATGCCAGAAGCAATGAAAAAGTGAAAATCTAAACTAGGATGGTAGCTTTGGGAATGCTGAAGAAGTCATTGTTATGCAAAATGTTGCCAACATGAAATTAATGGTTATCTGAAAAGATTTGGGAAAGTGAAAGTAAGGATTTAGTTGAAATTTCTATTGAAATTAGATTTAGCTTGTTATTTTCTCCATTTCTTTCTCATTTGCCCTTTAAAAATAATCTAGAATTTTCCTAAAACATAAAAATGAAAGAAGAAACAGAAGAAAAGAGCCTCAAAGGCAGTATTTGTGGCATTAGTATTCCTATTCAAAATTCCACATCTGGTACTTAATTCTGGAGATTATCTATACATGAACTAAGGCTATCTATATTTGAAGATGCTTAGTAAAATTCTTTTTGACCAAAACAATGAGACATACCTGACCAGTGATGTTAGAGTAAGAAAATTTTAGCTCATTCCTTGGCACAGTGAATTATTCTCATTCATACAATGTTAGCATCTTCTCTGCTCAGTTTGTATCTGAAGTATTATGTCCTGGGTGCTATAGTTTAAGAAGGTTGTTGATAAATTAATACATTTAGAAGAGAAAAATCAGATTGGTGATGAGTCCATATTATAGGAGGATCTGTTGGAAGAAACTAGGGATATTTATGGATAGCTGGATGGCACAGTGGATGGAACACCAGCTTGAGTCAGGAAGAATCATTTTCCTGAATTCAAATCTGGCCTGAGACACTTATTAGCTACATGAGACTGGATAAATCACTTAATTCTCTTTGCTTCAGTTTCATCAGCTGCAAAATGAGCTAGAGAAGGAAATGGCAAACCATGTCAGTATCTTTGCCAAGAAAATCCCAAATGGAGTCATGAAGAGTTTGACCCAACTAGAAAAAGACTAAACAACAAAAAGGGATATTTAGCCTAGAAAAAAAGTAAAGTCAAAGGGGGTGTAATCATTTTCTTTGAGAATCTGAAAGACTGTCATGTCTCAGAGGGTTCATATTTGTTCAGTTTGGCACCAGAGAGCAGAACCAGAATCAGCAAGCAGAAGTTACAAAGAGATTGATTTAGTCGATGTCAGAAAGAAGATTTTGACTTTTAGAAAATGTTGAAAAGCAGAATAACCTTAAGAAGTGATGGTTTTCCCCTCATTAGAGATTTTCAAATAAGCTGGATGACTATTCATTACAGATCTTGTAATAAGGAATTCCTTGTAGCTGTGAATAAAATAGGCTAGATTGCTACTGACATTTCTTCTAACTCTGAAATTCTGTGATTCTGAAAGAAAATATATGCTTTAGTTAATCTAGTTTAGTGTGTTTTAGGTAATGGAGCTTTTTTTTTCTTCCCTGGAGAGACTATTTCATTGCCCAATAGCTCTTATCACCAGTGTGCAACTTCCAGAAAGTCAACTTCAATTTGTCTTTTGTTAATATTTTAACATAATTCATTACTTTCGAAAGTCACAACTTTTCTTCCTCATTAGCAAATAAACATATAACATTTCACAAATAAAAGATAATTTGCTGAAAATGCATTCTCCACATCCATGCCCCTTTCACCAGGCAGCTAGAGGCAAAGTAGATAAAGTGCTGAGACTAGAAAAGGAAGATCTGCATCCAAATCTGGCATCAGATTCAATAGTTGTAAGATTTTGGTCAAATCCCTTAACCTCTGTTCTCAGTTTTTCAACTGTAAATTTAGGGATAATCATAATATTTATTTTGAAGTGTTGTTGTAAAGATCAAATAAGTATTTGTAAAGCACTTAGCATAGTGTCTGCTATGTAATAGGTGTATTTATTAAGCACCTAACATAAGCACCTTAATAAATGTTTACTTTTCCCTTCCTTCCTGCTATGCATTTCTAATACCCTGGATGTGTTTTTATAGAAACTCAGTTACAGTTTATTTTCAGGTCCAAATTATTTTTTTCTTTATTGTTCCTCCCCTACCCATTGAGAAAGCAAGAAAAATAAAACCCATTGCAAATATGTTTAGACATACAAAGAAATATTTGTCTCACATTAATCATGTTCCAAGGAGGGAAAAACAATGTAGAAAAAGAAACAAAAAGAATATTATTCAGTGTGTATTCTGAGTCTGTCAGCTCTCTATCTGGAAGTGGATAGGATGCTTCATCACAAGTCCTTTGGAACTGAGCTAGGTCATTGTGCTGATCAACTAAGTCTTTAAGAGTTATCTTAACAATGTTACCATTACTATATAAATTGTTTTGCTTTGGTTCTACTCATATCACTTAGAATCAGTTTGTACAAGACTTCTCAGCATTTTCTCAAACCATCTCTATCATTTCTTAGCACAAAAGTATTCCATCATATTCATATACCATACCTTGTTTAACTATTCCCCAATTAATAGATATTCACTCAGTTTCCAATTTTTTGCCACCACAAAAAGCCCTCCTATGAATATTTTCCCCTCTTTCTTTGATCTCTTTGGGATACAGATATAGTAGTGGTGTTGCCAGGTCAAAAAAATTATATAATTTAATAGTTTTTTGCACAGTTCCATTCTATTTCTCAGAGTGGTTGGACCTATTTATAGCTAAGATATTTGTTTCATTTATTTGTCATTTTCTTTTTTTTTTTTATCAATTTAGTCAATCTTATGGGTATGTGGCAGTACTTCAGAATAGTTTAAATGTGCATGTCTAAAATTAGTAATGATTTAAAGCAAATTTTTTATGGCTTTTGGTGTCTGATTTTTTTTTTATTCTGAAAACTACCTAGTTATATCCTTTGACCAATTTATCAATTGGAAAATTATTCTTATTTTCATAAATTTGACCCAGTTCCCTATGTAGTTTACAAATAAAACTTTTAATCAGAGAAATATATTGCAAATATCTCCCCTCCACACTCCAATTTCTGCTTTCCTTCTAATTTTAGCTACATTGGGGTTTTTGTATAAAAACTTTTTATGTTTATATAATTAAAATTATCCATTTTATCTTCTATGACCCTTTCTCCTGTTTGGTCATGAATTTTATCCACAGATCCATCCATATTCCCTATCCATAGAACTGATAGGTAATTTCTTCATTACTCCAATAATTTGCTTATGATATTACTCTTAAATCTAAACTGTGTACCCATTTTGCACTTAGCCTGATATATGGTGTGAGATACTGATCTATACCCAGTTTCTACTGGACTACTTTCCAAATTTTCCAGCAGTTCTTATCAAATAGTGAGTTCTTGCCACAGTAGCTGAAATCTTTGGAATTGTGCCCATTCATTGTACTATCATTTACTCTGGTAAATTGTACACCTAACTTGTTCCACTAATTAGCCTATTTCTTAACCAGTACCAAATCCTTCTGATGATCACAATTTTATAATATTGTTTGAGATCTAGTACTGCTAGTTACCCTTCCCATTTTTTCCACTGATTCCCTTAATATTAGTGACCTTTTGTTCCTTCAAATGGATTTTATTATGATTTATTTTTCTAATTCTATAAAGTAATTCTTTGGTAGTTTGGTAGATATGGCAGTGGATAAATAAATTAATTTAGGTAATATTGTTAGTCTTATAGTATTGGCTCAATCTAACCAGGAGCAATTATTTTTCTCCAGGTATTTAGGTCTGTCTTTATTTGGGAAGAATGTTTTCTAATTGTGATTATATAGTTCCTGTGTGCTTGGCATGTGGACTCCCAAGCATTTTATATTGTCTATAGTTATTTTGAGTGTAATTTTTTTCTTGTTTCTTCCTGATGGATTTTGTTGGTAATGTACAGAAATGCTGATGATTTGTGTGGGTTTATTTTATCTCCTGAAACTTTGCTGAAGCTGTTCATTGTTTTGATGAGTATTTTAGCTAAATCTAGTATTCTGTAAATAAATTCTTATTATCTAAAAGGAATAATAGTTTTCCCCCTTATTGCTTATTCTCATTCCTTCAATATCATTTATCTTATTACAATAGCTAATATTTCTAATATAATATTTAATAGTATGGTAATAATCTTTGCTTCACTATTGTTCTTATTGAAGAGGTGTTTAGTTTATCTTCATTGCAGAATGCTTACTTTTGGTTTTAGATAGATATTACTATTTTAAGGAAGGCTTCACTTATTCTTGTTTCCTAGTATTTTTAACTGGAATTGTGTTATATTTTGTCAAAAGCTTTTTCTGCTTCAATTGAAATAATCTTTTTTTTTATATGTTCAGTTATGCTTATCGTTTTCTTAATATTAAACTGATCCTACATTCTTGGTATAAATCTCACAGTGATAATGTATGATCTTTGATATATTTCTGTAATCATCTTCCTAGCATTTTATTTAAAATGTTTGCATCAATATTCATTGAACTAAGTGATCCATACTTTTCTTTTTTCTACACAGTTAAGATATCAAAACCATATTTGTGTCACAGAAAATTTTGATAGAAGCCCATCTTTATATACTTTTTCAAACAGTTTAGGTGGTATTGGAATTAACTGCACTTTAAATATTTGGTAAAATTCACTTCTAAATCTTTATGAATCTGTTGTTTTGGTTTATTCTTTCCCTTAAGGAGTTCATTTTTAACTTTCCTTTCCTTTTTTTAAGATAGGGTTATTAAAGTATCCTACTTCCACTTCTATTAATTTTCTAACATATTTTTGTAAACATTCATTTCACTTAGATGATTAGTTTCACAGGAATATAATATACAAAGTAGCTTCTAATAATTGAATTTATTTCATTTCCATCATTTGTGAATTTACCTTTTTTCATTTTTGAGTCAGACATCACTGAACACAAGAAGACTCTGGTGATGATAAAATTCTGGGGAGTTCCATGTATAATCTCCCTATATAATAATGTAAACAGTTTATCCTTTCTAAAGATGAATTTATGATTCCTCAGTTATATTTACCTCTTATGGTTCTCCAGTATTTTTTGAATATTGAATTTTTTTACTTAATTCTGGTCTTTTCATTAGAAATATTTGAAATTTCTTTATTTGATTAAATATTTATTCTTCTTCCTCTCCCCCCATGGAATTATACCCAATCTTGCTCAGTAGATTATTTTTGGTTATAATCCTAGATCCTTTAATTCCTAAAATATCATATTCCAAGATCTGCATTTCTTTATCATAGTGGCTGATAAATCTTATGTCAATTTATTTTGTCTCTTTAGTACTTGAATCATTTCTTTCTGATAGCTTGAAGTATTTTCTCCTCAACCTGGGAGTTCTGGGTTTGGAATATTTAACTTGGCTTCTTTTAGGAGATGATCTGTTGATTCTTTCAGTTTTGTTCTCTGCTTCTAAGCTATCTGGGCAGTTTTATTTTATAATTTTTTTGGAAATATGATGTATATGCCATTTTAAAAATGTACGGCTTTCAATGACCAGTGATTCTTAAATTATCTCTCTTCTATTTTCCAAGTGAGGTTTTTCTTATCAAATGTTTCATATCTTTCCTATTTCTTCTATTTTTTTAATCTTTTGAGTTTTTTTAATTATTATTTCTTGATGTCTTGTAAAGTCATTAGCTTCCATTCAGCCAATTCTGATTTTTAAGGAGTTATTTTTTGCTGCAAGGTTTTATATATCAGGGCAGCTAGTGGTACAGTGGATAGAAAACCAGCCCTGAAGACAGGAGGACCTGAATTCAGATCTTGCCTCCGAAACTTAACACTTCCTAACTTTATGACTCTGTGCAAGTCATTTGGCCCCAACTGCCTCAGGGAAAAAAAAAAAAAAAAAGGCTTTTTATATATATATTTTACCAAACTGTTAATTCTCTTTCCTTGACTTTTTTTTGGAAATTTTCCACAATTTTCTTTTATTACTCTTATTTAGTTTTTAAATCCTTTTGTTATTGTTGTTCTTGTTCCTTAGTCTTATTTTAACTATTCTAAGAACTCTTGTTAAGCTTCTGACTAATCTGCATTTTTCTTTGAAACTTTTTAAATATTTCCAAGTCATTACTTTTTATGTTTTTTGTCTTGAACTTCCCTGTCTATAGATTTTTTGGGTCAGTTTTTTTTTTAATTGTTATTTGATTGCTCAGTTATCTAGCCACCTTCTTGATTTTGTACTCAAAATTAATACTGAATCCTTCTCACTTCTGTCTGTTTTGAGCTTCTGTTGCTTTCACACCTCAGTATGAGAGCCTGTAAGTTTTCAGTGCTCCCAAAGTTACATGATTTGGGGAGAGAACTGTTTTCAGCCTTTCAGTCTAAACTCTCCAAGTTCCTGCCCCAAGTTTAGATTTGTTGGCTTGTATGTAGTTTGAATAAATTGTTGCTGGACTCAATTAGCCTGCTGGGAGGTTTCTACAAGTTCAGAGTGATTGAACTGTTAACTCCCCTTTGGTCTTGGTCTCCTGCCCTGGGTTTTCCAAAGCAGGATTGTGTGCTAAGCTAATGATTAGAATTGAATCACCCCTCTGTTTCTGGGCTCAGAGCCACCCAGCTAAGCTTTTCGAATTTGTTTTGTACTCAATACTTAGCAAGAGCCCTGTGCTCAGTCAGGACCACTTCTCTCCCCCCTGGACCTCTGAGAAACTGGATAATGGGTGACAGAGCTGCCAGATGGCTTCATTTCTTGCTCCCAGCACTAGTTTGTGAACCCTTTGGGATCTTTTTCTGCCCAATGCTTCTTGCCCTGAGCTCCATCCTCATTCCCTTTTTATCCCTAGGTGCTGGAATGTTCCCAATCCACTGCAGGCTTATGTGATGGACTAATGGTTAGAAATGAGTCATTGCTCTATTCCTGAGCTCAGAGCCACATAGTTAAGTTTCTGGCTTTTGTTTTGTGTTCAGTACTGAGCTAGACCCCTGTGTTCCTCTCCACCCTGAATCAGTACCAGATGACAAGAGCTGCTAAATAGTACTAGTTCCTACACCCAGTACGAGTTTAGGGGTCCCCTAAAATCCCTTCCTTGGTGATCTATTTTGGTTCTTTTTTTATACCTCTGCTGCTGCCATTGTCACCACTCTCTGTGTAACTTGGTAATAAGACATCTATGTCCACAGACCTATGTGTCTTCCTAAGCTGCCCTGGGCTGAAAAAATGACTCACCTTGATTTTTTCTTGACTTTCTTGTTTGGATTTGGTTGGTATATTTCTAGGTTACTGTGGAAGAAGTGTGTTGGGAAAACCAGACAAAACTGTTGATTCTCACTCCTCTATGAATCTATCTGGGGCTCTCTGCTCTCAATGCCTTCTCTAGATACAGAGCTTTGAAGGCTGCATGTATCTTTGATTTACCTTGGCTAACACTGAGAGGCTTCCAATTCATTGGTTTACCTGGTGGTCCCCTTTTCTATTTTTTGTGAGTTTTGAGATGACTTTTCCTATAAGTTCTGATATGGAAGAATTCACTTTTGAAGTTTTTCATTGGAATCCTTGATCACAATTGGCTCTGGAATGATTTTTAGGTTTAATTTTGCAATAAATATTGGAATCTAAGCTGCTTGTCTCTGATTAGACAGCTGTCTCAAACAGAACCTTCCAAGTCCAGAGTTCTTTCCAATACTGAATGTTTTCTTTCAGAGGATGTATTGAAAGCTGGTATACTCTAGGCAATAAAATATATTACAAACCCTTTGCCAGGGCTAAAAGTAAACCACTAATGAACTTGCTAACAATAATGCCAATTGAATGAGCAAACATGAGAATGGATAAAATATAAGACTAGAAGAAAATGCTGAGCCATTTGAAATAGGATAACGTCTCATATTTTATCTCTCAAAATACTCTAAATATACTTGTTCTTTGTCTTTCATTTTTGAAGAGGACCAATGACATCATGGGCGATATTTTGACTTGCACATGAATTGAAGTGAGACAGAGTTGCAGAATCATCAAAATCCAAGTAGCAAGACAAAAATCAAGACAACTGGTGGTAATGTGAGATGCAATGGATAACACTGGCATTTTTTTGGTGTCTGACAAAGCAATGTGAGGGAAGATAATACCTAAAAGAGAATAGTCAGAAGGCTAATCTAATCCTGAAAGGGAGAGGATTAATTTAAAAAACAAAAACAAAAACAAAAAAACCAAACCAGCAATTTAAGGTCTAACCCCAGTAATGGAATTTTAATTACTGGCCTAATAATACTTCATTTTCTCTCTCTCTCTCTCTCTTGGATCTCTTTAGAGCAAAAAGGTCTTTTACTTTTTCCATGCATACTTTAATCCAATCACTGGGACTTTTATGGATTGTGCAGACTGGGGTTTGTCTTCAGAAAAAGATACTGAAGCAAAAAAAGCTTCTCCTGCCAAAGAATAATGTTAATTAGTTATTGGCTCAAAAAGAATTCATAGAACTCAAAACAGACTTTAAAAATCAAATGAAAGGAATTTTTTTTAAAAGAACAATCCAAGAAAAACAAGAAGATTATGAAAAGAAATTCAACCAACTGGATAAGGAGATCCAGAATCTTGGGAAGAAAATGATCTCTTGAAAATTAGAATTGGGCAAAGAGAAGCCAGTAAAGTTATAAGAGATCAAGAATAAAATTGTGTGTGTGTGTGTGTGTGTGTGTGTAAAATAAAAACAATAGAAGAGAATATGAAACATTTCATAAGAAAAACTAATGATTTGGAGAACAGATCGAGAAAGAAAAAAAACATAAGAATTATCAGTCTACCTAAAAGATACAATTAAAAAAAATCTTAATACAATACAAGAAATAATTGAAGAAAATTGTCCTTAAGTGTTGATACAAAATGAGGAAGAAGAAATAGAAGAAATCCATAAATCATCATATGAAATGGATCCTACAAGGAAAACCTACAGGAATATAATTTCCAAATCCTGAAACCCCCAGGTCAAGAAGAAAATACTGTGAGCAACAAGAAAAAAAAATCAACATGGTGGTTCCACAATTGGAATTAACACAGGACTCAGCAGCAGTTACATTAAATGATAGCAGGTCTTAGAACACTATATATTGAAAAGCAAAAAAACTGAAGTTATGACCAAAAATATCATTCCAGTAAAGTTTTTTCCTGAATGGGAAAAAAAATGGGTATTTTGTTGCAAAAAAAAATAATAAAAATATTAGAATAGAATATCAAAAAGAAAATTTGACATCCAAGATTGAGCAAAATTATAAGGTAAACATTATAAACTAATTACAATAGACTCAATAAAGACACACTTTATTTTTTATACATGGAAATGTAAGCCATATGTCTAAGATTCACTTACCATTTGTAGGTGGATATTTTGAAAGAAAAATTGGGGTTAAAATGAGCATTGTATGATTCTAAAATGCAAAACGATATAGGAAAAAGTAAAAAGAGTAGTTATAAGATGAGGTATGAAAGCAAGAACTGACAAAAGAATTTGATGGAGGAGGAAGGTTGGTAATTCTGGAACCTTACTGTCATGAGGAATGGATTAAAGATGTAACAATACTTACATATCTAGATGGATATAAAAGTTTTCTAAATTCAGCAAAAAGAGGTAAAAGGGAATGGGAACAAGATAAGGAAAGGATTTTTAAAGCGAACTCCACTCAACATCAGATCAAGTTTAAAGAGAGAACAACATATATGTTTAGAAGGGAATAAAAGTCTTCTAAGTTTATAAGGATAGAAGAAGGTAAGAAAATACAAAAAAAAAAAAGGTGTATAAAGTGTGTGTAAATTAACAGAAATGGGATAAAGAAGAAACACTATATATTTGAAGGACTAAATTCAGAAAGAAACAAGAGGGCAAGAGGAAAGGGTAGGGAGGAGAGTAAAAAAAACAAAAACGGATCCTTAGTGGGGCAGGTGGATTAAATAATAAGAGGACAAGGTAGCAGTGGAAGTAAAGCAGAGCAGGCAGAAGGGATATGAAATAAGCACATATAAACAAAATAAAGATTAGAAGAATTTATTATGTAAAAAAAAAGGGTAGTAATCATGATCTCACAGTTAAAGCTAAAAATATTTAATCAAAAGAGAAAAATAAGGAAACTATATGTAGTCATATTAATTAATATTTTTTAGATTATTTAAAATAACTAAACAGTATAAGATTAGAACTTTGCTATAGTATAGGAAACGATGACTTGATAAAGTTAGAAAAAATGGAAAGATTTGGACTTAAGAAGGATGGTGTTATCCACTTTCAGAAAAACAGATATCTATTTACATGTATGTGTATATGTATGTATATATGTATCTCTCTATGGGTTTGTGTATTTTTATGGGCAGGTGTATATGTGTATTCACACTTAAGTGTAGACTTTTGTGGAAGAGGAAAAGGGGAAAAAAAAGAATAATAAATGCTCAACAAAGAACAAAAGAAAACCTACAAAACAAATAAAAGATGAACACCCTTGAACTCAGTGTATATTATTCATTATATAGGCCTTCTTGAAAAGGAAATTTATTGCTTTATATTTTGAATCCTTTTTTATGTTCTACTGTGCACATGACAATTTTTTCTTTCTTTTTTTTGTTGTTTGTATTTAAGTTTTAAATAAACAAAAAAATTATACACCTCTCCTAAAAACTGGCCCCATACTGTCAATTGGTTATTGTTTTCATGTTCTTTCAATTGAATACAGACACTTACAAAGATTGGGACATTTCTTTTTCTGATTTCAGGTAACTGCACCTGTTCATTCTGCTCCTCCTAACTTAGAAAGTCTGTAATCTTTCCTCCAGTTATAAAACAAATTACTTGATTTTGTATCCTGCTTAATTATTTTCTTTTAGTTAATTGATCTCATTTGATTACTGGCTTTTAATGTATAAAAATATGTTTCCCATTTGTCTCACATTATAAGGAAGTGGGAGAGAAAGGGGAAAAAGAAAGAGAAAGATTACTAGAAGGGAAAACAAAAGTATTAGGGGAAAAGTGTGAAAAGGGGGAGGGACTCTAAAGGGAAAGATTTTTGAGGGAACTGGGCATCAAAAGCAAAATACTGGGGAGAAGGGCAGGGAGAAAGGAAAGAGAAAAGCATAACAGTGTAAATAAGATGGCAGGAAATAAAGAATTAGTTATTTTGAATGTGAATGTGAATGGGATAAACTATCCCTGAATTTATAAAATGGAAGCGAATAGCAGATTGGATTAAAAGCCTACAATATGTTGTTTACAAGAAACACATTTAAAGTATAGTGATACATATAGAGTGAAGGTAAAGGGCTGAAGCAGAATCTATTATGCTTCAGCTGAAGTGAAAAAAAGCAGGGGTAGCAATCCTGATCTCAGAGCAAGTAAAAGCAAAGATAGATCTAATTAAAAGAGGTAAGGAAGGAAACTATATCTTACTAAAGGGTACCATAAATAATGAAGCAATATCAATACTAAACATATATGTATCAAATGTTATGCCATCCAGATTCCTAGAGGAGAAGTTAAGAGAGCTGTAAGAAGAAACAAACAGGAAAACTATAATAGTGGGAGATCTCAACCTTGTTCTCTCAGAACTAGATAAATGAAACCACTAAATAAGGAAGAAATTAAAGAAATTAAATAGAATATTGGAAAAGTTAGTGATGATAGATCTTTGGAGAAAAATGAATGGAGACAGAAAGGAGTACACTTTCTTCTCAGCAGTTCATGGAACCTATAAAAAAAACTGAACATATATTAAGACATAAAGACCTTAAAATCAAATGCAGAAAGGCAAAAATAATAAATTCATTTTTTCAGATCATGATGCAATAAAAATTACATTCAATAAAGGGGGAATATAGACCAAAAAGTAATTAGGAACTAAATAATCTCATCCTAAAGAATGAATAGGTGAAACAGCAAATCATAGACACAATCAATAATTTCATCCAAGAAAATGACAGTAATAAGACAACATACCAAATTTGTGGGATGCAGCCAAAGTGGTAATAAGGGGAAATTTTATATCTTCTAGATGCTTACTTGCATAAAATAGAGAAAGAGAAGATCAATGAATTGGGCTTGCAACTAAAAAAGCTAGAAAAAGAACAAATTAAAAACCCTCATCAAATTCCAAACTTAAAATTCTAAAAATAAAAGAAGAGACTAATAAAATTGAAAGTAAAAAAAAAACTACTGAATTAATAAATAAAACTAAAATTTGGTTTTATGAAAAAACCAACAAAATAGATAAACCTTTAGTTAATTTGATCAGAAAAAGGAAAGACGAAAATCAAATTGTTAGTCTCAAAAATAAAAAGGGAGAACTTTCCACCAATGAAGAAGAAATTCAAGCAATAACTAGGAGTTACTTTGCCCAATTTTATGACAATAAATTTGATAACCTAAGTGAAATGGATGACTACTTACAAAAATATAAATTAACAGAAGAGGAAATTAATTACTTAAATAGTCCCATTTTAGAAAAAGAAATTGAACACAAGCTCAAGCTATTAATCAGCTCTCTAGGAAAAGAAATCCCCAGGACCAGATTCTACCAAACATTTAAAGAACAATTAACTCCAATATTATATAAACTATTTGAAAAACTAGAGAATGGAGGACTTCTACCAAATTCTTTTTATGACACAGATATGGTACTGATACCTAAATCAGGTAGGATGAAAACAGAGAAAGAAAATTATAGATCAATCTCCCTAATGAATATTGATGCAAAAATCTTAAATAAACTATTAGCAAAGAGATTACAGAAAATCATCCCCAGAATAATACACCATGACCAAGTAGGATTTTTACCAGGAATGCAGGGCTGGCTCTATATTAGGAAAACTATTAGCATAATTGACTACATCAATAGCCATAACAAAAATCACATGATTATTTCAATAGATGCAGAAAAGGCATTTGATAAGATCCAACATCCATTCCTATTAAAAACACTAGAGAGTATAGGAATAAATGGACTTTTCCTTAAAATAGGCAGTAGCATCTATTAAAAACCATCAGTAAGCATTATATATAATGGTTATAGACTAGAATCATTCCCAATAAGATTAGGGGTGAAACAAAGTTGCCTACTATTCAATTTTGTATTAGAAATGCTAGCTTTGGCAATAAAAGAAGAAAAAGAGATTAATGGAATTAGAGTAGGTAATGAGGAAATCAAATGATCACTCTTTGCAGATGATATGATGGTATACTTAGAGAACCCTAGAGAATCAGCTAAAAAACTTAGAAATACTTTTTTCTTTTCTGGAGATAGAAATAACCCACAACTTTAGCAAAGTTGCAGGATACAAATAAATCCACATAAATCATCAGCATTTTTATATATCACTTACAAAATCCAACAGCAAGAGATACAAAGAGAAATTCCATTTAAAATAACTGTCAATAGTATAAAATATTTGGGAATCTATCTGCCAAGGGAAAGTCAAGAACTATATGAGCAAAACTACAAAACACTTTCTACACAAATAAAGTCAGATCTAAACAACTGGAAAAATATCAAGTACTCTTGGATAGGTCAAGCGAATATAATAAAGATGACAATACTATCTAAACTAATCTATTTATTTAGTGTTATATCAATCAAACTCCCAAGAAACTATTTTACTGACCTAGAAAAAAATAACAACAAAATTAATCTGGAAGAGCAAAAGGTCAAAGCTATCAAGGGAATTAATGAAAAAAAAAAAAAAAAAAAAAAGGCAAATAAAGATGGCCTAGCTGTACCAGATCTAAAAGTATATTATAAAGCAATGGTCATCCAACCCATTTGGTACTGGCTAAGAAACAGAGTAGTCCATCAATAGAATAGGTTAGGATCACAGGACAAAATAGTCCACAACTATAGCAACTTAGTGCTTGACAAACCCAAAGACCCTAGCTTTTGGGATAAGAATTCACTATTTGACAAAAACTTCTGGAAAAATTGGAAATTAGTATGGCAGAAACTAGGCATTGACCTATACTTAACACCACATGATCTAGACATAAAGAATGAAATTATGAATAAATTAGAAGAACATAGGATAATTTGCCTCTCAGATCTATGGAGAAGAAAGAATTAGAGATCATTACTGATCATAAAATAATTTTGATTATATTAAGTTAAAAAGTTTTTAAACAAACAAAACTAATGCAGACAAGATTAGAAGGGAAGCAATAAACTAGGAAAACATTTTTACATTTAAAAGTTCTGATAAAGGCCTCATTTCTAAAATATACAGAGAATTAACTCAAATTTATAAGAATTCAAGCTATTCTTCAATTGATAAATGGTCAAAGGATATGAGCAGACAATTTTCAGATGAAGAAATTGAAACTATTTCTAGTCATATGAAAAGGTGCTCTTAATCACCACTATTGATCAAACAAATGCAATTTAAGACAACTCTGAGATACCACTACACACCTGTCAGATTGGCTAAAATGACAGGAAAAGATAATGATGAATGTTGGAGAGGATAACTGGGACACTGATACATTGTTGGTGGAACTGTGAATGAATCCAACAATTCTGGAGAGCAATTTGGAACTATGCTCAAAAAATTATCAAACTGCACATTCCCTTTGAACCCAGCAATGTTACTACTGGGCTTATATCGCAAATAGATCTTAAAGGAGGAAAAGGGACCTATATGTGCCAAAATGTTTGTGGCAGCCCTTTATATAGTAGCAAGAAACTGGAAACTGAGTGGATGCCCATTAGTTGGAGAATGGCTGCATAAGTTATGGTATATGAATGTTATGAAATATTATTGTTCTGTAAGAAATGACCAGCAGGATGATTTCAGAGAGGCCTGGAGGGACTTACATGAACTGATGCTGAGTGAAATGAGCAGAACCAGGAGATAATTGTAAATGGCAACAAGAAGACTACGATGATCAATTCTGATGGACGTGGCTCTCTTCAACAATGAGATGAGTCAAACCAATTCCAATTATTCAGTGATAAAGAGAGCCATCTACACCCAGAGAGAGGACTGTCTGAACTGAGTGTGGACCACAACACAGCATTTTCACTCTCTTTGTTGATATTTTCTTGCATTTTGTTTTCTTTCTCAAATTTTTTTTCCTTCTTGATCCAATTTTTCTTGAGCAGCAAGATAACTATACATATGTGTGTGTGTGTGTGTGTGTGTGTGTATACACATATATACATATATTGGATTTAACATATATTTTAACATATTTAACATGTATTGGACTACCTGCCATCTAGGGAAGGGGTGAGGGGAAGGAGGGGGAAATGTGGACAGAAAGTTTTGCAAGGGTCAGTGTTGGAAAATTTACCCATGCATATGTTTTGTAAATAAAAAACTTTAATAAAATTATTTTAAAATGTCTCTCCCTGATGTGAGGTCTAGTGCCAAAACTGAGCAAGACTGATCCCAGTTTGTTGAGCCATTGACATGTATTGCTCAAGAGATACATATGCTCAGCAGCGTTTTTTTTCTTCAGTCATTTCATCTTGGTTGAGGAGTCAACAATAATGTTTATTTTTTCCTTAAAAAGGACCATTGAAACAATTTTTAAAATACACAGAAGCAGAGAAAAGCACAAACAAGAAGTATAGTTTTTGAAAGTAATATATGGAATTTATTATATGCATTTTTGAAAAGCACAATATGAAATGGAGACTCATGGTTTCACCTACAATCTTTTTGAGTTATGCTACACACACACACACACACACACACACACACACATATGGGAATGTTAAATTTTTTCATCATTTAAGTTCAGAATTAAGAAGTAACTTTTTTTTTGAAAATTTTTGACTTGAATTTTGACCTGGTTTCAAGACCTGATTCAAAAGACCTAGGCTTGTGGTCTAGTCCCATCATTTATTAGTTATATGACTTTGGACAAGTCATTTAATCTCTTTTGAGAGATACCGAGTTCTTTGTCATTAGAGATAATCTGAGCATAGGTCACTGGCAGAAAAAGGACAAGTAGTGATGATGTAAAAGTGGAGGACAGTAGCATGTCTGCTTAATATGTATGTATGTTCTCCAATGAATCCCAAAGAATATAAAACAATATGAATTTTGTTCTGTTTTACTACATCTGTTGCATTTAAGAATTCTTGCTTCGTTGCCCTGACACAATTTCTTTGAACAAATGCAGGGCTTTCCAGACATAGTTAACTGCTTGTCTTGGTCAAATTTAATTAAGTTTCTGACAAGCAATAAAAAGTTTGTTTCACCTAATTAAGCAACTAATGGCAATGGATAAATTTGAGCTACATACACAAAAATATTGTTTTCAAAAAGTCTTTTTTATTGGCATCTTTTGAAATAGGCAAAAAAAATATTTATGTAGCCATTCTTACAAGTATGCTCCAATTCATTTGTTAAGCTCTAAAAAAGCTTTCAAAGGATTATGGTTTATTCTGACACATGGAGTTTGACACTTATTACTAAAATAATTCTATCAGACTTCATGTTGTCACAGAAGATTTCCTTATCATCAACTTATGCAGTTCACTCACCCACTCCTTGATTCCTTTTGGCAGAATGGCATTATCATTGTGTATCACTGAAAGGCTTCCAGAGTTCCTACTTTCTAAAGAAAACCTAACCACTTTCCATTGCAGACCTGGTTATAAAACATCACCTTTAATTTCAACATAAAAATTTAATGGAATGATGGAAAACAGGAAGCCAGTGATTCTTATAGGTATGTATTTCTATAATAAGTTCTATCAGTTATTATTTTAATAGTAGTAGTAGTAGTTATAGTACTATTTAATATTGTTAAATAGTAATTTAATAATACTAAAAATAGTAATATTTTAAAAGAATGAAATATCAAGATATTCTCATATTCTTTTTGTCCAGTTCTTTTCTAATAGTTTTCTATAAACAAATATGCATAAAAAGTTGCCCTTCGTTTGTAAGACAAAATGTGATTCTCATCAATACATATAAAAGCTCTTAAAATCAAAATGAAAATGTGAAATATAGTTAGAGATTGCAAACATTTATCTAAAATCTCATGCTATTAGTCCTAGGTGAGAAGTCCCAACAAGAAATTTTCATACCTAGGGCAAGCAAGAGAAATCTCACCAGAGACAAGCAACAAGGGGAAAGGAGAAGAGAGGAGAGAAGGATAAGAAAGGTTTCTCTTCTGGGGGAAGAAAAAACCTAGGGCACTAAGACTTTTCAATTCATCCCAGTATGCACAACTGATAAGTGTTTGAGGCTGAATTTAAACACAGGTGTCTTTCCTGAATTTAGGTCCGGTGCTCTATCCATTGTGCCATTTTATCATCTATGATGATAAAATCATCAATTGTGGAATGGCTGAATAAGTTGTGGTATGTGATTATGATGGAATACTATTATATTCTGTACTTCAGTTTCCTCAATTGTAAAATCCAGATAATAATAGCAGCTACTTGAGATCAAACAAAATTATATTGTCTTTAAACATCTAAGGGCAAAAATTAAGAGGGCAAAAAACTGAAGAAAGATAGGAAAGATTTGCAAAATTTTTTTATTTTATCTTATTTTAAAATACCATTTCTATCATCAAATACAATAGATTCAGAATACTTAAATTCTAATATCATAGTCCTAGATGCGCTAATAGAGGAGGCAGGAAACATAACTAATAAGAACAAAGATGATAAAAACAGAAGAATTGGACTAAGTGTCTATAGAATAAATCTGGGCTGAAAATGACCATTTTTATCACAATTTTCATTCATGCATTTACTCAATAAACATTTATTAATCATTTATAATGTGCCAGGCACTATTCTAAGCTCTAAGGTTACAAAAAAGAAGGCAAAAAGACACTCTACCCTCAAGGAGCTTAAAATCTAATTGGAGAGACAACATACAAACAGATATAGAAAGCAAGCTATATACAGGTAAATAATTGATTAAAAGAGGGCAATTAGGAGGGATTAGGGAAGCCTTCTTCTAGAAGGTGGATTTTAATCAATAGTCAGAATGGAGAAGGGCAAGCATTATACAGGAGACAGCCAGAGAAAATGACTGGAGCTGAGTGTCTTGTTCATGAGATAGCAAGGAGACCATTGTTACTGGATTGAAAAAGTGTCTGTTGGGAGTAAAATGTTAGAATATTGAAAACATTTTCAATGTTTTCATTGAGTGGAGCTAAATTATGAGGGGCTTGAAAAACAAACAGACCATGTAATATTTGATCTTGGAGGCAATAGGAAGCCACTGGAGATGACTGAGTGGCAGAGATGGATAGAGCATGACATGATTAGACTTCTGTTTTAGGAACATTCAGAAGGTTGCAAAGTTTAAGAACTGAGAAGATGATGTTACACTCTATAGTTATAGTATTGGGGGATAGGGAGGATGGTCTATTGCTTTTCAACTAGTTTTCACTTCTGTCCAACTCTTTGTGAACCCCTTTGAGATTTTTTTGTTACAGATACCGAAATAATTTGCCATTTCCTTCTCCAGTTCATTTTACATATGAGAAAATTGACTTGTTAAACAATATTTTTGACATTTGTTTTTAAAAACTTTGAGTTTCAAATCCTCTCCCTTCCTCCCTCCTCATCCTTGAGGTGAGAAAGCATATATGAAGTTATATAAAACATTTCTGTAAAAGTCATGTATAATGTTCTCTTCTCTATAATATAATTCTTCTCTGGAAGCAGGTTTCTTGGGGGGCTTCTGGAGGCAGCCTTCATTTCAGTTCAGATCAAAAATCACCTCAAATACAGCCAGCTGTTAAAATCCAAATCTTTTATTATCTCTGGCTTCTGAATCTCCTTCCTTGGGCCCAGTTAGCTTTCTTAGAAGCCTATCTCTCTCCTTGGTTCCGAGCTCCTGTTACTAGTCCTTTTGCTTCTGCCAGCTTCAGCCTCCAGCTCTCTTTGAATCCTTCGTTCTGCCCAACTGAATCCTGGATTCTCAATCTCCCAAAAGTCTCTAGTTGGCTTGTGGGAGTCCTTAAAGGTGTGAACTCAAAGGTTGACTTCTCCTCCAAGAATGGGATTGTGGGAGCTATGACTTATGAATCTCCTCCACTGAAACTTGTGAATCTCCTGGACTTATGAATCTCCTGAATGAATCCTGACTTGTGAATCTCCCAGAGTGCCTATCAATTCCAGTGACTTAGCACCTTGTAAAAATCATAACAGTCATGTTGTAAGAGAAAACATGATTCCCCCCCCCCCCCCCAAAAAAAAAAAAACCTAAAGAGAAATTTTTTTTAAAAGTATCCTTCAATTTGTTTTCAGACACAATCAGTTTTTTCCTCAGAGTATGGATAGCATTTTTCATCATAGATCCTTTAGAGTAGTCTTGGATCACTGTATTGCTGAGAATAGCAAAATCATTCATCATTCATACCTGGTCATCCCACAGCATTGCCATTGCTTTGAACACAGTACATTTCACTTTGCATGAGTTCATAGAGGACTTTCCAGTTTTTTCTCAGAACATCCTGCTCATCATTTCTGACAGAACAATAGTATTCCATCATAATCACATACCAAAACTTATTCAGCCATTCCACAATTGATGAGCATCCCTATCCCCTCAATTTTCAGTTTTTTACTCTTTATCTGACATATCAGCAATCTTTTGAAGATCTTCAATATCCAATATAACATTTGAATTTCCCCATAATCCATTAAGGTGATTTCTAATTTTATTTCATTCCCACTCTAACTCATTGTATTCCTTATTAATTGTACAGAAACTAGTGAATCTGTAATCACCCACCAATCTTTGTCTAATCCTCAACATTTCCACTTCTTGTCCTATTTCAAGGACATTCTCCCTTAATTGATTTATAGCTTCATAAAACTCCTTATTAATTTTGTTCTGTATAGTAAACCCTTGCTGAGTAAATTTTCAATGCTCTCCAAGGAATAGTCTGCTTGAGTGTGATACCAGTTGTCACTCTGTATAGGTAACATTAAATGAAGGCTTCATAATAACAAATACAATAGCGATATTAACTTTACTTCCTATGCATTCAGAAGCCTTGCATTCCCTCCAAGTAACATTATAAACTCCTTCTACCTTTGCTATTGTCATTTGGCCAATTTCTCGCCACAAGAAAGCATAATCATTCCCCAAACATGCCTTTACAGTAGCATTATATGATCATTCTTATTTCTATTCTGAAAATGTCCCTCTATAGGAGCAAACAGTAATGTGATTTTCCAAACCTGATCATTCCCCTTTTATTTCCTCAACAATTTGGTTTGGGGTATCCCTCAAGCATATGGTGATTCCTTGTCATTATGCTAGGACCCATAAGACTGATTCCAAATTGTAAGACAAAATCTCTACTCTGTTCTGCAGTCCAGAAAAGGAAGATCAGGTTCTTGAGAGTTCCATAGGCCCCAATCTGGATAGAGCGCTATATGAATTCCCCAATCGGGAGTTGTTTCACAGTTCTGTCCCAATACACTCATAACAGCAGTTGTTAGATTGAGGAAATGCTGTATGCTTTGTGACACTAGACTTAAAGCCTTTTTTTACACAATTGGAGGGTTGCAATATTCCTACTAGCCAAAAGCCTGTGAAAAGGGGTGTATTTCTAAAGAAAATGAATAGATTGTATCAGACTACAGCTGTCAAAGCTAGCATTTGTAGTAACACATGGGGAAGATCTTTGGTAAATCCAGTAAAATTAAACTTAATTATTGAACTATTTGACTCTTCTCCATGCTCATAAATACCAAATTCCTTGACTAAATATTGAAATCCATCACCACACATAGGATTTCAGGAATGTATTCTCCCCATCCAATTCCTCTCACCCAAGGTGGGCTTTGCATAATACCCCAGAAGGTATTTTTTCCTTCTCCCAATTTAAGTTCTGTCAGCAGAAGGGCCAGTTGCAGGAGCCATGTTGATTCCCTTGGAGGCGTAGTCGGTTCTGCGAGTCTTCTTTTCTTTTATCTTCATGCTCTGGATCAATTTGGACAGGGTGGCTGCATCTTTCCAGGATCCACGTGTCTCCTCCATCTCTGGAAATACAAAGAAAACCTCGACCCCAGATTATTACCTTAGCAAGGCCCTTCGACATCCCATTGACATCCTTTCACATCACATACAGTGACCAAAGGGCTGGATGGCAAAGCTGGACCCTTAACTTTTTCTGTTCCTCTTTGAGGAAAAATGATGTAGTGAAGAAAAAACAAATAACTGGGGTTGTGGGACATGTTATTTAATGTGAAATAATTAATGGTATCGAGTGCTTTAGCAAGTCTGTTCTTGGGCGATGTCTCCTTTTTGTTTATCAAGAATGGCTTTCAAAGTAATGTTCTTGCCCTCTACTTCTCCTGATTTTGATAAGCAAATTTTTATAATGTTATATTAAGAGAGGTTATCAGAACAGACTACGTGAGGACCTTTCTCTCTGAATACTTTGTATAAATTTTCTCCCACAGCTTCTTTCACTGATAGTGATCTGGGGGCCCATCGGAAACCATTGTAAACATCTTGTAGAAACACTCAACTTATTTTTTTTTTTTTAGCCTTTACTCCCTTTTTAACATGATGAACTGTAAAAATTTAAGATCACTCCCTTCATTCTTCAATCCTTTAACGATTTACCATTTGTTGTAACCAGCACAACACAAATGGGCTAGTGGCGGTTGAAAATAAGGATAAGAGTTGCTGATAATTCAACAGAGCCATTTATTAAGACAAATTATGCTGCTCATATATCTTAAAACCATATATTACTGTGAAAGGCATTTTTCTGTGACCAACCCTGGTTTCTGTTTTCTATGATCTAACTCTGGAGCATGTTGTTAGTTTCTAGGGACTTAATCTTATGTAAAGTTCACAATGTCTCAGTAATTGTGCCAGGACCTTATGTTTTCTCATGATTTCAAGCTTAAATGCATCTTTGATTAAGCTTAGGAAGAGGGAAACCACCCCAGTTACTGAAGTTTCTAGCTTCCTGGGAGTTCTCTACATCCTCAGATTTCTTCCAATCATTGCAAAGGCTTAGAAATTAAAGATAAAGCACACTGTAAGCAGCAAGTAGGATTGCAATTTTTGTGCAATGGGAAAATGAAAGACTGGAAAGATATGAGAGGTAAGATTATAAAAGCTATTAAGTGGTAAAGGGGCTTAAATCCAACCTTAATTATTGAAGCCTTTTGATGGTGGTAGGAAGTGAGGTCAGACTTGCACTTTAGGAAATTTAACAATAGGATGGACAATGGATAGGAGGTGAGTAAGGCAAACTAATTAGATGGCTACTGAAATAATCAAGGGGAGAAGAGAAAGAGGGAAAGGTGGACAAGGGGCCTAAATTACAGGCATAATTTTGTGGAGAGAAGACATGTGAGACATGGAGCTAAAAAGATTTGGCAACTCCCTGAAGAGGGAAAATGAGTTCCAAGTGAGCAGAGATGACACTGAAAAGATGGTGGCAATGATTAACAGTAACAAAAACTGGGAATAATGATAAATTTGAGGAAAAATATTTTGCATATATTGAGTTTGAGATGATATTTTATCCAATTTAAAATATTCAATAAGCAGTTGATAATGAGATATTGAAGTTCAGGAGACCTCAGGGTTATGAGTTCACCGAATAAGAATTTTGAAAGAAAAAAGAAGATCTAGGACAGAACCTTGAGGAAAACCCACAGTTAGTGACAGAGATGATGATTTAGCAAAGGTGTCTGAGCAGGAGTCAGGTAGGAGAACCAAAAGAGAGCAGTCATTAAAATTGGAGGGGAAAAAATTGTCCAGGAAAGGGCAGTTTAACAGTGTTAAAATGTTAGACAAAAAAGCATGACAACCAAGCAAAGGCCTTTAGACCTGGAAGTTATGAGATCGATTGGTATTATTGGAAAGCAGTGTCAATAGAATGATGAGGACAGATTTACAGGAAGATGAGAGGGAGTAGAGGAGACCAATGCAGACAGCTTTTTCAAGGAATTTACCTCAAGAGAACAGAGATAAAGGATGATAGGATTCTTTGGTAGGATCTATGGAAGTTTTCCAAAAGTATGAGAAACGGGTATGTGTGTAGGTAGAAGGAAAGAAACTGATAAAGTAGAAGAAAGGGCTAATAGTAAGGGCAATGTGCTGAAGAAAATGAAGCTAGGATAAAGGTAAGGAAGACAAGTCATCTCCCAATCAGATTAGAATGGAGGTGATAGTGGAAAATGGAG
This sequence comes from Sarcophilus harrisii, assembly GCF_902635505.1. Lineage (NCBI taxonomy): Eukaryota > Metazoa > Chordata > Mammalia > Dasyuromorphia > Dasyuridae > Sarcophilus > Sarcophilus harrisii. Next base: position 201,950,897 of record NC_045426.1, read on the forward strand.
TTGAGAGATGTCAAATAGGGAGAAGAGGGAGTTCTCATTGAATGGCTTATATACTTTTATAAATTAATTATCATATGAGATTCCCAAACAATTTGGAGAAAAGATGGGTGTGGGTATTTGAAGAGAAAAGAGGTTTGGAAAAGGCATTATGTTGAGGTTGGAGAATTGAATAGGGAGGAGCCCAAAGAATGCCTTTTAGTAGCCCCCACTGAAATTAGAAAATAATTCAGAATAAATCCAAGCTGCAGTTTTCAAGCTTTGGTCTTCTTCCAGCTTTCTTTAGCAACAAAAGTAGGACTATGGGAATGCTACAGATGTAGCTTACCTAGATTTTAGCTGAGCATCGTGAAACATGTTAATTCAGGAATGCAAACACTAAGTAGTGGTCAGACTCCCAACATTGTTTTACTATCTGTGATACCTATACCCTGGAATACATTTCCTCCTCTTCTCTAAAAATCCTCACTTTTTCAGCTCAAAGGGGCTATCTCCTACTCTCATAAGCTTTCCTGGTGACTTTAGTTGTATTCTCTCTTTTCTCAAATTATCTGTGGTTACTTATCTGTGTACTTCATATGTTTCCTAATACAATATAAAACTCCTTAAGGGGATGGACTGTTTTTCAGTGTCTGTCTTTATATCAATAATATCTACCATAATGCTTTGCAAACACCACTTAGTTTTAAAAAAAAAAGGTGTAATAAATGATGTTAAATTTGAGTTAAGCACTTAAATTGCAGTTAGATATTAATGATTTAATGTCAATTTGAAAGGTTTCTAATGGAGTGTCTTGAGAGTGTTGATGTAGAATTCTGCTGGGAATTAAAGGGGCTTTAAAGAATTCACCTTCCAAGTAATGGAAACCAATAACTCTAGATTACAATTCTACCCTATTTTCTTTCAGTCCGCACATGAAGAGAGAACTTCTCACTAAGCCAAGATTTCTACATGCATATTCTCAGGACTTTCTCACTAATTCAAACCCTGCTGTCCACACCTCTATATCCTTCCCCCATCCTTAAAAAACTCTTGATCTCACTATCTGAGAGTCACCTACAATTGCTGCATTCCCTTCCTCTCATTCTTAACTCTATGAGGTTTCTCTCATCATTCAACAGAAAATGTTCTCTCAATGATATCATCAATGATATCTTCTCAGATCTAATGGGCTCTTCTCAAGCCTAATTCTTTATTTTAGCCATTGACACAATTCATCATCCTTTTTTTTTTTTGGATATATTGCTGGTTTCCTGATTACTCTTTATTCTCCCCTTCGCTGGATCTTCATCAAGGTCACATACATTAATTGTGGACCTGCCTTGACATTCTATCCTGGACCCTTTTCTTTTCTCTCTCCTTCCAGTTTACCTTTATTATCTCAACAGCTCCTCTGGAATCAATTAACATTTCTATCTCTATGCAGATGATCCCCAGATTTGCTTATCCATCCCTAAAATCCCTGAGTTTGTCCCAAATAACCAATACCCATCTGGACATTTCAAAATGGATGTCTTCAATAGACATATATCAAACTCAACATCTCAAATATAGAATTCATTAACTTTTAACAACCCCCACCTTCTTTTTCCAAACTTATTACTACTAAAGGCACCATCATCTTCCTCCACTTCATATTAATTAAGTCCCTTTCTGTCAATTCACACAACCACATATCTAATGCAATGCAGACTTTCTCATGACCTGAACTTTGTGAAATAGGACTTTTGGTTGCTTTTTGCGTCAAGTCTCTCTTAATCATCCATTGTCCACTCAGTTGCCAAAAGTACCACTACTCTACTGGTTCCTCCAAAATCAAATAAAAAACTCTTTTTGTATTTAAAACCCTTCACAATCTTCAACTTATCTTTCCACTTTTATCTTGTATTTCCCTTCATGTACTCTATAATCCAGTAACAATAGACTCCTTGATGTTCTTAGAATCCAACAATGTATTTCCTGACTACCTTTTCAGCAACTGACCTACATGGCTGAAATAATCTCTGCTCAAATTCCACCTTTTGCAGGAGACCTTTCCTGATACCCTTTCTCCCTTCCATATCTTCTGCTTCACCAATGGCTTCTAAGTGAGATGACCTTCCAACAGAACTTCGCACATAACCAACATTTAATAAATGCTTGCTGGCTGATTGTGGGGACTGATATTATCTCTCTTGCTCCCTTTACTGCTCTCCCTCTTCCCCACCATCTCACAACACACACACACACACACACACACACACACACACACACTTGATTTTCTGTTGTAATTGAAAACTTTCTAGGCATATTTCAATTCTAAGTTTGGGCAGAAATACTAAGCTCAATACTATATCAACTTATGGATGTAGAACAAAAAATAACTTTTGCCTTGTAGAGAAAAAGAGAGCAAATTAAAAAAGAGTAACTTAAAAATCAGACTATAATTCTAAGGAGGCTGCAAAGGAACTAGATAGAATTTCCAAATTAGAACCCAATCAAGATTCACACTCAAAATTCATTTAAAGTAATCAGGAGAGTATATTTTTATATTTCTTACTATGCTATAGTAAAGAATTAGACTGGAGAACAAGAGAGATCATAATATTATTTTTATTAGAGACCTTATATTTCCCCCAAAAGATATAAAATCTTCCTAGAGAAAATATCAAAACCTGTTGAATTTAATCTGCTTTAAGGACAGTATGGGCAAGATAAAAGTAAACTCTCTCTTTCTCTCTCTCTCTCAACAAAGGAATGTAAAACATTTCAGTGTTAGGTACAACATTGATGTGGAAAGTAATTACAATGTTTTACCACATTTTTCTATAGAATTTTATTTTTATCAGTACTTGCAGAATACAAGGATCCTGGATTCTCAATCTCTGTAGCTTTCAAATAAAACAGAGAACAATAAAGCAATGGAAAACATGGTTCTTGAACATTTGCAATAAATGAATGAACAATTAAATATGTAGCCAAAGAAATTCAAATGACTACAACTTAAAGAAAGGTCATTTTTATAATTTCCCTGATGTTCTACTTTAGAACTCAAAAAAAGGATAAGAAAAGAAATTTGCTGGTTAAAGAATATATTTGAACAGTTGGTAGTTATCAAAAGTAAAGCTGATACAAGATGCTGATGAATAACATGAAACATATTCACCAAAAATAATTCTGACAGGCAAATATACTTTTTATTGCATCAAAATGTTTGCTTTATAGCTGATCAGAATTTAGGGAAAGATTATGAATATCCAGTTTACCACAGAATACAGTGATCTCCCATAGGAAGGTTTTTCATTTAAGATTCAATTAAAATACTGGATCTTTTTTTATTGGAACTTTCCACTGGCAATCCAACATCTGTAGATTTCAACAAACAGGAAGTTTTCAATCACTGCACCAAGGAAACTTACAGTACATATTTATTGCATGAAGTTAATCACTGGTGATGTTTTATCCATCGAGGCATTGCTTGTTTATTAAAGATGAACGGGATTTATGGATAAACTTAACTTTAATAATATCCTTAGCAAGTGAGCCTTAAGTAAAAATTCAGAACTAGAGAACAAAATAGAAATCACAAAATGAAAGAGAAATTAGTATTCATTCTATTATGACAATGTATAATTGACAAGATTAAAATATTATGCAAACTAAAAATAAGCAAATAAATTCCTTCTAATTAATGGGAATTTAAGAAATTCCCTGAAGAACTTACTCATTGACCACTAGTAAAATATTTTCAAAAAGATCTATGATTCCTTCAAATGATGATATAAAACAACAAATATATTATGGCAATGAACATGAGATTAACTCATGTTGAACTGAGTAATAACAACAATTTTAAAAAGCAATTTAAGATAAGTCAAACACATAATTCCATTATGATAGCTATGAAAAATATACATGTTATCATCAAACTTTGGACACTGACATTTAAAAATCATGTAAATGTTCCCAATATGGTTAACAATTTCTGAAATGTATAGCAATGCCTTGATTTTGTTTTATTTTACAAAATCTTTACATCAATTTGCAGTTTCCTTGGTAGCAATGTATTTTGATTAACAGTGTTTATCTTCCTGGTGTTTCTTTCTTACATCTTAGTACATTCAAAAAGTCTAAATGTTTAAAATAACATCAGCACAAGGTTAGTGAGACAACACAGATCAGAGTGTGGCCAGCATTGTCAAGCAAAAATCACACAATTTAAGTATCATATAAACTAACCATCCCTCTCACCCCCACCCCCAGAACAGTAATATGGACACCAAAGATTTAATGAAACATATAAAAAAATAAGGCACATTTATATCTTGATATGGTAATCTTGACATAGAAAAACCCATCTCAGAACATTAATGTTCCAATGGGCTATCTAAAAAGATACCTTATGGTACCCCAAACAGGTTTATGGTACCTAGGGAATTACTTCTTGCTTTTTTTAAGTGACAATGGAATAAATTGCACCTATCCCACTTTGTCAAGTAATAAAAATGTCCTTTTTTTTTTTTAACTACATATTGGCAACCTGGGGTGATGGTAAGGGAAGAATGGATAAGGTAGGATACAAAACAAGAAGTAAATTAGAGGAAGGTATGAAAGTTAATCATTCATATCACAAAGGCTCCTGGATTGCACTTCACCACAGAATTCACCTCTCCATAGTACAAAATAAGAATAAAAAAATTTGTAATCTGTATGCATTATTGCAACTATTTGGCCATTAGCTATTACCCAACAGCTTTTTATCTCATTTCATTTAAATACTGAAATGAAATATTAACCATTGCAATTTTCATATAAATTGATCAAGGATCAGCAAATACTTTTAACAACCATCTCACAACCCCAACAAAGACATAATTAGCATTTAACCTGAGACTAAATCTGTTGTTGATAGGTTACTGTCCTTAGATATTTCTTCTTTTGTTGCATTAATTTATACTGACAGTGGTGTTTCATGATAAAGAACTAAAAAATTGTTTTAAAAAATGGCTTTTGTGGAAAAAAAAAAATCTTAGTGAAAAGAAAATCACAGAATTCATGTTCTCACAGTATCCAGAAGCTGGAATAACAATGTGCTTCTTTATTGCACGTCAAATCAAAAAGATACAAAAGCTATTTCTTCTTCACAATCCAAAACTGAAAGCCAGGTTCATCTCAAATGGATTCGGAATGTACTGATTTCCATGGGATTCATGTTGATATCACTTATATTTCTGGCATCCGGAGGTGAATGCATCAAAGTTAATGATGATGGTATAAGACTTCGAACAGTAAATTCGTTAAACAGTTTGTGTACCAATATCTAAAAAAAACGATAAAAAGATTCAAACATTTAGAATAAATTTATGTAGAATAAAAAAATCCATAGGCCTACAAATTTTTCTACCATCTTTGTCCCATTTCTTAGACACTGCTTTATAGTAATATGAGTTTCTGTAGTTTAATTAGCTTTCCAAATAAACAAATTCCAGTGATATATTAATCAAGATATTTATTAAGTAGTGACCAGAGGAAAGAGCCTATGGCAGTTAGAACAGTTAATGGTGTTAGAACAGAAATACTTAACTTAAAATATATTTTGTTCCTAACAACATTTTTTTAAGACTTATACATATGCTAATAGTACTGTTCAATTTCCTCACCTAAAGAATAAGACCCTAAAAATACTAGGAAATTTTGAAGAGAAAAAGATTTAAACTATCTATTATAATTGCAGTGATCCACTACAGACTATATAAAATGTGAACTAATCTACATATCTTTTCCCTTTAACTTTTAGAAGAACTCAGATTGAGATAATGGAGAATGCTCTAGATAGGTTAGTGGTCCTTAACTTTTTTTTTTTTTTTTTGATTAGTGCTTTATTGAAAGTCTGGTAAAACCTGTAAACTCCTAAGAAAAATCTTCTTATATAATTGAAAGAAATGCTAAATTTCAGTTGAGTTTAGTGAAAATAAAGTTTTAATGTTTTTTCCTATCTAAATTCATGGATAGCCTTGACATCTGTCCAAAGAACTTAGTTTAAGAAGTACTGAAATAAATTCATGATGAACTGCTGCTTCTTTTGTTGAGTGTGTGGAGAGAAGTGTGAAGGAGAAAATAATAGGGAAACTAGAGACTGACAAATAAAAGACTGAGAACCACTTATATATTTCAGAAGAATGAAAAACATTTTAAATGTTAACCCTATTAAAATAGCAATTAACCAATACTTTAAAAATCTCTGCTTCAGTTTCATTGTCTGTAAAAATGGAAAAATAAGTGAGACTGATGAGATAATATTTGAAAAGCACCTTGAAAATTTGATTGCTATTATATCTAACAATTTCTAAATCATGTGTTATGTATTCCTAGCCATTTTCCTTCTCTAATTCCCAAAATAACCATGACATTGACTGTAGGACCTTGAATTTTGTCTCATTTTGACTTTTTGTCCATTGCTATAAGTGTATATTGATGTCTAGTCCTCTACAATGCTTAAGAATTATCTTTTAACATTAGAATGCAAGGTCTTTGAGGGTAGGAACTGTCTGCTTTCCTTATATTTGTATGCTGATTGCTTAATACAGAATCTAATATTATTAAGGAAGCACTTAGCATTTTATCTTTTATTCAGAAATAGGCAAGTTTGGATCATGGATGGGTTGGTGGGGGAGCAGAGAGAATACAATGAATTCAGTTCTAGGCATGCTGAGTTTAAGATACTAAATAAAGAGAGAGGATCCATGTACACAATGATTCCGGAGAGAAGTATGTGTGTGAAAAGAAGATGCAAGGATTTACGTTTTTCTTATGTGAGAACTTTTTTGAGTTTTTCAATAGGTATCAGGTGAGTGGGAGTAGAATTTGGAAGAGCTGGAGCTAGATATACAGGTCAAGGAGTCATTTTCCTAGAAACACTATGACCCCTCTATGGTCGATGTAACCCTAATGTTGCTATTATTTTCACATCATTAACATTACATTTCACACAATTATCTGTGCCATAAGGGAAAAATTCAAACATTTTATTGATTGAGGAAAAAACTTTAAAACATACCTTTCCCTGAGTAAGTGAGCAAAGCTGTTCACTTCTATTAGACAATCTACAATCAAATCCCTTTCTATGAAGTATTAAGGCAGCCTCATCTGATGGTCCACTGTCTTCCTGGAAATAAAGAATGTACCAAATTAATTCACCACAGACATTAAACTTTTTATGAATCTTGACATAGCAATTATCTCAGATCTCAATATTCCTATCGTTAATATTAATTCTGTTGAACATTTAATTTAGATATGAGTTTTGTCTACATCTTTTTTCTGAGTTTTCTCATAAGTAAACAAAGCCCCTAAATTTTTTCAAAAAAGCATTTTACATTCTGAATAAAATCAAGTATTTTTCAACTAAAAAAAAGTTCACTATTTGTTCAATGGAATATGTCTGATATGTATATTAACTGAATAAAGAATAAGAAAAGCTAGCCATTAGAACAATTAACCTATTCCTAATTTAAAATTATACTGCATTACTTATTAAATAGGTATTTATTAATATAATTCATGTAAATGGATATTTTACATGAATTATATTAACATTTTCCCTCAAAAATCTGTTTTCATACCAGTAATATTTAGGTGAAATTTCACTTACCCCATGCTAAGTAAGCATCTTTTTTTTTTTTTTTGGGGGGGGGGGGGGGAGAAGGGGAGGCATAACATAAAATACACAACTAGAGGGCTAGTGAATATAACATTTGAATTAATGCAAAAGTTATTTGTTATAACGTCAAAGTAATGTATTTGGTTAGTCATTTTTCAATCATGGCATGATTCTTTGTGATCCCATTTGGGGTTTTCTTGGCAAACACAGTGGAGTGGTTTGCCATTTCCTTCTCCAGCTCATTTTATAGAAGGACCTAGACAAATACAGAGTGAAATGACTTACCTAGCAGGGTTATACAGCTAGTAAGTGTGAAGTCAGAGTTGAACTCAAAAAGATGAATCTTCCTTATTACATGTACAATGCTTATCCACTGATAAAGCCACCTTTGTTTTATTACTTTTTGATATTTTATGGAGTTATTAAGCTTCCTCATTCTCAATTCTAATTTTTAGAGAATGCTTTTCTTAAGTGAACATTTTTGCAACTCTTTTTCCATTTAACCAATTATGTATCTTTTTTTTCTTTTTGCTGAAGCAATTGGGGTTAAGTGACTTGTCCAGGGTCACACAGCTAGGGAAGTGTTAAATGTCTGAAACCAGATTTGCTAAAGAAATTAAAGTCACTTTTAGCGATCTAAAAAAAAGCTCTAAGCCATGATTGATTAGTGAAATGCAAATTAAGACAACTCTGAGGTACCCTAACACATCTGTCATATTGGCGAAGATGACAGGAAAAAATAACGATAAATGTTGGAGGAGACATGAAAAAACTGAGACACTAATACATTGTTGTTGGTGATGTAAATTGATCCAACTATTCTGGAGAGTATTTTGTAACTACACCCAAAAGGCTATCAAACTATACATACCCTTTAATCCACCAGTGTCTCTACTGGGTCTGTAATCCAAAGAGATCATGAAATAGGGGGAAAAGGATCCACGTGTACAAAAATGTTTCTTGCAGCCCTTTTTGTAGTGGCAAAGAAGTGGAAAATGAGTGGGTGTGCATCAGTTGGGGAATGGCTGAAGTAGTTATGGTATATGAATATCATAAAATAGTATTGTTCTATAAGAAGTGATCAGCAGGATCATTTCAGAGAGGCCTGGAAAGACTTACATGAAGTGATACTAAGTGAAATCAGCAGAACCAGGAGATCATTATACATGGCAATAACAAGATTATGTGATGATCAACTCTGATGGACGTGGCCCTTTTCAACACTGAGGTGATTCAGGCCATTTCTAATAGACTTGTGATGGAGGGAGTCATCTGCACCCAGAGAGAGGACTGTGGGGACTGAGTGTGGATCACAACATAGTATTTTCACCTTTTTTGTTCTTACTTGCTTTTTTTCCCCAAATATGGATATATGTTTGGAGGAACTGCACAGTTTGGCCTCTGGATTACTTGTTGTCTGAAGGTGGGGGAAAGGGGAAAGGGAGGAAGAGGAATTTGGAACAAGGTGGATGTTAAGAACTATTTTTGCATGTATTTTGAAAATAAAAGGCTATTATTTTTAAAAATTTTAAATAAATATTATTCCTGTTGAATTATGTTCAGTCTTTTTTCCTTTTCAAGTCAGTTTATCTTAATATAAACCATCCAGACAAAACATAAGTCAGAAAGATGAACTCTTCCCTATTGACTATGTGTGACAGTGCATATTAGATCCAATTTCTTCATAATCCTTTTTGTGGTGGCATACTTGGTAAAATTCAAGTGTGAAGCCAGAATTAATCACCAAAACTCTACTGCATATCGCTGCACGTGGTATTGCACACCAATAGGTCTGGGCCTCAGTCTATCACCACTTAAATTCTTCACTTAATTTCAGCTTTACATCTTAATTCTTTTCAAATCTCAGTGTAGCCAATTCCAAAATCCCAGAAGATGACTGAATCCCCAGAGAGAATAATATTCTTGTAAAAAAAAGCTGTCTGACATTGATGGAACAATTCTCAATTATTTTATCTACCACTTCTGAGATAGTCTGTGGCTTTTATCAAAAGCCCTGGGTGAAAGAAGATTTCTGTACCCAAGAATCATTTATAACCAAAATCAAAAATTCTGTTTTTTGAGGTTATATGAATTCCAGTACACTATTTAATCCACTTTGACCCATCTGTATAATACCATCTGTATAATATATATATATATATATATATATATATATATATATATATATATATATATATCTGTATATCTTTGACTAAGTCTGGACAGACATAACCATAATGTTCCTTCACTGCTTCAGCTATTTCCAGGGGGAATTCCTATTTCTTGCTCTTTCAATAACTGCTGAACAAAATGTTCTCTCTCTTTCACCAATTGAAATGGGCTTGATATAGCTGCCAATAATATACTCTTCAATCACAGGATGAATGACCCCACTTCCACTATCTGTAATGGTACCAATCAGTATCCACTTGATGTTCAAATGCAGCTAAAGCAAGGACAGCCTGTACAACTATGGATAGGCCTGGAACATAAAGAATTCAAACACAATTTCAGCTGTATATTCCCTGTTTTCTGGTGTATTTAGTGGAGGTTCAGTCAAAAGAAAAATAATGATCTTCAGGTTCAGTCCTTAGGTGATTTGAAGCTTACTTGTTCCATAAATCTCTCTACCAACTACTAATCTTCAACTATACCATGATGGATTGACCATTTTGTTGCATGATTTGGGCTTTTCTAGTGCTTCTTCCCCAATCAAGAAGTCTAGATCATCAATATCCTTCATTACCCTCCTTTGTGCTTGATCTCCTACTTTTGTAGACTTCTTGATAGCCAGCAGCCATCCCACCACCTTCTGCCACCTCCTTCTCTCGCTATAGCTACCACCATTATTGGGTCCATGGGAGGACAGGGGCTGGTGATAGGGGCTCTCCACCACCCACAACCAAGCTGGCCTCATGCTCCCAGGAGGCAGAGAGGAAGCAGTTGTTATTTCTTCTCAAAATTTCTTGGTCTTGTGTCCAGTCATTTTCTTTCTTGAAGGCTTTTGAATGTAGCTGCTTTGACTTTATTTTCTTTTTCTGAATTTCTCTTTCCTGTCACCACTACAACTTTTTTATGGTCACACTCATTTTTTGTTGCTTGCTCATTTTCCACACTCTTTTTTGCTTTTCCCAATTCTGTTTTCTGAGCTAGTTTCAGGGGTTTGGAAGGCTTTAGTTCTTTCAAAGTTGTGTAAGATAAGAATTGTGGGTACTACTTATCTTATCTTCACTTTGATCTTTATCCAGCAAATACTTGGGATCCCTTGGGATTGTAATGAATACTGCTTCTTACATCTCCTTCTCTCTTGGGACCAGGAGTATTACTGCATGCACTTCAGTGCTCCCACTCCCTCTTGACTAAAAATGCTGCTTTTTGTACCCTTGAACTATGATGCAAAAGTGGGTACAAGCAATGAAATTGTCAAACAGTCTCTGGTACTATGTCCACTGGCCAATTATGAAGTCTTCCTAATAGTTCTAACTTGAGAGCTCTTGCTGCTGTTTGTGTCACCACTACTTAGTCCCATCACCGATACTTCATCTATCTGAGCTTCATTGTAAACCCTCTCCTATATTGTCTTGGGCTGGAAGGATGTTTCATTGTAAACTTTCATTAGTTTTACACATCCAGTTTGATCTGAGTTATTATTTTAAAATTGCTGAGAGAACTGGGTCAAGTACTTTTCCACTCTGCCATCTTGGCTATACCCCCCGCCCATCTTTTCACAAAGAGTATGAGGCAGCCATGGGTCCAGAAAAAGGGATGTATAAGCAAGGTTGTACAGAAGGACACAGATGAGACAATATAGTCACCAGGAAGGAAACAGTCATGAGGTGGATAGGAGGTAAAAGTGAATTCCATAATTTTGTTCACAGAGTAATTTCTACCATATAGCACATAATGATGCTTTCCTCAAAAATTTATTTTTCTAAGAGTGAAACAAAATAGAAAAAAAAAGAGATTTACAGGTTACTTGGAAGAAGCTCATATGAGGTAATTAAAGAACTTTCTTTGATAAACAAAGATTAGAAAATAAAATTTTAAGAGAAGATCAGAAGAAAAAAGAATTAATGAAGGGAACAAAGAAAAAAGCTTCCTGAGAAAAAGAGGAAGTAAAAATAAAAATTTTTATACATGAAAATTTAAAGAAAATGAGGAGAAATTTTGAATGTGTTATATGAGACAGCAAAGACAAGAGAGAAGAGAAAAAAATATAAGAAAGAAATATTAATTGATAGTCTAATTAAATCTGAAAATTGTGAAAGGAATAGGAAAAGAGAAGGAAGAGAAAATCTGTGAAAAGAGAAATGTTTCAAAGTAATATAGGCAAACAGCGAGGTGTAACAGTGGATAAAGTAACATTCCCAGAATTAGAAAGACTCAATCTGAGTATTATATATATAACTGGCAAGAGCTCCTAATGACAGTTTTAATTTCCTCTTTAATTTCATTTTTGAGACTGATAATTTTTAATGAATTTATCTGTTTTATTGAGTTGTTTTTATTTTTTGTTTTTCCATAAAACCAGCTCCTACTTTTGTTTATTATTAGTTCAATAGTTTTCTTTCAATTTTATCAACCTCTTAGTAGTTTTTTAAGCTTTTCAATTTAGTGTTTAATTTTTAATTTTTTTTATATATATATTTTTTAACTTTAATGCCCAATTCATTTATCCATTTTTTCTCTCTATTATTATAAGCCTTTGGTGATATAAATTTTCCTTTTGGTATTGCTTTGGCTACATCTCACAAATTTTGATACGGGTTAGTTTTCATTGTTGTCATTCTCTTTAATGAAAGTACTGATTGTTTCTGTGACATGTTTTTTGATCTACCCATTCTTTATGAATGGATTGATTTCCAATTAATTTTAAATTAAATTTTCCACAACCCTTTATTGAATGGAGTTTTCATTGCATTATGATCTGAAAAGAATATATTTGCTATTTCTGCTTTTCTGCACTTATGTGTGACATGTTTATTCCCCAATAGATGGTTAATTTTTATGCAGAGATCACATACCACTGAGAAAAGGTATCCCTTTCTATTTCCACTCAGTTTTTTCCACTGGTCTATCATAACTAACTTTTCTAAACTTATATTCAGCTCCTTAATTTCTTTCTTGTTTATTTTGTGGTTAGATATATCTAGTTCTAAGAGGGGATAACTTAGGTACACACCTTTTCTATTTCTTCCCGTAAGTTCTACTTTAAAAATGTACCATTTGGCATATATATATTTTGTATTCATATTACTATATTATCCATGGTACATATTCAGTAAGATGGAATTTTCTTCCTTATGTCTGTCAATTCTATCTATTTTTACTTTTCTTTTGAAAACATGATTGCTAGCCCTATTTTTTTTTTATTTCAGTAGAAGTATAATAGATTGTGGTCTAGCTCCTAATCTTTACTTTGTGTGTGTTTCTTTGTTTCTAATTTCTTATAAACAAATACAGAATTCTGTTTTTTAATACATTCAGCTATTCATTTCTATATTTTTGCCTTTTTATCTCCCTCATAACTGCTCCCACCCCTTCCTAATAAAAGAAAGATTCAAGCACTGCTTACCATCCCCTACCACTCCATCAACTAATTTTATGGCTATATCGCAGGTATTTTTCTGCTATTCAAAGTCACAACTAAGGTATGAACAAAGTAATAGTCATATACGGAACAATACATGGGGGTAAGAAAGAGGAGGAATATTTTTATATATTATGTTCCTTAAAGCCTCCAAAATATTTTTTTAAATGAAATATAAGGGGTTTGATTTTCAAATGTAAGAAGCAAGGAAAAGGGCAATATGAAAAAGTTCATTTATTTGTAATAGCTTGAATGCTGGTACTTGTTCCCATCCTATATTTCTCGTTTATAGACACTTTCCCAAATGCCAGAAAATTGAAAACTGCTATGTTAATGATCCCCTTCCCCTGAATATTGTTCTTAAACTTATTGATTATATTCTAGTTTCTACCATTCACATCACCACTGAAATTACTGACATCAAAAGGTCCTTATTTTCTGAGCTGATATCAAATCAATTTCAAAAGCTTTTTTTACTCATTTAAGAGTGTGGTCAAATCCATAACCCCTTAATTCTTTTCAAGAGAAATTTCTCAATCTTTAAAAATATGAACAATTGTTGGTAGAATTTAAGATTCAAAAAGATTTTTATTAAGAATGTCATGCTTCAAAGGTATACATTAATTCTGAGTTCCCTTTTTTCTTTTCAACATACACCAAATGTAATACTGGATTTTAGTGACCGAATTAAAACCCAAAAGAAACTCATTAAGTATTTCTCTAACTTTCTGGAAATATCTGGTGAAAAGGACTTACTATACCAAAATGTATATTTCTACAAAAAAGTACAATATGTACTACTCATTGAGAGAATGTTTGGAGCTAGGAATACCTGAGTATAAAACCTGACTCAGACACATAATAAGTTGTATGACCCTGGACACATAATTAATTTCTCTCATCCATGATTTCCTTATTTGTAAAGGTGAATTCATAGCAACACTTACTTTACTAAGATTAAGAGAGATAATGCATCTAAATCATTGTACAAGCTTTAAAACACCATAATAATAGTATATAAAATTCTATATAAATGTTAGTATGATTATCATTAATATTTTTGTTATTTATCTAACCAATTGGAAAAATATTAAATGCTCTTGGATTGGGTGAGCAAATACAACAAAGATGACAATACTATCTAAACTAATCTATTTATTTAGCACTATACCAATCAGACTCCCAAAAAAATATTTTAATGACCTAGAAAAAATAACAACAAAGTTCATGTGGAAAAACAAAAGGTCAAGAATTTCAAGGGAATTAATGAAAAAAAAAAATTCAAATGAAGGTGGCCTAGCTATACCAGATCAAAAATTACATTATAAAGTAGTGGTTACCAAAACCATTTGGTATTGGCTAAGAAACAGACTAGTTGATCAATGGAATAGGTTAGGTTCAAAGGACAAACAGCCAATAACTTTATTAATCTAGTGTTTGACAAACCCAAAGACCCCAGGCTTTTGGGAAAAGAACTCACTGTTTGACAAAAACTGCCGAAAAAATTGAAAATTAGTACGGCAAAAACTAGATAGATATTGTCCCCACACTTAACACCGTACACCAAGATAAGGTCAAAATGGGTTCATGACCTAGGCATAAAGAATGAAATTATAAATAAATTGGAAGAGCATAGGATAGGATAGTTTACCTCTCAGACCTGTGGAAGAGGAAGGAATTTATGACCAAAGAAGAACTAGAAATCATTATCATTCACAAAATAGAAAAATTTGATTATATCAAATTGAAATGTTTTTGTACAAACAAAACTAATGCAGACAAGATTAAAAGGGAAGCAATAAACTGGGAAACATTTTTAAAAACAAAGGTTCTGATAAAGGCCTCATTTCCAGAATATATAGAGAATTGACTCTAATTTATAAGAAATCAAGCCATTCTCCTATTAATCAGTGGTCAAAGGATTTGAACAGACAATTCTCAGACAAAAAAATTGAAACTATTTCTAGCCATATGAAAAGATACTTCAAGTTACTATTAATCAGAGAAATGCAAATTAAGACAACTCTGAGATACCACTACATACCTGTCAGATTGGCTAGAATGACAGGGAAAGATAATGCGGAATGCTGGAGGGGATGTAGGAAAACAGGGACACTGACACATTGTTGGTGAAATTGTGCCATTCTGGAGAGCAATTTGGAACTATGCTCAAAAAGTTATCAAACTGTGCATACCCTTTGACCCAGCAGTGTTTCTACTGGTCTTATATTCCAAACAGATTTTAAAGAAGGGAAAGGGACCTGTATGTGCACGAATGTTTGTGGCATCCCTCTTTGTAGTGGCCAGAAACTGGAAACTGAGAGGATGCCCATCAATTGGAGAATGGCTGAATAAATTGTGGTATATGAATATTATGGAATATTATTGTTCTGTAAGAAAGGATGATTTCAGAAAGGTCTGGAGACACTTACATGAACTGATGCTGAGTGAAATGAGCAGGGCCAGAAGTTCATTACTTACTTCAACAACATTACTATATGATGATCAATTCTGATGGATGTGGCCACTTCAGCAATGAGATGAACCAAATTAGTTCCAATAGAGCAGTAATGAACTGAACCAGCTACACTCAGGGAAAGAACTCTGGGAGATGACTAAGAACCACTACATAGAATTTCCAATCCCTCTGTTTTTGTCCACCTGCATTTTTTATTTTCTTCAAAGGCTAATTGTATACTATTTCAAAGTCCGACTCCTTTTATACAGCAAAATAACTGTATGGACATGTATACATATATTGTATTTAACTTATACTTTAACATATTTAACATGTGTTAGTCAACCTGCCATCTGGGGGAAGGGGTGGGGGGAAAGGAGGGAAAAAGTTGGAACAAAAGGATTTTCAACTGTCAATGCTGAAAAATTACCTATGCATATATCTTATAAATAAAAAGCTACCATAAAAAAAAAGAAAAAAATATTTTTGTTTTTTAAAGAACAAGAGAATTGTACAAAACATTTTCAGTTTTAAAACATTTAAGACATTGCACCCAACACAACAAATGCAATTGTCCTTTAAGGACATACATATCTTATTAACATACCTTAGATTGTATTGTCCTTAGATTAACTAAATGAATGTCACAAGGCATGGATGATACAAGTGGAGAAAATCCATTCAGGAGGTGAGGAATATTGATGTCTGGATTTGTAGTCATTGTGATGACTGGATGGTTTAAGAAAGATGATGTTAAGTGGCTAAGAAGAGAAGGAAAACTGACTGACTTCTTTTCTTCTTTCTATTAGAAAAACAAACAAAAAAGAAACTTGGTAACTAAATATATTTGCATTTCTATACATATTAGACACAGTAGTATGTGCATGCACACACATGTACCCACACACACAATCTTAAAATTATACTTTTTAATTCTACATTTATAGCATTTTTACAAAAAAAAAAAAAAAAAAAAAAAGCAATCCAAAATGTCATCTTATAAATGAGGAGACTGGGGTTCAGGGAGGATATATAATTAACCAAAGACCATACATTTAGTGAATGGCACAGCTGAAGTTTGAACAAAGGTCTCATAACTCAAAAGTCAGTGGGAATATTAGGTGCTTTTTTCTACTGAACCAAAGTTAGGTCATTAAATCTTTACAATCAATGTAATAAAAAGTTATTTATAGAGTTTTCATTAACATGTTGAAAAGAACACTTTAAATTCCTTTAAAATGATTTTGGAAGTAAAAATACTAACCTATCACATTATTCATTCACCAAGCATTTATTAATGTCTTCTAATGTAGTGATCAATTGTATTAGACATGGGGGGAAAAAAAACCCAAAAGCAGTTTCTGTTCTGGTTTCTTTTTCCCCATGTCTAATACAAATTCTCAAGAAGTTTATTTGGGGTTGTATATATAACATGAAGAGTTAATGAAATACAAAGTAATCTCAAAAGAGAAGAACACTAGCAACTAAGATAGGCCTGACACAGAAGAGGTGGTCACAATGAGTTTTGTTTTTTGAAGAGAATTAGGGATACTAAGAGGCAGAAGTGAACAGAGCAGCCTATACATAGCAGAGAGATGGAGATGGAATAGCACATTCAGGGAACAAGTGAGGAAGCATGGCTGGAACACAGTGTATGTGGAGAAAAATGATATGGAATAAGCCTGGAAAACTATGCTAGAGCCAGATTGTGATGGGTTTTAAATGTCAAACAGAGAAGCCTGTATTTTGTCTTCTTTTAAATTAATTTTTTTAATTAACAAAAAATCTGTCTTCTTTCTACCTCAAATACTTCCTCCTTCTCCCCAACTAAGACTAAAGAAAAACAAAAATCCTGCAACAGATGCATATAGTTAAGCAAAAAACTTTTGCATTAGTTAAATCCAGAAAGATATAAATTATATCCATAGATTCATATCCTTTATTCTACATCTATAACTTAAATACATACATGAGTATAAGTATTTTATTAGAGCAGGAATGAGGAATCTTTTATCTACCAAAAGCCATTTGGATATTTTTAACATTATTCATGGACCATTCAAAAGTATCAAGTTATAGGACTCAAGTAGTGAAAGGTTGTTGTACTTAGCTTTTACTACATTATTATCTGCAGCTGCTTCAGCAAATGATTTCATGGGCCTTATATGGCCCATGGGCTAGACGTTCCCTACCCCTCATCTAGATTGCAGAAATGTATGTATGTATATATGCAGATATATGTATATGCGTAAGTGTATATTATGTATGTGTATACATACATACATATATATATGTGTGTGTGTGTGTGTGTGTGTATACACACACACACACACACAGGTATGCTTGTGTATCTGTATATATACATACATATATAAACAATAAAAATATATAGACAATACATACATATATATAAACAATTATGTTTAAATATATGTGCCTCATTTTGCACTCTAGATACGTAATATAATCATATGTAACATATGCAATTATATAAATTATATACACAACAAAACTTTATATATATATATATATACTTCTATAAACACACTCACATATATAAATACAACACACATCCATACATAATTCTGAATTATAATTCTTATACTTCTTTATCAAGAAGTGGGTAGCATATTTCTTCATTAATTCTGAATAATAATAGTAAAAAAAAAACTAACATTTATATAACACCTACATGTCAGATATTGTGTTGAATACTCATGAAATATTTCTTCATGTAACCCTCACAATAAAACCCTGAGACACAGGTGCTATTCTTCTTATTGTTGTTGTTATTACTATTATTCTCATTTTACAGATTAGAAAATTGAAACAAAAAAAGATCAAGTGATTTGGCCATGGTCAAAAAAAACTAGTGTTGTATCTGAACTTGAGTTTTTCTGACTCTGCTGTGCTCCCAGCAGCCTCAGAAACACAACCAAACCCTCTTTTGAAGTTATCTATCTTTACAATATTGTCATGGTATAAACTATTTATTTGGTTCTATTCACTATTACTTCAGTTCACAAAAGTCTTCCAAGGTTTCTCTGAAACCATACCCTTCAGCATTTTATAATCCAACAATTGGGAAGTTCTACTGGTTCAGAGTGACAGGACTTCTGGCTCCCCTTTGGTCTGAAGTTCCTGCACTAGTTTTCCCTCTGAAAATTTGGGTTAGAAGCTGAAGTAAGACCCTGCTCTGCACCTAAGCATCCAAGTCACATTGCCACTAGTTATGTTTGAGCTTGTTCCTCTCTTTACCTAGGGCCTGCAATCACCAGCCTTGATCAGGCCTTGTCAGCTTAAGATTTATAACCTTAAACTGGACACTAGCTGACAAAATTTCTGGTTGACACGTATGTTCCATACATGGTGCCTATTATGAGTCTGGGACCTCCTTTTGCCTTGGTGCATAACAACAGGGAAGAGAAGATTTAGGAGACAGATAATGAGAATTCAGTTTTAGACATGTTGTGTTTAAGATGTCTCCTGGACATCCAGACTGAATTTTTGAATGGCAAATGTGAAAGAAAATTTGAAAGTGGAAATCAGTAGAAAAATTAGAGCAAGGTAGGTATAGTTGAATCCATTGGATCTGACAAGATCACCAAGGGAAGTATTATAGAAAGAGAAGAGAAGATGACCTACGACAGCTTCCTTTGGGACAGCTATTGTTAAAGGGAATAACCTGGATGAGGATCTAGCAAAAAGACAGAAATAATCAGATAAGTAGGATACAAAAGAGGAAGCAAAAACTCAAAAAAAATGTCAAAGAGGAGAAGTGATCCAACAGTGTCAAATGCCACAGAGAGGTCAAGGAGAATGAAGATTATAAAAGGCCACTGGATTTTACAATTAAGATAATGGAAGTTTTAGTGCAAAGATGAGATCAGAAGTTTGATTTTAAGAGGTATGAATAAGAGAGAGAAGAAAGTGAAGGTATCTATTTTAGTGCATCTCATACTCATATGGCACTAACCCTGATCTCACTAGCATCCCATATGTTCCATTTTCATGATTAAGGATTCTGAAATTATGGATCACCAACTCCTATCCTTTCATTTGTCCCTTATTTTCTCTAAATCTATTTTTTCTATCCTTTCTATAACTTCCACTTTTCTAATGCTTATATTCCTTAGTGTTCTCTGAGGACACAATTGTTATTCTGACTTCACTTTCTTCCCTTCTGAATCATGATAATCCTATAAATTAATTAGTTCAACAATATATTCTCTTCCATTCTCTAGTCCTTTGTACTGTTACTGATCACAACTTGTCAAACACCAGTTGCTACTATTATCCCTGCCATTTCTCTTCTTGATTTCAATAATTGTGTGACTGAGCCAGTGACAAATTTTCAATATTCAATCTCATCTGACTGCAAACTGTCACAATGAAATAATTTTACTCTTCTTTAATTATCTAAAGAACATACCACAATTGTTCCAAATTTTTTCCACTCTAATGCCTTTTGCCTCACAAGTTACTGAGAACATAGAGGTTATTTGCCTTTAGTTCTATTTTCTCATCTGGTCTCTGATTAAGAGTTGACCCTTTTAGTTCTCTCAAAAGCCAACTCCTTCACACTGTATCTATGATAACACCCCTTCTCTTTCCTGTAGCCACTTGTCTCTTTGATCATTTTCTATTTCCAATCTGCAATAAGTTATAACAATTTTTGTTGACATAGTAAAAGGGAAGGATCATTATCTAGAAATTCACTTCCACTTTATGACTCTAGGGAAAGTCACTCCCTATTTTTTAGATTATTTTCTGATTTGTCTGTGCCTCCTTTCCTACTCCCCTCTACAATCTAGCTACTGATTGCATAACTATATTGAAATTGCACTCTCCAAAGTTACCAATAACTTTAAGGCCAAATATAAGATCCATTTCTCAATCCTGATCCTTCTTGAGCTTTCTGCAAACTTTGTTTCTGCTAAGTTACTGTTCTCCTTCATTCTATTTTCTCTTGTAATGCTACTTTCTCTTAATTTTTTTTTTTAGCCTCTCTGGCTAAATATCAGTTTAGCCCGAAATAGCAATTTTTTTCTTTATCCTACTAAAAATTCTTTATGGGCTATAATTATTAAAAGCTGCTAATACCTACAAAGTTAAGATCTTTCACACTCTCATTTCCATTTATCCTTTGGCATTCTCTCCCTTGAAGATATGCTGTCCTGATATATAAAGACAAACAAGCAAAACAGATATTTAGGAAGTTAGGAATGTAGGGAAATAGATAGAGATAAACACAGACAGACAGACACACACACACACACAATTGCCCAACACTCCACCCAAATTCATTTAATTTAATGAAGGAAATGGATGTGTGTTGAGAATCAAAACCTCCTATCAGCATTTTGAATCTTTTAGAGAAAATATTTTAAGATCCTCATTAAATTTATTCTAATTAACTGAGACCAGGAAAATTTATTTGTACATTACAAGTCTAGGAATCATAAGATTCTGTCTTAAACATTTAGTACATAAAAGACTTATACAGAATTACTTTGTATAGATTTGCATAGATTGTATACATTTGTGTAGATTTACAAAAAACTTCCCTTAAGAAGTATAAAATAAAATAATAAGTAGACGATGCCGATGTAACAAAAATGACAATACTACCAAAACTAATTTATATTTTTCATGCTATATCAATCATTTTCTTTGGTATTCCAGAATTTTTTTCTTCAGTATGTTGATTCCCAGATATTTTATGTATTTTGTAGTTTTTAGAATGCAATTTCCCTATTATTTCTTCTTGGGATTTACTATTATTATATAGAAATGTAGTAACTTTAGAGAATTTATTTTGTAGCTTATAGCTTTGTTGAAGTTATTAAATATCTAGACTAATATTTCTGATTTCCCAGAATTTTCCAAATCTACCTACATATCATTAGTAAATAAGGATAATTTTATATCTCCTCTTCACCTATTTTTATGTCTTAATTTTTTTTTTATCTTACCACTGTTGCAAGCATTTCCAGAAGGATATAAAATAACATTAGGGAGAGTAGCATCTTTGCTTCACTCATTTTATATTGGAAAACTTTTTAGGGTAATTCCATTGCATATAATTATTGCTTTTCATTTTGGATAGATGCTTTCTGTAATATTAAAAAGAAAAAGGTCCTTCTATACTTATACTTTGAATGTTTTTTAGCATAAAAGTGTTGTACTTTATTAAAAGTTTTTTCTGCACCTATTCAGATGATCATGTGATAGCAATGTTTAAGATTTTTAATAAGAGTGTAACCTAATAAATTTTTTAGAACATCTTGGTTCCCCCACATACCAGAAAATCTCAAAATTTAAAAGTTCCCAAGATTTTCACTAGAGAAAAACAAACAAGAAAAATGTCACATAATTCTTCCTACCGTGTTAATTCCATTTCTTTTTTCTAATAGAATTCGAAATAAATTAGCTGTAATCTTGTTATCTTGTACACCTTGTCCAAGGCCACGATAATCATCTTGCATGAGTCGACGATCCATGACAACTTCAATCTGCCCTGAAAAAGAAACAACATTTATTTTGATAATAGCATTTTATACTGGTTGCAATGATTACTCTATAGTTGTGCTTATTTTTCTATCACTAATATCCAGATCAAGAATTAAATTGAATATATATCATGCCACTTAAAAGCAATCTAAATCTAGGTGGCAAAGTGGAGAGAAAGTTCAAATTGAAGTTAAAAAAACCTGAAGTGAAATCCTATTTTAGAAACTTAAGATATATGATCCTAGACAAATTACTTAACATATCTGTTTTCCTTTCTCGTGCTTAAAATGGGTACAATATAGCACCCACACCACGGTTATTCAGGTCAGATAAAATTACATGTGTAAAGCACAATGCAAGTCCAAAACTCTGTATGAATTATTTTATCATTATTTTTTTTGGTGAATATTTTTGAGGCAGTGTTGCACAATGGATATAGAACTGGTTTTGGAATTAGAAAGACCTTGGCTCAAATACTGCCTCTAAGATATATTGACATACATGACCCTGGAAAAAGCAATCAACTTTTTTAGTGATTTAAGAAACTTACTAGTAAAGATTATAAGTTTGGAGAGAAGGTATTGATCTGCATTGGAACAAGACATTTCTCTTCAGGAATTTCTTATGTCAACAAGATCATATTTGATAAAAAAAAAAAAAAAAAAAAAAAAAAAAAAAAAACACCCAACACCACCACCACCACCAACAAAACCCTATGTTTCACTTGAAGATAATTTAGCTAAAGATGATTTAAAAGTATGCCAAACATCAAATGTTCAGAAAAATTTAGCAACTAATATCATCTAAAATGGAAAAATCTTTAATTATAAAGATATAAATAAATATAAAGATATAAATTATTATTGAAGAAAATCCAATCTATATGCTGTAGACTGAATTTTCTTCAACATATACAACACATAACTGGACTTTCTTCAATAAATTGTAAAGATTTATAAAGATACATTATACAGTAAAAATATATAAAAAGACGTTAAGTATTTAAGTTAAAAGCATCAAGCTTCAAAGGAAAAAGGAGTCTGCTTTCAGTCTGGGCACTTGAACAAGTACCACCCCTGACACACACTGACTATATAAACTCTTATAGATTGCTGCTGGTAACCCTTCATTCTTGAAGTAGACCAATGACATCAGCAAAGTGACATCTTGTCTTGAAAGTAAGCTAGATTTAAATAAAGCAGAACTGTGCAGTCATCAGCCTCACTCTCTCTTACAGGGTCATCTGAATCTAGCAGCAAGAAATGGCTCTGTATACAATGCTCCAGATACAATTAGAGACCTTGGCCTTTTTAAATTAAGAGCTTTCCCATGACTCAGTTTGAGGCAATACCTATTCCGTGATTTAAGGCTAAGTACGAGTTGAGGGGAAAAATAGTCAGTTTGCCTAGTCAAAAGAATAAATCTAGGAGGAAATCATCTTCAGGGTTTCTGGCCAGAACAGAAACAATTTTTATTTAGAGGTATCAAAACCCAAACAATGAGCAAGTGAGGATTCGGCTAGAACCTGTTTAGAGGATGGGGGAAGATCATGTAAGTCTGGTAGTTTCTTGGCCTTACTCTCTGCATCTATAAAATTAAAAGGTTAGATTTGGTAATTTTTAACTTCTTTTTTTTCTTCCCCTCATGTTTGCTCTTTTTTTTATCTTTCTTCCTTCCATCCTTTTTGTCCCTGTACCATCCATTTTTAACTAGCCAAAGCAAGGAATTATCATATACTTCAAAATAGTTTAAAGACATTTAAATAAAAAGTTTATATTCCCTGGTCTTGAAAAAACCCTTGCTTTTCTCAAGGAAAAGAAAAGAAAAAGATTCCTCATATTTTTATCAAAAGTAACACAGCATTTGAATATTTGAATCTTTAGAAAAGTAAAGAAAGGAAAAATAATACATACCATTTTTTAAACTTGCAACACCTAAAGATTGGGCAGCAAGAAGTGTCAAACGAAACCCATCATCTTGGATGTAAGACATTGTTGTCATTGGGTAGAAATTTGCTTGAAGGGGTAATTTGCTCATTGTCACTCTAGGCTGAATCTATAATATAAAAAGTTATCCTTTAACAAATTCAACTGATACTGACATACGTATGTGATGGAAATCTGAATGACTTTGTATTAACAATAATGAAAAGTACAATGCTATGCCTATTTAAATATGTTTATGATAGTAATCAACATTTCTCTTTTACAAAACCATTTTTGTTTCAAAGAATTTTTTTTTAATGAAATGGAATTTATTTAAAAGGAATTTGAGGAAAAAGACAGAGCTAGTAGCATTTTTGAGAAAAGTGGTTGAGTTATAAGGGCATCAGAATGTTCCTACTTTTTAAAAATAATAAGGCTAAAATGGAAGAGGGGTATTCAACAAAGCTTTAGAACCTTAACATGAGCATAAACCAAATTATAACAAGATTAAAGTGTTTACAATCAAAGCCTGGAATTGAACACTAAACAGAACAGCTGCATATCCAACTGCCTTTTTGAAAATTACTATTAACCTTGAGTTTGTTTCCAGAAATACATATTAATTGTCACAAGCATGTTAAAATGCTTACTATTTTTATTAATATTTTGTGATTTTAAAAAACAGTATATAACTATCAAATACCTACTGAATTAGATTCCAAAGAATATTTGCACCTAAATAACAATTCAACATTTATTCTTTCTTATTTAAAGGGAAGATAGTTCAATATGCTATTTTGCTTCTGACTGGACAGTTTCTTGATTTATTTAATGTGGAGAAACTGAACCCATGACACTACTCTTAAAAGAGGAAACAGAAAATATAACTCCAGCCTAAGCCTGAATAAATCCTTTTAAAACAGAAAATGTAAAAATTGCAAGGAATTTTCAGGTCCATTGTATCCAAACTATCATTATATAGGCAACATTATTATGGCCCAAAGGAGGGAATTAATTCCTGTAAGATCATAATCAATAATTGGTTCCAGTGGCATTTTAATTATAGAATATGAGCTAATTTAATTATAGCATATATGATCTTAAAGTAAGAGATACTAGTTTTAAATATAAGCTCTATTTCTAATTACCTATTTAATTCTGGGCAAGTCACTTAACTTTACCATGTCTCAGTTTTGTCACCCATAAAATGAGAATATTGAATAGATGTCTAACATCCCTTCTAGCTGATTCTTGAATAAATTCTATGGTCAGAAGATCAGCCCTTTGAATACCAAACTCCACCTACTTTCTTCAATATTTCCAATTAAATTCAATAAATATTTATTAAATACCTACTATATAAAGTCACTATACTAGATGCTAAGAATACAAAAATCAATACAAAAACAAAATAGTACCTGCTCTCTCCTAAGTTATATTGTTCTGAGACAGAACATTCACTCATTATAAAGAATAACCTGACATACTCAGGTCCTTTTCATTCTTTTATTATTTTTTTTAAATAATGGAATTTGTTTAAAAAAAAAAAAAAGCTGTTAATGTAACAACAGCACAAGACCTTGTGTTAAGAATAATTCTAAGACTGAGATGGAAATATAACGCTAGGTCAATTTGATTTTGCAGATAGCTTTGGAATGGTTATTCCCTAAGAATAAACTAATTATATAATAATATATGTCTTATTAACTTGATAACTTCATTATATATAAAGCAATCATCTATTTTTCCCATCTCCACTGAAACTGACCTCTTCTCTCTCTCCTTTCTCCTATGATTCTGTTTCTCCCCATGTATGTTTGTTAAGTCTCAGGGGACCATGGAAGTATGCCATCTATGCCACTGCTGCCCAACTCATGTTCTTCTTCCTCTCAGTCTGTTCTTCACAGACTGAATCCTTCTCAAAACTTTCCAGTATGACTCAAATCTGTCTTCCAATTCAAAGGGTACAACAGTCCAAACTGCATTTTAGGATGGGAGAAAATGTTTGATCCTCTAAACCCATAACACTATTACATTTGGAAGTCTGGATGTTGACTTTGACATTCCAGGGTCACTTTAAAGTTTGATGTGGTCAGTACATTCTTTTAATTTTCACTGTCTTAAAATAGTAATGGATCTGAATAATTTTTTTAAAGTGATTATAGCTTCTGGATTATAGACTGATCATGGTTTTCAGGAAATAGAATTATTCTTAGATTTTTCTCTTTGACCTATTTTCTAAGAAATATTTTTGATAATAGATGCCTTATACTTTCTATTTTTCCAATCATTTGAATGTTTTTTAAATTTTTTTTATCTCATCTAGTAACAGAGTTATTTGATTCATTTGATTCCGTTTTCCAAGGAATCCACTACTTAGTTGAAGTTTTTCTAACTACTACTCTAAGCTATTTTACTCTTTCATTTTTTTCTTTTGAATTCATTCATTTTTATAATATGCTTCATTTTTCTTAACTATTGTGGTTTTTTCCCCCTATAAGATTCTGCTGACAGTTGCAATGGTATTACCACTTTTTTTTTTAAGCTTACATTTCAGGCTTCTGCAATCCCCTCATCATCGTTTGGTATCTTTATCTGTTTATTCACATTTTCTGTATCAGATTTTGCGTTCTGGAAAGTCCCTTCCATCACTCTTAAACAGTTTTATTCTCTTGTAGTCTGGCTATAGCTACCACTATATAATCTTGGGAAAAGAGCTAATATTGTGTCCCAACTTTTTCTCAATTTCTGGATGCTGTTTAAGTCACTGGGTGTTTATATCTGAATTATATTCTTTCTCCCAGAAATGCCTTAGTGGGATATTGGATATTGTACTTGTCTCTTAGAGAAATGCCAGCAGCATTAAAAGGTGGGAAGACTTAATCTTGATCAAATAGCTACTGCTACAGAGGCAGAACTTAACTTTGAACTTTTCTTACTTTTAAGGCACTTTGCCCTCTATCCACTTTGCTCTGTTCCCTATTTTCAAAATTGGTAGGTTAACTATAAATATTTGGTATGTGGCAGAAAAGTTCACATTCCTTCCTCATCTGTGAATTAAAATTAGTTTAGTACTGTGAATATAACATTCTTTGGAAAATAGAGAAATAGGTTGATAATGAAAAGATAGGAAGTCTGAGAACTTCCTAGCATGGGATAGAAAACAAATTAGAGAGGGCAACAAGGACTATTAATTGCAG
This sequence comes from Sarcophilus harrisii, assembly GCF_902635505.1. Taxonomy (NCBI): domain Eukaryota; kingdom Metazoa; phylum Chordata; class Mammalia; order Dasyuromorphia; family Dasyuridae; genus Sarcophilus; species Sarcophilus harrisii. The sequence goes on from NC_045426.1 coordinate 201,978,219, forward strand.
CAAGGACCTAGTTGAAACTAGCTTGGAGTAGACCAAGTTAGCATAGCTGTAATTTCCTGCAGATCTATTCCCTGTGAAGGCGGGAGGGAGAAAGGAAGGAAAGAAAGAAGACATAGAAAGGGGGAGGGAGGCAGGGAGGAGGGAAGGAAAAAAAAGGAAGAAAAAAAAGAAAAAACTAAAAGAAACTTGTTTCTTAGAGAAAAAGGCAGATGGTAAAGAGTAGTACTGATGAGGTTTGGCAAGGCATGAGCAGTGTGAAACAATAAAGGGACAAGGAATTAGATATTACATTGAAGAATCAAACTGATTAAAGAATTCTGAAGAGTCAAACTAGGAAACAAAGCTTAACTAAAGGAGTAAAATAAGGGAGGAAGGGAAGAGAGAAGGAAGAAAAGAAGGAAGGATAAGAGAGATGGGGAAGAAAGATAAGAGCAAGGAAGGGGATATCTAGAGAAAGAAAGATGATCTGAAAGGATGCTGAAGCATGAAAGAAACAGAGTTCATGGTAATGGCAAAAAGATTAAGTTTATAAGGAGTTAGGACTAGGGATAGATGAAATGAAAGGATATTTTGATAAGACACAGAAATTTCAGATTTCTTTATTGTGTGACAATTTTGGATGATAGCAAGAGCAAAAGTTTGACCATTTCTGTGCAAAACTGAGTTAAACTGAACATGTACTGCTCTTCTTCAAGAATTGTACATAAAAAAGGTAATTGTTTTTAGGGTCAGAGGGCCTAATCTTAAATCTCAGCTCCACTACTTTTTGCCTTTGAGGCACTAAACAATCAATCAAAAAATATTTATACAACATTTACTATGTGTCAGGAATTGTGCTAAATACAGGAGATACAAATACAAAGAATGAAATAATGAAATTTTGAAAAAATTTCAAAATAGGAAAATTGCAAGGAGTTTACATTTTAATGAGAAGGGCATATAAAAATGTATCCAACATAAATATTAAATTAATAAATGCAAATATATACAAACTAGCTAGGGAAAGAGGTCATTAGTAGTCAAGGAACAAGGAAAGGTCTCATTCTGAAGATAAGTGTATGAGCTATATCTTAAAGGAAGAAAGGAAACCTTATAAAGCAGATATAGGGTGGAAAAACTTTCCAGGCATTAAGAAATAACCAAAACAAAGGCACAAAGATCAAAGATCAAAGTGTCAAAAATAAGTTAGGTCAGTTTGGCCTTACTAAAATTTAAAAGATGAGTTATGTCCAATAAGGCTGGGAATAAAGGGAATAAAAACGAGGTTGCATAGGATTTTAAAAGCTGAGCACAATAATCCTATTCTTATGTCTTCTCTTCCAGGCTCTCTACTTCTTCTCTGGAACAGTAACCAAAACAATGATATTATTACTGGAAAGGAAGGTTCACCCTTGTTGAATTTTAGTTGAATTCTTATTGAATTTTAAGTTCCATGTTTGTATTTGTAAGTAGAATAGTATTTAGTACATAGAAGCTGCTTAACAAATGTATTCAATCAATCAGTCAATTTTTATTCACTCTTTGAAATATCTGATAAATAAAAATATACAAAATTATGCAAATGTTAAGAAATTGCAATGTAAATGCATACATACTATCCCTTTAATTATTTATTTTGAGGAATATCATAGAGTTGGTTTTACATTTTATGTAAAAACTTTTCACTAAAAATTCAGTTTATATCCAATCAAACTGGCTAAGATAACAATAAAAGGTAAATGACATGCTGAAAACATATAGGTAAAATAGGTATGCTAATCTACACTGATGGTTTGTCTGTGACCTAAGCCCACCATTGTGGAAGACAATGTGGAACTATACCACAAGGTAATAAAACTACACACACATACACATACATACACATACATACACACACACACAAATATATATATATATCTTTTGACGCATCAATACTACTATATGAACTACACTTCAAAGAAATAAAAGAAAAAGAACCTATATATACGAAAATATTTATAACAAGTCTTAAAAGTGGCTAACAATTAGAAACTATGAGGATGTGCATCAACTGGGAAATGGCTAAAAAAGTTAAGGTATATCAATATAATAGAATACTATTGCGCTGTTCAGAAATACCTGAGAAGTTTTATATGATGTAATTCAAAGTAGAGTGAGCAGAACCAGAAAAACAAATTATTGTGAAAGACTTAATAATTCTAATAAAAACAATGACTTCCCCCACAATTCCAAAGGACTCATAATAAAAATGGCAGCCATTTCCAAAACAAGCAAATGATGGATCCTTAGTACAGACTGAAAAATATATTTATCTTTCTTTCTTAAAGGAACAGGGCTAATGTGGAAATACATGGTACACAACTTCATATGTGACGAGTATTGTGTTTCTTGCCTTCTCAATGGGGAGGGAAGGGATAGAAGATGGGAAAAAAATTGGAAATGAAAATAAAATTTTAAACAATTAAATTTTTGAAAAGAAAAAAATTTAAATCAGTTTACTTTAAAATAAAAGCTTGTGTTTAATCTATGCTTTCCATTAATACCAAATAAATAATTGAAACATTACTAAGGAAAAATAACTAGTTTACACACTATACTTCTAATTTAAAGAATAATTACCTGATATCCATTTAAGTCAGTATAAAATCTGTTTTGACTGTTTAAGTCAGAAGAAATTCTCATTGCAATCTCACGATTATATTCTCCTCTGATGTCCAAAATATTAGAAACTTCCACAGACTGACCTTCTATTCCTAAATTTGAAACAATATATTATAAATGTCAACATTTTTTTCCATCCTTTTTCTTTAAATAAAATACTGAATACACTTCCAAAGAGTTAAAAATCATTTTTAACCACGGTCTTCTTTATCCTGAAAACATCATGATATAATAACATTAAATTTCAATTGTATTCTATCAGAAATTTTAATTCCATAGTATATGACTTAATAGCAATATGTGAATGACCTTTCAAAAAACCATAGCATACAACATATATAAATTTTCTACAAAAGAAATTCTGTCAAGGAATTCACAAGTCAAAAAAAAAAAAAAAAAAAAAGAAAGAAAGAAAAAGAAAAGCCCCAAATGTCACAGGTAACCTACTACCTGGGTCTAAAGGGGTCTACAACAATAGGAATATTAGGTCAGACTCTTCATACATCCTGTACTCATTTTGAATAGACATGATATCCTCACTTTCCTTATGATAAAAGTATGATCTACTAATATAGTTAGAATTCAGAGAAGTAACACTGGAAGATTATTACCTTACAGGCTAGGTTTTTCTTGTCTCCCCTTTAAAAGGCAGGAAATCATTCTCCAAAATTATTTAGTCCAGGGGATTAAGGCTCTAATCATTAAAAAGTTTCCTATTTCCCTGAAGCAACTGCATTAGGTGGAACATGAGTATTAAGTACTCTTAAGTCTTTCAAGTGAGTCATCTTCCCTTTCTCACTATATGTGTGTGTGTGTGTGTGTGTGTGTGTATGTATATATGTGTGTATATATGTATATATGTATGTATAGTGAATAAAAAGATGAGGTGAGCTTTGCCAAACTGAATCAAACATCTTGATAAATATTATTTATGAGTATTACATTGCTCCTCCCCCCCCCATTCTGGAGCCTAAACCCCTAAAAACGCCCAAAATAGACCTTACCTGGATTATCCCTCAAGAAATTGCCATCTTTTTAACTTTAAAAACAAATATAAAAAAAAGTAACAGAAAACCCCCTGTTCTACATCTGGAGTATCCCTAATGTGTAAGAGAGTAAACTTTTATAAAAAGGGAAAGCTAAGATACTATCTTTGAATGAACTACCACATTGCCACTCTAATGTAGATATAGATGTGAGGTCCACAGCACCTATTTCAAATACATCCCTCCTTCTCTATCCCTCATTTCAACCCAGAAAATACATCCCTTAACAAATCTCAATCTTTTTATAGTATTCAAATCTTTTAGAATTGTATTTGTTGTTCTTCAGTGGCATCCTTATATGCTTTGGAGATAATCTGGGTTTACTGGATCTCATATCTTCAAACCTATTTTTGTTCTAATATTCCTTGCTATATTATGAAGTGATATTGCTTAGTATTCTAAAATGTGCTTCATATCTCTTTTTGGCAAGATCAAATGTCTTTTGCAACAAATAAAATTAGATTTGCCCAAGTTCACACAATTAAGTCAGTAGTAAAGCAAGGACTGCCAAACATTCTGACTTTTTTTGGGGGGTGGGGGATAGAATTCTATTAGTCTCTAAAGAAATGAAAACTATTCTAAATCTATGATGTTTTCAAAAGTCAAGAGTCACAGATTATTTATAAAAAATATGTTGAAATTTATATTGCAAAAAAAATTTGTATGCACTCTTTTTCATTGCTAAATACTTCAATGTATTGAAATTACTAATCATTTCAAAAGTTTCTGAAACAGTTCATTATATTTTGCCTTCAAGCTACTTGTTTTCTTTCAGGAAAATTAATCACCACTATTGTTTTTATAATATATAATAAATAAGGCAGAAATATTTATAAATATCCTCTTAAGGGTAGCAGAAAGTTGATAAATAGAATTTATACTCACAAAAAATATCTACCTTGGAGAAAACTTGAAGACATATATCATAATAGATCTGAGGCTTGAACTCTTTTGTCAGTATTTGAAAAGATATATAAAAGGCTAGTAACCCATAGCAACCTAAAACTTCAAAGCAACTCATGATGTCAGAAACTAGAGCACCCAATGAAATAATTATAGCTCCAAAGACAAATGAAAGCATAGCTAGCAAACGTCACTTACAGATCATAGTATCAACTTAAATTAAGTATTTCTCTAGGCAGGTACAATATCAATTCTCACCAAAAGGACTACAGGGACTTTCTAAATGGATTACATTTTGACTTTGAGGTTGCAGAAAGGAAGTATACATTGGATAACAGTTGTATAACACTGAGGATGTTGGAAAGGAAGTAAATTTTAATAACAGTAAACTGTAATTTGAAGAACATATTAATTTTTTATTTAATTTCACCAGTAAAATATTCAAATTACATAATCTCGTAACTCTGAACTTTGGAAAAAGAAATTACAATAATCTGGTTGGTGTGATGCATAGAATCTAGATTCCTATAGGATAAATTAAGTTTAAAACTAGATTCAAACTCTGAGCAAGAAACTTAATACTCCTTAGCATCTGTTTCCTTAACTGTTCAATGGAGACAATTATTACCATATATTTCATCAGAGTTGTTGTGAGGATCAAATAAGATAGTGCACGGAAAGTCTTTTGTAAACCTCAAAGTATCATATAAATATTAACTGAAAATATAAATTACATAAGCAATTCATTCTAATAGAAAGAAAAATACTTTAAAATCTCACCAGCAACTCTGATCTGACTACAACTCTAGTACATAAAAAGCATCTTACAAATCTAATAAAGATGAAGAATTTTAGTACTTTAAGTTTTAAAAGCTTTGAAATTATATTATATAACTATAATTACATGTGACTACCTTTATGAAGCATAATCCCACACATAATCCATTTGATCCATAACATAATACTCTGAATCAAGCAAGGTAAGTAACAATTCTCTTCTCAATTTTAACAATAAAAATGAAAACTGACATTTATTTGGCAATTTAAGTTCTAAAAAGCACTTTTTTCATTTTATTTCATCTTTGTACCTAAAAGAAATACTGGAAGGAAACAAAGTCTTAAAAATAACTGAGATAAGTGATTAGTACAAGATTCAATTTAATTCACACATAAATTAACGGCCTTCTATGTGCAATGATCACATAGTAAACTGGACCTGGAGTCCTTATGTTTTTCAGAATATGAGGAGGGAAAAAGGTGGCAAAGCGTTACTTTTGTTTGGTTTGTTGGGTTTTATCTTCCTCATTTTAAGAGGATTTCAAAAGAATTATTTAGGGGAGTTAAAAATATGGTATGGGAAGTAAACTATATAAAAATTATTTAAAGAATATTTTGTTAAGCTTCAATCATTCTAATCCTATTAAAATGTTTTAGATTAAATTAGATTAGAAAGACTTATTTATTACAGAGAAATTATTTTATATTATGAACTTTTAAAAAACTTTTTTCATTCTAACTGGGGAGGGGGGAAGGTCTTTTGTTCACATACTATTAACTAAATTAGGAACATAATAAAATTTTATTGCAAAATTTAAAAATGACAAACTACCTTTTCCCTATGCCCCGTTTTTCTCTGGCTTGGAAAATAAGTATCAGAAACAAAATGGCTCCATTTACTCAAAGAATTTCATTAGATCATATATTTAGAGCTAGAAGAAAACTTAGAAATACAGGATACATCTGATTTTATCAATGAAAAAAACTGAGGCTCAAGAAGAAGTGACTTGGCCGTGTCCACAGAGTTATTACTAAGTGGCAGTGCCTAGATCTGAACCCAGATCTTCAAACCCCAAATCTACACTTTATTACTATACCACCAAGTACAAAAATATGTTTCATAGCCCCAAAATTTTGGGAAACACAGCATTAATGTATTCTTACCCTGAACATTATAAAGTCGCACGTTGTGTTTCAAATTAGGAAAGAGACATGTAACTTCTGAATAAATCCTTCCATGTGTCACTCTGATAAAAGGTGGATCAGCAGAAATGTAGGGCTGAAGGAAGAAAATTAAATTCTTATGAAAAATCTTTAACCTTTTGTAATTTTTCAAGAAAATTACAAAATATATTCTTTTTTTCCTAAGAAAAGTATTCTTTCTTCTAAAACCACAAACCACAGTTCCTTACCAAGTCAATGTGACTCTCTAAAGATGCACTGTTTCCCAAGGCTATGTTAGGTGGTACATCAGGTTAACCATATGAACTATTTGAAGGTTTTTTAAAAGCTTTCACCTCCACCTCATTTGTACTTAAGTGTGTGGGCTATTTTAGAGAGCATTTGCCTGTCCTGCTGGGCAGCTACCACATACTTACAATTAAGGATACCCAAACATAGAAAATAGATCATTAAATTTTTCATTTCTGCTTGTAAACCAGAGAGGAAAAAACTCAGATGGGAGCAAGTCTTAAAAGTTAGAAGCAGCAGGGAGAGAGCCTTCACTAATTGATAAGGACTCCTGAAAGAAAACATCTTATCTCTGTATGTAATTTGAATTTTTCCAAAATGAAAAAATCTGTCTACCTAGTTAGTTATTATGTTAGGTGGCAAAGTCATTGGGATGAAATGTTAAGAATAGCTACTGTGAGACTGCCAAGACAAACTGACATGGAAAGGATAGGTTTATAAAGAGTATTTTATGAAAGTATATGGATCTCATCAGCTGACCCTTAGAAATCAGAATTATGGAGCTTACTTTAAAAGATAAGATAATGTTAAGGAGGTGAAAAAAACATTGGCTTTGGAAATCAGAGGATATAAATTCAAGTAACACCTCTGATGCTTGCTTGTTGTGTAACCTAATAGAAATCAGTTTCTCTGGGCTTCAGTTTCTTCATCTGTAAAATGATGGAGTTGGACTAGATGATCTCTAAAGTCCCTTCCAGCTATGGATCTATGATCCACTGAGATGTGAATGTTAAGCTAGATGTTAAGAGATTGTTGTCCCATTAGTTAAATGATCCTTGACTATTCAACCTCCTTGACCCTCAGTTTCTCCATCTGAAAATTGGAGGCAAAATACAGTCTGCTCACATGCTGCTGAAAGGGCCCAATGAACAAGGTCTATAAAAGTGTACTATACTTCTGTGGTGATACAGGTAATCAGTATTACTATATGTGTCAAAGACTACAACTTACAGAGAAATCTTCAAGAAGAAGACTTGAAAAAATAAGAACCTCACCTTTCTAAAATATGATGTCCCCAACTAAAAAGAATATTTTAGATGTCATTTGACCAAAGAAAAATTTGTAGGATCATAACCTTTGTTAGGTTTAGATGTTATTGTTCTCTTAAAGCACCTTGAAAATAGCATTCATTTTTTTGACTACCATAACACACTACTGAACTACAAAGACTACAATCCAGGAAAACCACTAGATTTTTTTCAAGCTATCCTAGAAAATGATTTTTTTTTTTAATTCAAAGTGTGATCAAGTTCTTATATATATTTTAATAACTCTATATTACTGGATTTAACCCAATAATATATGTCAAAATCTTTCTGGAACAAGCCCAGTGCCCCACTTTTCTGGGGGAGTAAGCTTATCATAACTATAATGTCTCAGAATGTACATACATACTAAATAAATGTGATGGAGCTTAACTGCTACTCACATCTCAATGATCTGCTCCAACAACCTAAGTAGAGTTTGATTCAACTTGAAATGAATGGTCATAATTATTTCTTTAACTAAATAACTGAGCAGAGCTCTGTCCCTGGGGATACTTTGCTAAACTTTAGGTGACTTAGATATGTAATATTCCCCTAAAGTACCAGAACCTAACAAATAAGGAAAAAAGGACAATTTTGTAGTACCAGTTTTTAATGAAATGATACTGGATCTTTGTGATCACTGAATCATTTTATAAATGTTCATTAATAATCCTTTTTATATGTTCCAGAATTGTTTCCAGAAAAAAAAAAAAAAGTCCACTGACATAAGAGTCTGTAGATTCCTCTTTAAAAACAACAACAATAATATTGGCTTTTCTATATTCTTGCAGGATTTCTATAATCTTTTGAAAATCACTGATGTTTCATTTAAATTAAATTCTTCAATATCTGTGGAAGCTGCTCTACTTTGTAATTTAAATTAATCCATAGCAGCTAGGAGCAAACTTTCTCTGTATTCATCAACAAATATTTATTAAGGGCTTACTATATGCAGATACTATACTAAGCACTGAGAATATAATGACAAAAGTGAAACACTCCCTTATCCCTTATTTTTTAACAAAAAACCCACATTAAGTAAAAATGGATATATTAAAAATGAATACAAGCATACCAACTTCCTACTAGTAATTTTTGTTTTATTCTATCCCAATCGAAATATAACTTGTGTACCAGAAAATAAAAACAAAATAAGAGTTTGAATATTCCATTCTGTAATCAGTTATGTCATTGTCTCAACAACCTATTAGTCAGTAAATACTAGTCCTGTATTTTCCCTTTTATTCTCTTTCCTTGATCTTCAAAATGATTTTTTTTTTTTTTTTTTGGCGAAATTGGGGAGGAGATGATTGGTGTTAAATGATTTGCCCATGGTCACAAAACTAATGTCTGAGGCCATTTTGAACTCAGATCCTCTTGATTCCACCTAGCTGCCCTCAAAATAAGTTTTTTAAAAGTCCTCTTTACTATCTTTAATTTTACTGTTTCGGTTCATTTAAAGCTTTGGAAACCTTGACATTATTATTTTTGAAACAATGAATGTTTGTTATTAGTTATATTGGTTAGAATGTTGGATTTGGAATCAATAAAACCTCAATTCAAATCTAGCTTCAGACATTTACTGGCTTCAGTTCCCTTATTGTTTTTGAGGATAAGAGTGCTGGGGACATAAGGCAAACAAACTAAAAAAAAAAAAAAGTCCCCAAGTCCCCACTACTATACCAGGCTTCTACGCTATACATGGGATCTGATTCCTAAAGTTCTCATCTATGTTTTCTTTTCATTTAGGTGGTGTTTGATATAATCCATTTGTTTATGGATTAGAAACTCCATTGTTTATAATGGACTACCATAACACACTACTGAACTACTAAGACTACAATCCAGGAAAACCACTAGATTTTTTTCAAGCTATCCTAGAAAATGATTTTTTTTAAATTCAAATTCACTGACTTGAATTACATGCTCTCAACTATGATTCCACTCACTCCACACTACCTAAATTTCCTGACATGAATTTATTTCCCTTGGCATACTTCTGTAATTACAGCATTCTCCTGTTTTCATTTTTCCCCCTACCTCTTCTGTTGCTTATTAATATGTTCTTTTCCAATGCCCTATTCTAGTTATAAATTATATTTTAGTCATTTTCTCAAAATACTACTCTATTTCCTTAACATTAAGAAGAGCATTCTGGTAGTGGTATGAAGGATAAATTCTAGCAGGGAGAAAGAAGCTAGAATTAGAAGCACATTACATCAAAAACATTTGGAACTACAACAAATTGACCCACACAGGCTTTGTTACTTTAAAGAATAGTTATTTCTTGGGGGCAAAAATACTAAACTAAGAGTTTTACAGGGTTTTTACTTCCTTAGAATATTTTTTAACTGATATAACAAGAACATTTTCATACAACTGAAGATTCTATATGAAATCATAAATCTCCATTTTATGTTTGTGCTTCTTTTAAAATAGTCACACATAAAATAATTTCATTACACATACACACACACACACACACACCTATACCTTCTCTTATACCTCTCAAGAAATGGATACCAAGAATCTAGAGGAATTATGGAGACATAGTTGATCAGTGTTTTAATAAGCAGTCTTTTCAAAGTAATTTTACTTTACAATGTTGTCCTGTATAAACTATTCTCATTTGTTTACTTTACTCTGCATCAGTTCATACTGCCAAGGTTCCTCTATAATTGTCTCTTTCATAATTTCATATGTTCAAGAATAGTACAAAGCATTCATATATATCACAATTTGTGCAATCATTCCCCAAAATTCAATCTAAGGCAGCTCTTTCGATTGTAGTTATTCCTCACCCTCTCCCAGCTCCTCTTTTTAATACTACTTTCAGAAGAATCAGGAAGTTGGCTTTGTTTATTACTCTTGCCTTCTCAATATTATCCTTCCTGTTAATTCTGTCTCTCCTACTCTAATCTCCATGATTTCCTTGTGTGAGGTGCAGTGGATGGCCCTTGCCTGCAACCATTAGCTCTTGTGCTAATACAAGCATTTCTTAGTCTTTGGGATGCGACCTCCCCTAGACCTTTGAGGTTTACAGTACAGAATATTTAGGGTCTTTCTCTGATGTCTGAGGACAGAGTGATAGGGTCTTGGGCCTGCCCAGGTCTGGGTACTGTGGTGCAATGGCACTACACTAGTCAATACTTATTCTTTAAGGTTTTCAAGGTCTCCATCCTGGAGCTTTCTTGGGAAAGCCATTTACTTTTATTGCGATCAGATATAGAACATAGCAAGCTCCCTGTACTTGATTATCTCTGGTCATAGTAGGAGGCTTGCTGAAGGAGTGGGAGATGGAGGATGCTGAATTTTCTGTAGTTTTAGAGAGATGTAATTTACTGTAGTTTCTCCTTGAATTTTTTGATCAATATTTAGCCTGGTGAAAACTTCAAGGAGCTAGGAAGTCTGCTTCTATCTTAGCAAGAAATTTATACTTTTTAAAATTCTTTTTTAACTTTTTTAATTTCCTCATTAAAATCCTATAAGATATTAGAAGTTCAGATATTGCCTCCATTTTAGTGGTGAGGAACTTGAGGTTCACAAAAAGAAAATGTGACTGAACCATGCTTAAAAATAAAGTTGAGAACAGAACCATTTCAACTATTAGTAGAGTACTCAAGTGGAATCTACATTATAATCCTTATCATCTACTTCTGATTGCTTAAAAAAAAAAAAAAAAGAGCAGTCTAAATCTTTGAAGGCTTTTTGGATGAGGTACTAGACATTCTGACCCTTGAGAGCAGAAATAAGGGCAAACTGATAAAAGTTACAGATATATTCTCTTTTGTTCTTAAGCTGAATATTAGCAATGGATATGAAATTTCCAATTTGACATTTAAGCTAAAAAATGGTAAAATTCAAATTTAGAGCGACAAACTAACATTTGATGAAAAAAAATTATATATCCAATATTCTAACTATAAACCAATTAGGTAAAGTGACCATAAAGAATATTCATACTACCACTTAAAATGAACTTCACATTTTAGTGATGCCTTTGTATTTGAACTTTCACTTAGGTTTATTCAAATTATATTTTCAGAGATTTTATGGTATAAATATCACCCCCCCCTCTTTTTTTTAATCCCTCATGGCCTTTTAAATTTTCAACTAATTTTTATCATTCAAATTTATATTCTACTTCATCACAGTATGTAGAATTTTTTTCCATTTATTCTTCAAGGAAAAAATACTCTGGATCAAATAAGATTAAAATTATAGACAGTGAATAAGTCAGAATTTTCAAATTAAAATAATGTTCATTTTAAGGAGTGAGGTATAAAAGATAAACACAAAAGAACAACAACAAAAAAAATCACTTCTTTCCCTATCCTAGAATTGTATGTTATCACTGTCAATGAAAAGAAAAATTGCTAAAAGATGGGAAGCAGAAGGTGAAAGAAGAGATTCATAGGGCCTAGAAAATTTATAATGATTTAATGAATAACCAAAACATAGCTTATATCCAAAAAACATGAATGTGAAAACATACATATATATATATGTAAAATCACACGAAGAGATTTGTACACTGTCAGTACAATTTTTAATTCTGAAGACAATGTGTTAATGTAAAATCTCAACTAAATTTTATTCTGAAAAAAAAAGGGAGGAAAAATTAGAAAATTATATATGTCATTAATTCTATCAATTTTCCAAATTATATTTTTGCTTTATTTTCCATCATAAATGGTTAAGTAAACTGCCACAACACATGGCTCAGCAGGACCAGGAGATCATTATATACTTCAACAACAATACTATATGATGACCAGTTCTGATGGACCTGGCCATCCTCAGCAATGAGATCAACCAAATTATTTCCAATGGAGCAGTAATGAACTGATCCAGCTACACCCAGAGAAAGAACTCTGGGAGATGACTAAAAACCATTACATTGAATTCCCAATCCCTATATTTATGCCCACCTGTATTTTTGATTTCCTTCACAAACTAATTGTACAATATTTCAGAGTCTGATTCTTTTTGTACAGCAAAATAACGGTTTGGTCATGTATACTTATTGTGTATCTAATTTTTATTTTAATATATTTAACATCTACTGGTCATCCTGCCATCTGGGGGAGGGGGTGGGGGGCAAGAGGTGAAAAATTGGAAGAGGTTTGGCAATTGTTAATGCTGTAGAGTTACCCATACATATAACTTGTAAATAAAAGGCTATTAAAAAAAAACACACACACATGGCTCAGAACTTAAGGCAATACACAGTGAAAAAATTAACGAATGGGACTATAGGATAATAAAGGAAGCTGGAAGGGATTTTTGGAGGTAATTTTTTACACATAAAGAAACTGTAGCTTGTGATTCGCCCAAGATCACATAGTATATAAGAAGTAGTAAATAATACCATCACGATTCTAATTCAAAATCTTATGATTGCAAGTTTCGATTCATACATTGAACCAAACCTCTTTACCTCACTTAGAAAAATTTTCTTTCTCATTCCTTAACCTTTAAAAAGTATTTGAGTGCTTAAGCACTCAGAACCTACCTTGGCTTCTCCATCAGGTAAGAAAAGATAAGCACCACTCTTGTCTCTACCATTCCTGGTTCCATACCAAGCAAACTCCAATTTGACTTCATGGACTTTACCATCTTCTTTATTAGTAATTTTCTAAAGATAGAAAATTCCCTATTTGTAAGTATTAAACAACCCAACTGCCACAAATCCTGAATACAAATAATCTTACTATTTCAATTTGCTATTAAAAGAATATATAAAACCCCAAGGAACAAAACAAAATTAGTAGTGGCAAACTTCCAAGATTCCTGTTGGATCAATATATAAGGCTATTTATGGCCTTTACAAGAGCCATCATTATTTCACAGTACAGAAAAAATACAAGAGTCAGAGGATTAATTTAGTCAATTTACATTACAAAAGACCATACAGTCCATCTAGACTCTCCCAAAAACTTCTGCAAATCCGATATCTCCCCCAATACATACTGGTTTATAAGGCAATATAAAGAAGAGAGTTCTCTGTAAATTGTTTTTTTTTTTTTTTTTTGCATATAAGTACTAATATTAAGTGATAGTATTTGTTGACATACCTCCATTAATCCAGATCCACTAAAGTCAAGTTTCATACATGAGTTCTCTATAGCTATGTCATCTGTATTGAATTTCATTTCTTTTATCTTGAAAATTGTTCCAGAACTTGCTTCCATATTATAGACTGCATAAGCAGCCATGTGTGACTCTGAGCTCTCTGATTCCAAAAGCTGGTATATTTTCAAACTTAATGGCAATAGATGGGCTACAAAGGAAATCTATTGAATGCAGGGAGGAAAAACAGTTAAAGAATTCAAATAATTATCAAGTGTTATCAGGGAGCAAAAAAAAAAAGTTATCCCTAAAATACAATTTTTTAACATTATACAGAACAAATCTATCCCTAGGGGAATTTGCCTGGATAAAACTCCAAACTTAAGGAGACATATAAGATTTTAATATCAGATATTAAGAGTCAGCATGCTTTACTGGAGAGAGCACAGTGAACATGAAGATAGAAAGACCTTGATTCAAATTTCACCTCAAACAATTACTAGCTGTGTGACTTGGTTAAGACCTATCTCTCCAGACTTTAACTTCTTTATCTATAAAAAGAGAAAGCTCAACCCAATGATCTCTAAGATTCTTTCTAAAACTATGGCCTTATGATGAAATATGTAAGCTTTATGTGTCTATTTCTAAATATTTTTCTAATGTTCCCCCTCCGCCCCCCCAAAGAGTATTAGTAAACCTTGGCACTAGGGATATAAAGATAATAGTCCTCTTAACAAAGTAGATGTTTAATAAATGTGCTGAATGTTAAATGAATTAATCAAAAATAAAAATTCCTTTTTAAAAATAAAATACTGATTCTACAAATACATAATATGCTCTAGATTTGTTAAAATAAAGATGATACACTTAATTATGTGAGTATAAAGTATACTCTTTGGTGCATTTCTTGTAAGCTTGTATCAGATCTCTTCACTAATTCCTTTTCTAATTAATATAATTCCAATAAAGTAAATTTCAGACTAAAAATTCAACCTCAAGATTTAAATTTGGAATACCATTTAACATAGATTAACGAAATTCTCAGATATTTATATGATGAAGGCTATATCTTTCTTGATTTTAGCAGTTCTCATTAACCCTTATAATAAAAGCTACATAAAACTATCCAAAAATATTGAAAATAGATTATATGACTTATTAAGGACCCACAATACTAAGAAATGAAAATGTGTGCAAAAATTTTTTGGGAAATCAAAATAATAAAATCTGTCATCAAGTGTGATAACAAAATTAATACATATGAATATTTATAAATACAAATCAAATGTAACCAACAGAACATAATTCTAAACATACTTTGTTTAATGTAACAAAGTAAACTGAAATATTTATTAATCATCAATTATATAAGACACTGCTTCCAGGCAATAAATCATACAAATATTCAAAATTCCATAATCCCGATCCTTGAGGTTACAATCTAGTAGGGGAGATATGATACACATTAAAGTAATAAAGCAGAATATAAGTGTATACAAGAGGTACAAACAAGTACATACCTGATATGCTTCATTTGAAATTGTATTGGGTCCCTCCCAAACAGCACTAATTTGAGTTAAGACAGGTTTTCCTGAATCTGTGAGTACTTTAACTTTTGATGAACTCACATAGACTGAAACTACAGAGTGACGCTCTTGTTCAAAAGGATTGTAGATCACAAGGTACCTGCAAAAATAGCTGTAATTATTTTTTTAAACAATATTCAATCTTCTTTAAAAAAAATTATTCATGTAACTTCTGTGTGATGAACAGAACACTAATTTAAAAAATAAATAATAAAGCGTTATACATAAAATATTCTGGCAGAATTTCTGAAAAATTAAAAGTTAATCCTGTACCCAAAGCCCTCTTTCTACCATGCCTAGTTAAGCAGCTAGGTGGCAGAGTAGATAGAGTGCTGGATTTGAAGTCCAGAAAATCCAGAATTTGAATCCTGCATCAGTTACTTCCTAGTTGTGTGACTCTGGGCAAATCAAAAGCTCTTTCAGCCTCAGTTTCCTGATCTGTAAAATGGGGACAGTGACAGATCCTTCACAGGCTGTTGTGAAAGTAAAATCAAATGAGATATCATATGTACAACTTTTAACACATCTTAAAGGGCTACATAAATGCTAATTATTTCTATTATCATTATTACACATTGTTGGAACACCCTTTGAACCAAACTTTCAGAGGCCTGAAAAAGTTAATGTCATTCAGCTTTCAAACTCGTGCCCTAGGACTAATATCTTTCTTACTGAGAATTTTCTATTTCTACCTAACTCCAGACTCTCCAACCTTAAGTCCTACTACACCTTGTTACTATGAAACCTGAATCCAAACTTTGAAAGGCCTCAAAGAAGCTAGGCCATTTAGCTTTGGAATTCTCCTCCTGAGGCTGTACTGCCCAACCAATCTAGCTGGCCCCAGACCACCAAGGATGCTGTTAGGCCAGCATCCTATCTTACTGTGTACTTTTTTCTTCAAAATTGTATACTCTGAAGCCATGTATGTGTATCTACGGATATATATAATTGCATCATGAAAATTACTCTTCATTAAACTGATTAAATTCTGGAATAAATATACCTCAACAAATTATCTACTCATTCATCATCACGAAGTTGTTAAATTTGTCCAGAATACCCTCTTTTAAGCAGTGATTTCTTTGAATGGAAAGCATAATAAAAGTCTAATTTATCAGCATAATGTTATTACATTTTCAAAAAAAATTATGTAAATCTATTAAAGTTAACACAATAATGAAATAAAAGGGCTGTAAAGTCATTAACTTAGAAATAGTTTGTTACAAGTTTCTTATCCAAATAATATATACCTTTAAATATATTTATTTTTCCCAGATGATATCAATTGCAGAATAAGCAAAACAAAACAGAAAATCACCACAAACTACATTAAAAAATATTAAGCAAAACAGTTACTTTAAAAGTGGTTATGAATAACTGGCTATACACCTATATCCTTCAGTTGTTTCATGCTAAAAGAAGACTACAAAAACCAGCTGTAAGAAGCATTGAGCATTGGGTTTATTATTAGTTCTGGAGCTCTTTTGTTTTTGTTTTTTTGGGGTTTTTTTTAAACAAAGCAATAGTCCTCAAGGTATATTTTTTTAGTTCTATGTTTTCACTCTCCTTCACTCATCAGTTTTCTGATACAAAGAATACAAACCACTTGCTCTAGATGCTACTATATAATTTCAAATAAATTTCTAAAATGATTGAATTCAGTGTTACCAGAAATAAATTTACATTGTTTTCATAAGCAGTGAATCATCTTTTACTACAATAATATTCCAAGGTTGTTTTAATTTTAATTTCTCTGCCTGTTTCTCCTTTTGAAAACTTCCTAACCGTGTCTTTGGACAACTTATCTATTGGAGAATGATTCTTACTCTTATGACTTTGTCGTTTTCTCAAAGTATCTAATTTTTATCACAGAGTATCTAGTTTTAAATTCAATTAGTTTAAGACTCCTTCATAATAAAAGATATTACCTTCTAATCACTCTCTTTTTGGGGGGAGTATGACTTTTTAATATAGATTGCTGATCATCATTTTCTGCACAACTAATCTACATCTTCTTTCCCCCAAAATTTTGTTGAATACCTCAGTAATTTGTGGTTTGCGGTTTGCTGAACACATTAAGATTCACAA
The DNA here is from genome assembly GCF_902635505.1 of Sarcophilus harrisii. Classification (NCBI taxonomy): domain Eukaryota; kingdom Metazoa; phylum Chordata; class Mammalia; order Dasyuromorphia; family Dasyuridae; genus Sarcophilus; species Sarcophilus harrisii. The sequence continues at coordinate 201,995,829 of NC_045426.1, forward strand.
CCTTGCAATATCTTACTTCTTCCCAATCAAAATATCAAATCAGTTGTGAAATCTTGTTATATTGTATATGTATTTATAACATCTAATTTAACAAAAATATATTTCATACATATATACTGTCACTCAGAGAACCATCTATATATGCATTCCATCTTTGATGAGGGTATTATGAGTAACAGGTTAGTTATTACAAAAGGTATCTGATTAAATCCCACCTCAGATACCTGTATGATTGCCTACTGATTTTTTGATAAGAGTTAAGCAATATGCAACCATAAATTTTCAAACAAGTTGTCTTGCACTGATACATTAAAATTATTCAACATTCTTTAAAAGACAACAGAAATAATCTTCTTTCAAGAATCCCCTGATTTATAGATATCAGTTGAGTCAATGACATAAATGTTCACCAAATGTGTTCAATGCAAAGTTCAAGATGAAAGATCCACAGGGATCCCAAGTTGAACTTAATGCTCTTGTTTGGGGATGACACTGTTAGTTCTATAAAACACCCCCAAAACTGCACAGCCTCTTAGGAAAGAACTACAATCACTCAAAAAAGTATGGCCTAATCATCCATACAAAAACAAGTAGATAAAGAATGCCTACTGCCCAGATTATGGTATACAGACAGGTGGACAATGTTAACAGCTTGTACATCAGTATGTTTGGGACAGACAGTACAAATGAACAATGAACTAGTCTTAAAATTACATAGAAGGGGAAAGAGCCTTCAGGAAACTAAAATGTTCCTTAAATGATCTCAAGATGACTGAACTCTCGAAGTATCATTTCAGAAACAAAAGGTTCATCTTTTTAATACCAATGCCCTAACAGTAGTTATATGTCTGTGATGCTTAGAAGAGAAACAGCACTTGAAAAATTAAAAATATGCACCTCAAGATGACAACAGAGGGGTTAGGGTAGATGTGAACTAGGCCAGAACCATATAACAATTGTGGAACAGGAAGAACAGAATAGGATGCTGACAGGAAGTGTAAAAAAGAAAAAGAAGATGGGCTGACTGGTCACATGACAAAGGTGAGGGATAACAGGTAAAAAAAAAAAATCAAATGTTCCACTCATATCCTCATAATATCATGATGATTTGAGGAAGGTCCCCTGTTATGAACATGAGGGTCAAGGAAAAAGTCACATAAAACAGGAAAGCATGGCTAAGTTATAATGTGTTCATCAACAAATTTAGGAACCACAAATCCATGTAAATTCGTTTGATTCCAAAGCCAGTGTCTTTGAACATTTTACTGATTTCCTCCATTCCCAGGAAGCTTTAATTTTTTCATTTTTGTAACATACACCATGGAACTCTGTTGTTCTCATTTTTATGTCTCACCTGGTCTATTATTTCAGGTAAACCCAACTATGTTTTACTGTGTTTTCTGATCATCTTATGAGTCACTTCATCATTATGTAATGTATCTTTCCTCAATCATGATCCTTCAAATTCTAAAACTATGATCAAATCAACTCTGTAGAGGCATCTAAGTGACAGTAGAGAGAAGGTTCCCCATAGAACACTTTAGTTTAAATCCAATCTTACACATTTATTATGTGGACAAGTCATTTAGTCTCTGTCAGTTATTTCAACTATAAAATGGGAATAGAATAGGACCTATCTCAGAGTTGAGGATTAAAGATATCTTTAATTAGCATAGATTCTTTGCTATCTATCTTTATTTAGATATCTTTATTTAGCATAGTACCTAGTACATAGCAGCCACTTTAAAAATGCTTTTTCCTCCCTCCTTTCCTCTGCTATTGCTCATGGAAAGGGTAGATTAATCTATACCCCTTTAATCCTATTTACCATTCCTGTAACCGTTCAGAAAAAAAATTGATTTTTCTTGGCTTACCATTCCACTATGTATGCTATCTCCCCTTATTAGAAGGTAATCTCCTTGAGAGCAGGGGCAATATTTTTATTTCCAGCATTTAGCATTGTGCTAGAAATCTCATGTTTAATTATGCTAATAAGTCCTTCTTTTCCTAGTTGTTCAAAAAAAACAACAGTAACACTTGAATTTTTGTTATCAGTGGAAGGATTACTTTTGTTTTACCGTTTTTTTAAAATATGTACATACTATTGATTTAAATCTACGTTTTAAATAGAAATATACTATATATTTTTCAAATTATTGGGATGTTTTCATCTAAACAGTGTTTCTAGCACATGATCTTCATAGTTACAACTGATTTATGTTTGATTTTATTTCACTGGACAAATAAGCCTATATTATTTGTTTATTTGTGTTTTTTTAAAACCAACCTCAGATATATAGTTTTTTTATTTCAAAAGCTATCAATTCCAACTTAAAGCTGGTAGAAAAAGAGATATATTCCCACACTAATGTTCTTGCCTTTCCAAAAACACAGATTCCTACTATCAGGAGATAAGCTTTTCATAGCCAACATATTCTTAATTGATAGGAACTGCAGAAAGAAAAAAATCTGGACCTAAAATTGAAAAGGAATAAGAAGACAGTAGTTTGGATTTCATTTTCTTGACAAAAAAAAAAAATTATCTTTTAAAAACCAATATTCTTATTAAAATTTTAATATCAACTCTAAAATCAAGATTCTGTAAGTTATTACAATATTCAAAAAGTGTTCTGACCAGGGCACTTTAATAGCATAACTATTATCTTCTTGGTCATAGATAGTATAATCCTCATACTGCAATTCAAAATTCTATCACGTTGTTTTTTGGGGGTTGCCATTTCCACCCTATTTTGATAAGATTTAAGAAGTTAAGTTAGTTATTTGTACTGAGAGGCAAACAGGGCACAGTGGATACAGTTCATAGTTAAATAACTGACATGATCAAGACTAAAACCTATACACACTAACTCCTTCTTATTTCAAATCAACCAGTCAACAAATATGTATTAAGATAATTAAAAGTTCAAAACAGGTCTTTCCTCAAAGGATTTATGTTGTCATCGGTAGGTAGTATGTAAATATTTGTGTACACATTTATATGTACGTTAAAAAAAAAAAAAAAGATAAGTAAGGGAAGACACTAGCCTAAAAAAGGCCTTATGTAAAACATGGGACTTGAACTTCAACATCAAGAATACCAAAAAAACAAAGGATTCTAAGTGCAAAAGTGAAGATTGAGTGATTAACTGATACAGAGAAAGTCAAAATAAAATCACAAAGAAAGAGGATTTATCTCTCCATGAAGGCCAGTCTGGGTGAACCAATACAGCACAAATTGTAAGATTTCAAATACATTCAAAATGCTAAACAGAAAAGTCTTATTTGATCTTAAAAGCAATAAGGAGCCACTAAAGTTTAGTTTAATGAATAAAGGATAATTCAGCCAGACTCGCATTTTAAGAAAATCTCTTTGGTGGTTTTTTTAAGAAGATGAATTACAGTGACTTGAGGTGGGAAGAATAATTAGAAAGCCATTAAATATCTGAGTAATATGAACAACAAAACAGACTTCTCACATGCTAAAGATAAAACAATTTCAACTCTTTCCATGGTCTAGGCTACTCAGATGCGATAAGTAAGTTATAGTGGCTGACCCTAACCCAACCTACATCCTAATTACCCTCTCCAAGCTGTGGGAATTTGGCCTGGATGTGGCTTTACTATGGATATTCTTTCCATGTATACAGACTTAACTTTTGGACAAATGTAGATATTTTAAAAGTAATTGTGGCTAAAAAATTCTTCACTCTCAAATCTACCTCATTAAGAAACTTCTAAACTCAGGCTGGTCCTTAAGTAGAGAAGTAAGTAGGTTCTTCGTAACATACATACATTCTGGAACCAGGTTTGTTTTCAAAGTCTTCATAAACTTTGTAATCTAACCTATGGACATAGGTTTGAAGAACTTAAGGTCACTTTCTGTCACAATCAAACACAATTAAAACAGCTCTATATAAAAGTTATACTTAAAATGTTACCAAATATATTTTCTTTCTATTTGACTTTATTATTGAAATCTAATCAGCAAATAAATAACTATTATATGGTTATAAAAGTAAAATGGAATATTCATGCACTAAACATAGTGTTTAAAGTACTATTGAATAATCATTACAAAAACATAACGTCTTTCTTTTTTGTCTTTAGATGTCTTCGTTGTTACAAGCCCAAATGTGGCCAGTATCTATTACAACCATTGTAAGTGACCAAAATGATACATGGTAAGAAAAACAAAGATATTTTCTCCTAAATGACCAAGAAACAATCTCTTTAGTGATCAAAATGTAAGACTCAAATTAAATCTATGAAAATATGAGAAAACTAATAGTGTTTTTAAAAAAGATAAAACTAACAAAAGGTTTCAGATTTGTTTCCCTGAAGAAATAGCAGGAGACAGTAAATTTCCTAGAAGCCTATCCTTCAAGTACGATTTGTTGCAAATTTTGTATAGTATGAATAAGGCGAACAATTGTTTATTAGTATAGAAACAGTCCACTGTTATTTCCTCTTTTAGAAATTCTTTAAAAAAAAATTAAAAACGTATCAGTCTGAGCTTTTAAACTAATCTGAAAAATTAAATTACCAAAACAATTTCATACTCCCTTCATTCTGATTAGTCCTAGAAGGATTTTTCCTCTGAAATAATTAGGGAGAATCTGAGAAAAGAACAATTAGAAAACTTCTGTAATACTCCAGAAGTGAAAAGTGAGAAAGGCTTCAACTGAGGTGTTAATTACATGGGAGAAGTGGACCAATGAAATATGTTTTCCGGACTCTCAAAATTTCGCCATTGATTCATCCTCTACCATTCCAGCCCCCTTCTCCTATTAGTGAGTGCTTTCAGGGTCAGATTCAGGTCATCCATGGTTCCTTCTCCTCCCAACTGGTAATAACAACTCTCTGGATTCTGCTGTTATAACTGTAAGTAAAAACCTTCTTTCCTTCCTTAATCTAAACAACTTCCTTCAGAACCCATTTATATGTTGTCTTTCTTTAATAAAATATAAGCAACATAAGGTCTTTCTTTTTGCTTACATTTGTGCAAGTAAGATTTGTTGCCTGTCTAGTAAGCCAACAAAGGGTTCTCTCTTTACTCAAAAAGGATTGGGGAAAAGATGCATCTAAATGAAGGAAGAAGTCTCTGATTATTTCAGTTAATGGAAATTTGAGTAGCATTAAGCATATGGAAAGGAAAACTATTGAAAAGAATGGTCAAAGAGAAACTAGATGATTTTAGGGAAATAATTCTTCAAGGGTGTACAACAAATTAAGCTACTGCTATTTTGAGGAAACAAACTTAAAAATGAATTTTTCCTCTGAGCTTTATAATTATACTTTATATCATAATGTGAAATTCTGTCTACTGTCCAGGAATGGTATAACTATGAAATAAATAGAGTGAGACAAGAGATTTTTCAGTCATGGGCTGGTTTTATCTTTTTTTTTTTCTCCTCACCCCTCTTCTGTTCCTTATCTTTGTCATGTTCTTTCCCGTTTTAAGAGAAATGTTTAGATTTAGAATGCTCATAAGTTAATTTTTAAAAATTGTTTCTTACAGTCTTATGCCTATGACATATTTTAGGAGTTCTAGTCTATATTGCCTTCCAGATAGAAATGTGACAATAAAAGTATTTTACCAACAATTTTTAAATGTTTAAATAATGCCATCATAAAATATCTGTTTCCATTCATCATTCCTAGAATAGGGAATTACATTATTTTGGCAATATAAGACCACAATGATCATTTTATGAATGACAGGATGTATAATAATCATCCTTCGTGGCAAAAAGTACTTGAGTAATACATACATTGAAACAATCTGAACATGAGTTACCTAGTCTACCAAGATTCACATGATAAACATAACCAGCTGGAAAATAATCACACTGCAAATCTTTAATAGAACTACAAATATCACATCCACAGAAATGAGCTAATTTGAATAACTGTTTTTGCTTAATTCCAAAAAATAAAACTCAAAATAATACTTGTCTGTCAATCACTAAGTATTTGTCAAGAGACTACTATGTACAAGACATTCTGCTAAGTGTTGAAAAAAGATATTTCCTTGCTCTGAGGAGACAACAGGGCAGCAAACTTCTGATATATCAATAAGATAAACTGGAGACAATCAACAGAGGGAAGACTCTAGCTAATAAGGGGAATCCGGGAAGATTTCTTGCACAATGAGACTTAAGTTGAGACTTGGAGGGAAGCCAGGAAAGTTAGGAGGCAGATATGAAGAAGGACAGAATTCCAGGCCCTCACACATAATAGAAGATAGAGTTGGAAAATGGAGTACTTAGTTCAAAAATAGAAAGGAAGCAAGTATTACTGAATCACAGAGTACTCATGTTTATGTGAAAATGAGAGGAGTTGTGAGAAAGTAAAGGGGTTAATATGTAAAAAAACTGGAATGTCTGTAAGGAATCATGAATGGCTTTAAAAGCCAAATAGGATTTTATATTTGATCCTGGAAGCAACAGAATTAGTTAAAAAAACAGAAGAAATTGGCAGTGTGAAATAACCAATTCTGCTCTTTAGGAAGATAAATTTGACAACAGAGTGAAAAATGGATTGGAGCAGGAAAGGACTTGAGGCAGGGAGATTGACAACAGGCCACTGTTGGTCCATATATGAGGTAATGAAGGCCTGGATTAGGGTGGAAGCAAGGTCAGGAAAGAAAGAACCACAAAGAAGAAATGCTGTAAAAGTACACATGGGACTAAAGAGATACTATAAATTTGTTATTTGTCATAATATATAAAGGAGGATGTGAATAAGGGGAAAAAATGTGCCTAATTCAGAATAAATTCATGTTGTCATATAAAATTTCTTTCCTGTGATATCATCCCCAGTTCTTTAAATCAAGCCCTATTAAGAAATAAAATCAAATTGCTCTGAGTTTTCTGGTTAAGTTCAGATTTAGTACATACATACACTGTGATCCCCTGCCTGACAAACAAACATACACATACCCCTTTGGAAAAAGAACAGCATTTTATTAAGCCTTATTTTTGAACTAAATAGCATAACTATTATACCCCAGAAGAGAATGAAATAAAGTTTAACCATTACTTACCATAAGCCTATGAGGAAGAGATCTAATATTCTCTCTACAAACAGCAGGAACAAACCCACAACCATCCTTTGGCAACTATGAAAATAAGCATCAAAGAGAAATGTCTGTCTATAAATCTAGTCTTTCTCCTAAGCTTCACTTCCCTAGGACCTACTTCTTATTAAACATTTCATATGAGATGTCCCATAGCATTAATAGACTCAAAAGGTGCAAAAAAGAACTCTTTACCTTTTACCCAAAAAGTCCCCTATCAAGGATATCACCTTCTAATCATTCATTTTCACAATTTATGAATGCCTTTACTCCTGACATGCTCTTCGTGCCACATAACCAATTAGCTGCCTTGTCCTATCAGTTCTACCTCCCAAACATGTTGTTACATGTACCCCTTTACTCACATGGAACCAGCCTACTTCAGGCCTTTATTGTCTCTCACTTGGATTACTGTAACAGCCTAATCAGTCTCCCTGCCTCAAATCTCCTTTGATCCATCCTTCACAAAGAGACTAAAATGATTTTCCTGAAGCAGTTTCTGACAATGTTATTTTCCTATTCAAATTCTATTGATTCCTGGTTACTTCTAAGAAGTAAAATAAAAAGGCAAGTTTAGCAGTTAAAGCCCAACACAACTTGGCTCTAAACTACCTTTCCAAGCTTAATTATGCATTGCTGCTCTTCATACATGTCACATCCTAGTCAAATCAATCTTTTGGGCTTTTGTTCACACACAATATTCTCTCTCTCTTCATTCTTGTACAGACTGTGACCCATGCTTGGCATATATTCCCTCCTCCTCACTTTTGCCTTTCAAGACTCCTTGCTATCCTTAAAATCTCAGGTCGAACATTTTCTCCCACCTGAGGTTTCACCTGACCATGCCCAGTTGCTGTAACTGCCCATCCTCTATTTTGTACATATTCTGTACACATTTTTATGCATTCAGGTTGCTTTCCCCAGGGAATGTGTCATTTTTGCTGCTACATCCTAGGTCCTTAGCCTCCAAAAAAAACTCTTGCTTGATTCATTAGAGGTTTAGGTCATTACACTGCCAAACAGACCATCATTAGCACTGTCTCAGGCCAGTGGAAACAATACTGATCAATCCACCTCTCAGTAAACATTATTAAGCATCTACTTTATGGTAGATACTATGGATTCAAAGATAAAAATTAAACAGTCTGTTCCCAAGTAGTTTACATCCTATTAAAAGAGAAAACATGTATCTGATAGGTATAATATGGAACAAATATAAACACAGCAAATATAGTTTTAAAAAATTAACTAAAATCCTCTACAGTCATTAGCAGTTGGGAGAGATTTTGTGTAGAAGGTGATTATTGAGCTGAATTTTGAAAGAAAATTCTATAAAGTACAGGTGAGTAGGAAATAAACTTCAAGCATGCAAAACTGAGAAACACAGATGAGAAGTAGAGTGTCATGGATAAAGAATGAAGGAAAGGCCAATTTGGTCAGAGCAAAGCAGTGATATACAATAAGAATAGAAAGATTTATTGAGGGAGAAGTTGTGAAGGGCTTAAAATTCAAACAAAAGAATATATGTTTAATATTATAAGTAATAGAAACCACCAGATTTCCCTGAAGTCAAAATCGCACTTAAGGAAAACCAGTGTCAGTCCTTGAAGAGACTAAACTTTGAAATGAGATCTATAGCAAAAGGGGGAACTCTGGATGTCCCCAAAACATTAGTTATTAATAATCATTTCTCTCAAAAAAAAAAAAAAAAAAGGAAAGAAAATCAGTTATCTCTGTAAAAGACCACACAAATTGAGAAGAGAAGTGAAGCAGTGAACCCAATTAAAGTTATGGCAGAAACACAGGCATGAGATGATAAGGGTTTGAGCTAAGGCATTATGAGTAGTGAGAAGGGGTATATAAGCAAAATATGGCAATTGATAGTAAACATCAGATAACTGTAAGAAGTCAAGGATGAGGAATTGTGGAGTCAAGGATAACTGCAAGGCTATAAAAAACATGGCAGACTAGAAGAAGAGTGATGTCCTCAATGTAAATTGGGTAGAGTGGTGATAACACCAAAAGGTGAACGTCATATTGCATATAAGGAAAAGTACAGATACATTCTCTTAACCATTTAATTAGCAGACACGCACACACACACACACACACACACACACACACACTCTATGTTTCTGTATTCAATGTTTCCTATTACAACAAGACTAAAAAGTCTTTTTTTTTCCTCATCAGATATGCACCAAGATAGACAAGAAAGAATAAGATCAAAAGAGAATTTTACATTGGCAACGTTAGAAATATAAAAGCTATTACTTTTTAGTTTCAAAGGCAGTTTAAAAACATTAATTATTTCTAACACTAAAAAAGAAATCAAGATTAAGTATTTTAAATATTTATAAGCACAATACAACATCTCTTAGGTCAATGTAGTATCTCACTTAGTAACATTAAAAAAAACAAAAAACAAACAAACAAAAAAAAAACAAAACACCCCAAACTAAGATTAGAATGTTTAGTTACTATGCCAAAAGAACTATCAAACTGTGTATATCTTTGATCCAGCAGTGGCTCTACTGAGCTTGTATCCCAGAGAAATCATAAAGGACGGAAAAGGATCTACATGTGCAAAACTGTTTGTGGCAGCCCTTTTTGTAATGGTAAGAAACTGGAAACTGAGTGGATGCCCATGAGCTGGAGAATGGCTGAATAAGTTATAGTATATGAATACTATGGATTGATTTCACAGAAGCCTGGAGAGACTTACATGAACTGATACTAAGTGAAGTGACCAGAATCAGGAGATCATTCATTGTACATGGGAACAGCAAGATTATACAATGACCAATTCTGATAGACATAGTTCTTTTCAATAATGAGATGATTAAGGCCATGAATTGTGCATGTTTAACATATATTGGATTACTTGCCCTCTAGGAGAGGGGTGGGCAGAAGGGAGGCAAAAATTTGGAACATAAGGTTTTGCAAGGGTGAATTGCATGTTTTGAAAATAAAAAGCTGTAATTTAAAAAAGGGGGGGAAAAAGAAAAGTTTAGTTACATGCCAAATTTTAATGCCAAATGGTATACCCATAAGACAACCTTTCAAGTATGATTAATGTAAAACTCAAAAAATAAGTAAAGATAGATATTATTTGGCTGACATCAAATTTAGAGTCACTGCTTTTAATATATCTATTATTCTATAAATATTTCATCTAACAAAAACGCTATTAGACAATTTTCCCCAACTTTAAAAATTCCATTTGAATTAAATTCAGAAATCATTTTTTTATCCTTTTCTGAAAGAACCTAAAAATAACCTGCCTATGTGATTAAATAAAACATTTTTTCCAGTCAAAATGTAATTTTCTTTTCACAGAAGAACTTTTTATTTAAATTTGGAGATAGTATTATATTTACAGAAAAAGGAATAATATTGAACGCATATGTAAACTAATTTTCCTCAAATGAAAAAAAAATTAAGAATTAACGATAAAAAAACAAGGCTGTTTTGTTCTTTGTGGTGGAATTCTTTTACTAACTAAAATGTTCTGAAGAGATCTCCCCTGCCTTCCAAATTAAAAAGCTTAATACAATCTCATCTGTTTTTTTTTCCTAATAAGAATTTTGAATATGAAAATTATTAACATTCATATAGCCCTTTCCATCTCTGAATTGTTGAGTTCTATGAAAAATTCTCCTAGATGAGCCAAATAAGTCATCTGAATCAAACAATTAAAAGCACACTACAAATAAAAAAAAAAAAACTACTTAAAGTCAATGCTGGCACAATATTACAAAATATAAGTTCTGAAGAAACACACAGAGAGACAAAATGTCCATCTGTAATACATTTAGTTCATTTTGTGCACCTACCTGAATGAATAACTACAGGTAAAGTTTTCTAATTCTACAAATAGAATAACTTTCTTCCCTAAAAAACAAAGCTACACTCCATTTAAGGTTGAAATATATTATTTCCAAAGGTTCTATTTAAAATTTTTCTTTTACCACAAAGTTGTGAAGTATTGTGAGGTCCAAGATGGGCTTGAAGCCCTCCCTCACCTTTTCAGGATCAAGAAGTACCTTCACTAAAATCCTTTTCCTAGTTCATCTTGTAGGGTATGCTTTATTAATCTACATTTAGAAGGGAAAAAAATCTGATTCAGAAGAATGGAAAACTGAATATGCTATATCACTTCAGTCTATGCTCTAAACTGTTTTAGGTTAACATTATTTGGGGCAACTTCAAAAGACAAGCTGGACAGAGGTTAAAAAGAAAGTGAGGTTAAAACTGAAGTTTAAGTTCTCAAAGATCTATAAAAACTCATTTAAAAAAGGAATTATATGTATAACCAACAATTTCACATTTCTTTCTTCCTTTCATTCTTTCTTCCATTTGTTTTCTTTTTTGAGAGATGACTATCTCACCCAGGCTTGTAAGAGTAGTAGCAAAACATGGGCACCTTTCTCACAACTAATAAGCATTTCTGACCTGAGCAGATTTACCCTTCTTTAGGCAGCTAGTACCCAATGTCCTCTCCACAGTGTGATTCTAGAGGCTCATCATATTGGTTTTAAATTTAGGATGGATGCCTAATTGACTTTAGCCCTACTGCAGTTGAGCACTCAAGCTCAACTGATTCATCAGTTTTAACCACCGGATAGCAAAGTCTGTTTATCCATGAGCCACAACATTCAGCAATACGAAATTTCAATAATAATAATAATAATAATAATAATATATTCCAGGCATTTACTTTGACTCTTCCATAGAATTTATAATTCTTAAATAATGGGGGACAAAAAACAGACTACTTATTTATTTTTGCTGGGTCAAGTGGGGTTAAGCAACTTGCCCAGGGTTACACAGCTAGGAAGTATAAGTGTCTAGATAAGGCCAGATTTGAAGTCAGATCCTCCTGACTTCAGGGCTGGTGCTCTATCCACTGTACCACCTAGCTGCCCCCAGCCAATTTATTATGGGCCTCCTTTGTGACAACTTTTTTCTTCTAACTTTTATAATAAATTTGTTTTGTGTTTAAAATTTTTTACATAAGGTTTTACTTCTATTTTATGTAACCCATTAGACCTTGAGGGCAAAAAATTTTTCTTTCTTTGATTCCCAGGACCAGCACTCCATTCATTGTACCTCTTCAACACAATCTCCCTCCCCCCAATTAAAAAAAGAATCTTCAGCATAAATGACCATAGTCTAACCACTCATCCAGTTAGTATTTATTAAAGGATTCTTCTATGATGAGCAATATGTTAAATGCCTGGGAATTAAAGTAAGGTTACAAATAAAGACCACTATTTCACCTTTACTCTCTTAATGGATCATCCAAGATAGAATAGAAAACTGATTGTGTAAAAATTTCAAAGTTTCTACACAAACAAATCTAATATAAACTTCAGAAGCAAAACAAGATAACTATTACAAAGGAAGCCTTTAATAAATGTTGGCTAACTGAGTGAGCCCCACTATAGCTTACTTACTCAAGAAGTCTTTATAATCAATTTGAAAGGTACTGTATTTTTGCTTTCATACTTTGATTATGATATAATATATTAGGATTATATATCTAGTTGGAGTTTATCTTGGATAGTATATATTAGTCAATACCTAATTCTGGATAGATTACTGTGCAATTTTCCCAAATACAAAGTAGTAACTGGCAATATCAAAGTACTCCAAAGAATAAGAAAAAAAAAAAAAAAAAAAAAAAAAACTTTTTTTTAACTCCCCCTACTTTTCTCAAATATATGAAAGTATATGTACCTTTGAAAGTTATCACATCATATACTTTCAGAATTTAATTCACCTCAGAAGGTAACAAAAAACCACATCTCCTTGTTTCCTGCTGTACTGTCATCATCTTTAATCTTTGCTAATTCACAAGATAAATGGTGAAACTTCAGGATTATTTTGCATTTCTCTTGTTATTAGTGTCTTTATTTTATTGTGTGAATATTTTGTATTATTTTGAATATTATATATTCTTTGGATTGTGTCTATATAGAAGGCATATACATGTATATATTTGTGTATATGTAAAATCTTATTTGCTTATGTATCTTGGATACAAAATCATTTTCTTCCAACTTTGGTAGAAAAAAATTATTTCATATTTGATCGCTTTCTTTCTAGCCTAGATGCATTAATTCTATTTGTGCAAAAATTTTTCAGTTCAATTTAATCAAAGTTATCCATTTTGGTTTTTCCTAATTTGTATCTATTCCTTGTTTAACAGTTAGGAAAGCCTTACACAATCTGGCAGAGACATGATCTGTTTAATATTAAGATCATATATTCATTTTGAATTTACAATGGAATATGGCATAAGGTAGTAATATAAGATTAATGTCTGCTAGGCTGCTTTTCAATTTTTCTAGAAGTGTCTTTTGTTTTGTTTTTATATCAATTAGGGAATTCTTTCCTAATAATTTATGTATTCTGGTTTTTTGAACTTTAGGTTACTTAGTTGCATTCTTTCTGATTCCATAATCTAGTCTATTCTATTGATATGCTTCTCTATAATTTAAGCAATGTTGATTTTTTTTTAAAGCACAGTAGTTACTAGAGATATGGAATATTGCAAGCACTTCCAGAAGAGGTGATTGAATAATTAGTTTTACTTAATTGGTTTGCTTTATTACAAAAGACTTCACAAAATAGCAAAGAGTTGTAAATGTTTATTTTTTTTAAATCAATTTAATTCTTTAAAAACATAATTTGAGCACTAGTAACATTCTTTTTCATTTCATGCCTTCTTTTTACCCCAGATCTTTTGTTTCTGCAAATAAATTTTGTCATTTATCCAGTTCCCTTAAATAAACCTTTGATTTGGTTCATTTGACATAGCATTAAAACTGTAAATTAACTTTGATATTTTCACGTTTAGTATATTGGTATGATGCAGTTGTGAGCACAGAAAAATTTTCAACCTACTTAGCTTCTTGTTACTTTTAGGATTTCTGTGACTGAAGCTGTGACACCGAAATTATATAAATTCTAGTAGATTGTTCTGTAAGTATTTTATAATTGTTTCAAAGAGTTTATTATTGATTTGTTATACAGAAATATGTAAAATTTTGTGAGTTAATTTTATAGTATAAAATTCTAAACTATAAATTTTCTCAATTAATATTTTCACTGATTTCATAGCATTTTATAAATAAACCATCATATCTTCATCAATTAAGGATAATTTTCTTTTATCTACATATCTTTATGCTTTTATTTTCTTTCTCATGTCAGAAAGGAGGCACAATGGATAAAGCCCTCAGCCTAGATTCAGGAAAACCTCAGTTCAAATTTGACCTCAAACTAGCTTGTGACTCTTAGGCAAATCACTTTCATCTCTGCCTGCTAATTTCCTCTTAAAAATGGAGATAATAACACCCATCTTCCAAAGTTGTGGTGAAAAATCAAATGATTTAAAATTTATAATGTATTTCATACAGTATATGACACATTGTTTAATAAATGCTTGTTCTCTTCACTTTCCTAATTAATTGTACTATCGTTTCTAAAATTATTTCAAATAATAAGGTAAAGAATGGCTATCATTCCTTTAATGCTACATTTGCTAAGGAATTATTTAATATATCCCTATTGCATACAATCCAGTTAAAGTTTTAGACACAGTTTTCTATTTTAAAAAAGGTCCTTTAATGTTAACATTTTGGAAGGTTTTTTAGCATGAGTATTGTATTTTATGAAAGACTTTATGTTAAGATAATCATGTGGTTTTAAACAGCTTTTTAATGATAAATAATGTTAATTGCTTTTTGAATGTCAAAAAATTCTTGCATCCCCGATATGAATCCCATTTGGTTAAAATTTCCTGGATTACTGTCAGTCGTCAATATGACAATATTTTATTCACAATATTTGAAACAATTAATGACACTGGTCTACAGTACTTTTTCTGTGCTTTTATCCTCCACTGGTTTATGGATTAGTAATATATTTAATTCACAAAAGAAGTCTAATGAAAGCATTTCTTTCTCAATTCTGGATAATTATCCTATCAGAAGTCTTTTTCTTTGGTCAATCTGTCTGTCTTACAAAAATTCCATTCCATTTAGTTCTGTTTCCATTTCTGAAAAGAGATTATTTAGCATCTTTATTTGGGCTTCTGTTAGTTTAAATAGTTTATATTTGGGAGCCTAGTCCTCTAATTACACTGTCCACAATATGCTTGACTTTCTACCTTCTTTTTTTAATTAGACTGGCTAAAGTTTATCAATTTGGCTAGTATTTTCAAATATTCAAAATTCTGAACCCCAAATAAGAGAGCAGTACATTTACTGCTCAACCCCAAGACTGTGAAGCAGTTTAAATTTTTTAATCCATTTCTTGCAGGAAAACTCAAAATGATTTCCCACACATCTTACAGAAGGAAGAAGATAGAGCATAGTTTTTTATCTCTTACTGCAGTGGCCAAGTCCCTCCCCCATCTGGCTGGCATGATGAGATTAACATTCTTTCTCAACCCTCCTTCCTATAACACACACCTCATAATATGTCATCTCTCCTGCTACATACATTGGATGACCATTAAAATGAGCCTTAGCTCCTTCTGGAGAGAATTTCATATTTGTGAAGCAATGAATTAGGCATACTCAAGCTAAGCTGTGACCTTCGTCTTTCAGCTTTTTTTTTTTTTTTTTTAACTACACAACTAGTTCTGCCCAGTTTTACCTAATTGCAACTGGTTTCACCAGCTTCCTTGCTCCTCCCTCTTCTATACTACTTTTGGTTCCAGACTTCCAGTTTTCCTTAACTCTGGGAACATAACCATTCATTGTTTCTCACACAAAGAACTAGCTTTTAGGTTTTTGGTTTTTTTGCAATTCCTTTATTTTTTTTTTGTTTCCAATTTATAAATTTAATCTCTAAATTTAATATATCTTATGTTTATTTTAGATTTGTTGACTTTTGAATTTTCACAACTATATAATGTCTTTTTCTACTGTTAATATGTTTTTATGGATATATTCCCTCTGAAGACAGACTTAGCTGACTTCCAGAAATTTTAATTTCATCATTATAATTTTCTTTCAAATTAATGTTAATTGCCATTATGATTCAAATATATATTCAAATAAATACTACTATTATTATTTATTACCTCACTCACTTATTTAAATCTCCATTTATATCTATTGCTTTCATTTGTGATCCCTGAACTGACTTATTTTTGTTGTGCTATAGTCTATTACGGATATTTTTACTGGTGTGAAGTTTCATGTCATACTAAGGAATATTTATATTCTTTAGCACTCAAGAATATATTCAATTCTACACTTTTTTTCTTTTGTTTATTTATTGTCTATTGAATTTGGCCCAAAATGAAAGACATTTAAGGTATTGTGAATTTGGATGCTAAAAGATGTATAACGTAATCAGTAGTAAGCATTAAGTAAGTGTCTTTTATATTTACTATGTGCCAGGCACTGAGTTAAATGATAGGGATACAAAGAAAGGAAAGAAAACAGTCCCAATCCTCAGAGAACTGAGAATTAGATGGTGGGAGAAAGGAGTAAATATGGAAACAAGTATGTACATACAAGCTGTGTGGTTCAGAAATGGTGAGGGGTCATCATTTAATCAAAAAAAAAAAGCTGGAGAGATCTCTAAAAGCAAAGCAAAGTTTATTATATAATCTCCAGAGAAGGGCATCCCACCCTTTGAGGAAGCACCTTCTGGGGCAGAGTTAACACTTTTAATCCCTAAAGCAAATACCCCCTCCCACCACTAACCATCATCCTCACTGGCTGAGGGTCTTACATTCTAAACACAGGAGCTACCTAAGAAATTGAACTTGACCAATAAGTACATAGTTGCCCATATTTGTCTGAAATAAGGAGAAAATGATATCTTGGGAGTATGGCAGGAAGGGGACTTAAGTATGCCCTTTACTCAACCTTTAAAGTCCTTCAGGTCTACTCAAACTCTGAAGTAGATGAAGCCTTACTCAATTTTCACAACTGTCTTGAAAGATCATCTCACACCTCATCTTGTTCAAGCTATATACAGTAAATAATCAATGGAAGAGATATATTAGAATGAAGAGAAACTAGAAAAAGCTTTTTTATCTAAGTATCTAAGATACAATTTCAGCTTTGACTTGAAAGAAGCTAGGGACTCGGAGAAAAAGAGATGAGGAGGGTGAGCATTCCAGGCAATCAAGATAGCCATATAAAATGCTCAGGACTTAGAGACCAATATTTCACATCGTCAACCAAATTAAGGTCAAACTGGTTACAAGATTTACTCATAAAGGGTGATACAAGCAAATTAGGGGAACATGAAATAATGTACCTGTCAATTATGAATAAGGGAAGCATTTATGACAAAACAAGAGACAAACTATTATAGGATATAAAATAGATAATTTTGATAACATGAAATTTAAAAGTTTTTGCACAAACAAAACCAATGCAGTCAAATAAGGAGGAAAACAGGAAACTGGAGGCAAATGTTTTACAGAAAATTTTTCTGATAAACCCCTCATTTCTCAAATATATAAAGAACTCTATATAGAGAAAGAAAACATATGGAGACTCAAATATGCAGAGTAAAATCTATAAGTAATTTCCCAAGTATGAATAGTTTTCAAAAGAAGAAATCAAAGTCCTTAACAGTCATACAGAAAAATCCTCAATCACTATGAAAATTAAAATAACTAAGGTATAACCTCATGTCTATTAGATGGACTAATAGTATAAAAAAGTAATGACAGAAAAAAAAAACTTTTAAAGATTGGAGGGGGTGTGAAAAAATAGGGACAGTAACAGAAGTTGTGAACTGATCCAACCTTTCCGGAGAGCAACTGGAACTATGTCCAAAAGGCATAAAACTGTGCATACCTCTGTGCATACTAGTAGGTAACAATCCCAAAGAGATCAAGAAAAAGGGTCCATTATGAGTTCTTGCTTTACTCAAATTCATATTAAGTCTGACTCCCCAGCAGTCCCAAATCAATTCCTCCTCCTCTGGAAAGGTCCTCCAATTTAGGCACTGAGGCCACTCAAATTGCAAGAGGTACCAGAAATCCTGAAGCTACACTGGTGGCAGCAGCCCTCCTGGATGAGGCAGGGTAAGGCAAAGCCCCATAAGGGGAGGAAGAGCTGCATAGAATGATCTACTTAAAGTGAGAACTATCTGTATAGGGACAAAACTATTTACCACAATTCTTTTCGTGGTGGCAAAGAATTGGGAGCTATGGGGATGCCCAACATTGGCTCAACAAGTTGTGGTAAATAATTGCAGGAGAATTCTATTGGATTCTAAGTAATAAGAAACAGGACAATTTCAGAAAAATCTGGGAAGACTTACATAAACTGATGAGTAAAACTAGAAGAACATTGTACACAGTAACAGCAATATTGTATAATGATCAATTGTGAACGGCTTAGTTATTTTCTCAGCAATATAATGATCCAAAAGCAATTCCAAAGGAATTATGGTGAAAAATACTATCCATCTCCACAAAAAGTATTGATGAAATCTGAGTACAGACAAAACTAATTTTTCTGCTTTAAAAAAAAAATTAAAATTTTAATTTCTCCTTTTTTAGCAACATAAAATGCTTTCTCAAAGCTAGCAGAGGGTGAGAGGAAGGGAAAGAATTCACAATTAAAAAAAAAAAAAAAAAAAGCTTAAATGAATGCTAAAAATAAACATGAATTTTTTAAAAGACCAAAAAATTATGTCAGATAAAAAGGATAAAAGTATTGTCCCAGAGTAGAAATTTTCCTGTTTCTCCATGCCCTCCCTATGATTATCATACCACTCTACTCTGCATTTGTTATTAAATCTCTTTGTATACAAGTTCTCCAACCTTTATGGATCTCAGTTACCCCCACACTATATCAGATTTCTTTTCTGAAGCAGGATGCTATCATCCTTGGACATAAAATTTTCTCAGCAGTAGTGCTCTAAGCACCAAATCCCTACAGACTATAAGATCCACTGTGGATACATACTACTAACCTCTTAATGTAAGGTGAGCTGCATAGCAATAATAAAATAAACAAAGAAATGAAGAAATTACTGATAGGGTACAGAGAGAAAAGAGAAAGAGAAGATATTTGTGGGCTTCTAAACAAACATAACCAAAGTCTAGAAATAACAGGTTACAAAAACAAATGCCACTAGCAAAGTTAAGTTTCCCATCATTTGTAATGTAAAATTCATTGTTTTGGGGTAATAACTTATTTTTTAAAAAAATACTTGATTCTGCAACAAATCATTTCTCCATCCTTTGCTTACTTCTTGGAAACATGATCCAACAATATAATCTAGTATTTAAACTGGAAAGATGATCAATTTAGACAATTTAGATACATCCTTATAAAAACTTTATTTTTAAAACAAATATATTGACATCTTATGATGAGTCCTTCAAAACTCGGTGTGGTTAGCAGAGGAACTGCTAACTGCCCAAAGTTAATTCTTTGGGCAAGCAAGAAAAAGACATTGAAAACTGAGATCAGTTTAGTTCCTTGGTCCCACCCTCTAAAGATAATTCAGTTAGAAATCCAACTTATGTCAAGACTCTGAGGCTAAAATTTTCTCTATAAAATAACTTATGGCCTATGACTTTATCATTACCTTCTATTGGGTCAACCAGCTATAGCACTCTGCTTAATGGTGTCTTTCTTCTTACTCTCCCCTTCTCCATGCTATGTGGTATCTTCCCTAAATCCACTATGCTTGTCAATCCCGCTTCTCCTTACAGATAACTAAATCTTTTAGGGTGCTAAGTCTCTTTCAGGATTTAGCCTGCCAGCTAAGGGCATGCCCCAACTTCATGGAGTACTCCTTTTCTACTGGGTAAAATTGTGATTTTCACTGACAAATTTTTCTTTCACATGCTCTACCAATTCTGTTTTATAATTCACTATTCCAGGTACCTATTGTATCCCTTCATTCTGTCTAAATAAATCTCACTTTTGCCAAAGAGAATGGCCATTGTAAAGTCTTCACATGACTGAACCCCAATTTTTGGTGCCTGCCATCACTAGGTGACAAACCCCACATCATAAATCACATTATCCTATCTATGTGAAGTCCTCTTGCATTAAAAACCAATAGTGGGAGAAAAAATTGTGATTCTAATAATACAAGTAAGCAGAATAAATTAGAAATAGTGGACAATGACATCAGAAATGTTCACAAGACATTCCAATCAGAAAAAATATCTTCCAATCTTAAAGTACAAATCACTCATTGAACATTAAATGACTTTAAAAAATCCATAAAAATTATACTTTATTAACAAAATCATTAATTCCCTTTCTAATCACATATAGATATTCCTCAGTATCAAAGTTAAAAATATGACAAAGCTTTCTTCACTCATAAAACTACTTCTCTCCCTAACTGCCCAATTTTATGCCAAAAGTAAGGCTAGGCTATTTGGACAAGCTGCAGGGTAAGAGTCTATAAAGAAGCTCACACTCAAGCTGCAATAAAAAGACTGCTAAAAGACAAGTAGCAACAAAGATAAAATCTAAAGTCAAGCCTAATAATAGCAATAAATGTTTAAAAGAACAGGCAATGGGAATAAACATTTTTTTTTTTAACAGAGATAATAAAGATTATCCCCAAAATAACTTTTAAAACGACCTCAAATTCTCTTATTTTAAATACTGTACAATTAGACCGGGTCCAATAAATAGGGTACAGCTTCTAGGGAAAATATAGCAATAATTCTAAGGTCCTCTAACCTTAGAGTGTTATTGTTCTAACAATCTGTCAATGTTTCTTAAGTCTTCTGGCCTTAGGACAGTCTTGCAAACACAGATGACTGTTAGATAATCTGCTGGTCAGTGATAACCAAATTCCTA
The DNA here is from genome assembly GCF_902635505.1 of Sarcophilus harrisii. Classification (NCBI taxonomy): domain Eukaryota; kingdom Metazoa; phylum Chordata; class Mammalia; order Dasyuromorphia; family Dasyuridae; genus Sarcophilus; species Sarcophilus harrisii. The sequence goes on from NC_045426.1 coordinate 202,016,733, forward strand.
AAACCACACCTTAGGTCTACCTCTGGGCCATAAAATTAGCATGTTAGTCCTATGAAGAGCAGGGATAAATTTGTCTCCTAGCTCCTGGTTCTTAACTTAATTCTTTTGAAACTTAGCCCACTTCAATTGGAGTTACAATTACTATAAACTTTGCCTCAACTTGGAATTGGGTTCAAGCCTACACATTCTTTTGAGACACCTTGCAACATTGGTCTGCAACACCAACCTTTTGGGGTTTCCTTTTGAACCTCAATACCATATTCCTACTCTTTCATCTTCACAAACACTGATCTTTCTCAATGAAAGCTCTTTAGACCTGACATGCTGAGGCATGGAAACACTGCTGACACCAAAATATACGTCATCAAATACAAAGGTCACTTTGTCCATACATTCTGAACTTCTAGTATGTTTCAAACTTTAAATAAACAAATATCTTTAAAAATTTAATTAATTTTAAATCAATAATGCTCAGAATGAAATTACTAGTTATGTTATTTCTTCAACTTAACCTACAATTTGCATAATGTGGCTACTGTTCTTATGGCATTAAAAATCATTGCATGAAAAAAGTTTAAACTGATTAAATCAATTGATGATGAATTAGAGAAAGCCTAACCAGAATAAAGGAGGAAATCCTAAGGATAAATAAAAACACAAATATTCAATTATTCAACATTTTTCCAAATCAATTTTTTAACTAAGTATAATTCTTTCTACCAAACATTATCTTCTTCATCTGCATCATGTACTCCATTTCACATAAGTAGTATGAAGGGATGGTGATAATATCATTAATACAGAGTTGGAAGAGTGCCTAAGGAGCACCATAAAGTAAAACTCACCTTTCAGGTAAGCTCAGCTATTTAAAGCATTTTATTCAGTTAATGCTCTTTGTTTAGGAAAAAAGGAAAAAGAAAAACTACTTTGCAAATTGATTAAAGACAAATGACAGTATAAAATATATTAAGCACATTATTCAAAAAGTTATGACATGATAATGTCTAACATTACAATTAAATTTAAGATTTTCTTCTTCAAACAAAGGATATGCCACCATTATCTGCTAATTGCCCACTGAATATAATACTGCTTTTACAGCTTTCAAATTCACTGCAATGGTCATGAGTTTTTAATGCAAAAAGGTAGCAAAATGCTCATTTCTATTTTACTAATGAAAAATTCTATCTTGGGGAAATGAAAAATTATAGTAAAATAATATTATGCAGAACAAAGAAGACACATCAAAAACAAAAAAAAATTATATAAAAATTATATAATTACCGTGGCTGCATACTCAGCTTTATAACAGTTTTTTGAGGCAGACTATCTTGTGATTGTTGCTCACTCTCCTACAAGGATAAACAAGATACTTGATATTACTTTCAAAATTCACACTTCAGAAATAGCTGTTGTTAACTGTGGGAAAAAAATTTCGAACCATAAGCAGACACAATGTAAAATTTCTTCATTCATGTCAAGTCTTACCAAGGTTCAAATTTAGTTATTATATAAGACCAAAATACATGCAATTAAATAGAAAACAAACAGAGCTAAACAGTTTTTAAATAACAACATCAAGTGACAAATTAAAAATCAATTTTTGATCTTTCAAAGAAGACAATTAATTATAGGGATAACAGTAGGTACAGAGTTGGTCATCTTTGAACCCAGAATGGCTTTTTGAGTCCTACAAACTAGCTGCATGCAGCAGGGCAACTAATATTATAAGATGCATACAATATGCTAACTTAATTTGCTAGGAAAAATTTATTTACAGGGAGTTTCTTATTCTAGTAAAATCACAAGCCCAGTCCTTATTTCTATCCTAACATGTGTAGAAGTTGAGGTTTTTTTGGTAATACTCAAGCATCCTCAACTTATCTTAAAGGAGACAATGAGTCAAGGATGATTTCAAAAGCTACATTTGTATAAGGCCTAGTATGTGCCAGAAGTGTGTAAAGTGCTTTCCAAGAATGCCTTAATCCTTACAAAAACCCTAGGAAATAGGAGTTATTATTATCCCCATTTTACAAATGAGGAAACTGAGATAAGTGGAGGCTACGTGACTTGCTCAGAGTTACAACGCTGTGAAGTGTCTGAGGTAAAATTTAAGCAAAGGTCTTCCTGACTCCATGCCCAAAGCTCTCTCCATCTAACTGCCCCAGATATGTAAGAACCAGTAAGTAAAAATTTTAACTAAGCCTCAATTCCCGAAACAAATATAAACAATAAAAAATTCAAATGTGCTTATGAAGCTCAAATACCTATCATCTGCTAATAAACACTAATAAAAATGCAAAAGTTTAACTAAAATAATTATTAGTGTCAATAACAAAAGTGTAAATAGAATGCCAATTAATAAATAGGCTAATTTTCTTTCCTGTAATAGATATTAGCTCTATATTTAATGATTTGATAGAACTTATAGGGGACAAAAAGATTCTGTCTGAATTGAGAAAACTAAGATCATTCACAACAAACTTTCAAAGACAACACATTTTGAAGAAAAACAGAACATGACAGTATACATATCAACCCATCTCTGACTGGAGTTAAGGAAAAATGGGAAGTACTTCAAATGTAATTTCTGCCATCAAAATTATAAAAACAGATTCTGAATACTAACAATACTATTACTAAATAGAATTTATAGAGTACCTATGGTGTATTAAGACATTATAGCTAAGCTATGTGCCATCCAATACTTTCTAATAGGTTCATCATTACATTTACTATATATTATTTAACTTAGAAGTATCATAACATTTGTTTGTTATTACAAATGGTGCCAGACATGTAAGTTTAGATTTATAGTTCAGTTGTGAGTTCGTGACCCCATACAGGATTTGACATTTCCTTCTCCAGTAAATTAAGACAAATAGAAGCTAACTGACTTACCCAGGGTCACACAGATTTTAAATTAAGTCTTCCTAAGTTCAGGCACAATGGATTATCTACTGAGGCATCAAGCTGCTTCTAGAGATACATTTACCTATCTACAAATGGAGAAGTCATGAGTCATGGTATATGACATTCTAGTGGAAAAGGGGTAATGGGATGATTACATTTCAATGTTTCTCTAAATTACACATAAGAACATAACTATATGTTTCAAGGAAGAATGAAAGTACTGAGTCAAACTAACCATTTGTAAGAAGGGGATGGATGGGTTAAAGCTGTAGGCATCTTTGTCCTTCAGAATGAGGATGTGAGCAGAATCTCTGATTATTGTCTTCAAGCTCATTAAAGAATGGAAAAGTCTGTGAAAAGAAAATTTACTATTCTGAGAACTAATTCAAATGCCAAGAAAATCATTTTTTAAAGTTTACTACTAACGTGATCAAAGTTTATAACGTGTGTATGTGTGTGTAATCAAAGAAAAAGAAACTTTAGTTCTCAAAAAACTCCTTCCCTGAACTCCATTTATAGAACAAATAATATCAAAAGACAAAAAGCTTTAAAAATTATCCTAATTTTAAAAATAACTATCCACAAAATTTCTCTATAACTGTTATACTTTCTTCTATATTTCTCTACAATGAAAAATTATGTTCAGAATAACCATCCTGATTCATTGCTAAGATCCTCTATAAAAATATCATTCTAAAATTTGTAGTAGAAGAATATTGAATTTTAGCAATATTTTCAGCAAAAGAGGCAAAAAACAAAGGAAGAGAATTTCTGACTATCCTTCACAAATCCACAAGTTAGCTCATTGACAAGTCACTTTTGGTTATACAGTCATAATCTTTTGCTTGGCAAGTAAACATTTCTAAAAACACTATATGCATTTAAGGACTAACCTGAAAAAATCTGATAAATTAAAATACTATCATTACTATTTAAATCTTTAAAGAATCAAATTACTAGAATTCTGAAGACATTTTGATTACACCAGTAAACTAAAATTAATTCCCTCCTCATATATTATCATCCATTTGTTTATTTACAATGCATTTTTGCAAAAGTTACTTGTAAGGGAGTGTCTGGAAAACTGGGCAACCAAAAAAAGTATTCACAGGATAATACAAAAAAAAAATTTTTTTTGGGGGGGGGCGGGGGGGATGGTGGTAAATGTAAATCATAACCCAGCCAAAGTTTTCATTCTACATACCTAAGTATTTGCTGGGACAAGGATAAATGATCTAATTTGATATACAGATATGAACATAGCTCAGTTAAGAAGAAAAAATTGGACCAAAAACTTGGAAACTAGAAACATTAGATCTCATATTCAAAAGGTAACCATGCAAAGATGAAAGAAGTATGATGATATTTTCTCATTAGTCAGCCATAAAATTAAGAAAAGAGGATGTTCTTCAACAGCTACAATTTTATCATTGTTATCAGAATGCATTAAAAAACAATCTAATACAGGAGGTAGTGAAATAAAGGGAGGATCACATCTAAATTTTCCCAAATAATCTCCTAGGCAATGTTAAAATAATGTTTCAAAATTAATTCTGAAAGAGAAGAACCAACAAAATGATGGATTGAAACAATTTTTTAGCCCAAGACAATTAATAATGTTGGCAGAAATGACCTCAGGAATCATTGGATTCAAGTCCTAGAAGGAGGGCATGTAAACAACAAAATGATCCGTCTCACTGGGGTGAAAAGTGGAGCACAGCCCAGTTCCAGCCATGCTAGTACAGGCTGTGCCACAATAAACCAGTACCAGGCTTTGAGGACAATTAAATCACCAGTGGCAGCTTTCACAGGGCTCGGCTCACAAACAGTAAGGGGTCAGATTCTTTGTTGTCATTGGAGTAAGAACTCTGTTACACTGCCCATATGAGCTTCTGACTTGCAGTCCCAGAGGGAGTTAGGGAACTAGGAGTGAGGAACATGAAAGGCAGAAAAGAACGCTTGTGCTCACATACAGACCAAACAAATATGACCCCAACTCCCCTTAATCATACCACCTTGGAAGAACTGAAGATTTATAGATCCCCAGAATTAGCTCTGAAAACAGCAGTACAAAAAACTTTTCCTGAATGAAACTTGGGATGGTGGCCCCTTCACCTCAGCAGAACACCATTTTAACATAAAGAAGTTAAAAGTCAAGGAATGGGTTAAGAAAATATGAGCACAAACAATAAACAAGAGCTCACACCTCAGAAAATTACTGTGATGACAGCGAAGATCAGAACAAAAACTCAAGAACAGTCACATTAATAGCTACATGCAAAGCCTCAATTATAAAGGTAAATTAGTCTCAGGCTGGGGGAAAAAAAAATCCCTAGAAGACCTCAAAAAGTTGTTTCATAATCAAATAAGAAAAGAAAAAATAAATAACTGATACAAGAAAATCATGAAAAATAAGTCAACATTTTATTAACAGAAACACTACAATAAAATAGAAGAAAGTAACACTTTAAAGAATGGAAAATGGCAAGGAACACAAAAATTCATTAAAGAGAAGAGTTCCTTAAAAAAGCAGAATTAGCCATATGGAAAAAGATGTACAAAAATTCATTGAAGAGAGCTACTTAATAAGTAAAATTGGCCAAATGGGAAAAAAGATACAAAATACTCACTGAAGAAAATAATTTCTTAAAAATTAGAATGGGACAAGTGGAAGATAAAGACATCTTGCTACAACAAAAAATAATAAGACAAAATCAAAAGAATGAAAACAAAATAGAAGAAAATGTGAAATATTTTATTGGAAAAACAACTGATAAGGAAAAAAGAGTCAGGAGAGAGAATTCATGGACTACCTGAAAACCAATATTTAAAAAAGGAAAACAGACCTTATCTTTCTAGAAACTTTCAAGGAAAACTGCATTGTATCCTAGAACCATAAAATTAAATAGACATTGAAAGAATCCACTGTTCACCTGCTGAAAAAGAACCCAAAATGAAAACTCCCAGGAATGTTTTTGCCAAATTTCAGAGCCCTCAGGTCAAGCAAAAAATATTGCAAGCACCCAAAAAGAAACAATTCAAATATCATAGAGCGTCAGTCAGGATAAACCAAGATTTGGCAACTTATATATTAAAACATCAAAATGCATGGAATGTGATATTCTGGATGACAAAGGAAGTAGGAGCAAGTAATCACCTGCCCAGCAAAACTGAATATAATCCTGCACATGGGAAAGGGGGGGGGAAGGACATTGATTGAATTACAGAGCTTTGAAGCACTCATAAAAAGAGACCCAAGCTGAAAAGAAAATGTAATTTTTCAATTCAAAACTCAAGAAAAGCATAAAAAGGTAAGCAGGAAAGAGAAATCATGTAGGATTCATAGAGTTAAACTGTTTACATTCCTCCATAGGAAGATGATACTTTTAATTCCTAAGAACTGTATCAGAGCACAAATTTGAATTTAATAGAATGATATTTAAAACAATAAAATTAAAGGGTAAAAAAGAAGCATGCACAGGGAGAAGGGAAAAGGAAGAGACTGAATGAGGTAAATTATCTCACACATAAAAGAGGCGAGAAAGAAATTTGACATTGAGAAGCAAAAATGGTAGGGAAGAAAAGTAGTCAGCAATGCTTGAATCTTACTATTCAGAATTAGTTCAAAAAGGAAATAACATACACACTCAATTGGGCATAGAAATCTAACATATCAAATTAGAGGAACATAGGATAGTTTACCTCTCAGACCTGTGGAAGGGGAAGGTTTTTATGACCAAAGCAGAACTAGAGATCATTACTGATCACAAAATAGAAAATTTCGATTATACGAAATCTAACATATCAGGGAATTTAAAAAGGAAAAGTATAATATAAAGGTAAAGGGGGAGGGAAGAAAAGAAGGGAAAGAAGAGACCTGATTGGAGTGTAGCTATGGGGAAGTATTCCTCAGAAGCAAAATACTTTTGAGGAAGGATAGGGCAAAAGGAAATAGAGAAGTCTAAAAAGGGACAGGGGTGGAGATGGATGGGAAGTAGGATAAAGGGAAATACACAATATTCATAATTGTTTATGTAAATAGGATGAAGTCACTCATAAAACAAAAACAGATAAGAGAATATATGACATATTCAGAAATAAAGGATAATACCATAAATAAATTAGGGGTGAATGAAATAGTTTATTTGTCATATCTAAGGATAAGGGAGGGAGCATTATGGGAAGTAAAATGGATAATTCTGACTATATTAAATTTAAAAATCTTTGACCAAACCAACCCAAAGCAGCTAAGATTAGAAAGAAAGAAACTGGGGGAAAACTTTATAACTTCTTTGATGAAGACCTCATTTTTTTTTTTTTTTAAATTTAATAGCCTTTTATTTACAGGTTATATGCATGGATAACTTTACAGCGTTAACAATTGCCAAACCTCTTGTTCCAATTTTTCACCCCTTACCCCCCACCCCCTCCCCTAGATGGCAGGATGACCAGTAGATGTTAAATACATTAAAATATAAATTAGATACACAATAAGTATACATGACCAAAACATTATTTTGCTGTATAAAAAGAATCAGACTCTGAAATATTGTACAATTAGCTTGTGAAAGAAATCAAAAATGCAGGTGGGCATAAATATAGGGATTGGGAGTTCAATGTAATGGTTTTTAGTCATCTCCCAAAGTTCTTTCTCTGGGCATAGTTGGTTCAGTTCATTACTGCTCCATTGGAAATGATTTGGTTGATCTCGTTGCTGAGGATGGCCAGGTCCATCAGAACTGGTCATCATATAGTATTGTTGTTGAAGTATATAATGAGAAGACCTCATTTTTCAAAACATATAGAGAGAGATGAGTCAAATTTACAAAGACTGTAAGTCATTAATTGTAAAATATTCTAGCTTCAGGGTAAAGATATCTAAAGCAATTTCACTTTCACAGATTGATACACATTGATCCTGGTCCAATAGAATATCAAATTTAATAGTTTTCCTAAACCTGGAAACGCCCTATTATGCCCCCAAAATGTCCACACCTCAAATGTTGCCAGTAATAAGATTTTGGGTAAAAAAAGCCTAGGAGAAGTGAAGTGGTCTGATGATCTGCCTTCTCCAACCAAATTATGTTCAAAGCAAGTTTCCTAAGATTATTGTAATTTTTAATTCCTCTTTTCTGTTATAAAAATAAGCTCTGTAAATCATTTCTTGAGCTCTCACCTCTGAGGAGCTGGCAAATAGCTGACCTTGCTATTAATTAGATGATTATTGGACAACTTTTATGCTTCAGACTTTTTTCTATTTCAGATAATTAATTTTTGCAATAGTCAAAGCATAAGAACAGGCAGTTTTCAGAAGAAGAAATCAAAACTATGTAGTCATATGGAAAAAATGCCCTAATTCACTATTAGTAAGAGAAATTAAAATTAAAACAATTCAAAGTTATCTCACACTTAACAAATTCACTAATATGACAAAAGTAAAAAGATGTGGGGAAAACTGAGATATTAATGCACTGTTGGTGGGGTTTTGATCTGATCCAACCGTCCTAAAGACAATTTGGAACTGTGTCCAAAGAGCTATAAAACTTTTTACTCTTTGACCCAACAGAACTACCATTAGATCTATATCCCAAAGGAATCAAAAAAGAAAAAAAAAAAAAAAAAGCAGGGGGAGAAGAGAAGAGAACTATTAGTATAAAATAAATATAGCTTCTCTTTCGATGGCAAAAAAAAAAAAAAGGACATATCCATCAACTTGGTAATAGCTGAAAAACCTGAAGTATATGATGGTGAAGGCATTTAATGAGGCTATAAGAAACAATGAGCCAGATGCTTTTACAGAAACCTAAACTAATGCAAACTGAAGTGAACAAAATCAAGAGAACAAAATTAGGAACAGAGTAACAGCAATCTGATGATTAACTGTGAGTTGACTTAACTATTCTCAGCAATACAATTATCCAAGAAAATTCCAAAGAACTCACAATGAACCTCCAGAAAAAGAAGTGGAGTATGACTGTAGATTGAAGCAAACTTTTTTTTTTACTTTGTTTTTCTTTTCTTTTAATTTGAGTTTGCTTTCACAACATGATTAATAGGGAAATAAGTTACAGTGTAAAATGTATCAAATCATTTGCCTTCTCACTGATGGGGAAAAAAGAAAAAAAAAATTTGGAACACAAAATTATTTTTAAAAAATACAGTATCTTTACATGTGATTGAAAAAACAAAATATATTTTATTATTGTTTTTTCTAATTCAGTAAAATAAATTTTTGGTAATTTAATTGGGATGACTAAATAAAAGCAAGAAGTGATGCCATTATGATGGGGTACTACCATGCTATGAGAATGATGAGCTTAATTAAAAGAACAGATACAGTAACAGCAATATTATTTTAAGAACTTTGAGTGACCAAGTCATTTTGACTATTACAAAGATCCAAATGAATTACAGAGGGCCTATGAAGGAAGATGCTATCTACCTTCAAAGAAAGAACTGATAAATAGAAGGTTTTTTTGTTTTTGTTTTTTTACTATGATTTCACATATATATGTATGTGTATTTATGTCTAATGGTAACAATCTCTAGGGTGAGGAGGCATCAAAAAGGGGGGGGGGGGGAAGAAAATTATATGGCAATGTTATTATGTATTTAAAAAGAAAATCAAGTTATAAATAACAGATTTGCAGGTTTATGTGGAATCCTCTTTTTTCTATTCTGCTACATTATGGAAAATTTTTACTCAAAATTTTTAAAAATTCATAAATGTAATGTGCAATTTTCTTGTCCAATACATCTGCAAAAATTTTAAGTATGGTTTTTATTTTAAAAGCATCATGGAAATCACTGCTATTCAACTGCATTAGTCTTTATATACAATATAAACTATAAATGCCACAACTAAATCAAATTTATACAAAAGCTTTAAGACCTTACAAAAGTTAGGAGCACTATTTTGGGGGGCTGGGAAAAGCAATCCATCTAACATTGCTTTTAGATGATTAGATTACTAAGATTTAAAAAAAAGAGAGAGACATTTACTAATAACTGTCAATACATGTCAATTTCCTTATTTTATGTGAAAAAAATAAATTTACTAGAACAAAGTCAGACAGCTAGTTAATGGAAGAAAACATAACTAAAAGCAGGGTTCCATTTATTAATTCTTCTACCAATTAGAGATACTATAACAGCAAACTTCTGTATTAACCCTCCTTCTTTCATCTTTTTTTAAATAGGTATTTATAGTTGAATTTTCTTCCTCCTAACTTTGTACAGTCTTCCATTCTACTTTCAATTATGCTTAAAAAAAGACTTGATATTACATTTATATTTTAAATATAAAAAAGAAAGGAAAAATCCTAAGTAAAAAAGGGGATATATTTTTTAATATATCATCAACATATTAAGATAGAAAAAACTATATTTGCATAAACCCAAGTTTGGAGCAAAGCAACAACATAATATTATAATAGAAAAATCACAGTCTGTGGGGGAAAAGTTTCAAGTCAAGGTTCCACCACAGATCTGAAAAACCTTGAACCATCTATGTCTCAGTTTCCTTATGTGTAAAATGGCAATGCTCACACTACCTACTTCAAAAAGTTCTTGTAAAGCTCAAATGACAAAGAACAAAAGCGTAGGTAGAGAGTCAAAGGATATGGATTTGAATTCTGATTGTTATTTTTACCTATGGGAAAGTCATTTAAGCTTTCTGGGACTCAGTTTCCTCATTTACAAAATAAGAGATATAAAATAAGTTCTAAATGTAGATCCAAAACCTAAACTTAAGACTTTCTATATAAACTTCAAAGAGTAAAGATTTTCACTAGGTACTTACTTACTCCACAGCTTAAGAAGAAAACACTACTGTGTCTTAGCAAACATTTCTCCATAAGAAAAAAAAAATGTTATCTAGTAGCTTCTACAATTAGTCTCCTTAAATTTAGTACGGCTGATCTTTAAATGATACAGACATAACATACACCACTTAGGGTAGTTTGCACTTAAAATTTCTCTAGATTGATAATGGCCTGCCATATATTTTACTCCCTTGAGCTTAACACTCCATGTCATAATTGGAGATGAGAAGAAGTCAGCAGATACTGTGGCAATATGAACTATTATTTCTTTCTAGTCAACTAGACTAGATGACCATGTTAACATTATTTTACAACAAGAACCTTATATAATTTTCACCATCAAAATACTATACTAACATACTAAAATAATATACTAATTAGAATACTCTAAATGTTTCAATGCTGCTGCTGTTGAATTTCTCTTCAAATTAGGTGTATCTTTTTATATAGCTATATATACATATATATGTATATAAACCTTATATGTATATATATATAAACCTTTTGTATAGATACTTTTTATAAACCACAAACTGCTTTTTATTTAAAAAATAATCATGACGTGCTTTTTATTTATTTTTAAAAAGTTTCTGGCAACACTACTGGGGAATGCTGAACTAATTGTGCTATATGAAAATAACAAAATTTTATTATCATATAAAATGAAAAATATGACAAGTTCAGAGACATGGAAAGATTTAATCCAATGACCATAATGTTAGGGGAAACAATTCTGAAAAACCTCCAAAATTTGGGTAAAGTACTTGTCAGTCATTTCTTCCAAAGACCCATGATGAAATCTATCTCCCACAAGCTGACAGAGAAGAGATGAGTTAGGGCTGAAGGAACCATAAATGCATTCTCAGGACAAATAACTTGATTTATTTTGCCTGACTATAAATATTTATTATAGGAGAGTGCTTAGAAATTGGGGGAGGTAGATAGACATTAAAAGACAAAAAAAAGAGCATGAATAAAGAATTCTTAAATATTGCAGATGGCAGGGGAAAATGGAGAAAGGGTTAAAAAATATTTACAACCTATTAATTTATGCATGTTTAAAGAAAATTTGCAATATGGAATGTGGCAAAGATGAATAGTTTCTTAGATGGCTCTCTTCCCTCTTCCTTGTGACTTTAGGCAATAAAGTGATTGCTGACAATTGTAGAATTAACAAAACAAAACATTTTTTTAAAGAGAGGAATCATAGGAATCCAAATTATAAGTCAAAAGGACTTGTAAATGTGAAATCAAACAAGTATATAAATTAAATGCATTCATTAGTATTTGTTATATTTGTAATAGTGACTATGGTAAATTTTGATAAAATGGAGGTACAGTTTTAATATGTGTAATGTACATGGAACAAAGGGACATTTTATAACTAATATGTATACATTTATACAAATTGATTTTACAATTTTAAATTGTGTTAATGATATAACTTTAAAAACTCAAGAGTTAAAAGGTACCTTACAAAACAATTTGCAGAATAACTAGTTCAAATTTCTTTCCAATGCCTAACAATTGTTTATCCTGCATATTTATTTGCAAACTTAAAATGAGATGGGAAGCTCAAACTGATCATTCAACTTTTTGAAGTCTTTTGAAAAGTTTATCAAATATTCAGCTGCAATTTTCTTACTCAACTTACATCCACTGATTCTAATTTAAGAATTATAAAAAGTTATATAGGAAAAAAGTTTATTCTTTCTTCAATATGACAATTTTTCAAATCAAAGAGAATATAGTGTTAAAAAAAATAAACACTGAATTTGGAAAGAGAGCTGAAGTCTTGTCTCTGTTATTTATTGCTTTATGACCTTGGACAAGTCACTTTACTGCCCAAGGGCTCTATAAAATTAAGGAGTTGGACTATTAAAGACTTCCAAAAGTCCTTCTAACTAAACGTATGACTAAGAAATATTTGAAGATGAAGATAAAGATGCAAGTCCATTTTTATCAAGGCTAAAGATCATTCCATATTTGATAAATATTTTTCACTATCTTGATCACCTTCTTCAGCATATACTTTATTTTGCAAATGTGCCTTTCAATATGGCATCAGGAATGGAACAATTCCACTAGGTGAGCAACCTAGTCACTTCCCTCAATATTTGCTTCTATAGCATATTATTTACAGATTACTTGAGGATAAATGATCAGATATTAAAAAGGTATTAACCCCTTTTCTGCAACAGCATCATTCCTATATATGATCTACTTTTTATTAAAAAAATAAAAATCTTTCTGGCAAAGCATAAAATTAAAAAATAGCTATTTATCAATCACTATGTTTCATTAAAAAGGCTTTGCACACACTACCACCATTTGTGGCAATATTGTCACTGCAACATACATACACACATAATATATATGTGAAAAATATACACACATATTTATATTAATAAAACTGTTATTAAAATCAAAACACATAAATTAAAATTAATCTTAAAATCTATATAAAAAAAGAAAATGTAAGCTTTAAAAACTACATTACCTCGTGCCATAATCCACAACCACCCAATCTTTAGCAGTTCCTGTAATGGCATCATGATGTTGGAAAAGGCCAAGATTCCTTCTAGCTTCTGTTAATAACTGGTAATATGATGCTGAAGGGAACAAACTTGTCTTCTTAAATTTCTGAGCTTGTAATCGTGCAAAAGAGTAAAGAATCTCGGCAGTCCTAATAGTACAAAAATATCAACACAAAGCATATTATGAAATCATATGCAATATTTGTATTTTGCAAAGATTTGTGAAATAAAACACTGAGGTATAGTGGAAGTCACTGGATTTAAAATCAGAAGTTCTAGTTTCAAATTCTGCCTTGGTATTAATGACTTATAATTCCTTGAACAAATCACTTTTCTCTCTCTAGACCATAATTTCCCTATCTATATAAATGAAGGGGCTAAATTAAGCTCTACAAGTTCCCTTCAGCTCTAAATTCTATAATTCTATGACTTCACTAGAAGAAAAAAAAAATCAATGCTAGCAAATTAATTCTTCAATATACTAACTTGATGACACATGGGATTCCTGCTGATTTAAGTCTTTTCTCTGTATCTTTCTCCCTTGATGATTTCATGTACTATAATAGATTCAATTATCATCTCTATGTAGATTATATTCAAATCTATATGTTGAGATAAAATTCCTCTCCTGGGCTCTACCTTTGATTTACCATCTGGTTGCTGCAAATTTATATTGGGAAATCTCATTCTAAACTCCCCACCTTTAAAACAGAAGGAAAAGGAGAGGGAGACAGAAGAATGAAGCTTAAGAAAAGAAAGGGGCCTGACCATTTCAGTCCCTTGCTCATAATTCTTCAGCAGTTCCCTAAGGTCTCAAAAATAAAATCCTCGTGTCAGAATTTTTTAGCCATTTACCATCTAGCTTTCATATACTTTCTTAATTCATAATTCCACATTATTTCCTAACACCCTCTATTAGTAGTTTACAATCTTTACAATCTCAGAAATAGCTATCACCCTCAGGATCTCAAGAGTTTTTTTTTTAAACTCCTTAAACATGCTTAAAAGACATTCAGGTGAGGTAGAGCCAAGATGGTAAAGTAGAGCATACCAGCCAAGCTCTCCCAATGTACCTTCTAAAAAACTAAAGTAATTCCTATAAGAAAATGCAAAAGTGGCACAGATAGATAGATAAACAGATAAATGAATAAATAAAGGAGGGAAGAAGGGAAGGAAGGAAGGAAAGATCACAGGGAGATATTTAGAAAGTTAAGAGGAAGAGATCTGTGTGATGCGCAGCAATACCAGCTGTTCCCCTTGAAGGTAGTTGCACTAACAGCAGCAAAGGCAGTAACTTGGCCCAGAGATGGTCAAGTGTTTGGAAAACCGGTCAAAAAGATCACAAGAGCCCCCTCTACCAGCACTGAACACTCAATAGAGAGTTATTCTGCAACTCCAATGCCCATACTCAGTTCTGGGTCAGCTTCAAGGAAAAGAGTAAAAATTTTGATCACAAGGGGAGGATGAGCCTTGGTTCCAGGAAAGAGAAATGCTTAGCACGTGTAACTACAAAACAATTGGGCCTTTCATATATAAAGAGCAGAGGAACAGTGAATATAACTTTCCCAGGCTCACACAACCTAGGAGGTACTGAAAATTTAGAGACACCCAGAACTAGTTGGAAAGACAGCTGCATGAAAAAACCTGTGATGCAGAATCCCAGTCCCTACTCCCAGAGAAGCGGTATGTGTGTGTGTGTGTGTATTTTTTCTCTTTAGTTCGTCTTCCTTTTTTGGCAACATGTCTAACATAGAAATGTGTTGCATTGGATTTGATATCACTTTGCTTGCCATCTCAATAGGTGGGAGAGAATCTAGAGGGAAAGAGAGAATCTGGAATTAAACATTTTTTTTTTTAATTTTAATTTTCCCAGTTACATGAAAAAACTTTTTTTGGATGTTATATATGTAAATACATTCCTTATCTTCTTTCAAAGCTCAACACAGGCACAATAAGTTTCTTTGGTTCTCACATTCCTCTGGTTACTGACGCTTTCTCCTACCCCAAATTATTTATTAATATATACTTTGTGTATTTCAAAAAAAAAAAAAAAAAAAAAAGAAGAAGAAACTAAATAACCTGAGAACAGGAACTGTCTTGTCTTTGGTTTTACATTTCCACTGGCTATGCACATAGTGGGAAAATTAAACTTCTATTCACTGATGCAAGAAATACTTCTATCATTAATTACTACTAATTTTATTTCATATATTACCAGGAAGAAAAAATCACCACTTAGCAGCAAGCAAGTGTGAGAAAGCAACCAGATTACCTAAAAATAGCTATGAAAGGGAAGGGAAAAAGGTTTAGTGTGATTTTTGATGATTTGGTTTCAAATAACTTGGAAATCTATCCACTCTTACCCTTAAAGATAGATCAATACAAAGTACTCACTCATGTCCAACTCCATATAAAATTACTAAAAGGAACAACAATGAAAACAAATGGAGAATATTCATGAAACACAAATACTATGATTTTCCAAGCTCAAGGGACTGGGCTAGGCACTGGGTTTTTAACATATAAAAGATAGTGGTCTATCTCTCAAAAGAATTTATATTCTAAGAAAAAAAAGAATGATTTAAGGTAGTATGTGTAAGATAAAGAGGACATCCAAGAAAAAATGCAATAAGAAAATTTAAAAGCTACATGATTTTTAGTTGTAGTGATTCATAGAAGCATAGAAAATGGGAATTTTAAAAAGATGATTTCACAGCAGGTGAAAAGGAGTTAAGTGTATTTAAGGTACAGGTAGCTCTCTTCTTCCTAACAAAAAATAGCCTTTAGGGGAAACTAGGTGGTGCAGAGGATAGAGCACCAACCCTGAAGTCAGGAGGACCTGAGTTCAAATTTGACCTCAGACACTTAACATTTCCTAGCTGTGTGAACCTGGGCAAGTCACTATACCCCACTTGCCTCAACAAAAAAATTTTTTAAAAAAAGCACCCTTTACTTCATTATTTTTTAAATGTCTATTTTAGCAACATTTTACAACATAATCAACTTTTCAGACGAGTCAAGAATGGGGAAAAGGTTAATTAAAAGGGATAATTTTAATATTTCTAAAAGAAAAGTTGACCCATCCCTCCCACAAAATTAAAAATCTAAAAATCACTTAAATTCCATTATCAGAAAAGAAGTAGGCAAAATTTTGGCAACTTCACTATCTAGAAGGTAAGAGTCAAAAGAATTCAAAATATTCTTTTTAAAAAAAATCTTCATTGTGATCAATTATGCCCAACTTTTTGGTAATAATGTTTGCCTCCCATTGTGCCATAGTGCCCACTGCACCTTGGGTCTTTCTGTTGTGCCAGTTTTCTTTGATAACTCTACCTCAGTTTTCCTGAATTGTTCTACCTCAATTTCCCTGAATTGTTCTGCCTGGCTGCAACATCCCCCCTCCTAATCATCATGATCCAGACAAGGAGAAAGACCTTCTTTCTTAGACATCATGACCCCAGACCTTCCCTACTTATCAGAATGCCCAGTGCCTCCCCACCTTCTGTCATTTTTCTTCTTTATTCCAAATTATCAAAATGTCTAGTGCCTCCCCCCACCTTGTCAGAGCCGGACTGATACTCCATTCCTGACCTCAGTGCTCTGACTCCATCCCTGCCTCAGTCTACTTGGTCAGTCACTTGGAACCACGTATGTATATATATTTCATGGGAGACATCCATTAGCTGCTGGATGCTGGATTCTTGGAGATGATAGTCTCATTCAGCCCTGGGTCCAAATCATGGAAACATTTGGTCCCAGTAAATCTCTCCCTTTCAAATAAAACATTAAAAACTCTCTAATCTCTATCTTGCCTCAGTTTCTCTAGCATTACAACGCTTGTAGCTGTTACCACCTTTTTTTTTAACCACTCTTCTCAGTGATGAGAACTCTAAATACCAGATTGTGAACTCCATCTAAACCAGCTTCTCAGGAATTGCTAATACAAGTTCATCCTCTTTCTATTATCAATTATAATCAAGTTAGTTTTCCCAGATTGTCTTGTTAGTATAGAATAATGTAAAGCAAGAGACCATTGTTAATCTATCCATCAGTCTGCAACCTCAGAGGCAGCCTGGACTGGCATATCTTTGGACCTCCAAAATCCTTCCTGGTTCTTCCTCTTCCTCTCTAGATTCTGCCTCCATGGCTCCTCCCCCTCTCCTGAGTCTTTAAAAATCATTCTCTCCCCAAAGCAAATTGCTTAAATCATCTGATTATACCTTGCTTAGTCATGGTTGCTTAAATTTCATGTAATAAATGGCAAACCTCTGTAACCTGTGTCATGGTTGTTGTAGGTTATGAATCACTATGCTCTCCCAATTTTATTTCATATTTCTACTCCAAATTATCATTTCACATGGTGCCTATTATTACTTCAATAGTCTCAGGCAATTTGTTCTCCTCCATAGCCAGCTCCCTCAGGCTCTAGTTCATCCCCATTCTTCACCAAAAATAAAATATCAAGTAGGCAGTCTGGCTGGAATATATAATATATATGTGAAATAAGGCTAGAAAGACAGGGTGGAATCAGAGACTGTGAAACTCCTTAAATGCCAAGATAAGGAGGATTTTACCCTAAGATCAATGAGTATTTTTGAGTGAGGTACTAACATGGTTAAATTTATGAATTGTCAAAGCAAATTAAGAAAATTAACCTTCCAGCTATATTAGAAATGAATTAAAGGACTGGAGACCATTTGGAAGGAACTATCACAATATTTCAAGTGACAGGTGATTAAAATCTAAACTAAAGTAGTGGCAGTTCGAGTAGAGAAATGAGATAATATGAAAAATTATTCTACATGCAGAACTGATGGTACTGGCCAACTGACCAGAGATGGGGATTAAAGGAGAGAGATAGTAATTAAACAAAATAATTTAAAGAAAAGTGGCTAGAGCCCCAGATCTGGAATGAGGAGGGAACAGATTTCAGATCCTGCCCTAGATATTTACCAACCCTCTTAAAAACACCTACCTTCCCGGTGAAGATAAAATAAGAAAACATTTGTAAAGTACTCTGTAAACCTTAACACCTATAGAAATGCAAGCTGTTATTCCTCCCATCTAAACCATACATTCATATCTTACTCCATCTGTCCCTAGGTTTACCCTCATAATGACATCTAATCCCTCCATTCCTTAGTATTTTATCAAGTTACTTACCCTTGTTTTGACTTTTCCACTTCCTCCCTTCTCAAACCTAGAGTTAATTATTTAGTTCACTTCCTTCTCCTTGGTTCTTGAAGAGGACCCAAGATATCAGGGAGTGATGCCATGAGAAGCAAATGAACTTCATTCAAATAAAGGAGGGCTCTACAGTCACAGACTCACTTTTTCCTGTATCTGGGTCCAGTGGCAAGACATAGATCTAATCAAGGCTGGAGGTAATTCTGAGTGGGAGACCTGACCCGCCTACAATAAGTCCCAGGTCAAGCCCCACTTGGAGCCATAGTTTGGGTCCAAAATGACTCAAAGTAAATGTAAACAGCAATTATTTCTGTTGTATCTAGAAACTCCCAGGGTCTTTCCCTCCCAGATTAGTGACTAGGTAAAAGAGCCCATTCTCTGCCTTATTTCTTACCTGATTGGGCAAAGTCTTAGTCAAACTGAATTCAACTCTACATTTTGTTGGATGATCAAATCTCCAGATCCTTAGCCCTGGTCAAATCAGAACCTTACATAACTCTCACCAGTCATCTCTTCAACATCTATTTCATGCTGCTGAATAAAATTGGTATTGTAGATCCACTAAAATTGATAGCACCTAATCTCAATGGGGCACTCTTTGCAATAAGCTAATCCTTTCACTCCTCTGATTAGTTCCCTATTATCTCACTCCCAATAGAGGCTGTTCTAAACCTTCAGTTCTCTTCTCATAACCTTCACAAACTCAACTGGGACTCACATCTCTTACTGAGAAAACTGAAGCTATATGCCTTGTGCTCCCCCTTTTTATTACAATTTCTGATGAAGTAGTCCTTCTTGCCAAGGCTAACTATGATAAATGTGACTTTGGTCCTAACCTTTCTCATCTTTGCCAGAGTCTTCCTCTTCAATCATCCCTCTCTAAACTTCCAGTTCTTCCAATCCATTAGTAAGTTTCAGTCTCCTGATTTGTAAAAAATATTAGGCTAAAATATCCTCTCAAGAAGAACACATATATGTATTACACACATGTGCTCCCTTTTTCACTTAAAGAACCCCCAAAATTGTTTTTGTCTGTCTCGAATTTCTCTGTCATACACTTCAACACACTCCAACTCTCTGTAATTTAGCTTTTGATTTTTAACACTCCAATGAAATTGTTTTTTCCAAAATTACCATCCTTTCTTAAATGCCAGATACTATGATCCTTCCTCAGCCTTATCCTTCCTGATTTTCTGCTCCATTTGACACTGTTGATCATCCTCTTCTCCTGAAAATTCTCTCCTCTCTGGATTTTTGTAGCTATATTCTCAGCTGGTTTTTCTCTTACTTTGTCTAAATATTCCCTTTCAGTCTTGTTTGCTGACTATGTGCCAGGACACCAGGGAAATAGTGAATTAACCGCACACTTCCACAATACTAACCAAGGTGTTGTGCACAAGAAAAATGCAGTGTTGGCCTAAAGCAGAATAGTTAGATATGTTTTTAAGGTGGATTGAACTGAGACAGCTATGGTTCTTTTGGGCAAAAAAAAAATATTAAAGTGTTTTTAGAACTTTGGCAGAGAGCTTCTAAGAATCCAGGAAACTATTTTACCAATTGCTTGTAACTTCCTGACCAGAAGTTTTTAATCTGCTTTTATCTTACTGAATTGCTTTTTAGACACACTAAGAACTGTTCTACTTGGAGGTATTTTAATATATTTTTATTAAATATGTTAATTATCTGAATACTCAAGTTCTAAATGATCCATTACATGGTTCCAAATCTGGAACAGCAGAAACATGGAGCATAATTTATATCATGTCCCATACTGGTAGATAGATCATAATGCTTTCTTTTGGTAACTCTTTTCATATCTTTTCTCATTGTTTTGTGTGTGTGTGTGTGTGTGTGTAGACGTACAAGCACACGCATGTGCGCCTGCCTCTCAAGCTATTATCATAGGTTTAATCCCAATGTTCAGCTGTCATAGCTATAAATCATCCTGAGTTCAAATCCTTTATCACCACTTGGTATTTGAATATTTAAACTAAAAACAAATTATGTATCCCATAAACATCTCAACTCAATGGGTCTAAAAGCAGAAATGATTTTCTCTTACAAATATCCCTATTTCCAACTGATAAAATTACTTAACCTCTGGTACACCTATGCCTCCATTTGTAAAGTAAGAGTGTTTAAGTTCCCTTTTGTTTAAAGGGACAACTTTTAAGTTTCCTTCTAAATCTTATGACTATAAATATTAAGTTTTGGATTAGCTGAAGATCTAAATTGGCAGAAAGAATTCAAGTCCCAAGTACTCTCCAAACTCCACAAAATCAAAGGTAAGAAAAACAATGATATTCAGAAATTAACAATGATTTTTAAATTTGTTGAAAAGATTTTTCACAGAAAATGATAGTAACAAAGGTTTCTTCATCTTAACCATGTAACATTCACAGCTTTTGTAGCACTTAAACCCATATGCCAAAAAGAAAAAAAATTCTTAAATTTTTAATAATGTTAAATTTTAAAATGTTATAAAAGATATAATACTAATACCATAATTTGGAAAAATATATAAGGTTGTATTTAACAAGTATTTAAAAGGATATAACACATATTTAATTTTTCCTTGATTATAAATTTTTAACAAGGATTATCATGAATTCCAGCAAAACCAATGCCTCATCAAAAAATGGTACCGCAGATTTTTTCACCTTTCCTTTTGTTTTTTGGGAGAGCTCTTCTCATTTCTGTTCTCTCTCAATTTAAAAGGACTTCACTGGAATCTGAGAGCATCTCCTAAAGTGTCATCTCTTTAATATAAAGCTTTTCACATGAATGTGGTTACTACAAGGTTCTGTGATCATCACAGGTCAGCTGTGGTTACTGGACAAATGGTCTCCATATAAATAAAGTATTAATAAATACTATTTTAGCTGACACACAATCAGTATGATGTGGGGCAAGGAAGAAAGAAAAGAATCCAAGAATAAAACTCAGGATCTCTAATTAGCTCATATATTACATAATTTTAATAAATAAAACTATTGCTCCAAGTCTACAAAACATGTACTTTGAAACTATTATTCTTACCTTAAGTAGGACTCCATTATTCTATCCATTCGTTTATAGAAGGGTCTTGACGTAAAATATCCACTCCAATAATGATCATCTCTATCAGCATAGGTGAAAAAATCTCCACTCAAAACGGGAAATAATGATTTAGTATTTTTTGTGTGTTGTGTAGCTACTTTATGCAAGGCATCAAAATAATCCGATATAGTGCCAAATTGAATCTGTTTGGAAAAAAAACAAGTGTATGGAGTGAAAATACTGTTTCAACACATACTTTGATTGATCAGAGGCATGATAATAAAATTTGGCAAGTACTAATTAATGATTATTTTCTTACAACAAATTTGAAATTACCAAAGCAGATCTCATATGCATGTATAAACTGTTGTGAAAAGAGAAAAAAGCAGAAGCTAAAGTGAAAAACACTTAACTTATAAACTGTTAAGTTCTTGACTGCTTTTTGAAAGGGATAAATGAAAAACTCAAAACTCAGGATTTTATAAATCAAAACGATGACAGAAATAAGTAATACTTGGAACAGAAGGAAGACTATTCTATAAGTTTAAGATTAACAGGCTTCAATAACATGAAAAATCATAATATAATGGAAAGGAATATCTACTAGGGCAACAAATCATAAAAACATATTGTTTAGAAACTCTATTATTTGTCCATGAGAGAGCAGCATGGCTACAAAATACAAACAACAAAAAAAATGTGATATTTATCCACTTGAAAATATATGATTAAGTCAAGTGTTCCTGATTAATGATTAAAACATTAAATTTTTGAAAATCATTTGGAGATTACTTTATCTTTAATACATAAGAGGAGAAAAATACAGGTTTGCACTAGGCAGTCTTGTATAATATATTAAAAATATGTAAAGTAAAAAATATTTCTGTGGGAATTCTTTAAATCAGGGATTCCCAATCTTTCTGAAGTCAGAGACCCCTTCTCACAATACATTTTAAATTCATAAAATAAAATATATAAAATTGTAAGAGAGTGATTGTTCTGAAATAGTTACCAAAATATTTTTTCCAAAAAAGTTAAGGAAAAATAAGTTCATGGACACAAGATTTAAAAATCCCTACTTACTTTATTTATTCATTCATTTATTGGTTTTGCTGAGGCAATTGGGGTTAGGTGACTTGCCCAGGGTCACACAGCCCTATAGGAAGTATTAAGTATCTGAGGCCAAATTTGAACTCAGGTCCTCCTGACTTCAGGGCTGGTGCTCTGTCCACTGCACCACCTAGCTGCCCCCAAAATCCCTACTGTAAACATATAAGTTGTTCATGTCATGATTTCATAATTTTTGTATACATGCATGGGAACAGACACAAAAATCATGTTTCACTTTTCTTGAATCCATTTTCTATATTTGGGCATGTTAACAGCTTGAACCACAAAGCCCCAGAAAGCAAAACTAAAATACAACTTCTTTATTAATTTTCTCCAAAAATAAAATTAAGTTCCATCTCTGAAATTCTCAACTTTCAATTGAAACGTAAAAGAATACAATAAATATAAATGCAAGCAAATCAAAAACCTCTTGAGAAACAAATACTGCCTAGTCACTCAGTATTGCTTTAATAAAACAAGTCATTTCTGAGTGGAAAAACATATGGCATATGCAGATTTTAGTAAGAAGGAGCACAAGGCAACCATAAGAAAGGTGCTAAGCTTAATAAATACTGAGCATTAAGTAATGTCACCAAAAACATTTGATACGTAATATTTATGCTACAATCATTAGACTAGACAGAATGTATAAGCCTAGTTACTACTATCATGGAATGATATTAGCAAATACAAAGTCGTTTAATCTCTAGAATTACCTTTGAGATATCTTTGAGAAAACACTCATTTTGCTTTTTTTTTTTTAATTTTTTAAAAAAATATCAATAATATTAAAAAATATTCAATATAGTTCAGTATAGTTCAGAGGTGCTAACCTCTTTACCATTAGTTTCTTTCAGCCAGAATCAGACTGAAATGTAATCTGGAAACGTTTAGCAAAGTATAATAAACCACAGAAAACATAGTAAGTGGCATATAGCAGGTGCTTAATAAATGCCAACTAAATTAAAATTTAAAATAAAAAGCCCATATAATACATTAAAAATACAAATAAAGACAAAATAAATTTTTCTATTAATTCTTAGTGCTCTGAGATCTAAACAAATATCTAAGGCACTTGATATATTAATTCCTTAAATAAAATGCGTATAATTTCAAATTATTTTATTTTGGTTCTCTTGGTTAAAAAAAGAAAAAAGTCAAGTTCTCAATATTTACAATTGTGAATGAATGTGTGTAAAGCAATCATATCAATGACAACATCCTCAACATAATATTGAATTGTAAACATTTTCCTCCTCTCATTTCTGATCACCTGAGAGTGGCATTGATAGATTTATTCTCTCTCTTTTTTTTTTTTTTTTTTTTTTTATTTAATAGCCTTTAATTTACAGGATATATACTAGATTTATTCTCTAAGCATAGATCATTTCTGTGATTCAATCACAGGAAAAAAAAAAAACATCAAGAGAAAATTACAGCATTAGAATCATTATGTCCTGATATTTTCAATCAAATAAGAGATAATAAATTCTCCATTCTTTAAGGGAAAAAAAAAATCAAGACTCAAAATCTTATAAAGTTAGTTGACTACTAACTATGTGCCAGGCATAATGCTAAACACTAGAAATTTTCCAAAAAAAATTTTTAAAATCCCTACCCTCAAGGAATGTACTTTACCCTGGGAGAGACAATACATAAAGAATTAGATAATATGAGATATACGAAGGAGATAAAAGGAATTTGAAAGGGGGAAGCATAGCCCTCCTGGAGGCCTCACGTTTTAAAGTCTAGTCTTGAAGGAAGCCAGAGAAAAACTAAGGAACAGAGGTGGGGAGGCAAAGTATTCTAAAAAGGAAGCCACAGAGTCGAGAAAAAAGGGTTATGCTGGAGATCTGCAAATTAAACTTCAGAGAAGATTGACTCAGTATAGTTTAGAGGTGCTGACTTCTTTACCATTAGTTTCTTTCACCAGAACCAGACTGAAATGTAATTTGGAAATGTTTAACAAAATATAATAAAATACAGAAAATATTAATTTGTTTTTCTAAGTCAATATGCAACCCAAGGAGATACCTTTCTATCTAAATTTGACAACACTTGTATAGTTGAATCATAGAGGGGATGGAGGAAAGCAAGGTTGAAGAAGATTGAAAAAGTAGGAAGAGATCAGAACATAAGAATTTAAATGACTAACAGAGGACTTTATAGTTTGATTCTGGAGGAAATGATTTTCATCTCAATAAAATATAGTTTTACATAAAATCTATAATTCTAAAAGACAGAGAAACACAATGCAAAGAAACTAGAACAATTTTATTAAGAAACCTCAACTTTAACTACATTACTTATATCTAAATATTTTCAAATTACCTTAACATGTAATTCGGGTTGAGAATTCAAATAATCAAAAATTCTCTGATAATTCTGGTACTGCTGATCCCATTCTGAGCTTTCAGTATAACGGAAATCATCTCCTAGAGGAGCCAAGAGTACTTTAGTACGGTAAAGTTTTGACTTCTTTCTGTATTGGTCTAACAACATCCATGCCCTTTAAAAACAAAATCAGTTTAATAAAATTTAGAAGGGGGGTAAAAGTCCTTTGACCAAAAAGAAAAAAAGTTATAAATAATGAAAAATGCTGTATGTCTTTATATATGTATGAGATAAAAATAGTAATAATAAATGAAATGAAATTCCAATATAAATAAATTTGCTGTAAAAAAAAATTGATTATTTTAAATTGTTTATCTAACTGATGCACTTTTATTTCATGTTCATTTCCAAATATATCTCTCCTTTCCTCTCCATATCTCTAAACTCTCCAGTCCTTGAGGGAAAAAAAAAGAACTTTAAAAGAAAATGCAGTTTAACAAAACCATCCTATTCATCAGTAATTATAAACATATTAAACAATCAATGTCCATAGTCCCCTATGTCTCTAAGAAAAGATGGGGGTTAAGTTTTTCTCTGCTCTATTCCAGAGTAAAAAAAGTATTTAAAAAAATTCATTTTGTTTTTATTGTCCTTTGAACTTTGAATTTGTAGAAATTGTATATATTGCTCCTCTGGTTCTTATTTCATTATTAACTGGTTCCTAGTAAGTTTTCTCATGTTTCTCTGAATTTCTCACACCTGTTGTTTCTTATGATATAGTAACATTCCATTACATTTGTGAACTATAGTTTGATTATTCAGTCCTATTTTGTTTCCATTTTTATATTAGCATAAAAATTTCTACAATATACTTTTTTTGGTATGGATAAGACCTTAAGTTTCTGTTTTTCTCCTCTTTGGAGATGTATACACACACACACACACACTCTCTCTCTCTCTCTCTCTCTCTCTCTCTCTCTCTCTCTCTCTCTTTCTCTCTCTCATTAGTAGGGGAACTTCTGGGTGGGGAAAGTAGTACCTTTTAAAATATAATTCCAAATTGCTTTGAGAACAGATCTCCAATTACAGTTCTACCAAAAAAAGGTATTAATGTGCTTGTTGTTTTTAAATACCTATAATGTTAACTATTCATATTTTTGGCATAGGTAACCAATTTTCTGTGAATGCAATAATTCCAGCAAGTTCTTTTAACTAGCCTTTTTCTTATTATTAGTGATTTGAAGTAATTAGTATAATAGCTTTCACACTTTTTGGAGAACTGTTTGCGCATAGTCTATTAAAGAATAGAACTTTGTCTTAAATATTTATTGTAATTCCTTATTCATACCAAATATCAGAGACATGAAATGCAAAGATTTTTTTTTTGTAATTGAAAGCTTCTTTTTATCCTATCAGCATTGATTTTGTTTAGACATACATTTCTAATTTGTTTTGTCCAGATTCAATAATCCCATTTGTGAAAGATATCTCCTGTTGTTGTTGTTTTTTTATAAATATTATGTGACTTAATATTTAGAATGAATAATCATTTTGACAAAAGGACAGACAATTTTAAAACTTTTTTTTTTTTTTGCTAGTTTGTCTTACAGTTTTCCAAGCAATTCTTAGCAACAAGTAAAATCCTCTAAAAGTATGCAATGTTCTTGGGTTTAATGAATACTGGATTTACTGTATGTTTCAGTTTCTTTATCTAGATTGTTTTACTGACGTACTTTTCTACTTTTTTAAAAATTAGCAACAAATAGTTCAGATAATTACTGATTTATAATGTAATTTAAGTTGTATAACTGCTATTCACCTTTCATTCCCACTTTTTCATTATTTCTTGTAAGATTTTTTTTTTTAATTGTAAATGTATGTGATGTTCCTTCAACCTCAAGTATGATCATTTTTCTTTCTACTACCACTGACTATAATGGCCAAATTACTTCTAAGATCAAATAAAAATTTGGCTATGTGGCATGTAAAGTCTTTCAAAACTTAGTTCCAACATTATTATATATTACTTATCTTCACAAACACAGACACCCACACACCCACACATGCACTCGTCACTCTATCTGTCTCTCTCCAATAAAGCCAAACTGACCTTGCTGTTCCTCACCCATGACACTCCATCTCCAATTTCTATACCTTTAACTTGCTATCTTCTCATTCCTGGAAAGCATTGCCCTCTGACTTCGGCTCATTATTCAAAATATCAATACTGTATTCATCTGTATCTTTTGCTTGGGTTCCCTACATCACTATTTTTATTACCTTATACCTTACAAAGGATAAGATTTGAATCTTCACTTTTGAAAATTTATAAGCTCTTTACATCCAACATGAAGATATGTCAGGCAAAGACTTACATTTTGTTATGATGTTCAGTCATTTCAATCATGTCTGACTCTTTGTGACCTAGTGGGGGTTTTCTTGGCAAAGATACTAGAGAGATGTGTTATTTCCTTTTCTAGCTCATTTCACAAATAAAGAAACTAAGCAGGATTAAGTGATTTGCCTAGTGCCTGAGAGTAGATCTGAACTCAGGTGAATGAGGCTACCTGACTCCAGACCTATCACTCTATCCATTACATTACCTTGCTGCTATTACATTCAAGGATATACCACAGGTTTTAATTATCTAAGCTCTCCATCATTTTCTTCAAATGTTTTTTTTTTTTTAAGTTAAATTAGCTCTAAGAATAGATATATATTAAAAATACTAAATGATGTCTTTTTGCTGTTCAGTTATTCTTATTTTATTAGATACTATACTACTTAGTATAATTGCTTAATAATTATTTTCACCTGTTATCTTTAAGTACAATGTACTTTCACTAATTATCCCTTAATATAATATTGTTTTTGCTTGCCTAATGACAACTATAAATTTATGGAATCACCTAACAGTAATTTTTTCCAGACTTTTATTTTCATTTTTCACAGATATATATTTTCTGATGTCTTTCTTATATAATGCAAACTGTCCTTATCCATTCTGATATTGAATTTCATTTTATTCAGATGTTTAATCTATTCACATTTAAGATTATGATTATTAGGCTTGTATTTTCCTACATCTGTGACTTTGGTACTGACTTTTATTCCTTTCTTTTAAGTGAGCACTCTATCCCTGAAAATAATTTTGCTTCTACTACTTTAATGTTAGTCATTTCTCATGGATCTTCTCCCTTCAACTGTTCACATTTACCTGTCCTATTTTAAATCCTATTAATTTATTGACATGGTTAATTTTATATGTCACCTCCCTGCCCATATAGAGAAACATAGGATTCAAAACTGTTTCTTTCAGTGATTCTTCCCTCTAATCTCTTAACATTCTCATTTGGTGCTCTTGAAAAAAAAAAAAAATCACTTAATTTGTTCTGCTTCTTTTTCTATTAACTTTGATTCTGATTTTTATTTTCTCACTTGTAGTCTAAACATTCTTTGTCAAGATACCAAATGTGAATGCCCTCTACTATTCTCCTGCATCCTCTTTTGGGGTTATTCCATTTTTATATCTTTACCATAAGTGTATTTAAAAATTTTTTTTTGTTTAATTTATTTTAGCAGGACCTTTTATTCTTGATTGTGCTTCATACTTAGAAATATTAATACATAAATTCATGAATAACAGTTGAAAACTTCCATACGTGGGCTCCCTCATTAGGTTGTAAGCTCCTTGAAAGCAGTCTTACTTTTCTACATGTTTGGCACAATGCATTATACATAGTAATCACTTACTATAAGTTTTAATCATTCTTTCATGTGACAGGAACTAGCTTATATGCTGGTACAAAAAGACTAATCCTATTTCCTATCCTGAGAACAGTCTCATTACTGCTACAAACTAGGCATGGTGTGGGTGTGGATAGATAGATAGGATAGATTGATGGATGGATGGGTGGATGGACAGACGGACCTTCCCTTTCCCAAGCCTCTTCATGTCCCTCTCTCTTGAAGTTTCAGTAAAGGGAGTATCACTAGAATGTTGTCCTTTGTTCTCGAAAAGGATAAAAATGGCACCACTATGTTTAAGAGTCAAGTTAAAATGAGTCTGACTGTGACTGATCAGATCAATAGAGTTTGGAATGCTCTGCCCACAAGTTAGACACAAATAGTCTCTATAAATATTCAGGATGGACTCTTATTTTATGTGTCTTGTGTTTCTTCTGAGCTATCCAATTCTGCTTTGTCCCTACAGCACAGCACCTTCTCTGATGAGGGCATGACATGCAGGGCAGTCCTGTGCCAGACTCTCCAATGTTATACAGTCAATTCTAAAGTTCTTAAGAGAAACCTTGAGAAGGAGTATCCAATGGCATCCATGGATATCTTCCATCATAATATCTCCTTATTTTCATTAAGGAAATTATATTTCCTTAATAAAGAAATAAGGAAAAACATTAAGAAAGTGTTTAATAATACCCTATATATTCTCTTTTCTTGAGTATGACGAGGTTCTTAACCTCTCCATCCTAAGACCATTTCTTCCATTTCATTTACTCTCTTCTGCCACACCATTAACATTTCCCACTGTATGATTTCTCCCATGAAAATTTGCTGTTTTGGTACTGAAACTGTCAAGTTTAACCAAAGTTTAAGCTTTGGACTTTCAAGTACAAGAACTTCTCATATGGATCAAAGATCTGATCAGTTACCACTTCATCATCTGGGCAAAATATGATATGGGGACAGCAATTTAAGAGTGCAATGCTAAGCTGTATTGATACATAAAGTGGTAAAGATGAGGAAAACAAGAGAGAGCAGAAAGTATTGGGAAGATGGCTTGAGAGAGGGATCATGGCACAAAAAAGAAAAGGATTGTGTAAGGCAAGGCCTAGAAGGAGAAGTGAAAAGCCAACAGATTGTGGGATAGGGGGATCTGAGAATTCTTGAACAATACATTAATAGGCATCAAAGATATGGACCACCTTTATGTATGGCGAAGGGAGGATGAAAGAATAGGACATGGGAAGTAAGTAGTTTGAGGAAGTGAATCCTTAGGTTATTTGAGGGAGTCAGTATATATGTTGAAGTCCCTTAGCATTAGGACAAAAGTTTGAGGAGGAGAGAAAGTGTTAATCATATAGTAAACCCATAGAAAAAACAAGAGGAATAACTGAGTCTATAGATAACAGCCACTACAATTTGGATTGTATAATAAATATGAACTGCACGAACCTCAAAGGGGATATTACTGAGAGATAAAGGTAGACAAACCTAGAAGGAATATAACAACTTCCTTGCTTCAATTAATTAACCAAGGAGAATGAGTGAAGTATCAGCCAGTAGAAGAAAGAGTGGCCAAAGAGGATGTGTCATTTTGGGAGTGGGGGGAGGGGGGAAAGATAGATTTCAGTATTAACTGTAGATAGAATGAAAAAAGAAAAGACTTTAGGATGAAGGGAAGCTTATCACCTACAGAAAACTCCACAGGGCACCATGAAAGGGCTGCGTGACGTTTAGTTGAAATGTGGAAATGGCAAGATTGAGGAAGATAATAAGAAATTAGATGCTATGGCAAGGGAGGCAGCAAAAATGGAGTTTTATATAAGGATCTATAGGTTTTGGAATGATTGGGATATGAAGGATATGATTAGATATGAGAATGTTCAACACTGTGTGTGGATAGAGGCACTCTTCCCAAAGAATACTAAAGATCAGGTGAGGTCAAATGTACAATAAGATGGTAGTCACAAAGTCAAATGGGAGTTTGTTTCATTTGGCAAGAAAAGGGTAAAACAAGCGACCAAAGTCTAACCTGCAAAAAGGAAATTTCTTATTCTACAAGATCATTTCAGCCCTGAAATTCACATTTCTTGAGGACCTCTTTCCCTGAAGCTCCTTCAGAATGGAGGGCAAAGACCTCTCCTTTGTAGATCCAGAACCACTCCATTTTGAATCACTTCCATCTTATTTACACATGTATGTCTATATAGGGCAGCTTGGCGCAGTGGATAGAGCACTGGACTGAGTTCAGATATGATCTCAGACACTATTAGCTGTGTGACTCTGAGCAAACCATTTAATCCTGCTTGCTTTGGTTTGCAGGATTGTGAGCAGGAGAAGGAAATGATAAACCACTCCAGTGTCTCAGCCAAGAAAACTCCAAATGGGTCAACAAAAAGTTGGACACAACTGTAAAACAATAATATGTACTCTCCCATTAGTAGTTGCAATGCAAAACCCCAAAACAGGATATGCTGCAGTATCCTGTAGTAAAACCCATTTGAGAAACAGCTTAGACCTCCACATCATGTTATACAGAAATCCCTAATTCTAAAACTGGTTTAAAAAAAAAAAAGGATTATTTCACCAGATCAGTAGCAAGCATCAGCAACAAGGACCTTACCAATCAACTTTTATCCTATTTCTATTACTCTCCAATCCTACAAAAGCACTGCTCTCTCACTGAACAATGTGATTTTATTGGACCTCCTTAGAAGAACCACCCTTGCTGGCAAACTCAAAAAAATGTACAAATTCATGGCCAAATTACCTAATTATTCCTGTCCCTCCACATCTCTGAGAACCTCTATTTAAGGATGGAGTCCAGATCACCCATCTTTTCATATCTCAAATAGGGGCACTCCTTTGGACTGCCTCATCAAACCCCGTTACTTTTATTTGTCCTATCTCTCCTCTCCCAATTTTCTGCTTAAAGTTTTTTTTTTAATGTTGTCTTTCCTCATTAAATTGTAAACTCTTTCAGAGCAGAGAGTTTTATCCCTAAACTCAGCTCAATGCCTCTAAGCTACCTACTGAAATAGCAGATATGTACTTCTACTGCAGAGGTGTCACATAGGTCACAACTAAGGTTAAAATTTAATTGGAATAATATTTAACAGCAAAATAAAAATACAATGAAACACAAATATTACATTATAAAAGTCACCAGGTGAGCCTCAGAGTTTTTTGTTTGTTTTTTTGCTGAGGCAATTGGGGTTAAGTGACTTGCCCAGGGTCACACAGATAGGACGTGTTAAGTGTCTGGGGCCGGGTTTGAACTCAGGTCTTCCTGACTTCAGGGCTGGTGCTCTATCCACTG
Source organism: Sarcophilus harrisii (assembly GCF_902635505.1). NCBI lineage: Eukaryota > Metazoa > Chordata > Mammalia > Dasyuromorphia > Dasyuridae > Sarcophilus > Sarcophilus harrisii. The sequence continues at coordinate 202,048,736 of NC_045426.1, forward strand.
TACCACCGAGCTACTACCCACAGAGATCTTTATATATGGATTAGCAGACCCCATTTCTATGTAAGTCTGATACCACTGCTCTAGAGTCTGGCTTCTAACCCTATCATTCAGCCCAGACTGCTCTTTATTCAACATTACCAAAGATCCCTTAATTTCCAAGTTCTATGGCCTTTCCTCAATTCTCTCATCCTTTGACATTATTGATCATTTTCTTGACCTTAATTTTCTGCCTTTCAGACATTTTTCTTGCTTCTGGCTATCCTCCTATCAATCTAACCCCACCCCAACCCCCAGTCTCTTTTGCTATATCTGCATCCCTGTCATACCCAATAACCATGTGTGTCCAGGGCTATCCTGTTCCGGTTCTCCATGGTCCTGTGCCATCTTCTTTTCTCCTTCTAGAAATCTTTACTTGGTGATCTCATCAGCTCCCATGGATTTAGTTACCATCTCAGCTCTCAAATGTACCTATTCTAGAACATTTATTATCCTTCCTCCTGAATTCTACCCCTTCTACTCCCTTCCCTATTACTGCAGAGGACAACATCCTTTTCCTATAGTCCCTCAGGCTTGAAACCTAGGGATACTGGACACTCCACTATCCCTCACTCCCCCTACATACAACCTATTGCCAAGGCCTGCTGATTTTACCTTTGCAATATATAACATGCTTTCTTCTCTCCTTTAATACTGGCATCATTCTGATCTGATGCAGGCCCTTGTCATCTCACATCTGAAATATTCCAACAGTCTCTGCTGGTTGGTCTTTTATAAAGTACAGATCCAACATATCACTCCTTTACTTAATAAACTCCAATAGTTATCATTTCCAAGATCAAATATAAAGTCCTTTGTTCATAATTCAAAACCTTCATAATCATATTTCCCTCTCTTGCTCTCTCCCTTTCTCCATGTCTCTCTTCATTTTTTTTCCTCTCTCTTTCTCTCTCTCCATTTCTCTGTCTCCTCTGTCCCCAATTCACTGATAATGGCCTCCTTGCTGTTCTTTCCATAAAATATTCCAGCTCCTCCTGATTGGACATTCTCAGTGGTTATCATTCATGTATGGAATGTTCTCCTTCCTCATTTCCTTTTCCTGACTTCCTTCAAGATCAAATTAAAACTTCTAAAGCAAATCTTTCACAAATCTTTCTTATAATCTCTCCTCTCTGTTGATTATTTCCTATCTATCCTATATATAATTTACTTATACATAATTATTTGCAAGTTTTGCTTATAACAACAACAACCAATTATAAGAGCCTAACGTGCAAAGGACTGAACCAGATAATGAAAGCTGAAATATAGAAACAAGATAAATCTTATTCTCAATGATTCAACAATCTAAAAAGCAATAAAATGAAAAGGAACTGAATATTATACATTTAATTATAATGAGATTCATTACTGACAATCAATTTTTTTATAATAATAACATCAATTACTCATACAATGTTGGATTAAATGTAAACATTAAAATTTTCCTCCAACTCAGAAAACACAGTTTAAAGAATTGTACAATATACAAGGTACCCCAAGTCTTAGTAAGTTTAAAGTTACTAGAACTAAGCTTAAGCAGTTTAAGTTAATATTAAACTCTAATAGCTTCAAACTGTCTATTGAAGCACTCTTCAAGGTCACTGGGATCATTTTTAAACACATTAATAATTAAGTAATTAACACTTTCAAATACAATTAAATGCATTTTAGTGACAATATAATATACCATTTTTGTCAAGAACTAAGAAAAAATACAAAAGTACATACAGTGATTCATATATAAGAGAAGCCAATGAAGAGGACAAGAATAAAGAGATCGACAGCATAGTGCTGTTCGCTCTCCATAGTGGACCTAATGGTTATATATCTGAAACCATAGTATAAAGAGCTGTTTTATCTATTTTCATTAATATCTTAACAAGATATTAACTGAATACTTATTGTGCAGCAAACATTTTATGAAAGGAAAAGAATGCAGACATTAGCAAAATTTAACAGTACCTGTGATTGACATTTCCTTGATGTATTGCTTCTGGAGGGACTCTCCAGGGACAGCTGATTCTACCTCCAGGAAGTCGTTTAAAATCAAACTGGCAACATATTTTAGGATCAGGCCCACAAGTATGAGGGATATCATAACTATAAAATGGCATCATATGGCAAAATATATCTGTACTAGATCCCAAATCTAAAATTAAGAATATAACAATGAATATTATTAACAACTTTACTCCAAAATTCTCTAAAATTTTTATTTAATCATATGAGGGGGTGCCTGGGAGAATGATGGAACTGATTTCATAAATATAATCAGTAAATATTGACTAAGTGACTACTAAGTGCTAGTTATCGTGCTAATCAATAGACACAAAGGGGTGAGGACTGTCCCAGTCCTCAAAGAGTCCACAACCTAATAGAGGAAACAACAAGCAAATAGATAGAAATGAAGAAATTATTAGCAGAAGAAAGGCACAAGAATTAAGAAGAATCAAGAAAAGATTCCTGTAGAGATTTTAGTTGGGACATAAAAAGAAGTTGGGGAAGGCAGTAGGCAAAGATGAGGAGGGAGGGTATTCTAGACATGGGGGACAGCCAGAAAAAAAATACCAGAACTAAATGATAAAGGAACTTGTTTGTATAAAAGCAAGGAGGCCAGTGTCACTGAATCAAAGAGTACACGGCAGGGAAAAAAGTGTAAAAATATTGGCAGAGTGGGAATGCAGTTGATTGGGAAGAGTTTTGAACAAAGGATTTTAATTTGATATTGGACATGAGAGGAAATCACTGGAATTTAAGTGGAGGGAGGAGGAAAGGCAGGTGATGTTGTCAGACCTGTACTGTAGGAAAATCATTTTGCTTGCTGAGGAGGGAGGATTAGAAGATAAAGAATTGAGGCAGGCAGACCAACTAGCAGAATAATAAAATAATCAAGGTGTGAGGTGCTAAGGGCTTAGAGTGGTGGCTTTGTCAAAGAAGACAAGTTGTATCAAGGTGAAATAGCGAGGCCTTCTCAGCAGCCTGGTTAAGGGGAGGAGGAGGGATATAGTGATAATTGAGGAGCACAGGATGGCTCTTCAGTTGTGAGCCTGAAGGTCTGGGAGGGTATTGCTCTCTGTATTACCAGGAGGGTAGAAGGGGTTGGGGGGAGGGCATAGAGGGAAAAGATATTAAATTCTACTTTGCACATAGTGAGTTTAAGATGTTTTTGGGCCATCTAGTTAGAGGTGTCTGAAAGAGACTAGAGAGCAGCAGATAGATTCCAAATAAATAATTCTCTCAGAAAAGTATGTATAGCTTATTATTGGTAAGACCTGTTAGTAGAGCAGCAAAGGAAAAACTTGTAGAATTACAAATTGCTTTGGATCTAGGATGATAAGCTTGATGTAGATGCGCCTAGCAAGTAAATCACAAACATAATTTCAAAAGGCCATATATTCCAAGAAATATAAAGGCAATAAGTATTTAATGAAAATGGTTCAAAACAAGTACCAACCAACTTAAATAGTGTATCACTCTGAAAATTTGTTTGCAATGTATTATCATCTTTTATTTACATATGATCTATTTGCATAGAAAGCATTGCCACCTTACTATCCCAAGTCTAAAACTGATTTTTAAAATGTTTCCAAAATTACAGCATCAAGTGTTGTCAACAAATGTGGTCACATGTGCATATTCTATGAACACTGATTTTTGATAGTTGCTTTTAACCCTCTAAATAAAAATTAAATTAAAAAAAAAAAAAAGACTTGAAATTTGAGGAGTGTTATTCAAACCCTCATCACAAGTACCTTTACTTTGTCAGGTGCTTTTTATTTTTGATACCTATACATACCCCAATTTTGTCTCCAATAAAATTCTAGTGACTTTGTGGCTGCAAAGTGTTTTTTAATTGCATAATGAATTCTCTGGATAAGCATGTTGGAAAATCCAGTGCGTTTCAGCAGATATGTCATTGTTGGTGAATGTCCAAATGGATCAATAGCCCAGCCTGATCTAGGTTTCACTCCTATTGAAAAAAAGTTACAATTAAAATCTTTTTAAAACATTGGTAAATTAGGCAAAATATACAATATTAGCCACTAGGTGGGATTCAGAACTAAAATATCACAGTGCTAGGACAGCACCAGCTTTCTTCTCCTAGGTGTGAAAAAAGTCAACCTCTATAGTGTCTTACCTCATCCAACTGCCCTAGTCTATTTTTCCATTTTCTAATAAGACATGTTAGAATAATCAAAGCACAGCATAAAGTCAGACAAACGTTCACTGAAATTACTGCAGAAAACCATAGGTTTTAAATTAAACAATTAACTGATATAATTTTGTTATATCTCTTCCTTCCCAGTGTCACGCTTGGACTATTTATTAACAGAACATAGTTTAGAAACTCACTTTTAAATAACAGTATGGAATAAAGTCTATGGAGCCAACCCTGCTCCCTACACTTAGATGCTCCACATTACAAGAAGACTTTTAAAGCTGCCTTTTCTACTTTTCTAATATCCCACATGTTCTCATATGTATGTGGAAAAAGGCAGAATAGATGATAAAAATCTGTAAAGCATCCCACTTTACAAAGCTGATCCTATTTTACTAAATTTTTTGACTAAAGCATTTCTCAATCCCATGAAAAATAGTCACTAATCCACAAAGAAATATTTTTCTAAGGCACAAAATTTCAAATTAACCTCAACAGAGAGATTTTTATTTTATTTTTATTTTTATTTATTATCAAGTTTTATTGGTACTAGCTGCTTATAAAGAATGAACAGGATTGTAGGATCATAGATTTAGAGTTGAAAGGAATCTCAAAGTCATTAAGTATATCACTTTCATTTTCCAGATAAAGAAACTGAGTTTCATAAGAGTTAAGTGATTTGATCAGGATACTACAAAGAGTAAATGGTACAACTATAATCATAAGAACAACAACATCTGGATACATTTAGACTGTTTTAAAGATGAAGAATGTAAAGACCGAATTAATAATACCTACAAATAATGTATAATATACAACAAAATATATACAAGATTAGATATGTATATGTTTGTCTTCCTCCATCCACAGCAATACAAGTCTCTGTCTCTCCTTGAAGGCAGAGCCTATTTTGTTTTTGCCCATGATATATCCCCATGGATTTATACATTTTGTTGTTTTTTAGTTGTTTCAGTCTCATCCTATTCTGTGATTCCAGGTATTGTTTTGTTTTTTCTTTTAAGCAAAAATAGAGGAGTGGTTTGCTCTTTCTTCAATTTGTTTTACAGATAAGGAAACTGAGGCAAGCAGGGTTGAGTAACTTGCTCAGAGACAAACATCTCGTATCAGAGTCTGAATCTGAACTCAGGAAGAATGAATCAAGTCTTCCTGAGTCCAGGTCTGGCACTCTATCCACTGTATCATCGCGGTCCTACATGACTTTATGAAATGGAGAACCTCTCTATGGAGTTAAATTCACGCTAGCTCTAAGGCTACATGGCAGTGGCAACAGAAAAAATCAAAGATCACTCCTTGGCCTCTTTTGATACATAAAACATGGTAGATCACTGCTGAAATGAATAATTAACATTTATACATCTTGATGTTTTGTGGATTAACTCCTTGAGAACACTATATAGAACTAGTGCCATTTTCTCTCTCCTCTCACTACCTTCTTAAGAAGGTATAATCTGGCTAAAAAAATCTGGTAAAATCTCTAAAATCTGGCTTCTAACCTCATCATTCAAATGAAACTGTACTCTTCAAAGTTACCAATGATCCCTTAAATGTCAAACCTAGTAGTCATTTCTTATTTCTTTGTAGCTTCTAATGTTGATTATGTTCTTTCTTGATAATTTTTTTTTTTTAACTTTTTACTAATTTCTCTTCATTATTTTCCTCCTTACAGTAATGGTCTGTATCAGGCTCCCTTCCCTATCTAGACCTTCATCCAGGTCAAGCCAACTGACCATGGATGTTGAACAAGGCTTTAACCAAAACTCCCTTCTTTTCTCCATCTATATATGATATCTTGATAATCTTGATGATTTCATTAGTTCATAGGGATTCAGTTATCATCTATGCAAATGATTCTTATACCATTCTCCAATTGACTACTGGACAATTCAAACATTATCTTTTAGACATAATTTATGCAATGTCTAAAACAACTCATTTTCTATTCTCCACAAGCTCTTCCCTTCTACCTATTACTGTTAAAAAGCTATCCCCCTAATAACACAGCCTTTTAACCCTTATATATCATTTTCAATCATTTTCCATCTTCCATCTACGTAGAATCAGTTGTCAGTTGTCATTTTTCTTTTCATAGCATCTCATCTATATATTCTTCTCTCTTTTCATGTTACACTATGATGCAGTCCCTTATCATCTCACATCTTGACTACTGCAATAATTTGCTGGTTGGTTTACTTGCTTTGCTCCACTCCAATCCATTTTCCCACTCAACTATCAAAATGATGTTCCTATAGCACAGATCTATATCCATATTATATTTGCCCTATTCAATAAAACTTCAATGGCTCTCAAATGACTAAAATAAAAAATACAATCTTCTGGTCTGTAAAATCCTTCAGAATTTGGCCTCTTCCTATTTTTCTAATCTTCTTATATTTTACTCTTCCCCAAATATGATCCACTGATACTACTGTGATCTTTATAAACATTCCATCTCCTGACTTATGCATTTTCACTGTCTATCCTTCATGCCCAAAATGTTTTTCTTTCTTAATTTCCACTTCCTGGCTTCATTCAAACCTCAACTAAGGTCCCACCTTCTATAAGAAGTTTTTTCCCCAATCTCCTTTAATGTTAAGTGTTTTTTGACCGAGATTATCTTCAATATAATGTGTATTTGCATTCACATATGTACATATACACAGGCCTATAGACACATATATATATATGTATATGTGTGTGTATATATATATATATATATATATATATAAAAACACATTTACATCTGCATATATCATATTGTGGGTGTGTATGCATATATCAGCAAATATACTTATATGTATATAAACATAAAGATATGTATGTTTGCATGTATGTATGTGGTATGTCATTTTTCATATATTTTTCTCCTTCACTGCAATATTAACTTCTTCAGAGTAGGGAATATTTGGTTGGTTGGTTTTCTTTTTTAACTTTTTGTATTCTCTTCTTAAATAGTTCAATGGAAAGAGCACTAGAGACAGATTCAGGAAGACCAAGATTCCAATCCAGCCTCATACATTTACTATCTGTATGACAGTGCCAAGTCAAACCTCCATTTACTTTAGTTTCATCATATATAAAATGAAAATGAGACTATTAGGATATTAATATATTACAATACATTAATTATGTTAGCATATTGTAATATATTGATAAAATAATACTAATCTGCTATAATATTATACAAAAGGACTATTCTAAGTTGTGATGAGAATAAAATGAGATGTGTAAAGCATTTTTCAAACCTCAAAGTGTTACACAAATGGTAGCTCCTGTTAATGTTTGTTATATAAGATAGTTCTCTGGGAGAAGCAAGAGCAAATAATACAAGGAGAAACGTAGGTGATATACAAACAAAAGAGAGGGAGCTATGTGGGGCACAGTGAATACAGGTCCAGGACTGAAGTTAGGAAGACCCGAGTTCAAATCCAATCACAAACATTTAAATAGCTGTGTGACTATAAACAAATCACTTAACCTTACTTGTCTCAATTTTCTCATCTGAAAATGAGCTACAGAGGAAAGAGCAAGCCATTCCAGAGTCTTTATCAAGATAACTCCAAATAGAATTGCAGAATCAGACAGGACTAAAATGACTGAAAAACAATCAAAAGGCAAAATACCAATGAAGTTCTTAAAAAACCTTAAGTTGACAAAATGTATAAAATTGAGGAGCCAAATTACTATTTTATAATCTATTACTCAAAAAAGTAAAAAGAAAAAAAACTACCTTTAGTACTAGTTTAAAATAGAAAAGCATGTTGGTAGAACAAAACAGATTTTAAAAGAAGAATCAAAAACTAATGAACTAATTTTTTACATAACCCCAAAACAAAAACTATTTAGACTAGGACCCCTTTTTGGACTAGAATTGCTAAGAAAATTAGAAAGCAGTGGGGGAAAAAATAAATTTACTGCAACCACAAGTATAAATAAACAAGCTTATATTTTATAAGTTCCAAATAACTATATGATCTAACAGAAAAATAGAATATGAAGATTATTTCATAGTCAGAAGAACTGGGTTCAAATGACACTTCTGGTATTACCTGGATGATTATGGAAGGAAAGGGATAGGAAACAAGCATTTACTATGTGCCAGATATTCTGCTAAATGCTTTACAAATATTTCATTTGATCCTTACAACAACCCTGATTATTTATCCCCATTTTATGGGTGAAAAACTGAGGCAGACAGCAATTAGGAAGTGACTTGCCCAAGGTTACACAGTTATTATTATTATAAATTCTTATTCACCTATGCTTACACCCTTGTACGCTCATCTGGGTTGTGATTGTTACAGATTGTGAGGGGGGAGAAATATAAACGCATAGTCTAATGAGGTTATAGTAATATAATATGTCTATCGATCATTGATTAGTTATGTCTATAATATAATTGATTATAATTACTTAGCTTAATATCTACACATCTTATGTCATCATTGATTCTAATTAATATTATGTTTAATCATCATTCATTAAATAACACCATTTGGAAATAAGCGCATGTCCTATGTTCATTCTCATTTGATGTCCGGTTGAAATGTTGTTGGATCTTGTTATGTAAGTCTGCAGTTTTAATGGCGTCCCCCAGGCTCTTGCCCTGTTGATAAACCAGCTCCAAATTAAAAACTACCTAATGACATAACCATCACTGGAGATGCCGCGATATGAGGCCAAACAGCATTGTTACCATCACAAATGCCTCTACGACAAGCATGGTTGAGCTGAATTAGGAATGAATGGGCCTGAAGTAGCAACCAGTAGCCAGTCAGAAGGAGTAAGGTTCGTCCACAGGTTATGTATGGGCTTGCTCTGAAGGATCGTGTGTCTTTAGATGGCGGGTTGCTGATCTCTCATGAGTGGAGGATAAAGGTATTCCTAAGGGTAATGGTCTGCTAGAGGAAATAGCTTTATTGATCTATATTCATGGATGTAATGTCTATGTACGCCAACATATTATGTCTTATGTAATATATACATATTAGGTATTATGTACTGGATGAAATATATTAGGTAAAGATATGCATGTACTTAATGATATTTAGTAATATTTATATTAATGTATTTAGTACTATATACTTAATATGTTTATTATTATATGATAGTGGACTATAAATGTATGCTCTATATACATAAATATTTATAAATACATTATATATAATAGTACATGCTTATATAATTATGTAAAAATATAGTATAAATGTTTTATGTATAAGCATATGCTATTATATATAATGTATTTATAATGAAAAATTTTGCAAAATCTTTAATACTGAGATAGTATATAAATTGAATCTTGCAACGGAAAAAAAAGAATTTTTTGATGTACAGGAAGTAGTTTAAATAGAATATTGGCTTTGGGCACTGATGGTAGGGGCATAATACCTTCTTCCTGATGGATCCTAGGAAGGGGTTTTACCTTCATAGCTGACTTACAAGGCCAGTATTTTGATTAAATTACTTGGACTCTTCATTTAGGTTTCAGTATAGAGTTTTCAAATAAGTCTGCAATAGGCATAAGCACAAGGATTAGCAGGAAGTAGAGCATAGAAGCTAGATGGCCGATAATGATTAGTATGATTAGGTTAGCAGTAAGGATTCAGAATAGGGTTTGAGATACTGGCTGGAATATCATGCTTCCTTGGTTGGCTGTGTGAAGTAGGGGGATGATTAGATGATTAGAAGGATTAGGATAGAGGCTAGGAGAGCGAATACTCCACCTAGTTTATTGGGAATTGAGCAGAGAATTGCGTTTGCACCTTAGAGGGTGGATTTGAACTCCTTCCTGTGCTCTCACCAGTGTATCATCAAACTCTTTTAGGGCAAATCACTTAACATGAGTCTCAGGCATCACTGCAGATACTCCATCTGCAAAACTATTCTTCTGGAATTATTGGGTTGTATACTTAGAATGAACCTTCTTGTTGCTAAGACAGCTCAGCTACCTTCACTTGAATGAAGTTTTTTGTAAGACTCCCAGATGTAAGTGTCCTTCCAGCATTCTCTGTGTTTATGTCTCAACCCATCAAACATTTACATGCTGTCTCCCCCATTGAATACAATCTCTTTAAAGAAAGAGACTACTTTGTTTTTTTCTTTATATCCCTGATGTCTAACACATTTTGTAATACATAGCAGGTGTTTAATAAATGCTTTCAGAAAGAGTGATGGTTGACAGGAATGGATTAATGTAGTCCCTTAAACCCTCCAGGTCCCTTCCATCTTGTTCTGAAATTGTGGCTCAATTATGGTCAAAAATTGAAAGGTCTGAGACTTCATCAAGGTGAATATTGCACACTGCAATATAGGTTAAAGACTGCAGTATATCCAACCCTGTCTGTTTGGTACAACCTTTATCCAACTTCTAAGTTAACCACAAAAAGCTCATGCAACATGCTAGAGTCATCTTTTATTGACTGGGGTCGGAGAGGAGCACCCTGGGAGGAAACCCACAAGCCCTCTCTACGAGACAAGAGAGATTCATTGCATCTTCCACCTTGGTGCTGGCTGGAGGCTGAAGAAAGCAGAGGCAGAAGCCAAGGACAAAGCTGCAAGAGCTCTTGGAACCAAGCAGAGAGATAGGCCTCTGAGCTAACGGGGCTATATTGAAAGACACAATAAAAGATCTGAACTTTTATCAGCTGGCTGCGATTTTGGGCGATTATTTACTAAGGTTTCAGAAAACCTCCCCAAGAAACCCCTCCCCCAGAAAGAGCTATTATTATTTAAAGAAGAAAAATTACCCTTTACTTTCATCCTGACCTATTTTGTTTTTCAGTCACAAATTTTTTCATCACCCCCCCCACTTCATATATATTTGTTCATAATATATTGCTGCCTAATCAGTTCCACCATATACCACTTTTCTAAGTAATCTTCAACCTGAAGTCTGTATGACTACTATTCTATGCAACATCATCAGAAGAATAATAATATTTAGAAACTGAGACTTGGTTTCAGGAAGAAACCTGATTTCATTAAAAAGAACTACCATTTCCTAAAGGCAATGCTGATAAAAATCAGTGTTTATAAATATACAAAACACACACACACACACACACACAATATCACAGTGCACAGACATTATAATTTCCCATCCAATTAATTTTCACATCCTCAACAAAAGGCATTCCTCATCTACTTGGGATTTTCCTATATGAACAACATTCTTGTTTGATTTGATCTAAAATGTTCTGCAATGTTTTAGGGCTTGATGCAATCCAAACACAGTTATTCCCAAAACAAGACATCCCAACTACTTCACTATCTACACCAAATCTCTTTTCCATTTGATTTACTATTCAAAGGCTATCCTCCTAATAACCCAGCCTAAAATTTTAACCCTTATGTATCATTTTCGATCATTTTCTCATCTTCCATTTACATACAATCAGTTGTCAGGTGTCATTTTTCTTTTCACAACATCTCATCTATATATCCTCTCCTTTCATGTTACACTATGGATCCCTCCATAAGTGGGGAACGTTTTTAGCAAGTATATGTGTCTCTGTTTTATGCCTTGGTAGATATTGTTAAAGAATATATTTGATATTTCAAATTTTAAGGAATCATAATTTTGACATATGCATTTAAGATTTTACTCAAGAAGAATCAGAAAAAAAGGCCATTTTTTCTTCCAAATCAAATGAGTTATAATCAACAAAGAAAAAGTACATAAGGATCTTGAGATCTCTACATTTTTCAGTCAATAGAAAAAACTTTATGATAGAAAACTATTATCTACTAAGAACTACCTAAGAATACTTTCCTGTTCCCTTCTAATAATTGAGGATGGTCTTAATATTTATGTATAGTATTATTACAAAATGTTTATATAAATAAGAGACTAGACATATAGTTCAATAACATAGTAACAAGAGATTTTTTTTATTATTATGTTAATGTGATCTGATATTAAAGAGGTTTTTCTCCTGTGCAATGAGTTTTTTTCATTTCTTTTTCAAATACTTTGGGAATTCATCGATTTAAAACTGTTACTTAAAGCACAGACTACCTCTGGCTAAACTTGGCCTAATTCAACAGCTTTTTTTTTTATCTTTGTTTATTTTTTAGTGGTATTTCTACTTAATCTTAAAAAGTACTAATTTCCAGTGTATATACTATGGACTATAAAAGACCCTTTCAAGAGGTCCATGGTTAAAAATTATTTTCATAAGAATAAAATGTTACTACTTCCTTTCCCAACTACATATCTATGTACAATAAGATATTTACACATTCCTCAAACTAAACGATATATCACAGTAGACAGTGTAAAACCAGATAGGAAAATACAGCTATATTCATTAAGCCAGATATTAAAGGAATTTACAAAAAGATGTAAAATAATACCATTCTGTCCACTAATTTTTATTTTGAAAATCATAGGTAATATCTTAATTTGTATTAATATGAAGTTTGTTACTGTCATTTTAAATGAATTTATATTTATATATTTCTATTTTAACTTCTAATTATTATCAATAGCTATAACCCATAAAAATAAAAGCTTAAAAGTATAACAGCAATCTGAAACAAAGAGTTTCAGAACCAATCCAGAAGTACAATCAGAATAGTAATTTCATTGTTGTGTTGTTATTTTCAGACTTGTCTGACTCTTTTTGACTCCAGTGGGGTTTTCTTGGAAAAGAAACTGAAGTGGTTTGCCATTTCTTTCTCCAGCTCATCTTACAGAGGAAGAAAGTGACAAACTGGGTTAAGTGACTTGCCCAGGGTCACACAGCTAGTAAGTTTCTGTTATCACAGATTTGAACTCAAGAATATGAACTTTCCTGACTCCAGGCCTGAAGCTCTATTCACTGTGTCACCTAATTGTTCAAGGTATTAATATCCTAGCATTAAATGTCTAATATGATGGTTCTAGTTCCCTTTAATACTGAAAAGTTTGTCACAAAATCTTGCAAAATCTTTTCCATTTTTTTTTTTCACATTTTATCCTTAAATGTTCTCAAGATGAATGTGCTTACTTGAATTTCTCACCAAGATTTCTTTAAATTATTTTTCCCTTTCTCTTCTCGACATATAGGGCAATATTGTTTATAATCTTATATCATCCTTCTCTAATAAGATCTTACAAAAAATTGTAAATCTGTGTTGCTCTTGATCATCTTCTCTTCCTTTGATAAGGACAACAAGAATTTGCTGGATAAATCTCCCTATAATATTTATATTCATTAAACTTCTACATCAAAGTTCATAGCTAGGAGAAAAGTTTTTTCCTCCAACCATTTCACATTTCTAATATGTTATTTTAAAAAACACAAAAGAAGCAAAAATTGAATGTGAATTACATAAATGAGTAAAAAGTTTGGAAATGAACAAAAATTAAAATTTTTTTTAAATTACATCTTTAGATTTCTTTACATCTTAAAATCTTAAAGGGAAGAGGATTTTTTTTTAATTTTAGTTTTTAAAATTACTTAGATTGTAAGGTGTTTCTTAATTAAACAAAGCAAGCTTTATTATGTCTCTTTGGATAATATTCAGTGCTATTTCAACTGCTTCTTTCTACACAACTAAAATATTCTTCTAATGCTTTTAGAAATTTATAACTGTCCATGAAGTAATATCAAAAAAATTACATGGTGGAAAAAAATCACGTACATACCTACGTTTCTTTCCAGCCATTGATGTCCTTCAATAAGTTGATCAATTAATGCAAAATAATGTGCAGATGCTTCATCAGCCATGACCCATCCACCTGTCCCAATTTCGAGCTGTCCATTTGCTATTAAACTGGGGGAGAAAAAGAGAGAATAACAAAGTTTGCATTAAAAAATTCAGAATTCAGTATTTCTGATGATCTTGTTTGTACAGTTTCCTTTTCAGTTGAAATAATGAAAGAGCATTTATTAAGAATTTTCAATGTAACAAGCACTAGGAAAATAGATATAAAAAAGAAAAAAATTCTTGCTCCTGGAGCAATACAATTAATTGGGAGAAACAATCCATATCAGTTTAGCTATAGAGCAAGTGGAAAACCCAGAAATCCTTAAGCTATTCAGCAGGTGGAAGACAATGCCAAGAGTACAGAAGCAGGATGATGCTTAGAAATCTTTAAGAAAGAGACAAGGCTGATATTAAGTCCTGGAACACTGTCAGAGGAAATGGCATGGCTGATGAAAAGGTTACGTAAGTAGAAAATTGCATCTTTGTGGGTGGAACCATTACTTAATCCACCTCATCAAGGCTTGTAAGAAGTAAAGCTATCCAGATGGGTTCTGAGAAGCATTTCCTGGGGGAAAGATTGAAGAGGGAACACAAAGAAGTAAGGTTACCAGGTAGTGGTGCAGTTCAGCACTCCTACATAGATTCAGGGACAGACCATGAAGTGGTGAGAAAGATAAGGAAAGAAAACTTTCCTAGGTCTGGGGATGGGTCTTATTTCTCCTGGGCTTCCCCATAGGTTGTGGGATTACTCTAGAGTGAAGAATGAGACAGATAAAAGGGAGACATTGGGTACAGAAAATTGAAAAGAAACTCAGGAATCATATAAACAAAATTTCAAATAAACACTGATCTAAAACATTTTAAAAATCATTCATTGCTTATGGGAATGCCAAGTCAATCTAATAAAATTGATAATTCCACCTAAATTAACTTACTTACTCAGTGCTATACCAATCAAACTACCAAAGAATTGTTTATAGAGACAGAAAAAAATGACAACAAAATTCATCTAGAAAAACAAAAAGCCAAGAATATCAAAGGAATCAATGTGTGTGGGGGAAGGAGTGGGGATGGGAGAACATGAAAGAAGATACTCTTAACACTACAATTCACACTATATTGCAAAAGCAGTAATCCACAAATAAATTGGTACTAGCTAAGAAACAGGTAGATCAGTGAAAAAGACTAGGCACACAATGAACAAAAGTAAATGATCAAATAATCTAGTATTTAATAAATGCAAAAATCCAAGGTTTGGGGGCAAGAACTCACCATTCACAAAAAAGGCTAAGAAAACTGGAAAATAATTTGGCAGAAATTATGCATAGATCTGGGGGAGTATCTCATACTATATACCAAGATACTTCCAAAATAGGTATATGATTTAGACATAAAGGATATCATCATCATTAAATTAATGGCACATAGAGAAATTTACCTATCAGATCTATGGATAAAGAGTTTATGATCAAATAATACATAAAGAAGACCATGAAAGTAAAATAAATAATTTTGATATAAAATTTTTAAAATTTTGCAAAAACAGAAACAATGCAGTCAAAATTAAAAGGAAAACAGGAAACTGGGGGGAAATTTACCTCAAATATCTCTAATAAAGTCTTAATTTCTCAAATACAAAGGGAAATGAATCAAATTAAAAAAAAATAAGTCATTCCCCAATTGAGCAAGGAATATGATCAGACAGTTTTCAACAGAAGAAAACAAAGCCATAAATAGGCACATAAAAGAAATGATCAAAACCACTGCTGATTAGAGAAATGAAAATCAAAATCACTTTGAGGTACTAACTAAAATCTATCAAATTGGCTAATGTGAAAATAAGTAACAGGAAAAATGCTGGAGAAAATATGGAAAAATAAGGACACTAATGTGCTGTTAGAGGAATTGTGAAATAGTCTCATCACTTTAGAGAGCAATTTGAAACTATATCCAAAGGACACTGAAATGTTCATATTCTTTGATCTAGTAGTATCACAAATTTTGCATTGCCAAAGAAAAAGGAAAAGAACCTATGTGGACAAAACTATTTGTAGCAGCTCTTTTTGAGGACAAATACTTGGAACTTGAAGGAAGGCCAATCAACTGGAGAATGGTTGAAGAAGTTATGCTGTATCAGTAAGATGAAACACTATTTTGCTAAAAAAAAAAAAAAAAAAAAAAAAAAATTAAATGAGCAAAACCAAGAGATCACGGTGCTTAGTAACAGCAATATTGTAATGGTGATCAACTGAGAAAAATTTAGCTGCTCTGATCAATACAACTATCCCAGACAATTACAAAGGACCTATGATGAAAAATAATATCCACTTCCAGAGAGAACTTTTGAATTTTACAGACTGAAGTGTAATTTTTCACGTTTTTTAAAACAACACAACTAACATGGAAACATTTTACATGACTTCAACATTTGTAATTGACATATTACTTTCCTTCTCAATGGTGGGACAAAGACTAGGGGGAGAAAGAATTTGCAAATCAAAATTTCAAAAATAAATGTTAAAAATATATTCTTTAAATATAAAAAGTGAGAACTAATTTTAAGTGGCCTTGTATGACAATTTAGAATTTAAATTTTATTCAGTTCTTAGCAATGAAGGTGCCCATGAGAATAAAACCATAGGAGATTTCTTAGAAGGATTTTATCTGCCCAAAATGGCCAATAAAAATAAGAGGTAAAAGAATATAGGGAGTGTTGGGTATAATTTAAGCTTAGAAAACATCAGGTTATCAACTCTAGTGTCAACAGCAGAAATTTAAAAGAAATTTAGAAGCAGCAAAAAGTGAGAGTCATTTCCAAAGAAAAACCCAGAAGACTGGAACACTAATTGGATGTGGGATAGAGGGCAAAGAAAAAAATCACAAAAGCTCAAGTTTTCCACCTTAATTATGGATTGAAAGGATACACCATTAACAGAATTGAGTAAGTCAAAAGGAAGAAGTGGATTTGAGGACAAAATCATAATCAATAGGACTTTCCACCAAAACCATCAAAATATAGTAAACAGCTATAAGGAACATAATTTCTTTAACAAACAAGATTTTGTTGTAGCAGTTTAAAATTTTTTGCAAAGCATATTTCAGAAGAGGTAAAAACCATTCAGAACTCCATCCATGAAATGTCTGTTTTAAATGGCATGGCCAAGACTCACAAATTACAGTTCACCCTTTATGACATTCTGATCACTGTGCAAAGCACAAATTAGAGGCTGAGGCCTCCCATATCGGTAAAATGAAATCAAAGGCTGCTAAATGCCTAGGCCATAACAAGCTTTTAGAATGAATGAGAGTAGGTCATTGAGTCTATAGCTTTTTTTTTCTTTTTAGTCCTTGAACCAATTTCTATTTTCATTACATTATGGTTTATAAAGTTTATTTCTGTCCCTTGTAACTGGGCCCCTTTACAATTTCTGTAAACCTCTATGTAGTAGAGAAATATATCTTTTGCTCTTTCTTTAAAAGACTCCAAAGGTATTTTATTTCTGATTTCATTGGAAATTTGTTCAGTTCCATATTTCTCCTTTTATCTTTCTCATAAACTTACCCACAACTTAACAGAGGGACACCTAAGTTCCCTGTCAATATTGAGTTAACACACTACAGTTTCTTAAAGTCCTGTTAATATTTCCTTTTTGAATGTGGATTCTAAAGTATCAGGAACACCTAAGTTTATTACTGATATTCATTTGTTGTCTATGAATCAGTATAATATAATTTCCTTATTTATCCCTTTTTATTTTGTTAATGTTTGTTTTGTTTGATAATTAGGGCAGCTCTTTTTGGAGTCATTTGATGCATAGTATTTAAAAAAAAAAAACTTTTCTATCTTCTGTTTTATTTGTCATTTGTTTTTGTTTTTAAAATGTATTTCAGAGGGTGGGGCCAAGATGGCAGAGTAGACAGGTCTTTATGTGAGCTTTTCCTGGCTTTATTCAGATCAACACCAGGTCAAGCCTCTGAACAGATTTTAGACTGACAGAACCCACAAATACTTGGAATGTAACAAATTTCCAGCAGAAAATTTTAGAACACTCCAGGAAAGGTCTGTTTGAAACAGGAAGGGGGAGGAAGGGCCCAGCAAGGAACAGCTCAAGAAGGAACAGGTCAGAGATTCCTTGTGTGCAAGAGTAATCTAGTAGGAGGCTCTTAGCCAAAATACAGCAGTAATGGCTACTGTCTTGGTTTAGAAGCCAGTGGACTGTGAGACCTCCAACACAACTATAGAAGGGAATAGTGAGCTCCCAAACCCCAGCATAACAAGTAGGACTTGGAAGGAAACTGGCAGCACAGGCCCCACGATAGCATAAAATCCTTGCCACCTATAGAGGAAGCTAAGGACAGTCTCCCTTTTGCCCTAAGAGCAGACCTCAACCTGTAAAAATGAGAAAAAATAAAATAAAATAAAATAAATAAATCAAAAAAGGCTGTGACCATAGATAGTTATTATGGAGACAAGAAAGAAGAGATTTCAAATCCTGAGGATAATACAGGCAAAACACTTCCAGATAGAAGTCTCAAAGGGAAGTATAAACGGATCTCAAACTCACAAGTCTCTTTTGGAAGAATACGAAAAGAATCTTAAAAAGAAAGTTAGAAGAAAAATGGGAAAAGGAAATAAGACCCATGGCAGGAGAGTTTGGAAAAGGAAATTAAATGAAAAAAAAAAAAAAAACTCCTTAAAAAATAGATATAACGAATGGGGGAACAGGGGTGAGGTGGGGGTGGGGGGGTGGGGGAGGGAAAACAACTCACTGAACACAGCATTGGTGAAATAGAAAAAATAGAATGGGTGAAATGAGAAAAAAAATCAAATGAACAAAACAACTCATTTAAAAGTTTAATTAGCCAAATGCAAAAGGAGGTTAAAAAAAAGCTAACTGAAGAAAATTAATTCACCAAAAATTAGAATTGAAGAAATGGAAGTGAATGACTCAATGAAACATCAAGAATCAAAGAAAACCCCCCAAAATGGGGGGAAAAAAAAAAAAAAAAAAAAAACAGAAGAAAATGTAAAATATCTCATCGGAAAAACAACTGACCTGGAAAATAAATCTAGGAGAGACAATCTTTAAACATTATTGGACTACCTGAAAACCATAATGGAAAAGAGCCTAGACAACATCTTTCAAGAAATCATCAAGGAAGACTGCCCTAATGTCCTAAAATCAGAGAGTGAAATAGCCATTGAAAAAATTCACCAGTCACCTCCTGAAAAAGAACCCAAAATTAAACTCCAAGGAATATTGTAGCTAAATTTCAGAATAAATCAAGGAGAAAATACTACAAACAGTCAGAAAGAAACAATTCAATTATCAAGGAGCCATACTCAGGATCAACCAGGACCTAGCACCTTCCACTTTAAAGGATGAAAGGTCCTGGAATACAATATTTCAGAGGGTAAAGGAGCTTGGACTACAGCCAACAATCAACCACCCAGCAAAACTAAGAATTATCTTTCAGAGGAAAAGATAGATATTCAATGAAATGGTAGCTTTTCAATTATTTTTAATGAAAAACCCGGAGCTGAACAGAAAATATGATCTTCAAATACAGAACACAAGAGAAGCACAAAAAGGTAAAAAGGAAAGAAAAAGATATTTTTTTAAAGATTAAAATGTTTACATACATATATGATGAAATAATATATTATTTAATTTGAGAACTGTATCTTTGACAGAAGTATACTTAAAGGGTTTAGGTATAATTTGATTTTATTGTGATGATTTAAAAAAAGAAACTGGGTAAGAAAAAGGATTACACTGGAATAGGAAAGGGGATATAAATTGTATCACATGAAGAGGCAAAAAAGACCTATTACAATTGAGGGAAAAAAGGAAGGGGGGTGACCATTGTGTGAACCTTAATCTCATCACAGAATGGGCTCAAAGAGAAGAATATCAGACATATTTAATTTGATAGAAGAAAAAGGAACGGAAAGGGGAAGGTTAATAGAAGGGAGAACAGAAGTAGAAAAGGAAAGGGATAAAAAATGGGGAAAGGAGCTGTAAAAAGGGAGGAGGACAGATTGTAATAGGTAGTTGTCAGAAGCAAAACACTGAGGAGGAAAGAAAGGGGAAAGGAAAGAGAAAAGTATACCGGGGAAAATAAGGTGGTGGGAAATAGACACTTAGTAATTTTAACTGTGAATGTGAATGAGATGAACTCTCCCGTAAAATGGAAGCAGACAGTAGATTGGATTAAAAGCCAGCATCTTACAACATGTTTACAAGAAACACATTTAAAACAGTGGTACATACAGAGTAAAGGTAAAAGACTGGAACAGAATCTATTATGCTTCAGTTGAAGTTAAAAAAAAAAAAAAGCAAGGGTAGCAATCCTAATTTCAGATAAAGAAAAAGCAGAAATAGATCTAATTAAAAGAGATAAAGAAGGAAACCACATTTTGCTAAAGGGTAACAAATAATGAAGTAATATCAATACTAAACATATATTCAAGAAGAATTAAGACAGCAAAACTATACAAGTGGGTAATCTTAACTTTGCTCTCTCAGAAACTAAATAAATCGAACCACACACCTTTGGCAGTTGATCAAGATGGGGGGCCTGATCGGAATAATATTTTAAACAAAGAAAACAAACTATATTGAATCAATTATCAAAAGATTTTTTAAATATAATTTTTCTTTAAATATAATTAATTCTGAGAGCTAAGATGAGGAAGTAAGCAAGAAATTCCTGAACTCTTTCATTCACCTCTAACAACCATAAAATAGCACCTCAAAACAAACTTTGGAAAAAACGGGAAGAAATAATTTTCTCACCACCCAAGATAACTTGGAAGGAAGGCAATTCCTTAAAAAGTAGATTTGGCCAAATGGAAAACGAAGTAAAAAAGTCAATTATAGAAAATAACGCTTTAAAAATTAGAACTGAACAAGTGGAAGCTAGTGACTCCATGAGACATATAAAATCAATTTTTTAAAAAATTAAAAAAATGAAAAAAATAGAAGAAAATATACAATATTTCACTGGATAAACAACTAACTTAGAAAATAGAACCAGGAGAGACAATTTAAGATTCTTATACACTATCTATAGCCTTTGACCAAGTAATACCACTGGTCACTATGTTTCCAAATACGCTTACGGTAAAAGGAAAAGAATTTATTTGTTCTAAAATATTTAAAGCAGTTCTCTTTGTGGTGGTAAAGAACTAGAAATTGTGGGACATGCTTCAGTTGGGGGATGGCTTAACAAAATATGGTATATGTTCATAATGGAATATTATTCTGCTCTTAAGACTGATAAGGTCACTGATTTTAGAATGCATAGGGAGACTAGATGAAAAAATGAAGAAATTAACAGAACCTACTGGGCTTATATCCCAAAGAGATCTTATAGAAGGGGAAGGGACCCATCCGTGCAAAAATGTTTGTGGCAGCCCTTTTTGTAGTGGCAAGAAACTAGAAATTGAATGGGTGCCCATCAGTTGGAGAATGGCTGAATAAATTGTGGTATATGAATGTTATGGATTATTATTGTTCTGTAAAAAATGACCAGAAGGATGATTTCAGAAAGGCCTGGAGAGATTTACATGAACTGTTGCTAAGTGAAATGAGCAGAACCAGGAGATCGTTATACACTTCAATAACAATACTATATGATCAATTCTGATGAATGTGGCTCTCTTCAACAATTGAGATGAACCAAATCAGTTACAATTGTTCAGTAATGAAGAGAACCAACTACACCCAGAGAAAGAACACTGGGAAATGAGTGTGGACCACAACATAGCATTTCCATTCTTTCCGTCATGGTTTCCTTGCATTTTTGTTTTTCTTAGGTGATTTTTACCTTATTTTTAAATCCGATTTTTCTTGTGCAGCAAGGTAACTGTATAAATATGTATACATATATTGCATTTAACATGTACTTTAACATTTAACATGTATTAGTCTACCTGCCATCAAGCAGAGGGGATAAAGGAAGGGAAAAGTTGGAACAGAAGGTTTTGCAAGAGTCAATGCTGAAAAATTACCCATGTACATGTCTTGTAAATAAAAAGCTATAATTAAAAAAAAAAAAAAAGAAAAAGAAAGAGCTCAATAGAACCAACCAAGAAAACATGTTTATAATAACAGCAACTATTGCTTTAAGAACCTTGAGCAATCAAGTCATTCTGACTTATAATACCCAAATTAACCACAAAAATTCAATGAAGGAAGATGTTTCCATCCAGAAAAACAACTGAGACTGCGCAGACCATTTACCATTACCAAATAAATAAACTATTACCAAAGAAATCAGAATGATGCATCGAAGAATTCCAAAGGTTATATATAAAAAAGGAATTCATGGAGTAAGACATTAATCTTATTCTATCAAAGACTGAAAGAACAATTAATTCAAAAATTGAATAAATGATTTGTAAAAGTGGAGAATGAAGATACTACGACATTTCCTCTCACATAAAAATGATCTTGATAACCACCTTTATCAGAAAAAACAAGGTAAGAAAACTACCATCATTTATACTAAATATCAAAGCAAAAATACTGAAAAAAGTAATAGCAAGTCTGGGATAACAACCAGAAAAAAAATAGACATTGATATGCATAGTTGATCCAATTATGAGGAAAATCTTTGACCATATAGACAATGCATAGAAATAGGAAATCACATAATTGTCAATAGAAGCAAGGATTTTCTTTGGTTTCTTTTTATTTTGTTTTTGGGGGTTTGCAAACTATAGCACCTATTTCTACTGACATCATGAAAAATGATGGGAACAAATGTACCTTTCTTTAAGGATGGTAAATAATATATATCTGGAACAAAAACTACCATTATGTGTAAAGAATAAGCCTAGAGATTTTTCCAATAAGATCAGTGGTAAAACAACAATTTATATCATTACTATTATTTAATATAGTCCTAAACATTTTATCTATACAATAAGAAAAAGAAATTGATTTAATAAGCATAGGAGAAAGCAAAATTATGTTTCTGTAGATATAATGTTTTACATAGAAAACCTATTTATTTAAATAAAATAAAAATCAATTGAATCAATTAGTAACCTCAGGAAAAATAGCATGATATAAAATAAACCCTCCTAAATTGGTCTTTCAGTATATAACCAACAACACCCAGCAGAAAGAAAAGAAAAATCAATTCAAAATAACTATGTAATTATATATAAAGCATCTGCAGATCCAGCAACCAAGACACAAACAGGAATTAAATGACTATTACAATGAAATATTCTTTAGAGAAATACATACTGAAATAATTAGACAGTTAATAATTATTCAGTCTAGACCAATATATAATGGAAATGACATCACTACCTAAATTAATTTATATAGTCATTCCATGAAACTAACAAAGGATAACTTTACAGAACTGGACAAAAAAATAACATGTTTCCTCTGGCAGATCAAAAGGTTCACAATTTCAAAGTAAATCATGAAAAGTCATCAGTAGATCTCAAAGCAATAATCATCAAAGTTATGTGGTACTAGTTAAAAATACATGTCAAACAGTAGGTTAAGTACACAAGATGCAGAAGCAATAAACATAGTAGAATAAATGTTTAATAAAACAAAGGACCCCAAATATAGGAAGGACTCACTTATTCAACAAAAACCACAGGAAAAAACTGAAAATAGGCTATCAGCAATTTGTTTTTCCAGTTTTGTTTGACATCTTGGGTTTATAAGGTTTTCTTGGCAAAGGTACTGGAAGTGCCTTTGGCACTTTGTTTGCCATTTCCTTTTCTGTTTTATGCACACAGGGATCAAGTAATTTGTCCAGAGTCACAGAGATAATAAGTGCCTATGGTCACATCTAAATCCTGATCTTTCTGATTCTACACACAATACTCTATCCACTGTACTACCTAGCTGTCTTGCCAAAAAAACAGATGAGACAAAATATCTTAAACCACAATAAGTAAATAAGTATTTATTACTACATATGTTCCAAATAGATAGAGGATCTAAATATAACAGGTCATCTCACATGTAAATTAAAGGAGCAGGCAGAATTATGAATGAGTCCCTTTATGGCTGGCAAATTTGTTCTTGAACAAATTATATAGAAGAGAAAAAAAATATAAAGAACAATTTTGATTACATAAAACTGAAAAGGCTTTTCACAAACTAAATCAATTCAGTTAAAATTAAGAGTTATAAATCAATGCAGTTAAAATTAAGAGACAGTTAAGTAAAGATAAAAATGCAATAAACTTTTCTGATAAAAGTTGGAACTGATGTATTTGATATATAAGAAAGTAATTCAAATAAAAAAAACCAAGAGCCATTCCTGGTAGATAAATGGTCATAAGATATGAACAGACAGTTCTCAAAACAAAGGCAAACTATCTATAAAATATGCGGAAAAAGGACTTCAAATTAATATAAGAGAAATTCAAATTAAAACAATTCTGACTTACTACCCAAAACCTATCAGATTGCCAAAGATGTTTAAAAAGGAAAATGAAGAATGGCAGAAGGACTATAGAAGACCAGACACTTGAATGCATTATTGATGGAGTTATGAACAGGTCTAGCCATTCTGTAAAGTACCTTCAAATGATATGTAAAAAGTCAGTTTACATAGGTCAGATTTTCTGATCCATACTGTGCCATTTGATCTATTCAGAGGCAAATATCACAAAAGAGATTAAAGAAAAATGGAAATGACTACTGTGTATATATAGAAGCACTTTCTGTTGCATCAAAGGATTGGAACAACAGATATGCATATAGGAGAGGGACTTTTAGAAGGGTTATGGATAAAGTTTTGAGAAGGTAGGGGGAGGAGACTCTTGGACAAGTGAGTGAAGTGAAGAGTAAGTACAAGGGTCAGGGAAAAGGTAAGGTAACAGGGATAGAGGAAAAAAGCTGAGAAAGAAAATATTGATAAAAATAAGATGGAGGGAAATTCACAAATAGTAACTATAACTAACTGTATGTGAATGGGATGTTTACAGCCTCTCTGTGTGGTAATAAAGAACTGGAATTTGCATGGATCCCCATCAATTGGGAAATAGCTGAACAAATGTGGGTGGGTGTGTGCTTGTGATAGAATATTACTGTGCTATAAGAAATGATGAGTTTAATTATCTTAAAAAGGAATAAAAAGATTTAAATGACATTACAAAGAGCGAAATGATCAGAACCAAGTGTATATACTGTAGTACAATACCAGGAATATTGTTTTAAGAATGACTGAGTAACTAAACCACTTTCTATTATGAACACAATAATTAAAAATATAAAGGAAAAAACTGATAAAAAGAAGTATGTATAGAATAACTTATGTCTAATGGTAGCCATCTCAAGGGAAAGGAGCAGGAACACAAGGGGAGTAGGCAAGAAGGAAAAAAAAAGAAATGTACATTGCTAACTTTGTTGTTACAGTTAAGTTGTTCACCGTAGATTTGCAGTATCATGTGCAATCATCTTCTTTATGTTAGTGTTAGGGAAATATTTATTTTATCCCTTGAAGTAAAAATAAACTCAAGGAAAAAACATACAGAAGAGAACAAAGTAAGCAATATGGGCAAGTATCACAGTTTTGGAACTACCTCACTAAATGTACTATAAGGGTAACAAAAAGGTGACCCATAATAGAGATTAAGGAATTAATTTTAAAATCATTTTTCTTATCTTTATATATGGAAATTATTTTTGTGGATATTTGTCAAGTTCACAATAAAAACAATTTTTTAAAGCAAGTCATTACATTAAAAAATGAAACCATCATCTTATATATCAGTAGCACTAAATTTCATAATGAGCAGTAGTTAGCTTGAAAGCAGAGAATAACAAAGGAACTTTTATGGATCTATCAAATGAAAGAAGATGACCTAATATGATTGACAGTTGGAATGATAACTGATCAGGGAGAAAAGGCAGCTCAACTCATTCTTCTGAATTTTTTGCCCAAGAAAATGGTTTCTCAATAGAAGAGAACAGACTAAAATTAAAAGGACAGTTAATGAGGATTGATGCCTACGTTTAAAAAGAAGGTCAATGAACATTGAAGAGTTCAAGTTACCTAGTTCAAACAAACTACATTTTAAAGTAGTGAAGAGGCAGTTATGATTGCTGAGTCATTATCAGTAATCAGTGAAAAACAGAGAAAGAAAGGCAACAGTCCTAGGAAAGGGTAAATTCTGTCTTGATTTTCAAAAAGGAAAGAAAATGGAAATGATAAGCCAGCTTATCATTAACTTTAATTACTGACAGACTTCTAGAAAATATTACTGAATACCGAAAACAGGTCATGTTAATCTAACTTTTTTATTTCCTGATGAGTTTTATAAATTGTCACAGTAAGTTTACCAAGAATTTAGCAAAGTACTTTTTAAACCTTCTCATATTATTTGGAGGAAAAGATGGAGAGATACAAGCTAAATAATGGGATAGTTAAGATGAATTTAGAATCTGGAACTAAAGAACTGCCATTAAGAGAATTGGGTCAACCCATAAAGAGACTTCTAGTGGCTCGCACACTTGGTCCTCTGCTTCTGAATATAATAATGGTTCAGGAGCTGGTTTCCAAATCTGTTCCTTATGCTTACAAGCTTTGTGACCTTGAGAAAATAATTAAATATCCCTAGATTTTATGTAAAGTAAGAAGATTAAACTAGGTAGTTTTTGAGGTTCCTACAAGTTCTAAATCTGATACTTGGAATCAAAGCATAAGAAGGCAAAGTAATAACCTGTAAATGACAAAAATCTAATGCACTATTGGTGGAGTTGTGAAGTGATCCAACTATTGTGGAGAGCAATTTGGAAGTTTGCCCAAAGGGCCATAAAACTCTGCATACCTTTTGATTTAGCAATCTCTATTGGGTCTATATCCCAAAGAGAACATAAAAAAGGATCCATATGTGCAAAAATGTTTGTAACAGCTTTTTGTGGTGACAAAGAAGTAGAAAATGAATAGATGCCCATCATTGGGGAATAATAAATTATGTCATAAGAAAATAATGGAGTATTATATGTCTACAAAAAATGACAAACAGGCCGATTTTAGAAAGACTTGGAAAGAGTTATCCAAACTAATGCTGAGCAAAACAAGCAGAACCAGAAAAACATTGTACACAGCCACAGCAAGATTAAGCAATGATCAACTACGACAATTTAGTGATCCAAGGCAATCTCAAACTTTGGATGGAAAACATCATCTATATCCAGAAAGAGAATCATGGAAGCTGAATGTAAATCAATGCATGCTATGCTTACTTTTTTTTTCCTCCTATTTTTTTCTCTTGTGGTTTTTCCTTTTTTTGGAATTTTTTTTCTCCCAACACAACTCATAAGAAAATGTTTAAAAAAAAAATGTACATGTATAAACTCCTTCTCCCCAATGATGTTTTTACATGTAACTGGGGAAAATATAAATTTAACAAAATAAAATAAAACGAGCTGGAGAAGGATATGGCAAACCACTCCAATATCTTTGCCAAAAAACTCCCAAATGGAGTCACAAAGAGTTTGTCATGATTGAAAACAAATGAATAATGAACAACACTCACTGACTGGTTTAAAGAATTGGAAATGTGAAATCTCAAGAAGAGAAAATTTAAGGTGCATATAATTTTTTTTTTTTTTAGCAAAGAATGGGAACTATAAAAAGGAAATTAGGCTTGATGCTAGGGAAAACTTTTTTTAGCTTAACATTTTTTTTTCTATTTCATGTAAAGATAGTTTTCAACATTTACCTTTGTAAGATTTTGAGATTCCAATTTTTCTCCCTTCTTCCTCTCTCCTTTCTCTCCCCCATCCCAAAAATAGTAAGCAATCTGATATAGATTATACATGTACAATTGATGAGATCAGATTCAGGGAACCAAAATGAGGAGATTAGGGTTTCTGGTGGTCAGGGAGTTAGATGTTGAGGTTAGTAGCAGGTTCAGGGTTCAGGGAACCAAATGAAAGGGTTCGGCTCCACTAAATCCCCTTCGGATTCAGCACAAGGTAGAGAGTTGTGGGAACTCCCTTTTGATGATGCAAAGGTCCTTCATAAAGGAATTTAAGAACCCAAAAAGCTAGACTGATAAAATGAAGTTTATTAATGGCATTGGGAAGTCAGCCTTTGCTATAAGACTGAATTCCTTAGTGACAAGATCCTGGCAGAGAAGTAAAGTTTTTAGTAGAGAAATTCCGACAGAGAGGTGTAAAGTCTCGTTAGGGAAATAGGTGAGAAAGATAAAGAGAGGATAACGCTGAAAGAGAATATCATTTCAGATATGGCTGCTATGCCAGGGATGGCATATTAGATCCTCTGCAAGGATTGAGCCCCAAGTTGGCTCTTTTTATTTACAAGTTGGTGGTAGCTCTTCATGGGGCTGGGTAGAGCTTAAGCTGAATCAAATAGAAAATCTTCAAATTGAATGGGGGTCTCTTCAATTCAATAGGGTTGGAATTCTCAAGCTCAGCACTCAACCAGCCCCACCTAGATAACAGAATGAAGCTGTTTGTCTTGTTTCTCTCAGGTGGGGTCTTTACAGAGGCAGGATTCAAGAAGACTTTCTCCTTGAAGTAATTTTAGAGAGTTTCGGGGCTCCCTTGTCACAATCATGATAAACATTTCCTCAGTAGTCATGTTGTGATAGAAGACTCAGAACAAATGAGAAAAACCACAAGCAAGAAAAAACATCATTTCTTATAGACCATTCAATTAACATTCATATGCCACACCTTCTTCAGCCATCCCTCAATAAACATCCATCCCTTCAATTTCCAATTCTTTGCCACGACAAAAACAGATGCTATAAATATTTTTCTACATATGGGACCTTTTCAAAAAATTTTAACAATTAGAGTTAATTAACAGTTGAATGGTCTAACAGGAGAGATAAGGATCTTCTTTATCAAATGTTTTCAAGCTTAAAATGAATAACCACTTGTCACTGTTATAAAAGGGGGGATTCTCCTTTTAGGTATAGGTTAGACTAAATGACTGCTGAAGTTCCTTCCAACTATGACATCTTGTGGCTTTTTTCCATTGCTTCTTGTGCCTCCCTTGTTAGTTACAAGGTGTCACCAAAAGAATACTATTTAAAAGAACAAGCTTTGATTTAAAGACACAAAAAATAGATATAAGAAAATACTTTCTCCAATTCCTCTGCAAATTGGATATGGAACATTAGTTTTTTTTTTTTTAATGTATTAATTAATTTGCTCATTTCTTAACCTTTTTCTTTAAAAAAAAAAAAAAGATTATAATAAGGGATAATGGAGGCAGGAAGATAAAATGGAAATTCAGGATATGTAAAAACAAAGATAATGATGAAAAATTATTTCTTAAAAATTTTTCAGTCTCTCCAAGGAAATCCAGCCTGTCATCCTGTTCAACTTTAGTCCCAGTCCATCATCTAATGACAATATTTGTCCAAGATATGCTTTATAATGGGTCAATTCAATTAGCTGCCCAAGTGAATATTGTAATCCAGGCTATAGGATTTACTCACTTTTTCCTTTATTAATAAATAATTATTAAGTGCCTACTAAGAGACACTATTGTGCTAGGTGCTTAGAGATATAAATAAATAATAAGTCTCTACCACTCAAAAAGTTTACATTTTAATGGAGAAAGACAAAAGGAAGCTTAAAAGGAAGATGGAGAAAGATTTGGGAATATTGGGAGGTGATGATAAGATTTGGGAGTATTGGGAGGTGATGAGGAGGTCCAAAGAATTCTAGGAGTAGAGTAGCTGATAGGGAACTGGGAAGATTTGTTGGTGAATCCCCCCAATGTAAATAGATGACCTGGGGTCTTTGGTCCTGCCCTCTAAGCAAAAAAAGATACTAATGAGCTATTAGTATCAGGCAAATTCAATCTTGAATGATAATGAGATTTTCCAGTGGTAAATCTCCCAAGGAAGGAAGGAAGACATGATGGAAAAGTTTAAAAGAGATCAAAAAGCAGTGTGTCCAGTACAGAATGTACTGTAGTCTATAGTGTGGTCCCTGCCCCACCTCCTTAAATAGAAGCCAGAGCCCATGGCTCTGCCCTTGAGTCAGAAAGTCCAAGCAAACAAGCAGAGTTCTGAGTTGTGAGTAACAGGCAGATTCAGTCTAGCATGAGAGTTCCCAATGATGAGCTTCCTAGGGAAAGATACCCTAAAGAGGTATCCTTATGGATAATTAGGCTTGATGCTTGAACAATTATTAATCACATTTTAAAAGCTCTGAACAACTGCAGGGTTTGAGCCAACTGGTACTACAATGGAACTTACCATTTATAAATAATCCTTTTATTGAGAATTTATTTAGAATATTCCATGAAGGAGGCAAGTAGGCTCTGAATTACAAAGTCCTGAGTTCAAATTCATCCTCAAACACTTACAAGTGACCATAGACAAGTCACTATTCACCTCAGTTTTGTCAAAAATAAAATGAGGATAATAATAGCAACAAACTCCTAGGGTTATAAAGAGGATCAAAGGAGACAATATTTGTAAAGTGTCTGGAAAAGAGTAGACAATTTATAAATGTTTATTTCTTTCCTTTCTTTCCTTCTGTCCTTGATTTTAAATACCAGAAGGACAAAGATTTCTCTGTTGTTGCTTCTTTTAAGGAACATATATGATTTAGATATATGGATAGGAAATATCTTGCTGAAGAATGTGTGTGTGTGTGTCTGTGTGTGTGTGTGTGTGTAAGAGAGAAAGATTGAGATTATGTTGCAAGGCAGGAAAATCCACTTGGAAATAACCTTATTGAGAACTGAGGTTTTATACAGTATATAATAGTTCAAACTGTTCCAATATACATTAGTGCTACATTAAAAATCACTTTTAAAAAAAGGTATTTTGGTGGAAAGGAATAAAAGCATACAAGAACTGAAAGTCTGAACATAAAATTTAAGTCACAGGTGTGCTATCTTAAATCTAGAAAGCGTAGCTATCAGAGGTAATCTTTAAAGGAATGTAGGCACTGGAATACAAATTAAAAGCAAAAATATTCCCTGCCCTCAAGAAGTTTACATTCTTTTTGCAAAACAAAAATGTATTATTTTTTCATCACCAAAATTTCTCCCAGTATTCTTCCCACTTTCCCTTCTAGGGAGCCATCCTAATAGCAAAAAAATATATCAATAAGTATATTTACACATCAAAAAAAGTCTGAAAATATGTGCAAGAAGACTAACGTGTGTTTTCATTTTTGTTGTTTTCTTGATTTTTCTTTTTAATTTTTTTCTCCTTTTGACTTTTCTTGTATAACATAATAAATATGTTTAGAAGAATTATACATGTTTAACCTGTATTGGATTACTTGCTATCTAGGGAAAAGGGTGAAGAAGGAAAGAAGAAAAATTTGGAACACAAGGTTTTTCAAGGGTGAATGTATTTTGAAAATGTATTTTGAATGTATTTTGTATTGAATTCAAAGGGTGAAATTATCTTTGCATGTATTTTGAAAATAAAAGGCTGTTATCAAAATTAAAAAAAAAAAAAAAAAAAAAAAAACAGAAGACGACGACTAATGTGGGGAAAACCGGTACACAAAACACTGGAAGTGACAAGGATCTGAAAAGACTTCATTATGGTGCCAAAGTCAAGAATAAATGAGACATTCTAAATGAAAGAAGTAAACACAAAGAGCACTTTAGGTATAAAGGACAACTAATGCAAAGGATTAGAATCAGAAGATGGGGAATCATATGAGTAACCCTGAGCAGATCAGTGCTGCTGGATTAATGTATGTGTAGAGCAGGAATAATTTCTTAGAAGACTGGAAAGACAGGACAAAAGGACAGGAAAATGTGAAGAATTTTTAAAGCCAGAAAAGTTTATATTTGAACTTAAAGATAATCAGACATCACTGTAATTAAAAGAATGCAGGAACAGAGGGGACAGGCAGTGTTACATAGTTAGATCTGAACTTCAGAAAAATCATTTTGACACCTATGTAAAAGATGGATTAGAGTAGAAAGAGATTTGAGGCACAGTCCAATTAGAAGAATATCTGAAGGGCAGCTACATGGTGCAGTGGATAGAACACCAGCCATGAAGTCAGGAGGATTTGAGTTTAAATTCAGTCTCAGACACTAAACTGTGTGAGGGAGGGAGGAAGGGAGAAAAGGAGGGGAGTAAAGGAAGAAAGAAGGAAGGGAGAGAGGGAAGGAAAGAGGAAGGAAGGGAAGAAATGAAAAGGTGGGGGGGAGAGGGAGGAAAGAGGCAAAGGGAGGGAGGGAGGAAAGGAAGGAAGGAAAGGAGAGAGAGAAAGAAGTTTATTCCAGTAGCTTAGGCAAGAGATGATAATGGCCAGTTGTAGAATAATAGCTGAGTGAATGGAAAGAAAAAGACATATAGAAATAATGTTTTGGAGGAATAAACAACAAGATTTGACAATAGATTGAAAACATTTTGAGGAGAGAAGTTGAGAATAACACTAAGAAACACTAAGAAAGACAATAAATATCAAGACTAATAATATATATAATATATATTATATATATATCAATAAATACATATAATATATATATTATATAATTATATATCAATAAATATATATAATAAATATCAAGAATTTTTTCTTTAATCTGGCTGTGAAAGGAAAGAGATAAAGAATCACAAGGACCAGTGAAGCTGTTTTTTGTTTTTGTTTGTTTTGTTTTTTTAAGATAGGTAAAACCTATCTTAAATTTGTAGGTAGCAGGAAAAAAGAACTACTAGAAATAGAACTTAAGGAAGAGGAAGAAAATTCCTGGTTTCCAGGAGGAACAATAGGGGGCAGTACCAAGGACACAAACAAAGGTGCTGTCTTTTACCAAGAGATATAAAAATGGCTTCATTCACCTCTTATCAGAAAATGGAGCAAAGGAAAGAATTTAATACCTGTACTTTTCCACCATATTTTAACTTTTATGTGTAATGCTTTCTCTTAAAAGCTTGTCTTCTGAATGATCTACTACATTATTACACAAATACATTTTTAACATTTAGGATTTTTTGTAAAAATATATTATACAAAATAAATTAGAATGAAATTCAATTTTTATATGATTTACAATCTGATGTTTCTACACTTAGAAGAAATTGTTAGAATATTCAGTGATTTTATTAACTCTAGTTCACTCTATTTAAATAAAGTAAAAACAAAAAAGATATTTAACCTTTAAGACTCCCTCAATTCTAACCCTTAGATCCTCAATTAAGCTGATATTCATGTATATAATCAAATATATACATATATATATTTTTTAAACTTAAAAAAAATTTCCTGAAGATTAAATTGTGTTACAAAACAATAACTAAATGTTTCTACAAATTGCTTGAACTCTCGCTTCTGTAAACTCAAGGATCAGATCAAACAATACTATTCTATACCACTGGATTTTTTATTAAAATGGTGGCCACCAATAGGCCATTTTATACCATATTTTTATAAATAATAAAAAGTTTTAGAAATCTAGATAATCCATTACCAGAACATGTTTGCTGCTGCAAACTAAAAGCAGCTACCATAGCGTTCTTCTACTCCAGCAACTTTCTATTTATGTGAACCAAAGAACTCCCACATTACTTTGCATTTAATTTACTCTAAGAACACGCAGGATTCCCCGCAAGAGGATCTTTAGCATAATTCTGACATTCAAAAATAAATCCAGAAAATCTTATTTATTTATTGTATGATATAGCATTGGCTGCTTCAAATCTATATCTATATACACACATGGGTATGAATGCATGCATGTATATATACATATATGTATCAATAATAAAAGACATAAAAATTCAATTTTTTCAGTTTATTCCCTGTTGAAATCTTTACAAAATGTTAAGACATTGGAGTTGATAGAGAAAATAATTATCTAATTTGGCATGGTTCAATATGATTGATTTGATCTTAGAAAAAGATATTTTGGGCCAGAACTTGAAACAAGGTACTAAGTACAACTGGTAGAAACGATGATTGTGTTCATACCTTTAGAGAACTCATAAGTATCTAAGTACTCAATGGAGTTCACACATTTGGGAGATTTCAGGGTTTAGAAAGAGATATCTGAATTCACACCTCCCTTGAAGCTCTTAGGGCCAGAGAGCACGCTGGGAGATATCCCACGATCCCACTTTCGGAGAAGTAGCATAAATACAGCTCCAGTGAGCCACTCAAGATAGTTACTTAGGAACATTCCCAGGGGTCGGAGAGGAGCACTCTGGGAAGAAGCTTACAAGCCCTATCTTCGAGGCAAGAGAGATTCATTGCATCTTCCACCTTGGTGCTGGCTGGAGGCTGAAGAAAGCAGAGGCAGAAGCCAAGGACAAAGCTGCAAGAGCTCTTGGAACCAAGCAGAGAGATAGGCCTGAGCTAACCGGGCTATATTAAGGGACACAAAAAAAGATCTGAAGTTTTATCACCTGGTTGTGTTTTGGAAAAAGACCACCAACATTTTGGCA
This sequence comes from Sarcophilus harrisii, assembly GCF_902635505.1. Lineage (NCBI taxonomy): Eukaryota > Metazoa > Chordata > Mammalia > Dasyuromorphia > Dasyuridae > Sarcophilus > Sarcophilus harrisii. Next base: position 202,083,052 of record NC_045426.1, read on the forward strand.
CCCTGAACGTGGGGCTGACAGGCCCCTCAGTGGATTTCAGTGGAAAAGCTTTGATCCTGATTTCAGTGGAAAAGCTTGTGACCCTGATCCAGTGGAAAAGTCTTCTTGACCCAGAAATTAGGGTGAGTACATCAAAGAAATTTTGTTAACAGAGTAAAGTAGGATTTCAGCTAAGATGGGACAAATATTTAGAAAACAGCCTGTTTCTGTTCAAGGAAAATGTTTAGAGAGCATTGTCAAAGTTATGGAAAGCCAAGGTTTGATTATAATTTTGGAGCAGATCACTGAACTTTTATAGAAATTGTTAAGTACAATTCCCAATCTAGGAGCTTGAAGTTTTTTATGCATTGTTCACAATACAATATTTAAAAGCATTTGCAGTCAAAATTAATCTTTAAGATACTCCTTTTTCTTAGGTTATTCAATATTTAACTCTAACAATAAATGCCAAAATTTGAATTCTCTAAAATAATAATTATGATATCTGTTATTTTTTCAGTAAAACAACACTTTAAATGTGTGGATTTTTATAAACACTGGTTTTATGTAAGTATTTTTTGAAATGTTCCACAATTATAATCAATTAAATTATTTTAAATAATAATAAAGAAAATAAAAGCACTAGATGACATGCACACATTTTATCTTTTCTTCCACACTGATTAAACTCTTAGTACTTCTTCTATAGGGGAAAAAGTAAATAAGCCTTTTTAGGAGAAGAAAGATTATGAGGATCATTTGGAGTTATAAAACATATGAGTAAAGTTCTAATTAGGATAGGCAAGAGATTTTCAGGAGGTCTAGATTAAGAACAGAGTTTGAGATACAGAATATGGATATAAAACCACCTTAACTTTTCAATCAAGAGTATTTCACTGGAGTATAAGAATAGGACAGAGCTTACAGTAAACAACATTTGCAAATAGTAAAGGAATAAATAATTCCCCAAAACAATGAAGAGGTGGGGAAAAAAGTTGAAATACATGAAAAAACCCTTTTTTGTCCCAAATTTAAATACAATTTGAGATCTATGATTGCTGTAAAACTATTTCTTGGACACAGAATTTTAAAATGTAATAATCCAAAATTCTGGAAGCGAAGGATTCTTTTAATTTTATAAAAGATTTTTTATATTTTATAATATACTCTTTCAATTGCACATTACATAAATTCAGCATGATTTCCCTAATTAGTCTATAATCCTATGAACTTCCAAATAGAAATTAATTTTTAGAAACAAACCTCTTAACAGCATCCTTCTTCTGACTATCTATTCCATCCCACCATTTTGAAAAATAAGAGATTTCAGACCACATAAATTTTCTCCTTCTGTCTTCATTCAGCTTTACCACCATGTTATTAAGAATATGCTGGGTTTGGTCTCTAAAGTAGTCATTGAAAGTCTTCAGCCAACCTAAATTGAGACACAAATATACCACACAAATCTGATTTCAGTTAAATCATATTATTTCAGTTTCAAAGGCAATCTTTTAAGTTTTCAATGCAAAAAGGTTATATAATTTGAAATCTTAAAGAATAGTTGCTAATTGCTATGATTAAATTTGATAATTGACCAAATGGCAAATATATAGCTAAAAATGACAGAAATTATCTCTTAAAAACAAATATTAAAATGAGATGCATAAATTGAAGATTAGTCAAAAACAATACAATTACTCTATCTAGTCCTTCTATTTCTAAATTTTTGACACCAATTCTTCCTACTTTAAAAATCTGAATAGAACAAATAGCATAAAGAACCAATAGTATTGGATTAAAAGACTTGAGTAGACCTTCTGCATATAGCGCTGAAACTGATATACTCCATATGCTATTACATTAATCAAATAAAGTAGACAAAACATCAAATAAAGTATAATCTTTGCTCTGTTATATCTAAAACTCATTTAAGAAGGAAGATTATGATTTTATAGATCAAATTATACTATTTGCAAAGAAAATGAATGGGAAAGTGTTACTAAAGGTCTTTTTTTTTTTTTTTGCCAGTTCAAACAGTGGCTTCTGAAGCATGTAATTGCTGGCAAATCTATATTTCTTTTGCTGAAAATGAGAATGAATTCAACATACCAAATTCTTAAGTCTTACATTTTTCCAAGAGTTACTGATAATTTGGAACAGCAGTCAGTTTATTTCTTATAAGTAAAAAACATACATTTTGTGTATATTGGAATTGTGGGCTGGGAAAGGGGAACAAGGAGAAGAATCCTAATCTGTGAAATGATTTACTATAATTAAACTTAAAACAAACTATGAGATCTTAGATTTAAAGGCAAATGGAACCTCGAATGATCATGTATTCCAAAGCTTTCATTTTACAATTCCATGGTTGAAGAATAATAAAGTCAAGAAACTGCCCTAGATCAAGTGGGTAGTAAGTAATAATCAGATTTTGATTCCCCGGCTTCATTTCTGGCACCCATTCTACAGCACCATATCATTTGGAGGTAATTTGTGACCTCACCAATGTTTTTTAATAGAGCCCTATCTTGGAGCCCAAAATTTGTTCTCAAATGTTGGAAATGGAAAAGGTACAGGCCAGACCACATTTTTTCAGTACAGAAAAGAGCCCTCTGAGGCCATGGAGATCCTTTTACTGAAAATTTCTAGTAATCCCTCTTAGCAGAAAAACCCAGGACAACTCTAACCTAATAAGAATTTTAGATCATCTTATCCAATTGCCAACACTTCTACTAACTATATCTCTTCCACAAACAAAATAATTCATGGCATTTCAAAAATTATAAATGTGAGAAAACCCCAAATCACCAAAATCTAATTTTGATAAAATAGCCACACTTTAAGACTAACTGAATGCTATACAAATATTCAACCAGTTAGCCACATACCTGTTATAAGGACAACAGTCAATCTAACGCACTATTAAAAGTTTCAACACAATTAATTATGTTCACTTTAGCCAGTAATTTATTGTCCAGGCTACCTAGACACTAAAATAATCTTGTTAAGCCAAAATAAACATTATAAATCAATGAAATGGGATTCTTCTTAAAACAAAATTTTTCTAAATTTAAAGAGTTAAACTGATTTATTTCAAATTGGTTTTATACTATTTGGCTCAGTTTTCTTATCCCATTAAATTTCCATTACTTTGGTACTCACAAACCTCACAAAACTTTTAGCATACATTAAACCTATCTCTAAATTCTTTTTCCATTGTATTCTTTAATAACATAATTATAGCATGTATAAAAAGTATTATGTTATGTATTGGTCAACCTACCATATGAGGGAGGGGGTGGGGGGAAGGAGGGGAAAAATTGGAACAAAAGGTTTGGCAATTGTCAATGCCATAAAATTACCCATGCATATAACTTGTAAATACAAAGCTATAATAAAAAAATTGTTTTTTAAGTATTATGTTATATGTATTATATTACATAATTATACAATTACATATTAATGATTATTAAAAGAAACCAATGATTCAAATTAAGCTAAGTATTCAATTAAACATCAATTTAATTAAAAATTAGATAGGGTATTTTATAAAGTAACATAAAGTGAATACAGAAGGCAGCCTTTAGACAACTGAAAAGTAAAAGCTATACAGTAATAAAATTTTGTTCTTTTCTCTAAGAGGCAATCCGTACAAAATGTAGATTGGTTTGTGAAATTTTCAGCAAGGAATAAAACCCAATGATTAATTCACTTTTCTTACAACATATTTGCTCTTCAAAAGTCAAACACTTTAAACAAATTTCATTTTCTTGCACACATTTCCTATATATGTGAAATACAGATTTTATTCAACTATGAAGTAAGTCTGTAACTGACACAGATAGCCTCATCTACTTTTTTATGTAGAAATTATATAAATTATCTTTTACTGATCCGACACAATAGCACAATCTAAAACTTCTGATTCTGAAAGTCTTTTTTAAAAGAAATGGGTATAAAACTTCAATTCTCTATTTTAAAAAAGCCAGCCTAAAAGGTTTTATTTTGTGGGGAAAAAAAAATTGTGTTTATGATTCAAATTATATGTGGTTCTTGAACAATGTTCAAACCATGTTTCCCCCCTCCCCCCGTTACCACTGTAAGAAAATCATTATCCTAATGCTAACTAACAAAGCATTAACAAATTAGTCAAATTATACTACCATGGGGCACAAATTTCATAGAGAAAAATCATTTTGACAACTGAGGTGAGGATAAATTGAAATGAAAAGAGACTTAAGGATCTTGCAGTAAGATTAGGACTATATAAGTGAAGTATATAAGAAAAAGATACTATGAAGGTAGGAACATCAATATATTAGTCTTAATTGTTTTTGTTTTTCAGTTGTGTCCAACTCTTTGTGAAGATTTTTTTGGGTTTTCTTTGCAAAGATACTAGAGTGGTTTGCCATTTCTTTTTACAGATTAAAATACTGATGGAAACTTGCCCAGCATCACAATCAACAAGTATTTCAGAGCAGATTTGAATTCAGAAAGATTAATTCTTTTCTGACTTCCAGGACTGGCATTCTACTGCACCAATTCACTGTTCCTAGAATAGATTGGCTAGACGGGGAAAATGAAGATAAAGACTAGATAATGACAGCAATACTGTAAACCTGGGAAGATGATGGTGCTTTTGTCATTAATAATAAGAACTAATATATACAAGGCTTTAAAGTATACAAAACACTTCACATAGTCTTATTTTATCCTTACAACACTTCTAGAAAAGATATTATCATCATATTCACTTTATAAATCAACTAAGTGCTACAGTAGGTAGACTGCCAAGCCTGGAATCAGGAACACTCATCTTTCTCAATTTCAAATCTGGCCTCAGACACTTACTAGCTGTGACTCCGGACAAGTTATTTAATGTTTGCCTCAGTTTCCTCATTTCTTACATGAGCTGGAGAAGGAAATGGCAAACCACTCCAGAATCTGCCAAGAAAACTCCAAGTAGGGTCACAAAGATTTGGCTCATTTTGTAAAGGTAAAAATGTTGTAAATCAGAATATAACAGTCAAGGAAAGTAAGCAGATTTGTTAATTTAAGCCACTTTGCAGATTAGCAAAGGATGGCAGAAACGTAGATAAAAAGGTGATAGTGCGGAAGGTCTTTTAACCTAACGTGGAACTATGGAAATTTATTATTAATCAGCAAAATATTTATTTGGTACCCAGTAGGCACTTTTTGCTAGACAGACATACTACACACACACCACACACAAAACAAAAAAGAAAAGGCCCTGACTTTCAAAGAGCTTATTCTATGGGGGAGAGGGAAAGAGAGGAGCAAGAGAATACATATAAAGAGATTTAAAAATAAATAGAAAATAATATTAGCAATAAGAAGCTAGAAAGTCCACACAGAAGATGGAAAGGTATCACAAAGAAGGTGATACTTGAACTTTTAGAAAAACTAGGGACTCTTAAGTGATGATGAGAAGGGAATATAATGTAAGCATAGGAGAAAGTCTGTATAAGGGCGCAGAGATAAAAAAGGAGAAGTCCTGTGTAAAGAACTCAAAGAAGGTCAGTGTGGCATTGTTATAGGACAAGTGGAATAGATGGGGGTAGAAGTAAATTATAAAAAACTTAAAAAGCTAAATTTAAAAAATAGGCTGTGAAAGGCTTTGAATGTCAAACAGCAATCTATATTTATCCTAAAGGAATAGAAAGCCACTGAAGAAAGTGAAAGTGACACAGTTAGACCGTTATTTTAGGAATGTCACTTGGGAATCTATAAGGAAGTTAGGCTGGAATGGGAAGGAACTCAAGGCAAGAAAAGAGACAAACAAAGAGGAATGTACAATAAGTGTGAAAAGTTGACTACAGCAGATTTAAAAGCAGAAAAGCTTGTATTTTATCAGAAAGTAAAGGAAGCAGGGAGGAATCACTGCAGCAGCTTGCTCTTGACACAGTTAAATCTGTGCTTTAAGAATATCAAATTGTATGGAAGCATTTGTCTCCATAATCTTTACAACATAACTTGAAAGATATAAATAATATGATACTACATTCTGGATTTTGTGGGCTAACCATTTTGCTTAAAAAAATTATGTAATTTGTTGGAAGCAAAATAGAATCAAAGTGACTTATTTCCAAAAATATATTAAAATTCTTTAAAAGATAATACAGATAAATTTGTTCAATGCCCCTCAGACCAGTTTTATCAAGCAATACACAAAAAATGGACAAGTACATTCACCAAGACATTTACCACTGTCTTAGAAGAGATCCAGAGCAATTTCTAAGTTGAAAAATGATTTATTATAAATAGTAAGATCCTCTAGATGTTGTCTGTGGGTGATGTTGTCTTGCTCATATTAAGCCTAAGAACATTCCAAAACTTCCTGGCAAAGAAATTAAGATGAAGAATGGCAATTGTTTAGATTTTTTAATTTATTTTTTTATTTATTTTATTTAATTTAATTTATTAGTATCCAGTTTTATATGTTTATACAATTATCAATAAAATATTTGTTTTAAGTACCTACTTTGTACAGGCACTATTCTAAGTGTTGTGTGTGTGTGTGTGTGTGTGTGTGTACCTATGCACACAAATACACACACACATATACAAAATCTTAAATAGTACAAGTAGAGACTAAATTGCACCCAATTTACATAGGAGTAAAAAAAAATAGATTGGATGTTTCAGAAATTATAAACCATTTTTAATAATTCCAAATTTCAACCTGACACAAAAGTCCATCTACTTAATACCAATATTCTACTATTACTATATAGCAGGGAATAATGAAACACTATAATCTTCAAAAATTAAGACATGAATATCACCACTGGAAAAGCAGATGGTAGATATAAGCAGACTTAAAAATAAGAAATGCCAAAGAATAAAAATAAAAGTAGCCTTCAAAGAAGAACAGGCAGTTACAGTTGTAAGAGTGAAGGATAAGAGGTAGGCAGTTTTTATGAACATCGCTACCCTCATGATGTTAAAATAAAACATGGAAAGCTCCCAAGGATATTGAGCGGAAAAGAAATAGATGTACAGTGATCTGCACCACTGGAGGAAATGTCTACATTGAAAAGATCAAAGATTGAAGAAATAATAAAATTTTAAAAATTAAACTCAGTTAAAATATCTCAAAGCAAAAAGCAAAATGGTCACAAGACAAAAAAAGTTTTTGGAGAAGCTTAAAAGTGACTTTAAAAATCAAATAGAAGAGATTAAGGAAAAACTGAGAGAAAAAAATAATCAAAGAAAAACAAGAAAATGATGAAAAGAAAGCCAACCAATTACAAAGAGATCTAAAAACTTACCAAAGAAAATAAATTCTTAAAAGCTAATGATTTCATAAATCATCAAGAAATAAAAACAAAAGACTGAAAAATAAAGAAGAGAGAAGAGAAACATCTAATAAGAAAAACAACTGAATTTGAGAACAGAATGAAAAAAAAAAAAAAACAACATAAAAACTGAGATGGTTTAAAGAACTAGAAAGTTCTGATCCTTCCCTTCCCCCAAAAAAAAATCTGGACACTATACTTCAAGAAATTATTAAGGAAAATTGCCTTGAAATTTTAGATCAAGAGAGTAAAACAGAAATGGAAGGGGGAAAGTCCATCATCACCATCTTATGTTGGAAGGAACATCATAGCTAAGTTTCAGCGCTGCCAGATTAAGGAAAAAATATTACAAGCAATCAGAAAGAAAAATTAAAATACTATGGAATTACAGTCAGGACTTAAGAGCTTCTACATTAAAAGACTCAAAGGGTAAGGGAACAATATTCTATAAAAAACAAAGGAACTGGTCTTCAAGAATACCTCACGAGGCAAAGCTGTGTCATCCTGAATGGAAGAAGAGAGGAGAAATAAACGTTCAATAAACTAAAGGATTTTCAGATATTTGTGAAGAAAAGAGCAGAACTAAATGGAAAATTAGACCAATAGTGGAAATATAAGGTAAATATTAGAGACCAATTAATAATAAAGGATATAGATAAATCTGTTCAAAATTTAAGGTCAAATTATTTACTTTATAAGGTCAAAACATTTACTTTTTAGATGAGAAAACATCTGTAATTCTTAAGAATGTTATCTATAGACAGAAAGCTTGAGGTGCAGGATGCTGGTATGATCCTAAAACATAAAACTGGGTAGGGGAGGTAAAATGAAGGAATTATTTAATACAAATGAATTATGAATGGAAGAACTGTCACAGTAGAAACAAAACTTACAGAAGTGAAAAAACTAGAATCTTATTGTCATCAGAACTGGGTTAAAAAGAAAATAACATATCCATCTAAAGTGGTGTAAAAGTCTTAAGATACCGAGAAACAGAACAGCAAAGGGATAGGAGAAGGGAGGAATTTCAAAAGGGTATCAGAACAAGAAAGTGGAGAATAAGAAAGGGACTTTGAGAAGGGTGGATAAATTACAAAAAGGGAAGACAAGGCGAGAGGATAGGGAAGGGATTTTAAGAACAACTTCTTGCAAATAAGTCATTTTAACTACAAAAAATGTATGAAGAAAGATGCTATATGCATTCAGAGAAGCTATAAATCGTTTTTGGAATGAGTGTGTACACGTGTGTGTGTGTGTGTTTGTGTGTGTGCGTCTATGTGTCTATGTGTCTGTGTGTGTGCATCTATGTGTCTGTGTCTGTGTGTTTGCGTGTGTGTCTGTGTGTTTGATAGCCATCTCGGGTAAAGGCAGGGGGGAGAGGGAGGGAAATGGGGAAAAATAAAAAGAATTTATTACATTTACTTATTTCATCTACATTATATTCAAAATAGCAAATTATACATGACAGGTTTTCAACTTCATCTGTAATCATCTTTTTATTATACTATGTTAAGAAAAGCTTATTTTATTCCAAGAATTTAAAATACTTTTTTAAAAAATCAAATAAAAGATGTCTGAGGATGTATAAGGTAAAAAAAGAAAGGGAGAAAAGAAGAATGATCAAAAAACAGGATGAAGGGTCACCTCGTTATCAAAACATTGAATGTGAATGAAATGAACCCACCCATAAAACAGAAGTGGAAAGCAAAATGATTCCCAAAATATGTTGTTTACAAGAAACACATTTAAAACCGAAATATATAAAATAAAATTAAATAGCTAGAGTACACTTTAGTATGCCTCAGCTGATCAAAAAAAAAAAAAAAGGTAGCAATCATATCTCAAAGTTAAAAGTTAAGAGATTTAAATAAAAGAGATAAAGCAAGGAAACTATAATATGATAAAAAAATTACTGTAGATAATGACATAACAGCAATATTAAACCCATATGTACCAAATACTACAGCATCCTATTTTTTTTAAAGGAAAAGCTAAATTAATTATAGATGAAAGAAATAGCAGAATTATAATAGCAGGAGACTTAAATCTGCCCCTTTTAGAACTAGATAAACTAAACCAAAAAAAAAAAAAAAAAAAAAAGGAAAGAAATCAAGGACATGAATAGATTCTTAGTTAATCTATTATAAAACATTATCAGAGAGGGGAGATAATTAAATGGGAATAGAAAAATACACTTTTTATAAAAACTAACCCTATATTAGGGCATAAAAAGTTGATAGCTAAATGCAGAAAAGTAGAAACATTAAATATATCCTTTTCAAATCAAAATGAAACAAAAATTCAATATGGGATCATGGGAATACAGATTTAAAATTATATGATACTAAGTAATCTAATTTTAAAGGAGTGGGGTAAAAAACATAATAAAAACAATAATTTTATTAATGAGAATAGTATTAATGACACAACACAAAAACCTATTTGATACAGCAAAAGCAATAATCCAAGGAAATTTATATCTAAATGTTTCCATCAACAAAACAGAGAAAGAAAATACTAATGAATTGGGTGTACAATTCAAAAAAAAATTTTTTTAAGCACCAATTAAGCACCAAATTGTAAATCCTAAAAATTAATAAAAATTAAATTGAACATAAGAAAATCATGTAATTAGTGAATAAAATAAAATAGGAAAAACCAAACCCTGTTACCAAAAATGAAAAAGCTGAGTATACTACTAATGAAAATGAAATTAAAGCACTTCTAAGGAGTTATTTTGCCCAATTATATGCCAATAAATTTAACAGGTGAAATGGAAGAATATTTATGAAAATATCAACTGCTTAAATCAACAGAAGAAATAAAACAAGTAAATGAGCCTATTTTAGGAAAGCTTTCTAAGAAAAAAAGCATCAGGACCACATGGATTTACAAGTGATTTTACCAAATATTTAAAGATCAATTAATTCCAATATTAAATCATTTGGAATAATAGCCAAAGAAATCCTACCAAATTCCTATTATGAAACAAATATGGTTCTGATAACTAAACCAGGAAGTGTGAAAACAGAGAAAGAAGATTATAGAGCATTTTTAATAAATGAACAGATTCAAAAATTTGAAATAATAACAGAGAGGACACTACAACATGTCACAAAGATTATACATAATGACCAAGTGGTATTTATACCAAGAATGCAAGTATGACTTAACATAAGATTAACACTGATTCTATCAAAGCAAAGGTACAAAAAAAGTTTCTTAATATTAAGAAGCATCATCTAAAACCATGAGCAAGCATTATTTATAATGCAGATAAGCCAGAAGTCTTCCCAATAAGATCAAGAGTGAAATAAGAATTCCTAATATCACTATTATTCAATATTGTAACAAATGCTAGCAATACCAATAAGAGAAGAAATTGAAGGAATCAGAATGGGCAATGAAGTAATAAAATTATCTCTTTTTTGCAGTTCATTTGTTAATCTACTTGAAAAATCCTAGAGATTCAACTAAAAATTAAAGGTAACAATTGATGAATTTAGCAAAGTATCAGGATATAAAGTAAACCCATACAAATCAAATTTATATTCTATATTTCACCAAAAGGAAAAATGGCAAGAAATGATAGCACAAAGATAATCCATATAAAATAAAAATTGATAGTATAAAATATATGAGAATATACCTACCAAAACAAACCCAGGAATTACAAAAATATAATTATAAAACAATTTTTACTTAAATAAAATCAAACTGAAATAATTGGAGAAATACTAATTGTTCAGGGATGGGAAGAGTCAATATGATCAAAATGACAATTCTAAACTAATTAACTTATTCGATGACATCCCAATTAAATTACCAAAACATTGTTTTATTAAGCAAGAAAAATAATGAAATTAATTTGGAAAAACAACAGCCAAGAAAAAATTACTGAGGGGAAAAGATGTAAAGGAAAAAAAAAAAATTAGGGGCACCTAAATGGTACAGTGGATAGAGTATCAGCCCTGAAGTCAGGAAGACCTGAGTTTAAATATGGCCTCAAGACACTTTATACTTCCTGGCTATGTGACTCTAGGAAAGTCACTTAATCCCAATTACCTTAAAAAAAAAAAAAAGAAAAAAAATGTAACTATACCAGATCTTAAACTATAAGACAGTGATTAAAACTATATGATACTAAAAAAGACAGATCTGTGGAACAGAATGGAAATACAATATATAATAGCAAATGAATATAATCTTATATTAATACAACTATAAAGTTTTAAACTTTGGGGATATGAATACTAATAAGAATTGGTAAAAATTGTGAGGAAAGCTGGAAAAGTGGCATGGCAGATGTCATTATAAGATAAAGTCAAAAGGGATACATGACCTCAATTTATAAGGAGATATCATAAGAAAACTAGAACATGGAATACATTACCTATTTGACTTATGAATAGGAGAATAATTTATGAACAGATAAGAGACAGAGAACACTGAGAGAGATAAAACGGATAACTCTGGTTAAAGTTAAAATACTTTTGTACAAATAAAACCAATATAGCTAAGATTAAAAGGAAAACAAAAAACTGGGGGGAAATTTTCTAGTTTCTCAGATAAAGGTCTCATATCTCAAATATCTATATATTTAGATTTCTGTCAAATTTATGATATGAATCATTCCCCAACTGATAAAAGGTCAAAGGTTGGGAAGGATTTCAAAAAACCACATATACTTTTAAATCACTATTGATTACAGAAATGAAAATTAAAACAACTTTGATATATTATCTCATTTCACAATTATCAGATTAGCTAAAATGACACAAGAGGAAAGTGATAAATGTTGGAGGTGATGTGGAAAAATTGGGACATAGATTCATTTTCATTGCTGGTAAAACTATGAACTGATCTAACTATTTTGAAGAACAATATAGAATTATGCCAAAGAGTTACAAAACAGTGTATGTCCTTTGACACAACTAACAGGTCTTTTCCCCAAGATGATCAGGAAAAAAGGATAAAAATGTAATATATTCTAAAATATTCCCAGCAACTGTCTTTGTGATGGCATAGAACTGGCAATTGAGGGGACTGCCCATCAATTGATGAACAGCTAAATAAAGTGTAGTATGTAATTGTGATGGACATCTACTGTACTGTAAGAAATGATGAGCTGATCAGTTTTAGAAAAAAACATGGAAAGACTTGCATGACATAATGAAAAATGAAGTGAGAAGAACCAAGTGAACATTGTCTACACTAAAAGCAATACTGTTTAAAGGGCAATTGTGAACAACTTACTATAAATATTCAATTCAACTATAAAAGACCTATGAAAGAAGACATTATTCACTTCCAGAGAAAGACTGACAAAGAGAAGCAAGCATAATGTCTTTATATTTATTGCTAAATCTGTTTCAAATGGTGGCCTTCTTTAGTGCAAGGTTAGGAGGGACAAAGAGAGACAGTTCATAACTTAAAATGTGACAAAATAAATTAATTTAATGTAATTTTTAAAATTTAAACTAGCATTAAAATGTCAGTTATTTAATTTAGCAATTTTTGTCTAATTGTTTCACTTACTATTATATCATCCAAATTGAGATACCTAAGATTCGGTGAGAATGTCAGAAAGAAAAGATATAGCACAGATTTTTCATTCAAAATGTCTAGATTTATGAGTGTTTCAACAATTAGAAATTACAAAATCTCATCATATTCTAATGTGAAAATTTTACCTGGGTCATTATGTGAATGAGGTACAACAAATACTTGAAGGGATTCACTGTCCCATTCATTGTTTTCATATGTAATGTCAAATCCTTGTTTCCAAACTCCTCCATCTGGATTGTCAAATGGAAGAAGGCTGTAAACATTCAACATCTAAAATTTAAAAACAAACAAAAAACCAAAGGCTCAGTATGTTTTACTTAGTTTAAAAACATTATTCACCAAAATCAAATGTGATTATTCATCTAATTAAAAAAAATAAAATAACAGTAAAATATCCTAAAAGATAGCAAGTATTAAATTATTAATTCATTATGGTTTTATTCCCTGACTAAATGCTAGTCTTTTCCTCACTGTGATCTCAGGTTCTTCAAGGCCAGGGCTAAGTATTCCACCAAAATATCTATAGCTCAAGAAGAAGCCTAGTTTGCAAAGGTTTATTACCAGAATTTTAGCCAATAAGTATTGAACATTCCCAGGCACACAATCCATGAAACTAACTATGAAATTAATAGATACTTTGAGGTAGTAAATCAAATTATCTTTATGCAACTACTCATAGTCATAGATAAGTGGCAATCTATTTTTAAAAGTTTGCCTTTTAATGACAGACAAGCAGGATATTGAAATAGACATGCTAAATTTTATTATACATTTAAAAGGAAAAGCAAGCTACACATAATAGAACTTTAGTTTCACATACAACTCATTTTTTTTCTGTTCTATTTTTGTAGAGATATCAATTTTATTTGATGCTTATTAAATACAAAATGCAAGTTTTTATCTTGATTATGAGATCAAATATTTAGAGCTAGAAAGAACCTTCAAGGTTGAGTCCAACTTCCCATTCATGAGAAAACTAAGGTCCATAGGTTAAAAGAACTTGTTCAGAGTCACACAGTAGTGATGGAATCTTTCTTGTTAAAACTCACTTTAAACAAACATCAAGGAAGAAAAAATAAAATATATCTGATTTAATATGATTATGAACTTTTTACATATTATAATCTTTCAAATTCACTATCATCATTGAAGAAAGCCCTGTGCAAAGTACAAATAAATCTATTATCAGGTTATAAGATTTTAATTACATCCCACAAACATTACAAAATGGCCTCCATGGCACTATGAATTGCATATAACAATCCAAAAGACTGATTTAACCATTTACTTAGAGAAAGTGAGAGAAGGAGAAAAGAAAAAAGTAGATAAACAGAATAGCCATGAAAGTGGATGAGAGGTCCAATGGCTTACTGAGCAAAGCCTCTATTTTATATAGGACCTATTTAAGATAAATTAGGTGGGTCCAGAACTAAGTTAAAAAAAGATGTTTTAAGAAATTTCATTTAAAAGAAAGAAGAGATGCTTTAGAAAATTTCCCAGTGTCTTCAAAAATCCTAAATTACTTGCTCCTCAAAAGACAATGTCTTAACATCAATATTTTCTTGGCAGTACTTTAAGATTATGAATAAATGTATTAATTTCATAAGAATTACAATAACAGGAGAGCAACTAGGTAGTACAGGCCTGGGTCAGAAGGACACAATGTTCTCAATCAGGCAGTTGATACTTATTACCCATGCAACCCTAAGCAAGTCACTTAACCCTATTTGCCTCAGTTTCCTCATCTTTAAAATGAATTAGAAGAAAATGGCAAACCATTGCAGAATATTGTAAAAAAACAAAACAAACAACAACAACAAAAATAACCTAATTTAAAAAAGAATTAGTACAATACATAATCCAAAAATCAATTAAAATGCATGTTGGGCATAAGAATGCTGCAGCACCTTACTGAAAATGACTACATTACTGGTAGCATGAAAGAGATTAAGGACATGTAAAAGGAATAAGAAGGTTAAGCAATTATAGTTAAAATGAAAAAATGAATAGATCAAAGAGCACAATAGTAATTCAAATGATAAAGATAAGCAATATATTCAATACATGTGCTGAATTTCTATTGGTAATTTAAGAACAAACAAAATGAATCAAATTGGATAATCAGGCATGAAAGAACTGTGATATCTATATTGGTGGAACTATATTGAACACATGATTTGGATTTCAGTGTTGAAATATATTCTAAACTTCCAACATAATCTTCCTACTTCCTTTTTCATTTCTTATGTTTTCAACATATTCATTTTTCATCATCCTATTTAAACATGTGACCAAAAAAGGAAAACCCTAATCAACATAGTAAAAGTATTTTGGCACAATTAAAATCATATTAAAACAAAAAGTAAAAAAATCATTAATGGGTAAAGCACATGCAGAAAATTCAAAGATCTGGAAGGATAATTTGTATCAAAATAGCAAATTTTAAATAAGAGTAACCTTTACTCTTTACTGGTATTACTGTTTTCAAATATTCCACAATACATAAGTATTTTTTATATAAAAAAGGCCTTAAGTAAAAATATAAAGTGTGAAAACACTCTTACAGTAGAGAATTATTTTGGGAATAAAAAGGAGAAAAATAAGACTGAGGTCAAACAATAACAGAGCTGAGAAATCCTGAAAAAATAAGGAAGACAAAAACAAAGCTTATTTATGCATGTGTATTACCTGTACGTCTGAATTCTGATTTCCGCTTTCTGAAGCAAATGAACAGTCTTCAGGTTCTTTCAGGAAGGATGTTAAAACAGATGGCATAAGATTAGAGATGGATCCTTGACTGACATTATTATTATTTTGAGGACTCTTCTGATCATCTTTAACAGATTCACTCAAATTGATGACAGAGTCTCTAATGTTTGAAATTATTTCATTATTTTCTGCCAGTAAACGTTCTAAATGGTCTATTTTTTCTTGCAATATTGAGAGCTGGGCCTGCAATAAAAGTGCAAAAAACTATTATTCTTCTGTTTAGACATGTATTTTTTTTTCTTAAATATCTGATCAAGTGGGCAGCCCCACACTTCTAATTCCAGAACCCTTTAATACCAGAAGGAATTTGGAAAGTAGAAACAATTGGCAGGAGGCAAAAAAAAAAAAGTTTATGCACACTAGTTCACAGTATAAAATAATTACCACAGCTGGAAACACTTTTAAGATAATAATAGCACACAGCCAAAGGCCTCAAGCATTCAAGATTTAATTATTAGGAAATCCCCAAACTGGATCTAACACATCAAGTATTAAACCTATTTTATAGTCTAGAGAACTGCAGAATGCTTTCTTGGAATAAAAAATTGGAATAAAATTGGAATAATTCTTGGAATTAAAAATAACAATAATACTATCAATCATAAAGTTCTATACAGTATTAACTACACACATAAATAAAAGCAATAGCGGTGCAGATAAAGGCAAATCATTTGGTCATTCAAACAATTTATACCTGGCTTTATATTATAACATATATTGTGATTAACTACTATCATATTTTAAGAACATGGATCTTAAGAAGCACAATCCTTTGAATATACAATATTTAAAAGCAAAGAAGATACTAAAGATTTCCAGGATAGGCCCAAACCCATAAGTCATTTTTATTTGAATCTCTTCCTACCCCACATCATTTATTTAAAAACTTAATAGTTGCATAATAATAGTAATTGCATAATCCTTTAAAAAGACCATTTAGAATACTTGCTAAGGGAAAAACTGATACTTATTTCAATGATGAGAAAAACAGAGTGAAGAAAAATAAAAGCAGCATTAAGATTACAAGTGATAGAACAGCAGACACTCCAAAGGGGAAAGAAAACCAGAAATAGGGTAAAAGGACAGAGCAACAGGACAAACAATGTACCTCATTTGCCCTTAATAACACAAAGGCCATCTATAATCTATGCATGTGGTGGGGAGAGGGGAGGGATGGAGAAATCTAAATTTCAATACTTTTTACCATATGGACTGTGACATCTCTACAGTAATGAGCTAAGCATAAATATACAGGAATGTAGAAGTTACTTGAGACAAGCTAAATATATATATATACTACTATTAGTGACAGGGAGCTAACACAAAATGTTTCACCTCAACCATATGTAATTGAATTGAACTCACTTCAACATTAGTCATTTCTGTCAGTTGAAGTACTGGAATTTACATTGTCAGATGGCTTTAAAGAGAATAAAAACTGCATCAAGGTCAGCTACCACACTGATGGTAAATTATTTAACTTTAAATACTTCACAAATCAAGACTAAAATGGAGAGAGAATTGGTGCTTGATTTTTCAAAGTTGATTGTGTACACAATGCAGCCTCTGGCACCCAGATGCAATGAAGTATGGACTGCTTCTCTATCCTTATACTAATTCTGACCTAACCATTGACACAAGAAAACACAGGTTCTTTACCACCAGCACTATACCATCCATAAGTGGAACCAAAAATTGAGAAATCTGGAATGCTGTGGATAAGTTCACTTACCTTGGAAGTGTTTTTTTCATGGACTTACACATGGATGATGAGGTCGATGTACACATTACCAGAGCTAGCCCAGTGTTTGGGACACTCCAGAAAGAAACTGGAATTTTAGACTGCCTACCAAACTGAAGAACTACAGAGACATTGTGTTGACCTCATTGTTATATGCATGTGAAACTTGTAGACTTTGTCGATATTTTGCTAATTTTTATTTTTCTTCAAAAATTACTTGTTATGTAAATAGCTCTCTGGAAGTGAGAGAAAAATGATACAAGAAATTCTGGTGATATAATGGAAATATCAATAAAAATTTATTTTATAACAAAACCAAAAGAATGTCAATCAAGATATAATAAAACAAGATATATTCCAGAATATTTCCAAAGAGAAATTAAATGCTCAAAACAAGAAATTAGAAAATCAATATAGGTCAGGAAGGAGGACACTTCATGCAAAATTCTAAAACTTTATTAACATATTAGGAAAATTGAATTCATGATGGAGAGTTTCTCTAAAGGACAGAAAAAAAAAAGATTAACATATTTGGAAAAATAAAAACACTGAAATGGAAATGTGAGAATTAGATGTGGGTTTAGTTTCCACAAATCAGAGAAATCCAGAAAAACGAAACTGAAATCTAAAGTTTACAAAACCTACAGAGGGAAGCCATAAATTAGAATATGAAAAACACTATGCTACAGTCATCAAAACTATTTGCTACTGGCTAAGTGGATCACTGGAACAGATTAGGTACACAAGAACTATAGTAATTACAATAGTAATCTTTTGTATACAGTAATCTATATACACACACACACATACACACATACACACACACACATATAAAGAGAGAGAGAGAGAATAATCTAGAGTTTAATAAACCTAAAGACTCCAGCTTCTGGGATAAAAACTCACTATTTGACAAAAACTGCTGGAAAAATGGAAAACAGTTCAGCAGAAACTAGTCTTTGACCAACATATAATACCCTATTATAAAATAAGATTGAAAGAGATTCATTATTTATACAAAAAGGATGATATGGTATGGAAATTAGCAGGTTGAAAGATAGTCCACCTATTGGTTCTGTGGAGAAGGGAGGAATTTGTGACAAAACAACAACTAGCAAATATTATGAAATGCAAAATGGATAATTTTGATTACATTAAATAAAAAGATTTTACACAAACAAAGCCAATGCAGCTAAGATTAGAAAAGAAGCAGAAAATGGGTAGAGAGTCATACTCATATGGGGTAATTAAGCATTCTGGATAGGCTGTAACCTCTACAGTATCCAGCCAATGGAAATCAGGGAAGGGATTTGTGATTTGGGGTCAGTATATAAAAAAGGCTTGTCTTATTGATTTTAAGCTTGCCTAATAGCTTAGAGTGGGACTCCTGCAAAAACTTAAAATAAAATTCTTTCCTGACTTTCATCGATAAGTCTCGTAGAATTCTTGGTAAGAAGCTTGTCTTCACAGAAAGAAACGGACAAAAAGAAACAAAAGATTACAACACTAATCACATCACATTTCTAAAAATAAAAAATAATTCAGCTTCATTTTCCACTACATTCACCAGATTTAATCCCAAATGATTTGGATGTTTAGTTCCTGAGACAAAGATTTCTTTCTTTTTTTAAAAAATTTGTTTCCCAGAGAATCTCAAGAGATCTAGAAGGCAGCTCCCAACATGCAGGTACACTCTCTAAGATATTACTGTTGTTTATCCTTCCTTCTAAAAGGCTGGAACATCAGAGAGATGATAATATGACATGCAAATGAATTGGATTTGTAAACAAAGTCACCAGTCTCACTTTCTCCTTTGAAGCCATCTGAGTCCAGTGCCCAAACTTAGATCAAAAGTTTTGGAGATGAGGTCAGCAAGGTGGTACAGTAGATAAGGCATCAGCCCTGGAAGTCAGGAGGATCTGAGTTCAAATTTGGTCTCAGACACTTAATTAACACTTCCTAGTGTGTGACCCTGGGCAAGTCATTTAATCCCAATTGTCCCAACCAAAAAAAAGAATAAAAAAAAAAGAATTCTGGAGATGAACCCTAATGCATGGGAAACAATGGCCTTTTTCAGTCAAGGTGTTTAACAGTACCCTTTCAATAATTAAAGCTAGGTAAGAAAGAAGTGAGACCAAGAATGGCCTTTTTTACCTAGCTAAAATATATCTATAACAATCTGGGAAGGGAAGATCTTCAGAGTTTCTGGTTAAAACAGAAACAACTGCTATTTACATTCATCCGAGGACAATCAAGACCCAAAAGTCAAATGGGACTTAGCCAGGACATTTTGTTGGCCAATAAATGACAGCAGAGTGATCTGAGTTTAAAACACCCAAAATAATAAAGCCCTTCTTTAAATCAAAGGGAGTAACTAAAAATATTTTATACTTGCTTATCATACCTTATAAATTACCATTGGTTCAAATTTATGATACTATAAGCATATTTTAATATGTGCTACATGCCAACTATTTAGTAAGGAACCCATTTTGTGAGTAATGCATAAAGTATATTTATGATCATTTTACAGAATGAAGTATAAACTTCATTCTTTTACAAATGGCTTATCTCTGCATACATGAACATGTCAATTCTACTTAGAATTTATTTGATGCCTCATCCTTTGTCAGGAATATGATCCCCAGAATCCCTATAGAAAAAATACATTCAAGAATTGCACATGTTTAACATATATTGGATTGCTTGCCATCTAGGAGAGGGGATGAGAAAAAGGGAGGAAAAATAAATTTAGAACACAAAATTTTGCAAAGGTTAATGTTGAAAATTATGTATGCATGTTTTGAAATAAAAATAAAAATAAATAGCTTTAATAAATAAATATTTATTTGAAATATAAAATAAAATTGCTTTAATAAATTAAAATTAAAAGCTTTAGTAAAAAAATATATTCAGTAAATGAAATATATTTCATTTAATTCAATGAATTAAAAAAAAAAGCAGACACTGCTTAAATGTGGTTTTAAAAAAACAAACAAAAAAAAATCCTTAATTGGGTTAATAATTCCCAGAAGTACTATCACAGCAAGCTTCTCTACATTAACAAATTTGTATATACAACACATAACTAAGCAAATTCTCAAGTATTCTCCCTACTCTTTATCTCTTTAGGGGTTGGGGAGGGGGGCAATTGAAGGTAAGTTATTTGCCCATGATCACATTAGTGTTAAGGGTCTGAGGCTATATTTGAACTCAGGTCCTCCTGACTCCAGGCCAGTGCTCTATTCACCTAGTCATCTAGCTGCCCATCTCCTTACTCTTTAACAAAATGTTTAGTAACACAAAGACACCACTAATAGAGCTGTACATGATTGATCATGTTATTCATTCTGTTTCAGCAATAGGTCAAAATCTGTAGTTACAAAATGACCTTAAAACTGCTTTTTCCCAATAGTGATAACTTATACTTTGACATTTTTCAAAGCATCCTTTTTTTCAGGTAATTGTTCACAGAAAAAAAAAATCCTTGTTTGAAGAAAAATACTTATTTAATAAATCTGAAATATATACTATGCTAAGAGAAGCAGAAAGACAAAAGCTATTGTTTCACCTCAAATAATTATCCAGAAAGTTTCCGTTTTTGCAGCTATAGAAACAATTTTCCAATAACAGAAAAACTATTCCACAAAGTGACATTCTGTACAATAAAATGGAGTCTCAAAAGTTTCCCTATCACTCTTCAAGGCAATGTCATCATTCTAGTCATTCCCTATCTTCTTCACAATCTTACTCCTCACTCTCATTCACCCCACATACTTAGGCCATCAGATGGCCAATCTTCATTATCATTCTAGAAGAGACCTATCTCTACATTTACAGTCACCACCCTAGTTCAGGCCTTCATCATCTCTCATTTGCCTTCTACTTGGATTCCCCACCTTGTCTAGTCCAATCAAACCTCTCTCTTCATAGCTGCCCAAGTGATTTTCCTAAAACTCAGATCTAATATTACCCACACTCAGCAGCCCCCTATTATCTCTATAATCAAATATCTACTGGGCACTATTTAAAGCTCTTCACTCCTCAAAAATTATCAGCTGTGCATACCCTTTGATCCAACAGTGTCTCTATTGAACTTGTATCCCAAAGTGATCTTAAAGGAGGGAAAAGGACCCAAATGTGCAAAAATGTTTGTGGCAGCTCTTTTTAAAGTGGCAAGAAACTGGAAACTGAGTGGATGTCCATCAATTGGAGAATGGCTGAATAAGTTATAATATATGGACATTATGGAATATTATTGGTCTATAAGAAATGATCAGGAGGAAGATTTTAGAAAGTCCTGGAGAGACTTACAGGAACTGATGCTAAGTGAAATGAGCAGAACCAGGAGATCACTGTACACGGCAACAAAATTATATGATGATCAATTCTAATGGATGTGGTGGCTCTTTCCAACAATGAGATGATTAATGCCAGTTCCAATGGTTTTGTGATGAAGAGAGCCATTTACACCCAGAGAGAAGACGGTGGGAACTGAGTGTGGATCATAACATAACATTCTGACACTTTTTGTTGTTCATTTGCATTTTTTTCTCATTTTTTTCCTTTTTCATCTGATTTTTCTTGTGCAGCAAGATAATTGTACAATTATGTTTACATAAATTGTATTTAACATATATTGGATTACTTGCTATCTCGGGGAGGGGGAAGGAGGAGAAAATTTGGAATACAAGGCTATGGAAGGATCAATGTTGAAAAATGATCCATGCGGAAAGAAGGAAGGAAGAAAAGAGGGAGGGAGGCAGGAAGGGAAGAGAGAGAGAGAGAGAGAGAGAGAGAGAGAGAGAGAGAGGGGGGGGGGGGGAAGAGAGAGAAAGAGGAAGAGAGAGAGAAATATCTCTTTACAAGTCACGTTTGATGGGATTCCTTGGTAAATGGGTAGGTCATAGGAAGAAGCAAGAACAGGAAAAGATTTAAATTACTGTCCAAACAACTCCTGAAGCAATCAAGGAAGAGCACTGACAAGATTATTTCTTTAAGAGGACCTTTGGTTATTCCTTGTGAATTTTCCTTGCATTGACAAAATGATCGTGATCCACAGTTACATTATCCAATTAGAAAATTATGATGGCAAGCCCAAGTTTATTTTTCTCCTGTAGTGGTGCCCCTATCCCCTACTAACTTATTAAAAAGATTAGCCTACTTATTAATCATCCTAATAGCTAACTCCTTTTTGGAAACTCAGCCAGTCAATGGTATTATAATAAAATTTTTGCCTCTTGATTTGGGGATGGTCTAAGCCTACAAATTCTTTTGAGATACCATCCTGAAACTTCTGTTCAATTCCTCCATTTTTATTGATGTTTTGTTTTTATAAAAAATATATTTATAGATAACTACTAGCTAGTGAGAGGTCTCTTGCAATGGAAACAAAGTAAAACAGTTCAGTACAGTGATTTCATCTAAAAGTGCATGCAACATTGTTCATCTTTTGCAGCCCCCCCCCCCCCCAGCTTTTTAAAAGAAGTTAGCTGACATCAATTCTCCCTATATTGTGTGTCTGTTTCTTTGTGTGGGTCTAAGTGTGTGGGTCTTTCTTTTTGTCTCTATCCATCTATGTCCCCATATCTCCATCTGTCTTTCTCGGGTCTGGGTCTGCCTCTGTCTCTTTGTCTCTGTCTGTCTTTCTGTCGACCGTCTCTCTCTGTGTCCTGTGTCTGCCTGTTGTTTGTTTCTCTCTCTCTCTCTCTGCCTGGCATCCGTCTCTCTTTGTCTGTCCGTTTCTCTCTCTGTCTGCCTGCTGTCCGTCTTTCTCTGTCATCTGTCTCTCTCTCTGTCTGTCTGTCATGCCCCCCCGCCTATTGTCCTCCCCCACCGTGTGTGTCTCTATCTCTCTCGTCTGTCTCTCTGTCTCTTGTCTGCCTGTCTCTCTCTCTCATCCATCTCCCTCTCTCTCTCGTCTGTCTCCCCCTCTCTCTCTCGTCCGTCTCCCCCTCTCTCTCTCATCTGTCTCTCTGTCTCTCTCTCTACTCTGTCTCTCTCATCTGTCTGTCTTTCAGTCTGTCTGTTCATCTCTCTCCATTTGAATCTCTGTCTGTCTCTCTCCATCTGTCTCTCTGTCTGTATCTCTCTCCCCATCTGTCTCTCTGTATCTCTCTCTCCATCTGTCTTTCTGTCTGTCTGTCTCTCTCCATCTGTCTTTCTGTCTGTCTGTCTCTCTCCATCTGTCTCTCTGTCTGTATCTCTCTCTCCATCTGTCTCTGTCTGTATCTCTCTCCATCTGTCTCTGTCTGTATCTCTCTCTCCATCTGTCTCTCTGTCTGTATCTCTCTTTCTCCATCCATCTTTCTCTCCCTGTCTCTCCACTTCCACATCATGAAAAAACAAAAAAGGAAAAAGAAATGTCTTGCAAAAATATACTCAAGCAAAATTAGTTCTCCCAGTGACTATTTATGCAAAAATATGTTTCATCCTGTATCCTAAATCCATGGGACATCAAGTTTCACCTTGGTCCTCTAAAATCATGAATGATCATTATACTAATCATAGTGCTTACAGCTTCAATGTTGCTTGTTTTTCCATAGCTGTCATTGTATAAATTGTTTTTCGGATTCTTTCTATTTCTCTTTCCATCAATTTGTAAAAGATATCAAATTTGGCCATTTGCTCATATTACTATAGTTTTAATTCTTCTGGCTCTGTTCATATATTGTTCCATGGTTTTTAAAAATTATCTATTTCCTCTCTTCTTACTAAAATATAATAGTATTTAGTAGCATTGATTTAATGCAACTTACTTAGCTCTTTTTCGAGACATCTTAGTTTTCAGTTTTGTCACCATAAAAAGAGCTGCTATAAAAATTTTTTCACATAGTCCTAGCTGGATTCAAAGAGCATGCATTACATTAATTTTGGGTGTATAATTCCAAATTGCCATCTAGAATGATTGTTCCAATTCACTGGTCCACTAATAGTTCATCACAGTGTCCATTTTCCCTCAACCCTTTGAAAATTTATCATGTTCCTTTTCTGTTCTCTTTGCCACTATGAGAATAATGTAGAATATCAGAACTTTTAATTTTAACTTTTTAATTAGCAACAATTTGGAACATTTTTTTTCCTATATAGCTTTTTAGGGAAAGAAACCTTTTCCTAAAACTGAGTTTTCATATCTTTAAACCATTTATCAAATGGATCCTTTTTTTTCTTAATTTTTTTCTTAAAAATTTGAGTTCATTTTTTATGAAATGAAGACCTTGAAATAAAATAAAGCACGAAAATGAGACCTTTATCAGAGATATTTGCTGCAGAAATTTTTTCCTAACCATTTCCTTCTCAACTTTAGCAATATTAGATTTGTTTGTGCCAATTTTTTAAAAATTTTTTTCAAATAAAATTCTCCATTTTACTTCCTATGATCCTATATATTTCTTGTTTGTCAAGAACTCTTCTCCCATTCATGGATCCATAGATAATTTTCTCGATGATTCTCTAATTTGTTTATGATATGACCTTTTAAATATAGTCTTCTCCAGTATAATAAAAATAACAATACTCCCTAAAATTATTTATTCAATGCCATACCAAACCACTTTGCTTTACAGAACTAGAAAAATAAAATTTATATGGTGAGGGTAAAAAAGATCAAAAATCTCAAGAGAAGGAAGACTGAAAAGCAATGGGAACAAAAGGAGCCTTTGCAGTACTAAGCCTCAAGCAATGCTACAAAGCAGTTATTATTAAAAACAATTTGGTGCTAGTTAAAAAATAGTGAGACAATGTCTTTCTAGTCTTCTTACACATTACTCCCATTCACAAATTCAACTGTCCAGGCATCCAAACACACTGGCTTATTTGTTATTCCTTGAATATAACACCCCATCATGCCTTTGCACAGGCTGCCTCTGCTGCTCCACGCCTACAATGCTTTCATCTCCTCCTCTTAGAATCCTGAGGTTTCTCCAAGACCCAGCTCAAGCAGCACCTACTGCACATTCCAGATGTCTAGCTATGTGTATGTATGTGCATAAGACATCTCTACTTCTACCAGTACTTTGTCTTTTAAGTCTACTCACTGACATTTTTGTTTTGTCCCCAATTTGAATGATAAGATCTTTGAGGGCAGAGAATGTTTCAATTTTTATTTTTGCATTCCTAGTATTTAGGGTAGACCCAACACACACTAAGTGTTTAATAAATTATTGATTGATTGCAAAAGGGTTAAAAAGGAAATAACTGGAACTAATCAGTTTATCCAATAAGCACAATATAGCAGAAATTCTTCTTTATCAAATAGATTATAATAATCTGTAATATGCATACCAAACAAAGCAGAAGACTAACCAGATGCTTCATGACAATGAATGTAAAAGTTGCATATGGTACTGACAAATATGTGTATTCTTTAGCAATCCCATTTAGAAGATGCCAAGTCTTTTAGCTTTAGTTTCCCCAGCAATTTGTTCAGTTCTTTATTTTCCCTTTTCTTTAACTGTCTGTTACACATCCAAAACTGAAACTTTGAAATCTCCTGTCACTATAGTATGTTACTATTATTGTAGCTCAACTAATGTTTCCTTTATGAATTACGTTAAAGCATTTTGAAGTATAAGGCTAATATTAGTTTGTTCTGATTTCGTCATAGAACAATGCAATTTCCTAGGTTCATCCTTTTTAAATGTTTTTTTTTTATTTCTTTTGCTTTGCTTTATAGCCTGATCACATTTTTTTTTTAATCTTGATGCAGTAAGTGTCTCATTTTTATTCTGTCTATGTCTTTTAGGTGTATTTCTTGAAAGCAACAGATTGTGGGGCTTTCTTTTCTCATCATATCTGTCATTCTTTTTCATTTTATTGGCTTCCTGGATTACATTCCCATTTAAAGTTATGGAGCTTAAGTTTACATTTTCATCTTTTTTTTACTCTTTCCTAAATTAGGATTCTTCTACCTCTCTTATATAACCCCAATACTATGTCTCTCTATTTTACCTTAATCTGTTTTAGGGTATACTCAAATTTCATTAGCTCTCTTCCTCTCACCCTTCCCATATTTCTCTAATTTTAAGAGTTTTATTAGTTCCTTTTGCTTCTAGCTTTTATATGGCTATTTAATTCTTCCTTTCTTCTTTTTCCCCCTGTCATGTAAGCAGTCAAGGAAAATCCTTCCTATCTTTCTATTCATTAGCTTTTTAAATTTTACTTTCTGTGCCTTTTTCTAAAAATAGTTTCTTCCCATTTTTGTCTGTTTCTTTTTCTAGACTTTTTTTCTTTGATGCATGGTCCTTACACTTACTTGGTTCTTTAATTTTTACTACAATACTATTATTATATATTACTATATATATATAGTATATAGTATAGTATAATATATAGTAGTATAGTAGTAATATCATATATTACTATTATATATTTATTACTATTGGCCTAAAATCTTCTGAGTTGCCATTGTGTTCCCTCTAAAGATTCTTGTGTCATTGTCTTTCTGTCCCTAACTGCTTTATTTTTTTGTTGTGTCCCAATCTTAGAAATAACAATTTCTGCACATAAGAAAGAGGCTACTGCCCTGTGTCCCTGATTGTGCAACTCATTACTAACCATGATACTCCCCCTTGGCCATCATTTTTTCCCACTGGCCTAGAAATCTCTTCTCAGAGTTCATGTCCTCCCATTCTTCTGGATGTTAATAGTCACCAAGGACACTGAATCTCTTTTAAAGGCAAGATGATGATCAATAAGCAAGGCTTTTCTGATTCTGTGCCTTCAATAATGAAATTGCAAATAATGTTGATCACATCCATTGTAAAGTTACCATCTACCTTTACAGAATCTTTCTCCTCTCCATAAAGCATTCTTTAGTAGTACCCTATCCTAGCACTAAAACAAGATTATCTCCTTTCCCTTCCCCTTTTTTCAACCACACCCTTTGCAATTAGCCAATTCTTTAGGAGATACTCTTCTGAGATTATGATAGCTATTTTTTTCTTTGATTTGATGAAGGTACATCACATATTCAATCACTTCATCATTTCATCTTCTTTCCCCTTTTATGTAGCCTCCTATTTTATAATTTAGTCTCAGAAAATACTAATGAATTTACGTGCAAGCAGGGTATTATAAGGTTCACTCCATGATATTTCAAACTTGTTTCTTCATTATTCTTCCTTTTTGACTTCTGCTTTTACTCCTTGTCTCCTCATGCATATTTGGCTCCAGAGAGCTCTGGAGGAAAAAGTAAAGGGGTAACTTTGCACAGTCCTCCCTCAGTGAAAGCCAATTCCCTTGCCCATCATGGCATCATCTCTCTGATGTCATGGTCCTCCTCCATAAGTAGAAACTACCTCACTCACTGAGTGAGGAACGCAAAAACACACACACACACACACACACACACACACACATACATGTCCCTACCATTCAGTCTTTCTTCCTCTCTCCATTATGAGAGGTCATGATTGGTGGGGGAGGGGAAGTGAGGGGGAGGCCTAAGTATTGGTCTTGTTGGTCACATGAGGAAGTTGGCAGCAGTTCTTAACTCTTTTGGGGGGGGGGGGGAAGAGAAAGGGATATATGCACCCTTGTAGAAATCTAATAAAGCCCAATGACTCCATCTCAGAATAATTTTCATTATAATTTTTTAAATACATAAAATAAAATGCATTTAAAAGATTAACTGAGACCAATTATACAGAAATAGTTGTATAAAATTTTAAACTTAAGATCCCATAATCTGAAAACTCAGATCCTTCCACAAACCTCTACTGTCCTCTCTATAAGATTCCTTCAACTCATCAAGTTTCAAGGAAACAATCATTACCACTTGAACTACTTTAATTCTCTCCCCTAAATAGTTTCCCTGATTCCAGTCTTTTCCCTTTCCAATCCAGGTCCCACATAGCTACTAAAACAATTTTCCACAAACTTTCAGTTGTTTCCTGTTGCCCCAAGAGTAACACACAAAATCTTATCTTGCTACTTAAAAGCCCTCTTCTTTAATGTTCCTCCAAATCAGCAGAATAGAATAGAAAAACAATACATAACAGTAAATGATTTTAGTAACCTTGTTTAACAAATTTAAAGATTTAAGCTTTGGGGATAAGAATATGCTACTAAGTAAAAATTGTTGGGAAAGCTGGAAAGCAGTATAGCAGATGCCATTTACCAACATAATGTCAAAATGGATACACAACCTCAATATAAATGGAGATATCATAAGAAAACTAGAGCATGGAATACATTACCTGACTTATGAAGAGGATAATATATGAATAAGCAAAAGATAGAGCACTATAAGATGTAAAATGGATCATGTTGACTATGTTTAATTAAAATGCTTTTGTATAAATAAAATCAATTGGAAGAATTTTTAATACAGTTTCTTAGGTAAGTCTCACATCTCAAATATATAGAAAGAACTTTGTCAAAATTTTTAAGAATATGAGTCATTCCCCAAATGATAAATGATCAAAGGATAGGAAAGTAGCTTTTCAATGAATACATCAAAATTATATAATATAAAAATGCTCTAACTCACTGATTAGTGAAATGCAAATTAAAATTTTAAGATATCATCTCATACCTATCAGACTGGTTAAAAATGATAGAAGGGGAAAGTAAAAAAGTTGGACAAGATGTGGAAAAACTGGAACACTAATTCACTGTTAGTTGAACAGGGGGTTGATCTAAGCATCCTGGAGAACAATCTAGTGTAATGTTCTCTTCTCTAAAAATAATGTTCTCTGTGAGCAGGTTTCTTGGGGAGCTTCTGGAGCTGGCAGCCTTAGTTTCAGTTCTGTATAATAATCACCTCAAATGCAGCCAGCTGTTAAAGTCCAGATCCTTTCTTTTCTCCTTCCTTCACTTGGAGCTCAGCTAGCTTTCTGGAGGCCTTTCGGATCTTGGTTTCAGTGTTCTCCTAAGGAAAGTCTGCCATCTCTTCTTTGTCTTCATTCTGCCCAACTGAATCCTGGCTTCTCAATATCCCAGAGTGTTCCTAGTGGGCTTGTACTTTTTATATGCTCTTTTAGAGGTGTGAACTCAAAGGTTGACTCCTCCTCCGAGAGTGGGACTGTGGGCTTCTAACTTGTGAATCTTCTCCACTCCTCTCTGACTTGTGAATCTTGTAGAATGAGTACTAAATACATTAGTGAGCTAGAGAACTGTTAAGTACCACGCTAAATTAGATTTAACCATTGTCTCCTCTATTCCATTTAGTACCTTGTTTCAAGTTCTGGCCCATAACATCTCCTTGTAGGATGAGATCAATTCCACTGTACCTTGTAAGAATCGTAACAATCTTGAATTATGCTCAAAGAGTTATTTAAAAAAATAGTATATATACTCTTTTGACCCAGCAATACCACTATTAGACATGTTTTCCAAGATGATTAGGGGAAAAGGAAAAGAACTTTTATGGTCTAAAATATTTATAGCAACTCTCTTTGTGTTACAAAAAACTGGAAATTGAGGAGATGCCTCTCAATTGGGGAATGGCTACTAAACAAGTTATAGTATATGAGAAACTACTAGCTGGACGATTTTAGAAAATGTGTAAAGACTTGAATGAAATAATGAGTGAAATGAGCTGAACCAAGAGAATATCATACACAGTAATAGTAATATTCTTTTAGAACTTTGAATGATTAAGCCATTGAGTATTACAAACACTTACAATCGACTACATAGGACCTATGAAGGAAGATGCAATCCACATTCAGAAAAACAACTGAAACAGAAGTATGCAGAATATGATTTTACATAAATGTACACACATATATGCATACATATATACATGCATATATGTGTGTATTGGTAACCACAGCAGAGAACAAAACTTAGAAGCACAGAAAAGGGCAGCTTTGAAAACAATGTGTATTTTATTCCGTATAGTTTTTCAAAAAAGCAAACAAGTATGAAATGAAAACTCATGGTTTTATAATAAATCCTCTTTTTTACATTATGCTGTCTACATAGAAGTAACCTTTTCCTTTTTGTCTTTTTGTACTTAAGTTCAAAAATGAATAAAAATTCTTTTAAAGGATTTAGTTGACTATTGAAGAAAAGATTTAGGATACTGATATCATTTCCTGAGCACTACAGAACACAATCATGCAATGACCTCTGATGCACAATTCAGGGGAGGGGCTTGAATCCACTCAAAAGTGCACATAATCTATCATTATTTAATATAAATTTCCTACCACATTTAGGTAAATTTAGCCAAAACCTTTACTTTGGGCAAAGGTCTTGAATGACCTACAGGTGTCTAATTTGTTCCAATATTGAAGCTAAATTACCAGAGACCTAATCTTAGGTCCCTAAGCATATCCCAGAACAGCATTGTTCCAAGTGGAGAGGGGAAATCAAGTAATGAGGCAGATGGCCAGATATCCAAGGTAAATAGATGTTTCTGGTGGACTGCACATTTTGAGTCAACAGTATAATATGGCAATCAAGAAAGCAACCTACAGAGCCACAAGCATTTAGATATAAGTTGTTGTGCATCCCACTATATTCTTCCCTTGTCAGATCATATCAATTATAATATTTTCTGTTTTAGGTACCACATTGAAGGAGAATATTGATAAGCTAATATAAAGAGTATACACAACACATCTGTAGAAGAAAAAAGGAGGCAGGGAGAGGTACTGATTTGTTGTACCTGGCCACAAAAGATATCTTCGGCCTTGCTGTAAATAAAATTTGAGCTATCCAAAAGCAGAAGAGTTTTATACTTATGAGCAAAGGGGTTCTGCTATAATTGAGGACTTTAAGCAAAAGATGGATAATCACATATCAAATGTGTTATAAAATATATCCTATTCCAGATAAAGATTAGAAAATGAACATTGCATTAACCTTCCAGTTCTAAAACTCTTTATTTTTTATTGTCTTTATTTTTCTCCCTGATAATCCAAGCCATTAATCAATTTCCCCACCTTACCTCCACATACAAGTACTGAACAAAGCTTGCTCTCCACCATTTTCTAAATGTAAGAAAGATGTTTCTCCTCAATGGAAATAACAAACATGACTACTGGTAGCAATAAAGATTGCTCTAACCATCTTGAAAAGCAATTTGGAATTAATTCAATAAAAGTAACAAACATACCAAGAAAGTAGATAAAGAAGTTGTGACTGATCCAACCACTCTGAAAAACAATATGGAACTATGCCCAAGGACTATCAAACTGTACATTCTCTTTGATTAAGCAGTGTCTCTACTGGGCCTGTATCCCAAAGAGATCATAAAAAAGGGAAAAGGACCTACATGCGCAAAAATGTTTGTAGCAGCCCTTTTTATAGTGGCAAAGAACTGGAAAATGAGTGAATGCCCACCAATTGGTGAATGGCTAAATAAATTATGGAATATGAATATTATGGAATATTACTGTTCTATAGGAAACCATCAGAAGGATGACTTCAAAGAGTTACACGAACTGATGCAAAGTGAAGTGAGTAGAACCAAGAGAACATCATACACAGCAATAAATTTGTACAATGATCAATTTTGATGGACATGGCTCTTTTCAACAGTGAGGTGATTCATACCAGTTCCAATGGTCTTATGATGGAAAGAGCCATCTGTACCCAGAGAAAGGACTTGTGGGAACTGAGTGTGAATCACAACATAGTATTTTCACCTTTTTTTTTGTTGTTTGCTTTTTCATTTTTTTCCCTTTTTGATCTGATTTTTCTTGTACAGCATACTTGTGGAAATATGTATAGAAGAAGTGCACATGTTTAACATATTGGATTACTTACTATCTAGGGTGGGGAGAAGGGAGAAAGGAAAAAATTGGAACACAATATTTTGCATGGGTGAATGTTGAAAACTATCTATGTGTGTTTTGAAAATAAAAATCTTTATTAACAACAACAAAAAAAGATCCAAAGTTCAATGCTAAAGACCCACACAAAAGAAAGTAATTATTATACCTCTTTTTATAATAACAAATAGAGAAAAAGTAGATGTCTTCCATCTACAGAGAATGGTTAGTAAGCTATGCATATATGTGTTTATACACACAAGAGATATAGGTATAAACTTGGATGTAGATATGCTTCTGAGACGGAAAACCTGACACATAAGAAACTCTTGGCAAGTAACTTAGCCTCCCAAAGTCCAAGGATTCTCAAAGACAGGTTGCAAAGAAACCGGAGCCAACATATATCAGAAGATGTTCCTCTTTGTATCTAAAGTTCCTAAATAAGTTAATTAGCATAGGAAGATTAAAGACTAAAAGTGAGTCATAAGTTTAGGAGTGGGAAATAAAGAACAAGATAAACAATATACACAATGACAATATAAAGGCAAAGAATAACAGCAATTAAAAAAAAACTTGTTATGTAACTATAAACATTAACCCCATCACCAAAAAGAAATATGTAAATTTACCTCACTTTCTTCTTAGAAGCATAAGAGGGCTATGCATGTGGAACTACCTGTACAACAGACACTTGTTTATTCTTTGTCTTAAAGAATAACTCTTTAGGAGGGGAAGGCGTATATTGAAAGAATGAAGATTAAAAAAAAAAATTTTTTTTTTTAAGAAAAAAGAGAAACAGTAAGCATGTTTACTACTAAAAGAAGCTCTTAGGGAGAGTTTGAAAAACTGATTTGTCCCACACAAAATTTAATGAATAAAGTTCAAGATGAAACTAGCAGTACCCTAATTTAGCTAGCTATTTATCACTTGGAATGGAAGTGATTGAAAGGGCAGAGGGCATATAAACTTGGTCTCCCCTATTCACCTTTTTCCTATTCTACTCTCTCCTTCAGAGTGTGGATTTACTAAAGATGCATTGTGGTAATTATAATGAACATGTTGTAACATAGGAGGAATAAGAAGAGTGACATTTTTGTAGGTTTTATTTCACAGTGAGCTGAAATTACTATACCTAACAAATATTAAAAGTTGCTTTACCAAGCAGCTAGTGTAGTGTAGTGGATAGAGCACCAGCCCTGAAGTCAGGAGGACCTAAATTCAAATCTGGCTTCAATCATTTAACATGTCCTGGCTGTGTGACCCTGGGCAAGTCACTTAATCACAATTGCCTCAGTCAAAAAAAAAAAAAAAAAAAGTTGCTTTACAAAATGTAACCAAATCTTGAAAGGAAAAACTGCTGGGTCTTAATACAAAAACAAAATACAATGCTACCTTTCAATCTACATTGCCAATACACTGATACATTCACAGAAGCTTCTAATTGTAATGTCTTAATTTAATGATACTACTTCAAGTCTAAATTGTCTACATCACTTAAAGATAAAAGCAGACATGCTCTGTAACTGTGTTAGTCATTTTTCAGGAAATGGAATAAAATTAGAGTTAACAAAAACAAAAAGCTTATATAATTTCATTTTTAAATATATCAAAAAGGAGTATTTGATAATATTGGACTGAATAATTAACCTTTTTTGTCTGTAACGTGAAGAATTACCTCAATTTTACTGCTGAAAAAATTAACAGTAACTAACAATTCCTTCCCCTTCCATTAAAAAAAAGAAAAAACTACAGGGAAACTAGAATTATAACTCAAAGTTTTCTTCTTGCTTCAGCAGATCCTACTATCTTTTAATTAATACTAGATAAAAGTATCAGTTTGTTATCAACTTTCTTGATATTTGTCTTCCTGAAATAATAAACTGTTCAGTTCTTTTTTCAGTCATGACGCCATTTGGGGTTTTCTGGCAAAGATGGTGGTTTGCCATTTGCATCACCAGCTCATTTTACAGATAAGGAAACTGAGGTAAACATGATTAAGTGACTTGCCCAGGGGCACATTGTTAGTAAGTTTTTGAGGAGGGATATCAACTCAAGAAGATGAGTTTTCCTCGACTCCAAGCCAACCACTTAACCACCTAGCTGCCCCAACAAACTTTAAATGCTTTAAATACTTAACTATATTATCTACATGTCAAATATTACATAAAATATTTTCAAATTATGTAAAATAAATTCAAAGAATTTTTCAAAATAATTTCAAAATTTTGATTAGGTTCACTGTTGTAAACATATCCTTTTATTTTCACAGTAATGTTAAAAGTTTGCAACTTCTTGAAGAGCAACTTTAAGTTTTGTCTGTAGTCCATAAACTTCAAGTGTCATAGACGCATAGAAAAGAATTATGAGGACAATGTTTTAATCACTTTCCCTAACCTCATTAACTTGCCACATTTTCCACTACCACAAGAAATTATCGTTAATGCAAGAGGTGGGGGAGTGGAGAATTTTCCCAATACATTTTAGTTTCTGAATTACTTTGTATCTTAAAACTTGCACACCAAAAAACGCCTTCAAAAGAAAATCGATTCTTTCAATTTATGTATAGTAACTTAACTATATTTGTATAAAGGGTCGATTTCAAAACTTGTCAATTTTATAACACCATAGAATTGAGCGCCTCATAGCTACAATGTGAAGAACAGCAAGAACTTCCCACTCCACAAGTACTAAATGATACCGAAAACACAATTCAAAGCTGACAAGGAAAAAAAAAATCAACCAAAACAAATTAAAAAGGAACCCATTGTTTTCCGGTTTTGATTTTTAAGGCAAAAAATAAATCACCATCAATTAAAGTTCACCAATGATCTCATTCCTCAGTATCCTTTAGAAACAGGCTTCAGACGCTAATACAGACCATGTGTTTTGTTACTTGGCACAAGGGCAAATGTTTGCAGGACTTCTTTGTGCTCGAACCCTAAGCGAACCTAACTCCAGAGCCGACAAAGGGCCATCACATGGAATTTGGGACAGTTGCATCTCTATCAATAAATGCAGCAACGATTAAGTCACTGATCTTTATATGGGGCAAAACACACAAGCACGGGTTCTCAGACGGAATAAAAGCCAGCTATCACCTAGCAGAGTGAAGAGACTTTGACAAGAAGGGTTGCACCCTTCCCTGACATTCAGGTGCAATTTGGAAACTCTCCTGCCCACTTTTTTTTTTTTTTTTTTTGGGGGGGGGGTAGATATTCCCTCGGAGGTGAATTTCAACCTCGGTCACCGTCAGCCTTAAAGTAAAAGACGAAGCTAACCGCAGGGTCCCGTCCAACTGTGCCGGCCGCTACCCCCGAAAAACGTACACACGTACATACACACTTCCTCTCTCCTTCCTTACCTGCTGGAAGGCGCCCTCCCGGCGAAGGTTCTTTGGGTGGTCGAAGTGCCCTCGGTCCAGCATCAGGTACAGGGAGAAGATCACCACGCAAAAGATTGCGCTACCGAACACGGTGAACTGGCGGCTTAACTTCATTTTCCAAGGAGAGATGCAAAGCCTGCAGACCGACAAATCCCGCTCTCCCCTGCCCCGGCGCAGCACAGCACAGGGAAATTAAAGGGTTTAAGCTAGGAGGCAGGGGAAGCGGGGCAGCCCGCCCAGAGTCTGCACATCCAGCGGCTCCAGCTGCTGCCGCCACTACGTAGCCAGCTACCGCTGCCAGTGATCAAGGATCAAGGTCCCCCCGCCTTTGGCGCAAATCCCGCTCACGCCCCTCTCCCCTTCTCCGTCAACTTCCCTCCTCCCGTCAAGGCCGTGCCGGGAAGAGAGACAACCCCTGGACTTGGGCGTCCGAGCGCCCGGGAAGCACGCGTGGTGAGGGCAAGGAAAGGATACGTCTGGAGCCGGACGTCCTGCTCCAGGGGCCGGTCCAAATCGGAAGGAAAAGTTTGCGTGGCCCGGACCCAGCTGGGCAGAGGGTGAGTGGCTCCCCACTGCCCCAGGGGCGGAGCCACGCCGGGAAGAGGCCGGGAAGGTGTGGAATTGGACCCGCAACTTAACCCGAGGACTCGCAACCCAAAGGACCTCGCCCTGCCCGCGCCGCCCCCACCCGCTCCTCTTCCTGCCCCGACCGGGGCTTCGGCGGGAGGTGGAGTCTTCAGGCAATAAGAAGACGGTGTCCGGAGCCGAGCAGGGTTAGACCCCCGGTGGCCGGCTCTCTCCCGCCCCCGCCCCCCTTCTCCGAGGTGAGCAGAGAGGTGGAGGGGGGCGGGCAGACCCACCGGGACAGAAGGCGGGAGGGGAGGGAGGAAGAGGAAGGAGAGGAGGAGGGGCAGGAGGAGGTGGAGGTGGTAGTGGTGGTGGTCGTGGTCCCGGCAGTCCTGGCGTGACTCTCACGCCGGGAAGCCCGCTGCCTCTGCCGAAACAAGCAGCCTTCACAAGCTCCAGAAAGAGTCCGAGTCTTAAGGCGCGAAAGCCCCACGGCAGACACCGGAATGAGTGGCGACGATGGTCGAGACGGCGGCGGCGGCGGCGGCTCCAGCAAAGCCAGCCGAGGCTGTCGGTTCAGGCAGCGCCAGCGGCTGGAGAGCCGAGCAGCGCGCCCCGCCCCCTTCCCCTACGCACAGGGAAGAAATGGAAAAGGACCCCGCCCCGCGGAGACCAATCAGAGCCTGCCGCGGGCCGAGACTCTGCCTCCGCCTCCCCTTCCTCTGCTCCCCACCCCCACCTCTGCCTTCTCTTCGCCGCCTTCCCTCCCCCTCCGCCTCTGTTCTCCTCGCGGAGCGCCGACTTTCGGGGAGACTTCGGCTGGCCTTTGTGATGGGAGGAGAAATGTAGCGGGAGGCGTAGGAGATGCCCTTGCTGCAGCTGCCCCTGTCGCGGCTGTCGCCGCTTGACTTCCCTCCCCGGGTTTCTGACCTTGGTTTTCGGGCCTGCTAGCTCAAGGGAAGGGAACTTGCCGATTGCGGTGGGTAGTTAGAGAAGGGTGGCGTCCGGGGGTTCCTTCGGCTGGGATTCGTTGATCTTTTCTTCTCCCCATCTGCACTTCGCTGGCTTGCGGCAAAGGGGGAAGGGGCTTTGAGCAAACCGAAACAAGTTCCCCAGCATCGCCTCCACCTACACACTCACACCTGCTACACATTTTTAGAAAACATGCTCCACAGCTCGAACGGAGCCTAACTGCACGTGCAGCTTCTTAAAGATGCACGAAGGGATGGCTGCAAGGGAACATCCTTCTATGAATTAGAAAAGTGACACTATGCCCCAGGGGGAGGCAGGGGGAGGGAGGTGGTTGTTTTTTGGGCTATGAAAGACAGCATTTCTTATTGCTGGTCCTCTAGCAGGACTATTACAAAGCTAAGATGGTAAGAACCAAACCTCAAGGGGATGTCCTTCATGTTAAAAACAAAAATACTTAGGTTAACAGGCACATACCCTCGCAGCTATCTAAGCTACTGTGCAGATTTCTTTCCTCTTGGGTTACAAAAGTAGCGTGAAAGTATAGGTTAGATAATTTTGTAAAATAATAATATGCCAGAATTAATGCCCATTGTCTATCATATGTTTTAACCAACCGATTTTATTGTATAAGAAATTTCTGGTGCAGATCTGCAATTGCTGAGCAAAACTTGTTTAGGTTTGCTCAAAGCCCTTCTGTCCCCCCTCCTCTCCATCTTTGCTGCAAGGCAACGAAGTGCAGTCTAGAGGTTAAGTGACTTGCTATGGTAAGAGGTAAGTCTTGAGGGTTCCAAAAAATGCTATGCAGCTTTTCAGGATTTAGTCAGTCCAAGCTCATTAATCACCATCAAAAATGCAAAAAAAAAAAAAAAAAAAAGAACTAAGGGCAATGGATTTAGATAACCAATTTGATAGGGCATAATAATCTAGTTAAAGCAATGGTGTCAAGCAAAGAGTTTTGTGAAATGGTTGTAGTTTTGGAGTTTGTCCTTCATTTTTGAAAAGGACTATGATATCAGGGAGGTATGCCATAAACATACATGTGAATTGAGTTTAAGTGAGGGGAGGCTGTGCAAGATCACTCCCTTTACTTTTCCCCTCCAGAACTATATGAATACGAGTTATCAGGACAACTGGAAATGACTCTAGATGCAATGAGAGACATTGGCCTTTTAATGATTAAGGCTAAATAGAAATTGAGCTAAAGAATGGCCTTTTTTTCTGGGGCAGCAAGGTGGTGCAGTGGATAGAGCACTAGCTCTGAAGTCAGGGGGACCTAAGTTCAAATATGATTTCAGATACTTAACACTTCCTGGCTGTGTGATCCTACCCAAGTCACTTAACCCCAATTGCCTCAGCAAAAAAAAAAAAAAAAAGGAATGGGCTCTTTCCCTTAGTCAAAAAATAAATAAATAAATCTAAATAAATTTAGTTGGGAAAGACCCTCAAGATATCCCAGTCTGACCTTTTTTCTCTCTCCTAAATGCACATTTTCTGGTTTTCAAAATCATGCCAAAAACACCATTCCCATGCTCCCTTTATATTTCCATTGTGTGTCTCTTCCCAGTGCTCCTTAAAGGCAGGAACTTTCTTCTTACTTGTAATATTTGTTTCTCTTAGCACAAATCAAATGCTTTAAAAGTACCTGTTGCCTTCCTTCTTCCTTCATTTTAGAAGGGAGACATTAAACAATAATTGACACAAAATTTATACTTGAATACAACACTCACTAGGGCCCCGTATTAATGTTTCAGATACCACGCAGTTTGGGGAAAACAGCTTTTGAGCCCAGTTTTCTTGGCTACCTTTTGTTTGACACTTAAAACACTACCTCACTGGAATTCTTGAAGTTAACAAAGCATAAGGAACATAAGATATTTGGTAAATGTTCATGGTTCAGTGTAAAATGGGAAAGCAGGAATTTCTCTTTTGATTATAATGTAAAATTGCTATTAAACCATGCTGTAACATAGAATTTTAGATATACTTCAGGAGCCCTTTCTTCTCAATGAATGACTTAATTTCCAAATTAATGTTACAGAATCAGCTTGTACTAGCTGTATAAATCTGAAAAATTTAAAAAGAGCTGTGGAAATTAAAAAGAATTGAATAAAAGAACAAAAGGCTGATTTAAAAATTAAAGTAATATAAAAATAAAGTAACATTTATATTTAATATTTATGTAGTTGCAAAGAATTTGGATCAAAAGAATAATCTACTGGTCATGAGAAATCTTATGATTCTTTTTTCCCTTTCATAAAGTACCTTGTCCTTGATGATGGCTGTGATTTGCTATATCAGAAATAGCTATGATAAAGACATTTTACCTACAAATGATAATTCTTTCTTAGAAAGTGAAATAATTTCTTTTTTATATATTTCTTTGGTTATTTTTTTCCCCAGTCTGATCATCCTTGACGATTTTGGGCTTTCAAAAAAAAAAGTATTTGGCTTTCACAATTTTTTTCTGGTATTCACAGTATTTTCTGATTCTGCTGCCCTGATGTGTTTCCTATCAGTTGAAATTTACAAGCACATTTTTTTTGCTGCTTTACAGGAACAGTGAGCAACTAGACTCTCCTAAGAAATTTCCACAGAAATTTGAGATCTTTCTCTCAATCTTTTTCACTCTTGCTTGAGCCAATATAACTCAGATAAAAGCCACACATTCCCTTCCCCTAATTCTTACTTTTTTTTTTTTTATTGGCCTGAATCTGATATTAGATGCCTTTGTTTGGCAATAAGAAATTTACACCCCTTATTTAGTAGCTAATTAGACATATCTGTAATGATTTAACTAAAGCAAATGATGGATAAAGCAAATATTTTTGTGTTTATTTATTTCTAACTTGTATTTAGTTAGATCAAGTAGAGCATAGATAAACCCACCCAAAGAATGATAATTTGAGTGTAACATGAAATTAAAAGTAATTTAACTTTATTTGATTTGATTTTTGAAAGGAGAAAAATCCAAAATGTTTCACTCACCTATTTTATTAAGTTTAGCCGCTGCACCAATACCATGATAAACAAGAAAAAAAAAAACATCTCTAACTAATGAAGTAAGGTTGACAGAGAAAGCCTGAAGTACTGATAAGATTATAATACTTCCCTGAGATAAGCAGGGAAAGAAAGGTACTAATAGGAACCAGTTTGGCCTTACAGTCCTATCCTTGTGGAGGTCTTGGGAAACCCCACCTTACTGTATCCAATTAGAAAGCCAATTTATGATGTCAAACCCCCAAGATTAAATTTTCCCAATAAATTGCCTATTGCCTATGCCATCTTTGCTAAGATTCCTTTTTAGCCCAACATTCCCTCCCTCCCCCTTGCCTCATGTTATCTTTGTTCTAACACTTAGGTCCATGTCTTGTGGTATCTCTCTTCTTAGGGCTAATTAGCTCTTTTAGGGTGCTAAACTCCTGTGGATTTAGCCAGTCAAAGGCAAACTCACTTCATAGCTTATTCCCTTTCTCCTGGCTAATTGTGAATTCTACTAGATGAGTGAGACCAGATCAAATTTTCTCGAAAAGTCTATGAAATGGAATAAGTCAAACTAGGCCTAAGTCACGTGATCCTTATTCCCAGAGATCTGCAGAGCTGGAAGATCAGGCTTTGGGCCCAGGAGCAGAAAGTCATATGATCTCTAGGCCTAGCCATCTCTAAAGCTCAGACCTTAGGTCAGGAAGTAACATGAAGTGAAGTGACCCTGATGAGATTAGTGGCATTTTAGAGAGTTATGGGAATCCCCTTCTGGTCCGCTCAGGTCCTTCGTGAAAGAATTCACGAACCTGAAATATTGAATGGCAAAAGGGAAGTTTATTGTTGGATGAGAAGTCAGCTTTGCTAGGAAGACTGATTTCTGAGTGACAAAGTCCTGTTAGGGAAATGGAGGCTGGCACTGAGAAGAGAATGTCTTCATAGCAGGCAGGAGTCCTGGCAGCTATGGCAAAGAGGCAAAGCAATACTGCTCTGGACATTCTGCAAAGAATGAGTGAGCAGAAACCTATTTTGTGAGAAGATCTTGGTGGGGAGCTGGGAGCAGTTTGAGCTAATCAGACCAGAATGTTCCAATTGAATGAAATTATTTTGAAGGCTTTTCAGCCTGAATTTGTATGGGGATCCCCCATCAATGGGGGAAGGGGGTGATTTGCCTTAGAAAAAGCCAGCCAGGAGGATGTTTTCTCTCATAGATTCTCTGGAGTCTGGGAGGCCAGGAATCAAAGGGAACAGAATTTCAGAGATTTAATTTTACAGATCAAAAAGGGACAGTTTTTTATAGAGTTTACCCACATCAACCCCATAGGAAGTAGACATTAGTGATCACTGGTCAATGATGGTTACTTCCTTTTAGTCTATCCAATGAAAACACTTGGGTCCTTTGCTATTTAACCAGCTTCATTATTTCTGCCTCATCAGGTCTAACACACGTTGGGACCTGAGATGCCTCCTGGGTATGCTTGGGCCTCTTTCTGCAAGGACTAAATAAATGATCTCTCTTTGTACCTGAAGATATCTATGATTAGTCAAATTGGGAAGGGGGTTTAGCACCCAACCCATACATAGGGAATTTGTCTTTTCCCTCACTAATTGTTAAAACCTCTTTCCTTACTATTTGCTCTCCTAGTACTATTTCATATTTATCACTCCTGTTGGCCATTTTACCTCTTCATTTTGTCCATAACCACTTCTCATAAATAAAGGCATCTTTGGCAAAGAGAATGCCCTTGTGGTCTTGCATCTTAAAGCTAGTATTTCAAACTAGCTACTGTGGAAGGGTGAGATGCCCTAACAGCAATAGGGTCCCTAGGCAAGGGTTGCAGGTTTTGCAAAAGAATTCATCGTCCTGATCTCCTGGGAAGGTTTTTGGCAAAAAATGAGTTTATTTTCACCGAGAAACAATTTCCTCATCCAGCCAGTTCCAGATAGGAATTAGCAAAGATTTGGGTTTCACAACCCTGATTATGTTTCTTATACTCCTGGGCTAGAGAGTCACCTCCAGATAAATTGAGGGACTAATCAATAAGGTGTAGTAATTATGCCCCAGGCCAAGATCTCCAATTGAATTGTAGGTAGAAATTATTGTGTTGAGTTTCCCCTAGGAATAGGAGGGTGGGGTTTCTCCCAAAGGTTAGGAGGGGTTAGGGTTTTTCCAACCCAGGTCCACCCCCCCATCCCCCGCCAAAGATCAGGGGGATGCAGTTCCTATTACCCCATCATTTGATGCCTAACCTCATCATAACAATTTTGTAAAAACCTTCAAGTAGAGAAAAAATAATGATGTAAATAATTTGGGGGGTTTTATTTTTGTTTTTATTTTGTTTTATTTATGTTAACTTCAAAATAGAATTAGACTAGCTTCCCCAAAGGCTTTAAAATAG
This sequence comes from Sarcophilus harrisii, assembly GCF_902635505.1. NCBI lineage: Eukaryota > Metazoa > Chordata > Mammalia > Dasyuromorphia > Dasyuridae > Sarcophilus > Sarcophilus harrisii. Next base: position 202,125,450 of record NC_045426.1, read on the forward strand.
CCAAAAACTAAGTACTACCTCTCTTTTGTAATCAGGAGTAGTGGCCTGAGATTTGAAAAGAATCTTTTGTTCTTTACCCTTAGTCCTCCCACTGTAATTTTTCCCCTTTTAGAATGTAAGTTCCTTGGGAGCCAGGACTGGCTATGTAATAAGGGGTGGAAATTGATGTCTTGTAACTTCTGTAACATCCAGTCAATAAGGAATTGGGGAGGGACTTATGTTATAGGATAAGAAATAATATGCTGAAATAACTGTATGGATATGTATACATATATTGTATTTAACATATACTTTGATATATTTAACATGTATTGGTCTACCTGGCATCTGGGGGAAGGGGTGGGAGGAAGGAGGGGAAAAATTGGAACAGAAGGTTTTGCAAGGGTCAATGCTGAAAAATTACTTATGCATATGTCTTGTAAATAAAAGCTATAATTGAAAAAAAAAAGAAATAATATGCTGTCTTTGGAATTTCAAAGGTGTGTGACTGTCACTTATCTAGGTACCCATTCATGCAAGAACATTAAATAAATCATTCCTGCATTCATCAGTGACTCAATGGAATTCTGGGTAAGATATTTTGTTTCTTACATATATTATGAGTCTGGAATGGGATAACAATTTTAGATCAGTTTTTCTATTATCATAGAGAACTCTCAAATAGCAAACAAAAAACATTATTTTCCCCTCATTCTTTCCTACAGTGACTAGTAATAAAGTCATCTTTTATATAGTAAGCACTCAGTTAATATTTGCTGAGTAGGAAAAATTATAAAATACCTCAAGTAATATGTTTCTTTCCTTAGTGATATACCAGCACTCACATAATCTCCTTGCCAAATTGAGACATGGTAACCAATGACAGTAACTTTAGGGTATAAGCACATTTGAAAATCATTAAGGAAAGGAATAGGGACTTTGTTACTCTCTGATATAAAGGAACTCCTAAAAAAAAACTCTTCCAAATAGTCTTAATTTGAGACCAGTGAATTTTTTAACAAGTGTCTTTAATATTTATTTGAAACTAAATATAAAATAAGAAAAAATAAAGATAGAAAATGGAAACATTTTTAATTGTCATGTGCCCAGCAGAACATCAGGGAGGATAATATATGTAACAAATTTCCATGTCAAAAAAGCATATGTAATAATAGAAGAGATTATGTTTATGTCAATCTATCTTTCTTGTGGGGTTTTTTTTTGTTCTCTGTTGTGTTCTTTTTACTTTATTCATTTTTTTCCCTTTTCATCCCCTCCATCTCCTCCAAGCAGGCTACAGTTAAGCACAGATATTTATATTTTATACACACATATTCACACATACATATATATGTGCACTTACATATATAAACATACATCTAAAACAATCTTAATATGGCTGACTATAATATTGCTTTCTCTCTTGATTGATTCTTTAAAGTTTGACTTTGTCTGAGATCAATAATTACTAGCACTACTTTTTTTCTAATAAATTCTACTACTGCTCCTTGTTAGTGTGTTTGTGTATATCTCTTATTTCCCATTCCTGCTAACTCTTCTATTTAAGTCTACCTCTTAAATTGCCCTGCCATTACTTAGCCTCTTCTCCACCCTGGATCCCTCCCTTATTTTCCTTCCCACTCACCCTTTTCCTCCCTCTGTCACATTCTGAGTAATTTAAATATCCTTCTGTACCCCACCTTTTCCAACTGCATCTTAATATTTGGGGAAGTTTTACAATTTTTTTTTTTTTTTTTTTTTGCCTTTAAAAGCATCATTCTGAGGAGGAGTCTTTAGGCTTCTGCTGAGTTCATGCCAAAGAGTTCATGGACACAAAAAGTCCCTTCATACCAATACAAGTCAGCACCTGTTCTTCAATTTACAATCTTAAAGAGTTGCCTGGGGAATTCTTTAGTTACTTGTCCAGATTACATTGTTTGCTAGAGGAAAGAAAATGTTGCAAAATATTTCTGTTCCCAGTGCTTTAAGAGCTTCCCACATAGTAAATGCGTAATAAAGTCTTATCTACTCATTGATTTATTCATTATTGGGAATGATAGAACATGAAGACTAATCACACAAAAAAGTGAAAAAGCAGTAGAGGGAAAAATAAGAGAGAACTTAATTTGAGACCCAGCTAACACCACTCCCAAAACTTTTATAAGTAAAACTAAAAAGAGTACAAAATAAGGCAGATCTATTGAAATCTGCAGCTTACAACTTTGCATTTTCATTCCACAGGTCTCACTATTTATACGGTATGATTATTCTTGCTGAAACTATAGATTTCTTTGATTTGGGGGGGAAAAAAGATGAAGTCTTTAAGATGTTCCTCAAGGTTTGTCTTTTACTCATACAGTAGTATTCCTTAACTGCTGTGGCCAGATCATAGGTACAGATTTAGGAAAGGCACCAAAAGGTAGGACACATCCTCAGCAAAGGAAAATATGTAGGCTGTGCTCAGCAAAGTCCAAAAGAAGAGAAACTTTTTACATACAGAGGTTCTGTCAAATCAACCAACACTTAACTAAAGTATCTTGTTATATACAATCACCTGCTAAAAGTACTTTAGCTTTTGTTATAACACAGATCAGAGCCTCTTGAACTTTTTCCACTTATGACCTGTTTTCACTTGAGAAATTATGTGACCCTGGGTATAGAAGTTTACAAAATATGTATACAGATCAAGCATTTACTAATAATAAATCTTAATTTCATGACTCACACTTCAGTTACCAGATCCTATGTGGGGTCAAGACCCAAAGTTGAGGAAGTAGAAGACTGTAACAAGCTCTAGAGTACTAGAGGGTCTCATCAGTTAGAACTTTAGCCACTCAAAATAAATCAATCATAAGGAAAAACAAAAGAGATGATAATTGTAAATTGTCTAGATTTTAACATCACTTAGTTGAGTAAACCATTGAGTCCAATAATATGTACAGTCCTTAAGTAAGTAAAGATGGACCCAGAATTGATAGGTCAGAATAGATAATATTTAGGAAAAGTATAAAATCACCAAATTCCAGAATGATAATTTTAGGATTATAATATGATTCTTAGCCCATCTGGTCCAATCTATATCCTAAATGAATTTCTACTGTACCAAAAAAGTAGTGCAGGCACTGCTTGAAGATCTCTAATGAAAGAAAACTCCCAAGGTAGCCTGTTGTACTTTAGGATCAAGATTATAATGAAGTTTTCCCTGACAAGTCTAAATTTGCATATTTATAACACCCATTTCTGTGGATACCTTGATGCCAAGTAGAATAAGGTTTAAGTTCTCTTTTACAGTAAAACCCTTCAGATATTTGTAGGCAGTTATCAGTTTCCACCAAGTCTTCTCCTCTCTAAACTAAATATCTCATATAACATGAAATCAAGGCCCCTTATAATATTGACAGCTGTCCTCTGTATGCTCCCTGATCTAATGATGTCCTTAAACTATGGCTCCAAGAACTGAACCCAGTAGACCAGACCTGTCTTCATTATAACCAAGTGCAAAGTGATTATCACCTCATTCCTGAGACCTATATTTAATGCAACCCCAAATTGCATTGGGACTGCCAAAACTGTCATGCTACTAATTTGTATGAGCCTGTAGTCACCTGTCCCCCATTCTCCACTTATGAAGTTAATTTTTTTAGCAAAAGAGTGTCTTTAATCTCATTGAATTTAATCTCATTAGATTCAATCTACTCCTTCAAAATCTTTTTAAAATCTAGACTTATCTCAGGATTTAATTATCCTTTCAGCTTTGTGCCATCTTCATATTTGATAAGCCTGTTGATTATAACCACCCAAGAAATTGGTACAGGTGTCAACCAGCAAAGGACCAAATTCCACATTTTGTATCTTTTAGTCCTGAACTATCTTTTCCATTCTCCATAATAATTTATTCATAATAGGCTAATATGATTAGTAGTTGACTATTCATATCTACTTTCAGTACTCAATGGAAGTAATTTATATGGGCTACATGACTTGAATTGATCAAGGACGACAAGGTGCTATACTATTAGCTTAACAGAGAATGGAATATGCAGTTTGGTGTCTGATGGCATCTCTGTGTAATAATGCTGAGGACCCTGTTTTTTGGAGAGTTAATATGGAATGGGAGTGCCTTAGAGAGACTTTGGAATATGTAGAGACATTTTATAACTGATTCCAGTCTGCTAACCACTTTGTGAATTGTAAACTCTTTAATTGACTAACAATGCAACCAATAAGATCCCAAAGAGTCCTCCCCTTTCTGAAGCCATATGGTCCCATGAAATAGAGTTCAATCCTTGACCTCTGTTAACTTTTTCTGTTCTCAATAGAGATTAAAAACTCTCCTTCTGAGTTTCAAAGGGTTTGGGGCTTTCAGGCATCCTGGCATCCCAGGATTGGTGCGCAGAGAGGCAATGAATTACCTTCAAGAGTAATCTTCAGCACTCAATCTAATGGTAATTGAGACGAGAGTAGTTAAACTACATATTATGAAAATACTTCTTTAGTCACACCTAAAGATGACTATAGCCTTGATTTTACCATCACTCATAAATGTATCACCTCTGAAATTCTTTATGTAATCATAATTTATTGACTTTTTACCTCTTCCTCTGCCTTCCCTTACCTAGCCCTATTCTTCATTTGCACTAATTTCCAATCCCTAGACCCCTTAATTCTCTACCAGATCATCTGTTCCTCTTTCCTCTTTTCCCCTTTCAACCCCTTAGTAAAACCAAACCAATTCTATCCTGCCCTCCTCTTTTGAATTCAAATTTATGTTACAGTAATCTCAACTGGGATTTAACTACTACATTTGCATACATGTAAGTATGGTATTTGTGACTATCCTGCATTTGCAGCATATAAGTTTAATATTGATAGGAGTTTGTTGCTTATTTCTTTCAGCACAATATAGTTTCCCATTCCTTTTTTGTCTTGAATTTTGTTTTAATCTTTTCTGATATAATGATTGCAATTCCTTTTTAAAGCAAAATAATGATCATTTCTAGCCCTTAGTTTTTATTCTGTGTATCCCCCCTTTTTAAGTATGTTACTTATAAATGATAGATTGTGAATTTTTGTTTCATATCTGACCTCTCTTTTTGGTTTTATTGGATTGTTTCATCCATTAACAGCAACAGTTATGTTTTAGGTTTATATTTTACTCCATTTCTTTCTATTTTTTTTTAAATTAGAATTTTTCTCTCTTTCTCTATAAACACAATAGGAAGGAAAGATAGGAAGAAATTATGTTAAAATCTTGCTGTGACAGGCACTAAGTATTTTATAAATATTATCTTATTTGATCCTCACAACAGTGGAAAGCAAATGCTATTACTATCCCCATTTTACAAGATGACAAAACTGAAGCTGGGAGAAATTAAGTGACTTGCCAAGGGTTACACAGCTAGTATCTAAGATTATATTTGATCTTTCTGATTCTAGTCCCAGTGTTCTATTGACTTTATAACCTAGCTTCTTTAGCAACTCAGTGCTATCTTCACTTATTTTAACTTAAACTATTTTCAGGCATCCCTATTCTCATCAAGTCTTTTCTCTTCATCTACCTCTTTTCCTGCCTCCCTCCCACCCAAAAAAAGCATAAATTTTTGCCTGTTTTCTAGTTTTGCTTATTAATTCCTTTTTCTTGCTTGTTTTTAATCTAGTTTTAACAGGTAAGTGGCCCTCTGGATATAGTGCTGGGCCTAAAGTCAGGACATCTTCTTTTCCTGAGTTCAAATGTGATTCAAATGTGGCACTCAGATACTCAGATATAGAAGTTTGTGACTCTGGGCAAATCACTTAACACTGTTTGCCTCAATTTCCTCAAATGTAAAATGTGCTGTAAAAGGAAATGGCTAAACAGGATAATTTCAGAAAGGCCTGGAGAGACTTACACAAACTGATGCTGAGTGAAATGAGCAGGACCAGGAGATCATTATATACTTCAACAACAATACTATATGATGACCAGTTCTGATGGACCAGGCCATCCTCAGCAATGAGATCAACCAAATCATTTCTAATGGAGCAGTAATGAACTGAACCAGCTATGCCCAGAAAAAGAACTCTGGGAGATGACTAAAAACCATTACATTGAATTCCCAATCCCTATATTTATGCACACCTGCATTTTTGATTTCCTTCACAAGCTAATTGTACAATATTTCAGAGTCTGATTCTTTTTGTACAGCAAAATAACGTTTTGGTCATGTATACTTATTGTGTATCTAATTTATATTTTAATATATTTAACATCTACTGGTCATCCTGGCATCTAGGGGAGGGGGTGGGAGGGTAAGAGGTGAAAAATTGGAACAAGAGGTTTGGCAATTGTTAATGCTGTAAAGTTACCCATGTATATATCCTGTAAATAAAAGGCTATTAAATAAAAAAAATAAATAAATTAATTAAAAAAAAAAAAAAAAAAAAGGAAATGGCTAACCACTCCATCATCTTTGCCAAGAAAACCCCAAATGGGCTCATAAAGAGTCAGACACAACTGAAAATGACCAAACTTGAACACATTTATCTAGTTATTTAATTCTATCAAGTTATATAAAACCCCCTTCTTCTCCTTCCTTTTAATTTGTTTTGTTCATTAATTTTTAAATTTTCATTTCAAACATTTTTTCTTAGGATTCTTCTCCCCCTCCTTATTCTTAAGTATTTATCTTGGCTTTCTATTTTTGACTTTTTTCTTTGATTCATGTCTCTTTTTCTTATTTAGTGTTTCTTGATTTTTTGAATTCATCGTGGAACCAAAACTTTTGAGGTACCTATTCTAGGTTCCTTCTTTTAGAGAGTTTGTGTTATTGATCTGTAGATCTTGACCCACCCCACCTCACCCTATCCCATTTTTATGTTGTGCCTTACTCTTAGAAATTACTGTTAAAAAATTTTTTGTAAGTGATCAAGAGGATTTTGCCTCTTGGTTACACCCATACACACTTATACTTTGTGATCCAGTGATATGGACCTCATTGCTGTTTCTCACATAAGACACTATCATCCCACTCCAAACATTTTTCACTGTCCATTCCAAAATGCCTGGAAAGCTCTCCCTCCTTATCCACCTTCTTGTTTCCCTGACTTTCTTTAATTCCCAGATGAATTTTTATTTTCTATAGGAAGCTTTTCCAGATCCTTCCTAGTTCTAGTTGATATACTCCTAATTCTTTCATAATATCCAATTTATCCTGTATATAACCTGTTACACATAACTATGTACAATGAAGTTATACATAGTTGTTTGCATGTTGTCTCCTACATTAGGCTGTGAACTACTTGAGATCAGGAATTATCTTTTATCTTTCTCCCTATATCCAGGACAGCCCAGTGTTTGGCTCATAGTAGGTACTTAATAAATATAGACAGAACATCTATGAGAAAAATCTCTTTTAAAATTTTTTTTTAATTAAAGCTTTTTATTTACTGTTGCAGCTATCTTTTAAGAACTCATGGCATATGAATTCTTTGATCTCAGAGGTGAGATGAATGAGGTGGGAGACTGATAGAGTGTGAAAAGAGCTCTAATTTATTATTTCGCACTGACTTGTTGTTATACATTTTTTGGAAGCATGATCATCAAATGAACTGTAGGCAATCCCTAGTCACCATTTAGAGAAGCAGCTCATGGGCTTTGCGTAAGCATGGTATCTACCAGTGGGAGGAGAGCTGATCCAGCAATTCAGCAGCTCTCTCACAGCAAGAGGCCCTGTTCAGGCATCCTTGTTAATGTAGTCATTGGCTGTGACCCTTGACTTACGCTCGTTCCCATGATCACAAATCAATGATCCTTGCTCAACGAGGATGTTTCTGCAATGTGGGGGAAAACTTATTATGCACCAAAGGTTGAGGTGGTCTCAGTACTCCCTCTTGGCGGTATCCATACCCTTGCAATTTACAAAATATATGCATGGGTAATTTTTCAGCATTAACAATTGCAAAACCTTTTGTTCCAAATTTTCCCCTCCTTCCCCCCACCTCCTCCCCTAGTTGGCAAGTAATCCAATGCATGTTAAATATATTAAAATACATGTTAAATTCAATATATGTATACATATTTATACAGTTATCTTGATGCACAAGAAAAATCAGATCAAAAAGGAAGAAAAAGAAAAACTGAAAAAGAAAACAAAATGAAAGTAAATAACAACAGAGAGTGAGAATGCTACATTGTGGTTCACATTGTTCCCATGGTCCTCTCTGAGTGTTGATGGCTCGATTTATCACTGAACAAGTGGAACTGGTCTGAATCATCTCATTACTAAAAAGTCACATCCATCAGAATTGATCATTGTATAGTCTAGTTGCCATGTATAATGATCTCTTGGTTCTGCTCATTTCACTTAGCATCACTTCATGTAGGCCTCTTCAAGCCTATGAGAAAAATCTCAAAGTAAAACATAACTTGTTCACAAGTCCAATCAAAATTCCCAAGACAGATGACACAAGAATGATCTAAAATGATTTTAAGAAACAAATAAAAGTGCTAGAGGAAAAAAAAATGAGGAAAGAAATGAAATCTAAGAAAGAATTTTGAAAGAGAAACGATAGCTAGGAAAAAGACTACTTAACCTGGCTTAAGAAAAAAAAACTACATGAAAGTTAGATTTGAACAAATATAAGCTAATGATTTCCTGAGAGAGTAAGAAATGTTAAAACAAAATCAAAAGACAAAAAAAGGTAGAAAATGTAAGGTTATCTTAGTAGAAACAACTGACCATAGAGAAAGATAATTTAAAAATCAATGAACTGAAATCCATGACCATAAGGAGAGTTGAAACATCATATTTCAAGAAATGATCATAAAAAATTTCCCAGATCGCTTAAAAACGGAAGGCACGATAGAAATACAAAGAATTCATAAATTACCTCCTAAAAGAATCTTGAAAATGAAAATATCTTGATCAAATGCAGAGGAACAAATTCAGGTCAAAGAAAATATGTTGCAAGTAACCAGAAATAAAAAAAAATTGAATTACTAAGGAGCCATAGTCAAATTAACATAGGACTTGGCAGCCACCACTCTAAGGATAGGAGAGTTGAAATATTGTTTTCCAGAAGACAAAAGGTGTATACTTAGAATCAAAAATAACATCCAGAAAAACTAAATGTAAACCTACAAGGAAAAAAATGGATATTTAGTGAAAATAATTTATTAAAAATTTAAATAAAAAGACAAATCAGATTATAGACTTTGAAATACAAACATATGAGTCCAGAGAAGCCTGAGAATGTAAGGATGATAGAATATTCACAATGTTGCATATAAGGAGAAATATCTTACTTTCTAATGTGAGGAAATGATATATATATCTCCTCAGAAATATGTCATCATCATGGGTCATAGAAGGACTTTATTTACATAGACGGCATGGGAATAGTTCTGCTACATTTTGGTAAACTTGAGGAAGCAGAAAGAGGATGAAATAGGGGAAATTATCTCACATAGTTAGGGTTCAAAATGTTACAGGGTATAAAGAAGGAGAAATGGGTGGGGTGGAATGGATGATACTTGATATTCACTCTCATCTAAATAGCTCAGAGAAAAGGAAATATACACATATACCCAAAGAGTTGAGCATAGAAATACATTTTATTCAAAAAAGAAACAAGAGGAAAAAGGGAAACAAGGAGAGCAAGGAAGAGCAAATTAAGGGAGGGTTTCATCTTAAAATAAATACTCTTTAAAAGGGAATGAATACAGAGAAGGAAAATTTTATAAGAGAATAGAATATATAGAGAGAAACAATCACCAATCATAGCTGTGAAGGTGAATAGAATAAATTCATCCCCCCAAAAAACAGAGGAGGATAGGAAAATGGATTCAAAACCAGAACCCAACAATATGTTGTTTACAAGAAATACACTTGAAACAGAAAGTCACATATAGAAATAAAATAAACCCTGAAACAAAATCTATCATACTACAGTTGAAGTAAAAAAAAAAAAAAAAAAAGACAGATAACAATCACAATCAGACAAAACACAACAAAAACAGGCCTAATTAAAAGAGATAAACCGGGAAACTATACTGTTCCAAAAGGTACCGTAAATCATGAATTAATACCAATACTAAACATATAGACACTAAATGACATAGCATCATAAAAGTTAAATTAATTCTATGTAGGAATAGATAGCAAAACCATTATAGTAGGAGACTGCTCATATCTAGGTAAATATAACAAAAAAGAAATGAGGGACCCAAATAAAATTTTAGAAAATATAGGCCTTTGAAGAAAACTGAATGGAATAGAATAGAAAAAGACAATGTTCATATTTCAGCTATGCATAATACTTTTGCAAAAACTGACCATGATTTATGATATAAAAATCTTATTAACAAATAAAAAAAGCAGAAATATTAAAACAAGTTTATGGACCATAATGCAATAAAATTATGTTCAATAAAGGATCATTGAAGCAAAGATTAAAAATCACATGAAGTAATCAGGAAAGTGATATTATAAGGGACTTATTTAGGTTTATCTGTTTATATTCCTACATGGGAGGATAATACTTGTAACTTATTAGAACTTTCTCATTATTTTGGCAATTTGAAGGAATATATGTAAATAGAGGGCACAAATGTGAGTTAAATATGAAAGGATAATATCTTTTTTTAAAATAATAAAATTAAGGGATGAGAAAGATATGTCCTGGGAGAAAGGGAAAGGGAGAAGTGGGATAGTTTTAGTTATCTGCCATAAAATAAGAGGGAAGAAAAAAGTTTTACATTGGAGGGGAAGAGGAGGAAGAGAGTGAATGAGTGAACTTTATTCTCATCAGAGAAGCAAAAGTAATGTACACACTCAATATGGGTATAGAAATCTATCTTGCCCTAAAGGATAATAGGAGGAGAATGGAGGATGATAAAAGAGAGGGCAGAGAGAGGAGGAGTGGTCAATAGCAAAACATTTTTGAGGCTGGGCAGGGAGAAAGCAGAGATAAAATAAAATAAATGGGGGAAAATAGTTAATTATTATAGTAATTAGAAAATAATTGTAATAGTAATTATAAAAAGCATTTTGAAGCAAGTTTGTCTAAGGTCTTATTTCTTGAGCACAGAGAGAACTGAATCATTTATAAAAAAAAAAAATAAGAGTCATATCTGAAATGATAAATGATCAAAAGTCATGAACTATCCCCAAAGAGCTATAAACGCATACATATCCTTTGACCTGACAATATCACTATTTGGCATAAATACCAAAAGAAATTTTTTAAAGGGAGTGGGGGAGGAAGAAAAGGACCTGTATATACAAAAATGTTTTTAACAGCTCTCTTCTCAGGGCAAATAATTGGAAATTAAGGGGATGCCCATCAATTGGGAAATGATTGAATAAATTGTGATGCTGTATGATTGTCATGGAATATTGTTGTTTCATGTGATGAGTAGAACACTCTTGGGGGGAAAAAAGCACTTGGAAAATGCTCCATGAACTCAAACAAAGTAAAATGTAGTAATAACAATGTTCTGGGATGATCAGCTGTAAATGACTTTGCTATTCTCAGCAATACCATAATCCATGACTACTCTGAAGGATTTATGATGAAAAAGTCCTATCCATACCCAGAGAATAAACTGATAGTATCTTAATATAGATTGAATTGAATACTATGTCTTTTTTTTTTACTTTATTTTTTCATGAGGATTTTTTAAAATTGGGATGGGAGATCTGTTTTCTTTTACAACATGACTTTTATGGAAATGTTTTGCATAATTTCATATGTATTTTCTTAATGAAGTGTAGGGTGAGAATAAGGGAGAGAATCTGGAATTCAAAAGTTTTTAAAAATGTAAAAAAAATTGTTTTAAATGTAACTGAGAAAAATAATAAATAAATAAGAAATTAGAAAAATATTAGATGAAGGCTAAAAGTTTAATCTTAATAAAATTAATAATGATTTTAAAATTATTTCAAATAATAAAATAAATATAAATTAAAATAATAAAAAATAAATGGTTCAGAGGACAAATAATGCAAACATTTAGATAATAATGTAAAAATATGCTAAAATTTTGTAAAAAAGCAATCTAAGGATAATACTTAAATTATTTCTAAACACTTTAGTTAATAAAAGATAAAAAGAATGAGATCAGTGAAACAATAAGAAAACCAACAAATTAAAAACCTCCAGTTAAACACAAAGATAGAAATACTGAAAAACCAAAGAATTAACAAAAATTAGTAACAAAACAAAAGTTTGAATTAATAAATAATCTGAGAAGTTGGTTTTAAAGAGAAAATAGAAAACTCATTAACTTTTTTTAAAAGAAGAAAACCAAGTTCAAAAATACAAAAAGTGAAATAAAAACCAATGACTAAGAAACAAAAGAAAGTATTAGGAACTCTTCCACCTCATTATATGCCAACAGAATGGATAGTCTAGATAAAATAGAATATTTACAAAACTATAAAATACTCAGATTAAAAAATACCTCAGATCAATAGGTAGTAAAGGACTTGAATACTCCAATCTTAGAAAAAGAAATTAAAAATTTTTTAAATGAACTCTTAAAAGGGAAAAAAATGAATAGGTGGATTTATAAGTGAACTCTATCAAACATTTACAGAACAATTAATTACAATAGTACCTAAACTATTTTTAAAATAGGAAAAGAAGTCTAACCAAATTCCTTCTATGATACAAATATTATCTCGATAATTAAATTAGTGAGAGTAAAAGCAGGGGAAAAATATTATAGACCAATATCTCTAATGAAGTTTGAGGCAACGATTTTTTAAAAATTATTATTATTTTTTTATTTATTTAATAGCCTTTTATTTATAGGTTATATGTATGGGTAACTTTACAGCATTGACAATTGCCAAACCTCTTGTTCCAATTTTCCCTTTCCTTCCCCCCACCCCCTTCCCCCAGATGGCAGGATGACCAATAGATGTTAAATATATTAAAATATAAATTAGATGCACAATAAGTATACATGACCAAACTGTTATTTTGCTGTACAAAAAGAATCAGACTCTGAAATATTGTACAATTAGCCTGTGAAGGAAATCAAAAATGCAGGTGGGCAAAAATATAGGGATTGGGCATTCAATGTAATGGTTTTTAGTCATCTCCCAGAGTTCTTTCACTGGGCATAGCTGGTTCAGTTCATTACTGCTCCATTGGAACTGATTTGATTCATCTCATTGCTGAGGAGGGCCAGGTCCATCAGAATTGGTCATCATATAGTATTGTTGTGAAGTATATAATGATCTCCTGGCCCTGCTCGTTTCGCTCAGCATCAGTCCGTGTAAGTTTCTCCAGGCCTTTCTGAAATCATCCTATTGGTCATTTCTTACAGAGCAATAATATTCCATAATATTCATATACCACAATTTATTCAGCCATTCTTCAATTGATGGGCATCCACTCAGTTTCCAGTTTCTGGCCACTACAAAGAGGGCTGCCACAAACATTCATGCACATACAGGTCCCTTTCCCTTCTTTATGATCTTTTTGGGATGTAAGAGGCAACGATTTTAAATAAAATATTAGGAAGGAGACTATAGCAACATATTACAAAACTTAACCAGGCTAAATTTGTATCAGAAATGGAAGGGTGGTTGAATATTAGGAAAAATATTATATAATTGAACAAATTAATGGCAAGAATAATAAAAATCATGTGATTATTTCAACATATGCAGAAAATGCCTTTGATAAATTGTTGCTGTTCATCTGACTCTGCATGATCTCATTTTGGATTTTCTTAGCAAAGATACTGGAGTGGTTTACTATTCCTTGTCCAGTTCATCTTATAGAAATTGAGGCAAATGGAATTAGGTTATTTTCCCACAGTCATCTAACTAGTAAATATTTGAAGCCAGTTATAAATTCAGGAGAATGAATTTTCCTAACTCCAGACCCTGAATTCTTTCCACTATACTATCTTTGACAAGATACAATGTCATTTCTTTTTTTTTTTTCTTTTGCTGAGGCAGTTGGGATTAAGTGACTTGGCCAGAGTCACATAGCCAACAATGTCAATTCTTAATGTAAAACACTAGGGACATTTAAAGGCATGGTGCATAGAACATCATCATGGAGTCAAGAGGATCTGATTTCAAATCTGGCTTTAGTCACTTACTATGTCACCCTGGACAAAGTGACTTACCCCTAATTACTTTAAAAAAAAAAAAAAACCCTACTAGGAAGCATAAAAATAAACAGGCTTTTCCTTAATATGATAAGTAGTATCTATCTAAAACCAAGAGCTAACATTGCCTGTAATGGTGATATACTAAAGACCATTACATTGAGTTTAAGAGAACAGCAGGAATGCCTGTTATGACCATTATTATGCAATAGTATCCCAGAAATGCTAACTATATTAATAAAGACAGGGATAGAGAGAAATTAAAGGAATAAATGGCATAGAGGAAAGAAAATTAGTACTTTTTGAAGGCTATTTGAAGGTTTACTTAGAAAACTCTAAAGAGTCAATTTAAGAATTGGAAGAATTTTACATATTTAACAAAGTTGAAGGATATAAAATAAGTTTACATAAATCATAAGTGTTTTGCAAATTACCAGCAAAATCTAGAAAGAGGAGAATAATAAATATCAGTATCAGTAACTGAGAGGTGTAATTGTTAGTGTGATTTTTGAGTAGCACGATGTACCAAACAGTCCATCTGACCTCATCTAGACTATATGTAGTGGTCACTCCCAAATCTGATACATTTTGAATATGTATTATGAGTATATATTATATATCTCCAAGATAAAATACAAACTCCTTGAGGACAGGGACTGTTTTACTTTTCGTTTTCTCAGTATCTAGAATGTCTGACCCATAGCCTCATATTAATAAAAATTTGTTGCATAGTTTATTGATCTGACCAAGTCTGATTAGGAACTGCCTTCAATATAATGTGAAATAGGTAAAGTTTGGTATTTTTTTTTGCCCTGATTCCCTCATCTCCTTCTAGATGCCTTCCCCAAATTTAGTCCAAAGAATGTTTGTTCTCTACTATCTTATAACCACCTTTAAGTAATAGCTTAATGATGTCCCATACTTAAAATTTTAATTAAAGTGAACTTTCATAAGACAAAGAAATGAATTTCTCCTAATAGCTTGTAAAGCACAGTGAGAAGCAATTTGAGAGACATTCTTGAATCATGATGGATGCCTAAGACCTCTTACATTCTGCTTGTCTATAAAGCCATTCTTACTGGACTCAGAAAAAAAAAAAAAAAGAAGGAACAGAATCTTCTAAAGATTATGTCCATAGGGGTCTAGGTCAGGGACAACAGTGTTATCATCCCCTCTCTATTCATAGACATACTAAAAATTTTTACTTTGAGAATAATGTTCATTCAAGGTTCAAGTAAATTCATAATACAGAAGGCTGGACCCATATATAGATTTATATCTACAAGGTATCATTGGAAGGCCTCCAGGCTCTCCCTCCCTCCCTCCATCTCTTCCTTCTTCCTTCCTCCCTCCCTATCTTCATCTCTTCCTTGTTCCTTCCTTCCTCCTTCCCTCCTTCCTTCAATTCCTTCTCTCCCTCCCTCCTTTCCTTCTTTCCTTCCTTTCCTTTTTCTTTTCTCTCTGAAAAATAAGTGTAGGAAATGGAATTCTTTCTAACTTCACTAAAATTAAACACTGAATTATTTCTCAGTAAAATTTTATCTGGCAGGACAAATTTTTGCCTATTTCAAAAAAGAAAAAATTACATGTTTAGTACTGTATAAAATTTCCTGAAGATCTACTTAATTGGATATTATTGATGAGTACTTGAAATTATTTAATGATAAGAAAATAACACAAATCCACTACAATTATTCAAATGATTTTCTATCACCAAATATATTTATTCACTTAATACAAAGCATATACATGTAATTGGATGCTTTCTAATTTAGAATGGACCTGGATATCTTTTATTGGTATAGAAAAATACCAGGTGAGGAAAATCCTCTTACCACGGCAACTAGGTGTCAGTTCAAAATTTGTAGTCTTAGTGTCTAGAATGTTATAGTGTCAAATTTAAATAGTAATCCTTTCTTAGAAAATCACAAATTAACATGATGTGTGTTTAATTGTTTTTTAAATTTTTATTTTGTTAAACATTTTTCAATTACACTTTAACCTAGTTCTGACTACATCTGAGAGTCTTTTGGACTACTTGCTCATTTGATATTCTTGATGGAGTCCTAAAAGATTTAGTCACTGCATTCTAGTTTGTACAGACAGTGTGTGTTGAGTTAGAATTTGACCCTAGTATTCCCATTGCGAGATCTGTTCTCTAAATCATGTTTCATTGCCTCTTCTTTATTTTTGTTTTTGTTTTCCCTTTTAAAAATGCAAATCATATTTTATTTTTTCCAATTACATATAAAGACAATTTTTAACATTCATTTTTTATAAGATTTTTGAGTTCCAAATTTTTCTTCCTCTTTCCCTTCCCCAAGATAACTAGCAATCTGATATAGGTTATATATTGCAATCATGTAAAACATATTTCAATATTAATCACAATGTGAAAGAAGAAACAGAATAAAAAGAAAAAATGAAAAAAAAAAGAATGTGAAAATAATATGCTTTGATCTGCATTCAGACTCTATCAATTCTCTCTCTAGATGTGGATAGCATTTTCCATCATGAGTCTTTTGGAATTATCTTGGATCACTGCATTGCTGAGAAGAGCTAAGTTTATTATAGTTGATCCTCACATAATTTTACTGTAACTATGCACAATGTTCTAGTTCTGCTCACTTCACTCAACATCATTTCATGTAAATATTTCTAGGCTTTTCTGAAATCTGCCTGTTCATCATTTCTTATAGCACACTAATATTTCATTAGATTCATATACCACACTTGTTCAGCCATTCCTCAATTGAGGAGAATTTCCAATTCTTTGCCATCATTAAAACATCCGCTATAAATATTTTACCCCTTTTTATAATGTCTTTCTGCCTTCTTTTTGTTGAGAATAAGTTCCCAAGAATTAATTATTTTGTGGGTCTTTTTAGATTTAGGCTTTGCAATTACAAGCAGTACCCACATATTAGAATAAACAGATGTCCTTTTACAAGACTGAAAGTTACTTCAAATTTAATAATATTAACATTTCAACATGTAAACTTATCATTGTCTGTTGTTCCAGTAACATCCAAAGTTTATTCAAAAACAACAAAACTTTAATTATATAAGTACACACAAGTATGTATGTATACATACATACATATACACATGCAAAAATTATGTTTGCAAATATACTATAGAGATTCAATACAAACTATGACCATTCCCATTGCACAACACAAATACATACTTCAACTTGAAGAAAATGAAATGTCTGAATATGTTGGATTATATATACCTGCATTTTTTTATACTTCTTGCCAATTTGGCTTCAGCTTTTTTTTGCTTATTTAATTTTTCCTTCTGTTATTTGTATATAGCTCAAATGTTATAAAATGACTCTTCATCATTTAGCAAATTTATTGGCAATACTGAGAGAGCTCCAATATTAAATTAAATATGTCTAAACTTTGAACCTCAAAACAATTAATCAGGATTTCTGGTTAAGATGACTTTTTGAAAGATCCTAAAAGGACACTGATCTGTAAATAATCCAGCTAAGTGTCAAAAAGTACCATAAGGAATAAGTTCTGGACTTCAAAAGAAGATTTTTATAAGTTCCAGACCTTCTAAGTGAAGATAAGCCAGGAGAGACAGAAGCCAATACCTCTGTAACCTGGGGCTGCAAACTAGAATGTAGACCTGAACTACTGAAGCAGCCCCTAGCAGGGCTAGGCAGTGCATGTTCATAAGAATCCATGCAACAGGTCTAAAGCCAGTACCTGAGTAGACTGCAAGGAGGCAACAGAAGGAAAGAGGAGCAGTGAAAAACCTGAACTCTCCACTATAAAAATTCTTCTTTATATACCTCTTCTATGTGAAATAATTTATTAGTTTCTGCCTCCCTCTCCCTTTCCTCCTCCCCCCCCCTCCCCCCCCCCCCCCCCCCCCCCCCATCCAAGTCATGTGCATCCCTCTTTCTCACATTGTCATTTTTCTGGGATCATCACAAACTAAAAGATTCACAGTCATGC
The DNA here is from genome assembly GCF_902635505.1 of Sarcophilus harrisii. NCBI lineage: Eukaryota > Metazoa > Chordata > Mammalia > Dasyuromorphia > Dasyuridae > Sarcophilus > Sarcophilus harrisii. Next base: position 202,143,513 of record NC_045426.1, read on the forward strand.
CCTCAAAGTAGATATCTTCTAACTGTCCTGATAAAAAATGAAGTTATTAGGGGTTATGTGCATCATCTTATTTAGGAATGTAAACATTTTATCTTATTCTATCCCTTATGGTTTCTCACTTATATTTACTCTCATCCTTTTCTCTGAGACTTGTGTTTGAATATCAAATTCCCTAATCAGCTCTGGTCTTTTCATTAGGAATGTTTGAAATTCCTCTATTTCCTCTGAATGATTATACTCTTGTTTTGCTGGGTAAGTTATTCTTGGTTGTAATCCTAGTTCTTCTCTCTTCCACAATATCACATTCTAAACTCTTCATTATTTTATGGTGAGAACTGCTTACTACGTTACTGTTGCTCCACAATATTTGAGTGGTTTCTTTCTGGCTCCTTATAATATTTTTTCCTCCATTGAAGAATACTAGAATTTGACTACAATATTACTGAGAATTTTTATTTTGAGATCTCTTTCAGGAAGTAACTGGTAGATTCTTTCAATTTCCATTTTATCCTTTAGTTCAAAATTATATCAAAAGTTTAATTTTATTATTTCTTGAAATATTATGTCTATGCTTTTTAATTATTAAAACTTTTTATTTTCAAAACGTACACATAGATAATTTTCAACATTCACCCATGCAAAACTTTGTGTTCCAATTTTTTCCCTACCTTTCCTCCACTCCTTTTCCTAGAAAGCAAGTAATCCAGTATTTGTTAAACATGTGCAAATCTTCTATACATATTTCCACAATTATCATGCTGCACAGGAAAAATCAGATCAAAAAGAGAAAAAATGAGAAAGAAAACAAAATGCAAGCAAACAACAATAAAAAATAAAAATAGTATGTTGTGATCCATACTCAGTTCCCACAGCACTCTCTGGTTGCAGATAGCTTTCTTCATCACAAAACCATGGAACTGGCCTGAATCATCTCATTGTTGAAAAGAGCCACATCCATCAGAATTGACCATCATATAATCTTATTGTTGCCATGTACAATAATCTCCTGGTTCTACTCACTTCACTTATATGCTTTTTTTTAATATCATGACTTGCCAAATAATTATTGCAAATAATCCTTAAAGTATTTCTCTTTGATCTATTTTTAATTCAATTTGATATAATTCACATTTCCTATTTTTTTTTTTTGGGTCTTTTGACTTCATATTATTGTTCCTTGTTGTCTCACAGAGACATTATGAGTTTTGACAATCCTCCTGAAAAGGCAATGAGTTCCCCTCTTGACCTTGTTTTCTACAACTGGGTTCACTGTGCCATACTATGCTGAGTAAGAGCAACTGTCTTAGTTCTCTATGTTTGAGAAATGAGTCTTTATCAAAGAAAGTTGTTTCAAAATTTTTTTCACAGTTACTATTGCTAACTGTATTTCCCTCCATTTTATTCCCCCCCTTCACCCATCTTTATTCTATTCTCTCTCTCCTTTCAGCCTGTCCCTCCTCAGAAGTGTTTTATTTCTGACTACCTCCTCCTACAGTCTGTCCTTTCTTCTATTCTCCCCTTCTCTTATTCCCTTTTCCTTCTATTTTCTTGTAGGATAAGATAGATTTCTATACTTAATTGAGTTTTTATGTTATCACCTCTTGAGCCAGTTCTGATGAGTGTAAGGTTCACTCACTCCCCCTTTCTTCTTTCCTTTTTCTCCTCCACTATAAAAGTTTTTTCTTGCTTCTTTTACATGAGATAATTTATCCCATACTCACTCTCCATTTTCCTTTCTTCTCTTACCCCTACCACCATTCAAGACTGTGACTAGGTTCCAAGTATGAGAAAAGCAAGAGTTCTGCCTCAGTACTAGCAAAGAGATCCCCTTATAATCTCCTTCTGACTAGTTTGATTCACTTGTCTGTGGGCTGAGAGTTCCAGAAGTAACTATTGCCACTGTTGATTTAGTGGCTCTCAAGGCTTTCTCCTGGTTTGTTGGAGCTGGGGCGGTGATGGCTCCATCTGTGCTGGACTTTGCTCCACTCTCACCCTGAAATGACAGACTTTTCTTGATAAACTTTTAAGTTGCCTTTGAGGTCTGTGGGTTGAGAAGTCTGGAAAAAATCCCTGCTGCCACTGAATCAGTGGTTCCCAGAATCTGTTCCTGGTTTTCCGGGTTCTAGTATGTTTTGGTATTGGTGTGGCCTGTGCTGGTCAGTACTCCATTCTCACCCGGATGCAATATACCTTTCTTGCTGACCTTTTTAGTTGTCTTGATCTGGAAAATTGTTTCACTTCATCTTTTTGTGGGTTATGCTGCTTAGAATATGTTTAGAGTTATCATTTAAAGATATTTAGTGGAATTTGTGGGAGAGCTCAGGTGAGTCCCTGCCTTTACTATGTCATTTTAGATCCTCCTCATCTAGGAATGTTTGTGAAGCTTGTGTCCAGTAGTTTGCAATTTTTTTAAGGTTTTGCTTAAATCTCATAGCTTTTCTTACTTCTACTACACTGTGTTGCTGACCAGCCCCTATACTATTATTTACAGATCCTCTCTCCCTCCTCCTTAGGCTAGAAAAATGAATGACTTTTTGTTGTTTTTTTTCCACTCAGAATTCATTTTATTTAATAAGTTTGTAAAAGTTGGTTAGAGGGATATTTTGGGAAAGTTTGTAAAAATGTTCCACATCTTGGCTCCACTATATGACTCTAACCTAATCTACTTTAATTCTAAGTGGCATAAGTGAGGAAGGAATGCCTTTCCAGTATGTGGGGTAGCCAGCAAAAAGTCTGAGTAGGGAAATGGATTGTTGTGTGTATGAAAAATAGCAAGAAAAGCTACCAGTCTGGCTGGACTTCAGAATGCAGGAAGGGGAATAATGTAAAACAAAGACAGCTATATGGTTCAGTGAATAGAACGCTGATGCTGAAGTCAGTAAGATCTGGGTTCAAATCTGGCCTTAGACACTTACTGGCTGTGTGTGTCTGAGCAAGTCACTCAACTTTCCCTTAGTCCTCTGAAGAAAGATATAGCAAACTACTTCAGTATCTTTGCCAAGAAAATCCCATGTACACAATTGGCATGCTGTGATCCACAGAATCACAAAGAGCCAGACATGACTGAGTGACTGAACAACAAAAAAGTAGGTTGGGGCTGGGTTGTAAAAAGCCAAGTTCAAAAGTCTATGTTTGAATATAAAGATAATATTTGATTTTGGAGTTTATTGGCCAGGGAAGTGATATGGTCCAAATTGTGTTTTAGAAAATTCATTTTAGCAATTATGTGGAAAATATTGGATTAGAGAGAAAGTCTAGTTTGAAGGCTATTTACAATAGTCCAGACCAAGGGTGATGAGGGTCTAAAATAAAGTGGTGAATAGAGATAAGAGGATAAAATAAAGGTGTTTTTAGAAGAAGAAATGACAAGATTTGACTATTGTTGCTCATTCTTCATTTTTGAATTAGACCAATGAAATCACAGATAATATCTTGATTTTCTTATAAACTGAATTTCACACTCTTGTGAGGTCAAAAAAGTATGGTAACAGGACAAAATTCAAGACAATTGGTGATGCACCCTATACCAAATTTTGGTATATGAATGTAATAGGATATATTATTCTGCTATAAGAAATGATGAGAAGACTGGTTTCAGAGAAGCTTGGAAAGACATACGTGAACTGATGTTGAGTGAAGTGAACAGAATCAGAGGAACACTATATACAATAACAGCAGAATTATGTCATTATCTACTGTAAAGTCTGGACTAGCTCCCTGGAGGCCTCAGGATCAGCCAAAGTCAGTATAAGTAAAAGTCCTTGGTCTTTAGGGGGAGAAGTGAAGGAGAAAGACAACCTGCCATGAGGCTCGCCCACCAACTTTTCTCTTCCCTGTCCTGCCACAAAGTGAGTCTCACTTGTCTCACCCCACCTTCTAATCCTTGTCTACAATTATCTGTATACACCAAACAATGAGCCAGCACCAAACAGTGAGAAGGGCCATTTTCTCAAACATATGCTAATAGAGTAATTGTCCAATAGGTAACGTCAGTCGTAAGTGCTCAATTGTCGATCCAAGCACACCTTTTGAGAGTTTCAGTCCTTTACAATCAACCATGATAGGTTTGGCTCTTCTCAACAATACATTAATCTGAAATAATTTCAATAGACTTGGAATGGACTTGAAATGGGTTTATGAGTTAGAGCGATGTTATAAGGAAATCAGTAGAGCAAGAGATAATCTGTCAGATCTTTGGAGAAGAAAGGAATTTGTGGCCAAAGAAGAACATAATGAAATATAAAATAGACAATTTTGATTATATTAAATTAAAAAGGTTTTGCACAAAAAAACCCAATGCAGCCAAAATTAGAAAAGAAACAGAAAGTTGGGATACAATTTTTATAGAAAGTGTTTTTTGATAAAAGTCTCATTTTTAAAATACATAGAAAACTGAATCAAATTTGTAAGAATACAAATCATTCTGACAGTAAAAGATAATGTCGAATGTTGGAGGGAATGTGGGAAAACTGGGACACTGATACATTGTTGGCGGAACTGTGAACGGATCCAGCCATTCTAGAGAGCAATTTGGAACTATACTCAAAAAGTTATTAAACTGTGCATATTCTTTGATCCAGCAGTGTTTCTACTAGGCTTATATATCCCAAAGAGATCTTAAAGGAGGGAAAGGGACCCACATGTGCAAAAATGTTTGTGGAAGCCCTTTCTGTAGTGTCTAGAAACTGGAAACTGAGTGGATGCCCATCAATTGGAGAATGGCTGAATAAATTATGGTATACGAATGTTATGGAATATTGTTGTTCTATAAGAAATGACCAATAGGAAGATTTCAGAGAGGCCTGGAAAGACTTACATGAACTGATACTAAATGAAATGAGCAGAACTAGATTATTATACATGGCAATAAGATTATACAATGATCAATTCTGATGGATGTGGCTCTCTTAAACAATGAAATGATTCAAACCAGTTCCAATTGTTCAGTGATGAAGAAATCCATCTACACCTAGAGAGAGGCCTGTGGGAATTGAGTGTGGACCACAACATAGCATTTTCATGCTTTCTATTGATGTTTGCTTGCATTTTGTTTTCCTTCTCAGGTTTTTTTTTTTCTTCTCTAGATCCAATTTTTCTTGAGCAGCAAGGTAACTGTATAAATAGGTATACATATACTGGATTCAACATATATTTTAACATATTTAATAAGTATTGAACAACCTGCCATCTAGGGGAAAGTGTGTGGGGAAGGAGAGAAAAATTTGGAACAGAAAGATTTGCAAGGATCAATGCTAAAAAATTACCCATGCATATGTTTTGTAAATAAAAAGCTTTAATTTAAAAACAATACAAATTATTCCTCAATTAACAAATAGTTAATTTTCAAATGAAGAAATTAAAACCATTTCCAGGCATATGAAAAATTGCTTTAAATCATTATGGCTTAGAGAAAGGCAAATTAAGTAACACTTCATGCCTATCATGATGCTCGTTAAGATGAGAGGAAAAAATAGTGATAAATGTTGAAGGGGATGTGAGATACTAATGTAATATTGATGAAGATGTGAAATAATCTAACCATACTGGAGAGCAATTTGGAACTATTACCAAAGGACTATAAAACTGCAAACCCTCTAATCCAGTAGTATCAGTACTGGATCTGTATCCCAGAGATGTTAAAAGAGAAGAAAGGACCCAACAATGTTTGGAGCAGCTCTTCTTGTATGGCAAGGAATTGGAAACTGAGTGGGTGACTATCATTTGAGGAATGGCTGAATAGATTATGGAATATTATTGTTCTATAAGAAATGATGAGCAGGCAATTTCAGAAAAGCCTGGAAATACTTACATGAACTTATCTTGAGTGAATTAAGCAGAAACATTAGTTCATTGTATACGGTAACAGTGACATTATGTGATGATCAACTATGATAGACTTAGCTCTTCTTAGCAAAATATTGATCCAAGACAGTTCTAGTAGACTTGGGATGGAAAATGCCATCTACATCTAGAGAGAAAACTATGGACCCTGAATGTGGATCAAAGCATGGTGTTTTCACCTTTTTTTTTTTTTTCTTTTTCTTTCTTGTGGTTTTTTCTTTTGGTCTGATTTTTTCTTGCACATCATGACAAATATCAAAATATGCTTTAGAGAATTGTGTGTGTGTGTATGTGTGTGTTTGTAACCTATATCAGATTGCTTGCTGTTTTGGGGAGGGGGGCAGATAAGGAAAGAAGGGATAAAAATTTGGAACACAAAATCTTACAAAGATGAATATTGAAAACTATTTTTCCATGTATTTGGAAAAAATTTTTAAATATTATTAAGGCCACAAAAAAGATATTTGGTAATAGCCTGCAATGTAGTGGATGACCTTGACATTTTCAATGTTTGGCCAAATTCTAACCACTTTTGGAACAAATTTTTCATCTCTGCTCATTCTGCCAGAGAAAGTCTTCACCTGCTTCAGATGCTTCACATTTCTCCCTATTCACTGATGGACTTGAAGCTTGTCAGTTAGTCTAGTTTGTTAAATATATAAAAGACAAATTCACATTTAGAATCATAGAATTATTTTCTAAAAATAAAGATAGAAAATTTTGAGAGGATGGGCTATAATTTTGAAGTTATATTAATGAATTAGTAGAAGAAATATATATATATATATATATATAACTACGTGGATTTTAGTTTTTTACATTTGATTTTTAAAATCTATAGCTGGTTAACTCAGTCAGAGTTGAGGCTAGGATAGAGTTTCTAAAACTATGAAAGCCTGTTCAGTATGCCTCTTGTCCATAGGCACACTCTAACATTAATTACAATCAACTATCTGGCTAATTCTAGCTTTGGTCACAAGAGTAAGTGGATGATAAATCAGTGCAAACCCATCACCATTACTCAAGATGATGATGATTTAAAGATTATCATTTTTACATTTGAATTTCTTCAAACTCTCATGTTTTTAAAGGATATTCACTTTATTCCTATTCAGAAAACAAGTGTTTGCTAAAAAGAACTAAAAATGTCTATTTAAAATATAGTGAAAGGATATTTTACTACTGTAGGAAGAAGGAAACTTAAGGATCTACAAATTAGAATATTACACATGTATTTCAGTACATCAAGATGGGGGTATTCCTACTAGAACTTGGTATATTTTAATATGATTTTTATATAATTTAGTAGTCTGTCTTTTAAAGTTAGGATAGCTAAAAAAATTCATCATTCTGAAGTCAACCTAGTGATGAGTATTTATAAAGATAATAATAAATATGTGTTGAATTGGATCTCACTAAAATGTTGATAAAACACTAATTAAATAGTGTATATTCTGTTGTAATTTCAAACATTCTACATTGAAACCATGCCCAAAGGAATATAAAACCATGCATACCCTTTGACCCAGCAAAACCACTAATAGGTCTATATCCCAAAGAGCTCAAAGGCAGACAAAGGACTTACTTGTACAAAAATATTTACAGTAACTCTTTTAGTGATGGCAAAGAATTAGAAATTAATGGGATAGTTATCAATTGGGGCATGACTGAACAACTTGTGGTATATTATTTGATGTAATGTAATAGTGCTATAAGATCTGATGAGCAGGTTAGTCAGAAAAACCTGGAAAGACTTAGATAAACTGATACAAAGTAAAGTGAGGCAGAACCAGAACAATGGACACAGTAACATCAATAATGTACAAAAATCAATGGGAAATGACTTAGCTATTCTTAGCCATATGATGATTTAAGATAATTTCTGAGGATTTATGATGAAAAATTCTATCCATCTCGGTAGAAAAAATTGATGGAGTCTCAATGCATATCAAGGCATACTTCTATAAACTGCATTTTTCTTGAGATTGTTTTCCTTTTTCTTTCTTTTGGCCTGCCTTTTCTTTTACAACATAACTAATATGGAAATATGTTGTTTATGACTACATATGTATAACCTATGTCAAATTGCTTGCTTTTTCTTTGAAGAGACAGGAGAAGAAGGGAGAAAATTTGGAACTCAAAAGTTTTAAGAAACAAATGTTAAAGATTAGTTTTACCTCTAGTTAGGAAAAAATAAAATATTAAACATTTAAAAAATTAAATAGTGTACATTTATATTATTAAACTTTAAACATAGAGGTAAAAGCTTCTGCTTCTGAAACAAAAAGCACACAATTTAATAAGAGAGGGAAGAATATGAAGGATAAAGAATGAAGTAAAAACTTTTTTCTTATTACACATAACTAATCAATATCAAGTTGTATTGATTTATCCTCTTCTGTCTTTATCATCTATTCCCTTCTCTCTACTCATGCAACCACTACAGTAGTACTTTTTAGTAGTTTAAGTGAGAAGTGATAAAGGCCATTGCTTATGAGGTGAGGAAGAGTGAGAAGTCAAAAATAAAGTAAAGGTTGTGGATCTGGGTGATTTTGACAGAAATAGACAAATTCAAAAGAGAATTAGTTTTGAGGAAAAGAAAATGAAGTTTGTTTTAGATATTTTGAATTTGATGTGCTTATGGAATATCTGTTTTGATATGTCTACTAAGAAAGTAATGATGTGGAATTAGAACTTGGGAGACATACTAGAATTAGTTGTATAGATATATGAATGATATACATTAAGATAAAGATTAAACCAATGGAACTAGATATTTCTAGTTATTTACTTGATGACTTTCCCATTAGATTGTATCTTTCCTTTGAATGAGTTGTGTCTTCTGGTTGATTAAAGCCTAGTGATGGAATTTCTTGAACAATAGCTATAGGAGTTTGGTCTCCTTGAATATCTTGAATGTAGTTTAGTTGTTCTCCTTGGGATCCAACGTGTAATAAAACCTGGGTAAATAGTCTTGAAGATGGTGATACAACAACATTTTTACCAAAGTCTTCTAAGGCTCTTGTATTCTAATATTTCGGGCAATGTAAATGTCTGGCATAAATGCTTTAGTGTAATGAAGACTCAGAGAGGAGAAAGTATTCAGGAAGAAATGATCAACAGTGTGAAATGTGTAAGAGAAGTGAAGAAGGACATAAGTTGAGAAAAGGCCATTTGATAAGACAATTGAGAGGTGGTTGATAATTCTGGAGGTGTTTCAGTTGAATGATAAAGTCAAGAGCCAGTCTGCAGAGGGTTTTAGAAAAAGTGAGAGAAAAGAAAGTCATTGAGTAAAGACAAATTTTTCAAGGACTTTAGCAGAGAAAGGCTAGTTCTCTTTAACCTAGTACTAGGTTAATTGACCTAGTAGGATAACGTGAAGGGTTTTCTCCTCCTTGGGGAGCCAAGTATGTTTGTAAACACCAAAGAAGGAGCCAGTAAATATGGAGACATTAAAAAATGAGAGTAGGGATAATGATGGGAGTGGTCAACCAGAGAAGATAGAAATAAATGGGATCAAAGGTACATGTAAGGGACTTAGCCTTGATAAGGAGACTTACCATCAGAGACTTGAGTAAAGAAGGAAAGAGTGGGATATAATATCTGAGGGATGAGACATGAGAAGGGGAGAGAGCTATTGGCAAATAAGTTCAATTTTTTATTTTAATTAAGAGACAAGAGGAAGAGGTGTCAAGGGAAGTTTAAGCAGTTTCAATTGAATAATGAAGTCAGAAGCCACCTTGTAAAGGATTTAGAAGAATGACAGAAGTGAATGGAGTACCTAGTATAGATGGTTTTCTCAAGGATTTAAGTTGAAAAAAGGAGAATAAGATAAAGGAAAATAAAAAAGCAAGCACTGGTAGGATCAAGTAAAGATTTTGTAAGAATGATAGATACATAAGTGTGTTTGTAGGTTTCAACAAAGTAGTAAATTGATTAGGAAGAGATTAAAGATCGAGAGAGTAGAATGAGAAAGGAATCAGTCTTTTGGAGATTATTGTGGATGAGATCAAGGAAAAAAGCTACCTCTTTATCTGAAACAAAATAAATTAATTACATTAGTTCTAAACTATCCTGATTATCTTTGTCTCCCTCTGAATTTATTTCTGTTTTCTTCTTTACTAAAAAAAAAAAAAAAAAAAAAATCTTTTAATTAATGCCACAGTCTTTTTTTTCTTCTTCTTCTTCTGGCATTATTATCAATTTCCACCATCCTAACTCTTCATCCTCAAACCTCTCCTTTGTAACAAATGGGCAAAAGAAATTGACATACTATCCAGGAGTAGGAAAACATAATTTATTGTTGTCTTCTGGAGTAATTATTAGGCTCTGCATTTATCATAGTTCTTAAGTCTTTCTTAAAGTTATTTTCCTTTACTTTGTTGTATCATTGTACAAATTATGCAACCACATCTTATATGTGTTGTGTCCCTCAATTAGAATGTTTTCCTAAGACCAAGACCTGTTTTGCTTTTCCATTTGTATACTGAGCACTTAGTACAATGCTTTAGCATACAGCAAATACTTAGTAATACTTTTTCATTTATTCAAGTTTCTTTAAATCTATATATTTTTCATTTTTTATGTTAAAGAATTTCATTATATTCACATATCATTATTTACTCCGTCATTCTCTCAATTTCCAGTTCTTTGCCTCAGCAAAAAATCCAGTTATAAATTTATTTTGGTCTTTTTTTGATTATTTGGGGGAACATGTGTAATAGTAGTATTTTGGGATCAAAACATAATACTGAACACAAAAACAGAAATTCTGTTCAAGTGAAAGCAAAAACAAAAGCCACCCTTGAATGTATGAATAAAACTAGAATCAAGTATTTAAAAAATAATAAAATCCCTAAACTATTTCTTCTATTAAAAGGAAACATTCATTAGGAGAAAAACACGCACACACACACACACAATATTATGTCTATATATCTATATATAGTATATGTGTACACATACACACACACACACACACACACACTTTTGTCAATAAAAAAAAGATAAAAGGAAGATCAATAAATTGGATGTGTTGCTGAAAATACTAGAAAAGCAACAAGGGATATCATTTCTATCATTTACCAGAATATCAGGACTAATATACACTTCTTATAAAAGTATCTGTCCAAGTACAATATCTTTACCAATTGTCATTTCCCTTTCTTGTCATTTTTTTGACAATATTATAAGTGAGAAATGGAACCTTACAATTGTTTTAATTTTTTTTCTTATTATTAATAACTTGGAGCATTCTTTTCCGTCATGACTGATAGCTAGCCTTTCTTTTTTGAGAGATGCTTTTTCATTTTTTTTTCACTATTTATTTATTGGGGAGACATATTCTTTTATATATTTGAATTAATTATGGATGTAATAGATACCAGATCTCTAACAAAGAATTTTGCTGCGAAGATTTTTTTTCCTTAGGTAATTTTCTCATAATTTTAGGTGCAAAAATTTTGTTCAAAAACTTTTCAATCTAATGTTATAAAATGTTTATATCCTATCTTCTATTTTGATCAATAATTTTCCTCCTATCCATATATAGTCCTTGAATTTATTTTATGAGAGGAATATTTATATTTAAGTAAATTTGGAGATGATTATCATAGATGTTGTGAGATATTAGATCAAATCTAATTTCTGATGCTGCTTTCCAGTTTTTTCAGTTATTTTTGTCAAATAATGTGATGTGACCCTAGGAAATGGTTTATTAAATATTGTTTATTAAGTACCATGCTACTGTGTTTACTTTTTTTCTGGATCTTGTGTACCTAATCTGCTCCTGATCCACTGAACAATTTTAAAATATTTTGATTAGAAGCAAATAGATTTAATGATTGCTCATACTCATTGTTGCACTCCTTTATACTTTCCCCCTATTATTTTCCTTAATATTTTGATTTTAATTACTTCAGAGAAATTTATTCTTCTTGTTTTTTAAAGTAATCTTTTCCTAGTCTAATTGGTATTAAATTGAATTTATCAACTAATTCATGTAATGTTGCCATTTTTAGAGTGATCCAACCATGAATATTTAATATCTCTCTATTTTTCTGTCAAGTTCTAGAAACAGGGTTCACATAATTCTAGTGAATGTTTTGATAGATGGACTTCCTAATGTTTTAGATATTGTCAAACTATTTGAAATGAATTTTTAAAAAAATCTTTTCTAACTTAATTTTGTTGATAATGTAGAAAGTCTAGAGATGTTTTTGTGTGTATTTTCCATTGTACAACATGGCTGAAATAATTTTTTAAATTAATTTTAGTTGAATCTGTAAGGTTCAAGTAAACCATCAGACAGGTACATCATTGGAAATCATTACTGGAAAAGTGATAATTTTGTTTACTCTTTGCCTATATTTATTTCCTCCATTTCTTTTTTTTTTTTTTTGTCCTATTGCTATAGTTGGCATTTCTAGAACCAATTAAATAATAATGGTGGTGTACATTCTTGTATCTTGAACTTATTGAAAAGGCTACTAGCATATCTCCATTATAGAAAATATTAGCTCTTGGTATTAGATAGATAGAATTTACCATATTGTGGGAAAGTACATTCATTCCTACATTTTTTAGTATTGTGGGGAAAAAACACATAAACAGGTATTTTGTCAAAAAAAACCCAAAACCCTTTGTATCCATCGATATTATAATGTGATTTAAAATTTTGTTATTAACATAGTCTGTTATATTTATAGCTTTCCTAATATTGAACTAACCCTCTATTTTTCTAAATCATAGTCTCTAGTCATAGTATGTTTAATATATCAGTGTGTCCTCTTTATTAGTAGTTTAGTCACTTTTTTCATTAACATTCATTAAGCACATTGTTTATTTCTCCCTATTTTAACTAAGAAGATTGTGTTTGTTTCTAAAAAAAGATTTGGAAGGATGCCTCCTTTTCCTTTTCCTATTGTTTATAAAATAATTCTGATATATGAAATGCATTTTGTACAATTCACTTGTAAATTCATCTGATCCTGGGTTGTTCTTGTTGTTGTTTTCCTATTGTGAATTAGCTTATTGACTCTAGTTTATCTTTCTGATATTGTATTTTTTAGAATTTCTATTTCTTGTCCTGTTAATCTGGATATTTTATATTTTAGCAATTATCATTTTCATTTAAGTTATCAGTTTTATTGACAGATATTTTGATTTTACTTTCTCTTTCTTTGTTGTGAATTCTCCTGAATAATGGCAGTCTGCTTTTCCTCTTTTATATTACTATTTTACAGTAAGTAGTGTGTGGATTTTGTTATTTTTAATACTTGGTTCTAGCTTTATTTATACATTCAATGGCATATATGTGAGATGCTTTCAATTGAATAGAATTTCTATTTTTATGTTATATTTTGACTTGTTGCTTTTCTAATATTTTAGCTGCAATCCAATTCCTTGATCTTCCTTTTTTCTTTTTAAATAACAAAAATGTTTCAAAATACCTATTTCTTTTAATGAATTTTTCCTTTTTATCAAAAAAAAACTTTGATTATTGCTTCATTATTGTCATTTTACTTGATGAAATTATCTTTTGTTTCTTTGATTTGTTCTTATTCTTAATTCTTTAGAATTAAAATATTTAGTCTCTACTTAAGCTAGTCTCTTTTCTTCAAAGGCCTTTTATTAGTTATAATTTTATTGCATTGTGTTCATTAAAAGATATGCTTAAGATTTTTTTCATTTTTATTTTTTTTATGAAGTTTTAGTGCCCATGGTAAATTTTTTTGGAAAGCTACAATGCGTAGTAGAGAAGTATATTTTTATTTAGTAATTTCCAGAGATCTATTATAACTTATCAAAATTCTTTTCAGCCTCTAATTTCTTTCTTATTTATCTTATAATGAGATTTGTGTATTTTTTTATTAAAGCTTTTTATTTTCAAAACATATGCATGAATAATTTTTCAATATTGACCTTTGCAAAACCTTGTGCTCCAAAATTTCCCTTCCTTCCCCTTCTCCCTCCCCAAATGGCAAGTAATCCAATATATATCATATATGTTAAAATATACTTCTCCCTCCCCAAATGGCAAGTAATACAATATATATCATATATGTTAAAATATATATTAAGTCCAATATTTGTAAGCATATTTATACAATTATCTTGCTGCACAAGAAAAATCAAATCAAACAAGGAAAAAATGGGAAAGAAAAAAAAATTCAAGTAAACAACAATAGAAAGAGTAAAAATGCTACATTGTGATCCATACTCAGTTCCCCCAGTCTTCTCGCTTCATCATAAGATCATTGGAACTGGCCTCAGTTATCTCATTGTTGGAAAGAGATAAGTCCATCAGAATGGATCGTCAAATAATCTTGCTGTTGCCATGTACAATGATCTGGTTCTGCTCATTTCACTTAGTATCAGTTTATGTAAGTCTCTCCAGGCCTCTCTGAAGTCATCCTGCTGATCTTTTCTTATAGAACAAAAATATTTCACAACATTCATATACTGTAATTTATTCAGCCATTTTCTAATTGATGGGCATCTACTCAGTTTCCAGTTTCTTGCCACTACAAAAAGGGCTGCTATAAACATTTTTTTGCACATGTTTGCCTCCTTTAAGATCTCTTTGGGAATATAAGCTCAGTAGAAACACTGCTGGGCCAATGGGTATGTACAGTTTGATAACTTTTTGAGCATAGTTACAAATTGCTCTCCAGAATAGCTAGATCCATTCACAATTTCACCAACATTGTAGTTTTCCCATATCCCCTCCAACATTTGTCATTACCTTTTCCTATCATCTTAACCAATCTGAGAAGTACATAGTGATACCTCAAAGTTGTCTTAATTTGCATTTCTCTGATCAATAGTGATTTAGAGCACCTTTTCATATGACTAGAAATGGTTTTAATTTCTTTATCTGAAAATTGTCTGTTCATATCCTTTGAGATTTGTGTATTTTTTAAAGGAGCACATTGAAATCCTAATAATTTGAATTTTATTGTTCACTTTTCTTGTTATTTGAATAACTTTCCCTTTAATTGCTTAGCTGGAAAGCCATTTAGCATATTCCTTAAATATTTATATTATTTCATTGTCCATAGGCCTTCCCAATTAGATTAGAAACATAATTAGATTCATAATCAAATACATTCTTTTCATTTTCACTTTGTCCTCTGGTTCTAATAAAATAGACAGTTTTATGATTTCTTGCAATAATGTTCAGTTTTTTCCTTAGGCACAGTTTTATGATTCTTAAACTATTTCTTCTTAACCTCTTTTCCAGGTCAATTGTTTTTGATATTAGATACCTTACACTTTCCTCAATGTTTCCAATATTTCTTGCTATCTTTTGGAGATGTTAAATTTTGATTGTTTAATTTTATTTTTCATAGAGTCCTTTATTTAAATAAATGAAGTCTGCTACCACTCTGACCTTGTCTCTATCCTTGACCCCATCCCCAGAATATTCCAAAGCAGAGTACACTATGGGCAGCTGGTTTCTCAGAAAGTCCCTGGTCAGAGTGGTGGCAAATTTCAGGCCAGTTTGCTCAATTTCTACTTGTTTCTTTGATGGACCCTTTTCACAGTGCTTTCTGGTCGTCTTTTTATGCAGTCTTAGGATTGATAGATTCTTTTATTGTTGTTTCTTTTTTTTAACTTCTTGATCATTACTCAATCTGGTGCCCTTTTTAGATCTTTTCTGGGGCATTTGAAAGAAAGCTGTACTCTTCTGTAACCTTTTATATTGCATTTTACCTGGAAGTCCAATGAGACATTCTTCTAAAGAAATAACTTTAGAAAGTACAAAAGTCTAGGATTCAGCTGCCTGGGGTTCTATTTTTCTTTGTGATAGCAGCAGGCGTGGGGCTGCCATTCCAATCACCATTGGTGTGAATGCATTAGAGAAAATCTAAAGCAAAATATCAGTTTATGGTTGCACTGCAAATGGTGTTCCTTTCCTACCTGCGGTTGTTTCTTTACACAGTGACATATAGAAAAGTATGCAGATTTTTCTTATATAAACTATTTCTCTTAAAGACAAAAAGTAAACTGTTTTTATCTGAAAAACAAATAAACAAACAAACAACAAACAACCTGACTTTTGCAAATGCCTAAAAATTTAATTTGTAAAACACAAACACATATAAAAGATTTCTGTGGCTTGCTACAATCCTACAAATAATCACTTACTTAAAATGTAAAGTGTACTATATATTTTCAAAATTATTTATTGCTTACTTTGAGATCTGGGTTTGAAGGGCAAAGGTAAAGATTGATGAAGGTCTGGTTAAAGTTTTGGCAGACCAGTAAATTATTTACTATCCTGTAGCATACACTGTCCTAGGATGAATGCAAAATAAATGGTATATGGTTGACTAAAATGAATTCAAGTTGTCATTTTTCAGTGTCTAAAAATGCTTGTCAGTCTGTGGTAGAGTGTCTATAATCAAGTAAAACTACTTTTTTTTGACACCAGCAGCTATTGTATTTTAAGTGCTTACCTAGGAATCCTATACTGCCAAAAAGTAAAATTACTTTTCAGTTGCTTCAAGAAACTTCTAAAGAGATTGTAAAGGAGTGTCAGAAACTGAAATAAGAATGTGCAAAGGAACTTTTTTCAATCACATTCATTTTGGCAGTGAGGTATAAGGCTCTGTGATTCCATCTAACTAGATTGTATTTCATTTGCCTTGCAAGCACTGTGTAATTTATCTTGAGTTGCATGGTATCAGTGGAAACTTGAGCCTCACAGGATTTTCTGTCAAAAGACTTACTTATATATAAAAAGAATATATGTTACTATGTACTGTCCTAAGATAAGTTTTCTAGTCAAGCAGTGGTATTGTATCACATTTGCCCCAAAGACATTTTAGAGAGTGAATTTTCAAAATAGCCATAATGCCATTATATAATTATATTAGGAGACTTTTGACAAACCTTTTAAAAATCCAAAAATGGACAAAATTTGACTTTTCTTCAACTATTCCAATCTATCCTAGCCTGAGATAAATATAATTACTTAACTGCTACATTATCTGAAAGTCAAAGTTACTCTCTAATTTAAGAGAGTAAAACTGTCAATTCAATCAACAAGGTTATTATTTAGAGAGATTTACTAGTAGAAAACATGGAAGGACTGAAGGTCATGGAATATGATATTCCAGAAGGCAAAGGAGCTAGGATTACAATCAAGAATCACCTACCTAGCAAAATTAAACATAATACTTGAAGGGAAAAAGTTGTTTAGTGAAATACAAGGGTTTCCAACGTTCATAAGGAGAATGCCAGAATTGAGCAAAAAAAAAAAAAAAAAAAAATTGATCTCCAATTTCAGGAGAAGCCTAAAAAGAGGAAAGGAGAAAAGAAAACACAAAGAATTCAACAGAGCTAAATTGCTTACATCTCTGTATAAGAAGATGGTAATCTTCCTATATATAGAAAATTCTTAAAGATTGTACCACTAGGGGCAGCAAGGTGGTACAATGGATAGAGTACAAGTCCTGAAGTCAGGAGGATCTGAGTTCAAATATGGCCTCAGACACTTAACACTTCCTAGCTGTGTGACCCTGGGCAAGTCACTTAACCCCAATTGCCTCAGGGGGGGAAAATCCATTAATAGTATAGTTAAAAGTAATATACATAGAGGATATGGGTGTAAGGGAAATTTGAGGGAATAGCATAAAAAACATCAATTAAGAGAAGATGAAGTCCACTGGGTGCAAAAGGACATCAGAAGTGGAATGGGGTAAATTATTTCACATGAAGAGGCATAAAAGGACTATTTCAGTGGAGGGGAAGATTTAAGAATGGGCAATGGGCCTCACTGGAACCTTACTCTTATCAGTATTGGCTCAAAGAAGAAATAATATATATACACAATCATTTGAATATAGATATCAATCTTAGCTGACAAGGAAGTAGGAGGAGAGGAGATTAAGTAAAACGTGAGGGGAATAGACAAAAGGGAAGGAAGATCAAGAAAGGGCATAAACAGAAACAAAAGACTGGTGAAAGGAGAAAGGGTAAAGGAGAGAGAGGGACAAATAGGAAGAAAAATTGGATGGAGGGAAATAACACAGGTAGTAATCATAGTTGTGAATGTAAATGGGATGAATTCTTCTATAAAAAATAAGCAGATAGCAGAGTGGATCAAAAACCAGAATCCTACAATATATTGTTTACAAGAAATATACTTGAAGCAGAGAGACAAGAGATGAAGAGAATAAAAGTAAATAGTGAATCTATCATGCTTTAATTGAACTAAAAGTTAAAAAAAAGTAAGAGTAGCAATCTTAGATCTCAGCTAAAGTAAAAGCAAAAATATTTTTTCATTTTTTTCTTTCAATAGTATTTTATTTTTCCAAATATGTGTAAAGATAGTTTTCAACATTCATTTTTGTAAGATTTTAAGTTCCAAATTTTTTCTTTCTCCTTCCCTTCCTCCCTTCCTTCCCAAAACAGCAAGCAATATGATATGGATTATATATGTGCAATTCTTTTAAACATATTTCCAGATTTGCCATGTTGTGCAAGAAAAATAAGACCAAAAGGGAAAAAAAAACATGAGAAAGAAAAAGCAAACAAACAAACAAAAAAAGGTGAAAATACTATGCATATGATACATTTAGTCTCCATATTTCTCACTCTGGATGTGGAGGGCATTTTCCATTACAACACTATTGGAATTGTTTTAGATTATCAGATTTTTGAGTAACTAAGTATCCTAGGTGACCACATAATCTTGCTATTATTGTGTACCATGTTCTTCTGGTTATGTTCACTTCAGAGTTCATGGAAGTCTTTCCAGGTTTGTCTAAAATGAGCCTGCTCATCATTTCTTATTGAGCAATATTATTCCATTACATTCATATAGCATAACTTATTCAGCCATTCCCCAATTGATGGGCATCCACTCAATTTCCATTTCCTTGCCATTACAAAAAGAGTTGCCATGAACATTTAGCAAAAGCAAAAATAAACCTAATTAAAAGAGATAAGGAAGGAAAGGTCATCTTGTCAAAAGAAGCCATAGCCAAAGAAATACTATCAATACTAAATATATATGCACCAAATGGTATAGCATTCAAATTCTTAAAGAAATTAAGTTATAGGAAGAAATAAAAATCAAAAATACGCTAATAGAGGACCTCAATTGTCCCCGCAAAGAACTAGATAAATCCTACCAAAAATAAATAAGAATGGAAACTAAGGTGGTAAATAGAATACTAGGAAAGTTAGATATGACAGATTTTTGCAAAAAAAAAAAAAAAAAAAAACTGAATAGGAACAGAAAGAAATATATCTTTTGTCAAAAGCAAATGGCATAAAAATTGATACATTTTTCTTCCTATACCCATATTTCTTCGACCTGAATACTCAACCAAAATATGTTCTTGGCACAAAGTCTCATGATTCAGGGTTATCTGAACTTCTGTTTCTATGACTCCCTTCCTAGATTTAGTTTAGATAGGAGGTGAATTAGTCCACGAAAAGGTCAAAGCAAGAAAAGAAATTTGGCTCTGAAATCCCTAGATTAGTCTAGAGGAGCAATGATGGCTTGCCTGCAGAGCCTATCCTCTAGAAAGCAAACTCTGTTCACAGACGTTCAAAAAGTATTAGTAATCCTAAATTATTCCCATAGTTGAGAGACTAGGGTTGGGGTTTTTTGTTTTGTTTTGTTTTGCATGAGTCTTTTAAAGTTGAGATCCTGTAAATTTGGAGATATACTAAAAGATAAAGCACTATAAATTGTACCCCAATTACAACTCTCATTTGGTGAAGAAAAGGTAAATTCTGAAGGGCAAGGATATACATTTGATCCCCAGGGAGGCTAATCTACAGAAAAAAGACAATCGGAGAGGGTAAAAGATTGAGATAGAAAGTACAGTCTTTTAGACAGGGACAATAGAGGAGAAACATTTCATAAACTTTAAGATATAAGGATTGAAGCAGAATTCATATGTAATAAATTTTTTCTATTACAAACAACTCCCCTCACCTCCTTGCAATTGTAGCTATTAATGTCTTAGTTCCCTGGTACCAGCATTTCCTACTACCTTACTATTACCTTTCTTCCCACCTTTTCTTCATGATATCTAATCCTTTGACCCCCCTCCCTTTTTCCCCCAGGCCATCACCCCTATGCTAACTATCTTTTCATCCCTTCCTCATCTTGATTCCACAATGAACTTGTTCAATACTATATTGTCCTCTTCATTATTTTGCTCTTTTACATTATCATTGATTTTGCCCTGCCAAATTATAATCTTGGGTCAGTCTCACCATTTATATTGCATTCACTCTGACATTTATCCTGCTGAATGAAGTAGGAGAAAAGTCATAAATTGTTGACTAGGTCCCCTACAATTTTGTGTTACATTATATCAACTGGGTTTCACTGAAGTAAAGCATTTCTTTTTCACTTTCCTAACAGTATAAATATTACATTGGCCACAGTTGTCCTTCCAACCTTTTTATTATCATTTCACAAATCTCTTATGGCTTTCTGAAACGGTAGCAGAATCAACAGGAGAAATTCTGTTCTGAATCTGCCTCTCATTAATTGGAAATAACTGATTTTGGGGATGGAAATTGTGAGAAATTGGATGGGCATTTGTTTGGATTCCACAGACATGAAACTTGAACTGGAGAAATGGGACTTGAATTAGGAGGTTGAAACTCATAGGGACATTGAAAGGCCGGGGGGTGGGGGGGGGAGAGGAGGGGGAGGGGGGGGAATAACCTCCCCCCAAAGAATGGAAGGATGTAAACTCCTTATGGTCAAGGAATGAGTTTTGTAATCAGGGAGTGATGGCCTCTTATTTGTAAAGAGTCTTTTATTCATACTTCCTAACTTCATTGTTATCTTCCCATTCTAGGATGGAAGCACTTTAAGGGCAGGCACTGGATTGAGTGGGAAATATCCAACTCTGTTAAGCATTTGATAGCCTCAAACTTTCTTACCTCACGGTTTTTTTTTTAGAAGCTGCATTTTGAAATCCTAGTCAAACCCCAGTCAAAGAAAGGAATCGGAAATTGGAGAGGAGAGCTCACATTAGGGGATCAAAAAAGACTGCCCCTTTCCTTGTGGGTGTGTATCTCTTTCTTTTTTTTATTTATTTATTTAATAGCCTTTTATTTACAGGATATATGCAGCAGTTAATGCTGTAACTTTACAGCATTAACAATTGCCAAACCTCTTGTTCCAATTTTTTACCTCTTACCCCCCCCCCCCCCCCCCCCCCCTAGATGGCAGGATGACCAGTAGATGTTAAATATATTAAAATATAAATTAGATGGTGTGTATCTCTTTCAAACCACCTTTTGTCACAGAGTATGCAGCTATTCTCATGAGAAAGAAATAAACTTTTTCCTTCACTCACACTAGAATTCCTGATTATGTTAATGGTCACTAACCCACACAAAATGATGAAAATATTTGGAGGAAGTGACCACTCTAACCTCAAATTTGTGATTAAAAAAAAAAAAAAAGAATAATTCTGGACATAGTCTCACATACACCCTAAACTTAAACAGATTTCAAAGTATTCAGAGGAAAGTTAGGTAGGATACCATGGAGTAAATTATTTCTGAAAAAAAACAAACCAGGAAGGTGGGACATGTTTAAGAACAAGAATCTAAAGATACAAAGGAAGAGAATTCCAATGAGGAAAAAATATGAGATTTGTCTGAATAGGCATGTGAATACATAAGGAACTCACTGACCAGCTTAAATTTTTAAAAGAAATCTGCAGTAGAAGGAAGCTAACTCACAAAAAATGAATATAAGAACTAGACATAAAAGTAATTCAGAAATGTTAAAGTTAGAATTAGCTGAGGCTGGTGAGATAAGCTAAGAACAAAAAGGTTTTGTTGTTTTAAAATCTATATTGAGAAAGAATGGAGATTAAAGGAAAGAGACTTTTGCTTAGGGAAGTATCATCAGTATCACTGACAATAGAAAGAAGCCAGAGCTATGTAGCTAAAATTCTTATTTTTTTTCCTGTTTTCTACAAAAGGAGAATGACCTTTAAAATGTAAATGACAAGACAAAAATGGCTAACAAGGTGATGATATTCAAGATAAGTAAGAGAATACCTGTCTGCCCTTGATGAATTCAAGTCACCTGGCCCATATAAACTATATCCTATTTTAATAATAAAAGAACTGGCAGTATTTGCTGAGCCACTGTCAGTAATACTTAGAGATTCATAAACATGAAAGAATTGTCCTGAGTTTGGAAGAGGGCAAATATTCTAATTTTCAAAAAGGGAAGAGACTGTGGGACAGCCACCCTTACCCAAATTAAAATCAGAGACTCTCAAGATAAAAAGCAAAAAAAAAAAAAAAAAATTATTATGATCTCATAAGAAAGGGCAATTCTCAACAGACAAAGTGTCAGTAGAGGCGTGCAAACTGCAAACTGCAAAAAACAAGATTATATAGACCCTAACCAGAAATCCCCACTCCCTCTCCCCCGAAATTTTCTTGGAATGGCTAGAGAATTCTAACTTACCCAGAACCCAGAAACAAAGAATACTAGTCAATAACATTAAATGCTAATAAAAAGGTGAATGAAAAGGAAGGAAATGTTTATCTAAGATAATCAAACACCTATAGCTTTTAGCTATAGCTAAACTTGTTATTGAAAAGTCTCAAATCACAATTAAGGCATAGGTTGCAGCCACATCCTTATGAGAGGGCTTCAGTCAGTTTGTTTTCATTCAATCTCTCCTCTTATTTATTAACCTTTGAAGACCTCTAACACCATTCTTTTTTTTTTTTATAAGTACAAAGCATTTTATTAGATATTATATGGAGCAAAGATTTTGAATGACAAGGTGCTTATTTTATTTTTTTTAATCCAATATATAGATTTATACCATTCTCTTGCTGCACAAAAAAAAAAAAAAAAAAATCAGATCAAAAAAAGAAAGTAAATGAGTAAGAAAATAAAATGCAAACAACAACAAAAAGAGTTTCACATCATTCCTGATACATTTCCCCAACCATGTCGCCTCAGTCTCACTCAGGGAGATTTATTTGTCTTTCTTCTCTATTGGGGTCTATCCTTGTCCTTTTAATACTCCAAGTCTAACTGGGCCTCCCCCTCCAGTTGTTCAGTCTTTACCATCCTGACCAGTGATGTTTGTACTACTCTCGTGATAAGCTGCATCACACAGGGAGGCAGACAGGGAGTAGTATGACTCCACTTAAAGCTATCAGCAGGAACCAAAGAACTTGGTTCCCCCAGCTGCCTCTGGACCAAGACGACTAAGAGGTAGTAAATGGTGAGGACCAGGAGGCCAATTTTCTGATGTCTGGCAATTTCTTTCACTACTTGTCCATTATCATCAATTTTCACACAGCAAGTATTTAATTTTCTACAAACTCCACCTTCAGCTAACAAGTACCAACAAGTACCAATTGATGCTGGAATACTGCTTCTCTGGTCTGAGAGGCCTGGTCTGCTAACAAATCCAATGCCTTTGTCATCTGGTTAGTAATTATTTCAACCATGGCCTGCAATCTAATGAAACTATTCAGCATACAAATCGGGGTTCTGTACCCCCATCCATTACCCCAACCATGTGTGTCCCCAGTAACTAGAGTAAATAACTCTTCACAAATAAAGAAGCCTATACCAAAAGTCAGCAACAACAGAAATGCTAAAAGAAATAGACAGACATATGCATCTAGCAACAGACAGATGACAAGGCCAAATACCAACTTACCTACTTATTTAGAATATAATGAGCACATATTTTCGTATAGGAAACTGCAAGATCTTAGATACTTTATGCTCATAACTTCTACTGACCACTTACCTCATTATAGAAATTTGCTGTAAGAGGAAAAAGCAGGGACATGATTATGATCAAAAACTGGTCCTTCAGGACTCAGACTGAGAGCACATACATGATAGAATAAAGTATCCTTAGCTCAGTTTGACTTTAGGTAACTGTAAGCCATAACAATTCCACCTTATAGCCAGACTCAGGAATAATCAGGTGTGTTCTTATTCAAAGGAACACCTGAGTCAGAAGGACCCTACCTTAAGTTTGGGCCAAGGATGTCTTCCAAATTCTTGGCCAGATTCTAACCTTCACCTGTAACAATTCAGGTTCACATTCCTATTAGTAGTTTGTTGCATATTCCTTTCAGATTGTGGATTACTGGCTTTATGATCCATCAGACAATCATATCTGAATTCAAAAGTCCAAATAACACCCTACAATCCCAAGAGATTTTATATCTAATAGCAATTCTCATTAATCAAAGCTTCAGATGAATTTAGCTCTCAAGAATGACATATCCTAAATAAGTGTTGATATAATCTTACATTGATAACAATAAGAGATTCATCCTAGAAACTTTACAATTTAACTTCATAGTTTTAAATTCAACATTACCCAAATCATTTTACTTTAAAAAGATGCTCTCTCTCTCTATATATATATATATGAGTTTGGAAGAGGGCAGAGACAACTGTTCTCAGAAGTTCCCTAAACAATGGGAACAGCTTTAAGATGATTCAATGCAACCAATTAAAACTCATATAAAATATACTGTCCTAATTTTATATTAAATAATTAAAATTGATCATTTCTTCATCCTAAAAAATGTTAATTCAATTTTCTTCAAACAAGGAGTCCCTATAAATTATAAATAACAGGTACAATATCAATATTGTTAAAGTTCCTCTAAGCACAAACATTCCCACCTCCCACCAAAACATTCCTAATTGCAAAGTCAATTTTAGAGGTTATAAATTGTCCTCCACAGTCCATTCTTGAATGGATTCTTGAAGATCTTCCACAAATTCTTAACCGTGGTATTCTCAACCATCTGACTGCAGTCTCAGTAGTCTGCAACATCTCTAAGTACCTTCCGAGAAAGTACTGCTTCTTTCAGGATTAGTAAGCACTCACTCTCCTAGAACTGCAAACTCCAAAGATGTTGTCTAGGCCAGAAATCTTTGCTTCTTAAGGGATAAAAGGGATGAGGACACTGCCAGTATTTAATTCCTTAAAAACTTATCCTTTGTTTCAAAAGAGGGTCTTTCTCTTTCTCTTCCCCATTAAAATCATCCAAATAAAGTATGTTCCATTATCAGAATCATTAGTCTCTACCAATCTACATTTAGATACAATTTGTTCCAGTGTGATTCCACTAATCCTTCTTAAGGCAAATTGCTCAGGGAAAAGCTTCCACCCATCAAATGGTCCACTATAATCAGTAAATCCTTCAGTTTTCCTACTGGTATCATTTCAGTAAAACCTAACTTGAATATTCTGGAGCTAGGCTCTCTCCTTTCAGAAGGACATCTTCTCAATACTTTCTTACTTATTTTTAGAAATATTACACACTTTTCAAATACAATTTGTTTTTCAATTACACATATCCCTATATGCCAAATTTTCTTGCTTTTACTTCTTTGTTAAATGGAGAAAGCAAGGCAAAACTTAAGTTTCAGAATATAAGTAATATCTAAATAACTTTGAACCAAATTTCACAAAATATATATCACATACCCAGTAGGGCTTGTAATGCTGGAGAAACTGAGGCAGGATAGAGATTAGAAAACAATTTAATATTTTATTTGAAAGGGAGAGATTTACTGGGACCAAAAGGATCCATGATTTGGCCCCAGGGCTGAATGAGACTATCATCTCCAAGAATCCAGCAGTCAGTGTTGGATACAAGATTCTTTTATAGGGTAACAAAAATGCTGATATAATGGGGAGGTACCTGGGATGGGGATCACCTAATGGGGAGAGGCACCTAGGATGAGGAAGACATAATGGAGGCAGGCACCTAGGATGACATAATGGAGGGAGGTACTAGAAAGGCTCCTGATATTCTAATGATGTCTAAGATATAAGACCTTTTTCCTATCAAACATTAAGAGGGAATGGTTATAATTTGAGGCAGAATAATTGAGGTAGGACAATTAGGGAGACTGGGTCAGGACATTAAAAGGGAATTGTGGCACAACAGCTGACAAAATGATTGAGCACAGCTCATACAATTTTTACAAATTGCCCAATATACAATTTAGAAGGCAATTAGCCTAATTAGGAGATACAAACATATGACCTCTTTAAGTAAGTTATCAGAGAACTTTGTTTTAATACCCAAATATTTTTAACTTAAAATCAAATCAAATACAGATTTAAACATGTAGTAGTAATACTTCAATACTGATGCACATGTATTTCTAAATATTTTTACCAGAATAAACAAGTTCACAATTTTAGCATGCACTAATTAATAATAATTATTTCATACAATTTCAGAATCAGAAATTCAATTTAAATACAGTCTCAAAATTTAAGGAGGCAGAAAACTGCCCTTTCAGGTCACTCTGCAAGGGAGGGGAACATGCAAGAAGGGCTTTAAGAAACTGGTGGACTTTAGGATTTCAGGGAAGAGGGCTGGAAAAATTTGGACCCAGGTGTCTGGCTGCAGGTCTGTGGCCCAGTGACTAGCGTTCATGCTAGAAATACTGAGAATCCATGTCAAATATGGTGGGGCACCAGTGCAAACCCCAGAAGAAACAAGGTTAGAGAGGAATGTCTGCCTAGCCAAGACAGATTGCACAAGCCTCTCCAAGGGAGAAAAGCATGACAATCCCAGAGAGATTTTTTCTTTCTTTTCAGTAATCATCAGGCCTTCAGAAGGCTTTTACTCATGTAAATTAGATCTACTTAAAAATACAATAAATTAA
The DNA here is from genome assembly GCF_902635505.1 of Sarcophilus harrisii. Classification (NCBI taxonomy): domain Eukaryota; kingdom Metazoa; phylum Chordata; class Mammalia; order Dasyuromorphia; family Dasyuridae; genus Sarcophilus; species Sarcophilus harrisii. The sequence continues at coordinate 202,170,046 of NC_045426.1, forward strand.
CTCAAATTAGCTGATAGACTGTGTCAAGCAACTTAATAATGATTCTCAAAAACCCCAGAATCTGCTAAAATGTTTTAGCAATTCTGTAACTTTAACTATTTCCATAGACCCAAATTGGCTAGTTCTAGGTCTACAGAAATACATCAGTTTTTCTCTTTTTTGGTGTGTCAGTTAAAAACTTTCATTATCTCAGAACTAGTCCTTCCTCTCTCTAGCTAAAAGCTATTTGCATAAATCCAGTTATGTATAAAACAAGTGTTTTTTAATCCCAAATAGCTAGATCTTTTCCTTTGTAATTCAGCTGAGAGAAACACAGAAGACAAAACATAGGCTCACGAATTCTCTCTCTCTTCCCCTCCCTCTCTTCTCTTTCCCCTCACTTTTTCCCTTTCCTCTTCTTTTTCCCTCTTCTTTTCCTTCCTCCTCCCTCTCCCCCTTTTCCCTCCCCTCCCTTCTCCTCCTCCTGTCCCTTCTTCTCTCCTGGATGCCCTCAAGGTTCTCTCTGCCCTCTGAAAAGACATTCTCTTTTCAGCATTAATCGTTCATTGTCTCTCACACATTTCCCTAACAGGACAATACCCCTCTTTACCTTTCTGTTGGGATTTCTCTGCTAGGAACTTTATCTCTCTCTGCCAGACTTCTCTGCTAGACTTTTACTTCTCTGTCAGGACCTTGCCACTAAGGAAGTCAGTCTATAAACACTGACTTCCCAGTGCCAATAAACTTCTTTTGCCAGTCTAACTTTTCGGGTTTGTAAATTCATTTATAAAGGACCTATGCCAACAGAAGGGGGTTCCCACAATGCTCTGCCCTGCACCAAACCTCATAAGAACTAGTTATCTTAGATTGTTCCTTTCCATAACTTTGATGGAGGTCGCACCCAACCTTACCAAAGAAAAATGGGAGCAACCTTACTTACTCTAACCACTTAATTGTTTTCTACTATCAAAGGGAAATGGAAGCCTTTTATGACTAACTGCTTAAAGTCTTCCAATCTCAATGCCAGTCATCTAGGCTGCTCACCACTTGTCAAATGAAAAGTACTCTTATGGACTCTAATTGCTTAGAGTCTCTTCCCTCCTCACCAGTTTCTTGCCCTACCTGGGTTGTACAGAATTTTTCTGACTGATTTCAAACTTTTCTCAGCTGGTTTATCACTCTTAGATGAATTAATCCTTTATTTTCACTAGCCCACTACCATTTTTTGTTTTGCTTTCTCCAAGATCTTCAGTAAATCTGTTTTTTATTTGTTTGTTTTATATGTTTCACAAGGGATTGGAAAGCATTTTAACTTGGTGTAGACCAAAAAGAAGTTTCCACTGACTTGCCTCTGGGATTAGAAGCTGCTCTGAGGGGGTTTGAAACCACCTGTCCAAATATGTGAGGGCTGTCATGGAAGCCCTGAGCTACCTCCATGTTATAGACATGACTGCCCATGTTAATTGTAGGGGTTATGTTCCGTTGGATTTTCTCCTTCAAGGGCAAAAAGAGATTGTGAATCTTTAGACCATGTTGCAAAGGAAAGAATTTTTTTTTCTTTTTTTTATTTATTATAGTTTTTTATTTACAAGTTATATGCATGAGTAATTTTACAACATTGACAATTGCCAACCTTTTGTTCCAATTTTTCCCCTCCTTCCCCCAACCCCCTCCCCCAGATAGCAGGTTGACCAATACATGTTAAATATGTTAAAGTAGAAATTAAGTTATTTTGCTGTTCAAAAAGAATCAGACTTTGAAATAGTGTACCATTAGCCTGTGAAGGAAATCAAAAATGCAGGCAGACAAAGGTAGAGGGATTGGGAATTCTATGTAGTGGTTCATAGTCATCTCCCAGAGTTCTTTCACTGGGTGTAGCTGGTTCAATTCATTACTGCCCTATTGGAGCTGATTTGGTTCATCTCATTGCTGAGGATGGCCAGGTCCATCAGAATTGATCATCATATAGTATTGTTTTTGAAGTATATAATGATCTAAAGGAAAGAATTTTTAAGAGCTAAGCTGGAAATCCATTTTTTCCCCTGGGGGTTACTTATATTGGATTCATGGCTTCTACTAACCATTTGCTCTGATTATAGAAATTTGCTATAAGAGGAAAAAGCAAGGACATGATTATAGTAGCATCAAAATAGGTCCTTCACAGGAGAAAGCATTTTTAGCTCTGTTTGACAATCAATTGTGCAGTAATAATTCTATCTCATAGCCAGACTCAGGAATAATTATGTGGGAAACATAGAAACAGCAGTGGGAAACTGAGCCAGAAGGATCCCACCTTAAGCAGAGGCTAAGGTTGTCCACCCAGCTCTTGTCCAGATAGGACATCCATCTCTGACAGTTCGTGAAGGAATTCCTCTGAGTAACATATGTCATTTCTCTTGAGTGGTAGGTCACTGACTCAATGATCAGGCAATCAGTTTCAAAATTCAAAAGATTATCAGTTATAGTCCCAAGAGATTTTATCTTTAATAGGAAATTCTACTAATTGCAGCTTAGGGTTAGATACATTATTTTAAAAGTTTACCAGGATTTACAAACCCAGGAAATTTTGTTTTATATGTTTAATATGTTTAAATTTATCCTAGTGCAAAGGATCAATGATTGAACAAGCTTATAAATTCTTAGTAAACACATTCCTTGTTTAGGAACTACAAATCCTAAATAGATTCATTTTTCAGAGCTGATGACCTTGCTTACCCTGATGGTTTCAAGAAAATTGACAAGCTTACAAATTAAGGAGATTGACAGATCCCATGGAAGGAGTTGATCTTGCTGTTGTCCATCCCTTAATGTTTTCATGGGCTGTGCTGTTTGATACCTACCTCCCTCCTTTCCATGAAGGGGGAAAAAGTGTTGCATACCTCATTCTTGGAAGTGAATTGATAAGGCTTTCACCTCATCCCTCTTGTTCCACACACAGTAATTACCAATTTTAGCTTTAACATGAGGACTATAACTCCAAATAGTTTAATTAACAATTTTAAAATTTTCCTAAGTATTAACCAGATAGTCTTAGCTGTAATTTCTATTTCCTTAAATACGTTCCCCTTTTGTTTTAGGGAGAAAACAAGATAATTTTTAAAATTGAGATAGTACAGATTTTAAAATTGAAATAGTACAGATTTAAAATTGACAACTTTAGTAAGATTCTCTAGATTCTGATTAAATGTTATACACAAATTGAATCGCCATTTGGTTATTTTCCAGTTTACACAAACCATTTCTCTTTTGTGAGCCAGTAAAAAGGTTAAGGTGCCAGTTTTTACTGACAGAGCCCTCAGAAGTATGGCTAGATAACTTAAAAACAGGCTATTTAGGGCCACCAGCCTTAAAGTCAGGAGTACCTGGGCTTAATATGGTTTAGTATGAGATATCCAAATTCACACCTCCCTTAGGGCCAGAGAGCACTCTGGGAGATAACCCAGAATCCCTCTCTCTCCAGAAGGAGGAGTTAACCTTTGGGAGATCACATATATACCGGAAGCTCTTAGAGCTGGAGAGAGTTTCTTGGGAACATTGACTGGGGTCAGAGAGGAGCACTCTGGGAGGAAGCCCACAAGCCCTGAGATCTCCCAAACATGAACTTCTTTGAGTACTTAGATACTCATGAACTCTCTAAAGGTGTGAACACAAGCATTGTTTCCATCAGTTGTACTTAGTACATTGTTTCAAGTTCTGGCCCAAAATATCTCCTTCTAAGATCAAATCAATCATATTGAACCATGCCAAATTATATAATTATTGTCTCTATCAACTCCAATGGCTTAACATTTTGTAAAGATTCCAACAGATAATAAAGCAATAAGAAGAATTAAAAGTTAATTAGATTTCTACAAAGAATAATTATTAATGATTAAATGTCAATTTGGTAAGAAGTTTTCAGTGGTATTTTTCGTGTACTTGTTTTTGGTCTTGTTCTATTTATCATTTTCTTCAATGACTTGAATGTTCTATTTATCATTTTCATCAATGACTTGAAGGTAGGTATGAATAAAATGGGCTCATCAGATTTGTAGATTAAATAAAGCCAGGAGGGCTAACACAGTAGATGAGAGTCAGATCCAAAAGGATCTCTATGTGTTAGAACAAAAGGCTGAATGTAAAAAGATAAAATAGAAATAGATGGAGTTTTTCACTTAGATACAATTCGATTCAATATATATTTATTAAGTACTTAATATGTGCCAGACACATTAATAAAAAGAAAGGCAACCCTGTGCTCAAAAAACTTAAAATCTAAAGTAGGAAGAAACACACACACACAAAAAAGGAGTCAGGAAAGAAATGAGTGAAGGGATGGAAAACAGAATACCGAAAGGTACCCAGCATGGGACATCTTGTTCTATAGAGTTGAAATAAGACAGGTAGCAGATGCAAAATGGAAGGCCCTGAGATTCTAGTATCTGCCCTCTATAGAGGAAGGAATTGGGAGAAATCTGGCATTCTGCACTTACCCCTCCAATTAGAGGGAGCAGAGATGAAGGGAGGTGTTATCAATAAGTGAGAAGCATAGTAATGCATTTAAAAATGATGAGCTTAGCCTAGGAAGGGTTTTTTGTTCTGTGGAGATGGAACCAGGTTTGGAAGCCTATGCAAAGTGAAGTGCTTTCATTGTTAAGAAACTCTCCTCATATCAAGACTAAATTGCAAAAGATCAGCTTCAAAATGGGGGAGTTATAATTAAATACCAGTTGTTTGAAGAAAGATTTCCAGATTTTAAAGGATTATAATCTCAATAGAAGTCAATAGTGTATGCAGCAGTCAAAAGAAAAAAAAAAAATCTAGGTGTTTGGGGGCATTATGAGAAGTGCAGCTTCCAGGCAATGGTCAGACTTTATCTGGAATATTGTGATCAGTTCTGGGTGCTGTCAAAATGTTCATAAGAGGGCAAATAGGATGATGAAAGATTGGGTCTACGACATGAAAATTGGATAGCAAAACTGGAAATATTTGTCACAGAGAAAAAGAAAATCCATAGGTACCTGATAGCTGTCTAAAATTCAAGTATTTTGAGGACTATAATATGAAATGAGGATTTGTATTCTGTTTGATCCTAGAAAGCAGGACCAGGAGCAATGAGTAGAAGTTGTAAAGACACAAATTTAGTCTTGTTAACAGTAAAACTTCCTAACAATGGTATGCCTAGAAACAGAATAGGCTCCCTCAAGAGGCTGCGGATACCTTCTCTTTGGAGTTCTTCAAGTAGAAAGTTTTTATTTTATTTTATTTTTTATTATAGCTTTTTATTTACAAGATATGTGCATGAGTTAATTTTTCAGCATTGACAATTGCAAAACCTTTTGTTCCAGTTTTTCCCCTTCTTCCCTCCACAAAAAGAATCAGACTTTGAAATAATATACAATTAACCTGTGAAGGAAATCAAAAATGCAGGAGGACAAAAATAGAGGGACTGGGAATGCTATGTAGTTCTTCATACTCATTTCCCAGAGTTCTTTCGCTGGGTGTAGCTGATTCTATTCATTATTAAAGAAATGGAATTGATTTGGTTCATCTCATTGTTGAAAATGGCCACACCCATTAGAATTGATCATCATATAGTATTGTTGTTGAAGTGTATAATGATCTCCTGGTCCTATTCATTTCACTCAGCATCAGTTCACGTGAGTCTCTCCTGGCCTTTCTGAAATCATCCAAGCAGAAAGTTTTTAAAATGTGATAGTGAGGAATGGAACTTCAGGGACAATGAATTCTAAACTTGCTTTTGCTACTACTTTTATATATTTGATCTGATTTTCTCTCTTAGTTAAGTAAAATTAATGACATTAATTTAGTAGTCCTTACAAGCACTACACAGTGCTTCTCAAAAGTTAATGAGTTAATTTAAGGTTAGGTCTTCTTTTTTAATTGTCTAGGGACACTGAGAGAAAATAGACAGTTATAGGGTTTAGGAGAAGAACCAGTTTTTCTATTCTGTGTCAGTATTATAATTGTAAATGTCTAAGTTTCTGTACAAGTGAAAAATAATAATGAGTGCAATACAGTTTATATTCTGCCCTGCTTGACAGATTCATTCTGGACACACAGAGGTGGGAACTAGTTGCATTTTCTAGAAGCAGTTCTTCACTCCCAGCACTTTTTAGGGTTTTCTTTACTGCTTTTCACCACCTTTTCCCCCCACCCTCTTTGTCTCTTTTCAGATTAAAAATGGTTTTAAAATGATCAGTTCCAATTCAGGCTATTCAGTGATGCCCTATTCTTTTTCACGCAGCTCTTTTAGAAAAGAAAGGTTTGAAATCATGCTATTCATCTCCCAGCATTATAGAGAGGTGAACAAAGGTATCAAGGTCCTCAGAAGACCTTTTGACTAAGAGATCAGAAATGACTTTTGTGAATTTGTTAGATGAGGCGCTACCCTTAGATATAATTGTATTTTTCTTACCCTCACAGTTCTTTCAGTTCGTTCTCATATTTCATCCAAAAATTTTGTCACCAGAGTTTCTTTTTAAAAAAAAGATGTTGTTTCAGTTCATTCCCCATTGTTTAATATGTTATAGCCATGGCTAAGGTCGCAAAAGGGTTGTTATGAGAGAAGCACTTTGTATACTTTAAGGTGTTCCTCAAATATGCCTTGCTACTGTTAGTCAAAACCTGAGTAAGCTTTTATTGCAAAGATTTTATTCAGAAACTTCAAGGCCAATGCATTAAGAAATGTTACATTTCTCTCTTTTGCTTTAAATGCAGAGGGGAAGCTTTGTTTCCTAAGCCCTAAAATTCATTTGCAGGGAAGATATTTAAGTTTTATTGAAACCTTCATTTTTTTAAACTACTGATGAAATGATAATGCATTTTCACCTGATGCAGCTCCCCAAATGCTAGCTACTGTTACTGTGCGCTTCACCAAGTTGAAAATGACATGTATAAAGTTTGTAGCAGCAATTTTTGTGGTGGCAAAGAATTGGAAAATAAGTAAGATGCCCATCAACTGGGGAATGGCTGAACAAGTTGTGATATATGAAGGGAAGGGAATATTATTATTCTATACAAAATAGCTGATTTTAGAAAGGCCTGAAAAGATTTGCATGAACTGATGCAGAAACAAGCAGAAGCAGGAATGCATTATACACAATAACAGCAAGATTGTGCGATGATCAACTATAAAATACCTGGTTCTTTTCAGCAGTTCAATTAACCAAAGCAATTCCAATAAACTTTGGATAGAAAATGCCATCTGCATCCAGAGAGAGGACTGGACAGAGACTGAATGTAAATCAACATATGCTATATTTACTTTTTTTTTTCTTTTTCTTTTGTTTTATTTTTTCTCTCATGGTTTTCCCTTTTGTTCTGATTTTTTTCCCTCCCAAAATGATTTATAAGGAAATGTGTTTTTTTTTAAATGAATGTATGTGTATAATCAGAAAAAAAAATTTAAAAATAGAAAAATGGACAATGGGGAAAAACAAAGAAAATGAGATGTATAACATGAAGTGCTAGGAACAGTCTCAAAGACATTCATAACCCCACTTCATATGTGTTTTTACTATTCTAACCTTTATATAGTACTGGTTTTTTCACATGTAATCCTCATAACAACCCTGGAGTTGTTATGGTTATTTTTCCCTATTATAGATAAAGAAATAACATTTATCCATTATTATCTCCATATTTCAGCTAGGGAAACTGAAGTTAAGGGGCTTAGCCAACTAAGGGAATATCTCTGGCTGGAACTGAACAGCAAATCTCCTTGCCTCCAGACCCAGAACTCTATACACTGCACCAGTTAGCTGCTACATAGTGCAATTCTCAATTAAAAAAATAAATCCATTAGAAACTGAGTGGATGCCAATCAATTGGAGAATGGATCAATAAGTTATGGTATATGGATGTAATGTAATATTATTATTCTATAAGAAATGATCAGTAGGATGATTTCAGAGAGGCCTGGAGAGCATGAACTGATGCTAAGTGAAATGAGCAGCAGAACCAGGAGATCATTGTCCACAGCAACAAGATTATGCAATGATCAATTCTGGGGGACATGGTTCTTTTCAACATTAAATGATTTAGGCCAGTTCCAATGGTCTTATGATGGAGAGAGCCATCTGCACCCAGAGAGAAGATTGTGGGAACTAAGTGTAGATCACAGCATAGTATTTTCATTTTTTTTATTGTTGTTTTTTGTTTTCTTTCTCATTTTTTCCTTTTTGATCTTATTTTTCTTGTGCAGCATGATAATTGTGGTTATATGTACAGAAAAATTGCACATGTTTAGCAAATATTGGATCACTTGCTTTCTAGGGGAGGGAATGGAGGGAAGGAAGAAAGAAAAAGATTGTAACACAAGGTTTTATAAGGGTAAATGTTGAAAACTTTGCATATATTTTGAAAATAAAAAGCTATTTTTTAAAAAAGCGCATGATGCTGCTACTTCTCTTGCTGATCATATTATTTTTTTCCTTTAAAATTCTTAAAACAATTTCCCAAATGCCTGGACTTTTCATGCTTTTACTAGGTGATCCCTAATCTTTAGTAGTCTCTCATTAGAGAATTTTGGTTCATTTTTCTTCATATATAATTTTTTTCAATATTCAAACTTCTTTGAGGTTTTACTCATTCTTTTTTTTTTTTTCTGTTTTTTTGTTTGCTGTAATGATTTATCTCTTTGGGACCTTGGTTTCTAATTGACTCATAAAATTTTAATTTTTCAACTTCTTTCTTTTTGGCTTTGTCACTTGCTTCTCATTATTTTCTTCAGTCTTTTATTTCTTTGCCTTGCAGTATTGCATAAATACACTCTGCCCCAAACCTGGGCTGCTGAATATTCTAATATTACCATTCATTTTGGGGAACACAAAGGTCTTCCTGCCCCAAATTTTCCCCCATTAAATTCTAGGCAAAGAACCTATCCTGGATGGATTTTCAGTCCTGGTCTTAGGACTTTACTAGCCTATGACTCCAATATAGTCCCTGATTTCTACCCTACCCATACCTTCCATTCCTTATTTTTATATCATCAGGTAACTAGCCCTTTCCTTCATATTTCTGGGAAGAATCACTGTCTCCTGCTTCTTTCAGAGTTAAGGGGCTTAAAACTAAATTGCTGCCATGGGAGATTCTGACAATGAGTCACTGCCCTTAAATTTGCTTCAATCAATCAAGAAACATTTTGTTAGGTGCCTAGCATGTCCCTGATGGTACCTCTATTCTTTGGGGATATAAAAAGATAAAAAATTAGTCCCTGTTTTCAAGGATCTTAAAATCTAATGGATCCAAGTCTAATCTAATCTTCTGCTCATTCGGTGCCTAATGGGAGTGGGAACTCTGAGAAGAAACTCTAGTTACGTTATCTGATATGATTTAGAAATTTGTTTATTTTTTACCCTTTTATAGGGTTGTGTGTTTACCATTACTAGGAATCTAGGAGTCTTATTTGTGCTACCTTCTGGTTTATGCTTATCTTTCTTTGAAAAGAGACATCTCTTAATCTCTTCAAAAAAAGATTATTATATAACTGACCTCCTTTTAATAAGCCGAGCACAAAACCACAAGATTCAACCAAACCATCCTCACTATCAAAATGTTTTGAATCTTTACAACAAAGTTGTAAATAGGAATGTTACACACATTAGAAATGCACGTAAAGTTCCAAATAAAGGCTCATCTCTTTCTAATCTCAGTCCAGATCCTCCTTGACCTCGCTGTAATACTGTTGACCATGTTCTCTTTGAATATTTCTCCTCTCTATGAATTCATGATAATACTCTCTTCAGATTCTCTTTTTTTATGACTGACCACTCAGTCTTTGTGTGGTTCTTTTCAGGTTTTTCATCTAAGTCATACCCATAAATTACAATTGTACCACAAGACTCAGTCCTATGCTCCTTTCTCTTTCTGTCTATACTATATCATTTGATGATATCATCAGCTTCCACAATTACATGTCTATGCAGATGATTCCCAGATCTCTGTAATGAGCCCTTTGCTTTCTATTGAACTAGTCATTCATTTCCAATTGCCTTTTAGATATCTCAAACTGGATGTTCTGGAGGCATCTCAAATGCAAAATATATGAAACACAATTCATTTACCTCCAAATCCTTACCCCTTCCCAACTTCCATAGTATTAGTTGATTTCTGAGAGCTATCCCATCATATCACAGAGACTCAAAACCTTAGGTTAAATTAGTTTAAACTATCACTTACCTTACACATCCAAACAGTTGTCATATTTTATAATTTCTATCTTCATAATATCTCTCATATATATAATATTTCTATTTATCTATCCATCTATGTTGCCATCTCTTTACATCAAGATCTCAAAGCTATCACTACAAGGACACCTTAAGGAAGAGAAGGGAAGGGAATGAGCATTTATGTAGTACTGTTCTAAGTACTTTACAATTATTATCTCATTTGATCCTAAAGGACCCAAAAGGAAATATAAATATGCATGACAGATGTTAGTAGGTGGTAACATATTACCAGTGATGGCTTTTGTGCAAGAAATGGCATGAACAATTATGTGTATGAGTAGAAAGGGAATAGAAGTCAATCATGTAGTGAAAATGAAAGGCAACCCAGGGACAGGCTGGGAGTTGCCCTTATAGCCACACAATATTAAACAAAGCAGAGAAAAACTGTCATTTCCTTGGCAGTTTGTCTACATAGGTAAGCACTGTAGCCATAGAGTAAACAACCTAGGGCAACTAGGTGGCACAATGGATAGAGCACCAAACCCAGAGTCAGAAAGAATCTTTTTCCTAGGCAAATAATTTTGCCCTCTTTGTCTCAATTTCCTCATCTGTAAAAAGAGCTGGAAAAGAAAATGGCAAACAATCCAATTGTCTTTACTAAGAAAACCCCAAATGGGGTCACAAAAAGTCATACATAACTGAAACAACTGAACAACAACAACAACAACTCCAGAAGGAAATATACAGAATGACAGGAACAAGAAGGATATTGGATGAGAAAGCAGGATGAGTGGTAATCTGTAGCAGTGGAAGGAGTAACCACACTGATGAGATCACTTCTTTGCTGCATCATTAAAGCAGCTTTATTTTCATAACCAACAACTCTTTTACAAAAATCTGCTCTCTGAGCCAATTAGTCAGTCTTCCTAACCTGGAGGAAACTGGCCAAGTCAATATAAAACTTTAAAGTTGGCGGCCTTTTGAGTTTTCATGAAAAAAATTTGGGGAGTATAAATCACCAAATCACTAAATCTAATACTTCTCTCTTGTTTCCCCATTTTCAAGTTTTTTAGAGTTGGTAGTGTACAAACAGCAAGAGAGTCAAACAGCTAGAAAACACATGAGCCATCACCTTCCGAACTGTAATTCTTCTGTTAAGAATTTTTGGCTGATGCCTTGGGGCCACAGGAATATTTCTCCTATAATCTTTGTAATAATAGCTTTCAAAAAACCAAATGTCTTATTTTATTATCACAATAACTCTAGAGATAGGTGCTATTATAGATGAGGATATTGAAACAGAAAAAGGTTAAGTGAATTGTCCAGATTTATCCAATAAATAAGTATCTCATGCTGTATAAGAATTCTGGGCTTCCTGATTTAGGCTTTATCTACCTTCCTACCTAAATGATACTTATTACAGATCTTATACATACTCTAAATGCTTAAAAGAAATCATAGACCTACAGAAGCCTATCTTCCATGGATAGGTACAGACTGGTAAAGCCGTAGAAAATGAATTTTTAAGAAGTCAAAAAAAAAGCAGTTGTGTTTTACTTATCCCTCATATTTAGAGGCTAGCAGTTAGCTAGTGACCATTTTTCAAGTCCTTATGCATATGTATACAATTCATGTAATCGTATAGCTAGTCCATGTCTTTGAAACAGAGTTCTGAGTCTCAGACATAAGTTATCTTTTTGTTTTGAAAGGAACTAAAGCCTTCAGAGATGTAGGGCAAATATATCACTCTTTACACAGCATTAAAATGAAAAGATTCTATTATGATTTCAGGCCCCTTAGATGTAAAAAGAATATCAAAAGAATGGAACTCTGTGCTAGAGCTGCTGAAAGTAGGGAAAAAAATGATTATAGGTAGACCAAGAAGTAATAGCACCCAGTGAAAAGAGATATGAAAGCAAAATTCTAGTAGGAAGAACCTTGAATTTAACTGAATAACTCAATTTTCCTGACCTTTGAATCAGTTTGATCAAAATTAAGGCCTAGGTTAGCTTAAATAATTTTGATTATCCTCACAAAGGAAAAAAAATTGTATAATTTCTCATCTATCAGTTTTGTCTATGTTTATAGCTAATTGAGTCATACCACATTATAATAGTCAAGTAATGATCTTCATCCTTCTTACATAGTACTTACATAGTACATAGTACATAGTACATAGTTCTACATAGTACATAGTATGATTTGCCATTTCAGTTTCCAAGTGTAGATAAATACAAAAACTATTTCATTGATTACACATTAATGACATTGCATTTCCATCTTAATTTTTTGTATCTGCTCTAAAACCTTTGTGAATATTTTTAAAACCTAGAATAACATACTTATTATCACACACAGAGTTGCAAATCTATTCTTATCATCAGTTTGTAAAGCAATTTGTTCTGAAAGCCAACAATTTCCTATTTGCTGACTTTTAGTATTTATTAGTCAATGGATATTTTGAAATCACATGCCCTCTGAGGTCACAGCCTTCTTTATTAACAATGACAATATATTAATGAAATACTAAGATGCACTAATAGCAAACTACAGAATAAAACAATAAAATTAAAAGTTATTTATGGTTCAAATATCCAAATGCCCTGAAAAAACTTCCCCAAAACATAATGAGGAAGAGAATTGTTTGTGTAAGGCTTTGTTATGTCTAGAAAACCAGTGAAAATGTTTTAGCCATAATTGTCTTCAATTTCTCTGTATTCATTATGCTCAATCGAAAGCCTAATATTATTCAGTTGTCATTATTCTGCAGATGGCCTTGTTTTTAGTTTTTAAAAGCCAAGAAATGGACAAAAAAGTTTTATAGCAAGCATGTGAGGCAAAATTATTCTTTTGCCAGAGGAAGCTCATTGAACTGATATCAGCAAAGTCATTCATGACATTTTTTCCCTGCTGCTAAGGAAGTCAGTCTCCTTAAGTGTGATTTGGATTATCCCTGTCGATAGGCATAGTAGAGTTAAATTCATTGCTTGATTTCCAAGGTCTTCATGGATTAGGTACCCTTAATAGTTATTTTTATGATGAAGGAAGTTCAGGTAGACAAAATGTAATTTTTGGACTTTGTTTAAGTTCACACTGGGAATCTATGTATTTCACATTTCCCCTGAGGTTAAGACCATAGGCAAACATATTAATTAATTTATTTTTTAAATTATTATCAGTGATTCAAAAGCATTTATTAAACAATGTATGTAGAAAACTTCAGAAATTAAAGAATAGTTGAAAATACAATCTTTGTCTTTAAGGAGCTTACAATTTAGGGAGCTAAGAACCTGGTGTGCAGTAGATAAAGTGATAGACCTAGAGTTGGGAAGACCCCAATTCAAAGTTGACCTCAAATACTAGCTATTATGTGATCTTGGACAAATCACTTCATTTCTTTCTACTTACGTTTCTTCAACTGTAAAAACAAAACAAAACAAAAAAACAACAGAGATAATGTAATAGTATCTATCTGAAAGGTTGTTGTGAAGGTCAAATGAGATACTTCTGATAAAGCACTTAGCACCATGCCTAACATATAGTAAGTGCTATACAAATTTTACCTGTTATTTTTAATAGAGAGAATCAAAACACAAGGAAAGACAAGCAAAGCACAAGTAATTAAAACTACAATTGAGAGTTCTCAAAAGTATGTAAGTATATGTATGTCTAATTAAACCTGTTCAGAGATAAATGCAGAAATGATAAACAAATTCTGGTGGGTTTAGAGAATAACCAGTTACTTTGTAAAAACTTCATGGAAATTAACTAATGGTTTGGAGTAGAAGTAATTGAGAAAGCAATAGACTTAAAGGCAGAAGAGTTAATTTCAAATCCATGGTTCAGTATTCATTATTTTTGTGATTCTAGAGAAGTCAAATAAATTCTGTATCCATTTCCTCATTTTTAAAATGAAGAAATTAATACTTGATAATTGAATTAATAATATACCTAGTGGGAGTTGAGAGAGGACATAGTTTAATCAGGGCATACAAGATTAGTTGAGCTCTTCCTAATATGTTTGCTGAAATTACAGGATGCAAGAGGCAGGTAACATAAAAGAAGGAAAAAGAAAGGTATATATTTTGTTACTCTTTTAAAAGATGTGAAGAAATTCTAATTAAATTTGATGAAATTATAGGGTGTACTTAGTGATTGAAGTATCAACCACACATTTTTTGATCTTTAAAAAGCAAGATTCACTCTATGAGTCAATCAAGACAACAGCTTTTACTAGCACAAAATTATAGAGTCCAAGAAGGGTGTAAAAAAGAGGATTTCTTTAACTTCCTTCACTTCCACTCTGCAGATCAGAGAAATTGACAGGATTAGCCTTGAGCAGTCAGGAGTTCAGCTGCTCAGTTAGGAACAAGTCCAGTCAAGAGGAGTGACCCAGCCAAGAGAAATGAATGGATCAAAAATTATGATTTTAGGAATGTAACCCCACAAAATGTCCTGAATCCAGGAGACTCTCAATCTGGGACAATTAATCTGCAAATTTGATTTGGAGGATAACTTTTAGAGATGTTGCTACACTATTTGGGTTCATCTCAAAAATAATTAAGGTGCTATATGCATTTTCAGGAATCCACTGGGAAAAATTGTAGCATTTTGTTTGTTTTGACAGTAGTAGGACAACTTTTTGATATGACAGTTTTTCTTTAGAAGGAAGACCAGGTTTTTTTTCTTGAAATAAATTTTACATGGTTGAATGCTTAGATATGATTTTTTAAAATTACTATGTCCATTAAAGCATAAGAGCTGATAGGAGTAGTATGAATTTTGCAATCTTAGAGGGATAAAAGTACTTAGAAATGTATATAGGACACATGTCAATTTTTAAAAAAATTAATTTGGGGCAGATCTAGATAATGTGTTTTATTGTGGCATGAGTATGAACTGTTTACCTGGGGTAAACTGGACTACGGGTAAGGTTTTCTTAGTGGCCTAGAAATACTGAGTAATCAATCTACAAGGCTTAATCTCTTTTTGGCAGTCCTACATCTCTCTGGGATTTTTCTGACTTTCTTTGATCTTTTTGAAAAGCTAACCTGCCTGTTGTAGTCAGGAGTGAGTTTGTACATCCATTTGAAATGCCCTGCGTTGTATTGATTCACCGAAGAAATTCTGGGTGCTGTATTTGATAGAGAGAGAATTTTATTGGAGAAATTTTTGTCTAGCCCTCCTGTAGGAATAAAGGAAGGAAGAAAAAAATCATTTACTATATACAGTGCTAAGGGATCCAAGGAAAGAATTTTGAATACCTTATATAGAGTAGGGGGCAAGAAGAATTCTTACCCAGGATAGTTTGGTTTGTCACTTGAAGGAAAGGGGAAGACTTTTAGTCAATACCAAGTCTCTAGTCCATACTGAAAGAGAATCTTGTGCTCATAAGCTAATTTGTGATGGATTTTCCTTAAAGGGGGCTAATTTGTTCTCTTTTTTTTTTTTTTTTTGGTCTTGGGCCAGAGTAGGCCTTCTTAAAAACCAAGACAAGCAGCAACCTACAAGAATTTTATAAAATGCTGTTGATTTGAATAACTATATATTCTGATTGATTATAATCTCTTGGCCTATGGTAGGTACACACTCTTGGAAAACTCAATTCTTGAATTTCCAGAAATTGTGGTATATGGACTTTGTACATATTCTTCTATACAAAGCATTTGGGAAAGATGCTCTATAGTGCAATGCTTGAGCCTCTCAAGTCACTAGAAGGATATCTAGAATTGGAATATGGACAAATTAACCAAAGATACTACAGCTGACTTGCTAGGGGCATCAGATATTTAACTGGGGAAAGGAATTCTTTCTTTTTTTTCTGAAAAGGAATTCTTAATCAATTGAATTCTCCCTAATCAACTTTATATTACAGAAAAAAGGCACAGGTACCAGAGACAAGAGAGTCATAAAGTAGTGTAAAGACATGTTGACACTTTTTTATGTAGGAGGTATTAAACAGTTCTTCAATTAAATTTCATGGAATTTAAGATGACTAGTATGGAATTAGTAGGTTACAGAGTAGTTCTAAATATATACTGATAGGTGAATTCTCTGAGTGAGAGTTACTGGTACCAATAAAATTACAAGTCTATTTCAAATAATAATAATAATAACAATAACAATAATAATAATGTATAACCTACCAGTGTTGCTCTGAGGAAAGCCGCATGTAATTCTTTTTTTTTTTTTTTTAATTTTTTTTATTTAATAGCCTTTTATTCGCATGTAATTCTTAAAGTACTCTGTGAACATTATTACATTTCTCTTTGCCAAGTTGTTATGGGCCAGAACTTGAAACAAGGTGTTAAGTCAGTGGAATTGATAGAGACAATAGTTATCTAATTTAGCATGGTACTTAACAGTTCTCTAGTTCAGTACATGTACTTAGTACTTACTATAGTTCTACAAGATTCATACCTTTGATAAGAGAGCGTATATAAGCTAGGAACCTCAGTCAGGATTCAGTCGGGAAGACTCAGAAGCCAGAGAAGGCAGGCCAGAGCTCAAGCACTCGGAACTAAACCAGACTGAAAGGCTCTCCAGAAAGCTGCCCAGACCCAGGAAGGAGATAATAAAGGATCTGGACTATAAGAAAGCTAACTGGGCGCAGGAAAGGAGACAAGACTTGGAAAGAGACAATAAAGGATTTGGACTTTAACCTCTGGCTACTGGTGTGGTGATTACTGAACTGAAAGGAAGGCACCTCCAGAGACCCCAAGAAAACCTCAACAGAGAATATTACATTTTACAGAGAATATTACACCAAGTAATGTTTTTAATAAATTCCCTAAACATTGTAAGAATGAAACTGAAAGAATAACATATATGCAGATTTAGGAGATAGAAATGTTTCTATGAGTGGTGAGAAAATGGAGTGGTAAACAAAAGGAAAGGAAATGTTTATTCACCCATTCTTGGCCAGTGTTGGATCAATGTGCAATACAGAAATGGGGCTTGGTGAAGGTATCTAAAAATCAATAGATTGTTGTGCTGAATAAGCTGGACTTCTTGTATCAACTACAAATTTAGTGTTACACTTTTTCATCTTTTCTATTCTATTAAAAAAGCCAGTAATGGAAGCAATAATTGAGGATAATTACCAAAAGCTTGAGGGACTGGAAGAAGAAAAGGCCAAAATAAAGTATAATAAAAATGGAGGCAAACTCCATCTCTCTGTTTCTGTCTTAGTCTCCATGTCTCTTGTTCTCTCTCTGTTTCTATCTTTCTCTGTCTCTCTCTGCCTCCCCAGTCTCTTTCTTTTCTATATAGCTTCGTCTCTCTGTCTCTATCTTGCCTCTTCCTCTTGTTGACTAGCACAGCTCACAGGTTGACTCTGTTCCACTGGATGAACCAGAATGATGCTAAAATTTATATACTTTTAAGATTTAGAAAACATTTCATATATGTTATTTCAGATAATACATCTACATTCTAAAGTGGCTTGGAGCTTTACAGAGATTTAACACATTTTTTAAAATGTCTATATAAGGTGAAATAGCAATGTAAGAAGGGTGGATGAAAGTTGGTCATAGAGAATATTGGGAGTGTCGACGCACAAATGAAAACACCATCTGCATCTCCCAATAATATCTGTTTTGCTTCAAAGTTATTTATTCCCTTTCTTTTCTAGTTTCTTCCTTCAGCTTAATAGACTTTACATCCAGTGGCATCCCTTAAGGTGCTCTCTTACCGCAGGTAAACACAATATTAAAATACAAGAAACATTTATTAAGCATCACTCAGTGTAGGGGTGATATATGTTAGGCATTGAGGAAAATCAGTTTAGATAATATATAGGGTGTTTTTTTTCTTCAATTTAATTCATAGCATTATTGATTTAGAGATAGAAAGATATTTGAAATCAGCTAATATAACCCCCAAATTTTGGAATTGAGGAAAACTGAAGTTTATTTTAATTCAATTCAATAAGTATGTGCTGATGACCCACTATGTGCTTGGCACTAAACAAATAGGTAATTAGTATTAATTAAGTATATCTGTTAAGTATCAAGCATTCTGCTAACTGTTGGGGATATAAAGACAAAAAGACATTCTGTCCTTTCAAGATCTAATGGGAAAGACAATATGCAAATAACTATGTACAAACAAAAATATATATCATAAATTGGGGGTATTCTCAGAAGAAAAACACTGAAAGTAAGGAAGACTAGGAAAGGCTTCTTGGAGAAGGTAAGATTTGACACTTGAAGGAAGCCAGGGAAGCTTGAAGGCAGAGATGAGGAGGGAAAAAATTCCAGGTATGGGAAAGAGTCTGAAAATACTGAATCTGGTCAAGAGATGGAGTATCTTGTTTCAGGAATAGCAAAGAGTCAATGTCATTTGATCACAGAGTATGTGAAGGAAAGTAAGATGTAAAAAGATTCGAAATACAGGAAGGGACCAGGGTTTTTTGTTTTTGTGTGTGTGGTTTTTCTTTTTTTTTTTTTTTTTTTGAGGGGCAAACCATATTTTAAAAGATTTTAAAGGTCAAATGAACATTTTATATTATATCCTGAAGACAAAAATTACTGTAGCTTATTGAGTACAAGAGAGATCTACAGCCATACCTATGTTTTAGGAAGATCAATATGACACTGAATGATGAATGGACTAAAGTGAGGACTCTTAACGCAGGCAGACCAACCAGCAAGCTATTGCAGTAATAAAGGCATAAGGTGATGAAGATGTAGACCAGTGTGGGCACAATATCAGAGAAAATAAATGTATATAAGATATGTTACAAAGGTAAAAATAACAGGACTTGACATTTAATTGGATATGGGGAGTGAAAGAGAATGAGAAGTTGAAGATATCTAGGTTCTAGTTCTGGATTATTGATAAGATGATGGGGTCCTCGCTGGTAATAGGTAAGTCAGAAAGAGGGGAGGGTTTGTGGGGAAAGATGATGAGTTTAGTTTTTGACATCTTGAGCTTAAGATATCCAATGGGTAATTGGAGATAGGAACCTAGAGGTCAGCAGAAAGTTGAGGTCTGGATAAAAAGATTTAGAGAATCATCAGCAATGATAATTGAAACCATGTGAGCTGAAGAGAATACCAAGTAAAATAAAAAGAAGGAGAAGATAATAGGATCCAGGACAGAGCTCAGAGAGATACCTGTGGTTATATGGCATGACATGCATGAAGATCCAGCAAGGGAGACTGAAAAGGTGTGGACAAAAAGGTAAGTATCTAGAGAACCAGGAGAGAGCACTGTCAGTAAAACCTAGAAAGAAGAGAATAACAGGAGAAGATGGGGATCAACAATGCCAAAGTGAGTTCAAGAAATATAAGGATTGAGAAAAGTCAATTAAATTGAATCAATGATCATTGGTTCTTTGGGAATGACAGTTTCAATTGAGTAATGAAGAAAGTTAGATTTGTGAAGTGTGAAATCTTAAATAACTGAGGAAACAAGGGTTCAAACTGGATCATATTAATTTATTAAGTAATTCAATTCCAATTGCATAACAAATCGGGATCAGGCTCCTTAGCTTGGCATTGATCCTGAAGACAAGAGGAGAGAAATTTTTATATCATTTAAGGAAAACAATAAAATATACACCAGGGCACAAGATTAGGTAATCTGATTTCTCTTTTTTTAAATTAAAACTTTTTATTTTCAAAACATATGCATAGATAATTTTCAACATTTACCCTTGCAAAACCTTGTGTTCAAAAATTTTTTCTCTTTCCTTTCCCTGCCCCACCTCTCCTAGATGGCAAGTAATTCAATATATGTTAAACATATGCAATTCTTCTATATATATTTCTATAATTATTATGCTGCACAAGAAAAGTTAGATCAAAAAGGGGAAAAATGAGAAAGAAAACAAAACGAAGCAAATAAGAAAAAAATGAAAATATTATGTTCTGATCTACACTTAGTTTCCACAGTCCTATCATTGAATGTAGATGGCTCTTTTCATCACAAGACCATTGGAACTAGCTTGAAATACCTTATTGTTGAAAAGAGCCATGTCCATCAGAATTGATCATCACATAATCTTGCTGTTGCTATGTACAATGTTCTCCTGATTCTACTCACTTCACTCAGCATCAGTTCATGTAAGTTTCTCCAGGCCTCATTCTGCTGATCATTTCTTACAGAACAGTAATATTCCCTAATATTCATATAGCATAACTTATTCAGCTACTCTCCAACTGATGGGCATCTATTCAGGTAATCTGATTTCTAATTGTAAGAAAGATTAGGGGCTTTCTAAATTGGGAAATGGAGAACAAACAGGTATCATTCCTTGAAATCGAAAGAGGTATATCCTAGTACCAGGTGTTTCTCCTCTGCCCCCTCAAGTATCTATATTCAATCAATTTAATAAGGAAACAGAAACTTGACCAATAAGGGGAGAGTTTTCAGATAAGACATATGAATTGTTGAAGAACAATTTTTTTTTTTTTTGGCAAGAAAACTCCTTGATTCAAGCTTAAGATCTGACTAGGTTTCTGATCCAGCATAGGAGAAAATAGAAGTGGTCCAGCTTCCTAGCCAAGAAGGGTTAGATTCAAAAAAAAGCAATAAAATTTTTTCAGTTTCCATAATTGAATAAGGTTTTCTCACAAGACAAAATTGAACTTGACCCATAATTGAATAGAAAAGGAACTGAGCTAGATCTAAAATTGAGTTACAAGCTGGAGTCAATGTGTTTCAATTAATTCCCACAATTCCTACAGAACACAAAGAATTAAGAATAGAATGGAAGTTTAGAGGTACCTAGCTGTTGCAGTGAACAGAATCTGGGGCTCAGAGTCAGGAAGACCTTAATTCAAATTTACCCTTAGAGCCTTACTATGTATATGACCTTGTCAGTCACTTAAACTGTGTCTTTGTTTCCACAGCTATAAAATGGGAATAATAACAGCATTTACCTCTCAAGATTATTGTAAAACTCAAATGAGACATTTGTAAAGTATTGAGCACAGTGTTTGATGCTTAGTAGGTATTAACTATATAAATTCTAGCTATCATCATCATCATTATGTAGTCTAGAATAGTTCTAGATGACCTTCTCAAGGAATTTAGTCACAAAACAGAATGGAGATATAAGTAATGGCTAGCAGAGATGAATGAATCAAGTCATAGTTTTTTTTTCTTTTTCTTTTTTTTTCTTTTTTAAGGTTTGACATGAGTTTGTTTATAGGCAGTGAAGAAGCAATCAGTAGACAGGGAGTGAAGACTAGTGAGAGCAGAGGGTTAAAAGAGGAGCAACCTGATAGAGAATTTAAGTTGGAATGAGATCATTTGTACATGTAGAGGGGTTTGTTGCAACAAGGAGAAGGGCCAGTTCTCCATATGAAACAGGGATGGATAAGAAAAGAGTTGCAGAAGACATTTGAGTGATGACAGATGAGCAGCAGGAGGACTCTCTGTAAATGGCCTCAATTTTTCAGTGAAATATAAGACCAGGTTCTTAGCTAAGAAGATGAAGAGAAGGGAAATGGCATGGGAAAAATGAGGATTGATGCAAAGGTCTATAAAAGTCAATGTGGTGAGTAGGATAATGAATTAAAATATCAACTTGCTTCAATGAAGTCCTAGTTGAAATTATATAACACAGATCAAGCTGTCAATCAATAAACACTTATTAAGTGGCTACTATATGCCAGGCACTTTACTAAGCTCTGGGTATACAAAAAAAAAGACAAAACATAGTCCCTGCCCTCAAGGAACTTATAATCTAATGGGGGAGTATATATACATACATATATAGTACATACAATATATGCATATACATGCAAATATATACAAAGCACACTATATATAAAAAGAATATAACAAATAGAAAAATAGAAATTATATATAATATATAAATAGAAAACAACAGAAGGAAGATACTGGAATTAAGATAGGTTGGGGAAAGCTTTCTATAGAAAGTAGAATTTTAGTTGGCATTTAAAGGAAGACAGTCAGAGTGGAGGAGAATAAACATTCCAGGTTTGAAGGATACCCAAAGAAAATACTCAGAGCCAAGAAATAAAGCTTCTTGTTTGGGGTAGTCAGGAGTCCAGTAGTATACTATGTATTGGGGTAGAAGATATAAAAAGAGTGGAGGGTGAGGTGATGAAGGGCTTTGAATGATAAACAAAACTTTTTGCATTTGATCCTAAAAGCAACAGGGAGCTACTGGAGTTGTTGAATCAGATCTGTGTTTTAGAGAAATCACTTTAGTAGCTGAACAGAAAATGAATTGGAATGACAAAAGATAAAAACACACTCACCAGCAGGCTATTGCAGTTATCAGGGCATGAGTTGATGAGGGTCTGCATTATAATGGTGGCAATGTCAAGAGATGAGAAAGGGGCATGTTTGGCAGCTGTTGCAAATTTAAAATCAGTAGGCCTAAGCAACAGTTTGGCATTTAATAATAATGCCAGTAATTTTATGAGATATCTGAGAGTAGATTTATTATCAATTAGAACAGAGCATGGCAGAAATGAGAGAAAAGGAGGAGGCAACATTTAAATTGGGATTTAAAGAATGGAAACTAATTCATAATGTGAAAAGGAGGGAGGGTATTTGAGGGAATTGGAAATAAGTAATGGCACAGAACTCATATTTTTGTGACTTGGCTGACAGTTAACAACAACTGCAGTTGCTTATAGTTTATGATTAAATACTTTCACAATTACTCTGGGAATACAGTCCCAAGGATCATAACTATTTTCAAGATCTCTGAAGCCACAGTTCCAATGGTAGTGACGTAATCTTCCTATCACCTTCTAGTGATTCCTGTGCATTTAAAAATCATATCTTAATCCAAGTATCCTCATCTTGCTCCCTTTCCCCTCTCCCCTGCATCACATCCTCATTCATATATAATGATTTATTACAGTGTAGTCGTGATCTTTGATTAAGGCAAAAAAAATAAGGAATTTTACATATAAAAATTGGACATAGAAACATCACAATAAATATTATAGTAGTTTCAGGCACATATGGTATTTAGGTCTTATATTACCAAGCTCCTACAAATAGATGCCAAAAGAAGAATAAATTGACTAAGTTATTTCCTTTTCCTATGTTCTTTTATGAGTTTTCTGTCATAAATATAGGTATAACAACACAGAACTGCTGCTGGACCCAGGGGAGCTGAGATGCTCAAGCTTTCCCTCTAGGGAACCCTTAGTCCACAGCTCATGTTCACAGATTAGGTTTAGTCCTGTGGAGCTTGACTTCCAAAGAAATGTAGGCTCTTTTCTCCTATTCTCTGCCTCTTTATACTCCCACCTGGTAGGTAGCACTTGAGAAAATCATTTAAAGGTCAGATTTAGTTCATGTCTAGTCCAAAAAAAGGAGAGCAGAAAATTACTCAATGTAAAGTATAAATCAAGTATAAAGCAGCTAATTATTCCTTTCATTATAAAAAGAAATGCTCAAAACACATAAGCCTCACAAGGATTTTTGATGAAAAACTTAAATATAAATAAATATACATATAAAATAAATATAAATGTAAAACAGTATATAAAGCAGTAGTTCGTTATTGCTAAGATACCCTGTGGAGAAGTTGATGTCTTAAAAAAAAAACCATCAAAAGAGGAAGCATTTGATGGGACTTCTGAAAACTTTACTAGGCTCTCAGCTCTCTAAAATAGATAATCTGGCAAGCCAGAGTGCTTGTCTTCTTCAAGAAAAACTGGAGTAGCTATGGGGGGCTCTTCCCAAAGTGTAACTAGCACTAAACTGAGGAACCCAGAAACTCCTGAGGTAGTCACTACTGGAAATTTTATCTGTCAGGATCTCTACTAGATATCTAAGCTCAGGGAGGCAAAAGAGGCAGCCAGAAGTCTGAAATCCGGACTCAAGTTTGCCTAGGCTACATGCTAAATAATAAATGGCTGCCTCCTCTAAGCATCATTGGGGAACTTGGAGGAGTCAAGAGGTTTGCCAGGATTAGCTGCATCATTTCAAAATAACAAGTCCTTCAACTGTTTAGCCAGAACTTGTGGCCCAGAACTCAGACACAATAAATGCTTATTAAACACCTACTATGTGCTAGAATTGTGTTGGCCACTGGGGATAAAAAGAAACGAAAAGCACAGTCCCTGTTTTCAAGAAGTCACAGTATAAAGGGGGAAACTACATGCAAACAACTATGTCTGAATAAGATATATTCATGATTAATTGAAAATAATAAATAGAGGGAAGGCATTAGGATAAAGGGGAATCAGGAAAGGTTTCCTGTAAAAGTTGGGATTTTAGCTGGGGAAGCCAAGAAGTGGAAATGAGGAGGGAAGGAATTCTGGGTATGGAGACATCCAGCAAAAAATATCCATAATTGGAAAATGGAGTATCATGTTTGAGGAACAGCAAGGAGGTAAGTAAAATATCACTAGATCATGGGGAAATGGGGGCTATGTCTGTGGGAAGGTTTGAAAAGTAAAGTATAAGAAGGTTTGAAAAGTAGAGTGGGACTGAATAGTAAAAGATCTTAAATGCCAATCAGAAGATTTTATAGTTGATCCTAATGGAAGCTTCTAGAGTTTATTGGACCAGGAAGGGGGAGGTGGAAGTGACATGATCAGAATAAAACTTCCAGAAGATTAGTTTGACAGCTGAGTGGAGGATGGCTTGTAGTGGGAGAGATTTGTGCCAGGCAAACCAACTAGCAGGCTATTGAAATGATGAGGTGATAAAGACCTATGCCAGGATGGTGACAGTGTCAGAGGAAAGAAAAGGGTATATTCAAGGGTAGATTCAACAGGACTTGACAACTTATTGGATGTGGGAAGGGGTATTTGCAGAACAAGCAGGGAAAAAAAAGCTCAGTACCCATACATCTTTCTGTAAATTTAAGAACTTTTGCCAATGGTCTATAAGTAGATTCTGAAGCATTTAATTCTGGATGGAGCAAGAAATAATGAGGATTCAGGGATGACAACTTGTTTTTAAGTCTAGTAATAGGGAAGTTAGAAAGAAAGAAGTTTTTTGGAAGATAATGAGGTCAGTTTTAGATATGTTGAGTTTAAAATGTCTATGTTATGTCTGGTGCAAGATGTTCTATAGGCAATTAGAGATCTGCAGAGAGATTAGAGCTAGATAAGTAAAAATGATAATCATCAGGATAGAGATTATACTCAAATCTATTAGAGTTCATGAGATCACCAAGTGAAATGTTATAGAGGAAGAAGAGAAGAACCCTGTGGAAAACCACCTACTCATAATGGGAATTATGTAGAGGAAGATCCAGAAAAAGTGAAAGAGAAGTCAGTCATATATTTACAGAACTAGGAGAGGGCAAGGTCATGAAAACCTAGAGAGAAGGGAATATAAAGATGTCAATCAAGAGAGAAATCTACATTATATATCAATCATATTAATATTGTTTTAGATGCATGTCTACATATGCGTATGTATATATGTACATGTATGCATGTAGGTATATGTATGTGTATATATAAATATATGTATGTGTGTATAAATACAAGGATAATGCATATATAAATAAATATACTTGTGCTTAACTATAGTATGTTGGGGGAGTGGGGAGGATGAAAGGGAAAAAAGAATAAAGTAAAAAGTGCACAGCAGAAAATAAAAGAATAACCTACAAAAAAGGAAAGAAAAGATGGACAGTCATGAACATAATCTCTTCTATTATTATATATGCTTTCCAGAAAGGGAAATCTGTTGTTTCATATTTTGAAACCTCCCTGGGTACCTGACAGTGTTTTATGTTTTTTTCCCCTTAATTTTCCTTTTCTGTCTTTCTTTTTCTATTTTGTTTTTTTCTTATTTTGTATTTAGTTTTAAATAAATAAAAATTTAAAAATATTTTTAAAAGTATCATAATTAAAATGTTCAAAATAACAAAAAAGAAGATAATGATCAAAAGTGTCAAAGGCTACAGAAGTGGTTAAAAATCCTATAGATCAAGAGACTCACCTATTTGTCTCCATTACAAGATGACAATAGTAAGTAATGGTCAAAAAATTCATTATGAAATGGTTAGCTTGGCCCAATGGATTTTGCACTTAGCTTGCCAGGTCCTTGGAAAACAGAATCCATTGCTGTGTCTTAACAATTACATAAATTATACTCAGTTAAACTATTCTAGGGATACATGTATACATCTAGGGATATAGTGATTATACATTATAGTGACATTCATCTATTAATGATAAATTTTAATAGTAAAAAATTAAAATTAATTGTTATATTTAAAAATTATACTGTTCCTGCTTTTCAGAAACATACAATTCTTAATTTGGGGAACAGATTTTCTTAACTGTCAGAGTGCTCTTAAAGGAGAGAAATTAATTTGGTAACCTGGGTAATAAACTGAATGTACCATATTTTAGTTTCAATACAGACATATATTGCAATAGAAGTAGCTTAGGGTTAGAAGCTGCCAGTAGGCAGCAAGAATAGCAGCAGTAGAAATGCTGTAGACATTTTTCCCAAAAAGTTTGGAATTAAAACATACCAATCTTGGTATTAATAATTTCCAATCTAACTATCCTACTAACTAATCTAACTAACTGATGTTAGCATTTCCTCGCCATTTACAGAAAACAGATGGTCCTTACATCACTCTTCAGAGAGCTGTATTTGCAGAACAAACAGCAAAAAATAGCCCAGCATCTATACATTTTTCTGTACATTTAAGATCTTTTGCCAATGGTCTATAAGTAGATTCTGAAGTATTTAATTCTGGATGGAGCAAGAAGGAAATAGACTATTAAAAACCAAGGATAATCATAATTTACCACAGAAACATTTGCTTTTAGCATATATTTTCCTCTTCTCAAGGAGTTCAGCATTTGGCTCATCATCTTCCTCTTCTCCTAAACTTATGCCTGTGTACAGGGAACTTTAATATCCCCATAGATGTTCCTTTAAACTCTATAAGCTTCTAGTTCCTTGACCTCCTTAAATCCCATGACTTTTTTCACGCCATTTCAGTCAGACAAAATCAGTTATTTATGTTAACAATGTTAACAATCTCCTTACTGCTACAAGAAAATTCTTTTAGTCTTCTTAAATGATTCCATTTCTTGCTTCTCACAGAACCTATTTCAGACCTTCTCTTCTCTCTTCAAACCTCCACATCTCCCTTTTTCATCCCATACGTCATCTGTTATTTTACTGAAAAATTTGAGACCATTCAATATGAACTTCCTTTCCCCCATTCTCTTCATCTCAAAACCTTTTAATAGCATCTCCTGCTCTCTTCTCCTTTCCCCCAATCTCTGGCAAAGAGGTAATCTTTTTATCTTGCCATGCCCTACCCCTCTACCTATATTCTTGATTCTGTCTCTTGTTTTCTCCAGCACACTGAAATCTCAATAATCTTTTCTTTATTCAATCTCTTCCCATCTACTGATTCCTTTCCCTTTTCCTTTAAACATGAAATAGTTTTTCCCATTCTCTTAAAAAAAAAAAAAAAGACCAGGGGAAAAATTGGAACAAAAGGTTGGCAATCATCAATGCTGTAAAATTACCCACGCATATAATTTGTAAATAAAAAGCTATTAAAAATTTAAAAATAATAATAAATAATAATAATAATAATAAAGACCTTCATTGGACTCTACCATTGCCTCAATCATTCATCATATAGTTCTCTTTCCTTTCTAAGACAAAATTCCTTGAAGAAATTGTCTATTCTTGCTGTATCCATTTCCTTTCTTCATAGTTGTTTCTCAGATCTTTACAATATGTCTTCTGAATATCACTCACTTTAAAGTGCTCTCTCCAAAATTGATTTCTTTATTGTAAAATCTGATAGTCCTTGATTAGTCCTGATCCTTCTTGCTCTATCTACTGTACTTAATGTTGACCATTCTCTCTTCCTGGATAGTTTCTCTTGAATTTTCATGACATTCTCTCGTTACCATTCCTACTGTCTGATCACTCCTCATTCTTTGTTGATTCAACATTATATCACATTTTCTAGTTTCTATTCTCTATCTACATTCTCTTTTTTGATAAATGTATTGCATTATTATGACTTACAGATAGATTTACACATACACATATATATTTACAAAGATTTTTGTATATGCAATAAACACATAACGCACATGCACATATATACATTTGTATATAAATATATAGTTATATGTGTGTATGTGTGTGCACATATACATTCTTCTAGTCTTTCTCCTAAACATCAATCTTTAAATCATTAATGGCCTATTGTATATTTTAGATTATATGCCCTGGAGATATCTGAAACTTAATATATTCAAAAATGTGCCCCGTCTATTCCCTTTTCCAGATTTCCTCATATGTATATTTTACTCAATTTTGTTTTATTTTCAGTTCCAAATTCTTACTTTTCCTCCTTCATTTACCCCAGTTATTGAAAAGGCAAGAAAAAATAAAAAATTATGAATATGTATAGACAAGCAAAATAAATTTCCACATTATTCATGTTTTTTTTTAAACCATGAGTGAGAAAGGAATAGAGGAAAATATGCTTAACTCAGATCATCAGATTTCTATCTGGAGGCATATAGCATATTTAATCATGAATCCATTGGAATTGTGATTGGTAATTGTGTTGATCAGAGTTTTCAAAGTTGATCATATTTACAATATTGCTATTACTATATAAATTGTTATTCTGGTTCTGTTCAATTTACCTTATATCAGCTCATACAAGTCTTCTCAAGTTTTTCTGAAATAATCCCCTTCATCATTTCTTATAACCCAATAGTTTTTTTTAATCACAATCATATATCATAATTTGTTCAGATGTTCCTCAATTGGTGGATATCTCCTCAATTTCTAATTCTTTGCTACCACAAAAAGAGTTGACATAAATATTTTTGTACATACAAATCCTTTTCTTCTTTCTTCGATCACTTTGGAATATAGAGCTAATATTAATATTAGTAAATCAAAAGATCTGTTTAGTTTTTTTAGTTTAGAAGTTTTGGGCAAAGTTCTAAATTGCTTTTCCAGAATAATTGGACTAGTTCACATCTATAACAACAATTCATTAGTGTAGCTATCTTCTTATTCTGCCCCAAGCATTTCTCATTTACCTTTTTTTGTCATCTTAGCCAAATTGATGTGAGTAGAATATTGCCTCAAAGTTGTTTTAATTAACATTTCTTTAATTAATAATGATTTAGAGCATTTTTCTATGACTTAATAATTTTCACTTTTTCCTGTGAAAACTGCTTAGTTAGATACTTATTTCAATTATCAAGTGGAGAATTGTTAAGAGCCAGTATTGAATAAGTCTATGAACAGCAAGAGTCCAGACCAGGTATTAATAATTGTAAAGACATATTTGATAAAATTAGTATAATCTTGATGGAGAATGCATGCACAGGAACAAGGCATTGAAGGAATCTATGAAGAAGAAAAATGTAAAGGTAGATAGCCTCATAGTACCAGATTTAAAACTATATTATAAGGCAACTATCAAAACAATCTGGTACAGCCTAAGAAGCACAGTGGGGGAAATCAGTGGAATAGATTAGATATACAATACGTAGTGGTAAATGATCAGAGTGATCTAGTGTTTGATAAAGCCAAAGATCCAGGCTTTGGAGGGGCAAGAATTCATTGTTTGACAAAAATTACTGGAAAAAGCTGGTAAGCAGTTTGACAGAAATTATGCACAGACCAATATCTCACACTGAATACCAAGATAAATTTAAACTGGCTACAGAATTTAGATATAAAGGGTGATATTAGAAACAAATTAGAGGAATATGGAAAATTTTGCATGCCAGATCTATGACTAAGGGAAGAGTTAATGAACAAGCAAGACATAGAGAAGATCTCAGGAAGTAAAATGGATAAATTTGATTACATGAAATTTTAAAGGTTTTGAAAATATAATTGAGGTGATGCCTATTAGTTGGGGAACGACTGAACTAGTTGTGGCATATGATTATGATGGAATAATATTATGTTATAAAAATAATGATGGGGATAATTTCTTTAAAACCTAGGAAGACTTATATGAAATGATGCAAA
Organism: Sarcophilus harrisii; assembly: GCF_902635505.1. NCBI lineage: Eukaryota > Metazoa > Chordata > Mammalia > Dasyuromorphia > Dasyuridae > Sarcophilus > Sarcophilus harrisii. The sequence continues at coordinate 202,200,162 of NC_045426.1, forward strand.
GTAAGCAGAACAAGGACATCATTGTACATAGCAACAGCAATATTGTAACTATGATTAAATTAGCTACTCTGACCAATAAAATGATCCAAGAAAATTCTGAAGGACTAATGATAAACAATGTTGTCTCTTTCCAGAGAGAACTGTTGGACTCTGAGTGGAAATTAAAGTATAATATTTTCAATTTATTTTTCTTGCTTTTTATGATATGATTAATATGGAGATTTGTTTTACATTATTTCACATGTATAATTGATATCATATTGCTTGTCTTTTCAATGTGTGGGGGCAGGGCTGAAAAGAAGGAGGGAATTTGGGACTCAAATTTTTAATTTAAAAATTAATGTTAAAATAAATTAATAATGAAAATCTTAAATTATTTTTATGCTCAAAAAGTTTAGAACTACTTATTAATCTAATGTCTTTAATTAGTTCTTCAAGATGCAATGTTAGGCAAAACATTATTCTACAGAATTGTACGGAAATAAAGTTATATTTGGAATTGTGCTGAAAGGAATATCAAACAGTGCATGTCCTTTGATCCAGCAGTGTCTCTACTGAATCTATATCCCCAAAAATATCATAAAAAAGGGAAAAGAACCCATATGTGCAAAAATCTTTGTAGCAATCCTTTTTGTAGTGTCAAGGAACTGGAAACTGAGTGCATGCCCATCAGTTTGGGAATGGCTAAATAAATTATTATATACGAATGTTATGGAATATTATTGTTCTATAAGAAACAATCAACAGGATGATTTCAGAAAAGCCTGGAGAGACTCACATGAACTGATACTTAATGAAGTGAGTAAAGACAAGAGAACATTGCACACAGCAACAAGAAAATTATATGATGATCAACTCTGATGGACATGGCTCTTTTCAACAGTGAGGTGATTCAAGCCAATTCCAATGGATTTGTGATGGGAGAGAGCCATCTCCATCCAGAAAGAAAATTATGGGGACTAAATGTGGCTCACAATATAGTATTTTTTTGTTGCTGTTGTCTGCTTGCTTTTTTTCTTTCTTTCTCATTTTTTCCCTTTTTGATCTGATTTTTCTTGTGCAGCATGATAAATATGGAAAATGTATAAAAGAACTGTATATGTTCAACATATATTGGATTGCCCTCTAGGGAAAGAGGTGGGGGAACAGAGGAGAAAAACTTGGAACACAGTGTTTTGCAGTAGTGAATATTGAAAACTATCTTTGAATGCATTTTGAAAATTAAAAGCTATTATTAAAATTTTTTTAATGTAGTCCTAAAAAAATGAAGTTATAAGTGAAAAATTATCTTCTGGGCCTCTTCTGCTCCCCACAATTTTAGGAGCCTACTTCTTATACTGCTAGATTAGTAACCCCAATGTCTTTTGTTATATTGTATCTTGGTATATATCTTCCAGTACCATGTAAATATTCCTCTAATCTCTTCAATAATCACATTGGTTTATAGAAAACAGTTCTAAAATCTATTTGTTCTTTACTTATTTCCAGTAGAAATTATGTTCCTATTAAGCATACTTTTGTTCCTAATAAGCAGAACCTTTCAACAATCAACTATTTTATTTAGGCTTGCTAATTGCTAGTCATTGTTTATTGTCAAAAGTTTCAAAAATTATCTTTTAAGTAATTTAACACCGTGCCTCATATATAGTAGGCACTTAACAAATGATCCTTTGATTTGATAACAAAATTATCTTTTGATTGATTAATAATGTATAATAGTCATTTCTACCTAATTTCATTAGGACCATTATTTCTTTTTCCCAGTTCAGTCTAATTAAAAAGAAAATAAATAAGAAAAAGAGTTAATTGATTCATATTCCCTTTCTCACATATGATGAACTATATTTTTATTCTCCACACTCTCTCTCTTAAAGAAGTTATGTTACAATTAGATGGAAATGAAGTCTTTGGTTCAAATGAGGACTTTGTTCCACAAAAATAGATCTGTGCTGATTGGATAATTGGCTTGCAGAAGAGAAGATCTACTTGAAGGGCATGTCTTTTGGAAAAGAAATTCAACTTAATTATTTTTGGCTCCAAGAGAGAATATGGCGAAGGAGATAGAAAGATGGCTTTGGAGTCAGCATGACCTAACCCAATTCTGATACCTACTGACTTTGTAACAATGAGCACATCACTTATCTTTTCAGTTTCCAAGGCATATCTCTTAAACTGTCAGTTATAAAACAGTTTCAAATCTGCATTGTAGAGGGAGTTTCCTTACTGGAGATTTTCCTACAACATTAAAGTCATAAATTCAGGAGACAAAAAAAAAAAAAAAAAAAAAAAAAAAAAAACTGACTCCAAAATGAAAAATCCAGGAAAATAGATTTTATCAATCAACCAAGACTTTCGGAGGCTATTTCCTTATGTATAAGATTGAAATATAATAATGTATTTGTAAAATCCAGCTTATTGGATTAATGTAAAGAAAATTATCACTATCTAAAGATGAAATGGTCTTTTTCAAGAGAATGTACAGTGTCTAATATTGAAAACATTTAAGCAGAGGTTGGATGGATCAGTCAGAAATACCGAAAAGGAGATTGCCACAAAATGTAGGTGGCACTACAGAACTAGAAGACCTCTAAAATTTATTTCCAACATGGAATGCTATTAATATCTAATTGTATTTTGCACAAATCAAGTATTCAATAAATGCTTGTTGAATTGAAAGAAATAAATTTCACTGAATTTATAGGCTTTATAACCATCCCCAATTAATGTATGGTCAAAAAATATTTTTGACAGTTTTCAGAATAAATCAAAGTTATCAATTTGTCATGTGAAATAAGCTCTATATCACTAACAATTATAGAAATGCACACTAAAGAAACTCTAAAGTACCATTTCATACCTATCAAATTAGTTAGCATAACAGAAAAGAAAAAAAGACAAATTTTGGAAAGGATGTGGAAAAATTGGGACATTAATGCATTGTTGGTGGGTTGTGGACTGATTCAACCATTCTGGTGTATAATTTGAAACTTTGCCCAAAGGGTTTTAAAACTGTGTACATGCTTTGATTCAGCAATATCACCTATTAGATCTGTATCCCAAACAGATCAAAGAAATGGGGGAAAAGATCTATATGTACAAAACTATAACAGCTCTTTTTCTGGTGGCAAAGTATTGGAAATTAAGGGAATTCCACCAATCCATTGGGTATGCTATAATACTGTCCTAAGTTTTTGTACAAACAAAACCAACAAAAATAAAATATTGCTAAAAGATAGTGCTAAAATTAACTAATTAATTAAAAAATATTGGATTTATATATTTCAAAGAATTTTTTTCTAGAACAGATGAATTCAGTGCAAATTCTAATATTTTTTTTTTCCACTTGATTTTTCTTGCTTTTTTGGTAACATAGCTAATATGTATTTCATATGTATATTCCTGTATGTGTATTTCTTTTTTTTATTTAATAGCCTTTTATTTATAGGTTATATGCATGGGTAACTTTACAGCATTAACAATTGCCAAACCTCTTGTTCCAATTTTTCACCTCTTAACCCCCACCCTCTCCCCCAGATGGCAGGATGACCAGTAGATGTTAAATATGTTAAAATATAAATTAGATACACAGTAAGTATATATGACCAAACCGTTATTTTGCTGTACAAAAAGAATCACTCTGAAATATTGTACAATTAGCTTGTGAAGGAAATTAAAAATGCAGGTGGGCATAAATATAGGGATTGGGAATTCAATGTAATGGTTTTTTAGTCATCACCCAGAGTTCTTTCTCTGGGCGTAGCTGGTTCAGTTCATTACTGCTCCATTGGAAATGATTTGATTGATCTCGTTGCTGAGGATGGCCAGGTCCATCAGAACTGGTCATCATATAGTATTGTTGTTGAAGTATATAATGATCTCCTGGTCCTGCTCATTTCACTCAGCATCAGTTCGTGTAAGTCTCTCCAGGCCTTTCTGAAAGCATCCTGTTGGTCATTTCTTACAGAACAGTAATATTCCATAATATTCATATACCACAATTTATTCAGCCATTCTCCAACTGATGGACATCCATTCAGTTTCCAGTTTCTAGACACCACAAAAAGGGCTGCCACAAACATTCGTGCACATCCTGTATGTGTATTTCAAGGTATATCATATTGCTTTCCTTCTCAAAAATTAGGGAAGGAGTAGAGAAAGAGAATTTAGAACTCAATTTAAAAAAGAATGTTGAGAATAAACAAAATAATAATTTTTTTAAAACTTAAAAGAATTATTTTTCTTCTCTCCTTATATACCAGTGTATAAAACATATGTGGAAAGTTGCTCATCCATTTTTTAATCTAAATGATCAAATTTTAACTTCTTTAAAAACTGCATTTAGGAACTACTTTGTGTGTGACATGACAGTGAAAGACAAAAAATATAATAGAACATGAGTTGTAAACTTAAAGGAAGGATAACAGCCATTTGAAGAGATGATTGTATCATATGCTGAGGAGTTAGGAGTGTATGGTAATACCCTCAGCTGTTTATTTACTGTGTGTAGCTATTTGGAATAGTATAGAAGAGGGGAGAAAGGTGACAAATCAGTACTGAGCAAGTCAGGGCCATTTGAACTCAAAGGAGCACATGGACTGCCGCTCAAGCCACAGCTGTGGGTCAAAGCTATTTAAGTAGTTAGGATAACTATTGCATATACAAGGTGGTAAACATAAGAAGGGCAGCTAGGTGGTAGAGTGGGCAGAGTGTTAGACCTGGAATCAGGAAGATGAATCTTCAAGTTCAAATCTGATTTCAGACACTTACTAGCTGTGTACCCTGGGCAAGTCATTTAACCCTGTTTGCCTTGGTTTTCTCATCTGTAAAATGAGCTGGAGAAGGAAATGGCACACCATTCTCATATCTAGGGGTCCTCAAACTTTTTAAATAGGGGGCCAGTTCACTCTCCCTCAGACTGTTGGAGGGCTGGACTATAATAAAAACAAAAACTATGAACAAATTCCTATGCACGCTGCATATATCTTATTTTGAAGTGAAGAAACAAAATGGGAACAAATACAATATTTAAAATGAAGTAAAGTTAAATCAACAAACTTACCAGTATTTCAATGGGAACTATGGGCCTGCTTTTGGCTAATGAGATGGTCAGTGTCTGGTTCCATATTTGTCATTGCTAGTCATAACAAGTGATGCAAGTGCACATCCGTTAGTCTTGATCTGGTTGGAGATTTCAAATGTTTCATTCTAGAAAAAGTCTGTTCACAGACATAAATGCTGCTAAAAATGGTTGCCATTTTGAGTACATGGTTCCTGAGATGAGGATATGTCTCAGAGGGGAGAGAGGCATGGAAATTATGAAGGCTGCTTGACTTGAATGCATCTTTCAGAGAGTCACAATTCTGCACTTCAACCAGTTCCATTTGGTAAATTGTATCCACATTTTCAATGTCAAAAGAAAATGGGTTACGGAAACCCATCCTGTATATCCTGTTCATGGAGATGAAGCTCTTTAAATCTAAATTGGAACTCCTTTTGCAATGTTTCCAGTTAATCCACACATGGTTTGTTTGGGAATGCAATCAGCAGTTTTTCCACTAACAGATTTTGAGTTGTGGGGAGATGGCAGAAGATTTTCTCCTTCACTTGTTTGATGAGGAGGCCTAATTTTACTTCAAATGCTTTGACATGTGATTGCATATCACAGATGAGCTTCCCCTTTCCTTGAAGTTGCATATTGAAATTGTTGAGTAGCTCTGTTACATCTGTCAGAAAGGTAAGGTGCCATTTCCATTTTGCATCATTGAGCTCTGGTACTTCTTTTTTTTTTTTTTTTTTTTTTTTGAAAGAACAAAAGTTGTAATCTGTGGAAGTAAGTCATAGAAACGTTTCAAAACTCTCCCTCGACTCAGCCAATGGACTTCTATGTGATATAGAACATCTTCATACTCAACATTTAGCTCAGACAGAAATTCCTGAAATTGTCTGTGATTTAGTGCATTAGCTCTAATAAAGTTAACACAAGATACCACAATTTTCATAACAGAATCCCACTTCAGTGATTTACTACACAGAGCTTGTTGGTGGATGAGGCAGTGTATGGCTATTGGATGAGAATGGTTATGTTTGTCCATCTCTTGGTTAATGCGAGTAATTACTGCTTTCTTAGACTCCACCATGCTAGGAGCACCATCAGTTGTCACACTGGCTAGTTTAGTCCAATCCAGCTCCAAACCATTCATAGTTTGGCAAACCTTTTCATAGATAGCCTCTCCTGTAATTGTTCCTTTGATGCTTTGCAGTGCAACAAGCTCTTCTATGACTTCAAAATAATCATTCGTTCCATGAATAAAAATTAGAAGTTATGCAGAATCATGAACATCATTGCTTTCATTGAGTACCAAGGAAAAATATGAAATTTTTTATGGAGTTTTGCAAATGCTGATGCAGATTGTCTCCCATTTCTTCAATCCTCTGTGTAATTGTAGGTCCTGAAAGACTCACTGTACTAAATAAATTGGCCTTCTCTGGACACATCTCTTTGGCAACAGAAAGAAGACATTCTTTAACAAATTCTCCCTCCATGAATGGTCTGCCAGTGCATGCTATCAGCTTGGCAACTTGAAAACTTGCTCACAGTGATGAAATATTTAGCTGCTTCTGCTTCACAAAAGTATTTTGCTGAGTTGTCAATGTATTTTTCAGTTTTCATATTTTATCTTTTCTCACTTCTCCAACCAAACAATCATATTTATCTTTATGTTGAGTTTCATAGTGTTGATGCAAATTATATTCTTTGAACACAGACAATATATTCTGGCATATCAGACATATAGCTCTTTCCTTGTACTGCATGAAAAAGTAATCATAAGTCCACTGTTCTTTGAATATCCTACACTCCGAGTCAATTTATATATATACACACACACACACACACACATACACACAGCGCTACAAAAACAATATACCAGCAATAACTTTGCCCACACAGAGACATACAGACTGCAATGACCAAGTTCCTCCAAGCTGCCTCTGTACTGTGATGCCTCTGTTTCCCACACTCTCTCTCCGGGTCTTCACGCTCCCGCTTCCGACCTTCACTGCTGCAGTGAATTCCTCCTGCAGTGGCCGTGACATGCGCAGCATGCACTGTACATCCACCGCGCCTGTCTGTTGTGGTGGCTGCCATTACTATATGAGGCCGCAGGCCATCAGTTCTCTGTCTTCTGCATCTCTCTCCCTTCCCCACACCACACACTCACCTCACCTCAGTATCTCCTCACACTCTGTCTCTGCCAGCTCAGCCCAGTGCCGGAAGTGTGCATTGCTAACGTGAGTTTAGGTCGAATGTCACTTCTGGTCTGATTTTGCCATAACCCGGCGGGCCCACATAAACATCCTTAGTGGGCCACATGTGGCCCACGGGCTGTAGTTTGAGGACCCCTGCTCATATCTTTGCCAAGAAAACCCCAAAGGGGATCACAGAATCAGGTGCACCTGGAAAATAACTAAACAAACAAAACAACAACAAGACAAGGAGATTTCTAATACTCTTTCAGCTACAGGAAAAAATGATGATTTCTTTGCAGTAGAAATACACCTAGTAACTCAGTATATAGGACAGAACCTAAGAAAGTCTGTTTTTCAGGATCTGAGATTGTATTTTGCACAACAGTGATGTGTATATACTTTTACAACCTATATCTACAAAAATAGCTAACCACTGAATTTTGGGTTGTTTCCCCAGGGGTAATACTGGTTTAACCTGAACAATATTTTTCAAAAAATAAAATTTATATTTTAAATTCTGAACTTAACAAATACTAAATAAAATGGCACTTCCATAATGTAGCAGAACATAAGAATACCTGCAAGTGAATCTATATATTTTTAAAATAATAATTTTGTAGATATCTTTATTTATGTCTTTTTTCTTATGTTACCAGATTTTTTTCCAGTATTCTTTCTCCCATATTGTATGGGAAGAGAACCAACCCATGTAACATTTTTTTTTTTTTTTTTTTTTGCTGAGGCAATTGGGGTTAAGTGACTTGCCTAGGGTCACACAGGTAGGAGTGTTAAGTATCTGAGACCAGATTTGAACTCAGGTCCTCCTGACTTCAGGGTTGGTGCTCTACTATACCACCTAGTTGTTCCCCCCCCCCCCATATAACATTATTTAAAAATTAAAAATATACCCCAAATAAGCAAACCAATTAATACATTGAAAAAGTCTGTAAATGTAATATGCAATATAGCATTCTTGTATACAGTCCACTTCTGCAAAAGAATGGGATAGCAATGTTTCCTCATACCTCTTCTTTGAGACCATCCTTGTTCTTTAGAATTTTGTCACATTCATTTTTTCTTGTTTTATATTTATTCTTTCAATTCACATTCTTGTAGTTATCCTATCTACCATTTTCTTGGTTCTTCTTTACTATGACAGAATTTTTACATCTTTCCAGAAATCTTCAGACATTTATCATTTCTTATAGGACAAGTCACAATTTGTTTAATTATTCCTCTTTCAATGGGCATCTATTTTGCTTCCAATTTGCTTCTACTTCTTTGCTACCAAAAAAAGTCCTACTATAAATATTTGGTCTATGTAGAAACTTTCTTCTTATCAGTGACCTCCTGGTGTAATCTCTGATTAAAAGGGATTTAATTACTTTATTTGCATAATTCTAAAATGCTTCCCCACAAGGTTGTATTTATTATGAATCTGTATTGTTCACAATTTGCTTTTCTTTTTAAGTACATAATAAATTCACAGAAAATTTTCAAAACTGTCCTGTTTGTCTTTGTTTTATTCTGACTTTCCTTCTTTTTTTTTCTATGCATTAAAAAAGAATCCCTCCCTTTCTTCTTCCCTCCCTTTCTTCTTTCCTCCTTACCTTCTTCCCTTTCTTATTCTCTTCCTCCTTCCCTCCCTCTCTCCCTTCCTCTCTCTCCCTCCTTCCCTCCTTCTTCCTTCCCTCCCTCCTTTCCTACCTTTCTCCCTCCTTTCCTCTCTCTCTCCTTTCCTCCTTTTTCCATTACTCCCTCCATTTCTCTCTCGCTCCCTCCCTCCTCTCTCCCTTCTTCCTTCCTTCTTTCCTTCCTTCCTTCCTTCCTTCCTTCCTTCCTTCCTTCCTTCCTTCAAGTGTAACGAAAAACTGAGGACTTCTCATAATAGTCACTTGATAATTCCAGACTCCATTTTTAAAGGTCTGTTAATCATTAAGCCTGTGGGAAGGAGAACAAAAGGCTTGCTCTTCTAGTAGAAATATCTGAGATGAGCTCCTGGACTTTTACTTAACTACTTAAAGTAGAATCTAACTATTATTAATGGCCAGGAGTTATTCTGAGAGGTCTATAAACTGGCTAATCTCTATTTGTTGATTGAGGAAGCCTGAGGTAAACTAAATCTCCTTAGTTATTCTAGTTTAATGGACTACTTACCTCTAAACAAATCTCCTTATGGTGGAGGATTATATGGTTTCTTATAAAATTATTAACTAAGGTAGATTGAATTTATAACTTAGATTCAGTTTATTTGGGGAATTTGGGAAAATAAAATAGGGTGCTCATACTGGCTCAAGTAAATAGTTGTAAACCTTGTGAAACTGACCACCATAAATCCATAAACTTAGGAAAACACACCTGTAAACAGTAAAACTGACCATATGGGTCTGACAGGAATTTGGCAAATTTGTGCCACTAAGTGGGGAAATGAGAATTGATCAATAAGGGGAGGAGGGGGGTGTCATGGATTCCTGTGGTCACGACTATATTGCTCACCTCAATCTCTGTGGAAATTAACCTCTCTCCACTGGTGAACTGAACTCCAGTGGAAAGATGTTTGCTTCTTGCAAGATTCTATAATAAACACTTCTAATCTTCACTTGAGATATCTCTGAGTATTTATAAATTAGATTTGCCATACCACTCCTTCCTTCCTTCCTTCCTTCCTTCCTTCCTTCCTTCCTTCCTTCCTTCCTTCCTCCCTTCCTTCCTTCCTTCCTTCCTTCCTTCCTTCCTTCCTTCCTTCCTTCCTTTTTCTTTCTCCCTTTCTTTCTTTCTTTCCTCTCACAGTTCAGTAAGTGAGATGAAAAGGGAGAGATGTCTTGGTATGGAAACAGCCAGCAAAAAGGTTCAAAGATGGAAAATAGACTGTCTTGTTTGAGAAACATCAAGGTCAGTGCAGTGTCACTTAATCACAGAATACATGGAGAGTTTGCTGAATCTCTTTGGGGCCTGCTATATAATGAGGGGTGGAGAATCAGGTCATATAACTTCTGTAACATCCAATTAATGTGGAATCAGGGGAGGGACTGTGCATCTGGATAGGAAATAAAATGCTGCCTTTGGAGTTTCAAAGGTATGTCTACTAACCTAGGTACCCATTCTTGCAAGATGTAAAATAAATTTTTCCTGCATTCATCTGTGAGTAAGTGGAGTTCTTAGTAAGATATTTTGTTCCATACATGTATAATATTGCTTCCATTGACCTAATATTTTTAGACTTTCAGTGGGACAAAAGGATGAAAACTGTGAGACATTCTTTTCATTTTCATAATTATGATCAGATTGGAGATTGTGAAGGGAAAAAGAAGGAAATAATTTTCCTGGTTTGTAGAAATTTGTAGTATTATAAACTACAGATTAAATTTATAATGGAAATGTAATGTTTTTATGGTAAATTTCACTATTATGATTTAAAGGTTTTTGTAAGTACTAAAAATTCTTAGGAGATTTTTTTTTTAAATTATGCAGCTATGATTAAGATTATAGGCAAAGGCTTATGTCTCTATCACTCTCTTCCCTTCTTGGAGAGAAGAATATTTTTTCCTACTTGAAAGTAATTTTACTTTCTAGGGAATAAACACAGCTGAAACTAGTTTGAAATAATTGTTTAAGTAAATTAGTACCTGTCACTGAAATTGAAATAGATTTTGCAAATTGAGGAGTAAAGGTTCAGCAATTAATTGCTGTTTAAAAGAGAGACAGGAAGAAGGAAGAAAGAAGAAGAAAAAGAAGAAAGAGGAAAAAAGGAAGAAGAAGAAAAGAGGAGGAGGAGGAGGAAGAGAAAGAGGAGGAGGAGGAGAAAAAAGGAAGAGGAGGATAAGGAGAACAAGGAGGAAGAAGAAGGAGAAGGGGAAGAGGAGGGAGAGGAGAAGGAGGAAGAAAGAGGAGGTAGTAGGAAGAAATAGGAAAAGGAGGAGGAGGGACAAGAGAGGAGGAGGAAGGAAAGGAGAAAGAAGGAGGAAGAAAGAGGAAGAGAACGTTTAAGTAGAGATAATGAGGAGAGTGGGTGGAACCTTAAATAAGGTAAAATTCCTTTTTAGTGATAGTGTTTGGGGTTTTTGGAAAGAGGTTTAAGAAGATTTTTTTTTTTTTAATCTCATTGAGACAAAAAAGATGAAAAGCTTTTTGGAGAAATATAAGCAATTTCAGATAAATAAGTATCAAATTATAATATTTATAAAATGGAAAATATAGAAATAAATCTGCAGCATGAAATTATTTGAAAAGAGTACACTTAAATTCTATAAAGTTCCATTAGAGTTTGTAGCAGATCTTTTTGTGGTAGCAAAGAACTGGAAAATGAGTAGATCCCCAATAATTGGGGAATGGTTGAATAAATTCTGGTATATGAAGGTAATGGAATATTATTATTCTGTAAAAAAAGATGAACAAGCTGATTTTAGAAAGGCCTTTAGACTTTAGATCAAAAATATCATCCACATCTAGAAAAAGAACTAAAGAGACTAAATGTAAATCAGCACATACTATGTTCACTTTTTTTTTTCTTTTTTTTTTTTTTTATCTCTCCCATGGTTTTCCCCTTGTGCTCTAGTTTTTCTCTCTCAACATGAATCATAATACAATGTGTTAAAAATAGATAAATATACTAGGGGGGGGAAAGGACCATTAGAGGAACATATCCCAATCCTGAGAGTTTTATGAACTCCAAAAAGGGGGAAATGGCAATGGGAGACTGCCATCATAAATCCTTGAAAGTGACTGTAGACTGCATAATTTGAGGTGCTAATGGGCTTGGGAAAATTAAGATTTTGAATGGTATTGATGTAATATATCTTTGTGGTCCCCTGATTTTAGGGGGGCTTCTGTTCTAACAATAAGTCAATAAATGCTAAATCTTCTGATTTTGGAATCTGCCTCAAAAAGCTTCCAGGCCAATCTGTCTGATTACTACTCCTCAGTCAGATAGCTTCTAGTCTCAGGAAACTTCCACAGGTTCAAACTCCTGAGACAATAGCGAATAGATCACTCCTCAGTTCATTGCTGATTGTCAGATAGATAATCTGTTGGTCAATGATAATAAAATTCCAGAAACCACTCTTCCTTCCTACCTATGAGCCATAAACTTAGCATATCGATGATTGAAAGCTGGATAAATGTATCTCCTTGCCTCTGTTTCTCTGCTAAATTCTTTTAGAATTCCAGCCCACTTTGTAATGGCATTACTTACAGTAAACTTTGCCCCTTGACTAGAAGATGGGTTCAAGATTGCAAATTCTTTGGAGATACCTTGCAACACCAGTCTGTGATCCCACACTTTTGGGTTATCATTTATGATTATAAATTTGATATGATTTGATTTGATTGAAATGTGTCTTGAAGTTAAATTATAATGTAGTCTTATTTAAAGTGAGATGTGTTATCCTATTAGGATAATTGTGGCAAATCAGAACTTAATGAAAACTATATTTGATATTTGGCAACCAAGGAACATGTTTGGAAATTGTATAGATCAGAAAAATTCCAGTTCAAGTCTGATCTCAAAAACTTACCAGCTGTATAACTCTGAGCAAATCATTTCATCTCTGATTAACTTAGTTTCTTTATCTGTAAAATGGGATAATCTTATTTTCTAGCGCTGCTGTGAAGAAACAAAGGATATAGTAAGTATAAAATACTAAGAATGGTTTTCTTTACCTTTCTTAGTACCTGACTTGTGGTAAGTACCATGTAAATGTTATGGTAAGTACTATGTAAATGTTAGCTACTATTTTATATATACATATATATATATATATATATATATATATATATATATATATATATATATATATTATGTATAATTATTCTTTACTGATTTTGAATGCCATTGGTATAGAATGCCAAATTGATAGTTGAATGAAGTGATTTTTCTATATTAGAGGATTTTAAAGTATACTCAATTAAAATAATATTAATTAACTAGCAAAAAAATTTTGTGTTGTTTGTAAACAAAAAATCCATTATATTGTTAAATTAGTGTTAAGTTTGAGAAATCATTGTTTAAGGAATGCTTTTACTTTGGGAAAAAGGATACCCAAAGTGTATTGAAATTATATCATTAAAAAAGTAATTTTTCTTTTAACCTGGATGGTGTTATATTATAAATTGAATTGTTAAAGAATGTGATCACAATGTTTAAAAATTGTTTTTAACTGGGTATGTTTTGCTTAAAATGATAATAACAATAACATTGTTCAGGAAAAGGTAATGCAGACTTTTTTTTTTTTTTACCTTCTCTGTGAGGTTCCCAGAGTCTTTCAATTTGGGCAGTAATAAAACCTTATCAACTATGTGAGAGAAAATGCTAGCAAAAGGTTGGAAGGTTCTGATGTAATCTGATGAAAAACTAGGACCTCTCACAGCTAAAGTAAAAGAACTTCCAAGTTTGCTGATCGTAACAAATGAGTTTTATATGATCAGTTATTTTTGCCATTTTGGCTAAGTGGCACTACGGATAGAGCATTGGGCCTGGAGTCAGAATGAGTCATCTTTCTGAGTTCAAATCTGGCCTCCAACACTTACTAGCTGTGTGACCTGGGCAAATCACTTTACCCTGTAGGTCTTAGTTTCCTCATCTATAGAATGAGCTGGAGAAGGAAATGGCAAATGATTCCAGTTTTTCTGCCAAGAAAAGCCCAAATATAACACAAAGAGTCAGAAATGACTGAAAAACAACTGAACAATGACAAAAATGAAAATTATGAAATTATACTTGTCGATGTGGCTATGGTAATTTCAAATGTTATTTAGGTTCCAAAATATGCTTTAGGAGAAGCATCAAAAGTTGGGCTTCAGTCGTGTGAAGAATTCACAATGGGCATTCTTTTTGGTAAAGGGTAAATTTATTTAAGGGAATAAGTTATAAACAAAATGATGGAATATAATAGACAATAGGAGTTGTAAATATGAAATAGAGTTGGGAAAGCATAGAATGGAGTTTTGATAATTAATGTTGGAAAGGGTAAGTTCCCTAGTGGAACTTTACCAGGAGAAAGGAAACACCCCATGAGATTGGGGCATGCCTTTAGTTGGCAAGCTAAATCCAGAAAAGGATTAAGCACCCTAAAAGAGTTGTTAGCTATAAGGAGGATAAGTGGGCTTGAGAAGCATAGTGGAATTAGGGGAGATACTATGTGGCATGAAGGCTTACAGTAGCCAACATTTTTCTGTGTTTTGAATGAAATATTATGACTTCACTTTGTGTGCAAGACTCCAGAATGTGGGTGTTCTTAATTTCTAAATGACTTATTTCTGCTTCATGTATTTAAGATGTTTTTAATTTAATAAAGATGTATTTAAACTAGAAAGGATAATTTATATAAGGCTTTATTTGTGCTTTTATGTCTTTATAGGCGCTTGATGCTAATAGTTATTGCAACATGAGAAAAACAATAATAACCTAGCCTTATGCCATGATTAATGCAATTTTGCTATTTGAGATAAAAATCTCTTGGATTATAACTTGATTATTGTTTAGAATTTTGATTTTTAAATTTGTTTGAATTGTCATTAAGCCAATATTTCACAATTCCAGGCGAATGTCATGTGCTATCCAAAAGAAGTATGGTCTAAGAACTACTACAGGTAGATGTTTATGCCTAGGAAAATTGAAGAGACAACTTTGCATGGTGAAGGTAGGAGCTTCTTGACTCAGATTCCTTATCTCCTTTCTGTACATGTAATTTTGCTGCTGAATATAGTGAATTGTGAAAACTGTCTCTCCCAAGATGAAAACTGTTCTAAATAATGAGTAAAGGCTGGCTGTGGCCCAGAGCTAGGTTTCTTTCTCCAAAAATCATGTGGTTTATAAGGAGTAGGACCTTTTCTTTGGGAGATTAAAGTTGGGGGCCACATTTCTACTGAAATTCCCATATAAGGTAATTTAGTAATCCTAAAGATGTGGTTGGGATGAAAGCTTTTCCTCATTTATGACTCAGAATGTGAGGTTATTTGTCCTGGCTAATCAGAGCAAAGATCCAGCCTACGGGGAGTGTTAGCCCAGGCCCCTATATAATTCTTATCTGTTAACTGGGCCTTGCCTCTACTTGACTAACTGCTTGTGGGGAGGGAGACGCCCTTTCTTGCGAGGTCATCATAAAATTCCATTCTGCTTTTGCCTTGAGAAATCTCTTTAATTTATTTAATTTATTTGAGCCAGTGGTCTTGTCCCACACACTACCTTGTTAATTCTGAAACTGGTTATGAGACCCTATTAATAATTTAGAACTTTACTTTATGATTGACTGTTAACTAGGACTTTTACCTGGAATCAAATAGAACTAAAGTAGTTTTTCCTCAGTTGTGCAGTGTTAAGTCAGTCTATGCCCTTGAAGAGACAATCTTAATATTGTAATAACCATGTCCCTTCTTTTTCTCTCCACAGAAAATTTCTAAAAACAGGTCAAGTGAATTGTAGTTTTTGTCATTACGATACTGACTCTATTAATTAACAAATTAATACTGATGTTCATCATTTGTTTTCAAAGAAGACTAATGGCATCACAGAGATATGTCTTTATCTGCACGTCAACTGAATTTAAGCAAGTCAAAGTTGCAAAAAGTCATCAGTCTCATTTTCTCTTCCACAGTCATCAAATTCCAGAATGAAAGTCAGGACAACTGAAATGGCCTAAGATTATTATCATCAATATATGACTAAGTTCCATGTACTTCGTATTCAGCCACCTTCATAGCCTTTGGAACAAATTGTTTTCATCTGCCCATTATGAGTTATAACAGGAAGCATAGATCTTACTGTTTTTGAATTTGGAGTTGTGGTAAACCACTATTTCTCAGGCTTGCTGTTTTTTTTTGGTAATAGTTATATATTCAGTCATAAGTTTAAGATCTTAAAGTATGTCAGGATGGTATGAATATGATATATAGTCTCAAAAGAAGGAGATAAATTAAAGATATAAAATTTTAATGAAGTAGTCAACTTTGAGAAAGCAATAATATAGATTGTTTTCACTAAGAAATAAGGGATATACATATAAGTATAAATTTGTCTATATACAAAGTATGTTGATCTTTTTATATAATATATATGTGCTATATATGTATTGTGTATATTTACACATACACACATACATACATACATATGTGTATTATAGCTTCCAAATGTTTCTAATGATATATATATATATATATATATATATATATATATATATATAATCTTTGAATACATTTAGTAACAAATTCACAAAATTGGATTGAGGATTTTATATATAATATTGCATTAATGATTGTAAAGAACTTTTAAAATTATGTTTAAAATCAGTCTGTATTAAATAATATTAATAATATTCTTCTACAATTTGTTTTCTGTTTCAAGTCAGGACTTATGAATCCTTTTTTAAAGAAATGTATTTTATTTTCAATCATAATACAATGTAATAAAAAATAGCACATGAAGCTGCAAATATACTCTATATAACATGCTATTTCCTCCAAATAGACAACAAAATTATTATGTAAATTTCATTTTTTCCCCATTTTTTTCTCTTAGTTCTTTGGCATTGTCCATATCAGGTGTAGAGTTAAAGTAAAGCTAGAAAAAGCAACTGTTACATGTAAAAACTGAAATTCTCTAAACCTCCAGGTGAATTATGGATTTCTAATTTTGTGTTCTTTTTATAGTTTCTATTGTTAATAGAATTAGATCCATAAGGCTTGAGCTGATTTTCACCACATGGACTAGTTACTGGAAAACCAAATTTAGGAGGTTATACTAAATGTGTTAAGTCCTTGTTACTGGCAAATTTTAGCAACATTAAATAGGGAATCTCTGCAAGTGACTTGGAACCAAAGAAACAGATCTGCTAGGAGGAGTCCCCATGAGAACTGCCCTGAAAATAAAGACTTACTCCAGATTTTCCAAGAAAAAATGTTTCCAAGGATCAGATGGCTGTATATGATCTCAGAAACTCAAGATGAAATATGCTAATTGTATGAACACTGAGAATAGGTTACCAGGAACAAAGAGACTTGATACTGAGACCGATATTAAATATTGATAAATCATTTTTTTACTATTTTAACTTTAATGTTTCATGGTGTTTATGATTACTTAGAAGAAAGTATACAAAAATTCTTTTCATTTATTGGCAAGAATCAGGGCCATTTCTTCTACAATTTGTTTTCTGTTTTTATTAACCTCACCTGACCAAAACTTGACCTATGGAATAATTATGTTAACTGTTTGACACTTAACAGAGAAGTTTAATCTCCCCAAAATGATTTAATTATTCCTCTAGCTATGACCCTAGTGTTCTTAGTTAACTTGGTGATATGTAAATGTAAATTTTTCCTTTTTTCGAAATATAGTTAATCTGTAACCTAATGTGTTTTCTTATAAATTCTAACCTCCTTAAATAGATTTTATAGACAAATTAAGTTAGGTTACAGATAAAACTACATTTCTAGAGGTTATAGATTTCTTCCCCTTCTTTTTTTCTGTTAGATAGTCAAGTAGATTCCCAATAAAATCTGAAATTTTTCTCTTCAGCTAGACCTCTTCATTATTTTTTAATTTTCATTTTCTATACCTTTTCAAAAAAAGATTTCTATCACTTTCTTTGTTATCTACCTGTAGACCCTCATTCTCTGATTAATAACTCCAATAATTACCTGTTCTCTTTCTTTTCTCTGTATTTTTCATTCAATCAAAGCTTCCAAGGTATTCCTTCTAGGATTTTCCCTCTAAGTATTTTGTTTTCTTTTTCAGGGCAATCGGGGTCATAGCTCCTAAGTGTCAAGTGTTTGAGGCAGAATTTGAACTCAGGTCCTCTTGACTCCAGAGCTGGTACTCTATCTGCTACATTATCTAGCTACCCCCTCTCTAGATAATTTCTGCAACTTCTTCAGAAGGCTTATCCCCTTTTCCATTATGTCTCACTCCCTGAACAATGCCAAATATTGTAGGTGTCAGAGAGGAAACTTCCCCATAGAGATACTCCCCCTGATTTTTCAACCCCACTACTGATCTATATTGTCTCTCCAGTTGACTTCCCTCCTCCCCCCAAATTTACTTGGAAATATGATTGGGTCTGTATTATTCTACACTTCCAGGTGTCAATTGCCCCCAGGAGTTCTAACTACCCCTTTCCACTGTAAGACAAGTAGACTTTTCAAGCACCTAATTCCCCAGGCTTCATCCAGTATGATGTCTTCACCTATTTCACTTACAGAAGCTTTCCTAAATTGCATCACCTTCTAACTTCAAAGTAAGCATTGTTCTTCTCCCTCTCCTTGTTTCAACCTTTCCCACTTAATTCTTCATATACATTTTCCTGTAGACTCTTCTCTTTCTAAGACCACATGGATCACTTTCCCCTAATTGTTAGTCTTTGATTAGACTCTGTGAAAATTGTTTGAGGGCTTAATTTCCACAGAATTCTGAAAAATTGAAAAAATATAGAGAAATTGATGAGGTTCAGTTCCCTCAGTCAAGGAGCCAAAAATGATGAGGTTCGGCGCAGGGCAGGGAGTTGTGGGAACCCCCTTCTGGTCAGGGCAGATCTTTTGTAAATGAATTTATGAACCCGAAAAGTTAAACTGCCAAAAGAAGTTTATTATTAGAACTGAAAAGTCAACTTTTACAGGCTGACTTCCTTAGTGGCAAGGTTCTGGCAGAGAAGATGTAGCAGAGAAAGAGAAAGTTTTTAGCAGAATACCCAACTCAATAGAGTTGGATAGAAATCTAGATCTCTAGCTCGGGTTAAATAGGAGTGGTCCTGGACTCAACTAGTCCCACCCCAGATAACAGAATGAAACCACTTTATCTTGATTCCCTGGGGCAGGTCTCCGGGGGGAGAGTTTGAGAGAGAGAGAGAGAGAGAGAGAGCTAGAGAGAGAGAGAGAGAGAGCTAGAGAGAGAGAGAGAGAGAGAGAGCGAGAATGAGAATGAGAATGAAAATGAATGAATATGTTTTGGGGCTCCCTTCATCAAAATGAAATTTAAATTAGAAAAATAAAATTGAAACCTAATCCCATCTTTCTTGTATACATTTAAAAAGAAAATTTCTCACTGGTCTTTTTGATGTCACTCTGTTGCTGTTGTCCTTCACTTGCTACTGATGGGGTACAGCTTCTAGAGAAAATGTCATAACTCTGGGGTCCCCTGGTTTTAGGAATATTATAGTAATATTTATTCCTCTAGATTTTAGAGAAGATACAGCAAGAATCCTGAAGCCCCCTGACTTTAGGAGTGCTACTGTTCTAATAATCTGTCAATAATCCTCGTCTCCTGGTTTTAGTAATTCTATAGTATAGTCCTCAAAGATTGCTGACAGATAACAATCTGTTAATCAGTGATAACTAAGTTTCTGAAGCAAAAGTGAATAGGTCACCTCTCAAACCTACCTGTAAACCACAAAACTAGCAAATAAATAACATGAAGCTCCTAGTTTCTCTTTTTCTATACATTTATCGTCTTGCTACTGGTGCTTTGTTAAATTCTTTTGGAACTTAGCCTGCTTCAATTGGCATTACACTTATAATAAACTTTGGCCCTTGATTTGGAAATGTGTTCAAGACTGCAAATTCTTTTGAGACACCTCTTGACACTGGTCTTCAACCCCAACCTTTCAGGATCTCCTTTGAACCTCAATACTACCTTTATTCATTTTTCTTGCATTTCTGTTGCTTAAAGGTGTTCAAAAAGCAACTTCAGTTCTGACTTTCTTTCTAAGAATGTTTCAAACTCAATTTAATAATTGAAACTCAATTTAATTATTGAATATCCATCGTTATTCTGTATGACTTACAGGATAGGTTTTCTTGGGCTGTATCCTGAGCTCCACTGTTTTTCAGAACACATTATTCTATTCCTTTCTCCTTTTTCTCAAGGGTGAAGAATATTCTTGCATTATTCAGAATATCTTTTTCTTTGTATTTCAAGTTCTCCTGATGGGTTTAGAATGGATTTTACTTTAAGTCTGTGTCTTGATGATTAGTCTGCTAATATGTATGGCAGTAGTTTGCATTGTCCTGGGGTAGGGATGGAAGCCTAAGTGAATTAAATCATTTCCTAAGTTTGGGGTTTATTGTAAACTTTTTAAAAATTCTGGGTGTCTTAGATCATGAAGACACTTACAGTTGCTTTATCTTTAGTGCATAATTTCTATTTTGGAGAAGTTTGAGAAGTCTTGGGGATTAGAGAAAATATTTGGTTTTCTCACAAGACCCAGAAGTCCAGGAGCTTTCATTCTAATGGGAAAGATAATACACAAAAAGGAGCTGAAAAGTTGAGGTGGAAGAAGTTATTCTATCCTAGGGTCATGGTTTTTGAGGTCCAGAAAGTTAGCTATGAAGTCTAGAAGGGTAAAAGTGGAACAGCCTAAGTCTTTCTACAAAATGGAGATTCCTGGAGGAACTCACCAATGAAAGTACAGGGATGGCGGGTCTAATAGAGGAATATTTCAGGTTGAGCAGGCCATAGGTATGATAAGTTGTTCTAGGGCAAGATATCATCAGTAACAGAGGGAAGTTCCAAGATTAGCCAGCAATAAAAAAGGCACTCTTTTGAAGTTCAAGAAAGTCAGGAATAGAGCCTGGAGGAGATTGAAGGTAGATAAGTCTAGACTCCAGGAGTTGGCCAATGGTTAAAAAAAATTTTTTTTTTTAAATAGGAGAAGAACCTCACAGAACATTTGAGGGTGAGCAGCTGCAAGGAATAAAGCTCATTTCAAATTACATATATCACTTTGCCCAGAGTGGTCCATTCCCTTATACCCTACTTTACCCTCTCTCATAGCTATTTATATATGTAAAGAGAGATATTCCAGTACTTTAGCAATACTTTGAAGGCTTGATACAGCTTCTTTTATCCTTTCTTCTTTAGGGAAAGTGACCTTAAACTCAAACAGAACTTAGATGTTCTTAGAAGACCCTGTGGCTTCTACAGATAACATTATCCCCAATTTACAAATGAGGAAACTGAGACTAAATTAATTGGCATGTTTAATGGTTATCATGCAAGAAAGGCAGGGTTCAAAAGCTGGTCTTTTTGATTCCAAATCTTATATTCTATCTTCTAATACTATGTATAATGATTTTTCCTTGCTCTGCATATTGTCTGTCCAAAGAGGCCAGCGTCTATTTTTCATGTATTACCTATGTTATCAAATAATCAGAGAAACATATTAGCAATTCAAATGAAAAAATCTACAGCTATGATAAATATTTCAATACTAAAAGTGATACTTGAAATAAATATAATTTTTAAATGAGTCAACATTGAACACCTGTATATTATATCTATAGATCTACCTACCTAACCTCTACATATATATATACCATACACATATATTTAAACATATGTGTATATGCATATATTTTGTAGATATATTTAGATCTAGATAACTATGATCTAATATATATATATATATATATATATATATATTACTGAGGCAATTGAGGTTAAGTGACTTGCTCAAGGTCACACAGCTACAAAGTGTTAAGTGTCTGAGGCCAGATTTGAACTTAGGTCCTTCTGACTTCAGGGCTGGTGCTCTATCCACTGTACTGCCTAGCTGCCTCTAGATAACTATATTTTTATACATATATCCATAAAGATGAAAACTTCCTTAAAAGATATCAAGCACTAGAATATGTTGGTTTCAATAGGATACTTCTAAGAATTCAAGTATTAGAGATATAGATATGATAGGTAATGGATTCATTTAGAGTTTGGTTTTGAATATTATTGCTTTCTAAAATATATTTAATAATCAATCAAATATAATTGGATAAATTGATAATACTATTCACTAGAACACTTATCAACATTATTGTACAATTTTGGCCATAGTAAATCCTGAGGTCACTTTTACAAACCAAAGATTCAGTTCTATTTTATGTGCAGCTTTTTCAATAAACATTTGTTAATTGCATAGTATATACAATGTTAAGCACTGGAGGAGATATAAGAAATAAAATATTGTCCCTGTCCTTAAGGATCTAGTAAGGAGAGAAGGTAACCCATAAATCATCCTACAGAAGAGAAGGCTTAGTGGAATCCATGATGATTGTCTTAAAATAATCACAAGCTTATCAAGTGAAAGGATTAAATGTCATTTCCTTGATGTCAAAGAACACACACACATAGGTAGGAGGAATATGTGGAAACTTCAGAAATTTCCTAACAACTAGAATGTTTAAAAAGTAGAATTAGATGCTTCAAGACATAATATTTTTCTCCTCTCTGGAGGTCTTTAAACAAAGACAGCTAGATCTCTTTTTGATTCTATTGTAGAGGATTTTATTATTCAGATTTAGATCATATTACATGAATTTTTATGTTCCTTCCAACTTTGAGAATGTATAATTCTGAAAAATAACTACAATAACAATTTGTATTTACATATAAATGAGAGAAATCAAACAATGGGTAGATGAGAAATGGGCATCCTTATAATTAGTGGCATTTGATCTAGACTTTGAAGGATATCAGGAAAAAGAGCTATTATTGGTGCTTCTCGATAACTTGTAAAATCATTATAAAAGTTAGAGATTTCTCCATATCAATTGTGGAATTTTCTGAGTAAACAGATGTAGTAAGAGCAGCCATTCAATCTTATTCTTTTCCCTGCACACAAGATCACTCCTCAAATGAGATTTAGACCAGGCTTGCTGTATGGAAATTCTGGCTGGTGGGAGCCTTTTCATTGGAAGGATGGCCATGGATACTGGTAAGGGGATGGACAATTGCCCCTGAACTTATCACAGGAAGCTGTACCAATTAGCCAATGAATACTTATAGAGTTATAGAACCACATATTCAGGTTGGAAGGGACTTAAGAAATCAAATCCCTTAATTTTCAAATGAAATTGAGACCCAAAATGGTTAAGTTAACTTGGCCAAAGTCACACAGGCAGTATCTTCACCATGCTATGCTGTGTAAGCAATGCTCCTCTGCTGTGATCTACTCTTCAGTATGTGCAAGGATATATTAGGTGATCCTGAAAACTTTAAATCCTCTTCCGTGGGAGAAAGGAATACAGATTGTTTGTGTATGGATAATAGAATGAGAAAAGGTGACTGAGCAATGAATTCAAAGCTGTTGACTATAAACACACATCTCTTTTTACTTAAGCTCTATTAAATTACTATTATGGGAATTTCTAGTTAATATGATGGTATTAGAGATTATAGAGAAGATCCTGAGAAATATTTGAGAAGTATGATAGGAAAATAAATGACAATAAATCAAAGAGAAATAAAAATTAGCTCCTTCAGCCAGTCCCAAATTGCACAAAAAGATAGCCAGAAGCTAGAGAGGAAAACAGGAAAAAGTACATTCCTTAAAAAAAGCCTCAATAAGTGAAAAGTACAGAGAGAGGAGTTATATCAGAGAAGATAGGCTGGCCTCCAGTAATCAAGGTCTAAAGCCAGAGCCTGATGTTGGCTTATGGGAACAGAAGCAGAGGACAGAGCCATCCCCTATATATCACTGTGTAGAGAGAAAGGGCTTGGCTGTACATTCATTGTAACACTAGGAATTGCAGCAGCAGACAGAGTTAATTTACTTAGGCACTCACAGGAGGCCTAACAACAGTGTGATTTCCAACATGCAAATGGAACATATAGACACAACAAGAACTTCTCAAGGAGGGATTATGCAAAGAGAAAGAGATGGACTAAGGACAGAGAATCAACAAAAGACTGAAACAGAAGTAGCTATTAAGGCAAGTAGCACCTAGTACCACCTACCTCATTCAGAATAGCACCAGTAGTCATGGCATCCAAACTAAAAGGGGAAAGAGAAATTGCCCAACCTATAAAAAGGTACTGAAAAGGATAGAGCTTAAACCTGGCACAAAGTCCCATTTTAAGAATTAAGGCAGTAAATATGAGAAAAATCGGAGAAAACAGCAATTATAATGAAAAAATACTGTGCCATTAAGAAAAAGCAAAAAGATAAACTCATAAGCAAAGAGTAAGTATAAGCAGAACTACAGAGAGTTTAACAAATAAAATGGTTTGGTCAGAAGTGCTGCAAGAAAGCCTAGAATAAAGAAAAAGATTTTTAAAATGAAATTGGAACCAAAACAATAACTCTAAATATTTTCTCTTGTTCTTTTTAATATATTCTTATTTCATTTAATATTTTCAATTACATGTAAAAATTATGACAATCATTTTTTAAAAATTTGTATCAAACTTTCCATTTCTTTTTGTCCTTCTACCTCTTGAGAAGACAAGCAAAATAATATGATTTATAAATGTGAAGTCATGCAAAACATTTCCACATAAGCCGTTTCAGAAGAAAACACTAAAAAAAAAAATCTAAGAAAAGTATATGTTTAAAAAGTATGCTTTAATCTATACCATCATTCCTTTATCTTTGGAGTAAATAACAATTTTCATCAAGGTTTCTTGGATCATTTTCTTGATCAGAGAACCTAAGTCTTTCACAGCTGAGCATCATTACAATATTGCTGTCACTATGTATAGTTCTTTCTAGGTTCTGCTCACTTCACAAGTCTTCTCAAGTTTTTCAGAAGTTATTCTGCTTGTCATATTTTATAGCATAGTAGTATTCCATCATAATAATCTACTACTAATTGTTTATCCATTCCCCAACTTATGGGCATCCCCTCAATTTCCAATTCTTCACAGCAACTCTATTTAAAAGAAAAATAAGTAAGTTTGAACAGAAGATAGAAAACTTAATTCAAGGAGTAATCTTCTTGACAAATAGAATAAAGTAATTAGAACTCAATGACTCCAGGAGACAACAAGAAATAGTAGTACACAATTAACATTTTAAAAAAGAAGAAAATTCAACTTATCTATTATTAAAAAGAATTGACCTGGAAAACATTAAAAAGAGATAATTTAATAATCATAGGACTCCCTGAAAATCATGACCAAACAAAAATCTTGAATATTATATTTCAAGAAATCATAAAACTTCCAAATATATTAGAACCAAAAGGGAAAGTAACAATATAAATAATCCCTCTGTCATATCCTGAAAGAAATGTCAAACCGAAAACAGCCAAGAATAGCATAACCAAACTCCAGAGCTTCCAAGTCAAATGAAACATACGATGAAAAATCAGGAAGAAAAAGTTCAAGCACCAAAAACAAAAACAAAAATAAACAATCAAGATCATAGAATCCTATGTTGCAATTATGTGAAAGAGATAAAATATTGGGAAATGAGGTTACAAAAGGATAGTGAATTTTCCAATATTCCTGATGAAGAGACCATCACTGAGTAGAACAAATACAAACACAAGAGTCAAAAGGAACTTAGAAACATTTGAGCAACTGGAAGGGGCTAACAGATAATGAAGTGTGTGCGTTTTATCAGACTGAGAGGTGATTATTGTGCCTTCAGAATTTTATTGTCTTCAAGGATAACAGTATTATTTAAGCTTTTTATTTTCAAAACATATTTAGTTTTCAACATTCACCTTCACAAAATCTTGTATTCCAAATTTTTTCCTTTCCTTCTTCCCACCCACTCCTTTAGACTGAAAGTAATCCAATATGTTTTATACATGTACAATTCTCTATATATTTCCACAATTATGCTGCACAAGAAAAATCAGACCAAAAAGAAAAAATGACAAAGAAAACAAAATACAAGCAAATAACAACCAAAAAATAGTGTGATCCACACTCAGTCCCCACAGCCCTCTCTCTGGGTACAGATGACTTCATCACAAGATTATTAGAACTGGACTGAATCCTCTCATTTTTGAAAAGAGCCATGTCTATCAGAATTGATCATCGTAAAATCTTTTTGCTGTGTACAATGTTCTCTTGATTCTACTTACTTCCCTTAGCATCAGTTCATGTGAGTCTCTCCAGGCCTTTCTGAAATCAAAGAATAACAGTATTAAGTAGCATGTAAACATAGTGCATGAGTGTGGTTTTGTTGTTTTAAGAGAGTAAAGAAAAGAGAGGAACAAAGAAATACATTGGGAAAAATGAGAAAGAAGAGAGATGAACTATTTCATATAAATGGGATTCATGGGAAGAAGAGTATACAAATATGGAAGAAAGGGAAGGAGGAATAGGCATGTCATCAACTTTTCACTTTTCTGAATTGAGCAAAGACAATCGAGTATACAAGCACAAACACATGCACCACAGAGTCTCTAAAATAGATTCAACAGGAAAACAGGCAGAGGAGAATTTTAAGAGGAAGGGGAGAGTTGATGAAGGAATAGCCACAAGCAAAACAAACTTCAACTTTGGAAGGCAGATCAAAAAGAAAGTATTAAAAAGAGAGAAAGTAAATATAAGAACAAGACATCAGAGACTTGGTGAAGCAAATAAAGAACAGAGTAGAAACAAACTAATTATAAATTATATATAATTACATAAATATATATTGCATTAATTATAGATTACTAGTCTGAATCAAATTTCTTATTTTTCTCTACCTCCTTTGTCAATAAAAGGGATGACAGGAAAAAGTATGGGAGGATATGATAGAGGGAAATATAAACTTAACAGTCATAACAGTGAACTTGGATTAGGACAAACTTGCCCTTAAAATGGAGGAGGATGGTAGAATGGATTAGAATGCATTGTGTTAATTATTTAAAAAAAAAAACTGATGGAATATAATGTTTCATATATAGTTAAATGAGGGAATGGAGCACAATCGATTATGTTTTAGGTGAATTTTTAAAAAACAGTGGTAGCAGCAAAAGAACTCTGGGAGATGACTATGAACCACTACATAGAATTCCCAATCCCTCTACCTTTCTCCACCTGCATTTTTGATTTCCTTCACAGGTTAATTGTACAATATTTCAGAGTCTGATTCTTTTGGTACAGCGAAATAACTGTATGGACATGTATACTTTATATTGTATTTAATTTATACTTTAACATATTTAACATGTTTTGGTCAACCTGCCATCTGGGGGAGGGGGGAGGGGGAAGGAAGGGAAAAGTTGGAATAAAAGGTTTTGCAATTGTCAATGCTAAAAAATTGCCCATATATATATATCTTGAAAATAAAAAGCTATAATTAAAAAAAAACCACAATGATAGCAATCATGATGTCAGACAAAACAGAAATGGTTAAAAGAGATAAGCAGGAAAACTATATTATATTTAAGTGCCTCATAGATAATGAAAAAATAGAAATACATGAAATGATCTTAAACTTTTAAATACTTTGTCCTTGCAGTTCCAGGATGCTGGTATAGTGATCCAAATAGAGTGAAGGAAGGAGCCTGATCCTTCTGTTAGAAGGTTACTTACCACTGAATATAGTCACTGGGTGTGTGGATTTAGGGGAATGTAGAAGAAGCAGTTGCAGCCTGCCATTTACTTGGACCCAACAGTGGATATTTATTATTATTTGAACTAACACAGTTGTTTTCAAGATAGGAAATGAGTATATTGGAATTGTTGTTTAGTTACTGTACAGGAAAGGAAACAATATGGAAAAGGGAACTGGGGTCAAGGCTTAGGTTTACTTAATAATTGAGTCCCTTTGCTCTAGGTGCCATGTAAAAGTGGTCCGTATGAAGTCCGGAATTTAAAAAAAAGGCTTTTTCCAGCTTTCTTCCTGGACTATAGTCAAATAGTCCTCATATGTCTACTGACAGAAAGTGAGGAGAACAACCCAGTCATGTTCACTGAATATCTGTCCTATTACTTTAAGTTATTCTTTTTATTTTATTTTATTTTTGCTGAGGCAATTAAGATGAAGTGACTTGCCCAGGGTCACACAGCTAGGAAGTGTTAAGGGTCTGAGGTCCGATTTGAACTCAGGTCCTCCTAACTTCAGGGCTGGTGCTCTATCCACTGCACCACCTAGCAATCCCACTTTAAGCTATTCTTGATTTCTTTAAGGAACATTTTGTAATTGTATCTGCAAGGACATTGAGTGTTCAGTGATAGAGCTGACTCATAGATAGATGGATAGATAAACAGATAGATTAATTATTTTGAAAGGGACTTATTCCCTTTTGGATTTGATTTTTGCTATAGAGAAATGCTTTTTATTTTTGTGGGTTTATTTTGTTACCTTGTACTTTATTAGAGTTAAATATTTGAATTGATTTGTTTATTTTGTAGCATTTTCTAAGTAAACTATAATGTCATCAATTAATAGACATAATTATCCACCCCCCTTCCCACTTTGGCAATCTTTTTAAATTTTTTTCTCTTGTCTTATTACTGTTGATAATATTTCTAGAACTATGTCAAATAACAGCAGGGAAAGGGAATATCCTTGTTTGACACGAGTATTTCTCCATTGCATATAATGATAGCTATTAGGATCAGATAGATACTGTTAACCATATTTTTAAAAAGAATATTATGTAACTATGCTTTGTAGAGTTTCTAGAATAAATGAGTTTTGTATTTTGCTAAAGGCTTTTTCTGCATCTATTGAGATAATTATGTGGTTTGGGATTTTTTGTTTTGTTTTCAGATCACATAGCAGTTAACAAATGAATAACTTTGGAAATATTTAAACCAGGAGACCACTGTGATGTTAGAATACTGAGATAAATACTGCCATTGATGTTAATATTTAGATGACAAATTCTTGTTGTAAATGTAACCTTAGGTGGTTGGAAGGCATAGACAATAGGGAAATGAATTGTTAAATAGAATAAATCACCTTGATAGAAAACTGCAGAACACTCTGCTGGAGGGTCACAGGCCAAATTATTTAATTACTTAGTGCCTTCGTCTGTGCTTCTTTTTGTCGGATTTTATATTCTCTCTGTGGGTAGAAGGGTCAGTCCAGAAACTTCTGGTAATGGGGAGGCTATTTGGGAGAGGGGCTTTCTCTTCTCATGCCCTCAATCCTAGATACTGGGGCAGAACTCAGAGGAGCCAGAACCTCCTTTAAATTGTGGCCTAAATTTCCTCCCTATACACTGCAGGTAGTGTTCACATCCACTGCAGTTTGTTTTGTTTCAGTATGTTTAATGTGTTGTTTTCATAATATTAAATCATATTTTCATGTGTGGTACATATTAACTTGATCATAGTGAAGGATAAAATGGTTACTTTGTTGTAGTCTTTTGCCAGGATTTTAAAAAATATACTTTGTGAATTGATATAATTAATGATACCACTATATCATTATCTTTTCTTTGTTCTCTAGTTTTATTAGGATTATATTTGGCTCTAAAGGAATCTAGTAAGGTGTTTTCTCATTTTATAAGAGTATTTTGTGTAGTATAGGTATTGTTATTTAAAAGTTTGACAGAATTCTCCTGTAAATCCATATAGACCAGGATTTTTTTTTCCTTGATGGTAGTACAATTTCCTTTTCTAAAACTGTATTATTCTAGATGATCTATAGATCTAAAATATAGGTGAAATAAAATAAAAAATACAGAACATCTATAGATGATGTTCTGTGAATCTGGATATTTTATATTTTTGTAGGTAATTGTGTTTCTTTAGAATTCAGTTTTATTGTTATATAATTCTATGAGGTAGGTTTTACTATCTTTTCATTTTTTCTATTTCATTTGTTTATTTTGTTAATTGGATTTACTCCCTCTTCTTTTTAATCAGGTTAGTTAACTGGTTATCAATTTTGGGGTATAACCTGAGGCTCAAAGAATATTTGCATAAGATTCTCCTCATTGGCTGAAATTAATTATTCAATCCTCTGCATTTGAGTAAGGGACAGAGTTGGCAAGTATTAAACAGGGATTCTGGTCTTCTGGCTTCCAGCTCAAAAAAAGAAGAAAGGAGATCAGATTCTCTTCAGTTACCTAAAGAGGAGGAAAAACTCTGTGAAGAAGCCAACATGAAGAGGATCCAGTGCCTTAATGATGTTTTTACTCTTTGCTTAATATGTTAGAGACATCAGGGCATTTTCCTTTGAGTGAGTGCTTTAACTGTCTCTCATCTTCCCATTCTGAGAGTTCATTCATTCTGTGTTTTGTCTGGCATAATCTCAACTGTAGAATTTTTCTGATTTACTTTGGGGTTGGATAAATGGGTTTATTTCCATATAAATAGTTGTGTTCATCAAACTGGCATATAGTGAGAAGAGTTAATCTTTGGGGTACTTCCTCCTTAAGGAAAGAACAATCTGAGCTTTGATTTGAACCTAAAAATTCTCTCCCCTAGAATAACAATATTTAGTGGGGGCAGGTAAGGTATAATTCTAACCAGGTAAACTTTCTCTGAAGACAGTGGAATGACCAGTCCCTCATTCAATTTCTTGTTTCCTTTCTTAGCAGGTATAAAGATCCCTCTTGGAGAAGATAAAATGATGAGGAGACTAGAGGTGACACTCCTTTCTGAGTCACATTTAGACTGATCCATGTGGACACATAACCTACATAGGCAAAATAACAAAAATGCCTTCCTATATTAGACTTTAAAAAAAAAAAACATAGCTTTTGATAGATTTTTTATAGATTTTGATTCAATTCCACAGGTTTTTAAAAATTATTTCTAATTTATCTATGTATACTCTAATTTGAAAGATTTCTTCCTTGATGTTTATTTTTATTTTTGTGTTTCTTTGGTAATTTTTTATTTTAAATATTCAGTTCATTAAACATTGTTTTCTTTTTATTAATCTATGTTTTGGGGGATATAATTTTTTTTTTTTATCTTTGGATTCTCTCTGGTATTTTGTGTTCTGTATTTAGAAATTGTGAGCAGTTTTCTTGTAATCTTTCCTTTGTTGTGATTTTTAAAAAATTTCTCATGGGAGACCTGTGATCCTTTTTCCTCTTGAACTGAATTTTTTTTCAAGTAACAAAGTATTTTTAAAATTAAATCTGTTCTTCCCATTACCTTCCCCACACACACACCAAAATTAAAGCCCTAAACAAATTAAAAACAAAATTAAGTTCCTTGATAGTTATCTACATAATCTAGCATAACCAATTCCTATATTAGTCAGGTCCAAAAATGTTTATCTTTATGCATTTTAAGTTCATCACCTGTATTTCATGAGGTGAATGGTGTGTTTCATCTTCATTCTTTGACCTGGGAGTTTATTGCATTGATCATGGTTTCAAATTTTTTCAAAGTTGTGTTTACCTATAATGTTGCTATCATTTTAGTAATTGTTTTCTTAATTCTTTTTATTTCATTTTCTGATTCAGTTCATAATATCTTCCCAATTTTTTTTCCTAAATTGTATATTTTATCATTTTGATGGCCCAATAATATTTCATTATTTTATTGAATTCTGTCCTGTGAGACCTTGAAATCTAGTAGTGAAGATATGACATATTACTTATTTTAAAAATCACAGAGGTTGAAAGATGGAAGATACCTCAAACCATGGAATTCAGCCTGTGTGGGACAGTAATGACCACAAAAATAGACTCTCAGAGTAAGAAAAAGCAAAAAGAGGTTTATTATGATCTCACATGAAAAGGCATCGCTGATCTGACAACATGTTTGTCAAATAAAGGAGCACCAAATAAAAAACTGCAAAACACAAGATTAAATAGCCTGAATGCAGAAGCCCCAGAAATCCTGCCTGGTCTTCTCTCCCATTGTTTGAGGGAGTCTGGGCTTGCATTCTAATCACAAAAATCTATGCCAGAAATGAAAGAATAAATTGATTTTAAAGAGATACTTAAATGCTAACTAAGAAGTGGTAAGAAATAGAAGGGACCAACACATGCAACTTTTTTAGCTATAACTCTACTTACTATTATTATAAAGTCTCAAGTCACAATTAAGGTATAGCTTAAAGCTATATTCCCATGAGAGTGTCTTCACTCAATTAATTCCACACAGTTAATTCCACAGTTAATTCCTCTTCTTTTGTTTATTAACCTTTGAAGACCTCTCACATCATTCTTGATACATTTCCTCAACCATCTTGTTCTTAGTCTCCAATCTCTCGGGACCTGTCTTTTCTTTTTCTCTACTGGGAATCATCCTTGTCTAAGTGGACTTCCCTCTCCAAGTTGCTCAATATTTCTTCTGTGGAAATCCTAGTCAGGTCCCTGGAGGTAAATATTTCCTATAAAACCTATTTATGGTCTATCCTATGGCTGCCACTCTCTTCTGAGTCAGCCCACCACAGGATCCTGTCTTGTGGTATTTTTCTTCCTCCATATCATGTGGTATCTCTCCTAATTCCACTATGCTTTCTGACTCCACTTATCCTCCCTACAGCTTATTAACTTTTAGGTTGCTAAATCCCTTTCAGGATTTAGCCTGCCAGCTAAGGGCATGCCCCAACCTCATGGGGTACTCTCTTTCTACTGGGAAATTTCCATCAAGGAATTTATAAAAGCCCTTTCCTTACTAACTATATGTAATCTCAATTCTATAACAAATCCAGTGCTTTTGTCATCTGGTTGGTAATTATTTTAACCAGGGTAATGAGCCTATTCAGAATACAAATTGGGGTTCTGTACCCCCAACTCCTCTCTGGGACCATCTATCACTCCAACTGTTTGTGTCCCCAGTAATTAGAGTAGGTACCCTTTCACAAATAAAAATGTTCATCAGCAACAACAAAATACTTAAAGAAGCAGATACATGCATCCAACAATAGATAGATGACAAGGTCAAATAGTCACTTACTTATTTAGGATATAATGACCACATTTTCAGATAGAAAATTGCAAGATACTTGAACTGTGTTCCTAACTTCTACTGAACACTTGCCTAATTATAGAAATTTAATGAAAATCAGGGACATGATTGTAATCAAAAAATGCTCCTTCAGGCCTCAGCCTAGAGTACATACAGCAGGATAAAGTGTCCTTAGCTCAGTAACAATTCCACCTTATAACTAGACTCAGAAATAATCAAGTGGGTTCTTACATCACTGAGAAACTGAGTCAGAAAGATCCAACTTTAAATGGAGGCCAAGGTTGTCCTCCCAACTCTTAGCCAGATACTAATGTCCACCTATAACAATTCAGATCACATTCCCTTGAGTAGCTTGTGGCAAAATCCTTTCAGATGGTGGATTACTAGTTTGATGATCCATCAGACAATCATACATGAATTCAAAACTCCAAATAATATCAGCTATAGTCCCAAGAGATTTTATCTCAGAAAGCAAGTCACATTAATCAAAGCTTCATGTGAATTTAGCTCTCAATCCTAAATAAGTATTGACTACACCTACTTATACTGATAACAATAAGAGATTCATCCTAGAACCATGTTCAAAGGGACAGAATCTCCCTAAACAATGGAACAGTTTTAAAATGACTCAATACAACCAATTAAAACTCACACAGAATATACTGTCCTAATTTCATACTAAAGAACCCTATCAGAATTAACATAATAATTTCTTGAAACCTAAAAAATATTAATTCAGCTTCCTCCAATCAAGAAGTCCCTATAAAATATAAATACCAGGTGCAACATCTATATTGTTAAAATTCCTCTAAGCACAAACATTCCTACCTCCCACCAAAACATTCCCAATTACAAAGTTAATTTTAGAGGTTATAGATTGTCTTTAACAGTCCATTCTTGAGGTTTCTTTAAACCTGATATTCTCAGCTTCCAGCCCTTAATCTCATTCATCTGTAACATTTAGTAAGGTACTTTCCACTCTGCTTCTTCTAGGACTCCTGGAACTGCATACTCCAAGGGTGGTGTCTGGGTCAGTAATCCTTACTTCCTAGGGGCTAAAAAGGTATAAGGACACTGACAGTATATAATTTTTAAAAAAACTTATCTGTTGTCTGAAAGGATGGGATTTCTCCTTCCTTTCCTGGGTAAGGCATTCCAAATACAGCATTTTCTGGAGCTAGGTTCCCTCACTCCAGAGGGATACTTCCTCAATATCTTCCCATTTATCTCTAGACATATTACACATTCTTCAGATACAATTTTCTCTGCAATTACACACATCCCCACATGCCAAATTTTCTTGCTTTTACTAATTTGTTAAAGGGAGAAAGCAAGACAAACCATAAGATTAATATTATTAATAGCTTTGGACTAAATTTCACAAAATTTTTACCACATATCCAGCTAAGCTGACAAAATGTTAAAGCACAGCTCATACAAATTTACAATTACAATATACAATTTAGCAAGCAACACAGTAACTTCATCTAATTAGGAGATACAAATATATGACCTCTTTAGGTTAGTTACCAGAGAACCAAAAATTTTAACTTAAATCAAATATGGATTTAAATTTCTAGTAACAATATCTCAGTATCAATGCATACATATTTCTGAAATCTTATACCAGAATAAACAAGTTCATAATTTTAGCACATTATCTCACAACAATTTCAGAATCAGAATTCCAATTTAAACTCACACAGCCCCAAAATTTAATATGGCAGAAAATTGCTCTTTCCAGTCCATCCACAGGGCTTTAAAAAATTGGTAAACTTTAGGACACTGTGGGAAGAGGCTTAGAGAAATTTGGACTCATGTGTCTGTTTGCAGTCTCTATTCTACCTTCTATGCCAGAAATACTGGAATGGGGCAGGAAAAAATCAAAGATATTGGGGCACCAGCACAAACCCCAGAAGAATTCAGGCCAGCCAGGGACACCACCTTAGCCGGGACAGTTCCACAAACCTGAGAAGTGTGGAAAATCCCAGAGAGGGCAACTTTTTTTTTTTCTATAAACCTCAAGTTCTGGCCCAAAGAAGGTTTTGATCATGTAAATTAGGCCTACTTAAGCTACAATTGACAATGCAACTTGCCTGATAGTATCAAGCAACTTAAAATTTTGTCTCAAAAACCCCAGAATCAGCTAAAATGTTTTGAAAGTTCTGTAACTTTAACTATTTTTGCAGATCCAAATTGGCCAGTTCTAGGTCAGTCTAGGAGGACTCAGCTGATCTAGGCCAGTAACTAGAAATATCATTTTTTTCTTCTTTTTAGTGTGGTAGTTAAAAACTTTCTCCGTCTCAATACTAGTTCTTCCTCTTTCTAGCTAACAGCTATTTTACATAAGTTCAGTTATGTATAAAACTTGAACTTTTTAAATTCCAAATATCCAGATCTTTTCTTTTGTAATTCAGCTGAGAGAAACACGAAGACAAATACAGGCTCACACTCACACACAAACACAAACTGCTTTTCTAAATCAAACAAGCTCGCTTCCCTTCTCTGCCCCACCTTGGAGTGGAAGTAAGGAGGGAAGTTGTGGGAGCTTAAAAACTGACTGGCTAGTATTGAAGGCTCCTTTGAATTTATACCCAACCCTGGGGGGATGGACTGTCTCTCCAGTGAATTGGGTACTTATCAAAACAAAACAGTATTTATTCCTTTATACCTTATACTTCATCCCAATTCTTCCTAAAAAGCTATCTTCTCAGGACACTAAGTAGGTTTAGAGACAGATACTTTTCTTCTAAGGTTCAGATTATCTTACTATCTTTTAATGGAGGACTCAGCTGATCTTATCAAAGGAAAATAGAAGCATACTTAGGGACCTGAACCACCTAGGATTTTTCCAATATCCAGATGGCTTACCAATTGTTTGGCAGAGGAGAGTCCTCTACGAATAGAGTCTCTCCCCTCCTCACCAGTTCTTGCCATTATCCAGATGGCTCACCAGTTGCTTGGCAGAGGAAAGTTAGTTTCTCCCACCTTCACCAGTTCTTGTTATTCAAAGGGAATAGGAGCCTTTTACAGACTCTAACTATCTAAATTGTCCCAATCCCAATCACCCAGATAGCTCCGGTTGCTTGCCAGAAGAAAATTCTTTTATGGTTAGAGTCTCTCTTCATCTCATCACCCACCCCAATCACCCCTCCCTAGTTCTTGCCTTCAACTTACTTGACTAATTTCAAACTTTTCTCAGCTGGTTT
This sequence comes from Sarcophilus harrisii, assembly GCF_902635505.1. Taxonomy (NCBI): domain Eukaryota; kingdom Metazoa; phylum Chordata; class Mammalia; order Dasyuromorphia; family Dasyuridae; genus Sarcophilus; species Sarcophilus harrisii. Next base: position 202,236,156 of record NC_045426.1, read on the forward strand.
ATCTCCTGGGCTGAATTAGTCCTTTATCTTTGCTATACTGCTTTCATTTTTGCTTTCTCCAAGTGTCTCTCTTCTGAAATTTACCTGACCAAATCAGGATTTCCTGAGACAAGTCCAAGGAGCATCAGAGAACTCTCCAGAGAGCACCTGCCAAAGGATTTGGTATAGAAGAGACCCCTCACAAACAGAAAATATCCTGGGTGAGCCCCCAAACTGTGGGGGACAGTATTGACCACAAAAACAGAGATTCTCAGAGTAAGAAAAAGCAAAAAAGGGTTTACTATGATCTCACATAAAAGGGCATCTCCCATCTGACAAGGTGTTTGTCAGTAGAAAGGAGTGCCAAGTAAAAACTACAAAACACAAGATTAGATAACCTGAACGCAGAAGTCCCACATGGCCTTTTCTCCCATTGTTTGGGGGAGTCCAGGTTTACATTCTAATTTCAGAACTCTAACCCAGAAATAAAAGAATAAATTTCCTTTAAAAGAGGCATTTAAATGCTAATTAAGAGGTGGTGGGAAACAGATGGGGACAAACTCCTGCAACTTTTTTTAGCTATAACTCTATTTGTTATTAAAAAGCCTCAAGTAACAATTAAGTATAGTTTAATGCTATATTCCCATAGAATTGTCTTCACTCAGTTAATTCCACATAAACCTATCCAAGAAGGAATCCCTAATATAACATTTCTGACAATTGGTTGTCCAACTTCTGCTTGAATATCTCCCATGAAAGAAAACTTTTGAACAAACTCTAATTTGGGGAATCTTTTTTTTTATTTTATTTTCTGATATCCAGCCTAAATCGACCTTTTTGTAACTCCCACCCCTGCCTTTTGTGGAAAAAAACTAGATGAAGTCTTATCTTTCTTTCATATGTCAATCTTTCAAATGCTTAAAGACTACTATCATGTTCCCTTTGAGTTTTTTTTTTTTGTTTTTTCCCAAGCTAGGCATATTCAGTTCTTTCAGTTTATCCTTAAATGGCATGAACCATCATAGTCCTTTACCATCTCAATTGCTCACTTCTAGACTATCTTCATTTTATCATATTTCTTAAACGGTGGGACTAGCTTGAGACACAATATTTCAGATGAGTCTTGACAAGGGTAAAGTATAGTTGCATATACACCTACTAAGTATTTAATAAGTAGTAGGTATTAGATAAACTTATTTCTTTCCCTCACTCCACACCTTAACTCTATTAATATTTTTTATTTCTCTGTTTCTAGAGGAGAAGTCATTGGCCTTTGGGGAGAAACAGAAACAAAATAAGAATTGGACAACTCTGCCTCTTCTCTTTTATCAGTTATCATCATCCTGTCCACCCCAAGCCAAAGTCCTCTCCTTCCTTTGATCCTTTCTTTTATTCCAATATAAATCAAATAAACTCTTTCCTTGTCTTTTTAGCTTTTCTTGCCAGCCTCTACACATTTTGAGCTTTAGCATTCCTGACAATATTTTTACAGAACATTTGTTACTTGGCCTTGCTTCCCTTTTCTGCACATTTCCTTTAACATTCTAAATTGGTTGGTGAGTTTTTTGTGTATTATCCATATAAGTCCTTTTAAACAAATCCTATTTTTCCACTCATTGTGTTTAGCATTTCACCCTTAAGCATTAGTCATCTTTCCTGGGCTGACTTTTCCCTGATGTATTCTGTGGGATCTTATCTATCTTTCTTCTAAGCCAAGGATGTGCTGGAGCCAGCAAAAACTGAACATTTATACCTCAGAAATTGGCAATTGCTATAAATCATAATTTGATCTTTTGTTTTGTTGGTTGTCCAGACTTAAAAAGTTTTAATAATATAGGTTACATTTAAAAGTGTATGCAGATACATCTCCCGCTTTTTTCTCCAATCTCTGTTTGTTAAATATTTAACGGTGCACCTCTATATTGCTTTATAAACATTGTTTGAACTTAGCAAAAATACATAGAAGGTACAGAGAATAAAGTCATCACCAAACTGGAAGTCTGAGAATTATAAACTACTACTACTTGTAGTAATAGTAGTAGTAGTAGTAGTAGTAGTAGTAGTAATAATAATAAACTGGAATTTTTATAGAGTTTTAAACTTTGAAAAGTTCTTTTTTATTCATTATCTCCCTTGAGCTTCATACACCCCTTTTCTGAGCTTATTGAAATCTACTTTCCCATTATCTTGAAAATATCAGATTATGCCCAGAATTCTTCTCTATGATAAATTCAGGAAAGAGTGATCACTCCTCTACAATGTTTCCACTATTTCCACACCCAATAACCAATTCCTTTTGGTTGCTGAAGATCAGATTCAGAATAAAATTTCCTTTTGTGGGTTCCTCTACCTTTTCAAGCATGACATTATCACTAAGGTAAGTCAAGTGGCTCTTGTTGCAGAGGGAGGAGGGTGTGAAAAAGAGAAAGAGAGGAAGAGGGAGAGAGAGAGAGAGAAAGGGAGAAAATAGAGATAGAGAGAGAAGAGAGAGAGAAAAGGAAAGAAAGTGTGCAGATATTTGGGTAATTGATATCCCTCATTACTCCTACTATTCCTCATGTCATGTCATGCCTCTGTGTTAAACTTGTAATCTGTTTTTCAAACTCATCTATTTTTATTTCTATTCAGATGGTCTGTAGTATATTCCAATGATAAAATCACTTTTATTTCTTCTTCACTCAAATACTCTGTCATACTTCTCCACTACGCTTAACTGTTCAATACTAAATGAAAAGTGGTGCCACTTATTTCTTCAACTGAAATACAGAATTTGTTGTTATTTAGTTATTTCAGCCATGTCAGATTATTTGTGACCCCAATTGGGGTTTTCTTGGCAAAGATGGAGTATTTTGCCATTTCCTTCTCTAGCTCATTTTACAGATAAGGAACATAAGGCAAACAGGATTAATGACTTGCCTAGGGTCATACAGTTAATAAATGACCAAGGTCAAATTTGAACTCAAGTTTTCCTGATTCCAGGCCTGGTGTTCTATTTATTCTGTCACCTAGCTGCTACTGAAATAAAAAAAAAATGCTGCCATTTTTTCCTCCTCTTCAAACACATCGTTTTGTGGGATCATGGTAGTGATTCTGGTAAACTTAGTTCTTGGATATTATCAGCAATCACTTTTATTGCAGGAAAAAACAAATCTCTTCTTTGTGTTATGAAGAATTAGCACAAAAATATATTTAAGAAATCCTAATTTTTCCCCTGGACTAGGAGCTGAATTTTTTATCATTGAATTATAATTTAACAAAAATATTCTTATTTACTGGCATACAATTTCACTAACTTATTTTAACTTTGGATAGTAATTTTAATACCAAAAATGACTTTTTAAAATATTGCATGCATTTGACATTTGGAATTATGCCAATTATTTAGGATATTTCAGATTACTAATCATTTCAATAAAGCAAAAGTGACTGATAATTGCTTAATACACAATTGTACATATTGTAAAACTGTCAGGAAAAAAATCAATAAGTTTTCTGTCAAACCAAAAAGACAAATATATATATTACTCCCTTGATCATCACATCTCTCTGCTACCAGGAACACTCACTCTATGGTTCATTGCCTCTCTACCTGTCTCTAGGCAGATGAGAATTTCCCCAGAGGAAGGTGAACTCATTACTCTATAATCCTAGAGGTAACCATTACTGGGTAATTATTCCTATTAGCTCTATAATTCATGAGTTCCCATGAGTGTATTTCCCATGAACCTATCAACTACTAATAGTCAATTAACCTTAATCAAAACATTTTCTGAAAATACAAATCAAACACTTAACATTTACATATTATTTCATGAATAAACCTTACCTAGATTCTTTTACTAAAGTACCCATGGTCTATGAATAGAGTGGGCACTTAAAGTCCCAAGATAGTAGGTACATCTTTAGGGAGGTTAGGGAGGAGATTTTAATAGTTTCTTTCAGCTTTAGGAACTGCCTGCAAAGTTCCTTGATGAATCTAGCTTCCACATGAACAAATACTTTTACAATTAAATTTTGCTGATTATGCTGTACTGTATTAATACTTTGCTGTTCTGATACCATAAGAACAAACTGATCTCTTAGCCTTGCATTTTGAGAAAAATTCTGTCTATTGTTTAGACTTGGTTGACATATTCAAATGAAGTGAAGTTATATCTTTTAGGCATATAGTCTTTATCCTAAGATTGGCAAAAAGCCTTTCCAATTCGGCTCTTCTGGCAAGTTTCTTCTTCACTTCTCTGCATAACCAGGTGGCAATGAATAAAAGTACCCTCTGTCTTCTATTCTTTTTTGTTTTGTTTTCTTTTGTTTTCTTCTTCTCTACAACAGATGGCAATAGAGAGCCAAATATATCCTCTCCATGCCTTTTTCTTCTTTTGGCCACATGTGACAGTATAGAGAGAGTTATAGCCTCTTTTTGACACAACTCTGAAGTATATAATTTCACTTCTCTAATTTCCTTTTTCATCTTTTGGGTCCTTTCTGTGAGAGATCACATATTATGGTTGGTAACCAAATTTTTATCTTTTGTTTTTAAGCCACAATCAGGTAAATTACATTTGTTCTATAATCTTAAAATATTTCTGGAAAATCCACAGTTCCTCATTGTTAACCTCATAGTTCTCTAATTTTTCATATGCAAATGTATCCTTGAAGCACAAAAATTGAAGGAGACTTTGTCCAAAGTTTTATTATCTATGATCTGCAAATATGAGGTTTCTCCTCAATGATATATCCTAATACTTTCTTCCATGGGAATTAGTTTTGTTTTTCCTGTAGAGTGTCAGAACTCTCCTGGATTTGATTATCTGAAGTGACTAAGACTCAAGCTGTTCCTTTCTTGATCCTCATCCTGCATCCTCATAGCTTGTGGCCACATTTTGTGGCTTTCCAGTTGACTAAGGACATAAAAACAGGTACATGAGTTGGGACTTGGTGATTGACCTGAGGTCATGCAAATAATCATACCAGAAATGAGGAGTCTATCTACCTGGGCAAGAGCTAGAATAATCTTACTGAATATCCTTTCTATGCTATAACCAAATTAGGCTTAATTCTCATTTCTTCCTTGTATGAAACCTGAAGTAATAGGTTACCATATTGAGTCAGGGCCACCTTTAATTTATCAATCCTTGGCTATCTCCACACCAGGCACATGATATGGTATGTACACAAAGGCACATATACCTCTCATCTTTACCCCTTTGCTTTATAGCTACCTTTTATATGACATCTTCTTCCATTTGAATGTAAGCTCCTTGAGAGCATGGACTGTTTTGCTTGTTTGTATATGTATCCCCACTGCTTCCCCAAATGCCTGACAAGTAGTCATCAGTAAATGCTTTATTATTTATTTACTTACCTACCTATTTTTGGGGGTTAGCCCACTTATTAGGCATCACAATGGCTAATTCATTAGGAACTTAGTTTGCCTTAATGGCATCTTTCCTCTCATTATGGCATCCTCTTGTTAATGGTGGATTCCAACCTGAATCTTTCTTCTTGTTAATCACCAAAACTCCCTTTTGGAACTTAGTCTGTCAGTCAATAGTGAAATAAAATCTTTGCCTCTTGATTGGAAGATGGTCTAAGTCTATAAATTCTTTTGAGACATCTCAGGACACTAATCCAATATATTTTAGGATTCAATTTCCACTCCCCAACATTTGATGGGAGAGTCCTGAAACCCCAATATATTTTGGGGGTTCACTGCTTCTACACTGCCCTATTAGATCCTTACTTCCTTTCTAGCTTACTCTCTATCAAATCACCCACTAAATTTCTTTCTAAACTATTTCAGATTTTGGTGTTTGTTTTTGCAAACAATATAATACCAGATGTGGAATTCCTTTTTTTTTTTTTTAAACTAGCAAGCAAATCTATGTTTGTTTGTTTGTTTGTTTTTTTTTTAATATATATAGCTTTTAATTTACAAGATATATGCATGGGTAATTTTTCAGCATTGACAGATGCAAAACCTTTTGTTCCAACTTTTCCTCTCCTTCCCCTCCTCCCTCCCCCAGGTGGCAGGTTGACCAATACATGTTAAATATGCTAAAGTATAAGTCAAATACAAATATGTATACATGTCCACACAGTTATTTTGCTGTACAAAAAGAATCGGATTTTGAAATAGTGTACAATTAACCTGGGAAGGAAATAAAAAAAGGAGGCAGACAAAAATAGAGGGATTGGGAATTCTATGTAGTGGTTCATAGTTCAGATGTAGAATTCCTTAAAGTAAATATGAATACTTTCTGAGTCCTCAGAAATTGAGTAAGTTTCTGTGATTTTAGGATTGAATGTGTCCAGGACCACCAACGTGGGATCACTTCAAACCCAGTGAAAATATGGAGAATCCCCCAGGTTCAGGTTGGACATAATCCAGTCCCTGAGTGCTACTATACAGAAAATGAAGGACTGTGCTTCCCTTTAGTTCAGGGAAAGATTTGGTTGGGGCTAGAATTAACTGAAATGTATGTTAACTATAAATTTCTAAATTATGGCTTAAAAGTTTTAGTAACTACTAAAAACATCTTAGTAGATTTTTGGAGACTTGTAGCTAGTATTAAGATTAAATGCAAACAGAACAACTTTTCTCCTTTCCAGGAGAGTGACAAATGTGCAGTTCAAATAGAAGGTTATTTCACCTACTAGAGAATAAGCAAGGTCCCACAACTAGTAAGTATTTGAGACCAGATTTGAACTCAGGTGGTCCTAACTCTAGGGCTAGTGCTCTATGTACTGTACAACTTAGCTACTACCAAAAAGAACACAGGAGATGCTAGGAGACTGAACCTGAGCCCTCATAGATGTAAAGCATGGATTCTACCACTGATCTATGTTCCTGTCTTCATATATCCTTATGTTTTAATAGTTACTGCAATATAAGAAAAACAATAAAAATCTAAGTTATTATTAATGAAGTTTTGCTATTTTAGGTAAAATCTCTTGGGAGTATAATTTGATATTGATTTGAATTTTTATTTCAGGTATGACTGTCTGGAATGGTCATTAAATCAATCATCCACTATTCATGGAATATACCCTGTGCTACCCAAAGGAAGTGTCATCTGTGAATTGCTACAGGGGAATATCTATACTTGGAGAAGTTGAGGGGACAATTTGCACAGGTACAGGTAAGATTTCCTCATTGTGCTATTTCCTTTCTGAACAGAAACTTTTCTCATCCCATTAATTCTGAACCTATGCTGTGAATAATGTAAAACTTTGTTGCATGATGGACTATTTTTTTTTTTTTGCATGATGGACTTTTTTTTTGAGGCAATTGGGGTTAAGTGACTTGCCCAAGGTCACACAGCTAGTAAGTGTTAAGTGTCTGAGACCAGATTTGAACTCAAGTATTCCTAACTTCAGGGCTGGTGCCCTATCTACCACGCCACCTCACTGCCCTTTGTATGATGGACTATTAAATAGGACTTTTACCTGGAATCAAACAGAGCTAAGGAAGTTTACTCCTGGAATGCATATGTCAGGTCAGTTTATGCCCTTCAGAGAAGAAAGAAGTGACAATATTGATATTGTTATAACTATATATTTCCTTTTCCTTTTCACAGAAAATTTCTAAAATAAGAGCAAGATGAACTATAGTAATTTTTGATGCTATAATGTTAATTATATTAATTAATGATTAATATCAAAGCATCTCTAGGTTATTATTATGGGTTACAAGTATGAAAGAACATTTTTTTTTACTTTAAAAAATTTATTTTAAACTTAAGTACAAAATAAGACCAAAAAATTGCTATGTGAATAGCTGAATATATGAGAGGATTCAAAAAATAAAGCAATATATTTCCATTTCAAGAAAGCCTATATAATAAATACTACATACTGTGTTCAGGTCTGTCCATCTTTTCTTTGCTTCCTTATAGGTTTTTTTTTTTCTCTCTGATGTGAGCTTTTGACTTGGTTTTTCTCTCCTTTTCCTTCCAATCCCTGCCAAGAAGGCTACAATTTTAAAAATGGATACATATACAGACACACACACACACACACACACACACATATATATTTACAAATATATATTTGTGTGCATATATTTACATATACACATATGCACATTTACATGCATATATGCATACATATATGAAGATATCTATAATCATCCACGTATACATCCATATGCATATATGTAAGCCTGCACTACATTTATTTCTAGTTTTCCTCTGTTTTTCTGAAATAAAATAAGGCTGTGGAGGGAGAGTCAAGTGTTTTCTTACATAAGAAGTAAATTATTTGATCTTATTGAGTTCCTTATAATTGGTCCTTATACTTCACCTAGATATTATATGTTAAATTTTCCCTTAAGTTCTGCTGTTTTTGTCACAAAAACCTGAAAGTCTTTCACTTTGTTAGTTATTTTTTTTAGTCAGAATTATACTTAATTTAGCTGTATAAGTTACTCTTCGTCATCACTCCAGTTTTTTGCTCTACAAAATATAGATTTTCAACTTATAGTCCTTGAATAGAGTAGCTGCACAATCTTATGAAATCTTTATTGTAGCTTTACAATGTTTAAATATTTTTTTCCCTTGTTGCTTTTAATGTTTTCTCCTTAATCTGGGAGCTTTGAAACTTGGCTGTGATATTCCTGTCATTTTTCCTCCCAGGATTTCTTTCAGGTGATAGTGGATTTTTTCTATTTCTTCTTTGCCTTTTTTTCTTGATAATATCTTATAATATTGTAACAAGGTTTTTTTTTATTATAATTTTCTGGCAACTTTCTTATATTATTTTTCCTTAGATCTGTTCTCCAGATCAGTTGTTTTTCTGAAGAGCTCTTTCATAGTCTCTTTTGTTTTTTTTTAATTTTTTAAATTTTGTTTTTATTATTTCTTTATATCTAAAAGAACATTATTAGTTTTGCTTTGCCCAATTCTAGTTTTAAAGAAATTATTTTCTTCCTCAAGTTTTTGAATCTCTATTTCAAGTTGGTTGACTTTCTTTTTTCTTAGATTGCTTTTTTTCCTTCTATTTTTTTCTTGGTCTCTCTGATTTTTAAATTCTTTTTAAAGTTCTTCTAAAAATCGTTTTGGGGCTTGGGACTATTTGATATTTTCTATTGAAAAGGGAGTGACTTTTTATCTCCATTGTCTTGTTCTAAAAATGAACCCTGATTTTCTCTATCCCCATAGTTATAATCGATGGTTCGGGTCTTTCCCCTTTGCTTATTCATTTTTATTTTTTCAATTTTTGTTTTATTTTCAGCAGCTATTAGCATAATCAAGTTCTAGTAACAAGGTATGGAGAAAATGCTCCAAGCCATTTTAGACAAAATGGAAATTTCTTATCTAAGGACCTTGGATAGTTCTACTTCACCATGTGGTGAAATAGTCTCCTTCAGAGTCTCTGGAGACTTTTAATATCAGATCTCCAAGTGATTGGGAGATTAGTACATCAAGGGGTTATAGCATTATTGTGGTTCCTATATTTACCCCAAACTATCCATGCAAGTTGTGTAGAAGCTTAAGAAATATAGAAAATTAAGAACAATTAATATCATGGGAACACTGGCAATACAACCTCAAAAGTAGATCCAAAGATTTTACTGTGATGATTCTCTAGTATTGAAAATGGAATGATTAGTTGAAGAGAAACACAGAAGATAAGTATATTCTTACTACATAAGTGGAATATGGGAGAGAACTTAACCCAAAGGTAGCAATTTTCTGCCTAGAACTTTATATGTGAAAATTCCCAGGCTATAGAGAAATCTTATGGAGCATAATAATGCTGCTACCCAGCCTGAACCTTAGAAAATTTCATATTTAGGGGTGCAGGACTATATTCTGATGAGGATTATGATTAGATATAATCAACTGGTATAGGAAGAAATAGGGGCAGAAAAACAGAACATCTATGATATTACAAGGAAAATCAAGAGTTGTTACATATACAGCCAGACAATCATACTAATTAAAGACATGTGAATAATGTAAAACTTTGTTGCATGATGTACTTTTTTTTTTTTTGAGGCAATTGGAGTTAAGTGACTTGCCCAGAGTCACATAATGCTCATTGTTTCATAGTGTAATTAATATTGATTGATTCATAGTATAAATTGTACCTATCTATGTACCATACTTTCGTCTATTAGCTATGTATAATTTTGCCATTGTCTATTAGCATATACACTGTCTATGCTTGTTCTGAGGCATTTCTGGTCCTTTCCTTCCCCTTACCCATTGCCTTCTTTCTGAGATTGCCTCTCTTTTACATTACATATACCTTCTATGTACATTATCATTTGCATGCTGTCTCCTCTAATAGAATATAAGTTACTTCAAGGAGAAGAAACATGTTTTTGTCTTTCTTTATATCCTGAGAAATTAGCATAGTGCTTAGCATGTGATAAGAGCTTAATAAATGCTTACTGTTTACTTGCTTATTATGAAGGCTTATCAATGTCCATATTACATTGCTTTGTTTTGATGATTGTCATGTTTGTATGAATGTGCACAGTCTGTGCTTTTGTGATATATGTATGTAATATGCTCTGCATGTCAGTTAAAATAATAGTTACTTATACCTTGACATATTTAATATGCATTGGTCAACCTGCCATCTGGGGGAAAGGCTGGGGGGAAGGAGAGAAAAAGTTGGAACAAAAGGTTTTGCAACTGTCAATGCTGAAAAATTACCTATGCATATATCGTGTAAATAAAAAGTCATAATAATAAAAAAAAAAGAAAATTATAGTTACTAAAGAGCTTTTAAGAATTTGGGACACTAGACAGATATATCTAGACTCATTTCTACTGATTTTCTGAGGATTGAAAATGTTTTACTCAAGGGAAACTATAAAGGAATCAGTGAATCCTTGAAATCCCAAAGCAGAAAAAAAGAACTAATTATGAAGTGTTAAACTCACAATAAAACCATGGCCATGCCAAGTGAAAAAAATAATGTGCCAATCCCATGTCCTTTTTACTATTTTCTGAGTTCTGTTCCAAGACTCAACCTGGGGTTCTGCTCTCTAGGAAGCCTAGTCATGCTGTCTTGCAAATGATCTTAATCTTTGTGGTCCCATAGGTGGCTGCAAATTACAGGTGTTCTCTCTGCCCTGGAACTGAAACCAGGGACTCTGTTCATCTGCAAGTGTCCACAGTCGCCCAATGCTGACCTCTCTGCTGTTGCACTCACCAGGTATGTGCTAGCTCCTTATCCCCTGTAGAGGCAGGTCAGCCAGGGAATTATCTGGTCAGCACAACTGTGCTTGACATTTCTCAACCTCCCACTGCAACCAGGGCCATCTCCAGTCATCCTGACCTATATCTTTCCACTTGCTATGTGAATGTCTCTGGTCAAAAAAGTGGGGCTGGTGACTGTATACTCTCATTAAAATCCAACTTATATGCAGGTCATGGCGTCACCTCCCTGAAGTCACGGAAGGACAAACAACCACTCTATCAGCCTCCCACAGTGTTTGTAAGATGAAAATTTCTAAGGCTGATGAAGCTTCCTCAGTCCAGATGTACCCATGTACCCAAGACTTGTTTGTTGATTCCACAGGGTTGGCTTGAAGGTGATTGCATCTCACTCAGGCCAAACTTAGAGGTGAGGTTTTTCCTGGGGTCTTCTTAGTTTGTCTTAGGAAAACAACTGCTTTAGCCTGACTTCTGTTTATTTCTGTTGTTCTACATTCCCTCTAAAGCAATGTTCTGTCCTTTTCTACCAAGAAAATAACTAATATGTGTTCTGAAGTTGGATTTTAAAACAAGTTCTCCCAACTCTAAGGTTGGTAGGTGCTGTATCTAGTGTTTCACTTAGCTGTCCATTCATATCCTATGTAAGTAGGTAAAATGAATTTTAGGTTTGCCCCCTTAGTTACTAGCTATATTATCACATATAAGTTTAGGTCATTAAAGCATCTCATTCTTTCAGGATTAGGATAACATGCACAAAAGAGGGGAATAGGATAAAGATGTAAAAGTTTTAAATTTTAATAGAGTAGTAAATTTTGAGAAAGCCACAAGGTTTATATATATATATATATATAGTATATTTATATTTGGCTTCCAAATGCTTTTAATGGAGATAGACCTTGGACCTTGAGCATGTTTTAAGTTCTCAAAATTGGATTAAAGATTTTACTTGTAAAATTGAATTAATAATTGTAAAGAGATTTTTTAAAAATCATGTTGGTTTTTTAAAATTGTTTTTGAAATTTCTGTTAATATTAAAAGACAAAAGGACTCATTTTTATTCAGCCCTAATGGATCCTTTTTTAAGAGATTTCCATCAGACTGTTGATGGCATTTTCTTTTTCAGGTACAGGGTTCACATAAAGATAGAAAGCAAAAGATTTATATAAAAACTGAAATTCTCTCAATTTATAGGTAATATTTTTCTTATCGTTCTGTCGTTAATAGTGTTAGAAACATACTCCTAACGCTAAAAATCAGATATCAAGGAAAATTTTAAGGAAGAATTTTAAGGAATTGTTTTAACATTTCTGGCAAGAAATGGGCTCCACTCCTCTTTGGGAAGAGGGAGTGCTGAGCACAGAAATGAAAGAATCTTATACTTGTTAACTTGGCACAGTCCTTCCCTTCAGAGACTGGACTGGTCCATTCCCTTCCATGTTATAATCTTTCTGATATTCCCACTGTATGTTTCCCTCATACGTGTGTCTCCCCTCCCTTGTCTTACATCCCATGTTCAAAAATGGTGGAAAAGTCCTCCTATGGGGTGTGCTGTTTAATATTCAATTAGTTTATTAAGAAGGCACAGTAAAAATTTGGTCAAGTCAGGTCATTGACCCCCAACCAGTTTGACCTGGATTGGCTATTATCTTAAGTTTGTGGTTTTATACATGATTCTTTATGATTGACTGAGTCCACTTGTGCCTTCCTAGCTCCCCAATTTCTTGTTTGTGCAAGACTTCTGAGAGATTGAAACAATTATTCTGGGGAAAGGTAACTTTCCTTAATTTTTCACATTCTGAAAATCCACTACTATTTACTTACAGATGATATCTTATATTACTTTGAAGCTTACAACGTTCTGTGGAAACCTAACTTTTCAATATTTCTCACATTTCCCCTATTTCTTTTTAGTAGGATTTAGTTTCCACATCTTTTGTTGCCCCTTTCTCCAAACTTTTTAAACATTATCTTACACTCCTCATCTATATTTTGATCGTCCTCAAAAATAACTAGTCTCAATTAACATTTTCCTTTAAATTAAAAACTTGTAACCTGAAAGAAATAAGACTAATAAAGAAATCCAATAAACTTGGTCTAAATAGGAGGATAATAAAAACAATAATATGTTCCATATTTCTTAGCTAAGAACATGGTTCAGCTCAAACTCATCTTCTCCCCTCCCCCCATTCTGCCTTGATTTCTAGGGATAAGGTTTGGCAATCTCAGTCTTCCACAGGAATCATGGCTACTTTAAGCTGGAAAGGGGCATAGAGTTGAGTCATCCTACAGGACCTTATTTTTTACAGACATAAATCTAGCAACAGATAAAAGACTAAGCCAAATATTCACTTACCTACTTATTCAGGATATAATGACCACATATTTTCAGATTGAAAATTGCAAGATCTTACATGATTGAATTGTGTTCATGGCTTCTACTGACCACTTGCTTTGATTATGGAAACTTGTTATAAGAGGAGAAAGCAGGGACATGATTATAAAAGCATCTAAACTGCCCTTCAATCTTCATCCTGAGAGCACATACATGACAGGATAAAACATTTTTAGCTCAATTTAATAATTCCACTTTATATCCAGACTCAGGAATAATCAGGTAGGTAACTAGGAAATTGTCCCAGTTATTAGGAAACTGACCCATAAGAATCCCACCTTAAGCAGAGTGTAAGGTTGTCCTCTCAACTCTTGTCCAGATACTAATCTCCATCTGTAATAATTCAGGATTACATTCTTCTTAGTAGCTTGTGGCATATGCCTTTCAGATGGTGAATTATTGGCTTGATGATTTATTAGACAATCATACCTGAATTAAAAACTCCAGAGAATATCAACAACAGTCCCAACAGATTTTATCTCAAATAGCAAGTCTTATGAATCAAGGTTTCAGGTGAATTTATCTCTCAAGGATCACATATGCTAAATAAATATTGACTACAATCTTACACTGATAACAGTAAGAGATTCATCCTATAAAGTTCACAGCTTATCTTCATATCTAAGTAGATGGTTTTAAGTTCAACATTACACAAATTGTTTTGCTCAGTAACCAATTTATAGTAAGACATGTTCAGTTATTAACCATGTTCAAAAAGACAAAGACATAGACTACTATTCTCAGAATCCCTTTAAATAATGGGAATAGCTTTAAAATGACCCAATACAACCAATTAAAACTCACATAGAATACAGAATATACTGTCCTAATTTCACATTAAAGAGCCCTATCAGAATTAACATCAATGATTTTCTTTTAAAAATGTTAATTCAACTTCCTCCAATCAAGGAGTCCCTATAAACTTTCTGGAAAAATAAATAACAGGTACAACACCAATATTGTTAAAATTCCTTTAAGCACAATTAATCTCCCTTTTCACGAAAACATTCCTAATTTCCCTGATGCAAAGTCAATTTTAGAGGTTATAAATTGTCCTTAATAGTCCATTCTTGAAGTTCCTCCACCGGTCCTTTAACCCTAGTGTTTTCAGCCTCTAGTCTTCAGTCTCAGTCATCTGTAGCATCTGGTAAGGTCCTTCCTACTCTGCTCCTTCCAGGACTTAGTAAGCACCCAGTCTCCTAGAACTGCAAACTCCAAAGGTATTGTCTAGGCCAGCAATCCTTGCTTCCTAAGGGTTGAATGATTTGAAGACATTGCCAGTATATTATTCCTTAAAAGCTTATCTTTTGTTTCAAAAGAGGGTCTTTCTCTTTCCCCTCCCAAATAAAGTAAAACGAAATAGCATCTCATATGGGGAAAGTCCCAGATGACTTCTGGGGATAGTTCTAGTTCTTTAACAAAACAATAGGCAAACATTTGGTCCAAAATAATTTAGTATCTAACATCAATTTAGTAAATCATTTCTTAAGAATCTGATTTATTCTTTCCACTTTCCTTGATGAGGGCAGATGCCTAGGTGTATGGAATTGTTATTTAATTTGTAATCCCTCTCCATTATTTCTTATAAAGTCTTAGAAGTAAAATGTGCTCCATTATCATTAGTTTCTACCAG
Organism: Sarcophilus harrisii; assembly: GCF_902635505.1. Classification (NCBI taxonomy): domain Eukaryota; kingdom Metazoa; phylum Chordata; class Mammalia; order Dasyuromorphia; family Dasyuridae; genus Sarcophilus; species Sarcophilus harrisii. The sequence continues at coordinate 202,251,331 of NC_045426.1, forward strand.
TCCCTACTGAGATATTATACTAACCCTTCTTAAGGTAGGAAAACTCAGGGAAAGCTTCCACCCATCCTATGAAATGGTTCCCTGAGTTAATATCTCAGTTTTCTCACTGGTATCATTTTAGTAAAATCTAACTTACATATTCTGAAGCCAGGCTCCCTTCCTCTGGAAAGACACCTCCTCAATACCTTCTTACTTATCTTTAGACATATTATACACCTTTAAGATACAAGTTGTTTTGCAATTATACCTATCCCTATATGCCAAATTTTTTGCTTTGCTAACACGGGGGCAGGGCTGGGACCATGCTGGTGCACGGCATCCTGAAATCTGTACTAGACTTCATGCTGGATTACCACTATAGTATCACAGATCTTTTCTTCTGATCTTCTAAGTTGCCTTCAACTAGAAAATGCTCTACTTAGATTTCTGGGTGTTCTGATGCTCCAAAATCTATTCACTCATCACCCAAAGCAATTTGGAGTGCGGCCTGGGGGAGAGGTCAGACAGCCCCTGCCTTTACTCCATTATCTTGGCTCCACCTTTCCAAATTTTCTTAAAAAGATACCATACATTGCTTGAGCACCCTAATGACTTAAAACTAAAATCTTCCTAGTCATGGCCTTATTTAACATTCTCCTCCCATCAGGTCTATAAAATTTTGTAAATTCTACCATTTAAATATAAACTCAAAATGTAGTTTCTGATTAAATGGTCATTGGGAGTGGGCTAACAAGAAAGACATTGATGACCATTATTGTATTACTTGATATTACTTGATATTGTATTACTTGATATTTCCTGGCATTTATGTCTACCTTCAAGAAGGGTTTGCTTAAATTCCTTTTATTTATTGTTCAAGGATCAGACTATTCCTCCTGCAATTTTTTGGTTAAATGAAAGCTTGTTTTCTGTTTATTAACTTTGCTTGATCAAAACTTGAATTATATAATAACAAAGTTAACTTTAGAATTCCTCAAGTAAAAACCAAAGGGAAATTTGGGTTTTTTAAAGTGATTTAGTTATTTGTCAGCTACTTTAGGTAACTAGTGATATGTAAATTTTCCCCTTCAAATCAGTCTATTGTGAATCTTTTAAGTAATTTAATCTATAATCTAATTTAGTTTATTTACAAAGTTTGTTTAACAAGATTTGTTTCTTTATGGGATATTTAAGATTATGACTGTCTAAATTTGTTCAGTTTTTATGACAATAAAGGAGACATGAGATTTTGTTTTTTTGGTGAAACTCATGGTCACAGTGCACTTGTTTTCTAGTATAAGTTTCCCGACTTACAGTCCCAGTTGTTATTAAGTTGTTTTTAGTCATGTCTGATTCTTCATGATCCCATTTGAGGGTTGTTTTTTGTTTTTTTTGGACAAAGATACTATAATAGTCACTTCCTTCTCCAGTTCATTTTACAAATAAGGAAACAGGGCAAACAAGGTTAAGTGACTTGCCTCTGGTCACACAGCTGGTATTTGAGATCAGATTTGAATTCAAAAAGATGAATTTTTCTGATTCCAGGCTTGAATTCTATTCACTGCACTACTTAGTTACCTCCTACAATCCCTGAGACCCTCCCAAATCTTTCCCTCTGTGAGTCATTGCTAAAAGTTTTTGCCATTCTGCTTACTCTCCTTTCTTAAAGGAATTCTATCAAGTTCCAATGAGATAGGTATTGAGTAATATGACATTGAGTCAGATTATTCTAATGAACTCCCTTTGACACCACAACCCAGTTTTTCATGTATATTCAGGCTATTGACAATATGAGACTATTAGGCTTTAATAAACTTAAAAAATGGAAGTATTGTGGGAAATTATTCATATGTTTGGAAAAATATTAATTATTATATTGTTAAAACTAACTTTATGTGTCCAGAGTTTCTTTGAACCTAGAATGTCTCTTTAATCTTAGTAACTCTCCAGGAATATTAGAGAGGGCTACAAGGAATTGCAGGTTTCCTTATAACCTGGATCAACACAAAACACTGTGGACTTGTTTTGGATCCATCCAAAGCTTGTGTTTTAGGTTCCACTTGGTTTTTGCTTCATGCAAATTTTATTGAATGTTTACATTTATTCATATTCATCTTAGTCTTCCTAGCTTTTAAGATACCTTCTTGGCAAAGCTGCTTAACTGTGTATGTTTGTTTCATGTCTTAATATTGTCTAAATTTTATAAAATATAAAACTTCCAGAGTGTGGATGAGTGGGAGTTGCACCTCCTTTTCAGCTCAATTTCCTCTACTAAGCAAACTAATATATTTCTTTTTAAAACTATTTCAGATCTAGGGCTTTGTTTTCATGAAGAACAGATTTTTAAGAAGCACTACAGAAGAATTAAATGAGACAGTTAATACTGAAAGGAGATAGCTTTTTAATTTGATGATTTAAAGAAGGACTTGACTGAAAACACCCAAGAGAGTACAGAAGAGGGGAGCAGGGATAGCAAGGGAAGAATACTATGGTAACCTATGCATTCCTTCCTCACCAACTGTGGCCAGGGTCAACACCTCCAAATTTGGAGAAGAGCAAGAAATTTTTACAAGCCAGAGGCCATGGGCATTGTATTCATCCCCAATCTTTTCTTCACTATAGTCTTACATCATCAGCTATCTACAAGACTTTTCTAACTGGATGTCCAATAGGTATTTCAAATTCTAAAGCTGAAAGTAATTCTAAAGCTGAATTCATGATCTTTACTTTTCCCCTCCAAGTCACTCTCTTCTGAATTTCACTATTTCTGTGAAGACCACTATGATTCTCCCAGTCAACCAGCTTCACAACTTTGTAGCTCTCCCTGTCTTTTGATCCTGTGAGGGATTATGTGTTTTTTCATAAAATTATTAACTAAGGTAGATTGAACCTATAACCTAAATTTAGTTTATGAAGGGCTGATGGGTTTGGTAAAATGAAATTCTTTGTACAAACCTTATAATAGAATGCTCATACTAGCTCAAGTAAGCATTTGTAAACCTTGTTAGGTCAACCACCATAAACCCATAAAACTAGGCAAACATACCTGCAAGCATTTGTAAACCTTGTAAAACTGACCACCATAAAATTTAGGTAAACACATCTGCAATAAGTCAACTATATTGGCCTAATGAGAATTTAGCAAACCACCTAAGCAAGCCTTAGGCAAGGTAGTGAAAATTAACCAGGGAATCATGGATTCTTGTAGTTTATTACTATATAATCACCTTTAACTTCTATGAAAATGGCCTCTTCTCTCTGGAGAACTCCAGTGAGTGGACTGTTTGCTTTTCACGAGATTTTAATAAAACTTCTGATTCTTCACTTTGAGTAATCACTAAGTAGTCATTTTGAGGTAGGACTTTCCATACCACACAATTTGGGGGCTCGTTTCAGGGATGAATCCTTAGTGGAATGATCGTTGCTTGGCTTTGGAGACCAAAAAGGTACGTAGGGACCTTTTGTTTCCCCAGTGTTCTCCTCCCTGCTGGGCAGACAGACTCAGTGAAGAAAAAAGCAGAGTAGAACCTGGTGCTTTGTATGTGTATGAGCTCATGGTCTGGAAGACCTACATGTGTAGCCCAAGGCAAGGTCTTCAGGAGTCGGGATCAGTTGGTTGGGTCAAGGGAGACCCTAGAAATGAACTCTCACTAAATTGAGGTGTGTGTGTGTGTGTTGTCAGGCTGAAGGGATCTCAAGGGAAAGGACTCACTGAAGCAGCTCTTAGTTGACCACTGGTAAAGAATGATCTTTGCCAAAGTAATGGGGCAGAAATGTCCTCTCCAATCATGGGGAAAGTACCGTCAAGGTCCACAAGCCAGGAACCAGGTCAGGGAGTACCAGCCGATGACTATCGGGAACTATTATTATCCCTACTATTAGGGAACCAGCTGCAGAATTGGAATGAATTGCCAAAGTACAAAGGGAAAGAAAAAAAGGAAATGACAAAGTATTGCTGTTTTGTTTGGGTGGACAAGATTTGGGTAGAGGAATAATTTGGCTAAAATATGATTTCTTTGATAACTGGACATGTCAACAACTAAATTCAATTCAGAAGAATCAGCTTATGCAAGCCTCTGGCTTCCAGGGACAAAAAAAAAAAACACCTGTTCTTAAGCCGGCAAAAGAGGTGAAGAAAAAGATGGCAAAAGAGCCAGAGACTGAGAAAATCCCTTCTCACCCCTGGGATCCTTTAATTGCAGTCCCTCCATTGTATATACCCCCTCCTCAGCCAGTGTGGTCCCACAAGCACCCCAAGTTGAAGAGGTGGAACCAATAAGGCAGTCTCCTTTGATTAAACTGGAAAACCCAGGGGCAGCAGGAGCCCACTTGGGAACTAGGATATAAACATTTAGAAAGAGAATTACAACAATTAAGGAAAGATATAGATAATGTTCTCTTCAAAACCCAAGCAGAGAAAGCAGAAAAAGTGAGGGAAGATCGCATGTACCCACTTAGAGTAGTGCCATTGGGAGGACAACAAGGAGGAATAGGATTTGTAGATGCCCCTGTATCAGGCCAGAACTTAGGAGTTTTAAGAAGGAATTAAAATTTATAACAGAAGACTCAGTAGGAGTCTCCAAACAACTAGATCAGTTCTTAGGACCCAATATTTACACCTGGAGAGAATTAATGTATATCTTAACACTCTCTTAACTCCAGAAGAAAAATCAGCTATAAGAAAGGCAGCTATGGAAGAGTGGGAGAGACATCATTGTAGAAGGAATAATGACTGCGGAGAAAAAATATCCACTAGTAAATCCAGGATGGCATTGTAACAACCAAGCACACAGACAGAATATACAAGATTTAAGGGACCTAATTATTATTGGGATCAAAAATTCTTTTCCTAAAAGATAGAATATTACAGAATATTACTAAGGCCTTAGAGGTTAGACAGGAAAAGGATGAATCACCTTCCAAATTCCTAGAATGTCTCAAGGAAGGGATTCAGAAATATTCGGGAATGAATTTAGAAGATCCAGCAACAGAAAGTGTACTAAAGCTACATTTTGTCTCCAATTCATGGCCAGACATAAATAAGAAATTGTAGAAAGTGGAAGGAGGGAGTAATAAGTCAACTGGGGGATTATTGGAGGAAGCAACAAAGGTATATGTAAGGAAAGAGGAAAAAGAAAAGAAAGAGAATCAGCAAACCAAAATGCTAGTTCAAACTATACAAGCCACTCAAGGACAAGGAAAGGAGTGGAATAAGAGATCTCAGAAGCAAGGGGTGACAGGACCTGCAAGGGATAGGGATGGACAAGTGGGTGGCCGGACACAGGGCCCTCTGACCTATTAGACCTGTGGAAAAACTGGGCATATCTCTAGAAATTGTCCTCAGAGAAGGGAAGATCAGCAAATCTGTTCTCTCATGGAATTAGAGGATTAGGGAAGTCAGGGGTTCATTGAAAAATCCCACCCAGAGGCCTTGATAAATTTGAGGATGGGACCACAGTGGAAGGAGATGATATTTCTGGTAAATTCAGGAGCAGCTATCTCACTTGCCAGGAGGAACAGGTTTCTCCCCAAAGAATTTGACTATTGCTAGAGTAAAGGGGGAGAATTTTAACATTCCAATAATTGAAGGGGTAGAATTAGAATATCAAGGTATAAAAATACAGGGATATTTACTTTTGGTCCCAGAAGCTGGAGTGAATCTCCTTGGGAGGGATATGATGACATAGTTCTCCATCAGAACTAGCTGATGGAGAATTATGTCATCATATCCCTCCCAAGAAGAGGTACCACCTTGTGGTACCCATTAGGATATGCATGCTAAGGGCAGAGGATAAGAGACAAATTGACCTTCAATTCATTTCTCCCCAATGAATCCTGGGAGGTTGAATATTTAACCAATTAAAATAAAGTTAAAGGATCCATCTATTGTGGTGCAGGTCAAACAATATCCCTTCCCATTAGAAGGTAGGAAAGGCCTCAAACCTGTAATTGACAATTTATTATTAACAGGACTAATTGAATCATGTATTTCTCCCTTTAATACCCCAAATCTCCCTGTTAAAAAGGATAAGAGGTACAGAATGCTACAAGATCTTAGGGAAATAAATAAAGTTGTTCTATCCTCTCATCTGGTAGTTCCCGACCTTTACACTATTCTAGGAAAAATACCTGAAGACAGTTTTTGGTTTAGTGTAGTAGATCTAAAAGATGCTTTTTTGGAGTTGTCCCCTGGATGAGGGAAGAAGGGATATATTTTCTCTCGAGTGGGAGGGCCACCAGATGGGTCAAAAACAACAGTATAGATGAAGAGTCCTGCCCCAGGAGTATACTGAATCTCCAAATTTGTTCGGCCAAGTCTTAGAACAAATATTAGAAAATTTCAAAGTTCCCTTAGGGACAAGAATTTTTCAGTATGTAGATGAGTTATTGCTAAAAGGACAGAAACAGGAAGCAGTAAGAGCAGCTACAATAAAACTTTTAAATTTACTGGGAAAGCAAGGCCTCAGGGTCTCATAGGATAAGCTGCAATTTATGGAAAGGGAGTTGAAGTATTTGGGCCACTTAACTGGCAAAGGATAGAAGAAATTGGACCTGGAGAGAATAAAAGGGAAACTGAGAAACCTGAAACAAAGAAAGCATTATGGAAATTCTTAGGATTAGTAGGATATTGTAGAAGTTGGATTGATTCTTAAGCAGCTCTGACTAAATCTCTGTATAGTCATCTAGCTGAAGAAAAACCAGAAAGGGTAAACCGGGACCCAGAGAGCGAAGGAAATTTTGAACAACTTAAGAAGTTATTGATATCAGCACCAGTACTTATTTTACCTTCTCTTGAAAAGCCATTCCATTTGTTTGTAAATGTGGATAAAGAAGTGTTAGCTCAAATTAGAGGTAGGCAGTGACACTCAGTGGCATTTTTGTCAAAGATGCTGGATCCTCTTGCTTGGGATGGACCACCTGCATTCAAGTCGTGGCTGCCACTGCTTTGCTGGTAGAGGAGAACTGCAAAATTACATTTGGGGGCTCCCTGATAGTTATTATACCTCACCAAGTGAGAACTATTCTGAATCAAAGGTCTGGGAGGTGGCTGACTGACTCCCGCATTTTAAAATATGATATTATCCTCCTCGAAAAGGATGATTTGGTGTTAGCCCAAGATCATAACTTGAACCCCCGGAGTTTCTGTCCGCTCCTGTAGAAGAACATGGGGATATCAAATATGACTGTTTGGACTTGATAGAATACCAAACCAAGGTTCAGGAGGATTTATAAGAGGCACCATTGGAAGTAGTAGTAAATTGGTTTATTGATGGGTCATCTTGAATGGCAGAAGGAAAGAAGCTGAATGGTTATGCTATAATTGATAGGGATAGTAGTGCATTGATATAAGCGGGAAATCTTCCCAAACCTTAGTCAGCACAAACTTGTGAATTGTATGCATTAAATCAAGCTTTAAAATTGTTAACTGACAAAGAGGGAACTATTTATACTGACTCCAAATATGCTTGGGGAGTGGTGCACATATTTGGGAAAGTTATGGGAGGAAATGGGAATGATTAACAGTAAAGGGAAGTTATTAGCACACAACCCTCCTAAATGAGGTGCTTCAGAGTTTAGCACTACCAAAGCCTATTGCAATTGTACATGTAAAAGGATATCAGGAAATACTTTTGAGGCACAAGGTAACCGCCTTGCAGACAAGGAGGCAAGGAGAGCTGGGGGTGGAGAACACACTGCTAAGGAAATGATGATTTTGATTCTTACTCTGCCACTCAATTCCCCTTTGCCATCCTTTACTGAGCCCAACATTTGGATGCTCAAGAGACTGACAAGGGCTAATGGTTTCTTCCTGATGGCAGAGAGGTACTGACCAAAGCAGACATGAGGCAGGTCTTGTGGCAGTCACTGGGATGTTCAAAACCTGTGCAATGCACTGCTCAGTTTATGACCCCGGGACTATATACATTGGCTCAGCAACTGGTCGGGGGATATCTGATTTGTTGAAGAACAAATAAGATTGCTCAGTGCCATGTCCAGGCAGGAGGAAGACCCCTAGTATTAAGGCCCTTTCAGAGCATACAGGTAGACTTCACAGAACTGGCACCAGTAAGCTGTCTCAAATACCTGTTGGTCATAGTGGACCATCTGACCTTGTGGGTGGAGGCTTTCCCATTGTTTAAGGCAATAGCTGCTATGGTTAGCAGAATTTTATTGGAAAATATAATCCCTAGGTATGGGATAGTGGAGCAAATCAATTCAGACCAGGGCACTCATTTCACAGCAAAAGTTCTCCAAAGAATTACAGGAACATTGGAGATATCTTGGGAATTTCACACCCCTTGGCATCCTCCCTCCTCAGGCAAGGTAGAAAGAATGGATCTAGAGATAAAAAGGCAATTAACAAAATTAGCCTTTGAAACTGGGTTACCTTGGACTAAGTGTCTCCCACTAGCCCTGCTTAAAATTAGAACTAAACCTAGAAGGGACAATGGATTGTCACTCTATGAACTTTTGTATGGGCACCCTTATCCTGGGGAGGGAATATAGACCCTGTACTAGACACTAAGGATTTGTTTATTAAAAAGTATGTCTCCACAGCTTGTCAAACATCTGCATGACTTGCAAGCAAAAGAAATTATTGCCCAAACCCCACCTTTAGGATTTACAATGCATAAATATCAGCCTGGAGACTAGATCCTGGTTCATGCCTGGACGAACCCATCCTGGGAAGGACCCTTTCAAGTTCTCCTGACCTCAGACACTGCTGTAAGGATCCAGGAACATGGCTGGACTCATCACACTCGAGTCAAAGGACCTGTGGATGCTCCAAAAGAATGGATTGTAGAGAGTAATCCTACAGAGGAATTGAAATTACATTTAAAAAGAAAGACTTGATAACTTCAAGAGGGGATTGATGAACTGTGTATATGCAGATTTCTCTTGGATTCTCTGATTTGGGGTATTATCTTGGGAATTTTCCTATTTGCTTTAGACAAAATATTCTGCTGCACTATCTTATTACACCTTAGGGGTAAGACAGAACCATGAGGCCAAAACTGAAGCGACAGGGATTGTACATTATATTCCTATCTTTGACACCATTTTTCTCATTCACTTTTATAGCTCCCACCCCCAACCCAACATTAGGAAAACAGAATAGCTTTCAAAGGTTGATACAGATGATCCCTGATAATTTTTATATCAGAAATTGTTGGATCTCTAAAGGGCCACAACAGTTTGATCAATGGCCTTGGGTAGCTGTGCCATTGAGTCCAGCCTGGCTCTTGAGCAACTGGTTAGATATATATATAATGGAACCAGATTTTGGTTGGAACAAGAGAAGCATCCGTGGTCACTAACCGAATTGATCCCTGGTAGATACTAACTCAAACTGGGAAGGGGAAGTGACTAGGAAGTAGTAAGTGTGACTGGATTTACTCTGTGGAGGTTAAAATAACCCAACTTGATTATACACAGTATAAGAATAGATGGAATCAGACCCATGTTCGATGTAGGAATGGTGTGTGGCGCCCCTGCACTAACTTTGGATGGGAATCAAATTATTGCCAATTCCCACCATGATGTAATTTAAATTGGCCACCAAACTGATGTGAGATAATTCTGTTTCCAGGAGATGAAAATGGCTATCCATGTGGGCCCTGGCAAGTAGCAGAATGTATGAGGTGTGGGGAAAAGGAAATTTTCGTTCATCCTTGGTATAGATGGACTTGTAGAAATTCAACATGGTCTGGCAATTTCTCTTCCTTCTGGAGTGCGGTAAATAGATCTGAGTCCAACATGGTGGAATGTAGTTTTAAACAGGAGCAACAATTATGGGGGTGCCAGTATTGAGACACTGTCTGGACTTCATATCAAAGTGGCCCATTAGGAGACAAAAACTTATAATATTATCCTGTGGTTTTTAACAGGGCCAAAATTTTTGAGAAAAGCAACCCAGTTCTAAAAGGGCAATATTGATTATGTGATTAAACAGCTTATATACACCTTCCTTTAAATTAGACTGGTATTTGTAATATTGGGTTAATAAGGCCAAAGTTTTTCTTTCTGCCTGATAATGGTGGAAGCCATTTAGGAATTTAGCTCTATGATAATTTAGAGAGAGAGAGAGAGAAGGATTGACACTTCCCTCACTCAAACTGGGGCTGCCAAAGGATGGGGAGACACCTGGCCTCCTGAGAGGATAGTCTAAGAGTATGGACCAGCAACATGGCCCAGGATGGTAGTTGGGGATACAGAATTCCTATATATATACTGAATAGATTAATTCGGCTCCAAGTGGTCATAGAAATCATCATCAATCAGACTGCAACGGCCTCAGTTTTGTTGGCTGACCAAGTTACCCAAACAAAGGAAGCAGTTTTACAGAATAAATTCGTCTTGAATTATTTATTAGCAGAGAAAAGGGGGAGTCTGTGGGAAGTTAAATCTATCTACTTGTTGTATGTAGATCAAATGATAATGGACAAGTGGTAAAAGAGGTTACTAGGAGCATCAGGAAGCTTGCCCATATCCCTGTACAGACGTAGAATTCCCCGTTTAACACATCCTGGTGGTCTTGGGTCAGAGGAAACTGATGAAAACAAGTGTTGTGGTTTGGACTAATAGCTATCAATAGAGTGATATTGGTGCCAGTATGCCTACCATGTATGATACAATTAATCACTAATATTGTTCAAAAATCTCTGGCCAACATGATTAGTCTAGAAACTGAAGCCACTGAAGGAATTAGATTAATGATACTAAAAGATAAGGGTTGGGGAACCCCTACTCACCTCTGAGAGAGAATGCCCTGAATGTGAAGATAATTTGAAAGTAGAAAAAGAATGTGAGAATATGTTACAGATGTTTGAACAAGGGGCTTCCAATTAAATAGTGAGAAATCGCAATGATAAAAATAAAATAGGGAATTGTATGGGATTATGTGTTTCTCATAAGATTATTAATTAAGGTAGATTGAACATATAATCTAAATTTAGTTTATGAAGATCTGATGGGTTTGGGAAAATGAAATTCTTTGTACAAACCTTATAATAACTCAGGTAAGCATTTGTAAACCTTGTAAGGCCGTCCACCATAAACCCATAAAACTAGTCAAATACACCTGCAAGCATTTGTAAACCTCATAAAATTGACCACCATAAAATTTAGGTAAACACATCTGCAATAAGTCAACCATATTGACCTGACTAGAATTTAGCAAACCCATGCTATTTCCACCTAAGCAAGCATTAAGCAAGGTAGTGAAAATTAACTGGATATGGGGAGGGGGTCATGGATTCTTGTGGTTTATAACTATATAATCGCCTTTAACTTCTGTGAAAACAGCCTCCTCTCTCTGGGGAACTCCAGTGAGTGGACCATCCTATTCTCACGAGATTCTAATAAAACTTCTGATTCTTCACTTTGAGAAATCTCTGAATAGTCATTTTGAGTTAGGACTTGCTGTACCACACAATCCCCATTTTCCAATCAGTTGTCAAAACTTGGCAATTTGACTTCCTGGACAAATCTTAAACAGGACTTCTTTCTACTCATATCTTCATCATCCTAATTCAGGCCTTCATCATTTCTTACTTGGACTATTTCAGTAATCTCCTAATTATTTTTTCTTCACTAAATCTTTCTCCTCTCCAACCTTTCTGCATAAAATTGCTAAAGTGATTTTCCTAAAGGACAACAGACTGCTCTATAAATTTTACTAGGTCCTAATTACTTCTAAGGTTTCAGATTTTTCTGGCTGGTACTTAAAACCCTTTACAACCTAGCTCTAACTCATCTTTCCATGTTTATTATGCATTTCTCTCCTTTTCACACCCTAGAGCCCAGTTAAATTAGTGTTCTTGCTATTCCTCACACACAGCTTTCCACCTCTCATCCTAATGCCTTTGCACAACTTGCCCCCAATGCATTTCCTTCTCACTGCCTCATTTTAGAGTCCCAAAGCTAAGCTCATACAAAACTTTCTACTTGGGAACTTTTCTTTTCCCCCTTAGCTATTTTTATTTTGTGTAATTGTAATTACCATTAAATTACCTTGTATTTATTTTGTAGTTACTTGTCTGGTGGCTGAGTGGATAAAGTACTGGGCCAAGAAGGTACATCTTGGCTCAGATACTTACTAGCTGTATGATCCTGGGCAAATCACTTAACTTTTTTTTTTGCCTCAGTTTCCTCATCTGTAAAATGATCTAGAGAAGGAAAAGGCAAACTTCTAGAATCTTTGCCAAGAAAACCCCAATTGGGGTCATGAAGATTCATACACAACTGAAACTACTGAATAACAACACATTTGTTTCAAGTTGTTTCATAAGGCAGAAGATACAGGCAATATTTAAAGGGAGAAGGAAAAAAAAAAAACAAAATAAAATAGACACATAATCAAAACAAAATAAACAATGTAACTCTTTCCCCGAAGGAGGGACTGAATCTGGGAAGGTCCCAGTGACAACCAGGTCTTGAGTCTAAATAATCAGGTTCATGTGGCAGGAAATGTCAAATCTTTGCAATTCACTGAATATATTTTTCTTGTTAAATGTCTCTAAATGACTATAATCAGAAGAGCACCAGGAGCATCAAAGTTACAGCAAAGAGGATAATATTTCCAGCACAGTTCCTGATATTTATCAATGGTTAGAGAGAATGACCTTGAACTTCCATCTACTTAGTATTCCCTGATCCTAGTAGCCAGCACTCTCCCACCCTCCCTCTCCTCATGAATGACCTCTGGAGGATATCTTTCCTTCTTCTGTGGGGAATTTAAGGCAATTTACTAATTAAATATCCAAATGGACATTAGCAGAGAAAGCCTGAAGCAGTGATAGTATTATAATACTCCCTGAGATAAGCAGGGAAAAGCACCTTTCATTTCAACCTTAAGTGGGCCTTTTGTTTTTAAAGCCTTTTGTTCAAGAGGACTTTTGATTGCAGTTCTACTGAAGATGGATATCTCTGGAAACTCAGCCTTACTGTATCTAGTAATAAAGCCAACTTATGCAGTCAAACTCTGGGAGTTATATTTCTCTTTTGAAAGATTTGCTCTGGAGAATGGTTGAACAAGCTGTGGTACATGAAGGTAATGGAATATTATTGTTCTATAAAAAATGATGAACAAGTTGATTATAGTAAGGTCTGGAAAGATTTACATGAACTGATGCTGAGCAAAACAAGTAGAACCAGAAATATATTACGCACAATAACAATAAAAATGTCCAATGATCAACTATGAAAGGCTGGGTTCTTTTCGGTGGTTCAGTGTTCCAAAGCAATACCAATAGGCTGTGGACAGAAAATTCCATCTACATCCAGAAAAAGATCTAAGGAGACTGAATATAAATCAACACATGCTATGTTTACTCCTTTTTTTCTATTTTTTTCTCTCTCCCGTGGTTTTTCCCTTTTGCTCTGATTCTCTCCCAACATTGATAAGGGGAGCCTGGAACTGAAGGGCAGCCTGAAACTCTCTGAAAACTCCTTCAAGGAGAAATTCTCCTTAAACTCTGCCTCTGTGAGACCCACCCCAAAGAATCAAGATAAAGTTGATCTTGGTGGGACTAGTTGAAGTAATCTTATTTAGCTGGACATCTAGATTTCTATTGACCCCTATTGTTGGCTCAAAACCACTCCCAGTAAGTGGTCTCATCTAGGTCTGGGGGCCGTGACAGCATTGAGGGAATCTCATTCAATTGAAACTTTTGTCTCAGATTTCCTTATAAAAATAGCAACTTGGGGCTCAGTCCTTGCAGAGGACCTAACATGCCATGCGATGCTATGCCAAGGAAACCTCTGCCTGCTGAAATAATATTCTCTTTCAGCATTACTCTCTCTTTATGTCCCTCACCTATTTCCCTAATAAGACTATATCTCTCTGCCTGGACCTTGTCATTAAGGAATTCAGCCTTTCTATTCATGCATAGCAAAGACTGATTTCCCAATGCCAATAATAAACTTCTTTTTATCAGTCTAGCTTTTTGGGTTTGTAAATTCCTTTATGAAGCACCTCTGTGCTTCCAAAAGGGGATTCCCACAACTCCCTACTTTGCATCGGATCCTAAAGGGAATTTAGAGGAGTCAAACCTCTTCATTTGGTACCCTGAACCCCAAACCTGCCACTAACCTTATCATTTAATTCCCTGACCACCAGGAACTCTAATCTCATCATTTTGGTTCCCTGAATCTAATCTCATCAAAATGATTCATAAAGCAATGTGTATTAAAGAAATAAACTTACTACAATTTAAAAAATAAAGATTTCCTCGTACTGTAGGTCCTTACTAACTCTTTTAGGGTGCTAAATCCCTTTTAAGTTTAGCCCACCTGTAAATGATATAATCTCCCCACCCCACTCCCACTGCCACAAAGTCCCCTTAAATTGCACTTAAAAATTAAAAATTTTCAATTTTTTTTCCAAAATTCAAAATATTTTCAAAAAATATTCAAAAATAGGTGGCACAATGAATAGAGCACCAATTCTGAAGTCAGAAGGACCTGAGTTCAAATCTGGTACTTACAGATACTTAATACTTCTTAGCTGTGTGACCCTGGGCAAGTCACTTAACCCCAAAACACCTCAGCAAAAAAAAAAAATTTTTTTTTCAACAAAAGTCATCTCTTGTCAATATGCCTCCCTTTAGCCCACCCAACATGCTGGATTGCTAGCAGGACCATAGTCTTTTGCTGGAGTCTTATTCACATCCCACCACCACTACCATTGATCCCTGGATTTTATGCTGGCATCATTTGATCTGTTTTACATTATACTAAATGGTGTACCTATTTATTATCATGCCTTTTGTGTGCCTTCTTTTGTCACTGTACATACTCCTGCTTCTGGGAACCAATCTACTCTCCTGCCACTAGAATCCATGTCTTTGCTCACTGACCACTGATGTTTTTGCTCATTGCCCTCTCTGTTAAGTTCTACTGCTATCCCCTGATGCTAGGGCAGGATCACAACTACTACTTATAGGTCTAAGCAGTATCATATTGGTACTACTGTGACCTATCTCCACTGTGGGACACTATCTCTCACTATGGCAGACCTGATAGCCCCTTGTGTAAACAGTTGTTGAAAGCAGGCATTGCCATTACTTTTCTGTGATAAACAGGAATGCTATAAGTACTACTATTTTTGGGTTCTTCCTACGCTTGAGAAAAACAGAAAATATAAATTACCACATGGTCAGAAATTCCTTTGGGATATTATATGTACTTTACTTCCTATGTGCAAGTTGTAACTAATTCTGTCAGGGTTGGCGATATAGCAAATGATGTGGCACTAGAGATGTACTTTAGGAGAAGCACCAAATATTGCAGTTTAGTCATGTGAAGAATTTACAGTGGCCATTCTCTTCGGCAAAATGTAGTTGTAGTTGTTATTGTTTTTTAGGAGAAGAGGTTAGAGATTAAATGAAGGGATACTATAGATAATAGGAATGGTACATATGAAATAGAGCGGGAAAGCATGTAGTTAACAAGAAAGGGGTTTTAATAATTAATGATAGAAAAGACAAGTTCCTTAATGGAACTCACAATAACCCAGTAGAAAGAGAATACCCCATGAGTTTGGGGCATGCCCTTAGATGGCAGGCTAATTCCTAAAAGATTTAGCACCCTAAAAGAATCAGTTAGTTATAAGAAGAAGTGGGGATAAGAAGAGGGAGAGACACCCCATGGTATGGGGAGGGGTAAGAAGAAAGACATCTATCTAATTTATATTTTAATATATTTAACATCTACTGGTCATCCTGCCTCTGGGGGAGGGGGGAGAGGGAAGGAGGGGAAATATTGGAACAAGAGGTTTGGCAATTGTCAATGCTGTAAAGTTACCCATACATATAACCTGTAAATAAAAGGCTATTAAAAATAAATAATTAAAAAAAGAAGAAGAAGAAGAAGAAGAAGAAGAAGAAGAAGAAGAAGAAGAAGAAGAAGAAGAAAGACATCACAAGTGTCATGGCAGACTGACCTAAAGAAGGGCAGCAAAAATGGCATATTCTATAAGCAGTTATAAGGAAAATTTAACCTCAGGAACATGACTGAGATTTCTGACAGGGCATATAGCAAAGGTGAAATTATCCACAACCCCAATAAGAGGGTGGACCTCAGGGGTTTGACATAACTTTCATTTCTGCCTCGCTGATCTCCACAGAGGGTGGGACCAGGGATTTAAATTGATCTCTATCAGAGCCTTCTCCCTGCCTGACCCAGGAAACAATTCTATCAATGCTCCAGTTTCTCTCTGCCTACTGCACCCACCACTTAAAACTTCATCATTGGGAAATGCTCATTGGTCTTGAACTTTGTTCTTTCAATGGAAGCTCCAGAAAGAAAAAAGAAATACAATTAATAGTTCAGAAGGGAGAATGAAAACTTTCAAAACTCAGGCACTCCTACTTGTCCAAATTTGTCTACATCTCCAATTCCAGAAATATCCCTTACTGCCTGGGCAGAATTTAGCGTTGTTGTTTTAAGCAGCCAGAATCACAACAAAATCCATATGGCAAAATTGTGGTTGGCCTCTCAAATTCCAAATTAAAACAAACAAAACTCAAATAGTTTTCTTTAGAACATTGTTATTCAAACCTAAAATTCCAGAATTCTGCCTTGGTTTGCATTTTCTCTGCTGGGGGTCGTTCCTGCCCTGTTCTCAAAATCTGGCTATGCTCATATGCAATTATGGTATTAACTACTGGTTCATTGTCATTTCTTAAAAAAAACATTCAAAATAAAAACTTCATGAAATTATGATTTCCTTAGAATTGGAAAGGACCTTTTTCTGGAAACCTCCCCACACACCTACCCCCTTCCCCAGGCAATTGTCTGATAATGATTATTAATAATACAAAAGCATTCAATCCCAGTAAGGGTAAAGCACTATTAGTCGGAATTTGTCCTTTTCTACAGAGGGTAAATATCTTTCTCCATTTTCCCAGATTTCATTCTCTCCAGGAAATTTTCAGGGTAAAGTGAGTTCTCTCTCTCTCTCTCTCTCTCTCTCTCTCTCTCTCTCTCTCTCTCTCTCTCTCTCTTTCTCTCTCTCTCTCTCTGTTTCGCTCTCTCTCTCTGTCTGTCTCTTTCTTTTAGATCAAAGCTTTATATTTTCAAGATATATGCATGGGCAATTTTCAACATTCACCCTTGTAAAACCTTTTGTTCCAAATTTTTCCCTCCCTTCCCCCCACCCCCTGCTTCCCCTAGACAGCAAGTAAACCAATATGTTAAATATGTGCAATTCTTCTATACATATTTTCACAAATATCATGCTGCACAAGAAAAATTAGATCAAAAAGGAAAAAAATGAAAAAGAAAACAAAATGTAAGCAAACAACAACAAAAAGAGTGGAAAATGATGTAATAGAACTCTTTGGTCCCCTGATCTTTGTGAGAGGCCTGGGTCAGAAAACCCTGAATCTGGAAATCACTTTTTAGCTTCTACTCCTAAATAATCACCACCCTTAATTCACCTGGAGATTACTCTTCAGGTTACCACCCTCCACCCTTAATTCATCTGGAGATTGCTACAGACCACAATCCTTAATTCATTTGGAGATCACTTTCTAGCCGTGGACCACAAAAGACTAAATAAAATTGAACTCTGTCTCTCAATGTACCACTACTTTCCTAATCAGAATCTAACCCACCAAGAACTGCTTGGTGTCAATAAACTCTTTTTGCCAAACCTCAACTTGGAAATTGGGATTATGAATTCTTTTGTAAAATCTGAGATAGTGGCTTGGGACCCCAACGCTGTTAGGGTGTCTCATTCTGGCTTGAATCATCTCATTGTTGAAGAGAGCCATGTTCATCAGAATTGATCATTGTGTAATCATACTGTTGCTGTATACAATGATCTAGTTCTGCTCATTTCATTTAGCATCAGTTCATGTAAATCTCTCCAGATCTCTCTGAAATCATCTTGCTGATATTTGTTGTAGAAGAATAATATTCCATAACATTTGTATACCATAACTTAATTCAGTCATTCTCCAACTGATAGGTATCCACTCAGTTTCTAGTAAACTGAGTTCTAAAGAGATCCCTTAGCAGAATTTTAAGGAAGGTTAAATTACCAGCCTCTAATGCCCAATAAAGCTGGAGAACCTAAAATATAGTTTACTGTAATTATCTCCAAGGTACATCTCTCAAGGATATAGATATCCTCCCAGCGAGTGAATAAATTGATCTATACACCCTGCCAAGGGATGTCTCAAAACTGGTCTAGTAAAAGTGAGGTGAAATTGTTATTCTCAGGAATTGCTAAAAAGGAGCCCATCTTGTTCCTTTGTTAATCAGATCAGTTTCCCAGATATCCTTTTTGCATAGAATGATGTAAAGCCTAAATCAATTGTTAATCCATTCCAATCTCCAATCTTGGAGAAAAACTTGATGGGACCTTAGTTTTCTCAGACTGTCTTTTAAACAGTCTCAACAGCTCAACAAACATCCTTGCTACTCTCTAGATCCTGCCTTTATTTCTTCCTCCTCACTCTGAGCTACCAAATTTTGTCCTAGTTTCTCCCCTTACTCCCTAGATCCTGTCCCCCCTCCCACTCCTCCATTTCCCCTGAGCTATAAAAATTGTGTCCTCCAAAAGCAAACTGCTCAAATCTCAATCACCTATGACTCTGATTTGCTTAGTTCTGGTTGGTTTGAGCCTGTATGCTGTTGACATAATAAAATAGCAAATCTTTGTTACTTGTGATGGATATCTGACTTGATTTCTTCAAGTTAATTGAACTACTATGCTTTTCCAAATCTCTATCATATTTCAGTTTCTTAATGACATAAACTGAGATCTTTTGGGGGGCCCATATGTAAACTGTGTCCCCTTCAGGGGGATTCTCAGACCCTGAGGAAAGCCTGTAAACTCCCAGTTAAGTGGTTTCATTCAATTGGAGATCTTGGTCAATCACCCTTCATTGAATTGCACAAACAACTCTCAGTGGCTCAAACTCCCACTTAAGTAATCTCATTCAATTTTAAATTGAATTGAAAATCAGTCTCCAAGGAACTGGATCCCATCTCTGGACCAAAGATCAAAGCAAGCCCCAATATATCTAGGGCTACATTTTGCAGATGTCTTAATTGACCATGCCCACTGGTGAAGATATTATATTCTCTTCTCAGTATTAACCTTTGCTATCTTTCTAACAGGACCTTTTGTCCACTAAGAAGTCTGTCTTTCTAGCAAAACTGGCTTCTCAGTGCCAATAAATTCCTTTTTTTGCCACACAGATTTCAGGTTTGCACATTATTTCACAAACGATCTATGCTGATCAGAGGGGATTTCCCACGCCAATTCTCACATCTCATCAGAACTATCACTAACCTTATCATTTGTTCCTCTTCATTATTACCACTCCTGGTACCCTTATTATCACTTCAAAGGGGAGTGGCTACAGAACAGATACCTAGTAGGAGAGAGGAAGACCAGATATAAAAATATAGGTTTTTATGTACAGCTTTGTTATGTGGGAAGCATTTATTTCCATGTGTGAATGTGTATTTTTATGGCAGAATATCAAATTTTTAGTCTTGAATTATAATTAAAGATTATATATATATATAAATAAAATTCTATTTCAATTTTTTCATAATTACTTTCAAATTAACTCATACATATAGTCTATAAAGGGCATCTGGGTGGTACAATGGATAGAGTGCCAGGCCCAGAGCTGGGAAAACTCTTCTTCCTAAGTTCAAATGTAGCCTCCAATACTTTCCAGTTAGCTGTGTGGCCCTGGCAAGTTTGCCCCAATTTTCTCACCTATAAAATGAACTGGAGAAGAAAATGATGAACTATTCTAGTGTCTTTGCCAAGAAAACATCAAAATAGGTTCACAAAGAATTGGACGTGATTGAAAAAAATAATGAAAATAACAATTTAGTCTAAAAATAATTTCTTTTCAAATAGATATCTATGCATTGACCAATGGAAAGTACAGTCTTGCTCAAAATACTGGAGCTTTTCAAAATGAGGAGTTTGAGGGGATCAATATTTTACTTTTGAATTATCAATATTTGAAATTTATTTCTCAATAATAATGCACTCAATAATGAAGCACTATGTTGAGCAAAATTATAATTAAGCTTTTAACAGGCAATGTGTATTAGCAGAACAGGCACTTTGGCTTTGGAGTCCAATGAACTGGGCTCATATTTAGTTCGGCTACTTATTTCCTAGTAATTCAGTTTTCATTTCTGGGATTCAATTTCCTCATTTACAGAGCAATGATAGGAATGTGAAAACGTATTAGATCTAAATCTACTCAAATTCCCTATGAGGAGTATGAGAAATTAGGTTTCCACAGATATTGTCAAAATAGGACAAAGGGAGGGGTGAAATATCTTGTTAAAATATCTCCAACCAATCACCTTGTGAATCAAGGAACGGGCTAAACAACAAAGTTTTTGACAAAGAGGCCCAGGCTTACGCCTGCCCAAACTGGCTAGGGACAATGGCAGGGCACAAGCCTTTTGACATATGGAACAGGTGAATAAAAAGATTATAAATCTGGACAATTGTAATTAACTTGGATTGTAAATCTGACCAATCTGAATTTTGAAGGGAAGGGAAAGGAACTGAACTAACAATATAAAGTTTGCTCCTGCTTCTGTATTCAGGATGTGTCTTGCCAGTGAGCACACTTATTTCTCATGAGAATTGTTAAATAAAGTATTCTTCTCTCATTCTAAATGAGCGATGGTTGTAATACTACTCCTGGACTAGCTGCAACTGGGGAAGCAGTGGGTGGTAGCAGCTCAGCCTGGGCTTACTCCCCAAACCTGCTGAGCTCTACAAGGTCTTTTGGTAACATTCCCCATTAAAACTGCACTAGAAAAAATGATGACAAAGAAATTCTAGGAAAAAATAATTGTAAATTCTACCATTCATCAGAATCATGTGAAATTCATGTGCCAAGCCAGGGTAGAGAGAAAACCAAGCAATCAACTATAAGTGAATGAAAACTAAGACTACATTTCCTAAAATCAATCAAAGCCATTATTGAGAGATATGATCAAATCCTGAGAAATACATATGAAAAGGAGGAGCTATCTCAGATTGAGACAGAGATCTGTGGGTCTGAGAGCAAAGAGGAAGGAGCTAAATCAGAAGAGCTGATCTGGAAAGATCTAGCAGTCCACATAGCCAGAGAAAAGATAAAGAAAAGGATAGAGAACCAAGATGTGTTTGAAAATGGAGATCCAAGGAAAACCACTGGTCCTTGGACCCTCTTGGATTAGAAGATTTAGGCGGATGCCATCAGTTCCTGCTTTCCTCAGACATGAAAGAAGTTACTTTTTCCCCAAACTTTTTTCCTGGTGCTTGTGTATACATAAAAATTGCTATAATCTGCTGTTTTGCTACCCAAATGCATTCAGAAATCTGAATTCTGCCTTAATCAAAAGAGGCCAAAGTTTAACTAAAGACAGATATAAATATAAATTAAGGCACAGTGCCAAATCTCTGCCTAAATTTTAGGAATTTTACTACCAGGGGGCCCGAGTCTATGATTGTACTCATACTTCTTATCTATAATACACTCCCTAATGGGGAGTAATACACTTCCCAAAGGGGAAGAAAACTTGGACTTTTAAAGAAATTATATTGCCAATAGGATTAAAATGAGCTATTTTCATTCATTCATTCATTTATTTGTTTGTTTATTTTTTTAAATGAGCTATTTTTAACAGAATTTTATACCTTACAGCAAGACATAAGATCAGACCCAGAGCCCTCTCCCTGAGAATTCTCAGGAGAAAAGCCCAGATAAGAGTTTAGATACAAGGATACATCTATAAGGCTCACACTCATGAAAAAAACAGGAAAATAGGTCAGATTAACTAAAACTCGAATCACCAACAAGATAGATTGCGCCCAACTGAGATCCCATGTTGTACATCCTAAAAAACTATTGACGACAAAGCCAAAGCACCTAAACAGTCCCTCTGCCCAGGCAATCTACTTCCAAGCCTCTAAAAAAATACAGCAAAAAGAAAGGCCCAGAGCAATACCTGGAAACATGGTATCTGGTTTCTCACAGGACACCTATTACCCACACAATCAGTAATATTTGATTGAAGCCTGTGAGAACCAGAAAAAGGGATAAAACCAAGTGTAGATACAGGACTATTGAGGGACCTAGTGGTCTGAGGAAAATGAGCCAAAACCCAGAAATGTTTTTAGGATGTGGATTTTAGTCTTAATCACTGAATTTTGGACCAAGCAGGATTTGTCCAAATCCCATCTAGCAATACAAAAGAGAGAAGAGTCAGACTCAGATATAATTCCCTAACCTAGAAACTAAGCCTGAAAATATTGGGTGAACAGAGGAAAATATAGAGTATAATGAAGAAATACTTTCTACTGAAAGAATTCAAACAGCTCAACTCAGAAGAAAAGAACTTCAATTTAAGAATTAGTAACATTTCAACACAAGGGTTATAAGAATACCTGAAAGAAATAAAACAAAAAATAAAAAATGTAAGGGGATAGAAAGAATAGTTAGGATAGATAAAATGATAAAGAAAATTAATAGCCAGAAAAAGATGGTGGTAAATAATACCTAAGAATTAAACTCCTTGAAAATTAGAATGAATAAATAGAAATCAGTGCTTCCATGAGATAAGAAATATTAAAACAAAATCAAAATGTTGAAAAAAAGAATAAAATGTAAGATTTTACTAAGAAAAACAGGACAAGAAGAGACAATCTAATAATCATAAGAGTTTCTGACAATATTGACTAGTGAGGGAGGGGTAGAAGAGCCACCATTATATTATTCAATTTTGTTTTATTTCAATTCTAAAATCTTTCCATCTCCTCAATACATCAAGAAGACAAGAAGTACAAAACCCATTAAAAATATGAAGTCATACAAAACTAATTATGTACTGGGGTGAGTAAAGGCAAAGAAATTAAGAGAGAAAAAAATAGGCTTCAATCTGCATTCTGAATCCATCAGTTTTCTAGGTGGAGGTGGATAGCATTTTTCATTGTGAATCCTCTGAAATTGTGGCAATCACTATGCTGCCCAAAGTTTCTAAGTATTTCACAGTTGATTATTTTTACAATATTGCTGTTATTATATAAATTGTTCTCCTGGTTCTGCTCACTATACTTTGCCTCAGTTTATATGTCTTCTTAGGTTTTTTGAAACCATCCCATGCATTATTTCTAATAGCATAATAGAATTCCATCAAATATTATGTCATAATTTATTTAGCTGTTCCCTATTCGATGGGCATCCCTCAGTTTCTAATTATTTGTCCCCACAAAAAGCTGCTACAAATATTTTTATTCATTTGGGTCCTTTATCTTTTTCTTCGGTTTCTTTGGAATATAGATCTTGTAGTAATATTGCTGGGTTGAAGAAGATGCACAATTTAATAGGTTTTTTGCAGGGAGTGTAGTTTCAAGTTGCTTTCCAGAAATGTGTACTGAATTTTAAGAAATTAGATTTTAAAACTGCTCAGATTTTTTAGAACTAGAGGGCACAGAGAAAAGAATGTACAGATGATCTCCTGAAAAAAAAAATCCCTAAAATGAACACCCTACCTCCCAGGAATGTCATAACCAAAATCTAAAGCATCCAGGTCAAAATAAAAATACTTCAAGCAGCCAAAAAGAAAGAATTCAAATATCAAAGAAATGTAGTCAGGATCACAAAAGACTTGTCTGTTACCACTTAAAGAGAGGTCAGCTTGAAATACAATACTCTAAAAGATAAAGCCTTACAACCAAGAATAACATATCTGGAAAAAATGAATATAATCCCACAAGAGCAATTTTAAAAATAGGAAACTTCCAAGAATTCCTGATAAAAAAGTGAAAAAATACTAAGTAGAAACCTTGAAATGTAAATATAGGAGTCAAAAATATTGAAAGGCAAAGATATTTGATCAGTTGAAATGGACTGTATGATGATGTATCATTTATATTTTAATAGGGGGTAGAAGAAACAAGTGTCTTCTCTGAATCTTAATGTCTTTAGGGTCATAGAGCAAGATGAATGAGAAATTCAGAAGGATTAAGGAAAGTTATTTTCTGTTTTCTTTGGTCTTGAGATAATAAAGGGGGAAATGTACTGAAGGGGAAATGATGAAAAAGGAAAAAGAGCTTTCTATCACATATAATAAGGATGTATGAAATGACGATTATTCAAACAAGAAGGTAGGAGAAGAGAAATAAGCTTCCAATGATCCTCATATTCATCTGACCTGGACAAAAGAAGGTTGAATGCACATACATAAATACTTTTATACTCAGTTTAATGTAAAAAACACATTATTCTCTAGGTGGTACAGTGGATAAAGCACCAGCTCTGAAGTCAGGAGAATCTGAATTCAAATCTGATCTCAGACATTTAACCCTTCCTAGCTGTGTGACCCTGGACAAGTCACTTAACCCCAATTGCCTCAGCAAAAAACAAACAAACAAAAACACTATTCTCAATGGAAATAATTTGGAAAAGAAATAAGGGTGTGATTTAAGAGGGAGAATATGCAGATTATACATGATAAAGTTTTTCAGTTTTTTATGTAATATTCTCTGTTTTAATTGTGTATATGGAAAATGCAGGCAGGTGTGCATGTATGAACATAGGATGATTTTTTTAATCAGATTTTTTAAATGGAAAAAAGTGGGAAAAATTCTTTACTTATAAAATGAAGCAGTTAGGATACATTTGTGGTTCCTCTTTACTTATTTTATATCTCTAATGTTTCTAAACATTTATTCAAAGCACTAAGACATTTTTTCTTTCATCTTTTAAGCAGCCAAGTTTTTATTCATGGTAGCACATCCCAAGGGCAAAGAATATTATGTTTCCTGAACTCTTTATCTGTAACTACTAATATAAAAGAGTAATGTAAAATAGGAGAAAGATTTATTTAGATATAAACAATACAAAAATAGTATTCTAGACAAGAATCATAAAATCCAATAGCCCAATAGATCTAGCTGTCAAGTCTCACCTTATTATTAAATGATTGCTAGAAAGAATAACCTTTGATATTTCTACGTTGTCAAGTGCAGTATATTCTGTCTTTGGTCAACTGAGATTTTCATAAATATCACCTTCTTTCTAGTTAGCTTGCATTTCAGGGAACCTCTAGAAGAATTAAAATTCTCATGCTTATGCTATTATACTTCAGATTATAGAGAATCTCTGTTTTACCACAGCATTTATGGATCTCCATTGGCTTATTAGGAGGAATTGTGGCAAAGTAGATAAATAACTATCCTTGGAGCCAAAAAATCCCAAACTCAAGCAATGTGGACTACATGACTCTTTCCAAGTTATTTAACCTCTTAATATTCTGTCAATCATTAAGTCTATTAAATTTCACAGTCATTTTAGGTCTAATGACAGAATAAGTTTCCTGCCTACACCAATAAATTACAGGTTAAAAAATAGTCTTTAATGATTGATAAAAATTAGAAGTAACATATAGAGAGTTTTAACATTTGCAAAGGACTTTATATGTTATCTCATTTGATCTATACAACCCTATGGAATCAGTACTATTATAATTCTCATTTTATAGAGAAGGAGACTGAAGCTGAGAGAATTTAAGCTGCTTTCCCTGAACCATAAAACTAGTAGGAATTTGAGGTAGAATTTGAACTCAGGTTTTTCTGACTACAAGTCCAATTCTCTTTCTATCATGTTAACTAGTTCATCAGAGACTCTTAAAATTATCTTAAAGATCCTCTTGTTTATTTTACATATCAGCAAATATACGCCTGAATGATTTTTCCAAGTTCTCACAGCTAGATAATGGTAGAGTTAAAACTAGAATCCAAATATCTTCAATCTTCTAGTTTTCTTTCCAAGACCATGATCTTTACAACATATCATGATTCTCCCTGCTCCCCCATCCCCAAGCAAAATACTTATGTATTTTTATGTCAAATATACGGGAGCTCTTCATTGCTTAGAACTATATGTCTTACTTATTTAAAATTTGAACAGTTTTGATGAAATTGCAAAAATATCGAATTCAGAAAGAGAAGGACTGGAATTCAGTTCTGCTTATTTGACTTGGAGCAATTCATTTAATATTTTTGGGGCCCAGTTTTCTCATTCTTAAAATGAGGATAAAAATTTTGTATTATTAATTATTAAAGAAAATAGGCTTTTTTGCTAGTTTATTAAAAATCAAATGAGAGTATAAAGGTAACATGTTTTTCAAACTTAAAATGTTGTATAAATGTCAATATAAATTCTTATTACTCTTAATATTGTATCTTCACAAAACTTAAGAGACTCCTGAACATACAGAAAATAATAAAGAAATGTTTGCAGAATGATATATGAGTAAGAACACCAAATCAAGATCAAATGTGTTCACACTATATTGGGAAGGGTACAGGTTAGCTATAAGAAAAAATCTCCAAATCATTGGTAAACTAGGAGTTTATAGAATTTTCTGGTTCATATACTTTTCACAATAAGAAGACAATTTGCTCAAGAATGATTTTAATTAAAGTCCAATCCTGGAAATCTCTTCCAACCTAATGATTTTATTTTTCCTAAGATTAATAAAGAAGACAATAATATTGCTGACTTATGCTATAGTACTGCAAAGTATGCCAAATACACTTTTCTAAAATAAGGAAAATATAAAGTAATTAAAATTTTATTAAAAGTTATACTTTTATTTGAGCTAAAATCCAAGCTATTCTGATGAATCTCCAACTGAATAATCTTCTTCTATCCTCCATTTGTTAATCTATATAGTAGAAATACTTCCCAAGTAATATAATAACATATTAAGAGAGTTATAATAGCCATGTCTAGATCATTTGAGATTGTCCTAAGTATATAAATTTCATTTCTTTTATAGTAATCAATCACAATATTTGGCCAACCTGAACTATAATTTGGTTCCATTTCTATTTTTTAATTTAATACATTACTAACATATAATAAATTGTCTCATATTATGATTTTCATCTTATATCAAAATATTTCCCAGTTGGTGACTACAAGCCTACCATTCATGTCTTATCACAGCCAACAAAATGAATATTCATTTCTTCAGTGTCTTTTCTCCTTAAACACATTTCACTAAGGTACAAATTATATTGAAAATTTCAGAATACTTTTACTGTTTTGTACAAAATTAAATGAAAAAATATTATTTTCTAATGACTTCAGGCTAGCCTATGTTGCTGAGATAATTTTTAAGTATTAGTAAAACTAATAAGGAGGCATCACTATATCTGAAATGGGTCATTTGATTTTCTAGTGACTTGCCTTGTGATTTTGCATCAAAACAACTTGGATGTATAGAGAACTGAGTCAAATTCATAAAAATATGAGTCATTCACCAATTCATAGTTAAAGGATATGAACAGGAAACTTTCAGAAGAAATCAAAGCTATCTATTGTCATATGAAAAAAAGTTATTTTTTATAAATGTTATTTATAAAAGCATTATTTACATTTAAGTATTATTTATATTTCATATTAATATGTTATATAATATTATAATATATGTATATATTGTTGATTAGAGAGATGCAAATTAAAACAACTATGAGGTATGAACTCATATCTATCAGCTTGGTTAATATGACAGAAAAAGAAAAAAACAAATGTTGGAGAGAATGTGGGAAAATTGGGACAGTCACTCACCATTTGTGGAGTTGTGAACTGATGCAACCATTCTATACAGCAATTTGAAACTATGCCAAAAGGGCTAAGAAACTGTGCATACCCTTTGGCCCAGCTACATATATATCACATATATGTATATAGATAAATAGATAGATAGATAGATAGAAAGATATAGGATATGTACCACAATCAGGTATGTATTCTAAAAAGATCAAAGAAAAGGGAAGGACTTAAATGTAAAAAATATATATTTATTAGCAGCTTTTGAGGTGATACTCATCAATTGGGAAATGGCTAAAGAAGTTTTGGTATATGATTGTGGTGGAATACTATTGTACCATAAGAAAAGAGGAACAGGATGCTTTCAGAAAAATTTGGACTTGTTTGAACTGATATAAAATGAAATTAGCAGAGCCTAGAGATCATTGTACACATTAACAACAATATTGTATGATTATCAACTACAAATGATTAGCCATTCTTATCAATACTATGATTCAAGACAATTTTGGAGGACTTTTGATGAAACATGCTATCCATCTCCAGAGAAAAAACTAATAGAGTCTGAATGGAAATCAATGCATGCTTTTTTAAACTTTAGTTTTCTTCTTTTTTTCTTTTTTCTTTTGGTCTGTGTCCTTTTTTGAAAAATGGCTAATATGGAATAAAACTTTTGTATGATTGCACATGCATAATCTATATCAAAATGCTTGCCTTTTAAAGGAGGATTGAAGGTAGGGAGGAACAGAGGGAATTTTGAAACTCAAAAATTATTTTTAAAAAATCAGTATTAAAATTTTTTTGCATGCAATTGAGAAAAAGAAATAAAAACATTTTTTAAAAAAATAACCTCGGTGCCTTTGGGAGAAAACCAGTGCAATCAATTATTTACCAAATTGATATTGAATTTTCTCACATAAGAAGAATATGTAATTTAGTCATCCCATAATTGCAGTACATTAGAGAGTAAACAAAATTCCAAAAAGCATCTGATAGTCTCAATTCTCCCATCTAAAATATGTGATTTGGGTAAAGCCAACATTCAGATCTCAAAAAATACCTCTATCTTCAAGTGAATTATGGTTTCCATTTCCTGACTTTGTGAAGGGAATTAGAAAGAAATTCCACTAAACATATCGACCTCTAAGTTGTACACCTCAGTTACATAGTTCAGCACATTTCAGAAAAATATGCATCTTTTTTGCAACTTAGTAAGCACTTTTTCCTATACATTTAGATATATAGCAGCACTGGGCTCTCTGTTTTCTGCATATAGTCTGGTTAGTGCTTGTCAAAGAATTTGGCAGAAGAAAAATGACTTCATTTTTCACATTCTGGATCAGAAATCATGTGAGACTCTTGTTATTATGAATTGTGTCCTGAGATCATCCTCATGGGTTGGTCTAAGATAAAAAGTTTGGATTCTTTTCTATTCTAGTTTTTAAGAAGTGTGCAGGGTCCAAAGATGAAATAGGAACAAAACATTATGCTTGATATTCATCTCATTATATCTTGATCATTGCCTACATTTTTATCAGGAGAAATTAAAAAGCAACTAGAGGTCAGTAGAGTTGATGCACTGGAGGAGCAAGAGATTTGAAGTAGGCAGATTAAATAGGAAGCTTTTAGAATAATGCAGACAGAGATTGATGAGAGAACGAAGGTAAGATAGATGTGAGTGGAGTGAAAAGATGGTTTAAAAGAGATTCCATAATGATTGCAATGGCTGTCCTTGAAAAGTGATTGGATATGTGGATTGGGGGAGATTAACAAATGCAGAATAATGCAGAGATATTATAAACCTTGGAGTCTGGAAGGATGGTAGTGCCTTCAATAGAAATAGGTAAGTTTGGAACAGAGGTTATAATTTCTTGGGAAATATAACTAATTCAGTTTTGGACATATTGCATTTAATATGTCCAACAGGCAACTGACATAAAAGATTGAAACTCAAGGGAGAAAGTAGAATTCATAAATATAGATGCATAGAGAGGGTAGTTAAACCATGGGGAAATAAAAAGGTTACCAAAAGAGATAGCATTAATAAAAATAATGAATAGCACAGGATCAAAGATATAAATGAATACTTCACTAGAAATCTCTGTCCAAATTCACATTGACCCATTAATTATTACTCTTTGGGACTGGTTATTTAACAGAAATATAGAAATAGAATTTGAGAGAAATATAGAATTTGGGACTTCAGTGGACATCTAGTCCAACCCATAACCTAAAATCACTATAATAGAATTTAAAAATAATAATCCAATTTCTTCTAGCAAATCTTTGAGGAAGGGTGATCCTACTATGCCCTTTTTATCAAATCACTATCCCATTCTCCATAGCAGCTCTTCCAAGATCTTTTATCCTTTCTCAAATCTCTCATGTACCCCCCTTTCCCCACTCTCTCAGCTGAGAACCTTACCTCACATATTACAAAAAATGTAAAATATTACATTCACTTGTCTCTCCTTTTCCTTATTTCCTATTGCTCAGATTCCTTCTTCTGCTGTCCTCTTACCCTCCAACCCACAGCTCATCTCACATGATTAAGTAGTCTTACTCCTTATCAAGGCTAACTACTCTTGTTCAAGCAACCCCAAAAATTGCATGCTTTGTCATTTCTACACTTTCACTTATTTTTAATCTCTCCCTGTCTATTAGTTCATTACCTTCTTCCTATAAACATGCCCATGTCTCCTCCATCATTAAAAAAATATCCTCACCTAATTTTTTCATCTCCATCAAATGTCATCCTCTGCTTCTTCTTTCTTTAGCTAAACTTTTAGAAAAGGACATCAACAAAAGGAGCATTTACTTTTTCTTCTATTATTCCACAGACTCTTGCAATCTAGCTTCTGACCTTATCATTTCACCAAAATTCTTTTTATCAAATGACTTCTTTTTTTTTTAATCTTTTTCTTTTGTGAGGCAATTGGGGTTAAGTGACTTACCCAGGATCACACAGCTAGGAAATGTTAAATATCTGAGGCTGGATTTAGACTCAGGTCCTCCTGACTCCCCAGAGTTCTATCCACTGAGTCATCTAGTTGTCCCTACTAATGATTTCTTAATTGTCACATCCAATGGGCTTAATCTTTGACCTCTCTGAAGCCTTTGATACTGCAGATCACCCTTCCCTCAGTGACAGTCTCTTTCTACGTTTATTGGAGAGCCAGTAGAGAATTGTTTCCTATGGCAATGATATGTTGGGTAATGGGTGGGAGGGATGGGAGGAGGGAAGAGCTTAAGGCAGAGAGATCAAACAGGAAGATTGAATCCTCATCCAAATCATACCCTGTAAATGTAAATGTTTCTTAGGGTTCTGGTCCTCTTTTTACTCCATGCTATTTCACTTAATGAACTCATCTGTTTTCATAGATTTAATTACCATTCCTATGTTGATCATTTTCAAATCTACTCATACTCCTTTACTGACTTCCAATCTAATATCTCTAACTGCCTTTCAGACATCTCAAATCAGATGTCCAATAGACAATTTAAACTCAATATGTCCATATTAGAACTCATTACTTTTCCTTTAATCTATCCTTTCCTTCCCTATTGTTATAGGGGGCAACACCGTCCTCCCAGTTCCTTCAGAATCACCACCTAGGAGTCATCTTGGACTCCTTATTGTGTCTTACTCCACCCCACCTCCCACCCTAATCCAATATTTTGCCAATACCTACCAATTTCACCTTTGTAGCATTTCATGAATACACCCCTTTCTGTCCTTTGACACTCTGAATTATTGTAATGGCCTCCTGATGGGTATTTCTGCCTCAAGTCTCTCCCTTCTCTAATTCATTCTTCATTCAGTCATTAAAATGTATTTTCTAAAGCACTAGTCTGATCATGTGACCATCCCATTCATTCACCTTTATTCTCTACTACCTTCTCCCTCCCTTCCTCCCACATTCAATAAATTTGAATTTTCCCTATTGCCTATAGGATCAAACCAATATGCTTTGTTTGGTATTCAAAAGCTTTTGCTACCTAGTCCCCTTCTGCCTGTCCACTCTTATTAGATCTTGATTGTTATCCTTCGTTATCGAAGAGGACCCAAATGACATCACTAGTGTGTCCAGCTGTGGCTGATCAGACCAATAAAAGCTTGGGATGCTCTTCCACAAGTTGTACACAAATAGTCCCTCCCCATGAACATTTGGGGTGGACTCTAACTTTGTGCATCTCACATTTCTTCTGAGCTATTCAATTCTGCTTTGCTCATAGGGCACAGCACCTTCTCTGATGAGGGTATGCCATACTGGACAATCTTAGGTCTTATTCCCCAACATGTACTCTTTGATCCAATTACATTGAGCTGCTGGCTTTTCCATGAACATGACATTCCATCTCTTGACTTCTGGCATTATCTCTCGCTGTCTCTCATTTCTGAAATTTTCTCCTTTTTTTACTTCATTTACTGACCACCCTGGATTTCTTTAAGTCCCATCTTTTACTGGAAGCCATCTGTTAATTATTTCCTATTTATTCTGTATATAGTTTGTTTTGTAGATATTTGTTTGTATGTTGTTTTCCCTGTTCAATTGTGAGCTCCTAAGGGCAGGGTCTGTTTTTTGTCTCTTTTTGTACTCCCAGCATTTAAAACAGTGGTATATAAGAGATGCTTAATAAATATTGATTGATTGATTGATAAAATTTTGAATGACCAAAGTAATAACAACAAAATTCATATGACTTTTAATAGTTACAGAAATAATAATTGCAGAAAAAGCTATATTCCTCTTTAGTTAAAAAAATTAAAAAGTACAAGAAAAAAATTAAATGTTCCTTAGTACCATAAATTGTTTTTGTTATTTAGTCGTGACTGATTATTTGATCATAGGAAGGCATTACTCCTTCAATGGGTTTTTGCTGAACAGGAAGACTACTACCCAGGCACACTGAATATTGTTGTTCAGTCATGTCTGACTCTTTGTTACTCCATTTGGAATTTTCTTGGCAAATATACTGAAGTGGTTTGCTGTTTCCTTCTTCAGCTCATTTTATAGATGAGTAATTGCTCAGGGTCACATAGCCAGTAAGTGTCTGAGGTCACAATTGAACTCATGAAGATGAGAATTCCTGATTTTAGGCAGGGTACTCTGTCCATTATGGAGCTACTTAGATGTTCCACTGAATATACTTTTTCAATACATTGGTTAATTTTGCTGAACTATTATTTTTCCTTTTTTTTACACTTTATTATAAAAGATAAGTCTCTGGGAGGGGAAAACATTGAAAAATATAGGTGATTTAAAAATTGAGAGAATTGTTTTCCTTTTTAAAATTTTTTTAATTTTTAAAAAATTATAGCTTTTTATTTTCAAAATATATACATGGATATTTTTTGACATTAACCCCTTATAAGACCCTGCATAGTAATCTTTCCCCTCCTTTCCCTCCATCCCCTTCCCCAGTCAGCAAGTGATTCAGTATATATTAAACATGTGCAATTCCTCTATACATATTTCCACAAATATCATGCTGCACAAGAAAAATAAGATCAAAAAGAAAAAAAAAGAGAAAGAAAACAAAATGCAAGCAAACAACAAAAAGAGTGAAAATACTATGTTGTGATCAGTTTCTACAGCTCTGGGACCATTGGAACTAGTCCGAATCACCTCATTGTGGTCAAGAGTCATGTCCATCAGAATTGATCATTATATAATCTTGCTATTGCTATGTATAATGATCTCCTGATTCTGCTCATTTCTTGTTTTTTGTTTTTAAAGAAAGGAGGCTTAGATAAAGTACTACAGACCAAAAATATATACATGTCTACTTAAGGCATTTCACTTTTTAAAAAGTAACCAAGTATTTATTGTCCAATCCTGTCTTATTTTTTGTGACCCCATAGACCATACTGTCATTAGAGTTTTCTTGGCAAAAATACTGGAGTAGTCTGCCATTTCTTTTTGTGGTGGATTAAGGCAGAGGTGAAGTGGCTTGCCAAGATCACATAGATAATAAGTATGTGAGATCACATTTGAGCTCAAGTTTTCTGATTCTAGGCCCAGGGCTTATCCATTGAGCCATCTAGCTCCCTCATAAATTATGTATATTTCAAAAAAAAAAGATTTACCACTTTCAGTAAATAGAGAAATGCTTGAGACATCCCAAAAAGGATCAGCACAGATTGTCACCCCAAAAGAAAAACAAATTGAGGTAATAATCATAAGCACAAAGGAAACAAGATTATTGCTTTTTGCAGAAAAATATTGGTATGATATGGTTCACAGAATCACAGGATTCACATACAACTGAATAAAATCATTACTATCTTATGTCTCTATGCCAGTTTTGTGATTTTCTAACTGTTCATTTATTTTCTC
This sequence comes from Sarcophilus harrisii, assembly GCF_902635505.1. Lineage (NCBI taxonomy): Eukaryota > Metazoa > Chordata > Mammalia > Dasyuromorphia > Dasyuridae > Sarcophilus > Sarcophilus harrisii. Next base: position 202,285,259 of record NC_045426.1, read on the forward strand.
TTTCTGTCCAGTTTGTAGCATATTGCAGTATCAAAATAGTTTCTGTTTATATCTCCTTTCATGTTTACCCAAATGTTTTCCTTTCTTTGGTTCCTGATTTCTCAAGAGGATGCTTTTTAACATATAATGTTATATTTTCTTCCTTTCTTATCTGCACCTCATCCTCTTTTTTAAACTTAACCTGTTTTGAATAAGTTCTATAGTTCCAGAATCATATTCCAGTCCTGGATGGTATCCAATAAATCCTTCTACCAGTAATACTAACAAAATCAACTTTGACTTCTTGTATTACAGCCTCCAAATCATTTTATTGACTAATGGGAATTCATGTATAGACATTTGAAACTCTAAGTTTTACCACTGATTCCTTTCTTTGGTTTTGTCTTCTGTGAATTTCAATTCTTATTCTTCTTTACAGCTACTCTCTGTGGTATATAACTTGGTGCACATATATAGGCAGTTTTCTCCCAACTATAACTTTTTTTATTTTAAAACTCCCTTTTAGAGATTTACAATGCTTTGGGCAAATACCATCAAATAAATATTTTTTAGATACATTCCATATAACACCAGAAGCCTATCATTCCTAAATTTTAAGTCATGGTTCAGAAATCCAAATCCCATTCCTAGTTAATATCTTCTTGTACTATTGTTACTTCTTAAATCCATTTGTCTTTTTTTTTTTTCATCCCTTACTGTCACTAGTAAACAGGGAAGAAAACATCCCTATGGCCTTCAGTTTCTTGCCTTAGACTTTTTTTATTTTTGACAATATTTCCTAAATTCCTTCTGACAGCATCATTTTTGTGCCCAAGAGTATCACCAACAGGGGATACTATTCAATTTGAGAAGTTGTGAGAGGTTCTCTGTTATGGTCTAAATACATGCCATAGGAAGACAACAGCACTTTCACTTGTCATGAAGTTGATAAATAGTTGCTTTAGGAGTCCTGAGCAAGAAGACAAACCACCACTACTTATCTTCTTTCTCTGACCCCTATTGGATGACTACTAACCTACTAGCTTCCGTGGTTCTACTTCATCACTACTTAGAAAACAAGTAAATGTTTTTGTTGTTGTTTTTTTTAAAATATCCATCTGCCTCCTCTTCAGGAACTCTCAAATATGTTTTCTTTAAGTTTATTAGCTTCCTTTTAAAAATTAACAATCATGTTTTAAAATTATATATTTTTTGAGCAGCAAAAAGCTGAATTCTCACTCTTATGCTTCTTTCCCCCTCTTAAGTGCAAATGAAAGAAAAACAGAACCCATGTTATAAAAATATTAAGTCAAGGAAAGTGCATTTCCACATTAACTATATTTTTAAAAAAAGTATTTCCTTCTGTACTCTTGCAGGAAGTGGGTAGGAAATTTTATCATTTTTTCCCAATATTAATATTCTAGAATCATTATTTGTCATTATGGTGATCAAAGTTCCTAATTACTTTAGAGTTGTATGTCTTTACCATATTGTTGATATTATATAAATTATTCACAAGATCTTCCTAGGTTTCTTTGATTCTATCATTTCTTATAGCATAGCATAATATAGCATAATAGATCAATTGCATTTATGTGCCATAACTTGTTCATCCATTCCCCAATTAATGGGCACTTCCTCAGATTCCTATTTTTTGCTATCTCAAAAAGAGCCATAAATATTTTTATACATTAAGGGTTTATTTTGCAAGGATTAATTTCTTCTTTAATCCACTCTTCTAATTTGTTCTTTCTACTACCACCACTGGGCATTCTTTAAAAAAGGGAAAAAAAGTAATTGATATATAGCCACATATCCTGCAAACCAAATTCTTACATTAGTCATGTTTATAAATGTATGTCTTTCTGCAGCTTGATAGTATAATAGATAGTCAGAAATACAACAGCTCAAATCCAGCTTCAGATGCTTAATGTATGTAATGTAATATAACCCTAGGCAAATCATTTAGACTCTATCTTTTTCAATTTCCTCACCAGTTAAATAAGGATAATATTATTAGCTGCTTACAAAGGTTGTTGCAAGGATAAAATAAGAAAGCATTTATAAAGCACTTTGCAAACTTTAAACTGCTATATAAATTCTGGTTATTATTATTAACATTATTATGATTATTGTTTCTATAAGTCCCTATGAACTAATGAAAGAAGAGGAAGTAGAACTCAGAGAAAATTTATACAGTGATAACAACTTTAAAGACAGAACTACAGATGACTTTACAATGCTGATAAAAGTCATAATAAACCACAAATTCATAAAAATAAGCATGAACTATGCCACTTACTATGAACTTAACATGCAGAGAAGTTGTCCCTATTTTCTAGAAAATGTCCATTTCACCACTAACAATGGCACAATTCTCATTACATTAATATTCAAGAATTTGTTTAACCATTCCTCAATAGGAAGTCATGTTATCGGCTTTCATTTTTGGTTATATGAAAAAATCTGCTATAAATATTTTTACACAGATTTTTTTTTCCTTCTTTCTTTGACATATTTGGAGTATATAAGGTTTATGTGATAAATCTGGGTCAAGGATATCACAGTTGGGTAACTTTCTACCATAGTTCTAACTTGCTTTCTAGAATGATTCCACCAAATTCATGTCTTCACTAATAGTGCATTTGTTTTCCCATAACATTTGTCATTTGTCATTTTCCTTTTTTGTCAACTTTGCAAATTTAATGCATATCAGGTTCAACCTCAGTTTTAAAAATTTGTATTTCTCTATTAGTTAGAATATTTTTTATATAGATATTGATAGCTTTGACTTCTTCCTCTAAAAGTTTCTGTTCATATCCTTTGAACATACATCAGTTGTAAATGTTTTTTTTATAAATTTAATCAATTTTTTTGTAAATTTGTTTTTTTTTTGGTAAATTTAGATCAGGTCCCTATATATCTAAGAAATTTGATTTTAATCAGAGAAATTTGCTAAAAGATTCCTCTTTCCCTTATTCACTTGCTTTCTCCTAAGACAAATTGTTTTTTAGCTACATTGGTTTTGTTTGTGCAAAACCCTTCCAATTTATTTAATCAAAACTGCCCATTTTACTTTCAATGATCCACTTTCTCTTGTTTGATCATGTGTTCTTCCCTTATTCATAGATATGACAGTTTTTTCCTTTCCATTCAGATTTGTTTATATTGTCACCTTTTATATTTAAGTCATGTACATATCTTATCTTGATATATGACATAAGGTGTTGGTCTAAAGTTAATTTCAGCTAGACTGCTCTCTAGTGTACCAAACTAATTTTTTTTCCCAAATGGTGAATCCTTCACCCAGGAACTATTAAGTCCTTGGGTTGATCAAAAGTTATGTTAGTAAGGACCCACATGTGCAAAAATGTTTGTAGCAGCTCTTTTTGTGGTAGCAGCAAAGGATTGGAAAATGAGTGATTGCCCATCAACTGAGGAATGATTGAATAAGTTATGGTATGTGAAAGTAATGGAATATTAGTATTCTATAAAAAATGATGATCAGGCTAATTTTAGAAAGGCCTGGAAAGATTTACATTAACTGATGCTGAGCGAAACAAGAAGTACCAGAAAAAACTATATAGCAACAGCAAGTATTTATGATGACAGACTTGGTTCTTCTCAGTGGTTCAATGATCCAAGGTAATTCCAATAAACTTGAGATGGTAAATGCAATGTGTATCCAGAGAGAGAATTATGGAGACTGAATGTAAATTAACATATGCTATGATCACTTTTTTTTCCCTTTTTATTCTGTTTTTTCTTTCTTTCGTGATCTTTACCTTTTGTTCTGATTTTTCCTTCCAACATGATTCATAAGAAAATATGTTAAAAAGTCAATGTACCCGTATAACAAAAAAAAAAATTGTTTTTACATGGAACTAGGGAAAATAAAAATATTTTAAAATTAATGTTAAAAATTTTATATGTAATTATAAAAATAAAATAAAAGACAAAAAATAAAAAAATTTAAAATAGTGTGTTTGTTTCTGTATGGTGTTCACCTAATATGTTTCACTAATTGTCCTTTCTTTTATTTACCCAGTACCAAATCATTTTAATAATTATAATTTTGTGCCACTATTTGAGATTTTGTGATAATATATTTTCTTCTTTCTTACTTTTTTTTGCTATTATTCTTGAAATTCTTGAGCTTTTGTTCCTCCACATGAATTTCTTTATTTTTTCTAGGCCTATGAAATATTATTCTCAGAATTGAATAAATAAATTACAATGCTAAATAAATTGGTATTGTACTGAATAAATCAATTTAGATAGTATTGTCATTTAACTATAAATTGGCTTAACCTATGAACAATTAAAATTTCCCCAAATATTTTAATTTGTCCTTGTTTTTATAAAAAATGTTTTATAATTGAATTCAGGAGGTTATAGCTGAGAGAATCTTAGTAAATACACTTTCAAGTATTCTATAGAATCTCTAGTTGTTTTGAAAAGAATTTTTCCTGGTATTCTTTTTGTGTTTTGTGGGTTATAAATAGGAATAACAACTTATAATTTTTGTAGATTTATCTTATTCTTACAAATTTCCTGAAATTGTTCATTATTTTAATTAATTTGTAGCTAACTGTCTGGGTTTTTACTAATCACATTCTCATTTGCAAAAAAATGCAATAATTTTGTTTGTCATTGTCTATGCTTATTCTCTCAATTTCTTTTACTTATTACTATAGCTAGCATGTCTATCATCATTTGAAACAGAAGAGTGATAATAAACAACCTTACTTCATTCCTGAATGCTATTGGAAAGACTTCTATCTTTTCTTCATTACGTGTAATGCTTCCTATTGCATTTAGATAAACATTATTTACTATGTAAAAGTAAAGTTCACTTATTTCTTTAATTTCTAGAGTTTTTAAGTGAAAAGAGTATTGGATTTTGTCAAAAGTCCTTTCAATAACTATTGAAAGCACATAGTTGTTGTTATTGTTTATATTATTACCATGGTTAAATTTTTATACTCTTCCTTATTTTGAATCCATCTTGCATTTCTTGTATAAATTCAACCTGGTCACATTATGTAACCTTTTAAATATGTTATTATAGCATTATTACTACTATTTTATTCAAAATGTTTATATTAGACCCACATGTTTAAAAAATATTCTGAGTGGAATATTTTTATTCTTTTAGGAAACTGTGAAGATGTTTATCAATTAGGGAATAGCTGAACAACAATTCTTATGGGATTTGGATGTAATGCAATACTATTGTGATATAAAAAATGATGAAGAGTATAGTTTCTGAAAAACTTGGGATGATCTCTATGACCCAAAGCAAAGTATATTAAGCAGAACCAAGAGAACAATCTATACAGTAACAGCATTATTGTAAAGATAATAAAATTTGAAAGATTTAGTAATTATGATCAATATACAACTCCAAAGGACTCATGATGAAACATGCTATCCACTTCCAGATAGAAAACTGATGAATTCAGAGGGAAGACTGAAGTTTATTTTTTCATTTGTTCTTGCTTTGGTGGGGAGGGCGGGGGAGGGGGTCTGTGTCTGTGTCTGTGTCTGTGTCTGTGTCTGTGTCTGTGCCTGTGTCTGTGTCTGTGTGTCTGTGGTAGAGAAGAGACAAGGCTGACAGAAATTTGTTTTGCACAACTATACATATGTGTAATGGGCTTTGTTTTCCAGATCTTCTCAATAGCTGGAGAAAGGATAGAATTTGGAACTAAAAAAAAAATAAAGATTTTCCATGCATTGAACATTTTTTTATTAAAGCTTTTTATTTTCAAAACATATGCATTGATATTTTTCAACACTGGAAACTGTGATACCTCAGAGTTGTCTTAATTTGCATTTCTCTGACCAACAGTGATTTAGAGTACCTTTTCATATAATTAGAAATGGTTTTAATTTTTTTCATCTGAAAATTAAACAATTTTTTAATTTAAAAAATAAAATGTTTATATTAATGTTCACATAGGTTTATAGTTTTATCATTTTGACATCTATCTATATGTAATCAAAGAAAGTTTATAATAGTGTTTTCCTTTCTTATTACTGGAAAGTTTGTGTAGACTAGAATGTTTGATAGAATTTACTTATAAATCCATAAGTTGTGGAGTTTTTATTTCAGATTCATTTATAGCTTATTTGATTTAGTTTTCTGAAAAATGGTCTGTTATTTGGGGCATTTTTAAAAATTTTTCTAAGCATTCATATATTTTTTCCAAGTCACTGATTTTGAGAACTAGCAGACTAATTTCTGATAATTTTCTTTATTTCCTATCCCATATGGAAACTTTAACAATTATACTTTCCCTCCCCCCTTGCCTTTTTTTTTTTCTCATTCATGCTTATTTGTGCTGTGGACAGCAACTCTGACTTGTTTTAATTTACATTTCTATCAATAGTGTTTTGGAACTTTTTTAATGGTTGAAGACAGCTTGCATTTCTTCTTTTGAGAACTGTCTGTAGGGCTACTTTCTTTTGTTTTTGTTTTTCTGATTTATCAATTGGGTAGTGACTCTTATTCTTATTTTTTTTTAAATAAATTACCTTTATTTTCTAGATATCAGAGAAATTTTCTGCATTCTTCCCCCAATTTAGAATTTACTTTCTAATTCTAACTACACTTATTTTAATTATGCAAAACCTTTTAAATTCTATCTTATCCAAATTTTCCATTCTGTTTTTATTATTATTTCTGTCCAATGATGGTTGTTCTTGTTGGTCTCTAATCTGTTTGTAATATTACTTTTTGTATTTAGTCCATACATATTTTCACTGCAAATTAACTTAAACAAAGCAAAATAATAAATTTGATATACAATTAATAAATTTGACATCCCATGACATATTTAAAAATCCGCTAACATACAACATATCCTCCTTTTTCTGAAATCACTTGTTTTACATGATTTGGCATTGAGGTTACAAAATTTCAATATATACTCTTTTTTATTATAGCTTTTTATTTACAAAACATATGCATGGATAATTTTTTCAACATTGACTCTTACAAAATCTTCTTCCAAATTTTCCCCTCTTTCCCCACCCCTTCCTCTAGATGGCAGGTAGTCCAATACATGTTAAATATGTTAAGATATATGTTACATCCAATATATGCATACATATTTATAGTTACCTTACTGCACAAGAAAAATCAGATATAGAAAGAAAAAAAAACCTGAGAAGGAAAACAAAAATGCAAACAAACAATAACAGAAAGAGTGAAAATGCTATCAATATATACTCTTTATAGGGGCAGCTAGGTGGCACAGTGGATCGAGCGCCAATCCTGAAGTCAGGAGGACTTGAATTCAAATCTGGTCTCAGATACTTAATACTTCCTAGCTGTGTGACCCTGGGCAAGTTGCTTAACTCCAATTGCCTCAGCAAAAAAAAAAAAAAAAATATATATATATATATATATATATACTCTTTATAAATATATATTACATTATAATAAAGCAGAATCGTCACAATTGGATGTTAAATATACTCTGGAGAACTGTGCATTTTTCTAAGCCAATTCTTGAATATAGACCACAGATTTCCGATGGGCTTTAAACAGGCAAATTTCAAGGCCATTGAGGACTGCTTATTTTCATCTCTTGAACAAATTTCTCAAACATTACGCATTAGAGTCTGGCTAGGTATGTACAAATTTCCCAACAGGGAAATTCCCTGCATCCCCTATCACCTGGATGAGAACCTTTGATTGGTTGCATAGCTGGAAAAGCTGTGTTTTTAAAAAATTAGCCAAATGAGGTCAGTCCAACTCTTTGTCTCTTTTCCTATATGGTCTTTCCTTTTGCTCTTAGAAGGTGAAGATCATAGTTTACCCACAGTACAAATACAATAAAGACCACTGAAAGAGGAACACTCTCCTTTTTTCCTTCACATTTGTCCAGGTTCTGAGAAATTATCTGCAGTGTGTCTTATTTTTGTTCTATTAGTCCTTCTATTAGTTCATGTACTGGGAAAAAAAAAAAAAAAAAAAAAAAAAGATCTTCCTCTCAGGAGTAAGAGCCATAGGTGTCTGTTGTGCACCAGGCTAGAAGGCAGAGCCAGCCAACTCAGCAGGGTAGCCTCTTAAAGAAGCAAGAATACATGGGACTTGTGTCTAAGGGAAGTTTTGGATGTGAAGCTAGGACTATGTAGGTTTCTGAGAAGATATTGAAATAGATCAGAAAACTTTCAACCATTCAAATTTCCTTCAACCCCCCTCAAAAAAAACAAAAAACCCACACACAGAACAATACCTCAGAAGTAATGTAAAGCAACAGAGGTAAACAGAAAATTGGAGTAGAGCAGTATTTTCCTAAGAGAACTTCAAAAAAAGCCAGGAAAGGACTTTCAGTGGCAGAGGTTAGGCCTGAGTGAAAAACAAGCCCTGGAGGTAGCTGAGGTTGGGAAGTGGCTTTAGCCTTAACAACTTTTATCCAGATCTTCTGAGTAGAAGATTATCAAGGAATGTCTGTGAAGCTCTGCTGTTGAGTTCCAGGATAGATTACAGCTGCGGGTTAGAAGGAACCAGCACATACCTGGTGAGTTCAGTATTATAGGGTTGGGAACTCTGCTGCCTGTAGGTACTTGCAAGAGTACAGAGTCCTGGTTTCCGTTCCAGAACAGAGAGGACAGATGTAATTTGTAGTCACCTGAGTGACCACAGGGAGCAAGATCATTTGCAGGACAGCTATGGCTAGGGGCCCTAGAGAGCAGAGCCCAACGTGAAGCCCTGGAACAGACCTAGAACAGAAAAAAACAGTAAGAAGGACCTGAGGCTTGGGGCATTATTCCTCATATCTCAGGACTAAAGCATAATTACAGTAACAGCTGCTAGAAATATAATAAAATAAAAATAAATAATAAAAATGAGTAAGCAAAGGAGAAAAAACCTAATTATAGATAGCTACTGTGGAAACAGAGATCTGTGTTCATACTCAGAAAAAGATAATGGAGCTTAAAAAAAAAAAAAAAACCACTCCTTTTTTTCAATAAAAATGGTCAAATGATCCTAAACACAAAAAAGAGTTCTTAGAAGAACTTAAAAAGGACTTTAAAAATCAAACAAAAGATATAGGGAAAAAATTAGGGGGAAAAGAAAATCAAGAAAATGATGAAAAGAAGAGGGAGGGCGAGTAGTGCTAAAACCTTATTCTCATCAGGAGTGAGTTAAAGAGGAAACAACACACACACACATGTTTGTATAAAAGTCTTCTAAATTCAGAAAGAATTAAGAGGCAAGCAGATATGGTAAAGGAAGAGGATAAAGGAAGGATTCTTAAAAGGATGGATAAGTGAAAGAATAGGAAAACAAAATAGCAATTAAAAGTAAAGTAAAGGAATATGGAAGGAAAGGATAAATAGAGTAAGAAGGAAAGTGAGGAAACATAGGAAGAAAGAAAATACATAGCATATAATTAATTATATCTCAGAATTGGATGGGATTAAATTACTCATAAAATGAAAATGTATAGCAAATTAAAAAATTAAAATCAACAATATTTTTCTTTCAGGAAACAATAAAATGGGAAATACATACAAAGATAAAATAAAGGGCAAGAGTAGAATTTATTATATTTAAAAAGATGGGTAGAATCATGATCTTAGAAAAATTTAAAGCTAAAATAAATTTAAAAGAGAAAATAGGAAAACTACATTATATGTCAATAATATTATTCAATATTATTTTAGATCATTTAAAATAACTAGACAGTAAATACCTGAGAGTATACCAGCCAAAATAGATATGGGAACTCTATGAACATAAACATAAAACATTTTTTATATAAATAAATTCAGAGCTAAATAATTGACATAATATTTATTTCAATTGACAGATAAAGCCAATATAACAAAAAATGACAATTTTACCCAATTAATCTATTTAATGTAATCTCAAATTAATAAAAGTTAATTTGTTAAGTAAAGAAAAATAATAATAAAGTTCATTTGGAAGAACAAAAGGTAAGGAACTTCAGAGAAATCAAAGAAAAGATGTAAATGAAGCAGATTCAGTAGTATCAGATCTTAAACTATATTATAATGTAAAAACACTGTTGAAGTGTCAAATGGATAATCTTGATTACTTTCAAATAAAATTTTCCTGTATAAATAAAATGTATGCAGCCAAGAATAGAAGGAATGCAGAAAACTGGGGAAAAAAAACTTTCACATATAACCTCTCAGATAAAATGTGACAGGATTGGAATATTGCTGTGGTATAGGAAATGTTGAGCTGATTGATTTAGAAAAACCGAAAGTCTTGGACTTATAAAATAAGATGTTTTCCATGTTCAGAGAAAAAGATGACAAGAAGAAATAAGCATAGTACAGTCATACATACATATGTGTATGAGAGTACATGGGATTATGTATATATATATATTTTTATATTTTTATATGTATATTAATTAAATAAATTATATATATATATATATATATATATAAAACATTTCTTTCTCTTTGTGTGTCTGTCTGTGCTTAAATGTAGTCTTCTTTTTAAGGTGTACTGTTCTGTGAAAGAGAGGGGAAAAATAAAGTTAAAAAGTGCACAGCAGAGAACAAAATAAAACCTACAAAGAAGCAAAGTTGGACAGTTTTGAAAACAATGTGTAGAATTTATTATACAGTCTTGAAATATTCCATTTCTTCAAATGAAAATTCATTATTTTATCTTGAATCTTCTCTTATGCTCTGCTGTGTACATGGTATTTTTTTCTTATTTTATTTTGTATTTAAATTTAAAATAAATTTTAAAATTTACAAAAGAATAAAAGAAAGAAACTAGGATTATGATCTCTATAAAAATTGAGCTAAACTTTGAACCTAATCCTTTTTCCCTCCTCTGTATATCAAGTGATACAAAAAAAAGGGAATTATGGTCCATATGTTGGGGTACATATTTGTATATTTGTTATTTTGCAATATAAATATTCCTTTGTAAAAACTAAGCTGACTTTGGTGGTGAAATGGAACTGGCTCAGTCCTAAAATTGAAAAAATAACATCAATGAAGGATGGAAGCATTAACTAAAAGTCAAACACCCTTCAGTCCCCATTAAGGGTAATGGAAAACCTAGAGGAGAGCTGACTTCTAACCTATCTGGAAATGAATTCCATGATAGTTTTATATCTAGTGGTGCAAGGTTATGTGGCAATATGCTCTTTGCATTTGGAAATAACTATCATTCCAGAACAATTCTGCTTTTCTGTGTATCAACATATTTATCAGAGTTCATTTCCTCAATCAGACCAGGATTCCCAAGTCCACTGGAAGTTAAAAAAATTTCCAAAACATTTTTTGCTATGTATTTTACAATCTCATAAAGAAGTCTAGATTTTAAAGGCTTAGCTGTTCTGCTTCTAGCTATGATTTGGTATAACCTTAAATGAAACACAGTAAATTTCATTAATAAAAATTGCCCTTTTCCAATGTTTAGAAGCTTATATTCTAATGTAGAAGAATCTATAATGATTTCTCCAGTTGCCAAATTTCTTTGAATGCCTTTGTTTACTTTTTTGAGGATTAATCAGTCTTTTTTTTTTTTTTAAAACAGTAACTTGACATTTGTTTTTCTTTTGTTGATGACAATTTCCTTTCTGTTTCAGTGTGACTTATTCTGTTTCATTATGGGGTACAAATATCAACGAAGCATTTGATTTTCTCATGCCAATACTCTTTCAAATCTCTCTACTAGTATAAATATGTTTTAAAAAAAAAAAAACTTTTGCTTGTTTCTCTATAGCAACATCTATTCTTAAAAAAAAAACACAAAATTTTAGAGTAATGCAACACGTGTATTTCAAGAAATACAGAACACAAGTGACAACTAATTAAAGATGGGGAAACAAGCTTATTTCATTCATCTACTCAGAATAAAATATTCTGAGTCAGCTAAGGGCTGTTAGAAGCATAAAATGAAAGCATAATAAAATTGTTCTTTGTTCCAAGTAACAACATATCCATTTGGCAGTGGTATGCTTTGAAATTTTCAAAGTATTATCTTTTTTAATCTTCACAACAAACTTACAAAGTAGGTGCTATTGTTATCCCCATTTTACAGATAAGGATATAGAGATGAGAAGTGATTAAGTGTCATGCCCTGGGCATATGGGTACTAAATAATTAAGCCTTCGTTTGAACTCAGATTTTTTAAAGAACCAAATCCCATGCCCTATCCATTATGCGACAACACTACCTCTTTCAATTTAAGATGTATGTCTCAACCTAATTTCTGCCAGACTGCTTTCTGCTTTACCTGGAAAGTTTTTTGTCAAATAGAGAGCTCTTCCCACAGTAAATAATGTCCTTGATTGGGTTTATCAAACATTATGTTGCTATGTTCAATTATTTTTAGTTCTTATTTATCTGATAATTTAGATTTTTTAAATGCCAAGAAAACCTCAAATAGGGTCATGAAGAGTTGGATATTACTAAAGATACATTTTGTTCTTACTTTATCTAGTTCTATAAAGTTATCTTTTGGTAGCATGATTGGTGTGACCCTAAATCTGTAAATTAGATCAGGTAGTATTGTCTTTTCTATTATATTAAAATGATCAACCATGAGCAATTAATCTCTTTCTAATTGACAGACCTATAGGTCTGTCATTTAAAAAATGTTTTGCACTTGTACTCTTTGGTTGGTAGAATATGAGATATTTAATTTGTTTTGTAGACTGTGATTTGTGTAGCCAAGGCATTATTTCACTTGGTAATTTTTTCTGTTATCTTGTGATTTTCTAAGTAAACCAACAAATCATCAGAAAATAGGAATAGCCTTATCTCCTCTTTCTATAGTTACAACATTACTTTTTTGCTCTTATTTTATTACTATGTCTAGCTTTTTCAGAATATCAAAGAATAATGACAAGAGTGGATATTTTTGCTTTACTTCTGTATTTATTAGAAAATGGTCTAGTTTTCCCTAGTGAATATGATGGTTTCTTTGGTTTTAGCAATATCCAACTCTTAATGGCCCTATTTGAGGTTTTCTTGGCATTAAAAAAAATAATAATAATTTAAAGTTCCCTTTATCTCAATATTTTGTAGTTTTTAATAATACATGATTATTGTCAAAGACTTTTTCTGCAAACTATTAAAATAAGTGTGGTTTTGGTTTTAAATATGATTAATTGTATTGTTTTCCTAATGTTGAGCCATCCTAGCATCCCTGGTATAAATTCCAGTTGATAACCCATAGTATGTTTGACAGGATTTTACAGAAAAGTTTTAAATTGATATTCATGAATAATATTGGTCTGTAGTTCTATATTTCCATCGTTTCCTGGTTTAGGTACTAGTACCATATTTAATTCATAAAAGAAATCTAGCTGGATATTTTTTTTCTTGATTTTTAATTTAAAATTTTTTTCTATAGTATTGTTTTAATTGTTTTTTTAAAAGTATGAAAGAATTCTGTTGTGACCAAGATTTCCCCCTTCCCCCGCCCTTAGTTCCTTTACAGTTAATTTTCTGAGACTGTATTATTTAGGATTTTCATTTGCTCTTATTTGACTTTGAGAAAATACTCCTCTATTTTCTTTTTGTTCTTTGTTTTGTTAGCATATAACTATACATAGTAAACTCTGATAATTGTTTTTATTTATTCTGATTTTTTTTGAAATTTCATCTTGTTTGTTTCCCATTTTGTTGATTTTATTTTCTTCCCTCTTCTGTTTAATCAGATTGACTAAAGGTTTTTTAGTCTCATTAGACTTTTCAAAAAGCAATCTGTTCATTTCACTTATTATTTCTGTATTTTTTTTGTTTGTTCCAATTCTGTTTAATTGTCCTGCAGTTTTTAATATCTCATGCATATTTGGAGTTGTTTATTGTTTTCTAACTTTTAAGTATATATTTTAGGTGCATAATTAATCTTATTTGGTTAATGTGTGTTAATTTTTATTTTCATTAAATATAACTTTAGCTTCATCACAGGAATTTTTGGTATATTTTCATAATATTAATTTGTTTTACCTAATTATCAATTAACTCAGACTTGTTTTTTGACTCTTAGATTATTTAGGATTTCTTTGTTAAGTTTTCATTTGGTTCTATGTCCCTTTTTTATCTATAGGGCCCCTGAAGTAATTACTATTTATATTACATTATACTGTATTACTATGTTGTCTGTATTTATGTATTGTATTGTTTATATAGAATTTATTTAAAATTGTATCTTTTTACATTTATCTGCAGTATCTCTGTGACTAAATACATAGACAATTTTTGTAAAAGCTCCTGTAGTCATTTTGAATAGAATTTTTTTGTATTCAATCTCAACTCTGCCCTTTTTTCTCACCATAAAGTGTATGCAATATCTTTAACCTCAATTCTTTCCTGAGTCATCACCCTTTCATTAGCTCCATTCCCTTTCCTTTCCTGTTTATCAAATGATTACTTTGTGCTGGGAAAATACAGAAAGGCAAAAACAGATCCCAGGATGAGTCAAGTATAAGAAGATTGGAAAAGGAGGAAAGAATCAGGTTTTAAGAGGCTTCAAAAGTCAAACAAGGATAGCTAGGTGATGCAGTGGCTAGAACATCAGCCTTGGATGTTAAGAGGCTCTGAGTTCAAATTTGACCTAAGACACCTGTTTGCTTCAGTTCCTCATTGGTAAAATGAGCTGGAGAAGGAAATGACAAAGTATCCCAGTGTCTTTGTCAAAAAAACCTCAAGTAGGGTTATAGAGAGTTGTACACAATTAAAATGACTCAACAATATAACAAAAAAGCCAAGCAGTAACAGGAACCCAATAGAGTTTATCAAATGAGAGGAAAGTGAGGAGAGGGATGAGCTGTAGTATTATCATAAGATCTGTGCTTTAAGAAGATGGTTCTCTGGCTCCCTTTCTGTTCCATAAACAAAATATTCCATCTCTCAGTTCTGGGCATTTTCTTTCACTGTCACCCCAGTGCCTTATCACAGTGCCTTGCAGAAGACAGATACTTAGAATTAAATTGAATAAATTGATTTTCTTTTTTTTGTGTGGAAGATCAAATTCTTGTTCCAATAAAGTCTTCCCTACAAAAAAAAAGCCAAAGTTAATAAAATAGCTGTGGGAACAGACTAGATTAAATGGAAGAGTAGGGAGTTGACAATTTTGGCTTATTTACAGAAGCTGCCTTGTTTCTTTATCACTTTAAACATCATTGGGGCTTACCTCTTATCTTATAGCATTAAACACTGTGTCTAAAACAACCTGAAATATAGAAATGCCAAAAAAGGAACTAATTAACTTCTAAATTATGAACTGGGCAAAATTTCCTATTCATCTTATCTCTTCTAAGTGAATAGAATTTTTTTTTTTTTTGCCTTTTTCCACTCTAGTTACAACATATGCCAGCAGAATAGAATGTCAGCAGCAATTTACAATGTCTAAAACATTTTATGAATTAAGATTGTGTGTCAGACTGCCATGGCCTTTTAAATACTCTGATTTTTCCTTTGCTTAACCATATCCCTTGTTTTATTTCCTGGCTGTTCTTATAAAAGAAAACGGCAAATTGGCACCTAAAGTGTACAATGTTCAGAAGAACAACAACAACAAAAAAACACTTCCAAGGCAATTCCATTGTGATAGTTGCTATTTAATGGCAGGGAAAACAAAGAATTCTTTAGATTAATTTAATTATGCCTAGTGAATTTATTGCTTTACTTATTTTCTTCCAGTTGTCTACATGAGTATTCATGCCTATACACAAGCATGCATTTTCACAGATTTGAAAAGGAAGAGCTAGATCAATTAATCCAACCTTATTATTTTACAGTTGAAGAAAATGAAATGCAAAGAAGTTACTACATGACTTGTATGAGCTTACACAGATTGCAAGTGGCAGAATCAGTTTTTGAACTACAATTCTTTAATAACAAATCCAATGGTCTTTCCAGTTAATCACACATTGACCCAGGCCCAACCTAAAAAAAAAAAATCTAAACAACTTATTCCAAAAATAATTCTTTAAATAATTGGTGGTCTGTTTCTTAAAAAAAAAAGGGAAATAAATGGATGACTTCAAAAAGAGGTAAGGGAGATATTTCCAATAAGCAGCATCAACTCACAGGAATGACAGCCATGCTTTGGGAGGGTTACAGATACCAATGGAGAACAGCATACCTGGGCAATTTTCCCTTTCACCCATACACACATATAATGTTTCCAGTTCCATGGACATATTAGTGCCTCAGATATGCAGCAAGAAACACACTGCAACCCAAGGCTTCAAGGCCATACAAAAACATTAAAATATATGTGCACCTCACCTGTGATATTGGAGGCATAGTTACAACAAAAGTGATCAGTTCTATCCAGATACTGACTGATTTTTTGTGACTCATAAATATTAGCAGTCATATAGTTTTGTTTGGTTTTTTGCTGAGCCAATTGAGGTCAAGTGACTTGCTCAGGGTCACACAGCTAGGAAGTATTAAGTGCCTGAGGCCAAATTTGAACTCAGGTCCTCCTGACGTCAAGGCTCTTTCTACTATACCACCTAGGTGCTCCCTGCAGCCATATAGTGTTATAGAAAGGTAGAATATGAGAATTAGTCTTTTACAAATGCTCACTTTAGAGTAAGGGACCTTAGGTACCCTTGAACAGATCAATTGTGATAAAGCTCAACACAGGGACTGAGAATCTTTTTGCACTCATGGACATTTAAAATCACTTTAGTGGTTTCTGTCTATTTGTACCCCTAACTCTTCCCTTATTTATGCTATTTATGCTAATGTTTTACTGACCTCAAGACTAAACATTGCTACCCATCCTCAGCTAAACTTATTTGCTATGGTATAGTTACAATTAATTTTCCTGGGTCCCTGATCTTCATTCCCTATTTCTTATTAGGCAATTCAGAGAATACAATAATTTTAGTGGCTGAGACTTGCCTACCACTTTGCCTTTTTGTCAAGTTATAAGACTCATTTGCACCACCACAAAAATACTGACAAAAACATCTTGAAAACACCCCATTTTAGTCAAATTTCATGTCCAAACTTAGCATGGGTGGGATGCCTTGATGCTTTGAAAAGCCTCCAAGTTATTTTTGTATGTATGGGCTACGATCTCTTGTCCAACATGAGCAAGAGATCATCTTATGACCCTTAATGGAGATGCTCTATGCTTCACTCATTCTGTGACTCTCTTGCTGATATGACATTTTTGACCCTCAATAACAAAGTCTCTTAACCAATGACATTCTGTATTGTGTGTACCTCTTTTGCTTATTTGGGTATTAAACACTATAAAAACAAGGTACTAAAAGAAGGGGCCATCTCAAGTCATAAGGAAGATCTGAGACCCACTTCATTGGAGGGGACCATGGACTCTTTAATAAAGTGCCATTATCTCAGAGATCTACCTTCTTCCCTTTTATTGTAGGTTGGACCATTTTAATCCCCAGAGTATCATCCCTCTTCTTACCAGCAAATATTTTCCTCATCTTATATCTCAATACAATTTCCCACGAAGGAGCTGTTATTCTTTAATATATTATTTAACATATTAATATTCTTCATGTATTATATATGTATATTCTTTATATAATATTATTCTTTATGGTATGCCCAAACATTTAATAGACTAAGGAAAAACACATCATAGAACAGATTGAAGTCCCCATAGTTGGGCATAAGAAAAGGGCCAAAGACGAAAAGCTATGTTACAATATGGGGTAAGCCATCACGTTAAAAGTTAATTGATACCAGGAAAGAGTCATTAATCTTTAACCAAAGATAGATGGGGACCCCTGAATTGGAAATAAGGTTGACTCTAGGATCAAGAACAATATCCAAAAATTTGAATGAAGATTTTTATCAGTTAAGCTGCAGGGATTCTAAAGAGGTTAAGCAATAAGGGTATGAATATATTAAAGAATTTCTTTAGTTTGTTGCACTCAATATTCTTTAGAAGCAGGTATATTTTTATGACCAGACAATTTACCTGTCAGTTCTTTGTAAATTTACCATAGTGGGATGACTTCTGCTATTACTGTCTATATCTATTTAATATTCATTTCTTGATGGTGATGGATGCCAGAGATATATGATTTTCTTAAGGTTTATGGCAGAGTAAAATTTAAGTATGAGGCCTCTTTATCAATAAGAAGCCCTCCTGCCTAATCTTACCAGTTTTTACAGGGTTCTCCCTCTATGATAGGATATGATAAGTTAGGAATTTGCTAATTATTCATGACTGAGTTCAAAGAGTTAGGACAAGCTACAGGGTAAATCAGGAGTGGCAAGGGAATAGTGAGTTCCAGGCAGGGATTCTCTAATTACTGAGTCAACCTTAGGCTACAGTTGTTGACAACTGGTGTGCCAGGAGAGCCACTGCTTTGAGTGGAGTAGTGTCTTGGATTATTAATGTCCCTCAACATTACTGTATCTGGTCTCCCTCTGGCTAAGCTTGAGATTTGTTCTCACACTCTTAATTCTGTGCAGAAAGTCTTTGAAGGCAAAAACTGTCTTCATTCCAGCGCTCTTGGATGAGCTTCCTCAGATTCCCATATTTCCTCAGGAATATACCTTTTTTTTGGTTATATAATGCTGTGACACTATAGTTACCACATAACCTTATCTTCTCCCCCTTCCCCAATAATTCTTCTTTTGTATAAAGTATATTATAGTCAAGGATGTTGTCCCATCAAGTCTCAGTGATACCCATGTGGCCAAATCTGCCTCCTTTGCATTAGGATCTCTAATTTTTCTTAGTCATATTTACATAGTTTAGAATTAGACATCTGATATCATGGGTTTTATTACTAACTTTTTCACAGGATTTTGTCTTCTTTGAACTCCTGGGTTTTTCAACTGCTATTCTTCTTCTTGCATGGTAGTTACTCTCTATGTTATCTAGCTCTGTGAATATGCACAGGCCCTGTTATTCTCCTGCTTTACTTTTCAGTTTTAAGCCTTTTTGATTAGATTTATAATTCTTCAGGGAAAGACACTTAGCAGCTCTTGTGCCATGAGCCTGTCACGCAACATGTCTTTTGGATGTGAATTCTTGTTGGCACAGGCACTTAAGTGTCTCTCTAGGGAAGCTTATGAGCTGGGTTGTAGCTCTGGCACCAGATGACAATGGAGGGGGCTTGGGCCCCAGAGGCCTGGATAATATATCGGCTCACTGCCAACTCCACAGCACCCCTTTGGTGCAGATCCTTAAGGGCCCATGGCTCCCTGAAGTATGAAATAGATGAATGAGTCCCCTTTTCAAATATTCCTATTGGGCTGCCTCAGCTGGTATATGTGTGTGCTACAGGTGGTTAGTCATTATTTTAAGGCCTTTAAATGAAACATAAGGACTATTTTAAGCACCCAGTATGCTATTTTCCCCTTACTTTTCTCATATTTTGTACCAGTTTACAATATCCATCAAGAAATAGATTCTATGATAATAACTCAAGACAAATTTAAAGCAGCAGCATGTGGTAGTATAATAGTCTGGTTTATGTCAAAAAAGTAACAACCATTTTTTAAATCATGCAAATGTGCAAGCTAGTAGTTATCCTCAATACTTATGGACTCATATGGAATCCACTGATAATCAGCATTGATTCTATCTCCACAAAATAACGAGAACTTGTTCCCTTATCTTTACTCACAGACCAACATCATAATTCAAGATCTCATCATCACTTCCCTGGACAATTGAAAGAGCCTAAAGGCTCTCTTTACATCTTCTCTCTCCTCTTCAATTAATGTTCCACCCAGATGCCAAGTTGATTAAAAGATAGGTCTGATTATCCCTGCTCAATGAGCTTCAGTGATTCTCTGTTGCCTTTATGATAAATTGTCATTTTTTTCCATCATTTAAAACCCTTCACAATTTGATTCCCACCTATCTTTCAAAATGTGTTTAACATTGTTGCTGTTCATCCTTCATTCTGACTCCTCTTCTTGCACCCTATACTCTACCTCACTCATCAGCTCTTTCCTGTTATAAAACATTCCAACTTTTGCTTCTGTATATTTTTAGTTTATCCCCCATTTCTGTAATGCTTTCCCTCTTCATTTCTACCCTTAAAATCATTTGATTTCTCCAAGTCTCAGCTTAAATGCCTTTCTTGATCTCAAGCATAGGTATACTCATCAATAGAAATGACAAGGGAAGAGATTGTTTCATTTTATCTTTGTATTTCTGGTGCTTAGGTCAAAGACTTAGACACAGTAGATTTTTAATATATGTTTATTGAATTGAATTGCCTACTAGTCAGAACAGATAGCTAGGAAGCCAATATTTTTCTTTGCAGAGGGGAGCCTCTGCAAAGATTCAGATATATAGAGTAACCCGTCTGTGGTGACAAGGAGCTTCCTCTACAAATGTTTTCTTATTGCTTTAACAAGAGAAACAGATAGAGAGAGAGACAGACAGAGAGATAGATAGAGACAGAGAGATAGAGAAAGAGAGATGGGGGGTGGGGATGGAAAGACTTCTTCAATTCCCTAATCAATTTGTTGAGCAAAGCAAGCACATGATAAAAGTTTCAAGACCTACCAACACAACACTTTTAATACCACTTGACTTCAGTAATTTTTGAAGGTATATCATACTTCCTAAAAGGCAGGTAGAAATGGCTGTTTATAATACATTATATAATTCACAAATCTGCCAAAGTGATTTGTTTCAAGCCCAGGTCTAACTATGTCACTACCTACTCAATTAATTCCTCCCAATAACTCCCAAGGTCACTTTGACATTTAAATGCCAGCCTACTTTTATAGAGTTATTGCACATTAGCCCCTACTCTCTGTAGTCCACTGAATTAAACTGACCTTGTTGTTTCTCAAACATGCATCTCCACCTCCCAATATATGCCTTTTATGCTGGATGTTTTCTCATATTTGAAATATACAACTCCTTCCTTAGTTCTCTCTTGGAATCCCTGTCTTGCTGTTTCCTGCATATGTCCTTTTTATGGTCACTTCAGCTGCTCTATGTCCTTTTCCCTCAAGATTATCTGATGTCTTTTCTTTATGTATTTGCATGTATTATGTGTAAAAAGGGATATCCCACAAGCCTGATCCTGAAAGGCAGCTGCCGGACAACACAAGGCTAACAATCATCAAAGCCATAGGTCATTTTTCAGTTGTTCTGAATCTTCATGACCCCATTTAGTGTTGTTATGGGGGGTTTTTTGGTTTGCTTTGCAAAGACACTGGAATGGTTTGCTATTTCCTTCTCTAGCTCATTTTTACAGATGAGAAAACTGAAGCAATGAGGGCTACCTGATTTGCCCAGGGCACACAGCTAATAATGTCTGAGGCTGGATTTGAACACATGGAAATGAAGGCATCTGATTTCAAGTCCTGTGCTCTTTGCCTAGGTGACAAGCTAGGCCTAGGTGGCCAGAATCCCAGCAGACAACTTGCACATGTCAAAGATGGAAATTTGTGAGTATTTCATTAAGGAAGAGGACTTCCAAAAATCAAAAACTTTGAGTTATCCCTTTGCATTATGTATATTTTAAGTTTTATCTACTTTTCCCTGTATTGTATATGTAATTGTTGTAAAGTGTGTCCCAGGCTTTGGGAGAAGAGTATTTTTGGTACTGATAATTCTTATATTCCATTAGAAAATATTCCTTCCTAATGGTAATTAGCTCTGACTGACTAATTGACAATCAGTGGGGGAAAAACATGAGATGACAGATCTTGAGTAACAAAAGTATGAGAAATAACCCCAGTACATCTGTTATTATTAGGTCTGTGAGCAAAGTAGTCAGTCACTTTCTAGGAGCCCAGTACACCTGAGTCTATGAAAGTTAGATAAAGAAATCAAAGGATGTATACTATACAAAAAATTTTGTGTATTGTCTCTACCCAATAAATTGTAAGCTTCTAGAGAGCAAGTATCTTTTACTTTTATTTTTGTATACTTAGTGTCTATCACATTGACTACCCCATGATAAGAGCTCAATAAATACCAATCAATTGATTGATTCATCTCTAGATATCTGAGACCAAAATCAAGGTATTTGCATAAATAAAACAAATAGCTGTTAGTGCAAAATGAATGATGACACATGCTATGCTATATTTAACTGGAAAAAAAGTAGGTTCCTATTTTTGTTAGAGAAAGTATAAGGATAGTATTACTGAGTATGGTAACTAAATATTATCCATGCCTAGAAAGTAGCATAGCTCTACTCTTATTATAACCTTTGATAACTAATCTTTGATGAGTCATCACATAATTCCAGAGTATAATTTGTTGATTTATAAAATGAGAATGCTGGAATAGATCAGTGGCTCCCCATTGAAAGTCACCCATAATTGATGTACTACAGAGTTAAGAATCTACAAATTTATATAATACAAAAATTGACATCACATTTTTTTCAATAAATGGATACCAACACCTAACTACAACCACATGAAATTGAAGAAATATTTTTAAGTTGAAAATAACCCTTTATACATTGAGAAGGATGGGAGCCACTGGATTCTAATGTTCTTTTCTGTTCAACATTAAGATTTTGTTCTATATCTTTCATTTTTTCATTTTCCCTTTTTTGTTCCTCTACTTCTTTCTCCCTTTTTTCTCTCATAATTCATTTATCTTTCCCATCCCTTTCTTCTTTTTTATTCCTTATCACATAATTATTATACTTATTGTTATAAGTATAAACTTACTTATTATTACAAGTATATTTAGACTACATGGTCAAAAGTCATATGATATATTCACCATCCTTTTGACTGTGGTTATAAATGTTGAATGGAATATGATCATGTCATAATTTAGTTTCAGATAGTAGGAAATAGCTGCTTAGTTATGACTAAACTCAATTATTTGCTTGCTGTTCTAATGTATGGAAAATGTAAGTATATAGAAAATGGCTTTTAAAAAAGAGAATGGCTAAAATCCTATAAAATGGTATTATGAAACTACACAAATCTTCTTGTTTAATTTTCCATTTAAAAAGAGCTGTTCAAACTTGACAGATCCTTTGGAGGTTAGCAAATGCATAATAAAACATTGTCATGTTGAATTTAAAATGCATTACTCAGTATATGGAACAATTTGCCAAAATGTTTTTCTTATATATCAAACAAGAAAAATTCATCATTTTGATGTGTAACATGACAATTTAATAGGAAATATTCATTATTGATCTTTTTATTTATTAGATGCAATTCAATACTTACTCACTAAAATAAGTTATTTAGTGTCTTCATTTTTTAAAATTACATTGTATAGACCCAGTGTACCTGAAAAGATAGTTATTGGTGAACATATTATTGTTCATTTGATTGCTCTTATGAATTAACTTCTTGCCAAGATTGTTTTTAAAACTGAGTTTTGAATTTTTAATCTTGAGAAACATTTCAAATTCTAGACTTTTTTCCATCTTGCAAAACTCATTAATAATTTTCTAACCTTTTATTGATTCTTCTATAACCTACCTTTCTGCCCAGTTGCTCTTTTCTAGCTAGATTTAGATCAACCATTAAATAACTTTCCTGCTGAGTTATAGTGGGTAGCAGAGCATTCTGAAATACAGCTGGTAGTTGAGGGTGATTTTCAGTGTCACTTGGAGCTAAAATAATGTCAGCAAAGTTAGTTTTAAGGGCTCTATTTCCTTATTGCATTTCTCCTCCTCTCAAGCTGTCCACTGGCCTCATGCCAATTGAATCCTCTTTAAATCTTACCTTAGATAAATGCTTTGGGTATATCTTTTTTTTTTATTATTAAAGCTTTTTATTTTCAAAAGACATGCATGGAGATACATAACTTATTCAGCCATTCTCCAACTGAGTTTCTGTCAAACAGTGAGTTTTTTGGGTCTTTGGGTTTGTCCTCTGAACCTAACTTCCACTGATTGACTATTCTATTTCTTAACCAGTACCAAAAGGTTTTGATAACCGCTGCTTCATGATATAGTTTTAGGTCTGGCACATCTACACCACCTTCATTTGCATTTTTTTCATAAATGCTTTGAATATTTCTTGATCTAGCTCTCCTTGTTAAAATTACTTGTCTTGTACACCATTCCCACTTGATTTTCTAGATTACAGGTTAAAAGTTTGTTGATAAGCTACATTTTACTCAGTCCTTGAAATCATTATGTCTGTGAAGATTGTTGTGTGTTTGGGAGTATGTTCCAGGGACTCTCCCTCTCCCTGCTTTGACAAAGGCAATTAGGGAATGATTGATAGGTATTAGATAGTGGTTAGGTCTGGAGAACAGGTGTTGAAGTTGACTTTTGATCAGATTAGGTTGAAGATAAGACCCACAAATTTGAGATAAGAATGGAATGACATTATATCACTAGATGCCCTTTGCATTACTGACTATATTTTCTTTCATACTCTACTCACTGGCTATGGTAGGGAAGTAGGAATATTCCTTGTTCTTCACATTTACTATGAAACTTCTCCTCTGAGGTTCATATGACCCAAATGTATAATCCATTTCAGATCCTAATGACTATGATTTGTTAATTTTTCTTCAATATATGCCCAAGTCCTTGACTTGAAGTATTTCTCTTTTTTTAAAAAAATAACTTTTCATTGACAGTACATATGCATGGATAATTTTTTACAAAATTATCCCTTGCACTCGCTTCTATTCCAACTTTTCCCTTACCTCTCTTCACCCCCTCCCCTAGATGGCAGGCAGTCTTTTACATGTTAATTATGTTATACTATATCCTAGATACAATATATGTGTGCAGAACCAAACAGTTCTCTTGTTGCACAGGAAGAATTGGATTCAGAAGGTAAAAATAACCTAGGAAGAAAAACAAAAATGCAAACAGTTTTACACTCATTTCCCAGTGTTCCTTTTCTGGGTATAGTTGATTCTGTCCATCATTGATGAATTGGAATTGAATTAGATCTTCTCTTTGTCAAAGATATCCACTTCCAACATAATACATCCTCATACAGTATTGTTGTTGAAGTGTATAAAGATCTCCTGGTTCTTCTCATTTCACTCAGCATCAGTTCATGTAAGTCTTTCCAAGCCTCTCTGTATTCATCCTGCTGGTCATTTCTTACAGAACAATAATATTCCATAACATTAATATACCACAATTTACCCAACCATTCTCCAATTGATGGGCATCCATTCAATTTCCAGTTTCTAGCCACTACAAACAGGGCTGCCACAAACATTTTGGCACATAAAGGTCCCTTTCCCTTCTTTAGTATCTCTTTGGGATATAAGCCCAATAATAACACTGCTGGATCAAAGGGTATGCACAGTTTGATAACTTTTTGGGCATAATTCCAGATTGTTCTCCAGAATGGTTGGATTGGTTCACAACTCCATCAACAGTGCATCAATGTCCCAGTTTTCCCGCATTCCCTCGAACATTCATCATTATTTTTTCCTATCATCTTAGCCAATCTGACAGGTGTGTAGTGGTATCTCAGAGTTGTCTTAATTTGCATTTCTCTAATCAATAGTGATTATTACCGATTTGGCTGCATCCCACACATTTTGGTATGATGTCTCATTATTATCATTTTCTTAGGTGAAGTTATTAATTATGTCTATGATTTGCTGTTTTATCCAATCATTCTTTAGTATGAGATTATTTAGTTTCCAACTATTTTTTGGTTTATTTTCCCCTGGCTTTTTATTAAATGTAATTATCACTGCACTGTGGTCTGAAAAGGATGCATTTACTATTTCTGCCTTACTGCATTTGATTTGAGGTTTTTATGTCCTAATATATGATCAGTTTTTGTATAGGTTCCATGAACTGCTGAGAAGAAAATGTACTCCTTTCTGTCTCCATTTAGTTTTCTCCAAAGATCTATCATATCTAACTTTTCTAGTATTCTATTTACCTCTTTGACTTCTTTCTTATTTATTTTGTGATTTGATTTCTCTAATTCTGAGAGTCCAAGGTTGAGATATCCCACTATTATAGTTTTGCTGTCTATTTCTTCTTACAGCTCTCTTAATCTCTCTTTTAAGAATTTAGATGTTATACCACTTGGTGCATATATGTTTAATATTAATATTGCTTCATTATCTATGCTATCCTTTAGCAAGATTTAGTGCCCTTCCTTATTTCTTTTAATTTGATCAACTTTTACTTTTGCTTGATCTGAGATCAGGATGGCTACTCCTGCTTTTTTTATTTCACCTGAAGCATAGTAGGTTCTGTTCCAATCTTTTAATTTTACTCTGTAGGTATTGACCTGTTTCAAGTGTCTTTCCTGTAAACAACATATTGTAGGATTCTGGCTTTTAATCCAGCCTGCTAACCACTTCCTCTTTATGGGGGAGTTTACCCCATTCACATTTATGGTTAAAATTACCAATTCTTTATTACTTCCCATCTTGTTAACCCCTGCTTATGCTTTTCTCCTTTCCTTCTCCCTTATCCCCCTCCCCAGTATTAAACTTGTGAGCACCACTTGCTTCTCACAGCCCTCCCTTTTTAGTGTCCTCCCCCACCTTAGAGTTCCTTCCCCTACCTTATCCCTTTTCCTCACAATTTCTGTATTCCCTTCCACTTAGCTTACTCCTTCCCTTTTCACTTTTCCCCTCCCACTTTTCAATGAGGTGGTAGAAGTTTCACCATAAATCGAATATGTCTAATATTTTTCTCTTTAAGCCAATTCTGATGAGAGTAAGATACACACTATGTTCATCCTCCTCCTTTCTTTCTCTCAAATATAATAGGTTTCTTTTGCTTCTTCATAAGATGCAGTACTCCCACTTTACCCTTTTTCTGGTACAATTTCCTTTTCACCTCTAGTTTCTAGAACAAAATATACATGTATTCTTTATATATCTTTATAGCAGAAATATAGTTCCCAAGATTTCTTTTTATCTTTTTTGGGTTTCTCTTGAGTCCTATATTTGTAGATTAAATTTTTTGTTTAGTTTTGGTTTTTTCATCAGAAATAGGTGAAATTCACTTATTTCATTAAATGTCCACCTTCTTCCCTGGAAAAAAAATGCTCATTTTGGCTGGGTAAGTTACTTTTGACTGCATACCAATTTCTTTAGCCTTTTAGAATATCATATTCCAGGCCCTTTGATCCTTTAATGTGGATGCTGCTAGATCCTGAGTTATCCTTATTGTGGCTCCTCTATATTTGAATTGATTTTTTTCTAGCACCTTGCAGTATTTTTTCCTTCATCTAATAGTTCTGGAATTTCACCACTATATTTCTTGGAGTATTGATTTTAGAGTCCCTTTTAGTAGGTGATCGATGAATTCTTTCAATGTCTATTTTACCCTCTGTTTCTATAACATCTGGTCAGTTCTCTTTGATAATTTCCTGGAAAATAGTGTCCAGGCTCTTTTTTCATCATATTTTTCAGGAAGTCCAACAATTCTCAAATTATTTCTCCTAAATCTATTTTCCAAGTCTGTTGTTTTCCCAAGAAGGTATTTGACATTTTTTTCCATTGTTTCTTTTTTTTTTTTTTTTTTTTGGTTTTGTTTGACTGATTCTTGGTGTCTCCTCAAGGCATTCATTTTCATTTGTTCGATTCTGATTTTTAATGAATTATTTTCTTCACTCACTTTTTTTATATCTTTTTCTAATTGTCCAATTGAGTTTTTAAGTGAGTTGTTTTGTTCTATGGAATTTTTTTTTTCCATTTTGCCATTTTTTAGAGAGCTATTTTCTTTTTCCAACTCACTAATTCTGTTTTTCAAGGATTTGATTTCTTTATCCACTCTATCTTTAAATGAGTGGGATGACTTATCTAGACTCTCTTGCCAAGCTTCCCTTTCCTTTTCCCATTTTTCTTCCAGCTCTCTTGTGAGAGCCCTTTTAATTTCTTCTATGAGAGTCTTGTGTGTTGAGGACCAGATCATATTCCCCCTTTGGGGATTCATTTGGAGACAGTCTGTTTTTAGTCTCCTCAGGGTTTAAAGTCTGCCCTCTATCCATATAGAAGCTATCAATAGTTAGAACCCATTTAAATTTTTTGCTCATTTTGTCAAAGAAGGATCAAAGAAAACAAACTAACAACAACAACAACAACAACAACAACAAACAAATGCAGTCTGCTTTTTTTTTTTTTTTTTTGGGGGGGGGGGGGTTGGATGATATTACCGAGCTTCTTCTATAGACTGCGGGAGGCAGCAGTGAGGCACTAGCAGGACAGCAATGGCTGCACTGTATTTGTGCTCTGAGACTCTAAGAGTGTGCTGAGACATTGTAGGTGGGTCTGGCCAGGTCCCAAGAGACCCTAGCTTTTTGGGGGGTTATAGTCTTTACCCCCTGAGTTTACAGCTCCTCTGCTGGTCTACTGGCTTGCTGCCAAGGCAAAGTAGCCACACTGTAGTAAAGTTCTTTTGCAGAAATGGCTGAGATCACACCTCACCCTGATCTGGTCGGCTCAGGATGACCTGCCTGCTGTGCTCTTGCTGCCTGCCCTCAGTCTGCCCCAAATCTGACCATCCCGCCCTCCAGCAAAAACAGATCTTTTCTGGTGAATTTTGAAGATGTCTTCTGTTGGTAATTATTTGTGGGTTTTTTTTAATCAAGCACTAATTCTGAGGCCTTGTCATGAAATAAATTCTGAGAGCAAAGATGGAGTTTAAGTAGATGTGTGTGTCCTCTCTCCCATCTTGGCCAGAAATCCCAAAGTATTTCTCTTTTAACAAATTAATTAATTTCTCCTTTAATAAATGTTTGGTAAACTGCTTGGAGGTTGAAAATAAAATATAATGTTTGGGGGAAATAGATCTAGTTTGCCGTCAGATAGCACAAAGGGAGATGATATGGAAAAATAGGCAAAACAAGAGAAAAGAGTATCCTAGAAGCCAAAGGAGGATACGCCATGAGATCAAAAGCTGCAGAAAAATCAGAGAAAGTTAAAACTAAAAAAGATTCATCTCATGTAATTGTTAAGAGATTGCCAAATAGTAAGGGGTCAGAAAATGAGTAAAATGATGAGAAAGTAGAAGCAATGAATTATTTAGATGTTTTCACTTAGAAGTTTAGTAGTAAAGAGGAGAGGTAAAGGATATAGTTTGATTGTTAGACATGTTACTTTTGAAATGCTTAAGGATTATTCAGTTTGAAATGTCCAATATTCAGTTCATGATACAGGCCTGAAGCTCAGGTGTACTATGGCTGGTATGTATACAGGAATAACCTGCATAGAGATGATATTTGAACCCATGGGAACTAATGGAATCATCAAATGAAAAAATAAACAGGGAGAAAGAGAAGAGGTTCTAGAATAGTGTGTTGGAAGATAGCCATTGTTAGTGAGTGTGACAGATAAGAATCCAGATAAGGAAACTAAGAAGTAGGAATCAGATAAGTAGGAGAATCAGAAGAGATTGACAAATCAGAGGAGAAAGTAACCCATGGTGTCAAATGCTGCAAAGTGGTTAAGAAG
Organism: Sarcophilus harrisii; assembly: GCF_902635505.1. Taxonomy (NCBI): domain Eukaryota; kingdom Metazoa; phylum Chordata; class Mammalia; order Dasyuromorphia; family Dasyuridae; genus Sarcophilus; species Sarcophilus harrisii. The sequence goes on from NC_045426.1 coordinate 202,314,564, forward strand.
GATGAGGAGTGAGGATAAGTCACTAGATTTGTCAATCAGGGATCTCTAGTAGCTCTGGGAAGAAGAATTTTATTTGGATAAAATAGGAGGCATATAGAGCTCATAGCTTTCTCAAAGAGTTTAACTGAGAAGAAAGTTGATAGCTTTCTATAAAAGAAAGCTATCTTTCTTTGATATCTATATCATATATGATATCTTAGCTATCTATCTGCTAGGAGGAGAGAATGAGAGAGCAAATTAGGGGTTTTTAAGGATGAGAGGGAAATGACTGCATAGGCAGCAGGGAAGAGAGATTGAAGATTAGCCATAGAGTGGGGATGATAGTAAGAGAAATGCGTTGGAAAGAATGTGATCAAGGGTATTGATAGATAGATAGACAGACAGATAGGTATGTATATAAGAGCTTGCTTGATAATGTGAAAGGATACCTACTCATCAGAAACTGGAGTAAAAGGGGATAGTAAAGGATAATATCAAAAGGATGTAAAATGGGAATGAGAGTTCTTGGCAAATGGCCTAACTTTTTTTAGATAAAAGATGAAAGATCCTAAGTTGAGAAAGTGAGGAAAAGGCTATTGTAGAAACCTTGAAGAGATAAAATAAGGTATTTTTCTAAACTGCTACTAAGGTGAAGGACTAGAGAATTAATTGGGGAAAAGTAAAAAGATTGCCTTGCTGCACTGAGGGCCCAGTTAAGATTAGAAGATATAAATTTGAAGTAAATCTAGTCAGCATATTTCATTATTTTTTATAGCTTCATCCATCTAGTCAGTGAGTCATCTAGTCAAAGCGAAGAAAATTGGCAGTAAATAGGGTTGAGGTTTGATAAACTAAGATTGTTAGTAGAACAATGAGAAAAAAGAAATTTGAGAATAGAGGACAACAAGGATTTAACTGGTTCATTAAAGGGGTGAAATTGTGAAGGGAAGAGAAAATAGGTAGGTTGAGGTGATGGCCCAGAAAAATATTGAAGAGTAGAGGAAATGGAGATCATGATAAAGGAAACAAAAATGTTTTAAGCATTCCTAGGTCAGTGTACTTATTCTTTTTTTTTTTCTTTTTCTCCTCTCTCTGCCTTTCTGTCTCTCTGTCTCTGTCTCTTTTTAAGGCTGTATTCTGTAGCTTTGTAATCCTTGAATAGAGAAACATTTTTTTCTCTCTCCTGACTTTGACACTGTAGATATGATGATTTAATTTTGAGTTTACAAAGCCTTCAGGTCTAATTCTGTGAGCCTCCCTATAGCACTGGATTCAAATATGTGTATCATTTCTTTATTATCTAGTTAACTTATAACTATTGTCAAAGTATAAAAGAGCTCATGATAGTTTTTTATACTTGTTAAAAGAACTTTTATTCCATTTTCATAACTATTATGTAAGGAGGGATGACAGAGATCTTCTAGACTGTCCTGGAACATGTGAGTTGCACTTTGAATGTATTTTCTACATCACAATGGCTTACTCAATGGCCCCCGTGCCTTAGAGTTACATATTCTACTGCAGTTTTTATTTGCATTGTATTGCTTGGACAACTATAATATGAATTAGATTTTGGAATGTTCAGAACAAAATATATTTTGATATTTTAAAAAGAGTTATATGACTTGGGAAGGGAATGAAGGTTAAAAGATCATGATTCCAAAGAAACAATTTTGGAATTATTGATCATGGAAGTAGATTACTTGGGGGAGATGGCAAGATCAACTGCGTGACTAGCTTTGTATATAGCTCAGTTGGAGATGAATGAAGGAAGTAAAGAAAAGTTAGGATAGTTGAGGGAAAATCAATAAATATGCTTAAGTCTCATAGTACGGCAGCAGTATTTTAGACCATGAGGAAAACTGTCAGACAGACATTGAACTAATTAAGGAAGGAAGGAGAATGTCTTGGGGAGAGGTAAACAATAGTTATCAGTGTCAATTTGATATGATAAATTTAAATAATGTGAACCTTAAAAAGAGTAAAGATCATTGAATCATGATGACATAAAAATCTGAACTTGATAATGGGGGTATTCTGAGTATCCAACTAGAACTAATGAATTTGGAAGAAGAAAATATATGTGAAAATGTGCCACTAGTACTGTTGTGATATGGGAGCCACCTGCTAGTGTCTACTGGAGGTCTAACTCAGACCTGTAGAATGGTTCTCTTCATGTGAGCGAATGATAATGCTACAAGGAGACTGAGAGGCAGTTGCGTTCTCTCAACTGAGAGGCAATTGCATTGCCTGACTTCTCTCCTCTTTCCTCTTGCCTCCAATTTATTTCCCAATCCACAAGGGATTGCATGATCTTTATCTAGTACCAGAAAAACTAGACAGTATGGATGCATTATTTAGGGAACCAATTTTCAGTGACTGTCAGAAGATTGAAAAAGTAAGGGAAAATTTTTAAATAAAAAGAAGTGTGTTAATTGCAGAATTGCAGTTTCTATTTTATCCAGGCTACCATCAGATAATATTCAGACCATTCCAAACCCAAGAGTTCTAGAAAAACATAGTTCATTTTGTTTAATCCCTGAAGGATCATTCCTAATGAAAGTAGAAAAGGGAATATTGGAAATAGCACACATTCCAACTGGGAACTTATGACATCTATTCTTTAGTTGAATGACTCTGAAATGCAGGATTACAGTATTCTTCCTTGAAGCATAAGGTATAGACTTGGAAGAAAATAACAGCTCCCATGATAGCTCTTCTCTGTCATTTTGTTAGTGTTTTTTCCCTTGGGTAGAGTAATATGTAAACTTAAGATATTGATAGTATTACATTTGCTTGAAGGCATAAAAATTCTTGACATTTTTGCTGAGCTGTACAATCTACTTGGAGTTTTATTACTATGTCTTTTTAAAATTATGATTTCTTGTAGTAGAGGAAGTACAAGGGGGGAGGCAGATTATGTTTTTGTTTACTTGTGGATCACAATGGATCACTGTGGGAAAAAAGTGATATTAATAATAAGACATAAGACATGAATTGTAAATAATGACTCCATGAAACCTTTAAGATATAAGAAAACAAGGCCAAAAAATGGGAAAAAATAGAAAAAGTGAAATATTTCATTTGAAAGACAACTGATCTGAAAAATAGATCTTGGAGAAATCATTTAAGAAGTATTGGTATACCTGAAAGCCATAGTCAAGAAAAAAAGAGGCTAGACATTATCTTTCAAGAAATTATCAAAGAAAATTTCCCTGATGTTATAAAAATAAAGGGTAAAATACAAATTGAAAGAATCTAACAATTGCCTAAAAGAGATCCAAAAATGAAAACTCCCAGGAAGATTATAACTAAACTCCAGAGCTCTCAGTTCAAGAAGAAAATATTGCAAGAAATCAGAAAGAAATAATTCCTATCTCATGGAGCCACAGGCTAACATGAGATTGGAGTATTTGAAATAGGACATTCAGAAAATAAAGGAGCCAGCATTACAACCAAGAATCATTTACCAGGAGAAAATGGATATTTAATGAAATAAAGAACTTTTAAGCTTTCCTTATGAAAAGACTAGAGCAGAATAAAAAATGTGACTTTTGAATATAGACACAAAAGAAGTACAAAAAAGTGAATATGAAAAAAGTAGGTTAAACTGTTTGCATTCCTACATGGGAAATTAATACTTGTAATTCCTATAACTTTATCATTATCATGTGAATTGATTATGATGAGATGATTTTAAAAATGAGGGGATAAAGGAATGCCCTGGAAGAAGGGAGAAGGGAGAGAGAAAATGAGGTGAATTATTTTACATAAAAGAGGTGTGAAAGAAAAATCTTAACAATGGAGAGGAAGATGGAAGGTTATAGTTAATGCTTGAACCATAGGGTTTAATCTCAATGGAGTTGTCTCAAAAAGGGAATGATATACTCAACAGAGTATAGAAATCTGTTTTACCTTATAGGAGAGGAGGGGGCATAAGAGAAGAAGCAATGATAGAAGGGGGGATGACTGGGGAAGGTAGGGATCAGAAGCAAAACAGACTTCTGAGGAGAGACAGGATAAAATGAGAAAGGAGAGATGAGGGAATCAGAGGGGGGAGGAGAAGATAGATACAGAGACAGAGAGACAGAAAAAGAGAAAAGCATAAATGGAGGTGAGGGAAATAGGATGGAAGGAAATACATAGTTAGCTTCTCTCAGAAGTAGGTAAGTTTAGCAAAAAATAACCAAGAAAGAAGATCAATAGAATTTGAAAAAAGTATAGAAATCTGGAGAAAATTGAATGGGATTAGAAAGGAATATATCCTTTTCACAGTGGTCCTTAGTATCTACACAAAAATTGATCATGTGTTAGGGCACAAAAACCTCACAGTCAAAAGCAGAAAAAGAAATATTTTTGCATACTTTTCCAGATCTTGATGCAATAAAAATTGTATTCAATAAAAGGGTACACAGCAGGTATGACTAGCCAAGGAAATATCAATTCAGAAAATCAGAGATCAGGCCTATAGATTCCATTTCAGCAGTGATCTGCCAAATTGAAAGACCCTAACATAGTAGGCCAGAGGTTAGGGCCCTGGCCTTAGAACTAGAAGCTTGGCAGAGTCCCCCATGTACCCCAATAAGCAAGAAACAAAACAATACAAAAAGTTATTGTAATGACAGGGAGTGAAAGATCAAAACACAATCTCCAAAGACGATAACAATGTCAAAACACCCATGTGCAAAGCCTCAAAGAAAAATATGAATTGGTTTCAGGTCCAAAAATAACTCCTGAAAGAGCTCATGAGTTAAAACATCAAAAATATAGAGGTAGGAAAAAAATAAAGGTAAGTGCAAATGCTAACTGAGGAAAAGAACTGCTTAAAATTAGACCTTTGATCAGAAAAATGCAAATTAAAACAACTCTGAGATACCATTACACACCTCTCAGATTGGCTCAGATGACAGGAAAAGATAATGATGAATGTGTAGAGGATGTGGGGAAACTGGGACACTAATACATTGTTGGTGGACTTGTGAACGGATCCAGCCATTCTGGAGAGCAATTGGAACTGTGCTCATAAAGTTATCAAATTGTACATACCCTTTGATTCAGTGTTTTTACTGGGCTTATATCCCAAAGATATTTTAAAGAAGGGAAAGGGACCCGTATGTGCCAAAATATTTGTGGCAGGTCTCTTTGTAGTGAAAAGGAACTGGAAACTGAGTGGATGCCCATCAGTTGGAGAATGGCTGAATAAATTGTGGTATATGAATGCTATGGAATACTATTGTTCTGTAAGAAATGACCAGCAGGATGATTTCAGAGAGGCCTGGGGAGACCTGCATGAACTGATGCTGGGTGAAATGAGCAGAATCAGGAGATCATTGTACATGTTACATGGCAACAACAAGATTATATGATAATCAATTCTGATGGACGTGGATCTTTTCAACAATGAGATGATTCAGATTATTGTGATGAAGAGAGCCATCTACACCCAGAGAGAGGACTGTGAGAACTGAGTATGGACCACAACATAGCATTTTCACTCTTTCTGTTGTTGTTTGCATGAATTTCATTTTCTTTCTCAGTTTTTTTCCCTTATTTATCCGATTGTTTTTGTGCTGCAAAATAACTGTATAAATATGTATACATATATTGGATTTAACATATGCCACCTAGGGGAAGGAGTGGGGGGAAGGAAGGGAAAATTTGGAGCTATGAGACATCAAAAATCAAGCAAATTCAAAAGAATAAATTCAAAATTTAAAAGAACAAAAAAAGAACATGTAAAAACATTGGGGAAAAATTGGAAAAAACAACTGACCTGCTATTTTTTTCTAGTTTTCCTTGAAAGACCTCTTTCACTCATGTTTCTTTTTCACCATTTGCCCTGCTACGATAATATAAGAAATGATTAAAGGAAAGTGTCCTTAAGTGTTAGAACAAGAGGGGAAAGTAGAAATAGAAAAAATCCATTGGTCACCACCTATTCTATGAGGAAAACTTTCAGGAACATTATTGACAAATTCTGAATCCCCAAGGTCAAGGAAAAAATAATACAAGCAATAAGGAAAAAAAATTCAAATATGGTAGAGCCACAATTAGAATTACATAGGTTCTAGCAGCAGCAACATTAAAAGACTGTGGATTTTAGATACTATAATTTGGAGAATAAAAAAACTAGGCTTGTGGCCAAAAATATCATATCCCGCATAGTTAAGCCTAATTCTTTATGAAAAAATGGATATTCAATGAATTGTCAAATTTTCATGTTTTTGATACAAAAAGACCTGAGCTTAATAGAAAATTTGACATACAAGATTCAAGAGAAATATAAAGTAAACATCAAAGACTAATTTCAAAGGATTCAATTAGAACAAAATGTTTACATTTTATATGTGGAAATGTAAATCCTATCTCTTGGATTGTCAATAATTGGATGGTTCAAAATAAAGACTGGGGTAGAGCTGAATATGATGTGATTTTAAAAAGCAAAACTGTGTAGGAAATACAGAGGTATTAGGTGGGAGAGGAGGGTTGATAGTTCTGGAATCCTACTTATATCAGGAATGGGTTAAAGAGGGAACTCTGTGTGAGTGTGAGTGAGTGTGTGTGTGTGTGTGTGTGTGTGTATGTGTAAAAAACTTCTAGTTTCAGAAAGAAATAAGAAAGTATGGGGATAAGGAAAGAGGAAGATAAGGGAAGGATTTTTAGAGGGATGGAATAAAGTGTAAATGTTAATGGGACAAAGGGAAGAACATGTTATATATACATATGGAAGTCTATAAAAGTCTTTTAAATTCAGATAGAAGCAAGGGGAAATGGTAGAGGAGAGGATAAGGGAGTGATTTTTGTGGCACCGAGGATGGGGTTAAGGAAGGGAAAGATAAGGTTAAGTAATAGGAGAACAAGGTAGCCAGTAGAAGTAAAGCAGAGGATTCAGGAGGGATAAGAAATAAGAGATACACACAAAGATAAAATAGAGATCAGGAGTAGAATTTATTATATAAAAAAATTAGGGTAGTAATCATAATCTCAGGACTGAAGCTAAAATAAATTTAAAAGATACTAAACTATATGTAAGCTATATTAATCAATATTGTTTTAAACTATTTAATATAATTTGACAGCAGAAGGTAGAAATATTGCTGTGGTGTAGTAAATAATGAGTTGGTAGTTAGAAAAATATGGAAAAAGTTGTACCTATGAAGAAAGATGTTATCTACCTTTGGAGAAGCAGAGGACCAACAGACATAATATGGACTTACAAAGATGCATATAAATGTGGATGTGTATTATTATTGATATCTATATTTATATGTAGATGCATATGCATGTATATGTGCATATATATCTGTTAATATGTATGTGTGTTTGCACACATAGTTATTTGTAGCCTTTGACTGCGGGGAAGGGAAGTAAGAGAAGAAAGTACACAGGAAGTAATATGAATATTAAAAATATATGCATCAAGTAGTATAGCACCTACATTTTTAAAGTTAAGTGAGTTATGAGAATAAATAGATAATAAGATTATATTACTGGGGGCAACTACATCTTCCTCTATTAGAAATACATAAATCTAAGAAAAACAAGCAAGAAAAATCTAAGGAGATTGGAAAAGATATAATAGAATTCTGGATAAAATTGAATAGGAATAGAAAGGGATACCTTTTTTCTCAGTGGTACATGACACCTACACAAAATTCAGCCATGTTTTAAGACATATAAAACTACAAAATGAAACTCAAGAAGGCAGAAGTATTAAACACATTTTTTTTCAGACCTTGATGTAATGAAAATCCCGTTTAACAAAAGACTGTGGAAATCAAGATTTAAAATTAATTAAAAACTAAATAATCTAATACTAAAGAATGAATTGTCAAAGAACAAATCATAGAAACAATCAATAATTTAATTAAAGAGAATGACAACAATAAGACAAAACAAAATGAGACAAAATATGAAAATTTATGGGAGGTAGCCAAATAATATTTAGGTGAAAATTTACATCTCTAAATGCACAGATCAATAAAATAAAGAAAGAGTAGATCAATGAATTGGGTATGCACTTAAAAAAAAAAACTGGGAAAAGAACAAATTAAAAAACCCCAATTAAAAACCAAACTAGAATTTCTGAAAATCAAAGGAGATATTATTAAATCTAAAGTAAGAAAATGATTGAATTGATAAATAAAACAAGGAGGTGTTTTTTTTTAAACACACACATACACAATGGAATTAATCATCGATTAATGTGATTTTTTAAGAAAGAAGAAACCCAGTATCAAATTACCAATATCAAAAATGAAAAGGATGAATTCACCATTAATGAAGAAAAAATTAATGAAATAATTTTGCCCAATTGTATGTCAATAAATCTGGTAATTTAAGTGAAATGGATGAATATTTATGAAAATATATATTGTGTAGATTAACAGAAAAGGAAATAGAATACTCCATCTTAAAAATAGAAATTGAACAATCAGTGAGCTCCAATAAATTTTAAATTATCTCTTCTAGATGTATTTAAGTTCAGTTGTTATCCCAATGATTTAATTTTTTTCTATTTTTTTCTTCTTTTGATTTTGTTTGATTGATTCTTGATGTTTCATAGAGTCATTAGTTTCCACTTGCCCAATTCTAATTTTTAAGGAATCATTTTCTTCAGTTAACTTTTTTATCTCCTTTACAATTTGGCCAGTTCTTATTTTTAAGGAGTTATTTTCTTTTTCCAAGTTATTGAGTCCCTTTTCTTGATTCTCTTGCATAACTCTCATTTCTTTTCTCAGTTTTTCTTCTACTTCTCTTATCTCATAAAATCCTTTATGAGTTATTCCAGGAATGGGTGGTGGTGGTATGAGATCAATTCATATTTCTCTTTGAAACTTTCCATGAAGGCATTTTAATATCATTGTCCTCTTCTGAGTTTGTGTTTTGATTTTCTCTATTGCCATAATAGATTTCTATAATCAAGGTTTTTTGATTTTGTTTTATTTTTTTACTCATTTTCCAACTTATTTTTTTTTTAACTTTTAAAATTGAGTTCTATTCCTGGATACAAGAGGGACTGCCTCAAGATTCTTTTGCAGGGTTGGGGACAGGGATTCAGACTTTCCATGCTGAGGCCTCCAGGACTGATACTTTGCAGGTGTGCTATGGGTTATCTGACCAGGTCTAACTGGCTGGGCTGGGGATCTGTCAGACTTGAGCATTAGCTTGCTATGTTGCAGATGGAAAATTCATAGCAGACTCCCTTTTCTTCTGCTTGCTGAGCCAGAATTGAAAGGCCACTTGTGCTAATATGTGCAAGAACTGGGGCTCCCTCTGCTTTGCCCCAGACACTACCTGCATTTGGCTGTGTTTCCCCTTTTGCACAATTGACAATACTTTCCTTTAGTCCTTCTGAGTTATCTTTGTGTCCATGTATGGGTTCTGTTGCTCCAGAATTCTTTTTGAGGTGTATCTCAAAATTCTTTCAAGGGAAATTCGCAAAAGGAAGGCAGTTTTCTGCCTTTTTTTCACCATCTCAGCAAGAATAATTCTAATACTATATAAATTTATTTGAGAAAATAGGCAAAAGAGTCCTACCAAATATCTTTTATGACACAAATATGGTGCTGAAACCTAAACCACTACAAATATAAACCCAAGAATTATAGGAACACAATTTAAAAATATTTTTCACACAAATAGATTCAGATCTAAACAATTGGAGCAATATTAATTGCTCATGGGTAGGCTAAGTCAATACAGCAGTAGATCTGGAATTAGAGAATCAGCAGTACCAGTTGTGGGCTTTGGAAGCAGCTGTGACACTCAATGCCATGGTCAAAAAGAGATTCTCTTGAAAGAACTTTAAATTATGCTCTTTCATCTTTTTTTTACCCAATTGAATTCTAGTTTTGAAATTTATTGCATATATGAATTTGGGTGGTCTTAGTTTCTCTATTTGTAAAATAAAGGTATTCAGTTGTTATCTCTGAGGTCCAATTTGAAAGCCTTAAGAATTTCTGGGAAGTTTAAAAAATAATCCACATCTGTCATTTTATTAGTATAAGAAATTCCATCTACTAGTAGAAATACAAAACTACTCTGCAATTTATAATTGGAGATTCTGACGGTTTAAGTGACTCACATCTAGTATGTCACAGGAAGGATATGTTTCTATGCAGTCCTGAAGCTGAACCCATATATCTACCTCCTGTTACATCATGCTGCTCTGATGCCTCTGAATATAAAAGAGGAAAAAAGTAATTTAGGTTCCCTACAGAACTTGCATTCTACTGGGAAGGCACAATATGTACACAGATAATAAATAAATAAATGCAACATACAAATAATAATTTTAGAAGAGAGAAAGTACAGACAACTAGGAGGAAACAGAAAAGGTCTTATGCAAGGAGATGACAACAAACTGAGCTTCTAAGGAAAATAGAAATTTAAAGAGGATTGCCACTAAAAATACTGTTATCTAACCAAATTTTTCTGCCAAGGAATTTAGTATAGCATTCTGTATATAAAAGGTTTTGAAATGTTTATTTAGTTGAATTTGTTGAATTCAACTGGAATATTTAGCCAATAGAAAATTGCCAAGTAATTGTTTAAAAGACATATTTTAAAAGTTGTGTAGAATTAATTAAAGTGAGACATTTGAGTTTCCATATTATATAACACTAAGATTTGTAGTTAAAGGAACAGGATTAAGAATAACATGCCTTCTCTTCTACTTTATCTACTAACTGCCGAAAGCATCATAAAGACAGAATCCCTTTCTTTTATCTCCTCTCAAGACATAATAATAATAGTAGTAGTAGTAGTAACTGACATTTACATAATATGGTATGACTTTTCATTTGATGCTTTAAATAAATTTTACCTGCACTGTTCTTTTAAATTTTCTATCCTGGAATTCACAGATGCATTGTCAATGAGATGTTTTCATTCCATAAATAACTTGGAATTTATTCTCTTTTATATCTAGTTGGTGTTTGTTTATTTTAAAGAAATATTTCAGTTTACACAGGATTATGGAGGGGAAACGATGACTCAGCATTTGTACTCCATCCTCCAAAAAGGGCTACTGTAAAATTTCTGAACAAGAATAATTATTGCTAATTATTGTGCATAAAATAGCACTCTACTACTTCCAGATGAGGAAAAGGAAGTCTATAGTGCTTATGCCATAATTAGGTTGAGAAGATAAACTGGATACCTTTCTAGTTCATAAACATACTTCATTGTATTCTTCTTTATTTTTTTTCCTCCTTTCATATTTTCCTAACTACAGTCTGGTTTACTATTGTACTTTTCCTATGTTAGAAATATAACTTATCCTGTAATGACTCATTTAGGGAGAAGCAGCATGGTATAGTGGAAAGTAAACGGAATCTATAGTTAAATCCTGACTCTGCCATATGTGACTTTGGGCTAATTTTAAAAAGTTTTTCATGTATAAAATGGAGATAATAAATATATGCTCTGTGGATCTCACAATTATGGGCTAAAATAAGGCTCCACTGATACTGACAGATGTTAAGTGCTAAACAAATAAAAAACTATGAAAATAATAATAGTGTGTAAATTCATTAGATCCTACCTTCCTTGCTAGCTTTTTTTCTTTTCAGCTAAACTCTTTGAAAAAAGTCCTGTAAACTAGATGCCTACATTTTCCTCCTCTCACTTTCTTCTAAACCTTCTACAATTTGGCTTCCAAATTCATCATTTAACTGAGATTGTTTTTTTCCAAGTTTTCAAGAGATTTATAGTATAACCTGCTATTGGTTTCATGGAGGGCAAAATTGGGCTCTCAATCTTTTTAATACCTTTTCCTTTTGGGAAAAGGTCCACTTATCAGCTCAGGGTTGGGTCTTTTCTTTGGTCATCTCTTCCTCTCATCTCCTCTTTGTCTTTATGGAGACTGGGTAGATGAGGGGAATAGGTGACTATCAGACATTAGTCAATCACAGTAACAATTTGATGTAGGTAAACCTTCCTGTTTTTCAAATGTGGCTTTTTCTAAAACAATTGCAAAATGTTACTTCGCTTTTTATATACTTAAACCATTGTTTTTCCTTCCACGAAAAGGTTACCACCAGAACAGAATCTGTCAGTTTTATCCAGAATAGTACTTAATAGCATAGGTTCCTAGGAAGAGCCAGAATGAAGGATCTGTCTTCAAAGTGTCAGACAAGGAAGATAAAGATTCCAAAGTCAACACAATCTATGACAGCAGCTCAAAAATAATTGAAATAATAGATACCAGATATAAATTCATATCCACAAGCTTTCAGAACTCAAACAGTAAATTGCCTTCTAAGAATCCTAAACAACAATGCAATAGAACTTGTCTGGGTTGAATTGCTAGTTGGACCAAGTTTGCTGAGATAAAAAATGAAATGAAGCAGCCTAAACTTTGCCTCAGTAGCAGTAGGGGAAAAGATGAATGGAGGGTAAAAAAAAATGGATTAGATATATAATAAAAGCTTTATTAATCCTTGTATGAATTATAGTAAGAACTCAGAGATTTAGTTTAAGAATAGCAGTTTGAATAAGAGAAACAGACCAAATGGTGCCTGATTCTTCAGTTCTTCATTAATTAGTGAAGAATGAATGTCTGAATGAATGTCTTTGAATTATAATCTTTTAAATGCAGAAAATGCGGTGTGCATGAGCACTCTTGCAGAAAAAAACTATAGAACTCTGATAGGACCTTAGAAATAGCATGGTATTGTGGGGGAAACCCTATACCAAGAGACAAAAGGCTTGGCCAATAGTTAACTGACTGACTTTGGGAAAGTCCTTTCAAGTTTTCTGGGCCTTGATTGCTTTATTTGAAAAGTCAAGTGAAATATATAACCATTAAGGTCCATTTTATGACTTTAAAAAAACCAATTTTACTGTCAGATAGATGGTGGCAGCACATATGGAGCAACCAGATCTACTAGTTATTTTTTAGAAAGATTTTATGAAGGAAATGCATGTGTAAAGGTAACCCTTTTAAGATAAGCAGATTATTTTAATTACCTGAAACAGAAATTTTAAAAACTAAATCAGGGAAACAAAAATAAGAAAGGAAGTTTTTAATTGGGAAGGAGGAATTTTTGAGTCAAATATCTCTAAAAAGTATAAAATATACAGGAAACTAATACAATTATATAAAAATCAAGGGCCATTCCCTACTGCATGAGTAGTCAAAAGGTACAAAAAGTTCTCAAAAGTAGAATCCCCAATATTTATAATCACTAAAAGATTACCAATTAATAATAAGAATAATGCAAATCAAAATAATTTTGACATTTAACCTTACATCTAGAAAATTGGTCTAGTATAGTACTGCTACCCAAATGAACCCTATACTGTACCACTTTTTACCCAATGCCCAGTCAATATATTTGTGATACTAAAGCAGCCTCAAAATTAATTAGGAGGATTAGGTTTGTCATTTTTATATTCACTGGCTTGGGAAAAGATTCTAACTAAGTAGTATCAATTATAATGCTAACTGAAGGTAAAGACAAATGCTTGGGTCTCCTCAAAAGGGAAAGGGAACATACTGCTAAATAGTATGTTTATTTGTAGATAGAAAGCAAATCCTGGTGCATATTAATAGAGACATTTAAACTGGTTTCAGTAATTTAACTTATAACTATGACTGCAATATGTTAGAAAATGAATAGGTAATTACCATAACATAAAATCATTTTGCAAGACTTTTTAACATTTTGCTTCTGATAGGTGCTGTTTGATCATTTCTATTATTCAAAGTATTGAAAGTGGTTGAATGCCACTGAGTAAGAACGTGTCTCTTTCTGCAAGCTGTCCAATATTATCATCTTCACTACAGTAAGAGATATCTTTTACCCATTCCCTTGTAGTATGCCATTCATGGTGACAATGTGAAAACTTAAAGTGGGCCTATTTCTGGCAATGAGTGACTTATGGTCTTGCAAAAATTAGAAATAGCAGATGTTGAAGGGGTTGTAGAAAAGCAGGCACATTTGCGACTAAGCTATGAAGGTGACCAAAAATATCCATATCCTTTGACCTGAAGGTTCCAGGCATTTTGCACAACGAGGTCAAAAAACAGGGGAAAATATTTATAGCAGTACTGTTTGTGTAGTAAAGAATTATTAGCTAATTAGGGAATGGTTAAAGAAATTGTTGAATATAAATGTAACAGGATATTATTATGCTGCACATAATAATAAACATGAAAAATTCAGAAGAGCTTTTGATAAATTTACATGAAGTGATGCAAAGCAAAGTAAATAGAACCAATTGAAATAAAATTCAGTACTCATTACTGGGTCATACCAATATAATAAAAATGGCCATACTCATACTACCAAAGGCAATTTATTGTTAATTAAATTATTAATTAATTAATTAATTAAACTATAAAAGAAATATTTTATAGAACTTAATAAATTAACATGAAATTTGTGTGAAACACAAAATATCTAAAATATCAAAGGAAGTAATGAAAAACAGATTAGATAAGGAAAAAACAGAAGGAGTGGGATTTAGTAATAAAGTGTTTGGTAAAACTAGCATATTGGAAAATAGAAAGCAGTCTGACAGAAATCTAACTCAGACCAACCTATTTCATTATATCCCACACCATAATAAATTCTAACTGAATTTGTTATCTAAATATTTAGTACAATAATATAATGGGGATTCTAATGATTCTGAATTACACTTCTTACTGTACTGTAATGTCATGAACATTACAAACTCAGAAAAGAATGAGTAAACTTACATTCATTTGTGCAAGGTAATTAGGTATACAGTATGCAGAATGACTATAGTAATACAAATAAAAATAACAGAAATGAGACTTTTCATTGAGTAAGAATGATAAGAGTTTGATCCTGAGAGATAAGGAATAATATCTCCTTCTCTTTTTTTGTTTTTGTTTTGTTTTGTTTTAGTAAGGCAATTGGGGTTAAATGACTTGCCCAGGGTCACACAGCTAGAAAGTATTAAGTGTCTCAGGACAGATTTGAACTGGGGTCTTTCTGACTTCAGGGCTGGTGCTCTATCCACTGTGCCATCTAGCTGCCCCCTCCTTCCCTTTTTTATAGAAGTTGAAGATTATAGTTGTATGAAACAGTACATACTGTCCAGTTTAATTGATTTGTGGTTTATCTTTCTTTTTTATTCTTTCTAAAAAAAAAATTATTCTTTGGGTAGGAAAAATAATAGAGATAAATCTAGAAAAAAAGGTGATCTTAAAATAAAAAAAGGCAGCAAAATTTTAAAAAATGATTTTATGATAGAAACATAGTTCATACAAAAGTATTTTTTTCTTCCTATCATTTCTCATTTAATACATTCAAATCAAGGTATATATATGTATGCAAAACATGAACTCATAAAGTTAATTATCCATGCAAGTTTAGCTTTTTTCTTTTTTCAGTAGTGTCCTAGTCTTAATGACCTCATTTGGAATTTTCTTGGCAAAATATTGTGATGGTTTGCTATTTCCTTCTCCAGATTGTTTTACAAATGAGGAAACTGAGGCAAAAAGAATTGCATGACTTGCTCAGGGTCACATAGCTAATAAATGTTTGAGGCTGGATTTGGACTCATGAAGATGGAGCTTCCTGATTCCATGGTGCTACCTAGCTGCCCATGTAATTACTTCAAATTTATACTAAGGGCAAATTTTGGAGAAGATTTTTACTGCTAGTATAGGCTTTTTTTGTGGTTGCTGTTGAATGGTATATTTATCTTTCTCAGAAGAAAGGAGACTATCAACAAATATTTGTGGAGAAAATGAAGTTTTACATCTATACCTGATTCTGAATTGTAACAGTATCATTTACTTATAACTATGACCTAATCTTACCTGGGCCTACCTCAATTTTTTCCTAATAAAATTCTGATATCAAAAAATCCAGACACCAAGTTAAAAGCATGAAAGGATTTCAATATGCATCAGAGAGTACACGTCTATCAAAATGCCAAATTATTGAAGCACAGAAATAGAAAACAAGCTAATAGCACTGATTCCAGAACCTTTCTTGTTTTCTCTGATGGCAGTTTTCCTTATTTGAGATCTTGGCACCTAATTTTAAACTACAACATTCATTAGGTTGGAAAGGTAAACATCATTTTGTGATTGTATTTAAAATTATTATTCACAAAAGCTGCTTTCAGTAGAATTTCAGAGCTTACAAGGGCCTTTGCATTAATTTATTTCAAGCCCACAGATGAAGAATTTAAAGACCATAGAGATTAAAAATTTTGTCCAAAGTTACCCAGCTTGTCAGTGGCAGAGGTAGGAGTAGCACACTGAATTTCATAAACAAAAATTGCTGTTTTAAAAAGTTATTTTGAAACTGAAGAGATCTCATCTTTAAGTTGTCCACATTAAAAACTGCAGGCTTCATATTTACAGAAGGCTTTCAGTAAATGATTTCCTGGAGGCCAAAATTTTTTATGTTTAACTCATATTTAGGGCTATTTTTCTGATATCATAAATTCCATTAAAATAAAATTTGTCAAGCAAATAACATCAGATACTTATTAATCAGTGCTCACAGACAACTCTTTAACAGACCAATAACATTTATAATGTACTTGCCTCCCTTTGTTTTTCTGTCTATCAGTTGCTGGAAGAAAGCTAATGTTTAGCTTCTTACCCAAAGATTTTCATGTTGAGCTGGGAAAATGAATATCTACTATTTAATTTTTATGCATCTTCATATGCCCTTATTGGTGTCACATCCTTTCCTGATCTCAAACTTTAAAAATCCAATTTCAGACTCATGGATCAGAGACTTTTCTTGTAAATTCTATGTAGGAGAAAATATTTGGTAGAAAAGTTAATACTTCCTTACTTTTATTATCAATCAAAATAGTAATTGCTTTTCCTTTGATCTCTTAAATAAAAAGTTATATGGCTTCTGCCTTCTAGCAGTTATTTAAAATGTAAAATTTTACATGATTCAAACATTACATCACTTCAGGACATACTGATTAATGAGGTCCAGTCTACCTGGTGAGAACATCCAAATATTTAAGAAAAAGAAAGTAAGGAACAAAAAGACAATATGCTTTACTGAAGCAGGACAAGAGAGCTTTCGATCTGGTATTAGAGGATCTGGATTTGAATCCCAGCTTTATTATGGTAAGATGCCCTTAACTTCATACCAAAAATGTCTCTGATGTTGAACTAGGATGATGACTATCTGCTAATGCTCATTTTAAATGCTCATTGTCACTTAATATCTCTGGATGTTAATTTGTCTATCTGTAAAATGAAAAAGTTGAACTAGATGGCCTTTAAGTCACCTTCTTGCTTCAAATAAGTCTATGAACTATGATTTCTGTTCTTCCTCAAAAAGATTCTACATGGCTAGAAACTGGAAACTGAGTGGATGCCCATCAGTTGGAGAATGGCTGAATAAATTGTGGTATATGAATATAATGGAATATTATTGTTCTGTAAGAAAGAACCAACAGGATGATTTCAGAAAGGCCTGGAGAGACTTACACGAACTGATGCTGAGTGAAATGAGCAGGACCAGGAGATCATTATATACTTCAACAACAATACTATATGATGACCAGTTCTGATGGACCTGGCCATCCTCAGCAATGAGATCAACCAAATCATTTCTAATGGAGCAGTAATGAACTGAACCAGCTATGCCCAGCGAAAGAACTCTGGGAGATGACTAAAAACCATTACATTGAATTCCCAATCCCTATATTTTTGCCACCTGCATTTTTGATTTCCTTCACAAGCTAATTGTACAATATTTCAGAGTCTGATTCTTTTTGTACAGCAAAATAACGGTTTGGTCATGTATACTTATTGTGTATCTAATTTATATTTTAATATATTTAACATCTACTGGTCATCCTGCCATCTGGGGGAGGGGGTGAGGGGTAAGAGGTGAAAAATTGGAACAAGAGGTTTGGCAATTGTTAATGCTGTAAAGTTACCCATACATATAAACTGTAAATAAAAGGCTATTAAAAAAAAAAAAAAGACAAAAAGATTCTGCCTTAAGATATCAGGTTCAATTTGCATATTTTTCCTTTTATTTATTCTTTTCTTTATTTATTTTTAGGAAAAAAATGTTCTGATACAAATTAAAAACTATAAATAGTGGTGTTGAAGCTAGCTCATACTGACTCTTAAAAGCTTATTGATTGTTAAATTCTCAGGAATTTTGTTATTAAGTTATTTTAAATAAAGCCAGTCCAGAGCTCAATCAATTCTTGTACTGATTATCTTATTTGTTAAAAATAATTAGCATCAACCACAGTAGAACAGATTTTTTAACACCTTAGTATCTGTTTTAAATGCATCAACAATTCAATAATGAATAATGAATAGTGAACTTAATGAAATTTTGTTTTGATGCAGTGCAATGCTGGAGAGAAAAAAGTCTGGAGTAGCTATAAAGTTGTTAGAAAATTTTCTTTTCATAATATAATGGGGCAACAAACAAACAAATATGTAGAAACAAGCAGTATACATGATAAATAGGAAATAAGCAATTTTAACTAGCACTTAAAGGAAGCCAGTGAGTCCACTAGGTGGAGATAAGGAGAAAGAGCGCTGGAGGAGAGAAACATGGAGAACAGCCAGAGAAATGAAGACAAGGGATAGAGTGTCTTGTTCAAGGAATACCAAGAAAATAACTATTAGGAGTAAGAAGAAGGAATACTTTTTTTTTAAATTAAAGCTTTTTATTTTCAAAACATATACATGAATAATTTTCACCCTTACAAAACCTGTGTTCTAATTTTTTCCCTTCTCTCCACCTCTCTGCCCTAGATGTGCAATTCTTCTATACATATTACCACAAATATCATGCTGCACAAGAAAAATCAGATCAAAAAGGGAAAAAAAATGAGAAAGAAAACAAAAAGTCAGCAAAACAACAATAAAAAATGAAAATTCTATGTTTTGATTTACACTCAATCCCCACAGTCCTATCTCTGGATGCAGATGGCTTTCTTCATCACAAGATTATTAAAAGTGGCCTGAATTATCTCATTATTGAAGAGAGCCACGTCTATCCTAATTGATCATGATATAATCTTTCTATTGCTGTGTATAAAGATCTTCTGATTCTAGCTCATTTCACTTAACATCAATTCATGTAAGTCTCAAGGAGTAGGAATACTGAAAAGGTAGGAGAGGGTTAGGTTATGAAGGACTTTGAAGATCAAGCAGAGAATTTTGTAGTTAAGCCTGGAAGTGACAGTCATTAAGTTAATTAAATGCCTAATTGAAACATAACATGGTCAGAACTTCAATTTAAGGAAAATCAGATTAGTGGCTGAATGGAGAATGGATTAGAAATGGGGAGAGACTTAAGGCTAGCAAAATGACCAACAAGCTATTCAAATATCTTAGCATAGGAGATGAAGCAACCCTACCAATAGACTATTTAAATCATCTAGGATTCAGATGATGGGGATGAGAGAGAGGGTTTAGGAGGAAACATAAATTTGGTTTTAGCCGTGTTCTACGGCACATCCAGTTTGAGATATCTGAAAGCTAATTGAAGAGGTGAGATAAAAGATCAATAGAGAGGTTCAGGGTGCAAAGAGAAATTTGAGATTTACCAATATAGAGAGAAGATTAAATGCATGGGAGTTGATGAGTTCACCAAGTGAAGTAGTATAGAAGGAGAAAATAAAAGTGCCTAGGACAAAACTTTAAGGGATACCTAGAGTTAGAGAGAGTGGTCAAGATGGGGATTCAGCAATTAAGAGAGAGATAGAGTGGTCAATAGATAGGAAGAGAGCCAAGCAAGAGTGAGAGTGTCATCCTGAAAATCTAGAGAGAAAAGAGGATCATGGAGGAGAGAATGATCAATAGTATCAAAAGATGTAGAGGGGTCAAGGAGAATGAGAACTGGGAAAAGGCTAATAGTTTTGGCAACTAATAGTTCATCAATAACTTTGAAAAGAGCAGTTCTCATGGAATGGTGTAGTCAAAAGCTGGATTTTAAGAAAGTAAGGAGAAAAGGAGAGAAAAGAAAGTGGAGGCATTTATTGTAGATGACCTTTTCTAGGAGTTTAACCACAAAAGGCAGAAATGATATAGGATGATAGTTTGCAGGTTATAAGGATTAAATGAGGAATTTTAAAGAATGTTTAAGAAGATTTCTTAGAGTTTCTCTTGCTTAGGACTAATCCTTCATATAATCCACCATCTCTTATAATTTCTCCTTTTCTTCTTTCCCTCCTAGTTCTCTGTTGAGTAAAATTTATTCTGTGCTCAGCTCTTTATATGTTCACTTTTTCTTCCTTTGACCAGTTCAAATGAGAATTAATTAGGTTTGTGTCATCTGCTCGCTTCATCAGTTCTTCCTTATTTATATAGATTTCTTCTTGTGAATCATATTTGTGAGGATCTCTCCATTCTTCCTCTCCCTTCCTCACCCCCGTCAGTCTCTTCCTCATCTTTTCCATTTTTCTTTTAAAAGCATCAAAATATAATAACCATTCCCAGGCTGTCTGTCAAATTAGACTCCTTTCATGACCCTTGAGGATGACAGAGTTCTGAGGGACTACATATATCATCTCCCTGTATAAGAACAAAAATAGTCTAAGTTAACCTTAAGTCCTATATTTCATTAAAATTTGCTTTTTCTTCCTATGGGATTATTCTCAGTTTTGCTAAATGAGTTATTCTTGGTTATAAGTCTAGATTTTTTGCCACTTAGCAAATCATACTAAAGCTTTCCACTCCTACTTTGGAATTTCTTTCAGGAGATGACAAGTGGATTATTTCTCCTTCTATTTTGCCCTCTAGTTTTAAGAGATCTGAGGAACTTTATTATTTCTTGAAATATAAGATATAAACTCTAAGGATGGGATGACATGCTACATTATTTCATTTGGTGATCTCACTAGCTCTCTTGGATTCAGTGATCATTCTTATTCTGTCTTTCAAATATACTCATTTATAATTTAGTAAAAATACTAAATATATAATTGCTGATCCTCCAGTCTTGCATATACAGTTGCCTTTAGATATCTAGCTGCTTAGATGTCCTATAAACATCTTAAATTCAACATGTCCAAAATTCAAATCATTACCTTTCTCTTAAGCCCTCCCTCCCTAACAAACTTCCCTACTACTGCTAAAGGCAATACAATCCTCCCAGTTCTCCACATTTTCAACTTAAGTGTCCTCCTCAATGCTTTACTCTCTCTCATCCCTAATACTTAATCTGTTAGCAAGGCCTATTGATTTTGGCTTTTTAATACTTCTCAAATATATCTTCTTCTCTCCTCTAATACTGGTACCACACTGGTGCAGACTTAATCTCCTCATACTGGACTTGTATTAATAATCTACTGATGGGTTGTCTGTCATAGGTTCCCCACTCCAGTATATCTTCTTCCCACCTGTCAAAGTGACTTTCCTAAAGTACATATTGAACCACATTTCTCCACATATACTCAATAAACTCCATTGCTTCAGGATCAAATATAAAACCCTTTATTTGTTATTTAACAAAAAACCTGCTGTCCCTCTCAACCTTCTCAGTCTTCTTACATCTTCCATCCCTAAAAGTTTAATCTAGTCCAATATCACTGGCCTTCTTGAACAAGACACTCCATTTTCTGATTCTGTCATTTTCATTGACCGACCGCCTCATGTATGGAATGTGCTCCTTCCTCCTCCTCACCTCCTGGCTCCCCTGGATTATTTAACGTTCCAGTTAAAATATAGGAATACAAATTTCTATGGGAAACCCTTTTGATTCCTATTAATTCTAGTACTTTCCTTCTGTTTATTATTTCCAACTTATAATGTATATTGCTTGTATACATAAGTGTTAACATACTATTTCCCCTGTAAAACTGTAAACTTATTGAGGGCAGATATTGTCTTTTTTTTTTTTTTTTTTTTTTTTTTTTTTTTGTAATCTCAGTACTTTTAGCACAGTGCCCAGCAGTTTGCAGGTAGCTGATTTTTAAATTTTCTCTTCTCAAGATGTTTCTCAGGTCAATTTTGTAGGCAATATCTTCATTTTTTGTACTTTGTAAATCTTTTGATTTTTTAAAAACATTCCCTATGATCTTATAGAGTGATTTGGTTTTGTATGCAATACTTTGATTTTCTTCTACTTTTAAGTCTTTTGACTTTTTGTCAGATGGAACTAATAATTAATTTATTAATTTCTAATTTTCAGAAGCTTGCTCTAATTCTCAGGGAGTTTGTTGCTTTGGGAAAGATCCTCTTTGCCAAGGTGTCAATTCTTTTTACAATCCTTTCTTTTATAACATATTTCATTTCTATTTTTTCCCCTCTAATGTTATTTTTTTCATAAAATTTTTTTGACTCTCTTGAAACTCGATCTATCTCCTCCAGTAATTGAAGTAAATTTGTGCCCAAACTATGTTTTTCCTTTGAGGCTTTGCTTAGAAATATTTTGTAATCATTCTCTTTTTCTGGATTTATGTCTTGAATAGCTTTATTTCTATAACACTTTTTATGGTGAGTTTTTTTTTTTTTTTTTTTTTTGCTCATACTTTTAGTCTATTTTCTGATGTCAGATTTCAGGTTAGGGACAAGCTCTGTGCATTTTTTGGGAAATGTCTGAAGTGGTATTGCTTCTGCTGCAGTTTTGTTTGTTTTTTTTTTTTTTTTGGGAAGCAATACCACTTCAGACATTTTTTGGGGGGGGGGCGGTGGGGAGGATATTGAGTGCTGTACTATTCCAGAATCTCAGAGCCAGCTCAAGTTGGGCACTTATAAGGTGTTTTCTGTATTGCTTTGGTGTTGGGTTTTTTTGGTTTGTTTTTGTTTTATTGGAAAGAGGGAAGGTCACTGTTATTTCTTCTTCTTATTCTGCCATCTTGACTACAACTCCATTATTAAACATCTGGATGACCACTTGTTATCTGTGTTAGCAAGGAAAGAAATAAGCATTTATTAAGTGTCTACTATATGCCAACTTCTGTGCTAAGCACTTTACAAGTATTGTCTCATTTGATATTTACAAAATTATTATTATCTCTGTTTTACAGTTGATGAAATTGAGACAGTTAAGATTAGATTTGATTTGGGATTTACTGACTACAGGCCCAAAGTTTATCACCTAACAGTGGAGAGTCTTGTGGGGCATAAGTTGGACCAGATAGCCCCTAACATTTGTTAGTATTTTAACAAATACTAAAATAATTTGATTCAGTGATTACTCAGTACTCTTCCTAGGACTAGGGTTATTTTTATGTACCTAAAAAGATCTAAAATAGCAGATTCATTTTTATACCCATCCGACTGTTAGTTTTTTTTTTCCCCTTAAATACAGTTAAGAAGTTTTCATTATCAATCCTGTTATTAAGAATGAAAGACAAGAGAATTTTAAGTTAACAAAAATCAAACTTAAAATTGTGCTAAAGTCAGAAGTTATTCTGGGAAGGTTAATGAATCTATATTTTTACATCATTTGATACCCATTTAAAACAGGTAGGCAAAAATTAAAATATATTTTACATATATCCAAAGTGCTTTTTGATGCATATAAATTAGAAAGGCTAATTACCTAGATTCATAATGATGGCATTTCTGATAGAAAAAAATATATATTTAGGGAAAGAAGGAAAGATAGAAGGAAGGAAGAAAAGAAGGAAGGAGAGAGGGAAGGAGGGAAGAAAGGGAAAAAACATATTTAGATAACATGAGTTCCCTCTGTAGAAATGGATTGCATTTTTCATCATGAATCCTTGGAAATTGTCTCAGAAAATGATTATATTACTGAGAATAGCTAATTCATTCACAATCCTTCATCATACAATATTGTTTTTACAATGAACAATATTTTCCTGCTTTTGCTCATTTCATTTTGTATCAATTTATGTAAGTCTTTCCAGGTTTTTCTGAAATCATTCTTGTTTGTCATTTCTCATAGCATAATAATATTCCATTATAATCATATACCACAACTTGTCTAACCATTTCCAAAATAAGGGGCATCACCTCAATTTCCAGTTTTAGCCACCACACAAAGAGCTACTAAAATATTTTTGTACAAATAGGTTCTTCCCCTAACCTCTTTTTAAAAAATACCTTTGGATATAGACTAATATTTCTGGGTCAAAGAGTATGCATAGTTTTATAGTCTTTTGGGTATAGTTTCAA
The DNA here is from genome assembly GCF_902635505.1 of Sarcophilus harrisii. Classification (NCBI taxonomy): domain Eukaryota; kingdom Metazoa; phylum Chordata; class Mammalia; order Dasyuromorphia; family Dasyuridae; genus Sarcophilus; species Sarcophilus harrisii. The sequence continues at coordinate 202,338,628 of NC_045426.1, forward strand.
ATTGATTTCCAGAATGATTAGATCATTATAACTCCACATATTTAATATCTCAGTTTTTCCACATCCTCTCCAACATTTACATTTTCCCTTTTTGTTATATTAGTTAATCTGATGTGTATGAGATGATTCAGATTTCTCCAATCAATAGTGAGTTAGAGCATTTTTTTCACATGACTATAGATAGCTTTGAATTCTTTGTCTAAAAACTGTCAGTTCATATCCTTTGAGGATTTATCAATTGGAGAATGACATGTATTCTTAGAAATTGGAATCATTTCTCTATAATATGAGAAATGAGGCCTTTATTAGAGATACCACCCCCACATTTTTGCTTTTCTTCTAATTTGGGTTGCAATGGCTTTGTTTGTACAAAAAACATTTGAATTTTATATAATCAAAATTATCCATTTTGTATTTCATAATGCTCTCTATATCTTGTTTGGTTCTAAATTCTTTTCTGATTCATAAATCTGATAAGTAAGTTGTTTCCTGCTCTCCTAGTTTTCTTTTGCTATCAAAATTTATGTGAAAACGATGCACCTTTTTTGACATTATTTTAGAATACAATGTGAGATGTTGATCTTTACCTAGTTCCTGCCATACTGTTTTCCAGTTTTCCCAGTCAATTTCAGTCCCAGAAATTTCAGTCAAATAATTAGTTTTTATTCCCAAAGTTTGAATCTTTGACTCTATCAAACACTAGACTTATAAGGCATTTAAAGTACAATGTAATCTATTCCACTGATTCACTACTTTATTTCTTAGCCAGTACTATATTGTTTTGATAATTGCTACTTTATAATATATTTTGAAATCTGGTAAGGTTAAATCAACTTCCTTCATATTTTTTCCCATTGATACTTTTGATGGTTTTAACTTTTTTTTCTTCTAGATTCTTTTTTTCTTTCATCTTCCACATGGCCCTTTCTTCTAGTTCTATAAAAGAATTTATTTGTTAGTTTTGTTAGTTAATTTTTTTGTTAGTCTTATTCAGTGGCACTGAATAAGAATAATTTAGATAGAGTTTTCATTTTTTTATTACTTTGGCTTAGTCTACCCATGAGAAATTAATATTTTCCCAATCATTTAGCTCTGACTTTATTTGTATGACAGGTATTTTGTAATTGTGTTTATATAGTTCCTGGATTTGTTTTGGCAGGTAGATTCCTAAGTATTTTCTGTTGTCTACAGTTATTTTAAGTGAAATTTCTCTTTCTTGCTTGATGTTGATTGTTGGTAACACACAAAAATGCTGAAGATTTATGCAGATGTATTTTATGTCTACAACTTTTCTAAAAAAGTTTTTAATTATTTCAACTAGTTTTTGAGTTGACTCGCTAGGATCCTCCAAGTATACAATCATGTCTTCTACAAAGAGTGATAGTTTTGTTTCATCATTGCCTAATTTTATTCCTTCAGTTTCATTTTCTTCTCTTATTTTTACAGCTAACATTTATAGTACTATCTTGAATAAAAGTGGTGATGATGATTGTCTTTGCTTCACCCTTGATTTTATTAGGAAGACTTGTAGTCTATCTTCATTATGGATAATGCTTGCTGATGGTTTTTAAATAAATGTTACTTAACATTTTAAGATAAGCTTCATCTATTCTTTAGTTCTCAAGTGTTTCAAAAAGGAATGGATGTTGTATTTTGTCAAAGTTCCTTTTTTTGCATCTATTGAGATAAACATAGGATTTCTGTTGATCTTGTTAATGATGTGTTCAATTATGCTGATTGTTTTCCTAATACTGAAGCAACTTTCCATTCCTGGTATAAATCCCACTGATCATAATATATGATCCTTGGGATAAAACTCCTTGCTAATATTTTATTTAAAATTTTGCATCAATATTCATTTGAGAAATTGGCCCACCATTTTCTTCTTTTTTTGTTCTTCTTAGTTAGGTATCAGCATGATTTTTTTTTTTTGTCATAAAAGCAGTTTGGTAGGACTCCTTTGCCTATTTTCCCAAATAGTTTATATAGCATTGTAATTTATTATTCTTTAAATGTTTGGTAGTATTCACTTGTGAATCCATCTTGTCCTGAGTCATTTTGCTTTGGGAATTCATTAATATTTTTTTCAGTTTCCTTTTTCTAAGATTGGGTTATTTAAGCATTCCACTTCCACTTCTGTTAATCTGTGCAATTTATATTTTTTTAAACCTTCATCCATTTCACTTAGACTGTCAGATTGATTGGTACATAATAGGGCAAACTAGTTTCTCATATTAGTTTTAATTTCCTCTTCTTTGGTAATGAATTTGCCTCTTTCATTTATGATACTGGTGCTTTGATGTTCTTTTTTGCTTTTTAAAATCAATTTAGGCAGTGTTTATCTTTCCCTATAAAACCAGCTTCTGGTTCTAATTCAATTATTTTCTTACCTTCAATTTTATAAATTTTTCTTTTGATTTTTAGGATTTAAATTTGGTATTTAATTTGGTAATTTTATCTGTTCTTTTTCTAGTTTTCTTTTTACTTGCATGCCCAATCAATTGATTTGCTCTTTGTCTATTTTATTGTATAAGAAATTAGAGATAGAAATTTTTTCCTAAGTACTACTTTGACTGCATCACACAAATTTTGGTATGTTGACTCAATTGTTATCATTCTCTTTAATGAAATTATTTATTGTTTCTATGACTTGGTCTTTGACCCAATTATTCTTTAAGATTAGTTTATTTAGTTTTCAGTTAATTTTAAATAATCTATCTTTCCATGGACCTTTATTGAATATAAATTTTGTTGCAATATGATATGAAAAGGATGCATTTAATATTTCTGCCTTTTCTGCAGCAATGTTTTCTAAATTGGTGGTGATTTTTTAATGTCCAAATACATAGTCATTTTTGTATAGTTGTCTTGTACTTCTATGCAAATGACATGTTCCTATTCTGTTTTTTGTTTTGTTTTGTTTGGCAAGCTATTGGGAGTAAGTGACTTGTCCAGGGTCACAGAGGTAGAAGGTGTTAAGTGTCTGAGATCAGCTTTGAACTCAGTTTTCCTTCTGACTCCAGGGCCTGTAGTCTATCCATTAGATTCCCTATTCTTTGGTATTCTCATTATTTTTTCTCCAGAAAATGTTATTCATCCCCTTAATTTATTTCTTGTTTATTTTGTTAGACTTACCTAGCTCTGAAAGAGGAAAGTTGAGGTCCCTCACTGGTATACTTTTATTGTCTATTTCCTCCTATAATTCATTTAACTTCTTTTAAAAATATAGATGCTATATTATTTAGCAAATATGTGTTTACTGTTTATTTTGCTTTACTGTCGAGGTACTTTTTAGCAAAATGTTATTTCCTTGCTCATTTTCTTTTAGTTATATCTATTTTTGCTTTTGTTTGCCTGAAATTGTGATTTCTACCTTGCTTTATTTGTATTTCAGGTAAAGCATAATAGATTCTTCTCCATTACCTTACCTTTACTCTACATTTGTCACTGTAGTTCTAATGTGTTTTAGGGAAACACAGAAATATAAGATTCTAGTTTTTAATCCGTTCTACCATTTTCCATTTTATGGGTAAGTTCATCACATTAACATTTACACTTGTTATAATTAAATGTATTTCCCCCATTTTTCCTCTTGTTTACCTTTTGCTCTCCCTTAACCTTCACTCTGTTTCTCCTCACTTCTGATCATTGCCCCCCCCCATCTGCCTCTTTTCTATGAGTCTCTCCCTCTTTCTCTTATCTCCATCCCTTTTTATTTCTCTACAGAGTAAGTTACATTTCTAAATATCCAACTTAGTATGTGTATCATTTCCTCCTTGAGCCAATTCTGATGAGGGTAAGATAACAACCACCTCAAACTTAATCTCTACTGTAATAGCTTTTTCACAACTCTTTTATATGAGATAAGTTACTCCATTCTGTTTCATTCTTTCCTCTTCTCCCAATGAAATCTTCTTTCTCACCCTTTAATTTTTTTTATATCATCCTATTATAGTCATCGTACAGTCACACCTTCTGTCTAAGTATATTCTTTCTAATTGCCCTTATAATGATAAACTTCTTAAGAATTAACAAATAATCATCTTGCTAGAGAAGAATATAAAAAGTTTCATCTTACTGAATCTTTTTGTCTCTTGTTTTTTTTTTTTATCTTTTTATCTTTCTCTGCAGCCTTTTATTTGAATATCAAATTTTTGTTTATTCAGCTCTTGTCTTTTAATTAGGAATGTTTGTAAGTCCTTTATTTCATTAAATATCTTTTTCTTTTCATCTGGAGGATTATGTTTTCTAGGTAGGTGATGTTTGATTGTAATCTTAACTCCTTTGCTTTCCACAATTTCATATTCCAAGCCTTGCAGTTTTTTAATATAGAAGCTGCTAAATCCTGTGCATTCCTGACTATGGCTCTATAATATTTGAACTGCTTCTATTTGACTACTTGAAGTATTTTCTTTTTGACCTGAGAGCTCTGAAATTTGGCTATGATATTCTTGGGAGTTTTAATTTTAGTAACTTTTTCAGGAGATGATTGAGAGATTCTTCTATTTCAATTATTTTGCCTTTTAGTTATAAGGCAGGGTAGGTTTCTTTGACAATTTCTTGAAATATGATATCTGAGCTTTTTTATTATAGTTTTCAAGTAGTATAATAATTCTTAAATCAACTCTCCTGAAACTATTTTCCAGGTCAGTTGTTTTTCCATTATATTTTTTATTCTTTTGGTTTTATTTTATCATTTCTTTATGTCTTATGAACTCCTTTTTAGCTTCTACTCACCCAATTTTAATTTTAAGGAATTATTCTCTTTAGTAAGTTTTTTTAACCTCCTTTTTCATTTTGATCAATTGTATTATATAAAAAGTTATTTTCTTCATTGAACTTTTCTATATCTTTTTCCATTTTGTATTTTTTCCCAAACTGTTTATTCTTTTTTCATAATTCTCTTGCAAGGAGATAATAAAGGATTTGGGCTTTAACACCTGGCTACTCTCGTGGTGATTACTGAACTAAAACAAAGGCTGCTCCCAGAGACCTCCAGGAAACCTAACCAAAGAACATTACACTTTTTACCCATTTTTTCTTCTACCTTATTTGCTTTTTAAAATCTTTTTTAGGTTGCTCCAGGAGTTTGTTTGTTTTTTTTTTTGGGGGGGGGGAAGGGCTAAGACAAATTTATAAATATATATATATATATATATTTGAGTCTTCACATGTAGCCATTTTGATACTGTTGTCCTTTTTTGAGTTTGTGCCTTGATCTACTCTTTCACCAAAATAACTTTATATAGTCAGGTTCTTTTTCTTGCTCATTTTTTTTCTGTCTGTTTTGTGACTTTGTATGCTTATGCATTGTCCCAAGCTTCTTGTTCGAGGGCTTGGGGTCTTGCTGCTGGCTTTCACTGGGTATTAGGACGTAGTTTCTGGATTGCACTGAAGGAAGGGGGGGACTCCCTGCTGGCTAGAAGTAGTGTGAGACCTCCCTGTCCTTAGGGTAAGCTCTTTCACTGGCCTGGCCCAGAAATCCCAAAATATTTTTCTAATTTAGCTCTTCTCATCAATATAATGATCCAAGACAATTCTAAAAGACTCATGATGGAAAATGCTATCCTTATTCAAAGAAAGAACCATGGAGTCTGAATGCAGATTGAAATATAAAAGTTTTACTTTTTTGTTTTATTTTTTTTGTTATGACTTCCCCTTTTGTTCTGTTTCTTCTTTCACAACATATCTAATGTGGAAATATGTTTAACGTGATTGCACATATATAATCTGTATCAAATTGCTTGCCATTTTGAGGAGGGGATGGAAGGGAGAGAGAGAAAAATCTGGACCTCAAAACACTATAAAAATGAGTGTTGAAAATTATCTTTGTATGTAATTGGAAAAAATGGAAAGTATTTATATATGTGTGGGTATACAGAGTGAGTGAGACAAAGAGAGAAACAGAGAGAGAGACAGAGACAGAAACAAAGACAGAGAGAGAGAGATGAGAAAGAGAGAGTTCTAAGACCTAGCCTAAGAGCTCTTGATCTAGTCTAACCAATCTCTGACTGAAATTTACTCTATATCTCCAGATGTTTCATTCAGCTTTCACTTGAAGGTCTCAGGTAAAGAGTATACCATTACTTCTTAAAACAACCCATTTTGATTATTTTTTAAAAATAGTTTTCCCTATTATTAAGCTTAAATTGGCCTTGTCTATAATTTTCACCCATTGAACTTTGGCAATATACTCTGGAATGAAACTGAACAAGCCTAATCTCTCTTACACATGGTAGTCTTTGAAATACTTGAAGACAGATATCATTTCCTTCCTAAGACTTTTCTACACAAGGCTGAATATTACCAGTTACTTTTACTCTTGATTATTTAAGGGGTTTCTGAATGTATCTGTTTACTCAATTCTTGATTATTTGAAGGTTGAATATCCCATAATCTTGGTGCCAAACTCTAGAACTCTAACTTAGGCACACTCTTTGGGCAGAGATTTCTGAATTTTTATTTGCATTATTGAGTTAGGAGGAGGCAAACTTGAGTTAGCATAGGAATATGTCATGTCCTCTCAAAGAAGAGAATAAGCTGCTTCCAGAAAACAAAATTCTGAGAGGACAGGTTTAGTCATACAAATGGTCAGCTCCCATGGCATTGACTATTTATCCTAAATCCCTACTCTCATAACTATCTTTCTGCTCCTTCTAACCCACTGATTTTCATGTACTAAAGAAAACTTGAATTCAAATTATCTTGACTTTTTTATATACACACACACACACATGCATCTTTCTCTCTATATGTATGTTATATATATATATTATATATGCGTATAGAATATGTATCTAGGAAACATATATGTGTTTATATAAGTGTACACATACACATATATATGTATGAATATGCACACATATGTTTGTGGGCGTGAATAGATGTGGCTGTCTGGCTTCTATTTTGGGGACTGCCATTTTCCTTCTGGACATTTGCTTCCTAAGCATATGACAGATGTGACCTATGTAGGATGTAACAGAAGAGTAGTTTAAATAGAGCACTGCTGCAAGTCTAGTTATCACCATTTCTTATTCATAGGGCAACATAGACAGAAACATACACATACCTCAAAAACCAAATGTCATAAGTTTCCTGCTGCATTCTCAAGGAAAGGAAAAAAGGAACACATTCAGAGCCCAATTGACCTCTCCCTACTTTCCCCATATACTTATTACTTTGTTTTGCATGTTGGATTTAAGATAAACCTAATCTATTCCCTCAGTTTAACTTCTTAATGTCCTATGAGGCCATGGTAAAAGTGCCAGTGAAATTTATGATTTTCCCAGTAGCACAAAGAAGCAATAAGGATTTCCTAAGGTTGTTGTTCAGTCATTTCAATGATATTTGACTCTTCATGACACCATTTGGGATTTTCTTGGCAAAAGTACTGCTTTGCTCTTTTCTTCTCCAAGTAATTTGACAGATGAGGAAACTAAGGCAAACAGAGTTGAGTCACTTGCCCAGAATTATACATTTAATGTCTGAGATCAAATTTGAACTCAGGTCCTCTTGACTTTAATCCCTGTGTCACCTACCTGCTCCTAAAGGCACTCCTAGCATTCAGTATACATGATTTTTTTTTCTGGTTTATGCCCCAGATTCCAGTTATGCTTTTTTCTGATACAATCTGTGGATTATTCTTCTAGTCTCGTACTGTTTCTTTTTTGACCTTTTCATATTTTTAAACATTTTCATGAAGTGGAAGACTGGAAAAGATAGGATGAAGTTATTTTATCAATCAGAGATCTATCATCTTCACTAACAATATCAATCAAATGAGAAACATCTTGATATGGGCCCTGTAGAGGATCTTGAATGAAAAAAAATCTGTTTCAAATAATAAAAACTGTATTCTCTCAGTAAAAGCACTGACCTACATTTGCAGATTGACTCTATAGCTGATTTATGTTGAATTATATGGACACTTTTGTAATCAGAATCATTAACTGGGGAAAAACCTGCTAAGGTGATACAGTAATTTACAGGTCAGCACTACCAGATGGAGTGGAATGATTTGTATTAGACATGATAGTTAAGAATGGAAGGCATTGTATATTAATAATAATATAGATTTAGCCATTTGGGAAATATTATAATTGTTGAGAATGATAATTAATGTTGACTGATTATAAAGTTATATTTAGAATTGATTATAGATTATGTGAAAAAAATTATTAGAAGCCTAAGAGGATACCAGAATGAGATAAAGGTAGTAATACTATATAATCCCATAAGCAACAGAAAGAAAAGAGATTTTGTGTGCCTGTGCATGAGTGTGTGTGTGTGTGTGTGTGTGTGTGTATTTTTGGGTGTGGATGGAGGCAGATATGATATAAGAGAGTAAAATCTTATTTGCATCCTATTAGGTTGGTGGTTACTATTGTAAGAAAAGGACTTTAAACCTACTTATTTTGATTAGTATGTATATAGCATGAAATGATGGTGTTAATAATGATTTGTGCTTACATAAGCCATCTTGATTATAAAACCCCAAAACAAAAATATCACCTAAACAAATTATTTAGCAATAAAACAAATCTCACCAAGGAAATGCCTGGGAGCAGGCAATCTGTTTCAATGCTGCACTTGTCACTCATTTCTATGTATGTGGGACATAATCCAACATTCCTATGGAGGGAAAAAAATACAGTTAAAGATAAGAGACCTTATTGGTCCCTTAAGGACAGAAATACTTAATTAAAAATATATTTTGTCTGAATTGATAGAGCATTGGGACACTAAGAAAGCTAAAAAATAATTATAATGTTTTGCATGTAATATTCAGATGGATCTATGATCACATGTTTCCTCTAGTGATAAGGGTCCCAACTCAAACATGTTGACCCTTGTAGGTCTTTATCCTCTCATAAATCTTCCATAGGGTTTGCCCAAAGTATTGGATGCCTCCCTAACTTTTTAGTGCCATACCTAATAGAGTAAGTCAGGCTATTAGCCTTCATTCTTAACAAGTGACCATGAATTTTGTTCATATAATTCCATAATTATATATTTTACTCCAGTTCTTCAAAATTCTTCTCTTGTATTATGCCTCAGTCTGCTCTCATTTACCATGCTCTTCTCTGCTGCTTTCTATATGATATTCATTTTTAATTCTTTAGAAACTACAGTATTCTGTGACTTTCAACCATTTGACACTTGTATTAAAAAGATTGTCCTTTTTAGCTCCTTTCCATCTATGAACTTTATATTGATCTTTGAAAATTCACTCTAATCTCATCATAAATTCCTCTAATTGGCTAATATCTTCCAGAACCTTCATTTTAATGAAAGTTTCTTCCATGTTTCACTTTCTCTCTCCTGCTTTGCAAACTTTACTGTTGTTCAGTATTTGTATTGTATACTTTATTATTATTCAGTAAAATGACATCTCTTGGTTCTAAAAGTACTTAGGTAGTTTTTTCACCTATCATGTGATTTCAAAATGCCTCAATTTTCTTCCTCATTTTTGGCAACAGATTATTAATTTTTATATAGCTATACTGGGGTGATGAGTCCTATATTTTTACTAGCATTGTATGAAATTTTGTGAAAACACTTTGCAAATCTGTTATGTTCCATTGAATAGTTCTAAAAATATCCAGTAAGACTGCTATGATTGAATAGTTCCAAAAGCATAGAATAAGACTGTTATTGTATAGTATTGTTACTATATAATATTGTATTATATTGTTTAGTAATTGTTAATTACTTTAAATGAGCTCTTTCTATTAAACTATGATTTCATAATGCCAGTCTTTTTGCAAATTGAGCCACAGCATTTTCCTTGACAGTTTATATTCATTGGCTTACTTCGATCTCCAGCTTCAAACACAAATCCATTAATCTCTATATTCCTTGTAGTACATTAAAAATTGTGTACTTATCAAGTCCAAATGATGATTTAACATCATTGTAGAAATATGTCTCAAGGTGAATGAGATACTTTGATATGTCTATTAATTGTCATATTGCTTGATTTTATCATTGTATATCAAATATTAGTAAAATTGCTTGGATTCTACTGTATTAATAAGATGTTTTGATTCACCTTCCTCTAAGTTGGGTGCCATACTTAGTTCTATTTAGGAAATTTGAAAGTGGATTTAAGGCTTCACAAACCATAATTGCTTTAACAGTCTATCTAAAAAAATGTTATATTTTATGTCAATTGTTCGTGCCTCTATCATATATATATATTGGGGACCTGAATAAACGAGGTCCCCATGACTGTGGGTATGTCAAATCCATATTAATCAATAAATGCAATATAAATATTATTGCAAATATATAAAGGCAAAATTGGTTGCAATTATGTCCTCCCAGAAATCACTTGGGGCAGAATATGACTTTTTTCAGATACGATAGGTAAAGTAGGAGGAAAAATTAGCAAGCTCTCCACCAAAAATGTCCTTCCAAATAGATCTAGGAAATGCACAACGGAGAGAGCACCAGCCCTGGAGCCAGGAGGATCGGGGTTCAAATGCAGTCTCACACTTATTAATTGTGTGATTCTGAGCGAGTTACTTAATCCCAGTTAGAAAAAGAGAGAGAAGAGAGAAGAAGAGAAGAGGAGAAAGGAAGGGAGAGAAGGGGAGGGGAAAAGGGAAAGGGAAAGGTCCAAATCCTGATTGGGAAATGAAAGAAAAAATAAAAGTAAATTATTTTTCAAGGCCAGATTGATAAAGGAAGAAAGACAGAGAAGCTTATGGACACTGGGGATAACATCTAACCAAGCAGGTGCCACATAGAACGTCCCAGGGCAAAAGATGTTATGTACCATGGCAAGAGGAGAACCTAGATCCAGCATAAGGAATCCTAAATTTGTGTAGGATATATAAACATGTCTCAACTGAAATCTGTCACTTGCTACCCAATACTAGGCACAAATTCTGGTTAGACTAATGAAAGGATCTGCAATTAAAGGTAGAATTCCAAGATGAAGAGCAGTCTTGAGTCATAGACTATTTACTGTACAAGGAACAAGTTTAAAAACAAGCACAAGTTGTGTGATTTGCAATACAGGGGTCTCAGCTTCCACTTCTAACTTAGTGTGAAACTTGTAGAAGATTAACCAGGAAATACTAAAGATAAAAGAAAAACTACAATTCCATAATTCTGAACCAGCAGAACTTTCCAAATGTTTGACAGTAGCACAATCCAGCAGTAGAGCCTAAATTGAAACCCAAATCCAGGTCAGAAATTTTTAGAGCTAAGAGCTGGGGAGGCAATCATATTTTCTTCCATATTGGATCACTTTTGGAAGTACTGAGAGCTAGTAGATCACCAGCTTGAGCTGACCCTGAGATTTTAGAATAACAATAATTCAAAAAAGCAACAGGAGACTCATCCTAGACTTTTTTTCAAAAAGAGCACTAAACCTTGCACTAACATAAAGCACAGTCAGAAAGCCATCTGGAATATGTAGGAACAAAAGAAGAATCACACAATAAAAAGCTGTAATGGTGACAAGGATGCTCAAGACACAAACTCTCAAAGAAAATCAACTCAGAAACAAATTTAATAAGAATTGCTTGAAGTAAAAGCTGTTTTTTTAATCAAAATATTTTTATGAAAAAATAGAAAGCATTAGAAAAAATAATTCATAAAGAAATGAGAGCTATGAAAGAAAGAATTGGAAAAGAAATTGATATCTTGTTACAACTTGACAATTGCCCAACTAACAAATTCCCTGAAAATTAGAGTGAGCTACTTAGAAGTTAGATGCTCTATAAGACAAGAAATACTAAAAGTTTATTTATTTATTTATTTTTAATTTAATAGCCTTTTATTTACAGGTTATATGCATGGGTAACTTTACAGCATTAACAATTGCCAAACCTCTTGTTCCAGTTTTTCACCTCTTACCCCCCATCCCCTCCCCCAGATGGCAGGATGACCAGTAGATGTTAAATATATTAAAATATAAATTAGATACACAATAAGTATACATGACCAAACTGTTATTTTGCTGTACAAAAAGAATCAGACTCTGAAATATTGTACAATTAGCTTGTGAAGGAAATCAAAAATGCAGGTGTGCATAAATATAGGGATTGGGAATTCAATGTAATGGTTTTTAGTCATCTCCCAGAGTTCTTTCTTTGGGCGTAGCTGGTTCAGTTCATTAATGCTCCATTGGAAATGATTTGGTTCATCTCATTGCTGAGGATGGCCAAGTCCATCAGAACTGGTCATCATATAGTATTGTTGTTGAAGTATATAATGATCTCCTGGTCCTGCTCATTTCACTCAGCATCAGTTCGTGTAAGTCTCTCCAGGCCTTTCTGAAATCATCCTGTTGGTCACTTCTTACAGAACAGTAATATTCCATAATATTCATATACCACAATTTATTCAGCCATTCTCCAACTGATGGGCATCTACTCAGTTCCCAGTTTCTGGCCACTACAAAGAGGGCTGCCACAAACATTCGTGCACATACAGGTCCCTTTCCCTTCTTTATGATCTCTTTGGGATATAAGCCCAGTAATACTAAAAGTTTAAAAAATTCACAAGCAAAAGAAAATAGATGATATCTCATAGCAGAACAATTGAGCTGAAAAACAGATAGGTAGGGATAATTTAAATTGGACTATTTGAAAGTCATGATTAAAAAAAGAAAAGAGCTGATGTCATGATTTTTTAAAAAAGAAAAGAGCTGATATAACATATTTGAATCTCTTAGAATTACAAACAAAATGGAAAAGAAAAAAATCTATGGAACTCTTCCTAAAAGAACTCAAATGAAAACCTCATAAATATCATTCCAGGTCAAAGGAAAAATCCCAAAAGCAGACAGAATTTAAGTACCAAGAAGTTAGTATTACACATGATTTAGCATCAACCTAAAAAGAAATAAAGAGCTTACAATATTTAAGAATTGAAAATTTCAGAAGGCTAAAAAAATCTAAGCATACAATGAAGAATAGCTCATCCAGAAAATTGAATATAATCTTAGAGGGGGGAAAATGGGCCTATATTGAAATAGATGATTTCCAAGCATTCCTGATGAAAAGACTAGAGTTAGGTGGAAACCTTTTTTTTTTTTTTTTATTAAAGCTTTTATTTTTCAAAACATATGTGTCAACAATTCTTCATCATTAGCCCTTGTAAAACCCTGTGTTCCAATTTTCTCCCCCTTCCCCTATGCCCTCCCCTAGATGTCAAGTAGTCCAATATATGTTAAATATGGTAGAAATAAATGTTAAATCCAATATATGCATATATATTTATACAATTATCGTGTTGCACAAGAAAAAAAAAAGAAACAAAATAAAATGCAAGCAAACAACAACAAAAAAGAGTGAAAATGCTATGTTGTGAACTACACTCCTTTCCCATAGTCTTCTCTGTGGGTTTGGATGGCTCTCTTCATCACTAAAAACTGGTTTGAATCATCTCTCAATGGAAACTTTTAAAGGCAAACACAGAAGTTAAGATAAACATGAATGAACAATCTTTTGATGCAGATAAATGCTGACTTTATAATAAAAGCAGTTGGTAGTTGTGTGTCCTATGAATCTTATCATTAGGAATGAAATGAAATGAGTTCTTTCTAAACCTTTAACTCCTATATAAATGCCAGCTATCATTAGCAGCAGCAGCAGCTTCACTAGGAGTCAGAGGGAAACCAATAACATAGAAGATCTGTGAGAGTTCAGTTTTTGATTATCTTAAAAGAAAAAAATGGAAAGGGAGGAGAAGAGTAATACACTGAGGAGGAAAAAGGAGAGGAAGGTTAAGAGAAATTATCTTTCATAATTGGGATGTGCAAATAGAAGTCTATGTAAGAAGAAGAAGGAAGTGGGGGTGGGAAGGTTGCCACAAATCTCATTCTCATGATCTCAGTTGATCAAAAGAGGAAAAATACACACCAATACATAATTTGGTACAAAAAATAAATTTCACTCTTCAGGAAGATAGAAGGGAAAGAGGAGAAGGGAAAAGATGGCTAGATAAAAGTAGGGATTGGTTATAACTAGATAAAATTCTAAATAAGAATGTATAAAATATTTATTGCTTTTCTTGTGGTGAAAAAGAATTGGAAACTGAGGGAGTATTCATCAAGAAAGGGTGGCTAACCAAGTTATGGTATATTAACATGGTAAAATATGTTGTAAGCAATGATGAATAGGGCAATGAGAAACCTGGACAGACTTGTATGAACAGATGCACAGAGAAGTGAGCAAAATGAGGGAAAATTTTATGCAATGATAATAATACTATACTATACTATACTTTGCATATATATATAATTTATGACCTGCACCACAGAAATTTTTGGCAAATAGAAAAACTCTCCAAATAAATCAGAGAAAATAACAATAGAAATATAAGGAAATGGAGGATAATCTAGAAAGAAACAAAGGCAATCAGAACAACTTTGGAGCTACAGGTTGAACTTATTATATATTTGAAAAGTAAACTGTATATAATAAAGATCTGATGTTTCATATAGCATTCTCTTTTCTATTCTGCTTTTTGTAGAAATATTCATTTTATTTGGTATTTGTTAAATTCAGAATTTTTTAATTAAGAAAAATAGTAAGAAAAAATTAATTAAGAAAAGGATTTGGTGATTCAAGGCTTTTGAGAGAGCAGCTTCAGTAGATTGATGAAGACAGCAGTTGAGAGAGCAAACTGTAGTGTTTTTGTTGGTTTTCTGGAGGTCTCTGGACCAGCCTTCCTTTCCATAGAGTAATCACCACGAGAATAACCAGGCGTTAAAGTCCAAATCCTTTATTATCTCCTTCACAATCTAGTTTCCTTGTCTGGGGGCTGGGCTAGTTTGATCTCAGCGGAAGAAATGCAGGAGGACAGGCCAGTTATCATGGTGGTGTGAGATGAAGTGAGTGAATCTGTCTCTGAGTCCCAGCCAGGCTGAGTTTGTCCCAGCTTATATGGTGTATACTTAGTATAAACCAATTATTATATCACTAGGAAACCATTATTTTTTGTAAGATTAAATCAATCATACTGAACTAGAGAACTATTAATCACCATGCTAAACTAGATAACCATTGTCTTATCAATTCCACTGATTTAGCACCTTGTAAGAATCCTTGTTTCAAGTACAGAGTTCTGACCCATAACAGCAAACAATGAGGAAGTTGAGGCATCAAATATAGATGTTTAAAAGTGAAAAGATATTTAATAGTTTAAAAGTGAAAAAAAAACTGTGATATTAGTTACCAAATCAGTACTGTTCCTTCATTTCTCTATTCTGAAAATTATCTCATTCTGACTCACTACAATCTTGCAATAATTATTTCCTTTTAACAGAAGAAAAAATTAAGTGGTTAACAGGTTTTTCAAAATAATACAACTAATAAATGTCTGGGATGGGATTTGAACTCAGTTCTACTTTATGTCAAGCTTGTCCATTCCACTATGTCACAATGACTTTAATTGCAAGGGTTATCAATTCCCTAAACAGACACAAAACTTCTATTGGTAGCAAAATGTGTATTTCTGAATCAGGAGTATTTATTTCAGCTCCACAGGGAGGATTTTGTAGCCTTCATAATTTCATCAACACTCCATTACCACCTCCCAAAATCTTACCTACTAGATTGCCACAGTGCCTAAGATTTTTGCATCAGAGTTCATTTTTTTGGGTCAAAGTGTTGTGTCCTCAGGAGACCTGTTGAAATGCAATTAAATATCTCTGGAAAGGTAACTCATTAAGCCATAATTAACACCTCAGCCCAAGTTAATTCCTCCTATTATGGCTAGTTTGTTAATTGGAATGGAATGGAACAGAACTCATTTTAATCAGATAAAACTGAATTGAGCTGAATTGAATTCAATGAATAGACCAGAATAAAATCAAAGCTTCTGAAAATGGGTCACAAAACAGGTAAGTTTTGAGAGGGAGAAAATGAGTAGAAAGTTCTGAACATAGGGTATTGCCGAGATAGGACAGAGCAGAATGAGCAAAGTGAGAAAGTTTGGGAAGCTAGAGAAGACAACATCGATTCTTCATACCTGAAGGATGGTGTTTCAAAAAGGAAGAGAAAATTAAAGTACAGGTAATCCCAAAATGGGATATTGCCTATCCCATTATTCCAATTCCAACCACATGGATATCCAAAGATGAACTTCATCTACATTATGTTTGTCTAGGACTAACCTTAATATTCTCTACTGAAAACCAATGATTATAGATGTTCTTTGCGCAGTCATTTAATCTGTCAATAAGCATTTATTACATGTTTACTAAATTCCACACATTATATGACTAAAAAAATGAAACAAGGGGGCAAAATATTCTCTGCTCTTAAGGATCTCATAGTGTAAACAAGGAAATGACTGTTTACAAACAACAATGTACAAACAAAATTGATATTTTTGAAAATTTTTGATTTTTGAAATTGGAGACCTCATTAGGAAGACAAATTCCTTTTACCAGCAGATTATCTTTTGGAAATACATAAAACATCAGCCTCTTGTAATTTTATTTAAAGTCATTCACTACTACTAAAACTAATAAATAAAAGAGATTCTAGAAATCCGAGAAGGAATTTTACAAACAATGTGAGCCAAGAAAAACAGAAGCTTAGGGAAAATTTTTTTATTACATAGTTCCCAAAATAAAAAGTACCATTTAAGCTTCATAATCTGTGTGAAAGAATTGTCTTTAAATTTCTCAGCTATAACAAATCCCTCTGCACAGAAGAAAAGCTATGCAAATGGAACACTCTTTCTTGGCATGTATCCTCTCCCTACCAGCCAGCCCTCATAGGTTGCATTATAAGTCCTCTTTGGATCCAAATTCCTAAAATTATAATTCATGAGCTTTACCTGTAACAGTGAACTAATAGACACAATTAACTGAAAACAAAGGCATTTTAGAATGGAAGAGTAAGAAAAATGGTAACAAAATGTTTCTCTTGTAAACTTGGGGCCCACTCTCACAGAAATATACAGAGCAACTGGGGGAAGAGTGATTATATATATACTTAGGGAACACATGTGGCCAGAGTAATACATAGCTCTGACACTGAAGGCACTTTTCTCTTCATGTGATCTCCTAAAGCTGTTCCCTTGGGCACAATACCTGTGCTAGTCAGGTCTTTCAGCTGTGCTTCCTGGGCCTGCTCCTCTCCATTATCTGATTCCGTACTTTGAAGGCTAATTCTTTCTTGAATCCAAAGCTAGCTCCCTCCCCTTCTTAAAGCTGTTTCCTACTCCAGTTCTTTTTCTCTCCTTCCTACTGGATATTTCTTCTGTTAGGTAAGTGACTCAGAAACAAGATACCATGGCCAATGGAGGGTAAGAAGGAAGATTTCCTTTTCCCATTGTCCTCTGCTAAAGACAAAATATGATCTTCTTTTATGACTTAGGTTTTCCTCTATGCCCCAATGATAAATGACCAAAAGATATGATATATGTCTAAAACACTCTAAAATCATACATATTCTTTGACTTAACAATACCACTACTAGGCATGAATCCCAAAGATTTAAATCAAAGAGGGAAAGGACCTATATGCATAAAAAATATTTGTAGCCACTCTCTTCTCAGGACAAAAAAAGTGGAAATTTGAGAGAATGCTCATCAATTGGGGAATGGCTGAAAAAATTGTGGTATGTGATAATAATGGAATATTATTGTTCTATGGGAAATGATGAGCACAATGCACTCAGAAAAACCTGGAAAGTTCCCTTTCCCCTTCTCTCCCTCCCTCCCTCTCTCTCTGTCCTCCCTGACTCTCTGTCTGTCTATCTGTCTCTTTTTACTTTATTTTCCTTGAAGGTTTTTTTTTTAAAGGGAGAGATCTATGTTTTCTGTCACAACATAACTCATGGAAATGTTTTGCATAATTCCATGCATGCTTTCTTAATGTGAGGCTGGGAGTGGGGATAAGGGAAAGAACCTGGAACTCAAGAGTTTTAAAGACAAATGTAAAAAAAAAAAAATTGTTTTAAATGTAACTGGGGAAAATATTGAATTGAAAATAAAGAAAACAAAAATATTTTTAAAAAAAGAATTGAGTTCTTCTAGGAGATATTCTACACCGTAAGAGCAATTTTGTAAAGATGATCAACTGTGAAAACTTAGATACCCTGATTTGACAATGATCCAATACAATTCTGAAAGACTCATTCTTCAGAGAGAGAATTGATGGAAAAATTAAAGTAATTTTTTAAAATTTATTTTTCTTGTTTTTTTGTAACATAGCTAATATGAAAATATATATTGCATGATTTTATATGTTTAATTGATATCCTATTGTTTGGCTTCTTAATGGGTGAGGGAGAGGCAGGAGGGAAAGAATTTGGAACTCAATTTTTTTTTTAACGAACACTTAAAATAAATGAATGAATGAATAAAAAGATTATGTTCTTCCTCCATAGTTGTCTCTCACTGTTTTAGAAAAGGTCAATTTTCCTCAAAAACAGTAAGGCTGTGGAATCTTAATGGCTTCTCACTGAGAATATGAAGAAATTTCAAATCAGTTACAAAAATTTTGCAAATGAAGTAAAAGCCACATAGTAAAAAGAGACAGACAAACCCACACATAAACACATTCTGGAGACAGAGAGAGGAAGGGAGGGAGAAAGAGTTCAATTCAAAATATATGAAAAAAAATTAATAGAAATATGGATCCAGAAGAGATCTTAAATGACACCTAGTTAAATTTCACCTCAATTCCCACTCTTACACACGTGATGAATGCTCGTATCTTCTTATGACATTACTAATAAGTAGTTGTCCAGCCTCCGCTTAAGTTCATCTAATCAGAGAAATCCCATTACCTCATAAAGCTGCTCATTCTACTTTAAAGCAATTCCAGTTAGGCTAAAAACAATAACTCCAGTTTATGTCATATTTTACAAAGTACTTTCCTACTCTGAGGTAAATGGTACAAATGTGATTTCATTAGAGTAGACAGCTTCTGATGAGGAAAGTGCGTCTACCAATGCAAATGGGAAAGTATTCTGTAATTTATAGTCTTCAGGATTTCCTTTGGAGGTACTGAATGTTAATTGACTTATGCAAGGTTACACAGTCAATATGTTTCAAAGGCAGGACTGAATCTTGAATCCAGATCTTTCATATTTGAAGTTAAGAGTATTACGAGCATCATTTTATAATGAGGAAATCAAGGTATAAAATGATTAAATGATTTGCTTGAGGGTTAGGATTAGTAAGTAGTAGCACCAAGATTTGAACCTGTCTTCTGACTCAGTCTTGTAGTCTTCTACAAAACCTTTCTTTAAAATGAAGTTTATGTCCCATTTCTTCCAGTCATTGGTTCTAGTTTTGCCCTCAGAGGTTTTACAGCTGTTTTACAACTGAAAATAGTTTTCATATGTTTCTAAATCTTATCTTCCCCAAGTGAAAGATCCCATTTCTTCAATCATTCCTTATATGAAATTGTTTCTGGTTGTATAAACATGATGATAGCATCCCTTTTTCTGTGATCATTTGTCACTGTTCCTCTTAAAATGTGCTTTACAAAATTGAGCATATTATTCTTGACAGTCTGAGCAACACAGGTATAGAGGGACTATTTTTCCAAAGAGTACAATTCTAATAATGAAGTATAAGAGCACATTTTTTTTTTTTTGGCAATTAGATCATACTGCTGAATCATATTGAACTCATGGGGCTTGACCATGCCAACTAAAAATGCAAGAGAGGAAAGAGCCTGACTAGAAGGAATTAAGGTTAGAACTATGAATATACTGAAAAAGAAGAAACCCTATGAAAAAATATTGTGGATCCAGATATTTAGAGAGAAACTACAGAGGAACACAACAAATACAAGCCCAGTGAGTCTAGGAGAATAAATTTTTTTTAGTTACAAGGACTAGTAGAGTATATAGAGGAGGTGAAACAAAAAAAATTCTAAATAAAAATTATAACTGATAAGGACTAAAAAGCAAAAACTCTGGAAAAAAATAAGTTATTTTCCCCTCTTACCCATTAAGAAGAGAAGCAATATGATATTAATTGTGAAGTCATGCAAAACATATTTCCATATTAGCCACATTGCAAAAAAAAAAAACACAAAAAAGCAAGAAAAATAAAAAAACTTTAAAATATGCTCCAATCTATACTCAAAATTTATCAGTTACCTCTGGAGGTAGACAGCATTTTTCATTCTGGGTACTTTAGAAATGTCTTAAATTACTCCATTGCACAAAGTAGCTAAGTCTTTCACAAATGATTGCTATCACAATATTGCTATTTCTATGTAATGTCCACCTAGTTCTACTCACTTCCTTTTACATAGATTTCATATAAATCTTCCCAGGTTTTTTAAACTATTCTGCTTGTCATTTCTTATAGCACAATAGTATTCCATCACAACAATTTACCACATCTTGTTCAGCCGTTACCAAATTGATGAGCACTCTATTGATTTATAATTCTTTGTCACCACATAAAGAGCTATTATAAATAATTTCATATAGATTCTTTTCTTTTTCTTTTGATCTTTTTGGGACAGAAGCTGAGTAATGGTATTTCTGGGGCAAAGGGATGCATAGTTTTATAGCCCTTTGGGATAGTTCCAAATTGTTCTTCAAAATGATTGGACCAGTTCACAGCTTCAGTGTATGAGTGTCCCAGTTTTTTCTCATCTCCTCCAGCATCTGTCATTTTTCTTTTCTGTCATGTTAGCCAATTTATTGGATATAAAATCCTCTGAAGCTCAAAACTTTTCAAAACCTCCCCTCTTCACCTTTCTGGTCATTTAAAACTTTACACTTTGCTACACACACACACACACACATACACACATGCACACACAATCTCTACTCAGTCTAGTAATAATGGCCTTGCTGTTCCTCCCACAGGGCATTCCATTTCCTAACTCCTGGTATTTCTACTGATAGTTCCCCATTTACTTAATCTTCTTGTTCCTCATCTCTCCCTCTTATTTTTCTAGGCATCCTTGAAGTCTCAGCTAATATTCCATCTTCTATAAGAAGCCTTTCCTGATGCTCTAAATTCTAGTGATCTGATTCCTCCGGCTTAGAGGCAAACCCAAATTTTATTTGGGTCACTCTAGTATCTGGAAAATGGAAGTATTAATTGTAGTGAAATATTTTAAAAAGGAAGAGATTGGGATAGAGCATGTTCCCAATCAGCAGCTCAGAAAATATACTTTATTGATTCCTAACCTTTGCTATAGCAGACTTGTAAGATTTCCTTATCTGTAATCTATTACTTTTGTGATGGCTCTTGAATAATACCACATACACCTCCTCTATCCTCTGACAGTGTCACCAGTCAAAAACCCCTGGATTATTGCAATAGGTTGTTGGTGGGTTTGTCTAGCTCAAGTCATTCCCCATTCAGTCACTAAAATAATTTTCCTTAAATATAGGCCTGATCCTGTCACTGCCTTACTTAATAAACTCCAAGTGCTTGCTATTGCCCCCAGGAGCAAATGTAAAATATTCAGACTTTCAGAGTCCCTCATGGCCTCCTCTTTCCTTTCCAGTCTTCTTATACCTTACTTTACAACACATATTCTTTGATCCATTGACATTGGCCTTCTAGCTATTTCACACACAAATCTCAGGTTCAGGCATTTTCTCTGGCTGTTCCTCATACCTGAAAAGCTCTCTTTCTTCTGTTCCAACTACTGACCTCCTTGGTTTTATTTCAGTGGCAATTAAAATACTACTTTCTATAGGAAATCTGCCTCAATTCCTCTTATTCATTACTTATTTTCTATTTATCCCTATTTATACCTTGCTTTATATATATATATATTTGTTTGCATGTTGTATCCCTCAATAAATTGTAAGCTCCTTGAGGGCAGGGAGTAGAATGTTGGTTTTGTTTGGTTTTTTGCCTCTTTTTGTATTCCTAACACTTAGCACAGTGCCTGGCACATAATAGGCACTTCATATATGTTTATTGTGGGATGTTTATGTGGGATGATTTAGAGGGAAAGATAATTAGTCCTGTTTTAGATCTATTAAGTTTAAGATTTCTGCTTAACATTCAGATATCTGGAAGGCCTTTGGAGATTTGAGATGGGAGGTCAGTAGATAGATTGGGTCAGGAAGAATAGACTTGAGAATCATCAGCATCGAGTTGGTAATTAAATCCATGGAAACTGATGAGATCTCTGAAGTAATATATAAGGAGAGTAGAAGAGGACTCAGAGCAGAACCCTGAAGAATACCAATAGTTAGAGAGAGTCATTTGGAAAAGGATCCAGCAAAGGAGATTGAGGAGATACCTGGTCAGAAAGGTAAGAAGAGAATATTATACTGAAAACTAGAAAATATAATAGACGGAAGAATGATCAATAATGTCAAAAGATGTAAAGAAGGATGAGAAAAGGCAATTGGATTTGGCAAATAAGATCACAATTAACATTGGATAGAGCAGTTTCAGTGAAATGATAAGGTTAGGAGCCAATTTATAAGGGTTTCTTCTTTATCTTTGAGAAGAAAGTGGAAGCATCATTGTAGATGCCCTTTTCCAGGAATTTAGCTAATAAAAGGCAGAAGAAATATATTATAACAGAAATTGAAATACCAGTTGATGATTTAATCAAGACACAAGAAATATGAACATATTTGTGGGAAGTAGGTAATGAGTCAGTAGACAGGGAAAGATTAAAAATAAATGAAAGAGTAGGGATGACAGAGAGTACATTCTGTTAAATGAGATGAGAAGGAATGGGATTTCTGGAACTAGTAAAAAGAGTTGGCTTTGGTAAGAAGTAAAACTACTTCATCATATGAAACAGGACTGAAGGAGGAACAGTAGCAGAGAACATCTGATGATAGATGATTGAGGGGAAAAGAAGGCATTCATGGCAAATGTCTTAATTTATTTCTCCTGTAAAATATCAGTCAAAGTTCTCAGTTGAGAGGCTAAAGGGAGGTGGAACCAAAGTTTAAGGAGGAATGAAAATATTTTAGAAGGACTGTTGTAGAAAGTGGGATAATGAGTTGACAAAATGATATAGTAGGATTACCAAAAGCAATGAGGACCTAATTGGGGTTCATAACATAAATTTATAGTGGATCCAGTTAGAAATATTACATAATTTTTTTCCATCTTTGTTCAATGGAATATGTATAGAACCAAAGACAATAAATGGTGGGAGTGATCCAAGACTTGGAACTTGACTAAATATAATCAGTGAAAGGGGGAATAGACATTAAAAAGAGGTGGACAGCATAGAATTAATTCACAAAGGAGTCAAGCTGGGGAGAAGAGAAAAGGATGGCTAGTACAGGGAATATAACCTATGACAAACTGAGGAGTCAAAACATTGGAGGTCATGGTGTGAGTGAAGAGTAGGGTTATATAAGGAAGAAGTGAATAGCCAACAATTTGTTGTTGGATAAGGTGATTTCAGAATTGTTGAACATAGAAGTGGTGAGTGATCATTGTGAATGATGGCAAGACCAAGGATATAACCATCTTTATGAGTAGCTGAGATGGGATGGAAGTGAATAAGTAGAGAAATTGTTGTGTTTAGAGTATTTGAGGAACAATCGCTATATATGCTGAAGCGGCCTCGTGTGAGGGCAGAAGATGAAGAGGAGAAAAAAAATTATAAACCAGACAACAAACTTATTGAGGAAGAAAGCTTATTAATAAATTAAACAGGATTATCTAGATTAAAGTAATTTATAACCATAGTTACATTCATTTTAGAAGCTAATATTTAAGCCACATCAAAACATACAATAATTTCTCAAGATTAGTATTTGGGCATTTTATATCTCTTCTTGACTGGGCACTATCCATTCAAAAAGTCAAATTTGCTTTTTCCCAGTGGTTGTTTTTTCAGAAGCAAAAATTTCTCTTGTTAACCCACTCTGCCATTGTAGCAACTGAAACCATTTCCTCGATCATGCTACAGCATTCATGAATCCTCAGACTTTTCAAACTTGTAAGGTCACCTATTCAAGAAACAACACAGATGAGACAGGAGTTGTTAGGGACCTAGGAGCAAGCTTTTCTAGGTGAGGTCTTGGCACTAAATGCTACATGAGCATGATAATCATTATATTGGAGCAGAGAAAGATCCTGTCCTTTCTTTCTTTTCATAGGAGTTATATTTTGCCATCTGGAGTGTTGGAAGAAGGCAGTGTGGGGAGCTCTTTCTTGTTTAACAGATGCATCCCCACGCAAATCCTATTGCTGAATTGAAGCAAAGGGAAGACTAAGGGACTCCTTAGAGTTCATCATTCTAAAGTATTAAGTCCTTTCAATATATGTCCAGAAACACTCAGAAAGTTCATTTTCTCCAGAAGTCCAAGCAATAACTCACTCTG
Organism: Sarcophilus harrisii; assembly: GCF_902635505.1. Lineage (NCBI taxonomy): Eukaryota > Metazoa > Chordata > Mammalia > Dasyuromorphia > Dasyuridae > Sarcophilus > Sarcophilus harrisii. Next base: position 202,362,900 of record NC_045426.1, read on the forward strand.
TCCTTGGGAATCTCTGAAGTTTCCAGGTGAGCTCTTGGCATATGATCCTTAGGATGACCCTCTTCAGTTTATTCAGCTTGGCTATACCTTTTAATTTTCATTTGTGTTGCTCTGTTACTCAAAGCTGCTATTAAGCTATATGATATCATAATTTCTGCTTAATTTCTTTGATTATATAGTTGAAAATTGAGAGACAGGAAATTAATTTTTAAAAGCAAATATTTCTCCAGGTTGACTTGGTTGGAGACTAATGATTAGTTGAGTACTTTCCTTTCTGTTAAATATCTTAAAGAACTGATGATTCAATGACCTCAGAATTGTGTCAGCTGCAACACAGAATTCCTTTGGGTATATTTTTGTTCCTCTCTGTAACCCTTGATTATATTTCATTTTAAAAAAAAGAAAAAAAAAAAGAGAGAGAAACAAAAGATTTCTCTTCTCCCCCCTTTCTCATCTTATCTCACTCAGATAGATCCCTTCTGTCACTACTTGCACCTTTACCCTACTCAAATAAAGAAGTAGCCTTTCTCTTTGCCAAGGTAAACCCTTCTATATGAACACATGTTCCTATTCCATTCCTTTTCTCCACTAGTTTTCTCCATCTACTGTCTCCATTCTCTCATCATGAAAAAATCCCTACTTGACCAATCCATCCTTACCTCTAAGTCTCCATTGATGAAACTTCATCTAGGTCATATCCATTCTCTCATCAACTTTCATAGTTTCGATTATCATCTTTTTGATGATGATTCTTAAATCTACTTATCCAAGTCCATTGATTCTGATATTGTCTCTTGATCTATTTTCCAGGTCAGTTGTTTTTCCCATGAGGAATTTTTCATTTTCTTCCATTTTTTCCCCATTATTTTGAATTTGATTGATTCTTGATATCTTATAGAGACATTAGCTTCCATTTGTCCAATTCTAACTGTTAAGGTGTTGTTTCCCTTAACTAGCTTTGTACTTTATTTTTCATTTGGCTAATTGTACTCTTTAAGGAGTTATTTTCTTTAGTAGATTTTTTAAATCTCCTTTTCCATTTGGCTAATACCTCTTTTTAAGCAATTTTCCAAGCAATTGACTCTTTTCATAATCTCTTACATCACTCTCATTTCTTCTTCCAATTTTTCTTCAACCTCTATTATATGATTTTTAAGCTCCTTTTTGAGCTCTTTCATGAGTTCTTTCTGGGCTTGAGATCATTTTCCATTTTTCTTGTGGGTTTTGTGGTCTTCTTCTGAGTTTGTGTCTTCGTCTTCTTTGTCACCATAATAACTTTCTACTGTTAAATTCTTCTAATGATATTTTTTGCTCATTTCCCTCCCTTTTTTTTTTTTTTTTTTTTTGCTTCTTTCCCTTTTCCCATTTCACAAGAAAACTTGCCATTGAGATTGTTTCTAGCTTCTTATTGTGGTAACTGCTTTATATCAGTTCAATTTCCATAGGAAATAGTGATAGTCCATGTTGTCAGCTATTTTTTTCACTATTAATTTTTAACAGTTTGCTCAGGCAAGCCAGAAAGCTGTTGTAATTGTACACTTGATTTATTCTCATATTCACCTTTTCTTCTATTCTTTTTTTGGGAGGACACAGGGAGCAGAGTGTGAGGCAATTGAGGTTAAGTGATTTGCCCAAGATCACACAGCTAGAAAAGGTTAAGTATCTGAGGCTGGATTTGAACTCTGTTGTGATATGGGAGCCACCTGCCAGTGGCTGCTGAGATCTAACTCAGACCTGTAGAAACTCTTCATGTGAAAGGATAATGATGATACAATGAGACTGAGAGGCAGTTGCTGTTCTCTGACCTCTCAACTGAGAGGTAGTTGCATTGTCTGATCTCTCTCCTCTTCCCTCTGCCTTCAATTTATTTCATTCCTGGTCCACAAGCAACATCTGTGTAGTAAAGGCTGCCTTGCAGCTCTTTCAGATGTTATGATTCACATCTGGGGAGGCTCTCAGAGAATTGACCTGCCCCTTCACCTAGGTATGGTCCTTAACAATTCTCCTTTTTTTTTGTTTTAGACACAATTATTACCCCCCTACAGCATGATCAGTAAGTTTGTGCATTTGCTGTTATCTAAGTCCGCACACTGAGGAATGCAAGCAGCACTATCAGTCTGGATAGTTATAGGATGAAATACTATAGCTGGTGTTGATCTTGTGAGATGTCATGAAGTCAAACTTTCAAACGGAGAAGAGGACTATAGTCAGAACAGGCATTTAAGTCTCTCATCAGTCTCCTGGCTCAGCCCTTTGATGTTTTGGCCCATTTAATTACCCCAAATAAAAAAGTCTTACCGGATCTCTTCTCCCTCTCCTTCCCCATGGGTACCGAAGGAACTCTGGGATTATTCTACTCATGAACAGCTCTTGGGTGCTGCTGCTTCTTATTCTCCATGTTGAGTGCCATATGTAATGTCCGGGCTAGCTTTCTGGAGGATCTCTGGACGGATCTTGGTCTTCGCAGGAGAGTCACCATGAGGATGGTCAAGGATTGAGTCTAGAGTCTGGGTCTGAGATCATGCTTGAGCACACACTCACTCTTCTCCAGTCCTTTCAGCCCTTAAATACCTTAGTATGATTACATCACTACAGCACATTGAGCACATTGCCAACTGTGGAACCATTATATCACCTTATCACACAAAGTATATATGAACTAGAAAACCATTATCTCATCAGTCACACTGAGTAAACACCTTGCTGTAAGTATCTTTGCTTCAAGTAGACTTTTCTCAGAGTTCCAGCCCTCTACAGAACTGAGGTCCTCTTTACTTCTGAGGAGGTACTGTATCCACTACACCACCTAGCTGCCCCCATTTTATTCTTTGTTCTAAGAAGTCTGATTCAGAAATATATCCCACATTGGCAAGTAGAGATTTACTGTTTGTTAATATGCAGTCAATTTAATTTTTAAAATAATGTTAATTAATATCTCTCATATCTAGCACCTTCTGGTTCTCAGATATGTTGATTTAATTTGAAGACTTGCTGAATTCTTAGAATTTTTCTTTCTTCTCATCCTCTGTAACTGCTGTTGCTGTATAAATTGCAACTATTTTCACAAGGCAAGATGACTAAGTTCCCATGAAATGCTGTTTCTTGTTTCCTCTAAATATGTGACAAATCCAACCTATCAAGTCATTTCTTTTCCTCTGCAAGGAAAATTTGTGAATTGTACTTCTATAGACTAATTTTCTTATCTTCTGATTTCATTTATAATGAGAATGTCAATATTGAATTCTTCTTATGTATTATCTCATTGGTCTTTGGATAAAAAAAAGATTCATATTTAGAGTATCAAGAGTTAAGTTAATTTAAGGACATTCTAAATGATGATTCTTAATGATATTTATATTATTCTCCTGTTCTCTTGACACTACTGAAAAAAAACAAAAAGAAAATTACATAGGACTGGGCTGGTTTTGGCAATTTCTTTTTTCCTTTTTCTGCATGTTACCATGAACGAATCATGTCCCTCTAACCCTCTAACACAATCTGACACTACAAACAAAGTAAAACCTCTTGAAGCTTGCATTTTGCTGGTAAACCTTTTGAGAACTCAGGGTCTTCTTCATATCTGAAGATAAACTTTCAAGATTTCTAGAATAGAAATAGATCTTGAGAGTTGTCTAGAACCTGAAATTCTTTTTCCATTCACTTTATCTATGATTTTTACTTTGATCCCAGGATATTTTGGGCAGAGATGAGTATGATCTGACTCTAAAAAAGCAAAAACACCTAGAAAAAGGTAAAAGTAGTAATTATGTTCTACAATTGAAGTACAGAGGAAGAACAGACTTAGAGACATTAGAGGGGTTGGGAAGGTTCATAGTTCTGAAAACTTACACCAGGAATGGCTTAAATAAGCAACACTACCTATGTACCATGAAGGGTATAGCACCCTCCAAAATCTATAAAGAATTCAGGGATGGGAGGGATGGGAGGAAGGAAAAGCAAAGGGTAGGGAAAGAAGGCAAGAGAGAGATCCATGGGTGAGAGGAGGTGAAGAAATAGCAAGGCAAATTAAGAAGCAGAATTAAAGCAGAAGAGTAACTAGGGGTCAGAAAAAGAGATATATACAAACACTAGAATGAGGATCGGGAGTACAATTTACTAGGAAAAAAAGTATGACTAATAATCATTGATCTCAGACAAAGTCAAATTTAAAGAATCAATCAAGAGAGAAATCTACATTATGTGTATTTATGTGTGAGTATATGCAGATATGTATGAATGTTGTTCTATGTGTATATATATATATATATATATATATACACATATGTTTATTGGATGTATAGATATATGTACAGGTATGTTTGTGGGTGGGTGTCAATGTATATGAATGTGTGTGTATGTGTGTATATGTGTGTGGGTGTGCATTTATGTGTATATGTATGTGTATATCTATATATGTATACATAAAGAGCTTGCTTGGGGGAAGTAGAGGAGATGAAAGGGAAAAAATAATAAAGTAAAAAAAAATCTATGCAGCAGAGAACAAAAGAAAAACCTACAAGGAAGAAAAGAAAAGATGGACATTCATTAATATAATTTCTTCTACCATTATATATCCTTTCTTGAACTAGTAATTTATTGTTAAATATTTTGAATCCTCCCTTATGTTTTGCTGAGAAGGCTATGTTCTGTTTTGTTTTATTTTCCTTTTCTTTCTTTTTTTTTTAATTCTTTTTTTTTAAATACACAGAAAATAAAAAAAAAAAAAAAAAAAAAAACCTCATTGACTGATTTGATCTCTTTGCTATCTAAGGGATTTTCAGAAGTCTTCTCCAGCATCACAATTTGAAAGTGGTCATTCTGTGGCACTTAGCATACTTTATAATTCAACTCTCACTGCAATTTATTGCTATTGGAAAAATCATAGCTATGACTATACAGAGCCTTCTCATTATTTAGCTTTGATATACTTTGCTAATGAGAATACTTTTCAAATTTAAAAGGTTAGGAGAAACATGAGTAGGAGGAATTTGAAGTTCACATTGCTGTGGAAATAGTAAAAGAGTAACTAGCTGATCCAAATCAACTGAACTCTTCTAGTTTAGAAAAATTGGGCTCCAGTGCATTGAAAGAAACAGCAAAAGTGATCACTTTAGTGATCTTTAAGCTGAATGTGAAACATTAGGATGACTAACTGCAACCTTAAACATGACAGCAAGCAGAAAACAATTATTACTAATTAACAATCTGCTTTCTTCACTGTCTTCCTGCAAAATGCCATCTTATAGTAAATTTATGTGTCTTAGCCATATTCCTTCTTAAACTCTAACAAATGCTGGAACCTTCATATAGGGTTGGAGGGATCAAAATGAGGAAGGCCTGGTACTGAGTTATGATATAAAAGTAATTGGAGAATTTCAATTGTACAGACATCTGCTGTAATGCTTTGATTCTTTAAGAGGAAGGAACTGGTTGTTAGGATGTAAATGATCATAACCCTAGGAAAAAGTGAAAAAGGAAAAAAGGAGTTTATGATAAAGAGAAAATATTGGTAAAGTATGACAAAAACTCTATGCTTAGAGAAAGCAGATTTCAAAGAGTTCAGAAGGATAACTATGATTCCTTAGACTAAAATGTTAAAGGAAAATAATTCCAGAAAAACAGGAAATTCTCAAGAAAAAAATTCTGAAGACAAGAAAGGAAACAATTCCAAATAGATAATTAAGATTGTCTGAAAGGACTGATACCGAGGAAACACACCAAATAATGTATATTTCTAAAAGAAATGTACAGAATATGGAAAAAGGCCAGTTAACTGTAGAAGATTTAAGAGTATGGCATGGTTCTATATAAAAGAAATCTTGAACCATGAAAAATTCTTTAATTTCTTGATTATAACATTCACAAATGATTTGAGAAACTAAACAATTTTAAAGTATTTTGAGATTTAAGGCAAATATTCAGGATAAATTCTAAAGCTTAGAATAACCTGAAACTGGAAGATATAGACAACAGCAACAATAACAAAAGATTTGATGTGGGAATTTTCATTCTATTGAAAAGGAAGATCCAAGAAGGAAAAGGGACTTTACTAGCAATGGATAGGATATTATAAATTGACATCAGAGAAGTGAGAACTGCTCACCTCTTTTGTATCTTTGTTCTTGGCTTAGAAGATGGCCTTTGCACTGGAATGGACAAAACAAAAGTAACCAATAGGGAGTTGATACCCAAGATAAATAAAGAGACCTTAAGAAAATGCCAGCTCCCTCCAATGAATTCAAGTCATTTGGCTCAAATGAACATCCCCAGCTACTGAAAAAAAAATAGCATGATGGCAGGATCACTTTCAGTGTTATTTAAAAGATCATAGAAAATGGAAGAAGAACTATAAGATAGAGAAAGGCAAATGTTCTGATTTTCCAAAAAGGATAGAGAATAGAGTCTGCAAAATATAGGTCAATGAGATTAATTCCCATTCCTGGGGAAACTCTAGAATGGATCATTAAAGAAATAGATTAAAGAAATATCTAAAAAGGTAAAGGATGATTACCAAGTCAGCATGGTTTCCCCAGGAATGAGTCATACCATGCTAACCATTTCTTCTTCTTCTTCTTCTTCTTCTTCTTCTTCTTCTTCTTCTTCTTCTTCTTCTTCTTCTTCTTCTTCTTCTTCTTCTTCTTCTTCTTCTTCTTCTTCTCCTTCTTCTTCTTCTTTCTTCTTCTTTCTTCTTCTTCTTTTCTTCTTCTTGTTTTCTTCTTTTCTTCTTTTTCTTGTTCTTGTTCTTCTTTCTTCTATTTTTTTCTTTGGATTCTATTTTGTTATTTCTTGATCTCTTATAATTTCACTGGTTTCCCCTTGTCCAATTCTAATTTTCAAAGAATTATTTGTGTCTGTAAGACTATATCTATTTTTCTAGTTGATTAACTTTTTTCCCATAATATTCTTGTTTAAAGAATAAGATGGAGTTACCAAGTCAGCATGGTTTCTCCAGGAATGAGTCATACCACGCTAACCATTTTTTCTTCTTCTTCTTCTTCTTCTTCTTCTTCTTTCTTCTTCTTCCTTCTTCTTCCTTCTTCTTCTTCTTCCTTCTTCTTCTTCTTTCTTCTTCTTCTTCTTTCTTCTTCTTCTTCTTTCTTCTTCTTCTTTCTTCTTCTTCTTTTCTTCTTCTTCTTTTTGGGTTCTATTTTATTATTTCTTGATCTCTTATAATTTCACTGGTTTCCCCTTGTCCAATTCTAATTTTCAAAGAATTATTTGTGTCTGTAAGACTATATCTATTTTTCTAATTGGTTAACTTTTTTCCCATAATATTCTTGTTTGAAAAATAAGATGGAGTTTTTTTGTGTTTTTTTTTAGTTTTCTCTCAATGTCTCTCATTTGACTTTTAAATTCTTTTTTGAGTTCTTTTATAAATTCTATCTGGGCAGGGAGTCATTTAACATTACTCTTTGGGGTAGAAAAAGTTTTTTTTTTGTTTTATTTCAGTATTCTCCTCTGAAGATGAACCCCAGTCTTCCCTCTTCCCATATTAAGTCACTATAGTTGGGTTCTTTCTTCTTTGCTGGTTCATTTTTTTTAATGAGAAGTACTAATGTAAGCACCTCTAATGGGCAAAGGGGATGGTGCCTCTGTCTTCATGTCAGCTCTCCCCTATGATCTGGAACCCCAAACCAAAAACTCCATCCTCTTGCAAGTACTAGCAGCCAACAGTGTCCCTACCCCACTGCCTTTGCACTCCCAGTGTACTGGTTCCTTCTCAATTGAAATTTCCTCTGTCTGTTTGAACTTACTCTGGGAGATGAAAGTTTCTGTGGTTCCTGCTGAGGCTTCCGGTCAAACCTATCTAGCTCCAGGGTTCCCTACTTACTGTTTTTGCAGCGCTATCCTGGAGGTATTTACATTTCACATTAGTTAATCTTGGCCTAGATTCTTTATTCAGATCTTCTTGGTTTGTACCAGGAGGATCCTAGTTCTGTTCCAAGTCTTCTGGATTTTTCACCAGTCTATGTTTGCCCTAAGGTGCAAATTTGTTGTTTGTAGGAGAAATTTGAAGAGCTTGAAATTACTACTTTGCAACATTCCCCAAATTCTCCCCCTATGTATTTTTTAAGAGAAATATAGAGCACTAAGTAACATAATTTGATGAACCCCAAACTAATTGGATGGCCAGATACAAGAGTAGTTGTTAATAATTAAATAATACTATGGCCAGCGATCTCCTGGTGAATACCCCAGTGATCCTTTCTTGGATTTTTGCTTTGGATTTTTATCAATGACTTAGATTAAGTTCATAAATGATATTTTCATCAAGTTTGTAGATAGTACAAGGATGGAAGGGACAACTAATATAGTGGATGATAGAATGCAAAAGTATCTCCACAACTTAAAGCTTTATATTGGATAGAATAATATGAAATTCAAAAGAACATATGTAAAATAATATACTTGGTTCAAAGAATCAATTTTACAAATGCAAGGGAAGTAATGGTTAGATAGCATTTTGAAAGGAAACTGGGACTTTTAGTGCTTAGTGTGGTGTGGCAGTAAAAAAAAACTTATTTGATATAAGGGCTGAATTAAGAGGAGCAGAGCTTCTCACACTTTGAAAGACAGACATCTTCTGAAGAATTTTGCTCATTTCTGAGTGTCACCGTTTAAGAAGGATACTGGAGTGTCTAATCAGAATGATGAAGGGCCTTCATTGATGAAAAGAACTGGGCATATTTAGCCTAAAAAAGAGAAAGCTTGGAGGGTTGAGAGCAGCACATGATAGCTATTTTCATTTATCTGAAGGGCTGTAATGTGGAGAAGGGATTGGACTTATTTTATTTGGATTTGGAGAGCAAAAATCAGAAAAAGTGAATGGAAATTCCAAAGAAGAAAATTTAGATATAATGTTGAAGAAATTTTCCTATATATGAGGAATCTTCAAAACTGTATGCTTCAGGAGGATCTTCAAAACTGGAATGCTTCAGGAGGTTCATTCCTCCTCCTTGGAGGTCTTTAAGAAGAAGCTGGATGACCATTTGTTAAGTATGTGATAATAGGGAATCAAAGCTCTGATGGACTGGCCTTCTTGTTCGAATATCAAAGTACACTGCCAAAAAGTCTATTTTAATCCTCAGAGAAAGAACTACAAAATAAAGCATACTTTTTTTTTAACTTCTTATTTTTTGAGGGTCTTTTTTTGGTTTATATTTTCTTTGACAACATTACTATTATGGAAATGGAAATCCATTACTACATATGTACAACTTCAAAAAAATTATACAAAAAGACTTTTTATGGAGAACTCATACAGGGCAAGCACTCACATGGTGATCAGAATAAATGATACAAAGACACTCTAAAGGGCTCTCTTAGGAACTTTGGAATTGAATATGACTTAATAGACACTGGCACAAGACCACCCAGGATGGCTTGTTCTCATCAGAGGAGGTGCTATGCTCTATGTAGAAAGCAGAATTGAAGTACCTCTAAAGAAACATGAGATGAGGAGATTTAGAGAATTCATCCCAAATATTCCTATGCACAATTTATGCCCTACCTATGGTAGAGCATTCTGAGCTCATAGTGATCTGATCAGCCACTGTTGGACACATTAAAAAAGGAAAGTGGGAATTCCTTTTAGTATGGACTGAACTAAATGACTGCAGAATTCTTTTCTAGATATGAGATTTTGAGTAAATTCTAAAGACTTGTCTTTTTCACTTTTTGAAAAAGGAAAGGGATGATGCTGTTATTATATTTACTTATTCTAGAAGCTCAGGCATATGTAAGGTGGTCAGTTATCAGTGAACTGCTCACAGAAGTTTCTCATGGAGTGATTCTTTGGGACAATTTAATTTCTAAGATCTTAGAGGTGACATAGAGGGCTGCTTATTACAGATGAAGAAGGAACTTAGAGAGCCTCCTACATTATTTCTCAGGTTAGAATCACTATTTTTGGATCTTGGTAACAGGGATAGCGTGCTAAAGTCTATCTTCTTTATGCATTGACTAGTGGAAGAAGAACTAAAGTTTAAGAAGTAGATGAAATGACAAATCCTCTTAGTGAAGGAACAGCAAAGAAAATTACTGCTCTCCAAGCTTAAAGTTAAGCATTAATTAAAGATAATACATGACTCAAAAATAAAATGAAGAACTGGAAAGGTGGCATTTTGCATTATAATTTGAGATTAGGAATTGCTCTCCATTTTGGAGTGCTTCTACTCCTGAGGAGCTCTTAGATTACTTAAACAATGTTTGAAGGATGTCTTTGAACTTTTTGAATCTAGCTTTTTGTCCTCTTTACAGACCCACCTCCATCCTGTTGCCTTCTATTCAAAGATTTTAAAAGGCCTATGTAATTCTGAATTAAACAATTCAATTGCTCCATCAGTGCAATTATTGGATTAGTCCAAAAATTTGTCTTCTATTTGTTTTTATTTTTGTTTTTGTTTTTGTTTTTAATTTAATAGCCTTTTATTTACAGGTTATATGTATGGGTAACTTTACAGCATTAACAAATGCCAAGCCTCTTCTTCCAATTTTTCACCTCTTAGCCCCCCCCCCCTCCCCCAGATGGCAGGATTTGTAAAAAAAAAAAAAAAAATGGTCTCTCTGCATGTAATCTCCAGATCAATTTTATTTCTTTTTTATCTTACCATTTGCTAGGAGTATCTTTGCCTCTTCTTTCACAATTATGACAGCTACCAATTCTTCAAAGTATAGACAGTCCTGACAACTACCAATTCCTCAAAGCATAAAGAATCCCATGTGTCAGACAGGTACTTCATACCTGTGAAAGCAAAACAAAGCAATTTTATGATGTGTCTACTGATTTATAATGCTATCATAAGTTGATACAAATTTGAAGAAAAAAATTAAAATTATTTATGATGAAATACTGAGAAAATAATAGAAATGTTGGCACTAGATCTATAGTATTTTGACAACTACACAAATAAAAATTAACATATTATGACTTGGTTCTTCATCCCTCTAGAATAGATGCATTTCTGTTGTCCACTTTTTACAACCAATGGGAATGATTATTTTAGGGTATACACCAAAAAAATGTGTAAGGCTTTGGACTAGAAATATTTACATATGAAAAATCCAGAAATATGAAGAAACTTGTGAAGCAGACAATGACCCTGACTCCTTGCTCAAGTAGCTTAGGAGTATCTTTGTGTCTTCTCCCTAAGAAAAGAAGATATAAGAATAGATATCTCATAGGGTTCAAAACCTGAAAAATCCTGAATTGAAAGCTATTTGGTAGATATGGGCCAAATAACCATTACCTAGTTTAAAGTCTAACTTTCAGAGATTAAAATTGGGGGTGAGAAGGGGAAGAGCATGTAGAATGTTCACTATAAGCTCAAGTGAGATCTCTCAAAGGGAGCATTAAGCCTCAAGACATTAGCTAGTTGAGACTGCCCTCTTCGTTGTTCTAAAGAGTTTGGTATCTGAAGATATAGACTTTAGTTGCTGAGATTCTGAAAGAACAATACAGAGTACCTTGAAAGAAGTTTTTGTTTGTTTGTTTGTTTGTTTGTTTTTTCCTTTTTTCCTTTGCTAAAAAAAAAAAAAAAAAGAAAAGAAAAGAAAAGAAAAGAAAAGAAAAAGAAAAAAGAAAGAAAAAAAAATAACCTATGAGGTTTAAGTTGAAAAATCAAGGTAACATCTTCTCTACCCTCAAGGAAAAGATAACCAAGGAGCTCAATTGAGTCAAAAAGGGGCAACAGAACATTCAGCACAGAAGCATCTGATGGAAGTTACACATTCAACAAAATAATATATTATGAAAATTATGCATCCAGCAGAGCTGTGTCCCATGGAGGCTATACATCTAGCGAAGAAGCATCTGGTGGATACTATATATCTAGCAGAACAATGTCTAGTCAGTGTCTAGCTTAACAATGAGATGGCCTCATCTTCACACCAGCTATTTTCTTCTCTGCCATTGCTGCTATTGCAGTTTCCAAAGTGAACTTTAAAAATCTTATATCCTCATCATTAACCCAGCCACTTTCTGTATTGCTGTATTGCTCCTAACTCTGATAACTCTGATTTTCACAGAGATTTTGTTGTGCCACAGTTCTCTTTAATTGTCCTGACTCAGTTTCCCTAATTGGTTCTGCCTCAGTTTCCCTAAATTGTTCTGCCTCAGTTTCCTTAACTGTTCTGCCTCAATTCCCTTAGTTGCAAAACCTCCCTCTGGTTCATTAAGACTGAGGACCATTTGCTCTAAGGTTATAATTGTCGATGCAAGACTCAAGATAAGGGGGAGTTCAGAATTCCTGGCTCCTAACTCCTTCTGTCCTCAAGAATTTATTGCACTACCCCCCTCTAAAATATTCCAAAAGATAAGACTATCTGAGATACCTCATTGACATCTTTACTTCTGTTTATTCAGACATCCTGACTCTGACTTCCTAGTAAGAATTTATAGCCTCCCCCCATCCTGCTGGAACCAAATGGTTCTGAAAACTTCCCACTTTTTTCTTTGTTTCAAAGTCATATAAAAGACTTGGGATTCTCACATTCGCCACTGGATACTCTGAGATAAGAATCCTGTCCAGTCAATTATACTCTCCAATTAATAAAATATTAAAAACTTTCTAATCTCTATCTTGCCTCAGTTTCTTCAGCATTACAATTTCCACTTCCTGCTCTGAAAATGAATCAGAAGGATACTGTTTTACTTACCATTCCTGTTAATTTCTAGAGCAATTAACCTATTTCTGAATACCTCTTTACTATGTTACCTCCCCTTATCAAAATGTCAGTATCTTAAAGGTAGGGGTTGCCTCCTTTGTAACTGTATCTCCACCCTTCTCTTACTCTGAATACATTAACACTTATCATAGTACTTAACATATTTCAAGTACTTACTAAAGGCTTTCTCATTTATTCATGCATTCTTTGTGTTTTAGGGATGCTAACAGCTGGTTTTGTGAGGTATCACATCACTGGAAAATCCTGAAAGATTCCCACATTTGGGACTCTGAGAAAAGTCCAGAAGTCCTCTCTTCTACATATAGACATTTTCTCATCTTGTACCCTAGGTTTTTAAGCACTCAGTCATAAAGTCCTACCTGTTTTTTATAGCATATTGGATATGGATATCTTCAGGATCCACTCTCTTTGGTATCTAAATTTCTTTGTCCCCACCACTATCTGAGGTTTTACCCAAGGAAAAGAGAACCTATGATAGATTAAGTTAAGATGATATAACTAGATACTTTCTTTAGCTAAATAAAAAATCAAACAAAGATGATTACAAGCTAATATCTGTGCAGCATCTGTGAAAACTTGAACAACCATGAGGATTTTGACAAAGCTTCTTATGGGCAAAATTCTAAGTTGAATTTCATAGCCTCAAAGAATGGAGACAAAACCAATACTTTTAAGAGATGTTAAGGTGAGCTTTCACTCTGCTAAAAATAACAAAGTAGTGTTATGGGGAAAATACTTCTTCTCTAACTATATATGGTGGGTAATTGCTGCCAAATATTTATTACAACACAGAAATTATGGAGGTAAAAACTTAGGTTTTATTATTATGCTCAAACATAGATTCAGGACTCAAAGAAAACCTGAACAACCATAAGGATTTTGACAAGGCTTCTTATAGGCAAAATTATTTCTGAGCCACAGAGAAAAAATTCATTTACATATTGCAATCTCGTACATTCCCCTTAGACCATAAAACCTAAAGAAAAGGCAGATCCATAATCCTATACTTCCTTCATTGTCATAAAAGTTAAACAGAATGATAATCTTATACATCCCCTGGGGAAACAAACTCTATAGTTAAACTAAATCAGGTAACAGATTAAAATACATTTAGAAGATTCACAAATAGAATGATTAAGGACAATTTACATGTCTCTGGAGAGCAAGGGGTAGTTGAAATTCTTCCTCTCACTTTTTATTCAAGGAATGTTTAAGGTTTTTAAGTAAATTTTTACATTCTACAAAATGGCTTTTGCACAGGTGAGGTTAACAGTAACATATACTTTTAATTGGCCAAAATTTTCAGGGGCAATGACCCTAAGTCTCAAATAAAAAAAAGGAAATCAGAAATTCCTGTAACAATAGTAAATCAAGGTATAAATGGTTAATGAATCACAAGGTAGATACGATAATGGACAATAATGAATGCAATAATGAAATTCTATGATTAGCTTCACCTAGACATTTTAGCTTTCCTTCTCCTCCCACAGAATTCCTATCCCTGGGACCAGGAGTTTTGTAGGTGAAATTTCAAAGACAATGTATATAGGAGGATTATACTTCAATCAGTCCATCGAGCTACTTCTCAGTTAAACATGTCATTTATGTTCATTTATCCTTCTACTCCTTTCACCCTTTCTAAATCTAGTTCCATTTAATTGAAAACAGAATTGAATCTCAAAGTAAATGTTCTCTAAACATGTATAATACAATCTCTCATACCTCTAGGGGGCACCAAGCAACCTTCTACATCAATGCTTCTGTGCCCTTAGAATAATGGGATAAGGACAGCCTGCTGATTCTGTTGATGATGTGTTGAATCTCAGTGTTAGAAGCTTCCCTATCGGCTTTCTTGAGAATCTCAGTGCGGTAGATGAAACAGGACTAGCACCAGGAGCCCAAAGTCTCTCAATATAATACTCAAAGAAATATAATGATCCAGATAAATAGCAAAAATGCAGATTACAATGACCAGAACCACGATGTTGATTTGTTCCACCAATGAATATGGCTACTTCATCTTTAGTTTATCTTAGAGTTATTTAAGACTCTCAAAATGTTTTTTATACTTGTGTTTAAAGTTAACCTTTAACCTTACTGAGAGTGATAGAATAAATACCTACCAGAGTGCTCTGTACTCCCTCCTACACACACACACACACACACACACACACACACAAAATGAGAGAGAGAGAGAAAGAGAGAGAGAGAGAAAGAGAGAGAGAGAGAGAGAGAGAGAGAGAGAGAGAAAAGAGAGGGGGGGAGAGTCAGGATTTGATTGACTCAAGGATGGGAAAAGATTCAAGCTATAATTCCATTTTTCTGGTGGTCTTTATCTGGGTTAATATCATTTCCAGATGTCCCAATGAGGTTGAGTACCTCCAACTTGTGAATTTTTGAAGATCACATAAGTCACTAAATTCAATGACTAGACCTGTTTTCACGTAGAGATGGAGATTACAATGGCTTCTGTATCTTTGTTACATATCTATACTATATTAGAGCTAAATATAGTATAGCAAGACTCCCTTTGTTAACCCCTCAATGATCTATGACCTATGAATGCTTCATTTCATCCCAATATTAAACCTACAACAATGGGATGCTAGGGACAGGACTACCCCTTAAACTAAGAAATGAGTTCTCTGAAAACTAGAATAGACCAAACAGAAATCATTTACTCCATGAGAAAGCAAGAAATACTAGAACAAAAGGAAGACACTAACAAAACAAGATAATATAAAATATTCTATATCAAAAACAACTTGCACTGGAAGACAGGTCAAGAACAAATCATTTAAAAACCATGATTTTTAAGCCTGAAAACCATATTTCAAGAAATCATAAATGAAAACTTCACAAATCTAGTAGAATCAGAGGATAAAGTAAAAAGGGGGAAAAATCTACTGATCACCTTCTAAAAGAAAATCCCAAAAGAAAAATCCTAGGAATATCATAGCAAAATTTAGAAGCTCTTACCCTAAGAAAGAATGCGATAAAAATCCCAAAAGAAACAATTATAATCTAGGAACTATACTATAAAAAACTATATTATATGAGGAATTATAATGTCAGGATCCCATAAAATCTGGTAGTTTCCACTAAAAATGAAAGGAGATACTGGTATACAATATTTCAAAAAGTAAAATATATGGGCTAACAGCCAAGAATAACACTTTGCAATGTTGAATTTATTCTTAAAGAGACAAAAGGGATCTTAAATTAGAGGATCTTCCAACATTTTTTATTAAAAGGCCACAACTGAGTAGGAATTTTGAAAGGCAAACATAGGACTTCAGAGAGATATAGAAAGGTGAATGTATTTGAGCATCTAGATGGAACTGTATAATGATATATTGCAAGAGAGGGTTAGGGAAAAAAACTTATTTTGGAAAAAATAATCACAAGTAAACAAATTTTCTATGAAGGGGGATAGAAATAGTCTTAGGGAGTAGTCCTCCCTAAGTATTAAGGAATTCTTTAAATTATCTCTTAGACAATTGGGGAACAATTGAACAATTTGTGGCATATTAATGTACTTGAGTATTATTGAGATTCAAGAAATTATTCAGAGAATCTTGAATAGTATGAACTGTTATAGAACAAAGCAAAACTAGAAGAACGATTTATACAAAGTCAGAAATTTCAGAAAGAAAAACAATTTTGAAAGACAAGAATTCTGACAATTACAATAACCAAAAAATTCTCCAGGGAACATATATTCAGACAAGCTTCTCACCTCCTGACAGAAGTGAAGAATACAAGATAAAGAGACATACATTTTTTTTTTGACATGGCCAGTACATGAATTTATATTGTTTGACCAAGCATGTTGATAAAAAAAAAAAATTTCCCTCTTATTTTTAATTGTTAAATAAATAAATAATCTTAATACATATTTATTGCCTTGGAATTGGATAAGGAGTGGAGAGGAAAAAATGAATCAAGTACTTATTAAGAGCACTTTGTTAAGTACTAGGAGCACATGTAGAAAAGTAGGACAATCCCTGTTTTTAAGGAATTCACATTCTAATAGAAAGGTAATACATAAGGAAGGTTTCAGCTGCAAATCAGATGGAAAAATTAAGTGGTCCTTGAAGTGCAATGGCAAAGTAGATGACAAATCTCTTCTTTAATGTTATTTCCTCTGATAAAAATCATAAGTTTCTGATGTGGAACTATTTGACAGTGTCGAGGACTTTGGTGGGAAAAAAAATTTTTTTGAGTCTTTAGTAATTGTGTCTATAATACCTGAGGAAGTAGTTGCAAGGATATATCTCTGTGGGAGTGCTAGTAGAGGGCAGTAGGGTGGAAGCATTCCTATGTCCAAGACTCTTGGGTTCAATGTCCAGGTAGGAAGTTAGTAATATGGATGCCAAATGGAAATTTTTTATGAAATTTTAAAAACAATAGAATGAGAACAAAGCAGGATACTTTTGAAAGTAATGTGTAGAATTTATTATATACTTTTTCTCTCAAGCAAGCAATATGAAACAGAGATTCATGGTTTCATATTGATTTTTCTTTTGCGCTGATATGTGTATGGAAAGGCTTTTGTTGTTGATGATGATGCTTAAGTTGAGAAGAAAAAATATTTTTGAAAGAAACAAAGATGGTTTATAAATCTTTGCAATCTTATTCTTCCACATAACTGCCAGAATAATCTTCTAAAAACATATATCTTGATCATGTTATTCACTTGCCCAAAAAGCTTCATGCTTCCTATTGCTTTTTGTATAAAACACAAATTTCTCAAATTGGTATTAAAACCTTTCACAATCTGGCTATTCCTTGGTTTACTGCAATAGTCTGCTAGTGGATCTGCCTATTTCAAGTCTCTCTCCACTCCAATCCAACCTCCATGCAGCCACAAAAGTGATTTTCCTGGAGCACAGGTAGATCAAGTCACTTCCCTACCCAATATATTTTATTTTCTATTGCCTGCAGCATCCAATACAAAATGCTTTGTTTGACGTTCAAAACCTTTCATAATCTAGCCCCCTTTTACCGTTCTCATCTTTTTATATATATTACTTCCCCATCAACTTTCAATCTCCTAATACTGAGTCTCCTAGCTGTTTTGCGAATAAGACACTGTTTTCTGGTAGACATTTCTATAGGTTGTTCCTCCATGCTAAGTTTCAGCTAAAATTTTACCTTTCTTGTTCCCTTTTAATTCAGATGTTTTTACTCTTTTAATGATTTGCTATTTAACCTGTATGTAGTTTGCTTTGTATATATTTGCTTGCATCTTGTCTATCTCCATTAGAATCTTTAGATCAGTGGTCCCCAAACTTTTGTTCTCCATATCTTTATCCTACTAAAAATGATTGAGTTTTTGTTTATGTGGTTTATAGTTATAGATATTGATACATTAAAAATAAAAACTAATTAAGAATTTGTAGACTCTCTGAAAGGATTTCAGAGATTCCCAGGATTCTCTGGACCAGACTTTGAGAACCACTGCTTAGATTCTTGAGAGCAGGGATTGTCTTTTACTTCTTTTTGTGTGCCCAGTGCTTACTTCAGTGCTTGATATATAGTAAGCATTTAATAAATGTTTGCTGGCTGATTGACTTAGCAATATTTCATTTTGGTTGTTATCATACATTCTACATTTCATAGAAATTAATCTAATTATTACTAGAACTCAGAATTTTATTTCTTTGCTTAGGCCTCGAATTCTAGATCTCTGTATGTTCCTTTCTTAAAATCTTTAGCTTTTCTCAAGGTTTAACTCTTACTGGAATGGAAGGGCCATCTCTTACTTGAAGATTTTACTGATACCTTTGTTAGAGCTCTCTAACTCCTCAAATTACCATGTAGTTATTTGTCTATAAATCATATGGTATCTTTCTATTCCTGAAACGTAGCATGGTGCCTAGTGTTTAATAAATGTTTGTTGAGTTGAATTGAACTAAATAGTCAGTAATTTCCAAATCAATTATTTCAAGAACTAGGTTTTCTGGTTTGTAGTAATTATATTTTATCAGTATATTTGGTTATATTTGTTATGTGACTCATTTATTATGACTATTCAATACTAAACAGTTTTAAATTCATGTTATAAATACTCCATAGCTATTTCTATCCCACTAGCAAAAGGTACAGACTAGTGGGATCTATTCTTGCAATGGTTACCTTAGTTACTCTGGTACTTTGATGTTTCCCTGTAATAGCACTGCTTTTAAGGAATCATAAAGCAATAAAAGGTAAATTCATGACAGAAGCTCAATTACTAGGTACTGAATTCTAAGTTACAAAATTAACTTTCACCAAGTATTAAATGCTAAGGTCCATTATTATAATATGATTTCATTATAAAGTAATCAGTCTTATTGCACAACCCCAAATAAAAAAATTGTAGATATTATTTGCTTTTTATTATTGCTATTGTGGGCAAATTAAGTTTACCAAAGAGTATTTACTAATACTAATACTGCTGAACAATGATGTGTTTAGTATTTACTTGAAAAGAACTTCAAATGAAGTACTGAGATTTTTCACTTGCATAGGAATTCACAGGCCAAATACACAAGTTTGTGATCTATAGACATTTTCAAACATTTTGGGAAATAATTCTGTTTTTATCTTTGTGAATAGTTTTTATTTTTTAAATTTTGCTAAATTTGGGGGTTTTAAAGATTCAACAATAAATATTTATTGAGTGCCTATTATGTACATGATTTACCAAAATCCTTTTAGTAACCATGTGTCTTGACATTTAGAAGATATAAGGATTAAACAAATATGATAACATGAAAATATGATTTTACCTTAATTTTTAAAGCCAGTTTTTCTACGTGAAACAATTTTGTGGGAGTTAAGAATGTGGTACATTGAATTAAAACATTTTCCTTCAAAGATTATTTTTAAAAGTTGGATGAAAAATTCTTCATGCTGTCAAACAATAGTTTAATTTTCCACTGTGAAGTGGATTTTGTGCTTTAAAAAATCTACTAATATTCCTCTTTTTATAAAAAAAAATGTATTTGCAACAGAGAACTGTACCATTTTTCCCAAACCTTCAACTGTTATGCAAATGTATGGTATAAAATGGATTTGTTAAATGTTCCTTTGTCCAAACTTGATGCAATGTTCATCCTAGTGATTTATAGAAAAGCGTCTGATAGTTTATATAAGTAATTGTGGCATGTAAGAAATGACTCTATTGGTCTTTTACCCTTTCAAGTAGTGAATGAGGTGCTGAAAGGTTATAAGCTTATTTTTTTTACCTTCACTTGCAAGTAATATGATAGTCATTAGAAAAAAGTAAATATAATTGCCTGCTCAGTAGGCAAACAGCTTCAGAAGTAGAAATACACTCATCAAAGAGTTGTGTTTGTCAGTCTTGATACATCAACATTCACACCTCTATAGTGCTGCATCATCATGTAATTCCTAAAGGATAATCCTCCTGCCATATTATTGTGCATATTTTGTTTCAAAAGTATCTCAGTCTTAACTAGTAGTTGTAATTCTAATTAACAATAACCAAGAAAGTCTAGAAATTATGAATGCATCCTAGTAAATCACTCCAAACTAAGATTATTATCTGCATGAAATATGATTCAGACTCCATGAATAATTCTCAAAAGTGTTGAATTTAAGATGAGCACTGAATAGGATGAACACTGACTGGATAATGATTAAATTTCACCATCTGGTATTCTAGAATTTTAATGCAAGCAGAATCTCTTTTATTAGGTATTTATTTGAGATTCTTCCAATGTAGCTGCTTTGTATTTATTGAGAGAACTCTGTAAATTAGACAAGAGTAAAGTTTGTTATTCAGCACTATACTTTCTCAGAATGACTTACTTAAAATATACACACAATTGTCAAAACATCAACTTTTTCCCAAAGCAGAAATTTAGCAGTATGCCAAGTTTTAGTATACTCATTTGGGAAACACTGTGAGGTTGGTGGGTTATAGAAGGAAAAGATGGGATGAGGATGAAAGATGATGGGTAGAGGGAATTATAAAAGAGAAATGAATTTCAATAGGGCAATATTTTAAGGGGGGGAAACAGGACCAAGAAATAAAATTGAGAAAGCTTTGTTTGGAGAATTAGAGAAAGAGGGGGATGAAATAGAAAAATTGAAAGGGAGCTCTGGCCTAGGACTAAATCTTAGCTTTGCCAATGGTTAAGAATATATTTTTGATAAAGATTTTCTGTTCTCATTACTGTAAGAGATTTAAGTATGAAGGATTATTGAAATACTTGGGGGATCTACTCTATTACTGCTGTTTTCACATAAATAACAACTTTAGAAGTAAGTCACACATTATTAACTACCTTAACTTAACTGACTCTCAGACCCAGAAATTGGTCATATATTTGGCTATCACTAATAATTTATTATTATAGAAATGTCGATACTAATTATTTTATATTTGTGGAGATAACTTTAGGTTATCTTTGTTTAATTTTCTCTCCTTTTTTCCTCTAAACAGGTAATGACATGTGTTTCCCAAAATAATGCAAACTTCTTATTGACAACATGGAGAATCTAGTTTCTGGAAACAGACTTCTAGCACCATAGAGACATAGGAGTGGATATCTGTACATAGTCACAGACTCTGAGAAACAAAATGCTGAGTGTACAATGCTGAATCCATAATTTTCTCTGAGTGACTTAAAAGTTGATTTTAATGGTAGTAAACCAATGGTTCTCTAAACTATTCAATGTCACTCTGCAGAGGCAATGTGAAATGGAGTACAACTGCTAATGAAAGCTGGAAAGAGTCTCTGAGATAGACTCTGAAGGATGATAAGCTAAATGTTAACCCAAAGCTCAGATTCCCTAACTATTACCTCAAATCAATAAGAAAAATGTCCACTGGGGCAGCTAGGTGACACAGTAGATAGAGCACCAGCCCTGAAGTCAGGAGGACCTGAGTTCAAATCTGATCTCAGACACTTAATACTTCCTGGCTGTGTGACCCTGAGCAAGTCCACTTAACCCCAATTGCCTCAGGGGAAAAAAAAGTATCCACCAAAAAAATTGTTATAGGAAGAAGGGAAATGAAAGAAATCACCAGAAAGCTATTATTACAAGAAAAAAAATCACAAAAGATCATTTCATCTCCCATCCATTGTTTACTTTACAGAACCTATGGCCATGCTATTCTAGGGAATGCTACAGTTAACTTGTACTAGCTATTCTTTTAGATATTAGGGTTTTTTGGTACTAATCCTTTAATCACGTTCTTTAAATAGATTGAGTCATATGAATCTATCTAACTCCTTCCTCTAGGTTTTGTGGGGGAAGAAGAAAAGAGGTGGTATCTGTGGAGGAGGATGGAGCTCAGATGGAAAAGAAACTCCAGATATTGTTTTTCCATGCCATGATTCCAATTTGACTCTTATTCAACCTCTTGTCATTTGGAGTCCTGTAACTTGGACGTAATAGGGAATGAAAAAAGTCAGTGGTCATATCTAAAGAGATAAGACAAAAAAAAATGTACCTCTGTTAGAGTAGAGGAGAAAAAAGGCAGCCAGCACAAGGATTGAACAGTGCAGAAACTTTTCTGAGTTTTTCTTCAGCAATGGCTTGGGAAATCTTCTCCATCTCCCCTAGGAATCCAATCAGTCTCTGTAGTTAGTTTTGAGAAAAGAAATTTGAGAAGAATGATGAGAAGAGTACAGTAAAGTGCTGCTTTTGAAGAGTGGAAAATAGGTCTGTCTAAAGTGACCTCTCAGAGTTTTTCTTTGGCAGTAACTCAGAATAGAGAAAAGAGAGCAGATCCTGGGAGAGGTGAACCAACAGTGCTGGGCTTCCTTTAAAGCTATCTAGAATAGAAGGTAAGATAATGATAATAAACAACATGATTATGTCAAAGATATTATGGAAAAATCATCTGAGAAAATTATAAAAGCAAATAAAAGATGACAAACCAGGAAAAATGAAAAAAAGAAAAAGAAAAAAGAGAAATTGTAATAATTAGATAATTTATAGCAAAAGAAACAGAGTGGGGAAAACCCCTGATTAATATGAAGACATTTCAACAAATGGTATGATACCCTAGAAATGATAAACAATAGAAACATGCTTCAAAATAACAGATTCTTTGAAAATGACAAAAACACAACTGGTAGACAAAAATACAAAGGTCAAAGGAAAACCAATTAGCCAAAATCAAAAGACAACACATGAGAGTCATACAAAACAAGAATACTGACCTTAAAGGTAGGATGCAGTATGATAAACTAAAGATCATAAATGTTCCAGGAAAACATGATGAAAAAATTCTGCATATCATATTTCATGATATTATACAGCAAAACTTCCCAGGAATAGTGAAGCTCTATATAGATCAAAAAATTCTAAGGAACAAGAAAAAAAACCTAACTTTTAATCACTAAGAATCATTGTGGTCAGACTTCATGGTTATACTATCACATAGCAATTTTTGGAGAAAGCAGATGGACAGGAAGGGGGGAAGACTTTAACATTCCAAGAAAACCAATCCGAATCAAATGATTCTTCATTAACAAGTAATCAAAAGGGGGGAAAAATTGGAGTATGGCATTTTGAAAAACAAAACAAAGATCAGTTGTTTCTACCCTACCAAAAATAAAAAAATATATAAAATAAAAACACATCCTGCAAAGATGAGCTTAATCATCAATGAAAGGAACTGGGTGGTCAGCAAAAAGGAGAATTCAAATGATGCTACTAAAGGAACCTAAAAGTTAATAGATATTCAACATCAAAACTCATTGTTCAACCACTAAACATTTATCAAATATCTAATATGTTTGTGCCAGATGTTAAGAACTTGAAAAAGAAATCCTTGCCCTCAAAGAGTTTACATTCTACATAGAAGAAGTAGATATAAAATATATACAAATTAAGCATAAAGTAATTAGAAAGCAGGAGATAATAGAATATAGAGCTATGGGCAAAGGGTGGGGCTAAAATCAAGACCTCAATGGAGAAGATAACATTTGAGTTGAGCTTTGGACGAAAGTTGAGTTTTTGGATGAAAGGGATCCTCAAAGGCAGAGAAAAGGAGGCATTTCAGGTATGAGAGACAGCTTGTGCAAGGGCACAAAGACCGGCAATGAAATGTCAAGCATGAGGTACAGAGAAGAGACCAGTTTGTCTGTACAGAAGATAGTATGAAGGAGTGTTCAATAATTCTTGACAGGCTGGAGTTAGATTTTTGAATTTAATCCATGTCTCATCATCCTCTCAACAAGAATTATATAAGATACTTTATTTTTAAATTTGCTAAAAATTTAGGTTAAACTATATTCACAGAATCTCTCTTACCTATTACTTCCATACTCTTGTCAAAAAAAGATTAGTTTGGTGTGTCATGAAGCCACACTGACTTTTTCTGATCATTGCTTCTCTTTCTACATGCCTGAGAATCGTTTCTTTAATGGTATTTTCAAGAATTATCCCAGGAATTAAAGTCAATCTCAGAGGTTGCATTCTAAGATAAAAGAATGTCAGGAATACTCAGAAAGGAGAAAATGTCCAAGAGAGATCAACTGTATTAAATGCTGAGAGATGTCATGAAGTAAGAGAATTAAGAAAAGAATATTAGATCTCAAATTAAATTTGTATTTGATCATTGAAGTAATAGGAAACCACTGACACTCATTGACTATGGAGGTGACATAGGCAGATTCAAGTCCTTAAGTTAGGAAAATCACTTTGACAGTTTTGCAGAGAATGGAACAAAATGAGGAGATATGAGGCAGGGAAATAAAATTGATAACTTTGGAAAGAGCACCTTCAGATGACTGATGAAATAGCAAGCTACATTTGAAGACAGTGAGTAGGAGGAGAGGATAAGTGCAACAGAACTCAACTCTAAGTGAAGATGGCTTTTTCAAAGAATTTGACTGAGAAGGGAGGAAAAATATAGTGTTATAGCTAGCAGCAATGATAAGATCTAGCAGGGATTATTTTTCCAAGGACTCACAGTAATTTTAATGTTTCAACTTTAAAATCAGTTCTGCAGCAGTTACTTTAAAATAACTTTCTCTAGCATATGGCGATTGGAGAATGGAGCATAAAAAAAAAAATACCTAACTTTCAACTTATCCAAGATTACAGGAGATTTAAGAGACAGAAAAACTTAATCATCTTTGTATCAGACCTGGGTTCAGGTTGCTCTTCTGATACACAGTGACAATGATTTCCTTTCTAAGAATGATTCAAATGTTTCTTTTTTGTTGAGCATTTTTTTTCCAGTAATGATTAGGTTCATAAAGAGGTCACCCTGGGTGACCAAAAAAACAAAAAGAAAGAATACTTGACTGGAAATGGAAGAAATAGAGAAAAAGAGAGGCAAAAAATAACAACATTAAAGAAAGCATGATAGTCAAACAAGCAAATTTATTGATCTTGAAGATGGTCAATAAATATTTATTAAGTACTGTTATGTGCCAGGCATTATACTATGCTAGGTGACGGAGATTCAATAAGAAAAAGATAGTCAAGCAGATTACAATCTAGTGTAGATAGAATCTAATTTATAAAACATTAACGTACTATTGCAAGGATGTGTGTATGGAGCTGGGTGTAGGAGTGGTACCAGGGTATTCAGTGAGAGAGCTGTGAAATTAAAAACAAGTAGAACAACCTATGAAAAATGAAGAGTTTTGCTGTAGAGTTCTGAGCCTTCTATAAAGGAAGGCTTTGGGAGGACTTTATTGTTTTGATCTCCAGTCCTTCAAATAGAGAATAAAAGCTATATGCTAAATATCAGCGATGATGATGCTATTTCAAGTTATGAGCTTACCAGGGGAGTAATCAAAAGCAAACAGCAGCTGATGCAAATAAAGAGATAAGATGGTAAAGACAACTTATAGATTGTAGATCTTCCAGAAGAACATAAGTAAAAAGTAAAAATAAAAATATCCCCTTCCATAAAACAAAAATAAAACAAAAAAACTACCCATAACTTTTTTTTTTTTTTTTGGTAAAATTTGTCACTATGGATTCCAGTTTTTCTATTCTGCCAATTATTTCTACTTTAGAGAACAGAAATTCGTATTTCTCTTTTAAATGACTCAAGACCATCTTGCTGAGTCCCTTGAAATGAGATTCATCTATGTTATCATGTGTTGATTCATATTCTTTTAAACCAAATGTTTATTCATAGATATCTGGACTCTTTTAGCTGATGTGGAGATTATAATCCCTTCTACTAATATCTTACTTATTGGTTTCCCTACTTATATTGAAGGTGTTTTAATTGGGTTTTCTTCCTCTCATGATAATGATTTCCCTGGGAGCTAGATCTCAAAGAAGCCCAACTTCCTCCCAAAGTAAGCAATTCATGGCTCAGAAGCCCAAGATACTTGTAAGAAGTCATTTTCAAGTTTAATGAAGTACCACACAATAATGTATCCTGTTGTAGATCCCCTATTCCTCAGTTCTCTGGCTGAGCTTTATTGCAGAACACAGTGCTGACATGTTGCTAGCACCTTTTAAACAAATTTTTGCTGTTTGAAGTTTGGTGGTAGATTGTCATGATGTAAAGTTTAGTTCTGTTGCAATTTTGTAGGTTGTTTTGGCCAGCTCTCTTATCAGGGACATAATGGGTATCCACAGCAGTGAGTGTATTAGGGGCTAGCCTTTTTTTCTGTTGTTAGCTCATTGAGTTTTTAGCTTGTTGGAGTCTTGATATCTTAGATTGTAGAGAAAGATGAAATTGCTTTATCTTTTGTATATACATTCTTTCTTGGAGAGATTTAAGAGGTCATGTGGGTAAAACAAAATGTTTGGTCTTCTATCATATATGTCACATGAACACAATGCGTGCTCTGATACATAGTGACACTGAAAGCGTGACAAGGTATCCACATGATAGCAACTTTCTCTTTTTAAAATTCCTTTTAAAATTCAGTTTTATTTAATATTAAGCTTTGACTCTTTATCATCCTGTTTCCCCTCTCCCATCCATTAAGAAGACAAGAAAAATAAAGCCTATTACAAAATGCATAATTGTGCAAACCATGTTTTCACATTTACCCACATAAGAGGGGGGAAAAAACAAAAGAAAATGAAAGAAGAAAATATGCTTCATTCTTTACTCTGAGTCATCAATTCTCTATCTGAAAATAAAGATCTCTTGTTTATCTCTTTATCTGGAGAGAGTTTATCCCTTGTTTGATCATGTATTTTTTCCCCACCAATAGATCTACCTGGTAATTTCTTATTATGTCACCTTCTCTGTCTACCTTATATTCCCAATTTGAGCTTATCTTGGTAAACAGTAGGAAATGTTGGTCTCAACTACATCTCATTTCTATCAAGATTCTTTCTGTTTTCTCAACAGTTTTTGTTGAATAATGAGCTCTTACTCTCAATAGTTTGAAAATTTTACATTTATGCAATTCAAAAATATCAAATACTGTATTCATTTGCTTCTGTATATTATGTACTTGGTCTGTTACACTAATCAGTTTTTCTATTTCTTACTCAGGACCAAATTGTTTTGATGTTTATAGCTTTGTAGTAGTTTTAGATCTGGTATTATTAGGCACCCTTCCTTCTCATTTTAATGGATTCTTTTGATAGTCTTTATATTTTGCTAGTTTTGGTAGTTTTTGTGTTTCTCCAAATGAATTTTGTAATTATTTTTTTCTAGTTTTATAAAGCGATTCTTTGGAAATGTGACACTGAATAATTATATTAGTACAATTGTTATTGTTATTTTTATTATATTGTCTTAATGTATCCATTAGCAATCAATATTGCTCTAATTATTTAGATGCCTTTCTTTGTGTAAAGAATTTTTTTAATGGTGTTCATTTAATTCCTGTGTGTGTCTTAGAAGATAAACTAACAAGTATTATAAACTGTACATAATTATTTTAAATAGAATTTGGCTTTCTACTTCTTGATGTTAAGGATGATGATGTGTATGTTTGTCTTACATACTGATACTTTGCTGAAGTTGTTCTTGTTTTAGTTAAGAATATTTATATTTTAAAAAGTTAAACTCATTTATTTACTAGCACTCTTTAAGAATTCACACAAAACATTCAAGAGGCAGATAATTATAAGTAATTCAAATATAACAAACTTATAATGCTAAATTACACGCAAAAATTTTGACACTTTAATAAGTTTTTCATGTAAATTTGGTCACCTTAAAATAGCTGTATCATTATGTTGTTCGGTTTAAGTACTGTGGCTCCCTGTTAGATACATATACAGTCTTGATACCCAAACATTAAATGCATACGAAGAAACAAGGAATTATTAAATAAATCAGCCAAAAGCTAATTACTGCACCTTGGACCCTGTGACCAATTATAAGTTATTAAAGTTACTTCCCACAGTACTCTTCCATCATTTAATATTGAAACCAACCATTATACATAGGAAACAATTAACAGACAAAATACTGAACCTATATATTTGGTGTTGCAAATACTTTTTAAGGTATAAACTAGCAAAGGATTCACAATGAGACGCTATAAACACAGAAATATAGAAATAATTTATAAAATTTGCTAAATCATTAAAAAGATTATCTGAAAGTATATACTTCTTATTGTAGACCTCCCCCCTCCAACTACACATACAACTTTCAACATTTTCCCCTATGTAAGGAAAAAAACAAAAAAAAAAACACAACAGAAGATTGAAAATCTGGATATTTTCTTCCCAACAGATATTAAGGGAAGTATCTTTCACCTAATACATACTGAAAGACTATCTTATTTTTAAACATAAGATGACTGTTTCCACATGTTTTATCAAAAATATTTTTAAAAATCAGAGCATTACATATAATCATGATAACTTTGTATATCTTTTAAAAATTATAATAAGTTACAAATACCAAAGAAGCAAAATCATCTTGAGTAATCTATACCAGAGCGCTTTGGATTTTTTATTATGCTAAAATAATGTTGCTTTAAGTATTTATATTATTGTATACTACAATAAAAATATGAGGTGTGTTATAAATATACAGTACATTATTTGCATACATGAACAACACTAGTAGATTAAGAATGTGTCTTAGTGATAATACTGGTTGTAGATTCTGTTTTTACCAGTTTCATATTTACATTTTTATAAATAAAATTTTCTCATGATAGTATGAATGTACAGACTGACATGGTAACTTTCATCTGCTTCTTAAAAGCATACCCCCCACAAGAATGTCTGTTTAAAATATTGGTAGGTTTAACAAAGTTAGAATACTACTGGCATTATTGAATTAGGCAACAATTCCTCAGACCTGGCTCAGGGCTGCAATGCATCAGTATATTAAAGTAATTAACCTAATGACTTTTTATGTGTCTTCCTGAGCATTATAGGTTTTCTATTAATAGGCTAGGTCATGAAAGATCTCATTTAAGTTTATTTTTGATTTGGCAGATATTAAGAATGCACAGTTGTTCCATTTTCTTGTTAGGTTCTGTTCTCGCACTTTTCCCGTAACTCATTACCTACAAGAATCAAGGAGACTGTTCCTGCCTTGTCCAAGATTTCAAGCTTTCACCATTGAAGAGCTGTTCCTGGTTCTTTTCTATATGAATCATCTATTGTAGGATCACATTTTTGAATAAATACTCCTTGAACAAACTGTACAGTCAGGGCACACTTTCCTATATCTCCTGAGCAAGGAAGAACTGGCTTGTATTCATATTCATGTATAGCATCCAAGATTTCAAATATAGTAGTATTAGCCATCTACTTCATTAATTCTGTATGAACTTAACTTATATTCATAGTCAGATAGAGTGGAGGTTATATACTTTAATACTACATTAATCAGAATGCTTTCAACAAGTACCATTTGTAAAGGCAGGTTCCCCTCCATCTCTCTTTTCCACTCTCTTTTTCTCTCCTTATCTGACCTTCTCCAAATCTCTGTCTCCAGTATGCAGTTATCAAGGTGGGTAGGTCACCAGACTATCTCTTCTTCCACCAATACTGCTCTAGCTCATTCCCCCTTGACCAGGGTTTTTTTTTTTTTGTTTTGTTTTGTTTTGTTTTTGTTGTTGTTGTTTTTTGTTTTTTGGTTGACTTTCATGGGTTCTCTAAGTAAACCATGAACATCATCTGTTTCCTTTTTGCCTATGCTTATTCCTTTAATAGCTTTTTCTTGTGATATTGCTCTAAGCTTGAATTTCAAGCACAATATTGAATAAAATGGCTATCCTTGCTTCACTCCTGATATTATTGGAAAGGCTTCTACCTTATTTCTATAACAGGTAATGCTTTCTTTTGATTTTAGATAGGTACTAAGACAAACTCTGTTCATTATTTGCTTTCTAAGTATTGCTTTAAAAACCAAAACGCGTGGTATATTTTGTTCAAAAGCTTTCTATCAGTTGAAATAATGAATTGATTTTGTTGCTTTTAAAAATTAATATGGTCAGTAATGCTTATAGTTTTCTAAATATTGTTAGTCAATGCTTAATTTTTGCCATGTTGTCTTCCAGTTTTGTAGAGGGCCATAGATAGTGGGGGAACTCTGGGTAAGGTATAAGACCCTTCAGCCCAGAGGGAACCTGCTGACAATGTCTAGTTTGGCTCTCCATCTCCTCTAAGGGTTCTCAGCCTTCCTGAGAAGTTAGGGAGGGTGTGACCATTTCCTTTTGATGCTTTCACCCTTCCTGAGAAGTCAGGGAAGTCATGACCATCTGTGTTCTACTTGAAGCAAGGGATACTTACAGTAAGAGGAATTTACATATCAATAGCAGGATGCTTATAGTTAACACAAGCACAGTGTGCTGTGATGATGTAATGTACCATAGTTAGCACTTGAGCAATGTGCTGTGGTGATGTAGTGATGCAATGGTTCTACAGTTGGCACATGCTCAGTGGGCTGTAGTGATATAATCCTACTAAAGCATTTAAGGGCTGAGAGGACTTGAAATATATGGACTCCATCTTTGACCACCCTCATGGCCCTCCTGCCTCCTTCACTCCTCCACTAAGACCAAAGACTCAGGCTGGTCCCGAAGTCCCCAGAGAGCTAGTCCAGACAGTATATTTTGGCACCCCAGTGTGTGGACTCTGGAAGACACAGTACATTTTGTCACCTGAATCTGGGGGCTCTAGAAAGCATACTACATAGTTTTCCCAGCGTTTTTTGTCAAATAGTGAGTTCTTATTCTAGAAGCTGTAATCTCTGGGTTTATTAAACAGTGGATTACCAATCATTGACTGTTGTGTCTTGTGTAACTAATCTATTCCACTGATCTGTTACTCTATTTCTTAGCCAGTACAACTAGCTTTGGGTTGTCACTTTATAATATAGTTTTAGAACTAGTACAGCTAAGCCTTCTGCCTTTGAACTTTTTTTTCATTACTTCCTTTGATATTCTTGATCTTTTGTTCTTACAGATGAATTTTTAAAGTATTTTTTCTAGTCCTATAAAATAATTTTTGGCAGTTTGATTGGTATGGCACTGAATAAATAAATTAATTTAGATAGAATTGTCATTTTTATTACATTAGCTTGGCCTACCTATGAGCAATTGATATTTATTCTATTATTTTGATTTGACTTTATTTGTCTGATAAGTGTTTTGTAATTGTGTTTCTATAGTTTCTGGATTTGTCTTGGAAGGTAGACTCCCAAATATGAAATTTCTCTTTCTATTTCTTGTTGCTGGGTTTTATTAGTAATACCTAGAGATGCTGATGATTTATGTGGTTTTATTTTATATATTACAACTTTGCTAAATTTGTTAATTGTTTCAAGTAATTTTTAGTTGATTCTCTAGGATTTGCTAAGTATTCCATCATTTTTTTTTAAACAGGAATGGGTGCTGTATTTTGTCAAAGGTTTGTTTTTTTTTTTCCTGCAACTATTGGGATAATCTATGATTTCTGTTGGTTTTGCTATTGATATAGTCCATTATGCTGATAGTTTTCTTAATATTGACCCATTTTCCTACATTCTTGGTATAAGTCCCATCTGGTCATGGTGTATTGCCCTGGTCATAAATTGCTTTAATTTCTATGCTAATATTGTATTTAAAATTTTTGTATCAGTATTCATTAGAGTTGATCTGTAATTTTCTTTATCTGTTTGACCCATCTTGGTTTAGGCATCAGCATTATATTTGTGTCATAAAAAGAATTTGATAAGAATCCTTAGCATATTTTTCAAATAATTCATATAATTTTGAAATTAATTGCTTTTTAAATGTTTAATAGAATACATCTTCCCTGGAGATTTTTTTTTTTCTTAGGGAATTCATTGATGACTTGTTCAATATCCTTTTCTAAAATGGGGTCACTTAAGTATTTTATTTCCTCTTATATTAATCTAGTCAATTTGTAATTTTGCAAATATTCATCAGTTTCACTTAGATTATCAAATTTAATGACATACATTTGATCAAAACAGCCTCTAATTATTGTTTTAATTTCCTCTTCATCAGTGCCAAATTCATCCTTTTCATTTTTGATGCTGATAATTTGGTTTTCTTTCTTTTTTTTTTTAAATCAGATTAACCAAAAGTTTATATATTTTATTTTTTCCCATAATTTATTAATCTGTCTTTTGATATTTAAAATTTCTAATTTGGCATTTAATTGGGAATTTTTAATTTGTTCTTTTTCTAGCTTAAAAGTTTCCCATGCAATTCATTTATCTCTATTTTATTCATGTAAGTATTTAAAGATATAAAATTTTCCCTAAGAATATGTTTTCTGTTTTAAGTGCATTTCTTGGAAACAGCATATTCATTCTGCTACCATTTTCAATGTTATGGATGATTCTCTTTAAAAAGCAGAACGGATCACAGGGGAAAAAATGTACAAAAATATACTGAAGAACTCCTTATAAAGTAAGATTTGACCAAATGGAAAAGAAAAAGTTCACTGAAAAATATAATTCTTCAAAAATTAGAATTGGGCAAGTGGACACTAATGACTCCGCATTTCATCAAAAAATAATAAGACACAATCTCAAAAGAATAAAAAAAAAAAAATAGAAGACAACCTGAGGCCTGGGAAATACTTTAATTTAGAAAGACAAAGATCATCCACTGTATCCCAGGTCACTGCCAGTCATCTTGACTTTTGTCTTACCACTGAACTTCAGTGACTGGAAGAGAAAATGAGGCTGATAGATTTATTCAGCTCTGCTTCTCTTAAAGCCAGTTCACAAGCCAGTCACAGCATCACTTTCATAATGTCACTGGTCCTCTTCCAAAGTGAAGGATAAATAACAAGAAGAACAACAGCACAAGATTTAGCAGTCTTTACATTAAATGACTAGAAATCTTAAAAAATGTTTTTAAGGGCAAAAGGATAAAAGAGCTAGGGTTACAACCCAGAATCACCTACCAAATAAAACTGAATATAATAATAATAAACTGAATCAGGAGTAAAAATGAATATTTAATGAATTACAGGAATTTCAAGCATTCTTGGTGGAAAAAAAAAAACAGAGCTAAAGAGAAAATGTGACTTTCAAATACAAGACTTAAGAGAAGCTTTAAATGATAAATATGGAAAGTGAAATAATAAGGATCTAATAAGGCTAAACTCTACCAGTTTTACAGGGGAAGATGATATTTGGCGAATATGATGGGATTATATCTTTTTAAAAAGTTAAGAGGGAGCAATAGGTGGTGCAATGGATAGAGTACCAGCCCTAAAGTCAGGAGGACCTGAGTTCAAATTTGATCTCAGATACTTAACACTTCCTAGCTGTGTGACTCTGGGCAAGTCATAAAAAAAAAGTTAAGAAAGGATTGGAAGGGGAAGGAAGAAGAAAAATGGGGGAAATTATCTTAAATATTGGAGGCACATAAGGCAAAATGTATACAACAGAGATGACAATAAGGGAAAGGAGTAAGAAACACTAGGATCTCACTGCCATGTGAACTGACCTGGGAGAAGGGGAAAGGGAGAGGTAGTAGAATGGGGTCAGTTATTTCACATAAAAAAGACACAAAAGAGTTTTTATAGTGGAGAAGATGAAAGGAGTGGTGGGGAAGGAAGTGCTTGAACCTAACTCTCAGTAAAATAGACTCAAAAAGAGAATAGCATAAACACTCAGTTGGGAATAGAAATCTGTCTTACCCTACAGAAAAGTAGAAGAGAAAGGAATAAGAGGAATAAACCAGTCTTGATAGAAGGAAAGAAGGATTAGGAGATGTGGTAGTCAGAAACAAAATACTTTTGAAGCTGGATAGGGTGAAGGGAGCCCGAAAGAGTAAGAGCAGTTTAATCCTATTTAGTTTCAACTAAAACTACTTCTCACTTATGTTCCTCTTTTTAAGCTATTCTTCAGTCCTGTATTTGAAAGTCATTATTTTTTATTCAGCTCTGCTCTTTCCTTTAGAAATGTGCTTGAAAGTCCTTTATTTCATTAATTAATTTTTTTCTGTTATAGGATTATATTCATTTTGCTAGATAAATTATTTTTCTTTTGTAATCTTAGATACTTTGCCTTCTGGAATATAATATTATAGTGGTTTGTGTGACTCTGATTGTATCGCTCAATTCTGAGCACTTGCAGTATTTTTTCCTTGTTCAGGGAGCTCTGGATTTTGGATATAATAAGCTTGAGAGTTTCATTTTGGTATTTCAGAAAGTGACTGGAAAATACTTTCAATTTTCTATTTTGCCCTCTAGCTCTAAGATACATAGGTAGTTTTATTATTTCTTGAAATATGTTGTCTAGGCTCTTTTTTTGTTGTTGTTATGACATTTTGGTAGTGCAATGGCTCTAATAGTATCTTTCCTAGATCTTTTTTCCAGGTCAATTGTTTTTACTAGAAAATATTTCACAATTTCTCCTATTTTTTATGTTCTTTGACTGTGTTTTATTATTTCTTAATGTTTCAGTTTCATTAGCTTCCATTAGGTCAATTCTAATTTTCAAGGATTTATTTTCTTCAATATGATTTTGTACCTCTTTTACCCAGATATTAAATCTCTTCATATTTTGCTTTCATGGCTGTCATTTCTTTTTCTGTTTTTTCTTTACCACCATCATTGGTTTTTAAACTCTTTTCTTTGACTCTTTAAAATATTTTCATTCTTCTAGGAAACCTTGTTTCATTTGTCTTATGTCCAATCTCCATTATTTTAGTTTGGGCTTCCTCTGTAGATGTTCTCAAGTTATTATCTTCCATATGTGTGTCCAGAGTTTCCCTATCACTAGAATAGCTCTTTATGGTCTAGTTCTTTATTATTTGTTCATTCTTTCAGACTCCTTCTTGACAATGGAATTTATGTTAGTGCTGTGTTATGCATACTTTGGAGGGAGGAGGTGGGATTGGGTTGTTTAGTTTGATTTTGTATCTTTTTATCTATTTCTGCCTTCCCATCTCAATGGGGGGTGATAGGGGCAGAGGGGAAGAAGGGTTAAATGTTCCCAAAGTGGTGTGATCTAGGAGAAATTTGGTCACTGCCCCCTTGGTCTGAGCCCTCTAATTTCTGACCCAGGTTTGAGTCTGTTGGCTTATATACGGTTGAGTTTCAGCAGACTGCTACTAGACTTAGTTCTGTAGGCAACTTTTACAAATTCAAAGATACTGAAGTTTTGGCTCTACTTTGGTCTAGGGCTCCTGCCCTGATTATTCCGTGCCAGGTTTATATGCTAAAATTAAGTCATTATTCTGTTTTAGGCTTCGGAGCCATATAGCTACATTTCTTTACTTCTTCATTGCTCACTAATCAGGTAGGCACCATGCTCCCTCAACACCCAGTGCCAATTCAGGAGTCTTTTGGGATCTCTTTAGCCCTGGCACTTTCTACATTAATGCTTGATCTGGCCTGTTTTTGTCCCTTGTAGTTGCCTCTATAAGTCTCCATATACCTCCTCCCGGCCAGTGTCAGTAGACCTGTCTTGTCTTTTTTCCCTAAGCTGCTCTAGGCTAGAAAAATGACTCATTGTGATTTCTTGACTTGTGGAGGTAGTATATGTTAGGCAAGTTAGACACAAATGCATCTTCTAACTCTACCATCTTGACTCCAACAGCCCTCACCAACTGTGAAAGATTGTCTCAAAAACAATCTGCATTAATCTTCATTAGTGTAGGAAATTTTCTCACCCCAGGCTTCCCAACACTGATGAAGACCCAGGCTCAGACCAAAAAAGAAAAAAAAAAAGTTGACAGAATTAACATTTATACTGAAATCCAACAAATAAGTCTCAAACTTCATTTTACCTAATATATTTAAATCCTTTTCTTAAGTAACTTGTTAAATAAATGCTAATTATAGCTCTAAAATCCTAATAAATATTGACTGGTTTGGATTTCATTTCTTTCCTTCATAGCCAACATATTAGTTACTCAATAAGTATTTATTTATTACATTCTAAATATATATTATATTTAATTATTATATTCTATGATAAAAAATAAGGATACACATACAAACCAAAAAAAAAAAAAAATAGTACTTACTTTCAGATCATTTACTTTTTAATGTAGTGAAATTTTTTTTTAATGAGTGAAGTTAAGGGAGAAAAAGGAGAGAGGGTGGGAAGGTGAAGGAAGAGAGATAAAAAGAGAAAAAGGACAAATGGGAAAGGAAAAGGAAGTTCATGCCTAGAGGTTAGATAACTTTGTAGAATAAATGATAGCTGACTTGGGATCCTTCCCACAATTGGTGGTTCCAGAACGCACTTACCTATGACAGAAAAGACCTTTAGGAGTAGAATCAGGAGGCAAATTGAGATAATTTAAAAACCTGAATAATAATCCCCCAAATAATTTCATCTTTATTAATTTTCTCTTTACATATAAAAGCTAAGTAAGTTTATTAATTTGGACTATGAAACATTACTCATAAGGTAAAGCAACTCTTTTTAAAAGACAATAATATTTTCTTGACAAAAAGAAGTCGAAAACTGGTGGAGTTATTTTTCAATATATTACAAACTAAAAAATGCAACAGTGAATTATTCTGGCAGATTAAATAAGTAATACATGGGTATTCACTGAAAATATTATTTCCACTTAAATTTTAGCACAACATCAAATATCAGACAACTCTGTGAGATGAAGCAGTGGCAAAATAAGACAGAAATCATAATAATGTGGTTTGCAATACAACCTCATTTTATATAGCATCTTTCATATGAACTGCTATCCAAAGTGCTTTCTAGAATAAAATAATATAAGTGGACTGCCTGCTGTATAAATTACAGAAAATAGTGTTGTAAGAACATTATGTGGAGTGTAAATTAAAGCATTTCATCATAAAGTCAATAATATAGGGCAAGAGCAGTGGAGAAAATATTTTAGAGGAGGATTGAAAAACTCTGATTTATGAAATCTTTTTGCCCTAGTTAAGGAGAAAGAGAAAGAAAAAGAGACAGACATACAGAGACAGAGAGGGAGAGGGAATGAGAAGGAGAGGGAGGGAGAGGGAAAGGGAAAGAGAAAAGGAAGGGGGAAGGAGAGGGAGAAGGAAGAGAGGGGAAGGAGAGAGAGGGAGATTTTACTATTGTCCAGCAAATCTAGTGTATTACTTGAATTTATATATTTGATTTGATTTGATTCTATTGATATTTGATTATATATATATATATATATAATTTGATGGTATGTTCTAATCACTAGAATATGATAGATGTCCTGTATAAGGCCTAAAGACTGTCTAGAGTATTGAGGGTTAGGAATGAATTTTGATAGAAATTCTCCAAGAATCCATTGATTAGATACTGCTACCAATCCTACAATCACAGTTGCAGAGGTAGGGGAAAATTGCAGTTTATTATACTCACATCAAAGGCATCATTGAAAAATCATCACCACTACAAAATTCAATGAGCCCTGAACATCCGTTTTTGCAAACTTATATAGGTTTTGGTTACATATGCAGGATGAGTACAATGGAATTTCAAAAAGCAAATGAGAGAAGGAGTACAGACCAAAGAATAAATGGCAGAAGGAGATCTATATCAAGTAAATCAGGAAACCAGCTGATTAATACCTGACCTGTTCTTAATAAGATATATTTTGTAGACTTTTCTGATTTCTACATGACCTGCCCATCTTAAGTAGATGGCAGTAAGAAAACTGAAACAGATAGCAAAGTCAAATCTTTTGTTATTATTACTCATTTGTGTCTGACTCTTCATTAACCCACTTAGAATTCTCTTGGCAAAGATACTGGAGTGGTTTTTTATGTCCTTCTCCAGCTCGTTTTATAGATGAGGAAACTGAGACCAGTATGGTTAAATGATATTCCAGGGTCACATAGCTAGTAAGTGTCTAAGGCTAGTTTTGAATTCAAATGTTCCTGACTTCAGACCTGGCTCTCAATCCACTGCATACCTAGCTGTCTCTGAACCTTCTCATGCAATCATTCATACACAAAAGCAAACCCATTATTGATCTAGGAAAAAGGTCATAGCTTTATCTAGTCCAGACTATTAATTATAGGAGTTGCAGATGTGTGAGGAGAGGCCAGCTGAGTGACTAGAGATGGATAAGCAGATCTGAGAATCATAAGTATAGTAATGAAAAGTAAATCTAGGGGAGCTGATGAGATTACCAAGTGAAATGTTATAGAAGCAGACATGAAGAGAGCCCAGAATTCTCTAGAGAACTCATACAGAGTGACCTATATGAAGATCCTGAAAAAAAAGCCAGAGAGAGAATGGTTAAATATGTAGGTGGAAAACCAGGATAGAGTTGTGCCATGAAAACCTGTAGATAAGAGAGTATCTATTAGAAGAGGGTGATGAACAGTATGAAAGATGGCTGAGAGATCAAGAAGAATGAGGACTGAAAAAAGTCATTAGATTTGGCAACCAAGAAATTGTTGGTAGCTTTGGAGAGAGAAATTTCAATCTAAAGATGACATGAAAAGTCAAATTGTAGAGAAGAAAAAGAGAGAGGAAGGAAGAAGAGATATCTATAAATTTAGGCACAAAAAGAAGGAGAAATATAGAATGGTAGCTAGTAGGAATTGATGGATCAAGTGAGAGGTTTTTAAAAATGGGAAACATGGGCATATTTGTAGACATTAAGAAAGCAGTCATTAGGCAAGGAGAAATTAAAGATAAACAAGAGAGTAGGGAATGATAGAAGAGACAATTTACTGAAGAAAAGGGAATGGAATGGGATCACATGCATAAAGAAATTTTTGTTAGAAAGGAGGATAACTTCTTCATTTAAGACAGAATTGAGAGGATACAATTGTAGAGGGCATCTGGATGATGTGAGTTAAAGTGGAATTGAGAAGAGAAAACTCTTGGAGAATAGCCTCAATATTTTCAGTGACATGAGGTCCAAGGTCCTCAGCCAAGAGAGTGAACTATGGGAGTTTTGAAGAAGAGTGAAATAAAGCTTGTGAATGTTACTATGGTAAGTGAAATAGTGAGGTGTTAAAAGACTGCCTTGATGCAGTAAAGGGCCAGTTGAGATTATGTGTCATAAATTTGTAGTGGATACAGTTAGCTTCATTCAGCAGTACATGAGTAAGAATAAAGGTATTGGATAGTGGAAGCAGAAAGCAAATAGAAGTGATGGAAAATAAACAGGGCTGAAACATCATGGACTAAATCTCACAACACCTATCCCACAGGTCAATCACTTTTTCTGTGGGACTGAATTACATAAGGAGCGAGTAGTTATGAAAGGAGACAGGAAAAAGATAAATGGCAATAAGTGATATATACAAATAAAATCTAATATTAATAATAAAGTAAAAATAACTCCTGTACCAGAATATGCATTCTCTGTATTATTCAAGCTACCAAATGTGCTTGCCCATGTGACTGGAGTGCTATAAAAATGCATATTTGCTTGTTTATGAATAATAATTTTCCTGTCTTGTGATCCTTGGATATTTAATGTTCCTTCTCCTTACCTCACCCATTATGTCCTAATTGATGCCAGGATTGAAGTACTATATAGAATATTCCTGTCTTCAACATAAAGGCAGTAGAGTTTCCAAGGATTAGGAAGATTTTTCCATTGAAGGAGATGACTAGGGTCCTGGAAAAATGCTACCAGAAAGCTCAGTGATTAAGAGAATTAGAATTCCAGAAGATTTTGTTCACTGAGTTCAGCTTCCTACTATCAAGCAGATAGAAAAGTTCTACAAGAATAGAGGACTTCCAGCATCAGAGAAATACTCATAATCATGTGTAATGACATATAAATTCAAGGAAGAGTAACATTAAAAAAAACCTGAGATATTATAATGAAAGTTAGGTAGTATTAGACACACACACACACACACACACACATATATAAACACACACACACACACATATATATATATATATATATATACACATAATAGGGAATAATGAGATGAATGGTTACAATTAGCAGTTGGGGAAGGGAGATGAACCAATGAAACATGATTTGATTAGTATGAGTCTGGAATGATCTCTATGTGAGATAACACTTCATCTCCTGTGTTACAAATTTGTGTGATGAAACGCACATTTCAAAAATTAACTTTTTGGAGGAAAAAGGAGAGAGGAGTGAAAAAAAAATTCTGGGAAAATCAGAATCTTCCCCTAGGAAATTTAGCTTATAAAAACTTATAGTGGTGGATAGATTTTGCCAGTTGCACCTGCCAGAGTCTTGAAAAATGAATTAATAAAGATTCCATCCTGTGACTTCCCTTATGGTAATTGAAGCTCTCACCTAAAAGAACAGGGAGTTATAGGAGAAGACTGATGAACAGAACAATCAGCATCGGCCCAGGAACTATTACTACCAAAATGCAAAAAGGCAGGCTACAGACAGAGGTGCAAATGAAGGGTAAAAGGGAGCTTGCTTGTCCTAGAGACAAGCAGCAACAAAATCCGAGGTAATCTTTAGAAGTCTAGGAAGTTTGGATTGCAAATTCCCATTGTGGAAAATTAATAGATTTCTCTCAGGAGTTTACCACTGATCCTCTCTTGATAACATAAGAGCTACCCAGTAATATCACAGAAATAACAAATCTCTGTTAGAAAGGGCTTATACATTCATCAGAAAAACATATCCCATTTGAGGGGGATTTCTTATTTCTTCCACATGAGTGGTCTTCCACTTCCATAATTGCTACCTTGAAACAGGAGGCAATCAGTCCATGACTTTATGAAAACCTACATGGATATGCATCCATTTCTCCAGATGATAGAATTATAACTCCATGCATATTTGAAGAACTAATATTCACAGTCTCACCTAAATGGATGTTCTCCATTATGCTCCAGAAACTACTATCCGACAGGAAATTGTCAGCCTAGATAGCTTCCTTTTTGAAATGACTAGAAGCAGGAAGAGAGGTAGCAATGTTTTAATAGATAAGAAAGCAGGCAAGGGATAGATAGGAATAAAGGGTGAAGTTCCTTTAAGAGAGAATTTTGGGAGGGGAAATTCAGTAAACAGTGATAGATAGAAGTAAGTTGCTACTCACAGAAGCTCACCCCAGAAAAAGTTATATAACATGCAGTACCCTGGAGAATAAATATCAGGTTCCTAAAAGCATCAAGTGATAGAAATATAGAGGTGCAACAGGGAGACTCTGAAGAAGGTGATCCATTTGATTAGGCAGAAAAAAGGTTGAACAGAAGCGTGGAGGTAGGTCATATTTAGATTGGATCACAAGGGAACTCCAAATATGAGGATGAAGAGCTAGTTTGGAAGGTTTATGTTCTGCTAAACCAA
The DNA here is from genome assembly GCF_902635505.1 of Sarcophilus harrisii. Lineage (NCBI taxonomy): Eukaryota > Metazoa > Chordata > Mammalia > Dasyuromorphia > Dasyuridae > Sarcophilus > Sarcophilus harrisii. The sequence continues at coordinate 202,404,185 of NC_045426.1, forward strand.
AACTCTTGGCTCTTAACTCTTGACCTTCAATCCTATCCTTCCTAAGTAGGGAAAGAAGACACATCCCAGATATTTCATTCCCTTCAAATCATACAAAGAAGAAAAGAAGTGTAAAGTGGTCCCTAAACTAGCTACTCCTCCAGGATATGAGGCCATATTCATAGATAAAGATAAAGTAGCCAAAAAGAGGAACAAAGCATTTTTTTTTCCTGGACAATATATAAGGACTGCAGCAAAGGTCAAATTTCTATGGACACAGGGCAGGGTTCCAGAGGGACATCCTTAAGAAGGTGTCAGAAACAAATTCCCAAATTCTGGAAGGCCCGGAAGAAAGAGTTTTAGGTCTGGATTGAGCTGTTCAGCTACTGGTAGCAACACATTTTGCATTTAGTGATCATTATGAGATCACCCTCTATTGTGCTGCCCAATTTAAGTGGGGATCACAACAAGTTGCATTGGAAACTGCTTTTGGAAGTTGCAGTAGGTCTTTCTATTTGGATTCCCTATAAATTACTAATGCCTACTCTGTTTGCTTCAGTTTCCTCATCTATAAAATGAGCTAGAGCAGGAAATGCAAACAGTTCGAGAAAAGCACAAATGGCATCATGAATAGTTGGACACAACTGAAAATGACTCAGAAACAACTTACTAATACTATAGAATTCCAGGTATTAACTACTTCATTGGGAGCCAATTGAAATTTATGTCAGAAGGATGCAATCCAGAGACCTCTAGGATTCCAGACTACACATTTATAGAAGCACTGGTCATTTATACCCCCTTTTGAGAAATAGTTATTAGGCTGCTAGCCTTAATTGAGACAGAGAGATTGATTGCATCTATTCCCACCAAACTGAGCCCTGAGATTTCTATACTCCAGTAGATTCTGACCAAAACCAGGTTCCAGAAGATAAGATGAACACAAAAAGCACCATTTATAAAATGGAAATGGTAAATTCAAAGCTGAATGAAGCCTGGGGCCAACTTACTGGATGAGTAAATTGCATGAAGTGATGGCTTATTAAGCAACTGGAAATCATATGCCTGAAGCTAATAATCTCTAGCAATCTGGGACCTTCCTCTGTCTGTCTTTCCAAACAATGCTCTGGATTTCTTTATGGAACTCTGTCATTAAAGATGCTCAAGTCCAGCAGTCAGTCAGTCAGTAAGGTGCCTCATGATGAGGTATGCACAATTCATAATAATGGTTAGTCAGTCCAATGGACTGACAAAGAATACTCTTTTCACTCTTTATTTCAACAGAGCACTCAGAAAGATCTATACTGACTCTTGGGCCATGATCAAGTGTGTGGAACCATCTGTTCTAGTCATTGACAACAAAATAATTAGAAAATCAAATTTAATCAGGTGGGTTAGGGAGGAGGGCATCCAGATGGTAACTGAACTGAAAAAATTGGCAACTATATGTCACTCATCTATCTTCCCACCAAAGACCCTTGACCAAGGAATCTAAATAGAATGACATGGCTAATCAAGCCTGCACCAAACAGATCACGTCAGGTACACAAAGGAGCCAAACTTAGACTGGCCATGGAAAGGAATGCATTATTCAGGACAGGTTCACCTGAAAAGTTTCCACCTAATCCAAGAATGACTATTACCTAACATTTATATGGTGTTTACTATCTGCCACACATTGTGCTAAGAGCCTTACAATTATTATTCTATTTGATCCTCACAACAATCCTGTGAGGTAGATGCTAATATCCCCATTTTATAGATGAAGGAACTAAGGCAAACAGATTAATTAAGTGACTTGTCCAGGATCACATAACTAATATATGAATCTGAGTTTGAAGTCAGGTCTTCCTGGCTTTAGGCCCAGTGCTCTAGTCACTGTGCTACCTAGCTGCCTAAGAATAAGATGGAGAAGAGAGGGCGAGTTATACTTCCTGCCACCTTCAGGACCCTCTCCCCCAGATCCCCTAGGGGTAAAACCATACAGACCGTTAAGTGGATTATGTCTCACCATGGATATGGATGTCTCACATTGACAGCAGTTGCTGCTAGCAGTTTTTTTTTTTCCTCCTTCCCTTGTGAGTAGCAATAAAGTTAAGCTATTTCTGTGTGGAATGACGCTTTTCTCCTAAATTCCCCTGAGCTATGAAGAGAGACTGTTCCCTTGGTTATGTAGGACTTTGTGGCCTTGTCAGGGTGATTATCAACAGAACTCCCTTCAAACATTTACAGCTCAAATCTATGGAGAATGATTAGATCTTGCCTACTGCCCATGGGAATCTCTGCAGGTCATATATTCTGGAGATTTCTCAAAACTAGTCCCCAAATACATGGCAACTCCCTCTTCCCCCACTGAGGCAGTTAACATGCTAAGGCAATACATATTAACATATAGTTATAGGAGAATTCCAATTATGGAAGGGTAACACCTAATGATATGCTTTTTGGCTAAGCAATATTGAGACTGTTGGATTTAGGAAGGTAAAATTGCTATCAAAAAACTTTGAGAGAAGATGGTTAGGTTGCTCATCCTGATAAAATCCTAGAACTCACCAAGATAGAAATGTGTGTTGACTGGTAAAGAACAATATGTTATCCATGTTCTCCCACAAGACCAAAAGAAAAGATCCAAAATTGATAAGATTATTTGGTTATTGGCAGCAGTACATCCTCCTCTTCAGTCTTTTCCTCAAAACTTTTTATCAGGTGACCTAACATTCAGTACTCTTTTCCTGGGGACTTAAAAAGCAACAGATTCTTGAACAGGTACAAAAAATGCTTAGGAGTTCCAGGGGTGGAACCAAGATGGCTAAGTAAAGTCAAGAAGCTGCTTGAGCAATGTATGGTTATATGAAAAAAAATGCTTTAAATCATTATTAATTAGAGAAATGCAAATTAAAACAACTCTGAGGTACTACCTCACATGTTTCGGATTGGCTAAGACAACAGGAAAAGATAATGATAATGTTGGGAGAGGATGTGGGAAAATTGGGACACTAAAGCATTGTTGGTGGAGTTGTGAAATGATCCAACCATTCTGGAGAGCAATCTGGAACTATGTCCAAAGAGCTATCAAACTGTGTATACCCTTTGACCCAGCAGTGCCATTACTGGGTCTGTATCCCAAGGAAATCGTAAAGGAGGCAAAAGGACCCACATGTGCAAAAATATTTGTAGCAGTTCTTTTTGTGGTAGCAAACAATTGGAAAAGGAGTGGGTACCCATCAACTGGGGAATGGCTGAACAAACTGTGGTATATGAAGATAATAAAATATTGTTCTGTAAAAAATGATGAACAAGCTGATTAGAGAAAGGCCTGAAAAGACTTACATGAACTGATACTGAGCAAAACAAGCAGAAGCAGGAATATATTGCACACAATAACAAGAAGAATGTGTGATGATCAACTATGAAAAGCTTGGTTCTTCTCAGTGATTCAGTGGTCCAAAGTAATCCCAATAGACTTTGGACAGAAAATGACATCTATATCCAGAAAAAGACCTAAGGAGAATGAATATAAATCAACACATGGTATGTTCACTTTTTTTCTGTTTTTTCTCTTTTGCTCTGATTTTTCTCTCCCAACATGATTCATAAAACAATGTGTATTAAAAATAAATAAACTTTTAAAAAAGGAAAAAAATGCTTAAATATTCCTTGCCACTAGGATTTTTTTCATGACCAGGACTGTATTGAATTAGAAGTATCAGTCATCAAAGACAAGATAGATTAAAGTCTATGACAAAAGCTCTACAGAATATGAAGGCCCCCCTAGAATTCTTAAATTATTAGAAATTTTATTTTATTATATTATTTTATATTATATTAAAATTATTAAAGACCATGTCAAACTGTATATGTTTTGAAAAACAACACCTGGTTGACCCAGTAGAAAATGAGAGACTTACAGGGAATTTTCCTATATTCCAATCATAGACACCCATCCTCCAATGGTTGCTGAAGGAAAGTTAGGCACATGAAGCCTCCATTGATAAATGGAAGTTCCCAAAGACTATCAGGACTGTCCAGTCTACATGGATAAGAAGTCAAGCCACTATTCTAATTAAGGAGGGTAAATAACCCATTCTTGTCACTATTCCTGCTACTGGCAGAAAGGGGACCACAAATATAAGTAATTCCTCCTTGATGATGCATACTGTGTGACTTTGACATATAGGATTAAAAAGTTATCCTTGATAGTTTGGATGCTTTTGTGGGGGAAGGTGACATTCCATAACCAGTATTTTTTAGTGACTCTAATAACATTTTGGAGTTACTTCTATGAAGGCAGGAGACCAGTGAATCTAGTTGCCAAGAAGGTGCTAGTATTGATCAGAGTAACCAAGTCTTTCATAGTTGATTGTTGTATTTAATCATTTTCCAGTCATGTTTGACTGTTCATGAGCCTATTTGGAGTTTTCTTGGTAAAGATACCAGAGTAGTTTGTCATTTCTTTTTCCAGCTCATTTTCCAGATGAGTAAAATGAGGCAAACTATGTTAAGTGACTTTCCCAGGTCAGATTTGAATTCTGAAATTTCTGAATGTGAATTTGAATTCTGAAATGAAAATTTCATGTCCCTGGATATTGGCCCAACATTTTGTTCACTGTATCACTCATTGTTATTATAACACTACAGTTATTCTATACCATATTCTTTTGGTTTTGCATTAATTCATATAAATCTTTAAGTGTTTTCTGAAACCATCTTGCTTGTCATTTCTTATAGTATAGTAGTATTCCATCATAATCATATATCATTATTTGTTTAGCCATCCTCTCAACTTCAAATTCTTTGCCACCTTGAAAAGCATATAAATATGTTTGTACATATAGGTCCTTTTTAGATCTGAATTCTAAAGAAATAAAAAAAAGTCTATAGCTAGTTTTTGCCAAACTGCTTTGCCATTTACTACTGTGATTTGTGTATCTAATCTAATCTATCTATCTAATCTATTCCATTGAGCCTGTACCTTCTCATCCAGTATTTGCAACTAAGTAATATAGTTTGAAGCCTAATATTGCTAGGCCATCTTCCTTCACATTTTTTTCATTGATTCTTTTGATATTTATTAACCTTTTGTTCTTTCATGAATTTTATATATTTTTCCTAGCTCTGTAAAATAGTTCCTTGGTAATTTGATATGGCACTGAAAATTAATTTAGATAGAATTGTCATTTTTATTATATTGACTCAGCCTTTTCATAAACAATATTTCTCAGTTTAGATTTGTCTTTATTTGTATGAAAAGCATTTTGCAATTGTGTTCATATAATTTCTGAGTTTGTCTTGGCAAATAGATTCCCAAGAATTTTATATTGAATGCAATTATTTTAAGTGGAATTTCTCTTTTTGTTTCTTCCTGTTGGGTTTTGTTGGTAGAGAAATGCTGATGATTTATGTGGGTTTAATTTTTTTATGCTGCAACTTTGCTCAATTTATTAGTTGTTTCAATCAGTTTTTTTACTTAATTTTTAAGGTTCCTATCATCTGCAAAGAGTGATTTGTTTTATCATTTTCTGTTTGTATTCTCTCAATATTTCTAGCACAATATTGAACAATAATGGCAATAATATACATTCTTACTTCACTGCTGATTTTATTGGGAAGATTTCTATAATCTCCAACAGAAATGGGAAGAGTTCTATAATTATTGTAAAAAAGCTTACTATTATTTTAAGAAAAGTTCCATTTTTTTTTCTTGTGCTTTCTAACATTTTTAATAGAAATGAATATTGCATATGGTCACAAGTTTTTCTGCATCTTTTGATATAATTATATAATTTTTGTTGTTTTTCTTATTGATATAGTCAATTATGTTTATAGTTTTCTTAATATTGAACTGTCATTGCATCTTTGGTATAAATCCTGCCTGGTCATATTATATGATTTTTGTGACATATCGCTGTGGTCTCCTTGCTAGTATTTTATTTAAAATTTCTGCAACAATATACTTTAGGGAAATTATTCTTTCTCAGTTTTTCCTCTTCCTGGTTTAGGTATCAGCATCATATTTGAGTCATAGATTGGTAGGAATCATTTACCTATTTTTTCAAATATTCATCTATTTCTATAAGTTGTCAGTTTTATTGGCATATAATTATGCAAAATAAGTCAGTAATTGCTTTAATTTCACCTTAATTGGTGTGTAACTAATTTAAAATCCAGTGCCTCTCTATAACCTCCAGAATCAAATATAAAATCCTCTGTTTGGCATTCAAAGCCCTGCATAACCCAGCACTCTTTTCTCATTCCACCCTCACCACTACTCTTTTTAGTCTTCTTATTTTTATAGTCTCCTTCATATTGTTCAATATGATTCAATCTATTGGCCTCCTTGCTGTTTGTTTCTCAAAGAAGACACTCTATTTCCCTATTTCAGGTGCTTTCACTGATCATCTCTCCTATGATATAAGAAAAACTAGTCATCATGCCTCAGGGAAAGTATTTTCCTGGCCCACATGGCATTTTTACAAATATTAACCATGTATTAGGACACAATGATATTGTAAACAAATGTAAAAAGGCAGAAATAGGTAAACACACCTTTTAAGGACCCTAATACAACTAAAAACAGTTCAGGGAACATAAAGGAAAGACACAAATCCAAATAAAGATTTAATAATAAAATCTTTAATAATGAGTGGATCAATGAACAAATCATAGAAACAATTAATTATTATGTGAAAGAAAATAATAACATGAAACAACATATCAAAGTTTCTGGGATGCAGTTAAAGTAGGCCTTAGAGGGGAAAAAAAATCACCTCTCTACAAACATACATTAACAGAATAGATAAAGGGATTAGTAATGCACTGAACAGGCATTTTTTGAAATTAGGGAGGCAACAAATAAGTGAATCTAAAATAAGTACTAAAAAAGGAGTTAGTAAATTAAGGGAGAAATAGATAAATTGTACATAAACCTATAGAAATGAAAAATAAAACTAACAGCTAATCTTTTCAGAGACCAATAAAAATGATAAATTTTCAGCTAATCTGGTTAAAAAAAAGAGGGCTAAATGAGATATCTAAGTTATACAGAAGATGTATGACATATAGAACAGGTACAGGTAAATAAGAAGTCAATTATAGGCCTAAGTAGATAGGCTCCAGATAGTAGGAGCTAAGTTAAGTCAGCAACCAAAGACCCAAGAATCTACAATTAAAAGACCCGAAAAATCCTTTAATCTAATCCACTAATTTTATAGATAAGAAAATATAAATTTAGAGAAATTAAGAGACTTCTCCAAAGTCACATAGCAGTCAGGATTTGAACTTAGGATTTAGACCTATATACCTTGAATGCTGATTCTGGTTCGTTTTATTCACTGACCTATTTTTCAAATTCCTTGTTAGATGAAGATAACTCTGGATCCTAGACAATGCTTTTTTAATCAGAAGGAAGTTGAAGGCAGAGAGAGAAACATTGCTCCTAACAGAAGCAGACTCTGGAATTACCTAACAAATTAGCATGGGGAAAAGAGAATTAAGAGAAATTATGATTCACAAAGCAGGAAATAAGCATGTTAATTTTGTGTACAGGTCAATGGGAAGTATTATGGAGCATTTAGGATGGGTTTGTGACATATTAGAGACAGACAGATTTCAAAAGTAACCAGCGACAGAATTCAAGATTTCTTGAAAGTAGGTTTGTAGGCATAAGATAGCAATTGGATGTCTGCCCAGTTCTCTGTAATGTGCACTTTTCACCCTTTTTTTTTTTTTTACCCACCCCACTTTTAAAGAGATGGAGGATTACAATATTATACACAAAGGCAAGTATGGTAATTATAGAAGTGTTAAATTGGTTGAAGAAATTGTGAGAAGGAAAAAAAAACAATCCTTTTAATTTGCAAAAATAATCAATCAGTGTCCTGTTCAAACACAAAGCCATTTTGGCAATCAGAGATGAGTTTCTGCCCAGCAAGCCTATATGTGGAGAGACAAATTTCCTTCCTCTTTGGAACTAATGGATACATTTACTTTCTTGTCAGGTTCCTATCTTATCACCTACACAATGTATTTACTTTAGGGACATTTACCCAACTCTCTGATGATCTACACAATTCATGGAAGTCAAATGGAGTTGGATCCTGTGCCCAGAGAGACAGCTTAGAGAACAAAAGGTTACATCAGTGGCCTTAGGATAAATTTTAGATACCTAATTATTTATCAGCAACCTTCATTAGATCAGCATTCTCTACAGCCTTCTAAAACTCATATAATTTTCTTTCATGGGCATTAGTTGTCTTTAGCAGTTGATCATTTTACAAATTACAAATATTTGTTTTCTCACAACATTTTCTATCATAATTAAGTAGTTTGAATTAATCACTGTGCAACACTAAGTGCATTTTCTTCAATGGTCTATTGACTTTCTTTTTATACTTTATTACTCATACCATCCCCCCAAAGTATTTTTATAATGATTTTCAAGGAATGGACTTCTCACATTCATTAAGGATAATAATTGATCTTTTAATCTCTTCACACTTGTGAACAAGAATAATTTATAATGGATGTTTCACATATTTAGATACTGGAAAATAAGCATTTAAATGCATACTAAATGAGACTTGTAAAAATGACAAATTCATGAGAAACATAGTTTCTTTCTTTCTTTTCTTTCTTTCTTTGGGCTTAACTTTCTTTTTCTTGTTTTTAATGTAACAATAAGCAACCGATTTGGGGTCTAAGGGATTGGATCTGTAGTTTCTCTATTTCATTCCTCCCATATATGAACAACCTAGGTTCACTCCTGAAAGAACTTGACCTCTAATAAAGGTTAGTCTCTTTTTTTCATATTCTTTGTTTCCCTATGCCTCCACCTCTACCAAAGGAGCCTAGGAAAATTTATTTAAGATTTAAATTTGGCTCAAGTCTCCCTCCTTTAAAAAAAAAAACGGAAGAATTCATTCAATATGAATCAGATATAGGACTGCTACTTATTTACCCTACACAAAAGAAATATTTACATACATAAGATTTATAAATGAGTATTAACAAAACAATGTAGTATAAGACATACTACTGTATGACAGAAGTTATCATGTCATGTTTTCTCAGGAGCTTAAAACCATGAAAATAAAAGCATTTTGTGGCACTGATGTGATGGAACCCAGAGACTCCCACCCAAGGGCCCCAACTCAGAGCCCCTTTGTGAGTTAACTCGGGACCTTATGACACATCCTTACCTAGGTTCAAAGAAATGTCCCTGTCAGGCTATTTTCATGTACCCTGGCCCCATGTCTGCTAACTATTCCTTTGCCTTATTACATAACTCACTCTTAAAAGTAGCTATGGCTCCACATGCTTATTCCCTATCCAGACTGTTAGCCAGGTTCACTGCCTTCCAAAAATCCCTCATACAAGTTCTTCTGCTCCTTAGCTATTTTGCTAGTTACACTTTCTCCTCTGGGTCTAGCCTATTTTCCTTCAACATGGCTCTTCACAGTCATACATGATTCTCTCTAGGTCAAATTTTTTGGTAAGCTAGGTCACGGGTTGAACTCCTCCCTCCATAGGTGGGCCATCCTTTCCGATGAAGAAATTATCTCTGTCACCAGTCAGCTTCACGACTAAGGATCTCTTCCCAGCTTTTGGGATAAGAACTTACTGTTTGATAAAAATTGCTGGGAAAATTGGAAACTAATATGGCAGAAACTAGGCATTGATCCATACTTAACGCCGTACACCAAGATAAGGTCAAAATGGGTTCATGACCTAGGCATAAAGAATGAAATTATTAATAAATTAGAGGAACATAGGATAGTTTACCTCTCAGACCTGTGGAAGGGGAAGGTTTTTATGACCAAAGCAGAACTAGAGATCATTACTGATCACAAAATAGAAAATTTCGATTATACCAAACTGAAAAGTTTTTGTACAAACAAAAAATGCAGACAAGATTAGAAGGGAAGCAATAAACTGGGAAAATATTTTTACAGTCAAAGGTTCTGATAAAGGCCTCATTTCCAAAATATATAGAGAATTAACTCTAATTTATAAAAAATCAAGCCATTCTCCAATTGAAAAATGGTCAAAGGATATGAACAGACAATTCTCAGATGAAGAAATTGAAACTATTTCTAGTCATATGAAAAGATGCTCCAAGTCATTATTAATCAGAGAAATGCAAATTAAGACAACTCTAAGATACCACTACACACCTGTCAGATTGGCTAAGATGACAGGAAAAAATAATGATGATTGTTGGAGGGGATGCGGGAAAACTGGGACATTGATGCATTGTTGGTGGAGTTGTGAACGAATCCAACCATTTTGGAGAGTAGTTTGGAACTATGCTCAAAAAGTTATCAAACTGTGCATACCCTTTGATCCAGCAGTGTTACTACTGGGATTATATCCCAAAGAGATTATAAAGAAGGGAAAGGGACCTGTATGTGCACGAATGTTTGTGGCAGCCCTTTTTGTAGTGGCTAGAAACTGGAAACTGAATGGATGTCCATCAGTTGGAGAATGGCTGAATAAATTGTGGTATATGAAAATTATGGAATATTACTGTTCTGTAAGAAATGACCAACAGGATGATTTCAGAAAGGCCTGGAGAGACTTACACGAACTGATGCTGAGTGAAATGAGCAGGACCAGGAGATCATTATATACTTCAACAACAATACTAGATGATGACCAGTTCTGATGGATCAGGCCATCCTCAGCAACGAGATCAACCAAATCATTTCTAATGGAGCAGTAATGAACTGAACTAGCTATACCCAGAAAAAGAACTCTGGGAGATGACTAAAAACCATTACATTGAATTCCCAATCCCTATATTTATGCACACCTGCATTTTTGATTTCCTTCACAAGCTAATTGTACAATAATTCAGAGTCTGATTCTTTTTGTACAGCAAAATAATGTTTTGGTCATGTATACTTATTGTGTATCTAAGTTATATTTTAATATATTTAACATCTACTGGTCATCCTGCCATTTAGGGGAGGGGGTGGGGGGGGTAAGAGGTGAAAAATTGGAACAAGAGGTTTGGCAATTGTTAATGCTGTAAAGTTACCCATGTATATATCCTGTAAATTAAAGGCTATTAAAAAAAAAAAAAAAAAAAAAAAAAAAAAAACGACTAAGGATCTCTGTACATTTTAAACTCACAAAATTTCCTCTAGGTTGGGAACATTCATTTTGGGATTGCTGTTTGATTACCTATATTTGGGAAATAAATAAAAGAAGATCTATAGTTAGGAGCCCACAGCCCAGGTTCAGACTCACCTATGTTTGCACAGGTATCTTAACTAAGTTTTATACAGTGTTTTAAGACTTGCAAAGCACTTTAAGTTATGTCACCTTATTTGATCCTCACAACAACCCTATGAGGCAGATCCTATTATTATCTCCGTACAGATGAGAAAACTGAGACAGAGAGAGGTTACATGACTTGCCCAATATCACCTAGCTTATAAGTGTGTGAAGCAGGATTCAGCTCCCTGAAGGCAAGTCCCATGCTCTATTTCTACCTAGATTCCATATACTCATAGTTGCCATGTAGCTAATATGGAGCTAGGCAGTCCCATAATCTCACCTCTAAAGATAAAAGCTCTAATATCCCTGACCACAGAGAGGAAGAAGGGAGAAATTGGAGGGCTGATCATTCCCTCTTAAAGATCCAACTGATTCTTCATCTCTTCTGAATGAGGGCTCAACAAGTGAATTGCTTTGTCATCTCAAACCTCAATGTCCTTCAGTATTGAGGTGTATGTGTTCCTCATGTTTCCCAAAGTTTCCATGGAAGTTCTGATGCATGATACTAGGCCCAACTTCACATAAGAACTGTGCAATTACCATTATGTTTTTTAAAGTTCTTATTGACAACTTTTGTTTTTAAATTGCCTTCATTTCTAAGTATTCCTTTCTCTTTTTCTACCTAGCAAGGTATTCTTTGAAAGAAATAACTTAAAAAGAAAGAAGTAAAAAAAAAGTAATTTAGCAAAATAAATCAAAATATCAGCTAATTAATTAGAACAGTATACATATGCACACACACACACACACACACACACACACATATTACCTAATTTGGGCCTCTTCTCCAATTCAGTTCTCATAAGTTTTCCATTTGGTTGCCCAATTACTATCCCATGTACAAAAGGCTCGTTTTCTGGTCTTAGACATACCCAAGCAATACCTCAATGATTTTCCCCTTCATGGTCAGCCAGGAGATACAATTAACTTACAACAAAAGCATTTACTTAGATGGCATAATAAGAATAATAGCTACAAAACATTTCACACATAGGCCTAAGGTGCAAATACACAGAAAAAAACTCTGCTGCTGAGATTATAAACCATCTCCCTGACCAGGATCATACTGCAGAAAGGTAATTTCAACAGATTGGAATAGAAATATTTAATGAATCACAGCAAGTCAAATGGCACCAAAAGTATCTTCAATGGTATCTAAATAATATGTAGGATAATACAAACTAAGAGCTTTCTTCACCACTCACTGGGTCAAGGAGATTAATCTTTAAAGGGAATCAAACAAACTCCTAAAGTCCCAAAAGATATGTGGGCTCCTCAAAAGATTTAAGCACTTAAATTTGATTACTTGAGGTTTCAAGTAAACCTTACACTATAAACCCGCAGTCAGTAAGGATCTCAGACCAACTGCCTGGATTCATGCCATAGTACAGCAAACAGTATAGATTTGCTTAGAAGTAAAATGATGAAAAAAATTAGCACAGATGAGTCCCCACAATAAGCTTAAAGTGCAGTTCCCCCAATCTACATAAGCAGTATTCTAGACCCATAATCCTTCTTCTCTTCTGAATTGTCAATTGGTTCTAACTGATCTCTAATCTATGGGTGGTTGAAATTGACCAGTCTAGGGATAGGAAAGACAGGAATCAGATAGAAAAATTATTTCATGATCCAATCATTCTGGAGAGTGATTTGGAACTATGCCCAAAGTGCTATAAAATGGTATATGCCCTCTGATTCAGAAGTATCGCTACTGGGTCTGTATCCCAAAGAGATCATAAAAGAGGGGAAAGGCCTCACAACCTTGGTGTCTTTGATGTCTGGTCAAATTCTAAGCATTCCACAGAATCTGCTTTCTTTATAACCTTTGGTACAAATTGTGCTCCTCTATCCATATCAAGAGAGAAGTATTTACATCCTTGGGACAGATATCCCCCCTAATTCACTGATGGGTAATGGTCCTATTGATTCCCTTCAATGTAGCTTGAACAAGTTAAACAAGTTTTACCATGGTATGGCCATGTACATTCTATGGCTTCTTGGAAGCATAGTTGGGTGACAGATAGACACCATAGGTGAATGAGTAGCCCGGGAAAAACTTGGCAAGCCCTCACACCAAAAGCACAAATCTTTCCTACTGATTTTATGGAGAATCTGAAGAAGAGACAATGTGTGGCATGAGTGAGGGCAATGAGTGGCAATGTGAGGGGAAAGACACCATGAAGTAGAGTGCTGTGATGGGCTATAGCCCCAAGAAGGATTCAGCAAAGATGGAGTGAGCCTTGGTTAGATTTATAGAAGTTTAACTTGTATTCTTATTTGACACAGTACTTTATATATTTTAGAAATGAGACCTGTATCAGAAACAATGGCTAAAAAGATTTTTTCCCAGCTTTGTATTTCCATTTTAATCTTGTTTTGTTTTGTTTCTGCAAAAATCTTTTAATTTAATGTAATGTAATCACTGTCCATTTTGCATAATGTTCTCTAGTTCGTTTTTGGTCATAAATTCCTTCCTTGCCCAAAGATATTATAGGTAAATTATCCCTTGCTCTCCTAATTTGTTTATGGTATGTTTGAACAATTTTTAAGACTTTAAGAGGGTCAATAGGTCTATGTCCATATTGGCTCTCCATCTTTTCTAACAATCTTTGGAAAGACATATGTAAATTTAGAAGAATGCTTGTCACTGGAATAAAGTAACTATACTATCTACCCCTTAATAATGAATTAAGGACACACTTGAGGTAAAAACCTTAGCATGATAATTTTGCTATTTACTACTCTGTTTCAACAAGTACTTTGGTATTGATAAGAATTACAATTACAATTCTATTGATGTTGAGGAGCATCGCAACTTACAATTCTGTATTGTTAAGTATCATGATATTGATAGTTAAGGTGGATACTGAGATGTCAAAGTATGAAATATGATGGGATATAATGTCAACTGAAGGTAAAGCCTGGCACTCAGATTAATAAACTAAGACTGGAAAAAATATTTTCCACCTGGCCTCAAGTATTCATTCACATTCTCGGTATTCAGTGGAGCTGAACTCCAACAATCCTTAGGTCAAATCTATCCTATGGTCTTTGGGGCAGTCTTGTTATCAGTGTTAATAATTGCTTCCTCTCCTTCCATATCACAAATTTAGAGGTTAATTCTCCTATGTATAATGCCCAGTAGTATTGTCAAACTGAATAAAAGACATTTGAATTGTTATACCAGGACTCTAGTAGAAACACTCCAGATTTTATAGGCATTTTTGTAGGGATGATTGGAAGATTCCTGCAATTGCATTTTTGCATTGTAAATTGCAAAGTAGTTCCCAAGTTACCATCTCCTACATGGATCAGGTCAAGAATTTGAGCTCTCAGATAGATCTTGTAATATGTAGAACATATTGTAAACAGTTTTTCCTGTCTTTATTACTCTATAAACCAGTGGTTGACAAGCTAGTCACATAGTTTTGTACAGCCTAATGAAGAAGGGACCCTGAAACTCGAAAATTTTCTTCAACTCTGCCTCAGTGAGGGGCCCCGCCCAAGGGAAACAAGAGAAACAGCTTCATTCTGTTAATTAGGTGGGGTTGATTTAATCCTGAGCTAAAAAAATTCCAACCCTATTGAATTAAAGAAACTCATTCAATTCTACTCAAATTCCAGCTCAAGCTGAAACCTAGTTTGTAGACAGAGCCAACTTGGGACTCTACCCACTAGCCCTCTTCATCTTGTAGCCAAAGCTCCTATTGTAAGAGAGCCAATCTAAAATCTTCTCTTTGTAGAGATTCTAAACATGCCAGCTATGCCATGCTATGCCAAGGAGGCCTCTGCCCAATGGAATAATATTCTTTTCCAGTGCTATCCTCTCTTTATCTTCACCTATTTCCCTAATGAGACTTTATGCCTCTCTGTCAGGATTTCTAACCTTACATCCCAATCCCTATAATAAACCTCTTTTGTCAATCTAGGTTTTCAGGTTTGTAAATTCCTTTACAGAGAATCCCTGCGCTGCCAGAAGGGGGTTCCCCAAAACTCCCTACCCTTATGCTGAATCCCAAGGGGTTTCAGGGGAGCCAAACCTCTCCATTTGGTTCCCTGAACCCCAAACCTGCCACCAGACCTTATCATTTAACTCCCTGACCACCAAAAACCCTAATCTCATTTTGGTTCCTTAAATCTAGACCTTATCACTTATCCCCTAAAGGGAACCCCAAAACCTAAATCTCATTATATTTTTGGTTCCCTGAAAGGGAACCCCAAAAATTAGATTCCACCTCATCACTAAGACCTGAGTATAGTTTTAATAGTTAAAAAAAAAAAGTTTTATTCTATTTATATAAGCTATTCTATAGCCTACCAATTCTTTTATTTTGCTGTGTCCTTCAATTGTTTCTTTTAATGTTGTCAGTTTTGTCTTCTCAATCACTAAACGTGAATGTTAATACCTATTAAAAGATTTTGATCTTTTAATTAAAAAATTAATTCACAACTTCAATATATTGATTCCTAATGATATTTGACCGACTATAACATGAAAATGTCCAGCCATTCAGTGTTACTATAAAGGAAGGTTGTGAGTAATTGACAGGTACCAAGTGTAAAAAAAAAAAAATATGCAAATTAGCAGCAATGAGAGTAATATAACTGCATCTGTCAATTGCTATAGTTCCTATCATTAAGTAACATTCATATGCAGATAAAACCTTGAGATGTAGCAGATTGGGTACAAAGAAGGTAACTACACAGGAAACTTCAAAAAGTTAAATATCCTCAAAAGAAAATCAAACTAAACAAAACAAATAGAAACAGTATTCAAAACTGAAATTAAACTGAAAGCTTCATTGAAAAGTTTTTTAAAAAGGAAAAAAGAGAGTAGAAAATTTAGGAACAATATACTTTGAAACAGAAATGTATTTCAAAAATCAGAAAGCATTTCTTTCCACTAAAAGCAAAACCAGTGAGCTAAATTCAACTGTAAACTCAAGGCATCAAAACCAAAACAAAACAAAAAATATCACAAGAATGAAAAAGATCAAAATTTAAATTTTTTTAGTGTAGGTATTGTTGAGGTATGAGAAATGAGGGTTGAGAGATCCTCTGACAGCAATGGTGTCTCCTGGCCGGTGGCAAGCTTTGTGAAAGAATTTGCAAACCCAAATGAATGAGGCAAGATTTATGGCAAATAAATGGGTTTATTACACTGAGTTATTGCAAAGGTTTGGGCACACAGCTTTTGGTTATATTAGATTTTTGTTGCCCGGAGCTAGGGAGCAATTTGAGGGACTAATTTTCAAAGATCTCTAGTTGAATCGGAGGAGGAAATTACTTATCTAGGAGTTTCCCCTATGAACAGGAGAATGGGGCCCCTCTCAAAGGGGTTTGAGATTTCTAACCCAGGACCACCCTTCCCCCCAAGATCTAAGTTTGCATCAGTATCTCCAGAGCATATAGCAGTAAAAGCAGGAAGATTCTGTTTAACATAAACAGGAAGAAGGAATTAAAGCAGTATGGAATGACTAATCAGAAAATAAAAGTTTTTTTTTTTAATTATCCCAAGATGGGCCTAAGCTCATTTTGGAGATGTAGGGCTTGTAAGAAATAAACATCTTCTAGGTGGAACAGTGGAGAGAGTGTTATGCCACAGTTCTCTTTTATTGTCCTGACTCAGTTTCCCTAATTGCCCTGACTCAGTCCTGCCTCAGTTTCCCTAATTGTTCTGCCTCAGTTTATAATTGTTCTGCTCAGTCCTAGGAAACCACCCTTCCCTCTTTATCAGAATATTTCATAAGGATAAAAAATCTTGTTTTAGAATATCAGAATGCCTCTCCTCATCCCAAGCTATCAGAATATCAGATATCATCTTATCAAGATGCCTTTCCTCATCTCCGGGGTACCTCCCCCCATTATGTTATCCCATCTCCACTGGCTCACCTCACCCTGTCAGAGTCTTCTTCCTGCTCTCAGCACCCTGACATCTCCCCTGACTCAGTCTACCCCCTGAGCCTGAGCCATGTGTATATATGTCATTGAGAACTCACATTGCAAACTGGGAAAATATTTTTACAGTCAAAAGTTCTGATAAAGATCTCATTTCCAAAATATATAGAGAATTGACTCTAAGAAATCAAGCCATTCTCCAATTGATAAGTGGTCAAAGGATATGAACAGACAATTTCAGATGAAGAAATTGAAACTATGTCTAGCCACATGAAAAGATGCTCCAACTCATTATTAATCAGAGAAATGCAAATTAAGACAACTCTGAGATACCACTACACACCTGTCAGACTGGCTAGAATGACAGGAAAGATAATGCGGAATGTTGGAGGGGATGTGGGAAAACAGGGACACTAATACATTGTTGGTGGAACTATGAATACATCCAGCCATTTCTGGAGAGCAATTTGGAACTATGCTCAAAAAGTTATCAAACTGTACATACCCTTTGATCCAGCAGTGTTACTACTGGGCTTATATCCCAAAGAGATCATAAAGAAGGGAAAGGGACCTGTATGTGCATGAATGTTTGTGGCAGCCCTCTATGTAGTGCCTAGAAACTGGAAACTGAGTGGATGCCCATCTGTTGGATAATGGCTGAATAAATTGTGGTATATGAATATTATGGAATATTATTGTTCTGTAAGAAATGACCAACAGGATGATTTCAGAAAGACCTGAAAAGACTTAAACGAACTGATGTTGAGTGAAACGAGCAGGGCCAAGAGATCATTATATACTTCAACAACAATACTATATGATGACCAATTCTGATGGACCTGGCCATCCTCAGCAATGAGATAGACCAAATCAGTTCCAATGGGCGTAATGAACTGAACCAGCTCGAGTAAAAGAATTCTGGGGAGATGACTGAAAATCATTACATTGATTTAATCCCTATATTTTGCCCACCTTATTTTTGATTTCCTTCACAGGCTAATTGTAATATTCGAGTCCAATTCTTTTTGTACAGCAAAATAACAGTTTGGTCATGTATACTTATTGTGTATCTAATTTATATTTAATATATTTAACATCTACTGGTCATCCTGCCATCTGGGGAGGGGTGGGGAAGGAGGGGAAAAATTGGAACAAGAGGTTTAGCAATTGTCAATGCTGTAAAGTTACCCATACATATCACCTGTAAATAAAAGGCTATTTAAAAAAAGAGAGAGAGAGAGAACTCACCTTGCTTGATTCTTGGAGACAATAGTCTCATTCAACCCTGGGACCAAACCATGGATCCATTTAGTCTCAATAAATCTCTCCCTTTTAAATAAATTATTAAATTCTCTCTAATCTCTATCTTGCCTCAGTTTCTCCAGCATTACAAGGGTACCAGACCTGAAGTCAAGAGGACCTGAATTCAAATTTAGTCTCAGACACTTAACACTTCCTAGTTGTATGATTCTAGGCAAGTCACTTAACCTCAATTGCCTCAGAAAAATAAAATAATTTTAAAAAGGAAATAAACCTCTTACCAAGAATTCCACTGACTTTCTGATAAATCAAAGAAAAGATTTTATTTTTCATTTTTACAAGAGCAGGTATCCAAGATAGTAGGCACACTTTTGAAGAGCAAAACCACAGCCTTTTATTCTCTGGGAAGTCTCTGGAAAGGCAAATCCCTCCCCTATTTCCCATCTTTCCCCACAATCCCTTCTTCCTTATCCCCCGTTGATTGCATACTACAGAGGTTGCCAAAGTACCAGTGCCCCCATGTGAGTTTCCACCCCTAATTACATCTCCCCTAGGAGTTCACTTAATTTGAGTGTGTACATATCCCTTCTGCATCTACCAACAGATAGCTTCCTCTATAAATTTCAATTTCTTTCTTCCTTCAGCCTAACTTTTAGGTTTCTGTTTCATTTCTTTAATTTAAATTTCATTTCTCTGATTTTTTTTATTTTTACATAATTATGTAAACTAAATTCTCATCCCATTCTCATATGGCTAAAGAGATTTTCCTACTCTTTCTAGATGGCCACCATCCTCATGTGGATAAAACCATTCCTTCCCTATTCCTCCTTACAAATGTCTTTTTCTATCTCTTGCTTTCTCTCCCTTTCTCCCTCCCTCTCCCCCTTTTCTTTTCTACCAATCCCCCCAATCATCCTATTAAAGGAAGGTTTCTTTAAACTTATTATGGAAGTTAATCAACTTTAAAAAAGCTATATAAATTTTAGCTATCATTACAATTATCACCACAGTTCTTCTGGAAACTATTCTTGGTCTGGTAGAGTAGAGTATGTATACAATGGATTAGAAATAAGAGAGACTAAAGGTGAGGAGACTATTTAGAAAACTATTTCATTGACTAAGGGAAAATATAATGAGAGCCTGAATTGGAGTAGTGGCAATGGACATAGAAACCGACTTGGGAGGGAGAGTTATAAAACCTTCATGGCACCAATATGTAGCTCTGGGATTAAGTAGCCTATTAAAAGTTTAGGGGCCAATAAATTTTTTTGTCATTCTAACTTTCAAGTTTCATTTTAAAAAGAAATAATAGACATGTTATCAACCTGGAGTTTCTTTTCAGCTCTCACAGACCTCATAAGTGTTTGTGAAGTACCTTTTGCAGTGTTTTTATCTTTATGTACTTAGGGAACAATTCAATCAAGAAATAACAGAATGGTTTCTGTTCCTGGCTTTGTCACTGATTAGTTCTGTCACTCTCCACATATCACCTAGTATTTTCATTTCACTTTTTTTTGGGGAAACCATTGTATTTCTTCCTATATTAAAGAGTATGAAGTCCATTAAAACACAACATTCTATGAGGCATTTGGAAGTAAAACAGTCCTACTTTATTATGATTTTAACCAACTCACAGTTTTTCTATTTTCTGATTATTCATTTTTATTTATCTAGGGCAAAAAACCCTCTAATAGTGCTCTAATAAATGTGTGTGTATATGTGAGTGTGTGTGTGTGCATGTATCTTTTATTAAAGCAAGCCATATGCTCAAGCCTTTGTGTTCACTTTTCTTGTCAGCCATTCATATTACAGACAGATGAGAATGGAACATAATATCTGATTTGGTTATGTTTTTCAAAAGCTGAAGTTAATTTCCCCCTCAATCTTCTCCTTCTTCTCCAATTCTTCATACCAATTTTAGGCAGCATCTCTGTCTTCCAAAGTAATGACAATTTCATTGCTTTTAATTTGGTTTTCCACATTAAATATTTTTTAAATGACCTAGAATAGTACATTGCACACTGCAGGTACTTAGTAAATGTTTTTGGCATTACCATAAGAGGTAGGCATTAAAAGCATAATATGAAAAAGTTGGTTATATAATAGAGCTACAGGGATTTATACCCTTTTTGGAAGTTTTGGGAACATCTATTTTGTAATATGCTTTTCTAATTATTCTTTCTACATCAACTTTTATCCAACTCTCTTAAATCTTGAAAGGAATATGAGAGAGTGTAAGGAAGCAGTATGTCTCAGAGTACTTCTCTCCTCCCTGCCTCCATACAGCTCAGTTCTCTTGACTTTGTGGCTCTGATCTATATCCTTAGAGGCAAGGGATCTTAACCACCAGAATAAAACATGACTCTAGAGAAAAGAGCTTTGGCACAGGCCAATTAGAAAATAAAGGACTTAGTGGAGTCCCAAGGTTTGATCTCTAGAGAAGGAAAAAAGAAGAGTTTTTTCTCTCCCCCAAAGAAGCATTCAACTTGATCTGATCACAGAGAAGGGGGGTGTTATACTTTAGGGTAAAGGAAGGAAGGAAATTTGAAGGAAAGAGCATCAATTCAAGACATCTTTAGAGGAAGAAAGGACTTTAGTATCTAGGGGAAGGAAAGGTCTAGGGAGAAGAAATAGAGGAATAGGGAATTTGGGTGCAAGAAAAGAGGATGTGTTGAAGGAAAAGACTTCAACAAGGTCTAATCCAGAAAAGAGAACTCAAAATCATCCCAGAGGCAAAAATTATTTCCTTCTCTCAACCACAATCCTCCAAAAAAGTCCTCAGAGTACAGTTCCTATAGAGAAGAGATCCAAGTCAAATCCCACATGAGCAAAGGAGCCTCAATACCAAAAAAAATAAATGAAAGAAAAGAATAATTATGATACTAGAAATGCCTTACATATACCCAGAAAAGGAAAATAATTATAAAAGATCTGCAAGTCAAAGCTCAAAATAAAGTTATTCAAAAAAATCTATTAGAAACCCTAGAAAAAAATCAGCAAGAGGATTTGTAATGCCAGAGAAATTGAGGCAAGATAGCGATTAGAGAGATATTAATATTTTATTTGAAAGGGAGAGATTAACTGGGACCAAAAGGATCCATGGTTTGGTCCCAGAGCTGAATGAGACTATCGTCTCCAAAAATCCAGCAGCAAATATCAGATACAAAGATTCTTTTATAGGATAACAATAATGATGACCTAATGTAGGGAAGCACCTGGGATGATATAATGGAGGAAGTTACTGGAGATGGGGAGAGGCTCCTCATATTCTAATGATATCTAAGATATAAGACCTTTATCTTATCAAACATTCTAATGATTAAGAGAGAAAGGTTATGGCCTGAAGCAGAGTAACTGAGGTAAGACAATTAAGGAAATGGGACATTAAAAGGGAACTGTGGCACAACAGATTAAGCTTAAAATTGTATTATAGGCAAACCAGAATAGAAAGAAGTAATATAGCCAAGCTCTTGCCCACAACCTCACAAAGATCTAAATAACAATCAGACTAAGGCTTGATTTAAAAATTAAAAAGAAAAAAATCACAGCGAGCCATTTTTTCTAGTCAACATTGGCACAGAGAGGCAGACAGAAAGGTCTGTGGAAAGGATCTGATCAGGAGTGGCTACATGGGAAATAAAGGAGGGATTGACACTGTGCTCCAGGGAAAGAAGAGTTCTAGATCTAACGTAGAAGGCCTTGTCATCCTGCAGAGAGAAGAAACAGGTGCTAATTGGCAATTCACTACTCATTTCTGAGGTAGACTCTCAGAGATAACGTGTGCCCAGGAATGGTAATACATAGCAAGAAGATGTCAAAGACTCTAAGTTGTGGTCCTTCTCTGATTGGCTGTGTGTATGACCTCATAGACCCTATTTAAGCTGTGGGGACTTGGAAGTAGCTCTCTGACAGATTGTTCATCAGCAGTTCACTAGGAGTCAGCAGAAGGTCAGCTGGGGCAGAATGTGAACATGTAAATAAAAGATCTTGAGCTTGCACATGGCTGTTCTCGAGTGCTGTATTGTGTATTTAAACTATTGTTCTATGAAATGATGGCCAGAAATCTCTGAAGACCTCAGACAGAGGTAAGCTTGGTAAAATTGGGTTAAGCACTACAAAAGACAATGACCAAAGATTTCTCTGAGGGCCTGAGAATTAGGAGAGACTGGCAGCAGTGAATGCTAAGTGGGCACTAACAAGAGTATTCATAAGAGTAGTGAATACCTTGTAGGTATTCACAGTAGAATATTCTAATTTTCAGCTCAAGTTGAAGTTTGCAGTAGAATAACTAAGGTACTAAACTTAGACCAAAGAAAAGTTTACAGTAGATCCTGTCAATGGTTGAGTTCAGCTGCAGTCTACTGAAACTTCCAACTAGAAACAATCTGACATTCAAATATGGATCAGAAACTTGGAGCTCATACTAGGAAGACAGTAAACAGAATTTACCCAAATTACATCATTGAAAACTTACAGGTATTCTGCTTGAGCCAGGAAATAAGCAGAACACAAGAAGACAGTTCAGAAACTCTTGCCAATAGTGTGCAAAGCCCAGACTAACAGAGTTTTTGGAAGAAAGAGCAATTTAAAAAAAAAAAGGACTTAAAGCTATTTTATAAATTAAATGGAGAGTGCTAGAGGAAAGAAATGAGAGAACTATGATAAAGAGGGGAAGGAGAGCTATGGAAGAAAGCATTACAAAAAGTCTAATAGTTTGACATAAGAGACACAAAACCTTACTCAAGCAACATACTTCTTAAAAATTAGAAGGAAGCAATAAAACAAAGTCAAAAGCCTCAAAAATCAGAAGAAAATACAATCTCTCTCATTAAAGAAACTTGGGGAATAGTTTTAGGATACATAATCCAAGAATCTTTGGATTATTTGAAAGGCATGAACAAAAAATAGCCTAGACATAATATTTCAAGAAATCCTAAAATTATTTCAGTAAGAGGGCAAGAAAGAATATGTTGATCTCTTCCTTAAAAAAAGAAAACAACAAAAACAACAACAATAACAAAAAAAAAAAACAAACCCACAAACCTTAAAATGAATACCATTGTGACCATTATTGCCAAAAATCCAGAGCTCCAAATCAAAGAATAAATACTGTCAGTAGCCGAAAAGAAGGAATTTATACCAAGAAACTTCAATCAGGATTACCTAAGACTTAGTAGCTACTGAAAAGGAGCAGAAAATATAAAATACAAAATCCCAAATTGCAAAAGATATACTTATGCAAGAATAATTAGTCCAATAAAGTTAAATAATCCTATAAGGGAGGAAAAAGTAGAACTTCTATGAAATAGAATAGAAAACTTGAAAGCATTTCTGATGAAAAGACCAGTATTGAATAGAAACTGTGAAATAAAAACAAAGGAATCAAGAGAAACATAAAATGGCAAATGTCAATAATTGGAAAGGACTTTATCAGAATTAATAATTTATCATCAATAGGTATGATTAAGGGACTCTTCAGAATCCTAATGTCATCCAGTTAACTTCTTGCAGAAGGCAAAGTTTTGTCTGAGACTTGAAGGAAGTTATAAAGACTAGGGAATCTATAAAGTAGTATAAGGAAGGAGAATATTCCAGACATGTGTGATGAACAAAAACATAAGAGACAGAGTTTCCAAGTAACTAATCATCAATTTATTAATTAGATCAGCTTTATTAATTGATGGTCACTGGTTTCTCTCAATGACCAAGACCCCCATTGGAAACATTGAATACCATTGTAAAAAAACTATTGAATACCACATGCCTCTGGTAAATGAAAATCAATTCTGATTGGTAGATATTTAATGAGGAGGTGAGCTAGGAGTCTTCTGTTCTTTCTATTGGGAATCCGACTTAATCATGATATTCAATTGCCTCCACCAGTCTAGGCAGAGGAGTCCACTTGCATCAGAATACTCCTTCATAAGCTGTGCCACCTAAATTCTGATGCAAGTAATTGTAACAATTACAAGATCTCATTTCTTCCAGCTAAAAAACTCACCTAGAGTGGATTCTATTTACACTCCATACAGAAGTAAGATTGGTTGGTTCAGACCAAAATCAAGGAGCATGTTCTTTGAGGATCAGAGACAACTTACCAACCAGCCTTGTTCTTCAGAGAAGGACTGAACTTCTGCAAAGACCGAATCCTAAATGAGATAATAAAAAGTATAATTAATAATGGGTTATTAATATAATAGAAAACAATCATTTTTCTTACATGGGGACAGAAAATGGAAAGGCATGGAACCAGTGTCACTAAATCACAGATTATTTAAAGAGGAGTAAAATATAAGAAGATTGGAAAGATAAGAAGGGGCCAAGTTCTGAAGGTCTTTGAAGCCCACCCAGAGGATTTTATTTTTGATTCTGGTGGTTATAATCAGAATTTATGTAGAAAAAGTTTCAATAAGTAGTTTCAAACATATAGTTAAGGAAGATCCTAGTGCCAGCTGAGGATAAAGTGGAATTGAGAGACCTAAAGCAGGAAGACCAATCAAAAGAAGCTATTGCAACAATCTATGCATGAGGTGATAAGGGACGGCACCAGAATGGTAGCAATGTCAGAGGACAGAAAGGAGCCTATAATAGGGACACTGAGAAGATAGAATCTAAAGAGATTGGCAAGAGATTGAATATGGGAGCTAAGAGAGATGAGTCAAAGTGATACTTATATTATGCATCTGTGTATCTGGGAGAATGGGATATTCCCATACAACAATAATAGGAGTTTGGAAGAGAGTAGGGCTGAGGAAGAAAGAAAATTAGTTTGTTTTTAAGAATGAATGTGAGATGTCTATAAGCAATCACTGAGATCACCATTATTCAGATGAAAATATGAAACCAAATATCAGGAGAGAGTCTAGAGGAAAATAAATAAATTTGAGAAACATCAGCATAGAGATGATAATTGAATCTATGGGCACTGCTGAAATAATCAAATGAAATAGTATGGGGGGGAAAATAGAAGAATGTTCCAGAACTTAGATTTAGGGGACATTAATGTCACCCCAAACAATCTGGGTGAGATACAGCAAAGGAAACTGAGCAGGGGCAATTGGGAAGAGAAGAACCTGAAGAGAATATTAGTAGGAAAATCTGAAAGTAGAAGGTATTAAAGATACTTTGGGTGATGGAGAATGTCAATGGATGCAGAGAGGTCAAAAAGGATGAAATTTAAGACATGGCTATTAGATGTTGCAATTAAGAGGTCATTGGTGATTCTCGAGAGAATAATTTTAGTTGAGTGATGAGGTCAAAAGTTAGACTACAGAGTTAAGAGAGTGAAAGGAAAATAAATGAAGACATTTACTGTTGAGAGATTTGAATTTACATCTGACCTGAGTCACTTACTAGCTATGTGATCTTGAGCAAGTCACTTAAACTCTGATTGCCTCAGTTTTCTTATCCACAAAAAGGGGATGAGAATAGCACATAAAAGGAAAAAGGGACAGACTTCAAGGAGTAGTGAAGGATAGAATAGCCTCATATGCTATGGTCCATGAAAACACAAAGAACTGATATGACTGAATGACTGAACAATAACAACCTCCCTGAGGTATTCTGCAGATCAAATGAGATAAGTATAAACCATTTAGCACTGTCCCTGACACATAGTAAGTATTATATAAATGTCAGGTATGTGTATTATTATTATTATTACCAAAACTCTTTACATAAAGACAAATGCATAATTGGAGAAACAATAATTTGTTCATGGTTGAAATATTGAGACAATGTAATAAATTATGATAAAAATTATAATACTAATTTAATTTATGCAGTATTTATACCAATCAAACTACCAAAAATATTTTATAAAGTCCAAGAGAAGGAAGTTGTAGATACTTTATTATATTATTCAGAAAAATTTATCAGTAATTATAATGTTTAAATCTAACTAGAGATTGTTTGAATCCAAAATGTCACTATGACCTCCATAACTCTCTATGAATAATCAAGATGGCTCCAAAAAATTTTGGGTTCCTTCAGGTCCTGAACCCACCCAAAATATTTTAGTTTTGAGTCTCTATATCCAGTGTTGTCTTAGTTCCCTTGTGTTTGGGCTTTGACCAAATTTTATTGAATATTTACATTAATCCACAACCATCTTTATCTACCTTGAATTCAAATTGCCCTCTCAGCAAAATTGCTTAGCTGCAAATATGTGATTGTGTTTGAGTTCTCTTGTCTAAATCCTATATAATGTAAATCTTCCAGAGCTTGAATGAGAAGGAGCCATATCTCTTTTCTACCTTGCTCTCTTCTATGAAACAATATAATAAATGTATTATTTACAATAATGCATGAATATTATGTATATATTGGTGGGGATGTCTATCAGTACCAGAGATTAAACTGTCCTACAAGAAAGTAATCACTCAATGATTTGATATTGATTTCAAAAAAAGAAAGGTTGATCAATGAAGTGATAGAGAAGCAAGCAAACAGTTGCCAGGTTTAATAAACCCAGATTCCCAGTTACTGAGGAAAGGGCTCTCTCTTTGACAAAAAGCACTGGAAAAATTGGATGGTAGTTTGACAGAAATTAGGCATAGGTCAATATAATCATACCATATGCCAAGATAAACTCTAAATGTATACATGACTCATTTAAAAGATCACATTATAAAAATATTAGAAGGAAAAAAGAAGAAATTATCTTTCAGATTTATGTATGAAGGAACAGTCACAACAAACAAGCAATAGAGATCACACAAGATAAAATGGACAATTTCGATTATATAAATGTTTAAAGTTTTTGCAAAAATCAATCTAATGCAGCAAAAACTATAAGGAGAAACAGAGAAGAAGAGATGAATCTTTGAAACTGCTTATTTGAATAAAGGCCTCGCACTTAAATTATTTAAGACTAAGAGTCATTCCCAAAATGATAAAAGGTTAAAGAATATGAACAAACCACTTTCAATAAAGGAAATTCAAACCATCAACACATTTTTAGGTACTCTAATTAATCAATAATTAAATAAATAAAAATTAGGGCAACATTGATGGTTCATCTCACACTCATCAGTCTGCGAAGATGACACACAAGGGAAAAAGATATTGTATTGAAGGGGATCTGGGAAAACAGATGCTCAGTATACTACTGGTGGAGCCCAGCCATTTGGAACTATGCCCAGAAAGTAACTAAACTGTATTATTTGTGTATTCAAAAACTACACATTGTAGCTCTTTTCATGGTAGCCAAATATTGGAAACTAAGGGGGCATTCTATTTGGAGATGACTAAACAAATTGTTATAAAATATGAATGTAATGAAATATTATTGCACCATAAGAATTGATAAAATGAACAATTTCAGAGGAAACTGAACTGATACAGAGTAATAGAGCAGAACTTGTAGAATAATCTACAATGATTATACAACTATAGAGAAAACAACTTTAAAGAATTCAGAATTTTGATCAACATGATAATAAACAAGTCCAAAAGAATAAAATTGCCCAAGAGATAATTACACAGAAAGAAATATTATCATTATCAGGCATGGCAAATATGGGAATTTGTTTTGCTATACTGTGCACAGATGTTTTGAGGGCATTATTTTTGTTCATTTTTTAAATGATTTGCTCTAAGGCAGGACTGGAGAAGCTAATGGGAGGGACAACTTTCTTCTCAGCAGTTCATGGAACCTATTCAAAAATTGACCATATATTAGGACATAAAGACCTCAAAATTAAATGCAAGAAAGCAGAAATAGTAAATGCTTTCTTTTCAGATCATGATGCAATAAAAACTGCATTCAACAAAAAATTAGGGGGAAATAGACCAAAAGTAATTGAAACTAAACAATCTATCTTAAAGAATGATTGGGTGAAGCAGCAAATTATAGATACAATTAATAATTTCACTCAAGATAATGACAATCATGAGACATCATACCAAAATTTGTGGGATGCAGCCAAAGCGGTAATAAGAGGGAATTTTATATCCTTAGAGGCTTACTTGAATAAAACAGAGAAAGAAAAGATTAATGAATTGGGCTTGCAACTAAAAAAACTAAAAAAGACCAAATTAAAACCCCCAATCAAATACTAAATTGGAAATTTAAAATTAAAAGGAGAAATTAAAAATATTGAAAGTAAAAATCTATTGAACTAATTAATAAAACTAAGAGTTGGTTCTATGAAAAGCCAATAAAATAGATAAGCCTTTGGTAAATCTGATTAGAAAAGGAGGGAGGAAAATGAAATTAGTAGTCTTAAAATGAAAAGGGAGAACTCTTCCACCAAGGAAGAGGAAATTAGAGAAATAATATGAGTTATTTTGCTCAACTTTATGCCAATAAATTTGATAACCTAAGTGAAATGGATGATCACCTCCAAAAATATAGACTTCCCAGATTAACAGAGGAGGAAGTAAATTGTTTGAATAGTCCCATTTCAGAAAAGAAATAGAACAGGCAATTAAACAACTCCCTAAGAAAAAATCCCCAGGACCAGATGGATTATATGTGAATTTTACCAAACATTTAAAGAACAATTGTCCTAATGCTATATAAATTATTTGATAAAATAGGGAAATGAAGGAGTCCTACCAAATTCCTTCTATGACACAGACATGGTAATTGATACCTAAACCAGGTAGGCTGAAAACAGAGAAAGAAAATTATAGACCAATCTCCCTAATGAATATTGATGCTAAAATCTTAAATAAGATATTAGCAAAAAGACTAAGAAAATCATCTCCAAGATAATACACTATGATCAAGTAGGATTTATACCAGGAATGCAGGGCTGGTTCAATATTAGAAAACTATCAATATAATTGGCCATGTTAATAACCAAATTAACAAAAACCATATGATCATCTCAATAGATGCAGAAAAACATTTGATAAAATCCAACATCCATTCCTATTAAAAACACTTGAGAGTATAGGAATAAATGGACTTTTCCTTAAAATAATCAGCAGCATCTATTTAAAACCATCAGTAAGCATCATATGTAATGGAGACAAACTGCAACCATTCCTAATAAGATCTGGAGGAAACAAGGTTGCTCCACTATCACCGTTACTATTTAATATTGTATTAGAAACGCTAGCTATAGCAATAAGAGCTGAGAAAGAGATTAAAGGAATAAGAATAGGCAATGAGGAAGCCAAATTATCACTCTTTGTCCGATGACATGATGGTATACTTAGAGAACCCCAGAGATTCTGCTAAAAAGTTATTAGAAATAATCCACAACTTTAGCAAAGTTGCTGGTTATAAAATAAACCCACATAAGTCATCAGCATTCTTATATATCACTAATAAAATCCAACAGTCAGAGTTACAAAGAGAAATTCCATTTAAAGTAACTACTGATAATATAAAATATTTAGGAATCTATCTGCCAAGGAAAAATCAGAAACTTTATGAGCAAAATTACAGACCACTTTTCACACAAATTAAGTCTGATCTAACAATTGAAAAAATATTAAATGCCTTGATAGGGCGAGCAAATATAATAAAGATGACAATATTACCTAAACTAATCTATTTATTTAGCGCTATACCAATCAGACTCCCAAAAACTATTTTAATGACCTAGAAAAAATAACAACAAAGTTCATATGGAAAACAAAAGGTCAAGAATTTCAAGGGAATTAATGAAAAAATCAAATGATAGTGGCTTAGCTGTACCAGATCTAAAATTATATTATAGAGCAGCAGTTACCAAAACTATTTGGTATTGGCTAAGGAATAGATTAGTTGATCAGTGGAATAGAGTAGGTTCAAGGGATAAAACAGTCAACAAATATAGCAACCTAGTCTTTGACAAACCCAAAGATCCCAGCTTTTGGATAAGAACTTACTGTTTGATAAAATTGCTGGGAAAATTGGAAACTAATATGGCAGAAACTAGGCATTGATCCATACTTAACGCCGCAGACACCAAGATAAGGTCAAATGGGTTCATGACCTAGGCATAAAGAATGAAATCATTAATAAATTAGAGGAACATAGGATAGTTTAATCTCAGACCTGTGGAAGGGGAAGGTCTTTATGACCAAAGAGAACTAGAGATCATTACTGATCAAAAATAGAAAATTTTGATTATACCAAACTGAAAAGTTTTGTACAAACAAAACTAATGCAGACAAGATTAGAAGGGAAGCAATAAACTGGAAAAATATTTTTACAGTCAAAGGTTCTGATAAAGGCCTCATTTCCAAAATATATAGAGAATTAACTCTAATTTATAAAAATCGTCTATTCTCCAATTGAAAAATGGTCAGGATATGAACAGACAATTCTCAGATGAAGAAATTGAAACTATTTCTAGTCATATGAAAAGATGCTCCAAGTCATTATTAATCAGAGAAATGCAAATTAAGACAACTCTAAGATACCACTACAACACCTGTCAGATTGGCTAAGATGGCAGGAAAAATAATGATGATTGTTGGAGGGGATGTGGGAAAACTGGACATTGATTCATTGTTGGTGGAGTTGTGAACGAATCCAACCATTTTGGAGAGTAGTTTGAACTATGCTCAAAAGTTATCAAACTGTGCATACCCTTTGATCCAGAGTGTTACTACTGGATTATATCCCAAAGAGATTATAAAGAAGGGAAAGGGACTGTATGTACGAATGTTTGTGGCAGCCCTTTTGTAGTGGCTAGAAACTGAAACTGAATGGATGTCCATGAGTTGGAGAATGGCTGAATAAATTGTGGTATATGAAAATTGTGGAATATTACTGTTCTGTAAGAAATGACCAACAGGATGATTTCAGAAAGGCCTGAGAGACTTACACGAACTGATGCTGAGTGAAATGGAGCAGGACCAGGAGATCATTATATACTTCAACAACAATACTAGATGATGACCAGTTCTGATGGATCAGGCCATCCTCAGCAACAAGATCAACCAAATCATTTCTAATGGAGCAGTAATGAACTGAACTAGCTATACCCAGAAAAGAACTCTGGGAGATGACTAAAAACCATTACATTGAATTCAGTCCCTATATTTATGCACACCTGCATCTTTGATTTCCTTCAGCTAATTGTACAATAATTCAGAGTCTGATTCTTTTGTACAGCAAAATAATGTTTTGGTCATGTATACTTATTGTGTATCTAAGTTATATTTTAATATATTTAATATCTATGGTCATCCTGCCATTTAGGGAGGTGGGGGGTAAGAGGTGAAAAATTGGAACAAGAGGTTTGGCAATTGTTAATGCTGTAAAGTTACCCATGTATATATCCTGTAAATTAAAGGCTATTATGCACACCTGCATTTTTGATTTCCTTCACAAGCTAATTGTACAATAATTCAGAGTCTGATTCTTTTTGTACAGCAAAATAATGTTTTGGTCATGTATACTTATTATGTATCTAAGTTATATTTTAATATATTTAAATCTACTGGTCATCCTGCCATTTAGGGAGGTGGGGGGTAAGAGGTGAAAATTGGAACAAGAGGTTTGGCAATTGTTAATGCTGTAAAGTTACCCATGTATATATCCTGTAAATAAAAGGCTATTAAATTTAAAAAAAAAAAAAAAAAAGAAAGTACTATCCATCTCTATAGAAAGAAGTAATGAAGTCTGAATATAGATTGAAGCATACTTTTTTTTTTACTTCATTTTTCCTTAATTTTTTTTTATTTGGAATTTTTTTTTAAATCTATTTTCTTTCACAAAATGGCTAATATGGGAATACATTTTGTATGACTGTTCATGTTTAATAAACATAATCTATATTAAAGTGATTGCCTTCTTAGAAAGAGGTAAAAGGAGGGACAGAGAGATACAATTTATAACTCAAAAAAAAATTTTAATGTCACATAAACATATATACTCACACTAAAAAATGGCATAATTAATTAAAGGAACAGTTAATTGTATTAAATGAAGAAATTATAGTTATTAAACAATTCTTCACAATTTTTATACATTCTTTTTAGAACCAGAGAAAACTAACAAAAAGGTAAATGAGAAATAAATACACCAAAACTACCAACTAAGCACCAAAAATTGTTCTTTGAAAATTTACTAGAATTCACTAATTCTTGCTATTCCTTTTAATTGTTAGTTGGTGAATTTTCTTTTTTTCATTTTTCATACTGGCATTTTGTGTTAGAGAATTAGATTAGCTAATGATTTAACTATTTTGTTAGTTTTTTTAAATCCTAATTTTATTTATCAATTTAGTGAAGGCAGCTTTTGCTTTCAATTTTTAATTACTTTTTTGATTTTTAAAATTCTTATTTTAGTGCTTAGTTAGTAGTTATGGTGTCTTACTTTTCTATTTAAAAAACTCCACACTACTTTTCTATTAAAAAAAAAAAAACTCCACACCAAATTATTTGACATTTTTTCCTCTCTTTTTTTAATGTTCAGAGAAAAAAAACAAACCCTAAGAACTAATACAATTATATCTTAAATGTTTTTGTGTGTTATCTTGTCATTTTGTTTGATGAAATGTATCCATTGGTTTTATGATTTGCTTTAGGATTAATTTTTTTTTATTCTTTGGGTATTAACTTTTTTTAAGCCCCCTTATTGATTATGTGAAGACAGTACACATTGGAAAAGATCCTAATGTTGGAAAAGGTTAAAAGTAAAAGAACAAGGGGGATGTAGAGGATGAGGTAGATAGTGTTATGGAAATAAGGAACATAAATTTGTATAGCGTTCAAGACATAATGAAGGAGAGAAAGACCTGACATGGCATTGTTCATGGGATTATGAAGAGTTAGACATGATTAAATGACTGACCAAAATATATTAAGACCAAAAAATTAATTTTCCCATTTTTCTACATTTATTTTTGAGGATTTTTGTGTCCTAACACATGACCAGTTTTTTAAAAGTGAAATGTACATGAAAGATTTGTGCATTTCCTTCTAGTTCTATTCAGTAACTGCCAAATATCCATCATGCCTAACTTTTCTAAAATTCTATTCATGTCTTTAATAGAAGTAAATTCTAATAAATATTCAAAGAACAATTAGTTCCAATCTTACACAAGCTGTTTGCTAAAATAGGAAAAGTAGGAATCTCAAATTCCATGTATAATGCTTGCTAACTAAACTAGGGAGAAAGAAATGGTGGGGGGGAATTTATACTTTTTGCATATATGATGTTCTTAGAGGACCCTAGAGATTCAATTGAAATTAAAGGAATTGCAGAGAGCTAGATGATATGGTGGATAGAGTACTGTCTTTGGAGTCAGGAGGACCTGAGTTCAAATTCAGCCTCACATACTTGCTATGTGACCATAGACAAATAACTTGACCCAGATTGCCTTGAAAAAAAATTAATAATTTCAGCAGCATGTAAAATGACCTCTTCTGACATTAGCTTTTTTTATATATTACCAATAAAACTGAGCAAGAAGAAGTAGAAGATGAAATTCCATTCAAAACAGCTCTAGAATGAATAAAATATTCATGAGTCTTGCTACCAAAATGTGCATAGGAACTACATACAACTATAAAATACTTTTCAGAAAAAAGAGCTCTAAATAATTAATGTTAATTATTCATAATGAGTGTAATACCAACATAATAAAAATCATAATACTAACTAAATTAATTTACTTAGTGGCACACCAATAAAAATACAAAAGGAAGTCAATAATCTCAAGAAAAATAATGGGGGGTAGGTAGGGAGAGAAAGGGAGTGAGTGAGAAGGAAGAAAGCTGGAACATATGCTACAAATATAATCACTGATAATTAAAAATATAAAAGGATAGTCAATGACAACAAAAAAAATCATTTGATGCTTGTTTAAAAATGAAGGTCAATCAATATTAGGTGCATAATAAAAAGTAAAGGAAACATAGTAGCAGTGTAAAACAAATTCAAAAACTTCAACTACCAATGCAAGGAAATGTTTTGCAGAATATTTAAACTAAATGTGTCCTTTGACTATTATGATGAAAGTTATTTTGTTCATACAACTTTTTTTTCCCCAAAAGCAAGTATCTTTTTTCTTGTTTTAGTTTTACGTTCTTTTATATTGAATCAAATTCTTTAGTGGTGATAATAACCCCTGACAATTATTTCTTTTTATCTAACTATGGAAGAATACTATCTGTATGTAGATTAATTTTATCCACCAATGAACTAGAACATATGTGATAAACTATGCTGGATCATTTCAATGAAAAAATATTGCAAGTGACTTAGAAAAATAAAAAGGAGAAAAAACTTTATTCATCAATTTGATTGTTTCTAAAAGTTAGTGTCAATTGTAATTATTTGAAGGTCATGAATATTGTTACAAAATATTTAAAAACAGGGATTTAAAGTGTATTGAAAGAATGCAGGTTTGAAGAACTTTGTGATACCCGTGGCTAAGTGTTTGTTTAAACACTGTGTAGTCTTGGGTTTCCTACTAGATAAAATAAGAACTAAAAGTATTTAATTCTTGGCCATGCCAATGATTCTGTATTCCAGAAAAGTATTTATTAAAATTCTTTGCTTGTGTAACCTAGAGTTCAAGCCTGGGAATTTGCATAAGACTCTCCTCATTGGTGGAAAAAATGATTACTCAATCATCTGTGCCTCTTTGAGGGATAGAGATGATGAGAGTTAGAGAGAGGAGACTTCTTCTGGCTTTAAGAAATGGACCCTACAACTCTGAATTATTTCATTAGGAAATCATCATCAACACCTCCTTCAAGAAAGATTCTATGAACCTCTACTTGCAAAGGAAAATTTCTTGTAGACAATACATATATTTTCATAATTTTGTGCGTAGTAGGTTATACCACAACATGCTGTTCCTTAGTGATTAAAAAAAATTATGCAAGCAAAATGTGTAGCCTGCACAGCAAAAATAATGGCAAATTAGAAAATTGAGCTTTTGTGACAAGTTTCACTGAAGAAGCAAAATTTATAATGGTAGATTAGGAATACAAAAATACAGAACTGACAGAATCTAGAAGAGAAGCAAAAAACAATAAGATGAAAAGAAAATATGCTATCAAGCAAAACATTTTTTATCTGGAAAACAGGGTGTGCAAAGATAACAAAAGGACAATGTCTCCCAAAAGAACGTGATAATATAAAATCTTTAGCACCATAATTCAAGAAATAATACAACAGAACTGCCCAGAACTTCTGAACCCATATGCACAAAATGAAATAGTAATTGAAAGAATTCATAGAACACTTACAGAAAAAAACTCCAAAGTTGCAAACTCTAAGACAGATAGTGGTTAATTTTGACAATTAGTTTCAGAAAGAGCAAGTTCTATAAGTGATAAGGAAAATACAAAGAAAATTCAAAGTAATTCAAATACAAAGGAAAGGAAATAATACAAGATTGCTTTGCTCCCACCAGGAATGCAAGAGGGATAGAATAATATTACAAAGAGCAATGAATCTCAAGATGCATCCAGGGTGATGCAAATATGAACTTAACCCTGGAAAAAATCTGGAATTAATATACCCTTAAGAGAATATAGTATATGCTACATATATGTGTGTGTATGAGGTTTATATGTATATACATAAAACATGCTAATATATAGCATAACAAAAATAGTCATTTATTCAGGGATCTCAGACAAAAAAACAAGACCCAAATGGAGACAATAATGAAATGCTAAATAATGAGTGGATCAAAGAATAAATCTAGAAATAGTAATTATGTGAAAGAAAGCAAAGGAACTAAATCAGTCTTCAAGAGAAACATCATAATCTTACATACATTAACAAAGTAGAAAAAGAATATTGTGTAACAGAATGTGCACTTTGAAAATTAGAAAACCACCAGGGAGGATTCTGGGAAGATTGAGGAGTAGGTCAAAAAATTTTGAACTCTCCAGATTTCTCCCACTAGCAGAACAAATTTACCTCAGGGTAAACAGAGACTAGTGAAAAACAAAGATGATTTGGAGCAGAACAGAGGTCTTCCTAGGATAACCTCAAGATAACATCAAAAGACTGGAAGAAAGACTGCAGGATGGAGATTAAGCAGAGTGAAGTGCAAACACCTCCAGGCTAACTCCTCAGAAACAGCTAACTGTAACCCTGGGGCTAGCTGAATTTGGTTGGAGCCTCAGTCCAAACCACAGAAATTTTCACCTCTTTGATAACCTATAGAATCAGGGGTCTGAGTCCCAGGGAACCTCAACTGATTAGGAAAGCCAAGTCCATTTTTGCTACTGAGATGCAGTTCTAAGACAGAAAAAACTAACACACTCAGTGCAGATGCAGTGGGGCAGGGATACTGGTCACTGGTGACACTTGGAGAGTAAAACTTTTGGTTTGGGGTTTCAAGTCAGAAGGGAGAAGTGAAGCTAGAGGTGTCATCCTTCTGCCCCAACTATTAGAGGTGCACTGATACTAATACTAATACACTAATACTTCTCATTTAAAAAAAAAAAAAAATGAACAGACAAAGAAGAAACCATAAAAATTTACTATGGGAATAGGAAAGATCAAGGTTTATCTTCAGAGGACAGTAAAGCAAAAAAAGCTTCTTCTTCCCCCAAGAATAACATTAAATGGCTACCTGCCCAGGAAGAATTTGTAGAAGAACTCAGAAAAAAAAATTAAAAATCAAGTGAGAGAGAGAATGAGGAAAAACTAATAAATAGGTAAAAAGACCACTACCCCCTCAACCCCAAAACAAAAAGATTATAAAAAAAAAGTTAAACACCTAAAAAAGAAGATACAGACTCTTAAAAAAAGGAAATAATTCTTTGAAAAAACTGAATTGAGCAAGGGGAAGCCAATGAAGTTATAAGAGACTAAGAAATAACAAAACAAAGCATAAAAAAAAAAGAAAAAAGAAAACAATGTGAAACAAAAAAATAAAAGATTGATAAAGAGAAAATATAAGAATTATTGGAATACCTGAATGTTGTGACTAAAACAAAATATCTGACACAGCAATGCAAGAAATAATCCAAGAAAATTGTCCTGGAGTGATAGAACATGAAGGGAAAGTAGAAATAGAAAAAATTTATTGATCATCATCTCAAAGAGATCCTTTGTGGCAAACATATAGAAATAGTATTGCCAAATTTTGAAACCCCCAGATGTAATGTCTAGGCTAGCCCTCTGGAAGGCCTCAGGATCAGTCAGAGTCAAAATCAGTCAAAGTCCTTGGTTTTTATGAGGAGAAGTGAAGGAGGCAGGCAAGTTGCCACGTGGCTTGTTAAAGATGGATCCTGGACTCGAGTCTGGAGCCTGAAGTCTTTCCTGCTGAGTGAGAGGGGGTAGAGAGACTCTGACTCTCTCCCTCAGCCCTGCAATCCTTCTCTACGATTACCTCAGCACAACACATTCAGCAGGCGCCAGTCTTGAGGAGAGCCATGACATCACCATATCATCTAAGTATATGTTTATAGAACCATTATCTCACATTGAGTAGGTATTTAGCCTTAAGCACTGCTGTCTTAGATTCAAGTACACTTTTTCAGAGTTCCAGCCCTCTACACCCAGATTAAAGAGAAAATCTTGCAAGGAACAAGAAAAAAAATTCAAATATGCTGGAGCTACAATTAGAATTGTATAGGCTTTATCAGCAGTCACCAAAAAAAAAAGACCACAGGTCCTGGAATAATATATACTGGCAATCAAAAGAACTAGGCATGAGGTCAAAAATAGCATATTCAGCAAAATTACACATAATATTGAATGAAAAAAATGAACATTCAGCAAACTTACAGATTTTCAGGACTGTCTCAAACAACTCAATAGAAAATTTAACACATAAGAGCCAATATCAAAGATTAATTTCAAGGAACAAAACATGGATAAAGCATTTATATGTGGCAAATGGAAATGTATACTATATATTTAAGACTGACAATTAGTCATATATATATATATATATATACACACACACATATATCTATATCTTGAAGAGTATAGTACCCTCCAAAATCTATAAGGCAATAAAGGAGGGAGGTACAGGATAAATGGGTAAGGGATAAAGAAAGAAAAGATGGAGGAAGAAGACAAAAGAGGGATATATGGATAGGGGAAAGTTAAGTAATAGCAAGGCAAGTTGAGGAGCAGTATTAAAATAGAAGAGTTTAGTAGGGATAGGAAATAAGAGATATATAAACACAATAGCAAGGTTCATGAGTAGAATTTATTAGAAAAAAAAAAGTAGAGCTAGTAATCATTGATCTTAGACAAAGTCAAACTTAAATATTCAGTGAAGAGAAAATTTTATATTATGTGTCAACCATATTAATATTGTTTTAAATACATGTTTACATATGGGTAAATGTGTGCATGTGTGTGTGTGTATGTCTGAGTATATATAGGAATATATGCATCCAGCTCTATGTATGTAATGTGTGTGTGTGTGTATATGTGTATATATGGGGGGAGGGGGGGAACGTGTCTATATGGGGTGTGAATCTATGTATATGTGTGTATATATATCTTCATATATGTATGTATAAATATATCTGTGCTTACCTGTAGCCTGCCTGGGAGAAGTAGAAGGGATGAAAGAGAGAAAAAGAGAGTAAAGTTTTTAAAAAGTGCACAGAAGAGAAACAAAAAAAAAATAATGTATAAGGAAGCAAAGAAAAAATGGACACTCATGAATATAATATCTTCTAACTATAGTATACTTTCTTTAACTGGTAATTTATTGTTATATATTTTGAATATTTCCTGATGTTTTGCTGGGAACATGACAGTGTTCTGTTTTACCTTGTTTTGCTTTTTATTTTCCCTTTCTGTCTTTTTTTTTTCTATTTTTCTATTTTGTATTGAGTGTAGTAAAAAAAAATTTTTTTTAATATCCTAAACTAAATCCTTATTAATTCGACTGAAACACTACACCTGAATAAAACTAATACATAAGAATTGCACCATGGATATGAGGATTAGCTAATTTTCCTAATCTTGAAATTTAGTCATTTAGAGAGAACTAAAACATGTTATAATATTATCATATTAAAAATCAAAGAGTTCTTTTAAAAAAAAAACTGCACAGAAAAGAATAAAAGAAAAACCTACAAGGAAACAGAGAAAAGATGGACTCTATAAACATTATTTCTTCTCTTATTACGTATGCTTTCTTGAAATCAAAATCTAGTGTTATATTTTTTCAATCCTCCATGATGTTCTGTTGGACACATGGCAATGTTCTGTTTTGTTTTGTTCTCTTTTTCTTCTTTTTCTGTCTTTCTTTTTTTCCTTCTTTTTTTCTTATTTTGTATTCAGTGCAATAAAAAAATTTAAAAATTAGAAAATCAGAAAATAAACAAGCCTAAAAAAGTGAAACAGATAAACTAGATATTGAAAAACTCCACAGAAAATGTCAAATAAATCTAAAGCTGGTTCTTTAAAAATACAAATAACATTGTTAAACCTTTAGCTAATCTGATTAAAAGGAAGAGAGTAGAAAAAGAAATCAATAAAATGGTGAATGAGCTAGGTGAAATCATAAAATCAGAACTAAAAGGAGGCAATCAAAACCTAGTATTCACAGCTGTATGCTAATAAAACTGGGAACACCAAAAAAAAAAAAAATTGTTTTTATTTAATAGCCTTTTATTTACAGGTTATATGTATGGGTAACTTTACAGCACTAACAATTGCCAAACCTCTTGTTCCAATTTTTCACCTCTTACCCCCCACCCCCTCCCCCAGATGGCAGGATGACCAGTAGATGTTAAATATATTAAAATATAAATTAGATACACAATAAGTATACATGACCAAACTGTTATTTTGCTGTACAAAAAGAATCAGACTCTGAAATATTGTACAATTAGCTTGTGAAGGAAATCAAAAATGCAGGTGAGCAAAAATATAGGGATTAGGAATTCAATGTAATGGTTTTTAGTCATCTCCCAGAGTTCTTTCTCTGGGTGTAACTAGTTCAATTCATTACTGCTCCAATGGAAATGATTTGGTTGATCTCATTGCTGAGGATGGCCAAGTCCATCAGAACTGGTCATCATATAGTATTGTTATTGAAGTATATAATGATCTCCTGGTCCTGCTCATTTCACTCGGCATCAGTTCGTGTAAGTCTCTCCAGGCCTTTCTGAAATCATCCTGTTGGTCATTTCTTACAGAACAATAATATTCCATAATATTCCTATACCACAATTTATTCAGCCATTCTCCAACTGATGGACATCCATTCAGTTTCCAGTTTCTAGCCACTACAAAAAGGGCTGCCACAAACATTCGTGCACATACAGGTCCCTTTCCCTTCTTTATAATCTCTTTGGGATATAATCCCAGTAGTAACACTGCTGGATCAAAGGGTATGCACAGTTTGATAACTTTTTGAGCATAGTTCCAAACTACTCTCCAAAATGGTTGGATTCGTTCACAACTCCACCAACAATGCATCAATGTCCCAGTTTTCCCGCATCCCCTCCAACAATCATCATTATTTTTTCCTGTCATCTTAGCCAATCTGACAGGTGTGTAGTGGTATCTTAGAGTTGTCTTAATTTGCATTTCTCTGATTAATAATGACTTGGAGCATCTTTTCATATGACTAGAAATAGTTTCAATTTCTTCATCTGAGAATTGTCTGTTCATATCCTTTGACCATTTTTCAATTGGAGAATGGCTTGATTTTTTATAAATTAGAGTTAATTCTCTATATATTTTGGAAATGAGGCCTTTATCAGAACCTTTGACTGTAAAAATATTTTCCCAGTTTATTGCTTCCCTTCTAATCTTGTCTGCATTAGTTTTGTTTGTACAAAAACTTTTCAGTTTGGTATAGTCGAAATTTTCTATTTTGTGATCAGTAATGATCTCTAGTTCTTCTTTGGTCATAAATTCCTTCCCCTTCCACAGGTCTGAGAGGTAAACTATCCTGTGTTCCTCTAATTTATTAATAATTTCATTCTTTATGCCTAGGTCATGAACCCATTTTGACCTTATCTTGGTATACGGTGTTAATTGTGGATCAATGCCTAGTTTCTGCCATATTAGTTTCCAATTTTCCCAGCAATTTTTGTCAAACAGTAAGGAGAACACAAAAAATTAAAGAATAACTTCAAAAATGTAAAATTCGTAACTGTGAAACATGAGATAGAAATCAAAACCCAATCTCAGAAAAGCCTGAGATCCCCTAAAGAATATGTACCATTTGGATCATTCATAAAATAGTACTGAAGCCAGGACATGGAAAAAAAGGTAATATAGAACACTCTGTATTCAGGCCTTTTAGTAATTTCTGAACATATTACTATGGGGTAAAAATGAAAGCTATTAGACAAAATTGAACTGTATCATGTGGTTAATAATTAAAAATATCAGGATCTACAGGAGGGTGACAAATAGTTCTTTTCTAGAATGGAGATGAAGGAAGCTATAGTACATTATTATACCAGCTCATTTTACAACAACCTTGTGTTGCATGTGAGGAAAGCAGGGGGCATCTAGCAACTTAAAGGGGACAACAGTGAGCTGAATAAAGTCATCAGTCCCATTACTACTGATGTCACTTCAACAATGTTAAAGACCAGGTAGTCTAGGAGATGATAGGTAGAATGGAGTTACTGATTTCACCAATGCTTGTTTCTCTGTTCCTGAATCTGAGACTAGTTGGGAGGAGTTTGCTTTTACTTGTGAAGTTCAATATATCATCATTTTCTTTCCCCAAAGCTACTTCAACTCTCCCTCATACTGTCACATTATATTGAAGAGAGACACAGAACTCTCTCTTAAGGCTTTGATGAACACCACTAAATTAATGATATATAAATTGAATGGGTCAGATTAGGCCAAAATTACAAAGGTCCTATATCAGACAAAAGAAAAGTGTTGGAAATTAACTCTAATGCAAGGTCCAGATCACTCACACAAGTTTTGGGGAAGATATTCCAGAAATGATGTAGAAAAAGCTACTGATGCTTATTTTCCAATAACTTAAGTAATTCCAGAGATTTATTGGACTCTTCAGGTTTTTGTGAATCCACATTCCCTACTTGTCCATGCCTGCTCTGGAGGATTTCAGTAGCAGCCTGAATCCTCATCATGGGTGAGGAGTGAAGGGGCAGAATTCTTGAAGATGATCAAAACAGGAGTTCATTTAATCAAAATTCCCTTAGCCTTATATACTCTAATATCCTTATATAACTATAGCACACTGTGCATGTACTATGTACTGCACATGCAGGACCACATAAATAACTTGCTATTGTATGCAGATATCTCTTTGCCATTGTAAAAAACTCTGCTTTAATTACAGCACAGGTTGTCAGGCCCTCTGACTTCTCAGGGAGGCTGAGATGCCCCTCGGGTGATGAGGAACCAAACTAGTCAAATCAGCAGATTGAAGTAAAGGGTTTTATACCTTGCCCAGGTATCTGTGACTCTCTACACCTACCTACATGTTCATGTCTTTCAAATGATATCTGGAACAGACTATGGCTCTGAGAGTACCTTATTTATCAGTCCTCTCATTTGGGTTTTTATGACTCTATAATGCCCATGTTTTGGAATTCTTTGTTCTCTAAAGACCAGAATTAATGGAATTTTTGGCAAGCATCAAGAAGTGGTCAGAATAAGTAATTGTTAGTCACCTGGAGATATAAGTTTCCCAAAATGACTATTCACTATACTACTTTTCAAGAGTAATTGTTCTTTTATTTGACCCCAGCTTCTACTGAACAACTGGCACAAGGGTCTTAGAGTAACCTTTTTTTAAAGTTGCTTGTTATGGGTTGGATAGTTCAAGCTGGTCCTTCTAAAAAAGGCTTCTGTTGCTAAATGGAAATTGTGTCTGTGTCTTTCTATTATTAGCACCCTTTGCAAAGAGTTTGGGATTCTGCCAGAGACTTAGGCTCTCATCCCAAGCCCAGAATCCTATCTTTTCTCCAGCCCAATGGGGCTCTACCTACAAAGATCTAGCTTCTAGGGAATGCCATTTTATCTACTTTAGTAATGCACAGGATAATAAAATCCATCCTCAAGGAGAAAGGAATGTAAAATTATACTTCAGCAGTCATTAATCTGGCAATAGGATATATCCTTAAAAAATGAGGATTCTGGAAAAGTCTTCCAATGGGCTGAGTTACAGGCTTTGTGGGTGGTATGTGAGGGAACAATGAGGACTGTGGAAGAACTATATACATCTGTACTAATTTCTGAACAGCAACCATTATTCTGACCAAGTATTCTGAGCCCAAGAGAACATAGGACTGGACAATTAAAAGATATTTTCTTTGAAATCAGGACCAATGAAGAAAATTTACCAATACTTCCTGGTGCATATAATTATTTGTGGACCATGTCAGTACCCATGAGATATATCATATGCTAAACAACCATGTTTCAACCATTAAAAAAATAGCAGAAGTGGATGAATAGATCCATTGCCATTATAAACATAGAGGTGATGATGTCATGTTGTGCTGGACATAGCTTCATATGATTCATCTAACAAAAACAAAGCAATTAGCTAAGCCTTCCCAATTAGATTCCTTGCACTAATTGGAACACCTAACTAACCCAAGTAGCCCATCATCCTCTTCCCAACTGGTAAAATT
This sequence comes from Sarcophilus harrisii, assembly GCF_902635505.1. Lineage (NCBI taxonomy): Eukaryota > Metazoa > Chordata > Mammalia > Dasyuromorphia > Dasyuridae > Sarcophilus > Sarcophilus harrisii. The sequence goes on from NC_045426.1 coordinate 202,448,078, forward strand.
GATGGGGATGTGAAACTGTGTTCCCTTTTGAAATTAACACACTGAGATTCTGTCCCCTTTGATTCCTGACCCTCCCAGGCTCCATGGAATCTGTGAGAGAGCTTCTCAGGCTGCGTCATTTTTTTTTATTTTATTTTTATTTTTATTTTTTCTAATAACTTTATTGACAGAATCTATGCCAGGGTAATTTTTTACAACATTATCCCTTGCACTCACTTCTGTTTCGATTTTTCCCCTCCCTCTCTCCACTTCCTCCCCCAGATGGCAAACAGTCCTATACATGTTAAATAGATTACAGTAGATCTTAGATACAATATATGTGTGCAGAACCGAACAGTTCTCTTGTTGCTCAGGGAGAATTGTGTTGCTCGGGAGAATTGAGGCTGGGTCATTTCTAAGGCAAATCACTCCCATTGATAGTGGATCTCCATTCAAATTCAGTCTGAAAAAGTCTTCAAAGTTATTTCAGTTGGGAGATCCTGATCTGATCAGTTCAAACTGCCCTCAGACCCTTAACAAAATCTGCTGATAAAATAGGTTGCCTGCCAGCACTCCTGTCCACTGAGAAGATATTCTCTTCTCAGTGCCAGCCTCCATTTCCTTAATAGGACTTTGCCACAGAAGAAGTCAGTTTTTCTAGCAAAGCTGACTTCTCATCCAACAATAAACTTCCATTTTTGCCACTTACTATTTCAGGTTTGTGAATTCTTTATGAAGGACCTGCGTCAACCAAAAGGGGATTTCCACAACTCTCCGACTGCCACTAGAACCCCATCAAAATGACATTTTCCTATGTCAAGGAAAAAGATTTGCCCTGCTAATCAACAGTTGAATCATTATGTACTTGACTTTTCAAGTTATATAATACAATCTTTGGTAAACTGTGTCTCTGTTGATTGATGCTACCCTCAGAAGGGGAAACAAAATCCCCTGACTTACTTAATAATTCTGAATTACTGTATGAAGAAGAAAGGTTATATTTAGCCCCTGTGAGAAAAGGAGGGAGCTTCTTCACATGGGTTTCTAAAAGAACAAAGATTTTATATCTTCTCCCTAATATGACTCTTGAGAGAGGACGTTTTGGTGATTTAGGGAATACTGAGTGAGCCCCAATAAGAGATTCACTGAATTGCAAAGACCACAGTAGTACATAGACCAAAATGCCAATTGTGAATTCCAATAAAGTGGAGTAGAGTAACACTATTATAGTCTTCCTTTTCAAGGTTACTTCTTTATCTGGTTTGAGCAGCTCTTTTTTTTTTTTAATGTATTGCTCTGGTGACCAGTGGAACAAATGAATCATTTTATCATCTGGACTAGAAGAAAAAGGAATATCATACTGAATAAAACTGATTATCAATATGATTATGGTAAATCAACATAAATTATCTCTCAGTGGTCTCATTTACACTTAGTTAATAATCAAAACAATATTAGGTAGTAGTCTATAGATGCCAAAATTGAATGAATGAGAACTACTTATTACTTCAACTTATCAAATTCTTGGTAATGAGAGACTACAAAAATATTCAGGTAACATGAATTTTTTGAAAAATGAATAATTCCTGAATTCCTGAATAGATTAAAAATTGTCCAACTTATCTTAGTAATAATTGCAGTCATCATTCAAAGCTATATATTTACAAAATCATAACAGTTGTGGAATTACCCTGAAGCATTCTGAATCAAATATCTCTCAGAAGCAAGAGCAGTTATTTTCCAAGATATATTCTCTGCTTGCAATTGGACATCGAACTACCCTTCTCTTTCCAAACTCTCTTCCTATAGAAGATATTGAAAGTTGATGAATCAATACAATTCATCAACAATACAATACAATCAATACAATACAATGTTTACATTATCATTTGATGCTGCTGCTTTTCTTTATAAAAATGCATCTTGCAAATCATCTTTGCAAATCAACAATATAAGAGATTCAGTTCTTAGAAGGGAAAAGAAAACTATACAAGATACCCTATGGGAGCTCAAAAAATGCATATTGATTGTATCAGTATAAAGTTCATCTGATTTCTAATTGAAATGTACATAATTATATCACTCACATACTTTGAGCTCTTGGGCATGTTTGTCTCTATTTTGCAGTTGATATCAGGAGTAGAAAATGATTTTGAATGTTATCAAAACATTTCCATTTTTTAAATTTAAAAATTGTTAGCTAAGGGTCTGGTCCTAAAGAATCAGAATCTTATTTGCAGCTTCAAGGAGAAGGCTTCCTATTAAGGAATACTTAAGATGATAGAATTTTTTTATTCATGAAAGTTAAAAAAAGCTCCTTACATTTTAAATAAAAAGCATTGTATTAAGCACACTGGGAAATAAAATGATACAATTATGCCCTCTAGGAGTTTACACTCTATTAAAGTGAAAGAAATATCTGATGTTCACAGTTCACTGCTTCTAAGAACATAAACAGTTTCAATCTTCTTGGAAATTTTAATAATGATTTCACTGCTCTACATTACATATAAAGGTTAAGAAACTGATTGGAGACTTAAATCCTTTAATTAAAATACTTAACACCTTAGAAAGAAGCTCACAATTCTACAAATCAATTCAAAAGTAAGTCTATTAATCCAATTCAATAAAATAAGCTAGTTAACTTAAGTGCCTATTATATTTCAGGTATCCTGGAATCTGGTCTGGAGGCTATAAGGGAAATCAGTACTGTTTCTGCCCTCAAAGAGTTTACATTTTATAGTTTCTAAAGCATGTGTAGCTATTCCCTTCCTGGTCGCAATATAAAAGACATTTGAAAACTTTAGGGAAGTTGATTTTTGGTCATGATGACTCAGGGTTAGTACTATGTGACAATGAAAAGCCTTTTGATTGGGTTCAGTACTGAAATACGTTTTATTCTTCAAATTATAATTCTAACAAAGTGATACAAATAAAGATTTTAGTATATAGAGTATTAGTGAGGACTAAATAATAGTTCCATTGTTTGGGGGGCAGGGATTGGTTTATTTTTTTTTTGAACTCTGTACCATAGGTACTTATTCTAAGTACCTAGTAGCTAATACACACATGATTCATCCTCAAGGATGCCTTGGAATGTCCTAGTTTTGTTCTTTTTCTGTGTTTTGGCATGAATGTTTCCCTCAAATGACTATATGGTTAGTATATGTGATAGTCCAAAAACCACCGTTTTAAAAAATCTCTCTAAGATTCACAAAGCTAACAGAGCTTTTTTGCTCTGAAAAATACCTTTTCTTCCTGCCAGCACACTTTTCCTTTTCTGGAACCTTTTATACCAGGATATTACTATATTCCATGATTTTCAACCAGGTCTTCTAGACAACAATGGAGTTTCTCTGCCAGTGACATCAAAGGTGGGAAACCAATAAGATATGCCTACTAGAAATTTCACATCTCAGTCAATAAATCAGTTAACTTGTAGTAAATGCATATCATGTGCAAGGCATTGCACTAAGTGGGGAGTGATGAAAATACAAAGAGGTAAAAAATAGTCCCTTCTTTCAAGAAGCTTACATCTAATGGGGAAGATAAATATATGCAAATATATACAAACACATGTAGAGCAAGCTATATACAGGATAAATAGGAAATAATTAACAGAGGGAAGGCATGGAAATTACGAGTAGTTGGGGAAGGCCTCCTGTAGAAAGTTGGATTTTATCTGGTACTCAAAGGAAGTCTGTCATGGGGGATAGCCAATGAAAATGTCTGGAACCAAGAGATGGAATATCCTGTTCTCAGAACAACCAGAAGGCCAATGTCATTGCATCAAAGGTCAGGTGGGGAGTAAGGGGTAAAGAAAATTGGAAAAGCAGCTGGAGAAACAAAGAAAAACGAAAGACAGTTCCTATTCTGAAAGTATTCACAAATTGATGGGGGAGAAAACATAAAAACAAGTAAGATATCTAAAGAATAAATTGAAGATAATCAACAGAAGAAGACACTGGCATTAAGGGAGATCAAAAAGGTATTTTGTAGAAGGTAGACTTTTAAATGAGATTTGAAAGAAACCAGAGAATTTGGGAGCAGAAATGAGAAGGAAGAGTTGAAAATGAACAGAATTAAGACCTGGAAAAAAGGAGGCCAGTGTTATTAAATTGCAAAGTATTAGTATAAGAACGAGATGCAAAAAAACGAGTAGCAAGGGATCAGATTAAAAAGGGTTTTTGTTCCAAAAAGAGGATTTTATATTTGATCATAGAGGAAATGGTGAACTACTAAAGTCCATTGAAGGGAGTGTGTGTGAGAGTGTGTGTGTGTCCTTCGCAATCAGAACGAAGCCAGGCTAAGAGAATGGAACATGATGGAATGGTATCCTTCTGTCCCCTGAAGGCTGGAAAAAGCCAGGTGAGGAGACTGAAATGATGGAAATGTAATGGGGGATTGGTTATATAGTTTCTAAAGCATGTGTAGCTATTCCCTTCCTGGTCGCAATATAAAAGACATTTGAAAACTTTAGGGGAGTTGATTTTTGGTCATGATGACTCAGGGTTAGTACTATGTGACAATGAAAAGCCTTTTGATTGGGTTCAGTACTGAAAAGACTAACAACTAAGAAAAGGCTGAGCTGGAATTGAGTGATCATATAAAATGTTGGAGTTTTTAATTTATGGGTTAAAAAAGGATTTCCATAACAGGAAAATTTTAAAAAGATTGCATAGGAAACTACAAATCTTTTATGTACAACTTACTATTCTTTTTAAATATATACTAAAGTTATCATATAAATTTCTTTTCATTTTTTTTCTTTTCTCCATTTTTCTCCCACTCTAGAGATGTCTATGATATATATGTATATATATATATATATATATATATATATATATAGTCACATTGAAAATCATTCAATACATACTGCTATTTATCAGTTCTTTCTCAGAATGCAGATACCATTTTCCTTCATATGTCCTTTGTAGTTAATTTTGATACTGAAATAATCAAATGATTGTTCACTCAAAGTTCTTAAAAAATATTGCTGTTACTGTATACAATGTTCTCTTGGTTCTGTTTATTTTCCTTTTCATTATTTCTTGCAAGGCTGTCCATGTTTTTGTAAGATATCAGATCTTAGAGAACTGCTGTAAGTATCTTAGAACATATAAAGCTTCACCTCCCTCTCCTTTTTCCCTAATTATCTTTGGAAATAGACTTAGTGGTGGCATTTCTGTGTCAAAGGGTATAAGCAGAAATAAAAGTGAGATCAAGGAAAAATTAGGTAAAAATAAAAGCTTTTGAAGAAAATTATGAAAAGAAAATTAACCAATTGGAAAAGGACATCCAAAATCTTAAGGAAAAAATAACTCCTTGTAACTTTGAATTGAGTAAGAGGAATCCAATTATGTTATAATGTTATGCCATAGTTTCCTTTGATTGTTCTATCTCAGTTTCTCTAATTGTACTGCCTCAGTTTCCCTAAATTGTCCCACCTCAGTTTCCATGAATTGTTCTGCCTCACTGCCTTGGATTATTCTGCCTCAATCCCCCTGGTTGCAACCCCCCCTTCTTGATCATTAGGACTGAAATAATTGGGACTAGCTAGCCACTTTGACATTCCAAAAGAATCATAAAACTCCAGATGTCCTATCTCAGATACCTACTTGGTATCCTCTATCTCTAAATTCAGATTTCCTGGCTTCTAACTCCTTCTAAGTTATCAAGAATTTATGGTCTTACGCCCGCCCCCAACCTATCACAATCAAATTGATGGTCCCTTCTTGGAGATTCCTGCTCATCAGTGTTCTGACTCAGCCCCTGCCTTTGTCTATCCTAATGGCTTAGAGCCATGAATATAAAAAACAGCTGGAATCTCACATTTGATGCTGGATTCTTTGAGATGAGCGTCCAATCAACCCAGGGGCCAACATGGATACTGTTTTGGCCCCAGACAATCTCTCCCTCCAAATAAAATATTAAAAACTCTCTAATTTCTATCTTGCCTCAGTTTCTCCAGCATTACAATAAGACGCCAAGAAATAATAAAATTAGGAAAAAATAGAAGAGAATCTGAAAAATCTTATTAGAAAAATAAAAGAAAAAAAGATCTGGAAAACAGATTGAGAAAAGACAATATAAAAATTGTTGGTCTACCTGAAAGTTATGATCAAAAATAAAAATCTTGACACAATTTTATAAGAAAGTATTAAGGGAAATAACCCTGAAATACTAGAACATGAGATAAAATAAACATAAAAAAAAATCTATTGTTCACCTACTGAAAGAGATCCCATAAGCAAAATTTGCAGCAATGTAATAGCCAAATTTCAAAACTTCCATGTTAAGGAGAAAATATTGCATATAAAAGTTTTAAGCTAATCTCACATCCCCTCATTTTTTCCCCCCCTGATCACTTTCAGGTGAGGAAGAATGCTATGAGCTGCCAGGAGCTGGAGGGGAATTTTCTCCCCCATGACTTGTTTTCTTTAGCATATTTCCTTTTATATTTTTTATCTTGATCTTAGACAAATTAGTATCTTGAACTAGGAATATCCCCAAAATGGTGTATTTGAGAGGTCCTGAGAGCCATCAAAGGTTGCACTAACAGTTAGAGATGAAGAGTATTTGAGGACTAAGGAAGTGAAAGTAGTCATAGTAGCATTTGTAATGGATGCAGATGTCTCCAATGATAAATAGTTAAGAATCAACAGCTACCAAAGGGAAGGGTTCTAGTGTTAGACCCTGGATGATAGACCATAATGCCTCCTCTTCTCTCCCCCACTCCCACCCTGGGAAAACTTGGCTTAAGAAAACTGGGTTTGAAAAAGCCCTAAACTTAAGGTAACCAAGAAATCCCAACCCCTTTTGCATACCATTGTGTCAAAAAGACTCCTGTCTCCCTGTTCTGGTCAGAAACCTCCTTTGCATAAGAATAGCAATGGAAACTTTAGGCAGACCTAAAGTTTCTGTCTTTGAAGTATTTTCTTAAAGATAACAACAGCCGCAAGATGTTAGATAAGGAAGTAGGCTAACCACTTGTCTGGCTTCTGTCAACCCTGCTTACACAAAACTTTATATAAAACTCTGTGTCCCCTTTGTTCAGAGCTATGAGCTTTGGATAGGAATCCCGTGTGGTCAGTTAGCTTTCATTAAAACTTTACACTTAAATTAAATTGGTCTCAACTTGCATCTGTTTCATGGCAAAACACTGATAGAACCACCTTGTCTTATAATGCCAGAGAAACTGAGGCAAGATAGAGATTAGAGAATTTTTAATGTTTTATTTGAAAGGGAGAGATTTACTGGGACCAAATGGATCAATGGTTTAGTCGCAGGACTGAATGAGACTATCATCTCCAAGAATCCAACCACAAATGTCAGATACAAAGATTCTTTTATACGGTAACAAGAATGATGACATAATGGGGGAAGGCACCAGAGAGGGAGAGGCACCTGATATTCTAATAAATTGGAATGGGGAGAGATACCTGATATTCTAATGATGTCTAAGATATAAGATCTTTATCCTATCAAACATTCTGATGATTAAGAGGGAAAGGTGGTGTTGCAGGATTGAGCATTACAATTAGGAACTGAGGCAGAACAATTTAGGGAAACTGGGTCAGGAAAATTAGGGAAACTGAATCAGGTCAATAAAAGGTAACTGTGGCACAACATTCCACACTTTCTCTCTTCTGACTATTCAAATCATTGAATTACCTTCTCTATATATCTGGAAGGTCTTGCACAAAAATTTTGACCAATCCTATGTGAAGCAAATAAACCAAAATAAAACTAGAAAAATGCAAGAACAAGTCTCTCCCTGAAAACCCCAGAGTTAATCAGCAATAAATCCCTGTTGCTAGCATGTCAGGATCTCTGCAGTTCTGGAGCATCTCAGCCAGAGAATCCAGTTTGAGATGGACAGTTCACTGTGAGTTAGATGGTCTGCAATCATTTGTGCATAAAAATCAGCCTCTGCTTATAGAACAGAAGGGCTCAAGACAGTTGTGCTGCCCATTCAGAGGGGCAACCCACTCCAGGGGCGAAGGGTGAGGCTTTGAATAGCTCCATCTGTACCCACCCAGAGGAACAGACAGGGTTGAAGAAAGGAAGCAGACTTTTGAGCAGTGTCAGAGTATGCAGTTAGACCGAGGCATTTTTCTAGTTTTATTTTGAAAGGAATTATCAAATAACCATTCCACATATAAATCCCAAGAGTGAATCAAAATTCCTATACATATTAGACTAATAGAATAGGGTTTCCTAAAAATCCCTCAAACATGGCAGCAATAGTTATACAATTTTAACAATTTCCATTCCAAATCTTAAAACACAGTAATAGATGATTCAGTCAGGGTTTAACAGTTATTCATCAACCATTCCCAAATTCCCCATATCAGCCAAAGTACACTAGGAACAGCAGCGATGGTCTCTCAAAAACTGCTTTGTTCTGAGGATGGGAAGAGACTCTCAGTCCGGGGGGGGGGATGGGTGTGGTGTGGCATGCTGACAATCCCAGATATGACTGTAATTTGAACAAGATCTAGAAAAAACACAAATCTAACAAATAAAAATTAGAACAGTCTGAGATAGAAAGAATGGTCCACAAGGACTGTTATAAGATGTGGGGAGGCCAAAAAAGATGCCAGCAGCTTCATCCTCTCACTATTTAGGAACTTTAAAAAAACTTGAATATCCAGACACAATATCCAGTAACAGATAGATGATCAGACTAAATACTTATTTGCCCAAGTATTTAGGATATAATGATTACATATAACCAGACTGGAAATAGCAAGGTATGACATAATTGAATTGCATTAACAGTTTCTATTGACCATTGCTCTGATTATAGAAATCAGTCACAGGAGGAAAAAAATGCAAAGACATAACTATAACATAACATAAGCAATCAAAACTGATCCCTAAGCTCATAGAGGATAAATAGCCACTTTAACCCAGTTTTACTCCAGTTAATTGTCCCAATGGAGCTTTAAAACTCTCAAATAGCATTAGCTATAAGTCCAAGAAATTTTACCTCCAATAACAAATCCCATTAACTAAAGTTTCAGATAAATCCTAACCAGGTATTTACCATGACCTTATATTGACCATAGTAAGAAATTTGTCCCAGTAAGTTCACACTTAGAACAATTATCTTTCATATCCAAGTAGATTTTGCATAAATTGAACTTTAAATAATCTCAGGATGACCCAAAACAATCAATTAAAACTTATACAATTAAAACTTGGTATATTATCCAAATACCATAAGAGAATCTGGAAGATTCTTTAAAATATCAATTAAACTTTTAGAAATAGCCCTACCAAATTATGGATCACATTTATGACCATATTCCTTAACCAAGGAAACCATTATGTATCTAAAGAAACAAATATTCAGTCAATTAACCAAGCCTCTTCAGAAAGTGGCTGGAACACACTTTGGGATGGGGAGAAAGAATCCTACATGGCCGCCAGGGGGGAGGGAAGGCAAGCTAAATTGCTCCCCTGGACAAAAAATTCCCTCCTGTTTCCCCACTCAATTTTCCCCACACAGAAATCCTTCCATTAAAAACTTTCCTGTCTTTCTTTTCCTTAAATTATTCCCAATCCTTCAACCTTTCTAACTAGATGCTCCATTGCAAAAGTAGCAGAGAGCAATAAGGGGGTGAGTTGAATCTTCACCTTTGAAAACAAAAGATCCTGTTGGTCCCTATCCAACCCAACCTTTTTCTCACATGCAAATTTTCCTTCTTGTCCCTCAAAACTATTAAGATTCACAATACAGTGGATAGTTAAATGACTTCATAAAACCCACATGTCCAGCAGAGTTGCATTTAAAGCATAATTTATAATGTTAACAAATTACCCAAAGTGTTTCAGAAGGTAACTTATTTTACCTAATTAGAGGCACATGACCACTTTCAGGCAAATTAACAGAACTTCACTTTAACAAGCCATTGTTTTTAAGATCTTATAATCAAAGATAACAAAATCTAGCCTGCATAAACAATAGTAAAATTATTTCCCACAATTTCAGAATCATCCTAAAATTCTTAATCAAACATTTTCTCCTGCCTGAGTTTCAATCAGATAAGGTTTTATTGCCCTTTACTCTAGCAGACTTTGAAAATCTGCTCCAAGGAAAAAACTGTCTGCCAGTTTTAAAGTAGCAACAGGTTCAGGAGTCAGAAATCACAAGCAATTTTTATACACAGTTGCAACATTGAGATAACCAATTCTTAATCATTGTTCTTAAACCTTTAGCAGAGTTCTTTAACCAACAAAACAGACAATTCACACAGAATACAGAACACTGATATAGACTGCACAATTACAACATTAAACAAAACATTTAACACAAATAATCAGAGAGTGCCCAAAAAAGTGCTCAGAGTCAGATCAGACCAGATGTGTCTTAGAAGACACCTAACCCAGAGTGTTATCACCCAGTGTCCTGGAATGATACCCTTCTCAGAATTTAATGCCCTTCAGCATTTTATTATTCTGAGAATCCAGATGCTAACACAGACAGACAGAACAGGTAAACAGATCAGATTATGTCCTAAAACATCCAGATTTACTCTCCAGTGGCCAAATTAAGATGTCCACCATTGGTGTGGCTACAGCAGAAAACTGCTCTCTTTCCCCAGAGTCTCTGGAAAAAAAATCCAGAGGGCCAGCCTCTCCAAGCCAAGAACCCAGATCCTTACACATCCCAAGACCCAAGGCAGAGACCCAAAGGTCTCTAAACTCTAATCCTGCTCTCATTTTCTAATATCTCGGTGGGAAGCCTCCAAAATGTAATGCCAGAGAAACTGAGGCAAGATAGAGATTAGAGAGTTTTTAATATTTTATTTGAAAGGAGAGATTTACTGGGACCAAATGGATCCATCATTTAGTCCCAGGCCTGAATGAAACTATTGTCTCCAAGAATCCAGCAATGAAAGTCAGATACAAAGATTCTTTTATAGGGTAACAAGAATGATGACATAACTGGGGGGGGGGGGGGGGGGGGGACACCAGAGAGGGAGAAGCACCTGATATTCTAATTAATTGGGATGGGGAGAGGAACCTGATAGTCTAATGATGTCTAAAATATAAGATCTTTATCTTATCAAACATTCTGATGATTAAGAGGGAAGGGTGGTGTTTGCAGAATTGAGCATTACAATTAGGAACTGAGGCAGAACAATTTAGGGAAACTGGGTCAGGAAAATTAGGGAAACTGAATCAGGATAATAAAAGGGAACTGTGACACAACAGTCTTGAGTAGATCCAGCTCAGTTGAATAAGAGCAACTCATCTACTGTTAATACCATTGATGAGGTGTGAGAATTCAGACAAAGAGATCCCCTAACAGCAAAGAGATCCCCTTGACTGGTGGCAGGCTTCTCAAAAGAATCTGCAAACCCCAATGAATACAGACTGGAGATTTGTGGCAAAGGATGGGTTTATTTATACTAAGAAACCAGCTTGCTAGGAAGACAGACTTCTTAGTGGGCAAGGAATATAGCAAAAGTGGGTTACATTGAGAAGACAATATCTTCAGCAGTAGACATACTCCTGTTAGGACTTCTGCAAAGGGATTCAGAGTTGTCTTTAATTAGTTGTCTGAGGCTTAGGGCTTCAATTCAATTCAAAATTGAATGAGATTACTTAACTGGGAGTTTAAGCCACTCTATGTTGACTTTGCCCCAGGGCCAGGATTTCTCATTGAAAAGATATTATTTATCTTGGGAGTTTCCCTTATGGACCGTAGGATGTGGCCCTTCCCAAGAGGCTGGGAGAGTTTGAGACTCAGGAATTCTCCTCTAAAGTTTCAAGGCCCCCCCAAAGGTTAAAGAGGACACAATCTACATCACCATGACATGAGGTAAATTTGGTAGTAATTCCAGCAAAGGGAGAAAATTATTCTCAGGACCATGACTTGAAAGTTCAAAGCCCCATGTGTTCTCTCCACATATATTTCTGTAAATGCTTTAAGTTTGAGCTCACTCTCTCAAACAACATTATGTGTACAATGGGAAAGTGCAGCACCAGTTTGGAGGATCTGACCTTGCTATTCTGCTTTAGTAAAATGTACTCTTCTAAAAATTAATTGATTTCAATTCATAGTTTGATATTAGAGGGGTACACTGGATAAGGACTCAGTAACTACATTATTAGATGCCATAATCTCTCAGTGTTATCAATTGAACTTTAAAAGGAAATGTCTTTTCCCCTTTTGGAACCTAAACTGCCAGTTCTGTCACAGTTGGGGATGTGGCCTCAGAGAGAATGCTACACTGAATTATTCTGTTATTTAAAGGATATTAAACTTTGTTGTCATCATATTGAACTAGAATGAGTGAAAATAATCAGGATATAACCCTGAGTCTGCCAGTCTACCATAACCTTGGAAGAGTAGCAACTCATAGAATCATCAACCCCACTGCTTTTTCTTTCTGCAATTGACCAAAGGAAATCATTGCACCTGAGGCCCCGTAGCTACTCTTCATCACTTGAAACCCAGATTTTTTTGCCTATTTAGTGCCTGATACATATATAAATCTTTTGTTCTAAATCCTTCTTCTCTTCCCTCTTGTACATTGACCAAGGATGGTTTAAGTTAAAAGTTTGAGTGAGTTAAAATACCTCCATAATAAATGTATTGCTCTAAGCATTATTGACCAGTCTCTCTTCTACGAAAGTTTTTTAAGTCCCTAAAATACTTAGTGTAATAGTGCATAAATCTATTTTATTTCTTTGAATGTTATGTTGTATGGAAGGTGAGGAAAACTTTTAAAGCTATTGATAGATATAGACTATGCCAGTCCCAAATAGTTATTTTACACTAATGTGTATTACAGAAAACCAATAGATTGGCTGAAATAAACAATAGATTGACTGAAAACTAGTTGTGTGGGTCTTTACTACATACTCCAATCCAGGATTTCTATTTTCATTTCCACTCTTCCAAAGGACTCTTCCAAAATATTCTTCTGCTCTTCCAAATTATGTGAAACTCCTTAATATTGGGCTCCTTATTTTTCTGGCCTCTGTCTTCTAATTGTACTCCTCTTATCTAAAATAAATAGCATTAACAAATTAACAAAAGGCACATGCAATATATGACAGGCAAGACAACTAGTTATATTTAAACAGAAAACTGAATATTTACTCTGTTTAGAGGCACTGAATATATTAAAGAGTGAATATTTGAAAGATAGAAATGCTAATACAGTACTTTCCATTTTTTTGTGAAAAATAGAAAGTCAAGTTGTTTTTCAAGGAGAGACACATAATAATTTATAGTATCAAATTCAGAGCTGAAAGGGACTATAGAAGTACATTCAGTCAAAATTTTATAGGTGAGGTAACTGATGCCGAAATGGGGATAATGACTTGCCCAAGAAGATGCAGGCAGTAAATAGCAAAGGTGAGATTCAAGTTCAGGTACTGAGCCTTCAATTCTAGTTCTCTTTCTACTGCACAATGTGGATAGACTCAAAGGCAAAGAGAATTTCCAACTTCTAGATTTGGGAAAATGTAAGAAAAAGTGGACTAATTTCAAGAGGAAATGATGAAGAAAAAAGAAAATATGTAGGGTCATTGGGCATCATCTAACTATTTTCACTATATGTTGGGAACAGTATCTCCACATAGTCGTATTCCTCATATGTGGAAGTTCTTGAGGCTATGCTAATATAATGTAAGTTTTGGAAACTGTAAATGTTTTGAGCATGCCCCTAGCAATAAATTAAATCTGTTTTCTGAGAACCAACCTAACTTTGAAGAGGAACATTACCAAATTACCAGAATTTTGAAGAATTCTTTCAGATGGTTGTAAATACTTTGCAGTTCTTCTTTTGAGAACTGTTTTTTTCCTTTTTATCTCTTTTGTTCAAGGCAAATCTTTTCATTTTAAACATGCCTTTAATGAAATTTTCTGTTTCTTATATTACCATAATTATTTTGTGTCTTTTTCACTTCCATTACTAAAGAGTCATATACAAGTAAAATAAATGCAACTGATAAATACTTTGAAAAATTCTGAAAATGTGCAATATATAACACCTGTGGACTTCTCATTTCTGAGATGGAGTAGGGATATCTTCTGATTTCTTTTTATTCAAGTCCAGCTTGGTTTTTATTATTTAATTACATTTACTTTTGATTTTTTTTTGGTAGTTGTTTTTTCCATTTATGTTGTTTAAGTTACTATGCATATTGTATTCTTGACTCTACTTACTTTTTTCTGCATTGATTCATATAGATCTTTTCATTCTCTCTATTCATTATAAACATTGTTTCTTATAATATTCCATTACATTCACGTACCACAATATATTTAATCATTCTCTAGTTGATGAACATCTACTTTGTTTCCACTTATCTATCACAAAAAGTATGGATATAAATATGGGAATATTTCTTCTTTTTAATGACTTCCTTAGGATACAGGTCCAGTAATGGAATTTCTGATCCAAAGAATATGAACATTTTAGTCATTTTATTCCATAATTATAAATTGCTTTCCCAAATAGTTGTACCATTTCACAGCTCCACCAATAATGTATTAGTATATTTGTCCATCCCCAAGCCCTCCAGTATTAACTATTGAAGTTTTTTCATTATTTTTTGCCAATTTTCTGAGTATGAGGAAAAATTTTAGGGTTATTTTGAGTTGTATTTCTTTCAGAGCATCCTTTCCTATGTTGTAATTGTAGTTCTTTTGAGAATTGTTTGTTCATATCTTTTAACCATTTATCTGTTAGAGATTGGCTACTAGGTATACACATACACAGACATAATTTTTTTATATATATTGAATATCAAATTCTTATAAACTTGATATAAAGATTTTTTTTCCCCAATCACTTCCCTTCTTATCTTAACAGCATTAATTTTGTCTGTGCAGAAGCTTTTTCAGTTTCATGTAATCAAAGTTTGTAGTTGCCTCTATCTCTTGTTTGGTTAAGAAACATCTTCCCAGAGACAGAGCCAAGATTTTGGAGTAAAGGCAGGGATTCTCCTGAACTCTCCCTCAGATCTTTCCAAATCCCTCTAAACAAATTTTAGAGCATCAGAACCCACAAAAAGATGGAGTGAACAATTTTCTAGTCAAAGACAACCTAGAAGGTCAGCAGGAAACGATTATTTTACTAGAGTGGGACTGATAAGGAAAATCCCGAAACTCTCTCTCACTCTCAGACTTTGGGGGGAAAGCTTGGGAAACCCCCTCAGAGAAGTTCTCCCCTGAGAGACCAGCCCCAGGGAATCAAGATAAAGTGGTTTCATTCTGTTTTCTGGATGGGACTAGTTGAGTCCAGGACCACTCCTACTTATCCTGAGCTAGAAATCAAGATTTCTATCCAACTCTATTGAGTTGGAGATTAGTCCAGGGACATTCATTCTCTATGCTGATTCCAACTCAAACTAATCCCAGCCCCCACCAAGAGCTACCCATATCACAAGCTTCCTTCAGCTCAATCCCTTGCAAAGGACCTAAAAGCAGGAATCATGCCAAGGAAACTTTCTCTCCCCTTGGCATAGCTGTGACCCTCTACCCACTGAAAAGACATTCTCTTTTTAGCATTACTCCCTCTTTATCTCTCTCACCTATTTCCCTAATAGGATCCTACCCCTAATTACCTCTCTGTTGGGATTTCTCTGCTAGATCTTTACTTCTCTGTCATGACCTCACCACTAAGAAAGTCAGCCTGCAAAAGCTGACTTCTCAGTTCTAATAATAAACTTCTTTTGCCAGTTTAACTTTTAGGGTTCATAAATTCATTTACGAAGGATCTATGCCAACCAGAAGAAAGTTTCCACAACTCCCTGACCTGTGCTGAACCTCATCAGGACTGGATCATAGTAGTGGTCTACATGGTCCCAGCAAACCAGGAGCAGACCTTAGAGCTTTTAGTCAGTGGCAGCAGCATCAGTTTCCAGACTTCTCAGCCCACAGACACCAAAGACAACTTGGCAGATTGTAAGGAAAGATTTGTCACACTAAGGTGTGAGGGGAACTCCAGCTCCCCTCACCAGGGGAAGGCTTTAGGAGTCATTGAATCAATGGTGGTGGTGGCAGCAGCAGCAGCAACAATAGTGGCTTCCACAGATCTCAGCCTATAGGTAAGGGGGGGGAGGGCAAACAGCTGGACAGAAGATTATAGGGTGTAATGGGCTGAGGTTTGAGTTGATGCACTGAGGTCCCGAGTACCTGAGGCTAAATAGTAATTGGACTATACTCTATTAATATACATGATTGGATAAAGAATGGCCCCGCCCACTCTCTGTGCAAGTCCTGATGTGTTGTATAGGAAATGACGATTTTGATGGGTGGAGGCAGAGAGAGAGAGACAGGAAGAGAAGCTGGGAGAGATCGAGCCCGGGTTTCATGCTTGTAGCTGCTGGTCGTGTGGCTGTTGGTCTAGCTAGCTTCTTGACTCAGCTACACACATTGCTATCGCTGATTCTCTTCCACCTCCAATCTTTCTTCACTGAGAATAAAGACTGACGATTTTCCCTTAACCTGAATTCCTGACTCCGGCTGATTTTAAAATACGTGGTCTTCACAATAGGGGTTTCTGCTAGCACTGAGGCAGGACTCTGTTCCTTTGACTTTGGTTAATAATGCAGTTTCACACACACACACACAAATCATTGATTTACATATAGTCAGGTCATTGACAAGTTCTGTCCAATAGCTGCTACTTCACTGTTTCCTTCCCAGAGATATCTGTCTTAACTTCTCTCTCCTTGCATACATTTAGAAAGAAGTCTCTTAGCCATCTTTCTGATGTCACTCTATTGTATTGCATTGACTTTGGCTACGGTATTTATTCAATCCTTCTGCATTTCTGTTTTTTAAGAAAAAATAATTACTTAAGTTTTTATTTACTGCTAAAAGTTCCAAATATTTCTTTATCATTGACTGTCTCTTTTTTTCATATATGGTTAAGCTCAGATTTACAAGGTAGATCACCAAGAACTTCACTTGTTCTTCAGAATACATTGTTCCATTCTTTTCTTCATTTTCTAGTGAATTGAAAGTAGTCTTGTATTATTCAAATGTATTTTCCTTTGTATTTGATGGTCTTTCTCCTGATCAGTTGCAGAACTTGTTTCTGAAGTGAATTTTTAAATTTGACTATAATGTATATTGGGTTTTGAAGACTAATTTTTTCTAGAGGCAATTTGTTAATTCTTTCAATTAGTATTTCATTTTCTATGTTCAGAAGTTTTGAAAAATTCTTTATTATTTCCTTATTTATTATGTTAAAGATTTTAGTCCTGTCCTGTTCCTTTAGAAGAAATATGATCCTTCAGTTGTCAGTAAGCATCCTATTTTCAAGATCGGTATGCTTTGTAAGTATAGTAAGCATATTTTCTTTTAAAAAAAAAAAAGGTTTTAGTTACCTTCTGCTAAATTTTTTATTTCTGCATTAACTTCTTTGCATTTGCATTTCTCTTTTGTTTCTTTGGTGAGGCTTGCCATTGCAGATTGAAGTTTTTTCATTCTTTCATTATTTTTACTGTTCAGCACATAAATTCTGACATCACAATTCTCATTTCTCTCTATTTTAATTATTAAAGCTTTTTATTTTCAAAACATATGCACAGATAATTTTTCAACATTAATCCTTGCATAGCCTTGTTTCCAAATTTTCCCCTCCTTTCCCTACTCACCTAGATAGCAAGTAATCCAATATATGTTATACATGTTAAAATATATGTTAAATCCAATAAATGTAAATATATTTGTATAATTATCTTGCTGCACAAGAAAGATCAGATCAAAAAGGAAAGAAAATGACTAAGAAAACAAAATGCAAACAAACAACAATAATACATGAGCATGTTATGTTATGATCCACACTCAGTTCCTGGAGTCCTCTGTCTAGTGTAGATAGCTATCTTTATCATGAGATTTTTTTTAACTGGCTTCAATCATCTCTTTGTTGGAAAGAGTCGTGTCCATAAGAATTGATCGTTGTATAATATTGTTGTTGCCATGTACGATGATCTCCTGGTTCTGTTCATTTCACTTAGTATCAGTTCATATAAATCTCTCCAGACCTCTGTAAAATCATCCTGCTGGCTAATCGTTTCTTATAGAATAATAATATTCCATAACATTCATATACCATAACTTATTCAGTTCTCATTTCTCTTTTGCCCCACTCAGGAAAAGAATGTTGTGGTTCTCCTCAAAGATCTCCTCAAATTCCACCTAGTTCTGAATTGGATTATTTTCTTTTCTTTTGCAATGTTTATTCATAGATATCTAAATTTGTTTATTAGATCTACTAGGCTTATTTTTTTTTTTTTTTTTTTTTTTTTTTTTTACTATTTTTCTTCTTCATTTCCCTGCTTATGTTCAAGGTCTCTCTGAGTTTTCTTCTTTCTGAAATTGGTAATTTCATTAATTTTTCTTTATTTTCTTCTGTTGCTTACTTTTGGATTGTCTCCCCTCTGATTATGTTTTCCTTGAAGATTGGATCTTGAAGCATCCCAGCCTGTTGGATAATCCAAAATTCATCAGCCTAGATCTCTGCCCCAAGTGACTTTTGTGTGATTAGAACTGGTCACAGATGAAGGCTGTGCTCTTTTCTCAGGTTTAATGGAATGCTGCACAGTGTCTCATACATGTAATGTCCTGTCCTCCCCTTTTCCTTAGTTCTCTATCTCTATAGTGGAAGTTAGGGATTTTGCAGTGCTGGTCCTACAAGATTAATTGTGCATCATTCAGAGGTTTATAATGCTCTTTTTTCTTCAGTTTCTTTCTCTTCTCTTAGTGCTATAGCTAATATTTCTAGTGCAATACTGAAAAATAATGGTCATAATGGACATCCTTGTTTCACACCAACATTATTGGAAAAGCTTTGCATTTATTTCCATTACGAATAATACTTGCTGATTCTTTTAAATTGAGACAAATGAAAAGCCCAAGAATCATAGTTTCTGGGTAACTAATTATAAGTAGCAAATAATAAATTAAAGCCAATGGTTTCTCAATAATCAAAGACCCATATCCCATCTCCCACCTTTGCCTCTGAAGAATATTACATATTTAAAAGTCTTTGAAAAAGGGAGTGTCCTTGAGGATAGAAATCAATTCTGATTGATTAACAATCAATGAGTGGATGGACATATTAATGAGGAAGTGAACAAAAAAATCTTCAGCTCCCCTTGCTGAGAACATAACCTGATCATAAAACTCATTTGCTATCTGGACAAAAGAAATTATCTCTACCCATACCAAATGGGTTGGTTTTCCCATTCATCAATTGGGTCACTCTAAATTCTAATGGAAAATTCCAAGAACAAGAACTTGCCTAAGGGCAAGTATTCACCTGCATTCTTCTTAAAGTCTTCTATTTGAGTGGGCCCTCTTTCCCCAAGATGGAGAAATATATCCAAAAGATTTAAGCAATCTCATCTTATCAGCAAAATCCTTCAGAAACTGGATGAATAACCAACAGGGGCTGATTTCTGCATGAAGAAATAGGAAAGGAAAACTTAAATTCTAACTTACTAATTGATCATTAATATACCAAAACAAAACAAAAGAAAAGAAAAAACCTAAACTTTCTCTCTCTCTCTCCTTTTGCTGAGGCAATTGGGATTAAGTAACTTGCCCACGGTCACAAAGCCAAGAAGTGTTAAGTGTCTAAGGTCAGATTTGAACTCAGGTCTTCCTGAGGCTAGTTCTCTATCCACTACACCAACTAGCTGCCCTTTCTTTTTTCTTTCTTTTTTTAAATCATTTCTCTCAAGATGGATACTACTTGTCATTTTAAGGAAAGCTCCATTTATTCCTATGTTCTAATTTTTTTTTTTTTAAAAGAAAGAGTGTCATCTTTTTTTTAGTATCTTTTGAGATAAACATATAATTTATATGGTCAATTATGCTGATAGTGAAGCGGGTTGTGGTCTCTTTAAGAAACTGTTTTTTGTATTGATCTATGATTCCTTTCAGATTCCCAGCCCCTCCTGGCTGAGGCATATCCTCCCCAGACAAGTTGTCTTTCTATGATGCCAGAGCCTTTTGATTCAATTACAAATCCTGGTCAAAAAGCATTCCTTTGAATTTCAATAGGAGATCTGGGCTTGTCCCAACCCCTACTGGTTCTGATCTGCTCCAGTTGTCCCAGTCCCCACCAAGACAACCAATATAATAAGCTTCTATCAATTAAAGTCTTTGCAGATGGACCTTGGCAGTTCCCTTTGCTGCCAGGACTTTCTGTCCAATGAAAATTGCATTCTCAGTGCAAAACTCCATTTTCCACAGATCTGTCACTATAGAAGTCAGTCTCTGGTTAAACTGATTTCTATCTAACAATAAACTTTCATTTTGCAACTAATATTTGGGAATGAGTGAATTCTTTCACTCCTAAAACCTGCAGCTGATTTAAAGGGGATTCTTAATAACTCTCTTATAGCTACTAACCTCTAGAGCACCAGGAATCTACACCACTCAAACAGCATCAATAGGATTTTTAAAAAATATTGAACTAACCCTGCATTCCTGGTAATAATCTCATCTGGCCATAGTTTATGATTTTCATGAAATTTTGCTCTAATATCCTTCCTAATTTTATTTAATTATTTTTGCAACAATATTCATTATGTAAATTAGTCTATAGCTTTTTTTTTTTTGTCTTAGTTCTTTCTAGTTTAGGTGTCAGCAACATATTTGTGTTGTAAATGGAATTTAGTAGGACTCTTTCTTTGACAATTTTTCCAAATTATTTATATAGTATTAGAATCAATTATCCTTTAAAAGTTTGGTAGAATTTATTTGTGAATCCATCTAGCCCTGGGGATTTTTTTTCTTAGTGAGCTCATTTATGGCTTGTTCAATGTCTTTTTCTAAGATGGAGCTATTGATATATTCTATTTTTTTTTTCCTGTTAATCTGGCCAATTTATGTATTTTGTCAACATCTATTTTGCTCAGATTACCAGATTTGTTGGCATATTACTGGGTGAAATAGTTCCTCACAACTACCTTAATTTCCTGTTTATTGGTGGTGAAATTCACCTTTTTCATTTTGATACTAGTAATTTGATTTTCTTTTTTTTAAACCAAATTAACTAATGTTTTTATCTGTTTTATTGGTTTTCCACAAAATCTGCTCCTAAGGACTCACCTGAGCTGATGATGAATGAAGTAAGGGTAATTAAGCGAACACTATAAGTAACAAGATTATATGATGATCAATTGTGATGGACTTAGCTCTTTACAACAATGTGGTAATTCAAGACAATTCTGATAAACTTCACAAATAAAGTTCCATCTGTATCTAGTGAGAGAACTATGGAAACTCATAAAAATTGATATTTTATTTTATGTCATTTATGACATTTATATTCCAATTGAAAAACATAGTAGGCACTTAATAAATGTTTGTTTTTGATTGACTTCTTGCTTGGGTTTTTTTTTTTTTTGTTGTTGTTAGATTTATCTAATTCTGAGAGGGAAAAATTAAGATCTTCCATCAGTATAGTTTTGCAGTCTATTTCCTCTTGTAATTCATTTAACTTTAAAAATTTGGATGCTATATTATTTGGTGCATATATGTTTAGGATTGATATTATTTTCTATGGTCCAGTTTCTTAAACTATGGATCATAACCTCCTATGAGGTCTTATAACTGAATGTAAGGATTGTAAAATTATGATTTATTATTAGTAAATATTTTATTTATATAACTATTTTATATACTTATACAGCAGGTTTCTCAGGCAAAAAGGGGTGACAAATCAAAAAAATTTAAGAAGCCTTGGGCTATATCTTTTTTAAAGATATAATTTCGTTCTAATCTCTTTTAATTTAAATCTAGTTTTAGTTTTGTTTTGTCTAAGATCATGATAGCTATACTTTTTTTTAAAATTTCAGCTAAAGTATAATAGATTCTGACCCAGTTCCTTACCTTTACTCTGTGTCTTTTCTTCAAATATGTTTCTTGTAAACAATATATTATAGTTTTCAATCCACATTGCTATGTTTCCATTTTTATGGATTTCCATTTTCATCTCATTCCCATTCACAGTTATGATTATTGTATATGTCATTTCTTCTTATTTTGCCTCTATACCTCAACTTAAGTAAATTTTTAAAAAGCAGATATAGCAATCATAATATCAGGCAAAACACAGCAAAAAATTAAACAGGAATTAAAAGAAATAAACAGGAAAACTAGACTTTACTAAAAGATAATATAAACAATTAATTAATGTGATTAATTTTTTAAAATTTTAATTTCAGTTTAAAATTCTCTTCCTTTAATCTCTCTCATCCCCATTGAGAAGGAAAGAAATATGATACCTATTATACATATGAAGTCATGCAAAACATTTTTACATTAGCCATGTTGGGATAGAAAAAGTAAAGAAAAAATAAAGAAAATTTTAAAAAAACATTCTACAACTTATTCTCAGAGATTAATTAAAAAGCAAAAAAAGAGAAAATTTAAAGAACATACTCTTCAACTTGTTCTCAGTGATTTTCTTTCTATAAGTGAATAGGATTTTTTATCATGAGTCCTTTGGAATTGTAGATTTATATTGATCACGCTAGCTAGGTCTTTCATATTTGATTATCATCACAATATTGTTATTATGCACAATGTTCTTCTAGTTCTGATTACTTCACTTAACATCAACTTCTGAAATCTCAGGTTTTTTTGAAATCACCCCTGCCTTGGCCCCCGAGGCAGTGTGTGTGGACCCTGGAAGAAAAGAGATAAGGGCAAGAGAGAGGGGACGCCCAAAATGGAGGCAAGTCAAATCCATCTGATCAAGCCTCCTTTTAATGGGTGCAATAGTACAATAGCAGTAGAAAAGAAGGCAGGGTTTGTTCAAACACAGTACAGGGTGGGGGTCCTAGACAAAGGGTTGGTATCCCGCCCAAGGATGAGCTACTCAGATGTTTCTAGTGGCTGGAAGCTCTATGATGTGATTAGGGGATGCCTAGATATCTGCCTATTCAAAGTTAGGATGTAATTAGGAGATTCCTATTCAGGAAGTCTTTGGTATAATGTGATTAGGAGATTCCAACCTATTCAAGGTTGGCTTTATGTGGCTGTAGATTAGTGCCGGCTCCCCACACAC
This sequence comes from Sarcophilus harrisii, assembly GCF_902635505.1. Lineage (NCBI taxonomy): Eukaryota > Metazoa > Chordata > Mammalia > Dasyuromorphia > Dasyuridae > Sarcophilus > Sarcophilus harrisii. The sequence continues at coordinate 202,471,123 of NC_045426.1, forward strand.
CCCCACTTATCATTTCCATTTTTTTCCCATCATTTCACATTAGTATTCTACCACAATTAGACACTACAACTTGTTTGGCCATTCCTTAATTGATGGGCATCCCCTCATTTCCAATTGTTTGCCACCATAAAAAATAGCTGCTATAAATATTTTTGTATATGTGAGTCATTCTCCTTTGTCTTTGATCAATTTCAGATACAAACCTTGTAGTAATATTGCTGGGTCAAAGGTATTATGCCTGTTTTGTCCAATTCAATCCAAAAACAAAAATTTAAGTTTCTAGTATGTTTTTCAGTTGGAGTACATGCCTTTTCCTTTTCGGGGCAGCTATGTGGTATAGTGGATAGAGCACTGGGCCTAAAGTGAGACCTGGACTTGGATTCAAATCTAGCCTCAGATACTTAGCTTTGTGACCCTGGGCAAATCACTTATTTTTGTTTGCCTCAAGTTTCCTCATCTGTGAAATGAGTTGGAGAAGGAAATGGTAAAATACTCCAGTATCTTTTCCAAGAAAACCCCAAGTTGATTTATGAAGGGTGAGATATGACCAAAACAATTGAACAACAATGTCATGTGTCAGGCACGAAAGTGGCAAAGGAAGGAGAAAATACCTGAGGGTACTTAGCACAGAGACAATTTGGTCCATGGTATTGAAACCAGGAAGAGTAGCAGATGTAGAGCAGAGTAAGCCCCAAAATCTAGTTTCTGCCCTCTATTATTGTTTTTATTGTTTGTGCTTCATTTTTTAAAGAGAACCAATGAGATCATGGTGTAACATTTTGATGTGTAAATAAATTGGATTTAAGTGAGACAGAATTGCCCAAAATTTTCAACCTCAATCTCTTTTCCAAAAGTCAAGACAGTTAGTCATGATCCAAGATAGAGTAAATGATTTTGTCATTTTTGATGTCTGACCAAGCTCTAAGTACTTCCCAGTGCCTGTGCCAGTTGCTTTCATGGCCCTTAAAATAAATTGTTCTCATCTATCCAGGGGGATGTCTTCATGTGTCTGTCTGGGGTAGACTCCACTTAATTCACCAACAGGTATTAGGCCTATCAGATACCCTAGACCTGGTATAATTTCTCTGCTAAAAGGGTTTTACTGAAATATGGTCATTATACATTTTACAGAGTCACAGGTGAGAATTGGGTGACAGGTGGCCGTCAAAGGTGAATAAGCAGCCCTGAAAAGGGCTTGGCAAGCCCTCATATCAGAAGTGATAGTTTTTCATGAACTTAGTACTCCATGCTCCAGCCCTCCAGTTATGGAAGAGGAAGCCGAGGGAAGTGGTGTGAGGTATGTGGAGTCACCATGGGGATGATTTCAATTAGGGAGGAGCATTTCATTCCATGAAGTTGAAATTAGGTTAAAGGAGTTCCTACAAATGATTTTTGTTATTATTTTTTCTAACTCTAAAAAATAATTCTTTAGGTGTTTGATTGTATGGCACTGAATAAAGTAAGGCAGGTAGTATTGTCATTTTTATTATATTGGCTCAGCCTACCCATAAGCAATTAATTTTCCTCCAATTGTTTGGAGTTGTATTTATGTGATTTTGTAATTATGTTCTTATAGTTCCTGGATGTATCCTGACAGGTAATCTCCCAAGTATTTTATACTATTTATAGTTATTTTAAAGGTAATTTCTTTAATCTCATTCTGCTGGGTTTTTGGTTTTTTTAGACAGGGAGTAATATATAGAAATGCTAATGATTTTATTTAGGTTGATTTTACATGCAGCAGCTTTGATAAAAGTGTTAATTATTTCAACTAGCATTTAGTGGATTCTTCAGATTTCTCTAAGTATGCCATTATGCCATTTGCAAAAAGTGAAAGTCTTCTTTCCTTGTTCCCCATTCTTATTCCTTAAATTTCTTTTTCTTGTCTTATTGTTATTTCTAGCATTTTTATTACTATATTGAATGATAATGATAATGGTCATCCTTGCATTGTCCTTGAATTTATAGGAAAGGCTCCTTATAGTTTATCCCTGTAACTAATAATGCTTGCTCTTGATTTTAGAAAGATACTAATCATTTTTAGAAATATTCCATTTATTCCTATGCTTTCTAGAGTTTTTCATTGGAATGAGTTTTGTATTTTATCCAAAGAATAAAGAACAATGAATTCTAATGCTACATAAACTAAAAAAAAAAAAAAATAGAACAAAAGAAGGGATTCTAACAAATTCCTTTTATGACACAAATATGGTCTTGATACCTAAACAAGAAAGAGTCAAAACAAAGAAAACCCCAGGTTAATCATCTTAATGAATATTGATGAAAAATTTTAAATAAGCTATTAGCAAGGAAAGTACAGGAACATATATCACAAACTACAACCAGCCTGAATTTATGTCAGGAATGCAAGGACTGGTTCAATATTGGGATAAATATAAACATATGTTCAAGAATGGATGAGTTGCTGGACAGCATCATCTTAGTGAGAAAATAGATCTGTTTATATGTAGTCTATTGAAAATTGGCTAAAGATTAAATTTAAAACCAAAAATAAATGCCTTATTTTATTGTGGAAACTTTTGTAGTTGTTCTGTAAGAAATGACCAGCAGGATGATTTCAGAAAGGCCTGGAGAGACTTACACGAACTGATGCTGAGTGAAATGAGTAGGACCAGGAGATCATTATATACTTCAACAACAATACTATATGATGACCAGTTCTGATGGACCTGGCCATCCTTAGCAATGAGATCAACCAAATCATTTCTAATGGAGCAGTAATGAACTGAACCAGCTACGCCCAGAGAAAGAACTCGGGGTGATGACTAAAAACCATTACATTGAATTCCCAATCCCTATATTTATGCCCACCTGCATTTTTTATTTCTTTCACAAGCTAATTGTACAATATTTCAGAGTCTGATTCTTTTTATACAGCAAAATAACGTTTTGGTCATGCATACTTATTGTGTATCTAATTTATATTTTAATGTATTTAACATATGCTGGCCATCCTGCCATCTAGGGGAGGGGGTGGGGGGTAAGAGGTGAAAAATTGGAACAAGAGGTTTGGCAATTGTTAATGCTGTAAAGTTACCCATGCATATAACCTATAAATAAAAGGCTATTAAATTTAAAAAAAAAAAAAAGAAAGAAAGAAACTTTTGTAGTAGGAAAGAAAATGTGTTTAGCAAGGCGGACTGAAAGAAATAAGGGGATTAGAGCATATTTTGAGTTATTTATAATTTCCTATAAATCAGGCAGAGTTTTCAGAAGCTTCCTCATTATTTCAATTAAAAGACAAAAAGAGATCCTCTGCTTCTTCTCCTCACTGAACCTTTCAATCTCTAAAAATATTGAAGTTACAAATTTTTCTTCTTTAAGATTTAAACTTACAAACTAGACGGGAGCAACAAAATGTCAGACATGAGATATCCCTTAGAGATCACGTAAATCAGTTTCCTTATTTCCCAAGAAAGGTTACTTCATAGTTACTTGAATAAAGGTCATAAAGCTACATGTTGCATTAAGAGAATGCTTCCTTTACTTATATAATTATTATGTATTAAATATCTATATAAACATAGATATTTTAAATTTTTATCAGATTTATGTTGTTATTTAATATCCTATTCAGTTCTATAGCCTTCTTTATTTCCTTTGTCAACTGCCATCCAATATAACAAATATTTTAAGAAAGGGGAGACGGGAACGCGGAATCAGTTCAGCAAAAAACCAAGCAATACATCTACCACGTTTGACAGTATATATAATCCTCTATCTTCACGGTTCTTATCTTTACAAAGACGCTATTTAGGTGCATATTCTTATCCCTTCTCAGGACCAAACTTGGTTATGAATATTGCAGAATGTTCGCTTTTCCCTGTGTGCGTACGTTGTAGTCATCTTGTATGCATAATTTTTCTACTTAATTTACGTAAGTTTGCATAAATCATCTGTGCTTCTCTGAATTCTTCGTATTCCACTACACGTCTCTATTTTAGCTCAGTTCCAGACAAATTACATCATTGGGAGAGCGGGAGAGAATGCAGTGATCGTCTGGGCGATGCGCCCTTCCTTAGCTAGGAAGGAGAGACAATCGGACACTTGTCTTTTTCCTTTGTTAGTTTTATGTCTGACAGTCGCTGAACTGAAGGTGAAAAAAGAATTTATTTGTCCCTGTGGAAATAAACTGTTATGCTTCCCCATAGAATCCGGTTATATACTGAGGCAATGATTACTTCCGGAGTTTCTGCACCTCTGCAGTGTAGAACGCGTCCTCCGCTTCTCTTGGTGCTCCGCCCCTTGATGGCTCTGGTACAGCCCAGATGCACCGCCTACCACTGCAGAACCCAGCCCCGCGCTGGTCCTGGAAGAAGGTAGGCAATAAAGTCATTCTCAGCTTTCGGACCGTTCGACCAATCGAAGCAGTTCTTTTCATGAGAGGAGGGGCTTCAGACATTGCTTCCTTCTTCCTCCTCTGCCCCGCCCCGCCCACTCAAACCACCACATCCCCTTTCTTTTTCCCTTTCGGATTGGGTGTCTATCTTTCTTTGGCAGAGGTTCTTTAAGCTCATTGGCCCAGGTTAGACAGGGAGGGAGGGGCTTTGCAGGAGCGCAGCCTCTGGCGCTGCAGGAGCCTCTGCCTCCGCCACCTCGGTGAGTGGGGCGGGGTCTTGTAGCAGCCGCCCTACTTTGGGGAAGAGGCGGTGGCGGAGGGGGCGGTGGGGAAAGGAAGCTACGCTGCTCACGGCTCGGACCCGCTGCGGGTCTCGGTGAGAGGATTTTTCTTTACTTGGATCCTCAGTTCTTTGGCTCCTACGAGTTTGGGGGTGGGAGCGGTGCCTCCTGGGGCTACGGGCCCCCCTCCCCGGGGTCAGGGGATCTGGAGGACTTGGAGAGCCTCCCTCCGGCCCAAGAAAAGAGAGGAGCCGGGCCAGGCTGACTCCCTGCGGGGCTGCGGCTGCGGTAACATAAGCTGGAGGCCAAGACCTCCTCTGGCCCCCCCGGGCCCGGCTCAGGTGGGCCCTTTTTGTCACTCGTGCCCTTGCGTACCCCTCCCTCTCTCTCCCTAGTCGTCATGTCGCAGTCGTCATTAGGGATGGGTTTGATTTTGTTTGGGGGTCCTTCCCCCGCTTTCGCCCCCCCACCCCCACCTTGCCATTCCATCCCCACCCCCTCAATGCTAGCTTCTTTGCGGGAGGACCGTATCTCGCACCTTTCTTCCCCCTTCCCCCTCCATCCCCTTCTCACAAAGGCTTTGGATTTGTATTGAATTGCAGAGAACGTACTCCCGCCCGTCCTTTCCTGCCCCTCTGTTATGCCACATCGTATTTCTTTTCTGTCACTACATATGTCTTCTCTAACTGTCACTTCTCCCATTTCCTTAGACTGACCTGATGCCCCAAGCAACTTTGCTTTAATTTTTCTGTATTTATCGCTGTTGTCCCCATCTGGCCTCCCCCAACCCTTGCGTTGTTCCTGTGTCCTTGTCACTGCATTGTTTCCCACATTCTGTCATCTATCCTGTTTGCCACATCTTCTGTTAAGTTTTCCCTAAAGTCTAACTTGCCTGCAAAAAAATCTTATACCAAATTTAAATAGGTGACTTTAAAATCTGTTCGTATTATGGAGTAAGAGTGGGATTGCATGTCATGGGTTTTAGTAGTGGTGGATAAGCATTGTTAGATTAATTCATCTCTGCAACAATTTAGTGCAGTTTTAAGGTTTTTAAAGCTTAAACACCCTCAAATGTCCTCAGTGACTTAGCGTTTTGATTCTGCACAGACCTATTTGTTACAGGTTATATAAAGCAAGGATAGGTTGTCTGTGCTACTTTTGACATTATTAGGTAATTACAAAGTTTGTTTTTTAATCGTGGAAGTTATTTATCCTCTTTGAAGACCACGTACATATTACATTGTAGCCACTTAAACATATTGGGTGTTAGTACTTGGAAATGAAGGAAACTGCTAAAAATAAAGTATTCAAATAGGTCTTGGCTATTTTTTAGATTGAAAATTGTCTTAGTATGCATGTATGCTTTACCTACAACTAGGATAACATTGATTTGAGTTCTTTATTAGATTTTAAATATGTAAACTATTTACCTTTATAGTGGTAAGACATTTAAGGTAATTTCTTCTTTACATCTTAGTTTCATTGTTTAAATCTTGTATTTCATTATCAATTGTCCATTTTTGAAATCTGAATGTATTCCTTCCAGCATTATAAAACCAGTGTTTAATAGCATTATTATAGTCCCATATTTATAATTTCATGTTTCTTCAATACATTTTTCTGACATTTGTCAGCTAAAGAATTATTTGTAGTGGATAATTCTCTTCAAAATGTTACTTATTTTATTGACATTTTAAAAAAATTAATGAGGCAGTTTTGTCTTTTTAATATGTAAGCAGGATTGCCTTAATCTGAAAAAAAATTTTCTACCTTCAGTTTTTTTTTTACTGTTAACTAATTAGAACAAAGAAATGTCAAGTTTTTCAGATATTGAATTTTGATTTAATCTTTCAAATTTTGTTATTATAAATTTGATGCTTAAATGAAGTGTGCCAGCATTTTTCAGTGTTATTATATGACTTAATTTTGTAAGACTGCCTTCTTGTACACAATTGGTATACATTTTAATATCCAATCATTTTGTTTCATTAATAAATAAAATTAAAAGGTTAAATATAGGAACAATTAACATTTTCTTGTAATAAACTAACTGGAACTATTTTTAATTGTTTTTGTTGTTGTTGTTTTGAGAAAATCTGCCCTTTTTCCTTCCCCATTTTAGAGTCTGGCATGCTTCATTTTCTGAATACTTGTGTGGTATCAAATAAAGCCAGTTGATGGTGGTTTTGGGAAACAACTGACTTAGCGCAAGTGTTAATGGGATAGTAATGTCAGTATTTACTTGTATTATTCTTATTTTATTATTGAGAGTTATATCATGGCAGTTATGAATAGAGGGCTGGCCTCAAATAAAGGAATCCAAATCTCAAGTACTGTTTCTGTATACTAGTACTAGTCTTGTGACCTCTGGCAATTAATTTGACTTCTCTATGTTTTTCGTAACTCCCTAAGTATATAAATTGCAGTTCAGTTATAAGTGTTTCTTGGTAAAGGATGTTTCTTTGACAAGCGTTCTCTATTGAGATGAGATCACAGACATAAAATCTCCACAAAAAAAAGGGGGCTCCAAAACAACAAACTTTTATTTACTCTTGAGTTAGTTCAAATTTCTTGGTTTTGTCAAGATATTTTGCTTCTCACTTGATGAAAAATAGAAATTAATTCACCATCACTTATTCTTTTCTAGTTATCTTTTATTGGAGATGGTAGACTGGAGAGAAGCGGGGGAAAATATTTTTTTTTATTTTTTTGTTTTAAATTTTATGTCAAATGCATTTTATATGTTTGTAACATTGCTTTATTAATATATTTAAATGGACTATAAAATAATGTTTTTATCTTTATAAGGAAGTAAAAACTTCCTTAGAAATAACAATGAAAATGGCTTTGTCATAATTTCTAAATTACCACAGAAACCATTATATTACTGTTTTGTGTTTTTTTTTTTTAGGCATTTTGGCTAGGAGTTTGGATATCACAAAAGACAAATTTCCAGATTTTAAGTATTCCTCCCCATCTTAATTTCTATTTTTGGTGGCCAATACTTCCAAAGGAATAATTATGTGATAAATTAGCATTCTTATTAGATGAGAGATCTGGCCTTCCTCTCTAGCCTCCCCCCAAAAAAACCGCACCTCTCTCCTCACAATTTCACATATTCAAATGAAATTTATTAAAAGATATTTTCATTGAGGACTGAGGCTTTAGGAAGGCTATATAAGGGGAGTAAGTGAGGAAGAGTTTGATAATACATTCAGACAGAATTCTTCATAGAATATTCAGTTTCTCTCTTCTTTTCCTTTTTATTGTGAGAGAACCCATCTCTGATTTTAGTTTTCTTTAATTTTCTGGATTTTAATACATTAAATAGTGGAGAAACAAGTTATCTCCTGATTCCCTTCTAAGACTTAATTTTTCACTTTGGTGAAAATGGTTAGTGGAATACAGTATAGAAAAAAAAGAAAAGGAAATATGTATGACTCTACCCATGAAAGATTTTGGGCTTTGCTATTATAGCCTTGATTAAACTCTTTTAAAAACTTTCCTTGAGCCCAGGAGCCATTAGTTCAGAATAAGCCTCATGGCAAAAAAACAAAGAACAAAAGTGCCATTAAGTTTATTTATAACCTGAATTTATAATTTAATTTTTAATTCTCCTAAGCTCCTAGCATCCAGACACACAAAGATATGCCAACTGGAGCAATACAAATTTATATTACATAATCCCAACTAGACTCTCACTGCACAAGACAATCCTTTTGTCCTCTCTGTTCCATTTACTATCCCACTTAACCACATCAGCTATTCCATACTTATTCACCCTTTTTCAAATCTCCTATGGTTTCTGTCCCCCACCTGCTCATCTAAGAACATTGTTTTCATGCTTAACGTAAAGATGAGGCCATTCACCAAGAAATCTTTCTTCTCATTTTGCTAACAGGTTTCTTCCAAATGATTTAACAATGCATTCATAATAAGCCAAAGATATCGAAATCTGGTTTCTTATAGTTAATAGGGAGTGAAAAACAGGGAAAACTGTATTATAGAGATTTTTGGCACCTGGTTTTTCATTATTCTGAGGGGGGGCATCAAGAGACAGGGAGTTGAGAGGGAAAGTGAGGTTACTTTTGTGATATTTTTATAGACAGGTGACCTTTGGGAAGGAGAGATTAATCTTGTGACTTAAAATTAGGTGATTTACAAGCAGGTGAAACTTAATTTCACATAATGGTGGATAAAAGCAAAATGGAGTTCCTCATACTCAATTTTAATGAAACATTATTTCCTTTAATTCTGGTATACTCAAACTCTAGGATTCCTTATTTAAAGCTTTATCTTATAGGGATTTCTGTATCCCTATAAGAATGGTATATAGAATGGTAATGTACCTTAAGGCCCATCTAAGGGATAGAATGAGAGACATAAAAAATACAAGCAGAATCATAATCTTATATAATCCCTAAGGAGACAATATTTGTTAAATAGAATCCTGGGTAAATTAAGTCATACTATAAGTTAGACCTCATTATGGACCAGATTAAGAGAGGAAATTTACATGCTACCAAGGTCACCAAGAAAACTTAAACACAATGAAACAAAAAAGCTGAAGTAACTTAATAATGATCATCAAAATTAAGTAACATCAGGGTTTTTTTTTGTTTTGTTTTTTGTAACCTGAAATCCACTCCCAATGTCTATTTAGTTAGCCCTTTTCATCTTGGAGTCTTAGCTGTCCCATATAGGAGTCTGGTTCCTAGAATTGTCTTTCCTTGGACATTTTGAAATAGAGCTCATTCTCGGGCAGTTCAGAAAGTGGTTCCTCGTAACAGATCTACATCTCTGGCTCCAAGTCACTTGTAGAGATTCCCAGGAAATTTTGCTAGAATCTGTCAGTAATAAGACTTAGTACAGTCTCCTAAGTTTGCTTTTCCAATAACTAGTTCATATGTTAAACTAGCTTAAGTCTTATGATTCTAATCCTATTAAAAACATCAAATTAGGAACCCACACTTCACTTGAAACTTCAGATAATTTTCAGTCTTTACATACCACTTGCTGTTTCTTTCTTTAAACTGTTGTACTTGATATGGAAACTGCCATCAACAGACTGAAGAAAGAATCTTAAAAAAAAAAAAATTCTTACTTGGAAAATAAGGCCTTCTAGCTCTTAAAATTATCAGGTGAAGACTTCAAATAAATAGTTTTACTTTCTTTATAATTATCAATGTGATTTTATATGTAAAATCTTACTCCAAGTTTGAGAACTTGTTATTAAAACTTCAGGTCAACATTTTCCATTAGAAAAATTTGGAAACCAGTAATATACGTATATAGATATAGATATGAATCCTAGTTCTTATAGAAAAGTCTGTTGTTGCTTTCTCAAAATTTACAATTCCATTTAGTTACAGACACTAACATGTAACTTTTACATCTTTGTTTTCCTGCACACACACATATACAATCATTGAAGATATTATTGCCATATCATCCTGAAAGAATATATTTTAAGGACCTAATACAACTAGTAACAAAAAAGCCAAGAACTCATTTACCTAGTTAAATAGGATATAAAATTGATTACAAATTCAGATTAAAAAAACAGTTAATATCTTTCATGTTTGCATCCTATTATAGTAATTCAGAGATATTTTTGTATTACTCTGTTGACATATTTAATATTGCAGTGACAACATTCACTGCTTACCTGCTTTGGTTATAGAAATTTTCCATAAAAGAAAAAGAAAGACATAGTTATACTAATTGCAAGACTTTTCTTCTGAGGGCACAGGGTGATCTGACACAAGACATAATAAAGGAGGACAATTCCCTTAATTCTTTTTGATTTCACATTATTCACAGGTTGTTATGACCAGGTTCAGAATTAACCAAGTGGGAAAATGTATTATTCAAGAAGAAACAGCACAATGGAAACTGAGTCATAAGGCTACTACTTTAGCCTATGTCAGATTATTCCTTCAATTTTTCTCAGTGACAGACATCCACTCGTAGCAGTTGTTTGCACTCCTTTTGAGCAGCACCTGGTGTTTTCTTTGAATGGTGGTTTACTGGCTTACAGTTTAAACAATTGCTATTGAGTTATTTTTTCAATTATTTCTAACTCTTTGTGACCCAGTTAAGGTTTTTTTGGCAAAGATACTGGAGTGACTTCTCCAGTTCATTTTACAATAAGAAAACTGAAGTGTCTAGGATTATATAACTAGCATATACCTGAAGCTGTGTTTGAATCCAGAAAGATGAATCTTTCTGACTACAGGCCTGGCACTCTAACCACTTAGCCACCAGCTGCCTCTCATTCATACCTGAAATCAAAACTTAAAACAGTGTCAGTATCATTCTTATAACTGCCAAATATAATAGCTTTTCTTCAGTTCTTATCGCTTTCTTATTCTTTTTGACCTCTCTGCAACCATTAACAGTGTTGATCAATCTCTTTTGGATACTCTCCCCTCTGTTTTTCTGATAACTGCTCTTTCATTCTTCTCCCCAACCATAGCTGAGTCACTTTTGCTAAATATTACCTCAGTTAACAAGATTTTACTAATCACAGGTAGGACTTGGTTCTTATGTTAGCAATGACCAAACATAAGGATATTTCATTGTAATTAAGATTAATTACATTCTGAACACATAACAGTAAATAACTTGCTAGTTGACTCAAAACTCCCAGAAAAATGCTAAACTATAGTAACCCTTCAAACTATATGTTGTGCATCCACACCTAAGGCACGATTGAAATCTTTGAATTATCTGTGTTAACTAAGCTGACTCAAAGATTAAGTAACTTCAGTATATTTTTAATGGGTACAAGTTCATCATTTTCATAAGTATAGCCAAATAATTTGAGATGAAACTTACTTTTTACTATAAACAAACTTGTAAGCTTCCCCATCTTGGCTGGGAGCTTGTACTTTAAAATTTTATCACCTTTCTGTCAGCAGAGCTGATAAGATCTTATTTATTTGGCAATATTTTTAGTTGCCAAAAAGCAAACCAAAAATTGGGGTCTAAAACTTTAGGTAAATCAAGGACCCAGAAGAATCTCATGCTAATGTGCAGTTTGGAGGGAGTGAAGAACAGGATTATAGGAATTTGAACACATGATTTGTCATTGTTGGGTGGGGAAAGTTTTGGGACATAGGTGAGACTAGAGGGATTCATTTTGCCGCATTTCTTAAATTGATTTGGCAGGAGAGATTAATCTTGTGACAAAATCAGGTAACTCATGATGAAACTTAGCTTCACATAATGATGGATAAAAGCAAAATGGTGTTATTCCTGTTTGTTTTTAATGTAACAGCCTCATATCACTCAGATTTGTTTTCCTTTTTTCTTCTACCTGTGTCACTTGTTGAGATGGTCCTTTTTGCCAAAACAAACTACTCTAAATGTGTGAACACATTCTATCTTTAGTCTTTTCGAAGAGTGTTCCCTTTTATTACCTTTATCTCCAGTTTCTCTCTAATCTCTTTTACTAATCTCCAATTTCATCCATCCTATAGTATTTTCTTGCTGTCTAAAAACATTAATATTTTTCTCATTCTTAGGAAAAAATCTCTTGATTCTTTGCTTCGTTAGAGGCTAAATTCCTTAAGAAATTTATACTACCTGCACCTCATTTCTCTCCTATCACTTCTACAGTCAAGTTTCTAACACCATCATTAAACTGAAATTGCCCTCTCCAGAATTAGCATCATTCTAATAACTGCCCAATCTAATAACTTTTCTTCAATTCTTATCATTTTCTTATTCTTTTTGACCTCTCTGCGACCTTGGCCAGTGTTGATCAATCTCTTTTGGATACTCTCCCTCTGTTTTCCTGATAACTGCTCTTTCATTCTTTTTCTATCTGCCCAACCACAGCTGAGTCACTTTTGCTAAATCTTTATCCAAATTTTATCCCCTAACCATGGATGTCCCTCAGGCATCTGACTTGGAATTTTAGTCTCCCTCTGTTTTCTCCTGCTTGATTATCTCTTTAACTCCCAATAACTTCACTTCTATGCATTTGATGTTCAGATCTATATATCCATCTGCAGTCTCTCTGCTGAGCCATCAGGGTCACATCATTGACTATCTCTTAGATGTCTCAAACTTTATAATGTAGTGCTTATAAAACCACTACAGAGATGAGGAACATATTTGCTTCCTGTGTGTAGTGAACCATACCTTTGTATCCCCAATAAGTAGTGCTGAGGCAGTATAAAGCTTTGACAAATACTTGTTAACTGATGAATAGCAGGAAGATAATGAATAAGGGGAATAAATAGGCCATTGTTATATTCCATGCCAATTTTTAAAAAAAATAAAGATTTGCATCATAGGGGTGAATTCAGGAACTCAAGAGAAGATTGAAAGATAAGAATTGAAAAAGATTGTTTACACACACACACACACACACAAGGGACAATTTATGATTAGCAGAGAAAGGAGGAAGAATTAATTAAATAAGGATAAAAAAAGTTAAGAGTTGATCTGATGTCTAAATCTCATTTTTATCTTTAAAATAATAATAGTTATCAACAAAGAAAAGAAATAATCAAGGGGGTTTAAGCTCATAACAACTCCATATTTTTTTGTGACTCAATCATTAAAGAGCAGAAATTTTGAGAGACTGATATGTATTTACTCCTTTTTAAAACAACTTTAAACCTTTTGGAAGTCTAGTAGAGATGGAAAAGGACATAAGATATTTGATTCTTTTTCTCTTTAAAGGGAACACAACAAATATTTTTAATCTAATGGTTTAGTTTAGTACATTCTATTGAAGTAATTTATATAAATTCATATTTAAGCATAATAAACATAGTCTCAGTTCTGCATATATGTCAGCTAAATAATATAATGGATATTTTAATTCATTTTATTGCATTTAAAAATGTTATTTGAGGAACTTTAATAATCTTTATTGAAAACTTTGAACCACAATTACTTTCTATTTAAAGGTTAAGTTTCAAGCTAGATTGCCTGAAATCTGACTGACGTTGCCACTACCATAGTTCAGACCATTATTGCCTTCTGCCTGAACTATTATGACAAATACAATTTATCTCCTTATCTTTTGTCTTTCCGTTTCTTAACCCATGCTTCACACAACTGCCAAAATAATCCTCATAAAAGGCTCTCACAACTGAAAAACCTTCAGTGGCTTCTTATTGACTGGAGTAAAAATGCAAACTCCTTAGCCAACATCTTTGGCCTTCTTTAATATAGCTTCAGCCTACCAGTCTAGCATTATTTCATATTACTTCTTTTTACAACCTCTTTGTTCCAGTGCTTAGTCCAATACCTGGACTTAAGTAGGTACTTAAAAATATTTTTTGGTTGATTGAATAAATTGCTGACTTATTAGATATTTCCCAGTTTTATCCTTCTCTCCTTTGCCTCCATGTATTTGTATGGGTTTTTCCCCACCTTGTAATATAGAATTATTTAAGAGTCCATTGATAGATACTTCTACCAGTCAAAAGCATCAAAATAAGATATAGGAGGTAAAACTGTTATTTACTCTGCACAGACTCAAATTATCTAAAATTAACTACTGAGTACCTGATAAGAGTTTTTAATAATTTTCATAGTTTCTAGTTACATTCAAAGGAGAAAAAGTTATAATGGAAATTTATAGCTTCCAAATGAGAAAGGGGCAAGATTTGCATTTCAAAAATATGCTTGTAACAGTTGTAGTAGGATGATGAAAAGAAAATAACATATTTCCAAAAATAGCAGAAGGGGAAAAATCGTTGTAAATTGATTAACAACTATTCAAAGTAGTAACTTGGAATTTATAATTAGCAAATACTTATCATAAAACTGAATCAAATTCTTTTACTCCTAAATAGATAATCATCTGAATTATTGGAGGTTTCTGTTAAATTTTATATAATAAGGAAAGCCTTATGTAGCTACATGATTTTCCTAACAAAATTGCCAGATCAGATACTAGAGAGGAAATTTAAAAATTTATAACACTTACAATTAACTCTCCTTATTTCTAATGGTTCAGATCCTTTTGTTCCTTCAAGACTCAGTATAGATGCCACTATACCTTTCATCAACTTTTCCTTGTTCCCCATCCTCACAATTACAAGTTTTCTTAGTTCTTCAGTTTTGCCTATATCCTGGTTTTACTGTATCTCGTTTTGTGCTTATTTTTTATTGTAATCTCTTCTTAAAGGCAAGAGCTTGTAATATTTGAATCTGTGCATCTCCAGGGCTTAACACAATGACTTTCAAATAACAGGTACTTAATAAATGTCTGAATTGAATTAAATTACAATGTGTTTCACTTTTTTCTTGTCTTTTTTTAAAAAATTATCTCTCCATTCCCCATTGAGCAATGAAAAAAACAAAATCTTAACAACTACTAGTTTCCATACTGGTAATATCTAAATCTTCATATCTCATTCCATATTTTAAGTGTATTACCAATCTGGCAGGAAATGGGGGGGAGCATGATTCATCCTTAGTCTTCTAGATTTGTGGCTTATTGTAGCATTAATTGCAGTTCTAAACTCTTTCAAAGTTGTTTTTCTCTACAATGTTGTTGTCATTTTGTGAATTGTTCTGCAATTTTGCTCACTTTATTTTGCATCTGATGACAGAGATCAAGTTAACAAGTATGTATAGCACTAATTGTCCAGGATATCTGGAATGCTCCTCCTCACCTATACTTCAGAGCATTTCTGCTTTTCCCACCAAGACTAGCTCAATTCCCATGTTCTGCTAGATTCCTTCCCATTTTTAGTGCTTTTCTTCTTTTACTTCTTTCCAATCGTAATGAATATATCTTCTACCTAGTTTTTTTTTTTTTTTTTTTGCGTGTGTGTGGTGTTCTTTTACCTATTAGTATATCAACTCCTTGAGGGCAAGGACCGTGTTTGATGCAAAGATTTTCCAATCTACCTTTTTTTGTCCTTGTTATATTGATTTTGTTTGAACAAAAATATTTGAAATATGTTTTCATTTGAGTTTTTGAATATTTTTGTTTATTGTGTTAAATATTTCTAAATTACATTTTAAATTCTAAATTCTTTCCCTCTCCTGCTCAATTTCCCCTTGAAAAGGAAAACAATGCAATATTGATTGTACATGTAAAGTCATGTAAAAAGTATTAACTATTTTGAAAAATAAAACAAAAAAAGCAAGAAAGATGAAGTAAAAAAAAATATGCTTCAGTCTGCACTCAGTGTTCATCAGTTTTCTTTCTGGATTTTTCATCATGGTTCCTTTGGAATTATCTTGGTTCATTGCCTTGATCAGAGTATCTAGTCTTTCATATTTGATCATCATTAAAATGTGCTGTTATTTTATGTACTCATTTCACTTTCCATCAGTTCATGTATGTCCTAGGTTTCCTGAAAACATTCTCCTTGTTTCCTATAGAATAATAATATTCCATCGTAATCATATACCATAAACTTATTCAAGTATTGCACAACTAATTGGTATCCCTTTAATTTTTTAATTCTTTGCCAATCAAAAACAGTTACTATAAATATTTTTGTACAAATAGGTCCTTTTCCTTTTTTCTTTGATTTCTTTGGAATTCTAAGTTGTTCTCATTCTGCCTAAAGGGCTACAAAACTGTACATATTCTTTGACCTTAATGATACCACTACTAAGTCTTTTCCAACTAAGTTGACAACTTTACCCACAGTGCATTGATGTCTCTATATTTTCTATTTTCTCCATATCCCCTTTAGAATTTGTTGTTTTCTTTTTCTGTCATGCTAGCCAATGATAGGTTGAAGTATTTCAGAATTGTGTTAATTTGCAGTTTTCTAATTGTTAGCAGTTCAGAATATTTTTTCATGTGATTATTGTTAGCTTTCATTTCTTCTTCTACAAACTTCCTTTAAATATCCTTTACTATTTATCAACTGAGGGATGGCTCTTATTTTTATGATTAGATTTAGTTCTATATCTGAGAAATGAGGTCTTTGTCAGAGACCTTTCCCCCCATTACAGATAAATCTTGCTGATGGTTTTAGATAGATACTGCTTATTATCTTTTTTTTTTAAAATTAATCTCATCTTTTATTTATGTATTTTTTCTTTTTTTATTATAATAACTTTTTATTGACAGAACCCGTGCCAGGGTAATTTTTTTACAACATTATCCCTTGCACTCACTTCTGTTCCGATTTTTCCCTCCCACCCTTCACCCCCTCCCCTAGATGGCAAGCAGTCCTATACATGTTAAATATGTCACAATATATCCTAGATGTGTGCAGAACCAAACAGTTTTCTTGTTGCACAGGGAGAATTGGATTCAGAAGGTAAAAATAACCTGGGAAGAAAAACAAAAATGCAAACAGTTTACATTCATTTCCCAGTGTTTTTTCTTTGGGTGTAGCTGCTTCTGTCCATCATTGATCAATTGAAAATGAATTAGGTCTCTTTGTCAAAGAAATCCACTTCCATCAGATTACATCTTCATACAGTATTGTTGTTGACGTATATAATGATCTCTTGGTTCTGCTCATTTCACTTAGCTCAGTCTCACTCACTGAGACTCACTCAGTTCATGTAAGTCTCTCCAACCCTCTCTATATTCATCCTGCTGGTCATTTCTTACAGAACAATAATATTTCATAACATTCATATAGCACAATTTACCCAACCATTCTCCAATTGATGGGCATCCATTTTTTCTAGTTTCTAGCCACTACAAACAGGGCTGCCACAAACATTTTGGCACATACAGGTCCCTTTCCCTTCTTTAGTATCTCCTTGGGGTATAAGTCCAGTAGTAGCACTGTTGGGTCAAAGGGTATGCACAGTTTGATAACTTTTTGGGCATAATTCCAGATTGCTCTCCAGAATGGTTGGATTCGTTCACAGCTCCACCAACAATGTATCAGTGTCCCAGTTTTCTCGCATCCCCTCCAACAATCATCATTATTTTTTTCCTTTCATCTTAGCCAGTCTGACAGGTGTGTAGTGGTATCTCAGAGTTGTCTTAATTTGCATTTCTCTGATTAATAATGATTTGGAACACTTTCATATGAGTGGTAATAATTTCAATTTCATCATCTGAAAATTGTCTGTTCATATCCTTTGACCATTTATCAATTGGAGAATGGCTTGGTTTCTTATAAATTAGAGTCAGTTCTCTATATATTTTGGAAATGAGGCCTTTATCAGAACCTTTAACTGTGAAGATATTTTCCCAGTTTGTTGCTTCCCTTCTAATTTTGTTTGCATTAGTTTTGTTTGTACAGAAGCTTTTTAATTTGATGTAATCAAAATTTTCTATTTTGTGATCAATAATGGTCTCTAGTTCATCTTTGGTCACAAATTTCTTCCTCCTGCACAAGTCTGAGAGATAAACTATCCTATGTTCCTCCAATTTATTTATAATCTTGTTCTTTATGTCTAAATCATGGACCCATTTTGATTTTATCTTGGTATACGGTGTTAAGTTGTGGGTCCATGCCTAATTTCTGCCATACTAATTTCCAGTTATCCCAGCAGTTTTTGTCAAATAATGAATTCTTATCCCAGAAGTTAGCATCTTTGGGTTTGTCAAACACTAGATTGCTATAGTTGACTATTCTGTCTTGTGAACCTAACCTGTTCCACTGATCAACTAATCTATTTCTTAGCCAATATCAAATGGTTTTGGTGACTGCTGCTTTATAATATAGTTTTAGATCAGGTACAGCTAGGCCACCTTCATTTGATTTTTTTTTTTTCATTAATTCTTTTGAGATTCTCAACCTTTTATTATTCCATATGAATTTTGTTGTTATTTTTTCTAGATCATTACTACTTATTATCTTTAGAAAAGTTCCACTTAGTCCCACATTTTCTAGTATTTTTAATAGGAATTAATATTGTATTTTGTCAAAAAGCTTTTATTGGGTCCATTGATATAATCAGGACAGTTAGGTGACACAATGGACAGAATACCAGGCCTGGAGTTGGGAAGATTCATCTTCCCAAGTTAAGATCTAACCTCAAACAAGTATTCAACTAGTTGAATACCCTTACCTGTGGGTACTCTGCCCTAAGAAATATAAGTTTTGGTCATTCAGTTCACTTGCATGGCATAGTGTCATCACCTTGATGTCATGGTCCTCTTCAAAAATGAAGGATAAATTGCAAATAACAACTAGCTGTCTGACCCTGGACTAGTCATTTAGTTTTGCTTGCTTCTGTTTTTTCATCTTAAAATGAACTGGAAAAGGAAATGGCAAACTATTCCAGTGTATTTGCCAAGAAAACTCCAAATGACATCATAAATAGTTGGACATTACCGAAAATTAGTACAGTCATATGATTTTTTTTTTGTTGTTTGTTTATACTTTTCTTAATATTAAACCAGACTTGCATTCTGCTACAAATTCCACCTGGTCATTGTATATGATCTTTGTGATAAATTGCTGTAATCTCCCTGCTAATATATTTAAAATTTTTCTATTGATAGTTATTAGGGGAAATGGCCTGTAATTTTCTTTCTTTGTTTTTGTTCTCCTATCTTTAGGTATCAAAACTGTATATGTAGCATAAAAGTAATTTGGGTAGGACTCCTTTAACTATAAAAGGTAATCTTGAAATGTATTTTTATCTTTTGAAATATGTTTTATCTGGGACAGCTATGTGGGGCAGTGGATAGAGCACCAGCTCTGAAGTCAGGGGGACCTAAGGTCAAATCTGGTCTCAGACACTTAACACTTCCTAGCTGTATGACCCTGTACAACCCATTGAACCACAAATGCCTCAGCAAAAAAAAAAAAAAAAAAAAGAAGAAGAAGAAATATGTTTTATCTCATATATTTGAAATTGTGTTTTATCTTTTATGCATACTTCTGTTTCTCATTTTGTTAAGAATTTCCCTTATTCACAGTTATGAAAGCTGTCTTACTTATCTCTCCTCATTTTTATGTTGATATTTTTAATATTCCTTTTATTTATCTTATTGATTTTATATCACATTCTCTATAAAGGCCTTTCACAACTTTTCCTTCAACCCAAAATTTTATGTTTAATTCTCTTTTTCTGTAGATTATTTCACTTTTTAAGACCATTCATTGTGAACTACTTCCTTTCTTATCTTCCACACCTCACACTGTTTTCACCCATCTTCTCTTTTTTAAATATAGTATTAAGTGGCCACTTTATCTTGTTGGAATTTTTCTCTTGATCCTATTTTTTCCCTCAGTATCTTCATTTTGGTTACCAGCTCCTACTTCATCTTCAGTGTTTTTAGATAATTAAACCCATTATTTTTGGATTTCATATTTATAAATTCACCTACTCACTAAAATTTATTTGTCACCTCTAAATCAATACTCATGGTGCTTTTGTAGTCATTTTCTGATGTGTACAGAAGTGGTAAGGAGAAAATATCCTTTTATGGTCTTTTTTTTTTTTTTTAACATTTTCTTAGTTTTTATTGCTGATTTTTACCAAGAATAGTGCTGAAATACTTCTACTATTCCTAAATCCAAGAAGACTGCAATATACTTATAGAGAAAATATGTGTGTGAGATAAATATTTAGGCTTGAGTTATAGTGCTGTCATCTCTGATTTCAGAGTTAATGAAATAACAATATTGTACATCCAGAAAAAGAAAAAAGAAATTCACTTATCTATATATGAGGCCACTCTAGAAAGTGTTATAATACATGATGAAGCTATGGAAAAGATAGAAAAATGGTTAAATTTGTGGATTCATAAGATGATAACTGGTAATAGTAATTTTTAAATGCTTAGCAGATGACTTTGTTATGAGGTTGAAATCCAAAGACATTTACATCATGTTACCCTGGGTGAGGAAAAATTAAATCCTTTTTGATTAGTGCTGGTTGACTCCCAAACTATACAGCATGAAAGATGTTAAACTTGCAGATGAAGCAGTTTCTTGCAGATCAGGAAATTGTTAACGAATTTTTAAAAATATTTCTTGTTATTCCTACAAGAGGTTATATAGAAGAACTGTTTTTTATGAGACTTCTTTGTTATACAAAGACCTTGGCAAAAAACCAATATCATGTAAACTCCCTGGCTTTAAATCAAAGATCATGCAGTCTTTCTATTGTTTGCCAATGCCAATGGTAACTTATAGTGCAAACCCGTAATAGTGTACAGAGCCCCACATCTGGAAGTACCTACAAAACCAAACTGTGTGCTAGTCCATTGGAGGTGGAACAATAAAATGTGGATTATCAGTATATTCTGGAATTGTTTCTATAATTGCTTCATCGCAGACGCTAAACTCTTCTAGAACAAAATACTTAGCATCAAGGTTTTATTAATTTTGGATAATTCCCCAGTGCATTGTTGTGAAGAGCTTGAAAATGAATATCCTAACATATTCTTTTCATGCCCCCAAACATTACATTGCTCATATAGAACTTAGATCAGGTAATGATAAAAAATTTTCAAGCCCCATTACAGAGGAAGGCTCTTGACACCAACAGGAAAACCACTGGAAGTCATTACTGTACACAATATTATTGATTATATTGGCATAATTTGGAGCAACATTAAGGCTACTAATTATTGTTAGAAAAATATTTGGACTGTGAAAAATTTCCCATGCTGTTATGAAAAACATAAAAAAAAAAAAACACTGTCAAAAACATAATGCAGATTTCTTGGTAATGAGGGGGGAGTAGGCTATGATGATATGGAGCAAGAAGACATGCAAGAGATTTTGGTAGAGAAAGCAGTAGAACTCATCAATGAAGACCTGGACAAAGCTGATATAGAAAAAGGCATTGGAATCAGCGGTGACAATGACAGCAATGTTGGGCTAAAACGCTAAGAATTGTCTCTCTCACAGTGGATACAATAGAATGGAATTCTATGTTTTTGCTGTGTGTGAGTACATTTATTGTGTACATATGTGTATGTATAACTGAAAGAGTTAAAGAATTCAATCATAGCATAATTGGCTATGTTAACAAAAAATGCTATAATTGAAATTGCTTTATTATAAAGAAGTATTACATATAATTAATAAAATATTATTACATATAATTAATACAAACATTGTATTAAATAAGGAATTTTTACACAGAAACACACATAAAACATCACCAGAGGCTCAAAAGAATCTAGTCCCTTATTTCCCCTAGCAATAATGGCTTAGAATTTTTTTATTCAATGTTCACAGTTAGCTTTATAGAATATAACTACCATGAATGATGAAAACTGATTGAATACTATTTCCTTTCCTATTGCCTACAAACATGTTCAGATCCCTTCTGTCTTTAAAATTACCTTCCCCGGGGGCAGCTAGTGGGACAGTGGATAGAACGCCAGCCCTGAAGTCAGGGGGACCTGAGTTCAAATGTGATCTCAGATACTTAACACTTCCTAGTTGTGTGACCCTGGACAAATCACTTAACCCCAACTGCTTCAAGAAAAAAATTACCTTCTCCTAAACTGTAATTTTATGTTGTTATTTCCCTTTATTGCTAAACTTCTGGAAAGAGTAATTAATGCCACTTACTACTCATTCAGTCTCTAACATCATTCTGTTACTGAAATTGCTCTTTTAAATTTGACCTTTGGCCTCTTATTGCCATATCTGAATATTTTCATTTGTAGTATCTCTAATAAAAGTTGTCAGTGGCATAATGGAGAAAGAGCCAGTCAGAAAAATTGGTTTAAAAATCTTGAGTGTAACACATATTTTCCATGTGACCCTAGGCAAACTTGTAGTGGTCTAAAAAGCTCTAAATTGCAGAGAAGAGTGTTCTTATATTGGTAGGTACATTGATATAATAGCCAATATTTATATAGTACTTTAATGTTTCCAAAACACTTTACATACATTATCTCATTTTGTCCTCATAAACAACCCTGGGAAGATTGTGCCACTCTAATTCCCATTTTATAGATGAGGATCCTGAAGTACAGAAGTCAAGTGTTTTTTGCAGGATGACTCAGTTACTAAAGTCTGAAAAGAACTAAGTTCTTCCTGACTTGAGTTCCTACACTCTAGTCACCACACAACTTGGAGATAGATAAAATATTTACTAAGTGCTTATTTTGTATCAGATACTGCTAAGCATTTGGGTTACAAATACAAATACAAGGCAGTTCTTCCCTCAAGGAACTTACATTTTAATAGGTAAGACAGTACATAAAAGAGAAATGAAAGTGGGGGGAAGAGGTATTAGATGTCAAGAGAGAAGTGGAGAAATCTGCACATTGAGTCAAGATGGGAGTGGAGTAAATTTTGCTGAGACTCCTTGTGATAAATGATGGACCTTGACTAGTCACCAACTAAGAGAACAAAGCTCCTGAAGACTAGAACATTGAGAAATTAAGTTATGTAGGGAGTTTATTCACGCAGGAAATCCCTTAATTCACAAAATCACTTAAACCTATTCCTTCCTATCCTTATTACAGCTTTTACCATTTTGACCTGTTGCTCAAGTAGGCATTTCTGGGCAGGAATCCCTTTAACTCCCAGTCTTGTCTTGAGAAAAACATTAAAATAATGGCTGTTTCAGTTTTTCCTGCTCTGTGTACTCTGCCAATCCAGTGACTGCCTTCTTTGCTATTCCACACACATGACCTCCCCTCTCCTGACTATAGTATTTTCTACTGCTTGTGCCTAGAATTCTTTTCCTCTCCATTTCTGCCTCCCAGCTTCCCTGACTTTTTTCCCCTACGTCTCAGCTTTCTATGAGAAGTCTTCTCCAAGTTTCTCTATTCTTAATCTGCTTTTTCTAATTATCTCTAAAAATCCTGTACATGTTTAGTTTGTGCACTTTATTTGCATGTTGTGACTCTGAACTCCTTGAGAGCAGATCCTGTTTTTTTTTTTGCCTTGTTTTGTATTTTTAGCACTTAGCATACTGCTTGCCACATATTAAGGACTTATTAGTTGCTAATTGTAATTTTGACTGCATAGTCTTGTACAGATGAACCTCTGTTCTCTATCTTTTTAACTGTGATTGAGTCATTTTTGTGCAAAATATTATATATCTATATATGCCTATATATATATATATATATATATATATATATACACACAGATACACACAAAATATTGATATATTGTAATTGAGTTCAGGAATCATATTATTGTTTCAACTATACATGTCTAAATTCATTTGACTACCTGTTCTGTGAGATTTTATCAGTTAAATAAGGATTTTTAAGTGACTTTTACAAAACATGGTTTCTTAAAAGCATGGTTTCCTAAGAGTTTGTCATAAATGGAGAACCAGCTTTAATTTTTAAAAGTAACTACCTCTAAATTAAGTATCAGCCTCATGGTATATGTGAGTCTCAAAATTAAGGCCCTGAAAAGAAAGAAAGCTTCTAGAAAGGTAGGAAAGGGTTTTCTAATTTTGTCTGGGACACTCAGAATTTAACCTTAATCATGAGGTTAGCATTTTACTTGAGTACTTGAACATTTAAAAACACTTTTATCCATATATTAGTTATACTGTACTATGATTTTTCATGACCTTGAAGTGATCCTGTGTTCTTGAAAGATTTTGCCAACAAAGTGCAAGTTCTTCTAGCTTTAGAAGTTTCAGGTATGAAACTTTAAAGAAGGATCAAGTGATGCATGCCTGTTTTTCAAGGAACAGGCTACATAAGGTCAGGCATTCATTGCCACTTTAATCATTATTTTGAAATTTTAGGATATATCACTGCTTACAAATTCAGAGGGAATGTGCTCTGTATCAAGGAGAGTACTTACAAGGGGATGTGCTCTTTATCAAGGAGAGTACTTACAAAGGTGAAATAACAAATCCTTGGAATGTTCTTGAATAAGTCTCATGATAGGGCATATCCTTTATTGGTACAATTTACAGACTTATCCATGCCATCTCAACCTGTGTGATTCTTATGCATTTTCTTTAATAAATCCTTGAAAGAGCTATCCAACCCAATGAATATTCTTTAAATGTTTCATTGGATAACTTGGGACATCTGTGGTTTGTCACTCTTGTTTTACCTTTTTATGGTCACACATATGTTTAATGTTGCCTTCTCCATTTCTTTCCAAGTAGAAATTTCTATTGATGTTATGCTTTAATATTCATCTTTCCAGTTGTATTTGGATCACTTGTGATTTTGATTGTTTTTATGTGATGATGTTATGAGATTTTCAGACATGTAGTAGTATCTCTGACAAAATTGATTTCATTAAAAAAAAGCTTTTTGAACAAGTTGCAAGAAATAATCAAAAGCAATGTGAAGTTTTTAAAATGCATTCTGTGATAGGGTCAGTACTCAGTGTACTGCCCATTCAAATGTTTTTTATAGTGTCACTATTTTCTCTCTCTCTTTCTCTGTCTCTGTTTCTGTCTCTCTCTCTGTCTCTGTCTCTGTCTCTCTCTCTCTCTTTGTGTGTGTGTGTGTGTGTGTGTGTATCATTGTCTTTTAAAGGGCTGTGAATCCCAGTGGAGCCCCTGAAATGTTAACAGAGCTTGGTATAACTATTATATCTTCAAACAGGAGTACTGTAGGACCTCACTACTTTGTAGAGATTTCCCTCTTCCATTTGGACTTTATGGAAGATAAACACAGGAAATAGGAGTTATCAGGAATCTGGATTACCATTATTCAATTCCAAATCTGATATGTATTAATTGTGTCACCCTAGAGAGGTCAGATATTCAGGGTACTTCTCTAAGAAGATAAATAGCAGAATGTTTCCTGATCTTCATTGGTAGAGGAAATTTCAATCATTGAGTACCTTATATAAGCTGGGTAAGCCTGCTAGATTCTAGAAATACAAATACAAAAAAGAAACAATCTTTGCCTGTAAGTAGCTTATATTCTCTTGAGGAAAATAGTGAGTGCACATATAAATATATACAAAATAAATATAAAATAATTTTGGAGAAACATGCTTTAATTTAGAAGAGGATAGGCCTCCTACAGGATGTGGCTCTTGAACTGAATTAGGAATTATGTTAAGGATTCTAAGAGGCATAGGTTGGAGGGAATTATTCTGGGCCTGGGAGATGGGGCTGGGATAATCAGTACCAGAATGAAAGATGGGAATACCTTGTGTGAAGAATATCATCAGCCAGTTAATAGTTTGTAAAGTGGAAGTTGGAGGCAATAAGTCTGGAAAAGGTTGGCTGTCAGACTAAGACAGGCTTTTAAATAAAGAGCTAAGAGTTTGTATGTAATCATGGAGCAATTAGGAGTACTGGAATTTTCTTGAGCAAGTATGAGAGTCACAGTTGGGCTTTAGTACTGTCATTTTGGCAGTTGTATAAAGAATGGATTGGAAAAAGGATAGTTTTGAGAGAGGGAAAAGTCAGTTAATAAACATATTAAGTAGAATGTCAGCATACCAACTCCTAGGAATACTGAAGTCAAGACAATCTTTACCCTCAAGGAACTCACAATTGAACAGAGGAGAAAACAAGAAACAGATGTACAAACGAACTATGTACAGAATAAATAGGAAATAATTAAGAGAGATAAGATACTGAAATTAAGAGCAATTAGGAAAATAGGAGGGAAAAAATTCCAGGCAAGGTAGACAGCCATCTAAAAGCTCAGACCCAAGAGATTGAATGGAGGCCAAACTGAAGCCTGAATTTGAAATATCTTCAAGATATATGTTTAAAATGTCCAATAAACAATTGTTAATGAGGTTTGGCATTTTGGAAAGAGATTAGAGCTATAATATGTGATAATTGAAACCTGAAGTTGAAGAGGTCAACAAGGATAGTACGTATAATGAAAGAAAAAAAAAAAAGATCAAGCTATGAGTATACTTTCATTTAATGGGTGAAATATGGATAATGCTCTATCAAAGGATACTGAAGGAGTGGCCAAATAAGTAGATAAGAACTAAGAGAGAAGAGCTGTATGATAACATACTCAGAAAGGAAACCGTGTATAAGAGAAGAGGGTGGTCAATTAGTTCATATGAGAACCAGAGTTGTTTGACCTAGACTAACTATTGAAGACACAGGAGAATTAGGAGCCATGGTGAAAAATATGCATTGGTAATTAACATGTTTTTGCAGCTAGACATAAATCCTGTTGTTAATATCTAATGTTGTTTTATACTTTTTGATGTTATGTACATATTAATATTTAGTATTAAAATTACTATCGTATTTATTCTACTGTTCTAATTACTATGATTGATCTTACTATTTCTGGTGCTGTTTTTTCCCCCCACTTTCAGAATGATAGAAAACTTTGGTGAATGTTTACTTTTTAATTGGTTACCTAAAGCAAACATTCTTCTACCAACATTTTGATAATATTATTGAAAGGAAATTAATTACTTTCTTTGTTGATATGATTCTCAGTGAACTTTGAAATTTTGATAATTATTTTAACAAAAGGAAATCTCTGAACCAGTTCAAAAGTGATAGAGTAGCATAAACATACTTCCATGAAATTTTACTACTAGCTAATTAAAAAGCTCTGGTACCAGCAAGATCAGATATTTTTCAGGCAATTGATGATGGGAATTCAGTTTTTCATTTTGGCTTGAAAAATTATGAAAATCATCTAGGTTATATGAAACACAGTTTTATATTTCATATTTCTTTAAGAATTGGTGGCATAAATTAGAAAACCTGTGCTTTTTGTCACTCAGATTTTACCCTGATAGATTTTTGATTTGCAAGACGTCCAAGGAAGAGCAGTTTTAGAATGTTAAGTTATTGGTTATTATCATTTACAGAAATTTTTAGAGGAATTTTATATAGACTTTTGAAACAATTTTCCTTTGGTTCATTGTTTATATAAGTAATAATAGAAATGACAAAAGTAAGAGATTTCTAATTATTGAGTTTTTTATTTATACTTTATATTTTCATTGCATTTCATTTTCATTACCTTATAAAAATACAATTAATAACAAGTATAAGCCTGAAATTAATTTTTATTTTTTCTATTTAAAAAGTTCCTTCTTTTATTTTTATTTTATTTTCTTGTTTCCATACTATATTAGTTTCATTTCAACCATTCTTTTTTTTCTTTTTGGTTGTACCATTAATGTGCTCATTTTTAGGAAATAATTTAGAGGTAGAAGAGACCTTAAAAGTCATCTGATTCACACATTGTTAACTTGAAGGCTATGAACATTGTTTTTAAAAAATATTGTAAGACATGCATTTTGGTATAATTTGTTTCCCTTCTAATTCTATGTATTTCAATTTATAAATTTCAAAACATTATTCTGAGAAGCCATCCATAGATTTCACCAGACTGCCAAAGCAGTCCATGTCATTTTTTAAAGCACATGGATACATCAGACCAGGCATGTTTTTATTCTTCTCTAGGCTATCCTCCTGACTCTCATGGACTTTCTCTTTGATACCCCCACAATCTTCTTTACCCTTAAAGGTGATTTTGCCCCTGGAATGGAAGTAACTCTTATATTGCTGAACTCTAGCATTGAAGAGCTCACATAACATTTGACAAAAGAGAAAATTAAACCAGTTTGGATATTACGATTATTTAAAGGGTGACAATAAGATAACTTTATAAAGTAAAAAAAAAAAAAAAAAACTAATGTGAAGATAGAAATTTCATTTGCCTGATAATTTTAATATGTCTGCTATGAGTATATATTGCAGGAAAAGAATTAGAACACTTAAAATAAACATAGGTATTGGGAACTTGGATATTTCATATCATCGCCAAAGTTTATAAAGTCTTGAGTAAGAAATTCAAGATTTTATGTTTAACATTGCTGCCAGTTGAATATAAGGATTTCAGAAAAAACATAGAGATTTAAAAATGGAAGAGCGGATTTTGTAGATAGTGTCTAAGAATGGGATTGAATTTTTGGACCCTGACTAAAAAGATAGGAATGAAAGACAAAAGAGAGAGTACAATTAATAAGAGTTAGTAAGAATATATTTGACTAGGTCTCATATTTAATCAAAACTTGTAGGAATAGAGAGAAAGAAAATAGTTTATGTTTGTCAAGCTATATACTATATATCAGTGATTTATTTTTTTAAAAATTCTTTCAAGGTACAAGTATTTTTAAAAATTCATCTGTCCCTCCCATTATGTCTTTCCTTGCCCTGTTGAGCAAATTAAAAAATAAAAACTGACAAAACAGATCAATAGGAGCCCCATCTTAATCCTTTGAGGCCATTGTTTAGGTTTTGATGTCTTAGAATGAATGTAAATAGCACTTGTTTTCTGTTCTGGATCAAAATTCTGAGTCTTCCCCTTCCAGGTTGATATCTTTGTGATGATAAATTGAGTCATCTTTTATCTCATCTCTTGCCAAGACCTTAGTCAGATGGAGACCTGGGAAAGACCTTAGTTTAGAAAAACCAAGGTTACCTACTGTACTGTTGTTCATCACTAGTGATCTTGAGCTTTGTCTTGCCACTGGACTTTGGTGACTGAAGGAGAAAGTGAGATTGATAACTTAGTGCAGCTCTTCCTCACTTATATTAGTTCACAGTTAAGTCAAGACAGCATATTCATGATGTCATTGATCTTTAAGAACAGGGGAGAAGGGGTAGCTAGGTGGTGCAATGGATAGAGCACTAGCCCTGAAGTCAGGAGGACCTGAGTTCAAATTTGGCCTCAGACACTTAATACTTCCTAGCCATGTGACCCTGGGCAAGTCACTTAACCCAATTGCCTCAGCAAAAAACAAAAACAAAAAAACACAGAGGAGAAACAACAACATACCTGTTGGAGTCCTCTCTGCCCCAAGATGAGGAAATTCTAATATGTAAATTTAATTTATTAATTTGGGTTATAAATTTTTTCAAAAATACATGAGCCATGAGGTGAACTGCTATATTTGCTCTGAGTTTCACCCTTGAAAAGGAGATTCTGATTCTCTGGCT
This sequence comes from Sarcophilus harrisii, assembly GCF_902635505.1. Lineage (NCBI taxonomy): Eukaryota > Metazoa > Chordata > Mammalia > Dasyuromorphia > Dasyuridae > Sarcophilus > Sarcophilus harrisii. The sequence goes on from NC_045426.1 coordinate 202,500,532, forward strand.
TTGATTTTCATCCTCAAGTAGGAACTGGTTGTTGGAGTAGGGGGACCTTGAGGACAACTAATCCTTTTATTTTTGAATTTGTGATACAGTACAAGATAACCAGGCAAAAGCTAACACATATCATAACATAGATTTTGGGAAAGTGGATTTCACAGAAGGCTAAAATTTGACAGTCTTTTAGCCCCGATGTTCTCAAAAATGAAATTCTGCACAAATTTTGACTCCCTTTTCTCTTTCTTCATTTTCTTATACTCCTTTTCTATTCCCTAACATTTAGAGAAAATACTTCTATCAATGTCTTCTTTTGATTATCATAAAAATAACGGAAGAGTTGGTTTTAGTGCTTTAAAATACCATTACTTCTTCAAAAAGAATGACTGATGTTGATGCCAGTATTTTAGCAAATGGCACCATTAGTGACTGTAGCAGAAAGTGATCATCTGAGTGAAACTTCATCCAAAGACTACAACCAGACATCATTAAACAAGACCTTCAGACATATGGAAAAATTGTTTTTCCCAAGGTTATGTGGATAAAATAACAGACAAATGCAAAGGCTGTAGCTTTGTAGGTTTTTTGGCAGCCTATAAACTGTACAAAAAACTCTTAAGGATCCTGAATACTAGAGGATTCGTGCACGATGACAAAAATATAATTTCAGATTTCCTATTGATTTAGGGATGAACATAATTTGTAGGAGATATTGAAATAGGTGTGAACACTTAGATCATGCAGTCTGATCTTAGAACAAAAGAGAACAGTGGATGGTCCTAGACATGGGAGGACATTACCTTTGTCCACCACTAGCTTTCATCACTTGTGGGTCTTGGGGTTACACATTTATATTCCTTTGTACTACATTAATAGAGATCAGATTTTTAACCTGTTTTGCAAAGAAAACCATTCTTAAAACCTTTTTTTAAAGGTAAGTTAATAACCTGTTATCATCTTCAAAAGGATCTCTATCATGGTGTGTCAGGAAATGCTTAGTCCAGCATTTACTCTTCCATTATTGTTGATAAAAATAATAAAAGATCTGGGCAGTTAACAGATTGGATAAAAGAATAAAAATCCTCAAGGGTCTTAATAAATTACAATATTGGACTTCTCTGATGTCTAATTTTACAATATGGAGAAGGAAGATATGGCCAGACAGTACTTTGTCAGTAAAAGGTCTAGTGTTTTTAGTGAACTACAAGCTCAATTTGTGTGTGTGTGTGTGTGTGTGTGTACACACATACATATATAATATAATCTTGGACTGAATTGAGAGGCATAATATCCAGGAGTATGGAGTTTATAGCTTTATCTGTACTTTGCCACTATGATACATCTGAAATATTGTGCTAAGTTCTAGGAACTTTTAAGATTAACAGTGACAGGTTGGGCAGCCAGGTCAGTGAAGGAGCCTGGGAGTACTCCATATGAAGATTACTTGAAAGAACCCATGGTTGCTTAGCTTTGATAAGAGATGTTGTGAGTGAACATGATAGTTTGACTTAAAGTGTGTGAAGAATTGCAGTATAGCAGAGGGATTAGTTTTATTTTGTTTTGCCCCATTAGACAGAACAGCAATAGGTAGAAGTAAAAGAGATCATTCATTTTAGGCTTGCTTTAAGGAACAATTGTTAATTTTCCTAACAAGCAGAGCTATCATAAAGTAGGGAATGAATCACCTTAGGAAATAGTAGATGCCCCCTCTCTAGAGGTCTTCATATAAAGATTATTTGTTGGAAAAGGGATTTTTGTTTAGGTATGATTTATACTCAAAGGGCTTTTAAAATCCATTCAGACATTTATTTAAAATTGAAGTAAATCAAAATTAAGTTTGAGGAAATATGTCAGGTGGCAGATTCTGAATTTTGAGTAAATGTCAGGTGGTAGATGAGCATTTTTCTTATCCATTATTTGCTATAATATAAGTTGAGAAGAAAAAAAAGATGATTCTTTACATTTAAGATTTAAATTGTGGTATCAAAAATTCTTATTTAAATCTGATTTAAAGTTTTTGTCCTGCCAGTTTGGATTTATAAAATTATCCAAAAGAAATTAGGAAGCAGTTTGTAAAAGTTAAAATTTGCTGGGAAGTCACTGGGTGTTAATATCAAGTAGTTCATACAATATAGTTCATTTTAAATTGTTTTTGAAGCCTTTTCTTCACAACAATCTTATGAACTAGATTATACAAATGTTATGATAAGGAAATAGCCTCCAAGATTCTGATTTGCTGGTTGTAATGTGGCTAATTAAAGTGGACGATCCTGGACTTAAATTCAGATTTACTGATTAAAAGTTCATTACTCTATTACACTATGCTACTATGATTGGATATGGCCTATTGGGGGAGGGGAAATATTGAAAGGATGTGTTTCTCTACTCTTTACTTTATAAGAAAATTTCAGTTATAGATTTTAAAGGTATTTTGAATTATGTATTTTTCAACAATGGCCCTGTGGCTAAATTTTACTCTTTGGATCATGTGGCCACAACAAAGAAAGCACTACTTTGGTGAAATAGCCTATATAATTATAGGCAGAGTAAAAAGAGATAAATAACTTGTTGAATCTGAACTTACAATTCTAGACATATCAAAGTTGTAATATTATCACTTTACAGAAGAGAATTTGATCTAAAATTTTAACTTCTTCCCAGGTACATTTAGATATAAGAAGACCCAGCAGGACCAAGAAGACCCTCTCTTTCATAACATCAATACTTATAAGGTAAGTTACATGTAATGCCATAGGTTCTCTAATATTTATGGTCTTTATCTTTTGTTGATTTCACCAGTCATATTTGTTAGCATACAAAATCTTGACAAACAGTTCCCTGATGTGTAGACAATAAAAGATGCCACTCTGCATTTTGTTTAACTACAAAATATTTAGGACCACAAATTCTCCAACTTGAATTTATTTTGTTTTATTAATGTCTTTTTTGTTGTTTTTATATCTTGTTTGTTTCTGAATATATCCTTCCCTCATTACCCTATAAAAAGTTAAGAAGAGAAAAAGAAAAACCATTGTATAACACACATACTCTTATCTGATGGCACGTGAGACATTGGAGGCCATGTAGTTCCTTACTTTTTAAATGAAAGTAACATTTTCTAACTTCTTCTCTGGGGACACTCTTGGTCATTGTAATTTAAAAATTTTTTTTTCATTTCATTTTTTTCTCTTTACAATGGTGCAGTTCTTTTTGTAGTGACAAGGAACTGGAAATGGAATAGATTCCCACTAATGAGAATGGCTGAATAACTTAATGGTATACAAAAGTAATGGAACATTATTGTTCTAAAAGAAATGATGTTCAGGCTAATTTTTAAAAAATTTATATGAATTGATTCTAAGTGAAGTGAGCAGAACCATAAGAATATTGTATCAGTAACAGCAAGATTATCTGATGATCAACTGTGATAGACTAGGTTCTTCTCAGCAATGCAGTGATTCAAGACAATTCCAATAGACTTGGGATGAAAAATGCCATCAACATCCAGAGAGAAAACTATGGAGACTGAATGTACATTGAAGTGCAATATTTTCATCTTTTTTGTTTGTTTATTTGCCTTTTCTTTCTAGTGGTCTTTTTCTCTTTTGGTCTTATTTTTCTTCTATAATATGACAAATATTGAAATATGTTTAAAAGGAATGTACATATTTAACCTATATCAGACAGCTTATCTTGGGGAAAGAGGGAGGGAAGGGAGAGAGGGAGAAAAATTTGGAAGACAAAATCTTACAAAAATGAATGTTGGAAACTATCTTTATGTGCATTTAGAAAAATAAAATACCATTGAGGGGGAAAAAAGAATTATTGGGCTACCTGAAAGCTATGATCAAAAGGAAAAATAGAAACAGAGTATTCCAGGAAGATGGTGGAATAAGTTAGAAAATCCCAAGGTTTATACTGTATACAGGATGAATATAAATTTATTAAATACAAATAAGAGCTGGGGAAGAGCAGTAGTCCTCCCGGGACAATCGGAGAAGATCCAAAGAGATGTAAGTTTGACACTGAGGTGTAAACGCATATATGCTACTTCCATTGCAATAGCAAGTGGTGAACCCTGGAATTAGTGGGATTGAGAGATGTAATCAAAAAAAGAATTCTGACACAATCATACAAGAAATTTGAAGAAAATTGTCCTGAACTGTTAGAACAAAAAGGGAAAATAGAAATAGAAAAAATCCCTCACTCACCACCTGAAAGAGATCCTATGTGGAAAATCTACAGGAACATTATAGACAAATTCAGAAACCCCCAGATCAAGGAGAAAATTTTACAAGTAGCAAGAAAAAAAAATTCAAACACAGAAGAGAATAATCACGTAAGACCTTCTAGTATAGTAGCTGCATTAAAAGACCGAAGATCTTGGAACACTATATATAGAAGAACAAAACAACTAAGATTGTGACCCAAAATATCACACTCAGCAAAGTTAAGCATAATAATGAATGAAAAAAACGAATAGTCAATGAATTGCCAGAGTTTCAGAATTTTGTTGCAAAAAAACCCTTAATAGAAAATTCGATATATAAGATCTAAGAAAAATATAAAAAGTAAACATCAAAGACTAATTTCAAGGGACTCAATCAGGAAAACTTTATATTTTAAGCATGGAAATATAAAACAAGTCTAAGATTGTCATTAGTATAAGTAATTGGGTAGTTCAAAAGAAAGATTAGGATAGAGTGAGAGATTGGAGTAGAGCTAAAAAAGCAAAACCATGTATGAAAAGATAAAAAGAGTAGTTGTAAGAATGAAGTGTGAAAGTTTAAAGTATGGGCTAGCTCCCTAGAAGGGTCTCAGGGTCAGCCAGAGTCAGGATAAATCAAAGTCCTTGGTCTTTAGGGGGAGAAGTGAAGGAGGCAGGCAAGCTGCCATGCACCTTGCCAAAGATGTATCCTGGATTTTGGAGTCTGGAGTCTCCAGCCTCTCTCTTCCTCGTCCTGCAGCTAAGTGCCTCTCACTTCTATCCCTCCACCCTCCAATCCTTGCCTACTACCAAACATTCAGCAAGCATGGATGGTGAGGAGAGCCCTCATGCAGATATATGTTAATTAGAGCCATTGTCTCACCTCAAATAGGGAGCCTTAAGTTTTCTCTTGTCTGATTCAGAGTTTTAGCCCTCTACATGAAAGCAAGAATTAGTACAGAATAATTAGGTATGGAGGGAAGACTAGTAGTTCTGGAATTCTACTTTTACATTGGGAATAATGTGGAAACAGAGGGAACTATAATATATCTGTATATAAATACATATATATATAATATATAAATACATATATATAATATATAATATATCTGGAATAAGATGGGAGGTATAGAAGAGTGTGTAGATTAATGGGAATGGGATAAAAGGGAAGGAAAGAGTAGAGGGAGAGGATAAAGGAGAGATCCTGGAGGAATAGGGAAGGTTAAGTAATAATAGCATGAGAAAGTAGAGAGTAGAAATAAAGTAGAGGAGTCAGTAGAAATAGCAAATAAGAGATACACACAATAATAGTGATTAAGAGTAGAACCTGTTATGAAAATAAAAAGCAGAGCTAGTAATCACTGATCTCAGATAAAGTCAAATAAATATATTTAATCAAAAAAGAAAAGCAGGGAAATTACACTACATGCCAAGCATCTTAATATTGTTTTAGACTTATTTAAAATAACTAGATATAGTATAAGGTCAGACAGAATATAGTTATGGTATAGGAAATGAGGAGTTAGTGAATTTAGAAAAATATGGAAAAATGTGGACTGATTGTTGAAATCCTTATAAACTGTTAAGTCATTAGAATTGATAGACAATAATTATCTAATTTAGCATGGTTCGGTATGATTGATCTGATCCTACAAGCAGATGTTATGGGGCAGAACTTGGATGATGGTCTCCTTTGGTACAGGAATATGTGAGAGCATTGACCATAGCAATACTACCTGGTCTTCTGACTCAGGGACTTAGATCAATCTGTTAAGTAGAGAAAAGGACCTTTGGTCTTTCTTTCTTTGTGTATTCTGTGTGTTAAATTTCACTTGTCCTAATTTTCATTGGAGATATTTCCTATAATAGTTTGAGAGCTATTGTGAGTTCAAGGAAGTTTTTCTACTCCTATATTTGCCAGCAAAGACTGCTCCAAATGACTGATTATGTGGCTATGAATGGGAACAGGAGAAAACAGACATTGCATTTGTGACATGACAGTTTTCCCCTTTTGTGCAGGAAAAACTCATTTCTGAAATGTGACAGGAATTCCAGGGTAGTGATCGATGTAGACCTGTTTCTAGATTTTTTATTTGAGATTTTTAAGCATCATAATTGGCTTAGAGGGCTTTTTTTTACAAAGAGAAGGAAGAAAAGAATCTGACTCATGACATCTAAAATCATAGGAGGTGAATAGAGTCTGTTCTTCAACCAGCGTGGTTTCTTACAAAGCAAAAAAGGTAGCAAAGTTTGCTTATTGCCCGAGTCTCGAATTCTATGTACTCCAGAGTACTAAAGCATACTAAATATAGATATAATGAACATAAGACCTTTTGCTTATTACTTCATATACTAGGGTTATTTGCATCTTTGAGATTATCTAATAAGCAGTTAATCAATAACCTAGGCTTAGAGCTGGCCCTAATATGACCTATCAGTCAAATTTAAGCAATTTAAGAGAGCAAGAATTTTTGGGAAAAACCTTATCCTAACTTTGGAATATAGTAAGAAGAAACATTCCCAGGAAAACATACCCCATTTCTCCCCGTAGGGAAAGGTTCTGGGTCTTGCTCTCTTCTTTGCCTTGTCATAATTGAAGTGCCTCCACCTCCCTCTACTACGGCAGATGTTACTTTGTTGAGTATTTCCTACCCCTATATAGAGAGGGCAATTAGTTCATTTTCAGCCTGGCCCTGCTACTCAGTCTCCTAATTTTTGTGCTCCCTACATTCATTCCTCACTGGTCTTGAGAAAGTTTGTAAAGGTAGGAGGGTAAAATTTTAGGAGAAAGATAAGCTTCCCATAATTAAGGAGGCAAAGTTGTCCCCCCAGAAAGGACAGTCCTTCAGCTGGATCAGTAATGCTATCTCCTACTCTCCTCTTTCTCCCAGATACTGCCTGGAGAAGACTCAAGTATTACCTCTTCTATTCTTAGCATCCTGTCAACTATCTTCCCACATCTTTCTTCTCCTATGCCTTGCATGTAGAAAACAACTATTTCTTAATGGTTCTTAAACTCTCAAACTCTCCTACCCTTAGGCAAATTTCTTATCCTAGGGTAGTTACCTACCCTGAGGCAAACTCTAGTTATAGCTTTTAAATATCTCAAAGTCTTACTGTGCTATTTAAAAAATACAGAAGTAAAACATATTTCTTAGCATTGAAAGGAAGGATATTTGAAAAGAATTTCTAGGTTCCAAATTTAAAAGCCAATTATACATTCAAAGATTCCCTGGTTTGAAGATGTGGAAGTTTAGCACATTAAACTGGTGTGCTATGCTTTTAAATACATATTTTACCTACCACTAGTTGAATTTTGATCTTTTAATTTTCCAGTTGTGATCATAAATATGCCTCCGTCTGTGAGTCCTTTGCCATTTCATTTTGTATGCAACAGCATGCAGTTGGAAGATTCTCGATAGGAATTAGGATAGAAATCTGGCCTAACAGCAATATCATCTCAGTCAACAAGCATTTATTAGTGTCTACTATGTGCCAAGCACTGTTCTAAGTTCCATGGGTACCAAAAGAGGCAAAAAGTCAATCCTACTCTTGAAAAGCTCAGTCTTCTGGGTAGGAGATAACAAACAAATATGATATATACAGGATGAATTGGAGTTAATAAATAGCATTTATATAGCAGTGTAAGATTTATAGAGCTCTTTATAAATGTTATTTCATTTGATCCTGACACACTATTGCTATTTTCCATGTTTTATAAATGAAAGTCTGAGCTTAAGTAGCTTATCGTGGGTGTTACATCTACATTATCTGTCCCCCTGCCACAAGATCATCACTCTACTATACCAAACTGAATAAAGCTGTATCAATTAGCTCCTAGCATTCTTAATATATCCTATCAGAGTTTCATTTTCCTCATTTGACAAATAGTAACATTTGTATTGCTTACATTACTCAGTTAATGTGAAGAAAATACTTTATAACCTCATGGTACTTTTTAAATGTAAGCCATGATAAGTTGCTTGTGTTACTCTAAGGAGAACATATAAAAAGTATCTATTTCGTTCAAATTGGAAAATGACATATTCTTAATTCTGGTTAATGTTAATGAGGTCAAGAAGACCTGGTTTGAAGTCCTTCCTCTGGGACCCTGAGTCTCAGTAGTCCGAAACTCACAGGATTGTTTTGATAATCAGATCAGATAATGAATATAAAGTGCTCTGTAACTTCTCCCTTCCTCCCATATATACATACTCAGAATTCTTAAGAGGTACCTTCAGTAGAACATTGAAAGTCCAGAAACCATGAGATCAAACTTTGCCTAAGCCGTTTACTAGCTTCCACACTGCATAAGCCAATTAACTTAATCTCTCTTAGTTTCATTTTCCTGATTGGTAAAATGAGGACAATAATAGCACTTATCTCACAGGGTTGTTGTAAGGATCAGATGAGCTAAAATATAAAATGCTTTGCAAACTTTAATGTGATATTTAGCAATAAATAGATATAGCTATATCATATATGTGTATGTATAAATGTGTATACATACATATGGGTGTATATATATTATAAATGGGATTATCATGATTATGATAATATCTATTTTCATTCTTAGTTTTCCTTGTTTACTGGACAACTTCACAATTCAGATTGCATAACTTCCCTTCTTATGCCTCTTACATCATTGTCTGATTTTTCATTTCATTTAAGGGAAAGAAGATATCTCTGACCAGGACAGAAAAAAAGGGATTAAAAAAAACAAATTTCAGTTGTAAAACGATTCAGCATAAGAAATGTTGTTATCTAAGTTGCATAAACCCTTAGGAATGGTACTAGTTGGAATTTTGGAGCCTTGGAAACTCTAGAAAATTGAGGCCATAATAGAGTAAGCGTATGCATCAGCATTGTTTAAGTAGGCCAGCTCCCAAAAGTATACTCCTTGGGGTTTTAGTTCCCCTAAACTATATGCTTCTCTAATTTTTTAATTCACAGTTAACTCTTGGGGCAGTGAGGACTTTGAAGGTTGAGAGATGAAGGAGGGAGGAAAATAGTAATATCAGCTATTTGTTATGTCATTTAAAAATAATGTTTTTATGTAAGTTGCTAAATCCTTTGGAAAATAGAAATTAAAGCATTTTAATAATTTGCATTTTGCAAAAGAAATGATTTTGAAAGAAATGATATAGGAATTTTTTATTTTATTTTATAGATTTGGAGAAGGAAAAAAAAATCTTTAGAGAAATTAAGTGATTTTTGCCATAGCCAAGTCATATAATTACTCATATAGTCATATATAGTATATATAGTAAGTTGGTACGGACATGTAGACCTGATTCCATAGCTAGTAATCTTTCTGGTACATCAAACAATATTATTTTGGTATACACTTTTGAAGTTCTGATAAATCACAGAAATTTAACATAATTTATTTTTACTTTTATAAATTTTTTTGCAGTTACAAGTAAAAAAGTTTTTAACACACATTTAAGAGATTTTAAGTTTGACATTCTCTTCCTCCCTTCACTGCTCTTTGAGAAGGCAAGCAATTTGCTACAAATTACATGTATTCACTCATGCAGAGCATTTCCCTGTTAACCATATTGCAAAAGAAAACATAGACCAAAAAAAAACAAGAATAATAAAAATAAAGTTTAAAAAGTATGTTTGAAGATGTAATCAGATGCCATCAATTCTTTCTTGAAGATGGATAGAATTTTTCTTTATAAGTCCTTTTGAATTGCTTTGGATCATTGTAGCTAAGTGGGTCATAGTTGATCATCATATAATATTGTACTGTTGTACAATGTTTTCCTGGTTCTATTCATTTCCCTTTGCATCAGTTTATATAAGTTTTCCCAGATTTTTTAGAAAGTATTGCCCCTCATCATTTTTAATATAACAATAGTATTCCATCACAATCGTAGACCATGACTTTTTGGTTATTCCCCAATTGATGGGAATTCCTTCAATTTTTAGTTCTTTGCCACCACAAAATAATCTGCTATGAATATTTTTTAGACATATAAGTTTTGTCTTTATTTTGATTGTGTTATTGCTGGATCAAAGAGTATGCACAGTTTTATGGGTATAGTTACAAATTGCTCTCCAGAATGATTGGAAGCCCATAACTCTACCAACAATGCATTGGTGTCCCAGTTTTTCTACATCTACTTCAATATTTTTCATATTCATTTCTGTCCTGTTAACCATTCTGATGGATGTGAGATAATACCTCAAAAATTTTTCATTTTTCTAATCAATAATAATTTATCATCTTTATATGATTACAGATAACTGATTTCTTTAAATTATCTGTTCATATCCTTTGACAGTTTAATCATTTGGGTAATGAACAGTATTCTCATATATTTCACACAATTCTCTATATATTTGAGAAATGAGGCTTCTGATAGAGAAACTTACTGTAAAAGTTTTTCCCCCATGTCCTGTTTCCCTTCCAATCTTGGCTATATATTTTTATGTTTTGTTTTTGTGCAGAATTTTTTTAAATTTGATGTAATCAAAATGCATTTTATGTCACTTAATGCTGTATCTCATTTGGTCATAAATTTTTCCCTTAGCCTTTCCCCATATAACAGGGCAAATATTCTATGTTCCTCTAATTTGCTTTTGATATTCACTCCTTATGTCTAAATCAGTTATCCATCTTAGTATATGGTTTAAGATGTTGGTTTATAGTTTCTGCCAAGCAGTTTTCCAATTTTCCCAGCAATTTTTATCTTCAAAGATTGGATCTTTGTGTTTATCAAACACTAGATTACAATAATCATTTAATACTATGTTATATACCTCATCTATTCCACTGCTCCAGCATTCTGTTTCTTTGCACTGTTTTGAAGTTAATTTCTTTGTAATACATTTTGAGGTCAGGTTCTTCACATTTTTTTTCATTGATTCCTTTGATATTTTTCATCTTTTGTTATTTTTTTCCTCAAATGAATTTTGTTACAATTTTTTCTAGCTCTGAAATAATTTTGTATTATTGATATAATTGTCATTTTTATTATATTGACTTAGTCTACCCATGAGTAGTTCCCCATTTGTTTGTATATGGTTTTATTTGTGTAAAAAGTGTATAATTTTGTTTATATAGTTCCTAGGTTTGTCTCAGCAAATAGACTCTCAGTTATTTTATATTGTCTAAAGTAATTTTTAAATTTTAATTTATATTATTAAAAACAGAATAAGAAAAAAGAAAAATACAAAATACAAAAGAAAATTAAACAAAAGATAATATTGTCATGTGCCCAGCACATGGGAAGCATCAGGGAAGATTCAAAATATGTAACAATAAATTACCAGTTCAAGAAAGTATATATATTTATTAGTAGAAGAAATTATACTCACACGGGTCCATTTTTTTTACTTCCTTGTAAATTGTTTTTCTTCTAAATTGTCTTCTTCCCTCACATTTTTGTTTCCTTATCTATCTATCCTTCCCCCTTATTTCTTTATAAATTTCAGAGGGATTGGAGTAACAATTACTGTTTTTATCTTAACTTTGCTCTGCTCTTTCTTTTGTTGATGTCACTCTTAAACATATGGTATACATTTCCCATGTAAAGAAACATAAACAACTTGTTTATATTGAGTTCCTTGAAATTGATCTTTGATTTTGGCTCTTACAGGTTAAATATTCTATTAAGTTTGGATTTGGTTGATAGAAAGTACTGGAAATCTGCAAGTTCATTGAATGTCCATTTTTTCTTATTCAATGTTATAGATAATTTTGTTGGATGTGATATTTTTGGTCATAGGCCTATTTTTTTTGATTGTCAGTAGATTGTCAGTGATTCTAGGACTTGTGGTCTTTTATTGTGGCTGCTGCTAAGTCCTGTATAATTCCAATTATAGCTCCTACCTATTTGTCATTTTTCTTGTTTCTTGCAGAGTTTTCTCTTTGATCTGGGGGTTTTGAAATTTGGCAATAATATTCCTACCATGTGTTTTCCGCAAAGGATCTCATTGAAGTGATGATTGATGGATTTTTTCTATTCTACTTTCCCTTCCATGTTGTATTATTCCAGGACTAATTTCTTGGATTATTTCTTGCATTATTGTGTGAAGGTTCTTTTTTTTTTTTTTTGGCCACAAGTTTCAGTCAGTGCAATTTTTCTTATATTTTCTTTTTTTGATCTATTCTCCAGATCTGTTGTTTTTTTTAAGATGTTTTATATTCTATTCTATTTTTTTCATTCTTTAGAATCTGTTTTGTTATTTCTTGGTCTCTCCATTAGCTACACTATCTTCCCCTTGCCCAATTCTGATTTTCAAAGAGTTAGTTTCATCTTTGAGATTCTGCATCTCCTTTTACAATTTTTTTTTTCATAATCTATTTCTTTTTCTTGGATGGTTTTTATTTTATTATTTTAGTTTTTCCTCAATGTCTCATTCAATTTTTAAATTCTTTTATAAATTCTCTTTGGGCAGAGAGCCATTTCACATTACTCTTTGGGTCAGAAGAAGCTTTTTACTTCAATGTCTTCCTCTGAAGATAAACCTCGGTCTTCCCTGTTCCCATAATAAGTTAATCCTATGGTAGGATTCTTTCTTTACCGATTAATTTTTTTTTTTTTTAACTAAGAATTATTAGTGTAAGCACCTCTACTCAGCTTCACTTGAATTCGCTTCTCTGACTGGAACCCCAAACCAAAAAGGTTCACTCTCCAGCAAGTGCCCACAGCCAGCAGTGCCATTGCCCCACTTCCTCTGCACTCACCAGGTGCTGTATCTGCAACACAGCTGGGCCTGGCATTCCTATTTAGCCTAGGTTTGCTCAGTCTTCCCAACACCACAAACAGTCCAGGAGGTGAACTGAAGTTTCAGCTGGGGCTCCAGCCAAACCCAGCTCCTCCTAGGGCTAGAGGTATTTGCACTTCACTTGGGTTAATCCCTGGCCTGGGGTCTTTCTTCAGATCTTCTTGGTTTGTACTTGAGGACTAAAGTTCTGCTCCTAGTCTTCTTGATTTTTCACTAATCTGTTTTGCCCCGAGGCCCAAATTTGTTATATTTGTGGGGGAAACCTGGAGAGCTTGAAATTTTCCAACCTGCTCTGCTATCTTCCCAGAATCCTCCCCCCCAAAGTTATTTTAAAAGAAATTTCTTTTGTCATCTTTTCCTGCTGGATTTTTTTAGTAATATTTACAAAGGCTAATGCTTTATGTGGGTTTAATTTTATATCCTGTAACTTTGCTAAAGTTGTTAAACATTTCAAGTAGCCTTTTAGTTGATTCTCTAGAATTCTCAAGGTATACCATCATCTTCAAATGCAGAGTGATAGTTTTGTTTCCTCATTGCCTATTCTAATTATTTTAATTTCTTTTTCTTCTCTTATTGATGCTGGAAAGATTCCAGTCTTTGATTCCCAACCCCCCTAGCTAATGTAAATTACCCTTTGACTCACAAATCCTGGTCCCTTTGAATTCCAATAGAAGGTCCGGACCTGTCCCAGCCCCACCCGGATCTGAGCCAACTCTGGGGCTACACCCCAAAGCCCCTCGAGCTAAGTCTCCGACTTAAAAGGACCACACTGGGAACCCCTCTTTGAAGAGATTCCAAACATGGTCGCCATGTGAGGACCCTCTGTCCAGTGCCCTCTTTATCTCTGCCTTCACCTATCTCCTACTTCTAAACTCAATAATAAACCTCTTTTATTAATCTAGCTCTCTGGGCTAATAAATGCTTTTATTGGGAATCCGCACCTCTTCTAGACCTCATGTACCGCCGTATCCTTCCGCCGAATCTAAGGGGGTTGCAGGGGAACTCTGTTTGACTCCCTGTACCCCAAACCTGCCACTAGACCTAACTAAACCCTAATTTCATTTAGGTATCCCAAATGTAGACCTCAACACATGTGGTCTACACGTCAACATTCGGTTCCTGACCTCAACATTATTGCCAGAGCTAACATTTCTAGAAGAATATTGAATAATACTAGTGATTGGCATTCTTTCTTCACCTCTGATATTACTGGAAAGGCTTTTAGCTTATCCCCATTATAGGATAATGCTTGTTAATTATTTTAGATAAATGCTACTTTTCATTTTAAGAAAAGCTGCATTTATTCTTATGAATTCAATATCTTTAATAGGAATGAATGTTGTATTTTGTTAAAAGCTTTCTCAGTATCCATTGAGATCATCATATTGTTTATGTTGGGTTTGGTGTTGTTCATTCATGTCTGACTCTTTGGACCTCATGGACCATAGCATGCTAGGATCTTCTATCCTTCACTGTCTCCCAAAGTCTGTCCAAGCTCATGTTCGTTACTTTCATGACACTAGCTTATCCTCTGCCATCCTTTTATCCTTTTGCTTTCAGTCTTTTCCAACATCAGGGTCTTTTCCAGTGAGTCCTGTTGTCTTATGTGTTCAAAGTGTTTAAGCCTCAGATTTAGTATTTGTCCTTCCAGTGAATTGTCTGAATTAATTTAAGTATTATTTGATTTCTTTGCTGTCCAAGAAAATGGTGATTCACTCAGCTTTCCTTGTAGTCTAACTCTCATATCCATACATTGCTACTGGGAAAGCCACAGCTTTGACTAAATGGACTTTTGTCAGCAAGGCGTTCTCCCTGCTTTTTATTATACTGTCCAAATTTGCTTTACTTCCAAGGAGCAAGTATCTTTTAACTTCCTGCCTGCAGTTGTTGTCTTCAGTGATCTTTGAGCAAGAATATAAAATTTGACACTGCTTCCATTTTTTCCTTATTTGCTTGGATAGGATGGGAACAGTTGCCAAGATCTTAGTTGTTTTTGCTTTTTGTGATGTTAAGCTTTAAGCAAGCTTTTAAACTCTCCTCTTTTAATTTCTTCAAGAGGCTTCATAATTCCTCTTCCTGCATTTCTGAGATGGTAGACAATCTAAATTCTAGCTTTTGGTTCATTCAATCTGGCATTTCACATGATATACTCTATGTATAAAATAAATAAATAAGGTGACAATTTGCAGCCTCATCATACACTTTTCCTGTCTTCAACCAATCATTTGTTCCATATTCAGTTCTACCTGCTTTGGCTGTTCACAATATTTTCTTCTTGATCAGGAGCTCTGGAATTTGGTTATAATATTCCTGGGAATTTTCATTTTGGAATACAGCCCAGTAGTTCCATTAGGTCAAAGGATATGCACAATTTTATAGTCATTTGTAGTATATTGAGAATCAATCTATTTTCCAAGTCAGTTATTTTTCCAATGAGATATTTCACATTTTCTTCTATTTTTAAATTCTTTTGATTTTGTTTGATTATTTCTGGGTGTCTCATACTCATTATCTTCCATTTGCTTGATTCTAATTTTTAAAGAATTATTTTCTTTAGTGTGCTTTTGTACTTCTTTTTCAATTTGTCCAATTCAACTTTTTAAGGATTTGTTCTCTAAAGTGCTGTATTTCTCTCTCTCTCTCTTTCTCTCTCTCTCTCTCTGTATGTGTGTATATGTGTCTGTGTGCCTGTGCATGCCTCTTTTACATGTAAGTACAGTTCAAATAATGTTTGGCCCATTCTGTTCTTTAAGGTGTTATTTTCTTTAGTATTTTGTGTTGCCACTTTTACCAAGCTATTGACTCTCTTTTTATAATTTTCTTGCATCACTTTTATTTCTTTTCCCATTTTTTCTCTATCTCTCATATTTGATTTTTAAAACCCTTTTTGAGCTCTTTAAGGAATTTTTGTATATAATACAAATTTTTTTTCTTTGAGGCTTTGCTCCTAACTGCTTAGACTTTTTTTTTTTTCCTGGGTTTGTGTTTTGATCTTCTCTATCATTGTCAGATTACTTTTTTGTTGTTTGTTCATTTTCCCAGTCTGTTTCTTGACTTTTAATTTATATTAAATTGAGATGTGCTCTTGGGGTAGAGGAGGCACTGTCTCAAGCTTCAGGCTTTTTTCTTGCCTTGTCACTTGACTCCAGTGTCTCTGCAGGAGATTGTGAAGCAGATGACTTGACTGTATCTCACTTAAATCTGTTCATTTGCAAGTCAAGACATCACCCTCCTAATGTCATTGTTTCTCTTTGAAAATGAAAGCCCAACAGAAACTAGGCATTGATCCACACTTAACACCGTACACCAAGATAAGGTCAAAATGGGTTCATGACCTAGGCATAAAGAATGAAATTATTAATAAATTAGAGGAACACAGGATAGTTTACCTCTCAGACCTGTGGAAGGAGAAGGACTTTATGACCAAAGCAGAACTAGAGATCATTACTGATCACAAAATAGAAAATTTCCATTATGCCAAACTGAAAAGTTTTTGTACAAACAAAACTAATGCAGACAAGATTAGAAGGGAAGCAATAAACTGGGAAAATATTTTTTACATTTTGATAAAGGCCTCATTTAAAATATATAGAGAATTAATTTAATTTATAAAAATCGCCATTTCCAATTGAAAAATGGTCAAAGGATATGAAAACCCTTTCAGATGAAAAATTGAAACTATTTTCTATATGAAAAGATGCTCCAAGTCATTATTAATCAGAGAAATGCAAATTAAGACAACCTAAGATACATATAACCTGTCAGATTGGCAAGGGACAGGAAAAAAAAAATGATGATTGTTGAGGGGAGAGGGAAAACTGGGACATTGATGATTGTTGGTGGAGTTGGAATGAATCCAACCATTTTGGAGAGTAGTTTGGAATTATCAAAAAAGTTATAAACTTGATACCCTTTGATCCAGGTGCTACCTGGGCTTATATCCCAAAGAGATCATAAAGAAGGAAAGGGACCTGTTATAATGTTTGTAGCCTTTTGTAGTGGTAGAAACTGGAAACTGAGTGGATGTCCATCAGTTGGAGAATGGCTGAATAAATTGTGGTATATGAAATTATGGAATATTACTGTTCTGTAAGAAAGACCAACAGGATTTTCAGAAAGGCCTGGGAGACTTAACAACGATGCTGAGTGAAATGAGTAACCAATATGGATGCCCAAGTCAATTAATCAGAGAAATGCAAAAGACAACCTAAGATATACTACACACCTGCGATTGGCCAAGATAGGAAAATAAATGATTGTTGAGGGGATGCGGGGAAAACTGGGACATTGATGCATTGTTGGTGGAGTTGTGAACAATCCCAACCATTTTGGAGAGAGTTTGGAACTATGCCTAAAAGTTATCAAACTGTGCATACCCCTTTGATCCAGCAGTGTTACCTGGGATTATATCCCAAAGAGATTATAAAGAAGGGAAAGGGACCGTATGTGCATAATTTTGTGGCAGCCCTTTTGTAGTGGCTAAAATTAAACTGAATGGAGTCCATGTTGGAGAATGGTTGAATAAATTGTGGTATATGAAAATTAGGAATATTATGTTCTGTAAGAAATGACCAACAGGATAATTTCAGAAAGGCCTGGAGACTATACCTAACTGATGCTGAGTGAAATGAGCAGGACCAGGAGATCATTATATACTTCAGCAACGATACTATATGATGACCGTTCTGATGGACCTCCACCTCAGCAAAGATCAACCAAACATTTCCAATGGAGCAGTAATGAATAACAGCTATGCCAGAGAAAGAACCTGGGAGAGACTAAAACCATTACATTGAATTCTAACCCATATTTATGCCCACCTGCATTTTATTTCTTGTAATTGTACAATATTTGAGTCTGATTCTTTTTAACAAAAATAATGTTTTGTCAATATTACTTGTATCTAATTTATATTTTAATTAAAATCTATTCATCCTCCATCTAGGGAGAGGGTGGGGGTAAGAGGTAAAAAATTGGAACAAGAGGTTTGGCAATTGTCAATGCTGTAAAGTTACCCATGCATATAATCTGTAAATAAAAGGCTATTAAATAAAAAAAAAAAAGAAAGAAAATGAAAGCCCAAGAACAATACATCTTTCTGAGATAGGTTCTGGAGGTCTTTAGGTTTTCAGTCATTAAGAAGAAAAGAAGTGTGGTTAGTCCTTTCTTGATCTGTGCTCTGCCCTTTTCCCAGGAAGGAACATTATTTCCCTGCAGCCACCAGTGCTAGGACTCCTACAGACAACTGGGTCTGTGACCAGGTCCAGCACTCTTCTATAGCCACAATTGTTGATTCTCTCTTCTGGCTTGGTATTGAGACCTGGTACCTATTCCCCAGTGAGTGATCACAAGCTGTCCTCTCAGTGCTGGAGCCATAACCTGATCCCCTAATCACCCCGGGTATGTCAGTGCATAGAGTCCTAAACCCAGTGCTAGCAAAGGATCTCTTACAGTCTCCTTTCAACCAGTCTTCTAATTCCCTCCCCTTACCATCTGTGGCCTGAGAGCTCTTGAAGCTGTTGCTATTTACCAGGATAATCTACATTCTACTTGAGTGAGATAGATCTTTTCTGCTGACCTCCTAGATTGTTTTGGCCTGAAAAATTGCTTCACCCGACCTTTTGTTGGTTATCCTGTTCCAGAGTTTTGTTTAGAGTTGTTTAGAAGGAAATTTGGAAGAGCTCAGTGGAGAGCTTTTCTTTTTCACCATCTTGGCTCTCCCTACACTTATTTTTTTAGTATTATTGGAATTAGTTTTTTCACTTTCTTCTTTGATGATTACTTACAATTCACAATGAAAGCAAACTTAAATTTGAATCATTGTCAACTTCTTGAGTACTTCTGGATTATTTTTGATAAACATGAATTTGATAGGCCTTTATTCTCTGAAACCCAATATAAGGTTGTATTTTAACAGGAAAAAAATTTATTATAAAATAGTGTTATTTTACACCATGAACTAGTGACTATTAATAATTTGTTCTATTTTAAATTTACTTTCTTTGAGGAATGGGATAGGCCTTCCCTTGAAATTGGCTAAGGAAAATTTTATTGTGAAATAATGATTCATAATAATGTCAAATGCTTGTTCTCACTATGCATATTGTTGTCATGCAAAGGCACATAATGATTTAATGTGCTGAGAACTCATGAGACTTAGATAATCCAAACTCATTGCTTTTTTTCCAGCTATATAAAATATACCTTTGATAATTTGGCATATTACTAAGATTGTGAATTAACATTGCTAGAATATTCTCCTAGCTTTTTAAAGATTTTTTTTGTTTGTTTTGTTTTAATTTAAGGATCATTTTGTAATTGAACCTGCATTTTTTTTTTAATTTTGACTCACAAATCGTTATTGTTATTTTATAATTATTTTGGATGGGATTCCCCTTCCTATTAGTACCTCCAGGATTTTTTTTTTGTAATTTAGAAATGCTGTAATTTTTTTTTTTTTTTTTTTTTGTAGCCTGTTAAGTTTGCAGAAGCTATTAAATCAGTTAGTTTCTTTACTGATTCTCCAGGATTTTCTAACTATCATCATAATTATCACAATATTATTCAGAGCAGACTCTCATCATATTATGCCTGGATTGTAATATCAATAGACCCCTGGTTGGTCTCCCTGCTTCAAGTATCTTCCTCTCCAATCCATTGTCCTGCCAGCTACCAAAGTGTTCTTCCTAAAGCATGGATCTGATAATGTCATCCTTCAAAAAACACTAATGGCACTCTGTTACTTCCAGTATCAAATATAAATCCTTTGATTGGCTTTTAAAGTTCTTAAACTTGATCCCTTCTGATTTGTCTCATCTTCCTATACATTTTGTTTTCCTTCCATGTATTCTACAATCCAGACTCATTGATCCTCTTGCTTTCTATACCTTTTTAATGATTGTCCCCTTAGTCCTTGAATACACTTTTTCCTTACTACCTCCTGTGTCTTGGGTTTTCTTGTGGTTTCAGCTCAAATCTTACTTTCAGAAAGAGACCTTTCCAGGTAGGTCCCTACCACTAACAGGGATTACTTTCCACGTCCCTATACATGCATATAAATATGTATGTATCTATGTATATGGGAGTATATATGTGTATATGTTGTTATATGGTGTAATCTTTTCCCAGAAACAAAAGTATACTTTCCTTGTTTGTTTTGTTTCTGTTTGGAGACAATTGAATCAATTTGGAGACAACTGATATTAAAATGATTTACCCAGAATCAACACAGCTAGTGTCTGAGATGAGATTTTAGCCCTAGTCTTTCTGATTCCAGGACCAATGTATCACCTAGCTGCCCCATACATTTTTAATTTCAGCATTTTGTCAGACATTTTTAAGTATTGAGTTATGGATTTTATAATCTCCATGTAATTTGGAATGCATATCACATGAGTACATATGAACCATATACAACATATAACAAAAAAAGAATTTTTCATTCTCTGATAAGACATAAAAGATCTGTGTGTGTGTATATGAGGGAAATTATATGAACAAAAGATGACTTGGCCATGAAACAAAGGAATTAACAATGAAGATAGTCATTACAGTATAATAGAATTTGAGAGAGAAAAAGAAAATCTTTGACCCTGGAACTCATAGGACTGACTTTTCACCATCAGTCTAGGAAGCTTAAATTAGGACAACCCAGATTATTGCTTATCAATTTTATTGTGTGCTTGTGTTCTCTAGTCTAAATAACACTTTTTATACCTTTTCCTGAATTTTAAACTACTTGACTTACAAATAGTATATTTTATAATTATTTTGATGGGATTTCCCTTCCTATTAGTGCCTCCAGGATATATATATATATATATATATATATATATATATATATATATTTTTTTTTTTTTGTGCTCCACCATTGGTCATTTCTGTCCTATTTGATCATTGATTCAGTTTTAGCAGAGTGCATTTAATTAAAATTTTTCTCAGCATCAGCCAGAAGAAATATTTGGAAAAGTCCTGAGTCTATAACACAAGGTACCTCTCCTGCTTTGAATGAATCTGAAGGAATCAAATCCATATAATATGCATCATTACTTTCTTCTATCACTTCTTTGGGCTCAGTACTTTCAGTCTTCTCAAAAACCATCTTTTTCACCTCGGTGCAACTTAACATTTGTCTTATCCATCTTTTCTTCCCCATCTCTCTTAAAAAAAAAAAAAAAAAAAAAAAAGAACCAGAGCTGAAACAACAGGCAATTTGGAAGATCCACTTTTGGAAGGATCACCAGCAATAAACTCTGCCAAAGGTGTGGGGTCAAACTTTCTTTGGTGCTGTGTATACAGATGAAAAGCTAGAAAGTTGGCTCAGGGGTACAGACTCAGTCATCTCCTTCTAAATCATATGATGATGTAAAAAGCCAGAAAACTAAGTAATTCCCTATGTCCTGTCAGATTTTCCTTCTAGTAGAGTGAAAACCTGCATAGTATCCTTGAGGAGCACTGCTCAAAGACTCCTTTCAGCTGCAGGTTATAATGAAAAAAAAAAGTTGGCTTGAAAACTTTTCTTTTGATTGTAGTGTCATTATTTCAAAGTGTAGAAAGTCAGAGCTTTGGCAACAAAGTGGTGATGTCATCAGTGGGAGGGGCTATTTGGACAGTTGGGGTGGCTAGACAATAACCTCACAGGATGGGTAGGGCCTGGGGGTGGGGCCAGTCACATCACAGTGTGGGTGGGGTTTTAATTTAATAAATGGTTGTTGCTTTAACATTTTGACAGGTAGTAAATATAGCTTCTTACTTCTAGCAGATTTAAATGTAACTAAAAGCAGCATAAGCCAAGTGGAACAGGTTATACTGAATGGAAGAGTAATATGACTGTCTGCATTGCCTTTTGGTGTCTAGGAGGTATCTGTAGCATTTTCTCCACTTGTGAAGTCAAACACTTGTAAACTCAGCTTTCATTAGTATCTTTTCATTTCTGAGTGTTGGTAGTTTTTTTTTTTTTTTTTTTTTTTTGGATACTTTGGTGCAGTTGGTCTTAACATAAGATGATAGATTAAAAGTTGGAAGAGATGTTAAGGTAATCAAATTGAGCTTCATTGTATTGTTCAGTTTTTCAGTTATGTCCAGCTCTTCATGATCCCATTTGGGGTTTTCTGTATAAAAATACTAGAATAATTTTCTATTTCCTTTACTAGCTCATTTTACAAATGAGGTACCTGAGGCAAATAGGGTTAAATGACTTGTCCAGGATTACACAGCTAGTGATTGTCTAAAGACATACTTGAACTCAGGAAGATGAGTCTTCCTAGCTTCAGAACCAGCATTACTGCTTTTACAGATAAGAAAATTGAGGCTCACAGAGGTTGTGATTTGCTCAAGTTAAACAAATGATAAATAACAGCCAGAATTCAAATCCATGTCTTTTGATTCCACTATCAAACTAAAGGCATCAATCATATTGTCAGTCAGTGCCTGCTGTGTAGTAAGAAACGTCCTCTTGTCAGTTCACTAACAAAAGTGTGATGTGATGTCACCACAATTAAAGACAATCTACCTGCATATTTGAACTGGTACCACAAAACAGCAACTAAGTTTATAGTCAGTGAACAAATGTGAGAAATGATTTTAACTATTAATACTAGAAGTAGCTATCCAAATCAGATATTCTCCCTTGAGCTCTTCAAGAATTTATTTTGTTTGCTTTAGCAAGTGAATGTGATAAGAATATATGAAATGTTAATTTGCACAATTATGAAACTGTGTTTTGTTGAGAAAAAGACTCAGTGGAATGGAAGGAATAAGTTTGAATATACATCTGCAACTGACACCCTCTGTGACATCAAACAAATCACAACTTCTATGATTCTTTTTGAGGAACCATGATTTCTTTGCTCCCTCAGTTTCAGTTTCAAATGATGTGAACATGGTTTTTCTGAAATTCTAAATAAATTCAGTCAGGCATAAATTTGTATTCAAAAGTTTCTAATTTATTTATGATCTGTAGCTTTGTTCTGTGCAAATAATCAAAATTAGTACATCTTGTTTGTGTGATTATAAAATCACTTCACCTAATAGAAATGTAAATCCAATGACCATTGAAATCTGTTATTTTTTTCATTAAAGGGAGCTTTGAACTAGTTAAATAATTTCATGGACCTGGAAGAAAGTTATTAGGTAAAACTAAATATGGCCTATTCTGTTTCTGCCTCATTCATTTCTCCCTTTTCTTCCCCCCCAAAATTGGTTTTTGCTATATTTATTCATTGCTTAAACTTTTCATTTCTAGAAAAGACCCTTAAATACTAGTATAGACTTTGTTGAATCCAAAAGATCCCAAATACAAACTTTCATTTTAATAACTACTGAAGAAATACTAACTTGTTTATTTTTTCACTTAATTATATATTTTTTCCAATTACATGTAAAAATAGTTTTCAACATTTACTTTTGTAAGATTTCAAGTTCCAAGTTTCTTTTTCTCCCTCTTTTTCTTCCCTCTTCCTCCATAGCTTTTTTCTTTAATCTTTTCTTTAGGGGTTAAGTTTAGTGATTGTTCTCTATATCTTATTTAATTAAATTTAACTTCTAAAAGAGTAGTACTTTGATCTTTGTTGGTGATCAGAGATCAAGATCAATTGATAACTGATTTCATTATTGCTAGTATGAATATCTCTATTGCTTTCCATGCTGGTGACAGCCAGTCTTGATAAAGTACAAAATAAAACAGTTACCAAAGAGTATTATTAAATCTTTGGAATTTTAGTAACTTTCAATATGTTAGTCATCTTGCAGGCATTTATTAGGAGTTTACTATGTGCCAAGTACCTGGGCAAAGGAGCTAAGTTATACAATATAAGATTAGATTAATATATTTAGTTAAAGATAAGTTATTTTAACCCGCATTAGAGTTGCCACACTGGGAGTGTGGAGGGGAACATTTAACAGATACCAAAAGAAAACTATTTGGTTTTTTTTGAAACTTGACACAAACTTGACCATTTAAAGAATTAACTATTTAACTGAG
Organism: Sarcophilus harrisii; assembly: GCF_902635505.1. Classification (NCBI taxonomy): domain Eukaryota; kingdom Metazoa; phylum Chordata; class Mammalia; order Dasyuromorphia; family Dasyuridae; genus Sarcophilus; species Sarcophilus harrisii. The sequence goes on from NC_045426.1 coordinate 202,524,453, forward strand.
ATAAAGATTTTGAATATATGTCACATTTTTGGCATAGGACATATCAGTTTTTTAGGAACTGGAAAATTTTTCTAGGCTTCTCACTTTCCAACAACCTTCCCATTTTTCTAGTTGCTATATACATCATTTTGGCCTTTCATTTCTTATCACTATGTGGGATGTAGAAGACCCTTACCCAAAATAACTACTCCGAGGTCACTCAGTAGAAAGCAGAAAGGTTGTGTATTAAAACCTCCTGAGGATGAGCCGTCCCATCACGAGAAAGCTCTTGGTAGGAGGGTTAAAGAAGCAGTAAAAATACACAGCTTTTATACAAGAGATTACATCACAAGTAAGAGAGCATTGAGAAGGAGAGAGGGAGGCAACTAATTGGTTGCTATCTGGAGAAATTGGAATGGAAGGTTTCTGTTTCCTCTGATTTCTAGGAATGAATCCTGATTTCTAGGAAACAGAAAATCAGGCCTTCAGACTTTTAGATAATTAAACAGACAGTGGTCAAGCTATATGATTAATAGACTAAATATTCATAAATGTCAAATACTATAAATGTCATCAGCTCAGGTTAAGTAAATGTTTATAGCTGGCCAAGGCTAAAGTAAATATGGGCCTGCACATATAATAGGGGAAACAGAAATAATGAAAATAAAATACAGAAAAAGAGTTCACATATTCCTATAAGTTCTTCACCTTGTCTCTCTATTCCACACATCACCATTTCCATCCTGGAAAGGAAAGAAAAATCTGTTTTGCTTCTTTGCAAAGGAGGTGAAATCATTGCTAAAAAATTTGTAAAAATATTTATGGATGTCAAATCAATCCATCTGAGATTATAATATGTGGAAAGAATTCATTAAAGAAATAATAAATAAATTGAGACATTAAACTACCAATAATTATATTTTGATGGGTAAAAAGTGGTAGATATTTATTAGTTCTAATTTTTAATAGAAAAGCAACAGTAAATTCATTAATAATATTAATAATTAGTTTTTCTTCTCTCATTTATCCTTTCCTGGTTTAAATATTAGGCCTTATTTGTCTCAAAAAGGATTCTGATCAGGTATTCTCTCAGTTTTTGACAATAAGTTGTGTAGTATCGGTACAGATTGTTTTTTACAAATCTGACAAAATTTTCCTACAAATCCATCAGGATCAGGAGATTTTTCCTTTGGTAGTGAGTGCTCTTCTAACTGGTTCTACTTCCTTTTCTGATAGTGGGTTATTTAAGATCTCTATCTAGACTTTTGACAATTTGGATATTTTATATTTTTGAAGGTCTTCCTCTATTTGCTTTATATTTTCATTTTGTCACTATATACCTACCTCTGCAAAGAGCTTCTGATTATTCTTTTTATTCTGATTTTGTTGTGATTTTACCTTGCTTATATGCTATTTTAGGGATTTTATTGTCTGCGCTCTTCTTTTTAGTCAGATTAGTTTAAGATTTATCCATTGTTTTTTATAATTTCTTTGTGGGATTTTTTTTGTTGTCATTTGTTTTTGATTGTTTTCCCCCCAGATTATTTTTTCTCTTAACTTTCTTTATTTTTGGTCTGAAAATAGTTGAACAATAACAATAAAAACAATTAGAACAAATATGTTTAATATTAATAATTGGTTTGTTGGCTAGACTTTTTTCAATATAATGTAGCTTTCTTGGGGTTTTTTTGGGTTTTTTGAATGTTGGAATTTGCTTTATCAGATAGCATGATTGCAACTCCTATGGGTTTTTTGGTTGTTGTTTGTTCATGGGCGTTTTTGCAGAGGTAGGGAAGAAAGTCAGATTCACTTGATCCATAGTAATTGTTTTCCTTTTTATTCTGTGTGTATCTTTGTTTTCAAAATGAGTTTTCTATAAGCAACAAATTGTAGGATTTTGTTTTGTTTATCCAGTGTGTCGCTCTTTGTTTTATTAGATTGTTTAATTTACATTTAAATAATTAGGTGGGTTTATTTTCCAAGTTATAGTTTTTTCTCTCTTCTGCTGTAAACATAATATTATGTCTCTTTAGTACTTTAGTTTAATCTTTCTTAAGATGACTCTGTTCTCACTGACTCTCTTCTCATAACTGCTGTTCTCCCCTTTCCATGTTAAGCCTTTCCCTTTGGAGTTTTGCTTATTAGTTCCTTTTTCTTTTCTGCTTTTATCTGACTGTTCAATTCTTCCCTTTTTTCCCTTCTCATATAGTCAAGGATATTCATCTCTTTCAACTAGTCCTGTTTTTTATTATTTTTTTAATTTTTTAATTTTATTTTTTGGTGACTTTTTTTCCCAGGAAGAATTTTTCTCTGTCAGTTTTTTCATTATATATCCTCCCTTTCTGTCTATTGCAGATTTTCATCCTCTGGTTCATGATCTTATAGTTAATTAGTCCCTCATCATTCTCTGCATCTGTCATAGAATCAAAACTTCCTTTTTTGTGCCATTCAGTCTGCCTCTCCTTCTTCCATTTCACTACACTTCTAGAGAAATGTTCATTTCTGTACATCACTGCGAGCACTGCCAAGTGTCCTAATCCTTCCCTTACCACATCCTTAATTGTGCAAAATAGCATTGATTTATGTTCTCCATGATTACCTTCCTTCCCATTTGCCTGAAAAAACATCTTCATGTAGATGTTTCTGTGCTTCTCTGTATTTTTTTTATTAAAGCTTTTTATTTTCAAAATATATACGTGAATAATTTTTCAACATTGACCCTTGCAAAACCTTGTGTTCTAAATTTTCCCATCCCCCACCCTCTTCCTTAGATGGCAAGTAATCCAATATATTTAAACATGTTAAAACTATATATTAAATCCAACATATGTATACATATTTATACAGTTATCTAGCTGCACAAGAAAATCAGATAAAAAGAAATAAAAATGAGAAAGAACAAAATGCAATATGCTTCTGTGTATTAATCACATTTGTCATTTCAAACAGCATTGTAACATTCTATTACATTCATTTAACATGTTTTGTTTTTTTAACTATTCCCCTGTTGATGGATATCTACTTTGTTTCTAATTTTTTACTATCATGAAAAAGACTGCTGGAAATAATGTGTCACATATGGGATTTTAACCTTATCAGTAGCTCTGTTGGAGTTTGGTGATGAAATTGCTTTGTCAGGGGGGTATGGACATCTTAGTTATTTGCATAAACTCAGATTGTTTTCCCAAATAGTTGTACTGATTCATCATTAATGCATTATCTCCCACAGTAAGCCGATTGATTATTAATATTAAATATATTTTAATTGCCTTTGTAATGCCACCATTTTCAGTTGTATCTAATTCTTTGTGACCACATTTGGCAGTGATAATAGAGTGGTTTGCCATTTCCTTCTCAAGCTTGTTTTAGAGATGACTGAGGCAATGTCAGCATTGACATCTTTTGTTTATATCAATTTTCAAGATATGAGATGAACCCTCAGGATTGTCAGTCTTCTGAGAACTGTTTAAATCCTTTGACCTCATCTGTCAATGAATGGCCTGGGGTGGGGAGAGAGAGAGGGAAAGGGAGAGGGAGAGGGAGAGGGGGGGAGGGAAGAAGGGAAGGAAGGAGGGAGAGAATATGCCTGCGTCATATCTGTTGATAGACTAACCTTTATTAAAGAAATCTAATGGAAAACTTTTTTCCCTCATTTGTTTCCCTTCTATCCTAGGTACATTATTTTGTGTATGCAAAAACAGTTCTACTGTTTCTGCCTCTTTCTTCTTTAATCTCTCCCATTGATCTCACTTTTAAAATTTTTAACCAGTACTAGATGATTTTAATATGACTGCTGCTTTATAATATAATTTTAGTTCTGAAAGTGCTATTCACATTTCATCCTGATTTCTTTTTTGATGTTATAGATCTTTTTTTTTTTTTTTAGTGAATTTCAAAAATCAATTTCTGTAATATATCCTTTTCATAATTTGATCTAATATCTGACATATAAAGTAATTTTAGAAAGTGCTATTCCCACATCATCCTGATTTGTCTCTTGATATTTTGAATTTTTATTTTTTAATGAATTTTTAAAATCAATTTCTGTAATATATCCTTTTGATAATTTGATCTAATATCTGACATGCAAATTAATTTTGGTAGTATTGTCATTTTTATTATGTTGGCACATTCAATCATGACCACAAATATTCCTACAGCTATTTAAATTATTTCATTAAGGAACATTTTGTCATTGAATCTGTTTAAGTATTTTATATTTTGGTATATGGATCCCCAGATACTTTGTGTATTTTGTAATTACTTCAAATGAAATTTACTTTTCAATTATTGCTCCTTAGATTTTGTTGTTCATATATAGATTTTTTTTTTCTGTGGGTTCATTTTTAAACCTACAACTTTGCTGAAGCTATTAATTGTCTCAAATCATATTTTTCCTAATTACCTAAGATTTTCTAAGTGTCCAGATCAGCAGTAAATATATATCTCCTTAACCTATCTTTGTGGCCTTCTTTTCTTTCTTTCTTGGGATCATTTGTAAAATTGGTCACTCCTTCATTCATATCCCCGAGAAAACCCTTTTGTACTCCACTGTCCTAGCCAGATTTTCTCATCTCAGTGAACAGCCATTTCTCCTTTAATGTTCACCCTATTCTGTTTAGATCCCTCCTGATATCATATGTAAGTCACCAATTAATTTTCCCTTCCTGTCCCAAATATTCTGGATCTTGCTTTCTATCTTTTTCTTCTAATAGCTTTAGGTCTTCTCAAAATTTTGGTTTTTGTTCCTTTACCTTCTCAACTCAAATGACTTGTAGTCCTACTCTGGCACAGTCATGCAATTCCCAATCCTAATTTTAGCTTTGCTATGATATAAATTCAGACCTAGTCGTAGTGTATATTTTGAAGTTCTTTAATTTTTTTGGATTACAACAAAGGAAGCTGATGATATATTTGGGCTTGCAGTCAAGAACACGTGTTCAAATCAAACTTTAGACACTTAATAGCTATGTGACTCTGGACAAGTTACTTAATCTCTGCCTTAGATTTCTTAACTTTAAAATGAAGATAATATCTACTTCACAAAGAAGTTATGAGGATAATATTTGTAAAAAATGCTTAATACAGCATGTCCCTGCCACATAGTAAATACTATATGAATGCTTATTTCTTTCCATCTTTAAGGATTTGTTGTTGTTTGTTTTTTATTTTTAATGTATGTTCAATTTATTGCCCTGATCTTTTTCATTTTGAATGATCAGATTGTTTAGAGATTTTTTTTTTCTCTGTGGACTGATTTGTCTTCATTCCCCAAATTTTGTTATGCTGTCTGATTTTTGTCATCTGTGATGAAACTATCTCTGTTTAGTTTTTGGACCTACCCATTCTTGAAGATTGTTATTTTCTTTTCAATGAATTTTTAATCTATTATTTAATAGTCATTTACTTTTTTGAATAATATTTTATTTTTTCCAATTACATATAGAAGCAGTTTTTGACATTAGATTTTTTTTTTTTTTTTTTTTTTTTTTAGTTTTGCGTTCCAAATTCTCACCTCTCTTTTTTCTTAAGGGAATTTTTCTTAGTAAGATTGATGGCTTGTTCAATTTCTTTTTTCTAAAATGGGGCTATTTAAGTATTTTACTTCCTTTCTGTTAATCTGGGCAATCTGTGTTTTTGTAAATATTCATCCATTTCACTTGTATTGTCAGATTTATTGGCATGCAATTGGGCAAAATAGCTCTTTTATTTTTCCTCTTCATTGGTGGTGAATTCACTCTCTTCATTTTAAATATTGGTGGATTGATTTTTTTTCCCTTTTTCTAAGCAAATTAACCAAAGTTTTATTTATTAATTCAATAGTTTTCTACTTGTAATTTTGTTAATTTCTCTTCTGATATTCAGAGTTTCTAATTTGGTATTTAATTGGGAATTTTTAATTTGTTCTTTTTTAAAAAGCTGTTTTAGTTGCATGCCCAATTCATTGATTTCTCCTTTTTCTATTTTATTCATATAAGCATCTAACCATGTAGGAATGTAAACAGTTTAAACCTTTGGTTTTTTTCCTGTTTACCTTTTTTATGATTCTTTTGAGTTTTGTATTTGTAGATCATATAGTCTGTTCAACTGTGATCTTTTCTTCAGAAGAGATTGAAAATCCCCAATTTCATTGAATGACCATCTTTTTCCCCTGAGAGATTATGCTCTTTTTTTGTTGGATATTTGATTCTTAAGTATAGTCCAAGGTACTTTGCCTTCCAGATATCATATTCCAGGCCCTCCAATTCTTTAATGTGGAAGCTGCTAGGTTCTGAGTAAGACCAATTGTGATTCCTCAATATTTAAATTGTTTCTTTCTGGTTGCTTACAATATTTTTTCCTTGATCTGATAATTTTGGAATTTAGCTACAATATTCCTTGGAGCTTTCATTTGAGGGTCTTTTCCAGGAGGTGATCAGTAGATTCTTTCAATGATATTTTTACCCTCTAGGATTCTAGGATATCAGGGCAATTTTCTTTGATGATTTTTTGAAAGATGTTGTCCTGGTTCTTTTTTTGATCATGGCTTTCAGGTGGTCCAATAATTCTTAGATTATCTCTCAAATAATACTGTTTCCGGATCAGATGTTTTTCCAATGTTTTACATTTTCTTCTATTTTTTTCTTTTTTTAAAATTTTGTTTGATTGATTCTTGATGTCTCATTGAGTTATTCACTTCCATGTATTAAATTCTAATTTTTAGTCACTTGCTTAATTTTCTTTTAATCACTTTTTCCACTTGATTAATCATACTTTTAATAGAGTTGTTTTGTTTATTGGGTTTTTTTCTTATTTCACCAATTCTGTTTTTAAGGAGTTATTTTCATCAGTATATGTATGTGTGTATCTATACGTATATATAATATATATTTTTTTTCATTTTGCCAAATCTGTTTTTTAAGGAGTGGGGTTTAAGTCAATTTCTGTGCTTCTTTTTCCAAGCTGTTGACTTTTTCACCTGAAGCTTTCACACTTCCTCTGTATAACTCTCATTTCTTTCCCTCATTTTTCTTCTGTGTCTCCTACTGGATTTCTAAAATCCCCTTTCAGCTCTTTCAAGACAAACTTTTGAGATTGAGAGTAGTTCATATCCTCCTTTGAGGCTTTACATGTAAGCATTTTGTCATTGATAGCCTATTACGGGTTTGTTTTCTGATCTTCTCAGTTATTATAGTAGCTTTCTATGGTCAGGGCTCTTTTTGCTCATTTTTAAAAGTTGAGCTATGCTCCTAGGGTACAGGTGAGATCGTCCCAAATAAAGGTGCAAGGGGCTCCCTGACTTAACATGCTACAGTTGTTGGTGCTGCCAGGTTTCCTACTATGCTGGGTTGGCCTGACCTAGTCCCATCTGATATATTAGTATTTGGGGGCTCACAATTTGTCTTATTTGGTTGGGTTGGAGGTCTCATAGCTGATCTTCTGAGTCATTGGCATTCTGAACTAGGATAGAATGGCCAATGCTGCTATACTTTAGCTAAGATCCTTCTACTAGATTGCCCATGCAGTGTCCGTTCTGGGCCCCATTCCCCTCTGCCCAACTGAGATAGACCTTTCCTTAATTCCTTCCCATTATATCTTAAGCTGAAAAATTGTTTCACCTCAAATATTTGTGGGTTTTGTTAGTCTAGGGTTCATTCAGAGGCTTTATCTAGCATTGATCCTGAGGGAAACTAAATAGAGCTCAGGCAATATTCTGGCTTCTTTAAGCCATCTAAGCTTGGCCTTCATAGCATTTTAGTGTTTTTATTTACATTATTGTAATTCATGTGTAAAATACATATTTCTTTTTGTTTTGTATTCACCATGTATAGATTTTATATATTTTCCTAACTGTTTTTGCCTACTTGTATAAAATAATCATTTGATAGCTTAATTGATACTGTCTTAAATCTGCCAACTTTTTTTTATTATATTGGCATTGATCAACTATGAATAATAAACATTTCTCCAATTGTTTAATTCTTCCTTTATTTATATAAAGCATATATTGAGTGTTATAAATTTCTTGGTAAACTAACTCATAGATATTTTATGGATTAATTAGTTATTTTGAACAAAGTTTCTTTTCTTATTTCCTTTTCACTTCTTTATAGTATGGAGAAATATTGATGCATTATAAATTTAACATGTGTCCTACAACTTTTAGTGAAGTTATTGTCGTGTTGATTTTTTGTTGATTTTCTAGGGGTTTCTAAGTAATCTCTTTCAGCTCTAAATGGATATAGTAAATAGTGTATTCTTTTTACTGATCTATCTGTACATAAATGTAAATTTTATCATTATGTGACAGATAAATCAGTATAGTAAATAGAGTTGATGGACCTCCAGTTTGTAAGGCCTGAATTCAAATGTGACCTCAGACACTTAAAAGTTGTGTGACAAATCAATACGCTGTGTGGCAAATCACTTAATCCTATTTGCCACAGTTTCCTCAAATGTAAAATCAGCTGGAGAAAAACATGATAAATTACTCTAGTATTTTTGACAGAAAATGCAGAATGGGATTCCAAAGAGTCAGAAGTATTTTATATCACAGCAGTAAAATATTTTATGATTTATCATAATTTTTCTATAATTATATGATACATAATTCACTTGTCTCATTAATCTAAATAAAATTTTTCAGACTTTATAAAATAATGAATAGAGTAGTTATGCTAGAGTTATTCCTGTATGTATTGGAAACGCTTCTAGAGTTCCTCTATAATAAATAATATTATTCTTGTTTTAATGTCTTACATATATACACATATTGTGATCATATTAGAAAAGCTTCTCTATGTCTACACTTTTTAGTTTTGTTTTTGTTTTTGTTTTTTGTTTTGTTTTGTTTTGTTTTGTTTTTTGTGGGGAGAAGGAAGAAGCCGGGAGAGCAAGGAAATATGAACCTGGGAAAAATCTATAAACACCTAAACAAATATTCATGTTAGGGGAAGGAGTAAAGTATGAGCACATCAAGAGTCATATTTGAGGGTTATTGGAAAATCAAAGGATTACTAAGAATAAAAGATTGTGTTTAAGAGAATAGATTCTAGAATGCCCTTGGATAGGAATTAGAAAAAGGAGGAATAAAAATGTTACTAGGCATAAAAGGGACATCTCTTAAATGTAAAGAGGACCCATGGAATTTAAGAGTTCATAATCTTTGCATCATCAGTATTTTAGTGGCTGCAGTTTTCTTTTTTGAAAATTTATCTCTTATAATCAATTTTTTTTCAAAACCTGGAATGCTACATTCTAGGAAGAATTAAAAGTTATAGGTCAATCAGAGGGCAGTAAAGAGATTTGTAATTGGTATTAGAAGGCTACAATATATACGAATGAATAACTGCACAGAAGATATGTCATAAAAGATGAAATTTATTTTCAGAAACATATGACCAAGGAAAAAAGTGGGCCAGGAAGCTCCAGGGGGAAAAAGTGATCTTGAAAGCAAGAAGGATAGAAAACTCTTTTATGCCATTGATCATCAGCGCAAGTGATCTAGATGATAGACCCTGAGCGTGTTAGATGGACTCTGTGGAGGATTTATGGTGACTGCATGAAAAGCAGTTATAAAGAATAAAGTGTCAAAATGTTATTAACTGTGACCTTAGATGGAAAATCTATTTTCACATGATTACAAATCTGTTAAAATATATAATCAGTAATGACTGATGAGACATATCAAAATAAATTGTTACCACAATTAAATCTAATGTTTTATACAGTCATATGATTTACTTGCTTGATTACTTGCATGATTTTGCTTGCTTATAAGAATCAGTTGAACCCATGATTTGGGGGATTCTGGTTTTATTCCTTCAAATGCCACCTACCTTCCAAGCCATATCTGTATCAAAACTCTGGTATAACAGATTTCCAAAAAAGTTGTAAATTCTCCAATTGTGTGCATGATGCTGAGGATTATTTTACCTTAGTTTTTGAAAATGACTAGGGTATATATAAATATAAAAGTTTTACTATCTAGTATAAGAGAGCAATAACATAAATAAAAGAAAATTAATCTCTTTTGGGTTTTGGAATATTTTGGGGGCAGTTATATTTAAAAATGGGATATCTGGATATTCACCCTGGGACCTTAAGGGAACTTTCTTGAGATTTTAATCTTTGTTGTGTGGTTCACGTTAAAAATAATCAAGGTGAATTGTCATAAGTATGCTATGTTTGTTTTCATGCATTGCATATCATACCTTTCTCGAATAGGGATATTTGGTGCCTTGAAGTGGTGTTTTGACTCTAAAGGCTTTATTTTGGTCTGCAAATTTCTTACCAGTTTGTTGTGAGAAAAATTTTTTAAACCTTAAAAAGCTATATAAGTGTAAGCTTCTATTATTTGAGAAATTACAGAATTCGGTCAACAAAGAATTTTGTCATGATATTCTACTTATTTTAAAATTGTCAAGGCAAGCTTTGTTTTAATTATTAAGAAATTAAAGATCATGATGTAGCTAATTTTTGAGCCTTTCCTAATTATGCTTCTACTCTTTATATAGTATATATTATGTATTTTGTTTTAATAATTTCATAAAAAATGATATTTTACATTCATTTTTATATAACTTTTTATGGATAGCTTAAAACTTGTCTATAATCAGGTTTAGTTATATGGGCATTCTGAGCCATGCTTTCCCCCTGCCAGGCCAGTTTGTTGTAATTATAAAATAATGTCTAAACTATTGTGTAATAAAGTTACTTTATTAATAACAAATGATAAAAAGGATACAGTTTCTAAGGTTAAATGTACAGTAATTCAGAAAACACTGAAATAAAGTTGTTTGCAATTATATCTTAGAGACCATTTAAGTGCCAGGTTTTGTAATTGTTTGTTTTCCCTCTGTTTTCCTGAGGGAGCTCCTAAAAATTTTTGGTCAAAGAATGGCATATACTGTGTATTAGAGATATTAGTTTGGCAGGGTATAAAGAATTTGACAGAGGAGGGTTATAGATGGAGAAAGCCATTAGGCTGTCAATGTAAGCTAAGAGAGAGGTGATGAAGTCTTTAACTGGTACTGTGTGATAAAATAATGGCGATAGCTGATACTTGTGTTGCATTATATTACTAAGTGCCTTACTTGTGTTTACCTAATTTGAGCATCACCTATTAGATATTATAGCTATTATCATTGCTATTTTATTTTTGATGGGGTTTGAAGAGATTGATTTTGATTTGCCCAAACATAATCATATAGCAAGGAGGCATTTAAATCAAATCTTACTAACTTTTAGTCTAACAGCATTCCAATTTATGCTATGGATTTGAGGGTGGGGAGGGACTTAAAAACTGATTGTTATTACATAAGTTTAAAGCATGTCTTAGGTATTTCAAGAGGTACTGGCTGGTGGTTTTCCTCAAAGAATTTATATTCAGCTAGGTCATGGTTAGGTCAAATAGTAACCAAGAAATTAGGAGTCTGACAATAAGGAAATTCTAGTGATAATAAAAATTGCATGGGAAATGGAGAAATAAAGTCATAAGTTTATTTGAAATTGGAATTTGGAATTTGGCATTATTTGGAACACTAAAGTAATGGTAAATTTATGAAAATATTTTAAGCAGTAAGTTATTAAAGTAACCTAAGGACAAAACCATTATGGACTAGTAAAAGGATTAGCATATACTACTAAGCAATCTATGTTGATTATTAAATTTCAGGTAGGAACTTTAATAATTTGTTTTGTGATATTTTTAGCGACAAACCACACATTGATATTTTCAATTAAAAAAATTAATTTCCATATACTTTGAAAATAATCTCCTACTTTTTAAACTAGTACTAGTACTAATGTTTAGAATGCAATCCTAAGGACCAGAAAGATATCTTTTTTCACTTACGTAGATATCTTCCAGTGTACACTGCTTTAAAAGACAAGAAATTTGGACAAAGGGACTAGAAAAAATTTTTCAAAAAGAAGGTTCTAAATAGCCTTGAACTAACAAATTTGGACAAATTGAATCTATTAGGTATAACTGTCAAATGCGTGTTATAGCTTATATTGAAGTTAACTATGACTGAAATTTTGATAGCCCGAAGGCTCTTGGAATCTTTGGTTTTTTGCTGAGGCAATTGGGGTTAAGTGACTTACCCCAGGTCACACAGTCAGGAAGTGTTAAGTGTCTGAGGTCAAATTGACTTCAAGGCCACTACTCCGTCTAGCTGCCTCTAGCTCTTGGAATTTTGATAAAATCCATTATGAAGAAAGATGAAACCATTGAATTATGTACCAAAACTGAAATAATCATCTAGCATACGTGGATTCTATGATATGGTTCTGGAAGGAAGGCATTATGAAAAGTGCTAAATTAGAGTTAAAAAGCCTAAATTTGAATTCCTATACTGTCACTATCAACCTTTTCCAGAGTTTCATCTAAGAAGGACAAATAGAGTTGTATCTGTAGGTTTATTCACATCCTTTTATTTCACATCCTTATTCACCTCATTCATGTTAACATTCATATTAAAAGGGAAGTTTTATTTAATAGTATTTTTGGTTAGCAATGGTTTCTCATTTCATTATATAGATTTAGAAATATGATACAATTTAGAAAAATAAGAGTAACACAAACTTTAGGTGATACCCATTTCAAATTATCATATAAAAACCATTGATCTTATTATTTTGGGCATTATAAAATAATCTTTGAGTTATCAGATATGGAACAATTACATTCAGTTATATAAATAATAATAATAATGTAGTGCTGATGTGCTTGTCACTGTGTTAAGCATTTTACAAGAAGTATATTACTTTGATCTCACAATAGGAAATCTCAGGACAGCATAGTGCTAGAAAGTGACTACGAATAGAGGGAAAATACTCCTACTCTGATTTTGATATCTTATAGCCTTTTGCATTATTTTGTTTTTAGGATAAACCAATTTGGATTAGTCATAGGAACCCCACTGGAATTCAGGGCTGTCTTTAATTAGCTAACATCAATGCTGGCAATACTTAGGGTTATCAGACTATCTAATTTAGATTCTGACTGAGATACTAACTGACCCATGCCCAAATTACAGAGGATATCCTTGCCTTCAAAGGAGACCTATGCAATATGGTGTAATCTCTGACCCCAGAACTTGCTTGGAGAGGAAAGTGGACTTTGAACAAGCAGGAGTCCAAGATAGAAGTAGGACATTTTGGGAAGGGACTCATTCACACATCAGCATCTGGACTTCAGGAGCAATTAGTCCTGTGGCACCAAGCCTGGTGCTTTCAGGGAAAGAGTCCAAATTCTCCAAGTCTTCATCTGAGTCACAGCACAATTACTGTCAACCTTTTCCCCCAAAAGTTTGGTCTAAGAAAGAGTTATATTTTGGGGTTTAGTAGTCCTAGGAAGATGGGCATGTATACATGGGGGCACAGTTAGAATTTAACTCAGGGTGGGCTTAGGAAGCAGGGGTTATAAAGACAGAAAAACACAAGTCAGGGAAAGGGAAGGTATGGCGGTAGAGAATAACTATGTAATGGTCAGGTTATTTCTGGGCTGGGTTGTTTTTCAAAACTGGGAATGACATCAGTCAATCTAAGTTGATTATCTTGAGCAGGAGGACTTTTGGGTTTAATATGCCAATAATTCAAGGAACTTCTGATGCACAAATGCCACAAGGAATCTTTGATGTACCCAGCTTAAAGAATGCTCAATATCTCTTGTTCAGCTGGTTCTGATAGCTAAGTCAGTTAGCCTCTTCTGTATAGTAAGGGAGCCTGAGCAAATCAAGATGATAGTAAGTCATTAAACATTCCATTTTCACATTACTCAATACCTTTGAGATTTGGAGTAAGTTCTTTGCTCTCTGAACCTTAATTTCCACTTCTTTAAAATCAGTAGTACATACTAAATAAGGACTTAGACTTGTGATTTCATTAATTTAGGGAAATACAATATAGAATACTCCTAATTCTAATGGAGAAACTCATGCCAATGCAGGTTAGAATCTTCTTTTCCACTTATATTCTTAAAGATTTCCCAGGCTTTTGAAAAACTATTAACAGTATAAAAATATTTCTGCCCCCATTGGAACGTTGAAGTGGTCTTCGTAGCTGCAAGCCAACCTCTTTATCCAGTATACATCATTGCCCCTGTGGGTTATATTTATTCCAGAATTCTAAATGGGAGACTCAAAATTAAAAAACAAACAACATTCTTTTAACCCAGTGCCTAACAGCACTTTGTGCTGAATAGCACTGCTTGTTCCTTTTGTTGAATTCAAATTTATTGAACATTTGGCAAAAGCTTTAACACATATGAGCATGTGCACATGCACATACACACCCATTTGTTTTTACACACACAGTTTCTATTCTATTAGAATTTATATAATATATACATAGATATATGCATTTATATAAAAATATGTATATATATATAATCTTTTCTCCATTAGAATATACACTGACATATTTGTTGTAAACCTCCTAACAGTAAAAAAAATTAGCATGTATCCCTAATATTTGTATGTTTATGAGCCATATATATATACATATATGCTGATGTTATAAATATATTAATTTTACTAATGCATATTAGAAAATGGGCAGCTAAGTGGTACAACTAATAGAGTTCCTGGCTCTAGGTCCAGCACTCTATCAGATTCTTACTAGCTCTATCCAGAGTAAGTCATTATTTGCCTCAGTTTCCACATGTATAAAAATGAGATGGAGAAGGAAATGATAATCCACAACAGTATCTTTGCCAAGAAAACCCTAGATGGAGCCACAAAGAGTCAGATACAACTAAAACAAATAACAATAAAATATTATAAAACGTATGTTTTATAATATATTCTAAAACAAATAAATCTGAAAAAATTTAAATAATTTAAATTTTTATGAACAGTAACATTTCTTATTAAAATGTAAAAATTATACTTTTATAAGTACTTTTAGTGAGAATAATATTATTTATTATGTTTCATTGTTTTTAAAAGTCTCAGTTTCACTTTGCAATAGTGATTCCCAAAGGCTGTTTCGAAGTTGTTTTTATTTTGCTATTTACGTTTTTTTTTTCCCCTCTGAGGCAATTGGGGTCACACAGCTAGAAAGTGTTAAGTGTCTGAGATTTGAATTCAGGTCCTCCTGAATTCAGGGTGGTGCCCAATGCACTGTATTACCTAGCTGCTCCATACTTACTTTTTAATGGCTATTATTGCTAAACAAAACAAAACAAAAAACTCACCAAAATATTTTTGATAGATGTATAAATTAGTTCAACCAGTCTGCTTGCTACACAATTTGGAAGTATGCCCTCCAGATTACTAAACTTTTCTATTAGGATCCATAAAAGTATTGTTACCTCTTTTTATAGTAGTAAAGAGCTATAAACTGAAAGGATATTTGCCAATGGCTGAACAAAGTATGAGATGTAAATGTAATAGAATGTTGCTGTGGTATAAGAAATGATAAAAGAAATATTTTCAGATAAATCTGGAGAAGTCTAGAGGAATTGATACAGAATGAAATGAACAGAAACAAGAGAACAATTTATACAATAGCATCAACATTATAAATATAACTTTGAAAGACTTAAGATGTTTCATCAACCTAGGGACCATCTCTAATTTCTCAGAACCAGTGATGAGGCATGCCAGCTACTTCCAGACAGAAAAGTTGATGAAATTCAGGATGCTGATTGAGGCATATATATATTTTGGACACTTCTGGGCAAGGAGGGCCTACCTGTCCCTATTGCAGCATAGGCCCTGTGGGAGATCTGGACAATGTGGGAAGAACTGTATTCCATAAGTCCCCACCAAGGAATAAGCTTTGAAAGGGTCCTTGCCCCCCCCTGGGTGAGCTCAGTAAGTCAACAAATATTTATTAAGTACCTACTATTTATCACACTTTCTGCTAAGTGCAGGAGATATCAGGAGAGGTAAAAGACAATTTCTCACTCAGTTTCCATTGTAACATGGGCCTCCTGAGGTTCAGATCATTTGTGAAGCCTGGACCTGGGAACATGAAATATCTGCTGTGGTTGTGGTGGGGTAAAATAACTACTTAGCATCATTCTTGCTTGGGAAGGAGCATGCATGACTGACTTAGCACTCAGTGCACTATTAATTAGCACTGACAGGGAGACAGAGAAGCAGAGATTGTTGGAATTTGCATATGTATTGAACAGTTGTACTCTTTTTCCTTAGTCCTGATTTTTTTCAGGACTAAATATTTTCTTGTGTACCTTACTTTGGAGACTTTTGATTCACCTTCATTAATTTTTATTTGGAGAATCAGAATTGTGTTTTCAATTGCATTTGTAAAGTACCTTTCTAATATCAGTTGACTTTATATATCTAGTTGACTTTTTGTTAAGTATTTTGAATTATATCTTATGATAATCACTGTTTATTATCTATTACTGTACACATAACTTTTTTGTACTTCATTTTCCTTATTTTTAAGAGTGTTTGACCAGATGATCTCTGAAAGTCTCTTCCAAATCTGAATCTATGATCGAATCAACATATAGTAGTACTGTGTTTGACATAAGAATAGTGTAAGTGATTTATTTTTAAGCCATCAAAATAAAAGTCACTTCATCCTATTGTGATATGTAAGTTAAAGTAACTTTGTTCTTGATTGCTGAGCATTATTAATTTAGATAATAATGAAACATTAAAAAATATTTGCCCACCATTCTTCTAGATCAAATAGTAATGAGGCCAAAACTCAGGTAGAAACAGCAGCCATTAATTCATATATAAAGATCTCTGCAGGCAGCATGTTGACTTGACTTTAAAATGTAATTTTATGTTTTGTTATATTTTTAAAAAAATCTTTCCCAATTTTATTGAATATTTCCAAATTCATTTTAATCTGATTCAAACTTTACTTGGGATTACGAGACCTATGGGCTACATATTTGACATTTCTTTTCTAGATAATTCATTGTCCTCCCCCCCTTGGATATGTCCTTTTTTTTTTTTTTTTTTTTTTTTTAGACTACTTCAGCAATGGGTCAGGAATCTGGAAAACCTACTTGGCCAAAACCAGCTGGAGGCTATCAAACAGTAACAGGCAAGAGATATGGAAGGAGACATGCATATGTTAGTTTTAAACCATCTTTAACCAATCAAGAAAGAAGCTCAAGTCAACAGAGTAGTGAATGTGAAGGACTGGAACTAGATGATGTTCAAAAGAAAAAAGCATCATGTGAGTAATAATGTGAATATTTTGTGAATTATTAATGATTAATTGTTTAATATCTTTGAGATTGCATAAAGTTTAGTTTACGGTTTTCTGTAATTCTGAGTGAGCTGAGCTCTAAACATTTCACCACAGGACAGAAATTTTTTAAATCAAATTTAGTATTCTTAGTGTTTTAAGAAAGGGCAAATAATTAAATTATAAGTATACTGTCATATCCCTTCAAAAGAGTGCTCCATGATATTTATAAAATCATACTAGAATCCCTTAAAGTTTTAAGGTATAATTAGGTACTATATAAAAAAACCAAAGAACCTAGTTTGTCGAGTAATTAGCCATGTGACCTTGGGAAACTTACTTTAATTCTCTTAATCTTATTTTCCTCATTTGAAAAATAGGAAGGTAAAACAGTTCTCTCATGTTATAATAGTTATAATAAGCTCTCAATCTGGGTTGTCTTATCTATCTTCCAAAACATCACAGAAATGAAGTCTTTATCAGCCCTGACAGTTGTTTTATTTTTCTAACCTATTGGAACACCTGAAGCATCAGGATAGAGCAAGTATATCTCATATCTTTGACATTGTTAATAATTAAAAGTTTTTTCTTTTATTGAGATAAAATCTGCTTCCCTGTAACTTCTAGACATTGATCCTACTTCTCTCTCTATTACAACAACACAGAATAATTTTATATCTACTCACAGCCTTTCCAGGTATTCTGAAAAGTTAATTTAAGAAAATGCTATGAACTCATTTTTCTCCCTCTTGCATTTACTTTCTGTTTCCTTGATTTAATTCTTATTCCTAAAGATATCTTTAATAAATACCAAAATTTTTTGTTGTTAGACTTCCCTAAGTATTGCTATTTTAAAAGTACTTTAAAGATGGTTCCCTTTGATTTCATTCTTTGGGTTGTAATTTTTTTTCCTTTGGACATGAGCAAATCTAACTCCATAGTTTTTCAAGATGTCAAATTAAAGTTATTATTATTATTGCTATTTTTTTCAATAATTACTTCTTATAAGCCATATCTAGCAATTTATTGAATAAAAAAGTTTAATGTTCTGACAAGCCAACCAAAGTCATTGTCCATTTTCTTGTCTGCTGAAAAATATCAATGGTGGGAGCTAAGTGAAAAAATAAATTGTAGTCTTCTAATAGAGGAGATTGACAAAATGTGATGATGTGAACAGGTTTATCGTTGTGAACTTTTTATCAAGTTAATTATTCGAGTTTTCAGCTGGAGTTGTAAAAGACCCACTCCCACTCCCTCCCTCAAAAAATATAGATGAATTTAGGGGAGTACTGTTCTTAATAAAATAATTGTGGAAGCAAGTGGACATGATAGGTAAGTGTCTTATAGAGAGTTCATTCATAGAGTTAAATGGATAGTTGGCTGCTATAGATTTCTCATTGTATATTTATTATTTAATCATATTTTATTATCTTTCTCTAAATATGTTTTCTTACATTCTCCTATGAAGGCTGCAACCCACTGGTTCAAGTTCGCCCTTCTTTATCAGGCATACCTTTATTAGAAAATGCTGGAGCTGAAATTCCCATTTGTAGAGCAGCATTGACTCAAGCTACTGAGAGAAGTCCATCACCATTTTCTTCTATACATCATAGTTTGGAAGGCAGTGAGACTTCAGGGAGCAGTTTGAATATTAATAATAATTCTGAGTACTCGTCAAGGTATACTCCAAGAAAGTATAATGTTTCATATGTCAAAAATGGAATTGCTTTTGTAAATATTGACTCTTATGAGCCAGATAGCAGTGATGGAGAGGACAATAGCCAAATTGGTGTTTCCGGAGTTAAAATGGAAACTGGCAAATTTCAGGAAACATTGGATGATATGCTGTCTGACCTGGAAAAGGGGGTAGATTCTCTCAGTGGTTTACAATCTAAGTTCTCCACTTATAATTTAAAAGAAGGGTTTGAAGACAGAGCCCCAACATCACTAGTGAAATGTTCCAGTAGTGATACTGAATTTGCACAACACAGTGACAGGACACTTGAGAGTTCTTCTGCCGAAGATGAAGCTGTTGCAAAGAAATACCTAAACTATTCCGGTTGTGAGAGACAGAGGAAAAATTTATTTGAAGTCCCAATCAGAACTCCGGTGGATGTTCATAATGAACTAAATACCAATGATGGAAAGAAGAACCAGGGAAATTCATCTGAATTAGTAGTGAGGCCCAAAGTTAGAAAACAGGCAGGTTCAAGCCAGTTGGACAGGAAAAATCTTTTTAATAGTGATGAAGATGAAAAAAGCAATATCGAGAGGTGGCAAGAGAACTCAGAAGCTGAGGAAATCCATTCAGAAGGTCTTTTGAGAAGCTTTAAAGACAAAAAAAATTCAAGCATGTTCTTTGACCCAAGAGACTATGATGGTGCACAAAAGAAAATGAAATATAATCAAATTAAACCAGAAACTGTAACTGTTCAAGAAAGGCAAGCCATTGTAGATGATAACACCTTTTGGAATAGTTTTGAAGATTATTGCAGATACTACTACAAAGGTGAAGATAGGTAAGCCTTTCCTCTCAAATAGAAATAGAATTCTATTTTATAATTTTGTTGAATGAAATGATTTCCCCTAGAAAGCATGAATTAAATTCCCAGTTGTCTGCTTCCTTGGTCAAAGAATGAGCTTTTACTAAGATAAGAGGGAAACAGTCTCTGTCCTCAAAGAGTTGGGCCACTGTCTACTACTCCAATTGATTAAACCTTAACATTGCAGAATTCTTACTTAAATAGATGTATTGAAACCTGTCAAAAATCACATTTCTTTTAAATATACTGCAGAATTGGATATGAAAAAAATGAGTTGTAAATGGTGATTGAGATGCATATAAAAGTTTTTAAATCTAGGTAAGATGTTGCATATTTTATTAGTCTAAAGTTGACCTATTGCAGAAGCATTTTTGTTTTAAAGAAAAGCGAAAACTTAGTTCATTTGCTCTGAAAACTGAGAGTTTTTGTTTAATTTTTCTGCTTAGCTAATTTGCCTTTTTCTTCCCTAACACCTCTGCTTTTTTAATACTTTAATTGCCTTGGACAATACTGAATTTTTTTCTAGAAGCAATTAAATGCCCTTAGATGAATGAAGATTCCTTCTTCCTAAACCAGGGGTCCTCAAACTTTTTAAGTAGGGGGCCAGTTCACTGTCTGTTGGAGGACCATTTTACTATAGTAAAAACAAAAACTTTGTTTTGTGGGCCTTTAAATAAAGAAACTTCATAGCTTTGGGTGGGGGGGGGGGGGGATAATCCTCAGTTGCCGCATCTGGCCCATGGGCCGTAGTTTGAGGACCCCATAATTTCATATTTCCACTGTGAGTTTTTATACTGTTGTTCTTTGATAGAACATAAATAGAGAACAGTTCTTTTTGTATTATTTTCTTATGTTAGTCCTAGTTTAACATTTATTGATTATATAATATGTTTAATGAACAGACTGAGGTATGAATTAACCATTTCTGATCTGAAAAGAGCTTATATTCTAATAGCTGTCAATGCTGAGAAAAATAAAAGTCAATGAATTTGTGGATAATCTCAAGACAATATCCAATCAAGAGAAATGGAAACTAGGGACTATTGTTTTTAAAATTCTTTTCTAGTAAATAAAAAATTGATTAACAAGCAGAACTTATTTTTTTCCTTTTAAATATTGAATCTTTAGTTGTTATAGGAATTCTTAGATTTATAATTGAAAGGCATGTTAGAGATCATGCAGTTTAACCTCCCCCCTCCTTTCAGAATACTTCTTAATAATTTTTCTTAATATAATTCTTAAATAGTATGCCATTATGTGTTGTCAAACTCAGGATTTTAATTTGGAATAAAAAGTTTGAAGACAGAAGAATGAGGAATGGGAAATTTTCTTTAGTCAATATAAGCTTTTTTTCAATCTTGTTGGTGATGTATTAGCTTATTGAGCCAATACTTGAAAGGCTATCTCAAATCCTAAATGACAGAGTCTAACTGCAGCATTCTGACTTAAGCAAGCATTTTGAAACATCAAAACATTAGTTATTTCTTATACAAAGTTATCAGAAAACAATATAAAAAAGAATGGAGTTGTACTTATAATTGAGATTCTGCTTAGATGTGCATAAACAAGCCTTTAATATAACAAATATGCACTTTAGTAATTTACTTCAACAGCCTATATGATTTCCAAAAGTAATTCATTTTTTCTTCTCTGTCCCCTTTTCTCATTATTCTACTTTAACTCCTCACACCCTCCCTTCTCTCTACTCACTTGGATTTTACTACTAGCTACCTGTGAAAGTGTTATAGCTTTTTCAGTTTAACAGTAGCAGATCATTGAAGAGGAAAGCATAGGAAACCCATCATGAGCAGTCTGAGAAGAGAAATATAAATGATGCAAGCTTCATTTGACTTTTAAGGGTGTTTTTGTTTTTTTGTTTTTTTTTTTGCTTTGTTTCATAAAAATTACCTTTGGTTATATTCTATTTTTAAAATATAAACAAAATATAAACAAAAATAGTTATTTTCTTTAGATAATCCACATATATTTTCATGAATGCATACTTCCTTTTTCTTCCTGAAGAACTCCCTAAGTATTCACCTAAATCACAATCAACATATTAACACTATTTAGGATAATTACAACTCTGGTATAAAATTACTGTGGCTGTTCTACAGGAACTGAACAATTCACTGTTAAATTTGGAGTGCAAAAAGGAATTTTGATAATCACTTGGACCAGAAATCTAAAGTTAATATCCTGAATTTGACAAATACGAAATAAAATGGTCATTTCAATTTACAGAGTTAGGACAGGAAAAGTTTTACATGAAATTGTACTTTTCCCATTAATATAAGTTGAATCTGTAGCTTTCAGAACTGTCCTTCATCCTCTCTGCTTATTTCTGACCTTCCCTCCCAAGATTTTGATTTTGATTTTGAAAGCCTCTTTTTATTATCTCAGTTTCTATGGAGTGTTCACAAAGGTGCTAATATGTTTTTTAAAACAGCTACACAAGGATGACTGGATTTCACATTCATTCAATCTTAGTTAGAAAAGAGGTCTTCTACTACCCTACCTGAAATACAAATTCTCTCTCTAACCTTTATGACAAATATTTATTTTTTTTAAATCTCTTATCATCAAGGCAATGTTCTATAAATTTTGGGAACATAAAGTTATATAATATACAGTTCCTAAACTCATAGTGTTTATAGTGTACCATATGTTACATAACATTTCACTTACTTGAAATCCAACAGTCTGACAAGCTAAACTGATGGGGTTCAGGAGAGAAATTACTGATTCAAAAGGTGAGATGCAAAGTGAAAGACCCTTGTGATAAATTCACAGTAGTATTCTTTTTGCCAAAAGGTACCTTTCTTTAAAAAAAGAAAAGGTTACAGACAAAATCCAACAGTGATTTTGTGACATGTTTTGGGAAGGGGCTATAGAGAGAAGGAAGAGGGGGAAAACCAGGAAAGAGTTGAGAGGAGATAAAGGATGTTTGAAGGAGAAGTTGGAAAGATTCTTGATAAAGAGGAAAATTATTTCAGAGTAGATGATCTGATTAAGGAATTTACATCTTTAGAGAGAGAACAAGCTGACTTGAGTTTCCATCAAAACTATCCAGGAAAAAGCCAGGAACCATGAAATAAACCAAAAAGATTCAAACATCCAAAACATATTATATATTTTTAAAATTTATATTCTGTTATTACATAATACTATACAACTGTCCATGCACTTAAAACCCATGCATTAAATTTATTCACAATGTGTATTATAATCCTCAATGAAAATTTATTTTTTGTACAATTCTAACAAGCTTAGTTTGTGATGATGGAGAAACTGAGGCAAGATAGAGATTAGAGAGTTTTTAAAATTTATTTGAAAGGGAGAGATTTACTGGGACCAAATGGATCCATGGTTTGGTCTCGGGGCTGAATGAGACTATGGTCTCCAAGAATCCAGCATCCAGCCAGCATCTACTGCCAATGCGAGTTCTCTGACATATTTATACACAGTAGCTAAACAGATATGGGAGGTGGAGTTTAAACTCTAGTGAGCAGGAATCTCCAGACAGGAACCATTAATTCAGTTCTGACAGATTAGGGGATAGGACCATAAATTCTAACAAACTAGGAGTTAAGAAAATGTCTCATTACAGATACAAAGTCTGGAGTCCCCCTTTCTGAGTTTACACATTGGCAATTTATAAGCTTTGAGCAAATAGCCCTGAGTTATATCAGTTTTAATGAAACCAAGGGGGTGGGGGAGTGCCACTAAGGGGATTGAGGCAAAACAATTAAGGAAACTGAGGCAGGACCAATTAGGGAAACTGAGGAAGAACAATTTAGGGAAGCTGAGTCAGGACAATAAAAGAGAATTGTAGCACAACAAGTTGTGCTTTCCAAAAACAACTCAATTCTTCCTTAACAATCATTCTGTGATAAGTGCAGTTTCTATCTACATTTTACAGGTGAAGAAACTGAGACAGGTTAAGTGATTTTCCTAATCATATAAGTACTGTGTGTCTGGTAAGAATTAAACCCAGGTTTTCTTGATACCAAATTTATAATTTTTCTGTGCTGCATTTCCAAACCCACAACTAATTGAAAATAGCAAGCAAGAAAGAAGTGGTCAGTGAAAGATAGAAACCTGTACTATAGTTACAATTTATAGAGAGTAACTAGATGGTATAGTGGATAAAGCATTGACCCTGGAGTTGGGAGGGCCTGAATTCAATTCCAGCCTCACACACTTAATACTTACTAGCTATTTTGACTCTGGGCAAGTCACTTAACCCCAATTGCCTCTCAAAAAAAACCCAAAACAATTTGTAGAATTTATTGTGGCCAGCTTTGAATACATGGGGAAAAGAAATGCAAATTCAGATATATCACAGAAGCCTGAAAGCATATTAGCAAACAGTCCATAAACATTTATTAAGAAGCTTCTATATGCAAAGCACTGTTCTAAGTGCCAAGGAACACAAAAAGAGTTAAAAAGGTCCCTGTTCTCAAGGAGCTTATAGTTCAATAGAAAAGTTTATAATCCAGTGGTAAGCTTACCAAAAAAAAAAAAAAAAATCAATCAGTGAACATTTATAAAGTGATAGGTAATGTAGTGGATAAGATCACTAGATCTTGCATCAGATGGTGTTGTGTAAAGTTCTTTGCTAATCTTAAAAGAGCTTTATAAATGTTGTTGTTTGTGCCAGGTACACATGATAGAGCCAACAATGAAACAGTCTTTGATTCCAGGATATGACATTTTATTCAGGAAAGCAAAACCAAAAAGTTTTCCATTGTATCAGTGAGATCTTTGAGAGAGGTTTTATGGAAGGACATCCTCATCATCAACATCACTTGTTGTTTTTGATGGATAATGGATTTTTTCCTATATCGAAACCATGAAATAGGAAATAATCATAAAGCAGTATCCACTCCATTTGAATTCATGACTCTTCCAAAATATAAGCTGATTTCTAGAAGGCAAGAAATAGATAGATTTTAGAATTATATCCACAGAAATTGAAATGATTTTTAAAATCTAAAAAAATTTTTTAAAGATAGAAACTGAAAATCGAGACCAGTTCATTCCACATTTTTTACTCTGTGTTAAGAACCACAAGCATAATACAAAGTATTACAGACATTCAAAGCAAAGACCTATCCCATTTTTGTTTGAACATTTACTAAAATCTACAGGACTCAGAAAAACTTACTTTCTCATACGGATATTCTTATAAAGGTAAATATAAAATTGTATCAAAATATTATCAAAATATAAAATTATTTTCACATATACATGTATTCTTTTTAGTCCTATAATCCTTAGAGTTAAATATGGTCTGTCCTTATTATATCCTTTTCAAGTTATGTATCCCAAAGATAATTCAGAATCAGGATATTACTGTCTCAACTTTGAATCTGTAAAGGTTGTTCCCAAAATAATTTTCTTAGAACCACAAAATTGTTTTTTAAAGTGTGTGTTTTACCTCCTTTTGCAGTGTTCTTACTAATAGATGCCCCTCTTCCAAATGCTTTCTTAAGTGAATAGTAAATAAAACTAGCCCATTTCTGTTAAGCTAGTTCATTATTTGACTTTGATGAATATTTATTTGCAACTTTAAGTAATGATTCAATGATTTTAAACTTTTGGGGTGAGAAAAGAACTTATTTTCAGGGGAATATTATCCTTTGGGGGAAAAAAAGGCAACTTAAATTCATTTCTTCTTACTCAAATTGATTTGTGATTTTATCTGTGTGGATATCTTATGGTAACACATCCTATCCAAACCCCCAGTCGTTTTGTTTAACCTTCATCTATGTCTGTTTATAAATTCAACACAGTAGGATCATCCAAATATGCTGAGAGCTTTCCTTGCTTTCTCTTGATATATAGCAAAGGAATTCATAAATGATCACTTTTTTCTTTTGCCTTGTGAACTGCTTATCTTTGTTGATCTTACTTTTTTGATGATATCCTTTATTCTGATTCTTCTTTGTAATTCTTTCTTTATGTGTGGCAGTCTAGTCACACTCATTATGTGTTTCTTCATTGACCTTTTAATGTGATATTAATTTTTAATTGTTCATAAATTCTTGTGTTCTAAGACTCATACTAATATATCTCTGGTAAACTATGGTTTTATAAGAGAAATGATAATTAACATTTTTTTTCCAAACCTAGGACAAGGAATATAAAAAAGTTGTTGTTAAAGCTTGACCAGCTCTTTTAAAAAATGTTCTCTTCATTAGTTTGCATATGTTATTTTAAAGATTTATTTAAAATCTCTACTCTCTTCTAGTCCCCAGGCTTTTTAATGGATTCTACTACTTTAGAAAATCATTGGAGTCATTAAGTACAGGCTTGCCCATTTCTACCTTAAAGTACCTTGCATGTACACAAGTCCTTCCTTCTCTCCTTTGCCTTAGAAAAGGATATTCCTCTTTCTTCCTGAGACCTATTCTTCTGCTTTTGCCCTTACTATCACTTTTTCCTGCTCCTTGAAGATGTTATAATTTTTCTCTCCTGTTTCCCTAAATTTCATCTTCATGTAGTTCTCCTTTGCCTTCTAAACATGCACAAATACTGTCTTGGGAGATGGGAAGTATTTCTTTGCCCTTTTCTTGATCCTAGCATTTTCCTGTTTCTTTCCTCTCCAACAAATCTCTTTTTGACCTCCTGCAATCTAATATTTTTCATCCTAATGGAATTTAATTCTGGAATTCATCAAAGAAATCCCTTTCAGCTGTTCCAGGAACTTCATTTTGATTCCTTGTTCTATTTGACCTGTGTCCCAGTGGTGAGGTCAGGATTACAGTTCCTAGTTTGAAATAATATGTGACAAATTCACAATGGCCATTCTCCTTGCCAGAAGGTAGCTTTATTTAGGGAAAGATGTTACAGACAAAATAAGAGGTAAAATAGGCACCAAGGTGGCAAATATGAAATAAAATTGAGAGAACAATAGGGTTATCATCATTGTAAAAAAACAAAATATTTTACCAAGAACACCACTGACTCACTGATGAATGCAGTAAAGATTTATTTTATATTCTTGCAAGAATGGGTATCTAGGTAAGTAAGTAGACACATCTTTGAAACTCCAAAGACAGCATTTTGTTTCCTATCCTGAAGCACAAGTATTTCCTCCGATTCCCCATTAATTGGATATTACAGAAGTTACAAGACATGAGTCTCCTCCCCTCATTATATCACTAGATCCTGCCCTAAAGGACTTTACATTTTAGAAGGGGAAAGGTAACAGGAGAGCTAGGAGCAAAAGAAAAAAAAAAAGATTCTTTTCAAATCTCAGACCACCCCCCACCCTCCCATTACAAAAGTCAGTCCATATCCCCAAAGAGTTTACATTATTTTGGGAGAAGATAACCTTCACCCTTCATTATTCCTTGATGTCCTTGTGGGTTTCAGTTTTCTAATTGAAGTTTCATTTCTCCAATTTAATTTTCATATCTGTGGAAACCAAATGCCCATCCATTTCTCATATTATCAAGGAAAGAAGTTTGAAAGAATCCACTAAAAAAATATGCCCATGACGCCTGGGTTGGCCATTGAGTGGCAAGTTAAATCCATAGAAGAATTTAGTAGACCAATCAGAATTAGCTATATAGTAGGGAGAAAGATGCCATTATAGAGAAGACACTGTGTGGAGGAGAGAGAGAACTTCATAGCAGTCTTAGTCCTAAAAAGGAGTCAGTAAAGATCTTCATCATGAGTATATCTTTTATAGGGAAAATATGACCTGGGGAGTTTTTTAGGATCAGGGAAGAATTTGATGGCTAGAATACCTGGCAAATCAGGTCCCAGACCTGTCAAAAAGAAATACTAATCAATATCTCAAAAAGTAGTTTAAAGATGTCAAGAGGTGAGAGAATAGACAATGGAGGTTGATAAAAAGTTCCATCCTCACAATCACTCTACATTAATAGGATGGTCAGGGAATTGGTCATATCTGATAATAGCCATTTGGGCTTCTTCCTGACGCCGGAAAAGAATTCACATCACCACTACATTCATCAGTTTCTGTGATAATTCACTCATTTTCCTAACTTTCTTATTACTGGCATGGCTCCTTTTTTTTATCAGCTAAATATAAATTTACCCCAAGTTTAGACCTGAACTCTGTCCTTTTCTTTATGTTTCTCCTCTTGAATATTTCAATATCTCTTGCAACTTGACTAATTATTTCTTTGTGAAAAATTCTTAAATCTGAATCTCCAGCCTGGGTTTCATTCTACTTTTTCAGATACCTGGTTATTTCCATATGCAAATGTCACTTCAGACTCACAAGTCCATGTGAGTTTGTATTCCATGTTCTCATTAGAACTTCCTTGGTTCTATGACAAAAATCACCTAAGCTTAAAATTTCAGTTATTTTGGATTCATTCTTTTAATGATAGCAGTGTTTTCCAACCTAAACTCTACTGGAAATTGGTAAATACTTAGTGATAGAAACCAGAATCCCTCTCCACCATCTGAAAGCTTACCAGACAAATTTTTGTCATTACTATTCAATCATTTCAGTCTTGTCCAACTCTGTGACCCCATTTGGGTTTTTCTTGGCAGAGATACTAGAATGGTTTGCCATTTCCTTATCCTGCTCATTTTTATACATTAGGAATTGAGGCAAACAGGGTTAAGTAATTTACCCTGGGTTCCACATTAATAAGTGTTAGAGGTCAGATTTGAATCCTTATCTTCCTGACTCCTGGCATAGTGCCAGAGTGATTGGGACTGAAGCCTAGCCCATAAAACTTAATATATTTTGCAAGGTTTTAGTAATCAAAATTTGCATTCCTTTGGGAAGGTTAGGATATGATACTCATATCCATATGATACCCTATATGGATAGAAGGAAGGGAAGGGAAAGAAGAGAAGAAAAGGAGCTGTCTTGCCCAATTGGCCAGTTACAGTTTAGTGAGGCAGCTCCTACTCTTTCTCTCCAAGATTTTTATTATAACACAGGTCTGTCTGTTTTCTTTTCTTTCTCCTTTCCTACCTTTTCTCCATAGGATTTCATACCTGAGGGCTCTGTCTAAAGGAATGTAAACTTTGATTATTGAAACTTCACCCAAATCTTATTATTTATAGGCCAGGATCTAGCCTTAAACCTGAATCACTCTGGTTCTCATTGATTGACCAATAAGTTTCAGGCTAAGCCCCATTTGGCCTAATTTAGGTCTTTTTTGTCCCCTAATGAATGTAAATAGCTGTTGTTTCTATTTTGGCCAGAAACCTTGAGAGGCTTCCTCTCCCAGACTGATTTTTTTTCTCTTTTATTAGGTAAAAGAAGCCATGCTCTGCCTCAGATCTTACTAGATTTAGTGATTGGACATTGTCTCAGCTAAACTGAAATTTTTAAAAGACCTAAACTTAAAATGATTAATATTTCCCAGTGAATTCATGGCCATTTCCAGTATTCCTGATCTATAGCTGGACGTAAATGGCTCTGGAGGAGAAAGTGAGGCTGGTGACGTTGCAAAGTCCTCCCTTACTTAAATCCAATTCACCTGTGTATTTTGGCATCACTTCCCAAATGTCATGTCCTCTTTGAGAATGAAAGGCAAACAACAGCAAGTCTATACTCTATTTACTGGTCCACTTGGGCCACTGAACTGCTTACAAATAATAAAACTCACTGAGCTACTTGTCTGAAGTAATAAGGACCTGAATTAATGTGGCGGAGAGACTGATTTTGATTTTCTTTTTTTAAAAGAAAAACAGGGAACACAAAAGACAACTGGAGTTTTTTTGGGGGGTTGAGGGAATGGTGAATAGACTATATCAAGTTTTGTTTTTAGGATGTTTAAGGTGAAGGAAAGCAAACATCCGAAAGAGAACTTCTTAACTGGGCTTGTTGAAGGCATGAAAGTAGAGGTTAAGAGAACGATCAAAAATTTGTTACAGATTTTTGTGTTACCTTCCTTCAGTTATCCTTTTATCTTTCCTGTTATCTTTAATACCCTAGGGAGGTGATAATTGTAAGATAAGTTACAGTTATACAACAGACATATTGGTTTTTGACCACTGGGACTTTCTTTGAATTGAAATTTTAAAATTTTCAGAAATCCTGAAAAGTGCTAGTCATGCTCTCCTGTATATTATGCTTCAGCTGCTGCTGGTATTACTATTACTCCTATACTAGCACTACTACAACTACTGCTTCTGCTACTGCCTAATGCTGCTGCTGCTGCTACTACTACTGCTGCTGCTGCTATTGCTACTAGTAATAAAAATAACTAGGATTTATGTCGTACTTTAATATTTTTAAAGCACTCTATATCTGTTATCTCAGTTTACCCATATAAATATAACCCTGTGATTTAGAGTCTATTATTATTCCCACTTTACAGTGGCTAATCCAAGGGTCACACAGCTATTAAGTGAGTAAGGCAAGATAAGAACTCAGGTCTTAATGACTTTAGATCCAACCACTGTATTCACTTTATCACCAAAGGGCAATACTCTGTGATAAAGGAGGATGAATTTTCAAAAAAAAAAAAAGTCATAGTTGATTATCATACAATTGTCTTGACTTTTTCCAGAAAAAGACATTTAAATAATGAATGTTAAAGCTTGACATTGGCAATAATTTAATTGTGAATTGTGAGATTGTTGGGATTGGTAATCATGTGCATATCACAGGGGGAAAAAAAGAATGACAGTGATCTTAAGGTTTTTTGTTTTGTTTTGGAAAGAGTTGTTTTTTGAGTCATAGAGAATTTTACACATAGCCAAGTATGATCTACACCCAGGTGGGTGGTCTTCATACATCAGCTACTTTGAAGCTGTATCTCTCCATGAAAGCAGCTTTTCCCACCACTTTCTGTCCTTTAGGCCTAATACATTTCAAATTATCTCTGCTGTTTTTTCAAAGGTCAGGCTAATATTTTTATGTTTTATTGGTATCATCTTTTAGGTAAGAGGAACATTGAATCTAATTATTTAAAATGTTACCATGTTGAATATGCTTTTATGTTTGGGAAATTGTAAAAGACTTATTTGGAACCCATTGAAAATACGAACAACTAATCTAGATATTATATTATAGTTGTGAAGAAAAAATATTAATGAAAGTTTTGTAGATTTTGCTTCATGTTGTTTTTATATTTAATATGTTTGTATTTCTTTATATATGTTGCTACACTTATAGAAAATCCATTCAAATTTATATGTAATTAGTTAAACATAAATTTTTCTGATCTTGGATGATAGCAAACTATATTATCCAGTGTATACTATAATATATGGTTAAAACTATAAGAGAAATATCAGATGGCCAATCATTACCCATTTTTTCCTTTGTGTCATAAATTTGCAGTTCAGAATGCAGTGATGGAGAGTGGTCTGCTTCTTTGCCTCATTTTTCTGCTAGAGAAAAAGATCAGTCATCAAGTGATGAAAGCTGGGAGACTCTGCCAGGAAAAGAGGAACATGAACCTGAGCTACAGAGTAATAGTAGTGGTCCTGAAGAAGAAAACCCAGAATACTCTTTCCATACAGGGTATGTTGAATTGTACTCCACCCACCACCCACTACACAGTTTGTTTATATATATATATTTCAAAGGAGTAGGAATTTTATTGATCATATATTTCATATAGCATTAACCCAATAATCAATTGTTACTGAAGTTATAAATGTTCAACATCCAACCTCCCCCTTCAAAACAAAACAAAAACCCAATCATTTATTCAATTCCAAAGTGATTAAATTGAAAACATGGATGGTTTTAAGTACATGTGTTTAATGATTATATATTCTGCTCTAGTAAAAGTACCAAATCATAATAAAGAAATAGATATTTTTAGATAAAAGAATATTATAGTAGGATACTTGTGAAAAGTGAGATTTGAGTTGTATAAGTGACGGGTCATTTTGGTGGTTTCATTTTAACCGAGTTATCTGTATTGGAGAAGAAATTTTCAAGACTCACTAGAGAATTCCCTATGCTGTTGAAATTACAAACAAAAATAATAAAAATCACAAATGACATATTAACATTGTTTCATTAATCAGTGCCAGGTTAACTCATGAGTAGTTGGTGGGGGGAAGAGGATTAGAGTAACCTGTGATTTTGATACCCCAAAAAGACATAAAGTTGGGACATCTGCTCGAGGCACTTCAGTAACCTCTTTTTTTTGTACTGTGGATATCCACCATTAAGAGTTGTTGCCATTCTAAACAGGATAGTCTTGAACACACATGCAAAGGAATTACCCTAGAGAGTATATCTAAATAGCATATCTATTTTTCAATTTTCTTTTGTACAGTTACCTGCTTCATATCTTTGTCATATTATTTCTCTTCCTCCAGCTTTATTTTCCTCATCTTACTTAGAGTGCTAGTTCCTATTATTTCTTAACATGAAATCAAAGTCAGGATAATACTAAAATCCATCTCTGTTCTCTAAGCAAGTGAAGGAAAGTAGTTCAATATATATTGAGTGGCATAAGAGAGCAAGCCTTGGATAAAAAGGATACACAAATTATCTAAAAGAATGCCACTAATGAAATGTGATTTAGATGAAATAGAATGCAATATTACTTAAATAGAAAGTTTCTTATATAATTTGGGATAAAGCCTACCTTAGACACTTATTAGATATGTGACTCTGGGCAAGTCACTTAGCATCTCTCAGCCTTGGTTTCTTCATCTGTAAAATGGAAATAATAATAGTATCTACCTCACATGGTTGTTGAGATTCAAACAAGGTCATAGATGTAAAATACTTCATAAAATTTTAAATATTGTATAAATGAGTTTTATTATTATAAAGATGGACTTTTTTAAAAGGTATAGCTTAGTTGTTTTTAACTTTATTTTTTTAAATAACAAGTTTGGTTCATTGTATTATAGTGTATGAATTTGCACTATATCTGTTCACAAGCTTTGAGAATATGCATTATACAGGGTCTCCCAAAAATCTTATTAGTGCTGTTTTAAATTAGCTTTAAACTGGATTAACACTTTGGGGACAGTCTACATGTGGCAAGATGTTCTTGAAATATAAAATTTTATTTTACTCAGAATTATTTCAGCTAGCCTTTAAAGTTAAGAGTTTCCTTTTGTGCTTTAATGCCAGTATATATCTTTTATATCTTGAAAATACAAATTTCCTTAATGAATGAGCACCATTAAAAGTAAACTTCTAAAAGATTTGTAAAGATTAGTGTTATAAAAAGCAGACTTTTCTGGGGAAGTTGACAAGATGATTGAATAAGATGTTGTATATCAAACTCCTCTCCTATTTATCACCTCAAAACCACAAGAAATGTTCCACAATTTTTTTTAAAAAAAGGAAAGATGAAAGAAAAAACTCATAATGAAAATCCCATAGGAACAATAATGCAGAGACTAAGGAAATAAGTAAATTTAAAAAGACTTCTTAAGGCAGTAAAGCTTGTGAGGTAAAAAGAAGACAAGCAGAAAATGGAAATGACTGCCATGATTACACTCTTACACATCCAGAAATGAAAATGAAACTATTCTAACCTCAGGATTTGCTCAGTAATTAATAATTAAAATACAAATTAAATCTGGAGGCATAAAAAACAATTTGACAGTGGAATTGACGTTTTACATCCGGAGGAGTAAGAAACCAAGAAAACTTGGAGCAAATGCCAGACCATTCAAATTTGTCCCAAGTTCTGATTTTTCCAGATTTTACTGACAATTCTAGGAGGATCAAATATATTTTATCTTTATGAACTTTATTTTTCAGTTTATTTTGTAAATCTTTGGAACTTTATTTTTCATTTTCTAGAAATAAGCTATATATACAAAAGTTGAAAGGTTTAATACAACAGTAGGAAAAGAATGAAAATGAAAAATATGTATAATGACAAAAAGAGTTAGAGAAGATTAAAAAACTGTATAATTAGAAGACTTATGTAGGATTTTTACAAAGCAAAGCAACTGACAATGACAAAAGAGCTCAGTGAAACAATTTAAGGTTTCCTTGGCCCTCAGAAAAATATAGTGAAACAAAAAAAGACAAGTTTGTATCAGTAAATAATAAAAGGAATTTAGTCAGAAGAATTTAAATTAGAGGACAGAGTATGCTGTGAATTCACCTAGAAATGCTGAGCTCCAAAACTTAGTGGCCAAAGAAAAAGTCTTTGAAGCACCCAGTATCAATCATACAGAAGTTGTAGGGAAAAAAAAAAAAAAGAAAGATAATCTTGTAATAAATGCTTGATGGCTATTTATAACAATATAATCTTAGGAGGAGGGAGGAAAAACATATGGGAGAAAAGATGGATTTTAATAGAGTGATTTCCCAGGCTTTCCAAGCAAGGTGAAGGTCAGCAGAATTTTGGAATACCAACTCAGTGGGCCTAAAAAAAATGTACAAAAGGTAAACAGAACAAAATATTTTGAAAGTTCTAAGAAATTAATCAGTACATGCAATCATGGTATAAGGAAAAGACAAGACCATTTTCACTTGGTAGTCCCATCTTGCCTGTGGAATATTGAAGATAACAAAGAACAATAATCTGTGGCTTTCGGTGATTAGACAAAAGTGCCTAAGAAAAGGCAAAGAGGAAAAAGGAGCATGAAAAGGGACTTTTAGTATTTCCTGAAATCATGGTACCGTACGTAAAAGGTTATTCTAAAAAAAAAAAGAGAGGGGAGACTAAGTTAGGAAAGGAAAGCTAATTAGCTATATGCCTATCTGGGTTGAGAAAAAAAAGGATGGCGGTTATTTGTAGGAGGCTACTACATGGGTTACTTTTGGTAAAGCTAGTCACAACAGCATAGGGCTGATGTTTTTTTGTTTTAATACAGTGATTTGAGTTGGAGCTAGGAAGAGAAATAATGACATGATTTGAGAGAGACAGATGAGACTGTGTGTGGCTTATTTCATGCAACATAAGCTGCAGGTAATGAATGCAAATTTTTAAAAAATTAATATCACATGGGGGCAGCTAGATGGCGCAGTGGATAGAGTACCAGCCCTGAAGTCAGGAGGACCTGAATTCAAATTTTGTCTCAGATACTTAACATTTCCTACCTATGTGACCCTGAGCAAGTCACTTAACCCCAATTGCCTCAGCAAAAAATAATAATAATAATATTATCACACCATTTGATGAAGGGAAAACAGACAGCTGTTATAACCTTGAATAAGCGGAACTTATCCTAAAAAAAGCAAAGTTGCAAAATGAATTCAAAACTAAAAATCCAAATTTGTTTCATACAAGAATATCAGTCAAAATTTTAAAATTCGTAAGAAGTTAAAATGAAAGGTGGGAAGAAAAATTATGTTTCAACTGAATAAAAACAAATAGGAATGATAATTATTTTAATAAGATAATAAAAATATTCTTGAGAAACAAATAAGAAAACTTATAAAGGCACCATAGATAGGAAATTATGTATTAAATATATTTAGAGACAAACATACACCCACACACACATATACACAACACACACATATACATACCAAATGTCATATAGCATCTAAGTACTTAAAAGAATAGCTTTCTGAATTTCAAAAGAGACCTAGATACTAAGATAGTAATTGTAGATGAACAGCTTCACTTTCAATCACCTCTATTAGAAATCTAAAGAAGGATCTTGGCAGATGTTCTAGATCATTGGCAATTACTGAATTAGAATCTGAAGACCTTCAAGATCCTTAGGATCATCTAGAGCTAGAACAAACATTAGGGTCCACCTGCTTCCCAATGCCCCCATTTTACAGATGTGGAAGTGAAGTTTAAGAAGGCAAGTAACTTGCCCAAGGTGTCACACAAACAGTGAGCAACAGAGGTAGGGTTTGAACCCAGTTCCCCTACTTCAGAGTCATTCCTCTGTCACTTTTATTGTCATTTCTCATAGAATCTTTAAATATTGTACTGGCCTAAAGATAGATCATAAAAAATGCACAGGTAAATGCAAAAAAGTAAAAACTTTAAATCCTTTGTATACTCTTATAGATAAAAATTAAAAACAATAAGAAATATTAATAAAATACTTAATTGTAGATTCAATGTTATGCTTAATGAATATTACTAAAAATCATAAAAATTATAAATATATGAAATAGAATGAAAACAATGAGACATACCAAAATTTATTCAATATGGATAAAATAAGCCCTAGTTGGATTTTTTTCCCCCAGTTTTATAGCATTATATTTTTTGAAATATATGCAAAGATACTTGTCAGCATACTCCTTTGCAAAAATCCTGTCTTCTAAATTCTTCTCTCTCACTCCTTGTCTACTCCAACCCCAAAACAACAAACAATTCAATAAAGGTTAACATGTGCAATTCTCCTAAACATATTTCCATATTTGTCAGGCTGAGGCCCTAAGTTTTTTTGTTTTTTTTTAAAGCATCTTAGAACCCACACTAGTAAGAAAGATAAATGAATTTGATTATGCATTTTTAATCTGGAAAATAAAAAAAAAAACTTTTTCTCAAAGAATTGCCAAAGTAGGTATTTTGAAAATTCACTGAATGTTTATTAAGGATCGATTATCTACTCTGTGCAAGGCATTTGCAAGTTACTAAAATACAGTGACAAAAAGAAAGATAATCTTTATCCTCACAGAGCTTCTATACTATAAACAGTATGCAATATTTACACAGATAAGTATATACATGATATTTAATAAGAGTCCCGAGTCCCAAATACCAACACTTGGAGGAGGGAGTCTGGAAAAACTTTTGGTAGGAAATAAAATCTAACCTGAGCCTTGAAGGAAACCAAAGATTTTGAGAGGTAGCATTTAAGAGGGAGCACATTTCTGGAACTTTAGGACAGCTTATACAATTATATGAAGGCAAGAAATGGAATTCTGAATTTGGAAATACAACCAATAAAGTAATTTAATTGGACCAATGAATATGAGAAGGGAAGTAAAATGAAATATGCCTGTAAAGTTTGTTTGGAGCCTAATTGTTAAGAACTTAAAATGGAAAGCTTTTATTTGATCTTGTAGACAAGAAAGTCATTGAAGCTTCATAGAGCCTGTGATTTAAGAACATCTATTTGGCAGCTATTTTAAAGATGTGCAGATATTAGAAGGGGAAAAAATGGAAAAATTCACAATTAAAAAGGAAGAAACAATTGGGTATAGTATTTTATTTAGAATCTGAATTTCAATACTTTGAATGTAAACTAGTTCACCTAGCTTAATATAGCAGATGTGGCCTCTAGTTTGATTAATGAAGTGTGTTTTCAATCTGCATCAGAGCTTCCTCCAAGAAGTTCTATGGGTGGATATCCTATAGATCAACCGTGACCCTGTCTCTGACTGGATTTTCTTGGCCAAAACTACTAGCAGTTTCAGGCATGAGCAGAAAAAGGTAGCTTGAATCAAGAAAGAAAAGAGTGAGGACTTCTTGTTTTTGAGGGCCTTGGCCATCAGAAACAGAGTGGTCTCGCTTGTGAAGGGGAGTACAGGCAGTTCCAAATAACTGTGTCTTAAAAGCTGTAGTTTTAAAGTGTAAAGAGTCAAGATTGTTGTTTTGCTAGTTAGGAGTTAGCTCTAAGTATTTAAGTACTTAAATGTAACTTATTTTTCTTTTGATGTTTTGGATCTCGTGTGAGAGGGAAGACAAGATACAGACAAATATATCACAGAAAATATTAATGTTTCCCAAAAGACAATTAGGAAGACATCAATAAATAACAACTGACATTCTTTTTTTCATCTTTATAAAAATGACATTCTTTTTTTCATCTTTATAAAAATGACTTATGTACAGATTAAAGGTGTGTCCTTGATGAAAATGTGAAAGAAATATATGAGCTTTTATAAATTTTTCTGCTTTCAGATCACATCTAAAGAATGTCACTAAATTGACTGAAAGTTACAGAGAATACAAAATTCTGCTGTGTTTTTGTTGTTTCTCTTAAAATAGTGTTAGTCAGCAGAATAGAATGGAATTTTAAAGGATGCTCTTCAACTGTGAGTCTTATACATGTATTAAAATCTTATAAGATTCTTTGCTGACACAGCCATATAGAGTAAGCAAGACATCAGTGTCAAGTGAGATATAAAACAAGGGGCTAAATGTTTGTCAAAAGTTTTTACCATGAAGGATATCTTATGCCAAGGTCAAGGTGGAAGAATTCCATTTAAATGGTGAGATACGCCAGATGCTCGTGCTAATTGCATTGTCTCCAAGTGTTATTTTGCCTCCTCAGTGAGATTTATCATTATTCAAAAGAAGTCAATATGATGGTCTCTGTGGAGCAAAGTAAATTAATAAAAAGTTCTTAAAGTCAATATTATGACATACAGTTGAATGGCTAATCCTTTGAAATTACTGTGTATGTCCCTGGGAAGAAGGTTGACCTGGATCTAGGTTTGAATAGGAATTTTTATTTGTTTCTATTTTTCTATTCTTATTGTCCAGGGCAGCTACTTGTTAGTAACTGAAAATCATAGAGACTTGTTTGAAAGATTTTACGTTGATTAAATAAGTAATGTGTGTCAGAGGCAGAACTTAAACCCATTCTGTGACTCCAGATTCACCTTTCTTTATGCCCTATCATGTTGTCTCTGAATGCCTTGAAAAAGAAGGCACTTAAATAAAACTTGATTGAATTTTATTGAATCACTTCCTTGTAAGAAGTTACATAATGATTATTAATAAAATAAATGAGCAGAAAATGCGATAGATTGATTCTTTATGGAAAGCGAGAAATTAGTTATGCAGATAGCATTTTCCTTTCCCCTCCCACGTCCCCCCAAAATCTGTACTTGTACCTGTAAAGTATAAAAAAACCTATAAGAAAGAAACCCTTCCGAACATTGAGTTTGAGAAAAAGCTGTTGAAGAACATGTTTAAAAATCACACCAGATGAGAAAATATGGCTGGTTAGCAGTCTGTATTAGTATAGAAATACTTATGAGATCAATGACATACTGACCTATGCTCATAGATTTAGAGTTAGATCTCTTGTAGTCTTATCTTTTTATTTTACAGGTAAGGAAATAGAACTCCAAAAGTTAGAAACTTGATGGAGGATACACATGGAAGTAAAGCCAAAATTCGTGCCTAGTTCTTCTGACTCTTATAGATTTTTTTCTTCTGTTCTATTTACTTAAGATTTCATACTTAGTGTATAGATAAAACAGGCTAATAATTACCCACAATTAAGGGTTTGGAATTTTTTGTTTCAAATCTATGAATTTTTCTGTGTAGGGAGCACAATGATTAGGACACTCCCTCTTTTAGTGTATCTTGGCAACTGCTATGTAACCTTATCTTCAGTCACATAACCAGTGTACATCCAAGGAAGCTTTGAACCCAGGTCTTGAGTAATGACTAGTTCTTTATCCACTATACCATGTTGCCACAAATCCTATTAATAAATGAACATAATTTTTGGTCTGCCTTGTGTCTCTGCTCTGGGCCCTAGGATCTTGTTGAGTTTTTGTTGTATTGTTTGTTGGAGTGGAATAATCATCTCTTAACTGTTTCATCAAAGAAGCTACATAAAGCCTTAAGAAAAAAAATAGATACATTGGAATTATCCACAAGCCATTCAGTTCAGCAAGTATTTGTCATATCTATACTATATTTGAGTAGCCGTGCCAGGAGATGATACAAAAACAAAACAGTTCCTACACTCAAGGACCTTACATTCTATTTATTTACACTTTCTTGAAGAGAATGCAGTGTTGTCACCTTTAAGTCAGTAAGATTCAGTTGATTGTGTATTGAGTAGTTGGCGAAGTTTGTAATAGATTCATCAAATGATTTAAGTGTAAAAAAAAGTGTTTCCAATTATGTAATATAGAGATAAGTATTATATTATTCAATTATAATTAAAATTAATAATTATTTTCATAATACAGGATTGACCCCATTAAAGTTACTTTTTTTAATCTGCAAAGATTTTTGTAATATTTTCACCATGAATGACAAAATTGCCACCAAATTTATATTCTAACTC
The DNA here is from genome assembly GCF_902635505.1 of Sarcophilus harrisii. Taxonomy (NCBI): domain Eukaryota; kingdom Metazoa; phylum Chordata; class Mammalia; order Dasyuromorphia; family Dasyuridae; genus Sarcophilus; species Sarcophilus harrisii. The sequence continues at coordinate 202,564,037 of NC_045426.1, forward strand.
CTTAGTCCTCAGTGAACTTCATGGAAAAATATAATTACATTTTTAAAAAGTCCAGATGAGAGTAACAGCTGGGGCTTTATCAAATATGGATATATAGAAAACATCTTTGCTATAAGCAACAAAAATTCAAGGCATTAAAATAATGGAGTCTTAAAATACTGAACACTTGGAAGTATCATAGACTTCATTATTTTCCAGAAAGTCAGCTAAGATAACCATGAACTTATATGCCTGTATGTACTTTCCAATTTCTGACAAAACTTTGAGAACAATCCATAACAAATAGTACGCATGTTTGACAATTGTATTATTAAAAATAGAAACATTTGTATAAATGATATTCTACTGTAGACCAGAAGTCAAATTCAAATAGGAATGGGGGTCCATGAAACCATACATTAGAATCCTTGCAAGATGCATATTGACTTAGTTTTGAAATGTAACATTATCTATGTTTTATTGTGTTTTTATTTATTTTGTAAAGTATTTTACAATTTCATTTAATATAATTTGGATTGTACTCAGGATTTGTGGGCCACATGTGGTGTCTCCTATGTGGTTGTGGGCTACTTTAAATGGTATTCTTAAGAGACTATTGCAGTAATCCAGATTAAAAAAAATGATACAGAACCAAAATGGCAAAATGATAGGAATTAGTACAAGGAAATCTCCTCCATAAATTTCCTTTGAACAGATTTAGAAAAGGTATTAGATCTATTCGTGATGGAGAAATCAGAAAAAGTCACATTGAGTCATTTGTCTCAACTCATCTCAACTTGACAGAGAGAGGCAGACTATAGGGACATGATTAGTCTAGGAATACCCTATACAAGAAACACTTTAATGCTTATGAAAAGGCTGTCCATTAGGTCAAGAGGAGGTACTCCATGAGGCAACAAGAAATATTAAAATGAAAAGCTAAACAACAATAACATGATCTGAAAAAAAGAAAGGAGAAAAAAAATTAAGAATTCTTAAACTACCTGAATGCTGTGATCAAAAAACCCCCTAAAAATCTTATTTCAAGAAATTTTAAAATTACCCAGATCTCTTAGAATCAGAGAGCAAAGTAGAAATAGAATCCACCAATCACCTCTTGAATGAAACTCCCCCAACACTCCCAAGAATGTGATGGTCAAAATCCAGAGTTTTTGGAGAAAGAGGAGGAGGAAGAGAATAAGGAAAAAAAGTAAGGAGAGAGAGAAAAAGGAAGAAAGAGGAAAAGAAAGAAAGAAAGAATAAAGAAAAAGAGAGGAAAAAGGAAGTAAGAAAAAAAGAGAAAGAATTAACTATTGAGGACAATCAAGATCAACTACTGCTATAAAGGAATTAAGAACTTGGAATACAGTATTCCAGAAAACAAAAGATGTTAACTTACAACCAAGATTTACCCAGAAAAACGAAGTATAATATTATAGAGGAGGAAAAAATTGGATTTATAATGAAATAGAGGATTTCCAAGTGTTCCTCATAAAAGGGACCAGTGTTATATGGAAACTTTAAAATTCAAACACAGGAATGAAGACAAATATAACAAAGTAAACCTAAATGAACAATGATAAATTTGTGTGCATTCAGTTTGAGGAAGATAATACATATTGTCTTCTGAACTCTTTCATCATCTTACATCATTGATTGAATCCAATTAGACAAAATCTGGGAATATGTTTTATTATCTATTATGTTCTTATGATTTTAGAGCAAATTATCTGACATCTTTATAAATGTGTAGAAGAGAGAGCAGCATCTGACCTTGAACCTCATTCTCATCTGAACTGATCAGAAGAAGGAGCAGTATGCAAACAGTTGTGTGTATAGAAATACATTTCATGCAACAGGAAAATAACAGAAAATGATGGAAGGGGAATTAGAGGAAAAATACATTAAGGGAAGGATTAATACTAAGCAGAGCAGACTCTAAGGATGTACAAAAGTATTTCTAATTCTTTTTGAGATAACAAAGAACAGAAATTTGAAGGGGTTGCCTATAAATTGGGGAATAGAAAAGCAAGTTATGTAATGGAATACTGTTGTTCTAAAGTCTTAGTGTAATGACCAATCTCAATTCCAGAAGACTATCTAATGGTTAAAGGTGTTAACTATCTCTTGAAGAAAGTGAAGGACTCAAAATGCAGAATGTAGCAATTTTTTTTTTGACATGGCCAGTGTAGAAATTGTTTGACTATAATGTTTTGTTTTTCTTATATTCCTATTTGGGAAAGGGGAAATTTTGGTAAGGGGGTATATGAGAAGGCAGATTTTTGCTAGTTAAATCTAATAAAATTTTTATGAAGGTTTTTAAATGATTATTAAGATCTGAGTTAAAAATGGTAGCTTTGTGGATAGAGAGAAGTAGGTGGAATCAAGGCTTGCTATGGAAATGAGAAACAATAAGGTTTGGTGACTGCATTTTTGGGTGGATATAGTATCAGATATAACATTGAATAATTTATTAGCCTGGGGAACTGAAAGAATGATAGTGCCTTAATAACTAAGTAGGTCAGAAGAAGGATATATTGGGGATACGATTGGAAATAATGAGTTCTGTTTTGAAGATATTATATAAAGGTGACTATTGTTCCAGATTTCCCATTTTAAAGTTGATAATGCTAAAATGGAACTCAGGATAGAGACTAAAGCTTCATAGGGGCAATAAGAAAAGCAATGTTTGAGTTAGATCACATACCAACTCCAAAAAATCTAATGAGAAACTACAGTGACATCTCTCTCACTCAGAGTTTTACAGAAAGTCAGCCTATGGATGATAAGAAAAGGAATCCTTCAAAGCAAGCCATTGTCAGCATGATCAGGGATGACCAAAGACGTATAACCTGCAATGTTTTGTGTCCAGAGGTAGGAGGAGCAAAGAACTCTCTTGAGGAGACCCCAGAAAAAGCAGTGGGCAATAGGCAGCATATAAGAAAAACAAAACCTAGTCAAACAATTTCTACTTACTTTTCACAAAGACTCTAGTCTTCAAGAATACATAGAAAAAAAGGAATCAATAAAAGTGAAATGCAAACTCTTGTGGAAAGAATTAGAAGAAGAACAAGTAGCTTACAAGAGAAATCGGTAAGTCTTTCCCCCAAAAGTGGAATGCTTGTAAACTAGGATAGACCAAACAAATCAAGGACTCATTGAGGCAGCAAGAAATGTTAGAACAAAATCAAAAGATTGGAAAATAATGGGAGAAAATGTAACATATCTGATATCAACAGTTGACCTGGAAACACAAGTCAGGAAGAGAAAATCCAAGAATTACTCAGATTCTCCAAAAGCTATGGTAGGGAAGGAAAACTGGATACTTTATTTCGAGAAATTTTAAATAAAAATTACCCAGACTAATTAGAACCAGAAGGCAAAGAAAGTTTGTAAGAATTCATTGATCATTTCCTGAAAGAGGAAGTCTAAAAAGAAAAGGCAGAAATGTCTCAGCCAAAAACCAGATCTCTAACATCAAAGAAAAAAAAAGATTTCAAACACCCAGAAGGAAACACAATGTAGTCAGGATCACAGAAGAGCTGGAAACATCTAATAAAAATAAGAGATCGTGGTAACACAGTATTGCAAAAGCTAAGAACCAAGAATAATTTATCTTGCAAGCTAAATATAGTTGGATTTTTAATGGAATAAAAGATTTTTAAGCATTCCTAATGGAAAAAATTGAGCTGAAAAAGAGCTTTAAAAATAAACACAAACATTAAGAGAAACCTAGAAAGATGAATTTATTTGAGCAATTACAAAGAACTATCTCATCACTACTAACATTCAAATAGGAGAGAAGAAAAGATGTCCTTTGAAAACCATCACATTTTTTAAAATATCAAGGAATATAAATAAGAAAAACAGATCCTGATCATGGATGGGTTCTTTATGAGATTCCTTTTAAAGGAAAAAAGAAGGAATGCATTAATATAGAAGGGAGAAAGAAAGGATAGAACTTGACATTTTCTTATCAAAGGAATGCCTGAGAAGACTATATAAACATGGATGGTAATGACAGTGAGTCTCAGGTGAACTTCATTCTCTTTTGAAACAAAGGAAGATTAAACACAATTTTTTATAGAAATTATATAAGCCAGAATAGAAAAAGAAGTGAGTGTGATTGAGGGAGGGGTCTAAATAGTCACAAGCAAATAAGACATACAAAGTTCTGCCCCTATTTCTGTTAATGGTAAGGAGTACATGTACATAAGTAAACAGAAGTAGTTCAAAACAAATAAAGGATTGTGACCTTATCAGAGCATTTTATTTTGAATTACACAGTTGAATAATCTATTCAAGTCACTATGTATCCTTCTGTATTTTTGTGCCATCCTGAAAATAGTTTTAAGGTATGAAGGATAAAATACATTAATGGATTTTGCAATCTTGTACCCAAGGGTGGTATGAATTAACTACACAAAATATATAATAAAATAAACTTATTTTCCAGAACGGCATTTCTTTTTTCAGAACTAGTATTCTTTTGCTACATTTCTAAAGTTAGTATAATAGCCAGCATATTACTGAAGCCATTTCTTTAAGATTTATGCACTTCTTAAAGTTTATGCTGTGTACGATTTTTCCATGGCCTTAACACTCTTGAATCTTCTTTTTAATTCTATTAAATAACCAGCCAGAAGTTTATATTGCACCTTCTGCAGACTGTTGGGGTCACAGAAATTCATGGAACTTGAAAATTTATCTTTTCCAAACTAAACCTCTATAATTTACCCAACAAAGTCATTTAGCTTCTACTGAGGACTTCAAATGAGACAAAATAATAATTTCACTGTTTTAATTATGAAGTTAATCTTGGATTAAGCCTGGACTTGCCTGTGCAAGTTTCACCTGTTATTTCTAGTTCTTTCTTCTGGAGTAAGCAAAATAAATGTAAGTCATCCATAGGATAACCCTTCATATCTTTAGGTGGCTATGATATCTCCAAGGAGTCTTCTCCAGGGCAAATATTTTCATTTTCTTCAATCAGTGCTCTAATGGCATGAACTTTACTGTACAGTTCAACTAATGAAGCCATGTTTCTCCCATCTTATAATGGTGCAGCTGTTGTTTTTACACCCAAGCGTACATTTTATCCTGTTAATTTTATCTTATTTGATTAAACCCAGTGTTCTAGCCTGTCAAGATTTTTTTAAAATCCTGACTGTGAACACAGTATGTTTGGGTCCTGGCTGTTTGTAGCTGTTCTTCCTAACATTATGCCACTCGCAGTTTTGATAAGCATAGTATATATGATTTTATCCATATGCTAAATTTTTAAAATATTTTTTAAAAAAGAAAAAAAGAACAAGCATAGATCGCTGGGCTTGTTACTGCAGATGTTTTTCCAAGTCATCTTTAAAGTATTTATGACTAGCTCTGAATATTCAATTTGTTCTGAATCTACCTAATTATGATATTATTTAGCTCATTTTCCATATTTTCCATACATATTACTTGAGAGATTTTGCCAAATCTAGAAGACCATGGCTACAATATTTCCCTGATCTAATATCCTAGTGTCATTGCCAAAAAATGAAATGAGCATAGTATAGGAGAACCACCTGTATTTGATGAATATCTGATAATAAGTTCTAGCTTACTAGATGGTCTATATTTTCAAGATTCTATTTTCTTCTCTTTTTTTAAATTAGGGCAATATTTGCTCTCCAGTCCCACAGTATTCTTCCATTCTATATTGTTTTTCAAAGAATACTCTAGATTCACACATGCCATTTTCCCAATACTTTGTAATTCATCTCTTTATGTGTTCTCTTTATATCTTCTGATCTTAGTTATCAACTCCCTACTAACAATTTTTCTGTCATTTCCAACATATATATTAGCCTTCTTTGTAGGAAAAAAAAAAGGAGAAATAAAATTAGTCAAACAGTTCTTCCTATACTCAAAAGACATTGTTTAATTCGATAAATAATTAAGTACTTTTCATACACCAGTCACTGTGATAAGCACAAACTCATGTTTTTGAGTTCAATCAATTCTTTGTCATATTGATTTGAATGTCTGGTTCCAGATTCTTTTTTATACATTCTTGGCTGAAGCGGTTATAATAGCTCAAAATGAAATTTAAGTATAAAGTGAAAGAAGTACATTTTTGGCTGCACTTAACAAGTTATGACACCAATTTTTGATTCTCATTCATCAATTATACAAAGGTTTTATTGAAGTTTGGCTTATAATTTTTATCTTCCCTGATACCATTGTTATTCTTGTACACTGATCAGAAAGTGTTGTATTTTTCATATTTGCATTAAATTAATTTAAAAGCTATTAAAACTCTTCATTGAAAAATTGCTTAAACTTCACAAGGTATCTTAGGGTTTGGAGGCTAGATTCTTTTTCTCTTTCCTACTAGTTCTTTTCCCCAAAAATAAACTAAGACAATTAACTCTTTTTCCCTTGTGGTTTCATTTATAATTTCTCGAAATAGAGCTTTGCAAAACCAGGATTTGATAAAGCCCATTTGAGATAAAAACTGAGCTGCATTATCATGCCTTACATCCAAATTACTCTGGTTCTAACTGATTAACCAGTAATAGGTAATCAGCCCAAGCTTCACTTGGTCGTTGGATTTTGATACCTTAGAGTGAGTATAAATAACAATTGTTTCTGTTCTAATTAGAAATCTTGAGGGTCTTCCCCTTCAGGATTGATTTTCTCTTCCTCCTTCCTTCTTCCCTTCTCTCTTCCTCTTCCTTCCTCTCCCTCTCCCTCCTTCTTTCCCCTCTTCCTTCTTCTCTCGCCCCTCTCCCCTCTCCCTTCTGTCCCCTCTGTCCCCTCTCATCTCTCCCTCTCCCTTCTTCCCTCTCCCCCTCATGTCTGTCTGTCTCTGTCTCTGTCTCTCTCTCTCTCTCTCTCTCTCTCGCTCACTCTCTCAACTAGGCCATTTTTTGCTTTATTTCTTACCTTGCCTTGAATCACTGAATAGGTATTACCTCAGACAAACTGTGGCCTGAGAAAGATCTTGGCTTAAAAAGGCCAATGTCTCCCATATCTGTGGCCATCTCTAGTCATCCTGACAATCATGTCTCTGGACTCAGATGACTCTAGAGGACAGAATGAGCCTGATGACTTTACACAGCCCTACCTCACATAAATCCAGCTTACCTACAAGTTAAGATACTCACCTTCCTGATGTCTTTGATCTGATTGAACAACAAATATGTTCCAAATTATACTTTTGTATTTCAATGTACAGATGAGAATTTTGATTGGCAACATTTTTTTCTATTCTATAGAGGAGTTGGTATCTAAGAGAAGAGGGTAGTCAGCAGTGTCAAATGCTTCCAAAGATGGTCAAGAAGGATGAGGGAGTTATATGATTTGGTCATTAAGAGGTTAAAAGGTGGTCATTGTTAACTTTGAAGAGAATATTTTGAGTTGAGTAATGAAAAGGTTGAGGACCTGAGCGACTAAAAGGAGAATGATGCTCTATGGAGTGGATTAACAGTGTTGATAACAACCTAGCTATGTCCACTCATCCTTTGCAAATTATTCTACTAGAAATTTAAAAGCAGACAAAGCTACTGCTGCAGAACACTAAGGCCATCTTTCCTGGTACCTGCCACAGCAACAATGTGATCTGGGGTGGGAGCAATGAAGTGGAGTATCTTAGTTTTAGGTGTACTGCATGATAGTTTGTTAGGGGGTATGGAGAAGAGGGAATTGGTTTTTACTTGTGTATATCATCTTTTCCCTCCTGGCTGGTCTTTTGGTCTTCATCATCCCTCCAGAAATTCATCTTTCTACAAGATCACCTCAAATTTGAAACATAACTCCTCTGTATCTTCTGGGCACCCTCCAATCCGGTTTGGAGAAGGCAGGAGATGATTATCTGGAGATCCCTTCCCAGATATTCCATTTAAGGAAATGATGAGACCCAGGTGCCCTTTGGCCCTTCCTCCTTTCTCTCCCTTTTTCTGCCCCTTTTTTCAGCTTCTTTTTATGTATTGCATTCCCCATTAGATTGTGAGCTCCTCAAGGACAGGGACCATCTTTCTTTTGTATTTTCAAACAATGCTTGGTACATATTAGATGCTTAATAAATATTTATTCAGTATTAATTATATGTCAGAATGGGATTCTGGTTTTGATTATAACATCACTAAAATCATGCTTTTAAAAGCCTGCTCTGATACTCAGTAATCATAAGAAACAAACTTATAAATAACATTTTAAGTAATGATATAACAATTTATGATAATTTCCAAATATTTTTCCCCATTTTAACTTTGTACATAGAACACACAGCATTGTTCAGCCCCCCTAATGTAAAATTAATTTTCTTTAATATTTTTTTTCAATTTTCATAACAATGATTTGGATTGTCAGGGTATATATATAGTGTGTGTGTGTGTGTGTGTGTGTATCATTTATCCTATTAAGGCAAATTGTTTCAGAATATTTAAATCTATAGAATCACAGAAGTAGAACTGAAAGGAACCTCAGAGACCATCTAGCCCAACACCCTCATTTTACAGATGAGGAAGTTGGTCCTTAGAAGTTAAATGATATGCTTAAGTTGATCTGAATAGTAATATAAAAGGTGAAATTTTAACTTAGACTTTGACTGTATTGCTAATATTCTTTCTATTGTACCTAACTCTTAAATGTTATATGTTTTACTTAGGATGTCATTATACTTTGCAGAAAATCTGTTACATTTACAGGGTCAGAGATTCAGAGAAGAATGAAAAATAAAAAAATAGACAATTGTTCAAAATCATATTTAAATCTTAGTTATTATTCATTGGTATTAGAATAATATTAAAAGTGGTTTGAATTTCTAGGAAATTCCATAGAAAAATTAATATTACAAGTTGAATAAGAAGCCTTGAATTTTAAAAAAATTTAATCATTCTAAGCTGAGATGAATTTCAGATTACTCATGATAATAGATCTGATGACTAGCATAAATTAAGGAAGTTGTTGCCAAGGAGGAGTCCCCACAGGGCTACTTCAGTATATGGGCAAAGCTGATTTATGTTCAGAAAATTATTTGCAAGGGCAAAAACCAAATTCTATATTACTGAAAATTCCAAATTTAAAATTATTTTTGGTAAAGTTATTTTATATAGGTTTGTTTTCTTGAAGTGTAAATCAAATTTTCAACCTAATTACTAAGAAAATATTGCCACCTAAAGGTTTCAGGGGACTTATTTTAGTGCAAAGGTAAAACTCATTTATATTTGGTGGATTAATTATTCTGTGTAAATAGGTATACTACCAGAATTCTTAAAAACTTCATTTAAGTAGATTAAATATTCCCTAGTGTAATCTTGTATACATTATTTATGCAAATAAACCTTTCATGTATAAACTTTGTGTACAAATATGATACAAATAAATGTCAGCTGAACCCCTATGGGCAGAGTATGACAGATTTAATTAGTAGACACTTTTATGCTGATGTTTTACTATATTTTCAGAGGTGCTGGTAACACATATAGTTTGTTTTATTTAGTGTGGTTGGATTTTTTTCTTTCTGCAAAAGGAAAGAACACAGAATAGCATATGAAGTTAAAAAAAAAAATCCATAGCATGTTATATACAGAAAGAATGTTAAGGAGTATATAGTCCAGTCACATTTTGTAGAAAAGTAAACCAAATTCTAAATAGTTATCTGGCTTAAGACTACACAGCTTTCACAGTTAATGAAATCTAAGTCCCCTGAACCTCAGCCTGGTCATTTTTTCATTATATCATTACAGTTATTTATAGTTGTCTGTATGTAGTCAAGAAAATAAATTTTGTTTTTAAAAAGAAACTGTAGTACTGGTGCAGGTAATAATAAAATATGAAAAACACTAGTTCTTTTTAAAACTTAAAATCCATTTGCAGACGATAGAATTTTAATAAAATCATTTTTATAATAAGTTTTAAAATTATATCCTTTTTCCCCCACAAAAAAAATGTAAAAGGGACCAGACTTCTTTGGAAGAGGGAGAAATTCCTTGGTTGCAATACCATGAAGAAATTGAAAGTAGTAGTGATGAGGAAAATGACCCTGTCAGCCATTTTATACACCCAGGATTTTTCATGCTGGATGGGAACAATAACCTGGAGGATGACTCCAGTATGAGCGAAGACTTAGATGTGGAATGGAGGTATGTATTACAGTATTATGCGGTATAATATGATTGGTTTTTTTCATTGGGTAAGAGATATGTATGATATTAAAGTGTCAAGGTTAACTTCTGAGAGCTAGTTGTGTTTTTTAACTTCTGATTTATTCAAAAATCTATTCAGAATCCATGATTGAGAGTCAACCTGAATGGCTACCTTGTTATCCTGAAGATATTTTTAAAGAGGGTAGAAGGGTTTTCAATTTATTGGGTAGGTCAACTCTGCATGAATATTAATACCAGTGAGGGTACATATCCATCTAAATGCTTTAATATTTTCATAATTAGGGACAGTGATCAAAATATTTAATAGATTCTCTTTTCTGCTAATACTCACTGGCCACAAGTAAATCATTGATTCATTCTTCTTCAACTAAAACACAAGAGTGATACTAAAATCCCTGGTATTTTTAAAAATAATTCTATGTGTATTTACAAAGTATATATTTCAGAGAAATTGAAATGTATGAATGATTATTACTCATCTAGCTGCAATTGCTAAGCAAATTAGAGAGTGCTGCTTCTTTGTAAAAAATATAATTTATTCCTAATTCCATTAAAAGAATTTTTCTCCCAGAAAACAACAAGCTTTTTATTGCCTTTCTCCAGCTACAGAAATGAAGTATTTGAAAGAGGTTATTAAAAGCTTATACTTTCATGTCATTTTAACTTTGAAGGGTTTTTTTGTACTCTTAACTTTGTTCTAATTCACCCTTTTCTGGGGAATGGACACTGATAATACCTAGTATTTCTTGGCCTTCTGCTAGTATCTTCCCAACTTCTAACTCCCAAATAATAACAAACACTCCTCTAGTATAATTTTCTAAACTGGAAACAATAATTTTCTGATATGATATTAGGTTTTCTGATTTGCTATTTCAAGTCAAATTTTCTGTGAGGACTTCAATTAGAAATCTTAATCAGTGAATCAAGCAATAGCTTGAATATTATACATTATTTACATGGCACCTGTTGACTTAAAATTAGTGGATATGTTAAGTTCTTGCTATATCAATACTGTAAGTTTTTAAGATTTTATCAAAGGAAAGAATATGTTGTTGCAAATATTCTCTATTAGGTAAACTGTTCTACCTTTTATTATTAGGGGAAAAAAGAAGAAATATTAGCATATTTGTTGTCATCATCAGAGAAGGCTGCCCTACTCAAAGATTCCATCTCTTCCTATATTTCTTTTCTTGCTTGGATGCAATAAAAATTTGCATAAGCATTAAAAAAAAAAAGAGCATCAACACATAGATAAAATGTAATTTAGATTTCCTTTCAATTTTTTTTTACTCATTCTATGCTTCTTAGCTAAAAACAGTATTTTCTTCTCTGTTAGAAAAACTGAATTCATTTAAAAGTGAGTACTTTATAAAAATAAGTGAGTTTCATTTTAATTTTTTAAAACACTTAAAAATTTATTTGTATTTTGAAACTAAAAATCCATAAACTTTAACATAATCATATATAAAGAATAGAATAAGATTGTACATGATATGTATCTATTATGTACAGATTAATTTAAGGAGGGAGGAGAGTGAGAATGGGAAGTTAAAGTATATAATTAGCACTGGAAGACCAACAGAATATAAGCAACTTCTCCAGGGTCTCACAGCTAGTGAATGACCAAAGCATGATTCAAACCCAGGTCTTTCCAATGCCAAGTCCAATGTCCAATCCATTATAGTGGCATGCTAGTTCCAGAGTTCCAAATATCTGCATATTTGTGTTTCCTCCCTCTGAATCTCCTTCTGTTCTCTTCTATTTTTTTTTTTTAATGCTTCAATAACTTATTTCCTTTTACTTTTTGAGCGATGAAAGGAACATCACCATCAGTGTCTTGCCCTTCTTTCCACCAATATTTTCCCCACAGAAATAGAAAATCTTGTGGTATGACGAGCAAAACAGATTCATTGGCAGTGTCTGGGAAACATGCTTTATCATTAATCCTTTGGGGTAATGATTTGTCATTGCTTTGATCAAAATATTTCACTTAAATGTCTCAATTCTTCTCACTTTACTCTGCATCATTTCATACAAGTACTCCCAGGTCTTTCTGAATCCATCTCTTTTCATCATTTCTTACAATGTAATAATATTTCCCTATTATGTTATTCATTATTCTCTTTGACATTCATGATCTTCTGTTCCTCCTATAGAATTATTATTCTAATTCTATAAAAATAACCTTTTGTCAATTTGATATGGTACTGAATAAATCAATTAATCTGTGTAGCACTGGCATTTTTTTTCATGTTGACACAGTCAGACTATGAGTAGTTACTATTTCTCTAATTATTTAGATACGTATTTGTGCAAAGAGTGTTTTGTAATTATATTTATGGAATATCTGAGTGTTTTAGTAGATAGTTTGCTAGATTTTTAATATATTCTATAAATATACCTTGTATTTTCCCTCAATTTCCTTATTCCTATAACTAGCATTTCTAGAACTATATCAAATAATGTCCTTCCTTTATCCTTGATGTTATTTAAAAAGATCTCTAACCATTTCTCCATTAGAAATTACAGTTTTAGATAGTTTATGTAATGTTGAACTTAATTGTTCTTTGAATATTTGCTAGAATTCACCTGTAAGTCCATCTGGTCCTAGAGATTATTATTTTAGGAATTCCATTATGGTTTTTTCTCCTTTATCATAATTTCTGCCAGGTTTTGTTTATCCTAGCTGTCATAATTTGAACTCTTTTGGGGGAGAGGTAGATTGCAATATTTTTAGTTTGATCTTGAAGTTCTGGATTTGGACTATGAGATTCCAGAGAGATTTCATTTGAAATTTCTTTTTGAAGCACCCTCAAAACTGTTTTCTATTTTTATTTTACTTTCTGCATCTAATAAATCTAGTCAGTTTTCAGATATGATTCCTCAGAATTAAATATATAGAGTTTTTGTTTGGTCCTGATTTTCAGAAATTCTAATGATTATTTTATCCAGGTCATTTTAAAAATAGAAGACATTAAACTTTCTAATTTTTTTCTATCTTTTGTTTTTGTTCAGATAGTTCTTGTCTCAATTCTTTCCTCCAAAACACTAGTTTCCCTTTATAGTTCCATTTTCTTCCAGATACTGTTGTAGTTTTTGTGACCAAACCATTTCTTTTTTTTAACTCCTTGCTGCTTGCCCATTTACAATGGAATTACTCTCTTCCTCTGATTTATCTTTGATAATGATTTGCTTTTTTCTTTTTACTCATATCTTTAGTCTCATCTAACAATTTGGAATTTTATGCCAGAACAATCTTCACTGTCTCCCACACCCTTGAATGGAGTCACCAAGACCTGTCAATTTCTTGGGCTTCTGCTACTGGACGTTGTTTTCCCTAGTATGTCCATGGTCAAAGAACTGGCAGCCTTCAGTGTCCTCAGAACTCTGTCAAATTCCAACCCCACCAAGACATTCCAGTTTAAAGTAATGCCATAGGCTTCTTTCCCTTTTGATATATCGGAATACTAATCTGGATTTCTCTCTTCCTTTAGGACATCTTAACTCTTACTGCCTTCTTTAATGATATCAGTCTTCTAGTATGCATAGTTACTAGCTATCTCTGTATAGTGTTGACTAGATAAAGTAGTCTGAGAAATCATGAGCTGGCTCAAGTTTAAAGTGAGCATAGTTGGCATGGATACTTTTTCAAATGAGAGTGTAAAGAGGAACTCAGCAATTAGAGGAAGAGGCGCAACAGAAGTGAAGACTTTGTCGAAGTAAGAAAAATGCCACTGGGGTAGAAGTAGAAAAGTTTTCCAGGGAGTCTGGGCTAGACTGGGTTTAATGAATCAACAATAAATCATTATTAGCTGAGTCTTTTCTTTGTGTTTTCCATGGTACTCCTCAAACAAGCTTCCACATTGCTGCTGGAGTTCTTCAATTTTTTTATACTTAAACAAGAAAGGCAAGTCAACTACCAGAGCCTTAGTTGTCTAAACCAATCTAACCTACAAGACAGTTTCAGTAAATTTTAAGAAAATGAATAAGCCCATTGCACATAGCAGGTGTCCCTGGTAGCTATTTCCTTTCCATTTTCATTATTCACACCTCCATATTCCTTGTCATCAAAGTTGAAGTTTGTTTTGGCAGTACTTCAAAGAATTTACCCTCTCTTAATCCCTCTTTTCCCTTCTCCATGTCACACCTATTTCCTAGCTTTCCCTGTTCATCTGAACTCTTAATGGCTTCTTTAGTGGAAAAGTAAGATTTATGTGAAGTCTTTCCTTTCTTAAGATCCTTCACACCTAACAAAGCAACTCTAAGGCTCTTACTTATTAAACTCTTTTTATAACCTTTGGAGATTTTAGGATTCTGGGTGGATACTTGTTTCTTCTTATCCTATTAGAATATGAATGCTTTTGCAATATTGCCCCTTTCCAATTGCTCAAATAAATGTACCTTTCTGGATTTCTCTGGACTATTGTGTTTGAATTAAGATGCAAAAAGTTTTTACTCGGCTTTGAGCTTTTCATAGGAATGCTTGGAAATCCTTTAATTTCATTAATATTCTTTTTCTGTTTGTAACATAACACTTGTGCTGTGTATGTTATGTTTGTAAACCTTTATCTTTTAGTTTTTGGAACATAATATTCTAATTTTTCTCTCTTTTGTAGGGGTAACTGTCAAGTCTTATATTGTGCTTATTGTATAACATTAGCACTTGAACTCTTTCTTGCTTTCTGTTTGCAATTGGGGGATTTTATTTATTAGTTTTTGTTTTGGACCTGGAAACTGGATTTTAGCAGTGATGATCCTGAGAGCTTACATTTGGGGGTTATTCTTCCAGGAGTTAATCTGTGGGTTCTTTCTATTTTCTTTTTGCCTTGTGGTGCTAATAAACCTTAGTAGCTTTCATTTATGATTTCTTAAAAGATGGTATCAAAATTTTTTGTCATAATTTGGGGACAGTCTGATGATTCCTAAATAATCATTGCTTATTTCCTAGGTCATTTTTAATAGAATGTACATTTTAATCTATTTTTTTCTTTTGATTTTATCCCAGTATTTTTTACTGTTTCATGGAATCATATCATCCATATAGTTCATCCTAATTTTCAGAGAGTTTGCTACTTTCATTAATTCTTTTTTTTCAAATTTTGAGTTCCAAATTCTCTCCCTGTTCTCCCATGATTTTAAATAGGTTACACATGTATAGTCAACAAAACACATTTCCACGTAAATCATCTCTTATAACTTTCAATTTTTTTTTTCTAGAACTCTCATTGTATTTATAATATCATTTTTTAAACTCTTGCTTCACTTTTTCCTGAAATTCTTTGGTGTTTTTGAGGTTCACCTTTAGATTTTATAGCATTATTATGAGTTAGTATATCAGGAGCCCCAGTTCCATATGTATTTATTATTAGTGTCCTCTTCTGTTTTGTTTGCTTTTTTTTTTTACTGAGGCAATTGAGGTTAAGTGACTTGCCCAGGGTCACACAGCTAGGAAGTATTAAGTGTCTGAGACTTTTTTGAACTCATGTCTTCCTGACTTCAGGGCTGGTACTCCATTCACTGCACCACCTAGCTGCCCCATCCTCTTCTGTTTTCTCACTTTTTAAATCTTATTTAATTTTGGACCTTTGTCAGGTCCAGGCTCTGTCCACCTCTAGAAGAAAATTTGGGGACCTGTTTGTTCTGAATTGGTATTATATGGCCCCTTTACACTGTCTTCCAGGTACTAAGTGCTATGTGCTTCAAGGACCTCAGGAGTGGCTCCAGCTAGTGAACTGCTGCAAACTTTTAGGTATCTATCCTCCCAATTAAGGTTTGCAGACTCTTGAGACTAATTAAGGGTCAGAATGACCTATGTTTTCTTCTTTATACCTTAGTACACAGCAGCAGGCTCCAGATTCTTTGATTCAGTTCTGGTTCACATTCAGTATTGTTGCTATGCTCTATATTGCCAGTCTAGACTTTATAAACTAGACCTTTTCTATAGTTCCTGCTGCCTTCTAGTCTGATTTTTCTTTGGAATTCTTAATTATTATTTCATGTAGTGCTCATTTTCATCCTTGCTGAGGTAGCTTTATGAGATTTGAGCTGCTTTTTTCCCAGTGACATCACCATCTTAGCCTAAAACCCTTGAAATGATAGCTGTTTCTGCCAGTGACAGGTATTATATTCTGATTTATTTATTTTCACAAGCAGTGAACTTTCCCTGGGGAAAGCATTTGGCGGGGAGGTAAAGGCAGAATATATAATCTGATAAATTCAATCACATTCAAATTGTAGTATAGTTTTTTTTTTCCTTAAAGAGAAAACTCCAATAAATTATTTTAATTAGTATTGCATTTGCTTGAAAAGTCAATATGTCCTATCACCTATTGTAAAATTGTTACTACCTAATTGTAGCAAAAATATTACTAATCTTACTAATTACTAATCTGTACAAAAGATATTACTATATCTAATGTTCAAAAGGACATAAATACTTATAGAAATAAATTTTTTTCTATTTGTCTGATGTTTTGAACCTGATTATTTTCAGATTTGTTACCAAGTATTAAAGTGATACACAGTATATTTTAAATATTGTGAATGAAACTTTATTTTAATTAGAAATTAATCTTGTCTATAATAAATAGATATTCTGTATTCATAGTATATTGTAATTAGAGAACAATCTCTGAATACCTTGTACGGTTTCCTTATTAAATTCTGGACTGTAGAGTAGCTCATATATTTATAACAAAGAATTCATTACCATAATTATAAACATATAAAATAGCTTGAGAAGCTATTGAATTTTTTCATTACATTTTCTCAAAAAACTCAGTCAGTTTACTTTAGAGAAAAATAGTTGCAAAGACTTAACTTGCACAGAGGTCTGATTGAAAGTTGGCACTCATTCCTTTAAGAATTAAATTTGGAGTATTTTAAGGAGTATCTATCTTTTTAAGACAAAATCAGCTGCTATATCGGTTGTGGGGCGTGTGTGTGTGTGTGTGTGTGTGTGTGTGTGTAAGTGTGTGTGTGTATGTTTTGCTGAGGCAATTGGGGTTAGGTGGCTTGCCCAGGGTCCTACAACTAGGCAGTGTTAAAGTGTCTGATGCCAGATTTGAACTCAGGTCATCCTGACTTCAGGGCTGGTGCTCTGTCCATTGTACTAGCTATCCCTATATAGATTTTTTAAAGAGGTTCTTAAAGATTATGAAAATCAAAAGAATTTACTTGACTTTTTCCTTTGTTGCCAGCATTAGTAGTGATATTGATAGTAGTAATATTAGTCATGCTACTGAAATTAAATTTGCTGTGATAAACCACTGCTAATATATAATATGACTGGCTAATTTATTTGTCTTGTCAGTGCCCCAGACTACTCTAACAGTATAAGTTACAGAATTATTTTCAGTTTGCATTAATACGCAAAATTTTCCTCATCAAGAGTTTCTTTTTACCAATCTCAGTTCCAGATCCTATGGTTGCTTCAACTTCCCCCCTCGAAAAATTATAAAATAATAATATAATATTTAGGATCATAAATAAGAGCTTCCTTTTTTTTTTTTGATGAATAGACAATTTTAGTATATTGTAAGTAAGAATACTATGAATTCTACATTTGGCTGAACAGTCAAGATTTTATTGGCTTTGACCAGTAACCTACCATAGTAAGGAAAAAATCATTTTTAGGATATTTCATATTTGTAACAGTTTTATTATATTGTTCGTTCATACTCATTTGCCAACATTTGTGGTGGTGGTGGTGTTTGGCTTTTTTTTTTTTTTTTTAATTAGACAAGTCTTTTAAAAAACCAGCACCATTTTCAAGTTATGTTATGTGACTATCAATGTTTCTGGCAGTAACAAACACATTTTACTTATAGTCTGCCAAGGATATTTCATTTTACATTCTAATGATAACACTTAATCAAAGCAAAATCCTTCAGTAATTATCATGCCTTAAAAATGGCAAAAGAGTATTATTTTGATAGGATCACTTAATGATATAATCCAAGGGTAAAAGTTTTTAGAAATTAGAATTAATACTGTGTTAGGCAGATAAATTATTTATCATATTTATTGATGTGAACATACTTCAAAATAAAAAAAATAGATTTCAAGTTTTACTATATCTGACTTTTAGATGCTTTTTTCTGTGAGGTGTGTTAGTTACTAAAGTTGTCTGCCCAGTGTACTTGAGTGACTCAATGAGTTTTTCATTACCTATGTACAGAATAGATACTGTTTTTGATAACTTTTATTGTATTAAAAATCACATCTGATACCATGGACATGAAATTAGGGGAAAATTTACTAATACTGTTGCCCCAAAAATGTTTTATTGAATTTCTTACAGTGCAGTAGCATGTCCAAAATCAAGATCATCCCATACATAAGCCAGTCTGCATTAAGAATGTGTTTATTAAATTTGTGTATTGAGAGACTGGGAAAAAACATATTAGGAAAATGAGTATGTATCTAAAAAAGTAGGATTAAAAATAAAGAATAATGATAGTTCATAACAATGAGTTGATATAAATTACTTCAAAGCTAAGTGACTATGAAATGAACCAGACACTTTAAAAAAAAAAAAAAAGGTACTAATTTAAAGAGATGAGAAGAATTTTTTTTAAAGCTTGTGTAATTTGAACTCTATGAGAAGGGAAGGGAATAGTGACATCTTCCACAGTAATAGAGAATTTCTAAAGGTTTGAGAGAAAAAATGAATTTTGTTTTGAACATGTTGATTTTGAGGTGCTTCTAAGACATCTCATTTGAATTTGTACAGTAAACAATTCATATATTTGGCTAGACCTCAGAAGACAGACTAGAGATGGATATAAAGTTCTGATAATTATCTATATATAGATTATAATTGAAGTCATGAGAGCGAATGAGATCACTAATGTAGAGAGAAAAGCTAAGAGTATACAGGATATATTGGGATAACACACAGTTAGTGAGAATGTTCTAGATGAAGATCTAGTAAAAGAGATACAGGAAGAAAAGAGGTAAGACAGGTAGGAGATTCAAAAGAAACCAATGTCAGGAAAACCCAGAGAAGTTATTTGTGATGGTGACAACAATATAAGTATAAATGCCTAACATTGTTTCTATGCATACAAATGTGAAACATTAATATGAAATAGTCTTTGGTATTACATGCTACACATTCTGTATCGTAGGTGTCATCATATTATAAGGATTCTTCTAATGTACTTGGTAATTTGAAGAATCATTGGAGAGTTGCTTCCCATTCCTCAAAACCAAAGTTGTTTCAAACTAGCAAATTATTTTTGTTTTAAAATTTTAAATCCTAATAATATGAGAGGTTATCATTCAGTCAGCAAGTATTTACTAATCGCCCACTCTTATGCTAGGCACTGTGGTAAATGTCTGAAATAAAAGTATAGTGAATGAAATAATTCCTACCTCTAATGGGGAAGGCAAAAAGTATGTGATTAAATATATGTGGGAAAGTTTTAGGGGAATACATAAAAATAAAAAGCCACCAAATACAGGGTAGCTTAAGAGAAGGAAGGCACTAGCAGTTGAAAGGATTAGGAAAATCTTTATATAGAAATTGATGATTAAGCTGTATCTTAAATGAAAAAAAAAAAAAGGATTCGGTGACTCAGGAGAGAGAAAGGAATATATTCCAAGTAGGAAGGGCCAGACAATGTAATGGTATAGAGTTGAGAAAGTGTTAAATAGTGCTATGTTTAAGGAACAAAACAAAGACCAATTAGGGTGAAGCAAGAAGGTAGAAGTATGAATAATACATAATAAAGCTGTTATAGATTGGGATAAGGTAAAGATAATGTAAACAGAGGAGTTGATATTTGATCCTGGAGGCAATAGTGATCAACAGGATTGAGTTTGAGATAGGGGAGTTATATAGCAATAGAAGTATTTTATTTAGACAAATCACTGCGGCACCATTGTGAAAGATGGAGAAAGTAAAGTAGAGAAAAATAAGAGGCTGGAAGGAGAGAACTTATCTCACATAATTTTAAAAAGGAACTTATCTCACATAATTTTCTTTAAGTTTTTAAATAACTCCAAAATATCACAAGCGAAGCTCTAAGAAAAACAGTTTGAACACAAATTCAACTAGAATTCTAGAAAAGTCTTCATGAAACAAGAGTTTAAAAAGTTTAAAAAAAAGTTTTATAAATGAAATTAGAAGACTAGAAAGAAAAGAAGATAGGAAATTAGAGCTATAAAAGAACAAATTGGAGAAGAATTAACAGCTAAAATAAGAGGCACAAAACCCTTCCAAAGCAACAAATTCCATGAAAATTAGGATGGACCTAATCAAAAGCCAAAGAGACTATAGGATAATGAGAAATATTACATGAAGTCAAAAAACTTGGAAAAATAGAAGAAAACATAGACTGTCTCCGAGGAAAAAAAAAATTGACCTGGAAAATATATTGAAAAGAAAAAAATGTAAGAATCATTGAATTACCTGAATACCATGACCAAAAAAATTTGAAAGAATCAATTGACTATAAGAGAATGACAGAGACAGACAGACAGACAGACACAAATACTTCCAAAAATGTCATAGCCAGAATCCAGAGGTTCTAGGTTAAAGAAAAATTACTGCAAGCAGCTAGAAAAAAAGTTTGAGTACCAAGAACCCACAATCAGGATTACATAAGATTTAGCAGCCATCATAGTGAACAAGCCTATACTAGCATAGATTTCCAGAAGACAAAGAAATATTCTTCTCTTACAGCCAAGAATAACTTACCTTATAAAATTGAATGTAATGCTGGGAGATGGGATGGAAATGATAGACCTTTAATGAAATAGAGAACTTCCAGACATTTCTGATGGAAAAACAAACAAACAAACAAAACAAACTAGAACTGTATAGAAATTTTAACATTTGGAAACAGGAGTAAAGAGAAATACAAAAAGATAAATATGAGTGAATCATAATAAAGGGATTAAACAAGAAAAGATGGCCCCTTTGAGCTTTTTCATCAAAGCGGGGGGGGGGGGGGGGGGGGGGGCGGTGTCTAATTAAACAAGATGTAAGAGTGATCTTGTTATGTCTTGAAGAAGAAAGGAAAGAGAGGGGAAGAGGGATACATTGAAGAGTAGGGAAGAAAAGGCAATGGAAAATTATTTCACATAATCAGGGCACACAGATAGAATTATATACAAAAAAGGAGGGTTGGGTGGACTTAAGTAGGTGATATTTGAATTTCACATTCATCTGAACTGGAGTTATTTTGTCCAATTACATGCCAATAAAATTAATGATTTAAGTGAAATGGAAGAATATTTACAAAAATATAAATTTCCTATAATAGCAGAAAAGGAAATAGAATAAGTAGAACCATTTTAGAAAAAGAAGTTGAAAGGGCCATAAATGAACTTCTTAAGAAAAGAGCACTAGGATTAGATGGATTTACAAATAATTCTCAACTGATTTCAGTATTAAATTATTTGGAATAATAGGTAAGGAAGAAATCCTATCATCAACTGATTTCAGTATTAAATTATGTGGAATAATAGGTAAGGAAGAAATCCTATCAAACTCCTTATATGAAACAAATTAAGCTACTTATACCTAAACCAGGAAGAATGAAAACAGAAAAAATATATAGAAATCAATTTCATTAATGAATATGGATACAAAAATCTTAAACAAAATACTAGTTGAAAGATCACAACAATATATTAATAGATGCAGAAAAGGCTTTTGACAAAGTGTAACAAAGTGTTATTAATACTTGAGAGTATTGTTATAAACAGATTTTTCCTTAAATTGATTTTTAAAAGAACATTTATATAAAATCATTAGCTAGCATTATTTGTAATGGGACTAAGCTAGATGTCTTTCAAGTAAGGTGTAAAACAAGGATGTCCATCATCACCATTTTCATGCAATATTACAGCGGTAAATCCTAATAGTAACAATATGAGAAGAAAAGGAAATAGAATCAGAATAGGGAATGAGGTAATAAAACTACCTCTTTTTTGCAGATGATATGATGATATATTTTTAAAATCTCAAAAACTCAACTAAAAAATCAGTGAAAGTATAATTTTAGAACCGAGGGGGTTATTATAAATATTATAAGTAATTATCACAACTATCTGGTACTGACTAAGAAATAGAAAAGTGGATCAGTGGAACAGAATAGATATGCAATTTATAACAGCAAATAATAATTTTGTTTCTGGCAAGTATAAATATGTAATATTTTGGGATAATTCATTATTTGTTTAAAAAAATGTTGAGAAAACTGGAAAGCAATTTGGCAGAAACTGGGCATAGTCCAATATCTTATATCATTTACCAAGACAGATTTTTGCTAAATAAAAAAAAAAAATTTATATACTCATATATGTGTGTGTCTATATATATATATATATATATACATATATATATGTATATATATATAGACACACACATATGTTTGTCTATGCTTCTAAAAATATGTACATATGTGTACACATACATGCATATATACACATCTATATGTGTATAATGACATATCATTTACCATGTTTCAAAATTGAAACATGGACTAAATATAAAAAAGATATTACAAGAAAATTAGAAAAACATAATAATTCTCAGACTTAAGTATAAATGAACAACTTATAAATAAACAAGAATTAGAGAACAAATTTAGATGTAAAATGGATAATTTTGATTATATTAATTTGAAAAGGCTTTATACAAATAGCCAAGATCATAAGGAAAGCAGAAAATTAGGGGAAGGAGAGAAAATTTATGGTTTCCCAAATAAAAGTTTTATATCTCAAATATATAAAGTCAATAAAATACAAGTCAGTACAAATATAACTCATTACTCAGTTGATAAATGATTAAAAGATATAGACAATTATCCAATGAAGAAATCAAAGCAAATTATAGTCATGTAAAGATGTTCTAAATCATTGTTTATTAGAGAAATGCAAATTAAAATAGCTTTGAGATATTGTTTTGTACCTATTAGATTGACTAAAATGATTGAAAGGAAAAATGACAAAATGTTGGAGAGGGTGGTAAAATTGGGTCACTACTTCAATATTGGTGCAATTGTGAATTGGTTCAACCATTTTGGAGAGCAATCTGGAATTATGCCCAAAGAGTTATACCTTTATAACTAACTATGCCCTTGGGCCAAGCAATACCACTACTAAATCTATTTCCAAAGTTGATTAGGAAAAAAGAAAAGAATCTTTATGTTCTAAAATATTTATAACAGCTGTCTTTGTAGTAGCAAAGAACTGGACTTTGGAAGGATTCTCATCAGTAAGTGGTGATACATGATTGTGTTGGAATACTACTGTGTTATAAGAAATGATGAACTCAGTGATCTTAGAAAAACATAGAACGACTTGTACAAAATAATGAAGAATGGAATGAACAGAATTAAAACTCTGTATATGGTAATAGCAATGTTGTTTTAAAAATGACTGAGTGAATAAGTCATTCTGACTTAATTTACTGAAGTGTTTTTTTTTCTACTATGTTATGAAAATGTTTTTTTTTTTTATTCAATAAATTAAAAAAATTATACCTGCATTCAGTTGGGTACAGTAATATAGTTCATTCAGTAGAGAAGTAGAAGGGAGAAGAAAAGGGAAGGGTGGGTTAGAGGGAGGATAGAAAAAGGAAAGAATTAGTTCTAAGCAAAACAAAGCATATTCAAAAATATTTTTGACTCTTTTTGAAGTGGCAAAGAATAGGGATTTGAAGAGGTGCCCATACATTGGGGAATGACTGAACAAGTTATGGTATATAAATGTGATAGAATATTATTGTAGTGCTCAAAATGATGAAGGTAATGGTCTAAAGAGAAACTTGAGAAGATTGTTTGAACTGATTAAGAATGAAGTCAAAAGAATCAGGAGAATGATTTATATACAATGACAATATGGTAAAGAGATAAAAAAATTGATTAGAATGATGATTAACCACCCAAGAACTAATAAAGAAATATATTACCCACTTTTGGATAGAGAAGTAAAGGATTCCAAAATCAGAATGAGTCTTATATTTTGAGGGACATGGCCAATGTGAAAATTTGTTCTGCTTGATTATACATTTGTAATTGGAATTTGTTTTTCGTATTTTCTCAGTTATAAGTGGAGCTTGGGAAAAGAGGGAGAAAAGGAAGATTTTGCCAAATAAAAAAATAAATTTTTATATATACATATATATGTATATATACAGCCACACACATATGTGTGTGACTCTGCTTCTAGAAATATGTACATATATGTATATATATACACACACACACACATCTATATGTGTATAATGACTTGAAGTTCTCATTGAAAGAAAAGCAGGAGGGGAAGATATGGGAAGTTTGAGAGAAGAGTTGATCACAAAGTTATTAGACTATAAAGTCCTTTGGAGTAAAGAGTGTTTCAATTTTTTTGTATTTGTTTCCCCAACAATTAACACAATACCTGCCCCATTATAGCTATGTAATAAATGTTTGTTGTTTAAGTAAAACATTTTTATCTATATGTGTATTCCTACTGCCTAGTACAGTAGCTGCCACATATTAAGTACTTGATACCTGTTTCTTGATTGATTATTCTGGGTCTTGGTATTGGCATATCCTTTTGATAAGACAAAATTATGTCTAATATAAATATACAGTGTTTAGGCATCTGGCTGAATATTATATTTTAAAAAGAGTTAAAAACTAAATTGTGCTATTTTGTCGCCTTCGGCTATACACCTTAATATTTAGGCAGAACTTTAAAATATGGTAATCTTATTGTAAAAAACAGCAAGCAAATGCAAATAATTTTTGCATTTCATAATATATTGCATCTTCAAGAATACAGGCATGATTAGCATCCTTACTGTTTAATTTCTCAGCTCAAGGTAGACCAAAGAATTGAACCACAAAGACTGATCTCCCCACTTGTACTTTCAGAACTAAGGTGAAAACACAGTGGGAAAGAGTTTAGTTGACAGAAATTAAGTCACTACATTGATAATTTCCCACAAATTTGTTCTATGTTTTTGATTCTTCTAATAAAATGTTTATTACTTATGTGAGTATGATTTTTAAATTTCTCATATAAAAACTCAGTAATGTGATATTTTTTCCCCAGAGCAAAATTATTTCCCAAGTCATATATGTCTTTTCAGGCTCCTGGATGAATTTGGTGATGGTTTAGGAGTTGCCCAAGCAATTTCTTATGTGGATCCCCAGTTTCTTACCTACATGGCATTAGAAGAGCGGTTAGCCCAGGCTATGGAGGTATGTTGTTTAAGTTTCTTTTATATACACATAATGAAGAATGCAGAATTTTTAAAAATGGGTACCCTTATGTTGCACTTAATTCCCTGTATTACATAACTCAGTGAATAGTTATAAATGTCTTTAGCATATCTTAATAACACAAAACAAAAAAAGTAGTAGTCATTGCCCATCCTGCATTCACATAGAACTTACCCTAGAAAGACTGGCATTTTCTCTAAGAGTTAGAAATAATCTTACTATAGCATTTTTAATACCCATATGTGTGTGTGTGTGTGTGTGTGTATGTGTATATATATATATATATATATATACACATACACACACACACACACACATATATATATACATATATAGACACACACACACACACACATATATAGATATTCACACACATGCATGCGAAACAGTAGTAAATAAAACCCTGATCTATGATCTGGAAGTTTCTGGGTACAAGTGCCTTCCCTGACATGGGCTGGATGTAGCCCAAGTATTTCTCTGAGACTAGAAGCTGCTGAGAAGATGCTGACCTGCATTGGGAGAAGAAATTTCTTGTATCACTGAAATTGGAGCTCTAATACTTATCCCATTGTGTTTCTGTATGTGAGGTATAGAAATGTGTGTGCATATGTGCATGAAAGAAACAGCCCACTGTGCTATTGTAGATCAGGGCTCCAGAATTGGAGTCAAACTTGGATTCAAATATTAAATGATCTCTCCCAAATCACTTAACCTCTTCGCTTTTCATTTCCTTCAGGTGAAAGTCTTTGGATTCAATGGCCTATCTTCCAATGACATTTTAACTCTAAATCTATAATCCTTTGTTTATATGTGTGTGTGTGTGTGTGTGTGTGTGTGTGTGTGTATATATATATATACACACACATTATTGATTTTAGCTGTATCCATGTATGATGACATGAAATTGCATTTGAATATGTTTTTATTTCATTGTACATGGGAGCAGTGTTTGTCAATGTATAAGTTGTGGGCTTGCGTTGAAGTGTGTCACTGCATAGATGCATTGTGAATATGTTGTTTTATACATGTGTAAGTTGTGTGAATATGTTCATTTGTCCATGTGCCAGTGCATGTAGTTAAATTTGTGTGCTTATATCTTTGCATGTAGATATATGTTTATTTCCATTTGAACATTTACATCTGTATGTGTATGTCTTAATTTGATTGCATTGTGCATATACTTGTGGGTGTATCTACATACTGTCCCAAAAGACTTAGGGTAGTTTTAAGTTTAACTTTAAACTTTTTTCATACCTTAAGCTTTGAGAGCTTAAAACTGCCCTAAGACTTTTGAGAACCCTTGTATATTAAAAACAAAATGAAGGCATAATATAAGGTAATGTGTATATGCACATGGTATATAGGGATATGTATATTGTATTCACATGCATATATATATATGTGTGTGTGTGTGTGTGTGTGTGTGTGTGTGTGTGTGTGTGTTTACAGTACATATTTGTATGAACTATCTGGTTTGTTGAATTATTCAGTCATTCCCTTTTTCATTTCTTATAGCTACTAGTCCAGGCCTCTTTGCTTACTCATCAAGCGCTCAACCTAATTCTACTTCTCTCATTCTTAGCTTTTTTTTTTTTTTTTTTAAATGAGAAGAAACCAACTAGTATGAACTCCCTGAAGTTTCCTCTCCCACACCTCAACACTAATGTATTTCTATTATCTTTTCCTTCTGATATAGAGGAAATTGCCTTTCAGCTCTTCTGTCTGAATTCTTTGTCCTACCTTCTTCTTAAATCAAGTTCCATCGGTCATTTCTCTCTTCTTTCCATGTCCATGTCTATAAGCAGAAGAAAAAGCATCAATATTTCGTCACTATCATTAAAAATAAACCTCTTCTACTTTGCTATCAATTTAAACTATTCTTAGTCTTTTCATTCCTTTCATTGCCATATTTCTAGAACAAGTTAGACATATTTCTTCATCACACTTTGAAAACAATTTCATATGCTACTTCTTTATGATACTCCTCATTCCTCCCTTAGAAAGGAATTGCAATTAAGTAAAGCAAAACAACACATTAACCATATCTGATAATAGTTACCTCATTTTGTACTTATAGTCTACCATCTCTTTGCCAAAGAGAGGGATAATAAGATGTCAATCATTGATTCATTGATCACAGTTCTGAGGTTGACAGCTAGGTAGTTCAGTAGATAGAGCACTAGATTTGGAATTAGAAGAATCTGAGTCAGAATTCATCATCAGACAGTAGTTGAATGACTTTTAATAAATCAATTCTCTCACTTTCATTTTCCTTAACTGTAAATTGAGAATGGTAATAGCATCTATCTCATATGATTATTGTGAGATTCAAATAAGATTTTATACACACACACACACACACACACACACATACACGTGTGTGTATGTATGTATGTATGTGTGTATGTATGTATGTATGTATAAAATGCATTGCAAACCTGTAAAGTATGGGCTACCCAAAGATGTATCCTGATTCTGGAATCTGGAATCTCCAGCCTTTCTCCTCCTTTTCCTCCTCCTTATCTCCTCCTTATCCAAGTCACACTGACTTCTCTTCCCCCAGCCCTCCAATCCTTCCAAGGATTACCTTACTACCACCCCTTCAGCCAGCCAGTGGTGAGGAGAGCCATCATCTAAATATACTAATAGAACCATTGTCTTACATCAAATAAGTAATTAGTGCTTAAGTGGTCCGCATTCTCAGATTCAAGTACACCTATTCAGAGTTTCAGTTCTCTACAGAAACGCTGAAACACATTTATATAATCGTAACATTTTTATTGTAAACATTTTTTCAATTGGACTGTGTCAGTTTATATAAGTCTTACAAGTTTCCCTGAATTCTTTATATGTAGTTTTTTTAATAACTAAGATTCTACTACATTTATATATTATAATTTGTTCAGCTATTTCCTTATCATTGGATATTCACTTTGCTTCCAATTGTTTGCTCCCACAGAAATTGTTATAAATTATTTTGAGAATTAGAACCTTTGCTTCTGTCTTTGTCCTCTTTCAAGGATATGTTCACTAGTGATATTAAGTCAAAGGATATTTACAATTTAATGACTTTTCTCTTATGATTCCAAATTGTTAATGATTCCAAAATGTACCAACAGTACATGAATATATCCATCTTACCATACCCTCAAACATTGACCATTTTTATCTTATAAATTTAATGTCACCCATTTACACAATCTGACGTCTCTCTCAACTACTTCATGAAATTGACCTCTCAAAGGTAACTTAATCATCAAATCCAATACTTTAATCTGCATCATTTTTTTCTTTTCAGCATTTAATATAGTTGATAATTCCATCCTTGAATACCCTGCCCCGGCTTCATTATGTCTATTTTGTTCTAATAGATATCACATTATTTTAGAATCAAAAACAGGGTTAGAATTTGCTAATATTTTACTAAAGACTGTGTTACATCTGATCTTTTATTTCATTTCCTTTTTCTCCTAATTTAAAACAACAGCAACAAAAATCATAGTGCTTAATTTTATTTGTCTATAGTGAAGATCATTAATATAATAAAATAAAAGTCTGGTCAATCTTATTGCATATTTCTTTATGGTAGTCTTAGAATAAGGAAGAGAGTCACTTATAGCCCTGTAGAGGTTCCTGCTAACCCTCACACATCTGAGTTCATCCTGATCCCTGACTCTATGTATTCTCTTTTATGCCATTCAATTTTGTTATGGAACATATGGAGTGGTGCCTCTAGTTGTTCCACTAGAACACTCCAAATTTTCTTTATCATATCCTTCTTCCTGGAAGCTTACTCGAACCCTGGAATTCATATGTTAGAAAGTGCCCTCCACCTATGATAACTAATCAGAAATGTTCACAATTCCCCTCTTATTGGATGATTCCTGTCAGAACTTCCATTTAAGGAGGATGCCCAGGGCAGCCATGTCTTTTTCCTTTCTAGACTATACTCCAGACTTTTCCTGCCATTCTCCAGTGTCAGGTATCTTCTGTTTACTTTTCCTTTCCTGCCCACCTCATGCCCCCATTCCCCAACCCTTTCAGTGTGTGTGTGTGTGTGTGTGTGTGTGTGTGTGTGTGTGTGTGTGTGTCTAGAATGTGATTATTTTTATTTCTACTTGTATTTACAAATATATTTGCTGGTAATACATTACCAGCATTTAGCACAGTGTCTAGTACAAGCATAGATTTAGAAAATAGAAGGTTCTCAATAGTGTCCCACATACGTTTTGGGGTTTGACTAACTTATTTTAAGCCCTCTTCCAAGTTATCACTCTTTATTTCTAGGCCTTCGTTATAACAAAAAGAGCCACTATAAGTATTTTTTGTACTTAGGGCTCTTTACCATTTTTCTTTCATCTTTTTGAGGTGTAGGCCTAACAATAGGATATCTGAGTTTGATGACTTTGGGGCAAAGTTTTAAATTATTTTTTAGAATTGCTAGATCTTTTCACAACAACTATGAATAGACCTGTTTTCTGGAAACCTCTTCACTTTTTGTCATTTTCATCTTTTGTTATTTTTGTCAATCTGACATGAGAGGAACCTTAGAGTTATTTTAATTTTCCTTTACCTAATTATTAGTGATTTGGAGCATTTCTTCATATTGTTTTAGACAGCTTTGATATTTCCTTCTCCTTATCAGCTACCTTGCCTCTAAACAAGTATCTTCCTTATCCCTCCCTTCTACTTTCCCAGCTCTTCTTTTCCTCTCTCAGGATTTAATCCATGTTTTGAAATTAATCACCAATTAAGTCTTTAAATAAAGCAAGATTTACATTTGATGCTTAAATTTTAAATTCACACATTATGCATTTAAGTTCTGAATATTCTTTGCCTTCCATTCATTTAGGCTAAATTTAAATAAGTATGCATAATCGCTTTTATATGATTGAACATAAAGAAATCTTTCCTTTCAAAATAATGTAATATGTAGTTTTAGTAACAAGTATAAAATATTATTACTAGAAGGCTTTATATTTCTTTTCTTATATAAATTATATAAAAAAAGAATTGTTATTCAGAATTTAAAATACAGAAAATCTATTGACATTCAATTACATTAAAAATATACATTATAGATTATTCTGAGCTCTTGGGGTTTTTTTTATTTTTTTTTTAACTAAATTTCTCCCACCAAACAAATTAGTCCATTTTCAATCAAGTTTCTGTGTGGCTTTAAATTTCCTTAGTAATGTTGAAGTATATCAGTGTTAGCCTTTTTATCTGTCAATTCAATTTCAATAAGCCTCTTTTCTCAAGACTTTTAAATTTTTTTCATTCCTTTCCTCATCCCATTTATGAGTAATAAATAATGAATAAATGTGACTCTTTTCTTTGCTTCATGTAATACAAATACTTCATCTAAGTGGAACTCTTGTTTTATTAACAAAACTATTCATCTCTCTCAGCAATATTGTGTTCTGTTTAAAGCTGTTTTTTTCAGGCATATATAGTTTTTACACCTCTCAAATTCACCTTTTCCTGAAATTTTCTAAACTCAAGCAGTAGGCATGATCCTAAAAAATGTATTTTTTCTTTATTTTCTTATAAATTCTCTCCCAAGGTTACTTCTCCCATTTTGTTATTTTCTCTTTATTCCTCTTGTCCCTATCTTCTAAATTTGTTGTACCCTGTTTCAATCAATATAAATGTCAGTTGTGATTTTGCTTTTGTAATAGTAAGATGGTGGTAGGAATATAGCTGAGATTTGAGCTTTTTCTTGAGCTAAGAATTAAACATGCCTGCACGTTTTCTTGTTTCCTCATGTCACTCCAAAAGGAGTCATCCACAAACGACCCATTTTTTTCTTGTGTACTTTAATTGAAAGTTTTTGTGACCATTTGGACAGCATTGCCAACATGCTTATCTCATAAAAAAGAAAACGAAAAAAAGTTCAAAACAAGAGGAATGGTTATAGGGGAGAGAAGATAAGAAAGAAGAAAGTAAAATATTTTTAAAACATTTTTCATGACTCTAGTATGAATACATAGATAACTAATCAGAAATATTCACAATTTCAGCTATGTCTTACTTTGAAATTAGATTAATTTTGACCATATATTTTGTTTTTTAATTAAAAGTATCCCAGTTCATACAAAAGCAATTTCACTGCACTAGTAATTTATTACACTAATAACATGAAACAGTATTCTAAATAAACTTTCATCATATATTTAGTTTTAGTAATCCTTAAATATATACAACCATTTCTTTTTTTTAAAAAGTACTTCTCTTAAAAGATAAAAGACTACTGATTTTCCATGCTGTGTACAACAGTAGACAAATTCTCATTCAAGTTATATTTGCTATACATGTGTATTTGAAAAATAAATTGAATAGATTCTGTTATTTGAACATCCTCAAGTCTCATAATCACTCATTTATACAAAGGAGAAAATGGGAGGAGAGGGATTATTTACTTTCCAACCCTTTAGTAGTTTTTTTAGTTCATAATTACCTAATTCTGCATTCCTAAAATATGCACTGTCATGGCAAAATCCAGCTAAATTTTAAGGAATATTTCCTGATTCATAAATATTTTTGAAAGGACATTCTTGACTAATTCAATTCAGTTCAAGGAGCATTTATTAAGCACCTGTTATGTGCTAAGTATGGGGAGGGGTAAAGAAAGACTAAAACCTTCAAAGAAGTTGCATTCTTCAATGGACAAACTACATATATTTTGTTAAAGTAAATAAAAAATATGTCAAAAAGTCAATTTAAAGTAATTTTTAAATGACTAACAGAATAAAAAAGAAAGAACTCGTGGAAGAGATAGATGGCACTGAAGCTGAGCCTTGAATGAAGCTAGGGAATCTGAGAGACAGGGAGGAATGGAATTGTTGAAGCAAAATCAGGACTTGATGTTCTCATATTAAAAACATATAGTTACATATAGTTCAGTTGTTTTAGAGGGGAAGGAAGCAATAGCACCAACTTCTAATCATACTTAAATATTAAAAACTATGATAATTATGCCCATTAATTGAAGGCAAAAAATGGATTGTTTTTGTTTGTTTCTTATTAATATTTTAAATGTAAGATTAATGCATATATATATATATATCTTTAGTAATATTAACAGCAAACATGCATATGGAATTCTTTTAATCAAAAAAGATGTCTTTTTAATTACATTTGATATTATTTGATGCTTATAACACCTCTATGGGGTAGGTATTGAAGATGTTTGTATTTGGGTTTTAGAGATGAGGAATTGAGGCATCAAAAACTGAAATTACTCAGCTAGAGTCACAAAACTAATAAGTAATATGATTGGTATTCAGATCCACATTATTATTATTTCCCAGTGTCTTGCAAATTGGGATGTGTATAGGTACACATATATGTATTTATGTGTGTGTGTATATATACATACACCTACACATGTACATAAAATATAGTTCAGTATTTTGAACTTCATTTGTCTTAGATCTAGAGAAAAGTATGTTTCTGTTTAAAAACAAATTCTTTTTAAGTTTGACCCCTAAAGAGCAACTTTTGGTGTTAATAGAAACATTTTTATTTTAATTATATTGACTTTTTTCCAAAATTTTTTTTTGCCAGACATATGATTTTATTGATATAAGGAACTCACAGTGAGGAAATTCTTTCAAACCATGCAGATCAGTAATTTTTTGAAGATTCTTATCTTTAAAAATTTCCTACAGCACTGAGAGATACTGTGCCTTGCTCAGCATATGTTTGAAAGAGGTTCTTCTGACCTCATGTCCAGATTTCTACATGGTCTGTTAGGCTGCCACTTTATTTGAAACACAGTCTATTCTAAATATAACTTGTGCTTCAAAAATAGTCACGTTCAAATTTTGTTTTTGTTTCCTCAGCATTGCCCACACTTCCCCTCCCTCCATCATTCACATTATTATCATCCTTGTATAGAATTTCATTATTACCCACTTCAAATAATTATTACAATTAATGAAAATTACAATTATTACCCCTTCTACCAGGCTATTCTGCCTCTGGTCCTCTTTTCCTCCAATATCCACCTTCACATAATTGGAAGATGGACTTAAAACTCCTTCAAAGATTTCTTGTTCCTTTTTAAGTTGTCTCAAGTTTTTGCCAATTATTGAAAGCCTACTGCAATATTGTTTCACCCTTTCTTTCTAGCTTTATCTCCTATTCTCTTGTATTCAAACTTGTCCCTTATATCTGCAATGCTAGCTGCACCTCTCTCTGCCTGTTGAATTCATCTTCACTTTTTAAAGCCCACTTACTTAAGAAAATACATCTATGATTCTCTTCTCCCTCAAAGTTGGTCATAACTTTTATCTCCAAAACTGTTTGTCTTTTGTACTTAGTTTAAATTAGTTGTATACATGTGGTATTCTACTGTGTTAAATGAGGGGAGTGATGGTGTCTTAACTAAAGTATGTATCTTAACAGCAACTGGCATAGTTTCTATATCCAATGTTTAATGAATATTTGTTGAAATGAATAAAAAGTTGACTAATACTGCCCATAAACCAAAAGTTCGACTCTACTGACTTTAACATTAGTTATGAAATAAAGTACTTGAGGTGAGTGAGGTTTTTCTTGCTTCTTTGTCCACCATGTTTTCCTTTTCACTTCCCCTCTCAACCATACCTAACCTGTGTTTCCATTCTTTCTCTTCCTCTACATTTTATAGTACTTGCTGATAATGTTTAAGACCCTTAGGGAATGGGAGGAAGGCAGTGCCTCCATGGGGCTGCCATTCCTGGGGCCAAGTTCTATTTCCAATGAAAATGTAAAATACTTTAGGAAGGAGCATTGCTGATAAGGCAAGTAACACTTTTTTTTGTCTAAGGTTCTGTATTTTGAAGAAGAGATAAATTAAGTAAGTCTGTTGTATTGTGATTAAATTCTAAATAGTCACCATGAGACAGATTATTTGTTGTTTGAAGTTGTTTTTGAATAAACCATCTTGACTTTTTCTCTCTCAGACTGCTCTGGCCCATTTAGAGTCTCTTGCAGTTGATGTTGATCAGGCTCATCCACCTGCCAGCAAAGAAAGCATTGATTGTCTTCCACAGACCATCGTTACAGAAGATCACACTGGTAGGAAAAGAGTGACCCAGAATATAATAAAAAGATTCATTCACTGTATGCTAACGTACATGATCAGTCTACATGTAAAATGGAATTTTAAACTTATAGAAGCTTTTGTTGCATTTTACCTAGCAGCTACATTTCATAGAATATGAAATGACATACTGAGACAGAAATTCCTCCTTCAGTGTAGATTGTTAAAGACTAAATTGAACACCTGTTAGGTGCAGTTTTGCAAGTCCCAGCAGAATATGGATTTTCAAGATTTGACTAACTCATTATTCTATTAGGAATTGATCAAGGTTTTGTTCTATTTTCTTAAGCAGTGATTTTCATTTTCCATTTTATTTAAGTTAAACATTATTAACATGTAGTTGAACTAAATGCTTTGTTTTTTCAGCTGTTGGTCAGGAACAGTGCTGTGCTATCTGCTGCAGTGAATATATTAAGGATGAAATAATAACAG
The DNA here is from genome assembly GCF_902635505.1 of Sarcophilus harrisii. Taxonomy (NCBI): domain Eukaryota; kingdom Metazoa; phylum Chordata; class Mammalia; order Dasyuromorphia; family Dasyuridae; genus Sarcophilus; species Sarcophilus harrisii. The sequence continues at coordinate 202,598,920 of NC_045426.1, forward strand.
AGTTACCATGTAGCCATTTCTTTCATAAACCCTGTGTAACTCTTTGGTTGCAGAAGGTAAGTTTTTATTTGACTTTTATTTCCCCTTGTTAATCAGGGATTTATACAGTTTTTATCTAGAAACTAATGCTGAAAGACTAGTTCTAAAGCATTTTTTAACTCTACCTCTTTATCAAGAACATAGAAATGATCAATCATCAGCTCTGTCTTTTTCCATCACTCTCCCTACTTCAAAATCACCCCTTCTCTTTTTCTTCCTTTGTTTCACTTTCTCCAAGGCTAAACTGCCATTTATATTTTAAACCCCACCTCTTTTTTCCTTTAGAAGATTTACCTCCTTTAATCACTTGTTCTTTCTCACATTTTCAATATCTCTTTATATCCCCTGTCTTTTTCTCTACAATATAAAATATGTCAAGATGCCTAAAACAACCTTCATTTGACTGTCATACCCTCAAGCCTTCATATATATTTTTTTAATCTTCACCTTTTCATAACCAATCTCTTAGAAGTTCATATGCCATCTCTGCCTCATCATTTCCCATTTCTCTCTCCTCTGTCTCTTGCAATATGGCATTTAATATCTTCTCTCAACAGAAAGTTCTCTGTCCAAGATTAGTAGTGTTTTCTTAACGACTAAAATCCAAATCACAGTTCTGCTTTACTTCACTGCAGATTCTGATACTATCAGCCACCTCTCCAGAAATTTGCTTTCCACTTAGCTTCTGTGATAATGAGTTCTCTAAGTTCTCCTCTTACCTGTCTATTTCTTCTTAGTGTTCAGTTGCAGGATCATATTCACCTTCCAGCCACTAAGTGCAGGAATCTCATAAAGCTCTTCCCAGACCTTGTTCTGAACTTAGTTTAGTGCTTGACACATGGGAGGTGTTTAGTAAATGCTTGTTCTCTTCCCTTCCTCCACCTCCTTATGTCAGTTCCCATAGATTTAACTGTCATCCCTATGCCAACTCCCCCAAGTACATATATCTATCCTAATCTCTTTCCTGAACCATGGGAGATGCCCTGTATTGCCTACTGCCTCCTGGACATCTCCTGCACAACAGTCCCATATAGGGATCTCAAATTCAGCATGTTCAAAACACAACTCATTTTCCCCTCAGACAAACCCATTTCAGTTTTCACCACCATTCTGTTTCCAGTCATCCAGATTACCACCTTGGTTACCACATCCAGGAAACCTCTTTGACCTGGAAACCTCCTTGACTCTTCATATTCCTTATAGCCCTATTCCTTATCCAGTCATTTGCCAGGTTTCTCAGTTTTGACTTTACTGCATCTCTTACAGTTTTTGCCTTCTTTTCACTGATCTAACCTCTACCTATTTAGGTCCTCATTACCTCTCCCCTTGGACTAATATAATAACTTCTTCTTTGGTTTCCTTACTTCTAATCTCTTTAATACATTTCTTAACATGAATCTGACCAGTCCATATTTCCGCCCCATCTGCCCTGGAAATTTCCAATGGCCCTTTATTGCCTCTAAGATAAAATACAGAATTTTCAGCTTGATATTTAAAGGTCTTCACAGTCAGCGCCCCCCCCCCCCCCCCCCCATCTACTTTTTCACTCTTTATTTCAAATAATTGCCCCTTATACACTATGTTCCATTCAAACTGAATGGCAGGGCGTTCATTGTAAACAACATTCATCTGCTTCCATGCCTTTGCATAGGTGGACCCTTATGTTGGGAATATACTTCTTCACTTCCATCTCCTTCAGAATAACTCAGTTGTTGCCCTATAAACAAGTCTTTTTTCTGATAGTTTTTTTTTTGATAATTTTCTATTTGTTATTCTTCTCTCTTTTCCCTTTTAAAATTACTATATGTTATTTTGTATATACTTTATATTTTACATGTTGCATCCTGTCTACTTCCCCTTGATGAAAAAAAAAAAGAACAGTTTTATATTTCCATCATTTCACCCCCACAACTTAATAAATATTTTTGTTGAATTGCTTATTTTTTGAATAATGTTTTTATTCACTATTAGAAATACATGCACACATAACTACAGATTGATAATTTTAAACCATTTTGCTAACTGATAGCGTTGGCATTAGTAACATAGAAAACAACTGTAATTAATGGAAATTCTAGAAATTTACAATCAATTTTTAGTCATAATCTTAAAAATAATTTAAAAACCTTTTGCAAATGTATGTTTATTCTAGTATAGCTATCAATATCTCAGACTGGAGCTTTAAACAGTCCACTTAATGTATATTAAATAGTATTAGAATATTTCCATATATTTCCCTTTTCTCAAATATCTTTGTGCATATTGAATATTGAGATTTGGGGAAATTTTCCTTTATATTGATTTCCTTTATATATTCCATAAATATTTGATCAGCTTCATTTTAAAGAATATAAATTTGTTAGTTTTTCTTTTTGTCTAAGGTTTTTTCCCTTTAAAAAAAATTTTTTGTTTTACTTCTTTATATGTACTTGGAATCATTTAAATTTAAATATTAATAATCTGCTCAGCTTAATTTATCTCTTGTCCCATTTTCTAAGAAAAAAATCCACTGTTATTTCCTTAAATCTAATTGTCAAAATTACTTAAGAGCTATCTATTCAAGCTAATTTTCCATGTAATGCCCCAGAAATTCCTGAAAGTATGTAATATGGATCACAACATTTTTATTCTTGACTTTAATAATTTATAACTTGATTATTGAAATTACTTATAGTGATCAGATTAATGATTTTATTTATTCCTTGGTTTCCTTATCCTAAAAATGCAATATTCTTCATAATATTATAACATTTATGTCATCCCTGTTTAGAATGCCTGCACTATTACTATGTAGTATTTGACTTTACTCTTTTCACCACTTAGATAGTTTTCTAACTCCTACAGGCCACATTTATTATTTTCATTTTAGTGAGATTGTTTAGCCTTCTTATCTTTGCTGCTATTTAACAACAACTATGGCACCTAATCCTTTGAGGTATTTGCTTATATCCTATGCTTTTCCTCAGTAGAACCTGTAAGAGCTACTTTCTTTTAGAGATAGAGGAAGATAGATAAATTGTGATTTAAAAGTTTTTAATCATTTTTTTCTGTTTTGGTCCTTTGAGCAAAGAGGACTATGAATTTTTTCTTTTGTCATTCTTTCATCCCAAAGAAAAGAACTCTTCATTTTCATCTTTAGTATATTAGAATCTTTAATGAAATAGAGCAGTAGAAACTTGGAAAAGTTTTGGTCTTTGAAACATTGCCCTAAAATGTCACAAAATATCCCACGATCTATGTATATTCTCTTTTACATGACAATATTGTGGTCTAATTTTAAATGCCCACAATTTTGTCCTAAATATTATCTACAGTGTCTTGTATTATCCTTACTTTCATCATTGTGCCTGTTAAGAGATTAAAACTAGGCAGGAAAGAACATGTAACATAAAAAGAAAATCACAAACGTTATTGCATATACATGTATCTGACATGCATATGTATGTCATATGTACTGCTTTTCTTGGTCTATTTAGAAAGCAACCATCTTTCCCAATTATATCAGTGAACACTGAATTGAACTTGGCATTAAAAAGAGACTCTTGAATTAAATCCTTTGGCTAGTGACTTTGGAAGAATAAGCTAAGTCTGTTAAATGGGTTTTTTATTCCCCTAATCTTTGCATTATACTTTAAATTATCTAGCCAAAGTCTCCATTTAATCTGGGCCTCTCATGCTATGGTTTTTTTTTTTTTTTTTTTGAGTGTTTTTTAAAAAGTATTTTAGCGGGTCAGATTTAAGATGTTTTCCAAAAAATATCAAGGTACTTTTCTTTGACAGTTTTACTATGTCTTTACTATCTGTTAACTTGTTTTTTCCTCTCCTTCAGTCAGGAACATGCCCTGTTTGCCGTCACGTGCTTGCATCCATCCTTCCTGAAGCAACTTCTGCTACTTCTTTCCTGTCTGATCATGATTCCCTGCTTTCAATCCACACTGCTACAGGAACTCAGTAAAATTTAGCATTTGAAATGAGATCATTCAATCTATCAAACTAAACTTGTAAATTCTTTCTAATTAATTCCAATGTGAAAATAAGTATATATAAATACCCATTAAATATTATATATAATATATTGTTGTTTAGAAAGGAAGCATTAAACTTTCTAAAACAAATTTAGGTTTGCAATAAAAACTGATATTTTCAAACTGAAAGTTGAAGTAAATTGAACCAGTTTTCTTCAGTTGAATATGTTACTATCAATTGCAGTTAAAATAAGCATTAGTTAAATCTATCTAAAATAATTACCATTTATGTGACACATTATATAAGTTTACTTTCTTGCAACTGCAGTGCAGTTAGAGAGCTTATTAAAGTTATGCTTATAATCTATTTTACACAGTATAATGAACTTCTTGGATTTGTCAAAAATAGTGCCACTAAGTGACTTTGTAATTGATCTCTCATATTTGCATCAAATGTGAAGACTTTTGTGGTCACAGAAATAATAAAGATTTGGTTCACTGGAAATAAAATACATAATAAAACATTTGTGTTTTTTCATCATTTCCTATCCTTACATTGATGGATGTTGGTTGGAATTTGACATGGAGTGTATTAAATGTCTGCCTTTTTCTCTTTAAGATTGTGTTATCAGAGGCAGTTAGTGGATAGAGCACTGACCCTGCAATCAGGAGGACCTGAATTTAAATATAGCCCACAAACACTTAATACTTACTAGCCATGCGACCCTAGACAAGTCACTTGACTCGAATTGCTTCATCAAAAACAATGTATTATGCTTGACAACATTGGGATTCTTCCAATTATAAATTGTATTATAAATTATAAATGAAAAATAAACATTCTTTTCATACCATGAAGAAAAATACAAAATCTCTTATATTACGCTGAACAAGGCAGAAAACAGTTGCTTTTGTTTTAGTTTTGAAATGGGAATAAAATTTAGCACTTACTTCCCTCTTTTAGCTTTCTCTAAAAGGAGAAAATAAAAGATAAAACATTCTTAACCCAAAGTTGAAATTTTGATATTCAATAACACAATATTAGGCATAATATCAATATTTAATATTGCATAAATAAGCCCTTTTTAAAATGTGACTCAGTATTGTTCTTGTATGATTCAATACTGATCTGTGTAGAAATGTTTAATCTTCTCGGTATAACTACACCTATTAGAAAAGTACAAACAGCCTAAGACTTGATTTTACTGTTATTATTATATATTGTAATGTATTACATCCCAGAATATGAAGTGAAGGGAGATATATATATATATATATATATATATATATATATATATATATATATATAACATAAAACAGCTTTATCAACCCAGCAAAAGCTCACATTACTATTTTTAGTTTGCACAAATACTACCAAAAAATCAGAATTTTACGGCATTACATATGGCATCATATAGCAATATAGCCTAGTAACTATTGTTCTGGACTTTGTACAATGGTCATCTGCAAATGATTTGGCTATTCTTAGCAATATAATGATTCAAGAAAATTTCTAAGGACTTATGATAAAAAAATGCTATCCACCTCCAGAGGAAAAACTGATAGAAGTTTGAAAGCAAATTGAAACATGCTTTAAAACAATTTTTTTCTTGGGTTGGGTTTTTTTTTTGGGGGGGGGAGATGGGGAGGAGTCTGTGATTTAGCAGTCAATGTAATGAAGTAAAGAGCCTGGAATATTATATTCCAAAAGGGAAAATATATAGCTTTATAACCAAGAATGATTCACCCAGCAAAATTGAATACAATCCTATAGGAGAGGAATCTTTAATGAAATTGAGGATTTCAAGCATTCCTGATGAAAAAAAAAATAGAAGGAGGTAGAAATTTTGAAATACAGGAGTCAAGAGAATCACAATAAAGATAAATATAAGCATGTAATCAAGAGATTAAACGAAATTTTACAAAAAACTTTCCACACAAATAAAGTCAGACTTAAACAATTGGAAAAATATCAAGTACTTCTGGGTAGGTTGAGCAAATATAATAAAGATGACAATACTCCCTAAACTAATCTATTTATTTAGTGCTATACCAATCAGACTTCCAAGAAAATATTTTAATGATCTAGAAAAAATAACAAAATTCATATGGAATAATAAAAGGTCAAGAATCTCAAAAGAATTAATGAAAAAAAAATCAAATGAAGGTGGCCTACCTGTACCTGATCTAAAACTATGTTATAATGCAGCAGTCACCAAAACCATTTGGTATTGGCTAAGAAATAGATTAGTTGATCAGTGGAACAGGTTAGGTTCACAAGACAGAATAGTCAACTAAAGCAATTTAGTGTTTGACAAACCCAAAGATCCTCACTTTTGGGATAAGAATTCATTATTTGACAAAAACTGCTGGGATAACTGTAAATTAGTATGGCAGAAATTAGGCACGGACCCACACTTAACACCGATAAGTGTTAATGGGTCCATGATTTAGACATAAAGAACGAGATTATAAACAAATTGGAGGAACATAGGATAGTTTTATCTCTCAGACTTGTGGAAGAGGAAGAAATTTGTGACTAAAGACGAACTAGAGACCATTATTGATCACAAAATAGAAAATTTTGATTACATCAAATTAAAAAGCTTCTGTACAAACAAAACTAATGTAAACAAGATTAGAAGGGAAGCAACAAACTGGGAAAACATCTTCACAGTTAAAGGTTGTGATAAAGGCCTCATTTCCAAAATATATAGAGAGCTGACTCTAATTTATAAGAAACCAAGCCATTCTCCAATTGATAAATGGTCAAAGGATATGAACAGACAATTTTCAGATGATGAAATTAAAATCATTACCACTCATATGAAAGTGTTCCAAATAATTATTAATCAGAGAAATGCAAATTAAGACAACTCTGAGATACCACTACACACCTGTCAGATTGGCTAAGATGACAGGAAAAAATGATGATTGATGGAGGGGATGCGGGAAAACTGGGACATTGATGCATTGTTGGTGGAGCTGTGAACGAATCCAACCATTCTGGAGAACAATCTGGAATTATGCCCAAAAAGTTATCAAACTGTGCATACCCTCTGACCCAGCAGTGTTTCTACTGGGCTTATACCCCAAGGAGATACTAAAGAAGAGAAAGGTACCTGTATGTGCCAAAATGTTTGTGGCAGCCCTGTTTGTAGTGGCTAGAAGCTGGAAACTGAGTGGCTGCCCATCAATTGGAGAATGGTTGGGTAAATTGTGGTATATGAATGTAATGGAATATTATTGTTCTGTAAGAAAGGACCAGCAAGATGAATACAGAGAAGCTTGGAGAGAATTACATGAACTGATGCTAAGTGAAATGAGCAGAACCAAGAGATCATTATATATGTCAACAACGATACTGTATGAAGATGCAATTTGATGGAAGCGGATTTCTTTGACAAAGAGACCTAATTCAGTTTCAGTTGATCAATGATGGACAAAAGCAGCTACACCCAAAGGAAAAAAAAACACTGGGAAATGAATGTAAACTGTTTGCATTTTTGTTTTTCTTCCCGGGTTACTTCTACATTCTGAATCCAATTCTTCCTGTGCAACAAGAAAACTATTTGGATCTGCACACATACATTGTATCTAGGATATACTAGGACATATTTAACATATATAGGACTGCTTGCCATCTAGGGGAGGGGGTGGAGGGTGGGAGGAAAAAATCGGAACAGAAGTGAGTGCAAGGGATAATGTTGTAAAAAAAAAATTAACCAGTCATGGATTCTGTCAATAAAAAGTTAGCATAATTAAAAAAAAAAAAGAGATTAAACGAAATTAAACTTCTCATTCTTATGATAATACATATAATCCCTGAAATCATCTGGTTCATAGAGAGAGTCTTAACTTGAAAGAAAGCTTAAGAATGAATCTGATGTTTTGATAATCTTAAGAATGGAAAGCATGGGGAAGAAAATACACAGAGAGAGGGAGAAAAGGAAAAAATGGGAAATATTTCATTAATGGAATGTTTAAGTAGAAGTCTATAAAACAAGCAAGAGAGAATGAAGGATGAGAAGGTGACATTAAAAACTTATTAAGGGCAGAATGGCACAGAGAGAAACGGACACAGAAAGAGACAGACAAAGAATTGGATACAGAAATACTTTTCACTCAAAGGAGAAAACAAGAGGAAAAGTTATGGTAAAGCTGGTGGGAGGGAATAAAAGGGAAGGTAATTTAAGAGGATTAATTATAAATAAAACAATCTCTTAAAAATGGAGAAAAAAGAAGGAAAAGTATAAAACAATAAAATGAGGATATAAAAATAATCATAATAAGTAATCTGACTAGGATGAACTCTTAAAATGTGTGTAGCAGAGCTGATTAGAAACCAGAATCCAAAATATGTTGTATAAACAACAGATTAATCAATAATCATTTGTTAAGTACCTACTACATGCTGGGCACTGTGCTAAGTACTTTAAAATTATTATCTCATTTTATCCTCATAACAACCCAGGAAGGTAGGTACAATTATCATCCCCATTTTATAGATGAGGAAATTGAAACATTTTAAAGTAACTTGCCCAGTGTCACACGGTTCATATGTAAATGTCTGAGACTAAATTTAAACTCTCTCTTCCTGACTCCAAGCTCAGTGGTTCTATCCACTTTGACATCACCTACCTAAAAACTCATCACTGTAATACTTTATAATGTCTTTAAATTCCTCTTATATTCCCCTTAACTTGCATAACTCCTGGCATTTTGTTTAGCTGTAATTGACTCTGGAAGTTTGTAAAAAAAAAAAAAAAATACTGTTGCTATGACCACTTTTGTGTTAAGAATTCAATTCAATGTAAAAACAATTTTGAACTAGTTTCTGCTGGTACCAGTTTAATTTTTCTCCTTCATTGATACAAACTTGTTTTTGCAGCAGGCCCTTTATTGAAATAAAAAAACTGAAAGTCTAAACTTTCAAATTATAACATTAGAGTAGGAACTGGGAGCCAGTGATTGATGGCAAAGAAATAAAAAAACTGCTGAATAAAAAATTTACACCTAAGGGATCATTTTGTCTTGTAAATTGACAAACAGCATTTTCTAGTTAATATTGAAGATGATCTCCAGAAATGTGAAAATCAGTTTCACTGAACAGATTTTTTTTCTCTTTAATAAAAATCTAAATTCAATTTTAAATTGCAAGACAAGAACTGCAGTACCATTTTCACACTAAAAATTATGAGGGCAAAATTCAATGGGAGCCTTGTCAATTTACTCAGAAGTAAACTTCCCTGATAAGAGTTTTTCCATTTTTTCCTCTAATTGACATTTTTTTTTTAAATACTAGCCTTTTAAGCCTTATAACATTTCTCCTGACAAAAAGTAATTCATAGTATATAACATGGAGATATTTTCCCCACCATGTTACGTAGTAACAGATTATTTATTGGTAGTTGGTAGAAAAGTGAATGACAGGTCTTCTAGAAGTGAACAGGTAGATAGATGTAAGCTAAGTGCTGGAAAAAAAAAAAAAAAAAAAAACCAACCCAGCAACAAAGAAGTACCTCAAGTTCTAGCACAGTGCAGATGCTCTTTGTGATCAAATTTAGAAGCCAGGCCTGAGACCCGAATTTGAAACAAGGGTATCTGCAGTATAATGGGAAGAAGTTAAACTAAAACTTAAAAAAAAAATAGGCACTTAAATAGCTTTTTTGCCAGCTGTATGATTTTGGACAAATAACATTAATATGCAGTCTATTTTTCTTCATCTGTAAAAGGCTTGTCATATCTTCATTATCAACCTCATAGTGTTGTTGTGAGGATTAAATGAGATAATTTAGAGTCACTGAATGTTAGAATTGGGAGAGAACTACCTCATAGACTCTGAGGTCTGCCCTACCTAAGCAATATCCAAAGCTTCTAAACTTTTTTTATGGTTAAATAAAAATTTATATTTCCTTTGTCTCATTTATTTCCTCAGGAATCTGTCGTGAGTCAACTAATTAAGATATTCATATAATAATGAGGGCAGCTAGGTGGTGTGGTGAATAGAACCCTATCATCCTCTATCCCATCTGGAGTCAGAAAGATCTGAGTTAAAATTCATCCTCAGACATTCACTAACTGGTGACCCCAGGCAAGTTACTTAACTATGTTTGCCTCAGTTTCTCATCTGTAAAATGAGCTGGAGAAAAAATGACAAACCCCTCCAATATCTTTGTCAAGAAAATTCCAAAATGGGCTCACAAAAAATCAGACATAACTAAAACAACAGAAAAAGAATATAATAAAAAATAACAATAATAATTGCAATTAATAACTAGCATTTATAAGGGGCTTTAAAGGTTATAAAATTCTTTACACATATATATATTATCTCATTTGAGCCTTACATCCTCCCTAGGAGGTATGTGCTATCATTTCATCATTTTATAGATGAGGAAACTAAGTTTGAGAGAGAATATATGATTTGCCCAGAGTCACAGCTATTAAGTGCCCCAAATCCAGTGCTCTATATACTACATTACCTATGTGCTGTGGTGAAAAGAGCATCAGAAATCTAGTTCCAGTCTTGGATCTGCCACTTTGTATATTTCATTATTTTTCTAAATGTTAAACTGAGCAAGGTACTCAAATTTTCTGGATCTCTATTAATTTGTAGAATGGAAGTAATCATACTTTTACCAATGGAAATAATCATACTTTTACCACTCGTATTATAGGACTGTAAGAAGAGGAAAATCTAAATCTCTGTGTTTATTATAACATTGGATTTGAAGTGAAAGGATTTGAGTTCAAATTCCATCTCTGATCCTTTATTTTCTATGAGTTACTTCTCAGTTTTCTCATCTTTAAAATAAAGGGGATGAAGGCTAGGAGTGTGCCAAGAAATTAGCATTTATGTAATGTCGACAATGGACCAAGCACTTGACAACTTGATCCCCACAACAACCGTTCAAGGTAAGTGATGTCATTATCCCCACTCTACAATTCAGGAAAGAGGCTAAAGTGGCTTGCCTAGGGTCATAGGGTTTATAAGCATCTGAGACTGGGTTTGAACTCAGGTCTTCTTGATAATGGGCCCAGCACTCTATCCTCTATACATCTTAACTATCCCTCCTAACTTGGAATTCTTTAATCTTGCAGGTGTTGATTATTGTCCTTTCAGGTAACTGTGGCATTTTAACAGGGGGTTCCATGCCTTAACCTGAAACTGGCTCTGTTATAGTGAGAAATTATATCATGAAAGGCAGGTGATGGAGGTATTCTGAGTCAATGGGCTTTTTGGTGTAGTCATTTAATAAATATCCCCTGTTGTTAACTTGATAAATGTTAGTCAGTTTATCAGCTCCTTAATCCTTCCTTTTCTGGAACCTGGCTCTGTATTCCAAGGAACTTCAACTATTTTTGATTCAAGATCCAACTTTCTCCTCTGTAAGGATTTGCCTTGGAAAGAGGGAGATAAAGGATTCTGGTTGAAAGGTAAGGACTATCTGCTTAGGTTGTCTCAGGGAAGGATGAATACACAGCTTGTTGTGACAAAGGGTATGTCTATGGAACTCCTTGTTATTATGCCCAACTGGGCAGTCACCAGGAGCATGAATGCTTTAGGTCCAGCATAAAGTAGATGATTCAGTGATTGCTTCAGTTCAAAAAAATCTGATTTCAAATTCTCCCTGTCTCTTATTTATTATGGATTACAATAGGTAAGTCACTTAACTTATCTGAATCTTGTATGTGAAATGTTAATAACCATACCCATAATCCTAATCTTACAAGTTGTTACAAAAGTGATTTGTAGACCTAAAAATACTAAATAAATGCCAACTTATAATGAGAGCTGACAGGGCTAAAACACATACCAGCTCATAGAACACAACCTGGATTAAATAAACATGGAGATCAACAGTGTTGGATGCAGTTGACTTCCCATACCATTGCTGAAATTCTGGACTGTTTTTATATACCACAACTACAATATCCCCAGAGCAACACAGCTGGCTTTTACAGCCTCTCTCTGCTCTTCCTTGGGATAATGGGGCCCATTCAGTTGTTCCCATAACCTGTGAATGCCATTTACAACTCCATTTCTAATCTTCTATTCAGAATAACAGGGGACTCATTTTTTGTAGCACACTAACTACAATCCGTAATTCCTTTGATGATAAAATATAAAACCTTCCATAAGGTTATTTTTCATGTTGCAGAATAAACTCACTTGAGAGTATAGGAGATCCAATGGAGATTAGAAGTCTGAGATCCTGTATATGGAGGCAAGGATACTTGTTTCAAGTATTACATATTATTAAGCATTATTATATGCAAATCTGATGAGGAGGGGCCAAGCTAACTCATTCTCCTGATTTTGCGGGATAGGTACTGAGACAAGAAAGCTCTCCTTGGATTCTCTTCTCCTCTCAGGTTTCTCCACTATGAAAAGGAACAAAATTCCAGATTCACAGATCATCACTGAATTTAAGACACAGACTATATCTGGCCCCCTTCTTTTGTCTTAGTCCCAGAAAGGAATTCTGAAAGTCAAGAGTATGATGACTTTCAGATCATATAATTTATCTTCAAAGTTTGATGCCCTGAGAGGATCAAAAATTAGTCTTTGTGCATCCCACTTACTAATTGATTTTAGCAAAATACAATGTGACAGAAATGACAAGAGAAAGCTAGTATTTTTGAGAATCAATATTATAAATAGACTATTGGCCCATGACATGGTAGATGAAGCTGGACAAAGGGGTTGGTTGTAATATACAAAGTTATTTCAAGAAGATATTGCTAAAATGATGATAAAAGTATCTGTTTGTAAACTGCTAGAAAGCATCAGGAAATTTTAATATGTGACTATGATAGATTTAGCTTTTTTCAGCAATACAACAATCCAAGACAATTCCAAAATACTTATAATGGAAAATGCTATCTATATGCAGAGAAAGAACTAAGGAGACTGACTGAATGTAGATCAAAGCATACTATTTTCAATTTTTTTAATTTGGTTGTTTTTTCTCACAGTTTTCTGTGTGAAAAATTCTTCATTATATAACTAATATGGAGATATGATTAATATGCTTATATATGTATAACTTATATGGCTGACTGTGCTGAGGAAAGGGGGAGGAAAGGGAGAGAGGGAGAAAAAATTGGAACTCAAATATCTTATAAAAGTGAATGTTGAAAACTATCTTTACATAAAATTGAAAAAATATATTAAGTGGGGAAGAAAGTAAATTTATCTTATTTATAAGCTTTTAAGCTACTTTTTTTGCATTTTTAGGCCATGAAGTTAAAAAATAGGAAAACTCAAAATGAGGAGGCTCTCTTAGGAAACAATGAAATATGTCTTGCCATATTCATACTCAGCCATATTAGCCTACTTGAAGTCATTTATACAAATGCTCTATCTATATAGCTCTATATGTTCTATATATAAATATATAGAGATCTATATATATCTATACATATCTCTCCATATAAATGCTCTATCTTTTGCCTCCCAAGTCCGAAAGTTCCTTTCCTTACTGCATCTTCTCAAAAATACCAAGTTTCCCTCAAAACTTTGCTCAAGCATCACCTTCTTCAGAAAACTTTTGCCAATACCCCAAGTATTAGTGCCTTCCCCTCCCCTCTAAGGTTACAAACCAAAAATGGAAGAAACCCCAGGTCCACAAATGGGGGCCTGAAATGAGTCAGAATTTGATCATAGTTTGCACAATTTATAATTGCCTTTTTGCCTGAGATGAAGATTGCAAGCTGAAACAGTGAGACAGAGTCTATCTTTTCAGAGAGGGATTGAGTAATTTATAAATTTTTGAGATATTTCAGATTTATGGCTGTCAGGATTAAGAGAGAAACATAATAAACTGGAAATAAATGGAAAGTGATGGTCTACGGAGAAGATATCTATAAATAAAATAAATCAAAAAGTAGGACTTTTGCTGCTCTTTAGATAAGTCAGGAACCAAGATGTTTGCTTTTCTGAGCTGGTCAAGACTGGTTGCAGCAGGGATCTCTGAGTTCAGGTAAAGTTTTTGTTTTTCTTTTTCTTTCTTTCTTTCTTTCTTTCTTTCTTTCTTTCTTTCTTTCTTTTCTTTCTTTCTTTCTTTCTTTCTTTCTTTCTTTCTTTCTTTCTTTCTTTCTTTCTTTTTTTTTTTTTGTAAAGTATTACTTGTATGTCAAGGAGACCTGGATATGAAAAGTCCTCTTAATTGGCTAGTTGTTATACCATTCCATTTTCTGGTTCTCCTACAAAAAAGGAAAACTGGCATATATAAGCAGTGAGTATAAACATTATAGAGTCCATGTTCACACTCTCTACTTTATATGTTACACATATGTGTACTATTTTCTCTCCTGCTAGGGTTATATAAAGGCCTCCTCTCCTCTGGGCAGTGATTGATTTCACTTTTCTTTTTTATTCCCAGTTCCAGAATACATAATAAGTAAATACTTAATAAGAGCTTGTTTGCTGATTGAGATAAAAGCACTTACGATTTAATTGGACCTAAGAGGGTCAGTCAAAAAATTGAGATTATCATGACCACTTAAATTATGGATTGATATGCCCTATCATTAATGATAAATATTGTTGTGAATGTATATTGTCTCTGCAGGTATTAGGTGGTATTAGGTGATGAAACCATCACAAATTATTAACTAATTAACGTTTGTCATCTATAAAGGCAGTCATATTTGCACTTAAACTGGGAGACAGAATTTTCTAACCTATTTAAAAATTTCCAGATGAATATTCCTTAAAGATATAAAAATGCACTCCCTTCTGACTAGTTTATAAGAGCAACAGATTGGCATCAGAGAAAATGGAAAATGGCCAAATTTCAGCAACAAAAATCTTTGCATAATTGATAGATGGGTTAGCAAATGAAGCCACTTATTCCCATTCTTCAGATACTATTTTCATGAAATATCATTTCTTTTTTGCTTTTTGTTTTAAGCTAGAACTTAGAACTAAAACTTTAATTTCTGTATTATGAAGTCTTACAACAAGATTTTTTAAATCAATGAAGCATATTCAATCACAATTTTCTCATGGAAAAATATAATATTAGTAAAAATAAGAAGCTGTATAGTATAATGACTTTTATTTTTTTATTATTTTTTAATATTTTTAATTTAAAATATTTTCATCTTTATCTCATCTTTTAAAATTTTTATTTTTGCATGTTTTATAACATATTAATATAATAATACACACATATATTTTATAAATTATAAAAATCATCACATCAATTGCATATAAATTATATATTTATATATTGTATAAATATAAATTTTACACATGGAAGAGCATGCTTAAATGTCATTATTGATATTGATTGATTATTACTAATACTGATACTTA
Source organism: Sarcophilus harrisii (assembly GCF_902635505.1). Lineage (NCBI taxonomy): Eukaryota > Metazoa > Chordata > Mammalia > Dasyuromorphia > Dasyuridae > Sarcophilus > Sarcophilus harrisii. The sequence goes on from NC_045426.1 coordinate 202,614,253, forward strand.
AATAGCATTACTGATATATGATCAAAAATGTTTTAGAAACCTCTGGTCTAGTCTGTACCCCTATACCTTATGATCCAATTATTTATCTAACCCAACCTTCAGCTCCATCCTCTGTGTTGAAAGGACAAATCTCAATCCCTCTAAGTAGGGAGAATGTCACCAGTGGACACAGTCTTTGACTTCTTTTTTTTTTTTTTAATGAGCACAAGTACCTGACAATCTTGTTCAACTTTCAGAACCTTCTAACAAAGCTAGAATCAAGATTCAAAAAGTATAATTTTCCTCAAAAGGCCCCTTCTTCCAAAGGTATCTCCTGTTCAACTGAATACCACCAAAATTTTACTCCCTTTGGTTAAGAAGAAAAAAACTGATTTAATGAAAATATGAAAATATGACTGAAACTTAGAAATCCAAATGAATCTGTAACAGGTACCATTTCAATCATTATGATGTTAATAGGAAAAATTTAAAGCAGTATGAGGTAAACTTTTTTTAAGAGAGGATCAATCACACCACCATTATATTCTTACTTGACTAATACCTATGATCAGCCCTTGGATTCCAAATAACTTCAAGAATCATTCCTATAGAATTCTGTTAAGGTTTCCTTATTTGTCATTGAGATTGAAAAGACCCATGGAAAATTCCCTGGATCTTTAAACAAACGTGTCCTTAAGTTGTTGCACATCAGAAATTCTTCATACTTACCATTAATGAATTGAGAGAACAATTGCAATTGGCACTAGAGGGCTGAGCTAGGAGTCAGGAAGACCTAAGATCTGAGTTCAAATCCTCATTGTGCCACTGGCACTCTGTGTGCTTCAGGCAACTCCCTAGGGCTCATTTACTATATCATACATGGATTGCCATGTGTTATGCAAGTTGACCAAATAATAAGTCATTTGCAAATTTGTATAATTATAATGAACATCATGACAAAACTGGGAGCTATAAAGTGTTGCAGAGAGATAAATTTAGGCTTGGGATTGGGAAATTTCTTAATAATTAAAGGAGTCCAAAAGTAGAATGAATGACCTTTACAAGTAGTGGGTTCCTAATGATTTAAGGTCTTCAGACAGAGGCTAGATAGTCACTTGTTGGATATGCTGGACTTTGGATTCTTTGGGAAAGTATAGGATAGGGACAAGGTAGCCAAGGTTATATCCATCTTTAAAATTCCATGATTCTCATTTCCATTTTATAAAAGTTATTTTTTTTGTTTGTTTTTAGAGATGGGGGAAATCCCTTCTCAAGGGTCAGACTGAGCTCCCTCCTCACAATAACCCTGTATAGTCAGTAGTGTGGGCTATTATCCTTGTTCCATAGATTAGGAGAACCCAGAAAAAGGAGGTGTCTTTATTCAAGATCACAACACTAATGTGTTTTCATACTAGGACTTGGACCAAGAAACTCGGAATCCAGTACTCTCTCTAATGCACTAAGTTGCTCCAAGCCTATTGATGTATGGAACTACATCTTTGAAAGGGACCAAGTGACTTAATCCAGCATTTGACAATAACGAAAAAATAATAAGCTGAATTTGTTATTGTTCAGTCATTTTTCAGCTGTCTGACTGTGACCCCATTTTAGGTTTTCTGACAAAGATATTGGAGTGATTTACCATTTCCTTTTCCAACTTATTTTACAGATGACAAAACTGAAGCAAACAGGTTTATGTGAATCACCTGGGCACACACAGTTAAGTGTCAGTGTCCAGAATTGAATCTAAAAAGATGAGACTTACTGACTTCAGGCTCAACAGTCTATCCGTTGTGCCCCCTAACAGCCCTGATAAGCCTGTATTACACAGCCCAAATCTCCAAGCCAGGAAGACAAAAACATTCTTCTTTTGTTCCCCTATTCTTTCCTTACTTCAGAGAGAGACCCTCATTTCTGAATGACTGACAGCAGAGAATATTATGGAAGGGTCACCTATTTTAGGTAAGGACTGGACCACAGACCTCTTAAGTTCTTTCTAACTTGGAGAATATATATAATTCCATGATTCAATGTTTCTTTTTTGATGTGTGTCAGAAGACAGAAAACCTCTCAAACATAAATTTCCCAGCCACTATTTACTTCATTAATTGTTGCTTGCGGAATAATCCAAGACTTTTCCAAGTCAGGTTTGTCCTTCACCTCTTTTTTTTAATTAAAGCTTTTTATTTACAAAACATATGCATGGGTAATTTTTCTACACTGACCCTTGTAAAACTTTCTGTCCAAATTTTCCCTCCTTCCCCCCACCCTCTTCCCTAGATGGCAGGTAGTCCAATACATATTAAATATGTTAATATATTTTAAATCCAATATATGTATACACCGTTATAGTTATCTTGCTGCACAAGAAAAATCAGATCAAGAAAAAAAAACTGAGAAAGAAAAATGCAAGCAAACAACAATAGAGAGAGTAAGAATGTTGTGGTGCACACAGTTCCCACAGTCTTCTCTCTGAGTGTAGATGACTCTCTTCATCACTGAACAATTGGAACTGGTTTGAATCATTTCATTGTTGAAGAGAGCCACATCCATCAGAAGTGATTGTTGTATAGTCTTCTTGTTGCTATGTATAATGATCTCTTGGTTCTGCTCATTTCACTCAGCATCAGCCTCTCTGTATTCATCCTGCTGGTCATTTCTTACAGAACAATAATATTCCATAATATTCATATACCACAATTTATTCAGCCTTTCTCCAGTTGATGGGCATCCACTCAGTTTCCAGTTTCTGGCCACTACAAAGAGACCTGCACACACAGGTCCCTTCCCCTTCTTTAAGATCTCTTTGGGATATAAGCCCAGTAGTAACACTGCTGGATCAAAGGGTATGCACAGTTGGATAACTTTTTGAGCATAGTTCCAAATCACTCTCCGGAATCTTTGGATTCTGTTGGATCTGTTCACAACAAAGCATTTTTATTTTCAATTTTTTGCTGAGGCAATTGGGGTTAAGTGACTTGCCTAACATCACACAGCTAGGAAGTGTTAAATATCTGAGACCAGATTTGAACTCAGGTCCTTCTGAGTTCAGGGCTGGTGCTCTACACACTGCGCTACCTAGCTGTCCCTGCTCTTCACTTCTAATGAGTGATGCTACTTTTCTGTGAGTCATGACTCCTGAGCAATAGTTATTTTATTAAATATAGTAAAAATTTCTGTAAAAAGACTGTAAGTTATACATCTAAATAATTTTCATACAATATCAGGTTCACAATTGTTTAAGGAAGAAGTATTTTTCAAATACTTGAAGAATATTAAGAAGGTGGTTTTTGTCTTTGACAACTCTCCTTCCATCTTTCCCACTCCTCTTCCCCATTACCCTAGTTGCCTAGTTTTTACTTGTTGCCCAGAGACCCTTTCCCATGTGCACTCAGACTTGTCTTCCTGTAGTAAAGTCTCAGTATTTAGACCTTCTTTTTAATGTTCCAATCATTCTTTTTATTTCTCCTCTCTACAACAATTTATCTTTCCATTGCAGCAGATGCCCAATGTACTAAATTGATCTCTGCAAATGTACTGACCCTTCCCATTTAAGCAAAATTTCAGTACAGGAAGTTAGGGGAATGGTGGGAGTTTTAAGCAAAAGGGAGTAAGTAGGATTTTTAGCTGGGACTAAGTAGGATTCTTCGCTCCTTTAATTACATCACTTAGATGGCTATCTAACTTTTATACAGGCACATGCTTGTTCTTATATTTTTCAATCTCCTACTTCTCTATTTTTCATTACTTCTTATATATATGTTTATATATATATGCTTTTGTGTATATATATGATTTTTAAATTTTAATACTTTATTTTTTCCCAATTACATGTAATGCACAAATAAAGTTATGCAAAACATTTCCATAAAAGTTATGTCGCAAAAGAAAAATAGATTTTTTCAAAAAAAAGCCCTCAAGAAAAATAAAGTTTACAAAAAAGTATGCCCCAGTCTGTATTCAGACACAACCACATCTTTTTCTGGGTATGGATAGCATTTTCATCATAAGTCCTTCAGAATAGTCTTGGATCACTATTTTGCTGAAAATAGCAATGCCATTCAAGCTGATCAGTCATCCCACAACATTGCTATTACTTTGTACAGAGTATATTTCGCTTTGCATGAGTTCCTAGAGGACTTTCCAGGTTTTTCTGAGAGCATCTTGCTCATCATGTAGAACAATAGTATTCATCATAATCACATACAAGAATTTATTCAGTCATTTCCCCAATTGATGAACTTCAATTTCCAGTTCTTTGCCCTGAGAAAAGAGCTGCTATAAATATTTTTGTACATATAAATCTTTTTCCCTTAAAAAAATCTTTTCATATACATCTGTAGTAATGGTATTGTTAGGTCAAAGAGTATTCATGATTTTTTAACCCTTTAGGCATAGTTCCAAATTGCTCTACAAAATGGTTGGATCAGTTTACAATTCCAGCAATAGTGCAGTAATATCTCATTTTCCCCACCCTCCCTCCAACATTCTTTTTCTGTTCTATTAGCCAGTCTAACATGTGTGAGGTAGTACCTCTGAATTGTTTTAATTTGCATTTCTCCAATCAGTAGTGAGAGTATTTTTTAAATATGGCCATAAATAGTTTACTTACTTCATCTGAAAACTTTTCATATCTTTTGATAATTTATCAATTGGGGAATGGCTCTTTTTTTTTTTTTTTTTTTTTTTTTTTTTTAATAAATTTGACTCAGTTCCTTACACATTTGAGAAATAAGACCTTCATCAAAGAAACTTACTTTAAAATTCTTTTCATAATTACTATTGCTAACTTTATTTCATCCTGTTTATTCTATCCTCTCTTTCCTTTAACCCTGTCCCTCCTCATAATTGTTTTCCTTCTGATTACCTCTTTCCCCAATATGCCCTGTCTCCTATCACCCTCCTCCCTTCTCTGATCCCTTCCCGTCCTACTTTCCCACAGAGTAAGATAGATTTCTACATCCATTGAACATGGATGTTATTTTCTTTTTGAGCCAATTCTGATGAGAGTAAGGTTTGCTCACTGCTCCCTCCTTCCCCCTCGTCCCCGCCACTGAAAAAGTTTTTTCTCTCCTCTTTATGATAGATCATTTATGCCATTCCACCTCTCCCTTTTCCTTTCTCCCTTAAATCTAATTTTTTTTAGATATTATCCCTTTGTATTCAATTTGTACCTGTACCCTCTGTTTTTATATAGTCCTTCTTACTGTCTAATAAGGAGAAAATTCTTAAAGTATATTCCTATGTAGGAATGCAAACAGATTCACCTTGTTAAGTATCTTATGATTTCCCTTTCTTGATTAATCCCTTTATGCTTCTCCTGAGTACTACTTTTAAAAGTCAGATTTTCTATTCAGCTTCGGTTTTGTTATCATGTATGCTTTAAGCTCTTTTATTTCACTGAATTTTCCCCCTGCAGGATTATACTAAATTTTTCTGGGTAATTGATTCTTGGGTGTAATCTTAGCTTCTTTGCTTTCTGGAATATCATATTCCAAACTCTTTGATCCTTAATGTAGAAGCTGCTAAATGTTGTGTTATACTGACTGTGGTTCAACTATACTTAAATTAATTTTTCCTAGATGCTTATAATATTTTCTCTTTGATGTGGAAGTTCCGAAATTTGACTATAATATCCCTGGGAGTTTCATCTTGGGATCTTTTTCAGGAGGTGATCAGTGGATTCTTTCAATTTCTATTTTATCCCCTTATTTTAGAATATCAGGATGATTTTCCTTGATGATTTTTTTGTCTAGGCTCTTTTTGTTTGTTTGTTTAAATCATGATTTTCATGTAGGCCACCAATTTTTAAACTATCTTTCCTGGATCTGTTTTCCAAGAAATATTTCACATTGCTTTCTATCTTTTCATTCTTTTGGTTGTGTTATATTTTTTTCTTGATTTCTCATACTTCCTTTGCATCTGTCTCATTTCTTTTCTCAATTTTTCCTCTACCTGTCTTATTTGATTTTCAAAATCCCTTTTGAAATCTTCCATGGCTTGAGACCAATTTTTATTTTTCTTGGAGGCTTTGGATGTAGAAACTTTCACTTTATTATCTTTTTCTGTGTGTGTGTTTTGATCTTTCTTTATAATAACTTTCTCTAGTCATAATCTTTTCCTGTTATTTGCTCATTTTCCCAGACTATTACTCAGCTTTTAATTCTTTGCTAAAGTAGGGCTCTGTTTCCAAGGTGAAAGGTGCAATATATCCCAAGTTTCAGGAGTTTGCACAGCTGTTTTCAGAGATCCTTCTAGGAACTTGTAAGTTTTCCTTTCTTCCAATGTGGTATGATCCAAGGAGAAGTGTGTTTACTATTCTCTTGGCTTATGCTCTGGTCTAAGAATGACCACAAGCACTTTTTTTATGCCCTAGAACTGTAAGGAGGGTCTCCAATTCAACGTAAGTTCTAGTGTGTTAGTGCTCCTCCTCACCCTGGCACTGTGAGCCAGCACTGCAACCCAGATCTGAGTATGGGCAAAGCAACAGAATCCTAGCTCAGTGCCAGCAAAGAAACCCATATAATCTCGCTCTGAGTTTGACACCCTTACTGTCCATAGGTGAGACCTCTGAAAGCTTCCACCTCGGCTGATTCATCCCTCCTGGTTTAGTGGTGCTCTACTCACATCCTAGTTCAACAAAACTTTCCTGGTGACCTTCCAAGTTGTCCTTGGCGTTTGTGGGTTGAGAGGTCTGGAAACTGCCACGCTGCCACTGATTCAGAGTCCCAAGCCTGCTCCTGATTTGCTGCACAGAGGCTCTGCTCAAGCAGTCTGTGCTGAATTGCACTCACATCGTGGTGCAACAGACCTTTCCTGCTGAGCTTCTAAATTGTCTTTGACTAGAAAATTGTTACACTCCATCTTTTTGTGGATTATGATGCTCTAAAATTTGTTTAGAGCTTTTATTTAGAGGAAGAAAGCTCAGGCAAGTCCCAGCTTTTACTCTGCCATTTTGGTTCTATCTCCCCACTATTTCTTTATTTTCTTCTGGAACAAACAACCAAATACAGACATAGGGTCCTTTAATTAAAAAAAATCTAAGTGGAGGTAACACACCTGAACAATGTTAACACTGAAGCCAAAGTGTTACTTAAAATAGGGGGAATTTTCAGATACTACTTATTATACTAAGAGGCAGTGTGGTACAGAAGAGCTGACCTTCAAACCAAGAACTGGGTCCAAGTCCTGCCTTGCCAAACATACTGGTTGTTTTAACATTGAGCAAGTCACCTAATTTCTCAGTTCTCTAGGCAATTCTGAGACTAAGTTGAAGACAAGATGCCAATTTACATTGGTAAAGTTTGTTTTTTCCTCTGAGAATTCCCTATATCGGTAAAATCATACTGTTTCCCTATGTAGCTATCAGCACACATTTGTGTTCCCAAGGGAGATGTTTAAAAGTAATTCAGAAATACTGGCTTTAGACTGTCTAAGGTCCAAGCCTAGGACTGAAAGATCTACCAACTCCAAAAGGATCCTGAGTGCTAAATGAAGGATATCTGTGTCTCCACAAAGAGTAATAATCACCTGGTAAGACCTCCCTTGAACCCTTTCGCATGACCCTTCTTAAACACTCACCTTAAATCCTACTTCCTCTGTGAAACTTCTCCTAGCTAGACCACATTGGGCTTTTCCCTTCTCTCAATTCCAGTTTTGTCATTAAACCATGAACTGTGACTTAACATTTCAAACAATGCAAGTTCTATGTCTTATTCCTCAGTTAGCTTTCAAATTCATTGAGATCAGAGTATCCTCCATGATAATCAACACAATTCTAATAAGATAGTAATGGTTAAAACATAATTTCTGAGTGAATATATAAATTATCAAGGACATCTAGCTTATTTCCCCTACTATATATAGAGCTTGTTGACCCACAGATTATTTACTTAATATAGTAGCATAATCTCTGTTAAAACTTTTAGGACAGAAAATTTCATTTTTTCTCTTGTATATAGTTGTCACTGTTTCACAGATGCAAGATCCCTAGGCATATTAAGAGTCATAAGTAACTCTAACAGTATAACCTTGAACGGACCAGTTCGTTCAATTATTTAAAAGAATTCTCATTAGTTTTAGAATTTGAAGAGTTTAAACTACTTTTGCCCAATAAGCTTTTTAGGAAGAAAAATATACTAATAAAATAAAAATAATAAAATTCCCCAGTAGATGGGGAAAAATCCAAAAATACCTCTCAAAGTGAATATTGCTTGTGATTTTGTTCCATGTATATTGCTGGATTGGAGGTGTTGAAAATTCTTCAGATGATTTCCTTTGTCAGTTTAGGTTGTGGGTGGCAAAGAAAAATCTAGATAAGAGTTTAAAGTGAGTTTTTCGATCTTTTTATCACTTAATCAAGAATCATAGGAAGTTAAATACAAGTAGCATTTGGTTAGTACTCCCAAATTCACCTGACAGTTTGTGTGGGAGGATAGGTTGTCTTCCCTGTATCCTCATTCTGGCAGTCAAGCTGTCATCCTGATTGTTTTAATAGAGAGACAGTCTTCTTGTCAAAAGGAGGCTTACACAGGGGAACAGTTAGTGAGAGTGATGTTCTCTGTGTGTAAGGAAACTACCTCAGGATTAAGGCTTTTTTGGCTCTGAATCTTCTGCTTTGAATTAATTTCCCTTCCTGTTTGGGGAGCATCTTCCACTTCCCAGTGTAATTAGGTACCTTCAGCCATGTTTCACTTTACTCCCCACAATTTTCTTGCCAGCTACCTTGACTCTAACCCTCAAACCAGAGAGCATGATAACCATGAGATCCCTTTTATCTTAACACGATTTGTGAGAAGAGTGCTGCATACCACTTAGGAAATTTCAGCTATAGTTTACATTACTCTCCTCCATGTTCTCACCAGTCACTCTGTCACTACATACAGACCCTCTATCCTTCCTTTCCTTTGCTTTCCAATTCTAACCATAACCAAATGAATTCTGCGTGGCTCTTGGAGAGATTGTATCAATTTTCTCCTCATTGGCTCCACTCACCATCCTTGTAACTTTCCAAATTGCCTTCTCTTGCCCCCTCTCTTCTATTCTCCCTGTTAAATTATAGCCTTCTTTAGATAATTTTTATATTTATATCACCCACAAAGCTTGACAAATAATAACAGCTTAAAAATATTTTTCATTCATTCAATCCATATGATGTGCTACATTCACAATGTTACCAAAAAAAAAAGCAGTAGCACGATAGTAACAATATTGTAAAGAATAATCAACTAGGGGAGTTGGGAGGAAAGAGGTAATAAGGATACCCTCTTATAATCAATCTAGTATATAGTTATCAGTTCCTAAAATTAAGGAAAACAGTTAAATGTATAAAAAATCAACAAGTGAATTGGAGAATACTCCCATTTCCCTGATTTTGCAAATTAGTAATGCTGTCTGAAAGACCTTCCCTCACACTCTGCTGGACAACAGTACTCTCTGTCTGGAACCATTTGCTTTACTTCCACCTCTACCATCTAATTCCTGGTCAGCTTAATCTCTGGTGAGTCATAATCTCATTATTATTTTACTGAAGATGGCCCAGAAAAAGGTCAATCAGGCTATCAGTGAGGGGTCCACCCACTCAGGAGACCAAAGAGAAGAGAGAATGTTATTATATTTTTAATATTAAAGATATCCATGGCAAAATGGTAGGATTGCTTTGTATTCTTGGTGTATTGATGTTGTAATGGCAAGAGTATTGGACTTGGGATCAGAATGCCTGGATTTGAGTCCTGGTTCTTTTTTCTCTGGTTTTTCTTATATCTACTTGCAAATTTTCATTGGACAATCATCACCTATGGCACATTTCATCTTGTATCACAGGGCTCTCTGTTCTGGGCCCTCTATTCTCTATATAAACTGGGTGATTTAATTGAAACCTATAGGTTCAACTATCATCTTGTATAGATGACTCCCAAATTCCTTCCTTAAAATTCGTCAAAATCTGGTTCCAATCTTGTTTTCCATCATGATTCCCCATTATTCCCACCCCTGCAAATTGTTCCAGTTAAACTAACCTACTTGCTTACTGTGTCCTCCCCAGCCACATTCCATTTTCTATTTCTGGACTTTTACACAAGTTTTCACATGCATATGGAATGTTCTTTCTACTTCTAATCTCTATTTCTTGGAAATCTTCGATCCTTTCAGGGGCTACATATTTATACTGAATCTTCTTTTCTCCAGGCTATATATCCCCAGGGTTGCCGGGAGTTTTTTGAGTACTTGTCATATAATATAATTTACAGACTCTTCCTCCACTCTCAATGCACATTGGTCCATTTAAAACAGGTTTGAAAAACTCAACAGAAAATTCCATATGTGTTCAGATTGAGAAAATATTCTCTGGATTTAAAATACACTGTTGGTTAACAAGGTTTTACACTGGAATAGTATTTCTAATAATACCTGAAACAGCTACATTTCATTGTACTCTTTAATTCCTTCTTTCTTTGAGTAGCTTCTGCCCATTATCTTCTTGTTCTTCACTTATTTTGAATTTCACACGACTTATCTTCAACTGGATTCATTTAATTAAATTTAGTGCTTTAGAAATCTTTGTGAAATCTCACAAAAATCTCATGGAAGAAAGATAGTAGGCAAAAATCAAAGGAGGAAAAAGGGGAAGAAGAGAAAGAAAAGAAATAGATATGTAATGAAAGGATTATCTTCATTGTTGTGAATTATAGCAAAAAGAATGATATGGACTGTGTTCATATACTAATAAGTAGCACTCTATTTTAAAGATCTCTGAAGTTTTTAATGATAATATGTTGTCTATCAATATTGGTGGCAACTACTTCATCCTTAATCAATTTTGACTTGAGTTCAGTATGGGTCAGCAAAAGAAGAGATGAGCAGTGGTGATGGTTACTCCCTGCTGAGGGAGTACTGAATTGTGAAATTGAAAACAATAAAAACGAGGCTTGATCTCTTCCTAAGGAATATATCAAGAGGTGATGGAGAACATACCAAGACTTGTCATATCTTACAACTACTACCATTCTTGTAAGCACAAATAATACTGACAGAAGAAATAGACTCTACTATTGCTAAGCTTTGGACAACAAAATGAAATCCTTAAAACCACAGGCAATACTTTCATCTTTGCTACTAATGGAAGGCAAAGGATATAAAGGAGGAAAACAGATATGGTAAGGAAGCAGCTGTTTTAAAAGTTGTTTTTTGAGAACAGAATCTGATTTTCAAATGATGGTTTAAAATATGGGAATGATGGGTTCTCGGTCACAAATGAAGTGCACTTTAAAAAGGAATGTATTTTCCTGGAGTTTTGCCAATCTAATTTTTAAAAATCTAAAAAGGAAGCGATAAGGAGGAGAAAAGAGAAAGAAAACCCCTGATAGTTATTTACCTGCACTTGTTGCCATTGTTACCCATGATCCAAGGGACCCCTCTTCTCATAAATGGATTCTTGTAGACTCACAGAGATTGAGTTTAATCCTGGAGTGACCTATCCTCAACAAGAGAGAATTAGATACTTTTCATTTCTCTCTGAATCAAAATTTCCCTAAGACAGAGTAGAACTCTTGGGGAAATATCTAAAACAAAGTTTAGATATAATTCATATATAGGGTCTCTCCAAAACAGATTACAGTACAAAAATGTACTTAATGTACAAAATAGATTTGAGTGGTTTTAGTCACTTCCAACTCTGTGAACCCATTTGCGCTTGATTTGAGCTCAGATTCTCCTCACTCCAGAGCCAGCACTCTATCCACTATATTACTTATCCCCTGTTACATTCACAACACACAAGTACACACTAATGAAATTTTATATCGAAGGGACTGGCCCATAGAAAGAGCATTTCATGAATAGAACCAAGAGATCATTATACATGGCAACAAGACTATACAAAGATCAGTTCAGATGGATGTGCTCTCTTCAACAATGAGATGTTTCAAAACAGTTCCAGTTGTCCAGTAATGAAGAATCATCTATACCCAGAGAGAGAACTATGGGAAATGAGTGTGGAACACAACATAACATTTTCACTCTTTCTGTTATTGTTTGCTTACATTTTTGTTTTCCTTCTCAGGTTTTTTTTTTTCTTTCTTTCTAGATGCTATTTTTTTGTTTGTGCAGCAAGATAACTGTATAAATATGTATACATATATTGGATTTAACATATACTTTTAACATATTTAACATGTATTGGACTACCTGCCATATAGGGGAGGGAGTGGGGGGAAGGAGGGGAAAATTTGGAACAGAAGGTTATGCAAGGGTCAGTGTTGAAAAATTACCCGTGCATATGTTTTTTTAAAATAGTTTTTTATTTACAAGATATATGCATGGGTAATTCTTCAGCATTGACAATTGCAAAACCTTTTGTTCTAATTTTTTCCCTCCTCCCCAACCCCTCTCCCAGATGGCAGGTTGACCAATACATGTTAAATATGTTAAAGTATATGTTAAATACAATATATGTATACATATCCATATAGTTATTTTGCTACCCATGCATATGTTTTGTAAATTAAAAGCTATAATAATAAAAAAGAAAGAAAGAAAGAGCATTTCGCCAGTGTCTCTCCATATGCAGAAGACTGGGGAACTTTCTTCAAGGAGAATTGTGATGGTATATAATCAAATTGCTTTGGGGAGATATTGGAGCATAGGTAGATATTCTATAATTGGCTCCAGTCTTTTAAGCTCATGGTTAGGAGAAGCATAACTTCTCCTAACCATTTGACTGTCTGCATAAGCATAACTGGTATGTGGGGGAAGATGGGGAAGTAGCATACTTTCAAAAGCCTTCAGTGGGCTTTCATTCTCTTTTGATTGTTCTCTCTTGGTTTATACCCTTCACTGACATCTTTTGGAAACAGACAATATTTTAAAGGGAGAAATATTGGATCCTCTCCCCTCTGAAGTTGAAATATAAATGGTCTCAGTCCTTTTACTTTTTCATTTAATTTGTGTGTTTCATTGTTTATTTTACATTTGGAGATTCATCTGGAGTTCCATTTTTGTAAGTTTTGAAAGATCAGAAAAGCAAACTTCTTGGCTTCCAGGAGTCAGAGTATATGCTGGTTTTGTAGACCCTGGAGCTGCTATTTGGCTTTTTATTGTTCCCCTTCATTCTCAAAGAGGACCATGACATCAGGGCAGTGATGCCATGACATGCTAGTGAATTGGATTTAAGTGAGTGAAGGCTGTGCAAGGTCACCAGTCTCATGTTCCCCTCCACAAAGTCCTGAGAAACAAGGAGTCATCTTTGGGAGTGACCTTCAGGGATCTACCTGAAAAAAGAACTCATCCTGCACTCATGTTGTATCTGAAGATGAGTTTGGTGGAAGCAATGCTATGTAGAAATTGTGTTAACTCTGAGCTCACTCTCTCCAGAGATTAAGGTGATAGATGGGAGAATGTGTCCCAAGATGTTGGAAGACTATCTTTGCATTTTTTTAGATCTATCTCTTAAAAGTATATGTCCCTTTATAATGCTAATTGTTGTTAAATGTTTAAATGGAATTGAAGCTCTTAGTCACTGAGACCTAAGAGTGGAAAATACAAGTGTCTGGGGCTCAAATTAATTGATTACATTGAAGAAAAGACATTCTTCCAAGAACCCTGAGGGAGCAAATTCAGCTATTGTCTCTGAGACAGTGAAGCAGAACAAACTTTCTATATTTAGAACCTAAAACATTGATAGATATGATTGCTGAATTACTCTTACTGAGCTATAAAAGATAATGGAAAGTACATGTTGTGCCTTAGGACTGAAATATGGCGAATGTTCTCCTAATTTCAAACAAAAATTCAAACTGTGATAGTGATGAGGATAGACCTAGAATCCATCTACAAGCCTATATTTGATGTATTCTAGTTTGATATAACTTATTTTCAAACCCAAAGCCTTTTTGAACTCAGGATCATCCCTCCCCATGAGGCTTCGATGTAGAACTTATCCACCTTAGATAGTAGCTATGAAAAGAGGTAGCTCAGTGTTTGAGAGGCTCTCTGAAGGAAAATGTGGGAGAGGAGAAGTATTAGACTTACTACCCAAATGAAAGCTTATAGAGCCATTGTGTCGACCTTATTGTTGTTTGCCTATAAAATTTGCACAATATACCAACACCATACCATGAAACCGAATTGCTTCCATTGGAATTGTCTTATGAAGGTTCAGAAGATCTCCTGGCAGGATCAGGAACAGGACACTGAGGTCCTTTCTCAAACTAACCTGCCAAGTACTCCAACCCTAGTGCAGAGAGCACAACTCCATTGGGCCACATTGTTCAAATGCCAAATCTATGCTTGCCCCCCAAAATTATTTTATGGAGAACTTGCATAGAGCAAGCACTCACAAGGTGGTCAGAAAAAAAGCAATATAAGGACACTCTCAAGGAATTGTAATGGGTTGAGGTTTGAGCTGATGCACTGAGGTCCCAAGTACATGAGGCTAGATAGTAATTGGGCTATACTCTATTAATATACATGATTGGATAAAGAATGGTCCCTGCCCACTCTCCGTGCAAGTCCTGATGTGTTGTATAGGAAATGACGATTTTTGGTGGGTGGAGGCAGGGAGAGAGACAGGAAGAGAAGCTGGGAGAGATTGGGCCTGGGTTCGAGACTCCAAGCTGCTGGTTGTGTGGCTGCTGGTCGAGCTAGCTTCTTGACTCAGCTGCACACATTGCTATCGCCGATTCTCTTCCACCTCCGATCCTTCTTCACTGAGAATAAAGACTGACAATTTTCCCCTAACCTGAATTCCTGTCTCGTGCTGATCTTAAAATACATGATTTTCACAAGGAATCACTAAAGAACTTTAGAATGGATTGTATAGCATGGGAGACACTGGCACAGAACCACCCAGCATGGTGTGCCCTTATCAGAGAAGGTGCTGTGTTCTATGAGCAAAGTAGAATTGAATTAGTCCAAAAGAAATATGAAATAGCCAAAACTAGAGAAGCCACTCCAAATGTTCATATGGACTATTTGTGTCATATTTGTGGCAGAGCATTCTGAACTTATAATGGTCTAATCAGCCACAGCTGGACACACTGAAACTCAATTTTAACATAGTGATGTCATTTTGGTCCTCTTTGAAAATGGACAACAACCAAACAATTAATGTATTGATACTATTTTAGCATGAAGTATTTCTTTAATCTTTAAATGGGAAGGCAACATCAAAAGATTAGAAGACTTTTTCTCCTAGACTATTTTGCCAGGATTGGGGAAATTAAAGAATTTGGTAACTAAATTATAGAGCCATGAGGAGTGGCAAGAAGGAGAGAGAAAGTACTATTTCTCCTTCTTTGTCTGGAAAGGAGTCAAGGTCCAGTATTATCTGTGAAAAGAATCTCCAACAGAGAAACCCTATTTGAGATATTTCTTAGTTGATTCTGGGATTTTTATTTTGATGGGTTTTTTCCTTATCATTCTAAGCAAAGCTTTCTTCTGTACCATTGTGCTAATGAATTGGGGAAAATGTTTCAGGTGAATATGTAGACATGTGACCAATTTTCCAGGATGAGAGCAATGAGGAAATTGTCTGGCATATGAGTTATGAAAGTGTTAGTTGTCTCATTAAGCAAAAGCTTTCCAAGATTTGAAGGGAAAAGAAAAAAATTGGTTCAAGAGAGTAGGTAAAACAACCATAGATATTGAATCTTGTCAGAATTAGGTCCGTTTTCTTTTCAGGAAATGAGAAAGTTCCACATATATTTATGAAAACTCTAAGAAATTGAGAATTATTTGTATGTGAGATATAAATAGATAATTTAAATATAGATATATGTAGAGGGTTACAGTCAGTGGGAAAACTCTGGGTGAGGTATAAGACCCTCCAGTCTAAAGGGAACCTGCTAACAATGTCTGGTTCAGCTCCCCATCTCCCCTAAGGGCTCTTGGCCTTCCCGAGAAGTCAGGGGTCTGTGACAACCTGTGTTGAGATTGAAGTAGAGTGATACCAGATGGAAGAGTGGTACCAGGTGGCAAACTACATACAATAGCAAGTTGTTATGTGGTCCCACGTGAGCAGTTGTTTTTATTATATTATGTAAAGGGGAAGGTCCTTGAAATAAATGGACTCCATTTTTCCACCATCCTCAGGAGTCCTGCTTCATCACTTCTCCACTAGGAAGGTATATTTTAATCACCCCGGTGTGGGGGCTCTAGAAAGAAACGGTATGTTTTGTCACCCCAACTTGGGGGGCTCTAGAAAGCAGAACACAACAGATATATGTCATGCACACACATGTTTATACATACACACATTCATATTTAACTCAGTATGGTCATAATTTAATATTACTATCACTACTGAAAAGTCCTTTTGAATTCTTGTGGATCAATCCTTTCATGAATGAAATTTATGTTACCATCCTGGACAAAGTACCATGATAATTTCAAAAGAAATGATGCTGCATATTTCTGCAATGTATACATATAATCAATGTTATATGTATATGTACTGTATATATTAAACATACCCAAAGTTTGAATGCATCTAAAGCTATTTAAGTTATTAAAACTTAAAGGTGCACTAAAATTTGAGGGGCATGTAGAATACCTATCTATCTATCTATCTATCTATCTATGTGTGATTACATATTTATGTGTATGTAAATATAAGGAGAATATTAGAGGGATATGTAAATGTAAGATTGAGGTCATTTGAGTTAATCACTTCAATCTACTTAAAATAATTCCCTAAACCTTCCATTAAATCAAGCAACCAAGAGAATTAGCTTAGGTTTGAGGAATCCTTGAAAGCTGTTGGTTGAAATTGAGTGAAAATTGGGAAAACAGGGACACTAATACATTGTTGGTGGAATTGTGAATACATCCAACCATTCTGGAGAGCAATTTGGAACTATGCTCAAAAAGTTATCAAACAGTGTATACCCTTTGATCCAGCAGTGTCTCTACTGGGCTTATATCCCACAGAGATCATAAAGAAGGGAAAGGGGCCTGTATGTGCAAGAATGTTTGTGGCAGCCCTCCTTGTAGTGGCCAGAAACTGGAAACTGAGTGGATGCCCATCAATTGGAGAATGGCTGAATAAATTGTGGTATATGAATGTTATGGAATATTATTGTTCTGTAAGAAATGACCAGCAGGATGATTTCAGAAAGGCCTGGAGAGACTTACACGAACTGATGATGAGTGAAATGAGCAGGACCAGGAGATCATTATATACTTCAACAACAATACTATATGATGATCAATTCTGATGGACCTGGCCATCCTCAGCAAGGAGATCAACCAAATCAGTTCCAATGGAGCAGTAATGAACTAAACCAGCTACGCCCAGAGAAAGAACTCTGGGAGATGACTAAAAACCATTACATTGAATTCCCAATCCATATGTTTTTGCTTGCCTACATTTTGGATTTTCTTCACAGGCTAATGGTAGTATTTCAGAGTCCGATTCTTTTTGTACAGCAAAATAACGGTTTGGTCATGTATACTTATTGTGTATCTAATTTATACTTTAATATATTTAACATCTACTGGTCATCCTGCCATCTAAGGGAGGGGGAGGAAGGAGGGGAAAAATGGAACAAAAGGTTTGGCAATTGTCGATGCTGTAAAATTACTCATGCATATAACTTATAAATTAAAAAGCTATTAAAAAATAAAGATTATTCCAATTAAAAAAAAGAAATTGAGTGAAATTCTATAGATGGGTTGACATTCTAAAGAAACTTGTTCATTTCTTGTGGATCTTCTATATCAAGTCAGTTTAGAATTCAGGCTTCAAGTGTCTGGTAGCATGAAGGAGGGTACAACTCCAGCCCATCTCTTGAAAAAGGGGAAAAGGAGAAAAACAGATATCCTCTCTCCTCTGTCTTCCCACCTCTATCTCCTTTGACCAGTGGGGCACCTCGTGAACTTCAGAAGTTTCTCATCCTGAAAATCAGCAGCCAGTAGCTGAGATAAAACTAGAAATACCAGGGAGAAGCAGTTACAAGGATTTTCCATGGAGCTACAGCATGTTCAAGTGGATTTTTTTTGAAGACACTTGTAGAGAGATCTATGAGCTCTTTTTGAACATTTGTTCCAAGTCTGAGCCTGCTTTCTATTAGATTTTATAAAGTTGTGGGAGAATATTTCACAGACTTTTTGAAAAATATGTTGTGCTCTTTAATTAAAAGCTAATTAAGTCTGGCTGAATAGTTGACAACTAATAATCAATAGGATTTATCAGTGACAGGTGTTCCTAAGCAACATCTCTGGAAAAGCATTTCCAATAGCTATCCTCCAGAGACCTGTCAGTGTGAATGAGTGTTTGAGGTAGAAGACCAGAGCATATACTCAACAGAAAGAACTCAACAATAGTGTCCTTGGTTATGTATATTATAATGTGTTCAGATCAGATTAATCTGAAATAAAACAAAGGATTCAAATCTCAAGAGGCTAATTTGATTTATAATTATATTAGTCTAATGTTGGACATCCAAAGTCTTAACTTATTTTTCATCACCTTATGAGACATGAAATGACGGGAAGTGTGTTTAGCTTTGCCTATTTAAAAGTCAATGTATGTGTGTGTATATATATATATATATATATATATATATATATATGTAATGGTTATGCTCCATTCAGTAAAATGAAAGCATATAATTATAAGACTAAATACAATTTGTTATATTTTATAAGCGCAATTGAAATCAGAGCATCTGTCTGAACTGTGTTATTAATATTCAATGTATATTGAATGAGGCATGGAGGCACATATGAAAAAAGAGAAATGCCAACATTAAAGCAGAGGAAACAGATGGCATGCTTTTCTGTCAACTTTTTGATGTTTTAATCTGTAACATATATTTATTTTTAAATTGATGTCTACTACATAAAGAACACTTTAATAGCAATAATATATCTTTTTAAGTGATACTTTTTAACATTTTAAATGTGTTAAAGACAGTATAATTTATCATCCAAATAAGCAATTTAACTTAGAAGTAGAAAGTAGCAGCAAATCATTTTTAAAAATATTTTTCTATAATGTCCTATAAGTTTTGAAGGTATATAAATATAGAGAAGCCATTTTTTTGCAAATAGCTAATAAAACAATGATAATGATTTTGTGAATGATTCACAAATGAATGTGATTATTCCATGTTGCTGCTTTTAAAAATATAATGTGCAGAAATATAAGATGCCTTTTGGTTATTTTTCACTTATGTCTATTTCATTCTTTTCAGAGACTATATTTCTTTTTTAAATCATTCAGATGTTTGTGCAAGCTCTGTCCATTTGGGATAAATATAAACTAGTTCAAGATAGCACTCTGGTTGCTGGCACAGCAGATATTTTGGATTCACCCTGTGGACACCACAAAGGATCACTGGTTTGTTAAACTGGAGCAGGCTCATTCTACCTTGTGATTGGTTGGTTTTGATTTCCTGATCCTTCTAAATAATAAAGGAAATCAAGCAAATCAAAGTGATCAATAAGCTTATTATTCATTCCATTTCTAGAGAAGCACTGCTAAAAATAAGGCTAGTAGAGGTGATAGAATTTTAGCTAAAGTGGAGGAAGTAGAGGCCAAATTGCCAACATTCACTGGATAATGAAGAAAGCAAAAGAGTTTCAGGAAAGCATCTACTTCTGCTACAAAGATTTCCAAAGCCTTTGACTGTGTGGATCACAACAAAATGTGCAAGTTCTCAAAGAGATGGGAATACCAGATCATCTTACTTGTCTCCCAAGGAATCTGCATGCAGGAAAAGAAGCAAAGGTTAGAATCAAATATGGAACAACTGATTGATTTAAAATTGGGAAAAAAGTATGATAAGTAAATATTGCCACCTTATTTATTTAACTTATATGCAGAGTGTATCATGCAAAATTCCAGGATGGATGAATTAAAAGCTGGAATTAAGGTTGCTGGGAAAAATATCAATAATCTCAGATATGCAGAAGATACCATCCTGATGCTTTGATAAATATATATCTTTACATTGTTGTCTTCTAAGTTTTTGCCTTGATCATCCTTGTCATCATAGTAGCCTTTTATAATCAGAACTTGTTGTTGTATGCTCATTTTTCTAGCCTATTTTTTTATTTTGAACTTTATGTTAGAGTTGGAGTCTATTCACTTGATCGTTGGGAGGCACTATTCCAAACTTCAGGGGTTTTTTGTGATATTTCAGAGCTAGTTCTGAGGATCCGCAAATTGTCAGGAGTTTCAAGGTCATGCTATCTGAGGAGAGATGTGGTCACTGCTCTGCTGGTCTGTGAGCTGGGCCAGCCTTGCTTTCTTGTAGTCATGAGCCTTCATTCTCCTCTTGGCATTAGAACTGTGACCAAGAACTGTGACCCACCACAAGTGCTCCTCTCTGTCCTAAAACTGAAAATGTACAATAGCGTTGCCAATCAACACCAGCAACCCCCATTCCAACAAAGTGCTTTGTGTAATTTCTTTCTGACCAGTTTTTTTGACCCCCTTACTATCCCTAGGCTGAGAGCACCTGAAATTACTGCCAACACAATCACAGATGCTTCTAAGGTTTGTTGCTGCTTTTGCATATGTTCAAGACTGGTCCCTATCCTGATGCCATAGACCTCTCTTGACAACCTTCTAAATTAGGCTAGAGAAATGTCTTACTCTGACTTTTTTATTTTTCATTTTGGGGGGTTTGATTTGAGATGTTATTTTTAAATTGTTTGGAAGATAATGTTGGGAAAATTCAGCTAGATTTTTTCCTGTAGTCTGCCATCTTGGCTGCCCCCCCCCATGAATTTTAAATAAATTATTTTTATGACTATATTTCAATAGACAGCTCCTTTCCTTTATAATACTATGTAATTTATTTTATGTACTTAAAACTTATTATGATACAGGTTTTCTAGGTTTCACTAGACTGCCAGAAAGGTCCATCACACACACACACACACACACACACACACACACACACGCACAAAACCCTTGAACTAATAAATCTATTATCATTTAGACGTGGAAAAAACTTAGAGAAATTGAATCTAAACATTTAAATTGACTTGCCTCAAAATCACACAAGCAGTAAATAGCAGAATTAAGATTCGGAGTCAACTCCCCTGGTTGTAAATCCTATATTTCTTTCTTTACACTATACTTTCTTAAGCAAAGATGAAAAATACAACATGGAACATAGTCAGAGGGCTATCATAGGAATAGGCATCATGGAGGATAGAGGCAGAGGGATAGCCTGGGATGGAATACTACTGGAGATTATTCAAAAGACTTTATTGTGTATAGTGCTATATAATGCTATATAAGATTCTTCTTCTTTTTTTTTTTTTTAAATTTAATAGCCTTTTATTTACAGGATATATACATGGGTAACTTTACAGCATTAACAATTGCCAAACCTCTTGTTCCAATTTTTCACCTCTTATCCCCCCACCCCCTCCCCTAGATGACAGGATGACCAGTAGATGTTAAATATATTAAAATATAAATTAGATACACAATAAGTATACATGACCAAAACGTTAAATATATAAGATTCTTGAGACTGCATTTCTTACAATGGTTTGTTTCTGCTTACTCTCTGAATTCTTGAGACTGCATTTCTTACAATGGTTTGTTTCTGCTTACTCTCTGAAAGAAGCATAATCAGGGTTATATATCAAGAGAAGCCAATGATTTCTCTCCACTCATAAAAATGGAGCTGCATACTATTTAGCTTCTCTCAAGATGCCAAATAAAGTATCATCATCTTCAAAATTCTCTTTGCAAGGTAAAGGTGAAAACAGCTTCAGTAGAATAGAATGCCTCATCTCTTTGCTCCCTGACTTCATCAGCTGTTCCATTAGCCTTATGGACAGATAATTCTAAACTGCTTCATCTACAAGGGGGTCCAGCACTTGAAGGGAACTGTTACAGAGGTTTTCACTGCAGAGAAAAACAAAAGAAAAACCACCCACATACTTCCATAAGAACAAAGACATATTTTAAAAGAAATAATTCTAAGATGCTGTGCTAGTTATAGACATAATGCAATAGAAACAAGATTCTCTTTTAGGGGGCCTTTTAAATATTTTATTTGTGTTAATAACAATTGAAACAAATATAAATTCTAAAATTACATATGCAGGTTTTTTACATTGAAAAAATAAAAGCAAATATAGACTTTAGCACAATAATATCATTACCAGTTTTGAGGCTGGGCTCCCTTCTAGATTTTTTTTTATTAAAGCTTTTTATTTTTCAAAACATATGTAGGGATAATTCTTCAACATTAGCCCTTGCAAAACCTTGGTTTCCAATTTCCCCCCTTTCTCCTACCTCCTCCTCTAGATGGCAAGTACTCCAATATATGTTAAACATGGTAGAAATATACGTTAAATCCAACATATGCATACATATTTATACAATTATCATGCTGCTCAAGAAAAATCTAATCAAACCAGTAAAGAAAAAAAAAGAGAAGCAAAAAAAAAAAAATGCAAGCAAAGAACAACAAAAAAAGTGAAAAAGTTATGTTACGAACCACATTCGATTCCCACAGTCCTCTCTCTGGGTGTAGATGGCTCTCTTTATCACTGAACAATTAGAATTGGTTTGAATCATCTCATTGTTGAAAACAGCCACATCCATCAGAATTGATCATCATATAATCTTCTTGTTGCCATGTACAATGATCTCCTGGTTCTGCTCATTTCACTTAGCATCACTTCATGTAAATCTCTCCAAGACTTTCTGAAATCATCCTGTTAGTCATTTCTTACAGAACAATAATATTCCATAACATTCATATTCCATAATTTATTCAGCCATTCTCCAGTTTCCAGAAATTGGAGATTCTTTAGTATGAGGTCACTAGAATCTGTCTTATGATAATAGTGTCTGTTTTCCATATTGATCGCTGCTTCTTTCTATGTGTGTACCTATACATATGGATATCATTTATGTATATATAATTAATAACTACCTGGTATGTACACATGCACCTAATTAGTCTGTCTTTAATTTATTTCATCTCTTTGTAGCTTATAATACTATAAAAATACTACAATATGCTTTACTCCCTTGGTTTTCCTAACATTTTCCTCTTTGGGTTCTCCACTTGTTCCTTCTCAGTCTCCTTTTCTGTATTCACTAAGAATGAAAGTCTTTCTTGGTTCCTCTTCAATCTTTATATTTTCTCTTTTTTGACATTCTCATCAGCTTCATGGATCCAATTATCATCTCCACTCAATTCTTATATTATCAACTGCCCAATGGACTTTTACCTGGATACACATGAGCGTTTCAAATTCAGATTGCCCAAAACAGAACTCATTATCTTCCTCACTAAAACTGACTATTCTCCAGAGTTTCCTATTTCCACCAAGTGTACCATGTACCAAGGTACAGATTATGAAATACTACCCAGTGATAATCTATATGGTATACTGAAAGACTAATTAGACTTGGAATTAAGAGACCTGAGTTCTAATGCTAGCTTTGACCATAACAAGTTATATGACTTTGGTCATGTAATTTACAAGCTGTCACTTTGTAAGTCTCTTTTCTTATCTACTAAGTGAAAGAATTAGATGAGACTCATAATAAGGTAGAACTTTAAAAATTTAAAAGTATTTTTTCTCAAGTATTAACATCCTCAGTTTATATTTGGCAAAATTGAAGTTTACTTGTGATCACAAGTTAACAAAAGTCAGAGAAAGGCCTTGAATCTGGACCTTTTATTTAAAAAAAAAAAAAAAGTATACATTCCACTCTACTTAGTTGCCTTTACAATGGTTTATGACATCATAAAGAAGTGGAAATGGGACAATCTGGGAAGGAGGCACATAAAAGGGAAAAGAAGTATTTAAGGCAGAAAGAATAGGAATAAGGAGTGAAAAGTAGTTCCCCAAATCCTCATACAGAAAACCTTAAAATGCTGGTAAATGATCTGCCCCAAATTAAATTCAAATTTTACCTGATACAATAGTCCTCATGGTCATGTCAATCTAACCGTAATCAAACCAGTTATTCAGACGACCATTTGGGAATGACAGCTCCCAAGGACAACCAAGGGCTTGATACCATTTTCTAATTAGTCTAGAAAATGTTCCCCCATAAATTACTTTTATTTTTCTCCCATGTCTGCACAACAGAAAAGGTTCTGTGATATGTTTGTACTCCCCAGTGCATATATCACTGTGGGGGTTTTGAGATAATTAACATTCCCATTTTAAGCTTCAAGGTGTTAGCAGGCTTGAAAGATATAACAAATGAGTATTTCAAAACAAAGATAGACCATAAAATTTCTTCAGTTTTGAAGAAGTTATCTTGTAACAAGCTGTCTTGCTCACTCCCATGGATAACTTTAAATGACCAAGTCAAATAAAATAGAAAATCTGATCTTTTGTCTACTGAGGAATGGCAAGAATTTTCTTTTCTTCTTTTGTTTTTTTACATCAGAAACAAAAAAGTATTTCAATTTACAAATTAGAACAGAAAAAAATTTTGTCTGAAAATTCAAGCCATATGTACATATTTATATATACATATTCATATACTTATCTTATGTATATGTGTATATCTTGCTTTTAAAAAGTATATAATAAATAAAGCATATTACTTTCAAATTGGTCCTGCTTATGTTTTCTTTTATACTTCCTCCAGTTCTTATGTTTTGTTTTTAAATGTGTCAGTGACCTTCTTTTCTTTATTTCCCTTATTTTTAAACAACTTTATCAAAAGTTTTTCATTGTTTCATGTATGTTTCATTCCACACTTTGAATTTATTACACCTCCACTAGGAGGTAAATAGCATAATTCCTCATCAGTGCTCTGGATTGATGGTTGATCATTGCCTTAAATTTCTTATCTTTCAAAATTTCTTACATCCTTCTTACATCTGTTTTCTTTACAAAGTTGTTAATATTATTAGATTAAATAAATTACATTATCTGATATTTTCAGAGTTCATAAATTATAATGAAAGAGCATAGCCTTAGAGAAGAAACCATCAGAGAAGAGAAACAGAATAAAAGGCAGAATTGCAAGACTATAGCATCATCACTGTCAAGGTTAAACATTATGGGAAAAGTGATATGTGGCCAACAAATGATTCAAAAATCACCATCAGCAAAGGTTCAAAGGTCCCTTAATCAATAACTATTGAATTTGACCTAAACTAAGTACCACAGTGTTAGTCATAATTAAGAAAATCTGAGTTCAAAATATGCCTCAGATACTTACTAGCTATGTGATTCTGAGTAAGTCACTTCTCTCAGATTTAGTTCCTCCACTTTCAAAATGGAATCATCATAATATCATTTCCCAATATTTCCCAATATCCCAAATAATATTTCCCAAGGCTGTTCTGAAGATCAAATGAGATAACATGTAAAGTGCTTTGCAAACTTTAAAGCACTAAGTGCTAGGTATTATCATTGTTGATGCCAGATACTCACTGAAAACATGCAGCAGTTACTGAACAGTAATGTGGAATTCAGATATGTGTGTGTGTATGTATGTGTATGAATGAACAGATGGCAAAGAAATGTGAGAGTAAAAATGGAGTGTAAATTGCATGTTTGAAGAGAGAGTATTGTTACTGCAGAAATACTTGAGGGGAGACTTTTTGTATAACAACAATAGTAATTAGGCAGCACTTTAAAGTTAGCAAAATACTTTCCATATATTATTTTATTTGACCCTCATAACAACTCTGAGAGGTAGATTATTATCTCTATTTTATAAATAAACAGCCTGATAGGCTTGTGATTTTGCAGGATCACACAGCTAATTGAAGTATGAGATTAGAAAGAATAGCTTCAAATTACAGACTGGTGAGTCTATTTTGTATTGAGTGCATAGTGCATATAGAATGCATAGCATTCCAGTGCTAATAAGAAACAAGTAGCCTCAGTTTGTGGGGTGGACCAGAGCAAGTGGTTTAAGTCCAGAGTCCTAATGCTCACTCACGCCTCTTTCTCCTTCCCCCTTCCCCTATGCTATTCAATTCAACAAGCAAGATTTTTAAGTCCTTTTCCCACTGCCTATAATTCCCTAATTAGGAACGTTCCTGGGGAGACATAACTACTCTTATTGCTCAGATGAATAAGGGGTTAACAATTACAATCTTTCTGGAGGAAATCTAAGATGGAGGACCAAGAAACCTTACCATCTTCCCTGTCACTACCTCAATTTGCCTTATCTCATCTGCTAATAAAACACATTGATCCCTAGATTGTCATCCTCTTTATTGAAGTGTGCTAAGTATTAAAGGTCCTTTCCATCCACTCTGGAACTTAACCTTTAATTTATTTAAATTATGATCTTCTTAAAAGCATGGGATATCTTATTTTTCTATTTGAACCTCTGGAATTTGTCAAAGAGCTTGAGATATAGTAAGTCTTTAATAAAATTTAATTATTAATGTCATTATTGACTTAATATTCCTTCTAGCTCTAAATCTATAAACTTAAGAAATTAAAGATGTTTTTATTGTTGCTCAAATAATAACAATCTACTCTCAGAATTGTTATATATATTAACAAAGATTGAACATTTTGCCCATTTTATTTGAACCATCATACATAAGAGATGAATTTGAAAATAAATGATGGTATGAAAAGGTGTTCCAAATCACTATTGATCAGAGAAATGCAAATTAAGACAACTCTGAGATACCACTACACACCTGTCAGATTGGCTAAGATGAAAGGAAAAGATAATGACGAATGTTGGAGAGAATGAGGGAAAACTGGGACACTGATACATTGTTGGTGGAGTTGTGAACGGATCCAACCATTTTAAAGAGCAATTTGGAATTATGCTCAAAGGGCTGTCAAATTGTGCATACCCTTTGACCCAGCAGTGTTACTACTGGGCTTATACCCCAAAGAGATACTAGAGAAAGGAAAGGGACCTGTATGTGTCAAAATGTTTGTGGCAGCCCCTTTGTAGTGGCTAAAAACTGGAAATTGAGTGGATGCCCATCATTTGGAGAATAGCTGAGTAAATTGTAGTATATGAATGTTATGGAATATTATTGTTCTGTAAGAAATGACCAACAGGATGAATACAGAGAGGCTTGCAGAGGCTTACATGAACTGATGCTGAGTGAAATGAGCAGGACCAGGAGATCATTATATACGTCAACAACAATACTATATGAGGATCAATTCTGATGGAAATGACTATCTTTGGCAATGAGAGGATACAGTTGATCAGTGATGAACAGAACCAGCTACACCCAGTGAAAGAACACTGGGCAATGGGTGTGGACCGCAACATATCATTTGCACCCTTTTTGTTGTTGTTTGCTTGCATTTTTGTTTTTCTTCCCAGGTTATTTTTACCTTTCTAAATCCGATTTTTCTTGTGCAACAAGAGAACTGTATAAATATGTACACATATATTGCATTTAACATATAGTTTAACATGTTTAACATGTATGGGACTGCCTGCCATTTAGGGGAGGAGGTTGAGGAAAGGAGGGGAAAAGTTGGAACAGAAGTGTTTGCAAGGGTCAGTGTTGAAAAACTACCCATGCATACATTCTGTCAATAAAAAGCTATAGTAATAATAATAATAATAATAAAAGAAATGATGGAAAATGAAGGGAAGGACCACTGAACACTTGTATCTAAATAATATGGACAGGGATTGTCTGTCAGTGTCAAAAGCTAGACCCTTTCAAAAGGAAGCAGCTTCTTTCACTACAAGTGGTAATGATGTGGATACACAGATGATATCAGGGCAGAAGGGAAAAGAGATCACAGTACTACCTATCAACATTTTATTGAGGAGTCCAGAGATAGTTCTTTGTCTACCTGACATCAACATTATCTTCCTTAGGTCATATTTTCTGAGCAATCGTGAAAATCCTGTAAGGATTTAGACTGATAGTTCTAGAGTTAGAAAAAACTTCAAGTGCCATTAAATTCAATCCTCTGCATACACACATAGTGTGTGTGTGTGTGCGCGCGTGTGTGTGTGCCAGCCAAGCTGGCAACAATAGAATTTCAGTTACAACATGAGAGATAGAATCAGATTTGAAGCCCAGGAAACTGACAAAAAACAAAATTCAAGGAGGGAGCCCACAATAAATCTCTTGATAATACAAGATTGGATAAATGGATAATAGAAAGTAAATTTGACCTCATCTTTGAGTTTTTACGAGGGAGGAATCATGAATGGACTATTGCTATGAAGGGATATATATTAGGAATAGAATAGATAAAAGTGGTTCTTTGACCCACTCATTATTTAGGATTTCATTGTCAAGTTTCCATTTAGATCTGTATTTTTTGTTTGTGGTCACTGATCCAATGACCATTATGTCATGTTTTATAAAGGATGAATTTACTATTCCTCTTTGTATTTGTTTGCAATATTTCATGTGCTAAAATACATGATCAATTTTTGTAAAATTTCCATGTGTTGCTGAGAAATATGTATTTTTTCCCAGTATCATTTAGATGCAAGCCTTAGTCTTTCAGCTCTAATTTTTCCAACAATTTATTCACTTCCATATTTTCCCTTTTATTGCTCTTTTAACTTATCTAAAACTGAGAAAACATTAAAGATTCCTATACCTATTGGGTTATTGTCTCTGTATTCTTATAGCCAAGTTAATGAATTTGGATTCTAAAGCATTTAAAGCTAATAAGTTTAGTATTAATATTGGTTTGCTGTTTATATTTCCTTTTTTAGCATCATGTAGCTTACTTTTTGGTTTTATTTCATCTTTTGAATGTTTGTTTTTTGCTTTTGTCAGAGATAGCAATTAAAACTTCTGCTTTTTTCCTTCATCTCCTCAGTTTTGTTCCATTTTTCTTAATGTGTCTCTTGGAAGCCACAGACTGTAGAGTATCAGTTTTTTCTCCAATGTGTTGCTCTTTTTTCATTTTATTGAGTTATTTAATCCATTTACATTTTGAAGTTATGAGAGTTAGATTGGTATTTTCCTTTTTTTGTTTCTAATACTGGTTTATTTCTCAAGTTATAATGTTTTACTACTTCCATTGCAAAGACAATACTATATTTCTTCAATTATTATTATTGGGTTTTTTTTTTTGTTTGTTTTTTTCTGAGGCAATTGAGGGTCACACAGTTAGGACGTGTTAAGTGTCTGAGGCCAGATTTGAAATCAGGTTCTCCTGTCTTCAAGGCTGGTGCTCTTATCCACTGTACCACCTAGTTGCCCTTTTGTTTAATTTTTTAAGGTGACCCTCTTCCCATAAGCTATTTTCCCTTATACCTTATTTATCCTTTCTATTTATTACCCCTTTGACATTGGGGTTTTGTTTATTAATTTATTTTTCTTTCCTGCTTTTTCTGTTCATTTAATTCTTTTACTTTTTTTTTTCTTTTCAGTTAAACAAGTGGATTTCCCCTTTCTCTTTTCCACTTCAACTAGTCCTGTTCATTAGTGGGGAGAGGGGGGTATTTCATTTTTCATGGCCCATTCCCTTCTCTCTCTTCATATTCATCCTCCATTTCTGTATACTCTAGGCCCTCAGTTTTTTATTCATGACCTCAACATTGCTGTTGATATTTCCAACTCCATTCCTCCCAAGACTCCCTGCCATGTCTGATAGTACAGCATTAAAGTCACCCAGAATTATAAACTTGTCCTCTTTTGACACATTGATAATAAGAGGTCTTCAGGTCTTTATAGAATTTTTCTTTGACCAAACCAAGGCTTGATATAGGTACTGATGATCGTAGCATGACATTTTCCTTAACTCACCATAGAATTTGAGACCCCTTGGTTACCCTCAATCTGGTTTTAGCAATCTGCTGTGCATGCTACAGCTTCTTGGAGTTACAGGATAGAGTTAGGTGAATCTGGTGGACACCAAAGTGGGAAAGCAGCCTTGTAAAGGACTCAGAAGCCCTTACCTCAGATGTACTATTCTTCCTGAACACACCCTATTCCCTTCATTGAGCTGTATCCTCCTCCTGGCCACTTTTCTTCCTCATTTACTTCACACTTTCCTACCTGGATTTATATTCTCTCATTCACTCAGGCATCAGTTACCTCCAGGAGCTCCAGTTCCACCCCCTTCCAAAAGACCTGACAAGTGAGCTCTTCAAGCATTTCACAGGTTTTCTCTCCAGACAACATCCCATGCAAATTCCACAAGTCCCTTTACACTCTATCTCTTTTCAAACAGAAGGGCATCATTCCTCCCACCATTACAATCCCATTCCTCTCCTATCTTTTCAATCTTCTGTTTTGCCTCCTTATTCACTTCTCTGTAAACTGTTCTTACTACTCTGCTTCTCCTCTCTTTCTCAACCTAGACCCAGATACTTATTTTTACAGTTTTGTTCTCTTTCTTACTTCCCTTCCATGATCCCTCTCCCTAAGTTCAAATTTGTTTAACTTGTCAATATTATGTCTCCAACTTTGCTTTCTCTCCTAAAAGTGCCTGTCTCTACATGGTTCCCTGTTGTATGTGTTTCTATAACACTCTATTTGTGTGTATGTGTTTAACTCTTTGTTGCCAACTTGAGATTACAGTAAGGTTCAAGAGATACCTATTCCTCTACCTTCCACCTTCACCTTCTCTATATATATTATTTTATTTGGTGATATCACTAGTTCCCATGGATTCAATTATCATCTCCATATTTGAATTTGAATTCAGGATTTCCTGACTCTGGGTTCAGTGGTATATCCACTACATCACTAGCTGCTGGGTATAAATGTCCAATATTATTATTTTTATTAGAATGAGAATTAATGTCTCATTGTGGAAGATAAAGAGAAATATGACATAAGAAAAAACTTCCTAACAATTAGAGTTATTTAAAACTGAAAGGGGCTGCTTCAGGAGACAGAAGTTTCCTCTTCACTAGAGGCCTTCAAGTAGAGACCAGAACACCAAATGTCAGCAATGATGGGATTTTAGTTTAGGTATTAGGTATTAGGCTTTTCTTCAGTGTCAGGCTTCTAAGATTTTTATCACTTTGGACATTCTGAAATTATGAGTGGGAGATGAAAAAAAAATCTATAGACTACAATAACACTTATCCCAAGTCCCCTTCTGGCTTCAAAGTTCCTTTCTTGACCTTCTTGCCAACTTGGGGGAAAATAAGCCAGAAATGGTGATAAGGCTATTAAGGTAACTTTCAAACTGATGAGGACTAAGGTTACATTTTAGTTCTAAAAGTCACACAGGGCAGTGTATATGTGTATAAGTGAAGGTGTAAATGTATGTTCCTAGCTGCCCCAGACTTTACCCTTTCACCAAATTTCACCCTTCTAAGTCTTATGATTGGTTGGTTGGTCATTATCCTTCATTCTCAAAGAATACCATAATGACATCTCTATGTTGGAGTCAAGGTATAATGTGTCTAGCTGGGGCTGATTAGAACAATATGAGGCTCTACTGCAGGTCAGGTACAAATAGTGGAACTGAACATTTGGAATGGAGTTTATTAAATTATTTTTGTGCATCTATAGCAATTCTGATTCACTCATTGAGCACAGCATTTTCTTTGTGAATATAACATGCTAGATGGTTCTTTGCTAATGTCTCCCATCTCACACTTGAGAGTGTTCTTGTGTTGCTTATTTTGACCTCCATGTGAATGCTTGTCTTTTGTGAATTCTCTATAAAATAGTATTAGGCAAACACATGTTTGGTATTCAAAAAAATGTGGCCAGCAGTTCTGCTCCCTGCAGTTTAATTAGAGAAAGGAGTTCAGTGTCTGCTACCTTATTTTGCAAGTAATCTTCAAAATCTTCCTAAGACAATGACACTGGTTTCATAGGCACAAGACAGAGTCAGAATAATGGCTCTGTATACCTTCAGTGTGATATGTAGTGTAATACTCCTTCTCTCCCCACACTTTACTTCTGAGCCTCCAAACTGAACTAGCTCTGTCAATACCTACATCAAGCTCATCATCTATGTGAACATCTCTGGAAAGTATGCCACCAAGGTAAGTGAAGTTGTCTACAATCCTCAAAATTTCTCCAATTGCTGTAACCAATGATTCTACATAGTGTAGTGCTGGCTGGTGGAGAACTTGAATTTTCTTGGTATTCATTGTTAGAACAAATTAGCAATAAGTAATAAATAGGTAGAAATTTTTTAAGGATGAAATGACAATGCTTAGTGGGTGGTTAATTGGGCAACTGTCTATTAAAACTGACATGCCAGATACTTATTGAATTTATAAGGAAAAAAGTCTGATGAGTAAAAAAATCTTTTTAAAATCAGTAGACTAATGGTTAGTTTTAAATTGTAATTTATTCCTCTGCTCTTGTGAAAGTTGTTGAAAATAAAGAGGGTATGACTATAAGAAAATGACAGTGTTAGCTGCTCAGTGCCAAAAGAGAAATCACTTGAATACTTGTCAAGATCAAAAATCATTTTTATAAATCTAAGGATATAAAGTAGAATAAAAAAAATCATCTTTTACATCATGAATCAATATGTCAACCACATTTTTGATTCATCTTTCCATTTTAGCTCCATTATATAAGCAATCTTTCTTTTTTTCTTTAAAAAAGCTTTATTAATTCGTTTTCTTTATACATCAAAATCATCTCTGGATCCACATCCTCCCCACAGACCTCCCTCTCACCCCCCACACTTCCATCTTTGTAATAAAGAAAAAACAATAAAGCCAAACCAATCAAAGAAGCAACTGTATCTGACAGTAAATGCAACATTCTGCATGCATGGTACTCCACCTCTCCAATGAAAGATTAAGAGATGAATCTTTTTGTCTCTTCTTTGGACCAATACTTATTGAAATTATTGACCAATACTGATCAATACACAATGTTCAGTTTTATTTTAGTGTTCTTTTCATTTATATTATTGTAATTTATGAATATTGCTTTCCTGTTTCAGTTTATATCACATTGCATTAATTCATACACATCTTCCTGTTTCTCTGAACTCCAAATATTCAATGTTTCAATGTACAACAATATTTCACCTTATTCATGCACTAGTTGTTCTGCTTTCTTAGTAGTAGTAACAAACTTTAAAACCTGGAATTGTTTTAGAAAGTATTTTATTAGGTTATTTGGCAAAAGAGAGAGCTGAAAAAAAAGATGTAGCCTCCCCTGAATCTTTCTGAGGTTTTTTATTTAAGGGATATAAGGACATTTGCCTGCTTGGGCACATATTGGCAATAGGTAGTTTCCAGAAAAGGACAGTTTGAGATGAAACATTCAATCTAATTTGGGGAATCCAAATACTAGCTTTGGATGGACCCCAAACAGGTACTATATGGGATGTAAGCATTCTTTAGAGACAGTTAATTTTTCTGAAGTATCTTTGAGGTTAGACATGTTCTAACTACACAAAACAAGATCCAAATAATATTAGTAAAGAATAAATAATAAAGCATTTTCCTCATATCTCTTCACCAACAAATGAGTATTAGCTTCATTTTTGATTCTTTGCTAAACCAAAATATGCTGCTGTGGATATTTTACTGTATAAAATCTTGTATCTTTTTGGGGTCTATATCTCACCATGGAATCTGAATAAAAGGATATATAACCAAGTGAGTTATTTTTCTCAGAAAATTCCAAATTATTTTCAAAATAGTTGAACCAATTAAAAATATATTAAGTATACCTGTCTTCCTGAAACTCCTCAACATTATTTTTCCATATTTTATCATCTTTCCCAGTTTGCTGGTTCTAAATTGAAACAATTCCTTTTAATTTTTTTTTTTTTTGCTCAGTTATTAGTGATATGGAGCAATTTTTATAAGGGTTAATAGTTCATGATTCATGTTTTAAGATTTCTTTTGGCCACTTACATACATATTAGAAATTGGTTTATGATTTTGTATCAATTCCTATATATTTTAGATATCAGAACTTTATAAAAAATATTTGATTCATTTTTTCACAATTGGCATTTTCAGTTCTTCTTGCTACATTGGTTTTATTTATTCAAAATCCTTTCAATTTCATGTAAATGAAATGGTTTCATCTTTTATGATAACTAATTTGTTTGTCTAGGAATTCTGTAAGAATGGATGAAGAATGGATTAAAACTAATTTTCTCCTTCCATTTCGATTTAACTCATTTATCCATTACTTAAAGCTCTTTTTTAGCATTGCTTTCTAGATTTTCCAGCAGTTTTTAATCAAATAGAGTCCTTCCACAACTAGTTTATTTTCGCAAATTTTGCATATATTTGCAATGTGGGCTATTAAGTTTGACTGATTTTAATTTGACTAATTTTTACTTACCTTGTTTGATTCACTCACTGATTTCCTTTCTGTTTTTTTTTTTTTTAACCAATAGCAAATAATTTGGTGTTTCTTCATTATATTCTAGCATGCGATAGGGATGTGCAATATATTCTACCTTCATTCCTATTCTACCATTGAAATTTATACTTTTTGCTCCTCCAAATGGATTTTGCTATTATTTTGTCTATTTCTATTTTAATCATCTTGATTATTTTATTTCTTCAGCACTACATCAGCAATTAATTTAGGTAGTATTTTTATTTTTATTATATTGGCAGGCTCAACTATCTGTAGTAACTTATATCTTGAGTTATTTAAGCCTTTATTTTTCCTTTAAAATGTTTTGAAATCAAACTTTACAAGTCACATATGTGTAAGTTTGCTCCCCAGGCTTTTGGGGTATTTGATCAATAATTTGAATGGAATTTCTTATGTCATGTTTCCCTTTTATTTTGTATTTTAAAAAATTTTAAGCTTATAGAATAAAACAAACATTTTTAAAATAAAAAGATTATTGTACACGAAACTGCAAATGTACTATGCATAACTTGCTATTGATTTAAAATATACAAAAAATTATATACATTTTTTCCTTCTGTTCCCCTCCTCCTGCCCTAGAGATAGCTACCATTAAACATAAATAGGTATATATAGATAAAATTATTTTATATATATTTCTATTTATAAGTTCTTTCTCTGAATGTACACGGTGTCTTTCTTTATGTGTTCTTTATAATTAATTTATTATTTATAATGGACAAAATAGCTTATTTGCGCAAAGTCATTCTTAAAACAATATTGCTATTACCATATACAATGTTCTCTTGGTTTTGCTCTTTTCACTCTTCATTCTTTCCATGAAAGTTTTTTTATGTTTTTCTAAAATCATTGAGCTCATCATTTCTTACACCACAGTAATATTTCATAATCATGTTATTTAATATGCTATAGAAATGCTAATGATTTTATGTTCATTTTATTTCCTATTCTTGAATCAAAACTATTCTATGAATTAATTTTTATTTTTGCTGACTCCTTGCAATTACCTACATAAATCATTTTATCATTGCAAATCAGAATTTTTTTTTCTTCTTTCTACCAATTTACACAATATTTTCTTTCTCTTTTTCTTATTGCTATTACTGTTATTTCTTATTGATAGAATTTCTCAAACTGTTTCAGATATGGAAAGAGGCAGCACATATGCTCGATAGATTTGTTTGTTTATATTCTATTTTTTATTTAAAATTTAAAATTTTTTTTGTTTTAATTTGTTTGTTTTATTTATTTTCTTGTATTTTTGTGTTTTATTTATTGAGAAAGCTAATGTTACAAAGAAGAACATTGTAAATAATGCTAGATCTTGGTTACAAATCATATTTAAAATAGTACTACAAAGTTTTTTTAAAGAGTTTTAACATAAATGAGTACTATATATTATCATCTCTCATTTTCTGTGACTGTAATCTTCTCCATCTATGGAAATGTTTCTTTCTCATTCTTTTTTGTCTTTAATATAACTAACCCTGCTAATTTCCCCAATGTTGCATCATTCTTTCATTTCTAAGTTTGCTAGACTATTTTTGCCAAAATTATATTTAAAATAAATCTACTGATAGTTCCCTTCTATGTTTTAAAATTAATTTGATAGAATAGTCTCAAACAAATGGGAATTATTTTTGCCTAGACCATGATTTTCTTCTCCCCTCACCCAACCCCGACCTCAAACTTGGTAGTTTTTTATGTTATGTTCAACTTTACTTTTCCAAAATCCTTTTAAGATGTTAGTTTTTTTTAAATTTGGATATTTTATATTTTTGCAGCTTTACATTAATTTCCTTAGAATTTCTGTTTTAACAGATTTAAACTCAGGTCTTCTTGACTTCAGACAGTGTTTTAACTAATGTTTTAATGGCAAATCATCAATTTTAAGATATTTTCTAAGGGTAATGTAACCAGCTTCTCCTATTAGCATCTTTTATTTTGTCTAATCATGATTCAGATGGCTAACTACCACTTGCTCTGATGCTAGCTCCGTTTAGAGACTGTTTAATTGAGACTGGGAAAGAAAGGAGGATCTTTTTATATGGAAAGGCCAATGGAAGCTCACAAAACCCTGGATGATAGTCTCACTAAACCACAACGACAGGTTTCCAGACCACCCCAGAAAGGAAGCATGTCTCCACTACACTCTCAGCAAAAAGTATATCCTCCTAGATATTGATAATCTAGGGAAATGCCCTAATGGCCACATCCTAGTTGTATGTGTATTTAAAATCCTTCACAAATTGAATCTTGTTCATCCTTCCAGACTTTTTTTTTTGACAGTATTCCCTTTTCATAATTTAGAGTTCAAATTGTCCTGTTTGCTTTATCCTATACACAACATTCCCTCTCCTTCCGCTGCACTTTTATATGGCTTTTTTCCTGTGTCTATATGTATAAAAACAGAAGTAGTTTCGTTTTGACAATCTTCTATCGTATCACATTTGAAATAAAACATAGATTTTATATTATCATTTTATACCTCTGCTTCTTAACATAACTCTCTTCAAAAATTAAGCTCAGGTACCACCTTCTACAAAAGGGTCTTCCTTTATGCCATTGTTAGTGCTCTTCTAAAAGAACTTTATTTTTTTATTTACTTATCTGTAAACTTGATGTATCCTTCCACAGAAGCAAGATCTTTAAAGCCAGGAACTTCTAATTGTTTATAGTTCCCTAGCTCTGTCAGATGTTTGGTACCAGGTAAGTACTTGATATATCAATCTGCCAAGTCAAAATGAATTGACATTCATATTGGAATTGAATTAAATTATCATGCCTATGAGTAACAATGTAGTAATGAAAGAAAGGATGAACTAAGAAAAATGATTATGAAATTCTAGTCCTAGGTGTCCCTTTACATCCCACTCTAGGACCAGTCCTACTAAAGGTTTCTCACAAACACACACATAGACACACAAAACAAACAGAAACTACATCCTCCTCCCTTTGGGCACCCTTGATGCCTTAGAATATAAGGAACAAGATCTAGATTCTATTCTATCGCATTTTCTGGCCAGTCCCATCACATAACTGTGATAAGATCAATGGAATCTTCAAGTGTGAGCTCCTCTGAGTCTTTTTCCAGATGAATGGAAATGATGGAAGGTATGCTTGAGATTGAAATTCCTTTCCTTTGATGGTTGGTGGGGCAATCTTTCATTCCAACAGATCATTGGTTGTGATTGATTAAATGGGATTAATTTTAAGAGAAGCTGACAAAGGCAATTACAACTGAACCATGTGCTCCAACAAATCCATGCTCTAAAATGGCAAATTGTAGGTCCGGAACAGTAGCAGGCACCTTGATTCAATATTTCAGGCATCTATTCAGCATTGAGGATGGTTTTATTATTCACTGAGGACTCAGAATCAAAGCTAGACCCAGTCAAGGATATCTATTATGAGCCAGAGAAGCAGGTTGTACTTTTGGAAGGACAGAAGCCCAACAATAATTCCTTTAAGTGCTCAGCAGCAGAGGGATTGATAACTGTTCATGCTGAGCACTACTGAAGGGCATGAGAACTGACCAAAGCCGTCTACAGAGAAAAGATATGGCACCTCTTTTCTTTTGCAGATATATGGCATTCATGGGTGTGGATCACTGAATAAAATGTTAGATTTGTTTAAATGGAGTGTGTTTTGTTAATTTTTTTCTGCTCTCTTTTTAAAAAATGTTTGTTGAAAAGCATAGAAGGGAGAAAGGAAGAATAAAGAGGATAATGGAGAAGGAGAGGACATGGAAGTACAATTTAATTTTAATTTAATGTTAATTTTCAGAGTTGTAAAATTCATAGTGGTAATCAATGCAATAGATAAGAAAAAAATTCACCTCCTGGCTATCTTTGTGATATTTTTTCCCCCAAGGCTGACCCATTCTTTGCTAAATGCCAGGTTGTCTCTGAGGAATGACAGAACATGAACAATCACATGGGATTGACAGGAAGATCTCCCATAGTATTTTGTTCTGTCTCTTCTGCCTCAGACATTTGTGAAATATTAAAGTTAGAACAATAACAATAGCTGGCATTTTTGGAATGTTGTGTGCACTTTGACTCATCTGATTCCTCATGACAAGCCTATGGTGAGAGATGATAGTGGATCAAAAGCTGATTTTGGAGTCAGGAGGCCTTAGTTCAAGCCTTGCCGTGGACACATTATGAGCAAGTCACTCATTCTTACAGTACCTTAGACAAGAAAGAATATGAATTTTAGAGAAAAATACTAATCAGCACTGGAAGAAAAAGTTCCTTAAGGGGAGTTATCTCTATTGCTGAGATAATTTTTGGGGGACAGACGTGTAGTTTCATTGATGTAGGGAACTCCTGAAAAGAAACTCTCTTTAACAATGCAGGATGTCTGTTATTGATTTAGTTGTTAAGTGACTTATCTATAGTCAGTGAGCTAAGTGTCATATGGGATTCAAATCCAGATCTTCTAACTTCAAGTCTAGCATGCTTTCTATTATAGAAATAGCAACAATTTTGTGATAAATGCTATGATAAATTGAGATAAATGCTATGATTATTTCCATATTAAAAATGAGGATACTGAGATACTGAGACATTATGATTTACTCAAGATCACAGTTTTCTAATTCTATGCCCTATTCTCTGTCTACTAAACTTAGCTACCTATATCATACCACATTTAGTTAAAATCATCTGTGTTGATTATTAGAAATGCAACTTCTGAAGATAGAACAGGTCTTAACTAATTCTTGCATTTCACCTATCAAATAGAGAACAGATATGAATATATGAAAAGAAAAATTGGGAAATCTGTTGTTTGTAGCAATAAGCTCCCTGTGACACTCTCTGAATGCCACTTATGCTAATAAGTTGGTTCCCCAAAACAAGAGTAGCTATTGCTTTCTCTGAGTTCTAGGAATAATCCTGAGGGTTTAAAGGGACTTTCTATTACTCACAGATTCCCATCTAGTATCATTTCTTATTACCAGTTACCAGATCACATCTTCTTAATATCATTTAGCCATTTAACATCAATTAGTTTTAATAAAAAGATATTTAGTGAGAAAGTGTAGCAAGAACCAAAATACAACAGCTTCTCAAGAACTCTTTGTTACCTTAATCCCTGGGGAGAATGGACTTAAACTGACAGTTTACAAAATATTCCTCCCACTAAATTCATTTCCTTACTTGAAGGATATTATTCCTCATTTGTCAGATCAACTCATTGCTGGGTTGAATGAAGCAGGTCATTTCTCAGGTTGCTTTCTCAGGGAGTCAGCTGTGGCTGGAACTGACTATGGCTGCTGAAGAGATCTCTGGTGGTTCTTTCTGAACTTTCAAAGGACACAAAATTGTCCAGCTATAATATTCCTTTACATAAAAATCAGGAAAGAATAAAACAAAGCAGAGACAAAACCCAGGAACACCATGTATTCAGTGTCAAACAGTGGCTGAATAGGGACATAAGACCCTTGTGAAATGTTTGTTGAATTCCTAGAGAAAACATGGAAGCTTGAGAAAGGGAAATGAGGAGATGCATGGAAGAGACAACCTGCACAAAATAGATTAGAGGTTTCCATAATAAATTTTGATTCTATTACATTTTATATTCTATTACATACATGGTAAAGATCAGGTGTCTATCCAAATCAAAATTCTTTTTGTGATGACTTAATGAACTAACTTATTCTTAGTAAATAGTGACAATTCATAAGATACCAAGGAACTCACTCACCTTTGTATTTTGAGATTATAATATTAAAACTCAGTCTTAAGCTTTTTGCCATAGATTTTGTTTATATTTTTTTAGATTATACATATACATTGTTTTTTTTTATTAAAGCTTTTTATTTACAAAGCATATGCATGGGTAATTTTTCCAACATTGACCCTTGCATAATCTTTTGTTCCAAATTTCCCCCTCCTTCTCCCCACCCCCTTCCCTAGCTGGCAGGTAGTTCAGTACATGTTAACTATGTTAAAATATATGTTAAATCTAATATATGTATACATATTTATACAGTTATCTTGTTGCACAAGAAAAATCAGATCAAGAAGGAAGAAAAAAAACTGAGAAAGAAAACAAAATGAAAGCAAATAACAACAGAGAGACTAAAAATGCTATGTTGTGTCCCACGCTCTGTTCCTATGGTTCTCTCTCTGGGTATAGATGGCTCTCTTCATCACTGCACAAGTAGAACTGGTTTGAATCATTTCAATGTTGAAGAGAACCACATCCATCAGAATTGATCATCCTATGGTCTTATTGTTGCTGTGTATAATGATATCATGGTTCTGCTTATTTCACTTAGCATCATTTCATATAGGTCTCTCCAAGCCTCTCTGAAATTATCCTACTGGTCGTTTCTTACAGAACAATAGTATTCCATAGCATTCATATACCATAATTTATTCAGCTATGCTCCAATTGATGGGCACCCACTGAGTTTCCAGTTTCTTGCCACTACAAAGAGGGCCGCCACAAATATTTTTGCACATGCAGGTCCCTTTCCCTTCTTTAAGATCTCTTATGGATATAATCCCAGTAGAAACACTGTTGGATCAAAGGATATGCACAGTTTGATAACTTTTTGAGCATAGTTAAATCGCTCTCCAGAATGGTTGGATCTGTTCACAACTCCACCAACAATATATCAGTGTCCCAGTTTTCCCCACATCCTCTCCAACATTCATCATTATATTTTCCTATCATCTTAGCCAACAGGTGTGTAGTGGTATCTCAGAGTTGTCTTAATTTGCATTTCTCTGAACAATAGTGATTTGGAACACCTTTTCATGTGGCTACAAATAATTTCAATTTCTTCATCTGAAAATTGTCTGTTCATATTGTTTGACCATTTATCAATTGGAGAATGGCTTGAACTTTTATAAATTTGAATCAATTCTCTATATATTTTAGAAATGAGGCCTTTGGCAGATCCTTTGGATATAAAAATGTTTCCCCTGTTTATTGCTTCCCTTTTAATCTTGTCTGCATTAGTTTTGTTTGTACAAAACCTTTTTACCTTAATATAGTCAAAATTATCTATTTTGTGCTCAATAATGATCTTTAGTTCTTCTTTGGTCACAAATTCCTTCTTCCTCCACAAATCTGAGAGGTAAACTATCCTATGTTCTTCTAATTTGTTTATAGGATCATTCTTTATGTCTAGATCATGAACCCATTTTGACCTTATCTTGGTATATGGTGGTAGGTGTGGGTCTATGCCTACTTTTTGCCATACTAGTTTCCAATTTTCCCAGCAGTTTTTGTCAAATAGTGAATTCTTATCCCAAAAGGGAGGGCCTTTGGGTTTGTCAAATACTAGATTGTTATAGTCATTGGCTATTTTGTTCTGTAAACTTAACCTAACCACTGATCAACTTCTCTACCAAATGGTTTTGATGACTGCTACTTTATAATATGGTTTTAGATCTGGTACAGCTGGGCCACCGTCATTTGCTTTTCTCTTCCTTTGAAATTCTTGACCTTTTGTTCTTCCAGATGAATTTTGTTATTTTTTCTAGTTCAGTAAAATAGTTTCTTAGGAATTTGATTGGTATGACAATAAATAAATAGATTAGTTTAGGGAGTATTGTCATCTTTGTTATATTTGCTTGACCTATCCATGAGCACTTGTATTTTTCTAATTGGTTAGATCTGACTTTATTTATGTGGAAAGTGTTTTGTAGTTTTGCTCATATAGTTCCTGACTTTCTCTTGACAGATAAATTCCCAAATATTTTATATTATCAAGTTATTTTAAATGGAATTTGTCTTTGTATCTGTTGTTGTTGGATTTTGTTAGTGGTATATAAGAAGGTTGATGATTTATGTGGATTTATTTTGTATCTTGCAACATTGCTAAAGTTGTGGATTATTTCTAATAACTTTTTAGTTGATTCTCTGGGGTTCTCTAAGTATACCATCATATCATCTGCAAAGAGTGATAATTTGGTTTCCTCATGACCTACTCTAATTCCTTTAATCTCTTTTTCTTCTCTTATTGCCAAGGCCAAAATTTCTAATACAATATCGAATAGCAATGGTGATAGTAGGCAACATTGTTTCATCCCTGATCTTATTGGGAATGGTTCTAGTTTATCCCCATTACATATGATGCTTACTGATGGTTTAAACTAGATGCTACTGACTGTTTTAAGGAAAAGTCCATTTATTCCTATTCTCTAGTGTTTTTAATAGAAATGGGTGTTGGATTTTGTCAAATGCTTTTTCTGCATCTATTGAGATAGTCATATGGTTTTTGTTAATTTGATTATTGATATAGTCAATTATGCTAATAGTTTTCCTAATATTGAACCAGCCCTGCATACCTGGTATAAATCCTACTTGTATTATCCTGGGGATGATTATCTGTAATCTTTGATAATATTTTATTTAAGATTTTTGCATCAATATTCATTAGGGACATTGGTTTATAGTTTTCTTTCTGTGTTTTTGTCCTACCTGGTTTAGGTATCAGTACCATGTCTGTGTCATAAAAGGAATTTGATAGGAGTCCTTCATTCCTATTTTTTCAAATAGTTTCTATAGTATTGGAGTTAATTGTTCTTTAAATGTTTAGTAGAATTCACATGTAAATCCATCTGGTCCTGGGGACTTTTTCTTAGGGAGCTGATTAATAGCTTGTTGTATTTCTTTTTCTAAAAAATTACTAGTTAAGTAATTTACTTCCTCTTCTGTTAATCTGGGCAATCCATATTTTTGTAGGTATTCCTCCATTTCACTTAAGTTGTCAAATTTATTGGCATAAGGTTGGGTAAAGTAACTTTTGATAATTGCTCTAGTTTCCTTTTCATTGGTGGATAGTTCTCCATTTTCATTTTTGAGGCTATCAATTTGATTTTCCTCTTTCATTTTTCTAATCAAATTAATTAAAGTTTTATCTATTTTGTTGGTTTTTTCATAAACCAACTCTTAGTTTTATTTATTAATTCAATAGTTTTTTAAATTTCAATTTTATTGATCTTTCCTTTTATTTTTAGAATTTCAAGTTTGGTATTTGATTGGGGAGGTTAATTTGTTCTTTTTTCTCGCTTTTTTAGTTGCAAGCACAATTTATTTTCTCTTTCTCTATTTTATGCAAGTAAGCATCCAGAGATATAAAATTTCCCCTTATTACTGCTTTGGCTGCATCCCCTAAATTTTAGTATGTTGTCTCATTATTGTCATTATCTTGGATGAAATTTTGATTGTGTCTATGATTTGCTGTTTCACCCATTCATTCTTTAGGATGAAATTATTTAGTTTCCAATTTCTTTTTATTCTATTTTCCCCTGGCCCCTTATTGAATGTAATTTTTATTGCATCATGAGCTGAAAAAAATACATTTATTATTTCTGTCTTTCTGCATTTGATTTTGTGGTCTTTATGTCCTAATATATTGTCAATTTTTGTATAGGTTCCATGAACTGCTGAGAAGAAAGTGTACTCTTTTCTGTCTCCATTCAATTTTCTCCAAAGATCTATCATATCTAGTTTTTCTAGTATTCTATTTACCTCTTTAACTTCTTTCTTATTTTGTGGTTTGATTTATCTAGTTCTGAGAGAGCAAGGTTGACATCTCCCACTATTATAGTTTTGCTATCTATTTCTTCTTGCAACTCTCTTAACTTCTTTAGGAATTAGATGCTACACCACTTGGTGCATATATGTTTAATATTGATATTACTTCATTATCTATGGTACTCTTTAGCAAGATATAGTTTCCTTCCTTATCTCTATTAATTTTATCAATTTTTGCTTTTGCTTGATCTGAGATCAGGATGGTTACCCCTGCTTTTTTTTTTTTTTTTTTTTTTTACTTCACCTGAAGCATAAGAGATTCTGCTCCAGCCTTTTACCTTTACTTTGTATGTATCACTCTGCTTTAAATGTGTTTCTTGTAAACAACGTATTGTAGGACTCTAGATTTTAATCCAGTCTGCTATCTGCTTATGTTTTATGGGAGAGTTCACACCATTCACATTTACAGTGATACTAATTCTGTATTTCCTGCCATCTTATTAACCCCAAATTATGTTTTTCTCTTTCCTTTTCCCCTTTACCTCCTCCCCAATATTTTACTTATGAGCACTACTTGTCTCAAGCAGTCCTCCATCTTTAGAGAACCTCCTTCTCTCTTATACCTTTCCCCTACTATTTCTCTTTTCCCTTCTATTTAGCTTACCCCTTCCTTTTTCTCCTTTCCCCTCCCACTTTTCTATAAAATGAGAATGTTCTTTCTTTGGGCCAAATCTGATGAGATTAATATTCACACAATATTTGTCACCTTCCCTTCTTTCCCTCAATTATAATATGTTTTATTTGTGTCTTCCTGAGATGTAATTTTCCTCATTTTACCTCCACTTTCCCCCCTTTTTTCTGTTACAATTCCCTTTCTATCTCTAGTTTCTTATTTTATAACAGTAAAATCAGATTATATGTGTACTCTCAATGTATACCCATAACAGAAATACAGTTCTCCAGTGTTTTGTTTAATCTTTTTATGCTTCTCTTAAGTTCTATATTTGGAAGTCAAATTTTTTGTTTAGCTCTGGTCTTTTCATCAAAAATAAATAGAATTCACCTGTTTCATTGAATGTCCATCTT
Organism: Sarcophilus harrisii; assembly: GCF_902635505.1. NCBI lineage: Eukaryota > Metazoa > Chordata > Mammalia > Dasyuromorphia > Dasyuridae > Sarcophilus > Sarcophilus harrisii. Next base: position 202,659,024 of record NC_045426.1, read on the forward strand.
CTTCCCTGAAAGAAAATGCTCAGTTTAGCAGGGTAATTTATTCTTGGCTGCATTCCAAGTTCTTTTGCCTTTTAGAATATCAGATTTCAGGCCCTTTGATACTTTACAATGGAAGCTGCTAAATCCTGAGAAATTCTTATTGTGGCTCCTTGATATTTGAATTGTTTCTTTCTGACTGCTTGTAACATTTTTTCCTTGGTCCAATAGTTCTCAAATTTAGCCACAATATTCCTTGAGGTTTTAATTTTGGGGTCTCATTCAGGAGGCATTTGGTGAATTCTTTCAATGGTCATTTTACCTTCTGTTTCTACAACATCCGGGCATTTCTCTTTGATGATTTCCTAAAAGATAGTGTCTAGGTTCTTTTGTTCATCAAGTATTTCAGGGAGTTCAATAATCCTTAGATTGTCTCCCCTAAATCTATTTTCTAGGTCAGTTGTTTTCCCAATTAGGTATTTTACATTTTTTTTCTATTTCTTCTTTTTTTTTTTGTTTTGTTTTGCTTGACTGATTCTTGTTGTCTCATGAGTCATTCATTTCCATTTATTCAATTCTGATTTTTAGTGAATTGTTTTCTTCATTTACTTTTTCTACTTCTTTTTGTATTTGTCCAATTGAATTTTTAAATGAGTTGTTTTGTTCTATGAAATTTTTTTCCATTTCATAAATTCTATTTTTTAAGGAGTTATTTTCTTTTTCTGTTTCACAAATTCTGTTTTTTTCTGGAGTTGCTTTCTTTTTCCATATTATCAAATCGATCTTTTAATGAGTTATATGCTTTTCCCATTTCACTAAGTCTATTTTGTAGCGAATTTTCTTCAAATAGTTTCTGTGTTGCCTTTCCCAGATCCTCTTGCAAATTTTTCATTTCCTTTTCCCATTTTTCTTTTAGCTCTCTTTTAAGATCCTTTTTAATTTCTTCTAGGACAGTCTTCTGTGATGGCGACCAAATTATATCACCTTTTGGGGCTTCATCTGGAGACAATCTTCTTTAGTCTCCTCAGGGTTTGAAATCTGTTCTTCTCTTTCGCCATAAAAGCTATCATCAGAGTCCTTTTTAATTTTTTACTAATTTTTTTTTTTTAATTAAGGTCTGCCTTTAGAGCAGGGGAGGTTTTCCAAGTGGCTGCAGCTGCCCTGGGTCAGTGCTGACTCACTCCCAGTGCTGGGTGGGTGTGGTCAGGTCCCATAAGATTCTGGTATTTGGGGATTCACTATTGATCTTTTGTGTTTGTCTTGGATATTTTATAACTTCTCTGCTGATCTACTGGCTTGCAACCAGGGCAGAGTGGCCAACACTGCTGTAGATTCTCTGTCATGTGGAGTCTAAAATGTCCGGGGGGCTGTCTGTGCTGACATTTGTACTCAGCTGCTTATGCTGGCTGTCTTCCTCCTGTTTCCAATTGAAACAGACCTTTTCTGCTCGGTTTCCTCTGGTAGATTCTCTGCCATGTGTAGAGTCTGCACCACCACATTGAGACTGCACTGCCCCAGGACTCTGAACTCTCTGTGCTGGTGTTTGTACTCAGCTGCTTGTGCTGGCTGCCTCCCTCCTGTTTCCAGTTGAAACAGACCTTTTCTGGTGATCTTTGAAATTATCCTCTGCTAATAATTTGTTGCACTCCCAATATTCATGGGTTCTGCCGGTCCAGAGCTAATTCAGAGGCTAGATTTCATAATTAGTGTGAGGGTTGTAGGGAAGGTCAGAGAAAAACTTGTGTCATCTCCGCCATCTTGGCCCCCAGAAGTCTACAATTGTTTATATATATATGTCAGGTTGGGAGAGAAAAATCAAACAAGAACAAAAGGAAAAAAAGAAGGTGAAAATAGAGTTCATTGATCCACATTCAGTCTCCATGGATCTCTTTCTGCATACCTATGACATTTTCCATCCAAAGTTTATCGGGATTGCCTTGAATCACTGAATTACTGAGAAGAACCAAGTCTTTCATAGCTGATCATTGCACCATCTTGCTATTGCTGTGTACATTGTTTTCCTGGTTCTGTTTGTTTCACTCAGCATCAGTTCATGTAACTCTTTCCAAGTTTTTCTAAAATCAGCCTGTTCATCATGTTTTATAGAACAATAATATTCCATTACTTTCAAATACAATAAGTTATTCAGCCATTCCCCAATTGATGGGCATCTACTCATTTTCCAATTCTTTGCCAACACAAAAACATCTGCTACAAACATTTTTGCACAAGGGGATCCTTTTCCCTTTTTTATGATCTCTTTGGAATATAGACCAGTAGTGTCTGACATAAATATTTTTTTTATTATGCTGCCATGAAACTTCACAAAAATTGGGGAAAGGAAGTGATCACTGAAAAAAAGAAGTCTTCCATTAAACTGGGAAACAGAGACCTTGTATTAGAAACCATTCTGGATTGGGAGTCAAGAGCCTAGGTTCAAATGTATCTTATAATAATTACTATCTTTTTGATCATCTCCTCACCTTTCTGACCTTCACTTTCCTTGATTATAAAAGAGAAATGATAATGATGATACCTACTTCAAAGGATTGAAAGTATAACCTTAAAGTATTATAGACCTTCCAGCTATTATTACTAGCTGTGTAAACATTTTCATGTAATCTTTCTTTCCAGATCAATTGAACTTACCATTACTTTTTGTATTATGTTCACACCATAATTTAAAAAGCGGTGTTTAATTGGAAGCAAAAACACTAGTTATGGCTCTGACCTGAATAAAGTTGTTAGTAAGAGAATATTTTTGTAAGTTCAAGGCAGTGTTGACCTATAGTAGGAAAAACACTGACTCACCTGGGTGATGTTGTCAAAATGTTTTGGAGATACCATTTCCCAGAGTAAGATCCAGTGAATAGGTTATATATACCCTAAACTTGGGCTCTGAATGACCTTGCCATTTGGCAAAGTGTATTGCTTTGACCAGTATCAGATGTTCACTAGGGATTTATGAATTTTAGCTCCTCCTATTTCCCAGGGACCTGAGAATCAGTATTTACTCTTGACAAGCTTACAATAATGTACTCCTATGGATACAGCAATTCAAGACCTAAAAATGATTATGTCATGGTCCCACCCAATATATATATACAAATTCTGCCTTTGCTCCAGCAAGATAGACCCTTCTTCTTGGGAGAGGAGGAGCTTCCATTTGCAAACTTAATTTCCTCACTCTGAAACTAATTAAACTTTTAGGTATGTCCCGACTCTTGTCTTTGTCCTGCTTTGTGCAGCTCCAGCCACCCAGTTGACAAGGCCTTCTATTTCTCTAGATCTGATTTTCTTCATCTTTCAAAGAAAGATACTAATTTAGATTTCTGTAAGGTCTCCTAAAGGTCTAAGCTTATGATTCTATATGAATGTGAATTATAATAACAATTGTTTTCAAAAACTCTTATATTTCCTTCTACAAAGCCTTTAGTTAAGTAGCCTCTCATTTAAAAATTCAAAGTTAGAAAAACAGGATAAATTCTATCTAATACTTTCTTGATAAAACCAACCAGCTGGTTTCCTTACTGACCAAAGGATATATTATTAAACATGTAAAAAATCAGTTTGAAACTCAGAAAAGACTACTTATTGACAATTTTCCCCAAAAGAGTCATGCATAATCACACAGGAGCTATGACATTCACACTCACTGTAAATCCTTGGACAAGTAAAATATCTATTTCTTAACATCCCAATAATAAGAATTGTGCTAATGGATCTTTTTACATGTAAATATAAATATCTGAGGAGTCCCAGAGAGTGAATAGAGATAATGAAAATGGATTGATCTAGGTAGTTTCAGTCTTCAGGAGCAAGTGAATATGGAGCTTTGTTCTGAAGATGGGAAGCAACATGATTTGTCAGAGAAAAATGAAATGGGATTGGGGAAAGTTTCAAAGCTGAGTGAATAAACTGCTTCATGGACTAGGGTCATGATTTCTGGAGCTCCAAATAGCAAAAAGAAATTAGAGTATGATAGGACAACTGGCAAGACTGTATGGATAGAAATCTGAATGGGATGTTAAATGAAGATAAGGGAGGGCATCCATGATATATGGAATTAAAGTCTTGAAAGCATGAAAGTCTTAAAGGATTGGCATCCTGTTTGGCTGGAGTTCAGGAAGAGAAATCTCAGCAACCACAATTAGTGAACTGATAAAAGCCAACTGTCTTTGTTGAGGCAAGGAGGTAAAAGACATATAAATATGTTGCTATTATTGTTGTTGTCTTAATTGTTCAGGGAAATTAGCCCTATGATACTTCTACCATGCTTTACAAGTGTGGAACTTTTTAATTTTAAAAAAAATCACATAATTTCCTTGAAATACTGAATTTTATTAGTAGGGTATTTGCTTTGGCATGAGTCCCCACATCTCAATTCCCTCACAGCTTTTTTCTGGCAACACTGGGGTCATATTTTGGATCGCTGCCCTGGAGTTTCCCTATTAGCTCCCACACTATCACTTTCTGCTAGCAATTTAACAATTCAGCAAAAACTTTCAAGACACATTAAATTGTGTTGTATTGTTTCTTCCTGTGGATGTCCCTTTCTTGTAGTGTGTGGTCTGGATTTCAGCCATTACTTCTTCCAGAAGATTACAAAGTTGAAAAGCAGAATTTACTTTTTCATACTATTTGCATATATCTGAACTGTTTCAGTTAGAATGTTAGAGACCTTGGAAGTCAGTTAGTCACATCTCCACCTGCACTAGATATATCTTAGTTCAAAAGTATCTTATTATTAAAATATATAAAAATAGCACATTTCCCACTTTTTAAAAACATGTTTCAAATCCATATGATTCAAGAGAAATAGGGAATTTCTTTTCCTGGATTTGTGTTGAGGGATGACTTAGAAACGAACAAACACACAGGATACATGCCCTTATAATTCCCAAAGTCAAGTTTCCTATTTTATTTTGTACTTTTTCATTGTCAAGATTAGAAATGAAAAAAAAAAGAAAGAAAATATCTTTAAAGCTGGCTTGGCAATTTATCACCCTGAGATGTCATAATTAGCATAAGATGACCCCTGGAATTGTCTTCTAAATTCACTTTTGAATGGAGAAAAACTTGGGCATTGACTATAGCCCTTATGTTACCCTTTTTATTACAAAAAAAAAAAAAAAAAAAAAAAAAGGAAGCCTCATTTTAGGCATTTTGATTTGCTAAAAACTAAATACATTAAAAGGATGAGGAAACTTGACTCATATAATCTTAATATAATATAGCAGCAATTTAAGAGAAAAACAATAGGGATATAAAACTGAGTTCATTCAACCATTCTTTTTATGACATGGTCCCCAGACCCCTCAGCATCCCAGTTGCCCTTTTTGGATTTGAAGCCTCTGAACTTTATTACCTCTGGAACTTTGGGCAAATCACAACCTACCAAACCTTCAGTTTTCTCGTTTATAAATGACAAACTAACTGGCCTATGCCCTTAGAGTCTAAATCTATGATGTGATTCTAAGTTGTGGACAGTGCTGAGTGTCACAGAGCAGCAAAATAGAGAGGAGTGAATATCTGCAGCTAAGTGAAAAGGGACTGGAAACCCACATGACTTTCATTCTCTGTCTTTATCTCTGTCTCTGTATCTTTCTTTCTCTGTCTCTGTCTCTTATTTGTTTTCTCTGTCTCTTTCTGAGTCTCTATTTCTTTCTCAGAAAAGTTCTACTGTAAATCATTGAATAAATATAAAAGACAATAATGTGAAACTTTTACATGAAAAAGAGGATTCTGTTGGTTCTCTGTAGATTGTGGAGCAAAATAAGGAAATTCAAAATAATTTAAAAAGCAGTTTAAAAAGAAAGAAAAATCAACCGGGCATTGGTTTAGGTTCAAAATTCTTGAAGTAGAATTAAAAACCACAAAGAGAAGAATGGGAAAAGCGGGCTAATGTTGAAGAATCTTGCCCCTGAAGTGGGGCTTTCTTAAAAAACAATAGCCAAATAGAGGAGAACTGGTTAAGAAGCCAAAGTTAACAATATAAAAAGAGGAAGAGGGACAGGCAGAGGAAAGGGCTATTAAGGATATACTATGTGCTAGACATTATAGCAATAACAAATATAATCCTATTTGATAGAAGAGTACTTTCGATTATCAGTTCAATTCAATAAGTACTTATCAAATGCCTGTTCTGTGCTGGGTATAGGGTATAAAGATAAACATGGGACAATCCTTCATCAAGGAAATTGCATTCTACCAAGGGGGTAAGAGATATGGAATATTGCATGAACATGCAGAAGGAAATTCAAGAGATTTACAAAATAAACACTAAAGAATATTGAGAGTAAACTCTACCAACTGGAGGGGATCAGGTGAGATCATTTTGTAGGAAGATATACTTGATTTGAACCTTAAAAAGGAGCTGGTGTATTTGGGAGATGGAGGTAATGGGGAAGAGCATTCTGTTCATTTGCCTGTGCAGCAGAATATCATATGTAAAAAACAGAAAATACTCCAGTTTGGCCAGAGTGTAGAGTGTAAGGAGGAATTATGATATGTAATTATCCTGAAAAGAGAGACTATAGTCAGATGTTGAAGGAGTTTTAATGCCAAGTAAAAGAGTTTGATTGTATCCTAGAGGCCTACCCATTAGCAGCTGCTGAAGCTCCTTGACCTGGAATATAATGCATCTGTCATCTGTCCATTGTGAATTTTAATTTGGCAGCTATGTAGAAAATGAATTGGAGAGAGGAACAGCTTAAGAAAAAAGATGCTGATTAGGAGGCTATTACTACAGGGCAAGTGAGAGGTGATGAAAGCCAGAATTAGAATGGCTGGAGGATTTGTAATTGCCCTAGATTTTGTAGTGGTGGAATCAATAAGGCTTGGTAATCAACTTGCCAATTTACTTGGTAATCAACTATACATGTGAGTTGAGAGAAAGCAAGAAGTCAAGGGTGAGGTTTTATTCATGAGCCTCCGTGACTGGAAAAATGTAGCCTTGATAGAAACCTGGGATGTGAAGAAATGAGGATTTAGGGAGAAAAATAATCATTTCTGATTACTAAAATCTTACCTTCAGCCAATCCCCCTTAATACTAACTCATTCTCTTTAAGAACAAAGCTATTTGCCAGCTGTCTCCCTTGTTAGAGTAGGAATTGTTGCTTGTCTTTTTAGTATAGGATTTAGCACAATGCCTGGTACCTAGTAGGCACTTCACCAATACTTGTTGACTGACTAAAGGAGATTGAGGAGGTATTTTGATGAAACTCTTGCAGGCAGCTGGAGATGTGGAACTAGAGCTTCAGAGAGAGAAGATTTGACATGTAAATTTTGGAATTATGTGCATTGAGATGATAGTTAAATCTGTGGGAACTGATGCTATTATAAAAATAGATAGTGTAAAGAGAGATGAAGTGGCCCAGAAAAGAGCCCAAAAGCCAACACATATGAGGCCTAATGTTTGCAAAATTGATTTACACATATAACTTCATTTGAACCTTTCAGCAACACTTTAAGGAAGACTTTATAGGAATTATAAACTCAGTTCCTACAAACTGAGTGGATGCCCAGGGGAATGGCTGAATAAGTTATGGTATACAAATGTAATGGACTGTTATTGTTCTATAAGAAATGATGAGTCAACTGTTTTCAGAAAAGGCCCCGGAAACCTTACATGCACTGATGCTAAGTGAGCAGAAACAGAACACTGTATACAGTAACAACAGGATTATGTGATGATCAACTGTGATGGACTTGGCACTTTTCAACAATAAGCTGATTCAAGGCAATTCCAGTGGACTTGTGATGAAGAGAATCATCCACATCCAGAGGGAGAATTATGGAGACTGAATGTGGATCAAAACATAGTATTTTCATCTTTTTGTTGTTATCGTTTGCTTGTTTTTTGATCTAATTTTTTTTATGCAGCATGATGAATATGAAAACATATTTAGAAGAATTGTACATGTTAACTGATATTGGGCATTTATATAGTGGTTAAGATTTTTTGAATTCTTTACATTTATTATCTCTTTTGATTTTCATGATAATTCTGTGTTGTACATATTATTATTATCCCCATTTTATTGATGATGAAATTGAAGCTAAGAGATTATTTGAATGCAAGCTTTCGAAGTCCAAACCTAGAGCTCTATCCACTTTGCCACCTGATTACCTTTAAAATGTAAAGGCCTTTTGATTAGATTTGTAAGATTATAGACATTAAATTATATTAGCCTCTTTGTCCAGTACTAACACCCAGAAATCCAAATTCCCTTCACAGACATATCTTTTTTTTTTTAATGCATTTTATTTAATATTTTATTTTTTCTAATTACATGTGCAAAAAAATTTAACATTTTTTTTAAAATTTTCAGTTCAAAATTCTCTCCCTGTCTCCTTTGCCCCCTCATTGAGAAGACAAGGAATTTGATGCAGGTTATATACATGTGCAGTCATGTGAAACATTTCCATATTAGTCATGTTATGAAAGAAAACACAAACCAAAAATTTTTTTTATTATGTTTTGATTTGCACTCAGACTACATCAGTTCTTTCTCTGGAGGTAAATAGCATTTTTTATCAGTAAGCTTTTGGAACTGCTACTGTGCAACCTTGTTTCACCCCTGATCTTACTGGGAATGGTTCTAGATTAACCCCATTATATATGATGCTTGCTGCTGGTTTTAAATAGATGCTACCAAACATTTTAAGGAAAATTCCATTTATCCCTATATTCTCTAGTGTTTGTAATAGGAATGGGTGTTGGATTTTGTCAAATGCTTTTTTTTTTTTTGCATTTATTGAGGTAATCATATGATTTCTGTTAGTTTTGTTACTGATATAGTCAGTTATGCTAATAGTTTTCCTAATATTGAGCCTTGCATTCCTGGTATAAATCCCACTTGGTCATGGTATATTATCCTGGTGATAATTTGCTGAAATCTCTTTGCTAATATTTTACTTTTTTGTATCAATATTCATTAGAGAAATTAGTCTATAATTGTCTTTCTCTGATTTGACCCTACCTGGTTTAGGTATCTGCACTTTATCTGTGTCATAAAAAGGAATTTGATAGGACTCCTTCTTTCCCTATTTTTTCAAATAGTTTTCATAGTATTGGAATTAATATTTCTTTAAATGTTTGACAGAATTCACTTGTAAATCCATCTGGCCCTGGAGATTTTTTTCTTAGGGAGTTGATTAATAGCTTTTCCAATTTCTTTTTCTAAAATGGGACTAGTTAAGCCATTTATTTCCTCCCCTGATAATCTGGGTAATCTATATTTTTGTAAGTATTCATCCATTTCACTTAGACTATCAGATTTATTGGTATACAGTTGGGCAAAATAGTTCCTAATTATTGTTTACCCATTTCATTTTTGATACTAGCAATTTGTTTTTCTTCCCTTTTTCTAATAAAATTAAAGGTTTATCTATTTTGTTTTTTTTTCATAAAACCAACTCTTAGTTTTATTTATTAGTTCAATCGTTTTCTAACTTTTAATTTTATTAACCTCCTCTTTTATTTTTAGAATCTCAAATCTAGCATTTAATTGGGTTTTTAAAAATTTGTTCTTTTTCTACTTTTTTCATCTTTTTTAGTTGCATGCCTGATTCATTGATCTATTTGCTATTTTATGCAAGTAAGCATCTAGAAATATAAAATTTCCCCTAAGAACTACTTTGGCTTCATCTCACAAATTTTGGTATGTTGTCTCATTATTGCCATTCTCTGGGATGAAATTGTCAATTGTGTCTATGATTTGTTGTTTCATCCACTCATTCTTTAGGAGTATATGATTTAGTTTTGAAATAATTTTTGGTCTATTTCCCCCTGGCCCTTTATTACATATAATTTTTATTGTATTATAAAAAAGTTACTATTTTGTATTTCTGCATTTGATTTTGAGGTTTTTAATGCTCTAATACATGGTCCATTTTGATAATGGTTCTGATTCAATTCCTGAGGAAACATTCTATATATACACAACATAATACAATTGCTATAAGGAATTACGTGAGTTCTAAAATAAGGAAAAAGGAGAAAGAGCAGGAGGGGGGATGGTACTGACAAAGCAGCTGAAAAACATGAAGAATTGGACAAAAAGGGAGTTAAGTACAGTGCTAATGAAATTAAGGAGTGTGGTGCTTCTCAATCAGTACCACCCATGCAGCTGCTTTGTCCACCTCCTATGACACTATTACAAAAGGCATTAATTAAAGCTAAAGCTGAAGAACAGGATATAGCTGACTTGAAAATAGATGCGTACCCTGTGATTGAAGAGTTTGACTCTTCAGGTCAAGGAAAAAGAAAATACACTCCATTTAATTTGGAAATTATCAAATATCTGAAAAAGGCTTGCCATTTTTATGGGTCAACATCATCTTATGCTAAGATATTAGAATGGAGCAATAATGTAACTGAACCAGTTACACGCAGTGAAAGAACTCTGGGAGATGACTAAGAACCACTACATAGAATTCCCAATACCTATATTTTTGCCCGCCTGCATTTTTTATTTCCTTCACAGGCTAATTGTATAATATTTCAGAGTCCGATTCTTTTTGTACAGCAAAATAACAGTTTGGGCATGTATACTTGTTTTGTATTTAATTTATACTTTAACATATTTAACATGTATTGGTCATCCTGCCATCTAGGGGAGGGGGTGGGAGGAAGGAGGGGAAAAATTGGAACAAAAGGTTTGGTAATTGTCAATGCTGTAAAATTACCCATGCATATAACTTGTAAATAAAAAGCTATTAAACAATTTTTTTAAAAGATGTTATTAGAAAATTTGGCTTTTGAAGTTTTAACCCCTAATGATTAGAAATCTATAGCAAGGACATGTTTAGAACCTGGACAAAACTTGCAGCTTTCTGAGTATAGTGAACTCTATAGAGCCCAACAAAATAGGCAACCTAGAGTTAATATACTAGTTACTTTTGATCAACTAGCAGATTTGGGTCTTTATTCAGACTCTTAAGCACAGATTAATCATCCTATAGCAGTATATGAGCAAATTGCTTCTGCTGCTATCAAAGCATGGGGCACCCTCCCAGGAAGACAAGATAGAGGGGAAGCCTTCACAAAAATGGCACAAGGTCCAAACGAACCTTTTGCTGTTTTATGGAATGTCTGCAGACAGCTGTCATATGAACTATTGGTAAAAATGCAGCAACAGAAATTATAAGACAAGTTGATAGAGAAAATGTTAATGAGGCTTGTAGAAGAATTATACTAGGACTACACAAAGATGTTCTTTAGAGAAGGTCATAAGACACTGTGCCATAGTGGGCACAAATATCTTTTATACCCTGGCTATGATGCACCATGGCCAAGATCCAAACATGGGAAGATAGGGTCCCTTTTGGCAAGGGACTTCCAGAGAGACTCATCAATGCTTTCAATGTGATAAAGTAGGGCATTTGAAAGCTCAATGTTGGCATAAAAGCAGAGTGAGCAAACATGTGGGAGAACGAGGCCCAAACCCCATGTCTAAAATGACACATTGGGCATTAAAATGTAGAATGACTCAGGGAAATGGGAAGCGGGGCTTGGCTCCAGGGCCCCAGGCAAAAAACACTTGGGGCATGAAGGCAGCCCATGCTACATTCAGAGAGTCTTTAGAAGTTCAGGACTCAGACATGATCAATCAGCTGAGAAGCAACCTGATCAGAGAAAGGGACTGCAAGTGGGGAGTAATGAAGAGAGTGGCTTTACATGATTTGCCTAAGGAAATGTGTCATGGTAAACACAGCGCCAGCATTGAGACCAGGAGGACTTCATTAAGATCTACCTTTAAAATATATTGTCTGTGTGTCCCTGAGCAAGTTGCTTAACCTCTGAGAACTCTAGGCAACTTCTTAATATTGTAAGTTACAGAGAAGGTTCTAATCTGCACTAATAAAAGAAGTTTCTTCTTTTGAATTGGCTTTCTTTATACTATTAATTTTTTGATTTTTAATAAAGATTCACTAGCTCTTGCAGACAGGTTTTATAACCCACTGGAAGGGCAGTGTCCAGTGTGAGCAGCTCCACTATCTTTAGATAATCGCCAGGTGATGTGGAGAGATCCAGAAAGTGGTGAATGGAAAGGACCAGATAGGTGAACTGCTTGGGAGAGAGGGTTTGCTTGTATCTCTACAGATAGAGAAGGAATCAGATGGGTGCCAGTGAGCTACATTCACCTTGTTCATCAGAGAGAAACAGAAAAGGAGAAGACCCTTGAAACAAAGAAAAAGACTCAAGAAACATCAGATGGTTCCATCTCTGACTACATGTGCCAATGAACAACAAACATTGTTAATGAGACTACTACAGGTCTCCAAAATCTGCAGGAATCATTGGGTTTCCCGAGACATGATGAGATTTTTGCAGGACTTCAAAAGCTGCAGGAATCATTGGATTCCCTGACATGTGAAGTAATAAATAATAGATTGGTTTTGGACTATCTTTTGGCTGCTGAAGGAGGCGTATGTGATTGTTATTTATATACCCTCCTTCTAGGACTTATGGACATGTATAATTCCTCATGTTGATTCATGTTGTTTGTTACATCACTACTAGGCTGAGTTATATTACTATGTGCTTGTGTAATACCTCCCATGCTGATGCTGATGGATTTATGTATACCTGTTTCAAGTAAGACCCTTCAGCCCAGAGGAAATCTGCTAACAATATCTGGTTTGGTGTTTTCACCTCCCTTCCTGAGAAGTCAGGGAGGGCGTGACAAAAAAAAAAAAAAAAAGCGGGAGATGTAGAGGGCTGGAACTCTGGAGAAGTATACTTGAAACAAGGATACTTATAACAAGGTATTAACTCAGTGGAATTGATGAGATGATAATTCTCTACATATACTTAGTACTTAGCACAGTGATGTAATGGTTCTCTAATGTACACATAATCAGTATGCTGTAATGATGTAATTGTAATAGGGTATTTAAGGGCTGAAGACTGTAAATGATTCATTCTATTTTTGACCATCCTCCTGGTGGCCCTCCTGCCTCCTGCACTCCTCCGCTAAGGACTGGTCCTGAGGTCTTCCAGAAAGCTAGTCCTGACAGTATATTTTGGCACCCCAACTCAGGGGCTCTAGAAAGCACATTGCAAGGAAGTTGTTCTCTTTTTCCATTTTGCCAAATTTATTTTTAAGGGGTTTTCTTAAGATAATTTCTGTGTTTCCTTTTCCAAACTCTCATTTCATTTCTCCATTTTTCTTCTAACTCTCTTTCAAGATCCTTTTTGAATTCTTCCAAGAGAGTCTTTTGAGTTGGAGACCAACTTATATCACCCTTTGAGGCTTCATCTAGAGACATTTTGTCTTCAGTGTACTCAGAGTCTGAGTTCTGTTCTTCCTTATCTTCATAATAGCTATCTATGGTCAGAGCTTGTTTTGCTGTTTTGCTCAATTTTAAAGGTTGAAGTACGTTCTTGGGGCAAAGGGGAGATTGTTCCAAGTTTCTTCTACAGGCGACAATAGCTTCACACTGCGCTGAGGCTGGTGTTGCCAGATTCCTTTCCATGCTGAGTTGGCGTGGCCAAGTCCCTTGTGTTCAGGGTCTTACTATTTGCCTTATGAAGTAAAGTTAGTTGCTAGTCTGTTGATCCACAGGCTTCTGCACCAGGACACTGCTGTATTTTGGCTAAGAGCCTTCCAGTGGATTCCTCTGGCACATAGAGGCCTTTCCATCTTGGGTCCCTATGTTGCACTTGCACTGGGCTGCCACCATTCCCTCCAGGACCAATTGAGACAGACCTTTCCTGAAGCTCTTCCAAAGTATCTTCTGCTGGAAATTTGTTACACTCCAAATATTTGTGGGCTTTGTCACTCTAAAACCTGTTCATAGGTTTAATGTGGTGATGATCAGAAGGATGTCAGGAAAAGCTCAAACAAAGACAGGTCTCTTCTCCAAAACTTGGCTCCATCCCCCCTAGAAAATTGTTTTACATCATCCTTTTGGGGATTCTGTTGCTCCAGAATTGTTTTTGAGGTGTTATTTTTAAATTATTTGGAGGAGAATTTTGGAGAGCTCAGGCAAGTCCCTGTCCTTTCTCTGACATCTTGATTCTGCTCCATCAGATATATTTTTAAATTTGCTGGTCATTTCACACATCTGCTTTTCTCTCCTGAAGAGCTTATCTTCATTTAGGACCAATACAAAGATGTTCACCTTTGTCCTAGTACTTTGTAATTTTTTTGGTAATTTTTGGTAATTAATTGGTAGTTACCAATCAATTTGGTAAAAAAAAAAAAATTCCAACTTTGTTGCTTCCTTTTGGGAGCATCCTTTAGGGACACCTGAGGGTTGGTTTGATACTAAGATAAAAACAAGGGCACAAGTTTAAAAGAGTTTTCTCAATATGCTCTACTCAGTTCCCCTTGGACATACTTGCATTTTTATGTGTAAGGCTGTGTAAGGCTGTGATAACTCTTCAGGATTTTATAAATTTGCTATCACTCCTGCTGCTACTCACATTGCTCTCCACAACAAGATTTTTCTCTCAAAAACATAGATTTAAATCTATGTAAATATAAGATTTTTCTAGGGAAAGCACTAAATTGGACTAACTCATCTTTCAGTTTTAATTTTTGGATCAAAATTAGGTACTTGTTCTTTCAGGTTTGATTTTTGGATCAAAATATATGTAAATATAAATAGCCAAATTGACTACAAAAGATCCTTTAAGGAAAATGCTAGCTCCATCCCAAGAACTGATAAATAGAAGTATGTATACAATGATTTTACACATACACACATGTACATTTATGCATATACATATGTGTATATATATATACACACACACACATATACATATTTGTCTAATGGTAGCCATCTCAAGATGGAAGGGAAAGGGAAAAAAATAAACATTTGTGAAGATAACAAAAGCCATTTTTTCCTTTTTCTTTCAGGAAGACTATCTCAATAATCTGCTCCATGTGATGTATGATGCCAAATCTTTGTTACTCACAGTGAGTCTCACTCCACAGTGAGTATTGGTGATTGTGAGTTGGTAGAGATATAACATGGTACAAATGCTGACATCTCCAGACAGTCAACAATTAAACAAGCATCAGAGTCATCAGCAGTAGAGTGGCTAAAAGGTCATAACCCTCTTGTCTGTAACTTCTCTATTACCTCTACCTGCTCAGTACTCCTTAGTTCATCCATCAAAACTTCTATTTTCAGAAGAGATTTAAGGTGTTTCGGAGTCTCTCAATATTTTTGATCACTAAAAGAAACCAGTGACCATCAATTTATTGATTGTAAGATAGCCTGATTAATAATTATTAATAACCCAGAAATTCTGTTTTTCAGATATCTAGCTAAAGTAGACTTTATGCTTTTTGAATCAAGCATGACTAAGAGGTCACAAAGAAAAGTTTCTATTTGGAGTCTAATTCATTTAGCTGTCACTGCAAAAGTATATCCTTAAAGAGATCCCTAAGGTTATAGTACTCTGCTCTGCAGAATGTCTCAGCCTTGACTTCATTAGACTATGTGCTCTGAATCCATTGCTCCTGTGAATGATTCATCAGGTTACTTTTTGAACTTCTTTTGTGAATTTTTCATCCCCAGTAGAGCAAACCCTTTTCTTTCCTGGAATAGTAATAAAATAAATCTAGGGTTTCTTATCACCAATAAAAGCTCTGAAGTCTCTTTCACACTTCCATTCTTATTTTGGCTGGGGTGTGGCAAAACTTCTGGATCAAAAACCAAACTTCCAACCCCAGGCCGTGGCTCCTTACTGGAGGTTCTTCCATCAGGAGAGCTCCCTTCAGTTTCCCTGTCACCAACTCCATTAGCTGACTCTTATCTTTCATTATCCTTTTAAGTTCTTAAAAGTTAAGAAAGAATTCTGAATCTTGCATTCTAATAACTTTTGATAGTGTAATTATGGATTGAAACATGTTCTCACTTGATAAAAGTATCAGGGATTATTGCCTTATGACTTACTTTAAGAGAGGAGGTGCCAACTATTTAGGCTGATCTTACCTGAGTAATTTGTCCAAGATCACACAAAAAAAAAAAGTTAGAAGAGATGAGATTTGACCTTTTTTTCTCTAACTCCAAATCCAGCTCATTTTGACTTGCTTGCAGTCCTAAAGTAAGTATGAGGATGAGGATTTGAACCCAGATTTTTAAAAATCCAGCTAAAAAATGAGCTATTTCCACTACATCACTATACCACCATAGATTTTTGAAATTCCTGGTTTCTAGAAGTGTTAATATGACAAAGAAAGGCACTTCATGCTTTAAGCAATAACAGAGAGAAAAAATTTATTACTATTACTGTTGAACCACCACTCACCAAGTCATTCAAGTTCACAACCTTTATCTCCTCACTCTTATTCCAATATCCAATCAGTTCCAAAGACAATTTGTTTCTTCCTTTCATAACAAATCTCTCTCATATACTCCTTCTCTCCTCTGATGTTGATACTACTTTGGTGCATGATGCCCTCATCACCTCAATCCTAGATTCAAAACCTATTGAATGGTCTTCCTTTACCAAACCTCATGCAACTCCAGTCTATCTTGTACTCAGCTGTCAAAATGATTTTCTTAAAGAATAGGTTTCATGCTATGCTCACTTTTGTTTTTTTTCTCTTCCATGATTTTTTCCCTTTTCTTCTGAGTTTTCTCTCCCAACATGATTAATAAAGCAATGTATTAAAATAAATACATTAAAAAAAAAAGAATAGACTTCTCTGACCATGTTACTCCTTAATAAATTCCAATGGTTCCTTATCATCTCTAGACTGTAATGCTGAAGAAACTGAGGCAAGATAGAGATTAGAAAGTTTTTAATATTTTATTTGAAAGGGAAAGATTGTGCTGGAGGTATGTTGCCCCCAGGGCTGATGTCTAAAAACTTCCAGCAGCTAATGTGGGTTCTCAATGACATATATATGTAGCTCCAAGCTCAAGTACACAAAATGAGGTGGAGTCCAAACTCTGGTGAGTGGGAATTTCCAAGCAGGGGCCATCAATCCAGTTCTGACAGGTTGGGGGTAGGACCATAAATTCTTACAAATTGGGAGGACTTAGGAGGTGTCCAACTAGAATCAGGGAGTCTGGGACTTAAGAGATACCAATTAGGTATCTGAGACAGGACATCTGGAGTTTTATCTTTTGGAATGTAAGATGTGGGTTGCAACCAGGGAAACTGAGGCCGAACAATTCAAGGAAACTGAGGTTATTATTAAGGTAACAACCTAATTATTATTAGTCACTGAAATAATCTAATTATTACTAGTCCTTGAAATTGGACCGCTTGGATTGGAAGGGGAAATGAGATTACTAAGAAATTTTTGTAAGCAACTTTGCAATTCTATCACTAGTGCCTAAATGTAGTATACTTTAAGGAAAAACTTAATTAGGTATTTAAAATGGCAGTCTATGTGATTTTTTTTCTATTCCTTTAAATCATTTCTCTCCTTTCTGCTCCTTTTGCTCCATATTACCAAATATTCCATCATGATCCCCCTAAAAAGAGGATCTGAATTCAGCATTATAAGGGACCTTTATTCATTTTTAATAATGTTTTTGCTAGGAAATTTGTTTCTAAATTGTGTTCTTTTAGATTTTTTTTTTCTATTACTATTTTCCCTTTTTCTACCACTGAGATTCCTGGTTTCAGGAGTGATGCACTACTGATTAAACCAGACAGCCCATGTACTACTTTATAATCAGTGTTTTAATTTAATCGCTCCTTTGATGTTTCTTTTTAAGAGGCACTATAATAACTTGTACTTTCTTAACTGCCATTTCTAAGCTCTTAATTTTTAGCTGCAGGATTAGCCTCTTTGCTCTTCTTAGTGCCTTTACCCCAGAGTAATCAGCCATTACAGTGTTTTATCTACTCACAGAAAAATACATATCTCTCACCTCTCAGAAGATCATGCAATCTCATTAATTCCATAAACCTACTACTATTCAGTGATATTCTTCAGGCAACTGACAGAAGACCAATGGACCTTGAGCCCCAAATTGTCTGCACTGAAATACTGTGCCCTATATTAATATTTAGTAGTATTTAATCATTCTTCTGAAATTTCATGCAGGCTGCGGCTAAATATTATACCTCTCCTCCAGGTTTTGGAGGAGAAAAATATATTTGCAGAATATAAAGTAAGCATAGGTTATTAAATGTAGTAGTTATGCTATTAGAACTCTTGTGCAAACCTGCATTTTTGGGTCTGATTCTTTTTCTACAGCAAAATAACGTTTTGGTCATGTATACTTATTGTGTATCTAATTTATATTTTAATATATTTAATAACTACTGATCATCCTGCCATCTAGGGGAGGGGGTGGGGAGGTAAGAGGTAAAAAATTGGAACAAGAGGTTTGGCAATTGTTAATGCTGTAAAGTTACCCATGCATATATCCTGTAAATAAAAGGCTATTAAATTAAAAAAAAAAACAAACTCAGTTTAAAAAAAAAACAAAACAAAAAAAAAACTCTTGTGCAAGCTGGTTGATGACTTCCTTTCCTCAGCATTATGTTATCACTGACTCAGTCAGAGTTCTGAGCAAAACATTCAATAGCAGCATTTCTTCAGGAATACACTTGCCAGGAAATAAAGTGGTTCAAGTAGAGGAATTTACATGAATATAAATGCAAACCACAGTTTTAATCATGTTAGTTTCTAATTGTAGAGAGGTTTAAGGAGGGAGGTCTGAAGGTTAGAGGAATTGTAGGAGCAAGGAAGAAGTCTAGCTAAAGGAAGTTTGTGGTGTGCGTGTGCGTGTGTGTGTGTGTGTGTGTGTGTGTATGTGTGTACATGCCCATGTTCAGCTTTGAATGGGTCCTCAAGTGATATCCAGGCATATGCCTGGATTCACACAGACACACACACACACACACACACACACACACACACACACACACTCCATTTCCTAAAGCAAATAGGAATGGTTGGAGATGATTGTAATTTTATTATTGGGGGGGGGAATGCAAATTTTTGTACTGAAGCATAAATATTAGCTGAAAAATAGCCAAATATTTCTTTTCATTACCTTTCGGAAAACCTTATAATGAATGATTTTTATGTAGGCTGAAAAGCAAATAAACACTATCACCAATCCATGCCTACTATACCACTTGCTACAGCAAGCTTTCTATTAGTCAGAGCTATTGTACTCCAACATGGTTGGGTTATATAAGAGAAGAGTAAATCAGAGCAAGCAAACTCAGTAAACAGACATCTTTTATGAAAAACTATAAAGCCCTCTGGCTCTAAAGAAGGCTGGAATATTCTTTCTTCACACACATGCTGTCCATGACTTTATTTGTAAATAAGGTAGCCTCCTTGATCAACTTTCTGGTATTGCAGACATGGATGGGATGAGAAGCATAACCCTACGTTCTGGTTTCAGTCTGTCTCCTTCCTTCTCCCTCAATTTTAAGTGGACTTTAAGAACTTTAAAGGTTCAGAGGACTTCTCATCTTTCTTTTATATTGCCATCTCTGCAATGTCCCTGAATCAGCTGACGATGGTGTTTGCATCAGGGACTAAGGACAGACTAGAAACAGATTAAAGACCCTATAAAGAACCCAAAAGAAAAGCTACACAATATTTAAAGAGAATATCTTGAGGGCTTTAGCAAAAGGATTTTTAGGAGTAGTGAGTTACAGTTTTGCCACATATATTACATCTAAGCTTGAGCCAATTTTTCCTTGTACTCTGTACATGAGGAAGAATGAGTCATACACTTTTAGGGGAATATTTTGTAAGAACTCTTATTTTCTAGGATAGTTACACAGTGTAGTGGATAGAGTACTTGGAATCAGAAGATTCATCTTCACAAGTTCAAATCTGGCCTCAAATACTTATGAGCTGTGTGATTAGAGGCAAGTCGCTTAACCCACTTTGCCTCAGTTCCTCATCTTTAAAATGAGCTAGAGAAGTAAACTACTCCAGTTTTCTTGGTAAAGAAAATCCCCAAAAGGGATCATGAAGAATCAGACATGACTAAAATAAATCAATAACTTCTTATTCTTAGTAAATACTTCTTTCTAAAAGCTAATTAAGCCTGGCTAATTGAAAATCAAACTATAATTCTTGTTGAAAAGCACATTTGGTAGTGGGCTTCTGATAGCACATTTAGTAGAGGGCATTGGATAACCATCCACAATTCCTCAAGGCTACTCCTAAGGCTTTGAAAAGATAGTAGGATAAGCTTATATATAACAATATAAGTAGGGATTGGGATAGTCACTCCATAGCAAGTGCTATATTTTTTTCCATTTTTCTTTCCGTTGCTAGGAAATTCAGAACTAAATTCAGTGTCCTACTGCAGTATGCATGTCAGATGCTTGACATCTGTTCTTTCATTTTAAGATCATAGAATCCAGAAGTTGGAAAGAATATTAAATATCTTCTGATTTCATCCTTTTCTTTTACAGATGAAAGATTCCATTCAGGCCCAGAAAGATGAAGACATTTGCTCAGGTGACAGTAAATGTGAGAACCTAGACCTAAGCCTAGGTTGTTCAGCTCAATTTTGCTCTACTACTCTCTCTGGTGCCTGCTTCCCTCCCTAATATTCTTTCAGTTGCCTCTTTTATTTAAAAAAAAAATCAGTTGCCTTATTTTATATATTTCCTATTGAATGACTTTCAAATGTTTTGGGGAGTGGATGGAATACAAATTCTAAAAACAACAGTTCCTTCCTTCCTTCACCACCTCCCAGCACTAGCAGCAGAAATTGAGTACTTGCCTATCTTGTATGAATAAACAGGTAAGTAAATATACAAAGACAGTACTGATTTTATAATCTGAGGTACATCTTTTGTTTCAGCTTTTGAAAAGGAGTGAAGTATGAGGATGGAGAAAAAGTAGGATTCAAGTTATCATGGAAAACATTTGCCCCTATTTTCTTCACTTTCTGCAAGATGCCTCCTAGATTTCTGTGTAGAAGCCTAGAAATGGACTCAAAGGAGAAAAAGAAAATTAATGCTCTCCAGGTTGCCTATTTGACTTATTAAAATAAAAAGAATTAATACCCTCTCTTCTATCCTTCTCATCTATATATTTACTCCCACTCCCATTCTTTGTCTCCTTAACTTAATCAAGAAATTTAACAAAGCGTACCACTGGTGGGGTGAAATGCAATGGGGAAGTGGAACTAATTTCTGATTTGCTGGAATTTAGGAAACCATCTGTTTTGTGTCCATCAGACTATATACCTGTAACTGAACTGAATTGAACAAATTTTCCCCCTTTCATCAAGTCAAATTCATTTCAAGTTTGCTTATCAGAGCCACAACTGTTCTGCATTACATAATCTTCACTATCCAGAATTTCAAGGGACCATACCAATACTGAGGAATAGCATATTGAGGGTGGGTGTTCAAAAAAGGATAGGGCAGGATATGTTCTCCAGCAAATTAGGACAAAAGGCTTATAATGTGGGAGATCCTGGAAATGAAAAGTAATCCAACTTAAATGAATCATACATCTAAAGAGATCTCCTTGGCTTTTACTCTAAGCAAGTTGGAAACAATGAAAACTTTCAGAGAGAAGGGAAGAAATATCATATGTTAAAAATTTGCATACCTGGTAAAACCAACTTCCACTTCTGTCTGGGATGAGGTAAATTAGAGAATGGTAACTTTGGAAATATCTTGACTTCCCAGTGACATGTTTTTCTATTAATCCCTTAGCATTCGTATTGCTGTGATCATTAGCCTCTTATAGTGTTATATTTCATTGATGATTTAATATTCTATATTACTTAACTCTCCTAAGCTACCATATGTTGAGAAGCAAGACTGAAAAAGGAAAATGGATGTTTTTTCACCTTCTTTCTACCATGAGATACAGGAAATCCTAAACGCTTTGATTTGGATAATTAAGTGATATATTTGGATTGCAACATGATTTCGTGTTTAGAAAGTGTATTTGGTGCCCAGAGTTCAAATATCCTGATGATTACAAATAGATTGGGAGGCCATAGGTAACCTTTCTAAAATTCATTTTGCTTATCTATAAAATCAGAATGGTAGTGTCTACTTTCACAGAATTGTTTGGAAGCTCTAATGAGAAAATGTAAACAAAGCACTATATAATTGTCAGTTGTATATTTTTACAGTTTTCTTTTTCATCATACCCTTTTTTCCACTTGTTCTCTTAAAAGTAAGAAATGCTTTTATGATCCAGAGCCCTGGCATCTATGTATTTTATGTGGTCCTCTAGAAGATTACAAGCCTGACTGCTTTATTATTTAATCAAATTCTTAAGTAAAAGCACCCTGACTGATGGACAGGGAAGCTAAGCCAAATTGCTTTGAGGCTTTTTTGATTCAAATCAGTCATTAAAACAAATTACAAACCAATTTATCTATTTCTGAATATAATTTTACTTTGTCTTCTGTCAATAACTGCTCTTTCCTATGAGATTATCAGGGTTTTATAAACTCAACCAGACTGAAATGGAGCTGATAACAACCTAAAGGATATTTAAATAACATTGTTGATCTGAATTGGGGGATGAAAATTTATTTCTGTAAGAAAGAAGACATTTTCTTGTTCACTATTGGTGCATATATCAAACTTGATGAATACAATATAAGGAAGCATCCCCAGATAAACAATTAGGAACAACAGAGAACTGAGGTGTTCCTATTTAGTGTATTGAAAAGTGAGGGTAGAGTGAGAAAGAAATAGATGATTTGTAGATTAGTTTGGGTGAACAAGAGAAGCCACAGTTAACTTCACAACCAGCAAACAACATTATTTTTGAAAGCCCCCATAGAGTGACATAGAGTTGCTATGGGGAAGGGAGAAAGGATAGAGTATGCAGTATGAGAATGATCACTATATAGGGTATCATCTGAAAAGCAAAAATATAATATATACCAGTAAATCTAAGTAAATAACAGAAGGCAGCATTAAAAAAGGTTACTGACTTGATAACTCCTGACTATATTACTAGTTTGGCAACAGTAAATGACTTTAGTTATTTTAACTGGCAGATTTCTGTAATCTTCCAACATATCAGCTTTTCCACTATTTTGTGTGTGTGTGTGTGTGTGTGTGTGTGTGTGTGTACTCTTTCTGAATCTAAAGCCCAAAATGTCCTGTTAGGAAACAAATCGCTGATGCTCACAAGAAATGAAATATGAATCCCATTTCACTTCTTATTTTTAGAGGAAACAAAGATTACATTTACAAGCAGCAAAAACATCCTCATCAAAACTTATAAGCTTAATTACAGTAAATTAAAAACTAATAATGTTTCAGTGTACCGTTGCATCCTTGAGAGAAGTTACTGCAGGAATCTCCCATTCCTTTTTTTTCCTTAGTGCATATTTATCCAGAAAAGTTGAAATAAAATCACAGTATAAAGATTAAATAGTACAAGATGCAGTTTGCTACAAATATCTTACATTTATTATAAGAATACAGCAAAAGGATCCATAGACCCATTAGTGGTGATTGGTCCATTTGGAAAGAAAAAAAACGACTACTAAGAAATAGTTTACAAAACAATGAACTCCCATTTTAAAGAGAGAAAATCAGGCAAATAAAAATACCATTTTAGCTGAAATTTAGAGTATTTCTTATGAATGTAAAAACTGACAAATAAATAAGTGATAAATACAGATCTGTGTTACAATGATAAAGGACAACTAATGACTGCTTTACATCCTTAAGAATCATTCATTTTCATATTGTTTTAAAGAGCCAAATGAACCTAATAAGACACTGTCTTTTCACACTTGCTAGAAGAAGCACCCATTTCCAGTGTTCTATATTATCTGTTTCACAAATATATTATTTTTAAACAACAACAAAAAGCAATAAAGGTGCTTTACTTGCTCTTAAGGTCATGGGAACATACTTTTGTCACAATATGGGGGGAAAAAACCATGAAACTTCTAGCTACATTTAAAAGTCACAAATCATAATAGCACTTGCTATCCTCAAAGCTGGGGGTGGACAAAGGCAAATGGCATATATGCTGACACCATATACCTTCAGGCTTTCTACCTTCTACAGAGAAATAAGTAAATAAAACAAAATAGAAAAATCCTTTTTCCATACCTATTATTCATGAGCCTGTCCCAAACTACCTCTTTACTGATGGGCCTGGCACATTAAAAATTTGAATGGTCTGGCTACATTTTGTACTTTTATACTTCAATTTATAGTTAGTTCAATGGACTAAAAAGAGGGCCTTCCACATTGTAGCTTAGTGTCTTCAAAATACATATCTATTTTTTTTAACTCGCTTTATCAGAGCCCTACTATTTTAGGATATACTGGGTTTTCAGAACCAAAACAAAAACTCCATTTTATAATCATATCATCTAATTTTAGGATCACAAAATTTAAGGATATCCGACTAAAGAACTTATTTTCATATTAACCCTTAATAGCTTGCATCAAATACAGAGAAGTGGAAATAGTTAAAATGTTTTTGATTATTGGATTCATACATTCTTTCAGCAAATCAGTGGGAATGGGAAAAACACATTTTTGCATGGAGTTCACTAAGAAGTGAATTAAGCTTATTGTCACTACTGAATCTGAAATGGCACCTTCTGTTTCTGACTGTACAACCTCATGTCTGTACTTTGATTTATAATTATCTGATTTTTTAGCACATTACTAAATCTAATAGAACCAACATTTTAACAGCAAGAATAAGTGTAAAAATTTTGTCAAATTAATTGTACAATATTGTAATATTAATATACAAAGATGTATATTTTCAGCATACTAAGGATGTGAGTCATTGAACATCCTGGGTGCAGTTATAGAAAACAAACTTTTGCTGAAATGGTCTTTTGGCTGTCCTTGATACAAGGTAATTAAAACCACTGGGGGCCAGGACTTAACTAATTGCTACTATGAGTCTAGGGAATGGTATTATGAGGGAAATAGTTACAGTTATTAGATGGCTCAGGGCACCTTATCAGCTACCATTTCAAACAGACTGAGATTTCTTAACACTAGGTTTACCATGTAGATTAAATTGCATTCAATCAATACACAATTTGTCAAATTAAATTCCCAACCAATGTTGTTCTACTCTTCCACTCTCATCTTCATCCAAGGATTAGGTTGTAGTACTCTCAGATTTATGCAGGGAGATCTTATTACAAATGCTTATGGAAATTACAGACTCTAAATAGGATCTCTTGTTCTCCTGCCCTTGGTTAGCTAATTATAGGTGTCTTGAGTTTACATTAATGACTTATTTATGAGTGTTCATTGAAAATTGTTTTTTCTTTTAAAAAGATTTTTCAGAGAACTCAAAAATGGAACCCCCCAAGGGTATGAATATTTAGTGAAAAAAATTTAATGAAAAAGGAACTATTAATTAATGGTTTAGGGACTTGAATAGCTTTCTTCTATAAACTCAGACAATGCAAATATAACATCATATCCTTATGCCATGTCATTTGACCTGTGAATTTTTTGTAGTTTGTTTTCACATTTATGTGTTCAACATCAGTCCCTTCTCATGATTCTTTCATGTATGTCTTAGAAACAAGGCATAGATGACATGATTGGACTAATGGTCTAATTTTTGTTACAATGTTTCCACTTGGAAAGTATGGATCTATTTTGGTCATGTTTTGAGCTTTGAAGCAATCTTCCATTTTTTCCTACCTTGATCCTCCTTCACTGACATCTTCCCTCCCTATCAGAGAACAAAAATCCTGCTTTCCCAGTTGTTCTATTTAGAAACTACTTTGGAGGAAATGATATATTAGTTTAGCTTATAACATTTTGCTTCTTTGGGGACCAAGAATATTTGGTTTAGAGAACTCAGTCACAGTATTTTAACTGAGTAACATTTCAAAATGATACTTCTTCATTTGCAATTCTAAGTAAGTTGGCTTCCTTTGAGATTAAAGCTTTGTATATGCTGCTATTACTTCCGAATTCTACAAAATGATTGACCGCAGAGATAACATTAGACGTTTACTTATGGTAGGGGGGGAAAAAAAAACACATTGAAAATACTGAGTGGGAAAGGTATGCGGAGCTGGGAATAAATCTTGCATAATAGTTTAAAGCAATTTTCTTTTATTTTTAGCGATTTCAAATTTTAGTCAATTTACAACCTAATCCTGCTAGCCTTCTGGCCAAAGGAAACACAACTGAGAGATTCCCAGATCTTTCTTATCCAAGGTAATCTCTGTTTCCTCATTCATTTTGCACTTATTATTTACTATTTTGTATGTTTCTATTTCTGTGTTCATCTCCTACCTCCCCAATTATATTAGACTGAATCTTGGATTCTTTGGTACACTCAACTGCAATTAGCTTGGACCTTACACATAACAAATGCTTAATACATAATAATTTCATTTAATTCAGCAAACATTTAAGTATCTATTGTATACAAGGCAGTCAAGTACTAGGAACACAGAGACTGATAAATTGATGGATTGGCAGCTGCTAGTCAGAAAGGGACTTCAGAAAAACAGAGAAAACCTTCACAACTGGCAAAATGTTAAGATTAGTCCTTGTTCAACTAGGCAGATGTTAAAAAATGAAATCTTGAAAGGGAAATGTCATTAACTAAAGGTCAAGACAAAAGCCAGAAAGACAAATTAAAGAAATTAGAATCTAGCATAGTACCTCTCATACAGTACTTCTTTCATATAGTATCCTTTATTGTATCAATGTAATTATTGTAATTGATTGTTTCACTTTATCATATAACACTTGTGAAACATAGAATACAAATCTTGATTTCTTCTATGATTCTCAGAATTTGATTTGAATTCTGTGTCCAAAGAAGACTATTGAAGGAAAATCTGGTTATGTATTTCAATGCCTTGGTTTCTATGGTTTTTTGTTTTGTTTTTAAGGAAGAAATGTCTAATCAGGGTGGATTCCTTATCAGGGACAGGTAAAGACACCAGAAAGCCTTCTTTAGCTTCAACATGAGCCAAATGCAAAGGAATACTAGATTAGTGAACAGAGGGCTGGCTTGCAATTTGGGACACAATTTAAAATCCTGTCTTTGACCTTAATTGCCTATGTGACCCTGGGAAAGTCCTTAATCTTTCTGTGCTTCAGGTAACTACCTAGAATTTGTAAGTCAGATATGAATTGTGACCCTCATTATTACAGATCTTTCATATATAGCCAAAAAAAAATCTGACCCTCAGGAAATTCCAGCCTTTTTTTTTTTTTTTTTAACTTAGTTGCCAGGTGAATGGATCTAAACTACAAATTAAAGAAAGGAGCATTATGGGAAAAAACAAAAAGACAAGGAGTTAATTCCAATTCAATAGACTGAAAATCTTAACTCAAGTTTAATGGAAAGCAGAAAGAAAATCAGATCTAAATCAATCTAATGCCTTCTTTTAAAAACCAATTACACTACAAAGAGGAAGTTTTTAAGAAATAAGATGAAAAGGATAAACCCACTGAGTTTTTTAATCTTTCTGTAGATATGGAGACAAGAGAGTTAAGAAAGAATAATTCAAAGTGGGAGTCTCTTCCAAACAACTCTTCTGAAATCTGGGGGTTTCCTTCTATTTCACCACTGCATTTATGCATCTGTCACTGCATCAATGCCTTTGACTCTGAATATTTAAATCTTTTGTAATTTTCTCTAAGTTCTGCTATCATTATCCTTTATTTCTACACACATTTCCTTTTTCATCATTCTCTTTCTTGATGCATCATGAGAGTCTCTGAGATGCTTCTAAGTTTCTACAGCAGTCATTATTAGCATAGAGAATTGTGTTACGCTGTTATCTTGTTTGCTGACTGGCCAGACCATCTGGTTGACATTGTGGCTTCTGAGAACAGGGTATGACAGAGTAAAATATAAGTCTGGAACATGAGTTGGTTAACAATAGCCAATTGGTGTTAATAGGGGTTGCTGTAAATAAACAGTAGCTCTTTGGGACCCTGATGAGATTACTGATATGATTGCTGACTCCAGGGAGTTCCTACAGAGCTGGGAGTGACAAGATTGGATCTATGCTGGAATACCTATGATATTAGACCATGAAAATGAGCTCCTAGGTTTTTAGCATTTTTTAAATTTCTGAGATATGGACATATTATTATTTCAGTCACAGATGAAAGTCCTTTAGCTGATGGCCACATGGTAGTAGGTAATCTATTTTGTTTCTTTGGGTTCCAGTGGTCAATGGTACTTCTTCCCAATGGCTTTTTATTGGTGTTTTCTCTATTTTGGGTTCCCTTCAATTTCTCATGATATCTACAGGACTGTATCATCTTAGAATGAAATAACTGTTTCTTCCCCAAACTGTCTTTGTAGAAAATGATTTCCTTTCCCCCCTCTTTTATTCAGTAAAATAATTGTCAACTGAGCTTATTACTTCTGTGTGGTTTAAAATGACTACAAATATCTATGTTTAATCTTTGCATTACAGAGAAGGTAACAATATGGTTTTCAAGGTAACAAACTATTCCCTTTAATTGATTTAGGCCTACAATATATACTCTGAATACTTTTTAAGTAATAATTATGTCTAATTGGTAATATGTTTCAGTTTTGTAAAGAAATTTATGAAATCCTTGTAAATTTTTATCAATATTTTCTTCAAGAAGACGCTGGGTTGGGAAGTTTTTGAACATTTCCTTTGCAGAAAGAAATAAATTATTTTAGTTCTCCAAAGAATCTAATATTCAGATTACAGACTATAGAATAAATTAACTAACACTGAGGAAAAGAAAGAAAATTAGACTGTTAAATAAAACAACTCTGGTGTGTTTTAGCAACATGTAATTGATAATAAAGGGAATGACAACTTTATTTTAATAGTGAACTTTCAAGCTGAGCCAAAAATATAGAACAGAAATCCATCTGTATATTGAAAATTTCTCACTTCACTTATTAATAAGATATTAATATGTAAATATCTATTTTCGCTTTTTGTCCCTTTGTTGTCCTTTTTCACAACATATTCTCTGCAAGAGTGCTGTAACTTCTTAAAGATCAAAGCCTACACTTTCATGATCCAGGCACTACTACCTGCTGCTGGTGACAACTCTATTCATAAGAAATATTTAAATTAGAGCTGTGGTGAGGTGTACATGGGGAATGGAGCAAATTATGTTTCTTGAAATATTTTCAATTAATCTCATTATGATAGGAATAGTTCACACAAAAGTCTTAGTAACATACTTAGAACATCTGAAAATTTACAAGAACCAATCTTAAATAGGTAAGCTACACTAGAAATAACAATGATAGATGATTTGGAAATGAATTGTTTCCTTACTATTTCTTTTGTACTCATCCAGTTATGAGATCCTTGGGGTGAGGCATGAATTATCAATGGTTCTCTTTTTTCTTGATACACAGCCAAACAACAGTATTCTTAAGAATTTGGTGACATCATAATATTAGTGGTGTTAGCCAAAATTACACATAAAACTATTTTGTAAGATTGAAACACAGATTAAGTTTCACAGAAAAAATATCTTATGGTTCAAAGAAAATTAAAAACTATTTCATTTTATAAAGTTTGCTTTAGCTCTTCCAAATGGGAAAATTTTACTTTTAAATTGTAAAATTCAGACCATAAAAATGTAACATTTCTTTTCTAGCTCAAAGCCTATATTGGTTTGTAAACAGGGCATTTTAATACTGTACCTAGTGTGAAACTGTGATAAAGTTGGGGAATTTCTTACCAAGACTAAGGCATTTTTACCAAGTAACTAAATTTGGTGAATTTATAAAAAGCAAATGAAAAATACCTTCATTAGAGAGTTTTGGGAGAACTGACAAAAAGTCTTTGTTTTTGAAAGTTCAAATAAAACCTGGTAATTGCTTACCTCCAATCCCCCAAAAGGAATATGTTGCTTTGAGGTTATAACCATCAACTCCACAGAAAACCAAAATCTATTTTTTGCATGCAGCAAGTATTTGTCACTCTAGGAATTCTTTGGTTGATAAAATTAGAGGTTACTTAAACATTTTAATAAAAAGCTCAAGATTTCTAAATGAAAGAATTCAAGTCAGAGACTACTTGATTTTGTTGTACATCCATTAATTAGGAGTAAATCCAAGGAATCATATAAAGAAAGATCTGTACAAAAAAAAAAAAATCATATCCAACCCTTAAACTAATCCAGTAATAACATAAAACTTTTGACCTAGCAATTACAAACACCACCAAGAAGAATGGAAAAGCAGATTGCAATGCTAATTTGGGCTCTTTAATGCTCTGTTTTTCTCATTGAACAAATAAATCATAGTGTTTTGTGCTCTTCTGTAGAATCCCCCTTTCATAAACAAATTTTATATTCTTGCTTTTGGTATGGATTAGTCTCTTAAAGCACATAATTCTAAAAGTTATCGGTGAAAGAAAAATACATGTCAAATGCAACAAAATTTGTGGCATAAAAATGGTTTGCTTAAAATTTTAAAAATATATTTGACTACATTAAATTTTACATTCTATATAACTGATTTAATACTGAAAATCTCCCTAAGAGTTATTGATCTTGAATGGAACCACTGTCTTCTTTAGGATGAAAGACAAAATGGAATCTAAATGCTAAAAGCTTTCTCATGTCTTTTAATTTAAATAGGATGTAGACTTCAAATTTTAACAACCTAGATAAGAAAAATATTGCTGCAACTTTTGTGTTTTCACACCAATTTTTAATATTATACTCCTAGTGCTGCTTAGAAAATTAAAACCCAAACAATCTATCTCCTAACCAAGTGGTTACCATTAAGGTTTGTTAAATAATCAGAGTATATTTTCTTTCACAGAAAAAAAAAAAAGAATATTACAAGAAAAGAAATTCTTTTGGGGAATTACGACCAGTAAGAGAAACTGCTACTAGTCTATCTTTTATGAAAACCATCATTTTGTGAAAAATGCCATGTAACACATTAAAGTATGACATAGGACTCTCTGATTGAGATAAATGTGGAAAGAAATAAAGGACTTGGACACAAAGCTAGTTTCTTCCATTTGGTGATCTGTGACAAGTCACTTCATGGAGCCTGTTTTTTTCATCTATAAAAAAGAGGGAGCTGTAGTCAATCTACATGATGCCTCTTGACTCTAAATTCTGGGATCCTAAAATGCACTGTTAGTTTATTTCTTTCCTTGTAAATTTCTGTGCATTATCTAGCACACATCTATACGATATCAACAAAATGCTCAATTTATTTATGTCATTTGATTGTACTGAAAAAAAAAAGGATTAAAAGGACATTTTTCTTTAAACATAAATCATTAAGACTAAATTGATTATATTTTCACTTTTACTTAAATATAGTAACCAATATATTTAAAAGATATTTTTACAGGAAGACTAGAATGATAAATAGAGGGAATTTTCTTTTAAGTGTCATTTCTTTCATTCTTTAAAATTCTGTGCTTAGTTCTTGTGCAATAACAGGCACCAAACAGTTGAAAAGGGTGAGAGGAATCGGTTACCTTTTTTAAACTGATGTGGAACCAAAATACCTAGAATTTAAACTTATCAGAAACAAGCAACATCATCAGGAATAAGTGTGGGTATTTTCAGTTTTATCATGCCAGCACTTACTCCTGACCACAATTACTGCCACTTCAAACCTCTCCTAATACACACACACACACACACACACACACACACACACACACTTATTCATCATCTAAAAGAACAGCTGAGGTCATCTAGATAAATCGAATGAGTTGTAATTAACTGGACAAAGCTAGAGACAAAGGAGCCACTGAGCCCCAGTCTTACCTCTGCATCACTTTTATGCATATATTGAGGGTCTCAGAAACATGGTCTTCTACCAGAAAGCTAATTTCTAATTGTCAGTATGACCAGTGATCATGGCATGGGGTAGAAGAGATGTTCACAAAAGCTTTTCTCTTTAGAATATTTTTTTTTGTAGTCTCTGAATCTGTATCTTCTCAATTATATCTCTCTGTGTATGCTCATGTCTGTGTATGCACTTGGGTCTGCAAATGCATGTAAAAACTAAAATTATGAAATACCAACAGCTGGAGCATCTGGCTAGAACTAAAATTCTGAGATACTTCCATCAAGATCAAAGAGATTAAGAAGAAAATAATCTGCAAGTTTTATGGATATATACTTTGTTATTTCTTTAAAAATGAGCCTCTTGCTGATTCTATGAAATCTATGATACTGATACATTTCTATGGTCCTTTATGACAACAGTTTAGATTGTAACATTGACAAAGATCAGGTAGGAAAAAGTTAGAAAGATACTGGTTCAATTTTCTATTTCTTTTCATTCACCACTTTCATCATTATTACTGGACTGCATTTTTTAGGTCATTATCTTTTGTAGATATTCCTATTATTGGATAGCAGCTTTTTAAGTATTCATTCAAAAGTAGTTGCTAAAACTCTGGCTTATGCTCTTAAAGAAAACTATATGCAAAGGTTTCTGTTGATTTTATCAAAGAGAGATAGGGTGATAGGGAAAAAAAAATTTACTGATAAAGTGAATGTGTGGTGACTCAGATGTGTTGGTCACTATACTTAAAAAAAAAAATAGTCCAAATATTTTCAAATGTAAAATGTAGTAGTGTATTATTTTTTAAAGAAGAAATTTTTGCATTTTCAAACCTTGACAACTGAAGTGATGCCAGCTATTAAGAAAATAGAAGTTTGGGAAAATATTCTAAAAATATAATCTTGCCCCAGTCATGAGATAAATAAGGTTGTGCTGGAATGTGTCTGCCAATTATGCACCACCATTTAAGATTATAGCACCAATGTATTAGATCTCTGTGACTTAAGGCAGCAAACTATGAATTGAGCAAACTATGAACGATGCAATATCAATAGTAGCTAATCCATGTCAAACAGATAGGATCCATGATCCCTTACATTTATAGGCTGTGCTTTTCCATGGATAATGGCCAGGTACAGCAGAAGAGCTGTGATTGGCTAAGCAGCACTTGGCAGAATAGTCCATTTTTTAAATGCATATGCTCAGGACATTTTCAAATTGTCACGTTAAAAAACCCAATTAATTTAAAAAAGTAACTCTAGACTACTGCAGGTAATGTAGTATAAACTTATTTTGTATGAGGGAAAAAATATTACTTTGTTGGGAAACAGAGTCTTGTAGATGGTATCTGGCATAACTTCATCCCTATGTCACTTTTTTCTTGAGGTTTAATAGCTCTTTCTGAAGGTCGCTGAACTTGGGGCGGTTTTCAGGTTTGTAGTCCCAACACCTCAGCATTATTTTATAAATGTCTTCCGGACACTTCTGAGGAGCTGACATCCGGTATCCTGGAGCCCCAAAAGAAGAAGGAAAGATAGTTTAGAAAATTAATTTAAAAAGGAACAGAATTTGATCCTAGGATTTCCTTAATATCTGTGGTACAAGTTTTTAATTTTAAAACTAATTTTTTTAGGTACTGGATATAACAGAAAGAGCATAGGATTTCTCTCTTCATGTGGACTTCAGTTCTGCTGGCCAGAAAATATTTCATTACCTTATTTACAGGAGCCATGTTTTGTTTGCCTCAGGGCCTGAAATAATAATACTCCATGTGCTATATTATGACATAACTGGCATAAACTCTTATTCCTATGGAATCACAATATGTTGTTTAATTGAAAAGAGGTGTTAAGTCTTTCAAAATTTTTTTTGTTACAATGATATTATCATATACATACTTCTCCTGCTTTTGCTTAATACTCTACCTAAGTCATACAAGTCTTCCAGGATTCTATGAAACAAACTCCTTTTATATTTTCTTTACAGAGAAATAATATTCTATAGCATTTATATATCATAATTTGTTCAGTCCTTCTGCAATAAGGGACATTCCCTAAGTTTGCAGTTTCTTTGTCACTATAAAAAGAGCTGCTATAAATGGTTTTTTTTCTTCCATATCAATTCTTTCATTCTCCCTTGATATTGCTAGCATATTATATTAATAAAAGTATTGTTGGATGCAAAAATATGTATGCACAGTTTAGTGAATTTGTGGGCATAATTTAAAATTGCTTTCCACATGACTGAAACATTCACTATTCTACCAACAATATATATTGTTAGTTTTTTTTAATTTAAATTTTTAAAAATTTATTTAACATTTTTCCCCAGTTACAATTTTTTTTTACATTTTTAAAAAAAATGTTTGAGTTCTAGGTTTTCTCCCTTATCCCTACCCACAATCAAGAAAGAACTTGTGAAGTTATATAAAACATTTCCATAAAAGTCAAATTGTGGGAAAAAAAACCAGATTTCTCACACTAATGAAAATAAAAACCCTCAAGAAAAATTAAGTTTTAAAAAAGAGAGAGAATATATCAATCTGTATTTGGACACAATCAGTTATCTGTATTTGGATACAATCAGTTCCTTTTCTGGATATGGACAGGATTTTTCATCATAAATCTTTCAGAACAGTCATGGATAATTGTATTACTGAGGATACAAAGTTAGTCACAGCTGGTTATCCCAGAAAATTGCTATTACTTTGCATACAGTACATTTCATTTTGCTTGAGTTCATGGAGGACTTTCCAGGATTTTTTTTTTCCCTGAGAGCATCCTGCTCATCATTTCCCAAAAAAACAATAATATTCCATAATCATAAACACATACCACAGTTTATTGATCTATCCCTCAATTAATGGATATCCTTTCAATTTGCAATATTTTCACCCTGAGAAGAGAGTTGCTAAGCACATTTTTTGTACATATAGGTCATTTTTCTTTTTTTTCAAATCTTTTTTGCTATTTATGCCAATATAACAACAACTATGTTGTCAT
This sequence comes from Sarcophilus harrisii, assembly GCF_902635505.1. Lineage (NCBI taxonomy): Eukaryota > Metazoa > Chordata > Mammalia > Dasyuromorphia > Dasyuridae > Sarcophilus > Sarcophilus harrisii. Next base: position 202,693,703 of record NC_045426.1, read on the forward strand.
ATATAAGGATATGGATGAATTTATAGCCCATATCATATCTTTTAAGTATTTATCAATTGGGACATGGCTCTTATTTTTTATAAATTATAAATTTAATAAACTTATAAATTTTATTGAGAAATGAGGGCTTCAGAGAAACTTGTTTCAAAATTCGTTTTTATAATTAGCTAACTGTATTTCCCTCCATTTATTCTCTCTCTCCTTTTACCCTGTTCCTCCTCAAAAGTGTTTTAGTACTGACCATTCCCTCTCCCAATATACCCCTTTCTTTTATCACCCTACCCCTCTTCCCATATCCCATTCCCCTCTTATTTTCTTGCAGGGTAAGACAGATCTCAATACTGACAGATCTCAATACTTCTATTTATGTTATTTCCTCTATAAGCTAATTCTGATAGAAGTAAGGTTCACTCTCACTCTCCTTCTCCCTCTCTTCTCTTGCACTGTAAAAGTTTCTTGCCTTTTTAAAAATATTAGATAATTTATTAATTCTTCTCCCTTTCCCTGTCTCCCAGTATATTTCTCACTAACTTCTTAATTTCATCATTTTAAAAGAAGATATTATTCTTTCATATAGATAATAATGAAAATGTTCTGACTTACAAATATCATCCTATCATGAAGGAATGTAAACAAATAAATCTGATTAAGTCCCTTATGATATCACTTTCTTTATTACCTCTTTATGCTTCTCCAGAGCTCTGTATTTGGAATTCAAAATTTCCATTCAGCTCTGGCCTTTTCATCACAAATGTCATCAAAAATGACCACCTTTTCCTCTGAAGGATTATATTCAGGATTGCTGGGTAGGTGATTCTTGATTGTAATCCTAGCTCCACTGCTCTGGAATATCATATTCCAAGCCCTTTGGTCCTTTCATATAGGAGCTGCTAAATCTTGTGTTATCTTGACTGTGGTTCTACTATACTTGAATTGTTTTTTTCTGGATGTTTGCAAAATTCTCTCCTTGACCTGGGAGTTCTGGAATTTGGCTATAATATTTCTGGGAGTTTTCATTTTAGGATCTCTTTCAGAAGATCAGTGGATTCTTTCAATTTCTTTCTATTTTCTCTGCTTCAAGAATACCAGGACAGTTGTCCTTGATAATTTCTTGAAAGATGATGTCCAGGCTCTTTTTTTGATCTTATCTTTCAGGTACACCAATAATTTTTAAATTATCCCTCCTAGATGTATTTTTCAGTTCGATTGTTTTTTCAGTGAGATATTTCCTTTTTTTCCCCTTATATTGTTATTTTTTTGGTTTTGCTTTATTATATCTTGATTTTTCATAGAGTCATTAGCTTCCATTTGCTCAATTCTATTTTTTAAGGAATTATTTTCCTCACTGAGTTTTCGGACCTCCTTTTCCAACTGGCCAACTTTCTACCATGCCACCAAGACCTCTTAACCTCAAAAATCTCTGTAGCCCTAGAAGTTCTCACATTAGAAGTACTCTCTAAGGCCTCACCTACGATTGGTTCTTCTAGATTACAGGGGTCCTCAAACTTTCTAAATAGGGGGCCAGTTCACTGTCCCTCAGACTGTTGGACGGCTGGACTATAGTAAAAATGAAAACTTTGTTTTGTGGGCCTTTAAATAAAGAAACTTCATAGCCCGGGTAAGGGGGATAAACGTCTTCAGCTGCTGCATCTGGCCTGCAGGCCGTAGTTTGAGGACCCCTATTTTAGAACTTCCAATTTAATGAAGAGGCCAAGGCCAAAAATGTCCATGTGGCTGAGCCTTTTTTGCCCTCCCTTCAGGCTCCATTTGCATTTTCAGCAAAGTTATTTTCTTCTAGTTTTACAACTTGAGCTTCTTTTAACATAGAGTGTTTCATCAATGTATTCAGTGTTTTATTCTGTTTACTTACTCTAGCCTCATTTCTTGCTTTGGCACCTTGTTCCAGGGTCAGGTTTTACCCCTTCTTTGAAAACTTTGGCATTATTTTTGAAATCTATTTCATTATTAGGTAATATTTCTGGGGTTTTGGTTTAAGTATAGATTTTTAATATGAAGGTTCTTTATATTTTCTCTCTTCAGGTTTAAAATAAAATCTTCACTTTCACTCATTCTATCTCATCTGCTTTTAAGAATGAAGTTGTTTCTTAAGATTTCCCTGTATTGATCTGTGATAACACAGTGTTCTCAGGGTATACAGAATTCTTAATATAATCAACATGGATGGCATTTCCTATGTACTGCTCTCCAATACGGATAATGGTTGGACTTTATTAATAAAATCCTCACAGGCATTTTAATACTCAAGAACATAAAATTATCAAATAAAGTAAATTTCCTGTAAGGGAGGTCAAAAACATCTAATACTTTTCCCACAGAATACAAAGAAAATAAATTAATAAAATCAATTCAATGTACATTTATTAAGCATCTGTTATATTCCAGGCATTGTGTTAGGCTTCATGGATATAAAAACAAAAATGAAATCAGTCATTGCCCTCAACTACATCATACTGTAGAGAAAGCACATGAAAACAGGGTAGCAAATCCAAAATAAAAACAAAGTTAAAGCAGCTGTCTATCTACCTACAATCTTTTCTTCATTTTTTGGTCCTTACTTAAGGATCTGGCATTTTCTTGCAAATGTTTTTTGTTTTTTTCTTAAGAACAGTATAATTTGCTCAGTGACCATGTTTAAGGTCACTTTAAGGGCACATACTACACATGGATATATGTTCCATGACTGTGTGATTTCCCAAGTTTCTCAAGTAATGTTACAAAATTCTTATAAGCTCCTCCTAACAAAGGGTAATTAAATTCTCTTTTTAAAAAAGTATTTAAGAATCATCAATTTGTCTTGCCCAACCCAACTGTAGAGCCCCATTTCAATTCCTCGCTACAACTAACTGGGACAATTTCTCTGAACTTTTGCTTGCACATTTACTTTGTGAATTTTTGTGAAGATTTTAACTCTGATACTATACTAACCTTGCTCCACTTGCTCCCGGGCATGTTGATTGGTCATCCCAGGATATGGACAGACTCCTAAACTGAAAGTTTCCCACAAAAGGATACCAAAGCTCCACACATCACTTTCAGAACTGTATCTTCCTGGTTGGAAAAAAGGAGCAGACAAAAAATAAAGGTGAATAGGAAGATGATTTAAAGGTGAAGAACATTTTTTAACATGCAAATTTTTACCATTACATTTTTAAATTACCAAAAGGATACAATTATCAATGTTTCTGCTTTAATTCTAAAAGTTTATTTAACAATCTTTAAATAGCAGACATATGTAAACAAATCTCTTGTTTTCCTTTCAGGAAAAATATTTGTCAAGCATGTGAAATTGTTCTTTAAGTGATGTTTGAACCAGATGATTATTTCCTATAGAAAATATATAAATTTAGATAGATCATTGCTTGTGCGGAGATTTACAAGGTAGATTTCAGATATCTTGTTTTCTGCCCACTAAAATTATGAACCAACTTAAAGCAACAAAGCACATTCTTTACATTAATTTTTATTCTTTGGTGTTTGTGATTTTTTAATGTATAAAGGTCTCATTTATCTTGCTGATTCTTTCATTTGCCAAAAATGCTTTATTTTTCTGTTTTGAATGGAGAGGGCGTTTACATAGGTGACTGATAAAAACAACTTCTTTAAAATAATGGCACCTTATTTTGTAAAAATATCTTGATGCAACCACCTCACTAAATATATTATGAGTAAATTAATTTGGAGACAGATAATCCAAAAGAGAAAAAACTATGAGCAACAATTTAACAAAATTCTATTTCAATCTCCCATAGTACCAAGAATTTCAAGGATTATCACAAATTACTCTTTTTTATTTTACTTTCAAATTGAGGGCCAAAAAAAGTGCCAGTTTAGCTCCACCACTTGGCAAATGGATTTCTTTATTTTTTTCCTATCCTTTTTGGTCTATTTATTGTCATTCTAATATTTACAAATTCAATCCTTTCCCTATTTTTGATTATTATTTTAAATCAACTACCCTTTTTTCTTTTCTGAAGATAATAAAAATGGTACATAGGAAGTATGTATGAGTAGTGTTAAGGGTTTTGACATCACTTAGATTTCTGCGCACTTAACTGAATATCATTTCCAGTTGTGTTAAATTAGCTACCCTTCTTAGTAGATAGTAATTATAATAATCATAATACTGTTGGTGGTAAGATTAGTTTTCTTGTCTGTATATCAATTCCCTTCAACATTTAGCATCAGTCATTTAGTACTTTTCATTAAAGTTATTCAATGAATATAAGTTAAAAGTAATTAGTTTCTTAAGCAAGTATGTTATTCAGTGAATTATGACCTTCATGCTAATCCTTCAACCTGCTTACCTATACACAAAGTTAGATAATATGATGTAGAAAAATCAATACATAGAAGAAAAACATAAAATCATGAACATATCTGTGGTTCATCAAGGCTATCACAAAACCATTTATTAAGTTTCAATTGTGTTTTAGGCAATGAGGGAAATGATCTATTGATAATAATGATTTAATTTCTGAATTTTATATCTTAGCAGGCTATGTTTTCAAAATATTTTGGTTACACAAGTCTAATTAAAGTAAAAGGCTACTATTTGATTAAAATTTCCTTGTAACATACTGAAAAATATATTATTTTTTTGGAGGGGGAGGGGGAGCAAGGCTATTGGTGTTAATTGACTTGCCCAGGGTCACACAGATAAGAAATACTAAGTGTCGATGCAGTGAATAGAGCACAGCACTGAAGTCAGGAGGAGTTGAGTTCAAATCTGACCTCAGACACTTAACATTACACTTAACACTTCCTAGCTGTGTGACCCTGGGCAAGTCACTTAACTCCAATTGCCTCAGGGGAAAAAAGGAATATTAAGTGTCTAAATTAGCTAAATTAGAACTTAGTCTTCTTGACTTTAGAGCTAGTGCTCTATCTGCTATCCCATCTAGCTGCCCCTGAAAAATATATTCTTGAAATTCTGAAATCAATTTCATGATTTAAAATATTTTATTCTAATTGTCCTTTGCAAAAATATCAACTTTCATGTTTGTTAATTCATTCAATAAGGTAGGATACAAAGAAAACTGTAATGTAATAATAATGATACTTAATTTGGAATAGTGTTATTAAATTCATGTAGAGCTTTTTTATAGCCCACTGTCCTAGACACACATTTTCCATATATTCTAGTTAGCCTCCGTCAGTCTTCCAATTTGCTGCATAGATCTGTATAGATGTCAGATACAACATTGCAACCATACAAGAAGGGGGAAAAATCAGTAACAAAAAATGGCTTTAAAAATGAGGAAGAAGCTCAATATCAAATACAAAACTCTTCTACTATAAAATTGTGTGTAAAAAAAAAAGTTTTTACCTCCCAAAATTCAACAGTATTTTCTTTAGAAAAATAACTCTAGGATGAAAAGCTAATTAATTCACATAAATTTTGGCCTCTGAATATTGAAATAGCTTTTCAGAGAGTGTCCTTGTCATGTAAAGACCTTTCTTTGTAAATAGTTTCATGAACCACTCCCTTTCTTCTGAAATTTTTCTGTTCACAGTAAAGACTTTTAAACCTGGCCATCACTGCTGTAGACGGTTTCTGTTGGGATGCTTTGTTCTCAGCAGTAAGAGCATTTGACAATGGAAAGACAGAACATAAAAATCTGTTTTAGCAAAACTTTGAATGAACTTGAAAAAATATGGAGTTAGATTTTAAGTCTTTTAATAGCTTACTCAAAATAATTTCATTTTTGAGTCAGCAATTTAATAATTTATTAAGTAGAACCAAAAGTTGGTGTCTAGAGAGCTAAATTCTTATTAGGAAGACATTTAGGCAGCTGTGCATCAGCTGTCTGCCCATAATTTTCTAACAGAGATGTAAAAATTAGCCAGAAAGTGTTTGGGGCTGTACAAAGAAAATGTTAAATATAAATCATTATAATCCTGAATTTTTTTTTTCTATTCTTGTTCACCATACCTAATTTATTCCTAGGGAAATATCAACTCCAATCTCAAGAAGTGACTATGGAAAACTACAGGTAGCTATTGGTTGTTTGAAATTGCAGTGAATCCTCTTGCTGGCATGAAGAAAAATAAGCAAGAGGAGAGAGAGTAGTTATCTTTGGAGTGTTGGATTCACTTTTGAGAAGGAGAAATGCCTGGTCAATATCTGACCACATCACTTACACTACCTTCATTTAATATTCCATACCACTCTGGCAATAGGATTTTAAGAAATATCACAGGTCAAAGTCAAGTCTCTGGGGCAGAATTGGGGAAGGTGACTTACATCACAATTGCCAGCATTGTTACTAAGAGTATTACCATAAATTTTAGTATGCAGTTCTCATATGCATCAAATTCACACCAATTTTAAAAAATGAGACTAAATGTGATTATTTAATAAGGCTGCATTCATTTTTCATTCATTTTCAGTATCCTGAATTTACTAGAACTTCACTTCAACAAAAAAATAAAAATAACAACTCTGAATTTCAAATACATTTTAATCAAAAGTCCAGAGTTCTTTGCCACCATTTCTTAGCTAGATGATCTGAAATATTCTGCTAAGAAAATTAAAGGAAAGCAATGTAGGGAATTAAAGAAATTAGAAATAAAGGAAAAGATTTTAGAAGTCAAGCATGGTAAATAATACTGCAATTTGAGTATCAACATGCAAAGATGAACTATTCAGAATATCTGTCAAAACAGATTCTGGTATATTTTGGATTATTTTTCACCCATAAAGACCAGTTAGTAGATATTGGACCAGCTTAACCTTAAGTTCATTTCAGAATCATGGTTTTCTCTAATTAAATATAGGAATATTGGAATTTTTTATATTGAAGTCAAATTTTGGTTTGAAATCAACAAAGGATCAGTTTACACTTTCTAAAAATAATTTTTGTTACTTTATACTTGGCAACTCCAATTAAGAGAAATATTTGCATATGCAAAGAAGAAAAGAAAATGAGATAAATACATGAAGTCATGAATCTCCATAACAAACAGCTTGCTTTTATTAAAAAGGCATATAATAAATTCAATGGGTTTTAAAGTTGACCATCTTATTTGGGTCCCACCTAATTTCCTTCTGTTCTCTATGTTTTGCTGTTTTGGAAAAAATTGCATCTGTGGCCTACTTTTCCTTGTAAGGATGAGGTACGTTGAATAAACAAATCAATCATCTCACCCTAATTAATCTAACACATTATATTATTAATAACATTCCATCAGGTTTTTAAAAAACCGCTAATGAATCAATCAACCAATCAATCAAAGTATATGAGAAAAACTTAGTTTATCAAATTAGAAACAAGTAGAGCCTATCAAGCTACAGGATGAAATGAAATGAAGCATTATCACAAAAGGATAATGGGATGACCTAAAAAACTTCAAAAAGTTGGAAGACTTTATAACCAAGCATATTGCAGCAAAGATCCAATAAGTTTTTGGTGTGTGTTCTTAAAGGAGCAGTGGCTTATGCAACATTTATATATAGTTCCAAGAGGGGGAAAAAAAATACCAAACTATACTCACTGAGGAAAGGTAGCTTCCTGAGAAAGGAGGGGTCTAGTAGAAAACTCTGCCATTCCTATAGGAAACTTAACCCAATGACCCCACAGGAAGAGAAAAAGAGCTGTGGCTTCTCCTATGGTCCTATGAACTCTCTTAGTCCACTTTCTACTAGACTCAGTATATAGTGGGGAAAATGTCCTAGATTTTTGGAACAAATGTTTGTATAGCAACAGTACTTACTATATTAATAAATAACCTCAACCAAAAGCTTATAAACTTTTGCTGGCAATTGATATTAAATGATTATCAATGTGAGGAGCACACCAGTAGAAACTTATGAGCGAACTTATAATTCCCTCACAGTTATTCCTAGAATCCTTAAGGCAGAAATAGCTAGCCAATATAGCCAATGTGAATGGGAATCTAGGATAGAAGTCTCAGAACATATGTGATATATTTCCCCCTTAAATTTAAAAAACAAAACCCTTAATGAGTGGATGAATGAATTTAAAAAAAAAGAACTAATAATGCATAATGTTATGCTATTATGTTATAAATAATCATTACTGTGCTAAGCCTTGGAAATACAAATAGAATGCAGAGGCTCTGCTCTTAAGGAACTCTAATTCAACAAGTTTTAGCTGCATGTAAGATAGAAAGATCCCATCATCTATTAGGGTTTAGTGGCAAAGCAGATGGTAATGTCTCTTTTTTGATGTTACTTCCCCTGATAAGTCATATCAGCTTCTGAAGTTGAACCATTTGACAGGATTTTGATGGTTTTTTACTTTCTTTTCTAGGTCTTCATTTGTTCTATCTCTATCTCATCACACTATCTACATTGGGTTGATTTTTGGGGATGAAAGTAAAGGGATGCAGGGGAGTGCTGAAGTAAAAGCAGAAGTAGCCTGGAAAGTACTGATACTGTTGAGGCTTTTGGATTAGCTGCCCTATGGTGATAGCTGGTATTTGTGGTGGTGAGCAAATTGGGTCCCTTTTTTCAAGGTGATATACTGCTAGTACCAAATCAAACAAAATAAATCCACCCATTGGCCATATCTGAAAATGGGTGTCCATGTTATGCTTCATCAGCAATTCCTCTGGAGTTATAAGTTGATCATTGTATTTATCAGAATTCATAAATTATTTAAGACATGCTATACCCATTCACCAATCCTAGGCTTGAATGCTTTTTCTTTATTGCCTTCCTTTATTGAAAATGCAATTTTGGATTTCTCTTAAAGTACAAGCTGGTCATATTACTCCCAGCCCATATAAGATGTGGTTTGTATTTCCTTTTGAAATAATACACAAAATTTCAAGTTAAGAAACTCTTATATTTAAAAAAGTATTTTTCATCTTCCTTTCCCCATAAGAGTTATATAAAAAGTATAGCCAAAAATATTTTTAAAAATTGAATGACATTTAGTCTATGGGTACCACAAGTAATTCAATAAAGCTGTAAATTATAAAACAGCACTCCTGATCTGCATTGGCAAGGGGAAATTTTCTCAATGGTAAATCACAGGTACAAATCTGCCCACAACATCTCCACCCCCACTCCCCAACCCCCCAAAAAGATATTAGGAAAACATATAAATTTTCATGATGAAGAGCTAAAAAATTCAAGATTAATTTTAGTGACTTAACTTTAGATATAATTACTGAGTCAAAAATAGTCAAATATAAACTACTCTGTTGCAGGGGCCTCACATTAGAGTCAGTGCATTATAATTACTGTGCATATATACTTCAACTACTTGAGTTAGTAGAGATACCTATATTTTTGAGGAAGGGAAAAAAATACTTTTTTATGCTTTTAAAATAGTATGTACCATCATGTGTTTTTCAAAGTGATCAAAAATGCTTAAATGTCATTGAAGTGCAAATATTTTCTCTGGGTAAAGAAATCCAATAATTCCTATATATTTAATTTATGTATGCATATCAAAGTATTATGGCATGGAAGTTTACACATCATTATCGCCAAATATATGCTAAAATAATTCTAAATTGCACTAAACTTCATATTCTATGATCTATCTTGTGAATAATTTCATGCTGTATGTAGCTCATTTTATACACTAAAAGGAAAGAAAGAATATATTCTTACCATAATTGAGGGCCTCTGGAGCAGTCCATTTGATGGGAATTTGCTTTAAGCCAGAAGATGAATATATGCCACCATCTTCTTGACGAGACATTCCAAAGTCGCTGATTTTTAGAATATGATTTTCCCCTACCAAGCAGTTTCTTGCAGCAAGGTCCCTAAGTTAAAAGGAAACATAGAAGACATCTATTAATACACAATGAAAGCTAGTTTCATGCTTATGATAACTATATTTTATATTTTTTAGGTTTTTTTCCAAATAACTACAAAATAGATATTCCTAAAACATAGATTCTTCCATTGCTCAAGATGCCAGAGTGACTCCCTATTGCCACTAGATAGATCATAAACTCCTTTGGTTAGCATTTAAAGCCCTTCACAATTTGGCCTATCTTTCAAAGTCTATCACATTTTACTCTTTTACACATTACTACAGTTTAACTTGCTGTTGGTATAGGACATTCCATCTTGTGTCTTTAGTACAGACTTTGTGATTTGAATGTTCCCTCTCTTCACTTCTACCTTTGTAACCTCTAGATGTCTTTAAGATTCAACTTGTGTCAATTCTTACAAAAAGCATCTTTGGAATTCCTACATTATTAGTGTTCATTCCTATCAACACTTAACTTTGCACTCATTTTCTGTTTTGTGCATATTATTGAGAAAGTTATAATATAAAACTAATACAATTAGGTCTACTTCAAAAAAGAATGTTTTATATGATATGCTATACCATTTGCTGATACAATTCAGAGAGACCAGTCACTTTATCAGTGAGAATAGAGTTCAACTCTAAGAAACTCCAACTAAAAAAAATTAATTTACATGATTACACATTTTAGAATCTATATATGGTGACTACTTTCTTTAATACAGATAGATGATGCACTAAAAATGGACTGTACCAAATAACATCACAAAAATTAAGTTGATTAAAGTCTAACAGAAGCTGAAGTCCTTTCCAAACTAACTCTCAGAGTATAGTAAGAAAAATGACTAATTATTTTGAACTTGACAAAATCATCAATCACAAACATTTATGTTTACAAAGAATAGAAATATAATAAAAGAAGATTGTGTATGAAACTGTAAAACTCATGTAAAGATTTTTAAAAAATATTTCACAAATTCAACATATTAATTTCAAAGCTGTCTTGCTTGTTTGACCCTCCCTATCAACTACTTATTATAGCAAAAATAAAATGCACTATGAAATTGGAAAAAATAATGAGATATGGCATGAAACCAGAAGTGGATAAAAGACCAAGCATTAACATAAATTACCATCATTTTCTAAGTATTTGCTGATATAAATCATAACAATGAAAAAAACAGCTAATAAACACTTGATTCTGACAAGCAAATTATATAGTAGCCAAGGGCAAAACTTGTTTGCAATAAAAATGCATTTGTAAAATCTTATGGAGTATGGGAGAAGATAATGAACAATATCACCAGATGAAATAGTGAGAAGTAGTGGAGGGAAAAACAATTTTATAGAAACCCTGGTAAAAGACTCAATTTTTCCAAAAATCTCCCCAGATTATTTAAGTATAAAATCATAGAACTGATCTTGAGAACTTAGCATAGTACTTGGCACATAACAGGTGCTTGATAAATGTTTACTGATTGACTTAAAGATGGCAAACAGATAAAAAATATTAAAGGAAAATGAAAATTTATAAAATAAGAACTACCACATTTGGATTCTAACATCATATTCCTCAACAGGCTAAATAAAGAAGTAAAAATAGCACTAAGGAAAACAAATATAGAAAAATAAGTTGAATTAGACCAAGGATAAATGTAATATTCGGGCTAGCTTTCTGGAGATCCTCTGGAAGGGCTTTGGTCTCAGCAGGATAGACACCACAAGAACAGAGTCCAAATTCTTTATTGTCTCTTACACAGTCTGTGTCTGTTACAGTCTGACCCAGTCTCCTTCAGCAGTCTGCCAGTCTGCCTTAGGTCTGACTTCCTGTTCCCAATTCTTATATATCCTATTACAATTACATCATTGCAGCATACCGAATATGTGTGAACCAGAGAACTGTTACATCACCATGCTAAGTACTAAGTATATGTAAACTAGATAACCATTATCTCATCAATTCCTCTGAATTAACACCTTGTTTCAAGCATACTTCTTTCAAGTATACTTCTCCAGAGTTCTGGTTCGCTACAGATAAACAGAAAAACTGAGCTAGAGAAGTTTAGGAATGTTGAGGGATTGATTTTTAAAAGAACAAAAGATAACAAATGTTTGCCCCCCAAAAATCATGTATATTATAAAGTGACTGGATAAAAAGGAAATTGAGGAAAACATCAAAAATCATCAATTCTTTCCTACTGGCAAAAAGCTTTTGAGAGAATAATAAACTCCTTAAATTAAGGTTATCCATGATAAAAGTAGGAAAAAGCAGGGTTTTACAAATAAAACTTATTCATACAATTAAGTGAAAGGTGTATAAAACATAAGACCTCACAGTATTTATTATTTATTGACTAAACAACATTTGATTTGGTAGAGTAAAATGAGTCAAATTGCATGCTCACATCAAAATTATACAAGATTCCTTCAAAAACTAACAGAGATAACTTTGATGACAGTTATTTTATGAATCTTAATAACCACCATTCTATTCTCCCTATTCCTTTTCTCTCTGGATAGTTAATAAGCTGTTGGGAAAATTTGCTTTTTTTTTTTTTTTTTTTTTCCCTTTTTTAGCTTAGAAGAAATATAACAATCTCAGGTTAATTTTCTCTATTTTATGTGGTCTATATTAGAGAAAAAGTAATTTCAATCATAATAGCTCATAGAACCCAGTTAGAAAAAAAAAAGACCAACAATCAGAGAGTGAGCTCTCTATTCTTAAATTTTCATTCATCCTTAGCTAACCTTTACCCCTCTTTAAAGCAAAACTTAGAATAAAGGACAAGAAAGAAGTAGAGTATATACCATGGTTTATGTTACTGGACACCACAAAAAAAGAAAAGCTGGGTAAAGAGTTAAGTTGTTTTGGTTTTGTTTTTAAAGAGTTTTCTCTAGTCCTTTAATTGGTGTATTCCACAGATAGCTTTAGATATCTGAAGAAAGATAGTATTAGAGAGTAGAAATTGTGCTGGACTTGAAATCAGAGAACTTAAGTTTAAATCACAACTACACCATTTATAAGTGTGCTCTTGAGCTATTCACAACTTCTCTAGTTATCTCAGTTCCTCATCTGTAAAATGAGGAGGCTTTATTGGATGGGCTCAAAAGTTCTTGCTCTAAATCCTATGATTCTATGGTATACAATGTTATATTTGTTTGCTTAAATGTGTTTACCACTGTTCTAGAAGGTCACCAAATGGATGACGAACTTTCTATAAATAGTGAATTTCTCCAGATGCTCCTATTTTGGAGTAAACTTTTGCTGACTTGTATTAAGCCCCAGAATATGGCAGAGCATACTAAATGAAATAAGCATTTAAAAGAGTTGAGAGTACCTACACAAGAAAAACTTAGTGGATGAAAATAGCCTATTGTCCAAATAATATATAGTTGTATAGACAAATCATAGAGCTAAGCATATATCTTTAAAAGATACTGCATGTAGGCAATGAATGAATTGGGCTTAGAACTGAACAGGAGAACAATAGGTTGGGCTACATTTGAAAAATTGTGTAATGTTTCAATGACCTTCAGTTTATTTTTGACAAAAATCTTCTTAATCTTATTTTTCTCATAATTGTATATGAATTCAAGTCATGTAATAGTAGAATTTCCAAATAATTAAACTTGCACATAAGATAAAAGAGCAATGAAGAGCTGTGTCAATACACCTGACCCAAAACATGTATGCCTAAAATACAGATGTCTATGTTGTGAGCATAAGGAGATGTGCTTGTTTTCCATCTGCTAGAGAAAAGATAGGTATCCAATGTACCTAAATGAATGTCATATATGAAGTTGGTGTCAAAAAATGTTTTATTACAAGAAAAAGTTAAGAGACTGATAGAGCGGGATGTTTCTAGGAAGATGTAAGAGGTCACTGCATAAAGTAATCTGAATACCAAGCCTCATATTTTCTTTCAAAGTGATTGGAAACCAAATATTCAATAGTAAATTAAAATTTGGAAGAAGCTATAAAAATTCCCAAAGAATCTCAACTTATAATTAAAACCTTCCCTCTATAGTGCTTATTTTCTTTAGCCCTGAAATGTGCAATGTTGTACCTCTCCCTTTGTGAGTAACTTAATATATTAAATACAGTGAATCAGAAATGATTAGATGGTAGAGATAGTGTTTTCTCTTTTTGTGATTTCATTCATATATCATTTACCATGTTTCTAATTCAGTATCTCTCACAAAGAAAAAGAGTAAAAGAAATATCTACTTTGTAAGAAAGCTTTTTAAAAGAGATATATTGTGGCAGAAACTAGGCATTGACCCATACTTAACACCTTACACCAAGATAAGGTTCAAATGGGTTTATGACCTAGGCATAAAGAATGAGATTATAAATAAATTAGAGGAACACAGGATAGTTTATCTCTCAGACCTGTGGAAGAGGAAGGAATTTATGACAAAAGAAGAACTAGAGATCATTACTGATCACAAAATAGAAAATTTTGATTATATCAAATTGAAAAGTTTTTGTACAACCAAAACCAATGCAGACAAGATTAGAAGGGCAGCAATAAACTGGGAAAACATTTTTACAGTCAAAAGTTCTGATAAAGGCCTCATTTCCAAAATATATAGAGAACTGAGTCTAATTTATAAGAAATCAAGCCATTCTCCAATTGATAAATGGTCAAAGGATATGAACAGACAATTCTCAGATGAAGAAATTGAAACTATTTCTAGCCATATGAAAAGATGCTCCAAGTCATTATTAATCAGAGAAATGCAAATTAAGGCAACTCTAAGATACCACTACACACCTGTCAGACAGGCTAGAATGACAGGGAAAGATAATGCGGAATGTAGGAGGGAATGTGGGAAAACAGAGACATTGATACACTGTTGGTGGAATTGTGAATACATCCAACCATTCTGGAGATTGATTTGGAACTATGCTCAAAAAGTTGTCAAATTGTGCATACCCTTTGATCCAGCAGTGTTACTACTGGGCTTATATCCCAAAGAGATCTTAAAGAAGGGAAAGGGATCTGTATGTGTAAGAATGTTTGTGGCAGGTCTCTTTGTAGCGGCCAGAAACTGGAAACTGAGTGGATGCCCATCAGTAGGAGAATGGCTGAATAAATTGTGATATATGAATATTATGGAATATTATTGTTCAGTAAGAAATGACCAACAGGATGATTTCAGAAAGGCCTGAAAAGACTTACACAAACTGATGCTGAGTGAAAAGAGCAGGACCAGGAAATCATTATATACTTCAACAACAATCCTATATGATGCACCTGGCCATCTTCAGCAATGAGATGAACCAAATCATTTCTAATGGAGCAGTAATGAACTGAACCAGCTACACCCAGCAAAAGAACTCCGGGAGATGACTAAGAACCAATTCCCAATCCCTATATTTTTGCCTGCCTGCATTTTTTGATTTTCTTCACAGGCTAATTGTACAATATTTCAGAGTCTGATTCTTTTTGTACAGCAAAATAACAGTTTGGACATGTATACTTATTTTGTATTTAATTTATACTTGAATATATTTAACATGTATTGGTCATCCTGCCATCTAGGGGAGGGAGTGGGGGGAAGGAGGGGAAAAATTGGAACAAAAGGTTGGTAATTGTCAATGCTGTAAAATTACCCATGCATATATAACTTGTAAATAAAAAGCTATTAAAAATTTAAAAAAAGAGAGATATATTGAAGCATCATATTACAAGCAGCATTGACAATAGGAAAAAAAAAGCTTCTTTTAGGAGAGGACCTATTCTCTTCTCTTTAGAGTCCTGCAGTTCTCCAATTCTAAAAATAATGTCTTGACAGGACAGTTTTTATTGACTGTCCATCTAGAAAGAAATTTGTTTAAAAGATGTGAAGATTTTAGTAGGCTATGATAATAATATAAAACAACAGTGTGATATGTCAACCAAAAGTAGTGGTGTATTCTTGGGCTACATTAAGAAAGGTAGAGTTTCCAGGAATAAGTAGGTGGCAGTGTGATTGTATTTTGTTTTTAAAAGACCACATTGGAATACTATAATCATTTCTGGGTGTCATAGTTAAGAAGGAATATTGAAAATCCAAAGAGTGGCAATTTATCAGCAAGAAGCATTTATTACAGATTCCTTTTGCCAGTAATTGTGCTAGGTATTTGAGCTATAAAGACAAAAATGAGGAGCTTGTTTTCTATTAGGAGAATTGTCCAGTTTTCAATTGTGTCTGACTTTTTGTCACTTCATGTAGGATTTTCTAGGCAAAAATACTGCAATGGTTTGATATTTCTTTCTCTAGCTCATTTGATGAATGATGCACTGAGCCAAGCACGGTTAAGTGACTTGCCCAGGATCACATAGTTAGTAAATGTCTGAGACCATATCTGAACTCAGGTCTTCCCAATTTCAGGCCTAGCACTCTATCCCTCACACCACCTAGCTGCCCTCTACTAGGAGAACCAGCGTGGTTATATGAATATAAATGGTTATAAATATAAATGCATGTCCCAAAAGTTTCTGAGCGGTTTTAAACTTTTGTAGCTTAAGGAGTACAAATTTTGTAGCTTAAAATTGAACTAAGATTTTTTAGACATTCCATAATACAAAGTTAAATGTTGAGGAAGGTATTAGCAGAAGTAGAAATCAAGAATTATGCTTTCATGTGGAAAGTGATGCTTAAAGTATATTTCAAAACAAACAAACAAAAAAAAAAACCTTAAGGATCTTACAGGTGGAGATAAAGAAGGAAAACATTCCAGGCAGAGAGGATTACAGTGCTAAGGTGTACAGATGTCTATATAGCTAGGATTTATCTTCAGGGAAGGGATGCAGATAAGATCACCAAATGAGAGTTTATAGAAAGAGAATAAAAAAAAGATACAGGAAAAAATCTTGTGGCATACCCATTGTTACGATTAGAAACAGGATGACCAGAGTTTGAGCTCTGAGTTAGAGAATATCAAGTAGAAGCAACAGACATAAATGGCTTTTTCTAAGAGTTTGGTTGTAAAAAGAAAGAGATTTTTATAAGTCAATAGTTTGAAGAGACAATAGGGTCAAGTAAAGATTTCATCAACACTGGAGAATGGTATACATATGTATAGGCAATAGAAAAGGAATCAAATCACTGGATAGAGAATGCTTAAAGTTAGAGACAGAAAATATGATTTTGGGGAATTTGCTGGAGAAGAAAGGAGAAAAAGGGACTAAGGGTACAACTAAGGGACAACAACCTTGGTAAGAATTAGGATTACTTATTGCTTCATTAGATATTATTATAAAGAAGAGAATGGAGAAGATAAAATCAATTGAGATATAGAGGAGAAAAGGAAATTAATGAACAATAGCCTCTATTTCTTTGCAAAGTGTGACACAATGTCCTCAACTGCAAAGAGTAAATAGTGTGGAAGTAATGTATGGGAGTTTTGAGGAGATAAGATAAGGTTTGGAGCAATTCTCAAGAGAACTTTGATAAAGAATCTATTAGGAATGAACAGGAGAACTATATTGCTTCAGAGATGGATCAATTGAGATTAGATAACATAAATGTGTAATGGACCCAGTCAAAACAGTTCCAAGACTTTCTCCAACTGAGTCATATTGTGTCCTGTTTTCCAGAGCCCCCAAGTTGGGGTGACAAAACATACCCTCGCTTTCTGGAGCTCCCATCACAGGGTGATTAAAATATACCTTCCTAGTGGAGAAATGATGAGGCGGAATTCCTGAGGATGGTGGGAAAATGGAGTTTGTTTATTTCAAGGGCCTTCCCTTTCATATAATGTAACAAAAACAACACTGCACAAGTAGGTCCATATAAACAACTTGGTATTGTACATAGCTTGCCATCTGGTATCACTCTGCTTCAATCTCAACACAGGTTGTCACCACCTCCTGACTTCTCAGAAAGGCCGAGAGCCCTTAGGGAAAATGGGGGGGGGGTGAACCAGACTTTGTTAGGAGGTTGCCTCTGGGCTCAAGGGTCTTATACCTTACCCAGAGTTTCCCCACTGACTGTGACCCTCTACAGAGTCAGTAGATAGCAAAGTAGATAGTAGGTGTATCCCAGGATTGGGATTGGGGAAGGAATTCAAAAGCAGAGAACAGTGAAAATTTGAACTATTTACTTATAAGGTAGAGAGTGGGAAGAGGAAAAAAATATAGCCAAAACAAGGGCAATAACTTGGGAAAATACTAAAAGATAAGGAATAATTAGTCAGTAAATATAATGAATAGGTTTAAGGGGAATAAGACATAAGGTGAAATGAAATGTTATACTATGATCAAGCACATCAGAGCTCATCATTAATCATGGACATATAACATTTGAGAGTAATGGTGAAAGTAAGGCTATGATCACCCTGTGTGTTGATAAACTGAGGTGGAGAAGGAGGTAGAGGTAGCAAAAGAACTGGAAGACTTGCAAGAAAATATAAAAGCTATATTTAGATATCTAAAAATTAATGGAAGAACAATTAGAATTGTTCTTTTTGGTTCCATAGAATAGAATCAGGACAAATAGATTAAAGTCTCAAAAAGGAAAATTAGGACTTAATGTCAGGAAAATCTTCCTAATAATTAAGACAGTTCAAAAATCCAATTGGTTGCTGTTTCATGAGGCAGTGGTTACTTTCCATTGGAAATCTTGCAGCAATAACTGGATGACTGTTTCATGAGTTTAATTGGGTATATATTTTAGGTATAAGTTGGACTAAAATGCCAATGAAGTCTCTCCTAATGCTAAAATTCTGTGATTTGATGATACATAAAATGAAGTCTAATTTCTAAGGATATCAATTCACTTTTAGAAATAATTAAGTCAACATTTAGATAACTAAATTTCATATAGTATAAAAAGATTAAGAGTCAAAATCATAGGAT
Organism: Sarcophilus harrisii; assembly: GCF_902635505.1. Classification (NCBI taxonomy): domain Eukaryota; kingdom Metazoa; phylum Chordata; class Mammalia; order Dasyuromorphia; family Dasyuridae; genus Sarcophilus; species Sarcophilus harrisii. The sequence goes on from NC_045426.1 coordinate 202,712,307, forward strand.
TGTGAAGCTAGAAATTACAGAAGCCTTCTAAATCAACTTCTCAGTTTACAGATGAGTAAACCAAGGCCTAAAGAAATTAAGTGATTTGACCAAGGTAACTGAAGTAGTAAGTGAAAGATTGAGAATCTGAATTTAGATTCTCCTACTCTAAATCAATAATCTCTTTATCTGTGTCACACAAATATCTTACATATAATAGGGAATTCTTTTAATAATGAATCTAAAAGCATAAAAACATATCAGCATTTCTAAGACCAAAGCAAACAGCAATAGCTCACATTTCAGTTCTAAATTTAATTGGAAAAACTTTGTTAATATTTTCATGCACTTAACCATTGTGTTTAATCTATAAAGTTTACATTTGTGCTCTATAATTGAATTTTATGCCCTTCAGTTGATGTTCTACTGTTCTCAGTAAGATAACACTATGACACTTAGGACATATTGTTAAATGAGATACTAAATCTCAGTGAGTCTGTTCTTGTGTTTAAATTTTAAATAAATATTGATCAAGTAATAAATAAAAAGCAAGTCTCAGAGGCATATGGAGAAACAAATAAAAATTAGTCATAAAAAATAAATTATGAAATATTTTTAGCTCAAAACAGGTGATGATTCAACAACAAAACATTATTTCCTTTCTCAAGTACCTACATATTTCAAAGGTCAAGTGTTTTCTGAAGATATAAAATTATATATATATGCATATATATGTGAAAGAAATAATAAAGCTCTGACTCTGCTTATGACTCTGCTGCTCTGCTTCTGGGTTCATATTCTACATTTCTGAAATTTATTTCTTGCTTAAAACTTAACAGGAACAATATATTCTAGGGACTATTTCTCTCTGCCTCTGATCTATGACCTTTAACTAGGTAATAGGTGACAGAGCTGCCAGATGGAACCTTTTTCTGCTCCCAATGTTATTTCAGTGGTCTCCTAGGATCTCTTTCCTAGGAAACTACCCCAGTGTTTCCTGCCTTAATGCTTTATCTTGGGCCCCTTTTCTACCCTTGGTTACAGAAATAATTCCTGTCCCCTCTGCTATGACTGCCAAGCTGCCCTCCTGGCTAGCTCCTACCTCAGTGTCCACAGATTTCTTTGTCTTCTTAAGCTGCCATGGACTAGAAAATTGACTCACTGTGACTTTTCCTTGGCTTTCCTCATTGGAATTTACTCCAGCAGTTTTAGGTTGATAAGGAAGAGATATGCTGGGGACAAAAATACTTCCTCTCATTCATCAATCTTGACTCTTCTTCCCTCCCAATAAGTCATTTCCTACTGTATAAGAGTATTCTGATATACAAAAATGCACACACACACACACACAAAGATATAATGTAAAGCACAATATACAGTGCCTAAATGATGGGCTTTTCCTTGAGTTACCAATCCTTTGCCACTGCAAAAAGAACTATAAAAAATTTTACATGCTTTTTTTACCCCCCCCCCCCTTTAGGACTAATCCGTCCCTTGATCTCCTTTCCTAATTTCCTTTTCTTTATTTTTTAAAGCTACTTTCAGTACTAGACCTCTGCTGCCATAAAATTTCTTTTGAAAAATAAAAACATTATAGAGAAAGAATAACTTAAAAAAACTTTTAAAGACGTTAAAACTGATCAATGTAGTTATGTCATGAGCCCCCCCCATGAAAAAAACATGCAACTCATCTCTTGACAAGAGATGTGAAAGTAGAAAATGCAGAGACATATGTTCAGACATGACTAATATGAGAGCATGTTTTGACAGAGTATGTAGATATGAACTGAGGAATCGGTTTTTTGAGAGGGTTATTTTTTAAAATTTGCTCAATAGAGGAAGGGGTTAGTAGAAGAGAGATTAATTTTAAAAACTTATTACTTAAAAAATAAAATAATAAACAAAATAAAACAAGGTAAACAACCTTTCCCCTTAATCTGGGAGATTGTCTTAAAGACAACTATAATAGTTCCAAAGGCTGCACTTAAGAAAAAAAAAATTTTCTTTAAGTGACAGAAAAAATGAGTATACAACTTATTAAATAAGTTTTACCATATTTGTCACTAATTCTAATCTATTCATTTTCTAAAATTAATTCTAATACATGCTCTTCTATGGATGAAACACATAAAAAATATACAAGTAGCTTTCACCTTAATATTCTGTAATTATCAGATGAATAAATGTCAGTTATTATCATTTCAAGTAGAACATTTCCACCTTTCCCCACAAACATGCAAAGCAATGATGCAAAGAGCATTAAAAGTCAATTAAATTCAATATTTATTAATAAATTAATTATTAAATAGTACACTCTGAATGCACTATACCAGGCAATATGTATTTATAAAGATAAATATCAATTTTTTCTCAGGAGTCCTTACTTTCTAGTACAAAATAACTGCTCAGATTTCTATAGGCTTTAAGATTTACAGTTATTTTCCTCATTTACTTTAGTAGGTGGGTGCTGCTAGCACTGGTATTCCCAATTTGGAGAGGAAGAAACTATAGCTCAGAGTACATCAGTTACTTGCTCAAGGTCACAATGATCCAATTTGAATCCAGAACTTTTCTGACTCAAGTCTGGTGCTTTCTCCACTAAACAAAAGAGAGATCCACACAGAGTAATCTAGAAAAATTTGAGAAGACTAATGGTTTGGTAAAGACTGAGTCAGAAATGAATATAAATACAAAAGGTTCAAGAGGACAATTTCTCATTCTTTTTTCCAGGAACTTTCACATGAGAAAGAAATGTATATTTTCAGGTGGAGGGAGTAGCAGTATAATCAGAGGCCTTATTTTAATCCCATTGGCTACTATATACTACATCAGATTTCTTTCTTCTCATGTATTTTTTTTTTTTTTTAGATCATAGATGACTGAGTATTTAGGGACAAAACTGACTAGTTTAAGATTTTGAAACGTTGTTAAGCTTCAGTCCAGAAGTCATGAGAGGTATCACAACTAGAGTTAGTAACATAATTTCTAGTAGCAGCAGCATCTGAACCCACCAAAGTATCAGCCAAAATGTGAGCAAGGGAAGGAATTATCTACTGGCTACAGAGATGAATTTGGGAAGAAACCATGAAGGAAAAAAATAACTCTCAGAGTCAGGAAGTATTCCTCAGCTGATATATTTCCAATGTATATATTTCAAAACTTTTGTGATTAAAGTTTGTGCCCATTTTCTTCCTAAGGACAATGTGCAAACAGGAGAGCTAAAGTCCCAGTCTGAAGGAATGTTTCTGTAACTTCTATTCCTTTTATAACTTTTCATAAAATATTCTTTTAAAAATCTAATTGATATCACCTAGTTGACTGATATTAAGGAGACTGGTTAATTGGTTAATCATTACCAAGAGGAGCAGAGGTAGTAAGGGTAGAGGAGGAGAAGTGCATGAGAAAGAATATTAGAAACTTCAGCCCCTCAGGATTTCCTCTGGAATCTAAGAAAATGAATAATTAGATTGACTTCTGGGGATCCAGTCTGCCAGTGTGAAAAGGAATTGGGAGAGTAAAACGTGAGGGAATGCTACAAATATAAATACATGTAGTAATGTTTTTTTTTAAATCATTATTTATGATGATTTATCTATGCAGTACAATAGATAGAACAATGGATTTGTAGTTAGAGGTTCTGAGTTCAAATCCTAACCATGCTGCTATTAAGCAAGGTTACACAAGGTCTGTGTAACCTTGGACAAATTACTTAATCCCTCTTGATTTTAGTTTACTTGTCTATAAAATCAGAATTGGATCACATGATATCTAAAGTCCCTTTTAATTCTAAAGGTATAATCTTATGGTTGCTCTCTTTTTAATTCCTTGCTCCTTTCCCCCTTCTCTCCTCTTTTCTTGATCCCTCCTCCTCTCCCCTTTATTTTATATGTCCATTTTCAATGAGCCTCAGGATTATTTAAATGTTTATAATGTACAAAATGTTCAGCTACACAGTTGATGTGTACTTATATCTAGAACACAGAATGGTCTAGAGATGACAGAGTTATGAGTTCTTTTAAAAGTCCTTTTCTCCTATAGGACTATACCAGATATATGTTTTCTTGGAAGCAATAGAGAAATGAATTGTGGTATGTTCTTCACTGCTGCAAAGGACAATCATTCCAACCAAAACCATTTGATAAATAACACACACACATATATATAATACTTTAAGGTTCATACAGCATTTTCATCAGGATAACCCATTGAAGTGGGTCAGCTAATCAGTAAACATTAGCAAGTGCCAACTATGTGCCAAGCACTGTGCCAAGTACTGAGGATACAAAGAAAAGCAAAAATCAGTTCCTGGTCTGAGGACCTCACAGTCTAATAGAGAGGACAACATGCAAACAACTATATGTAAACAAGGCAGATACAGGAAAATCTGGAGCTAATCAATAGAGAGAGATACTAATGTTAATTTAATTTTATAATTATATATTATTATATACATTATATAATTATAATTAAATTATAATTGGGAAAGGCATTTTAAAAGTGAGATTTGAGCTGGGTTAAAAAAAAACATCAGAGAAGCCAGGAGGCAGAAATGAAGAGGGAAAGAGTTTTAGTTATAAAGAACAATCAGTGAAAATGCTGGGAGTCAGGATATGTTTTCCTGTGCAAAGGAACCAGAAAGGAGGCCTGGTCACTGGGTTGCAGAGGGGTATTCATGCAGGGAGAGCTTTATTATCTTCTTTTTATAGATTAGAAGAGTTAGGCTAGTAAGGCTAGGTGATTTGCCTCAGGTTAAAACAACTAATAGAGGCTAAACCAGGATTTGAAATCAATGCTCCTAACTGCAATTTCAACATTCTTTTTCACTATAATCAATCAATCAATCAACATTTATTGTTACAAATTAGCACCTTCAGTGTGTCCCAGGCGCTCTGTTCCTTTAGAGTCAATTTCTCCATGCTATAGGTACTACAAACAGCATATACAAACCAGTGCATAGTCTTCTTCCTCATATGTTTAGAATTAAGATTCATGACATTATGCAGCTACTATTCAACTTGTTCAAACTTTGTGCACTCAAATATTCTGAGGCCTGAATATGGCTTGGAAATCTTCCACTATTTGGTTCTCTATATATGATCAAATAATTACTTACTTTGTCCTATAACTGTAGTTTCATCAATATTTAGATAATATAAAATACTTTTAAGTATTTGCAGAAAGGTAAGGTATAGTGACAGATAAATCATCTTTTTTCCTATGTTTCTCATATTTTGTGAAATTTTCATTATTCTCATTTCAATTTCTAATGTAGTTTCCTTCATGTACATATATGTGGCATGATATTCCAGGTGACTTAATAATGATTTTTCTTTGTTCCAATGATTTCTTTCCATATACTAAATCCACACCAAAAAGACACAAGTTTCAAATATGGGCTCATATTAATATAATTCATTTTTATTGTGAAACAAAGATCTGGAATTCAATTTCTTTTTTGTCTCGATTTATTTCACTGCTATAATTGGAAAACTTACCCTATCTTTTGCCCACTTTTAATAATTCAAGATTATGTTTGATAAGACTTGATTTCTATGACATTATGTTAAGAATAATTTCACATGTATACTTATTTTTCTCTTTGCAATTTTACAAGATAAAGGTTAGTGGCTGGCGATGTACATGCATTGTTTTTTAAATGCTTTTCAAACATAAGTCATTTTCACTAAATTGATCATCATGCATTGTTTTAAGTTCTGCAATTTCTCTGTTATCTATATAAGATCTAGGTTTTACATTTTTGAGTTTGCATACACATACATATACATACATACATACATGTATGCACACACACACACACACGAACTTCTGGTTTCTCAGTGAAGCTTCTAGTTTCCAAATTCATGGCTACCAAAACAAGAGTAATTCAAAGATTCTTTGTGGAAGAATTTGTGAGTGAGGCCAAGACGGCAGAGTAAGGCAAAAAGTTTGCATGAATTCTCCCAAATTCGTCTCCCCAAACTATAAAATAATTCCTTAAAATGAATGTTGAAATGGCAGAACCAAAACCAGGATGGGGTAAAACTGTCCAAGACAGTGAAAATTCTGTCTCAAGAGGATAAAAGAGGAATGCAGTCTAGTCTAGGCAAGCCAGAAACAGGTTATACTCTAGCAGATCAGCAGTTAGGCCCTAATCCTTAGGACCAGTGAGCCTGTGGCCCCCAGCAGAGTTCTGCAGCAAGGCCTTGTGGATCCTAATTCCCAATGTCATCCAGGAGCACAGTCTTATAGCTTTTGGCCCCTCCTACAGACTAGAAATGAAGCTTTAAAACCATTAGTACAATCCAGCAGAGAGGCCCCATGGCCCCACAGCTTCTGGCTCCCAGCAAAGACCAAAGAGACAAGAGATCCCTTTTCTCAGGTACAGTCTAGCAGCTAGGGTCCATAGCCCTCAGAGCAGTCCAACAGTGAGGTCACCTAGCCCTCAATGCACACCAGTGGCAAGGTTCCAACATAGACCAGTGGAAAGTTCTTAAAACCCCATGTAGGAAGCTTGCAACAGTGTCCCCTCCAATTCAGGAGCAAAGCCCAACTTTAACAAAAAAGTAACAAAAAAAAAGTTGAAAAATGAGCAAAAAGAAAGAAAAAGAACTTTACCTGCCCACAGAATATTATGATGGTAAAAGGGAAGCTCAAAACACAAACACAGAATGGACAATAATGTCAAAACATCTACATGCAAAGTCTCAAAGATAAATGTAAATTGGTTTTGGGCCCAAAAAAGAACTTTTGGAAGAGCTCAAAAAAGGACATTAAAAATAAGTAGAAGAAAAACTGTGCAAAGAAGGTGAGTTATATGAGAAAATCATTAAAAAAAAAAAAAAAGAAAAAAAAAGAGGCAACAGCTTGGTAAAGAAAAAAAATGGGAAAAGATATCAAAATCCACTGAAAGAAACAACTTCCTAAAAAACAGAACTGGCCAAATGGAAAAGGAGACACAAAAGCTCACTGAAGAAAATAATTCCTCAGAAATAGAAATCAACAAGTTGAAAGCTAGTTACTCCATAAGATATCAAGAAACAGTAAAACAAAATCAAAAGAATGAAAAAAAAAATAGAAGAAAATGTGAAATATTTCATTGGAAAAACAACTGACCTGGAAAACAGACTCAAGAGAAATAACTTAAGAATTATCAGACTATTTAAAGCCATGATCAAAAAAAAAAAAAAAAAAAAAAAAAAAAAACCTATATATAGTTCAAGAAATTATCAAGGAAAGCTGCCCTGCTATTTTAGAACCAGAGTATAAACTCAAAACTAAAAGAGGCCAACAATCACCTCCTCAAAGAGATAAACAAACAAACAAAAAAAAAAAACCTCACAGGAATGTTATAGTCAAATTCCAGAACTTCCATGTCAAAGAAAAAATACTGCAAAGCAGCCAGAAAGAAATACTTCAAATATCACAGAGCTATACTCAGGATTACACAGGATTTAGCAGCTTTCTACATTGAAGGACTCTGGGACTTAGAATTTGATATCCTAGAAGGCAAAGGAGATGACAGGATTATAACCAAGGATCACCTGCCCAGTGAAACTGAGTATAATCTTATAGACATTCAATAAAATAAAAGACTTTCAAGCATTCCTAATAAAAAGAAGAGATGAACAAAAGATTCAATTCTCAGATACAAAGATTCAGTGTGAAAATGATAATTTTTATGTTTATAGCATTTTTAAACTTCAAAAGTATAACAAAATCTTACAGAATGTAACAAAATGTACAGCTATTATGACATCTAAATGAAATTTATCTGGAATTGAGAGAAGTAGGATTAACTATGTGGCAACTAGATTTAAAAATATTTCCCATGAAATTTAAAGAAGAAGGGAGTTTTGATGAAAATAACAAAATCTGATTTGATTTCATTTGATTATTAAACTTGCATCAATAGTGCTGTTTAACATCTTTTTTGCTTCTGCATTTGCTTCTGCAAATGAACCTCTTAGGTGTCAAATATTAGGGCTACTACCTGTAGACATCATAGATAATAGATAATATAGAATGGGAAATAGCCTAAGGATTATAGAACACTGCCATTTTCTCAGGCAGTAGCAAATAAAATGAATGGTCCAATTCAATTGGAAGGTGGAGAGCACAGCTGTTAGAAGAAGGGAGAGGCAGAGCCCTGAGTAGAGATAGATAAAAGCCTAATGGAAAAGAAGATAAAAATTGTAACATTGTAAACAGCAAACATAAGAACTAAAATGAACAGGAGTTATAAGGCAGTTAGGCTAGGGGAAAACTGATTAATATACTTCAATAGGCTTAGAAGACAATATTCTATACAGTATAATGATAACCACACATAATTAAACCCTTCAGGAATTCAAATTTTTATTACATATGCAACTGTAATAAAATATATAAAAGGTATTTTATATATTCCTTGAAGAGAGGCAGGGAATGATGTGATTTACTTTAGAAAGATTGCCATTTTAAATGGATAAAGCAAAATATTTTCTGTCTATCTCTAAAACACACAAACACAAAACACACACAGTTCTTGAACTGAAAGAACTTAAATACTTTGGAGGGTACAAGACTTTGGTTAAACAGAAAACAATCAAAGTTATTGCAAATTTGATTATAATCAAGTATTACAAGGTCTGGGACAGTAAATAATTGTTGTAGGCAGTCAGAAAAGGGAAAGAAAGATATTGGCTAGATTTATTAAGAGAGGCTTTACTAAAGAAATGTGCCCTGATGAAATGGTATGATTTATAAAAAAGAAAAAATTATGTACACCTGAATGCAAAAGCTGTAGGACTCATTTACGTGTGTATGTGTTTATATGTATACATGTGTATCTTTGATGGATATTACAAATAGATATGGAGTTCTTTCCAACAACAATTAACAAGTATAAATAACACAATTTAAGGAATTAACTCACAAATAAGAAAAAAACTACCCTATTTCAAGGGTATATGAAATATACACAAAGGATCACAAAATTCAATAGTAGATCATTCTGTATTTATGACAAAACTTCTGCAACTTTTAACTCATCTTGAAGAGACAATTTTTGAAAAAGATCTTTATAGTTAAAGAATGGGAAAGACTGAAGGAATATATCAGTTTGGGTCTCCTTTCCCCAAGCTCTCATCCAGCTTGACCTGTCAAACTAGTCAAATTCAAGAGAAAACATAAAACTGAGGTTTATGTTTGTATGACATGAAGAATTTAGAGAGAGGGAAATCTTCAATAATCTTAAAATAATAACACAATTTTCTGTTCTCAAAGATGTAGCTCAAAGACTGCCAACATGGTAGTCCTGATGACTCTAATCTACCAGATATAGATCTTTAACTGCTGTTCTATTTCTGATGACCTCTGTCTCTATGAACTATCTACTCTACAGATCGTAAGAACTTCAAAGTTAGTCAATGAGATATAGAACTTATAAAAAATGGTAATAATCACCCAAAAAAGAATAAGGGAGGATATTTTTGAGATGTTTAGTAATTTATTTGAAAGGTGTTAATGCTGAAAGAGAGAAAAAACTTTACAACATAGTTTAGCAACATCTACACAAAGTTGAGCTTCATACCATAATGGCATTCTTCCATTCTAATTTTATAATTTACAAAAGTAAAGGTAGTTACATAGTAATTCACCAAAAAGTTATTAAGCCACAAACACTAAACTGTTTTGAATTTAGCAACAAACAAAAAAACTGACAGATAATGCAGCTAATGATTTCCAGATTTCTGTCATTTATAATTCTTCACTGTTTTTCCCTTTGTAATTTAGATGGGAAAACAATTCCCATGAATTGAGTTTAAAATTTAACTGAGTCTCAAAAAGCACTGCACAGTTCTACCAAATAACTTTAATTTTAGAATGCAATGCCTTATTTTACACTTTATCAATTAAAAACCAAAAGAACTGAATGACAAAGAATAATTTACCTGTCGGATCTTTGGAGAAGAGAGGAAATTATGACCCAACAAGAAATAGACTATCATAAAGTGCAAAATGGACAATTATGATTAATTATATTAATTGGTTTTTTTCACAGACAGAAATCAATGTAGCTAAGATTAGAAGGGAAACAGAAAGGTGGGAAACAATTTTTATAGCCAGTGTTTCTAATAAAGGCCTTGTTTCTAAAATATATAGAGAACTCAGTCAAATTTCTAAGAATGTAAGTTATTCCCTAATTGATAAATAGGTAAAGGATATGATCAGACAATTTTCAGATAAGTTTAAGCCATCTATAGTCATATGAAAAAATGCTCTAAATCATTATTGATTAGAGAAATGCAAACTAAAACAACTCTGAGGTGCCACATCCACAGCTAAGATAATAGGAAAATAAAATAATGTGGGAGGAGATGTGGGAAAACTGGGAGACTCATGCCTTGTTGGTGGAACTGTGAACTGATCTAGCTGTTTTGGAGAGTAATTTGTAACTATGCTCAAAGGGCTATAAAACGTGCATATCTTTTCTCCAGCAGTGTCACTCCTAGGTCTATATCCCAAAAAAGATCACAAAAGAGGGGAAAAGACGGATATGTGCAAAAATGTTTGTAGAAGCTCTTTTTGTGGTGGCAAGGAATTGGAAAATAAGTGGATGCCCATCAGTTGGAGAATGATTTAACAAATTAGGGTATATGAATGTAATATTATTGTTCTATAAATGTTCAGGCTAAAAAGCCTAGACCAATTTTTGCTGAGTGAAGTAAGAAGAACCAAGAAAACATTGTACACAGTAATAGCAAGGTTAGATGATGACCATCTATGATAGACTTGACTATTCTCAGCAATACAGTGATACAAGACAATTCCAATAGACTAGGACTGGAAAATGCCATCTGCAGCCAAAGAGAGAACTATAGAGCCTAAATGAAGATTTTCACCTTTTTTACTTATTGGCTTTTCTTTCTCGTGGTTTTTTTCTTTTGTTCTGATTTTTTATTGACAGCATGAATAAAATGGAAATATGTTTAAAATGATCATATGTATATAATCTATACCAGATTGCTAGCTGTCTTTGGGAAAGGAGAGGTAAGGGAAAGAAGAAAAAAATCTGGAATTCAAAATCTTACAAAAATGAATGTTGAAAACTATCTTTACAGAAGTGAAAAAATAAAATACTATTGTAAAAAATATTTCAGGTGTGTCAGAAAGACAGAAATGGGGTTGGGAGGGGCACTAGGGAAGAGGAAGGGAGAATACAAGTGCTCTTTCAGTTTTTCTCTTTTCTTCCTCCTCCCCAACCTCCAACAAATATTCTTATAGTTTTAGAAGTAGTCTATTTGATTGTCAGCTCAATAGTCCATTCTAAGAAAATACTCTATACTCAATGGTATATAATCAGTAGATTATTAGTACTGCATACTGTCATCATAAAAATCTATTTTTATACAGGGTTGTGAAGTGTGTGGAGGACATTCTGAACCAGGTATGACATTCTATTCTTTTAATTCTGTATTTGCAGTTTGGACCCACAATTACCAGAATCATTATTTGACGAGTCATGAGTCATGTTTCCTATTCATAAGTTCTCTTTTCTATAACTGGTGCCTTCACTATCATACCTGGAAACCTTTTTGAGATGCACAGACCAACTAATCATGCATGACCTCATTGCATGCAAAGTTTGTGTAGTATCTCCTGTATACCTAGCATATAGTATGTGTTAAATGTTGATAAAATGAACAGAATTTTTTAAAAGTTATTTAACTCTCAAAGCACTAAACTTTTCATATATTTGTATCATTTTTAAACACTTCAAGTGAAAGAAGATATACTATACTTCTTTATATCCCTCATACTACCCGGCCCACATAATTTCTGAATCAGTCTTTGTATCTCCCTGATTCATTGCCTGGAAAGACCCAAGGTCTCTCCTGGGTCTAGTACAGGGTCTCCTTCTTGAGTATATTTTGTTATTAATTAATTAAAATTATTGAATTTTAAAGTAATAAAATTGTTTCTCTTAATTCCTTAATTTATGTTTTTCAATATTATTCACAATAGGAAATTTTGTAATACAACCCAAACTAATTTATGTGCTAAAGGGAGCAAACTTTAGTAAGAGTAATTGAAATATATCCTTTTAGAGTTTTATTAAATCATTTTCCCATATCAACCAGCCAGGAGGGAGGTAGGTATTTCTGGAGCATTTTGAATTGGGGAAAAGATAATAGCTGCCTCCCCATATCTATTTTAAACAACAGGCTCTAATAATTTATATGGAAATGATGCTACTCAAGTATTAAGAGAAAAATCTGGTATAGTGGAAAAAGAACTCATCAGTCATAAGATTTGGATCCCATTCCTACTTCTTTGATCCTGAGTAAGTCATCTCACTTCCTCGGTCTTAGTTTCCTTATCAATTAAATGAGAGCCTTAGACTAAATGATCTCCAAGGTTCTTTTCAGTTCTGTGATTTTGCAAATCTAGATTTAATTACAATTATTTTTCTCAAAAATAATCTGTGTGTTTAAGATAGGCTAAATATTTTTTAAATGACTATATTTACACCATTAATTTGCTTTGTGATTGTTTTGTTATTCAGTTATGTCCAAATAGCACATCAATTCTATCCATGGAGTTTTCTTGGCAAAGATACTGTAGTGATTTTCCATTTCCCTCTGCAGTAGATTAAGAGAAATAGAGATGAAGTGACTTGCCCAGGGTGACATAGCTAATATCTAAGACTGGATTTGAACTTAGGTCTTCCTGACTCTAGACCCAGATCTCTATTCCCCTAGTTACCTAGATGCCTCTATTAATTTGCTTAGCTATATATTTTTCCATAATTGGCACAAAAGCAAACTCCAGGTCAATCTGAATTTGAATTTCTGTACAGACAGTACTTAATAAAGGATTGTAGAATGAATTCTGAATTCACAGTATCATAAAATCTGATTACCTCAAAGATCAAATCAAATACCTAGCACAAATATTAAGTCTAGTGCTTAGTAAGCACTTACTATTTTGAACTGAGCTCCTTTATTTTATAGGAAACTAAAAATGTCAAAAGTTATATAAGTATTAAACAGTCTATGTTTTCTGATTTTAAGCTCAATGTTATTTCTATTATGCTAAGAAATACAGGATTCTCTAAGAAAGAGGTTTTATTTTATATATGAGGAAAATGGCTTCACTGCTTTTATAAAATAAAGGCAAAAGAATAAAGAAAGGGTAAATAATATAACAATTTTACAAACTGCTTTTAGGTGCTCTGAACAACTGGGTATCTATGTTCCCACATGCTCAAAATGAAAATGCAACTATATAAGTACATCAGTAGAGTTGTGGTAGGCAAAGTTAAATAAAATGTAAACAAGAATTAAGAAATTGTACAAATAGGAAAAACCACAAAATAAACTTTCTCTGAGAATTTGTTCTCATAATAGGAAATCTATCAAAGTTAACAGCACTGTAGCTCAGAGGCTGTGGTAGAGAAATGCTTGAAATGCTTAACATCAGAAAAAGAAATTCAAAACTCTTTGTTAGCAATCAAATAAAATATACATTACAACAGGGAATGCCAACAAGATGAATGATTTATTAAAGTTATAGGGATCAAAGAATATGGAATATAGAACACCAAAAGTTTTAGCCTTTATCGCTGTTCATAACAGTAACCTACTTTTCAAAGTGTTTTCAAAGAAAGCATCACTAAGGAAGTCTACTTAACATCGAACTGCCAACAAATTTTAAGGTGTAACCAATATCGCTTAGAAGTTTAATAAAGAATAGATTCAATCTAACCATGTATAAAATTTCTGTTAATTGAAAAATAAGATATTCAAGGCTCCTGAATAGTTTCAGAAACTAAAAGGATACCCCCAGCTCCATTATAATAAGTAATGTGAATTCCAAGTAATTTAAACACTAATCATAATATACTTTGATGTTCCTGGGTGCTGGATAGCACACGTAAATGGATGTGATGAGTATGTGCCTAGCAAAAATGAATTAATTATTCAGGAGTTGATGATCATTTGCCTTATTTAGATTTTTTTGGTTCTTTTTCTAAACTCTTCCTTTTTTTCATTTTCCTTATGGCCAATTACTTGGATGCTTAATAATATGTAAGAATTCCCAAAAAAAGTTTTAGTCCTGTCCAACATTTGTTAGATTAAGTACATACCCTCTCAATTAAATTCAATTTGATTCAAGTTAACAAACATTCATTAAACAAATAAGCAGCAAAGAAGTCCAAAATATTGTGGGTATAAAGTTGAAAAACAAAATATCTGTTAAGAAGATTACATTTTACTAGAGGGATATGACATGTCCAAATTTACTACTGTGAATAAGAATAACACTAATTTGGACAAACTGAATTACATTTAATAAGCATTTATTAAACTCTTACCAGTGCTTGCACTGTGTTAGATAATAGAAATAAAAAAGAGTAACAATAGGAAATCCTAGTAGCCATTCTTAGGAAGCTTACATTTTACTGGGAGAAAACAACATGTACATAGATCAGCAAATACAAAATATGCAAAAAGTAAACAGAAAGTAATTTTGCCTATTTTTGTTAACAAATCAATATTAGTTGTTACAATTCATACTCCAAAGGATATAGTAGAAAAATAAAATCCTGGAATTCTTCAGAGGTCAGCTAGCATGCTATCTAGTATGTTAAAATCTAGTCCAACAATAACGTAAACATAAATCTTTTCTCTATCATATCCTACAACAAATAAATTGTTGTATAGATATGGCTTGAATTTTTTTAATAGTAGACATGTCTAATCATTAGGAAATTCTTTCTGAGATTAAATCTGTCTCTATGACACTTTTAGCCCCTTGGGCCAACCTCTGCCCTCTGGAACCATACAAATTACAAAATGAATTTTTAAGAATACAGAATTCAGCTTTCTGTACTCTATCAATCAACTAACAAATCATTCCTGTACATAATGAGTTAATCCTTTGAAAGCTTATTTTTTAAAAAAAAAAAAGTAGGTGATTATATATCTGGGATAAGCAGAACAAAAGGAATAAGCTAATTTTTTAAATAACTTACACTTAATATACTCCTTAATTACAGAATTCTTTCACATTCTTATTCTATGCCCCAGAAAACAATGCTGTGAGATAGGTATTGTAAACGCTCATTTTTAAAATGAGGAAATGAAAGCTCAGAGATGTTAAGTGATTTGACTAAATTCTAACAGTTATTAGGTGACAATATTGGATTCAAACTTAAGCCTTTTGACTCCAGTTTTGGAGCTCCTTCCTCTACATGATGCCATCCTTATTTATAGCACTGAGACACAGCTGCTGGAAAAAGGAATACTAGAAGATACATATTTATTATGCAGATAAGAAAACTAAGGCAGGTGTGACTAGAAGTATGCCAGTATACTTTGGCTTTTAAAATATTTTTTTTCATTAAATTGTCTTCTGAGTCTTCTGACTTGGGCACTGGATTGAATCTTAAGTTCAGTCCTTTACTATGTACATGACCTTGAACAAATCATTTAACTTGGGCCTCAGTTTTTTCTTTTGTTAAATGAAAGGATTTTACTAGAATAATTTCTCAAGACCCTCCCAGTCCTTCATCTGTGATCTTGTGCTCTGCCCTGGCTCATGGTGCTCTTAATACTACTTTCACAAAAAGGAAACTGTCTGGAACACAATAAACAAGTGCTTGTATGTTTCTTTTACAATCCAAATTACATGAAAATGAAGAGATAGATGTATAATCATTGTTTATAGCTAATTAATATAAATGTTTTCTTTGAGTTCCAAAACTATTATCAACACTAAAAATGGAAAGCTTTGTTTACAAGTATAACATGCAAAAACATATCTATTAAAAATGAATTATACAACAGGAAATAAGATATTTATATTAGAAATTCAAAACATTTTATTTTACTCTATTTGTAAAACATATAAAAGGTCTGAAGGAATTTGTCAAATTAATTAAAATTAAGATCTTTAGGGAGTGTTTGTTTTAGTCATAAGTAGGACCTACTTATTTTATATTTTTACCCAGTCTGCTTCCAAAAGGTTGTGGTAAATTTTCAGTGCAAAGTAAAATATAAATAGGACAGAAATCACCAGAAGCAAGATACAACTGTGCATTAACATTACATAAGTTTTGTGGTAGCTAAGGCAAAAGAGAGTATATATTGGGTCAAGAAATTTTTGTCCAGATAAGAAATATGCCAGATAATATTTAAAACAAATAAACACTATACACAAATACTATTAAAATTGACAGCTCATATCAAAGGCATCACATTAAATTTTACATGAGAGAAGGAATTTTATCAGAGGGAACATAAATGTAAGTTTATTTTTTGTGATGATTTAATAATGTGAGAAATAGGACTAGAAAAATCTTGTGCTGGGTAACATTTGCCCTATATCCAACTGCTTTCCAAATCTCAATGTGTTAACTGAGCTTAAGACATACCAAATTACTGAGAAGTCACGAAGAATATCAACTCTTAGAATTTATAGCATTATAGCTAACTATAATTGTCAATGTGAAGATAAGTTGTTTCTAAAAATCTGACAAACAATCTCAAGTAGTGAAATATAGTGAGGCAATTCATTAGTTAGGAAAAATATAGTGAGACAATTCACACAGTGAGGAAATATAGAAAATATGAGGCAATTTATAAGAGGCAGTTATAACATTAGCAAAAAAATAATGCAGTTTACAACTCAGAAAAATCTTTTAGGGGCAGCTAGGTGGTGGAGTGGATAGAACACCAGCCCTTAAGTCAGGAGGACCTGAGTTCCAATCTGGCCTCAGACACTTAACACTTTCAAGCTATGTGACCTTGGGAAAGTCACAACCCCATTGCCTTAGCAAAAAAAGAAAAAGAAAAATCTTTTATTTTATTTTTGATTTGAACCAGTTAAATTATGTTTGTAATATGGCACAGTTTTTGAATTTTATTGACTTCTAATGTTTTATTTCTTATGATGGTAAGCCTCTTCCATTGATAACTCTGAAGTAAAAATGATCCAATATACTACATTGGCTAGCTTAAATCCGTTTTTATTTTGAATTTAGTTTTTCTTCTGAATTTTGAATTGGAGTGAGTATCGTTTTTATTTTGAATTTTAAATTTGAGTGAAAATTCCAATCCACTTTCTAGTTCCTAAATTTGATCCTTATTAAACATGTGAAAAAAGCATGTAAGAAATAAAATTTTCTTTGAAAAAATCTAGAATTTCTGTCAGAAACATTTCACAGCAAAAAATAATCTTTTAACAAATTATCAGATTTCTGATCAGTGAAACTATTTTAAAACTATTTTTACTCTTTCAAAGAAGATTTTAAAAACTAAATTGCTATTCTTGTACAAAAACAATTCTACAAAATGATATTCTAATTATATTATGAATTAATTAAATATAATCAAATAATATTGGTCTATTTTGTAATGAGTTTTAAAGAAAAGTTAGTCTTCTTTTCATTCAAAAAAGGAAGTAACAAAGTTTTGTCATGTGCTTTTTCTCAAGGTCAGATATTTAAAATGATACAAATAGGAGGGAGTTTGTGTTATGCAACAAATTATACAAAGAAATCTGTATAAAAAACTCATTTTTAATAGCTTCACAATAAATTTACTTATCTGTGGACATATGTAGAGAAACTAATGTCAAGATGAAACAAAATATGAATGTGAATGTGCCTAGAGGAATAATTAAATATATTAGTAGATGGGGGGTGTGAACAACAATGTTTTTTTAAAAATATGTAAATTATTGTTTTCTATGCAATTTTATGGATTTTGAAAAATAGTATTTATAGATCCTGGCTAGTTTCAGTAGGTGTAATTAGTAGTTCTGTGCTTTATTACCTATTTTATTATAGCACTATATAATACTGTAGCCCTGTGGCCCTGGAATGAAAAGTACATAAAAGGAAAATTACTGTAAAAGGTTGGCTAATTTGACTTTGGCAAGTGGATTTTATCATCATATTACTCTATCATTGGTGACAGAGTATGTGTAAGGTGAAGGGTATGTGTTTTCTTAAAGAAAACTTTAATTAATGACATTGATATACTACACTAAAGAAAAAGTTATACAATTTTTAAAAAATTCATATATTGAGAAGCTTATTGTAAAGCTTCTATATTTTAATGGATCTTCTATCTTTCTAGATCATATGACACTGATTAAAAAGCAAGCCCCACAAAGAGAATTATTTTTAAATAATTACAATTGAAGATAGAAATTCTAGCTCTGACATTTATTACTTGTGTGAAAGACTTTCAGTAAAGCATTTTATTTCTTTGAATTTCTTTTCTCATTGGTAAAGTGTGGGTAAAGACACCTGTACCACCTCTATCTCAAAGGGTTCTTATAAATATCAAAGGACATAAAATATGTACAGCACTTGTACATATTATTATTGTAGAAAAAAACATATTATTATTGTAGAAAAATGTAGAACAAAGACTAGTTTAGAAATTTGGAAACAAGACAAACAATTTATCTCAATCCACTTATTCAATGAATTAAATCCTCTGCTTGGTGGTATTAATGATAAAAATAATAATAATTAGCATTTATATAATACTTTAAAGTTTGCAAAATGCTTTATGAACAACATTTTATTCTCACCTCAGGAGGTGGGTGCCAGTATGATCTTTATTTTACAGCTGAGGTGTTGAGGACCACACCCAAGTGCAATACCCAGAAAACCTGTAAAAGGTTAAAGGGGACTGTAGCATTAAGAGGCGGATTGGTTCTCCAAAAGCCCCCACAGTGTGAATCATAATGCACTTGAAGGAATTGCAAAGCAATCTTTACTGACCCAGATGTTGCTTGTGAATTGGGAATGAAAAAAATCAGAGGCAAGAGGGAAGAGGAGAGTGGTCAGAGACCGCACTTGCCTCTTAGTCTCCTTGTATCCTTATCATGCTCTCACATGAAGAGATCTCTTCTGCTGGTCAGAATTAGATCCCCAGCAGCCACTAGCAGATGGCTCCTGTAACACCGAGGAAACTGAGGCAGAGAGTAAATGGTTTGCCCTGAGTCACACAGCTAGTAAATGACTCTGGATTTGAATTCATTTCTTTCTGACTTAGGTATAATGCTCTCGCCACTGTGCCAACAGAAGAGCAATGATTCATACATAAATTACACTTCAGGATTTGCAAAGCATTTTTCTCAGACTCAGCATGTGAGATAAGCATCAATGTCTCCTTTTTACAGATGAGAATGCTAAGCTTTCAGATGTTCGCAGGTTGCTGCAAACCTAGTGAGTATGTCAGATCAGGAAAAACAGCTGACCAACTAACCTTTAACATAATTAACTTCCACAATTCTTTTCTCCCTTAATTTCTATGAGCTATCAATTTATGTTTTGCTTTCTTAATTTTAATGGACATTGAATCTTATTTCCCATACAAGATTCTGGTACTAGAATTATATTTTTATGTTATGATCTGAGATTCTAGCACGTTTATTTTGCATGGAGTAACCATGACAATTACATAGCAATGGATTGATATTAATAGGTAACAAAGATAATGGTGCTCCACCATATTCCTTCAGTGCTTTTAACTAATCTCACTTTTTTGACTGCCGGGGTAACATTACATAGGGTCTTGGGTAAAAACAGTCCTATAAAAACTTCCTCATTGTGTCCACAAAGCAGTAATACCTATTTACCTGTATCATTCCATTCCCTCAGACTTCTGCATTCTAATAGGCAATAACTAGTTATTAAATATTAAACACAAAAGTTACTAATACTTGTGAATTTTCTAACTGGATAATATATTATTCCTTAAGCCCCCCACAGTACATCCTATCCCTCAAGGTTAAAATTAAAATAAATCCCTTGCATGGACATCTATTCTACATTTCCAAGGTTATTTTTATACTAATTATATTTCCACTTAAATTTTGATGATCACAAGTATCAAAAAGAATTTTTGAAATGGCTAACTATATGCAGTGGGAACGATGTATAATAAATCTTAATTTATCTAGCATATCAGAAGAATGAATTAGTTATTCCATTTAAGTGAATTTTTCCACTAAAACGAATTTCATTCCTTAAAAGGGCACTGAAAATGTGCTCCAAAATGAGTGAGGAAGGATTTCATAAGGAAGTCAGATTAAGACAGGAGGTACTCGAGGAAGATTATAAAGACACAGAAAAACAATTCCAATGAGAAGAATAACAGTAAGGATTCTTAAAGAATGTAGATTAACATGGAATTGACCAACCTTTTTAGATTTTTATATGACAAGTATGGAAGGTAAAAACAAGGTTAGGTGGAGAATAAAAATAAAAGCTTTTATTATTTTTATTATTTATAATATATATTTACATGTAATATGTATTATAAATAATAAAATATATATTTATTATTATTATTATTTATTATACTATAAAATTTGTCAAGAGTGCTGAAGATCAAAAAGGTCTAAGGCTGATAAGTTGAGCTAAGGACAACAAAATTTTTAAAGATGGCATTTTAGAATCTGGCACTTGGAAGAAAACTAGGGATTCATAAAAGTGAGAATGAGAAGGAAACACATTATAGGAATGGGGGCAGGGAGTGCACACAAAGGCATAAAGACAGAAGAAGGAATGTGTGAAGAATAATAAGAAAGCCAGTTTGGTAGGATTATAGAAAGATGAAAAGGGAAAAAAACACATAATGAATCTAAAAAGCTAAACTGGAGTCAGGATAAAGACAGGATAAATGACATAGATAGAATCTAAATTATGTTTGCAAATGACACAAAATTGGGATAATAGTTTAAACAATAACAGAATCAAGTCCAAAGAGATCCTGATAGTCTAGAACAATAGGCCAAATCTACTGTGAAAAAATTTAATAGGGCAAATGTACATTTGGATTCCAAAAATCAATTTCAAAAGTACAAGAAAGGTAAAGTACATTTGAAGAACAGTTTATCAGTGACATGGCAACCAACAAAGCTAATGTGATCCAAGGCTATAGTAAAAGAGGTAGAGCTTCCAGGAGTAAAGAATTGATCCTGCTGCTGCATTCTGCTTTGATCAGGACACATTTGGAGTCCTGTACACACACACAAACTTGAAGGATTTCTTAATTTTACTATGAAATTTGACATCACAATTGTTTTTTCATCATTTGCTTAACAGTATTTTCCAAATGTAAAAAGCAAATAAAAGGATAGGAATAATTTAAATTATTCAAACTGTGAGCTATGGAAAATTATTTTTAAAAATAACATGTACCTTATGAACTGTTATGTTTATTTTCTAGGTCAAATGACCTAGATATTCAGACTTTCTTCTAAAAGGCCTTAAAAAAAGGCAAGATCACATTAGCGTACATTTCCTCAGTGATGCAACATAAATGTGGTGATGCATCCTACATATATACAGACTCCCATCCATAAATTTCAATGTAGAATAACCTAAAATTTTGCTTTACTATATTAGACTAAGGTTTCCCTTTAAAATTTCCTTATTTTAGAATGTTCAGTCTCACCCATTCTACCTTAGCCCAAAAATTAATGGTTCAGGCCAACTAATGCAAAACACAGAGGAGTGACTCAAATAGAAGAGATGAGTCCTTTACAATAATCAGATAAAATTCAAGTAAGACAAGTTGTAAAAGCCAAATACAAAGCATGAAAGCACATTATTTAAAAATAAGTTTATCTTTATGAAGAGGCATAAAATCATTTATTTAAATTTCTCAAGTTATTAAAATGAAGCTGCGGGTGAATGTAGTTGCTATTTTTAAGTGCTTCTTTGTTTAATGTAGATTCAGAGAAGAGGACATCATTTCTTTAGGATTTAGAGTAACTTTACTCTCATGTGACTTTTAATAAGCTACAGTGAAGGAATCCCAACTCTTGATTTGGGTCACAGTTTTATGCATATAATATAAATGAACTATTTCAAATTTTATTCTTATTCCCATTTCATTTTCTCCAGAGGTTTTTCACATCTAATTTTTCTAAAATTCTATTTACCTCCTTAACTTCTTGCTTGTTTTTTGTAGTGAGATTTATCTAGTTCTGAGAAGGGAAAGTTGAGATCCCTCACTAATATAGGTTTACTGTCTATTTCTTAATGTAAATCATTTAAGTATTCCCTTATTAATTGGATGTTATTCCACTTAGTGCATATGTTTAGATACTGATATTATTTAACCATATATAATACTTTTTAGCAAGATGTTTCTTTTTTTAATCTTTTAATTAGGTTTATTTTTATTTATGCTTTATTTGATAGTGATTGTTATCCCCCTTTCTTTCTTTCTTTGTCTTTCTTTCTTAACTTTAGCTAAAGCACAAGAGATTCTGCTCCAGCCACTTAGGTTCTTTGTTTTTGTTTTTGTTTTTTTTGGTAATATTTTTAAAAATATGGATGCAATTGCAGTAGGACTTAAAAAGTCACAAACTCAGGGACTGCCAGAGTGGGATTTGGGATGTGAATCTGTGAGTCTCTGATTGAAGTGTGATTCTTTTAAACAACATATTGTAGGATTCTGGATTTATAATCCATTCTGCTATCTGCTTCCATTTTATGGGTGGGTTCATCCCATTCATATTCAGAGTTATAATAACTGTATATCTCCCTCCATTCTAGTTTTCCTCCTGTTTATCCTTCTCTCTCTCCTTTCACCCTGTTTCTTCTCACCAGTGTTTTGTTCCTGACTACCATCTCTCCCAATATGCCCTCACTTCTGTCATTCCCCATATCTGTTTTTTCCTTCCCTTTCTCTCCTACCTCCCTAGAGAGTAAGATAGATTTCTATATCCAGTTAAATGTATATGTTACTCCCTTTGTGAATCTATTCTGATGAAAGTTAAAGTGATGCCCACTGCCTCACTCTTCTAGGTCTTTTGCCCCTCTTTATGTGAAATAATTCACTAGTCTATCTCTCCTTTTCTTCTATTCCTAGTATAATCCTTTCTCACCCCTTTTTTGTGGGGGATATCATCCCATCAAAATTACCTAATATCTACATCCTCTGTCTATGTATAATCCTTCTAACTGATACGGTGATAGAGTTCTTAAGAGTCACAAGTAGCATTTTACTGCATAAGGAAGTCTCATTGAATCCCTTATGTTTTTTTCCCTTTCCTTTTTATGTTTCTCTTAAGTCTTGTATTTAGGAATCTTTTTTTTTTTTTTAAATTCAGTTCTGGTCTTTTCATCAGGCTTAAAACCCTTTACTTCATGAATGATCACTTTCCCTCTTGAAGGATTATGCAGTTTTGTTGAGTAGGTGATTCTTAGTTGTAATCCTAGAATATTATATTCCATACTCTCCAATCCTTTAATGTATAAACTGCTAAATCCTGTGTAATCTTGACTGTGGCTCCAAGATATGAGTTGTTTTCTTTCTAGCTGCTTGCAATATTTTCTCCTTGATCTGGGA
This sequence comes from Sarcophilus harrisii, assembly GCF_902635505.1. Lineage (NCBI taxonomy): Eukaryota > Metazoa > Chordata > Mammalia > Dasyuromorphia > Dasyuridae > Sarcophilus > Sarcophilus harrisii. Next base: position 202,735,658 of record NC_045426.1, read on the forward strand.
ATTCTAGAATTTGGCTATAATGTTCCTGAGATTCATTTGGGGAACTATTCAAAATTTGAAAAAATTGTCTAAAAACTCAAAATTTTAAGTTTATTTTAAACTCCAATTTAAACAAGATAGAAGTAATACCATATACTTTGGAATTTAAGGAAAGCAACAGAGCTTTATTGTATTTGTAATCAAGGAAAAGATAATTAAATGTAAAGATATTTCCAATCCAAATTTTAAATCATCTTTACAAATAATGTAAAGGAAAAAAGAAAAAGGCAGAGAGGGAGAGGGATAAGAACAAGAATTCTCCTTGCTTGGTGAATATGTGAAGGAAAAAGAGACCCAAAGAAAATACCAAGAGCAGCAACTTATTTGTTATGATGTTCTCTAAGACTCTCCTCTCTTCAGAATTAGAACTATGATGGAAAAATGATTATTTAGTTTTTCATATAGTGTTATGCTTTCTTCCTCTTCTGATAGATATAACCAGTTAGTGCAGGAACCAACTTATTCTTTAAGCATTTCTATACATTTGATCTGTCTTCTGGTGACTGATAATCTCACCAATCTGGAAATATTAACAGCACCCATGAACTGTCCCTACACTTCTATGAAATTCTACTCTCTGATATTAATGTCAAAGAAAACAATATTAAGGATGGTCTTTGTCAAGGAAAGAGGCAGCATTGTATAATAAACAGAGGGTTCAAGTCCCACCTATGACACATATTGGCTGTTTGAACGTAGGCAAATTATTTAACCTCTTAGTGCTCTAGGCAACTTTCTTTAAGATTATACCTTATAGAGGAGCAACTAAGTGACACAGTGTGTCCACTGGCCTTGGAGTAAGGAGGACCTGAGTTCAAATTTGGTTTCAGACATTAGATATATACTACCTGTGTGACAATGGGCAAGTTACTTAACCTCAATTGCCTTCCAAACAAACAAACAAACAAACAAATTATACATTATGGAAAAGATACTGCTCTGTACTGGTAGAAGGAGTTTTCTCACTTGGAATTTCCCTATATCAATGAAATTACAGATCCAATCCTTATCCTTATCTGCCAAGAGATATTTGATACATTGAAAATACATAAAAAAATTTTTTCATAAAAATTCAGTTAAAATATCTCATTTTTATTATGTGATACGATTGGATTTTCTCCTTTATTCTATCCCTACAATTAAATGAAGGCTTAAAGGTTGGGGAGTAAGGAAAAACATAAGAAGCTGTGAAGAGAATATTTCTATATGAAATAGTCTTTTCATATAAATCTCAGCAAACATAGCAGGATGACGTAGGACTATTTTTGCTAGAGAAGAATCTCAGGCACAGGAGGTAGTCCAATTCCATTTTAAGTACCTATTAGGTGCAAGATTATAGTATAGTGGATAGAAAGCCAAACTTAAGGAAGATTTGGATGCAAGTACTGCTTCTGACACAGTCTAGCTGTATAACCTTGAGCAAGCCATTTAACTCTTCAGTGCTTTAGGCAACTTCATAAAACTATAAATTGTAGATGAGCTATATGTTTAATTATGTCTTCTGAATGTGAACTAATCTTCCCTATTTCCTCATTCTTCACACACTATTCCTCAACTATATGAACCATATAATTAGCTTTGCAAAATTGCTAATATTCTAAGTGCCACATAGGAAGTAAAAGTCTTTTAAAAAATATATTTTGAAAGGTTACACACACACACACACACACACACACACACACACACACACACATACATTTAAATCCTGAAGGTTTATGTTATGATATACAAAGCATTTAGCACATGATTTGGCATATAGTAGCTTCCTAATAAATGCTTGTTGAATGACTAAACAAACATCCATGTTCAAAATATGAGATGAAACAGATAATATGAGAAAATATTGCACATCATATTTATAGTTAAAAAATATTTTCCCTTAAAGAGACAAAAACATTAGTAAATACTAACGGAGCTTTTAATATTAGATCAAGCATCTATCATGCCTCTACTGCATCTACTACCTGATTCAGTAAATTTAAGCAGAAAATATCTCAGTGCTGATTTAGAATTAAAAGTTTTCTTTCCTATCAATAAAACTGTACTATGTGTTAAGACAGATTTGCAAGAATGCAATGTACTTCAAAAAAGAAGACATGAGTTAATTTTAGTAATTTTCACTAGGTCAGAAGTTCAATGTCATGTCAAATTCTATTGTCTGAAGTGAAATGGGGACTACAACTAAGTTCCCTTGACTTGCAGTAATAATAAAGTTCTTGACATGATTAATATTACTTTCCAAAAAAATGTCATTTAAATTCTTCAAATTGTTCCTTGAATAGCCTGATATATAAGTGGTGAAACATTTCTGTTAGTTGTGAAGATGCTCATACTTGAACTTGGTATGAATACTGTGTAATCTTGACTGTGAAGATGGTCACACTTGACTTGGTATGAGTACTAAAAGATTCCCTGACAGTGCTTGAATAACTAAATATTTGTATTGTAGAGATAAGGGGCTAAAAACCTGCTTTCAAGTTCTGCTTCTTATATATACTGGCTAAGTGACCCTGAATAAATAACTTAAATCCTCAGAAATCCAAGTAATTCTCTAAGGTATATAACTTCAATAAAAATTGCTCATCTATATCAATACAGTGATTTCAACATACCAATGAAATTGTAATTCTATACCCTGCCAAAATTTCTATTTTTAGGAACTGATACTAAAATTAATTCATATTTTCCTGCCTGATTTTACTATACAATAAAAACAGAAAACCACTTATTATTCTTAATTTGCATATTACTTCACATCATATTTAAAGGGGGGAAATTATGAAATAACATTGAGTAGGTCCCTACAAATATATCATCTGATCTCATCTATTGCAAGGCTAACATTCTATTGCATTTCCATTAATCTGCTATCCCATTTTTGACTATGTTTGTTTTAAATCTTCTAATTTCTTCTTTTACATAACCAATGGCTTCCCCTCCTCTCATCCTTTTAGGATCTGATTTCATATTTCAGGAAAAATGGTTGAAGCTATTCTGTGAGTAGTCTCTTCTTAAATAAAGAACTAGCCCTTTACCTTGCCAAGGCCAACTCCTTGATTTCATCTCCTCCTGACTTCTCCTACAGACTGACCCCATTATCATTTCTTATTATCTGCTGGCTCTTTCTCTGCCTCACATCAATATCTATGTTCTGTTATCAGGCAATCACAACATTACAAGACTTATGTGAAAATCTGGTTTATTACAAGAGAAATGATCATGAATGTGGAACCCAAAGAATTCACAGTCCTTACAAAAGGTCGCATATTTATGACAGTACAACAAAGGGAGGAGAAGAAAGTAGGGAAGGGCAAGCACAGGGCAGGGAAAGGTGCAGTATAGGTGGGCAAAAGGACAAAAGCCCTCCTGAAGGGGAGAAGCAAGGCAATGGCAAAAGCCTCATTCTTTCTCTTCATTCTTGGAGCTGGATAATATATGAAGATAGGAGGTCCACTACTCTGCAAAGGACCCCACTGGAACAAACATTTTCCCAGCCTGGAACAGACTGGCATCTGTTTTCCCTCCCAGACACACAAGGAATCCAGTTTGGGATACAAACATCAAATTATGTCAGGTGGGAGGGAAGGGAGCAAGAGGAGCTTCATCCTTGACACATTCAGGGCCTCCTATGATTCAGTGTTTCTGGAAAATATGACAACTCAAAAAGACAAGCGTAGGGGATCCTTTAACAGCCCTTAATATCTGCATCCCACCCCTTCAGAAATCCTCACTTGATTCTACCATCCCTATATGACACTATCTACTACTTGAAAAAGTTCTCTTCCATTTCTCCTCTTACTCTTAACCCCCTTGTAAACTGATTTCTAATTTCAGTATTTAACTGAAATCAAAGTTATCAGTGATCTCAATTCCCAAATCTCTGGTCTTTTCTCAATCAGAATCCTTCTTCACCTTTATACAGTATTTGATCCTGATAACTGCTTTTTCTTTTTGGATATTCTTCTCTCTTTCTAGGTATTCCTAAATATCAATTTCCTGGTTCTCTTGACATTCTACTCTGCATCTGCTTTTGTAGCTTGTTCATCTATGTCACACCTATTAATTATGGATGTTCCCTAAGACTCTGTCTTGAATTCTCTTTTCTTTTCACTCTATAATATCTCACTTGGTGATTTTTTTAAAATTATGGGTTCAATTATAATCAATATGTAGAGTCCTCAGATTTATATACCCTGCTTTTATTTCCTGAGCTAAAGACTCTCTTCTACTCAGCTGTCAAAGTGATTTTTCTAAGCTGGGAAATATTTTTACAATCAGTGTTTTTGATAAAAGTTTAATTTATCAGATACATAGACAACTGAGTCAAATTTATAAGAATGCAAGTCATTCCCCAAATGATAAAATAAGCAAAAGATATGATCAGATAATTTTTAGATAAAGAAATTAAAGCCATTTCTAGTCATATGAAAAAATGCTCTAAATCACTATTGATTAGAAAAATACAAATTAAGACAACTCTGAGGTAGTACTTCACATCTTTAGCTTAGGTGTGGCTTAGATTGGCTAAGATGACAGAAAAAAATGATAAATATGAGGCGTTGTGGGAAAACTGGGATAATGCATTGTTGGTGGAGTTGGGAAATGATCCAACCACTCTGGAAATCAATTTGGAACTGTGCCCAAAGGGCTATTAAACTGTGCATATCCTTTGATCCAGCAGTGTTTGTACTGGGTCTGTATCCCATAGAGATAATAAAAGAAGGAAAGAGTACATGTACAAAAATGTTTGTAGTAGCCTTTTTTGTAGAGGCTGGAACTAGAAATTGAGTGGATGCTAATCAATTAGGGAATGGTTGAATAAATTATGGTAAATGAATGTAATGGAATATTATTGTTCTATATGAAATGATGAGGAGAAGATTTATTTCAGAAAAACCTGAAAAGACTTATATGAACTGATGCTAAGTGAAGCAAGAAGAACCAAGTTAGAACATTGTACATAGTAACAACAAGATCATGTGATGATTAACTGAGATGGATTTGGCTCCTCTCATCAATGTGGTGATTCAAGGCAATTCCAATAAACGAGAGATGAAAAATGCCATCTGCACCCAGAGAGAGAAATATAAAGACTGAATATAGATTATAATATTTTCATGTTTTGTTTTGTTTTTCCTTTTTATGTTTTTTCCCCTTTTGGTCTGATTTTTCTTGCACAATATAGCAAATAAGGAAATATATTTAAAAGAACTGCACATATTTAACCTATACCATATTATTTGTCTTTTGGGGAGGGGAGAGGGAAGGAAAAAACCATGGAACACAAAGACTTAAAAAATGAGTGTTACAAACTATCTCTACATATATTTGGAAAAATAAAATACTATTACATTTTTTTAAAGGTGATTAAGGATATTTTTCTAAAGGATAGATATGTTCATCAAATCTACCTTTAATTCCCTCCCCAACCTCACTCAATAAACTCCAGTGGCTCCCTTATAACCTCCAAGATCAAATATAAAATTTGTTTGGAATTTAAAGTAATTACAATCTGATCCCTTCCTACTTTGCACTTTTGTTAATTTTTAAAGCAATTGAATTTTGTAAAGCAAAGCACCACAAGTCATCTCTTGCGCAAATGTCAAAACATGCCAGATTCTTTGAAAGATGTGAAAAAATAAAAATCTTTAAAGTGTAAATTGAAAACAGATTTCATTAGAGATGATGCGGCCATCCAAATTGCTTTTTGGAAGATGGTGCTGTCCTAAATAGCATTAAACTCTGAATACTTCAGAGCTTTCTAAATAACAATGGTAATAAATCAAAATATTTCAGTATAATGGCTTAAATGGGAAAAGCCTACTGTCTACAATGAAACAACCCAAGGTTCTGTCTATTACTACATTTATCTTGGATAGACACTAAAGATGGACATTGAAGAAAGCTAAGAAATGAACAAGTGGAAGGAATCCAGTTGGATTCTCTTTGGAAAATGGTTCAGTTTCATTTTGTTGCTGTTATTGATGTTTTGATGTCAAGCTTCTCCTTGAAAAAAAAAAAAGTCCAATTTTCCCCCCATATATTATTATATGTTGATATATGATTTGAAGTAATGACACAGAACAATCTATAATAAATTAAAGTTGAATATTACCCAAAGAGCCTCCAGAACTTTGGTTGGAGCTCCTATGGAAGATTTAAGTGAGAACACAGGAAAAAAATGCATAGGATAGGAAGGGGTATATTGATTTTGATCTGAAAAAGTAGAATACTCACATCAATGAGTGCACAGATTTTTATCAAAGGATAATCTAAGGAAAGTATTTAGTAAACCAAAAGTTCTCTGAAATAATATTATATTAGTGCAGAAACAATAGCTTCATATATGTTAAAATTTTTGACAATTACCAACAGGCTTCATCATAGTTCTAAGCTAAGCATCAAGACTTTAAAAAAAGGGGAAAGGGAGTGTTTAAGTCTTTGAAATTTATATTAGCAGAATTCTCATATCATCTTACATGGCTCAGCTGACCCTTTTAAAAAAAAGTTTCAGTATACAAAAGACACAATTAAGTTATAACATTTGTTATACAGTAAGACACTCATTCATATTCTTCAATTATTAAGAAGAAAAATAATATGTTAATATTTTAGATATGGGGAAATGGGCCAGTGTAGGAATGAGTTCATTATCAGGAAATGTTTGGTTAATGCTGCTAATTACTATATTTTTCATAAAACCTACAATTCAATGTCAAATTTGAAATGCTGTTTTACTGGCTAATTATATGATGATTGATTTTACAATAGAATAGCAAATAACAAAATGATTGATGTTTGAAAAATCTGAAGGGTAAATGTATCTATTCACTTAACTGTTATGATTTTCTACAATTGCTTATGAGAACAAGTCTCACTTAGGAGACTTATTTTCAAGTTAAAGGAAACATCAACTAAATACAGTATTATTCTTTAACATATTACTAGCTAAGGATGCACCATCATTTATTTGCCTAGAAAAAGCAAACTCATGTTTTCCTAAGCTGACATGAAATGGGACTAAGTAGATTAAGTGCAAAACTAAATTAGTCCAAAATGCTAAAAATTTATAGTTAGATTGTTATTAAATCTAAAGATAATTCACACTGGATTTAAATAATAATAAAAATAGCATGGGATTATAAAGCAGTTATTTAACTTTACTTAACAATGAAAAAAACAAGTAGCTTCTATTTATGCATAACTTTGGATGAGTTGGCTCAATTGTATTAAGATTTGTAGAAATAATATGGCAGAGGAAAAGCCTATTTCTTACTGTATGAAACTAATTAAATCTTGACTCTGTCATGTATTACATGTGTGAGTTTGGACAAATCACAAATCACTTAATCTCTCTAGTTTTTTCATATGTAAATGAGGAGACAAATAAAAGAACAATAAAATCCTTACAGTAGTAACTCTGTAAACATACAAATTACCATTTACGTATCCTTCAAGCAGGAAGCATAAATTGGAGCCAGAATTATTTCATATTATTTCCTTACACATACTTTATATTCTACTCAAGCCAGACTCCTTGATGATTTCTAAATTTATCAAAACACTTTCCAACTCTATGCCTTCACATAGACTGTCCCAAATGCCTGTAATGTACTCCCTCCTTACCTCTGCCTTTGAGTCTTTATCATCCTTCAAAGCTCATTTTTTGTGTCATTTCCTCTATGAAATCTTTCCTGATTTTCCTTCTCTTTTTTCCCTTCTTTTTACCATTGCTATTGATCATACCTCCTCAAATATCTTTGTATTATACTTAAATGTTTATGCTACATACTATACAGCTGAATATAAGCTTCTTAAGGGTAAGGACTATGTCACTTTGGTCTTTATATTCCCAGGACTGTAACTTGCATATTGATAAATTTTGTTAAAATAAACAGTGAATCTATGGTTTCAGAGAGAATGTAGATAAAATGATCTTGCATACAAGAGCTTAGGGAAACAAAGCCTAATAAAGAAAACATAAAACTAAGATAAGGGAAAAAGAGTTACAAGGAAAAAATGCAAAAAAAGATAGAACATACCCTGGAGTGGCTGAATAAAAGTTAGTAATACATTTTTAAGTATCTCTCTGATCTACAGGCCACCTGGCTACCAAAAGAATAATTTCAAATGTATCAGGGTAGACAAGAAGACAAAAGAGAAAGATATAACTCTTTTCTAGATCAGAAAGCTAATGCCAGATTTTAAACTGGATTTGGGGAGTAGCAATGGGACTAGTTAAAACTGATAAGGACTCCAAAGAACAGGGCAAAAAAGAGCCTGAACTGTGATAAGGAGAATGAAAAGGACATCTGGAAATGACTGATTAATGTTTTAAACCTAAGCTAACTGAATGACATGCATTTGTACCTGTAATGTTCCTCAAATATATATAATTTGAAACCTAAGAATTCCCCATTCATTACATTTAGTGGATTGTATTTTCAGTTGACTGATGAATAGAACATATTCAAATAAATTTAGAGGAAAAATGTTTCTTTTTTGAGAATGTTATGATATGATATAGAAAGTTAGAGAAGAAATACTTCTGGTTAGAGCCTGCCTTGTGAGACTTATTTTATTATCAAAATTTTGAAACAAAATAATCAAGACAGACTTAGTAGAAAATAGAAAGCTATTAAATTTCATATCTATCTCTCTGGCCTGATAATGATTTGTGTCACCTCTTTAGGTAATCAATAATTTCATTTCAAATTCAATTTTAATTGAACTAATAGTCATTAAACATCGCATGTGCTAAACACTAGGGATATAAAGATAAAAGCCAAAATATTCAGAAGTTTACAATCTAGTACGGATACATAACATGTACTCAAATGAGTACAAAACAATATAAGCTATAAGGTGAAGTAAGAAGAAATCTAGACAAAATATGCTAGGGAAATGTGATAAGGGAAAGGAGCAATCAATGAGTTGGGTTTGAAGAAAAAGTTTTTAATGCAGCAATGAAGAGAACATTGCTAGGCCTAACATGCTAGGTCTGAAGGATTGTCTGAAGGATGAAATGGGACAATAATTATTAGTCAAATTTTGAGGGAATTTACAAGAATTTCTAAGAATTTACAAACTGAGCAGTATGAATTAAGGCTGTAGAGACAGGTAGGGATCCAACCCTAAAAGGCTGCTTGGCACAGTTCTTGCACAAAGCAAAACAAGGGAGCCATAGAGATTTCCAAGCAAGGGGAAAACACTTAAATGTATGTTTATTTTTTAGCAAAGTGTGAAAAATGGAACGGGATGGATATGAATCATAGATAGGAACATGGATGAGAAAGCTAACTATGAGATAAGAAAAGAAATAATGAGGCTCTGAAATAAGAAAAGCAGTAATTGGAGTGGAATTAAAGGAATATATGCAACCAATACAAAAGAAAAAGAATTAATAAGACATGAAAACTGAATGTATATGTGAAGAAAGATTAGAGAGTTCAAAGTTCTGCCTTTTCTGGGAAGCAGAAAAGTATTCTCAGATCTAAAAATTTGTGACCACAGATTTGGATGGCAAGGCTCCATTCCTTCTAGCTACTGGGTGTGCTAGGAGTACAAAGAAAAAAACACTATTACTTGAGCCATAGGATAAGGCTAAATATCAGATCTACAGATTACTATCAATATGATCTTTCAAGCAAATCATTTAACAACTCTGGCCTTAGTTTTACCATTTGTAAAATGAAGGAGGTTGAATTAGATAACCTATTAGAGTCCTTCTAGAGTATATACAGAAGAAACAGCTTCTTCAAGGAATTTCCCTTTCCTTGGGGGAACATATCAGATATAATGCTGAGTATTAAATACGAGGCAATCTGAGAATCAAGAGAGCACCAATGAATGAAGGAAACAGGGAAAATTTTGTGGAATTGAACCTTGAAAGAATAAGAGGCCAAGATAAAGAGGAACTGTTTTTCTGGCATGGGATGGGATGTGGGATGTCTTACTTAAGGAATAGCTTAATGGTTCCATTTAGCTGGAATGTAGCATGCAATAAAAGGTAATAATAAAAAATGTGCCCCAAAACCTAGTCAAAATATGGTGAACTTTAAATGCTATTCTGAGAAGTGTTCATTTTATACTAGAGACAATAAAGAAGGTTTTTGAGCAGGAGAGATACAGTTGTGTCTATACTTTAGGAAGAAGAATTATATAGAGGATACATTGCTACCTAACTTTAATCACTGAATGATTGTGGTCTCAATCAAACCTGCTGAAGAACTTAGCTTAAAAAGGTCAAGGTCTCCCATAGCATCCAGAGTCATCTCCAGTTGTCCTGATCCATATCTGGTCACTGGACCGGGATGACTCTGTTGGGGAAAGTGTAGCAGGTGACCTTGCATAGCTCTCCCTCACTTCAATCCAATTCACTTGCATGTCAGAGCATCACTTCCCTGATGTCACGGTTCTCTTCAAGAACAAAGAACAAATAGCAACAAGTTGGAGAGAGCAGTTATTGGGAAGAGGGAGATCAATTAAAAGATTATTGCAATTGTCCAAATCTGAAGGAGTCTAGTAATGACCTTAATAAAGTAGAGAGAAGGTTACAGAAGTAAGAGATGTAAAGGTAGAATGAAAAAAAATGGCAACAGACTGAATGTGAAGGAGGTAGAGAAGAGTCAAGAATGATTTCAAGGTTATGAACATAGGTAAATAAATGAAAGGAAATAGGACTTTTGGAGAAGTGGTTTTAGGAGATAAAGTTAGTTCCTTTTTTTGGGCACAGATTTAGAGTTCTCTGTAGAGAAAAAACACATTAAAATGTTAACATTAAGCTGAAATGTATTTATCATACTACAACTAAGAAAGAATTAGTAACGTCCACAAAACTTCTTAAAATGAAAAGCAAGTTACTATAAAAGATGGAATTGAAGTTTAAAATCCTGGACAAATTACTACACAGTAAGTTTGCTTCCAGAAGCTCTGACATTTATAATGCAAGTAAATCTTCTGTAACAAATGTAGAAAATACATTCATCTTCTGTTCTCTGACCTTTTAAGACATATGATCACATATTGTTTCTTATTCATTTCACTTTCATCTTCACTGTAAACTGATGAATTATTTTTATTCATACTGAGATAGAAAGTAACAACATCAAGCTCAGACTCATTTATCTTTACTCAAACCAAGTTTTCCTCTTTACTTACAAAAGGCAATATCCCAAAGGCAAAATGCAAAGCTAATGTTTTTATGGGAAGTAACAGATACTACCATCAGTAACAATTATTTTGTAAATACTGTGTCAGACTATAATAATTAAAAAAAAAAAAACCAGATACAATAAAAGCATGCAAATTTCCATTTGCTTTCTTGGTTTTCACTAACTGTCACTACTTAAAAGAAGGAATTTGACATTTATTCAGATTAATGCATCAGCTTTTTTTTTTTAAAAGAGAACTAAAACAGTATTTCTTAATATTCAAAATGATTAAGTTAACAAATTCACTTTACAACATATAAAACAAAATAATATTTGATAGCACATTTTATATTTGATGAATTGCCAAATACATTCATTCACCTTGAAATGGGAGAAATTTATGAAGAAACAGGGTCATTTAAAATAATTTATCAAAGACATGAAAATAAAATGATTCAGTTTACAAGAGATATCTACAACCATTGCAAGTTCCATGCTTTTCTCTGTTCATTCTGCTAAAATGAAATAATTTGTAAAGTAATATTAAATAAATTTCTATCTCTCCAGAATACATAATTGGAGAGGTAAATTTTTAACTTTAATCCAATATTGTAATTAAGAAGTAATCTGGTAGTCTGAACTGGCAAATAAAGGTTAAAGTAGATTACAGAATATTAGAGATTAGATGGAACTTTACTGTTGATCATTCATCTAATACAATTGATAGAACTCACAAACTGAGCAGTGTGTATAATTATCTAAGAGTTGAGCAAACTCAGGCGCAGTATAATATCTGCCTTAGGTCAAACAGGTAGTAAATAGGAGAATTGGCTTTAAGGCACATTTTTCTTATTCCTCCCAAGTTCAGTGGGGCTGCTGGCCCTAGTCTTCCTTTTGTTATGATGGAAAGATCTGGAATCATAAGATTTAAGAAATATTTAAGAGCTGAATATCCTGAGAAAATGATGTAATGTGATTTTGGAGTCCCCTGACTTTGGGGCTTGTGTACTACTAGGTCAGTGGTCCTTAATCTTCTAGACTAGGAGTCTGCCTCAGGAAACTGAGCACATCCAATTTATCTGATTCTGACCACTCCTTAATCAGATAGCTTCTGGCCTCAGGAAACTTCCAGAGATCAAACTCTGAGAAAAGAGTGAATAAATCCATCCTTAATTCATCTGGAGATTACTTCCTAGCCTAAGCCTATGGTGACAGAATTTACATATCATTGTAAAAACTGGATAAAATGACCTTCCTTGGTTCTTTACTGCATTCTCTTAGAATTCAGTCCACTCAGTAATGGCATTTCACATTGTTTTTAATAAACTTTGCCCCCTGACTAGGAGATGGATTCAAGCCTACAAATTCTTATCAAATTTATTGGCACAAAGTTGGGCAAAGTAACTCCTAATTATTGTTCTTCATTTAGTGAATAGCTCTCCCTTTTCATCTTTGAGACTTAACAATTTGATTTTCCTCTTTCCTTTTTCTAATCAAATTAAAGGTTTATCTATTTTGTTGGGTTTTTTCATAAAATCAATTCTTAGTTTTATTTATTAATTCAATATTTTTTACTTTCAATTTTATTAATCTCTCCTTTTATTTTTAGAATTTCAAGTTTGGTATTGGATTGGGGGTTTTTTAATTTGCTCTTTTTATAGCTTTTTTAGTTGCAAGCCCAATTCATTGATCTTCTCTTTATTTTATGCAAGTAAGCAAGTAAGATATAGAATTTCCCCTTATTACCACTTTGGCTGCATCCCACAAATTTTGGTATGTTATCTTATTACTGTCATTCTCCTGGATGAAAATTTTAATTGTGTCTAAGAATTGCTGTTTCACCCATTCATTCTTTAGGATGAGATTATTTAATTTCCAATTACTTTTTGGTCTATTTCTCCCTGGTCTTTTATTGAATGTAATTTTTACTGCATTGTGATCTGAAAAAAAAAATGCATTTACTATTTCTGTCTACATTTGATTTTGAGGTCATTATGTCCTAATATATGGTCTGCTGTATAGGACTGCTGAGAAGAAAGTGTACTCCTTTCTGTCTCCATTCGATTTTCTCCAAAGATTTAGCATACCTAACTTTTCTAGTATTCTATTTATCTCTTTAACTTCTTTTTTATTTATTTTGTGGTTTCATTTATCTAATTCTGAGAGAGCAAGGTTGAGATCTCCCACTCTTATAGTTTTGCTATTTATTTCTTCTTACAGTTCTCTTAACTTCTCCTTTAGGCATTTCCATGCTATACCACTTGGTGCATATATGTTTAATATTGAAATTGCTTCATTATCTATGGTACCTTTTAGCAAGATATAATTTCCTTCCTTATCTCTTTTAACTAAGATCAATTTTTGCTTTTGCATGATCTGTGATCAAGACAGCTACTCCTGGCTTTTTTTACTTCACCTGAAGCATAAGAGTCTGCTCCAGCCTTTTACCTTTAGTCTGTATGTATCTCTGCTTTAAATGTGTTTAAGCCTACAAATTCTTTTGAGAAACCTTGTAACACTAGTCTGGGACTTTTTGGGTTCCCTCCCTTCTCAACTCCAACAAAAGTAGGATAAGAAATTCATTACAGTGTTTTAATTCCCTCACATGTCAATACTGAAAATCTTTGACTAGATTTGGTAATAGGTTAGTAATGTGAAAATCAATCAATATTTTTTAGACATGTAGTAGTTCAGAGAATAGGCAGCAACTTGAGCAAAGGGAAGTGAATAGCCTAGGGAAAATGTCTTTGGTGATCTACACTGGTCTCAGATGGTCCCAGACTATGTTTGGGTCATACTTCACCTTGATTATAATCTTTAACAAGGGGGCAATGCAGTAGAGAGCATGTTAGACTGAGAGCTTGCAAGACCTGGGTCTGAACCTCACTGAAGAGATACTAATGTGTAATTTTCACCAAATTACCTTTTTTTCCCCTTTCTTGATTTTTTTTTTTTTTTTTTAATCTGTAAAACAGGCATAGTATGTAATATAGCACTTACTTCACAGGACTTTCATGAGGATCAACTGAGAATATGTTATATAGTTTGTAAACCTAAAAGCTCCATAGAAACTCAGTTTCTATAAGTGAGTGAGCAAATAGTGTTGTTATCATCTTTGGGAGATCAGGTCAGTTCCAAGGCTATCACAAAAGACTTTTCAATGTTCTACAATACAGTAGTGTCTGGTTAGTTCACCCATATCTTAAATCTGAAAAGTGTTACTAGTATGCTTTATGATATGGAAAGACAATTTTCCTAGCTACTGTGAGTATCTATAAAGATGTAAGGAATATAAAATCTTAAATTGGAAACTTTTTTGTTTTCTTTTTTTTCCCTCTAGGTCTAGGTTGAAAAGTAAAATAAAATATAAGGTGTCATAACAAAAATAACTAATCTGGAAAATAGTTTGAAGAAAAAAAGCAAAAACAAAACCTAAACGAAAAGTTCTGGGAACATTAATGGCAAAAATTCAGAACTTCCAGTTGAAAGAAAAAATATTGTAAGCATCCAGAAAAAAAGAATTCAATTAATGAAGAGCCAGAGTCAGGATCAGAGATGATTTAGCAGCCACCATTTTAAAGAAAGAGAGAACATGAAATATGACATTAAAGAAGGCACAGGATATAGGCTTATCGCCAAGAATAACTTAGCCAGCAAAACGAAACATAATTTTAGAGGGAAAAGAATAGGTTTTTAAAGAAATAGAAGAGTTCCAAGCATTCTTGAGGAAAAGACCATAGTTGTATGTGAATGAAACGGGAAACTGAGGACTTCTCAGAATAATAACTAGGTAATTCAAGACTCAGCACCAAGGATCTGTTCAATCATTAGGCTCTGGGAGAAGAGCAAAGACTTACTCAGGAGGTAAAGGAGCCCTGAGGCAAGATCCCTGGAATGGTCTATTTACTTTAAGTAAAAACTGGCTGTATATGAAAGACATGGTCAAAGTGGAGATTTGTTTTATTTTTACTATATGAGTTTGCAAAAGTGTTTTTTTTTTCATTAACATTTAGAGGCAGGAGTCTGCTAGAAAGAAGTTATGATGGATTTTTACTGACTGAAAAAAAGTAATATATAATTTTAAAAGATTTATTCATATATATTTATATGCAGTAGCTGATGACATTTAAATATACTGTTAAGAAATACATGTGATATGACTCTAAAGTAATAAGAATTATGTTTAGTGGTTTATAATCTCAAAAAGTAATATATATGAATTTATATATTCAAATGAATGTCACCCTTCAATGCAATTACTTTGGGAAGTGCTGTTCATTTTACAAAAAATGTTACCAATACTCAAAAACTTTTTCAATGTCTATTCAAAATCACGTACTGAACTAATTTATAAGCTATATAATAAAATTAGTTCACGGTTATGTTTTTAACATTGAATAATAAAAAAAAATCAACATCAAAATAATGAAAACAATATTATATGTGCCATTGTGTTAAGTGGAAATTTAAAGTCCTGATCATAAAAGACTTCTGAGTCTAAATGAAGAGATAAGTCACAAAATAAAAAGGTAATTATAATAGTTATACAAGGTAAGAAAGAAAATGCTAAGTAACAAATGAGTAGTATAGACAATACAAAAAAAAAAAAAAAGAGGAAAAGGTTACTTAAAGTAGAAAGATATAATTTGATTTAACCCTTGAGGGAAATGTGGGATTTATTAAGCAAAGGGAAAGCATCAGAAAGATAAGAATCAACCAAGATTGTAAGGAAAAAAATAATATGGAATTTCTGAGAATTTAGTTCAATTTCCATGGAGCCACATAGTGTCTAAATTGTGATTCACATCACTCTTAAACCAACTTGACTATTAATATAGACTAGGCAAAAGGCCTAACTGTTAGGTAGGCTTCAGGAAGGTACAAGAACCTGGAAAAAATAGACTTTAACAAATGAAAACCTCAGAAGTTAGCTAATATAACTAGCACAATGGGACAGCTAAACCCCCTTAGGTGAACTATACATCTGCCCAAAGCACACAGCATCACCCATAGATACTGAGGTTGAGGGGACACAACTTCTGACATTAGGGAACAATGTGTGTTTTAATGGTTCTAGACCACTTAAAAAAAAAGAAAGCACACTTGCAAGTAGAACTGACCCAGAAAATATAAGCTTTCTTCAAATAAAAGGCCTCATAGTGTTATCAGAACAACTAACTTTCCTTGTAACATACTTGGTGGTTCCTCAGAGCCTGGCCTTTAGTCTTCTAAATTGCTAAATTGGCATTTTTCTTTCATTCTTTTTATCAATAAATGAGCCAATCAATAAGCATTTAATAAAACACTTATATGTGTTGAACACTAATAAGAATCAAGAATACAAATATAAAAGTGAAAGAGTCTCTGTCCTTAAGGAGCCTACATTTTACTGGGGGATACAATACATTCATAGATAACTAAATACAAATTCACATAAAATTAATAGTGATAGGAGGTACATAACTAAGGCCCATGAAGAATACTTGCTCGGAGACAGATACAAAGTAGGTATTAGAAAAGGCTAGGGTTTTCAAAAGGAATCAAGAGGTGAAGAAGGAAATTTCTTCCAGGAATGAAGGACAATCCTATGAAAAGGCCTGAAGGTGGAACAAGGTCTGTCACCTATCATGAATAGCCAGAAAGTCAGTTTTGTTGGAGCAATTAGTATGTTAAGAGAGAAAATATATGATCAGTTTAGAATCAAATTGTAAAGGATTTTAAATTTTAAAAATGAGTTTGTATTTTAGTCTAAAGGTAATGGGGTAGGTGAGGGGAAGTGCACTTAAACTTCTTTAACAAAGAAATGATATGGTGAGACCTAGGCTTATTAATTCAGTCCAATTATTCTGCCATAAAATGAACAATGCTAATTAAAAATGTATTAATCACTGACAACTACTGGGGGATCTTAAGGGAGCTGAATTAATATAAAAATATATTAAATTATTTTCATATATTAAAATATTAAAAGAATTCTAAATATACATATCTTATTATTGAAATATCTAATACATTCTGATCAATTAGATTCAAAAGTGAATATTCCAACAAATTCTCAAGGAGTCCTTTAATCTCAAGAGGGGAGGGATATTAATTCAGTGAGTGGAAAAGCAGATATCCTTCACCACCTATAAATAAGATCTGTCAGGTAGAAAAACAATAGGCTTGAATTTCTAGAAACATCATCTTAGTAGTAGTCTTCACTATTTTGGTTCACTTAAAATGTTTCAAAATAATTCAACTATTCAAAAAGAGACTCCTACTTGTCCTTACAGTATTTTAGTATCCCTTAATGACTCATCTCAGTAACTAGAAATTTACATATTAAATGGTTTTAAAAAGATAATACTCTGGAGTATTTTTACCCCCCCAAAGGAAAAACAGAAGAGTTCTCTTCTTTCTAATAGTTAGCCATCAAGCTATGGTCAATGAGAAATAGAAGTCTGACTGTATGTTAAATATACTTTTTGCTTTCTATATTGCTAATATTAAGATTCTTTTAATTAATCCCTGGAAAAAACTCATATATTTCATCAAGAATAGAAATGAATAGCTCATAAGGATACTGAATGCAAAGTATAAATGAAATTTAAAATGTATTTGGCAAATAAATGATAATAGGATTAGTTTAATTTAATGATATTTGAATACTGGGGTTTTCAAGTCTTTTTTTATGCCATTGTTTTATTCCATTGTTAACAGGGATTAAAACGTTCAAGCTCTACATTCTTCCATTTATACTTATACCACCACCATCACATACAATTATTGGGGGTTTTATTCTGCTGCTTTTGGATATACAATTGTCTATTTTTATATTACCAGCAATCCCCAAAGATTGTTATTCTTCCTGAGTCAATTTCACTGCCTAGATGGATGGATGCAGGACAAACATAGAGGTTAGAAGAAAAAACTGAATTGCAGTTCTGAGAATGATAGAAAAGGAACCCAACTATCTGGCATATGGAAAGTACCGTCATCCTTTTCAGTTTTTTTATATCTGGAGAATTTCAAAACATGCATATAATTTACTTGCTTTGGGACAGAAATAAAAACAACAATAATGTCAGCAGATGAATTAAGAAAAGATTGCCCCCCCCAAAAAAAAAAAGGCAAAATGCAGGCGGGGAGAAAGACGAGAAAAGAGGAGAGATAGAATGAAAAGCTGAGAAGTTGATCTTGAGAAGGGGGAAGGATTTTCTTAGGTTAACTTATGCTCGAGTTAATAAAAGAAAGGGAATGGGTTACTTAGAGTCAGAGAACCTGGATTCGATCGAGGATATGCAATTTTCTTTATGACCTTGAACAAGTCAGTTAACTTTGCTGAACATCATGACTAAAAAAGTGAAGAACTGCAGCATTTCTCATTTTTATTTTACATAAAAGTATGGGGAATTTTTTCCTTTAAAAATATTTAGAGTCTGCTTCAAAACTAAAAGTGAAGAAAAATGGTGAATATGAATTATTTTTTAAAAAAAGAAAGGCTGAAAGAAAAGCTGCATAGTGACAGAGGTGTGGATCAATATGTAAAAAGACTAACAAAGTAAATAAATTCAGGAAGAAGAAAGACCAAATGCAAAGGTCAATATTAGTACAACACTGTCAATATTGAAACATATATCCCTTATTTCTGCTAATCTATAATCAAACTTCTTTCTCAAAGAATATATTTTTAAAAGGGCTTATCTAAATATTTATTGAACTGTATCCTTATAATATATAACTATTTTCAACAATTTTGGGGATGGAAGAAGTTAACTTATATGAAATTTCTCTCCAAGTATTTTATATCAAAGTAAAAAGTATTAAATATATCTAAAATAAGGAATACTTTAAGAACAAAACTCATTCTCCTTTTGAAATTCTGTGAAGTACCTTAAACTCAAGTGTATTTCCTTTCAGCTGGAATTTTTTAAATTTAAAAAATTTTAAACACTACTTTTTAAATTTTATAGGAAACATTTCTTTTTCTAATTCAGGATTTGATCATCTATTTTCCCCAATGGAATTCATTCTTCTGTACAATTTACTGCATTTCATAAAATTCGAAATGCATCATGATTGTCAATGTGTTTGATGTACAGTCACTGACTGCCAGTCACACATGCAAGGAAGCGTTACTGATTTTAGTACTGCTTAATTGCATCTGACATTGAGGTTTATTGCTACTGACTGTCTTATTGTTTGCTAACTGATGGTGTGACTTTACATTTATCATTATTAACAAGATAATCTACATTGTTTTCATTGGTACTATTGCTTTTCTGAGTAAACTATTAACTGTATTTAAAGCTACAATTTAAACTAGAATGTGAACAAAAAATTTTGAGAAGTGGTGCATATTAATACATAAAGAAACATGCAGAGAATTTTCAATTCTAGAAACAGACCCTGAATAAGGAATCAAAAGTACTTTTAAGGATAACAAACGCTTTGGAGAAAATGAAGACAGAATAGCTAGAGAAAAACCAGAGAAGCTACCATAAACAGGAAGCTCTGGTATGGATAAAAATATGAAATGAGAAGCTATACTGTTTGACTTAAAAGCAGTTGCCTCATATTGATTGACAAATGTTCTCTCCTTAAGAGAGAGATACCTAAAGGGAATGGCAAAGCTTTAAGGGAGACATGGGCGTGGAAGAGGAAGTAAATGGGGAGAGAAAGGGGTCTGATCTGGAAGTTGGCTGGGGGTGGTTTAGGGGGTATGAGGGAGAAGAGTAACAATTCTTCTTTCCCTTCATCAACCAGATCTGTTCAATGGAAATTTTTGCCTGGCTTGCTGATCTGAAGCAGAATATCAGTGAAACTATTTCTCTTACTTTTCCCATGAGACTGACAAGTAACTGATAAAAAAGGCTTTCCTAAATTTTATAAACTTAAAAGTTATAGCTGCTAAGTGCTATGTGGGAGAAAATGAAACTTCAGACCTTAATACTTTATGAGGAATAATGAGGGACTCTTGAGAATTTTTAAATTGGTGCCTTTAATTTTTGTTTGGGGGTGGATGTTGATATTCCTGGTTTTGCCCAGTAGTGGACCTATTCCTCCAGGCTTATAACTAATTTCTATTTTATAATAGTAAAATGTACTTTACATAACAGTGAACAATAGTTCTAGATCACACAAATTGAGCAAGAGATCAACCTTATCAGTGGGACAGGAGTTAAGCAATGAATGATTTGTATTTTATTACATTCACATCTTTAGATAGAAACCTAAGCATAAACCCTAAAAGGAAAGGCTTCTAGGCAAGAGGAATCAGGCATGTTCACTCTATACATGTGCAGAGAGATTAAGGAATTAGGGGAGGAAAGTTCTGTTTGTACATACATACATAGTCAATTTGGCAGCTTTGAGCTTAAATCACCACCTAGTGGCTACCCTGATTTGTCAGATCAAAATGGTCCTTTTAGCAAACCTACTTAAGAAAACAAGGGTTCCTGAAAATGAAAAAACTCCCTAACAAAAATGCCCATTTCAAACATTCTGACAAATCATTTGAAGGGAGTGTTTTAATAAAAGCCTGAAATATTTGCTGCATTGCTTTAATAAACAGGTTGTAATATTGCTGGGACATTGCTTCAGTAGTTAATAATTATATAGGAAAATCACTTTGGTGGTTGTTGTTTATCCTTCACTCTCAAAGGGATCAAAGACATCAAAAGGAGGATGTCTTGACTTGCAAGTGAAACACAGCAGCCTCATTCTCTCCTCCAAAATCAATGGGTTCAGTGGCAAGACACAGGTCAAAACATCTGGTGGATGCAGTGGAAGACACCGGTCTATTTTTAAGCTATGATTTTTCTCAGGTCTCAGTTTCTCTGATTGAAGTAGGAATTAGACTGGGGAGAGATTTGAAGAGGGGAGACCAATCTTTAAACATTTAAATAACCTACTAGTTATTCAGCCTGTGTCATGGCTCTCCCAATCCAGTTCATTTTCCATGAAGTGTGATTTAGAATTTTTTAAAGTGTGACTATGTTACTCCCTATGCCCCACCATCTCAATAAATTCCAAGGGCATTTCATTAGCTGTCTGCCATGCATGGAATTTTGTCTCCTCAATTAAACTGTGAGCTCCTTGAGAGCAGGGATTGATTGTCTTTTACTTTTCTTTGTAAGCCCAATTTTTAGCACAATGACTGGCAGAAGCATTTAAATAAAGTAGTAGGTATTTAACAAATTCTTATTAACTAACAGTAATAAATATATTTGTATTATTAGTCAGTAATAATAACAGTAACATTAAGAAAATATAAATGATTGCATTTCTTAAATAACATAATAGAATCCAACTTTATACCTTTTAATCTCTACCTATAACAAAGCTATCATTATTTAATAACTTTAGGAATTCAAAGTGTTGAAAATAACACTTTTTGAAAAACAGAACTGTGATTTCACTGACATAGAGAACTGAGAAGTAAACTTACTCTATCCATACAGATGTCAATTACTCTATAAAGTATATCCTTAAAAGAGTTAGTTCTCTAGGAGTTCCTCCAGAAAGGAGAAAAAAAAAAAAAAAAAACAACCACCAAAATTAAAACTCTTCAGTAACAGACAACTATGTAATATTAAACAGTTATACCACATTTAAAAATATTTAAAACACTTCCTATTGTTTGTAGTCAGTAATTCAAATTCATGGCAATAAAATATTTACTAATCTTCCACTTTTCAAAGATATAAAAGAAGATAGTATAAAAAAAGTTTCTAGGAACATTAATAAATATTACAGAAGAGTTCTTTATTTTTAAAAAAAATTAAAGGTCACTGTCAAAAAACTGATGAAAACATATATAATGTTAATCTTTAAACTCACTCAATTTAAAAATCTAAGTTGATATGCCAATATATAACTTTAAAAAAAAGTGAACTGAGAGAATCTAAAATAAGTCATCTTTTTAAAGCACAAAAAAAATCATAGAACATAACTGTTCTTTAAGCACAAAGAAAAAAAATTTCACTAAAAACAGCAATGGAAAAAGTCCAAATTCCTTTCACAATTGATTAACAACCAAACCCCAATAAAAATGCCCAGAAAATTTCATACTAAACTACAAGTTCATTCAGAAGTATCTCTATATCAGAAAATCTATTTCACCTAATAAAACAATATCTTCTCTACATTATACTTAACAAATAGATTTTGCTTAAAGCACTATTACTAAAGATCTTTAAAGAGTAAGAATACATTGTATCTTCCCCACACCCCTACTTCTATCTCCCTCTCAAGGCAGTTGATTTCACTTCTGGATGTTTTCCTGTATAACATCTGTCCCTTGATCCTGGTTCTACTTACTGAGGCCAACTAGAAAAAGGCTAAGTGTATCCTTTCACATGATATTCCTTGAAGACACTTTCATGTCTCCTTTAAAGTCTTCTTTTCTCCAAGCTAAATGTCCTCAAATTCTTCTACCAATTCTTATATGGCATGATTTGAAGATTTTTTATCCCCAGGGAAGACTGCCTTTGGATGGCTTCTACTTTATCTACTTCTATAAATATGAATGAACACTTATGCCAAAACAAACTACACTGAAACTATTATGTTTATATCCTAAACACTATGCTCTTATTAATGTATATTTCCTGATTACTATAGCATTCTGTTGATTCATTCATTTTGAGTACACATTAACACAATCATTTAAAAATGACTAAAGTCCTCCCATCAGATGTCTTCAAATAATCTGAGATCTAGTCATGCTTCAAACATTGCATTTGTGAAAATAGTTTTTTGTAAATTTTCAAAGAAACATATTTATTCTAATTACATTTTAGAATTATAATTTATCCAATTATATTCCAAATACTCTTGGCCTTATAAGCTTTTTGTTTTTAGTCTAACTCTTGTCATCCAATGTGTTATTATTTTCCTAACTTTGTGTGATCAACAAATTTAGTTCTGGGGGTATAGCCATGATGGTTGAATAAAGGCAGGAAAGCTGCTCCAGCTCTCCCAGTTTCTCTCAAAAATCAAATGTCACTAAATGTTACCAAACAAAATCTGATGGAATGAAACCGCACTCCAGCTCCAGACAGACTGAAAAAACTTCAAGAAAGGTCAGTCTCACTAGGGTGAAAAGGGTGTTCAGCCCAGCTCAGTCAGACTCTGGGAAAGCCAGCAAGAGGGTCTTAATCACAGCAAATCAACAACTAAGACCCTCAGTTCTGACTCAGCAGAGAAGCACAGCAGGGGAGCAGCTTCCTGTCTCAGCTCAGAAAGTAAACTCTGGGAAACCTGACTGTGTCCTGAACAGAGCAGGCAGAGCTACCTGCTGCAAACACAAAGAGGCCCTATGCTCAAGGCCAAGGCTCAGAGAGGCACAGGAAGCTTGGGACAGTATCCCTTTTACCCCAAGAGCAGAGCTCCAGCCTAAAAGTTTAAAAAAAAAAAAAAAAAAAGAGGAAATACCAAAAGAAAAGAAAAGAAAATGAGCAAGAAACAAAAAGAACTTTGACCATAGAAAGCTACTATGGTGACAGGACAGACCAAAACGCACACTCAGAGAAGGACAGAATGTGTACAGAAGAAATCTCAAATACTCAGAAAGAGTTTTCTTGTAAATGCTCATAAAAGATTTAAAGGGCTAATAAGAGAGTTAGAAGAAAAAATAAGAAAGGAAATGAGAGGTATGCATGAGAGTGTCACCAGTTTGGAAAAGGGAAGAAAAAAATTGTCTGAAGAAAACAACACCTTAAAACAATAGAATTAGCCAAATAAAAAAAGAGATACAAAAGCTAACTTAAGAAAATCGCACATTAAAAACTAGAACAGAGCAAATGGAAGCTAATGACTTTTTGAGATAGCAAGAATCAGTCAAACAAACTAAAAAGAATGAAAAAAATGGAAGAAAATGTGGAATATCTCACTGGAAAAACAGGTGACCTGGAAAATAGATCCAAAAAAGACAATGTAAAAATTATTGACCTACTTGAAGGTTTTGACCAAAAAAAGAGCCTGAATAGTATTCTATAAGAGGTCATTAAGGAAAATTACCACAATATTCTAAAAACAGAGGGGGAAATACTGATAGAAAGAATCCACTGATAACCTCTGGAAAGAGATCCCACAAGAAAACTCCAAGGAACATTGTTGCAAAACTCCAAAATTACAATCTCAAGGAAAAATACTGCAAGCTGCCAAATAAAAACAATTCAAATATCAAGGAACAACAGTCAGGATTACTCAGAATCTGGCAGCTTCTACAATAAAGGATCAGAGGTTCTGGAACACCATATTCTGGAAGGGAAAGCACCTAGGGCAACAGCCAAGAATTAACTACCCAGTGAGATTCAGCATCATCTTTCAGGGGAGGAGATAGAGCTTCAATGAAGTAAAAGACTTACAATAATTTCTATTGAAAAAACCAGAACTAAACAGAAAATTTAATCTACAAACACAGGACTCAAGGGAACCATAGAAAGGTAACCGGGGGGGGGGGGGGAATATATATATATATATTATTTAAAGGTTAAACTGTTTACATCCCTAGATGGGAAAACAATATCTGTAACTCTTAAGAACTGTATCTGTCACTGGAGAAGACAAAGAGGGGAATCACATGGACTGAGGGTGTGGTTCTGAATGGACTGTGACATGATATCAAACAAAAAGACATTAAGGCGTGGAAAAAATATGTGTACTAGAAAAAAAAGAAAGGGGAGATATAATGGTACAATTAGTTCACATGAAGAGGTGCAAATTAGAATTGAGGGGAAAAAAGGAGAGAAATTAGCACTGTCTGAAGCTTGAAATCAACAATTTTGGCTCTAACAGGGATTAAGTTAATCATTCAGTTAAGTATAGAAATTTATCTGATTCTATAAAGAAGTAGGAGGAGAAAAAGAAAAAGAAAAGGGAGGGACAGGATAGAAAGAAGGGCTGAAAAACTATAGGAAAAGGTAAGAGAAAGGAGGAAGGGGTTGATAGAAAACAAGGTAGTGGGTGAGTTGGGGTAAAAAAAAAAACATGATTAAGAGAAAGAAGAAGGGATGATAGGAGATAAGGTAGTGAATGAAGTGGGTAAAAAAAAACACAACTAAGGACAGGGTGAAAAGAGAGAACAAAAGTATATACAAGAAAGAAAATAGGATGGAGGGAAAAACACTAGTAATCATAAATGGGAATGTGAATGGGATGAATTCTCCCATAAAATGGAAGCAAATAGCAGAGTAGATTAAAAAACAATCCTACAATATGTTTACAAGAAAAACATTTGACATAAAGAGACACATACAGAGTAAAGGTAAAAGGCTGGAACAACATTTTTCATGCTTCAGCTGAAGTAAAAACAAACAAACAAACAAAAAAAAAAAACAGGGGTAGCAATTCTGTTCTCAGATAAAACAAAAAACAAAACAGACCTTATTAAAAGAGAGAAGGAAGGAAAATACATCTTCATAAAAGGTACCATAAAAAATGAAGTAGAAAGTATACTAAATGTATCTGCACCAAGACAAAGATCAGACAAAGAGAAGATTTTAAGCTAGTTACAGAAAGAAAAAAGAGCAAAACTATTTTAGTGGGAGACCTCAACTTTCCCCTCTGAGAACCAGACAAATCTAACCACAAAATAAACAAGAAACTGGGGAGGTTAATAGGATCCTAGCAAACTAGATATGATGAACCTCTGGAGAAAACTGAATAGGGACAGAAAGGAATACATCTTTTTCTCAGCAGTACGTGGCACCTACACAAAAACTGACCATGTATTTGGGCATTAAAACCTCAATGTAGAAAGGCAAGAATAGTAAATGTTTCCTTTTTCAGACCACAATGCAATAAAAATTATATTCAATAAAAACCAATTGGAAATTAAATAATCTAATTCTAAAGATTAAGTGGGTCAAACAACAAATTTGATATGCATGACATCAAGGTCTTCATCTAGATCATTTCTCTTGTTGTTAATATCTTGTTTAAATAGTTCACTTAGAATTTAGTTAATGCCATATCCTTCATTATTATTCTTCATCAAATTTAGTATTGATTTTAATCTTTGCTCAAACAAGTTGGTGATCAGATTATGTACTGATGGTAAGTTTTGAAACTGATTTCTTCATCAATAAAAAGGTCATCTGTTAGAATAAAATTAATTTCAACTTTTTGGACTTTATTTGGTGTTTGTCCTGTTAAGTTCCTTTGAACTCCCTTCTAGTACAAAGTAATCATGATATATAAACATTTGTAATCAAAGAATCTGGATTCTGATTCTAGCTTGCAAGTAAACTATGTGGATTTATTAACAAGCAAGGCAGATAACTAATCTGTGTCTAGGTTTTCTCATTTGTAATAGAAAGGGATGGAATTGGATGATCACTAAGGTAGTTCCCAGGTCTAAATATTATGATCTCATGAAATAATGAGATAATTATGTAACTTCTCTTCCCATCCTATTATTCCACCCTTTCCACCTCCCATCCCCAAAACCCAAATCAGTAGTACACATTTAGTAAACTAACTTATGTTTTTAAGAGTAAATTAAATAGATAATAGAAATTCATTATAATAGCTTTAGAATCCATGCTATAGATCTAGCTTATTACAATTATCACTTTATTTATTAGCAACTAAATCTCTCGGTTGAAGTTTATGATGAACACATCTGACATTGAATCCTACTCAAAAGAGAATGGTATTGTCACAATTAGAATACATAGTCAGTTGGTTTTTTGGTATCCCTTTATAGTGCTATCTTCATTTAGAATGTCATAATTGTTTTTCTAGACAGAACTTGAGCTTTGTTGAAAGCTAGAATTAAGAACTTAATTTTCGTTTCTAAAAATATAAATCTGGATTAGACTATCTACCTCTAAATTGCCTTTTAGATCTAAATTCTGTGAGTATATGACTGGATTTAGTTGCAAATGTTTTCTATCATTACCTATAGCATAGGGGATATTATGACTAGGCCATTACAAATTAGAAAACTCTCTAATTATATTAAAAGTAAAAATTCTATTGTCTTTAACCTTTAACTGAATTCAATAATGAATTTATGCTCTTACTATAAATTTACATGACTTTCCTTACAATCTCTGAAAATTAGGAACAGGAAAATAATAAAATATCAACGTAGTGATAACAGAAAGATCTTTACTTGTAGATGACCATTTTAGTAGATTTCAAGGTCCCTAAGTTATTTATCATTATATTAAAACAAATCCTCATTCAGTGAGTAATTCCTTTCCAAACTAGTTATATTTACCTTAATGAAAATAAGTATGAATGAATGCATACTGAAGTTTGGGCCTTGTAAAAAAAATTAAAACATGTGGGATTAATAATTAACATATTTTAATTTTAATATAAAGTCTGAAAATTCTAACTCTAGAATTCACCTTTTGAAACAATTCAAATGCCATCTTAAGGAAGTGGTTATCCTAATTTTGTAGTATTATGCTTCTTTATTAAGAGGAAAAAATATATCTTATAAAATTATTATTTTCCTTACCTGTGTATACAGTTTTTACTCTCAAGATACGCCATACCAGAAGCAGCATCTAATGAAAATTTCACTAAATGTTTGAGTTTTATGTCATCTTTCTTCTTTCTCAAAAAGGAAAGGAAATCACCTCCTAAAGAAATTGACAGATAAACAATGAGACATGACAGTGAAGATACTCATTTATTTACCATTAATACCAAACTTGATTTTCAATCTATTTGCTTAGACTAGTATTTTTTTTTAAAGGCACCATATATAACAGAAAATACCCTCCTTATATGGTCTTAAATATTGCTTTAAGCATTTCATACTGAAAGTTGCATGAAGCAAGGAACAATTCAAGCCATTTACTGACCATCTCCATACCATGTCATAGCAAACTCTTATAGGTCTTTTTCTTTCTTGTTAGAATGTAAGGTCTTTGAAGGTAAAGACTGTCTTGCTTATATTTAAAGCTCTAATATTTAGCACAATGGTTGGCACTTATTAAGGCTCTAATATTTATTAAACTTATTATACTATATTATAATACTTTAGATATAATAATTCATCTCAGATAAGAGGAATTCTCACCCAAGAGTTTCTCTGGCTCTGTGTCTATCTGACTCTTTCTTACCATGCTTCTGACCATATCACTGGAGAAACAAGCAAGAGAAGCTTCAGAACTCCAGTCAGAAGCAGTAAAGCACACCAAGGACAAACAAAGGTAGTGAGATAGCCAAAAGGGATCTGTGTTAAGTAGTGTGCAAAGGTACAATGCTCTTCTCTCGGTGAGTTGTGAAGCAGCTTCAAAGAGTGTGGGCCTGAGAACTGAGCTAACTGCTAGCTATGGACGCTAGCAGACTACAGGCATATAGAAAGGGAAGTCCACAAAGAGAGAAAAGATTTATAGTACCAGGAATGATAAATTACTTCTAGATTCATATGAGTTTCCTAAACATCTACTTCAATATCACTGGACTCTGTAGTAGAGAACACTTTCCCAAGTCACTCTGGGTGTATATGCTTAGCTTCATTCTTTACCCTTTGGCCATTGCTTCCTACAATCTTTCCCTATCTTAAAAAAGCCTTGATGCCTCATGGTCTTGACTAGTGACTGCTTTGCCTGAACCAATATTTCAGGAAATCCCAGCCACTATGTTTTACTTCATTCTTCTTCTTCTTCTTCTTCTTCTTTTTTTTTTTTTTTTTGGGGGGGGGGGATATCTCTAAAGCTTTAACTATCTTATTCTCACTTGTGTAGGTGTCCCCATTCATCACCTAAATTACTTTCAGGACCAAAGTTACTTACCTGGCTACTATCCTCTTTAAGTGTGATATCTCTTCTATTAGAATGAAAGCTCCTTAATGGCAAGAACTGTCCTCATTTTTGTATTTGTATTCTTAGTACTTGACACAGAAAGGTACTGTCCTTAAACCCAGAAACTGGGTTGGATTTTTTTTATTTTGATTTTAAGACAATTTCATGTTAAAACAATTCTTAACTTTTCTAAAAAGCTTTGGGGAATGTTTTAAACCAGTTGTTCTTATTAAACGTTCATAGTAAATACTTTGTTCTAAAACATAACTGAAACAACTGGCTGGATCATTAGTGGAAAGTGCACAGATGGGAGTTAGTAAGCTGACATATCAGAAATAAAGTCCTTCAGGATTAGTCACAAAACCGAGAATAAGAATTGATTGCTCTAGGTCCATAACCTGCTAGTTTGAGTGCAATTTGGGGGAGTCCTCCAAATGGATAGTGGATTCAAAACAAATGTTTTAGTCTCTCTTCTTTTATTGATTACATACATCCCCATATCAAATAAATTCTGCCTTCCTCCAATTCTCAAAGCCTGCCTGCCCTCCTCTGTCTAAGTCCTTGGGAAGACAAGAATCATCTACACTGAAATGTGGGGAAATCAGTATATTCATGAAAGCAACTGGGCCGATCCAAATCTCTGCATGGAGTACGGGTGGAAGGTAGGCCAAGACACTCCCCATTTCTGAAGGCAAATGGGTCTAAACGAAGTCCTCCCAGAGAGCATAAGAATATCCAATTAAGGAAGAAAATAAGCCAAACGAGCCTCTTTGTGAGATAAATGGGGCAAATCCAAGCTACCTTTATTGGATAAAGTTGGGCATCCCAACCTATTCCCAAGCAAGAAGGGAATGGGACAAGTGGAGCCTAGATTCCAACTGGAGATCCAAGGATCAAACGTGCTTATGGTGATGAAGGACAGTGAAACCAGATAAATACAGGCTGATAAAGACACCCAGACACTGGGGATGCCAGTTAATATTTTGATATATGCCTCCTCTTGGTACATGAACAACAGCTGCTAGGGAAGGTCAGCCATAAGAAGATTTCCCTCAAAATCTGTGTTGCCTATCTCTGAGACCTAGTTCCACTGCCAGATCCCACTGAATAATCTGGTTATCTACCCTTGTAACTGCAAAGACCCTGCCATCCTGAGAGTATTACTCCATGGAACCCACAGAAACTATTTAGAAATACATTGATAGATCTTCTAACCAGAGATCAATAAATGGATCATAAACTAAGAATGGTTTTTATGTTATAAAATATAATACAAATTTACTTAAAAATATAAAGCCATTCTTTAGCACATACAGGTATAAAAACAAAATTGGTCATAGTTTCCTGATCTTAATCATATAATCAAGTATAGTGAGTCAAAGCAACCAATTATCATATAAGGAAAAATAAGAACAAAATTACTAAAAACTAAATAGAATATATCTTTAGGTCACCAAGTAATTCATACAAACTGTTCAAGCTGCAGAAAGTTCTTGCCTGGCACATAGGAGGAGCTGAATAAATGTTGACTACGTGAGAAAATACTTTATTACTGTCTGAATCTAGCTTTATATGGCTAGAAAACTGTCTTCTCTAAAAGCTTAGATTGATTTCTGAGATACTCTAGGGAAGCAAAATGGCTATAAAGAATGCTTAATTTCCACCTAGTGCCTGTTTTGGGTTCCCCAAATTGGATTGATTTATTTGCTGATATACATGTCAAATAACCCTTCTCTGAGACTACCTATTGCCAATCAGATAAATGTCTTTTTGCCTTTGTCTGAACTCTGTATAATGCAACTTACAGCTCTTTCCTCTATCAAATGACTAAATCAATCTTTTTAAAACTATTTCAGATTTTGGGGTTTATTCTTATAACTAATGATTGATTGAAGAAAAGTGAAGTGACCTCAAAACTGTAGAAGGAAAGGCAATTGATTGGTAGTAATGGGAACTCTAAACCAGCTTACTCTATTATTCTTGTCAAGAAATGCTAAATTGAGCCCATTCTATTCCTATAATTAGCCATGATTCCACACAAAAGGTCAGTATTCCCAGACTGTCTTATTAGCATTTAAGATAGTCTCAAGAATTTCATTACAAGTTTGTCCCTTCCTAACTCTTCCCATACTTTTCTCCTCAGACTCCACTCTTGCTCCTCCTTAAACCCTGAGACTTTAAAGGTTCCTGAATCCAAAGGAAAGTTTCTTAATTATTTATGATTCTGTCCTGTTTAGTAATATTTCAGGTAATTAATAGCAAATTTTTGTTCTGTGATAAATTTTGTTCTGTATGTTCTGTGAAACAGTCATGATTGTTTCATGTCACAAATCATTATGGTCTTCCACAAAATTACCTGGTATTCTCCTAATTTAATACATTCCAATAGTCTAAAACTATGATCTCTCAATCTCCTGCACCACTTCAGCAGGGTGTTATAAAATGTGACTGAAATACCAAAACAGATATGCTAAAAAGGATAATTTGTAAGAAAAAAGGAGACAGGAAACTGGCTTATAATTAATAAAGTTTTTCAAGGGAAAATAATATTGTATTAAAAGTTAGGAAAGCATATCTTGTTTAAAATTAGTCTGAGAAACCCCAAATAATCACAATTAGGTTAAATAGTTTAAAGTTTTGTTTTTTTTGTTTTTTGCTTAATAAAATACTCTGGGAACTGGTTAGTTTTCTTACCCTAATAATAAAAGGTAAGCACATGAAATGTTTCAGAACCAAGAAGACAAGCCTTTCACTGGGGACACAAAATGAACAAGACAGTGAAAATGCATATGATCACAAGGTTTGAAAGTTGAAAGGAACTTTAAAGGTAATCTAGTCTAGAGGTGTCAAACTCCCAAACTAAAATATCATCTTAGAAACATAGGATCATTGTGCAATGTTAGGGAATGGCAAGTAAACTACTTTAAAATACAGTTGTAGGTTGATGCATTTTGAGAATAGAGTTAAACTGTCTTCAAGTCTAAAGAAATATAAACTACAAAATACCTAAAAAAATTGTGAATTAAGAATTAAGAAAATGGAATGGTTAATGAATTTACTAATTGAAACATAATTGAATAATATTTAACAAAATTTTTTAAAAATACAACATTGATAATTGTAATGATCTGGTTGGTTTTCTGGAGGTGTTTGTACCAGCCTTCATTTCAGCAGAGTAATCACTAAGCCAGAGATAAAGTCCAAAAATCTTTATTATCTCCTCCACAGTCTCACCTCCTTGTCTGGGGCCCAGGCTTGCTTTCTGGAGGTCCTCCAGAATGTGTCTTGGTTTCTATGCGGGACATAGGAGGACCACCACAATGGTTTCTATCTTGAAATCTCCCCGAGTCCGAGGAGTAGCGCTGCAGCCTCCAGCCACTACAAAGGTGGGAGATGGAATGACTCTAGTTGGGTTGTCCCAGCTTATATACTCTATTATAATAACATCATTGTAGGTGTGAATCTTGTAGAGTAGGTGTCAATTTTGTAGAACTATATTAAATACTAAGTACATGTACTGAACTAGGGAACAATTAATCACCACGCTAAACTAGATAACCATTGTCTTATCAAGTCCACTGAGTTAACACCTTGTAAGAATCCTTGTTTCAAAGTTTTGGCCTATTACAGATAATGTTAATTTGTAGCTTTCTTAGTCAATATGCAACCTTCAGGGATCCCTCTCTATTTGAGTTAGACACTACTGATCTAATCTATTTATCTCAGGTAACATATAAGGAAACACATTCTGTGATCATTGTCAGTCTTATACAGTTTGATGCTATTATTTGTTTAATGCTTGTTGTCACATTATAATTATAGGACTCCAAATATATTGGGAATATATTTGCCCACAGACACATACAAAATAGGCAAAATAGACAGTTGTACTTTTCCATTGTTAGCTCTATGTTAGATGAATAAAGCTTGCAATTTTTAGATGAGACAAACCTTTAACCCATAGGAGCCTGAATCATTCTCAATCCTTCTGCCTTAGTAATATTAGATCCTCTTACCAGTTTGGGATTGGATAAAGAAATTTCCCTATCCAAGCTTCATTCAAGTCTGATTGTTGATATAGGATCTTGAGACCTTTTTCCACATTTGGGTCTGATTAGGAATGCCTCCTCCTATATCTGGCTCATGCTACCTGTTTTCAAACATGTCTATTCTTAAGAGTATAATCTTGTCACCTAAACACTAACTTTGAGTTTGTTTCTTCCCCAATATGTCTCCTTGTTCCTCTAGCTGAGGAGTTTCTTGCATGTGAGACAAACTATTTATATTGTGTCATAGTGTATGTATATGCTTTGTTTGCATCCTTGGTGTATATATATCACATTACAAAAAAGCTCATGACTGTATCCCTCAATACCAATTTTCTAAAAATCCTGAACCCAAATATTTGCTTTAATGAGAGTCAGAGAAGTCCAAAAAAAGCAGATTAAAAGTCATGCATGCTTGAAAATAATGATATCTGGTGTCTCTGAACAGAACTGGGCAAAGACGAAAATATCATCTTAGAAACAAAGGATCATTGTGGAATGTTAGGGAATGAAAAATAAACTATTTTAAAATACAGTTGTAGGTTGATACATTTTGAGAAGAGAGTTAAACTGCCTTCAAGTCTAAATAAATATAAACTATAAAAGACCTACAAAAATTGTGAGTTATAAAAATGGAATGGTTAATGAATTTACTAATCACCTTGATTTGTTCAAGCTCTCTTATTATCCAGATGAGACCAGAATGACCAGAACAAGCAGAATAAAAGATAAAACTGAGCATTTCTTAAGCTGGGTGTATGGGAAGTGCCTTGTAGTATTTGTCCATTGGGAGTTCTTTGTGGTATTGGCATAGTAAACCCAGAACTTCCCCTGCTATGCTAGATAACCATCTCAGATTGATTCATATCAAGTTCAAGTTATGTAAAATAACCTGGCCAAAGATGCTCTAATAAGCCCACTATGTAATTACAACCCTGCCCTCTGTGATTTTTGTCTTTATAAGCCCTGCTGCCTATGCCCACCCTGATCTGAGTCCTAAATGTGTCTATATATATCCACCTACTTAGGAGAAATAAACCCACAGATACAACCTGTTTTGTCTTTCTTAGTCTGAACTCTGGGAAGGGGGGGAGGGAAAGGGAAGGGAAAGGGCAGAGTAGAAGAAGGTTGACAGGCTATATGGATAAACCAAAAGAAAGGATTTTTTTTTCCTTCTGTTTTTATACTGTTTTCAACATTTGTATGAAGAGCTCCTGAAGTAGTGAAATTTGTAAGTCTTTAAAAGCATTAGGTAGCATTATTTTATTTATTTATTATTTAAAAGCATTAGGTCTTAAGTCATGACCAAAGAAAGGAAAGAAAAAAAACTACAAGAAAGTAGCAATCTGCACCAAAAACTCAAAATATTTTTACAATCCCTAGTAGGACACAATAAAATGTGGCATACAATTAAATGATTTAATCTTGAATTAAACAAGTTATGAAAATTCAAAATGGGAAATGGACAACAGAAATATCAACTGTGATTTTAATAATTTAATCCATAAAATTAACTACTGTAAACTAATTGCCATAAAAAAGAGGCTAAAGAACCCACATAGTGCCCTAGGTAGTATTCATATAACTTATCTGCCAACCAGAAAGGGTTAGTTGACAAAAGCAATAACTGATTAGAATATAAGCATTTGTAAAGACTATGGAAGATTAGAAACTGGATAATTTCACAAGAATAGACAACCAGTGGATGACAACACAAGTTTTAAAAAGGTTGACAAGATGCCTAAACTCATCCCAAAGTAATTGAAGAATGAAAATGTTTAAATAGTAGATTTCAACATATATTTTAAGAGTCTCAAATATCTTAACTTCCCAGTTCTTTAGCCTATTCCATTCTGAATTCTCATCCATTCCATCTCATTTATAGAGATGGTCTTCCCTTATTCTTACTTTCAACCACTAGTGTTCCATATCTCTATTCATGAACTATCTCTATTCATTAACTCTGAATTTCCTAATATCATTCTATCTTACCATATATTTTACAGGCCCTAGTGTGTTTTATGTTCTTAAAATCACCCCAATCCCTCCACATCTCAATTCTTTCTTAGGCCATCACTCCAACATCAGTTACATCCCCCTTCATTTCTATATCAATGAATTAAAGAGTTGAGATATACAAAATCAGCATAACTCTTAACTTCTTGCTTTGTCACTAGTCATACCTTATCAAACTCCCACCAACTGATACCTACATTTCCACTTATACACTATTAAACGTCTAGAGAAAGTTATAAAATCATTGTGATTAGATACACTACAAATTCATTTTACATAATCTTACCTGGGCCCTTACTATAGCACAGTACTTCTTTATACTCACATAATTAATTTGGTATACAACAGGTATACCAAACCTTTTAATCCCTTCACAAGCTTCAGTTAAGAATCTTATTTCAAATTTCACTGAAAAAATTAAGACCATTCACCAAGAGCTCCCTATTATTCATTCCACAACTCTCATAACTCAGACATCTTCCCTCTTTCATCCTTGTCTCTTTTGATATGGGAATCCTGAGGCTGTTAGATGGCATACTGGACAGAATATGGGCCTAGAATCAGGAGGATCTAATTCAAATTCAGTCTCAGACATTTAACACTTACTAGCTGTGTGATTTTGGGCAAGTCATTTAACCCCAATTGTCTCACCGAAAGAAAAAAATAAAAAAATAAAAAAAATAAAAAGGCGACCCTTCTCCTTGCCAAGCAAAGTCCTCTACATACATCCTTGATCACATCCTGGATCTTATTCTACAGATTTCTGCCTGTATCATCCCCACTCCCTATCTGCCGACTCTTGATGTCTTTGGCTCTTTGTCATATTCAGGATAAAATATAAAATTCTCTCTTGTAGCATTTAAGGTTCTCAGAAACTATCCCTTTACTCTCTCTCCAGTCATTTTCTTTTTTTTACAATTTACTCCCTTCACACAATCACAATCTAGCAAAACTTTATCTATTTTATCATGTTCTTCCAGCTCCTAAATCTGTGCCTTTTCATTGATTGCCCAATGTCTGTCATGCTGACTCATTACCATTCTCACCTTCTAAAAGCTTTTCCTAGTGTATTCTTGCCCCTCTACACACTCCCACACCTCAATCCAGTCTATTAGGGCTTCCTCCAGAAATAATAGGTACTAGATATGGTAAACACCAAATAATATCACAAAAAAAGAGAAATTCATTATTTTTAAATAGAAAGACTTGTTACTTATATGTCAGTAATCATTTTAGCTATAATTGTAACACTGACTTACTGAAGTTAAAAATTAGGATAAAGCTAAAATAAAAAATTAATAAGGAGAAAAAGAAGTAACATGCAATTGAAACAATCGGAGATGGTCTCTTACACTGTTTATATTTTGTATGTATGTAGATTTTGCATGTTGTATCTTCCAAAGAAATGTGAACTCCTTAAGAATAGGATCCTTGTTTATACCTTTCCTTGTAACTCCTGGGACAATGAGTAAATGCAAAATTACCCTCTAGTCCTGTGCATCATTTTTTTTCTTTCTTTGGTGCCTTTGGCAGAATCTTGGGAAAAAGTCAGAGGCTGATAAGAAATCACACTATTTTTTATAACATTTACAAATCTTAATTTAACTGTTAGTATTTAGTGAAAAATCCAGTGACCAACAAATGTAAATCTTTCTAAAAGAACCAAATTCTCCAAATCCTTACTGTTTTAATATTCTCACAATAAATTATTTGTTCTTAACCTTTTTTGTGTGTCACAGATGCTTTTAGCATTCTGTTGAAACTATGGATGTCTTCTACGAAGATAAGAGTTGAGCATGTAAGAAAGACTGTGAATCAAGTAATGAAATGATTGCAGAAGGAAGGAAAATGGGAGTTAATAAATAATGGCCAATAGGATGTAAAAGGGTGTTATCTTTTGATAACTCGAATTGTGGAACTCGAAGAAGGAAAGGTTGTTGACTGATGATGGTAGAAATCTAGAATCAGCAATAGGGGAGCAAAGTGAATTTGGACCACTTCATAGTGACCAGGGAATTGGGGCCAAGGGAGTGAGAAAGGATATAAGTAAAAGTACAAATATAGTGAAAGGGTATAGTCACAGGGAATACCTATATCATCACAGTATCATCAGGAGACAACCAAGTCTTAATAAGAGTCAGAAAAAAAGAATAGTTCAAGATAAAAGCATGCTTATTAGTTATGAAATATGTATTCATGTGAAATGGATGAGTAGAACTGGAATGGGATAATTGGAAAGTAATGTTGAGAGGAATGGAAGGGAGGAAGTGGGAAGCTGAAGATATGAAAAGCGTTCTATACCTCAGTTATCAGGGTTTAGAATCACTGGGAAAGGAGATTATGAGAAGGTAAGAATATGCTAATCACCGAAGAATGAATTCTAGTAGAGTAGAATTTAGTTAACCTTATTCCCAGTATTTATCACCACTGATCTGGTACAATTAACTTATTATTTAAATACATCATGCTACTTCTCTGTGCCTTTTGAAGTTTCTATTCTCCCAAATTACAGTACTGGACTCTCTGTTTTCCCAAATCTTATTCATCTTTTAAGGTCCAATTCAAGCCTCACTTCCTAAAAGTCTCTTATTTTATCACAATCAAACCGTACATTCCTTTTAAGAACTTCTATAGAATTATGGCACTTATAAGGCTTCAATATGCACTTAGCAGCTGATTAAATGTGCTTTCTGAAGATCAAATTGAGCTAAGTAAAACAAATAAATAAACCACTCGATACTGAATTTTTTGATCATAGCTACCCATGATAAAAAGCAAAAACAAAATGGTTGTCAGTTCTTTTAAGGCCCCCTTCTAGTATTAATGGTAGGATATACAGTGGATCATTATATTGAGCAGAGTAATTAATCTTTCAATTGATTCTTTTCTTCAATAAATTTTTATCTTTAGGGCAATTCTGTTTTTTAAGGTGATATTATCTTTAGTACTTCATTTCTTATCCAATTTTTCCTGTACCACTCATCTCTTTTTTAATTCTTCCAGGAATTCTTGCTGGGCCTGGGTCCAATTAGCATTTTTCTTTGAGACTTTGCTGGCTATTTTTCACACTGCTATCTTCTAAGTTGCCTTGATACTATACTAGCTTTTTGTGATCAAATTCATTTTTTGTTGTTTGTTCATTTCTCTAAGTCCATTTCTTCACTTTGAATTTTTAAAAAAGTTTGGCTCTTCTATCTGGGGGTAGGGAGTAACTATGCCAAGCTTCAGATTTTTTGTGTTGCTGTTTTCAGCAAGTTTACAGTACTTCTAAGATAATGTCATCTTGGGACAACTGTAGGCACTGTTCAACTGATCTGTGCTTTGGTCTTTATCGAGAAAGGGCTCCTGTTCCCATGTACCCACAAACAGTAGTGCTCCTCTTAGCCCTGAAATTGGGCCTAGGTTCCCTGTTCCTTTGTGACTGATCATCAGTGCTCTTTTCTCTTCTGGAACTGTGACACAGAACTACTTATGCGCAACTGAGATGTCAATCAGTACCAGCTATACTCAGTCCAACATAATTTTTTTTCTTACCAGTTGTACAAGCCCTTTTCCATCTCTGGGTGGAGAGCTCCCAAAGTTGCTGCTCTCATGGCCACCTCTCCAAAGCCCAAAGCCCACCACTGTTGCTCTTGCTGTATTCCAGCTTCTATATGCAGTGTAATAGACTGTTCCTCTAGACTTCCTAAGTTGTCTGGACTCAACTGGCTTTACTACTCCAAAATCTGATTGAGGCATTATTTTAAAATTCTTTGGAGGAGAATGTTGGGAGAGTTCAGTTGGGTCACAGGGTTGTAAATCAACATCTTGGCCCTTGAAATTCTTGAAGT
This sequence comes from Sarcophilus harrisii, assembly GCF_902635505.1. NCBI lineage: Eukaryota > Metazoa > Chordata > Mammalia > Dasyuromorphia > Dasyuridae > Sarcophilus > Sarcophilus harrisii. Next base: position 202,774,498 of record NC_045426.1, read on the forward strand.
AAGAATTTCAGAATAAAATACATGAAACCAGTTTAAAGGAGTTGAAATTAAATGGAAATATTGTTCAAAGGCAAAGAAGTTGACAGCACTGGTTGGGAATTCATGAGACATTTAGCCTTCTCATATTGTAGTACTCAACATAAACAGTGTCAAAAAGACCATTATAAAAAATAGCTGTTGCTGTTCACTGACATTTAGAAGGTGACATGGTTAAGAAATCCACAAAGAATTTTGCCAAATTAAATTAAAACAGTATATACTTTAATATATGATGACTTCAATGTAAAAGTGGAAATAGGTAAAGATAGTCAAAAACAATGGAAAAAGTATGTATAAGAAATAAAAAAGGCCCAAGATTTGTAGAATACATCAAAGTTACATGCTTCTACATCATGAATATATTCTTTGAGAAAATAGTTGGTAGGTAGTAGACATGGTAAATGCCAGATATGTCACAAAAAAGAGAAATCCATTATTTTTAACAGAAAAGGAAAGACTTGCTATTGATATGTCAATAATCCTTGAATCAGCTATGTATATAATTATAACACTGGCTTACTAAAGATCAAAATTAGTATAAAGCTAAACGAAAAAATGAGAAAAAGATATAGTATGCAATTAAAACAATTCAATCCTGACCTATTCAAACTAATTAACTAATCAATAATTGTAAATTGAGCGATTATATCAACACCAGTTATAATAAATTTATGATGAAGTTTTACTAATATAAATCAATTGCCTTAGCAAGACTAAAAGGAGGTCTAAAAATTACCTCAATCTGCAAGTGCTCTCAACTCCCTTACCATGTAATTAATCAACTATCATTTATTAAGTACCTACTGTGAGCCAAGTACGGTCCTAAGCAAAAAGCAAATACAAAGAATGAAGCAAGTCCTATTTTAGAAGAATTTATATTCTAACATTTTGCCATAGAACATTGGTTTGTAATATGTTTTTTTCCTATGAAATTTTAGGAAGAAGAATAAAAGAAGATAAAGCAGAGATAAACAATAGGGTAGAAAACAACTTTTTAAAAACTTGATAATGAAATGAAAGGAAGGAGCATGGTGAGCTCCTATACACACATTCCTTCAAACTGATCTAGAAAATGTATCTGACCAAATCCTGATGAAGAGAACCTGAAAAAAAGCACACTGGGTTTTATAGTATCAGGTATACTTAACAATTAAATGCAAAAGCAAAGAATGACTCCAGAATTTTTGTAAGTGATGTCTCAGAGAAAAATTCAGCTTAGCCATAAACTCAGTTAGAGTTACTAGAAGAGATGAAGCAAGAGTTTTAAAAATAATTTTAAAATATTTTTATAAATGAATTAAGAATGCTAAATTGGGGGGGGGGGAAGGGAGAGGGGAGAAATGAGAATTCTGAAAGACAAAATTAACAACCTAGCATAAAAAGATACAAAATCTTGCTCAAGCCATAAACTCCCTAAAAATCAGAATAGATCAAATAGTCTCCATGAGCCAACATGAAATATCAATACAAAGTCACAAAGCTAAAAGAAAGATAGAAAAAATGTAAAATATTCTATTGCAAAAACTAATCAAGAAAACTGAACAAGAAAAAAAAATAAGAATCTTTTAACTATGTGAAGGGACATAGCAGAGAGAGAGAAAGGAAGGGAGGGAGGGAGAGAGAAAGAAACAATAGCAAAGGCAAAAGAAACAATAGCAAAGGCATTCACAGCTTTTTATTGAGGTTTACTTAATCCATAATTTTTCCCAATGAGTTCACAAAATCATTTAGGTCATAAACCATATGTTATTTAAACTATAAAAATGTGTATTGTAACTAGCATAGTACAACAGTATGTTAAGATAATAGTGATAATGAAATAAAAATCCTAGGACTAAAAATTATGCAATAATAATAAAGGGCATATTAAGAAGTTCTATTAAAATGGAAATTATAGTAAAAGTAGGAGGAATGTGTACAACAATTCTCTGACAGTATAAGAATTACACAGGATTACACAGGATATCAATTCTGGAACATAATATTTAATGTAATATAATATCCTCTTACCATTTATGTCTGATTATATATAATACACATGTATTCTGCATGTATGTATATGCATATATATACAGACACATACATATTTCAATATATAGATACATACACATATATTAATACAAATATTCATTTACTGACTTGTACTTTTTTCCAAACACAACCAAAAAAAAATGATGGTGGCAAAAGCATCAGATTGCAAGCTTTTCAAAAGCAGAGACTAAATCTTGCACTTTCTGTGCTTCCTCAGAGGTTGGCCTGATGTATAATATAATAAATGTTTACTGACTGACATAGTTCAATTTCTTTTATATTACAATTACCAGATATAGATATGCAAGTATGTGTACATGAATAATAAGTGTTTCCCTGGCAAATATTAATTGTAAAGTATATATTCTCTATTGTAGATGAAGAAAGTGAAATTCAAGGACTAGCAAAAATGACTAGCCCAAACAATCTGGACTGAGAAGGATCATGTTCTACAGCAGAAATAACCGAAAATATACAACTTTTTAGTCATTATCTTTTATAAAAGACACAAAATGGAAATGAGGGCAATAAAAGATGGAGTTCCTAGCTATACCTTGAAAACCTAAATCTAACTAACCTAAATTGCGCATAAGTATTTTCTTGTATATTCTTTGGTCATAAGACCATAATCAATAAAGCCATTTCTAATGAATGGAGTCACTTAATTCAAAGTAAAACCACAAATGAATAACATATTCCTGAAGTAAACAAAGCAACTGACATTATCTAACACTATAACCTCTGTAAGGTATATGTATTTTTTTAAACAAAAGTATTAAATCTCACTATACCATACAACTAGAGTCAAGGTCATTAAATATTTAATAAGGAAAATTCATGAAAACAATTTACCATAGGGCAAAAAAAAATATTAAAAAATGGACTGAAACATATCTCATAAAGCAGGAAAAAGAAAATATTTACCCGGAATAAGTTCCATGATGATGTAGATAGGTTGTCTTTGTGTGCAAACTCCTATAAGCTTGACAATATTAGGATGGTCATATTGTTTGAGTATTCTGGATAGAAGAATAAATTATATTACTATAATTATATGTTATATAGCTTATACATGTAATATTTTATTATTAAATATTTAAATATATTATTAAATTTATAATTTAAATTAACACACACAAAAACTAATTATTTACTCTATAGGCAAAGGCCTTAACATCAGATAACCTGAATCTGAAACTCTTATTCTGCTGTTTCATAGCTGTAAAACTTTAAACAAATCAATTAACCTTTCTGGGATTCAATTTCCTTATTTGTAAAACAAAGGGATGGGACTATATGACTATGAAGGTCTCATATCTTTATGTTTATATATAAATGCATGCTTATGTTTATAGTTTTATGTTTGAAGATTGATAATCTAAAATACAAATCCTGGTTTCTCCAGGCTGTCTGGTCCTCTTTCCACTGTACTTGGTACCATGATTCATTCTTAATATTTACTCAATTGATATATGGTTGGTTGTCACATTAAAAATAATTAGTTTGAGTTATGCATAAAATCCTATAGAACATATGCTTTCACAAAATCTGACTTTGAATCACATAATTATATACAAGTGAAACTGAAAATTGTGTATTCATCTTGAATTACAAGATAAACATGAATTTAAAATGTAATACTGTTTTTAGAAAGTTTGACACCATAATGTATAAAATAAAATACACGGCATAGTGACTAGAGCTAAATTCAAACTCCAAAAGCCCCAGGTTTAAGTCTAATTTTTAATACATCCTGCCTGTATTACTCTGGGCAAGTTACTTAACCTCTCAGCATTCCAGGAATTTCTCCAAGGCTAGAAATTGTAGGCAGACCTGCATTAGTAGTGTAAGGTTCTCACTAGCTATTTCCTAAAACAATGAAATTATGGGGATTACCATCTACCCCAAATGAATCTCCCCTTATTTCTGCCAAAAGAAAAATGCTGCATTAAGCACAGGGCTTCACTTTGATAAAATTTAATGCTTATAATAATAATAATAAAAAAATCATCACCAAAAAAAAAAAGAACTTAGACAAACACTATGGGAACTGAGATAATCTGAACTGGAAGAAAAGAGTACATTCTTTTCAATTCTGTGAAAAATTAAAAGTAATGATACTAAAATTTGATATTAATAGTTTATCTCAATTTGGAATGAGGAAACATTCACATTGAATAGGAGAAAATTAGCTTAGATAATAGACACTTCCTAATAGAGATCATTATAAACATTGAGATAGGTCACAAATGTCCCTGGTATCTTCAAATGTAGAATACATATCCATACAAATAGAATGAATGAAGCAGGGGTAAAAATAGATAATATTAACTCTGCAAATACTTTCCATTTTTATTATTCCATTGATTCTCTATTATCTTAATTAAAGAGCTCTACTATTTCCAAAAGAGAAAGGACTACAGTATGAATGCAACTATTTAAATTTAGGATCAAAGAAAAAATTTTAAATGTATATATAAATATATGTATAGATAAACACACACATATACATAAATACATATATATATATCTACATATATGTATATACATATTAATACCAAGCAAAGAACTGAAAAATATTTTAAGAATGATAACATATTGTGACTTTTAAGTAGAAAGACAGTATAGGAATAATCATTTCATAACGGTTCTTAATCTTTTTTGTGTCAGAGGCATCTTTACAGGGTGAAGCCTAAAGAACCCTTTCTGAGAATAATTGTTTAAATGAATAAAATAAAATAATATTATAAAGAAAGTCAAGTATATTGATAGTTATCAATATTTTAGAAAACAAGGTCATAGTTAAAAACTACTCTAGAAATTTTTTTTTAAACTTTATAATGTTTGATTTTAATATCAAATCTCAGTTGGTGGGCAACAGTTTTCTAGTAAGAACAGAGATTCCATTAATCAACCAGCATGATATCAACACATAAAATTAAATGATTCTCAAAACACATAAAACATTTGAGTCCATTAAAGGCTAAAAAGTTTATTAAGTTATCAATGTTAAAATAATACACTATCAAATCATAGAGCAGAAAATTAGTTAAATATTTGTACAAATAATTCTGCAGCTAACATTATGACTAGAAAAAAACAAATAGTAAATTAATAACAGGTTGCCAAATTTTCTAATACATAATGATGTTTATCTTTTTACTCCCTTCAGAAAACATAATTTTCTTTACATACTATATTGTAAGCATGTTAAACAAAGTTTCACAATTTTTTTCTATAAACTACTAATCAAATGCATTACTTTTTATATCCCATAGATAACATCATTCATTTTTAGAGAAGCTACTCTTGGCCCCCAAAAGATCAAAGGATTAACTGAAATGAAACAAATTATCAAAATAAAAATGTACCTATAAATATGTTCAAGGAAACATAACTGTGCAAGGAAAAATTTTAAAACTTATAACCCAGGTAGAAATACAATGAAAGGAAAAAAAAAAGTCCCTATCACAGACTAATGGAGGAAAAAATAATAACATAAACAACTAGATGCATGCTATGTATAGAAAAAATAATATGTAATCTCAGAAGAAAAGATTTCTCAGCTGGAGAGACTAAGAAAGGTATCTTCTATAAAGTTACTTGAGTTGAAACTAAATTTGTGGAAGAAGATGGGAGAGCATTCCAAGCACTGGGAAGTATACAGTCAGTGTAAAGGCAGAAAGAAGATGGAGTACCATGTTAAAAAGAACAAAAAGTAGTTCAGTATATCTGAGCCATACAGAGAAGGAAAGAAACTGGAAGAAGATTAGAAAAGTCGAAAGGGGTCACATTATGAAGAGCTTTAAATACAAAACAGAGTATAAACATTTCAGTGTGATAAGAAACATAAATGTATAGTTACCTAGGAAGCATGCATATTTAAAATGTGAAAAGAATGTCTACACTTCTACAGGAATCTTTAAAAGTCTGGCAGGACTGTTAGGAAAAATCGTTCAAATATATAAAAATTCCAGTACATTCCACTGTGAGAACCTTAAGCCTGGATTGTCTTTTTAAAAATCTTCTTAGAAAAAACTTTCAAGGGAACAAAAAAGTCTCAAATTCTCCACTAAGTTGTAAGTGAATAGCTGCATAAATGTGAATATCCCTAGCACTATAAAGACAAATTTACCAGGTTTTCCTATAAGACAAGGACCTCAATTTACATTTAAACTAAGAGATATTGTATGGGTTATTTAAAAAATTAATCCAAAAAGAAACAGATAATACTAATAATAATAGGTCCTAACACTTTGAGATTTACAAAGCATATTACAAATATTTCATTTTATCTGCACAGTAATCCTGGGTATAGGTGTTAATATTAGACTCATTTTACAGATGAGAAAACTGGAGCATACTGGTTAAATGACTGGCTTAGAGACACAAGCAAGTTTTGAGGGAGGATTTGAATTCAGGTCTGTCTTGACTCCAGGTCTACTGTGTGATCTAACTTCCCTGAAATAGAAAGAATCAAATATAATAAAGTCTTGCCATCATATTTTTTGAGAGGGAAAAATGTGTTGCTATTACTTAAACATTTTTTAATTGTACTTAGTGTTGACTGTACCAACAACTAAACAGTTTTAACATTTTACATGATAGGGGAATGTGAAATAGAACATGCAATTTTACTTAAAAGTAGAAAGAAGTTAACATAATTAGCAAGGGGAATTGGGAAGGATAAAATTGAAAGGTTAATGAAAAGGAAGAATTCAAGTAGAAAGAAGAAAGGAACTATGGCTTACTGGAAATGTGAGTTAGGAAAACATGACAAAAGAATTGATGTCTAGTTCTAATGAAATGATACAAATGTAACAAACATTTAAATAAGTGCAAAAACTTATACAGCTCTACATAATGATGTATAAATGAGATTGTAATGGTCTTATTCAATTAAAATAAACTCGCAAAGTCCATATTAGGTGTTATTTAACAGTTGAATTATTTGACTATAATTATCTAATTATTCAGTTAAGTCTGACTCTACATGATCCCATCTGGGGCGTTCCCTGCTGAAAATATTAGAATTGTTTCTTCTCCACTTCATTTTTACAGATGAGGACATGGAGGCAAACAAATTAAATATTTTGTCCAGGGTCACACAGTTATTAAGTGTCTGAGACCAATGAATTTAAACTCAGGGTTTCCTGACAACAGGCTACACTATCTACCACTGCACCACCTAGTTCATCTCTAAACACGTTATTGATTTCTATCAGAAGTAGTACCAGATTTTAGAAAGACATTTATTAGATTCACAAACCATTGAGCAAATCACAATTCAAAGTGCCTTAAATATTACATCAAAATGAATTACTCAATATTCCATCAACAAAATTATGGTTCATTTAACAGAACTCACTTGGCCTCCTGTAAAAATTTTATTTTCAGTTCCTGAGGAAGATCTTCTTTACAAGTTTTTACAGCAACAGGAGTTTTATCCTTTAATGTTCCCTTATACACTTCACCAAAATTACCCTGAAAATGAAAATGTATTTACTATTAAAAATAAGCTTTTGATAATTCAAGAACATAATTTGCATTATTATCATGATTTAAAGTTAGATTTAGTCAGATATTTGGGTGAAAAAAAATTTGGAATAGTTTCCATTCTTCACCCACCTAGTTTTATACCAATATCTTACAAAACAAAAGTGAAAAAAGAATTGGGGAAGAAAAGTGAGAGAGATTTAGAGGAAAAGGAGGAAACTAAAAAAGCTTTGTCCAAGAAGTTAAAATTTCACTTTCTCTCAAACCTCAAACTCTAATAGCTTTATTTGAAAAAACATTCTTTAAATACTAATTCAAATTAGTTTTAGTTGAATATTCTATTGGTTTCAAAGTGTTGAAGTAAATAGATGATTAAAACAGCGAGTTATTTTGGAAAAGTCAGAATTTACCACCCATTCAATAGGATGATTGTTGCTGTTGTGAATATTTAAGATAAGATTTTTGCTGTCCCTATCAGAACTTTAAGAACTTTTCCAAAATTTATCACTGACTTCACATCATTACACAAATATTGAAAAAAATCAAGATTTTTAAGTAAAACATTGAAGTATTAGAGACCTAAGTCAATTTTTCTAAAATGTGTGGGAAAAGTATCTCACTTAGGAGTTGCTATTTTTCCCCTAAATTTCACATATATGCATAGGTGTGTATATTACAAACACACATACATACATATAATATACACACATACATTCACCCATAAAATGAAGAAAAAAAAATTAAACATAATTTACGGATGTCATAAAACAAGGATAAATTTTAAGAAGTTGTACTCCAAGGCTCTAAAATAGATCTTCTATTCTTCTTTATCTAAATATATAACCTAAGAGCTATAAACTTAATTTTTTCTCTTTACTTGTTTTATTACATCTTAAGTTCTAAACGATTTCCCTAATCCACCTCAGCTCATACTAGAAAAAGCCATCATTTGATGCAGTTTTATAAATGTATGTAAAACCATACAATGCATACTTTAGCAGTTCTTTCTCTGGAGGTATATAGTATTTTCTTTCATAGGCCCTTCATATTTAATTTGAGTATTTATAGTACTCAAAAATAACTTGGTTATTCACAATTCTATGAATACTATTGCTATTACTATACAAAATGTTCTCTTGGTTCTGCTTACTTCACTTTTCACCATTTCATGCAAGTTTTTTTTTTCATGTTCTTCTAAAAGCAGCCAGCTCATCATTTCTTATTGTTTAGTAGCATTCCATAACAATCATATTAACAATTTGTTACCAATTTCGGAATTAATGAGCAATATCTCAATTTCTAGTTCTTTGATACCCAAAAGAGAACTGCCATAAATATTTTGAACATATAAGCTCTTTTTTTCTAACCCCAATCACCTTGGGAAACAGACCTAATAGTGGTATTGCTGGATCAAAGGTCGCAGTTTTATAACTTTTTTGGGCATAATTTCAGATTGTACTCCAAAATGGCAGAATCATTTCAGTTATACCAATATAAACTTAATTTTTAACTGGTTTTCTTTACAACAAATTTTATTATATGAATTTTTAAAAACTATCAAGAAGGGACTCATAGGCTTCATGAAACTGCCAAAGGTGTCCCATGGCATTGAAAAAGTTTATCAAGGTCATCTAGAACACTACAAAATTTATTGTAACCAACTTTTAATTACTTAGGAATTATCAATAGTTTTTTGGAGTAAGAGTTTACTTTCAATCCATTTTGACAACTTTAATAAGTACTTATTTTGTAAATAGAATGCTTCTAGGAACAGGGATTAAAAAGATCCAATTTTCAAAGGGGTTTGATTACGAATTTTTTTGTTATATAAGGCAATTTTGATTTGGGTCATATGGAAGTAAAGAAATGGGAATGATATAAAATGAGGAATTTATTCTAGTTATTGGAATAGTGTGAATAAAGATATAGAGATGGAATAATAGTAAATAAAGGTATAGGATAAGAGTAGTCTAATTATCTAGGAACTTAGGAAACTAGATAAAAGTTGCAGCTAGAGAAGAGGCTGAAACTAATGAAATCAATGATTTCAAAGTTTTAATTTTAGTTGTTATTCTTGACTTTCATTCCCTTTAAAAATACATACATACATATGTTACATATATATGTAAATGTTATCTATAAAATATCTGCATATCCATAATATACTAAATTCTAAAATAAAGACACTAAAATAAGAATGATTATGGAGTCAGGGGACTTGAGTTCAAACCCCATTTCTGATGCTGCCTGTGTGGTTACATACCACCAGTCAGTCAATCTTTCTGGGTCCTGATTATTTTTTATCTTTAAAGGATGGTCTATAAAAGAGTTCCTGTCTAGCCTTAGATCAATGATATTATTATATGATCCATTTGCTACAAGGATATTAAGAAATCTCAAATAAGAGATGCATTTATTTATCATCTTGGAGCTGATGATTCTCAGATTTATTTATCTAATCCTAAACTTCCTACTGACTTTCAATCTCACATCTTTAACTGCCTGTGTCCTGAACTAAATATGCAGAAATCTTTAACTTAATGTGTCTAAAACTGCCCCACCACCACCTTCATTTCTTCTATTCCTAAATTTCCTACTACTATTGAAGACACCTAGTAACTGAGGCTTAGGTGTCATCTTCAACCCCACACTTTCCTATCTCTCATATCCAATATTATGGCCAAAACTGTCAATTCCACCTTTCTAACATTCTTTTGGTGACTGCCCTGAGGTAAGCCCTCATCACCACAAGCCAGGATTATTTTAATGACCTGCTTGCCACCTTTTGAGTCCATCCTACATTTAGCTGCCAAAATGATCTTCTTGAAGCTAATGTCTAATCACATCCCACAGCTTATAATTATACTATTTGATGAGCTCCAGTGGCTTCCCATGATCAAATGTAAAAAATCTTCTGTTTGGCTTTTAAATACTTTCATAACCTACCCCGTTTCTTACCTTTCAAGTCTCCTTACATATTTCCTACTTCCCATTTATACTTTGTTACAATCACACTGATCTCTTTACTATTCTTCACACAAGGTATTTCATCTATCGACTCTAGGAAATTTCACCAGTTTTCTCTTATGTCTGGAGACTTATTTCTCTCTCCTTATTATCTCTGTCTCTTATTCTTTCTGGTAATTTCCATCTTCTAAAAGGATCCTTTTCCAAACCTTAATATTGTTAGCACCTTTTTTCTCATAATTATTTCCATTTATCTTGTATGTGTCTTGTTTGTACGACACAGTTATTTGCATACTGTCTCTCCAATTAGAGAAGCTGTAAGCTTACTACTTGTAAGCTCACTGAGAGTAGCCACTGTTTGCCATTCTTTGCTTGGCACAATGCCTGGCATATAATAGTTAATAAATACTTGTTGATTAACTGACAATATCTATGATTCTGAAAGCTCTATAAGAAAGGTAAATTCCAGGAAGAGGTAGAAATCGTGAACAGAGGTAGGGAGATTAAAAAAAAGACAAAATGTATTTCATGAATGGGAAGCAGCACAGATAAGAACTAGAGATATGTGACAGAAATGCAGGAGATAAAGTTAAAAAGTTCATTTGAAGTCTAAAATATGCTTTACAAAAATGTAAAGGTAGATTTTCTAAATAATTGATGGTTTCTGAGCTGAGGAATAGCATAACTAGTGATTTGGGTAGCACTGGATTCTAATAAGAGAATTTTATAATAACCATGTTACAATAATTCCAAGAAAGATCCTGTTCACTTGATAATTCCATTTTTTATTCACTGACAATCATTATGAAATGGTTCATTTTCTTCTATTTGAAGATATGGAATGATTTTCAACTGTCATATAGGTTTTTGGAGGACAGTCTTTCAAAGAAGATTAATTAAACTTGCTGAAATTGGCACATTCTACTTCTGGTACTATTAAGTTTTTGAAAATTTTTTTTAATGAATTCAATTTTAATTTTACTCCCAAACTGCATTTTAAAAAATAAGATGACTAAATATAATAATTATTAGAGGAATGTTCTTTAATTGAAAAATTTCCCTATTACTGAATATTTCAGCTTGTCACACACTCTCTCCTTGTTTGACAGCTGTTTTATATGTATTATAATAATTAATTTTTTATTTTCCATTCCTTTATCATTCTAAATTTTCCACAGTATCTTATGATTCAAGTACTTGAAGACAATGAATGTATGCTTCCATGAAAAATGATTAAGGAATAGAAAGCAAACATCTATCATTATTCTTTAGTTTGGAGTTCTTCCCCAAATTTTTCAACATCAATAACACAAAGTTATTTGTATGTACAATGGAAATTTTGTGTCTTAATTTTATGAATTTATTAAATAGCTTATATCTTGAAAAAATATTTTGACCACACTTTTAGCAGTAATTTAACAAGCCCTTCCTTGGTCCCTATGATAAGCCAAGTACCATAAATAATTTCATAAAAGTTATATTTCCTGAATAGCTAATTTATCACATATTATTAATATCTACCTTACATATTATACCTTAACTACAAGACATTAATAATTTATAGATGAGATTGTTTGCCTTTCAAAATTTTTACTGTAAAATTTTTTGAAATTTTACACTGTCTTGAATTTCATATCATGAAAATAAAATCAATCAAATCTTTTTATAGAAACACATCTAATGAAATAAATCAATATTTTAAATAAATTAACATTTAAGCATTATAACTGAAGTATAAACAAAGGAATATTTAATTTGCATTCATTTTCTTCCATTCTCACTAGTTTTTCTTCCATTTCTTACTGAGCAATAACATATGCATTGGAACTTCCTTATAAAGTTAGTGTTGGGGAAAAGGAATAGTCCAATCATATAATTTTTCTGTAATATACAGTTTCTATATTTTTATATAGCTTGACTACTGTGTTAAAAAATGCATTGCTGCATATATATGTCTATTCATAATATTTTTGTTAAAGGGTCCAGATGTGATTTTATTGATATGGGAAAATCCCATTCATGAACTTCATTCTAGGAGAGCTCCCACTGTTCTGCAACTTACAGTCTTAGTTGACAATTAGTGCCATAAAGGCAGTATGTATTAGACACAGGACTTGAATTTAGATCTTTCTAATTTGACACTGGCCCCCTTAACACAAAACTGTTTCTTATCTTGAGATGATTTATATTTAAAACCTTTATCCAATCTGATGATATAATTTGATACAATATAGAATTTTAAAAATTAAAGTGTTTAATGCATTGTTGATGGAATTGTGAAATGATACATCTACTCTGGAGACCAATTTGCCTGGTTATCAAACTGTGTATATGACCTTTGATCCAGCAATGTGCCCAAAGAGATTATAGAAGAGGGAAAAACACCCACATTTGCAAAAATGTTTGTAGCAGCCCCTGTTTGTAGTAGCAAGGAACTGGAAAGTCAGTTGGAAAATAGCTGAATAAATTATGGCAAATTAAGTAATAAAAAATTATTGTTCCATAAGAAACAATCAACAAGATGTTTTTAGAAAACCTTGAAAAGACTTATGAACTGATGCTTAGTAAAGTGAGTAGAACATCAACAAATATATGATGATCAACTGTGACAGTCTTGGCTCTTCTCAACAATGCGGTATTTCAAAGTGATTCCAATAGACCTGGGATGGAAAATACCATCTGCACCCAGAGAGAGAACTATGGAGAATGAATATAGATCAAAGTACAGTATTTTTATCTATTTTTCCTCTATTGTTGTTGTTGTTTTTTCTTTCTCATGTTCTTGGGTTTTTTTCCCTCCATTTTGGTGTGAATTTTTTTTTTTTTTTTTTTTTTGCTTAACACAACAAATATGAAATATGTTTAAAAGAAATGCACATATTTAACCTATATCAGATTACTTGAGGAGGAGAAAAGAAAATCTGGAAAATAAAATATTGCTAATATGAATGTTGAAAATATCTTTACATGTAATTGGAAAAATAAAACAGTATTGAAAAATTTTTTTAAAAATTAAAATTAAAAATGTTAATATTTTGTTGGAATCTTTACAAACTGTTAAGCCATTGGAGTTGATTTGATCTTAGAAGATATTTTGGCCAGAACTTGAAACAAATTACTAAGTACAACTGATGGAAACAATGCTTGTGTTCATACCTTTAGAGAGCTCATAAGTATCTAAGTACTGAATGGAGTTCACATGTTTGGGAGAATTCAAGGCTGGCTTAGTCTGAATTCACACCTCCCTTGAAGTTCTTAGGACCAGAGAGCACTCTGGAAGATAACGCAGAATCCCTCTCCCTCCAGAAGGTGGAGTTAACCTTTGGGAGATCACATATATAGGGAGCTTTTGAAGCTTGAGCTTAGTTGTTCTTGTGGGACTGACTTGAGTTAGTTACTTGAGGGAGTTTTCTAACATCGACTGGGGTCAGAGATGGAGACTCTGGAAGAAAGCCTACAAGCCCTATCTTCGAGGCAAGAGAGATTCATCGTATCTTCTACTTTGATGCTGGCTGGAGGCTGAAGAAAGCAGAGGCAGTAGCCAAGGACAAAGCTGCAAGATCTCTTTTGAGCCAGGCAGAGAGATAAGCCTCAACTAACTGGGATAATTTGGTAGGAGAAATAAACGTTTGCATTTTTATCAGCTGGCTGCGATTTTGGAGTAATTATTTATTTCAACTGAGAGTAAGGCTGCCTCCAGAAAACCTTCACAATATTTAATTCATAAAACTATTTCTGGTATATAACCCAGAAAGAGAAAGAAAGAATAAAGAATACAATTTGTTTAATATACCCTACTTCTATATAAGATCTTTCATTACTTCACTTCTACTGTGGCACTATTTTAAAGATACACATTTGTATTTGTAATATATCTTTTTCTTGTGTTTCTTTGAAAAAATTATGTAAATTATCTTTTAAGCTATTATGAAACTTTAAATTATTACTCACTTTCAATACAGTTGTTTTAATAGGCAAATATACCAAAAGTGAACTATATGTATGCATTCATATATACATATACATCACCAGATATGTTATTATGCTTTCGTTCATTTGTTTCAAATACACCTTTTTTTTTTAATAATAACTTTTTATTGACAGAACCCATGTCTGGGTAATTTTTTACAACATTATCCCTTGCACTCACTTCTGGTCCAATTTTTCCCCTCTCTTCCTCCACCGCTTCCCCTAAATGGCAAGCAGTCCTATATATGTTGAATATGTCGCAGTATATCCTAGATACAATGCAGAACCAAACAGTTCTCTTATTGCACAGCAAGAACTGGATTCAGAAGGTAAAAATAAAAACTGGGAAGAAAAACAAAAATGCAAACTGTTTACATTCATTTCCCAGTGTTCTTTCTTTGGGTGTAGCTGCCTCTGTCCATCATTGATCAATTGAAAATGAATTAGGTCTCTTTGTCAAAGAAATTCACTTCCATCAGAATACATCCTCATACAGTATCGTTGTTGAGGTATATAATGATCTCCTGGTTCTGCTCATTTCACTTAGCATCAGTTCATGTAAGTCTCTCCAAGCCTCTCTATATTCATCTTGCTGGTCATTTCTTACAGAACAATAATATTCCATAACATTCATATACCACAATTTACCCAACCATTCTCCAATTGATGGGCATCCATTCATTTTCCAGTTTCTGGCCACTACAAACAGGGCTGCCACAAACATTTTAGCACGTTCAGGGCCCTTTCCCTTCTTTAGTATCTCTTTGGGGTATAAGCCCAGTAGTAGCACTGCTGGGTCAAAAGGTATGCACAGTTTGATAACTTTTTGGCATAATTCCAGATTGCTCTCCAGAATGGTTGGATTTGTTAATAACTCCACCAACAATGCATCAGTGTTCCCAGTTTTCCCACATCCCCTCCAACATTCATCATTATTTTTTCCTGCCATCTTAGCCAATCTGACAGGTGTATAGTGGTATCTCAGAGTTGTCTTAATTTGCATTTCTCTGATTAATAGTGATTTGGAACACTCTTTCATATGAGTGGTAATAGTTTCAATTTCATCATCTGAAAATTGCGTGTTCATATCCTTTGACCATTTATCAATTAGAGAATGGCTTAGTTTCTTATAATTCTCTATATATTTTGGAAATGAGGCCTTTATCAGAACCTTTAACTGTGAAGATGTTTTCCCAGTTTGTTGCTTCCCTTCTAATCTTGTTTGCATTAGTTTTGTTTGTACAAAAGCTTTTTAATTTGATGTAATCAAAATTTTCTCTTTTGTGATCAATAATGGTCTCTAGTTCATCTTTGGTCACAAATTTCTTCTTCCTCCACAGGTCTGAGAGATAAACTATCCTATGTTCCTCTAATTTATTTATAATCTCGTTCTTTATGCCTAAATCATGGACCCATTTTGATCTAATCTTGGTATGCGGTGTTAAGTGTGGGTCCATGCCTAATTTCTGCCATACTAATTACCAGTTAGCCCAGCAGTTTTTGTCAAATAATGAATTCTTATCCCAAAAGTTAGGATCTTTGGCTTTGTCAAACACTAGATTGCTAGAGTTGACTATTCTGTCTTGTGAACTAAACCTGTTCCACTGATCACCTAATCTGTTTCTTAGCGAATACCAATTGGTTTTGGTGACTGCTGCTTTATAATATAGTTTTAGATCAGGTAAAGCTAGGCTACCTTCATTTGATTTTTTTTTTCATTAATTCCCTTGAGATTCTCGACCTTTTATTATTCCATATGAATTTTGTTGTTATTTTTTCTAGATCATTAAAATATTTTCTTGGAAGTCTGATTGGCATAGCACTAAATAAATAGATTAGTTTAGGAAGTATTGTCATTATTATATTCGCTCGGTCTATCCAAGAGCACTTAAAATCAAATACACCTTAATGAATTTTAGGACATAAGAAAAAAAATCAGTTTTGAAGAAAAAAAAGAAATCTTAAGACTTTACTACCAATATAAAATACAAATTTGAATTGAATTTTTTAAAGTTAACACATTTAATTATTTACCTTGCCTAGTAGTTCTCCCAATGTGACATCTTCATGACTAAGAACCCATTTCTTATCCTATATAAAATAAAATAAAACAAAATACTTGTTTAACCCACTGAAGAATATATTTCCTAGAATAGAAGGCGTATTTGAGTCAGGGGGAAAAAAAATCTAAGAAGGTATAACCTTTGGAGAATAAAATAGATTTAAGAAACACTGTTGCTCAATAGGATATTAAACTCTACCTTATGGTAAATTTTGATCACTTGACTAAACAACGTGCTAAATAGCTTTAGCATAATAAATGGCATACATCCTAGCAAGCATAGGTCATAGTAAAGAGGCAGTGAGGTCAAAATGTAGCATGCAAAAGGGAAAGCAATATGAAATTTGTCTGAAAATACAACTGGAACTAGATTATAAAATGAGACTGGGGGGGTTAATTTGAGGTTCAGAGTTCTGACCTGCAATAGGCTAAGCAGATTGGTGTCTACCACCAGCATCAATATGGTAAGCCCCCAGGAGTAGAGGGAGGGATGGGCATCAGGTTTGAGAGCAGAACAGTATCAGGCTGCAAACAGCAGATCAAAACTGTGAAGTCTTTTAAAAAATAGAGCAATAAAAATAATCCCAGGGAAGATATTTTATATATATATATATATATATATATATATATATATATATATATATATATATATATATATATATAGTAGAGGTTAAGAAAAGAGGGAAAGGAAGGCCAGTAAAAATGATCTCAGTTTTATAAATATGTTGAATTTGAAGTAACAGCAGGAGATCCAAATAGACTTTGTTCAATATATGGCTGAGCAGGTACACAAGCTCAGAAGTTGAGAAAAGGTCAAAGATGGTAATATAATGTCAGTAGACAATAGGTATGACCAATGAAATTATTAAATGGATGATATTCTTGAAGGAATCTGTAAAACCAAAGAATATCAAGAGGTCTGAGAAATGAACTTAGGAAGCACTCACTTTACAAGTTTTGTGAAAAAAAAGAAACAATAAAAGAAGCATAGAGAAAAACAGAAAAGGGTAATACAATTAAATCAAAGAAGACTAATAAGAAAAAAGCTTTGGATTTGGAAATCAGAAGATTTGGGGAAATACAACCCAGGTAAGAAGAACCACCTTATGTTTCCTTTCTATAATACTCCAAATTCAACTTCAACTCAAAGGAACCTACCTAAAACTTTTGGAGCAGTTATACTTTAAAGAATCTTTCTAGTGATGGTATTGCTACATTCAAAGGTGTCCATTATACTACATTTCCTTCCGACCAACTTCCTTTTCTTTCTATCATCCAAAAATAAAAAGTTGGGTTTTAAAAAAATTTTTTTTAATTAATACTTAAGGGAAGTAAAAAGATGAAATAAAAACAAATTTATAGAGTTCAGAATAATTAAGTTATAAAACAAAGGAATTGTATCAATCTGATTATTATCTGACAAAAATCTAATTAAAGAGGATTAAGAAGAGAACAAATGGAAGGACAAAGGACAAAAACCCATTACAATGGGTCCATGACAATAGGGACCTAAGACAGGAGGCAAAAGAAGCAACAATGTCAAATTAAATAAACTGTACAAATCCTTTGTACATCTGAAACACATTGAAAATTAATTTTGATTTAATAGGACATGATTTGATATTTTAGATACATATATATATTACATAATTTTAAAATTATTTCTATATAATGTTATCCAAGAAAAATGGATTATAGTTAATATTGGCATTATTTTAGCTATAAGTATGTAATAATTCTCAATTTAGAGCATACTTGTTGTTTATCACTTTTAATTATCTAAAAATACTGAGTTGTGATTTCCACGTTAAGCCTTTTGTTTTTTGTTTTTTGGTTGTTGTTTTGTGAGGCAATTGGGGTTATGTAACTTGCCCATAGTTACACAGTAGTAAGTGTTAAAGGTCTGAGGTTGGATTTGACTTCAGGTCCTCCTGACTCCAGAATCAATATTCTATTCACTGCACCATATGAGTTTGATCTTAGGAAAAGTACATATTTTGATATCTTTTTTCTTTTTTGCAAACATACCTAATATTTTCTTCAATTACATTTAAAATATTTTTTATCTTAACCATTATATCATAATGGAGTTCACTAAAATGTTTATCAATCCTAATATTTTAAATTTTTTTATTTTATACATTCAAAATAAAAAAATTAGTTGGAAAATATGATAGCATTGGGCAGCTAGGTGACACAATGGAAAGAACACTGGAGCTGGAATCAGACCTGAGTTCAAATCTGTCCTCAGACTTGACACTAGCTCTGTGAACTTCTGTAAATCACTTAATCCTGATTGCCTCAAGAAAAAAAAAAAGGAAAAGAATATTTAGTATTATTAACTATATAGAAAAGGCATACAATAATTAGGATGTAAATGACCATGAAGCAGAAATGTGGCTCAATTGGCTATAACTTTTTAGTGTAGAAATGGAGCAAGTACTAGTTTCTACATTATTTAATTTGTTTATACACATTGTTATATTTATACAGCGTCCCAAAAGTCTTAGTGCAATTTTAAGTTAATAAGACTTAAATGATATCAAAATACATTTCATAGGGGAAAAATTGGTAGATAAGATGAAAAAAATATCCTTCTATATAGGGGTCCCTAAAGTATTCATGTGGTTTTAATCTGTGATGGCTTTAAGCTATGAAGGCTTTAAAATTGCATTAAGACTTTTAGGACACTCTCTATAGCAAGTGTTCTTCCACTGATCAACCTTTTCCCCCCTATCAAATGTCTAACTAAAATTAATTTAAGAAAAAAATAATTTAAAGAACCAAATCATTATAATTTTGACTTAACTATGATTCAGTGAACAAAAGGGACTTAATCTTTGAACACTAATATAAGTATATTATGGAAATAGCCAAAAACACTGGAAAGCAATTAACATTTTAAATTTTTTTTTAATTAAATCTTCCAAAATTATCTCTGCCTATAGAAGTCATTCAAATTGGTGAATAAATACAGGAAATAAGAGGCATCTCCTTCGCTCACCAACTGAAGGGAAACTATTACCTTCAGTACTGGTTGTAGATAACAAGTCACTAGTTTGGTACACAGGAAGAAGACATTATTTTTGTTTATGAAGTCAATCTATTTTATCTAAACATCACTGAGAAGAATGCAGATAAATTCTACAATATAACTTTAAAAGTCTTTGAAGCTATTTTTAATCTTTTTTTAACTGAGAGAATTAAAAAAAATAAGTCAAGATGATTAGAAAAATAGTACAAATTCTATTTAGATATCTATTCAGTTCTTCACAATAAAAACCCATCCAAAGAAAAAGTTTTTGATAATCCTCTTGAAGAGTATAACTTTTATTTCTATCTATCTGATCCACACTGAGGATTAAAATTAAAAGCATTTCTGTTTTATTTATTTTTAATTTGATCAGTTATATAAGTAAATAAGGAAAATGAATTAATCATGTCTTTTAAAACAAAATTTCATTTTTGAAATTTTAGTTTACAAAACAATAAGAATCAGATGACTTGAATTCAGTCCTCACTTTTCCATTTATTAACAGCATAACCCTTGAAAGTCATTTAACTTCTCTGTGACTCAGTTTCTTAATCTATTGAAAAAGATTAATAATGTTTATATTACCACACAATTGTTTACAGTTAAAAAAACGCCATGTAAATGTAAGTTATTTTATAATATTTGTTTCAAAATAGCAATTATGACATACTTTCTAATAATGGAACTGTGAGAAACAATACAATGTAGGCCCACTGTGGAAATTTAGTCAAGCAGCCTCAATTATTCCATGTGATTATAAGTCTACACCCATAAAGGTAGCACTACATTATAGTTCTTTGATAATATATTTTTTAAAAGCACAAAGTAAAATAATTACTTTCACTGACTCATCCTTCCCAAAGAGGTACCATAAAATGAATTTCTTCCTTTCTTTCTTTCTTTTTTTTTTCCTGAGGCAATTGGGGTTAAGTGACTTGCCCAGGGTCTAGGAAGTGTTAAATGTCAGAGGTCACATTTGAACTCAGATCCTCTTGACTTCAGGGCTGGTGCTCTATGCACAGCACCACCTAGCTCCCCCAATGAATGAATTTCTTAATAGTGACAGCATGATATTTTGAAGTTTTTATTTTTAAGCTTCCGAAAAATTAATAACTCTTAAAATTAATAGCTGAATAAAATTTCACAATGTATAACATTATTAAAAACTGTAATCTTACCAGTATTTATACTGGAAAATAAATGCATGTCTATTTTTACATAGAGATTTTCAGGAAGCCTGTTTCATTATACCAGCTTAGAACATTTGTTTCACTCAAGATTTCAATCTCACAACATTTTTAAAGCCAAAAGATTATTCAGAATTTGATCAGCTTTCTCAATGAATTTATAAAATTTTTACAGTAGATAAGAATATGTAAGATGGATTGCTTTGTTGGAACACTTTTTAGAAACTTTCAGTAACTAAACAAAATGCTACATTGCATTAAGTTTGTATAATTCAAGAGTTATTTACAACCAAATATTTTCTATTTATGAAAGATTTAAAATAATCATCTGTACAACATCTTATCTACTTCATTTTTACCTCATCCTCTTTCACCAATTCCTAATTGTTTTTATTTTTATTCATGCCATATATATACCCACATCTTTTCCAAAGAAAAAAACTTCTGTTTTCACTAGCAAAATATAAACTAGAAGTATCAAATATTAATTAAACAAAAGGTCCTAGAAGAAGTGTTTGTCCTACATTCACTAATGCTTATGGTTTTAGCTTTAGAACTTGTTTTGTATTGAAAATTATAGCCAACCACTCTGCAACAGAGCAGGCATTATCTAAGATTTCTTATAATGGATCAGACATTATATATCTATTCTCTTTCATATAAGTACACATACCTGTGTTTCTACAAGTTAGCTGAAAAGATATATGAGTCAAAGTTTTCATCTTAAAGCTCTACTTTTCTTAGTCAAATTCCATGAAAAAGCTGTCTTGTACTCTTGGCCTTTTCTTCTGTCACTTACACCTGAGCTCTTTACAATCTAACTTTAGACTTCATCTCTCAAATGAAATTGCTTTCTCCAAAGTGATATCTTAATTGCTAACTCTGATGGATTTTTCTCAGTCCTAATTTTTATCCTATTTTTTGCATTTGACATTATTGACCACCTGTTCCTTTTGGATATTGCCCCTCATCTCTGAGCTTTTGTGACACAACTTTCCACCTCTGAAACTTCTTCATACTCTACTTTGGTGGATCAACATCTAAAAATTACATAGCCAAAGTGTTGTGTTTTCCAAAATTCTCTCCTAGGTCTTTTTTCTCTCCATATTCTCTCTTTGATAACCCCATCAACTCACTAGAGATTAATTAACATTTACATGCAGATGATTCTTACTTATAAATCACTGGTCCTAGTATTTCCCTAGTTCTTTAGTTGACATCACCAGTTGCCTTACTATCTTTCTTTTCCCCTTACATTTTCCTTATTCCAAACATTTTCTTTTCTATCAAAGGCACCACCATATTTAGTCTCTAAGATTCCTAATTTCATCATCATAACCTCTAGTTTAGTCCCCAAATCTTACTGATTCTACTTTCACAACATCTTTCATGTCCTGCTTCTACTCTGAAATCACAATAATCACCTAAATTCAAACCCTTATTAAATCTCACCTAAATTACTGAAACAGCCTCATAATTTATTTCCTACTTTCAAATTTCTCATTCCTCCTATCCATCCTATACAATAATGCCAAATTTTACTTAAACTTACAACTGACCATTTTTCTTCCTTACTTAGTCAACTCCAATGGTTTCTTACTGCCTTTAGGATCAAATGTAAAATGCCTCAATTTAATAGATAAAACCCTTAGGAATCAGATTTTAACCTGAATTTCCAATTTTACTGGAAATTACCCTTTCCACATTTTGTGATCCAACCAATATGACTTTCTCTCTATTCTTTACTCATTAAACTTCACCAGAAGACTGGAAAGCTCATAGGAAATTTATCTGAAAGCTAGTTAAGCATCATGAAATATGCTTAGTGTAACCATAGAAACATTAAATTATTTTACTAGGTGACAGTATGGAAACTGCTGAAGGACTGAATCTATGACAAAGTCTAGAAGGCAAGAAAAGAGAAGACAGTGAGTATCCTTGGATATATGAGGGTATCAAGAGCATCCAGGCTCTACCAGGGAGTGCAGATCAATAGCAGTGACCAGTCAACAAACAATAATTAACAGAGGGAAAGTACTAGAAATAAGAGGATTTGAGAAAGGACTCCCATAGAAGAAGGGATTTTACCTGAGACTTAAAAGAAGCCTAGGGTAAAGATTGAGGAGAGAGAACTTAAAAGAACATATGAAGCCTAGAGTTGAGAGGTGGAATGTATCATTTATGGAACATGAGGGCCAATGCCACTGCAACAAAGACTACATAGTGAAGAAAAAAAGTATAAGAAGACTATGGCTATTGCCATAGTCCAAGCATGAAATGATGAGGGCCTGCACTAGAGAGGTGATAGCATCAAAAATAAAAAGTGGGTGTATTTGAAAGATGTTGAGAACATGAAACTGACAAGTCTTGTCAGCAAATTAAATATAGGGGGAATAAGAATGAGGAATCTATGATGACAATATGAGCCTGAGGGATTGGGAGGAAAGTATTAACCTGGAAAGTAATACAGAAGTAAAGCAAAAGAGAGTCATTTTGGGAAGAAAGATAAAAGAGTTCTATTTTAGTGACTTCAAATATGGAGAAAGGTGAGGAAAGTTAAAAATATTTGGGAAAGAATGAAATATGTAAAAAACTTAAAGATTACACAAAAGCTTTGTCTTTACATCATAAATTCTTTCTTAGAATACTGCCAGATTAATCCTACATCTTTGTATCAAGCCCTAATCTCACTCCAAAAGTCCTGATTACCATACTACTTATTAAATACTATCAACTAGATGCCTCTTGGGCATCTCATGCTCAATATGTCTTAAAGAGAAGCCATTATCTTTCCATCAGAATCATCTGCTTAATTTTCCTATTTTGTCTGAGAGTACTTTCATTTATACAAATAATTAGATTCATGTTTTAAAGTCACCTTTATTTCTTCCCTTTCCTTCACATATAAGCAAGAAGTCAAGTCCTGTGGATTCTACCTCTGTAACATGTTTTATCTACTGCCTCCTCTCCACTCTAGTTTAGGTTCTCAACATCTTTCAATTTGACTACTAACATAGTCTCCTAAATGGTATCTCATCTTCTAGTCTCTTTAATCCGTTCTGAAAAGAGTTAATGAACGGAAACATCTAAAACTAAAGGTCTGATTATGTTACTTCTCTCTCTCTCTCTTTTTTAATCTTTGTAATTATAGTGTTTAGTTCATTTTCATAGAGCCAGCTGTCAAAATGATAACTTTGGCTAATTTTACTCCATTATTCATTCAACTGGGATCTGACAACAAAAACGAGATCATTATCTTTGGATGGCCACTATTAAAAATCTACATTTTTTAAAAAATTAAAGCTTTTTATTTTTCAAAACATATCTATAGACAATTCTTCAACATTAGCCCTTGCAAAACCTTGTGTTCCAATTTCCCTTCCCTTCCCCCATGCCCTACCCTAGATGGTGAGTTGTCCAATACATGTTAAACATGGCAGAAATATATGTTAAATCTAACATATGCATACATATTTATGCAATTATTGTGCTGCACAAGAATATTAGGCAATTATTAAACATTTACCTAATTAGTATGAAAAGTGATACAGTGGGAATGATAAATGTTAATATATTATCAAAGTTATACACAGTATACAACTGATGAATAATACATATATTAGGAAGAATACTCATGTAATATGAATTCTAGCAACAATTAGGAATATATATACTCCAGCAATATGTTATTTCAATGAATCTTGAAAATGGAGATTCTAGCTAAATTAATCACAGTATTTATCATACAAAATTTAAAAGTTGTCCTAAAGTTTATATTTATATCTGAGAACTGTATTTACTATATGAAAGGGAGACACATCAAACATTCTTGTTTTTTTAAAAAAATAGAACATACCTTAACTACAGGGTTCAGCAGGACTACACCTGATTTCTTAGTTATGACTTGCTTTGTTGTATAATGATAATCTATAAGTTGAGGAATGTTTGTAAATCCAGTTCCTTCAAATCGATATAGATTCTGGGAAAGAAAAAATTATATTTTAGAAAATGAAAAGTAAAAAAAATTACAATACAATCATAAAATTTCAGATTGAATAAGAACTTAAGAAATAAGCTATCATAACTCTCATGTATAGAAATTGCAATTTACAAAAATAAAGGTGATCCAGGTAACATAACTAATAGTTGGCAAAGCTGATACTACAAGTCTCCTACATAATCCTTTATTTAACAATGTAATAATGATATTGCAAGTTAATTTTCTAAGTTAGAAATATTTAATATATTAGCTATTTATGCCTTTCACTGAATGCATCAAACTTTTAATAAGTCAATACTTATTAATTCACCTATTAGCAGTTCTTCATTCCAAACTATTATATAAACAATTAATAAGCAAATGTCCCAAATCGGGGGGAAGCTGAGACACTTTAACCTCCATTGTGCTTGTAGCATCAAAGAGGGAAGAATCAGAAATCAAATGACAAGTATCTATTTTTTTAAAAGCTGAAACACTAAATTTCAAGAGGAAGAAAAATGAATAAAATCCCAAATCAATAGAGGGCATTCTAAAATTAGAAAGATTTCATCAAAGAGATTATAAATCTCTCTTAACAAATAATATCCATGAAAAGGTAAATGAACTGATGCCTAATAGAATGTGGAATTCTATAGACTTCTCAGACAACAAGAAAGAAGAAATCTCAAAATGTTTCAAAGAGAAATAAAATTCACAACAGAAATTAAGGATGAATATGGGTAAGAATGTAGAGCTTTCAATGCAGACCAAAAAAAAAATCATAAAAAAACCTGAATCCACAGCAAAGAGTTTTTGTAAAAACACAAAATTGAAAATAACAGGGAGGAAAATCTGAAAAAAAAAGCAAAGTAATATTAAAAGAAAACTATCTTTACATGAACCAGAGTCACTGTCCTTTAAAATAAGATTCACAGGCACAACTTGATGCAATTCTAGGAATAACATGACAACTGAAACACTTAAATATCACAATGTTGAAAAACTTCCCAGAACTTCTGAATATAGAAAACAAACTATAAATCAAGAGAATTCAAAGATTCTACACTTTAAACTTATAGAGTAATTAAATTTAACGATTCCAGTTTTACCAAATTCTGTAAAAAGCAAAGAGAAAAACTTTCAAATGTGAAGAAAAGAAAATCCAAAAGACATAAAAGTTTTCCATGACCACTAAAAAAGACAAAAGAACATGAAATAACAACACATTCTGAAAATAAAGTAGTTCTAGCTGTAAACCAAAATGACATATTCTGTAAAACTGTTTAAGACAGTTTTACAGAATATATCAAACTATCTTAAACATCAACAATAAAAGGATATTCAACAAAAGATAGCCATTTGAGGTAATACTGTCCCTCCCGCCAAAAAAAAAAAAAAAAAAAAAAAAAAAAAAAAAAAAATCAACCTAGATGTAAGCAGATTATTCAACTTGCAAATATTCCAAATGTAATCAGAAGGTAAATAAGTATAATTACCAAGGAAAGAATAAATAATAAAATAATAATGTTTACAATTATTTTTAAAGAAACAGACACATAGTCAAAAAACATCAATAACAAAAAGACTGTCAAAAGCAAAAAAAAAATACAAGGAGATTGAAATGCAAGTAAAATATTAAAAAACTGGAGAGCAGAATTGAAGTATTATTGATTAAAAGAGAATTTTGGCAGAAATGGCTCAAATGACTTTCTCTAGTTTTGAAAAAACTCCTCTGCTGACTTCCTATACTATCTTATCAAGAAGAAAGTAGCAAGAGAACTGGAAAGGCAGAAGGAAGGAAGTGAAACTTTTAGGAAGAATAAAGGTAGAGAATCGCAATGTAATTGAGAAAGGGAAGTAACACTAAAGAATGCATTCATAGTGGAAGAGCTATATGTCAATGATGAGATATATCCTTCATACTCTATGATGAATTGGTACATTAGGAAACCAGTTTTTCTAAGAATTAAATGTAGACATGCTGATCTACAATAAAGGGATTAGAAGCAGCTATTATGAAATGTGAAAAACATGGAGCCAATGATAAGATGGTGAAAGAAATAGAAACAGAAACAAATGGGATCCAAGGACAATATCTACCACAGGGCACTGTTTTGATCCAACATTACCTGCCTCACAAATAAACAGAAGATTGAAACACAAGAATAAAAAGGGATAATACACAAGCAATAATAAAGAAATTGCTAGTAAAGAAAATAAAATGAATTTTTATTAAGCTATTATATTATTTAAATGAGTTTTCAATTAACTTCAGCAGCTTGTTAGCTTATTGCTCATAATTTGTCTTGAGTATAGTTACATTCATGTTAGATAAGCATAAAACTAAGACAGGAATCTTTTCAAAAAGATTTCTATCTTTGCCTTTGCAAGCATATTAATGAATTGCAAAATAAAGTTCCAGAATAGAATAAGTGATGTGAATAAACTACATTAAAAAAAGAAACATAATAAACAAGAAAAACTTGGAGATGAAAAGGATGGTATTTCAAAAATAAACACATAATTGGGGGAGAGAAAAGCCAGCAAAGAAAGGAAGGGGAGCAAATAATTAAATAAATAAATGAAACAATTTAAGTAAAACCTCAAATTCAGGAGGAAAAAATGAAAAGTAGATGGGAGAATTTGAGACAGACAGGAGCCTGTATAAATGTGATTAAATCAGCACTTTAAGCAAAAATTAATCATAGCAGCAAAGTAACTGATATAAAATATTCATTTAAATGCCTATAAAAACTGAAAACTCAAAATAAAGAATACGCTACAAAAATATAAAGATAAAAAAAATAAAAGAATCTCATTAAAGTAAATTCAGTTAGGTATAAAGGAACTACAAAGACAATAGACAGTTGGACTAGGGAGAAAAACTATGGTCCAGATGTATTTAAAGAAAAATTCAGTTCTTTAGGTGGACCAGTGGATAGAGTATCAACTCTGAAATAAAATAGAGGACTTGAGTTCAAATTTGTTCTCAGACATAACACTTCCTAGCTGTGTGACCATGGGCAAGTCACTTAAGCCCAATTGCCTCAGCAAAAAAAAAAAAAAAGAACAATTTAAGTAAAATCAATTAACCAAATATTCTTCAAAATTGAAAAGTAATTTACCAATTTTTTTTCTGAGACAAATATACTCCTGATGTCTAAATTAGGAAAAAGACAAAGTTTAAAAAAGAAAGCCAGAACAGTATCATTAAGGAATATCAATTTAAAAAATTTTAATAAAATCCTAAGCCCCCAAAAAATTTCTAGAAATTTATCCAAAATTTTTTTAACTACAATTATATATTTATGCCAAGGATTTAAGGGCAGATTAATAATGTGAAACAATTAACATAGTCATATTAAAAACAAAAATAAGCCAAACTAGATGATTTCCTCAATAAATGCCGAAAATGCCTTTGTCAAAAAATGCTGATCTATGCTAAAAACTATTCAAAGAATATGCAATGAAGAACAGTTCTTAACATGATTTTAAAAAAATCTAAACTAAAACCTGGCATTATGTAAAATTTAAAAATACTGAAAGCTTTCTTAATAAGCATGAGTATATCTTCTAGTATTTTCCAAGAAGTCAACGTAAAGGAAGGATGTCCCTCATCCCCACTGTTAAGTGTCACAATTCCAGAACAGTAAACAATTTGAGACAATTTGAGAAGGAAAAATGAAAGTATAAAGATAATCAAGGAAGAGATGAAACTAACCTTGTTTGGTTTCTTAGAAAATCATAAAAGAAACTGAAACATGTAATAGTTTTAGTAAAAATAGAATGCCACAAAATAAAGCCACAAAAATGAACAGAATGTCTAACAATAAAAAACCTCAGGAGGGAATAAATAATGCAAGGTGTTTCCCATTCAAAGTAATTCCAAGGGTCGAAAAGTAAAGAGAGCAGAGTGGGAAGAAACAATAAGGCCCAAGTGCTAACTTTCCTAGAAAGTTGAAAAGCAATTGTCCAACATTTTGATTTTCTTTAACAACAAAATTTTGTGAAACATTGCTGTTCTCCCCCATGACTGACATTTAAAACCCAAGTGTCAATCTTATTCTTCCCTCTCACCCTCCCCCACATCCAAGCAGTTGCAAAGTCTTGTTGTTTTGGCCTTCCTAATGTCCCTTCTATATATTTCCATCTCTCATTTGACACTGCTCCTGCTCTCTGGTACAAGCCTTCATTACTTTATGCCTAGATTATTACAATAGCCTGCTAAGTGATCCCATGCATGGCCTTAAGTCTCTCCCTATTCCAATTCATCTTCTACTCAGACATCAAAAAGATTTTCCTGAAAAGTACAGCTATAACTGTACTACATTGCTTTATTCAAAAAACTTGTGATTCCTTACTACCTGTAACATCACATTTAAAATCCTAGTAAATCCAAATACACTCCTAGTAAATCCAAGGATTTTCATTGGGTAACCCCTCATGTGGGTAAATCTCCCAATCCTTGTCTCTAGCTCCTGGCTATTCTGGGCTCCTTCAAGTCTCAACTAAAGCACCGTCTTCTATAAGAAGCCTTTCCTTTTAAAAAAAAATTTTAATAGCCTTTTATTTGCAGGTTATATGTATGGGTAACTTTACGGCACTGACAATTGCCAAACCTCTTGTTCCAATTTTTTCCCTCCTTCCCTCCACTGCCTCCCCCAGATGGCAGGATGACCAGTAGATGTTAAATATATTAAAATATAAATTAGATACACAATAAGTACACATGACCAAACCGTTATTTTGCTGTACAAAAAGAATCAGACTCTGAAATATTGTACAATTAGCCTGTGAAGGAAATCCAGAATACAGGTGGGCAAAAATATAGGGATTGGGAATTTAATGTAATGGTTTTTAGTCATCTCAGAGTTCTTTTGCTGGGCGTAGCTGGTTGAGTTCATTACTGCTCCATTGGAACTGATTTGGTTAATCTCATTGCTGAGGATGGCCAGGTCCATCAGAATTGGTCATCATATAGTGTTGTTGTTGAAGTATATAATGATCTCCTGGTCCTGCTCGTTTCGCTCAGCATCAGTTCGCGTAAGTCTCTCCAGGCCTTTCTGAAATCATTCTGTTGGTTATTTCTTACAGAACAATAATATTCCATAATATTCATATACCACAATTTATTCAGCCATTCTCCAATTGATGGGCATCCACTCAGTTTCCAGTTTCCGGCCACTACAAAGAGGGCTGCCACAAACATTCGTGCACATACAGGTCCCTTTCCCTTCTTTATGATCTCTTTGGGATATAAGCCCAGTAGGAACACTGCTGGATCAAAGGTGTATGCACAGTTTGATAACTTTTTGAGCATAGTTCCAAATTGCTCTCCAGAATGGTTGGATGTATTCACAATTCCACCAACAATGTATCAGTGTCCAGTTTTCCCACATCCCCTCCAACATTCCGAATTATCTTTCCCTGTCATTCTATCCAGTCTGACAGGTGTATAGTGGTGTCTCAGAGTTGTATTAATTTGCATTTCTCTGCTTAATAATGACTTGGAGCATCTTTTCATATGGCTAGAAATAGTTTCAATTTCTTCATCTGAGAATTGTCTGTTCATATCCTTTGACCTAAGAAGCCTTTCCTAGTCTTCATCAAGAACCTTAGTGGTTTTTCCCTGATAATATCCCCAATTTATTCCGATTATATCTTATGTGTACATAGTTATTTGCATGGTATCTCCCCAATTGTGACCTCTTGAAAGTAGGGACAAGTTTTTGGTTTTTTTTTTTTCCCCTTTTCTTTAAAATACAAGTACCTGGTACATAGTAGGTACATAAGAAGTACCTGAATCATCAGGTATTCTGATCAATACCTGATCAACTGATTGAATCATCATAAAACAACAAACATAAGAAGAACATCAAAGTTAGTAATGATTGGGAAATCAAAGGAAAAAACAAAGTGAGTTATTTTTCCAGTTTAGGTTAGCATAAAGAGACAGAAATATGTGGACACTGGGGAAAAAAATCCAAGCTGGAAGGACCTACTCAGAGTATTCTAGGAGAGACTGATTCTACAATTCAGGACAGATAGGAAAGAAAGTTATATAGAAGGGAGAAAAAGGACTCAATTTGCAGCAGTATTACTCTTAAGGTACATATCCTGCTCCATTGGCAGCCCTTTTTGTAGTGGCAAGAAACTGGAAACTGAGTGGATACCTATCAGTTGGAGAATGGCTAAGTAAGTTGCATCAAGAATACACAATGATCAATTCTGATGGATGTGACTCTTTCTAACAATAAGATGATTCAGGCCAGTTCCAATGATCTTGTGGTGAAGAGAGCGGTCTACACCCAGAGAAAGGACTGTGGGAACTGTGTGTGGATCATAACATAACATTTTCCTTCTTTTTGTTGTTGTTTGCTTGTATTTTGTTTTCTTTCTCGTTTTTTTTCATTTTTGATCTGACTTTTCTTGTACAAGATTATTATACAAATATGTATACATATATTGGATTTAGCATATATTTTAACATGTTTAATATATGTTATATTACTTGCCATCTAAGGGAGGAGAATGAGGGGAAGGAAGGGAAAATTTGGAACACAAGGCTCTGTAAGGGACAATGTTGAAAAATTATCCATGAATATGTTTTGAAAATAAAAAGATATAACTTTTTTAAAAAGCAGGGGGAGCTCCATAATTAGGTATTATAAACCAGGGGCTATATAACAAGGATTCCTGGAGATTGTTGGATCTAGCTCAAACTAGGTCTAAGGCTGTGTGCAAAGAAAGGAGCAGGAACAAAAGTTAGCAGGAGGAATGTGACTCCCACTCTAAAGGAAGATTGGGGCCTATAGTTAGGTAACTTGGGCAGACAACTGAGGACAATGTGAAGTCTATAGTTCCTCACTTCTAAATCTGCAGAGTTTTTCAGCTAGGGAAGAACAGTATGCTTTTGGCATGCCAAGGATTTCAAGGGCAATCCTACAGTTATGTTGCCTCGACCCAAATCAAGGTCAGGAACTTGTAAAGCACAGAAGAAGAAGGTAAGGGTAAAATTTTTCAAAATAAATCCATTCAGATCCAGGGAAAATTTGTGGGTCATCTACTTGAGCTTACTGAAATCCTGTAATAACACAATACTTGATATTTGCTGAAAATGGCATAAGGATTTCAGAAAGTCCTGGAAAGACTTACATGAAGTGATAATGCTAAATAAAGTGAGTACAAAGAAGAGACCATTGTACCCAACAACAATAAGATGATGATCAATTCTAATGGATGTGAATCTTTTCAACAGTGAGGTGAACCAGGTGATTGTCTTGTGATAGAAAGAGTTATCTGCACCCAGGGAGGGGACTGGAGGACTGAGTGTGGATCACAACATAGCATTTTCACTTTTTATTGTTATTACTTGCTTGCATTTTGTTTTCTTTCTCATTTTTTCCCTTTTTGATCTGATTTTTCGTGTGCAACATGGTAATTGTGGAAATGTGTATAGAAAAACTTCACATGTTTAACATATAATGGCAATTACTTGCCATCTAGGGGAAGGGGTGAAATGAAGGGAGAAAAAAATTTTGGAAAGCAAAGTTTTGCAAGGGTGAATGTTGAAAATTATGCATAGGTGGTGAAAATAAACTTTATTTAAAAAAAAATAAAGTGGCATCAGAACCACAGAAAAGAAAATTAAAGAATTAAACAACACAGGAAGAGAATTAAAGAACACAAGAATCTAAGCAAGGTGCCAGCATATAAAGGAGATTCTACCAGGCATAAAGAAAAAAGAGAATGGCATCCAGCCAACACCATCCAGTTCCTCTCCTTTGCCACATCTCAAATTTGTTTATGGCAGGAACTAAGGTTAATGAAAAGTGAATTCTCAAGTATGGGAAGAGAACCAGACAGGGGATTCTCCCACAAAGGAGAAGAAGTCAAAACATGAACAATAAGAGACTATGAGGGGAAAAAAATCCAGAAATTATCAAAGATCACAGAAAGAAGGAAACTAAGTTTAAAGCCTTAAGCACAAGGAAATAAATCAATGAAGATATACATAATGTGTGAAAACTGTCTCAAAATACAATTATAAACTATACCTGATGAGTAAGAGGGTCTTATAGATTTATAATAGTCCTAAACTACTCCAGGATGTTTCCAAATGGTTCAAGAGAGAAATAAGAATCATAAAAACAGAATTTATGGCTGACAAAGCAAAAATAGTTGACAGAAAAGAAAGACTTTAATCCACTATGGCAAATGTCATCAAAGAAATAAAAGAAAGAATAACACAATGGAAATGCAAATACACAGAAGTGAAGAACAATCTGGAAGAAAAGAAGAAAAAAGCAATAAAGAATACATGTTCTCTATGTCCAAAGGGCTCTAAACTGTGCATACCTTTTGATCTAGCAGTGTCTCTACTAGGTCTGTATCCCAAAGAGATCATAAAAGAGGGAAAAGTATAAAAATGTTTGTAGCAGCCCCTTTCTGTAGTGACAAAGAACTGGAAACTGAAAGGATGCCCATTATTTGGGGAATGGCCGAAAAGTTATAGTATATGACTGTAACAGAATATTATTTTATAACAAATGATAAGCAAGCTGATTTCAGAAAAGCCTGCAAACACGTGTATGAACTAATACTAAGTGAAGTGAGCAGAACCAAGAGAATATTTTACATAGGAACACAAGATTACGTGATGATCAATTGTTATGGACCTGGCTGTTTTCAACAATACAGTGATTCAAGGCATTTCCAAATAGACTTATCATGTGCCATCTACATCCAGAGACAGAACTATAGAGATTAAATATGAATCAAAGGATAGCATTTTTACTTTTCTTTGTTTTTTGTTGTTATTGTTTGTTTGCTTGTTTCATTCCACTTTCTTGTATTTTTTATTTCCTTTTTCATATGATTTTATTTTTTTTTTGCACAGCATGAGGTATATGGAAATATGTTTAGAAAAATTTTATGCATGTTTAACCTAGATCAGCTTGCTTGCTTGTGATCTTGGAGGGGAGGAGAGAAAAATTTTGAGCACAGCATTTTGCAAAGGTGAATGTTGAAAACTATCTTCACATGTATTTGGAAAAAAAGAAAAAGAAGAAAGAAAAAAAAAGAAAAGAAAAAACCCAAGCTGAAAGGACCTGCTCAGAATACTCCAGTAGAGGCACATTTTACAATTCAGGACAAATAGGACATGAAGCTATATAAAAGACAGAAATAATAGCCAATTCACACCTATCTTACTCATTTCTAAAATATATGGAAAATTGACTCAATTTATAAGAATTCAAGCCATTCCCCAATTGATAAATGGGCAACAGATATGAACAGACAATTT
Organism: Sarcophilus harrisii; assembly: GCF_902635505.1. Classification (NCBI taxonomy): domain Eukaryota; kingdom Metazoa; phylum Chordata; class Mammalia; order Dasyuromorphia; family Dasyuridae; genus Sarcophilus; species Sarcophilus harrisii. Next base: position 202,808,569 of record NC_045426.1, read on the forward strand.
TCATGTGAAGAATTGAAACTATTTCTAGTCATATGAAAAGGTATTCCAAATAACTATTGATCAGAGAAATGCAAATTAAGACAACTCTGAAATACTTCTATATACTTCTCAGATTGGCTAAGATAACAGGAAAAGATAATAATGAATGTTGGAGGGGATATGGGAAAACTGGGACACTAATACATTGGTGGTGGAGTTGTGAACAGATCCAGCCATTCTGGAGAGCAGTTTGGAGCTATGCTAAAAAATTTATTAAACTGTGCATACCCTTTGACCCAGCAGTGTTTCTGCTGGGTTTATATCCCAAAGAGATCTTAAAGGAGAGAAAGGGACCCACATGTGCAAAAATGTTTGTGGCAGTTTTCTTTGTAGTGACCAGAAACTGGAAACTGAGCAGATGCCCATCAGTTGTTGAATGGCTAAATAAATTATGGCATATGAATATTATGGAATAATGTTCTGCAAGAAATGACCAGCAGGGTGATTTCAGAAAGGCTTGGAGAGACCTACATGAACTGAAGCTAAGTGAAGCGAACGGAACTAGGAGATCATTGTACATGGCAACAAGACTATACAATGATCAACTCTGATAGACGGCTCTCTTCAACAATGAAATGATGCAAACCAGTTCCAATTGTTCAGTAATGAAGAGAATCAGCTATACCCAAAGAGCGAACTATGGGAAATGAGTGTGAACCACAACATAACATTTCCACTCTTTCTGTTATTGTTTACATGCATTTTTGTTTTCCTTCTCAGGTTTTTTTTTTTACTTTATAGATCTGATTTTTCTTGTACTGCAAGATAACTGCATAAATATGTATACATATATTGTATTTAACATATACTTTTAACATATTTAATATGTATTAGACTACCTGCCATTTAGGGGAGAGAGTGGGGGGGAAGAAGGGAAAAAGTTGGAACACAAGGTTTTGCAAGGGTCAATGTTGAAAAATTACCCATGCATATGTTTTATAAATAAAAAGAATGATAAAAAAATTAAATAAAATAATACAAAAAAAGAAAGAAAAAAAGAAGAAAGAAAGAAAAAAAGAAGAAAAAAGAAAGAAAGAAAGAAAGAAAGCTGTCTTCTTAGTGTACTGTCGTCTTAGTATAAATAAATCCCCTATGCCACAAACTTCAGGTTTGTGGATTCTTTTGCAAAGAATCTGCAACAAAGACCAGAGGGGATCTCTTAACTTTCAAACCCCAACAACTCTATGATTACAGCTAACAATTCCCCTGAAAAAATAAAATCTACAAGTAACCAGAAGCAATTTCAAATTTTAAAGGAATGACAAATATGTGAATACCAGCACTTTTATGAAAGCAAAAAATTAGGAGGGAAAATAAATGTCCATTAAATTTGTGATTTGGTTGTTTTTAGTCATGTCCAATTCTTTATGACTCCATTTGAGATTTTCTTAGCAAAGGTACTGGATTGATTTGCCACTTCTTTTTCCAGCTCATTTTATAAATGAGGAAACTAAAGCAGAACAGTATAAAGGACACAGAGTTAGTAAGTGTCTGAACCCTGATTTGAACTCGGGAAGATAAGTCTTCCTGACTCCAGGCCCAGCAGTGCCTATCAAATGTGGGAGGCTAAACAAATTGTGGCATATGAAGTGGTATATTCTCTGCACCTAAAACTCCAGAAGGGAATGTAATATAATATAATGTATTCTCAAGAGGAAAGCAGCTGAAACTGCACTACAAAATGACATATTTACAAATTTGAGTCTGATTATCAGTAAAAAAAAAGATGGACATTCAAAAGCCAGAGGCACTTTACACAATGCTACCAAAAATAGTGAATAGACTTACAAAACACAACAGACAAATGGTGTTACTGAGGAAAGCATAAATTACACTAGAGATAAAAATGGGAAAGGGAGTAAAAGCTAGAAAAGGAAAGAAACTTATGGGAATAAAAAAAAACCCAACAGTGTGACCAATAAGAGATTTCTTTATAAAAGAGTATAAAGATAAAGGTAGAAATTAAATAGAAGTGTTGGTGGAAGACAAGATTTGAAACAAAAGACGTTTTAATTTAGAAGCTTTAATTTCATGAGAAACACACACAAAAAAGAATAAAGTTTAAGGACCATGAATCAAAAAATAAAAGTATAGAAGAGACAGAAAGAGAATTAAGGAAGAAAATAGAGAGAAACATTTTTTTAGAAAAGGATACATAATTTTAAAAAAATTAAAAGGGGAAGAAAACTTTTAAAAGAGAAGGAAATTTTATTTAATTCCATAATGAAGAGGAAAAAGGAAAAGAATTAGATAAGTAGAAAAAAAGAAAGAAAGGAAAAAAGGAACCCAATGTTTAAATAAACTCACAAAACGAGGGAAATGTATGAAAAAATATTTGAGGTGAAAGGAAGAGAAACCATGGGAATAGTTACCTTAAAGCAAATTAATCAAAAGTAACTTAAGGAACTAAGTACAATCTGAAAAAAGAAAAGCAACAATATCTTTGTATCAAGTAATTCAGGTAAGAGTTTGTATCCAAGATATAATAATGATAATTAACAGATAGTAAATAAACACACAAATGTATACATATGTGCATAAAACCAAAAACCTTTCTTCAATAGAAAAAAGGTCAAAAGAAGTGAATCAATTCATCTCAAAGAAAAAATATTGTAAACTATTACTAATCATATAAAAATACTACAAAACATTAAAATGAGAGAACCAAAATAATCTGAGGGTTCACCTCACATACGACAAACTGGTAAAGATAACAAAGGTTAGAGACAATCAGTACTGGAGAGATTGTGGGAAAACAGGCAAATTTGTGCATTGCTGGTGGAAATGTGAACAAATCCAACAATTTTGTAAAGCTATATGGAATAAACAAAATGATTAAAATGTCCAAACTGACTAGTAGTAGTAGGGATTCTACTACTAGGCTTATATCTGAGGTATAATAGATGATAAAGTCTCCATACACATAAATATGTGAATACCAGCACTTTTATGAAAGCAAAAAATTAGGGGGGAAAATAAATGCCCATTAAATTTGTTGTTCAGTTGTTTTTAATCATGTCTAATTCTTAATAACTCCATTTGGGATTTTCTTAGCAAAGGTACTGGACTGATTTGTCACTTCTTTTTCCAGCTCATTTTATAAATGAGGAAACTAAAGCAGAACAGTATAAAGGACACAGAGTTTTAAGTGTCTGAAGCATGATAAGAACTCAGAAAGATGAATCTTCCTGACTCTAGGCCTAGCACTGCCCATCAAATATGGGAGGCTAAACAAATTGTGGTATATAAAGGTAATGGAATATCAATGTCCTTTAAGAAACAATAGCTATGAATGAATAAAGAGGGATGTGGAAACATGTATATAGTCTGATGTAGAGTGAATTAAGCAAAGTAGATCTTGGGGGCGGAACCAAGATGGCAGAGAAGGCACACGCAACTTTCTAAGCGCCTCTCATACCCTAGAGACCAACATTAAATTCATCCTCAAAAATAGCACTTGACTGGTAAAATTCACAAAGATTAGAGGTACAACTTACCATCCGAAGATAATCTGGAAGATTGATAGAAAAGGTTTGTCCTGAGGGGCTGGAGCAGATCAGAGCAAGCAGGGATAGAACCAAAGGCTAAGGTCCGGAGCGGACCAGGGGTAAGGGTAGCTTCTGTGGTTGGAAAAGTTATAGAGACAACTCTGCCATAGGTTGACTGCTCTGCCTTGATTACAAAGCAGACTAGCAGAAAAATTAAAGCCAAAGGTAGAGGTACTCTTAAAAATGCCAGAACCTAACAAGATTTGGCTATACCCACCCAAAACCAGAAGGGTGAACTCAGCACAGACCACAGCACAGCTGTGCAGCTGCATTCCTCAGCACAGGCCAGGGCAGTCTGCATGACAGGGGGGCGTAGCCGGGGCAGCCTCTAATCTGCACAGTGGGGGGCTCGGCCTGGGGCAATACAACTTCCTCAGCGTGACTGTGCTTCTCTTACAGAGACACTTGTGGTCCATGCCAGGCTATTCGCTGGTCAGCTGGTAATAGCCACAGCCCCACAGCAGACTCTATCTTAGGATAGTGACACTTTCACTGCTCAGCCTCTAGTCTCAGGGCAGTCACCAATTTGCACAGTGGGGTTCTTCACTGGGCACTTCCATAGCTCGACCTTGTGCTACCGAGATCTAAGTCACTTCGAGTGGGAAACTTTTTCCCAGGGCACTCCCATACCTCCCTGCTCTTTGCAGCCCATTTGCAGGACAGCTACTGTGCATATACCTAGCCCTACTCTGCAGAGGAAGCTGGTAATCTCCTTGCCCTGAAGGCAGACCCTACAGGCTTTAAAAAAAAAAAAGGAGTAAAAAAATCAAAAGGAAGATCAATAACTTCTATACAAAAAGAGAGCATGTTTTCAACCCCGAGGAGACTAATAGCAAACAGTCTCCAGACAAAACCATAAAAGGAGACGTAACCTGGTTCCCATCACACAAATCTCTCCTACAAGAGACTATTAAAAATCTTAAAACAGAGCTAGAAGAAAAATGGGGAAAGGAAAGAGAAGTTATGCAAGAGAGTTAACGACTTCCTGAAATGTGAATTGGAAAAGGTAAAAAACTCCCAGGAAGCAAGGGAAACACAATCTGTGAATTGGAAAAGGTAAAGAAATGCCAGGAAAATAGGATTTGTGAATTGGAAAAGATAAAGAACTCCCAAGAAAGTAGGATTTGTGAATTGGAAAAAGAAAATAACGCACTGGAAGTAAATATCAGTGAAATGGAAAAAAAATTCCATAGAGCAAAACAATTCATTTAAAAACTGAATTGGACATATAAAAAAGCTAGTGAAGAAAATAACTCATTAAAAATCAGAACTGAACAAATAGAAATGAATGATTCATTGAGACATTAAGAATCAGTCAAGCAAAATGAAAAAGATGAAAAATTAGAAAAAAACGTTAAATATGTACTTGGAAAAAGAACAGATCTGAAAAATAGATCTAGGAGAGATAATCTGAGGATTATTGGACTTGCTGAAAATTAAGATGAAAAAAGAGTCTAGATAGTATTTTCCAAGAAATCATCAAAGAGCACTGCCCAGATATAATGGAATCAGAAGGTAAAATAGGCATTGAAACAATTCATCGAACACCTTCTGAAAAAGACCCTAAAACAAAAACTCCAAGGAATATCGTGGTCAAATTTCATAACTATCAGACTAAGGAAAAAATATTACAAGCAGTCAGGAAAAACAATTCAAATACCAAGGTGCCACAATAAGGATCATTCAAGATCTGGCTACCTCCACATTAAAGGATCAAAGGGCCTGGAATCTGATATTCTAAAAGCCAAAAGAACTTGGAATGCAGCTAAGAATAAACTACCCAGTTAAGCTGAGCATTTTCTTTCATGAAAGAAGGAGGACATTTAATCAAATAGATGAATTCCATTTGTTTCTAAAGAAAAAAACAGATCTAAACAAAAAATTTGATCTCCAACCATAGGACTCAAGAGAAGCAGAAAAAGGTAAAAGGAACTCTTGAGAACTGTATTTCTGTTGTGGATACACATAAAGACCACATGTATAATTTGATTTTACTGATATAATATAGAAAAAGGGAAGTAGAAAGGGAAAGGGGATAGTGTCAGAAAAGGGAAAAGGGGTTAGATAAAAAGAAGGAAACTATATCCCATGAAGAGACAAAGGAAACTTATCATATCTGAGGGGAGAGGGGGAGGAACATTGTGTGAATCTTACTCTTATCAGAGTTGGCCCAAGAAGAAAATAATTGACATATTTGTTTTACAGAGAATCTTCTCTCACCTCATTAAAAAGTGGGAGAGGAAAAGGGAAAAGGAAAAGAGTAATAAGGGAAGGGTACAAGAAAGGAGAAGAGATTCAAAGGGAGGAGGAAGGTATCCCAAAGAGGGAGAGCTGTGTGATGCAAATGGAGCACATAAATTTAATACTGGGAAAGGGGTAAGGACGGGGCAAGAAAAAGAAAAGCATAATCTGGGGATAATAAGATGGCAGGAAATACAGAATTAGTAATTTTAACCATAAATGTGAATGGGATAGACTCTCCCATAAAGCGGAGGTGAATAGCAGACTGGATCAAAAGTCAGAACCCTACAATATATTGTTTACAGGAAACATGTTTAAAGCAGGGACATATATACAGAGCAAAGGTAAAAGGCTGGAGCAGAATCTATTATGCTTCAAGTTAAGTCAAAAAAGCGGGGGCCGCCATCCTTATCTCAAATCAAGCAAAAGCAAAAATTGATCTAATTAAAAGAGATAAGGAAGGAAACTATGTCTTGCTAAAGGGTAGCATAGATGATGAAGCAATATCAATACTAAACATATATGCAACAAGTGGTATAGCATCTAACTTCCTAAAGGAGAAGTTAAAAGAATTGCAAGAAGAAATAGCAACACTATAGTAGTGGAAGAACTCAACCTTGCACTCTCAGAATTGGATAAATCAAATCCCAAAACAAATAAAGAAATTAAAGAGGTAAATAGAATATTAGAAAAATTAGGTATGATAGATCTTTGGAGAAAAGTGAATGGTGACAGAAAGGAGTATATGTTCTTCTCGGCAGTTTATGGAACCTATACAAAAATTGAACATGTATTAGGACATAAAGACCTCAAAATTAAATGCAGGAAGGCAGAACTAGTAAATGCTTTCTTTTCAGATCACAATGAAATAAAAACTGCATTGAAGAAAAAATTAGGGGTAAATATACCAAAAAGTAATTGGAAACTAAATAATCTCATCTTAAAGAATGATTGGATGAAACAGCAAATTATAGACATAATTAATAATTTCACTCAAGATAATGACAACAATGAGACATCATACCAAAATTTGTGGGATGCAGCCAAAATGGTAATAAGGGGAAATTTTATATCTTTAGAGCCTTATTTGAATAAAATAGAGAAAGAGAAGATCAATGAATTGGTCTTACAACTTAAAAATCTAGAAGAAGACCAAATTAACCCCCCCAATCAAATATTAAACTTGAAATTCTAAAATTAAAAGGAGAAATTAATAATATTGAAAGTAAAAAAAAAACTACTGAATAAATAACTAAAACTAAGAGTTGGTTTTATGAAAAACCAAAAAAAAAAAAAATAGATAAACCTTTGGTAAATCTGATTAGAAAAAGGAAAGAGGAAAATCAAATTATTAGTCTTAAAAATGAAAAGGGAGAATTTTCCACCAAGGAAGAGGAAATTAGAGCAACAATAAGGAGTTACTTTGCCCAACTTTATGCCAATAAATTTGATAACCTAAGTGAAATGGATGACTATCTCCAAAAATATAGGCTTCCCAGATTAACAGAGGAAGAAGTGAATTGCTTAAATAGTCCCATTTCAGAAAAAGAAATAAACCAAGCTATTAATCAACTCCCTAAGAAAAAAACCCCAGGGCCAGATGGATTTACATGTGAATTCTACCAAACATTTAAAGAACAATTAGCCCTAGTGCTATATAAACTATTTGAAAAAATAGGGAATGACACAGACATGGTACTGATACCTAAACCAGGTAGGTTGAAAATAGAGAAAGAAAATTATAGACCAATTTCCCTAATGAATATTGATGCTAAAAATCTTAAATAAGATATTAGCAAAAAGACTACAGAAAATCATCCCCAAGATAATACACCATGATCAAATAGGATTTATAACAGGAATACAGGGATCGTTCAATATTAGGAAAACTATTAGTATAACTGACCATATTAATAACCAAATTAACAAAAACTATATGATCATCTCAATAGATGCAGAAAAAGCATTTGACAAAATCCAACCAACATCCATTCCTATTAAAAACATTGGAGAGTATAGGAAAATAAATAGACTTTTCCTTAAAATAATCAGTAGCATACACCTGTCAGATTGGCTAGAATGACAGGGAAAGATAATGCAGAATGTTAGAGGTAATGTGGGAAAACAGGGACACTAATACATTGTTGATGGAATTGTGAATACATCCAGGCATTCTTGAGAGCAATTTGGAACTATGCTCAAAAAGTTATCAAACTGTGCATACGCTTTGATCCAGCAGTGTTTCAACTGGGCTTATATCCCAAAGAAATGTTAAAGAAGGGAAAGGGACCTGTATGTACATGAATGTTTGTGACAGCCCTCTTTGTAGTGGCCAGAAAGTGGAAACTGAGTAGATGCCCATCAATTGGAGAATAGCTGAATAAATTGTGTTACATGAATGTTATGGAATATTATTGTTCGGTAAGAAATGACCAGCAGGAGGATTTCAAAAAGGCCTGCACAGACTAACATGAACTGAGGCTGAGTGAAATGAGCAGGACCAGGAGATCATTATATACTTCAATAACAATACTATATGATGATCAGTTCTAATAGATGTGGCCCTCTTCAATAATGAAATGAACCAAAGTAGCTCCAAAAGAGCAGTAATGAATTGAACCAGCTACACCCAGCGAAAGAATTCTGGGAGATGACTATGCTCCATTACATAGAATTCCCAATCCCTCTATTTTTGTCTGCCTACATTTTTGATTTCTTCACAGGCTAATAGTAAACTATTTCAAACTCCGATTCTTTTTGTACAGCAAAATAACTGTTAAGACATGTATGCTTATGTTGCATTTAATTTATACTTTAACATACTTAACATGTATTGGTCAACCTGCCATTGGGGGGAGGGGATGGGAGGAAGGACGGGGGAAAAAAAATGTTAAAATTATCTTTATATGTAATTGAAAAAATAAAATGCTATTTAAGAAAACAAAAAAATAATAAAAAAAAAAACAATAAGCAGTAGCATCTATTTAAAACCACAGTAAGCATCATATGTAATGGGGATAAACTGCAATCAACCCCAATAAGATCAGGAGTGAAACAAGGGTTGCTCATCACTATTACTATTCAATATTGTATTAAAAATGCTAACTTTGGCAGTAAGAGTTGAGAAAGAGATTAAAGGAATTAGAGTAGGTAATGAAGAAACCAAATTATCACTTTTTGTTTATGATACGATGGTATACTTAGAGAACCCAGAGATTCTACTAAAAAGCTATTAGAAATAATCCACAACTTTAACAAAGTTATAGAATACAAAATAAACCCACATAAGTCATCAGCATGCTTATATATCACTAACAAAATCCAAGTTAGAGTTACAAAGAGAAATTCCATTTAAAGCAACTATTGATAGTTGCTTTATTTTTTAAATATTTATTTTTTAAATATTGAAATATTTAGGAATCTATCTGCCAAGGGAAAATCAGAAACTATATGAGCAAAACTACAAAACACTTTCCACACAAACAAAGTCAGATCTAACCAATTGGAAAAATATTAAATGCTCTTGGATAGGGCAAGCAAGTATAATAAAGATGACAATACTACCTAAATTAATCTATTTATTTAGGGCTAAACCAATCAGACTCCCCAAAAATATTTTAATGACTTAGAAAAAGTAACAACAAAGTTCATATGGAAAAACAAAAGGTCAAGAATGTCAAGGGAATTAATGGGAAAAAAAAAAATCAAATGAAGGTGGCCTAGCTGTACCAGATCTAAAATTATATTATAAAGCAGTGGTTACCAAAACCATTTGACATTGGCTAAGAAATAGATTAGTTCATCAGTGGAATAGGTTAGGTTCAAAGGACAAAACAGTCAATAACTTTAATAATCTAGTGTTTGACAAACCTGAAGACCCCAGTTTTGGGGATAAGAACTCAGTTTGACAAAATTGCTGGAAAAATTGGAAATTAGTATGCCAGAAACTAGACATTGACCCACACTTAACACTGTACACCAAGATAAGGTCAAAATGGGTTCATGACCAAGGCAAAAGAATGAGATTATAAATAAATTAAAGAAACATAAGATAATTGACCTCTCAGACGTGTGGAAGAGGAAGGAATCCATGACCAAAGAAGAACTAGAGATCATTATTGATGACAAAATAGAAAATTTTGATTATATCAAATTGAAAAGTTTTTTTACAAACAAAACTAATGCAGACAAGATTAGAAGGGAAGCAATAAACTAGTAAAACATTTTACAGTCAAAGGTTCTGATAAAGTCCTCATTTCCAAAATATATAGAGAATTGACTCTAATTTATAAGAAATCAAGCCATTCTCCAATTGATAAATGGTCAAAGGATATGAACAGACAATTCTCAGACAAAGAAATGGAAACTATTTCTAGGCATATGAAAAGATGTTCCAAATAACTATTGATCAGAGAAATGCAAATTAAGACAACTCTGAGATACTACTATACACATGTCAGATTGGCTAGAATGACAGAGAAAGATAATGCAGAACGTTGGAGGGAATGTGGGAAAACAGGGACACTGAATACACTGTTGGTGGAATTGTGAATATATCTAGCCATTCTGGAGAGCAATTTGGAACTATACTCAAAAAGTTATCAAACTGTGCATACACTTTGATCCAGCAGTGTTACTACTAGGCTTATGTCCCAAAGAGATTTTAAAGAAGGGAAAGGGACCTGTATGTGCACGAATGTTTGTGGCAACCCTCTTTGTAGTGGCCGGAAATTGGAAACTGAGTGGATGCCCATAAATGGGAGGATGGCTGAATAAATTGTGGTATATGAATATTATGGAATATTATTGTTCTGTAAGAAATGACCAGCAGGATGATTTCAGAAAGGCCTGGAGAGACTTACATGAACTGATGCTGAGTGAAATGAACAGAACCAGGAGGTTATTATATACTTCAACAACAATACTATATGATGATCAATTCTGATGGACCTGGCCATCTTCAGCAATGAGATGAACCAAATCAGTTCCAATAGAGCAGTAATGAACCAGCTACACCCAGAAAAAGAACTCTGGGAGATGACTATGAGCCACTATATAGAACTCGCAATCCCTCTATTTTTATCTCCCTTCACTTTTGATTTCCTTCACAGGCTAATTGTACACTATTCAAACTCCGATTCTTTTTGTACAGCAAAATAATTGTTTGGAGATGTATACATATATTTTATTTAACTTATACTTCAACATATTTAACATGTATTGGTCAACCTGCCATCTGGGGGAAGGGATGGGGGAAAGGAGGGGAAAAGTTGGAAAAAAAGTCTTTTAATTGTCAATGCTGAAAAATTACCCATGCATATATCTTGTAAATAAAAAGCTATAATAAAAATTTTTTTAAAAAAAGAATTAAGCAAAGCAAGAAAACAATAGACAAAATGAATATGATTGTAAACTGAATAAACAATCAAAAGCAAATGTTAAGAAACTACAAACAGTTAAAAAAAAAAAAAAAAAAAAAAAACAAGACTCCAAAGAAGAGATATGAGAAAACACTTCCACTCCACTACTTTGCAAAGGGTGGTTCATGGGTATATGACACTACACATATTTTCAAACTTTGCCTTTTCATTTTCTATTCTTTAAAAAAAAAAAGGGGTGGGGGAAGAATGGCTTTTGGGAAGGAGAGGGATATTGAGGAAAAAATACGGTGATTTAAAAAGCTATATATGTATATAAATATATATACACATATATATGTCAGTATGTATATTTTTTAAAAAAAGAAATGAAAGCATTATAGGAAAGACAGAGGAAAAGAAGTGAATGGGGAAGGGGAAGTTGGAGAACAAAATAAAGGAGAGTTTACTCATAAGGAAAACAAACAATTTCAAAATGAAAATTATGAAGACAGATTTAAAAAGAAAGAAATGTTAAGAATCTATGATTGGAGGCCAAGTGAGAGAAAGAGAAGAGAAAGATAACTGAAGTTTGTGATATCAGTCTCCATTAGTCAAGAACTCTTCTACTATCCACAGACAATTATAATTAATAAAAATAATAGATAGAATTTATAAAGCACTTTAGTTTGAAAAATTAAATACAAATATTATCTCATTTTACTCATAATAATACTAGGAAATAGATACTATTATTATCTTCATTTTACAGTTGAGGAAACTAAGAGTGAGAGAAGTTATAAGTCTTACCCAGGACACATTAAATGATAAATGTCTCAGTCTGCATTTAAATTAGGATCCTTCTGATTTAAGGTTTAATACTATGCAAAGAGTCATCTCGCTACCTCAATGGTGTCTTTTTCATATTATTTTACTGCAAACCACAATTCCCACAATTCATTTTCTATCACTGTTTACTATGCAGTAATATTCTATGAGGTAGTTAGGTGACATAACAGATAGAGAGCTGGGCCTGGAATCAGAAAGATTTGAGTTCAAATCCAGACTCAAACTTTCTTACTAGCTGTGTGACTCCTACTAAGTAGTCATTTAACCCTGTTTACTTCAGTTTCCTCATTTGTCAAATGAGCTGGAGAGAAATGGCAAAGACTCCAGTATTTTTATCGAAAAAAAAATTCAAATGAGATCACAAAGAGTTGGACACTACTAAAAACTATTAAACAACCAATATTCCATTAATTTAGTTATCACAGTTCATTTATTAGATATGTATTTTTATATTCATTCTTATTAAAAATAATTTTTCTTGTTGGTGTTCAAATATATTTTTATCAGAGATGCTTTTACTGATGCAAATGGATCCTCTTTGCATGAAAGGTAGACAGACATGTATTCTTTAGCTATTTTAAATGGAATTTTTCCTTCTATCTTCTTCTTCTGTTGGTAATATATAGAAATTTCAATGATTTATGTAATTTATTTTATGACCTGATTATCTGCCAAATATATTGTTTCACATATTGTTGATTATTTAGGGTTTTATAAATATACCACCGAAGTTCATCAGCAAAAAACTTTAATTTTGTTTTTCTTTTATGCTCATTCCAGCATTTCCTTTTCTAATTTTATTGCTAATGATAATTATACCAAGTATGCGAGAATTACAGCAAAAAGAAATTGTAGTGTTAGGTATTCTTTTATTTTCCTGATCTCATTAGAAAGTCTTCTAGCTTCTCCCCATTACATATAACAATTACATATTACATATAATAATACATATAACAATTACATATAACACATCTTACAAAACTTTTATAATTAAGGAAAGCTCCATTTATTCCTATGATTACATAATTATTGTTGTTTAACAAAAATATATATTGGATTTTGCCCATTTTTTCTGCCTGTACTAAAATAAACATAAAATGTTTGTTGTTTCTGTGATTAATATAGCAAACTACATATGTAATTTCTAAAAATTAATCCTATATTCCTGTATTAATCCTACTTGGTCAATATATGTTTTCATGATATGTTGCTCTAATCCTTTTGCTAATATTTAATTTAAAATTTTTCTATCTTCCTCAGGGATAACAATCTAAAGTATTTCCTCTTCCTTGGTTATGAATTTCCCTGTTTAGGTGTCATGATCATATCTATATAATGAAAAGAGGTCCTTTCTTTTCCAATTTCTGTAAACAATTGGTGTCGTATTAGGATCAATTGTTCTTTGATTTTGAAAAAGATCACTTAAAAATCCATCTCTTTCTGGACTTTTTTTGGGGTAAAGAAGTTAAATTATGACTTGGTCAATTTCTTTCCTTTTTTTTTTTTGGAAACCGGGTTCTATGTTATTCTGTTAATCTGGACATTTTGTAGTTTTGTAAATCTTCCATTTCATTTAAGTTTTCAGTTTTAGTAGAATATGATTGGACAAAATAATTTCTAATATTATCCTTTATTTGCTCCTAAGTTTATGAATTCCCTCTTTACATTTTTGATAATGATTATTTGATTATCTTCTTTTTTTGAATTAAATTATGTAATGGCTTATATATCTGTTGTTTTGTTTAAACTACTACATTTATTTATTTATTTATACCATTTTATTTTGCTAGAAATTTCATTAATCTCTGACTTTACAGGTTTTCTATTTTGGTGTTTCAAGTTTTTTAATTTGTTTTTCAATTTGTTTTAGTTGTACATGTGCTTAATTGATTTATTCTTTTTCTCTTTTACTGCTGAAGTTTTTCAAATTATAAATTTTCCTTTATATACTGCTTTGGTTGCAGTACCCAAATTTTGGCATGTAGTTTCATTATTATTATTATTATTATCTTTAATGAAATTATCTGTTATATATGTGAATTGTTCTCATACCCATTAAATTTGAGGTGTTACAAGTCTCCAATTGACTTATAATTTTTTTTTCTTCAATGGCCTGTTACTGAACAAAGTTGATAAAAGATATGTTTAATTTAATTTTACATTTTTTTTATCTCTCTGAGGTTTTCATGACCAAACATATTGTCAATTTTTGTAAAGGTGCCAAGAACAATGAAGAATAAATTAATTCCTATTTATTCCTGTTCAATATCGCATTTAACTTTTCTAAAATTCTACTTAGTCCAAGGAAATTCCAAAAATCTTTGAATAGAAAATGCTATTTGCATCAAAGGAAAAAAGTATGGAGATTAAATGTAACTTGTTTTTTTCTTTCATGCTTTTTCCCTCATGTTCTGATTTTTCTCTCCCGCGATTTGGATGCAATGTGCATCCAAAATAAATAAATAAATAGATAAATGTTTGGGAAATCAATGAATAGATAAGATTTGCACTGAGTCCATTCCTCTATTCATTACAATTTAACTATTTTTACTTGTCACTTATTTACCTTTTACTGAAATATTTAAATACTATGCCATTCAGAGTCTATATCTTACATTATCCATTAGTTATTGTTCATAGCATCTTTGTAGCTTTCTTGTTCCTCTCTATTAATCAAGTCTATTTTAGCTTTTGCCTTGTCTGAATTTGATTGCAACATTTATCTAAGTTCTGCTAAAGCTTAATCAATTTTGTCCCATGCTTTTATTTTAATTCTCAAAGTTTTTATATCTCAAGTGGGTTTCTTGTAAATAACATATTCTTAGATTCTACATTCTAATCTAATCTGCAATATTCTTTAATTTTATTGAGATAGTATTGCAAATGAGTATGTACATATATTTATATATACACACATATATACAAAGAGAGCGAAAGGGAAGTGGAAGAGCAGAGACAGAGAGATAAAGACAGACAAGACAGACAGACAAGAAAAAAGAAAACTAGAGTACCATATTTATGATAGCTTATTTTTAAATATTTGAAGGACTATCATGTAGCAAAATGATTATTATTTTAAGTATATTTTGATTACTTATTATAAGTATACTTATGTATACTGTAAAGTATACAAATAGAACTAAATAAAAGACATTTGCAAAGAAGTTCATTTCAGTTTGATGTGCAACGAAATCATTTATTAGGAGAGATATTAGGAAACAAGTTCCCAGAGAAACTAGAGTTAAAGGACTGATCTTACAAATGGGACTATCAAAAAAAAATACACACTTCTCAGCACCACATGAAACTTAGACAAAAATTGACCATGTACAAGGGGCGCAGAGAATTGAAAACAAATGTAAAAAGGAGAAATATATATTCTTTAGAGACTAAAATACAATAAAAATAAAAATTAGTTCAGGGATCACAAACAAAAGAAACAGACCAAATGGAGACTTAACAATGAAATCTTAAATAACAAGTAGGTCAAAGAACAAATCATAAAAACAATTAATAACTATGTAAAAGAAAATGATAATGATGAAACAACATACCAAAATTTCTGGGATGTAGCTAAAGCAGTCCTCAGGGGAAAAATCATATCCTTACAAACATACATTAACAAAATAGAAAAAGAGAGGATTAATAAACTGAATGAGCATTTAAAAAATTGAAAGGCAAAAAATAAACAAACCTAAAATAAGCACAAAAAGAAATATTAAAAATAGAGGGAAAATAGATAAATCAAAAACCAACCAAAAAACCCTTGTAAATGACAAATAAAACTAAAAATTAGTTCTTTTAAAAGTCCAATAAAATTGATAAGCCTTTAGGCTAATCTTGTCAAAAAGAAAACAGAAAATCAGATTTTTAAAATGGCAAATTACCAATGTAAAATAGCAACAAAATCAGAAAAATAAGAATAATGTGAACATGCTATGAACGGTTAAACTTAAGAAACACAAAAAATAGAGGGATATCATATAAAAAATATTAAATATCCAAAGTATCAGAAGAGTAAAGAGAGATATTTTAAATAAGCCTATCTTGGAAAAGGCAATAGATCCTTGATAGAGGAACTATCAAAGAAAAAAAAATCCTCGTCGTTATAAATTCACGGAAAAACTCTATCAAGCATTGAAAGAACAATAAGTACTCATATTTCACAAATTATTCTCAACAATTTAGAAATAAAGAGCTCTACCAGAGATAAATATATCCTTCTATCTAAATTAGGGAATGACAAAACCCAGAAGGAAAACTTAGGCCAATATCATTAATAAATATTCACTAAAAAAATTTTGAAACAAAATCCCACGTAATATACTACAGCAATTTATCTAAGAATTCATTCTTTATGATCAAATGTAATTTAAACCAATAATGGAAGGATGGTTCGACATTAGAAAAACAATCAACATAATTAATTGTATTAAAAACAAAAATCACATGATTTTTTCAATAGATGCAGAAAAAGCCTTTAACAATTTTATACTAACAAAAACCCTACATAGCACAGGCATAAAGGAACTTTTAAAAACATCATAAAAAACACCTGACAATCTATCATAACTTTCCCAGTAAACAGAGGAGTAAAAGAAGGATGCCCACTCTCTCCATTATTATTTGATATAGTTCTGAAAATACTAGCAATAGCAATAAAACAAGAGAAAGAAATTAAACACATAAAGATATCTAAAGAAGAAATAAAAAGGTCCCTTCTTGCTAAGGATATGATGGTTTACTTGGAAAATGCTAAGGAACTGTCTAAGAAGCTTATTGAATTAATGTTTTCTGCAAAACTGCAGACTATAAAATAAATGCTTAGAAATCTTTGTAGATTTCTAATGTAATAATGACATCGCATAGGAAGCAATAAGAGAAAGGCAAATCCCATTCTAAATAATTTCAAAACAAAAAATATCTGGGGACTGACCTAACAAAGCACATATATGGACTAGTATATTACAAAGTATTCCTTAAAGAAATTTAAAAAAAATAGCTGGAATAATATTTAGTGATCATGGCTAGAACATATCAATATAATAAAATGAAAATGCTATCAAAGTTAATTTACTTTGGGAATTTTAATTCCCATGGCATAAAATGATAAAAATTCATTTGGAAAAACAGATTGGAAAGGGGAGAGAGTTAAGTAGGTAGACTTATTAGCAAACTATTGCAACAGTCCAGAAATGTGGTACTAAGGGCCTGCACTAGTGATAGGACAACAGTGTCAAAGGAGAGAAAGTGGCATATTTGAATGATGTTGCAAAAAGGTAATAATTCTGAATTAGGTGTTTCAAAAAACCTTGGTATAATTTTAATCTAGTAAAGATTAAGTCTTTTAAGTTTAAAATCGCACTAAGAATTTTGAAACACTATTATAGAACAGTGAGCATTACAAAATGAAAATAAAAACATAAATTCTTTAGCTCAAAAGACCTCAGCTTTGATACTTATCTTTTCTTTCTCTAAACACTCTTCCTACATAATTCCATTTCTCCTCTTATTTCCACTATTATTTCAATACAGATAATTTCCATATTTTTTGTCCCTATCCTGTACTAATTTCTTGTTTTTTGTTTTTGCATTTTTGTTTTTCTTCCTGGGTTATTTCTACCTTCTGAATCCAATTCTCCCTATGCAACAGGAGAACTGTTCAGTTCTGCACACATATATTGTATCTAAGATACACTGTGACATATTTAACATATATAGGACTGCTTGCCATCTAGGGGAGGGGGTGGAGAGAGAGAGGGGAAAAATCAGAACAGAAGTAAGCATAAGGGATTATGTTGTAAAAAATTACCCTGGCATGGATTCTGTCAATAAAAAGTTATTATTTAAAAAAAAAAAAAACCTGAATGTATCATCTTTTCAAAGATTTGACCTTTTCCCAAATTCCTTATTTCTGAAAATCCCCTTCTTCCCTCAATAGCTTCCCTATTGCTATAAACTTTGCTTTTTCTATGCCATATCCTGTCAGTTCTTTATAAAACATGTTATTTTACCTCTTCTTACTACTCATGCCATCAAACTAAATTCAGGTCCTTATTACCTCTTACCTCAATTAATTGAATTAATCTCCCCATTTCTTATATTATTTCTTCCCTTCCAGTACAACCATAACCCAACTGCCACAGTAATTTTTTTGATGTATATCATTTTTTTGTTAAAAATTTTTAACACCTTTCTAACTACTAAAAAGAACTGAGAATTCTTTACTCAGATGTTCAGGGCCATCCACAATCTGGCTCCAATCTATTTTTCCAGTCCTATTTCAAATTATTCCGTTTGACAATTCTGGACAAACTGAATTAAATCTCATACTCCCTCCTACTCCCTCTGTATAATTCACAAGACATTCCACATGGAATAAATCAAATGTGCATGTTCTACATGGAGGAGGAATTCCTTAAACATCTGCTTACTAAAAGCTTTAAAGACCCATTCTCAAATATCAATGCTTCTTGAAACTTTCTCTTATTCCCCTAAGCAGAGGAAATCTGTTCTCATTGTGAGTTTTCCTATCTATTTAATCATCACCATAGGTTATTTATGTTGAGGCTCTATAGCAGTAAAAACTGTGACCTTTTGAGTTCAAAGCCAGCCTTTGATATTTATTCCCTAATCAAGATGAAATTGCTTAAGCATTCAGGACCTCTATTTTAATCATCTATATAATAAGGATCATAATCTTCAAACTACCCTTTTCATACAATTATCTTGAGTGCTCAATAAATATTGCTTTTAAGCCCATGAAAGCAAGAGAGGCTGATTTGCAGTCAAAAGACATGGGTTTGATATCAGACATGGCTATTTAATATCAGCATAAGCTGCAGTCAGTTGCCATAAAAATTCTTTTCAGACCCTCTTAGTGCATCTTTATGAGTATATCTATTAGTGCATATTTGCATCTCTATATTTCCAATCATGCTAATTCAAATGATCAGGAATCCTCAACAGATAGCTTAGATCCAAGGGATCTTCAACTATGGCCCGTGGGCCAGATGCAGCAGCTGGCAGCTGAGGACAATTATCCCCCTCACCCAGGGCTATGAAGTTTCTTTATTTAAAGGCCCACGAAACAAAGTTTTTGTTTTTACTATAGTCTGGCCCTCCAACAGTCTGAGGGACAATGAACTGGCCCCCTATTTAAAAAGTTTGAGGACCCCTGGCTTAGGAGATAATTAATTGAATAGCATTTTAAGTTTTTTTTGCAAGGTGATTTATATATTATTTTATCTGATTCTCATAAGTTATTAATATAACAATGTTAAAATGTTATTATAATATATGATGAGGTTGTTCTGTTATTCCCATTTTACAGATAAGAAACCTGAGGCTAAAAGAAGTCAGGCAACTTGACCAGGATCATCTATCTAATAAGAGACTGAGACAGAATTTGAAATCAGGCTTTCCTGGTTTCATGTTTAGTGTTCCATCGTTACACTACTTAGATATCTATAATAATAATAGAAAAATTGTCATTATTATTACATTTTATTTAATCTCAGACAATTTTTAAAAGAAGTAATTTAGTAAATAACAAAAAAAAAAAAAAAAGCATTTAGTTTGCTTCCTAAATTGTGGTTTGGTCTGCTAATAATCTCATGCCATTTTATTAATAATAAAAACCAAAACAAGTTACAAAAACACTACCAAAGGATTTTGCTGTGACCACAAGGAAGAACATCACTGTTTCTAAATAAAATCTAGTAGGCCTTCTTGTTCTTTTCTAAACAAGAAAGGATGCAAATGTACCCTTATTACATCTAAAATACATGACAGATTTAGTGTTATAGATAGAACATCAAAATCTAAGTTCAAATATGAATAGAGCACAAAGATTAATAATTGACATTAAACCAAACTGGCTATATAGAATGACCAGAAAGGTAAATTTCTAAGTACATATATCTCTGATCAGCCTGTGATTAATTAGCTCAGTGGCTTTTATCAAAGAGCCATGTAAGGTAAAGGTTATGGTTTGATTACATGTAGATCAAATTATTTTGTTCTATTCCAAGGACAAAGGCTACATAGCACCAACCCAAAAGCTACCCATTCAAACAAATTCATTTAATTCAGCACAAAACATTTGTTAGGTGCTTAATGTGTATAGAACACTATAACAAAGACTAGGGAAAATGCAAAGATAAATGATATGAGAAATACAAACAAATAAAAATAAAGAATATGGTGAGGGTCAAACCCTCTACTCCAGATAAAGACAGTAAGATAGAAAGCTAACTGGACAGACCAGAAAATGGCAAAATAAAAGGCTATAGATAAACACAACTACCTTTATGAAAACCTCCAAAATATTAAGAAACATACCACATGAAACTAACTAAATTAAAGGTGGAAAATTCAAGGAAAAGAAATTCAGCAAAGAAAAAGCAAAGGACATGAAAGGAAAAAAGCTATCAAGAGGCCACAATATTTCCCCTCTATCCCAATTCTTAAGGCTGAAGGCTTAAAATTTAGGACTAAAGGCAAGAATCTTATATGGATGCTATCCTTTGCTGGGTGGCATCCCAATCTGTACTAAGGGTTGAATGAGAGATGACAATACTGAGGCTCAAGGAGTTAGAGAATAAAGTTAAATTTGAAAATAATAATAGATCATCAGTAACAGAGTCACCCCATATGCAAAAATATAATCAAAGACCTTCAACTACCAATAATAGAAGTTGAGAAGTTAAAATTCCATGAGAATAGAAAATAGCATAGAGTTTGAAGAAAAGTCATAGCATAATAAAATTCCTACACAATTAAGAAATACTCTGGGTATAACATGGATATAAAATGTTAGTGAAATTGTAGAACATCATCTTTTAATTGCTATGAAAAATAATTAAAATTAACTTAAAATAATGATTCTACATGGGTACCTCATATTTATTAAAACTCATTTATGACTCCAAGATTACTTTCGAGTATTAATATAGGAATCTGTCAGAAACTACCCATTATTATATTATTTCTATATATTAAAATAAACTTTAACACCAACATACATCAGCAAACTGTATAATAAAGTGTCTTCGTTGTCCATCTGAAAACACAGACAGGACATATTCACCAGGTTTCCCGTGACTCTCCCGAACCAAGAAGTCTCCTTGTTGCTTTAAGAGTTCCTGTGCTTCTATTCTTGGAATTGCACCATGGTACCAATCCTGTTCTACCAATGGCTTGTCACATGCTGATATTACATCACAGAACTTGAATAAACATTAAAGAGAAAAATAAATTAGAAGAAATAACGTTTTACTTTTTTCATTACAATGAAATTACATTTCATTACAAAAATATTTTATTTGTATTTTTCATTGATGGTCTAAAACTTCCTTAATTAATATATCATACTTTTCAGAACAAAGTGACTGCTTCACATATTTTTATCTAAACAAAATTAAGTATTTTTAAGAGTTGTAAAGAATCTCAGAGGTCATCTACTCCATCCCCCTAATTTAATAGATTAGAAAAATGAGACCAAGAAAAGTTAAGTGACTGGCCTAAAGTCACAAAGTTCTGTAGAAAGTAGTAGAACTGAGATCCAAAACCAGATAACTTTGAATCTAAATCCTGAATTCTTTCTACTATATAAGTTTTTAATAGACAACTTCCAAAAAGGTCTATTTGTGTTTTTTGTAAGATAACTCTAAGAAATTCTATGCTTTTAAAATTCTGATAATTAAATTAAAGCCAAAAAGTATATGGAAAATTAATACTAATAATACTGATTTTGTTCAACTGATATCAAAAATTATAAAATTTAAGTTTCTAGTTTATACACAAAAAATTAAAATATTCATCATAATATACACTTATTTTTACTTATAAAGTTGTATTAATTATTTTTGTATAATCAGTTCAATTTATTGGATTGTATATTATCTATGCATTCCAAGGCCAAGTTTTCCTGTCAACTGCAAGCTGCTACTGCTTTATCTACTACTGCTTTTAGAGATGTCTTGTCAAGGATTCACCACTATTTTCATCTCTATCAAGATTTCTTATTGTTGCCAACTCTGTAATTTGTTTGTTTTCATTCTTAGAAAGCTACTACATAAAACCAGAAAAAAAATCTTGTAAATGAAAAATCTCAATGGTTAATATTAGGCAAAACTTCAGATATTGTGAGCAATTCCTAGAAGACAAAACCCAGCTTAAAAAAAAAAAAAAAAAGTAAAATGTCTGGGATATTATACCGATACTAAAATATTAAGATAGCCAAGGGTTAACAATACTTTCTTGACATATCTCTAATTTGTGGTAAATGGAATCTTACATTTTCTCACACAAAGTGAATAGATTTGAAATTTTCATTTAAATGGAGGAATACAGAATAGTAGACAGAAAACTAGCCTTGAGGTCAGGAAGCCTAAGATTCAAATTCTACCTCTAATACACACAGGCCACTTAAACCTCAGTATTCCAGCCAACTCTGTAAGACTAAGTTGCAAGAGAAAATGCCTACCTAAATTAATAGAGGGATTTCCTCATTTAAGTGTAATATCACTGAAATCATAGCTTGATCTCTATGCCCTATTTTATTTACATATATACAGTTATGTAAAAAGCTTTTTAGTTCCATATATACCCATGAGAGACTAAACAGAAGTCATTTAACCTCGGAATGTCCCTAAAACTCTCAAAGATTAAATTTGAGAGGATTTGCAGGTTTGCATAATTAAATGAAATTTTGACATTTGGAACATTTTCAACAGTTATATATAGAGAATAAATCCTCACCAATTAAAACATGCATTTAACATAATCATATGATTAACATATAATTAAATTATAAAATACATCTAACATGGGAAAGGCAAAGCTAATTTAAATTATGTTTGTTAATGAAAAATTGAGGAACATCACAAAGACTTTAAGGTTTTATAGGCTAAACAGTATAGCAGAAAGACCATTTAATTACAAAACATGGGTTAAAGATCCTGCTTTGAAAATTATTCCTAGTTAATCTCAGGCAAGTTAATTGACCTCTCTGCAACTCAGTTTCCTCACCTGTAAAATAGAGATAATACCCAATCATATTCTCATAAGATTCTTATTTAAATAAAATTATAATGGAAGTGAAATGTCTTTTTAAGATTTACAGTGTGGCCAAATAAACATATTATCTTCATTATACAAGAAGTTAGTTAAGTTTGCCTATAATATTTGTATTACTTATTTTAAAAATATATATATTTTTCTCAGTTACAAGTAAAAACCATTTTGAATATTTGTTTTTTTTTTATTTTGAGTTCCAAATTCCCTTCCCCCTTCTTGAAAATGCAAAACAAATGTAATTTGACAGATTATACACTGCACCATTTCTGATATCCAAATCAATTAGGATGTTTCCCCAAGGGACCAATATTTTCCATCTGAAATGAATAATGCAACAAAACTTATATTCAGTTCATTACAGCAATATTCAATGTAGTGTATTATAGAAAATGCACTTGAAACTGTGCTAAGTTTAAGAAATCTTTTCTCTATCTCTGTATAAAATATTTTTAAATCTAAAAGTATAGCTAAGGGTCTCCACAAAATTCTCCTAATATTTAAATACTTATCTATTTGGCCCTTAATGAGGTGATCAAAGAAAGATATAAACGTAGTTACTGGTACATTTAAAACTAATGGTTTGGGCCATTTCCATTGCATAGAAAAGGCAGATGGTTTTTTAAAAGCCTAAGAATTATGCCCAATAGGACCCTATAGAAAACCTCAGTTTTGTGCCTTCAAATAATATTTACTGAGCATACATATGGCTAAATGTCTCTACATTTACAGACAGTGGGGAACTTTGGGTAAGGTATAAGACCCTTCAGTCCAGAGGGAACCTACTGACAATGTCTGGTTTGGCTCCCCATTTCCCTTTGGTGCTCTCACCTTTCCTGACAAGTTAGTCAAGGAGGGTGTGACTACCTATGTGCAACTTGAAGCAAGGGATACTTACAGTAAAGAGGCATTTACATAGCAGGGTGCTTGTAGTTAGTACTTGCACAGTGTGCTATGGTGATGTATATAGTTAGCACTTGCTCAATGTGATGTGATGATATAATGGTTCTCTAATTGGCACATGCTTAGTGTGTTGTAATGATATAATCATACTTAAATATTTAAGGGCTGAGAGGATTTGAAATAGATACTCCATCTTTGACCATCCCCATAAGTCTCCTGCTTCCTTTACTCCTCCTCTAAGACCAAGGCTGCTCCTGAGATCCTTCAGAGAGCTAGTCCAGATGGTACATTTTGGCACCTGAACAGGATCTTCAGAAGGAAGCTACAGCTAAATATTTTAAAAATTCACATTCTGAAAGAAAAACGATTCTAGAATATTTCTAATTATACATAATTTATTTTAATTGGATTTATAACTCTAAACACTAAAAATTCAACTGAGCCTTTATTGTCCTCTAATTTGATTTTGTGATTTATTATATAGGAATCTTTCAATTGAAACAAATTATCCAACTAAACTTCACTAATTTTCTTTTTTTCTTAATTTCAAGCCTTTTTATTAATGAACAAAAAGATACTCGTAATTAATTACTTTCTTTTAAATGAATGATATTTCTATATATTTTTCACTTTAAATTCTTCAATTTGGAAAAAATGATGATAAATTTAATATTAAATACAAATATAACTCAACTTCTTTGTAAAACAGTAGTTTTAATGAATAAAATTCAACTATTCAATCATTCCTTCTATCTACATCATGTTTATTTGGCCATTTATTCCCCACTACTTTTTCTTTTACATTTTTTGTAATTAGAGGTTACTCTGTTCTTTTGTTATCCTTTAATCCCTCAGTTTCTTCATATATTCATCAAGTACATTTTTAAATGGAAAAATGGCTTCAGAAGTCTTTCTATTTCAATATAAATTTTGAGAAACTTTTTTAAAAATATATCCAAAGAATGTTTTTAAGGAAGAACCAAAGAACCAAAGAACCAAATGCTAGAAGGATGGAATACTGAGATTTTTATAAATGGGAATATAATAAATATATTATTAACTGAATGACCTGTAAATGATTTAAAGTTCAGAATTCTAAAGGGGTTTTTTTCCAAAATGGTTAAAATGTTACTTTTTCCTCAAGTTTTAACTATCAAATCTCATTGAAAAAAAATTTTTAATGTAACTAAAATGAAAAAATTCTAAGTTCAGGCAGTGATTCATTATAATAGGTTTTAAAATAATTTGGTCAATAAAAAATTTTAAACCATAACTCAGTGTATCTTTTTCCCTTTTTTTGGCAAAGGAATAAAATTTGGTACAGTGGAAAGAACATTGGATTTGGAGCCAGAAAATATGTGGTTGGATTTCTGATTCTGCTACTATATACTACTTGTGGCAATCCTAGGCAAGGCAAATTTAACCTCTCTTGGCCTCAGTTTCCTTATCTACATAAAATGAGGGGATGGTCTACATGACCTCCAAGGTCCCTTCCAGTTATAAATCTATGTTACTATGAAAAATGTTATTTAAAAAAAAAAGAAAAGAAAAGAAATCAACATAAGCAATAACATCCTAGGTTCTGACATTTATTTGCCTTTCCCTTTCTAACCATATTCTAGTATGGGTAGGGAGAAGCAGTGTGGCATAATGAAAAAACACAAGTTTTTTCTCAAAGGACTGCTGTACAAACCCTCATTCTACGACTTACTATCTCTGTAACATTAGATATGTCACCTCAATTATAACCTAATCTTTAAAATGAAAGGGCAAGACTAGTAAATCTAGATGACCTCTAAGATCTCTTCCTGCTCTATACCAAAAATCCTAAACCTGTGAAGATTACAGCATAGGAAATTCTAAACAAGAGGTGCACACACATTGAATAAGCCATTTGATTTTGATACCTGGTAGCAATGTGACATTTAAATACAATTTCAGAGTTTGCTTTTTTGATACTTCTTTAATCCAGACAGTTAACAGTTTCTTGTCTTCCTAAGGACAAGAATCTTGTCTCATTGTCTTGTCTTATTTTAAGACTAATGTTTAGGCTAATGACAAACTAATGCATTCAAAAAAGGACAGCTAGGATGGTAAGAAGGCCCTAAATGATGGTTAATGGCTGAAGGAAATGGGGCCAATCCACCAAGGGATGATAAGATTTATAGGTAATTCTAGTACTATGCTCAAATATTTCAAATGCTTTTACCTGAAAAAGGGATGAGACTTATACTATCTCTCTGAAGGGCAGAAGTAGGACAACTGGGCCAAAAGTTCATAGATTTAGAGAAGGAAGGGATTTGGGGGCATCTAGTCCAAAACTCTCATTTTACAGATAAGGAAACTGAGGCCCAGAGAAACCAAACGACTTGATCACGTTCACACATAAAATAAGCTAGAGTCCAGAGTCTAATTAATTTTCTGAATCCACTGTCAGGGTTCTTTCCACTGAACTACACACTGAACTAACAGATTTTAAACTTCTGGTCTAAAAGGATTTTCTCTCAGAATTGCTCAAAAACCGAATTCAAAAGTTTTCTACCACAAGGAATTTTTTAAACTAGGAAGGAAATTTGATGAAATGGCCTCTAAATTCACTTCCAACTCTAAGATTCTTGTTTTTTTAGATATAGCAAGTAAACTTTACTTCTATTACTTTGGGAACATATACCTAGTTGCTTTGCTAATTAGTTTCTGCTGGGAAGGAGGACAAAGTGGCCATGATCCCAGTAAATTAGTCTCTTTCTTAGCCAGAGCTAATTGCAAAAGTGTCATCCATCCTGGGCTGAAGTTTATATGGATTTAACACATCCCTGACCAACTCAAATTTGCTTCTATATGATCATCTTGGAAATAGAAATTTTGCCAATATTCATCATCCTCAGCCCTCTGTGCTCTTAGAATTGTTCACTAAGTGTCCAAATGTTTATTATCACATACATAAGTTGGGTGGAACTTTCTTTTGAGCAAAGTAGCTGACACTTTTCTATAACATTAGAAAAAAAGCATTTTTTTCTATGTTCACACTTCTAAAAAAGAAATTTTTCTCTTCTACTATTCTGGCCCTCTGAATGGTCAATTTCTTCCTGAGGCTAATTGTCACAAGACAAGGCAGAACAAAGAAGGCAACTCAAGACTGTGTTCCATACCCAAGAATAAATGGGAGGCACATTTGGAAAGCAACAAACTTTATATTTGGGGAGTGGGTTGGGTAGCTAATAAAGGAAGCAAAGAAGGTGGGGTGAAGAAATATACTATCTATTCTAATAAGTTCTGGTAAATCACCAAAAATGTAAGAAGAAATATGTTCAGTCTTTATCACGGTTTAATAGAAAAGATAAGTACCTTTTTTAAAGGACAAAATGCTAAAAAAGTTAAAGTCTTGAAAATAAAGAATCCAAATTTTAAGAACAGTATGGAAAAGAATTCAAGTAAAATTCCATATATAACTCAACCAAAGAATCAAATTTCAAAGCTTACTTGAATAATCATTATTTTTTATTCCTTTATTTAGACTTAACATTGGATTAATTATTTCTTGGCATTTCATGAAATTCTAAAACAGAAAAAAAATCACTTTGCTTTTAAAAATTAACATCACATAGAATTCTTAGGAAGAATTTGGAAGGACTGAGTAATCAGATATAAAATGGTATTTGAATTTCAGAAATGTGAGAGAACTCCTGGTTGAAGAATAGGAATGTGAATCATGAAGCCAAAAATATATTTAAGGGAAAGGAAGCCAATCAATTTAGGAAAATGATAATATTGCAAAATCAAACTATTTGGTTTAATAATTATATGTATGAAGGTTTAAATAAATTATGAAACTCTAAGTAGCAACATTCTCCCTTAAAAAGTATGAAAAACAAGAATATTGGCCTAAACATTTTAAATGATTCAATTCTAGACACAATAAAAATTAGGAAAGGAGGCAAACTATATACTTCACATTTCTTTGGTTACCTGTTCTGCAGTATTCTTGTGTGACAAGACACTCTCTAGAGAAATAAATTATTTTTACCTTTCATTTCTTGTCTAATACTTCTGCTGCCAGCACATCTTCTGTTTTCCTGTTTCTTCTCTTTTTTTTTTTACTTCTTTTCTTCCCTTCATTTATCTTTATTCCTTAGTTTTTAGCCTTTTTCCTCCACCTTCTTTTCTCATTCCCATATTATTACTTTAATTACACTTGCCACACCATTCTTTTCTTATACTTCTCTACTCACCCACCATTTTATTTTCTCTTCTTCTATATTCATCTCTCTTATCATATTCAATATTTCTCTCTTCTTAAGTAATTTTTTTTGCTATTCTAGAACAATAATATATACAAATGTGGCAAAAATGAATTATTAACATTTACCACTTTGGGGAAAGCAATTCATAATCCACTTAATTGCACCAAGTCTATTTCTTATAATACTCTTGAACTATAATGAGTCAGTACAGCATTCTTTCTCAATAGGAAAAAAAAACAGGTATCATTTTGGGATTTCCTAGCCAAAGCACATTATCAATCTAATGGGATCTCTGTCATTTATTTTCAAGATTCAGCCAGGATAATAAACAGATTTTCTCTCTCAAAGTGAGATATATCCTGTTACCCATCCTTTGTTTATCCTAACAAATATGAATGTGCTATATAATTAATAAAATAAAACTTCCTTCTGACAGCATAAAAATTAAGTCAACTTTTTCTAAGGATGGCCATGGAAGAAAATATTGGATATGGCAGTGATTCATGATACAAGAAACTTAACTTTTTATCCTCCCTTGTTTCTCATTCTTTGCATCTTAGAGCCTAGGCAAAAAATGTAAATAAAGACCTTAAGAATAATAAAAGACAGCTAACATTTAAAAAAATATATAAATAGTAACCTGAGCTTAATAACATGCCTTTTTAGAGGAAGTACAAGGTTTCTCTCCTACTTTCGATGGAGTGCACTAAAAAATACAAGAGGTTTCTTATGTTATGTAAAATAATAACTCCATTTCCTATACTATGTGTGGAAACTAAATATTATCATACTGCAAATATATACAAAATATCTATATACACATATATAATCTAACCAAATGTTGAAATTGCATTCATACAAACAGACAAAAAATATCTTAAGGGATTATCATATTTCATATCAGAAAATCATATATCTTTCTTTTCCTCTACATTTTTATATTAAATTGCAAGGCAATAGAAACCTAAGGTGAATAACATTTATATCAATAAAATATAAAATGAATAAAAGTATTAATAAAGTATTATTTCATTGGTTACATAAATATTTTTCTAATATCTCAAGTGTATATAGCATATTTGTCAAAAATGTAAGCTCATTAAAAGAATTCTTCTAAGAGCACTCTTAAATCATAAACCAAAGGCATATTGGTAGTATTAGGCAAATAACTTCATTTTTCAGAGTCTCAATTCTTTCATCTGTAAAGAGATGGAGGAGTTCTATAGCAAACATAGCAAGTAGGGCAATCAATAATTCATTACAAAAAAAAATAAGAAAGAAAACACTTGTAAACAACAAAATGTCTATTTAAATAATGCAAGGATACATTATGTCATATAATGATGTGAAACAGATTTTATTAAATATAGCATGATTTAAGTAGAATCTGTTTGAAATAAATTCTGAATGCTGTCTTCAGAGGATGCTTAGTAACTGGTTTCTACTTGAACTTCTAAGGAGTGCTCTTTGAAAAATTAGCTTTCTGAGGGCCTGTCTAGGTTTCCAGGGGCCTAGTAACTAATCATATTTTGGCACACTTGATACTTTTTAGAAAGATGTTTGTATAATACATACAATTTTTAAAAGACCAGTCTATCACAAAAATAAGTATTAATTCTTTATGGATAACTATAATTTATAATTTATTTAACCTTAAATTCTTTT
Source organism: Sarcophilus harrisii (assembly GCF_902635505.1). Lineage (NCBI taxonomy): Eukaryota > Metazoa > Chordata > Mammalia > Dasyuromorphia > Dasyuridae > Sarcophilus > Sarcophilus harrisii. Next base: position 202,838,491 of record NC_045426.1, read on the forward strand.
AGTCTCTTACTATGAAATTGATCTAAATATTCATTTTATGCTTTTAAAGTTAGATACAGATTTTATTCCCGTGTTATACAGATGAATTTATATCCTGAGGAAATTACTCAGATAATTCAGGGATTAGGAGTGCAAAAATTTTGTTTGAAATATTCACAAAAATTTTTGACCTGGAAAGTTATCTAAATGTTCCACCCCATTTTGTTAATTCAGTGTATATTCTTTTATAGACTATAACACTTAGCCTCACAAGCTTTTTAAATTCTAGCTATCCTTTTTATTAACAGCAAAAGGTTTGCTGCAAAAGATGCTCATCATTTTTATTGATTAAGCTTTTATTCATATATAGGCAAATGAAGGGAATCATTTTTCAGAATCTTGTCTAAAAAACACTTCCAGAAAAATCTTATAAGCATATAAGTTCTTCCTGTACTCCTTTTTATCAATATTTATTAATAACATACTTTTATTTAAAATATAAAAGTAAGTACTTAAAGTAAGTTTATTGATGACATGCTTCACATGGAAAATAACACAAAAAGAAAATTTTATAATTGTCTTTGAGTCTTGATAGGTAGATTAGTCCTAAGTTAAACTAATTACTAAGTGGTAAAATTTCAGTAAAAATATTCATTAATAATATTTTACATGGCTTATGAAGTAATATCTTAATACTGAATAAAAATAATTAAAAATAAAGCCATTTAACTATTTTTTCCTATTCTGATATAATCTCCCAAAGAACATTTTTTCAATAAAACATATGTAGCAAGATCTATAAGACTCATAAATACTCAGATTTTCTTTTGTTTCATAAGACAGACATTTATTTTAAGGAAACATTACACAATAAGGGAATTTTACAATATTTTTCACTGAAAGGATATCAGTATTATGTCCATGGAAAATGCTTCAGTTTAAACTTTTCTTATATATTATCTTACTGCTCCTATCATTTCTTTCTTTTAAATTTGATTAAAAAATTTATCAAAGTTTAATAACTTTGATAATTAAGTTATAATAATTAATTTTTATATATTAATTTCTGATCCATGACTCCATTACACTATACTATTTGCAAAGAAATTACATGAGCACTGCTACAACTATTTTAAGCTCTTCATTTCAATTTGCTTCTTTAAGTTTTCTCCAAAAACTTTATTTGACTTAAAATTTGGCCTTAAAACATATATATGTGTATTTATATACAGTTACGGTAGTTGTGTATATATGGTGTGTGTGGGGGTGTGTGTGTGTGTGACAGAGAGAGACAGAGAGACAGACACAGAGACAGATAGAGACAGACAGAGAAAGAGAGAGGTGGGGGGAGGAGAGAGAGAGAGAGAGAGAGAGAGAGAGAGAGAGAGAGAGAGACAGAGACAGAGAGAGAGAGATGAAGACAAAGACAGAGACAGAGACAGAGACAGAAAAGGAGATGAGGACGATAGGGGGAAAAGGGGAGGGAAACAGGAAGGGAAAAAAAGAGACTACAGGATGTTGTAGCAAACAATGTCAGAAAAAGGTCATCTTCTAAGATCTTTAATGCTTTTATTTAACTTAGCTCTCAAATTATTTGTAATACCTTTTAGTATAATATTTTAAAACTGAAAAAAAAAGGTTTACAAATAATCCAAGCAACTTTATAAATACTAATCTTTTAATATTTAACAAACTAGAATTAAAATGATAATCTTTTGGGGAAGGGGATATTGTGCTAAGATGAACTGTCATTATGCCTAAGACAACTAAAAATGAATACTTAAATCAAGATTACTTATCTTTAGCTAATACTAATAATTATGATAGTCATAATAAAAAGAACAAGCTAACATTTATGTAGTTCTTTAAAGCTTATAAGGCAAGTTCTACATATGGCCTCAATTATTTTACTTCAAGAGATCATTATATGTATCAAGAGAATTGAAAATCTTAGGGCATTCATCTGATCAAAGAATAGAGGGCTTTTATCTGTTAGAAAGATATCACTTATTATCCTGGCTATATCAAGAAAGTAAACATTTCCCTAAATTCTCAAATGTATCAAAAGTTCTGTTCTTTTTTATAAATATGATTTATACTAATAGAAATTTTAAGGATTTAAAATCAAAATGGGAAATACTAAAGGGAAATGGATATTTTAGTAGTATACATTAATTTTGAGGAATGTAATTCAATTAGACTGATATAAGCTGAATTGTACTTAAATGATTGTCAATATGTATGCTAAAGATTACTTTAAGAAAAATGATTTCACTTAACACTTCCTAGCTGTGTGACCCTGGGCAAGTCATTTAACCCAATTGTCTCAGGAAAAAAAAATGTAGATTAAAAAGTTATGTTTTTATAACATTAATTCACTGACATTGCAAATAAGAGGTGTGATACATACTATATAAGAATATAACTCAGTAGATTATTAATATAATGAACACTTTGATTTCCCCTATGTTCTTCATTTCCCAATCAGCTGCCCTCCTTTGGATTTCTTCACTTTGTCCCCAAGAAACTCATCATCCTGCAAGATTGATCAGATGTGGTACTCATATCTACTTACATCTTCTAATCCTAGAATGTGTCTGATTGGAAGATTGAACCAAGAGGTTCTCTCAAAAATTTCACTGGGCTTTAGCTAATGTAACCAACTACCTGTTGTACAGGATAAACTGACTGAAGACCTGTCATAAGGATGAGGCTTCGACCTAATTGTTACCTGAGACTCTGCAATAATAAGTTGAGCTAATAGCTAAAAAGCTGCAGGTGTTCAATTTGAATGACCATTCCCCTCTTGGTTCCTACAAACTCTTAATTAGCATTTAAGCACTTCTTTTAAAGGTGATATTGGTTTGGAGAATTCAGGTAAGGAAATTCTCATTTGCTTGTATAGCAGTTCTCTAGGGAAATTTGAATTAAGAATTTATTATTTACTAATATTCTTTTGCTTTCTTTCTGTTTCTTCGTTTAGAAAATACTCCTCCAGGACAAAGACAGAAAAGGCTGGGGGGGCTTGGAAGCTTCTGTGTTCAGTGTCTATTTAAAATAATTTAGTGTTTTGCAGTTTGTACTTTGCACAAACTACTGACAACTTGTCTATTAGGAGTTACCCTTTCTTGCAAATTAATGCCCCCCTTTTGCTTTTCTTACTCTGAGAGTCTCTGATTTTAATTTGGGGTCACTGTCCCACACACTGTAATAACAAAATGGCAGAAACTATTTCTCTTGTGGCTGAACAGACTGTATATTATGTCTGATCTCTAATGTAGTCATTTCTTTTTAAAAGTAATAAATTTGGAGAGACTCTGACTGGGATAACATTTGAAACTATACAAAGATAAATTATTTTGTTTGATTTAAATAAATTATTTTTATTTGAATATGAAAAAAATCTTTCTGTTTAAAAAGGCCTCCCGGGCCGTCCATTCCTTCACATTTCCGACTACATACTTGTGAGCTTCTCCATGATGCCTTTTTCAGTTTCCCTTTCTATAATGTGTTTCCCCACAAAATAGCAAGCTTCTTGAGGGCTGGGGATGTCTCTGTTTTAGCAAATAGAACAGTGCCTGGCACACAGTGATAATTAATAACTATTTGCTGACTTTCTACTACTAGATATACCACTAACTAGTGGAGCAATAAGAAAAAGCTCACCCCTTTCTACCACTTTTCTATCTTGCATGGAATTTGAATTACTTACTTAGTCCTAAGGTCCAAAAGCCTCTACCAGTTTCCTAACATCTGTATTTATTTCAAAGAAATGTGACATATTAAAGTCTCAGGAAATGATGTTGGACAAATGTAACCTCCAATAATCTCTGGTCATAAGAAAATTGCATAAGCAGGAATTACCTCCCTTTTCTCAGAGAATAATTTTCTTTTGTCCTACCTTTATATACTTTTAAAGATATTTCCTTGGCTGAAACTAAAGCTTAGTCAACAATAAAATTGACTATTTTAGATTTAGTTGAGTAATTAGGCATTAAAAGAAGTACTATTATTCACAAAGTAAAATAATAAGCTTTTCTTCTATTGATTCTATTGAATCAAAAAACAAAATTTCATATGCATATGTTCCATTTCTTAAATGGAACACAATTCCTGGAAGACATCATTGGTGAGGACCCCTGTCCCATTCCCAGTAATTTTTTTTGTTTGATAGTAATTGTTTTGTCTCTTTCTTTCCTCCTCCCCTCCCCCCCAAGCTCTGCAAGGTAGCTTAACATTCAGGTCATCTCTCTACCTTTTAATTCCCACAAAAATGATTGCTTTAATTGGAAGTAACACTACTAGTAATGAAGGGTAAAATATGTTGTGTAATTTTTAAATTTTTTTTTCCCTTTTAACTAGTAGCCTGAACAAATTATTTTACTGAATCAAAAAACAAAATTTCATATGCATATGTTCCATTTCTTAAACAGTTATCAAGTAATTTGAAATAGTAATTTTAAAATTATTTTACAACAGGAAAAACATAAAAATAATAAATAAAATAAACAACAGATGATGTTTCAGGATTTGTTAATCTTTTCAGTGAAATTCTGTCATCCTTGAATGCAAAAAATGCATTCTGCTTCTCTGGGATAGATATCACTATATACACAAGTGAATTCAGAAGATAGTTGGGTTATTAAGTTGCTACCTAGCTTTTTAGACTAACTTAATTTCTACTTTTTTGTAAATATGATCATCCATTTTCCTAAAAAGCAAAATTTTTAACATACATGTCTGTGACACCTACTCATATGTATACTAACAAATACTCATAATGCCTTTTATTAGGTAGAAAATTATGTAATTACAACCAAAATTGTTTTCAAAAGAATAGTCATTAATTTTTATTATGTACTGCATATTTGATCAACAATCCAAGAGAAACCATGTTATAGCTTCACTATGGATGGTTAATTTCTTAGAATTAAAAAATAAACAAAATAATTTTAAAGCATATGAAGTAGGATAAAAACATTCTTTAATTCCCTCAGTCAATGAGCTGTTACAAATGGGGCAAACTCTTTTTCTACTAGCTATATTTATACGATAGATTTACATATCAACAAGACTTGATGTACTTTTAAAACCAAAATAACATTAAAAACTACTAATATATAGATAATATTTTGCCAACTCATAATTTCATAAAGTGATTTAAATTATCATACAATGCAACTGATCCTACTATTGATCAAATTAGGCCTCCAAGTACCTTTAAAGCAAAGAGAATTTCTGTAGGTATAGTTTACAAATTACATATTTTCCATCAACTCCTCTCCTAGTGACTCACTGAGGCATAACAAAATGAAAAATCACATCTCATTTTTAGAACGATAGGAAGATTTACAAAAGCACAGAACAGTTAATCCTACTTACTGATGAAGAGCCCAACATAGATTTGGGAGACCGAATCATCCCAGCAATGGAGTGCCGAAGTGACTCGAATTTGGATAACTTTTCTTTCCTTTCCTAATTTGGAGGAAGAAAAAAAGTTGTCAATAAAGATGCATTTTGATAAGAATATTGTTGTAATATCCTTAAATTCTAAGTTAAAAAAGAAAAATTCATCGACATTAAATTCTCCAAATTTTTTTCCAAACTAACTTTCATCTAGACCTTAGGGTTGTATGGAATATCCTTAGGATAAAGGAAGCAATGAGTTGAAGTTACAAAGCCCTAAATTTCAGCTTGGTGTCTAAATGAAAAGGAAAAAAAAAAAAAAAAAAAGGAAAGGAAGACTACTAATAGAACATAGAAATAACAGGTCTTGTTCCATTTTTAAATGTCCCTGGGTCCAGCAAACCTTTACAAGGATGATAAACTAAATTAACAATGTTACATAAAGCCAAACAACTGCAGAGATGTAGGGTTCTCTTTTTTAATTCTTTATTCTGACAATATTTTAAGAGAAATAAAAAAACTACTTCAAAAGAAATAGAAAAGAAGGGAATTTTGATAAGGTAAAAAAATTATTTTAAAACAAAGAAATAGAGAAATGTTTTCTTCTATTGCATGATCCCCCAAATCTTACTGTTCATTATTGTGCTTTTTAGAAATCACCACAACTGCTAAAATATTAGTGATAATTTGATAAAGAGATAGTTTGATCTTTCTGTTGAGTAAATTTCAGTTTTCAACTTATCTTAATATTAAGAACATTCATAAGTAAGGAAAGGAAACAAATTATGCTGAAAAATATGGTAATCAAAATATTTTAAAAACAAATTCAAAGACCTGTAAGGAATCCTAGTAAGTAAAGAATCTTGAGTCCCATCCATATCTTTTACTTAACTTTTTGCTAAAAGCATTAGAATGTGTTTGCAGTATCTGATGGACTAATAGGAAAAAACAAAAATTGGAAAGCCATCCTTTCTTATGCATTAATCAATGATTATCCCTTTATTGCAGGCCTGTTTTACCCCCAGAAACCTGATCAGTTCTTTCAAGAAACATAGTCCTCCTAAAGGAATGAACAAATATTCTTCTTGGTGGGGCTCTTGTAATGCAGCATCCTGTATGTGGAAGACTTTTCATTTCAAGAGTCATGTATCAAATGAGAATACTTAGTGTAGTGCTTTCTTTGTTCTCAGCTTATAAAATCCCTTTAGTAGAAAGAGGATCTGGCTGGGAAGCAGTAAAGCTTGCCTAGCAATAGTGCCCACTTGAGACTCTGAAGAGCTGTGACCATGAATTTTCCCAGCCAAGGAATTCAGATGTTAGTGCTTCCTCAGAGTGGTGATGATGTATATAATATGTTGGTTGCTATGGTGTCATTGTTATGGCAGTCACTATATGATTGTGTATTACTTTTGTGCTATGAATTTCCTCTTCCCTTATGTCTTATTTAAATCAAGATCTGAGAATAATAAACTTGTATCCATCCTCTTTAAGATTATACCTGCTGAACTGCAGGGCCTTGACTTCCTTTACTTTTCTGTCAAAAGACTAACTCCTGATATCTAAGGGACTGTCTCTTTATTCAGTTTGCACAAAAGTCCCATTCCTGGGGTCTCTTTCCTTTAAAAAAAGTTACAAGGTATACTGCTGATATTTTTGTCAAATAGGGGGTAGCTAGCTACCCCTAAACTCCATCAATTTTGAGAGAAGAAACTGTTCATACTTTGTGAATGAAGGAATGAATGAAAAAAATTAAGTGCTTACTATGTGCAAAATATGGGGGACACAAAATCAATGGAGATTCCCTAACCTTCAGAAGCTTATATTAGAATAATAGCAGGAAACCATATGTTTAGATAGGGGCATGATGAGTATTTTGTTCTAGAAAGTTACAGAAATGGATAAGGCAACAATAGGGCAGCCCACTGACCATGGTGTAAAGGGTAAGCAGGGTACAGATAAATTTTTTAAACTTAAGATATCAAAACCTTAGTTTTCTTTGTCACTTCTCCCTTATCTTCTATAGCTTCATCAACCAGAGAAATCAATTGATCAAGGTGGTCCTAAGAGACTCCCACTACAGCTTTCATACAGTTTTAAGACTTAGATGGATCTGGAATTTCATTTATAAGAGTCTTCCTTACAGTGATACAAGACCCCTGTTATTAACCTTTGATTTAGAAAAATTATAATATTATAAATAGAATACTAGTGTGGGACCAAATTTCAAATCTCACTAGATCACCAGGTAGTGCTAGATGAGATTTGAAATTTGATCCCACATAAGTTACTTAACTAGTTACTAAACAACTATGTGCTACATACAACTTTCAAGGGCTAAAGAAATGTGGCAACTTTAGTGGAAGGAAAAATCAATGGGAAAAAAATCATATAACCTATATTTATGTAAATTTCAAGATGTCAAAAAAATAGAAATGTTTTAGAATGATGGGATTGTTAAGGACTAGTAAGGAGCCATATTTTCCAGAAATGCTTCTCAAAGCATGCAGGAGAAACTACATGTATAAAAGAAAAAACTCATCACCACCTTGAACTGACATAATTTGTTGTTTGCATCCCAAGCTGGATTCCCTGTATAATCCTTAGGAGGCAAGATAGGTGCCAGTCAGTCTGTGCCAGGCTGGGAAAATGCTTATCCAGCTGGAATCCTTTGCAGATAAGCAGACCCTCCTATTTTTATAGTTCTGTCAATCCCAAGAAGAAAAAATATAGTTTTGCCATCTCTCTGCTGTACTCCTTTGGGAGGGGTTTTGCCTTTTACACACCTTTACTGCACCTTTCCCCTTCCATGCCTCATCCCTTCCTATTTTCTCCTCTTCCTTTTGTTGTACTGTCAAAAATATGCAAACTTTTGTAAGGATTGTGAACTCCTTGAGTTCCACATGCACATCCATTTCTCTTGTAATAAATTTGGCTTTCATACAAGTCTCATGATGTTTTGAGTGGATTTCAGACTGAAAGTCTGTTCCAGAAGTTGAATTACTATATTTTATATAGTAATTACATATATTTTATATGTGAAGAATATTTTTTTAAAAATTTTTTTTATTGTAATAACTTTTTATTGACAGAACCCATGCCAGGATAATTTTTTACAACATTATCCCTTGCACTCACTTCTGTTCTGATTTTTTCCTCTCTCTCCCTCTACCCTCTCCCCTAGATGGCAAGCAGTCCTATATATGTTGAATATGTTGCAGTATATCCTAGATACAATATATGTGTGCAGAAACAAACATTTCTCTTGTTGCACAGGGAGAATTGGATTCAGAAGGTAAAAATAACCTGGAAAGGAAAACAAAAATGCAAACAGTTAACATTCATTTCCCAGTTTCTTTCTTTGGGTGTAGCTGCTTCTGTCCATCATTGATCAATTGAAACTGAATTAGGTCTCTTTGTCAAAGAAATCCACTTCCATCAGAATACATCCTCATACAGTATCGTTGTTGAAGTATATAATGATCTCCTGGTTCTGCTCATTTCACTTAGCATCAGTTCATGTAAGTCTCTCCAAGCCTTTTTGTATTCATCTTGCTGGTCATTTCTTACAGAACAATAATATTCCATAACATTCATATACCACAATTTACCCAACCATTCTCCAATTGAAGGGCATCCATTCATTTTCCAGTTTCTAGCCACTACAAACAGAGCTGCCACAAACATTTTGGCACATGCAGATCCCTTTTCCTTCTTTATTATCTCCTTGGGGCATAAGCCCAGTAGTAACACTGCTGGATCAAAGGGTATGCACAGTTTGATAACTTTTTGGGCATAATTCCAGATTGCTCTCCAGAATGGTTGGATTGGTTCACAATTCCACCAACAATGCATCAGTGTCCCAGTTTTCCCACATCCCCTCCAACAATCATCATTTTTTCCTGTCATCTTAGCCAATCTGACAGATGTGTAGTGCTATCTCAGAGTTGTCTTAATTTGCATTTCTCTGATTAATAGTGATTTGGAACACTCATATGAGTGGAAACAGTTTCAATTTCATCATCTGAAAATTGTCTGTTCATATCCTTTGACCATTTATCAATTGGAGAATGGCTTTGGTTTCTTATATATTAGAGTCAATTCTCTATATAATTTGGAAATGAGGCCTTTATCAGAATCTTTAACTGTGAAGATGTTTTCCCAGTTTGTTGCTTCCCTTCTAATCTTGTTTGCATTAGTTTTGTTTGTACAAAGACTTTTTAAATTGATGTAATCAAAATTTTCTATTTTGTGATCAATAATGGTTTCTAGTTCATCTTTGGTCACAAATTTCTTCCTCCCCCACAGGTCTGAGAGATAAACTATGTTCCTCTAATTTATTTATAATCTCGTTCTTTATGCCTAAATCATGGACCCATTTTGATCTTAACTTGGTATATGGTGTTAAGTGTGGGTCCATGGTGAAGAATATTTGTAAATAAAGTGGGGTATGTGTGTGTGTGTGTGTGTGTGTGTGTGTATATCAAAGCAAACTGCTCATGATGGTGAAGTGAAGTAATGAAACCCAACTCCCTGGACAAACACTCCAACAAAGATCTCAGAGAAACATCAGACCATGTCATAAATGGAAAACTAAAAAGTAACCAAAATAGATCATTTTTTTCAGAACAGGGTCACAAATTCAACCCAAAGGGAAAGAAGTATGTAATGGATGTGGAAGAAGATCAAGATCCCAGAGGACTGAAAAGCAGAACAGAGCTGACTACAATGAGCCCTCAGACAAAGAGACCTCAGTATTGTCACCAACCCCAGAGATAAGATAGAATCTTAGAACCAGATTGCTGGAGGAAAGAGAACACAGCACTTAATTCAGGGGAGGAAATCTTTGCACAAGATTTCAGGGGTAGAATACTGCCACAGGGCTACAGCTGCACATGTATAGAATAATTATACACAGGTATACATACACACAGACATACACCTATATTTATAAATTTGTGTCTGATGGTAGCCATCTCTAGAGTGAGGAGAGGGAGAGAAGAAAAAAGGAAAAAAGTTACATAACTTTCTTTAAAAGGAATAGCAAGTTGTACATAACAGATTTGCAGTTTCAAATGCAATCATCTTTTCTTTCTATCCTATTGTATACTGTATTTCTATGTTATAGAAACACAAGATTTTATGTTTTAAGTTCAAACTAAAATTAATAAAAAATCTAAAAAACAGGAATTGTTCTACATCTCTAACTCTCGGCTTTCATTAGAGTTAAAGAATAAAAGGTTAAAATTTATAAAAAAGAATAACCAAACCACAAATTTCACAAACTACTAAAACCATAAATATCAGTTCATTAAGGCACATGAAAAACATAGTCAACATGTACACTATGTCAAAATGTATATTACAAATTAATGATTACATATGTACATATTAGGAATTAATTCACTAATATTTTTAGTTCCTAATAAATTCTATCAGTAACAGAAAAATAAGAAGGCAACATTAGTAGACCCCACAGCAACCAATTCAATTGTCTTGACATATGAAAACTTCTTTGACAATATAAGGAAATCAATGCCTTCTCATTCTGAGAAGGAATTATATTATTCTTTCTCTCTTTCCATTCCCTATTAGCTCAGATGAGAAGATCCTAAGTTTGTGAGGATACTGGTAAAAACTGCTAGAGTTCGAGGAAAATGCCCTTTTCTTTCACTCTGGCCTGAGAGTTATGGTTGGGAGCAGGATTTCTCACAACTGGTCAGTTTGGGCAGTGAAGCTACAGCTTTTATGGAGGGGGGTCACCCATCACCCTCTGCTGCCCCTCCCACATTCCTGCCTGGCCCCCCTCTCCCCTTACTCCCCAGCCCTGCCTCTTCCCTGTTTCCCCGTTATCCCTCCACTCTCCCCATCACTCTCCCACCCCCAATCCCTCCCCCAGGATCACTGCACCCCCTTACCAAGTCTTTGGTAAACAAGGACTTCTCAGCTTCTTTCAAGGCACAGGCTCTACACAAGAGGGAGTCCCTTTCCCGGGACTTACCGCACTTCACACACTTGTAGGAAGTTGCCATTTGGCCTGCTCCCTGCAGGCCCAGGGCGGGGCTAAGCTTGGCCTCTGCTGCCCCCTGAGGACTGAGCGGGGCCTGCTGTTGAGGCTGCATCCCAGGCCTCAGGAGCAGGCCACAAACAGCCTCTCTAGGTTCCTGTATCTCATTTGATCCTCATCCCACTCCAGGAGGATGGATGCTATCAATATCCTCATTGCACAGATGAGGAAACTGAGGCAAAAAGGGGTTAAGTAATTTGCTCAGGATCACACAGCCAGATTTGAACCCAGTCCTCCTGAGAGCTTCCTGAGTTTAAATTTTGTCTCACTTAATAGCTGTGTGACTGTGGACAAGTCCTTTAACCCTGTTTGCCTCAGTTTCCTCATCTATAAAACAAGTCAGAGAAAGAAAGAGCAAACCATTCTTGTATCTTTGCCAAGAAAATAAATCCCAATGGGATTACAAAAATCTGGACATGATCTTGTAGAGGTGAAAGAGACATGAGGTAGCAATCAATTAGAGGGAAGAATTGAGGGTAAATATTAGCTTGAAGATACAGCTTATTAGAAGGATAACAAAGGGATGGTTTAGGAGATAAATATAATGAGCCCATTTGGGGCACATTGAGTTTGAAATACCTACAAGACATTCTATCACAGCCTGGTTTCACTGTATGTTAGTTTCCCTTTTGCGCTCTATAACCCAGACAAATACACATGACACTTTATCTCTCATCTCTTTCTTACTATTCATTTCTTGATAAAACTTAAGAGTGCACTATATAGCACTGTTTACTTATATTGACCTTGAAGTCCATTGAAACCTTCAGACCGTTATCACACTTACTATTTGCATTTCTCCAAATTAAAACTCCTCTTCAAATTTTATGACCTCATAGACATTTATAAGATTTTTAAAAATTTTATCTTCATCATTCTTTTCTATAAAGAAAAGTTTAGTATTAATCAATTTGAAGTTTCTACTATACTCTTTCCTTCCCTTAATCATTTACTTCATTTATTGCTTAAAAAAAATAAACAAAATTGACTCTAGCATCAATTCTTAAGAAACTGCTGTTTACCTTGCTCTCTCCAAAGAAGTAATTTTATACTTAATATTCATATTTAATTTGTAGAGAAGATGAAGATTTCTGTGGCCAAAATACAATGTAAAATATTTAGGTTTTTGCTGTGGGCAGACATGCATTAAGACTGTGCAGTAGAGAAAGTGTTGTAATCAAGAAGAATTGAGTTCAAATCATATCTCAGGCACTTTTCTATCTTCTAGTCCTGGACAATTCACTACATTTCTGTCTACATCAGTTTCTTCATTTGTCAAATGTAGCTAATAAAAGCAAGTACCTTCTGGAATTGTTGTAAAGCTAAAATAAGTTATTTGTAAAGCACTTTGTAATCCTCAAAGCACTATGTAAATGGTAAATATTTGTCCCTTCTAGGCCTGAGTTTATCATCTTGCAATATCTGTAATAGAATTTCATTATGCTGGAAGAAACATGGAAAAATCATAAGATTGTCAGACTCCTTAGTTGATGTGTCATCTGTAACTGAAGGCTTTGACTGTTATCTCAGATGCAGAATTTGAAAAATAAAGACCAAATGATAGTCTGCTGGGATTCTTCCTGGCATTTATTAGATGAGGGTAGTACTATCTACTTCTATTATAAAGGAGAATCTTTAGCCATTTAACCTTAGCAGATTAAAGTTCAGACGGCCTAGCTAGCCCTGGAGATAGAAACAAAAGGAATAGTATCAAGAGAATCCAAGAGAGTCATGCTGAGAGGAACAGAGCAGTAGAGACTAGAGGATGAGGCTGGAGTAGTACAAGAAAGTAAATATTCTTGACCCCATGAAAAGCAAACCAAATGAGAACAGTATGATGATAAAAACAAAACATCAAGTGCCCCAAAGAACAAATTGTATATTCTATTCTCTTCCTCCATGAGAGGCTAGTTTTTTCATTTAAAGTAATGAAACCATCGTTGAAACTTGACTGGCTCAGAAGACTAACGTTTACAATATTTCTGGTCACCTAAATGGAAAACAACTATAAAGATGTCTCTCCGATACTTGCCAGAACACAACAGGTAAAAGAACTTTGCTCAGCTGAATAATCTATTCCAGAAATCTTCGATGTATATCTTTGTTGAAACTGTTGTGGCTTTAGTTAATTAACGGCAGGAGGCTTAGTAGACTTTGAATTAGTGACTAGAAGACACAGACTCGGGTTTCACAAGTTCAACCCAGAGGAAGAGACTCTAGCAGAAGTGGTTCATTGTCAAAAGAATGAGCACTGGAATGAGTACAGGCAAAACTAAGTTCATTATGACATTATATACTGTACTCTAGAAGTGATTAGTACTGATGCTGAATGAAACAAGCAGAACCAGAAATACATTACACACACAACAGGACTGTGCAATGATCAACTATGAAAGACTTGGTTCTTCTCAGTGGTTCAGTGATCCAAAGTAATCACAATAATCTTTGTATAGGAAATGCCATCTGCACCCAGAAAGAGAATTATGGAGACTGAATGAACATCAACACATACTATGTTCACTTCTTTTTTCTGGGGTTTTTTCCTCTCCCATGATTTTTCCCTTTTGTTCTGATTTTTCTCTCCCAACATAATTCAAAAGAAAATGTGTATTTAAAAAGTTAATATACATGCATAACCAGAAAAAAATAAAAGAAACAAACACACATAAAGTAATTAGCCCCTCTATGTAAATGGGCTGGTACTACAACACCTAGTGATCACATACTACTGTCCCCTGTAGGAGGGCTTGGAAGACAAAAGGGTGAAATTATTTGAAGGGAATATGCTTTCAGTCAACAGAGAAGTTAAAGTGTCCAGCCCCAATAGAAGAAGTAGGATAGTCTCTCAGAAGCATCTCATAGAGTTAAGATTTTTTTATTCCCACTCCCAAGAAGGAGGAGGTCTGGGTCAGAAGCCCAGGGAACATCCTTGATCCATGATAAAAACCAGTAAAATTGCAGGAAGGGTCATTATCTTTGGTCTAAGTGATACTTTTGCATATGGTCACTTCTTTACATTGAGAGACAAATTGGAAACTGCAAGAAATTAACATTACCACATGGACATGATTATTTAGACCCAGGATTTAACCATTCCAAAGTAGAAGAAGTAGGGAGCCACAGAAGAATGTGAAGTTTCTAACTGTAATTTTCCTATATTGTCACTCCTTAAGGGAACAGAGATACATTGTTTTGTTTTTCCTCCTTTTAAAGCTTTTCTTTCCCATCTTTCAGGCTGCCTAAATCAGACTTCTTGAATACTTGAATTATACTTGAAAACTAAATAGATCAGTATTAACTCTAAAGTCATAAAAGTGGTGAAAGGTCCTCTAGAACCCAACTTCTTAAACTGGGGTTTGTGACTCCATGAGGTCTCATAACAAGATCAGGGTCATGAAATTATTATTTATTATCAGCTAAAGTTTTACTGGTGTACTTATACCAATTTTTTTTATCTTGTATATCAATATATGCCTACATTTTATATAACTATATACGTAGAATCAAGTAAAATTTCTTGGTGAAAAGGGGTCATGGGTGGGAAAACTTCAAGAAGCCCTGCTCTAGAAGTAAAATCTTACGCTGTTCTCCCATGAGTTACGATTATTATTTTTTCCTTAATAGGGATTAAAACAATCCTTGAAACTTGATCGACTCAGGATACTGAAGGCTCAAACTAATGACACTGTTTACTAGTCACCTGAGTACACAATAGCTACAAGAAGTTCCAGGCTCTTTCTTCCGAGTGAAAGCAGACTTTAATGATCACTTTATAAAAGGAAACTTCACTCAGTTCAATCAATATCAGGTATCCTCAATGCATATCCTTATTGAACATTCTGCTAATATGCTGTGACTATTCTCTGGCATAAGAGAAAGACATAAGATTCTCCTCTTGTCTTTTGTTTTCTATGGTAGGGTTCACAGTGACACTCCCTTTATATAGGTGCTACTGTCAATAGGTTAAGAACTTATCTGGAAATCCAATTAACATTCTAGGAAAGGCCCATGAACCAGCCAGAAAGAAGGGAAAAGAGCCCCTCAATGATGCCAAGAATAATGTATAAAATTAAGACCAGAGATCAGTTCAAGGCTAATTTGATTGGCAATTGACCAGGAAAGGGAAAGAGGAATGAGAAGAGGAAAAAGAGAAGTGAAGAAAGAGGAATATTTGATATACAATTCAAATATATACAGAGTAAAACTCAGATATGAGTCAAATAAGCTGAGAAGGTCACAAGAGCAGGACTGTTTTCACAGAAGGGAAAGATGCTCTCTAAAGTGCCCTTCTGAGAGTGGGATATTCAAACCCTGATTTTGATAACTACCTAATTAGCTGTTTTGGATGTCAAGGTTCATAACATAAAGGTAATTCTGGTTAACAGATATATCCTGGATGGAAAGGACCAAGACCAGTCAGGCAGGCCTAAGAACCAGGAAAAAACAGTGAAACAAAACTTAGATAGAAAAGGGTATGAATGAGAAATTTTAAAAGTTACAGAAGACTGAGAAAAGGCTACTAGGTTTGGCAATTAGGAGATCTTTGCTAACTTTGAAGAGAGCAATTCAAGGAACAACAAACAGGCTAGTGTCTGTATCTCAGAATACATATTACAAATTGTAATAAGACTAGAAAGGTAAGAGGGAAATGTAATTTAGGGCAGTCATGAAATCATATGTATGCTTATAAGAACTGACAACACACTAATAAGGCATACATTCAATATTGATAAACATTTATCTAGTAGATGCATGCAACAACAAAAAACGACAAACCTTTATAGACTATTTGATGATAACATCAAGCCTAATAAGATCTATCAACCTGATTCCTAAAAGTATCAGTAAACATGTCTTATTGCTCATGACAAGGTTCCCTCCAAGATAGCATTCTGGCAAATCTCCATCAATTACCCCTGCTCTGGAATGAATAGAGAATGCTTACATTTTCAGGTACAAAGAACACAGGAGTCTGCCCTAGGTGAATCAGACTGAGGGCAGACTGGTCCTGACTAAAGGTATTTACAAGTTACATTTGAGTTCTTACTGGTTTTCAGTTACCAAAGCTTATAATAAAAAGAAACTATCAATCAAACCAAGGGCATCATAAAGTGCTTATCTGTTACTTATAAGATTTGGGAGATACACACACATTCAATAGCAGTTATCTACCAAACTTGTAGTTTACCAAATGTACATACACACACCATTGTGAAACTATACTACAGAAATCATTCTTATTCTAAAAAAAAAAAAAAAAAATTTGTAGGGTCAAATAGAAGTGTTTGAGGACACTTTTGAACTCAAATCTTCCTGACTCCAGGCCCAGAACTCTAACCACTGAGCCACATAGCTCCCTCCATGGCAAACAGAGGTCAGAGAATTAATAAATATTTGAGATCAGATTAGAATTCAGATTTGAAACCAGGTCCCTCATTCTATCCACTAAGTCCACTTAATGGGCTTTAATACCAATGGATAAAGTACAAATGATCTACAAAAAAGAAGGTTGAAAACAGTCCTTCCTAAGTGAATGAGCAGCCCAAACTCATTTGAATCTTTACAAATTTCCATCAAATGTCTCTGCCATGTTTTGGGGCTTGATGGAATTAGTACAATTTCATTTTTAAAAAGGACAATCTAAGGATTTCTCCATGAACAAACATAATGAAGTTGAAGTGTGACTGGGATCTCCTCCACAACAATGGCTAACACTGAAGCATACCTCCATGTTTTATGGTTCATGTGATTTTTATGATCAGAAGTTTGCAGAAGAGGTCTATCTCTGTTTTATATTTTTGAAGGAATCTTGAGTGGGAGAAACCTTGAAAAAGAGTTTATAATTGATTTCAGAAAAGCCTGAAAAGACTTACATGAATTGATGCTTAGTGAAGTGAGTAGAATGAAGAGAATTTTGCACACATTAACAACAAAATTATGTGATGATCAACTGTGATGGACTTGGCTCTTTTCGATAATGAGATGAGTCAAGGAAATTACAATAGACTTGTGATGGAAAGAACAATCTGCATCCAGAGAGACAACTATGGAGAATGAATGTGGATCTAAGCATAGCATTTTCACCTTTTTGTTATTATTATTTGTTTGCTTGGGTTTTTTTCTTTCTTGTTTTTTTCCCCTTTTTGATCTGATTTTTCTTGTGCAACCTGATAAATATGGAAATAAGTTTAGAAGAATTGCACGTTTTACTTATATTGGATTACTACCATTCTAGGGGAGAGAGAAAATTTTGGAATAAAAGATTTTGCAATGTTGAAAACTATCTTTGCATTTATTTGAAAAAATAAATAGCTATAAAAACAATATAATTTTGGTCTCCCAGTCTAAATGTTTATGATAAGCAAAATAAAATAAATACAGTGATATCATCTATTCACCACATCTTTCCATTCGGTGCATATAGAACATTATTTGTGAAAACTCACTTATTCCCTACTAAAACACCCATCTAAGAGACCTTTAATTTCTATAAAAATAATATAAAAATATAGGACAGAAGTGATGATCTCTTGGGAATCTTATCTTGTAGTTAAAAAATATGAGGCTTCTTTGTAGTGTCCAGAAACTGGAAACTGAGTGGATGCCCATCAATGGGAGAATGGCTGAATAAATTGTGGTATATGAATGTTATAGAATATTATTATTCTGTAAGAAATGACCAGCAGGATGATTTCAGAAAGGCCTGGAGAGACTTACATGAACTGATGCTGAGTGAAATGAACAGAACCAGGAGGTTATTATATACTTCAACAACAATACCATATGATGATCAATTCTGATGGACCTGGCCATCTTCAGCAATGAGATGAACCAAACAATTCCAATAGAGCAGTAATGAACCAGCTACACCCAGAAAAAGAACTCTGGGAGATGACTATGAACCACTACATAGAACTCACAATCCCTCTATTTTTATCTCCCTGCACTTTTGATTTCCTTCACAGGCTAATTGTACACTATTCAAACTCCAATTTTTTTTGTACAGCAAAATAATAACTGTTTGGACATGTATACATATATTGCATTTAACTTATACTTTAGCATATTTAACATGTATTGGTCAATCTGCCATCTGGGAGAAGGGGTAGGGGAAAAGAGGAGGGAAAAAGTTGGAACAAAAGGATTTGCAAATGTCAATGCTGAAAAATTACCTATGCATATATCTTGTAAATAAAAAGCTATAATTAAAAAAAATATATATATATATCTATATATATGAGGGCTTTTCCCTACACTGTTAATATTGTACTTCTCTTCATGTATCTTCACAATTGTGTTGCCTCCAGTGTGGATATCTTCTATATGTGCTTGATCCAGTCCAGGTGTTTTTTTTTTTTCTATCTTTGGTCTCTTTAGTGTTATCTCTACTTTTCTGTAAGCATATCTACTAGATCCAAGGGTGGCAGTTCCACAATTTTTGATGGAGAAAAATGTTTATTACATGAACTTCTTACAAATCTTCCCTTTTTCTTCAGTTTATTGTCCTCTTTCCATTTTTACCATTAATTGTCTTCAGTATGAATGCTGGAAATCTAGTCAAATTTTCTTTAAATTGGCTTTATGCTCTACTTCTTTTGCAAATATATGTCAGATTAAACATGGCTTAATAATCATTCATCATCCTTCCTATTTAACTGAACTACAAAGGAATGTACTTCAACATTACTAGTTCAGGCCCAGTTTATATGCTCCTACATTATCTATTCTACAAAACCAGGAACTCTGAAACTATTAATTTTGTGTTGTGGTCCATTATATTCAAGTCTTATATACCATAGGTTTCTAATCTCTACAGTTTTGTACAAATTTTATTATTTTTAAATTTAATCTGCATAAGCAATATAGCATTAATATCATGTAAAAATACTTCTTAAAACAGAAGGAAATTATATGTTTCGCTTTTAATATTCAAACTAAATGTAGTCATGATACAAAATTAAACATAAAGTTTTCTTTATAAATACTGACAGTGTTTCATGTCAATGAGACAAATCTTAAATAACTTAATCAGTCTGCATTATTACCAATAGAATGATGGGATAATAAATTGCTTCAAATTGATTTTTTAAATTGAAATCTCTCCCATTTCTAAACATGCTATATTTATAACTTTCCACTGGCTATTATTAACAAATGTAATACACTCCTTACTGACATCCATATCACTGAATCTTTTTTTTTTTATGATGCAATTCTAGAATCATTTTCTATATGGAGCTTTGCTTGATTTCCCCCTAACTTGGTATTCTCTCACTTCCAAACTATATAATATTTCATTACTTAGTATTTATTTGGATTTATTCTCTCTTATCAATACTATTCCAAAGTGATTTTCTGTAAATTATGAATTTAACATATCATTAACCTTCTCAATCAATTCCAGTTGCTCTCATCGCCTCCAAGATCAAAAATGAACATTTGTTTAGTTTTTAAAGCCTTATATAACTAGCCCCAATCTACTTTTTCAGACTCTGACATTATTCCTGCAACTAGTTAAAGTTGCTTACTCTCTAATCCCCAATTATTATATCTCACTCTTAAAAGAATAAGGTTTTTCATTTTCCCTTTATTACATTTAGCACCATATATTATTATTTTTTTCAACAATTAATAGATTACAACACAACACAGAACAAAGAACTACTGAATCCTAAAATAAGATATAAAATGTGGTCACAATCATAATAATGCTGAAAGTTTTCAGTGTTAAAATTCTTTATATGTGTGTGTGTGTGTGTGTGTGTATTCTTTATGTGTGTGTGTGTGTGTGTTTATGTATATATATATAAAAACCTACAATATACTTCTAAAGTCATGAAACAAATGAAATAACCTCTGTAGATATAATGCCATGGAATATTTTTCTTCAAATTTTATAATCATTTCAAAATTTTTAAAGGGCTGCATAGCAGTTAAAAAGATTTACTTTGAAAAATCTCCTTTCCCTCAAAAACACAGCTATAATATGACTTATACAAAGTCATATTTTGCTTATTCTTTAAACATTTGAAATTAATGTAAATTTTACAAATTATATGATATCAACAAAGTAATTATGGTCCTCTCAAAAAGCATGACTATACCAACAAAACAGAAAATACATCTCTCACAATTTACTCAATGCCAATTAATCAACTCTTATTCAATTTATTGTTATTTGATTGGTGAATTAAGCAGAACAGAATTAAATGAAATAATTATGTTAGTTGATGCTATTTAGATAAAGCATAGTACTAGAATATTAAGTATAATAATAAAACCAAAGTAAGATTCTGAGGGAATAAGCATGGACAATGAAAAAAAGCAAATTAGCTTTTTTGTAAGTGATATGATAGTTTATTTAAAGAACTCTAGGGAGTTAACTGAAACAATAACTTCAGCAAAGTTGCAGGATATAAAATAAACCCCACATAAATCTGCATTTCTGTATATCTACAAAATCTACTAGAAAGAGACAAACTATCCATTTTAAAAGAACTACATGTTGTATAAAATACATGGAAGTCTATCTGCCAAGATACATATAGGAATTGTATAAATACAATCATAAAACATTCTATACAAATAAAGATCTAAGTAATCAAAGAAATATTAAATATGAGCAGACCAAGGTATTATAATGAAAGGGATAATACTAAATGTAAGTTAATTTATTAACTGAGTACCATACCAATAAACTACCAAAGGATTACTCCCCAAAACTTGAAAAAATAAAATAAAATGCACTGTATTTTGCAGTGGGAACAAATGATCAAGAATAAAGAATAAATTGGGGTGGGAGAAGTACAAAGGAGGACTTACATTATAGATCTAAACCTAAACTAAACTAAAAAGCAACATCAATACAAATTGGTAGTGGTAAAGAAACTGAGAAGGGATCAGTGGAACAAATGAGAAAAATAAAACACAGAAGTAAATTACTACAGTAGCTTAGTGATCAATAAATCCAAAGATCTCAGGTATTAGGGCAAGAACTCACTGTTTTAATAAGAATATCAAAATTGTCATCATAAATGCTGCTAGCTTCTATGTGTCCTTGCTATAATACCTCCGTGTGAGTATAAGAGTGGCTCGGTATAGGACCTTCTTATCCTAATTCACAGGCTTTCCCTAATTCTGAGAAAATTGAAAAGCAGTCTGGCAAAAACTAAGTATAAGCCAATATCTCATACCATATACCAGGACAACTTCTAAATAATTTTATGACTTAAACATATAGAATGATATCACATAAATGTGAAAATATGTTTAAAACAATTACATATATTTAACCTGTACTGGATAACTTAGTGTCTGGAGGGGAGAGAAGGGAGAAAAATTTAGAATACAAGATTTTGCAATGAGAAGTGTTGAAAACTATCTTTACATGTATTTTAAAAATAAAAAGCTATTATTTAAAAAAAAAAGAGTGTATCACAAAAATAATAGAGGAACAAGAAAGAAATTACCTGTCAAATCTATGGTTCATGACCAAACAAGGAATAAGTCAAAAAATGTAAAATATAAAAATCTGATTATGTAAAATGTAAACAATTTTGCACAAACAAAAACATTTCAACTAAAATTATAAAAGATATAAGCAAAGAAAGAAAAAAAACTTTGTGGCAAATTCCTCAGATAAAGGAATATAATCTTGTAAACACAATCTACTATGAAAGCCTTAATAACTCTGAACTGTGATGGATTTACAGTATGGACTGAACTGTTTGGGTTGTTTTTCTGTTTTTGCTTTTTTTGCATAGGATCAACAGACTAAGTTGTTTTGTTTTACTATATATGTTTAAAACTCACAATTTTGGTGTTCATAAGAGAAAACATTACTGTAAAACAATGTAAATACATGCCAACTAACTATTTAAACACAAGTTCCAGTACTGCCAATTAAAGTTATTCTTATATTAAGTATTTCATAGTCTACAGAAAAAGTGAAGGATACCAAGAAAGGAAAATATAAGTATAAAATATGCATTGAGAAGTAGTATGGCTTACCAGATAGAGCCAGCTTCAAAACCAAAAAGATCCACATTCACTTTCTGCTTCCTACACATGATACAGTTGCATAACTCTGGGCAAATCTAGTAATATTTCAGGACTCTAGGTAAATTTCTACAAAAGTTCAGTTATAGAAAAATTGACAACCTCCATAGATAAGGTGAACTTCCTCATCTGGGAATTCCTAGTATTCAGTTTTACATTAAGTTTGATTTTGCAAAATATCTATATTCTAGCATAATTGTTACTTTAACAAATATTAACTGATATACTAAGAGCACCCCCCCCAATACCCTTAGCAACAACCTTCTCTAGTTATTACCAGTGTGGACCACTGTTCACTTACCATAGATGTAACAGATCTAGCATCTTCTTCATAATTGAAGACAGGAGGTGGCTCTTTTCCATCATTCTCTTGCACCTTTTGTTCAAGGAGTTCTTTTTGTGCTGTGAACTTTGCCTCAGCACATCTTAACTGCTGGACTGACTGTTTTAGTTCTTCTAGTGCCTGTTTCTGGCTCAGCAGAAGCACAATACTAAGAGAGAATAAAAGAAACATAAATGAATTAAAAACAATTATGCTAAAGAGTATAGTCACCAAGGCAGCTAACTGGCACAGTGGCTAAAGCACCAGCCCTGAATTCAGGATGACCTGAGTTCAAATCTGGTCTTAGACACACTGGCTGTGTGATCCTGGGGCAAGTCACTTAACCCCAACTGCCTCAGCCAAAACAAAAAAAAGTATAGTCGTGTCAAAAAGAAATATGAAAAAACTTTATAAATCATATAGCTTTAAAAAGCAATTAGTAGGGACACATGAAGCACTTTCTATGAGTGGTAGGCTCTGGCAATGCAAACATAAAGATTTAAAACAATCCTTACTTACAGGAGATTGCTTTACTTATAGGAAGCATACATTCTAATGGAAGGAATTAAAGTTGTGTGTGTGTGTGTGTGTGTGTGTGTGTGTGTGTGTGTGTACATAAAATAAATATAGAGAGAATCAATGCAAATCAATACAAAGTAGTTAGATAGTACATAAGGTGGTTTGAGAAAGCACTAACAAAAGCTTCAGATATAAGATGGTGCTTGAGTTTGTCCTGAAGAAAAGAGTCATGTGGAAAAGGATAGGCATTCTTTCCAAGTATGGGGAATAACAAAGTAAAAAGACACAGTAACAGGAGATAAACTCCTATGAGGAAAAGAGAGGTGCTCAGTTTAAATTATAGAGTATAGAAGGAGGAAAATGGAAGCTGAAAATGGAAAAATATGTTAGAACCAGATACTGGTGCATATTAAAAGTTAACAAAGGTTTTTATTCAATTTCCGAGTAAAAAAAATCTTGTACAGTTATTAAATAAAATTTAAACTATTTCAAACAGTTTATTTCATCTTTTATCTTTTTAAATTATTTTTATGTTCTGAGAAAGTGCATATTATTTTAATGTATTTATTTTTATATAAAATATAAAATTCAATAGTGTAAAATATGTAAATCTACACATATAATACATATATATATTATATACACACACACATATATATATATATATATATATATATAAAAAGGGGTACCTAATGAAAAACATTTTACTAACAGTGATGTGAGATTAAAAAAAAATTTGGAGACCATTACTGTAGATGCTTCCTAATAAAAACACAGATTCTAGAATTTTGTCAGAAATCAAAGTCAAGCTCAGTGTTCTACAGTTTAAGGATTTCATCCTTTTTTCCATTTTGAAAATAAAGCCCTTCTCCAGCCTTGTGATTCCCAATTTCCACAACCTTTCAATGATCACTGTCAGTGGCTCATCCCATCTCCCTTTTTTTATTAGCTGAGTATTTAGTTCATGTGGACCATACTTGCACTCATTAATAGAAACTTGATGATTTTTTATTTTCTCTTTCTTTATCTTGAGTATCAATTCCCTATAACCATTCTTGCTCCATACTTCCAAGGGCCAAGTACATTGTTTTTGGCAGAAAGAAATTAATTTTGTATATGTTTGTACAGATTTCTGATAAAAGCAATCTACCAATCCCTCTCCTTCCCCCATAACAAATTAGGCAATTTTTCTTAAAAGTTATTGAGAACATCCTCAAGTCTTGGCTGGATCAGAGGACAAAAGATTACAGACGTTGACATTTGCTGGTTGTTTAAATACAAAGAAGCCATGAGGAATTCCAGGGCCATGCCAGTGCTTGGAGGGTGAGTTGATAACTTGGATAAGGAAGTTTCATTTCCCTGAATAAAATGAAAATACCTCCAGTGTCTTATCTTTTCTGAATATCCCTCTCCTACTATGGCTGTGTAAAAGTATTTTTGTTAACTGTTAAATGACTTTAAATTGTTTCATAGTATTTTATCAAATAAAAATTAACAAGGTAGACCCTGTGCCAGTATGTATATATTAAATAGTTTCTGTTTAGAAAGTAAAAAGGCAGAGACTGTTTCACTTTTGCCTTTGAATTCCTGGCACTTCACTAGTATTTAATGAATTTAGATGATTAATTTAATCTAGTTTACCCTGGATAATACCTTCCAAAAATCTATCTTTAAAAATTTTAAGTCAGATGTGGGTATTCACATCATTCTCTTCAGGTAATAAGGTGGTGTAGTAGATAGCGTGCTGGACATGGAGTAGTTAAAGCTGAGTATGAATCCTTTCTCAGAGACATACTAGCTGTGTGATCCTAAGCAATTCACTTCCCTCATATGTAAAATGGAGTCAGTAATAATCCCTACTTCACAGTGTTTTATGAGGCTCAAATAATATTATATAGATAAAAGTGCACTATAAAATAAAAAGTTCAGCATAAATGTGAACTATTATTATTATGACATATACTATTTTTCTCCCTCACTGGAACTGGTTTTTTTTGTGTGTTTTCTTAATTTCAATTTTTGTGCTTCTCATCTTTCTTGCAATGAATTTACCTGAAAAACTTTAGACCAGGAGATCCTATCTATTCTTCGTGGGCATCCCCTTGAAATATACTTATATAAAATATAAAGCACATGTGAGAACTAAGAAGATTTAATAATGTTATAACTATAAAATGATGTATCAAAAATAAATTTCTCATATATGTACATAGCCTGTATGCAGGTTTAGGTAGTATGTAGCATATTTTCAATGGTAATCTAAGGCATAAGAAGTGCTATAAGGAATATCATCAAGGAAATATATGATGATAAAAGAAGATAGCCAAACAGAAAGCTTCTCTGGCTAGATAAGCAAATCAAGGAACATGAATAAGATAATATTACTTTTTTATACAAAAAGGATAAACATAAAGAATTCAGAGAAATATGGTAAGACTATATAAACTACTGGAAACTAAAGTAACTTTCATAACTTTGGAAATTTGGTACTTAAACCAAAAAAAATGCCTGAAATCACTGGAACAAAAGGTCAAAGATGAGTTTAATTGGCTCCACTGGGTACCAGTAGAGAGAAATCTCAGATTTACATTATCCTGAAATACAGCCATTCTACTCTATTTTCCAAATCAAAGAGGAAATAGGGTAAGGGAGGAAATCTCACAAATGCTCAGGAGACAGTCCATTTATTGAAAGAAAACAATCTAAATTACTGAAATATGACATACTCCAACAGCAAAACAAAAATAGTTTGTACCATCCTTCAAAAGGAAACATTTATGCAGTAAACAAATCAAATAAGGAAGTAGAAAGTAACTTAAGTAATAAATTGAAGGAATAACTTTCCAACCATTCCTTTTGAGAAAAGCAAAGATGAACAGAATTACTATAAAGCAAACATAAAAGACAAAATAAACTTTAAAAAAATAAGTTTCAGTATTTTGAAAAGGCTAGGTAAAGTGTTTGCATTCTAAAAATTTTGGTGCTTGGAGAAGCTTTTTCTGTGATTACTTTGTTATCACTAAGAAAAAGATTAGTTATAGGTTTTGGTGATCAGGATAAAGTATGATAATGAATGAAAGGGGACTAACAGGACAGTACTTAATATTTCTTTAAAACAGTACCTTAAGAAAAGGCCAATGAGAAAAAGAGCTGGATGGAACTAGAAGAGGACTCTGCTTGCCTACACTGAGCAAAAGGAGATATAAAAATTGTAAGAATCAAGTGCTTGAAAAAATATAGAATCAAGTGAGGAAATAAGGAAATAGAAGAAGAATGAACTGACTTCAGTAAGAGAAGAATGTAGAGTTAGGATGAGTGTTGTTTTAAGCTTTAAAAAAGTGAAGATACTTAGGGTTCATATCAATAGGGAGAAAAAAAGAACAAAATTTAAGCCTGAACTAGTAGTTAGAGGTTAGTGCATTATCCCAAGAAAAACAAAGTAAAGATAACAAATGCTGATTTAAAAAATTTAAAGATCCATAACAAAATTTGATAGAGGAAAAATAAATGGAGAAATCATGACTTTGAATATTAATGGATTTAATTAGCCCACAAAATTAGAAAATGGCATAGCAATGACTGGGGAAAGAATGTTTACCCATACAAGAGAAACCAATCAAAAAAACAAAAATAGACTACTTCAAGTACATAAAATAAAGGAACTTTTGCATAAGTAAAATCAATACAGTTAGAATAAGAATGGCTGTCAAATGAAGAAAAAAAATCTTTAAAAAAAAAGTATCCCTAATAAAAGTCTTATATTCAAGATGTACAGCAAATTGACACAAATATTAACATAATACAAGAGCCACTCTCCAGTAATTATTTAAAATCTTAAGAAAAACTCTAAATCAGCAAATTAAAATAAACTGGAGTTCTCATCTCACACCCATCAGATTCACAATGATAATATAGACCAAATATTCAATGGGAAGGAAGGGAGATGAAAGTTTGTATGCTAAGGCTACATGAGCACATCAGTAAAGTTTTTAATAGGTTTCTCCATTTTACAAAGAAATTTGTAAATCTGGTAAAAGTATAAAAGCAGAAAAGTGGATGCAATGTTTATTAGAATTATTTCCTGAAAGAGTGCAAAAATTTTTGTTTGTTTCATGGCCACAAGTCATCATAAGCCAAAAGTCAACATAAAGCAGGTAGAATGTGTTCAAAATGTGCTGTTTAAATAATGAAGGGAGCATATAAAGCATTCTGGAAAGATTTCTCAAAAAATAACTTAAATAAAATATAAATTGGTGATTAAAACTGTTTCATTATCTAGAACTGGATCTCAGGATCCAGTTATATTCTTTATTTTTTTAATACAGTGGACAACAGCAAGTATTATTATGAAAAGTTTCAACAACATGGACTACTTCAAAGGGAATTCCCAGAGAATCTTGGACAACATTCTGAATGTCACTGATGTAGAATATTAGCTTTTGTAGAAACCCTCATTTTCCAATAGATGACAAATAAGTACTATTGTACTATTAAAATAATTATACTTCTTAATTTTAAATTGTTTTACTACTTACTCAGACTTCTTTTCACAGGTCTTAGAAGATTCTTCAATACTCTTTTCTAGTTCCAGGACTAATTCCTCCTTATTTAAAAGCATCTGTTGTGTTTGGATCAATTCTTCTTCAACAGTTTTCAACCTAGAAAAAATAAATGTTACCCAATCAACTAATGCATGACCTATATACATGATGTGTTTATGGGTTCAATGATTGCATCTTTTGAGTAGAATCCTGCTAAAAAGGGGGTTCCTATAAGGGCTAGGCTACCTCGTATGATTGTGGAGGATGTGATTGGGAGAAGCATATGTAGCCCCCCTATTTTACGAATATCTTGTTCGTCATTAAGGCTGTGGATAATGGAGCCAGAGCATAGGAATAACATTGCTTTAAAGAAGGCGTGTGTGCAAATATGTAAGAATGCCAGGTGTGGCTGGTTTAGGCCTAATGCTACTATTATTAGGCCTAGTTGACTTGATGTGGAAAAAGCCAAGATTTTTTTGATGTCATTTTGAGTAATAGCGCAGATGGCAGTAAATAGAGTTGTAATTCCTCCTAGGCAAAGTATGATAGTTAAGGCTGTCTGGTTGTTTTGTGTAATAGGGCTAAATCGGATAAGGAGGAAGATACCTGCGACTATAGTACTAGAGTGGAGTAATGCTGATACAGGAGTAGGGCCTTCTATGGCTGAAGGTAGCCATGGGTGTAGGCCGAATCGGGCTGATTTCCCAGTTGCAGCAAGGATTAGTCCAAGAAGGACTAGTGTATGATGTTTGTTATGAAGATGTGTTGGATGTCCCAGGAATTGTTATTAATTATCAGGCATGCTATGGCTAGCATGAATCCAATGTCTCCAATTCGGTTGTATAGGACGGCTTGGAGGGCAGCGGTGTTTACATCGGTCCGTCCAAATCACCATCCGATGAGCATAAATGATATGATGCCCACACCTTCCCATCCAATGAACAGTTGAAATAGGTTGTTTGCGGATACAACGATAATTATGGTAAATAAGAAAACAATTAAGTATTTGAAAAAGCGGTGAATGTTTGGGTCGGTGTGCATATATCAAATTGAGAATTCTATAATGGATCATGTGACATATAATGCAATGGGGATAAAGATGATGGAGAAGTAGTCTAACTTAAAGCTTATTGTTAGGTTGAATGTATTTATTGAGAACCACTGTCAATTTGTAATTGTGGCTTCTTGCCCAGAGTAGATGAAGAGGGCTAAAGGGATGAGGCTAGTGAAAAAGGCTAGTTTGACTGTGTTTTTACATAATAGTGGGAAGTTGCTGGTTTTGTGCGGTAGAAGCATGTTATAGGCTAGGGGGAAAGTAAGTATAATGATGGCCAGGAGTAGGGAAGAATTTAATAAATAGTTAATTACTTTTATTTGGAATTGCACCAAAATTTTTGGTTCCTAAGACCAATAGATGACTATTATCCTTTAAAAATGAGAAAGCCATGGGGTTTAATCATGAGATCAAGAGTTAGCAAAAACTTTCTCAGGCATATAAGGGGGTTTAAACTCCTAATTTTAGATTCACAATCTAATGTTTTTATTAAACTATATTTGCAATATGTAATACCGAGAATAAATTTGGGACAGATGGAAATGATAAGTAGGGGCAGAAGGTGCAGGGCTATTAATATGTGCTCTCGGGTGAAAGTTGGTTTGATAGGGTATATGTGGTGTGTAAATTTGCCTCGTTGGGAGGTAATTAGTATATGTAATGAGTAGAGGGCTGTGATGACTGTGTTAATACCTAATAGGACGAGTGAAAAGTTAGATCAGGAGAATGAAGTTATAATTACTATGAGTTCTCCTAGAAGGTTGATGGAAGGAGGTTGGGCTAGGTTAGCTAGACTTGCCAATAATCATCAGGTGCATATTAGTGGAAGAATTATTTGGAGACCTCGAGTTAAGATAAGGGTTCGGCTGTGGATGCGTTTGTAGTTTGTGTTGGCTAGACAAAAATGTATTGAGGAAGTGAGACCGTGGGCGATTATTAGCACAGTGGCACCTATGAAGCCTATAGGAGATTGTATAAGGGCTGCAATGATTACTAATCCTATGTGGCTGACAGAGGAATATGCGATGAGTGATTTAAGATCTGTTTGTCGTAAGCAAATAGAACTTGTTATAATCATGCCTCAGAGAGATAGGATTATAAATGGGTAACATAAAGTTGATGTGGTTGGTTCTGTGAAGGCTGTGATTCGTATAATACCATAACCACCTAGCTTTAGTAGAATGGTGGCTAAAACTATAGAGCCCATGATGGAGGCCTCCACATGTGCTTTAGGCAGTCAAAGGTGAGGCCATATAGTGGTATTTTTACTATAAATGCTATTATGCAGGCATATCATAGTAAGGAGGTTGATATAGAGGTGTCTAGTGTAGGTGATACTAGTGCTATGGTAAGTATATGAAGAGAGCCTAGATTGTTGTGTAGGTATAGTAATGCTACTAGAAGAGGGAGGGAACCTACTAGTGTGTAAAAAAGGAAATATAGGCCTGCATTGAGTCGTTCGTTTTGGCTACCTCAGCGTGTGATGATGATGAGGGTAGGGATTAGGGTAGTTTCGAATAAGATATAGAATATAATTAGTTCAGATGAGGTGAAGGCTATGATCAGGGAAAGTTGGAGGATGATAAGTGTGGTTAGGTAGATTTTTTTTTCGTGTCAATGGCTCATGGGCTAGATGATTTTGGCTAGCAATGATTATTAGTGGAAGGATTCAGCATGATAGAATAAGTAGTGGGCCTGATAAGGAGTCTAGGGAGAAAGAGTTATTATAATTGTAGCCTAATTCAGAATTGTGATAGAATAGGGTTAGGCTTCAAATGCTAATAATAAAGCTGTGTGTGGTAGTATTAATTCATACTCAGGATTTTTTGGAGCACCATGTTAGGGGGAGATAAGCATGAAGGTTGATGTAAGAATTTTTAGCATTCTAGTAGATTTAGATTTTGGATATAGTCATTGCCATGGGTTGTTGAGATTTTTACTAATAGTGCGAGGCCTACGCCTGCTTCACAAGCTGAGAAGACTAGTAGAATTAAAGGGATTATAGATATTAAGAATATATGGAAGTGGGTAATTAGGAGGGTTATAAGGATGAACAGGGATAATATTATTCCTTCCAGACATAGGAGGGTAGATATTAGGTATGATCGGTAGATTAAGACCCCTGTGAGGGCTAACAGGAAGGCTACAATTAGGTTTAGGTTAATGGGGAGCATAAGGTATTCATGGGGTAGAACCATGATTTATTGAGTTGAAATCAATTATCTTAATTATATTAAAAACCTATTCATTACGGAGATAAACAATACATATATGAAGATTCTCAAATATCTGAATGCATGGTAGGCAATTTCTATGTCTACTTAGTTTCTTAAGTACACACAATTTTCCATTTCTACATATGTTTTATAGACACATAGACATAAAATAAATACATTAGAAAAATCTGTGGTAGCAAAAAATAATTACTACTAATTAAACATTTTTAATTACCATTTTGAAAGCACTTTTTGAAAGCATTTTGAAAATTTTATTGTGAATCTTCGGTAGTATAGTATTAAAGAATGCTAATTTTTAATGTATTTTTTAAAGGATCCAGTACTCCAATTCCAAATATAAAAGTTAATTATTAACTGCTTTAATGAAAGAAAGAACTAATAGCATATTAAGAAAGATTTGGCCTCTATTCAATTATGTCTCTGAGCACAAATGAAATATCTGGAATTCTTTCCTTCTAACTCTACCTTCACCTTGGAGAATCCCTAACTTCTTTCCAAAGGACAGTTTAGTTGCCATCTCTTCCTAATGAGGGTTTTCCTGATTCCCCAATTTTCAACATACTCTCTCCCTTGAAAATACTTTAATTTATGTATGTATTAATTTTTATATACTTTATATTTAGTTATATCTCCAAAAAGATGTAAGCTCTTTGAAGATAGAAGAAATTTCCTTTGGGCTTTTTTTGGGGGGAGCTTCATTTCCACCAAGTTCTAACATGGTTACTTGGATATATGTACATAATGAACATTTGTTAAACTAAATTGAATTTATTACAACTAAAGTTTAAAAAAAAATTCATACAGATTAGTATGAAATAAGAGAGAGATTAGTAGAAAAATAAGAGCAAAAATGTAATAGAAAGTGTATTTAATCAAGTGTCAGAAAATGTGAGTTATAGTCATACTCAGGTATAATTCATTCAGTGCAATTACAATTATAACTCAGCTCCAGTTAGCTATGTGAACACTGATGAAAATCATATTTGAATTTTATTTTTCTCATCTATCAAATGGAGTTAAATAAGTATTTTCAGAGTCCTCTAAAAGTTCAAATGATATATACAGATGGAAACTAGATAATACCTTCCTAGAGTTTTGGAAGACAAATTTAACAATGTTAATTAAATTTAAAAATTTAAGAGAATCATATTCCTTTTCTTCATCTAAAAAATAAAATTTTGGAACATAAAAATGATTCTTCAGATAAAAATATAGGATATTGATTTAAGGAATATTAAAGGAAAACTAAAAGTTAACTACTAAAAATTATTATTATTATGTAAAGATATGTCAAATAGAAGAATGGATATGAGTAAGAAAATAGTATATTAATAAATGTTATAATCTCAGACAAAGCTTTCATATAAAGCATCACCAAAATTAATGATAATAATGATAGTAAAAGCTTTGAATAAAAATTGGTTCATGAAGCAATTGTAATGTATTTTATAGCTTATTATATTAAAATAAGCATTTAAAATTCAATAAACCACTTAAATCTAACATAAAAATTAAGACAATTCTATTAATCTATAAATAGTTTGAATTTTTTACTTACATTATTTGCAAACTCTCTGCTGTTAAATTATTCCACATGATCTCATTAGCCTGAAGACTTTCATTTTCTTCAAGTAAAGAAGCATCAAACTCAATTTCTTGCTCCTCAATAGCTGGTGATCTAGCAAAACATGGGAAATAGTTCAGACTGCACATACTTATTCATTATATATCAAGGACAAATATACATCATGTTATGAGAGCTAGAAGGAACCACTGAAGCTACTTGTCCAAATCTCTCATTTTACAAATGAGGAAAGTGAAGCTGAGATATTAAGTGATTTGCCCACACATAAAGGTAATAGTTGAACTCAGGTTCTTGGATGCAAAATCCATTGTACTTTTTTCCATCACAGTAAACATGCAAAAATTCTTGGGACAAATCAAGAGTTCATTTGCTTTGCTCAAAGATAATATTTCCTTCTTTAGTTACCTCATATCCTCATACTGTACACATCTCTACTCAAAAGAATCCAAGATCCTTAAAAGATGTTTCTTTTTTGTCTTTGATATTCTCAAAGCCTAGCACAGTACTTTAGACATTGTATGCATATGAGTTAAATTGAACTATTTTGAGATTAAAAAAATGACTTTCAAAATAACTGAAAGTCAACATTTTTTTTTTGCTTTACTATGCTTTCACAGTTGTTCTACTATATTCAACAACCTTTTGACATAAATGCTAAAAGCACAATGAAAATCTCATACCTGTAAACATCTATGAAATTGTTGTATTCCGTGCTAGGGTCAATCTGTTCAACTGATGTCTGAATCTCTTTATGGACATTGACTATTTCCTCTGTAACAAGACTGGTAATCTGGCTGTATTCATCAAATATACTTTTTCTAAGAACAAAAATATAAATAATAAACATGTTTCAGTTTTGAAAGAGATTGAAGTAAAAACAGAATGACAAACATTAGATTTAAAGTACTAGTTGAATAAAAAACTGTTTGTGAGATTCCTAATATACTCCAAATACTTGTAGAAGTAAGTAAAAGAATTTACAATGGAAAAGAATGAAATAGATTTTGAAATCTTATGCCAATCAATGACATCAAAATGGTTCAAAAATTACTGATTATAGATGTTAAGCTAACATAAGGAAAAAATATGATGGACTAGAATAGTCAGAGGAGACCTTCAAGAGTAGACTTAGAGAAAAAAGGAAGGGTTTATTAGGCAATAGAAACAGCAAATTTGAGACTCATGGGCAAAATATTTAGAAAACAGTGAGGAAATGGAATATAAGTAGAGTAAGATATACTTAGTGGAGAATAATGAAAAAATAATGCAAAAGAGATAAATCAATGAATTATTGTTAAATATTACATTTCCATATGAAAACCAAATACTCTCTGAAATCTAGAAAAACAAAAATAATCTATCCAGTATCAGAAATTCTGGGGGATGTGATCACGGAGGAAATTTTGGCGATCTGATACATTAAGAGTTTAGAAGCCTAGGAATAGTGGAACAACAGTAGGAACAGTGAAAGTATTAGTAGGGAATACTTGTTTATTTTCTTATAAGTTGTATGAAGAGATATTCTATGGGCAGTAAAAAAAAAAAATTAAAATTAGAAAACGGCTAACCAAGGCTTAGTGCATAGAAGAAAGGGTCATAGCATGCTCTAACAAAAGTAAGGAATGTGAGCTTGTGAGTCAAGAGGCCTTCATTCTAAAATTAGCTCTGCCACCAGCCACTTGTATAGTTTTGGGCAAATTGTTTCAACTAGGTTTCAGTTTCTTCATCTATAAAATTAGGGGTGTAGACTATATACTTCTTCCTTTTAGAATCATGGACTTGCTTTTTTTGACTGACTGGTAAAGCCTACATACCCCATCTCAGAATAATGTTTTTATATTCCTAAAACAAAATACATGGGACTATGAAGGAAATCAATTATACTGAAATAGTTATTAAAAAAAATTTAAAGTATATAGTCACCAAATTATGAACATGTGGATAAGATGATTCTAATATTTCTTTTAGTTTTATGTCTCTATGGCATTCTATTGTTATCCTGTGATTCTCAATGGTTTTATGGAAATAAACTAATACTTTAGTTGAACAAGGGAAAGAGAAAGATTTAGAATCAGAACACCTCATTTCAAATCCCACTTTGCCACTTACTACCTCTGTGTCACCTTAGAATAAACTGCTTCACCTCTCTTAGACTCCTGTTCCTTACCTTTAAATTAAGGAAATTGGACTAGATGACCTAAGGCTCAACTAAGCCACCAGGTGATATCTCTTTAGGAAATATTTATGAAAAATTCACACTAATGTAGACGAGTCATATTAAAGAAAAGAGAAAGAAAGACAAAATTCAAGCAGATAATTCTGGATAAGGAACTAACATTTCTCCCCTAAATGTCCTGAAGAGGAGCTTGGAATAACTGACACTTGCACAGCAGTGGCAATAAAGCACAGAGAATGAACTGTGAAAAATACAGGCTCATATCCCTGATTGATATCTACTGACTGTATAATTAAAGGAAAGTCACTTGTAACTGGTCAGTACCCTTGGTAAGTGTCTTTGCCTATGATTTACAGTTAAAATATTAGCCCATATAAGTGGAAAACATATATATATATATATATGTATATAACTTTAAAGTTTGCAAAGACCTATGTATATAATATCTCTCAAGAATCATAACAACCCTGGGAGGCATGTATAATAGACATTACACCTACTTTATAGATTAGAAAATACAACAGAGAACTGGCTCATTCTCATGTAATTATCAAATCAGAAACTCAAGACTCCAGGTCCAGCAATACATTGATTATGCCACACTTTGGGGGAGGTCAGGTAAAATAGTGGATGGAGAAGGAAATGGCAAACCACTTCAATATTTTTGCCAAAAAAACTCCAAATTAGATCATGAAGAATCAAGACTGAAAAAACTAAATTAACAAAATGTCATACTGCTTCAATTAGGCTGTTTATTAGGAAAGTAATAAAACTTAAATGAAGTTTTTTAAATTTATTTTTATACTGTTTTCTGGTTTGAATTTTTTAAATTCTAATATATGCTGTGTTACTTAACAACTTTCTAATGGGAAGGCACTAGAAACTAGAATGTCTGATATCTAAACAATTCAAATTATCAATCTAATTATTCACCAAGATTATTAATTATTAATTAAATACTATCATAATTATGTAACATACTAAGTCACATTATGTAAAATTTATATCAAATAATTATATTTTAGTAATAGTATATAAATATATTATATAAATAATATATGTGCTAATATAATAATATTAAACAATTGTTATAATTAAATAATATGATTATGAACAATTAAATGATCTTATTATATCAAAATTAACTAGAGATGCAGTTAGCTTAAGTTTTTTAAGTGGCATAGTTTCTTTTAACAAGGAAATGTTTAACAAAATAAAAATACAATAAGGAATGGATAATATCAATTTGTGGTTTTCTAAGTCAATATGTAGCTTCAAGGATCCATTTCTACTTGAATTTGACATCACTGGTTTTTGGAAGAAGTCAAGAGGAACAAAAGATTTTCACAAAAAAAGTGACTAGCCTTTGTAAATCCTTTCAATTATTTAAAAGTTTAAAGGTGGGAAATTAAGGGAAAGAGAATTTTTTTGGGGAAAAAATGTATTTTAAGCAACCTATTAGAATACTTGACAACAGATATTCCATCATTCCCCCAACATACTAGATAATAAAAAGTGTTAATTGGTTGTTGTCCTTTATTCTCAAATAGGATCAAAATGATATCACCTATGTTAAGAGATGAGTTACAGTGTCTCATTGTGCTGATCAAACTAATACAAGCTTGGAATGTTCTGCCACAGGTCAGACACAAAATAGTCCCTATAAAGATTTGGAACGAATTCTCTAACTTGGCACATATCACATTTCTTTTGAGCTAATTCAATTCTACTTTGCTCATAGAGTACAGAACCTTCTCTGATGAGGGCAAAGCCCTCTTGAGTAGTCCTGTGCCAGTGTCTCCCATGTCATACAATCAATTGTAAAGTTCCTAAGAGAAACCTTGAAAATGTCCTTGTATCACTTTTTCTAACCACCTTGTAAAAACCTTGTCCTATGTGAGTTCTCCGTAAAAAAAAAATCTTTTTGGCAAGCATACATTTGGCATTTGAACAAGGTGGTCAGAGTTTAGTAAGTGAAATATGAATTAAGTTATAACAGATTTAAAGTCACAGTAATCATTCACTAAACTAAAACTTCATCTAATTACATTCAAAATTACAAATATATTTAAGCATTCAGAAACAATAAAACAACAGAAAATACTCAGACTCAAATGTACTCATCACTAACTTTTACCATTCACAAATCATATGAAAAGAGGTACATAATCTGCCTTGGGTATACAACTATATAAATGGCATAAGCAATTTCCTTCAGTGCCATATAAATAAAATACAGATTACAGGAGTGTTAATGTAATTGCTTAACTTTTCCATAGTTTTTGAATAAGAGTCAATAAAGATCTGTCTACATAAGTAGTTCAAATACGAAAGCAGCAATATAGCAAAAAAACTTTGAAAGATTCTCTGCAGTATCCAGAGATTATAACTCTAAATATAGTCAGAATAGCTGCCAGATATTCTAGAACAGCTTCACAAAATATCTAAACAACCAACATATGTAAAGTTTTAAAGCACTGGCCAATAAGGAACCAGCTAGTACAGGACACATGACTTCATGTGAAGGCCATTCTAATTACTCATCCATTTTTTTAGGAATTCCTTAACCTGCCTGAATTCTGATTGTGTGAACGTATGAAATAGAACAAACCAGAATTACAGAACTAGAAGTACAACTGGCCTTGGAGTCAGGAAGACTGGCTACATACAATAGTCGCGTGCAGCATGCACAAACCCTGGTAAGCTATCTCAGCAGATGAGCTAAACCAGGGTGATAGTAACCAAAGGGTCTCAATCCTATAGTGAGTTGGGAGGGATGGGGGTGCATCTACCCCAAGCACATAGACTTCTCCTGTTGGAATGGGCAGATGAGAACAATTGGTTCCAAAGACCACAGGTACAGCAGGAGCCGTGGAGCCCTTAGAGTTTGGTTTGAGCCCGAGGGCACCAAGGTCATCGACTGCATCCTGAGCCATCACCAGCTGGCTTGACTCTGTCCTGTCCCTGGAGACTCATGGCTTTAGAAGAGAGACTGAGGCTTCGTGAAGCTCTGCTGCACACTTTAATACAATTTACACACAAATGCAGACATCCCCAGACCATGTGGCAGAGCACCACAAGCCTGCACTGTCTGATCCGCCTCAGCCGGACACATGGTAACCCAACTCTAACATGGAGATCAACTGTTGGTCCTCTTCAAGAACAAAGGACAACCCCCATACCATACCATACCAAGCTGGTCACATAAGATATCTCAGTGTCCCAAGCAACTCCCTAATTCACTGACATAATCACACAAAGTGAAAGATAAGAAATGAGGTCATAGGTGGATAGAATACAAATACTCATCCAAACTTTGTCATCCCTTTACAATGTGGAAAAAAAAGAGTACTTGAAGTGGAAGGAGAACTTGGAATTAGCAGATAATCAATAGAATTCCAGCTGAACTTTAAAAAAGAAATTTATCATCCCAAAGTCTGAAAGAGTTGCGAGTGCTTTTATGATGTATCCAGAAAGGGACAAAGAGATACACTTTCTATAGAGTCATAGGCACAAAAGAGTACCATTCCACCTAGGAAACACTTTCAAGGAATAAGACCTTTGGCAACAGAGAAGAAAATTACCTGTGGATTCTAAGAACTGAAAGCTGAACTTGCAGTAAGGAAGATCCAGATAGCCCATATGAGTGTATAACTGTATGAGCAGCCACAAGGAGAACAAGAACATCAGGTCTCCATAAAACTCAAGGAATATGCTATCTTAGTCACACATATTCTCTACATTTATGTATTCTCTCTATGAAATTACTCTAGATTTTTTCTTAGTCATCACATGTATATATTTGTGGAAGATGTATATATTTGCAAGGATGAGAAGTGATTTATGATCACTCTCCAGATTATATCATTTTAGCAAATACATTTGTTTGAAGTTAATTATGTCTACTGGCTAGCTATTACAAGCAATCACACTGGTGGGGACTAATGAGTTACAATTTCAGGGACCTTGGAATCTTATCAGTTACTCCACTCAAGAACCCAACCTGAAAACATATTTATATATAGCAATAGAGAAAGTAATTATTCCTTGCCACTTGAGAATATCTTTGTGCATTAGAAAGTTATTCCTGACCTCCTATGGAATCTTAATTAGCATGCCATAAACACTCCCATAAATCCTTTAATTTTCATCTTTCAACTCCAGATATTTTCTCTTGCTGTCCCCTCATGTGTGGAAAACTCTCCTTTCTCTGTTCCTCTATTCTTCTATTCCAACTACTCATCTCCCTAGCTTTAAGTACCAACAAAAATCCTACCTTCTGCAGGAAGATTTCCCCAATCCCTTTTAATTCTACTACCTACTTTTTGTTATTTCTTATATCCTGTAGATTGATTGCTTTGTATATATTTGTTTGCATGTTGTCTCTTTCACTAGCTTATAAATTCCATGAAAGCAGACACTGTCTCTTGCCTTTTTTTTCTCTCCTGTGCTTACTGTATCTGGTATGTATCTGGTGTGCTTAATAGATGTATATATGTGCTTAATAAATGTCTAACTGACGGAATGATCAGAAAAAAACATCCCACAGCTGTATTTCTGATACTTCTCCTGAATTTGCTGGGAAGAATCATGCCTATGTTATTTAATAATATAAATGGGTATGTATGTATATTTTATATGACATATATACACATATGCACTCACACACATACACTGACACATACACACAAATATATGTATATATATTTTGTATATATACATATAATAAAATTTAATTGTTTCTTGTTTTTATTCCTAAAAAAGAACTCGTATCTCTTTTGGAGACATAAGATACATGATTTTCTCCTTTTTTCCTCTACCTAGTTGTCACATAACTGTGTATTTGAAGAGTTATTAGTTGAAAAATATAAGAATTTAAACAGGCAGAAGAAACTGACCAAATTCCCTCATTTTAAAACTCCCTGAAAGACTTATTCCTATTGCTACATCAAGTAGCCTAATTTACCACCACAACTAACATTTCAATAGCGCTAGTCTACCTATATCACTAAAAAGTTTCATAAGCTCCCAGTTGTTTAAAAGACAGAACACAAGCTCCTCTGTGGTATTTAAAACTGTTCATAATCTAGATCTTTCCAGAGTGAGAATAGAATACCTTCTCTCCTATGCTTTTCACATTGGTCTGCTTGTCATTATCTGACCATGACTTTCCTTCTTCTGTCTGCCTGCCTTTGTCCAAGCTGCCCCCAAGTCCAGAAATGTCTCATTCAACCTAACCTCTTGGAACTCCTTCAAGGTTCAATTCAATTTGCCACTTCCTTCAAGTGACCTTTCCTAATTGCCTCAGCTGTTTCACACTACAACCATCCCATCACTGTATTTTTCTTGCACATATCCTTCCATTAGGCTCCCAGTGTAGAATATAAGGACGAAGCAGAGATAATAGAATATGTAATCAAGGCATGAGCTGATTTATTACTTTGATTACTTGGGAAAATTATTCAAAGAAAAGAAAGGCTGAGAGGCAGCATTTTTAGTGGAAAAAAAAATAATAGCACTAAACTAAAATTGAAGGTAGTTATCTGAGTTTTGTCCCATTAACTGTGTGACTTTTAGAAAATCACTTCAGTCCTTTGGGTCTCAACTTCTTCATTTGTGAAATGACAGATGTAGTTGAGAAGTTGCCTTCCAGCTGTAATATTTTGTGATTATAAATCAGGTGAATGCTGGACCTAGGAGTGTTCAACAAAGGAACAAAGGGGCCTCTGGTTTCTAGTTATGAAAAACCTTCTATCTCTACTGTCTATTTCTACCACCACCACTACCTCTTCCCTCTGACAGAATTTAAGTTCCAAGAGGTCAGGAGCTTTTTGTTTTTACTTAGATATTTTCAGTGCCTACCACATAATAAATAATAAATGCTTGCTAAATTAATGAATGAATTAATAACAGCTTCCAAAGTACCCCTTAGCAAAGATCCAATATATCAGAAAAGCATCAGTTTCTAATTGATCCAAACAAAATTCTTTCACCAAGCAAGCCTAATCACATGGCCCTCTTGCTCAAACGATATCACAGAAGTAATATCCTATCATTCTCGAAGTGACTTAGGTGTACTAAGTGGATGATGAGATAGGTTCTAGAGTGAGTGAGAGCTGAAGAGTTGGGTTCATAAAGTTAAGAGAGATCCACAGAACAGTTCTTCTCTCTCTCTTTTTTTGTATATTCATTAAAATAAGGATTATACATACAAATATGTATAAGGCACTGTAATGGGCTGAAGCTCGAGTTGATGCACTGAGGTCCCAAGCACATGAGGCTAAATAGTAATTGGACCATACTCTATTAATATATATGCTTGGAGAAAGAATGGCCCCCGCCCTCTCTTTGTGGAAGTCCTGATGTGTTGTATAGGAAATGATGATTTTGGTGGGTGGAGGCAGAGGGGCGGAGAGAGGAATGGAAGAGAAGGCTGGCTGGCTTCTGGTCTGGCTGGCTTCTTCACTCAGCTGCACACATTGCTATCACGATCCCCCCTTTACCTCCAATTCCCCTTCACCTCTACTGAGAATAAAGATTGAAGATTTTCCCTTAACCTGAATTACTGACTCCGGCTGATTTTAAAATACGCTGTCATCACAAGGCACAATGCTAAAAACTGAAAGAAATGCAAAAGCAAGATATGGTAATCCCCAGAAGGAATGCATAAACTAGCACACTCTCTAAATGTAGGATTTTAATTATTCCTACTGTTTGGGGCAAACATAGGAGACACAGAAAATGGCATATTGACTCCATGTGTTGTTGGGCTGGGCAACTTTGGAGGAAGAACTACTAGATTTAGGAAATAGTCATATTTATAAAGATGATGATTAAACTACTACTAATAATAAGCATAATAAGCACATGTCATTTTAGAGTTTGCAAAGAATTTTTAAATATTACCTCATTTTATCTTCACAACAATCCTAAGAGGCAGATGCTATTATCCTCATTCTAGAGAGAGACAGAAGTTAAATGACTTGCTGAGGTTCACATGGCTAATTATATATCTGAATCTGAACTCAAACCTTCCTGATTCTAGAACTAGTGCTCTAATCACTGTCATTTAAACTCCTTCTTGCAAAGGAATACATGTAAGAAAGTAAAGGTAAAGAGAAGAAACTATGTAAAATCAGCATGGGTTATGCTCCCTTTGATATCCAAATAAATCCAATGAACATTACAGTGCCTTATACATATTGTATGTATAATCCTTTACTGCTTTGTACAAGACAAAATATCTTTTCTTTATGGCAATGAGAAACAGGATTTTATTTAAAACAGAACTTTCTCATTGTTTTTCTAAATTCAAGGAGACTATCCTTCAGTTCTTAGAAATTAGTAACAAACTCTGTAGCTGTCAAGTCCCTTTTTTAAAAGTGTCTGCTTCTTTCTGGTGAGGGTATTTTGCAGCACTAGCCTGCCAATTCTTGCTTTTGCTTTTCTTTGTCTTCATTCAAATTTTTATTTTCCTTTTGGTATGACTAATCTTTTTCCACAGTGGGCCTTCAATGGCCTCTGAAATGCTTTACTCACATCAAAAAGATTCTGCAATATTTCTAAAAACCATTGGTAAATGTTATTTAAAAGTTACAGAAGCAGCTAGTTGGTAGTGGATAAAGCACCAGCCCTGAAGTCAGGAGGACTTGAGTTCAAATCTAGTCTCAGACACTTAACACTTCCTGGCTATGTGACCCTGAGCAAGTCACTTAACTCCAATTGCCTGGGTGGGGGAGAAGGGGAGTAAAAATATTTGCAGATTTCCTTAAAATAATTTACTTTTTAAAATCACAAAATTAAAAGTATACAACAAAAGAACACAATGAAACATATGGTACAAAATCCAGCACTATAAAAGGTAAAGAAAAAGCTCAGTCTAGTGAATGTGAGACTACAAGCAAATGCAGTATCAGTAGAAGAAAATATGAATGATTACTGCTGTCACAAAATAAAACCATTACTCTACTACTCTAGGAGAGAGGTTTAGAAACACCCAAACATAAGGGACAGGATGTGAATGATAATCTTGCAAAGGAGACCAAAAAGAACCAATGTGATAAGATGGGAAGAGAAGCACAATAAACCACTGTCAGGAAAATTCAGAAAGGAATGACTATTCAGAAAATATTACTAGTCAAGAGTGCCAAATGCTTACAGAGGGGTCAAGAAGAATGTGGACTAAAAAAAACTACTTGAGTTAGTAATTAAAAGATCACACGTCACCTCTTTTTGAGTGGTGGGAAAAAAAAGGCAAATTGCAAGGAGTTGAAATGTGGGAAGTTGAGAAAGTTAGGGTCACTAGGGTTAAACAGGTTTTCTAGGAGTACTGCTGGGAAATAAGTAAAGAAGTAAATAGAGTAGAGTCAAATAATGTTTTTAAGGATGGTATGCTTGTGAGTAAGAACGGAAGGAACCAAAGGATAAGAAAGGCTAAAAGTTGTAGACTAAGATGAGGAATAAATGAAATGATAAACTCCTAGAGAAAGATGAGGGAATGGGATCAAGGGCACAAGTAGGGTGGCTGGCTTTGGCAAATAGAAACATCAGTTCTCTAGAAATTCAGAAGAGGAGAGAATGGGAGGAGAATATTAAGATAATATGACATGTTGAATTGAGAAGAACTCTTAATAGATGTTTTCAATTGTTTGTTAAACACTAAGTGAGATCTTCTGCTAATGGGGAGAAGAAATGGGACAAAATAAGTGACAAGTAGAGAAGAAGAGAAGGTATCAGGGAAAATTAAATGAACAGTCAATCAGGGAAGAGTAAAAGCAACATTAAGGGCCCAGTCAAGAATACAGAGCATAAGTTTGTAGTGGTCTCAAATAGCAAAACTATGATTTTCTCCATTAGCATTTAGCAGCATGTAAGAAAAGGTATATGATGAACCATAGATTCATAGAGTAGGAAAAAAGATCATAAGGGAGAATTGAGTGTGCAACGGAAATTTTTGTATACCTATTAAAATATTAATGGGGATAGAAAACAGCAAAATTACTTTAAAAGATCAATTCTGAACAAAGGTAAGTTTATCTTACAATGCGTTTATCATTTCTTCTTGCATTTTTTGTAATGAATCCAAGAGTTGAGGAAGTGTGTTATCATAATACTGATGCTGATGAAGTTGAGCTGCTTTCAAAGCCAATACATATTGATTATGCAACATATGAAGTTTCATTGTAGCTTTGTCATAACGATCTTTTGCCTTCTCTGTTTCTTTCCCTGAAGAAAAGTAGAAAGTTAGCAAAATTAAT
The DNA here is from genome assembly GCF_902635505.1 of Sarcophilus harrisii. Classification (NCBI taxonomy): domain Eukaryota; kingdom Metazoa; phylum Chordata; class Mammalia; order Dasyuromorphia; family Dasyuridae; genus Sarcophilus; species Sarcophilus harrisii. The sequence continues at coordinate 202,882,689 of NC_045426.1, forward strand.
TATCATGTCATAAAAATATTTTATCATTATTGAATAAGAGTGATATCAAGTTATCATTCAGTATCATTTGATGTTTTTTCATACATCAACCAATTGATTGTTAATTAATAAGCCTGTGCTCAGTCTTGTCCTAAGTACTTTTGAGGAATAAGAAAAAAAATTTTAATGAATTAAAATCTCATGTCTGATGAGTATTTCCTTTCTCACCTTGAACAGATCACTTAACATTCCTAGATCTCAGTTTCCTCATCTGAATAAATTGAAAGGGTTGGCCTCCTAATTTTCTTTTGCATTAAGACTACTATCTTTTAATCTTCAGTAGCAGCAATTTCATTAAAAAAAAAGATAATTATAACAGTTAAAAAAGAATAAATAATGAAAATGTAATAGCAAGAATAACAGAAATATTCATACTTTACAAAGAAATTTTAAGATTTACAAATAACTGAAATGACTTGTTCATGGTCACACAGCTAGTTAGTTAGAATCAGAACTGGGGTTTAAGCACAGAAATCTTGAGCAAGTACACTGCTCTTACAGTACCTTACTGCCTTAAGACATAATATCTACCCTCAAGGAATTTATAGTCTAATTGGGAAAAAGACTCACATGGAATGAAAGCAAGAATACAAACATTATCTAATTAAAGACTGAATTATACAGCAAGGATGGTTATATGTTATGTTTGGTTATAAAAGTTAAAGAGATTAAGAAGCCAGAATAGAAATCATACAATTTTAGTGCAGAAAGAGACTCTAGAAATTGTGTAGGCTAATTCTCTCATCTTAGAGATGAATAAACTAATGTGCCAGAAAGTTAACCAACTTGTCAAAGATCTCACCAACAAGTTAAGTAGAAGAGCTGGAAAACAAAGCATTCCTATTCTGCTTTTCTTTCCTTTATATCATGAATAGTTAAGCAAGGCATCATGAAGATAAAGGATTTGATCTGGGCCTTTAAAAATGAGTACAAAAAAAATGTGGCTAAGTGTGAAAGATAAGGAGGAGCAAATTATGTAGGTATAAGTAAAAAGGGGATTGTAAAAACAGGAACAGTTACAGTAAGTCTACAAGATAGTTTGAAAACCAGCTTAATGAAAATAAAAGCTGCTTAAGAAAAAATTATGAAAAATTAAAAGGTTAGGTATAATGTCTGGACTAGCTCCCTGAAAGGCCTGAGGATCAGTCAGATCCTCATCAGAATCAATCAAAATTCTTGGTCTTTAGGGGGAGAAGTGAAGGAGGCAGGCAAGCTGCCATGCAGCTTGCCAAAGATGTATCCTGGATTCTGGAGTCTGGAGTCTCCTGCCTCTCTCCTCCTCATCCTGAAGCCAAGTGACTCTGATTTCTCTCCCTCAGCCCTCCAATCCTTCCCTACAATTACCTCACCACCAAACATTCAGCAAGCATCAATGGTGAGGACAGCCATCACATCACCATCTCATCTAAATATATGTATTAGAGCCATTATCTCATATTGAACAGGTAATTAGCCTTAAGTGCTCTGCTGTCTGATTAAAGCACACTTTTTCAGAATTTCAGCCTTCTACGGTTAGGTATGAACAGATCATGGTGATCCTTGAAAGCAAAAAAAAAAAAAAAACTGCAATTAAGACTTCTTGGAAGAGAAAGAAAAAAGAGGGTCACAGTAAAAAAAAATGACTTAAAAGAAAAAGCATCATTATTTTGCAGTGTTTATAATTAATTTACAACATATTGGCACATCTATTGCATAACTAATAAAAATAAATTATCAAGTATAATAAAAGACATTTTTATGTTTTACTTTTATTTTTTCAATTAATCAATCATTTCAATTAAAAAATTCAAATAATTCAATTTTCAATTTCAATTCAATTTTTTCAATTAAATTTTCAATCAACAAATAAAATTTCAATTTTAAAAATTAATCTTTCCTTCCAAAAAAAAAAAAAACTACCCCTCAAGAAATGTTAGAAAGTTAAAATAAAAGCCTTGACATTGATACCCAGGGGTGATAATCCAACAACAAAAAAAATCCTTCCATTTCCTTGTCCAAAATTGTACAGATCTTTTGTAATTTTAACTTCAACACCTCTTGGTGGCATGTTTTGTCTGTATTCTATTGAATTCCTGATTTATAATTAAATAATCAAAGCTCTAAAGTCCTTCAAATTGGTTTTCTATAATGCTACTGCCTCTGTATAAATGATTTTTTGATTTCTTCTCAATTCGTTCTTCTATCATTTCAAAGATTATTTTTTCATTTCCTTTGAAATTGTCTATTTCATAATTTGTTATGGCACAATATTATTCCATTACATTCATATTCATAAAGAATCTTCAGCTATTCCCCAATAGGAAGATAATTCCTTAGTTTCCAATTTGGCAAAAAATAAAAATAAAAAAAGCTGCTAAAAAGTTTTTGTACATATAGAGACCCTTTTCTCTGAATTAATTTAGGACATAGACCTCATAGTGCTATAGCTGGATCAAAAAGTATGCATGGTTTGGTAACTTTGTAAGCAGAGTTCCAAATTGCTTTCCAGAATGGCTTGCTTCCAACTCACAAATTCAATAGTGCTCTAGTAGCTATTTTCTCCATGGTCTTTTCAACATCTGTCATTTTTCTCTTTTGTTATCTTTGCCACTCTGATAGATATACAACAGAAGCTCTAAATTGCTCTATTTGTGAGGAAACAAAGGGGTGCAGTGGATAGAATGCCAGAGTCAAGAAAACTCTTCCTGTGTTCAGACACTTCCTAAGTGTTATGATCCTGGTCTAGTCACTTAATCCTTTTTGTCTCCATTTTCTCATCTGTAAAATGAACTGGAGAAGGAAATAGCAAACTACTCCAGGATTTTTGCCAAGAAAACCCCCAAGAGGTCATCAGGAGTCAGACACAACTGGAAAACAACTAATTATTAGTGATTTAAAGCATTTTCCATAGGAATGTTAATAGCTTGGATTTTGTCTTTTGAAAACTGACTTTTAATATGCTCTACTTATCTCCTGGGGAATGATCCTTAGTTATATTCATTTAAATTAGTTCCTTATATAACCTGGATATAAAAACTTTATAAAAGAAAACTGCTGAACAGATTGTTCCAAGCTACCCGTTTCTCTTTTGATTTTAACTAACTCATATTTTGGATTAAAAAAAACTTTTAAAATTTTAAATAATCAAAGTTATCCATTTAATCTTCTGTAATCCTATCATTTCTTTAGTCCTGAATTCTCATATCCATAGAATGAGAAAGGTAATTTCTTTACTTGCTCCTCTAATTTATTTATGTTAAGAACCTTTTTATCTTAATCATAAATCTATTTGGAGTTGAATTTACTGCATAGGGTGAGGAACTAGCTCAACTTACCCATCAGCTATTACTATTTCTCTAATTATTCAAGTCTGTATTTCTGTAGAGTATTTTACAGTTGGATTCATATTGTCCCTGGATGGATCTTGGAAAACTCCCAAATATTTTAAGAGTTTCAAATAGTGAATTGAATTTTACCTTCTATGTTTTCTACTGGATTTTATAGGTTAAATATAAGAATGCCAATAATTTATTTCCTGCATTTAGGTTTAAGTTATTATTTCAATTAAGTTTAATTGACTCTCAAGGATTTTTCAAATACTACCATTGTATCTGAAAAAAAAAAACCCTCTAATTTTTGTTTCTTCTTTGTCAATAATTCTTTTCTTAATTTTTTTCTTGCTTTATTATTTTATATATAACATTTGTAGCACTATTCAACAACACTAGTGATAATGAGTAACCTTACTTTATACCTGATCTTACCAGAAAGCACAATAATTTTTCATCATTACATGTAATGGATGCTCTTGAATTTTGATAATAATTACTCATATTAAGGAAAGCTTCATTTATTTCTATGAGTTCTATTATTGTGAATAAAAACAAGCACTATTTATAAGTGGTGCTTGTTTTTATTCACAATTCTAGAACTCGTAATCATTTTCTTTAACTTGAATTAATCCTTTATGATAAAACCTAATCTGATCATACAATATTGATTACTTTATTATGTTGCAGCCATTTGGCACATTTTACGAAAATCTAAGGATTGAAGTTCATTAGAGTGGTTTTAAATTTTCTTTCTCTATTTTATCGTTTCCTAGTTTCCAAATAAAGATCGTATTTGCATCACGGAAAGATTGGATCATTTCTTTAATTGTCACTTCAAATAATTCATATATTTGTAAAATTAACTATTCTTTGAAGGTTTTATAGAGTTTATTTTAAATTCATTAGGTCTAGAGTCTTTTCCACCTGATTAGAAGTTAATTGTGGCTTCAAAAAATCATTTTTATGATACCGGGATATTTAATTTATTGTTTTCTATTTTTGTTAATAGTTTTTCATATTTTTGTAAATATCCATTTATTTTAAGTTATCAAAGTTCTTTTTTCATTTTAGATGTGAACAATATGGTTTTGAGTTGAGTGTTTATCAATATTATGAGATTTGTCAAATACGGCTCATTTTATAAATGCAACTGTATTTTTTACTTTCAATTTTATTTGTCCTTGATTTTTACTATTTCTACTTTGATATTTAATGATTTTGGTTTGTTGTTAAAATTTTTAATTGCATACTTAATTCACTGATTTGTTCTTTTTCTCTTCTGATAGTAAAAGCAGTTAGAAATAAAAATATTTACTGCAACTAATTTGTATTGAATGCATTTTGGTATATTATCTTAATATTTTATTTGATGAAATTTTCTTTCGTTTCTATAATTTGTTCTTTGACCCATCAATAGTTTTTTAGATATATCAGTCTTCAATTAATTTTTAAATATTTCATTATGGGCCTTTTATTTAATATGATTTACCTGTATTATAATTAGCAAATTATGTTCTTACTATTTCTGTTTTTCTGAATTCTTTGTTAAGATCTTTTTGCCCTAATATATGGTCAATTTTTGTAAAGCTGCTACGTACTGCTTAGTTGTAAATATATTATTTTCTATTCCCATTCAGTAGTCACCAAAGATCTATCATCTGTAATTTTTTAAAAGTTCTATTCAACTCTACTTTCTTTCTTATTTATTTGTCAGTTAAGTGTCTAGGTCTGAAAGGAATACATTAAATTCCTTTAAATTATACTTTTACTATGCATTTCTTCCTCCAATTCTTTTAGCTTTTCGTTTAAGAATTTATAGCCTGTTATTGTATATATACATTAACTACCAGTATTTTGATTTATATCAATAGTACTTTTTAATAAAATTTCTTTAATATAATTTAATGTAAACTTCCTGTTTATCTTTTTAAACTTATCTATATCTATTGTAGCTTTATCTGAAGTCAACATTGCTACTCCTGTTTTTTTTTTAATTGAGCAGACATGTGATAGATTTTACTCCAGCTCTTCATTTAAACTCTAGGTGAATCTTTGTAGTTCAAATTTTTTTTTTAAACACTATCAGATTCTATTTTCTAATACATTCTGTTATATTCTTCCATTTTATGAATGGATTTATCTCATTCACCGTCACAATTTTGTTACTAATTGTATATATTTCTTCATATACTTTTCTTCTGTTTACTTCACTCCTTTCTTTACAAAAATAAAAAGGTAGTGTAAGAAGAAAATTATCTAACAATAGTAATCTTGTAAGTCAAAAACTTTGTAGCTCTTTTCTTCTTACTCTGACATTAATCCCAGGTTTTTACACTTTCTTCTTTCCCTTTTAATCTTCCTTTCACATTCTTCCAACATTCCAGATGTTTTTGCTGATGTCTATTCTCTTATGTAGTCTATCTTCTTAGATCCTTCTCTACCTTTCCATGATATAGTGGATATTGTAGTATTAAATCTTCCTTTATCTAATTCAAATGAAAATAAGTTTCCCAGGGTAACTATTCTCTCTATAAGTACAAATTTTTCATTCTATGTGCCTCTATTAGACAATAAAGATTTCCCTCACTTTTTCTTTCTTCCACAAAATGTCCCAACCACTTTTGTCTCCTCTTACTATATTTGAATCTAAGAGTTCCAGGCATTTTTCATTTATCATTTTGTGAAGTATGGTTTCTAGACTTTTTTTCTAATCATGTTTTTCTGATAGTTCAAACTCCATAATTGAGCGGTGGGGGCAAGACCTGCCTGGGTTCTTAAAGTAAAGTAGTCTGCATAAGCTCTCCTTCAAAAGATTCAGGTACTGGGTTCTGCCTTGGGGCTTCTTCTTGCCTAGGACCTTTCTACCACAGGTTCTAGCTGGAGTACTTTCCCCCGGCAATGGGCTCTCAAAACTACTCAAGTGCCAGTTCTAGTTCTGAACTGATCCAATCATTCTAAAAAGAAATTTAGATATAAACCTCAAAACTACTGAACTGTGTAGACCCTTTTGACCAAGTTTTGCTGCTACTCAGTCTATATCCCAAAGAGATCAAATAAGAAAGAAAAGGAGATGGAAAAGAGACAAATACATATAAAACTATTAAGAGTAGTGGGGATATTTTTGTTGATGTTTTAAGTATTTTTTTTTGGTGATGGCAAAGAATTAGAACTTTAAGAAATGTCCGTCAATTTAGGAAATGCTAAACAAGTCATATTATATTAATCTTGTGGAATACTTTTGTGCTATAAGAAATTATGAAGGAAATAGTTTTAAAGAAACCTTGGAAAGACTTGTAGGAACTGATATAAAGTGAAGTAAGCAGAACCAGAAAAATACTTTATACAATAATAACTATCTGAAAACACTTAGAATTCTCATTAATATAATGACCAATCACAATTCCAAAGGATAACTGATAAAAACATGTTATCTACCTACAAATAGAAACCTAATGGACTCAGTACAGATTGAATTATATCTTCTCTCTGTGTTTCACTGTCTCTGTCTCTCTCATTCTGTGTGTGTATGTATGAGTGTGTCTCATTTTGGGAATTTATTTTCACTGACTATGAATATTTTAAATGAGTTTTGTTTTTCTTGCTTTATCAATGGGTAGCATATGAAAAACAGTGAGAGAGAAAATTCAGAACTGAAAATAAAGCCGATTTAAAAAAAAAAAAAAAGAAATACAACCACAAAAGTCAAAAGAAACCTAGAAAAGTAAGTATGTTTAAGAAACTGAAAGCAGGTAAATAATGAAATAATTACATCCCACTGGAGAAGAAGGGAAAGATAAATCTTCAGAATCCAAATGTCTTTTTAAGAATTACAATTCTCCATGTAATACAATGGATCATTCAAAATTCAAGGGATCAAACAAATATTATTTTTACTAATAAATATATTCTGGTGACCTCAGATAAAAGCAGTTTCCAAAGTAAAATAAAAAGCAGTTCAAGAAGATAAAAAGAAATAAAGTCACTGCCAAGGAGATTAAAGGAAGTTCCCTGAGATCTTAACAATTTTACACCAAAGTACTAAAAGTTTCTTTTGTCTTCTTTTTGCTCAAAGGGTTCCAAAGATGAATCTAGCTAGGGCCAAATTTAAACATTAAAACTCTTGTACTCCCAACAGCTTGCCAGTTCCACCAATTCCCTGGCTTACCAAGGTCTTCCAGAGTCATGAAGCAAATTAAGTAACAAATAAAAGGTCTCATAGGTTCTTTTACTTTTTATTTTTTTTTTAAGAAAGGAACTTTTAAAAAGAAAGAGCAAGAAATAAATAAGGGGAGTAACTGCATGAATGGGTTACTAAAGAAGAACACTGGAATATAAAGGAAGGGATGGATCTGAGAATATTCCATGAGCTACTATTCTGCCTAAATTAGATAAAAAGAGATTTGAAAACACACACAGGTGAAAAGACTGGCCCAAAAGTACATTAAATCCAAAAGGAATAAAATTAAAACAGGAAAAACTGTGAATAATAGAGGAAGGGTAAATTTAAATGGACTAGTCAAAAGTAAAGCAAACTTCTACATTAGAGGTCTGATAACAAAACATGACTAAAAAGAGAAAAAGTTAAGTGCAAGAACCAAAGATAAAAGTATGGGCCAGATAAAGAGGAGGGCAGAGAATTAGAAATAGTACACTTTACTTAAAGATAACTAGTCCTAATCAGATTCCTTCTCTTTCTCCATTTCCTTCTTTTTAAAGAGAGGAGTCAAAAGAAAAAACAGAAAAAAATGCAAGAAAGCTACCATGAAGAGAAAAACACAATCAAAAATCATAATCCTAAAAATGAATAGGATTAAGTTCACCCAAAAAACAGAGGGGGGGTGGTAGCACAATGGATAAACAATATCCTGTTTACATAATATATAAAATATAGAGACAAAACTCAAATATAAAGGAAGCTAAAACAAAATTATATATCAATCATATTCAAATGAGCAAAGAAAGCAATCATGATCTCAAGACAAGGAAACAATAAAAACAGAATGTTTAAGATAACACCAATAATGGACCAAATGATATAGCATCTAGGCAACATGTTAGTTCTAAGACAAATTAGTTCTATAAAAGTATTTTTGGTAGCAAAATTATAATAGTTTATGCAATTAGAAAAATCTAACAAAATAATGAATAAGAAAAAGCTAAGACCTGAACAGAATATTATAAAGTTAAATAAGACAAATCTTTGTCAATTACAAAATAAGAAGAGAAAGGAACAGACATATTTCTTAATCTAATGTAGCAACTTTAGAAAAACTGATCATATGCTATGGCATAAAAACCTAATAAATAAATGCAAAAAAAAAAGCAAACATATTAAATATATCCTTTACTCACAACAAAATAATAAAAATTTAATATCATTAAAGTACCTTTGAAGAAAAGATCTAAATTTAAACAGAGACTAAATAAACCATAATAAGAAATGACACTACAAAGAACAAATCAAAGGAATAATGGATAATTTCATAAAAGAAAATGTCTGTATAAAAGCATGATTCTTCTTTGTAGAACTTGATTTTAAATGATTCCTGCTCATAATCATCATATAATCTCATCATCTCTATAAGACATATTTTAAATTTTTCACACTAGTATTCCAGGGCTAGAAATATTATAATATTATAGGTAAAATAGGGTAAGGATGGGGTCTGGACCTTTAATTTCATTTGTAAAGGGAATTTTCAGATAAGGAAATTTTCTCTGTCAATGCAGATCAGCACTTCGTAGGGCCCTGAGACTTGTCCAGGATCACTCAACTAGTATGTAGTGGGTAGACTGTGACACCCAGCTTGGATCAGTTCTAATTGCCCAAAACCTGAGGAAGATACCTAGTCTGGAAAACCATAAATTTCCAAGAAGAATAGGAGGCTAAATGTTTAGATTCAGTCCCCAATGAAATCACAGTCAGAGTGAAGAGAGACAGAAAGTAAGTGATAAGGAAATAAAGAGGGAAGGGAAAGGAAGACAGAAAATAAAAAAGATTTTAGGAAAAGGAAAACTCAAAGATTTTGAACATAAACAGATAAATTAACAGGAAAAACAGTAACAAAAGAAGGAAATAGTTACCTCCAGATCTAGTAACTGAGTTCAGACAACTATGAATAAATATGGAAGATGATCTATGAAATGCTATTCCTGATTTCAAAAGAGAAATGTGAACTGTGAGATCAGAATTTATGGCATGCATAGGAAAAAATAAATAATGGTCAGAATCTGAATCTACAACAGCAAGTCTCACCAAAGAAACCACAGAAAAATAGATTGGAAATGCAAATACACAGAAATAAAGAACAATCTAATAGAAGAGCAAAAAAGTATTAAAAGACAAATTTTTTTAAATTGTTTTTTGCTTCTAAAAGACAAGTAATAGACAAAAAAGCTTTAAAAGACAATATCCTCATCCTGTAAATACATGCAAATATGCTGATATCAAAGACAGGATTATATATATATATAAAGATAACATAAGGATCTTAGTTGTCCCAGAATAGGGGAAAAAGAACTTTCATACTATAATGAAGATAAAAAATAGAACTGTCCAGAAATTCTGCACACAAAATGAAAATACCAACTAATAATTCTCATTGTCTCTAAAAAAAAAAAAAAAAAAAAACCCTTCAAGATTCCAGACTTGAAGATATATAGTAGTTAAAATTAATAATTCAGTTCAGAAATAACAAGCCCTGGAAGCCATCAAAAGAAAGCCCTTCAAGTAATTTAAAACTATTCCACACTCACTTAAAAAATATAGAAAGTAACACAATAATGTGTTCCAAAGAGCAGTATAGCTGAGAATGCAGCTGAAAGTGACCTATTCTGCAAATCTGAGTTTAACCATATAAGACAAAAGGTGAATGTTTAATAATAAAGATGAATTTGAAACACTAGGAGTAAGAAAATAAGTACTGAAAAGATTGTAGCTTCTCAAAAAACCGAAACAACAAAAGTGGAGGAATGAATAAATATAGCATTCAATGTTAGCAACAGCAACAGGGTGACAACACAGAGATCAATAAAAAACAATAAGAAACATTTCCAAATGCAAAAAAAGAAGTGAAGACAAAAATGTGGTTGAAGTGAAAAAGCAGATGGATGACATTATGGAAAGAATATCGGGACACTCTGCTTACAGGTGAATTCATGCTTTGTGGGGATTTTTTTATGGGCCTACATTACAACATAGAAGAAAGGGAGAATGCACACAGAAAGGTTTCTGTGATGTGTTGGGATCAAATCAAGGGTTAGCAATAAGAAGACTGAATGCTATGATCTCTGATAAAGAAAAACCTATAGAAGAGTAGGTGAGGAAGAAGGGGGGAAGATAGAAAGAGGGAACAAAGTAAGAAATCCTAATTTTGAATGTGAGAGGGAGATCCACTAATGAATGAGCATGGATAAAGAAGCGACAGTCAGTAAAAGGAGATAAATATTTTAAACTAGATAAAGCCTGGAGGATTCAGTCCTTCAAAAATCAACTTGTCCCACATTGAAATAGGGGTAGTTAGAATCCCTAGTGGCATCTGGAGGAATGAGAAGGCATAGACAAAATGTAAGGAAAACAGTAAGTATAGATAAGTAATGAGCTGCATAATCAAAGACATAGTAAGGGAGGGGACCTGAAATGGAGCAGCATCTTCTCGATATCTGAAATAACTGGACTTTGTTCTGGGAGTAAGGCACAACAAAAAGAGGATACATAGAGCAAACCTTACTAAGAAGTAGCAAAAATGAGAAGGGAGAGAACCTAGAACAGATACCATGTAAGTTCTGATTACATGAAGAACATAGAAAAAGAAAAAGACCAGATTACTACAGAAGTCATGAATCATATAATGAGGTTTTATAATAACCCAAAAGATAGAGTAAATAATGAAAATAATAAAAGAAATCTTTAATGAAAATAATAAAAGAAATCTTTTTTAGAAAGGGATACAAAAATAAATTTTTTAAATTCACAAAGTTAATGAACAGGACCAATTGAAGAGGGAAAAGGGAGGATCCTACTTGATTGAAAGTAAAAAAGGAAAAAGAAATATATAGCCAGATAAAAGCAAGAGAGAAAAAGAAACTAATAAACAAAACTCTAAAAAGGAAAAGTAGTAATAACTGAGAAAACAAGATCGGAGTAAGAGAAAGGGAACCAATAGGAACAGGGCCATCTTGAATTAAGATTAAAGTTAAGTAACTGAAAGAACATAACGCTGAATTTACAACAGAAGAGGGGAAAGAATATAATTTTTAAAAAAGAAACAATTTTAGGGACAAAGAAGATCTCTCATAATTTTAAATGTAAATTTATTTAAAAATCCAATAAAAATGAAAAAGTAACAGACTGTATTAAAAAAACAAAATGCAAAATACTACAATCTGCTACTTGTAAGAAACATTTAAAAAACAGAGACAAAGATAAACAAAAATAAATAAATACATAAAGTTTGAATTTTCTAAATTGGACAGCAAAAATATATACATATTCAAGGTGAAAAAGTTAAACTAGAATAAATTTTTAAAAATAAGAACAAATTATAGAGATAAATCCTAACAAAACTAAGGACACAAACAAATTAAGAGAAATGCCTCAAAAATAAAAAATACATAGAGTTTCAAAAGAACAGAGAGAGAACTTTAACAACCTATCTCAGAAATGCTCTGTAAAGTGACTTTATGGTGTTTTGAAAACTCCAGGTAGAAAAGAAAAAAATATAGTTCTCCAAATAAATGCATAATGCTCCATTTATTATTCATAAAAATCTACTGAGTGGGAGAACGGCTTAAAGAAAAAATTTTCATATTATATGATAATATATATTAATATATTATATTACAATGTGTATTAATCATATTATTTATTAATTATATAATTGTATATTTATGTATTGTGTAATATATGATATAATTATGTTGAATATGTTAAGATATTATAATGTATAATTAATATATATTATAATAATATGATACATTGTAATATATATTATATATGTATATATAATTTACCATGCTAAGAAATATGCAATGTTTTGAGAGAGTAAAATTTGTAACATCTTAAGAACAGCTGTGTATTTTGTCCAAGTAACTTTTTTTTTTTTAAATTTTGTGTACTACTTTCTCTTTTTTTTTTCTTGAAGCAACTGAGGTTAAGCGACTTGCCCAAGGTCACACAGCTAGGAAGTGTTATGTGTCTGAGGCCATATTTGAACTCGGGTCCTCCTGATTTCAGGGCTGGTGCTTTAACCACTATGCCACCTCATTGCCCCTTGTGTACTACTCTCAAGTGAATTGCTAAAAATAAAAATAATAATTAATTTTCAAATGGCAACAATAAGAATTATTAAAATCAAACATTGTAATTCACTAACTGCTACATACCTTTAGCCAAAGCGTCTTTATATTTCTCTTTGGCATAATTCATTTCTTTTATTAATTGCCTATAGCTTGTTTTTAATTTCTCCAATTCTGTCTTTGTGACCTATAAAGGAAGCAAATGCAGAAAAGGTATTTGGACCCATAAATTAAACACATAACTAATTCTTTTTTTTTTTTTTAAACAAACCTATGATTTCCTTAGTGAAAGGCACTCCTGATTATGAAATTCCCTTTACCAATGCTGATCAAGAAATATTCTACAATTTGTAATATCAAAAGAGTTTCCAGGGATACTGAGAATTTAAGCAATTTATTCAAAGCCATGGAACCAATATGTCAAAAACAAGACTCAAACCCAAATGTTCCTGACTTGGCTCTCAATTCTTAAACTCTAAAAATCAGACACAGAATTTTAATTATTTTTATTTAATATGCAATTATAAACTAACTTGGCCAACCAAGTTAAAATAATTTAAGCCCCAATGAAATAAAATGTTCACTGATAAATTCAACAAAAGTAAACCAAAAATTCTTTTCCACAATATGGAGGTTAATACTTTTATTTGCCAGTTGCAAACAATACTTCTTACAATTAAACCACAATTCAATTCAATAAATCATTCCTTCTGATCATAGAAAACAACTTTTCATCTAACCCAACCAAATAATTATTTTAAGAAAAACAACCAATTAAATAAGTTACAAAAAGATGATTAAAAACTTTCAATAAGTATAAAAGACAAATGAATAAAAGCCATGCCCAAAAGATTACCTTGAACATATCTGCCTCAATTTGCTGGTGAACACCTATATAACTCTTCTTCACTTGCTGCTTGTCTTTGATCATCATAGTGAGCCTATGTAATGGTCCAGAGTTAAGGTCTTCTGCATGTGTCTTCATTATTTTGCTAAGCTGTTCTGTCTGTTGAATCATTAGTAGCCAAGTCTAGGCAAAAATAATAAAGGAAAAAGAAATATATCAGAGATTCCATCTACTTTAAATGGACAAGCAAATGTTTTTAATATAGACAACATTTCAATAAAGAATTATAGCTTTATATATATATATATATTATATAATATATTATTATATAACACATTACATACATTATACAATAATATAGGGTATATTTTATATATATATATATTGATATTATATCAAATACTTTTAGTTTCAAAAATAAATCGACACTCTAAAAATTCAAAAAAGGAGCAACAATAACACAGAAACAACTAGAAATATACATTTTATTTACATGTGTGTGTGTATAAATCTACAATTCAAAATTTGTTAAATGCTACTGGCTCACCACAAACTAACACAAATTTCTAACACAGCTTAAATAATAGAAACAAAGTCAGATTGGAAATCTAAAGAATCATTCTATCCTTGGTTGAAGAGATATGGATTAGGATTGGAACTTATCTATTTTAATGGTAGAAATAAACTCCCAGAGGAGAAAACATCACAGCAACACAGGCTGGCACTTTATCTACCACATTATATAAGATATAATTCCTCTAGCTAGAATAATGAGAAATTAAGGTGGCTTGCATAGAGTCACTAAGTCAGTATGTGTCAGACATAGAATTTGAATATAAATATTCCTGGCTCTAGGGACAATTCTCTGTACCCTATAACAAAGCTGCCCTACATTATAGATTATAAACAGGTATGAAAAAAAAAATGAAAATGTCAATCAATGTAACTAAACAATAAAACAAAAATTGTGAGGATTTTCAGCTTTTTTAAGTTGCCAAAGCGCTAAAATTCTATTGGTAGGGAAACAGGAAGGTATAGTTCAAGAATTATTATCCCATTTGAGGAAAATGAAGTTCTGAGGTGTTAAATGCCTTGTCTATGAAAAAAAGTCTCCTATGAACTCAAATCTCCTGCTTCCAAGTTCAGCACTTTGTTCAATATAGTTACACTGTTTTAAAATATCTCTAAATTCAATCACCATTAATAGTAACCGGTTCAAATTCAGTCTCCTCTATTTAGTACTTTATTTGATTGAAGCACGTTATCTCTTAAGATACTTCCTACTCTAAATACGTGATCTTTGATCCCAAGAAGTATCTAATATGTGACCAGCAGAAAGAATATAATGAATCTGTTAGAAAATAGCTTTAGCATACATAAACTTTTAAAAATTCAATACTATTTATTATTTTAAAAGTCAGGGAAATGGACTTAAGACTACTTGGTTCCTACTTATATTTGAGCTATTTTGCTTTATTTTTACAAAGGGGAAACTTATTATTTGACTTCTATGAAATTTATGTCTTGTACAGAAATCTGATCCGATATCCAGTCAAATATAATTCATTACCAAGTCACTTAATTCCTGGTCTTTACTACATTTAATTATGATAAATCGCGTGATAAGCAAAGTTGTCAAAAAAAAAAAAAAGTTGTTCATTAAGGAGAAAATGACTTTCCCGACTTTTTTTTTTTTAACAAGGAGTTGATTCAGGACAATTTCAATAGACTTGTGAAGACGAGAGCCATCTGTATCCACAGAGAGGTTTTTTAGAGTCTATGGGGACTGAATGTAGATCACAACATAGTATTTTCACCTTTTTTGTTGTTGATGTTTGTTTGTTTTTTTTTCTCTCATTTTTTCCTTTTTGATCTGATTTTTCTTGTGCAGCATGATAAATGTGGAAATATGTTTAGAAGAATTGTACATGTTTACCTTATATAAGATATTACTTGCTGTCAAGGAGAAGGGGGAAGAGAGGCAAGAAGGCAGAAAAAAATATGGAACATAAGATTTTGCAAGGGTGAATGTTGAAAACTATCTTTGCATATATTTTGAAAAATTAAAAATTACTTCCCTGAAAAGGTGCCCTGGGGTTTTTTTTATTCTTTTTTTATTTTAAACCTAACAAAACCTAAATAAAATGGGGATTTTCATATGCAAAGTAGAACTAAAAAAAAAAAAAAAGATTATACATAAAATTACTATTATATATAGTTTGCTTATCCTTTTATATATGCAATCAATTAAAAAACAATTTTCAAGGCTCTCCTGTTGGTCTGAGCTTCTTTTCTGTTCTCTTCTATGCAACTTTAAATTGCTTCAGTGACTCTCATCTGTCTTTTCTTTCTGTTTTTTGGCAACCTTCTTACTAGCTTCCCTTGATCTAAGCTTTCTTCCATATATATATTCACACATCTAAAAAGGAAAAGGAAAAATATAATATTTGTAATAAATATACATCAACAAGAAAAACTATTTTGAACACTGAAAATATCAAGAAACCTACATTTCAAAACGCACTTTGAGTCCATCATCTCTCTACCAAGAAATGGATAACATGTGTTCCACCATAAATTAGTTCATTTTATTGAACAAAGTTTTTGTTTTTTTATAAATATGTTCCTGTTATTGTGGAAATTTTATCTAGTTTCTGCATCAGTTCATACAAGTCTTTCCAGTTTATTCTGAAATTATCCCTTTTGTGATTTCTTACAACATAATATCCCCATACATTCATATTCTACAACTTCTTCAGTCATTTCCTGATTGAGAGATAATCATGTACTTTCTAGTTCACTGCTATAACAAAAAGAACTGCTATGATCATTCTTCCTTACATAAGTTATTTCTTCTTTTTTGTTCAAATAAACATTAATATCATTTATTTTAATATGGCTTGATTTCCCCACACATCCCTCCCAAATAACTACCCTTTATAGCAAATGTATATTTTAAGTAGAAAAGGAGAAAGACAAAAATATTCACCAAAATCAATAAATGTACTGAAAAAATTTGGCATTATGGTACAGTGTGCCACACCTATGGAATTTGATTTTTGCAAAGAAACAAGGGATGTGTCTTTTAACATTTTGTTTCGGGTCAGTTTGTTCTTTATAGTTTCACAATATGAGTTTCTACAGTTTTACTGTGGTCCTTTTCACTTATATTGCTGTCCTATTAAATTGTGTGACAGGCTCTATTTTGTTCAGTGTGCATCAGTTCTTTTAAATCTTTCATTTATCCATGCTTCTCTATATTCATCATTCTCACTGTTTCTTACAGCATAATAATATTCCATTGCCTTCACATAACACAATTCATTTCACTATTCCCCAATCAATAGACATAACTTGGTTTGGGTACTACAAAAGCTGAATATTTTTTGCGTACACAGAGCCTTTCTTTTTGTCAACAAATTCTTGAGGGATACATATGCCTAGCCAAAAAAAAAAAAAAAAAAAAAATTCTAAGTCAAAAGATAAAAGCACTTTCTTCATTTCATTTGTTTAATTCCAAATTGCTTTCCAAAATGGTTCTGCCAACTCAGAGCTCCAATTCATGATTATACCTGTCTATTAACAACCATCTTTGCAATTTGCTGTTATGAAGTGAAACATCGAAGTTATTTTGATTTGCATAACTCTTCTTAAAAGTGATTTGAAGAATTCTTTCAGATAGCTATTAATGGCTTTCAATTCTTTTGAGAACTGTTTGTTTATATTCTGCCCAACTTAATACCCAGTTATAAAGCCAACTAACCACTATGTTCCCTGGAATATTTGCTGTCATCTTAACATTTTTTCTTTCTTAATTAATTCCACCTTCCCAGACACCTTTTCTTCTGGTGAAAGAGTTGGAATACTCCTTGCTCCCCACAGCCACTTCTAAGTAAAGATTCCTCTTCAGTAAAAAATTCCTCCTTTAAGTCATTCACTCCACAACCACTATCCAATCAAAATTCTGGCACCTATTATCTAGAAGACCCCTCTCTTCAATGAGGTAAGTTCCTGGCTCCCAATATTTCCTCTTTGACTGCTACCCTTAAACTAAGGAGATTTCAAAATATATATTGATACACCCTCATACATTCTAAGCTCCTATTTCCTTAATCAACTGATTTCACATAGCCTCTATTCCACCACATTACACAGAGGAATAATCATACTGTTTATCTTGCCAACGTTCATAAGCGAACCATATCCATAAGCGTAGCCTTTGAAATTCCTTGATTGGGTCCACAATCTATTGCCATTCCATCTCTGCTTCAGCTTTGTAATACCAAAACATGTCCTTCATAATCACAGTGATCTCCAACCCTTCTGGGCTTCCTAGGCAATCACCTCGCATCGGCCAGATCCCCTTTCCTTCCCCATCTTAACCTCTTGGGAAACGGTGTCTATGCTGTCCTCTTTTCTCAGGTCCCTTTTGCCCTTATCCTTTCATCAGCGCTGCCCTACCAATGCTTAACTTTTAATCATTACCACCATCTTCATTCCCAACATGCCCTCACACTTCAACATGCTGTTGAACAAAGCTGAAGAACATCACAAAACATGTTGACTGAATCAAATAAAAATAAATGCTAATGAGGTCCTTACTAAAGTAAGTTAATCCTTTTTTCATCTCCCTAATGGGCTCACTATTGCATTTCATCCCTCCTCAAACTTCCTGTGGCTATGCCTCCCCTCACTATGCTCTACAGCTCATGGAAAAACCTGAGGCCACTTGCCAAGGGTTCTCTCCTTTCCCGTGTTTCTCATCTCACATTACTAGAGCCCCTTCTGCCACTATCTCCTCCTTCACTCCTATTTCACATGAAGAAGTGGCCTTTCTCCTTCCAAACTAAACCCCAATCTGGCCTGGCCTCTCCAGCAGATGGCCTCCTCTATCATTCCCATTCTCCCATGTATCTTCATTCTTTAACTCTTGCCTGCTTCCCTATTGGTACAAAGTTGTCCATATTTCCCTCATCTTCAAAGAAATCTCAGTTTACCTGTCTTATCTATCCCCTTAGCAATCATTCCAAATTTCTTCTAATCAGTCTAATAGACTAGTAATAGTACAAGAATTACATTCATTAATGCATATGTTACATATATTAATTATGCCTAGGGATAATTAAAAAAGATAAATTCTCACTTATAAGCTCCAAACTTTAAATTGCCAGCTATAAGTTCACTGTTCATAATGCTGACATGATCAAGCCTAGAGAGAATGGTATAGCTTGACATGATATGGAAAGTCTCCCAGGTTATTTCTGTACCTCCTACCTAGCCTCTCTTGCCCACCAGTCTTAGTCAAAAGAGATAACCCTTTCCTTACCAATCCTATGATCACACATGCTGATGTATCATTTCTAGACCTCCTGGATCAAAATCAAGGCCTATTAAACAATAAAACTCAGTATTTTATTTTGGCTCTTCTGTGAGTCTGAGTACCAAGTACAATAAAATAAGGCCCTAGGAAAAGGAACATCTCTGATTGCAAGGAATATCCAAGGTCCCATTTATTGAAAGGATTGAGTCCCTTTAATAAAAGCTTATTGGCTCAGAGCTCTGTCTCCATAGTTTTCTTGCAGAATGAGTAACTTTAGACCCCATAATGCTTAACACTATGAGAAATTCACTTAACCTTCACAACATCTGTTGGCATGTGCTATTATTATTTCTACTTTACAGATGAGGAAACTGAGGCAAAGAGGTTAAGGCAGGTTTGAACTAAGATCTTCCTGAATCCAGGCCCAGCACTCTGTGTACTATGGTACCACCTAACTGCACCTCTCTAAACTTGTATCCTCATAAGTGAAACCAAGGAGCTTTATTATATGTTCTTGAAGGTCCTCTGCAGTTTGTTAAAGACTGTTAAGGAGTTTTTAGTGCTAGCAGAGTTCTTGCATTTTGCCTGATGCTTCTTATGTGGACCACTTTTTCCTCATCCAACTATTAAGTGCCCCAAACTTGTCTTTTTTGGATCATCATATTCTCCAGAAACACTGACCAGAAAATACAAAAGACCCTGAATGTGACAAAGTGTCCCCCCCCATCCCAACCATCAGTGGATGTAATTTGTTGTTTGCAACTCAAACTGGCCTCCTTATGTGTCCTTGGGAATCAAGACAGGCATCAGTCAATTTACACTAGGAGAAGTTGCTTCTGCATCTGGGATGCATGCAGATAAGCAGATCATCCTATCTTCACACTATAGCAGCTCCCAAGAGAAAAGAATAGTTTTTGTCATTGTCTTGCTTCTCTCCTTTGGGAGGGGTTTTGTCCTTTTCCTGCCTTTAGTGCAACTTTCCCCCACCCATACTATGCCTCTTTGGGTGGACATTGCTGGTATTTCTTCTTTCCTTTGTCTTGCTATTAAAAAATGCAAACTTCTATATGGATTGTGAACTCTTTGGATTCCACATGCACATTCATTTCTCTCATAATAAACCTAGTTTTCATGCAAGTTTCAAGAAGTTGTCATTGCCTATTGACAACCTCCAAATCCTGGGCTTTTACAAAAACCTGGAAGAAAGTGATATCTGGGGAGGAAGAAAAGGGTTTTTGGTTTTTATTTTTTAATTTCTTTTAGTATTTGTTTTAAATGGTATAGTTGGTAGATTAAAAGACTAAAAAATTAGCTTGTTAATGAAATCACTTATTTTAATAAAATACATTGAATGATTTTGTTACAGCTAAAAAAAATGTGCAAATAGAAAATAACTGAACAAAATGAAAGTAGATGAATGTAATAAAACACTATGTTGACATAAAAAAATAGCAAATGAGGATTTTAGGGAAATGTGGGAACACTTGTGGGAACTGGTGCTGAGTAAGATAAGAAGAGGCAAAGCAGTTCTATGTACAGAGTCTCCAATAATGCAATACATACAATATCAAAGAAAGCCTCAATCAGACTAATTGTGGTGACAAATGTGATCCCACAAAGATGATGAAATTCTCCTCCAGCTAGAAGACACAGAGGATGATTAGAAGAGAAAGTCATATACACTTAGAAGCATAGTCATTTTTTAAGTTTGGTTTTGCTTTAACTTTTCTTTGTTACAAGGAAAAATTCAGTAATAAGTAATATATAATAGGAAAGGCCTAATGTAAAAACAAAATTAGCTACTGGGTAAAAGTAAAATCTTTCTGAAGAATTTTTTTTAAACCTTGAAAGCTGGCCCAAAATCTTTAAAGTAATAGAAATGGCATAATGTCTGAGGCAGAAACACCCAAACACCTTCTTCACATGATACTTACAAGACTTCTTAAATGAAAGATTTTTGTAACTTTAACAACAAGGAAGAATGTATTAGGTTACTTAAGAGTTTTGGGATCTGATCCTTTGTATGCAGAAATCTGTACCTCCCCAATCATGAGAATGGCTGAATGTAATGAAACCCTGTTTCCACGTGAAAAATAATAAAAATCTCTCACATACAAGAATATATAAAAATGGTAGTTTCTATTAGTAGACTACTGGTAGACAATTCTTATCTGTATCTTAAGACAATGAACTGTTTATTTTCAACTTTCCAAATGTATTAAAATGGATTTTTTTTAATTTGTCATTTAAAAACTATCATTAAGTTCGACATCACAATAAATAAAAAAAAAAATTGTACAACTCGGGAAATCTGACAGCAGATGTAGATTTCAACTACATTTTTTAAAATTGTAAAATACATTTTAATATTTCAAGTACAAGTATGCTTTGTTCCTGGCTCCTCTCTGACAATATGACCTCAAATTATAAAACTATTTTCTTAGTTAATTTATTTAACAACTGGATAGTTCATCAATAGGCTATTATTGTAGATTCATACTACAGTATATCAAGGTGCAAAAAAATCTCTATGCTGACTAATGGACTAACAGAATGTACAATGCTAAAATTAGAATCAATAATGTCTTTCAAAAAATCTAGGTATAATATATAAATATACTAGAGTCTAATGTAGTAGGGCTCAACAAAGCAAAGAAATAGATATAGTATAAAAGATAAAATAACAAAGACCCATTTGTTAAAGTGGGATCATTTTGTTTTTAAGTACAATTAGTACATTTAAGACATTTTGACTTTTCTGTAGTCCCAAACAATAAAATTGTTTTCTTACCTGGGATACATTGCTAACATAATTCATGTGGGCAGTACTTTCCTTATCAATTTGATTGCAGAGATTCTGTAAAGTAGATGCATATTCTTTATCACTTTTTATTCTCAGTGCCATAAACTTCTTTACTGTTTCCAAGAGTCTTAATTCCCAATCTTGCAATTTTAACAGTGCATCATGTGAATTCTTCAGGTCACTTCCAAATCCCATCTTCATAAAGCACTAATACGGGTTGTAAGAAATTCTTTTAATCAGCATGTGTCCATATCTGTAAAAAGAGAAAATCTTAATCTAAAAAGGAGCCTGGCTCTCCAACAGTACATATTATGGAAAAAGCACTAAACTGAGTTTGCCCCTTACTAGGGTAGTGACTTCTGTTTACACACTGTTTAAAACTGCAATGAGAGACATAGCACAGAAATGTGTGGACTATAAGAGACCTCAAGGATATTTGGGTTCAAGTTCTGCCTCTGATATGTTCTGGCTGTGAAGTCATTTAAAAATTCAGCACCCCAAAGAATTTTCTAAAATTACACAAACTGAAGAAAAAGTACCAATATATATAGGTCAGAGGAAGCTCCTCAGAAGGAACTTTCTAAATAGATTAAACCACTTTATGGTTTAGTTGATCCACTTTAAAAAATGGAAAATTTACTAGCCCTACCAACATCACATGATAGTTAACACTGTGTAAACTATAGTCTTATAAATATACATGCACATATATATGAGATATATTTTTAAACCAAAATATCACTATAATTTCTAATTATACAAACTTCATCTAAAACTTGTCAATAAATAATAACCTGTTATTAAATATTAGTCATATTTCCTGACTACAATAACAATTGTACAAATTGTTACAATTACAATACAAAAACAATAATTTGTTTTCTATTAGTTTTTTCAAAATAAAGTAACAGAACAGAAGGTGAAAATATCTTTTTTATAATCTCAATACATTTCAAAGTCAATTTAAGCTGACTTGCTTTAAACTAGATAGGAAAAAGGCATTTTTTTCCCTTTCTTTCTGACCTTTGTGATTTGATCTAAAAAGATGTTAGGTGTTAAGACTTTGCAAATACAGAAAAAAGAACAGCCTTATTTCCAAGCAAATGGCACATATCTAAATAATCATTAGTTTGGGCAAAATGTGTGTAATATGAGAAAAAGTCAGTAGACTCTTCATACATAAATTCCACTATTAGACACATGAACAAAGGTCACTAGAAAAGAAAAAGAGAATGAAAAACATGGTCTTCCATATGACAAAAAAGCCATAGCATCTCTTTTTATGGTGGCCAAAAAAAAAAAAAAAAGATTGATAATGGACTGGAAAGAAATTGAACAAATTGTGACACATGAATATGATACAATATTATTAAGCCATTAAAAACAAAACCAACGAATCTGAGTTCCAGGGGTAAAGGATAGTCAGTGTAAAGGCAGAAAAGTGGGAAATGGCATTTGAGAAGAACTGGGAGAAGGCCAATTTGGGTTGGCCCTTAAAAGGAAGATAATGTATAATTAAGATATAAAGAAAGGATCAAATTATGTTGGGAAGGGCTTTGGTTTGACTTTCTGCAGCTTTGTTAATAATAATTTAGTTATATATCCATTTACAAAGTCTTCCCAAGTTTCTTTGAATTCATTTTTGTCATTTCTTATGGCATGGTAACATTTTGTTATATTCATATACCATAATGTGTTTAGCTATTCTCCTATTTTATGTTTAATCTTCAAATTCCTTGGGATATATGCCCTGTAGTAGAAATGAGGTGTCAAAAGCATGAAATTTTTCTAGCATAATCCCAAACTGTTTTCCAAAGGATTCTCTTCTTTGTTCTTGTTACATAAACTTGGGCAGACTTTATGAACAGATGCAAATAACTTTTATACTAACAAATCCTACAGATTTTATTTGTTGAATTTGAGAAAGGTTAAGTGATTCATTTGCGTTACATACTTAAGTGAATAAAGCAAGATTCAAACTCAGTTTAACAAATAAGATATTTGTAAAAACAAATGAGATAGCACAGTACCTGTCATATAATAGGCATTATATAAATAAATGTTTATTCCCTTTCAACTCTAAAAAATGTTCTAAATACTATGCCTCCAAAGAATGACATAAATATTCAAAAAACAATTTTAATACTTCTGAATTTTCTTAAACTCTAAGTTCAAGTTTTAAAAAGAACTTTATATTTAATCACCCACAATATAATTTTGTTACCAGCATTCTATAAACAGAGATGTAGCACATTTATGCAACTGAAATATATAGAACATCTAAAGAATAGGCTTTTCCCATTTAGGCCTCATCAAAAAAGTCTGATAAAAGTCACATTTTCTACTGAAGATTTTTTGTTTTTAAATTATTTTACTTCATTGATGGTGAAAAGACTGCCTGCTTTGGCCCCATCACTTCTTATTCACTTAAAATTTCTTATTCTTATTCAATTAAGATACTGATACTTTTCCTAGAAATCCTCCTTCTAAATATAACAATACTTCTCTCTCCCCAGACCTTACAAAGTATTCTGTATCTCTATCATGCATTTAACATGTACTACTTTATATTATTGTTTCTTGTATATGCATCATATTTCCCACTCAATTTTAAAGTCCAAAAACTACAGAAGCTATAGCAGAAACTGTAGGATAGAAATTAAAACAACTAAATTTTGTACTTCTCTCAGCACTTAACACGGTGCTCTTTATGTTCATAAAGAGTAATTAATAATTAAATTAAATACAAAGTAACATCAATTTTGGGAACATTAAGATTTTTGTCTCAAGACATTTTTAAAAAGCACTTTATAATAGAAATGGACATGAGAAATAATTTGTTTTATCTATATATAAAACGGAAATTAATATGAGAAATAATTTATTTTATATTTATATACACACACATACATCTCTGAGGTCCTGAATTCCAAATTCAGTATTTTCTTAATCTACATCTACATCATACCTTTTATGAATATAAATCAACATTAGTCATATAGTCATATAGTTTCTTTTTAAGATGAAAGACACACAGGAAAAGCTTCATGCAAAAAAGTGGGATGTTGGCTGAGATTTGAAGAAAGCCAGGAAGCAGAAATGAGGGCAAAACACTACAGGCCTGCCAGGGGGAAGGGGATAGGGCAGAAAGCCAAAGAAAATGCTCTTAGTGAAGAGTTAGAGTCTACTGTGCAAAAGGAGAAGCAAGAAAGCTAAGGTGCCTGCATCACAGAGTGCATTTTAAGGAACAAGGTATAAGAAAAATGTTTAAAGTCTTTAAAAGCAAGGGATTTAATATTTGACAGAGGCAATAGAAATCCATTGCATTTCATTGAATAGGAGGGTAATATGGTCAGACATATGCTTTAAGAAGATCTATTTAACAGTGCAGTGGAGAATAGACTGAAGTGAGGTATGTGCATGAAGTGAAAGAAGGCACAAGTGAGATGTGTTCTCAGCAAATGGTTTTTTTCTGTGAATTATGAGCAATCTCCTTAGACTAGAGAGTGGGAAAGAGTATCATCAAAGTCTGAAGGAAATGGGGGAGTCGGGAGAAGAGAAGAGAAGGGAGAAAAGCAAAGGTGAATGTTGAAAACTATCTTTGCATATATTTGGAAAAATAAAAAGCTATTATAAAAATAAAATAAAGTTGGCAAATAGAAAAAAAAAAGTTTTGAGAAGATTTTTTTTTAAAGTTTGCAATAGCAGCTGTGAGGAGTGGAAGAGTAAATTGATTAAGAGGGTGTAAAGAGGATTACCTTGTTATAATAAGAGCCCAGATGAGATTTCAAAAAATAAATTGGTTAGTGGGCTCAGTGAGTATGCTTTTCTGACTTTCTCCAGTTGTAGCTGTGAAGGGCAGAAGTAATCTAAAGCTGGGCATATCAAAGCATGATCAGTGGAAGAAAAAGGGAATCAGCTTTAAAACTTATTCACCAAGAGGTCAAAATAGAAAAAAGAGGCGAGCATAGCCAGTACATGCAGTTATGTCCTAGGAAAGAACTGAGTCTTCAAGGGACTCAAAGTCTCTGTGAACACAAAGTATTATGAGAAAAGGAAAGATAAAAAGATAAAATATTTCAGTGTAAAAAAGTATTAACAATTTTTTAAAAATGCAGACAAGCAATTTTCTGTACCACAAAGTATTCAACAAAACCAATATTTAGTTTCTACACACTGGTTAGCAATGATTTTGTAAAAATAATTTTTTAAATTTTATTTTAAAGGGCAGGGCCAAAATGGCAAAGAAAAGGCAGGGATTTGCCTGAGTTCTCTCCCAAACCCTTCTGAACACCTTTAAATATTATAATTAAACAATTCCAGGAGCTTCAGAATGCACAAAAAGACAGAGTGAAATAATTTTCCATCCAAAGACAACTTAGAAGGTCAGCAGGAAAGGTCTAACTCCTGGGTGAGAGTGGAATACAGTCCATTAAAGGCCCCATCAATACAGACTCAGTCCCAGTCTCAGCAAACCAGGAACAGGCCTGAGGATCAGCAGTAGCAGTAACTGCTTCCAGAGCGCTCAGCCCACAGACAATAAGGGGGGGTCAAAAATTTGGTCAGAAGGAGATTATAGAAGACTCTTTGCTATCCCTGAGGCAGGACCCTTGCTTTGCTCTACTCAGATCTGGGTCACAGTATTAACTGGCAGTTCCAGGATGAAAAAGAGCACTAGCACACCAGAGTTTGCAGCTACAATAGAGAAAGGGACCCTTCTCACATTTTTAGAAAATGTGTTTATGGTCACTCAATCAGTTCAGTTCTGAACTATCTTCTTCTCTGAAATCCTTTACTCTCTCATCCTTTCATTTATCCCATATCATGGACTATAAAGCTGGCAAAATCAGGCAATCATGTTGACTAGTCTCATTACAATTTAATGCTATGTGATCTCAACTGGGCCCTACATGTAACTAGGAAAATTCTATCTCTCCAATAAGTTTACTCTTCTTTTCTAAGCTTTTTTATTCCTTTTCAAAACTCTCCTGGCTCCTCTTTCTTTCAATCTCTCAGCTGAAAACTTTACTTCATATTTTACTGAAAAAATTGAGGCTATTTGCTGAGTTACTTCTTTTCCCCTTTTCCTTAAATTATATTATTCAGATACCTTCTTAATCAATCAATAATCATTTATGAAGCAACTACTATGTGCTTAGGCATGGTGTTATAAGTGGTAGGAATACAAAAGGAAGCAAAAGGCAGCTCCTGCCCTGAAGGAACTGGAGAAGGAAATGGCAAACTACTAGTACCTTTGCCAAGAAAGCTCCAAATGGGGTAATGAGGGGTTCACATATGACTAATTGGGTAAAAAAAAAAAAAAAAAAATCCTAAACTAATAATGAAAAAAAGCTGTAGAGGGCTGAAACTATTGGGTTGATGCACTGAGGTTGGAACTGCTGAATGCTTGAGGCTAACTAATGATTGGACAATACTCTATGGGCATATGCTTGGAAAATGGTCCTTTCCACTATTCATACTGGCTCAATGACTGGTGTATAGAGGATTGTAGGAGGGACTAGGGGGTAGAGTAAGACTAGCCAGGGACGGTAGATGGGGGACAAATGGACAATGAATCTGAATGAAGAGAGACTTGAAGCAGACAAATCCACCAGCAGACTATTAATCCAGGCATGAGGCTAATGCAAGCCTGAACTAGTGTGATAGCAGTATCAGAGGAAAGATAGGAAACTAGTGTGATAGCAGTATCAGAGGAAAGATAGGAGCAAAAAATGTAACAGTGAAATTGACAGATATAATGAGGCAGTCTTCTGCCTTCCTGTTCTGCTTCCATCCTGTTCAATCCTGCGTCTAAGATCAAGAATAAAGATTGAGTTCTTTTGCTTATCCTGACTCCTGCTGATTCTAAGTTGTCTGGGGTGCTAGCACGGTCGTTACAAAAAGCAAACCAATATATAGAAACAAGTTATATACAGGATAAATAGGAACTGAGAAGCCTTTCTATAAAAGATGGCATTTCAGTTGAGACTTAAAGGAAGACAGGAAATGAATAGGTCAAGTTCCAGGCATGGGAGACAAAGAAAAAAGCTCAGAAACAAAATTTTGGTGGAACAGTCATGATGCTGGCATCACTGCAACAAAGAGCAGATGGCAAGGACTGAGAAGACTACAAAGATAGGATGAGGGTTCTTTCTATGCCAAAGACAAAATATTATATCTGATTCTAGATGCAATAAGGAGTCCCTGGAGCTTATTGACCAGGAGAGTGACAGAGTTGGTCCTGTTCTTTAAAAAAATCAGTCTGATAACTAAATGGACAATGAATCTGAATGAAGAGAGACTTGAAGCAGACAAATCCACCAGCAGACTATTAATCCAGGCATGAGGCTAATGCAAGCCTGAACTAGTGTGATAGCAGTATCAGAGGAAAGATAGGAAACTAGTGTGATAGCAGTATCAGAGGAAAGATAGGAGCAAAAGATGTAACAGTGAAATTGACAGATATAATGATAAGACAAAAATATCAGTTGTGAGACTGAGAAGATGATTTTTCTCTCAACAGTAAAATGGAAGCTAGGAAGAATAGAAGGTTTAGGAAGAAAGAGAATGAGCTCAGTTTTGGACATGTTCAATTTAAGATCTCTAACAGACATTCAGTTCTAGATGTCTAAAAGGCAAGTTGTATAGGAGAGGAGATTGGAGGTCAGAAAACAGCCTGAGACAAGATAGGTAAATCTGTGAATCATCAGCATTGAAACGTAATGAAATCCAAATGAAATAATATAGAGGGGAAAAAAGAAGAAAGATTGGACAGAATCCTGACAGACACCTATGATTCAAAGGAGAAATGTGGATGAAAATCCAGCAAAATAGATGGACAGATTAGATAGGTAAGAGAAAAAAACATGACATGGTGAGATTCAAAAATCCTAGAGAGAAGAGAATATCAAGAAGAGGGTGATCAACAGTACTGAAGATTACAAGAGAGCAAAGAGATGAGAACTGAGAAAAGGACATTAGATTTGGAAACTAAAAGATCACTGGTATCTTTGGAAAGAATAGTTTTGGTGGAATAAGATTAGAAGTAGGATTATAAGGGGTTAAGAGGAGAGCGAAACTATTTCAAAGTCCGATTCTTTTTGTGCAGAAAAATAACAATATGGACATATATATACATATATCGTATTTAACATATACTTTAATATATTTAACATGTATTGATCTATCTGCCATCTGGGGGAGGGGGTGGGGGAGAAGGAGGGGAAAAATTGGAACAAAAGATTTTGCAATTGTCAATGCCGAAAAATTACCCCATGCATATAAACTTGTAAATAAAAAGTTATAATTAAAAAAAAAATGGCCTTTTTGAGGAGTTTAGCTACAAAGAGCAGAAGAGTTCTAGGGACACAGTTATTGAGAATGGAAGGATGAAATAAAGTTTACTCATTATGGAGGGAAACATGGCAATGTTTATAGGCAGTAGGGAATAAACCAGCAGACAAAGATTGAAAATAAGTGATAGAGTAGGGATGACAGAGGGGGACAATGTTGAAGGAGACAAGATGGAATGGAATCACTTCATGTGAGATGGGGTCAAGGAGGACATATAGGCAGAAGGCATCTGAGTGACAGGAGATTAGGGAAAAAGGAGAAGAGGGAGCTCACAGTACACAGCCTCTATT
Organism: Sarcophilus harrisii; assembly: GCF_902635505.1. NCBI lineage: Eukaryota > Metazoa > Chordata > Mammalia > Dasyuromorphia > Dasyuridae > Sarcophilus > Sarcophilus harrisii. The sequence continues at coordinate 202,911,949 of NC_045426.1, forward strand.
TTTTCTGTAAAATATGAGGAAAGGTTCTCAGCTGAGAGGGTAGGATGAGAGGAAAACATGAGATCTGAAGGGCAATGAAAAGGTTTAGGAGAGTTGCTATGAACAATAGGACAGAGAGATGATAAGGTAGATAAAGACTGTCTAGCAGCAATGAGGGCCCAAGTGATATAATATATTATATATATAATGTTTTATATATATATATATATGTTTTATATATGTATGATATATAACATAAATTCATAATTTATGTCTTGAGACTGAGAATTTTTAAAATGCTTTTAGATTTGGCTATTAGATCATTAGCAACTTTGGAAAGAGAAATTTCAGTTGCAAAGTCAGGATGTAGAGTTAAGAAAATAGAAAAGAAGTAGAAGCACCAATTACACATTGGCTTTTCTAGGAATTTAGCTGCAAAAAGGAAAGAAAAGGGATGAAAGCCTTTGGGGGTGGATATAACATATGAAGGTATTTTGATGATGGAGGAGAGACTGGTAGACAGGGAAAGATTAAAAATTAGTGAGTGAAGCTGATAGTAATCTGCTTGAAAAAACAGGATGAAATTGGATGACTTGTACATATAGAGATATTTTCCATGGCAAGAAAAATAAATATCTTCTCATACTCAACAGGAATAGTCACAGTCTACCACTTTGTGTTCCTGCCTCATAGCCAAAGAGAAGAGGAGCCACACATTCCTCTATGTTCCTTGCCTTCTATCTCCTGCTGGGCTCAATGTGTCCCCTGAAGGAAGGTGACAAGAGGCCTTAGATACCTTTCACCCATATGGTAAGTGAATATTGTTTACTACTTTTTCTTAGTTAGGCATTGTGTCTTGTGGTTCAGAGGCTATTCAAAGCCTGCTTTCTTGAAACAGATTCTCTTTCAGACTCTACCTTCCTTCAAATACAAGAGTAGTGAATGAAGATGATAGTAATCTGCTGGAGATGGCAGGATGAAATTGGATGACTTATGAATGTAGAGAGATTTGCATTAGCAAGAAAACAAGCACTTTTTCATAGAGCCCCCATTCCTAAATGTGCTTGTTGCTCTCATTAGAATGTATGTAGATATACTGGGAATACAAGAATAAATAATAAAAACAATTCCTATTCACAAAAAGATTCCATTCTAATGACAGCAACAAGCATAGATAGAAATATTTATATCATGAATATAAAATGACCAAGTGAAACACATACAAAGTAATTAAATATAAGATGACTTGGGAAGGAGGAGACTAGCAAAATAAGGAATCAGGAAAGGCTTCATGCAGAAGATGGTGCTCAAACTGAATCTTTATGGGAGTGGCTCTATGAAGAGGAGATAAACAATGAAAAAACAGAGCGAAAGGCAGTATTATGTTAACTTCTTCATCTTTCAAAAATCTTTTGGATGTGAATTTGTATCAACAATTTGAAAAAACAGAGCGAAAGGCAGTATGTTAACTTCTTCATCTTTTAGAAATCTTTTGGATGTGAATTTGTATGAACAATTTAGAAATTGTAAAACAAAAACATATCAAAGCTGTCATCATCTCTTGCTAAATATTTTTTTTAATGTATTCAAAGAAAAATAGAGTCTAGAAGAAAGGATCTGGTTCAGGAAAGCAGGATCTGAATAGTTTCCAAGCAACAAGACACAATACTAAGAAAAAGCTTAAATAAATACACACTCACATATTTCAACCATGAAAGATAGCTAAAGCAAGTAAGAGTTGAAAGGGATTAGACCAGCTATCTAATCTAACCCTTTCACTAAAGGAATTCCCAGTATAGCACACAAATGGTCAGCCATCTTATGCTTTAGGATGTACAAAAAAGGAGACCTCATTACCTCTCTTGCAAGCCCATTTTACTTTTGGAGTTCCAGTAGTTAAGAAAATTTTCATGACAAGCTAAATTTTGCTTCTTTTCAATATCTAACTTGCTCCTAGTTCTATTCTCAAGGGCTAAATTTAACAAATCCAGGGGCTCTTCTACATAACAGCCCATAACCTGAAGACATCTATCAATCACCATTCTTCAAGCTAACCAAGTCCAGTTCTTTCACCTGAAGCTCATATGACATAGCCTCAGGTCCCTTTCATGACTGAAGGAGATTGCCGCCCTCTGGATACTCTCCAATTTGTCTGTGCCCTTCTTAAACCATAGCCACTGAATTCCAGAGCTTCATCATGTCACAGAAGTTACCCCATCTTCTTGAAGGTTATACTAACAGTACAATTTTTTGGGTCTTTGACCAAATTTTGACTATGTAGCTAAAGTGTCGTTCATATAAAGTCTAAACCAATTAAAATCAGGGAGGCTCATGACCAGAAAGTTAATCACAAGATAATTAATTCTTTTGACCACAGCAATTTCTTAATAGGCAGGGTATACAGTGAAAAGAGTGTTGGTTCAGAGGCCTTGAAATTTAAGTACCTATCTGACCTGCTTAAGTCACCTGATTAGGGATGAAACAATGATGTCCATTATTACCTCATCTATTTGGCATAGTACTTTAAAAAAAAATGAGAACTATAGCAACAAAACAAGAAAAAGAAATTTAACTAATAAGCATAATTTTAAAAAAATAAAAATTAACACTTTTTGCAGATGACATAATGGTATATATATAAAGAACCCTAAAAAGTCAACTAAAAAATTAACTAACAATAACTTCAGCAAAATTTCAGGATATAAAATAAATTGTTAGTACTTCTACATATTGCTAACAAAATTCAACAAGAAGAGATAGAAAAAGAAATTCTATTTAAAATTAATACAGATATAAAATACTTGGGAATCTACCTACCAAGATATACACAAGAACAATATACAGACAGTTCTTGCCTTACTTAGAAGATCATTCAACAGATCTCTACTTAAAGTAGATTTTTATATAATGAAGACTTGGAAACAGGAAGAAGGTAAGGAAAGAGGCAGGCAGTAAAGAACCCAATACTCCCATGGAGGGAGGGGGTTGGCACATGATTCAAAGACACATGGACCAAGAGGGGAAGAGAAACACAGAAAGGCCCACATCAGCCATATGGGGCCTGGCCAGAACCAAGAGGAAGAATACAAAGGGCACAGAAATGTGGGGTCTAGACACAGACACAGACAGGAGAGGGCTGATACATGGTTCCAAGGACAGACACATGTTAACTGAGTGCAGATGGGCAGAAAACATATGCAGGGTCCAGACCCATTGGCAGGCAGGCAGGCAGAATTGGACAAAAGTCTTCTCTCAGTTCCACAGTACAATGGCAGTAGTCTCTCCTGCCTTCACTTGAGAGGCTGCAGATCTCTGAGCCAAGAGGCAGGAATAGAGAGAAAGTGCACAGTAAAGGACATAAAAGTTAACATACACTTTTTTTGTTTCTGTTTAGTTGTTTCAGTTGCTCCCAATGTTTCATGAGCCTATTTTAGCATTTTCTTAGCAAAGATACTGAAGTAGTTTACTATTTCTTTCTCCACCTCATTTTGCACTTGAGGAACAGAGACAAACAGAGTTAAATGACTTGCCCTGGTTCATACAGTTAGTGAGGCTGGTTTTGAAAATGAGTTTTTTAATTCAAAACCTGGTGCCCACTGTGACACAAAATACCCATCGATGTTTTTTGGGAATGAGGAGTTCTTTCAGAATTCTTTGCAAAAAGTCAAATTTATGTAATATGAACTTATATAAAGAAAGAACTATCTATAGCTACAACTATGAAAAACTGTTTACAAAAATAAAAAGAGACCTAAGTGGGAAAATATTAATAATTTACAGGTAAGATAAGTTTATTAAAAAAAAAACACTACCTAAATTAATTTACTTATTCAATGCCATACCAATTAAACAACTAAAAGAATTAGAAAATATAATGACAAAATTCATGTAGAGAAAAAAAAAAGGGTAATCTTAAGGGGAAAAAATGAATAGAAATAGAAATAAAGGGAGCCTAGCAGTGCTAGATCTCAAATATACTAGAAAGCAATAATTCCATCCTTCCTCCCTCAACATCTTCTTTGCATACTGGTTAAAAATTAAAGAACATGATAATGAAAAGATTAGCTAAATATAAGCAAAGTTATATACTAGCCTAGTATACAATAAAAAAAATCCAGCTGCTGAGACAAGAATTCAGTATTTTATTAAAAAAAAAAAAACTGGAGAAAATTAAAAAGTAGCACAGAAGAAATTAGAACACCATCTCACACTTTATATCAAGATAATCTCAAAATAAGATACATGATCCAGATATAAAAGGTCAAATCATAAACAAGTTAGAGAAAGTAAAATAAAGTACCTATTTATAGCTATGGATAGAAGAAAAGTTCATGATCAAATAGGGGTGTAGAAAGGTAATAGAATTTAAAAAATCAATCTTTTTGATTATATAAAATTAATAATTTTTGAACAAACAAATCCAATAAAACTAAAGTTAAAAAAAAAGAAATAATTAGGGAAAAACATTTGCATTACATTTCCCTAAAAAAATCACATTCACTTACAAGGAAAAAAAGCTATTCCCTAGCTTATAAATGATGAAAAATAATTCTTAAGGAAAGAAACTCAAGGCATTTATCTTAGCTGATGTGAACTTTAAACCAGCTTGTGAATTCTAAACTCAGTGGAGTGCGCCCCAGCAAGGCCTCTATTTATAGTTAGGGACAGGGGAATAAAAAGAAATTGTTGCCCACCAAGACAGGTGCAGAAAGCTTAGATTGTGGTAAATAGGACATGGGTAACCACACATCCAGGTGCAAGCCACTTGGGTCCTAATAGATAGAATGCCAGGAAGCTTGGGTCCTCCTACTTGTTTCTATTACTTGTTTTTCTCAAAATGTGGCCAATGGTTAGGAAATAAACTGGGGAAGGAGGGGAGAGGGAGAAAGAGAGAGATAGAGAGAGAGAGAGAGAGAGAGAGAGAGAGAGAGAGAGAGAGAGAGAAAGAGAGAGAGAGAGAGAGAAAGAGAGAGAGAGAGAGAGAAGAAAGAGAGAGAGGGAGAGAGAGAGAGAGAGAAATGGAGAGGGAGAGGGAGAGAGAGAGAGATAGATAGAGAGGAAAGACATCCCTTGTTGATTTCTGTAAAATTCTATTAAGATCCTTAACTTCTTTCTTGGTTAGCTTTTGATTAGATTTATCTAAATCTGGAACGGATATATTAAGATTCTCCCACTATTATAGTTTAACTATTTATCTCTCTAATTTGATTAACTTTCCTTTAAGTAGATATTATGTTTTTAAGTGTGAATTATGTGTGTATGTGTGTACATATATATATTTAGATATTGATATTAACTTTATTATTATTATTATAGTTCACAATAATATAATAATAATGTTAATAAAAGGATAATTTGGGAATCACAAGGTAGGAAATGAGCAATGCATGAGTGAAAAAAATGTATCCCAAAAATAAGAATTAGTTTTCCCTAAAAGGCAAAGCTATCCTTCCAATCCTTACAACTTACTTGGCCCCTGCCCCTCTTGGAACAGCTTTCTAATCATCTAAAGAACTTAAAAAGTATTATCCAAAGGGAGTCAAGGTCCCTCCAATTAGAAAGATTTCTGTAGAAAAGAGGAATCAATATACTCTGCCCAATTAACCAGACATATTTCCACATGGAAGGAGACAGAAGGAGCAGAGAACAAGTCAAGATAAATTAAGTGCCATTAGGGCAAACTACGCTTCTTTTTCTTAACTATTTGCTAATTATTTGCAAATGCTGAATTTTGTCCCAGTATCAACCCTGAACTACTGGGGTGCTGGTGTTAAGCTTATTCCAAACAGCAAGTCATAGTGTAAGAATAATGAATAAAAGGTGAAGAAACTTAACTCTTACTATTACCACACACGTAGAGGACCTAAGCTGTTCACCTATTATATATTGTTCTTGAATTTGTCCAAATGTTTGGTGGACTAGCATGCTGAGCCTACCCTTTGCGTAGGATAAAGTCAAGGGCTGCACAAATGGGCAAGTATGGATAAGTTAAAACCTGAATTATTGAAGACAATGTACAAATCAATGAGATTAAATCAATTTGAATGTTTATGTAATATTAACAAAATGCTACATAATGTGACAGCACTATTTAAAGTCCAAACAATATTGACAGAATAATGTGACCTAAATAAAATAAAAACCACATGGCTGAAAGGTAGTCATTAAAAGAACTAATATAGTATTTTTAAAATCACAGAGACTAAACATAAATTAGACAATGAAATAGAAAATTGGACTATGCTAAATAGCATAAAATAAACTTGAACCAAAAATATTTTGCAATTGCAAACTGAAAATATAATTTTAAGGATTTATTAAGTAATATAAGTGAGATAAAGAAAAAAGCAATCTTACCTTATTAGTCTTTTACAGTCAGATCTCAATTAAAATGACAGGTCCATTTGAGGACATCACACTTTTAAGATTTTGGAGAACTTGCAGAAGAGAATGATGAAAATGGTCATAGGTCTATCTCAAATACGCTGAAAAAAAAATATTTTAAAAGTTTGACTTTGTCAACCTGAAGAAGAAGGTTAATAGCATACATAGGCTTAATAGCTTACTCACTTCAATATGTCAATAGTTCTGTGCCTTAGTAGATGGCATTCATGACTTGCTGTGGCCAAAACAAATTCATCCCCTGATGGTCAACCTTCTGGTGATGGGCATCTCCAAACATTGCTACAGTGGTCCTTGGACAACAGGAAAACAGGACATCACCATGTTCATACTTCAAAGTTTTCTAACTTAGTAGATAGACTATGCCAGGGTATATACCACAACAGCATAAATCTGGAGAACCCAAAGGAAACCTCTATGCCATAAAGAGGCACTAGGCATAGATCTTTAGTTAAGGAAAAAGAATAATAACAATGGTTGACCATGACCCCTGTGGAAAGGGTAAAGTGGCTACATTTATACTTGTAAGACAACAGTTTGTCTAAAAAATTTCTGAGAATCAGTAAACTACAAGGTGAGTCATAAATATGATATGGCAACCAAAAAAGGTAATGTGAATTTGGGTCACAGATTCCGGGGATAAGGAAGTAAAATTGCTGTAATCTATCAATTTGTTATTCAAACAAATATTAAGTTAATACTACATGCCAGAAATTTAGGATCCAAAGACAGAAATGAAATAAAACTTGTCTTCAAAGAACTTATACTTTATTAGAGGAAATAACATTTACACAGATATAGTACAAGATACATACAAGGTAAAAAGATAATTTTGGCAGCAAGAGGCACTAGCATCTAGGAGAATCAAGAAAGGCCTTATGTAGACAGTGACCCTTGAGCTAAGATATAAAGAGAACTAGGAATTATGAAAAGTGGAGATATGGATAAAGTACATTCCAGATATGAGAGAGTCTGTGCAAAGGCTGTTTTCAGAAACTGAAAATAGAATGATATCCAAAGATCAGCAAGCAGACCAGGTAAATTGGAATATAAATTACATAAAAGGTAAAATATGCAACAAGGATCGATGGAACACATGAACGATAAGGTAAAAATTTTCTCTAGTTGTCAAGACCTCTCAAAACTCTCCAAAACATAAATCATAAGCCAAAGATAAAGCAATTTCAGCTGTCTCCATTGTCTAGGGCACTCCAAATCCAAATAAGATTTTAAAAAATCCTTTTAGTGTTACCCCCAACCCTCACCTCTCTATCAGAAATGATAGTCCAGCAGACTTAATAATCTGACACAGGCTTAAAAACAAAGTTATCTCTCACCTCACCCCTTCTCCTTCTCTCCAGTGCTTTGGATGCAGCAGGTTCTAGGTTGCAGAAGTTTGCCTTGGCCATAATAAATAGGCAGTGCAGCTACAAGCCTTAAAAAGCAAAAGCCAGTCTAGCATCTCAACACAGAGCCTGAAAAAATCTATACAGGCAGTACTAGGAGACAACAAGCCCTCCAGTTCTCGAAGGCTCACCACATCACAGCAGCTTACTGATCTACTGACAAGGACCAAAAGGAATGGGATAAGACCCCAGAATAAGACACTGTGGGGAAGGGGAAGGAAGGCAGCACTCCATTAACTCTGAAGAAAAGACTCCATGATACAGCTGGGGACAATTCTGACCACCTAAAAGTCACTTTGGGAAGAGACCTAGGTTAGAGAACTGATTGTTGCCAACATGGGAGAAGGCTGAGAGGCTTTGAGATCCCATCCCCAGAGAAGCCACCAGATCAGAGGATAGTCAGAAAGTGGATGGGGGAAACTTAAAGAGGAAGGATGAGGTGTAAGGGGGAAACTAAAATGATCAAAGATTTCAGAACAAAACTCCAGAACACTGAACATAAGCAGATAAACTGAAGAAGTTCTCAGTAGCTGGGTGCAGCTGACAGAGAGAAACTGGAACATTGATGGAATCCAGGAGAAGGCTCTGACAGAGGTCAATTTAGCAACGTGGATCCCCTCTCTGGAGAAGTCATGGGCTGCCCCACCTTGCTGTGTCCAGCCAAGAAATCCCAGTCATGTCCCTAAGGTTAAATTACCCTTATAAATCTGCTTATGACCCATGCCATCTTTGCTGAACCCCTTGGGGCAGTCATTATGACTTTCTACCCTCATGGTGTCTCTCTTCTCAGCTCCCCATTATGACTCCCCACGTGGTGTCTCTCCTCTGATCCCCCACAATGTTTTCATGGTGTCTCTCCTCTCAACCCCTTCCTCCAACCATAACTTAGAATGCCTCTCTTCTTCAGGGTGCTAAATCCCTTTTAGGGTTTAGTCTGCTAACCTCATAGGGTATTCCTTTTCTCCTCCTGAGTAACTGTAAGTTCCACTAGGGAACTTGTCTTTTCCATTATTAATTATTAAAATCCTTTTCTTGTTCTCCCACACTATTTCATATTTACCATTCCTAGTATTCTTGTTGTATCTCTCAATTTTATCTGTAACCTCTTCTTCTAAATAAATCTTTATTTTGCCAAAAAGAATGCCCATTGTGGATTCTTCACATAACTGGGCCCCACTATTTGGTGCTCTCCTAAATTAATACCATTTGGCACCTACAGCAGGTACATCATATGTCAGCCACATCAAAACCAACAAGGAAAATATTTAACAATAGAATGGCCTACAGATCTAGTAAATGGATCAAGCATCTATGAAGATTGTAAATCAAAAGAAAATGACCCAACACTTGAAGCAGATGTGATAAGAGCATGAAACCATAAGATACTGCTTCTGAGTAGTCCGAAATAAAGGAGAATTTATGTGCTGCACAATAAAAATGATTGACTGGAATCTGAAATGGCAAGTCTCACAAAATAAACAAGAGAGAACAATAGTCTAGGAATGCAAATACACAGAAGTGAAGGTCAATCCAGATGCGAAGCCAAAACAAAAAACACTAAAAGAAAACATGCTCTCTATGCAAGCAAAACTTGTTGATCTCAAAGATAAATATAAAGATAACCCAAGGATCACAGGTCTCCAAAGACATTAAAATACAAAGAAATCTTAAAATCATAAGGCAGGAAAAATAATAGAAAAGAACTACCCAAAATGTCTAAACACAAAACACAGAAAAGAAAATGAAATATTAACTAAAAGAATTCACAAATTGGGGGCAGAATCAAGACGGTATATAATAGACAGGTCTTTTGAGTTCTTCCTGGCTTCCCTCAGATCAACATCAGATCAAGCCTCTGAATGGGTTTTAGACTGATAGAACCCACAAATACTTGGAATGTAACAAATTTCCAGCAGAAGATATTTTGAAAGAACTTCAGTAAAAGTCTGTCTCAATTAGGCTAGGGGGTAGGAGAAGAGAAGGTGAAGGGACTCACCCCAACACAGGGAGGCCCAGGGTGGAAAAGCCATCTCAAACTGGGGGAGAATCTAGTGGGAGACTCTTAACCAAAATACAGCAGTATTGGCTATTCTGTCCTGATTCAGAAACCAGTGAATCAGCAGACTAGCTGTGAGACCTTCAACACAACTACAGAAGACAAATGGTGAGTCCCTAAACTCTAGGATAGCATTGGATATGCTAACCCAGCACTGGAAGGAAGCCAGGAACACTAACCCAACCCAGGGCAGCATGAAGCTAGTGTTGTCGTCTATAGAGGAAGCTTGGGAAAATCTCCCCTTTGCCCTAAGAGCAATCCTCCACTTTTAAAAATGAACATAAAAATAAAAAGAGCTGTGACCATAAATAGCTATTATGGAGACAAGGGAGAACAAAACTCAAACCCTTTAGACACTACAGGCAAAACATCCCCAGATGAAAAACAAAGGGTGATATAAGTTGGTCTCCAACTCAAAAGGCTCTCTTGAAAGAATTCAAAAAGGATCTTAAAAGACAGTTAAAAGAAAAAATGGAAATGAGAGCTTTGGGAAAGGAAAAAGAAATTGTCTGAAGAAAACCACACCTTAAAAGGTAGTTTTGGCAAAATGGAAAAAAGAAAACTCCTTGAAAAACGAAATTTGTATAATGGGGAAAAAAAATCCAATGAACAAAAAAACCAACTCATTTAAAAGTTCAATTGGCCAAATGCAAAAGGAGATAAAAAAGCTAACTGAAGAATTCACAAATCACTTCCAGGGGGAAAAAGTCTACAAACTCCAGACACAAAGTGATTAAATTTAACAATTCAATTAAGAAATAACAAATCCTGTAATTCTAATCTTAATCATACATGAAACTAGATGGACATTGAAAAATAAAGAGCTGTGTGAAACATATTAAGAAAACTAGATCTGATGAGAATATCTTAAAAACCCCAAACTACAAAAATGCAGGAGTTAATATCAGAGCCAAGCACAACAGCAACAATAACAACAGAAGACTACTAAGAAAATTCTTTCTAAATGTATACAATGACAAAGATAAAAGCAAAAGTTTGTAGGAGGGAGACATGGAACATTATTATAGACAAAAACTCTAGGGCCATTCTGTTTTTATGGGACTACATTACAATATGAGAAGGTACAGGAAAGTGAGGAAGGGGAACAAAGGGAGAGGAATATGTAATATATCAGGTCAAATAAGGGGTTAGCAATGAGAAGGTAGCTTCTGTGGTCTTAAAATGACAACAGTTGACAGGAGTGGGGGTGAGGGAAAGAGAGGGATGCAGTACTTAAGATGAGAAGTCTGGAAGGAAGCCTTAATAGGAAATTCCACATGAATGCTCCTGTGAGAAAGATTTAACCTCTTAATGGAAAAGTAGAGAATGTACTAGGTGTGTCCTGGAGGATTTGGTGTATTATTAGTCTACTAGTTATTAACTCCCAGAGGGGAAATTTCCTGGATGTAAGGAGCATCTGGGAGAGTATGGACTCAGGGAAGAGATTTTCAGGGAAACATAGAAAAAGATGGGGGGGAAATATAGATCAGTGATGGGATGCACAATCAGGAATTGGGGGGAGGGGGGACCGACTAATGTACTGTATCCTTTCTAATACCTTCAATGCCTGGTATAATTCTAGAAATGAGGCAAAATGGAAAAGATAAGTTTACTGGGTAAGCCCTGCAAGACAGTAACCCAAAAACCATCTATAGGGAAAAGCATAGAAGCTTTGATTACATAAGAAATAGAGAGAAAGCAGTGACAAGATAATTGCAGAGAATGAGATACTTAAATGGACACAAAGTATGAAATTAAATGAATGATAAGAGTGAGAGAAATCTATTTTGAAAATGGCACCAATCTGATAAAGCCCTCATTTCCAAAATATATAGAGAATTAACTCTAATTTATAAGAAATCAAGCATTCTCCAATTGATAAGTGGTCAAAGCATATGAACAGACAATTCTCAGATGATGAAATTGAAACTATTTCTAGCCATATGAAAAGATGCTCCAAGTCATTATTAATCAGAGAAATGAAAATTAAGACAACTCTGAGATACCACTATACACCTGTCAGATTGACTAATGACAGGGAAAGATAATGCGGAATGTTGGAGGGGATGTGGGAAAACAGGGACACTGATACACTGTTGATGGAATTGTGAATACATCCAGCCATTAAGGAGAGCAATTTGGAATATGCTCAAAAAGCTATCAAACTGTGGATACCCTTTGACCCAGCAGTGTTTCTACTGGGCTTATATCCCAAAGAGATTTTAAAGAAAAGACAGGGACCTGTATGTACAAGAATGTTTGTAGCAGCCCTCTTTGTAATGGCCAGAAACTGGAAAATGAGTGGATGCCCATCAATTGGAAAACAGCTGAACATGGTATATGAATATTATGATATATTATTGTTCTGTAAGAAATGACCAGCAGGAGGATTTCAGAAAGGCCTGGAGAGCCTTACATGAACTGATGCTGAGTGAAATGAGCAGGACGAGGAGATCATTATATACTTCAAGAACAATACTATATGATGATCAATTCTGATGGACCTGGCCATCTTCAAGAATGAGATGAACCAAATCAGTTCCAATAAAGCAGTAATGAATTGAACCAGCTACACCCAGCGAAAGAACTCTGGGAGATGACTAAGAACCAGTACATTGAATTCCCAATCCCGCTATTTTTGTCTGCCTGCATTTTTGATTTCCTTCATAGGCTAACTGTACAATATTTCAAAGTCCGATTCTTTTTATACAACAAAATAACTGTTTGGACACGTATACATATATTGTGTTGAATTTATACTTTAACATATTTAACATGTATTGGTCAACCTGCCATCTGAAGGAAGGGGTAGGGGGAAGGAGGGGAAAAGTTGGAACAAAAGGGTCAATGCTGAAAAATTACCCATGCATATACCTAGTAAATAAAAAGCTATAATAATAATTTTTAAAAAAAGAAAGAAAGAAAGTGGTCCTGCAGCTCTTATTATCTAAGATTATGAAGTCTGATCTTGAGGCCTTCTCTAGTCTTGGAATTGTTGAATTTGCCTAAATTCCAGTTTTTTTTTTCTGGCACATTGATGGTTTTAACAAGTCTATATAAGATAATATCTATCAAGTAATAATCCCACTTAGTGGAGGACTAAAACGGTAAAGGACAGGTGAGAGAATTTCATTTGATATTCCACATCAATGACAGCACATAGTTCCAGAATCAAATCTCCTGGCCCCATTCAATGGAATGTAGTCCAGTCTGGCTCTATGAAATGAAGTGTCAGACCATAAATCGGGTAAAAATTCCCTTACTAAATATATATTAAGGCCATAGCCATGGAGCTGATGGGATATATCTTATCCTGAACAGGTTTGCCGACTAGCTGCTATTTAAAATATCTTAGTGAATATTTCAAATTCCTCTCCACTTCTAGAGCAAACCGCCAAGACACCATTTTTTAATTCTCAATTTAGATTTTAACTGACAATTGTCAGGAGACTTCTCATAACTGGGACCAGATGTTAGAAGCTACTGCATCTTTATATACAGAATTTTCCTTCCATAATTATTCAAATAAATGAAAAAGTCTTCTTGTTGAGGATTACATTTAACTCTATTCTTCAACACATCACTAGTAGCACAATGAAGCAGCTGACCCACACTGCCTGGTGCCAGAAACTCACTCCATGAGCTACCTGATAACTAGAACAATTGGTGGTAGAAAGTTCATCCTCCCTAGACTCTATAAGGGAAGTAGTGGCTTAATGTGGCCCTTTGAGGGAAGTATAGCCATCTCCTGGTAATTTAATCTAAGTGTCTAAGGGCACTTTTGGGAAACAAATCATTTTTAAGATGGAATGATATAGATATAGAGTTAGGGGGGAAAAAGTACTTGTGTGTTTTCTTACAAGGAACCAAATTAGACCTATATCAAAGTGTGCAAATATATTATTGTATCCTTCACAGAATTTGCAGTGTGGAACCCCAGGGAATTCCAAGAATAGGTGTTAGACATCACTGAGATCCCAACTTTGAATATGGAATACCCTCTATATCTGATCATCAGTCAATATGACTGCAGATTTGGTCTCATTGAAATATATTAGGTAACCTCATAGTGTTCAGCATTTTCCTCAGGGAGTGCCGGATGTCACCAAGTACGGCTAAATCATTTGCATATGCTAGGACATTAATTTTCCTATTGTACAAATCATAATCTAGTCCAGTATGTATGGTCCTATAAACATGTATTATTAGTTGTAGTGTTATTAAAAATTTTGGGCCAAAGAGGGTAGTCTTGTGTCACTCTGGTTGGATGTTAATGCGTGCAAGGTGAGATCATGCTGTCTTGCAAGAGTCTATAACAATCTCTTCATGCCATTTTAATGCTAATACTATTTTGTGTGGCAGTGAACCAAATGCATTGGTTGGAGTAAGCCAGGACACTCTACACATTCCCTTTTATGTTTATCTTCATCCAATATGAACTGCAATAAATATCCACTAAAACCATCAGTTTACATGAAACCCTTTTGATTCCTATTGGTGAAACCATTTCTCATGTTCCAATCAGTGAATCTTCTAGTCAGGATGGAAGCACAGACCTTACCCATCGTGTTAGCCCAGAAACAGGTCTCCAAATGGATGACTCATTTCTATTACCTTTTCTGTAAATTTAAAAAGTAATGGATGACTGCCACTCTTTCAGATAATAACTGTACTGATAAATTAACATAGTGGTTAAAATATGTTCTTTGAGATCAATCTTATTCCAGATCCAATATTTAATTCTATCCAGTCTTGGGGCTGTATACAAACATTTTAATCAGTCCCACCCTCCAAATGGATCGCGAAATGGGTTGCCTAAGTCAGCAGAAGTATCATGCTTCCTTATAAAAACATACATGACTATAGGAGGGATGGCACTGAGCCCGATTACTTTTTTTAAAGTTATTCATACAATAATTACCCTATAAATCTAGAATATCAAGGCCTCATGAATTACCTATCTTAAGTAGGGAGTCGATTAGCTCTATATAATTTCTGTAACCAGGAAGCTTGTGGCTTAATTTATTAGTAATAAGACAAAAGGGTATTAATTGGAAATGGGGGGAGGGGGGTATCTGCTATATGTAATTCAATAAACATCAAGGTCTCAAGTTATCTTCTATGTAAAATCAAGGGTTTAACTAAATTACTATTAAGACCATTCTTTCCTGTTCTAAGATTCTGTGACTGTAACTATTATAAATAGCAACCATTTATTTACTTTATAGAATTTTGTTTCATAGGCAGGTTTTTTCCCCCAGAATACACATATTCCATAAACATGAAATACCAGTATTAAAAAAGATTCTTTAACACATGTTACATAAGAGAATGCCAAGTATAGTGTGTATGCTGGCTAGTTCCATATTAAAAATTAACCACAGCTTAATCATGAATAATTGAAAAATTATTGTTTTACAACAGCTAATAATGGCTAGTCATGTATAAAAGGCTTTAAAGTTTGCAAAGCACTTTACAATTATTGTCTCATTTTAACTTCACAATAACTTGGGGAGTTGCTTCTTTCATTACCATTCCCATCTTTCTGATAAGGAAGCTGAAACAGAGAGAGGTTATGTGACTTGCCCGAGTCACATGGCTAGTAAGGATCTTGGGCAAAATTTGAACTCCTTTTCATGACTCCAGCATTCTACCCTTCACTCGTAGTGGTGTGGTACCAACTAGTGCCATCTAGTGACCCATTATATCATTATTAAAATAAGAAACCCATGTTTGGTTCAAAAAATGATTCTAGTTTATCTTAAGGTTAGAAAGCAAATCAAGTTTCAAGTTTCAGTACTTCAGTTGAAATACCTAAAATACTTAAGTTGAAAAAACTATTATAAAAAGGTAGTGAATGATTGACCTTTTGGCTAGAAGAATTGGAAAGTTTTTAGAAACTGAAGGTTTACTGTAAAAGTAAAAAAGTCTTTACCAAGATGGAAAGATAGGTTCCATATATACCAAAATAATCATAGCAGTATTTTTTGGTAACAAAAAGCCAGTAAAAATAAGATGTCCATAAATTTAGGAAATGACTAATGCTCTCCAAAAAGTCCACTATGATATAGAGGAGATCTAGCACAGGGACCAAGTTAAAAAGTGGTTTCTTGTAGATAATGAATTCAAAATGCTCATTTTCTTGTAGATAAGGAATTCAAGATGTTCCTGTTTACAGATAATAATTGACTGCATCAAGTCCCAGAACAATGCAGATCTTCCTAGTAATTTGTAATCACTCAAAGAAATCTGATCTAACTATCCATCCTGGAAAAAGCAAGTGGATGAAGAGTATCTACTAGCCAGATTTCAATATGTACTTGGATGATACCCCAGAGTCTGTCCAAGCCTTATATTTGAAAGAGCATGGCACAAACTTGGACAAGAAAATGAAAACTGGTTGTAACTGCTTTTTGGAAACTGCAAAACTCTTGCTAATATCAAGCTTCTCATGAAAGTAACCCATCTTTTTAATACTCCCTTTTAACCAATGAGATTATATGGCAGCAATACCAGAAGCACTACTGGTTCTGAAAAACTAAAATAAGTTTCATAGGTCAATGAAGATCAAAAGGATAGTGTGATCATGCTACAACCTAAAATTAATGTGGAATTCCAAAGAATAACAATAAAATGTCATCAAGGAATTGTAGGACAGGAAGAGAAAACAGGTATGGGACCAGTCTGTTCCCATACCAAAAACAAGGTCAGAAGTGAACAGAAGTGAGTGCCACTGATATCCTGTAGAAAATTTAATGGCTTCAGTATTATAATAGCTAATGTTTATTATACATTTTAAGTTTTGTAAAGCATACTCAAATCAAAGAAATCCCAAGTCCATTCGGATACTTATCACAAGGTAATGAAAATTCTAATAAATCTGGGTATTTCTCAAGGGATTGTAAACTGTAGTTCCTGGCAAACTCAAGGTTCACAAATTGGCCCTTTAAAAATTATATCTTGAATAGTATATCTATAATGCATTAACAAAATCTAGATTTGCAGTTTGATAGTGTTCCTAATTCTATCACATCCCAAAACACCTTAATACCTGAGTAAACTCGTAGCAATGCGAGTATTCTAGCCAACATACACAAAGACCAGCTGAATGGAAAATGCATGTTACCTAAATAGGTTATCTATCTTTTTCTGAGATTATATAAACTGGATAATAAGATGCTCCTAGAACTGAGAGGAAGACAGGGCTGAATCACATGTGGGAAATTACATTTTTAATTATCCTAAACTGTTCACAGACGCCTACTATTACTTATCAAAATGATACACGAATCAGAAGAATTACAAAAAAGTCTTCAGTCAAAACAAATAGCCAAAGGGCAATGGAAAGACTAATAACTTTAAGTAGGCTGTAATGTATTAGCTATAATCAACGACCCAGGAAGTAGCATACATCATGAAGGTCATGTATGACCAAAAAGAGTGAGGGAGGGGTAATAAGAATGAAGGATAACAAAAACCCAAGAGCTGAAAATAACTAGAGGATGGCTTTCAGCACATTTCATGAGTTTTATGGGAAAATATAGCTGAGAATTACAGGGAGTAAAAAAACTGCAAAGAAATTAGGCAATATTAAAGTAGTCTTTTAGTGCACCAAAGTCCTCACTCCAAAAATCCAAAAGGATTTTCATCACACTGCTTACCTCTTTATTAAAGAATAATGACTCATTCCAAATAACACAGCTGTGCAAAATAGCAATCTGTGGCAAAGTTAATTGGAACTGAATTTTCTCAACCATTTCTTCTCTGTAAGTCCAATGTTTCTGTAATAATCATCTGACATTTACATAGTTCTTTAACCTTTCAGTACACATCAGCTAAGAAGTGTCTGAAGAGGATTTAAACGAGAACTTTACCCACTATGACATGTGCTGGGTCAATATGTAGATATCGTCTCTTGCCCTGAAACTGATTTCTATTTCTATAACGTGACTCTGGCCACGCCCACTGACAAAGATCGGTTACATCTTTAAAAATATTTTTTTGGAAGGGGAGAGAGGAAATAGGAATAAAACTTTAACTACTGAATGAACTTTAATTGTATTAGTCGTAGTTCAAAATGTGTCAGATACAATTTGTTGCCTCCTCTGAACGTTACATGAAGATTGCCAGTTTTTCACAATGCAGAATGACAAATTAAAACAAAAGTCTGTATAAACAAATTAAGATTTCCGGATGGCACTACATATAGCGAGAACAACTATCTGTCCTCCAAAAGATAAAATAAAATGCATTACCCATGGAGTCATACTGGTTTTAAGTGATGTCACCCAGTTCTACAAGCACCTTTCAAACCCAAAATCACTTCAGTCCCAAGGCAGACTATCAGAAACGAAGGAGAACAGTAGGTCAGGAATAGACCTGAGGGACATAGTAAATAGGATGCAGTCCTTTTCATACCCTAAGGGAAACTAAAAAAAGAGGGGAGGAGGGGTGTGCAGCAATTTCAATCCCCAAGCCTCAGGGTGACCTCCCCCAGCCCCCTCCGCAAACGCAGCCTAGAGGAGGGAAAAAACACCCACGCAAAGGAGGCGAAGGAGAATGGGGCATACTTGGAGGGTGTGGACCAAATACCCCAAGGCAGGAGACACTAAGTGACCCCCTGACCCAGCTGCGGGGGTAGGGCGGGGCGGGGGCGGAGCCATCTCCAGCCACCTTCCCTCCCCCCTTATCTCTCAATCCCTAGGGCCCCAAAGGGGCAGGCCCGGGCCTTCGGCTGGAGGGGGTTCTAAGCCTGCACCCCAACCTCCATCGGAGAAGCCCCTCCACGAGCCGGGGGGAGAGGGGGGGCAACGGCCTCAGGGCTAGGGGGCTAGGAGTGGGGGGAGGGAGTCGGAAAGGAGGAGGAAGAGGAGGAGCCCCCGCCAAGGCCGCCGCCTTAGGTGCCGAGCGCCGGGCGCCCCCCAGAGGGCGCGGGGTGTTGCCCCAGCTACTGATACGCCCTCCCCGCTCCCCCAGCGTTGCCCGGGGCGACGGCGGGCTCGCGGAAATACACCTACCTAGAACCTGACAAGCAGGAGCCCCTCAGACCAGGAGCCGTCAGTCACCACCCCGCATCACGGGGACCTCTGCAGCCAATGGGAACCGCCGTCCAGACCCGCTTCGGCCAATCCCGACGTACTCCGGTCTCTAGGATCCCTCGAGCCCAGAGCCAATGGGTGCTGGCGAAGGCGGGAAGCCTTGCTCCTCTCCTTGCCCCGGCCTCCGCCTCCACTTCCCTGGAGGCGGGTGCGGCCGATTGGCCGAAACCGGGAAGGGGCGGGTCACCGAGTCGCGGTGGGCTCTCGGAGAGCGAGAGCCGGAGGGCATGGGTGGGGCGCCCAGCCTAGAAGGAGGAGATGTGGTCGGGGGCTTCCCCAGCCTCCTGGGCAAGCCGCCTGCCGGGTCCCGGCGCCGCCGGCGGGACTTCGAGCCTGTTTCTCCCCATTCCATTCTCTCTGAGCGCGCCTGGAAGACCCAATCGGGTCTTGGAAGGAAAGGTCCGGAAGGGACTCCCCCCCTCCCCCCATGTTATCAAATAGTGATTTTCCACGGGTCGCGGGTTAAGAAAGAGCGGAGGCAAGATTTGAACCCAGAACTAACGTTTCCAAACCCTTTTGACTCTAAGGATGTGCGATCTAGCCTAACCAGTGATACCACTGGAAACTGCAGGATTGCCCAGAGTAGGAGTTCCAGCAGGTAGACTAATGCCAAAAGGGCACAAAAGGCTGTGCACATTCTGCCTTTAAGTAGGATTTCGGTATTATAATAGCTAGTGTTATTATGCATATATATATATATATAGTATTATACATTTTAAGTTTTGTAAAGCATACTCAAATCAAAGAGATCACAAGTCCATTCGGATACTTAGCACAGGGTAATGAAAATTCTAATAAATCTAATACATTCTAATCCCCAGATTTATTAGAATTTTCATTACCCTGTGCTAAGTATCCGAATGGACTTGTGAATCTGGGAATCGTAGGATTTACACCCAAAAGCGATTTTTCAAAGACCCAGAAAGACCACGGTATTTATCTAAACTCAAGTGACGGGGCAAAGATTCAGACCAAATTCTCTGTTTCCAAAGCAAAGAATATTCTGAATTGCCTTCTCTCTGAGGCTGGTTAAGAAGAAATGTTAATATGGGAATAGTTTCTGCTTCCAAAAGTACCTTAAATGAAGCCCTGCCAATCTGAGAATATCTAAATAAGACCATCTAAACTCTATAGACAAGCAGCCTTTCATCTAAGGGACCCTAAGAGTTTTCTCCATCACCCAGATTTTTTCATTTTTTGGACTAGGTGAAAGGGACCTTTCTTTGCCTCAATTGCTACCTACCCTTAATAACTAAATGACTTCAGTCTCAGTCAAATTGAGACCTGTTGGAAAAAAAGCTTTAGTTTAACAAGGCCAGTCTCCCACTGAATCTAGGGCCATCTCCAGTCTTCCCGATCCATCTCTTGCTCTGGACCTACATGGCTTTGGAGGAGAAAGTAAGGCAAGTGACCTTGCACAGCCCTCTCTCACTTACATCCAGCTCACTTGCATGTCCTCTGAGAGTGAAGGACCAGGGAAAAGTAGGGGAAGCAGAGGAACTAAGTTAATAACAATTTAACAAAGCAAAGATAGCACAAGTATATGAAAGAAAGTCTTATAATCCCATGGTCAATTTAAAGACAATTCTAGGCTCCTGGAAGAATACTAATTTTTAAAGTATTTTATGTTTTAAGTTAGGCAACATTAAGTTCTAGCAGATCTTTCAGAGCTTCTTTCCCCCTTGCCTGCCTTCTCCCTAAGCAAAAAGAAGAAAATC
Source organism: Sarcophilus harrisii (assembly GCF_902635505.1). Lineage (NCBI taxonomy): Eukaryota > Metazoa > Chordata > Mammalia > Dasyuromorphia > Dasyuridae > Sarcophilus > Sarcophilus harrisii. Next base: position 202,932,608 of record NC_045426.1, read on the forward strand.
AAGCTTTGTATATTTTAATTTCAAGGCAATAGTACTTTTAGGCCACTATGGTCAGGTCTAAAAAGGAGAAAGTAAATTTTAAGTATATTTAAACTGCAAAGTTTAAATTTTTGGCTTGAAGTCCAAAATAGTATAAATGAAAAATGAGAGAGGTGATCACTTTTCTGTTTTGAAATTTTTGAAAATTTTCTCACTCATTCCCCTTGCACACTGGCTGAGACAGGATTTATATTTATTGCTTCCCATTGCTACTTCCAGGTTTTCCCTATACCTTGGATCACTCAATAGACCCTCCTTCTTATGAGATCTATGCAATCCATATTTTCCAGCCAATCAAAATCCTAGTCACTGTTGCCATCAGACTTCCAGAGTACTCTTTGCTTCCTCAATAATTTCTGTATTTGATCAAACTTTGTCATTTCCTTGACTCCTGACCTCATATAAGACTTCACTATGCATACTGACTGCTTCAAACACCCTAACTATGACTTAATACTATTTCTTAATCCCTACCTCAGCCATATTCAAAGATGGCCATTCCCTGGATCTTGCCATTATCCAGATATGTACCAATTCCAATTTTCAAGAGCTCCAAAATTCCCTTAACCATCATCTACTGGTTTTCCATCTCCCTCTGCCTATCCATGCCAAATCCTATGATCTTGATCGATACTGTGACCTCCAGTTTCCCAACTCTCCAGTTCTTTTTCAGGCTCTCTCCCCTGCACTAATTGCCTGACATATAACTGACTTACTTTAAGTTGACCCTTATTCCTGAACAACTTTTAACTGAATTATACTATTTATTGGGTTCAAATAGGATAGAAACAAATTCTGCTTGTGATAGGTATTTTAGGGTTAATTTGGATATTTTATATATTGTGTTTTAGATTAATAAAGCCTTTGATTTGGGGGGGGAGGGCAGGAAATTGTTCTCGAAACTCTCTTGTGCTTTTGTGTCCATAATAATAATTTATGTTCACACATATATACTTTAAAGTTTTGAAAGCCTTTATGTTTTGTCAGTATTACCTAGAACAACCTAGGAATCGTCTCCCATTTACAGGTGAGGAGAGTCTTAAAGAAGTTAAAATTATTCTGTTAGTATCCGAAGCAGTATTTGAACCAGCTCAGGGGACCACAAAATCATACTTCATCAATTCTAGCTCTAAGTTAAACACTTTACATAGTACAGTAGGATGCTCTTTGTAGAAATGAAAATATTTCTTAATATAATAAAACTAAAGTATAACAGAAATAAATTATAGCTGAGAACAGAGATTGTTTCAACAAGGGAAGCATTGGGGAACAATGAAAGGTTGAAGTCAGGAGATCCTGGCTCTAATCCCAATTCTGTCAATAATTAGTTTTAAAATAACAGGAGAATAAAAGATTGATTGTTAAATCATTTTAGTTATATCCTGATTTTTCATGGCCCCATTGGAAATTTTCATGGCACAGATATTGCAGTGGTTTACTATTTCTTTCTCCAGCTCATTTTACAGATGAAGAACTAAGGTACACAGGGTTAACAATCAGTATTTGAGGTTAGATTTGAACTCATGATTATGTCTTCTTCCTCATTCCAAGCTCACTATGCTACTAGCTACTCAGAACAAAAAATTAGATGATATTATTTATTTTTTCCTCAATAATATTTTATTTTTCCAAGTCACATACAGTTTTCAACATTCATTTTTGTAAGATTGTGTTCCAAATTTTTCTCTCCCTTCCCCAAGATAGCAAGCCATCTGATATAGGATAAATATATACAATCCTTTTAAACATTTTTCCATATTTGTCACATTGTGCAAGAAAAATCAGACCAAAGGGGAAAAACAACAAGAAAGAAAAAAAGCAAACAAACAAGCCCCTCCCCACCCCCAAAAAAGTGAAAATACTATGCTGCCATCTACCTTCAGTCTCTCATAGTTCTCTTTCTGGGTGTAGATGGCATTTTCCAATCCAGGTCTGTTGGAATTGTCTTGGCTCACATTGCTGAGAAGAACCAAGTCCATCACAGTTGATCATTTTAAAGGTCCTTCTAGCTATAAATTTTGTGATTGGAAGAAATATGTATTACCAAAGACAAAGGAGAGGGAACAATGTACAAGCCTTCCTGTTTAGTTCATAAGGATAGGCAGTTCTGAAAACAATTTTGTTGTTGTTTTGTTAAAGATATAATAGTAAAAATAGACATTTTTATGCATAATATACAATGCCAGTGAGACACATTGGTGTCTCACATTGGTGAACCAGCATATCAAAATAACCTGAATCTTTTCTATATTTCATTCTACCCCATTTAATTCAAGTGATTTTAGCAATTTCTAGTCTTACAATTCCTTGTCATACATTTAAATTTCTATATATCCCCCATATCTAATATACTGCTTGAGTTTCATATGACTTCATTAATTGTAAATAAGTAGATGACATGAAGCACAAAAAAGATTTCTAAAAATACCAAAAAGTTATATTATGCATCTGTTCTTCTATCTTGATTGACATTAGCTAGTCAATTGGGTCTCACTTCTCTCAAGCAACTTTATTAGCATCATTTTCATTCTTAAATTCATTACTACTTTCTGGTTATATGTACTTATACTTCTGTTTGAGCTGAAAAAGAGGCAGAGGTAGAAAAAGAGAGAGACCATTTAAATAGTACAGAAAGTTGGATTCTGCATGCTGGCCTTAGGGAATTGTAAAATGAGGGAAAAAAATGTATTAACCATTTGTAACTTTGATCTATCCTTTACCACACCCCCTTCATCTCAGTAACTTTCTCATCTCTATTTTTCCTTTGTATTTAATAATACTTTTTTAAAAATGCATGTAAAGATAGTTTTCAACATTTATTTTTATAAGATTTTGAGTTCCAAATTTCTCTTCCTTCTCTAATTTCTCCCTAACAGAGGAAGCAGTCTGATATGAGTTATACATGCACAGTCATGTTAAACATATTTCCACATTGTGTTGTAAAAGAATAATCAGAACAAAGGAAAAACCATGAGAAAAAAAAACAAAACAAAAGAAAAAGTGAAAATAGTATGCTTCAATCTACATTCAGATTCCATAGTTCTTTCACTAGATGTGAATAGCATTTTCATCACAAGTTTTTTGGAATTGCCGTGGATCATTGTATTTCTGAGAAGATCTAAGTCATTCATGTTTAGTCATAGCACAATGTTGTTTTTTATATAATGTTCTCCTGATTCCCTCCTTTTAATAGGCATCGATTTATGTTTGTTTTTCCAGATTTTTCTGATATCTACCTGTTCACCATTTCTTATAGAACAATAGTATTCCATTACATTAAATATACTTCCTACAATTTGTTCAGACATTCCCCATCCCCTTAATTTCCAGTTCTTTACCACCACAAAAAGAACTGCTCTGAATATTCTTGTACATGTGGCTCCTTTTCCATCCTTTATGATCTCTTTCGGTTACAGACTTAAGAGTGGTATTCCTGGATCAAAGAGTATGCACAGTTTGGTTGCTCTTTGGCCTAGTTCCAAACTATTCCCCAGAATGGTTGGATCAGTTCACAAGTCCTCCAACAATACAGTAGTGTTTCAATTTTCCCACATCCTCTCCAACATTTATCATTTTCCTTTTCTATTATATTAGCCAATCTGATAGGTGTGAGATATTTACTTCTGCATTATTTTAATTTGCATTTCTCTAATCAACAATGATTTAGAGCATTTTTATGACTGCATTTAGCTTTAATTTTTTCATCTAAAAACAGCCTGTTCATATCCTTTGACCATTGATCAATTGGGAAATGACAGGAATTCTTACAAATTTGATCCAGTTCTCTATATGTTTTAGAAATGAGGCCTTTATCAGAAACCCTAACTGTAAAAATTGTTTCCAAGCTTTCTGCTTCCCTTATAATCTTGATTGCATTGGGTTAGTTTATGCAAAAACATTTTTAATAAAATCAAAACCATCCATTTTGTATTTCATAATGTTCTCTAGTTCTTCTAATTCTCTTCTTCTCCATAGATCTGACAGGTAAACCATTCCTTTCTCTCCTAATTTGCTTATGATATCAATCTTTATGTCTAAACCATGTACTTATTTAAACTTTATCTTGGTATAGAGTAAATGTATATATATACCTATAGACATAGGTATATGCCTATTTTCTGTCATACTATTTTCTAGTTTTCCCAGCAATTTCCCAGCAATTCCCAGCACTTTCAAACAGTGAGTTCTCATCCCAAAAGCTAGAGTCTTTAGGTTTATGAAACAGGTAGATTACTATAATCATTATTATTACTATGTCGTGTGTCCCTAACCTATTCTACTGATCCACCACTGTTTCTTTTTTTTTCTTTTTTGACTAATCACAATGCAACAAAACTATATTCAATAAAAGATCCATAAAGAAAGAATTAAAAAGTAATTGAAGACTAAATAACATAATTCCAAAGAATTAGTGGTGGGCCCCAAGAACAAATTATAGTAATGATAGAAAATTTCATCAAAGAAAATGACAATACAATAACTATAGCAATCTAGTGTTTGACAAACCTAAAGACCCCAGCTTTTGGGATAAGAATTCACTATTTGACAAAAACTGCTGGGAAAATTGGAAACCAGTATGGCAGAAACTAGGCACTGACCCACACTTAACACCATATACCAAGATAAGATGAAAATGGGTTCATGATCTAGACATAAAGAATGAGATTATAAATAAATTAGAAGAACATATGATAGTTTAACTCTCAGAGCGTGGAAGAGGAAGGAATTTGTGACCAAAGAAAAACTAAAGATCATTATTGATCACAAAATAGATAATTTTGATTATATTAAGTTAAAAAAGTTTTGTACAAACAAAACTAATGCAAACAAGATTAGAAGGGAAACAATAAACTGGGAAAACATTTTTACATTCAAAGGTTCTGAAAAGGCCTCATTTCCAAATTATATAGAGAATTGACTTCAGATGAAGAAAATGAAACTATTTCTCCCCATATGAAAAGATGCTCCAAATCATTATTGATCAAAGAAATCAAATTTAGGCAACTCTGAGATACCACTACACACCTCTCAGATTGGCTAAGATGACAGGAAAAGATAATTATGAATGTTGGAGGGCATGTGAAAAAAACTGGGACACTGATAAATTGTGGGTGGAATTGTGAACAGATCTAACCATACTGGAGAGGAATTTGAAACATGCTCAAAAAGTTATCAAACTGTGCAATACCCTTTGATCCAGTAGTTTCTACTGGGCTTATATCCCAAAGAGACATTAAGGAGGGAAAGGGACCCACATATACAGAAATGTTTGTGGCAGCTTTTTTTGTTAGGGCAAGAAACAGGAAACTGAGTGGATGCCCATCAGTTGGAGAATGGCTGAATAAATTGTGGTATATGAATATTATGGAATATTACTGTTCTGTAAGAAATGACCAACAGGATGATTTCAGAGAGGCCTGATGCTAAGTGAAATGAGCAGAACCAGATCATTATACATGGCAACAACAAAATTATACGATAATCAATTCTAATGGATGTGGCTCTCTTCAACAATGAGATGATTCAAACTAGTTCCAATTGTTTAGTAATAAAGAGAGTCAGCTACACTCTAAGACAGAACTATGAGAAATGAGTGTGGACCACAATATAGCATTTCCACTCTTTCTGTGATTGTTTACTTGCATTTTTGTTTTCCTTCTCAGACTATTTTCTTTCTTTCTAGATCTGATTTTTCTTGTGCAGCAAGATAACTGTATAAGTACATATACATGTATTGTATTTAACATATTTAACCTGTATTGGACTACCTGCCATCTAGGAGAGAGAGTGGGGGGAAGGAAGGGAAAAGTTGGAACAGAAGGTTTTGCAAGGGTCAATGTTGAAAAACTACCCATGTATATATTTTGTAACTTAAAAGCTATAATAATAATAATAATAAGTGACAGTAATGAGATAACATTCCAAGTTGTATGAGATGCAACTAAGGCACTTCTGAGGGGAAGTTTTATATCTCTTACCTTCTTTTATTAGTGGAACAAATAAGACAATAAGTTGGCCAGGCAATTTTAAAAATTGAATAAGAGAGGTGGAGCCAAGATGATAGTAAAGGGAGATACTCACCTGAGCTATCCCACATCCCTCCAAATAACTTTAAATAAATATTTTAAACAAATTTTAGAGTGTTATCACTCACAAAAAGATGGAGTGGAACAATTTTCTAGCTGAATACGGCTTGGAAGGTGAGCAGGAAAGTTCTGTTGCACTGGGATGGGTCTGGAGTACAGTCATGGCACAGGCTATGCCAGCATAACCAGAACCTCAGCAAATCAGGAGCAAACATTGGAACCTCTGAATCAGTGGCAATGGCAATGATCTCCAGATCCCTCAGCCTGGAATTGCCAAGGACTACTTGGAAGGTCAGCAAAAAATATTTGTCACACTAGAATGTGAGGGAAGCCCAGCAAACCAGTGGATGGCTTTGGGAGCCCGTGTGCAACAATGGTGGCAGCAGTAACACTGAACCAGCAACAATGGCAGTGACAGCAGCAGCTTCTGGAGATCTTAACCCCCAGGGAGTAGGGCTGAATAGCTAATCAGAGAGAGACAGCACTCTGCTGGCACTGAGGGAACATTCTGTAGCTTTTCCCCTATTCAGATTTGGGTGGCACTGCTGGCTCTCTATACAGGGTCCCTAAAAGGATTTCTGAAAATAGCTGCACAAAATCCCTAAAGCTGCGGACAATTGTACCGTCTACCCAAGAAATAGAGCCCTACTTTAACAAAGAGTTAAAAGCCAAGTAATAAGCTGAGGAATGAGCAAATGACAGAAAAAGATTCTGATTGTAGAAAATTACTATGATGACAAGGAAGATCAAAATAGAGACTCAGAAGATAACAAAGTCAAAACTCTTATATCCAAACCCTCCAAGTAAAATAAGAATTCATCTCAGGCCATGAAAGAGCTCAAAAGGGATTTTGAAAATCAGATAAGAGAGAGAAGAAAAATGGGGAAGAGAAATGAGAATGATGGCAAAAGAAAGTACAAAAAGCTAATGAGGAAAAGAATGCCTTAAAAAGCAAAATTGGCCAAATGGGAAAGGAGGTACAAAAGCTCACTGAAAAAAATAATTCCTTAAAGGAATTATCAAGAAAAACTATCCTGATATTGTAGAACCAGAAGGTAAAACAGAAATTGAAAAAATCCACCCATAAAGAGACCCTAAGATGAAAACTTTTATTATATTATAGCCAAATTCCAGAACTCCCAAGTCAAGGTGAAAATGTTGCAAGCATCCAGAAAGAAACAATTCAAGTACAGTCAGAATAGCACAAGGTTTAGCAGCTTCTACATTAAAGGATCAAAAGGCATAGAATATGATATTCCAGAGAGCAATGGAGCTAAGATTACAACCAAGAATTACCTACCCAGCAAAATTGAGTATAATCCTTCAGGGAAAAAGATGGATATTCAATGAAATAGAGAACTTTCAAGCTTACATAATGAAAAGACCAGAGCTGAATAGAAAATTTTATTCAAATATAGTACTCAAGAAGCATAAGAAGATAATCAGGAAAGGGAAATCATAAGGGATTTAACAAAGTTTATCTGTTTACATTCCTACATGGGAGGATGATACTTGTAATTTTTCATTATTATGGCAGGAGTATGTCTAAATAGAGGGCACGGATGTGAGTTTAATATGAAGGAATAATATCTTAAAATAAAAAACTAAGGAGTAAAAGGAATGTGCTAGGCAAAAGGAAAATGGAGAGATGGAATTGTGTAAATTATTTGCCATAAAAGAGACAAAAAAAAAAAAACTTTTACAGTGGAGAAGAGCGGGAGGGAAGAAAAAATGAATGAACCTTACTATCATCAGAATTGGCTCAAAGAAGAAATAATATACATACTCAATATAGATATTGATATCTATCTTATCCTGCAGAAAAGTAGGTCAAGATTGTGAAGACTAAGTTAGCACCCTGGATACCTTAGAATCAGTTAGAGTCAGGATAAGCAAAAGTCCTTGGTCTTTATTCTTGGTCTTTAGGGGTAGAAGTGAATTGGATGACGCAGGATTTCCATGACCTCCTTCCTTGTCTACTGCCAAAGTGACTCTGGCTTGTTTCACTCTACCCCCTAATCCTTCCCACAATTCTCTATGTACCCCAAAAGATTGAACCAGCACAGAGTAATGAGAAGGGCCATGTTCCAAGCATATGCTAATAGAGTATTGTCCAATCAGTAGTTAGCCTTAAGTGCTTGGTTGTCAGTCCTCAGTGCATCAACTCAGAGTTTCAGCCCTTTACACAAATGATAAAAGAAGGGAAGAGGGTGATAGAAACGAGGACATATTAGGGAAGTGGTGGTCAGAAGCAAAACACTTTTGAGAAAGGCAGAGTGAAAGGAGAGAATAGAATAAATAGAATACAGTACTTATGAAAAGAATTTTAAAGCAAGTTTCTCTGATGAAGGCCTCATTTCTCAAATATAGGAAACTGGGTCAAATTTATAAAAGATAAGATCCATTCCCCAATTGATAAAAGATATGAACTATGCTGGGTTGTGTTCAGGAAAGACTAGTACCTCTGGGTGAAGGCTACTAAATCCTTTATAGCTTTTAGTGTCCACTTGATCCACCTAACTCTCACCTATGGCTCTAAGAAGTTATAGAATGCACAATGGTCACATCCTAGTAAACTGTTTCAGCAGACAGGATACACCAAGTTAAGGCTAACCAAGGGACCTTAAGCCCTACAATGAGTTAGGTTGATCCCAAGCATGTGAAGATTTCACCTGGTAGAATGGGTAGATGAGAACAATTTTTTTCCAACAATCATGAAGGCAGGTAAATCAGGTGCTATGGAGCACTCAGAACTTGGTTAGACATTGGAGACATCATGAGTCAATACTATCATTTTGACTTTGTCCTGCCACTGGACAGTAATGACTCTAAAAGAGAGAATGAAGCTGAATTCATGCAACTCTGCCTCACTAAAATCCAGTTTACACACAATTCAAAAGACAGCACTGAATCATTTTACATTCCTACCTATCGCAAAGTACTGTGGCAATGTGTGAGTGATGAAGCAGCAAGTGCAAATACATTGGGAACTGTGATCACAACCCTGCACATGGGTGATCCAGACTATAGGGGTTTATTTGCACTGGAAGCAACAGTGGGATTCAGCAACTCCTTGGGTGTCTGAACAGCCTTTTAAGGATTGCACTGCTAACCTCCAGGTGTTAGAAAAGAGCTATAAAAGGTGCTCTAAAAATTGTGTGCTTAACCACCTCTGGCCTGATTACCACAGCAGGTAGGGATCCCACCCCACAATCAAAACACTAAAAACATGTACAAAAACTTGTGCAAAGCTGGTTCCACTCATCATCAGTACATGAAATATGTGTACACTTATGTATAACACAAAAATCCAGTAGACCTGAAAGATGAACAGCTCATGAGAGAACTCAAAAGGAATTGTTTCCAAATAGCAGCTTTCAGTGAAACAAAATTGGAAAATAAACTTCAGTTTGCTGAAGTTGGACCTGGATACATGTTTTTCTGGGGTGGCCATAGTGAGGGGGAGCACCATGAAGCTGGTGTAAGTTTTGTAATCAAAACTAATCTAGTAAACAAACAAATAAATAAGCTTTCTAAAAAGAGTGAATAACAGACTCATGACAATGAGATTGCTACTTGCAGGAAAATACCATGCCACCATCATCAGTGCCTATGCTCCACCATGACAAACCCTGCTGAAGTCAAAAGAAAAATAAGGAGACCCTTGTCATGGTGTGCCAAAAGAGGACAAGCTTATAATTCTGGGTGATTTTAATGCTAGAGTGGGCTCAGACTCCCAATCATGGCAGGGAGTTCTTGGGTGGAATAGAATTGGAAACAGTAGCAACAATGGTCATTTACTATGGAAGATTTGTGCATCTCATGACCATCTCATTATCAACATTGAATTCTGTTGACCTAAATGCAATAAAATTTCATGAATGCCCCCTCCCAAAAAAAATGGCATTTAATAGACTGTGATTGTAAGGAGAGGAGATAGATGCAAGAGTGACAAATGTATAGTGTAAGGTGCTGGACTTATCCTTTCCAAGCTAAATATTTGCATTCAACAAAAACAGTGGCCCCAAGACAAAAAGACTACTAGAAGAATTAATGTTAACAGATTAAAGTGCTTCTCTGAGAGGGTACAATTGCCAACTTGAAGGGAAATTGAGTCAATACACAATTGGTAATAATGGAGTAGAAAAGGAGTGGGCAGCCTTCAAGATTTGGTATACAACATTGCATTTGCTCATCTGAGTCAGAACACTCACAAATATCAAAATTGGTTTGATAAAAATGATGGGGAAATTCAGAAGCTGCTAAATGAAAAATGAGAACTCTACAGGGTATATCAGCTGGATAGTTCATCCATCTCTAAAAAGATAGCATTCAGTTCCATCAAAAGTAAAGTACAATTGAAACTTAGAGACATTCAGGATAAGTATGAAATGCAGATAAAATTCAGTTTTATTCTGATAGTAACAATCCAAAGTACTTTTATGATTTACTGAAGTCTATTTATGGGCCAAAGACCTGTGCTGCATCTCAAGTACTGGGTACTGATGGAGTCATATTGATTAGTGATCAGGACATGATGCTAGAGAAATGGACTGAAATCTTCCATAGTGTTCTCAACAGACTGTTATTAATCCATGCAAAAGCTATTGATCATTTGTCTCAGGTTAAAATCATTCATGCCCTAGCTGAAGCTCCAACTAAAGTGGATGTTTTGAATGCCATTAGGCTACTTTGGTGTGGTAAAATACCTGGTGCTGGTTCTAATCCAGCTGAGATTTACAATGCAGGGGTTCCATTGCTCATACAAAAACTGACTGAAATTTTCCAGATTAAATGGCAAAAGGAGGTTATGCCCCAGAAATTCAATGACAACTCTATTGTCCATCTTTATAAAAGCAAATGAAATAGATTGTCCTGTGACAATCACAGTGGTTTCTCTTGCTTAGTCATTGTTGACAAGATTCTTGCCAGAATCCTCCTTAATAGGCTGATCTTACACCTGGAAGAAGGTCAAACCCTGAGAGCCAGTGTGGTTTCAGAAGGGGCCAAGGAACAGTCAACTTGGTGTTTCCTTCCCAACAACTTCAATGCACGGAGCAGAGCAGAAGTCTGGATACAACATTTGGAGATCTGACCAAGGTCTTTGGTACTGTTAGTTGCAAGGGCTTGTGGGAAATTATGTCAAAATTTGGTTGCCCAGAGAAGTTCATCTGTATAGTGAGGTCAATTTTGCCATGTTTGCATAAGTTTGAGCTTTTCTTGTCACCAATGAAGTGAAACAAAGCTGCAGGCTGATTCCCATGCTTTTTAGCATGATATTTTCAGCCATGATGTCAACATCTTCATTGAGGAAAACCATGGCATCAAAGTTACCTACCACCCAAATGGTAAGTTTTTCAACTTGAAAAGGCTATAAGCCGAAACTAGAGTAAAGGGAGTATTGATGCATAATTTTTTGTTTGTAGATAATTTGAGCACTCAATTTAGCCTCTTAAGCTGAGATGCAACAGAGTATGGATCGATTCTCTGCTGCTTGTACTCATTTTGACCTAACAATTACATCAAGAAACACAGGTACTCCATTAGCCAGCATCGCACCATCCATATGTGGAAGCATCAGATATAGCAAATGGAGAAATTTTGAATGCTGTGGTTAAGTTCATTACCGTGGCACTATACTTTCCAGGCATGTACATATTGATAAAGAGGTTGATACATATATTGTCAGAGTTAGCTCAGCATTTGAGAGGCTCCAAAGAAAAGGATGGGAGAGGTGAGATATCAGACTGACAACCAAACTGAGCTATTGTGCTGACCTCATTATTGTATGCTTGTGAAACCTGAACAGTGTACCAGCATCATGTCAGGAAACTGAATCACTTCCATTTGAATTGTCTTAGGAAGATTCTGGGTTCCGAAAAATACCAGATATAAATTCTTTCTCCAACTAAACCCAACATTCAATATTACAGAAGTTAACTCCATGGACTGCATTGTTCAAATGCCAAATGAACACTTGTCAAAAAGACTATTTTATGGAAAACTCACATACTATTTATTAAGCATCTACTGAGTACAAAGGGCTATGCTAAGCAATTTACAAATAGTTCCTCTGATTCTCACAACAGTCTTAGAGCTAAGTTATTATTACCCAATTAATTTCTACATTTGAGGCTCAGGTTAAGTGGTTAAAAGATTAAAACTTGAACAATCACCAAATCTGTTTGAATTAGTTTTTAATTTATTTTGTTTTTTCTAAGATGATTAGGTTAAGTACTTGGGCAGGGGTCAAACAATAGGAATAAAGTTTGAAGGCGATTTAACCTTCCCTCCATTCAAAAGGCTGGTTTCTAACCACGTATCTAGCTGCCCCAAATTCAACTCTTTTTGTTGAATTCAGCAACAAGATTTGGGAAAGGATTTGGCTGTATGTGAGAAGATAACATCCTAGGTGACTAGAAGTTGCCATCCTTGGTGACTAGGAGGATGGGGTTCTTTTGAAAGTACTAGGGAAGGGCGGAGCCAAGATGGCGGAGAAAGACCGCTCTTTCTTCTTCTCCACCCTCATAAATTATTTTGAGCTTCAAAAAATAGTCTTGCTCTACAATTAAAGATAAGAAGTAGAACAACTCACCGGCCAAAAAAATCTGCTCTCCAAAAAGGTTGGTTCGGGGCCTGGGGGAGATGGGAGACTGGGGAGAAAAGTTCCGAGGAGTTCAAACCAGGTGAAGGCACAGATCTCAGCACAAGCGCGGCCCAACCCGCAGTGGGGCTTTCCTTGGGAGTTGGATCCCACGGAGGAGGACTCAGCCCGGTTAGCCTCCAATCTGCACAGTGGGGCCGGCTTGGGGCCAAGATTTTTCCAGGGCCGGTTGCATCAGGAGACGTGGGCAGAGTTTGGGCTGTCTGACTGCTGTCTCGCCAGCCAAACCTTAGTCCCACAAGAGGTCCGGCCTGGGCGGTACACTACCCGTCCTAGCCGAGGGCAATATAATCCACTCACCCTACTGCCGTTTGAAAGCCAAGCCATCAATCCACCTCCCTTTGGGGAAGGGAAAACCTCTCAGACACCCCATACCCGGGGGAACCGTTTCTCTTTCCCTCCGCAGGGAAAACTGGAACCCCTTGCCTAAACATATCCAAACTTTTAAAAACAAAAAAAATGAAAAACAATCCCTTTTCAGAAAAACAGGTCAAAAACCGAAGAACCCAAACAACAAAAATCACAAACTGTCCCCTTTAATAAACTCTCTAGAAAGACCATTAAAAGCTCAAAAAATTAGAAATAAATGGGAAAAAGAAACCTTACAAAGGAAACAACAACCAAACCCAAGAAAAATTAAAAAACCCCAGGAAGCAAATTGGGAAAAAAAAAAAAAAAAATCACAGGAAAGAAGAAGTAGGAAAAAAAAAAATTCACTGAAAGAGGATCTGTGTGGAAAAAAAAAATTACAAAAAAATTAGGAAAGGAAAAAAAAAAATTACAACAAACAAACATTTCAAAACCCCAATTAACAATCGAAAAAAAAAAACAAAGAAAAAAAATTCTTTAAAAAATTAAACTGAAAAATTAAACTAAATGATTAACAAAAAACTTCAACAAAACCAAAAACAAATCGGAAAAACCATAATTATCTACTTAAAAACAGACGGAAAAAGATCAAAGGAATAACTGAGGTTATGGATTTCCCAAAACATAGAAAAAAAACCAATACCATTTAAAAATCATCAAAAACTGCCAATGTAAAAATGAAAAGGGTAAAAAAGGCAAAAAAATTCTAAAAATTCAAAAAACCCTAAAAAAAACCCAAAAAATTGTGGGAAAAGAACATCAATTAAGGGAAAAATTTTCAAAGAAAAAAAAAACCATTTAAATAAAATCCAAATACCCTCTGCCCCTCTACATTAAAAAAAAACCTAATAAATTTCAAAACAAAATTGGGATCACCAAAACAAACACCCCTAACTCATTTTAGGGAAAAATGGAAAAAAAAAAGAATTATTTTTTCAAAAAAAACCAAAACAAACAAAAAATTTGATTCCAAGAAAAAACTCAAAATCAGAAAAAAAAGGAAAAAAACTCTTGAAATTTATTTTGTGATATACAAAAAAAAAAACATTAAAATTTGATAATGATATAACAAAAAATAGATATGGAAAAGGGATGTGGGAATAAGGTGGAAGGGAGGGAAAAAAGGGCCACATCCCAAAAGAGGCAAGGAAACTTTATCAACGGGGAATTTGAGGGGAGGAACATTGTGTGAATCTTACCTCACCAGGTTCTCAAAGGAAAAAATAATTGACATTTGTTTTAGAAAACCCCCGCCTCATTAAAACGGGGAGAGGGGAAAAGAAAAAGAAAAAGGAAAAGGGGAAAGCCAAAGGGAGGGAGGGAAAAAGAGGATAAATGTGAACAAGAGGGGAAAAAGTTTAAAAGGGGAAAGAGGTTGGGGAGGCAAAGAAAAGAAAGCAAATCTGGGGTTATTAGGATGGCAGGTAAATTTAGTAATTCAACCGTAAATGTGAATGGATGAACTCCCCAAAGGGGAGGCAAGAACTGGATAAAAGTAGAACCCTACAATATGTTGTTTACAAAAACACATTTAAAGCAGGAACATATTGAAGAAAAGGTAAAAAGGTACAAAATCTAAACTTGGTGAACAAAAAAGAGGGGGCCATCCCATCTCAGACGCAAAAAGAAAAAAATTGTCTAATTAAAAAAATAAAAGGAAACTACATCCGCAAAGGGACATAAACAAAGGCTATCAATATTAAAATATATCCCAATGTTTGGGCCCCAGCTTCCTAAAGGAGAATTAAAAGCAAAGAAGAAATAGACAACAAAACTGTAAAGGAAGACTCAACCTTGACTCCGAATTGAACAAAATAAACCACAAAACAAATGAAAGAAATTAAAAAAGTAAATATAATATTAGAAAAAATTGGTATGTTGGATCTTTGGAAAAATTAAGGGAAAAGAATATTTTCTTCCCAGGTTCATGGAACCTATTCAAAAAAATTGACCAATATTAGGACAAAAGACCTAAAATTTCAAGAAAGCAGAAATAAATCCCTTTTTTTCAGATCATATGCAATAAAAAACACATTCAAAAAAGTTGGGAAAAACCAAAAAAGATAAAACAAACAACTCATCTTAAAGAAAAATTGGGTAAGCAGCAAATATAGATACAATTAAAATTTCACTCAAATAGACAAATAGAAATAACCAAAATTTGTGGGATGCAGCCAAACGTAAAAGAAATTTTATATCCTTAGACTTACTTAAAAAAACAGAAAAAAAATTAATAATTGGGCTTGCAACTAAAAAAACTAAAAAACCAAATTAAAAACCCCAATCAAATACTAAATTGGAAATTTAAAATTAAAAAGGGAAATAAAAAAAATTGAAAAAAAACCTTTGAACAATTAATAAAACCAAATTGGTTCTTGAAAAAGCCAATAAAATAGTAAGCCTTTAGTAAAACTTTGAAAAAGGAGGAGGAAAATGAAATTGATCTTAAAAAGAAAAGGAGAACTTTCCCCAAAAGAAAATAGAAAATAATAAATTTTTCAACTTTATCCAAAAATTTGAAACCAAGGGAAATGGATGACTACCCCAAAAAACAGACTTCCCCGACCCAAAGAGGAAGAATAAAAGTAAAATCCCATTTCGAAAAAAGAAACAGGCAATTAAACAACCCTAAAAAAAATCCCCAGGACCAATTTAATTTAATTTTACCAAAAAAAAACAATTAACTAATCTATAAAAATATTTATAAAAAGGGAAAAAAAGCCCCTACCAAATTCTTCAGACACAGCATTACAATAAAACCATGGCAAAACGAAAAAAAATTATAACCAATTCCCTAAAAAAATCAAAATCTTAAATAAAATATTACAAAAAAACTACAAAATCATCTCCCAAAATAAACACCAAATAAAATTTATACCAAACCCACTGGTTCAAAGGAAAAACATAATAAATTGGCCAACCCAAAACAAATTAACAAAACCAGTCACCAAAGCAAAACATTTATAAATCAACATCCATTCCTAAAAACACGAAATAAAAAAAGACTTTTCCCTAAACCACGCGCCATTTAAAACCACTGCCCCATAGGGAAAAAAACCCCCAAATTCCCAAAAAACAAAAACCCCACTATCCGTAAAATTTTGGGCGCGCCAAACAAAGGCGAAAAAAAAAAAAAAAAGCAAAAACCTTTATCACTTTTCCAGCAAAAAGAAAAACCCGAATTCCAAAAGTTTTGGAAAATCCCACAACTTTGGTTGCAATAAAAAAACCACAAACCCAGCATTCTTTTCCCACCAAAATCCAACATCAAAAAAAAACCATTTAAAGTAACCACGAAAAAAATTTAAATCACCAAAAAAATCCGCTTTACCAAAATTAAAACCCCCACACAAATTGTCTGATCTAACCAAGAAAAATATTAAACTCTTAAAAGGCAAAAAAAAAACAAAACCCAAACAATCTAATTTGGCAACCAAAACTAAAACTTTTTTGACCGAAAAAAAAAAAAAATCTTAAAACAAAATCAAGAATTTCAAAATTAAAAAAAAATAAAATTGTTTGCCGCCCCTTCTTTAAAACGCATTCCAAAACGGTATTCAAAAATTTTAAGGGAATTGGGCCATAAAACGCAAATTAAAATGCCCGCAAAACCCAAAATCACTTTTAAAAGCTTTTTTATAAAATTTGGGAAAAAGGTTATGGCGCTAGATTATCCAAAGCCAAACCAAAAGTAACAAAATTTCCAACCAACAAAGAATAAATTAAAAAAAAAACAAGGGTTTTAAAAAAAAAGGCAACCAAAAGCAAACAAATCCTTAATCACAAAAAAAAAATTTGAAACCAAAAATTTTGCCAAAACTAATAAACAAATTGAAAACTAAAGGGAAAAATTTTACAGTCAAATTCAAAACCTCATTTTAAAAATAAAAAATCTAAAAAATCGCCATTCTCCAAAAGAAAACAAAATAAAAAAACCCAGTAAAATTTGAAAAAGCAAAAATTCAAGTCATTATTAAAAAAAAAAATTAAACAACCTAAAAATAAACACACCGCGGGCCAAAAGGAAAAAAAATGAAGGGGATTGGGGAAAACTAAAACATTTTGGGGTTGGACAATCCAACCGGGGAATTTAACTAAACTCAAAATTATCCTTATACCCCATCCCAAAATTGTTACTACATTAAATTCCCAAAAATTTAAAAAAAAAACCTTTATGTCAATTTTGGGCGCCCTTTTTAGGGAAAAACGAAAAAATGCCACAGGGGAAAAGGCCAAAAAAGGGTATAGAAAAAGGAAAAATTTTTCCCAAAAGACCAACAATATTTCAAAAACCTGAAAAACACCAAATACTGGAAAGGCAAACCAGGAAAATTTCCCCAACAAACAGGAAACCATCCATATCAACCATCCCTCACCGGGAAACCCAAATCTTTCTAAACAAATGCAACACTAACCCAAAAAAACCCAGGCCCATTCCCAATCCCTTTTACCCCTCTTTATTTCCTTACAACTTTGCAAAACAAGCATTCTTTTTGACGCAAAAAAATTTTTGGTCGGCAGTGTATCTAAGTTATATTTTTAATATATTTAACATCTACTGTCATCCCCATTTAGGGAGGGTGGGGGGAAAAGGGTGAAAATTGGAACAAGAGGTTTGGCAATTGGTAATCAAAGTTACCCATGATATTCCAAATTAAAGGCTATTAAAAAAAAAAAAAAAAAAAAAAAAAAAA
This sequence comes from Sarcophilus harrisii, assembly GCF_902635505.1. NCBI lineage: Eukaryota > Metazoa > Chordata > Mammalia > Dasyuromorphia > Dasyuridae > Sarcophilus > Sarcophilus harrisii. Next base: position 202,950,460 of record NC_045426.1, read on the forward strand.
AAAGAAAGTACTAGGGAAATTCAGAAGAGGGGGAGATTTAAGGGGAAAGATAATGAATTCTGTTTTGGATATATGGAGTTTCAGATACATATAAGATATCTGATTCAAGATATCAAAAAGACAATATGGGACTGAAGCTCTGGAAAAAGTCTTGGACTAAATAGATCTGAGAATCTTTTGCATAGAAGCCATGAGAGCTAATGAGATCATTGAGACAGAGGGAAAACAGAATAGTCCCAAAAGGACCTTAAGAGACACAGGGCTTCTTAAAATTGCCCAAATTAGTGGCAGAACTGGGGCTAATCTCAGTCTACTAACTTTGAGCCCAATATTCATTTTGTAATACTCACTACTCTTCTTGTACATCTATACATTTGAACACACACTGCATATAATATAACATATATAAGACTATTCCTTGGGACATTTGAAGATATTTCCTGCCTGGTTCCAGTCTAATGGGTGGAAGCTTCAGAAAGGCTACTTCCAGCCATTCTCAAGAACTTGTGCTGTGTCATGATGAAGATTTCCCTAATTGGCTGCTCAATCAGAAAAGCCTCAGGGGTTATATTAAAAAAAAAAAAAAAAAAAAAAAAAAAACTCAGACTTTTGGAGTTCTCTCTCCTGACATTTTCACCGATATTTTAAACTGATATTGAGAATGATTGGTTGCTGACATTGCAGCTCAGTATCCATTGACCATTAAGCACACATCTTTTTGTGCTTTTTTCTTTCTTGATCTTAAGCAAATGAATATACTGGGAATTCTGAAAGATACGAATTTACTAGAAATCCCATGAAGGGGTGACAGTAGAATTCCCAAAATGGCAATACCTAACAACAAAGGAATCAGAGAGTAAAAGAAACACACCAAAGACTGGCAAGAGTGAAAAGATAATCACCTGAGAAAAGAGGTGGTTTGAGTGAGCGTGATTCTTCATGGCAGAAAAAGCATCATGTATTTAGTATAAAAATGAAAAGATCCTGACTTGACCTGAACTAAATGACCCATATAACAGAAAGCTGCATCCAAGAGGAGCTTCGGGAATACTCTATAATTAGAATATGTTTTTCAGTACCTAGCATTTGTGAGTTAGCCCTGTCCACATATGTTTCCCATCTGTGTGCCTTACTATTCTGCTCCAAGTTTGAGCTCACTCTTAGCATGTATTTTTGGGAAAGTGTGTCCCCTGACTTTTAGAAATGTTTTATAGCAACTGTTCTTACTGGACTATATTAATAAATACCTTTGCTTAAAAGTTAGCTAAATTGACTGACTGATTACTAATGGTAATTAGACTCCCTGAAACTTTTTAAGTATACTAGAGTTAGGCAGGGAATGTCTGTGTACTCATAAGGAATGACTCTTATAGACCAGTGTATTCTGGGTGTTGTGGGAAAACTACATAGGAATAGCATAAATAATGATACCATATTTAAATATGTTTGAAACTACTCCAAATAGAATACTAATAAATATAACTGTCAAAAACTAAGTTTCTAGGATTTAGTAAAGCTAACATTATCTGTGTAGAGTTAAATAAACATTGTCCTTACTCTTTGTTAGCTTTTAATTCTAATAAGATTTATTGAAGTGAACAAAAAATACAGAAAATATTATGAAAGTAGGCCAAGTGGATTAATTATGAATAACTTATTTTTGTGAGTGAAAGTGAAGTATAACCTACTCATTGGCATTTATATAATGCTTTAAAATTTACAAAATGCTTTATATACATGATTTCATTTGCAATTCTTCTAAACATATTTCCACAATTATCATGCGGCACAAGAAAAAACAGATCAAAAGGGGAAAAAATTTTGAGAAAGAAAAAAACAAGTAGGCAAACAAAAACAAAAAAGATGAAAATACTATGTTGTGATCCACATTCAGGCCCCATAGTCCTCTCTCTGGATGTAGATGGCTCTCTTCATCATAAATCTATTGGAATTGTCCTGAATCACCTCCTTGTTGAAAAGCAGACCATCACATAATCTTTTTGTTGCTATATACAGTGATCTCCTAGTTCTACTCACTTCACTCAGCATCAGTTCATGTAAGTCTCTCCAGGCCTCTTTGAAATAATCTCGCTGATTTATATAACAATATTATTTCATAACATTCATATACCATCACTTATTCAGCCATTCTCCAGTTGATGGGCATCCACTAGTTTCTAGTGGGCATCACTTTCTGATGGGCATCAGTTTCTAGCTCCTTGTCACTACAAAAAGAACTGCTACATTCAAACTTTTGCCCTACAACAACTAACCTTGTTATTTATCTTTATCATGACCTTTATTCCTCCACTCCTCACTTCTTTCCAAGACCATTATACCTATAATGATAATATTCTCCTCTCTGCCTCATTCTGACTTGGTGAACCAGTTAAACTCCACACTGTCCTCTTCTTAAAGCTTTGACTTCAGCCCTCTTGGCCTGGAGACAATTGTCAAAATCCAGTGCCTCCACTTCTGCTCATGGGTTACTAAATAAAGCTGGAGAAAATCATGAAATCATGTTGATGGGATCCACCGCAAATTTATATTAAAATCTCAACTCGTTAAGGTAAAGCAATCCTTTTTTACCTCTCTAATAGATTCACCATTCCATTCACCAAGCAGCTTTTCCAACCTTTTCATTCCTCTTCAAATCTCTCATGATTCCCTCCTATTCTCTCAGCTTAGAAAATCAGTCTTCAACAAACAGAAAATAAGGCTGTTCATCAAGAACTCCCTTTTCTGATCTCATATTGCTCACATGCTTTCTTCCATTCTCTTCTTCACATCTGCAACACAAGAGACCTTCTTCTTGCAAGACAAACCTCTCCACATGTAAAAATATCATTCTATTTCATTTTCTACAGAGATCCCTATGCTCTCAATATTATTTGCCGCTGCCTGCTAGCTACTTACCTACTATTAACAAACATTCTTATTTCTACTTAATCCTGAAAACATTTTCAATTTGATCTGTCCATCAATAATAGCTATAAAGCCCTGTGTCTTCTTCCTTTTGTGACTAAATTTCTAGTGAAGACTATCTACAATTGATATTTTCACTTTGTTTTCTCACTCTTTTCTTAACTCTCAAGTCTGTCTTCTGATCTCATTAACCAATTGAAAGTGCTATCTCCAAAGTGACCAGTGATCTCTCAACTGTCAAATCTAATAGTATTTTCTCAAACTGCAGCCTTCTTGACTTCTCTACACTGTTTAGCATGATCAATTACTCTTTTTTCTTTGATATTCTCTTCTTTCTAGGTTTTTGTGTCACAGTTCTATTTCTTACCTGAAATTTTTGTTTTTATCAGAGTTCTTTGGTGAATCTTCATCCAGGTCATGCTCATTAATAGTGAGGTTCTGATCTAGATCTTCATCTCTTCTCCCTTTATATTGTTTCTCTTGGTAATGTTATTAGTTCTGGTGGATACAGTCTTTATCTCTATGCAGATAAAATTCTCAGATCTATTTATTTAGACTTAATCCCTCTCTTGACCTCCTATCTCAAAAATCTCCTCTTGCCTATTAAATATATGAAACTGAATGTCTTATAGACATCTTTAGCTCTCTGAAATTGAACTCATTATCCCCTCCCCAACCCTTCCCTCTTCCTAACTTTTCTATTTACACTGAAAGCATCACTATTCTCACAATTATCCAGGCTCTGATTCTATGTGTAATCTTTGAAGGACACAGAACCAATTGTTAAATTTTCTGAGCCATTTTGAAAATGGCTACAAATCACATCTGGACTTATTAAGAAAGTATATTGGTCCCTCAGTATTTATTGTTAGTTGGTTCCAGAAGGCACAATGAATGGCAAAAAGGAGTTCTAAATGAATTTTTTCCATAAGAAGTTTATCTCCCTTCCACAGGCTGATCATCCCTCCCCACCCAATTTCCCAAAGGACAGGTGGGGCTTCCAGCTAAGGAGAAACAAGTCAGCTCAGCCCAGCCAGGATCCTCCCTTCTTGACTCAATTCACTTTCTGAGAGGAACCTCTCCCCCTTCCCTACACCATCCAAGCTTCCTTGGTGGGGACTGGGGGAGGCCTGGATGGGGAGGATACAGACAACTAAGGGAAAAGCAGCAGCAGCAGCAGGGACAGCAATATGCTAACCTCACATCCCTACTGCTCAACCAAGACAGTAAGCATCAAGGAGGGCTGAAGAATTTTTTTCTGAATGAAATGGAAGTGTATTGAATACCAAATTCAAAGAATTTCAAAGCAGAGTTTTCAAGGTACCATTGAAATAGAAAAAATGTCAGCATTACAGCTTAAATTTAAAGGTGTGTACATTTTCCCCAACAGCTGAAGGATAAACGTTTACCAGAAAACTCCTCCCTGAACCCACATCCAGTCTTTTGCCAAGTCCTATTGGAGTCCACCTTTCTCATGTTTCTTGAATACTTGCTCTATCCTGTATATACCTTATATGCACATACTATCCTGGTTACTGAGACCCTTTTTACCTCCTCAATTATTGCAGTAACCCTCTGGTTGGTCTCCCTACCTCGAGTCTTATCCAAGTAATGGAAATAATGAAAAATAAAATGTTCCAAAAGAAATCAATGACTCCATGAGATTGATATAAAGATTAGAACAAAATCAAAATCAAAAGATTGGAAAGAAGAGTAAAATGTAATATACCTGATATTAAAAACAACAACAACAACAAACAATTGAACTGGAAAAGAGGACAAAGACAGATAATATCAATGAGTCACTAAAGGTCACTCCTTGCTTGTCTGGGCATTAATGCCATAAAATCCAAATGCCAGGATATTAGGACATCAGTTCTTCACTCTCTTAACTATTCAAAACTCACAAGGGTATGATCCCTTACCTAAAATAGAAAAAACAAATGCAAAATGACTAATGTCCATTTTCACAAGGCCTTATAGGACAGAATGCCCAAGATCTCTTCCTTACAACTTTGTCTTCCACAGTGAAAAGAGTATCTTTGATTAGTAGACTCAAACTCAAAGATTAAAAAAAAAAAAGCCCAGGCTCTAGTCACTAGTTCTTTCTAAATGCTCTAGCAACTAAAGAACCTACTTCACACCACGTGGTAAGCCTTCCAGAATCACAGAATGCCTATGCAGGCTTCAGTGTTTTCCAAGGCATTTCTATTATATGGCATCATGACTCTTCCAACATCCAGACTCCTGGCCTCTCTTTTTCAGGGAAGTGCAACCAAGGAGTCTCTGGACATGTGCCAATACTTTACATAAAAAACAATTTTAAATTAAAAAAAAAGACAGAAATGCAGATGTAAAGATTTTATTTATAGAAGGATAGGTAGTAATACAAATATTTCATCAAGTAAAGAATAACAACACAGGTTGTTTTTAAACTAATGCATTATCAAGGAGATAACAGAAAATGGGAAACAAATTTTCTTTAAAATAATTATTAGTTTTTATAAGTGGAGAATATTTTTATACCTCGTTTCAAAGAAATGCTTTAGTGTACAGTAAGAACTCTAGAGTTTAATACAGGGGTCCTCAAACTTTTTAAATAGGGGGCCACTTCACTGCCCCCCAGACTGTTGGAAAGCCGGACTATAGTAAAAACAAAAACTTTGTTTTGTGGGCCTTTAAATAAAGAAACGTCGTAGTCCTGGGTGAGGAGGATAAATGTCCTCAGCTGCTGCATCTGGCCCACGGCCTGTAGTTTGAGGACCCCTGGAATATATAAAAAAATAAAAGTATGTATTTCCTAAATTATAATCCTTTAGAAGCACTTCCAAATGCTTTGAAATAAATGGTCTCATAGCAGAATTTTTTATATGTGACAGGAAATATGTGTGTGTGTGTGTAGATCTTCTATATGCTGTATGGAGGCAACTAGTTGACTCAGTAGATAGAGACTAGATAGGAGATAAGAAAACCGGAGTCTGGGCAAGTCACTTAATTTCTGTTTGAATTGATCCACCACCAGAGAGAGAAGTGACAAAACACTCTAGTATCTTTGCCAAGATTGGTGGGCTATGGTCACCAAGAGTTGGACAGGCTTAAATAATTAAACAACAGTATGGCATATACATAAATAAGGATAGTGACTGCCAGACTAATTGGAACAAGATAAATTTGGTAATAAACACAATCAAACCTGTCTCCTTCCTTTGTACTAATTCAGAAAAGGTTGTTTTGGTTGATTAGTAGTTGATTAGGCTAAGAAGGTAATAGGTCTGGCCACTAATAGGTTCCCTACCTGCCCCTACTCAATGTTCCTACTTTCTCTGTGGGTGACTAAATTGACCCAAGGTTCAGTATTTTAAATATATAACTGAAAATTAAGAAAAAAAATCAAACTTTCTCCATAAACATCAACCTCCCAACATGGCTCCATCTCCTTCAAACATGACACACAGGAATCAACAATTAATTGTTAATCGTTGTGCTACAATTAGGTCACATAGGAAATCCAAGCAAATAACAAAGTTCCAAATAGCAGATTGCAATATCATTATAATTTACAATTATTTCCTTTCTCCCTTATCTCTTTTCCCAGCTAACCTAAGGGAACAGAAAATAAAAGGATCAAGCAGGTTAGAAAAAAACAGAAAAGAAAAAATCACTAAACCTAACTAGATAGCTCCCAGCTAGCTCACTTTATACTGTATTTTCATTTCTAGTACCAGCTTACTCTGTGTGCTCCAGTTAATTACATCACTACTTTGTGCATTCTATATCTAGTTCATAAAGGAGATTACAAAGCACTATCTATTCCTTATTTCCCTTTTTCCTAATTATGACCCTAGGACATATTTTTCCCAATCTGTGATTGTAGTTGTTCTTTCTTCTAATCTTAGAACTGTAGGCTACAGAGCCTACATAGCACAAATATAAGAAGTGTTCAGTCCATTTATCTACACGTGAAAAGTCAATTGAAAAGTCTTTTGCTAATTCAGTAGCTAGTAATAATTAAAATCTGGCCTGTTAGAATATATCTATAAAATTAGCTAGAAATATTTTTCCAGCTATCTATTCATGAAGATAATAATCACTGAAAGCATAAATATGCTCTATTTTAAAGCTTTGAGACATGAAAAATTGATTTAACAAAATAAATAAACAAAGGCATAATTATTAGTTATCAAAAGATTCTTTGCTTTATAAAAGATATAACATTAGAGAAACCATGATCTGAGGTCTGGCATTTTGACTCTCCTCAAAAACAAAGTAAAACAAAAGCAATAACAACAACAAAAAATGAAAACCAAGCACAATTACAGCATTTCCTAAATTATGTTTCTCCTGTAATTTAATTTTTAATGTTAAACCCTCAATTTAAGTTTAAGAACATAATTATTGCATAAAATACTTGGTGAACTTTTTAATGTTAAAGCACACTGGCATATAAAATAAAATGAATAATTTTTCAACAAAGATAATTGTTCTATGACTATTTTGTAGGTATTATTGCAGAACTTCTATGTTCCTTATTCCTGTAATTATGTTTTAATTATATAGTCAATGAAAAAAATGTAACAGAACTTATTTATAACAAAATTAAAACTAGTCCTGTAAAATGGGAGGAGGGGAAATGGAGATCCCAGGTGTTATAATGTGGTCCTGATTCAGGCTGGACTGGTTCTTCAGGTTTCTGAACAAAATGAAATATCCATGGACCATCTAAGAGTTAACAAAAGGAGATTTACTTGGTCAAAGAAAGAAAAGAATATACAACAAGTTTACACTGTTCATTCAGCTGGGCACAGCTTATTGAACATTCTGTTTTGCTGGTCAGAAGCCTAAGAAAGGAGCTGCTGACTTCCCTGTTTTCTGTTTTTTGTACTTAGTCCACCAGGAAATTCAGTCAATAGCTCTAATCTTAATCCCCTTGACTAAATTAAATCTCAGAGATGGTTTTAATACATCTTAAAGAAAAGCCAATTTTGCCTGTGTTCAGTAAAACATTAGAATATTGATCCAACCAAACCAAGGCAGCTGAGCATCTTGGCAATCCATAATTCCAGTTTATATATTATATATTACCTTTAATAAATTATTATCATACTTTCTAATAGATTTTGGCAAGTACCTTTGGATACAATGGCTTTTCTGTAAAGTACTTAGTAAATTAATCTACTGCACTGATTTTTTCCATTTTATTTTTCTGTTCTTGCACATTTTTAGATCATTTAGATATTTAGATCAAAAACTTAGAAGTTTTTGTTATTTTATAATATATATTTTTAAAACTTCTGGAAAGACAAATTAAAGAGAAGGATAACAGAAAACTGAATAAGCTAGGCATACTTTCAACAAAATTTGAGCATTTGGTGTTTTTCTTTTTAAAATAAATTTGTTGATATCTTTTGCTTTTTACATAACAGTTCTTGTCCCCAGTTCAGAAACAGTCTTCTGGGGTTTCTGGGAGACAGTAATGTCCTTTCACTTGCTTCCTGAGCACCATGCAGCAAGGAGTCTCAGAATATTTGATGTTGCACCATCCTTCAGTCACCCAGACAGCACAACTTAAATGTCATTCTCAATTCTCCCCAGATGCAATCCATTGCCAAGTCTTGTTCATTCTACCTTTGTAACATTTCTCCTAAATATATCCTTTCTCTCTCATGTTGCCACCATCCTTTCTCTCTCATGTTGCCACCATCCTGGTGCAAACCCTTATCACCTCCCACCCCTTTGGTTGGTCTCTTGCCTTAAGTCTATCTATGCACTCTGTTCCCTATGCTCAAAAGTCAATGATTTTTCCTAATGCTGATCATCTCCCAGTGACTCCCCCATCACCTCCAGAATAAAATATATAATCCTATGCCATTAAAAGTTCTTTAGAACCTAGCTCCCCTCTACTTTTCCAGTGTTCTTACATTTTACTCACCTCCAGGTATACAGTGATACAGTGTTTGGTTTTATACTATTTCCTTTTCTGTTCTAGATGAAGGGAGTAGAGACTAAAGCATTGACTGTTTCAAAGGTAGGAGATCAAACCATCAAGATTCAGTAGTTAGAATCCAGGATGCTGTTTTTTTCAAAATATCAGTGTTCAGAAAAGCAAGGACTAATCTTCAAGAATTATCTTCATTCAATGCCCTTCCCCTGGAATATCCTATCATCCCTGGGACTCACTCATCAAGGAGTACTTCTCCACCAAGGTCATCCCCCTTCTCCCACTGGTGAGTTCCTCCTGTAACTCCTCCTAACTACGTAGAAAGGCTTTAGGCAGGCCTGCCTTCATTCTCCTCCCAGTCCAGTTCAGGTTTCCTGAACTTCAAAAACTATTCTTCTAGCTAAGGATCTTCATTTCCTCCCATCCCCTTTCCCAGTCTTCTATAATATAAGCTCTTTGAGAGTAGAGGTTGTCCTTTTTGCTTTTATTTCTATTTCATAGCAAATATTTCTTAACTGTCCCCTCTTTCCCTCCTTTCTCTCTTTCCTTCTTTCCTTCTTTCTTTCCTTCTTTTCTTCCTTCCTTTCTTTTCATTTATAATTTTAGAAGTTTTAGTTATTTTATATGTATTTTTAAGACTTCTGTGCAAGGTTAAAGAGAAAAATCAGAGAAAACTGAGTAAGCTAAGCTTCCTTCCTTCCTTCCTTCCTTCCTTCCTTCCTTCCTTCCTTTCTTCTTTCCTGCCTTCTCGCCTGCACAGCAGGACCAGCTAGTCATCATGTCACATTTGGTTATAAACTTGGTAGGATTCATGTTTTGTAGGAACTGAGCCAAGTTTTGAGCTTACTCCCCACAAAAATGAAGTAGCATCTGTGTTCCCTGAGTAATTAGAATAAATATTAGTTCCTATAATATCTTTCTAGTAAATAACCCTTTATCAAAATTAATTGCTATTAAGTGGAACTGGGCCCTAACAGTAGCTGGCCCCTAACAATGGGGGAACATGGTTTGTGGAGGCTCAAGCTAAGGACATTAGAGAAGAGACATTACATTCCCAACCCCCTGGAGTTTTATCAAGCCTGGATCAGGCAGAGAGGGCCAGAGCACATTTGTTACATGTAGAGCTCCTTCCAAATACTAGGAAGATCAGAGGTCTAAGAGTTGGAGTTCACTGGTCTTTTTCATCTAGAAGTTTTCATTTCTGATTGGTTTGGGCAGGGTAATGATGTCCCCCTTACTAAAGAGGAAGAAAGAACTTTGGCCCAGAGGACAATGCAATTGTGGAGGAGGGAGCCAAGACAGCATTCCAGCCTGGGCCCTAACGCTATCCCAGTATGATTTGGCTGCAGGATGAATGAATGGTCTATAACTTTCTATAACTCAGAAGCATAGACAAAGACCAGATGCCAGGGACAGACACACAAAGAAAGAACAATCCACAGATTGCTAGTACTGTAAGACATGTAGGAATGAATGTTTGCTGGGGACACAGAATTTAAGATTATCCTTTATGATCTTCTAAGAAAAGGGACCCATTTGTCACTTAACTAACCTCATCCACTCTTACATTCACATATATTAAAATAGGGGAGTTTCTAACAGTATAATAGTCCTCTTTAGAACTCTTATTTCTTTTTTTTTTTCCTAAAGCTTTTTATTTTCAAAACATATGCATGGGTAATTTGACAGCATTGACCCTTGCATAGCCTCGTGTTACAGATTTTCTCCTCCTTCCCCCCATCCCCTCCCCTCAAGGACAAACAATTCAATATATGTTAAAATATATGTTAAATCCTAATGTGGTCATTTTCTATGGGGTTTTATTAGACAAAAAAGTAAAAAGTAAAATTATAATAGTTCAGAGCCTTCCAGTTAGAAAAATTCCAAATATTCTGGCAGAAGTTCTTTGTCCCTGATTTAAATTTTGTATATTTCCACCTGACCTCTGACTTCTTCCATTCCCTTTTTCCTAGGCATCCTAAGAAACGGATAAAATATTAGACCTGGAGTCAGAAAGCTCTGGCTTCAATTACAGGCTCAGATACTTAGTAGTTGTGTGATTCTGGACAAAAATATAAACTCTCCCTGCCTCAGTTTCCTCATCTACAAAATGTGGTTAATAAAAGCACCTATTTCATAGGATTGTTGTAAGAACAAAATGATATAATATATTGATATATAAGATTAGGACTTTGAAAATCTTTTAAAATATAAAACAATTTAATTGTTTTTTTTTTTTATTTAATAGCCTTTAATTTACAGGATATATACATGGGTAACTTTACAGCATTAACAAAACAATTTAATTGTTAAAGATATCTATCACTCTAAAAACTTCTGTTGTCTTGAACTTCATAAACTCTCACCCTCAAATTATCATTCATTTCTTCTTTACCTGTGGTTTGAACATTTTTTCTTGCTATTTTTAATAGATATTCTGTTCTACTAATTTAGACTCCAGGCACCCATACTCTATGGAAAACAACAGTAGCATTTGTATAGCATCTAAAAATTTGCATAATGCATTACAAATATCTCATTTGAACCTCATAACAACCCTGCATTAGGGTAATTGGAGGTATACAACTAGTAAGTGCTGAAGACTGATATTACTTGGATTTTCCTGACTCCAGAATCAATATTCTATGACTTGAATTATTTGACTTGATTTTCTCCTTTCATCTTTTTCTACCACTCACCAAAGACTCAGGTAGTTTGGTATCAATTTCTATGTGTCAGCTCTTTTCATGCCTTCTACTTTCAAATGTGTTGTCTTCAGTTCCCAAATGTCAGATTCAGAGTTTTCTGCAGTATTTATCTTTTGTTAGAAACCTAAAAACTGTATTGAAGAAACAATCATTGCTTTGCACTTCATTATTGGATCGAAAAATTTAGTAAAACAATAACTTGTTTAAACTTGTTTAAAATGAGAGGTTTATCATAATTCCTTCTAGTTGCTAAAGCAAAGCTTGAGTTACTGCAAATTCCAACATCAAAACCCTTTTGGTTATACTTAAGAATGCCATATGCATATAGCAATAAAATGAGGAAGTTAGTGGAGAGAACCAATAAGAATATTAACAGGCAGATTCCTATGATGTTTAAAATAATAAGCTTATTAATAGTCAGCTCTAAGATTTGTCAATTGAAATTTTATTCCTAGATAGTCAAAGGACATCAACTTATTCTGTTTAGATTCCCAGTTCTTTGTTGAAACATGCTCAAGCAATTCTAACTATATCTCTGTGACAAAAAGATTTGCATTGGGAAGTAATATTTATCAAAGATATTTTGTCTCCTTACTTCTATTTTCCTTATAATAGAAACAACCTTTTTTTTTTTAATCTGAGGAAAAATTTACAGAAGTCTTTTGAATGGCAGATGTGTAGGAGTGAAACAAGCTTCCAAATCATGTTATAAAATTGAAAATGCTTTCAGAGCCTTCAAAATACTAAAACTTTTTCTTTTGTGAAGTGTTCAAGAATTATTACCCTTGTTCAATAAATTTCCAGTCACAGCAAGTTTTCTGGTAGAGGAGGTTATTCTTTTGTAGTGCATACCCCTAGACAATTTAATTTACCTCTTTCTTAAGCTAAAACAAGATCCCTAATGATTGTCTCATTTGTGCTTCACACTTTTTCTTTTCCACAGTTGTCTTAATCATGTAGTCAAAATGTTTCATACTTAATCTTCTTAACAATATAGTATTATTAGATGTGTTCCCCCCCATCTCTTGGTGGTCTTTGAAGAATTATAAATACTTGAAACACAAGGCTATCCAAGGGTCAGTGTTGTCAAATTATCCATGCATATGTTTTGAAAATAAAAAGTTTTATAAAAAAAAGGTTATGCCAGTGGAGTATAAGCACTGTACCACGAGGTAAAATCTTTGAATATGACCCTAGCATCAGACCAATGGAGCTTCCCCAAGAATCATGACAACTATGACAGACTGTTACATCACTGCCCACCTGGTGATAAATTTCTCTAACCATGACAACCTACAAAGCAATGAAAAATGTAAAATACCCCTTAGTTCTGGGCCGATTCCTTCTGCTGCAAGGACAATGACAAAATGGAAAGAAAGATGACAAACAATTAGGCTTCCATTTGGTTATTGGCATGCAATTCTTGTCCAGTGACCAATTAGAGGAAATATTTAAAAATGATCTGCGATCTATCAATCTTCATATTATTTTTATAAATTAGAAGAAAGAGAAAACTTGATGTTACATTAAAGGATAAGTCTCAGGTACTCTTTGGAAAGGCAAAGAATTACGTTAGAAGAGGAGGCTTTACTAAATGCCCAATGGAAACAAGAAATATTTCTGGATAGTTGATTGTGCATTGTAGCAGTAATGACAAATGTTTGCAAAAAAACCATCATGAAAATAATTACATCTTATGTATCATCTTGGGTTGATAGAGCTGAAATTTGTTATTGACATTGAAATTATCCCTGAGTCAGCTGTGTATATATCCAGACCATTAACACAACAAAGCAAAAAAAAAAATTAAAGAAGAAAGAATAATGAGAAAATATATAATGTACATTTGAAATAATTTAATTGAATACTTGGGAATTCAGCTTGAGAAGGACCTCAATGTCTGTTACCCTATCTTTTGAGGTGATCTGAATCTTCTTAAGACAATTCAAATGGAAGTGATTCAGTTTCCTGGCAATGGCATGTTAACCAAATTTCACAAACATACAACAGTGAGATCAGCACAACTGCTCTGATAGCCTTCAGTTTGGTGAGCAACCTAATACCTCTTCTCTCCCACTTTTTTCCTTCAGAGACTCCCAAACACTAGGTATGACAATGGGCTATGTCAATCTTATCTATGTGTACTCCCCATAAAGTATACTACCAAGACAAGTGAGTTTATCCACAGTATATTTAAAATTTCTCCATTTGCTATAACCAATGGCTCCATGTATGAATGGTGTGATGCTGATTGGTGGAGCACCTGTGTTTCTTACTGTTAATTGCTAGGCTAAAATGAGCACAAGCAGTAAGGAATTAATCCATACTTTGTTGCATCTCAGTCTCAAAGACTGCACTCAAAGACTGTACAATCATCTGTGTACAAAACATCATGCTCCAATTATCCCTCCACTTTAGTCTTGGCTTGTAATATTTTCAAGTTAAATGCTGTTTTCATCCCTCATTAATGATGTCTGGCAACACTGCTGAAAATGTCGTGCTTAAAAGCATGAAAGCAAGCACACAGCCCTGTTTCATTCCACTGGGAAACTCAAGAGCATCATCCTCTATCCAGAACCATACAAGCATGTTATTATGAAATTGAGATATAATACTGATGTACTTTTCTGGGCAATCAAATTTTGACATAATTTTCTATAAGCAAATCACAACTGACAAAATCAAATGCCTTGGTCAGATTACCAATTTGCATACGGACCTCTTCTAATCCTGGCATTTCTTCTGAAAAAAAAAAAGAAAAGGACCCATATGTAAAAAAATATTGTACACAGATGATTTGAAACTGAGTGCAGTCTTTGAGACTGAGATGCAACAAAGTATGGATCATTCTTTATTTCTCTGGGATATACTCTTAGTAGTGGTATTGCAATGGCATGTTAACCAAATTTCACAAACATACAACAGTGAGATCAGCACAACTGCTCTGATAGCCTTCAGTTTGGTGAGCAACCTAATACCTCTTCTCTCCCACTTTTTTCCTTCAGAGACTCCCAAACACTAGGTATCACAATGGGCTATGTCAATCTTACTATCTATGTGTACTCCCCATAAAGTATACTACCAAGACAAGTGAGTATTGTGGTATTGCTTGATCAAAGGATATACATAATTTTATAGTTCTTTGTGCATAGTTCCTCATTGTTCTCCAAAATGTTTGAATACACAACTTCACCAATAGTACATTAGTGTTTTAATTTTTCTGTATCCCTTCCATCATTTGTCATTTTCCTTTTCTGTTATATCAGCCTATCTGATAGACTTCACAATAGTATAGAATTGTATTAATTTGAATTTCTCTAATCAATAGTGATTTAGAGCATTTTTTTCTTATGATTATAGATAACTTGGTTACTTTGTCTAAAAACTCACTATTCATATCCTTTGATCATTTATCAATTGTGGAAGGCCTCTCTATAAATTTGATTTAGTTTTCTATATTTTGAGAAATAAGGACTTTATCAAAGAAACTTGAAGTAAAAATATTTTTATAGTAATGATTACTATTAATAGAAAGCACTACATCTTGTGTCATCCTTACTCGTGGCTCCATGACACTTGAATTGTTTCTTTGGGCTGTTTACAATATTTTCTCCTTGACCTGAGAGCTCTGGAATTTGACTGTAATTTTCCTAGGAGTTTTCATTTTGGGATCCCTTTCAAAAAGTATTTGGTGATTTCTTTCACTTTCTATTTTTCCCTCAAATTCCAGAATATCAGGACATTTTTCTTGATAATTTCTTGAAAGATGATGTTTAGGCTCTTTTTTTTGACCATGACTTTCAGGAAGACCAATAATTCTTAAATTATTTCTCCTGAATCTATTTTTGATCAATTTTTTTTCCAGTGAGATATTTCTCATTGTCTTCCATTTTTTTTCAATCTTTTTTTTCTATTGGCATGATAACAAAATATACCTCCTAAGGAGAATAGCTGAAAAGTGAAAGCAATTTTAAGTGGCTTTACAAGCCTTAAGCAAAGAGGGAAAAGATTGGGCAGGGGTTTAATTGAATACTTAAGCTCTTAACAATAGAAGAGCTGAAGATATATATATATATATGTGTATATGTATATATATATATAAACATATATATGTATATATACATATATATATACATATTTAATTTAGAAAGAAAGTCTTCATAATAACAAACTTAATTTTGCAAATAAATTTAATTTCTTTTTCTTGGAATGAAAAATTTAAAAGTCTTTTATTTCAACAATAGATATATTTACAGTTTGTTTTCTTATAGAACTTTTATATTGTCTAATGAATTCTGGTAAATGATTAATTGTGCATTTTTTTTTAATTACATTAATCCTCTTAAAATAACTTTTTGTCTTTATGGAATTTTTATTCTAATCCTAGTAACCGTTTAAAAAAAGAATTACAAAAGTAACAATCATAAATGAATGAACTTTTTAGATTATTTAATTTAGTGCTGACTTAAATCTCAATTTCAAAAACTGATAGTAAAGGTTCTCATCAACGAATTAGAAATCAATTCAATAAAATGATTCTGTTAAATGTGTGTTATGTACAATACACTATGCTAACTAAAATTGTAATTACTGTTTAAAAGACCATTTGCACTTTTAGCAAATATACCAGATAAATGTCTTCTTTTTCTAACTTTTTCAGTTGAATTTCCATTTCATTGATTTGCTCTTTCTGTTTTTCATTCATGTAAGCATTTAGAGATATACAATTTCCCTTCAGTACTGCTTTGGCTGCATCTCATAAATTTTGGCATGTTGTCTCATATTGTAATTTTCTTTAATGAAATTATTAACTGTTTCTATGATTTGTTCTTTAACTCACTCATTCTTTAGAAGTAGATTATTTAATTTTCAATTTATTTTTAATCTTTTTCTATGGCCTTTTATTAAATAAAATTTTTATCGCATGACAATCTAAAAAGGTTTCATTTACTATTTTTGTCTTTCTGCATTGTCAGGTTTTTATGCCCTTAATATATGGTCAATTTTTGTGTAGACAGCCATGTACTACTGAGAAGGAAGTATATTCCTTTCTACTTCCATTCAGTTTTCTCCAGAGATGTATCATATCCAACTTTTCTAAAATTCTATTTATCTCCTTAACTTCTTTTTTGTTTATTTTGTGGTAATATTTATCTAGTTCTGAGAGGGGAAGTATAGTTTTTACACTTTATTTCCTCTTGTAACTCACTTAACTTCTTTAAGAAACTTGGATGCTATACCATTTGGTACATATATGTTTAGTATTGATATTATTTCATTATCTATGGTACCTTTTAGCAAGATGTAATTTTCTTCCTTGTCTCTTTTAATTAGACCTATGTTTGTGTTTGCTTTATTTGCAATCATGATTGATGTCCCTGATTTTTTTTTTTTTTTTACTGCAGCAGAAGCATAATATTCTAAGCTCCCTCTGTTACCTTTACTTTGTATTTGTCTCTCTGCTTCAAGTGTATTTCTTGTAAACAACATATTATAGGATTCTGGTTTTTAATGTAGTTTGCTATCCACTTCTGTTTTATGGGAGAATTCATTCCATTCACAGTCATAATTAAGATTATTAACTGTGTATTTCTCTCTATTCTGTTTTTCCCCTACTTTTCTCTTTCTCCTTTCACCTTTACCTTCTTCACTGGTGTTTTGCTTCTGACCACCACCTCCATCCAAATGACCTTCCTTTTATCAGTCCCTTCCTTTTCTTGTCCCCCTTCCTTCCTACTTCCCTGTAGGTTAAGATAGATTTCTATAACCAACTGAATGTGTGTGTTTTTCCCTCATTGAGCTAAAGCTGATGAGAGTAAGATTCAAACAATGCTCACTCCTTTCCTTTTTTCTCCTTCTTTTGGAATAGGTCTTCTGCACCTCTTCCAATGATATAATTTACCTCATTCTGCCTCTATTTTCCCTCTTCTACCAGTACAATCTTCTTTTTCACCCCTTAATTTTTTTCTATCACCCCATCAAAGTCAACTTATACTTGTACTCTCTGTCTATGTATTCTTTTTTTAACTGTCCTAATAGAGATACAAGTTCTTAACAGTTACAAGTATCATTTTCCCATGTAGGGATGTAAACACTTTAACCTTACTGAATAACGTGTTTTGTTTTGTTTGTTCCTGTTTACCTTTATATATTTCTCTTCAATCTTGTATTTGAATATCTAATTTTCTATTCAGCTCTGGTCTTTTCATCAGGAAAGTTTGAAAGTCCCC
Organism: Sarcophilus harrisii; assembly: GCF_902635505.1. Lineage (NCBI taxonomy): Eukaryota > Metazoa > Chordata > Mammalia > Dasyuromorphia > Dasyuridae > Sarcophilus > Sarcophilus harrisii. The sequence continues at coordinate 202,968,261 of NC_045426.1, forward strand.
TATTTCATTGAATATTCATATTTTCCCCTGAAAGATTATACTCAATATTACTGAGTAGTTGATTTTTGGTCATAATCCAAGCTCCTTTGTATTTATTCTAGAATATCATATTCCAAGTCCTTATATCCTTTAATGTAAAAGCTGCTAAAATCTTGTGTAATCCTGACTGTGACTACTTGATATTTGAATTATTTCTTTCCATCTGCTTACTATTTTCTCTTTGACCTGAGAGCTCTGGAATTTGACTTTAATATTCCTGGGTGTTTTCATTTGGGAGTTCTTTTAGAGGATGATTTTTCAATTATTATTTTACCCTCTGGCTCTAAAATATCTTTATTTAATATTTTCCCCAGTTATATTAAAAATTTTTGTTTACATTTGTTTCTAAGATTTTTGAGTTCTAGATTCTCTTCCTAATCCCCACCCACAATTAAGAAACCACATGTGAAGTTATGCAAAAAATTTCCACAAAAGTCGTTATGAAAGAAAATGTACATCTCCCACCCTGATAAAAATAAAAACTCTCAAGCAAAGTTATTTAAAAATAAAGAGACATGGAGAGAATAATAAAGAATATTTTGATCTATGTTCAGACTCAATTCTTTCTCTGGGTATGAATATTTTATCATTAAGTCCTTCAGAATAGGTATAGGTGAGTGTACTACTGAAAATAATGAAGTCATTTACAGCTGTCATCCCAGAACATTCCTATTACTTTTTATGTAGTATGTTCTACTTTATTCATGAAGGATTTTCTACATTTTTTTTATCCTCAGAGCATCCTGCTTATCATTTTCTAGAGAACAATAATATTCCATCAGAGAAACTTGGTTCAAAAATTTTTTTTACAATTACCCTTGCTAATTGTATTCCCTCCATTCATTTTTTTCCTCCTTTCACCCTGTTATCTCCTCAAAAGTATTTTGCTACTGACCACTTTTTCCCCCTATATGCCCTTTCTTTTATCACCTTCCCCTGTTCCCATGCCCCATTCCCCTCCTATTTTCCTGCAGGGTAACATAGACTTCTATACGTTATTTGGTATGTATGTCATTTCCTATTTGAGCCAGTTCTGATGACAGGAAAGTTCACTCCCTCCCTCTCTCCTCCCCCTCTTTCCTTCCTCTGTAAAAGCTTTTTCTTCTGGCTCTAAAATAGCAAGTAGTTTTTCTTGATAATTTCTTGAGTGCTTTTTTTTTTATCATGGCTTTCAGGTAGTCCACACATTTTAAAATTCTCTCTCTCATATCTATTTTTCAAGTCAGTTGTTTTTCCAATAAGATATTTTGCAATTTCTTCTATATTTTCCATTCTATTAAATTTGCTTTATGTTTCTTGATGTCTCATAGAGTCATTATCTTGTATCTTCTATTTGCACAATTGTAATATTTAAGGTATTATTTTCTTCAATTAAGCTTTGTATCTCCTTTTCTATTTGGCCAATTCCACTTTTTAAGGAAGTATTTTCTTTTTCTAAGATGCTGACTTTTTTTTTTTTGTAATTCTCTTATATTACTCTTATTTCTTTACCAATTTTGCTTCTACTTCTCTTATTTGATTTTTAAAAATTTTCTAGTTCTTCCAGGAAGACTTTTGGGGTTTGAGATTAATTCATATTTCTCTCTGAGGCTTCATATATAGACATTTTGATATTGTTTTCCTCATCTGAGTTGTATTTTGATCTTCCCTGTTGCCATAGTGGCTTTCCATGGTTAGAGCGTATAGATTTTTTTTTGGTCTGTTTGTTTATTGCTCATTTTCTAGCCTATTGCATGACTTTTAAAACTGAGGTCTGCTTCTGGGGCACAGGGGGCACCATTCCAAGCTTCTTGCATGAGGACCATTGATTTTCTTCACTGGAGCCTCCTGGGTTGATGGCTCACCTGTTGTATGTGCAGCTTAGGACCTGGCACTGCTCACTGCCCTAAGGTTATCCAGCCTGTTGCACTGGGGGTTTGGGGCCTGACAGTCTGCCTGTTGTACTAGGGTTGGAAGCCTCACAACTGGCCACACTGGGGTGCTAAACCTCAAGTTATGATCTCTGCGGTGGCTTGAGGCATTATCTAATTTTTATGCCTTCTTTCATGGTACAAGAGTACATGGTACATGTACTCTTTGGAACATAGTTATTTTCATGTTGTCTTCCTTCATTAGACTATGAGATCCTTTAGAGAAGATACTGCCTTTTACCTCTTTGTATCCCCAGGGTTTAACACAGTGCCTGGCACATAGTAAATCATTTCTTATTGTCAGGATAAATTCTGGGTCAATTAAGAACATAATTGAAAAACACCTCTCATAAAAATAAACTGGAGATATATTAATTGCTCCTGGGTAGGCTAACTCAATATGATAAAAATTATAATTCTACCTAAATTAATTTACATAAGTAAATTAGTGCCATAGTAATCAAATTATTATGTGAATATTTCATGGAGCTAGCAAATTACAGTAACAAAATTCATCTGGAAGAAAAAAGTCAAGAATATCAAGAGAATCAATGAAAAAGAAAAGTGAGGAAAGCAGCCTAGTAGTACCAGATTTGAGACTATATTGATGTTGTTTTAGGCAGTTTTAGGAGAAATCAAAATTATAGTCATATAAAAATGTTCTAAATCACTAGTGATTAAAATTAAATTACTAAAATTAATTACAAATTAATTAAAACAACTTTGAGATGCCACCTAACACTTATCAGATTGCTCATATGACAGAAAAAGAAAATGACATGCTAGAGGGAATGTGGAAACATTGACATTAATTCATTATTGATGGAGTTGTGAACTGGTCCAACCATTCTGTAGAACAATTTGGAAGTATACCCAAATGGCTAAAAAAACTGCACATACCTTTTGACAAAAGAATACCACTACTAGGTTTGAATTCCCCCAAAAAATAAAAGGAAAAGACCTATCTATAAAAATATTTGTATCATCTCTTTTTGTGGTGTCAAAGACTGGGAAATTGAGGAGGATGCCCATCAATTGGGGAATGGCTAAACAAGTTGTGATATATCTTTGTGATGGAATCTTATTGTGATATAAAAATGATAAATAGGATCATTTTAGTAAAAACTGGGAAGATATATAAATGGATACCAAGTGAAATGAGCAGAACCAAGAGATAATTTTGCACAGTAGCAATAATATTATAAGGATGATCAATTGTGAAAGACTTAACTACTCAGATCAATTCAAAATTCCAAGAACGATCCAAAGGACATATGATTAAAAAAAATTCTATCCACCTCCAGAGAGTACTGATGAACTCTGAGTGCGAATTTTAGGATAATTTTTAAACTTCATTTCTTCTTTTTTTCTTTTTTTTTTTTTGCAACATGGTTAATGTGAAATATTATTTGCATGGTTTCACATATATAATTGATAACATATCACTTGTTTTCTCAGTGGGTGGGAGAGAGGATTAAGGGAGAAAGAGTTTGGAATTCATTTTAAAGAATGTAAAAATAAATTATATATGCATATGTATATATATATATATATATGTATATCTTTATCTATCTATCTGTCTCTTTATCTCATAGGATTAAATTTAGCAAAACAGCAAAGGATCTATGTGGAACTGGGGTTACAAAATTTCCTTCAAATCAATAATATTCCTCATAGCATACAAATCAACTTGGAATTTGGGTCCAGGTAGATGCCCCTTCTACCTGGTTCCTTCTCTGATTCCTTTGTCTAATACTCCTAACTATGTTGTACATTCCTTCTGGAAACTATTTAAAGTCTTTGGGGAGAATGGAACAAATCAACTCCTGAAAGTGCTTTAACTAAATATCTTTGGAAGAATTAATTTTAAAAATACTATATAGGAGATATGATATTGGTACAAGTAATTTGCTGATTTTTAAAAGTCTGCACCATACATTTTGAGAACAGTCCCTACTCAAAGACATAAACCTAAGATAGAGGATCCTAGATAGCTTGAGTATCTTGATAGGGAATGACAGGAAAAGGGTATGTTTATTCTTACCTATCTGCACTTACTCTACACCTCCAGCTTCCTTCGGGTCAGCATTTCCTGCCTGTCTTAGAAGAAAGAACCTTCACAAAACTCCCCAACAAAAACAGTTTATTTAGCTTTTTCTCCCTGCAGAAATAGATTTGGGTTGTTAATGAAAAACAAGCTTGAATTCTTGCTCCCCATCTTAAAACCTCTAGATCACAATGAAAATCAGAACATTCTGAGGGACCTCATTTTCATTATGTAAATATCATTCCCTCTCTTCTGTCAAGTAGATACTGCAGGGATCATCAAGACAATATTTTCTTTGACTTTTCTCTTTCTTCTTGGAATTTTAAAGGCAAAAGTCAATGAAATTGCGCTACTGGTTTCTGAAATGCCTTCTCTGACATCTAGGAAATAACTGATCATATTTCACTAAGTAAATATTTTTTTATATTAGCTGCAATTGAATTTTCATGGATTCTTTATAAAATTGACCTTGTGTTTTCATATCATTCTGATTCCTTAAGTTTTAAAGTGTTAAAACAATTAATCTTACAGGAGTAGGAAATCATCTAAAAATTACTGCCAAAGTTGAATGTGAAGCATAATTTTTTATTTTTTCTTCCGTTTAATAATATTTTATTTTTTCCAATTACATGTAAAGATAGCTTTCAACACTTACTTATATAAGATTTGATTTCCATTTCCCTCTCCCCTCTCTTTTTCCCCTCCCCAAGATGGCAAACAATCTGATATAGATTATACATGCACAATCATATTAAACATGTATTCATATTAGTCATCTTGTGAAAGAAGAATCAGAACAAAAGGGGAAAATCACAAAAAAAGGGGAAAAAATGCTTTGATCTGCATTTTGACTCCATAGTTCTTTCTCTGGATGTGATAGGATTTTCTATGATGAATCTTTTGGAATTGTCCTAATTATAGCTGAGAAAAGCAAAGTGTATCAAAGGTGATCATCACAAAATGCTGTGTACAATGTTCTCCTGGTTCTTTTCACTTCACTTAACATCAGTTCAGAAGCATCATTTTTAAGAAGGCCATGTTACTATATTCATTATGATTTTTAAAATGTAACTTGTCTGCCTGGGCTTGCCTGCTTGTATTTGACTTTTCCTAACTCCATTTGAGGCTTTCTGTATGCTAGGATGATTTGCCATTTCCTTCTCTAGATCATTTTACAGATGAGGAAATTGAGACAGAGTTAAGTGACTTAGCAAGGTCACACAGCTAGTAAGTATGTGAAGCCAGATTTGAACTTAAGAAGATAAGTCTTCCTGATTTCACGCCTAGCGCTTCATTTACTATGCCATGTTTATTTTAGTTAAAGGCATCTTTGACTCTTTTTTAAAAAATGCATATGATTTAATTCATTTCTTTTGAAGAAAGATGATCTAAGAGCATCTTCACTGTGAGGTTGTTTTTTGTTGTTTTTCCTTTATCCCTTTGTGGCTCATATGCATTGCCAGCTTACACCTAACCTTGGAAAGGATTGAGGAATAGGCAGCTCCAGCAAAGGAAAGTCCCAAAACAGTAATAATCATTTAGGTCACCTTTGACAGGGCTTTTGTGAAAAATAAAGTATTTTTTCAAACATATCTACACATAGGCCATGTCTACAGACATGATTGACAATTTCAGTCTAATGTAGTTATCATTTTATGTAGACAATATAAAACTGCATTGGAATTATGCACTACGTTGTAAGCAGCAGCAATCAATAGTTAGTTTGACTGTGTTGTTTATTCAGAGGCATTTGTTGTTGCACTATCTAGAGAATTATATCTGATCTGGAGAAGCATTTCTTCAAATCTAGCCTCAGGCACTACTGTACGACTCTGGGCAAATCAGTTTTCCCTTCTGAAAACAGGGTTAATAAGTGTACTCACCCCTCAGGATGGTTGAGGTTCAATTAAGATAACAATTGACAAGTGTTTTATAAATGTTAGCTATTTTTGTTCCAGCTTTGCTCAATTAAATAGAGGGTGGAAAACAATTAATTATTACGCTTGGGCACAGTAATTTCCATTTTGAAGAGCAAGTTTTTAGTTAGGTAAAGATGGTACTAAATGACCTTTCCAATTGCCTTATTCAAATGTCCTTTCTTGCTCTGTCAGTTTATAATAGCTAATGCAGCTGGTGACACAATGGATAGAGTGCTCAGCCTAGAGTTAGGATGTTCAAATCCCACCTCACATACTTGTTAGATGTGTGATCCTGGGCAAGTCATTTAACTTTTGTTTGCCTTTCTTTCCTCAACTACAAAATAATAGCACCTACCTTGCAAGGATTGGGGGAATCAAATGAGATATTTATAAATCCCTACTGGTACAAAATAGATGCCATATAAATGCTTATTCCCTCCCCATAGCTTTAAAAGAAATATAAATATCTATAATGGATTGTTATTGTGCTATAAGAATGAACAAATGAGGAATTTAAGGAAACCTAGGAAGACTTATATGAACTCATGTAGAATAAAATAGACATAATTAGGAAAACAATATATACAATGACTATAACAATTTAAACAGGAAGGACATAACAATTGGTGAAGTCCTGAGTAACTTGGTGCGGTTGGTAGAGAAAGAATGACGTATTGATAGAATTGTCCCACCTTCTGTGGAGGTTGTGGATGGCCCCTTCTTTCTATGTCCAGTCAGAAATCCGACTTACTTCAACTTACATCAAATCCCTATAAATCTGCCCATGGCTTGTGCCATCTTTGTTGAGCTCCTTTTGGGTAACAGCCCTCCATAACATTCTCCCTTATATTTGTTCCCTCTCCCTTCCCCATGCTACATGGTGTGTCTCCTCTAATCCCATTGGTTGTCATTTTCCATCTCAAAGAGGACCAAAATGACATTGCTATATATATTCTGTGGCTGATTAGACCAATATGAGCTTGGAGTGCTCTACCACAAGTCGGACACAAATAGTCCTTATGAAATTTGGAGTGCTTCTCTAACTTTGAGCATCTCACATTTCTTCTGAGCTAATTCAATTTTGCTTTGCTCATAGAGCACAGCACCTTCTCCGATGAGGGCACACCATGCTGGACGGTTCTGTACCAGTGACTCCCACATCATACAATCAGTTCTAAAGTTCTTAAGAGAAACCTTGAGGAATTAGTGAAAAAAACTCAAATGAAGGTGGCTTAGCTGTACCAGACCTAAAACTATATTATAAAGCAGTGGTCATCAAAATCATTTGGTACTGGCTAAGTTGATCAGTGGAATAGGTTAGATTCATAGGACAAAATAGTCAATGACTATAGTAATCTAGTGTTTGACAAACCCAAAGACCCCAGCTTTTGGAATAAGAACTCACTATTTGACAAAAACTGCTGGGAAAATTGGAAACTAGTAAAGCAGAAATGAGACATTGACCCATAACACTCTGTACCAAGATAAAGTTGAAACGGGTTCATAATTTAGACATGAAGAGTAATATTATAGGCAAATTAGAAGAACAAAAGATAATTTACCTTTCAGAGCTCTGGAGAAGGAAGGAATTTGTGGCCAAAGAACTAAAGTACATTATTGGATACAAAATGAATAATTTTGATTATATTAAGTAAAAAGTTTTTATACAAACAAAACCAATGCAGACAAGATTAGAAGGGAAGCAATAAATTGGGAAAAAATCACATTCAAAGGTTTGGATAAAGGCTTCATTTCTAAAATATATAGAGAATTGACCCAAATTTATAAAAATTCAAGCCATTCTCCAATTAATAAATGGTCAAGTAATATGAACAGATAATTTTCAGATAAAGAAATTGAAACCATTTCTACCCCCATGAAAAGGTACTCTAAATCACTATTATCAGAGAAATGCAAATTAAGACAACTCTACTTCTACACACTTCTCAGATTGGCTAAGATGACAGGAAAAAATAATGACATGTTGGAGGGGATGTGGGAAAACTGGGACACTAACACATTGTTAGTGGAATTGTGAACTGATCCAGCCATTCTGGAGAACAATTTGGAGCTATGCCCAAACAGTTATCAAACTGCATACCCTTTGATCCAGCAGTGTTCCTACTAGGCTTATATCACAAAGAGATCTTAAAGGAGGGAAAGGGACCCACATGTGCAAAAATGTTTGTCACAGCCCTTTTTGTAGTGGCAAGAAACTGGAAACTGAGTGGATGCCATCAGTTGGAGAAATGGCTGAATAACTGATGGTATATGAATGTTATGGAATATTATTGTTCTATAAAAAACGACCAGCAGGATGATTTTAGAGAAGCCTGGAGAGATTTACATGAACTGATGCTGAGTGAAATGAGCAGGACTAGGAGATCATTGTACATGGCAACCGAGAGATTATATGATGATCAGTTTTGTTGGACGTGGCTCTCTTCAACAATGAGATGATTTAGGTCAGTTACAATGGTCTTGTGATGAAGAGCCATCTGCAAGCAGGGAGAGCACTGTGGGAACTGAGTGTGGATCATAACATAGTATTTTCATTCTTTTTGTAGTTTTTTGCTTGCATTTTGTTTTCTTTGTTATTTTTTCCTTTTTGAACTGATTTTTCTTGTACAGCATGGTATTTGTGAAAATATGTGTAGAAGAAATACATATATTTAACATATATTGGATGACTTGCCATCTAGAGGAGGGGGTGGGGGAAAGGGAAGGAAAAAATTAGAACACAAGGTTTTGCAAGGGTGAATGTTGTAAATTATCCATGTATATATTTTGAAAATAAAAAAGCTTTAATTAAAAGAGAGAGAGAGAGACTTTGAGAGTGGTCTTGTATCACTTTTTCTGACCACCTTGTGAGCACTTGCTATGTGTGAGTTTTCCATAAAATAATCTTTTTGGCAAGTGTACATTTGGCATTTGAACAATGAACAACCTAATATGCCTTGTTATGTCTCTCCTCTCATTCCCCTTCATGTCTCTTTCTCCTTTTATCTAACTGTAGATTTGACCTGTCAGCTAAGGACATACACCAACCTTGTGGGATGTTCCCTTTCTTCTAGTTATTTGTGAGTTCCATTAGGGAACTTGTCTTTTCCCTCATTAATGAATCCCTTGCTAACTATACACTCTCCCAAATCTATTTCACATTTACTTCTCCTGGTGTCTATTAATCTCTTTGTTTTGTCTGTAACTTCTCCTAAATAACCCACCTTTTGCCAAAGAGAATGGCCACTGTGAATTCTTCACATGACTAAACTCCAACATTTGGCGCCTACAATATTATCATTTGGTGCTAAATCTCAACGACATCATTTGGAACCAGCAATTGCTTTTAATTCACATCATTTGGTGCCAAATTGCAAACCTAAATCATATCAAAAATGAAACTGGATCATTGTATAATTATATTAACTAAGCTTGAATTGGAAAAGAAAATACAACTCCAACCATTCATAGGTATGGAGGAGGGAAGATCTATCTATAGATGTGGAATATTTTTTATTTCATGAGACATTGTTGATTTAAAGATTAGTTTTACTAATTTCTCCTTTTTTATCTCTATTATGTGGAGAAGTTTTAAAAACCTGTGTACTCCCAATCTGGATAAAACATCTTTTCCCAAGAAAAAGTCATTATAGAGATTGTGTACCTCATGACCTTCTTATCACCAACACCATCTTCCATTACTTTAAATAACACAATAAAATTTCATGGATGCATCCTTGCAGCAAACATTAGCATTTAATAGACCATGTCACTGTAAAAAGAGAAAGACAAGATGTGAGAGTAATAAAGTTGTGATGCAGACTGCTTAACTGATCATAGATTTATCCTGTCTAAGCTAAGATTGCATTCTCAGAGAGATGGGACAGCTCTGTTGTAACTACTAGGCTGCTTTTGTGCTGGAGAGCAGATGCCACAGAGATGGTCTGGGGTAGGGAGGTAAGGCTGGGACCAGGCTGAAGAACGGGTCTATACAGGCTCATGTTGTTGGAAACAGCTCTGTGGAAAGCTCACTGTGTAGTACCAGGCATTTTGCCAGACAAAGTGGATAGAGGCTGAGGGAGCTCTGAGGTAGCCCTAAAGGCCTTGGGCAGAAATGCTGAGGAGTTTGTCTCATTTCCAATTACTCAGGTCCTATGCTGTAAGGATAAGAGAGGGGTCTTTCTTAGATTTAACCCCTCTGAGGGCTCTTGGTGGAAACAATACAAACCCCAAGTCTGAAGAAACATTCATGCTAATGGTAGTTGCTGGTTCAGACAATGGTCTAGACCTCCCTGTGGAGATGTCATCCTGGAGAATGGGGTCAGTGGAAGAGCCTGCCATCTCCTGAGTCCAGCCACTTGGAAACATCTTTCATGTTCTTTAATAGTTGCCAAGAACTCCTGATTAGGCCTTATCACTTAGGGAAAATGCTTCAGGGGCCTGATTAGTGGGGTGATGATAGAGATCCTTATGTGAGCTAGGGGATTGGTTGGAGAAGAATCTTTCTACGTAGAGGCTATTTTCTTAGTACCCCCCCCCCAAATGAAACCCAGACCTGATGGGCCAACAGCTAATAGCTGGGATGGAAATTGTGAAGCAGTCTGCTTTCTAGGGTTCTCTGAGCTATGTGAGAAAAGAATAGATCTCAAAGGCTTGAAAAAATGAAACTCCATCTCTATACCCCATGACATCCCTAAACTTGGGAAAGAAGTGACCTTAAATGTCCTGCCCTTTTTTGGAAGGCTCAGAAACCTAGATACCACTTGAGAAGCAAGAGCTTGTATGCATTCCCATGGATATCAAGACTTCCTTGGAAGATGATAGAGCAAAACTGACCTCATATTTGGGAGGGGCAAGATCCTAGAGTGGGATTTCATATTCAACTGGCAGATGCTGGTAGAGTAAACTCTGTGGATAAATTGTGATGCCTGAGCTCAATTTTGTCACCCTCTATAGTACCACCGATTTTGTTGTCTCATTATCCCCAAAGAATCAATGTCTGGAGTCTGAGACGATGGAGGCAGTCCAGTGGTTAGGGAGTAGTCCTTATCTATTTGGTTGACTTTGGTAAATAACTTTTCAGTGTGGTCTTTTTTGGGACCCATAGCCAAAATCTCTGCCTGGGACTTGAGACTTAGAACTATATAAACATGCAAATCCCTGATTTGGTAAGAGGAAAGCTTTATATAAAATGTATTATGCAGTGTCTATTTCAGATATAGTAGAATAATTAATTTGAGTCAGAGTGACAGTTAAATAGCCCTGCTTGTATCCAGTAATTTATCTAATTGTGTTTTATTAAATGACTATGTAGGAACATCATGCATCTATTACTGGAATTGTGAAATTAATAATAATATATGCTGCCTTGCATTGATTTAGCATAACCTAATCTCAAAATTATTTGTATTCAGACTTCTCCCAAGATATGTAAAAGGGACCTTCAAACCTTGTACTAGCACTCAAGATACCAAATGCATATTAAATGTGGAACATAATTTCCCTCTATGAAATATTCTATGCTCTAGAAAATGCAAAAGATTCAAATGACTTAGAAGAGCCAAAGAACAGATGCAAAAAGTCAAATTATTCAAACATCACACTACCAGCCCCCCATCCCCACCAGATTGCTGTGTTGAACTTGATTTTTTCAGCAAGGTAGAACATCGAAATTTCTCTTTCTCATAAATTAGTCCCTCATAGATTCCTTGATTTTCCCTGTCCCAAAGTTCATTGATATAGCACTCTCTCCTTATTGATGTAAATGAAGTCCTGTCCTTTGTGAGGTATGAGTGAATTTGTTGAAAGGAGAAAGGAACTTCTTAAACTTCAAGTCTTCAAACTCTGAGTTGCTTCAAGCACTTCTGGCTTACAGCTTTAAGAAGGAAGATGGAAGAAGCCAACCCCTCAAGCTGCTGAAGGAAAACACTCTGGGAAAACATGGTAAGAACTGTTAGCTCTATCATGTCCTTTCTCTCCAGTTTGCTACACTACTAATCATGGGGAATTTCCTCTTGAGTAAGATCAAGGACTCTTTTGATTACTACCAAGTTACCTTACTCTCTGTGAAAGAGTTCCTTTGCTTTGTATTTTTTGGTATATATCATTCCTACAAATAACTTCTCCAATTCCTTTTTGCTATCAATTTGGATAAACGGTTTGGTTTTCTTTGCTATTTATTATGTGTTTATATTATGTGATATTGGTGGGAAAGGGGTCAGGCATTGGATATAGAGCTTGAGAGTGTTCCTTTTCTCCAAATAATGAAAAAACAATCAGAAGTTAAAGTAAATCTGATCATATCTCCTAGACTGATCAGATTTAAGGGAATATAGATAAAGGAATCCTAGCCCAGGATTCTCTCTCTGAGAAGAACAAAGGGATGTCTGGACCCAATTTCTAGTTTCCCTTGGTGGCAGGAATTAAAGTGTCCTTTGGAGGGAAGTTGTTGTTGTTCATCCTTTGTTCTCAAGAGAACCAAAGACATCATAGGGGGTTTGTCTTGATTTTTGAGTGTACTGGATTTAAATGAAGCAGAATTCTGCCTCTTATCAAGCTACATATGGATATTCCTTGCAACATGGTTTTCTCTATATATGCAGAGCCTGCTTTCCTATGCACTAAATGAATGAATATTTAAATTTGGCATGGGTGGAGGAAATAAATATCTTTTAAAAGATTAAAGGGAAAAGATTACTTGTGTTCACTTACTATTAATTAGTTCAGCATCTGACTTTATTGTAAAATTCTAAGACTGACCAGAGATCTTAATTACCTTAGTTACATTGCATGAGTTGGAACTTTTATGTAAACTGTAGAGGGGAAATAGGTAATTTAATGTGTTTATTATTGTTGAGAATACTACCCAGGCTAGGGCATCCTAGGTAGCTAGGCAGGATAGCTAAGGTAGCTATCATCCAACCTAGATATCATCAATGATTCTCTCACACTCCCTAACTTTTCTTATCTAAATGTTTCCAAGGTCTGTCGATTTTAGCTTTGTAATATTTCTCCTATATGCCCCATTCTCTTCTGTGATACCACTATCATACAGGGGCAAATCTTGGGGAACTACCAATTCAATAAACATTTATTACTAGGTGCCAGGCATTGTACAAATTGCTGGGGTTACAAATAAGAAAAATAAAGATAGTCCTTGCCCTCCAGGAGCTTACAATATAATGGAGGAAGACAATGTGCCAAAAGAAGTTGAAAAGAGGGAAAGGATACTAAGGGAGTAGAAGATTCTGTCAAATTGAAATCAAAGAAAATTGCTAATGGAAAATGGAGAGTTACCTTTAAAGTTCTACAGTGTCAAAAAATGAAGGCTTTAAAAAGAATTTATCGTTCCATACCTCCATTCAGAAGAGAGAGACAACTAAGACAATTGAGACAATGCTAAGAAAAAATGAGTCAATCAGCAGGGTGATGAGATTTCAGGTGATCAGCTTATCAGATATGATGTTTCCAGGAATCAAAACCAAGCAGAGCAACTTATGGATACTTGCTGATGTATACTTTCTCTGATTTTTGGTTTGCTATTGATTTCAATAAATTGTTTTATTAACTATTCACTATTAGTTCAGTCATATCTAACTCTTCATGAACCCATTTGAAGTTTCTTGTTAGAGATAACTGGAGTAGTTTCTCCAGATCATTTCTTTCTCCAGATCATTTTACAAATGAGGAAACTAAGACAGACAGAATTAAGGGATCTGCCCAGTCACACAGCTGGTCACACAGCCCAGATTTGGACTCAGGAAGATGAGTTTTCCTGAAGGTCAGATACTACTGTATCTTCTAGCTGCCCTTATTATTCACTATGTGTGTTCATTATGGAATTAGCATATGGTGAGAAATGAATTAGGCCTTGCACATTTATGTACACATAGACACACATATATATTTGGAATGGATCTTTCCCCATTAAAGGATAGTAACCAAATAGCAACTTGAACATAAAAATTATTACTCCCTAGACCAATAATATTTAAGGAAGCAGCTAGATATAATTCTAGCCTAGTGTTTCCTCTCTCTGAGAAGAGTAGAATAGCCCACCTCTCATCCAAATTTCCTGCTTTTCCTCCCATCAGGAATCAACATTTCCCACAGAAAAAGGTGGGAAGGTGGTGATGATGGTGGAAACTAGAGAGATCTCTTCTTCCTTCCTATGAGTCACATCTACAAAAACCCCTGTGGACACACATAATCCATTTTGAACTTTTACTTGGCTCAAATTACATTCATGAATTAATGGAAGAGGAGAAGACTTTTCAGTGACCAAGTTCTAAAGGGCAATCTGATTTACAAAATGTTTTAAAATTCATAACAATATCCTTCCTGGACAGAGTCAGGACATTTTCTTTAATTCCTTTCAAAAAACTTCCTGAAGTAGGAAATTGGGAGCTACTCCAGTGTATCTGTGACTGACATATTACAGTTAACATGTTATAAGAATATTTGATTATCAATAATCCAACTCATAAATATGTTAAATAAGTGCAGACTAAAAAATGTGAAGAGTTCAGATTTAATTGCCAATTGATCCATAAAATGAGCTGTTTGCCTGCTAAATTATCACTTCCAGACTTTACTGATAGTCATTCTTTCATTTTATGCACAAAGCAGATCTGCAGTTTTATAGAGGGAAAAGTGAGCTTTAACTTAGAATTTGTCCCTATGTCCTACTTCTATCATCCTTAGCAGTCAGTTCCTGAGAAGTCAGTGCAATTAGTTATTTCCTTATTTTTATCTAAAATTAATCCTACTTAAAATCAAGAACTCCTTCCTCACTATTCCTAAAAATAAGAATCGAATTGTTTATATCCTTCTGAAATGTTTTATCCCCAAAGAAAGATTTCAAAATCACAGGAAAGTCACTTTTGAAAAGGGCACAATAGTGAGAGTTGTAGATTGCCAAAATATTTCAGGGAGAAATTTCCATTTCGTTCTAATTGAAAAACTCTACATTGAGATAAGGCAGCATATAGACAGCAGTCATGGGATCAGAGACACTAGAAGGCATCTCCAAGACTAAGTAAACCAATCCCTTTCTTTATGAATAAGGAAACTGAGGTTCAAGAAGATTATACAGGTAATATGTGATAGGAGCAAAATTAGAATCCAACATTTCTAATTCTGGAACCATTCCTTTTTCCCACTATACCACATTATTTTTATCCAGTAGTGAAATGTTCAATTTTCAGAATTCTTTCCACTTACAAGATTCCTTAAATTTATCTAAAGCTTCTGGGACAACAGGCAATGATAATTGAAATTGAGGTTCTGATAGCTTTAAAAGTCATAGCCCTCCAAAAATACATTTTTTATATTTTATTTACATTTACATTGTGATTAAAATGAATGATTATCTCTTGGATATCTTTGGTCATTTCATCTTCTAGGGCAGATTAATTCAGTTCAGGTGTAGTAGACAGACCATACATACCTCATCTTCAAATTTCATACAGACATTATTCTTATTCATGTGAAGTTGTTGAAATTGAGAAAGAGGGGACTCCAAAAGTTTGGAGTCCCAGACTGATAACACTAAATGTCTCAAAAGAATTTGCAGGTTTGAACCCATCTCCTTACCTAAAGGGCAAAGCTTTATTGCAATAGTAACACATTACAAAGCAGACTGAATTGTAAGGAAATTCAGCAGAAAAACAGAAGCAAGGAGATACATTTATCCAGCTTTCAATCTATGGTTTATAGGCAGGAAGAAATGGTTTCTGAAATTTCATTGTACCATTGGCATGTTAATTCTATGGCCCAAGAGTAGGGCTAGGGAGTAGTCTCTGGAATCCGATTCTCACTGACCACATCCTCAGTCAGCAATGAACTGAGGAGTGGCTCTGGAACTTGGTTCCCACTGACAAGACTATCAGTTATCAATGAAATGGGAAATAATCTATTCAGAATCAGATTGTTGTTCTTAGATTGGAAATTGTAGGAACTCTTTGAGGCAGATTCCAAAACAAAAAGATTTAGGATTTCCTGATTTTTTGTTAGAATGTTATGCCAAAGTTCCCTTTTAATGTTGTGACCCAGTTTCTCTAATGGTCCTATTTAGTTATTCTGCCTTAAGTTATAACCTTTCCCTCTTAATGTTTGAGATAAAGGTTTTATAGACATTTCTTCTTAATGTTTGGCAAGATAAGGGTTTATCCATTTTAGATGTCATTAGAATATCAATAACCTCCCTCCTTTAGGTTATCCCCACCTAGGTACCTTCATTATGTCATTGTTCTTGTTATTCTATAAAAAGCTTGCTGCCCCGATAGTCGGGGCTAGACTCTTTGAGATGATAGTCTCATCTGGCCCTGGGATCAACCATGGATCCATTGCTCCCAGTATTTCTCTCCATTTAATAAACTTTTGAATTGGTCTCTAATCTCTTGCCTTGCTGAGTTTCTTCGGCATTACAAGAACAGAAGGCCCCCTAAAATCAGAGGACATACTACACAAAGTTATCTTACAAAACTCTTCTGTTGAGTAACAGGATATTTCTGGGACAACTGATATAGTTTTTATATGAAGAGATAACACAGACATGCAGATTAACTCCACATTTTGCATTTTAAAAAGATGTCCTCTGAGTGATAGGAGAGTTCTGATGATTTGGTTCATAATACAATTTTCCTGTCCTATAGGATTGGAGTACATGGCAGAAGTCCCCAGCACTGCTCCAGTGCTCTTGGGGAGGATGGCTATCACCCAGAAGATTGATCCAAGTCTGATTACTAGTAGATGTATCTCAAGAGTTGTTTGTTTTTCTTGTGCAGCATGATAATTATATAAGTATATATATATATATATATATATATATATATATGTGTGTGTGTGTGTGTGTGTGTGTGTGTGTGTGTGTATATAACACATATTTTTAATATGTTTAATATATATTGGATTACTCTCCATCTAAAAGAGGGGGTAGGGGGAGGGAGGGAAAAATTTTGGAACACAAGGTTTTGCAAGGGTTGAAAAAATATCCATGCATATGTTTTGAAAATAAAAAGCTTTATTTAAAAAAGGAGGAATATTTTATTTTTTTACTTTATTTTTTTTCTCTCTTTTTTTTAAATTTTAATAGCCTTTTATTTAAAGATTATATATATGGGTAACTTTACAGCATTGACAATTGCCAAACCTCTTGTTCCAATTTTTCCCCTCCTTCCCCTCTCCCTCTCCCCCAGGTGGCAGGATGACCAGTAGATATTAAATATATTAAAATATAAATTAGATACACAATAAGTATACATGACCAAACTGTTATTTTGCTGTACAAAAAGAATCAGACTCTGAAATATTGTACAATTAGCTTGTGAAGGAAATCAAAAATGCAGGTGGGCAAAAATATAGAGATTGGGAATTCAATGTAATGATTCTTAGTCATCTCCCAGAGTTCTTTCTCTGGGCGTAGCTGGTTCAGTTCATTACTGCTCCATTGGAAATGATTTGGTTCATCTCATTGCTGAGGATGGCCAGGTCCATCAGAATTGGTTATCTCCTGGCCCTGCTCGTTTCACTCAGCACCAGTTTGTGTAAGTCTCTCCAGGCCTTTCTGAAATCATCCAGTTGGTCATTTCTTACCGAACAATAATATTCCATAATATTCATATACCACAATTTATTCAGCCATTCTCCCATTGATGGGCATCCACTCAGTTTCCAGTTTCTGGCCACTACAAAGAGGGCTGCCACAAACATTCATGCACGTACAGATCCCTTTACCTTCTTTATGATCCCTTTGGGATATAAGCCCAGTAGTAACACTGCTGGATCAAAGCGTATGCACAGTTTAATAACTTTTTGAGCATAGTTCCAAATTGCTCTAAAGGAGGAATCTTTTAAAAAGAGTTGTTTGGACAGGGTAGAATCAAGACAAAATATAAAAAACTTATAGAGAATTCCAGCCCACTGCTTTCTGTTCAGATTAATTTTAAATATAAACTCCTTCCAAATTATAAATTCATTTATTTAGACTTAGGAAGGATTTTAGAGGCCATTAAGTCAAACTCCCTCATTTTAGAGAAGAGGAAACTGAGTCAGAGAGAGGTTAATTGACTTGCTTGTGTTACACAAGTAGAAAAAGTCTGAGATGGTATTTGAACTTCATTCTTCCTAACTCCAAATCCTGTATCTATCTTTTGAGCTATCTACCTGCCTTTCAGTTAAATTTCTGAAATGTGGTCTTAGTTGTTCCATGAAAGTATCTTGTTAGTCTTTTATTGGAGCAGCTAAGTTGGGGATGGTGGATGAATGCCAGCCCTGAAGTCGGGAAGATTCATTTTCCTAAATTCAAATCTGGTCTCAGACACTTACTAGCTCTGTGACCCTGGGTAAATCTCTTAATCCTTTTTACCTCAGTTTCCTCACCTATAAAATGAGCTGGAAAAGGAAATAACAAACCACTTCAGTATGTTTGCCAAAAAAAATCCAAACCCACAAAAACCACAAATGGGATCACAAGGTAAAATACAACTGAACATATACATATCTTTTATGTTTAGCATTTCTTTTGAGTGTAGAAATAAATTTTATAAATGCAGGAATAAACTAAACTGATTCATATTATATACTTATTATACTTTATTATCCTTTTAAAAGAGAAGTCCTAGGTGTAAGTCATAACCTAAGCTTTAAGTAAAATATTCTGCATGTCACCTGGGTAGGATTTAAAAAGCTGAAGAGTGAGAACAGAAAACCTAGAAACCAAGTTCCCCAGGAATGAACCTAGTCCAGACCATTCCTGAGTATAGAACAAAGTCAGTACAGTATTCCAGTTCCCATGACCTCAGCTAATGAGTGTCTATAGCTACATTTCAACTCAAGTCTTCTTCACTCCAGGCCTAGTATCCTATTTATTGTGCCATCTAGCAGCTCCATAGGACTGAAGCATATTATTTGTCCACTGAAAGAGGTGATCATGTCAGCTGATGTTAAAAATAAACAGAAATTCACATACATACAAACATTCAATAATCATGAAAACTAGGGAAAAACAGCGTGGTACTTTGAAATGAACCCTGGATTTGAAATGAACTCTGGATTTGAAATGAACTCAGAAGATCTGTATTAAAATTCTCTATTTTACTTCCTTTGTGACTTAGAGCTTAGTCAATATCCCAGCTGAACAAATTCCTCTTTGTATTTTAGTTGACCAATATAAAATGAATAGTTTGATGTAGATGTTAGGCAACAGCACAAGAATGATACACACCTAGTACTTCCCATTTTTTTTATAACAGCTGAGCAAAGAACTTAAATAAGAATGGTATCTGAAGGATGAAATCACGATATTTTTTGCTCTACTAACCATCTGAAGAACAGAATAAATTCTTTGTTCTAAAAAAAAAAAACAAAGGAAGAAAAGCACTTGATTGAAATTCGAATCACAGAGCTTGCCTGTCATTCCTAGAATAATCCATTTGTAAAATAACAGGAGAATATAATAATTTTAAGCACTTGAAGTTCCTATATGCTTGAGAAATTTATGTGTTCAGATAAACTACCAAACAAATCTTTCAAGAGCCAGAAGAAGAAAGATTGTTTTGGTTTAAGAGAAGAAACACTACAGCTAGGTTAGGAATTTTTCTTTAAGCAAAAGGAGAATAAAGGAAGATTAAAAAAAATTGAGCAACATTTTATTTTCTGTATGTTAATACAGTCTGCTAGTACATGAGCAGCCTTTCATTAGCCAAGGGTATATGCTTGTATTTTACAGAAACTTGACACTTTTACCCAATTTATTTTTAAGGCCTTGCTTTGAGATTTTTGGTTATACTTAAATTTCATGTAGTCACTCAGTTGTGGTTTTCTTGAATCAGATTTTATACATGAAAATTTCTATTATGAAAATTTCAAAACTATTGAAAAGAACTTTAGCTTTTTGATTTAGTAGAAATCCTAGTATGAAATAGGAAAATTTCTAATTTAAAAAATTAGAAAAAAATAGAAAAAGTGTTTGAAATCTTTTGTTGTTGTTTTGCTTTGGATAAATATATTAATATTGTATTTTCTAATAGAAGTCCAGAATGTCTGCATGATTTAAATCTCTGAGAATATGAATGGTCTGTCCATATAGTATTCAGATGAAAATGGCATATGAAGTTCAATGTTTTGCAATATCTATAGCTTGTCTAAAAGGGAAAAAAAACTGTTTACTTTCAATTAGTTTTAATGGGACATGGGATATTTACCTGAACCAGAAATATATTCCAATACTATGGTCTTATATATTCTTCCTTTGAATATGTCATTTTTCCCTTTCTTTCCACTGTTATTACTTGGTCACACCCTCATTATTTTAGGCCCAAGTGCAAGAGTCTTTTATCTGACCTCCAGTTTAGTTGTTTTTCCTTCATTCCACAGGTTGATACCAACCTATATTTTCATCTTATTATTATACCCCCAAACTACTGATTCTTAGACTTCAGTTGCTCCTCCCCTCCAATCTAACTGGCTGAATATTACCAGCTTAAATTTCCTAAAACACTGATTTTGTCCCTACTTCAATGGATTCTCATTTCTAACAAGATAAGGTCCAAAGTCTTTAGCTTCTCTTATATGTTTTTCCACAAGTTAGCCCTAAACCATCCCTGATATCTGTCTTTCTTTATCTGTCAATTAAAATTTTTTGTATTCAAGAATTAGTTCAAATGCCAAATCTTCTGGATAGCTTTACTTGATCTTTCCAGATGACAGCGTTCTTTTCTACTTCAAATTTTATTAGAAAACCTTGAGTAGATTTTTTCCTCTGCCTCTATCACACTTGTGTAAATGCTTATTAATTACTTGAATAGATTTTTATATCCTATTTTTAAATTGTAAATTCCTTCACACTAATAAGTATATCTTAATATTTGTCATGGAATCTTACACCTAAGAGTTAATAAATGTGTTTCTTCCTTCCCCTCTAGCTTATAAATCTTCAGCATCCTTCTGAAAACATATATCTCTTACATGAAGTCTTCTCTTATCCACCTTCCTGAAATGATCTCTCCTTTAATCAATGACAATATTTGTTATCTATGCTGCTTATTTATTTTTGTTATCTATGATGCTCATTTATTATTTACTGCCTTATATTTTTAGTGGACTAATATCTGTCTCGATTGCAAATTCCTTTAAGACAGAAACAGTATACATATAACCAACAAATATCTTTGTAGAGGCAACATTTTTTTTAAACTCATTGTTCTTTTTACTCCCTGCTCTGCAGAGGAAAAAGGAAGAACTCATTTTTTCCAAAACTCCACTGAGTAGCCTTAAGGGATGTCATCTTTCCTTTGGTCTTCCCTTCTGCTCTCTACCAACTCATCTTCTACCAGTGGTTCTCAAACTTTTGTTTTCAGTATCTTTATCCTATTAAAAATGATTGAGGATCTCTCCAAAGAGTTTTTGTTTATCTGGATTATATTTATAGACATTTACCATATTAGAAATAAAAACTATTTTTGAATTTGTAGACCCTCTAAAAGGGTTTCAGAGATCCCCAGGATTCTCTAGACCATACTTTGAGAACCACTGTAATCTAGTCAAGGACTGGAGCTATGCCTGAGGCTCCTCAGTTCAAAGCAACTTGTATAAGCTTACTACAAATGACTTGAGCAGATTCATTCTGGGAAAACTGGCCCGAATCCACAAGAATTTCTTTCTTTGCCATTTTAAGGAAATTATAAATGGAGGTTATTAACAAAATTCACAATCATGAAATCCTTTCTTTCACGTATCACTTGTCAAGCTGTCAATTATAAAGTTCAGATAGAGATTGAGATCACTCATTTATTTAAATTTTGGATATTTCTTAACTAATGATGACAATCTTCCATTAGTTCCTTTATATACATACAAATATACAGTGCATACCATTTATAGTTGCTTTTGGATTTTATGTCATGGAAAAAAAAAAAACATTTTCAAAGTCTCATATTAAATCAGTACTAAAAGGACAAAGATACAACCAGAAGAAAGTGATTATTAACATTTGTAGACTGAGATTGAAACCAAGAATTGTATTGAAGCACTACTAGTTCTACTTTCAAAAAGAAATCATTCTCAAAGAATTTCTGTAATAAATCCAGTGGTGACTAGGGGAGACCTCAGCTGATCAATGTTTATTATAAATTTCTAGTCAATATGTCCAACATTGAACTGCTGTCACCAATTACATTTCATCTCCCCATCTGGATATTACTTTCTTGTTCTCTCAGAATGATTCTAAAAGGTCCAATTTGGTGAAAATTTCTTTCAGATTAAAACCCATGGTAGATTTCCCAATATAGTGAAGACTCAAATTTTCAAAATTCTCAGTTGAAGGATTAAACATTTTGTTCTGCCTATAGGGAAATTAGTCTGAACCAGTTACACACTTCTCTGTGTAGATCATAATGCCTAGCATAGGACACAGAAGACACTAAATAAATTTTTAAAATTGTTCTTTGCGTGATTACTTTTGGCTATTTCTGTGCCATTTGGATACAGTTCTAGTTTATTTCCATTTTTGTCAGAGATTTCTGAGTTTACAACAAATCTAAATGAAAAACATTTCATATATTCTCTAAGTTTAAAATGATTATAAATTTAATACTAAATACCAATACAACCAATTAATCTTGCTTAACACCTAATTTTATATAAATGAATTTCAATGAATAAAATGTGCAATTTTTGCCACTTACTCTAGATCTCAATCAGCATTATTTGTTTGTTTATGGTCACAATATGTAGTCTGTTCTTTGGCTTCTGCTTTGGGCTCTGCATTATTTCATGTAATAGTAATGATGGTGCCTAGCTCCATCACCCATTAATAATGTTTTTTAAGATTTCTTTACATGTTTCATACTTCTTGGTATTAATTGCATTATAATATTCCATTACATTATATATCACTATTTCTCCTATAGTTAGATATTCAGGGTGCTTCCAGTTTTTTATTTTTTATTTTTTTTGCAATTACAAATAATGCATCAGCAAGAATATTATTTAGGTATGGGGACAAGTTTTAGGGAAATTGAAAGTAAGTTTTTTATTTTCCAAACCACCTAAGAAATTTTTTGTGCATTATCATTCTTTTAAATGAATGATGTCTTGATTGTTCCAGTTCTGTTCTTCCTGAGTAATACCATGTTGTACATTCTAGACATACCATAGTGTTGTTAATAACTATTTAACATAGATATTTTTATTTCCAGTCTCAATATCTTTAAGTTACTTTCATATGGATGTTGATAGTATGGGAAAACATTCAGCTGTAAGAGACTAATATCAACAGTTATCAATGCCAGCTGCACTGATGATTTGATTCATTATAAAAAATTAATAACAACAACCAGTTTATCTGGCTTTGACAGGTTACTATTTTAAGGTTTCAGATGACTGATTTAATTATATTGAGATATTATTTGCAAACTTAGGCTTTAAAAATGAAATTAATAATATCGCAAGCACAAGGAAATGAAAAGCTGCCATATAATACTTTTTACTACAGTAACTGAGTTACTTCGTCTACACCAAGATACATTTGCTATTTTTGAAAATGAAATTAACAGATTAATTTTACAAATCCAGGGCCAATACAATTTAGGTCTAAGATAATTCTTGCTATATTAAAATATATTTGAAATACCTGAGACTTACTTCATTGGCCAAGTGAAAAGAGAAATTTTCCCAGTCACTGAGACTCATTCTCCTGGAAGAGTCATTCTCTGCTCCTTATCCTTTCTCGTCTCCTCATATCTAATCTATTCATGATGTGGTTTGAGTGGTCTAGATTGCTGGTGGTCTAGAGGTTAGTGGCAATAAGAGAGAATCCCCTTTAAATAGACCGCAGGTTCTAGGAGTGAAAGAATTCACTCATTCCCGAATTATTAGTTACAAATGAAAGTTTATTGTTAGATAAAAAATCAGTTTAACCAGAGACTGACTTCGATAGTGGCACATCTGTGGAAAAATGGAGTTTTGCATTGAGAATGCAGTTCTCAGTGGATAGAAGGGTCCTGGCAGCTGAGTAAACTACCAAGGTCCATCTGCAAAAGATTTTGTTGAAGGAAGCTGTTATATTGGGTCTTAGTGGGGACTGGGACAGCCCGAGCAAGTCAAACCCGCTGCGGGGCTGGAACAGCCCGGATCTCCTATTGGAATTAACAACACTTCAAAGGGATGCTTTTTGACCAGGATTTCTAATTGAATCAAAGGCCCTGACATCCTGGAAAGATAACTCATCTAGGGGTATATGTATATGCCTTCCCCAGGAGGAGCTGACAATCTGAAGGGGATTAAAACAGATCAAAAGGAAATAGTTTCTTAAAGGGACCACAACCTGCTTCATTTCCAAGACCTGTTGATTTTATATTTATAAGATCTGCTGTATAGGTTCTCTTCTCTGCTCTGACAAAGCTACCCTGGTGCACCCCCTCATCATCTCCAGGTGATGCTGATTGGCAAGTCTCTTCCCCGCTTCAGTCTATCCTCCATTCAGCCTTCAAAGTGATCTTGTACAAATCTGAGTATGGCACTCCTCTATTCAATAAACTCAAGTGATTCTTTATCACCTCCAGGATCCCAAATCCTTCAGAACTTTCCCCTGCCCTCTCCTTACTTTCTAGTCTTCTTACACTTACACCATCACCCTCCTCCCATACTACCATATTCTATGAGATTTAGTGACACTGATCTTTTGGTGTTCCTGGAACAAGACCCTCCATCTACCAAATCAGGGCATTTCACTGGTTGCCATCCATGACTGAAATGCTTTCCCTCTTCATCTGCACATCCTGACTTCCCTAACTTCTGTCAAGCCTTCAAAGTCTACAAGAAGACTTTCCTGATTCCCCTTCATTTAATGCTTTTCCTTTATTATTTCAATTTTTCCCTCTACATCGCTTCTTTATTCATAATTATTTGCATTTTTCCCCCCATTAAGTTGTGAGTTCTTTTAGAGCAGGGACATTTTCCCCCTTTCTTTACATCTTTAGTCCTTAGCACAGTACTTAGCACTTAGGTGCTCAGTTAATGTTTACTAACTGATCTGTCTAGTCAGACCCAGATAACACTTATAGGGAATGTAAAGATCAGAACTTCAATATACAAAATCTTCAAAGTCAACAACAATGCAAAATTTTACCATATGAATGATTGCTGTTCCTATTTTTACATATTCTGATTTCTCATGCTAAAATAAAATAAATCAATCCCAACCTCACCCAAAAAACAAAACCATATCTGTTTTCTCCTTCCCATCTCCATCTCTAGACTCAACCACAAGATGAAAGGAGATCAATTTTGACCTTTTGTCCTTTCTTCAACTAGTTGATTATGAGTGAGTAATGGGTAGGCAGATTTAATGATCTCATGAAAAAGACTTCCACTCATTGCTTAGTATGTCATTTGTCACCAGGGTCAAGAAGCAGAAAAAGTCACATTAGAAGTTCCTATAAAAATGAATCGTTTCCTACCCCTCAGCCCCAGTCCTGGCTGACTCTCTTACTGCTATAAAAAATATGTCATGCAGTAGCTATTTCAGATGTAGTCAGAGGTCTGAGGAAAAGAACACAATTATAGTACTCTTTTTAAAGCTTTCTCAGAGCTTTCCATTGTCCAGATTATAATTAATTAGTCAGAATGACAGCTGAATGGCCTTGCTTGTATCCAATTATGTGTCCAGTTGTATTTATTAAATGACTATAGAAAAATCATGGAATCATTACCAGAAATGTGGAATTAATAATAGCATGTAGCCCTTTTATTGACAGCATGTTCCCACTCCAAATTTGTTCATTTCCTCCCTCCCTTCCTTTGGCAGTAATACTGATGAATTTGGAGTTCAGTACCAAATGATGAGATTGATGTTCAGGTGCTAAATATTGGGGTTTGGACATGTGAAGAATTCACAATGGCTATTCTCTGGCAGAAGTTAGGTTTATGAGAAGAGGTTACAGACAAAATGAAGAGATACCAGGAATGGAAATTATGAAATAGAATTGGGAGAGCATCTGGTTAGTTAGCTATAAGAAGGAAAAAGATACCAAGAGGCATGGGGGAGGAGGGAATAGAAAGTCACCACGAAGCAGAATGGCATGGTAGACTTAATCCAAAAGAGAGATTCAGCAAAGATGGCACGGGCCTTGAACAGATGTAAAATTTTAACCTTCGGGGTTTGACATAACTTGGATTTCTGACTGGACACAGCAAAGTGGAGCTACCAAAGACATCCACAGAGAGTGGAATTTCAAGGTTAAACTGATCCTTGCTTGCCTCAGGGAGTAATTTTTATCAGGACTTCAGGTTCTCTCTGCCAACTCTCTTAGTAACCCAGGACTTCACCAGTTCTGTATTATGTAAAAGATAATGGATGGTTAAGATTCCTGATTGTAAGGCTAGTGTAATGGAGGTTTAATTCCTATCTGGATTGCTGAAGAGAGAAACATGCACATGGAAGATGTGAGGGAAGACCAGAGGACTGGAGTCTACATGAACATTCTACAGTGGACCATCACAGGGTTAGGAATAACCTTTTTTCCTTTGGCTTCATAACCAGAACAGTGTCCTTTTAAAAAAAAGACCTGGCTTAAAATTTTAGGAGCTTTTGTTGCATTCATGTCTGAAAACTGATTCACTCACACCATACCAAAAGGAAGGATTTTCGGTTGTGAAAATTGTAGCCAGGACTAAGTTCTAGACAAGATGGACACAGGTGATCATTGGCATCTTTCTAGCTTTTTTTTTTTTTCTTTCTCTGTACTGCTCAGTACATTCCCAAATATTCTTGGTCTAATTCTCAGAGTCACCATAGCAGTGTTCAATCTAAACCATGTTTCTCTTCTTAGCTTTATTAAATTTTATTTTTTACGTGTTTCATGTCCCTAGGTCTTTACTAAGTGAATGACTGGTTATTATCCTAATAATCTAATATGTGAATATGGTGTTCTCATGAACATTTACATTTTAAAAGGAAATTCTTAGAGATAAAGTACTTTAAGTTAAAGGAACTATGATAGGTGGGGAGGAAGAAAAGTTTTGTAAGGAGTGGGAAAGAGCATTTTAAAATCCTCAAATTATTTCAAATGGGGATTACTTCCTTTTCTATATATGCAGCCAATTCACAATCAACAAAGATGGCTCCAAAGAGAAATTAAACGTAAAGGATTAAGTAGGAAAACATCTAGGCATTAAAAATCTAAAATTTGTATCATTAAACAATCTCTATTTCTATTTGAACCAAAGGTCTTTAGAGTAAAGAATAAATAAACCCCCTTGGTAAAATTTCATGACCTCCAAATGAATGTTGTCTCTTTTTTTCTACTTCTAGTAAATGTTCATTCATGCAGCATCACACTGAAAATATATTAAAAAGACAAGAAGCAGCTAAAACTTTGGACAAGTTTTATACATACACTGATGATGAGGACCAACAAGGCACAAAGGTGAGGAGTAATCCAGAATGAATTCACAGACTAAAACCATCTCTAGGTCAAAGGGAAAAGCTTTATTATAATGCCACAAGACAGGCAAAATTCTTAATGTATTCATAATTAAGAAGAAGGAAGGTGAGACCTTTTATGGGAAAGGACCCAGAGCCAGGTGTGCTAACTATGCTAATTGTGTGTCAATAAATCAACTGGTGATTATGGCCCTCCTATTTATACAAGATGCCTCTGGAGTTGATATTCTATAACTTAACTTTCAGATTGTATAAGGTAACAGTGGGTAGCAGTACAGAACAGTACAGGAACTGTCTGTACATGATAATTTTATCAGTACAAGATAATTCTATAAAGTCAGTTTGCTCCTCACTGGGGCTCACTTAGATACTGGGTTGCCACCAGGAACATGACTGGAGTCCATTTACCCCATTGCTGAGATAAAGAGATTTAAAAGGGGTAGAAGAATAAGAATCACAGATTTAGAGCTGAATGAACATAGTAGATATTTTATCCAACTCCCTCATTTTACAAAAGAGGAACTGAAGCTCAAAAAAAAAGGTGACCCCCAGCCATGTAGGTAGGAGGTGTCAGGGACAGAAAATGAATTCAGGCTCTCCTGATTCCTGGTGCAGATGACTAAAATGAAGAGAAAGATTAAGTGATTTTTTTTTTTCCTAAGATGAATCACGCAGCTAAAAAGTGTAAGAACCAAGATTTAAACTCAGTCCTTTAAGCTGAGATAACTAAAAAGCTCAGAGACAGAATTTCTGGGTAATTAATAATCTATTTATTAATTAGGCTAGCAAATAGCAAACAAATTGATGGTCAATGGTCTCTCGTGGTAACTAAAAACAAAAGGCAATGGAAATCATCAAGTGTTTAAATACCTTTGGAAAAGTGGGTTCTTTGACAGGCTGAGATCAACACTGATTGGTGAAAATCAATGAGGGAGTAGACATATTAATGAGGAGTTGGGCCATAAGTGTTTAGCCACTTTTGCTGGGAACTTGACTTGCTCAGGAGACTCAGCCTCCAGCACTCCTCAACAAAAGATATCCATCTCTACCCAGACCACTTATGTTAAATAATGAAGTGTTCCAAGGGTCTGAGTTTAATGCATTTTTTAAGGGCCTGAATTGATTTAGATTAGATTCTCTTTATACTTTAATCAGAAATAAGCTCTTCCAGTCGGGTAGGTCCTTGCCCAATATTGAGAAGAATACCAAAGACTGGGCTTTGAATGAGTAAGTAAAAAGACAAAAAACGCCAGATCCTGTTATTAAAAATTGGTTATTAATAATAATTTCTCTAAAACCTCAGAGTCTGCTGTTCTACCCCAGTAGGTATAAGGATAGCCCTTCAGGAGTTTACAGTCTCCAGGGATAATATTCTTACAAAAAGGGAGAATAAAGAGGCTCCAGAATATATCTGGAGTTGACTCCAAACATTTTCTTCTGACTCTAATAAACATGAAAGTTAAAAGAGAAGAGTTTTTCTTTTTTCATTTGGCTACCTCTTAATCTTCTCTGCTAACTGGAGAAGGAGATAATCACCTGAATAAATGAGAAGTATTATTTTACAATTATTTTCAACTAGGATTAGTCTAATGGTGAGGTAAAGTAACTTCAGGCTCAAGAAGCACAGAAAGATTCATTCAAGTCCTTCAACACCATAGTCATTTCCAAAATAGACTATTTTAATAAGACATTGTGTTGAAAAGAAATTTTATGTTAATTGTTATATCATTGGTATAGAGAATGCTGATTGAAGGATTTCCTCCATCATTGTAGATAAGTACTTTCTCTATTATTTTTAGAAAGTTATCTGGGGTACTAGAAGGAAAAGTAATGTCAGCTTCACTGGAATAAGTCCCTAACTTGGGGTTAGCTGGAGGCCCACAAAGTAGGCTAGAGACAGAAAAATCAGAAATCAAATAGAAGTTAATTTCTAGGTGAGGAAGACAATTGCAAGTAGAAGTTCTCCTGAGAAAAAAGGTTAATGGCTTACAGCAGGGATGGGATTTTTAAGCATGAAAACTAAAACAGGCAGGAACTTAATGGAGTCATTCTTAGGTGTTGAGTAAACAGTTTCCAAAATTGGCATTTTGGGGACAAGGCTCTCTTTGGTCTTTGAGAATAGTCTCCAAGTTATTGAGCTTTGTGATTATCTCAAGTCTTAAGGGTCATTGAGCTTTGTGATTGTTCAGCATGTTACATAACCAGAGTTAGTGTGGTAAGAACAGGAGTGCAGCACCCGATTCAGTTCACTTAGCAGTTACAAGCACAGGAATTGTTCTGAGTGTCAGATATGATTGATCACTTTCTGCTGCAGTATGTCAGCTGCAGTTCCAGCTCTCAGGTCAGGATCACCTGGGAAATAAGTCTAAATAGTTAAAATTATAAATGCCAATTCCAAGGTTTTGCTGTGACTGAAATCATCCATGGGATGAATGCAAAGATTTGTTAGTATCTTAAACTCAGGATGGTTTGCTTGTTGGGTGTTAGCTCTGAAAAAGAGAGTTTTAACAGTATCTATCTTGACAGTAATTCATCCAGCTAAATGGTCTATGTGAGGACAATGCATTTGGTTTAAAGTAAATAATTCAGTAAGTATTTCTATCTTTATCAGGTTAAATACCCGGCTTGATTCTGTACCTTATTCTCCCTCCCCAGCAGTAACTTTTGAAGTCTCAGTCTTCTATTATTTGTCTTTTGTAATGAAGGTAAAATCACTTCCCCTTACCCGCTTTATAAATTAAGTTTTGAGAAAATTCCCTTGCAGAACTTGGAAGATATTTAAATGAGCAGACTGAAAAAAAAAAATAAAAACAGCTTACTGAATTATCTTCAAAGTATAGTTCTTAAGATCACAGAACATATTTATATAGATCTCTTCCTAACAAATGGCTACCAGTGATTTAGTCTCTAATTAGGCTTCTCATTGTAGGCAACCCCCATTTCTAGAGGTACAAAAGCACCTTATCTTGGCTTATCTTCCCCAGAACTGCCCATTTCCTACTTCAGTGAGTTCCAATCTTGTACGGTTAGCTAACTGTTCTGGTCAGGTTAGTCTTCTGGTAATTTATATTTGATATTGAAATGAAGTGAAATATTCATAGGTCACTCAGTGATTAACAAAAGAGAATGTCTTAGCCATAACAGAAGGATATTAAATAAGGAAAATTCAGTTGATTGAAATCCCCTTGCCCAAGTTGCCCACTGTTTTTTGCAGTCAAGGACCAAAGAATTCCTAACCTTCCTTGTGATTACTTTATATTCAATTGATAGGAAAGTGATATCAGCAATCTTTAGATCCCCTGAACCAATTAACTCTTGAGAGTAGTTTCAATATCTTTTAGAGAAAATTTACATTGGAGTGATGTAATATAACAATGATTTTGTAGTCCCCTGATTTTAGGGGGGCTTCTGTTCTAATAACAAGTCAGTAAATCCTAAATCTGTCTGATTCTGAATAGATCACTCCTCAATTCATTGCTGACTGATAATCTTGTCAGTGATAATCTGGTCAAATAAGAACAAAATTCCAGAGACACTCCTCTGTCCTAGCATTAGCATGTCAATGATAGAAAGCTGGGTAAATGTGTCTCTTTGTTCTAAGTTTCTTTGCTAAATTCTCTTGGAATTCAGCCCACTTGTAATAGCATTACAATACAATAAACTTTGCCCCTTTGACAAGGAAATGGGTTCAAGCCTGCAAATTCTTTTGAGACAGACACCTTGCCACACTGTGACCCCAAACTTTTGGGAATCCTTCACAATTTCAACAGGGGCAAGGACTAGAATATAGCTCTTACAACATGTTTAAAATTTTAACCCTCCTTTGCTTGGGTTTTTTTTTTTTTTTGGTTAGTTATATTATTATGATAAATAAAGACATAGTAAAAGGGTATTTAGCTACATTAATGAAATTAAATCATTCAGCCAGATGAATTACATACTCAGGTACTACAAGAACTGGCAGATGTGATTGCTGAATCAGTGATATTTGAAAGACCATGGACAGCTAGGCATGAATTCTTTTAAAACTGACTGTATTGGAGCATTAAAATGTCACAAACAAATACAGAAACGAATGAGAGCCATTCCTCAATGAATAGAACATTTTCAAAAGAAGAAATCCAAGCAATCAACAATCATATTTAAAATGCTTCAAAGCACTTCTAATTAGAGACTTGCAAATTAAAGTGACTCTTCAGTTTCATCTCTTATACATCAGATTGGTGAAGATGACAAAAAAGGGAAAATGACAATTACTGAAGGGGCTGTTGAAAAAGAGGCACTCTAATTTACTGTTGGTAGAGCTGTGAATCAGTCTAGCAATTTTAGAAAGCCATTTGAAACAATGAAAAAAAGTTAATTCACAGAAGAGAAGGAAGGCCAGAAAGAATCACAGAGAGTCAGGACAATCTTGAAAGTTTTGTGTTGAATTTATCATCCACTTACAAGCAAGCTGCTCATTCTATTCTATGTATAGGGAAATGTATGTTTAACTTAATGTCTCTTGACTTCAGAATTTAAAAAATAACAATAAAAAAGATTAAAGAAAAAGTACTAATAATTATAGAAGGGTAAGTGTACATGCTTTCAAAAACGGTAAGAGAACAGTCTGAACATGATAGGCCACTAAACTTGACATTATTTCCTCAGAGAATTCTAAAACAAATCATTGAAAAGGTGATTGACTAATATCTAGAAAAAGAATGGGTAACCAGCATTGACTTCATTAAATTATGACTATTTATCATGTTAATCTAACCTAATCTTTTTTTTAAAGTATTTCAAAACTAGTAGATGAAGGGAATGATATGGATAGTTTGTCTAGATTTTAACAAAACTTTTGACAAAATATCTCATCTTATTGGTATGATTGAGATGCCCATTAAACAACATAGTTAGATGGGTTCACAACTGACCAAGTGCCTGGACTCAAAGAATATTTTTTAATATAACGGCATTGTGGGAGGAGGTCTCTAGAGGAGTACCCCAAGGATTTGTGCTTGGCTCTGTGCCTTTTCATTTTTATATCAGAGACTTGGATAAAAGCACAGATAATATACTTATATCAAATTTGTATATGAAACAAAGCTTAGAACGATAACTAACAGTAGCTAATAATAAATGATAGAGTTAGAATCTAAAAAAATTTTAATAAGAACTTTGGACTAAATCTAAGATAATTTCAGTAAGGATTAATTCTTAGTCTTCCATCAATTCAAAATGGCCAAGACCAGATGAGACTTGCCTTGTGATCTTTCCAAGATCTGGGACAAGCACACCAAGATAATCTCCCATCTCACTATTGTTCCCTACCCCCTGCTATGAAGCTCTGATGACTAAAGTAGTAAACATTCTGCTTTCCAGTGCTTCCATTAGTAAGTCTGCCTTCCTCTTCCTTTGACTATAATGTAGTCACCCTGTAAGAAACAAGATATCTTACCAAGAACCCCATTAACTCATGAATCTCCACCCCTCATTACCAGTCCTTGCTCTCAAAGAGCTTACATTCTATGGCTGAATAAGTTATGGCATATGAATGTCATGGAATATTATTTTTCTATAAGAAACAATCAGGAGGATGATTTCAGAGAGTCCTGGAGAGACTTACATGAACTGACGCTGCGTGAAATGAGCAGAACCAGGAGATCATTGTACATGGCAACAACAAGATTATACGATTATTCTGATGTGGCTCTTTTAAACAATGAGATGATTAAGGCCAGTTCCAATGATCTTCTGATAAAGAGAGCCATCTACACCCAGAGAGAGAACTGTGGAAACTGAGTGTGGATCACAACATAGCATTTTCATTTCTTTTGTTGTTGTTAGCTTGAATTTTATTTTCTTTCTCATTTTTTTCCTTTTTGATCTGATCTTGTGCAGCAAGATAATTGTATAAATATACATGCCTATGTTGGATTAACATATATTTTTGGATAACATATATATATTGGAACATATATTGGATTACTTGCTATCTAGAGGAGGGGGTGGAGGGAAGAAGGGGAAATTGGAACACATGGTTTTTCAAGGGTCAGTAGTGAAAAATTATCCTTGCATATGTTTTAAAAATAAAAAGCTTCTATTAAAAAAGTAAAAAGGAGCTTACATTCTAGAAGGACTAAATTAGCAATGCAGGGCTAGGGACAAAGAACAAAAGATTCTTTTCAAATCTCAAGGCACCATCCTTGATTACAAAACCCAGTTCCTGCCCCCTAGGAGCTTATAATCTTTTGGGGGAAAATAATCTCCATCCTTGATTAGTCTTTGATGTCCTAGTGGGTTTCAATTTTCTAATTTAAATTTTATTTCTCCAATTTAATTTTCATAACTGTGGAAACCAAATAAATTCCTATCCATTTCTCATAATTCTATCTGATTCTTCTCTGTGGTATTCAGAATTGCAATTATTTTACCTTGAATTGCAATTTCCCTCTTTTGCTCTACTACTTTATGAACGGTTATTGTAGGTTGATATGCCTCATGTCAAAAATGGAATTTGAAGGCTCCTGTCCAAACTATCATCATGATCTAAGCTCAGATGCTCAATACCAGGAGCAACTCCTGGTATTCAGTCTAGATTTGGGCCAGAAATTCTGACTCAGATAAGTAATCTCTTGAGTCATGGATTCCCATGTTTTTTTTTAAATCAAGTTTAAAGATTTATTAGAAGACTATTTCCTTTGGATCCTCTGAAACAGTGAGCTGGCTCTAGCAATGTGTGTGTCAACCTCATTATCAATATATATATATCACTGGAAAGTATTCTGCCCAGGTTCTATTGAGTTCTCTTACAATAAGAGCTATTCGGTTTTCAGATCTACTGGATTTTGTGTAATGTTTAACACACATTCCATGTTCAGATGGTGAGTGGAATCAACGTTGCAGAAGTTTCTGTACATTTTTTAGTGTTTCAGCCATAGACTGGGATCACTGCACACTGTGGAAATCAGACCATGATTGGGGAAGCAGACAATGTTTAAAGCACCTTAGCTAGCCCCTTCCTCACACCTGAAGTGAGCAGTACTACCCTTAAAAGGCTGCTCAGATACCCAGGGAATGCCGAATTCCATTGTTTCTTCCAGTGAGAAGACGTGGCCTGGCCACCTGTATTCAGGGATGTGACTGTAGCTCCAGAGTATCTGCACCTGCTGCTATCTCACTCACCCATACCCTCGGGGCTTTGAGATACGTAAAAATGGTAAAATGGTATGGTGATGTCATTTGATTCATGCATTAAATAAGTGAGAAAGAATTGTAAGTTTTTGGCTTCACTGTCTCTTCCAGAATCATTACTGTTCAGGGGCAGGACAGAGTCAAGCCAGTTGGTGATGGCTCAGGATGCAGCGGATGACCTTGGTGTGCTCAGAGTCTAACCAAGCTCTAAGGGCTCCACAGCACCTCCTGCACCTGCCCTTGTTGGAACCAGTTGTTCTCCTCTGCCCACAATGTTCACATCCTGATAACCCATTTAGGCAGACAGACTAAACCAGATTGAGGGTAACCAAGGAGCCTCAAACCCTACAGTGTGTTGGGGAGGGGAGTTTTCTCTACCACTTAATCCGTGGTACATTCCATAATCACAATCATGATGCAGTTCTGAAGGTTTTTTCCTTTTTTTGAGGAGGGAAGGAGGGACTCTTCCCTGTCATTTCTGCTTCCCTGAATGACTTCAATGAATCATCTGTTGAGATCCTGGTTAAAACTGGAGCCACTTCCTTAGTCCTAAACTTCACAACCTTTTCTGACCAGTTCCTTCAGTGTTCAAAACTAATTTCTATCATGGTTATCTCCAATGTTGTACAAATTGTTCCTCTTTCTGATCCCTTATCCTTTTCTCTTGTGAATTTCTCTGGGAATCATGACTTTCTCCTCTGTCCAGACTCCCTATTCCACCTGCTCAAAAAGTACTATTGGGAAAAAAAAAATATTGCTCTGCTATTGACTTCTCTTCAAAAGGAGATCTGCATCTCCCTCATTAGCCATTCTCATCCCTGCCCTCTCTCCTAGCGTCTCTCTCACTTTTACTATTACCTCATCCATCTGTACTTCCCTTCTTGAGGATGGAATTCCATCTTTCCTATGGGCCTCTGCCTCCACTGACAGGGGATAAGTCCTTAGCGCATCTCCTGTTAAGATTCACTTGGACTCCTCCAAGACCTGTTCAGGATATCCCAATACTTTCTTTGCCCCCTCATCTCTTGTTTCTGGAGTTTCTTATTCCTTGCACCACACTATGCAAAACACCATTTCTTCCCATCAGCAAATGTGGGAAAAGAGACTGACACTTGGTACAAAATCTAAGGACGGTTAATACTGAGGTCATCCCCAGGCTATGTCCAGTCAACTCCTTTACATGGGAAGAGCAGCAGTTCACTAGGTCTGTCTTGCCTCAGGCTTACACTGAAAGCCCACTATTTCTCTCAAATCCTCCATCTAGACTTTGCTGACTTAGTCCTTGCCCACAACTTCATCCTGTTATAGTATGTTGATGATCTGCTCTGTTCTGCTCCCCACCTCTATAGACTTTGGATGCCCTCCTTTTCCCTGATTGTTTAAATTTTGAATGATTTACTAAAAGACTCCTTTCCAGACCCACTCTCTCCCCAAGCTCCTCATTCTGAATTTTCTTTCTCAATCCCCAAGTATTATTCAACAGTCCCTGCTTTAAGGAGACAAAATTATTTACTTCCTTTCCACCTCTTTGTTATAGAAAAAAGAGGGGAATAGACTTAGACTACTAACTCAAAAATATAGGGACAATTCCAGACTCCTGAGCTATTACAGCAAACTCCTGGATCCAATAGCTAGGGAGCTTCCACTGTGCCTATGAACCATATGAACCATTGATAGCTTCTGACTTTTTGAAGCTTATAGAGGTCACAATACTTGATTTTGACTTATATCTTCATGTTCCTTATGCTATAGAGGCTTTTCTAAATTCACATTATACCAGCATCTCTTGACCCGCTGACTGGCCAACTATAAAATTCCTTGCTTTCAAGTCCTAATGTTCTCATTACAAGATATAAACCCCTCAATCTTGTCTCCCTTTCATCAAAACCAAAGGAGCCTGAGAAACTGGACAATTTCCATAGCTTCATTGAGTTCTTTGATGTCCCAGAGTAACTTTCAGGAAACAGCTCAAAAAACCTCACTGTTCCTGGTCTACTGATGACTTATACCTTTGAAATTCAGTAGGAAATCTATCCTCCATCTATGCTACAAGCACCTTTGCTTCTATTTATTATAGAGGCCGACTATCTTCCCTATTCCACCTTGGCGTAACAAGCTGAACTAGAGGTAGTCAGCAAAGCTTGTGGGCTAGCAGCAAACAAATGAGTCAACATTTTTGTGGACAGCAGATATGTCTGCTTTGGGGCCCTTTGGGGTCACCTATGACTTTGGGATGCTTTGGAAACAGAAGGGTTTTCTCACTTCCTGTGAATCCACCATAAATAACAATCAGCAGGTCAATCTCCTTCAGCCAAAGGAAGTGGACATTGCCTCCTCCAGGGAAGATTTCCTTTTCAAGGAAACATACTTGCTAACTAGGCAGCCCAAAAAGGCAGCCTTCAATTTTTTCATCACTATTGTTCTCTTTCAGACCTCCAGCCCCAAACCCCACTCTTTGAATGTCAGCCCTGACCTGTGCAGGTCTAGGAATTCTTGTGTCAGGAGGGCTGCCTCAGGAACCCTCAATCTGGATTTTGGGTAAACCTAAAAGGTCTCATAGTTTTGCCTGGCTCTAGGTATCTCCCCAATTGGAATTCTTGCATTCTTTCAGCCTCAGTTTAGCTCACAAATATTGATGGGGAAAGTTCTGAGCTGCTAAAGTGACTTCTCTATTTGCCCTAAGCATAATGCTTGCAAATCCTTGAATTACCAGGCAAATTTCATCATCTAGTGGCTCTTTCTACATTTGGCAGATGGATTTTATCCAGCTTCTTCAGGTTCCAAATACAAATATGTTTTAGTTATGATCTATTTGTCTTCCTGGTGGGTCCCATGCTGACAGGTCATGACCACCACTGTGACCATCTCCTCCTTAAAAAATTCTCTGTTTGGGGTATTCCTCAAAACATTCATTGTGATAGGAGACCCATTTACCCATTTAACCAGAAAGGCTGTTTCTGAATTCTTGACTGTTTGGCCCCTTTTGTATCACTTCCATTGTGCCAAGACTTGCAGGCTGATAAAAATTCAGCTGTCCAAATTTTCTGATAATTTTGGTATTCTATGATCCAAAGCCTTGTCCCTGGTCCTCCTCAATTTCTAGGCTGTCCCTTTTGGGAAGCACAAACTTTCACTCTGAAAATTGTTACTGGATGCCCCACAAGTCTGTAACCCCCAACCAATGGTCCTCTGGGGTCAAGGGTTCTCTCATTTTCTATTGCAAGAAGCTCATGTAATCCATTTCAGCTCTTAACCATATGATTTCTCAGTCCTACTTTAAGTCAAAGCTTCTTAAACTGAATTGTGACCCTCCTATTGAGATGCATAACTGAATGTGGGGGTTGAGAAATTATGATTTATCAATAAATGTTTGATTTATATACCTGTTTTACTTATCTATATACCCAAGGTTACTTAAAAATTTCTTGAGTGAAAAGAGGTTGCCAGTGGAAAAAGTTTAAGAGACCCTGCTCTAGGCCACTCTCTGACCTAGAGAACTCACTTTTGGAACTCACTTATTGGCTGTAATGGAAATAGCATCTCCAAAAGGACACATTATAGGTCTGATAGAAGGGATCATACCAAGTCATGCAAATCAACCTGTGTATGGCCAAACTCCAAGGCATGGCTAGCTAGATCCACCTTTCCCACCACTAGAAGGCTCAATACTAGAGGTGACTTATCAGACACCTCTCCCTATATCTGATCAGGAGTGAGAAGCAGCCAATGTCTGTGGGGAATAGCTCTCCCAAGATTCTAGATGAGGGCTGAGTCTAACTGATGACTCCTTTCTTTATCATATTCTTTGACCTTATCCCTTTTATCTACTTTTTCTTTCTGGTCTTCCTTGTGCTACTGTTCTTTGACATCCTTCTTGGCAACTATTTGGCCTGACTGCATCTGACTGACTTGTTCTCCTCAGTTGTCTTTATGGTATTACATCTCATTGACCAGACTTGGCGTGGTACCTTTTAAGGGTGATCATTAACGTAACTCTTTTGAGCTGTGGTTTGGCTGTTTCTCACTAGCTACAGCAGCCAGCCTGTCCATTTGCTGGCTCTATAATGCAACAATTGCACTACCACTGAACCTGTCCTCCTCACATAATCCTGCGAGATGGTAGATTTGGGCCAATATGGTGCCCCCATGTGCCATGTTTTCCTTCAGATTTTCTGTATATTTCTCTGCTTCTGCCATGTGCCAACAACCTGAATGGGAGCACCACTGTATGAGTATCCCTCTTGTGGAGGAGATTTCTAGAGCTCTCCTTCTCTGGTCACTCAGCCTACCCAACTTTCCCCATGACATGGGGACTCCCACTTATCAGACTGGGAAGGGCAATCTGCTTTTCTCCTTGTCCATGAAATCTTGGGGCTTTGATGTAATTATTAGGGGACTTTTAAGCCAGATCATCTCCAAAAATTGCCCTTACAATGACTCCAGTAGGTTTTGTGTCCAAAATATACAATCATCTTCACTGCCCTTGTGGGCAGATACAGCGCCAAGAGAAACTTGTCTGTGTGTACAGTGGCTCTTGCCCTTGAGGGACCATTGCCTATTCTACCTCTGTGGCACTCACCTACATCAGGCTCTCCTGCCCTGGCGATGTAGGATGTGCGGTTTGGTCATCACTGTACCTGACCTTTCTAAGCATACTGGCCCCAATGCTTCGGGAACCTTCAACTATCATATCTTTGAATGGGACTGATTGGATGGTTTTCTCAATTTATGAGATTTAGGCCTAAATCACATGATCCCTATTCCCAGAGCCAGAAGATCAGATGTTGGACCCTGGATTGCAGAAAATCACATGGTCTCTAAAAGATCAGACCCTAAACCAGTGACAGAAAGTTACAGGAACTGACAGGATCCAAGGAAGCAGACAATGTTGGTGACCATTGGTCAAGGATGGTTACTTCCTTTTAGTCTATCAATGAAAAGGCTTGGGTCTTTTGCTATTTAAATCCTGACAAGCCTGAAGCTTGTCAGGTTTCACGAGCACATGGTGGGGAGCTGAGATGTCTCCTAGGTGTGCTTGGGCCTCTCCCTGCAGGGACTAAATAAATGCTTTTTCTTTGTACCTGAAGATGTCTCTGATTAGTTAATTTGGGAAAGGGGGTCTAGCACTTGTCCCACACACCTTCTTTCTTTGCTGGCAGTACCAATCTAATCCTTTGGTTGAACATGGTTACTGAGTTTGGACAGGACTTCAGGGGTCTCAGGGACTGGTGTCCTGGAGCTCAAAACAACCGTGAGGAACTTTTCCACCATCTTGGCCAACTCCTTTAATAAGACTGCTTTGGTCTTTGAGACCTCAGGATGGGTTGGGGTTTCTCACACTCCTGCTACATGGCCTTCTTCAGCTACTTGCCTGTGTTATAATTTTTTTCCTTTTTATAATGTCTGGCAATTCTTGTGTTTTGAGACTCAGAATTAGAATTATTAACTCCATTAGGGAGAATGAGGAACTAGGTGGTGCAGTGGATAGAGTACCAGCCCTGAAGCCAGGAGGACCTGAGTTCAAATCTGGTCTTAGACACTTCCTAGCTGTGTGATCCTGGGCAAGTCACTTAACCCCAACTGCCTCAGCAAAAAATAAAAATAAAAAAAGGGAAATGTTGAACTTTGTACAGCTGCATGACCCTTAATACATTCTTTTCCTCTAAACTCCTCAGTCATCCAAAATGAGATAAACTGGTTAAGATCAGCCTTGTGGTCTTTCTAATGACATGCACACAGAGAACCACTCTTGTGCTATTCCCACTATTGTTCCCCACCCCCCCTCCTCTGTACTTGTTTACCTTATGAAGCTCTGGGCAAAATGATAAACATCCTGCTTCCTAGTGTTCCATCACCAGACTTTTTCTCCCTTTTTCTTTGAATGTAATATAATCACCCAGTCTGCCTGGTTCTGGCAGTCACTCTTCATGCTGTGTGGTATCCCAAATTATAATTTCTTTACTTTGAATGAATTTCTTTTGCCTCACTAGTGCATGAATGATTATTGCAGAATGACATGGGACATCACTGTTTCCAGGTATTCTCCTCCTATTATCTGACCACTTCCTTTTCTGGCCCCTTTGCTGAATCTTCCTCCAGATCATGCCTTCTAACTGTAGGTTTCCCTCAGGGTTTTGTCCCGGGTTATTTTTTCTTCTCCCTCTATTCTATCTCACTTAGTGATCTCATCCTCTCCCATGGATATAATTGCCATTTATATGTTTATGATTCTCAAATCTGCCATTCTAGCTCTAATCTCTCTGCTGACCCCTCAACAGATATCTCAGACTGGGTGGATGTCCAGTAGATATCTTAAACTCAGTATGTCTAAAACAGAATTCATCATCTTTCCTCCAACTCCTCCCCTGCTCTTCTCTTCACTAATACTTTAAAGGATAACACCCTCCTCCCAATCCCCAAGGCTCTGAATATATGAAGGAGTCTTCCTTGATTCCTTACTCTCTCACGCTTCCACTCTCCCATGTCTCTCTCCCATATCCAATCTACAGATTGACAAGATGACAAGACCTGTCAACATCACCTTCCCAACATCTCTGCAAGCCTTTTTCCTCTGACATTGCCACTACTCTAATGCAGCTTCTCATTACCTCATCTCTTGATTACTGCAATAGCCTGCTGGTAGTTCTACCAGCTCCAAGTTTTCTCTACTCCAATTCAGCCACTGAAGTGATTTTCCTAAAGCACAGTTCTGATCACATTCTCCTCACCTCGCTCCTCATAAACTCCAGTGACTCCCTAGTATCTCTAGGATCAAATACAAGATTCTGTTAGGCATTTTTCAAAATTCTTCATAATTTAGCCCCTTCCTATGTTTCTAGTCTTTCTTTTTATACTTTATTCCCAACTGTTTTTTTCAATCCAGTGACACTGGTTTTCTGTCTATTCCATGAACAAAACACTTCAATTCTCAGCTGTAGGCATTTTCTCTGACTTTCCCCCACATCTGGAACACTCTCCCTTCTCTTCTCTGAACTACTGACCTCCTAAGCTTCCTTTAAATCCCATCTAAAATCTCACTTTCTAAAAGAAGCCTTCTCCAATCCCTTTTAATTCCAGTACCTTCCCTCTGTTAATTATCTATTTATCCTGTTTATAGCTTGCTTTATTTATATTTGCTGTCTCTTCCTTAAAATGTGAGCTCTTATAGGGCAGAGATTGTCTTTTGTCTCTTTTCAAATCCCTAGAGATTAGCAAACTGCCTGACACTTAGGAAGTGCTTAATATATAATTATTGCCTTTTTTTAGTTGATGGCTTGATTGATTGAAGGGAGAACACACTGGACAAAATGACTGATTATGTTTAGGGCTGTGTGGGCTCATAAAATACACAGTTCTCTTTTGAAAAAAAAAATCCTCAGATAACCTAAATAAGAAACGGAGTAGAAGAAAATGGAATTTGAATGCTTAACAGACTGAAAATTCATCCTTCAAAATGAGGCTAGAGGGCTGTGCATGGCAGTTTTTTGAGTACACACACACACACACACACACACACACAAACCACTGTATGAATTACTTCAAAAATCTAATTTGCAAAGGCCATTGGCATCGCTTGGGTACATTTGTAAATCAGGCAGTCGCCTAAGTCATCTTGCTTGGCTGAAACTGTAATTTCCATGAAAAAAGTTCAAAATACTAAA
Source organism: Sarcophilus harrisii (assembly GCF_902635505.1). Lineage (NCBI taxonomy): Eukaryota > Metazoa > Chordata > Mammalia > Dasyuromorphia > Dasyuridae > Sarcophilus > Sarcophilus harrisii. Next base: position 203,010,458 of record NC_045426.1, read on the forward strand.
ACATTAATTGAAAAAAAAAAGTGCACTTTAAAAATCTTGTCTGTAGGGTTCATTCAGCTAGAGAGGATGAGGTCAGTACACTTTGTCATTTGTAAGAGTGCCTGAGCCCTTTTGTATGATTTCCCCAGAAAACAAATTCTTTGCATTATGAACAAATGGCTCCTTGGTTTGTCTACTTTACTACAACCCATCAGGAAATTTTTTATTTATTATCCTCTCAGTTTCTACTAAATCCTCTGATATGAACATAGATTGTTCTTAGTTATTTAATCTTCTCACTATTGTTTATTCCCCAGTCTTATTAAAGCCTTAGCCAGCATAACTATTTTTCACTGTTTGCTATAAAATGCCCACAGCATCTGTCAGGAGGACCAGCATGACAGGCTGGCAATCTGTTCTCTGAACAATTAAAGTATGGGACAGCAGGGAGTGGGGTGAATTCCATGCCCTGTTCCATCTGACCTTCCCCCTGTCCCACCACTCCTCTTCCTCTCATGCCCTTCCATCTTCCCAGAACAGAGGATCATAGATGATGCAATGTCAGCACCTGTAAGCTGGCTTCTGACACTGATGACAAAGATGCTTAAGCATGGATGTTTGAGTCTTACGAGGTGGTACTCAAAGTTTTTGTGCTTCAGAAGGTCAAGGAGGTGTTGCACATATTATCTTCATTAGAACAGAGGCTGGAGGAGCTAGAATTCTAATTAAATTTGGCCATTAATGGGGTGCCCTTTATTGCGTCTTTTCCACTTTCACTGGCTCATCCTTAAGTAGAAGCAAGGCAGGTTTATACTTGCTGAAGTTTATGCCCAAGGTATAATTCAAGTTCAGTTCCATTTCCCTATTCGTGGATAATTACAACTTATTTTTATTTCACTGTTAGCAGGTCAAGTGGGGGCATTTTCCTATTCTTATCACATACACCTTTTATATTTTTTAATCTTTTAGCCATGGGATTAATTTGGTCAATTAAATGACCTTCCCATAAAGCTTGCTGCTCAACTGAGGTGTCAAAAAATTTTAAATCTAATATTTTATGAATTAGGCTGATGTGTCATACTTCTTTGATCGTTTTTATAGTCAATGTTATGACCATCTGGTTGCTTTCTTCCTCTTGGCATTTTGGAATAGCAGTCAAAACAAGTACAGAATACTGAAAAGATCAATATACTCAAGCACATTACCATAATCCACAAACATTAAAACAGCAATACCTTCGTCCCCTGACAAAGCTCATATCAAACAGAAGACCTGATAGACTCACTAGGCTTTTACTTCTATGGATGAGTTTCAGTATGAAGTAGTTTCATTTTAACTTCATTTAAAAAAATAATTTGGTATCCAATCATGATTTTTGAAAAATTGTCAGCCTTTCTCTTAGGAAAGTAAACAAGGGAGAGATTCTATTACATTTGTCCAATCAAACCTGGTACAGCACTAATTCTGAAACTGAAATTCATTTACAGCTTTGCAATTTATTGATTAGCCTATTTTTTTTCAGAACTCTCTCCGGGCATATCTCTATTTTTTTTAAGTGAGATTACACCTATAATATATCAATTTAAGCATCAAAAATTCAAAGGTAAAATTCAGTCTTCTAGCCTCTTTAAGAGATCTCTTCTTCCTTCCTTCTACCATTCACAGCTAATATTTCTGCAATTCATTACATATTTCAAACAACTGAATTTATTATATCCTTCCCACAAGCACCATCCTACTTTGGAGAGAAAAAAAGATATAAAACTATCTTATAATCTGGAGACATTAGTTTAATTCTAACCTCCTATGATGTGAAAAATTAGCAGAAAATAAATGATTTATCAATTGCTTATATGTGTGGTACAAGTTGATTTGTTAAATTGAGTATTTTAATGAATCAATGAATCAATATTTATTGAGCATCTGCCAAATATAAGCTAATATGTCAAGGCTATCGGTCACAAAGAAAAAAGAAGAGGCAACAGTTACTTAGTTGAAAATGCTTGGACCAGGAAACAGAAGGCTGGGCTCCTGGTTTTGGCTCATCTAATAGATAAGTGGAGCTTCTTGGAACCACAGGTGAGAGTTGGTGGCAGGTAGACACCAAAATTGGATGAGCAGCCCTGAAAAGTACTTGGCAAGCCCTCACACCAGAGATGAGAGTCCTCCTCAAAAACTCTATATTCCCCAAGCAAGAATGGTAGTACTCTTTAACAGTAATAGGGAAGTTAAGAAGAGGAAAGGTTTCGGGGGAAAAAATCATGAGTTCAGTTTTGGACATGTTGAATTTAAGATGTTTATAGGATTCCAGTTCTGAATAACCAACCGGAATTTGGGAATGAAATTATTTGAGGTCAGTAAAGGTGTTGGGGCTGGATAAATAGATTTGAGAATGATCAGTATAGATATGATAATTGAATCCAAGGTTGCTGAAGAAATGACCAAGTGCAATAATGAAGAGAAGAAGCTCTAGGACAAAGCCTTACTCTTTTTTTGATAGTCAGTCTGGTTAACTAATATGAAAAACTTGGGGATTATGGTGGAATGAAAAGTCATATGAATCAAAACAAAGCTGCTAAAAAACTATTTTAAATGTAAACTAGATGACATTGTTACAAATATGTTCAGACCATGAGGGTAGTATTTTTGCTTTTCTCTATCCTGGTCAGACTCTATCTGTGATACTGTATTAAATTTTAGGTATGTTTTGGAAAGGACATTGATAAGCTACAATGCATTTAGAGGATGTCACCTAGCATTGTCAGAGGATTAGAGACCATACCATTCAAGGTTTGATTGAAGAAATTGGGACGTTTAGAGTGGAGAAGTAATGACAGGAGAGAATGGGTAAATTTAAGTTAAGCTGAGTAGATATAACAACTGATCTGAAATCTATTCATATATCCCCTGGAAGTCTTGACCCTAAGTTAACAACCTCCACTGTAGATTTCAACTCAAAATAGGAAAGACTTCCTGATTATTAGAGAGATTTAGAAATTAAATGGACTGTCTAAGGAGCTGGAGAGCAACTTCTCACTGGAAATACTGGCTTTAGGACCATTTATTAAATCTGTTGTTGAGAAAATTCTTGCTTCAGATAGGAATTGAATATGGATCATGCCTTGGATTCTTTTCTGTTCTGCAGTTCTGTGTTTCTACATGTAAGGGTGGCCTTCACTAGGAGAAATGAAAAACATGTTTTTTACAGTGTAAATAGACCAAGAAAGCTGATTTAAGGGAAAGGAAGAGTAGGGGAAATAAGTCCTAAGGGAGGGAATAAACATTTTAATAAGTAAAGGAATAAACATATATGCATGTGTGTGTGTGTGTGTGTGTGTGTGTGTGTGTGTGTATTTTGTGTCAGATACCATCCTAAGAGCTTTTTACAAATATTGTTTCTTTGGTCTTCACAACCTGCAAAGTTGGTGCTATTATTATTCTCATTTTACAATTGAGGAACTTAGATAAACAGAGGTTAAATTACTTACTTAGCATAACCCAACTAATAAATGTCTGAGATTGGATTTGCACATGGGATTTCATGACTCTAAGCCTAAAGCTTTGTCCATTGTCGACAGCTGCTTCTAACAGGAGAGAGTTAATACTTCCCTTTGACTCATCTAGGGGCTAGGAAAAGACCTGGAGTTGGCAATGAGTATGTATGTGGGTAAAAGAAAGACAATATTTAGATTGAGAAACCAGATAATTGTCATTAATTGACAGTAGTCTTCAGTAGTCTTCATATTATACTTGGGTGTTCATATTGTCTTTTTGATATCAATACAGACTACATTTTTTCCTTCTAGTTGAGTTTGTGTAAAACACGATCATGGTCTATGATCATGCACCTGTTGACTTTTTTTCCTGCATCTTCAAGCACATCTTCCCCATCTTCCCTGTCTTCCAATAGAAGACTTTACATTCACCCCTTGCTGCTTTTTTCCTTTTAATTTAATTTAATTATAGGTCTGTGAATTTTCTCCACTGCTACCACTGCTACAGATTCTGAGTTTATGAAAGTATGAATATGTTTGTAACAGAATTTGTTTTTTGTTAATTTTCAAGTTGAGGGGGTATAGTAGGGAACCAAGGCAGATTTTTGCTAATATACATACATATATAATATATATATATATATATATATATATATATATATATATATATATATATACTTAAGAGAAAATCTTATGATCTTCTGCTCTGTTTCCATGGCTACTGATCATTCAATATCATACCAAATTTCTACAGATAGTTGCAAATCATCATCAAATGGGAGCTCAAGATCTCCTTTAGTTACAAACTTGTATACAACTTACCATCAATGAGTGATGACAGAACATACTGTGGTTTTCTGTTTTTAAAAAGTCTATAGCATCCTTCACTTCATAAGCAATCTTTTATGACTACAAACTATCTAATATACTCTTTGAAGTAAGGGTAACTTTTTCTTAAACTTCATCTTCTCAAATGGGCTTTACTTGTTAAAACCCAAAACTATCCATGTGTGTGTGTGTGTGTGTGTGTGTGTGTGTGTGTGTGTATGAACTATTTGAATGTAAAGAAAACTATAAATTTCCACTATAGGTTTCAGTTCTATGACAAGGACCAGATGGAGAGTCACAATCAATGGAAACCTCAATTTTTCCGTAGATATTAAGTGGCAGGACTACTGTTCTAAGTGCTACAAACTTCCTTATAACTTTCCATTTTCAAACTATTCATATATTTTTAAGATAAAAAAATTGTACTCAGAAGATGTTATAGTTTGCACATTTCTCACTGATCAATATCAATTACCATTAAGAGAAATACAGGGAACTTATTTTCCTCTTTCTCCTCTCCTAGCAAATGATCCCTAATAATTCTTTTTATAAAAAAAGTATTAAGAAATGAGGTATAAGAATAAAAAGCATAATACTTACTGGTTTCCAAGTTCTTAAGATGTCTACTACTTTGTAAATTATTATTTCTGCTGCATTGTACTAGAGATTTTCATTCAGTAAGGCAAAATCATATGAGTGTTTATATACTCAATATTTTAGGTGCATCTGCCTCAGACAGCAAGTTTCACAGTGGCATTGTTGTACCATGTGTTCTCATTTGCAATTGTTGGGATTTCTTATTTGTTGTTAGGCTATAAGACTGGGTGATTCTGATTATCCCATGCTTCTACAGTCATATAAGATTTTTCTTCTTTGCTTTAAAAAGACAGAGTTTCCCTTTTTTCTAAGACCTTGAAAAATGTCTCATTTCTCTGTATTTGTACCAAAAAGTAGAAAACAATTATCCATTTCCATTTCTTTTCTCTCACGTTAGTTGCCAAGGTAATCCTCCCTGGATTTCCAGTGGATATATATATCCTCATTTCTAAAACCCAAAGAATGATTCCTATTGAAGGATTGTTTTCTATGTGTAACTGTAACAAGGTAGTCTGCTGTAAAGAAACTTCAAAATAGGTATAGAAACTTGTTTGAGAACTTAAAAAATATATTTCATGTAGGCAACAGATATCGAGGAGTTTTTCTTCCATATTCATGGCTAGTACCTCAAAGATTATGTAAAAAGAGACATAATCAAGTGTGATGAATTTTATTCTATTAAACATATAACTAAATTATTTTTGTGGGTGGTTAGTTGTATTAAATGACTGTTATGGACTTGGATTCAGGAAGACCTAAAACTGAATCTTGCCTTTGACACTAATTCTGTCAAACCATAAGAAATTAAGTGTCTCAAAACTTTCTGATCTGTAAAATGAAAATTTTTCTCTATCTTCCCTAAGAGAGGTTACATTTTAAAAAATAGCAAAATGAACAATTATATAGGAATTCAAACTAGATGAGCAATGATACATGCATATATGTATATATGTGTGTGTATATAATTTATTTTTCAACTAGTTCATTATATTGTAATTATATAGTATATATTATATTATATAAAACTATGATTATATATTTTTCCTTTTAATTTGCTTTTGCTGTAGGTCTTTTAATTTAATTATGTGATTAGGATATATGTAATGATAATTATTATTATAATTTTTCTTTTCACCTAGTTTATTATATCATCTTCTTAACTAGTCTTCATTTTTCTGATTTGCTCATTTAGTCTATCTTTCACACGGCTGACCAATCTTCCCAAAGCACTGTTATAAATATGTCATTCCTCTGCTCAAAAAATTTATTTATCTTCCCATTCCTTTCCAAAGTACAGACTCCTAATCTTGGTTTTTAAAGTTTTCTATGATCCAGCTCCTGTTTACCTTTCATCTTTATTCTAAAATTCTTTCCTTTATGTAACTTACATTCTAGAAAAACTGGATTATTCTCATTCCTCTCTTCTTATTTTGGCTTTTCCTCCCTCTGTACTTTTGTTTATATTGTGCTCCATATCTAAAATGAACTCCTTGCACCTACATCTGTTTTTGTTTATAAATATTATTGATACCTTTTGTTTTTACATTGCAGGCATTTTTTGTTAAGCCCCTCTCTCTACTCTCTCTAATATTACTTCACCATAACAAAAAAAAAATTAGTTTTGAAAAACTAACCAACATCTGATAGTATGTAGTATTCTACAACTTTACTTCTCCATTTTTACAATCCAGGAGAAATTCAGGCATGTCTAAGGGAAAAGATCCAAATGTCTCAAGAAGCAGTGGGCATTCAGGAAGGACCTGATTGAACTTTCCAGGACTGTGTGCCTGTGGCAAAGGGTGACTTCACCAATAGGACAACAAGAGCTATTGAGAAGTATGACCTGAGAACAGGGTCATGATGGGGCTTAGCAGAGGACTGAGAGAGCAATAGATCTTTATGTTGCAAATGAGACATCACAGAGAGAAAGACACACAAAGAGAGAGATACAGAGACAGAGAGAAAAAGAAAGAGAAAATCTGCCACAACTGAACTGGAATAGATGAGTCAGTATTCTTAGGGGAGATTCAGACATTGACAAAGGCATTGTCCAGACTTTGAACTAGACATATCAAAGGCACTTATTGTCATACTCTTCCTACACCAGGAGAAGGTAAAGTGCTGAAGACTTTTTTTTTTTTAAAGCCAAAAGATAGGCTCTGCCTTCAAAGAGTTCACAATCTAATGGAATAGAGAACCAATAAACAGATATGTACAAACTATACATAAGATAAATTTTTAAAAAATTAATTAACAGAGGGACGGCACTATAATTAAGAGGAGATCAGGAAAGGCTCCCTCTAGAATAAAGCTTCTTAAACTATATGGTCCCCTGTATGGCGCCACATAACTAAACATGGAGGGTGCAACATTGCAATTTATTATAAATATTTATTTTATATACCTACATATCCCAGAATCAAGTAAAACTTTATTGGACGAAAAGGAGTGGTGAATGAAAAAAGTTTAAAAAGACTTGCTTCAGAAGTGGGATTTTAGTTGGTACTTGAAGGAAAACCAGGAAAATTAGTAGTCAGAGAGGGAGAGAGAGCATCCAGTCAAAGAGAATGTCCAGAGATAAGAGACAGAATATCTTGTTTGTAAAATAGCCAGGTGATCAGTATCATTGGATCACAGAGTTTGTGTCTAGGAGTAAAATGTAAGAAGTAGATCATGAAGGGCTTTGAATGACAAACAGAATGTTTTATTTGATCCTGGATACAACAGAAAGTCTTTGGAGTTATACCAAGTATTTTGAATTATATTAAGGATGGTGACATGGAAAATCACTTTAGTGACTGAGTGGAACATGGATTGGAGTTGGGGTAAACTTGAGGCAGATAGATTCACTAGCAGGTTATTGCAATCATCTATGTATAAGGTGATGAGGACCCGCACTAGAGTAATGAGAGTGTCTGAAGAGGGAAGGGAATGTAAGAGAGATGAAAGATGTATATGTATATGTATAATGTATATGAGAGATGACAGAAAGACAGACTTTGGGAAAAAATTGAATATGGAGGATGAGAGAGAATGAGGAATTGAGGATGACATAGATTGCAAGCCTAAGGAACCGAGAAGATGGCGTTGCCCCCTACAATAATAGGAAGGGTATGAGGGAAGAGGCTTTGGGGGAAATAATGAGTTCCATTTTGGATATGTTGAATTTAATATGCCTACTGGACATTCAGTCTGAAATGTCTGAAAGGCACATGGAAATGGGAAATTGAATTCAACAAAGAAATTGGGACAGGACAGGTAGATTTGTGAATCATTAGCATAGAGATGATAATTAAATTCATAGGAACTGATGAGGTCACCCAAGTGAAGCAGTATAGAAGTAGAAGAGAAGAGGACCTAGAATAAAACCTTGAGGGATATGTAAGGGCCTTATCTAGAAGAAGATCTATCCAAAGGAGACAGAGAAAAGGAGAAGGTAGGAGGAGAAGCAGGAGAGAAAGGTGTCCCAAAAACCTAGAGAGAAAAGAATATGAAGGAGGAGAAAGTGATCAGCAATGTTAAATGCTGCATAGAAATCAAGGAAAATGAGGATTAAGAGAAGGCCATTAGATCTGGCAACTGAGAGGTCATTATTCTGGAGAGAGAGCAGTATCAGTATAATGATAAGATAGGAAGCTAGACTATAAGGGACTAAGGAAGAGAATGAGAGAATTGAAGTTTAGCTACAAAGGACAAAAAATATAGGATGATAAGGATACAATAATCAAATTAATTTATTCAGAATGGAGGAGACAGGGACATGCTTGTAGAAAGTAAAGAATAAATCAAGAGTCAGGGAAAGATTGACAATTGATAAAAAGGGACAGACTTGAAAGAAACAGGGTAGAATGGAATCACGTGAGCAGGTAAAGGACTTATCCTTGGTAAGGAGAAAGGTTACTTCTTCATGTGAGATAGGGGTGAAGGAGGAATGGCAGAAGGCAATCTGAATGATAGGAGTTGAAGAAAAGTTGAGAAGAGAGAGAGATCTTGATGAATGGTTTGAATTCTTTTCTTTTCTTTTTAATTTAATTTACTTTATTTTTTTAAGTTTTTTTTTATTTGTACATACATACATATAATTTTCAACATTTAGTGTTGTAAAACCTTATGTTTCAATTTTTTTTCTCCCTCCTTTCCCCCCACACCCCCCCTTCGACAGCAAGTAATCCAATATATATTAAACATGCGCACTGAATTATTTTCAATGGAATTTGATATAAACTTCTCAACTGAGAGTGGGGGGAGGAGGAAGGGAGCAATGGGAGATAGGAGGAGGCATGAAAAGATTTAGAAGCGGCACTGTGGAGTAGGGTAGTGAGTTGAAAAGGCTAAATGGGGCTAATAATAGCACCTACCTCACAGGCTTGTTATAAAGATCAAGAGAAAGAATATTTGACAGTGCCTGGCTCATAAGAGGTAGCATATAAATACTTATTTTCCTCTTAAATGATTATTCTCTTTCCTTCCCACTCTCACCATCTCCATTGAAGACTCCCATGTGGAGGTGACTTCAGAAGCAATTCATTTTTATGGTGTTATATATGGATAACTTTTCATCTTAGCTGTTTAAAAAGTGACAGTGTTCCCTTTCTGGAGATGCTAATAAATTTGGTTCATCCTCAGAGATTTCTGTTACAGAGAACAGCTAAACAGTGGTTCATTATTGAACCTAATCCTTGGAATATGGATGTTGAGATTGTTTCCTAGTTCTTTACTGTTTTAATTCTGGTTAAATACTTTGTAGTTGTAACACAGATTCATTGTCTGGTCAGATACATTTGTGCAATACAAATTTAGATGGTTTTTCAAGTTTCAATAGCAGCCAATGGATAGAATAATGCCCTTGGGGGATCAGTAAAACCTAAGTTCAAATTCAGCCTCAGACTCCAGTTGTATGATTCTGGTTAAATCATTTAACCTTCTTGAGTCTCAGTTTTCTTATTTGCAAAATGACCATAATAATAGCACCTACTTCACAGGTTTGTTTTGAGGATTGATGAGTTAATATACATGTAAAGTTCTTTTAAAACCTTAAATATTGTTGTTATTACCATTGTTATCATTTTCAATTGAGGCAGAATTGGGATTGGAGTTAAATTGAGTTACATTTTTTGTTAAACATGCTGCACATTGAACCTAACCTATGTCAACTCAGAGCTGAATAGCATTTGACTTATATTAGAGGTACTTTCCAGGATTACTTATAGATGATTATGGAATTTGGAACAATGATTTCATATTCACCATGTATTTCTTCATTGCCTTTTGGATTAGATCAACAAAAAACAATAGCTCTTTGGATTACTTGCAATTTTGATCCTTTAGAGATCATAGTATTCCAAAATTATAAGTATTACAAGAAAAAGTGTTGTTAAAATGATGGTTGTTTAAAATTTTGGGGAAAAATTTGGGACTTAGAAAGCACTTTATAATGTCCTAAGTGCAACCTAGTTTATTCTCTTCTTCCTATTCAATTCTGGATCCAATTCATTGTCAGTTACTTCCAACATAGATTTGATGAGGTACTAATTCAATGCCTTGCTTAAACAGATGTATGACTATGCAATAATTATTCTTCATGCCCTTGGCTAATCTCTAAGTGAAGCTAATCTCCTTCACTGAGGCATTTCTATATGGTCTATAAGCCTTCGACTTCTTTTATTTCTCAATCCAAAACCACATTTTCCAACATTTTTTTCCTGTCCTGCCTATGACTTAATTTTGAAGATCTTGTCATATTCTTCATTGAATTTCTCTTCTTTGTATCCTCTGCAGTATGCATTGTGATGATCAATGAGTCAACATTTTTTCAATTAAGTATTTATTAACTGTCTATCACTGTATTCCTGGTACTAGGTAGGTGTTGGAATACAAGTCCAAAGAATGATTATTCTTTGTTTATCTCAATTATCTTATGTTTATTCTGAGCTCTGAAAAATAAGATGCCTTTCATGTAAAATTAAACATTCCTTGGTCTTCTAGGTTGATATTAGGGTGGCCCATTTTATTTTTTATTATTGAGTCCCATGAAATTGTGTTTTGTCTTGACTTTTACGTGCTTGAAGACAAATCAACCAACTCCTTAATTCACTTCTCTGGGAGACACTGTCCTTCTATTTAATTGCAACTTCTTTATATTTTTGGTTTTGTTTGGTGAGTGGGTATTTTTTTAAAATAAGAAAATTATTTAAACAAGATGATTGGCTTAAAGAGAACTCTAACTAGAAATGATTTCTTAAAAGTAATTAATTTCTACTGAAATAATTTGTTCTTCAAGGAACAGCTAATTGAAAAACAAGCATGAATTGTCCTTAGTTTTACAACAATAAGCAAAAAACATTGATTATATAACCAAAGAAGGTATTAACAATTTTGGTGAGTTTTGATGCTGTTGTTAAACAGTGAGAACAATGTAAATCAAAAAGTGGAATATAAAGATAAAAGTTGATTGAGCATGTCATTACTGAAGAAAATGGGATATTTTCACAGAAGCAATTTGCCTTTTTTTTTTTTTCTTCTCTATCTACTTTTCAGGCTGATCAAAACCCAACCATCAGTCATTTGGCTTAAACCATTATGATAATAACAACAACAAATTATGCCTATTCATATACTCTCTTCAATTACTCTGTCTATAATAAAAGAATAGGGTTGTGGGAAAGGGGTATCAAAGAAGAGACAAAATACACTGCAGGAACCAGAATAACTATTTCCTTCTTGTGAATGTGTTGTTTTTCATGATAGCAAAGATCTGGAATAAAATTGCAAGTTGTTGATGAAAGCCATCAACTGTATCTTCACCATCCATTTCTAATTATTGTGCAAAATAGATTTTTATTAGTGTACTAAGTTCCTTTTAATCTTACATTGAACTATAGAACCATATTTCCCTTACATCTTCAAATAAATGTGGTTGTTGATTTAAATCTTGACTCTTTCCTTAGGCTTCTCATCAGTGATGGTCAATCCTAAGCCAAAACTATACAAAAGAGATAGTTAGAATTGTTTCAACCAAGGAGATCTCTTAGGTAGGGATTGATTATATTCCATTCAACCATTCCATTTTATTTGAGAGGGGAGGAATATGCAAGTGACTGATGCCAAGGGATCAGTACAAGATTTGGAAACCTAGGGAGATGGAAAGAGAACTCAGAAACTATCTATAAAATATGAATTCATTGTAATTACATCTTATATAGGTACTTTTAAAAAACTTTCTTTAGAATATAGTACAGCTACAAGTATATTTTCTCAAATGAAAATCAGTCAAAATATTGTACTGACTCATTTAAATCTTAGTATCCATTTTTAAATTTGGGGGATAATACCTAGTGCAGGTTAAGGTAACTCTAGGTTATCTGATAGAACTGGAGGGAACTATGTATTTTGAGGGATACTTAAAAGTATACATCCCTGCTAAAAACTCAGAGGCATAAACCAAGATTTATTGTTTTAATTGGCATAAGTTCAAAGTACCCTGAAAAATACTAAAACAATCCTAGGACATAAAATGGAATAGTTTCTCAAAACCCAGAATTTTCTCATCAATGCCCTATGTAACAGATGTTACACTCAGGCACTCAGTCCATGGTATGATAGGAAACACAATAATTCAAAGGTTGAACCATCTGTTGTTGGATTAAATACACCTCTCATTCACTTATGGGCTCCCAATTTCAGTTGTTTAAAGTGAATCCAAGCAGGACATCCAGAAGGTTCACAACTCATGTTGGTAGCTACCCTACTTCCTGAACTACTGATGAGTTTTCAGCCAACCAGCCTATATGATGTGTGCAAATTATACTTTTGAGCACCAGCACTTTTCTGCTTTGTCAACCCCTATAAATAAAGAGAGGATGGATATAGAAATGAAAGAGGACAACTATTCTAATGGGGGGAAATTTTTTAAAAAAATACTAAATTAATATTGCATTTGAATATAGGCAAGTTCTGTTTACAGAAGTATGAGACATCATGCTTCTTGGGCATCAGACTTAATTTTGTCTCCTCCCCTACATTCCCTCTTTCTGATCCCTTTATTCCACTTGTATACTCTATTTATAGTAGACTAAATTATGAGAAACAAAAAAAAAAAGTGAAAATAGTATGCTTTACTCTGCTTTTATTCTTCATAGTTCTTTCTCTGGATGTGGATGGCATTTTCTATTCCAACTCTATTGGAATTGTCTTGGATTACTGTAATACTGAGAAGAGATAAATCTATCATAGGTAACCATCACATTTGGTGTTACTGTAGATAATGTTTCCCTGTTTCTGTTTGCTTCACTTAGCATCAGATTTGTGAGTTTTTCCAGGTTTTTTCTGAAATCGCTCATCATTTCTTATAGAACAACAATATTCCATTATATTTATATACCATAACTTTTCCAGCCATTTCCCAATTGATAGATATCTACTCAATTTCCAATTCCTTGCCTACACATAAACAGCTGCTACAGATTTTTTTGCACACACAGGTTCTTTACCCTCTTTTGTGATCTCTTTGGGATATAGACCCACTAGTGATACTGTTGGATTAAAGGATATACACAATTTTATAGCCCTTTGGGCATAGTTTCAAATCACTCTCCAAAATGACTAGATCAGTTCACAATTCCACCAACTAGTCCATTAGTGTTCCAGTTTTCTCACATCCCTGCCAACATTTATCCTTATTTTTTCCTGTTAGCTAATTTGAGAGGTTCCCTCATTCATTTTTTTCTTGTTTTTTTTTTTTTTTTTTGCTGAGGCAATTGGGATTAAGTGACTTGCCTAGGGTCCCACAGCTAGGAAGTGCTAAGTGTCTGAGGCCACATTTGAACTCAGGTCCTCCTGACTTCAGGGCTGATGCTCTATTCACTGCACCAACTAGTTGCCTCCCTCACTCATTGTTAAAAGATTTTAAATATAATCATTTATTTAATGTGAAAGTAACAGAACAACAACATCATAGGTATCCACATAAGCCAAATTAAGATATAATAAATCATAGTTTACACATAAATCTTGTTTTTTTTCCCCACTAATGGCCTTCATATCTGTGCATTAGAGTGAATGCACACCTAAAGAAACCTGTCAGAGAAGCACATAAGTTAGATAAGCTCATTTATTAAAAGCTATTCACAACTCTGGAATCATAAAGTTTCCATTGCTAAGTTAAATTGATCTATATTATGTTTGACTACTGTCTCACTCTGTGTAGGTAAGTCTGACAACCAGATGATCTAATAGATGATTTCTCTGATTCTTTGTTTCTGCTCACCTGGACTTATTCTTCAACAGCAATTTTAGTATCCATAATTTCCAGTTTCAGTTTTATTTATATCTTCAGCTATAGGTGGTGAAAGCCTCTCCTATTTTGCTCCAGAGGATTATTTTTTCCTTCACTTCTTAGAAACAAAATATTTTACAATGAAGAAATACATCTCCTCTCTCTCTCTTCTCATTCTCCTCCCTTCCTGATCTTTTTACTTCCTTCTCCAATTCTCTCCCTGCCTCCTTCTAGTTTCCCCTTCTCTGACTAATCATATGAAATCACTGAAACATATTTTTCACTCTTTATTAAGAATTTATAAAAATATTTATAGACATCAGTGAAGTTTCCCACTGGTATCATACTGGATTTTTTTTTAAAATCAAATTATATATAATTTTGAGCCCTGAAGGACTCTGAATAGATCAGGAAAACCTCTCTCATCCACTCTCTGTGTTACTCATTGAAGGAATGGAGGATATCCATTGAAACCTTCTCTGCTAACAGTTCTCCTCTCCTTGTGAGTAGCAAAAAAAATTGTCAAAGCTATTTCTATGAGAACTGACAATTTTTATCTGGATTTCTCTTCCTTATGATCTGTTAGTAATAGTGGGAATGAAAGCATATTCCAATAGGTAGCTTTTTGAAGAAAGAAAAGAGAAGATAGAGAATGGAAAAGAATAGGAATCTTCCCAATAGTTTAATAACTAGATATCTAGGAGATTCAGGTTACTAGGGTAATCTAAATGCATTGGTCAAAGTTTTGAACTTGAACAATGGGTTACTTAAGAAAAAAAGATATTAATCTAAAGATTTTATTACTTAGATGCTTCTAACAGAAGCTTCTAATAGAAATTCTCATCTAGGAAGGAAAAGAAGAGGCAAGAGGAAACTCATAAACTGCACAAATAATCATAATTTGCCTGGTAACAGCTCCCAGTTGCAAAACGGCAGATTGGACAAAAGTACAGATCTATTGTGAGAAGGTACTTGCTAGAACTTTAGACATGTACCAAAGGAATCCCAAGGCTTCTTTGAGCCTGGATGATTCACAACATTGATAAAGGCAACTAAATTATCCCCATTGTGAAAGATGAATAGATTGGCCTGGGGGCTTACTCACTGATTCCTTCCTGACTAAAATATTGGCTATCCAGAAAATGCAGAGACGAAAATGATGGCTACCAGACAACACAGAGACAACAAGCTGATCTATTAGAATGGTGTTGCACAAACATTAAAGAAACATGGTCTTGTCCCCATCCTTCAGGTCAAATCTTGCTTTAAATACTTATTTTCCCCTCTTTTCATTACTCTTTACTGTACCTGACTCAAGAAATAGTATTAACTGATAATTTCAGTAGAAAATGGATTTGTCACTTGGCTCCAATAACACCCGATAGGAGGAATTCCAGGTTTCTAATAGCAACAAAATCCCCAGACTCTACAACTGTAGTCCTGGATGGTCTACAGGTCAAGAGGATGAGATGGGATTGTCATCCCAACCTAATGCTGGTGACATGACATCACAGTTGTCAGAGAGAGGTACCAATCCAGAGGGAAAAAGTAGAATTTTGGATATTATTACTATTATTAGTACTTCAGTGGTAATGAAAGAATCTTGCCAACTCTGCTGTGCAAATGGCGTGTCTACATTAGACAATACCATAGGCAAACATGGATCCTTCCTTCGCATCATGCTTCACTCTCAGATGTGCAGAAATTTAAGGTCAGGACTTAAATGCTGTCCTTGTGACCAGTACTACAAACTTTCTAATTATACAAATTTGTATACTTCCTTTGTATACTTCCTTCAGAAGTATACTTCCTTGAAACAGTGGGTTTGTACCTCCCCTGGTATCATCTTCAATCAGCTAGATTTGTGCAATTTATTCTTATGGCTAAGGTGGGGTCCTGGTGAATGGGACTAGGTGAAGATTTCTCAGAAAGTCTATGAGATGGAGTGGATTAGACCGTAGGCCCACCCGAAGTCACCATCCCTATCAGGTCTAGAGGGCAGAAAAGGTCAGACCCTAGGTCTAAGCTTCAGCAAGCTGCATAACCCACAGGAAGTAGCCAGTGTAGCTAACCATTGGTCAATGGTTTCTTCCTTTTCAGTCCATCCAATGAAAAGACGTGGGTCGTTTGCTATTTAACTATCCGTTATAACTGACTCCTCAGACCTGGCACATGCTGGGAGATGGGAGCTGAGAGGCTCTGGGTCTGCTCAGCTGGCGTGCTTGGGCCTGATCTTGCAAGGATCCGATAAATGCTTCCTGTTTGTATCTGAAGATGCCTCTGAGTAGTCAGTTTGGGTGAGGGGTTCTGGCGTCCGTCCCACACGTGCCTGAATCCCAAAGATCCCCAGAGAATTCCAAATCCTGACCTTCACCATGGCAGATATTGCCATAATCCTGCTCACAAGTTGCTGGTGCTGCAAAACATCCGGGGTCAGTCTCATAGTTCCTTCACCAGTGGCAACATACCTGCCTTGAAGAGAAGCACTTTTTTTGGTGTTGATGAAGGAAGGATGAGATCAGAGGGATGGATTGTGAGCTGATGAAAACCAGTTTGACTGCTACAGCCCCAGTCCCTCCCCCAGCTCCCTCTTCAGTATCTGGCATAGGACCATAAGGGTTAAATTCTGTTTTTCCCTGCTCCTTCCTCACTCCTTATTGGGCAATTTGGAAAAAACCTTCACTTTATTGGTTCTACAGATAACAGGGCAGTCAGTCTCCCATGAGTATCATTCTGGCTCTTTGTCTCAAACAATGTATAAATTTGAGCCCCGAGGGATCTGAGGCCTTCAATAAAAGCCCAGAGACCCCACCCAATGGGCTACTTGCTGCAGACATGGAGGCCACACACAGTCTGCCCCTCCTTGCTACTATTCTTCTTTTCCCCTTGTGAGGAGCAATAAAGTTTATTAAAGCTATCTCTGTGTGGGCTGCTGCTTTTCATCTAAACTCTCCTTCATTGCAAATAAGAGTAGTAGTTACAAAACACTCCCACCCTTCAAACACATCAGCAGACGTTCCAACAAAAACACATAGAAAGAGAGGGTACACTTAAAACGTTTGTTGGGTTCACATTGTGAACAATTGGCTTGCAATTCTGGAGCTATAGGTCTTCAATGTCCTTTTTCTCTTAGGACTTAGAACTTTTTATCAATTCTAAGAGGTAGGTGATATTATTATCCCTATTTTATTATTGATTATTATTGATTTGTTTGAAGATAATAAGTATCTGACTCAACAGTTTAACTGAGATCTTGCTAATTCCAAGTCTGGCACTGAATATACTGTGTTACCTAATTGTTATTTACCTAGAATACCCTAAAACAAAGGAAATATCAGGCAGAAGAAAAGTTTATCTGAATCTAAACTGTAAAACCTATGTCCTAAGGCATAAAATTATGAAAATTATTTTTAAATAATCTACTGTGATTCATCATCTTATTGGCCTCAATTCTACTTCACAGATACCAAGGCAGTGAAACTGGACACTTAGAAAAAGTGTTAATGGTGACAGGACTGGCTCATAACTTCTTGAAGCTTAAGATGAACATTATACAAATAAATGATATAGATACATTTAAGGTATATATAAGTTGTATAGTTAAACTCAAGCAGTTGGTTCTGAATAAATCTGTTATGGTCAGAGAAAGCTTGTTACTTCTTATGTTTATAGACTTTTGTGGTCTCTTAAGAGTTGTGGAACTGGGAATTCACATCTGCATTTCTCTAATCAGTGAGGGGAGTTGGTTATTAAATTTTAACACATGCAATCTTATTCAGTCAAGGTCACTTATAAATCAAATAGATGTCATATCATAAAAACCCCTAAACAACTGTACTCCATTACCTAAATGGGAAGCATCACAGTTAATGGGTGTCTAAGGGCTAAAATCAATTTAACTTATAGGCATTCAGCTGCTAGAACAGTTGTGAACACATTGGAATGTTGATAAACACTGATTAGTATTAATATCTTACAAGCTTTCAGCCTTATGATAAAGATCTAGTCTTTTTTCCTTTTAAACAAAGAAACAATTCCTGGATTAATGGTTTTGCCACTAATTTCACAAGGTTGCTGTAGCACGTTTTATGTTTTTAAAGAAAAATTAAATTTATAAGTGATGTCACTGTTGCAGATATAAACTGTGAGGAAACTCTTATCAGTGTGGGTCAGCACCTTCTCTGTAATTTATATTCTTAGAGAGTGCCCAGATCCCTGAGAGTTTGACTTCTCTAGGGCAACACAGCTGGTAGTTTGTATCAAAGGCAGATATCCCTGACTTGGAAGCCAACTCTCTATTTATATTACTCTGCCTCTCAAGATGCCGCAATAACAAATTAATAAGTGAGAAATTCAGTTAACCAGTGGGTTGTTTTTTTCTCCCAACATCAAAAAAAAAAAAAAAAAAACACCCTTCTTTATTTTCACCTCATGAAATTGATTGAATTGACATCAAATTGTTTTGATGTTAGGAACTCATTCAAGTTGTCAATCACAGAAACAGTTTTTGTGATGTGATGAAACTTAGAGGGATTGGTGATACAGAAGCAAGTGCCAAGTCAATAGAATCCAGGTAGCTACAAACTATACATAGAAACTCTACCCAAGAGGGGTTGCAAGCCCCTTTGGAGAGAGACAATATTTTTCTACATATTAATATAAATGCAGTATATATGTCTAAGATTACATCCAGACTTATTAAAGAAGATTGAGATTGATCATTATTGTGTTAGCATGCATGCCTCAGCCTCAGTTCTACATCTTAGATGCCTTAGATGTATTATTGTCTTATTCCAAAATCTTTATGGAGATAAATTTGGTTCTTCCTGTAGTTCAATCTTCACATTATGCAAAAAGTCTGCAAAGATTTGGTCCATTAATTTTGTTAACTTGTCCCTTAATTCATAATTGCATTTGCAACAAAATATCATCCACTTTCTCACTACAATTTTTTTTATCTAAGTTGCTGACAATATGCAGAATAATCTAGTTAAAACATTACTACCTGGTGTGGTATGAGTCATATTTTAAGCCCTATTCCCATTTAAATTAGGCTAATTTTTCCTTACTGAGAGCTAATCTAATTAAGCTATAAAAGGAATACTTTATAGAACTCAATAAAATAACAAAATTCAATTGGAAAAATTAGGATTTAGAACAGGAGTTGGTAAATGATAGTCCATCTGGTTCCCCACCTGTTATTGAATAGTCCATGAAATAAGAATGATTTTGACATTTTAAAGTAAAGTTTTATACTATTTTAAAATATAGAAACCAATATATACATATATATATACATATACACATACATATATACATGCACAAATATATGCATATACGTATATACATGCAAATATAAATACACACATATGCATAGAATATATACATGCACACATATATACACATACACATATAAGCATATAGTATACATATATACATTGTGTATAGATATTTTATGGGAATAAATGTGTATATAAAATATTTCATATAATATGTCATATTATATATGATATAAGAAATAGATCCCATTTTAAAAATATCATACATACTATTAGAAATAGAAATATATATGTTAAAAGCCATTCTCCAACAGATAAGTGATCAAAGGATATAAACAAACAGTTTTTAAAACAAGAATTGTAAACTCTTAACAACTATGTGAAATAATGCTCCAAATCATTCATAATAAGAGAAATACAAATAAAAACCACCATGAAGTTTCACCTTACATCTTACAAATTGGCAAAGAAGACAAAAGATAGGAATAGTCAGTGTTGGAGGAATTGTAGGAAGATATGCATATTAGTATATCATTGGTGGATCATGAAGAGCTGGACACTACTGAAAATGATTGAACAACAACAACATGGGATAGCTCTTTGGGAGGAACAACAGGAATAATAGGGGAAATTATGATAAAATTATGAAAAAAAAAAGATATCAACAAGGAGGGATTCATGTTGATAATAACAACTCCCCTGATAGGAATAAATGCCATATTGTCTGATGAAGTATCCTTGCTTTTGATATCCATTTTGATGATGATACTATTAAAAAAAAAAAAAAGAAAAAGAAAAAAAGACCAGACCTAACATTCCTCATTTCATCATTTCTAAAAATAGTCTTTAAAAAGTCAATATAACATGGTGAATGAAGGACTGGACTTAGAATCAGGAAGGCCCAAGATTAATTTCTAACACTACAATTCATTTCAATTCTTGTTATATTCTCAGCAAATATAAGTATTCCTTTGTAAAAGATAAACATTAATTGGGTAAATGCTACTGGAATGCTAATTACTGTGTTAATCAATAATAATACTAACAATAATTAGCAATTGATGCCAGAAAAAATAACCACAATGAGATCCAGAGCCAATAGCATTAGAAATAAACTCAATTTCTCCAGGTATCCTTAGAACTCAGAGGGGGAAATGTAGTTTTGCTCTGGGAACCTGACTTGCCTCTAAGAGTAGAATTGAGATAAAGAGTCTCACAGTTTATATGGGTAATATATATATAAATCAGATAGGACTTGAACCAAATTTTAAGGTTTCTACATCCATTAAAATTGCACATTTATAGAATGCCCACCAGTGATGGCAATCTAGAGTTGCCACCTTCTGGGGCCCAAGTCTGATTTCATTAGTGTTAAGATAGCTCCTTTATAAAAACATCTTATAGATGCAACTCATCTGTAATTTGCTGAAATTTATCAGAAGGCACCAAGAAATTCAGTGACTTATATATGACTATATAAACCTAACAAGATTAAAGGCATAAAAAACATTTTTGATTTGTCTCTCTGGAGGATGTTAATACTTATGACCACTTTATGAGCCCAATGGTGTTTGATGAGGATAGAAAGGACACTCCAGCCTATTGGGCCAGAGAGAACTCTAGTGATCCTATAAAGGCTCAAGATAAAAAAGAGGTGGGAGGAAAGGGAAAAAAGCATTTATATTGTGCTTACTATGTATCAGGCACTGTGCTAAGCATTTTACAAATATTGTCTCATTTGAACCTCTCAACTACGCTGTGAGATAGGTGCTGTTAGTATTTCACAGTTGAGGAAACAGAGAAATTGAAGTTTAGTGACTTGCCCAGGATCACACAAGCAGCTGAATTTAAACTTTCTTCCTCCCTTTGGGCCAAACATTCTATCCACAGTACTATCTGGTTGACAATACAGAGCTGTTAAATGTCTTACTCAAGGTCATGCAGTTAATAAGTATTTGAAACAGGGTTAGAACTCAGATCTTGCTGACTCCAAGTCTAATACTTTATTCACTTCCAGTGTCATTAAAATGGATACAGTTCTTTTGATCAGTTTTGCTCATAAATAATTAAAATATGATAACAAATCTAACTATATGTCAATAGAAGGAAGATTCTGAATTTTTATATCAAGCTGCAAATTTGTCAACCATTTTAGTTATCCATCTAAAGACATCCATAATATAAATAAATATTTGTTAGACTGTATTTGCTCACCTCACTTATTAATTATTGATCTTTCTAATTAAATAAAAATTGTTCATAGTTCCACTGTGTCAATCATTCACCAAGATATAGGTCATCTTGCATGTTTACCCTAATACCCACTTTTTCCTTTCCTCCACCCCAATAATAAGGACTCTTATGGAGTTATTGGAGCTCAAAACCATTTCATTCAAACATAACAGTACCAAAGTGTTATATCTATGTTCTATTTGTTGACTTAGCCCCATGCCTTGGGCTCATTCCACCCCATAAATCTTCTATCAGTGTTTCTACTCAAAACTGGAGAGAGCTCTCGAGTAAAGCTATCTTAGCTGAAGATTGGAGAATTATCTCATGTGCCTCACATTTCATTAATGAGAAAAATCTGAGGATTCCATTGACCTTTCCTTGACCATTAGACAAATCAAGAATCTGACCATTTGCTTGGCACTCTTCTACTCTGGCCAACAGTTCAGAACTAGAAGCTTTTCTAAATTCCTCATCCTAGATAATCTGTTCTATTCATTATTGAAATAAATTTTGGGGAAGAGCTCATTTGGTTGAAAATTGAAAGGGAGGGGAGGGCAAGTGCTGACTTTATGTCTCCAAGTGCCTTACACAGTGCTTGTGACTTAATAGATGCTTGTTAAAGACTTATTGGATTTAATTACATTCCCAAAACAAGATTTGCTAATGGAACTTTACGTGCCAATAGAACAAATGGGCTAACAGGAAAAAAATAATGCAAGGAAATAAAGCAAAAAAGAAAACAAAATTGCATTAACAGGAGAAAGTTTGTTCTCCAATCTGCATCTACTTTTCCAAATTGAGATTATTAGAGCAACACTGTGTTTCTGGTGAGAAATGGCTCTTGAGATGACCATGGAGTCATGCTGGGACCATCTAGGGAGAAATCAGCATACAACTCTAAATAATTATTGTTAATTCATGCAAAGGAGAAAGAGAACAGGTGAATGCCTTGTGTCCCAGAAGCCTCATCTTACTGGATGTGGACTCTGTCAACTTCAAAGTGAGTACAAATACAAATATATTTGATCTTTTATTAATCCAAATGAATTTTGTTATTATTTTCTTTTAGCTCCATAAGATTTTTTTTTGGCAATCTAATTGCAATGACATTGACTAATTAGATTAAATAGAATTGTCATTTTTATTATATTGGTTCTGCCCACCCATTAGCAATTATTATTTCTCCAATTATTTAAATCTGACTTTATATAAAAAGTGCTTTATAATTATCATCTAGTTCTATGTATGTTATATTGATTATGATTATTTTAAATGAGGTATTTATTGCTTATTAGCTCTTTTTGCAGGATTTTCTTGGTGATATATAGAAGTGCTGATGATTTATGTTGGTTTATTTTATATTCTGGTACTTTGATAAAATTATTGATAATTTCAAGTAGGTTTTTAATTGAATCTATGGGATTTTCCAAGTATAATATGATAATCATCTGCAGAAAGAGATAGTTCTATTACCTCATTGCCCAGATTACTTCAATTTCTCTTTCTTCTCTTTTTCTTATAGAATTTCTAATTCTACAATATTAAGTAATACTACTGATAATGGGCATCTTTGTTTCTCTCCCGATCTTACTGAGAAGGAAAGGAAAGCTTGTTGATATTTCTTACACTGTAAGGAAAAATTCATTCATATGCAAACTTTCAAGGGTCTTTTTTTATTTAAACAGGAATGAATGTTGCATTTTGTCAATTTTTTTTTTGCATCTATTGATAGTTATATGATTTTAAAACTTTTATTATTGACATGATCAATTATTTTGATAGTTTTCCTTATGTCAAACCTTTCTTGTACTCCTGGTATAAATTCCACTTGAGTATAATGTATAATCTTTGTGATTTGTTGTTGTAGTTTCCTAGGTAGTATTTTTTTTTAGGATTTTGGCATCCATATTCATTAATGAAATTGGTCTATAATGGGATTTTTTTCTTTTTTTGCTCTTTCTAGTTTAAGTATAAATACCATATTTGCTTCATAAAAGGAGTTTGATGATACCTATTGTTCCAATTGTTTCTATTGTCTATTGCTCCAATGATTTATTTAACATTAGAATGATTTGATCTTTAAAAGTTTGATAGAATTCACTATTTTGTTTTGTTTTAGGAAGTTCATTTATAACCTATCAATTTCTTTTCCTAAAATGGGGTTTGTTTAGATACTCTTTCACTTCACTTTTCTATGTTCTTGAATTGAGCTTAGGAATTTATCTTTCTCCCTTTGTTTAAACTTATAAAGTTGTAATTATTATAATTATTAAATCAAGTTATAAAGTTATAATTGAAAGAAGAGTTGATATTTTTCATGCCAGTATTTCCAGCACATGTTTGTTATCTTTAAGCTAACTTGATACTATTCCCAAAAAGATATGTTATCTGTCCTTGTCTGTCTTTATGCAATTAGAGAACATTTCATCTCTTCCAAGGAGATTGCATGTCAGGTAGTTTTGATCTCCTAGCAAAGATTACAAGATGGAAATGGGTCCCATAAAGCCGTTTACATTCCCTAATGCTCAAAAAGAGATATGATCAGCCTTTCCTGAATGTCAAGCCACCTTTATTAGTATAGCTAATTGTAATGTTCCAAGATTACCAAGATTCCTTCTTTCTTAAGTGTCAACAATATGGTGCCCTTCTTCTCTTTAGAGTTGCTTGCTTTAATAGAGTGGCCAGTCTGATCCACTTTATTAACAAGTTATGCTAGTCACTGTTAATAAATTGATCTTGTACAGAATCTATACCTCAATCTACTTTCATTAAATTTATTCAAGACAGTTTTGAAAGTCCCACGAGATTAGCGAATAGAACTTAGTTCTTCAAATTCACTTAGGGAAAGCCCTCCCTTTTCTTTTGGGTATCCCTGGTTTAATGTTCCACCTGAAGGGAAAGCTTCTAGAGAACTTCGTTTAAGACCTGATTCTCTCATAAAATGCAGATCTCTGAATTTATCTTTTAGTTCTCTATCAGGGAAAAGTCACAATTTTATCTGTTTATATTTGTCTTGAGATGCTGTTTTGTGTTTAGTATAAGAATTTGGAAATAATTGGACAATAGCAAAATCCCCTGGGAACAGTCCCTTGAAGGAATTTTTTTCCTCAAGGAAGACTACTCCCAAATTGAGGGTGGGGTTTAATTAGAGAGTGTAAACCATATTGATACTTTTCAGAACATATGAAAGGTTCAGGAAGCCTTGTCTTCTTTGTCAGAGACAGAGATAACTAAAGCATAGAACAAATTAATTTAAATACCAATATTGCTCTGAAAAAAGGGTTCTTTTGTGTGCACACTGATTCTTTTTGGAGCTCCATTAACAATGTTTAATAATTGCTGTTTGTTTATTTGTGTAAACTTAGCTATAGTCTTCCCATGACTTGATCAATCTGAGAGTATTGTATAGCAGATCTCTGAAGACATCTAGTGACCAAAGTGGGAATAACAACATGCTTGTCTTTATTTTTGTGTGAGAAATTTCTGAGCTTTCTAAGACTTCAGAGTGATAGTCTTTCTGCTACCTGACTCTGGCCAGGTTAGAAAGTAAACAAGAGACAGAGATAAGGAGTCTGGAGGGAAATTATGGCATCATAAACTAATCATATTAAAATGTTATTCCTTTAAAATGAATTTCCAAATTTGGTATTTGGAATACTTTTATACTTTAATCATGATTTACCCATATTTGCCTTGAATGCAATCAACTTAGAATGTCAGCAATTGATATTTTTTCAAAAACTATTTTGCTTTTGTAAAATCATCATATAATGTTAAGAATTTAACATACAGAAGATGTCAATCACATCCAGAGAGAGATAATTATGAAAACTGAATGTGGATTGAAGCATAATATTTTCACCTTATTTTTTTTGTTTCTTATGGTTTTTTCCCTTTTTGTTTGATTCTTCTTCAACAACATGACAAATATAGAAATATGTTTAATATGTTTAAAAGGATATCACAGAGGGGAAAGGTGAGGGAGGTAGGGAAAAAATTTTGGAATACAAAGTTTTACAAAAATTAATGTTATAAATTATCTTTAGATGTATTTGGAAAAATAAAATGCTATGGAGGGATAAAAAAATACATGCTAAGAATTTAAAAACTGTTCCAACCTTTCTGGAAAGAAATCTGGAATTATGTCTAAAGAATTCTCAAACTGTTCATACCCTATGATTCAGCAATATCACTACTAGGTCTCTTATCTCTAACTGATTAAAAGAAAAAAGAAAAAGGACTTTTTTGTACAAAATATTTATAACAGCTCTTCTTGTGGTTACAAAGATGAGAAATTTTGGCATGCTATCAATTAAGCATAGTATATAATTGTTATGGAATACTATTGTGCTTTATAAGAAATGATGAACAGAATGCTTTCAGAAAAAAATTGGAAGACTTACACAAAATGATACAAAGTAAAATGAGCAGAACCAAGACAACCTTGTATACAATAATAGAAAAGCTGCATGATGACCAGCTGTGAATGATTTAGCTATTCTCAGCAATACAATGATTCAAAACATTCAAAGAACTCATGATTTAAAATGCTATCCACATCCAGAAATAGATAGAATCTAAATGTAGTTCAAATCATACTATTTTTTTATTTATTTTTATTTTGGGGGAGAAGAGGGTTGGTATCTTCTTTTGTGACATGAAAATATGGAAATAAATTATGCATGATTTCACATGTAGAATCTATATCATATGGCTTACCATATCAGAGAGGAAGAAAAGGGGAGAAAGAGAATTTGGAATTCAAAAAAAATTAAAATGAATATTAAAATGAATAAAATATTATTTTAAAAGAATTGACAAAATGCAATTCTCTTGATCTGGAAATCATACAACATTTGTCTGGATTTTTTTTTAAAAGGAGGAAATATTGAATCTGCAGAGAAAACTATCTAGATTCTGAAAAGTGAAAAGTAGTATCAATGAGATTCCAAAATGAAGACTAAATATATATGTAAAAAAAAGAGAGAGAGTAAAATTTAATTTGGAAAAAATGTTTTGTGTTACTTCTGTGAATGACATCAAAAAACTGAACTGCTATTTGAATAGACCAGGCATTATGAATAAGTTGTTGCTTGATTGTTGTCCTTCATTCTTGAATAGTACCAAAATATGAGTCAAGGTACACTGTTTTCAACTATGGCTGATCAGAGCAACATGAACTCAGAAGACTGTCACAGCTTGAACCCAAATAAGCCATATGAATATTTGGAGTGGATGTCTCCAAATTTGTGCATCTCCACATTTCTTTTGAGCTACTGCAATTCTCTTTCACTGGTAGAGCACAGGTCTTTCTTTAATGTGAGGGTGCAATGCTGGGTAGTCTTGTGCCGGCGTCTCGCATGTCACACAATCAATCCAAAAATTCTGTATCTTTGTATCTGTATCTTTGACTTCCATGTGATTGATCGCTTGCCTTGTGCAAGTTCTCCATAAAAATATTTCAGGCAAAAGAAAGGTTGGCATTTGAACAAATGGTCGGCCAATTGTAATTAATTGCCCTCTCTGCTGTAGAGTTTGAATATTTGGCAATTCAGCTTGAGAAAGATCCTCAGTGTCTGGTATCTTATCTTGATATTCAGAATCAAGTTAAGGCAACTTAGTAGGAAACATTTCAGTTTCCTGGCATGATGCTGGTATACTGTCCAGGTTTCATAGACATATAACAAAAAAAGTATTACAAAGACTTTGTACAAATTTTGTACAAAAATTAGTCAGTCTAAAACTTCTTCTCTCACACATTTTCCTTCAGAGCCTCCCAAACACTAAGCTAATTCTGGCAATGCTTGTGTCAATCTCATCATCTGTGGCCACTGCCTGGAAAGTGTACTGCCAAGGTAAATGAATTTATCAACAGCATTAAAAATGACTCCATTTGCTGTAACCGATAATACCACATATGGATAGTATGGTGGTAACTGATAGAAAACCTATGTTTTCTTGCTGTTAATTGTTAAATCAAAATTAGTACAAGCAGCAGAGAATCAATCCTTAGTTTGTTGCATTTTAGTCTCAGAGGCTGCAGTGAGTCTGAGAGGCTCATCTGCGAACAGCTCTCTCTCCACTTTAGTCTTAGCTTGTAGTCCTTTCAAGTTAAGTGATTTAACATCACTGTGAGAGCTGACCCTGATGCTGTTTTCATCTCTGTTGAAGGTGTCTGACAACATTGCTGAAAACATCATGCTCACAAGCATGGGAGCAAGCACATTATTCCATTGGTAACTAGGAAAACTCAAGAGTGTTGTCCATTATTCAGACCTGTTCAAGCAAGCTGTCATTAAATACAATACTGGCAATCAAATTTTGACATAATTCTCCACATGCTCTCACAGCTGAAAGGATCAAAGGCTTTGGTCATATCAACAACTTTTGTGTACAGATCTCTGTTCTGCTCCTATTATTTCTCCTGTAGTTGTTGGACAGCAAATACCATATCAGCTGTTTTTTAGCCACACTGGCTTTCAAGTATATGACCATGAAGGATCAGCCTATTAAGGAGGACTCTGGCAAGAATTTTGCCAGCAATGACTAAGAGCCCCATCCTTCCCCCAAGGTGATTGTCATAAGACAATCTATTTCCTTTACTTTTATACAGTTGAACAATGGAGGCATCCAGTGGCAAGACAAAAATCAAGTTAATGGCTTGGGATGTAGTGGATGATCTTGGTATCTTCAATGTCTAACCAAATTCTTGGTGTTTCCAGTGTCTACTTCCACTGCTCTTATAACTGTTGGAACAAATTGTTCTCATCCATCCATTCAACTAGAAGTCTTCACATGCTTTTGGTAGATACCCCACCTAACTCACCAAGCTCCTCAGTTATCTTCAACCTGGTTTAGCCCATCTGCCCAAACAGTTTACTGGGGTCTGTCTGCTGCACATGCAATAGTTTCTTGGAGCCACAGGTGAGAATTAAGTGAATCAGATAGATACCAAAGGTGGAAAACTGTAATGGGCCGAGGCTTGAGTTGATGCACTGAGGTCCCAAGCACGTGAGGCTAAATAGTAATTGGACTATACTCTATTAATATACATGCTTGGATAAAGAATGGCCCCCACCCACTCTCTGTGCAAGTCCTGATGTGTTGTATAGGAAATGACGATTTTGGTGGTGGTGGCAGAGAGACGGGAAGAGAGGCAGGGAGAGATTGGGCCTGGGTTCTATGCTGGTAGCTGCTGGTCATGTGGCTTCTGGTCTAGCTAGCTTCTTGACTCAGCTGCACACATTGCTATTGCCCATTCTCTTCCACCTCCGATCTTTTTTCACTGAGAATAAAGATTGACGATTTTCCCCTAACCTGAATTCCTGACTCCGGCTGATCTTAAAATACACGACCATCACAGAAAACAACTCTGAATAAGACTGAATACACCATGTGCTTCAAGTAAGTTATAAACTAGAGCCAGGAGAATAAAGATCCCCTTCTCTTATTCTTTATGAAGACCATTTTGACAGCTCTGTAAATAATAAATTGGAGAGGAAAGATATTCAAGGCAGGGAGACCAATAGTCCCAATAAAGAATGCCAGGGGATTGATCTACAGTAGTGTTAAATGTTTGAACTGAGAGAAAATGGTCTGAGAATGACCAATTTCTTAGACTAACAGTAATCAATAAATTGGATCAGTGGTCTCTTAGTGACCCAACACCAGAGGTAGGGCTCGCTGTAGTGTAGTTACATAAGTCCAGAAAAGTAGTTTGGAGTCAGGTTATGAAGACCTTAAAATGCTAAGCAGGAGAGTTTGAATTTGGCTCTACAAGTAATAGGGCATGACTGTAATTTATTGAGTAAGAAAGTAATATGGTCAAGCTTATGCTTGATGAAAATCACTGTGACAGCTCTAGATGGATGGATTTGATGAGGAGAAAACTAGTTAGTTGGCTACTATTAATAGTACAGTCAAGAGGTGATGACGATCTGAAGTAGGGTGGTTATAGGGTAAGTGGCAAGAAGGGGATGGATGCAAGAGATCTCAACAAGACTTAGTAGCTAGTTGGATAGCTGAGTAAGAGAGTGAAGGTCTGAGTATCAATCAGTCAATAAACATTAAGTACCATGTTATATGCCAGGCACAGGGTAATTAAAAAAAAACAAACTCGTCTAGCACAATATTCCTTCAAAAAGGCTCTGGGACTAAGTAAAAACACACAAACAAATAAACAACAAAAAAACCGGGTAGTCTTCATCATGTCCCTATGCCCAGCTGGGTACACTAGAAATTTGGGGGAACCTTCCCTTGAGTGAGATCTAGAACTACCCTCTGGGTTGAGCTGCCTTATCTTGCTCCCAATGGGAAAGCCCCTTCACTCTGTATTATCTGTTATATATTATCCTATATATATCTTGTCTGTTTTCTGTTTTGCTATATTTGGATAAATGGGATCCTTTGCTATAAACACTTTGGAAACAGTATTTTGTGGGAAAGGGGCCAAACTTTGTATATAAAACTTGGGATTCTTCTTCCATCCCAAAATTACAGAGATGAAAAGTTAGACTGAACCTAGAATTCCTTAGACTAACTATTTAGGGGAGCAGACATAAAATTCTAGCCCAGTATCCCCTCTCCCTGAGGAGAGCAGACTGGTTTCTTTTCACCTCAACTTTTTTCCCTTTCCTCCTGGCAGGAATGAAAGTTACATAATACACAAATTAGGTGAGTTTTTGTATTTTATTGTAATGGAGTTTGTTTATATTTCCTTATTACTGAACTCATTTAACCTCTCTGATTTTGAAATTCTTCACAGAGGAAAAAGAGGAGGAGGTTAGAAGTGCTAATTCAATGGCAATTTTTTTTAACAGTAAGAAAATTTAAAAGTAACCTGAGAATTAGAAAGTTGTTGTTGTTTTCACACCTACAATTTTCCTTTGGGAGTATCTTGACAAAGGTCATTTTTTTTCCTATTCAAAAAGATAACTTCAAGTTGGAAAAATGTTATTTAAACAAGTATGAGTTATTTCAGTTATAATGCAAAAGGGATTTTTTTTCTTTCGGAAGTTATAACCATATTTTTTCTTAAAATTTTAATTATTCAATTTTTAATGTTCATTAGATTTTTATGTGATGTTATGCTCTAAGAAAATAACATAAAAGTCATTACATATATGTTTCCTAAGTTTTTAGAAGTTTTGTATAACATAGTGTTGCTATAAGAGGAATAAACTGCCAAATCTCCCTCACCCCATCCCTAAGATTTTTGTGCTTTATTGAGGCTTAGTGAAACTTCAAAATATTTACATGATAGAGATATTTTTTCTAGGGAAGCTTGATGAAAATAAAAAAGACAAACAAAATGGATTATGATTGTTTATTTCCTGCCTCAGATTTAATAAGAGATAAAGGCTGTTGAGGTATACTTCCTGTCTCCTGAGGTAGGGAAGAAGTAAAAGAAAGTCATTTAATCTAACCAGGATAGGAGTAAAGCCTCTGTTGAAACGGTAACAAAATAATAGAGGAAGAGTAACCTCCAAGTAACCTGAACAGTCTTTTTGAGTATTTGTTGGGTGAAATTGAGTTAGGTAAAAAGATAAGCCTAAATATATGGATTGATTTGCTTGACTTAACTTATTTGTTATCAGAGAGGAATCCTATTTGAGGGAGAAGGAGATGTGAGTGGAAGGAATTGACAAGTAATAATAATCAAATCACATGACAAGAAGATTAAAAAAGAAGAGCATCGATGAAATAAAAAACACATAAAACAGGACAGAAGAAAGTTCAAAAGGGGACACAAACAGGACAGTTCTGTTACAATTATATTAAATTTAATATACACTTTCAAAAACTGTGTTAATAGTAGTTCACAATTTCCCATAAAATCTTTTTTGTTTTATTCTGTTCTCTACATATTGCAATTCCTGTTAGCTCATAGTTAAGTTCATACTTCTTTAAAAATCAAAGAAAGAAAGAGGCCTAAAAATCAAAAAATAGCCACAAAAACCTGCAGCCCTGAAGTCTGGCTCTAAAAGAACATTTACCTGAAACAATAGCAGCAATAAGTGGGACAGTTTTAACAGGGACAACCAAGAAATCTGTAGTAACAATGGCATAGAAATGGCTTTGGAATAAAAAGGAGCAGAAGCAAAGTTTTGGGACTTAGCTTCTTCAGAAAGAATTTTCAGCAAATACCAGCTTGACAAGCAAGATGCTAAGTGTCCAACAGAGGTGCTTCCACTGCAGTACAAAATAGCCCTTTTTTCTTCATTGTGGTAGATACATTTCTCTAGGAGGGAACTATAGGGCTTTTCCAACATTGGCACTGTGAGAAGATCGTTCTCATGTATTTATTGGAGATCTAAAGATGACCTTACTACACAGTATTTCCCTGTTATTAATTTTATTATTCTGTTTCAGTTACATGATCTGCTATTTGACTTGTGGTTCCTATTAGATCTGCAAAGAATAGTCTGGACAGGATGGTGGTTCCAGCCAAATGCACCTGCTCATACTGAAACTGAGAATTTTGAGGAGTCTAGAGTTGAGTGAAAGACCTGTTACATAACATTTATGAATCCAATATAAATAACAGTAAAGCTTATGTATGCATATTATTTCAAAATCGAATGAGATAACAAATACAGATTTAAAAACAACAGTTTAAAAGTATATATATATATTTTAAATTGAGTAGGTTATTTAGACAAACCATTTTATTTAAACATTTTTAGATATTTTTCAATTCATTCAATTATTCTGTATTGGAACAGATTTTAGAAAGATTTATAAACTAAGCATAGACCAACATCTTACATCCTATACCAAGATAAGATTGAAATACATTCATGATGTAGATATAAAGGATGATACTATAAGCACGTTAGGAGAGTAAGGAATAGTTCCCTTATCAGACCTTTGGAAAAGGAAGGATCAAAGAAGAAATAGAGAGCATGATGAAAAGCAAAATGGATAATTCTGATTACCTTAAATTAAAAAAAGTTTTGTACAAACAAAATCAATTTAGAGGTGGATTATCCACCTCTAAAGCCCAAATGTACAATTCTCCTGAATAACCAATATTTTGTTGATGATGATGATTTGATGATATGTGGTCTCTATATGTATTAGTATGTATCATGTACCCAGTTAGTCAATCAAAAGATCTGTTATATATCAGGCACTCACCTAGGCACTTTGAAGACAATAATAATTAGGCTAAATAACTAATTGTTTTGTAGCAAAAATCAGAAAAGGAAGCAGAAAGCTGGGAAAGAATTTTTACAACCAGTTGTTTCTGATAAAGCCCTCATTTCTAAAATATATAGAGGACTGAGTCATATTTTATAAGAATACAAGTCATTCCCTAATTGATAAATGGCTAAAGGATAGGAACAAGCAGTTTTCAGATGAGGATATTAAAGCTTTCTATAGTCATCTGGAAAAAAAATGCTCTAAATCTTTATTGACTAGAGAAATGCAAATTAAACCACTCTGAGGTACTACCTTATACCCGTCAGTTTGGCTAAGATAACAAGAAAAGATAATCATACAAGTCTTTCCATGTTTTTCTAAAATCATTGAGCTTATCATTTCTTATTACACAGTAGTTTGGAATACTACACAATTATATACCAAAACTTGTTTAGCCATTCCCCAATTGAAGGGTATTTCTGCAGTTTCCAGTTCTTTGCCACCACAAAGAAAGCTGCTGTAAACATTTTGGAAATAAGTGCAATATCAATTAAATTAAACAGATTTGGTCACTTTCCTTGACAAATTTATTACCTAAAGAAATATTAATGTACTTGATTGAAGAGCTAGCTATATGACAGTGAATTTGAATGTTGCATCATTCAAATATAAATATATTCTCTGAACAGCATATATATAAAACATTCAGAATTTTTTCTATGGGAAACAGATCACTGGGTAGGGATAAAGACCTAGCATCAATGTGGCATATTCCCTTAATCATGTTTCATAACTGCTAAAATAGCACAACCAAACTCCACTATGAAACTGTGTAATACTGGAATTCATTTGGCCATTTTATGATGTTCCTCTAACTTTAATTGCTCTCTATATTAGCCTTTACCTAATGTCAGATCTTCTAGGAAGCAATTAATGATGGTAGGTAAAGTTTTCCTGTGTGAAGCTGGAAACTATATATCTCCATACATTTAGGAGCTCTTAAGAACTGGGTCCAAATATATAAATACAATGAAGTTGGCGATTTCATTTGTAATTGGGGGGAAAAAATCTAATCAAATAGCAAGGTAGAAAAGTAATATATTCCATTCAGCTCATAGCCTAAGGAAAAATATATCTCTATACATCATCACCTATTCTGTCTCTCATGCTGTCCTTCTCTTGTTCCTAAGAAGTATAAACTGACCCATCCATTAAGTCAGGGGAGTGACAGGGTAAAAGCTTTCCCTGGTAATAATGTTGTCTTTCTGTTTCTGTGATACTGGATTCTAGTTCCAAAGATTCTCTATTCAGCAATTGACACGCATCAGAATAATTATATTCTGTCTAGTTACACAAAATAGTTTATTTTCAATTCTAAGCAATGTCGCCTTTTTTGTGAAGCTATATTTTCAAATGTTTATCCTCCTACAACCTGAATAAAAAAATTGATTTAAAATTTCTTGTAAAAATAGGATCCTGAGTCCATATATTATCTGAGACCCTTTTTCTACAGCTCTACTCTATCTCAGAAAGCTTAGACATTTCTTCCAATTTCACAAATATATAGCTAAGAACTTGTCTTCTATGCCTTAATATCTGGAATATTGTCCTGCAAAAATCATAGAGAAAAGCATTTAATTAATACAGGACTATTCCTGTTTTATAGAACAAATCAAATGACATTCTCACTTTATGGAGCTTAGAAAAATGGAATGCTTTATGTTCTTTGAAGTTCTTGAGAAAGATGGATTATCCACCTCTAAAGCCCAAATGTATAATTCTCCTGAATAAGCAATATTTTGTTGATGATGATGATTTGATGATATGTGGTCTCTATATGTATCAGTATGTATCATGTACCAGTTAGTCAATCAAAAGATCTGTTATATATCAGGCACTCACAGAGGCACTTTGAAGACAATAATAATTAGGCTAAATAACTAAATTAACTGTTATTCTAGAAACTAGATATCATAATGCTGTGCTGTGAAGAATATAAAGAAGTATAACAAATAGCTTCTGCCTTCAAGGAATTTATAGTTTCAATCACAGATAAATGTAATTATGTGAAGAGTTAAACAATAATAAAAGAGTGAAACCATATGCAAGAATATAACACAACAACATATCACGACAATATAATTAATTGACAAATAACTTATATAGTCAATATTTACAATGCTTTCAGAGAAGTGAAAATTTGCTTAAAATTGGCAAAAGTGGTCTGATGGAAACTTTTAGAAGAAAGATCAGACTTAATTTGGATTTTAAATGTTGATTAATTAAATAGAGGAAAAGAAGGAAGATCTCAGATTTGGGAAACAAAAGACAAGCCCAAGGGAAGAGTATGCTACCCAACAAGTATTGATCTACAGGCATGATAACTTTTTTTTTCTTTCAACATGATAGCCAGAAAACTAAATGTCTAACTAACTCTAGAATACTCATTTGCATTTCATGATTTATTGGTAATCTCTTTGCATAACTGTTAAATTTGTGGGCCAGGAAAATCTGCATTCTATAATTCAAATTAAAATCCCTCTGTTTCTTTTTGTAGAAGAGCATCTAGATGTTAGCATCAGGCAGTTGTGCCTAGGAGTCAAAATGCAGACAAACATATTGGGAAACTGACTTTACCTTGTAACCTTGAGAAGGTTATTGTAATGAAAATTTTAGTTCAATTATTATTTGTGCTGTGGAACCAAATTCTAGTGAAGTTACTAAAATTGTATTGAAAATTCTGATTTGAACTTGCTTTAAGTTTCAAGCTGGCATGTCCTATTGTTTATAAATTCCAACCATTTCTAAATTGTCCTGTTATATTGTGCCCTGCAGCAGCACAACAGTGTTGCAATTGTATCTAATTAACCTCCTGCTAAATGAAAAATCAGTAAGGCCTAACAATAAAATCAGAGAAAGTTGTGTTTTAAATAGAATTTGAACTCTTGTTTCAGATCTTAAGCCCCCTGCTCTGATATTTGGCAAGATATTAGTCCTATTTGCATTTCAAAGATAGGATTTTAATGAAGTCCACATTTTAAATTCAGGAGCTAGAGAGGGTGTGAAGAAATTTGTTTTTGATGATTTTTTTTATTCCCAAGAAATCCCCCCAAAAAATCTGTTGTCTGAATAACACAATTATCATACTCAAATTTCTCTTTGTTCAATATTATTGGTAGATAAGTAGGGAAATAAAAAAATTAATGTTAAAAATATAATGAAAGGGTTAGGTTCAATATGGGTTAGGTTTAATATGTACATGTACATGACATATAACGTGGATACATACAAATATGCATATGAAATAAATCTGGTGATTATGACAATAAATCAGTTATAACTGTACTTTTTTGTTTACAAGTGAGTGTATTTATATGAGGTACACTGGAGGACTTGGTGGTGAATGGCAGCAATATGAAGCAGAAGCATCATTAGCACTTTTTTTTAATTAAAAAAAAATACATGAAGCAGCCTCTTTGTAGTGATAAGGAACTGGAAATTGAGTGGATTGTCCAACAGTTAGGGAATGACCGAATAATTTATGGTATATGAATGTTATGGAATATTATTGTTCTATAAGAAACAACCAGCAGGATGATTACAGAGAAGCCTGGAGAGACTTACATGAACTGATGCTAAGTGAAATGAGCAGAACCAGGAGGACATTGTACACAGCAACAAGAAGATTATACAATGATCAATTCTGATGGCTATGGCTCTTTTCAACATTGAGGTGATTTAGGCCAGTCCCATGGTCTTATGCTAAAGAGAGCCATCTGCACCCAGAGAGAGAACTGTGGGGCTGAATGTGGATCACAACATAGTATTTTCACCTTTTTTGTTATTGTTCACTTGACTTTTTTTCTTTCTCATTTATTTCCTTTTTTGATCTGATTTTTTCTTGTGCAGCATGATAAATGTCAAAATATGTTTAGAAGACTAGCATATGTTTAATTTATATGGAATTACTCACTATCTAAGAGAGAGAGATTGGAAGAAGAAAGGGAAAAAAATTTGGAACACAAGGTTTTGCAAGGATCAATGTTGAAAACTATTTTTGCATGTCTTTTTTTCCCCTGAAGTAATTGGGGTTAAGTGACTTGCCCAGGGTCACACATTCATATGTATTTTTAAAATAAAAAGCTATTGTTAAAATTTTTTAAAAATAAAAAAGAATACACCAGCTAAAAATTGCTCAGTTCTTTAAATAATTAGGTAACAGATCATTAAAGTTATAATGGTATAATCCATAATATGTGTTGACCCAATATGAAAGTTATTGGAATTGGACTCATTTCTTCATAATATTTGATGACTGAAGAAATCATTGATATCATCTATTTCATAGATTTATTCAATCCCAGAAATATCAGAATCTCAGACTATAGAGGGACCTCTCACAGGCCATGTAGTTCAATCTGAACAGAAATACCCTTAAAAACATCTCTAGCAAGTGGTCATCTATCTAGTTTCCACTTGAAGAAGTCCAGGGAACAGATAACCGATTTATCTGATAAATTCCTTCTAAGAAACATGTAAGACAAATTTCCACACTGACTACATAAAAATGGCTGTTTCATTCTGTCTCAAGTACAGTACCTCCATGCTAGGAAATGGATTGCATTTGTCCTCTGGATTCCTCCATGGTCACTGCATTGATTGGAGTTCTTAAGTGTTTCAAAGCTGTTTGTTTTGACACTCTTGTTATAATATAAATAATTCTGGTTCTACTCACTTCACTTTATATCAGTTCATACTTCTTGGCCAGATTTCTTTATTATATTCATATAATCAAATTTGTTCAGCCATTCCTCAATTTAAAGGCATCTCCTCCCATTCACATTCTTTGCCACTATATAAAGAGTTATTGTACCATGGGGCCTTTAATCTTTTGTGGTTACAAGCCTATCATTAGTATTAGGATGCTAATAGGTATGTACAACTTAATAACTTCTTTGGCATAATTTTAAACTGCTGGAGACTAAGCCAAGATGACAGAAAGAAGACAGAACATTACTTGAGCTCTCCCCAGCTTCTCTCAGAATCAACACGATCAAGCCTCTGAACAGATTTTGGAGTGACAGGATGCACAAACATTCAGAATGTAATAATTTTCCAGTTTAAAATATCTTGGAAGGACTTCAGGATAGTCTCAATTGGGCAGGCAGGATTGTGGTCCAGTGCAGGAAGGCTAGATGAGGTCCACCATGGAGAAACCCAGCTCAGGGAATCCAGCAGAAGGCTCCTAGCCAAAATATAGCAGTATTGGCTACTCTGTCCTGGTTCAGAGGGCCGATGGATCAGCAGACTAGTTGTGAGACCTCCAACACAAATATAGAAGACAAATGGTGAGCCCCTGAACCCCAGCATGGCAAGCAGGACTTGGCCATGCCCATCTAGCACAGTAGGGAAGCCTGCAGGACTAGCAGCCCCAGTGCAGTGAGAAGTCCCTGTCATCCTGCAGAGAAAGCCGGTTCAATCTTCCCTGTGCCTTAGGAGCAGACCTCAACTTTTAGTAATGAACAAAAAAAGCAAAAAAGAGCTCTACCCATAGAGAGGTACTATGGAGATACAGAAAATCTAAACAGAGAACAGCAAAGGCAAAATGCCTTCGGGTGAAACCTCAAAGTGGGATATGAACTGATCTCCAACTCAAAAGGCTCTCTTGGAAGAGCTCAAAAAAGATGTTAAAAGAGGAATAGAAGAAAAAAAGGAAAAGAAACGAGAAATAGGTAAGGGAATTATAAAAGTTTTGGGGGAAAATCTAACAGCTTGGAAAAGGAAGCACAGAAACTGACTAAAGAAAACAACTTAAAAATAAATTTGGTGAAGTGAAAAAATATATACTGAAGAAAATGACTTCTTAAAAAATAAATTTGGTCTTTCTGCAACAATGAGATGATTCAAACTAGTTCTACTTATTCAGTGATGAAGAGAGCCATCTACACCCAGAGAGAGAACTGTGGGAAGAGAGGGTGGAATACAATGTAGCATTCTCACACTCTCTGTTGTTATTTCCTTGCATTTTATTTTCTTTCTCAGTTTTTCTTTTTCTTCCTTCTTGATCTGATTTTTCTTGTGTAACGAGATATATTGGACTTAACATATATTATAACATAGTTAACATGTATTGGACTACCTGCCAGCTAAGGGAATAGAGAGAAGGAGGCGAAAATTTGGAACAAAAGGTTTTACAATGGTCACTGTTGGAAAAAATTACCCATGCATATGTTTTGTAAATAAAAAGCTTTAATAAAAAAAATAAATAAATTTAGTGAAATGAAAAAAGAAAACAATTCCTTAAAAATAAAATAGGAGAAATGGGGAGAAAATTCCCCTACTATATGAATGTAACAAAACAACTCCTTTAAAAGTACAATTGGCCAAATACAAAAGGAGATTTTAAAAAACTAACTGAAAAAAATAATTCACTAAAATTTAGAATTGGACAAATGAAATTGAATGGCTTAATGAGACATTAAGAATCAATCAAACAAAATTAAAACAAAATGAAAAAATAGAAGAAAATGCAAAATATCTCATTGGAAAAACAAGTAACCTGGAAAATAGATCCAGAAGAGACAACCTAAGAATTATTGGTCTACCTGAAAACCATGCTGAAAAAAAAAAAAAAAAAAGCCTGGAATAGCATTTCCCAGAAAGCAAAGGAGCTTGGACTATAGTCAAGAATAAATTACCCAATAAAATTAAGCATTATCTTTCAGGGGGAACGATGGACATTCAATAAAATAAAGTATTTTCAATCATTTCTAATGAAAAGACTAGAGCTGAACAGAAAATTTGATCTCCAAACACAAGATTCAAAAGAACATAAAAAAGTAAACAGAAGAAAAAAACCCTATGTTTTTTAAATATTCAAATGTTTATATCCCTACAAAAGAAGATGATATGTGTAACTCTTGAAAATTGGATCTTTGTCAGGACAGTTAGAATGGGGTATATTGAGAAGTTACAGATATAATTTAGCTTTAATGTGATGCTATAAAAAAGAAATTATGAATGGAAAAAGGGATTTTTGCTGGAATAAGAGGAAAGGGGATATAAAATAGGATAAATTATATCATATGAAGGTAAAAAAGACTTATTTTACAATTGAGGGAAAGAAAGGAGGGGAATGAGTGTTCTTTGAACCTTAATCTTATTGGCTTTGGCTCAAAGAGGGAATAATAACATACATACCTAGTTTGATATAGAAATTTATCTCATCCTATAGAGAAATAGGAAGGGAAAGGGGGAAATAAAAAGAGAAAAGGATAAGAAAGTAGGAAATTGAAAAAAAAAAAGGGAGGGCAGATTAAGGGAGGTGCTGATCAGAAGCAAAACACTAGTGAGGAGAGAAAGAGAAAGGAGAAAAAAAAATATAACTTGGGAAAAATAGGATGGCAGGAAATACAAATTTAGTAATCTTCACTGTCAATGCGAATGGGATGAGGTCTCCCATAAAATGTAAATGGATAGCAGAATGGATTAAAAGCCAGAATCCTACAATATTTTGTTTACAAGAAAGACATTTAAAGCAGAGAGATATATACAGAGTAATAATAAGGTTGTAGTAGAACATATTATATTTTAGCCAAAGTAAAAAAAAAAAAAAAAAAAAAAAGCAGAAGTAGCAATCCTGATCTCAGATCAAGCAAAAGAAAAAATAGATCTAATTAAAAGAGACAAGGAAGGAAACTACATCTTGCTAAAGGGTACCATAAAAAACAAAACAATATCAATACTAAACATATGTGCACCAAGTAATATAGCACCAAAATTCCTAGAGTAGAAGTTAGTGAGTTGTAAGAAGAAATAAATAGCAAAACTATACTAGTAGGGGATCTCAACTTCCTTCTATCAGAACTAGGTAAATCTGATCACAAAATAAACAAGAAGGAAGTTAAAGGGGTGAATAGAACTTTAGAAAAGTTAGGTATGATAAACCTTTGGAGAAATCTGAATGGGGATAGAAAGGAATAAACGTTTTTCTCAGCAGTACATGGCACCTTCATAAAAACTGACCATTTATTAGGGTATTAAAAACCCCACAATCAAATCCAGAAAGGCAGAAGTAGTAAATGCATCCTTTTCAGATCATGATACAATTAAAAGTACATGTAATTAAAGACCTTGTAAAAAATAGACCAAAAATTAATTGGAAACTAAATAATCTAACCCTAAAGAATGAGTGGGTAGGCAGAGCCAAGATGGTGAAATGAAGCAGGAACTCACCCACACTCTTCTAAAAACTACTTAAAATTCCTTTAAATAATGATTCTAAAGAAATTTTGGAGCATCAGAACACCCAAAAAGATGGAATAAAGTATTTTCTAGCTGAAGACAACTAAGAAGCTCAACAAAAAAGATCTGTAACATTAGGATGGGAGTCCAGTATGCAGTCCTGGTGCAGATCCAACCACAGCCACAGGCACAGCCCAGGCCTTATTTCAGCAAGCAGGAATAGGTCTGGAGACTTTTGAAACATCAGCAATAGTGATGACTTCTAGATGCCTCAACCCAAAGACACCAAGAAGACTTGGAAAGTCAACAGAAAAGATCTGTAACAACAAGGTGGAAGTCCAGCATGCAATCCCAACTCAGGCCACACAAGTGTAGCCCTGGATCAAGCCCCAGCTCCAACATCAGCAATGTAGAAGTTTATTGCTTTAGCACACTAGATCTTATAGCTACAGTGGGGCAGAATATTCTCCATAGTTCCAAGAGAGAAAATAGTGCTTGTGATCAGGTCACTAGAAGGATCTTTGAAAACAGTTGCACAAAATCCCTGAAACACCCTAGAAACAGAGCCCTACTTTAACAAAAAGTTGAAAGTCTAGTAAAAGGCAAGGAAAATGAGGCAAGGAAAGTTCATTACTATTGAAAATTACTATGGTGACAAGGAAGATCAAAACACACACTCAGAAGAATATTACAAAGTCAAAACTGCTACATCCAAAGCCTCCAAGAAAAATAAGAATTGAGCTCAGCTATGGGAGAGTTCAAAAGGGATTTTGAAAATCAAGTAAGAGAGATAGAGGAAAAATAAGGCAACGAATTGAGAGTGGTGCAAAAGGAAAAAATAAAGCTAATGAGCAGAAGAATATCTTAAAAAGCAAAATTGGCTAAATGGGAAAGGAGGTACAAAAGTTCACAGAGGAAAATAATTCCTGAAAAATTAGAATTGATCAAATGGAAGTTAATTACTTTGTGAAAAATCAAGATGCAATAAAGTAAAATTAAAAAAAATGTAAACATAGAAAAAAAAAGTGAAATGTCTGTTTGGAAAAACAATTGACCTGGAAAATAAATCCAGGAGAGATAATTTTAAAATGATTAGTCTACCTGAAAGT
Organism: Sarcophilus harrisii; assembly: GCF_902635505.1. Classification (NCBI taxonomy): domain Eukaryota; kingdom Metazoa; phylum Chordata; class Mammalia; order Dasyuromorphia; family Dasyuridae; genus Sarcophilus; species Sarcophilus harrisii. Next base: position 203,052,639 of record NC_045426.1, read on the forward strand.
CATGATCAGAAAAAGAACCTGGATATCATCTTTTAAGAAATCATCAAGGAAAACTGTCCTGATATTTTGGAATCAAAAGTAAAAAAGAAATTGAAAGAATCCACCAATCACCTCTTGAGATAGATCCCAAAATGAAAACTCCCAGAATATTATAGTCAAATTCCATAACTCCAAGATCAAAGAGAAAATTTTGCAAGCATCCAGAAAGTAACAATTCAGGTATAATAGAGCCACAGTTAGGATAACACAAGATTTAGCCGCTTCTACATTAAAAGATCAGAGGTTTGGAATATAATATTCCAGAGAGCAATGGAGCTAGGATTACAACCAAGAATCACCTAGCCAGCAAACCTGAATATTATCCTTCAGGGGAAAAGATGGAAATTCAATGAAATTTAGGATTTTCAAACATTTGTGATGAAAAGACTAAAGTTGAATGGAAAATTTGATTTTCAAATTCTCCTGGATTCAGGAGAAGCATAAGGAAGTAATCAAGAAAGTGATATTAAGGGACTTAATCAGGTTTATTTGTTTATATTCCTACATGGGAGCATGACACTTATATTATATCTCCTTAGTATTTTCTCATTATTATGGCAATTAGAAGAAGTAGATATAGACAGTGCACAAATGTGATTTGAATATGAAAGGAGAATATCTTTGTAAAAATGTAATTAAGAGGTAAGAGAGGAATGTACTGGTGGGGGTGATGGTGTAAATTATATGTCATTAAAAAAAGAGGCAAGAAAAAGCTTTTACAATAGAGGGGAGGAGAAAGAAAGGGTGAGTGAGTAAACTTATTCTCATCAGAACTGGCTCAAACATATATACTGAATATGGGTATAAAAGTCTATCTTACCCTGCAGGAAAGTAAGAGGAGAATGGGATATGGGAAGGGGGGAGGATGATAAAGAGAGGAATAATGGAGTAGGAAGTAGTCAATAAAAAAACATTTTTTAGAATGAACAGGGTGAAAAGAGAGAGAGAATAGAATAAAAGGAGGGAAATACAATTAGCAATAGTATAGTAAAAAGAATTTTGAAGCAAGTTTCTCTGATAAGGCCCTATTTCTCAAACATAGAGGGAATTGAGTCAAATTTATTTAAAAAAAAAATAAAAGCCATGCCCCAATTGATAAATGAACAAAAGATATGATCTTTGCCCAAAGGGTTATAAATTCATGCATATACTTTGACCTAAGAAAATCACTACTAGGCATAAATCCTAAAACATATTTTTTTTTAAAAAGGAAAATGATCTATATGTACAAAAATATTTATAGCAATTCTCTTCTTAAGGAAAAAATTAGAAATTGAGAGGATGCCTATTAATTAGGGAATGGCTGAATAAATTGTGGTTAGTGATTATTATAGAATGTTGTTCTAAGGGATATAATAAGCAGGATGTTTTCAGAAAAAAAAAACCCTGCAAAGTTCTCTATAAACTCAAGCAAAGTGAATTGTATTAATATATACAAAGTAATAAAAATATTCTGGGGATGATAAGCTATAAATGACTTTGCTATTCTCAGCAGTGCAATGATCCATGACTATTCTGAAGGACTTATGATGAAAAATCCTATCCATAACCAGAAAAGGAACAGATTGTGTCTGAATACAGACTAAAGCATTCTCTCTCTGTCTGTCTCTCTCAATTTTTTTTTTTAAGAGGGGAGAGATCTATATTTTCTTTCACAATGTAATTTGTATGAAAATTTAAAAAAAGAATGAGTGGGTCAAACAATAAATCATAGAAACAATCAATAATTTTATCCAAGAGAATGACAATAATGAGATAATATTTCAAAACTTATGGAATTCAGCCAAAGTTTCTAAGGAAATTTCATATTCTAAATTCTTATATGAATAAAATAGAGAAACAAAAGATCAATGAATTGGATATGCAACTAAAAAGCTAGAAAAAGAACAAATCAAAAACTCCAATTAAATACCAAATTAGAAAACCTGAAAATCAAAGAGGAGATTAACAAAACTGAAAGAAAACTATTGAACTAATAAACAAAACTAAGAGTTGGTTTTAAGGAAAAAAACAACAATATAGATAAACTTTTGGTTAATTTAATTAGAAAAAGGAAAGAAGAAAAACAAATTATTAGTATAAAAAATAAAAAGGATGAATTTACCACGAATGAAAAGGAAAATAAAGCAATGATTAGGAGCTATTTTGTCCCCAGTTGTATGCCAATAAATCTGATAGTTTAAATGAAATGGATGGATACTTACAAGAATATAGATAGCCCAGATTGACAGATGAGGAAACAAATTACTTAAATAATCTCATTTTAGAAAAAAGAAATTGAACAAGCTATTAATAAACTCTCTAAGAAAAAACTCTCCAGGGTCAGATGAATCTACAAGTGAATTCTACCAAACATTTAAAGAACAATTAATTCCAATACTGTGCAAAATATTTGGAAAAATAGGGGAAAAAGGAATCCTACCAAATTCCTTTAATGACACAGATATGGTGCTAATACCTAAACCAGATATCCTTTTTTCCTATTAAACCAAATCATAAAGACCCTCTCTTAGTTTATACCAAGGTCCTCCCCTCTATCATCTCAAACATAGACATCCACCTATCATAGTTTTCAGACTGTGCAGTCTTTGAGAAGCATTGGCATTCTCCACAAATAGTGAACTATTAGTTTAATGATAATTCAGACAATCAATTATAGTACAAGGAGATTTTTACCTGAAATAGCAAAATTTTACTAATTATAGTTTAGGGCTAAGTTATCATTATTCTTCTTATGGTACAATATATATTCAACAATAAACATATATAAGGTCACTTGTTTGTCATTAATTTATAAATTTAAGAGTAATCACATTCTGAAGTTTTTCTACATACAGTGAATATCTGATAGCTAACCCAAAACCTCTAGAAACTATCTATTTTTCTTCTGCTATTATCTGTCTGAAGGGAGTAAGGTGCCTATTTTCTGCCCCATTAGGTTACTTAACCATCTTTGCCACACTCTGCCTGGTCCAGAAAGAGCACAGTTCAGCAGGTTCTCCCTCTGGAGTCCTCTTGGAGGTTGTCTTAACAATGTAGCAGTGCTTGACCATGAAGTGGTCGCGCTAACATCCTTCTAAACTCCTGTCCCTGTTCCTAGGCGCCACTTGTTGCAGGCATCTTTAAGACCTCGTGGCATATGAGCCCTTTGATCTCAGAAGTGAGATGAATGAGGCAGAAGACTCATAGGGTGTGAAAAGAGCTCCAGCTTATTATGCCATACAGCCTTGTTGATACACATTTTTGCAAGCGTGATCAGCACATGAACAGTAGACAATCCTCATTCACCATTCAGAGAAGCAGTTTGTGGGTTTTGCGTATGCATGGTATCTGCCAATGGGAGGAGAGCCAATCCAGCAATTCAGAAGCTCATTCACAGGTGAGAGACCTTGTCAAGTCATCCCTGCTCATGAGCAACCAACTGTGACCCTCAGGTTCAAGACTCATTCCCATGATCACAAATCACTGCTCCTTGCTCAACAAGGATGTTTCTGCAATGGGGCAGAAAACTTATTGTGCATCAAAGGTCAAGGTCCTCGGTACTCCCTCTCAATAGAGTCCCATAGCTTAGCACCTATCTATATCTATATCTATATCTATATCTATATCTATATCTATATATAGATATATAAAATATTTTATACACACACACACACACACACATACACACACCCCACATATAGCAAGAACTGTGCTTTATCATCATATAATTTTCCCAATAATCTTAGAAAGTGGCGGCTATCATTTATTCCCTTTAACACAGATGTAGTAACTTGCTTATGGTCACACAACTAATATGTTTCTGAGATTGGAATTGGATTCAGATTTGTTTAATTCATAAATTTCCCAGTTAGTATCATCTTATTTTAAAAATTATTTTATTTTTTCTCAATTACTTATAAAAACATATAACATTAATTTTTTTAAATTGAGTACTAAATTCTCTCCTTTCCTCATTTACCCTCTCCCTTCCTTGAAAAGGCAAAGGATTATTCATGTGCAGGGGATAATATTAGCCATGTTGCAAAAGAACAGTTTTTTAAAAACTAAGAAAATAAAGTTAAAAGTATGCTTTGATCTGTATTCAGATTCCATTTCTCTTTTCTCAGGAAGTAAATATCATTTTTCATCATAAATCATTTGGATTGTCTTGGATCATTGTATTAAATAGAATAACTAAGTCATTCATACAATATTGCAATTATTTGTGTACAATGGTGTCTTGGTTTTGCTCATTTCACTTTGATATAATATAATATAATATAATTATAATTTATAAATATAATTATAATAATATAATATAATAAATCTTTCCAGGTTTTTCTGAAACCATCATTTCATCATCTCTTTTAGCACAACTGTTTTCCATTCCAGTCAAATACCACAACTAGTTCAAACATTTCTAATTGACAGACATTCCTTCAATTTATCATTTTTAAAATCACAAAAAGAGATGCTACAAATATTTTTGTACATTTTTTTTGTATTTTTTTCTTTGATCTTTTCAGTTCAGAGACTTAATACCCTAATGGGTATGTACACTTTTATAGTTCTTTGGTCATAGTTCCAAATTACTCTCAAAAACATTTAGACCAATTTACAACTTCACCAAAAATTCATTAGTGTCCCAATTTTTCCCTCCAACAGTTGTTGTCTTCCCTTTCTGACATGTTAGCCAATCTGATAAGTGTATGTTGTTTTCATTTATATTTCTCTAATCAATAGTGATTTAGAGCATATTTTCCACAAGACTATGGAAAGCCTTGAGTTCCTATTAAAACTGCTGGTTCATATCCTTTGACCATATATCAATTGAGGAATAACTTGTATTCTTTTAAATTTGAATCAGTTGTCTTTAATATTTGAGAAAGCATCAGAGAAATTTGCTGTAAAACTTTGCCCTTATTTTTCTGCTTTTTTTCTAATCTTGGCTGTGCAAAGAAATAATTTAATGCAATCAAAATCATACATTTTATATCCCATAATACTCTCTGTCTCTTATGCATGATTATCTTAAATACCAAGTATAATTTAGATTGTCCATTTTGATTTGCCACAATGATGTTAGTTTCAGAACACATTTTTAACCAAATTAGATTTAGATTTATAATCATTGATAGAAGTATTTCAATATAACTTTTCCCAAGACCCTACTATATAGCACTCCCAGGCACCATAGTTTATCTTCATTTCCTTTTAATTCACCCAAAAGACAAATCAATTCCTTTGTGCTCTTAATCTAGACTTAACTTTTCTAAGGCTTTTTAGATGAAACTCCAGGAAAAGAGCAGGATTCTTGTACAATTTCAATTCAGAATGGTATTGAGAAACTGAAAAAATGCACCTCTTTAATTATAAAAAATTAATTGGTTTAAAAATACAAAACATCTTAAAAACACAATAGAAAAATAATATTGAGATCAATTGCTAAGATTTAATTACTAGTAAGATCACATTGGTTCTAATGAAAAAAAAAGTAAATTAAATAGTAATTCTTTTGATTATCTTTTGCTGTTGTACCACACAAATTCTTTGACATTTAAAATCACTTTTCCACTTAAAATGACTATTAGCTTTCTTTAATGAATTTCAGTTTTTGAAATGGTCAAATTCAGTCTTTCATACGCAAAATAGTTTATGTTTAATGCATTGTAATCTGCTAAATCTCTTGCCTTTATTTTCTTTTTCTGAAGGATTAAATATTGGAACTTTCATTATTAATTTATTTTATAATCAAGTAAATTGCTATCTTTTCTGAACTACATTCTAATTTTTCCTTTATTTCTTTCTTCTTTTCTTTGAAGTCTTATAAAATCTGATCACCTAGGATATATTTTGTGAGTCCTCAGGCATGAGTGTTCCTCCTAGCAAGATATGAGGCTCCCCTATTGACCCTTGCTTTTTACAATTGGACTCATAGTGCCATGCTCTTCCAGTGTAGGTATGGCTGTCAATAAGTTAAGTCTTTGCTGGTTACTCAGTTTATATCTATGGAAAAATCCATGTATCAGTAAAGATGTTAGAGAAAATAACCCCTTAATGAGTTTAAAACTAAAATCCTAATCTATTCCAAAACTTTGTTTCTAGTTTGTCTAATAATTAAGATCTGATATATTAGTCACAGAAGAAAATGCACAAAAACATTCTTCTAAATGTGATTTTACCTTCTTTTAGTTGCTCTCTGATTCAATCAAGCTTCTTTCTTTTCTTAAAATTTAAACTACAAACTGAAATTCATCTTATTTTCCTTTTCTCTAATCAGTAAAATTATTTCTTCTTCTTACACTAAAACAAATTACAGAGAAAGTGATAAAAAAAGATCTTAAGTGATTAAAACAATCTTCCCTAAAGAAAAGCTACTAAAACATCTTACATTAACTTCCAAATATCCAATTTGAAATTTTCAATGGAGACTTTACAATTTAGTCACAAATTTAGTTTTTAATTAAATTTGGAGAGTCATCAATTCCAGTAGATTGAAAACAAATTCCCTTCCTTTGAAACCATGTCTCTTGTTTGTCTCCCTAACTTGGCCAGAGTTAGAAAGGCAGAAAAAAAGACTTTCTTTCTGAAGACTTTAAAAGTCCCTCAGAAAGTTTTCATTAATTTTACATTATTTTTCCCTTAGTTGATCAGGTCATAAATGAGTAGTTTAATTTACACAGATATTATAATAAAACAGATACATAAATATACTTAGCAGCAAAGTTTTTTTCCTTATTACAAATTGAGACTCTAATCAAAAGTCATTGTAAAATGTGCAAAAATGTTTGTGGCAGCCCTTTTTGTAGTGACTAAAACTGGAAATTAAATGGATGCCCATCAAATGGAGAATGGCTGAATAAATTGTGGTATATGAATGTTATAGAATATTATTATTCTGTAAGAAATGACCAGCAGGATTATTTCAGAGAGCCTTGGAGAGACTTATATGAATTGATGCTAATTGAAATAAGCAGAACTGGGAGATCATTATATACGGCAACAAGATTATACAATAATCAACTGTGATGGATGTGGCTCTCTTCAACAATGAGATGATTCAAACCAGTTCCAATTGTTCAGTAATGAAGAGAATCAGCTACACTCAGAGAGAGATCTATGGGAAATGAGTGTGGACCACAACATAGCATTTCTACTCTTTCTGTTATTGTATGCTTGCATATTTGTTTTCCTTCTCAGATTTTTTTTCCTTTCTTTCTAGATCCAATTTTTCTTGTGTAGCAAGATAACTTTATAAATATGTATACATATATTGGATTTAACATATATTTTAACATATTTAACATGTATTGGAATACCTGTCATCTAGGAGAGGGGGTGGGGAAGGAAGGGAAAAACTGGAACAGAAGGTTTGGCAAGGGTCAATGTTGAAAAATTACCCATGCATATGTTTTGTAAATAAAAAGCTATAATAAAAAAGTCATTGTACACAATTTTCTAAACACAATCTCAAAACTTTTGATTTGTTCCTTCTTCAAATAAAATTTGGGATCTATTTTAGAACAATTATATTTTTTAAAGTTATATTTTATCTTGCTACTTCTTTATCAATAGGACCCTTTTAGTGACAATAAAAATTAACATGGTCTAAGTGATTAGGGGGTTTCATTTTCCTCTTGACTAAATTTCAGAATGTCATTCTGTCAGATGGGAGGGTCAAAGGTACTGAAAGGTTGATAGAGCCTAAAAGGATCCATATTGCTTGGATTATTTATGATAAGGGTTATATGAATCAATATTTTCTGAGGAGTGAAAATACAAACAGGTTGTCCCTTGTTTTCAAAAGAAAGCAAATTTTTCTTTATAGCAAGTGTTTCATAAGGAGGAGGAAGAAAAACCGAAGGAGAGTCAAGAAAGATATAATAGGATCCTTAAAGAGATGTTGAGCATGATCCATAAGATAATGCCCCAAAAATCCAATTGTTAATTTGGTAAATGTGATTGTTTAATAGCCAATCACACAATTTCTTTAACATATAATAATCAAAGGTGCCAAATTGAGACCAAAATAATTTACTAACTGAATCTCTTGCAGTTTTAAACTAAACCTAACACAATTAAGCACATTTTTTTTTTTTGTCATACCTACTGAACTGGTAGTTTTCCCTAATTCCAGGATGTAAGGAACTTTCCCAGGAGGAATCCCTTTGGAATGCTCTAACTAGGCTCCATTGTTCTCCTGGAGCATCTCTTCTTTTTAAGAGGATTTTCCCCAGATGTCTGCCAAAGGAATTTAATAATGCCCTGGGAGCTGTCTTCCAAGCAAGTTAAAAAATTGCCAAAGGAACAGAATGAGATTAATCTTGGACTACAGTCACTCTAGGATTTATCAATTTCAAATTATTTGCCTTGGCCCAAAAAAAAAAAAAAAAAGAGTTGAACCCAAAAGTCAGTACATCCAGTGGAGCAGTTCCTACAAAAGAAATCCTTAATGAGCTCTTATCCAGTCTCAGGATTTTTTACTCAAGTCCCATCTTGGCCACACAACTGTCACAAGTGAAATCTATCAAGGATTGAGGGAATACAACCTGAATATATCAATTTATTAACAAAGTTAGCAATTGCCAATAAATGAAATTCAAGGTTCCACAGAAACCAAAAATGCTGAATGGTGATTATAAAACTTTCTTATAGTTAGTAAAAAGGAACATAAAAAAGGAACAAAAATTACAAACTTTGGAGTAACATGAATTGATTTCTAATTGGCTTCAGTCAAAAATAGGAAACTGATAGAAAGTAAGGAACTGATCAGTCTATTTACACAATCTTAAGCAATAAACATTATTTTCCCATGTTGGATGGATCTTATAAAAGGATGTCATTAATGGACTGTTATTACATCAGCAAATTATGTAACATGAGTAAAATGTAACAAGAATTCTAAATGAGGAACATCTCATACTGTGGAATAGAAACTAAACTGATTAAGCTTTCATGTAGATTTGTCAGTATCTGTTTTCACTCTTCACTACTCTATGAGCTGATTGAGTGGGAGAAGAATTACCCTACCCCCATCTTGGTTTGGAGAAACGATTTTTATAGGGCCCCTCGGTGGTGTAATAGCTAGAGCACTGACCCTGAAGTCAGGAAGGAGGATCCAAGTTCAAATCTGGCCTCAGACACTTAACACTTCCTAGCTGTGTCACCCTGGGTAATCATTTAACTCCAATTGCCTCAGCCAAAAAAACCAAAAAACAAACAAACAAACAAAAAAAACAAACAGATTTTAGGATGGGAGTTTGGTTTGGTTTATTTCATTTGTCTTTTTCAGTTGTAAGTTGAGGTGAAAGAATACCTAATCAGTCCAGTGATACTGGACCTGGGAGCCCAGCCATAGCAAACTTGGGGAAAGGATACCAAAGCCGCGTGAGAAGCCAGACAGCCTAGCAATGGGGTCCTAAGAAGCCAGAGTGCCAGGAACTTGAGCCCAAAGAGGGGATTTGGAATAGGAATGTGGTGGAACTGTGTTACATGGGAACTGAGCTAAAAGGTAAAACTCGCTTTTATGTTTATGCTTGCTATATCTTTGAGATAAACATTATTTTGTAAAAACTACTCCAATTAAGTGGCTGCAATTAAATGGTTTAAGAGACCCATAAAACTGGGGGAATGATATTACTGGAGATTGGAATTAATGGTGAAGAAACTACCAATCTCAAAATCCCTTTAAGAGTACTGGAAAATTTCAGAGAGGGATAAACATGTGGCATATCTGGCTATTAGGTGATAAGCCAAGGTAGTCAGTGTAACATTTACAAAGGATTTTGCAAACATTAAATCTCTCTATAAATATTATCATATTTTAATTGGGAGAAAACTGGTTTGGAAGTCAAGATACCTAATAGCTGCTTTTGTAACTAACTAGTTGTGTGACTAAAAGCAAGTCATTTAACCTCTCTAAGACCAATCATTTCCCCATCTGTAAGATGAAGAGACTAATGACTTATAGATTTCTAGAAAGGGTTCTTTCAGTGCTTAAATTCTATAATTTGATTAACATTTTTGACCCCATTATATTTGATATGTTAAGCTATTATGTGTTACAATAGTAAACATTTCTTTGAAATAAACATCTTTAATGAGTTTTCTTTCACTAAAGCATAGGATTAAGTCTTTACCTGTTTTATCTGTCCTTTAAAGCCAACTTTTCCATAAAGCTTCCCTGATTTCCCTAAATTTATTGTTTGCCTTCATGCCTTTGCAAAGACTACTTTCTCATACCTGGAATCCATTCCTTTCCCACCTCTCTTCTCTTGGAAATCTAATTCCCCTCAAGATCCAACTCAGGAACCACTTCCTAAATATGAAGTTTTTTGTATTCAAATCCTGCCTCTGACAGATGCTATCTGTATCAATTTGGTATAAGGGGAGGGGGATATGTGTGTGTGTGTGTGTGTGTGTGTGTGTGTGTGTGTGTGGTGCGTTGATCATGTAGGTTATGAGTCCATCTGTCTTGATGTAACTTGCTTGAAAGCATAAATAGATCCCTCTGAGTCTCCTCTACCCACTCTTCTCTTAGGAAGACTGATTCCTAGCAGGGACAGGAGGAAAAGTAGAAGGTGGCTAGACTTATATCATTCTACCCTCCTGAATATTGTTATCCTAGGATAAATAATTTTTAATTTCCAGTTGATTGTTATCCCTCAAAGATAGAAGTGCTCCAAGGAATAAATGTAAGACTTTACTCCCTTTCCACCAATTGCCAAATGAAGTCCCCCAGTGAAATGTAAATTCCTTGAGCACAAAGAATATTTTGTTTATGTCTTTATATTCCCTGGTGCCTAATACAATGCCTTGTACATAGTCAATACTTGATAAATTTTTATGGTTTTGAAAAGAATAGAGATAATAACAGCTGCACCATCAACTTCATGGGAGTTTTGTTACTGAAAGTACTTTTAAATCCTAAAAGCACAAAATAAATATGAATTTCTATTTAGTAGTGCACTCCCTTCTTAAATTATCTTATATTTACTTATATTTTATTCACCACAGATCATACAGGATGTCAGACTTTGGTTGGATTTTGGGTTGGATTGAAAGAGAGGTTCATATTAGGTTCATATTGGTGGAATCATTGTTATATATTAACAATTTTATATTTCAAATTAGAAGCTACCAAGAAGTTTGCCTATCAATTAATAGTCCCTTCATTCATGATTATTATAATAAATAAAATTTGACAAAGAACAGACTAGCTTTGTATTATGCATATAAAAATAATCCTGTGACTTTAGGAGGTAGTCTGCATGTCTGCCTACCATAGTTTGGTTCTTTCTCAGGGATTCATAATCAATTACAAACAAATTGGGATTTTCTCATTGCATCTCTTGAGGTATCCCCTTTTACCTTTATGTAATAATTGATATAATCATTTCATGGCCAGTGGGAACATTATTGAGATTTCATGTTTTTCAAGTCTCTGTTCAAATCACAACTGTATAATTATGATGCATTGCAGTGTTTATAAATAGGTTGAATTCACTGTTTTCTCAGGCTTACTGGGATAGAGTATTGGAAATTTTAAATCTAAAATTTTGATGTTTCCCAGAGTAGAACTTCCTTTCTCCAGGACTTAACTATTTTCAGGAAAGGGAAGGTAGATCCTCCTTCTATGCCCACAAAACAAAAACAAAAACAAAAAAAACCCAAAAAACTCTTTTGATGGCATCCTTTGCCTCACAATCTGTGCTGTTTTACCTTTTTCCTCCCTCTCCTCCAAATTTAGTTTTTAAATGTCTTGTGGTTTAGGAAGTAGTGAAGCTTGGAGGTAATCAACTCAATGGTATTTATAGATTTTTGTGAACTCCTTTTTCTTTGTTTCTTTTCTTTTTTTTTTCTGAGGCAATTGGAGTTAAATGATTGCCCAGGGTCACACAGCTATGAGGTGTTAAGTGTCTGAGACCAGATGTGAACTCAGATCTTCTTGACTTCAGGGCTGGTGCTCTATCTACTACACTACCTAGCTGCCTCTTATGAAGTCCTTTTTTAAACCCTTTATACCTTTCCTGCACAATCCTGAAAACAGGAACATTTCAGTATTTATTGACATATGAATGATTCAACTAAATTGTATTTTATGATACAGTACAATGATAAAAATGTCCAATTATTTTGAGTCACTAGGGACAAGCTCCTAATAAATTTATATGAATTTGAGATCTGCCTATAAATTCCAAAATGTTTTATTTTTAATTTATCATAGCTTATTGGGATCCTGTGGTGATTATAACCCATTAGGCAAACACAGCAGTTTAATAAATATGATTAAATATCTTTTATGTGAAAGAAACTAGAAATACAAAGGTGAAGGTACTGCCAAAAGGAGGCAATCAGCATATGATTTTGTATGTAAGCTTCAGAGAGCTATCTGAGGCACATAGAGATTAGTGAATTGTCTGGAGTTATATAGCTAATCCCCTGTGTAAGTCAATATTTGAACCTAGGTCTTCCTGATTCTAAGCCCAAAACTATATTCACTGTCATATGGTGACAACTTTAGAGGGAAAAGAAATGACATGTAATTGAGACTGAAGTTGTTTGTTTTTTTCAGAGTTCAGGATTATGATGTTGCATTGTTAAATGCTTTGAACTTTATCTTTAAATTTAATTATACAAGTTTTAAAACTAAGACTGGGAAGTTTTAGACATGAGAGGTCAAGAGCTAAATTGGCAGTTTCTTAATACACAGCTAATGGAATTCATTTATTTTCCTCTGTTATTAGGTATTCAGGATATCCTCTTAAGTGCTCATCCTAAAAAATAAAATCTTTTTTTTTGTTCAGCAATGAATTCACCTTCCACTTGAACCAGAATGACAAACTATAATTTGTAGAACTATCAAAATGTTCTAATATCATATTTCTTGCACAGACTTTTCTCTATTAGTTTATTTAGTCCAAATTCTGATGGCCTTGGTTGATTATTGGTTGATTAAGAGAACAGACCTATATAAGTTTCAATTTCCTTATAAAAGAGCAAAACCAAAACTAATCAAGAGGAATTGGAGTAATGCTAATGGATACAGGATAAAAAGAACATCAGTGACTAAAGTCTGGTGTTTGTTGCTCAATATAGTCTCTTGTCTTTGAACATAGAAAGCAAATTAATTTGGTGCTTTGTATACAAGCAGACAAGACAATCCCTGCTCTCAAGTAGCTTACATTATAGTGATGGAAGAAAACATATTAGAGAGAGCCAGAAAACAGCTGCAGAGTTTGGATTTGGTGACTGGGAACAGAGATGTAGTTTTGCTTTGGGGCAAGATAAAGCAAGAGACCAGGATGGTTCCAGGAACAGAGTCTAAGTTTCTGGTTAGGAGAATGTTAGGATGATGGAAGGAGTGGAGGTGTCATGGTTTGGAGCTGGTTTCTGAAATTTCTGCACAAAAAGAACAATTTTAGGACTTTGAAAAATAGTGTAACTTGGAACTGTGTCAAAAAAAATGATCATTACTGAAAACCAATTACATTCACCATCAAAAGGTCTGGTGACCATCAGACATGTCTACACATAAACCAGAGTTTTTGGTTTTGATATGGGTTATGACTGAAGGTGTATAAAGACCAAGTATAGACTGACAACAATCAACTCACTTATGTTTTGACTAGTGACAAATTAGAAATATCTTGTCCAAGAAAGGAAACAACACTAGCCAACTATTATTCGTCGAGGGGACTAATGTGAGAGGAAATATTTTATCCTCAATGTTACTAGAGCTTTAGTGAAGGCTATAGATTATACCCCAGAAAGCCTGATAATATATGTATAGAAATCAGGCCTAGATTCAGGAAGGCATAAATTCAAATCCAGTCTCAGATATTTACCAGCTGTGTGACCCTTAACTCTGCCTCAATTTCCTCATCTGTAAAATGAAGTGGAGAAAAAAATGGAAAAACAACTATAGTATCTTTTCCAAGAAAATTCTAAATGGGTCAGGAAGAATAGGATACAACTATAATGACTATAACAACAACAACAAATAAGTTATACCCAAGGTGTTGGGACACAATCAAGTTAAAAGTGTCTGAAAGATGGAGATTTTTTTAAACTAGTTATCATTAATGAATCTTGTTTCATTGACCTAATATTCTTTTTCTTAGGTGTCTGGGAATGGCTGGTAATATAAGTAGATGGCTGATGAAGGATCTAACAAATGATATGAGCCAAAAATCAAGGAAGTGATGATAAAAGATTCAAGTTCTAGTTGCTTGAAAGTTGTTTTTTCCCCTTCAATTTACTATTGAGGAAATGGAAAAATTGGAGCTGTTCAAGTCTTATACTGATTTATGATTGATCCCTTATACAATACCAGCAGACAGTCAATGCTATCCAGAGCACCTAAGTTTATTAGGATGAAAGTTTTACTTGATGACTTTGTTTATATGGATCAAAAGGCAACCACAGAACTAGTAAAAAACAAAACAAAACAAACAAACAAAAAAAAACAGGTTTCAATGGCCCAAGTTACAGTATATATTACTAAGAAATGTTATGTTCATTTTGTCAGAGAAAAAATATTAACAACTTTTGCTCCATATTTTGAGAATACAAACTCTACAAAAACTTTGTCTACATTGACTTAACTCTAGAAGGAGATATTAAGAATACTAATATCTCGAAGTGATCATTTTGCCAGTTATATATATACTCAAACAAGAAAACATCCTCAGTTGCTAAAGTATTATGAGAGAATTATTTCTCAGCAAATAGACTTCTTTCCAAAATACCTTTTGACCAAAAGGAAGACTTTGAGAGCAAACTATTCAAGAAAATATTAACTTTAATAATTATCAAGAAGTTTAACAGACTAAGCAATTCAACTGTTGGATATGTTAGAGACTTTAAGACCAAAACAAAAATTGCAGTGGAGTCAGTATGTAGCTTTTCTTATATAACTTCCCCTTACTTATATTTGGGAAAGAACCTTGTCTATCCATTAACTTGTGCTGTGGTAGTTCAGAAAATGAAGATAATATTAATACTCAGTGAAAGAAGCCTACCAACTAGACATGGTTTTAAGCTCAAAGGAACTCTGACAGAAATAAACAACCATACAATGCCTGAGTCAAGACCTCTAAGAAAGACCCATAATTTTTCTGTGAAGTCTTCGTGGTCAGACAACATAAGTCTGAAGACTGATGGAAAGCTACTGCTTACATTATTGTGAGTTGGATTGGGCAACTACTTCCTGCAATGTCAGCAGCTCACCTGTGTCATCTACGTCACCCATCAGGCTGGAAATGGAAAACTGCTAAACATGAGGGTTTGGGAGGCCCTTTGTGATGAAGAGGGGGACTACTTTTTCTACATGATGTGGACTTGCTGCCTAAAAAAGATCACAATATTTATGTCAGTGGCCATGGGGAGCGGGGTGCATATTGCTGTTGCCATGAACAAGTTTAGATACAACCTCTATAACCTCGATACTTTGGGAGGGTCTCAGCTCTTATTCTAAATCAGTACCTGAAGATGAATGGTTTCCCCCATGAATACTGGGATTGTGGCAGAGAAGCTTTCAATATTGTTGGCAGAGTTCATCTAACTGGAATGAAGATCTCTGGCCACCCTTCTCCATGGAACAAGGGAAATGAAAAGAACTCCCACAAGTTTGACATTTTGATCTAGATGCAACATTCATGCTGGTTCAAGAATTGGGCCCACTTTATACCAATATTACAGCAGACTTTGGGGTTGATCCTCATTTCTCCAGCCTCCCTCTGGTGCTAAATTCCTACCTGGTTCCACTCAGGCCTTTTGCCATAACACATAATGCTGACTCTCCACCTCTGTTAATACTCCTACTCCCTCCTCACCCTTCACCCCCAAAAAGGCTCAGATATGACCCTTTTCCCTGGGTCCCTGTGAATATTTGTTTTATTTATGGCCCCTGGGGGAATGTCAGTTAGAAGGGTGTGATTCCTCCCTTTCAGGATTCTCTTCTGGGCTTTCTCTCTCTCCACCAGATCTGTCTGGGATTTTTTATATTTTTTCCAATAATGGACTCTGTTGTATTTCTCTTTTAAAAAACAAAAAAGAAAGGAAGAAAAACAAGAAAGAAATTCAGATTCAGGGAGTCAAACTGTTTTGAAGTTCATAATTACCTGCACAGGGAACTTCTGAGCCTCCCCAAACCAAGGGACAAATTTGATATCAAAGAAAGAGATCAGGACAGACGTTCCATTATGATTATATGAATAGTTTAATAATTATATGGACACTTACAATAAGGTCTTTCTGTGGTGACCACTAGATAATTCAGTGGATCAGGATTCCTGGAAAAATCCCCCAAAAGTTCCATGGTAATTATAAAAATCAAAGGGAGGAGGAGTTATAGAGCATCATTGCACATATTAGTGTAGTTTGGCTAATGTTCTGATTTACTGCTGGGTATTGGGCTTGATTCCCAGGACCTGGGCAGCAATCCAGCACAGGTGGTTAGATGTCCAGACACTCAATGCCATGTGCTAGTCAGTTTGAGTAAATTCCCAGACACACATAAGATTATTTACTGGACATTGTGTCCTTACAGTGGCTTTCAACCTTGTCCCTACCTTGGGATGACTTTGACCAGTTAGGACCTCACACAAGCCTAGAACTCTGTAATGATAATATTTAGCTCATACCATTAACTAATTAAGGTATAGGGACAGAAAGATCATCAGGTCACAGAAGAGCTAGCTCCTTTCAATCTGTGACTGTCCTAACCTGTGAAGTTATAGGTGGACCAAGAGAAGTGTTTAATACATAAATAAATCTGATGATAATATTAAACATTGTCCATATAATATCTTCTTTGTTGTATATGTGTCCTTCTACACATTTTAATATATGTTGTATATGTCTATTATTGTACATCTTCAATATTTCATATTTTGGATTGTTCTTCAGCTTTATTTTTATGTTATATTTCTTTGCCCATGTATTATTATAATGTTTTGCTCTTGGATTATTTTCATATATGCTTATGATTATATTTGTCCTCTTCTGTTTGGCTTCTTGCTCTAATTATTCAAATGAAACCACTTTCTCAAAGTTATAGATGACCTCCTAATTGCCTGATTTATTTTTCTGAATACTCATCTTTCTATTCTCTCTGCAAATTCTGACACTTTCAGCAGTTCTCTTTGCCTTAACATTCTCTTATCTTTAGGTTTTTTGCAATTCTTCTCTCTCCTAGTTCTCCAATTGTCTGACTGATTGATCTTTCTCTGTCTCCTCTTATGCATTTTCATCCAGTCAAGTCTATTAATCATGAATACCTACCAAGACTTTGTCCTGGACCCTCTTCCCTTCTTCCTTATTATATTTCACTTGGAGATCTCATCAGCAATCAGGATTCAGTTATCATCTCTATGAAAATTATTCTCAGACACTCCTTACCTGTTTCCTAAATGCTTATTGGACATTTTGAATTGTATGTCCCATAGACATCTTAAACTCAAAATACCCCAAATCAAACATGCTATTTTTCCTTCACAACACTCTCCACTCCCACTCTGACTGCCATCCCTTAAACTGTCAAAGGTACCATTATCATTCCAGTAATGCAGGCTCACAAGCTCAGCCTTATCTTTGACTTGATCAATAACACTCACTCCACTTATCCAATCTATGCCCTTTCATGTCTACCTTCTGATCACTTTGCATATATGTCCCCTTATTTTCTATCACAATGTTACCCCACTTATTCTGGCCCTTATTCCTCATGCCTAAATTTCTGCAATAACTTTATAAATTATTTCCCTGTCTCAAGTATCTTCTCATTCCAATCCATCCTTTACTCACCTGAGTGGTCTTAAAGCTGAAGTCTATGTCATGCTCTTCTTAATAAATTCTAGGGGCTCCAGATTTACCTCCAGAATCAAATATAAAATCCTCTATTTGATTTTTAAAGCCTTTCATGATTTTTATTATTATTATTTATTTCTCTTCCCCTTCATCTATGATCCAGGGACACAGGTTTCCTTGAAGTTCTTTGCATATGACACTCTTTATCCCAATTCTGTGAATTTTCACTGGCTATCCTCCATGTATAGGGGCTTTCCCTCCTCACCTTTGCTTATTAGTTTTTCTGCCTTCCTTCAAGTGTCAGCAAAATCCCACCTTCTCCAAGAGGCCTTTCTTTTAATGTAGCACCTTCCCTCAAAGCAATCTCCAACTTATTCTTTTATATCTTGTTCATAATAGTTATTTGCATACTGTCTCCATATTAGAATGTGAGCACCTTGAGAGCACTTAACACAATGTCCATCACAAACTAAGTACTTAACAAATGCTTGTTGAATGACTATGGATCTCTTAATATTATTATAACTAGTTTTTGCTGGGGCGTTTTGGCTTTATGTGATTGTTTTCTTGAGTATGAAATCATAGATCCAGATCCTATTCTGATGTTATAATTAATGAATCTAACCTTCCTTTATAAATGATAATCAGAAAGCCATAAAATCCTTAGTGTGATTAATGATGTCAGCATATAAAAACTGGGAAAGAATAAATTAATTTTACCTTTTAAAAGACAGAAACATAGTCTGTCATTGTCCATTTGAAAGATAGAAATACACCAGTTTCTGCCTTTTGGAAGAAATATAAGGAAGAGGGGGGGAAAGACCCCTCTTTAGACTTCAGCAAGAGAAAGATAGCTCTTGAATTAAGTCATATCCTAGACCAAGACTTTTTAAACTTTTCCCACTCGTGACCTTTTTCTCCCAATAAATTTTTATGTCACCATGGGTACATCGGTATATAAAATAGCCATACAAATCAAACATTAAAGATGAAAGCAAGTTTACATACTGATGAAATAGATATGCTTGTTTATTTTTACATTAAGAATTAAATCTTGATGTTTGTGGCAGCCCTCTTTGTAGTGGCCAGAAATTGGAAACTGAGTGGATGCCCATCAATTGGAGAATGGCTGAATAAGTTGTGGTATATGAATGTTATGGAATATTATTGTTTGGTAAGAAATGATCAACAGGATGATTTCAGAAAGGCCTGGAGAGACTTACACGAACTGATGCTGAGTGAAATGAGCGGGACCAGGAGATCATTATATACTTCAACAACAATACTATAGGATGATCAATTCTGATGGACCTGGCCATCTTCAGCAATGAGATGAACCAAATCAGCTCCAATAGAGCAGTAATGAACTGAACCAGCTACACTCAGCAAAAGAACTCTGGGAGATGACTAAGAACCATTACATAGAATTCCCAATCCCTATATTTTTGCCTGCCAACATTTTGGATTTCCTTCACAGGCTAATTGTACAAGATTTCAGAGTCTGACTCTTTTTGTACAGCAAAATAATGGTTTGGACATGTATACTTATATTGTATTTAATTTATACTTTAACATATTTAACATGTATTGGTCAACCTGCCATCTGGGGGAGAGGATGGGAGGAAGGAGGGCAAAAATTGGAACAAAAGGTTTGGCAATTATCAATGTTGTAAAATTACCTATGCATATGACTTGTAAATAAAAAGCTATTTAAAAAAAAAAGAATTAAATCTTAGGCAATATATTCAATACTGTAGGATGCAGAGCATTCAGAAACTTTTTACTGCCACATTTCTAGCAATCCCACATTTAGTTAAAAGACCCCATGTGAGGTCATGACCCACAGTTTAAGAAACTTTGCCCAGAGGTGTCAAAACATGTGATTGCTGGCTATAACTTGCAAAACAGATTAAAATGTAATAAAATAAAATTTTAAAATACAATAAAAGATAAATGTGTCAGTATGTGCTTTTTTAAGTTAATATGCATCCATGGGGATCTTTACATATGGTTTAGTAGCCTCTGTTTCTATTTGAGTTTGATGTCATTACCCTAGATCACTTAGAAAATAATTAAGGCAAATATAATTGTAAGAGGAAAAAAACAAACTCCTTGGAGGTGGGGTAGGGAGGGAAGTTCTGTGAGCTTGAACTTTGAAGCAACTTATGTTGGGGGTCACTTGAAGCTCTGTTCAAGGTTCTAGGCTTTCTACTATAGATCACATTAAAGGTACTGAAGAAGCTTTAGCAACAGGCAGTGTGTACAAAGGTCAGGGACATAATGAATGCAAGCTTATGACACGCATTTACTGGGAATTCCTTGTTGAGGGAGAATAAGTGTAATCCCCATCGCCATCACAAATGGGGTTCAATGGGCTCCCCCGCCGGCCTGCAGCATAGGGTAAGCACACGCAGAGCCAGTCAGTGTAGCACAGGTACATCTAACAAGGTAGGCCGCCGACCACTGGGGTAGCCTAACTAGTTAGCAGACCACAGTCTTATCGTTATCGGAATTTACTGGACAAATCACTCCACCAAGTAAGAAGGGCCATGCACCATCCCCCACAGAATCAAGAAAGAGCTAGAGTTGGGTGAGGTTTCCCATGCTGGGTCTGGCTCATTGAAGCTGGTCTCAGAGAGTACCTGTAGCGTCTTCCATAGGGGTCAGCTCGCCCTATACCTCATGGACACAGACCCCACTCCCTCTTCCTCCAGCCACCCTCATCCCTGTTATAAAAGTCACAGTCATGGAGTTGTATCCTTTCTCAGCCATCTGCTTCTCTGAGTCAGTGTGGCTTTGGCAGAATCTTCTATTCAAGTGCAGGTTCCGGGGGCAGGGCCTTTTATCTCTGCATTTGAGGGATCAGAGATCTAAGATTAATAAATTGTTTTCCTTTGCCAGTCTGTGTATTTCTAAAAGACCCTTGGGAATTGGTTTCAGACAGTCAGAAATACGAAATATTATCATCAATGTAAATTAGTCCCTGTCTAGACTGTATGATTTCTTGTGAAGTGTAGCTCTACTAAGCCCTTCTTTCTCTTTGTATAGCCACTAATGAGAAGTAATTACTTTCAAACATATGAAAGATTGTTCCGAATCACCAATCATAAGATAAGTGCAGATTAAAACAACTCAGAGGTTTCATCTCGCACATTAAGAGAGATGACAAAAAATGGAAATAGTCGATGTTTGGGGTCTGTGAGAAGGCAGGCACACCAATCCACAGTTGATGGAGCTTTGAATTGGTTGTACCATTTTGGAAAACAATTCAGAATTATGAGAGAAAAATCATGACTACAATCCATATCCTTTAAAAAAGAAATTCCAGTGTTGGGCATTTACCACAGGAAGGTCAAAGAGAGGAAAAAAGTTTTCATAGAGTTAAAAAATTTATGGCATCGCTTTTGCACTTGAAGAAAAACAGGAAACAGTGGGTGTTCATTTATTAAGGAATAGTTGAATTGTAATATGTGAGCAAAATGTAATATTATGACATCCCAATTTAAAATGAAGAAACAGTCAATGTGCGGTAAAGCCTAAAGAAAGAGTTGGTCTTAGAGGTATGAAAATCTGGATTCAATTATCATCTCTGAAATATTCTGACTGTGGGACCTTGTCTTTCTTAACTTTGCTGTTTAGGGCTCTACATAGCTATTTAAAACTAAATTGCAGAGAAGGTGTCAGTCTGTATAAGAATTTTCCTCATCTGGAACTAAGAATGGTTTTGATTTTCCTATCTATTAAAAGTGATTTGGGGGAAAAAAAATCATCTAACTAATGTATTTCTTCTTTTGAGAAATGTCTTCATATCCTTTTACCATTTATTTATTGGACAATGGCTTTTGTCTTATGTATTGATATCAACTTCCTATATATTTGGGATATCAGTCCTTTATCAGAGAAATCTGCATCAAAGATTTTCCCCCCACTTAACATTTATTGACATAATCATGTGATTCTTATTATTTTTGTTATTAATATGGTCTATTTTGTTTATAATATTCCTTATGATGAATCAACCTCACATTTATGTTTTAAATCTATCTTGTTCATGAACTTTTTACTATGTTACTATTTGTTCCTTTTTAATATTTTGTTTCATATTGTTAATATTCATAGAACTACTTGGCCATAATTTTTTCTTTGCTTTATTTCTCTTTATCTTATGTATCAGCACTATATTTGTGTTGTAGGGGAAGTTTAACAGTATTCCATCTTTCTTATATAAATCTGATAAATCCAGCTGGCCTTGGGGTGTGTGTGTGTGTGTGTGTGTGTGTGTGTGTGTGTGTGTTTTCCCCCCTTGGGTTATTTTTTTCTTCTATGGGTTATTCAATTTCTTTTATGAGAGAAAGTTATTTAAAATTTCTATCTTTTATGTTAATTTGTGAACATTTGCCCTTTTCATTTAAATTATTCTGTTGGCTTGAAATTATACACAAATAGTTTCTAATGATTTTATTTGTTCATTTGCTATGCTGTTGACAACTTGGTTTTCTTCTTTTTGTGTCACATTGACAAAATGTTAACTTTGTTAGTTTATTTTTAAAATAAACTCCTTTAATTTAGTAGGACTTTTGGACATATATCTTCTTTTATTTTTCAGAATTTCTAATTTTGTTTTTATTTTAGGCTTTGCTAGGTGTTAGTTGTACATCCAGTTCACGAATCTAGTCTTTCTTGTTTGATGAATGTATTTAGAGGTATGCATTTTCCTAAAGGAATGTTTCTACTACATTGCCAAAATTTTGGTACATTATTCATTGTCCTTTGATAAAATTATCTATTTTTCTATGACTTATTTGACACATGAATTATTTAAGATTAAATTATTTGGCTCCCATTTAATTATGAATCCTTTAGAGGCCCTTTATTGATTATAATTTTCATTGCATTGTGTTCAGTAAATGAAGTTAATAGAAATATTAACTGCATTTGCTTATGAGATTTTTATGCTTCAACATATCAATTTTTGTAAAGATGTCATTCATAATTGAGAAATATGTATACTCCTTTTTACTTGCATTCCATAAGTTGCAAAAGTTCTTATATCTAAGTTTTATAAAATTCTGTTCATGTCCTTAAATTCTTGTTTTTCTGTCAATTTGTTTAGGTTTCATAGCACTACATTGAGGTTCCTATCTATTATATTTTGGTTTTCTATTTTCTCTATAATTAAAATATTTTTTCTTTAGAGCTATGCCATTTAGCATATAAATTTTATGTACAATATTTAATGTTATTATTTCATTACCTAAGTTGTCTCTAAGTATAATGCAATTTACTTTTTTACCATGTTTAGGATTGCCTCCTTTGTTTTTTAAAACTTGGCCAAAGCATGATATATTCTGAACTCATTTTAACTTGGTATTAATCTTTTCAGTTAACCAGTTTTACAATTGATGAAAATTTGTTTTTATTCCTCACTTCCCAAACTGAGAAATAAAAAAAGTCAAAATTTCTTGTCACAAATATATATAGGCAAGTGAAAAAAATTCCCATGTTAGCTATACCCAAAAATATATTTCTCAGTCTTCACTCTAAGGTCATTATTTCTTTCTCAGAGAATAGGTATGTAGTACAAGTTCTCTGGCATCATGTTTGATCATTGTGTTGAATAGAGTACAAAAATCTTTTAAAGTTATTTTCTTTACATTAGTTTATTATATAAATTGTTTTCCTAATTTTACTCATTTTACTCTGCATCAGTTTTCACAGGTTTCTCTGAAATCTTCTCAACAATTTCTTATAGGACAATTGTCTCCATCATATTCATAATTTTAGCTCATTCATCCATTACCCATTAATTTACAACTTAGGGTAAATTGTAAATTTATTTTGTGGTAAACTGTAAATTACCACAAAAAGAACTGCTATGAATATTCTTGTAAATATTGGTTCTTTTCTTCTCCTTGGAATAAAGTCCTTAAAGTGGTAACACTAAGTTAAAGCATACACACAGTTTAATAATATTTGGGTTACAGTTCCAAATTGCATTTAAGCTTGACCAGATTAATTCAGACTGTTAATGTACTGTTTTCCCATAGCATCTAATTTTTTAAAACTGCTTTCTAGTTCCAAATAGTTCTTCTTGAACAGTGAGCTTTTACCCAACTAATCATGATCTTACTGTTGGTAGGCAGACTGAGTCAATATAATAAAAAAAGTGCTACCTCAATTTATTTATTAGATGTTATACCAATAAGACTACCAAAGAATAACTTTATAACACACAAAAAATATAACAAAAATCCTCCAGAGTTGGGGTAGGAAGAAGGACAAGATGTCAAAGGAAAAAAGACAAGTACAGAGCTATTAATATCAGATCTCAAAATATACTACAATGTAGCTATCATCAAAATAATTTAGTTAAGAAATAAAAAGGCTGATCAATGGAAGAGGTTAAGTACAAAATATGTAGAAGCAAATGAGCACAGTTGCCTGATGCTTGATAAAAACAAAGATGAATTGCTTTAGCCTATGGTTTTTAAATATATATTTTTATTTCATTAAATAATTTCCAATTATACTTACATTCATTTAAAAAAATTTAGTTTCCAAAATCTTTCCCTCTGTTCAATCCCTCCCTTACCTCTTGAGAAGTTAAGCAATATGATATCAATTATACATCTGAAGTCATATAAAACAAGTTTCCATATTAGCCACATTGCAAAAGAAAACAATACACATATACACAAATCCAAGAAAAATAAAGTGAAAAAATTAGCTTTTATCAGTTGTTGAAGTTCATCAGGTATCTCTCTAGAGGTGGAATAGCATTTTCCATTATGGGTCTTTTGGAATTGTCTTGGATCATTGTCAATCTAAGTAGCTAACTTTTTCACGTTGCTGCTACTTTGTATAATGTTCTTTTGATTCTTCTGTTCTCTTCATTTTGCCTCAGCAAATATAAGACTTTGCAGGTTTTTTCTTAAACTATTATGCATATCAATTCTTTTTGCACAATAGTATTCTATTACAATCAATACCACAACTTGCTCAATCATTCCCTATTTGATAAGCATTCCCTTAATTTATAATTCTTTGTCACCACAAAAAGAGCTGGTAGAAATATTTTTGTGCTGTATATATTTATATATATATACCCATGCTTAAAAGTAGCCTGCCTGGAGAAGGTAGAAGATGAAAGGAGAAAAAAAGAGTGAAGTAAAAAGTGCATAGTAGAGAACAAAAGAATAACTTACAAAGAAGCAAAGAAAATATGGACAGTCATGAAAATAATCTATGATTATATATGCTTTCTTGAAAGGAAAATCTGTTATTATTTTGAATCCTTCCTAATATTCTGTTGGGCATGTGAAAATTGTTAAAAAATTTTCCTTTTCTGTCTTTTTTATACTTTGCTTTTTTTTTCTTATTTTATATTTAGTTTTAAACGATAAATATTAAAAAAAACATTTTAAAATGTTATATGCCAAAAAAAAAAAAGAAAAAGAAAATTTAGATATGATAGACGTCTGAAAAAAACTGAATGGGGATAGGATGGAATAGACTTTTTTCTCAGTGGTATATGGCACCTACACAAAAATTGACCACGTATTAGTGCACAAATACATCTCATCAAATATAAAAAGGCAAAAATATTAAATGCATCCTTTTCAGATGATGCAGCAATAAAAATTACATGTGGGGCAGGTAGGTGGTGAAGTGGATAGAGCACCATCCCTGAAGTCAGGAGGACCTGAGTTCAAATGTGGCCTCAGAGACTTAATACTTTCTAGCTGTGTGACCCTGGGCAACTCACTTAACCCCAATTGTCTTAGCAAAAAATAAAATAAAGTAAAAATTACATACAATAAAAGACCATGGAAAGATAGACTAAAAACTAATTGGAAATTAAACAATCTAATCCTAAAGAATATATCAAACAACAAATTGCAGAAATAACAACTTCATCTAAGAGAATGACAATGAGACAAACATGCCAAAATTTATGGGAAAGAGCCAAAGCAGTGCTTAAGGAAAATTTTATATAATTCCAGGACCTGATGTTTTCTATTGCAGCTGCCAATAAATCTTGTACAATTCTAATTGTAGTTCTAGGGTATTGAATTAGATTTTTTGTTGTTTCTTGCAAAATTTTCTCTTTGATCTGAGGGGTTTGAAATTTGGCAATGATATTCCTGTGGGGAGAAATGCAAATTAAGACAACTCTGAGATACCACTACATACCTCTCAGATTGGCTAGGATGACAGGAAAAGATAATGCTGAATGTTGGAGAGGATGTGAGAAAACTGGGATATTGATACATTGTTGGTGGAATTGTGAATACATCCAGGCATTCTGGAGAGCAATTTGGAACTATGCTCAAAAAGTTATCAAACTGTGCATACCTTTGATCTAGCAGTGTTACTATTGGGCTTATATCTCCAAGAGATCTTAAAGAAGGGAAAGGTAGCTGTATGTACAAGAATGGTTGTGGAAGCCCTTTTTTGTAGTGGCTAGAAACTGGAAAGTGAATGAATGCTCATCAATTGGAGAATGGCTGCATAAATTGTGGTACATAAATTCTAATGTTATGGAATATTATTGTTCTGTAAGAAATGACCAGCAGTATGATTTCAGAAAGGCCTGGAGAGACTTACATGAACAGATGCTGAGTGAAATAAGCAGGACCAGGAGATCATTATATACTTCAACAATACTATATGATGATCAATTCTGATGGACATGGCTGTCTTAAACAATGAGATGAATCAAATCAGTTCCGTTTGTTCAATAATGAAGAGAAGTAGCTACACCCAGTGAAAGAACTCTGGGAAATGAGTGTGAACCACAACATAGCATTGCCAATCCCTGTTTTTGTCTGTTTGCATTTTTGATTTCCTTCTCAAGTTAATTTTACCTTATTTCTAAGTCTGATTTTTCTTGTGCAGCAAAATAACTATGTATATGTATACATATGTTGTATTTAACATATACTTTAACATATTTAACATGTATTGGTCTACCTACCATGTGGGGGAGGGGAGAGGGGGAAGGAAGGGAAAAATTGGAACAAAAGGTTTTGCAAGGGTCAATGCTGAAAAATTTTTCATGCATATATCTTGTAAATAAAAAGCTATAATGATAAAAAATAATAATATTCCTGTGTTTTCCATAAAGGATCTCATTTAGGTGGTGATTGGTGCATTTTTTTCTATTTCTACTTTCCCTTCATATTCTACCACTCCAGGACAATTTTCTAGGATTATTTCCTGAATTATTGTGTCAAGGTTCTCTTTTTAGTCATAACTTTCTGGTAGTCCAATTATTATGTTTTCTCTTCTTTATCTGTTCTCCAGCTTTGTCATTTTTTTATGTTTCACATTCTGTTCTATCTTCTCATTTTTTATGATCTATTTTGTTATTTCTTGGTCTCTCATAGCTTCACTGACTTCCCCTTGCCAAATTCTAATTTTCAAAGAGTTGTTTTCATTTTTGAGACTCTGTACCTCCTTTTCTAATTGGTAACTTTTTTTCTCATAATCTTGTTTTTCTTGGTTTTAATTTTTTCCCTTAATTTTTCCTCAATATCTCTCATTTGATTTTTGAATTCATTTTTGAGTTCTTCTATAAATTCTCTCTGGCTAGGGAGCCATTTCACATTACTCTTTGGGGTAGAAGCTTTTTTTTTTTTTTTACTAAGGTATCCTCTTCTGAAAATGAATCCCAGTCTTCCCTGTTCCCATAATATGTTTCAATGGTGGGGTTCTTTCTCATTTGCTGATTCATTTTTTAAATAAGTGGTATTAGTGTAAGCACCTCTAATCATGAAGTGGGAGGATGGTGTCTCAAGCTTCCCTTCAGCTCTCCCCTCTGACTAGGAAACCAAATTAAAGCTTCACCTTTCTGCAAGTGCTCATAGCCAGTAGCATCCTGGCCCTGCTACTTCTGCACTTACCAGGTGCTGGTTCCTTCTTGCCCAGGGCCAAGTTTCAGCAGCACAACTGGGTCCAGTGTTCCCAATCAGCAGATTGAGTCTTCCCAGACTCAAACCTCCACATGACAGTTTGGGACGTAAAAGTCTCCTGTGATTCCTGCTGAGAATGCAGCCATATCCAGCTAGTCGGAGAGGTCCCCATTTGCTGTTTCTGGAGAGCTAGACTGAAGGTGTTTACACTTCAGACAGATTAATCTCAGCCCAGGGTCTTTCTTCAGATCTTCTCTAGTTCTATCAGAAGGATCCCTTCTGCCTGGTTGTCCTGATTTTTCATTAATCTATGTTTTCCCTGAGGTACAAATTTGTTCTATTTGTGGAGGAAATTGGGGGAGCTTGAAATTTACCAACCTACTCCAGCATCTTCCCAGAATCCTCCCCTAATTTAATTTTTTAAACAAAAAACCAAAAGACCATAAAGCATAAGTTATGGGGAAGTGTAGAGGGCCAAAACTCTGAAAAAGTATACTTGATTCAAGGATAGCATGGTTAATAGCAATAGTTAAGCATCTACTCAGTGTGAGATAATGGTTCTCTAAACATATACTTAATGTGATGGTAATGCAATGGACAGTTTTGCCACAGGGTATGAAAAAATAGTCCTACTATGTGTCAAATGTATATTGCTGCTGCTCTTACTCCAGTAAGAAAAGCATTTCCAAAAGTAATGTTATTACAATTACATGATATCTTGGGGTGTGCACCTGAGGAGCAAATGTTAGAAGCATACCTACAAAAGACCATAGAAACTCTAAGGAACTATAAATTGCATATAGCTTCAGAAAAAATTCAAAGGCATGCTTCTTTTCCATATTTAGAATATGAAGTATATCCTAAGGTGCTTACAGTATAAAAACTTTCTTTAAGAACAGAGTTGAACACCTTAAATGACTTTCAGAAATTAATATCCAATGGATGAGTCCAGTGTTACTCTTAACTGCCTATCAATTACAACTATTATATGACATTTTAAGGGGAGACAAGGCTTTAAACTCACCACCTCAGCTTACAAAAGCTCCACAAGAGGCTTTGAGAGAATTTGAACTAGCTTTTTCCAATGCTGTTGAAAGAGTCACTCAAAAACCCTTGGAAATATTAGTTTTTGCTACAAAAGAGGCACCCACAGCAGTCCTTCATCAAGGACACAATGTAATAGAGTGGGTGAACCTCCCAGCACAACCAGAACAAAGCCTTACTCCTTACCCAGTGCTTGTGGCTAGAATTTTATTAAAGGCCATTAAGTGAGCAGTACAATTAACTGGGATAAGACTTGACAAGATATACACCTTATATACCAATGTACAAATTAATGTATGCTGTGAACCCCCCCAGAGTGGCAAATTTTATTGGCCAAGGCTCCAAATTTTACACATGGGTCTCCATTAAAGATAACTTGGCTATTACATAATTGGCAATGGATTTTTGAAGAAAAAGTTTCTAAGGTTCCTCTTAAAGGACATTTTTACAGATGCATCCAAACATAACATTTGTCCTGCATACTCTCGTGACTTAACTATAGAGTAGTCAGAACTCCTTTTCAGTCCACTCAGAATAAATTGTATGCAATCATTCTAGCTCTTATTATCCAGGAGATATAAATATAATATCTGATTCAGCTTTTTCAGTAGGTGTGGTACAAAGAATTGCCACAGTCCAAATAAAATTTGTAGCTTCTAATATATATCAGCTCTTTAAGGAACTTCAAGTGAAAAAGCATACAGGTAAGATTTATATCTTACATGTCCTCTCACATACTGGACTTCCAAGTCCTATTTTTGATGTAAATTCAAAGGCAGATAGCCTTCTAACCATGTTAGTCAATACTCCTTTATTTCAGGCAGCCCAAGAATCTCATTCTAAATATCATCAGGCTGCTGGAGCTTTACGTTTGCAATTTGGGATAGCAAAAGAGGAAGGTAGGAACATAGTAAAAGCCTGTACAGCTTGCCTTTTCCACGCTCCTATGCTCCCTCCAGGGAAGAACCCTCGTGGTTCGAGACCCAATGAAATTTGACAAATGGATGTCACCCATTATAAATCTTTTGATTTTCTGTCTTTTATCCATGTTGTAGTAGACACCTTTTCAGGATTTACTTTTGCAATACCAGTAGCAAAAGAGACATCCTGAGTGGTCACTGAATTTCTTATACAAGCTTTTGCAATTATGAGTGTGCCACAAGCAGTAAAAACAAATAATGGGCCTGCATATACTTCTAAACATCTTGCACACTTTTGTGCACAGTATTAGATTTTACACACCACTGGCATACCATTGGTTTAAGAAAGGACAGGCTATAGTAGAGAGGAGAAACAGAGACATCAAGATACTCCTCCAAAAACAAAAGAAAGGAGGAACCACAGGTAACCCTAGAAAACTTTTAAATTTAGCTCTTTATACTATTAATGTTTTGATTTTTGATAAAGA
Organism: Sarcophilus harrisii; assembly: GCF_902635505.1. Lineage (NCBI taxonomy): Eukaryota > Metazoa > Chordata > Mammalia > Dasyuromorphia > Dasyuridae > Sarcophilus > Sarcophilus harrisii. Next base: position 203,082,837 of record NC_045426.1, read on the forward strand.
TGCACTGGCTCCGGGAGACAGGTTTATAACCCATTAGAAGAGTAGAGTCCGGTGTGAGCAGTTCCACTATCTTTAGATAATTGCCAAGTGATGTGGAGAGATCCAAAAAGTGGTGAATGGAAGGGACCAGATAGGTTAACTGCTTGGGGGAGAGGGTTTGCTTGTATTTCTACAGATGGAAAAGGAATCAGATGGGTGCCAAAGAGCTATATTTGCCTTGTCCATCAGAGAGAGATGGAGAAGGCTCTTGAAGTGAAGAAGAAGACCTAAGAAACATTGGGTGATTCATCTCTGACAATGTGTGCTACTGAAAGAGTATAGTTGTTAACCCAATGTATATGGCAATTGACTCATGAACATAAAAAAAAAAATTCATTGTTAATGAAACTGATGCAGGACTTCAAAACCCTCAGGAATCATTGGATTTCCTGAGACATGATAAGACTATTGCAGGACTTCAAAACCTGCAGGGATCATTGGATTTCCTGACATGTGAAGTAATGGACAATAGATTGGTTTTGGACTATTTCTTAGCTGCTGAAGGAGGCATATGTGTGATTGTTATTTACATACCCTCCTTCTAGGACTTATGGACATGTATATCCATATTGTTTGTCATATCGCTATGTTGATTCATACTGTTTGCTACATCACTACTTACATATATAATTCCTCATGTTGATCCATGTTGTTTGCTACAACACTACTAGCCTAAGTTATATTACTATGTGCTTGAGTAATACCTCCCATGCTGATGGATTTAGGTATACCTGTTTCAATTTCAACCCAGAGGAAACCTGCTAACAATATCTGGTTTGATTCCCCATTTCCCTTTGGTGTTTTCATCTTCCTTCCTGAGAAGTCAGGGAGGACGTGACTTCCTATGTTCTAAAACAAAAGAAAGCAGAAGATGTAGAGGGCAGGAACTCTGAAAAAGTGTGCTTGAATCAAGGACAGCATGGTGCTTATAGTTAAGCCCTTATTCAGTGTGAGATAATGGTTTTCTAAACATATACTTAATGTGAATGGGCAGTTGGCACATGCTCAGTTGTTGTAGTGATATAATTGTACTGAGGTATTTAAGAGAAGCCTCTCTCAGACACAGACACAGAGGAGTGTCTCAGCCACAGCCACAGAGAAATGTTTCAGCCACAGACACAGAGAAACACCTCAGCCACAGACACAGAGAAGACTTCATAATGGATTCCATCTTTAACCATCTTCATGGCTCTCTTACCTTCATCATTTCTCCTCTTAAAGAACAAGGCCCATCCAGAGATCCTCCAGAAAGCTAGCCCGGACATTACAGGGAAGTCTACCTCATGCATATGAAGACTTCCCCTAGAAGAATAGGTGGATGTCAACAATTTGTTCCAACAGCCATGAAAAAGCCTGAAGCAGGAACATGGACTGAATAGTGGTTGGTCGACCAGACATCTAAGATGCTACGATCACCCAGTGCATCCAAGGTCATAGCCAGTCATCTTGACTTCTGTCTTGCCATTGAACTTCAATAACTCTGAGAGATGACACTGATAGTTTTTGCCTCACAAGTCCAATTTGCCCCCAAGTCAAGATACGTCAGCTATAGTAATGGTATTCTCTTCAAAAATAAAGTATGAAAAACAAATGATTTACATTTTTCATGTGACTATTGATAGCTTTAGGAGTATTCTGGGAAGATGGTGGAGTAGATCAGTAATTTCAAGCTCTCTTGATTTCTCCCACAAACAGAACAAACTTCATCTCAGGTAAACAGAGATTGGTGAAAAATCAACAAGACTTGGCAAAACTGGAGTCCTCCTGGTATAACCCAAAAGATACCCCAGGTCAGGGATTAACAAAGATGAAGTGCAAACATCTCTGGACTAGCTCCATAGAAACACCAAGTAGAGAACTCTGAGACTAGATGGTTTTGGCTGGAGCCTCAACAGGAACCACAGAAACTTTTACCTTCCAGAGTGCCACAGGAATTAGGGTTCTGAGTCCAGGAAGACTAGAGGCAACCATCCCCCCACCCCATATTAGAAATGCTTACACTAATACTTTTCATTTTTTTTTAAAAAAAGGAGCTGACAAAGAAGGAAAAATCCAACCACAGAAATTTACTATGGGAACAGGGAAGACTGGGATTCATCTTCAGAGGAGGACACTGAATTTTTAAAAAGCTTCTTCTACCTCAAAGAATAATGTTATATGGCTCCCTGCCCAGAGAGAATTTATAGAAGAACTTAAAAGAGACTTTAAAAATCAAATGAGAGATATTGAGGAAAAACTAAAAAAATATATAAAAACCAAACAAGAAAAACAAAATTATGAAAACAAGTTAACCAACTAGAAAAGGAAACCCAGAGTCTTAAAGATGAAAATAACTCTGAAAATTAGAACTGAGCAAGGAGAAGCCAGTGAAGCTATAAGAGACAAAGAAATAACAAAACAAAATATAAAGAATGAAAAAAATAGAACAGAATGTGAAACATCTTATAAGAAAAACAATAGATCTGAAGAAAAGATCAAGAGGAGAAAACATAAAAATAATTGAACTACTTGAAAGCTGTGACCAAAAAAAGAACCTTGACACAATAATGCAAGAAATAATCTGACAAAATTGTCCTGGAAAGATAAAACAGGAGGGGAAAGTAGAAATAGAAAAAAGTTGCTGATCACTACCTCAAAGAAATCCTTTGTGGAAAACACATAGTAATATTACTTCCAAATTTAAAAACCCCTGGGATCAAAAAGAAAATTTTACAAGAAGCAAAAACAAACAAACAAATTCAAATATGCTGGAACTACAATTAGAATTGTACAGGTCTTATCAGCAGTCACAGGTCCTAGAGTCATATATACCTGTTTGATACAGATGCCTCATATATTTTTAACCATAAGGATGCATTGATATCCATTTATCTAATTCTCTTCACCAAAAAGGATCAAGCTCTATGAAGTCCTCATTCTACTTTGCTGAGTGACAATGCTAGAGGAGCGTCTCAGAGGATGGAAGAGCTAATCCTCAGGACCATCTTTCTCTAAGTGATTTTGGTCTAAGGGATGTGGCTGCTATGTGGCTGCTCAGTTATGGAATCCCCCACACAGAATTATCTCTGAGTCCTCTCTGTTGAAAAAAAATTACCTTCTTCCTAAGTCTATTTTATTTCACTGAACCTTAGTGATAAGAGCTGGTTATAATGAAGTTGGTATTCTGTTGAAGCAGACAAGCATGTTTGAATATTGTATTTATTGTTTTCTTTTTTTTGCATGGAATCAATAAAAGGACTAAATAACACATGATAGACTATCTTCTGTGAAAATACACTCTCAATTTCTCTTACACATATTCAGTACATAAGACTTATTCTAAACCTAGAACTTAGAAAAAAATAAAGTCAGTTGTTTAGTCACCTCAGAGGCCAATGTGGTATTAGTAGATAGTGTCAAACTTGGAGTTAAAATTTGAATTTTGCCTCAGACACATACTAGCTATGTGACTCTGAACAAGTCTCTTAACCCGTCTCAGCTTCAGTTTCCTCCTCTATAAAAGTAAAGAGTTTGATGTCAATTTATAAAATTCTTTTCAGCTCTAAAGCTATAATCCTATGGTACAATTGGGAGAAGAGTGGAAATAAGACACACTTCCTGCTGGTGTTTGACATAGCAAATAGACCAGTTTACTCAGTAAAGACTTAGTAACTGTATCTGAGTTTCTTTTTCATGTAGTGACATGGACATAGAAACTAATGCTAATGGAAGCATCTAATATATCAATGCTTTTCTGTTTCTGGCTCTTGTTGCTAGCAGGGACCTCTGACTATGTCTTGCTAAGGACATAATATTACTTGTAACCTAGAGAAAGTAGATTGACGAGGAATAGCAAACCTAATTGCCACTCTTCCAAGTATCACTAACTCTAAGTTTTCAGTCACTAATAATTATGTCACATTCTGATTTGTCCCTTCATTTTTGGCTTTATACTTGTGATTAACTTGAACCATAGTTTTTTAGTCATTAGATATGAGTTTTTAGCCCCTATTTTATATAGGGGGCTATATATATTTAGCCCCCAAGAAAAGATTTCAATGAGTTACACAGATCCCCTATGTAGGACACATGAATAAAATGGATGAGAACCATGCAGGATGAAATGATGTAAAAGGTTTGTGCCATATCTTGTACCCACACAGAGCAAAACCAAAGGTTCATCCAGTATAGAAGTATATTACTCAAAATGGAATAAGAAACTTAAGGGTATGAAAAATTTCATAGTTCTAAAGTAGAGCATTTTAATCAAACAAATTTAAAGATTTTGACTACAGGCTTAAGCTAATGTCATAACACATGTCCTACTTTCTCCTTGATGGATATAATATTTTATCAAAAATTAAAGTGAAATTTTCACCTAGCTATAAGACCTGAATTCTTAGCATATGACTGCTCAGTAAAGGAAAATTGTAATTCCAAAGAAGGAAACAAAGCTGTGCTCACAAATTCTTGAGACTGTAGTAAGACTCTAATCCCTACTTTTAGGACAGCTAGGAGGTACAATAGAGAGAGAGTATTGGGCTTGCAATCAAACAATCTTAATAAGTTCAAAAATGGCCTCAGACACTTGTGTCATCATTAGTATGTCACTTAACCCTCTTTGGCTTAGTTCCTTATCTGAAAATCTTTACCAACAAAATTCCAAAATGAGGTTGTGATTGAGACAACTGAATAAATTCCTATTTTTTAAATTTAAAATTTCCTAATTTTTAGATCAATTCTTTTATCCCCTACTACCACATACACAGATAGATTTACTAGGAGATTAAACTTAAGACAAAATTTCTAGATATATATTTTTTGTAGCAGCTGAAAGGATGAGGTATTTCTGGGAAATGGCATACATTTTTATTACCCACAATAGCTGCCCTAATAGACAGGCTGATATGATCTGCAGAGCACTTAGACAATTCCAGAGGCTTTTAACCTATAGTCAGTGAATTTGGCTTTTAAAAACATGTTTATATAATTGATTTCCTTTGTAATACATTGTAATTTATTTGGTTCATTTAAAAACATTCTAATAAGGGATAATCAATTCACAAAAAAAAGGTTAAAATTCCTGGTCTAAAAACACATGGTATTAAAATAGGCAATCAAGTCAAGCGAAAGAATAGACTATCTTTTAAAATATAAATCTGAGCCAATCTCCCTCCCCCAAATACCTACCATGAAAGGCTAAGATAGGGGAAAGCATATGAATTACCCAAATTATTCTAAAAAATATTTGTGAAGTATTTTCCCTTAGTGTAGATGGAATAGGTAACTATCTTCAATCTCAGTGATTGTCATAAAATTATAGAAGAGTAAGGAGGAGCCCAATTTCCTCTACAGTGACTTTTGGCTTCTCTTCCTCACTACTTGCCTTACTTCACCAAGACTCTCAACTGCATGAAATTATAGACCTTGCCCAGTAGCAGAGCAGAAGCTCATCTTTCCTTATGTGATTTAAGTAATACAAAGAAAGTTATACTACCCCATACCCATCCCATATTAGAGTTTTAGTTTGACTTTTAATCCCTGTAAAAATGCAGGCATCTTTGCTTTCCCTGATCAGGGGATATCACGTTAAGCTTTTATACTTAATCTATAATTTAATGTGAGGGAGGGAGTCTTAATAGGAAAATAGAAGAGACAGCAGGCAGGGGAAAGAGTACAAAAGGGCCTCTGGAGATTCTAAAGACAAATTTTACTTATTTCTCTATCTTGCCATAAGGCCAGCCTGAATGACCAAAAATAACTTCTCTTGCTGTGAGAAAATATTGCTTTCCTTATATCATATGAATATGAAATCTCTGGAGATTGAAACTTCAGTTCACCCTGAGGAGAGAAATAGCATTAAACTGGTAATTTATATTCATACATAGCCTTGATGTCTTTTTCTTGAAATTGCTCAAAGCATTTCCCAAACTTTGTTAGCAGGAAGTAAGTTACTTCATGCCACCCTTCTAAGCTCCATCAATATGTATGTTCTAAACAGGCTCTGTAGATGGGCAATGAGCTGGGCCCACAACTGAATAGGGATAGGAGATTAGGCTGCATTGCATTTAGGAAATTGAGAAGCATTTGCAATAATCCCACACTGAACTATCATCAAAACCCATCTATTCAATATCAGTACTTGCCCAATCATGCTTTACTACTATGAATAATGGAATATCATGACTTAAAATAAAAATGCCACGAGGGAAAATGGAAAGATGCATTATGAGTATAAGTCAGCTATGTTATGTTCGCAAGGACAATTTGTGCTGGAGATGTATCATGAGGGGTATCATTAAAGATATATATATATATATCAGAGAATTGAATGGGTGGGTCAGGTAAGTGATAATGAGAGACAACAGATGGATGGTTGTAGTGGTACTTTAATACCCCTGAAATATTAAAAAATGAGATAAAAATCTCTGACAAGTAGAATAAATTCTGTATGAAGGATTTTAGGGAAAATATAGATAGGAATCACATAGGATGAAAAGGCATGGAGTGGTTGCATAGGATGAAAAGGCATGGAGAGATTGCATTCTAGGCTACTGCAGAGAATAAGCAAATTAATGAAATCAAAATTCCCACAAAATTCCTGAAAAAGTATTTCTGGAGAGTGATCTAGTGTTATGAGACGGAATCTACTCAATAATTCAATTCAATAAGCCCTTATTAAGCACCTATAAAATGCAAAACATTGTACTGGACACTGGAGACACAAAGATGAAAAGGGACACAAGTCCTGGCCTCAAGGACTTTAATAGTCTTGAAGAGGTTCTGAGTTGTGTCCCCAAATGAGATTTATCACAGGACAAGGAGTTGTGGGAACCCCTTTGGTTGGTGCAGGGGTCCTCTGTAAAGGAATTTACAAACCCGAAAGGCTAGACTGTCAAAAAGAAGTTTATTATTGGCATTGGGAAGTCAGCCTTTGCTATGCATGAATAGAAAGACTGAAATCCTTGGTGGCAAGGTCCTAACACAGGGATATAAAGTTTCTAGTGGAGGAGTCCTGGCAGAGAGAGTTTCTAGCAGAGAAATCCTGTAGCAGAGAAAGTAATAAGGAAATTGTTAGGGAAATAGAGAGAGAAAAATAAAAAGGGAGTAATGTTGAAAGAGAGTATCATTTCAGCAGGCAGAGGATTGCAGCTTATACCAAGGGGAGAAAGAGGTTCCTTGGCATGTTAAGTCCTCTGCAAGGAGTGAGCCCCAAGTTGCCTCTTTTTATAATTGAAACCTTGGCCTGAAACTGGAGCCAGCTCTTGATGGGGGTTGGGTGCAGTTTGAGCTGGAATCAGAATAGAAAATCTTGGAACTGAATGAGTGTCTCTGGGCTAATTTCCAACAAAAGAGGGTTAGGAATGGTCCTGGACTTCAGTCCCACCAAGATAACAGAATGAAAACCACTTTATCTTGATTCCCTGGGGCAGATCTCTCAGGGGAGAGAGCTTAGTGTTCTGCCCCAAAGTCAGAGAGAGAGAATGAGAAAGAGTTTCAGGGCTCCCCTAGTCATTCTAATTTGGCTGAAACCTAGAGGATACAAAAGAGAAAAGAACTAAATAAAGCTATGTTATTGTGAGTTAGTAATTTCATCACTTGACCCTTCAGTTCTTCATCTGTAAAATAAATGGATTAATTGACTTCCAAGGTCCTTTTTAGTTCTAAATTTATGATTCTATGAAGAGTTATGTGACTTTGAGAGTTATAAATATGGTAGCAAACAAAGAGAATCAGTAATTATGGTATGAACCATAGGAGAAGAGGGAGAAAAAGAAATATTTAAAGTATGGCCTATGAGACTGGCTGAAATAGTATATGTTTGGGGTTGAAAAGTGTGTTTTCCTTTCTTAGCTAAATTCCTTGAGAAAACCAAAACTATATTATATGACTCTATTTCTTCTCCTCTCATATGCTTTTAAACTTCCTATAATCTGGCTTCTGACTTTACCATTAATTGAAATAACTCCCTCCAAAGTCACCAATGATCCCTTAATTGCCAAATCTAATTTTTTTTCCTCAATCTTTTTTTTAACTTTTCTGCCATCTTTGATACTAGAAATCACATTTCCTCCTGAATCTTGTTTCCTTCTACTTGAGAAGTATTACCACTTGATTCTCATTCTTTACTGGATATTCATTTAAGTTACTCCCACTAACTTCAGGTGTCTCCCAAGGCTCCGTCCTAGGTTTCCTCATAGTGAAAACAACTGACATGGAAAGCAGCTCAAAGAGAAAAAATTAAGAATCATCGGACTACCTGAAAACCATATTATGTAACATTTCAAGTAATCTTAAAACTGCCTACCTCTTTTACAACCAGAAAACAAATAGAATCCACTAGTCACCTCCTGCTAGAAATTCCAAACCAGTGGGGTTTTCAAGATGCTATTTCTCCCATCATAGAAGAACTCATATACTTCCACGATCATACACTAATAAAACCAACCAACCTCCCAGGAACAACATAGTCCAAGTCTAGAGATTCCAAATCAAAGAAAATATTGCAAGCAGTCAGAAAGAAAGAATTGTGGCTGAGGAGCCACAAGGAGAAACACACATAATTTAACAGTCACCACTATGAATAAAGGAAGAAGGAAGCTTGGAATATGATATTCCAGAAAGCAAAGGATATAGACTTACTGTTAGGATTCTTACAAGGTACTAAGACAATGGAATTGATAGAGACAATAATTATCTAATTTAGCATGATACTTAACAGTTCTCTAGTTCACTAATGTACTTAGTACTTATTAGAGTTCCACAGGATTCATACCTTTAAGAGAGCATATATAAGCTAGGAGCCTCAACCAGGATTCAGTCCAGAACATTAAGAAGTCAGAAAGGACAAGCCCACTCTCGGGGGAGGAGATGGATTCATTCCATTTTCCACCTTTGTGCTGGCTGGAGACATTCAGAGGTAGCTAGAGGCAGAAGCTGGCAGAGACAAAGGACTAGTGGCAAGAGCTCTCAGGAACCAAGGAGAGAGATAGGCTCTCTAAGAAAGCTAACCGGGCCCAAGGAAGGAGACAATAAAGGATTTGGACTTTAACTCCTGGCTGCATTTGGGGTGATTACACTGAACTGAAAGAAAGGCTGCCTCCAGAAGCCCCCTAACAAACCTGCTCCCAGAGAATATTACATTTTAGAGAATATTACAACTTACAACCAAGAATAATATACCCATTAAAATTGAGTATTATCCTAGTGGGAAAGGGAAATGCTCTTTTAATTAAGTAGAGTTTTTTCCAAGCATTCCTGTTGAAAATTCCAGAGCTCATTGGAAACTTTTAAGTTCAAACACAGGAGTGAAGAGAAATAGAAACAAGATAAACATATATAACCAACAATAAAGAACTAAAAAAGGACAAACTGCTTACATTCTAATATGGGGAAATGATACATGTATCCTTTCTAAACTTTATCACCAAGAGTCATACAGGGAGTCTAATGAGATGAAAACTATGGGAGTTATTGTTAAATTTATCTTAAGAATGAAAGGGAATGGGGAATATAATACTACAGAGGGAAAGGAAGGTGAGGGGAAATTAATTCCCATATTCACAATTTATAAGTAGAAGCCTACCCATATGAGAAGGTAGGAGGAGTGACTGACACTTGAACTATACTCTTCTTTAAACCAGTCAAAGGAAGAATACACCTTGATGAGTACGGAAATATAAGTCATTTAACAGAGAAATAATAACTTACATTTACATAGTACCATAATGTTTGTTACATGTTTAACAAATAAGTAAGTCTCATAATCATTTTACAGATGAGAAAACTGAAATTGAGATTAAGTGATTTACCAAGTCACACAGCTAAACATCTTAGACTGCATTTGAAATCAGATCTTCCTGACTCTAGGTTCAGCACTCTAGCCAATGGACACCTAGCTACCTCTAATAAGAGGAAATAGGGAGAAGAAAGGAAATTGGAGGGCAGAGTAAGAAATAGATTAATAATTTATAGCACTTCAATCCAACAGGGTATCCCCATCAGTTGGTATTAACTAGGTGGTTTGTAGTAAATGGATATGATGGTGGGCTGCCGTGCTAGAAGAAATAATGAAGATCTGGAGGGACTTGTGTGAACTGATATATAAAGAAATGAATAGAACCAGGAGGACAATTTGTACAAAAATAACAATATTGCAGACAAACAGCTCTGAAAAACTTAGCATCTCTGATCAGAATAATGTCAAACCGTGATTCCCAAGGAGTAATGACAAAAGACATTTCTCCTACTAATGGAGAGGTGAGAGACACTCAGCATATAGAATCACACCCCACCACCACACATATACCCACATATTTTCTTTTAGATATGGTCAATGCAGAACTTTGTTTTGCTTGACTATAAATTTGTATGAGGGTTTTGTTTTCTTTTACACTTAAATGGAGGATAGGAGAGTATGAGAAGGTAAGATTTTTACTGAAAATAAAATTCATTTTTAAAGTATCTTGACTTTGGTAAATCTAAACCCCAAAACAGGCTTAACCTGAACTCCCCCAAATTCAGGTCTCTTTACTACATGTAATTTTAATTCTAATCAATATTTCTAGATATTTCCAAAGAAAGTTTTAAGTTTCAAGATATTCCCTTTTATATTACAACAAAATACAGTAGGAAAAGCCAGATAATCTCTCTTTAACTCTTTTTAAGGAGACTTTCTTAAATTACTGAAGTTTCTTTCTTCCTTTCTGACTTGATGGTTCATTAGTTTCCTTTGACCTCAGCTCTTATTTTCCATTATCTAACAAAAATAAACTCTTCCGAATTTTTCATTGCTCTCTGTGCCTTTCTCTCCCATAATAATCTATTACTCTTGCAATACACACAGGTTATTTATTTGATGGAAAAGTGAAGAGTGAATTACTCTAATGACTATTAATGTTTTTATTGATAAGGGAAGGAAAAGTTATGAAAAATCTTGCAATCAAAATGTTTGTAGCAGCCCTTTTCATAGTGGCTTGAAACTGGAAATTGAAGGGATGCCCACCAATTGGAGAATGGTTGAATAAATTGTGGTATATGAATGTTACGGAATATTATTGTTCTATAAGAAATGACCAGAAGGATGAATACAGAGAGGCTTGGAGAGACATACATGAACTGATGCTAAGTGTAATGAGCAGAACCAGGAGATCATTATACACTTCAACAAGAATACTACATAAAGATCAGTTCTGACGGACACAGCTCTCTTCAACAATGAGAGGATCCAAATCAGTTCCAGTTGATCTGTAATGAACAGAATCAGCTATACCCAGAGAAAGAACACTGGGAAATGAGTATGAACCACAACATAACATTTCCACTCTTTCTGTTATATTTGCTTGCATTTTTGTTTTTTTCTTCTCAGGTTATTTTTACCTTCTTTCTAAATCCGATCTTTCCTGTGCAACAAGATAACTGTATAAATATGTATACATATATTGTATTTAACATATACTTTAACATATTTGACATGTATGGGACTACCTGCTATATAGGGGAGGGGGTGGGGGGAAGGAGGGGTAAAGTTGGAACAGAAGGTTTGGCAAGGGTGTGTTAAAAAATTACCCATGCATATGTTTTGTAAATAAAAAGCTATAAAAAACAATTTTTTTTTTAAATCTTGCAATCTCAAGGAAGAAGATAAAAAAGAAAATTTAGGGGCAGCTAGGTGGTACAGTGGATAGAGGACTAGCCTTGAAATCAGGAGGACCTGAGTTCAAATCTAGTCTCAGATACTTAACACGTCCTAGCTGTGTGACCTTGGGCAAGTCACTTAACCCCAATTGCCTTAAGCAAAAAAGAAAATTAAATTTCATCTAAATGACAACTGAAAGAAAAGACAATAGGATTTATATTCCTTTGGTCTTAAGCAACTGTGTTCAGAAATGATAATATATACTTTCAGGCAACTAGGTAGCTCAGGCCTGGATCCAGTCTCAGATACTGTATGAGCAAGTCATGATTTTAATCTTGTTTGTCACCTATAAAATGAGCTAGAAAAAGAAACAGCAAACCTCTCCAGTATCATTAGCAAAAAAACACCAAATGAGGTCATGATGAAATGAGTAGGATACAACTTTACAATAATACTTTCAGGCTTTATATTTTCAGAATGGTAAGATACTCAAAACTCATACCATATTAGTGGTTCACCCTAAATAAATTATAGCAAGATTATCACTTTCTGGTCACCAAGGAGAAAAAGCTATTCTTAGAATAGTTGATAGAAAGGTCAAAAAACTGAAGAAATGCTTTTAGAAGAGGCAGACACCACATGCTTTAGTCTGGACTCTATTCCATAGTTTTCACTTCCTTAATTTTTTGTGTAACACTATTACATTAACTAGCTAATTTTAAGCCCAGGAGAAATATAATGGCCTCTCTGTATCTTTAGGGAGTATATTATAAATAAAAAATTATGAGTTCAATCATAAGTCCTGAGTCCTTCGTTAGGAAAATTCCTAACATTTAGAAAGAGGTTAAACCAACAATACTATATGATAATCAATTCTGATGGACGTGGCCCTCTTCAACAATGGAACCAATCAGTTCCAATAGAGTAGTAATGAACTGAACCAGCTACACTCAGCAAAAGGTCTCTGGGAGATGACTATGAACTACTACATAGAATTCCCAATCCCTCTATTTTTGTCCACCTGCATTTTTGATTTCCTTCACAGGCTAATTGTACACTATTTCAAAGTCCAACACTTTTTATATAGAAAAATAACTATTTGGACATGTATACATATATTGTATTTAACTTATACTTTAACATATTTAACATGTATTGGTCAACCTGCCATCTGGGGGAAGGGGTGGGGGGGAAGGAGGGGAAAAGTTGGAACAAAAGGTTTTACAATTGTAAATGCTGAAAAATTACCCATGTATATATCTTGTAAACAAAAAATCTATAATAAAAAAATAATAAAATTTAAAAAAAAGAGGTTAAACTACCTAAATTTATATCTACCTCTAGTTAACCCCTGGCCCTTGGTGGTTAAGGCAAAATTTAAGTTATTGGATACATTTGAGTAATGAAGCATCCAATTATAGTATAATACCTATGGATAGAAAGGCACTTTGAAGATAAATTTGGGGAAAACACTCAGGACTTCCTGAATCTTTTGGTAGTTGGCACCCTTGCAGTATTATCTTAGTTCTTCTGTTTGTTGCTTGTCTTTTGTTTTTGAAGAGAATCAATGACATCAAGGCAGTGACATCTTGACTCATGTATCAACTGGATTTAAGAGAGACAGAGCTGTGCTAAGGAGTCAGTCTTTCTCTTCCAGAGTCCTGCAAGTCTAGAGGTAAACAAAAGTCAAGATGACTAGCTATGGCCTAGGATATATAGTAGGTGACCTTGGCATTTTTCATGTCAAATCTAACTGTAAGCATTCTACAGCACCTGCTTTACTTACCTTCATGGATCATTGGAACAAATTGTTCTCATCTCCCCAATCCACCCAGGGAAGTCTTCACATGCTTGGGGTAGACACTCCCCTATATGTATTTACTCAGTTCATTGTGATTTAATGGGTATCAGTGATTGAATTAACGAGTTAAACAGAATGTTTGATTTAGTTATGTTAATGTTGTAAGAATAATAGTCATAATTAATTAACCCACCATATATTGATGACAGTATTACTTATATTTGATTTACAAATTTTGTTAGGATTGTTAAGGACATACACACACACACACACACACATATATAATCTTGTACATAACTTGTGCTAGCAATTTAGTGTATTAGCACTACCTGTCCCATCTTACCCCCTGCTTCTGTAAAGGAACTATGCTTTAAAAAAAACACAGCTTCTTTATCACAAAAGTTCTTAGAGCCTATAGTTCCAGAGCACTACTGAAAAGTGTTGACGAAGTACTAGCGGTTGATGGACATCTCTCTTAGCCAATCACAAGAGTTCCTCCCCTTTCTGAAAATGACCAATCATGAATTGTAATGCCTCATTAATGACCTCCTAAGATCTACAAAAGACTTTGGTTAATAAGCAAGGGGATCCAATTGCTTAGGGATCATCAGTCTCCCTAAAAACTGTACTCTTAACTCTTTTTTCAATTTCCTTACGTTGTATATTGGATTTTTGTGACCTACCCTGACTCCAGGCTCCGCATTCTCTATTCATTGTGCCAAAAAACACCTTCAGTTCTCACTGGGAACAGAAAACTGCATTTTTTAGCCTTTCAAAATTCCCTGTTACAAAAATCATCAAGCCCAACTTCTAAGCAATTAAATTTCATTACAGTAGGCAAAGTTAAGGATGCAGAAATAGAGGGGGAGAAAGGAGAAAAGACCATTGACCAAATAGCTGGAGAACTATCTAAAAAGATAATGGTGTCATACTACATCTCACATCTAGAACTTTCACTAGTTTCTCCTTCTTCCGCTAAAAGAGACACATTTTTATCTAGACTTGTTCCACATATGCAGATAAGTGGATTGTGGATGGTGAATATATCCCTGTGAATCAACTCTAGCTAAGAAGATAGGGTGGGAATGAGGTTTCCAAGCAAGGATCCCAAAGTAGGAACCAGTGGAAGTTGGTAAGGACATTTCTTCTCCTGCTTATTAAGAGATCAGAATAACAAAGTTAATTCACCTAAATCATCTGAGCTAAGTGGTCAGAGCTTCTGGGTAATACTAAAAACTTTCTACTAATAGCCTTTCCCTGCCTTGTCTTCTTGGTCTCACTGAAAGCTATTGAGCAACTGCTTTGTGTTACAATCAAATTCTCCAAGTTTTGCAGCCATTGAGAGGACAGAGAAATCTAATGTGATATGTGACTATCTAATATATGGACTATATATGTGAGGGTGCTACTATCATTCTGCATATTGGCCACAAGTATGAATTTTCTGGATAAAAATAGAAGTTTTAATATTTTCTTCTTGAAGTCACATAAAAAATTGCTTGCACTCCACTTTGTATACCATACCATTCATTCTATAGCTACTAGTTAAAATACTGAATAAGAGAAAATATGCAATGAGACATTAGTCTCAGTAGCTAAGGATCCGAAGATGTCTTTTCTGTTTCTAATTGTGCTTTAAAAAGGTGGCATTTGGTTAGAGGATATATTCAGGGAATTGTCTCATGAGTTTCTTTTCCTCAATTACTTTATGTCTGCCTATAACTGTAAAGGCAAATGGGTCAGGGATTCTAGCTGATAAGCAGTAAAAAGAGAACAAAGCTAGTGATTAGATGAATGGCTTCAGATTGGAGTCTTACAGAAAAGTCTCTAAATTGCAGTAATTACTGCCTGCCTGATATTTCATACTGAATCCATTCTCCCTTTCCTTTAGACATCAATCTACCCTAGAGAAACTGCAGTCGGGGGCGGAGCCAAGATGGCGGAGAAGACACACGCGACTTTCTAAGCTCTTCTCTTACCTTCTTTATCAATATTATATCGAGCCTCAAAAATAGTCTTGACTGCTACAATTCGTAAAGATAAGAAGTAGAACAACTCACCAGCCGAAGAAAATCTGCAGTCTCACCAAAAAAAGGTTGGTTCCGGGGCCAGGGGGGAGATCAGCGCAGACTGGGAGAGAAATTAGATTCCAAGGAGAGTCTCAAACCGAAAGTGAAAGCACAGATCTCAACACAAGCACGCAGCCCCAACCCGCAGTACGGGGCTTTTCCTTGGGGCAGCTGTGATCCTGCATGGCAGGAGGACGCAGCCCGGGTTAGCCTCCAATCTGTGCAGTGGGGGGCTCGGCTTGGGGCCATAGAGCTTTCCCAGGGCCGATTTGCATCAGGCAGAGACGCTGGGCAGAGTTTGTGGCGGTCTGTGGTCTGCGGTCAGCTGCTAATACGCACAGTCCCACAAGAGGCTCCGGCCTGGGGCAGTGACACTTTCACCCCTTAGTCTCTAGCCGAGGGCAATCGCTAACCCACTCAGCCCTACTGGGCACTTCTATAACTCGGCCAGTGCTGAATCCACCTCCTGTTGGGGGAAGGGAAAACTCTCACTCAGAGCATTCCCATACCTCGGAGCCGGAAATCGGTTTACATCTCTCCCTGCTCTGCAGAGGAAGCTGGTAACCCCCTTGCCTAGGAGACCTACCCTAAAGGCTTTAAAACATGAATAAAAAGATGAAAAGAACGATGGACAGCTTCTATGCAGAAAAAGAGCAGGTCAGCAAACCTGAAGAGACCTCAAACAGCAAAAATGCATCAGACTGTCCTCCTTTACATGATGCTCTCATAGAAGAGACCATTAAAAGTCTCAAAAGAGAGTTAGAAGATAAATGGGGAAAGGAAAGAGAAGCCTTACAAGAGAGCAACAACTTCCTGAAATACGAATTGGAAAAGTTAAAAAATTCCCAGGAAGTGCAGGGAAACAAAATTGGTGAATTGGAAAAAATAAAAAAATCTCAGGAAAGTAAGAATTGTGAATTGGAAAAAATAAAGAATTCACTAGAAAGTAGGATTTGTGAATTGGAAAAGACAAAGAACTCGCAAGAAAGTAGGATCTGTGAATTGGAAAAGACAAAGAACACTCAAGAAAGTAGGATCTGTGAATTGGAAAAAGAAAATAATTCACTAAAAAAAAAATTAGTGAAATGGAAAAAAATTCCACAGACCAAAACAATACATTTAAAAACTCAATTGGACATATACAGAAAGAAGTAAAAAAAGCTAATGAAGAAAATAATTCTTTAAAAATTAGAACTGAACAAATAGAAACTAATGATTCATTGAGACAGCAAGAATCAGTCAAGCAAAAACAAAAAAATGACAAACTGGAAAAAACCATGAATTATCTACTTACAAAAACGACAGACTTGGAAAATAGATCTAGGAGAGATAATCTGAGGATTATTGGACTTTCCGAAAACTATGATGAAAAAAAGAGCCTAGATACTATTTTACAAGAAATCATCAAAAGAGAACTGCCCAGATGTAATAGAATCAGAAGGTAAAATAGGCATTGAAAGAATTCATCGAACACCTTCTGAAAGAAACCCTAAAATAAAAACCCCAAGGAATATTGTGGCAAAATTTCAGAACTATCAGATTAAGGAAAAAATTTTACAAGCAGCCAAAAAAAAACCATTTAAATACCGAGGTGCCACAATAAGGATCACCCAAGATCTGGCTGCCTCTACATTAAAGGAAAGAAGGGCCTGGAATATGATATTCCGAAAGGCACAAGAACTTGGGATGCAGCCAAGAATAAACTACCCAGCTAAGCTGAGCATTTTCTTCCAGGGAAGAAGATGGACATTTAATGAAACAAATGAATTCCATTTGTTTCTGAAGAAAAAACCAGAACTAAACAAAAAATTTGATCTCCAAGAATAGAACTCAAGAGATGCAGAAAAGGTAAAAATAACTCTTGAGAATTGTATTTCTGTTGTGGATATACAAAAAGAATACATGTATAATTTGATTGTACTGATATAACATAAAAAAGGGAAGTAGATATGGAAAAGGGATGATGGCAGAATAAGGTGGGAAGGAGGGATAAAAAGAGGGAAACCACATCCCACAAAGAGGCTAAGGAAACTTATCATATCTGAGGGAATTTAGAGAGGGGGAGGAACATTGTGTGAATCTTACTCTCATCAGAGTTGGCTCAAAGAAAAAATAATTGACATTTGTTTTAGAGAAAATTCTCTCTCGCCTCATTAAAAACGGGGGAGAGGAAAAGGGAAAAGAAAAAGAGTAATAAGGGAAGGAAGGGGGAAAGACTCAAAGGGGGGGAGGGAGGGATTATAAAGAGGATAAGTATCGTGATACAAGAGGGGTACATAAGTTTAAAAGGGGGAAAGAGGGTTGGGGGAGGCAAGAATAAGTAAAGCACAATCTGGGGTTATTAGGATGGCAGGAAATACAGATTTAGTAATTCTAACCGTAAATGTGAATGGGATGAACTCCCCCATAAAGAGGAGGCAGATAGCAGACTGGATCAAAAGTCAGAACCCTACAATATGTTGTTTACAAGAAACACATTTAAAGCAGGGGGATACATATAGAGTAAAGGTAAAAGGCTGGAGCAAAATCTATTATGCTTCAGGTGAAGTCAAAAAAGCAGGGGTAGCCATCCTTATCTCAGATCAAGCAAAAGTAAAAATTGATCTAATTAAAAGAGATAAGGAAGGAAACTACATCCTGCTAAAGGGTAGCATAAACAACGAAGCAATATCAATATTAAACATATATGCACCAAGTGGTATGGCACTCAACTTCCTAAAGGAGAAGTTCCTAAAGGAGAAGTTAAGAGAGTTGCAAGAAGAAATAGACAACAAAACTGTAATAGTAGGAGATCTCAACCTTGCACTCTCAGAATTAGACAAATCAAACCACAAAACAAATAAGAAAGAAATTAAAGAAGTAAATAGAATATTAGAAAAATTAGGTATGTTGGATCTTTGGAGAAAATTGAATGGAGATAGAAGGGAATATACTTTCTTCTCAGCAGTTCATGGAACCTATTCAAAAATTGACCATATATTAGGACATAAAGACCTCAAAATTAAATGCAAGAAAGCAGAAATAGTAAATGCTTTCTTTTCAGATCATGATGCAATAAAAACTACATTCAACAAAAAGTTAGGGGGAAATAGACCAAAAAGTAATTGGAAACTAAACAATCTCATCTTAAAGAATGATTGGGTGAAGCAGCAAATTATAGATACAATTAATAATTTCACTCAAGATAATGACAATGATGAGACATCATACCAAAATTTGTGGGATGCAGCCAAAGCAGTAATAAGAGAATTTTATAACCTTAGAGGCTTACTTGAATAAAACAGAAAAAAAAAAGATTAATGCATTGGGCTTGCAACAAAAAAAAAAAGACCAAATTAAAAACCCCCAATCAAATACTAAATTGGAAATTCTAAAATTAAAAGGAGAAATTAAAAATATTGAAAGTAAAAAAACTATTGAACTAATTAATAAAACTAAGAGTTGGTTCTATGAAAAAGCCAATAAAATAGATAAGCCTTTGGTAAATCTGATTAGAAAAAGGAGGGAGGAAAATGAAATTAGTAGTCTTAAAAATGAAAAGGGAGAACTTTCCACCAATGAAGAGGAAATTAGAGAAATAATAAGGAGTTATTTTGCTCAACTTTATGCCAATAAATTTGATAACCTAAGTGAAATGGATGACTACCTCCAAAAATATAGACTTCCCAGACTAACAGAGGAGGAAGTAAATTGCTTGAATAGTCCCATTTCAGAAAAAGAAATAGAACAGGCAATTAAACAACTCCCTAAGAAAAAATCCCCAGGACCAGATGGATTTACATGTGAATTTTACCAAACATTTAAAGAACAATTGGCCCCAATGCTATATAAATTATTTGATAAAATAGGGAATGAAGGAGTCCTACCAAATTCCTTCTATGACACAGACATGGTACTGATACCTAAACCAGGTAGGCTGAAAACAGAGAAAGAAAATTATAGACCAATCTCCCTAATGAATATTGATGCTAAAATCTTAAATAAGATATTAGCAAAAAGACTACAGAAAATCATCTCCAAGATAATACACTATGATCAAGTAGGATTTATACCAGGAATGCAGGGCTGGTTCAATATTAGGAAAACTATCAATATAATTGGCCATGTTAATAACCAAATTAACAAAAACCATATGATCATCTCAATAGATGCAGAAAAAGCATTTGATAAAATCCAACATCCATTCCTATTAAAAACACTTGAGAGTATAGGAATAAATGGACTTTTCCTTAAAATAATCAGCAGCATCTATTTAAAACCATCAGTAAGCATCATATGTAATGGAGACAAACTGCAACCATTCCCAATAAGATCTGGAGTGAAACAAGGTTGCCCACTATCACCGTTACTATTTAATATTGTATTAGAAACGCTAGCTATAGCAATAAGAGCTGAGAAAGAGATTAAAGGAATAAGAATAGGCAATGAGGAAGCCAAATTATCACTCTTTGCCGATGACATGATGGTATACTTAGAGAACCCCAGAGATTCTGCTAAAAAGTTATTAGAAATAATCCACAACTTTAGCAAAGTTGCTGGTTATAAAATAAACCCACATAAGTCATCAGCATTCTTATATATCACTAACAAAATCCAACAGTCAGAGTTACAAAGAGAAATTCCATTTAAAGTAACTACTGATAATATAAAATATTTAGGAATCTATCTGCCAAGGGAAAATCAGAAACTTTATGAGCAAAATTACAGACCACTTTTCACACAAATTAAGTCTGATCTAACCAATTGGAAAAATATTAAATGCTCTTGGATAGGGCGAGCAAATATAATAAAGATGACAATATTACCTAAACTAATCTATTTATTTAGCGCTATACCAATCAGACTCCCAAAAAACTATTTTAATGACCTAGAAAAAATAACAACAAAGTTCATATGGAAAAACAAAAGGTCAAGAATTTCAAGGGAATTAATGAAAAAAAAATCAAATGATGGTGGCTTAGCTGTACCAGATCTAAAATTATATTATAGAGCAGCAGTTACCAAAACTATTTGGTATTGGCTAAGGAATAGATTAGTTGATCAGTGGAATAGATTAGGTTCAAGGGATAAAACAGTCAACAAATATAGCAACCTAGTCTTTGACAAACCCAAAGATCCCAGCTTTTGGGATAAGAACTTACTGTTTGATAAAAATTGCTGGGAAAATTGGAAACTAATATGGCAGAAACTAGGCATTGATCCATACTTAACGCCGTACACCAAGATAAGGTCAAAATGGGTTCATGACCTAGGCATAAAGAATGAAATTATTAATAAATTAGAGGAACATAGGATAGTTTACCTCTCAGACCTGTGGAAGGGGAAGGTCTTTATGACCAAAGCAGAACTAGAGATCATTACTGATCACAAAATAGAAAATTTCGATTATACCAAACTGAAAAGGTTTTGTACAAACAAAACTAATGCAGACAAGATTAGAAGGGAAGCAATAAACTGGGAAAATATTTTTACAGTCAAAGGTTCTGATAAAGGCCTCATTTCCAAAATATATAGAGAATTAACTCTAATTTATAAAAAATCAAGCCATTCTCCAATTGAAAAATGGTCAAAGGATATGAACAGACCATTCTCAGATGAAGAAATTGAAACTATTTCTAGTCATATGAAAAGATGCTCCAAGTCATTATTAATCAGAGAAATGCAAATTAAGACAACTCTAAGATACCACTACACACCTGTCAGATTGGCTAAGATGACAGGAAAAAATAATGATGATTGTTGGAGGGGATGCGGGAAAACTGGGACATTGATGCATTGTTGGTGGAGTTGTGAACGAATCCAACCATTCTGGAGAGTAGTTTGGAACTATGCTCAAAAAGTTATCAAACTGTGCATACCCTTTGATCCAGCAGTGTTACTACTGGGATTATATCCCAAAGAGATTATAAAGAAGGGAAAGGGACCTGTATGTGCACGAATGTTTGTGGCAGCCCTTTTTGTAGTGGCTAGAAACTGGAAACAGTGGATGCCCATCAGTTGGAGAATGGCTGAATAAATTGTGGTATATGAATATTATGGAATATTACTGTTCTGTAAGAAATGACCAACAGGATGATTTCAGAAAGGCCTGGAGAGACTTACACGAACTGATGCTGAGTGAAATGAGCAGGACCAGGAGATCATTATATACTTCAACAACAATACTATATGATGACCAGTTCTGATGGACCAGGCCATCCTCAGCAATGAGATCAACCAAATAATTTCCAATGGAGCAGTAACGAACTGAACCAGCTATGCCCAGAAAAAGAACTCTGGGTGATGACTAAAAACCATTACATTGAATTCCCAATCCCTATATTTATGCACACCTGCATTTTTTATTTCCTTCACAGGCTAATGGTATAGTATTTCAGAGTCCGATTCTTTTTGTACAGCAAAATAACGTTTTGGTCATGTATACTTATTGTGTATCTAATTTTATATTTTAATATATTTAACATCTACTGGTCATCCTGCCATCTAGGGGAGGGGGTGGGGGGATAAAAGGTGAAAAATTGGAACAAGAGGTTTGGCAATTGTTAATGCTGTAAAGTTACCCATGCATATATCCTGTAAATAAAAGGCTATTAAATAAAAAAATTAAAAAAAAAAATAAAAGCTATTCTTTCTAAAAAAAAAAAAAAAAAAGAAAAAGAAACTGCAGCCTCTGACCCAGTGGACCCAGTGAATTCTAACACTGACACAAGAAAGGCACTTGGGGCAATCCTACCTATAAGGAAGAGTACAGCTAGCATATAATGGACATAAATAACTAGGTAGTATTCATATAACATTTTAAAGTTTGAAAATCATTTACATAAATTACCACATTTGATCCTCACAACAATTAGGAAAGGTGGGGACTATTATCCCTATTTTACAGCCGACGAAACTAATATCCAAACTGAATTATTTTTGCTTCCTAGTCCAATAGGCCCATGAATATGGGCCACATGTTCCTTTGAGTTTTTAAATTTATTCTTTCCTCCTTTAGGTAAAAGAGTTCTGAACTACACTATGACCTCATGAGCTCAATCTAGAAGCTGGAGACCATGCCAGATTCTGTCCAAAGTCTAGCCCAGGATGAAATAAAATACAGACACAACCCAAACAACCCAGCAGACAATGAATCAATGCCAGGCAAGAGAAAGTGACAATGACATTCATTAGTTGTGATACATTTAGAAGTAAATTCAGTGAGGGTAAATGCTTCATAAAAGCAATTTTTTAAAATGTTGAGCCCATTCTCCTCTGGGACCAAGATGATAGAGGGGAGTGTACTCTGAGTATTGGGAGAAGTGCTTTGTAACTTCTGCTTTTGGCATATCTTATTAGTATTGTTTCTTTTTGTTGTTCAGTCATTTTAGTTGTATCCAAGTCTTCATGATTCCATATGAGGTTTTCTTTGCAAAGATAATGAGTTTGCCATTTTTTTCACCAGCTCATTTTTACAGATGAGTAACTGAAACCAAACAGGGTTCAATGACTTTCCCAGGCTCACAAAGCTAATAAGTATTTGTAGCTCAAGAGTCTTCCTCTTCCTGACTCCAGGTCTGTCCTTCTACCCACTGAACCACCTTGCTTTCTCAGTAAGATCTTTATGTACTGGTTAATTGATGTTAATTGGTAGAGTAAAGAGCCTTTGCTAGACCAACTTCACCTGCCTTTGGAACCACAATTATGAGCTTAATTTCCCACCTTCCATTTCATTTACCTAGATTTATTAACAATATTCATTAAGTAACTGTGATCTCCCCAGGCAATGTGTTGGGAATAAAAAGACAAAAAAGAAGCAGTCCTTACGAAGAAAAACCATGTGCATAGAGTAAATACTAAATAATTTCAAGAGAGAGAAAACATTGGTACCTAAGGGTAAAGAAAAGCCTTCATAAAGAGATTATAACCTGTCCTGTATAGAGCCAAGCCTTGAAGAAAGGTACAAATTCTGAAAAGTAGGTTTAAGAAGATGATGCATTTCAGGTATAAGAAATAGACTGTGTGAATTAAAAGGATGGATACAAAAAAAATAATAATAAAAAATAAATTCAAGGAAAACTAATAGTACAAAAAACTTTGTATTCTGTGAATTGACTTGATCTAATAGACTGTTTCTTCTTCTAAATTAGATTGTGCTTTTTGCTGCAAGAAGGCTTTTCCCTCTGGTTTAGCTGCTTTAGACCTGTCAGAATGAAGAGAAATGTAGTCTGACACAATGCACAGAATAAAGTATAATGGGATCGGCATTTGGGAGTCTTGTTAGGAGCCTACTCACAGCTTCAGATTCATATGACCAGTTTTAATACTAATAACAGTTCAAATTGTTAAAACAGTTCATAAGGCAGTAACACAAGTATGATTATCTCCATTTTACAAATGAGGAAACTGTGGCTCAGAGGACTGAAATGATTTAGTTATCATAATATAAAATGTCATAAACAGGACACAAATCCAGGCCCTCAGACTCCAAATTTGTTGCTATTCCCACTATATTATTGCAATACTGTTGCTGATGGTAAATTACATATGGTAAACAATCATACTGGCTTTTTTTTTTTCTTTTAGCACATCAAGCTAAAGTCCAAATTAAAATTTCTAAATATTTTTAAAAGAAATAGCTCACTTTGTCTGAGATCGACTAAATAGGGGAGCTATATTCCAAAGACAGTTTTTAAAAATTTTCAACTCTTTTTCAAAGCTAATGTAACAGGAAATGACTTGTAAATACGGCTTGAATGTTAAGACTAAATTTGAAGGTCACAATTAAATTCTTAATGAATAAATGAAATCTTTAAGATTTAGATCCTTAAATTTGTTGCCTTCAGCAATACTTGTCTAATGGAACTGTTCACCTCCCAGGATGCCAGTTAGCTAGCTAGTGTTGCTATGGAAACATGAGACTGAAAAGTAACTGAGCAGACTGGAATACATCAGTTTGGGACTTGGGAGAGATACGGAGGAAAATCTTTTATTTTGAAAACCACAAAGAAGCATAGGGCTACACCTGTATTTTTGATTTCCTTCACAAGCTAATTGTACAATATTTCAGAGTCTGATTCTTTTTCTACAGCAAAATAACGTTTTGGTCAGGTATACTTATTGTGTATCTAATTTATATTTTAATATATTTAACATCTACTGGTCATCCTGCCATCTAGGGGAGGGGGTGAGGGGGTAAGAGGTGAAAAATTGGAACAAGAGGTTTGGCAATTGTTAACGCTGTAAAGTTACCCATACATATAACCTGTAAATAAAAGGCTATTAAATAATAAATTAAAAAAAAAAAAAGAAGCATAGGGCTAGGTTATGGTGTTAGAAGACCGTACTCCTTCTCCCTCTACAAACCCATGTGCACTGAGATCCCCATGCAGGACGATGGGGATATGCTGAGACAAATACAGGCAGCCTCAGTCCGTTCTCCTTAACCTCCCTGCCATATTTCCCATTCTGGGTAAAAAAAAGTAACTCCCTCCTTAACTTCCCCTCAACCAACTTCTGTCTGCCTTTCCCTTTTGGAGAAGAAGAAAAAAACCGGAATTAACAGGTGATTTCCGCCTCTATAGCCCAAAGTGCGGGATTTTACTGTCCTTTTGTCGCTTCATTTCACTTGAAATGAATGAAAATGTGGCTGCCACTAATTCTAACGTGTAGTGAAGTTGATGACAGTAGGCCAAAGAGAGGAAATGTTTTATTTTGTCCCGAAAGAGACGGCTACGGGGCCTGTATTTATTTTCTGTTCAAAAAAGTGATAGTGAATGAGCCTAAACGTTGATCAAATGAGATGATAACTGTAGTGGTTAGCCTAGCACGCAGTAAACACTGTACAAACGCTGGCTCCTGCCATTGTTACATAAGCAACCGGTAGCACAAGACAAAGAGCAAAACCCCTTAGGCCAGAACATAACAAGGGGGTCCCTGCGGGGCTCAAACCTAGCGTGGGAAGTTTGCCCCCGAGCAAGGCAGAGCGACAGCACTTGCGCTCCTCTAAGCAAGCCGGGGTGAAGAGAGACAGAACCAATGATAGTGTAGTAAGAGTCGCGGAGAAGCCTACACGCTACCCCTCATGAAGAAGGGGAAAAAGAAGCGGAACCTGGAGGCTATGGCTCGCCCCACCCCGCCCTGGCTCGGGTTCTAGCCAGCCAAGACCTCCGGGCCCTGGCCCATGCGCATCCCTTGTGTCCTGAGAACGCGCACAGCATGGCCTCAGAGCAGCGGCCGACCCCAACGCTTCTTCCTAGAGAGAGGGAAAGAGAAGTCCTAGGAGCGGGGAACGAATCAGAAGGGAGGGCACTTATCCAACAAGGCCCATAGTCCCCGCGGCGGCGCACGGACCGACCCAAAGGCGCTCGGACGCTCCTCCAGAGCGCAGCAGGGAGCATGGCGGCCCCCGAGGAGGCCTCCGAAGAAGACGGAGTAGAGACCGAGGCGGGCGGCGGGGCCTTGCCTTCGCTGAACGTCTCCGTAGAGGTTCCCGCCGAAGTCGGGGCCGCCAGCGAGGCCTCCGCCAAGGTCGAGGGCGCGGCCGAGCTCGACGACGACGGCGCCGCCAAGGTCGAGTGTGCGGCCGAGGTGGACGCCGCCACCAAGGCTCCCGCCGAGGGCGGGGTCGCCGCCAAGGTCCCCCACAGGGTCAATTTCGCCCCCGACGTCCCCACCGAGGTCAGCGTAGCCATCGAGGTCCCCGTCAAGGTCGACGGCGCCGCCGAGGTCTCCAGCATGGTCCGCGTGGCCCCCGAGGTTCCCACCGAGGTCCGCGTGGCCACCAAGGTTCCCACCGAGGTCCGCGTGGCCACCAAGGTTCCCACCGAGGTCCGCTTGGCCACCGAGGTCCCAGCCGAGGGCGACGCCGCCGCCGCCGCCGAGATCGGGGCCGCGACGGAGGTCGTCGGGGTCACGGCCCAGGTCGCGTTCCCGGCGGAAGACGAGGACTCCGTCTCGAACCAGCTGACCCCCTACCACACCCACTGGGTGGGACACTCCAAGAACCTGGTGGAACTCGCGCAGCAGGTGCAGAAGGCGGACGAATTCATCGAAGCCAATGCCACCAACAAGCTGATAGTGATCGCTCAGCAAATCAGCCACCTGCAAACCCAGGCCAGCAAGATACTGGAAGACGCCCAAAGGGACGCCGAGCTGCACCATGCCGCTTGCAACATGGTGAAGAAGCCTGGAAACATCTACTACCTCTACAAGCGGGACAACGGGCAGAAATACTTCTCCATTATTTCGCCAAAGGAGTGGGGGCCGAGCTGTCCCCATGACTTTCTCGGCGCCTACAAGCTCCAGCACGATCTCTCCTGGACTCCCTTCGACAACATCGAGAAACAAGAGGCCGAAATCGGCATCGTGGACAAGTTTCTGAGCCAGCAGATGGCCCTGCCCCAGTGCACAGAGCCCAACTTCCAGGGCCTCACCTAGCCGTCACCGACAATGCCGAACAGGACGTGGGCCTGGCTCCTCGGGTCTCCTTAGCTTCCCTGCGTCCTGCTTTATAGGAGTTGTGAGAGGTGATGCACGCCTGAGTACCTTGGATGGAGATTCATTCCCCCTGTGTGAATTGAAGTATATTTATCAACTCCGTTTGGGGCCGCACACTCCCTGCTAAAGAGAATCCCCAACTAAACACACATGGACCAGTAACCATTACACCTCCCAACTCACCCAAACAGACAGAATCCGTCACGGTAGCTGAACTTTATAGGAACTTCATAGTACAGAGAAGAAATGTCACTTCTTTAAAAAGGTTGTAGACTGCTGTTTATACATAGAGGAATCTGTACCGCGACCCCTTTTTAACTCAGGATGTTTAGGAATGGGACTAGGGTCAAGCGAAGGACTGGCTCTTCTGTTTCTATAAGTGATTCTACCCTGTTCCAGAGAACTTTAGGCTCAGAATCATCAAGGTCTCAGGAATAATAATGTGGCTCACCAAAAAAGTGATTCTAATTTTCTTAACAAAGGACTGTCTGCTCTGCATTTTCCCTAGCTCCTCTAGCCTCTCTCTTTTTTTTGGCTGGAGAATTGATACAAATGCAAGAGAGAAGAGTAGTGGTTGTCTCTTTAATTCCTTGCCTTCAGCTCCTATATCAGTTTTAGGATCATAGATTTAGAGATGGAAGGGACCTTCAGAAGTCATTGAATACATCCCCCTTCTTTTACAAATGAGGGAAGAGACTGAGGGTTCCATAGCGGTTAAGTATCTGAGGAAGTACTTGAAAACACTTCCCTCGTGAAGCCATTCTGCTTCATGAATGAAGATAGGCGAACTGATTTTAGCCAGGTGTGGGGCAAAAGTCCAGGGCTAAACCAGGATATCAGTAACAAGAGTCCATTTAAATGGCGATTTCCAAATGTTATGAAAGGGAGAGATGAAACAATACTATGGGAATGAAAACTTTGAAGCTCTGTTTGCACAAAATTTATTTATTTTTTCATAGAACTCAAAAAATTTAATCTCCTGACCTTGTGTGTTTTGAGCTCGTTAGATTGAAAGCTTGGAGGGATCTAAGAGATCATATAGTCCTCTTATATAAGAAAACTAAGGCTAGTAGTTAATTAGGTGACTAGACTAATATCACATAAGTAACAAAGCCACTATTCTAACCCAGATCCTTTGACTTCTAATTCAGTACTTTTGTACTGAATTAGAAGAGCAGTTATATGAGTAATTCAGACAAACTGTGATGTAATAATGATGTTTCCAGTCCACCCCTGTTCAAATTCTACCCTTGGCCCAGGGCCACACAGAAATAATTAATCATGGGTTTCACTAGAACAACGAGCAGGTAATCATACTCTGTAATCACATCATCAGGTTACTACATGATGGTTACTTCAAAACATAGCACAGAAATTAGTCAATAAGAAAGCACCAAGAGGATGCAGAATAGAATATTGGGCTGCAAACTTCAATAACTCTTTCCCCAGGCATGGTGCCTGGGCAGTTCCCCCTTTGTTGTCCTTGGGTGAACTTAGGCTAATTATAATAGCATTACCATAAATTAATACTACTCCCTTACCCCCAAGCAAGTGGGCTTTTCTGTATGCATTCTGGATATCCACATGTGCAGTTACATCATGGCTTTAGGACCTCCCCATATTAGTCAACTATAACCTCAAGATTTGCATATCTTGGGATATAATCAGCAATACTTACCCTATAAAAATCTTTGTCATGCTTTACTGGGCTGCTGACTTCTTCAGGGACGTTGGCCCACCGACTGAAAGTGTAAATCTCATTAAAATGTCTTGGTTTGGGTTGGAAACTGTCTGAGCCTGAGTTCTTTCATAGACGCCACCACACGTACCTGATATCTCAACAGTAAGGTAAGATATTTTTTCTTCTGTGAATTATCCAGCTAACTGAATTACCTAAATAATTGTTTCATGCAGGGGAAAAAAAATTGTTTTGCAAATTCTCCTGGGCATATCCCTAGCTAAAAGTCCCCATGTTCATTCAGTAATTGTCAAATGCCTTACAGTGAGCATAAGAGATAAACAATAGCATCCTGTTGATGCTGTTTGAGTGGTCTAGATTCCTAGTGGTTTAGAGGTTAGTGGCTATAAGAGAGTTGTTAAAAATTCCCTTTAAATTGGCTGCAGGTTTTAGGAGTGAAAGAATTCACTCATTCCTGAAATATTAGTTGCAAAATAAAAGTTTATTGTTAGATAGAAATCAGTTTATCAAGAGACGGACTTCTACAGTGGCAGGTCTATGGAAAATGGAGTTTTGCACTGAGAATGCATTCTCAGTGGACAGATAAGAGATAAACAATAGCATCCTGTTGATGCTGTTTGAGTGGTCTAGATTCCTAGTGGTTTAGAGGTTAGTGGCTATAAGAGAGTTGTTAAAAATTCCCTTTAAATTGGCTGCAGGTTTTAGGAGTGAAGAATTCCTCATTCCTGAAATATTAGTTGCAAAATAAAAGTTTATTGTTAGATAGAAATCAGTTTATCAAGAGACGGACTTCTACAGTGGCAGGTCTATGGAAAATGGAGTTTTGCACTGAGAATGCAATTCTCAGT
Organism: Sarcophilus harrisii; assembly: GCF_902635505.1. Classification (NCBI taxonomy): domain Eukaryota; kingdom Metazoa; phylum Chordata; class Mammalia; order Dasyuromorphia; family Dasyuridae; genus Sarcophilus; species Sarcophilus harrisii. The sequence goes on from NC_045426.1 coordinate 203,112,388, forward strand.
GGACAGAAGGTCCTGGCAGCAAGAGAGCTCCCAAGGTCCATCTGCAAAGACTTTAGTTGATGGAAGCTTATTATATTGGGTGTCTTGGGGAGGGGGTTGGGATGCCCAAGCAGATTAGAACCAGTGGGAGCTGGGGCAGCCCAAGTTGGCACAGACCCAGTGGGGGCTGGGACAGCCCGATCTCCTATTGGAATTCAAAGGGATGCTTTTTGACCAGGATTTGTAATTGAATCAAAGGCTCTGGCATCCTGGAAAGACAACTTGTCTGGGGAGGATATCCCTTAGCCAGGAGAATCTGAAAGGGATCACAGATCAATAGGAAATAGTTTATTAAAGGGACCACAACCCATTTCACTATGTGATGTGGTTTGCTGTGAAGAGACTAGGTATTTGGCCACAACTGTCACAACTCCTTGGGGAATAGTGCCTATACACTTATACCCAACTTGGGAGTTTAGGGTCTTTCCCACTGAGCTATCTTGACTAATGAGTCACAATGGCCAGCTGGAGCTGAACAAATTCATCTGGGCTTTTGGTAAAATGAAGGTTCACAGCAGCAACAAGAAGATGGTATAATGACTAACTATGATAGACTTGGTTCTTCTCAGCAATTCAGTGATTCATGACAATCCTAATAAATTTTGAATGGAAAATGCTATCCATATTCCGAGAGACACCTCTGGAAAAGAATGTGGATCAAGGCACACTATTTTCACCTTTTTTTCTTTTTTTTTTTTTTTCTTAGGGTTTTTTCCTTATTTTTCTCTCCCAACACGACTTATATGGAAATATATTTAAAAAAAAAAAAGTATGTAATGTATAACCTAATTTTTTAAATTGTAATAAAGTTTTTTAAAATTTTAATGAATGTACACATGGGCAGAGAACATGGTAAAGAAGCATGGTAGAGAGGAGATATTCTCATTCTTCAGTTCCTACAGGTAAAGTTGGATGGGGCTAGCATTCCCATTTTACATTTGAGGAAACTGAGGTATTTAGTGACTTGTCTAGGATCATACAGCTAAATGTCTGAGGCTGGATTTAAACCCAGATGTTCCTAACTCCAAGCCCACTATGTGCATTATGCCATTTAGCTCCCTTATGCTAGTTAGGCTAGTTTTTAGTAATATTAGAATTTGATCCATGCTTGTTAGGGCATTTTTTCTTTAAATAGCATTGGTGTGCTTACATTATTGGTGGGTTACATGACTCCAGAATGAATCAAGAGTAAAGGGGAACCAGCTCCTTCTTCAGGTTTCTGACCAAAAACCAGCAGCATGATCAATATTAACACAAGAAAGCCATATTCGGCTAATTCAGAATATATTTTTGCTGAATATCCTTTCTCTGTCATGCAAATCTATCCCACCCTACAATTGCTATCCTCCTTCCTTTCCTGAATATTTTATTTCATTCTAAATTCAAATCTGACCAGATCTGGTCTACTCTACCCTATATTGGGGAGATATCACACACAGAGGAATGCTACCCAGGGAAGAGAGATATAGTCTGGAAAATCACTGAGATGGTTAGTAGAACAATGGAGCAACCAACTGACAGACCCTTTCAATAGACAATGAAAAGGCTAATTTGTTTAATCCTGTCAGTATTTATTAAGCACTTACTAATTGCCAAGCAGACTACCCTAAACAGTAAGAAAGACAAAAACATTTCTGCCTTAAAGAAGCTCAGTCTATAAAGTCAGACATGCATAAATGGGTACATAAATTACATATATATAGATTATGACATCTCTACATAGCTGGAGTTCTGGGTTGGTTTTCAGAGCAAGAAATAGAAGATGGAGAGAATGCAAAGCCAAGCAGAAAATGTCTCTGGAGGTGAGGTTGATAAGGTTTGAATCCCTTCAATTCCTGGTAGTGATGAGGTTAGTAGCAATAAAAGGAAATAGTGTGCCTTGATCCACATTATTTTCCATAGGTCTCTCTCGGAATATGGATAGCATTTTCCATTCAAAATTTATTGAACCATCTACTTGGGCAGGTCACTTCCTCTCTCTGGGTGTCAGTGCTTTATTTTTTTTATAAAAGTAAGTAGCATGACTATAGGGACGGGCTAGTTTTTTACCTGTTTTCTGTTCAGTCTGTGAACTAAAAATGATTTTTACATTTATAAATGGTTAAGAAAAAAAATCATGTTGTGGCTCAGCACTAATCTTGCAGCTCAATTAAGTGAAATGAAAAGATAGTTCCTGTTTTCAAGAAACTTAAAATACAATGGGAGAGGTAACATACAAATATATACAGAACAAGCTAATATGCAGGAAAAATAGGAAATAATCAACAGCAAGAAGGCCCTAGAATTAAAAAAGATTGGGAAAGATTGTACAAGGTAGATTTCGTTGGAACTTAAAGGAACTCAGAAAGACCAGTGTCCAAATGGAAGAGGGAGAGTATTCCAGGAATAGAGGACAATTAGAGAAAATTTCCGGAGCTGAGAGATAGAGTGTCTTTTTCATGGAACAGCCAGGAGAAAAGTATCACTAAACTGAAGGGTACATATTGGGGAAGTCAAGTGTAAGAATGATGAAGTTTAGGTTTTGGGGTTCCCTTTAGTAGGAAATCAAAATGAGATTAGGGTTTCTGGTGGTCAGGGAGTTAAATGATAAGGTCTAGTGGCAGGTTTGGGGTTCAGGGTGAAGCAGGTTATGGTCCCTTTAAGAAACTGCATTTGTGATTCCTTTCAGATTGATTGGTGATTCCTTTTTGATTCCCAACCCCTCCTGGCTGACACATTATCAATCCAGGATGCCAGGGCCTTTGATTCACAAATCCTGGTCAAAGGCATCCTTTTGAATTCCAATAGGAGATCCGTGCTTGCCCCAGCCCCCATTGGATCTGAGCCAACTTGGGTTCTTCCAGCCCCCATTCTGATAAGCTGCTTGGGTTTCCCACCCTCCACCAAGCAAATTCTATCCCTTGCTGAAACCCAGTGAGGAGCCAATTTGGGACTGTACCCATGGGCCCCTTTAGCTAAATCTCTCATTATAAAAAGAGCCAAACTAAAATATTCTCTTTGCAGAGATTATAAACATGCCAGCACCATACTTGGCACCCCAAGGAGCCTCTGCCCACTAGAATACTCTTTTCCAGTGCCATCCTCTCTTTATCCTTACCTATTTCCTTAACTAGACTTTAACCTTACTTCCAATTCCCATAATAAACCTCTTTTATCAATCTAGGTTTTGGGGTCTGTAAATTCCTTTACAGAGAACTTCTTGTCCTGCCAGAAGGGGGTTCCCCAAAACTCCCTACCCTTGTGCTGAAACCTACCCTGAACCCCAGCCTGCCACTAGACCTCATTTAACTCCCTGATCACCAGAAACCCTAATTTCATTTGGGTTCCCCAAATCTAAACCTAAACCTCATCAAGAGGACCAAATGGAGAGGTTTATCTCCGCCTGCACCCCCTTGAGATTTGGTACAAGGGTAGGGAATTTTGGGGACTCCCTTCTGGTGGCGCAGAGATTCTCTGTAAAGGAATTTACAGACCCGAAAACCTAGATTGATAAAAGAGGTTTATTATGAGGACTGGAAGTAAGGTTAGAAATCCTGAGAGGCATCAAGTCTGGTTAGGGAAATAGGTGAGGGTAAAGAGAGGGTGACACTGGAAAAGAGTATTATCCAGTGGACAGAGGCTAGCATGTTTGGAACCTCTGTAAGGAGAGGGTTTTAGTTTGGCTCTTTTATAATAGGAGCTTTGGCTACAAGATTAAGGGGGCTGGTGGGTGGAGTCCCAAGTTGGCTCATTTACTCACTGGGTTTCAGCTTGAGCTGGAATTCAGGGAGTTTCTTCAGTTCAATAGGATTGGAATTCCTTTTGCTAGATAACAGAATGAAACTGTTTTATTTGCTTTCCCTGGGGCAGAATCCCTCACTGAGGCAGAATTGAAGGAGATTTTCTACTTCAAGGATTTTTAGAGTTTCAGGGTTCCTTCTTCAAGAAGACTGGAAGAATAAGAGGGAGCTAGGTAATGAAAGACTTTGAATGCCAAATAAAACATTTGTATTTGCTCCTTTAAGCAATAGGAAGCCACTAAAATTTATTAAGTGGAGTGTGTGTGTGATGATTGGATCAGCATTTTAGAAAAATCCTCTTTTGAATGGAGGATGAATTGGAGTGGGGAGACTTTGAGATGGGCAGATCCATCAGCAAGCTATTACAGTAATCTAGACATGATGTGTTGAGGAGCTATTAGAATAGTCTGTCAGAGGAAAGAAGGGAGACATATTCAATAGATATTGCAAAGATGAAACAGAAGGTTTGGGCAACAGACTGGATATGGGTATGTATGAAAGATTGGTGTAAAAAATGATTCCTACATTTCAAGCCTAAGAGACTTGCTGCCTTTCAATTAATAAAGACAAAAAAGCAGTTGGAAATGTGAGAAGTCAACAGAGAGATTGGAGCAAAACAGGTTGATATGAAAATCATCAGCAAAGAATTGGTAATTAAAGTCATTGGAGGTTGAAATCACAAGTAATATAGAGCAGGGAAGAAATGAGCCCATGATAGAATCCTAAGGGACATCTATGGTTAAAGGCTGTGATCTGAAAGAAGATCTAGCAAAGGAAACAGAAAAGGATCAAAGGAGCAAAAGGAAACAGAAAGGTATCTATCAAACAGATAGGTAAAAGAACCAAGGGAGTGTGGTACCCCAAAAACCTAAAGAGAAGAGTGTAGCAAGGAGGAAAGAGTTATTAACAGTGATTAACAGGATGCAGAGAGGTCAATGAAATGAAGATTGAAAAAAGGCTATTGGATTTGATGATTAAGAGATCACTAGTAACTTTGGAGAGGGCAATTTTAATGGAATAATATGAGTTGTTTTTGCTACTATATCTCATCATTGGCCCATATTGATCTTGCAGTGCAATGAAATACTCAGATCTTTTTGAGATGAGCTGCTGCCTAACCATGTTTTCCTCATACTGTACTTAATGATTTTTGGAACTCACTGAAGGTAAGACTTCATATTTATGCATAATGAATTTTACCTTATTAAATTCAGCTCAACATCTGAAAATTTGATAAACCTATACCGATAAAGATGTTTCATAGCACAGTATCAAGCATAAATCCCTGAAGTAATTCATCAGAAACCATCCTATCATCCTTTCCATAAGAATAACAGACTTTGTCAAAATGTCAAATGTCAAATGCTCTAGCAAAATTTAGATCAATCATGTTACAGCCTTCCCCAACATTCCTCAGCAGTAGGCCTTAGAAGATTGTACCCAATAGTTCTTTTTTTGAAAATAAGAATGTAGATTTATCAAGTACATAGAATTTAAGTTTGCACAGATCTCTTTGGGAAAATTTAAGCTTAAGGAAAATTATGTAAATCAATATTAAAAAATTAGCTGAATTCAGAAAGCTACTTTGCATAAGCTTTAAGAATTTTTAACAGCAACACACACCACTCAGAAAAGATTCACACAGGAGAAAGATGGAGATAAAATTAAATTTTAAATTTAAAAAAAATTTTAGTTTAATATGCATCATTAACATTTGCTCCATTTTAAAGTCTAAACACACAGAAAGGAGATTTACACAGAAAGCAGGAACAAAGTAGAAGTAACAAATGTTGGGAAAATATTTCTGGTAAGACAGAATCATGAAGATAATCCTTTGGAAATCCTTTTGTGTGGTATATTAGGGGGAAGATGGGATAAGGGGCATCTTTCAAGTTACCCAGAGAGTAAGGCAGAGAGAAGGAAAGAAAATATGCCTGAATCTTAGATCAGCAAGGCTCCTTAAAAGTGCTACAAATGCCCTCCAAAATCTGCCTTCCAAGAAAGTGAGATTTCTCTCAGTCTTGACCTTCATTTTTATATCTTCTCTAAAATGCAATGCACCCAGATGCCATTAATTCTAATTGGCTTTAAAATTTTCAATGTGAGCACTGATTCCTCAGAAATTGGCAAAGGTTACAAATTAGGGTTTGATTTATTATTTTGTTGATTATATAAATTTATGAACATGGTTGAGAAAATGTCAATAATTCAGATTAAACTTGAAAGCAGGATACCTATTATTTTCTCCTCAGAGAATTCATTTTTAAACATTTACCAGATACCATACCCTTCCTTTATTATGGCAGTAATGCATTCATTATCACTAGCATTTTTCTACTTGTCATCTGGCCTCACAAACATTCTCACACCTCTGCCAAAAATAATGCTCTTTATTCACGATTCTCTTGTAACTTGACATATTACAAGTTCTGTCCTTAGTGTGTCTTCTTTCATCTACAAAAGAAAATTATTGAAATATTATGAGCTTTAGTAGAAGGATGGTTGTGGGAGGGGGTCAACAGGAGACAGTCACCCACAATAACTTCCACTAAGTTCTGGCAAGTAAAACTCAAACTCACCTAATGTAATTTTGTCTGGATGGAATTTTATTTGAAAATTGGCAATTCTTCAAAATGTCTCAAAAATAAACATGAAATAGTTGAACTGGCCTTGGAATCAGGAGGTTCTGGTCTCAAATACTGCCTTCAATATGTACTGGACATATCACTGTAAACAAGTCCTTTTATTTCTCAGTTACTTCCAGCTACTTTCTGAGAATATGAATTGAACAATAGCTTTCAATTTTCATTGTTAGATGAAGTTTCCTTACTGGGAATTCCCTGCACCAGTGAAGTTACAGGTCCAAACACCACCTTAAAAAATAGTATATCTTGTTCTCATAGTTTCTTTCTGAGGTTGTCATTCCCAGATGAGAAGATATTGTACATGTAGAAGATTATCCCTCTACTTCAGAATACAAATCCATTTTGCTATGTTCTAGACTGTCTTCTGAACTGAGGAAAATGAAAATAAATACAAAAAAAATTCTGAGTAGATCTGTTAGTTCACTTGTATAGGCCCTCAAGGAAAGGGAGCCCCCCCCTTTTTCCATCTTTCTAAATGCCAGATAATCGATCATATGGTTCCAGTCCCTGAAATCTAATTAGGAGTCAGTCATTCCCTATCTTTTCAACAAGTTGTTTATGAGTATGCCTACAATTTCTTTCTTGAAATTGCTCCTATAAGTTATCCCAAAGACTCCTTGTCCTGTAAATTCATTAAGTTGATTGGGGAGCACATTAAATTGATCAGGGAATTCTTATGCTCAACTTCCCCAACTCATTCCTACACGTGTTTTTCATCTAAGAATCTTCAAGCATTAAGCAAACACAGTGAGATACGGATATTTGGACTTGATATTCATTTCTTCGTGGAAGAGTGGAGATCTGTGTTTCTTCACTCATTAAATGAGGGCTAAAACTGGATTTTTTTTATGCCCTAACTCCTATAAATTTAAGGAAATTGATTAAGTGATTTGCTTAAGGTAAAAGAGCTAATAAGTAGCAGACTCAATTCTCCTGACCCTAATCTAGTGATCTTCCTACCAAACCATGTTGCATTGTCATCCTAATAAAATGCAGTCTTCTTGAGAGTAAAACAATTTCCTTTTTTTCTCTCTGTTCCCAGTGATAAGTTGAGTATTATACAGCAGGTACTTATTAAATAAATTATTGACTGTTAGCAAGTGATCACAGAAGAAACAAGGAAGACACTGTGGTGGCTGTAACTAGCCTGTAAGACATTGCTTACATCTTTGGCATTGGAAGAGTACTGAGAACTAGTCAAACTCCTTTATTTTATAGATAAAGAACTTGTAATGATGAAAAATTAAATAACTTGCCAAAAATTGCAGAGCAGAGGCAGAATTCAAAGATAATTCCATTTTCATTCACACTTAATCATCATATAATATTATTATTAGTATGTGTAATGTTGTCTCAGTTCTGCTCATTTCACTCTGCATCAATGCATGTAAATCTTCCGAGACTTTTCTGAAAGCATCCTGCTTGTCATTTTTTATAATACAATAGTATTGCATCATAATTTAATACTACAACTTGTTCAGTTATTCCCCAGTTGATGACTAACCACCCCAATTTCCACTTCTTTGTCACTGAAAAGAGCTGCTATAAATATTTGTGTGTCTGTGTATCTATATATCTATATATTTATATCTATCTATCTATCTTTCTATCTGCCTATATATATATATATATATAGAGAGAGAGAGAGAGAGAGAGAGAGAGAGAGAGAGAGAGAGAGAGAGACTCCTTTTTCTTTTTCTTTGAACTCTTTGGGGACATGGACCTAATCCCATCATCTCTTCTGAGAATTAACATTCCTGGAAATAAATTTTAGAGTAAGTTAGAAGGACAATGGACTAAGAAAGGGAGTGGAAGGAAAACAACATTTCTCTTGGAATTAGACATTAATTTCATTATAATTTAGACAACAGATGATGTGTGGTAGATGATGGTAGGTAGAGAAGAAAGGATTCTGAGCAGCAAAAAGAAAGGATAAAATAAGGAGGTAAAAGGAGGATAAAATAGGAGGAAGAGAGAGATGGAGAGAAAGTATAACAATAAAGATAAACTCATAGAAATCGGGATTAGGCAGAATGAGGTGAGGATGGAGTGAGTAGGAGGGGACCAAGACTGATAAAGCTAACGAATCATGCTCAATGCCCTCAAATGCCCTCAAATTACTTGGCCTTCCCATGTCCTCTAGCCTAGACTATCAGATTAAGCAACTGCAAATGAGCCTACCATCCTAATTTTTTATCACTTGAAAGTTGAAACTGTGCTGCTCACAGAGCACAGCTTTTTTTGCTGCTCCCTTTTGCTTTCTCATGGACTTTATGTAACAGAAGAATAAGTCTAGGATTTGAATTAGGATTCATATGCATTCAGAAAGGTTATAAAAATAAAAGATTCTTTCAGTGTCTTCAACCCCACTTCATTATACTGAGGGAAATTACCTACTATTTCTTTAAGTGTTTTGGCTTACCTCCATGTCTCCCTCTCATTCCAGGCATTCAACCAGCCAAATTCAGGTTAAAAAAGGTTATTATATTTTTTATAACAGTTTAAACTGCATAAAGTAAACATTGAAAGTAAGCAATCAAAGAATAACATCTACAGATGTTAGAACAAAATTGGTTTTTCTCTGTTCAATCTCTTGTCCTTTTATAATGAGAAAGGTTCATAACTATAGGGACAGAAGAGCCCAGGAAAGGAGACTATTAGCTCTGGATATGTGAACTGCAGAAATATGACAGCCAAATTTATTCTGTTGTATGTACAAAAACACAGCTTGGTGTCCTGAATTCTGGATATTTTAATTAATAACAGGAATCAGACATTGTAAAACCACAAAATGTTAGAGCTAGAAATGACTTTTAAAAGTCTGCTAATTTAAAGGGAACTCCTCTCCTTTTATTTTATAGATGAGGAAAATGAGACCTATCCAGGTAGAGTGACTTGCTTAAGGTCAAACAACTAGTTAATGGCAGACTTAAAATTAAAGTTCAGTTTCCTCATCCTTGCAATTACCATTGTGCCTTTCTGTTGTATTATGTTTTAGTTGTAATCTGTAATTCCTTCAGTGTAGAAAACTCCCATTATGGAAATACCAATTAACTGAGATGTTAAGTGACTTGTCACATGCCAGACACAAAACTTACATGCAAGTCTTCCTAATGCCAAGGTCATCTCTTTATTTATTTTAATAGAATTTAATTTTTCCAATTGCATGTCAAGACAATTTTTGACATTCCTTTTTAAAATTTTAAGTTCCTTATTTTCTCCCATTCTTCTTCACTTCCCTCTCCCTAAGATGGTAAGTGATATTTGCGTTACACTTTTTGTGTTAAAATTTAACACAAAAAATGTTTTAAAGCTATCCAATATAACCCGGAGATCTCTAGGGGTACTTTAACAATGTTTTTGTAAGCACATTTCCCCGATATATTTATAGCTTTCTAGTGATAATATTGTGCTTATAATTTTAGCTATGATGTTACTGGGAATTTTCATTTGGGGATTTCAGAAGGTGACTGATGAATTATTTCTAGATTTACTTTGCCCTCTAGTTCTAAGAGAACTGAGCAGTTTTCTTTCATGATTCCTTGAAATATTACTCCCAGTTTATTTTTTTTCTGTCATGACTTTTGGGTAGTCCAGTGATTCTTAAATTATCTATCTTTGATCTGTTTTCTAGAAGTCATTTTTTAAAAATGTGAAATACTTTAATTTTCTATTCTTCCAATATGCCAATAAAGTTTGTATCTTTTATGTCTTGCTGTTAATTTTGTCTCCAAAACTCTCCTTCATGCCTTTTATTGATTTTCTAATTTTTGTCCTCTATTGCCTTCATTTCATTTGTAATATTGTTTTAACTCTTTTTAAAACTCTTGCATACTTTCTCCTATGAATTCTAATTGATTTTGTGGCCTAGTTGTGTTTTTCTTTGAAGCTTTGCTTGTTGGCATACTGGAATTATTTTTCTACATTTGTGTCTTGGTAATCTAGTATTATAATAAATCATTATCTTTCTATTTAACCATTCTTCCAGCAATCTGTCTTGTGCAAACCTGGTATTACTGGCTTAGCTAAAAGCTCTAAATCATAGTTTCTATCCCCTTTGGGAAACACTGAGCTGCTTTCCTGGACCTGAAGCTGAGTCTGTGATCACTCTAGGCATCCCTAGAATTTTGGACAAGCTCAGAGTTCTGGACACTGTTGTCTGTGATCCTGTTTTACCTGTGTTCCACAACTTCTGCCTTCATCATTGATGGCAGTGGTATGCTAAATTTGTAATCTAAGGCTAGAAGGATGACCCAATATAGTTCCTTCTTTGATTTTCCCTATATGCTTAATAATTAAAATATCTAATTTTCTTTTGCTGAGGCTTTAGTTTGACTCATTGTAGGTGATTCAGGCCAATTCCAATAAACTTGTGATAGAGACAGCCATGTGCATCCAGAGATAGGCTTTTGGGGACTGAATGTGTATCATAACATAGTATTTTCATCTTTTTATTGTTTGCTTGTTTTCTTCCCCTCTCTCATTTTTTTTTTTTTTTTTTGGCTTTTCTGTTCTGATTTTTCATGTGTAGCATGATAAATGTGGAAATATGTTTAGAAAAAAAAATAGACTCACTAATAAATAAGTGTATTCTACTCAGATTTCTAGGTTCTTGTGGTAATATTTGTCTCTCTCCCTCTTTTTTTTTTTTTTTTTTTTTTTTTTGGCTGAGGCAGTTGGGAATATGTGACTTGCCCAGGGTCACATAGCTAAGAAGTGTTAAGTGTCTGAGACCACATTAGAACTCAGGTCCTCCTGATTTCAGGACTGATGCTCTATCCACTGAGCCACCTAGCTGTCCCATATTTGTCTCTTTTAACTGAAGATTGAACATGCTAGTTTTTTAAAGTAGTATAATACTAGAACTTTCTAAGTGGATGTTTCGCAAAGTATTTTAATGTTTTGTTTTGTTTTGTTTTGTTGTTTTTACTAACACTTCTAGTTCTAGTGATAATATTTGATTCTTTCAATTAATTTAATATTTATTTCTGTAGAATTACCTCACAGGATATCTATGAGGACCATATAAGACAATATACAACAAAAACATTTTTAAAAATTTGAAGTGCTCTCTATTATTATTATCAGATACAAATTTACCTAATGTTCTTCATGGAACACTTCCATTTCTTTGGTATAGTAGAAAAAGGGTGAAAGGTTCTGAGCGTCACACTGATTTTAGACTAAATCTAAGTACAAGATTTTTATAAGATAAAGAAATAGCATTCAAGATGAAGTTTGAAAGAACAGTTGGCCCAAGTATACATATCAAGAAATATATATAGAGAGAATTTTCTCATGATTGTCTACTCACAATCAAAGTTATCCTAAATGAAAATGTGATATGGGAACAGCAAACCACATTTCCAGTTATACAATCCAATCACTCAAGAAACATTTACTAAACAATCATCTGGTGTATAGTATAGTGTTAGGTACAGAGTATACAAAATCAAAAATACATTGATGTCTTAATGTTTAGAGTAGCCTGAAGAAGAGGTTTTGGCCTTAAATGAGTAATAAGTTTGCCAAAAATGCTTGGATTTATTCTTAAATAAAATACAAAGATTCTCTGTCAGATTTCAGTCTACAGCTTAGAAACTGGGGGTGAAAGGGTTTTTCTTCTATTTATGTACTATTCAATGCTGAAGAGTTCATGTTATGTGAGGATGGAGATTCCTTTGACTATCTGATGAGATGGAAGTGCTAATGACTTAGAGGCCTATAATGAAAGAAGATAAAGAGTTCCCTAACTGGTTGTGAAGCTAGGACTCAATGGATATGCAAAAAGAGCTTCTCTGACTTTCTACCTCTCTCTTTTCCTGTACAGCCTTGAAACGGGAGAACTTCAGAATTATGTCTGGAGAGTTAAATGGGATAAGAATAGCTGCCCTGTCTCTCACTCAGCCCCCTGCAGTCATGAACATGTGATTCTCTCCAGACAATTCTGTCATGAAAGGCGGCTACCTCCTTTGTATTTTCTTTCCTTAAGTAGGCAGTCTTGTGAGTTTTGAAAGGTTGGTTTAAAGTCTATGATGACAGTGGAAGCATTATCGTCTCCTACTGTACTGTGGTCACTGCTGCAGCAATGGCTTAACAAAAGAGGAATCTCCTTCATCAGAAAAAATGGCCACAGGAAGAAAGGACAGCAGATCTCTCACCAAAAATGGAAAAAAGTATTCTTACACACTGTGTCACCTCCCCAAAAGGTAAGATGACAGAAAAAAAGTCCCTCTTCTTTATATGGCATGTGAGATTATTTTCAGCTTTCCTACTTTCAAGATGGGGTTCATGGGATCAGAAGGTAAATACTTAAAATTTACCGCCATTATTTGGGGTGGCTATTATTATATAAAGACATTTATTGTTAGGCCTATTCTAGTCCCTAGTAATTCCTGCTGATAAGTCCTGATTAGATTGATAACCTTTTATCGCATCCTAAACATACTTCAGAATCTGGTTCAAAGGTTTTAACAATTAATTCAGAAATTCAGGGCATGAACAAACTTAATATTTGCCATGAAACACTTAAGTTATCGATCATTTGTGGATAGGTGAGCCCTTGGCGATCAGCCAGTATTATGAAATCAGGCTCTTACTAGCTCTAAAATTACAAAATATATACAGGGTAATTCAAAAGCTCTTATACTCTTGATTTCCTCCTGCCCTAACTCTCTCCCACCATCCGATTAGCATGGTCAAAGCATAAACCTGCAATGATAGAAAGGAAATTTTGGGAAATAGGATCCTTTTCTTTTTTTTTTTTTTTTTATTTAATAGCCTTTTGTTTACAGGATATATACATAGGTAACTTTACAGCATTAACAAATGCCAAACCTCTTGTTCCAATTTTTCACCTCTTACCCCCCCACCCCCTCCCCTAAATGTCAGGATGACCAGTAGATGTTAAAATATATTAAAATATAACTTAGATACACAATAAGTATACATGACCAAAACATTATTTTGCTGTACAAAAAGAATCAGACTCTGAATTATTGTACAATTAGCTTGTGAAGGAAATCAAAAATGCAGGTGTGCATAAATATAGGGATTGGGAATTCAATGTAATGGTTTTTAGTCATCTCCCAGAGTTCTTTTTCTGGGTATAGCTAGTTCAGTTCATTACTGCTCCATTAGAAATGATTTGGTTGATCTCGTTGCTGAGGATGGCCTGATCCATCAGAACTGGTCATCATCTAGTATTGTTGTTGAAGTATATAATGATCTCCTGGTCCTGCTCATTTCACTCAGCATCAGTTCGTGTAAGTCTCTCCAGGCCTTTCTGAAATCATCCTGTTGGTCATTTCTTACAGAACAGTAATATTCCATAATTTTCATATACCACAATTTATTCAGCCATTCTCCAACTGATGGACATCCATTCAGTTTCCAGTTTCTAGCCACTACAAAAAGGGCTGCCACAAACATTCGTGCACATACAGGTCCCTTTCCCTTCTTTATAATCTCTTTGGGATTATAATCCCAGTAGTAACACTGCTGGATCAAAGGGTATGCACAGTTTGATAACTTTTTGAGCATAGATCCAAACTACTCTCCAAAATGGTTGGATTCGTTCACAACTCCACCAACAATGCATCAATGAATAGGATCCTTTTCTTAAGGCTTTCATCAGCTTGCATCCCCTCTTCCCCATGTTCATTGAACCAAAGACCTTTTTCACTCCCTCCCTTTCTGCTACAGCTTAGTCCTCCTAGTGCTCTATATTTCAAGCTCCAACCTCTCAAAACCAGATGCTCAAAATCCCTCTATCTCTTCAATCTGATAGATCCTCTTTTATACAAAGTGCTTAGGTATAACATATGGGAATTGATGAAAATGTAAATTTTCCCAGATGGAAGCAGAAACTTAAGAAAATCATGGGAGGTGAGAGATCAGCAGGAACTTTTAAGCTCTATAGAGATGAACCAGAAATGCAGCACCTACCAGCAGTAAGTTGATTACAAGTGAAAGACACTGCTACCCCAAAATGAATTTAAACTTCAACAGATGGAGCTTTGTCTGGCTCATTGATCTACTGAAATTGTAATCTGTCTGGACAGAGTTTTGTTATTTCTCTGACTGTGCCTGTCTTTCTACTACTAGGACTCTTGCTTTAACACACTCACTTTTACAGCTACAATGAAGTGGGGACAATCCTGACAATTCCAAGGTAGAAAAGAGGACTTGTGGTCAGGATCTCTGAAGGATCTCTGAAAACAATTGCATAAAACTACTGAAGCTTGGGATAATGAACCCTCCACTCTGGAAACAGACCCCTACTTTAACAAAGCCAAGTAAAAGCCTGGGAAAATGAGCAGACAACAGAAAAAGCTTCAGACTATAGAAAATTATTATGGTGACAAGGAAGAGCAAAACACACACACTCAGAAGAATACAAAGTCAAATCTCCTACATCCAAAGCCTCCAAGAAAAGTAAGAATTGGGCTTAGGCCATGGAAGAACTCAAAAGGGATTTTGAAAATCAAGTAAGAGAAATGGATGAAAGGAAGAGAATTGAAAGTGGTGCAAAAGAAAATACAAAAAGCTAATGAGGATCCCTTAAAAAGCCAAAGTGGCCAAATGAGAAAGGAGGTACAAAAGCTCACTGTGAAGACCGCATTAGCTCCCTGGATACTTTAGAATCAGCCGGAGTCAGGATAAGCAAAAGTCTTTGGTCTTTATTCTTGATATTTAGGAGAAGAAGTGAATTGTGGACGCAGAATCTCCATGACCTCTCCTCTTCATCTACCTCCCAGAAGTGACCCTGGCCAGTCTTACTTCACCCCCTAGTCCCTCCTACAATTCTCTGTATACACCGATTATCAAGCCAGCACAGAATAGTGGGAAGGGCCATTTTCCAAGCATATTCTAATAGAGTATTGTCCAATCAGTAATTAACCTTAAGTGCTCAGTTGTCCGACCTCAGTGCATTAACTCAAGAGTTTTAGCCCTTTACAACTCACTGAGGAAAATAATTTCTTAAAAATTAGAATTAAGCAAATGGAAGCTAATGACTTTATGAGAAATCAAGATACAATAAAATACCTCCCCCAAAATGAAAAAATTGGGGGGGGTGAAATATATCATTGGAAAAATAACTGACTTTGAAAATAGATCCAGGACAGATAATTTAAAAATTATTGGTTTACCTGAAAATCATGATAAAAAAAGGGATCCTGGACATCATTTTAAAAGAAATCATCCAGGAAAAAACTATCCCAATATTCTAGAACTGGAGGATAAAACAGAAATTGAAAGAATCTACTGATCACCTACCGAAAGAAATCCCACAATGAAAACTCCCAGAAATATTATAACCAAATTCCAAAACTCCAAGGTCAAGGAGAAAAATTTGCAATTCAAATATAGTGCAACCACAGTCAGGATAACACAAGATTTAGCAGCTTACACATTAAAAGACCAGAGGGCTTGGATTATGATATGCCAGAGAGTAATGCAGCTAGGATTACAACCAAAAATCACCTACCTAGCAAAACTGAGTATAATCTTTCAAGAAAAAAGGTGGCAATTCAGTGAAATAGAGGATTTTCAAGCAATCATGATGAAAAGATTGGAAATGAATAGAAAATGTGATTTTCAAATACAGGACTTAAGGGAAGCATAAGGAGGTAATGAGGAAAGTAATATCATAAGGAACTTAAGATTTATGTTTACATTCTTACATGGGAGGATGATACTTGTAACTCATTAAAAATTTTCTCATTATGGTAGTAAGAAGGAGTAGAGAGAGAGAGAGAGAAAGTGTGAGTTGAATATGAAGGGCTAATATCGAAAAAAATGAAATTAAGGATTGAGAGAGGAATGTACTGGGAGAAAGGAAAAGGGAGAAGAATGGTGTAAATTATCTGCTATAAAAAGAGGCAAGAAAAAGCTTTTACAGTGGAGAGAAAAGGAAGGAGAGGGTGAGTGAGTATACCTTACTCCATCAGAATTGGCTCAAAGAGGAAATAAAATACCACTCAATATTACTACAGAAATGTATCTTACTCTGCAGGAAAGTAGGAGAGGAATGGAATATTAGAAGAGGGGTAAGGTAATAAAATAAAGGGATATGGGGGGAGAGAGTGGTCAGTAACAAAACACATTTGGGGATTGGACAGAGTAAAAGGAGAAAGGCAGAATAGAATAAATGGGGGAAAATACAGTTGGCAATCATAATTGTTAAAAGAATTTTGAAGCAAGTTTCTCTGATAAGGCCTCATTTTTCAAAAACAGAGGGAACTGAGTCAAATTTATAAAAAATAGCTATCTCCAATTAATAAATTGTCAAAAGATAATAATCTATGCCCAAAGAGTTATAAATTCATGCATATCCTTTGACCTAAGAATACCACTACTAGTCATAAATTCCCAAAGAGTTTTTTTTTTTTTTAAGGAAAAGGACCTATATGTACAAAAATATTTATAGTAGCTCTCTTTTCAGGGCAAAAAAATGAAAATTGAAAGGCTGCCCATCAACTGGGGAATGGCTGAATGAACTGTGTTATGCGATTTTGATGGAATGTTATTCTATAAAAAAATGATGAGCAGGATGCTCTCAGAAAAAACCTGCCAAGTCCTCCATGAACTCAAGCAAAATGAAATGTACTATATACAAAATCATAGCAACATTCTGGAATGATCAGTTGTAAATGACTTTGCTATTCTCAGCAGTACAATGATCTACAAGTACTCTGAAGGACTAATGATGAAAAATCCTCTCCATACCTAGAGAAGGAATTGATTTTGTCTGAATAGAATACAAATGAATAGGCTTTCTCTTAACAAATTTCTTAATTCCTGCCTCTGTTTCCTCAACTGTAAAATGGGAATATTAGCAACAAATACTTAATAAGGCTGGTATGATTTTATGTCAAATGAGAAAATAATTGTAAAGTGCTCGAAACAGTGTTTGGCACTATCATAGACAATGAATGCTTGTTTTCTCCCTTCCTTCTTCCTGTATGCTGTTACTTGGCAATATCATCAGGAATCAACTATCTTTACTGATGATTCTCATATCTACTTATCCATTTTCACCTTTCTGACCTCTGGTCTCCAGTTTAACATCTCCAGCTGCCTGATGGATATTTCAAATTGACAAATTAAACAATTTTAGACAAATTAAACTTAATATATCCAACCAACTCATTTTCTTACCCCCAAACTGAAAAATCCTCTCCCCTTCCTAAATTCCTTATTGAGTAAGGCACAATCATCCTTCTAGTCCCTCAGGTTCATCCTCAATTGTCCAAGACTCATCCTCAATTCTTTATTCCCTTTCCTTTCCCCAAAGCCTGTCAATTTTGCCATTGTAACACCTTTCACATAAAATCCTCTCCCTCTTGTGATGTGACACTGTCACCATCCTGGTATAGATCCTCACCACCTCACACTTGGTTTTGTTTTTTTTCAATAACCTGCTTGTAGATCTTCCTTTCACCAGAAGGGAGATCTTCCATGCTCTCCACTCATCCTACACTTAGATGTCAATGTTGTCTTCCCAAGGTTGGCTTCCTTCAAGTCTCAGCTAAAATTCTACTTTCTACAGGGACCTTTTCTTGATACACTTTAATGCTAGAGACTTCCCTCTATTTATTAATTACAATTTGTCCTTTATATAGCTTATTTTTGTATATGGTTGTCTTCATGTTGTGTCCCTGCATTTAGAGGCAGTTAGGTGACAAAATAGGTGAAGTACTGACCTGAAATACAAATATGAATTCAATTCTGGCTTTAGGTATTTACTAGCTATGTGACTCTGGGTAAGTAACTTAACTTCTGTTTGCCCAAGTTTGCTTAACTGCAAAATGGGGATTGAGGATCAAATGAAACAATATTTGTAAAGTGCTTAGCATAGAACCTATCACATAGAAACTACTTAACAAATGTTTATTGATTAACTAGTGTTTTCAAAATGTTTGCTGAATTGAATATAATTCAGTCCTCAGATTTGCAAAGATGATATTTATGTAGCTCTTAATGTTCACAAATCACTTTTTACATTCATTCTCACATTTATTCTAATTTATTCTGTGCAACAACATTATGAGGCAGGTGCTAAGAGGATTATTCCAATTTTTATATATTGCTTTCCCCCCCAGAAGCAATTGGGGTTAAGTGATTTGCTCAGAGTCACATAGCTAGGAAGTGTTAAGTGTCTGAGGTCAGATTTGAACTCAGATCTTCCTGAATTCAGGGCTGGTGCTCTATCCCACTGTGCCACCAAGCTTCCCCTAGGATTATTCCAAGTTTGTATGTGAAGAAACTGAGGTTCTAAAAGATTCACTAACATCCATAGTTACATAAGGAAATGTCCAAGAAAGGATTCAAATCTAGGTCTTCCTTGACTCAAAGACCAGGAATCTTTCTACTATACTGTTAGGATTCTTACAAAGTGATAAATTAGTTGTCTAATTTTAGCATCGTGCTTAGCAGTTCTCTAGTTCAGAGTTCACACCTTTCACACCTTTAAGAGTTTACACATTACTTCACATTAGCTTTTGAGATTCACAAGTCAGGAACCCACAATCCCACACTCTTGAGGAGGAATCAGTTGAGGAGATTGAGAGCCAGAATTCAGTCGAGGAGATTCAGAGCGAGGATTCAGAGGGAACTGGAGGCTGATGCTGAAGCTGGAAGAGACAAAGGACAAGCTGCAGGAGCTCTTGGAACCAAGAAGGGAGATGGGCCTTTAAGAAAACTGACCGGGCTATTTTGAAGGAGACAATGAAGGATTTGAATTTTTAACTCCTAGCTGCATTTGAGGTGATTGTTGATCTGAACTGAAACTAAGGCTGCATACAGAAGCCCCCCGAGAAATCTGCTCCCAGAGAACCATCATATTTTAGAAAAGAACACTACACTGTACCACATTGCTTTATCCAGAAACAAAGAAAAGTGTTATTTAGCAATGCAAAGGTTACAAATAGCTCTATATTTCCATCCATTTGATTTTATTTTGATGGAATTTTATTGTCTTATTTTAGGATAAGATCTGAAGTAATCCCTTTCACAATTTCACCATAATCCCCAGATGCAAATCTCAATGACCTATCCTATGACCACACAGTCATGTTGTTCAGACTGCCCTTGTATGGCAAGATGATCCTTCTCCTAATTTTGATTAGGAGCTCAATTTACTTGGGTCTTGGGAAACAAGAGTTTTTCACTTGCCAATTTTAACACTATCCTAAGATTATGGATAATCACAGTAAGGTTTGTTGTGTTTGGAAGCACATTGTCTCTATCTATGCCTTACATGTATCCCCTACTTACTCTTATGTAAAGAGTACTTCTATTTTGTTTTTTTAAAGTTTTTATTGATGTTTTCTGTTTCTTACATCACCATAGTATTCCATGTATGCCTTCCCCAACCTTCTCCAAGATCCATACATATGATAAATACTAATTTTTAGAGAGAAAAAAAAAGTCAGCACAGCTAATTGAAATGTTGAAAATGTCTAAAAACACATGCAATGTATAACAATTGGGGGCTCCCAATTCCACACTAGAGCAGATCTAGAACAGATAGGGGATATCTTCTCAATTTTCTTCATCTGAGTACATAATTTGAGCCCTTTATTCAAGACTTTTCTTTTTTCATTTTGTTACATTTACTTTTGATTTTTTTTGGGGGGGTTTGTCTTTCTATTTACATTGGGCTAGTTATTATATATATTGCTTCCTTGTCTCGGATTACTTTACTCGGCATCAATTCTTAAAATCTTTTTATGTTTCTCAATATTTATCACACAAACCATTTCTCATGCATGGCACATTAGTAATCAATTAAATTCATATAGCTCAATGTGTTTAGTTATTTCTCAGTTGATGAACATTTACTTTGTTTCCAATTTTTACCTATCATCAAAAGTGCTACTATAAATATTTTAGATTATGTGGGGCCTTTTTTCTTGTTGATGGCTTCCTTGGGATATAAGCCCCGTAATGAAGTCTCTGGTTTAAAAAGTACAGATATTTTAGTTCCTCTATTTGCTTTTCCAAATTACAATTGCTTCCAATAGTTTCAAATTGCTTTCCAAAATGGTTCCACTTTCTGAGAGCCACTGACAATGTATTAATGTACCTATCTCTCAACAACCCCTCCAACTCTATTGCCATTTTAAAATTTTTGCCAATTTATGTCACATACATATATACGTTACACACACACACACACACACACACACATACACACACACACTTAGTATTTATAAATCTTGGATTCAAAACTTTTATCAAAGAAATTTGATAAAAGATGTTTTGTCATTTGACTATTCTTTTCTTTTCCTAGACTAGATGGATTAATGTTATTGATATAGAAGCTTTTTAATTTCAACTAATAACTTATCTATTTTATTTTTTGTAATTGCCTCTAATTATTGTTTTGTTAAGAATACATCTCACACCACTACATACCTGTCAGATTGGTTAGAATGACAGGGAAAGATAATGCAGAATGTTGGAGGGGATGTGGAAAAACAGGGACACTGATACATTGTTGGTGGAATTGTAAATATATTCAGCCATTCTGGAGAGCAGCTTGGAACTCAAAAAGTTATCAAACTGTGCATACCCTTTGATCCAGCAGTGTTACTACTGGGCTTATATCCCAAAGAGATCTTAAAGAAGGGAAAGGGACCTGTATGTGCAAGAATGTTTGTGGCAGCCCTCTTTGTAGTGGCCAGAAACTGGAAACTGAGTGGATGCCCATCAATTGGAGAATGGCTGAATAAATTGTGGTATATGAATATTATGGAATATTATTGTTCTGTAAGAAATGACCAGCAGGATGATTTCAGAAAGGCTTTCAAAGAAAGACCTACATGAACTGATGCTGAGTGAAATGAGCAGCAGGACCAGGAGATCATTATATACTTCAACAACAATACTATATGATGACCAATTCTGATGGATGTGGCCCATCTTCAACAATGAGATGAACCAAATCAGCTCCAACAGAGCAGTAATGAACTAAACCAACTACACCTAGGGAAAGAACTCTGGGAGATGACTATGAACCACTACATAGAATTCCCAATCCCTCTATTTTTGTCCGCCTGCATTTTTGATTTCCTTCACAGGTTAATTGTACACTATTTCAAAGTCTGATTCTTTTTGTACCGCAAAATAACAGTTTGGACATGTATACATATATTGTATTTAACTTATACTTTAACATATTTAACATGTATTGTTCATCTTGCCATCTGAGGAAGGGTGGGGGGAAGGAGGGGAAAAATTGGACAAAAGGTTTGGCAATTGTCAGTGCTGTAAAATTACCCATGCATATAATTTGTAAATAAAAAACTATAATAATAATAAAAACAAAACTAATCCCTGCTTGCCTCAGGGAGTAATTTTTATCAGGACTTCAGGCTCTCTCTGCCAACCTCTCTAGTAAGTAAGAAGTAACCCAGGACTTCACCAGTTCTATATTATGTAAAAGATAATGGATGGTTAAGATTCCTGATTATAAGGCTAGTGTAATGGAGGTTTAATTCCTATCTGGATTACTGAAGAGAGAAACATACACATGGAAGATGTGAAGGAAGACCAGAGGACTGGAGTCTACATGAACATTCTACAATAAACCCATCACAGGGTTAGGAGCAAACTTTTTCCTTTGGCTTCATAACCAAAACCATGCCCTTTATCAGCTAAAGTATTTAATTTTGTGCATCTAAAAACCTTATTCTGAGATGAGGACCATGAACTTTATCAGGTAGCTAAAGAGATTGCACTAAACCTAAATTTTAACCAAAGCTTTCTTAATTCCAAATTGTTCAAAGTAAGATGGAAAAAATACAAAAATTCTAAGCAATTGTGGTAAATTATGGCATTGTTTTTCCAAAGGTGGGGGGTGGGAGATTAACTAATACGATTTTAAAGAAATGTCTTAGAAGAAAAACATGGAGTTAATCATACATTAAAAAAAAAAAAAAGAATACATCTTTCAGCCATATCTGTTAGAGGCACATGATCTGTTTCTCTTCTAATTTTCTTTCTTGTATTAAAAGTCATTTTCCACATAAAAGGAAGTTTGAGAGAAATGAGTAAAATTAAATAACTGGGTTTTGTTGCCACTGGGAATAAATACTGAAAGAAAAAGTCATCACTTTAAAAATTTCCTGGGGATTCTCTCAAATCTTTGTCTACACAGGGGCTATGAGTGAGGAATTGATCTAATTAGCTAGGCAATAAATTTAGAGACCACCTCGTCTGATTATTTTACTTTACCAAAGAGGAAACTGGGATTGTGACCCTTATCCAAGATCACATAGCTAGTAGTTTTTGAAGCCTAATAGTCTGAATCCAAATACAGCTTTTTTTTCAATTATTAGAAGAAATGATTTTTTAATATAATGTCACATATCCATTTAGAATATATTATGGAGTATGGTATAACATTTCATCTAAGCCAGATTTTTGCCAATAGCATTCCTATTTTTCCAGCAGTTTTTTTTTTAATTAAATAGAGAGATTTTTCCTAGGTAATTTAAATTTTGTATTTTATCAAACACTGTCTTAAAGAGTTATTATTTTTCTGAATCATCCTCATTTCATCTTTTCCACTGACATATCTCTCTATTCTTAAACCATACCAGTTGGTTTTGATGACTGCTGCTTTCTGTTATAATCTGAGGCTGAGATTTGCTATTGCCTTTTTGTATAATTTCTTTTGACATTCCAAATCTTGTTTTTCTTAATGATTAGGTTTTATAAAATATCTCTTTACCAAATTGATTGATATGGCATTAAAAGTACAAATTAATTTTGATGGGATTATCATTTTTATCATGTGATAGTCTAGTGGTGAGCATTGAATATTCCTGTTGCTATTTAAGGTGTGCTTTATTTCTTTAAGGAGTATTATGTAATTTTCAATTGAATCTATACCAGTCATTTGTGTACTTTGGAAGGTTTATGCCCAAATATTTTAAGCATTTTGTAATTATTTGGAATGGAATCTCTCTTTCAATTATTGTTTTTTGTATTTTGTTGTTATTATATAGAGATGCTGTTGACTTTTTAGGATTTGTTTTGTAGCCTGAAATTTTGCTAAAGCTACTGTCTCAATCAGTATCTTTGATGATTCATTTGGGTTTCACCAGTAAATCATCATATTATCAGGAAACAGGAATAATTTTATCTTCTCTTTTTCTTTATTCCCTTAATTTCTTTCTTAAGTTGTATTGCTATTACTAGCATTTCTAGAACTATATCAAGCAGTAATGGAGGTTGGCAAAGGCTCAAGTGTATCTCCTTTGCATATAGTGCTTGCTTTGGTTTTGATATATGCTTTTATGAATTAAAAAATGATATCCTCATGCTTACAATTTTTTAGATCTTTAGCATAAAAGAGTATTCTATTTTATCAAAGACTTCTGCATCTATTGAGATGAGCCTGTGACTCTGAATATATTAATTTTTAATAGGAATAATTTATGTTGATTATTTTCCTAATGTTGAACCACCTTTATATCTCTGATATGAATCTAACTTGATCATAATAAATGGTTTCTAGAATAAATCACTGTACTCTATTTGATAGAGTTTCAAATAAATTTGAATCAATGTACATTAATGATAGTGACCTATTGTTTTCTTTCTGTACTTTATCTTTCACTGATTTAGGTATTAGGATTATATTTGGCTCATAAAAGGATTTTGATAAAGTTGTTTCTTTCTCAGTTTTTTGAGTATAATTTGATAGCCATTTGATATCCATATCCATTGATATTGAGATGTTCAAGAAGCAAATAACCTCTTTAGTTCTTGTTTTCTTTCTAAAAATGTTTCAAGCTCTTTTTTATTATTGAACATTTATCTTTTAATCTATATAATTAAACTCATGTTTGTAGTACTCTAGGCTGCATTCTGAGCTCCAATCTTAAACTTCAGAACACATTATTCCATTCCCTCCTCCTTTGGAATGTTTGAATGTCTAAATAACCTTTCCTTTATATTTTAAGGTTCTCATAAGAGCTTGCAGAACTTGCTGTTTCTGAATTTATTTCTTAAATTTAACCAGAGATATTAAGGTAGAAATGACAAGATTTGGCAATAGATTATGTGGAAAGTGTTTTAGAGAGGAATTGAAGATGGCACCACAGTTAAAAAATACTGGATAGTATCCTTGAAAGTAACAGGAGAGTTTGAAAGTGAGAATAGTTGTTGGGGGGAGTGGGGGTAAGGGCAGTGTGAGGTGGAAATATTTTCACTGCCTAAAGATTTTTATTTATTAATACACAACATTGGTATTCAATAGATACCCAAAAGAGAATGACTGAAGAAATATTGCCCTGATGCAAACAAAATTCTGATTTTCAACTGACTTCAGAAATGACAACCTTCATCTCTGATTTTCCTTCAACAAAATGTGATGTTTACGATAGATGTCTTTCTATATTGATGAAGGCACTATATAAATACAAAGCTTTCCTAGAAGTGCTGTGATCACATTATTATATGAAAATAAAAAACTTTAAAATAATAATATTAAATCATCATCTCTATCTAGAAAAGAAACATCATTTTCAATGAAGGTTTTTCTTTCCTGCCTAATTTTTCTTGTCAGTGTGTTCCTAACACCTCCCCCTTCCTCCCCACCCCCCCTCGCCACGGACATATGCACACACACGCACACACACACACACACACACACACACATCATCTAAGTGAACCGAAAACATTAGCAGACAAGGAAAATTTCCTTATATTGGCATGTTAATATTACTTTATGAGAATCTGGAATTTATGTATATTCTATTACAGAATCTAATAAAGTAGATATTCTTTGTGTTCAAATCATATGTCCCCAAACTTCTCTTGTCCAAAACAGAACTCATTATCTTTCCCCCAAAACGGTCTTCTCTGTCAAGTGTACCACAACCCTCCCAGTTATCCATTGGGATGTTCTGTTATCTTGACTCCTCATTCTCAATCTACTTCATTAACTAATTTAATTCCCAACAACTAGCATTATATTATAATCTCTTTTGTTTCCTTCCCATAGTCTCATCTGGGTTATTTCAATAGCTTTCTAAGTGATATCCTAGTCTAAAGTCTTTTCCCAATCCAATTCATTTTCCACTCAGCTACCAAACTGCTTTTTCAAAAGTATAGGTTTGACTGTATCACCCTCTTCCCCCAGCACCTGTTTAATGAACTCCAGTAGTTCCTTTTGTTAAACCTCTCTGGCATTTAAGGCTCTCAACAACCCTGTAAAGTAGGTGCTATCATTGCTCATTTTACAGATGGAAAAACAGATTTGAGGTTAAGTGTCTGATGTAGGATTCAAACTCAGGTCAAATTGTCTCCAAGTTAATCACTCCATAAACAATTGCTAATGAGGAAAATACCAAAATATGAGTTGATAAAGTAGATTATATTTGCTGAATTCCCTATGCTCCATACAATCTGAGTCGGTGTTAAAGATGGGTATCCTGATTCCCAAGTCTTTCTACTACAGTACACTCGGATAATTCACCTAGGTCATCTTAACTCCAGCACAGTTGCAAACAGCATTTTCCTAATTTGAGGCTATCCTGTGCTCATAAGTAAGTATTAGGTAGGAATCTTGTTTAGTCTTATATATGATAAACACTATAGGAACAATTCAATCAACTAAAAAACATTTATTAACTGGAGATTATATGCTGAGTCTTGGGATTACAAAAACAAAAATATAAAATATTGCTTTATATTCTGTGGGGGAAACATACATAAACGAGTATATATAACTTAAATATGAAAGGAATCACTACAAAGTA
The DNA here is from genome assembly GCF_902635505.1 of Sarcophilus harrisii. NCBI lineage: Eukaryota > Metazoa > Chordata > Mammalia > Dasyuromorphia > Dasyuridae > Sarcophilus > Sarcophilus harrisii. The sequence goes on from NC_045426.1 coordinate 203,138,632, forward strand.
GTTAAACACTAGATAATTTGAGAGAGGAGGCAGGACTTTGGCAGTTGGGAGGATCAGGAAAGGCTTTAAGGCCTATTCTTAGAAGAAATGAAGGACTCTGTGAGCTAGAGATAAGGAGTACATCATAGAGGTGAAGGCAGTCAGCACAAGATATGGGGATGGAGATGGAGTATCCTATATAAGGAGAAAGGAAAAGGCCAGTTTGGCTGGACCTGTAGAAGTTGGGAGAGGAGCAGTGTGTAATGAGAGTGAAAAGATAGATGGGGGCCAATCCATGAAGAATTTTAAAAACCAGAGGATTGATCCTGGTGGCAATAGAGAGCCCCTGTGGAACGTATCGATTAGAGAAATGTGGTTCCATCTGGGCTTAAGGAAAATCTCCCTGGCAGCTTTATGAAGAATGGATTTGAAATAGGAAAACTAATTAGGATGATGTTATAATAATCCAGGAAAGAGGCAACTAAGCCTTGAATTAAGGTGTATGAGTAAAAGACAGAGGTCAGGAGCAAAATGTGGAAGTAAATGTGGCAAGACTGGCAACATGATATGTGAAGGGAGGGAGAGAAAGGAGTTGAAATTATGAATTTAGGAGACTGAAAGAATGGTGATGCCCTCCATGAAAATGGGAAGTTTGGAGAAGCGGTGGAGTCAGGAAGAAATATGAGTTTTGCTTTGGACACATTTGAGTTGTTTTCAGGACATAACAATTAGAAATATCTAATAGGTAGTTGTTTATATAGAATTGAAGCTCAGGGAGGACACTGGATCTGAATATGCACATCTGTGAGTCAACTGCATAGTGATAATACTTAAACCATTGAAATTTATGTTGTCATCAAGAGTTAGAGTATAAAAGAAGTAAGTGACCATGATAGAAGTTTAGGGTATATTCATAAGTAAGAGGTATAATTATATGTAGAGATATAGATATTAAACCAGGCAAGTGGAAGGGAGGTGCAGTACTAGTGATTAAATTGATCAGGAAAGGTCTCAAGTATTAGAGATATCTAAAGTAAAAAGATATAAAAGCATTTAGGGAAATGATATGTAGATACAAAGATACAAGAAAAAAACCTCTGGGGGAAAAAAAAACCCACAAGATTTTATTAACAAGAATAGGTCCCAAATTAAATTAAGAATAAACATATTACTCCTAATATAAGAAAATTTGGAGAATTATCTGAATTTATTAAGGCTGCATTCATTTCCAGAAGAATCTCTGCCCAACACTTCCCAATAAATGATTACATGGAAAATTATGAGATAAAGTCAGTCTTCTTCAAAATAATGTCCTAGATATTTAATAATATTATGATAATATTGAGAACATTTTTTAAAAAACTTATTCTTGTTAAATGTCATTAAGTCACAATGAGAGATAGTTTAGGAACAGTATTATTTCCTGGATTTTGAGATTGAATATTTCTTTCCTTTTTTCCTGAAAATACATGTTCATTAAATTTATATATCAGTTGCATGTGGTTGTATGTATGTGTCTGGTTTGCCACTTCTGCAATTGCAGGTACTTTTTCTTTTAGACAAGAATAAGCTATTTAGCTATATTTATCCAAAATTTAATTAGGTGAAGAATCCTTTCACACCCATTTACCCCCAAATCCATTTTTTCTTTATTTTAAAAAAAATTATTTACAACATATGCAAAATAAGAAAAAACAAAAGAGAAAAAGAAAGACAGAAACAAAACACTGTCATGTGCCCAGCAGAACATAAGGGAAGATTCAAAATATGTACAAAAAATTTCCATTTCAAGAAAGCATATATAATAATAAATTGTATTCATAATTATAATAAATATTGTATTCATAACTGTCCATCTTTTCTTTACTTCTTTGTAGATTTTTTTCCTCTGCTATGCACTTTTTACTTTTTCTTCTTTTCCCCCTTCTCTTTCCCCAAGCAAGCTACAGTTAAGTACAAATATATTTATGGATGGATGGATGGATAGATAGATAGATATACACACAAATATATATATACACCTACCTTTATACATACACACACACACACACACACACATATATACATATACATATGCATATATACACACATACATTTAAAACAATATTAATATACTTCAACAACAATACTATATGATGACCAGTTCTGATGGACCTGGCCATCCTCAGCAATGAGATCAACCAAATCATTTCCAATGGAGCAGTAATGAACTGAACTAGTTACGCCCAGAGAAAGAACTCTGGGAGATGACTAAAAACCATTACATTGAATTCCCAATCCCTATATTTATGCCCACTGCATTTTTGATTTCCTTCACAAGCTAACTGTACAATATTTCAGAGTCTGATTCTTTTTGTACAGCAAAATAACGGTTTGGTCATGTATACTTATTGTGTATCTAATTTATATTTTAATATTTAACATCTACTGGTCATCCTGCCATCTGGGGGAGGGGGTGGGGGGTAAGAGGTGAAAAATTGGAACAAGAGGTTTGGCAATTGTTAATACTGTAAAGTTACCCATGCATATAACCTGTAAATAAAAGGCTATTAAATTAAAAAAAAACAATATTAATATGGTTGGCATATAATGTGGATTTTTCTCTCAGTTGAATCTTTTTTAAGTCTGACTATGTCTGAGATCAATGATTACTATCCCTACTTTTTTTTTTTCTAATAAATTCCTCTCCTGGTCATTGTTATTGTGTTTGTATATCTCTTTTATTTCCTATCCCTGCTAACTCTTCTACTTTACTTCTACCCATTTACTTGTCTTGCTATTATTTAACCTCCCTGTTGTGGCCTCCTCTCCCCATACCTACCACGGATCCTCTCCTTATCTTCTTTCCCTGTTCATTCCCTTCATTTTTATCCCTTTCCATTACTCTACACGCCTTATCCCACTCCCATTAATCTACACATTCTAATATATGTCTCCTTTGTGAATATGTCTCAATTGTGAATTTAAAATTTTTTTTCATCAATCTATTCTTTGATTTTAAAATTCTTTTTTGAGTTCTATAAATTCTTTTTATTTTTATTTATTTATTTTTTTATAAATTTTTTTTGGGCAGGTAAGTAATGTTACTCTTTGAGACAGGAAAGAGTTTTTCCTTTTTTTCCCAGTATCCTCATCTGAAGATGAACCCCAGTCTTCCTTATCTCCCTAGTAACTTTCTATGGTTGGATTTTTCCTCTTTTGCCTATTTATTTTAAATTTTAAATAAGAACTTGTTAGTGTAACCATGGGGTCAGGGGGTAAGAGGAATGGTGCCTGTGGTTTCACTTCAGTTCTTCCCTCTAATCTGGAACTGAAAACTAAGAGCTCCACCTTCCTGTAAATGCTGGCAACCAGCAGCGAACCTAGGCCGTTTCTGCACTCCCCTGCTATGTGCTGGTTTCTTCTTGCTGAGACTTCGCTCAGTCACAGTCTATGTGACACCTCACATAGTCAGAAAAGTGAAAGTTCCTGTGGTTGGGGCTGAGATGACCTCTGACATATCACATTGGCCCAACCTCTATTTTGGGGACTTTCTTTGGGTGGGTTCTAGGAGGACCTTTTCTCTGACTCAACTCAATAATTTTTCATCAATCTACATTGGCCCTGATGTTCAATTTTGTTTTGTTTGTGGGGGAAATCTGGAGAAATTTTCCAGAAATACCCAGATTCTTCCCCCTAACACCATTTTTAGATGTAATGGTAACAAGCATTGCTGGTCCCACAAGGGATGAAGTCTTTGCATCCTCCATCACCACTAATGGTTTTCCTCTTAACTCTGGATCCAGACACATGGAGGATCTTGGCCCCTGGAGGGAGGAATCAGGTTCTCCCTGGCTCTTGACAGGAGCCTGGGGAGAATCACCTAAAGCTAAGATTTTGTCCATGTCTAAAGATTTCCTCAAAAGAGGGGTGGTGGTTAAAAATATTATTTGCTGGATAATACAAAATGAGGCATAAGAGTTTTTTTCTTCTACACACACACACTCACTTACACAAAATACTTAACACAAAGAAATTCATAAGTATGCATGAACAAAGATAACCAAATAGTAATTATAACATAACTGTTGCTATTCTCTCGGGCAGTTAATGCTTCAGATATCATAACAAGAAATATTTCATAGGACACTGAATAGATATTTCATCTTTTCTTCAACACATTATTGTCCAAACAAGTCCCTCCAGGTTGATTTCTTCTAGAAAGTCAGGTCAAGGGTTGTGCTTATCCTTCTGCTGTTGTCTTAAAGAACTGGTGAAGTATTTGCTGGGAGCTCTTCTCAAATTGCAAGCAGCAGGAGCTAAGGAGCTTCCAATCTTTCCAATTCATAAGGAAAGTTCTCAGGCTGGCACATCCATCTCGGGACCCCACGTACCCAGCAAAGACACACAAAGCAGAAGAGGAAGTCACAACTCTGAGACCCCATCTTGAGCTTCTCTAGGCCAGAATATGAGCTATATGTCCTACGCCAGCCATTAGACAGGCCAATCAGGGTTGGGGGAGGAGGGCAAAATGTCCTTCTGCCATCCTTAAGGGAGAGACTCAAAGAGTTTTGCCCCGATCAGCAGACAAGAAGAGAGATCTAGTCACTTCATTTAAGATTCGACGATCTGGCCATTCATCCAGACATAAGAAAAATCCTAATGTGACTCAATATTCCCTCACTCTCAGAAGTCTGGGTTTCAAGGAACTACTCTTGATTTTTTTGGGTTAGAGATGAGCACCTTTCCCTAGAAGTGACCCGGGCTTAATCTTAGCACTCAGTTGACAGGGAAAAGTGATCTACTACTGATGTGAACTCTAAACCAGTTTATTTTCAGAAATTGCTAAAAATGAGCAATTATTATCAATCAAAATCAGGTTAGTTTTTTCAGACTGTCTTGTTAGCATAGAATCATGTGAACCAGCTCATCTGGCTTCTCATTGTTAGTATTCCAACCTCTGAGACTGTCTTAATTAGAATATCTTTAGACAACCAAACTCCTTCCTGGTTTCCCCACCACCACTTATATCCTCGATCCTGCTCCCCTCTCTACCCTCCCAGACTTTAAAAGTCATTCCAAAGCAAGTTGCCTAGTCACCTGTTTTGTTTAGTCATGTTTGCTTAAGTCTGTGAGCTATTTCACATAATAAATGGCAAATCTTTGTAACCTGTGATAGATGTCTGAGATACAATGTCTTTGTGTTACTAACCATTATGCTCTCCCAAATGTACTTCATATTTCTATTTCATATTATCACTTCACATACTGTCTATTATTACTTTACTATTACTCTCTTACTTCCCACTACTTAGAGAAATTCCTAAATTATACTGTCAGAAGGACAAATTGTGTTTTAATTTACATAGGGGTCAACGCCCTTATTGTGCAGATGAAGAACTGTGAATCAAAGGAATTAAATGACTTAACCAATGACACACATGGGCCTGGTTTCAAACCCAGGTCTTCTGACTCCAGGATCAGAAGACTTTTTTCATTAAAATGGCATCATTGTGTCCCCCTTAACTTTTGGGGGCAAACTCTGAAACTCTCCTCTGACACCCTTCAGGGCATTTAAATGATTTCATTCTTTTGGAAATCTTGGCAGGGACTATACTATTGTGTTTCTATTGACTAGCTGCACCTTTTATTGAGTTGAAGATTAGACCAGGACCACTCCCAGTAGCTCAAACTTAAGTGGTCTCATTCAGTTAGAGATCGGGGCTTGATATTTCTATTGAGTGGCTTGAAACTCCACGATAAGCACTCTCTTTTCTTTTTCTTTTCTTTCTTTCTTTTTTTTTGGGGGGGGGGGGGTTAAGTGACTTGCTCAGGGTCACACCGTTAGGAAGTGTTAAGTGTCTGAGACCAGATTTGAACTCAGGTCCTTGTGACTTCGTGGTGCTCTATCCACTGCCCCACCTAGCTGCTCTCCTTTCAACTGAAAATCTAGGCCTGGGGGCATTGAATCTCATTCAATAGAAGTCTCAGACTTTTTATAAAAAGACAATTCTGAACCCCAAATCTTTGCAGAAGTCCAAGCAGGATTATGCTTTGCCAAGGAACCTCTCTTCTTGGCACAGCTGCCTGCCAGGACTCTTGCCCGCTGTGAAGATACCCTCTTCTCAGTGATAACCCTATGTTATTTCTCTGACAGTCACTTGCCACTGAGGAGTCTGTCTTGCTAGCAAAGCCGGCTTCTCAGTGCCAATCAACTTCCCTTTTCTGCCATTCAGATTTCGGGTTTTGTGAATGATTTCATATTGGACCTGTGCTGACCAGAGGGGATTCCCCATCCCAATTCTCATATCTCTAGAGACCGCTAACATAGCACAGGAGTCTGATAAGGCTTGGGTTTGAATTCTGATACTTTGATATTATACAAGTCACTTCATCTCTTTAACCCTCTTCACCTAAAGGATAAAGAGATTGTACTAAATAATATCTTGGGTCTCTTCTCCAGATCTATATAGTTCTATTTAGATATAATATGCAAATTTATTTTTTAAAAAATTAGTGGCATTTTAATCATAGTGATGTGGTACAACTCTTAGGAAGGATGTAGCAATAACACCAAGGCCTTGGGAATGATGTAGTCGAAAATGATATATTTCTTCCCTTAGGCTATCCTGCCCCAATTTACTCTATCTGACCAAAATGCTGAGTCCACGATTATTGCTGGCTGTCAGATAACAACCTGTTGGTCAGTGATAACAGAGTTTCAGAGACTAATGAGCAACAATAACGAGGTACTTAAAGTTGACACAGGTGCAAAACAAAATTGGATGCCTCCAATTGACCAAGTGATGTTTCAGGCTTAAAAGCACACTCCAGAAGGTTCCTGCCTACTCCTCCCCCTTCATGAGCTCTGCCCAGAGAACTATGGATATTGCACCTATGCATAAATCCAGAATCAGCCCACTCCTCAATTCTGATTTCTAACCATAAAATCAGTGTATCAGTGACAGGAAGCACCTGGTCTCTCTAACTTTTCCATATAAATTTATCTTCCTGCTCCTGTTTCTTTACTAAGTTCTTTTGGACCTTAGCTAGCTGTTAGTAGTGTAAATAAATCTTTGTCTCTTAACTTGGAGACAAATTGAGCTGGCAAATTCTTTCACCCTCCCTGTGAAGGGACCTTATACAGGACCCTAACATTGTTGGGGTGTCTTAGAGTTCAACAGTAGTCCTAACCTTCTTGATACATATTTTACTTAATAACTTTTTAAAAATATGCCATGTTTTATAATACAGCCTTACATGATTCATACCTTTGATTTACATATTTCTTTAAAAATTCATTTGTGAAAATTAAAATTTATCGCTCAAGATCTGCTGATTATTTGTAAATTATAGAATTTACCATGGAATATTGTGGTGGCTATGTTTGTTGGTGTGGCATATATTGGGACTACAGTGAATTCTGAACCTCTGCTTCAATAGTTTGGTGGCACTCATACTTCCCTCCCTTTGGCCTCTCAGGTCTTATTCAAGGTTCGGCTCAGGGGCTATTTCCCTCACTTCCTCCCCCTACTTGTTGTTGCTTATTGTATTTACCTGTTTTATTTCCCCAAGCTCACTCCTCCTAGAAAGTAATCTCCTTGAGGCCAGAAATGTTTCATTTTTTTCTTTGTTTGTTCCCTTTGTTTCCATAATTTGAGCCACTAGGTAGCACAATTAACATCTGCTGCTGCCAGCCCAAGGTAAGGGACATTGTCAAGCCAGTGCTTATTCAGAATTTCTTAAAGGATAAAAGTCTTAAAAAAAAAAAATTAACATCCCAAGAAGAGAGGAAAAAAGGTTAGTTCCAGAGAAGAGAATCTGAGTTCAAATTCTGCCTCTGATACTACATCCTGAATGACCTCCCTGAACTTTTGGTCCCTCATCTGTAAAATGAGGGGGTTATCCCAGATGGTTATTGAGTTCTCTTTCAACATTAGATTTATAATCCCATCATCAACAAGCATTTTTTTTTGTGCCTTTCATGCAAATACTAGGCAGATTCCCTACTCTCATGTAATTTACAATATCTCAGAGAAATTTTATACAAGAACAAATAACTAGAAGACACAATGTTGTGTTATTTCATTTGTCTGACCTACCATAACCTCATCTGAGGTTTTCATGGCAAAGATACTAGAATAGTTTGCATTTTCTTCTCTAGCTCATTTTACAGATGAGCAAACAGGGGCAAATAGGGTGTGACCTGCCCAGGTCACACAGTGTCTAAAGTCACATTTGAACTCTCTGATTCCAGGTCCAAAACTTGATCCAAGTGCCACCCAACTGTCCACAATATAAAATTATGGTAAAGACATCCAGATGTTACAGATTCAAAATTAGATCCTTCTCATTTTGATGCTTTCTGTTATCTAAGAACTATATGGTAATTTATGGTCCTATATTTATATTTTGATGCAACCTTATTTCTAAATAAAAATTCCTTTTTGGATGTTATTATATTTTTACAACAAAGACAAAGGAATATATGTATATCTCAATTACACCTCACTTATTTTGTTAGCGAAAATAATACATACACAGGTTGAATGTTCTTGAAATAAAATTGTTCTTCAGATGACATGTTGCCTAGGATTACTAATACAGACCATTTTTTCTTTGTCAATAGCAACAAATTTATTTTTATGACTTGTGCAGTTCTTGTAAAATTAATTTTATTGACAAACCTCACTATTCAATTACAGACTAATTAGAATCAATTCTATGTTTATCCTTATGGATTTACAGGATTTTGGATTCGGAGGGTCATTGGAAACTGAGACTGAGAAAGGTTAAGGGATTTGCTCAGGGTTACCCAGCTAGTAAGTGTGAGAGGCAGGATTTGACTCAGATAATCCTGAATCCAACTTTCTTGCACTATCCATTGCTCTATCTGTAATGGCATTCAGACTTTTCTGAAAAAATTCAGTCAGAGACTTTTACCACTCAGCATGATAACTCTGTTAGAGGTGCGACTGGTGTCTCCAGATTGCTCTCACACAACGTTGCAGGATGAATGGAACACAGCAACAAATCTAATTGATGGAGCCCGGTGGTCATAACCTTCTGTGATTGCAGAGATGTAGCCATAGCTGTGTCTTTGAGATTTTACTGTCATTTTTCCAGAGTGAGAAATTGAAATTGTGTATGTATGATGTATGTGTTTTATATATGGTATGTGTCTGTGTGTATGTGTCATATGCGCATATGTTTTATGTAGTGTGTTTCTGGATACTGGAAAAAGGAAAAAAAAAAGCAACATCAAGCATTCAGCTACTGCAACCCAGTCTGGGCTAGTACAGCATACCTGTTTCTGTAATGTCAGCAGACATTTTGCTTAACAGCATCGCCAGGTACAGAAGCTTTTTGTAGCTCATAAATTAAGGGAAATTATGACAAGTCAGAATATTTTTAAACAGGTACTATGTACTTTCTCTAAGAGGTCTGCTCCATTCAACAGACAGCCTGTCACTTGCATTTTATTATGAATATAAAATAGGACAGTCTGCATTGATAAAAATCTCTTTCTAAAGTAAAATACTGACATCTTGAGGATGCCAGCTTAAAAGAAAATTATTTTCTTCTCTACATGAGATTTCTATAAGAAAAATAGGTGACTGAAAAAAATATCATGAAGAGCTTTTGAATTTAAAATAGAATAATATTTTAAAAGATGTGAACATATCTTCCAAGAGGTTTTTCCTAACAATTTTAACCCATACTGTTCATTTCCCTAATTTTTTAGAATATAATTATATGAAACTTATATTTTGTTAACTGCAATTTGCTTAACTTCATTATATGTAATGAGATACAATGGACAGAGCATTGGATCTGGAATTAGAATTGCACCTTATGACTTACTATCCTCTATGAATGTATACTATTCAGATGAAGAAATTAAAACCGTTTTTAGTCATATGAAAAAAAGCTCTTGATCAGAGAAATGTAAATTAAGATAACTCGTAGGTACCACTACACATCTCTCATATTGACTAAGATGACAGAAAAAGATAATGCTGAATGTTGGAGGGCATGTGGGAAAACTGGGACATTAATATATTGTTGGTGGAACTGTGAATTGATCCAATCATTCTGTTGAGCAATTTGGAGTTATGTATAAAGGGCTATTAAATTGCATACCCTTTGATCCAACTGTGCCGTTGCAGGGCCTGTATCCCAAAAAAATCATAAAAGAGGGAAAAGGGCCCACATGTGCAAAAAATGTTTGTGGCAGGTCTCTTTGGAGTGGCAAGAAACTGGAAACTGAGTGGATGCCCATCAGTTAGAGAATGGCTGAATAAATTATGATATATGAATGTTATGGAATATTATTTTTCTGTAAGAAATGACCAGCAGGATGATTTGAGAAAGGCCTAGAGAGACTGACATGAACTGATGCTAAGTGAAGTGAGTAAAAACAAGAGATCATTATACATAGCAGCTACAAGATTATATGGTGATTAATTCTGATGGATTTAGCTTTTTTTAACAGCGAGATGATTCAGGCCTTGTGAAGAATGCCATTTGCAACCCAGAGACAGGATTGTAGGACTGAATGTGATCACAACATAGTATTTTCACTTTTTGTTGTTGTTTGCTTGCATTTTGTTTTCTTTCTCATTTTTTCCTTTTTGAATTGATTTTTCTTGTGCAACATGATAATTGTGGAAGAATAACATATATTGGATTACTTGCCATCTAGGGGAGAAGATGGGGGCAGGGAAAAGAGAAAGAAAAAAATTTAGAACATAAGGTTTTACAGGAGTAAATGTTGAAAACTATCTACGCATGTGTTGTGAAAATAAAAAGCTTAAAAAAAAAAAAGATAAAAATACTACAAGGTAAAAAAAAAGGCTTCCTATCCTGAAGAAGGTACATCTAGTCAAAGACTCAATTTATGAAGCTGTAATATGAGGATAATAAAATTTGAATCATTGGCCTCTCAAGATTATAAGGAACTTGATTTGTAAAACTTCATAAAAATGGAAATAATAATTATTATCATTATATATTATAAGTCCCATCCTTTGGTATATGGAATAATCTATAGTCCCAAGGATTATTCCTGAAAGTAAGTTTTGTGATTGTAAATAAGGACTCCCATAATGCTTATACTAACTGATTAAATATACTAGAGCTTCCCTTTTTATCAGGGAAATCAGATAATTGAATAGCACACCAACTAGCTGATCAGGAGGAATTCTGATGCCCAAAGCTGCTTAAATACCAACAATCCTTTAGGGTGACCTAGAGTAAACATATCTGGATGTACAGAAAATCAGCAACAAATTAAGCTCATAGTTTTCAAGCAGACCCTGAGCTATTTGGTGGTTTATGTACCTTTAAGAGACATCCTTATCTTCAGAGACTCCTAATTCTTGATTATAAGGCTATCACACATCCTATTTCATGGTTTTTGGAGACTTTCCCTTATCTTATTGTGCTCAAGTGTTAAACCGTGGACTATTTATCAAAAAGAATATTTTCTGATTTGTGTATCAAAGGTCCAGAGTTCTGACACCTGGAATTTCTTATTACCCTTGTTTTGTGGATCTCCCCCTCTCCTTGGGAATGGGGCTTCTTGCCTCATTCCTTTGTAGCATTTGCCCAAATTCTTTCCTTTTGTCCTCTATTTCTCTGCCTTTCTTTGTTTAAGAAGTAAAAATGCCTCTTTCCAACTCCTCTTTGAAGAGATGAGATCTGAAATAAGAGGAATAGGATTTGAATGTCAAGACCTCCCCATATTTTTAGGCATGTAGTTTGATATCTTATATGTCCCTTAATTCCTAGTACTCAAAGATTTTTAAAAATAGACTAATTGGAAAGGATTATTCTCTTCTTGGTAAGGATGGAATAGATGGAGGGTTTAGGAGCAAAGATAATGAATTTTGGTTTGGATCTGTAGGGTTTAAGATATCTAGCCATTCAAGATGAAAAAACATTGAAGATGTGAGATTGGAGGTTCAGGAAAGGGCTAGAGGCAGAATAGGTAGATTTGAGAATCTTCAATTTAAAAATGCAAACGGTATAACAAATTGAGAAACACAGATTAAACACAAAAGGACTCTGGTTTGGGAATGAGATGAAATTTCATCCCTACTAAGGAGAAAATAATCCCTTCCAATTGGTCTACTTTTCTTTTTTCTTTCTCCCCAAACCCTCTTAATTCTAGTGCCTTCTCTCTTTCTGCTCTCTTTTGTGACTTTAAACTTGGTTCTGTTTCTGAGGCACAGGGAGCATTACTCCTCTTATGCCAGGGGCCTGGTCTCTAGCTTGCTACGCTGGGGCCTCTGGGATTATCAGCTCACCTGCTGCCCTGAAGTCTCCTGGCCTAGTCTATCCTGCTGCATTGGAGTCTTTGGGCCTGTCAGGCCTAACCAGTAACCTGTTGTGCCGGACTAAAAGACCTGACAGCTGGCCAACTATGATGCTGGACTATTTGATTTGGGTTTATGGGACCATGGTGTTGACCTGTGCTGATAGTAAGGACCTCCTGCCCTCTTGCCTGAATACTCTCTGTCATGGGCTATGTTCTTCTTTTATCTAAGTGAGACAGACCTTTCCTGTAGTCCTTCTAGGTTGGGCTGGAAAATATTTGGAAAAAATTTTGTGACCTCTGTCACTCTAGAATTCCTTTTGAGTTGTGATCTAAAGTCATTTCAAGAGAAGTTGGGGAGAACTCAAGCCATTTCCTGCCTTTTCTCTGCCATCTTGGCTCTGCCTTTTCCTGTTGATTTCATCATGGTGCTGCCACTAGTCTGCTCCTTCTCATGTGGTTTATAGTCTCTGCTGGGCTTGAAATTTTAGTTTTCTGAGAACTTGACTGGAATGAGTATTTCCTTTCCAGAAAGTAATTCCTCTTTAGGTCAAGCTGCTTAGAATTAGAAGTGTTTGACAGATTTCAAGCTAAGTCTATTTTAAATCCTATTTCCTGATCACCAAGGGCAGTACCCCAATTAGAAATCTGACAGCATCATAAAGTGTATATAACAGGCAGCTAGGTGGAGCAGTGGATAGAGCATCTGCCCTGAAGTCAGAATCTGAGTTCAAATCTGATTTCAGACACTTAACACTTCCTAGCTATGTGACTCTGAGCAAGTCACTTAACCCCAATTGCCTCAGCAAAAACAAACAAATAAATAAATCGCATCTCTCTCTCTCTCTCTCTCTCTCTCTCTCTCTCTCTCTCTCTCTCTTTTTCTAATTAGTATCCTATTGTCAGTTAGTCTCTGCTTAAATACTACCCTTCCAAAAAACTTCCTAAGGCTCCCTGGGTTTAAAGGCCTCCAATTTTTAAACTGGAAGAGCTAGATAGTGCAATGGATAGGTGCTGGGCATGGAGTTAGGAAGATTCATCTTCCTGAATTCAAATCTGGTCTAAGACACTTACTGGGCAAGTCACTTAACCCTGTTTGCCTCAGTTTCCTCATCTGTAAAATGACCAGGAGAAGGAAATAGCAAACCACTCCAGTGCCTTTGCCAAGAAAACTCCAAATGAGTTCATGAAGATTAAGAGATGAATGAAATGATGAACTTCTTAACCTCTCAAATTTTTTTGCTTTTCCAAATAAATAAGAAGGGAGAAGGACATAGGAACAAATATAATTTCTAAATCCAGGGAGTAAGATCATATCTTCTTATCTAGTCATATTTTTTTACATTTTTATTTTTTACATTTTTTTGACTAAAGCTTTTTATTTTCAAAGCAAATGAATTTTTTAACATTCACCTTTTGTTCCAATTTTTTTTCTTCCCTTCCTGCCACCTTCTCCCCTAGATGGTAAGTAATCCAATATATGTTAAACCTGTGCAATTCTTCTATATATTTTTTACTTTACTATGACTATAAGCAAGAAATAAACTTCTCTATCTCTTCCATTTTTGCTCATTTCTGCTGATTGTAGACACCTCCTCTCAGATGCTTACATTTTCTTCTTTACTCCATCTGCCTTATTATCTAGGTCTTCCTTTCCCAGCTATTTACTTCCTTCTAATATAAGAAGTGGAAAGCAAAAGTTTGGCCATTTCCATTCCAACATGACTATTTTTCCATTCAGGCAAAACTAGTGGCAGCCAGGAATTGTTGATAGCTGAATTTCATTAAGAGGAATAAGAATTGTATAGTGGAAAGAGAATTGGACTCAAAGGTCTAGATAACACCTAGATAATGAGGGGCAAATCAATTAACCTCTAAGTTTTGCCATCATGCTTAACTCAATGAATGTAACAAAGGTTGTGAATATAAATTCTCTTTGTTCACACTTAGACCTTGTTGAACACTGATTTCTATGAACTCAAGCTTGGGCTATTTTCATGTTTATCCCCTTGGATCTCACTGGTGCATTTTACTCATCTTGCTGACCTGCCCTTATGGTTTTCAGTCACATTACTGCCTCACTTTGTTTGCTTTTGCTAGAATTTAGACAAGTGTTGTTTGGAACTCCTGGTTGAAGTCTTGTAACCCATTACCTTAGAAGCTTCTGATGCATGTGTAACATAGATTATCCTGACCCTCACTGCTTGGGAGACTAGGCAGGTTATATTTTATTCTTCTTTCAGGGTTCTCCAGCATCTTTAAGAAATTGGGGGAGGATGTCCATGTTCTCTTAAAATGGTACCAGCCTCCACTGATTTTGTTCCCTCAATTCTAGGGGATGACTTTCTGCACTCTAGTTCCATTCAATCCAATCTAATAAACATAAAGTACTTTATGTGGCCAGGCATTATGCTAAGCATTGGGAATACAATTAATTAAGACTCCTTCCCCTCAAGGACTTTACAATTTAATGAGAGGTGCCAATGAGAAGGAGAAAACAACACACAAAAGGATGTAGGAAAGATGAGGGGATTAGGAGGCATCTTGTTCCATGGAATTGAAACCAGGCAGATAAGTAGATAAAGAGTGGAGTGGGCTTGAGAATTCAGTCTTTCTTTTGTGCTTGACAACTCATATTTTTTCTTGTGCTTGTTCAGAAGGTGAGGATTCCATTTCACCCACCACAGGAAAACTATAAACTGAACCATGAAACATGAAAAGTGAAAAAAAGAAGGACTTTGCCTGAAACCACTCTTTTTCCTGACCATCTTCTGATGCTCTGTATACTCAATGGCCTGCTTCAGACATTACTTTCGATAAATTATTTCCACTGAGGAAAAGGACAGTGTATCTGTCATCTCTAATATCTGTCATGTTCACCTTTCTGTAGATGTGAGTGTTGTGTGATGGAAGGTACTTGGCAAGGTGAGCAGGGGACTGGATAATTCCTGTAAGTTCATTCCCTCTCTTATGTAATTAAAGGCATTATTCTGTTTTCAAACTTGCCTCAGAAAGGTATTAGAAGAGAAAGTACCGGAAGTGAATGCCTCTTAACGGCTCACTGAAACTCATTTCAGACCTTCCCATCACCAGGATATTTCACTCATCTTGTCCCTAAATATTAGTCCAGATTCACATATTCTTCCTCTGCTTTGAGGAAATTTAAAAAACATGGATCAATAACTCATTTTTCTTTCTAGTTTTATCCAAAGTTGAGAAGATCCAAGAAAATAAATTGTTCTGTCTCTTCCTCCTCCTTATCTTTTCCTCTTCTTCTTCCTCCCATCCCAGCTTCCCATCTATTTTCCTCTCTCCCAGTCTCCCTCTTTCCCTCTTTCTCACACTTTCCTTGATCCATTTCTCTCTTTTTCTCTCATACTTTCTTCTTCCCTACCTCTCTATTTTTCTCTCTCCCTCTCTCCCTATTCTTACTTTCTTTCCTTTCTTTCTCTCTCCCTCTCCCCACTTTCTCTCTTTCCTCCTCCTTTTCTGAAACTCTCTTCTTTCTTTGTCTCTGTCTCTCACCCACACCTCTTTCTCCCAGTCGTGTGTATTATAGTTTAAAATATACTTTTCTGTCATATGTATTTTGTCACCAAAGTCATTTCTATGAAACACATAAGTAATTCAGTTTTCAATCACAGAACAGAAAGCAAAGATTCTTAAGGAACAAGGAATAGAAAATTACTGGAGACAAAAACTGCCAAAAGAAGTTTTTCAGAAAATGGATCCAGACCAATATTTCATAATGTATATATCATTTTTATGAGGTTTAAATTTAGGAAACCAAAATGAAATTAGGGTTTCTGGTGGTCAGGAAGTTAAATGATAAAGTCTAGTGGCAGGTTCAGGGTTCAGGGAACCAAATGGAGAGGTTTAGCTCCCCTGCAATCCCTTGGGATTCAGCACAAGGGTAGGGAGTTTTGGGGACTCCCTTCTGGTGGCACGGAGGTTCTCTGTAAAAGAATTTACAGACCCAAAAACCTAGACTGATAAAAGAGGTTTATTATGGGAATTAGAAGTAAGGTTAGAAATCCTGACAGAGAGGGATCAAGTCTAGTTAGGGTGAGGATAGAGAGGATGGCACTGGAAAGAGTATTCCAGTGGACAGAGGCCCTTGGCATCCCAAGCATGAAGCTGGCATGTTTGGAACTTCTGCAAAGACAGGCTTTTAGTTTGGCTGTTTTATAATGGGAGTTTTGGCTACAAGCTGAAGGCAGCTCATGGGTGGAGTCCCAAGTTGGCTCATTTACTCACCAGGTTTCAGCTTGAGCTGGAATTTGAACTGAATTTAATGAGTTTCAGGACTGAGCTGACCCCACCCAGATAACAAGGATGAAACTGTTTGTCCCTCAGGGTAGAGTCCCTCATTGAGGCAGAGTTGAAGGAGATTTTCTACTTCAAGGATTTTCAGAGTTTCAGGGGTCCCCTCTTCACCTACCACAGGAAAATCATGAACTGAACCATGAAACATGAAAAGTTAAAAGGGAATGACTTCCCCTGAAACTACCCTTTTCCTGATCATCTTCTGATGTTCTGTATACTCAATGACCTGCTTCAGACATTGGTTCCCATAGATTATTTCCACTAAGGAAAAGGAGTAGCATCATATATCTGTCATCTATAATATTCAAGATATTATAGATTATACACTCTTCTATAGATGTGAGTGGCAGCTAATGGAAATACCAAGATACAGTACTATACAAATGGATACATAAACATAAAAGGTGCTATCATTAGTAAATTAGAGGAGCAAAGAATTTACCATTCAGACATATGACTAGGGGAAGAATTCAGTTCTAAAAGAATAGAGAGGATGAGAAAAGATAAAATGAAAATTGTTTCTATATAAATTTTAAAACTTTTTTTGCACAAATGTAGTAAAAATGACAAACAACTGCTGTAATGGAAGTTCAACACATATACATATTATCTGAGATGTAGTCACCTACATAAATACTGGGGACCTATTTTTGAGAGATAGGAAAACTAGTGCTTTCTGCAGTGCTCTAACAGGGTTTATAAACAGCCCTTCACCCTTTTGCTAAATAGTTAAAATTGTCTGCATCTCCCAAACTATCTGACAGAAAAAAAATTTTTTTTTCCTGCATTCAATTCTATAGTGAAGGACTCCACAGCAAATCTATGAGCAGAGAAGACCTGAGGACTATTTCTCACTGTTCTACTTCCTACTCACATCTCAATTTAGGGCCATAGAGAAATGGATTTAGGATTTTGGTCTTGTTTCATTTGTCCTTTTTAGTTCTAGGGATGGGAAGTAGAGACCTGAACTAGGGAGACTGAGCTGCAGAGACCTGGGAGCCCAGAAAGCCAGACCAGGTGTTGCAGCCAACCCAGAAACCAAACCCTAAGGAACAAGAATCCTAAATACTTGCCCACTGAGATTTCGGACTTGAATTTGGTGAGACTAATGCTATGAAGGAAATGAACTAAACTATGAGCCTAATCTCCTCATTAGGAATATAATTCAGGGCTCAGTCTCTTCCTTGGCTGAGAATTAAGGGCAGAGTTTATGCAAATTTGGGAGCAGAGATAGCTTACTCTTCTAGCTTCTGGCTTTGAGAAAGGACACGTGTGGTTCCCTGTTGTCTTCAGGGAAAGGGGAGGGAGTGAGACTTTAGGAAGATGCCAAAATATAGAGGAAATGACATCTCAGCATGTTCCTCTTCCCAGGTTTCTTCCCTAGATATTTTGGAGAATTTCCCCTTGGGTGAGATTAAGGACTTTCACCAGATAGAATGCCAAATGTATATGTAAAGCTTGAATTACTGAATCAGTCTTTCTCACCACAGTTGTTTGCAGATAACTGACAGTGAAGACAGATGGCTAATGAAGGATTAAGAGAAGCAGTAGGAGCGGAAAAAGCTTAACAATGCTCTCTTAACTTTCAGATAGCAAAAAGTCTCTTCACTACTCACCTCAGTAACAGAAGTTGGAATTGTACAATGGTGAGCTTATGATTGATCCAGTCATGGAACCAGGAAGCAACTGGTGCTACTCAAAGTATATGGTTCAATAGCAGTGGATGCTTGAAGGGATGACTTTAAATGTATTCAACAAGAAAGGATCCTAGACCCAGTAAGAAACTAATTTTACTGACCCAAGACAGATGCAGATATCACTGGAAGTTTGAAACATGTGCTAGAAAAACATGATCGAATCACACTGCTTATTTTAAAATTATAAGGATTTGTAAAATGTCTATCTCTCAAAGGAGAAAGTAAACAAATGAATCCTATCTTGGTAGTGATGGACCTTTTCTTAGGCATGCTCAAGCATACACAACCAAAAGCCAGAAAGTAACTACTGTAGTTAAATGGTTATGAGAAAAATCTGTTTCAGTGGGTAGATATCCTCTGTGAGTAGATAGCCCCAGTTGATCAAAAGAAAGACTAAGGTAGAGCTCTGAGCCAAAAACACTTTATGAGAGGAGTCCAGCTCCCTTCCAATGAAGTAGATCCCAGACATTCCTCTCAATCTGAGGTGTCATCTCCTTTTAGGGATCTACTTTTATACTTATATTTAAGAATAATTATACCAAATATAGAACAGTATCATTGGTTGACACATACAGAGCAATTTCATTGGTTGCCATATAATGCATAGACAAAATAAGAAAATCAGCAGGGTCACCTGGTTGTGGGATGAACAAGGCAGGAAATGTTTCTGATGACTAGGTGGTCTTAAGATAGATGAGCTACCTTTTGGATTGGGCAAGTGCAAATGGCAAAATCCCAAGAGCATGTTGAGGTTTACTATCATGCCACCATTTATGCTTGATTGAATCATGGAATTTGAGCAAAGCAGGATAGAGATATTTCATCTCAGAGTTCTTGTGGCCTTGCAGCTGTACAAGGGGACCCCACAACTGTTACACAAATATTTTCCATGATTTTAAAGCATGAAGTCTATTATAAGACCTCTCTATCAAAATCTGTATTTCTATGGAAATTATACAGAATATGAATTGCTTATTTTTATGTATGAATGTTCCTTGGTACAAACCAGCTTGTCTTCTTCTATTCATAGATCAGATATATCCTTTCTTCCATGAACCTCCATTTTGCTTATGATGTCATTCTTTATTTCTAAATCATACATTCATTTGAATCTTATTTTAGTATCTTAGCAAGATATTGGTTTATACCTGCTTTTTGTCAATCTACTTTCCAGTTTCCCTGAAAAACAATTTTTGTTGAATAATGAGTTCTTATTGCAATAACTGCAATCTTTGGGTTTATCAGAAACTAGGTATCAACACTATGCTTATTTGTTTTTTTATCTATTCTATTGCTCAACACACTATTACTCAGTATTGTATTGTTTTGATGATTACAGTTTTGTAGTATATCCTTTGAGATTTGATACTACTACGTTCCCTTCCTTCCTACTCCTTCCAAACTCCCACATTAATTTACTTGATTTTCATGTCCTTTTGTTTCTGCAGATGAATTTTGTTACTATTTTTTGTAGTTCTATAAAGCAATCATTGATTGAATAATAAATGAAGGCAGTATTGTCATTTTTATTGTAGGTCAGTCTAAGCATGAGCAGTCAACATTTCTGTATTTAAATGTCTTTATTTGTATAAAGAATAATTTGTAATTTTGTAATGTTTCTGTATGTATCTTGGCAGGCAGTTATCCAAGTCTTATACTGCCTATAGTTATTTAAAATATAATTTCTTTTTCTCTCTCTCTCTCTTTTTTTTGTAATATACAAAATGCAGATTTAAAAAATTTTATATTTTACAATTTTGCCAAAATGTTGATTGTTTAAATTTAATTTATTATTTAACTTCCTAGGGTTCTCTAATTAAATGATCTCATCATTTGTAAAAAGTGAGTTTTGTTTCTTCTTTATCTATGATTATTCCTCCAATATCTTTTCTGAGTCTTACTGCTATAGCTAGTATTTCTAGTACAATATTGAATCACAATATTGAATATGGAACAAGGCCATATTACTATTAAAAACATTTAAACAGGGCAGCAAAGTGGTACAATGGACGTCAGGAAGACTTTATTTCAAATATGTCCTCAGAAACTTACTAATTATATGACCCTGGATAAGTTGTTTATCCCTGATTGCCTCTCAAAACAAACAAACAAAACAAAACAAAACAAAAACCCTTCAAAACCTTAAACATAAGAAAACAGAGGCATTGAGCATGTTTTCTAAACAGCAAAAAGTTTAATACTGTGTATATAGTTATGATTTTTTAATATTTGGGTAATTTTTATTTTAAAAAAATTAACAAGCATTTTTTTCTTACCCCTGCTCCTCAAAACAAAAAAAACAAAAAAACCCAAAATCCTCATAATAAGTATGCAGTCAGGCAAAAACAAATTAGAACACTAGTTCTCTGGAATTATGGTTGGCCATTGCATTGATCAATATTTCTAAGTCTTCCAAAGTTGTCTTTTTACAGCATTGTTGAGAGAAATTAACAACTGTAATGTTCTTCTTTAAAATGTAATGTTCTTTGGGAGCAGGTTTCTTTTCAGTTCAATAATGCAGTTCAGATTCAATAATCACCTCAAATGCAGTCAGGAGTTAAAGTCCAAATCCTTTATTTTCTCTTTCAAGTATTGTCTCCTTCCTTGGGCCCAGTTAGCTCTCTTAGAGGCCTATCTCTCTCCTTGGTTCTGAGAGCTCTTGCCACTCGTCCTTTGCCTCTCCCAGCTTCAGCCTCCAGCCAGCACAAAGGTGGAAGATGGAATGAATCTGTCTCCTCCTCTGAGAGTGAGCTTGTCCTTTCTGACTTCTGAATGTCCTGGACTCAATCCTGGTTGAGGCTCCTAGCTTATATATATGCTCTCTTAAAGGTATGAATCTTGTAGAGCTCTAATAAGTACTAAGTACATTAATGAACTAGAAAACTGTTAAGTATCATGCTAAATTAGATAACTGACTTAGCACCTTGTAAGAATTCTAACAAACAACCACCAAAGATTTGGGAAGATCCAGAGTTTCCTCCCTTCCCTCCCTCCCCCAAAGTCCTGATTTTAAAAGTTGTTTCTTAAAGCACATTACTGATGAAATTAGATTCAGACCCCTTACAGGGGAGGAAAGTCATAGTGTTCTACTTAGCTTTAGGTAGGGATAAATTATTTTTTTAATTAATTTTTTTTTTTTTTTTTGAGGTGGGGGGGAGAAATTTTTTACATAGATTGTGTAATGTCTGAGATCTCGGGACCAGCCTTGATTTTAGTGGAGGAATGCAGGAGGCAGGAGAGCCACCAGGAGGATGGTCAAAGATGAAATGTCTCATTTCCAGTCCTCTCAGTCCTTATATACCTTAGTACAATTACATCATTACAGCATACTGAGTATATTACCATACTAAGTACTAAGTATATATGAACTAGAGAACCATTATCTCATCAATTACACTGAGTTAACACTTATTGTAAGTATCCTTATTTCAAGTATACTTTTTTCAGAGTTCCCCAATATCTGAAGTCCTCTACAGATAGATCAAGAATGTAGAAACAAGTGAAATAGTCAAACATATATGAATAAAGGCAACCCTTCATCATAATATTTTATTCTCTTAATTATTAATCAATCATTATTGATTGTCACCCTGAGAACACTTCTCTAAGCTTGAGCCTGATGACATGATCTTGTTTGGTTTAAGAGAGACAATTCTTTTATTAAAATACTGGGATTATTAATAAAATGATGAAATTACCCAGAAATTATGTTTCTTGAACTTTTAAATTGTTATTGTATAAATTGTTGTTTCGGTTTACTTTGGTTTACTTTGCATTAGTTTATCAAAGTCTTCCTAGGTATCTGAAACCATCTTTAAAAATTTTTCTTATGGAATAATAGTATTTCATTACATTCACATATAATTTGGCTACCTATTCCTCAATTAATGGACATCCCATACTTTCTAAGTACTTTGGCATGACATATTCTCTTTTTTTAAAAAATTAATTTGTATTGATGTCTCTTGTTATTTATATGAAAGGTGTGTGGCCCACAACATAATTATAAAATTACACCACATCCACAAAAATTATAAGTAAATGTAGCAAAATTATAAAGATCAAGTATGAGTCAATTAAAGAGATATGGATAGAAATTCCCTTCCCTCTCACTATGCAGATGTAGGAGATAAACAGATATTGCACATTGCATATTTTCAGCCTTTTTTTCAATGTATTGATTGGTTTTGCTTATTAACAAAAAAAAATAAAACAAAACATAAATTACTTTTTTAAATTAAGGCATTATGTAGCATATAGAGATACATTGGTAACCTTTTTTCTATTTGAGTTTAATACTATTGATTTACATCATCATAGCGTTCTCCAATAGTCCTCCTCCTTCCCTCAGAGTCATACAGTATAAGAAATAGTATTTTTTTTTAAAACAAAAAAATCAGCATAACCAATCACCATACACTGAAAAAGGGCTGAAAACATGTATACTGTGAAATACCTAGGGACCTCTGACCTCTTCGAAGAGATGAATCATAGCTCTTTATTTGAATTATGTTTGACCTTTGTAATTCTGCTACATTCACTTGATTTTTTTTTTTTTTTTGCATGTGATTCTTGGAAGTTTTCATTGTTGGCATTGTGTACATTATTTTCTTGTCTCTGATTACTTTATTCTGCATCAATTTCTCTATATTTTTCTATATTCATCACACATAACACATAACAGCACATTAATATTCTATTATATTCATGTACCATAATTTGTTTAGCTATTTCTCAACTAATCAACCCTTTGCTATCACAAAACGTGTTATATATGTATATTCTTTTACAATGCATTTAGAAAACATTATAGTTTCTCCAGCCATTTGTCTGGTTATATCTATATTTTCCCTTTTGTATTATCTTTTCTGTTACACTTATTCCAGCCTGAGACATTGAAATCTCCCGTCAATATTGTATTAACTATCTATGTTACCTTGTAGCTTAGTTAATATTTCTTTTAGAAATATGGATGCCAAAATTTTTGGAGCACAAAAGTTTGATCCAGATAAATTTGTTATACAGCCTCAACTAAGCCCTTCTTGCTGCTAGGCAGTCCTACTATATCTCTTTTACCAATTTCTTATCTTATTCTTCATAGTTGCTCTTTGAGGTATTCTCATACTTCCTTAAACCTGGCACGGTTCTCCCTCACTCCATTCTCTCAGTTGAAAATTATGCTTCATATCTTAGAGGGAAAAAAATGAGGCCATTCATTATTAACTCCATTTTCTCTCTCTTCCTCATGTCATGTCATGTCATCTCAGTATCTTCCCCTTTCACCCATCAGATCTAATCCCTCTACTTGCTGTGATCCTATTCCAACTCCTACAACATATTGTTCTCTCTGCACTTTTTCACTCATCTTTAACTTCTCCTTCTACTCGGTTTTCCCTTATTGTCTATAAATATGCCTATGTTTATGCCTCACTCTTTCCCTTGCTCTCTCCCTCGCCCCCCTCTTCCCTTCCCTCCCTCTTTCGTTCCCTCCTTCCCTTCCTCTCTCCTGAGCACACTCCTGCTCGCTCCCCCGCACGTTCCCGCTCGCTTCCCCGCGCTCTCCTCCCTTGCTCCCCGTCTCGCTCCCCTGGATGCTCCTTTCCCTGCTCCCTCCCTACCTCTCTCCCTCTCTGGCTCTATCGCTCTCTTCCTTGCTCCTTCCCTCGTTCCCTCCCTTGCTCCCTCTCTCCTTCTTTTCCTCTTTCCCTCTCTCCCTCCCTCCGTCTCTCTCTCTCCCTCCCTTGTTCTCTCTTGCTCTTTCTCGCTCCCTCCCTCTTTTTCTCCCTCCCATGCTCTGTCCCTCGCTCCCCTCTTTCTCTCCCTCTCCCCCTCCTTCACTCCCTCCCTCTTTCTCTCCCTCCCTCACTCCCTCCCTCTTTTCCTCTCTCCCAAGCACACTCCCGTTCGCTTCCCTGCGCTCCCACTCGCTCCCCCGCACGCACCCTTCCCTGCTCCTTCCCTCCCTCTCTCCCTTTCTCCCTCTCTCCATCTCCCTCTGCCTCCCTCACTCCCTCGCTCCCTCCCTTCCTTGTTCCCTCCCTTTCTGTCTCCCTCGCTCTTTCCCTTACTCTCTCCCTCACTCCCCCACCTCTCTCTCTCCCTCTGCCCCTCCCTCACTCTCTCCCTCTTTCTCTCCCTCCCTCGATTTCTCCCTCGCTCCCCCTCTCTTCCTCCATCCCTCCCTCTCTCTCCCTCTCTCCCTCCCTCCTTCTCTCTCACCCTCCCTTCCTCCTGATTTCTCCCCTTCCCATTGTATTTTGAGTTCCTTGTGGGTAGGAATAGAGTTTCGCCTCTTTTCATTTTATCCAATGCTTAGCATGTAGTAGAAGCTTAATAAACATTTACTGACTCAGTAACATTGTTTTTTTTAATCTATAATTCCTTTCAATATAATGGAGTTCCTTGTTTTACAATGTTGAAATTGTGTGTTGAAATTTTATCTTGTTCTGGTCTCTCTAACTATCTCTTAACTGAGCCAATATAGTAAGTTTATAAGTAGCAGGTATAAGGTAATAATAATACTATCAAGATAAAAACCGAAGATGAACAGAAACTGAGGCACAAAGTTCTGGAAATGATCATTTTATGCATGAGGCCAGTAGTTGCCAATAAAGTGAGATCCCCAAGCCCCTCAGTGGCCAGGGACACCCCTGACACAGAGAGGAGCTTTTTATTCATTAAGTTACATAAAATTCAGTGATGCAAGCTAAACTATAAGTGTGATTGGTCTCTATCAGAGATAAGGATGGGCTTACATTTGGCATAATAATGCTGACTTGTAATGCCTATGAAAAGAGGAAAACACAGAATTAGTCAACATTCTCTGGAAAGTCCTACTCTGTGACCCCCTACACTAGAGTGATACAGTGCTAGACTTATGATCAGGCATTATTTCTTATGATCACATTGACTCTTCTTTCCTCCTCTCTTCTCAGATAATATAAATTGAGTCCAGTTTATAGCCCAGAGGAATGGAGAAATTAAGTGCTTATAAAGAAGCTAAACTATTTTATAATTCTAATGTTGAGAAGTCAAACTGTCTTTTAAAATCAAACATTCCCAAGTACTTAATTCCAGCAATTAGATATAGTTTGTAATAATTAACAAAGAATACAGTTTCACAGTAGGAAATAGACTTTCTAGGAGTCACTTACCAACTATCCCATAAATTAAGGGAGCATATGTTACTTACAAACTGCCTTATAAAATAGGGGAGCACAGGAGCCACTGAAAACTCTCATAAATTAACTAAGGCTATATGCTGAGACTATGTGTTAAATTTAGTAAAGCTAAATAGGTTTTAATGTAATGGCTCCAAAGTCTTGCTATCTGCTTTTAATCTGTAAACTTTAGCTAAACTCTGAATTTGGGCCATAAGACCAGCAGAACACCAACTATTATTATGCTAATAAATTAACCTTAAGGCATTGCCAATAACTTTGAGATGATGTGGATATATGAATAAACTGAGCCTAAGGCTGCATGTGTAAAGAATTATGCCCCATCCCTACTCTCTATAAAATAAGCAACCAAACTCTGGTCCTCCAAACACACTTTTCATAGGGTCTATGCTACCTGAGGGCTCCCATTTGGGCATAGTTTCAAATTGCTCTCCAGAATCACTGGATCAGTTGATTTTTGTTTCTGTGTTAAGAAGGTTTGGGCAGTCTCCTTACTAATTTGGTCAAGTTTTTTCATATTTTGAGAGAACTAAGTCTTTTTGTCTTCCAAGGTCAATTTATTTTATGGAAAATATATTTTCTTTTAATATCATTGCTTTTTGTTTCCTTTTTCATGATTCACTTTCATGTTTTTGTATTCTCAATTAGTTTTTCTCTCTTTTTCTTTAATGGTGAGATATGCCACTGTGAGATTCTGCCAATCATTTTTGTTGGGCAGATTATAAGTTCTGCTCCCACATTTTTCATTTCTTTTTTAAACCACTCTAGAAACAGAATGTTGTGATTCCATGCTTTTCTCAAAATCTATGACTTCTACTGCAACAGCTATTCAAAAATTATCTTTTGTTTTGCTGTATTTGTAGATGCCTGTAGATGATCTGAAGGCCATATTTCCTTCTGATATTGTCTCCTCTGTTATTTTATCTGTTTATACTCAATCTTTTTCTTCCTCCGTCTCTCTCTCCCTCCGTCTCTCCCTCTCTCCCTCCCTCCGTTTCTCTCTCTCCCGCTATCCATCCTTCCCTCTCTCCCTTCCTCCCTCTCTCTCTCTTTCTCCCTCCCTCCCTCTCTCCTTTCCTCTGCCTCTCTCCTCCTCCCTAAGGCAATTTTGGACTTTCTCCTTATTTCCCCCTACTGCTTACTCTGATTCTCTCATCTCTGATTCTCTTTGTTTCCCTGGAAAGTAGAAGTCAAAGTCTCCACCTCCTTTTATACTGAGCTTTCATGGTTTACCACTCCAGGTTTCTACTCCAAGTGACTTTTTGGGAGACAAAACTATCCTCATCTAGATGCTAGGCTCTTTCCCTAAAGCTTAGTGCAATATATCAAAGCCCTCTTCTTTATTCCTTTCTGTAATGGGCTGAGGTTTGAGTTGATGCACTGAGGTCCCAAGTACGTGAGGCTAAATAGTAATTGGGCTATACTCTATTAATATACATGATTGGATAAAGAATGGTCCCTGCCCACTCTCCGTGCAAGTCCTGATGTGTTGTATAGGAAATGACGATTTTGGTGGGTGGAGGCAGAGAGAGACAGGAAGAGAAGCTGGGGGAGATTGGGCCGGGGTTCGATACTCCTAGCTGCTGGTCATGTGGCTGCTGGTCTAGCTAGCTTCTTGACTCAGCTGCACACAATGCTATCGCCGATTCTCTTCCAACTCCGATCCTTCTTCACTGAGAATAAAGACTGACAATTTTCCCCTAACCTGAATTCCTGACTCCTGCTGATTTTAAAATACGCGATCTTCACACCTTTCCCCGTTCCCCACAGTGTCCTACCTCATTCCTTCCATTTTTCAGATCTCTCTGGTCCAGCAGGAGTGAATCTTGCCATACTGCTATCTCAGCCTCAACAAATTTCTGCAGTTTGGAGTTCGTATTTCCGAAGTACTGAGGGGAAGCAAGGGTCAGGGTATAGAGCTGAACAAGCCCAAACATATGTCCTACCCTTCTGCTTGGTTGCAGCATAGAACACTGCCACATTGCTGGCTATCTGAGCCTTAACAAACTTCTACAGTTTCAAATGTGGGTCTCTTGGCACTGGAAAGAGCTGGAGTGGGGGTACAGGTGGGGGGGAAGAATGTTGCATTCTGCTGCAAGTCTGTAGGTCAGGTTTGTGTAGCCCTAGGCAATGTGGGAGAGGATGCTGAAAGCATTTTGAGTTATCATTAGTTCTTGGAATTTTTACTTTCTAGTAAAGAACTTTCTGAATGTCTAGCTAGGATCATGGATATAGCTGAAATCATTTTATTTCTACTTTAAAGAAGTGTGATAGTTCATTCTCATCAGAGAATATATCTAGTCTTTCACTCATCTTCCTGACTTCAAATCTGGCCTCAAACACTTACTAGTTGTGCCATCCTGTGCAAGTCATTTAATCCTGTTTGCCACCTTAGTTTCCTCATCTGTAAAATGAGCTGGAAAAGGAAATTACAAACGACTCCCAGTATCTTTGTCAAGAAAACCTCAAATGGGATCACAAAGAATTGAATACACCTGAAAAAATGATTGAACACTGGATAAAGGTGA
Organism: Sarcophilus harrisii; assembly: GCF_902635505.1. Lineage (NCBI taxonomy): Eukaryota > Metazoa > Chordata > Mammalia > Dasyuromorphia > Dasyuridae > Sarcophilus > Sarcophilus harrisii. The sequence continues at coordinate 203,166,641 of NC_045426.1, forward strand.
GGAAAGTGAGCATTCCAAGCATGAGGCATCACAGATCTTGAAACTACAGAGTAGTACATCACTCTGGTGCTAACAGGGGCATAATTGGCCTTAGAAGGAATTTACTCATCCCAACTCAAATATGGGGTGAGAAATATAGTGTAATGGGTAGAGATAAATAACATTTATATAAAGTTTTAATGTTACAAAGTACTTTACAATTATTACCTCACTTGATCCTTACAACCACTCTGGGATTTATAATATAAATATTTAAAAGTGTTATTATTCCCATTTTACATATGATGAGACTGAGAGATGTTTATTGCTCATGGTCACACAAACTAATAAGTATCTCAGGTCACATCTGAACTTGGGTCTCTAAATTCAGTACTTTACTTACTGTATCACTTAGCTGCCTAGATTATTTAGTCTAAAAAAAGAAGACCTAAATGTTAGAATCCTTACAAAGTGTTAACTCACTGGAATTGATAAAAACAATGCTTATGTACTTGTTTATACCTTTGAGAGTTCACACATTAGCTCACACATTAGAGTTTACAAGCCGGGAGATTCACAAGTCAGGATTCAGTATGAGATTCACAAGTTATACCTCCCACAATCCAACTCTCAGAGGAGGAATCAACCTTTGAGTTCACACCTCTAAAAGAGCATAAAAGGACTAGTCACAGTCAGGAGTGAGTAGAACTGGAGATTCAGAGGGAGCTGGAAGCTGAAGCTGGAAGAGACAAAGGACAAGCTGCAAGAGCTCTTGGAACCAAGGAGGGAGATAGGCCTCTAAGAAAACTAACCAGGCTATTTTGGAAGAGACAATAAAGGTCTGTACTTTAATAGCCGGCTGCATTTGAGGTGATTATTGATCTGAACTGCTTTCAGGGCTGCTCCCAGAACCCCCCCCCCCCCCCCCCCCCCCCCCCCCCCCCCCCCCCCCCCCCCCCCCGCCGCCCCCCCCCCCCCCCCCCGAGAAACCTGCTGCTGGGGAACCATTATATTTTAGAAAAGAACACTACACCTAAATTTAAGCCTGCCTTAGACACATACTATGCTTGGGCAATTATTTACCCTCTCTTTGTGCCAGCTTTCTAAGATCATAAACTGAATGACAGTTGCTAATTTTCATTAAAAGAAATTTTTTCATCAGGGCTTCTCTACAACATCAGTTTTCAATCTTTTTGGTCTCCAGACCCTTATAACACTCTTTTTTTTTTTGCTGATGCAGTTGGGGTTAAGTGACTTGCCCAGAATCATATAGCTAGGATCCCTTCTAACACTATTAAAAATTATTGAGAATTCTCAGAAAGTTTTTATGTGGGTTATATTTATTAAGAATTACCATATTAGAAATGAAAACAGGGGCAGCTAGGTGGCGCAGTGGATAGAGCACCAACCCTAAAGTCAGGAGGACCTGAGTCTAAATTTGACCTCAGACACTTAAATAACACTTCCTAGCTGTGTGAACCTAGGCAAGTCACAACTCCAAGTCTCAGAAAAAAAAAAGGTCAAAAAAGAAAACATCTCAGTATTATTATGAAAATAATCTTATGATCCCCCTGAAAGGGTTTCATTTCTAGGACCACACTTTGAGAACTACCCCTGTATACCAGGCAATTGACAGTACTTAGATGTGTCCTATTTAGAAGACTTTTTACTCTGGAGGCTGCTACTAGAGTAATTCTATACTAAGCTTTGTTGCATTTCCACTGAACCGCTTTCATCTGCTGTTGATGGATTGTCTTCTCCAAAGGGATTGGTATAGAGTAGTGGTTCAAATCCAGCCTTAGGTGAGTCACAAATCCTGTTTGATTCAGTGCTCTCATCTGTAAAATGAAAAGTTGGAAAAGGATTGAATTTGAAATGTATACAAGACATCTTGGTGGAAATGTTTGGAAGACAACTGGTGATTCATGACTAGAATTTAGAAAGAGATTAGGTTTTATACTACTGGTTTGTAGGCCAAGGCTTTGAGAAGGAATCCCTCAGGTAAATATTGTTTAGTTATGTGTCTTTTCAAGAGATCATTTTGTTTTTCTTGGCAAAAACTTGCATTTGAACTCATATCCTCCTAACTCCTGGCTTGGAGGTCTATTCACTTTCATTGGGTCTTGTGGAGTGCCTCTTGTCAACAAACTGCTCTTCATACTAGGTCTCTTCTTATATTCCTTTAGTTTTCTTGCAGTCACTGAAACTTGACTTCCTTGGTGCCTCAAGTAAGGCAAAGAATTTCTCTTCCTTCCCTTTCCCACTATATCTTCCAAAACTGGAGTAAGAGAATCTCCACATCCAGATGGAATCACCTAAGGAAAGGCAGCTTTAAGAAATGTGGCTCCTGATAACAGAAAGAATTGGTTACAAAGTAAGTCTTGGAGCCGTACAAGAGAACTATCCCTATGAGTTTACAATGGTGGAAAATACTTGAAGTATAGAGAAAACCTTAAAAATATGTGATTTAAAGATTTTAAACTGTTGATATTTTACTTTGGAGATATGACTAATGAATTATTGGCACAGTAACATCCATTCAAATACTTTTTTATAATTTAATACCATTTTGTACAATACTATGGAATAAATGATTTTGAAGACAGGGAAATTAAGGATAAACAAACTTTCTGATATTAAACAGTAAAATGAAGGCTGAAGGATTGGAAATAAAGCACTTTAATGTATAGTCATGTGACACTTCCCATTATTTCACTTGTTATTTTATATATTCTCTGAAATGATATTGTAAGCGGTGGTCAAAGACCTGTGTTGTATGTCTTTATGTCTTTTACAATGCTGTTTATGTGCTAATTTAAAATATTTTAGGCAAACTTAAGTTTAAGTACATAGTTCTGGTAGCAATTTGGTATAAGATTCTTTGGCTTTTCATCAACCAATCTCAAAAGTGTGATTTAAATTTTAAAGTTTTATATTCTGTATTCTATATTATATACAGAATGTAAATTAAAAACTATGACTTGTTTAATAGAGATAATGCACACAAAATCTTTATCAATAAAACTTCTTAGACAAGAAAATTATGCATGTTCAGCAAGTCTTTAAAACTAAAGTATTCTGGTGTTAAGGAAGTCTTGGGTTTGAATTTTACAGCTTTGTTAACCCTGTTTCTTCATCATAAAGGTAAAAGAGTAGGACTCAATGTACTAAATTTACAATCTTGTTATCCAAAATATTAATTTATAATAGGTCATTTGGAAATCATTTTTGACTTGCATACCAGTAGACTTAGTTTTATAAAACATAACTTCTGGAATGTTACAAATGGTATTTTAGAATTTTAAATCCAGTATTGTAAAGAGCCATCTATTCCAACCTTCTAATATTATGGATTAGGAAACCAAGTCTAGGGGAAGTTAAATAACTTGACCAAGGAGGGTTACATAAATATCAAGTGACATTAATAGGGTTTGGATAATTAAATATTTAAAAGAAGCTTACAGTGACATCTTTTATGACGGAATGAAATACTTAAATGGATTTGTGGTCTCTTCTAAGTGGGTATTGATGTTAATGATGCAAACTGCAATTCAATTATGCCTGCCAATTCACACCCTTCCATAAACTTGATCCAAAAGGTCTTTTTTCATTTTTCTAGATTTTGTGAGGATACCAGTGAGCACATGGACTATTCCTTAGTTAAGTCTAGGCCAACACAGATTATTATACGTAGAATATTGAAACTCTGAAAAAGTATGCTTGAATCAGACAGCAGAACATTTAAGGCTAATTACCTATTCAATGTAAGATAATGGCTCTATATACATATATTTAGATGAAATGATGATGTGATGGCTCTCTTCACCATTGGTGCTTGCTGAATGTTTGGTGGTGAGTAATTGTAGACAACGATTAGAGGACTGAGGGAGAGAAATCAGAGATACTTGGCTGCAGGACGAGGAGGAGAGAGGCTGGAGAATCTGGACTCCAGAATCCAGGATACATCTTTGGCAAGCCATGTGGCAGTTGCCTGCCTCCTTCACTTCTCCCCTTAAAGACCAAGAACTTTGATTTATCCTGACGCTGGCTGATCCTCAGGGCCTCCAGGGAGCTAGTCTGGACATTACATTTGGCACCTCAATGTGGACTAAAAACCGTAATTTCAGTGAAGAAGTCCCTGTGACCAGGAAATAGGGTGAGTATTAAAATAGACAAACAAGGAACTTTGTTAAGGGCTAAACTAGTAACTTTCATTTTCTAGCTGAAATGGGGCAGATATTAGGAAAAGATTCTCCCCACCCCTAACCCCATCTCGAAGGAGGTCTTTAGAAAGTATTTTTAGACTAATAAAGAGGCAAGATTTGCTTGTTATTTGGGAGCAGATTGGTGGACTCTTGGAAACATTAGAATCCAAGTCCCATTGGTTCTCCAAGGAAGTAGAAATAGAGACAAATAATTGGAAACTAGTAGGAGAGCAACTATGTGGATATTACAATGATAATGGTCCTGATAAGACCAATAGGTCTTAAGGAATCCCACAAGTTCTAGAAAAAAAGAAAAGTTCTAAGGAGAGCAGCCAGACAAGGAAGCCTGAGGAGAAAGAGGAAAAAAAGGGGGAGGGTAATGAAAATATTGATGAAAGGCATGGGGAATTAAGGGAACTTAGAGGGTGTGGTTATTCTCACTCTCACAGCCCAGTTTCAACTCGGCCTAGAGCCGAGCAAGCTCTTGAGCCTCCTTCATCAACTTCACCTTCCTGGGTAATGGGAGGAAGAGGAGTGGGAAAGGCAGTGATATCACCAGCAAACCTCTCCCCCCACCAACAACTCCCCTTCCCATGACTCCATTACAAAAGACACTACTTAAAGCTAAAGAGGAAGGGCAGAATACAGCTGATTGGAGAATAGAAATTTATCCTGTGATTGAATAGTTTGACTCTTCAGGTCAAGAAAGGAGAAGATACACTCCTTTTAATCTAGAAATTATCAAAGATCTGGAAAAGGCTTGCACTCTTTACGGGTCTACATCATCTTATGTTAAGATGTTATTACAGAATTTGGCTTATGAAATTTTAACCCCTACTGACTGGAAATCTATAGCAAGGACATGCTTAGAACCTGGACAAAACTTGTTGTGGCTTTCTTAATATAGTGAACTCTGTAGGATATGAGCCCCATGAAATAGGGAAATAGGCAACCTGGATTTAATATACCAGTCACCTGTGACCAAATAACAGGTGCAGGTCCTTATGCAGACACTTCAGCACAGATTAATTACCCCCTAGTAGCATATGAGCAAATTGCTTCTGCTGCTATAAAAGCATGGGGCACCTTTCTAGGAAGGCAAGATAGAGGGGAAGGCTTCACGAAAACAGAACAAGATCCAAATGAACCTTTTGCTGATTTTGTGGGACGTCTGCAGACAGCTGTTATATGAACTATTGGTGAAAATACAGCCACAGAAATTATTAAAAGGCGACTTGCTAAAGAAAATGCTAATGAGGTTTGCAAAAGAATTATACTAGGATTACACAAGGATGCTCCTTTAGAGATCATAAGATGCTGTGCCACAGTGGGTATAAATACCTTTTATAGCCAGGCTATGATGCAGACTTCCCAGGATCCAAACATGGGAAGACAGGGTCCCTTTTGGTAAGGGACTTCCAGAGAGACTTGTCGTTGCTTTCAATGTGGTAAAAGTAGGGCATCTGAAAGCTCAATGTTGGCAATCAGAGTGAGAAAACAGGGTGGGTGAACAAGGCCCAAAACCCCAAGTTAAAATGCAACAGAGGCTTCCATTGGGCATCAGAGTGCAGATTGATTCAAGGAAATGGAATGGGGGGGCCCAAAGCAAAAAATACTTGGGACATGATGGCAGCCAATGCTACACCCAGAGAGTCTTTAGAAGTTCAATACTCAGATATGACCAATCAGCCAAGAAGCAATCTGATAGGAGAAAGGGATTACATAATTAATTAGCCAGGAAACAACCTGATGGGAGAAAGGGATTACAATTGGGGAGAATAGAGTTGTATACAGCTGGGACTACTGAGCTATCCCCTGGAGGTGAAACCTGTTCCTCTCCAGCCCGGATCCCTTGCTTCCAGGAATAATGCACTTGAACATTTCACTTCCTGAGAGTGCTTACAAAACAGTGTCCATCCATACACTGATGTGGGAAACTGGGGAATGTGTAGATAATATCCCAGTCACTAATACAGGTAGACAATGTGTGACTTATCAACCAGGAGAAGTAGTAATATAAGGGTTACTGATACAGACTCCTAATAGACAATGTGGGATAGCTGCCCAGATTCTGACTCCAAGCAACAGAATCCAGGAATATTCTGAAGTGTAGCAGCTATAGCTGACTGTTCTATGATCACTATCTATATAAATGGCATACCATTAGAAAGATTGGTAGACACAGGTGTATATCATACAGTCATTAGAGATGCCAACTGGCCCACAAGCGATAAAAATAGATAATGGATCTGCATATTTTTCTAAACATTTTGAACAGTTTTGTGCACAGTATCAGACCACTGGCATACCTTTTAATTCTCAAGGACAGGCAATAGTAGAGAGGAGAAACAGAGATATCAAGATGCTCCTCCAAAAACAAAAGAAAGGGGGACCCACAGGAAACCCAAGAGAACTTTTAAATTTAGCTCTTTATACTATTAATTTCTTGATTTTTGATAAAGATGTACTTGCTCTGGGAGACAGGTTTTATAACCCATTAGAAGGGCAGTGTCCAGTGTACGCAACTCCACTATCTTTAGATAATTGCCAAGTGACGTGGAGAGATCCAGAAAGTGGTGAATGGAAGGGACCAGAGAGGTTAACTGCTTGGGGGAGAGGGTTTGCTTGTATCTCTACAGATGGAGAAGGAATTAGATGGGTGCCAACGAGCCGTATTCACCTTGTCCATCAGAGAGAGACAGAGCAGACCCTTGAAACGAAGGAGAAGACCCAAGAAACATCGGGTGCATCCATTGCTGATTGTGCCCACCACTGAAAGAGCGTGGAGTTATGGCAACTGACTCATGGACATCAAAAATTGTTAATGAGATTGATGCATTTCAAAACCCTCAGGAATCATTGGATTCCCTAACACCTAAGAAGACTGTTGCAGTAGTTCAAAAACTTGCAGGGATCATTGCATTCCCTGACACATAACGTAATGGACAATAGATAGGTTTTGGACTAACTTTTGGCTGTTAAAGGAGGTGTTATTATGTATGATTGTTATTTATATACCCTCCTTCTAGGACTTCTGGAAATCTTTTACAACACCATGTTAAATCATTGTTTTTTATATCACTACTTGAATGAACAATTCATGTTTGTTACACCACATTGTGTCTGCACTACCTATGGGGAGAGTCATCACTAATAGCCTGTGCATTATTGCTATGTGCTTGTGTAATACCTCCCATGCTGATGGGTTTGTGCATACCTGTTTCTAGTAAGACCCTTCAGCCCAGAAACTCCCTAACAATTTCTAGCTTGACTCCCCATTTCCCGTTGGTGTTTTTCATCTCTCTGAGAATTTAGGGGTGTGTGTGATCACCTCCTTTTGGTGTTTTCACACCCTTTCCAGAGAAGTCAAGGAGGATGTGATCCCTTCTTTTTGGGAGTTCTCACCTCCCTAAGAAATCAGGGAGGACATGATCACCTGTGTTCTAAAACAAAAAAACCCAGAAGATTTAGAGGGCTGAAACTCTGAAAAGGTGTATTTGAATTTAAGATAGCAGAGCACTTACAGCTAATTACCTATTTGATGTGAGATAATGGCTCTATATACATATATTTAGTTGAGATGGTAATGTGATGGCTCTCTTCAGCATTGGTGCTTACTGAATGTTTGGTGGTGAGATAATTGTAGGGGGGGAGGAAGAAGGGGAGAAGTCAAAGTCACTTGGCTGCAGGATAAGGAGGAGAGAAGCTAGAGACTCTGGACTCCAGAATTGAGGATACATATTTGGCAAGCCACATGGCAGCTTGCCTATTTCCTTCACTTCTCCCCCTAAAGACCAAGAACTTTAATTCTGACTCTGACTGATCCTGAGGCCCTCCAGGGAGCTAGTCCGGACATTACAATTATATGCGTAATTCTCAAGTAATATTGCAGCATAGTTTCCTTTTCAACAGGAGTAAGGTGGTTTGTCATGACAATCATGTTTTTGCAGATCATTTATACCCTGTGTTGGAATAGATTTTGTAAATTACTCCCCAAAGAAAAAATGTTCATGAGACCAAGTAGGAAAAAAAAAAATTGTAACACCACAATCCAGTGAGTTACATAAAATAACTTTTATTCAAGTTTAAAATAGAGTTGGATTCCATTCTGGAGAGCAATTTGGAACTATGTCCAAAAAGTTATCAAACTGTGCATACCCTTTGATCCAGCAGTGTTACTACTGGCTTATATCCCAAAGAGATCATAACGAAGGGAAAGAGACCTGTATGTGCAAAAATGTTTGTGGCAGCCTTTTTTGTATGGCTAGAAACTGGAACTTGAATGGATGTCCATCAATTGGAGAATAACTGAATAAATTGTGATACATGATTGTTATGCAATATTATTATTCTGTAAGAAATGACCAGCAGGATGATTTCAGAAAGGCCTGTAGAGACTTACATGAACTGATACTAAGTGAAATGAGCAGAACCAGGAGATCATTATACACTCAACAATATTATATGATGATCAATTCTGATGGATGTGGCCATCTTCAACAATGAGATGATCCAAATCAGTTCCAATTGTTCAGTAATGAAGAAAATCAGCTTCACCCAGTGAAAGAACTATGGGAAATAAATGTGGACCACAACATAGCATTTCCACTCTTTCTTTATATGTCTGCCTGCATTTTTGTTTTCCTTCTCAGGTTATTTTCACCTTCTTTCTAAATCCAGTTTTTCTTGAGTGGCAAGGTAACTGTATAAATATGTTGTATTTAACATATACTTTAACATATTTAACATGTATTGGACTGCCTGTCATCTAGGGGAAGGGATGGGGAGAAGGGGAAAAGTTGCAACATAAGATTTTGCAAGGGTCAGTGTTGAAAAATTACCCATGCATATGTTTTGTAAACAAAAAGCTATAATAAAATAAAATAGACTTGAACTGTTTTTTCTGTAGAAGGGGGTCTAAGATTAACAAAGGCATGCTAAAGCTACCTAAAGATAAAAATTAACACTACAAATTTAAGTTATTTTAATGTATAGCTGTATATAATAGATAGTTGGATTTGAGGCATCTTCTTTTAAAACAGCAAATATTAAAAAAAAAAAAAAACCATTGCTATTATCCAAGTTAATGAATACAAGCACATCTCTATTTTAAGCAAAACTGAAAAATTTGGCAGGTTATTAGACAAAAAATAAGTCTCAGGAACCAGGGCAGAATAAGTTCAAATCCCACCTCTGGTTGTGTGGTAACTCTCCGGATTCTAAGCTGCAGAAAGGGGAAGAGAGGACCACGATCACAACGAAATCACAGGCCCAAGCTATGCCCACGTAAGTAATATGCAAATACATACCACGTATCCGTTACAGAGTACAGCCAACCCCCTCTGAGACTGACTTTGGGCTTTTGGTAGACCTTGGTTTAATGTTATTGGGGCCTTGACCTTTCCTTGCAAAAGTGGGACCAGAGTCAATCTGTAACTCGCCAGTTTTCGCCCCAGCGCGCGAGAGCTCAAGATGCCTTAGGGACAACCGGAAAGAGAAAGCGCTGGAACAGTCCCGCACTTGCCCGGCTCCAGCGATAAGGAACAGGGCTAATTCCGGCAAACCCCACAGTTAACGAGGCAGGGAAGAGAGCGGGAGTCCCCCCAGATCCCACCAGGTCAGGCGAGCGCCCGCAGGAAATCCCACGGCGTCTGCCCCGCCCCCTGTCCTCCCCCCCACGCCCGTGCCGGCTGCTCCCGGATTGTCGGAGCCGCGGTCACGGGCGCGCGCGCCGGATGCTCTTCGGTTAAAATGGCCGGAGAGGGAGCTCGCTGCTCCTCCCCCATTGGCCGGGCCGCCCTGCAGGCAGATTGAGCCAGGTCTTCCGACATTTAGGCCCCGGCGCCGGCCCGGTCCTTCCCCGCCCTAACCCGCTCACCTGGCTCCCTGGCAAAGGCATGAAGCCTGGTCCTCGCGCCGGGGCCGCCCGCAGCTGACATCTGCTCCCGGGCCGGGCCGTGAACGAGCAGCGAGTGAGTGTGCGTGTGTGCGCGCGTGTCTCGCTGTCGCGGCCGGCGGGGGGAGGGCTCTCGCCTCTCCCTGCTCCTTCCCCCCTCTCCGCCCGGCTCCTTCCTCGGGGCCTTCTATATGGGCCACCTCCTCTCGAAGGTGCCGCGTAACCGTCACAGCCAGAGGGGACCCCGGTGCTGCTGCTGCTGGTGCCGCCGCCGGCGCCACCGCCACCTCCTCCGGCTGCCCCGCTTGCCCCCGGCCAAGGCTCCCCCCCTGCCCTCGCCCTCGCCCTCGCCGCCGCCCCGGAGCTGGGACTGTTTGCTCCGCGGGCCCTGCATGCTCTGCTTCATCGTGCACAGCCCCAGCACGCCTGCCCCTGCCGCCGCCGCCGCCGCGGGCCTAGAGGAGGAGCCGCGGCTGTCGCGGGACCGGGACCCGGCCTACGCCGCCGCCGCCGCCACTTCGCAGCACCCGGCACACCGCAGGGTGGCCGAGGATTGCGCCGCCGCCGCCCGCCACTTTCTGCTGTCGTCGGCCGCGGCCGCCGGCTCCTCGTCGGGGGTCTCCTGCTGTAAAGAGCTAGGCCTGGCCGCCGCCGCCGCGGCCGCCGCCTGGGAGCAGCGGGAGCAGCAGCAGGGCAGAAGCCTCTTCTTCCCCGGCGTGGGGCCCATCCGCTTCCTGGGGCCGCCGCCGCCTCCTTTCCAACTCTTCCGGGGGCAGTCGGCGGCCGAGCCCCCCACCCTGCCCGAGATGGTGTGTAAGCGGAAGGGGGCCGGGGTCCCCGCGTGCACCCCCTGTAAACAGCCCCGCTGTGGCGGCGGGGGGTGCGGGGGGGGGAGGAGGCAAAGGAGGAGGAGGAGGCGGCGCGTCGCCGCCCCGGCCCCCCGAGGCCGGTGGCTGCCAGACCCCGGAGCAGCCCCCACCGCCGCAACTCTGCCCCCTGCCCACGGCCTCGGGGTCCTCGGACTGTGCGGGCTCCGCTCTGCGGAGGGACCCCGTGGGCGACAGCCTCGGCGGCCCGGGGGCTTCCCCGGCGTCCGCCCCGCCGCGGCCGGAGGGCGGCGACCCGGACTCTCTGGACCCCCAAGACAACCCCAACGACGGCTGCAGAGAGCCACCACCCGAGACTGCCGGCATCAATCAGCTGCCTCCCTCCATCCTGCTCAAGGTGGGTCTGGGCAAAAGGGAGCGTGGGCGGCCCGAGCGCCCACCCGCGTCCCCGCCTCCGGGGGCTGGCTTCTCGGCCCCTCCTTGGGCGGGGGGCGGGCGGGGTCCTGGCCTGGGGGGGACTTAGGGCTGGGGGGGGGGGCGAGAAGAGAAAAACGGGAAACCGATACCACCCCTTTACCAGGAGGAAATCTTGGAAGGCTGGCCTTGAATCATCCCGGTGTGGACCGTGTTAGCCAATGGAGTGAGGATGTAGTCTGGTGAAGTGTTGTGTCGTGTTTCAGCAAAGTAAACGAGTCTGTGTGACTTTGTTGTACCAAAAAAATTACTACTGAAACAATGATAGCTCCATGCAGCCAATATTTACTTAGCCCCTGCTCTGTAAGTTATTGGGATTCAAAGACAATAAAAGAACAACAAAACAACCCAACACAAAGCTCCTTGAAACGGTTCTTGCCTTCAAAGAGCTAACATTCTATTGGGACTTTGCAACAGGTACCTCGAAAGTCGACACTATGGGGCATGTCAGGAAAAAAATGAGACGAACTGTGCTTGGAAAATCTGTGGTGAGAATGAGAAAAAAGGGGAATGTTTTAAAAAGGAGGCAGCACCTGTGCTGAGTCTTGGAGGAAGAGTAGAATTCTGGAAGACAGGGATGAGTATTACTTGGAAATTTTACAGATGCATTTTTCGGGCTGCTGTTGCTAGGTGATAGAAATATCTGCCTCTTTAAAATCTCAAAGTCTGTGGTGATTTGGAGGGAAAAGGAGAGATTGTTAGAATTTTATCTTGTAAGCTTTGAGTAACATCACCCTCGTTACGTTTTTGTCATTGGTGACACTTTCAGTAGGTGAGATGGTTGTAACTTGTCTGCTATTCACTTCCCCCATTAATTTCAGATGACCATTTTTATGACTATGAAGTTATGAAATTAAATTACAAATGATTGTTTTATAGTTATTGCAAATATATATAACTGCATATTATTAAACAACAGTGTAGTTTGGGGGGAGATGGTGCTAGAAGTTGGTTTTCTGGAGAAGTCTTGTTTGCCAATGCCAGGTATTTATTAAGTGTTTTTCAAGTGCCAAACAGTGTGCCAAATGCTGCAAATACAAAAAAAAGAAAGGCAAAAACAATCTCTGCCCTCTAGGAGCTCACAGTCTTTTTAGGGGAGAAACATGCAGATGGTTACGTACAAACAAGTTGTATACAAGAAAAATTGGAGATAATCTCAGAGGGAAGGTACTAAATATTGAGGACCCAGGAGAGGCTTCTTGCTGAAAGATTGTAGATTCAGTTTAAAGGAAGCCATAAGAATTCCAAGCATGGGGGAAATTGCCCTTTTCTTTACTGGCAAGTTTTGGTAACTAGATAGTGGCAGTGAGGGAGAATGAAATTGCAATGATGTTTGTAGCTTTGAGTGAAAAATTTTTTGAAGACACAAGAGTTTAGGTAGAAAGATGATTTCATTTTTGTATGTGTATGTACATCTTTATGACATTCAATATGAAATGCCCAATGGGTAGTTTGCATGCAATTCAGGTACTGGATCTCGAGAAGATAGTTAAATGGCAGGATTGCTGAGGAGATTTCCTAGAAAAGCAGTGTCCATGATAAAACTTTAGGTAGTGCCCACAATTAGTAGTTATGGTGTAGTTGATAAACTAGTAAAGAAAACTGGGAAATAATTAGATAGATAGAAGTTGAACCAGAAAAGAGTATTGTTAGCAGAAAATGAGAGAGAAATCTAGAAACTCAGGGCCGTCAGTAGTGTCAAGTGCTGCAGATGTAGAATGGTTGGTCTTGGCAAGAAGGGCCTTTTTTTGTCAGACTTGGTAAAAGGAAAAGAGAGTGGGGGTGATGTCAAGGGTTTTTGAGACAAAAAATGGGAGAATGGGCTCATGTAGATTGTCCTCAGTTTTCTCAGTAAAGTAATAAGCTAACCTACAGGGTAGGCTTAAAGTGGGAAAAGATTTCATGAAGAATGGTATAAGGAATTAATTTGGGAAGAATAAAAAGACACTCAGTGCAAGGAGAGCCTATTTGAGGTTGGATAATATTTGAATGTCTAATGTATCTTGTCAGCAAAGTTGAGAGAGACTTCTCTCCTACTCAGTTCAGCAGTTGGTGAATAGATACTGAAGAGGTGAGGCTGGAAATAATCCAGGGCTGAGGTTTGTTTGAAGATGTACAGGATAAAGGGATTAGCAATTCCAGAACAGAGCCCTGGGCAGAATTGAAATAGTTAATTTAAGGACACGAGTTGAGTTTTGATTGGAAAAAGAGGAAAGTGAAATCAGTTCAGGTTTAATGTCCCGGAACTGTCATCAGAGTTGGAGGAATTGGAGGTAATAGTGGGGATGAAGAGTAGATATGGAGGCAAGAGGTAAAGGAAGAGATGGACCAATAGTTGATTGTGGTGAGCTAGAGAAATGTTAGTTTTGATTAAGGAAGTCATGGTTTATGTTGAAATTCAAGGATTATCCATATGGGTGACTGGTGTGGAATAAAGGAATAGGTTGAAGGATTAAAGAAGATTGAGGAACTGGGAGGTAAGCTTGTGGAAGCCTCAGTGCTTGTGTTGAAGGTTGCTAGTGTTGGGGAGAAGAGAACAATGGTAAAGGCAGGTTTTTGAACTCAGAAAGGAAAGACAACTTGAGTATTGGAAAAATAACTTTTACCATGATTGGGATTTTGTGCATTCTTGATTAAGTGGACTTAATCCAGGAAGAGAGGCGGTAGTGATGTTGGAAATATTGTGGGATAGGGTATTCTCTCTTCAGGATGTGTTTGTATGAGTGCTGCTAGTGTTTGAGAAGATGGCTAGGGTTTCAATTTCATCAATGTGGAGAAAGAGGTTTGTAATAAGGGAATTTTGTTCACTATCAAATAGGAAGTCCGAAGGGCTTAGTAAAAGAGTTATAGTATAACATGATTGGGGTAGGATTGAAGAGAATGGGCATGAGAGAACTGGAGGTGAATTAATGATTGCCTCTATATTGCCAGTGATGAAAATACATTGATAGAAAGAGAAATAGAATGTGGGAGATAACCATAGGGGTAGTAATGTGTGGCAGATGAATAGTAAAGCTATATTATTAGTCTGTGTTGATGGGGAGTTTGTACATTTGTAGCATTAATGAAATCCCAAATTCAGAGCAAAAGAAAAAAGCTGGCATTTATATTCCATCCAAATGGAATGTAACAAATGTTAATTTTGTGATTGGATCTAAATTGAATATTTAAGATTCAAAAGTATGACTGAACACTAGGCACCTAGAAGTTAATGAAAGTAGAGTAGATGAAAGAGGGGCCTGCTTAACATTCTAAATTTTGAGAAAATCAGTTACCACAAATGTAATCTCAGCATCATGACACCCTCCATTTTATAAAACTCAAAGAGAAGGTTATAATGAAGAAGATACTGTTCGAAGAAGGTGAGAAGATGAGAGACCATTTTATTATAATACTCCTTTTAACTAATAAATAAAAAATGATTTGGCTTGGCTATTCTCAAATAAAAAACCCTGCCTCTACAAGACTTTGAGAAGAGTGACAGATTTTAAGATCCTTTTTGTTTTTTATGGGTGACTTTGGGATCCCATTACCATTTATTTATAAAAAGGTTTGAATTCAAACATTTAAAATTAACTTGTAAATTAGGAACTGTTTATATTGATAAAATTCTGTTAAACTAAACTCTTTAAGTTAAAATTGTTTTTCTGTATAGATTTTTTATTATTTCAAGCAATAGGTGACATAATTGTGAGAACTGGGAAATTTGTGTCAGATATGTAAATGTATAAATATACACAGAAATATAATGCTATGATGTTTTGATTTAGTTTTTTATTTTTAGAATTTCAAATTTGGTATTTAATTTGGGGAGTTTAATTTGTTCTTTTCCTACCTTCTTTAGTTGCATTCTTTTTCTCTATTTTATTCATATAAAGCAACTAGAGATATAAAATTTTCCTTAGGAACTGCTTTGGCTATATTCCATAAGTTTTTGTGTGCTGTCTCTGTCATTTCTTGGTTGAAATTATTATCTCTGTGGTTTGTTCTTTAGGATTAGATTATTTAGTTTCCAGTTAATTTTTGGTCTGTTTTTCCATGGCCCTTTATTACATGTAATTTTTATTGCATCACGAGCTGAAAAGGATGCATTTTTAGTCAATCTTTTTTAGAATCTTTAATCCACACTAATAATAAATAATACTATGTGATGCTACTTAGGGGTTTAAAATTTTTGTATTTTCCTTGTAATTTCCTGGTACAAGCAATTCCTTACTTGTAACACTTTATGGCAGTTGTTAAGAAAAGGAGGAGAACTTATTATTAGGATGAATATTAAAATTTTTCATTTTAAATTTGCATGCTCAATATAGAGAACTATGATGGATGGCAAATAAAAGGTCAATAATTATGTTTCTTTTTTTCTCCTATTATTGAATAGGTTGCTTATATTAGTTGGGCTAATTCTTTACAGACATGCAAGAAAGGATTTTATAGAAAAGATTGAATGAAATGACTTTATATTCTGAATAAATATATTCTCTACCCAGAAGAGTGAATATGACTTAATTAATACTTGATTGCTTAATAATAACACTTGAAGAATCTGATGTACCATCAGTATGTTGACTCCTGCAGAACACCACCCTTCTGTGCTGCCTTCAAGGGTTGCTGTAGCAACCTATCACTTGAGGACCAACCTTTAATGATCCTTTAACATCAGATAGAAAGTTAGTCATTGGGCCTCTACTCGAAACCTTTCCTAGGATAGCAGGATATACCAGAGCTATCTTTCATTATCACAGTCTTTGAAAATTCAGCTTAACTTTTATTTCATGTGAGACATTGGAATATGATGGTAGATGATTACAATTACCTTAGCTTTTATTTTATTTTTTATCTTTTGGGTTGGCCTTTTTTGCTTCAATCTTTTTATTTCCTTCTAGATTTTTTTTGGTAATTTTAGAGCCTTTCCTCTTTCTCTTAGCTCAAACTATTTGACTTTAATCTTTCTCTGTTTCCCCTTCTTCCTTCTGAGGATCCTGTCAGAGTGTGTGTTGCTAGACCTAGAATCCAGGAGGATTTGTATTAAAATCCTGCTTGTGACATTTGCTAGAAGTATGATTTTTAAGTCTCTTAACTTGCCCCAGTTTCTTCATTTATAATGATAGTTCCCACTTCACAAAGTGAGCATCAAGTGAGATGTATGTAAAGAGTTTAGGAAACTTTAAAGTATTATATAAATGTCCCTGTGATAATTACTGCTCTTGTTTTCCTTATTCTATTTTTTTAAAGTTTGAAGTGTATTGAGATTGAAATAGTATTGGGGCAGGTTGCTGTCTTTTGTGTTTAATGTTTTTTGTTGTGGTAGTGATGGTTGTTTTTTGCTTTGTTTTGTTTTTTTTGTACTGTTGTAAAGGTAGATAAAAGGACTTTTTGGTAATGGATCTTATAAATATGAGGATGCAAACTCAGGCTTATTGAATTTCATTAGCATACAGGGGAAATGATGATGTATGTGCTTCATCATATTTCCAAATGATTTTTATTTCTTCCTCTAGGATGTCTTACCATGATTTTAGAGTCTTACAACAGACTTAATTGTAATATTCCAGATATTACCTGTCATTTCACTTACATAACTTTTACTCATGTATTTTATGTGTATTGGTGAGTCTCATAAGCCTTTTAGCCTCAAATCTTCTTTAGCTTTTAATATCACCATGTTACATCTCTGTCAAGGGGAAGAAATGAAGAACTGTGACTAGTTGTTGTCATATAAATGAGAAGTGAACAAACTGCTTTTCAGGAAGTACATTGCCCAATTTCTGAAAATCATGCTTTAAATACAATATGTTATTATATTTATAATAAGCAGGCTTGTTTTGTATACTTTGTAGCTTGTGTAGTTACTTTAAAAATTAGTGGCCCAGGAATGGAGGAACCATTCAACATCAGATAATTGGTTCTGGAAGCATCAGAAAAAGAAATGGGGAAATCTTCAACATCTTCCTGAACAGCATCATCTAGATGTTTCATTCAGAGAAACAAAAAAACACTTGCATTTTATAGCTAAAAAGAAAAAAAAAGTATTTCCCAATTTATTTCTGTTTATTATATGCCTTTTTTTCTTCACAGATATTTTCTAATTTGTCCCTGGATGAACGTTGCCTTTCTGCATCATTAGTTTGCAAATACTGGCGTGACCTCTGTCTAGACTTCCAGTTTTGGAAGCAGTTGGACCTTAGCAATCGTCAGCAGGTATGAAGTTTCATTTTGAGAATTGTGTCCCTTCAACACATTCAGAAATCTTATTTTCTATATTTCTTATACTTTTTTGAGATGATCATAACCTTTTGCCTTTAAATATATTTAAATTTGTGTGGAATGGGATGCTAGATGTTCCACCTTAAGCAAATTGATTATTCAGAGGCATCTCCAGATACAAATAGAAAGTATTTATTTGGTCCTTGTAAGGAGAGGTCCAAGCACATCAACTGGACAGTCCAGCATGGTGTGTGGCACATGGCCGAAGCAGAGAATGGATTATGTAGTAGAAAAGACACGGGCTGATTTTTAAATTCATTGGGTGAAGTAACCATTGACCAATGGTCAACAACGCTATCTATTTCCTGGGGGTTATGTGACTTCCCGAAGTTTAGACCTAGGGTCTGACTTTTTCTGCCCTACAATCCTCTGAGAATAAGTCATGAGACTTCCTGAAATTTAGGCCTAGGGTCCTAGAATCTCTGAGAAATCTTCACCTGGTTCCATTTATTTCCACCTCTTTTTCATACCCTTGAAGATTTCTCATACCAATCCTGATACATTTCTTCCATTAGGATATCCTTGTTATCTAGGCCTTCAGACTTGCCCATTTCTCCAATATCAATTGTAATCCATTCAGAACCAACGTCCGTACTTCAGTGGAAGGATTTAGGAATCAGAGACCTTGCTTCTACCAGTTCCCACTGTCTATCTTGGAAACCCAGTTATCACAGACCAGTGTATTCAGTTATCCATGAAACTACAGTGTTGTCAAGGCTTAGGGGACTCAAGGCCATTATTCCATCATTCCCACCTCAAGCAGTCCAGACCCAGATTCATTTGGGACAAAGGGATGAAGGTCTCATCTTCTGGAGCTCCTTCAGACTGATAAGGGGCATAGAGCTAGCCCTGCCTAGTGTGGTCCAGACTGGGGAGGAGAAACATGTGATTTATAGGCAGCATCAGCAACATCTGGTGTTGAATGTCAGAATCAGGTATTGGGTGATTTTAGGTTGACCAAGTAATTGGAATTTCATATATTGGAGTCTGGAAGAAACAACTCTTACAAGTAGATTAAAAATTCAAGGACCAAATTTAAAAAGAGAATAAATAAAAGTGGAATTAGTTTGGAGGTTACTAGGGACTGTAACCAGGAACCTCTCTCTCTGCCGTGGATGTTTCTCATCTAGAATATTATTGGATTATTATTATTGCTTTTCCTAGAATAATGCCAAAGAACATTTTCCCCAAATTCCTGCTTTTTGCTTCTTCAGAGGAGTGGGGACAATGGTGGAACAATGTGGCCCTCTACACAGTGAAAGGAGTGTTCAGATGGTCTAGGGTGCAAGCACTATAATATTTAAAAGGCATTAACCATTGCATAGAGAGAATGACATACAGAGTGGAGATAATAATTAATCTTAAGTGGATATGATCTCCTTTCTTACAAAGAAAGGCTTTTATCCAATTAGTTTTAAACAGTTCTTTCAGAATTTACTTGGGTACAAACTGGGCGGACCTGACAGATCTGTTTAATTGTTTCTTTTCAGACCTGACAAATGTGTTTAATTGTTTCTTCTAGCATATGACCAATGTAAATAGATTTCTCAAGGGATTGGAGAGCATTTATTTTCCAAATGAGTATCTTGATGTAGGCTAAAAAGAAGTTTCTACTGGCTGACTTCTGGGATTAAACTTTGGCTTAAATGTGTTTGAAACCACCCAGAAGGAAAAAGGGTGTACCTCCTTTCTTTAGCAAGGGCTTGTTTTTGGGAGATAAATAAGAGAGTGTAGGAGTCAGGGAGTTGGGAAACCAAAGAAGCCATGGTCAAGGGCAAACAGGCAGCAGCATGGGCAGTTGAATCTGCAAGCCTGTTTCCCTTGGCTTGAAGTAAGTCACTCTTTTGTTGCTCTTTACAGAACATAACAAAAAACCTCTATAAGTTCAGGGATAGCTTGTAGTAATTGTAAGTAAGCCTGCATACTTAATGGGAGAATGTTTGCTGTCAGAACAACTGTCTAAATAAATAAATCCCCTTTCTTTCTATATAGTCCTCATGAGCATGTAAAACATGAAAGGCATATTTGGAGTCAATATAGATATTCACTCTCATTCCTTTCCCCATTTCTAAAGCTCTGGTATAGACAAAAATGCTCTGAACCTGATGGGGCGTTAGAGTCTCCAACAATTGGCCTAGAGTGAGCTTAGAGGCTTCCTCAATTAGAAAAATTATGGCAGTCACTGCTCTAAGACGGGAGGGCCACTCCAAAGACACTCAAGTTTATCTGAGAAATAGTAAAAGGCTTTAGGTAGGGCTAAGGCCAGGGAAGAGGTATGTTTAGCTTTCAGTGGCTTAAAGAGCCATGGCCTGATTAGCGTTTTGAATAGAATAATAAAGGGGCTTGGCAATAACCAGTTAGGTAGCCAGATTCTACAAAATCCAGCCATGCCCAGGGAAGTACATAGCTGCTTCTTAAAGGAAGGTTCAAGGAATGAGAAAAGATTGCTTCCTCTCTGCAATGAGCAAAAGGGAGGTGGGAGTTAATTCATGGCCCAAATACTTAACAGACTGATAGCTTCTTTGTCTGAAAGCCTACTTTGCTATCATCCTAGGAGATTAGAAAGCTAAGGGTTCTTTTGGCAGCAGCTGGAGAAGTCTCCAAGGCTAGGTTGCAGATCAAGATATTGTCTACATACTTGTATAATGCTGTGGCCTCTACAGACAACATCTACTAACAGTAAAGAAATTTGCTATAAAAGGAAAAAATAGGGACATGATTATAATAGCATTAAAACTGATCCTTTAGGGCCTTAAATTGAGAGCACATACATGATAAAGCAATTAAAAAATTAAATGTTCCAAACAAACTGAATTGCTATTTAGTTATTTTCTAATTCACACAAACCATTTCTCTTTTGTGAGCCAGGAAAAGGTTAAGGTACCGATTTTTAGTGATAGGGTCTTCAGAAGTCTGATTCTCTCCATAACACTAAAGCAGTCTGTTGCCAATGTTTTTAAGATAGCAGAGAACTTCTTATTTTGTTTTCCTAAAGTTCCCAAATTCTTAAAATCTTCTGTTAACATAGTTAGTGCAAAGAGAGTACAGTTTACATATCCTTTTGGTGGGCTTTGATTAGAACTCCTTTAAAATTGCTTTTACTGTCATATCTCAAATAACAAATTTCACTGAACTGAATGAGTATATTTTCTTTCTCTCCCTCTCATCTCTTTGTTCATGTATCTCTGTTGCAGTTAGGGAATGGAGGAAGAGGGAAGAAAGGGAAAGAGACTATCTTTCTCTTCTGCACTATCCTCCTCATCCTAGGGAGGCCTTAATTTAGTTGAATTTGCTTCCAAATTACTTTACACACACACACAAATCCTTTATCTCAACATTGACATTGTATGTTGGTCACATCTAAAAACCCATATAAAGTTATCAAATATGAAGCAATTATATCCAATAAAGAAGTTAACACTCATATAGCATTTGTTTTATGCTAAGCACATTTGCAATCTTGAAATGACCAATTGCCAAACTCCCCAATCATTGCTCTCAAAAATTAGCTAACTTTATTTCTATAGCCCCCAGCTGGGGTCCACAGGGAAAAAGTCAGCTTTTCCTCCCTTTTAAGGTGGGAGTCAGGGCTGTTAAGAAATCTTTCCCAGTGTTTTAACTATAGCATAGAAATTATTCTTTCTGCTGCCTGCATTTTAAATCTTTCCAGGTAACAAAATCTAGCTCATAGAACAGACATGACACAGACATTCTTCACAAAAACACAGATGAAAATGATACTGAAGAGGACCTTCCTTCCCCACACACAACAGCAATATCTCATCAAGTGCATTCTCTGGTGGTATTTTAGATTTTTGCTCCGAAGATTTGGGTTTGGACTGCTCCTTCCTCATTTCCTTCTGGGGAGAGGTCCAGTCTAATGACTTGTGATCACAGAGCTGACTTCTTGGCCAAGTCCGATGAGGTTGCCTCCAATCTAGCAGTTATTCAGAGCGCCCCTGCTCTATGCTTTTTATTAGGACTTCTGGTTTGCCATCCCTTTTCTTGGATCACTAAGATGATTCCAGGACATCAGTCTGGGTTCAGCCTAAGGACAGTCTAAGGACACATACAGCTCTCTTGCCTTTGGATTATGGCACATAAATTACTTGACTGTCTTCTTCCCTCGGGCTTCTTCAGAGACTTTATTTTTTGCTTTCTGTTTTTGCTGAGTGTCTCCACTTGGGGTCCATACTTCATAGAGAGGGAGACTGAGAGGCGCATCTTGAGGATGGTTGTAGAAAACAACTCCCCTCATATCAGAACCCCCAATCATATCTCTGGGAAGTCATTTAATTTTGTAACAAGCTTCCATAAACTTTATGGGATGGAGTGCTAGATCCCAGCATTTATTTGGTCCTATCAAGGAGGGGTCCAAGTACATTGGCTGGGACAGTCTAGCATGGTATGTGGACATGGCAAAAGCAGAGAATGTATTATATAGCAGAAAAGACACGGGTTGATTTTTTAAAATTCATTGGATAGATTGAAAAGGAAGTAACTATTGATCAATGCTATCTACTTCCTGGGGGTTATGCGACTTCCTGAAACTTAGACCTAGGGACTGACCTTTTCTGCTCTACAGCACTCTGAGAATAGGGATCACGTGACTTCCTGAAACTTGTGCCTAAGGTTTTATATAGCCTCTAAGAAATCTTCACCTGGCCTCATTCAAAGGTAGTAATAATAATAGCTAGCATTTATAAAGTGCTTTAAGGTTTGTGAAGTGCTATACAAATATTTTTTAATTAATTCTCACAACAATCCTTAGAGATAAGTGCTATTATTAACTTCATATGAGAAACTTGAGGTATCTAGAGATAAGTGAGTGACTTAGGATCATACAGATAGTATCTGAGCCAAGATTTAAAATGATGTCTTTCTGACTCCATATCCATCACTTATTGCATTATGCCATATGCAACATATTTTTGAGAGGAAATTAGGAAATTTAGGGAGTTAAATTAATTAACTTTTGTACTTTGGGAAATTTGTTCATTGATAAGTTGTAATGCAATTTCCACACATAGTGGCTTTATATATTAGAGTGGTTGGACAAATTCACACTTCCAACATAGGTACATTTTCATTTTTTTATCGTTGTTGTGCATAATCTTTGTATACCACAGTTTGTTATTCAGCTAGCTATTTTCCATTTGATGAGCACATGGTTTGTTTCCTACTTTTTGTCTTCATAATACTGCTATGAATATTTTTGCACATGTCAGTCTTTTCCCATTGTCACGTTCCATGGGAGGGTGATTCTAAGAGGGGAATATCTGAATCTCAAGAACAATTTGGTAATTTTTATTGCATACTACAAATAGTTTTCATAGCCAGTTTCATAGCTTGCCAGTCGTGCATTAGGATTCCTATTTTCCCACTTAGCCCCTCCAACAATAAATTTTTTCTTTTCCCTTTATGTTTGCTTTGCAGATATTGATGGTTGTAAGGTGATTCTTCAGGGATATTTTGTTTTTGTTTTTTTTCTCTATTAACATTTTGAATTTTTGGGAGGTTGTTGGTATATAATTCTTTTGAAATTGTGCCTATCATTTGACCATTTGTCAAATAGAATATACCTATTACATACCAATATGATAGGGTCACAAGTGGAAATGAATAAAAAGATAGATTGAAGAATGTTTTTCCAAGTGAGGTAAGATTTTATTCACAGTGTGTGAAACCTAAGAATAAGATGGGTCAGTTGCTACCTCAGTTTTTGGCCAAAAGCCGTGAGCAAAAAAAAAAAAAAAAAAAAAAAATTAGCTTCCCTATTAGATTTTGGGAGAACAAAGCCAACAATAGAACAAGGGAAATGACATCATGTGGTTGAGTGTATAACATTGCTGATTACTTAGCTGAGGTACAAGGAAGAATATGATTGGTTGGAAATGAGAGGCCAACAACAGCCACCTCCTTCCCTTCTGTGACTAAGAAAAGTTAATTTTTTGAGGATATTTGCAAGATCAAAGATAATGAACCAGACTTCTTTGTACAGCAAATTAGACATCCCTAAAGAATAGATTGGTTGGTGGTATCCTTATGGATAGCAAAATTTTTCAAGATGAGAATAGAACAATGATTAGCAAGAGAACTGAATTTCTAAACTTAACCAATTATCGGTTAATGGAATTCTGAATTAAGTTCATTCCTTAAGCAGTTACAGAACACAATCAACTAATTGTAAATAAGATCAACAAAAAATTGTAAAGAATCAATTTCATCTTTTCAGTAGAGTAGATTCTCTTTTGACTGATCATCTATTCTCATTCTCTTCCCTTCCCCCACCTGCCCATATAGGATCATAGTATTAAAACTGAAAGAGTCATCTAGTTTAACTTTCTTATTTTACTGTTAAAGATATTTAGGCCTAGAGAGCTTAAGTAACTAGCCAAAAGTTAGTTTTTCAAAAGAAAAGAGCCAAAATTTGAACGTAGGTCCTCTGATTCCAAATTCAGTGCTTTTAACTTATACTAACTGCTTGCCAGTTCATGTATTCAAATAGAAAGAAGGGAGAAAATTAACCAAAAAAAAAAAATTAACAATAATAAGTTCATACTGGAAAAAATTCATTGAGATTTTGATTTTTTTTTTTTTTCTTTTGCAGGTCACTGATGAACTATTGGAAAAAATTGCATCAAGGAGTCAAAATATAACTGAAATCAATATTTCTGATTGTCGAAGTATGTCTGATACTGGAGTGTGTGTTCTAGCATTTAAGTGTCCTGGACTACTTAGGTATACAGCCTACAGGTGCAAACAACTTTCTGACACCTCTATCATTGCAGTTGCTTCTCATTGTCCTTTACTTCAGAAAGTACATGTAGGCAACCAGGACAAATTAACTGATGAAGGACTCAAGCAGGTAATCATCATATTTGATAAAATTAATTTAGTGATACTAACTCAAATATTTTCTTATAGCAATAATTTGAAAGTAGTTGGAAGTTAGAAGATTAAAATTCATAACAGTGGCCAAATATTTAAATGTAGAATCTTCCAAATTTGTATGTAGATATTTGTTTTTTACTAGTTAGATCAGTTGACCTACTACTCTCTGTGCAAGTTTTTGTTTTGTTCTATAGTCATACCTCTTATTTTTAATGTTCACTAGTCATCTTGTAAATGAATATTGGTTGAAAGGGAGACTGGGTAAGTATATGATTGTAATTTTTCCATTTATGTAGGCAGACCAAACTTATTACCTTAATGTGTTCCTTGAAACTGTTATGATGTGAATTGTGAAGCAAATAAAATTTACTCATAAGCAGCATTGTTTTACTTTTATTTTTTGTCCAAGGTTTCATGTCCATAAAAGCAAAAGTATAAGCACCAAATGTTTCTATAACAATGAGAATATGATATTATCAAAAAGGCATAATAATGATAATACTTTTTAAGATTTGTAAATCTTATGTGTAATATCTTGTTTGTACTATATATGTCAGTTACGCCATTATTATAATAAAGTGTTCATATAGAACATAGAAATCGAATCTTACTTTAAAAAATATGTGAGATTTAACAATGTGATGCCTTAAAATTGGGAAGAGTTTATAAAGAATAATTTTGGTATCTCAGGTCTCTTCATACATAATTTAGGGAAGTTGAAATATTCTTGGAGGAAAAGGCTTATCTTTTGTAGGTACATTTATCATTTCTGTCATCTTTTCTTAATTGAGTGATCTCTCTTCTGTGATAAACAGAAATAGGCAAAAAAAATTTTGCATTATGTTCACTTTGTCTGAGCCTGCATGTAAAATTTATCTTAGACATCTCCAACTTTTTCTTTTGTGAGGGAAGAGGTATGTGTTGTTTTCTGTTCTCCGGGACCTTCGTTAATTTTTTCCCCATTACTTAGGTCATTGTGTTCATTGTGTATATATTTTTTTAGGTTCTGTTTTTGATTGCATCAGTTTAGGCTTAAAATTTCAGAATTTCCAGTTCCAATTGATCAATGATGAACAGAATCAGCTATATCCAGAGAAGGAACGCTGGGAAATGAATATGGACTACTTAAATTTTTGTTTT
Organism: Sarcophilus harrisii; assembly: GCF_902635505.1. Taxonomy (NCBI): domain Eukaryota; kingdom Metazoa; phylum Chordata; class Mammalia; order Dasyuromorphia; family Dasyuridae; genus Sarcophilus; species Sarcophilus harrisii. The sequence goes on from NC_045426.1 coordinate 203,192,323, forward strand.
TCTTCCCAGGTTATTTTTACCTTCTGAATCCAATTCTTCTTGTGCAACAAGAGAACTGTATGGTTCTACACACATATATTGTATCTAAGATATACTATAACATATTTAACATGTATAAGACTGCTTGCCATATAGGGGAGGGAGGGAAGGGAAAAGTCGGAACAGAAGTGAGTGCAAGTGATAATGTTGTAAAAAATTACCCATACATATGCTTTGTCAATAAAAAGTTATAATAAAAAAAGAAAAAGAAATTAAAATTTCAGAATTCCTTGTATTGATTAGTTTCACAATAATATTCCTTTATGTTCATATACCCTAATCTTTTCAGCCATTTCCCAGTTGTTTAGCACCTAATTTGTTTCTGGTTCTTTTATATATATATACATACATACATATAGCACTATAAAAAGTGCTACTCTAAATATTTTTATGTATCTGGAAATTTTGACTTAATTATGTTTATGCCTACTATCTGAATCACTGGAGCAAAGAAAGTAGACATTTTAATTGCTTTTCTTGTCTAATTCTTTATAGAAATCCACAAAGGGTTGAACTACTTTACAGTTCTCCCCAAAGTGCCTACGTGTCTGTTTTTTCTCACAACTCATCCCATATAGACTGTTGGCAATCTCTTAACAGTTCATAGGAAAATGAATTGAAAGTTTACTTTTATTTTGTCTTTCTTTTGTTAGTAATGATTTATAACATGTTCTCATGTAGTTGTTTATAATTTGCAAATCATATTTTGAAAATTATTTTTCTTTTTTTTTTGGCTGAGGCAATTGGGGTTAAGTGACTAGCCCAAGGTCACCCAGCTAGGAAGTGTTAAATATCTGAGACCAGATTTGAACTCAGGTCCTCCTGACATCAGGGGTGGTGCTCTATCCACTAGGCCACTTAGCTGTCCCTTCATATCTTTTTACCACCAGTTTTTAAAGGGAGAAATTCTTCTATTTATTTTTTTACCTGCCTCTAGACTGTGGGCTTGTATCCCAGGAAGAAACATTTTCTAAAAGAGTGTGATTGACATAACACGTTAAGAAGAGAGCTTTGGAAAGCTTTGTCAGGCAAGGAGAAGGATTATTTCAACACATAAGTTTGTTTTTTAATTTGTATTGCTGATTTCATTAATGTATAGTGATTCCAGGACAACTTCTTCCAGTGTACATTGATAGGTTTTATAAAAGTGCTTGGAAAATTGAGAGGTTAAGACTATGGTTCTCAAACTTTTGTTTTCAGTATCTTTATCCTATTAAAAATTATTGAGGATCTTTTCAAAGAGTTTTTGTTTATCTGGATTATATTTATAGACATTTCCCATATTGGAAATAAAAACTATTTTTGAATTTGTAGACCCTCTAAAAGGGTTTCAGAGATCCCCAGGATTCTCTAGACCATACTTTGAGAACTACTGGGTTAAGTGATGTGTATTAACACACTAATATACCTGTCTTTCCACAATTCCTCCAAGAATTGTTATTTCCCTTTTTTGATTATCTTTGCCAATATGATGAGTTTGAAGTGGAACCTCTTGAAATTTGATCTCTATTAGTCACACTTGACAAGTTAGTTGTTGTAAATTATCAGTTTTTTTTAACTGTTAGTGCTGATCTTGAAAAATATACTCTTCCCACAGAAGTCTGTAGATTTATGCTATTCAAATTGACCTAATTTTTTCAGAGTTTCATTCTTTGTGATTCAAGCAGTGTGACTTAGATAGACTATACTTGTGATCAATTTGGTATTCTAGTAGAAATGTTACTCTGTTCTTCTCTCCCCATTCTTCCCATTCCCATAATTACATATAGACCTTGTTTTCTTTTTACCCTTGGATTTCATTTTAATGAGCATTATATAGTGCCATCTTTTGTATCCCCTTCTTTTCTAATTTGGAGGAAATGAGAGATTATGAAATTTATGCTACAAAATGGAATGTTTTAAAATAATATATAATGCAGCTTTCATATGAATAGCAAAAATCAGGTTTACATAGTTTGACCAGAACACTGATTTACTTAATTAGTAAATTAAATTTGTAAATTAGCAGGTACAGTTTTTGTATATTATCCCATGTGAACTGTATATTTATTAAGGACTTGAAGCAGTTACCAAAAAACTTTCAGATTTGGGGTTGTATGTGAGTAATTGTTTCAGATTTCTTCACAAATTAAAGCTTGGAACATTGGGACCAATGTTGGTTGAGTTGTAGTGTGTGAGACACTAATTTTAACTTTTTAAATTAGCTTTATTAATTGTAGCTAGTTTTGCTTTTTAAAATTAGCTTTAACTGTAGCCAGTTTTACTTGATAAGTACTACTTAGAAGCATTTCCTGTGTTTCCACAGTATATTTGCCTTTAACATTGACATGGTACTTTTAAGATCCACAAGTGCCTTGTAACTTGATACAGATTAAATTATATTCCATACAGTATAGTTTGTGTTATGCATTTGTATAGGAAGCTCTGAGTGAGGAAAGTCTTCATCCAATGCAGATTGGAACCTTCTCACTTGTAGTTTAAGCAAATTTCTGGGGACGCTGAAAGGTTAAATAACATATAATATGCAAACTAGTTGGGGCTTGACCCCAGGTCTTCCTGATATCCAAGTCCAGCTCTCCACTATACTTCATTGCCTCTTCAAGTATTGTATTCTGATTTTCAGATTTTTTTTCTCTATGGTTGTTGTCTACAGCTATAGTATTTAATAAGAGAAATGTCCCATTTGTCCCATGATAAAGTTTACCATATTTCCAATATTGTATAATGTAGGCACATGAATCCATTACATACTAACATTATGTATAAAATAAATCTCTCTTGGTTTTTGTCCAAAAGGACTTAATTGCTAGACTTACTTCTTTTTCCTATCATATGTCATATAATTCCTTGTGAAGTTTTAGGGATGCCACTTAACACAGATGGCCATGTATTTAATTTGATATATTTAATTTACCAGACACCTGCTCATCACTCATTCATTCCTATGTAGATAGCATAAAGTAGGAAATCAAAGTACTCAGATGTTTGAAAAAATAATTGTAAGAAAATCTCAAGAAAAAGGACCACTTTTCTATTATCTAAGAAGCAGCTTGGAAAATAAACCCAAGATGTGAATGGTATAAAAACCAAAATATTTGTCATCATGTCAAATTTCACATTCACTTTTAAGTTAATTTTATAGTCTTGATAAATAACTTTTGCATATTTAGCCAAACTAATTTTTATAAAAAATTTACTGATTGTTAAGGTTATAAATTGAAATGCAATAATAAGTCTTTTGTATAATGTGTTAAAGTTTTACAAAGTACTTCTAGCATATTATTCTCATAAATTTGGGGAAACTATGAGGCTTGGGGAAGGGGGTGAATAAAATTTAGAGTTGATAGGGATTTAGAGATCTAGCATAGTTTATTTTCATTTTGCAAATGAGAAAAGAAAATTGCAGAAAGATTATGACTTGTTATAGCATCATTTAAGGCATTTTAAATTGAGTAATTTTTACTTTTTGAGTAACAAGAATACTTGATTTAAAATCAAGAAAAGTCTCCCTCCATTGTTTATTGGTTTAGTTATCCTTGGGTCACTGATTTAATTTCTCTGAGCTGTTAAATGGGGATAATAATACTTTTAGTAATTAACCTCATAGAAATTGTTATTCTAAGGCTTCCTCAGTGGAATAATTTATATCATACACATATAATTTATATCACAGCCTTAAAATTTTATATAAATGTCAGATGCTATTAATAACGATATTATTGTTGTTAATAATACCAATGTTCATTGAAGGTCTCACATGTTACACTATGAAGATGGTTTTTTGAACTTAAGTCCTTTCTAATACCCCAAATCTAACAACATCCATCCCTCACTCAGTAGTATCCATTTCCCATCTCTCTTTTACTCTGGTTGTCCCTAGTACTTGGAATGTACTTCTTTTGCCTTCTAGAGTTCATCTCATCTTCTAAGATACAGGTTAGGTACTATCTTATGTATGAAGTTTTTTCTGATCTGCCAACTACTTGTGGCTTTGTATTTAACTACTTGGTGTATATTAGTTTATATTTACTTTATGCTTATGCTTTATATAATTTTTAAAAAATGTGTCTTCAATAATATAAGCCTTTTGTAGTTATTGTTTCATTCTTTGTGCTTGTATCCCCAACAGCAGGCATAGTACCTGATTTGAACATGGGAAGTGCTTAAGAAATACTAGATTAAGAGATGAAATATTGCATATAAAGAGTAGCAAGAAGGCCAGTATGGCTAAAAAGGGGAGTAAGAGATGAAATATTGCAAATAAAGAGTAGCAAGAAGGCCAGTATGGCTAAAAAGGGGAGACTGGAAAGCTAGATTGAAGTTCACCTTTGATGAACTTTAAATATGAACCAAAAGAGTTCGTATTTGACCTAGAGGCAAAAGGGAAATTGGAATTTGAGGAGGGGGATGGTATGGTCAGACCTGTGCTTTAGGGGTATTCTTTGGATAGCTGTGTGAATAATGAATTGGCAAGAGAAGAGACTTGTGACACGAGACCCATTAATCTATTGCAAAATAGTCTATTTAAGAGGTAATGACGGTATGGTGAATTATGTTTTCTCTGTGAATATAGAGACGGACAGATAAGAGAGATGGTGTGAAAGTAGAAATAAGATTTGACAATGTTTATATATGTGGATGATAGGGAGTGTGAAGTGTTGATAGCAGCTCAGAATTTGTGAACTTGGGTGATTGGAAAGATGGTGCTCTCAGGAGAAAGGGGAATGTTTGAAGAAGATACAGATTTTGATTAAGAAGTTCAGTTTTGAATATGTTGTGTTTAAGAATATTGTGGATATGAGTTCACAGTGTCCATTGGGCAGTTTATGATATTAGACCTCAAGAGAAATAATAGATCTTGGAAGTCACTAAAAGAATAGAGACAAAAAGGACATCACTATGTTGAGGTCCAAATACATTGTGTCCAACTGTTGCTGATCAGACTGATAAGAACTTCAAAGTCTCCATCATAGGTCAGGAACAAATAATGCATATGATTTTCAGAATGGAGATATATTCTGTTTGTACATCACACATTTCTTTTGGGCTACTGTAGTTCTTTTTTGTCTTATAGAACACAGTGTCTTCTTTGATGTGGGCATGCTTTGCTGGACGGTCCTGTACCAGTGTCTCCCATGTCTCACAAGAGTGTCCTTGTAATGCTTTTTCGGACCTCCACTCTGAGTACCTCCCTTGTGATTTTTTTGTAAGGTACTGTTTTAAGCTGTGGCCAGTCCATTGGAGTTTTCTCTGCAGTAGAATGAGTTCTTGGTAGTTTCTTGCCATTTCTCCCAGAGTGGAGAGTATTCAAGAGAAGGTAACCTACTAGAGAGGTTAAAAAAAAAAAGGGCAAATTTTGGCCAGAGACTCATTAATAACTTTGTAGGAAGCAGTTTCAATTGAATAATTTTAGGTCAGAAGTCAGATTACAAAGGGTTGAAAAGTGAATGAGAGGAAAAGACAATCAAAGTAGATAATTTTTTTTTTCTTTATTATTATTTTTTTTTATTAAAGCTTTTTATTTACAAAACATATGCATGGGTAATTTTTCAACATTGACCCTTGCAAAGCCTTCTGTTCCAAATTATCCCCTTTCCCTCCACTCCCTCCCCTAGATGGCAGGTAGTCCAATACATGTTAAATATGTTAAAATACATGTTAAATCCTACATATGTATACATATTTATATAGTTATCTTGCTGCACAAGAAAAAGGGATCAAGAAGGAAGAAAAAAAAACTGAGAGAAAACAAAATGCAAGCAAACAAATAAACAGTAAAAATAATAAAAAATAGTGAGAATGCTATGTTGTGTTCTACACTCAGTTCACTCTTTCTGGGTGTAGATGGCTCTCTTCATCACTGAACAATTGGAACTGGTTTGAATCATCTCATTGTTGAAGAGAGCTATGTCTATCATAATTGATCGTTACATAGTCTTGTTGCCGTGTATAATCTCCTGGTTCTGCTCATTTCACTTAGCATCAGTTCATGTAGGTCTCTCCAAGCCTCTCTGAAATTATCTTGCTGGTCGTTTCTTAACAAAACAATAATATTCCATAACATTCATATACCACAACTTACTCAGCCATTCTCCAGTTGATGGGCATCCACTCAGTTTCCAGTTTCTTGGCACTATAAAAAAGGGCTGCCACAAACATTTTTGCACATGTGAATCCCTTTCTGAAAACCTTTAAAAATCTCTTTGAGATATAAACTCAGTAGAAACACTGCTGGGTCAAAGGGTATGCACAGTTTGATAAATTTTTGAGCATAGTTTCAAACTGTTCTCCAAAATGGCTGGATCTATTCACACCTCCACCAACAATATATCAGTGTCCCAGTTTTCCCACATCCCCTCCAACATTAGTTATTATCTTTTCCTGTCATCTTAACCAATATGAAGGTATATAGTGGTATCTCAGAGTTGTCTTAATTTTCATTTCTCTGATCAATAGTGATTTGGAACACCTTTTCTTTTGGCTAGGATTAATTAAAATTTCTTTATCTGAAAATTGTCTGCTCATATTCTTTGACCACTTATCGATGGAGAATGGCTTGAATTCTTATAAATTTGAGTCAATTCTCTACATATTTTAGAAATGAGGCTTTTATCAGAAGCTTTGACTGTAAAAATGTTTTCCCAGTTTATTGTTTCTCTTCTAATCTTGTCTGCATTAGTTTTGTGATAGTAATGATCTCTAGTTCTTCTTTGATCACAAATTCCTTCCTCCTATACAAATCTGAGACGTAAACTGAGATTAAACAGATGAATTTTGTTATTATTTTTTCTAGGTCAGTAAAAGTTTCTTGGGAGTTTGATTGATATAGCACTAAATAAATAGATTGGTTTAGGTAACTTGATATTTTCCCAATTGTTTAGATCTACTTTATTTGTGTGGAAAGTGTTTAATATTTTTGTTCATATAGTTTCCCTTGGCAGATAGATTCCCAAGTATTTTATACTATTGACAGTGATTTTAAATGGAATTTCTTTTTGTGTCTCTTGCTGTTGAATTTTTTTAGTGATATATAAAAATGCTGATGATTTATGTGGATTTATTTTGTATCCTGCAACTTGGCTAAAGTTGTTGAATATTTCTAATAGTTTTTAGTTATTCCTAAGGTTCTCTAAATATACCATCATATCATCTGCAAAGAGTGATAATTTCCTCATTTCCTCATTACTTAATCTATTTTTCTTCTCTTATTGCCAAAGCTAGCATTTCTAATACAATATTGAATAGTAATGGTGATAGTAGGTAACCTTGTTTCCCCTCTGATCTTACTGGGAATGGTTTCAGTTTATCCCTATTACATATGATGCTTACTGATGGTTTTAAATAGATGCTACTAACTAAGGAAAAGTCCATTTATTTCTATGCTTTCTAGTGTTTTTAATAAGAATGGGTGTTAGATTTTATCTAATGCTTTTTTTGTATCTATTGATATATGGTTTTTGTTAGTTTGGTTATTGATATAGTCAATTATGCTGATAGTTTTCCTAATATTGAACCAGCCCTGTATTCCTGGTATAAATCCTACTTGGTCAGGGTATATTTTCCTACCGATGATTTTCTTTAATCTCTTTGCTAATATTTTATTTAAGATTTTTGCATCAATATTCATTAGGGAGATTGGTCTATAATGTCCTTTCTCTGTTTTTGCCCTGCCTACTTTAGATATCAGTACCATATCTGTATCACAAAAGGAATTTGGTAGGAGTCCTTCCTTTCCTATTTTTTCAGATAGGTTATATAATATTGGAGTTAATTGTTCTTTAAATGTTTATTAGAAGTCACATGTAAATCAATTTGGTCCTGGGGATTTTTTCTTAGGGAGTTGATAGCTTGTTCTATTTCTTTTTCTAAAATGGGATTATTTAAGTAATTTATTTCCTCTTCTGTTAATCTGGGCAATCTATATTTTTGTAGGTATTCCTTCATTTCACTTAGGTTATCAAATTTATTGTCATAAAGTTGGGCAAATAACTCCAAATTATTGCTCTAATATCCTCTTCATTAGTGGAAAGTTCTCCTTTTACAGCTTTGAGACTTAACAATTTGATTTTCCTCCTTTATTTTTCTAATCAAATTAACTAAAGGTTTGTCTATTTTGTTGTTTTTTTCATAAAATCAACTCTTAGTTTTATTTATTCAATGTTTGTTTTTTTACTTTCAATTTTATTAATCTCTCCTTTTATTTTTAGAATTTTCAGTTTGGTATTTGGGGATTTTAAATTTGTTCTTTTTCTAGTTTTTTTTAGTTGTAAGCCTAATTCATCAATTTCTCTTTCTCTATTTTATGCAAGTAAGCATCTAGAGATATAAAATTTCCCCTTATTAACTGCTTTGGCTGCATCCCACAAATTTTGGTATGTTGTCTCATTATTGTCATTATCTTGGATGAAATTATTGATTGTGTCTATGATTTGCTGCTTTCACCCATTCATTCTTTAGGATGAGGTTATTTAGTTTCCAGTTATATTTGGTCTCTTTTTCCCTGGCCTTTTATTAAATGTAATTTTTATTACATTATGATCTGAAAAAAATGCACTTACTATTTCTGCCTTTTTGCATTTGATTTTGAGGTCTTTATGTCCTAATATATGGTCAGTTTTTGCATAGTTTCCATGAACTGCCAAGAAAAAAAGTAAACTACTTTCTATCTTCATTCAATTTTCTCCAAACATCTATCATACTTAACTTTTCTAGTATTCTATTTACATCTTTAACTTCTTTCTTATTTATTTTGTGGTTTGATTTATCTAGTTCTGATGAGCAAGGTTGAGATCTCCCACTATTATAGTTTTGTTGTCTATTTCTTCTTATAGCTCTCTTAACTTCTCCTTTAAGAATTTAGATGGTACACACTTGGTGCATATATGTTTAGTATTGATATTGCTTCATTATGTTATCCTTTAGCAAGATATAATTTCCTTCCTTATCTCTTTTAATTAGATCAATTTTTGCTTTTGCTTGATCTGAGGTCAGGATGGCTATCCCTGCTTTTTTAATTCACCTGAAGCATAATTGTTTCTGCTCCAGCCTTTTACCTTTACTCTGTATGTATCACCCTGCTTTAAATGTGTTTCTTGTAAACAACATATTGCAGGGTCTGGCTTTTAATCCAGTCTCTCTACTTTCACTTTATGGGAGAGTTCACCCTAGTCACATTTATGGTTAAAACTACTAACACTGTATTTCATGCCATCTTATTAACCCCAAATTATACTTTTTTCTTTCCTTTTCCCCTTTCCCTCCTCCCCAGGATTTTACTTATGATCACGACTTGCCTCAAGGAGTCCTTCCCCATTAGAGTCCCTCCCCCTTTCTTATATCTTTTCCTACTATTTCTGCATTCCCTTATTTTTAGTCTAACCCTTCCCTTTCCCCCCTTTTCCCTTCCACTTTTCTATAAGGTGAGAGAAGTTTCTGGGTGAAACTAAATATGTCTGATATTTTCTCTTTGAGCCAAATCTGATGAGAGTAAGGTTCATATAATGTTCATCCCTCTCCCTTTCCCTCAATTGTAATAGGTTTTCTTTTCCTCTTCCTGAGATGTAATTTCCCTCATTTTATCTCCAATTTCCCCTTTTTTTAGTATAATCCCCTTTCCACCTCTAGTTTTGTTTTTATAGTATACAGTAAGATCAAACTATACATGTCCTCTCTATGTATACCCATAACAGAAATACAGTTCTCAAGAGTTCTTTTCTTTAATACTTTTTTATGCTTCTCTTGAGTTCTATATCTGGAGATCATTTTTTTTTTTGTTTTTTTTTTTGTTTAGCTCTGGTTTTTTCATCAGAAATAAATAGAATTCACCTGTTTTGTTGAATGCTTATCTTTTTCCTTGAAAGAAAATGCTCAGTTTAGCAGGGTAATTTTATTTGTGGCTGCATTCCAAGATGCTTTGCCTTTCCGAATATCAGATTCCAGGCCCTGTGATCTTTAAGATGAAAGCTGCTAGGTCCTAGGTAATCCTTATTGTGGCTCCTCAGTATTTGAATTGTTTCTTTCTGGTTGCTTGTAATATTTTTTCCTTGCTCTGATAGTTCTGAAATTTAGCTATAATATTCTTTGGAGTTTTAATTTTGGGTTTTTTTTTCAGGAGGTGTTTGGTGAATTCTTTCAATGGCTATTTTATCTTCTGATTCTGTGATATCTGGGCAGTTGTCTTTGATTTCCTGAAAAATAGTGTCCAGGCTCTTTTTTTTTTAATCATGGTTTTCAGGGAGTCCAATAATCCTTAGATGTTTCTTCTAGATCTATTTTCCAAGTCAGTTGTTTCCCAGTTAGGTATTTTATGGGTTTTTTTTTTTTTTTTTCTATTTTTTCATTTCTTTGGTTTTGCTTGACTGATTCTTCTTGCCTCATTGAGTCATTCATTTCCATTTGTTCAGTTCTCATTTTTAGTGAATTATTTTCTTCATTTACTTTTTTTTTTAACTTCTTTTTGTATTTGTTCAGTTGAATTTTCAAATGAGTTGTTTTGTTCTATGGAATTTTTTTCCATTTCACAAATTCTGCTTCTTTAGAAGTTTTTTTTTTTTTTTTTTTTTAGAAGTTTATTTTCATTTCACAAATTTTGTTTTTGTGGGAGTTGTTTTTTTTTTTTTTCCATTTTGTGAAATCCATCTTTTAATGAGTTATATGCTTTTTCCATTTCACTAAGTATTTTCTGTTGCATTTTCCAGCCCTCTTGCACAGTTTTTATTTCCTTTCCCCATTTTTCTTCTAGCTCTCTTTTAAGAAACTTTTTAGTTTCTTCTAGAAGAGACTTGTATGAGGACCAATTTATATCACCCTTTGGGACTTCATCTGAGATGATCTGCTTTTAGTCTCCTCAGAGTTTGAAATCTGTTCTCTTTCATCATAAAAACTACCTATGGTCAGAGTTCTTTTTCCTTTTTTATTCTATTTACTATTTATATTAGTTGAGGTCTGTTTTTAGGACAAGGGGGATTCTCCAAGCTTCCTCTACAAGCCACAGTGAGCTATGTACTGGGTCAGTGCTGACTCATTCCTGGTGCCAGGGTGTGACCAGGTCCCATGAGATTCTGATGTTTAGGGGTTCACTATTGATCTTTTGTGTTTGTGTTGGATGTTTTATAACTTCTCTGCTGGTCTACTGGCTTGCAATCAAGGCAGAGTAGCCAACACTGCTTTCGATTCCTTCATGGAGCCCATACCTCCCTGGGACTCTGCTGTCTGCACTTGATGTCTGTTTTCAGCCTGCTTGCACTTGGCCTGTCTCCCTCCCAGCTGGATTGAAACAGACCTATTCTGATGATCTTCGAAATTATCTTCTGCTGATAATTTGTTTCACTACCAATATTTGTCGATTTTGCCAGTCCAGAACTAATTCAGAGGCTGAATTTTGTAATTAGTGTGAGAGTCATGGGAGAAAATTCAGAAAGAAGCATGTGTCCCCTCTTCCATCTTGGCTTCTCCCTCCACTCCTGTGCTTTTAAAAGTAGTAGGTAGATTTTTCATCGAGTTTGACTCTTAATGGAAGTTAATGTCAAATGGCTTATATTTCCATAATAAGTGAAACAAGGTCATCTGCTGAAATGAAATGAAAAGATTGTGATTTGGGATCTTGAGGAGAGAGAAAAAGTTTTACAATTGCTGCTTTTGGACAGTGGGATAGATGTCAAGAGAGGAATAAAAGGATTGCTTTGTTCCAGTGAGGGGTTCATTGAAATTAGCTAAGATGAGTTTGTTCTATACCCAGTCAGAAAGTCATGTAATATATTAGGATAAAGTTAGATTTTAAGGCAATGTAATTCCAGAAACAGAATTTATGATGTTATTGAGTGATGCATACATATATACATGTTATCTATCTGTATATGTAAGTGCATGGAAATGTTCATACAAAGAGAGAATGACAGAGAAAGAGACAGTGAGCACTGTTGCATATTTTAAAGCATTTGGGCTTTGCATTTTCCCCATGATATTCTCTTTGTTGTAAGATATATATATAAAGTTACCAATAAACTCATGAATACAATTTATTTTTGGATTAAATAATAAAATGATTTTGTAGTTGTACAATTTATACAACTTAACATGAAAATTTCATTTTGTGTGGTTTGAAAGTAAAATGATTAGGTTTAATTTCAGGTTTTCTTTCATATGTAGATAGCAGTAACAAACCAGTAACATGGGAATGGAAAATAGAATTACTATTCTTTTTTAAAGTAGTATTTTATTTTTCCAAATACGTTTTTTTTATTGTACTTTTTTTCATTTATAACATTTATCTAAGCCTTGCTAAATAAGAATTTACATAAATACATATTTATGTGTATTTATCCATGCAAATAATGTGTCAATATCACTAGGTTTTGTCTCAAAATAGTAACCCTCTCATATTTACTAAGACTTCTTTTCTTCTGAGGGTTAGTGAGTGAGGAATTTTCTTTCCTTTTATTATTGATAAATTTAGCATTGTCAAAGCAGAGACATAGACACAAAATTTAAAATAGAATCCCAGAAATCCACTTAACTAAAAAACAAAAAGTCTACACACACACACACACACACACACACACTCGTAACTAATAGTTTGGGTAACTGTATGCTTTATATTAAAATTAAATTTTTTGATTGAGTTGAATTGAATTGATGTTCTATAACTTCATTGGCACCTGGACTTTACAGTGTGGAAACTTACTCCACCATTTCAAATAGGTCACTCTTCTGTATATCTAAACGTAGCCTTGGATTTTGCTGCAAGCCAGATTAGCATGGATGAGAGAAGTATATTAAATTTCACCTAGGTCTGCTTTTCAACTTTAATCAGACCCTTAATGGTTTTCTTTCAAAATACTAGAAATGTGAAGTATTGTAAATTCTTGATGATTAGCAGTGTCTTGAAATATAGTCCCACTCTGGTTTGTGATACTGTTGAACTAGAAGGGTATTAGAAGGGGAGAGTATGTTGTTGTTTGTATCCAAGTAAATGTTTGTCTCTGAAACTCAAATGCTAATTTTCTTTCCTGTTATGGTTTGGTCATTGGTAGTATGGTTGGGTTAGATAACTTTTATTTTTTTTTTAAATTTGTTATTCTTTTCAGAAATTGGCAGTTAAAATTGAAGAAAGTTAAAATGATAAATTAACTCAGAAAGTGAGTGTCTTGTTTCAGTCTCATTCTTTTGAATCTATGATTTATCATTGCATTCATCAAGAGTTATAAGTCTTTCATGGTTGTTTTTATTTGTAATGATCTCATTGTGTAAATTATTCTAGTTATCATTTTGCTCTGTAGATAGGTTATCCTTGGTTGTAAACCTTTATCTTGTTTTTGCTTCCATTTTGGATAATCCTTTCAAGATCTCATCTCCTTAGAGTAGCAGTTACTATGCCTCTTGATTTTTATTGTAACTCCTTGGTACTTGAACCCATTTTTAGATTCTTGGAGTTTTTTTGGAGGTCCTTCAAGGGAACTTATCTTTCTGCTATAGGTTCTGTTTAGCGTCCTCCTCCTTTCCTTGGGGGGGAGGGGGGGGGAGAGGGGAGGGAGGGGAATGCCTTTACTGCTAAGATCAAGGTCGTCTATTCAATGCTGAGTTCCTAGCATTTCAGGAACTCTTATACTTTTCTCTTGGCATCTATTCTTGGGTTCTATTAAACCTTATCCAGGTTCAGGCTTTCTTAGGTTTAAGCCTGAAAATTGCTCTGGACTTGCCCCAAGGACCCAACATCTTCTTTCAAGCTAGACTGTGGTCTTAGAGAGTGCATCAGCTCAGCTCCAGCTCAATAAGGGAATGCCAAACTGGACTCATCTGGAATGTCCTAAAGGATGAAAATTTCTCTTCCTAATTAGACTCCTAAAACCTTGGGGAAAGCTTGGGCTAGGTCATGCATCTGAGTAGTCAGAGGTGCTAAATGTGCCTTGATCTTCATGTTTCATGGATCTGCTCTTTGCATTCCATATGTGGCTTGGCTGGCTTGAGATCTCTAGAATATTGAGGCTTCCTCTATAGATTCCTGGATTGGGAGAATCTAGAAGTGAGTTTTTTTCTAGCTCATATTGTAGTGATGCATTTCAAAACTCTGAGTTTTTATAAAGGGTCTTGGATCCTCTGTGTCCTAGCATGTTTCCATTTTCTCAATTTTATCACCAACTTTAACTTTTGAAGCATTGAATACAGATAAAATAACCACACACATTGGTCAGTGTTATTTCTTTGTGCCCCTATAACAGCACATGGTGATGTGTTTTGCACATAATAGATGTTCGATAAATACTTGTTTGTCAACAGTAGACAACTGAAATTCTCATTGTTTTAAAGTAAATTTTAGTATTCTATTGCTCATCAGTCTTTTAAAGAATAAATTCTAGTCATTAGTTCTACTTTTTATCATTAACTTAAATAATTTTTTTTCTTTAAACTTCACTTATGACTTTAAATTTTCCTGTGTACTTAGGTACAAGTTTAAGTTAATTATAACTAATGTTGAGGACTCAAGTAAAACAACATAAATATTAAACTTTCAAAAATTATTGGCACATAGGTGCTGCAAGGTAAGCACCTTAGGAAGGAGTTTAGAATGAATGTATTGAAAAATGTTGGTTTTTATAATGATAGGATACAGACTTAATTTTTTTTTTAAATTAGAAATAATTGTTTCATTGGCACATTTTGACACAGGATAAGTTGCTTGTTGTATGCAAAAAAATATGTAGATATAATAATAATAAAAGTTGCATCTTCATTACTACCAGTCTATTTCCTCAAAAACAACCACTACCACTACAACAAAAAAATTCAACTGAGTCTTTTTCTTTACAGCTGGGTTCAAAGTGCAAACATCTGAAAGATATTCATTTTGGCCAGTGTTACAAGATCTCAGATGAAGGAATGATTGTTATAGCTAAGGGCTGTCTGAAGTTGCAGAAAATATACATGCAGGAAAACAAATTTGTAAGTATACATGCTACGTGTTTGATGGAAAACTTTTATATTATTGTGTGTACATTTTTAATTGTGCTGTATTCATAATATTGCTTATTTTTTCTTTGTAAATGAAGCAAATATACTTTAATTCAAAACTAAGAAGCTTTTCAAATATTGATTTATAAAAAAAAAAGCACATAATTTAACAGCTGCTTATATGTAGTACTGTAACATTAAGAGATCACGAGCTACTAAAAGGTCCTTTTGAAAGACACCTTACTATAAACTTATTTGGGTACATGTGGTCAGTTGAAAAACAAAATAAAGATGAAAATGCAAGCCTTGATGCCAAGTATTTTGCTTAACTATACAATTCGGACATATATTGTTGATATTTGACTCAACACTGAAAATTATATTGACATTGCTTGCTTATTAAAACTTTAAGAAAAGTCTCACGTATACATATATTGTATTTAGCTTATACTTTAACATATTTAATATGTATTGGTCAACCTGCTATCTGGGGGAGAGGGAGGGGGAAGAAGGGGGAAAAATTGGAACAAAAGGTTTTGCAGCTGTCAATGTTGAAAAATTACCCATGCATATATCTTGTAAATAAAAAACTAATTAAAAAAAAAAAAGAAAAGTCTCAGAATTTTTGTTACGTTAAGAAAACGATTTGTGGTGTTGAATAAAATATATGGAGATTGACAACATAAAAAATTGTCAATGTTATCCATTAAGTATTCTTAATTGTGGATCTAAAAGGACATATTATTAGTGAATGGATTCTGAAAGAGGCAAGAAAAATAATTACATAACTTTCTTTTGGGTGGGGGCGCTAAGGCAATTGGAGGTTAAGTGACTTGCCCAGGATCACAAGGCAGTGTTAAGTGTCTGAAGCCAGATTTGAACTCAAGTCCTGACTTCTGGGCTGATTCTCTATCCACTGTGCCACCTAGCTGCCCAGTTGCATAATTTTTAACTAAATTTGTGACTAAAAGTGAGGGTATTTTTCACACTTCTAAATGAAAAATTCTAACTCTTAGATATTGTCTTATTTGGCTAAATTTGATAGCTAACTGTAAAATTTTGAAAAACATGGAAAGAACACTAAGATTTAATATATAAAGTGTCGAAAATATTTTATTCTTGGACTCTAAGTAACAATTTGAGTTTTCCCTTCCTGAAGATGATGGAATTTAAATTCCCTTCCTTGTCTTTGCCTTATTCTCACAATATGAAATATGGCAAATATTTTTCTTTCAAAATGTGGTAATATGATCACATTAGAATTCTTTTTGAGATATAAAAGTTTAACATAATTTTTTCTTTTGAGCATTTTGAAAATATTAAAGTTAAGTTCTAAAGTTTTGATTTCTCTTTTGAAGTGTTTTTACCTTAATATAATAGAATGTATATTTGGATATTTGATATTTTTTATTTTACCACTAACTTTTCTTTTAATTTTTAAAAGTAATTTTTTTTTTGGTTTTGAATCAACAAATAGTTACAAGCATCTGTATCAAGTTGGCTTGATGCTATTTTAATTGGTGTCAAATAAAAGTACTTAAGAGATAATGATATTGTAATTTGGCATGCTTGTTTTGAAACAAGTTCACTACTCTTTTCTAGTTTGCTTAAATAAATATATAATATGAGGGAATTTCATTATATTTTTCAGAAGTAGTTATATTGCATATGATTTAAAAACTAATTTTATAACTTGATATATAGAATAAAAGCACAATCTACATTTTTCATAGGTTTGCCTTTAGATGGCAGTATTGTCATTGAATATTTCAATAAAATAGCTTGTGTTTCCATATTATATCAATGAAGAAAAGCAGATGTATGGTTTTAAGTATTTATGTGTATACTAAAGTATGTTATCATTATCCTTCACAAGGTTTTTCTGTGTTTTGTAATTCAAAACACCATCAACTGTAATGTAAAAAGTTTATTGTGTGTGGATCTCAGGAATCACTTTTCTTTGGTTAGAATCATTGATTAAAATAGGGAAGCTTACTCCTGTTTCTATGTGAATTGAAATGGTTTCATTAGGGTGGAATGAGAATTATGATCTAAAATTTTCAGGAGTAAACATTAACAATGATAAAGTAGGATTTGTATCTTTGTAGAAGAGATACTACTTATGGAATTATTTCACGATAATTTTTGAAAAAGATAAATTTTTAAAAGTTCATAGCATTTGCTCTAAAACTGATATGTTGAACTGCATACTCTGGAAGGAGATTGGAAATATTAAGTTGTGCTGAAATATTTATACATTGCATATTTCCCTTTATCCCAATAAGATTTTTGGTCACTTATTTTATACTTTTCATAAAGATATATTTAATTACTTTGATTAGTAATTGTTATTTTAATATTTTATGTTTTAAAACTTTACAATAATAATGTGGTAAAATCTTAGTTAGCCATAACTTAAGAAGCCAAATTTCATTTCTTCACCTTATCTGAAATGATAAGACAGTTGGACTAAATGATCTCTAAGATTCTTTCCAATCCTAATTTAGTGTTTTTATTTTAAAAACAACTTAGGGTACATTCTGTAATCAGCACAATCTCTCTGCTTTATGTGTAACTTTAATATCTTGTAAAATTCTAAATTGTTAAAAAAAAAAAAAGGTGACATGATATTCAGGATAACCTTAATATAAGATAAAATTAGAAAAACAAAGGTCTATAAGCAAAAAGGATTTTCTACATAGTTAAGGCATTCAGTTAACCGGAACACTGAGCACTGGTTAATTTGTCGTCTGGTAGTTATGCATATACACATGCACATATACATGGTATAAATTTTTGTGCTTATTTGAATAATGTTGAAGGCTTTTTTTGGAAATGAGATGGTATATGCATATGGGCATGTATACTATTGATATAATAACATCACATTTAATTAGGTTCATTGACTTTTACTAAGTCATTGCATTTATTAAGTTTGGGAGAGTTCTTATTTTAAGCATTTAAAAATTCTTTATTATTCTTCCAGATTTTGAATTTCACATTTAAGTATTTTTAGTAAGGCAGATATAAAATGTCTGAACATTTAATGACAGAAGGAATCAATCAGTAGGTGGATTTTCAAGCAAGTGAGAATTTAAGAGTAATAAGAATGGCCTTTGGTGATTTAGACTTTTTTTTTTTTGTTTGAGTAACATAGTGTTAAAATACTGTTCTTTATAATACCTTATATTGACATAGCATATTCAGGTTTACAGAGCATATCAGTATCATAGAATCAGAGGTCATTTGGTCCAACTCTCCCTTATTTTACAGATGAGGACACTGAGGCCCAGAATGTTTTAAGTATAGTGATTTGCCCAGGGTCATACAGGTAGGTAAGAAGTGGAAGAGCTGGGTTTGAATCCAAGCTTTCTGAATCAAAATATCCATCTTTTTATACCACATGCTTCTTCTCATTATAATCTGTAATTGTTTTAGAATTGTCACCATTTCATGGATGAGGAAGCAAGCTTAGAGAAACTGACTTGCCAATGATTGCATATCTGAGAAAGGTTGAAAGTATGATTTGAGCTTCATTCTACTGATGTAGAGACTTTTTCCCCCCTATTATGGCATGATCTTATTTGTAAAAAGAATTATTAGATATCTGTCCTTAGTATCTTCTTACTCTGTACTAAAATATTCTTGGGGTCATTTTTGTGTTAATGACCATAAATTCTGTTATATGGCATTCTGTCACTTGAAACTCTGCTAATCAAAGCTAATTAGCTTCTATATCACAGTAATTGAGAAAATAACATGGCAAAAAAAATAGTCTCAGAAGAACAGTATCTTAAAATTCCACAAGATGGTGATGTTTCTTCTTGAAAGTAAAACCAGCTATAGTGCTTTGCCTTTGCCTTTCCTATGCAAAAAGTAAGCTTTTTGGTCATTTAAAAATTAATTTCAGTTTTTTACTTTATCAAATATTGAGCTCCTTTTGTATGCAGAACTCTGACTAGGTTCCTGAGGGTTATATATTGTTTCAATAAGGCAATAGTTACTTCTGTGGTGGAGTGGAAGGACAAAATGTAACACTTCTTGTATACTCAATGCCAAGGTAGCATTTTAAAAATGCTTGTATTACAGAAACATATTATGTCAAGTTACCATTTTTGTTAATCTGAAGGAGAGACACTGCCTACCAACACCATATTCCAAATTTGGTATTCAGACAATCATGAGTTAGTTGTCTCTGGGTAAGTTTTATTACCTCTCCAATTTCTGCTAGATCACCTTTTGGGAGAATCAGTGAGTATTAGTACATTAGTTTTTCTCTTTGTGGTGAAGTCAGCATCTAATTAATCTTATCTTCTTCAGTTGGTGAGAATATTCTTATCCTTCCTCTCTGTATTTTTTAAAGATAAGGGTGTTGGGATATCGCTGTAAGTGTTCTGGGTTACTGATATAGAAGATTTTAATAGTAAGTCAAATTAATTATTAAAAATTCAAATTATCAACTTGTAGAACAGAATAAGCATTTATATAATGTCTCCTCTATGCTAGGCACTCTAGTAAATGCTTAACAAATATCTCATTTCATTTTTACAACAACCCTGCAAAACATGTATTGTTATGACTCTATACTGAAGTGTATTCAAGTATTAAAACTGAGGCACAGAGAAATTAAGTGACTGTCATACAGCTAGTAAATATCTGAGGTTAGATTTGAACTTGGCTCTTCCTAACTCCAAGATTGGTACTCTGTCCACCGATCTGCAACAGTAATTGAACCTACTTATTTGAATTTAATATTCTCTGTACTTATGATATTCCATAGTATTATCCTTTAATGTATTATATAACTCTATAATCTTTTTGAAGTTCTTTTCAGTATCACTTGTGTTGTTCAATTACTTGAAAATGTGTAATTTAGATGTAGTATATTTAGTGATACAATCAAAATAATTTGGCTAATCTTAATTCTTGACTAGAGAATTTACTGTATTACTAAGCTATATTGTATGTATAATACATGGTAAAATATAAAGCAAAAACAGAAATGGCTCATAGAACAGTCTTACTTTGCTGATAATCTTGATTACATCATGAGTTTTCATTTTTTTTGGCTCTGGTGAACAGTCTCAGGATCATAGAATGTTAGAATTGTAACCTTATCTATCAGAAATGCTCAAGGGTGTATAGTGATAAGAATGTTATAAAAATAAGATTGAGCACTTGTAGTTTGACTAGAGGGCTAAATATTTTTAAATGAATGAAAATATTTGAATACAGATGTCATTCTCAATATCTTATTTGCTCTTGCAAACATCATGACACAGATCAGGCTTGGTGTCAGTGGCATCTGAGTTCAAGTTTTGCCTCTTATACATTAGTGGTGGTAATCATGGCCAAGTTCATGCCCCAGGCAACCATATAAATCTCAGATGCCGAGATCTGTATTGGTGGAGATATATCAAGAATTCTCTAAATTGAAGAAATCATAAGTCTAAGTTCCACTATTCCTCTTTTATCCCCCATGTTAGCCAGCTTTTATTAGGGAACATTTTGGGACCATCTATTTTTGTCTGCCTCATGATGAGTTTGAGAGACAGTATTATAAGTTAAAGAAACTGTCCATAGAATCAGAGATATAGAGTTGGAACTTGGAAATCATTTAAAATATGTTCTTTTTAAGTTTTAGTTTATGAAAATCAAGTGACTTAGCTAAAGTTATATAATTAGTGGAAAATACTGGATAGAAGAGGTATTTCCGGAACTAGCACCTAGAATATTTTGATGTTTATAGTGAATATCTTATACATGCTCATTACAACTAGAAGGGATGTTAGAAATCCTTTAGCATAACTCTGATATTTTAGAATGCTAGAGAATGAAGCATTATAAAGTAGTAGCAGTAGAACTAAGATTTAAACCTGTGTCTCAAAATGTTCATGCCACTCTGCCACTAAGCTTTTTTTCTCTGCCCTGCATCATTTAGCATTATTGATGAATGGTGCTTTGCCTGCTCCTTTTTGGCTGTATTATATAGTACCCAAGTTCTTTAAAATGAAAGTACAAGTAAACAAAAAAAAAATTTAGTGGGATTCCTATTTACTTGGGAACATAAGTAATTGTAAAAAAGTTGGTTTTGAATCATAAAACATGATAACTTCATTATTTTGCAAAATCATGTTATGATTTAAAACAAGAAAAAACATCAGATTATCTAGTCTAGCCCCCTTCATTTTATATATGAAGAATCTAAAGTCCTAAAGGTTTATGTCTTGGCTGCAGTAATGTGGCTGGGGCTTGAACTTAAATCTTGACTATACACCTGGTGTTTCTTCCCACTATACTATTTGCTGGTGTTATTTAGTTGTTTTTCAGACTCTTTGTGACCCCTTTTGGGGTTTTCTTGGCAAAAATATTCTCCAGTTAATTTCCAAGAGGAGATGACACACACAGGATAAAGTGATTTGAGCAAGTTCATACAGGTGATGTCTGAGACCACATTTGAACTCAGGCCCTTCTGACTTCTGGCCCAAGGCCACAAGTCACTGGGTTACCTAGCAGCTTTTTTTGCACACTGTAATATAATTTATACTGTGTTTGATTAATTTTAATTAAAATCTGTGCAAGGAACCTAACATTTTCTTTTTGTTTGATAGTTCAAAAAATCCTTTTTTTTAAATTGATTTTTTTAAATTTTCAAAACATATGCAAAGATAATTTTTCCACATTGACCCTTGAAAAACCTTGTGTTCCCATTTTCCCTCACTCTCCCCCTTCCCTAGATGGCATGTAATCCAATATATGTTAAATATGGCAAAAATATATGTTAAATCCAATTTAGGCACACATATTTATACAATTTTCTTACTGCACAAGAAAAATCAGATCAAAAAGTTAAAAAAAAAAAAAAAAAAGAGAGAAAATAAAATCCAGGCAAACCACAACAAAAAGAGTGAAAATACTATGTTGTGATCTACCCTTAATACCTACAGCCTGCTTGGGTATAGTTGCCTCTCTCCAATACAGGTCCATTGGAACTGATCTGAATTAACTCATGGTTGCTGAGAGTCATTTCCATCAGAGTCTAAATCATGAATCCATTTCATCCTTTTCTTGGTATATGGTGTTAGGTGTAGGTCAATGCCTAATTTCTTCCATAGTAGTTTCCAATTTTCCCACCAGTTTTTGTTAAATAGTGAGTTCTTATCCCCAAAGCTGAGGTTTTTGGGTTTGCCAAAACTCTAAATAACTGTAGTAGTCATTGACTTTTTTGTCCTGTGAATCTAACCTATTCCACTGATCTACTATTCTGTTTCTTAGCCAGTACAAAATGGTTTTGATGACTGCTGCTTTACAATATAGTTTTAGGTCTGGTACAGCTAGGCCACCTTCATTTGCAACCAGTGCTGTATCTACTTTTCTTTACTGGGAAGGTAGAGCTATTTTGGAAAGCTCTTTTCAGTAGTATTAGTAGACTACTAATGTCTTTGGTGTCCTTTATCTGTCCAAGCACCTTGCATATTGTTTGTACACAGTAGGTACTTAATAAATGCTTGTTGAATTTGAACACAAAATTTATGAAGAAGGTACATTAGAGCCCTGTTTTTTAAACTGGAATCCTGTAAGTGGATCTGAGGGTGGTGAAATTATGATTTATTATGAGTACATGTTTGGAGATACCTATTTTATATATCTATATACCTGGTTTCAAGTAAAAATTTTTTGGGCAAAAAAAAGGGTCAAAAGTAGAAAAAGTGTAAAAATCCCTGCATTAGAGAATGATTTTGTGTATCTTCCTTCCATACCTCCCCCATTTTTTTTCCTTAACCAAAATCTGTTATATCTATTACAAATAGAAACTGATTTCTGTAGTTGATTTGAGAGTTCAGACATAAGCCTTATAAGAAAATATAATGTTTGAAGCAGTTTTTTTTTTTTTTTTAATTTTTTTTTATTTCATGGATATAAAGAAATGGTTATATAACTGGGAGGAAAACTCGGGACATTTGAGATAGCATTTTAAAAATAAGGTTTTAAGGGTGAAGTTGACCAGTATCTATGCTAAATTATTTCTGGAATGTGAATCAGAAGCTACAGATTTAATATTTGTATGTAAATTAAAACTTTTGATATGCTTCAAGAAGATTTAAATATCTTAAGTGTAAAAAGTGTTATATTATGCTGTGGAATTGCATAATTTTTTCATGTACTTATTTTTGTTGGGTGTGTGTGTATGTGTGTATATATGTAAGGATTGGTAGATGGGGAGACAATACTAGCGTGCCAATGAAGATGATGAGCAATAGTGCAAATAATCTAAAAAAGTGGATAATGCAAAAATGATTTAGAACTATCTTGGGAATTCATTTTCCCTCAACACATTTTAACTCTCTTGGTTTGCTTGTTTTAAGGAGCATTTTTTTTAAAAAGTTTTTTTCTTTGTTACTTTTTTTTTTTTTTAATTACTTATGTTTCTCCTTGTATCCAATTAGATACTGCTCTTCTCCTGGAGCTTATTTTTTTATGATTTTTTTTTTTTTAAATAAAGAAAAGGGTGAAAAATTCATCAAAACCGTTCTGAACATTCGAAAAAAATGTGTATATAATGTTTCATTCCTCTGCAAAGGAATGGAGGTAAATGTCTTCTTTGGGGTAAGCTTGTTTTCAATAATTTTGCAAGATTTCATTTAAAATTTTTTTTTTATGATGCTTCTCTTCCTATTTACATTGTTTTTGTCATTGAATAATACTGTTTGTACTGTTTTTCTGGCTTAGTGTGCCAAGATACCTCATTTTATTGTGCTTTGCTTTATTATATCTCACAGTGCATTTTTTTACAAATTGAAAATTTGTTTTAACTTGCATTTCAGTGCAACTCTGTATTGAACTCCTGATTATTGTTTTGGACCAAGAGAAATTAAAGAATTCATCTTTGAGGCAAGCAGGCAGAAAGTTCTGATAGAGATTGGTTTAGCTTTGTAGTTTCACCCTTTGGGGAAGTGGTCCAATCTGTTATGTCAAAGTTATGTCAAACTCCTGAGATCCACTCTTTGTGGAGGTCTAAAGCAGTCCTCCTTACAAATAGCTCTTTTAGGGTGCTAAGGTTCCTTTCAGGATGCCAGCTAAGGGCATGCATGCCCCAACCTCTTGGTTTGTCCTATTCTGCTGGGTAAGTTCCACTGAGGGACTTGCATTTCTATGCTCTCCCAACTCTCCCAAATTTCTTATTTACCATTCCCAGTGTCTATTGTATCCCTTCACTTTGTTTGTAACATATCCTAAGTAAATCTACTTTTTGCCTAAGAGAAGGGACATTGTGAATTCTTCCCATGGCTGAACTCCAACTTTTGGTGCCTGCCATCATTTGATGCCAAACTCCACATCATAGATTACATCAGTAATAAACTTAATTGATAAATGTTTTGTATGTTCTTACTGCTCCACCAACCAGCTTGTCTTCTGTCTCTCTCCTATTAATTGAGATAAAACAATACTGAAATTAGGTTATTACCCTACAAGGGACTCTTAAATATCTAAGTGATAGGAAGAGTCAGTTGATGTGGTAAACTTCCTTGTTGTCTTATTTTAAGAAATTACGACACTTTCTCTGAAGTGGGAGTAAAGGTACCAGGAGTACTTATATGAAATAGATTTTGAAGAACATAATTGTAAAAGAGTATTATAAAAATGATGTAATAGAGATTTGGTTCATGGCATTGAGAAATTGTCATAGGCATCCATCACAAGTTACAAAGGTTTGCTGTTTTATGTGAAATAGTGCCATGGGCTTGAGCAAATACATTTAGGCAAGGCAGAGTCATAAATGAACGAGCACTTTGCTTTGGGGACATAAATTTTTAAAGTCTCAGGGGCTGAGTAGCGGCAGGATCTAGGGAGTAAGGGAAGGAACCTGGAAGTTGGGGAGAAGTCTGGGAAATATCTAGGAGCAGCCAAATAGAATCTATCTGACTGATCAGGTCCCAGACCTGTCTAAAGATATGTAAATCAGGATAATCTGGGAAAGCTAACTTCTTTTTTGTATGCAATTAAGAGTTTACTTTATGACTGTCTTAACTCTTAATTTATGGTAACCCAGTCTAGGAAAGCTAAGTTTTTATCAGGGTTGTCACAAAGATTGTTGTGATTTCTTTAAAGATATTAACTGATTGGAGACAGGATGGATTATAGACAGTCTAATTAAAGACTCTGACTTCTATTATTTTATACAAATGGAACAGTCTGGAAAACTGACCTGATCTTAGTTGACAAAAGAGCAGATTGGGCCTACTCAAATAATTCCTAAGAATAAGGTAGTTTAGAATTCACATCAGCCCCAATATAGAGCAATACCCTGATCAGATTGTAGCTGTCTACATTAGAGGCAAGACCCTTCACTTGTAAAAAGATTAAAACATACTGAAGGCACAGATAATAATTTACATTTTGTAACAATAATTTTTATTTAAACTATGTGCATTATTTTTTAGACTTAATGCTATTGCCCACTTAGTGGACTATATTGTAGACATAACATATAAATTGGGATATTAAAAATTCATGTGACTCACTTTATTATGATAATAGCTTTATTATAGTGGTCTAGAACCCCCAATATCTCTGAAGTGTGCCTATACTTCATTTTGTGTCACTAGGTAAAATGTATTCTTCAGGCTGGTTATTTCTTACAATATAGTAATATTCATTACATTTATATTACATGAATTTTTTAGACCTTCCCCAGTTGAGTTTGTTTCTAGTTCTTTGCTACTATAAAAAGCTTTGCTTATAAATGTTTTGATGATGTATGTAAAATCTTTCTTTTTGTTAGGAGCCCAAAAAATTTGAACAGATTTGTCACCATTTGAATAATTCCAAATGCTTTCCAGAAAGTTTGTACTGATTTATAGCTTTGATGAGATTGAGGTCTGGAAATGGAAACCAAATGATGAGATTGGTGTATGTACCAAATATTGGAGTTAGGTCATGTGATGAATTTAATAGCCTTTTTTAATTTATGAGAAGAGGTTGTAGACAAAATGAAGAGATAAAATAGACACTAGGAATGTTAAATAGATTTGAGAGAGCATATAGTTAGCAAGAAAAGAGCTTTTAACAATTAACAATAGAAAAGACAAGTTTTCTAGTGTTACAGTTAACCAGGAAAAAGGGAATATGAGATAGAAGTGTGCCATTAACTGGGAGGCTAAATCCATACAGGAGTTGAGTACTCTAAAAAGAGTTGGCTATTATAAGGAGAAAGACATCATGAGGCATGAGGAGGAAAGTGGATGGGAAGAAAGACATCACAAGACAGAATGCTGTGGTGGGCTAACCCAAAAAGGATTCAGCAAAGATGATGTGAACTGTGGGCAGATGGGAAAATTTAACTTTGGGGGTTTGTTTTCTGATTGGATACAGTAAGGTGGGGTTACACTAGATCTCCATAGGAGGTGGTGGGAATTGTAAAGTTGAGGCTGATCCCCATCTGTGACCTTCCCTGCTTGCCTTGGGAAGTAAACCTTATCAGTACTTTTTTTTTTTTTTTTGGCCAACCTTACCTAATTACATAGGACCTCATTCATTACTGTTTTTCTCCTTTAACCATTTATCTATTAGGAAAAGACTCTTGGTCTTATGTAGCTGTGTGTGTGTGTGTGTGTGTGTGTGTGTGTTTGTGTGCAGAGGATAGTTAAGATATATCTGAGAAACTTGATACAAGGATTTTTTATAAAGATTTTTTTTCTCCTTAGTTACCCACATTGTTTATCCTAGATACATTAAATTTATTTTTGCTTTTCTATTTCATATAATCAAAATAACCTATTTTGTGTTTTGTAATTGTCTCTATTCCTTATTAGTATAAGAATTTATCCATTATTCTTAGCTATAAAAAGGATATGATTTGCTTCTCTTCTAATCTTTTATAGTATGACTATTAATATTCAGATTAGATACCTAATTTGAATTTATTGTAGAATATGGTATAAGGTATTGGTGTAAACCTAATTTCTGCAAGACTGCTTTTCAGTTTCTCCAGCAGTTCTTATTTTTAAAGTTAATGCCCTCCCCCCCCAATTAATTATATTTTGGAGTTTTTTGAATACTGAGGTATCATATTGAGTTACTTTTTATTTATTGTTGATAATGCCTTTCATTGAACTCTTTTGTTATTCTTTCCATCCTATTTATTTACAAAAACAGAAAAGCTCTTTTAAGCTGTACTAAATGGATTTAATGATAATTATTTTATATGTTTTGAGGTCTATATAATTTTTCCATCATTCCTCCATTTTTTTCATTATTTCCCTTGAAATTTTAGATCTTTTGTTGTCTCAAATGAAATTTGTCATTGTTTTGTCTGTGTTTTATAAAATATCCCTTTAGTAGTTTGATTAGTATTGCTCCAAGAATGTAAGTCCACACTGGTAATGTTCTCATATTTATTTTATTCTCATAGCCCAGCCATAAGCTTAGAACATTCTTCCAGCTTTTTAGGTTTCCCTATTTTTTTAAGGACAATTTTGTAATTGAATCACTTACAGATATTGATTCTCTTTTGTTAAATGTCTTTCAAATATCCTCTGCATTTTGTAGATATTTTGAATGGGACATCCCTTTCTATTACTGGCTCTTAGATTTTGTTGTTCTGATATTAAAAATGCTATTTTTTTTGTTGATTTATTTTATAGTTAGCATCTTGACTGAAAATTTTAGTTGTTAATTTTTTGTTAATTGCATAGAATTTTTTAGGTTTTTGTTTGTTTTATGTTTTTAGCATAAATGAGTGTTAAATTTTATTGTTGATGTAAAACAGTTTGCCTTATTTTACTATGGGATGTCTAGGTAATGGAGTGGATTAACCGCTGTAATGCAAAACCAAAAAGGTCCGAGTTCAAATTCTATTTTTAAATACAGAATTTTAGTCTACATATAATTGGGAAAACTATAAATATAAAATTATAAAACTAATTATACAAGAATTATGAATAGTTTACTTGGGTTTTCTGGAAGAATTAAAAGAAATAATTCGGGAAGATCTCATGTCTTGCCTTTATCTGCAAGACCTCAAAGTTCACTTTACAAATTTACTTGAATAACATTTTAAATGAAATAAGTTAGATTGGAAGATGTTTGATATAGAATATTCATATAAGTTTAATTTTATGTTGGTCGTTTATTTGCACAAAGATTTGAGTTATTTGGTCTTTCTTGATTTGTCTATATTTTTATTTAAAATAATAGCTAATAATAAAAGGTAACATTTACATAGTGCTTACTATATGCCAGGTATTTTGCTCATTTCTTTACCTTTATATTAGTTTATCTTCTCTACAATCCTGGGAGATAGATTGAAACAGCTGAACAACACAAGAACTAGAAATATATATGTCTATTGATCATGGAAAGTTTAAAGCATGCTATATAAATGTAATAGAATAGTATTAAAATTTACAAAAAATGGAAACACTTGCATGAACTGTTAAAACAGGATAAAATAAACAGTCAGAAAAATTATACAGAATGACTACAATATAAATGAAAATAATGGACCTTAATTATTATTGCATAATTATATTGTTTTTTACAGTACAATGTAATTTTAATTTATAGTTTTCTAAGTCAATAGGCAGTCCATAGGAATCTTCTTTATTTGAATCTGAATTTGATACCATTGTTCTATACTCATAGTCTCCCACCTCAGGAAAAAAAAAAAAAAAGAAAGAGATACAGTTTCTCAAGGTTTTTTCCAGGCCAAGTTTAGTCATTATGATTAAATATAAACATAAAATAAATAAAAATAAATGTAATAATACATTGTATTGTATTTTTATTTATTTTGTTAAACATTATCCAGTTACCTTTTGGATAATTACATTTTAATCTGATTCAGGCCAAAGGAGATGTAGAATATTATATAAGCTATTAGGCAAGATCTATGTGTTTAGTTTTGCTAACTGTCTTTTCCCTCTCTTTATTCCTTGTTAGAAGATATTTTTCACAGAACGGGAGAAGGGGGCATGTTTTGGGAAATTTATGTAATATAAAATTGAAACTAGGTTAAAAGAATAAAATAAAAATTGTTGTAGAAAATCAAGTGGAGAGATTCTGCCAAGAACCCAATCTGTCCTTTTAATTTAAATCAGTATGTATTTTTGAAGCTCCTTGACTTATAGTACAAAGGTAGGAATATTTGAGGATAATGACAAATTTCTGATTTTCACATTTTTTAACATGGAACAAGAATACAGAGTAAAAGCTCACATTATGTAAATTATATAAATGCATTGTTTCCAAATATCATATCAATCCTGCCCAAGTGTTATGAATATTTTTTTTTAAGAATTAAAAAGGAGTAGTCATGGCAGGCACAGAATGTCATTGTCAAAAATGAAATCAACCTTTTTAAAATAGGAAATGACTCATTACTGATGTAGGAGTCATTCCTAAGTAAACTGGCTATATAGTCATTCCATTGACAAACTACAGCAAGCACCAAAATTAGTACGTAATTTGAAGAAAATTAGAAAAATATTTGGCCTTCAATTGAAATAACTTAATTCTAGCCTACGTAAGCAAATTATTGATGATGGAAAATAGAATATGAACAGAAGAAAGGATGTTGACATCAGAATAATTGAATGTAGTAGTTTAATGGACATAATTATTATATCAAGGATACCAAGAAAACCTTGATATATGTTATTCAGCAAATGACTGACTTTACAGATAGCCAGATATACAGCCAAAGGCAGTACCAGTTTCGAATTTTCTTGTGCAGTTGTTTTTCAGTTGTGTACTACTCTTTGTGACCATCTTTAGGATATTCTTGGGAAAGATTCAGAAGTAGTTTGCCATTTTCTTCTCCTGTTTATTTTTCAAATGAAGAAAAAGTCAAACAGGTTAAGTGACTTGTCCAGAATTACACACCTAGTGCGTGTGAGGCCATATTTCAAATCAGGAAGTTGTCTTCTTCATTCCAGGCCCAGTACTCTATTGTGCCATCATTTTATAATACTAGTTTGTAAAGCCATTTAAAAAAAATTAAATCTTCTGTTTCTTACATTATCATAGTTATCCAAGCATCTTTCTCATATAGAATGGGGTGTTGTTATGTTTTACAAAAAAATCTTTGCTGTCTCTCTTTAAAATTTATGCGATTTTTATTGCTTTTGGTATTGAAATAATTGTTGATAGTCTTCCTTACATTGAACTATCCTTGCATACCTGGTATAACTCCTACTTGGTCACAATATATAATCTTTGTGATATATTATAGTAATTTCCGAGGTAGTATTTAATTTTTTTTGCATCAATATTCATTAATGAAATTGATCTGTAATTTTCTTTCTCTTTTTCTGCTCTCCCTGGTTTAGGTACCAGTATCATATTTGTTTCATAAAAGGAGTATAGTAGCTTCTTTTCCTGTTAATCTAAATAATGTATTTAAAATTGGAATTATTTGATGAATTCACTTGAAAAATTTCCTGCTCCTGATGCTTTTTTCTGTGAAAGCTCATTTTTATTGCCTGTTCAATTTCTTTTTTTTTGATATAGGTTTATTTAGCTAAGTTTTATTTCTGTTAATATAGGCAGTTTATGTTTTTACAAGTATTCTTCCATTTCACTGAAATTGTTAAATTTAATGGCATATATAATTGGGGAAAATAATTCCTAATAATTATTTCAATTATTTCCTCTTCTTTACTGATGAATTCAAGCTTTTAGTGCTTTGATTTTCTTCGCTCTTTTTTTTTAAATCCACTAACCATGGTTTATTTTAGTTTTTTTTCCCATAAAACCAACTCCTATTTTATTTTTTAATTCAATCTTTTTTTAAAATTCAATTTTAATATCACTTTTAATTTTTAGGATTTCCAGTTTTTTAATTGAGGATTTTTATTTTATTCTTTTTTTTTTTTTTTAGCTTTTAAAATGTCTTACCCAATTTATTGATCTATTTTTTCTATATTTTATTCATGTAAGCATTTAGTGATAAAAATCGCATTTAGAGATAGAAATCCCATAAATTCTCATTATTATCTTTAGTAAAATTATTTGTTTCTTTGATTTGTTCCTTAACCCATTCCTTATTTAAGATTAGGTTATTTAGTCTCTAATTTTTAATGTGCTTCTTTGGTCCTTTATTGAATGCTATTTATATTGCATTATATTCAGAAAAGGATGATTTTAATATTTTTGCCTTTCTATGTTTTAAGTATAAAGTTTTTGTGGTCTAGTATGTGGTCAGTTTCTGTAAAGGTGCCATATATCACTTAGAAAAAGGGATGTTATTTTAGCTCTTACGTTTCTCAAATCATAATTGCTACCCCTGCTTTTATTTTATTTTTATTTTATATCAACTAAAACATAATAAATTCTTCTCAAGCCCTTCATTTCTATTCTATGTGACTTCTCATTTTTAAATGTCTTTCTTGTAAACGACATAATGTTGGATTTCCATTTAGTGGATAAGTTGTCCCATTCACTTTCATAGTGTTATAATTACTAGTTTTTTATTTCCCTCCCTCTTATTTTTCCTCAGTGTTTATCTTTCTTTTATTTTTTTTTTTGCCTCATCCCTTCACAGAAATCTAATTTACTGCTGACTGCTGCCTCCTCAGTGTATGCACCCTTCTAAAATCCCTCCCTTATGCTTTTCTCTTAGTCTCCTATTTCTTAAACTCCTCACTCTTCTAAGAATTCCCTCCTCTAACCTATCCCCTTGTTGTCCTATTTCTTAGTAAATTAGAAAGTCTTTTATGCCATATTAAATGTGTATAATATTCTCTTAAACTAGGTTAGAGGAAAATAAGGTTCCCATGCTATTTGCCCTTTACCCTATCCTTCCTTCCATTGTAATAGTTCTTCCATTCCATTCTTTCATCCATTCCATGCATCTTCAGTATGAAATAATTAGCTTCATTTTCTTTCTCTCTACTCACTTTTATTATTTCGGGTTATCCCATCATAATCAACTTACCTTCAGGCCTTTTATCTATGAATACTCTTGGATTATTGTAGTAATGACAGTATCATTTTCCTACATTAGAATTAAGCAGTTTAATCATGTCAAATCTCTTGTAATTATTCTTTCATATTTATCTTCTTATAGATCTCCTGAATTATGTAAGTTATTAGTTTCTCCTTACTCACTCCTAATTTTTAATTACTTTCTTTGGTAAGTTTTCTAATATCTTTTTTCTGATTGGTTGACTTTTCTTTTTATAATTTGCATCGTTTTTATTTCTTTTCTTGATTTTTTTCCCTCTCAACTTCATTATTTTTATGTCCTTTTAAAGCTTTCCAAAGAACTCTTTTTGGGCTACTGACCATTTTGCTTTTTTTTTTTTTTGTTTTTTTTTTTTAAGCTTCACCAGAAACTGTTTTGTGTTTTGAGTTTGAACCCTGATCTTCTGTAGCATTATTCTGTAGCATAGCTACTTATGACTGGGTTTTTTTTTTTTGGTTTATTTTTTACTCTTTTTTTTTTTTTAAATAACGTATTTCTTGGCCTTTAACTTTTATGTGAGATTTGGGCTCTATTCCCATGGTGTGGGAGAGAATACCTCTGGTTTCAAGTTTTTCATGCTATTGCTTTCTGCACTCAGTTATCTAGAGGCATTTGACCTCTGGGTCTTCCAGTCATCTACAGTCCTAGGCCAGATGTGATCACTGATCCTTTATGCCTTGGTTTCTACTTCTCTCATCTCCTGACCTAGCAAGCAGTGCCTTTAACATCTCTGAAAAAGTTACTGCCATAAGTATCACCTCCCCACCCTGCTGCCCTGGAGCCAAAATCAGAGAACCTACTGTTCTGTGAATGATCACAATCAACAGTGCTCCTATTCCTCTGCACCCACACTCACTCCCATATGCTTGCTTTTCCTTCCTGGCAGCCCCACCTTGGGACCCTGTTTGTCCTTGTCCACTATCAATGGGAGCATCTTCACAATCTTCTCCAGATTATCTGTTCAGTTGAAAGCCCCTGAAGCAAAGGCTGCCACTGACAAAACTGCCCCCTCAGGGCTTGTTTTTTGTTGACTAAACAATATCTGCTTAGTGGTATCTGCCACACCATTGCCTTGGGAGGTCAGATCTTTCCTAATTTCCTCTTAGATTGTCTTTGGCTGCACAACTGCTTACCCAAACTTTCAATTAGTTTTTCTGCTCCTTATTTATTCTGCTCTGTTATTTGTGGGGGGAATTTGGGAGAACCTGTAAGTTTCCTGCTTATTCCATCTTCTTCCTTCAATCCCCTTCTGTATGATTTCGTGAATAAATCATTGCGGTCTGTTGATGGTGTTTTCTTTAAAATTTTTGAGTTAAAATTCCTTAATGGAATTGGCCTATTGTTTTCTTTCTGTGTTTTATATTTCCAAGTATTAGGTATTAGGGTTGTGTTTTGTGTCATGAAAAGATTCTAGTAAGATTCTTTTTCAGTTTTTGAGACTGATATATGAAATATAGATATTAACTGTCCTTTAAAAGTTTGGTAGGCACACTTCACACCTCTTAGATTCAGTTACTGCTGATACTGGTTTGTTTTCTTCTGGTCCTTTCAGCATAATATGGTTTCCTTTTTCCTTTTTAAATTTTTTTTGGCTGTGGCATTTGGGGCTAAGTGACTTGCCCAGGGTCATACAGCTAGGAAGTGTGTCTCAGACCAGATTTGAACTCAGGTCCTCCTTACTTGAGGGCTGGTGCTCAATCTACTGTACCACCTACCTGCCCCCTTTTTTTAATATTTAAGTTTTTTTGTTCAGCATAATTTCAACCCCTTTTTGGATTCACTGGATACATAGTTATATTCCCCTCTTCCCCATTATTTCTGTTTTATTTTTAAAATGTTTCTTAGGATTTTGTTTTCTTATCTTTAAGGTAGCTCTATTCCCATTGTTTTTTTTTCTCCTTTTACTTGATCCTATCCTTTCATTTTTGTTCCTTTTTGGGGGAGTTTTGCTTATTAGTTCCCTTTTCCCTCCCTCTTTTATCAGGTTATATAATTATTCCTCCCATTTTTTTCTTCTGAGTTAGTCAAGTAGATCCTCCTTTTCCTCTTCTTCCCTTCAATCAGTCCTTTTCTTAAGTTTTTTTCAAATTTCATTTTTTGTACTCCTTTCCAAAAAGTATTTTTCTCTTTCTTCATTATCCATTTTCTTTTTTCTATATACTCCTATCCCCAATTCTCTAAGAGTTCATGATCCCGATAACCCTTTGGTATCTCTCTTTTCTCTCTCTTCCTCCTGCAAAATTTTCAAGGTTTTCACATTTAGGATGTCCCTTCTAGACACTTTCTGCTATTGCCTTGTATAGGTTACTCCATGCTAACATTCAAATAGATAAAATCACAATTCCATTTGAATAAGAATTTTGTTAATGAAGAGCAAGAGTGGGTAATGTAATATTCAGGTGGAAATTAGGACATTCTGTGTCTTGATTGGCATGTACAAGGGAAACATCTCTTTTGGACAGCTTTTTCCTGCTGAACCCTGTTTTGGATCACGGATGGACCAGATGGCCCCCTCTTAATTGATGACAGACACTGTATTCCTTCTGTTGCTCAACAAATGAAATCAATTGTTTGGATTTGGGGAGAACCTTTAGTTTATATTGAACTTCACTAGTAAAGATTTAGAATTGCAAAGTCAGGATTTTCAAATTTGTCTGCCCTAACCTTTCTAATTCTACTTGTTACCTTTTGTCATTATTTTTAAAGACCACTGTGTGTCATTATACCTCAGTTTTGATAACTTTTTTTTGCTTATCTTCTATGGTCCACTAAAGTTTGGAATTTCCTTGAAAGCATGAATAGGAAGGAGTTTCTCCATCTGTGTAAGTTGTATATTCTCAGTATTGTTTTTTCTTCTTTTATTTTGTTTCTGTTTGTGGTTCTTTACCTTTTTGTCTCTTCATGAAAATGACCATTACAATAATTAACTATAGATCCTACTGTTTTTTTTCTTCTTAACCTAATTACAATTCACAGAATTTAAAATTATCTCAGAAGACTCCAGAAACAGTATTAAGTGCCTGTTTTGTGAAGTGTTTGGAATATAGTGAAAATACAGCTATCAAGGACTTTGCATTCTTGTAGGAGAAGACAACATAAACATATAGAAGACTAGAAAATAAGGTATTTTGGAGAAGGAGGAGAGTAGTATTTTGGGTTATCTGAAAAGCTTTTGTGAAGAAGATAGTACATTGAGTTTTGAAAGCAACTAGGAATTCCATTTGATGGAAAAGAGGAGAGAAGACATTTTAGCCATGGGGACAACAGTGAAAGAGACCCAGAGAAGGAAGATAGAGTATGAGAAAGAATAAACCAGCATGGCTGAACTGTATGTGAGGGAGTAATTTATATGTTAGATAACTGGAAAGATAAATGGAGCTTTAAAAGCTAAATGGAGGAAGAGATAGGTAGTCATTGAAGTTCATTAGAGGGAAGGGAGGGATGTGACATGGTTACAACATAGGAAAATCATTTTGGTAGTTTTATGGAAGATGGATTAAGGATGGCATAGATGTTAAGAGATAGGGGAAACAAATTGGTTATTACAATATTTAAGGGGAGAGATGATGAGTTCCAGAATTAAGGTGGTCACTGTGTAAGTGGAGAAAAGGGGACATATTTAAAAGAGGTTGGAGAAATAGAAATAATCTTTGGCAACTGATTGGATAGTCAGAGAAGACATTGAGATTATAAGCCCTAATGACTGGAGGGATTCTTTTTCAGTTTTTTTTTGAGAGAAAATTATGGGAGTAGGGAAAAGGCCTTGAGCTAAATACAGTTTTGTAATAGGACCTTGGACTAGTGAATGTATGTTAGAAGCTGAGTTTAGGAGAAATAGAGAAGACTTTGAAGAAGAATCTTCAGGCCTAGTTACTATTATAGTTTATACTTCTTGGTTATAAGAGAAATAGGATCAAGGATAGTAATTAAAGTCTTTTATGCATTTGTGATGAGACTGATGGATTGATTTTACAAGGTATTTAAAACAAAATGTTACCACAGTGTGGAAAAAAATTTGGACTTATTTCACCTCCCTAAAAGATTAATTAGATAACATTAACAACTACTTATCCTCTTTGCTTGTACTCCCATATATATAAAATTTTTAAAGGTCATCCTAATATGGATTAAAGGTATCCTTTATGAAGGTATTAGTTGGAAAGAAGGGTGTTTTCAAAAGTTGTAATCAGCAATGGACCACATGTTTACCATAGAGGCAGTGAGCTGACATACTATATAGAACACTGGGCTTGATACCTTGAAAACCTTGAATTCAACTTCAGTCTCAGGTTACCATGAGTTGTGTGATCCTGGATAAGTCAGTTAGCCTAACTTCTCTTTGTTTCAGAATCTTCATCTGTGAATTGGAGACAATAATAGTATCTGCTTCACAGGCTTGTTGTGAGGAACAAATGAGACAATATTTGTAAAGTGCTTAGCATATAAAAGATTATATAAATGCTTTTTCCCCCTTTTTCTTCCCAATCTCCCAGCTGACTAAATGATGTGATGTAAAATCATATTGACTTTATTAGGAAAAAGCATTTGATTCTGAACAAGATGTTGCTTTATAAATTCTTTTATAACAAAAGATTTATATATCAAGATCATGAAGTAAACCTTGGAAGACATAACAACGTAAATGATCCCATTCAATGACAGTCTGATGTGATGAGACATAAAACAGGGATATGTTTGCTCACCAGAAAATCAGAAAAAGACAGTGAGTTGGGCCTGGAATTGAAAGAGAAGAAGATTGCTTTTAAGAAATTACAAAGAACTTGTAGTTACACCAAGCTTATCATAGAAGCATAGATTCAGTTTATTATATGAATATTTTACCATGATGCTGTATGGTATTGAGACCTAGTAGTGAGATTATGACCAAAAAACTAAAAATGAAGCTTGTCCAGAGGGTAGTAGAAAGTTACATGGATGGGTTTTGAGTAAATAGCAATATATAACTAATAAGGAATTCTAAACAGATGTAAGCAGTATCAAGAGAAGGTGGAGTGATGATCAGGTAGCAGAGCAAGGGATGACAGGTGAATGCTTAGAATGCTTCTTTAGGATTTAGAAAAATTATTTTGTTAGCTGTGTAGAGGATCGTAAGCTCCTTGAGGCCAGGGATCCTCTTTTGTCTCTATTTGTATGTCCAGAGCTTAATACAGATCTGGTATATGATAGGTAGTTAATAAATGTTGAATTGAACTGGATGGTAGAGATATGAAAGGCAGAGGAACTTGAAAATCTAACACTCTAAATCTCATAGATCTAATATGAAGGTGTCTGACTGAAGGACTTCAAAGGTAAAGTAAGAACCCAGGTGACTTAGGAGCTACCAAACAGGATCCCCTCACCACTCCACCCAGAAAAGCAACAGAAGGTAAATTCTGACCCTGGAAGAAAACTCAGATTCAGGAACTGAAGCTGGAGAGATGAGGAAATCAAAGAAGACACTGGCCAATCTAAACAATTATCGTAAATTTAGAGATTTCTCCTAAAAAAATTGTGTAACAATAATAATTACAAACCATCAATTCAAAGGAAAAAAATCGGTTTTCTACAGGGAACTAGAAGAATAAAAGCAAGAAATAAAATCTAGAAGAAAGAATTGGAAGTTTAAAAGAAAAAATAGCAAAACATACCCAAGCATTGACTTCCCCAACTAAAATATTCCAAACAGAAATCAATGAGATTCTATTAGTATCCCTGTCAATTATAGCTAATTATTGAAGGAGCTTAGTTGTTTTTGTTTGGGGGAGGTTTTTGGTAGGGGCCTACGGGAAGGAGATAATGAATTTTCTTTTGGAAGTATGAATTTGGGATTAATATGGTACATCTAATTAGAAATGTCCATTATAATTGGAAATATGGAAGTAGATCTCAGGAGAGACAAAGTCTATATTGAATAGATCAGAGTGTTGCCTTCAGAGATATGATAGTTGAATCCATAGAAGATAGAAGCTGATGTCACCAAGTGAAATTAATAGGATGAAAGAAGATAACCCAAGACAGCGCCTTCTGACATACTTACAATTTGGAGGTGGGACATGAATGATGAATGAGATTGGGAAGGAGTAGTGAGACTAAAAGGGAACCTGTAAAGATAGGAGTGTCACACTGCCCCAAAGAAAGGATCATATCCAGGAAGACAAAGTGGCCAAATAATGTCAAATGCTTAGGAGAGCTCAATAAGGATGAAGACTTAAAAAGCCATCGGATTTGTCAGTTAAGAAAACATTGGCAACTTTTGAGAGACTCAGTTTCACTTGAATGATGAGATTAGAAGCCAGATTGCAAAGGGTGAGTGAATGAAGAAGAGAGAGAGGAATGGAGGCAATGGATGTTGATAGCTTTTTCCCTGATTATTAAAGTGAGGAAAGATAAAGAATGATAATATGAGGGGGAATGGTAGGGTTTATCAGTAAATTGTCTGTTTAGGGAAAGGGACATGTTTGTAAGTACGGGAGGTGGTGCTGGGGGACCTTGAAGATTAGTGACAAAGAATAGATAATGATGGGAGCAACCTGTTGGACAAAACGGGATTGGATCAAGAAGACTTGTAGATAGGTTGCCCTTGGTGAGGAGAAAGGTTACTTCTTCAGACACTGGAATAAGGAAGGAAAGAATGGGGGTTGATATTCACAAATGTGAGTTTAGAGTTGAGAATAGAAGGCGTTTGGACTAGAGAGGGAGGATGGATTTTTGTGAAAGGATTTTATTTTTTTAGTAAGATATGAGGCTGTCCCATAATAATTAATAATTGCTAACATTTATCTAATGTAATCCTTTAAGGTGGCAAAAAGCTTCAATCATGTTATCCCATTTGATCACTTTTGTGCTCTGTTTGTTTATTTAGTATGTTGATACATTGTTAAATAAACTTTTTCAAGTTTCACATCCATTTGCTCTCTTGAACTAATACATTCTTTGACTTTAAAGACCAGGATATTTCTTTTATTCTTTCATTCAGAGGTAGAGTGTTGTTCAAGAAATGTTAATAACTAATATCAATATCTTTCTAACATTACAATATTGATATCTATCTGGAAATATTTCAAGAAAATGTTATCTATACCCGATTTATAGTAGGGGAAAAAGGAATAGTGATTTCCAATATTGTAAGAATTAAAAAAAAGAATATTTTTGAAAATCAATCAGTTGATCAGAAGGTATTTAGAAAAGTTATTTTGAGTCTAACTCTGTGCTAGAGAAATGTACATTTCAATTAAAAATCATAAATGTGTTCTTTTAATAAAATTTTAGTTTTATAACTATATTCTTTCCCTTAATTCTTCTTTCCCCATGTACACAGTAGTATAACATAGTAATGGCATGAAGAAAATTTGTTTTAATCAACAACTTGATTTTTAAAGTTTATTTTAAAACTTTTAAGTTCTCTGAGATATAGGGACTATGTTTTACATATGTAAATACAAATTTTACGTTTGAATATATATTAAGTGCTTAATAGATGCTTATGGATTGATTACTGGGATGTACTTAACTAAACATTGTACTTTGTATCCTTTTTCCACCACTTTCCTACTTCTTAGCAATTCTGACTAAAGAATATCATGTTTTAAGCAATCTTACTTTCTTTCCTCCTTGATTACTTCCATTTTCTATCCCCTAGCCTAAAGTTTTGGGTGTAGACAAATGCTTATGTCACGTGATGGGTTATAAAAATATGCTTATAG
The DNA here is from genome assembly GCF_902635505.1 of Sarcophilus harrisii. Taxonomy (NCBI): domain Eukaryota; kingdom Metazoa; phylum Chordata; class Mammalia; order Dasyuromorphia; family Dasyuridae; genus Sarcophilus; species Sarcophilus harrisii. The sequence continues at coordinate 203,231,977 of NC_045426.1, forward strand.
TGATTTAAAAATATATCTTCTCTTTTCTATTTTGAAAAGATAGTTTAAAAAACTTTTCTATGTGATCGTTTCTTTCATAACATTTTGCCTTTTCTAACAATGAATATTCAACAAATTGGTATAATTTGAATTGCAAGAAAGATAGTGCTCAGATTCTATGACCATTCTTTTGTTTATTTTTTCTGGAAGTCTCATCGAAATGCACTATTAAAACAGGAAGAGAATTCATTTATAGAATGTTGGTATAGTATTTTTAAAATAATTACATTTTTCTTTATTATTTTATTATGAATTTAATGGAGTCAATAAACAAACATTTTTACATACAGAAACAGTTTTATATATAAAACTATGAATCTATATATCACACAAAGTTTTTTTTTTAAAAAAGTCTATATTGAATTTAGAACTTAGCATTAATACTATCTTGATTATCTATTTCTGAAATTCCTTCAGTTCCCTTTTGTGTATTTAAATAATATTTCATTGAAGCTCCATTCTTTTGTATTTTGTGGAACTTATCACTGTTTTCTCAATACTACTTCACTCTTATTCTTTCTTCAAAATAAAATCCTTCCCTTTTAACAAATAAATGTAGTTTAACAAAAATTCATACATTGGTCTAGAAACATGTTTGGAAACAAATGACTCTTTGCACACCTAATCTGTCACTTCTTAGCTTTGGAAGTAGGAAATATGTTTCATCTCCAGTATTCTACAGACATTTCATTGACCAGAGATGGTTATTTCCATTATTATGTCAGTTGGCCCAATGCCAAAAAAAATTGGCACCTTTTATAGGTTTTGAAATATTTGGTAGTTTTTTTGAATGAAAAAAATAGAAGAATGTGTTTCTGATTCCCATTTAGGAGAGATTATATTTAATTAGCTCATAGAACTGTCTACTAAACAGTGTCAGTTTTATCTTATGAATACCTATAAAATTTGAGGAACCATCATTCTTTGAACTGAATGAACTGCAAATGTATTTAAGTTTAGTGGAACAAAAATCTTCAGGATTTTATTTATTGCTAAAATATAGCTTACCATCTGGCCTTTGTTGGCTTCATAGCAGAAATACAGCACATTATGACCTTTTTTTCCCCTCAGGACAGAAGATTTAAACAAACTTTCTATTGGACTTGTTGAATATGTATTTCATAGTAACCCCCATGAAATGCACACCATTTTAGGGGATGAAGAATCAGAGATAAAAGATAGACATTCAAGAAGGCTTGGTTTCACAGTTGATGTATAATCCTTTCTGTTGTCATTGGTACCCTAACCCGATACCCACCAGAACAAAAGGAACTGAATTAGAAATTGTGGGAGCTAGGGACTCTTCTCTTGGCAGCACATCTCAAGGCCCATAGGCATTGTCAGGTCTCAGTTTGATGCTCTTTATTCTTTCTGACAGATGTGAGGTAGGGTCTGTGAGGGGAAAGTCATTACTAGAGAGAGGGCAGTGTCAGATCAAAAGTAACCAGTGATCAAACAAGGTAAAGGGCTGTGGAAAATAAGCTCTCTTTCTGGCTTTGACACCTGTCTGATCACTGAGGGGAATAGTTCTTGTGTGTCAGGAAGAAGTTGATTTTCTTTGATGTACAGTTGAATAAGAAGTAGAAATGGAAGCTTAACTGGAATATAGAAAGTGTTGATTTCCTAGTATTTTGAGTAACCAACTCACTATTTTTACTTTAATCAGAGGTTCCAGAAAGGATTCCATTTGTGAGGCAAATATATCTATATTTACATTTGCTGTTGTCAGTAATCAAAAGTAATAATAAGGTAATAGTTAATAAACAAATTTCTATGTTGTTTGACTGACTTTAGAAAGAACTGAATGATTTGTTACAGTTATCTGAGAGAACATTCTTACTGTATTAGCTATGATTCACTAAATAGAATAATTTTTGTTAATCTATATTCTTTCTGTTAAAACTTACAAAATTTAAACAAAATTCTGGTAACGTTTTGTCTTCATATTTTGCGTGTGATTTCTTGTCATTGTCCTTTAAACTACATGGTTGGAAAAGTACAGGAAAAATACAGCAGTTGTGTCTTTGTTTAATTTTGTAATAAATTTGAATTTGAGCCATTTAAAAAAATTAACTTTCAGATGTTGTTACTGTGTTCATGTAGGAAGGAAGGATTCTGATATTAATAAGTAATATTAATTGCTTAATATTAGCAATGGCGAATAACATTTGGGAAGTTCAAATGATTGATTTTCAATGCAAACTCTTAGGTAATTAAATATTTTGAAAATTTAACCATATATATATATACATATATATGTGTGTGTGTGTGTGTGTGTGCGTGTGTCTTATAAAAAGAGGTCTGAGCATTAGTTTTTAAAAATGATTTTGTGTTTTTCTTAAGATTTTTTTCTGTGTCTATTCACTAATTTTTACATGAACTGCCAGAATTTTAGTGACCACCATGTCATTGGGAATTGAAGTACTTATTTATTCCTTTTTTGTTATTTTTGAAGTGCCATTTCAGATCTATTTTCTTCATGTCAAAATATGTAACTATTATGTAATATATACACATACACACATCCAGGCACCAAATAGATGGTCAATATGTAGAAAAATAATTTCAGATAAAATCTTTAACTTGTTCTTATGAGGTCTATTTATTTGTTTTTGCAAATATTATCTAGTGAAATTCCAGAATTAACATTTATTTCAGAAATATTTTAATTTCATGTGTGTTTTATTTTCAACCAAATTACACTTAAAGAACTGTGAGAACTGTGTAGATTTGTTTCATTTTTGTTTTCCCTTTGTATTTCTAGGGCCTAGCACAAAGTAGATACTTAAACAAATGCTTGTTGCTGAATGAATTTTGATATCCTTGGTAACATTAGTTTAGAAGGCTATGTTAGTTACAGTCATATTTTAAATAAAAATAATAGGTAGGTGTTATACTACTTGAAAACAAAGTATTTTATACTGAAATAGGATTGTTCCAGATAATTTATTTTAAAGTTTTTTGAAAAGATAGAAGAAACTACTTAAAATAACTATTTGTTCTCTGTATAATTTTCTTAGCTTGATTTCATATTAGCAGTCATAATCTTTTTCGTGTTTCTCAAGGATGTGGCAGTATAATGATGACTATGAGCTTTTCAGAGTTTTTTAAAAGTGTTGTGTGTATATTTGACACATTTTAAAAAACCTCATAATTGGAAAAACAAAAGTTAAATTTCAGTTAGAAGTTAGTAAAATAAAGATATGTTTTCCCCTATCCTAGTTCATATCTCCTTGAAATCTATTCTCTTATCCTTTGGGGTCTGTGAAACTCACATTAAGAATCCCTATTTTAATAGATGATGATCCTATCCATGACACTATAAAGTGGGAATCAAGATGCAAAGTTGGCATTATTCCTGTTGAGTTTAGAAAATAATCTTCCCTTGATTATTGGTCTTTTGAGGGACAACTGACTTTGCAATCTTTCTTGGGGATAGAGGGCCAAAGATTGGCTTCTGTTTTAAAAGTAAGAATGAAATAAAAGAAAAACTGCTAATGTATTTTAGGAAATTTTTCTTTTCCTAAAGGAAAAATAAAAATTTGGTTTCTATTAAATTAGTTGTTCTAAAAACTGACTAGTCATTTATTCATAATCATTATTGTGGTTATTATAATATTAATGTTATAGGGAAAGATTATTTTCTACAAGATAATTTTAAGCAGCAGATAATTTAGATTGGCATCCCATAAAACTTTTAACTTAAAAATTATGAGTGTAGACATACACTGCTCAGCCTCATACTCTCATATTTAAAAAATCTTAAAAATAATGGACAGAAAAATTATATTTTAAACTTTTAAGTTTTTGTCTACCAGGTTTATTCTAGACACACCTTCTTAAATGAAAATAAATTTCAAACCTTTAAATTATTTTTCTTGTTAGATATATTAGTTTATTTTGTTATATTTATGTTTCAGCCATTGTTCAGTTTCCAAAATGGATTCTGTTAAGTAATTTACTTATTACTCTATCTGTAAGAAGTTAGTCAAATAAATTAATATTGCTTTTGGAAAATGAAACTCAAAGGAATCTTTAATCTTTTATTAATATATTTTTTCTTTTTGCCCTTTAAAGTTCGCAATTGTGAAATTTTGCATTCTCTTAACTCTTAATTAAAAATATTGGAATTAATTAGCAAACAGTTTTAAAATTAAATATTATATGCAAATTTATTTCAAAATTTACCCTTAATCTCTTAATTAACAAATCTGTTCTCAGTACTCGGAGAAGTACTGACTTCTCTGCCACCTTTGATATGGTCAGTTCTCTTTTTTTTCTCAGGACCCTGGTAATCTTGTTTGCTGGCTTTTCATCCAGTCATGCCCACTAACCGTAGAGGGCTCACAGGGTTCTGTACTTGGTGAAGTTGGCTGCTATAAAATTCATTATCTAATGAGTAAACTAATGAACTCATCTTTTCCCCAACTTTTCTCTTTTACTTTTATGGGTACCACCATTGTTCTAGTCCCCCCAACTTCCTAAATGATGCTTGATCCTTGACTCTTCACTTTCACTCTCAACATCCAATCTTTTGCTAAGACTTGTCTTTCAGGTCTCTCCCATGTGCCTCCTTCTCTCCTGGCACTGCCACCACCCTGATGCAGGCAGGCCCTCATCATCTCATGCCATGACTATTGTCAGTGCTAGCAAGTCAGTCTCCCTGCTGCAAGATTCTTGCTGATCCCCCACTCAGCTGTCAGAGTTCAAGTCTGATCGTGTTTTTGCCACTCTCTCAAAAAAGCTTCTGTGATTCCTATTACCTCAGGAATCAAATTTAAATTCTCTGTTTGTTGCCCAGAACCCTTTATAAACTGTCTGGTCCCCTTCGCTTAACACACTCCTTCAGGTAGTTCCATGAGTAAGAAACTATCTCCTGGCTATGGACATTTTCCCTGACCCTATCTCATGCATGGTATGCTCTTCCTCCACATTTTATGCTTCCCTGGCCTCCTTCAAGTTCCAGAAAAAAGTCTCACCTTTTATATGAAGTGTTACTAAACCCCCTTAATTCTAACACCTTCCCTTTGTTAATTATTTTTCTATTTATCCTGTATATAACTTGTTTATACATAGTTGTTTGAATGTTGTCTTCTCCATTCTCCTCCTAAGTAGGAAGAACAGTCTTTTATCTTTCTTTGTATTCTCAGTTCTTAAGGCCAGTGCCTGGTACCTAGTAGTTTTTGTAGAATATAGTGTTGAATTCTGTTCAACTGATAAAGAAGCAGAACACTAATGGCTTTATTAGAATGTGACAGAATTTTTCTGCAATGCTCTTTAGCTAATGCAAATTAGATTTTGGGGGGAAATATAAATTTAGGAAAGCCTACTTTAACATGGATTTCAGGGGACATTAAATTCACTGCATTTTAATGTAATGGAATGAAATAGTGTATAGAAATTACAGTTAGTTATAGAAAGTTTGAGTTACATTCTCCAGCCTATCACTTTTACAAAAGTATATGGGGGACTTAGAATTGCTTAGGTAATTGGCAATAAATAGTACACATAGTAGAAAGACATGGAAGGGGATACATTTTATTACTTTTCCTTTTTTGCTGGCTTTTTTTTTTTTTTTTTAAAGAATTCCCTTGCTTTGCCTTTGGTCACATGTTCTTCCATCCAGAAAAATGAAAAGAGTAACTTAATGTTCTAATAGTTACAGAGTTATTAGTCAGTAAACATCTATTAAGCTCCTTTATTATGCTAGGTACTGAGCTAAACACTAAGGATACAAATTTTAAAAAATAACACCTGCCTTCAAGAAACTTACAGTCAAATGAGGGAAGACAATATACAAGAGGAAGCTTAAAAATGGGGCAATAAGGCAGGACAGAAAGCTTGGAAGGGCATGATGTTTGTGGAATCAAAACCAAGAACAGATGTGGAAAATGAAGAAATAGAGAATCTTCGAAGGCTGAAGGATAATTGATATACACAGAAAAGAATGGTACTATAAAGTAATAGAATAGTTCTACAATCCAAAGATATATGTGTATATATTTATATCTAGTGGTTGGTTGTTGTCCTTCATTCTCACTATGTTACAGTTGAATTACAGTGTCTTCTACTGTGGCTGATCAGACCAATACAAGTTTGGAATGCTCTGCCACAGTTTGGACACAAATAATACTTCCTATGAATGTTCAGAGTGAACTTTGGTCATCTTGCATTTTTTTCTGAGCTAATTCAATTCTGGTTTGCTCATAGAACACAACATCTTCTGATGAAGGCATGCCATGCTGGGTGGTCTTGTGCCAATATCTCCCATATCATAAAATAAATGTTAAAGTTCTTAAGAGAAATCTTGAGAGTTTCCTTGTATATTTATTTAATGCTTTATCTTGTGAACACTTACCTTTTATAAATCTTTTTGACAAGCGTGTGTGTGTGTGTGTGTGTGTGTGTGTGTGTATGTGAGAAATTATCTCTAGTTCTTCCTAAATACTGTATCTTTGGGTTTTCTTTTTCCCTATCCCTTTTTTGTGGTTTCTGATGCGGTTTATCTCTTTACCTGTGTTTTACCCATCAAAGATCTTTGGAAGCTCTGTTTTTTAAAGGGTAAAATACAGACTCTTTATCCTGGCATATAAGGACTTCACCAGTCTGGTTTCATCTTATCTTTCCAATACTTTTAAAATACTTTTCTTCTCAAACTTTTAAATAGTGCAGTCTATCTGAACTACTTTAACATCCCATTTCCTCTCTGTGTCTTTATACAGGCCATTGTTACATCTGGAATACAATTTTTCATTTCTACCCCCTATTTGTGTTTTATATTGTGAAATTTTCTATGATGACCTCAGATGGTGGTATTTTTTGTCTCCCCAAGTTATTTTAGTTATATTTCTTTGCATATATATATATTTTATTCCTTCAGTAGACTAACAGATCTAATAAAAAGTGTTTGACTTTAAGATAACCCCAATATCTAGCCTGCAGTGCTCAATGCATGTTAATTGTTTTAAATTGCTTTTTAAGAATGCCTTCCATCTCTTGCTTCCTTCCCCTTATACTGGCAAATCTCCCATATACTATACGCCGAAAGTAAGTTGCCTCAAAAGAAAGGGGTTCCTTCTTTATGCAGGTTGTCAAGCAAAAATTGGACAACCGCCATTTGTTACAATGGGAATATTTTTGTTATGTAGGCTAGATCAGATGATTATTGTGGTATCTTCCAGCTCTCAGATTATGTGATTTGAAGAATAGCTTTCTCTTGTATAATCCCTAACTTCTTTCAAAGCACAACTTAATTGTCTTCTACTGTAGCCCTTTTCTGATTCCCCTCAGTTGTTAGTGTTAGTGATATATTTTTTATTGGCTTATTTATGTGTATTTTGTTCCTCTGCCCCAATAGGATGTAAACTGTGTTTACAAAGAGACTAGTCTCTTTTCCTCTTCCTTTTGCTTCTACTGTCATTTAATTTACATGCTAGGAACTTAAGAGATGCTTGTTAAATTGAATCCTTTTTAAGATTCACAGCATAGAGATAGGAAAGCTTCATCCCTTTTTAAGTCTCCTGAGTTTCTCCTGAATGTTAAAGTTTTAGGATTTAACACCTTAAGACATATTGATCACTAGTGTACATTGTAACTAATTTCTGATGTTTCAATACTCATTATTAAGCCATTTGATTATAAATATTTAATTACTAACATTTATATAGTGATGGAAGTTTTATAAACACTTCATATACCATATCACTTTCGATTCTCACAACTCTTACCATTTCATAGATAAGGAAATTGAGACTCAAGATTGTGATTTGTGGAAAGAGTTGTGGCAGTTATATTGGGTATGAAGAATTGGAAGCATTTCATTCTCTACTGGGGAAGAAGGATGCATACATCTACAAGTTTTTAGACTTTTTTTTAAAATAATACAAATAATAATACAAAGCTATATGAGAATTACAAAGATGCAACTCAAATGATCATGTAAAGCATACAATTTTAAATGCACTGTTATGAAGTTTTTTCCTTGTTCAAATTTTAAACGTCTTTATGCCTGTACCTGGAATTATTTCTTTATACTGCTTACTTTGAATTTACCTTTTCCTTTTCTGTATAGTAATTTAACATCAGTCTAATTGTACTACTTATAATTGACAGGTCTACTGAATCACAGTATGTCAATAGGAAACAATCTAGTCCAATCTTGTCCCAAAATGAATTTTTTTTTTTTTTACATGATTCCTGCTTTTCTGCTTTAAGAGCTTTGATACAAAAAATCAAACCAAAAAAACCCAAAACTTTAGTGATTAGAATTCAATTACGTACAAATACAGCTTCTTCCACTTTTATTGTTCCAATTTCAGTGTATATCCTGCTAAAGCAAATACTTCTTCCACTTTATATAGCTTTGATTATTAGAAATCTTTTCCTTTTTCTTGAAAGTTGGAACTTGTAAGGAAAAGAAATTCCTTTTCTCATGTGGGTATGGGGTACAGTTTTAGCAAAACAAGAGACGACAATTCTCTTATAGAATATGTGAGGAAAACAGTTAAGAGAAGAAGGCTGTTTTAAATAACTTTTTAAAAAATTGCTTTCAAAATCATCATAGCAAAAACTAATCAGTTATGGGAAATTGCCATCTGTTTATAAGTATTTTTATCCTCATTGTAGTTTTTTGAAGAAAACAAAACAGCCAAATTTTTTTTTGCATACCATTTTTTCATTTTTTTTCCCTTGAAAAAGCAGTTTATGGCTACTGGTAGATTGGAGAAAATTAAAAAAAAAAAAATCCACCATCTCTTCTTTTGCCTTTCAAACTGAATGCAAAATATCATAATTACTTATCTCATCAGCTTTGTCAACATTTGAAATTCATTTCTGTCATTTAAGAATTTTTTTTTCCCCCTAGAAATTTGTACCATTTCAGAAACAGGTTTAAAAGAGCATAGAGCTAACTTGCTCTTGGCTGGTATCACTCTACCCTTGAATCTCTAGTCCCCTTATCTTATTGCTGAACATGATCCAAAACATGGATTACTTCTATCATCTACTACTTTTGCTTCTCCTAAATGAAATAGAGCTAGAGAAGGTCATGAAACCAGAATGATCAAATAATCTACACATTTCTGTTGTATAATCTCAACTGGGCCTTCATACCAACAAGCCTACCCTTTTTTACTGTTCTGTAAATCATCAACTGTTGGGTTTTTCACAGCCGTTAGGGATCAATTAGTGACATTGAAGTCAAATCACTAAGCATTTGTAAAGCAGTTATTGGCACACAGTACACGTAGCACAGAACAAAGAACAATATAGCCAGTTCATAGATGTTTGCACATACTATTTGCTTAATAAATGTTTATTGAAAAGTCAGATCTAACCAATTGGAAAAATATTAAATGCTCTTGGATAGGACAAGCAAATATAATAAAGGTGACAATACTACCTAATCTATTTAGTGCTATCAGACTTCCAAAAAACTATTTTAATGACCTAGAAAAAATAACAAAGTTCATATGGAAAAACAAAAGGTCAAGAATTTCAAGGGAACTAATGAAAAAAAAAATCAAATGAAGGTGGCCTAGCTGTACCAGATTTAAAATTATATTATAAAGCAGCAGTTACCAAAACCATTTGGTATTGGCTAAGAAATAGACTAGTTGATCACTGGAATAGATTAGTTTCAAAGGAAAAAATAGTCAATAACTTTAATAATCTAGTGTTTGACAAACCCAAAGTCCCCAACTTTTGGGATAAAAATGCATTGTTTGACAAAAGTGCTGGGAAAATTGGAAATTAGTATGGCAGAAACTAGGCATTGACCCACACTTAACACCGTACACCAAGATAAGGTCAAAATGGGTTCATGACTTAGGCATAAAGAATGAGATTATAAATAAATCAGAAGAACATAGGATAGTTTACTTCTCAGACCTGTGGAGGAGGAAGGAATTTATGACCAAAGAAGAACTAGAAATCATTATTGATCACAAAATAGAAAATTTTGATTAAATCAAATTGTAAAGTTTTTGTACAAACAAAACTAATGCAGACAAGATTAGAAGGGAAGCAATAAATTGGGAAAACATTTTTATAGTTAAAGGTTCTGATAAAGGCCTCATTTTCAAAATATGTAATTGACTCTAATTTAAAGAAATCAAGCCATTCTCCAATTGATAAATGGTCAAAGTATATGAACAGACAATTTTCAGATGAAAAATTTCAGATGAAATTGAAACTATTTCTAGCCATATAAAAAGATGCTCCAAGTCATTATTAATCGGAGAAATGCAAATTAAGACAACTCTGAGACACCACTATACACTTCAGATTGGATAGAATGATAGGGAAAGATAATGTGGAATGTTGGAGGGGATGTGAGAAAACTGGGACACTTATACATTGTTGGTGGAATTGTGAACACATCCAGCCATTCTGGAAAGCAATTTGGAACTATGCTCAAAAATTTCTCAAACTGTGCATACCCTTTGGTCCAACAGTGTTACTACTGGGTTTATATCCCAAAGAGATCTTAAAGAAGGGAAAGGGCTCTATATGTGCAAAAATATTTGTGGCAGCCCTCTTTGTAGTGGCCAGAAACTGGAAACTGAGTGGATGCCCCTCAATTGGAGAATGGCTAAATAAATTGTGGTATATGAATGTTATGGAATATTACTGTTATGTAAGAAATGCCCAACAGGATGATTTCAAAAAGACCTGGAGAGACTTACATGAACTGATATTGAATGGAATGAGCAGGGCCAGGATATCATTATATACTTCAACAACAGTACTATATGATGATTATTTCTGATGGACATGGCCTCTTCAACAATGAGATGAAACAGATCAGCTCCAATAGAACAGTAATGAATTGAACCAGCTACACCCAGCAAAAGAACTCAGGGAAATGAGTGTGAACCACTACATAGAATTCCCAATCCCTCTATTTTTGTCTGCCTGCATTTTTGATTTCCTTCACAGGTTAATTGTACAATATTTCAAAGTCTGATTCTTTTTGTGCAGCAAAATAACTGTATGAACATGTATTTATTGTATTTAATATTGTATTTAACATATATTTCAACATATTTAACATGTAATGGTCTACGTGCCATCTGGGGGAGGAGGTGGGAGAAAGGTGGGGAAAAATTGGAACAAGAGGTTTTGCAACTGTCAATGCTGAAAAATTACCCATGCATACACCGTATAAATAAAAAGCTATAATAAAAAAAAAAAAGAGAGGGGGAAAAAATAAATGTTTATTGATTTGACTTCCTGACCTTACTACTGGCTGTCTTCTGTGCCTAGAATACTCTCCTTCTGCATTTAAGACTTTTGACTTCTTTGGCTATCTCCAGGATTCATCTCTAATTCCCCTTTTTGCAAGAGGTTTTTCCCTGCTCTCCTCAGGGGAGAATCTTCCCTCTGAGATTACTTTTCAGTTTGTGTTGTATGTAATTTGTATGTACAAAGTTGTTTGCATGTTGTCTTCTCTTAGAATATGAACTTATTGAGGATGGAAACTATTTTTGCCTTTATTTTTCTAATGAAATCTGACATACAGTAAATTCTTAATGAAATGCCTGCTGACTAATTTAGATCCTCTTTTGTTCTCTTAGCATCCTAATTAGTTCCAATAAATTCATTCTTTCACTTGTCTAATCCTTTTGGTAGGATAAAATCAGTTGATTTAATTTGGAATACAGGGTGTACAAGTCAACATAGTTGGAGATTATACTTATAATTCCCAGATCTATTTATCTGCCCCTAATCTTTCTGCTGGCCCTCCAGTCTCTCCTCCCCAACTGCCAATATATTGGACATCTCAAACCAAATATCCTGTAGGCATCTTGAACCTAATATGTCCAAAATCTGAACTGAATTACCTTTCCCCTCAAACCTTTTTCTCTTTGTAACTTTCCTTTTACTGTCAAGGGCACCACCATCATTCCAGACCTCTAGGCTCACAGCCTATGTGTCACCCTCAGTTTCCTAGTCTTTCATTTTCTGTAACCATTCTGGTGCCAAAGCCTGTCAGTTTGTATTTATGTAACATTTCTCCTATATGTTTCTTTCTCTCCTGTGACACGACTACCACCTAGGTGCATATCTTTACTTCATGCCTAAATTGTTACTGTAATCTATTGATTGGTGTCCTTGCCAACAAATCTCTTCCCAGTTGAGTCTGCCCTCCATTAGCTGTCAGAAGTGACTTTTCTAAAGTACAGGTCTCCAGTATTGAAAAGGGTCATTAGGGATTTCATGTCTTCCTTCCTCTCAGGTAGAGCTAGGTTTCAGTGCCAGAAGATGTGTAAAAATAAAAGGAAATGGGGCATCTGAGTGGTACAGTGTTTAGAATACTGGCATTGGAACTAGGATGATCTGAGTTCAAATGTGACCCCAGATACTTGGCAAGTCACTTAACCCCTATTACCTCTCCCCACTCAAAAAAAAAAAAAAAAAAAAAAAAAAAGGAAAGGAAGTATAATGACTTTGGTTCCTGAGTGTATATATAGTATAAGGAGTAAGATGCATTTGGAATGAGATGTTGAAGGGGTACAGTTGAGATATATGGGAGTGCAGCTGGTGTTCTTATTTTATGTCTTGTTCAAGGATCAAAGTCTGATCTAGGTCCAGGCTGCACAGCCCTCACTTTCTGAACTAGTGCCTGGTACTATGTCTGGATTCTGAGGGCATCTGGAAGCCCGGGAACAGAGATGAGCAAAACCTATTGAATTTGTCGTTCTTTATAGTAAAATTAAAATGCCATTTCTCTTGTCTTCTCATTTATAATTTTGATGTTTGACACTATTGATATATTTTTGGAAACTTTTATCTCCTTTATGACTTCTGTGTCACTGAACTTGACTACTTTTCTTACTTTAACTATTCTTGCCTTTGTTTTTAGGATTGGTAGTCTGCTGAAGTCTCTAGACCCCTCAGAATAATATTTTTAAGTACATGCAATAAATTAGTTAAGATTATAGAGAATAATCAGTTTTATTGAATTACAGTTAAAACACCTATATCTCAATAGCTATCAGACAATTAAATATCAGAATTTTAAAATAACTTTAAATTTTAAATATTAGAACTTATTATATAACATATAAAATATGATACAATATACAACATATACATATAAAATAATAAATATTATTAAATTAAATCATGATATTAAATATATAAGTATATTAAAACAGCTATATACAGTCCTGGGTTAAGAACCTCTAAGCTAGGTCAGCTTCATTGTAAAGATGAGAAACAAATCTAGGGCTCTTTCTCTTATACTGAAATGCCTTTTCTTTGTTCTCCAGAGACTGGATATTTCTTAAGCTAAGTCTTTTGTTTTCTATCATTTTTAGAAACTTACTCTTTCAATAAACTGTTCCATTCTCATGGCTACTACATGGCTTTATTAACTACTACTTTTCAACTAGTGAAACTTCCAAAATATTTCTAGGCTTGACTTTAAACATCTGTTTCATTTTCTTTCCTAGATCTACAGGAAATATCCTGAATCTTGCCATAATTCAGTTACAAAGGATCTAAATATCTGTTTTAATCTATACCTAAATAAGAAATCATTTTGTTGTAGAACATTTCTGATGTCATCTAGCTTATGCTTACAGACTTTGAAAGAGAGAATCCACTTCCTCTCATAATTGCTCATTTTATCTTCTCCTGACTATTTGTCTCATCTAGCCTAAATCTGCTCTTTTGCAGTTTAATATCCATTAGAAATAGTATAATTCTTCTTCCATTTGGTGGTTCTTCAAATATTTTAAGATAACTAAATCATCTCTTTAGACTCAATATCCCTATTTCCTTCAATCAGTCTTTTTGTGATGTGATCCTGAGGTATTTCACCATTGCCTTTTGGATGCTATATAGTTTATTAATTTTCTTCTTAAAGGATACCTCTATAACTTATTGTTATTATTTTTCTTTATTAAAGTTTTTAATTTTTCAAAACATATCCATGAATAATTCTTCAAAAATTAACTCTTGCAAAACTTTGTGTTCCAATTCCCCCCCCTTCTCCCACCCTTCCCCTAGATGGCAAGTAGCCCAATATATATTAAACATAGTAGAAATATATGTTAAATGCACTATATAAATACATATTTACACAATTATCTTGCTGCATAAGAAAAATCAAATCAAACCAGAAAAAAATGAGAAAGAAAATAAGATGTAAGCAAACAACAGGAGTGAAAATGCTATGTTGTGAACCATACTCAATTCCCACAGTCCTCTCTCTGGGTGTAGATGGCTCTGTTCATCACAAGACCATTGGAACTGGTCTGAATCATTTCATTGTTGAAGAGAGCCACTTCCATTAAAATTGATCATCATATATAGTCTTGTTACTCTGTACAATGATCTCCTGGTTCTGCTCATTTCACTTAGCATCAGTTCATGGTAAGTCTCCCCAGGCCTCTCTGAAATCATCCTATTGGTCATTTCTTACAGAATAATAATATTCCATAACATTCATATACCACAATTTATTTAGCCATTCCCCCAAGTGTTGGGCATCTACTCAGTTTCCAGTTTCTTGCCACTACAAAGAGGTCTGCCACAAACATTTTTGCAATGTGGGTCCCTTTCCATCCTTTAAGATCTCTTTGGGATATAAGCCTAGTAGTAACACTGCTGGGTCAAAGGGTAGCACAGTTATAATTTATTACTTTGAATACCAAGCATCTTTCGCAATCCTCTCTCTTTCTCTTCATCTACTTTAGCTCCCTTTCTGCTCTATATCACTTTTGCCAATGACCATCATTCTTATTATATAGGTCAATAATATCAGTGAGACCTTTCCTACTGCCTCTGCTTTTTATCTTCTTTGTTAATTGAAATATCTCATCAAGACTTGTTGAATCTTCCTTCAATAGGCCTTTCATCCATACCCATTCCTTCACATTATTCTAGACCTGTTTAACTTAAATTTGCTTCATTAAAAGAACTTTCTACCTGATCTTCATGCTTTCATTCTCCCTTTGATTATAACAAGTTTGTGTGTATCTTTCTCTTTCAAACTGATTGTATAATATGTGTTTGCTTATCATTTCATTTTGTTGGTTAAGGGCTGCGCATAGTACTGGAGTAGCATCAAGGAGATGTCAAATAGTAAATTTTGATTTTTTCCTTTTGCCTTTGACCAATTTTGATGTGAACAGAGCATGAGAAGCAATCATCTTTCCATTTCCACTTTTCTCTTAGAGAAACTGAATTCTCTCTGACTCCCATTTCCTTATTGCTTCCCCAGCAAACCTCTGTTTAAGGCCTTCATTTCCCAATTAGTCACTTCTTCCCTGGGAGGGACCACTATTTTAAGAGGGACCCCAGTTTTGCTTTATCCCACTCTTTACCTCTTCCTTGCTTGCCATATTGCCTTTGAGTATGTATTACTTCTTGTTTCCTTCCATGTCTGGTGCTTCTATATGTATTGTTTCTTCCTGCTATAATGCAAACTTCTTGAGAGCAATGATTGCCTTTGTTGCTTGTATTTGTATCTCCAGTGTTTGGCACAGTAATTGGCACAAAATAAATGTATAATAAATATCCCTTTGCCTGTTATCTGTCTGTTGGTTTTAATTGAACATATAAATATGCTTGATGACCCTAGCATATTTTAACATTTTACCTGGGCATAAATGGTCCAACACCTAGAAAAAAGTTAATTTTAGAGTACTGAGCCAAACAATGTTTATTAATTATATGAGTAAATAGCTGTTATCATTCCATTTATTTTTACAGTTTTGTTCTATTTGGACATGAGCTAGGAACTGCGGAAACAAAGACAAAGATGAAAGATGCATTTGTCTTTAAGAAACTTATATTTTACTAGAATGGGATAGGCAATTATTGAATTGATTTGTATAACACCAGATAACCCTAGAACAGAAAAACTCATAACTTAAAATGAAATGAATAAAGCATAAGCTTTTGGATAATAGTATAGACTGGGCATGTAGCATTTAGTGAAATGGCATGGTTTTTAGTGGCTTGGCTTCCAGTCTTAAAGCCAGAAAAGCCTGCTTCTGACTTTATGACCTTAGGCAGGCCACTTATTCTTTGGCTGCTTCTAGGTACTTCTCTCAGACTCTTAAGTTGCAGAGGTGTTGATATGATGAAATAATTGTCCCTGTTCTTATGTAACACTCAGAAATAGGAGTACTTAAGAGTATCTGTATTAATATTAAATCGGTGGTACAAAATTATAAACAGCAAATAGATAAAAACTATAAAGCATTTTTTTAATATGAACAAATTATAGAAGGGATGATCATCCCTTTAGCAGTGATTTAATAAATGAATAACAGCACAACTTTGAGAACTCTCTATTAGAGGAAAAGAGGAAAACATGTATGATTTTGGAGTTATCCCTATTAAGTGCTTTCCTGGTAATGTTTTTAAGTAGGAATATATTTATGTGTATTGCCTGTTCAATGGATTTGGAGCCACTGTAGATGAAGATATGCTATGATCAACTGTAGGTAAAAAATTATGATAGACTATTTTTCTTAAAATTATGTAATATTAAAAGTGATTTTTAAAATTTATATATTTTATGCTAACTTTGAGCATAATACTATTTCTAGAGACATCTTAGATTAGAATTTAGGGAATATTTCTTTAATTTGCTTTATATAGCACCTACCATGGTCTGAATGCAGATAATTGCCTTTCAACATTTTAAAAAATATATTAATATACCTTAAATGGAAATTATAATCAACATCTTGAAAATTTACCAATGTATATAATAATCTTCTTTAGTGAAAGTAACAAATATTTTGGAGCAATATCAGGCTTAACAGATACTCAGATTTACTTTAGCTATTTTTGTTGTTACAGTTAGAAAAAATGGAATATAATATTCGTGATATGTTATAAATAGTAATTAAAACTGGGGGAATAAAATATAAATTTTCTTTGGGCTTAATGTTTTTAAAAAATGAAGCATCTTTTAAATGCATGAAAATTTTCCCTTTGTACTTGTATTTAAGATTATTTCATTTACCATACATACTCTCAGTACTCTAAATTATCATATCACACTTGAATTCTTTATAGCTCCTTTGTAGACTGCAGAAAAGAAACTAAGAAAAAGGGAAAAAAAAAGTTTTTGGATGCTTTCCAAGAGCTCTCTCCATGTGTGTGCATCAGAAGTTATAATCACTTGATTTGAGTCTGGGTTTTAGTGTGCAGGCTTGTCTAGTGGGTTAAACCGTACCTCTTTCCCCCCTTCCCCCCCCAATCCTTTCCCAGATAACTGGTTTCTTTTTTTCTTTCCTTTTTTAAAAAAATAGTAAGAATTGTTTTACTTTCTCTGATCTGGCTATCCTGGCCACTCCGGCTTCATATGCTGCCAGCTAAAAGAGAGAATAAAATTTGAAATGATAAAAACAAAGAAGGGCATAATAGGAAACGGTTAAGAGGAGAACCTAAACCAAAGGTAGGAGTATGGTACTCAGTGGAAACTTTTTTTAAATGTTCCAAATTTAGGATATTAATGAGGCGCGGAATAAAGTGTGCTTTTGTTCTAAATGTCATCGGGACATTTTGAGTATTATATAAATTAGAAGTATATTGTATAGCTGAAAAAAGTGTGTAAGATAATTTATTTTAAAAATAATACATACATATGTATATGAATACATATTTATATGTATTTTAAAAAATTTATTGAAATATATTTGTATATACACATATATATGCATATATATGGCATTATGTTATTTTTAGCATCCAGGAATTTTATCTGTAGTTGATTTTTTAATAAGTGTTTTATTTAGATAATGATTAAAGCTTTAAATTATGAGAAATCATCAGAGTTTGATTTTATTTTCAATTCTGAGTTAGTTCTGATTGAATTAAAAAAGGGAGGTTTCCATTATAGAATAAATATAAAAACATGTATCTTTTAAGAAATTAAGAATGGAATAAAGTGGCATAATTTGGAATGAAAGATCACATTTGAAATTAAAAATTGAGTCAGTTATTCTTGAAGATCTATTATACTTGTTAGGATGTACTTTTTTTTTTTTATCATCCTTGATGTATATTAGGATGATTAACTTAAAAAATCCCTGCATTTGTATTCTTATAAAATGTTATGACCAGATCCTTTAGTAGTTTACTTTTTATAATTGTTAATTGTATTTCATAAAATGAAATCGGTACCTTTTTATTGTGAATATTTAAACCTTATAAACTATGAAAATAATTGGGCTCAGATCTTTTTGGGTGCTTCTTATCTCCTGTTTAATGTAGAGTTAGACAGTCCTGAAATTCTTATGTTTTAGCCGAAATTTAGATTGCTTAAGAGCTGGGAAAAGTTTTGTTTGTTTGTTTTAAATATGGAAGCATAGTTATGCCACAGTGACTTAATGAATTATATCATGCATCTTTTTTAAGTGGATCTAGTTATCTTTATACTAATTACACTAAGGCACACCAAGATTCTTGATATACTCTTTATTTTTTAAAAGAAAATCTCAGAAATGCTAATGGAATTAAAAATACCAATATGCTAAAACAACCAGCATACATAATATTTTTTATTAATTGTGATAATTGCAGCTTAATCATTAGGCTGTGATTAAAACACTCATGTATAGGTGATATATCAATAATCTTTATATGCAGACAGATGTACAAATATAAATTTAATTTGGTTGTTATACATAAACTTTTTTTCTGAATATTTTTTATAATGTAAGATATTTCCTTTTTATTTTTTCTGCCTTGGATTTTTAAAAAAAAATCCACTTGTCAGTCCTCATATAAAACAAAATTATGTAGGTATTACCCTTCTGTTTCAAGAGAACAAAAGGAAGTGACCTATTATATTTTTCTTGATCTTTACATTTTTTACTTCAAATTTAAATATACTTTTTCCAGTCTATTGTGATGTTCTCATCATATTTGTAAGCTTATGGCAATGCTTCTCTTTGTATATAATCTGCTTTTAAAAGCTGTTTTTGTATTTGGAGATATTGGATGGTTGTAATAGTTGAAGAAGGACTTAAAGGGTGAGTACACAAGTATACCAAAAAAAAAAATCACCATAAAAGCGTGAGGACACAAGTATACCAAAAAAAATCACCATTAAATGAAAAACCTCTGTGCTGCTGTGTTTAACACATGGAAAATGAGCAGAAATTTTCAAATGTCCAATAACTTGTAATTGAATTTGACCTATGGAATTAGGACTGATTTATAATTTTGTTTAATAATTAGACAATAATTAATTTCCATATGAATTTAGAAATTTAGAGGGTGAGAACTTCTAAAAAAATTAGCAAGTAACTATATCACTTGCATCTAATAATAAATAGATAAATGTGGTACAATGACATATTGTTTTAATGGGTACCATTTGTTTATTTTAGGACTTAGGTTATATGACTACAAAAATGCAAATATTTTATGTAAAGGGAAATATTTTTGGATGTATTTTTCACTTTATACTGTTAATCCCAGGTTTTATCACATTTTCAAAATATCAAATTATTATAAAATTGCCTATGTCCTCTGTTTTCCCTTTATCAGGCAGTACTTAATTGCTTGCTTTTAGTCATTTATGACCAAATCATCTAAGTGCTTGATATGTAGAGGACATCTTACTACTTGGCTTTCACAAAGATTTGACAAGAATATTGGAAACTTAACTAGATTGCTTTAAGCTGTGTTTGTGCTGATATCAAACTACTTTGTTAGAAATGAATTGAAAAATGAGAGTTGAAGATCAAATTAAAACTATTAAAACAACAATATATTTTTCATGGAAGATATCGATCTATGTAGTTGATTCTAGAAATATAAAAAAATTTAGTAGCCATTGTAGTAAATTTTAGTAAGAAGTATTTTGGGTTACTTTTGTATAAACTTTTGGTGGTTTCCCCCTCCATCTCTTGAATTATTTAATTAAAACAAGATTATTACAAGAATTGTTTATTCCATAATATTACAGGAATATTAGGAATGAAAATGATATTAATTTATAAAAAATGTACACAGTCTTTTGAAGAAGTTTTTCTCTTTGGTTACTTACATTTTCCTATTTGATTGAATTTCTTTTTGTGACAAATTCCATTCTCTTTGCAAAGGAGTGAGGTTTCATATACTGATTTTAGAACATGCTCTCACTTTTGATTTATAGATTACATTTCTAATCAGAAAATCAGTATATGTGTTTATGTGTTTATTGTATTTTGTGATTAAGAGATCTTTGAAGGTGTTTGCATACTTTGTCTTTTGGTTAAGGGTAAGATATTTAAAAACTTAAATTTAGAACATTTTTATATCATTTACTGTATCGTAACTATCACTTTTTAAAATTTGAAAAAACATAACTAACAAATATTGTGACCAGACTTAAGAAGAATATTATATGTTAAGAACAAATGAGTACATAAAAAGTTTTAGATCTTCAAAAGAAAAATTTCAACCATTTTCTTAGGGAGAAAACTTCTGTTTAAATATATGTTTAAAGAAAAGCCACTAAGGTATCCTTGAAATATATATTTCTGCTTAATATATATGGGGCTTAAATATATCCCCAATTAAGCTATGCTTAAGAAATGGAAGAAATTTGAATCTTGTTTACTTTGATACCCATTATAATAAAAATAGGTAAAAGAAACAAACATGTTGAATAAAACTGAAAAATGTGTGATTTCTAAGAATAAGATTGGGACAAAAATTTATTGTTCTATTATATTAGTTTTTCATTTTTAAACAGTATGTTCTTGTTTATAGTGTTAAAGTATAACATAAAACAAAATATTTTGAACTCTTTAAAATTGCAAACAATATGTTAATATTTAGTATTTGTGGCTTATAGCCTTTTGTAACATTTTGTAAATACTATATTGACTGCTATTTCAAAAATGATTGCAATTTTAAAAATCAGTATAGGATGAGAATTTTTAAAAACTTAATGAATAATTTGCCTACTTAGAAATATTTCGCAGACCTACTCTCATTTCTCTAAAGATTATCAGTGAACAAAGTAAATATTTTTTCTCCCTTGAAATTCTTTCTAGGGCACCCAAAATGTTAATGGCCTTAAAAAATATTAAACTTTTTAATGTAAAAAGCATATATATTTAATAGAAAACAAATATTCTCCTGTAAATTTAAACATCTTAATCTTGTAGACAGTATTGTACCATTGATGTTAAGGCAGGTGTTTTAAAAAAAAATACTCAAAACTGTATTTAGAGACATTAGATTTTTTTTTTTTAAACGAGGGAAATGTATAAGTAATATGTCGGTCTTCTAGTAAATCTATTTTTTTATTTTTTATCTTTTAGTAAATCGGTTTTTTTAATGGTATGTTATTTATATTTCATAAATACTTTTTCATTGATAATAAGTTGTTCTGAAGGCTATCTGACATAATAACTTCACTTTGGGTACAGCCTCAGTTATCTGTCACCTGAACAGTGTAGAGGGTCAGGGGATATCCAGAATGGCATAATTTATTATATGACACAAGGGAAATTTTTTACAAAAGATTGAATTTTGTATGGTGATAACTTGATATCTTAATAGAATGCTGCTCTTTTTTTTTTTTTTTTTCCTAAAGCATTTAATCAGGTAGTGAGACCCAATTGGATATTATCCAAAGAAATTTAGTTCATTAAAGAACATAGGACCAAAATTTTATCTAAATGAAGAAGCTAATCCTGAGATGCCTATGAATTTAGTAACTATATATTTCTTTTGTGTCCCTTTCAACATACTGTTTGTTATATGAAGTTATTTGTGATCTTTCATTCTGCGCATTAGAGATCTTTAATTTTGTGTTTTTTCATAGTTTTAAGTACTATTATGTGGATTTTTCAAGATAATTTCATTTTGGGTTTTCTTGGATGTACATTGGGAATTTCTCTTATGATTAAAGTATATTATGTATTGCTGTTGAGATGTGAAACCGATCATGTTAAATTTATAAGAACAAACTAACAATGAATTAATCTATAAAGCTCTGCTGAAGTGTTTTCAGTTCTGAATAAGATTTAGATGGAAGAATAAGTTAATTTTGAATTTGAATGATTTTTATTACTGATTAGTGAGAAAAAAACTGCCTTTCAGTTTCTCAAGTAGTGAAAATAAGGTATTAAAGAGTTTAATTTAGGCTTTTGTTTCAAGTTGAGGTAGCTTATCATGTGATATAAAAACAAATCTAATAACATAAAGTAATGTATTAAAATTCTTGCAGCATATTTGCTGCTTCTTGTGCTTTTTACTGCCAAAAAATGTAAAATTGTATAATGATGTACAATAAAAAGCTAGCATTTCAACATTTAAAAAATAGGAAATAGTAATGTAGCAATTCTTATGATTTAAATAAATATTTTTGAATATTTAAAATTTGAAAAATTAATTAATTTTTAATTTAAAAAACTCAGATCCTTTTCAGATTTCCATCTCTTTTCCCTGTAAATAAGGAATTTTGGTTTGGTTTGCTTTTTTTTTGGTTGTTATACTTAAACTGAGTTTATAGATATGTTATCTTTGTATATTTTGATTAGAAATTAAAAGAGAAATTTTATTTAATGAATTTTATCTTGCATTGTAGTTAATAAGTTGATTAATCTTATCATTCTGAGTTGATTATCTTATTCTGGTGCACATTGTGATATATTGTCTTTTTTTGGTCTATCTTTTTTATTACTAAAGAAATTTACAAATACATCCTTATATTTCCTTAAAAAATATAAAATTGGAAGCAAATTTTAAAATTTATTCTGACATTCTGATTCTGGACAAAGTAAAGCATATCTTTCAACACTTTGTAATTGAAACAAAACAGTTTGAACGTATATGTCAGTTTAGTAATATTTATTTAAATTAGATTGCATGTACATTATTATAAGATATTTTCAGAAATAAAGGCTTGAATATTTTTAAAAACATTTTTCTTCTTCCAGAAAATATTTTATTTTGGCTTTTTTTTTCCCTATAGAGATATACTAAAAGAAAAAAATTAAATTTCTGCAGTTTGGGATTAACATAATTTTGTAAAGTTTATGGCCTTGGAACCTTTAGTTCCTTTATGGGAGATAAATTATTAAATTTTGTATTTCCCTTATCATTCAGAATAGTTCCTTCTATGCACATACTATTTGATTGAAATATTTTTAAAAGATAAGACAACTGATTAAAGTCAAGAATCTTGTTTTAAAAAATTAGTGCAACTTAGTTTAGTTTATTAAAAGTGCAAACTATGTGTTAGGCACTTTGCTTAAGTACTGAAGGGTATGCAAAAACAGTCAAACAGTCCCTGCCTTCAAGGAACTTAATTATTTCCGTCAGAAAACTATGCTAATCTCCCTCTGTTCCTCCTCTTATCCCTTCCTTCCTTTCTGTTTTAGGTGAAATACTTAATTGAGGAGTGAAAAGAAAGTGTTTGATTTCCAAATAGGCTTGTGATCCTCAAGAATTATTAGCCAAAAACTAATGCAATAGTTTCCTTTTTAATTGTATGGTTATTCTGTTATAATGGTATTTTATTAGGGTTCACCCACTTTATTTTTTCTAATATAAATAAGAACCATTGTATATAGTGGTTTTGGATGGAGTTGTAGATGATGATGGTTAATCATTTTAATATTTTTAGTATATCATGTTATTTAACATAATCCAATATGAAAAAAAATTAGTTTGCCTGTTAACTTTGGAAAGAATTGGCTAAAGATTTTATAAATAATTAAGAGAGAGAATCTCAAGAATATTAATAATGTTTTCAATAATTTTAACATTCACTGTTACTACTAATTTAGTAATTTAGTAGATGATATCCATTGTTCCATTTTGTTATTTCTGTATTCAAATGAAACAACCAGTTTTCTGTTTTAGTCTTTCAACCAACTCAATGATGTGACACCCTTTTCCAACTTTGTAAAATGTGGAAAGTTATAATCGATTAACCGTAACCTAATTAAAGATTATAACTTTGGTTTTCAAATAATAGGCTCCCTGGTTTCAGATGACATATTTAAATAGCATGTAAGTACATGAGAATATATGTAGTATAACTTTTTATAACTGAGAGCTAAAGCTTGTTTTAGAGAGGACATATATCTTTGTGCTTTTAATACACAAGGGTCTGTTTAAGTCTGTGAAGATGGATGCAGTTTGAAGAAATATAATTAGATTTATCAGCACATAAAACACATTTAGAATTGAACAATTATATTGGACTATGTTAGAGAACAAATCTTGATGATCTGCTCATTTGACTGAGGTAGAAGAAAACATTATTAATATAATATAATTTGTAATATATATTATAATAATATAATAATTCTTAATGGGTTCATGTTTTGAGAAGGGGCAAAGTCCTATGTTCATTATTTTTTATTTTCATTTTCTGAAAATGGAAGCCCCTCATAGACTCAACTCTCTAGAGATCATTAATTCAAACTCTTCTCTCATTTTATTTATGAAAAAATTGAAGTCCATACTGACATTGTACAACTATAAAGGCATGATCTGTCCTTTGAAGTTATTTTGTATAAACACTGTATATTTACTTGTGCACATGGTAGGAAGGGGAGAGAAAGGGATGAAGAGGTCAGCATTTATTAAGTGCTTACTATATGTCAGGCACTCATAGTAAGCACTTTAAAAATATTACCTCATTTGATGCTTACAAAACCCCTATAATGTAGATATTATTATCACCCATATTTTACAGTTAAGATAGACAGAGGTTAAATGACTTGTCCAGAGTCACATAACTGGGGGATTTCTAAAGCTACATTTGAACTCAGATTTTCCTGGCTTTATGACCAGAGTATTCGCTATACATAGTATCATCTAGCTGTTTTAATATATTCTCTTTTCAGAAAATCAAAGCTCCTTGAGAGATTTTATTTTATCTTCATATCTTTAGCACCTAACTTAGCGTTTTTGGATTGAATTCTAGGGATTTTTACTCCAGGATAATTCTCAGATGAAACATCAAAGGGTAGTTGTAAAGGCACAAAAATCCTGTTTTCATTTAATATTTGCATCAGTTATTAAATTTATACTGTAATACTTTATACTAGTTTTTGTAGTTAAAATTTCTTTGAATTTTAAGTAATTATCTAAACTAATTGCCTCACGTTGAGGTTTTGTTACTCCTAATTTAAAATGGATTTCCCTTTGCAATGCAAATGCTGAGCATAGCTGAGCACATTCTTATTTTTGTTCTAGTTCTTAAATTAATATCATAAAATTTAACAAGGGAACAACATCATCTGCTGCCTATTATACTGTGGGTAGATTCCAGTTTAAACAAAGTATTATAACACTTATTGCTATGCAGTAAGTTTTTCATGTCCCAGGTGATAGTTATCTTAATAAGTTAAAATTTTAAATCACAAGTGTCTTTACCACTTTGCATATATGGAAGATATTCTTGATAATGAAGATTTCATTCTTATTAATTTTACTTTTTCGTGTGTGTGTGTGTGTGTGTGTGTGTGTGTGTGTGCGCGCGCATCTGTAGATGTAAAAAGGAGTATGAGCCAGACCTGTGATTTAATTGGTATAGAGTAGTGGCATCAAGTTCAAATGGAAATAGACCCTTGCTGGCCACATACTGACTTAGAAAACCATAGATTAACATTTTCTATGTTGTATTCTGTTTTTAGTTATTAAATGTTTATCAATTACATTTTCATTTGGTTGGGACAGAACTCTGTAGGTTTAGCAGTGTATTTTGATGCCTCTGATATGGAGAACTTCATATGAGAAAAATATTTTTTACTAATGTAATTAGTTCTTCACTTGCTGTGCAATTTGACCTAGGTTACTAAGAAGTTAAGTGATTTGCCCAAAATCACAGCCAGCATGTGTATGAGGAAAGATATGAATCACTTCTTCAGCATTCTTAGGTCAGCTGTGCCTGACACTGTGCCGTGTTACTATTTTGTTTTTATATAATGTAATAAATAATTTTAAGATTGGTGGATGTTACAGAATTTTCCCCCCTTTGGGGAAGAGGTATCAACTTTTGATGTTGAAGAACTGGTCTTATTGAATGAGCATTGGATTGAGATGTAGGAGAACATGATTCTAATTCTGGTTCTGTTTTAAGGTGATCTTTGTTTTAATGAGGAAATTACTTTAAACATTAAGGATTAATTTCTTCATCTGTAAAGTCATATGTGGCCCTGTTTTGCTTTAAAGTTCTTTTATTTTAAGCTGTTAGTTTCAGAATAGAGAGGAAATAGTTATAAGTATTGAGTATAAGGTTTGGAAGAATAAAAGAGCAGATGTAGAGCTAGGTCATTGAGAAGGGTCAAATACAAAATCTAATCAAGATTTATTGAATCATTCAATATTTATGATTCATATATATGATGCCAAAGTTTAGAATATGAAAATAATAATTTTAATAATCACTAGTATTTATAAAACACTTCAGCAGTGCTTTATATATTATCTTATTTAATCTAGGATCTAGGATATTCTTGTAGATGCTCAGCAGTATTTGGAAATGAAGGACTGGAAAGCAATAACTCTTCAGAGATGTTGATAGAAGCAGTGAGAATAGGGAAGATGGATTTTTCTTAGGACATAGTACATTCTTTTTAACTTGTCATCTGCTAGTCAAAATCTGGATAATGACCACTCATTAAGAAACTTAAAAAGGGGGATTTGTGGTCAGGTATAAACTAGACTAGTATTTAGCTTACTTGCTGATCTCAAAGATAAATAGTCCATCTTACCTTTGTACAGGCATCTTAGCTGCCTAAAATTTGGCATCTCCTCACCAATGTCTCTTGAAATCCCTGGCTTTCTTCAAATCTAAGCACAAGTTTTTTCTAGATGAGGACTTTTTTGACTATTACTCCTTTACCTACCAGTATTCCTCATTCCTCCCAATTTATTTGTATGTATTTTTACTTATACTTAATATGCACATGTTTTTTCTCTTGCTTAGATTTGAATTCTCTGAAAGCAGGACTTTTCATTTTTAATAATATGTGTATCCATAGTGCCTGACATAAATTCTTAATTAATATTTTTATATTTGTGGCAAATCTTGAAATTCTTATCCATTTCTGAATTTGGATATATTACTTAATTATTTAAAATAATTAATTAAACATTTTTGACATTATATATTTGAGATAGGATATAAATAAGTTATGGAATATTCTTACTTTCTCACAAAATTGCCTTTTGAGTTAGAATAGCTTAAGTGTTTTTCTGGGCCTCAGTTTGCTTATCTGTAAGATGAAGATTTTGAAATCTATCTCAGCTGTTTCAGCTCACAAATTCTCTTAATTTTATTTATAATTCATGGAAATGATTTTTTTGCCTAGACATAATTTTGCATTCACATAAGATAATTACTACTAAAAACTTTTGGGTAAGCCTGGTTTTGGAATCTTCATTCTAACCTTTTTGATTGACATCTACAATTTTCAGATGAACTAGCTTTGACCAAATGCTTTATTGATTGATTGGTCCAAATTTGTGGCGTGTTTTTCAGAAAAACTTATGATGTGAAGCACAGAAATGTCACTAACCAATCACGACTTGAGAAATGGTTGGATTGCCTGTTCTACTAGGAGGTATTCTTACAAATTAGTTGTGCTGTTATATTATATCAATGTATATGTCTCATTAGAGAATGAGAAATAACTAGATCATTGTATAAGTATAGTTTTTAAAAAACTATTTGTAAGGCTTGTTTATAATATAGCCTTTGTAAATTGGCATTATGGACATAGATAGATTCACAGTTGTTCAGGACTATGTCAGCATATTTTTTTATTTTTTATTCCAAAGAGGAAGATCTTATCTCTCTTTTTTTTTTTATATTATCATATGTGTATTTAACTTGTAAACATATATTCTGTGTAAGGATGGGTGTTGGCTTTTTTAGTAAGCATTTTTTCTATTCCAAATACATTTCTCTGGTATTTACAATAACAAAGTATTATTTTCTGAATTTTAACGTATCAAAATATTCTGATAGCATATGTTTTGTAAAATGTAGGATACAGTTAAAAGTTAGGTAAATATTATTCATTTTAAACTATTTTTAAATTCATATAATATCAATGGCTTACACAGAGGTCACAATACTTTGGGAAGTAGTGTGATATAATGGAAAGATGACTAGCCCTAAAGTCAGATGTTTGCTATGACCTTGGGCAGGTCACTTAACCAACTTGAATCTCAATTTTCTTTTTATGTCAAGTGAAAGGGTTAAAAACATGGTGACCCCTGAGATCCCTTCTAGTTGTAGAATTAATGATCTTATTCTTTTGCTATTTTTATGAGATTCCATATGTCAAAGTATTTAAACACTTTTTGGCTAGTATTCAACTTTCTATTTATGATAACAGTTCATATTTATTTAGTTTTGACATTTATCAAGTGTTTTCTTCATAGCAGTCTTGTGAAGTAGGTCCTATAAGAAATCATGTTTAGCAGATTATATTATAAATTATATAGATTATAAGAAAACACAATTTAGTAGATGAAGAAACTGAGGCTTAGAGGATACTAATAAGCAAAGACTAACTTGGTATTCTGACCCAGCTTGATGCTCTTTTTGTTGTTATAAGATAATACCACTCCTTCCTTCTATAATGATGTTTGATAATTTTAAAGTGCCTTAACATTTGCAAAGCAATACACATACACCCTTATTTAATCTTCAAAATAACACTTAGAAATATTATTCCCATCTTATAGATGAGGTAAATGAATTTGGGAGTGATTATGACTTGCCCAAGTTCACAGACCTAGTAATCAGATTTAAGTCTAGATCATTTCTTCTTATTTCAAATCCATAACTCTTTATACTATACCATGTTGCATCAATTGCTCTTTTAGTATGAGAAAAAATGGAGCAATGTACTCAGTGCAGGGAAAAATATTTGATAGTAGAACTTAAGCAAACTTAGTTCTGTAACTCTTAATTCTTTAACTTAAGAAATCATGAAAATTCAGTGGAAAAACATATATAAAAGATGGATCTATTTGAAAATTTAAGGAATAGAACTAGGAAGCTTAGTGAATCTATTTGATTTTGAAGTTTACATGTTGCTTATATTCAGTGTTAATGCTTAAATTTGTCTTAGATTTAAAATATCAGTTTTTAATTTTTTTAATTTTAATTTTAGGTAATGTTTTGTTTACTTCTAAACAAAGATGAGATAAGATAGCTATGCAGGAGTTCCTTTGATAACTTCATAGCAAAATAATAAAAAAAGTTACCATCAGAAATATAATTATTATATTTCTTTTACAATAAATATTGTCTTTTCTCTAAGCTGTTCTTGGTAGTAGGGAGTTTAGATGTCAGTTCTCCTTTAGGCCATTTTATGTGGATTCGCTGAAGTAGAGAAGAACTTCATATGACTAAAGATGATGTGCTCATCTCTATATAGAACTTGTTGCTTTAATATATGGATTTGATTAGAAAAGAGACTATATCCATAGGTATTCTTTGTAAAAATATATATATTACATTTAAATAAATTTTAATTACTAATGAAATGCCACAATAGCCCATTCAATTTAAATAAAATCTAACATATTTTTAAAAATCTACCTTTGGATTTTTATGTGCCTATATATATATATATATATATATATAAAATTCAAGTCTGTTTTTTTGTTTTTTATTGTAGTTGAGTAATAATTGAATGGTTTTTTCCTTCTATATTTTAATGAAAAAGTAGAACAGCTGCTTTTTGTGCCCATTGTCTGAATGAATGCTTTTTTCGCTTTTTTTGTTTGTCACTTTTTTAACATCTTTGAGTCAGATATGTAAAGTTTGATAATCAAATAAACTTTATAGTATTTACAGTTATAGCATATTATCCTGAAATTTTGAGATTTGAAATTAAACATCTGAATTCTTTCCCCCCAAAAGTTATAGACTAAACATATTCAGAATTTTCTTTCAGAATTAAGATTTCGTTATTGATTTTTTTTTTTTTTTTTTTGCTTAGACTTTAGTTATAGGAACACTAATTTGGAAAGTTAGGTCCATTTGCCCATCATGTCAGAAGATTTGGAGAGAAATATGTAATGATTTTTTTCTATGACATCTACCCTTTTTTTCAGGTTCTCGACAGACATTTTATCCAGTTATTGTGTCTACGTTATTTAGTTCTTCCTGAAGACTCTTGAATTTCACATGCAGTGCTTCAATCAGCTCCTACAAAGAGGATAACTTACCTAGGGACCCATCTCTTATCGAAGAAATACCAATCGGTGAACAGGGACAGCCAAACACACCATGAAAGGGCAACTTGGCCTTGTTTTTTTTTTTTTTTTTTTTTGCATTCCCAAGTGCAGATCTTTATTATGATAATTGCAATTTCCTATAGTAAAATATATGAAACATTTAGAAATTAATATATCTTTATTATGTTTGGTATTTTTTCTATTAAGTTTGCACTGTAATTCTAACATTTCACTAGTTTTGAAATGTAGATTTTGTTTTGCTGGTTAAATTATATGAATTTTACTCTTCTGCCCATTCTTAAAAACCTGTATGTTTTTATTTGCCACATTTAATGTATGTAAAGCTATGTTTGTGAATTTATGGGAAAAAAAATGAATCATTGTGCAATGTAGCAGGACTATCTACTATTTTGTCTCCTGGAATAAGAATTTGTCTCCTGGCATACTTTTATGCAGGAATAACAAGGGTATAGTGACATGATGTAAAATCAAAGTTCTCTGTATAAAGTTTATTTGTGAAAATTAAAAGAATTAAGTATTTATAGAAAAAAATATATACATACATACACATGTGCATGGGTGAATCTCCCTTTTAATTTGTATAAAGGAAAACACCAACCTGATACACAATAATTAAGGATAATTATTTCTACTGGAAAAAAAAAAAAAAGTTGTTTTTCCAGAGAAGACTGAAGGTACTGCAGTCTTCTAAATAATAAATATATTCAGTGAATTTCATTGTTTGTTTCATAGATTTCTTGATGGAACTTAGGACAGGTAGGAGATGCTTACTTATAAGTATCAGGAGCCACTTCTGTTTAAAGATATCAGATGTAAAAGAAGCAATTTCTAAATTATAAATACTTTATGGGGAAAAAAACAGATTTTATTGATTCATTCAAAATACATAGGATCCTTTGTTATCAAAGTGTCCCACTAATATCAGTTCCTGACATAGTTGTGATTTAATTTTGGTTTGGCCCTGTTATTTTTCATTGGTGTATATCTTCTTTTACCAATGAAGATTAGTGACTGTTCTGAAAATTTATAGTTTCTACTCATTACACATAGTAGAGTTTCTACTCATTCGACACTCATTACATTACTCATACTCATTTGATTGCACACGCAATCAAAGCATGAAAATGTTTATTAGTAAGCTGAAATAAATAATCTTTGCTGAAAACATTTCCTCACTATTTCTATTCTTTCCATTGGCATTTTTGTAGGTCAAGTTTTTGACTGATTATTAGTAAACCCTGAAGAAGTGAATGATTGGAATTTCAAAAGATTGAGGGGCTCTTGGACAGAATTGATGAAATCCTCAAATATTTTACAGTGACCTTTATGATTGTGCAAGAAAGTAAAATGTAAAGTGAAGAATAGTATCTGGTTTTATAATTGATTTTTTTATTCCTATCTCTTCCTAAATTCATTCTAAGTAGTAACACAATTGTAACTATAAGTCCACATTTACTAAACATATAAAATATATTTATTTAGCTTTTTCAGAGTAAAAACCCAATTAAACCATCTTCACCTATAAACTTTTACATTTTTTTCCCCTATTTTAAGAGGATTTTCTTTAAGTGGCCTTTCCCCCAAGGTCCCTTATCCTTAGATATATAAAGCCATCTTGTATGGATTAAACACATATTATCTCCAGCACCTATCCCCAGTTCCCTTCCATGTGGAAAGATACAAAAAGAATTTACAGATCATTAGTAAAGTAGAAACTATTTTTTTCCCTTTAAATGAAGAAGACCGCTTTTCTCTTTAGGAGGAATTCATTGCACATTCTTTTAGCAAATATTTTTTCAGCAGTCATTGTATGTAGATAACTATATCTCTTTTGATACAACATTTTATTATTATTACATTATGAAAGGATTCCATATTTATTTTTTTACTTTTGTGCCAATCTTTTAGTAGCCTTTGTGAAGTAAGAATATGCTTTTTAAAGGCCTGTGTTATTAAAATTTAGTAGGAAACATGAAGAGAAATTAATTAGCAAGTGAATTTTTTTGTGTGAATTTATTTTGAGACATTTTGTAATGAAGCACTCTGTCTTTCATAGTATTACTATATAACTCAAGTTGCTCTGAGTTTGTGGGAGAAAGCATTTCATAAGTGATGCAACAAAAGAAATTTCATATAATTATTATAAGTCAATTTACTGTTTTGTTTTCTTTATTTTACTTGTTAGTAGCCCCAAAATATATAAAAACAAATTCAATTGTGCACTTAAAAATTGGATACAATTTTTTTTAGAGAATCTATTTTTTTTTCTTCACCTTGTGGTAATATTCCTGCTAATGTAGAACAAGAAAAAATTAAAAAAAAAATTCAACTGTTTTATAATCCCCTAAAAAGTTAAGTGCATCTCTGAGTCAAGTTTAAAAAAAAAAAAATGAGTCAAACAGGTAGTGGAGAAATAAGGGAAAATAAAGGTGTAAGATTATTTCTTTTACCCAGTACATTATTTTTGAGGGCTGTAGTATTTGGAGAATGTAGTCCATTTCCTGGTGATTAGATACTTCCGTGCTCTTTTAATTAGTTTATCTGTGCTTTTCCCCATATCTTTCTTAGTATAGTTTTGAATTTAAACCTATCTCATATAATTAGAGCAATGATTTAGTTTTAATTGCATTTAGATATTTGTTTGAAAGTGATAGAGCAACAATGTAGACTGACCATTTTATGAATGGATTTTATAGTAGAGTAACCTAGTGGCCATAAACTTGTTTTTTAAAGGATTTTGATAACTATTTTTATTCTATATAATTGATTTCCTTTGTAATCTTAGATATTTTATTTTATGCATTTAAAAACATTATTCTGAGATACCCTTACACTTTACCAGATTGGCAAAGGCTTAATTAAGGAATCAGTGTTCTTTCTCTGTATGATATTTCTACTTTATATGTGCATTTGGCAAAATTTCCCCACAAAACTTTAATTCTATAATGCTTTGATTTCTCATTCATTACTAGCAATGATCGGTGGTCTTTCTATGTTGAAAAGAAGAACTTGAGGATTTATGCTTGTTGTCATTAAAAAGAATCTGTCAAAGTGTCTTTGTTATTTGGATTCTAATTTTAGAGGTTTTTCTCCTTTGCTGTATTGATCTTTTTCTGTCTTTGAATAATGAACTGGAAATAAATAGCCTTCTATACTATTAGTTTTTCTAACACAGAACAGTGATTTTTCTAAACATTTCTTTACATTTCTTTTCCAAAATGAATTGACATTTTTGTGTTGTGAAAAAGAACAAAAGCTACTTTATACTTTTTTCTTATCTATTTTGAATGAAATAAATAACTTGTGGTATAGCCTATATCTTCAAATTCTTTAATTTGCAGGTTTTTAAAAACTGTATTTATCCATGAGATTAACTTAAAAGAATATTCTGAATTGTCTGTCTTATAAATGAATAAAAACATTGTTAGTGTATAAATGCAAGAGTTAAATGTTTATAATTCATAAAGAGGAATAGTCATGTCAAAATTAAAATAATGTAGTTAAATATTTGACACTTCTGAACTTTTGTGTTTATATTTTAGTTACAAAATTGGTTCTTAAACTTTCATAAATAAGTAACTATATAAGACTTTCCAGAAGTCTAGAGATTTTAAAGATCATGCCAGTTTGAACTTTGCAGATATCATGAATGTTTAGTTTATTCAAACTGTCTTCCAGGACAAGAACTGAAACATCATCCGATTTATATCCTTATGTAGAAACCATTCTCTTGAGTTGTGAAATAAGCTATTAAGTCCTTTTCAACATAGTACTCTTATATGTGCCTATATATACAAAAGATTATCCTACAAATCATTATTGACATCATTAACATTTTTGTTAAAGTGAAATTCAAAATAATTTAATTTCTTACCCCTAATTTTAATGTTTTTCAACAGTATTTTAAGGATAGGTTCAGCATTACTGACTCTAAATTATCAGGAATCTATGCCATTACCAAAATGCTACCTAAAATTTAGTTGAAATAATTTTCTTAATTAATTTAAAAGTAAATGTAAGTGTATTATGAAAACGTTTTCTAGTTTGGGTATATGAGAAGGAATATTCAAACTCTTTGAAAATCATTTCAACAGTGTTAGAATAAATATTATATAGAACACTCGTAGTCTTTATAAATGGGGATATATTGCCACCTGTTGGTCAAACTGAATTTTTATTTAAGGAACAATGAAAAGTACTTGATAAAATTAATCCAGCAAATCACTTTTATCATTACATTTTGCAGTTTGAATGGCAAATGCACTTTTTGGAAGACACGTGTTAAGAGAGACATTACCTTAATGTCAAAATAGGATACAAAATCTCACAGCAGCTTAATTTTCTCTTTCTTAGCCAAAATTTACAAATTGAGCAGTAGAAGCATAGTTGTTTCCTCCCCTCTCTTACATGTTTCTTAAATGAAGTGATTAGAACACTGAACATACTATTTCATTTTTTTAATTTGATTTTCATGTCTAAGATGGATTTTAAAATTAAAGGAAAAAATTTACCAACCATTTAAGTGTAGTAATTTTCTTTTTTTTTTCCTTTATGGTATTAAATATTAAGCTAATAAAGTAGAGTGAACTCTTTGATCCCAATGTTAATCTTTTTTCTTTTTACTATTTGTTTTTTTATTGTTTTTTTGTTTCTTTTTGCTATTTGTTATCCTCTTAAATAATTCTTTGAAATAAGATTAAAATCTTTAATTGCTGAGCAGTGATTTTTATGCGGTTCTATAGTCATAAAACTACGGACTAGCACACTGCTAAAAAAATGCCTTTTAAATAAAATTTAGTCTTAAAATATTAATTTTGGCTTTTATATTGCAGATGTCCAGTGTATAATAGGGTATAATAGGGACCCAAGTACTTGAAGATAAATATAAAAATATTTACAAACTGTCTAATTTCAGTATCGTGAAGCATGAATCTGACAGTGACATTCTGCTCTCTCAAAGATATTAAAAATATATGTTCTTTAAGAATAAGCAAAAAGACTTCCATAATATTATCTTACTTCTTGACATCAAAGTGAATGTTAAGAGCTATATCAAAGTCTTAATCCTTATACATTAGTAATATATAGTAAATAAATTAGTGCTTTTGAGTCAGGGAGATTGGTTTTTTTTTTTAAGTAAGTTCTTTTTAGGCATAATAATACATCAAGATCCATAGTATTAGCAAGAAAATTCTAGACTAGGACTACCCGAGAAATCTTGAAATTAAGGTATCCAAATTAATGAGTATTTTGTAAAAAGCATAATTGTTATCTATTAATTTTAGAGATGATTTGTGTCTAACATAAGAATTAATAAATTTTTGTATTCAAGTGGTTTTTGAAAAGCTTAATGTTAATGAAAGAGAAAAGTACTTATGGGTTTTAATTTAAGATGTGAATCCTACTTTTTATATATTATTTTTGTGTCTTTTGTATGCCTGTTATGTAATAGACATTGTTTTTCCAATTAATTTCTTACAATTGTGTAGTGAAATTCCAGCTTGTGTTAGTTATTGTAAAAACATTGAAGTACAAATTCTAAGGTAGGGAACTTAATAAAAAGGTTATTGTAATGTAAAGACATTGAAGTAGACATTCTGAGGTATGGAACTTAATAAAAAGTGTATAGATTTTTAATATATATCACTGAATTAATGTGTTAACTTTAAAGTTAATTTCTGTAGAGGATTAAACAAGCTAAGTAATACTTGTTCAAAAAGTTGATGTTATTAAATGAAAATATTAAATTTATAAATTTACATTCTTAAATGTAAACAACTTGTTTAAGTTGTATTAAATAACTTCAAGTATGAATTTCTTTATAT
Organism: Sarcophilus harrisii; assembly: GCF_902635505.1. Lineage (NCBI taxonomy): Eukaryota > Metazoa > Chordata > Mammalia > Dasyuromorphia > Dasyuridae > Sarcophilus > Sarcophilus harrisii. The sequence goes on from NC_045426.1 coordinate 203,268,054, forward strand.
AGGTTTTCTTTGGAATTAAGGAAACAGTTCGATATTTTGTATTCTTTTATAGAAATGTAATTTTGAATTTTATCATGAAGTCTTTCAGATATTTTTAAAGCAGAGCAGAACAAGATAGTTGTACATACGGGTAAAATTCTGAAGCAAATGATTTATACATCAATGACAACAAATGTTCTCAAAGAATATAAATTGTCTAGAAATAGGATTTTTATTTTTGGTTTATTAATCATTAATAAATTAAGGGAATAAGCATTATATAGTGCCTCCTGTGTGCCAGGCACTGTGCTAATTGCTTTTTGACAAATATTATCTCATTCCTTCCTCACAACCTTGTGAAATTGATGCTATTATTGTCCCTGTTTTAAAATTGAAGAAACTGAGGCAGACATTGTGACTTCTCAGGGTTATACAGTTAGTGTTCTGATTCCAGTCTTGGTGCTTTACCCTTTCACCATTTAGTTTCTTTATAGTTTTTCTCATCAGTGTCTCCTAATTGATTGTCTTTTGAGATTCATCAGCTTTTTCTTGAGATTGGTGGGGTAGAGGAGAAGGAAATGGGGAGTGTGAAGAATTTAGATTCAAAAAGTTTTCCCATTTATTTGAGTTGTTTCTTGACATTTTATATCATGCATTTGGTATTGTCACATTTCTATATATTATTGGAATTTATTTATTTATTTTTATTTAATAGCCTTTTATTTACAGGATATATACATGGGTAACTTTACAGCATTAACAATTGCCAAACCTCTTGTTCCAATTTTTCACCTCTTACCCCCCCCCACCCCCTCCCCTAAATGGCAGGATGACCAGTAGATGTTAAATATATTAAAATATAACTTAGATACACAATATATTATTGGAATTTATACATCTAAAAAAAAGAGTTCCAAACCTAGATTCAGTCCTCCTGTAAACATAGATGGGAAAAATTACATTTTTATTTTAGTGGAATTTGTTGCTTTTGTATTTTTTGTGTTAAAACATTCTGAGAAGGGTACCATGACAAAAAAGGTCACAAACACCAGAAAAATAAAAAAATACTCAGAGCAAATAAAAATTTTGAGAATCGAATTTGTATTAAAATTCTGAAACTCTGCATGTACTTTTTAGAACCTTTGAATGTTAGGAATTGAGAATATGTGTGAATGTATGTGTACTTATATATATATGTAGACATAGAACATATAAAGAAGTACTTACAAATACACATATTGTTTAGGAAAAAAACTTTCAGTCAACTTTACTAAACAAGCAAATATAAATTTTTTTTTTTTTTGGTGGCAGTACCATTTGTTTTCAGGGATTGAACTATTGTGATATTTGGAATGTAAACTTATTTAATGGTACTTTAGTTATTTAAATTGAATTGTTTTTCCAGGAATTTTTTTGGTTTTCTCCATAATAGTGGATTTTCCTATGAGAAATATTTTTGAATATGTATTATGAGTATATGAGTGATAGTTTAAATTTGTTTCCTGCTTTCTTTCAGTTTGTGGTGCTCACATATTTTGGGATTTGGTAAAAGTGGTATAATTATGAATATAATGTTTAAAAAAAGAATATGTCCCAAATATTCTTACTTTGTCATTCATTTAAAATAATTTTATAGTTTTTGTTTTTCGTGTTTAATGGAATGAGACCTTCTTTACTAAAGGTCATAAGATACATTGTAAGTTGAATCACATTGGTGATTCTAGAGGACTTTCACAGGTATTCTAAAATGAATTTCAGGAGGTGAAACATTTATGTCTAAATTGGTTTTTAATAAACATATCTTGTAATTTTGATTAATTTGTAAATCTGATGGAGAAAGAAGTTCACAGATTCTGATATTAGTAGTAAGGGTTTCACTTCTATTTGATTATATTGGTTTAAGGATGACCACCTTAATCATCCCTTTAATATTTTGATGAGATATTTCTTATTTCTAAAGTAAAGAATAGCCATTTATTAAAATCCATAGCATTCAGTTTATGTTGAACAGCAAAAATCCTGTAAAATAATTGAACTGGAAAAGTGTTACACAAAACAATAAAATTTGAAATAATTATAGCAGTTTTCATGTTTCTCTGAGGAAAATTTTAGTTTTAAGTATTGTATCTTTTTAAAAAGTCAGGTGTTTTTTAGAATTAAGGAGAAATATTTCTAAAGTTTAAAGCTGGTAGAGTCTAAACTTTGAAGCTGGTTTGACCACACAAACACTTAAGAGTTTTACGACATCCTCTACTTCAAACTAATCTACATATTTTAAATATGCAATTTTTAAAAAAGCATAGAAATATTTGAAGGTCTATAATTTATAGTACTTAATTATTTTTCATCTTAACTATTGCTATAATCTTCTATTAAAATAGTCTAATGCTTTTCTGTTTTCATTTCAAGAAAATCAAATTCAACTTCCTATTGCAGTATTATGATTAGATTATTTTTCTGATTAACATTCAGTGTTACTTCCAGTTGCCTACTGAGTATTGCCTATATTCCTTTGCTTGGCTAAAAATCTGTCTTTCTGGATAACCCTATTCTTTAGTTAAATGGGATGCTTTTCTTTCAATCCACTAAGGAGAGGAGCACCAGCAGGCTGGAATTAGCCTAAGATCTGGGTTTATCAGTCAGGAAGCATTTATGTGCCTATCACTTGGGTAATGTGTTGTGGTTACAAGGAAAGGCAAAAAATAATCATAACCATTGAAGAGCTCACAATATAATGGAGGAGAGAGAATGTGAATAATTGTGTACAAACAAGCTACATATTGAATAAATAGGAAATAATCAACAGAGGGAAATGATTAAGATTAAGAGGAATTCAGAAAAGCTTCTTACTTTTTTAAAACTGGCTCTTGAATGAAGCCAGGGAGGGCAGGAGGCAGAAACGAAGAGGGAGAGCATCTAGGAATAAGAGATGGAGAGCAATGAAAATAGCCAAATCTAAAAGAGAGTGTGGTGTTTGAGGAAGAGCAAGGAAGCCAGTCACTGGATTGCAAAGAATGTGAGGATGGGTATAAGGAAAAGTAAGACTTGAAAGTTATGGGGTGGGTCTAAATTATAAAGTTATTTGAATACTAAGCAGAGGATTTTACATTTGTTCCTGGAAATGATTGAGTAGGATGCTGATGTAATTGGATTTGGACTTTAGATTGAATGGGTAGTAGACTGGAGTGGGGGGTCTATGTTAGGCAGACATTGGATTATCGAATTATCCAAGTGTGAGAAGTTGAGGGCCTACACCAGGATCCTTGGGAATATCAAAGGAGAGATGTTAAAAATGTGAAATTAACAGAATTTAGTAGCAGTTTGGATGTGGAAAGTAAAAGAATGAAGGAGTTGAGAATAACTCTGAAATTGCAAACCTAAGGGACTGGAAGCATGGTGGTACCCTTGACTGTAATAAGGAAGTTTGAAAAGGGGGAACAATTTGGGTTTTAGGGGAAGATAACTAGTCCATATATGGAGTTTAAGATGTCTTAAGCTTGGTGAAACATCCAGTTTGAAATCTCCATTAGATAGATGGAGATGGAACACTTGAGGTCAGCAGACAAGTTGGGGCTGGATAAATAGATCTGAGAATCATCATTAGAGGTGATAATTGAAACCACAGTAGCTGATGAGATCTCCAAGTGAAATAATATAGAAGGAGAAGAGGTGTTCCAGAACAGAGAGCCCTGTGGGATACACAAGGAAGATGAGTGTGACATGGATGAGAATATAGCACAGGACACTCAGAAGGATAGATCAAACAAGTAGGAGGAGAACCAGGAGAGAATGGTCATGAAAGTCTGGTGAGAAAAAAGTGAGTCAGTCTCAAAGGCTGCAGAGATCAATAACAATAAGGATTGAGAAAGGGCCATTATAGGGCAGCTAGGTGGTGCAGTGGATAGAGCACCAGCCCTAAAGTAAGGAAGAACTGAGTTAAAATCTGACCTTAAACACTTAACACTAACTTGCTGTGTGCCCCTGGGCAAGTCACTTAACCCCAATAGCCTCAGCAAAAAAAAAAAAGAAAAAAGAAAGAGAGAGAGAAGAAGGGCCATTACAATGGATGATTAAGAGATCATTAGTAACTTTGAGGAGAGCAGTTTCAATTCAGTGATGGGGTTAGAAGTTGGGTTGTAAAGAATTAAAAGTGAAAAGAAGTATTTATTATATAGGACAATCCAAGGCATTATGCTAATTGCTTTTTTGCAAATATTATCTCATTTGATCTTCATTGCAACAACTCAATGAAATAGCTGTGATGATTATTCCTATTTTACAGTTGAGGAAACTGAGAATAAAGAGAGATTGTCACTTGTTATCTATTAGTTTCAATGACTATAAGTATTATGATAGCTGATAAATTACAGATCATACATTCTGCCTTTTATGCCCTATCTGTGGTAAGAAGATTCTGACAAATATGTGGAATCTACTTTCTTGAAACAGTCCCTGAAAGGACATGGATCCTGTGAAGTCAAATTTATATAATGTTTAAAGATCCTTGTATATATAGTAAATGGTCTGGCCACTATATGTAGGTTCACTCCTTGTTAGGGACTGGTATGAAAGGCTGCATTATCAGAGATAGAGAATTTCAGTAAGTGCTTGCTAGAATAGAACTTTTAAAATATTTTTGAAGAGAAGTAAATCTATGTAGTCAAGATTCTCTCAGGTGCAGAAATCCAGAAATGGGAGAACTTGGTTACATAATCATCAGAGTGGTATTTTAATAGTCCTGATCTTAATTTTCTCCAAAGTCCAAGGGCATGTGTGGTAATGGATGACGGAGAAGTTTCCACAGTGGCCCATGATATTTCTTTGTTTCATAGAAGCAATTCATACAGCAGGATTGACAAAAGATACATTTAATGCCATTAAAGTGTACTAATCATATCCTAAATTCCTCTTTTTACCCTAAGGAACAATCTGCCTATCCACTGTTAGGTTATAAAGCTGACATCCTTTCAGTCATAATTTTTATGCTAAAGTGTGTGTGTGTGTGTGTGTGTGTGTGGGCGGTGGTGGTATAGGAAGAGACTTTGGGTATTCCTAAACTGGGAAGTTCCTGCCTGAGATCACCAAATTAGCCTCATGGTCAAACCTTAAAGGTATACTCAGGGCTCCCCTCAGGAGTTTTTATTGGTCTTAATCCAATCCTTATGGTAATGTGAGGTTATGGGATCCTAGTGGGGAACCAAAGGAACAAGTCACAAATAATGGAAATCAAGGCAGCCATCAAGAGGAAAGACAGGAAGCAGATTTTGCTGAATTCCCATAAATGGACAAGTCTAATCTGTGATGCCTGTAAAAATATGGGAGCAGACAAATAGATGCTGATGGGTTCATGGCTCTCTTCCCTGTTGTTCCTTACTTGTTCCTGATGTTTGGGAACAGGTGGTTTCCCATTCCATTAAGGAACATCTAGTGGACATCCTTTCTTTTTTTTCCCCTTTGTTATTCTCAGGGCATTGTTTGTCTCCTGAGCTGCTGTTTTCATGGAAATCTACTTGTCACACCTTGTCACTTTCTACTATATTGGTTCACTGACCTCTGTACAAATAAATATAGGGTCCAACATTGTAACTAGTTACATATTCTCTATGGGTTATGGGTTTTCTTGGTTGCAGTTTGGGTAATTTGGAGAAAAATTAGCTGAATGCTAGGGAGAAAAAATATGATTGATACATGCTGTGCTAGAGTGGCTATAAATAACTGAAAGATTCAGGGTGTTTAGATTCTTATTGGTGCTCCCAATATTTGTGGAACCTTCAATAAATAAGGTCAACCATTTGGTTTTCTCCGTTGTTTGGTCAGAAAATTGGGGGGGGGGGAGCTTGGACACAGCCAGCTTCGGATTTACACAGCCAGAAACAGCTGTCCTCCAATCTCTTAAGTTCCAGTATTGGCTTTGTGTTCTCTTCCACAAGGGTAGTGAGTTTGCAAGATGAGGATTTCTTGAAATTGTTCAGGATAAGGAAGGTTCCTCTTTAGAGTCTACTGACACAGCTTTTTACACTGTTCAAATGTTTCAGCATCAGAAGTGGATTTGTTTTTATATTAAAAATACAATTAAAAAAAAAAACAACCTTCTTTAAGGTTGCACTCTAGACACTACTAGGCCTTTCCCAGCTGAAACTTATATGTGATATCTTTACCATAATATGAGCCACTTGAAAATAAGGACTGTTTTGCTTTTTCTTTTGTATACCCAATATACACTTTCCTGTTGCTTCTCTTCCTTGTCCTCTTCCCTTTTCCCCTTTGTTGGTATGTTTAAGATTTTTTTTTTCCTTTTTAATGCAAAATAAGTACCTTTGGGATCTTGAATTCTTTTTCTTAGCACTTCCAGAATATTTGGTACCTATAAAGCTTTTAGGACCTTTACATAATAACTTATGCCTCTCCTGCAAATCAGTGACATTTCTTCTCTCATTTAAAAAAAAAAAATCCTCTGTGAACTCAAAGAGTTGGTTCTTAATAATCTCCTTAAAATCCAAACTCCTTATCTTGGCAGTCAGAGGTTGTGACCATCTGGCTCTTGTCTGCTTTTCCAATGTAATCTCTCATTTCATGCTGTGTGAACTCTTCTTCAACCAGGTTGGTCTTCATTCTACCCAGCGTGGAATCCATGTCCATCTTACCTTTCATGGCTTTCCTTTTCTCTCTACTAGCTTATGATGCTGTAGAACAGCTTAAGCTCCTAAGTGATGATGACTCAGGTCACAGTAATCTCTTCTTCTATACTTCCTGTAATACTTCTAGGCTCTACACTCATTTAAAACATAAATGAGTGACTTCTCTTGTAAAGAGAAATATCCTTTCTTTTTAAAGTTTTTCTTGTGTGTCTGTCGATTCAAACTAAATTTATTTAGAATATTTGTCCTACCTATTTTTTAAAACTTGAAGCAAATTTTGATATGCAACAATATAAATTATGCCAATCAGTGTGATAAAAAGAAAGTTAAAATTAAAGCAAAGAGGCAAACTACCTGAAAATTGTGACCAAAAATAACCAGGGAAACACTATTTGAATTCATTAATGAAAATTTACTGATATTTTAAAACTTGAAAAAAGAAAAAGCAAAAAGTTACCTTCTCTCTCTCTCTCGCATGAACACGTGCCCTCGCACACACAGCAATGTATAATTGGATAAATAGAAAATAATTAAAAGGGAAAGTACTGGAATTATAAGGGGTTAAGGAAATCATTCTGCAGAAGGTGGGATTTATTGTTGTTGGGACTTAAAATCACAGAGCCATTTGGAACAGGTGAGGCATGGGGGACAGCTAGAGAAAATGCTTGGAGCTGAATGAGGGATTGTCTTTTTTTTGGAACAACCAGGAGATCTGTCTTACTGGAAGAGTACATTATGGGGAGTAATGGGTAAGAAAACAGTAAAGATAGTAAAAGATAGGAGAGGGCTTTGAATGCTAAACAGAACATTTTGTATTTGTTCCTAGAGGGAATAGGAAACCACTGAAATTTATTGAGTAGGTAGGTAATGTGATAGGACTTTAATTTTAGATAAATCATTTTAGCAGCTTAATGGAGGGAGGGTGGGTCTCAAGAACTTGCAGCTATGAATTTGATGAGAAGAAAACTTGGAACACATTTCAAAAGACAAATAAAGGTTTACAACCAAGTACAACCTATTCTGTAAAATTGAGTATAATCCTATAGGAGAAAAAAATAGACCTTCAATTGTGACGACCCATGCTAGCACCCAGGATACCCCAGAATCAATTGGAGTCAGGATAAGCAAAAGTCCTTAGGCTTTATTGTTGGTCTTTAGATGCAGGATTGAACAGGATGGAAGCAGAATCTCCATGATCTCCTCCCTCGTCTACCACCAAAGTGTGACCCTAGCTAGTCTTACTCCACCCTCTAGTCCCTCCTACAATTCTCTGTATATACCAATCATTGAGCCACCACAGGATAGTGGGAAGGACCATTTTCCAAGCATATGCCCATATAGTATTGCCCAATTGGTAGTCTTGGCAAGTCCTGACCTCAGTGCATCGACTCAAAGAGTTTCAGCCCTCTACTTTCAATGAAAACTTAATTTCATGTATTCATAGTGAAAAAGAAACACTTAGAAATGCAAATATAAGAACCTACTTAAACCATAATATTGGATTCACAATAATAATAATATATAACATAATATAAATATATAATTTAATATAGTAATGTAATATAAAAATAACAATATAAACTATAAAAAATAACAATATGTACTATAAATAACAATGTATAATGAGTATTACTCAGGTAGCCATAGGGGAAAAAAAAAAGAGTTGCACTAATTCATTATTGAAATTATTGGGAAAATACTTGAAACCACACCTCAAAAGCACTATTAGGTTTATATGCCTAAGGAAATTAAAGAAAAAGGGAAAACATTCCTATTTTCAGTAATATTTGTAGCTCCTTTCTAAGAAATTTAATTATAGCCAGGAACTGAAAACTAAAAGTGCGTCTATTTAGTGGATAGTGGTAGAACAAATTGTTAGGTGAATGCATTGTAATTACTTATAAAATGATAAAAGGAACAGTTTCAGAAGAAACCTGGTAAGAAAATCTGAGAAGACTTAAATGAAGTGATAAAAGAGTGAAGTTAGCAGAACCTGGAAAACAAGTTATAAAGAAAAAAAACTTTGAAAACATTAAGAATGCTGATCCTTGAAGTGAATAATCATTACATTAGAGAAAGTCAGGAAACATGGTACACATCTCCTAACAGAGAATGTACTACAGGTACCAAAAGAAAGAAATATTTTCAGACATGGATAATGGAGGGAGGTTGTTGTTCTTGATCATCATATGAATTACAATGATTTTATTTTTCTTTTTTCATTTTTGGAGAGTTAATAGAAAGGGGGACCAGCAATAAGATGCCCTTCCAACTTTTAAAGATCAGATGAAAGAGTAATTTATTTACACACACACACATACACACACACACACACACACACACACGAAAAGAAAAACAGATTAGTGGAATAATTTTGAAAATTTCATGTTAAATTTACTCTATACTTAATAGAAAAGCAATTTTTACATAATAGAGATTTATGGTTTCAAGTGAGGTCTTTTTTCTGTCCTACTTCATGAACAGAAATACTCTTTTGATGTTTGATGATTTCAAACTAAATAAACTCTATTAGTTTTAAAAAATAAATCCTAGAGTCAAGACTAAAGTCTTGAAAAATGAACTATTTGTCAATGGTATACCTAATATCCAGTGTTGTAAAAGCCCATACTTTAATGGTGAAATGAAGAGCATGTACCAAGATTTTGTGAACTTAGTAAAAGAGTGCCTTGCTGCATTTAAAAAGTTTTTGAAAGATTAAAAAAAAAAAAAAAGTCCAATGGCCTTTTTAAAGGAAATCTGAATGTTTTTTACTTATATATCATAATTTTCCATTCTAAATCAAGCATATGTTACATGTTTTGGTAGAATTAAACAAAAAACAACCTGTTGAAAAAGTGTTTATTTATTTAATGCTGTTTACAATTGAATAGCTGAAGTAGTCTATTCCTACCTTATTTTAATGTGTATAGAATCAGCCAGTCAGGGCTCTTAAAGAGATCTTCACTGTCATATAAGCCAACCCTCAAATATGATTCTGCATGCAAAAGTAATGACAAAGCAATACTGTTGCTAGATTTTCATTGAAAAAGATTTTTTGTGTTTTATTAGACATCTCTCTTTAATTGAAAAAAAAATGTATTTTAATAGTTACTAGGTTTCCATGGAAATATATCTGAGGCAGACATTTAAATGCCATTTAGATGAGAAGCTGTTTCGCCATCTATAATTCCTTGTAAAACTATAATAAGGTTCATGTATATACCAAATTAAGATTTTAAATGATTTTTTTTTTTTGCTTCTGACAGTATAAAGCAATGCAAAGTCATGAATAATCTTTTTTATATGTCATTTCAAAATGCTAAGGACCTGAATTCTCATTTTTCTTCCCTTAGTTTGTAAATTCAGCATTAAACTACTTTAGGATAAAAAAGTTTTCCAGGCTAGAATTCCTTAAAATTTTTAATTCATTCTTGGAATCCCAGGCACCCTTTATAAGTGATGGATTGCTTTTAGATCTTTATCAGTAGAGATAAATTTCCATATTTCTAGTTCCCTACACTAATGACATTATAGATCCAGACCTCAAAACATGCTATAAAATAAATATTTGTTGAACTGAATTGAACTTGGAGAATCTAGAGGAAGGTCACCAGAATAATGAAGGGCATCAAGATCAGTACATAGCACAGTTCCCTGTAGATGCTTAATAAATGTTTATTGTTTTATTGATAATACAATTTAAGAATCAGAATCAAAAACTGGTAATGTTAATTTTGGAGAAAAGACTTGGAAGGGGAGAGGAGATACATTATAATTCTTTTCAAATATTTTAAAGACTGTCATAAAGAGATCCAGTTTATTTTACTTGGGTCCAAAGAGCAGAAATTGGAACAATAGGTCAAAGTTACAGAGTAGCCCAGCTGTTAAAGCTTCAGCCAAAAGTGGAATGACCTACATCATTGAAGGAAGTGTGATGGATTCTCCTTTAAATGAAAACAATGTCATTTCTGAAACTTGTTACAGAGAAATAATTTTGAGCCAAGTATTGGGTTAGCATATATAGGCTTCACCATTTTCTTTTGTGATTCTGTATTTCTTATTGAAATGTCTACTTATCTTAATATACACTGTGGTCTATATACATATAATTCTTTGGCTTTATATTAAGAAGTACTATCAATAACTATTTACAGATATTTGAATACTTGGGTGTGTCCATGACCTCATCAGGGTCTATTCCAGCACAAATTACATCCCATTTTAATCTGTTTTCCTTTAAATCCTGTTCAGGGCTCCCTCAGTCTGTTGGTGGCTTTTCTATTTCCCTTTGCATGGACACAATCCTATTCGGACTTCTGCAAAGATTTGGGGTTCAAAATGGTCATTTTATTGGCAGTCTGGTGGGTAGGGTTTCCATTGAATGAGATTCCTTCAATGTTATCTATGTCTCCAGGCCTAGATTTCCAATTGAATGAGACCACTTAAGTTCGAGCTACTGGAAGTGGTCTGGGCTAATCTTAATGAAACCACTTAACTGCCCTGAAGGGTGGGTCTCTGTCAGAGGAGAGTTTCAGAGATCACGCCCATGGCTTCACTTCAAAAGTCAGGGAGGACAGTTTTAGGATTCACCCCTGTCAGTAATCTATTGGTATTATGTAGACTGATGGTTTCATGAGAAGCTTGGGCATTAAAAGCATTATGCCATTTCCTAATTTCAATCTAATATGCTTTCCTTCTATTTAATTCTAGTCCATTGTCCACCTGCACTTTCTGTCCAAGAAAAAAGTCTAAATATACCAGCTTTATTAGATATGGCTGACTGCATAAGATAGTGAGGCAGTGGGATCCCTCATCTATTGGTTTTTTTTTTCCTGTATGGACAATTGAAATTAATAATTTTGAATATTTGTCTCATGTAGAAGGCTTTGTAATGTTTCTTGGGTTTGATCCCAATGAATTGTGGTTTGCAAAGCATTGTGGAAGGAAAGAAGGAAACAAGCATTATTAAGGACCAGTATGCTAGGTACTAAGCTAAGTGTTTTACAGATATTATCTCATTTAGTAATTTTGCCTGAGGCTAGATTTATGCTCGTTTTCCAACTTCATGCATAGAACTTTGTTGACTGTCTCCAAGCTGCCACTATGCTAAGCTTTGAGAGATAGAAATAGAAATAGAAATAGAAATAGACATAAAAATAAAGTAGCCCTTGCTTTTAAGGAACTCACATTCTAGTTGGGGAAACAACACATATGGAAGGTTTTAGCTGCAAGTCAGATGGATAGTGATCCTTAGTGAGATCCCTCAAAATCATTTCCATTGATTAAATCATATCAATTTCTGACATTGAACGATTTGACAATTCCAAAGACTTGTGATGGCAAGGACTTTCTTTTCTTGGTTTTTGGTAGCTATGACTATATCATCGGGAGTAGTCGCTAGGATGCATCTCTACAGTCCAGGATGATGGCACTGGACTGGATTGGAAGTACTGCTATTTCCAAGCCTTTTAAGTGAAGGTTCATGAATTGTCCAATTGGGACCCATTGGGGTCTATGGGGAGGTGGTAGTTATGATGGCTGAGTTTTGACTTGTCTGTCACATGATATTTCTATCGGTCAATACATTTTATTAGAGACCTGTTATGTGATAACACTGTGTTATGGGCTGGGAATACAAAGAAAAGCTCTCCTGCCCCAAACAAAAAAAAAATAAGTCCTTGCTCTCAGGGAGCTTCATAGATCAACAAAGGTTACAATATGCAAACAAATGTGTACAAACATATTCAGGATAAATTGGACAAAATCAAAAGAGAGAAAACACTAGCATTAAGAGGAATTGGGAAAAGCTTTTTGTAGGAAGACAGATAAAAAGGAAAAGCTTTCTCAGCTTTGGGGATTAGTTAAAATACCAAATCTTAAAATGGCTTATGCAAGGAATAGCTAGGAGACCAATGTCTTTGGATGACAAGAGCTTGTGAACAAAGTGTGAAAAGACTGGGTGAGTGGGCAGGTTATGAAGAAATTTATACAAGATATAATCACTAGGGAGCCACTGAAATTTATTGTAAAAACAGATGATACTGAGTCAGACTTGTATTTTATGAAGAGATAACTCTGACATATGAGTAGAAGATAAATTGGTAAGGAGAGTGACTTGTGGCAGGTACTCCAGCCAGCAAGCTAATGCAATAATTCAGCCACATAGTAAAAAAGACTTGTACTACGGTGGTAACAGCATCACAGGAGAGAAGAGGACATTGGTGAAAAATATTATGAAGGAAAAACTGATAGGCCTTGGCAGCAGATTAATAGAAGGTGAGTGTTGAGGATGGCACCTAGATTTTGAGTCCCTGAAAACTTGAGAAGATGGTGAGAGTAATCGGGAAATTTGGAAGAGAATTTAGAGGAAATACAAGGAGTTCAGGTTTTGATGTACTGAATTTAAAATGATTATGGTACATCTGATTTAAAAGATCCACTGGTCATTTGGAGATAGTAAATTAGGACTGAGTAAGTAGATTTGAGAATTATTAACACAGAAATAATTGAATCCATGGAAGCTGATGAAATCGAGTGAAATAGTATAGAAAAGAAAAGAGGACTCAGAACAGAGTCCTGTAGAATTTCCATGGTTATGGATTTAATTTAGTTGAAGTTCCAACAAAGGAGATGGAGAGAGTAGTCAGATAGGTAGGAGAACCAGGAGAGAGAAGCAACCCTAGAGACAAGAATATCCAAGATCACCTGTCAGAGGCTGCAAAGAATTCAAAACAGATGAGGATCAAGAAAAAGTCATTAGATTTTTGATCTAGAGATCATTAGTCACTGTAGACAGAATAGCTTTGGTTGAATTAGAAAGTCAGCAGCCAGATTGTAGAGAAGAAAAGAGTGAAAGAAAAGAAAATGTAGGTACCGCTTGTAGACTGTCAAGGAAATTCATTATAGTTCTCTCTCCTTCAGAATACCTTGCTGATTAAATGTTTTACTGATGGACTATGTGGTGTTCTCTTCTTTTTTTTATAATATATGATGATTCTCTGTGGGAGCAGGTTTCTTGGGGAGGTTTTCTGGAGGCAGCCTTAGTATCAGTTCAGATCGATAATCAGCTCAAATACAGCCAATTGATAAAATCCAAAAGTTTATTTTCTCCTTCCAAGTCTTGTTTTTTTCCTTGGGCCCAGTTAGCTTTCTTAGAGGCCTCTCTCCCTCCTTGCTTCCAAGAGCTCTTGCAGCTTGTCTTTTAGCTCTTCCAGCTTCTGCCTCTAGCTCAACTCCGACTCGTGGCTTCTCAATCTCCAACTGACGCGCTCTCCTGCCAATCTTTTCAACTGAACTCTCCTGACTGAGCTCAGCTGTTTTTATGCTCTTTTAGAGGTGTAAACTCAAAGGTTGACTCCTCCTTTTAGAGTGGGATTATAGGAGGTGTGAATTTGGATATCTCATAATGAACCCTGAATCTCCCAAACATGTGAACTAATGTGTGAGCTAATGTGTGAACTCTTAAAGGTGTTAACTTAAGCGTTGTTTCTATCAGTATTAGTGACAACTCCTTGTAAGGATTTGCTCTAATATGTGAACCAATAAGCATTATATCAATTCCATTGAGTTAATACTAGGATTCTAACAGACTAGATGCTCACGACCTCTTCATAATCTTCATCATTCTTGAATCTTCTACAGTCAGTCATTAAATATTTATTATACCTCTGTTGTATGTCAGGCAGTGAAAATGGCAGGAATTGAGAAATGGAGAATGTTGCTTGGAGAACAATAAGGAGGATATTGTCACTGGTTCAAAGAGTATATGAAAAAAGGTGTATGGTGTAAGAAAACTAGAAATGTGAGGACAAATTGTGTGAGGCCTTGCACACTTAATAGGATCTTGTATCTGATCTTGGAAGTGATAGGGTGCTGTTGTAGTTTATTGAGCAGGGAGAGTAACATGACTGGACCTGTATTTTAGGAAAATGATACCAACATTTAACATTATTGACACTACCTGTTCTTGAAACAGTTTCCTCCTTTATTTCCTGTATTTGATTTTTCTTCTTGCTCCCCAGAGCCTTCTGCGGGAGTTCAAATTTGACCTCAAGACACTTAACACGTCCTAGCTGTATGACCCTGGGCAAGTCACTTAACCCCAATTGCCTCAGCAAAAAAAAAACCAAACATAAAAAAAAAGACTTATGCCCTCTTTACTATCTACTTTTCTATCTTAGTGGTTTCTTCAACTGTTGTCATCACCTCTAGATGGATAATAACTGATATTTACATAATACTTGAAGATTTGCACAATGCTTTAGATACATATTAGTTCTTTGCAACAAGTCTCCCAGTTTTCCCCTAATTCCCAGTCCCCAGTGTTATTCTTCTTCATCACATTGTCTTTCTGACTCCTTAACTGTCTCCCATAAAATTTAAACTTGGATTTCTGAATGCTTGATAAACACCTCTATTTGGTTGTCTTGCTATCATTTCAAACATCAACTTTCTTGTTTCAGTTGATTACACTACTCAAGAGTTCAATCTTGGAGAAATCACTAGTGATTGTTTTGCTTTTTTGTCTTTGTGTCCCCTAATACTGAGTATAATATCTAGTACATTAGTGCCAACTATTAAATGTTTCTTTGATTATTTCACGTGGTATATGATAGGCTAGTGACTATTAGAGTATGAATACAACAAAATATAGGACAAGGACTCTATCCTCAACATATTTCGATTAAATTCAAACGCATTTTTTACTATTCTCATTCACTTTTGTCAGTTGCTACATGCTTTTGATTACATTTCATAATCTCTGCCATCTGTCTATTCCTTTTTGCTCTAGTTGTCAGGCTACGATTTTGGCTGAACTCTTATAATAGCCTTCTGATTGGTCTAATTGCTTCCATTTCCTTTGTTTCACTTTCTGAAAACAAATGCATGAGGGACTGATATCAAATGGAGGAAGAAAATGGACTAGGAATGAACATCCTACCACATTCTTTCACATCCATCCAGCACAATGCTTAGAAAGAGTCTGAGTATGGACCCTTCACATTTTGGTTCAACAATAGAGGTCTCATCAACTATGTGCATTCCTGGAATACAGTCTTTTTAAAAAAGTTAAGAAAGTGCCCCAAATTGGAATGAAGAAAACACATTTGAGTAAGAATCATTTCCTATAGTTGTTTGAATTGGGACTTTTGGTTCTTATTAATTGAAACCTTTAAAAAAGAACATTTTACATATGAAGAAAAGGGACACAGATTAATTTCTGTTCCATTGGAATTATTTCTTAATTAGTACTAACTGGCTTTTATAATTAGAGCTTTGTGGTAAAGTTTGAGATCTGGTAGACTTCCATCCTTCTTATTTTCTGCTAGACATTCTTCCTTAAATATTTTTCTGTTTCCTAAACCTTCATTTCAGAATCCTGAACTCATCTTCTCTCTGCAAAGTAAACTCTTCTTCCCAATATCACTATTTTTGACATCTTCATGCTAACATTTTTTTCATTTTTTTATCCTTTTTCTGTGCTCCACACATGTAATTAGTCTTCAAAATATTTCTTCTCTCTCACTTCCACTTCTTTTATCATCTATTTCAGACTGTGTGTCAGTCTCCTAAGTGCTTTCTTTCCTCCAGTTCCTCTCATCTTATCTGTCTTTAACCAGATAAAACTTCTTAAAATACATGAAATATGCAAAAATATTGTGAGTTGGTATTTCATCCCTCTCCTGGAAAATGTTACATAATGTGTAATAGGTAAAATAGAATGGGTGAAATAAAAAAAGTATGAAATTCTTTTGTAGTCTGATTACTGCAAATATTTTAACCAATCTTCCAAAACTCAATTCAGTTAGCCAGCAAACATTTATTAATCACCTGTATATTTTAGACACTCTGTTAGGATACAAAATCCTAATATGAAAAATTCAAAAATTTAAAATGAAAATCCCTTTTTTCAAGAGGTTTACATTTTGTTTTATGCATATATACAAGAGAAGAGGGAAGGGAAGCAAGGAGAAAGAAAAGAGAGTGAATGTGTTGAATAAATGCAAATTAAATGCTTGGTAGTTATAAAACAGGGTAGTAAACAATAGAACAAACCTAGCTATTTCAATGATTAGGAAATATTTCATATAGAATGTGGTATTTGAGTTGTGTCTTTTATCCAAAAAGTAATAGGGAACCAATGAAATCATGGAATAGGAGAGTGACAAGAACAGGTCTGTTGAAGAAAAACTTTCTTTGTCTGTATAGAATGGATTGGAGTGGGGAGAGAGGAGGCAATGAGACCAAGTAGAATGCCATTGTAGAAATCCAGATTGAATTAAGGTATAAAGGGTAAAATTTGGCAATTGATTGGATTTATGGAATGACAGTGAAGAATTGAGTGGAATATCAAGGCTATGCATCTGGGAAACTAGAAGAATGCTAGTGCTTTCAACAGAAATAGAGAAGTTTGAAAGAATGGGTTTTGGAAGAAAAATAATGAATTCTTTTAAACATTTTGAATTCTAGAGGCCACCATAATGTTCTTTTTGAAATGTCTTATCTGCAGCTGGCAATGTGAGATTAGTTCTTAGGAAAGAGATGGACTAGGTAGCTATATCTATGAGTCATCTGTATAGAGATGTGGCAAACCAAAAAAACAAACAAAACCCCTTAAAACAACACTATAAAAGTACAAAAAAGCAAATATGTGTAAACATATGACAGTCATAAGAAACTGTTGAATATTTGTTTTTTGTGGAATCTAGTCATGTATCCTAAATACAACATTTGATTTATGTAATAACTGATTTGCCAGTGAAGGCTTTTAAAATGTGTTATGATCACTTATCTAAATGACAATTTTAGGAGGTACTTTGTTTAGTTTATATTCATAAACATGCCTTGGGATTTCCAAGATTTATAATTTTCATGTTTAAACACTATTATAAACCTAATTCTCTGTTTCAGCTTTCTTTCCTGGCAAAACAATAGAAAACGCTTTCTGATACATGATAGAAAATAATTATTTTATCTTTTAACAAACTTGAAAGCTCTGGGACAATAAAATTGAAATAATTCTGAGAGTTTGTTTACACAATAAAGGGATTGCTTACTAATGAAGGAATAGGAACTTCATTGGTTTAATGAACTCCTCTTTAAATACAAATTAGCACTTGGTGTTAATTATCCAGAGCACTGAGAGGTTAAATGACTTACCCATCTGACACTGTATGTCAAGAGGCAAAGCTTAAGATTGTTTTCCTGACTTTGAGGCCAGTTCTTTAAGTCATACTGTCTGAGATGAAGCACTTGATAATTCTAGGCACAAAGAATGAGCATTTTATTTCAGTTAAGTTGAATAAAACCTAATTTAAGGGGTTTCCAGGTGACTCAGTAACATAGAGCACTGGGCCTGGATTAAGGAATATCTAAATTCAAATCTAACTTCAGACACTAGCAATGTGACTCTGGGCAAGTTACTTAACTGCGATTTGCTTTAGTTTCCTTATCCGCAAAATGGGATCATAATTGATTGCACTTACCTGCCAGGATTGTTGTAAAGATCAAATAATATACTAATTGTAAAGTATTTAGTATAGTACCTGGAACATATTAAGCACTAAATAGCTAGCTGTATGTAGTTTGAAACACTTTGGCACATTTTCAGATAAAAGTCTTTAGGAACCAAGTACTCCATGAGTATTTTGTTTTAAGAAATTCTGATGAATGTATGACAATCTACACTTTAAAAGCAGATAAGTTATGGCAGTTCTTTCCTATGTTTGCTTTATAAAAGTACTCAATATGGAATTTCTTTCAATTTAAAAATCTCAGAGATGGAAGGAATGTTGTCAAAGTATCTTGAATAAATGACTATTATGTATATGACTATATAAATAACTATAAATGACTATATAAATAAGAGACTTCATTAGCCTCTAAATGAGCATCTTTATGACTAGAAATCCATGACTCCTTGAAGAAGTTCATTTCACTTTTAATTTGGTGCTAATTTTTTAGAAAATATTTCCCTACCTTGGACTGCTGCTTCTCTGTAATTTCCATCCAGGAAAGAAATTTTTTCTATTGACCAAAAGCTTTGTAACTTTAAAAAGCTATTCTGTGCACTTGCTTTAAGTAACTTGTGGGTCTGTGATTGTCATTATGCTGTGGAGACCATTTTATTTCTTTATCATTTTATGTGACTGTACATTTCCACTTGATAGATGGATAGTATTTAACAACTGTAAATTAAAAACTTTTTTTTCTTGTGTTTATTTCTTTTTCTTTTAACTCAGCCCACCAAGTGTTCTCTCTCTCTCTCTCTCTCTCTCTCTCTCTCTCTCTCTCTCTCTGTCTATCTCTCTCTCTCTCTTTTAATTATAGCTTTTTATTGACAGAACATATGCATAGGTAATTTTTCAACATTTTCCCTTGCAAACACTTGTGTTCCAACTTTTCCCTTCCCTCCCTCCACCCCCTCCTCTAAATGGCAGGCAGTCTTATACATGTTAAATAGGTCGCAGTATATCCTATATACAATATATGTGTGCAGAACCGAATAGTTCTCTTATTGCACAGGGAGAATTGGATTAAGAAGGTAAAAATAACCTGGAAAATGCAAAGTAGTCCACATTCATTTCCCAGGGTTCCTTCTCTAGGTGTAGCTGATTCTATCCATCATTGATCAATTGGGACATTGATCCAATCAAATTGGATCTTCTCATTGTTGAAAATATTCACTTCCATCAGAATATACCTTCATATAGTTGTTGTTGAAGTGTATAATGATCTCCTGGTTTTGCTCATTTCACTTAGCATCAGTTCATGTAAGTCTCTCCAAGCCTCTCTGTATTCATCCTGCTGGTCATTTCTTACAGAACAGTAATATTCCATAACATTCACATACCACAATTTACCCAACCATTCTCCAATTGATGGGCATCCATTCATTTTTCAGTTTCTGGCCACTACAAAGAGGGCTGCCACAAACATTTTTGCACATATAGGTCCCTTTCCCTTCTTTAGTATCTCCTTGGGGTATAAGCCCAGTAGTAGCACTGCTGGGTCAAAGGGTATGCATAGTTTGATAACTTTTTGAGCATAGTTCTAAATTATTCTCTAGAATGGTTGGATCCGTTCACAACTCCACCAACAATGCATCAGTGTCTCAGTTTTCCCACATCCCCTCCAACATTCCGCATTATCTTTTCCTGTCATCTTAGCCAATCTGACAGGTATGTAGTGGTATCTCAGAATTGTCTTAATTTTCATTTCTCTGATCAATAGTGATTTGGAACACCCTTTCATATGAATAGAACTAGTTTCAATTTCATCATCTGAAAAGTGTCTGTTCATATCCTTTGACCATTTATCAATTGGAGAATGGCTTGATTTCTTATAAATTAAAGTCAATTCTCTATATATTTTGGAAATGAGGCCTTTATCAGAACTTTTTACTGTAAAAATGTTTTCCCAGTTTATTGCTTCCCTTCTAATCTTGTTTGCATTAGTTTTGTTTGTACAAAAGCTTTTTAACTTGATATAATAAAAATTTTCTATTTTGTGATCAATAATGATCTCTAGTTCTTCTTTGGTCACAAATTCCTTCCTCTCCACAAGTCTAGGAGGTAAACTATCCTATGTTGCTCTAATTTATTTACAATCTCGTTCTTTATGCCTAAATCATATCTATTTTGATCTTATCTTGGTGTACGGTGTTAAGTGTGGGTCCATGCCTAGTTTCTGCCATACTAATTTCCAATTTTCCCAGCAGTTTTTGTCAAATAGTAAATTCTTATCCCTAAAGTTGGGATCTTTTCATGAAGTTCTCTTAATTCTTCTTCCTAACCATCTCTTAAGGATAACTTCTTTTCCATTCTCTTTGTTCTCATCCCATCCCTATCAGTGTCTAGATATATGACTAGGATCAAGTCATTTCACCCTTGTGAACCTGAGTTTGCTGAAGTAAAATGAGAGGTTTGGTTCTACTATTTCCAAAGCTATTCTTCTATAATCTTTGTTCAGGGTTTTATTACTTCCCAGCATATAGTATTACAATAGTCTCCAGTTAAAGAACTTTAATTATACGTGTGAATTAGTATAGGGAAGCAGCATATAATGGTAGACTGGTTATCAAAGTGTGGTATGATAATCTATATACTCTTTTAGGGGTTTTTTGAAGCCAAAACAATTTTATAATAACGCTAAGACCAAGAAGAGCTGAGTGAATTTAAATTTTCTCTCACCATTAATTATGTGAGCATGGAAAATCATGTAGCCTTCAAAAAAACTTTCTTAATCTTTGAAGTAGAAATGACAATGACATTCATAGGGTTATTGTGAGGATTAAATAAGAGATAAGTTTATCTTGGAAATATTGCAAGTTGGTTCTAGACCATAATTCACAATGAAGTGAATATCAAAATAAAATGAATCACATGAGTTTTTTGGTTCCCCAGTGCATATAAAAATTATACTATGGTTTGTGGAATATGCAATAAAATCTTTAAAAACAGTGTACATTCTTTAATTAAAAATACATAATTGTTAAAAATTGTTAACCATTGTCTGAGCCTTCAACAAGTCAATCTTTTTGCTAGTGGAGAGTCTTGACTACATATTGGTGGCTACTGACTGATCAGGGGAGTAGTTGGTGGAAGTTGGTGTGTCTGTGGCAATTTTTAAAAATAAGACAAGAAAATTTATTACACCAATTTTCTTTTTTTTTCTTTTTTTTTAAATTATATTTTTTTAAAGATCATCTAGTTAATCCCACTCATTTTGTTATTGTTGTTGTGATTGTTTTGCTGAGGCAATTGGTGTTAAGTGACTTATCCAGGGTCACACAGCTAGGCAGTATTAAATATCTGAGACCAGATTTGAACTCAGGTCCTCCTGATTTCAGGACTGATGCTCTATCCACTGTGCCACCTAGTCATCTCCCCTTCCCCCCCACCATTCTCTTTTCACCTGAACATGTAAGAAGTCATTTTAGGATTATTAATTGATCCTAATTTATTGTTGTGTCATAGGAAACAGGAAAAGCCAAGAAGTGGAAGAAATGAGAGCTAACAGCTGGGTTGTAGAGTGGTTAAAACATATATACTATTTATTGACTAAATTTGCCATCTTGTGTAAATTTCATTTGTTAAAATCATTGATCACAAATCACCATAACAGATATAATAATAATGAAAAAGTTTTAAGAAGTATGAGAATTAACCAAATGTGAAGCAGAAGCATGATGTGAGCATGTTATTGGAAAAATGGCACTGATAGACTTGTTTGATACAGGGTTACTACTAACCTTTAATTAGTAAAAAACACAGTATCTATGGAATGCAATAAAATGTATGCCTGTAATGTGTATAATAATATTGTAGATTACTTTCCAAATCAAAAAATCACTAGTGAACTATTTTTATTAAAGTTTTGGAGGTGGTTTAAGAGGAAGTTCGATCAGACTTACTTGAATGGCTTTAATCTTGTGAGTAAAGTAGTAAATAAAGCTGTCTTCTGAGTATTGAGGGACCAGCAGCATGAATTTAATTCTGCAGATATTTATTGACTACTGTACATAAGTGCTTTCTTTTCTTAAAATAGAACATATTCTTCAATATTTCCAGCATTTGGAGAAAAAGTTTGCTTATTAGTTGATTGTTATATAATTCATTAAAATATGGATCATTGTATCAAAGAAGTTGACAGTAAGGAATAGTTAAAAGTAATGGAATAAATGCTGTTTGTGTTTTGGCCTTGTTTTGGTCTATATCCTTGTCTTAGTTGTTGTCTTGACCACAATAGTACTTTTTGTTAGATTAGTTACTGTACAAAAAGAAGGTATGTGTTTATAGGATTATAGAAATACCTAGTTTAAATAAAATATACTGTTCTGGTTTTGGTGAATGAGAAACATGATCTCTGCCCTTTGATAAAGTTGCTAATTTAAAAAATTTTTCTAATTTTTAAAATTAAAATTTTTCTTAAAGATTTCATCTTTATTTTCTATGATTCTCTAATTATATCCTCATCACCTGTAAAGAGTGATAATTTCGTTTCCTCATTGTTTATTCAAATTTTATTCAACTGAGAGGAATGAGATTTCTCATAATTGAGAATAATGTATAAACAGGGTTTGATGACTGTGAGTCCTAAATAGAAGATCGAATTGAAAGCAAAGAAATATTCTAGTATGCTAAGGAAATTTTGATAGCAGCCTCAGGGTATAGATTTTATTTTTATAATTTTTTTAGATTTGCATGGAATACACACCAAAAAGTAGTATTTTGTGGCAACTTAGGATAGATAAGTATCATCTTTTACAGGAGAGAGAGGGGTAAAGAATTGGAGAATCATTCAAGTGAAATAAGGAGAATTAAAAGTTATTCTTCACAGCCAACTTCCATAGCTAGTTTGGGGATGAAAAGAAAACAATAGCAAAAATAAGAATAAGAGACAATTAATTACAACATACTTTAGAAGTATGAAACTTCCCAGGGACAGCTACATTAATAATTAAGAATTTTATCCCTTTGGTATGATCTTTTGTATCTTGACAATTTATTCCCTCTCCCCCAAAGAATCTGGACTAACATTTTTTATACAAATATACTATATAAAACTATATAAAACCATGCTTTAACAATCACAATTGTATAATTATCTTAATATTCCTGTCAATACCTAGGGTAAAATGGTGACAGGATGGTTTATTTCAAGGTGTTCTAACATTAGCAAAAAAGAGGCATTTGTAGAAGATCCTTGGCCATGGATTAAGGAGGCAATATGGACACATAAAAAGTATGTTGAAGGATTTTTGCAACAAGTAATAGAGCTATCTAGACAATCAGATAGACAATTGATGTTTAGTCCTAGAAGATAGATAGAATGCAACATCATGATAACCTTGTGAATATCAGTATTCAGAAATTCAAGTAAGCATCCAGAAGGGTATGGAAACATGTATAGTTAAATGATACTTAGAGAAGGTACTTAGTCATTGGAGACAAAGCATGAATGCAATTAAAAAAGGAGTTCATGGTATAAGAAAATCAAAAGTAAAGATAACTTGATGTTAAAAATTATGAGATTCTTTTATTTCTTTTGGTTATGTATCAAATTCATCCTGTATTGCAAAATTGGTATGGAAGTAATTCAACAATATGGATAAAGGAACCAAGTTAGTTATTAATATCTCTTCATAGTCATACAAATATGCATATATATCCTCAATTTTCTGGCCCTCCTGTGTTGTAGCTTAAACAAGAAATAAACTAGAAATTTAAATCACACTCATATGAAAGAATGTCTATTGTTTATTCTGTGATTTGCATCTTTATGTTTAGCCTTTTGAGTTGGTCCATTAAAACATATATCTTGGATAGACTGTGGAGTTGGACAGTGACCGAGACCTAGAACTGAATGGGACAAATAGAATTTGCAATCAGAATTTGTTTTATATTTGAAAAATTCTACAGTACATTAAATGATCTTAAAGGTTTTGAAACAAAAATAATGAACACTATGTTAGGGGTGGATGGGCTTCATGTCAGCAGCCTGTTAATAGAGGTGCAATGTGGGGATGAAATGAGACACTAGTAGGTACAACTAATGAAAGACATTTATTTGGAAATGGCATAGAAAATATATCAGCAAAGATAAAATAGCACTTAATTTCAGCTTTGATAAACACTGCCTTTCTTGCCTCTTTAGAGAATTGAATCCAGGCAGCCCTACAGGATGTTATAACTTATGTGGTCTAGGGCACCTATATGAAAGTCCTGACCTCCATGTGGATAGGACTTTTTTATAGTCCTTGGATGAAAAGAAAGCTATATCAATGAAGTCAGGAGACATGTCCTAAGGAAAGTTTTGTGTCCTTTTAGGTAACACTAGTCCTTATTTGTGAGAGGAAAGAAGGAAAGATAGGAGAGAAAGGGGTCTAACTTGTTACCCCCTTGTGGTAGTAAGATCCTAAGGCGTTCTAGAGTAGAGATATCAAGTTAAAATAGAAACAGGACCACTAAACCTTTGTTTAGACCTTTGTGGGCCTCTTATCAACTTAGAAAAGTACATATTAACATTATATTTGTTTTGTTGTATTTTTATTTATTTTGTTGAATATTTCTCAGTTATATTTTGATCTGGTCCAGGTTGCATTTGGGAGTATGATGGTCCATATGTAGCCTGTGGGTGGTGTGTTTGACACCTCTGTTACAAAAGATTCTCCATTAATTTGCTTTTAGGGTTTTTACAGGACAGGCCTCCAGGTATGAGCAGTACAAATGAGGTAAAGGTAAAAGGACAAAAAATGATTATAATCCCTACTCCCACTCCAGTTTCTTAAGTCATAGCATTAATATCTACCACTAATTATAGTCCTGTGCAGAAATTAGTTTTCCCTAAAAGGAACCTAATTGCTCCTAGCCTCCATTGATTGCAGTTTTATCTGTCATCTAAGGACATAAATAATCTGAGCCCCAAACACTTGCTCTACCCTGATGTTTAGATGCATTTCCAATGTTGAACTAGTCCTACATTCTTGGTTTAAATCACAACTGATTATAGTATATGATCATTGTGTTATATTGCTATAGTATTTTATTTAAATTTTTTTGTATCAATATTCATTAGAGAACTTGTTCTATGATTTTTTTCTCTTTTTGTTCTTCCTGGTTTAAAAGGCATTTGGTAGGACTCCTTTGCCTATTTTTCCATATAGTTTACATAGTATTGTAATTGTTCATTTAATCTTTGGTAAGATTCACTTGTGAATCTATTTGGCCCTGAGGATTTTTTCTCAGGAAGTTCATTAATGGCTTGTTCAATTTTTTCTAATATTGGCCTATTTAAGTATTTTATTTTGTCTCTCTTAATCTAGGCAATTTATATTATTGCAAACATTCTTCCATTTCATTTAGATTGTCAGATTTATTGGCATATAATTGGGCAAAATAATTTATAATAATTGTTTTAATTTTATCTTTGCTGGTGGTGAATTTAATCTTTTTCAGTTTTGTTATTGATAATTTGGTTTTATTTATTAAATCAAATTAACCAATGATTTATCTATTTTGTTGGTTTTTTAAAAATAAAAATCAATTTCTAGTTTTACTTAATAGTTCAATTTTTTTTCAATTTTATTGATTTTTAGGATTTCAAATTTTGTGCTTAATTGGGAATTTTTAATTTGTTCTTTTTCTAGTTTTTGTTGTTATATATCCAATTCATTGATTTAAGTGTTTAGCAATACAAATTTTCTTCTAGTATTGCTTTGGCTGAATACAATAAATTTTGGTGTGTTGTCTTTCTATTTTTAATGAAATTATTATTTCTGTGATTTTTTTTCTTTTACCCATCTATTCTTTAGAATTGTTATTTAGTTTCCAATTATTTTTAAATTTGTCTGTCCACTGTCCTTTATTGAATATCATTTTTGTAGCATTGTGATCTGAAAAGGATGTGTGTAGTATTTCTGCCTTTCTACATTTGGTTATGAATTTTTTATATCCCTACTGCATGGTCAGTTTTTATGTATGTGCCATGTATTACTGAGAAAAAGAAAAGCTATATTTTCTTACTCAATTCAATTTTATCCACAGGGTTATTATATCTAATTTTTCTAAAATTCTATTACTATCCTTTACTTCTTTATTGTTAATTTTGTAGTCATATTTATCTATTCTGAGAGGGGAAAGTAAAGGTCCCTCATAGAATAGTTTTGCTTTAAAAATTTGGATGTTATATCATTTGTTGCTTATATGTTTTGTATTGATATTGCTTCATTGTCAATGGTAATTAGATTTTTGCTTTGCTTGACATTGTGACATTTACCCCTGATTTTGGGATAATAAATTCTGCTGCAGCCTCTTATCTTTACTCTGTGTATATCTCTGTAGTTCAAATATGTTTCTAGTAAACAGTATTTGTTGTAGGATTCTGGTTTTTATCCACTGTATTTGCTTGTATTTTATAGGTGAATCCATTAGTTTTTACAGGTGACTGACAAAAGTACTGGGAAAAAAAGTACTCTCCCTAACAATACAGAGTTGGGCTAATCTTTTTTTTTTTAAGAATTATAAATCATACAACCACTTTTTAAAAATCCTGTTTTAATCAATACATATTTATCTTCCTGTTATTGGTTGAATTCTTTTTATTAACTGCATATGTATACTTGGGTCTTACACAAAAATATTTTACTCTTCAAAGAAACAGATAATGTTTTATAAAAATAAAAAAAAAAAAACTATTTTTGTCCTATGTCATTTTTTTCTTTTTTTTTTTTTAACTAAACTTTTTGTTTAATTATGTCCTATCTGAGACACCAATACACTGTTGTTGGAACTTTGAATTGATATGACCATTTTGAAGAGCAATTTGGAATTTTGCCTCAAAAGTTATAAAACTAAATCCCTTTGACCCAACAGTATCACTATTAGGCTTGTGATCAGGAAAAGAGGAAAAGAACATATTTATACTTATATTTACATTTATAGCAGCTCTCTTTGTGGGGACAAAGAACTAGAAATTGAAGGGATACCCATCAATTGAGGAATGGCTTAATAAGTTGTAACATATGATTGTGATGAAATATTATTGTACTGTAAGAGAAAAAAAGAGTTTTAGAAAAACGTGGAAAGACTTGTATGAAATAATGAAGAGTAAAATGAGCAGAACCAGGAGAATGCTGTATCCAGTAACAATATTGTTTGAAGAATGATTGTAAACAATTGAACTGTTTTGTGTGTTATAAATATTCAAATAAACTACAGAATACCTATGAAGGAAGATGCTATCCACCTCCAGTTAAAGAACTAATAAAAAGACGTATGCACAGTATAATTTTACATGTATCTGCGTCAAATGATAGCCTTCTGTAGTGTGGGGTAGGGAGAGAAGGAAGGAGTCAGTTCAAAATTTAAAATATAAAAAATAAATTTGTGTGTGTGTGTGTGTGTGTGTGTGTGTGTGTGAGAGAGAGAGAGAGAGTGTGTGTGTGTGTGTGTGTGTGTGTGTGATCATACCAAAGTGCTTTTCTATATTATGTACCTTTCTTATGCTCTCCTTTCTAAGGTTTAATAATTGCCCAGGATTTTAAGGTAAACTTGGAGAGTTAGTTTTATTAAGAAAAAAGCTTTAAATAACTTTTTCCCCCTTTTAGTTGAAGTCTTAAATATATTTAATGTATCTGAGAAAGATAAACAAATGCTTATCTTGGCACACTTAGTACACATGGCAGTCACTTATTTAAAAAGGTGCAGAGAGTGCTAGATAGCTCAGTGGATAGAGCATCAGCCCTGAATTCAGGAGGACCTGAGTTTAAACATAGTCTCAGACACACTACTTATTAGCTGTGTGACACTGGGCAAGTTACTTAATACCACTTGCCTAGGGGAAAAATTATTTTAAAGAAAGAAAGAAAGGGGGGAAGAACATAATTGTCTTTCATGAACCCCAAGAAATAAATTAAAGGGCTTACCTGGTATATATAATTAATTGCAAAAGTTTTCTCTGGGGAGGAAAGAAAATAAAAAATCTCCCTACCAGGTAACCTGGGAAATATGATTTTTCATAAGCTGTGTAGAGATTATTGCTTGATGAGCTATGAAGACACTTTGATATGCTGAAAAATGTATAATTTAATTTTGTTATGAGTTTGTTTAAAAAGTATTAAATATTCATATAGAGCATGTGTTTATTTACTTTTACAACTCACTATATAATTTCATTTGTGATTAGAACAAATTTGGAAAAATATTAATCTGCCTTTGCAAAATTTCATATTTTAAAAGAAGAAAACATTTCTTACTGTCATTAAAAGCACTATTGTAGGGCTTTTTGGTCCTTTTTTCTCCGCATCTCCTGGTAGTAGGCTTTCCTCGTAATATTTCTGTGTGGAATTATTCATATTCTCAGTATTCCTAAAATACAGATATGAATCAAGCTCTTCCACATGCAGATGCGGATTAAAAGTACTATGCCTAGTTTTTCAGGCAAAGCTTTGATTCTTGAAAAACTTTATGGTGCTTTATGTTGGTACAGTATAAAGAATACTAGTTCTGTATTTAAAGGGTTTATATTGAATTCCTCTTCAGAACTTATAGCTAGTAAGTGATTTGGCCTTGGTCATATCATTTAATTTCCCTGGGCCCTAATTTCCTGAAAAGTTAATTGAAGAAGTTGGTCTGCATGGCCTCCTATGATAAATAATATATCAAAGCATTACTTTGTGTTTATATATTGTAACGGGAGCTAAACCTTGTAGGCAAAAATTTCCATTTATTATGCACATTAATCTAACCATGTAACTAGGTCTCAGTTTCTTAACATAGAAAATAAGAGTTGGACTAGATGATGATCTCTTAAGGTCTCTAACAATTATTATGATCTCTATGTTTTTATTATTTAAAATCTCCAAAGATCGTATGCAATACAGCTTTCAGATATTTTGTATGACTATTTAATCCATGTATTTTTATGATGAGAGATAATATAGCAAAGTATATATTTCTGATAAACTTTACAAGATAGAAATTTCTGAAGTCAAATACTGTCTAAACTTAATTTTTCTAGTCTTTAGAAAGCTCTCTGTGGCTTATTAAGTTAAAGGTGGGCTGTGTTCTACATTGGTAAAGTAAAATTATAGATCCTTTTTGTATTGCTTTATCATGATAAATTATTTAATTTGTAGAATTTAAAATTTTTAAATAACAAAATTAGTTTAGTTTAATAAAATATATAGTTATTGGAATTCCTGACTTTTTCTATAGTGGTTATTTAAATAACATTTAAAATTTTAATAAAACTGTGTTATACAGCAATGACTTAGTGATAATACCAGTGGATTGTCAATGAAACACATTAACTATCTCCTGACAGAGCTGATGGACCAAAGATTCAGAATATGGCATACGCAATATGGGAAATTGTTTTTGCTTTACTATATTATAAGACAAGATAGTGGGTTTGGTGAAAGAAATCTGAGTTTAGGGGTAGAATGACTAAGAAAAGAGTTACACTGAAATATTTTTTTTAAACATCCAAAACAGTCTGAATTTCTAGTGTTGTAGTAGAATGATTTTCTCCAAAAACATGAGTAAAAAGTACATTTGCATATAGGACATATATAAAGCTAATAATTTTTTGTGATGTAGGCTTTACAAAGACAATTTAAATACGTCTTCAAAACCTCAGAATTATGACAATTAAGTATATGAAATTTATAATCATAGTATTTTTACAATTTTAATTTTTAAAAATTCTTTCCCTACCATTTTACTAGTGATTGATTGGGGGCAGAGGAGGGGAATGGGAAGATAATTAAAACTATTGTTAAAAAAATTTGCACTGTCAACCAAAACTTATTTTTTACATTGGCCATGTCCAAAAAATACGTATGTCACTTTCTCCCTTGAGACCATTTCCTGTAGAGAAGTGGGTAGCATATTTTACTGTGAATCCTCTGGAATTGTGTCTGATTGTTATATCATTCAGAGCTCTTAAGTCTTTCAAAGCTGTCTTTATAGTATTGTTGTTACATAGATTATTCTATTGGTTCTTCTTATTTTTCTCTGCATCAGTTTATACATGTCTTCCAGATTTCTCTGAAAATATTCCCATCATAATTTCCTACAGTCCAAAAGTATTTTATATTCATATGCCATAATTTGTTCAGCCATTTCCCAAATGATCGATACCTCTCTCTCCTTCCATCTTAATTTTCGGTTCTTTGCATTAAATCGAACATCACCAGTGATGATCAATAGTTGTTGCAGTTTATTGTCCTGAGCACCTTAGAATATCATCTTCAATAACATTCTCTATATTTTTCACATAGGTGACAGATCAGTCAGTAAAGGCATTTGCTGAACACTGTCCTGAACTACAGTATGTTGGTTTTATGGGCTGTTCCGTTACTTCAAAAGGGGTTATTCATCTAACAAAGGTAGGTACAATATCTGTATCTTTGTGTTTAGTGATTATCACAAGTTCTTGGCCTTCAAAGCATTAAATTAATTAGAATGCATGGAATCTTTTATAAAAATAGTATCAATCTTTAAGTAATATAAAAATATTTTAAGGTGGAATAACTATTTTCTAACCTTTAAAACAAAGGTAAGTTTTGTTTTTAAAAAGTTAAAGTCAGTTAAATTTTTAAAAATAGTATGTTTTACTGGTGGTAGATTTGTTCATTCTTCCAAACTAATATTTATTTGGGTACTCATTTGAATTATATAAGAACATTAATTAAATCGTCCCATACTCCATGACTTAGTAATCACATGATTACACATATGTTCTAATCATTCTACAAGCATTTATTATGTGCCAGGCATTATGCTAGCCCTTAGAGTTAAAAAACAAAAATGAACCAATTTTTTCTTTCAAACATTTTACATTTAATTGATGGTTTTGACTTCTACACTTACAAATATGTTAAAAAATGTATATAAAACAAAAAAGTGATCATTTTTCTGTGGAGGAAGTAGTAACTAGGGAATCAGGAAACACTTGAATTAAAGTGATGATAGGACAGACTAGATGGGATGTAAGGATGTTGAATTATCCAGTTTGGCCAGAACATAGGACAGGTAAAGAAGAAAAAGAAGTAAATAAAATTAATGGGAGATTAGGGCAAGATTGAAGAAGGCCTAGATACTCTGAGATTCTAAGAGCACAGAGAAAGACAGATCATATTCCAAGCCTGGCAGACAGATGTGAGGAATAGCAAGTAGACCAGTGTATCAATATCTAAGTTTGTAAGGGAGAGTCACATATAATTTTGCAAAGAGATGTAGAGTTGGGTTCTGAAAGAGTTTAAATGCCAACTAGATCATACTTTTTTTCTGATTCTAATGGCATTATTAGACATGTAATGGAAGAAAAAAGCCATTAATGTTTTTTGAGCAAGGGAATGATGTTAGATTTGTTCTTTAAGAATAGAAAGTCAAAGACAGAAATCAAAGGCATATGTAAATTTAAATATTCATAGCATCTTCATAAGCAGCAAAGAAATGGAAATAAAATAGTTGCCCATTTGTTTTAGAAGTGGCTAGGAAAGACTGCTTATATGAAAGAATATTAACTTGCAGTGAATTGATGAATACAGTTTTAAGAATTAACTCAAGCAACACTTCCAGATGTTTCCAGGTCCTCCTAGATGCTAGTCTCTTACCATCCAGAGCAATGCCTTCCATCCATTTTTTATTTATATTGTACGTATTGCCTTATTTATATAAGCTTCTTAAGGCCAGAATTGACTTTGTTTTTTCTTTGTATTTGTTGCTCAGCAGAGGGCCTGGCACATGAGAAGATTTAATTAATGTCCTTTGGTTAATTTAGAGGAACATGAGAAGATTTATATGAATTAATATATTATTATATAAGCAGAACCAAAAAAGCAATATGCATACAGTTCTAGTAATAATGAAATGAAAAGATGAAAAAGGGAGAACATAGAGAAAGAAAAAAATGAAAAATTACAAGCCAAACTCTGTTATTGAAAAAATCAGTGAAAGTTCCCAATGCACAGACAAGGAAAAATAGCTTTTAAAATATTGTTGACAAGCTAACCATTGCAGATGTTTTTGTTTGCCTTTCTCTGTTACAAAATAGGATCCAATACTTATCTGAAGAAGTTGCCTTTTTTTTCTCTACAAGTGACAATGATTAAAAACAAAGGCATCCATAAAATGTATCAAAAACAAAACAATGTTTAAAGAATGTATCATTCTGTATTCTGATTATGTTACTTCAGTATCTGGGGCATTGATAATTTCACTTGTGTAGTATTTTCCACATTTATGTGCACTTTTACCCCTTTATAACTTGCATAGATAATCTTTGAGATTTGTTGTAGTCAGACCAGACAAGTAATAAATCTATCTGAACTTAGCTGGCTGGTTGTCAGACAACTGATACACAATACATCACACAGCCTTGGGTGAAACTTTTCTCCATGATAGCACTTGCCAACTTTGCACTGCAATGTCCCAGACTTTAAGGACATAGTGTCAACTCCTTACTTGATCACTCATCAAAGTAGTATGTCAGTAAGGATATAATTAAGGTAGTGTGACAAGTATTCTTTAAATAATGATGATAAATAAGAATTGTATGTTTTTTGCAAGTGAAAGATTTAAGTTTAAATGGCCTTTTGATTATCCTTTAGATGGGCTTCATATCCTGAAATGAAGTGGAGACTTGTTATTTAACCATTTTGCATAATCTGGGTAGACATAAACTATACATACCTTAAACCCCCAAATTGACAATCTACTTAGGCAAGGAATTAGTCCCAGGAACCTGATCTGTGAAGTCAGAACAGGTTCTGAACAGGTTTACATGCATGCTAAACACAGATGTTGGTCCTCTTAGAACAAAAGACAAAACAGCAACAAATATAGATGTCATACAAGCTGAAAAACATGCACCTCTCTGTAGTACATGCTTTGATGTTATTTTTTCTATTTTATAAAGACATGGAACCAAATTTAGTGTGCACTAAAATAGTTTAAAAATATTTTTCACCTTTTCTAATAGAAAAATTGTGTCCTGAAGAATATGCCTTTAACTTGTAGTAAATCTAAAGCTAGAACTTAATTTTTCCTCAGTGTAATAATAATTGCTCACATGGAATCTAGAATCTAACAGGGAGTAAAACACAATACAATTAAGCATATTATCTTAAGAATCAAAATTCAAATTTCCTTGATTGATAGTCACTGTTCTGGTATATCTATATAATTATATTTTGTGTGTATATATATATATATATATATATATATATATATATATATAAAATGTTTTATAGTAGGTTTTTGAGCCATATTATTCTGTTCTAGAGAACTAGTCCCTTGTATAGCCCTCACCTTTCAGAAGGGAGGAAGACTCTTAGAGTAGTGGCAAAAAATACTGAGCAATATAGATTTTTTTATTCCCATTGTTTTTCCTACCAGAGCAGTTTATTTTGTTGTGAAATTGCTACTATATGTTTGACCTCTCATAAAATAATTGCCTATTTTCTCTTAATTTGTTGACAGATGGAGTTTTTTGTGTTTATACCTAATTTTTTTTTTTTAATAGAATCTGTTATGTATGACCTCAGATGAAAGGATAGTGAACAGTGGTGTAATGACTATGATGAGATTGAGAGCAGCAATTTGTACCACATGATGAAATTGAGTGTAAATACCAAATATTGGGGTTCAGTCATGTGACGAATTCACAGTGATCCTTCTTTATGCCAAAAGGTACATTTGTTTATGAGAAGAAATTACAGCCAAAGTGAAGAGATAAAATAGACACCAGGAGTGGTAAATATGAAACAGATTTGGGAGAGCGTATATTTAGCAAGAAAAGGGGTTTTAACAGTTAACAATGAAAAAAACAAATTGCCTAGTGATACTTACAATTATCCGGGAGAAAGGGAATTACTCCATGAGATAGGAATATGCCATTGACTGGCAGGCCAAATGTTAAAAAGTGATTTAGCACACCTAAAAGAGTTATTTAGGTATATCAAGGAGTTAGCTACCAGGAGGGGAGGGAGAGGGAGTAAGGAGGCAGAATGTGGGGGTGGGTTAACTCAAAAGGGATTTAGCAAAGATGGTGTGGGCCATGGACACATTTATGGGGAAATTTAACTTCAGGGATTGGACATAATTTGACTTTCAATTAGATATAGTAAGGTGGAGTTATCCAAGACCCCTACAAGGATGTGGCTAAAATTGAACATAACCCCTTCAGTGCCCTTCCCTGCTTGCTTCAGAGAGTAATCTTATCAGCATTTCAGGTTTTCTCTGCTAACTCCATCTATGTACTCAGGACCCATCAACTATATGTATCTTTTTAATGATCACTTGAAATTAGTTGTTAAATAGAAAATAACATACCATTATGAAAATTCACCACCTTTCTCTGACAGAACAACTACCACATTAGATATCTGCATTGGCAATTAAATTTGTTAAGAAGCTGTAAATTAGAATTTTTGTTAGCTTCTACCAATTGGGAAAGGAATTCATTGGGGCTCATATCAAAGAAAATCACAAAAAGTTAAGCAGTACAGTACTTTCTACAATGAGTAGTGTCATAGTATGATTTTCTTAATCACCTGTATTCAGACAAAAGGATGATGGGATATTTTTAATGTGGAAGGGATGCAAGGATCCTCCCAGCTGGTATATCTGCTTATTCTGGTTAAAAAAATCAGGCCATTAAATTCATGCTTTAGCCTCTCAGAGGCTTAATAGTCTAAATGTCTTTCATTTATACGTGACTTTTAATAATTGCTTTTTTTCTTGCCACTTATTCCCAGCTTTGTCTCTTAACTAGTTATGAGTCTTCAGAAAAATTAATCTCTTTGGGTCTGTTTCTTAATAATGCAAAATTTTTTGTTTTTGTTTTCTGGTGGGAAGAGGTACAGGTTCAACTAAACTATTGGGTTTTTTTCTTTGTTCTCTTCTGATTCTAACATCCTATGAATTTATAAATAATATGCTTAAAAGAGATCTTGAGTATCATGTGGTGTATCTCTTTGATAAATATTAGGAGAACTTTCACAAAACCTTGTTCCAAAATTCTCATTCCCTCCCTCCTCTCTTTCCCTCTCCCCTAGACTGCAAGTAATCCTATGTAAGTTAAACATGTGCAATTTTCCTAAACATATTTCTATATTTATCATGTTGCACAAGAAAAGTCAGATCAAATGGTAAAAAATGAAAATGAAAAAAAAAAGCAAGCAAACAACAACAATAATAAAAAAGGTGAAAATACTATGTTGTGTTCTACATTCAGTCCCCATAGTCCTCTCTCTGCATATAGATGGCTGTCTCTATCATAAGTCTGTTGGAATTACCTTATTGTTGAAAAGAGCCAAGTCCTTCACAGTCGATCATCACATAATCTTGTTATTTCTGTGTACAATGTTCTCTTGGTTTGACTCTGTAGTGCCATTTTTGAGAAATGGGAAAGAAGCCTTTTTTTTTTTTTTTTTTTCCTTCTGGATTTCCCAATATGGGGGGTAAGTGATGTCCAGTGAGGCTGGAAAGATTCTAGGATGTGAAGCACTTTAAAAGTTATAGAGGAATTCATATTTAATCCTAGAGGAAATAGGTCGTCTTCAGAATTGATTGAAGAGGTGTGAGTGATATGTTTATGTCTTCATTTAAGGAAAATCAATTTGACAGCTGTGGCGGGTAGAGGGGTTAGGGTGTGGAGGAGATTGGAGTAAGTGAGTGACTTGGAAAGAGGAGAAAGCTACTGTAGTAATCTAGGCCAAATGTGACAAGGACCTGAAATAAAGTGGCAACAATCTGTGTGACTAGAAAGAAGTGTTTGGATATGGACATTATCATTAACAACAAAACTTGGAAACTTCTTAGATGTTTGGATTAAAAGATGGTGAGGAAGAGGATGCTGAACCTGGTGAGTTTGGAAGAAGGTTGTGTTTAAAAGAAAAGTGATGAGTTCATCTCTGATTGTTTTGAGGTTAAAGTAAGATAATATTTGTGAGGTGCTTTGCAAACTTTAAAGAGTGCTTTAAATGCTATTTGTTGTTTTTGTTAGTTCTATTTTGGGCATGATGAATTTGATATGTCCACCAAAAGACAATTGGTGATATAGGGCTGAAACTTAGAAGGAAGAATAGGGGTCAGTAAAAATAATTATAAAAGTTAAACCAATTAAACAGTTAAATCAATGTCAATGATTTTCTTAAAGTATAAATCCAATTGTGTCATTTGCCTATTTAGTCAACAGCAATAGTCCTTTATGGCCTTTGAATCAAAGCACTACAGAGTTCACACCCAACTTCAGGCATTTTCACCAGCTTTTTCCCTGCCTTGAACTCTTTCCTTCCTTATCTGCAACTCTTAGGTCCCTTGAAGTCTCAGCTATAGTCTTACCTTCTGCAAAAAGCTTTTCCTTGGACCTGTATGTGCTAAAATGTTTGTGGCAGCCCTGTTTGCAGTGTCTAGAAACTGGAAAATAAATAGATGCCAATCAGTTGGAGAATGGTTGGGTAAATTGTGGTATATGAACGTTATGGAATATTATTGTTCTGTAAGAAATGACCAGCAGGATGAATACAGAGAGGCTTGGAGAGACTTACATGAACTGATGCTAAGTGAAATGAGCAGAATCAGAAGATCATTATATACTTCAACAATAATACTGTATGAGGATGTATTCTGATGGAAGTAGATTTCTTCGACAAAGAGAAGATCTAACTCAGGTTCAATTGATCAAGGATGGACACAAATAGCTACACCCAAAGAAAGAACACTGGGAAATGAATGTAAACTGTTTGCATTTTTGTTTTTCTTCCCAGGTTATCTTTACCTTCTGAATCCAATTCTTCCTGTGCAACAAGAGAACTGTTCGGTTCTGCACACATATATTGTATCTAGGATACACTGTGACATATTTAACATGTATAGGACTGCTTGCCATCTAGGGGAGGAGGTGGAGGGAGGAGGGGAAAAGTCAGAACAGAAGTGAATGCAAGGGATAATGTTGTAAAAAATTATCCAGGCATGGGTTCTGTCAATAAAAAATTATAATTATTTTTAAAAAAGCCTTTCCTTTAAGTGCTCCTTATAATTAATATCTTCCTATAATCAGTACCTTACCTGAGATGATTTCCAATTTATCCTGCATATATCTTGTTTGCATGTTGTCTCCCAAATTAAACTGTGAGCCCCTGG
Source organism: Sarcophilus harrisii (assembly GCF_902635505.1). Taxonomy (NCBI): domain Eukaryota; kingdom Metazoa; phylum Chordata; class Mammalia; order Dasyuromorphia; family Dasyuridae; genus Sarcophilus; species Sarcophilus harrisii. The sequence continues at coordinate 203,305,327 of NC_045426.1, forward strand.
AGAGCAGGAGCTTTTTTGGCCTTTATTTCTTCTCCCAGTTATTATCATGGTGCAGGGAGCATATGAGGCATATAATAAAAACTTGTTATTGATCTTCTTGTTGTTACTAAAAGAAATACTATTAAGATTAAAAAAAAAACCTTTTATTTAAATTCACTCTTTTAAAGCATAGTAAATGGAGATAGCCAATTAAATAAGCAATCCATGAAATCATAATTCCCCCTAAAACATGTACCTTTAAAATCTTTCTGAAAGTCCCCTTTCAGGAATGTTATAGATTATTAAAATCTCAATTTATATTTAATTACATTGGCTCTAAAATGATTTAAATCAGTAATCTTAATTTTTCAGAAGTACATTTCTTTTATTTTAACATTAATGCATTATTTTTCTTAGATGTAGAAATGTTTTACTTTTTAAATTCAAAATATGCATTTTAAAATTATAATATTGATTTTTTAATATTTTATGGTTTTTTGAAGTATATCAGAAAAATGATCCATTCCCAATTTAACATATCAGTAATTGTTTCTGATTTTTTTTTTGCAATGGTATATTTGAAAGACTAAATCTACTATCAGAGACATTTAAATTATTAAATTAAAACAAACATTTTTGTTTTCAGTATTTTTATTCTTAATGAGGCATTAACTACAATTAATATTTTAATAGTATATGATTTTTAATTGACTAATTCTGAAATACACTTTAAAAATAAAAATTAATCAAATACTTTCTATTGGTGTCATAGAAATATGGGAATACAGATTTAGAAATAGAACAGACCTCTGGAGTCATGTAGTCCAATTCTAGCTTATTTTATAGTTCAAAAAATTGAAGAAGGCTAAGGGATGTTAACTGACTTTTCCCAAATCATATTGTCATTAAATAATGAAGAGCTGGTCTTCAAATATAAGTCTTCTCATTCCAAATCCAGGTAAATGTAACAAATATAAAATGAGTTATGAAGCTAATTTATTTATCACCTTCTTTTCTTGTTTCTCTCTAGACTGGAGAATAAACAAGAGCTTTTTACATTTTTCCAAAGATTTTATTTTTTATCAATAGGCCAAAAGAAGGATGCATTCCTTTTATATTTGTGGGAAAAACTATAGCACAAAGGTGACTGGTCATGTAAATAGTATCCAATTAATATAGCTATTTAAGTGACCTATCCCAGAGTTATAGAATGTCATTATTGGACGAGATCTTCCATCTAATTCAGCTTGTTTTTGATCAAAAATTCTCTTTATAATTTCCCTTGTCATTTAGTCTTAGTCTACAGGGTACAAGTAAGGGAAAAACAGCCTTACCTCTTAAGGCAGTCTATTGTCATAAAATATATTGCTTCACTTACCACCTCTGTACAAATAGATAACTTTCCAGACTTTGTAATCACCACTCTGTATTTCCAGATTTCTGTTGGACTTTCCCATTTAAATGTCACAGATACTGACCAGACAACAAAATTGCTTTTAAATTTCATTTAAATAGAAATAGGGAAATACTTTTAAAAGGTGTATGGTGCCATATATGTAGTTGACATTTAGTAAGTTTGAGTAATTATACATTGAGGTACTTGATTTTATGTTTGTTTTAATGAACATACATGTATGTATATATCAGAGAGGCAGCATGAAATAGCATATAAATAACATATTTGGAGTTAGGAGGCCTTCTTTTAAGTACCTCCTCTGACACATGCTTCTATATTGCTTAAGTACTGTCACTTATTTTGTCAGTGCCAGAATCTGTAGTAAACAAGCAATTAGTGTGTTAGTCCCCTAATTATAGAAAGGGGAAGAAAAGGAAGAAGTACCAAAATGAGTTTAAGAGGTAAATTGGAGAAAGAGACATAGGAAACACAAATAGAGTTAAAGAATGATATGCAGGAAAACCTTTGAGGATATTATTTAATATTAGTTCATTGAGGAATTGCCATCTCTTTTCTGATATAGTAGTTTCTTTGACCTTGAAATTCCATGCTACCATATTTCCTTTTTTTCTCTCTGTCCTGTGTTTTCTCCCATCAGTGATTTCTTCTCATAGCTCAATTTCCAGGTAGGGCCCAGACCAGCCCTACTTCATTTTTTGTATTTTACCACCATGCCATTTTGGGTACCTCCCACTTCTTATGGGAGCAGATATAATTCTAGGCCAGAGCATCTCTCTGAAAAGAGAGCAGAATGCTCGTATTTCCAGCCTCTATTCTTTACTTTTCTTGCTAAGAATTAGAGCCAAATTTTGAGGTTGAAGGAGATGGGCTGAAGAAAAAGAGAGAAAGGTGGCTGTTCTACCTCCCTTGAAGATATTGAGTAATACCCTCAACATGTGCGGGACAGCCCTCATAACAATAAAATACAAATAAAATACAATAAAATTACAAAGGAAACCAATTATATCCCCTTTATTCAACTCTTTTTGATATGTTTTCTTTCTTCCTTAGAATCTAAGTTTCTACAGGGCAGTGACTTTGTTTTTGCTTCTATTTCTGTCTCCAACCGTCAGTGCATTCCTTGATATATGATAGGTACTTAATAAGTGTTTATGGACATATTTATTTTTATTTCTTTTATCAAGCAGGATAGGTTTGCAAATTAATCTAGGGTGTGTTTTTTAAATTTTATGGTTATTCTAATTTCAAGGAAATGATGCTACCACTGAAGAGAGAAAAAAATTCAAGATCTTGATAATAATTATGTCTTTTTGAGACATTGCAGGAAGAGCTTATTCTGGTGAACCTGTCCCCCAAATAGGTGCAGCTGACATATCAACATGCTATCAAAAATATCATTGAATCAGTTATTTGTGGAGAATGTAGTATGCCAGAAACCAAGATACTGGAATATATACATTGTTTCTGTTCAGTCATTTCACTTCTATTGGTCTCTCTAACTGCATTTGACATTTTCTAGGCAAAGATACTGGAATGGTTTGCCATTCTGAACAGGAACTGGATATATTTTTACAGATAAGAAATAGAAGTAAATAGGATTAAGTGACTTCCCCAAGGTTATACTGTGTGTGTCTGAGACCAGATTTAAACTTGGGAAAATGAGTCTGATTTCTGCCCTGATTATCTGATTATTATTATTCTGTCCTGATGATCTGCCTATTACTTGCGCTCTCTCTCTCTCCTTCTCCTCTTCTTCCTCTTCATCCTCTTCTTCTTCCTCTTCTTCCTTCTTCTCCTCTTCCTCTTTTTCTTCCTCCTCCTCCTCCTCCTCTTGTTAATCCTCCCCCCACTCTTCTCTCTCCCTCTCTACTTCTTTTCCTTTCTCCCTTTTTCCCTCTTTCTGTCTCTCCCTTTTTCTCTCCCTTATTTGGTAAATAATTATTCCCTTTCCTATGGTTAGAAAAAGTAACTCATCTTTTTTTCCTTTATTTTTTTAAATGGTATGGCTTTTTATAATTAGATTGCATATCTATTTTAAATTTTTTGTTTGTTTTAAATAACATGAACTATTGGTCTAAATCAGGGTTTCATAAAACTTTTCTACTTGCAATCCCTTTTTGCCCCCAGAATTTTTACTTAACTCTGGGTATTCAGGTATATAAAATAGGTATGCAAACCAAATATTTACTGATAATTAAATCATAATTTCATGACACCCACATTCAATTATATAACCCCATATGGGATTGCAACCTGCAGTTTAAGAAACTTTGGTCTAAACCTAATTTCTGCCAAAATTAACCCCATTTCAGGAAATCTTATGAAATAGGGTATTTTTATACCCTATGATTATTTGACTTACATGTACATGACTCATACATACTGCAGTTTTGATTGCTTTTCTTTCTTGTTTATTTAGTTTGATCTGCTTGGTATTGTAATAAATACTATATGGTTTTGCTCACTTCTGCTTTATAATATAGTTTAAAATCTGGTCATGATATATCCTTTGTAGTCATACTTTTTCTTATTTCCCTCAAGATTCTAGATTATTTGTTCCTCCAAATTGATTTTGATATCATTTGTCTAGTTCTAAAAAGAATCATCTCACCAATTTAATTATTACAGTATTGTATCCTTTCCAATTATTTAAACCTTTTTAAAAATTTTTATTAAGAGTGTTTAGGGGCAGCTCGATGACATAGTGGATAGAGCACTGGTCCCTAGAGTCAGGAGAACTTGAGTTCAAATTTGGCCTCATACACTTAATATTTCCTAGCTGTGTGATGTGGGCAAATCACTTAACCCCAGTTGTTTCACAAAAGAAAAAAAAAAGATAAAAAAATAGAATATTTTATAGTTATATTTGTGTAAATTTCGTATGTGCCTTTTTGGGTAAATTCCCAGCTATGTTATGCCGTTAAAGGCTAATTTTGAATGGAGTTTTAATTATAATTTTCTTGTTTTTTTAAATTATCACTATAAATGCTGATGATTTTTTGTGGATTTATTTTCAGTTTTGCTACCTTCATGAAACTATTACTTTCTTTTCTTCTTTTTCTTTTTTTAATTAAAACTTTTTATATACAAAATATATGCATGGGTAATTTTTCAACATTGACCCTTTTGTCCCAAATTTTCTCCTCCTTCCCTCCACCACCTCCCCTAGCTAGCAGGTAGTCCAATATGTGTTAAATATGTTAAAATATATGAAACTATTACTTTCTTTGCTAATTTTTTTAAACATACCACCATGTCATCTATAAATTGGTAATATTTTGTTTCTTTGACTATGTATAAGTTATAATTTTGGTTTTGTTTTCTTGTCTTATTGCCTCAACTATCAATTTTAGAAGCAGGTCAGATAATACTGGGGTATGTGACATCCTTGCTGAGATTGAAAATTTTATAAATGTATTGGCTTATCTTGAGTTACTTAATGAGGCGAATCTCTTGTAACTTTACTGTCTTCTGGTGGGAATCATTGATTGAGTAAATTTTATCTGACATTTTGCTCAGTTTTTTAATGTCATAAAATTTTCAATTGGACTTTTATTTTCAGAATTTTTTCTCTTGAAGCATCAGAATTGGTGAAAAGGTGATTAATATAGACTAAGTATATTTAGTGGCCTTTCTGTTTTCTTCTTGAAAAAATGAGAAGTGAGCATAAAGGAGGTATGATAAAATGAAAAGGATTTAATTAAAACAATCCAATTAAATTTTTATAAAATGCTCTCCTTGCCTATTTTCCCATTTGAATTCATTTACCTTTCATTTATTTAAGCTTTTTTTGGTGAAAGTGAAGCTGTATGAACACTTTATACTTTAATTGAAAAGAAATTCTTATCCTTACCTCTCACTGAGTAAAAATATGACAGGCCTCAACTCTTCCTGAATGCTCCTGACTATAAGTGCTGTTTGTAGTTTGTTTTGAGTCCTGGAAATCTCATGTAGAGAAAAGAAAAGTATGTAGAGGGGAAGAGAAATCTAGGAAAAGTCAATTAGAAAGTGTTTCTGTCTTTCAGAGTGAAAGAGTTGGAGCTGTGCATCATTTATGAATTAGTTTCCTAACATGCAGAAATCCAATTAGTAAAATCATATTTCTGCAGCAGAAGACGGTGATTAAAAAATTGCTGAACTCATAGTCAGTATTCCTGCCACACACATTAAAATGGACAGTTTATGAAAGATTTTAAAGTGTTCTGTATTCTAAAAACAATTATGTAAATAGGAAAATGAGTGTGCTTCTTGATGCTGAAATGACTTAAATCAGTGGAACGGGAGTATGTTTTCATGTTTAGATCTAAGTATTAATGAAACTTGTGCTATAGATAAAGTTTTTTAAAATGCATATCTTAAGTTACCAGACCTTCTATATTTTAACAATTGGAATAACAATATTAATACTTATTTCAAATATGATGAAAACTCAAAAAAATCTGGTATTTAAAAAAGATTTAAAATTATTTCTAGGTCTTTGGATAAAAAAATAGAATTTGTTTTCTGAAACTTTTTGATTCAGATTTCAAATACAAATGATACTTAATTTTAGAGAAATGAAGTCAATTTGTTATCACCAGAAGATCAATCCATATTGCTTCCATTTAGTTCTTTTCCTGTTAGAATAGTATGAACCTCACTATTTTTTGTTTTAGTGTGGTTTAATATGTATGTGTGTAAATTATGTTGTTGCTTACAGTAATTGCAAGATTAACTGGCTAATGTTTTATTAATACAATGAATGAATTTATAATAGCCTTTTCACTTTTTTTTAAAAGAATGAAGGTGATATCTAATATTTCCTGGCCCTTTCCAAGACTAGAATGAGGCCAGAAGACATATCATTGCCTGTGTTTACTGATTTTCTTTAAATGTGCAATGTGCAATCAGAATGATAGTTCCACAACAATTTGACAGTTGAGGAATATATAAATTAACTTAATTTAAATAAATTTAAATAATCAGCCATTAGGAGAAAAGGAACAAAGCTGACAAGATTAGTCTCATGAGATAGCTAACAAATGGTATTAATGAATTCAGAAACAGTGAAGTAAAAATGACAGGAAAATTTTTCAGGAGAAATATAATAAATTTGATTGTTGGTGGTGCAATTTCTAGAGGGAGATGTCATGTAGATGAAGAGGACCTAGAAAAGAGGTTGAATTATAGATATGTGAAAATCATCTACATAGAGATTATAGTTAAAGCTGAGAGGTAATGAGATTATTAAAAAATAAAAAGTACACTAAAGACAAAAACTACCCATGTCAGAGGAGTGCTAATCCATATGAAGGAATTAAAAGAACTAGTGATGGAGATTGAGAAAGAGTTGTTAGAAGCAGTGGGTACTGTTAAAAAAAAAAAAAAAAAGTGCTACCTTTTGAATCACAGGACCTGGGTTCAAATGCTAGATCTGTTGTCTATGTGACCTTGGGTAAGTCCTCATATGAAACTAAGAGTTTTGGAATGGATGAGCTCTGAAGGCCCTTCCATTTCTAACTCTGTGATCCTGGACTCTTGAATGACCTCTGAGGTCCCTTCCTACACCACATTGATAATTCTTAGATAAAATGTTAGATAGCATGTTATTTCTAAAGCCAAAATAGAAGAAAATATTCAGTAGGAAATAATGATTAGCAGTATTAGGAATACTGAAAAGTTGGAAGAGAATTGAGATTTTTAGGGATTTTGATAGGATTATGGACTAAGATATCAAACTGAAAAGTTTTTGTACAAACAAAACTAATGCAGACAAGATTAGAAGGGAAGCAATAAACTGGGAAAATATTTTTACAGTCAAAGGTTCTGATAAAGGCCTCATTTCGAAAATATATATAGAGAATTGACTCTAATTTATAAGAAATCAAGCCATTCTCCAATTGATAGATGGTCAAAGGATATGAACAGACAATTCTCAGATGAAGAAATTGAAACTATTTCTAGCCATATGAAAAGATGCTCCAAGTCATTATTAATCAGAGAAATGCAAATTAAGACAACTCTGAGATACCACTACACACCTGTCAGATTGGCTAGAATGACAGGGAAAGATAATGCGGAATGTTGGAGGGGATGTGGGAAAACAGGGACACTAATACATTGTTGGTGGAATTGCTAATACATCCAGCCATTCTGGAGAGCAATCTGGAACTATGTTCAAAAAGTTATCAAATAGTGCATATTCTTTAAAATCTCTTTGGGATACTACTGGGCTTATATCCCAAAGAGATTTTAAAGAAGGGAAAGGGACCTGTATGTGTAAGAATGTTTGTGGAAGCCCTCTTTGTAGTGGCCAGAAACTGGAAATTGAGTGGATGCCCATCTGTTGGAGAATGGCTGAATAAATTGTGGTATATGAATATTATGGAATATTATTGTTCTGTAAGAAATGACGAACAGGATGATTTCAGAAAGGCCTGGAGAGACTGACACGAACTGATGCTGAGTGAAATGAGCAGGACCAGGAGATCATTATATACTTCAACAACAATACTATAGGATGATCAATTTTGATGGACCTGGCCATCCTCAGCAATGAGATGAACCAAACCAGTTCCAATGGAGCAATAATAAACTGAATCAGCCACGCCCAGTGAAAGAACTCTGGGAGTTGACTAAAAACCATTACATTGAATTCCCAATCCCTATATTTATGCCCACCTGCATTTTGGATTTCCTTCACAGGCTAATTGTACAATATTTCAGAGTCCGATTCTTTTTGTACAGCAAAATAACGGTTTGATCATGTACATTTATTGTGTATCTAATTTATACTTTAATATATTTAACATCTACTGGTCATCCTGCCATCTAGGGGAAGGGATAGAGGGAAGGAGGGGAAAAATTGGAACAAAAGGTTTGGCAATTGTCAATGCTGTAAAATTACCCATGCATATAACTTGTAAATAAAGGGCTATTTAAAAAAAAAAAGGATTATGGACTAAGAGACCCAATTTTTAGGTAGGGAAGAGATTGCATACGTGATGCGGCATCAGTCAAGTCAGCAAACTGTCAGCAAGCATTTACTTATTAAACTTGTACCTTGTGCCAGAATTGTGCTAAGTGCTGGGGATACAAAGAAAGGCAATTCCTGCTCTCAAGGAGTTCATATTGTAATAGGGGAAACAACATGTAAACAGCTATGTACAAAGAAGATAAATAGAAAGTTAGTAAATATTTATTAAATACCTACTATGTGTCAGATACTGTAGTAAGTTACAGAACCAAAAGATAATCCCTTAAGCTTGGAGCTCACAACCTAATTTGAAATATAATATATGCAAACAGCTGTGTACAAACAAGCTATATAAAGGACAGACATAAAATAATTGAGAGAAGCAACTAGAATTAAGAGGGATTGATAAAGGCTTCCTGTAGAAGGTGGAATTTCATGTGGGACTTAAAGGAAGCCAAAAGGTAGTAACAAGGAAAAGGAACATTCCAGATACGGGGAGACAGCCAGCCAGCAAAAATGCCCAGAACCTGGAAATAGAGTGTCTTTTTTGAGGAACCATAAGGATCATAAGGGAGATGACATAGTTGGACTTGTTTTTAGAAAAATTACATTGGTGTCTGAGTAGGAGTTTGATTGGAGTAGGAAAAGATTTGTGATAGGCAGACCAACTAGTAGGCTATTATAATAATCCAGGTATGAGATTAGGATGGTTCTAATACCAGAGGAGAGAAGGAGATGTGTTTGAGAGATGTTGCCTGTCAGCAAATATTTATTAATCACCTATTATGTGCCAGGCACTCTGCTAACCACCAGGGATATATGGGGAAACCCCCCTAACCCATGTTTCCAAGGAGCATGCGCTATACTAGAGGAAAACCACACACTTTAAAAAAAAAAAAAAGCTGAAAAAAGGGAATATTTGGTTTTGGGGGATGGTGGAGAAATTTTAAAAGCCCCAAATGAGTACAGCTGAATAAGAAATGAATAAATAACTGTCCTGTGCCTCCTCCTTAAAGATAGATTGAGGGGTTCATGGACTCACACTTCAATCAGAGAGGAGAGGGTAATGATAAGGTGTGAGTATTAAGTGAAAAAATTGAAACCAACAGGTCTTGGCAAGTGATTGGACCTGTAGGACAAGTAAAAGTGAAGGGCTGAAAATGACCTGCTGTAAACCTGAAGGACTGAGAGAATGCTGGCATATTTGACAGTAACAGGGCAGTTTGAATAGGAGAAAAAACAAGTTTATTTCTTTTGAACATGTTGAGTTTAAGATGTTTATAGGACATCTAGTTAAAACGTACATTAGGCAGTTAGAAATGGGAGATGGGAGAGTAACAGAGGTTAAATAACTCAATAAGTACATGTGAGAATCATCAGAAGAGATATGATAATTGAATCCACAATGTAAAGGGCTAAAACTCTGAGTTGATGCATTGTTGGACAAGCGAGCACTTAAGGCTAACTACTGATTGGACAGTACTCTATTAGCATATGCTTGGAAAATTGCCCTTCCCACTATTCTGTGCTGGTTCAATCTTTTGGAGTATACAGAGAATTGTGGGAACGATTAGGGGGTGGAGTAAGGCAAGCCAGGGTCACTTGGGTGATAGAGGAAGAGAAGGAAGGTCCTGTGTCCATTCTGTTCACTTCTATCCCTAAAGACCAAGAATGAAGACCAAAGACTTTTGCTTATCCTGACTCCTGCTGATTCTGAGCTATCCAGGGTGCTAACTCCATCTTCACACCACGAGAGTTGATTAGATCACCAAGTGAAGTAGAGGGAGAGGACAGAAGAGGACTCAGGAAAGAATCCTGTGGGATACCCAAGTTTAGTGGGCATGATCTGGATAAAGATCTAGGAAAAGAGAAACGCAGTTATGTAGGTAAGAGGAGAATTAGGAGAGAGTCCTGAAAATCTAAAAAGAAGGTATCAAGGAAAAGAGGGTAATTGACCATGTTAAAAGTTGTACAGAGGTCAAGAAGAATGAAGATTGAAGAAAGACCATTGACTCTTGCAATTAAGAGATTATTATCAATTTGAAAGGAACAGTTCTGATTGAATGAGATCAGAAGTACCATATTGTGTGAGGAGAGGAAATAGAGATATCTACTATAGATAGCCTTCTTTTTTTTTTTTTTAGTCAAGTTTTTGGCAAAATTTTTTTATTTTTATGATAGCTTTTAATTTACAAGATATATGCATGTGTAATTTTTCAGCATTGATCCTTGCAAAAGCTTCTGTTCCAACTTTTCCCATCCTTCCTCTCACCCCCTCCCCAGATGGCAGATAAACCAATACATGTTAAATATGTTAAAGTATATGTTAAATACAATATATGTATACATATCCTTATAGTTATTTTGCTGCATAAGAAAAATCGGACTTAGAAACAAGGTAAAAATAACCTAAGAAGGAAATCAAAAATACAAGCGGACAAAAACAGAGGGAATGGAAATGCTATATTGTGGTCCACACATATTTCCCAGAGTTCTTTCTCTGGGTGTAATGAAAAGAATGATTCTCTTCATTATTGAACAAATGGAACTGATTTGGTTCATTTTATTGTTGAAAAGAGCCATATTCATCAGAATTGGTCATCATATGGTATTGTCGTTAAAGTATATAATGATCTTCTAGTCCTGTTCATTTCACTCAGCATCACTTCATGTAACTCTCTACAGGCCTTTCTGAAATCATCCTGCTGGTCATTTCTTACAGAAAGTAATATTCTATAACATTCATATACTACAACTTATTCAGCTATTCTCCAATTGATGGGCATCCATTCAATTTCTAGTTTCTAGCCACTACAAAAAGGACTGCCACAAACATTTGTGCACATACAGGTCCCTTTTCCTTCTTTAGGATCTCTTTTGGATATAAACCCAGTAGTAACACTGCTGGATCAAAGGGTATGCCTACTTTGATAACTTTTTGACCGTAGTTCCAAATTGCTCTCCAGAATGGATGGATGCATTCATAATTCCACTAATAATGTACCAGTGTCCCAGTTTTCCCACATCCCCTCCAACATTCAACATTATCTTTTCCTGTCATCTTAGCCAATCTGACAGGTGTGTAGTGGTATCTCAGAGTTTGCATTTCTCTGATCAATAATGATTTTGAGCATCTTTTCATATGGCTAGAAATAGTTTCAATTTCTTCATCTGAAAATTGTCTGTTCATATCCTTTGACCATTTATCAATTGGAGAATGGCTTGAATTCTTATAAATTAGAGTCAATTCTCTATATATTTTGGAAATGAGGCCTTTATCAGAACCTTTGACTGTAAAAATGTTTTCCCAGTTTATTGCTTCCCTTCTAATTTTGTCTGCATTAGTTTTGTTTGTACAAAAGCTTTTTAATTTGATATAATCAAAATTTTCCATTTTGTGATCAATAATGATCTCCAGTTCTTTGGTGACAAATTCCTTCCTTCTCTACATGTCTGAAAGGTAAACTATCCTATGTTCTTCTAATTTATTTATAATCTCATTTTTTATGCCTTGATCATGAACCCATTTTGATCTTATCTGGGTGTTAAGTGTGGGTCAATGCCTAGTTTCTGCCATACCAATTTCCAATTTTCCCAGCAGTTTTTGTCAAACAGTAAAAAAGCTGGGGTCTTTGGTTTGTCAAACACTAGGTTATTAAAGTTATTGACTATTTTGACCTGTAAACCTAATGTATTCCACTGATCAACTATTCTGTTTCTTAGCCAATACCAAATGGTTTTGGTGACTGCTGCTTTATAATATAGTTTTAGATCTAGTACAGCTAGGACATCTTCATTTAAGTTTTTTTCATTAGTTCCCTTGAAAGTCTTGATCTTTTGTTCTTCCAGATGAATTTTGTTGTTATTTTTTCTAGGTCATTAAAATAGTTTTTTGGGAGTCTGATTGGTATAGCACTAAATAAATAGTTAAGTAGTATTGTCATCTTTATTATATTCACTCTATCTATCCAAGAGCTTTTAATATTTTTCCAATTGGTTAGATCTGACTTCATTTTTGTGGAAAGTTGTATTATTCTCTGTTTCTATTTCCTTGGGGTCTCTGGGAGCAGCCTTCTTTTCAGTTAAGTAATTACCACAAGATTAGCCAGGGGTTAAAGTCCAAATTCTTTATTATCTCCTTCCTGGAGCTGGGCAGCTGTCTGGAGAATCTTTCAGAGCCAGTCACCAGGAGCCTGACTGAAGATGGAATTGAATTTCTCTCTCTTCCTGTTTGAGAGCTTAAGCTCCTTCCTCCAGTTCTCTTATCTTCTCTGCCTCTCTGTTCTCTAGCTCTAAATGAACCTGGCTGAGGCTCCTAGCTTATATGCACTACACTAAGTATAAACCAATCATTATATCACTAGGAAACAGTTATTTGTTGTAAGATTAAATCAATCATACTGAATTTAGAGAACTGTTAAGCACCATGCTAAACTAGATAGCCATTGTATCATCAATTCCACTGAATTAGCACCGTGTAAGAATTCTTTTTTCAAGTTCAGAGTTCTGGCCCATAGCAGAAAGTGTTTTGTAGTTTTGCTCATATAGTTCCTGACTTTCCCTTGGCAGATAGATTCCCAAATATTTTATACCATTGGCAGTTACTTTAAATGGAATTTCTCTTTGTAACTCTGTTGGATTTTGTTAGTGATATATAAAAATGCTGATGATTTATATAGGTTTATTTTGTATCCTGCAACTGTGCTAAAGTTGTCGTTTATTTCTAATAGCTTTTTAGTAGAATCTCTGGGGGTCTCTAAGTATACTATCATATCATCCGCAAAGAGTGATAATTTGGTTTTCTCGTTACTTACTCTAATTCCTTTAATCTCTTTCTCAATTCTTATTGCCAAAGCTAGCATTTCTAATACAATATTGAATAGTAATGGTGATAGTGGCCAACCTTGTTTCACTCCTGATCTTATTGGGAATGGTTTCAGTTTATCCCCATTACATATGATGCTTACTGCTGATGGTTTTAAATAGATGATATTGACTATTTTAAGGAAAAGCCCTGTTGAGTTCCCTCTACTCACCAAGGGGAACTATAACTGGGTTCCTTACCATTCTCTAGGTATTTGGATGTCTCCGAAGCAGCTCCCTCTAGCTGCTCTCTTTCCCCACAGAGCACCCGACACACCAGATGTTACTAAATACTGCAAGTGTTTATTAAGCACCCTACATCTTCTCTAATGGAGTCTGCAGCTTCTAGTAGTTACATTCCTTCTTATATACCATCTCATTACATCATCTCATACCCAGCTCTCTTTGAAAAAAAAAATGAATTATATGTGATTTTATATGTATTACAACATATCTCTCCACCTTTTAATATTATTATAGATAGTCAGTATTCTTATTTAGTGGTTAAGAATTTACAGAGATAGTAAAGAAGTGTTTGCCCCTCATAAATGTGATCCCATTTATAATCCAAAAGGAGATAAGCCTAATGATATCTTACAAATGGATGTTACTCACTGGAGAACACAAGGTGTTCATGTAACTGTACTCATTCTAATTTTATAGTAGCTACTCTTCAACCTGGAAAGGCACTCAAACATGTTATTTCTCACTTATATCATTGTTTTGCTTCTATTGGTGTGCCTCAACAGATAAAGATGGATAATGGACTTTCTTATATCTCAAAAAGTTTTCAGTCCTTCTGTTCTGAATTTGGCATCACTCATGTGACAGGTATTCCTTATAACCCCACAGGTCTGGCCATAGTTGAAAGAGTTAATAGTACCCTTAAGACACTCCTGGTCAAACAAGAAAAGGGAGTGCCATGGATTAGGCCAAAAGGTTGCTTAACCCAAAGTATATTAGACAAAGCAGTATTTACATATGATTATTTACAATTTTCTGCTAATGAACTAACGCCAGCCATTCGTTTTTGGCATACATTTGAAAGGACACAGTCTGACACAAAAATACAACACCAACAACTACAAAAGGAAAAAATTAATGGGACCATGACACATTTAGGCATTGGGATTCACAGGCAATTGACAGGGCTTAGGGTGAGGACGCTCAGGAGTCCTGGTTTTAACTGCGCTCCATTAACGAGGCTGAGCCTCCCCTCTGCTTATGTACCGTGAATGGGGTTTTCCTTGCCTCTTACCTGAGTGGTCCCCACATAACAAGAAAAGGGAGTTGTAAGGTGATTTTAGAATACGTGGCAAAAGGAGCTTTATAGCAGGAAATAACCTGAGGAGGGGGAATAAGGTGTGCAGAGGAGGAAAACAGAAAGGCAGTAGTGAAATGTTGTTTACTCCAAGATTAATGATTTTGTTATTGAGTAGCCTGTACCATGATGGGGTAAAGACAAAGAAAGCTGGGTGTGAGATGATGTAACGAGATGGTATATATGAAGGATTATAGCTGCTAGAAGCTGCAGATGCCATTAGAAAAGATGTAGAGTGCTTAATAAACGCTTGCAGTACTTAGTAACATCTGGTGTGTTGGGTGCTCTGTGGGGAAAGAGAGCAGCTGGAGGGAGCTGCTTCAGAGATGTCCGAAGTACCTGGAGGATGGTAAGGAACCCAGTTATAGTTCCCCTTGATGAGGAGAGGGAACACAACAAAGCCCCTTTATTCCTATACTCTCAAGTGCTTTTAATAGGAATGGATATTGGATTTTATCAAATGCTTTTTCTGCATCTATTGAGATGATTATATAGTTTTTGTTAATTTAGTTATTGATATAGTTAATTATGCTAATAGTTTTCCTAATATTGAACCAGTCCTGCATTCCTGGTATAAATCCTACTTGGTCATGGTGTATTATCTCGGGGATGATTTTCTGTAATCTTTTTGCTAATATTTTACTTAAGATTTTTGCATCAATATTCATCAGGGAGATTGGTCTATAATTTTTTTTCTCTGTTTTCAGCCTACCTGGTTTAGGTATCAGTATCATGTCTGTGTCATAAAAGGAATTTGGTAGGAGTCCTTCATTCCCTATTTTTTCAAATAGTTTACATAATATTGGAGTTAATTGTTCTTTAAATGTTTGGTAGAATTCACATGTAAATCCATCTAGTCCTGGGGATTTTTTTCTTAGGGAATTGATTAGCTTGTATAGATAGCCTTCTTAAGGAGTTTAGCCATAAAAGGCAGAAGAGCTAGCGGGGATGGAGGGATCAAATGAAGGTTTTTGAGGTTGGGGAAATGAACATGTTTGTAGGTAGTAGGGAAGGAGCCAATAAACAGGAAGTTAGTGAGAAAGTGGAGATGATAGAAAGGGCAAACTGCTGGAGGGAATGGATAGCATGAAATCACTTGTGCAAGAAGTGGGGTTGTGCTTAACAACGAAATGGGTCACATCTTTTTTGTGAGAGGGGTGAAGGAGAAAGCGGGGAAAAGCATTCTATTGATATGAAATGATGAGGAGGTGAGAAGAGGGAACTCTTGATGAATGACTCGATTTTTTCAGTTCAATATGAAACCAGGCTCTCAACTGAGAGAGTAGGAGAGAAGAAGGTTTGAGAGGCATGAAAATATATTGTAAAGAGTGGGAGAATGAGTTAATTAGAGAGATGTAGAAGAACTGGGAATACCCAGTTGAGAGTGTGTCCATAAATCTGTAGTGAACTGAATCAGAACACATGTGATTTTTCTGTCTCCAGTCAGCAGCATGTGTATAGGAGCAAAGGCAGCAGATGATGGGAGTGATCCAAAGCTGAGGCTTACCTAGGTGCCATGGAGGCACCCTTTATTGAGTTAATGAGTTAATAAAAGCACAGCTTTATTGAGTTGAACTGGTTCATCAAAGGGGTTGAGATTGGGAAAAGATGGCCTGAGGAAGAAATGAAGGGCTGGTGAATTGGGGGTTGTGGAAGTGGATGAAGAGTATTGAAAAGAGGGAGAAAAAAAAAAGGGGAAGGATTGTCAACCAGTCAATCAACATTTCTTAAGCACCTACAATGTTCCAGGTACTGTGTTATTTTGGTAGTGCAATGAGGTGCCATTGATGAATTCTTATGAGTGAAAAGAGATTTTCTGTGAAGGGAAGAAAACAAGGGAAGAGCTCTTCCAGTGTATCTCATCTGCCAAAGAGGTTAAGTGACTTTTCTAATATAAGCATTATCGGATGAAAGCTTTGAACCAACATTCTCTGGTTTTACAGCTAGTCCTTTTGTACTAATTGTGGATGGCTGTGACCTGCTAATTGTTTTATTTTGCTCTTTGAAGTTAATGAGCTCTTAAGAATATTGTCTGGGTTTATTCTCCACATGCACTAGCAGTTTTTCTTCCAAGTTGGGGAATTTTAAAACTGAGTTTTTGGATCGCTTCTGAGTATTTGAGAAGGAAGGAAAAAGAAAGAAGAAATTTTTGAAAAGAAGAAAGGGGAAAAAAAGTCATTCCAGGAAATGGAAATGTTTTGTCCTGTAGTTGTTAAAAGTATAGATTTGTGTTACTACTTGTGCAGCTACAAATCTAAGTGGATGTGGGGTTAGAGGTGAGGGGCAGGAGTGGAGTGGAAGCTACTTCCAAGTGTGAGTATGAAAGAAGTGGAGCAATGAACCTGTAGTAGTCTTGTGGACACTGATCACGTAAGGAAAGCCCTGCTGTTTTTTTTTTTTTTTTTAATTTGTTTTACATATTAAATTGTTAGGCTAAAATTGTATAATAAAGTTGTGAAAGAAAACAAAGCAAG
Organism: Sarcophilus harrisii; assembly: GCF_902635505.1. Classification (NCBI taxonomy): domain Eukaryota; kingdom Metazoa; phylum Chordata; class Mammalia; order Dasyuromorphia; family Dasyuridae; genus Sarcophilus; species Sarcophilus harrisii. Next base: position 203,322,336 of record NC_045426.1, read on the forward strand.
GAAGGCTATATCTTCCCCTCAAAGTTCTTGATATCCCTGAGGGTTTGATCTCATTCAGCCAATTAACAACAATTAGCTTTTTTAAAGAGATATTTAGTATGAAGATACAGTAATAATAGATGTAAGAAAAATTTTCAATCAACACGTTGGGGCACATTGTGTACTGTGATCTTAATGACCCTCTAGAGTTGGCCCCTAGTCTGTAGTGGTGCTTTGGTTGGTAGCAAACACTGGTCTGGGCTCTCTTTCCTGGACTTGTGGGCTTCATTCCCTTAACTTTCAAAGCTCATACTGTCTCTCCAAATTTCCCTCACTTAAAAGGAGAAAAGAATGGATGCAAAGAGACAATCAATAGAGAGGGCTATATTCATAGAACTCCCCACCCAGAGCCTCACAGCATTATGTTGGTTTTTAAATTTTTTTCATCTCAACTAGGCAAGAGAGAGAAAACATCATCTATTAGTATCTTTTGAATGTTATTGAATTCTATGCGAAGATTGTGTCAGCTGAACACATTGCACACGTTATATGGACAAAAAAGCCAGGTCTTGAAAAATTAAGCAGTATTACTGTGTTACTTGACAGGCTAATTAAAGCCTATGATCCTAGTCTTCTTCCCTCCCTCCCTCCCTCCCTCCCTTCCTCTCTCTCTCTCCCTCCCTCCCTCCCTCCCCTCCCTTCCTTCCTTCCTTCCTTCCTTCCTTCCTTCCTTCCTTCCTTCCTTCCTTCCTTCCTTCCTTCCTTCCTTCCTTCCTTCCTTCCTTCCTTCCTTCCTTCCTTCCTTCCTTCTTCTCCCTCTCTCTCTTCCTTCCTTCCTTCCTTCCTTCCTTCCTTCCTTCCTTCCTTCCTTCCTTCCTTCCTTCCTTCCTTCCTTTTTTTTGTAATTAGCTATAGGATTTGGCTTGCGAATGTTCACAACTCTCACTGCTATCAGGAAGATTTAAAAAAAATTTTTTTCTGAAGGCAGTTGCAATTAAGTGACTTGTATAAGTGCTTGAGGTTAGATTTGAACTTAGATCCTCCTGATGCTGTGATCTATCCACTTTTCCACTTAGTTGCCCCTGTGTGTGCTTTTATAGTGGATTTTGTCTCTAAATAAAATTTATTTTTATATGCTTCCAATGGAATATTGGCAATAAAAGGATGGACCATATAGTGAAAAAATGAAAAAGGGAACCCATGGACCAATGGACCAATAATTGTAAACTTAATGATGAGACTGTGCCTAAACTTCTTTTCTCTAAGAATGAAGAAGAGGGGCTTTACATGACCAGATCTTTTCTTTCCAATTTTGACCTCAAAATAAACTGACATATAGATGGTTTTTAGTTGATAAGAGATTTTAACAAAGCTGTAACATCTCTTATTCTTTCAAGGATATGCATCCTTAACTCTGGATGTAGGAGTTTCATACTCCAAGAAGCATTATCTTCTCCTCACCACACTCACAAATGAGATTTCAGGACTTTTTAAAATCTAAGAAATTTATATTTGCTTCCACCTGCTGCCTGACCTTTCTCTAATTGGTTTCTAGTCCCCTGCAATAGTTTTAGCCTTCCATTTTTGGCCTTTAGGTGTTCCCTCTTTTTCTCTTCTATAGTTATTAATGACTTTGTCCTCTGGAAGCTTCTCTCTCCTTTCTATTCCTGGTTTGTTGACTTGAAGTGAATTCACTAACTTTAGGTAAAAGGCTGTAGCTAACCTTCTTAGGAAGCTGACTTTTCTCCCTTAAAGCTATATAGATTGACAATCTCTGCTCCTATTTCCCTAGAGACCTTGTATCTATAAGATCTATTCTTCATGCTCTACTTCCTTTAAATTTGAAGCCTCATACAGCTTCTCTCCTCTTCTCCCCCCCTTCCCCCAGTCTCATCCAGATGGACATTTTCCTTTTCAAACCTATCCACTTCCTTGACTTCTTATTTGGGTTCATTGGCAGCAATGATAATAGCAGCCATCTAATAATGAGAATCTTTTTCTACCCATATTTCCCCAAGATCAGTTAGATAAATTTAGCTAGCATTTATCTTCTAACTCTCCCTCAAAGGAGAATTGTTTTTTTTGGAATCCAAAAGAAACCTTTCTTAAACTTTAAAAAAAAAAAAAAACAGAAAAATCTGCTTACCAATTGTGCAAGGCTATGAAGCTACATAGAATAACAATAGAATATGTTCACTTACATTCTGAGTTCCTTAGCTTCTTGGAAGTACATTGAATAAATGTTAAAATATTGAAAGGGATCATTTATGATGTCAGGTTTGTCAACCTTTACATAATCAAATCTTGTGGCTTGCATCACTAATGAAGATGACAAATCTCTTATAAAGGGGAATAAATTTAATTAAAATGTCAGGAACTTAAATGTATTGTTTATTTCTGATAAGGGTAAAGGGAATATTTTAGATTTTTAGGAAATACTAGAGAGCAATATTTTGAAATTCCCATAACAGGGATATGATTGAGGTGAAGTTCCCTGAGTTGTTTGTGTAAATTTTAATAAAATTATAATTACATACAGGTGTTACAAAAGGGTGGCATGATGGTTATGATAGCAGGAATCTGCGATCTAAGAACTGATTTTTGAGGGCAGTAAAATTCAGGTCCAGATGGCCAAACAGAAGTATTAATATTAATTTAATAGGTAACTGTCAGTATATGACATGTGCTTTATTAGAAGTTAAATCTTTGCTTTTGGTGGTTTTATTAGCATAGCATTCTGCATAGAATAAGCCCACAGTATTTGTAGAATTTAATTGAATGATATAGAAAACAAGGAAACTAGTGATAAAAATTTTCTTTCCATATTTGAGAAATGGATGTACTAAAGAACAAATAGGATGGAGGGAAGAACCCTTTTAGCAAAAAACAAATTCAGTTCTTTGCCAGTTGTATACAAGCCATCCTTGTAGTACTATTCTTTGCAGCAATGAATGGTGAATTATATACAGAAATTAGAGAAAGTTCAAGTCTGAATAAATCTAAATTAGAATTTTATCACATGTAGAACTATGTTATATAACTTTAGGTGTATTATAATTCTGGAAACATGTAGTTCTCAGAATAGTTTAGATCTATTAGCAAGTTTCTTTTATTTTTTCAACTTGCCCAACAATCAATGTATTTTTTTAGTTATCAGTTACCAGAACTATAAAATGGAAATAATAATAGTTATAATAATAATGATAATAGTGCTGCTTCTCTTATAAAATGTTATGGGATCATATGATATAGACCATATTTAAATGGCTTATATTTTTGTAGTACTTCATTATTTTAAGTTATTATTATATGAAACCTATCTTGAAGTTTAAGGCATAGATTCATATCTTGCTTTTAATGTAATGCCGAAGAAACTGAGCAAGACAAGAGATTAGAGTCCAATTCAATAATTTATTAAATGGAGAGAAATACTGGGACCAGTTGATCCCAGGGGTAGACGAGACTATCATCTCAAAGAGTCTAGCCCCAAGTCTCTGGGTAGGGAGCCTTTTATGGAATAACAACAATGGAGGGACCTAGGGGGGGATAACCTAAGAGAAGGAGGTTACTGATATTCTAATGACATTAAGGAATGTCTATAAAACTTTTATCTCAGCCATTAAGAAGGGACGGTCATAACCTAAGGCCTAAGGCAGAATTTCGAAATAGGACAATTGGAGGAACTGGTCACCCCATTAAAAGAGAACTTTGGCATAACATTAACACATATTAACCAGATTACCTTGAGTAAATTACTTAACTTTTCATTTCCAGAGACTGCTAAGACTATAAACTATTGACAGATTTTGAAGTTTTCACACTGAGAAGAGTTTGCTTTATCCGTGAAATCACAGATTTGTACTAAAACTGGATAGGTAAATGACTAAATAGAATGTAAAGCCTAATCTAGGACTGTTTAGGTATAACAACCTAGCAAATTTTTACTCAGTCATCAATCAAGATGTTTTATTCCAAAGGTGGGAGTGCTAAAGCTGAGTAAATTTATTTCCCTTGGGACTGTAGCTATGAATTCTGTGGATTTGGTATGAAACTTGAAAGCAAAGTACTGATGTGGGTGGTTAAAAATGGGGTGGTAGCAGGGTTAAGAGATGAGAACAAATATTTATTGAGCACCTACTATGTTTTGTGCTAAATACTGAGCATATATGCTATGTTATATATAAAGGTTTATGTATCTTTATATATAAAGGTATGATGTATCTTTATATGTTATATGCTATATGTTATATACTTTTACAAATATATGATGTAGCTTTATCTACAAATGATGTACAAATATCTATGGACCTTTGTAAATATTTGATTCTCACAGCAGCTCTGGGAGTTAGGTACTATTATTATAAGCATTTTGTAGTGACTTGATTGAGGTTACAACTAGTAAATATTTAAGATTGGTTTTAGACTTAGATCTTCTTGACTTCAGGATAGGGATTCTATTTAGTGTGCTATCTAGCTGCCAGATGATCTGGATTACGAGCTGTATAGATTGTGAATCATACTCTGATCTGGTCTAGAGATAGGCCAGTTTGTATTAAATCACCAACAAAGGTCCAAGATTGATATTCCAAAGGTACAGACTTTAGGTATTATTACCCTCATTTTAAAGGTGATAAAAATGATGGTGACTTTTATTTGATCATAAAGCTAGTATCAGTAATTAGATTCTATATTTAACACAGTCACTATTATGCCATGCTTTATACTTTTAAGATTTCTTGTTGCTTTAACCTTATGTAATTTGATGATCATTATTGTCATTGGCAAAATGAAATGTAAATTAAGGCAAATTATATGGATAATTTAGGCAAAATAATTGGGATAATAGAGAAAGCAGTGGACTACAAAAATGAAGACCTGGGTTCTCATCTGATCAAATGCCAAAATTTATTATTTCCCATTGGACACAACATCTTTGGGCCTCAGTTTTCTCATCCGTAAAATAAAGGTGATAACTGCATAAATGATATTTAAAGTCACAATTTTTAAGATTATATAATTTATGATGATTTGAAAGGTATGCCTGAAATTTGGGTATACAAGGATTTATACAATATGATATTTTTTGAGGGCTATTCCAATCACCTAATCCAAGTATCTCCTGCACTGATGATTCTTATTCCACCATTAATAATTCATTTTTTTTAGCTTGCACTGACTGATTTTGCTTTATAAATAAATGTAAATCCTCATAAGAAGAATAATACAGAAAGCTCTTAATTTTTTTAATAAATGAGATTTTTATTTTTTTAATTTAAAAGAGAGGTGAAAGAGCCTGTCAGAGGTAAGTCTGGTTGATTTAAAAATTTCCCCTGATTTGGTGTTATATGTAGATACAAATATACAAAAAAACAACATGGGTTAGAAAGAGAATGCTGCATCTGACAGTTAAGAAGGCTTGGGTTCAAATTCTGCCTCACCCACAGTAACATTTGTAATCATAGGCAAGTTATTTAACTATCTTAAGTCATAGTTTTCACATCTCTGAAAGGAAATAATAAAAGTATTTCTCTCATTTGTGCATTTTGACTTGTGAAGGTCAAATTTGTTGATCTATATAAAATACTTTGCAAATTATTAGTATCAACCTATTACTATATAATGGAAGCAATGTATTCATATAGGAAAATATGTTGTGCCCAAGTACTAGTCTGAATGTAAAAATTTATATAATTTACGGAATTCTGTTTTTTACTACATAACATTTTTATTAAATCCTTGAATCAATTTGATAAGCACCAAAAATATTTCTGGAATATTGAATATGAAAACCATAAATCTCCTTACATAGAGAAGTTTATACTTAATTCAATATATTCCAGTGTTGTCTCTTTAATCTGTATTGCCCTCTTAGCCTCCTTTGTATATCTTCTCTGCTCTTTCCTTACAAGCTTCAGTGATGGTTGTTCTTTTTTTTTTTTTTTCCTTCAGGGGAGGGGAAAGAGCATAGATATTACTCTCCTCTCATCCATTTCTTTTAAAAAATTTCTTACACTACAGTAACATTCCATTATATTCATATGCTCTGATTTCTTTAGTTATTCTGAATATAACTGCTTCATTGGTTTATAGATGTTTTTTATGACAAAAAAGTGTTAGAGTAATTTATTACAGGTAAGCTTTGAGGATACTTAACCCAATTTGCTACTTAAACATCGACACTTAGGTTCCCAGGAAGTCAGTCCTTTTGGTTTCCAGGAGTAGGTAGTCCCAAGTGGTTGTGGACCATCTTTCTTATGCTATATGTAGCTCATGAATCTCCACTATTGATCTTTCCACTATGATTATCAGTTGATATCACTTGAATAGTCAAGTTTAGTTAGGTTTTAGAAAGGCTGTACAGTTGGTATAAAACATTCTCCCTAAAAGTTTGTGATACTCTTTCCTAAAGGTACATACAGAATGAAAAGGAAAGTGGGCTTAAGTTAATAGAGGACATATGCTAAAGATTAATTCATAGCTCCTGGAAATTCCTTTGTTGGAGTTGTCAGGATGTTCTCTTTAGATATGGGATAGTTTTTCTTCTATGCCCTTTATAGAGACTCAAATCTATTTTCCTTATCCAAGCCATTGTATCATAAACCACCAGTAATGAAACTGTTGTCAGCCATTCTTGGTGATACTGCTAGGATGCCAAGGAACAAAAGTCTAAACGCTCTGAAGCCAATGAAAAAAGGAAGAGACAGACCAAAGCTGAGGCCTGGTGCCTTTTCTACTTTTCTTACTTTATCCCTAACTCTTAATCAATTTCTTCTCAAGGATTTAGCTGGAATGTTTTCTCTTTTTCTGTTGCCAGGCACTTAAATCTCTGATTCTAAGTAGGTAAATGATTTTATCCAAGTCCCAGAAGGCATGATTAATTCCTTCATACAATGTGAACAAAATTCCTGTTGCCCCTATCTAGGCCATGTTCAAACCTCATCAAAATGTATTCTCACTTGAGAGATATATAAGGTTATAAGCATTTTATCACTCACCTTAAGTGGAGTAGGTTAATTGTCTAGGCTGACCCTGCCCACTCTTATAGTAATGATGATGATGATTATGATATTTGCAAAGTATTTTGCACCTTTTCCCTCTTTCATCTCTTTGGAGTATATGCCTCTAATAGTGGTTTCATTAAGTTAAAGGTATACGTAATTTAGCAATTTTTAGATATAGATTTAAATTTCTTACTAGGATATTTGTGGTTACACTAAGTGTTCATTATTGGGCTTATTTTCCCCCACATTCTTACCAGCAATTACTTTTTTCCTTTTTTGTGGTCTTTGACATTCTAATGGTTATAAAGTAAAATTTCAGTATTGTTTTAGTTTGCTTTTCTCTAATAATTAGTGACTTTGAACAATTTTTTCCATTGGTTGTTGAAATCTTCATTTTTTTTTTTTTTCCTTTGAAAGCTGATTTTATATCCTTTGACCATGTATTTATTGGGGAATGATTGCTAAAATTATAAATTTAAGTCAGACTTTTATCACAGAACTATACTACCCAAATATTTTGAATTAACTATTATTGGGTTTAACTGCATTGGTTTTGTTTGTGCAAAAACTATTTAATTTTATTTAAACAAAATTATCCATTTTATCTAATGTAATTCTCTGTTCTTTGTTTGGTCATAAACTCTTTCCATATCCATAGTTGTAAAAAAAGTATTGCTTTATCTAATTTGTTTGTGACATTACCTTTTATGTACCCTTTTGGATTTTTTGTGGTCTAGTGTATAAATATTGAACCAAACCTAATTACTATCATATTGTTTTCCAGATTAACAAGCAATATTCATCAAACAGGGAGTTTTTATTCTGATAGTTTGGGTCTTTGGGTTTATTAAACAATGTGATAAATGTTTTTTGGTGGGATCTTACGTTTCACCTTTGCTACTGATCAAATTTCAGTATTTTAAAGCTGTGCCAAATATTTTTTTTTAATGAATATTCCTTTGTAGCAATTTTTGGGATTTGATATCTATTTTATACCACCCCCACCCTCATAATTACCCTTGAAATTCTTGGCCTTTCTTTCAGATGAATTTTGTTGTTATTGTTATTATTATTATTATTATTATTATTTTAGTTCTGTTATATAATACTTTGGCTATTTGGTACGGTACTGAATATTAACTCACAATTGTCACTGTTATTATCTTGGTACAACCCAACTATGAGAAATCACGTATTTTATAATTGTATTTGTATAGATTTGTATAGTTTCTGTGCCTTAGAATGTGTGTTAATATTTTCACATTCTATATTTATTTTTTAGGAAAGGTAGCATGGTGGCTAGAGTACTGAACCTGGAGGCAGAAAGAATAATTTTTCTGAGTTCAGATGTGGCCTCAAAAAAATACTAGCTGTGTGACCCTGGGCAAGTCACTTAATTTTGATTGCCTTAGTTCCTTATCTGTAAAAATGAACTGGAAAAGAAAATGCCAAACCACTCTAGTTTCTTTGTGAAGGAATCCTCAAATGGGGTCACAAAGAGTCAAACACAGTTGAAATGACTGAACAACAATAACAAAACACTCATCCATTTCATTTAACAGTTTAATTAGCATTTAATGGAAACATATATATTTCTCATGGGTGAGAAATCTCATAGAAATTTCTCTTCCCTTATGTAATTTTCAATTATCATGAATTCTCTTTTTTTATTTTTGAGAATAATTTGTCTTTCTTCTCTCTTTTTCAAATTAGGTTAGCTAATGGTTCATCTATGTTATTAGTTTTTAAATAATCATCTCCTAACTTTAGCAATTTCGGGTTTAGCTGTGTTCATTGATTTGTTGTTTTCCAATTTGTTTTTAGTATATGCTCAATTCATTATGTTCTTTCTCTCTCTCTTTATTGGTTGAATGAAGTGCTTTTAGAGATATGCATGTTCCCCCTTAGATTGCATCCTGAGGGTTCTTATATTGTCTCATGTCACATTTTTTACTATTTTTATTATTTCATCTATGACCACATCTTTAAAAAAAAAAAAGTTTAATGCCATTTAAATTTCAATTCTTTCTTCAAAAGCCTTTACTATGTTTTTCCCTTATATTGTCAGAAAATAATGTATTTAAATTTTTTTTCTACATTTGATTATGAAGTTTTTATACCTGATTAATTTTTCTAAAGGTGTCATGTATAGCTCAGAAAGAAATCTAAGTCTGATAGGACCACATTGAGGTCCTTATAGTTTTGCTTTCAATTTCTCCCCATTATTCTATTAATTTTTGCTGTAAGTACTTAGATTTTTATATATGCCATTTAGTATGTATATATAGGTATATGTAAAAATTAATGGCATTATTTCCTTGTCTATGATGCCATTTTCTTGTTCCTTTTTTATCACTGATTTCACTCTTGCCAGATCACATTTGCTGTCTCTGCTTTTTTAGTTCCTCTGAAACATAATGGATTTTGCTTCAGCCCTTTATTTTGGCTCCTTATGAATTTTTATATTTCAGAATTGTAAACAATATATTGCTATAAGCAATATATTGTTATTGTTTTCTATCTCATTTTCCATTTCATGGGAGATTTCATATCAATCCCATTTAAGGACATAATTGCTAATTATGTATTTCTCTTCACCATATTCTTTAAATACATTTTCATCTCCTTACTCCCATTTTTCTCTTCAAAAAAAAAAAAAAAAAGATGTTTAAAGAAATGTAATCGCCACTAATAATCTAGAATCGAAGCAGTGTGCTTCCTCTCATTTGCTTTCCCTTTCGTTCCTTGGCTAAATCCTGATCACAAGTTCCTCTACCTGCTTTTCTTTTAATGCTGCCTTTTAACTAACCCTCTGAAGTTTGTTTTAACTGTAACTATCCTCTTAATCTATCTTTACTTTTAAACCTCACTCCTCCTCCTCTCTGTTTAGTTTAATGCATTTCTAAAGTCGTGGTTTCAATCCTCTTCCCACACAATCTGGTTCCCATAACTGAAGATAATGAGATTCCTATTGTCCTTACCCCCTTTTTTTCATGCTTCATGCTATAATCTTCATTCCATGCTTCTCAATTATATGAAATACTTAAGTTCTTCATCCTTCTTCCTCATTTATTTCCCAGTATTTTCCTTTTTTCTTTTCCCCATGTCCCTCAGTAGATCCAATAAATAAAACCAAAACACATTCTTTTTTTTTTTTTTTTTTTGAATGTTACTCAGTTATTTCTATTATTGAAGACAGCGTGATTATGGGAGAGAGTTGTCTCCCCCATTAGAAAGTATCTTAGCCCTTTCTAATTATTTATTTATTTATTTGTTTCTTCTTTTTTTATTTTTTTTTATTTTTATTGAAGCTTTTTATCTATAAAGCGTATATATGCATGGGTAATTTTTCAGCATTGACCCTTGCAAAACTTTGTTTCAGATTTTTCTCTCCTTCCCACCTCCTGCCCTAGATATCAGGTAGTCCAATACATGTTAAATATATGTTAAATCCAATATATGTATACATATTTATACAGTTATCTTGCTGCATAAGAAAAGTTGGATCTAGAAAGAAAAAAAAAAAAAAACCTGAGAAGGAAAACAAAATGCAAGCAAACATCAACAGAAAGTGGAAAATGCTATGTTGTGGTCTGCACTCAGTTCCCACAGGCCTCTCTCTGGTTGTATCTATCTGGCTTTCTACCTTTCTAATTACTTAAATGTAATTGTACTTATAGGTTTCTCTTAACACATTTGCACTTCACAGTCTCTAGTGTTTTCATTAAGAAAGTTCAAAAGCTTTTTATCCTCTTAAAAATACATTTTTACACTTATAGAATTAAACTAATTTTTACCTGGTGAATTATTCTTATTTGTAAACTTTTGTCTTGTAACCATTTGTAATATCGTATTTCAAGATTTTCTTTCTTTTATATTGGTTGCTGCCAAGCCTTGAGATCCTAATTATGGTTTTTCTGGTGCTCGAATCTTTTCTGTTTGTCTGCTTGCAGAATTTTTTCCTTTTAAGTTAGCAGCTCTAGATTTTGATTGTGGCATATTGGAGCTTTTATTTTTAGGGTTTCATTTAGGTTGCTAGGGCATTCCATCTAGTTCTAGTAAATCTAATTTCTTTTACAATTCTTTTTAAAGTGGGATCTAGACATCCTCCATCAGTCAGTTGTTTTGACTACTTGACTTATTAATGACCATTTTTATTTCTTCCACATGCTCTTGTAGTGCTTATTGCCAGGCCTTCCTGTTTCACCTCTGAAGTTAGACATTTAGCTATTTGGGAATAACTCTTCTACTTTTAGCTTATAATACTACTTCATGTGAGAATCTGTTTACTCATTTCTAACGAAGCCCAGGATCTGAGTTGTAGGTTTCTGTGCCAAGGTGAGGTGCTGGTTTTTTCTGTCCTCCTTGATGGGGAGATAATGACTTATTTGGACCCGACCTCCATTTCTTGGCTCTTGGTGCTTCCTTCCCTCTCTTTTGATGCCTCTGTGCTCAGTGTGCCTTCAGGCTTCAGTATTCTAGAATAGAGATCTTTGGCTGAATCTCTTGGAATAATCTTTGTTGTCCTTTCCACTGCATTGCATTCCTGCCTATTCTGGATCTTCCTATGGGGTTTCCCTTTTCCCTCTTGACTGTTGTCAAGTGTTCCTGACCTATGCCTGGCTGCAGGTGTCCAGCTTTATTTGCCTTGTCTAGAGAGGAACTTCTTTTGGACAATTCTTCCATCGCTTCTGATTTCTGACTTATCTTTTGTGTTGTACTGGCCCAAATGAAAGAGCTTGTTAATATTTCTTTTTGGATTTTGTAATCATCATTTGATCCTGATACCTTTTCATTTTTTTTTAGATCCTTGCTAGAATATAATGTTGAAATATACCCCTTACTCTAATTAGTGGAGAAGTGTTGTTTCTACCTCCACAGTATCTTTCATATCTAATCCCTTCTCTCTATTTTCCTATCATTTTAGTTCATGCCTTCATAATCTTTTGGTTTTATTATTGAAAAGACTTCCTAATTGGTCTCCTTGCCTCAAATCTTTCTTTATAGTGATGTCCAAATGATTTTCCTTAAATGCATGTCAGAATAGTTACTTCCCTATTCAGTACACTCCAGTGACTGATTATTGCTTATAGGACCAAATATGAACTCCGGCATAACTTTGAAAAGTTTTTACAGATTGGATCTAACCTTTCTTACTGTCCTCTGTCCTAAACTCCTCCCTCACCCCACAGTGCAGTCAATTTCTTAATCTTTCCTTCTACCTCCGTAATATCTTCTACTTCTGGCCCTCTTTAGTTGGGTTGATTATAATCTGCACCATTCCTCCTCTTCACCATTTTAGTGGCTGTCTCAGTGTGTGTACTCCCTGACACAAAACTTGTCTCCTCTCCCCAGGTTCATCTTGCACATTGCTGCAAAAGTGATTTTCTACTAGTGTAGTTCTGATCATGTCATTCTTCTTCTCAAGGATCTCCATAAACATTTTTATGATTAGGCCCAAACTTATCTTTCAGCTTTATTGCCCATGATTCCTCTTCCCACAAGCTGGAGCTCAGCTTAACTGGCTTTCTTGATGCTTCTCACATATGACACATTATTTTCCATCTCAGTTTTTGCTCTCCCTGTCCTTCACAGTTGAAATGCTGTCTTTTCTCATCTCCGTTTTAGAATTTTCTCTCTTCAAAACTCAGATCAAGGATTTTTTGCATGAATCCTTTTCTAATCCGCCCTTTCTCTCCAGACACCTTATTTATTAACTTTGCAATCGTTTTCTTCTTTGTTTATAACTATGTATGTTGTTGTCACCCCCATTAATGTAAGATCTTTGAACATAACATTGTTTATTTCTTTGTACTTATATCTACAGTTGTCTGTGTGTCTATCTGAATTAGACTCCTTTATAAAGTTTAAAACTGCCATTTTAACTTGAAGTTAGAGTGATAGTTTTTCAAAAATGAGAAAATTTAAGGTCAGATTGTTAAAGTCATATAAATAAAATTTCTTTAAGGCTTAAGAGATTTGTAGTCTTTACAATTATTGCAGTTGTTTAAAATGTTACATAATTTATTCTTGTAATAATGACTAGAGGTTTCCATTTGTGGTCATTAGTGTTTCATTTTAATCATCAAAGATTTTAAAATTAATCTTTCTAATTTATACTATAAAGTAGATTGTTTAATTAGGGTATAGGACCAAAAGGCCCTTACTTTTCAACTCTTTCTCCTTTATTTTATTTGTCTCATTAGTTAAGAAACCTTTCCAGTTTGGATTTACGTCACATCACTGAACTGGATAATGAAACTGTGATGGAAATAGTCAAGAGGTGCAAAAATCTTAGCTCCCTCAATCTCTGCCTGAACTGGATCATTAATGACAGGTAACCATTTTAACATCTTAAAAACAGTTTATTGTGGAAAACATAGTTTATGAACATCCATTGTGGTGTATTAATTTGTTATGTGTTGAAAAGATTACAATATTTAAAAATTATTTGCAGAGTATTATATTGTCCACATCTGCCCACATTGTGTGGAAATAAAAATAACTTGAACTTTTGGTTCAAGATAGGCTGAAGGTTGATTGTTTGCTGCAAGATCAGTGTTCTTAGAGCTTGAATAAGCTGATATTGCTATAGATTTGTTATGAAGAAACTGTGATAGAGTGATGCAGAAAAAGTGATGCAAATAGTTGTGTATATTATGCTTCTTCAAGTGGTTTTTCTTTTGTTCATTCTATAATTGTATTTTTTTTTTAAATAAATGAAAAGGCAATGGTATGATTTGTGGAAAGTGTGTGAAATGGAGAAAAATTCACAAAAAATGATACAACAGCAGAGCAGTCTAAGGAGATAAGTCTGACTCAAGTATACTTTTCACCTGGGGAACAAACAAATTTTTGCTTAGGAATTTAAAAATTTTCTTCTATCCTACCTAATATTTAAAAATTTCTTCAGAAAATAATTTTTTTAATCTTTTCCCCTCAAAAATGATAAAATGCTATCAAGTTAAAATAACACATTTAAATGGAAAAGTGACATTGTTTTCAGAAATAACCTCTTGATCCTAATTTAAATGTCAGAAAACTTAGGAGGCTGACTGCTCCTTAAAAACAAGATCTTTCTTGATTTTACTTCTTAAATTAACTGTATAAATAAAATAGAGATTATATTTTTGTTTGGTTGTGATACATTCAGATTTTATTTCTCTATCTAAACTGTGAATGTAGGTAGGAGGCAGCATTATTTTGTTAACAGAGAGCCAGTTTTTAAGGAATATTTTTAAGAGAGCCAGAATTTAAGGAAAGCCTTGGCTTCAGGTCTTCAAGTCTTGCCTTTGATTTTAAATCACAGCACATTAGCTGCTCAACCATAATCAACTATAGTTGACTTTTAAGTGCTTTAGGATGCTTTCTAAAAGTTACTTACAAGTTACTTGCTCTATATTATTAAAGGGAAATTTCACACCACAAATTCAGGTCTGGCTCAAAAAAAAAAATTCAAAACAAAATTTGATGTATTGTTTGAGTTGTCTCATGCCTTATTTAAATACTAAACATTTCAGTGTAGCAGGTAAAATGTAGCAATTTCAAATAATTTGAATCTGAGATTTCTAAGCAAGATTATTTTAATACAGGATTAAATAAAAAATACAAATATTATAAGTATTGTGCTTTATGATGACATTTTAAAATGGTAGGCATATACTAAAATTTATTAAAGAAAATAGCATTTTAATAGCGATTTGATATGTAAAGAGAATTTTGTGCTACAACAATGAATGGCTTTTTCATCTATGGTTTTTTTATATATTTAAATGTTCTTATGTGTTATACTCTCAGATTGGTTGTAAGAGTTGCTGAGGTCTTAGGTTACTTTTAAATAATAAGTATTTTAAGGAGCTAAAATTATATATTCAATTGCTGATATAGTCATAACTGGCTAATTGACAAATAAAATAGTATCTCGACCTCACTCTGACTTTTATTTCTACCTTGGCCTAACTCATATCACTTGATGTTATTTTAATGGTTTTTCCTACTTAATTATAATGGCTTTTTGTTGATCAGAAATTTTTGTGCTATAGGGATTTATTTTCAGGAGCTAAAGTGAGTTTGTCTTAATGTTTTTAATGGAGAAGTTTGAATTAAATGAGAAAATATGCATTTTAATGAATCTGAATCACACAGGTTTAAAAGCAGTCTTCTTTAGGTTTAATTACACTACTTATTATGTGTTCTGTTAAAGAACTTTGAAACAATAAAATCCACTTCTTAGTATCATTTAGATTATTCCTTTCATTGTTCTTGTTATATTGTATAACTAGGTTAAGTAAAATTTTAATTATATTGGCATAAATCTGGGACATTTCATCAGGCATAATTATAATTTTAGCACTTAGATTGGTTGGTAACCTTTTATATAGAGGGCATAGAATATAAATATATTGAGCCTGTCAATTGCTATTTTCTCTTGTTTGTTTAAAGTAATAATTCATAAATCAATAATAATTAATAGCTCCTACTATTTCCATAGAATATTATTCTTTGGGCAGTATTTTGAAGTAAATTTCTGTTGCCTGAGAACTTAAAATTTTATCCTGGAAATAATAAATAGCAGTATTAGACTCTTAGTAAGTTTTGTACTTTGTGATCTGACCTCACAGTAGTGTAATAATTATTAATGTTGTTGCGGAAAACATTGGTAGATCACTTAGTGCTAAAGTCAAAGAAGGCTTTCTGAATAAAATAAAATTTATCTTTGAAGGATATATAGGACTTAATTCAACAACAAAGAGGATGGATCCATCCTGAAAAAAGGCAGAAGGAAAGTAATTGGGGGTGATATAGGAAAGGAACAAAGATTATTAGAGGGGAAAAAGGAATAAATGGTTTGGGGTTAGATTTCTACATGTTGTCTTGTTTAGGCATTTATAAGCAAATTTTTTTTAGAATAAATGTCAGTGTTGGCTCAAAAGAAGAATTTTTCCTTTTTTATTGGAAAGTCTTAGGAAAAAAACACAATGTAGTATATATCACAAAGTGTCTATATGTTACAAGACTAGTGTGCTGAATACTGAACATTATAATTAGTATTGTGAATAGACTATGAGTCAAAATTTATTCTTTCTTTGAGATTTCTTTTTGTTCTTGACCTGTAATTTGAGTGTAGGAATGTTTCTTTCTTTCTTTTTCTTTTTTCCATATGTCCATAAAGCTTTTAATGTAATGCTTGCCACGTTGAATTCTATTAATAAATTCTTGTTGATTGATTGATAGGAACTCCCAGTGAGAAACTTCCTCTGCTCATGCATATGTGCAACTCCTTACAACCTATCAGTTTATAGAGTTGCCCTGGGTACTGAGAGATTTGGCCAGAGTTATAATAGAGTCAGAGGTGGGATTTTTGAATTCAAGGTCATTCTGATTCCAAGTCTCATCTTCTATTTGAAACTACTTCTTATATATGAGATGTTCTCCTATATAAAAGAAAAACTTGGTTTTTAATTTCTCTGTGTTTATTTCTCTAAAAAATGAGAACTATAATGCCTTAGTGTTATTCTCTTTTAGAAATCTGATCATTTCAATAATATCTGGTCTTTAAAAGACCTGATTATATATAATGAGGAATTTGTGGTTTATATAGAATATTTGTCATAATTTTCTGTCTTTGTTTTGAATTATGTATGAAAAAAATTGCTTTTATACATATTTATATATCTAGCAATTAAAAACAGTTAATTAGTTTCCACTTACAGTGATGTTGCAAAGAGTCATGTTAATTATAATCCATTTTAAATGAAATGTTCACCTTTTATTAGAATTGTTGCTGCCTGTAAACACTGGAATTCTCTTTGAATTTCATATCTTAACATTTTCACAATTACCATTTCCACATACTTACATTTGTGAGTATAGGATATTGCTTAAACAGATCACTAATCCTCAATTATAAAATTATTCCTGATTGAAAAATTCTGTATTTCTGCTCCTCCTCCGTCATTTGTTATAAACTTGTTGTTTATCATTTCTTCTTGAAAAAGAAATTATCTTGATATGAAACAATCTTAATTTTATTTTATTTTTTTGGTTGTTAGTATATGGGATGAGAGACACCTTGGCATTGTGGGTAGAGTTTGCCTCAGAATCAGAAAGCTCTTGGTGTAAGTCGTGTTTATGACATGTACTATGTGGAAGAATATAAGCAAGTCATTGTAACTTCTTCATGCCTTTGGCAACTCTTCAAGACTTGGAAGTTACAGAATAGCTGCTCATCTGCATTGGTTGAGAAAGTACTGTTGATGACACTATAGGTTTGAACGTAAAAAGACAGATCATAGGTAATATCAGAATAGCCTAGATTTAGGGCTCAAGATGTGTTAAAGGTTATCAGTCTAACACCCTACATTTAACAGATGAAGATACCGAAGGCCAGTAATGTAAAAACAGTGAGGTTTTTTTTATTTTTATTTTTCCAAAATCTTACAGGTAATGTAAATCAGAGAAGGCATTGGTAATCATCTAACTCCAGAGCTCTTAGTTTTTTCGTTCTACCATAATGTGTGCCTTTGGTTTTTAATCGCAATTTTTGTCCTTTACTTTTTTTTTTTTAATTTTAGGTTTTGAATCTGTATTTTTGACAGATATTACATTAATATTTTAAAAGAACCTTTAGACATTTTCAGCCCCTTAGCTGATTTCACTGTAACTGAGACATGTTCTTTATCTTCCTTTTTGTTTTCTATATTTTTTCTTAGAGAGTTAAACAGCAAAGGCATTTTATGTATTCAGAGATAGAGTCTAGTCACTTGACATTGACCATGGCTCTGAACACAAAATCTATGTCTTTGGTTTGTGAGATGTTGACTACTTCTATCAATATTCTAAATTAAATAGCTGGTTGTTATATATCTTCTCCATTATCTAATCCGTGTATTATTGAAATCTTCCTATTTGGTTCTGGTAAAAAAAAATGCTCCCCATATAAAGGTGGGTCACCAAGAAATCTGAAAACACTGGCTCTTGTGGTTGTAAGTGAATGAAATTTTAAAGGTGATTAGTGTATCTTCATACATTTAAGTTTTTCTTTGGTTCCTTTCAGAAAGGAAAGAATACTTTCACAATAAATCTTAGCCAAAGCTGTTTTTTACTTTTTATGTGTAGGGAGTATATTTTTCTATTTTAAATTTGCTTTCAAGTAGGCTAATTATTTTATCCTCTTAAATATTTTAAATTACCTCTGTGACCTTTTTTTCAGTCTTTAGTTTGTAGGAGTCATTGTCAGATGTATGAATGTTCCTTTAATTGACAATTGCCACTGCTTATGTGGAAATTAGTCCAAAGAGTGACCTTAAAAGAAAAATGAAGTTTTCTATTCTTTATATGCTCATAATCTAAATTTATCTTATTATTTAAATTACAGATCAAGAATGATAAGGAATTTCAAAAGGCAATTAGTCCAAGCCTCTCATTTTATAGATGAGATAACTGAAACCCAAGAATTGAAGTAACTTTACCAGGACAAATCAGTCAGCAAACAAGTATGGTTTGTGCCCCTGCTATATGTAACATGTAAATATATAGGCACATACAAGTTCTATATGGAGTAGATAGAAGGAATTCTGAGATAAAAAGCTAGGCAGCTGGGGTGGGCAAGGATGAAGGGAAAGAGACCAAGATAGGTCTCCTGCAGAAAATAGGACTTGATCTAAGTTTTAAAAGAAGCTAGAGAACCTAAGATGTTGGCGAGGGCCGGGAGGGGGGGAGGGAGGACACTGCCTAGGCACAGATGTGAGATGGAATGGCTAGTAGTGACATGCAACTGTAGAGTACAAAGAGGGACACAAAATATAAAAAGACTAGAGAGGGCCCTAGGAAAGTTTGGATTTGAGCCTATAGGTAACTCATTGAACAAAAGTTTGGGTAGGGGTGGTAAGGGGTAAAGGACTAGAAACATTGGTGAGGCTTATGCTTTAGAAAAATTACTTTACCATCAGCAGAGGGAGAAGATAAGTTTGGAGAGATTTTAAGGCAGGTAGACCAGTTAGAAGGTTATGATAATTGTCTTGATTAGTGATAATGCCATTTGATTTGGCAATTAAGTGATCATTGGTAACACTGGAAAGAGCTCTTTCAAATGAATGATGAATTTAGAAGCCACACTATAAAGAGGCAAGAAGAGATTGAAAAGAAAAAAGAGGCATCAGTTCTTAGACAGCCTTCTCAAGATCTTTAGATATGAAAGGGAGGAGAGTTTATATCATTTTTTTTTTTTTTTTTATTATAGGATTGTGGGGTTTTTACCTTTTTTTTTTTTTTTTTTGAGAGGCAATTGAGGTTAAATGATTTATCCAGAGTCACACAGCTAATGTGTGTTAAATGTCTGAGGTCAGCTCTGGTCCTCCTGACTCCGGGATCAGTGCTCTTTCCACTATAACATCTACCTGCTCCAGGAGGCAAATTCAAAGACAATAGCTTGTAGAGATGGATAAATCAAGTAAAGACTTTTTTTTTTTTTTTTTTTTAGGATGGAGGAGACATGATCATCTTTCTTTGCAATAGAGAAGCAGTTACTAGTTAGACTGAAGATTACAAAGAGGGAGGAATATAGAGAGAGATCAGTATGCTTGAGAAGATGGGACTAGGTTCTTTAGTAGATATAGAGTACCCTGTCTCATTATGTGGGCTAGGGGTAAAGGTAGAGACAGTGGAGCAAAGGCTCTGAATAATGTGAGATAGGGAGGAGAGGGAGATCTCTGGGAATAGCCTCATTTTTCCCCCTGTGAAATATGAGACAAATTTCTCATTTGAGACTGGACGGGAGGGGAGTTTTGGGAGCTTTGAGGTAGGATGAAACTGTTTGGGAAAGGTGTTGTGGCAAGTAGGACAGGGATTTAGTAAGGAAGTGGATTACCCGGTCTAAGTGAAGGCTCAGTTGTGATTATGTGGCTTGAAATTGTAGTTTTGTGATTTTTCTTTACCTTCTTTCAATATTATAGGAATTCTAAGTTTAAAGATAATAGATGTAAGAATGATTTAAGGCTGAGGCTTGGAAGAGCAAAATTGTTATTGGAATAAAGAAGGACTGGTGAGATGATGACAGCGTAAAGTTAAACTGGTTCATCAGTCAGTCAAGATGAGGAAGTGTAGTGTTCTGCTTGGTTTTTTGGAGGTCTCTGAGCAGCCTTTATTTCAGCATAGTAATCACCACAAGAATAGCCAGGTGTTAAAGTCCAAAAGTCTTTATTTTCTCCTTCCCCTAGTGCTCAACTAGCTTTCTCAGTGACCTTCAGAGGGGACTTGGTTTCAGTGGAGAAAATGCAGGAGGACAGGCCATCATGGTGATGTGAGATGAAGTGAGTCTCAGTCCAAGGGTTTGTGCTTCAGCCTCCAGCCACCACAACGGTGGACGATGGAATGACTCTGTCTCTGCCTCCCTTGGCTGAGTTTGTCTCAGCTTATATGCTCTACAGTGAGTATAAACCAATCATTATATCACTAGGAAACCATTATTTGTTGTAAGATTAAATCAGTCATACTGATCTTACAGAACTATTAAGCACCATGCTAACCCCATTGAGACAATAGCTTAACATCTTGTAAGAATCCTTTTTTCAGAGTTCTGGCTCATAACATCTCCCTCTTCCTTTTGTTTTTGAACATAAGGGGGTCACACCCTCCCTGACTTCTCAAGGAGGTGAGAACCCCCAAAAGGATGTGATCATGCCCTCCCTGATGTCTCAGGAAGGGAGGTGAAAACCAAAGGAAAATGGGGAATCAAAACAGATTAGTGGGTTTCTGAAGGGTCTCACTTGAAAATATATAAATCCATCAACATGGGAGTCATTACACAAGCACATAGTAACACAGGCTAGTAATGATATAACAAACATGAATCAACATGAGGAATTATACATGTCCATAAGTCCTAGAAATAATCCAAAACCAGTCTATTGTCCATTACTTCAAATGTCAGGAATCCAATGATTCCTGCTGGTTTTGAAGTTCTGCAACAATCTTATCAACAATTTTTTATCTCAGAAAATCCAGTGATTCTGTAACAGTCTTATTATCAGCTATGTTCTTTCAGTGTCAGATGTTTCTTAGATCTTCTCCTTTGTTTTGAGGTTTTTCTCTTTTTCTGTCTCTCTCCAGGTGCTCATTGGCACCCATCTGATTCCTTCTCCATCTGTAGAAATACAAGCAAACCCTTTCTCCCAAGCAGTTAATCTATCTGGTCCCTTCCATTCATTACTTTCTAGATCTCTTCTCATCACCTGGAAATTACATTGGAGCTGCTTGATGTCTACATTGAGCTTTCAGATGCCCTACTTTACCATACTGAAAGCATTGACAAGTCTCTCTGGAAGTCCCTTGCCAAGAGGGACCCTGTCTTCCCATGTTCTGCATCATAGCCTGGGTATAAAAGATATTTTATAAAAGACATTTGTGCCCACTGTGGCACAGCATCTTAAGATCTCCTTTAAAGGAGCGTCCTTGTGTAGTCCCCATATTATTCTTCTACAAACCTCATTAGCATTTTCCTTAGCCAGTTGTCTTATCATAATTCCTGTAGCTGCATTTTCTCCAATTGTTCATATGACAGCTGTTTGCAGACGTTCCACAAAATCAGCAAAGGGTTCATTGGGACCTTGCTCTATTTTCGTGAAGGCTTCCCCTCCATCTTTTCCTGGGAGGGAACCCCAAGCTTTTATAGCAGCAGTAGCAGCAATTTGCTCATATGCTGCTATGGGATAATTAATCTGTGCTGAAGCATTTGCATACCGACCTTTACCTACTAGTTGGTCAAAGGTGATTTGTAGATTGACTCCAGTTTGTCTATTTCATTGGGCTTGAATCCTATTATAATTCACTATACTCCGAAAGCCACAACAAGTTTTGTCCAGGTTCTAAACATGTCCTTGTTAGATATTTCCAATCACTAGGGGTTAAAATTTCATAAGCCAAATTCTCTAATATCATCTTAACATAAGACGATGTAGCCTCATAAAGAATGCAACCTTTTTAAAAACCTTTAATAATTTCCAGATCAAAAGGAGTGTATCTTCTCCTGGCTTGACCTGAAGAATCAAATTCTTCAATCACAGGGTATGCATTTATCAAATTAGATATATCCTATCCTTTTTTAGCTTTAACTAGTACCTTTTGTAATCTTGTCATAAGCTGCTTCATAGGTGGTGCTGATTGTGTTACTGTCCCTTCCCCTCCTTCTTCTCCCTCCACCCACGAAGGGTTAATTGAGGAGGTGCAGGTCAGGGGATGGGGAATGCTCTAATGGCTCCTGCTGTGAAGCATCACACTCCTTAATTTCATCAGAATTGTACTTAACTCCATTCTTGTCTAATTCTTCATCCTTTTCACCTAATTTGTCAATATCCTCCCCCTCCTGCACTTTCTTTTTTTTCTTTATTCTAATACTTAGGTAATTTACTAAAGCCAATTGTATTAAGTTATATGTATAGAGGGTTTCTTTAAGAATAGAATCAGTACCATTTTCATTGTAATATTCACTTAGTTGTTCTACTAATTTCTACTAGTCTGGATCTAATTCTTTTTCCTTTGAGAACCAAGGAGATCTGTATTGTAATGTTTCTAAAAGTAGAATGATCTGCTCCCAAGTTACAATTAAACCTTGATTTTTTATAAGTCTAACCATGCTCTCGACATATTTTCCTTGAAGTGGAAAAGAAGGCTCCTTTCTAAACATTTGTCCCAATTCAGTTGAAGCACTAGTTTAGCCCTTAACAAAGTTTCCTTCTTGTCTGTTTTTGTATTCACCCTAATTTCTGGGTCATAGATTTAGGTTCTTAGACACACTTTTGGACGCCAAAATGTAATGTTCTTGGTTTGGTTTTCTGGAGGTCCTGGGAGCAGCCTTCATTTCAGCCAAGTAATCAGCACAAGAACAGCCAGGTGTTAAAGTCCAAATTCTTTATTGTCTCCTTCACCTGGTCCTCAGCTAGCTTTCTTGTGGCCTTCAGAGGGGACTTGGTTTCAGTGGAGAAAATGCAGGAGGCCAGGTCAGCCACCACAAGGCTGATGAAGATGGAAATTAATCTCTCTCTTTTTGGCTCTGAGAGCTTGAGCTCCCACCTCCAGTCTGCTGTTTTCTCTGCCCTCCTCTGGTTTAGGCTCACAGCTTATATGCTCTATACTTAGTATAAATCAATCATTATATCACTAGGAAACCATTATTTGTTGTAAGACAAATCAGTCATACTGAACTTAGAGAACTATTTAGCACCATGCTAAACTAGATAAACATTGTATTTATCAATTCCACTAACTTAATATCTTGTAAGAATCCTTGTTTCAAAGTTCTGGCCCATAACAAGGAAGGAAGGAGAAAACCCAATACAGAGATGATCTATCAGAAAAAAATTGAGCAGTTGAGAGATTTGAGGTTGCAGTGAGGATGAAGAACAGATTAAGGAGAACTGGAATGATAAGAGATTGTAATCAGATGTGGGAATATGAGAATTCATGAACATGGAAATAGTATATTTGTGGGTGGTGCTGAGATCAAGAGCACAATCTTGTATGTAGATCTCTGTGTGAAGCTGAAATGAGATGAAGGAGTAGGTTATAGGAAATGAGCAAATTGAGGAACCTAGGAGGTATGGTTGTTGGGTTCTGGATTGAGATCATAGCCTCTCTTCCTTACCATTAGGACTGGGAAAATTGAGTTAGGAAAAACCTCGGAGTTCCAGTCACCTTTACATATTATTGTGTCATAAACTCCAAGTGCATTATCTCGATCCTTGCTAGGATACTCCGTTTGAGTATTGTTCCTTGCCTCATTGTCTCCTGCTCTTGACCTTCTTATCTTAACTCCTATCCAGTCAGGATTAAGTTATGATCCTTTTTTGAAATTATGGCTTGTTCACTCACCCAGTGTCCTTGTGTCCCCCTCTCCACCCCCCCACCCCACCCCCCCTTTATGTTCCTTTGTTTCCTCTATAAGATTGTATACTCAGGTTATGTATTCTGTTTGCAAACCCTAGTCAGCTAAAACCCTATATAAGTTCTCTGCCTCAGGGAATGCTTTGGATAAGAGTCCCATCTCTGTTGACTAACCCAAACTCTCCACATTAAAGATTAAAAATCAATCTCTGCCTCAGTTTCTCGGGTATTACATTGTGATTGAGATAATATCAATATGTATGTTGAAAGAATGTGAATGTCTGCCTGCATTTTTTATTTCCTTCACAGGCTAATAGTACACTATTTCAAACTCCAATTCTTTTTGTACAGCAATATAACTGTTAGGACATATATGCTTTAACATACTTAACATGTATTAGTCAACCTGCCATCTGGGGAAGGGGATAGGGGAAAAGGGGGAAAAATTGGAACAAAAGGTATGGCAATTGTCAATGCTGTAAAATTACCCATGCATATAACTTGGAAATAAAAAGCTATAATAAAATTTTTTTTTAAAAAAAGGAAAGAATGTGAATCATGCATTGTATTAATTGAAAAGAGTATAATATTTTGGAAGTCAACAAGCAGCACCTACCAGAATTTTGATTAGGTAGTGGATATAGCTTGAGTGAACCTCAGAGGAGAGGTTATTGAATGATGGAGGTATAGGGAAATTTTGGGTGGAGTAATGGGGAAATAAGGATATTTCAGTTCCCTCATCTCTATTGGTCGGGAGAATGAGCAAAAGTGCTCCCATTGATAGAAAGTTGGCCATTGAAACTGTTAATTATTAAGAAGAAACTAGGTCTTAATGAGAGCCAGAAGATGAAAGGAATGGGAGAGGAAAAGATTCAAGATGAAAACAAGTTAGCTCCTATAGAGTAGTCGTTCTAGAGAGCATGGAAGAATAGTAAGAGTGGAATATAGAGTGTTGAGGACAGTAGGAATAAGAGATTAGATTACTGAGGTATAGTGAATTAGATTTGAATATTGAAAGTTTGGGTTAAAATTCACTGGAATGGAGATAGTGTGACTAGATGGAAGTTTGTTAGTTGTGAAGAATGAGGATCTACCTAGTAAGAATCTTGCTTTCTCCTCTACCCTGCCTCCCAGAGACAAAGTCCTTTTGGATCAAGGAGATTCTAAACTGTTAGTCAATAGAAAACCTCATCATCAGTCTAGTCAACATGACATATTAGGGACCATTTTCTTTTGGCTAGAACTGAGTAAGGTAAAACAAGATTTTATGTCTCCTTTTATAAACAACTAGAAGGCACTGGATGTCAGTTAATAATTTGTGATATTGCTAAGGTTGACTTAAGCTTGTCCAAAATATACCATCTTTTCTATTATGAGTGCTGTAAAAGGAATTCTATTTTGGAAGAGTGATTGGGATGAGTTTTACAACTTGAGGATTCTGTGATCTGAGTAGTACTTTAAATGTACTCAAAATGAATTTATTGGAACTGTGGTGTGTAACCACCAGCATCCAATTTTTCAAACTCCTTCCTAAGTTTTAATCATATAAACCACTAATAAAATATTTATATGTTTTTATTCATTGCTTCTCACATACAGCTATTAATCTACCGAATTTTAAAGAGGTTGGATTTGTAGAGTGATAGATTTATTTCTTTCTACATTTGATTTATAAATACAGAAAAGAAGATTGACAGCACTGACTTATATAAAACTCAGTGAAGCTTTGTATAAAGATTGTTCTAAGTCACCTCATCTACCTTGGGTGTTTATTCTGTTTCTTCTTTCAGATTTCCATTAAGTCAATAAAAAAGGGTGACATTTAGAAATAAAGTTCAGCAAGGATTGGAGCAGGTGGTGCTGGTACAAAATATTTGCTTAGTGTCTTTTTTTATTTCCATGAATTGTTTTGTGAACTTATATATTATATTTTTAAGTGTTCATCTACTCTTCTCTTGAATATCATTCCACTGTGGAATATATACTTATAATTGTACTTTATTTTAACCTCCTACTATTATTTAATTTTCTGAGAGGCTAAAGTTTTAGAATTGCCCAAAGGGTACAGCTCTACCCATTAAATTGAGCAAGTATAGTTGTATTTGAGTTAGAGGATATTTTGTTTTCTGTTAAAACTTATGTCGTCTGGAAAAGAATTCTTTTCACTTTTAGTATTGATTATGAATTTTGAACAGCATGCTTCAGTAAAAAACAAACAATCAACCGAACAAAAAACAACCAACCAACCAATTTGGAAGTAAAGAGACTATAAATTCGACTGTTTAATTAGTTTTTTGGTAGTATTTTTAGCTTTGATGTCTTCACTTTCTTGAATGCTGCAATATGTCTCCTACCAATTTATATAACTATTTGATCAAAATTTAAGTTGGAAAATAGAGTGATTGATTTTAGCTTGTCTACTATTGATATCCTACTGTTTGAAAAAGATAATACAACTTATTGTATTTCTCAGAAGTAAATGTGGACTGAGACTGGAATAAGAGTTAATGTGCACTAAGAGAGTTGTAAGGTTGGTATAGAACTTTGCTAGGCTAGTGAAATTTCATAAGCTATCAGATTATTTTGGAAACTACCTAGTGTTCAAAATTATTTGTAAGCCTAACCTTTTATGTATCTACTCTTTTTTATAGTTAAGTTTTCTAGTGGGGCCAACACAAAAACATCTTGATATATAGAATACCTATGAAAATATTGCTTTGTGTCTCTGTGATTGTATCTCCTTCTCACACCCCTACTAAAATGTTTGTTTTTTCTAACTTTCTTTATCCCATATAGGTTTATATGTAATACATTTATTGTAGGACAATGATTGAGGTTTCTGGCAGGACTTTATTATTACTTGTAAAGAGATTCCTATAACTGGAGGCTTGGTTATGATTTAGTATTGTATTTTGTGAATGCTTCAGGTAGATGCTTTAAAATATTTAGTAGTTTATGAAATTTTTCCAAATAATTTTTCAGGGATAGATATATTTCTTTAAAAAATTTCAACAAAATATTTTCTGTATAATATGCTTTTTTGTTCCCATTAAATAAGCAAGTTTGTTCTTGTAATAAATACTGAGTCTTAGCAAGAATTTTCCATAAGCTAATGATGGACATATTATAGAGACTTGTTTTATGTGATAGTCTAATGTAGATGGTAATATTGCTTTTTTGTCATTGAATATGTTACTATCTTCAGAGAATTTACAGAAAAATTCATGTTATACTACTTGAATAGCCCCATCCTTGAGGATCCTTCTCAAGATGTTATGTATCATAAATTATAGTAGTAAAACATGGTTAGCAATGTATTTTAAAAGCTATATATTCCTTTTTAGAACACTGTGAATTATGAATGTTTGATTCCTCTTCTGAATGGGCTACATTTTATTCAGAGAATGCAGTAAAAGATCATAGTGCATTTGGAAATATTACTAAGGCTCACTAACTTAAAATGTGGGGAAGCTGTCAACATTAAAATAGTTTCTTGGAAATCTTTCTTTCTTAATAAAAATATTGACAGGATCACTTAAGTATCAGTCATAAATTAATAAGCATTTTTCTCTTTTTTTCTCCCCAAGGAGTATTCTTGTTATTAATCATGAGGACTGGAGAAGAGTAATTACAATTACTCACTGTTGTTGGATTTTTAAAATGTATGATAAATGAAGCCCTGTAAATAGTGAAAATATGAGAAAGCTGATTAATTCTGACAATTTTCATGTAAAACCCTGAGATGATAAATACCTCCTGTGATTAGTTATTAATTTAGTGCAAAGAATTTAGCTTCAGCCTAAAATATTTTTATGAGTTGTGGCATAAAGAAATATTTTTGAAGAAAGGGACACATATGTTAAACTAGAAGATAAATTGCTTGGACTCAATTAATAAAAATTTTAAATGACAGTCTTGACATAAATGTGGGTTGGCTGTATTCTCTGTCACAGTTGTTATAGAATTTAAGGAAAAATAGTATTCTCTAAAGGAGTAAAAAAAGTGATAGAACATTGTCAATTTGAGCCTTTTTTGCCTCATGAAAATATGGTTTTGTATGTACCATTTCTCAATGAACAAAATATTTTAAGCAGTATGGAAAATCTCCTTGCTTAGTGAAGAGATAAAGAACTGTTATTTTAGTGCTTTTGACACTTCTGCTTATAATATTTATGAAAATAATATGGGCATCTTTTTATTTAAAGTAAAGATGAAATAACAGCTGTCATAATGTCCCCCAGTATTTCCATTAAAAATATTCGTTTTTAGCAGATTGTATATATGTATGTTATCATTTACATTTGATTTCATATTCTGGTGCTTCAAATATTTGTTCAAATGCCTAATTTTTAAGTTTGATATTTATGAATTATTTTATGTGACTTAAGATTAGTTTATTGACTGCAATCAAATGTAATTTACTTTATTGCTTTCTTTTTACCTGAAAATGATAAATTCTGCCCTTTTAAGTAGGAAATAGAATTTTATGTTGAAGTTTGTTGTGGCTTATAATTTTACTTTGTGAATAAAAAGCAATTTATAAAACAAAACCAAATTTTTTACTTGCCTTTCTCACTGTACCAATAGAAGAGACATCAGTGAACAAAATTATTAGTGCTATGTAAGTATATATATGTCATATGTCTATCCTTGACCCCTTTATGTTTTTTAAAGCACTATTTTTTTAAATGAAAAGCTTATTATTTTCTTAATTGCAAGTGTGAGCCTAAACATACTGATTAAAGGTAGGCTCACATTAGAGCAATTATTTGGTTAGTTGCTCCAGTGTGACTGTGGTCCAAAAAATCATCAGAATGTTAGTTTGTGAAAGTACAAGCAAGAGTTTCAAATTTGCCAAGCATATCTAGTGCAACCAGCATCAGCAAAGCAATTAATTTAAGCTAATTGCTTTTTCTGTTTGTTAAAAATGGATTTTAAAAGTGTTGTCATTGTGACTATTTGGATTGTGTAAGTAATGTTTGTATTACCTCTGAAAATTAGTCTACACACAGGTTTCTAAAATATGATATTCCACATGATTTCTTAGAATAGAATATCTCAACTCTACAAAAGTTTTTGGAGATATCAAAATTGTTTCCTCATCTGTAGAACAAGGGAGTTGTATTCTAAAGTTCTTTCCAATTCTAACTGTAGATTGTATAAACCTATGAGCAGAATAAAGTTCTTCTAAAAGTTTTATGGAGTAAATGGGTTGAGGTGTATGTCACCTATTCATGATCTTTGCTCAGGTGTAAGCTTTAAACTCTTATTCACTGATTAGTATTTAAAGAATTATTATACACATGCATACATACATATATATATATGTATGTATATATATATTTAATGTTTAATAATTACTTTTGACTGGGTATCCCTTAGTATTGAGAGGCAAAATACCTCTTAAGACCAGGGCAAAGTCCTGTGTATTGTCTAGTGGCATTTTTCTATTGATGAGCTTGTATTTTATAAATAGTGGTAATTGGATTCTAAGCACAATAATGAACAAAATTCCATTGTCATTTCTTCAGGATTAGAGTAGATATATTTTTTACATCTATGGAATATTACTTAATACCTTTAAATCATAGACTTTTAGAGATGATAGTGTTCTGTGTACCAGATAATGCAGCATCAGCAACAAATTATTGATACAGCCAAGATTAAAATTCAGGCCATCTGCAATCCCAAGCGAGGAAGCTTTTCACTATACTACATTCCTTCTTGAGGAAAGAGTATCATTCTTTTAGTTTGCTTTTACCAAACTGTATAAAATTTTATATATCAAAATTGTCTAAAATTGTAAAAGATACTAATTTTTCCTCTGAGGATCAGTTATATAATGAAACTCGGGCCATTTCTAAAATCTGTTAAGTGGCAGATTTAGAAGTCATCTCCTCATTAACAGATGTACAAATGCCTTCAGGAGGGAATTAAACCTCTTCCAAACTGTGACTGTATCCTACAGCATTTTCTAATAGGGTGACCCAGCTTCCTAATCAAGACTTTCCCCCATCCCTTCCATAAGAATAAACTAATGTTGATCAGGTTATTTAATGGCATTTCATGCCCACAAAATCCCTCTGGTAACAAGTATAATTGTTCAGTACCTAAGGCTGTGTTGAATTCTTCTGGAACAATCTGTGATAGCAAAAAAAATCCCTGTCAGCAATTATTCTGACATTATTCAGAGTCCTGCTTTGACATTATCAAGAAAATGTTCAAGTAGAAATAGTGTCCTTATATTTAATGTGAAATAAAGGAAAACATTATTTTGTTTAAGTTATTAATATTGTGAGAGGAATTATGAGGGAAAGTAATTATGGTATAAAAATTAAAATACATTGACAAAAGATTAAAAAAGAAAGTGAGTTTGTATTATATAATGAACCAGTTAGCCCAATCCAGATATCCAAGATGGGTGAATCTCAAAATCAGCATGAAATTGCTAAGATATTAAGGACATCATTCTAATTTAAGGATTATGATAAGTAGTCATGATTCTTCATAATGATCCAAGGTAAAGCTGGGAAACATTAACTGTATAGGATGATAGAAATAAAATATTTTTTATTCTATATCTGTGAACTTATTTCATTCTCATTTTTATTTTATTTTACTGTAGAATATCATTATCATTTTTAGATTTTTATATTCTATTTTCCTTTGCGAATAATGTCTAAAAAAACAAATTCTTTTACCATAGAGAGGGAGCAGAGCTCAGAGCAATGTATAGAAGTTGCAAAGAAACATTTAATTTTGATATTAACTTGTTCACAAGGATAAAAAAATATAGAAATTTTATGAGTTCGAGAAAAACCTTCAAAGTAGATCACTATATTTTTTGACGTTTGGTGCCCTCAATGCACAGGACCATATAGTCCAGATGATGATAGTCAAAAAGATATGTAAGAAAATAAAGATCAAGACTAAGACATAGTGTGCTTAGGTCTTTGGGAGAGCCAGAATGGCAAAATAAGTCAGGAGTTTGCCTGAACTTTCCCAAATTCTCCTCTAAACAATTATAAAATAATATCTCAAAATGAATTCTGGAATGGCAGAACCAACAAAAATGCAAGATGAAACAGTTTTCCATTCTAAGACAACTTAGAAGTTGGCAGGAAAGATTTTTCTTTTTAAGTTTTATTTCCCCTGTAATTTGTAAAAACAACATTTCTTTTTGATTATATATGTTCATTCATTTTAAAATATATTTCCTTGTGAATCATGTTGGAAGAAAAAGATCAGAACAAAAGGGAAAAATGGCGAGGGGAAAAAAAAAAGACAGAAGAAAAAAGTTTTTAAAGTAACATAGCATGTGTTGATTTACATTCACTCTCTATAATTTTTTGTCTGGATGTGAATGGCATCTTTTGTCCAAAATTTATTGAGATTACCTTGGATCACTGACCTGTTGAGAAGAATCAAATCTGTTGTACTTGATCATTACATAATCTTGCTGTTGCTGTGTACAATGTTTTCTTGGTTCTGTTATTTTCGCTTAACATCATTTCCTGTAAATCAAAAAAGGTCTTTTTTGGGTAAAAGAGAGCTCACAGTTCAGAGGGTCGGGCAAGACATGTGTCCCAGCAAGCTAGCAGAAGTATCAAAGGCTCTGTGGCCTTGGTGCAGCACATGAATCCACCACAAGCCTTGAGGCAGCGCCAGGTGAGCAGCCAGCCCTGCTTTGTGGTCTCAGCACAGGGCCAGGCCCTTTTCAGGATTCACTATAGCACCAGATAAACAGCCAGACCGCCCCCCCCCTTCCCCCCATAACTCTCATGCAAAGCACATGCCCAGACCCTTTTGGCTCCTATGTAGCACCAGGCAAGCTTCTAGGCCTTGCAGCCCCAGTTCAAGAAGGTTGGGAGTAGTACTGCCTCTACTCCAGGAATAGAGCTCAACTTTACAAGTAATGAAATAATCTGGAAAAAAAAAGTAAGAAAACAAAAAAGAACCAGACTGTAGAAAATTGTTATGGTGACAGAAAGGAAGTTAAAAAAAAAAAAAAAAGGAAGAAAGAAAAAGAAAACAATAAACAACTCAGAAGAGGACAATAAGAATTATAACATCTAATGAACTTGGGTTGTATCTGGGGGTGTAGAAAGTCATTTAATTTTGCCACAAAATAGATCAAATCAAAATAAACCAGTGAAGTCAGAATACTGGTACTTTTTTCTTATGCATGGACACACTTTAATACATCATGATTTCAGAGAAAAAAGATTAGCAAAACTAAATAAAGAAATTTGTTTTTAGCTGTTTTCCCTAGTATTCTTTCCTCTTGGTTTCCAAGAGAGCCATTGTCCATAATAAATTGCATTTTTAAAGACAAAAACAGAAGAAAAAGAAGAGGGGGAAAAAATCAGCATACAGTATTTTCATTGTAGTTATTGAATCAGATTATAACTACCTATTGGAATTAGATTCTGGCAATAATTGTTTTATGATTTTTAAGCAAAATTGCCCATCTTTTTGCCTTAATCTTTTTTCAGGCAGTATTTATTCCCGATACTCAGACATCATTATGTCGTAGAGGAACTTTTTTGTGATAACTCTTGGCAGCCATCCACAAATAGGATGTAGCAATAAATGCTTGTTAGAATGAGAATTGTAGTAGCAGTAAATGCTTGTTAGAGTGAAAACTGTATAAACTGGTATCAAACAGGACTTGTTAGACACTGAAATCTGTGTTGTAGACATTGCAGGTACTTCATAGTAGTCTCCCTCTGTAAAAATGCGACAGTTTTAACAAGACAAGGTCATGTTAACTTTGGATTGTTATATTCTTTGTGTTTACTACGTGCACACATATTTGACTTAGGGAATTTTCAGTTTTTCTTATAGTAGGTCTTCTAATGTTTACTTTAACTTTTTAAAAATTCATCATTTCTAATTTGTTACTTTGACTTTTTGGCCAGTCATATATTTTGAGTCCTCTAAAAGAGACAAGTTCTATATGTAAATATTTTGTTAAAGCATTTACAATACGTTCTTTCATAAAGATTATAGGATTATAGGATCATACTTTTTGAGCTTAGAAGAGACCTCTTAGCTCATTTAGTCCATCCCCTTAATTTGATAGATGAGGAAATTGAGGCCCAGAGAGATTAAATGAATTATCCAAGGTGACACATATGGTAGTGTAGCAGAAAGAGGGAGTGATAATCCAAAATAACAGCTAATCCAAAAATCATTTTTATTTCATATTTGCAGTAGATTTACCTTTTGGATTTCATCTTACTTAGTATAATTACATGAGTACACATCAATTGATAGCTGAGTGAAGGTGGCCTACATAGATGCTGACTTTTGGGGTAAATTACTCTGAGATTAAAAATGTATAGTGTTACACATACATAACACAAATTAATTGCATATTACTTTTTATTTTTTTGACATGACTTGTGTATTTTGCCAAGAAAACCCCAAATACAGTCACAGAAAGTTGGACAGAATGGAAAAGGACTAAATAATAACAGCATGTAAAAATGTCCCAGATAAGTGCCTGTCATCTAGGGGAGGGGATAGAGGGAAGAAGGAGAAAAGTTGGAACAGAAGTGTTCGCAAAGGTCAATGTTGAAAAATTACCCATGCATGTTCTGTCAATAAAAAGCTATAATAATAATAAAAAGTCCCAAATAATCCATTTAGTCAGTCAATAAGCATTTTAAAAGTACTTACTATATGTTAAGTACTGTGGAGGGGATAAAAAATATGAAACACTGGAAATATAGAAAGGGAGCAGGTTATGAAGGGTTTTAAATGACAAACAGAAAACTTTTACTTGATTCTGGAGATGATAGGGAGTCCTTAGGGATCCTTTTATTATTATTATTATTAAAGCTTTTTATTTACAAGATACTGCATGTTACTTTTTAACAGGTTTTATTTAAGTCAATTACTTATATATTAAAAAGCTCTAAATTCCATTGAATTTATACACTTGTCTATGATGTTTTGTAATATAGAATCCTACATTTCAAAATCAGTCTTAAAAAATAAGATTTCATTCTAATTATACCCAACATAGTTACTGTGTTGAGTGGTGTAAAGAACACTGAACTTAACAAACATTAGAGAAGTTAACATGCTTTGTTATTTTCAAGCAGTGTTAGGATTGTTTGCACACTAATGAGGTGAAACTTAATTTGAAAAATAGCAAACCAAAAAATTCAGTGTCAGACGCTTTCTACATTTTGGTTTGTTAGGTTGACAGCAGCCAGAAAAGAATTGCTGTGCATTTTCTGCATCATTTGCTGCTGTTACTTTTGATATTAGTAAATTGTATCATTCATCTTGCCACACTTTGAAAACAAAAGAATGATAAGTAATAGAATTCAGGACTCAAATGAAAAGGAATCTCACATTATGATACAGTTCTTTTCTTCAATAGCATTAGAAAAGTAAAATACATTATTCATTGGTATATATAGAAGGGAAATCTCTTCCATTAAAGAAGTGGTTCATTTCGTTCTTTATGCACTTCATTGTCCTTGGCCATCTTTTCCTTCATTTTGTCCTTGCTCTCTTTTCTTAATCCATTAGGGATTTTCTTACGTGTGTGTGTGTGTGTGTGTGTGTATGTGTGTGTATGCTTATAGATGTATTTGTGTTTATAAATTGTACACATACATGTATATACATACACATATATACATATGCATACAGATATATGTGTGCCTATATGTGCATCTACATACATACACATATATCAGTAGGTGACTACCAAGGGATCTCAAATTTATAACAATAATAATTACCTATAAAATATCTATTCGACACAAGAGGATAAAAGACTAATGTACTAGATAGGAGACATGATTTTTCTTTTTCTTTGCTTCAACTCTCATATGCAAAGTAACCTCAAATCATTTAACCTTTTTGTTTTATAAAATGGAATAATAATAGTATACTCTATTGGGATGCTGAGAAATTTAAAGATGTTTCTGAAGTATTTTGAGCAGTTTGAAATAATTATAACGAGCCATTATTCTGCTATTAGAATAGCAGCACAATGTAATGGTATCTATCATCAGTATTGTGATCGTAGCATAGCTGTGCTATGCAAATTGACTATAATTAACTCAAACTTTAAAGATATGTTAGTTCAGTATTAGGAAAATACCTAAAACAATTCATCATTAAAACCATATGATTATATTAACTGATTTATAAAAGTTTATGACAAACCATAATATTCATACTAAAAACTCTTCAAAGCAAATTCTTAGAAGTTTTTAAAAAATATAATAAAAGCAACTATCTTAAAAAGCACTAACAATCTGTAATATAAAACATTGAAAGGTTTTTCAATAAATACAGCAGTAAAACAAAGAAGCCTCCTTTCCCCACACTGCTATTTGAGATAATTCTAGAAAGCTGAGGAGTAGCAATAAGGCAAGAAGGAAATTAAAGACATCAGCATCATCATAACAGTAACATTTATATTCCACTTACTATATGTCCTAGGCATTGTGTTAAGGACTTTACAATTTACACTTTACAATACTTTACAATTTACTTCCACAATATGCTGGAGTGGGTATGTGTTAAGTTGTATTATTATCTTGATTTTATAGATGAAGAAATTGAGGCAAGTGAAGATTAAATGAGTTGCTCAGTTTCATATGACTAATAAGTTTCTGAGGACAGAAAATGAACTTATATTTAGCTCACTATACATTATGCCTTTTTGCTGTTGAAGAAAAAGAAATGATGAAACCATTCCAATTTTTATTATGAATTATTTTAAATTTTCTAGACATTAGTAAAGAAACTAATTTAGATAATAGCTTTAGTAAAGTAGCAAGTTACAAAAGAAGCCCACAAACATCAGCATTATTTTTATATAAATAGGAATAACAAAATCCAAGAAATAATAAGGTCAGTCATATTGAGACTATATAACAAATATATAACAAAATATATAAATAACAAAAATATATAAAATATCTGGGAGTTAACCGACTGAAACATAATCAATTTTTATATATAATTATAAGATGTTCCTTAAAGAAACAAATAAGAACTTAAATAAGTAGAATATTTATTGTTCATGATTGATATGTACCAATATAATAAAAATGACAATGGTACTGAAAATCATTTATAGAAAATTAATTTGGAGGAATAAAAAATTTAGAATATCAATGGAAATAGTCAAAGTAGGGATGATAGAACGAACAATGAAATAGCACTTCTAGTTTTCAAAATTGTATTATAAAATAATAATCAACAAAACTGTTTGGAATGGTTTAAAAATATGGAACCAAGGGAACATTCTAGACAATGAAAAACAAGAACTAATTAAATTCAATAATGCAGGTTTTATGAACTCCAGAGCACAAATTACGTGGGAGAAATCTATTTGACAAAAATTGAAAAGAAAACTGGGGAGCAGTTTGGCAAATGTTTTAGATGAACAATTTGTATAATATACCACCGTAAGTTCAAAATGGATACATGACCAATATAATAAGAGTCATACTAAAAAAATTTTAAATGAGAAGAAAAATAGTCATGGTGTGAGTTCTTAACCAAGAAATATAGGCACTTATATGTCAAAAAGAGAAATAACTATTATCACATTAAAGAATGCTCCAAATTACTACTAATAAGAAATACAAATCAGAAGCCAGAAATTTTATATTATACCCAGCATATTGGCCAAAATGATTAAAAAAATTTAGAGAATGGTAAATAATAGACTATGGGTGGAGTCATGAATTAGTATAATCATTCTGGAAAACCAATTTGGAATTATGCAGATAACTTGGCTAAAAATATACATGACCTTTGACCCAGAGATTCCACTACTAGCTCTATACCCCAAAGAATTCAGTAACAAAAAGAAAAACCCCATATACCCTGACTTATTTGTAGTAGTGCTTTTGGTGCATTCTCCGAAAGCCTCCATCTTAGGAAGTGGTCTTGGCCATTCTTTCTTCATTTGACTCCTAGCTTTGCTTCTGACTTTCTGGTCTTCAACAACAGGCTTCATAGACCTTCTCATCTTGGAACTTCCTCCACCCCTTTTCTCCCTTCTTCTTTTAGGGAGTTCCTTCCATGTTTACCTTCATTCATCTTTCATTCATTTTTTTTTTTTTTAACTCTGGACTTTGCCACCAAGTCCTGCTCTGGTCCCTTCTCTTAATGTGCATGACCCACCCAATTCACTTATCCCCATCTTCATCTCCCTTTTAGGTTTTATTTCCCTTCTTGAAGCTTCTTGAAGGAAAGGACTATTTTTCTTTTTGTCTGGCATATAGTAAACATTTAATAAATTCTTGTTGACTTACTATTAACTGAAAACTAAATAGGTTTCTATTAAATGGGGAATTACTAAGCCAGTTGTGATATATGAATATTAAAGTGCCATGAGAAATGATGAATATGGAGAACCTAGGAAAAACTTATATAATCTAACATCAAGTGAAATCAGCGAAAGCAGGAATTTTACATTTTCAAAGAGTATCAGTGACATCACAGGGAGACAAAGTTGCTTAAAGTCCTGCTTCACTGTCTCTTTTGCAGTAATCCAATGAACAGTCAGGATGATTGGAGCTGGCCCAGAATCCATTAAAAAATGGAACAACATGTGTATATAAAAGGATAGTAAAATTCTTCTAAATTTGGAAAGAAACAAGAGGGCAAAGGAATAGGGTGGGGGGAGAGGATAAGGAAGATATTCTTGCACAGGTGGTTAGGTTAAGGAATAGGAAGGCAAGATAGTGTGTAGAAGTAAAGCAGAGGAATGAAGAGGTTTTAGGAATAAGGTGAGAAAAAGAAGAAAAATAAAAAGGAGGAAAATATACAAGTAATTAGTTTAGAGCATTTACCTACAAAATGACAACTGAAAGCAGATTAAAAATTTGAATTCAACATCATTTTGCTTTCAAGTAATGCCATAAAAATGAGAGATACACACAAACATAAAGTAAAGGTAAGGAGTAGAATTTATTACATAAAAAAGCAGGGACAATAATCATGATTTCAGACAAAGCTAAAACTCAAATAGATTTCATCAAAAGAGAAAAAAATAGGGAAACTATTGTAATGCTGAAGAAACTGAGGCAAGATAGACATTAGAGAGTTTTTAAGATTTTATTAGAGGTACCAGGTGGAGAGCTTGGACTAGGGTCAAAACAGGATCCATGTTGACCTAGGTCGGCTGGATTGGACTCTTGTCTCAAAGCATCCAGCAGGGAGTGAGGGATTCCAGGGTCTCATAGGGCTCCAGCAATCAGGGGAACAAAGGCAGGATGGGGTTAGAGCTCTGGTGAATGAGAATTTCCAAGAAGGGACCATAAATTCGATTCTGACAGGTTGGGGGTAAGGAAGGATCATAAATTCTGATAAATTGTGAGGCTAGGAACCACTAAGTCTGAGACAGGAGATATACCCACCTATTTTGAGATTAACCATCTGTGGTTTATGACACTTTGGAATGCTAGTGATCAGGGCTCCAGCCCTAATTATCTTTGTCCTAATGGCCAGGAAGGGGAGTTGCCACCAGGGAGATTGAGGCAGAACAATTATAGGAAACTGTGGCATAACACTATATGTCAGCCATATTTCTATTCAGTATTGTTTTAGACCATTTAAAATATTAGACATATAAAATACCTGAGAGTATACCACAAATCTTACAAAATGGCCACAGGAAATATACAAATATAAACAAAATATTTCTTATACAAATAAAGTTAGATTTACATCTAATAATTTAATAATTTATATCTAATAATTGAAGTTAAATTTATTGTTTATTGGTAGGTAAATCTAATATAATAAAAAAATGACAACTTAACTAATCTATTTATGTAATGCTGTCCAAATCAAATTATTAAAAATTATCTTATTGAGTTAGGAGAATTATAACAACAAAGTTCATTTAGAAAAAAAAAATTCAGGAATTTCAAATAAACCAGGGGGAAAAAAAAAGATGTAAAGCAAGCAGATTCCATAGTATCAGAACCTGAACCATATTATAAGATGAGAGTATTGTTGAAGTATAAAATGGATGGTTTTGATTATTTTAAATTAAAATATTTTGTATAAATAAAACCTATGCAGACCAGAATAGAAGGAACGCCAAAAATGGAGTAAAAATCTTTCATGTACAGTCTTTCAGATAGAATATGATTGGGTTGGAATATTGCTACTATTTAGAAAATGATGAGCTGGTTGATTTAGAAAAAACATGGAAAGACTCGAACATGTGAAAGAAAATCCTATCTACCTCCAGAGAAATAGATGACAAGTAGAAATAAGTATAATATCTCTTACATATATGTATATGAGTATATATGTGTATATAAATATAAATTTATACATGTCAATGTATGTATATCTATGTACTATGTATGTATATGTCTGTACATGTATAAATGTATACACACAAAAAACACTTTGTGAGCCCCCGCTGGTGGGAAGATAATTTCCCATTCAGACTAGGGAACTCTGCGGGTAATGGGGATTGTTGAATGTGCCATCAAAACCCCCAAGGTGGCCCACAGATGTGACCTAATGCATTTTTTGCAAAAGGTCCCATTTCCAAATGTCACTATCTGCACTCTGGACACCACCCCATTTGTATTAGCTACCCACCAGGGGAACTACTCTTACCTGACTATCCCTTGTTTTCTTGCTGGGAAAGATCTCATACCTACATATATACATATACTCACATCACAGGTTCAGTAGATGTCACTATGGTCCATAATGGCCATGTTTACATCCCTGAGATTAGGACGCTGGAGCACAGCAGAGAACAAAAGAAAATCTACAAGAGAGCAGAGAAAGACTGTACAGCTTAGAAAACAATGTGTATATTTATTATATATGTATTCTTAAAATGGAAATTTATTGTTTTATATTGAATCCTCTTATGTTTTGTTGTGTACATGGCACTGTTTTTTTCTTTTTCTTTTCTTTTGTACTAGTTTAAAATAAATTTTAAAACTTAAAATAATAAAATAAATCAACAAATGTTTAAAAAATTTTATAAATTATTGGCCAAATCACAGTTACTGTTTGTAGAATTGGTGTGTCTGATGTGAAAGTTTCAGATACCCTTAGTTCTACCCATATGATTGTGTGTAAATGCTTTAACATTTCTAAATCACCCTTGCAAAATGAAGGGATTTGATTTGATCACATATGTAGTTCCCACCGGGTTTCAAATATGTGATCCTATGCCTTTTAGTGTGTGATAAAGAAGTGTTAAATTTTATATGAGTAACATTATTCAAATAAATTATGTTCATAGTTCATTTATATCTTAATGCTCAGATCATATCTATAAAATGTGAAGTCAAATGTACTTAGATTCCTATGTAGTGTCTAGACAAATAATGATTACCATTGTATGTTGTTATAAAATAAGATCTAATGTTATGTAGCCACTGAATGCTTATGAAATGATTTTTGGGTAGCAATTTTCATTCAAATATATATCTTTATACCTTTTCAAGATAGATTTTGTTGTAAACAAAAATAAAAAATAAGCTGAACTGAAAAATAGGATAAGACAAATATTTGAATGTTGTGGGTATTTCTCATTCATTATTTAGGTCCATAGGTTTTGATTTCTGATACTGCTGAGGATAATTTTGTTGATATACCAATATAATGATTTAGCACCAAGTTCACCAGGAATGTGCAAAGTGTTATATGTATATTCTGACTTCCTAGGCAGAAGGATTTCCTGGCCAGTCTACAGCCCCAAAGAAGCAGTGTAGATAAAAGAAATACCCTCAGAATCAGAAAGATTGAGATTCAGAGTCCTGCTTCTTATATTTGCTCACTCTGTGTGATCCTGGATAGATCAGTTAATCTCTTGGTTCTCTAGGTAACTCAATAAGATTCTAAGTTTCTTTGATTTTGAGGAGTTTGCTTTACTAGAGAAATCGTAGATCCAGTCCCTGTCCCTAATAATATAATGAGAAGGAAAACCTCAGACAATGTAGAAAGACATCGATTATCTTACCCTGGACATATCATTTAACTTATCAGTGCCTCAGACTATTCTATAAGATCATAATTTAGCAGTAATCCATCTGCTCTTGTGGGGAGATTTTCCCATCAAGGTTTCTCTACATTAATGAAATAATAGATCTCAACTTCCTTTCTTCCTCCTTTTCCCATTGACTTGCCAAATAGAATGATTGGAAATTAAGGAAATTTTAAATCATTTATTCTAATCTGATTTTTTAAGCAACTTTGAATTTTACACTTTGTTTTTAAAATAAGCATTACCTTATGTTTATGCATTAAAAAAAACAGGTCCATTTACATAATATTTAAAATCATATTTGAAATGGCTGGAATTTTATTACTTAAATAAAAATCAGCATCTCCTAAAAATCAAGTTAATTTAAAAAACAATTACAGCAGCTTTCAGTCAAAATGCAGAAATATTTTCCTTAAGGAGCATAGAGGAGAGGGAGGGGTGGATTGCCAAAGGGCAGACTGCCAGGGGACAGACAATGGCAGGTGTTGATTTTTCCTTCACTAGATCTTGCTCTGTTTTTGAGCCCTCTGGCTTTTAGGTTTATTAAAATGCTAATGATGTTTATTCTTCTTTCATTGGCAGCTCTCCAGATTTGCTTATTGACATATCAGAATAAGGGCAGAATGCAACATCAAAGCTTGGCTTTTCTTTTTCCTTAGATTTTTGTTAGTGGAAATATAAACATAGTATCAGAAATACCTTGTATACTTTTTCTTTTCCTATGTGAAAGAAAAAATATAAAGGGGATTGTCTACCTTGTGGAAAAGTGATCCCAATGTGAATTTAAGGCCTTGGTTTCTTTTCTTAGATTATTGCTTTACTGTACTATTTTTCTTTTTTAACTTTGTACAGCACGCTACATTTCTAATTGCATTCAATTGTTGTGTTCATGTTTATGATTTATACTTAAGGTTGTGTTTTTGATTATCTAGTGTAGTTATTTGGCATAATAAAGCATGAGTAAGAAATCCTTTTAGAACCATTACTATGTATATATTTGAAGACGGGATTTTTCTCTGGGATTTGTAATCTTGTCATTGTTGGCATTTTATAAATCTTTGAAAAATTAAGATACACACACACATATCTTTAGAACCTTGAAATTGCGTTCTTTTTATCATTTTCTGATTTTACTGATATTTATATGATATAAATGACCTTGGACCTACAAAGTAAATTTGTGTAATTGGTCAATAATAAACTCATAGAATTAATTATCTTTTAGGAAGTTATTTTCCTTAAATATAATGTTTACAAAGAATTTTGCTTGACTGAGGTTTTCTGTTTTTAATCTATTGATTTTTTTTCATGCTGTTTGGATTTATGGAATAATAGAAAGTTATCTATGGAAGATATTTTAGAGAGGGCTCATTGTATAGATTGGGATTCTGATATCCATAGAGAAAAGGTGGCTTGTTTTTTAGTCATACAGCTGGATGGTGACAGAGCTGGGACAAAACCAAGCCTTCTGAATCCTAGACAAAGATGCTTTTTCCTTTTAAAGGTCAGAGATTAAAATGATCTGCCCAACACCACAGAATTCATACTTAAGGAACTTTTGCATCATCTAGTCCAGGACTTCTACTTTTTCCACTCATCACCCCTTTTCGCCAGAGAAATTTTATGTGACCTTGGATATATAGGTATACATAATAAGTATGCGAATCAAACATTTATTGATAATCAAATATAAAATCCCCTGTTTATTTTTCTGAAGCCCTTTCTAACCTGGCTCCTTACTGTATTTCCAGCCCTTTTTTTTTTTTTTTTTTTTTTTTTAATACTTTAATCCATGTTCTTCTTACAAGATATTCTATCTCCCTATTCTGTAATGTTCTTTTTGGTTTTCTGAAGGTCTTGGAGCACCCTTCCTTACAGTTGAGTAATCACCACAAGAATAGCCAGGTGTTAAAGTCCAAATCCTTTATTTTCTCTATCACAGTCTAGTTTCCTTGCCTGGGGCCTGGGCTAGCTTTCTTTGCCTTTCAGAGTCTTGGTTTCAGTGGAGAAGGGCAGGAGGCCAGGCCAGCCACCATGAACCTGATGAAGATGAAATAAATCTGTCTCTGTGTCCCCCCCAGCTTAGATGCTCTATTCTAAGTACAAACCAATCATTATATCACTAGGAAACCATTATTTGTTGTAAGATTATATCAATCATACTGAACTTAGAGAACCATTAAGCACCATGCTAAACTAGATAACCATTGTCTTTATCAATTCCACTGACTTAGCACCTTGTAAGAATCGTTGTTTCAAGTTCAGAGTTCTGGCCCATAACATTATTCCATGTATTTTCATTGGCTGTTCCTTAAGTCTAGAATGTGTTCCTGGGCTTCCCTGACTTTCTTTAGATCTCAGCATAAGTCCTATCTTCTACACAAAGCCTTTTCCAGTTTTCCTTAATATTGGTGATCTTTGTTTTGGATTATCTTTAATTTATTTTGTGTCTATTTTATTTGACCCTGGTTGCTTTGGTTTTTTGTAATGAGCCAGAACTCTGGAGATATATATTTGAGGCAAGGATTCTTACAACAAGGTGTAGTTCAGTGTGATTGATTTAATCTTACAACAAATAATGGTTCCCTAGTATTATAATGATTGGCTTATACTCATTATGATGAATGGATTTAATTGTAATAGAGTATTTAAGAGATCAGAGTCAGACCTAGAGGAGGACTGGAGGAGACTCAGAGAAGACTGATAACTGGAGGCTAGAGCTCAAGCTCTAGGACTCAAGAGAAACATTCCATCTTCATCAGCCTCCTGGTGGCTCTTCTGCTTCCCCCACTGAGGCCCGTCTGAAAGGCCTTCAGAAAAGTAACCTAGGCCCCAGGCAAGGAGACAGACTGTGAAGAAGATAATAAAGAATTTGCATTTTATCCCTGGCTATTCTCAGTGATTACTTCTGCTGAAACTGAAGGCTGGTTCTAAGATCTCCAGAGAGCTGACCAGAATATTACACTTTTTTTCTTTTTTAGACTCTCAGCCTCTTGAGAGCAAACTATTTTTTGCCTTTTTGTATCATAGCATTTAACATAGTATAAGCACACATAGTAGGTACTTAATATATGCTCATTGAATTAGGAGCCAGATTTGTCCCCAGAACTTAACACAGTGCCTGGTACATA
The DNA here is from genome assembly GCF_902635505.1 of Sarcophilus harrisii. Classification (NCBI taxonomy): domain Eukaryota; kingdom Metazoa; phylum Chordata; class Mammalia; order Dasyuromorphia; family Dasyuridae; genus Sarcophilus; species Sarcophilus harrisii. The sequence goes on from NC_045426.1 coordinate 203,366,342, forward strand.
TTAGATACCTAATAAATGCTTGTTAATTATTTGATGATTAATTGACATAGAACTTTTAAGAAAGTAAACTTATATATAGATCTTTAATAGAAATCACCCCTCTTTGAGAAAATTAATATTTTCTTTTTGCTTTTTCTTAGTTAATAGTTAATAGTTTCAAAAGTAATACACACACACACACACACACACACACAGTGCAAAATCTCTCAAATTTAGTACTTGAAACAGACCACTTGTATGCAGGATTTTTTTCCCTTATAAAAATCAAAGTCCGTTGGTTATTAAGTCCTTTATATATTATATTTAATAAGACCTTAGGGACTCTATAGAGCAAAATTAGAAGTGTTCATTTCAAGTTAATATCTGGTTGTATTGTATTTTAAAAGTATACTTCTTTAGAAGAGAGATGACTCTCTTGGGTTGTCTCTGTGATAAAATCCATGGAAAATATAACTTTGTACTGATTTGGAATTTTAGAAGACTTACTAACAAAAATACATTTTAATGGTTGGTAGTGTTTATTCCATATTATGGCTTAATACAAAGAATTCTTTAGTTTAAGAGCATATGTAGAACAAGCTATTTACTTAATTTTGGTTTTCTTACTTAGGTTAATCCTGTTCTATATTTTGATCTTTTAAAATACAGTTTACATTGTTGTCTCTCACATTTTACATTGTTATTAAGAAATGTTGATGGGCAAATATTTTCTCCTTTTTTAATTATTTCAATGAGCCATGAAAACTTTGCTTTATATTATAAAATCTAATGAGTTTTATAAATACACACATGTTACATGTGTGTGTGTGTGTATGCCCAGCTACTACATATTTGCTTATCTAATAGCTAGAGTTTACTTTTATATCATTAAAAGCAAGTTTGCTGAAATACTTTTATTTTCTTATTTTGAAAGCTATGGATTATTTATTCTTTTGGTTATTATCAAGTTTTAAACTGTTGCATTAGAAATTAACTTAATCCACTTATAGAATAACTAATGTTTTTATCTGCTTCATGTAATTTAACAATATATTTTTCTTCTTGAGGGTAGTGTTGGTGGTATTCTATAAAGTCATCTTAATGATGTGAATATACTCTACTAATCAGTAATTGAGTAACAGGCAAAATAGGAAAAAAGACTAAATGGGACAGTGAAGAGCTCAGACAACTCAAAAACAAAACATTGTTTATTTGAATATCAGCTCTCAAAAATTAGATTTGATGAGAGAATGATTCTGACTTTACATAACATATACTGTTAAGCATACTTTCCTCATTCTGTATTTGCTGGTGGGCAATGTAGAACAGTGGAATAAGCTGTGCCTCTGAAGCCAGAACCTGCTTTTAGGGCTCATATTCTGCCTCTTGAAATTAGACAGGTCATAGAACTTTCTTGACCTTAGATTCTCGTTTGTAAAATGAGAGTGTTAGAATAGATGTTTTCTTATGTCTACCTCTATTATTTCATAAATTAATACCCCATATTGATATGTTGTTATAGAAAGATTGTTTGAAAGTTCAGTTTTATTTCCTTTTCCCTCCAAAAAATTTCTAATCAATGGCTATAACTATATCCAACTGAATCACATTGAAATGCTTGGTTTCTTGCTAATATGGACTAGCAAGCTAATAGAGCAAAAGTTATAGTGCAGTATATATGTTCAGCTACATCTTATACATTGTATGTCATTTTCAGAATTATAAAATGTTAAAATAACATATAGATTTTTATTTTGTGTTTTCTGTCACTTTTGCATGGTATTTGTATTTTTCTATTGCATGTTTCTAGATACCCATTCCTCTGGATCTTATATTCTATATTGGTAAACAATTCTAAGAACTAAATTTACTCTTTGATAAGAGAAGGATTACTATACACTTTCATTCTGTCAATCATATATTTTAACAGTTGAGCACAGCAAACACTAACAGCTATTTTTAACAAAAACTATCTCTAATAGCAGAATTTTGCAAAATGGAAATATTATTGATTTTTAAAAGTTTGATAATGTAGATGAGAAATATCTTTTGTACAAGAACAAAGAAGATCTTGGATTGAACTTCTTTCTTTTGGAAAAGTTACTCTTAGGTTTTTTTGTAAAAATGGTGCTATCCTTAAATTTTCCTAACCAGAATAAGATTTTGATGGAAATTTTATTTTCTCTTATTATATGGCGTAATTCATTAAAAGACAAAAATAAGATTTTTAATACATACTGATCACTGGTACAAATTTTATTTATGTAGATAAAATGTTAAGAGCTTGATAATTTATTTTCTATTTTGTAAAGCAAAAAGATCTTTCTTAACCAATGACACAAACTTTAATTTTATTTAGTTTTTCCTACATACTTCTCTGCCCTGAGATAATAAGATAAAAAACAAAACAAAAACCTACATTTAAGAACTCTTCCAATAAAAAGTTTGAGAAAAAAATTATAGTTTCTTAAGCAGAGAATTGCCCAAGAGTATAAAAGGGAAAAAATGACAAACTTTCTAATAGTAATCACCTGTGTTTAAATAACACATCAGAAGAAAGTGGTGGGTGGGATAAACTACTTAAAAGTGGCTAACATAAGCAACACAATAGTATGAGGGTATCCTACGTGGAAAAACTAGGTTACCTTGGTAACCATCTTCTGATTACAAGATGAGAACCGCAGGATGGTGAGAATATCCTCAGTTCTTAGCTAGCAATTTTCTCTGTCCTTGATTCATTGTGCATATTGATTAAAAAAACTATAAAACAAACAACTTTTCAGAGAAGACATAGGGGTTTGCAGTGAAAGGTTAGTTTTCACCTTCATGGGTGCTAGCTAGATGAAAAGGTAAAGTAATAAGAGGAAGTTTAGCAGCCTTTCTTCAAACTACAACAAAAGGAAGTATTCTGAACCTTGATAGGATAAATTAATTGAAGGTAGTCAGAAAAATTTCCATCTCGTCTTCCATAAATTAATAAGAGTATAGAAGAAAAATATATTCGACTGCCTTTTTACTATCACAAATATAGTTTCTGTTCATAGTTGTAGTTAAACTAGTGGATTGTTATATTAAGGAGCCATTAAAACAGTCTATTGTAACCTTGGTTCTTCTTTAGTTTTATTTCTTTTAAATCTTGCGCCAATAGTATTTTCTTTTGTGTGGTAATATTTAAATATGTTTGATTTTTTTTTTTTTCTTAAAAAAAGTTGATTACTTTTTTTGTTTAATGTCATTCTGAATCTAGTCCGGAGACTAGATTGCTGTTAGGTTTGGGAACCTAATTCCTTGATTCTTATGAAACATTCCTTCACTGCCATCTGGTGGCAGCTATATTCATAGATTCACCAATTCATAGGTTAGAACTAGAATTTAGACTAGTTTTCTCTAAACTTTTTGATCACACACCTGTATTGGTAGAAGTTTTTAGCCATCACCCTCCATGTATATTTATTCATAAATTTAACCATTACCTTCCATGTATATTTATTCATAAATTATTTATATGTGATATTGTAATAATAATTATTTACATTTAAAAATTTTTAAAATAGAAACTAGAAAAAATAAGACAAAAAAGAAAACTTTTAAAAAACAGTGAAGTAGAAACTTCCATTAGGTTACAATAAAATAACATAGTGAAGGCAGTATAATTCATTATGCCTGCAGTTGCTAAATCAGGATATTCATTTAAAAATTCTATCATCAATGAAATACATATATTAGTTTAATAGTATTTTATTTTTCCAATTATATGTGAAGGTAATTTTCAACATTCATTTTTGTAAGATTTTGATTTCCATTTTTCGCTCTTCCTTCATTACCTTCTCCCTCCTCACACCCCCAAGGCAGGAAGCATTTTGATATGGATTATTCAAGTACAATCATTTTACACATTTTTCATATTAGTCATTTTGTTAAAGAAAAAAATAAGAACAAAAGAAAGAAAAAGCCAACAACAGCAAAAAAGATGAAAATAGTCTGCTTTCATCCATATTAAGTCTCCATAGTTCTCTCTCTAGATACAGATGGCATTTTTCCATCCCAAGTGTAATAGAATTGTCTGGGATCAGTGTATTGCTGAGAGTGTATAGCTGATCATCACATAATCTTGCGGTTACTATGTACAGTGTACTGATTCTGCTTACTTCACTTAGCATCAGTTCAGTTTTTCTGGGCTTCTCTGAAATCAGACTACTTGTCATTTCTCAAAGGACAACAATATTCCATTACAAAAATATATCATAACTTATTTAGCCATTCCCCAACTGATGGGTATCCACTCATTTTCTAATTACTTGTCACCACAAAAAGAGCTACTACAAACATCTTTGCACATGTGGGTCCTTTTCCCTCTTTTATGATCTCTTTGGGATATAGACCCCAAAGTGACATTGATGGATCAAAGGGTTTGCACAATTTTAAAGCCCTTTGGGATATAGTTTTCCAGATTACTCTCTAGAATGGCTAGATCAGTTTACAACTCTATCAGCAATGCATCAGTGTCTTAGTTTTCTCACATCCCCTCCAACATTCACCAGTATCTTTAATGAAATATAGTTTAACAGGAAAATTTTATAATTGATGTAGAGTTTTCCCTAGTTGTACGTTCAAGCCATTGATTCATTAGAGCCGAGTTCAGAATGTGGAAGAAAAAAAAAAGAATAATAGTAAGGAAAAACTATAGAGAGTACAAATGATTGAATCTTAAACTTATTCAGACAAGTAATTAAAAATTTAAAAAATGGGAAATGAACACTTGGACTGACATTTCTACCAACTATAAAAATTTCATGTGGAAGTCTGTCCAGTGTAAACCAGTTGTCACAACTAAGAGACTGTAATTGTCCAGAAAGCATTTAGTCAGCAAACATATAAAAGCTGTGGAAGGAAACATTAGTTAAATGAAAATGAGGCAAAACATTCAAGTTAGGAAATCTGTCTGGTGAAAGGAACAGAAGAATAGAAAATATTTGCAAAAGCCACTAAAGACAGTGGAAATATCATGTACTCATGTCACAGATGCTCAGAAAGGAGGTAGAAATAAAGAAAACTCAAGATTGGAAAAATCAGTTGGATTGTACTAGTTATATTTAGAGGAAATGCATGTGGGAAATGGTACATCTTAAGGGCACTGAAGAAATTATATACACAGTATGTGAAGAAAGAGAAAATAAAAGTTGAGGAAAATCATCTTAAATTTTGTTAATATCTAAATAAAAGTTGACCATATCCCGGTTGCAATAAATTCCAACTTTTATTCCTACTCTCATCTCTTTATAGTATCATAATAAGAATCATCAAGGACATCTTTGATAAGGATGTTAGTAGGTAACAAACAGGCTTTCCCAAGTGAAATTTACATCTTCTAATTAACTAAAAAATGAAAAGAATATAAGGTCCTTTGGTGTTTATTATTTGTTGATTTAAAAAGAATTTGTATAATAGAACAAAACTGAATCTTAAGTGCTCTTTTACAACATAGTGAATTAATCACAGAATTAGAGCTGAAAGAATTGAATCTTAAGGCTCATCAAATTCAATTCCTCATTTTATAGAGAAGGAATTTGAAGCACAGAGAAATAAACTGATTTGCCCAGTCATCAATCTAATAAGTACCTGGGAGAAAGCTTTGAACTCAGGTTTTCCTGACACTAAATCCATGGCTTTCTGTCTGTTATGCCACTTTTATTCTGTGCTTCCAATACAAACATCAAGCTCATTCAGAATTTCCTGGAAGATTTAACAACAGAAATAATCTTATTAATTGATATCAATAATAAAGTCATATAAGGCTTAGAAATATCATTCTCCAAAGATATTGCTACTGTTATGGAGAAGATCCAAAACAAATAAACGAGGCACTCCCTGCAGATGTTGAAATGTTCCATATGCTTCTGTTTTCAGATGACATTGTATTGATTGCATCATGCCTTGAGACATTATAGTTTTGAAAGAGAGCTATAATTAGTCAGTGATGTTATTCTCATCTCTCCATACAGGAAAGACCAAATGGATGAAGAATGTTCATTGCCTGGGTAGCTGATTGAAACCATATAGAGCTTGCCCAACAAAATGTATATATTAGGGAACACATTGTAAAAGGGAAAGGGTGAGCAGAGGAGGCAAGATTGCTGTTAGGAAATTGCAGGTTCTTTTCCTATCTCCAAGCTCCCTGTGATGACATAGGTCTGTCTATTTTACTGTTGTAGTATACGGCAGCGTGATAAGGAGCACCACATAAGGTCCCTGGTGGCTATTTTTTGTTGTTGATTTATTTCACTTGCGTATAAGCGTGCTTTAACACATGGCCAAGAAGAAAGTCTGAAGAACGGGTCTAAAGAACAGCATTTAGGAACTGTGTGACATGAGCAGAAGATGAGGAAGAGTGAGACTGACAGACAAATGGCCAGAGTGTTCCACTGGCTCTCTAGCCACATCAAGAGTAAATGAAGTAGGGTTTTAGCATGTTTTTATGGATCCACTATATATTGTGGTGTTTTTTTTCTTTATAATATAATGGTTCTTTCTGGGAGCAGGTTTCTTGGGGAGGTTTTCTGGAGGCAGCCTTAGTTTCAGTTAAAAGTAATAATCACTTCAAAATGCAGCCAGACAATTAAAATCCAAACGTTTATTTTCTCCTTCCAAAATAGCCTGGTTAGTTTTCTTAGTGGCCTATCTCTCTGCTTAGTTCCAAGAGCTCTTGCAGTTTTGTCCTTTGCCTCTGCTTTCTTCAGCCTCCAGCTAGCACAAAAGTGGAAAATGGAATGAATCTCTCTTGCCTCCGAGAGAGGGTTTCTCTCTGAATTGACCGACGCTCCCCTCTCAATCTTTTCAACTGAACTCACTGACTAGCTCACTGAAGCTCTATTTATGCTCCTTCTCTGAGAGTAGGATTGTGGGATCCAAGAGTGGGATTTTGGGTTTCCTCCCAGAGTGCTCTCTGGCCCTAAGAGCTTCTTGCTTATATGAGCTCTCTAAAGGTGTGAACATAAGCATTGTTTTTATCAGTTCTACTTAGTACCTTGTTTCAGGTTCTGGCCCATAACATCTCCTTGTAGGATCAGATCAATCATACTGAACCATGCTAAATTAGATAATTATTGTCTCTATCAACTCTAATGACTTAACACTTTGTAAGGATTCCAACATCAGTTCTGGGAGAATATGGACAAGATTTGCTCAGGATGTACAGGCATGGATGATTTGAAATTAGCATTATTGTGGGAAAATCTTACATAAAAGAGATCTCAGATCCACTTGATATCTACCTTTTATGCAAAAGTTTTTCTTAATATCTGGCTCATATTTATTTTCCCTTCTATCAGCCAAATTGTTCCTGCAAAGTAAATGAAAGATGTTACATATTTTCTTTGAAACAAATGGTTCTAAAACCATTGAAACACTTCAGTTACAAGATTTTATAATGAGTTAGAAAGCCATTTTCAAATTTTTAAAGTGTCCAAGTGTATGTGTCTACACACACATACACACATATGTAGAAATACATACATTTTATGTAGATATACACACATATTTTTATGCATACATGTTATATAATACAGTTTTCAGCAATTGAGGGAGAAGTTTGATTCATATTGTCAGATACTGCTATATGGTATAAATGCAATTTATACTTTTACAAACAGCAAATTTTAAAAAATTATTTCATATATCCTTTTTTTCTTTGCATCAATAATTTTGCAGCATTAAAAGTTGTCCTATTTATATTCTTTTCCCTCACCTTCTTTACATTTTTTTATTAAAATGATGCTTCAGTGAACCTGTCCTCTTGTTCTTTCTCCTGTCCCTGCCCCTCTTCTTCTTCTCCTCCCCTCCCCCCCTTTTAAACTATCCTATCTTTACTCCTCTCCCTTCAAACTCTCCTCCTCTATTATTGGGATGGGGCAAAGCTTAAAAAAAAAAACCCAAACATATATAATTAATGCTAATTGTTAATAGGAAGTCTTAAAAAGAATGCAGTTTTTCAGAAAAATATTTTTTTCTTTTGGGTATCATTGTTAATAATTCATTTCGTTCATATATTTTCTTTTTCTCACTTCCATCCCCTCATTCCCCAAAAGGCAAACAATATGATGTCAATTATAGATAAGAATCATGCCAAACATATTTCCATATTAGCCATATTGCAAAAAAAAATTAAAGTGAGAAAAAAATGCTTTAATTTGAACTTGAAGTTCAAAAGTTCTATTGGATGTGTATAGTATCTTTTTTTTTTCACATGAGAGCTTTGGAATTTTCTTGGATCATTGTATTGATCATAGCAGTCAAGTCTTTCACGGTTGATGATCATTACAACATTGATATTACTGTGCATAATGATTTCCTGGCTCTTCTCACTTTATTTTGTATTACTTCATCTAGATCTTGCCATGTTTTCCTGAAGCCATGCCTTTCATTATACAGCAAAATCGTATTCCATTATAATCATATGGTACATCTTGTTCAGGAATTCCCCAATTTAAGAGCAACTCTACAATTTCCAATTCTTTGTCCCCACAAAAAGTCCTATTTTTGAATTTATAGGTCCTTTTCCTTTAATCTCTTTGGAATACCCACCTAGTAATGACTGTTCTTGGTCAAAAGGGTATTCACAGTTTCATTGCCCTTGGGCATAGTTCCAAATTTTTCTTCAGTGTGACCAGTTCATTACTCCATCAAAGGTTCCTTATTGAATCTCCTCCCCTTCAGTATTTATCATTTCTCATGTGAGATGGAACTCCAGAGTTGTTTTAATTTCATTTCTTCTTTTGAAAACTGCCTATTAATATCCTTTGACCTTGTATTAGCTGGGGAATTGGTCTTTTTTTTTTTTTTTTTTTTTTAATTTAACTTAGTTCCCTATACATTTGAGAAAATGAAGACTTTATTAGGGAAACTTGCTATAAAAATCTTTTATATTACTTGTCTATAGTAGCTTTTAGAAAAATGTAATTTCCCTGCTTATTTCTTTTGGTCTATTTTTGCTTTTGCTGTTTCTGAGACCATGATTGCTACCCTTGCCTTTTTTTACTTCAGCTGAAATATAATAAATTTAACTCTGTGTTTCTTTCTATTTCAAGTGACTCTCTTATACACAACATATTGGAATCTGGTTTCTACTTCATTCTATCTGCTTCCATATTATTGGTTAGCCTATTAGTCAAAGTTATGACTTCTAACTGTATTTTTCTCCATCCTATTTTCTTTGTTCTCTTTAATCTTTTTAATCCTATCCCTCCTCAAAAGTCTCTTTTGCTTCTGACCACTTCCTCTCATATTTTGAATTAGAGATTTCTATACACAACTAAGTGTGTACATATATTTTTTTCCTCTTTGAACCAGTTCTGGTGAGAGTGAGGTTCAAGTTTTGCTTGCCAATCTCCCCATTTTCCCTATATTATGAAAGCTCTCTCTTGCATGTCTCTTTTATATAAGAAAAATTTTCCCAGTCTACTGCTTTCTTCTTCTCTCAGATTGTCCCTTTTTATCCCTTCTATATTTTATTTTTTGGAAATCATCCTATCATAGTCACCTCACACCTGGGCTCTTTTAACTTCACTAACAATGATAAAGGTTGTAAGAGTTATATGTATCATCTTCCCATTAGGGATTGTAAACAATTTAACATTATATTGATTTTCTTATGATTTTCTTTTTTATGTTTATCTTTTTACATTTCTCTTATATTTGAATGTCAAATTTTCCTATTCAACTCCAGTCTTTTTATTAAGAATGTTTGAAAGGCCTCTATTTGATTCTTGGTTGTCATCTACCTCCTTTGCTTTTTGGAATATCATATTCTAAGTTCTCTGCTCCTTTAATGTGGAAGCATTGAAATTTCTTGTGATCCCGACTGTGGCTTTGTGATGTTTGAATTGTTTCTTTCCAAAAATATTTTGCAATATTTTTCCTTGTTTGGGGAGTTCTGGAAATAACTAGGAATTTCCATTTTAGAGACGATTGGTAGATTTTTTCAATTTCTGTTTTGCCCTTTGGATTGAAAGTATCAGGGTAGTTTTCCTGAGATAATATCCTGAAATGTATTCTTTCTTTGATCATGGCTTTCTGTTAGTCCAAAACAGGGGCAGGGGAGGAGAGGTTTGTAAGTTTTTGGTGCTTCCAAAGTGGTGTTATCCTTGGAGAAGTGTGATCACTCTTTTCCTGTTCTGTGCTTTGGTCTTTACCCAGGTAAGCTTATTCTTCTACAGCCACAAGTGCCAGACCAATTCTTGGCCCTGGAACATTGGTCTCCTACAGCTTTGTTGGTAGCATGCTACCTCTTTTCCCTCCACTCTTGGAACTGTGGCCCTTGTTCCCTTGTGATATGATTTTTGAGTTATACCTCAGTGTTGTTCCTTTAGTATTGAGGGAACCAAATTCTCATCTCCTGCCTACTCTGTGCCTCATGATTTCTTGATTTTTATTGGAAATATCATATAAAAGAAGCTAAAAACTTTCACCAAATCAGCCTTAGTGACACTTAAGAAAACCAGGGATAAAAAAATTATTTTTAGTCTCCCTTTCTTTTCCTTTGTTTTGCTTTATTTTGTTTTTAGAAATAATTGATTTCTTTTGTTTTTCATACCACAATGATATCCCAGAGACTTCCTTCCAACTCTGCCTTTTAGTAAAGAAAGACCGTTATGCAAAATTGCCATAGATTGCAGTTTCTCACATTATGTGCAACATTCTATACCCTTAGTCTCTTGCAACTTTTTGAATTGGTTTCATAGTACTTGATACTTATATTTGGTAAAACATAAATCATGTAAAGATGGTATACATAAAGACTTTCTTTTCAGTTTTCTTTTTTTAACTGCTGAACATTGCAGTTGGAGTCTGAAATAGGTTAACAGCTAGCTTGTGGTTTAAAAAAAGTACTTAAATGTTTCTCCAGCAATTATCAAGTGTTCTTAATGAGTATTTTTAATAAATGTAATGTATCAGATGTTCTTCTTTCAGAATATCTCTTTTGTAGCTATGGATATTGCTGTTCTTTCAAAACATTACCATCCTAAAATTTTTCTGTTGAGAGGGGGTTAGATTTAGAAATTTACTTTTTTCATACTATGAATATAAATACAATGATTGAATTTCTCTGGCTCAATTTTTTTTTTTTTAATTTGGCAGATGTTAAATATATCCAGATGTTTCCAGAGAAATTATGAATAATTTTGTCCTAGGCATTATCTGCAGAAACACCTTGTAGCATCTGCATACCATAATGGTTTCCCTGTTCCTTTTTTTGAGCTAGTGATAAAAGATTGCAACATCTCATTAACATTTTTAAATACCCAGAAACTAAATTGTTCTAAGGCTCTTCCCATAATTTCTAGCTATGCTATGTGGCTTTTTTCTTAACCTTTAAATTTTTTACAGCTAAAGTGACAGCTATCAGAAGGTTTATGGTGGGAGGGAGTTCATCTACATATATCTACACATATACACATAATATTTATTTACTTTCTATTTATGTACATATACATAAGTGTGTGTGTGTGTGTGTGTGTGTGTGTGTGTGTGTGTGTCTGTATAATCATGGAGGTTCTGTTTGGTCTAGGGAAAATTATATAAGGTGACAAATTAAAGCCAGTCAATTAATCTGTTCATATTTCATCCATTTCACTCTCCAGTTGCCATTATTAGTCTTTTACCAGTAAAATTGGATCAGGATAGTTTATTGTTAGTGAGCACAAATAAAAATGGGCAATTCACAGTCTCTTTGATGTGAAAAATGAAAGATAAGTTCTGAATCTGTATTTAGGATGGTCAAATAAATACAGAAATACAGTGAAAATTCATTAAACAGAAATACACAGTGAATGGTTATTGGGAAATAGAATTATTAACTCAGATTTCTAGTTAATAAAGGATAAAGCTGAATTTTTTTTCTTTCATTGTTGAAATATCTTTCTAAAATGCTATGCTGTCTTTGTTATCTGAATTTCTTGATATGCATATGTAAAAAATTGTCTGGAATATGTGTACTAGTACTGAAAATGACTGATTTAAATTAACTCATCATGATTTTAGTATCTTAAAACTGCACTAAGACTTTTGGGTCAGTCTATGTTTTTCATGTCTTAAAGTTATCATCACAACACCCATCTATACCTAGAGAGAGGACTGTGGGAACTGAGTGTGGATCACAACATGGCATTTTCACTTCTTTTGTTGTTGTTTGTAACCTCCCTCTCAGAGATTAATGATTGCCAGTGTTACCTAATCCCAGGTCTTTCAATGTCTCCAACTACTGCCTCTTCGAGCAGTGGTTCTTGTTCAACAGAGTACCCGGACACAGGAGCATGTGAGCTCAAGTCTTTATTGTACATCCTTCACTCCTCTAGAAATGACAGCTGCCAGGGTATCCATTTGAAAGACGCTGAAGCCAACATTCTCACATCTTTTTATCAACTCCTCAAGGGTCAGGTCCCCATCTGAAGAGAGCATGGCTTTTTGGCAATGAGCTTTAGTGTTCTCTTTAGCTAATTTCCGGATGAGAAGACCAGCTACTTCTCCTTTACCTACTAACCTCTCAACAGCCATCTGTAGGCGGGCCACAAACTCAGGGAAAAGTTCATCTAGGCCCTGTTTGCAAAGTTTTTTGCTAAGTATGAAAACAGAGTCATCCATTGCAGAGACTCCCCAGGTGTAGACAATAGTCTTCCAATCATTCCAATTCACTTGAATTTTATTTTCTTTCTCATTTTTTTTCCTTTTTGATTTGATTCTTCTTGTGCAGCAAGATAATTGTTTAAATATGTATGTGTATATTGGATTTACATATATTGTTTACCATGTTTAACATATATAGGATAGAGGCAAGGGGGGAAAATTGAAACATCAGGTTTTGCAAGGGTCAGTGGTGAAAAATTATCCTTGCATATATTTTGAAAATAAAAAGCTTCAATAAAAAAAAATAAACTTATCATTATGATGGTCCATTTTAGAATACTGATTGTGCAAGTTTTACCCAAGTATATTCAGAAATTTTCCTGGAGAAATTCCATGTGGGGCAGGTGGCCAGACTGATAAAAAAAAAAAAAAAAAAAGGGTTGAACATGACTGTGTGAGGCCAGAGCTTTCAGTTGCCAAGGGGGAAAATTGGGCCATTAGATGTATGGAAAGTTTTAGAAACTCCCAACTTTGATCTGAAAATGTTCTTATTATTCTGGTATACTTTTCAGAGTTATTTTCTGTCTTAAATATTCATCATCAATAGTGGCAAAATATAAATAGACTTATTCATAAGTTAGATGTCATTCTCACAGTAATAATGCCATACTTAACCATGCCTATCCTCACCCTCAGGCCATTCATTCTTTCCTTGTATTTCACTCTGTCAATCATGAAATAAAGATTCCGTATTGATAGCTCTAAAAATCAACAATTTTAACCTTATCCTCTTTCATGTCACTGTCATGCACATTCCAATAAAAGTAAGAGATTGTTGGCAGCTGTGAAAGAGGGGAAAATGTAATTTTATTGAGGGTGAAAATACCATACCTTTCTTCCCATTGAACTCTGCTCAATGTTTTTTATTTTCTTTTCTCCTTCCATTCAGAGAACAGTGATGGTAGATTTATTTATGCTATAACTGAAAAGTATTGTTGAGAGATTTTACTATAATTTCATTATCACCTTAAACTGTATTCTGATGTGGGAATTGTAATTTTTCCATTAACACAAATTTTAATGATTTGAAAAGCTTTTACATTAGCTTAGTTCTTTTTTTTTTTTTTTTTTTTTTTTTTTTTTTTTTTGACTGAGGCAATTGGGGTTAGGTGACTTGCCCAGGGTCACACAACTAGGAAGTGTTAAGTATCTGAGGTCAGATTTGAACTCAGGTCCTCCTGACTTCAGGGTTGGTGCTCTATCCTCTGCACCACCTAGCTGCCTCCAGTTAATTCTTTATAGTTTATGAAACATGATACATACAATATCTTATTCTGTCCTTGTAGCAGCTCTAAATGTACATTATATGTATTACTATTATTTGCATTTTATGGACAATGAAAATGAAGCTCAGAAAAAGTGAAAATGACTTGTCCAAAATCACACAACGAATACATAGCAGAGATGAGATTCAAACATGATTCTTCTAACTCAGAACCCAGAATTCTTTCTAATACATCAGCATGTTATGTAATTTGTTAGAGGCTCCACGCTTGGTGATTTCTTAAGATTGCACTGAAGATGTTTTATCTTCTCTTTGTGATCATTCTATTTTCATGACCATTATACAACAGCAAGAATCAAACAGAGCAACACAGTGAAGATTGTAGATTCACTTCTTTGGGAACTTCAGGCATTTGGTGGCCTTAGAGGAAATCCCTGAGACCTATCTGCTTAGTTTTATTTCTATAACTTCATGTACTTATAGCTATATGATCTTGGACAGTCAATCAGTGTTTCTGGTACTCAATTTCCTTATCTCTGAAATGAGGGAGTTTGATTAGATGATGACCAGTTTCTTCCAGTGCAAGTCCTATGGCCATATAAGTGGGCCATTGAACGTAAGAAAATTCAGCTAATTCAGATCCTTCATGTGCCTCATTCTCACTGCCTCCCCTACCTCCAACTTATCCTTTCCTTCACAAATAAGGAAAAAGTCGTAGGGAACTTACTCACAGATGGTGAGTAGGACAGTCAAGATTTGATTTCAGGTATTCTACCTTAAAAACTAGTACTGTTTCCATTTTACCCATGCTGTCTACCAGGTGAATCACTTAATAAACTAAAGAATAGATGAGAACTAGATTAGGTAAAATGTTCAATGTATCAGAGAATCTCAGAGTTAGGTGTTCTGATATCCCTCAAAGTCAATTAACCTTTTTCCATGTAACTCCTCATTTGGAAAATAGGACTATTAATAAACCATGTCTCAGGATTGTTCTAAGAATAACAAATAGTTATCGCAAACGCTATCACATCCACTGTGCCTGGCAATACAAATGTAAAGTGAAAAGCTTTGTTACGTTGTTAGTGCCTAGTGTAGGCAATTTGACATGTGGCAAAATAAATAACTTTAATTTGAAGAACAATAACATTTAATTGAATGGTCTTTAAAGTTCATTACCTTGACTGCCATTAAAAAATATTTATGGGTCTTTAAAAAGAAACTGAACAAAAAGAGAGAGAGAGAGAGAGATAGAGAGAATACGTATTTTCTAGTTTAACCTGTCCTAGGACTTATATCTAAATTCCAGATTCAAGCTTGGAGTCTAATTTTTTTAACTGTCTGTCATCTGGGTTATAAATTGATCAAATTAGAGATGGAAGTATGGTTTATATTTATGTACATCTCATCTCACAAGCAGTCCATTTTAGGACTGTCTCTGGTAGACAGCTAACCAGAAACTACTTGCTTGTGCACCTTGCAGAGTAGCAGGAGAAAATCCTTAAAGCTCAACGAGGGGCTTAGAAATAGGATTAGTGCGGTTGTTTTTAGGAGTTTTGTTTGATTATTTGGGTGAAATGTTTTTAATCATTTTAAAAATAAACCTTCTTAACTTACATTTTGAGATTGGCATGGTTATTTGGTGTATATGAAAGATAACATATAGAAAGCTTGACTGTATCCTTTGCATGCTAGACTGCCCCAGCCACAAATCCTGCCCTGCTTCTGGAGCTACCCTCTGAGGATCTAATGACCCTGCCCAGAGGATTATTTATTGCCTGGTCACTTTTCAAGGTTCCTCTAAAACTGGCAGGTTCTAAGTGGCTACTGATCTTCTCTGCCCAAGATTACTTCACTGGGAGTCCCTCCCTTATCCCAGTGAAACCCCAGGCTCAAAGAAAGAAAAGAAAAAGAATTTTTTCTCTTGCTGCCTCCCAGCAGCCTTACTTAGAGCATTTGGCAGACATACATTGGAGAAGCCTTTCTTATAGCTATTTTGTATTTTAATAATTTCTACATGTCCCCTTCTTTATATTCCTCAAATTTAATTTTTGACAGGAGGCAGCACGTTTAATTGAAAGAACACTGACTAAGGTTAGTTTGCAGCTGTGATACTGCCTGTGTAACTTTGGGCAAATTATTAATACTATCCTCTCCCCCAGCAGTTTCTTTATATATAAAAGGATGGGGTACGATTTGATAGCCTTATAAGGTCTTTTCCAGCTCTAGAATTTGATTCTAAAATGAACCAGGGCTCTTTCTGTTGTTTCCTTAAAGTGAGGTAGAAATACTGTTTTTTGTAGTCATGCTTTTTAATTTCTTTTTTAAATTTACTGTATATTTCTCACATCTGTTCTTCTGGTATTTAAATTGTATAGCTTTTTAAAGAAGCCTGGGACAGAGGTGAGTTCATTATATAACCTTGCTAACAAGACGAGGAAAAAAAAATTATCATTAATCAAATTTGTTATTATTCTGTTCCCCAAACTCTTTTTGGCAGGGTGAATAGGCAGATATCATATTAGCAGTGATGGAGTAAAAGCAGTTTCAGGAGGATGTGGAGTTTCAAAATTGGCATGTTGCAGCAGTAGCTTTTCCTTTAGAAAAGGAAGAGTATTTTCACTTTTAAAATTGTGAAGTTCAGAAGCAATGCTAGCTAAATTTTTTCCACTGTCAGCAAGCAGAATATTGTTTGTACTTCTTTGCTTTTTAAATGCTGCTCAGGGAACTATGTGAGTTATAATTGATGCAGAGAAGAAATTTAGAATTTTATAAGTCTATAAATCGATACTATTACATAGATTAGAAAGTTGAGATTGAGGAAGGTTTTCCCCCATGAGAATGATACAAACTACTGTCAAACTGTTTATGCTAGCTGTAAAAAATATTTTCAGTGTATAGCTATTTCCTTACTTGTTGGGTAGCCCTCCTATTAAAGTAGAATAACAATCTGGGGAAAAGCAGAAGGTTCCTGATATTTCTGCTCTTTAAGACTACATTTAGTCATCAATTGCTTAAGCAGGTTATTATTATTTTGATATTTAAAATCCAAATCCAATATTCTTTAGAGTAACTATGTTAATATTCCTTAATTTGAGAAAGTGTAGAAACTTTAAAAAACCATCTAATGTTGATTTGGTGTGTAACATTTAATATTTGAGGAGTTCTTGTTTGGCAAATTTGGTAAAACTTGATTGTAAAATAGTAAAAAATGCAAATCCAGTATCAAACATTCCTTCTTAGCTAATAATAAGTAAACAATTTCAACATTCTCCTTAAGAAACTGACAGTGACCCAAATTCATTTTTTTTATAAATACTTTCCACTTTCCCAGAATAACAGATTTTTAACTTTGTCATCTTGTGAAGTTATAGATTAATTGATAAGCATGCTTTTTACTATTTCATGAATAGCTCCTAATAACAATATGGTACTTTACTTTTTATACATAAAAATGTCACATTTGAACTTTTTGATAGGACATGAGGTTTGTGATTTTTTAAAAAATAATTTGATAATATTCTCATTTAGATACTATCTGATAATATCCTGATTAAAGAATAGAAGTTAATGAAAGGTATTAATTAAAAAGTAGTTAATTGTAGATATTTTATGATATTGTATTAGCACTGGAAAGAACTTTAGAGATCATTTATTTCAATGCTCTCATTTTATAGTAAAATTGGGCATAGACAGGCTGTGTGTCTTGTCCAAGGCCATATCTGTTATTAATAATGGAGCTGGTATAGAAATCAAGGTCTTTTGATGAAAAAATCCCTACCTCTTCCACTGTATCACTTTATTTTTCAAGATCATCATGGGCAAGAATCATATAAGATAAAGAGGTTTGGATTGGCTGCATTATATCAGTGGAGGAAAGGAGAAATATTTAAGAATCTGCAGATGATTCTTTGAAGTACTAATGTTCTTACAATGATGTACAGTGAAATACTTTCAACTAGTCAAAAGCTGTGTTCTGTACCTCATATGTGTATTTCAGATTCTCCGATTCCACTTTTTCTACTATACAACACTGGCTGTAATGTGCTTTGCCTTTTTACTTAGATATTTTTTCCCCCTTCTTTTTTATCTTTGAAAGGGTAAAGAAAAGTGTAGGTAATGTGTTTTTCTTTTTCCTATAAAATCAAAGTAAAAAATTGTTCAAAGGGGAAAAAAAAAACACATTTTCATGTTTTTCTAGATAGGTGCTTCTTAAATTTTCTTTGCTTGTAACCCCTGGGTACCTAGTTATATAAAATAGGTATATAAATCAGACATTTATTGATAATAAATCATAATTTTGGGACCCCCCCCCCGAATGGGGTCACAATCCATAGTTTAAAAAACTTAGGCTGTAGATAAAATGAAGAAGCAGAAGTATAGTAATTGAATGGATTGAATAGTTATTTTGGAGATTAAAGGGATGGGCAAGACAATGTAGTGTAATGGTCTCTCACCCCATTAAAAAATTGGTCACATGCCCTTTAAATACTATGTTTATGCCCATTTATTTAGAAATGAAAGAAATAGTGCATCCTGCAGTGTTACTACTGGGCCTATATCCCAAAGAGATCTTAAAGGAGGGAAAGGGATTCACATGTGCCCTTTTTATAGTGTCAAGAGACTGGAAACTGAGTGGATGCCCATCAGTTGGGGAATGGCTGAATAAGTTATAGTATATGAATGTTATAGAATATTATTGTTCTATAAGAAACAATCAGCAAGTTAACTTTAGAGAGACTTTAATTAAAAAAAAAGTATTTGTGCCTTGTTTAACAAGCTGTTGACTTTCTTGCTATGATAGCCAACTGTAGGGCTTAAATCCAGTATCATGCTTACTATTTTTTCCTGATATTTCCCCATTCAAATCTAAGTTTCTAACCACCTCCCCCTCCTTCTGAGGCAGATGTTGGCTATGTCTCTTAATTTGAGGTGGAGCAGAGTGATTCTCCTGTAATAAATAGACAGAAAGGATTTATAATCTAGAGGTATCATTACTTTATCTTTCCCTCTTTCCAGCCACCAAGGCCCTCACATCTTCAGTATTATATATGACTCCTCACATTTCTTCATCCCATTTCCATATATCCAAGCAACTGACAAACTTTATTGTCTTTCCTTCACACTTTTCAGATATATATAAAAAAAAAAAAGATTTAAAAAAAAAATCAAATAAGAAGGATAGAAGAAAAATTGGGAAAAGAAAGGAATGATGAAAAAAAATATGAAAAGAAAGTCAACAGCTTGTTAAGCAAGGCACAAATACTTTTTTTAAAATTAAAGCTTTTTATTTACAAATCATATATATGGGTAATTTTTCAACATTGACCTTTGCAAAGCCTTCTGTTCCACATTATCTCCTCCTTCCCCCTCCCCTAGATGGCAGGTAGTCCAATACATGTTAAATATGTTAAAATATAAGTTAAATCCAATATATGTATACATATTTATATAGCTATCTTCCTGCACAAGAAAAATTGGGTCAAGAAGAAAAACAAAACTGGGAAAGAATACAAAATGCAAGCAATTTTACAGAAAAAGTGAGAATGCTATCTTGTGGTCTACACTAAGCTCCCATCATCCTTTCTCTGGGTGTAAATGGCTCTTTTCATCACTGAACAAGTGAAACTGGTTTGAATCATCTCATTGCTGATGAGAGCCACATCCATCAGAATTGATCATCACATAGTTTTGTTGTTGTGTATAATGGTATAATCTTCTGGTTCTGCTCATTTCACTTAGCATCAGTTCATGTAAGTCACTTCAGGCCTCTCTAAAATTAACTTGCTGATTGTTTCTTATAGAACAATAATATTCCATAACATTCATATACCATAACTTATTCAGCCATAACTTTTTTGCCGAAAAGGTGCCTTTGGCCTTAGGTTTGCCCTAAGCCTTGTTACATTAAAAAAGGAAATACTTGAAAATTCTACTCTTTCTTGGAAAATTTTGCCCAAATTGAATGGTGAAGATCAAAACATTAAAAATTTTATTATAGAAAACACTACCTAAATCTGACATCCATTATGTAGAAGAGAAGTAATCCTCAAATGAATTTAGCTAAGGAGCAAAAGTGCAAAAATGAAAGTAGATGGTATGTAATAATATGTATACAGGCAGATTTGAAGCAAAGCATATAAATCAGTGGCAACTTTAAGTCATTTAGGATGGGTGATAGTCATAGCCACAAGCAGGTGCAGTAGTATTCTCAGTAGTTTAGTAATGAGCTTATTACTTTCAGAAAAAAATAAGATATAACTGACTAGAAAATATATTTTGTTTCAATTGCATTTTTTAAAAAAACGATAGAAAACCTTTTCGTACTCCTATGTTTGCAGAATATTAAACAGACTACAAATGATTCTGTAGTATAAATATTCATTTAGAGGATGTTAATTGTACCCCTTATTCCAAATTTTTGTTACTAAGGAGTCTATTTTCAAGTTGTTGCTTAAGTTATATAATGTTTATATTCAATTATTGGTATTTTCTTTCCAGGGGTTATTTCTTTTCTATATAATACATGAAGTTCCCATTAGTAGTAATATGAGTTGGAGACTAGACTCATTGGTGTATAAGATAAGTAAGTATATATATATATAGTGTATGAGTAAGATATCTCAGTTGCTTACTTTCACCTTTACTAATGCTGTACTCATTTTACAATGTTTATGCAAGGAATTAAAATAATGTTTATTGAATGGACAATGTGGCTTACCATTTGTGATTATAAACTGCAGAATATAAGTATAACGTATTCTAGAGATATTAATCATTTTTATTTATTCCATTCCACCCTCATCAAAAGTCACTTAAGTGAGAATGTGTTTTACAAATTTGCCTTTAATTCTCCACTTAAAATAAATTGGAAATGAACATAAGTATTGATTAAAATTTTATTTAAATTACCTGAAACTTAACTTGAAATAAAATTTAAAATACAGTGAAAGATGTATATGTGGTTTGTGGCCAGAATGTCTATTATTTCTTTAACTTTTTGATTTATTAGGCTTCCTATATAGAAACATTCAATTACTACAATGGAAATAAAATGATTCATTGTGATTTTTGAGACATTACTTTTTTCCTGAGCCAAAAAGGTCCTTCTTAGAATGTCAGCATTGCTAATACACATATATTAGTTTGAGTGTACTTTTTATGATTGGGTATTCTGTGCAACTATATAGCACTCACCTATAAATGATACTTGTAATGTACCTTTGAAGCATACTGCCAAATAGTTACACTAATAATGGTACAAAAACCATTTGGTACAAAAACCATTCCCAGCTGTGACACAGTTATCAAAGTTGGAAGATACTTTAGAGGTCTTCTAGTTCATACATTTTATAGATGAAACTATAGTGACTTGTCCAGGGTCAAATATTTTATATATGTCAGTGCTGATCTTCAAATCCAAAGATTTTTCTTTAATTTTTAATTTTTTTTTTAGTTTTATGACTTCCAAGGTGGAAAAATAAGTAGTCTATCTAGTACCCCCAATCAAAGTTGAAAGTAAGACCAAAGTTTTTTGCACAAAAATAAATGAAAGCAATGCTATCATCCTCCCCTCTCCCCAAACTGTGGAAAAGTTAGAAGTCACAAACACTTAAATATTTGTGCTTTTTTGTGGTGTAAAAGAGGTGAAGGAAACCAGAGCTTAGATATTGACTTTCAGTGGGAAAGAAGTATTTCAGATTCAGGCAGCTGTGGTGGTGGCACATATTCTGGTTCTCCCTCCCTCTGTCCCAACCTGCTCTTTCCTTTTCCTTACCTCCTCTTCAAGCAGCTTAGTCTTTATTTTGCCTTCTTCCCATAAATAGGACTACTTTCATTTCCTCCTTCTTTCCGAGGGCAAGCAATAATCCTGATGCTAGGGAGTGTCCCAAGAGACTTTTCCCCCTTTGAATAGTTAAAAGTTATTTAAAATCTCATGCTAAGGAATAGGTGAGTTTCTAAGTCCTTTTGTATTTGAGATTTCATGCCTAAAACTGCAGTTATAACTAACTCTACCCCTGATTCAGTTGAATTTATCTTAGTTATTTGTATTATTTTTAGATCATAAATTAAAAGTTGGCTTAAGGGAACAGTTGGTGCTATAATCATTTGTATTTGTCAAGTACAAAACCCCATCTATTAGGAAAGAGGATGCCCATGTTGACTCACCAGCTAATTAAATTCTGTTCAGTCCCATTTTCAGTAGTATATTGTTTTAGTATAGATACAGAGCTAGAGGGAAACTTAGAAGTTATTTTGATTTTTAAAAGTTGTTTAAACATTTTATTTTAAATGGTGAGCAATGGTGTATAGAGAGCTGGCCTTTGAATTAGGAAGAGCTTTATGATTTTCAATAAGTCATGTGACCTCTCGGTGCTCTAGGTTTGTTTTTTGTTATTCATTTGTTTCAGTCACATCCCATTCTTTGTGACCCTATTTGGGGTTTTCTTGGCTTAGATACTAGAGTGGTTTACCATTTCCATTTCCAGCTCATAGTTGAGGAAACTGAGGCAGATAGTCTGAAGTGATTTGCCAAAGGCTGCACAATAAGTAAGTGTCCGAGGCCAGGTTTGAACTCAGGAAGGTGAGTCTTCTTGATTCCAGGTCTGGCAGTCCATCCACTGAACCACTTACCTGCCCTAAAGCTATAAGTCTTTATTAAATACCAACTGCATCCAGACTCTGCTAATAAGGAAGCTGATCATTTAGGCACCAACCTCAAGGCAAGACCCTCTACTAGCAAAAAAAAATTGTTAAAGGCTCAGAAGATGGTTAATGTTTTTTTAGCTATAAAATATTTTTCAATTAAGATATGGACATTGTCTTTTAGACAATACTATTGCACATTTAATAGACTATAGCATAGTGTAACCATCTACTAGGAAACCAAAATATTCAAGTGATTTGCTTTATTGCAATATTTGCTTTATTGTGGTAGCCTGGAACCAAACCATGTTAGCTCTGAGGTATGTCTATACATTCAGACAAGATAAAACCTGGAACTGAAATTAAGGTGGATTAAGAAAGGCTTCCTGAAGGTGGAATATTAACTGTCACTTGAAGAGTCTTGGAAGCCAGGAGACAGTGAAGAAGAACATTGCAGGCCTGGGGGAAGTCCAGGTGGGAATATGGAATATCTTGTTTAAAAAAACACAAGAAGGTAAAATAGTTTTAGGAAGGGAGAGAGGATTTTTGTTTTGTTTTGTTTTGTTTGGTGGGGGAGAGGGAATGACATAGTGAGTTCTGAAGGACTTGGATGCTAAAAAGGTTTTTATTTGATCCTGTTAGGGATAGAGAGCCACTAGAGTTTGTTGAGGTGGAGTGGGTGGGATGGGGGAACCTATCTTTTTCAGCTCTTCACTTGCAGAAGATCACTTTGACAGCAGAGGATCACAGAAAAGGCACCAAGCTACCGTGGAAAAGGGAACTCCTGGTCCCTACCCATTTTTTTCAGTAGCAATTTGATGCAATGAAAAGAATATTGGATTTAGAATCAAAAGGATTATATTCGGGCGCTGGTTCTAACAATTATTAGATGCATGATCTTAAGGAAATTCAATTTTTGACCTT
The DNA here is from genome assembly GCF_902635505.1 of Sarcophilus harrisii. NCBI lineage: Eukaryota > Metazoa > Chordata > Mammalia > Dasyuromorphia > Dasyuridae > Sarcophilus > Sarcophilus harrisii. The sequence continues at coordinate 203,389,794 of NC_045426.1, forward strand.
ATATTTCCTAATCCATTATTAAATGGAGATGCTAATATAATACAGTCTCTCTTACAAAATAACGGGGTCATTTTGAATCAAGAACATTTAAGCTTTGAAGCACAGTATAAATGTGAGTTGTATTTTATAGTATTTAATCTCTTGGGTTTTGGGTATCAAATATTATCAAGGATTAGTTGAAGACAGTGTTGAAAAAGCTCTTTATTGGAGTTGGTAAATCTGAATTTAAGGCCTTTGTCATCACCTACCAGCTGTGTGACTTCCTCTCTGAACTAGTTTCCTCCATTTCAAGGAGGTGGAATTGATCTTTGTAGATGAAGTGCTACTGCCAGTCTAGGGTTTAATTCCATTTGGCACTAAAATCCATTTTAAGAGACCAACCACTGTACAAATAACTTTCTATTAGAATTATAGTTGTGCTTCATTTTCCAGCTTGAACAAATATATATAACTGCTTCTTTTTCAGTGATATTTGAGGTCTTCATTCTAATATTTTTTCATTGACTTGTAGAAAATGAGAAAGTGCACTTTCCCTTAGGTGTCTAGACTCTTGTGTTTCACACTGTTAATAATGGTGCCTATTATCTTGCTTCCCACTGAGTATGTCTAGGAAGAACTACACAGCTGGCCAGACACCTGACATGCCCCAGGCAGGTACTGTGACCTGCTTATGTGGCTTTAGTGCCTCCTGGGGAGGAAAGCTGTTTCCCTCCCCTGAAGTGTCTCATTTATTCCAATCTCTGAATGGAATGAATTTGTTGATTTGGGACTCTTGGCATTTCCCTTTTCATAGCCTCAGGACATGATTATCTACTCCAAGGTCAGACTGGAGCCTTCCCCCCTGACCCTGCCCATTCTCACTCTGTACAGTCAACATGACTATAGTATTGGATTGTCACCTGCTCTTGTAGCTTTTCTACTTTTTTACAAGATATAGAAATCTTGCTTTGTTATTATCTCTAGAATAATAAACCTTATTCTTTTGTACTAACACTCTCACCCATTTCTAACTGTTGTCATCTCGGTAAGATTGTTCAGTTAAAGGATATTGTAATAGGTAGATTATAGCAAAAGATATTGATGTTTGTGATTACTTTTATTTTTTATTTCCCTTCCATGAACATGTCTCCCCCTTCTTAAACATTAGAATTATTTTCCAATATGTAAATTATCCCTCCTCCCATATTTCTCCCTTAGAGAAAAGGAAAAAATTGAATAAAGTCAAATTAAACAATCTCTCTCTTCCCTCGCATCCTCTCACTTCTCCAGTAACCAGGAGAGAAGGTCAGAGTTAGGGCTTTTCCTCTGGACTAAGTTGAGACTTTCAAGTAATTTGAGTTCGAACTTTTAGTATTTAGTGTTGTATATGTGATTCTACTTTCCACTGTTCATCCATTTCTTCCTGTGATTCTCAGATTTCCATAAATTCACCTTTCTTACAGAACAATAGAATCCTATTACATTCATATGTCATGATTTGTCTAATCATATTCCAGTTTGTGGGCACTCATTTTGTTTTTTACAGGTTTTTGCTTCGCCATAGAGATCTTCTATCAGAATTTTTTACATATAACTCTTCTTTTTGTCATTGACCTCTTTGGAGTACATGCCAACTAGTCAGCCAGCATGAACATTATAGTGACTTTTTCTTTTTAGTTAGCATAATTCCAAATTATTTACTTAGTGATCACTATGAGAGATTTCCAAATCATATTAAGAGATAATTTGCCAAAAAAAAAAAATTACTGTGTGAACAGCCCTATACATGATACTAATGGAAATTCAAGACAAATAGAAGACATACAAACATGGAGTTGTTGATAATCCTTTTAGGAAAACCAAGTTTTTATACATATGAAATAAATCTTCAAAAATTTAATTAATTAATTATTTAGTTTTATTTATTTTTTCATTATTTATTTATTTACTATCAACTATTTAATTATTTATTTTGAAAATGATTTATATTTACATATAAATATATAAATTAATTATTTAATTAATAGTTACAATAATCATAAATCCTATACAACTTCACTATTTACAAAGCACTGCAGAAGTTACTCTCCCATTGTCTGATACCTATTTTCTTTGTTTACCCTCCTTCTTAATACTCTCTAATTAAAATTTAACTTCCTCAGTGCTGTAGCTGTCATTGTTTTAGTCCTGTATTCTAGCATATAGCAGTGTTTTCTACTTTGTAGCCATTTTATTTAATTTTTGCCAAAGTCTAAGGGGGGAGGGGGGTCACACAAGAATTCAGTAGAATAGATATTGGATTCTTTATGTATTATCAGTTTGGGATGGCTTTTTATAAAAAGCCTTTAAAAGTTCACAAAGTACTTTATATCTAGTTATTCTGTAAAAACAATTTGGAATAATGTTTAAAAGAATTGTGAATATACACTTTAACCCAATGATAATGATAAAGTTTATTTAGGGAACCAAAATGAAATTAGGGTTTCTGGTGGTCAGGGAGTTAAATGATAAGGTCTAGTGGCAGTTTCGGGGTTTAGGGAACCAAATGGAGAGGTTTGGCTCCCCTGCAACTCCTTAGGATTTGGTACAAGGAGAGGGTGTTTTGGGGACTCCCTTCTGGCTGCGCAGAGGTTCTCTGTAAAAGAATTTACAGACCCAAAAATCTAGATTGATGAAAGAGGTTTATTATGGGGATTGGAAGTAAGATTAGAAATTCTGACAGAGAGGCATCAAGTCTGGTTAGGGAAATAGGTGAGGGTAAAGAGAAGATGGCACTGGAGCATATTCCAGTGGACAGAGGCTTCTTGGGATGCCAAGCATGGAGCTTGGAACTTCTGCCAAGAGAAAGTTTTAGTTTGGCTCATTTTATAATGGGAACTTTGGCTACAAGCTGAAGGAGGCTCGTGGGTGGAGTCCCAAGTTGTTGCCTCCCTGGGTTTCAGCTTGAGCTAGAATTTGAATTGAATTCAATGAATTTCAGGACTGAGCTGACCCCACCCAGATAACAAGGATGAAACTATTTGTCCTTTGGGGCAGGGTCCCTTATTGAGGAAGAGTTGAAGGAGATTTTCTCCTTCAAGGATTTTCAGAGTTTTGGGATCCCCTCTTTAATACCACTACTAGGTCCATATGCCAAAAAGGGAAATGATGCATCTAAAAGTTTTTTTACAGCAATTTTTTTGGTTTAGAAAACTAGACACTAAAAAAGTGCCTGTCAGTTAAAGAATAGCTAAACAAATGATATATGAAAGTAATGTGATATTATTGAATGCAAGAAATTAGGAAAGGTTGGTTTTAGAGAAAACTGACACAATTTATAGGAACTGAGGACAGTAGGAAAAATAAGAACAATTTACATAATAATAATAATGTTAAGGGATGAGAAATGAGGGGTGAGGGATAACCCAATAGACATGGGGTCCCCAGGCTGGTATTGCAGGTTATTGTGGAAGAATTCACAGTCCTAAACTCCAGGTGAGGCTTTTGGGGAAAAAAAAAAAAGGTTTATTACATTGAAAAGCTACCCAGTGGGCCAGTTCTTGATAAGGATTAGCAAAGATTCGGGTACAGAATTTTGTCTTTTATTAGCCTTCTATGGTTTGGGGCTAGGGAGTGATTAGAGGCTAATTTTCAAATCAATAAAGTATGGTGATTGTTTCCCAGACAAAAGTAATTCCCAGATCAGTTGGGAAGTGGGAGATTCCTGGAAACCAGGTGTGAGGGTAGGGATCATTTTTAGGAACTTCCCCAAGCCAGGTTGCCCACCCTCATCAAAAATTAAGGGGACACAGTTCTGTAATGTCAATACCATCACTATACAGAAAAACAACATTGAAAAACTTAACCTTAGTCAGATCATTCACAGTTTCAAGAGAACTAATGATAAAGCTTATATTCTCAATTCCTGAAAAAGAAGTGATAGACTTAGCATGTAGAGTAAAGCATATGTTTTTTTGATTGGCCAGTCTAGGAATTTTCTGTTTTTCCTCACTGCTTGTTTGCTGCAAGGTTTTTATTTTCTTTATCTGCATAGTGGTGAGATGAGGAGGAGACTATCAATGACTTTGCCAATAAAAAAAAAAAAGAGACAAAGACAAGGGTTACTGAAGCAATTAAAAATTATACACACACATATATTCATATATAAAAATTTTTTAAATGCTTTAGGCAGCAGAAAGATTGCATTTCCCCTTTATTCCACTCCCTCTAAAAGAAAAACAAACCATTGTTATAACTATCCATAGTCAAGAAAAACAAATTCCTCATTGGCCATGTCCAGAAAATATACAAATCTCATTCTTCATTCTCAGTTCTTTACTTCTCTATCTGGAAGTTAAGTAGTATATTTGATTTTTAGAAAGTTCTTTCTATTGAATCCCAAATTGCCTTTTTATAACTTTCATACTTTTGTCCTAGATCTACCATATCAGGTCAAACTGAACAAATATTAATCTCAGGAAGGTTCAGTGCAAGTTCCTCAATAATGACTTATGTCAAAGGTTTAGAGTTTTGATGTATGTGTCTCCCTGATGACTTTCTCAAAGAGAAATAAGTCTGAGACTGTTTTGGTTTTTTTCTATTTTCCAACTTCATTCTTACTTAATATACTCTTTATTTTTTTTCTTCATTTTGCTCCCCTTTCTCATTGGAACAAATGAAAACCCTGAGAAAGAGTTTCTGGTCAATTAATGATCAATTTATTAATTAGGCTGGCCAGTAATCAATCAATTGATGATCAGTGGTTTTTCTTAGTAACCAAAGACCCCAAGGGAGATGATCCCTTCTGAAAAGGATTTATGAAAGGAAAGGAAAAATCCTGAAAGGAAAATCCATTCCCTTGACAAGTGAAAATCAACCCTGATTGGTGGACATTTAATGAGGAGGTGACATAAAAATCTTCGGCTCCTCTTGCTGAGAATGTAATTTGATTATAAGGCTCAGGAACCTTAAGTCATCTGGGCAGGAGAAGCCATTTTCATCCATTCCTATCTATTTAGTTTTCTCCTTTATGTGCTGTGTGGCCCTAAACACAAATGGAGAGGGGGTTCTTTCCCTAGGCAAAATCTGGCCTAGACTGGATTTTGTTTATTCTCTAAACAGAAATTAGGTCTCCCAGGTAGGTCAGACTGGACCACCCAGTTACAGGCATGTGTCTTAGTGGCTGGAAGCAAATATCTTCATTCATCCATGCCCTTCAAAGACTGACATACCTTTCAGGAGTTGGGTTTCAACAGAAATAAACGAAAAGTGTAGATTTAAAAATAATTAATATTTAATATAATAGTAAAATTTCTCTCACCATAATTCAGGAAGTAAAATTTAGAGAAAATGTTTTCCCCCCAATTTTCTACACATACATTCCCCATGCCATCCTTTTCTGCTTTGATTTTACAGTTGGTGTTGTATTTCATTTTTGATTCTTCACTTGATGCTCCATATCTGATCACTTGTCAACTTAATTCTGTGTTTTCTCAAATCTATCCTGCAATCAAATTATTTCTTGTCATTTAAATTATTATAATAGTTACCTAACTACTCTTACTGTTTTAAATCCATTTTTTTCTAATACATCCTTCATATCTTTAATAGAATATTTCTAATATACTTGAGGATTCTAATAGAAAATAAAAATAAAAACTTTAACCAGCACTTTATTGCCTACCAACTAATATATTGTTATTCAAGGCCTTTTTAAACTGGTCACCAAACTTCCTTTCCAACTTTTTCTCACACTGAATCCATTAAGAACACATTTCAGAAAAATTGATATTTTTTGGGTTTCCTTTTCTTTTTCTTGTTTTTTTTCCCCCAACTTCTATGTCTAGGATAGACTAACTCCAGTCTCTACCTGTTGAAGTTCTTCCTTTCTGGGGCAATCTCTAGATCCTTTTCTAATTCTTCTCCCCTGTTTTCACTGAGAGTGATTACTTCATTCCCACCTTGTAGGGGAGTCCTGAGCTCTGAGTTGCCTCTCCTGAGACCCTAAGACAGAGCTTCCCAGAATGTTAGTTTTCTAGTCTTCACATCATTTGCCATAAATGGCATAACTTCTTTCATCCTTTGCTTTTCTTATGGCCATCAAACTCCCACAACTTAGTGCCTTCCCAGTCCCTGTGATCCTTAAGAATTAGCTGCCTAGAGGATATATATATATATATATATATACCTTTAAGACCTCCCTCCCCCCTAAATACACCTCCTTCGAGTCCCTGTTCCCTCAAGCCCAGTCCTTTTATGTCCCACTCCAAACTTTGTTTGCCCCTTTTCATCCTGCACTTTCTGCCCACTCCCCAACTAACCCATTTCCCTTTATTTTGAACTTTTTCCTTTTGTGAACATTCCATTTTTTGGCCCAGAGAACTGGTTTCTGCTCAGTCATGCTTCATGCCTATTACGGACTTCAGTGTAAGAAATGATGCTCCCCTAATACCCTAACTTCCAAGTTCCACCATCTCCCTTAACCCTAAGCCCTATTCATTCCTTCATCCTTATTACAAACATAAATAGTCAAACCATAGAGCTTGTCTTCACCCACACGTGTTCTACTTCCATAATTAAGAAATCTGAATTCTTTTGTCCAGTCTTAATTACCTATCATATCATTAGTGTTTTCCACTACCCTTACTAAACCTGTTCTTCTTCCTAATTATGACTTGTCTTTTCAGTTCAACAAATATCTATTGCTTGTTCTCTTTAGATCTCAGTGCCTTTTACTATAAAATGAGGTATGACTAAAAGATTTCTATGGTCCTTCCCAATTTTGAATAACAAAAATGAGGCCTCTTTTCTTTGTGTATAATTAATTCTATTGAAAGAAAAACATAAATGTTGCTGTCATAATATCCAGGGGCATTATTTGTTAATCATATTAATTGAGACTTACTATTAGTAAAAGAAATTCTATATAAAGAAACTGTCTAGCACCTTCTCTGCAAGTTATAGACTTGGAGAAGTGCATAATGCATTGAGAATGTGCCTGACTTGTCCAGAGTCACATAGCTAGTGTGTATCAGTGGCAGGATTTGAACCCGGGGATGCTTAACTAGGTTTCTTTGCTAGGCATTGTGGCACATGTAAAATATTTAAACCAGATTGTCATGGTTCTATTATTTTTGTTTTTAATTGTCACAGCAAGCAGTTAAAAATAAAAGGCTATATTGAAACCTAAACTTTTAACTTTATTTTCCCTCTCATATTTTTTTGTTGTTTATTTCTGTTCCTATAATGAAAACCAGTGCCAGGAGATAGTTATCTCTGTGTATGAATTCATTGCCTTATTGTAGTTCAAAATGGGTCATCCTGGAAGAATAGGAAATAGGATCACTGAATTTCATATGTTTTTTTGTTCTCAGCTAGATCTGTTGAAAATGAAAAAAGGGGTCAGCTGGTGTTTGTCACAGAGTTCTTGTCACCTTTTTTATATTTAAAAAGATATAATGCTGGATCACTGCTTTTTGTTTCTTTTTTCTTATTTTAAAATAATATTTTATTCCCTCCCAATTACTTGTAAAAACAATTTAAAAATTTTTTAATGTTAAAAAAAATTCTAATCTTCATTCCCTCCCCCTAGATGATAAGCAATCTGATATAGGTTCTACATATTCAATCATGTAAAATCATTTTGTATAAGAAGACTGAACAAAGAAAGAAAAGACAAAAGGAAAGAAGGAACAAGGAAGAAAGCAAAGAAAGAAGGAAAAGAAAGAAAAAGTATGCTTTAGTCTGTATTCAACAATATCATTTTTTTCCTTTGGAGGCTAATAGCATTATTTATCATGAATCTTTTAGGATTGTTTGAGATCATTGTATAGCTGAGAAAAGCCAAGTTATTTACAGATCTTTATCATACAACATTACTGTTGCTATATTGTTTCTTCTTCCTTTTGGAAAAAGACCACAACATCAAGAAGTTGTCATGACTTATTTATTAGTGAATTGGACTTAGATGAGGGAGGACTGTGCAGAATAACTAGCCTCACTCTTTGCTCCAGAATCATGAGGGTCCAGTGGCAAGGTATAGATTAGCATGACTGAAGATGGCCCTTTGCTACATATAGTGTTTTCTTGGTTCTGTTCATTTCACTAATATAATATCACCTCATATATGACTTTTAAGTTTTTTTTTTAAAATCATTCTGTTTGTCATTTTTTATAACACAATAATTCCATTTATCTCATTCATTTATTGATTACTCTCATTGACATGAGAAAAAACAATATTTAGGTTGAAGCTATTATAAAGTTTATTTGGATAGCTTATCATTTCTGAGAAAGTATACTTTTCTTTCCATCCTTCTTTTCTTCTTGACTAAATTGACATCACAATGAATTGTGGGTATTCTGTGCCTCAGATTTGATTTTCTGCAACTAAATAAAGAACAGGACGAGAAAGATGCTCTTCACAAGAGAATATATTTGAGACATATTTTTCATGCAAATTCTGCCATGCTTTACCTTAGAAAATTGGAGACATTTACCTCTGCAATTCCTTTGTGAATTTGTTTAAAACAGCACAGTGAAAGTAGTGATGTCTTCTAAGCAATAAAGTTTATTTACATATTTCTGATGGGATACATCATTTAGGATCAAATTTTATTAGTCAAGTAATAATTTTATTCATGAACACATCTGTTAATTTATTTGTTTACTTTTTTCTTTCACCTGATAATAGGCATAATTCCTTATAATTGTTTTTATCAGTACATAGCAAAGAAATTCATTTTTGAAAACTTGCAACATTACCTACAAGTAAGTAGTGTGTGTCAGAAAAGTATTTATTTCAAAATAATTTTTGAAGGAAAGATTCAAGTAATTTTAAGGAATTCAAAATAATTGTTTCTTTAAAATTTAGCAGATTTCTTAATATTTTCACATGTTCATTTTAAACAAATGACTGTAAATAAGGGATTATTACATTATGGAATGCTTTGGTAAATATACTAAACTGAAATAAGTAATTTTATTTAAATAAGTGATATTTATTTTAATTTAAGCTACCAGGGAAAATATCATACTTTTTGAAATAATATATACTGACCAGTTTTCTGTTCATTATACATTGCGCTCTATGGGAGCTAGCTGTCTGAAAATGAGGAACTATAGATTCCATTGCTGAATCTCCCTGGTCTTAACAAAATGAAAGTAAAAAAAATAGAGGGGGAGGGAGAAGAAAGCCTGTGCATAAAAAGTTAAAATTATGGCCATTTAAAAAAAATAGAATTTGGGTGATCTGAAGTGTATGAATTTAGACAGATTAGTCACAGATCCAAACAGTCCTTTTTAGCCCAATCGGAAACTCTTTTTAAAGAAAATTAATTTAGAGTGAAGATGATTAACCGGTTTTGAAGAAAGTTAACTCAGTCTCAAAGAATTTGGGTGCAGATAGTGAGGAGAGTCCAACCCTCCAGGACCAGTGTCCACGGGTGAGCCAGTAGTGACAGTCTGACCCTGTGTGCACTTCCTTTTTTGGATGCCTTTCAAAGGCCAGCCAAAAGAGGTTTGAGTTTCACATATTGCCCTCCTGGTAGAGTGGCCATTAATGTGGGGATTAAAATTGTCCCATCTACATAAAAAAATAGGTAGCTCTGTGCCCAGAGCACATTATCAAATGTTAGACGTTAGGTCTTCCTAATGGTCTTAGCTGCCCCCTCCTTCTAGGGCCCTAATTTTATAGGATTAGACACCTAGACATTCAATAATTCAAGTTTAAGCTTTATCAAATACAGAATTTAACTCAAGCTATATCAAAAAACAGAATAATTATGTCAATTGACATGATACATATGCTAGAATGAACAAAATAATATATCATCAGGGTCACAAGTTGGGTGAAGCAGGGATTGGACGTGCTTCCCCTTAGCTGAGGCAGGAGGAAATGGTTCAAGCTTTCACAGTCAGTGACCTGAATGTAAGATGACAGTCACCTGCTCATGTTGGACAAGAAGGAATAGTCCATAACAAAAATAAATTGGGGGATCTTTCATGTAAGTGAGTCACCTGTACATCACTGAATAATATTCCAGACTAGTCAAGTATATCCTGAATAGTAGGATAGCTATGTCATCTTGGCATGTGCCCCACTTCAGGTATTCTTTTTTTTTTTTTTGCAATGGAAGATGGTAGACAGCTAAGATAGTAAAGCAGATAGAATTGACTATTCTGTGATGTGCCGCACTAAAAAAGAAAAGAAGAATGTTATTAGAGTATCTGTGGTAACAATAGTGCTGCTGCTACATTATAGAGCGTTTCAAGTTTCATAGAGAAATTTTTAAAGGACTATAAAATAGGGAATTGCAGTAGCCAAGAGGACAATTAACTGAATTTCAATAAAAGCAAAATCAAAGTAAGCCTTTTTTTGGGAGGAGGGAAATATCCATGAGAGGTGATATCAAGACTCAAGGGATGAAGAATGGATCAGTGAAGTTCAAAGGACTTGTGTATAAATCAGATTCAGAGAAATCTGTACCTGATTCAGACTATTAAAAATACTTGTGATTCCACGAGAGAGAGGTCTATATGGATCAGCCCTTTAAAAAAGCAATACCAAGCCTTCTTTGGTAGCTACAAAATGACAGGAGAACCAGAAAATACAGCAAAATAATGTGTCTATGTAATCATTGGAAGTTCCCAAAAAAGGAAGGAATGAAAACCCTGCATAAAATAATTCTTTAAAAAATTTTTTTCTCTTGGTTATTTTTTCTGATACAAGTATAAATAAGATGTCCAGGAATCCTGTTCTAAATTTTATTTTGTGAACAGATTCAGGCAGTCAATAATTATTTCTCTTTTCTGGAAATGGATAAAAATTACTGTTCATCTTAAATAATTAAGCAAGTACATTCTTGTATAATAGTTGTAGTGTCTGGGTCTTTAAAATGATCTTAGATATCATGTATTTTAACTCCTTTAACTCATTTAGAATTTACCTGGTCTTTATTCAAACACTTCCAGTGACTTAGAACTCACTTTACAAGGTAGACCATCCCATTTTTAGACACTGAACAATATTCCTTTAAAAGGCATTTCATCCTGTAATAGAATTGATAAGTAGCCATATAACTTCGACCTCTTACTTTGAACTACTCAGAATAAATCCTGTCAATCTTCTAGTTATACTTCAAATCTCCCTACAAATTTGTCTGGTCACATTTTCCCTATTATTCTAGCACATTTAAATCTTTTGATCTGATTCATCTAGCATATAAATCACTTCTTCCAGTTAGTACCATATGCATATTCAAAAAGGCATTTCTTACATGTCTTTATCCAAGGTGTGACTGAAATGTTGAAAAGGATAGAATCAAGGTCAAAAGCTAAAGATGCACACCATTAGGAGATCTCCCTCTTGGTTGTTAGGGATTCATTGGACATAACATTATTTCAATATCTGTTTGTTTAGTTATGGCTCTGTCCAAATGTACAAAATAATCTGCTGCATAATTATTTGTCATTTGTATGAGTAACTTGCTATAATCCATATACCATCTCTTTACAGGATTTTCCTTTTCTTTCAACCTGTTTTGCATATATGTAAAAGCTTTTTGACTTTGTCACTGTGGGTAACTCTCTAGTATTGGAACTTTAGAGACTAATAGTGACTTGTGGCTCATCAGTAGTAGCATTTGAATCCAGATTTTCATTCTAACTCCAAATCAAGCATTCTTTTTGACAGCCACAATGCTTTTGGCAAATGATAATTACATTGTCAGTATGCATACAATTTTTTTATTTTTTATTTTTGGCTTTGCTCACTATTCTTTATAAAAGGGGTAGGATAGGTGGACTACCAACTACTGGGCCTTCTACTTTGTTTCTCTGCTACCAAAAAATGCCCTGCTATAAATATTTTGGTGTATTTAGAGACTATCTTTTTTATTAGTGAGTTGGGATATATTCCTAGTAGAGGAACTCCAGTCAGGAGTATGGAAATTTTAAACAGTTCATTTGCACAGTTCCAAATTGTAGATCAATTCACATAGCTTCACCAACGATAAAGTTAGTGTGACCATCTTTCTATAATACCTTGAACACTGACTATTACTCATCTTTTGTTATCTTTGCCAATTTATTATGTGTGAATTGAAACCTCAGGGTTGTTTTGATTTTCATTTCTCTTATTAGTGATTTTGAAGAATTATTTCATGTAGTCATTAATAGCTTGCAGTTCTTTTAAAAAGTGTGTCTATTGTGTGAGCACTTCTGTAATGAAGAGTACTTTTTGTTTTTATTTATTTCTGTCAGTTGTCCATATGTTTTACATATCAAACCCTTATCAGAGATGATTGTTTTTCTAAATATTATCCTAGATGTGTTAATTTTATTTGTGTAAAAGCTTTTCAATTTCATAGAATCAAAATTATCTGTATAATTAGCAATTACCACTAACAATCATATAGTTAAAAATGCATCTTATAATTATAAAAGGTAAATGATTTTTTCTTCTCCTTATTTTTTATTATAGTATAACTACTAATGAATCTGTTTAGGCCATTTTGTGGAATATGGTATAAAATATTGTTCTTGTCTACTACTTTTATAGCAGTTTTTATGAAATAGGGAATTCTTTCCTAGGTAAGGGTTTAGGGGTTCCTAATATTCTTGGTTATTGAGTTCAGTAATTTCTAGTTTATCTGTTCTATTGACCTACTTTTCTAGAAAATCATTAAAATTAAAAAAAAATTTCCTACATGTGATCGGTGGTCAGAAAAATAAATAGCTATTTTCAGGATTAAAAAAAAATCAATAGACTCTGATTTGCAACTCAACATTTTATAAATCTTTTTAATACTATATTATCACTATATTAATGATATATTAATGGATGGTAATCATGATATTGAATTACCATGTATTAAGGAATAATGATCATTTTTAGTATAGGTAAAAAACTGAATAGTTATGATACTTTATGTGTGTAGGGGATTTCCTATGTGAACATAAGGAGACTTATTTAAGCCTGAGAATATTGAAGTAAGAGGCTTTTCTATGCTGCACAGCCAGTTTATAAAGTAAGCAGAATTTGAAGGCATGTCTTCTTGACTCCGAACTGACCTTTTAATTGCCCCTAGTGATATTTTATATACTAAAATTGATTAAATAGCTATTATTAAGTAGTTATTTTATTGATATGTAGTAAAAAAATAAAGTTTAGTCATTTAGCTGAAAAGTTTGAGATCATTTTTTTGTTTTGTTTTTGTAAGACAATCAGGGTTAAATGACTTGCCCAGGGTCACACAGCTAGTACATATCAAGTGCATGAGGCAGAATTTGAACTCAGGTCCTCCTGACTCAAGGGCCAGTGCTGGATCTACTGTGCCTTCTAGCTGATCCATGTGAAATCATTTTAAAGCAAGTTCTATAATGGTTTTAGAATTTAATTCCCAATAAACCTGACTTGGTTTTTCCAGACTAGGGTTTATTTTTGTTTCCCATTGAAGACAGAATTGAGGAAGGTAACTTCTTGATAAAAATTTACAGTAAGATAGATAGATAGATAGAAATATAGAGATATATCTATATATATGCTAAGCTATTGTTTGTCTATATCTAAATAATTGAAAATAATTGAAAAAGCTTAACCAGTTTATATATATATATATATATATATATATATGCATATATATGTATGTGTGTGTGTGTATATATATATATATATATATATATATATGTATACATTATATAATTTTTTTTTTCCCTCAGAAGAGCTATCATTTGCAAAAGATATTTAAAGTTGAAGTCAAGGTCAAACACTGTGTTTTTTTGCCTTGCTGATTAGGAAGATATAAAAGCCAGATGATCTCTACAAGTGCTAAAGTGGGCCAGACTAGTAAGGCAGACCATTCTGAAAAAGAGTGTAAAAGGAAGCTGGCAGAAAAGGAAATGAGGGAGAGAATTAAGGAAAAAATCAAATAACAATAGGTGAAGTGAGAGGGGAAGAGATAAACAGTAGAGGTAAACAAAGACAAATGGAGTTAATGGAGAAAACATGAAAATGAGTGAAGGAAGTAATTTTGTGGTACCCAAGAGAGACAGAAATTGTAAGGAATGTCATTCATTCATTTAAAACAACATTTAAGTGTCTGCTCTGTGTTAACATACTGTAATTTAAATTCATTGTGTTTTAAGCTATAGTACAAATCATACAACATGCAGCTTCCATCATGCCTGATGGGTACTGCAAAGGAAGGAGAGAAGTGGAAGGGAACTGGAAGAAAGAAAGTAAAATGGATGCCATTGTCCCAAAATGTTTGGGAAGAGACAATTTTAACAGAAACAACGCAGTGTTGATTTAGCCTTGTTACTAGACACCAGTGTTAAGAAAGGACACATTGCTTAAATTCATTACTCCCATTCAAATAAACAGCTGGATAATGCCATACTCTGAATGTGCCTCAATTACAGCAGACAGACACAGTTTTTTTTTTTTTTTACCGGATTTTCAGTGAAAACATCAAAGGATCCAGTTCTCTAGTCCAGTTCTCATGGAAAGAAAAAAATCCTCAATAAACAAAATGCAATTGGATTTCTTGAACAGCATAATTGATTTAGACATGCGTATTTTTAGAAGCAAAAGACAATGTTAACATTTGAAGTTTGAAAGCTAGGTATATGTGGTAGCAATAAATCTGCTGACAATGAAGCTATAGAAAAGCTCCTATGAAGTTTTTAGGAATTTAATTGCTGAGCTTTTTCTTATATACCCAGCACAATTTGATTATTCTGATGAAACTGATTTATATTAGCAGTGCCTATTTGCAAATACTCTCCAAGTAGATAAAAATACTGTTGGTTTTAAGCTGAGTGAGAAGAGATTAACTGTTCTTATGTGCATTAATTCCAAAATTTAGGTTAGAGAAAATCTTTGGTGACTGCTTTCAGTGCCTTTTTTGTTTATAAAGCACCAAGTATTCCCTACAGTTCAGTTGGTTGTTCCTTAGGAGAGACCATTGTTAGAGTACTGCATCCCACCCTAAGTGCACAGAGACCATCACTAGATGCACCAATTTTATTTCAGATCTGCTTTATCTCTCTGTCTCCAAAGTTCTCTCCAAATAAACACATAACCACAGATATTGTTCTAAAGAGGCTTTATGTATCAGGAACAATTAATCAGGTACCATAGCAGCAAGTGAACTGCAGAACCCATTATAGCAGCCAGTGATTTTCTGGCATTGGGATTATAAAGGTGCCTTCCTTCTTAGACACCAGAAAAATACTGTTAATCAGGCCTTTCCTATGGAACTAGGGGAAAAAGCATCTCTGAATGTCTCACCCAAATTGTATTTAGTCTGAAGTAGAGTGGCCACATCTGTCACAGCCACATTTCTGCTGTGGGGTTCTCTTAATCTTTCTGTAGATTAACAGGGGGAAGAAACTAGTGTGAGGTGACCAGACTGCTCACATTTCTCTCAAGGTTGCAGAAATGTTTGCTGCTCTGAACTGAGTCTCCTTTTGTATCTTCTTCCTAGAAACCTCTGCAAACTTGTCCCAGTCATCTATACATACACATCCCAGAGTTTCTTCAAAATATGTGATGCTGTCCATTTTGGAATTGATATACTCCACAAGGACAGTTACATAAGAACAGCCCTCAAAGACAAGATAATCTAATAAAAATCATATAATCACATTTTTTTTAACATGTTTTCTAATTAAGACAAAAACACTTTTGGAAAAGCAATACACCTAATAAAGGAGCCATAAAGCATGTTTATATTTTTTTTTAAAAAGATTTTATTGCCATAATATAACATGAGAATACTTAAACCATTTTAGAAGTACTACTGTGTAGTGTATTGCTAGGAAAAGGCCTGTGAGGATTTGGATAATTAGGCATACTCCTAATAGAGACCCAAAGTTTCATCAGGCAGAGATGTTAGATGGAGCAGGGAGGTGGATGAATGAATGGTTAATAATTTTTAAAAGGGGGTGGGTTTTACGTAGATTGGTCATTAGTTTTTGTAGTTGAATTACAACAATGGTTTTTCATGCCATAGGCTATGGTTAGAGTCCATACTAAAACTAATATGGAAATGATGCTTGTTTTTATATTGTCCTTGTTATTAATTTTTGGGTTTGTTGCTTTTGCTTCTAAGCTTTCTCCTGTATATGGGGGTTTAAATCTTGTGGTTAGTGGGGGTTTGGGTTGTGCGATTGTTGTGAGTTTAAATAGCACGTTTTTGGAGTTAATTGTATTTTTGATCTATTTGGGAGGAATATTAGTAGTGTTTGGTTATACTGCTGCTATGGCTATTGAGGAGTACCCTGAGAGCTGAGTGGGCAATATGGTGGTTTTTAGTATGTTGTTGCTTACTTTGTTAATGGAGATAATTTGATTTATGGTGTCAGGTGAGGTTGAGGTGGTTATAGCCGTGGCGTTATTTGATTCGTTGGGTAACTATTGTGTAGGTCAGGATTGAAATGGGGTGTCTTTATTGTACGGTTGTGGGGGCTGGGCAATAGTATTGTTAGGTTGGATCTTATTTATTACTATCTTAGTAGTTTTGGAAGTTATTCGTGGTCTATAGTTATACTAAATATATATAATACTTTACAGTCTTATTACTTGCCTGTAAATTGTGAGAGATTAAGGTGGGATTTAGACCCAGGTCTATGGGACTCAGAAATCAGCTCTCTGTCCAACTCTCCAAGTTGCTGGCTGTGGAACAATGGAAAGAGAAACAGCACTTGAAGCCTTAGCTTTAAATCCCTTCCCTGTTTTTGTGTTAGAAGAAAGAAAAAGTGAATTTCTTCAATGGACATAAATATTTCATGTAACATGATGACAATGTTCAGGACCTTTAATAAAGACAGTAACTTTTCCAACAAGTAATGTTTGCAAAAATGGGAAAGCAGCATGTTTGAAAAACTCATGTGATTGCAATAAAAATCAATTTTAAAAACATTCTAGTTGGATCAGACGATTTAGAGCTAGAGGGAACTTTAAAAACTACTCTAGCATTTTCATTTTGACAAATGAGTAAACTAAGACCCCAAACATGAGAGCCACGCTTTGTAACTGCTGAAATATTCTTTTTAAAAAAATTTTGGGATAAAGTGTTTAACTGCTTAACTTGAGAAAAATTAAAACATTTTTATTGGAAGCATAAGTAAGACAGTGTATAGTAGGAAATCTGTAATAACAGAGAAACTAAGGCAAGACAGAGATTGGTTTTTCATCTTTAATGTGTAGAGTTTCAGGCTAGCTGTGTGTAATGAGCTCTTGTCCAAAGCATTCAGAGGAACTGAGGCAGGGAACTTATATAGGGCTTTAGCTAACTAGGGTTTGCAAACAGAATATATAACATTTGTATACTCTTACAATCTTATAGAGGAAACAACGGTAGATAAGGTGGACAGACAAACATAATTCCAGGAAAGAATCTCATAACTTAATCCTGACAGGATAGGGGTCAAGATAAGAAGGTTGAGGGCAGGAGACAGCAAGGTGAGGGGCAATACTCAAATGGAGGGGGAATTATCCTAGCAAGGATCAAGATAATGTACCTGGAGTTTATGATTCAATGGTATGTAAAGGCAATTGGACCTCCAAGGTTTTTCCTGAGTCAATGCTCCCAGTCCTAATGGCAAGGAAGTGGGATATAGCCATAATAATTTTATTCAGGGTTCAAACATATTTCCTATGAGTTAATATATAGGGTTCAGCACAACAAATCCATCCCAGGAAATTTTCCACTTTCAATTCTAAGATATTTTAGCACTTAAAATTTCTATCTGGAAGCTCTTCTCTATTAGTTACCCAGATTACTGCAGCAGTTTATGATTATTCCTTCCATGAGACTTGAGTTTTTAGTTTCAGGAAACTAAGCCAATCAGATGTCAGCTGAAGTTCAACACCATTTTGGTGAGAAGGAAATGGAATGCCAGACTGCTGAAGAGTAGTGGGGTTTGATCCAGCTCAAGTCAGAAATGGTACAAATCCACATTCCTGAATCAGGTAATGGTGGGATCAGGCCTATGAGCTTCTATTTCACATCTAGCCTTGGCAAGAGAAGGAGCACGGTCTTAAAGGAGGTAAAAGTAATACTTCAAATTGTTAAAAACAACAAAAAACAAGAACTCTCAGTTTTGGAGACCTTTTTGGCAAGAAAAGCATACTGATAGACTTTTAGTGTAATAATCATTCTAGATAGATATCCAAGAACAATCATTAAACTGTTCATGGATTTTAAAACTCTTGTTCCACTATTTCCTTTTGGTCTAATTAAGTCAATGATAAAAATGAAGGTCAAGTATGAACAAATGTATTCATTATAGCACACTGTGCTAACAAAGACCTGAAAACTGGTGCAAAGAATGCCATGGAGTATTAGCATATATGGTAAGAAATGACAGATGGAAGAATTAAGAGAACCATGGGGAAGATGTGGAAGAATTGATGCAGAATGAAACAGAACTATGAGCAATATTATAAATAAGAATACTATGAATCATTCACTAAATGGAGGCCAAACTCTGAATAACTGAAAAACCAGTGATAGCTCCCTTAAATATTCTTACCTTCTGAAGACACAGAGGCAATGGGAAATCATATACAGATTGTTGCTTATATGATCAGATGTAGTAATTATAAGGATTTTTTTGGCAATGATTTTTATTTGTTTCAAATTTGGGAAGGGGATCTTCTCTCTCCCTCAGGCAATTGGGGTTTAGTGACTTGCCCAGCGTCACACAGCTAGTAAGTGTTGTGTCTGAGATCACATTTGAACTCCTGACTTCAGACTCTATCTACTGGACCATCTAGTTTCCCAGAGTATCATTTTCAGAAATGATTGTAATACATAGAAAAAAAGCATCCATAAAGCCTATTTTAAAAATATGTTGCTTCTTCCCAGAGTATTGATGGATTGTAGATAAGAAATGAAACTTATTTTCAGATTACTTCCCCCCATTCCCCAATCAATGCATAAATTTGTTTTACTTAATTAAACTTACCTATTACAAGGGAGAGCTTTTATTCAATTGGACAAGAATTAGGAGAAAAAAAAATGTAGTGATGAAGAAAAGAAAAAAGTGTCAATAAAGCATTTAAAAATACATAAAAGAGAACAGAAGGAAGTTCAGAAGGGGACAAAGGTAAATCAGGGTAGTACTGATGTTACTTTGTTAAATTTAAAACTTATTTTAAAAAAAAAGTCTGTGATAGGAGAGAGTCATAGTTTCCTTTACAATTTTTTCACTTCTCTTTATTTGGGAATGTTTATTTTCTATTGAGTTTTGTCAGATTTATAAATTTTTAAAAAGAAATGCTTCCTCATCTTCACTTCCTTTCTTCTCTTTGTAATTTTTTAATTTCACAATCCAAAAGCAATATTGAAATCCTCTATCCATTCAAAATTTTATTTTAGAAATTAAGAATGGGCATTAGAAATTAAGCCCATTTTTAGAAATAATTGTATGATCTACTTGTTTTAAAGAAAATATTATTTGAGATAGGAATATTTAATGTTCCAGAACTGAAACATTTTGCATGGAAAAAAAAAAAATCTCTTTTCACTTCAATACATCAGGCAAAGAAACACATGTTTCTGTGAACACTTCTGAAAGTATTTTAAGTATTATTTTTTCTTTTTTTTCCCCCACCCTATTACAGCCATCCCCTGTCTTTTTCCTTCTTCATCATTTTTCCTCTCAGGAGATAAAAATCTCATAGTTTTTCATCTATCCAGAAAAACTGCATTTAATTCTGGTTCCTTTAGTCAAGGGGGGGAGAAATGTTGTTTAAGAATTCATCCAATTCATTTTACTGCAAGGAGTTCATATTCCTCATAGCATCAAATTCTCTAATTCAGAAGTAGAGACATGATGGGGTTATAATGGCCCTTACACACAATTCTCCATTAAATAATTCCCAAGAATCATTTTTTAATGATTATAGTTTCTTCTCCAAATTTAAATGATATACTTTGGGCATTAACTCATATTAAGACAATTGGGACAAAATGTACTTTTTAACTAGTTAAAATGATAATTTAAAAAGTTATCTAACAACTACTCATGCAACATTTTAAAGAAAAAATGACATATATAAAGCATATTTTAAAGTGACTAATTATAAAACATTTTCTAATTTTAATTAGTTCATATTGAAATTCAAAAGGGAGGTAACTTAGTTTACTTCAAAAGCCACTTTCTAAATAAGAGGCATTAGCTGGGAACAGTACTACATTAATAGGCCCTACCCAAAGCTAGATTCTGCATACAAAACACTTGTTCATGTTTTCCTTGAATTGGTTTGATTGGGCTCAATATTACATTTATAGTGAATGAGCTCTGTCTGATTTTTGGCAAGAATCAGAGAATGCTGATATGTGTCGTCATGAATAGTAGAACATCGAAAGGCTTAAATGTTCTGGCACAAGCCCTGTCTCAGTATGATGAGTTAAACCCAGACATTATTCAATGAGAAGGCCCTGTGTCCTTTTGGAAATTAAATCTTGGCCAGTAGATATTAGATCTGTGTACACACATTGAATTTCTTTGTTTTCTAGCTGTGGAAGTCCATTTATAATCAAATATGTAAAGCAAAGTTCTAAAGAGGTTCTTGAATAGTTCCTTCTTTGACCATGCTCTGAAACAAATGGTTGATGTAAGGGTGACATAGTTTTTTCCCTTTTATTTGAAAACAGACACATTAAAGGACCTAAGAATAAATTTCTCCAACTAGTTCTGATTGTGAAAGTGAATATAGAAGTTAATAGGGTCTTTCCTTATGTCTTTCTGGGCATGTAGTAATGAAACAAAATTTATTAAAATGTTCGTTTTGGGTATCTATATTCCTTCATGCATTTTTAGGACTGTCTATTTTTATCCCAGAATGAATAAATCTCAAGTCAAAAGAATTCATTTGATGTTGCATAAGTGCTTACTCAATGGAAGCAAAAAGGGAAAGTGACATTCTTGAAGTTATTCCAGACCTCAAGTAGCATTATTGTTTTGTTTAACCTTTTTTTGATCTTCTTCACTTATTATATTTTCTTGATTTTTTTCATCTATTAAACATACCTTTGCATTGTTACTGAAGAAACCTCATATTTTAATTATAGGAAGTTAGATTTATGGAATAATAAGTCAAAATTTTTTCATGTCTCAAGTATCCTGTTTTCTGAGATAACTTGTCCTTCCAATTCATCTAGCTATTGCAGTCAAATTACTAAAGGAAAATATTGATTACATTATTGCTCTCTAAAAACTTTCAGTAGATACACATTGCTTTGCTACTATAATGCCAAGAAATGAGAAATTTAAATAAGGATGGAAACACTGTTTCTAAATGATAAAAATGACTTTTTTTTCCTAAAGAAATTTTTTAAAAATACACTTTTAGCAATTAATCTTTTGAACATCAACCATGCTTTCATTTGCCTAGCTTCATGAACCTTTTTCATGATAACTTTTCAACTCTTAAAATCACTTATGTGTTTGAGTTGAGTTCTGGGACAAAATAGTAACTCTGTGAATGGCTCCTATATGTGGCAAGTAGGTGATATAGAGGATAGAGCATTGGACTTCAAAGCAGGAAGATCCAAATATCAAATCTAGCCTTGGACACTGACTAATTGTATGGCCCTGGGAAAAATCACCTTAACCTCTCTTTATTTCAGTTTCTTCATCTATAAAATGAGAAAAATAATAGTGCCTTCATCCTGGAGTTGTCATGAAGGTAAAACAAGATATTTGTGAAGTAGTTTGCAAGCCTTAAATTGTGATATACATGCTATAATTATATATATATTTTAATCCATGCTAGTGGGGTTCCAATGAAGTAGCACATTCAAGTGTCAGAGGAAATGTAAACATTAAATAGATGTTGATGGCTACCAAGTAAAATGATCTAGGTTAATTCTTAGACCTTTTCCTGCTTATGTTACTTCATTCCATGCAACATTATAATTATAAAACTGTTAATGAAAAAGAATTTATAACCTATTTTTATTTTTTTGTTGTGAAAATACTAAATCAGACATTAAATTTTCTCTGAGACTTTAGACAGTTTTATTTGAGATATAAATGGTAGCTATAAATTTATGGCTAATTAATTCAAAACAAAAATTAGAAGAAATTAAATACTCAATGTTCAAAATAGTATTTCAGTATTTTATGTGACTTTTTTTTTTTTTTGAATGAGGTAATCAGTGTTAAGGGATTTTCCCAAAGTCACATAACTAGAAAGTATCAGGTATCTGAGGTCAAATTTGAACTCAGGTCCTATTGATCTTAGGACCAATTCTGTATTCACTGAGCCACCTAGCTGTCCCTGTGATTTTTTTTTTTTTTGGTAGTTTAAGAAGCAAATAGTTTTTTGTTTTTTTTGTTTTTTTGTTTTTTTGGCCATATCTAGGCATATTGGTTTATTAAAGTGTACAATAGCTAGTTTAAAAACATTGTCAAATATGTGCTTGCCCTTGGAAACATTTACTAATTTTGGCCAAATGCTGATCTCAGAGTTTTAGATGTTTAAAGTTGGACTATTTGTCCACATTATAGTTTCTCATTTCTCCTTAGATATGCCCATGAAATTGAAGTACTGTATATGAAAAGAGTAATTGATGACAGGAAATCAGATAGAAGTTTTCAATTTTATAAGAGTGAATAATTGGTAACTTTTGCCTAAATGTCCTTTGTATAGTTTTGAAGGGAGTTTTGAAGGAAGAAGGGAAAAAAAGTCTTTGGTACTCCATTCTCCTTTGGGGATACTCTTTTTTTTTCTTTGAGTATCCTTGTTGTCTAGCATCCATCTTCTGGAGATTAGTCCATTTGTTATATTCCTTGATTCTTAGGCTCCCCTCTGCCCTCCTTGATTAATGTACCTGGTTCTGACTGGCAGTTTTGGGTGTGTTGCTACTATATGATCACTTCTAAGCCTCCCATCAGAATTTTCTCTGTAACTCATTCCCTCAGGGCCAACATCCAAAGTGATGATTTGCTTAATGCAGTAGACTCATTTTTAGCACATTGCCAAATACCTTATAGTACCCCTCCAATCACCATATGTAGGCCCTTAGGGATGGCTTTGCTTCTACATAATAGCCTTGGCCTATTTCATAAGAATTGTGCATAAGCTAATTATTTAATATTTTCTCATTAAAAAAATCAGTCCTTTACTAATTCAGATATGAACTTTTCATGCTTATGTTGGTTGCTACTTATAGGCTTGCTATTTTAAGAAAGAAGATAGAATATTTTTGTAATATAGTTATTATTTACATTTTAAAATTTCCTTAATCTTCCAAGATTGCAAACAAAAATATATTTTTTAAAACTCTGAATATATGGCTCAGAAAATAATTCATGCTGCTTAAAGCAACTAAACTTTTTGCTTCTTTGAAATTGTAACGCTTTGGAGAACAATTTTATTTTTATGTTTTAAAAGCTATATTTTGGACTAGAGATATTCAGTCCAGCTGAATGCTGTACATTCAGCACTGATTTTTACCTTAAGTAATTAGCTTTATTTTATTTCAAGAAAAACAGATTGCCTTATAAAATTCTTTAGTTTCTTATTCATAGGATTAAATCTCTTATCATCAGAGTCCTGATACATAAATAAGAAAGTAGACATGCATGAATGATAATAGTTTATCAGGACCATATGTTAGAAATTTGTACTAATAGAGCCTTGGGCACAAAGAAGTATATGTAACCAAGGTGGAAAGATTTGCATTTAGATCCCAGCTTCTCCCAAAATATGTCAGTATAGTTATAATATTGTCATCAAATCTCAGATCAGTCCTAATCTTCTGAATAAAATATTAACTATATTAGTCATTTAATTTCTTGAACTTATATTAATAAATGTTGAAGTGTGCATAGAAGGAATCTCCTAAAGTGGTTTGATAATTCACTATAATAATTGCTAGGATATGTGAAATTTGTTCCAGACTAAATAAATAACTAGTTGTTACTGTTCTGAATAGTTTTATTATCTATTCATTCCATGTGATCTTGAGTAAGTCCTTCAGCTTCCCAGTTTCTTAAAACTAGGAATGTCTATTATTTACTGTTGCTTATAAAGTTACACGAGATTACATATTACATCAATAATTTCTCAGTAGCAAGTGAATATATTTTTAAAACTTCATTTCATTTAACGATTTATGTGACAGTTTTTGAAGCTATTCCCTTATTAATTATATGAATAGAAAACCACTTCAGAAGAGTGAGAGATTATCAGTTAAAAAAGATAATTTTTATGAATATGCTGTTGTAATTATGGATAGTTTTGAGTAATTCATAAATAATGGGTATATGCCATATAGTATTGCTTTCTGGGAAGGATCACTATTTTGCATCATTTTCCTCATCAGTTCAGATAAAATGCCTTGGAATGTTTTAGAATTAAAAACAGTTTTCAGATTTTATCTACTACTACTTAATTATAATTCTGTATATAATAATTAAGCCCACTGGGAAGTTAAGATATGAAAATTTTGGAGACAAAGTCCTTTTTAGAATTTGGAGGGAGTGCATACATGTGTGTATATGTACATATATATTAATTACATAAAAGCAAATGGCACTACCTTTCCTTTGAAAAACAAGCTAAGTATGTTATCAATTTTATGATAGTGATTCATATTTTATTGAACCATTAAAGATTTCTAATAATATGAGAGAAACCTTAGATGTTTTATGATGAATATGTGATATATTTATATGATTAAAATTGGAAGTGAAAGTATCTCACATTCTTTAAAACTTAGTTTGGAAAAAACAGGAGTTTTTTGTATTATTCCAATTTGTTGGGGCTTTTTTTTTTTTTAATCATGTAGTTCCTTAAATTGAAGAGTAAATTTTATCAATGTATTATACATATAACATGATATATAACTAGTTTTGTAATTTTAATAACATAACTTTGTAACTTGTTTGTATGAGAGAAAATTGCCCTTTTGATTTGCTAGGGTAGTTCTTCATTAACTAACTAGTTTCAAGATACTCAATTTGTACAAAACAGTGACTGAAAAATAGAATACCTCTTAGTTGCTGCCAAAAGTCACAAGAGACCAAGGGAATAAGGATTTTATTAAGCACTTATTATGTACAGGTACTGTTAAGCACTTTACAAATATTATCACATTTCATCTGGCACATATTGGGTGCTTAATAAATAATTATTAAATTGAATTAAACCCAACCCCAAGAGGTAGGTGCTATAATTGTCTCCATTTTACAGTTGAGGAAACTGAGGTAGTCAGAAGTTAGTAACTTGTCCATGATCACACAAAGCTATTAAGTGTCCAAGATCCCATTTCATCTCAGAACTTCCTGATACCATCTAAGTGCATTAGCAGATTCATTTTTGTGACTTTCATTGTGGGAAGATAGACATACATAATAATTTATCTAAGTTCTAGTAGTTATACTAAGATCTATTTTAGTTTAGATTCCTTATATTTAACTTTTTTGACATTATCACTTGGATAGAGGAAACATCTACTCTTGGAAGTTACTTTATGTAAAATTGTATTGCTTGTTGGAATTAAAGATACTTATTCAGATGTTAATACTACAATTAAATTACTTAGTGTTAGGCCCAATTTTAATTTTAAACCATGTCTATCATTTAGAGTTGTGTGATTATGGCTTATGCAAACTGTGCAGTGCAAAAGTTGAATTTGTATACCATAGATGAAGGAATAGATAATGCACCCATTAATATTTCCAGCATAACAATAATTTGTTCTATCTCTAAAATTCTGTGTGTGATTTAATAATCCTCCTTTTAAAAATCAACATTTCTTTTAAATTATCATGCATGTATGCTAGACCTTAAAATTAAGTATTAAGATAAAACACAACTGCATTTAACGATTTTAGTCTAATTTTGTTGGCTTCAAACAAGTCTACTCACTTGACTTTGAGGTTTGCATATAATCAATGCAGATCAAAGTATATTAAAATCACTAAATAAAAAGATGCTAAAAGTTGCCAGTATAGAACTGTGAATTTGAATGAATAGTTTAAAAAAAAAAAAAAGAAAGAAAAAGAAAGAAAGAAAGAAAGAAAAAGACTTGCAAGTAACTAAAAACTTAAATAAATGCTTTCCCCTTTCTGATTCTTTGTGAATACATAGCCATGTAAAATTGCCTTTTCAGCTTTTGGATTCATTTCAATTTGAATTTCTTTTTAGAAATTCAAAGGAAATCTATTTTAGTAATCATTTTAATATTCTGCATTAGTGAGTCTGACTTTTTACAAATTTGTTTTTCTTTTCCTGAGTAAATTTTTGAAAAATGTAGTTGAAAAAAGGATAAGGGATCAAGAACTGAATTTTCCTATAATAACTCAAAATGGCAGCAGCAGCAATTGAATTTTATTTCTTAGGATTGGTTAAAAATGTTATTTGGAGATAAGAAAACAAAGTTTTTTTTTCATTAGTTATCTTGATTTTTGTTAATGAGATCAATATTTTAAATTTTAGCTGACAGTTCTGGTGGAAAGGGGGTTTAAAGGTAAGTTTGTATATACTTTTAATAGACACCCATAGGTATTTCCCTCAGAGAAGAAATTTCCTGGTTTATCTTTCCTTCTATAATTCTCATTGTTTACTTAATTATGACAAATTGGCGAATTCCTAATCTGTCTGTGAAGACTCCCTTCAATGAGATATATTGAAATCTATTCTTACCTTGTGTTCTCATGAGACCTCATGCTTATGTCATGTTTTTCATAAATCCTCCACAAGAAATCTGAGCAAGTTATATAAGTATTCTTTATAAATTCTCCACTCATACCCAAGATAAAGGAATTTTCAAAGATACATTAATGTAGAGTTACCAAATATTTATATCAGGCCATATTTTCTGGCCTGATAGTTTCCCTTTCTTCTCTGACATATATTGATTGACATCTATTTTTCATCTCAATTATTATGATAGATGAACAAATGAATTAATAAATCAATGAAAAAGTATTTGTTAAATCCTTATCATGTGCAAATCAGTATGCTAAGCTATAGTTAGGAAAAAAGGGAAGAGAAAAAGAAGATTTGAAAAGAACCCTGCCAGAAGGCTTAAACTCAATCTTGAAAGGAAAATGGTTCAAAGGTAAGAAAGGAGAACATTCTAAGAATGAGGTTAGGAGGCTTCAACGTAATAGAAATGAAATAGTAATTAAGTGGGTTAGAACATATGGGAGGGGAACAAAGTTTGAGATTTAAGAGGCTTTAAATGCTAAACACAATATATGATTCATATGAATTTTGTCACGATTTTTTTTCTAGGTCTACAAAATAATTTCTTGGCATTTTAGACTATCAAATAAATGATGGGTACAATAATGAATAAATAAATGAATTTAGGTACAATTGTCATTTTTATTATATTGACTCAAGACTACTCATGAATAAATAACATTTCTCTAGTTATTAACATCTGTATTTGTGTGAAAATTTTTTGTAATTGTGGCATTTTTTTTTTTTTTTTAAGAAAATTATCTTCATTAGGTCTTTGCTCTAATAATCAGGAAGACTCGGGAAAATAATGTGAAGAGGCGTTTATTTTAACATCCTAGGCAGAGGTGAATTGAATGTGTCCCAGGCCCCAAGCTTAAGCTGCAAATCCCCTTATTTTAGAAAGGATATGGACTGATGTTGTAGCATCATAATCAAGTGTACAATGCAGTTTGGATATGGATTTCTAAAGGGGATCAAAGAATCTGTGACTGTTCTTTGCTATACTTGGCTTGACAAAAGAGATCTGTCACATATATATCTAAGCTACATGAAACTGTCACAGTTCCTGGGTATGTCTTAGCAACTATATTCCCAATAATTTTATGTCTGCTATTATTTTAAATATATTTTATTTTTGTATCTCTTCCTGCTTTATTTGTTTTGGCAATACATAGAAATTCAGCTGATAGATACGTGTTTATTTTGTATCTTGAGACTTTGGTAAAGTTCTTAATGGTATCACTTAAGTTTTTTAGAGGATTCTTTAGGATTCTTTAATGATACCATCATATCATCAGCAAAGAATGAGTTTTGTTTCTTTGTTGCCTGTTTTTATTCCTTCAATTTCTTTTTCTTGTCTTCTTGTCACAACTAGCATTTATAATTCAGTATTGAATAATGATAATGATAATATTGGATATCTTTGAGTTGTCCCAAACTGATCAGGAATGTTTCTAGTTTATCCCCATCACAGACAATGCTTTTTAGTAAATATTACTTATTTAATAAATTCTCCATTTATTCCTGTGCTTTCTAGTGTTTTTTAATAGGAATGGATATTATATTTTGTCAAAATCTTTCCCTACATCTATTGATATAATCATGTGATTTTTGTTATTATTATTGATATGGACAGTTACGCTCATAATTTTCCTAATATTGATAATATTTCCCAAAAGTTTTAGGAAAAGTTTTCTCCAAAGAGACTTGGAGAAAATTGAATGGAAATATAAGGGAATATACCTATTTCTTGGCTATACATGGCACATCATAAAAACTGGTCGCTTATTATATTATAAAAACTTCAAAAACAAATGCAGAAAAGTAGAAGTATTAAATGTATCCTTTTGGTACTATAATGTAATAAAATTACTACATTCACTAATGAACTGTACATGTAAGATATATTTTACAGGTTGAGATTGGGAAGAGTTGAGAATAGCCAGGACAATATTGATGGCCTAGAAAAGCACAGGGGAATGTTAAATGATAAAAGATCATGATCAGAAGAGTGAATTTTTGATTTTATTAATATAGAGGTAGAATATTTATTGAGTGATGGCAAAATCAAGGATCATCTTTGTAATTGAGATGGAGTGAAGTTGTAGGTCATGACTATTGAGTAGTCTGTGAAACTGAGAAGCCTAACCCCCCTCATTTTACAGATAAGGAAACTGAAGCCCAACAAGGTAAAGGGAATTCTCTAAGGTCATACACTAGTAAATATGAGACTTAAACCCAAATTTTAATTATGACATATCTCAGGGCTAATGTTTGAATGGCCTAATATCCAAGCAGCCATGCCAGCCAGTCAAGGTATTTCTGTTTTTGTCCTGTGCTATGTGAATTGAGACAATAAAGGACTCTTTTTTTCTTTACTTGTAAAATGAAAGGGTTAAAAGATCAGTGACAGGAAAAATTATGGTACAGAAACATAATAGAATATTATTGTGTTTTCAAAGAGCATTTGAAGAATACAGAGAAATATAGGAAGTAATACAGAATGAAGAAATCAAAATAAGAACAATATATATTGATTATAATTATGTAAAACAAGAATTATAGAAATTTAAAAATACACACAAGAAAAAGAAATCATATGGGGATATAAAAGCAAATAGGTCTTTTATTGTTAATGTTTAAAATCTTGCTTTAAAAATTCAAATAATGTAGTTTTCTACAATATCTTTTATTTATTTGAATACTTGATTTTATTGATGTTTAATAAAATTATAATTATTTATAATTAATAAAAATAAAATGATAAGTTTGAATTGATAAG
The DNA here is from genome assembly GCF_902635505.1 of Sarcophilus harrisii. Taxonomy (NCBI): domain Eukaryota; kingdom Metazoa; phylum Chordata; class Mammalia; order Dasyuromorphia; family Dasyuridae; genus Sarcophilus; species Sarcophilus harrisii. Next base: position 203,419,250 of record NC_045426.1, read on the forward strand.
TTAAGTGATTTAATTTATAACTTATAACTGATTTCTTAAGTGCTTTGCAGCTCTAATTGTGAGTCTGGATTTTGGAATCTGCAGATCTGAAAATATATTTAATTTCGACTGGTTTTCTCAAATGTAGTAACTGAGATCAAATATAAAATTTTATATTTGACATTCAAAACTTTTTATAGCTTGTTCCCTCCCCCTACCTTTCCAATCTTCTTATATTTTAAACCTTTCCATGTACTCTGTGATCCAGTGACATACCAATTTTTTTGATGTTCCAGGAACAAGCTCCTGGCATTTTCACTAGCTGTCCTTCATACCTAAAATCCTCTCTCTCTTTTTTGCTATCTTCTGGTTTTCTTAGCTTCTTTCAGTCCTAACTAAAATCCTGTCTTTTACAGGAATCATTTCATGATCTTCCCGTTTTCATTTATTAATTCAAGAACAATTCCTCATTTCTGGTTCACACAGTACATATCTTAATTTGTACACAGCTGTTTGTATATTGTCTCCCCTATTATTAGATTGTAAGCTTCTTGAGAACAGGAACTGGCTGTCTTTTGCCTTTCTTTGTATCTCCAGCACTTAGCACTGGATCTAGAACATAATAAAAGCTTAATGAATGTTTAATTTATTAATTACTTAAGTGATATGTTAAATAGTAATCATGCATTTGTGGTGTTATGAAAATGTAATCACATTGATTATGGGCTTATGCCAAAAACAATATCAGGATTTTTTTTAAAGGTCCAAAGTTCTAGAACTAAATATGATTCAATAATGGTGGATAAATATTAAAACTAAAAAGATGAATGAGAAAATTCATAAATTAGGGAGAATTAGGGATGAAGACCAGGTAATAAATATTTACATAGTGTCTTTTAGATACCAGATTCTGTGCCTTTACAAGTATTGTCTCATTTAATCTTCATAATAATGTTGCAAAGTAAATGGTGTTATTATCCCAATTTAGAGTTGAGGAAATTGAGGCAAGAAGAGGTTAAGTGAGTTGCTCAGTGAATTGCTAATTTATGTACGTGTGAAATGGGGTCAGGCATGCCTAGTTCTTTGGCAAGAATAAGACCCCCAAGGTCACATAGCCACCAATGTCTGAATGCAAGTCTTCCTTACTGTAGGTCTAGTGCTTTATCTAGTATTTGCTGCCCAGTGTAATATTCTAATATGAAATACAGAAAAAGACCTTCATATTTAGGAAATTTACAAGCTATTTTTGCTTATGATATTTTAATGTCTAGAAAGTAAGTTCTTTGAAGGTAGAGATTGTTTAACAGAATCCCAAATTTGAAGTGATGATTGTAGAGGTTAAATAATCTACCTCTTCCTTTTATAAATTAAGAAACTGAGGCAGGGTGGAGGGAGAACAGAGTGGGGGATTGTGTATAATTTACCTAAAATCACACAGGTATAAAGTAAAAGAAATTTGGATCCTCTAACTCGTCTAGCATTCTTAACTGTATCAAAAGATGCCTTTTCATTTTGTCTTTGTATTAGGGCTTATCATAATGTTTAGCATATATTCCCCTTGATTATTTAAAACTTGAAATGGATTCATTTGAATTTCAACTATTTGTCCTGATCCCCTACTAGTGGCATAATTATGTTTCATCTGAGGATAACAGAAGAAAAAGAATCAAGTAGAATTAAGTTCAGTATAAGCACATTTTGTGGGGTTTTTTTATTTGTGATTTTTTTTTTTCAGTTTCAGCCTTAGTACAACAAAACAACAAAGGTAATGAGACATAATGCATTTTCCATAACAACATTAAATAAATAATTGTGGTTTCACTATATAGAAGTTCTGAAGAAAAAGAAGAGCATGTATATTCTGAGTTTTGGGATTAGAAAAGTTCTGACTTTTCTTCAAGGATGGGGTGGTGATGGAAGGAATGTAAATAAAATTGCTTATGCAATTATGATTTTTAGATACTTTATTAGTTTCTTTATGGTATATCAGAATTTAATTTACATATCTCAAAATATTTGTACCTTTGCTAAGTGTCTGAGATTGTGAGTTTTCTGACATTTATTAATTATACCAGATTTTTAGTTTTAATTAGAGAGACTCTTTTGAGACTAAACCTTTTTACCGTTAGGCTGTTTGAAACCTGTGATATAAAAAGGGAGAATTCTTTCAGAACATTATTTACATGATTTTAATTAATGATTATAATCTCCGTGGTCATTTTTGCAAAAAAGCATTTAATCCCCTAAACCAGTTTTCATGATTTTCATTTTGCTAAAACATGTGGGCCCTGCAGACTTATTATCTTCATGTTCAGTTTTTGTTTTTCCCAAATAAAACTTTTCCGAGAATTTTATTTTGTTACTATTCCAAACCCCATTTCATACCTTAGCACCTGTTTCTCCTGCAGAGCAAGCCCATTGGTAGGAAACTAAAGTTTGCATCCTTTTGCCAAGACAGAACATAGCCCTTGGCAAGGTTACCTTTGAAAACAGCTTTTCATGCAGAGACCTTATACCAAAAGCTTGGCTGTTGCCCAGATCTTCTGACTGCCTAATGAAGGGTTGAGTTACTCTGTCTTCTTCATTGCTTGAGGCATGTCTATAGAGGGTTTCTTCTGAGAAAAGGCTCTCTATACAGCATTTTAAACTGCAGTACAAGTTTAACCTTCCTAGAAGAAGGTCAGTGTTAATTTTCATTGATAACAGAAGAAAGGTGATCATCTTGGATAAAACCATACAATGAAAAACAAACAGTAAGTTATCAGCCTGTTATAAAGACTGATTGGGAAACTTTTTCATTTACACAATTATGCTTTTTTTTTTTTTTTAATGAGCTCATAGTTTAAATTCCTATGTATGACTTTAAAGGTCGTTCCTAATTAGGGTTTTATTAGCAGACAAACTGAAACTCTCTATCTATTTTGAATATTAAGAAGTCTTTTATATACATATATATATATATATATATAATAGATAGATATGTAGCTATGTAGATATTTATATAGAGAGAGAGACAGACAGAAACAGATATCGATATTTATATATCTATATAGGTATATATTATATGCTATTAGGCATTTTAGAACACTTGTCAGTCTGCTGTTTTAAACTACAGTTTTATGGTTTCATAACAAGAAAGGATTCTTTGATGCTAAACTTGAGAACCTTCAATACTAATTTGATACTAATAATGTAATACTGGAGAAATGAATTAGAAACCACCTTCCCCAAAAAGGAACTGCCATCATTGTATAATAATACCTCAGATTTTAGTTCAGCTTTTCTAAGGTCTTTTACCTATCATTATCTCATTCGATTCTCATAACAAGATTGCTGGGAGTAAGATCCCCCTTTTGTCAAGGGAGAAACTGAAGCTCCCAAAGTCAGTGCAAGGTTACAGTTTGCACTGTCAGTACTAGAACTCTTGTCTTTTAGCACCTTCTCAAGTGATCATAAGATATGTAGGCCAACTCTTATTTTGTTGAATAGGAAAAATTTTGACAATTGTGAATGCTAGGGTTTGAACTCATCCTCTGAGACTCTAGAACCAGCCTCTTTGGCATAGAGTTGGAGGTGAAAAGGTAGAATTGGAATCCTGCCTTAGACCTTTATCTACTGTGACTCTGGGGGCAAATCATTGAACCTTTCTCAGCCTCACTTTTTTTTAACCTGTAAAATGGAGAAAATAATAGCACCTATTTCACAAGGTTATTGTGAAGCTCAAGGGGGAAAATATATGTAAAAAGATTTTGAAACCTTAAATCTCTATATGAATATGTTGTTATTTCTATTTGACTTACTTGTCACTACATTATACTGCTTTTATATGATCTACCCAGACCATACTCACTACCTGGCACTTTTAACTTTCATGGTGATAACAAAAAAGAAAGAATATCTTTTTGCTGTTTTAAAAATTAAAATAATTATTTTGTCCCTGAAAAAAATACTTTGACTTTTCATTTCTCTTTCTTTGCTTCTTGATCTCCCCTAACTCAGCTTTTGCTTCCTGTGCATGTCTCAGGTGACAGAATGGTTTAGATTTTTACCTAGGATCTTAATTCTTAAATCAGTAGAGAAGCTATAGGTGCGGTGAATATAGAGCTTCTTAAATTGTGGGTTGTGACCCCATATGGGGTCTCTGAACTGAATGTGGAAGTTACAAAATTATTATCAGTGCTTGATTTGTATACCTATTTTATATATCTATATACCTGGTTCAGGTAAAAATTTCTCCTGTGAAAAGGGGTCACAAGTAGAAAAAGTTTAAGAAACCCTGATATTGATGAGATTAGATTCAGGGACCCAAATGATGAGATGAGGGTTCCTAGTGATCAGGGAGTTAAATGATGAGATTAGTTGTAGGTTCGAGGTTCAGGGAACCAAATGAAGAGATTTGGCTCCCCTAAACCCCTTAAGGATTCAGCACAGGGTAGGGAGTTGTGGGAATCTCCCTTCTAGAGGTATAGAGGTCCTTCGTAAAGGAATTTACAAACCCAAAAAGCTAGACTCAAAAAGAAGTTTATTATTGGCACTGGGAAGTTAGCCTTTGCTCTGCATGAATAGAAAGGCTGAATTCCTTAAAGTCTCCAGCAGAGAAATCCCAACAGAGAGGTGTAAAGTCTTATTAGGGAAATAGTTGAGGATAAAGAGAGGGTAACTTTGAAAGAGAATATCATTCCATCAGGCAGAGGTTTGCTGCTGTTCCAGGGATGACATATTAGGTCCTCTGCAAGGAGAAAGTTTAAAATTTGCTCTTTTTATAATAGAAGCCTTAACTACAAGCTGGGATTTTTGCTCTTGAGGGGACTGGGTTTCAGCTTGAGCTGGAATTTGAATAGAATTGAATGAGTCTTTCTAGGTGTGATCTTTAATTCAATGGGAAGCTTAATCAGTAGTGAGTGTTATCAATGGGGGTGGTGCCCCTCTCTCAGGAAAACATAATGAATCTGTTAGGATGTTTCCCTTGGGCAAGGTCCCTTACAGAGGCCGGATTCAAGGAGACTTTCTCCTTGAAGGAGTTTTAGAGAGTTTGGGGGCTCCCTGGTCAATATAGAGTTGTCTTTGGAGGATGAAGATCTATATTAAAAGCCTGCCTCTAAAATATGCTTGTTATGTGACTACAGGCAAGTCACATAGACTGTTAGTGATTTCTCTAAAAGTTTCAGAGAATAATAACTAACATTTATGGAAAGTACTTTAAAAATTTAAGGTGCTAATATTCCTATATTACAGATGAGAAAATTTAGGCTGTGACAAGTCAAATTAAAGAGGACTACCAAAGTATCAACATCAAGGGGTTTTTTAATGGAGACAAGGGGATTGCCATCTGGGGTTATCACACAACACTTGGGTACAAGAGTATTCAGGAGGCACTGGGATGATGGAGTTTAAATATATTTCTGCTGGGAACCAGTCTCATGATGGGGAGAGAAGGTGGTAAGTAATTAACATAACAAAGTTCATAAAAAAGACTAGGAAGGCTTGGGAGTGGAAACATCTAGTCAGAATATGTCAGGCTTTTTTTTTCCTTTTATTTTTTAACTGGTTTCAGTAGTGTTCTTTTAACTGTTTTTGTTTGTTTGTTTTGGTTTTTTAATCAATCTTAGGCAGTTCATAGCTTTGGGTTCCACTAAGGTCAGCTGAATTTGACATTCAGACCAAGGGAGACATTGAGAAGTTTGGTATGCTATTGGACTATGATAGTCACTTTTGTCCTAAGTTTTGCTGAACAAGATAAGAAACCTCTGGAAAAGGAAAATGGTAACAAGGAGGGAAGACAGAAAGGCCTGGAATACTGGTTTAAGGAGGGAGCCCAGACTTATAGGGAACCAATTGAAGAGGTCACCAGTCCACCAAAGGTAGGAGGGATCAGCCTCATCTTTCTAGCTAAGAGTTATGGGTTGGAAGTGATCCACTCTAATGTCTGACAGTCGACAAATTTCATATTGATTCTCAGATATCCCATATCAGATGTCTTGTCTCTGGAAACATCTTCGTTTGGGGTAGCTCTTAAATTCTTAGATATTTCTGCTAAAATCTTTTACAAATCAAATCTTAATATATTTTATTTTGCTTCTTAAACATTACTTCTCCAGTAATCAGTTAAATCCAACTCAAAGCTTTATGCTTATAACATTATTACATTAAATTAAGCATCCATAGTTCACTTAAAATATCAAAGAATTTAAGTTCTTAAAAAGCACTTTGTTGCTTTTATCTTTTTTAGACTCTATACTTAATATAACACTGCCAACAATAAGCTGAAGAATGCTTAAAAATTTTTTTACTCTAGTTATTTAATCTAGCAGTTTGTTCCCCTTAAGAGCTTGAGATGCTGCTAACAACCTAATCTCCTGAATTCTCTCTATATAAACACCTAGACATTAAATAAGTTTTTTAATTGTGCTCAGATAGGCTGGATATTACACTCCCATAGATTACTGCTTTTTTTGCTCTATGCACAAGTATTAATTCCACATTTTATAAGCCTAAGTAAAATTGGAATTCCCTTTGAGATAACAGGTTATTCTCTTTTAGGGATAATCCTTTTATTTTTTAAAAATTTATTTACTTCAGTGAATACAATTAAAAAAAAGAATAGAAAAGGAAAATAGAACAAAACAAAACAGAACATTGTCATGTGCCCAACAGAACATCAGGGAGGATTCAAAATATATAACAATAAATTTCCATTTCATGAGTGTCCATCTTTTCTTTGCTACTTTTAGGTTATTCTTTTGTTCTCTGCAGCATACTGTTTTTTTTTTGTTTTTTTTTTTTTTTTACTTTATTCTTTTTTTCTTCCTTTCTTCCTCCTTCTTTCCCCAAGTGGGCTACAGTTAAACACAGATTTATTTACACACATACATATACACACACACACACACACACAGACATTCATACTCACCCACAGACCCATACATATATGCTTATATTTATATATGTACATACACATTTACCTATATGTAAGCATGCCTCTAAAACAATAGTACCATGGCTGACATATAATGTAAATTTCTCTCTTGATTGAATCTTTAAGTTTGACCTTTGTCTAAGATCAATGATTATTAGCCCTTCTTTTTTTTCTAGTAAATTATATATTTTAGTGTTTATGTATATCTCTTATTTCCTATCCCTGCTAACTCTTCTACTTTTGATTCTGCTCAACTTATCTTGCTGTTACTTAGCCTGTCCCCATCCAAGAATCCCTTTCTTGTCCTCTTACTCCACCCTTTCCTTCTTTCTTGATCCCATGTCCATTTATCTTAGGATCCCCTACTTTATTGCCTTATAGATTTTGAAGAGTATTATACCCTTCACAGTATGTGTTTCCTATTTAACCCATTCCAGGTGTGAATAGGTTTTCAGAACTACAAGCCCTCCTCTTTCCCTCTAATGCCTTTGTATTAGTTCTTCCTCTGCACTTCATTTGTATAACAAAGTTATTATTTTTATCTTTTCCTAGACAGTATTGCTTTTTAGAATCAGATCATACTCAACTCTGCTCATATTTTTCTTTTGAGCGACCCTGTTATTGATATCAATCTTAAACATATACATTTCCATGTAAAAAATAATTTATCCATGTTAAGTTCCTTAAAACTAATCTATGATATTGACTCTTGTATGTTAAGTTTTTTATTAAGTTTGGGTGTGATTGAAAGTCCTAAAATTCTGCAATTTGTTGAATGTTCATTTTTTTTTTCCCATTCAATTTTATGGATAATTTTGTTAGATGTGATATTTTTGGCCACAGACTTAATTCTTTAGTTTACTGGAATATATGATTCTAGGACATGTGATCTTACATTGTGGGTGCTGATAAGTCCTGTACAATTCTAATTATAGCTTCAGTGTATTTGAAAAAAAAAATTTTTTGGCAAAATTTTTTCTTTAATCTGGGATTTCAAAATTTGGCAATAATATACCTTTTTTTTTTCTCCCCCTCCAAAGGCTCTCTGAGATGGTGATTGGTAGATTTTTTTTTCTATTTCTACTTTTCCCTCCTAATCTATCACCCCAGGACAGTTTTCTTGGATTATTTCTTGCATTATTGTATCAAGATTCTTTTATGTAACAGCTTTCAGATAGTCTAGTTATATTTTCTCTTCTTGATCTGTTCTCTAGATTTGTTACTTTTTTATAAGATGATTCACATTCTGTTCTATTTTTTTTTTTTATTCTTTATATTCCATTTTGTAATTTCTTGGTCTCTTATTCCTTTGTAGAACTAGAGAAACTGAGGTGAGTAGAGAAAGACTGATTTAATTTAATTGAGGTTTATCTCTGGCAAACAAACGGGGCTCAGTTTACCAAATCAACTGGGCCCCAAACAATAGGAAGTGAGGATTTATAAAGGCTAAAACTACTAAGGGGAGAGAATTCTGTGGCATAGGCAGGAATTACATTAGCCAGAGGTAGAAAGGTTGAATTCCCCAATTTACTAGGTGGAGACAAAGGAAGGCACACATGACCATAAGGTTTTGCTAGTAAGACTCCTGAAATGTCAGGGTGTACTAAAGGTATAACTTTGAGAAAAAGGGGCCCCAGCTTTCAGGTGTAACTGCCAGGAATGTTTCAGGGAGTTGCGTGTTCCAGGAAATCTTGCCACCATGAGAAGTTTCAAGGGATCCCAGCAGTTTCAAGTGCTCCCTCTCCCAAAAGCTCAGGGGACCACAGGTTTCAAAGTATGAAGGGAGGTTGGGCTTCTGGGTTCAATCCAGTTTTCCCAAACCCAATTTTTCCGGGAGGGTGGCGGTAGATATGGCCTATTATCCAAGATCTAAGAGTTTCATTGGCTTCCCCTTGCCCAATTCTAATTTTCAAAGAATTATTTTCATCTTTAAGGCTCTGTATTTCCTTTTCTAATTGGTTAATTTTTTCATAATCTTGTTTTTCTGGATGGCTTTGTTGTGTTTTGTTTTTAGTTTTTCCTCAATGATTCTCATTTGAATTTTAAAGTTTTTTTGAGTTCATCTATAAATTCTGTCTGGGTAGGGAATCAATGTTACTCTTTGGGGTAGTAAAAGCTTTTTTTTTTTTTTTTTTTAACTTCACTGTACTCCCCTGAAGTTGAACCCTAGGGAGTTTCTAAGGTTGTGATCTTTCTTTACTGGTTCCTTTTTTTTTTTTTTCCCTTTTTAATGAGAAGTATTAGTGTAAGGACTTCTAATAGTGAAATGGGATGGTGGTGCCTCTAGCTTCACTTCAGCTCTCCCTTCAGACCTGGAACCCCAAAACAAAAGCTCCCTCCTAAGTATTGGCAGCCAACAGCATCCCTGCCCCACTGCTTTTGCAGAGTCACTTCTGGTCCAGGGCCATGTCTCTGCAGCATAGTGAGTCCTAGTGTTCCTAATCAGCCATTGTTCCCTCAAAATCTGGGAGTCAGATCCCAATTCCCCACATTGTCCTGGAGTTGAAAGTTCCTGTGGTTGGGGTTAAAGTTTCAGCCAAACTTAGCTAGCCCCAGAGCTCCCACTGACTGCTTTTGTGGAGTAAGCCTGGAAGTGTTTTAACTTCACACTGATTAATCTCTGTCCTGGGATCTTCAGGTCTGGTTTATCCCAAGTCTTTTTTGTTTTTTCACCACTCTATGTTTGCCCTGAGGAACAAATTTGTTTTGTTTGTGGGGAAAATCTGGAGAACTTAAAAACTACTCTATCTTCTCAGAATCCTCCCTGTAATCCTTTTCTTTAAAATATAACTGAAGATTTTTCAGGTTTAATTATAAACCGATTTAACAGATATATTTTCTGGTCCTATATTCTATCACATAATTATTCAATTCCCATAACATTTTGAAAAATTTAAGAATCATATCTTATACATGACTATATAACCATAAACAGGCAGATGACAAGGCTAAATATTCATTTACTTATTTGTTTAGTGTATGGAATCCCAGATTGAAAACAATAGGAGGTGCTGATGTACTGCAACAACAATTATATGAAGAAAGACTTGCCATGGTTATAGAGATTTTGCTATGAAAGGAAGAAACAAGTTCGTACCACTATTGCAGATTCTAGGCTAAAGCCCAAGGGCACAGAATGATTAAATTACTCTTAGTTCCAAGTGATTTCAGGTGAGAATAGCAAAAGAAGCCAAGTGTATGACAGTATACTACAGCCAGGCTCAGAATTAACCAGGTGGGAAGATTTTTTGTATGGGAAGCTGAGTCAAGAGGGCCCTACCTTAGTTTTCCTAAAGTTTCCCTCCCAACCTTTTTCCTAAGTACTGGCCATAGATCACAGACTTCATTCCCATTGATTTGCTGGCATTTCCCCTGAAGTGGTGAAACATTGGCTCGAGGACAAAACAAACTTGAAAATGAAGCTCATAAAGAAAATTCACAGTCCCAGAAGTTTTCACCTCACAATAAGGAGGGCTTACTAATCACTAAAGGGTTGAATATCAGTGAAGTTGTTGCAGTAGCTTAGCAGATAAAAAGTTATCAGACTTGTTAAGGAGAACAATCATATAAAAGACTTTACTTAACATTTTTTTCTTCTACTCTTCCCTTTTCTGAAATAAAGCTTAAAATTTAAACTCAAGTGAAAAGGCAGTTATTAGAATTTAATAAAGCACATTCTGTAACTTCACATAGTGAATATGTGATACATTTCAAATCTTAAGCAAAAATATATTTCTACTACTTCAGTTTATTAAGACTAATTTGGTTAAAGATATAATATCAGTATAGATTGTTTCAAATATCACTTTATAATTCACAACAAACAGTCCTGTATGATAAATAAAAATTCCTACTTACTGACACCTCTCATTAAAAAATGTTTGCAATGGAGGTGGGGATTCAATTTTGTAAATAGTTCAATGCACAAATTCTTTCACAAAACTGCACAATTTTTATAAGTCGTCGTCAAATAATATCAGATAAAATTTCCTCTTTACTATAGCCAAGCCTGGACGTTTCCACTTAAGAATATTAACAGTTTTCAAATATTTTCCTTTCTTTCAACAGTTCAGTTTATAATCTAACAACATTCAGTTAGAAGAAAAGCTGTATTCCTAACAGCATATCTTAACTCTATCATAAACAGTATGATTTGAAGCATGAAACAAACCCATTATCAGCCAGGTGACCTCAGTTGAGTTAAATACATTTCCAGATTACTTTACATAGAAAATCACAGTAAGGCTTTATTATACCTAACCAAATTTAGGTGGAAATTTATACTTCTTTAATGCAAACTGATTTGCAATGGGAACTTTTATATAAAGTGGCATTCTGACTAGGTATAAAACTAGCTCTTCTAACTCTAGATCTACGTCTCAGGTTAAGGTATTATATGGAACATATCACCAGCAAAATTGAAATAGTTTTATGACCATGTCAATTAGAAGCCCCACACATTTTACCAAATAAAACAAATGAAGAGTTAGTACAATCTTAATAAAATAAAACATTCAACAACAACAAACAAAGCTTTACCAATTTCGTTTCATAACTTTCTTATTAGGATAAGTCAAAGTTGTTGAATTATTATAAATTATTGCTATTAGAATTACTGCAGTAAAGGAAAGCTGACTTTTTAAAGCAGGCAAGAACTATAGATTTTATTTTAGTCTGATGCTGGTAGAGCTTAATCTATCACAAATCCTAGAAAGTTTTCACAAAGTTAATAAGATGAATGGAACATATAGGCAAGGCTTGTTGTTGAATACAGAGCTTCTTATAAAGATGGGTGGACAGTTCTAGATGTTTAGCTAATTTTACTTGTAGCAGATTAAGAAATTAAAATTTCAGACTCTCCTCCTTTTGTAATTTTTAGTTGTCAATTAAAATTAAATAAAAATATTATAAATATTGTACTTTGAAATAGTTTCAAATATTTAACATTCTTTTAAAAACTGAATCCATAATAATTTATAATAATCTATAACCCAAAAGAGTATAACAATTTAATCTATAAGCCAAAAGAATTCTGATCAAAAAAGAATTTGCTATTTACTAGTAGTACTAATACAATGAATTGTCATATCAATGTTAGATACTACCTTTATCCACATTTCAAATTGGTAAACAGAGGTAACTTGTTTTAAAATCACCCAATGAAAAAATCTTCAGATCCATGGAGTTCTTCCCCTCCTTTTCCTCCTCCAATACCTTGTCTTAATGCCAATAATATAATAAATTCTGAACTTATCAAAAGCATGTTATTAGGAGAAACATATTTCACTTAAAATGAGACAAAATAAATTTAATTATACCCGTATCTGTTTTCCAAAATCTAATATATAATCTCAAGTTATAATTTTAATTTTTTTACATGTTTCACAAAGCATTTCATATATTATGGGCCCACTAAAAAGCACAATTTAATCCAATTCAAATCTGAGTTTTAGGATTACTTATGATATGGTTTAAAATATTAGAAAGAACTCAATGTTTTCAGGTTACTCATAGCTCTCTATGACTTTTTATTTATTTTCAAACCAAGCTGTAATTGTTACTAAGGTTTCCATAAAATAAATACACAAAAACTTGGTCTACTCAAATAACAATTAAATTCTAGTATATTATAAAGAAAAGTAACATAAAGCAGTTATCCAAATAAATTTTATGTAAATTTCAAGTTTCTCTTATTATGGACAAAAAGTTAATCAGTAATTTATAAGAAAATTTCTAAGTTTAAAATACATACCGATTCTAATGTTATTTTGATTTCTACTTCACTTTTATATATAAAAATCCCAAGTATTCAATTAGTTTTTCAATCAGATTATATTTACTTTTTGGTTGGTTCCTGATTCAGACAAACTTTTCTTTTAGTTAACATTTAAATCTCTATTTGGTAACCAAGCTGAGTCAAGAGGCCCCTACCTTAGTTTTCCTAAAGTTTCCCTCCCAACCTTTTTCCCAGGTACTGGCCATAGATCACAGACTTCATTCCCATAGAATGGAGAATTTACAGAGAAAAGTATATTTGAAGTCAGTATTGATGTTCACTCTCATTCCCTTCCCCAGTTCCAAAGCTCTGGTTAGAACAATGGGTTTGGCTTTCTGGGCAGAGGTCCCAGGAGGCAGTAGCTTAGTTTCCAGGGTGCCGTTGAGGGTCACCACAGAATATCCCGCCTTTCTTTCCCCATTTTCAAGAAAGCTCAACCATCTGTAAACCACCATCTGGGTTGTCAAAGAGAATGCCCCTTAAGTCAGGTTGGCTGGAGTAGACAGAATCTAAAGCTTCCTCACAGTAATGAATGACGTCTCCTGACTGGGTAGTGTCAGGGAGTAGGCTGGCAGGATTTAGGGTATGGCACACCAGGAGAGCCTGATATCTAGCAAGCCTCCCACCAGCAAGCCACTGATGTCCTTTGGCTTCTAAAATGCTCTGAACACCGGGGGTTAAAACCTCTAATGGATGTCCTAAAGTTAGTTTTGAGGCCTCTTCAGTTAAAAGGGTCATGGCAGCCACTGCTCTAAGGCAGGAAGGACATCCTAGGGAAACTGAGTCCAGTTTCTTTGACAGATAGGCAACTGGTCTAAGATCGTCCAGGGTGTGGCCCTGCCTTTCCAGACTGTAGATCAAGATAAGAAGGCAGTTAAGGGACTCCAAAAATTTGTACTTAAGAAATATCTCAATCCTGGCCAAGGCTGGAGTGGAGAAATCTATTTTCTCCTAGATTTCAGAGGAAATATAGGGGAGCTTTGGGAGCAGCACAAAAAGATCATCTGGGGGTCTAAGAAAAGAAAATTGGGTCCCAAATTTCTAAATCATGCCTCAATAAGGGAACAGGACAGGAGGGAATAATAAGAAATGAGTGTTTAAATGACAGGTCATTGTAGAGAGTCACAGTCAGTGGGGAAACTCTGGGTGAGGTATAAGACCCTTCAGTTCAGAGGGAACCTGCTAACAATCCCCTAAGGGCTCTCGGCCTTCCTGAAAAGTCAGGGGGTGGTGACAACCTGTGTTGAGATTGAAGCAGAGTGGCAAACTACGTACAATAGCAAGTCGTTTAGGTGGTCCTATGTGCTTAGAGTTGTTTTGTTACATTATAAAAAGGGGAAAGCTCTTGAAATAAACAGACTCCATTTTCCCACCATCCTCAGGAGTCCTGCCTCATCACTTCTCCACTAGAAAGGTATAGTTTAATCACCCCACTGTGGGGGCTCTAGAAAATGATACGTTTTGTCACCCCAACTTGGGGGCTCTAGAAAGTAGGACACAACAGGTCATCAAACTGGCGAGGCAGAGGAAAAGTCTCAAGATAGTTTTTAAGTTCCCCTGTATCCCCACTCTGTGGGTGAGATGGGTAAGTGAGACCAGAGTGCCAGAGTAAGAATGAAGAAGTCCCCATAGCAGAGAGAAATTCAGTGATCTTATTGGCCACATCTAGGGATAACCAGGGTTCCACTGTCGTGGTGAAGCGAGGGAGAGCTTAACTAAGCCCCAAACTCCTGCTGGAGGGTAGGGCATTGGGAGGGCAGCTTGTCCCCTATAGGCAGTACCTCCTTCAGTGCTCTTCAGGGCAAGGACTGTGAAGCATCCTTGGTGGACAGTTTCCATAACACCTAAAACAAGAACCTCTATGCTTCCCGGAAATGTCAGCAACCAAGAGTAGGGACTGTTCTCCAAATCTCACTCTAATTGTAGCCTCTCTCCTCAGCTGCAGTTTGATACCTGTTATTAAAGACTCCAAGAGCTATTTCTAACATAGGAGGGAGAAATTTAAGGGCCCAACTCTGGCTTCTGCAGCTTCTTCCTTATATCTGGGGCAGATTGTTTAAAATGAACATCTCCCCAGGACAGATTAAGATGTGCATTGGCCTTGGACCCCTCAAAAAGCTGGGTGGAGTCCTCAGAGATTATAATAGCCAGATTTTTCTTTAGCCTGGGTGAGATTTGACATTGAAAGATGCACCGCTGCTCTGACTCTCCCTGAGAGTTTGCTGCTTCTCCCAGGTGGCAGAGGTTAAAATCAACATCCTGAGGAGGAAAAAAAGGATCCTATTCCTAGTATTAGAGGGATTGAGGAGTGGAGGTTGGGAAGTCTCAGGATCTGGTGCAGGTGAGGAGGAGAGAGTTAAAGAGATATTGTCGGACATAAGATCCTATTCTGGAAGGGATTCGGAAGCCTTATGATAGGGACTGCATGGAGGTGCAGAGAAGAGATCCTGGCTCACTAGAGGAGCAGGAAGGAAGGAATTTGATTTCCCTCTAGCAAATTTAAGCTGCATCCTGCAATGCTGTTTTAATTTAAGCTTTTTAGTTTTGAGATCTTTTAAGCAAAATTTATCTTTTTTTGAGAGACTTTCTAAGGGAGAATCCTTAGAGATGGAGGCTGATTGTCCCATTTTGCCACAAGCACCAGATTTTCTTGATCCTATAGGGCCTCGTCCATCTCTACATCTCCCTAGAGATGGAGAGATGACAAAAGACTCCCTGATTAAGGGGGGCTTTTGTCAGACCACAGGAATTCCCATTTTCAGGTATTCCTGAGAGAATTCTGCTCGAGTTTGGAGCTCCAATGATGACCCAAATATTTCCCGGAAATTTTTGGGTATCCTAGCTATAGAATAGATAACAAGAAAAAGGCTTTCTTTACCTTGGTCATATTCTTGGGGATCCCCATATGGCCACCAAATGATGAGATGTAAAATAGAGAGAAAAAGGTCCCATAACAGCAGTGGGATCCCCTTTGCTGGTGGCAGACAAACCCCAGTGAATATAAGCACAAGGTTTGTGGCAAAGAATGGGATTTTATTAACACTAAGAAGCCAGCTTGCTAGGAAGACAGACTTCTTAGTGGGTTAAAGTCCTGTTAGAAAGATAGCAAAAGATATCTTCACTAGTGGGCATAATCCCATTTAGGATGTCTTCAAAGATAGGTTTGACCAACCCTAGGTTATATTGGGTACACCTTGGGCTGGGGGCTGGATAGCAGTTTGAGCCACTCAGTAGAGGACTATTGATTATGAGATCTCCAACTGAATGAGATCACTTAACTGGGAGTCTCACCCACTGGGAGCAGTTTGCAGCAATTCAATAAAGAGTGGTGATTATGTCCCTGCCCAAGATCTCTAACTGAATGAGACCACTTAACTGGGAGTTTCCTTCATGGACAGAAGGGTGTGCTTTTCCTAGGGTTTGACTCCCCCCAAAGGGGACAGAGTTTACATCCGGGCCCTCCCAAAGGTTAAGGGGACACAATTTATATCATTTCCCAAAAAAAGTCTCAATTTACATCACTCTCCCATATTTTTTCCTTCAGAGCCCCCCAAACAGTGAGCTAGCTCTCTGGTAATGCATGTCAACTTCATTATTAATGTGTACATCCTTAGAAAAGTATACTTCCAAGGTAAGTGAACTTATCCACATCATTCAAAACTCCATTTGTTCTAACCAGTGGTTCCATGTATAGATGATTGTGATGACAGCGTATTTAAAATCAGCTGGAGTCAGGAATTCAGGTTAGGGGAAAATCTTCGATCTTTATTCTTAGTGGAGTTGAAGAAGGATCGGAGGTGAAGGGGGATCAGAGATGAAGGGGGATTGCAATAGCAATGTGAGGAGCTGCTGTAAGATGCCAGCCAGCAGTCTCTCTCCACTTCTCTTTCCGCCCCTCTGCCTCCACCCACCAAAATCGTCATTTCCTATACAACACATCAGGACTTGCACAAAGAGTGGGCGGGACCATTCTTTCTCCAAGCATATATAGAGTATGGTCCATTTAGTATTTAGCCTCAAGTGCTTGGGAACTCAGTGCATCAACTTGAGCTTCAGCCCATTACAGATGATGTGGTGCTGGCTGTGTTTTCTTGGTATTACGTGTTAGGCCAAAATTAGCATAAGCATCAGAGTATCCATATATCGTTTCATCTTTGCATTGGAAGTATATTTAGTGCACAGTGATAGGCAAAAAACCCCCAAAAAACAAAAAAAGAAAAACAAATCATGCAGTGACACACCTTCCACTTTAGTTTTGTCTTAAAGTTGAAGAGTTTACCATCAATAAGATAGTTGATGATGTTTGTTCTCATTGAAGATATTTGACAACATAACTGAAAAAAATCAAACTAAAAAAAAAAAAGCATGCGAGCAAACACAGCTCTCTTTCTCTCCATTTGTGACCAGGAAGAGTACAAGAGGATTGTCTATTATCCAGAACCTGGGCAAGCATGCTGTCATGAATAGTGATGAACTTTTCTGGGCCCCAAATTTTGACATAATTTTCCATGAGCCCTTGTGACTGACAGTATCAAGGGCCTTGGTTAGATATAAAAATGTATACAGACCTCATTTCTCCAGGAATTATCAGGCAATAAATGCTATATCAACTGTTCCTTGACTCCTTCTGAAGTCACAATGACTCTCAGATAGATGACCATTGCCCAGGTGAAAGATGAGTCTGTTAAGGAGGACTATGGCAAGAATCTTGCCAGCAATAACTGAGAAGCTCCTTCCCTCCCTGCCCCAGCCTTGTGATTGTCACAGGATCATCTATTCCCTTTACTTTTATAAAGATGAACAATGAGGACATTCTTGAATGTAACCCAGAAGAGTTCATTCAGCTTTTATATGAGCAATGAAATCCCCATCTTATAAATCTCAGCTGGAATAGAATTAACACCAGGTGCTTTGCCACATGAAAGGAACCTAATGGCTTCCACAAGCTTTTCTACAGTTGGAACTTCTGCTTAGGCGGAGATTGACTTCATCCTGGGGTAAACAGTCCATGACTTCAGTATTGATTGATGATGGTCTGTTGAGAATACTATGGAAGTGTTCATTTCATCTCACTAGGATTGTGTTCTTATCACTAATCAATGTGGCACTCAGTAGCTGAGATCATCATATGTCTTTGGCCCATAAAAACCTTTAGGGCTTCACAAAAACTCTTTGGATTTATACTATCAACATAAACCTGAATTTTACTTGCCTTCCTATTGAGTGTCAAAAGTCCTATATCTTTCTAAGCTTCACTTGGACTTTTAGTTAAAGACTGCCTTCTTAGAGATGAATAAACTGGTACACCCTATAGAGTGCTTGTTTTTCATTTAGCAGCATCTGACTTTCCCCTTTGTTTTTGTCAAACCAGTCTTCATGTTTGTGGGGGTGCTCTGACCCAGATGAGCAACTGCAGTACTTTAACCTCTCCTTTTCTACTCCAGTTTTTCTGTGTATTGACTCACTTTCCTTCTAAGTTAGCAACAAACTGTTGCTGCTCAAAAAAATGCTCTAGTCTATAGACATTAATTCTTTTTTGCCCTGGGGCCACTGCTTTGTTTGAATACTTATATTTAGCTTGGAAAGGATGTTTGTGATCAGCCCAGCACTCTTGGCCACACATTGCCTTTGTCACTTCCATATCCAGTCTCTCTCTTCTACTTAAAATCACACAGTCTATTAGATACCAGTGTTTGCTGCAAGGGCACATCCACAAAGTTTTATTGCATTTAGGTAAATGGAAGACAGGGTTGGTGATGAGAAGGTTATGCAATGCACACGTCTTTGGGAGTAAGTGACCATTGCTTTTGATGTTTCCAACTCCATTCCTCCTAAGAACTCTCTGTCATATCTGTTTAATCTGAGCCTATTGTAACATTTAAGTCACTCAGAATTATAAATTTGCCCTCTTTTGGCATATTGATGATAAGGGCTCCAAGTCTTCATAAAATTTTTCTTTGCCCTCATCAGGATTTGTCAAGGTGGGAGCATAGGCTTTGATAATAGTGGCTTGGCATTTTTCCAAAAAATTGCATTTGCTCTTTCCTGAGCCTGTCAGTCACATCTTGTAAGCATACAATCTTGCTGACTAGATTAGTTTTGATTGGAAAACCTACACCAGATTTCACATTACTCTCCTTCATTGCCATCACTATAGAAAAATATGTATTCAACTCTGGCATCAGTTTGCTGACTTTTATTTGCCAGCCTTGTTCCATTCAGGATTGCTATTTGGATTTGGTACCTGCTGAGTTCTCTAGCAACAAGTGCTGTTTGTCTTTCAGGTCTACTAAATTTTATGTTGTCTATTAGTATTCAAAGATTCACAAGGTGTGTGTGTGTGTGTGAGTGTGTGTGTGTGTGTGTGTGTGTGTGTGTGTGTATTTCAACTGCAGAGTGGGATACCCACCTGTTGTGCTAATCAGGCCAAGATTGGGTAAGCAGACAATTTTTAGGACACCTTTTCTAGGACACCTTTTCTAAGCCCCTTCCTCACACCATTGTGAGCAGTGTGGTCCTTAAAAAGCTGCTCAGACACCCAGCAGCTGCTGAATCCCATTGCTGCTTCCACTGAGAAGACAAGCCACCTTTAGATAGGATTGTGACTACAGCTCCCAGTGTATCTGTACTTGCCACTTTGTCATTTGCCCATTGCCACAAGTAGTGGTAAATGGGATGGGGGATGTTTTTTGATTCATGCATAAATTGGATTTAAGTAAGGCAGTTGCAGGAAGTTGTTGGCTGAACTCTGCTTTCCAGAATCATTACTGCCCAGTGTCGGGACAAAGCCGAGACAACTGTCAGTAACTCAAAATATAGTGGATGACCCTGGTGGTTTCAGCATCTAAGAGAGCTCTGAGCTCTCCACTGCACCTGCTTCAGCTGCCTTTATGGCTATTGGAACAGATTATTCTCATTTGACAATTCTACCAGGGGAAGTCTTCACATACTTGGGCTAAATACCACCCCAACTCACTGACAGGTTTCTTCAATCTGATTTAGCCAATCTGCCAAAATGGTTTATTGTGGTGTGAGCCACTGTGCTTGCTGCATTTTCTTAGAGTCATAGGGAAGAATTAGATGGATTAGGTGGATACCATAGGTGGAAAAAAAGCAGCCCTGAAAAGAGCTTGACAGCCTTCACATCAATGGTACTAGTCTTCTTTGAACAGATCCCAGACCACAAGAGAGCTTTAGTGACTTACCCAGGGCCCCAGGGTTAGTATGTGAGCCAAACTTCCAATTCAGGATCTCCAGAATCCATAATTTATCTATAATGCCATACTATTGCCTCAATAAAGATACTAGTACAGAAAATTCCCTCCCTCAGAATTTATTACATCAGTAAAATCATGAGACCTGTTACTGTCATGGCTCTCAATTCCTTTGTTACAATTATATGCTCCCTGCCCCATAAACCAATCAGTTCTCCCATCCTTGCCCTAGAAATTAAAAAAAAAAAAAAAAAAAAAAAAAGAGTATCTGCCTTCAGGAAGCAGCATTTATCAATTGATATTGGTGAGTATAATTTATATTTAAGTACTTAGAGAAAATAATACAAAAGTAGCTAAAGAGAATACTGCCTAAATAGGTTTTTTTTCCCTTTTCTAAAAACATATAATAATTAATTTTAAGAAATTATAGCAACATCTGATGATAAACTGAACCCAAGGATAGTGGATAGTTCATTGAATTCAGTTTAGTAGATGAAATGCAACATTTTATTAAAAACCCAACTAAGACTCCCAGATTACCACTTTAAGAGGCTTATTTTTCCCTAAAAGCAGTCAATATCAATTGCTTTTGTGAAAAAATAGTGGAGTTAGCTACTAAATGATAGAGTATGAAGTGATACCCCAAAAGTACATTAGTATTACGGGCTGGTATTGCTAGTTGTCTCAAAAAAATTTTTGGCATAGACCTCCAAATCAAGGGGAAATGATTTTGTTATGCTCCTAAGAGTGGGCTAAATTTCAAGAAAAATTAGCAAGGAAAGGGGTTTTAGCAATTAACAAGAGAAATTCACAATTAACCAGGAAGAAGATACCATTAAAGTGTGGCAAGAAAAAGATTTTAGGATCCTAATAGGCATTAGTTATTGTGCTGTTTAGCAAATGGACTAACCCCCAAAAGGAGTTAACTTTAACAAGGAGAAAGACACTTTGAGGCAGGAGTTAGCCATTGACTGGTAGGCTAGCCCTATAAAGGAGTTAGCAAGTTAGTGAGGTACAGTTAAGTCCTGTTATAGGAGAAATAGAATCTGGGGATTTGACATCATAGCTTGGTTTTCTGATGGATACAGTAAAATGTGGTTCTGGGAGTCCTTCCCTGGAGTAGAACTACAATCAAAAGTACACTTCAATAAAAGGCCAATTTAAAAACCAAAGGCCCTTTTTGAGGCTGAGCTGATCCTGTGATCCTAGGAGGGACCAAATAGTCCCTATTTGACAGTAGTCCTCTGGGAATAGCAAAACTTCCAGATTGTATCTGGTAATTTAGGCTTTCTATCAGTACCCCTCTAGCTACTGAGGATAAGTTGTAGGATAATTAATTGTACATGACTTTTGAAATTATTTTTTCCAGTATTTCCAGTATTATTCACATATGTTTCATCTTTGTATGTTGCTTTGAGGGAAGGGGCTGTTTTCTGTTGTCAAATCCTCAGCCTAAAACCCTGCCTTAAATATCATAGGTTCTTTAACAAATATTTCTTCAAATGAATTTAAAAGAGTTTAGGCCAAAAATCTGGGAACAAGAAATATAAGTATAGGGTCTCCTTAATAGAAAAATTACTTATATTAGAAACTAGAGGACTTAACTCTTTAAATAATAGATCTTGAGCTCATATTAGTGATTTTAATGATGATTAATGCTGCCTATTTAAAAAAAAATACATGTATCTTTTTCTTATCAATGCTTTAGTAAAAAAGGCTATTTAATTTGAGGACAGAAGACTGGGTTTCAACTTTTCCTTCTCTTATTTACTGCTTTTATGACCTTGGATCCCTCTCTGAACGTTGGTTTTGATGCAGTTAGTGGCAGTGCAGAGAGCTGTGGGAATCCCCTCTGGTTGGAGATGCACAGGTCCAATGTGAAATAATTCATGAACCCGAAAAGTCTGAATGGCAAAAGGGAAGTTTATTGGCACTGAGAAGCCAGCTTTGCTTGGAAGACAGACTCCTCAATGGCAAGAGGTCCTGGCAGAGAAATAATAAAAGGTTATCACTGAGAAGAAGATCTCTTCACAGTGGGCAGGAGTCCTGGCAGGCAGCTGTGCCAAGAGAGCTTCGTTGGCAAAGCATAATTCCTACTTAGGGACTTCTGCAGAGATTTGGGGTTCAAAATTGTCTTTGTATTGGCTGTCTGGGGGTAGCTCTTCCACTGAATGAGATTCCTTCAATGTTGTCTATGTCATGTCTAGTCAATGTTCAACTAGATTTCCAGTTGAAAAGAAAGTACTTATCTTGGAAGTTTCAAGTCACTCAATTACCGGGAGTTCCAGCTACTGGGAATGGTCCTGGGCTAATCTTAATGAAATTACTTAACTGCCCTGAAGGGTAGATCTCTGTCAGAGAGTTTCAGAGATCACGCCCATCATTTGGACAGTTTGAGGATTCACCCCAGTCCGTTTCTCTATCTGTAAAATGGAGTTTCATTAAATGATTTGAAGACCCTTTCAGTTCCTGAACCATGGTATTCTTTTCTCGCGACTTGATTAAACTTAAATTAGTGTTAACACTAATCAGAACATAAGGATTTGCCCCCTCTGGCAATTTGGCTGAAAATTTAAGTTTGCTGTACATCATTTGATAATAACTTATGGAATTAGACTAGTTCCTTGGAATTCAGTGAAAAAAAAATTCAACTTTTCACAGTTTTCCAAATTAACTCATTAAAGTTTGCTTTAGCCAATCTGATTATAATGTTTTAAACTTTTTTTGCATTACACATTAATATCTAGTTCCTATGTGTAAATACTCATAACATAGCTAGGCAGCTTTGAAAGAAATAAATGCCAGCTGTCTCTAGGTGGAAGTGTTCACTTCTCTACCAAAAGTGCTGAGTAATTTAGAAATTCTGTGCTAAATATTTTCCTCCCTGCTTTGTTTCTTAATTGGATCTTTGCTCCTGGGGGCTTTAGGTTGAAGTGAACAACAAAGTAGAAACAACTTTGCATTCCTGAAGCAAAGTCAATTAATCACACAATGCTTTTCAAAATAGTTACTTCTGAGTAATTGTAGTGTAAATTAGGCCCATTGCAATGCCTTTGCTTGTAAACTAGAGACAGCTAGCTGTTTTGCTTTTGAGGACACTTCTGGCATTTGGTTTAGCCAAACTCCCTGGGAGATAATCCTTGGAACTTCTTCACTTGTACCCAGAATATATGCTTAAAATTGTTTTTTTGCCAATGTAGTCACATTATCTCAGAGAGAATCTAATTGTAATTAATCTAATTTAACTTTTATAAGCAGATGTTAGTAATGACCGGGTAGGAGTTACTCTCTTTTAATGAAGGTCTCCTGCTTTTGTTCACTATAGGAAAATGGGCTTTTATATAAATGACTTATTCTTTGATTATAACAGAAACTAATCCAGTGACAGCTATCTTAAGTTAAGAAAGCATTTCTTAAAGTCATCTGTGCCCCAGACTTTGTGTAAATACAGTAGATACACATACTAAGCAAAGCAGTCTCTGCTTTTATTCTTTTATTTATCCTTTTATTCTAATGGGTTTGGACCTCAATCCTTGGGTGCACTTGTGGTGATTACTGAACTGAAATAAAGGCTGCTCTCACAGAACCCCAAGAAAACCACAACAAGAGAATATTACATTTTAGAGAAGAATATGACTGTGGTCTCTTCAGAATCAGACAGATTGGGAGTTTTCTGAGGCAGACTTCAAAGCCAGAAGACTTAGGGCTACTGACTTATTGTTAGAACAGAAGCCCCCCTAAAATTAGGGCAGCACAAAAATCATATTACATCACTTTGAGAGTAGAGAAGTGTTGCCCTCCACTCAGTGAACATTCTATTCGGACACACCCTTCACATCTGATAGACTCTAAATTCCTGTAAATCATCATCTAAACCCTATACCTTACTGCCTACCACCCAATTCTTTAATTTCTACTTTCTCACCCAAAACTTTCAATATTATTCTACCCAGCTCCTTCCTGTGTACCTTCTTTAGAAAGGCTATTCCATAGGCAACAAATTTTCCTTTAATATTTTTTTCTCCTTCATTTTCCCTCTACTAGCTCTTACTAAAACCAGGCTTCTTCATGATACAACATCCCAGCTCTCAATCCCCTTCTAGTTCTGACTATACCACCACTCATTTTCTTGGGCTTCCTGATGGAAGCCAAGAAGTTGAAATACTCCTAGCTCTCCCTTGTCTCTTCCAGATTCTCTCCCTTCTCCCATTATACCTTTCTTCCATTGAGGTTCATGGTATTTAAATCTACCACCCAAAATCTTAGTAATTGTTGTCCAAAAAGTTATACCTTCACAGAATCTTTGCTGTGCTAATTTCCATGCTTCCATCATTTCTTTCTTCTTCAATGAGTTTGATGTTTGGCTTATAATTTTTTTCTCTGGACCAACTCCTTTCTTCACACTAGGGGACTTTTCCTCAAATGATTTCCCCTCAAATAACCTAATCACTCAGTTCCTCAATCTACTCACTTCTCAAAAGCTACTCCTCTATCCCTTTGGAGAAACAGAGTTTGGTCATTATGGTCATTATTTAGATTTTGTCATTACCCACAAATGTTACTGGTGAGGTCCTGAATGGTGGGTGAGAGAGAATCTGAACTGAAGAATTGAGCCCTGAGGCAGGCAGGGAAAAGCCAACAGAGATCAGTTTAGCTATGTTTCTACCTTCTGGAGAGGTAAAAAAATACAAGTTATATCAACTGAGGCCCACCCTTTGAAGAGTCTTGGGCAGCCTCCCCTTGCTATGTCCTGTCAGGAAATTTTCCAAATAAAACAACTTATGGGCCCTGAGTTTGCTGCCATCTTCCTTTGGGTCAGCTCACCTTGTCCCTCTGCCTTGAAGTATTTTTCTCCTTACCTTTCCCCCATACCACATGGTATCTCTCTTAACTCCATTATTCTTTTTAACCCTACTTCTTCTACCTTTTTTTTGAGGATTTAGCCACCAGCTAAGCCCCAATTTGATGGGATGCTTTCATTTTAATGGATAATTTTGAGTTCCACTGAGGAGCTTGTATTTCTAAACTCTTCCAACTCTTTTTTTTTTTTTTTTTAAATTTACCTTTTCTGGTGTCTGTTGTATCTCTTCATTTTGTTTGTAATCTATTCCCCTAAATAAATCCACCTTTTGCCAAAGAGAATGGCCATTGTAAACTTCATGTGACTGAACCCCAACTTTTGCTGTCTACCATTTGGAATCTACATCAGCCACATCCTAACCGCCTCTGTGTTCAAGAATTCTGAACTCCCCATATCTGATCATAATTATTGGCTTTTTACCTCTCCTTATGTTTTTCCTTAAGTAACCCCATTCTTCATTTATACTTTGTCTTCCAATCCCTTCTTTTCCCAGGACATCTCTGTACCAGTCTCTCTCTTATTTTCATCTTGACTCCTTAGTGAACCAATTCAACTCTACACAATCATCCTCTTTCCCTTTTTCACTTAAACATCACTAATTATGTCTATTTCAGCCTCTGCCTTAAATCATTCTCAGTATTTGTTGTGTTGAATGAAAGTGGAGAAAATCATGCAATCAAGTCTGACTGGGTCCACTGCAAATTTGTTACTTAACCTCAACTGGGTCCTCATTGCTGCTAGGCTTTCCTACTATAGCTAACTTTTTAGTTCACTGTCACACCCTTCATAGGGGCTCTTCTAAACATTATTCATCTCTCCTCAACTCCAATGACTCCCTCTCCCATCACTTTCTCAGCTGAGAACCTTGCTTAGTATTTTAGTGAACAAATTATGACTTTTCAGTTTTTTTCCCTGTTTCTCACTTCCTGACATTCAAGTGCC
Source organism: Sarcophilus harrisii (assembly GCF_902635505.1). Taxonomy (NCBI): domain Eukaryota; kingdom Metazoa; phylum Chordata; class Mammalia; order Dasyuromorphia; family Dasyuridae; genus Sarcophilus; species Sarcophilus harrisii. The sequence goes on from NC_045426.1 coordinate 203,444,938, forward strand.
CTCTGCCACTTTTCTCTCCTTTGTAACTATGGCTTACAAAATGAAATGGCCTTATTCCTTGCTAAGGCTTATTTGTTCAAGTGATCCTATTTTACTTTTCCAAACTCATTACACATTTTCTCCCTTGCACATTGTTTGCTCATGTCAGACTGCGCTTTTTGTCACTCCTGCGCTTTTTGTCACTCCTGCTATGTAGCTACCTCTGTGACTTTACACATTCTGTGGTCCATGCTTGAAACTCTTTCCATTTTCATCTTTACTTCTTGGAGCCCCTGATTCCCTTCAAGGCCCAGGTCAAGTATTAACTCTTTCAAGATGCCTTTCCTTATCCCCCAAATATTTAGTCTACTTTTTCCTCTTCCACTTTCACTGCTTTGTATTTTTATGTGTGCATCCCAGACTTATCCGGAAACATGATTCTTACTCCTGCATGTATTTATGTGTGTATGTATGTATGTATGTGTATATCCTTTGTATCTAGTACAATGCCAGATACATAATAGGTACTTAAATAGTGTTGATTAGAGATTAAATGAAAAAAGAAGTGGCAATTTACCTCTCCTTTGTTCTGGTGTTTTATTTAGAGTTTACCCTTTTTAAAAGTTAACACTAAATTCTAATTATTTGGGGTTTTAAAGAAACCAAAGTATAAATTTTGTTCTCTTTAAAAGAGGACACAGTCCTTCAAAAACATTAAATAAAGTCCAAGTGGTCCAGCTAGTTGGTAGATAATCTAAAATTCTTCAGAATTTTTTTTCCCTGAGGCAATTGGGGTTCTGTGACTTGCCTAGGGGTTACACAGCTAGGAAATGTTTGAACTCAGGTCCTCCTGACTTCAGAGCTGGTGCTCTATCCACTGTACTACCTAACTGCCCTATTCTTAAGAATTTTATAGACTTTTATAGAAAATAATTTTGAGTTTCATCTGGACAGTCAGAAGAAGAATGTTGAAGTTCAGTCATTAACTACTTGTAGTGAAAGAAACTTCTAATTAGAAAAAATAGTCAAAAGAAATTTCTTGAGAAAGCAAGTATGAGTCAAAGCTTCTTTTCTTTCTTTCTTTCTTTCTTTCTTTCTTTCTTTCTTTCTTTCTTTCTTTCTTTCTTTCTTTCTTTCTTTCTGTCTCTTTCTTTCTCTCTCTCTCTCTTTCTTTCACTCTTTCTCTGTCTTTCTCTCTTTCTTTCTCTCTCTCTTCTTTCTTTCTTTCTTTCTTTCTTTCTTTCTCTCTTTCTCTCTTTCTCTCTTTCTCTCTTTCTTTCTCTCTCTCTCTCTCTTTTTCTTTTCTTTCCTCATTTGAATTGTAAAATGCAGCCAAGTGACAAAATTTCTTTTGTTCAAGCTATTAGAAAAAGCCAAAAGCTACTTGCCATTCTCAGTACGAAAAAACATCAAAAATTATTTTAATGATACCACTACTATTTAGAAAATACATAACTGGGGAATTTAGACTTCCAAGTACTACCAAAAAAAATTCACATCCATAAACAACTTTTTTCCATGTAAGGTAACCGTGTAAATTAAGCAGTCATTGAAAACCACTGAATTTTAGTGGGGGTTATAAGAAAGTTTATTGTTGGGTATCTACATTTCTTTAGAGTTTTCTTCTAATTGATATGATGAAGCATAATTATATATTTTGCCAAGTAATGTCTATCAAATACAGTTTAGGAATTAATTAATGTCATTATTTTGAAAAAGTTGTATTTGAATAGAACTAAAATAATCTCAGCTCATATTCAATTTATACTCTAAGGGACACATTTTGGAATAGTGGATATTTTGTGTCATAAAGTAAGACATCAATTTCCATCATTACTATATTGGCAAGAATAACCACATAGAATGACTCAAGTAGCTTCAAGGAATATTGGCTGTTGGCCACTGCTCAAGTTCTTTCTCCTATCAATGTTTATCCTTTACAATGCAGAAATGCATTATGCTGATATATTTTTATGTGTATTTATTTCTCCTTTGTTGAAATACAAGCTCATTGCAAGTACAATTTCTCTAGCATTAAGCTCTGTGCCTTTTGTCACTGATGCTTAATAAATACTTATCAATTTCTCAAGGAAAGGCAAGAAAACAGAAGAAATGGTCTAGTGATCAGGCTTATCTTAGCTTTGGCTGCCATGTGCAAACAGGGTGGAAGCAGAGTCTGTGGGACTCACTCCATGAGTATCTTTTATCTACCTTTTCCTGGAAGTCCTAGAGAATAGAGAAAAGGGCCTGCTGATGATTATCAAAGTCAAAATAAAAAAATTTAAAGAATTGTACTAAGTGTTTTTGTTTTGTTTTGTTTTGTTTTTTGGAAAACTTTCTAATAGGAGGCAATAAAGGAGATACTTAAAAGGACATTGTTTGGACCTTTGCAGGACCATTTTATACCCCATTTATTTTGCTGAAGATAAGAGAAGTTGTGTTCATGTATTGTGGATTGTACTTCTCAGACTCAAGTGCTACCCTTTACCAAAGGTCCATTCCCAGTTCTCTTATAGTAGCTGGTGTTTTCCCATCAAAAGGTGTTCAATCTACTCAATATGTAACTTGTATTTTATGTTGCTATTTATATGTAATTTTCTACTCTAGAATTTAAGTTTCTTAAGAGTAGGGGCTGATTTAACTTTTTTATTGTTTCTCCAACTTCTTTGTATTTCTTAGTTGTAAAGTACTTAGCATCCTATAATAAAAATTTGGTAAATGTTTATTGATTGGTTTAAATTATCTTCTAGGGGGCAGCTAGATGGCACAATGGATAGAGCACTGGCTCTAGTGTCAGGATGATCTGAGTGCAAATCTAGTCTCAGACATTTAACACTTCCTGGCTTTGTGACCCTGGGCAAGTCACTTAACCCTAACTGCCTTACCAAAACCAAATTAATTAATTAAAAATTAAAATATCTTTTAGTTAAAATTCTGGAATTGATGATCCTCACAATAGATGGAGCCTTTGTCAGAGCCAGCAAGTCTCATTTACATGAGTTCAAATCTGACCTTACTGTGTCTCCCTTTATGACTTATTATTATGACTTTTCAGTTTTATACCAGTTGGTAACTTCATCTCGCACTAGACACTAGTTGTGTCACTCAGGACAAATCACTTGATCCTATTTTTGCCTCTGTTTCCTCAAAATGAGCTGGAGAAGGAGAATGGCAAACCACTCCAGTATCTTTATTAACAAAACTCCAGAAAGGATCACAAAGAATGGGACATCATTATACAACAAATACCTCAATTTTCTCAACTGTAAAATGGAAATAATGCTAAGATCCTAAGAAGGGTAACAAATATTCCCTGCACTCAAGAAGACTAGAGTGTAGTAAGGGCGAAAATATTGAAAACAACCTAATATAAAACAAGTAATATATGTTATAAACTTGAACTACTCAGCAGAGGGAAGACTCTGCTAGTTGGGCAAGTTTTACCAGATACAAGTTATCTCTGCTTCCCTGGAGTGTTAAGAAAAATGGTTTTGAAAATACAAGGAAAAATTGGCACTGTTTTCAAAATGTAAAGAGAAATTGTAATACATGAGAGAAATAAATGATTGTTATTAACAGGATAAACAGTAGAAAATTAAGTATTTAAATTATAAGGAATGAAAGAAAACTTGTGTGCTAGTTTTTTAGATGCAACAATTGGAGAAAAACATTTTAAGAACATGAAAAATTAAACTGTCCTACCTAATTATCACATTTTATGTATATATATATATATATATATATATATATAAAGTCACATGCAGTGACTTATTTGAAGGCATAATTTCTATTTTTTACCAGATTAAATTACTAATTTTTCTTTCTGCAATCTCAACAAATTTTCTTCATTTCTAGTATATGGTCTGAGTATTATAGAAAATTACAGGGAGTCCTTTTTCTTTTTAAGTCAGGTGCTATCTACTCAATCCTTATAAATATGGTGTTGAACCCTGAAGCTATTTCAGAAAATTTTCTACAATAGCAATATTATTAACCTTTTGGATTTGTGGTAATCCTTTTTTGTACCTGAAAGCATTGATTTAAAAAAAAAAAACTCATTATCATCAGCTAAGTACCTACTTTTAAGTTAAAGATGGTTAATTACTAATTCATTTTATAGTTTGGTTTCATCTTCTAATGTATATATCCCATAAGATAAATTATGCCTTTAGCCTAGCTTTCTACAGACCTGTTTGTAACATAAAGAATGATTTTCTGCCTGCAGCATAGAAATTATATATTCTAGTTGAAAGGATGAAAAAAGTTTCCAAAAGATAAACATAAATATTCTAATATTGTGGTTGTGATCCCTTCTATATTGGCTTTTTACTTGACTTAATATTTTACATTTCTTGGATTGTCTCATACTATTCTTTTAAAAAATCTTCATCATTAGAATGTATGTTGTGTTAGAAAAATTACTGACTGTGTCTTGGCCTGCCTGTAACTATTCTAAAATGTTTTTAGCTCAGAAGAAATGATGAGAAATGTGTTTATGTCCAATTTGGGATTTTCTTGGCAAAAATATGAAAGTAGTTTATCATTTCCTTCTCTAGCTCATTTTACAATGAGGAAACTGAGACAAACTGGATAAAGTGATTTGGCTAGGGAGACACAGTAAGGTCAAATTTGAACTCATGTAAATGAGACTTGCTGGCTCTGACAAAGGCTCCATCTATTGTGTCATGTAGCTGCCCTGTACTGTTCCTGGTTGAGGTAAAACCTTAGTATCTTTGCAGGACTTGAAAGCTAGGTGTCATTCTCAATAGTGCTTTAGATTGTGATTACTTTTTTAAGTTTTTTAATATGCACTTTTGTCCACCTTCGTTGACTGTTAATAGCTATAATTTAGTTCTGACAATCTCATTTACAGATTGTATTCAGTTTTTTAAAAATAAGATTGCTTATTTAGTATTACATAATTTATAAATATAAATAAATAAATGTCACTTTTACATGTAGTTCTTCTAAAACTTTAGTGTGCTTCAATTACTTTTATTGAGACATAGAACAGATTTATAGATTTTTAAAGCTTAAATAAAATAAAATAAAAGTCATCAGGTTGACCTCTACCTTATTTTATAGAAGAGGAAACTGAGAGATCGAGATACTATTTGAAAGTCTTGTCTGAGGTAAAAAATAAATAGAAAGAGAAAGATAAACAAAAACATTAGGTTATATATAAGAACCAGGATTAGAATCCTAATATTCTGTGTTTCCAGAGTGTTTTCTCTATTTTCAAAAAGATTTTTATGGATACCTTTTTTAATACCATAGTCATTTTTCCTAAATACTTCCTCTCCATTTTAATATGATGACAACCACCACAAAAGTTAAGCAAAACCTGTAATGTTCTTTGGTCGGTTTTCTTGGAGGTCTCTGAGGCAGCTTTCTTTTCAGTTCAATAATCACAAGTGCAGCCAAGTGTTAAAAGTCCAAATCCTTTATCTCCTTCACTTGGAACTCTGCTAGTTTTCTTAGAGGACCTTCTGTAGTCTTGGTTTCAGTGGAGAAGAGAAGGAGGAGAGCCTGTCACCAAGATGGTGCGAGATGAAGTGAATGAATTTCTCTGAGTCCAAAGGTTTGTGCTTCAGCCTCCAGCCACCACAAAGGTGGACGATGAAATGAATCTGTCTCAGCCTCTGAGAGCTTCTGGTGCGCTTGTCCTGTGGCTCCCAATCCCTGCTTATATGCTCCACACTGAGTATAAACCAGTCATTATATCACTAGGAAACCATTATTTGTTGTAAGATTAAATCAATCATACTGAATCATGCTTAACTAGATAATCATTGTTTCTATTATATTAATTCCACTGACTTAGCACTTCATAAGAATTCTTTGTTTCAAGTTCAGAGTTCTGGCCCGTAACAAAAACTGATTGACATAGCATTTCTAGAGTCTTCCCTCTGCTGAGTAGTTCAAGTTTATAACATATATTACTTGTTTTATACTAGGTTGTTTTCAGTATTTTCTCCCTCACTACACTCTAGTCTTCTTGAGTGCAGGGAATGTTTGTTACCTTTCTTAGTTATGTATTAATTCATAGTTTTGAAAACAGTTTATTAGTGTGCCTACCTTGGCAGCTTCTCAACATGTACCATTTCCACATTTAACCATCATTGCCTCCTAATTCCCTTTTCTCTCCACCACACTATGTAGTTAGTCCTAACTGCCCATTTTGTTGTTGAGGCAATTAAGGATTTATATACCTAAAATTGAGTTGTAGTTTGTTTGTTTTTTTTACAAAGTTAAGTAGAAAATTTCACTGATAGTCACTTCATATGAAAAGAATAGATTGTTTTAAAAAGAAAACTTCATTTTCCCATAGCAACAAATATAACTAATATACATTTATTGGGGCCCTTTTAAAGGAAAGGGCACTATGCTTGTTGTTGGAAACTATATTAACACAGCCAAGACAAATATGTAAATTTTATTTATTTTTTCACAATCTAGCCAGACCATTGAATCCTTTAAAAAAAAAAAATACTTGAATCAGCAATGACTGATCAGAACCTGCATTTCATTTTTCTAAATCATTCTTTACAACAGCCAATTATCCATTTCTCAAAATGTGTAAACAAAGTTTCCACCAAGGAGTCACAAAAGATGATAATTTCATTTACTTTATTACTATGTTATTTTCTGAAAGAAGGATAGTTGCCAGCAAATATTGGTGGGTCAATATTCTATTTGTTAACTTTCTTCAGACATATTTCTTTATACTTAGTGCCTGGGACAAGAAGAAATTTGGGAACTCAGCTAAGGCTGTTTGAGTCTGTAGAACACTTTTATATATAATCTTGAAAATAATGAGATTAGAAAAGATTGAGGAAGAATGCAATTAGAATTTCTTGAAGTATGGATTATTTACCTGCTTATTCTACAGATAACAATAAATTGAATACTTCAAAATATCTAAATGTCTGGCTTCTACATTCTTAAACTTTCCTTGCATAGGAAGTTTACTTTATTTACCTTATGCCCATTCCATACATAGGCTGCTATAATTGTTGAGAAATGTGGTTGAGAATGATAGTTTTCATATGAAATATGCTGATTGACAGAACTTTGTGCTTCTGTAAAGTCTAAATCTGATTTTAATGGTAACTACCAAGTAACAAAAAACCTGATACTTCTCTCTCCTAATTTGAAACCAATAGATTGAGTGAAGAACCTTTTATTGATGTTACCTGCTTATTGAAGTAGGTATTATCCTTTCTAAATTTTGCTGTAATATTTGACAATATAACTGAAGAATTCATTTACATAGGATGCAAATAGTAATAAAAACTCAAGTTGCTACCTTTGTAGTTCTAATGAAGCCATAAATTGGTTTTGGAATCAACATGTTATGATACGTATTTTGGAAGTCCAGCTAAGTGTTCAGCTTTAGGAGTTCTGGTAAAAGAAATTAGATGGTTTCTGTCTGCTATTTGTGTTAAAGTATAATGTTTTTACAATATTGAACTTTTGTTTGTAAGAAGTTTTATCTTAGAATACCTTATACTTTAATTAGCTGGGAAAAAAATTTTTTCCCACTGGGAAAAAAAGTATTTATTTTCTTTTAAAACAAAAGTTGTAAGGTAGTTTCATATCTATTTCATATAAAAGATACTTTTGCTATCACTTTTTTTAATCAATCATAACAGTTTTTTTTTATTGGACTTCAAATTTAAATGGTAGCTTCCAATGGTAGTTTTAAAGGATGGTTGATAGTCCTATCTTGGATTTCCATAACTTAAAAAAACCTGTCTGCTTTGGTGCACTTTGAGATATTCATCTCTAAATTATTTGAATCTCACCAGCCCCAGATAATAAGAACTAGTTAGTAAAAATGATCCAATGACCTTGATTTGTAAATCTTTGTATTTAGCTTTTAGAAATGCTGAGAGTATATAATAAGTTAATACTAATAATAAGAATTAAGTTAATAACTCTAATAACTAATGTGTTGATATACTTCAGGAAAAGTGGTCAGAAAAGTAATATGGGGCTTGTAAAATGTTTGGAACAATTGTTGTAATGTTGATATAATTTGGGTAAAGTAATGGGAGCTATTAAGATGATTAATTATGGTATAACTTTTAATCATTTGCTTTTCTTATCAATTAATTTCTTTTTAAAAATGTGACCATTTAAAAGCACTTTTTATGCCTTAATCTGAAAGACAAGGTACCTCCCCCATCATAAATATGAGAGATAATTGGAAAATATATATTTAAAAGTTAGTGTTTCTTACCTTGAATATGACAGTAACAATTCAAAGTAAAAATGATACAAAATATTGATACATTGATAAAAATTTAAGAATCAAAAGACAAAAGATTGAATACTAAATGGTAGTTATTAGCTATGTAATTTTGACTTTTTACCTCCCTGAGTCTCAGTTTTTTCATAAGTAAAATAAAAAGTTTGAACTAGGTAAATTTATGTGGTCCTTTAAATTTACCTAGAGAGGTAATTTATGTGATCCTGTTGTTCTTCTGGATGTTCTTAGGTCATATATCCAGACTATTTCATGGAGATTTTTTTGTTGTTGTTTTTCAGCTTATTTTTCTAAAAATTCTTTGCTGTTGTTGTTGTCAGTTGGTAGCATATTAAGTGTAATTAGCTAATCCGTTCCCCCTATAAATTCCTTTTTCCTCATTCCCCAATTTTTTCATTGAACAGAAAAAATATCAATCAATTTTTGTAATACTAAAAGGACATATCATTAACCTTTGATAAAAATAGAATGTTTTGCAGATTACTTTATAAATAAACCAAAAATAACAATTAAACTTAATAACTAGCTATTCTCCAGTTTTTAAAAACTTATTCTTTTTTTCTTATTCAGCCATATCATAATAAACAAGTGACATGGAAAGAACCAGTGATAGTTATAGTAAATGTTCCATTTTTAAATTTCAGGACATAATTCTTGTCCTTGTCCAGAAAACAAAAAAAAGGGACATATTTCTAATTATGATTTTTCTAAGGTTAGAATGTAGATTTTAGGGGAGTTTGTTTCCTAAAACTTTCACGCTTTAAAGCATCTGTTTAAACAATCTAGTTGAGGAGCTTGTTTCCAATGGAATCAGATGTTCCTTCTGTGTTTTCTTATATCCTTCCATAACCAAGGGAACCCTACCAGGGCTGCTATGAAAATGGAATAGTTGAAGCTGTGTCAGTATTTCCATTGTAAACTCTCTTTTCCAGGCATCTAAACATAGACAGTAAACATTCACTGTGGGCTAACACTTGTCAGAAATCTGTTAGCAATTTAGAAGTATTTGTAGTTTAAGGGTTTAAGAAACTTTTTTTGGAAAGCTTAACAAAAAGATCTTTGACTTTTTATTTCATGAAACTTCTAGGAGAGTTAATATTTTGGTAGGAAAAGTAAGTCAGAATATTTAACTTTGAAAATTGAGTTTTATATTCTTTCATAATTACTGAACATGTTTCTTAACAGGTATGTGAACTATATAAAGAGGTTAATTTTTGAAAATAGTATCTTATAATTTATTAAAGGTATACAAGATGTTCACAGATAAGCCAATAAAAAATACTTACAAAATAAAGACAGTGTTAGTAGGTGAGAGGAGGACTAATGAAGGACCCTTGAAACATATCAAACTGGAACTGAGCCTTTAAGGGGCTGAGAAATAAAGTTGAAAAAAGACAGACTTCAGGTTAAGGAAAAGCCAGGGAAAAGACATAAATGGAGAGTAGAATGTCATTATGGGAAATAACAAAGAGGGCACTTTGGTTTGAGCATAGAGTATTTGCAGGATAGTAATGTCTAATCAGCTTAGAAAGGTTGGTTAGAAGACTGAAGAGGTTGGTTAGAAGACTGAAGAGCTTCAAACACCCCAAAGAAGGATTTGTGTTCTATCTTAAACATAATTGGGAACCACTATAGCTTCTTGCATATTCAAATCCCATGATAAGAACTGCATTTTAAAATAATCAGTTTGGCAATTGTATGGAAGATAGATTAGAAAAGAAAATGCCTTGATATAGGGGAATAGATTAAAAGGTCATTGAAATTACAACTTGGGTTAGAAATGATGAGGGCTTAAACCACATGATTTTATAAGTGGAAAGGAAAGGAATATGAAACAATAAAGAGGTGTAATGGATAAGACATAACAACTTATTGGATATTATGAAGGTATGGGGAAGCGTTATGCCTCTGAGACTGAGAACCCAGTTAACTAAAGAAAAGTGGGGCCCTTGACAAAAAACAAAAAATTAGGAAGATCAGGAAGAGTTAGGGAGGATAGATCAATGCTGGAACTTTTGAGTTTGAGATGCCTATGAAATATTTCAGTGTTGATGTGGATATTATAGATAGTTGAAACTCAGGAAATAATTGTCAAACACAAGGGAGCTGAAATTCAAAGTATAAAAGGTGATGAGGGTCCACCCAGAGGAGGTAGAAAAATAGAGTCTACAGAGGAAACTGAGAAGGACTGGTGTGATGGGTAGAAAGAACCAAGACACAAAGCAGTGTAAAATAAACCTAGAGAGGAAGCATATTGTGATAGAGAATGTATTCAATAATGCCAAATATTTCAGAGAAGTCAAGGTGGAAAAGAATTGAGAACAATCTATTTTATTTAGCAATAAAGTAAGTAATAAATTAATCTTAGCTGAGTTATAGGTAAAAAAGTTGACAAGAGAGCCCCAAAACTCTCTAAAACTCCTTCCTGGAGAAAGTCTCCTTGAATCCTGCCTCTGTAAAGACCCTACCCCAGGGAAATAAGACAGTTTCATTCTGTTATCTAGGTAGGGCAGGTTGAGTCATATAGAGATTCTAACCCTATTGAATTGGAGATTAATCAAGAAACACTCATTCAATTCTATTCAATTCCAGCTCAAACTCCACCTACCAACCCCCATGGGGAGCAGGCCTCAGCTTGCAGCCAAGATTTCTATTATAAAAAGAGACAATTTTAAACTCAGTCCTTGTAGGGGACCTAACATGCCATACCCAGCATAGAAGCAAATTCTGCCCACTGAAATGATATTCTCTTTCAGCGTTATCCTCTCTTTATCTTTCTCACCTATTTCCCTAACAAAACTTTATACCTCTCTGTCGGGATTTCTCCACTAGAAACTTTACTTCTCTGTGGGGACCATTCCACTAAGGAATTCAGCTTTTCTATTCATGCATACATAGCAAAGGCTGACTTCTCAATGCCAATAATAAACTTTTTATCAGTCTAGAGATCCTTTCTGAAGAATCTCTGCACCACTAGAAAAGGGGTTCCCACAACTCCCTACTCATGCACTGAATCCCAAAGGGGATTTAGGGAGCTAAACCCTTTCCTTTGATTCTCTGAATCCTGAATTTGCCACTAACCTCATCATTTAACTCCCAGACTGCCAGGAATCCTAATCTCATCATTTTGCTTCCCTGAATCTAATCTCATCATTTGGTTCCCTGACCAAAGGGAACCCTTGAAATCTAGACCTCATCAAATTGCAAGGTGAATTGAGTGAGGAATGAGAAGGTAGAAACAAGAAGTATGGACCACTATGATTTTTGCTTTGAAAGAAAGAAGAAATAAAGGATTATAAATGGAGGGATGTTTTAAAGGACAGGAGACATCTGGTCATGTTTGAAGGCAGCAAAGAAGGAGCCAGTACATGAGGAAAGGTTGAAAATTAAGGAGAGGGAGAAATGGCATGATAGATGACACAAACTCTTGGAGGAAGCAGGAGAGGTGGTAGGTAACTAAGGCTCAAGAAATTACCATTTTGAGCAAGGAGAAGGACCATCTTATCCTCTAAGACTAGAAAAGGAGGAAAAGATGAATGATGATAATGTGAATATATTTGGATCTGGGAATGAAAAACAGAATGAAATATGGTCAATATATTTTTTTTTTCTGAACTTAAGAAACACCAAAATATATTAGCATTTCTGTACACAATAGAGGACACAAGAGGATTGTATATAAAACTCTTAATCTTTGTTCCATATTGCATGCTTTTTAAAAAAAAAAGTATATAATAAATTTAACTCTGAAAATTGTTGTTCTGCTTTTGCACTTCCTTATATTTTACACTATGCCCTAAATTTTTTTAAAAAAGGTATTTCAATAGCCTTTTCCTTTCTTTTCTTTCTTCCTTTATTTTTTTTCCATTATCAGTATTGCTGCCTTGTCCTCTCCTGTAATTCTCCCCCCTCCAATGAAAAACAAAAAATGATAAATATCCTTACAACAGATAAGCATAGTCAAGCGAAACATTCACACATTGGTCTTATACCAGAATGCCTCTTGCTACATTTTGAATCTTTTAGCTAGCTCTTTCAGGAGGCAAGTAATATGCTTCATCAAAAGTCCTCTGAAGACCTATTTTGTCATTGTTTTGGTTAGAATTCTCAAATCTTTCAGAGTTACTGTTTTGCACTATTTGTTTACATTATGTGTAAACTCTTCTCCTGGTTTTATTCATTTCAATCAGCATCAGTTTGTATTTCCCAGAATTCGCTGACATGTTCTACATTTGAAATTGTCATCACATTTCTTGCAGTTCAACAGTATACTTATACTACAATTTATTCAGCCATTCCTCAATTGATAAGAAACCTTTTCATTCTCTGGTCTTTTCTTTTTCTTTTAATTCTCTCCCTCTCCTCCCCTTCCCCATCAGCATCAAGAAGCTTGTTTCATTGTTTTGACTTTTAATTTCCTCTTTTATGTTATGCCCCCTCTTAACTGTTCCCTCCCCAACTTGCCACCTATTTCCTTTTTAAATTTGATGAGTTTCTTCATATATCTCTTTAAGTGTGTTTCTCTGTATGTGTATTACTTTATGTAATTTAGATAAGAGCTTTGGAAGTTCACATTATCTCCCTCATTAAATTATTAACTCCTTGAGGGAAGGGATTATCTTTTGTCTTTCTTTGTATCCCCATTGCTGAGTATAATGCCAATTACATAAAAGGAAACTACAGTAAAAAGCAGTAACCATTCAAGGGTAGGTAGAATAATAGTGTCATACTCAAATAGAAATGTGGCCCACAACTTAGACCATAAATTGACATTATATTGTATTATATTTTTATTTATTTTAAAAAATATTTCCAAGTTATGTTTTATTCTTGTTCTGGCTTCATTGGGAATTTTGCAGTGGGATGAAAGTTTGTTACTTCAGTCTGTTGTTGCATTAAGACTAGGAGAATAACCTACCTACTGTTGAAGTCATTAATACGCTATGAAGTAAATAATTTTACCTTCCTAAGCTTTAGCTTTCTTATCTTTAACAGGAAAAAGGTTGGATAAGTGATCTATAAGATCCCTTTTAATTCTAAAATTGATGATCCTGTATAAGACAGTCAACCATATTATAAAATATGTTTAAAAATGTAAAAAAGTATCCCTATGACACCATTTAAGACCTCAAAAACAAAGCGAACCAAAAAGAAATATTTTTGATGCAATATATATAGATAGATAAGTGAATAAATTTATCTATCAATCTATCATATGACTATTGCAGATCAACGTCATACTTTCTTGCTTAAGAAACAATCAAGTCTCACTTTTGCTGTATGCCATTCCCAAAAGGCTATATAATTTGAACATTATTTTCAAATCTTGCAAAATGGTTTTGTGTAAAAATGAATAAGTAGATTTTTCTTTGATACTATTCTGTTCCTATAGCTTCATATACTTGAAAGGAAAACAGATAATAGAACTATGATTTCATCATTCCAGTGATGCAAATGGGCAGTTTATCTCTAATTTATCAGTTAGTTGCCTGTATCACACTTAAAGACAGGATTTAACAAGTTCTTTCCAGTGCTGGCTCTATGTCTACTACATCATATTGCCTCTCTGTAATGACTAACTTTAACTGCTGATATAAAATGCAAATGGAATATTTTAGAATTTTAATGCCCCTTTTTTGAAAAGAGTGAGAACACACTGTTGCAAAAAGAATAAAATTGTATCAGAAAATAAAAAGGGAAATATGATGCTGATTTCAGTTATAGACATGGGCCTAGAACCTTATGTTATGCCTTTGTCTTTTAAAAAAAAAAAACATGAGAGATTCACTAAATCAATGTTTGCAGTTTTTGGATCTTTAGAAAAATAATAGCATATCTATTTCCTTTTGAGGAATGTCTTTGAACTTCAAAACAGAACACTGCATTTTGTTAATATTATATATGTGTGTGTGTGTGTTTGTGTGTGTGTGTGTGTATGTGTGTGTACTTTATTATAATAGCTTCAAACCATAAAACAATGCACATAGACATAGTTAGCTTGTTTGGCTATAACATTCTTCACTTGTAAAATATTGGTGTGATTTTTCCTGTCTGTTTTGGGGGGCTTAAAATTGGAGACTTACATGCATATTTGCATCAAAGGTAATTTTCATGTTGTGATCCTTAATGTGTTATACAGCCTCATTTTGGTTTGAAGCTTGAACAGCCTTTTACTTTTAGCTTACACACCAAGTCCTATAGGCAGGAAATAGAATGATGGAGAAGTCCTGGGGTGTCACTATTTATGATCTTTGGCAAGCCACATAGTCTCTATAGGCTTCATTTTTCTCATCTATAAAATAGGCTAATTGTTTTGTTTTTTTTTTTTTTAATTTAATAGCCTTTTATTTACAGGATATATACATGGGTAACTTTACAGGATTAACAATTGCCAAACTTCTTGTTCCAATTTTTCACCTCTTACCCCCCCCCCACCCCCTCCCCTAGATGGCAGGATGACCAGTAGATGTTAAATATATTAAAATATAACTTAGATACACAATAAGTATACATGACCAAAACATTATTTTGCTGTACAAAAAGAATCAGACTCTGAATTATTGTACAATTAGCTTGTGAAGGAAATCAAAAATGCATGTGTGCATAAATATAGGGATTGGGAATTCAATGTAATGGTTTTTAGTCATCTCCCAGAGTTCTTTTTCTGGGCATAGCTAGTTCAGTTCATTACTGCTCCATTAGAAATGATTTGGTTGATCTCGTTGCTGAGGATGGCCTGATCCATCAGAACTGGTCATCATCTAGTATTGTTGTTGAAGTATATAATGATCTCCTGGTCTTGCTCATTTCACTCAGCATCAGTTCGTGTAAGTCTCTCCAGGCCTTTCTGAAATCATCCTGTTGGTCATTTCTTACAGAACAGTAATATTCCATAATTTTCATATACCACAAAAATAGGCTAATTGTAAAGACCACGTTAGCACCCTGGATACTTTAGAATCAGCCAGAGTCAAGATCAGCAAAAGTCCTTGATCTTTATTCTTTCTGGATGTGAATGGAATGGCAATACAAAGTGAGAGCAATCACAACACGAATCTGCCAGGACTAACTCTGGCTCTCTCACTCCACCCCCTAAATCCTCCACCCAATCTCCTATACAACAGATCAAACTTGCACAGAGTAATGGGTAGAGCCATTCTTTCTCCAAGCATATACTAATAGTGTTGTCCAATTGGTAATTAGCCTTAAGTGCTCGAACCTCCTTGCATCTGCTCAGTTTCAGCTCATTACAGCTAATGATATGTTAGTCTCCTCATTGTTTTAAACCAGGAAAAAACCTATGAAATTATTAAGGATTTCCTAAATCAATAGCTACTGTGCTTTTAAAAACAAGTAGAAATTTGGGGAAATACTTTCCATTATATCCATTTACATCAGAGACTTTTAACAGGTTCCATTAACTTGTTTTAAAAAATATATTTAAATAAATTTATTTCAATATCATTGATTTGCTTTATAATTTTATGCGTTTAAAAACATTATTCTGAATGGCTCCATATGCTATACCAGGCTGCAGAATGGTACATGACACAAAAAAAGGACAAAAACCTCTGACTTATAAGATTAGTATTTCAGTCATAATTAATTTATATTTTCCATACTTCAATAACTTACCCTTATCACAGTGGTCAAATAACAACCAGAAAAAGTAATTATTATTTTTAGAAAACAAACCTGTTAGTGTTCTTTCCTTGATTAAAAAAAAGTACAAATGTAGGAAGGCCAATAGTGTCAAGCAACCCTCCTGACATCATTTTGAAAATGCTACAGTTTTGATTTCTCACCATCCTGAGGTAAGACTATAAGACTTCTTTTATATAAATATTCTGCCCTGATAATCAGTTCTTTAATTGATCAGAAACTAAAGATCTCAAGGTTGGTTCTCAGCCACAAATTCAAGGTATTGTAACTTACTTCTTTGAGCTCATGAGAAAGTGCTCCTAAAATTCATTTACTCAGATTTCTCAGCTTGAATTTTTGCTTGTAATCATTTTCAAAACCAGGTAAATGTTTATTAGAGTGAATTTATTTTCAAATTAAAAAATAAAGTCTTTTGTTTCATAAGGGATACTAAGGTATTATCAATCACGATTCTTCAAGATTTTGATTTACTTCATCTTAAAACAACTATTTTTGTCTTAAGAGTCATCCCATTTTTTCATTATATAGAATTCTGGTTCCAAGCATTAGGCATTAATATATTCAATTTTTAATGGTTCTTCTCTTCTCTCAGGGTTTTCCCCTTAGCATCCTTAACATTGTAATTGACAGTATAATTAAATCACTTCCTTTAGTGCTTGTATATTTTGTTGAGATTAGTTTTTGTTGTTCTTTTATTTCCTTTGATACTTTCCCCCAACTTTAGTGACTCAGTATTATTACAGTATGGTTTTGATGCTTTCACTGATTCCAGGGATATTCTCTAGTTTCTAAACTACATTGTAGCACTACTCTTCTGCTCTTTACAGTCTAAAGAGTTTTGACTTAATACTACATTAGGAAAATAATTTTTCCAGTGTTAAGCCCATAAAAAGCATCATATATTTACAATATTCTCACATTTATTCAGAAATTTGCTAAAAATATCTAATTCTATTTATGTTTCTAATTTTAAAATCAGTATAGATTTAATGTAGCTGTACTATGAATGTTCACTCATATTAAAGTATAATATAAAGTGTTAAATTTAAATACAAATTGAAAAATTAACATTAAAAGAAAAAAATTAGGACTTTTGTTCTATAAAATGTCTGAAAGAAGTTATTTAATAAAATCTAGTAATTCACTTCTTAAATTTAGATATAAAATAGATATGGATATAGATACACACACTTTATCTACATGTGTATATTGAGACAGAAAGAGACATTTCTTTATTATTCCTTATCTCTATAAAAATCCTAAGGAAGCATTGTACATAATGTATTTATATTGTCTAGTAGAACTGTATTGCACATTGTTTTATGCAACCAAGAATGAAACATGGACCATAAATACCAGCCCAGTGTTACATAAATGAATGACCGACTGAATTAATGAATGAAAAAAGCATTTATTAAGCCCTTACTATGTTCCAAGTACTGAGCTAAATATGTTACAAAATGAAAACTGAGATTGTGCCTACTCTCTAGGAACTTACATTCTAATTAAGATAGATAAATATGGACAGATGCAGCTACAAGGCAGATGGTAAGATCAGATGGTCTAGAGCAGCCTTGACAAACTCAAATCAAAACAGATTCCTGAACCATACATAAGGATCTCTGAGGACTGAATATTGATTTGATTTTCAAATGTAGTATTTTCTATGTTTTATTGTTTTTATTTATTTTGTTAAATAGTTCCCAATTACATTTTAATTGTTTTAGGGAGCACCCAAGAGTATTGAGGGCCTGTGTTAAATACGTTTGTTCTGGAGGATGCTCTTGTCAGTTAGGTGGCAAGTCAGTGAACTCATCAGAAAATAAATACCTCATTCTTGAAAGGGAAAGTAATGTGCCCCTTCATCATAGGTTTCATCTCATACCAGTTTTATATGGACTCAGAGTGCAGCAAACTCACATAGCCCTGTTTTTGTCTCCCCCCAATATCTAAGGCAGAGATTATTCTATAGAAGAAGGTAAGGGTACTGATACTAGGTTCTCAAAAGTCCAAAATCCTAATTTATAGACCACCCAGTACTGAAACTATTACTACTGCTGTTCCTGATCTCCTAGAGGATAGGAAAACAGACTATCCCCCAGACTGGATTGTAATTGGCTCTCATCTCAATAGTTCATTGAAATGTAGCCATTCAATTGGTTTGTATGCAGCTCTGTCCAGCCTAAGGGTTACAAAAATCACAGTGCTTTAAGGGTTACAAAATGCTCTTTGGACAATAGTCCTGTGAGGTATGTAGTGCAAGTTTTATTATCTCCATTTTGTTAATGAAGAAATTAGTATTCAGCAATTTGAAGTTATTCGTGGAAGGTCACATAAGTTTATGAGCTGAGGGCTCTGTCTCCTGAAAATATGCGAGATGAATGTCTCTGATGAATCAGACTTAACTTATGACATCATTTTTTTATTTTTGTCAACCTTTTTACCCAATGAAACTTTCTAAAAGACAGTTGAAGAAATATTTTTCATCTACATTTAATAAAGGGCAAGAAAAAAAATCACAGAATAAAAAGTTTATAGATCATTAGGCTTTGTACTTAAAGGCTAAAATAAAACCATGCCATGTAAGCACTGGGTCTGTGGGTGTGAGTTCACATTTGAATGTTTTTAAGCTCCTTGAATTTCTGGTGCTGTTTTGTTCCTTTAAGTTCACCAAGGTGTATTTCACAGTGATTAATAGAGTGTGTTTAGATAATTTTGTAATAGAATGTTTAAGAAGTTAAGGGGAATAAAATGATGCAAGTAGTTGGGAGAGACCGGCTTGGAACCCAGCTTCAAAACCCTCTGGCTCATACTGGCTCACACCTCTTCACTTAAGGCAGTTCTTTTTTTTTTTTTTTTTTTTAATAATTATAACTTTTTATTGACAGAACCCATGCCAGGGTAATTTTTTACAACATTATCCCTTACACTCACTTCTGTTCTGATTTTTCCTCTCCCTCCCCCTCTCTCCCCCCTCCCCTAGATGGAAAGCAGTCCTATATATGTTAAATATGGCACAGTATATCCTAGATATAATATATGTGTGCAGAACCGAATAGTTCTCCTAGGCAGAAGAAGCCCAGTAGTAGCACTGCTGGATCAAAGGGCACGCACAATTTGATAACTTTTTGTGCATAATTCCAGATTACTCTCCAGAATGGTTGGATTCGTTCACAACTCCACCAACAATGCATCAATGTCCCAGTTTTCCCACATCCCCTCCAACATTCATCATTATTTTTTCCTGTCATCTTAGCCAATCTGACAGGTGTATCTCAGAGTTGTCTTAATTTGCATTTCTCTGATCAATAGTGATTTGGAATACTCTTTCATATGAGTGGAAATAATTTCAATTTCATCATCTGAAAATTGTCTGTTCAAATCCTTTGACCATTTATCAACTGGAGAATGGCTTGATTTCTTATAAACGAGTCAAATCTCTATATTTTGGAAATGAGGCCTTTATCAGAACCTTTAACTGTGAAAATGTTTTCCCAGTTTGTTGCTTCCCTTCTAATCTTGCTTGCATTAGTTTTGTTTGTACAAAGGATTTTTAATTTGATATAATCAAAATTTTCTATTTTGTGATCAGTAATGGTCATCTTTGGTCACAAGTCTGATTCCTGCTACTGCATAAGATGAGAAACCCATTTGTTTCCTCCATAAATCTGAGAGATAAATTATCTTATGTTCCTCTAATTTATTTATAATCTCATTCTTTATGCCTAAATCATGAACCCATTTTGATCTTTTCTTGGTATACAGTGTTAAGTGTGGGTCCATAATGGCAGTTCTTTTAGACAATAAATTTTCTCATCCCAGTTTCCTATATCAAGGAAATAAAGAAGTCTATGTCCTTGTCCTGTAACAACTGTAAAAACTAGGTTATCACAATCAGTAACACTGTGCCTTCAGGTACTCCTGGAAAGTAACTGAAACATCCTGTTATCTGAAGAAGTGGTTGATTCAGGACCTATAAAGTATTCAGCTTTACTCAACTTGGAATTCATACATGATGATATGACAGCTATTGCATCTGTTTTTGAAGCAAACAAAATAAGAGAATAGTAGCTAGAAAGCTTGTTCTATCTCTAAGAATCTCTACTATACAAAAATATTGCATGATATTTGGTAAACTTGTAGGTTTACTGTGTAAACATGGGGTTCTATTCCTGTCCTATTTAATATAGTGACAAAATCCTGGCACATGAATTAATCAAACAGTCAAAAATGTTAATAAGGCATTGGCTTTAATTTGATTATAGGGTTTTGGCCATTAAATTAAATATTGTGATAGGATAAAGGAATCAAATATACTTTTGGTCCTTTGAATAAAATTAATAAGCAAACTAGCAGAAAAAGACTCCAAGTTTGGATGCTGAGACTTCTCTTTCTAAGATTGAAGAAGTCCCATCTGTGTTTTAAGCAGAGAGTTACACTTTAAGGGCAAGTCAAAAAATACTAAAGAAAGAGAAAAGGACCTCCTGTGCCTGAGCTGTGTTACCCCTTTGCCATATGTGTTTTCTCTGTGTGCGCTTCATGATCTCTGTATTCTATTCTTTGTTTATTCTTACATTCCTCATAGATCTTATACGTATTTGTTTTAGTATCCCCCAAAACTTAGGTTCTAAGTAATGTTTTGTTATTTTAAAAAATTAAGATAAGATAAAAATTAGGATAAGAAAAAAAAAACAAAAGGATTTTAAAAAGGTAAAAATAATATGCTTTGATCTGCATGCAGTCTTCATAATTCTTTGCCTGGATGTGCATGCAATTTCTATCCAAAATTTGTGGGAATTGCCTTGGATCATTGAATTGCTAAGAAGAGCTAAGTCAGTCATAGTTGATTATCACACAATCTTGCTGTTACTGTGTACAATGCTGTTCTGGTTCTGTTTGGTTCACTCAGCAGCAGTTCATCTAAACCTTTCCAGACCTTCCTGAAGGCCTATTTATTATTTCTTATAGAAAAATAGTTTTACATTACATTTGTATACTATAACTTATTTAGCTATTCTCCAATTGATGGGCATCCATTCTTTCTCATTTCTTTGCTTCCACAAAAAGAGCTGCTATAAACATTTTTGCCCATATGGATCCTTTCCTTTCTTTATAATCTCTTTGGGATAGTGATCCAGTAGGGCATTGTTGGATCAAAGAATATACAATGTTTTATAATTGCATGACTTTTTAAAAACTTATTTTGTTAACTAATCAATATAATTGATTTCCTTTATAATCTTAGGAATTTTATTTTATGCTTTTTTTTTTTTTAAATTTAATAGCCTTTTATTTACAGGATATATACATGGGTAACTTTACAGCATTAACAATTGCCAAACCTCTTGTTCCAATTTTTCACCTCACCCCCCCACCCCCTCCCCTAGATGGCAGGATGACCAGTAGATGTTAAATATATTAAAATATAAATTAGATACACAATAAGTATACATGACCAAAACGTTATTTTGCTGTACAAAAAGAATCAGACTCTGAAATATTGTACAATTAGCTTGTGAAGGAAATCAAAAATGCAGGTGTGCATAAATATAGGGATTGGGAATTCAATGTAATGGTTTTTAGTCATCTCCCAGAGTTCTTTTTCTGGGCATAGCTAGTTCAATTCATTACTGCTCCATTAGAAATGATTTGGTTGATCTCGTTGCTGAGGATGGCCTGATCCATCAGAACTGGTCATCATATAGTATTGTTGTTGAAGTATATAATGATCTTACTACTGGGATTATATCCCAAAGAGATTATAAAGAAGGGAAAGGGACCTGTATGTGCACGAATGTTTGTGGCAGCCCTTTTTGTAGTGGCTAAAAACTGGAAACTGAATGGATGTCCATCAGTTGGAGAATGGTTGAATAAATTGTGGTATATGAAAATTATGGAATATTACTGTTCTGTAAGAAATGACCAACAGGATAATTTCAGAAAGGCCTGGAGAGACTTACATGAACTGATGCTGAGTGAAATGAGCAGGAATTTTATTTTATGCTTTTAAAAGTATTATGAGATGTCCATAGCCTTTGCCGGAGTCTATGACCCATAAAGAAGGACTTTGACTAGCAAAAAATGTTAAGAATTTCTGATCTTAACCAAATTATACATAAATCAGAATCACCAATTCAACATACTTATTCATCTAGTTGCTCAAAGACCTCAAATTAGGAGAGCTCACTATTTTGCCCATTCTATTTTTGCATAGCTTTTATTTTAAAGAGCTTTTACTTTATGTCAAATAGAAATATATCTCTCTACAACTTCTTCCTTATTTGTCCTAGTTTTTGGAGCCAAACGGCAAATAATCCCTTTTCCACATTCATTGTAATCTTCAATGTAGTTTGTTCAAACATTTTGAAATAGTATATATATAAGATAAACTCAGTATTTTGTGCTTTTGGCACAAGCCTGCCCGCGACAAATTTTTAATTATCCAAATGTGAGAAAGAGATGGACTTGCCCAGCTTTTGAAAATCTCTCTGACCAAAGTAATTTCTACATAATAAGTAAGAAACAAAAGGTAAAATCCCACAGGAAGCCAAATAAAAAAATATGCAATTTAATTTTAGGATTTTCACCAAATAGTATTGTGGAAATGTTAATGTTGGGAGATATATACTTGGAGGTGATGTTTTTTTGGAAAACCAAGGTCAGGTCAAAGATATAATAAAAACTTAGAGACACCTACTTTGATTTAAAAAAGGACATTATTTCTTTAACCTATCCCTCTAAGGATTCCTCTTTTACTCTCATCAACTGTGAACAAAGGCCTCCTGCCCTTCTTTCCCAATTGGATTGAGTCTAGGAAGAGATTGGGACTTTGATAAAAATGAAACTAAAAAAGACTTTAGGCTAGTACATTATTGTCCTTGGAATATGATTAAGTATTGATAATGTTTTTCTTAATCTGGCTAGACCAAGGACATTAGGTAAAGGACACTATAATAATATTATGAATTAATATTTTAAAAAGAAATGAGGGGAGGGAAGCCATTTTTTGCTTTCACAGCTCTTATGTTCCCCTAATCTCTCTCTTCTTCATGAATCCCTAATTTCTTTCAAACAGTTCCTCATAAGACATTTCTTTTTTTTTTTTTTTTCAGTAGGGGCAAGATGGGGCATACAATTTTATGAATGTAGGGAACTTGATCTATATCAGACTCTCGTAACAAATAGTTTTAGAGAGCTTCATTTAGCATAGAAAAGTTATAACTTGCCTTTGGTCGCACTGCTTCTATATTTCATTGGCACTATTTGAAGCCAGGTAGTAATAAGTTGTATTGTTTTGATTCTTTCTTTGCCTGCTGAATGGCTTATGATAATATAATTTCAAGAGCAAAGTTGGTCTTAGCTATTAAAAAAAAAAAACTGTCTCAAGGGATATTTGAGATATCCAACTTTACATTAATACTGTTAGTTAAATTAATCATTCTTTTATTGTTCAAATATTTTTTTCTTTGTACAATTTTCTAGATTATACCAGAACATGGTGATCATATCTTCCTGTAGGTAGATTTTGCTTGGATAATTTTTTTTCATTACTGTTATTAATACAGTTCTAATAATCTGGAAATGATTTTCCCTGATAGATTTTGTCTTTTCCAATTTGTTATCTTGCTAATATTGAGATGTACTAAGTATTCTCACTCATAATGCTAGGAATATTACAGAATAAATTTGTTACTTTTTTGGCCCTGAATATAATCTCTGAATAATATAAACTACATTAGAATTAAAAATTGGCTAAAATTGAGGTGATCATTACTTTTATTATTATTTCTCCTTCATTTTGGCAGCTAGGTCACATGGTGAATAGAGTACTTGCCTAGAATCAGGAATTCATGAGTTTTCTTAGATACTTACTAGCTGTGTGACTCTGGGCAAGTCACTAATTTCAAAAATAACAGAATGATATCTGTTTAAATACAAGACAAACCATCCAACATCATAGTAATGCGAGTCTATGCTGTAGTCACTGATGCCTAAGAGGCCAAAATTAATCATTTCTATGAAGACCTACGACATCTTCTAGTAATAATACCAAAAAAAGGTGTCACGTTTATCAGAAGGTATTAGAATGCTAGAGTAGGAAATGGAATAACTGAGAAGTTTGGCCTTGGAGTACAAAATGAAGCACAGAGGTAACTAAGAGTTTTGTCAAAATAGCATACATCCCAAAAGGTAAGTGGTTCATGGACATCACTAGATTATCAATATAGAAATCATATTGATTATATGCTTTGTAGCTAAAGGAAGAAAAATTCTATATAGTCAGTTAAAAGAAGACCTGGAGCTGACTGTGGCTTAGATTATGACTTGTTACTGCCAAAGTTAGACTTAAATTGGAGAAAGTAGGGAAAATGATCAAACTGTAGTATAATCTAAATAATATCCCTTTTGAATATGAAGTGGAAATGATAAATAGGATTAAAGGATTAGCTCTGGTAGTTAGAGTGCCTGAAGAACTATGAACTGAGATTTGTAATATTGTACTGGAAGCAGCAACACAAATCTAAAGAAAAAGAAGAGCAAGAAAAAAAATGACTATCTGATGAGGCTTTACAAATAGCTGATGAAAGAAGGAAAACTAAAGATAAAGGAGAAAGGGAAAAATATACCCACTTGAATACAGAATTCCAGATTATAGCAAGGAGAGATAAGAATGTTTTCTTAAATGAGCAATGCAAATAAACAGAAGAAAACAATAGGATGAGAAATACAGGAGATCTCTTTAATTAGAGATAATTAGGGAAAGTTTTATGTATGGATGGTCATGATAAAAGACAAAAATAGTAAGGATGCTATTTGGCAAATATCAAGAAATTGTGGAACAAGAAAAGACATAAAATGTCAGTGATCAGAGGTTATATAAACTGGTTCAAGCCAGTTATATAAAAACAGTTTTTAGGGTTAGAATCAGGCCTGACTTAGGCTAGTAGTTTAAGGATGATATTGGAATGAAATATAAGTTTTTCAACAGTTAATCAAAAGAGATTTATTTAGCTACATAATAGAAAGGCTACTCAACAAGGATGGAGTGCTTAACTCCATTCTTGTCTCCTTGTAGAGGCACATCTAGTCAACAGGGCATGGTGTGGTGATTTGCCTAGCCTTGAATCATGGATCAGGTCTAAAGGGCTCAAAATTTTTCAGTGTAAAACTTTATTAATGCTCTTAGGTGAATAGACAGTTTCATCAATATGGCCTGAAGCCACCAAGATGTTATATCAACAGTAAAATAGTTTCTTTTTCTTTTCACAAAAGAATTAACCTAACCTACGTGGTAGATTGGGAGGAAACCCTAGCTCATCATATGGATTAATAAAATAATTAAGAACAAAGCCTAAGAACTATACCATAGCATTTAAAACAAATCTTATCTAGCAATATCAGGTAATAGAGATTAGAAGCTGATACTAAGAACTTGGCACCCAAACATAGAAGGCCTATACATTCAGGGCAGAACCAAATTCTCTAGAGATAGATTGTTGTTGAATTAAGAAATGTCAGAGCAGAAAGGGTCTTTATTATAATTATCTTCTCCAATTTCCCACATTTTTTAATATGAGGAAATCAGAAGCCCAGTGAGGTAAAGGGACTTTTCCTAGTGTCAGAGGTACAAATTCAGCAAGTTAATTCAGGTCCCCTGACTGTGGAGCACTGTACAACAATAGATATTTGCTGTTCAGTACTACTTTATTATATTCATACTCAAATGTTTAATGAATTTGTGATCTCATTGATTTAGATGTTCTTTCAAGTGATGCAGAACCCAACCCAGTCACACCTATCTATCTTATACAGTCATGAGTTCCATGCTTTCTCATGAGTTTGCCACAAGGGAATGTCCAATATGACATCTCCTTACATCAGGAGACACACTACCAGTGGAGCTATCTGGCTATTCATTTGGCAGTTCATTATTCACCCTCAGTATATGACCAATGTTTTTTCTTTCGTAATATTTCCCATTTATTCTTTATTCCTGTTATTCTTCACAGTGGCTTATTTGCTAAATGTTATGGTCTGCCTGCTATCCTCACCATGTCCTATACTCATTTTCAGTTTTTCAAACTGCCCTAATCCAAGTTTCACGGCCATAAAACAACAGTGGTAGAATATTGTTATTTAAAAAAATGATACTTTGTTTCTCAGAGAAGTCTGAGGAACTTTGTTATTCCCTAAAAGACATCCTGTTCACTTTCTTCTTCCTGTTTAACTCGACATCCAAATAATTGCCCATTCATATTATCTCTATATGTGTTGGTATTGAATGATAATATAATAAATCAAGTAGCCTCACAAGGAAGGGCCAAAAGAAACTCATGCTCAATACTTACACGTTCAGAGGAAATTTATTAAAATAGATTATTTACTAAATCATTTAGAATAATATGATTCTCTATTGGAGCATATTGTGGCTGCATCCTCTCAGTAGCCCCTAACCTAGGTGTCATCCTCTCTCCCCCTGCCCTTCCCTCCATCCTCATCTAGTCTGCTGCCAAGTTCTCTCCATTTTACTGCTGGGACATTTCCTGTTTACAAACCTTTTCTGCTATAATCTTGCCACCGTCCTAGAGCAAGTTCTTACCCCTTTTTGTCTGGACCACTTCAGTGATCTTTTGGTTAGTCTGTCTTCCACAAGTATGCCTTCATTGCAGAAGAAAGAGTCTTTCTAAAATACAGATCCAATCATGTTGCTCCCTATTCAGTAAAACTCCAGTGGCTCCCTATAACTTCTGGAATGGCTTTTAAAGCCCTTACTAGCCTGGCACCTTTCCACCATTCCAGTCTTATAAGCCTTGCACCTTTTTCTAAACTTCAGTACAAATGTTCAGGGCAGAACCAAATTCTCTAGAGATAGATTGTTGTTGAATTAAGAAATGTCAGAGCAGAAAGGGTCTTTATTATAATTATCTTCTCCCATTCCCCACATTTTTTAATATACTTCCTTTTTGTTCCTTCCATAAATCACAACATTCCCCTACTCCCTTGTTGTTTGTCCTTCCTTCTTGGAGAGGACCCTGACATCAGGGAGGAGGGGATGTCATGGCATGCAAGGGAATTGGTTTTCAGGGAGGGAGGGCAAGGTCACCTGCTTCACTTTCCCCTCCAGAGCTGTCTGGGTCCAGAGTGCCAGATATAGAACAGGATTGCTGGAGATGGCCCTGGATGCAGTGGGAGACTTTGGACTTTTTTTTCCCCAGAGGCAATTGGGGTTAAGTGACTTGCTCAAGGTCACATAGCTAGGAAGTGTCTGAGACCAGATTTGAGCTCAGATCCTCCTGACTTCAGGGCTGGTGCTCTATTCACTAGGTTACCTAGCTGCACTAAGTTTGGACTTTTTAAACCAAGATCTTCAGCAGATCTGTTTGACTGAGGCTTCACCCAGCTATCTTTCATGCCTATAGTGCTCTCCCTCCTCAGTAGGGATTCATCAAACATTTATTGAATACCTAGTATGTACTGGGCAGTATACTAAGTTCTTAGGTTACAAGGAAAGGCAAAAATAGTCTCCTCTCTTTAGAAGCTGACAGTCTAATGGGGGAGATAGTATAAAAATATGCATAAAGTATAAAAAGGATAAATTGAAAAAAGCTTTAGAATTAAGGGAGATTATGAGGCTTCCTATAAAAGGTGGGAATTTAGCTGTGACTTGAAGGAAGCCAGGAGGCAAAGATGAAGACAGAGTTATTTCAGCCAAAAGGGCTAGCCAATAAAAAGCCTGGATTCAGGAGATGAAGTACCAAAAACAAGTAGACCATTGTTCCTGAATTTCAGAATTCATGATAGAGGAGAGAGTGGTAAGATATAAGAAGACTAGAAAGGATGTGGAGGAAGGATTGAAGGCAAATTGTAAAGGGTTTTGAACCCCAAATAAAGCTAGATAATAGATGAGACAATCTGCTGGGGAAAACAGGATATAATGGGATCACCTTATACAGGTGGAGTGTTCACCTTGGCAAGGACAAAACCATCTCATTTGAGACAGGTGAAAGGAGGTAGTGACAGAAGGGGATATGGTTGAGAAGAGAAGCAGCTCTTGACAAATGGCCTCTTTTTTTTTTTTTTTTCTGTATGCACTAATTAACTTATTTGTATGCAAATAATCATTTTTACATATGATTTACTCCCTTTACTCAACTTCCTCACAAACTGTCTCTCTGCCACATTTTGGTGATTTTCACAATATTTCAAACTTTTTCATTATTACTATATCTAAGACCAATTAATGACCTCTTTTAATCTTATAATGACCTCTAAGTGTTTAAGTGAAAGGAATGGTTAAAATCTCTCACTATAAATCAAATGCTAAAATTCTTAAGCTTAGTGAAGACAGCATGTCAAAAGCCGAGACAGGGCACAAGTAAGGTCTGTTATGTCATATAGCCAAGTTGTGAAAGCAAAGGAAAAGTTCTTGAAGAAAATTAAAAGTGTATTTTTTAGTTATAAAATATTTTAAAAATTAAGATATATACTTTAAAATAATACTATCATATATACTCCATAGAATACAGTATAAAAATAATAGAAATAATATTAGAAAACATATCTTTTACATATATTGGGAAAGCAAAATTTTTCTAAGTTGTTTTATCTTTGTATGTGTGTGTGTGTGTGTGTGTGTGTGTGTGTGTTTGATCTTTATTTATTTATTTTTTTTATTTTAATAACATTTTATTGACAGAACCCATGCCAGGGTAATTTTTTACAACACTATGCCTTGCACTCACTTCTGTTCTGATTTTTCCCCTTCTTCCCTCCACTCCCTCCCCCAGATGGCAAGCAGTTTTATACATGTTGAATAGGTTACAGTATATTTTACATACAATATATGTGTGCAGAACTGAACAATTCTCTTGTTGCACAGGGAGAATTGGATTCAGAAGGTATAAATAACCCGGGAAGAAAAACAAAAATGCAAGCAGTTTACATTCCATTCCCAGTGTTCTTTCTTTGGGTGTAGCTGCTTCTGTCCATCCTTGATCAATTGAAACTGAGTTAGATCTTCTCTTTGTTGAAGAAATCCACTTCCATCAGAATACATCTTCATACAGTATCGTTGTTGAGGTATATAATGATCTCTTGGCCCTGCTCATTTCATTCAGCATCAGTTCATGTAAGTCTCACCAATCCTCTCTGTATTCACCCTGCTGGTCATTTTTTACAGAACAATAATATTCTATAACATTCATATATCACAATTTACTCAACCATTCTCCAATTGATGGGCATCCATTCATTTTCCAGCTTTTGGCCACTACAAAGAGGGCTGCCACAAACATTCGTGCACATACAAGTCCCTTTCCCTTCTTTACGATCTCTTTGGGATATAAGCCCAGTAGTGATACTGCTGGATCAAAGGGTATGCATAGTTTGATAACTTTTTGAGCATAGTTCCAAATTGCTCTCCAGAATGGCTGGATGTGTCCACAATACCACCAACAATGTATCAGTGTCCCTGTTTTCTCACATCCCCTCCAGCATTCGCATTATCTTTCCCTGTCATTGTTGCTTGTCTGACAGGTGTGTAGTGGTAACTCAGAGTTGTCTTAATTTGCATTTCTCTGATTAATAATGATTTGGAGCATATTTTCATATGGCTAGAAATAGTTTTAATTTCTTCATCTGAGAATTGTCAGTTCATATCCTTTGACCATTTATCAATTGGAGAATGGCTTGATTTCTTATAAATTAGAGTCAATTCTCTATATATTTTGGAAATGAGGCCTTTATCAGGACCTTTGACTGTAAAAAATGTTTTCCCAGTTTATTGTTTCTCTTCTAATCTTGCCTGCATTAGTTTTGTTTGTACAAAAACTTTTCAATTTGATATAATCAAAATTTTCAATTTTGTAGTCAATAGTGATCTCTAGTTCTTCTTTGGTCATAAATTCCTTCCTCTTTCACGGGTCTGAGAGGTAAACTATCCTATGCTCTTCCAATTTATTTATAATCTCATTCTTTATGCCTAGGTCATGAACCCATTTTGACCTTATTTTGGTGTATGGTGTTAAGTGTGGGTCGATGCCTAGTTTCTGCCATACTAATTTCCAATTTTCCCAGCAATTTTTGTCAAATAATGCATTCTTACCCCCAAAACTGGGGTCTTTGGGTTTGTCAAATACTAGATAATTAAAGTTAATAGCTGTTTTGTCCTTTGAACCTAACCTATTCCATTGATCAACTAGTCTATTTCTTAGCCAATACCAGATAGTTTTAGTAACCAGTGCTTATAATATAATTTTAGATCTGGTACAACTAGGCCACCTTCATTTGATTTTTTTTTCATTAATTCCTTTGAAATTTTTGATCTTTTGTTTTTCCATATGAACTTTGTTGTTATTTTTTTCTAGGTCATCAAAATAGTTTTTTGGGAGTCTGATTGGTATAGCGCTAAATAAATAGATTAGTTTAGGAAGTATTGTCATCTTATATTTGCTCGCCCAATCCAAGAGCATTTAATCTTTTGCCAGTTGATTTAGATCAGACTTAATTTGTGTGGAAAGTGTTTTGTAGTTTTGCTCATAAAGTTTCTGATTTTCCCTTGGCAGATAGATTCCTAAATATTTTATACAATCAGTAGTTACTTTAAATGGAATTTCTCTTTGTAACCCTAACTGTTGGGTTTTGTTAGTGATATATAAGAATGCTGATGACTTATGTGGGTTTATTTTATAACCAGCAACTTTGCTAAAGGTGTGGATTGTTTCTAATAACTTTTTAGTAGAATCTCTGGGGTTTTCCAAGTATACCATCATATCATCAGCAAAGAGTGATCATTTGGTTTCCTCATTGCCTATTCTTATTCCTTTAATCTCTTTCTCAATTCTTATTGCCAAAGCTAGCATTTCTAATATAATATTAAATAGTATGTAAGTTGTTTTATCAAACTATTTACTCTTTTATAGTGGCCCAAACCAAACCAAGATATGCCTCTAAAGATATTTTTCTGATCGAATTCCCAAAATTAAATTTTATAGCTTCTAATATTTTCTCATTTGTCAATTAAAAAAAAAGCTATAATGGATAGTTGTAATTTTCAGTAACAGCTGTATTCTTGTTCTTTCTATGAAAATCCTGTGGCTGGCTCTTCAGAATCTTGAAGAGTAGCTCATCACTGATTTTTTTTTTACAGATCTTTAGCCATAATTGAATATTTTAAAAGATTTTTAACTTCTCTGATCTTGTTCATGGGACACCTACAAAGATATCTTTTAATAATTAGTGTTTTTTTTTACATAAATCATTGAGATTACATATAATTCTATGTGAAACCTAAATAGAATTAACAATGTAGTAATTGGGAATTAATTCACTATTGGGTTAAGCTTTATTTTATCTTTTTCTGTTTGCACTTAATCATGATTATAAAATAAAACTTGGGTGGATAGTCATTAACAAGATTGAAATGTATTTGATGACTTAAAGTAGATTGTGGCTATTTTCAGTAAAGACTTGTTTCATGTACAGATTTTGCTGTAACAAAAAAAAATAAGACTGGTAGTGAGAAGATTCATGTTATAATTTTTGCAGTTTCTAGTTCCACCTTGACTCTCTCATTTGTCCTTAGGCAAATTATCTGATCTCTCTGAGCCTCAGTTTTCTTGTTTTTAAAATGAGGAAGTTGTATAGAAATAGAAACCAGTCTACTCTTCTGGTATCGCAAAATAATTCTATTGTTATTTTCATGATTTTTATTACTGAGGTAGCTACTGGCAGTGAACCTAGAATCAGAAATGAAGAGTTCAGAAAGTGTTGTGACATGAGAGTCACCTGCCAGTGACTGCTGGAGGTCTAACTCAGACCTGAGGAACTGATCTCTTCATGTGAGAGGAGGAGGATGATGATGATGATGATGATGATGATGATGATGATGATGATGATGATGATGATGATGATGATGATGATGATGATGATGATGATGATGATGATGATGATGATGCTAAGAGGAGAATGAGAGGCAGTTGTGTTCACTAACCTGTCTCCTCTTCCCTCTGCCTCCAATTTATTTCGTTCCCAATCCACAAGCAACACCTGTATCAGTAAAGGCTACTTTTCAACTCCTTCACATGTTATGATTCACAGCTGTGGAGGCTTTAGGAGAATTGACCTGTCCCTTCACCTAGGCATGGTCCTTAACAAGAAAGTTCCCTACTTTTATTTATTAGCAGTTTAATCTGAAGACACACAAACTTTTTTTCTTCAATTTCCTTATCTGTAAAATAGAGATAATAATAGCACCTACCTTCAAAGATATTTGTGGGGATATAATACAATAAAATAAGATTTGTAATGCACATTGTAAACCTTAAAGTGCTATATGATTCTACTCATACATATATACATACATACATACATGCATACATACTACTACTACTACTACTAAAAAAATATTCCTACTACTATTGTTACTTAGGAAAACTTTCCAAGAAAATTTCTTTATATCTAGTCTTCACATTATGTTGATTATTACAAGGATAGTACTACAATCCATTCCTTCCAGTGGCATCTAGG
Source organism: Sarcophilus harrisii (assembly GCF_902635505.1). Lineage (NCBI taxonomy): Eukaryota > Metazoa > Chordata > Mammalia > Dasyuromorphia > Dasyuridae > Sarcophilus > Sarcophilus harrisii. The sequence goes on from NC_045426.1 coordinate 203,477,378, forward strand.
TATAATGGATTGTCATCCTTTTTTGTTTATATAGTGAAATGACAGTAAGTTAGATTGTAACAAAGGTGATGATTGTTAGGGAGAGCATAGTTTACACAACTAATTAGGGGTTTAATTTTCACCATGAGTAAGAACTTTGATGAAATTGGGTGTGAAAGCTTGTGAAATGATTGAAGAAAGCTTTTTTAAAAACTATTTTATAATTAATTATATGTTAATATAGGTTGATTCAATAAGTGAGGATAAATATGTTAAAACAAAATAATATAGAGATTGGAATGAGAGAAGTGTGAACTTGGTTAATATCAGAAAAATTTAAGATTTTGCATTTCTATTTTATAAGTACAATTATGCATTTGTCACACTTATTAGCAAAATGATTGGTGTGGGTTCAATTAGTTGTTTCAGAATGAACATAACAAAGTGATTTATAATCTCAAAAATATCACTAATATAGGAAATTTTGTCAGGATTAATTTTAATTTAACACAAAAATGCCTTGAGTTTCCCTGCTATACTCTTCCAATTATTACAAAATATGTTATTGCTTTTATACTCATGTGTTACTTTTAATTTAGCTAAATTCCTTGTCTATTTTATTAATTTTTATAATACTGGTTTCATAACTATTCATTGAAAAGCCTGGGAAAGAATGTTTGATTAGGACTTTAAAGTCTAGATATAGATAGATGAGAATGATCTCTTTAGGCTTCTTTATCTCACAGGGAGCACAGAGACACAGAACACTGATTAACTGGTTTCTTAAAGCAGAGGCTAGAGTTAAACCCAGACTGGTATTATTTTGCTGGAACTCTGACAAAGGAATGTGGAATGTTTGAGAATACTTCTGAAATTACAGCTTTTTTGCACACCTGCTGTGAATACCTAAGATATTAATAATATTTAATATTATTGTTGCTGATCTTTAAAGTCTTCATATTTAATCCTTATTGATCCTTGATGTAAAGTTTCAGCCTTTTATACTATCAGTCATTGATTAATTGATTATATATTCAGAGAATCTTCCAGACCAGTATTTTATCTTGCCATACAATATAAACTTCATTATATATAATATATATGTAGAAATTTTAGCAAATTTACTCTCTTTTAGTAGTGATAGATAATATATATTTGAATGATTTTTATTCTTCATCATAGTTGTGATTTTTTTTAAAAAAAGACATCTCTATTATAACATACTGTTCATTCTTTTGATTTAATTAATATACCTCTAAGAGGAACTCAGATTCACCATCTTGTTCATATTATCACACTCTAATATCTTTTCCCCTTTTTAAATGTGAAAGATATTTTTGCATTAACATTTGTCTTGTTGATCTAAAACCTAGCAGAAGATGGAGTCTGATTATTTCCAAGCTGACCCTTTGTGGTCTACAAAGTTATTAGGTAGGTTTTGTTTTCCTATAAAAATCAAGCACCAATAGGAAGAGGAAATTTTTTGACCCTCTCTTAAACACAAAACTAATTAATTGACTTTAAAATACATCTTTCTTTTTAATAGAGAGGGTAAAAACTGATAAAACAAAAATCTTTCTTCAGATAATCACAACACTGTATTAGTGAGTCACAGAGTAGTGTAGTGGAACGAGCACTGGAATTAAAGGTTCAGATATTGGTACCAAACTATATTTACTAGCTGTGTGATCTTCAGAAAATCTAAAGAAACTGATTATCAGTTCTTCATCTATCAAATAGAATAATAATGTTATAGGTATTTCTTTATCTTGTCATTATGAAAAAAACACATATAATTAAGTACTTTTAACAACTGATATATGGATAGGACCACTCCTTCCAGTGGTCCATTCACTTTTCCTTATCCCATGTAATTTTTGTACTTATTCTCACATAAAATCCTTTATAGATATTCACCCAATATGCTGAGGGGCTTCTTGACATTGTGTGGATATCATTAAAGCATGTGGGATGGTCGCTGATCATCACCTTCCTATTGCTACATTCTTAGTCCACTTCTTTTTGAACAATTTTGTTTTTTAGTTTAGAAAGTAAGAAGCAAATGTACCCATCCATTTATCTCCTATAGAACACTACTTTTTCATAGTAAATTTGCTATTATTAAGAATGCTTATTGTTAGCTCTGTTTTGCTGTCTGACTTGTCGATCATCCATGTAGAATGATAACTATAATAATGATGACAAATTTAGGAAGGTACTACAGATGTTCATGCATTTTGATTTACTGTCTAGAATAACATAAAGCAACCTTTTGAGAATGGGAAGTGTTGCTCATTCCTGTTGACTGGCAGATATATTGCTGCCTGCAGAGAGGTACTCAGTCTCTAAAACAAAGTGGGAACTTCTTTTTTCTCATTGCTTATTTACTATCTTGTTATTATCTACATGAGAAAATATGTAATACTTTCTGCTCTACCCTCACCTACAGATTTTTCTCAACCTTATATGCCAATTCCATTAGTTTTCTATCTTCCTATGAACTAAAAATGTGCTTTTGTTTCACTCATACAGCTTGGCACATATAATGACAAGTATTTATATTTTAGGGAACATTTTTCATATATGTATGTATATATACACATACATACATAGTATGTATGTGTATATAGTCACATAGTATATTAAAATTCAGCATTCAAGGTGAAAAAGCATAAATATTTTGTCTAATAAATTTGAAATTATGTTATATGTTGATTCACAATTGAATTAGAAATCAAATCTTGTTTGTATTGTAACAAATGTTTCATTACAGAAAAGACTGATAGGGAGGTAGCATGTTATGTAGGTAAGAATTTAAGAGTGGGAAATAAGGAAACTCTATATCTTGGGTCTCTGTAACTAACTAGCTAAATGACTTCTTTCTTAGCAAGTCTCTTTGTCAAGTACTCTCATCTTTAAAACCAGGGTCTTATTCTATCTAGATAATCCCTAAAAACTCTTTCAGCTCCAGTAGTCTAAGGCAAAGATGTTAAAGCAGAAATGTCACCATCTCTCGGAGGCTCTAACAGATTAATCTAATTATTTAATTACCGATAATTTGAGAAATATTTAACAAAATAAAAATAAAACATGTTAATATGTGGATTTCTATGTTAATATTTGACCTATAACAATCCTTTGTTTAGTAACCCTATTTCAATTTGAGTTTGATATTACTGATCTAAGACATCGATTGTTAGTAAGTTAAATTGTTTATTAAAATTTTTAACTAAAAAAATTGATTATTACCCAGTATATTTCTTTGTTTCAGATATTTTGATTAAATTTAATTTGCTAGCCAAATAAGGCTATACTATTTGCTTCAAAGTCTCTAACTCACAATCAATATATATTGATTATACTTTAAAGAATAAAGGGGAATATTATTTTTGTTATATTACATATATAAAAATATATATTAACTATTTTTAATTTTCTACAGAGATTGTGGAAGACTAAAATGTTTTGGGAGCATATAGCAATGCTTTTGTTATTGTTCAGTCATTTTTCAGTCATGTCTGACTCTTTGTGACCCTATTGATGTTTTCTTGGCAAAGATGATGAAATGGTTTGTCATTTCCTTCTCCAGCTCATTTTACAGATGAGGAAACTGAGACAAACAAGGTTAAATGTCTTACCCAGGGTCACACAGATAGAAAGTGTCTGAGGCTATATTTGAACTTACAAAGATGAGTCTTTATGATTCTAAGCCCTGATACTTTGTCCACTGTAGCACGTAACTGCCTGATATTAACAATACTAGTTAATAATATGAAATGATTCCTGTGGAAATATATTGTATATTTTAATAAAAAAACTTTCTTTGCTTCTTTGTAATTTTTAAATATTTTAGTTAAAAAGTAGTTTAGAAAACAAAGAATTATTTTAATTTTTAGACATAATACACTCAAATTATCAATAACATGAAGGTTCCTAAAATTCCTAAAAGGTACATGTTTTCACTTCAGATATTAAGATATGTTGACCTTGCAGTAAGACAAGTGTAGTCCAGAATTCTAAGAGCTCATTCTGTGAATACTGGAAAGTAAAATAATGCTTAAGTTTCATAAGGATCAACTCAATCTCTATAAGCATTTAGAATGCTGTCTTTAAGACTCCAACAGCCTATGTAATTTTTCTCATATTACCTTTCCAAATGACTGTCACAACAATTTTATATTTTTGCTTGTTCCTTTTCTTCTTTGTGATTCCTATAAAGTATTTTGTGGAGCATATCTGTTTTCATTCCTCCTTCCTTTGGAAGGAAAAAACCAAAAACAATTTAAAAATAACTTCTCCAGGTTTATTTTGTTCTTATAATTGCAAACATTAATTGTTTTGTAGGATATTACATGTAAAAATGTGTACTGTGTAAAGGTGTACAAAATTTATAAGCTTAAAAATTAATGAGAAAACTTGTAAAGATTCTATGTACAAATGGTAATTATTTTGGAAATATTTGGAATTAGAAACCTTCTTTAATTTATATCTCATTTCAACTAACTATAATTTTAAAAAAAAATAATGAATTAAGCCTGCTTTTCACTATATGTTATAATTACCAAATTTTAAAATATTGCTACATAATTTTCTGAAATATAATTATTTACAGTGCTTCTGAATTTTAGGAACCAGTACCTGACAGAAGACTACTGTTTGCATTTAAACATTTTATCTTTGAGCCTCCTAAAACTATATCTTGACACTTTCTTCCCCCTCTCCTCAAAAGATTCTTCTTTATCTTCACAAATGAGAAAGAATCCTCTTGTTAGCATCTTGTCTTCATTAATCCTTCAGCTGCAAAGGTCATAGGAGGTCTGTGTGGAACATAAGTCCTTGGCTGTACCACAGTACCGGTATTAAAGTATACTACAACTTCTAGAGGGCAGAGGTTAAAGAGATAATTAGTCACTACAAAGAATAGTTTTGGCTCTCTTGGGAGGAAATGTATAAGTGTTTCATGAATGAACTCTGAAACCTCATCTTTTAGTATTTTTAAAATCATAACACACTTCTGATTTAATAACCCTTGTAAATTAAAGGTAAATTTGATATCCACTTGATAGTCAAATGATGTAAACACACTTCTTAAAAGAATTACAAACTCATAGTAACCATATGAATGAATGTTCCAAATCTCAATTACAATCAGTACAAAGCAAAATAACTGTGAGGTTTTGCTTGACATCCAGCAAATTGGTAGAAATTATAAAGATGAGAATGTTTGTTGGAGGGGTTGTGAAAGGATGAACATACTAATGCATTGTTGGTGAATTTGTATATTGGTCCACAATTCTGAAAAGCTACCCGAAATTAATTAAGCAAGTGAATGAAATAAGTATATCTTTTGGTCCAGACTTCCATTCATATCTCTAACAATGTTAATGATAAACAAAAGCCTCATATACACTAAAATATAGCTACTTTTTGTAGCAAAGAACTGGGAACAAAGATGTGCATTGATTGGGGAATGACTAAACAAGTGTGTAACTATCCATTAATTTATTAATATTAGTGTACTGTAAGAAAAAAAGGAATATGATTGAAAGCAAAAGATACATGAACTGAAGAAAAGGAAAGGAAGCAGAACCAGGAAAACAATATACAAAATGACTCCAACAATGTAAATGGAAATAATAACAACAAAACAATCAAAATGGAAGACTGTGAAATTACCATTTTGGGTCTCAGAAAAGAATAATGAGAAGTTATATTCTTTTCTTCTCCTTTGCAGAGGTAGAGGTTTATGATCTATGGGTATAATACACTATATGTAATGTTAGTCTTTTCAACTTGATTATTAAATTTGTTGAACTTTCCTCTCCATCCCTCCCTTTTATTATTTGTTAAAAGGTATAGTTCCCTGGTAGAAGTGAGGTTATAGTAGAAAATATGGATTATATAAAAAACAAATCAATAAAATATATATGTATACATATATGTGTATATACACACACACATATATAATGGAGGGGAGAAAGGGGAAAAGAGGAGGGGCAAGACAAATAAACTTGAGAAAAAAATGAAATCTGTTGAAGTAAAAGGACCTTTTCCAAAGATAACATTTCCCTATTCAGATTTAGAGAAAGATTTAATGTTATTCCTCAGCTTTACAGTATTAATTATAAGATTAGAATATTGGCTTTCCAGGGTTCTTTGAGATTCTCATTTTTCTATATTAAAGTTCATATTTAGTGCTAAAAATTTTAAAGAGAATAATTTCTGAGAATTTTAACAGGATTTTTGTAATAGTAATAGTTTTAGTAACAGGCAATTAGTTACTTATATGTGATACAGGTGTAAGGTATCACATGTCTGCGATTTTTCAGTCAAGTCTAACTATTTGTGATCTCTGACATTTCCTTTTCCAGTCATTTTATAGATGGGAAACCTGAGGTAAATGAGGTTGAGTGAATTGCCCAGCATCACACAGCTAGTAAGTGTTTGAGCAGATTTGAACTCAGTAAGACGAGTCTTCCTTATTGTATCATCTAGGTATCCTTCATATGTCTATAGGCTTTCATATCCAATTTATGTTAAAGGTTTTCTATACTTAAATAAAAAGAGATATTTTATTTTAGAACTTTATAGTTGAGTTTGTTAGGTAAAATTTATAGAACCTATGATATTGTTAATAATGAAAGAAAGGAGAGACCTTCTTTTGTGTGTGTGTGTGTGTGTGTGTGTGTGTGACTTCAAATTAAATTATACTTATTTCCAGTGGGAACATTCATACGTTAAAAAATCTTTCCAAAAAATGATTAAAAAAAGAAAACATAATTTTTGTAATCTTTCTTCCTCTATACCTCTATTTCCTAAAAGTTCCTAAAAATCTTAAGATTTTTTTAGTTGAATTTTGAATGTATGTAAGGGAAAGGAAAATGATTTTTCCCTCTACCCCAAAGGCATCCTCATTACAATATCCCTAAAATTAACAACAACATAGAATATCTGGTAATACCAGGTTATAGGAATTACATTCATTAAAAAAAAAGTAATCTTTTTTACTGTATTTTATATTCTGATTATGATGGCTTTTGGAATTTCCTAGTTTTGAACACATTGTCATGGAGCTTTGGAGAATCAGTGTGATCATCTGCAGAGAATAACAGATTTATAGTAAAAAAAAAAATCTTACGGCCCTTTTTTACCTCCAGCATTAATTATGAAATGTTTGTCAGGGAGCAAGTCACTCAGCCTCTGAGCATCAGTTTCTTTATCTACAAGATGATGATGGCAACAGTAATTGTAATATTTTGTAAACTTCAAAGCCACTATACAACTTTCAAGCCACTATTATTGTTCTTGAGCTGTCAAATATACTTCATATGCTAAATTTCTAACATTAAGGAATCTACTCAGGTTTTAAAAAAGTTGCAGTTATCTTCTATTTAACTTGTCTTGGAGTAGTTTTTATATTTTTCTATTTCTATTACACTAGCTTTCAGATGTGTCAGTTGATATAATTATGATAAAAGGAAAATTAATTAAAAAGCAACAATTTGTGAAATTAAAAAGATAAATATGAAGTAAATATTTCTGATGTCTGAAAACTAGAGACAAATGTATCCTGTGTGTCTTTTTTTAGTCTGATCTTTTTTTTTCCCCTAAGAGTTTAAATCACCTTTCCAGATAATTCAAAGGAAATGCTTATTCTTATATTTTCAGTCTTACCTTTGGTATGAATAAAACCCTTGCAAAACCCTCAAAGAAGGCTTTGCTTTTGTAACAGAAATTATGGTGGTAATTCTTAAATAGTAGACAAAAATATTACTGTTCCTCAGTTACTTACAATCTAATTCCAACTTCTTTTTTCTGGGTTGATTACACATCATTCCCCCTCATACTCTCCAAAGAATTTGGCTACTTCCCTTTTCACAAAAATAATATTTTTTATACAGGTTTATGCAAGTTGTCTTCTGTATCTGTAATCATCTTTCTTCCCAATTTTTCCTTTTAGAGTCTTTAGCTTTCTTCGGGGCTGGGTTCAAGTGGCATCTGCTTAAAAGGCCTTTTCTGAATCTCTCTAGTATTTAATTTTTGCCTCCTCAGTCCTCTCAATCCCATCACTGCATGCTCATTTTGCATCTATCCTGTATTTACCTGTCCATGAACGTGTTCTATGCCATCACCTAGCATTCTGCAGAGAACTTCTTGAGAGAAATTAATTTCTCATTTTTATAGTGAATTCTTATTGATTTGTTACTATTTTTCCCACAAAAGAATTTTCTATTTTTTATGAATATATGCTATGACGCCACAAAACTTAGAATTAAAAGTATTCAAGAAAACTCCTTTGCATTGTTCAGAAACCAGTAGGAATTGCTACCATCTCTTACTTTACGAAGTCTAAAACACTTCTGATGCCAAAGGTGTGCAAACCCAGACAATGGAAGTACTGATAACATTTTAGTTTCTATTCTACTTTTTGAATTGTATCTCATTTTTTAAAAATTGGTCCCAATTTTGTAACTCTTCATAATCTCCCAGTGTGACAAAATGGGCTTTAGTTTTTCTCTGTTTCTCTTAACTCTGTTAAGTTGGGCCTAAATTAATCTCAGATTCACTAATCAGATGTTGGCTTTTTAGAGAGTAACACTTGGCATATGCAAATTTAATGAATGACGAGATGATTGTCATTAACTGGTGGAACTTGTGACATTTTTCATATCAGATCTTGACTTTGCCCCTTAAATCTATTAAAACTTGCTTTAAACAAATTCTTCAGTACTTTAATTGAGAACTTTGCTCTATTTTATATTATTTGTAGTTAATATCTGTTTTATAATAACACCTTTATATATTTATAAGAAAAGTTACATACTTGATAATGAATTTTTAATAGAAATCAAAGTTTACATGAATATATTTCATGAAATAAAAACAAAAAAGCCCTCTTTTTAATGACACCTATTGTTTTCTTGAAATAAAGTTTAAATTCTTTCAATTCACCAAATGTTTATTTAACATTCTTATCTGCAGTGTGCCAAAAAATGAGAAAATCATACTCTCAAAATGATTGTATTTTCGTAGAGAGCATAAAAACAAATATGTAGATAACACAAGTTTTAAGAATTTTAGGAGAGGTTCAAGCAGAGTAATGTTAAGAGATCTGAGGAAGCAAAGATAATATATCTGGAGGGATGAGGGAAATGTTCATGAAGAAAGTGATAACCAAACTAGGTAGAAAGAAAAAGAAAGAAGAAAAGAGGTTTTTAGTGGTAGAGATTGTGGCAGGAGACAAGGGACCATTCTAAGGAGGGTTAGGGAAAAAAAGGTAGGGCATAATGAGATTGGGGAATGAGAAGTTGTCTATTTTGACTGAAACAAAATATTTGAAGGTAATTGATATCATCATCATAGCGGAGCATAATTTTCTTTCTTTCATTAATTCATTTAACCCTTATACAACTATATGTATTAAAGACCATTCTAAAGACCAAACTAAGAGCTGGAGATACAAAAAGAAGCAAAAGACAATGCTTTAATCTTCAAAAAGCTTACATTCTAGGGCGCAGCTAGTTGACACAGTGGGTAGAGCTTGGACCCTAGAGTCTGGGAGACCTGAATTCAAATCCAGCTTTAGACATTAAATATCTGTGTGATTCTGGGCAAGTCAGTTAACTCCAATTGCCTCACTGAAAAAAGAGGGGGGGGGGCAGGAATAAGAAACTGCTGCTGCTTATTTTCTACTTTCCTTCCAATATGAAAAAAGCAAGATTATTATGAATCCTCTCATCACACCTTTCTTCTGTTACTGGACCAGTGCTAGGGAATATCTTTTCCTTAGGATAGAGCCCAAGTAGTCTGACTATTTTTCTTTATGTTGGAGGCTGGAATTTTTCCTAAGTCTTCTTTGGGTTTAGCAACTGCACCAGCTTATAGCTATAGCTAATGAGCACATTTTAGCATAGGGACAAAAAGACATCTTGCTTGAGCCCTGTGGTTTAAGTAGTTTATATTACAAAAGATCTCTACCTTATTTAAATTCTTTTTATTGCTAATAAACCTCAGATTTCCTATTTCTCTGCTTAGCACTAATCATAGTAGTGATATATAAACCTTCTTGATTAATTCTGGATTTTTTTAATAGCAAAAATCAGGATAAAAAAGATTTTTTTTTTATTTTAAGAAAAAGATTAAAAGTATTGTTTGAATGAAAGAGAAATTTATGGAAACCTTTCAGAGTTTTTCATCAATCTTACTTAGTAGTAGCCATTGCAGTTGGCAGTCTCAATCCAGATCCTTTTTGCAAGGCTTCTTCTGGGAACTGAAGACTCCTTAAATTCCCTTTCCTTTATTACCATCCATTTCCCTTCCTCCCCTTCCTTTTCCTCCTTCTCTTTATCTTCTTCCTTTTCTTCCTCCTTCTTCTCTTCTCTTCCTCTTCCTCCTCCTCCTCCTCCTCCTTTGGCTTTTTTATGTTCCACCTTTTTTATGCTTTCTTACAGATTGTGGATTCCAATTTCAAGAGTTCTCCTATCCCAAAGATCACAGTAGTTCCTCACTCTTTCTCTCCTCTCTTCTCCATCTGTCCTCTCCATCTTCTTCTCCCTTTCTTCTTCTCCCTCTCCCTTTTCCTTTCTTCCTCTCCCTCTTACTTTCTATCTCTCCCCCCCTCTTCCTTCCTCTCTCTCTGTCCTTCCCTCTCTGTTTCTCCCCCTCCCTTCCCTTTCCCTCCTTCCCCCTTTCCCTTTCTTTCTTCCCCTCCCCCTCTGAAGTACAGGTTCTAAAATGTCAGGCTATTCTCATACTCATAGTTCAGTAACTGTTTGACAGATGAGAAAGGGAAAAACAAACTGATGAAGCAACCTTCTGACAGTCACACTGGTCAATCTATTGCAAGATATGAACCCTATTTTTTCCTGATGTCACATCCTGTAAGCTTTCCTCTCTGCCTTACTGTCTTCCTGCCTTTGTCTATGACTTACTTTTCCTGCAGTAAGACTAGAAAAGCAAAGTGTAGCTAGACTATTGAGGGTACTGAAAGAGATACTGCAGAGTGCTTTTTTTTTTTTTTTTTTAATTAAACAATAGGGGGCTACTGAAGGTTTTTGTCATTACTGGCTCTGTATGCTAGATTATTTTGGTAGTCATAGAAAAGATGGATTGGAGAAGAGATATATGGGAAGCAATGAGTCTCATTAGGTGAATATTATCCTTTGTCATTTATGAATAAGCTATCCACTTTTAAGGTAATGTTAAAAATATAACAGCTTATTTTTATGGGTATAAGGTATTATGTTACTAAACATTTCACATACACTAGATTTATAAATAAATTTTATTTATGTTGTAGTGTTGAGGTCTAGATTTTGGGTACCTAAATGAAATTAGGGTTTAGTTAAGGTCTAGTGACAGGTTTGGGGTACAGGAGTCAGAGTTCCCCTGTAACCCCCTTGGATTCGGCGCAAGGATACGGTGGTAAATGAGGTCTAGTAGCGGCACGAGTCCCCAGTAAAAGCATTTATTAGCCCGAGAGCTAGATTGATAAAAGAGGTTTATTATTGAGTTTGGAAGTAGGAGATAGGTGAAGGTAGAGATAAGGAGGGCACTGCACAGAGGGTCCAGTGGACAGAGGGTCCTCACATGGCTAGCATGTTTGGAATCTCTGCAAAGAGGGGTTTCCCAGCATGGCCCTTTTATAGTAGGAGACTTAGCTCGAGGGGCTTTTGGGTGTAGCCCCAAAGTTGGCTCAGATCCGGGTGGGGCTGGGACAGGTCCAGATCTTCTATTGGAATTCAAAGGGACCAGGATTTGTGGGTCAAAGGGTAATTTATATTAGCTAGGGGGAGTTGGGAATCAAAGATTGGAATCTTTCCCACATCATTCCCCCCTCAAGCAGTTGGAACTTAAATTCATTTAAGGAAAAAGACATGGGGCAAAGTCAGTTATTAAGACAGAATTGAAGATTTTCTCCTTCCAGGATTTTCCAAGTTCAGGGGTCCCCTCTTCAGTAGTAGGATAACTTGTTATTTAAAGCATCTTGCAAAGTGAGTAATTAGTGCTTATTTCCTCATGAGGGTTTGCTTAAAACAAGGTATACCTGTAAAGTAGACATATAAGCATGTATAGCTAACCAAAACATGAATTATCCAGAAGTAGAACCTGAATTAGTAATGGATTAGATTACATTTATTTGTGGAACTACTTAAAAACACTCTTAAAATATCTTTTAAAAGTTCCACCTCCTCCATGAATCTCTGACCTTCCATTGCACTTTATCTGTGCTCTTCCATGTACTCCTAATTTATAGTATAGTTTAGTGTATCCATCTCAACTCCCCTCAAGATTATAAACTCTTTGAGGCCAGGATTAGGTTTTATTTCCTTATGACTCCCTTAACAGTTAAGTATAATTTATTACTTATAAGTTATTTGATAACTCTTTCCCACACAGAACTGAATTTTTCAATTCCATGTTTCTTCTTTGCCATTTAAAAAAATTTGCTATATATTTAGTCTCCTCCATCTTTTGTTTATATTCACTCTAAGGCAGGTTGGCCATTTTTGGAAAATAAGAACAAGTTCTTGCTACCAAAGACCCCAAAGATGTCACCATCATATTGTGTTTGTGTTTTAAACTATGTGTACAATATAGACATCCTCACTGCAATACTAATACTCTTGCACCACTGTACTTTTCCTGGGTTTTGTTCTCAATCTAACCAGCACTTAGTTATGCTTTCTTAAAGATACATGTATTGTTCAAGTACAAAAGTATGCATTTAGAATTTCATCCATCCCTACAGTAAAACTTTCTCTAATGGCACCGTTTCTTTTCACACCTCTACGGTGATTGAGACTGTCCTTTAAAGTGAGATCTGCAAACCATCAGATAGCAGCCCCAATTAGCTTCTTTTGGGTTTGAAGTGCATTCACAAACAGTAACAAGGTCTCCTAGGAACACTCCTCTTGCAAGCAATGTAGTCATATTTCCTCATTAGCTCCTTTCAATTGTCACTAATGTCATGTTCTAGCTTTTGAGTAGGAGACAAAAAAAAAACATAAATTTTTTTTGTGTATAAAGAAGACAGCTGTTTTCTATAATTCAAGGTTCTTTTGAATTCCTTTGATAGTTTTGAAGTGTATACAGCTTGATTCATTAACCTTTATTCCTCACATAAATCAGGTGATTAAGAATCTGTTTTCAAGGAGATATGAATGTATACTTTAAAATTATATTCAATTGTATAGTTGTTATACAGTTTTCAACTAACCTACTTTTGCTTTGCAAATCTTGTATTTCAGATGCATTTTAAAGGTGGATTATAAAAATGAAATGAAATTAAGTTATTAATAATCACATTGAGATGCTCTTCAGCATGTTTTTATGGATGTTTTCTGTGATCACAGAGAGAGTTTTGAAATGCACACTACTGAAAATTAAAAATAGCAAGATTTTTTTGGTTAAATGTTCAAAGTCTAGCCAGATAATAATCATAGAATTAATGTCTGAGTCAATGTGCACCAAAATGGAAATGAATAGAAAGCCTCTGTTTTGACATTTTATTTCTTTGCTCACAAAATGTGTCTTATATATAGATTATTAAATACAGAAAAGTTCTGAAAAATCACTAGTTCATCTCCTTATTCTATAACTGAAAAAACTGAAGTACTAAGAGGTTTAGTGATTTGTCCATCGGGATAATGCTAATTAATGGAAGGACTGGGACATAATGTAAAAGAATTTAGATTTCTAGTATCTTTTTCAATCACATATTTCTTTGATTAAGGAGATGTTTAATTGACTTATGAAATGTTCAAGGCTCATTTTAAAGGTGAGTATGATTACCATTATTTATTTCTCAATTGTGACACTTTTCTATATAACTAAAACTATTGCAGACAAAAGAGCTAGCCTGTAGTCCTTTCCTTGTTCTATCATTAATTATCTGTATGAATTTGGGCAAATCATTTAACCTCTTATGTTTGTCTTTTAAGATGAGAAGTTTGGACTAAATAATCTTTAAGATCCTTTCTATATCACATTCTTTGACTATGTAAGAACTCCACTTGATAAGCCTACAGCTTTTTCATTCCTTTGGAGCTGTCACAGTTTAATTTTCATGCTTTGCCTGGTACTGTGCCAAATACACAGTGATTGTTGACTGAAAATTAGACTTATTAACTTGTAAACACTAGCATACCATTCCTCCTTGCTCTCCATGGAGGTTGGGACAAGGCAGAATTGCCTCAGTTCTCTAGGGAGCAACCTGAATTAGTTAGAGTTAAATGATGCCTCCAAGTGGTTTCCCAAGAGACTCTTAAGCAAGTGAGGAACCAGAGTTAGAAGGTAGTTCCAAGGCGTAGAAATACATGTTAGAAAAGCTCCAAAGGGCAGAATAGATAAACAAGGTTTAAGTTTAGGCAAGAGCCCACAGATCAAGCGATCCTTATTGTTTTGAGCTCAAACCAACAGTGTGCTAAATTGTATGTGCACAAAACTTTGCCTTTTTTTGCTGAGACCTATACATTGGAGTTGACCTCCCTTAATGAGCTCTTAATTTTGAATCAGTCATCTATTCTTAAGTTCTCATTTTACATATAGGACAACTGAGGTTTAGAAAACCAATTCCATTATAGGATATGCTGCTGTTTTTTTGTGTTTTTTTTTTTTTAATCAGTGATGGTATTTATCAATAAAAATATTTACCTCTGTAATCATACTAGAACTTGATATGTTTATCCCATATGCAGTATTACAGGATTTACATTTTCTCCCCAAAGGACCAAAAAATAATTGAATGTTGAAAATGCCCTATGTGTTAACTGCAATTAAGGAGACTAATAGAAATGCAGATTTTAAAAATCCATCTCCAAATCTACGTGAGGACATCTTAGTCATATGCAGAAGTCTTTTTTTTTTTTTTGGTGGTTATATATCCAGTTTTTTAGTTGGTGTTAAAACGATTCTTTTTTCATAAATTGATGGAAAATCTTATAATGAAACATTCTATAGGATTATAGATATTTTTTGTCTTAAATATTTTTATATATTTATATCCATAATTGATATAGTTCTTTTTAGGTGCCAGGTGTCATACATGCAGTGATATTAGAAATATTCTAATATAGTTTGATTCAAGATCTTTACAAAACAGAGGAGCTAAATAATAATACTGAATTTTACTGGATTTGTACACTTATTAGAAATACATTGCAATATAAAGAATATATTGTGTTTAGAAAGAAAAGAAAGCTACAACTCTAATTACTGTGCTCTAAAATGACCACATGCATCCTAATTGTTCCTATTATAAACAAAGTATGTAATATTTCTACCAATTTGTAATAACAATATCACATAAAACAATTCTAATTCCGCTTCTCAAAAAGCAGCTTTACAGCAATGTCTGCTAAAAATTCAGTTCTCTTATATATTATCAATGATTTTAAGTCCAGTTATTTTGTATTTTATCAATGTTTAATCCAAGGAAGTTAGATTTCTTTTCTCCTCAAACACTTATATATGAATTAAAAATAAATTTTGCTGAAATCTTCATGTTGCTTTTTCTTCATTGCATATATACCTCAGGAGGAAACTTATGGGTGCTATCTAGCCTATTGATTGTCAGAAAATAGCTGAATGGTGCTTAAAAAAACCTGAGTTCTAATCCTACCATAGATACTTAGTAACTGTGTGAACCTGGGCAAATTGCCTAATTTATCTTTCAGTTTTCTCATGTGTGAAATAGGGATAATAATAGCATCTATCTCCTAAAGTTGTTGGGAAGATCAGATTTAGTAATGTATTTGAAAACACTTTGCCAATCTTAAAACATGATATATAAATTCTAACTACTACCACTGCTTGCTTCTGCTGCCCCTACTACTACTACTACTGCTGCTGCTATTATTACTACTATTACAATTATTACTATTGCCATTACTACTACTATTGCTGCTGCTGCTGCTACTATTACTACTACTGCTGTTGCTATTACAACTACTACTACTGCTTCTGCTGCTACTACTACTGCTATTACTATTATTACTGCCACTACTATTACTACTACTGTTGCTATTACAACTACTACTATTACTAAAATACTACTACTGCCACTACTACTACTACTACTACTACTACTATTACTATTACTACTGCCACTACTATTACTACTACTGCTGTTGCTATTACAACTACTACTATTACTACTGCCACTACTACTATTACTACTACTACTGCCAATACTAGTAGTAGTTAGTGGTAGTAACAACAGCAAGAGTAGTAGTACATTAAACAAAAAGGCATAAATCATGCTGCATTTCACACGGAACAGAGATCTTAAGAATTTCTTGTAAAATCAAACATATTTTTCTTAGCTTTTTATGGAAGATGTTGCTACTCATTAATCAGAAACTATCTCCCTCCTGATGACTGAAAAATTTTAACACCTGGCTTGAGGAGTCTCTCAGTTGTTTTAGAATAATAATCACATAGATTCTTAACAGTATTCTTTTGTTTAAGCATGTGTTCTTTGCTTCTATATACTGCCTTTTGATTTTAAAAAAAGTCATATTTATTACATAACTTAGTAGAAATTATGATAATAATAAAGAGTAACAGCAATATTTATATAACTCTCAGGCAACTACAGTGGATAGAGTTCCAGGCTTAGAATCCGGAAGACTCATCTTTGGGTGTAAAAAATTGGCCTCCAACACTTTCTAGCCCTGTGATCACCTCAGTTTGCCCTCACAACAATCCTGAGAGGGAGATGCAATTATTACCCCATTTTATAGCAACTGAGACAAAGGTTAAATGACTGTCTGAGGTCACATTTGAACTCAGATCTTCCTTATTTCAGGCCCAGCACTCTGTTTCACCAAGCACCCACTAGATTAATGAGTATCAAATTCAAATAGAATCCCTGCAGCTGCATATTAATTTAGCAAACCATTTAATAACATTATACTCTATTGTATTTTATTTATTTTATTAAATATTTCTGAATTACATGGTTTAGGTTGCACCTAAGACTGTTAAAGGCATCTTTGAAGATATACTATCTACAATAGTTTTCATTTGGGGGAAGTTATCTTTTATTGATCTCTCTTTTCCTTTGTGAATTGATCTTAGAGATTTACAGAGAGGAAAATTTAACCTATCAGATGCTGTTTTGCAAAGGATAGATTCTTAATGAGTATTTATTGAAGTGAACTGAATATCAAACTCCAAAGAATTAGTTTCCAAAGTGCCCTCTCTCCATTGTGTCTGATCTGTGCTCCTGTGAGGATTTTTTTCTAGAGAGTTGTTGAATAGTTTATCATTTTTATTAAATTAATAAGTTCAGTATATATTATATATATTTCAAAAACTTCAAGTATTCATTTCAATTTTAAAATTTTCTATATCAGTTTAGTTTTCAAACAAAAAAAAATTTTTTTCTCTAAATGGTTTGACCTTCAATAACAAATTATTTTAGATTTTCTGTCATTTAAAAAGTTCTTAGATTCTATGATTCTGAAAGTTTGAAAGCAAATTTAAGGCATGAAATACAAATATAGATACTGAGTAATTCTTGATGGATTATACACATTGATATCAAATTACTTGATCCTTACTTTGAAGAAAAGGTTAATGGCATTTTTCCCTTTTACCCTTTTTCTTTGCTATGTTCAACAGATATTAATAAAGGTTAACATAGTGAAGGATATATGTGGCAGAGTGTATTATGACTTTTCAAATAATATAAAGGACAAGACAAGAAAAGACATGGTATTGTTCATTTTTGTTTTTAAAGTCAAATAATTTATTTTCTTCAAGTATTAGTAGACTTTGAGGGTAGAACATATGCCTTAAAATCTTTAATTTTAAAATAAACCAGAAAAGATGTTATATCTTATATGTATATTGTGTATGTGCATCTACATGTCTATTTATATATATATGATGTTATTATATCTTATATGTATATTGTATATGTGCATCTATATGTATATATAAAGATATAACATTTTCTGGTTTATTTTAAAATGTTACTATGTCAGTATATACATATATTTAAATCTTGATTTGTAATCAGAATTACTTATGACACAGTTTTTTTTTTTATCAAGGAATTAAAAAATAAGATAATAGGATCAGAGAATGTTATTTTACATATGGATTTTCCTACCTTCTAAAGGCTACTTTTTAGCTTGTAGAATTTATAGAATAGAAAAATTATTAATATCATTATCTGGACATTCTTGGACTAAAATAAATAAAAAATGGGGACGAAAGTACATGTGAAATGTACATAGGAAATTTATGTGAGTCAGAGTAGCAAAATATGGTGTCAAAGTGTACCAATATATTTTAAAAATAGAAAAGAATAATTATTTCCTGGTGAATTAGCTAAGCTGCAAGATTAATGATTGGGCAAAGGTTAATAATTTGACTCTCAATTTATAATTTATCTTAACTATTTTTCATATATATATATATATATATATATATATATATATATATATAGAGTCTATATCTGCAAATGTAGTTAATAATTACTTTGGGACTTATAATATGTAACATGGCATGAAATGTGTTAATAATATAATAAATATAATATATCTTCAGAGATGTTCTTGGAAAACTCCTCTGTTTGACATTCAAGAGTATTCATAAGCTGATTCTAACTCATCTTCCATACTTATCACACTTAATATTATTATATAATCCTCCCAATTCTAGGTTCCAGCGGTGCTGGCCTCTTGATGTTTCTTTTAGTCTTTCCATGCTCTTTTTTATACCTTGTGGCTCAGTGACCCATTTGTGCTGTCCAACATAGAATGATGAAAAGGGAGAATGGTCACCCCTCATTTTTGCCAGGCATTTCCTGATCTTCCTAAGTGCTAGTCATCTCCTACCTCCTGAAAATTATTTTGTATTTACTATACTTATACATATGCATACACACACACACACACACACACACACTTTTGTGGGGAGAGGCATCTTGATAAGTCGATATCTGATATTCTGATAGCTTGGAATGGGGAGAGGCATTCTGATATTCTAAAATATGAAATCTTTTATCTTTATCAAATATTCTGATTAAGAGGGAGGGGTAGTTTTATAAACTGAGGCAGAACAATTAGGGAAACTGAGTCAGGATAATTAGGGAAACTGAGTCAGGACAATAAAAGAGAACTGTGGCATAACATAACTTTTTCAATAATTTTAAAAAGTAGAAGATGCATTAGTTACAGATTGAACTATACATGGAGTTTTGAAGTAATGGATATAATACTTTCCTTTCTTGAACTAGCTTGATAATGATTATTAAAAGAAAAAATTGTGACTTCCCTTAAAAACTGATCTCTTAAGAGTGTTTGATGGTAGAGGCTTTGTTAATTTAACATGAAATGCATTAATATTAATTTTCTTTTTGTATGTGTATTTTTAACAGGTGTGTGGAGGTCATTGCAAAAGAAGGACAAAACCTGAAAGAATTGTATTTGGTGTCTTGTAAGATCACTGACTATGGTATGTAATGGGACTTTTTTCTTTCTTGACATTTTTTCAAGATTAAAAAAAAAGATATAAAAGTCTTTAAAGTTCATTCACAGATTCATAATGAACCTAAATGTAAAAACCTTTTATCCTTCATTTTACATAAAAACGTGAATCTAACCTAGAATAGTGTGCAAGAATTTTTTTTCTTTATGTGTCTATCCGTACATATTGGGAATATGTATCAGAGTAACTATAAGATTGCGATTGTTGAGAAAATAAAATTGAGTAAGAAATTACTGGAATGACTTGATTTGCTTAAGTTTATCTTATGATGAAATCTCAAATACAAAGATTTATTTTTCTTTTGATTAGTTTGCCACTTTTACTTTTTGCCTCCATCTGAAGAAATTTTCTATGCAGGAGAGGAAATTTATTTGAAAATTGGAAAGGACAAATTGGTTCTTTTGACACATGAGCTAAATGGGAACTACTATCCTGTTCTAGGTGTAAACTAAGAATTTGAATGGGTATTGAAAAAATAAAATTAAAATAATTCTCTCTCTCTCTCCCTTTCTCTTCTATTGACTTCAACCCAACTTTTCTTCAAGTATTGTTGTGTTTGACTTGAGCTTAGATATATACCTAATTTTCATGACTTATATGGAGGAGCTAAGCTAATAGTACCCTCCTTCTGTCTCCCAAAATTATTTATTTTGCTTTGTATTGATAAAACCAAATGACTGAAAGATTATATTGAAAAATTCATCTACATGTGAAAAAGACCAGTGATTTATTCCTCAGCATCCTTAATAGTTTTCTGGTTAAGAATTAACCAGTTTATGGAATTCTTTGTGTAATCTTAAGCATTACATTAATATGAGCTGGTATTGTTGATAGTAAACTTTTTATTATCATGGAATTTAATATCTTTGAATATGCCTTCTAAAAATGATTTTTCTTTTTTAAAAGAATAAACCTTGACCCCCTCTTCTTATTCATATCTACTCAATTCTCAATTATCGAATGACACTTTTTGGAAAAGAGCATTGGAATTCACCTGGTCCCATTCCTTCATTCTAAAAAAATAAGATAATTGAAATTCAGAAGGAGTGAATGACTTTTCCAACATCATACAGCTAGTTTAATGGCAGAACTGAGACTTTGCTTCTTCAAAAGATTCATGTAGGCAAGTAGGTGATACAATGGATATGGTCCTGAACTTAAAGTCAGGAAAGTTTGAATTCAAATACCAATTCAAGTGTAACAATTGTGTGACCTTGGCCAAGTCATTAAATTTCTCAGCAACTTTATTTTCTTTATCTGTAAAATAGAGATAGAAATAATACTTCACAGAGTTGCAGTGAGAATAAAATGAGATTATATATATATATATATATATATATATATATATATATACACACCATTTTGCAAATCTTAAAGCACAATATATATGCTAGCTATTATTACAGTGTCTCTTAAATATCGATCTATTTTTGTATATTCCAAATCTAGTTCTATTTATAAGAAATTTTAATGTACACACAGTATTTCTGTAGTATTATATATTTTCCTAAGTAAGCCATGACTGTTCTTGCTTCTTGACATTTTTAGTCTTTTTACACAAAATAACCTTCCTTGCTTATCAGGAAAATGTTTTGGAATCTAAGCACTCAGTATCTCAGATAATTCAGGGAAAGTTTGGATTCTTTAGCACTGCTTTGTTTCTTAGTTGATCATATACATACATTGACTATAAATAAGAATCACCTTTTCTTAATTTTCTATGCAGGAGAGAAAATTTATTTAAAAATCGGAAAGGATAATGGGATGTGGGATGTAGAGAGAAATTTAGCAAGGGAATGGAATGGCAATCCTTTGTATTTACAAATTTCTTCCCTTTTAATGCTAGGTCTTTATGGTGTGATTTCATTATTTGGTTTGAAATATCAACATTATATAGTGAAAAGAGAATAGGTTTTGGAGTCAGAGAATCAAGGTTGAATTATAATTCTGCTACATGGTAGCAACTTAAATGAGTTAAGAAATATCATCTAAAAATTGAGAGTTTGACCTAGATGGTATGTAATGTACGTTTCAAAGCTGAATTCTTTGATTCTGTGAATTACTAGAAGATTAGACATATCTTATTTAAATATATTCAAATTTAAAATAAAAACTTACTTGTACTTGAAATAAAATTATTTGGATATTTGCCTGTAAATACAAATGAATAATTAAGTTGTTTATTGTTCTCATGGAGAAGCTAATCAGAGCTGGAAGAATGATCATGCCTACAAAAGAAATAGAAAAGTTTGAGCAGAGTGGAGGTGGATAATGAGAGAGGATGAAAGGGAATGAATTCTTCTTTGGAAATGTTGAGTTTAGAGTGCCTTTAGGATGTCCAGCAGGCAGTTGGTCATTTGCTGATTGTGGGTAGATTCATAGATTTGTCATCTAAATTCTGGTAATAATTGAACCCATGGAAACAAATCAAATAAGGATATCCACACTTAGTAAGATAATGATCTAGCAAAGCAGAATGAATGATGGTCAGACACTTTGGAAACAAACCAGGAGAGAACAGTGCCATCGAAGCCAAGAATTAAAAGAATATCCAAAAAGAGTGAGGGGTTGACAATATCAGAATTTGCAGAGAGGTTTGGTAGAATGAGGACAGATTTAGTAGTTAAGAGAGCACTGTTAACCTTGGAAAAAAAGCAATTTCAGTAAAGTAATAAGGTGAAAACCAAATTGCAAGCGATTGAGATTTGAATAGGAGATAAATAGAGACAACAAATGTAAAGGAATCTTTCTAGACATTTGATTTTAAAAGAGAGAGGAAACAATAACTTGAAGGAATGGCTTGCATTACTATTATGCTCTTGCTTTTTAAAATTTGCCTAAAGCATTACAAATGTACCTAACAGTGCCTCCTTTATCTAACTCTGAATCTTCTTGTTTCAAGAATATTTCTTGTAAATTATATATGGTTGGATTCTGCTTTCTACTTCGTCATTCTTTTCCATTGTACAGGCAAGTTAATTTCATTCCCATTCATAGGTATGATGATTAATAGTGGATTTCCTTCCATTCTCCACCCCCTTTACATTTTTTCCTCTTCTTTCTTCTTGTGTCTCTCTGCAAAGAAAAAGTGGATGGAGAAAGAAAAATAATTTGATCAGCATTAGTAATTTGTCATTGAAGTAATCTGTTCCTGTTCCCTTATCTCTCCCTAATTCATTAAATCTAGACTCTGATCTCTGGTTTTAAGATTTTCTATCATTTTAACCCTGGCATTAAGAGCTATGATCAGAAGCTAAAATTTATCTTACTTCGTTCTTTCTGTAATTCTCCTCTCACTATCCCCACCAGTTGCCATGTTGAATTTTGTGTGTTTCTATACCAAATTATTTGTGTATATGTATAGTTGTAACTAGGGCAACTAGGTAACATAGTGGATAGAACACCAGACCTGATATCAGGAACACTGGTCTTCCTAAATTCAAACCTAGACTCAATCACTAACTAGCTGTGTGAATCTGGACAAGTCACTTAATCTGTTTGCTCCAGATCCTCTTCTAAAAAATAAGCTGGAGAAGGAAATGGCAAACTACACTAGTTAGTATCTTTGCCAAGAAAACCCTGAATGGGGTCACGAAGAGTCAGACACAACTGAAACAATTGAACTACAACATGTTTGGGAGTATAAGTGATGAGTATGTACGAAGCAATATTTAAATCGTCATACATGTGTAGCATAGTATTTTTTTGCAGAATATTATTTACAGAAGCCAGTAGATTCTCTTCTCATACAGTCATCAGAGACACTCTAAATACACGTGTAAATTGTTCTCATATACTTTTATAGATTCAAAATATAGATGTAATCCATGACTCTTTATTCTCACTGCCTGTATTTAGTCTTGTGTTAAATCCTAACATTTCTACTTTTTGTAACATCTCTAGTATTTATCCCCTTCTCTTCTCTGATAGTGCCACTTGGAGCAGGCTTATCACCTTATATGTATTACAAACTCTGCTCATTTCAGTCTATCCTTCAATCATCTATCAAATTGAGCTTCCTAAAACAAACATTGGACCATATGCCACCCTTACCCCCATTCAATATATTCTAATACTTCCTATTACCTCCAGAATCAAAAATAACATCTTCTGTTTTGTTTTTAAAACCCTTTGTAATCTGGCCCTTTCCTAACTCTAGTCTTCATATAGCTTTCTACTTTCCATTTACTTTGTGATCCAGTAGCAATGGTTGCTGTTGAAACCTGTGCTTCATTTTTCAATTTCGTGCATTTTCACTGGCTATTTCTTCTTTCTTCTCATTTTATTTTCCCTTTAAGTCCCAGTTAAGATTCCATTCTGTACTAAATTGTGCCAGTGTCTTCCCTTGGTTTGTGATCTCTAGTTTATCCTGTATAGAACTTGTTTGTCCCTGGTTGTTTGCATATGGCCTCCTTCATTAGACTATAAGTTTCTTGAACATAGGGACTGCCTTTTATCTTTCTTTAAGCATTACACAGCACCTGTGCTTAAAATTGTTTTGTTGCCTTTATTTTATTTAATTTAGTAAGAAAGAGAAAAGCATATTTTTATATGGTATAGTTTTTTTTATATAGCCTATATCACCTTCATTGTGGTCTTTTTGATTTTGTTCACAAAATGATTGATTGCCCCATGAAATGATGCTTCATCTTATTTTTGGATACACAAAAAGCAAGTTCTGCCAATTTCTTTGTTCTCTTCAAGGAGAATCCGTTAAGCCATCTTGTTGTTGTTATTGTTGTTTTTCTTCTTTTTTCTCTTTTTCTTCTTCCTCTTCTTTCTTCTCCTTTTTCTCCTCCTCCTTCTCCTCCTCCTTTTTTGCAATTTGCTTTTCCATATGATTTTATCTAGAAAAAGAATATTACTTCTAATACGATTTTGATATTCATTAATGTGTTTATTCAAGAGTTTCACCTTTAGAATACCAAGAGTTAACATTTCTAGAAATTCTAAAAATTATTATGATTTTAGAAATCTCTTTTTCCTTTTATGTCACTCAGCCTCTATCCCTGCTGAAGTGGAAAGGTATCATATTTGACCAAGGGCTATTTTGTATTTTCTTTGTTCCATAGCTAAAGAATCTACCATTTAGGAGCCAGATTATAGTTTAGCTCCTCCATATTTCTCTTGGTTGGTCCTTAAACAATGTATAGAATATATCTTAAAGACCATATTTAAAACTTTTCCTGTATGTCATCATAACTAAAGCATTGAAAATAGAATATTTGTTAGTTTTATTTCAGAAAGTTGAATAGTAACCAAATTGAGAAGACTTACTCTTAGTGTACATTCTCTAATTTTTGCTCATTTAATCAGAGTTCTAGGCATGTGGTCATTTGTTGTAATTTCTAGTTTAATTTATTTGAATTATTAACTTCACCTAAATACTTAATTGAAATATGTAACTATAAGAAGCATATCATAATTTCCTGTCTAACCAATTATAAATTGCCATTTCCACAGGGCTCTGTAAATAATTAGCTATTTTTAATATTATTCTTATGGTGGATTACTAAAGATAAGGGAAATTTAGGTTAAGCACATTATTTATTTGGTTGGGTAGTTTTTGATTTTAAATCCTGTTCTAAGGAGATTAGATATGTACAAATTTTTCTTGTCTTCTGGTAAAGGTGTAAAATAGATTATATTGAACATTTATGGTAGGACATTATTGGACTTGATCTAAAGGGTCAGAATAATTATAGCTCCTTCCATTATAAAATTGTTTAATTTTTAATCTTTTCATTTATTCATCCATTCAACAATTAATAAGTATGTATAATAATATTAACTCATATTGTTATTACTATGTATCTACTATTAAATTAAATATCTACTATATATCAAGCATTTTGCTAAGCCCTAGGGATACAAAAAGAGGCAAAAAGCATTTCTCGTCCTAAAGGAACTTCAAATCTAATGGTAGAGACAAGATGCAAAATATATATAATGCAAACTATACACAGGATAAATAAGAAATAATTATCATATTGAAGGCACTGGAATTAAGAGGGGTTAGAGAAGGTTCCTTTGAAGGTGGGATTATAATTGGGACTTAAAGGAAGTTAGGGAGATCAGTAATCACAACAAAGATGGAAGAATGTATCAGACCTGAAAGAGAGAATTCCCAGAGCTGAGAAATGAAGTGTCCTTTTTCATGGTAACAATGCTGGAGAAAAAATGAGGGCAAGTAGGAGAGGTATTGCAAAGGTGTAATTGAACCTAGAAAAGAGAGATTATGGAATTGAGAGAATGATCACAGCAGTATCAAAGAGGATTTGACCTCAAAAAGGTCAAAGAGAATTAGGAGTGATAAAAGATCATTGGATATGGCAATTAAGAGATCATTAGTTACTTTGAAGACATCAGGTTTTGGTGTAATGATAAGGTAGATGCCAAATGTAAGGGATAAGAAGAGAGTGAAAGTAGAGAAATTAAGAGGTACCTAAGAGAAATAAAGAGATTTCCTTTTTGAGGAGTTGAGCTACAAAGGATAGAAAACATATGAAACAATAATTAGCAGGGATAGAAAGATTAAGTGAATGTTGTTTTTTTCATGATGGAGAAGTCTTGGGTCAATTTGTAGGAAATGAGCCAGTACTGAGGGAGAGATTGAAAATAAGGGATGACAGACAAAGCAGTCTATTGTAGGAGAAAGGATAGTATGGGATCTCTTGAAAAAGTAGCAGCTTTAACCTTAGTGAGGAGTTAGGATACTTTATCATGTGAGACAGCAGGCCAAAGAGATAGTAGCTTTTTATTTTTACACAGACTCTGTGAGATAAGTAGTACCAGTGGTAGTATTCTCATTTTTTATATGAGTAAACAGCCTCAGAAAGATTAAATGACTTCTGACTGCAAATGCATAGAATTAGAATTAGTCTTGTAAATATCATGAAAATTTCATGTCAGCTAGTCCAATCATTATCTGAATAGAACTCTCTTCTTGGAGTCTCCAACAAGAATTGATCTAGCCTCTTCTTGAAGACACACTGATAAGGAATCTGTGCTAGTGTGCCCAAGAACTTTTTATCTCATAGAGAAGCTGCATTTGTTCAGTGTGAAAGAAAAAGGGAAAAGAAAAAAATACAAGTACTCTTAAATGTCTTCAGTTTGCTGTTATAAGGATATAAAGTTATAAAAAGTAAAACTTACCTATTTGCAAGTTAATATATTTATACAATGTTAATGATTTTAATTAATAATTTAGAAAAATAAGTTATAAATGTTAATATGCTATAACAGTCAGTTTTCTATAACATGGTCTTTCACGGTAGAAAATAATTCTCAATAAAAGAAAATAGGTTATTAGAAAAAGTAATTAATGTTGTATTTGATGAAAAATAATTATAATATTTCCTTTATTTATTCTACCATCTCTCTTAGACATAATTCCCCAGAATTTTATCTTCTTAATATCTATAACCCAGGATTCATAAATAGCTTTCAAATTTACTAAAATAATATTCTCCTGTTTAAAGGATTTTTCATTTCCTGTCATAAGAAATTTTTTTTTTTTGGTAATCTGTTTTTCTCATTGTGCTTTTACTTTACTTTCATTTAAAAATTTTTAAATGACCAATGATATCCCAACAATATTTAATCCTTCTGCCTTGTGTGTTAAGATATTCTGCTTGAGGTTTAGAGTTTCTTGAAAAGCTAGAATTTAGGTCCATTGGTTATGATTTTGTCCAGCATACCCAGACTTTCTTTTAATTATTTAGAAGAATGTTTATTATTAGGTGTTGTTAATAATATCATTTATGAAACCCAGACAAATCTTAACAGAATAAAAATACAGAAACTTAATAAAAAAAATTGAAACTATCCAACCAGATTTGTATTTAAGAAACCTGTAGTGTGAGTAGGAGTTTCTTTGCTGTGTGTATAAAAAGCACAGACTTCTAGGTGGTATGGTAGATAGAACATTGGGCCAGGAATCAGTCATTTAAACCTCTATTTGCCTCAGTTTTCTCATTTGAGAGGATCAAATGATTGTTGAGAGGATCAAAGATCATATTTGTAGAATGCTCAGTACAGTGTCTGAAATGTAGTTGGTCCTGCATAAATGTTTATTCCCTTCTCCATCTATAAGACTTCTTTCCAGTATAACTTTCTGATATTTGCAGTGCATCCAATGCCCAATCAAGACTGTGAATCTGATGGACTGCATTTTATGTTCATCCTTGATTTACATGGATCAGGAAGTGTACCAAATGTAAGAGGAAGCTTTCATGTGAACCAATCTTATCTAATTCTTAGGAAGTGTTGGGAATGATATCTCTATACTATACATTCCACCATCTTAATTGTTTATACCATAACTACTATTAAGCCCAGAATTTCACTGGGAGATTTGCTTTTCAATTCTGATTTTTAGAATGTCATTTATCCTAACAAGTAGCATTTTGCACAACTCTCTCTCTCCCCCCAGTTTATAGCCAAGGAAAATGAGGCTAAGATATGCTAAGTGACTTGCCCCAAATTCACAGATTGGTGATTGTTTGAGGCAAAATTCAAACTCAGGCCTTCCTGACTTCCAGGATTCTGTCAATTGACCATCTCGCTCTCTATTATCTGTCTGCAGTAGAAACAGCTGTCTCATTGAGTCAGAAAGTAACAACTAATTGAATGAGGAAAAATGGGCCATGTCATTGTAAGGTTAAGCCCTAGAAAATTGAACTTTGAGTGATAGATGCCAGAATCATCCTTCCCCCACTTTCCTTCCTTCCTCACCCCAATACCTGCAGTAGCCATGCTTCCAGAGGAAAACATGCCATTCAGAAGCCAGTTCAAGAGAGTTCTTGAGGAAAGGGTAATATAGTAAGCATTTATTAAGCACTTACCATATGCCAAGCACTGTTGCAAATGCTGTACAAATATTGCCTCATTTGATCCTCACAATAACCTCCTTGGGTATGTGCTGTCATTATCCCCATTTTATAGAAACACACAGCAGACAGACTCAGATACAGAGAAACAATTGCACCAGCAGCAGTTTTAACGGAATAGGACCTCTGGCTGCTAGAATGAGAGCGATTGTATTCTCAGGAGATAGACAGCCTTGGCATTTGAAAGTTATTCTGCAGAAAATGTTTGGAAACCGTACTGAGCACTGCATCTGGTGGCAGCTTTCAAGTCCTGTAGTTCCAAAGTTGTGTATTGTCTTTGTCAACCTGTATTCTCTACATGTGTGCGTCATGGACATTTTATTTTAAATTTGTTCCTGTCATATCAATAATGTGTGAATTTGTAGAAGAGTATCCCTCCAGTTATTGGGGGGGGGGGGAAGTATGTTATAGGTACTATTTTACTATTCCATTTAATAAATGTCTTTCTTGAGAACTAATTATGTTTAAATTTTGATTTAATATGAACTACATTGATTTCCCACAGGAGATCATCCCTTGAACTTGGTCACTCTCTGCAACCTAATTTTAGAGCATGAGTACAAGTTGGAGCAGTAGCCCAGAAAAGTTAATCTTCACTCTATAGACCTCTACTGTTTAATTTGTTGATTAAGCATGAAAAATGTGAATTCATTTTAAATAGAATTTTTTTTTTTTTAAAGCAAGGCATTTTATAATAGATATACTACTGGATTTGTACTCAGAGGACCCACATTTAAACTCTGTTTATGACCTAGAGATTGTGAAATTTTATTTACAGTATTGTAATGAGCAGTAATTTTATTTACTAAATTTTAGTTGTGTACTACCATACTTTATACCAACTACTTCTTTGAAAGTTTTTTCCCTCTTCTATGGGTTTCAATTTTCTTACCTTGAAAGAAAAAAAGTATTGGGTTAGATGATCTCTAAAATCCCTCCTAATCGAGAACCCTGTGATACTGTTACTTCTACATTTGTAACAGTATTTGGAAGCACAAAGTCACCCCAAATGGGAAATACTTAAGGAAATGTTTCCAGGAACCCGATTAACTTATTTGGAAAAGAGAGACCTAGTGGCTAATGGGGTTTCATAAACCAATTTTTTTTTTCCATGGGGGTGGGGAGATTGGGAAAGGCTTTAGAATATAGCTAAAACACTACATATAATTGGAGGCTAGATTTCCTAGAAATTTTTTTGAACTATCAGGATTCTATTTAGACTTCCCTGCTTCTAGCCAGAAATGATTGAATTATGACTTATTTAGACTACAGTTTATTACATTTTGTATCCAGAGCTTTTCTTTTCTATGCCAGTCAGATTTCCTACTGTGAATGTTTAATCCATCTATTGACTGACTGAGAGCCAAATGGCCCCCTCTAGCACATACTCTGTATCCTGTAAATACAGGAAAGATAGACTCCTGAGCCAGAATTGGATCTTCATTTATAAACCTTGCTTTCTATCAGTCAAAATATTTTGGCACTGAACAATATCTTGGTGACCTACATTTTTCAATATAAATCATTAAAAAAGTTAAATTAAAATTTTGTCAACAGCGATTATAGAGACAGAAGGAACATTCCCTGCACTTTGATGACACTAAATAACTCAGTGCCAAATATCCATTTTCTCTGCATAACTTTTAAGACTGCCATCTAATGTCATGAAAATCTCATGCAGTTTTCTGTAAAAGTTGGTTTGGAATGTCACTAAATATTGAAACTCCCATACATTGAGTTAAATTGCAGGAGTAGCATTTCTTGAGCACCAACTAATTGCAAACCCCGTATCTTGAAATACATTGTAAAAACTTTTTCTCTTACATAATAAAGAAAACTAAACTTCTAAGTTCAGTCTTTACTTAATATATTATGTGCGACATCTGTAAATATATATCTTGGCTTTCCTATGCCTTCTTCCCTAAAATAGATTATATTACTTTTAATCATACAATATTGGTTGCAAGAAAAAGACTAGTTCATTCATGCAAAGATTGGCAGATTCTCCTATATTTTGTACTCTTGTCTCCTATGGCAGTCATTTCAAAATCAAGAATTCTATGATATGTTATATTCAAAGCACTTTCTTTCTTATTAGATGCAGCCATGGCTGCTTTCACACCAATCTGTTAATAATATATTTTATAGTATCCCAAAAGCCGGTTTTAAAGCCCAAACTGGAAGCAGATGTGATCCTAAAAGACATTTTAGAAATTAAAAATTAGCATATGTTAACTTTACTGAAGAAACTATCTTTCTATATCAAGATACAATATTTTTATTTTATTATAGTAGAAAGCTCTATCGAAGGACATATCAGATTTGTAGTTTAATCCCCTTACCTTTTTTCACAGTTATTGTACTGTTAAATTAAGAATAGAATAGCAGGTACACATTTTGTTATGATACGACTTTGACAGCAATGGGCCCTTGTAATTTCTGTATATGGATCTATCATCATTAATGTTCTTAGCTAATCAAAATTTAAAAGGGAACATTATGAGATTATGCCTAATACTTCTTCCAAGGTATATGACTAATCAAAATAGCAACTAATCCAGATACACACACATACACACACACACACACACACACACACACACACACACACACTTTTTACCTTAGCACCCTATTATCTTAGGGAATAAAGTTCTTTGTCCATCTTTCCACTTCCAAGTACAGATTATGAATTCATGATAATATAAAATTATTGACCTGAAAGAAACTCCAGAAATCAACTAGAGCAGGTCAAAATTTTAATTGTACTACAAATATTTTCACTTGAATACTTTAATATGATTTATAATCTTTTATTACAAATGCACAAATACACATACACATATATCCATACACACTTTTCCATTCTCTCCTATCCTCCCCCACAAAAACTATTAAAGAGTTTGCAGAATTTATACTTTAAAAATACATACTTTTTGCACCTGTGAAAATGTACTCTACGAAAGAATGCTTCTCTTCCCTCTGATTATTGAGGGCATTGTAGACAAAATTTCAGGATTTATATTTGCAATTCATCTTCATGAAAACTTACATCACTTGTTCCATATTACATTTTCCTAGAGTAAAATAAATCAAGCACAGGTTTGTTTAGGCGATTATCCATCATATCAGTTTGCACTCTATTGTCTTACATTAGAGGCTGAATGGTATGTGATGTTTCACTAATAACCAGATGTATTATACCACAATGTGATTCAGTGTTTCAGGTTTGTTTTTTCTTTATTTTTAACAAAGTACATTTTATGATTAAAATCTTTTTATAGATGTTGTTTTCTTCCTGGAAAATGAATTAGCATACCTTGAACATAAATGGTTTATGCATCATCTTGATTTAAGTGCTTTTAAGCATTCTCTTAATATTAATATAATGATTCCTTTCTTAAAGATGCTAAGAACGATTTATGCTTCTGAGTTTATGATACACTTTAGTGAAATTTTATTGTGTTGAAAATCTAATATCTATCTTACTATAAAGTTGAGGTTAAAGTTTTTTCATGTATAAATCACATTTGCACAGGTTGCCATGAAGTTTACTTTTCCATCAAACTTGGGTAGTAAATTCTACTGGTATGCAATGTTCCACTATGATTTTATACACAAAATCATTGCTGCATCTTATCATGCTCCTTGAAGAAGAAATTTACTTATTTGGCAGATTCTCTGCATTTAACTAAAATAAATTTTAGAATTGATATGTTCCCTAGATATAATGAACTGATAAAATGACATTAAGAATCTCCTGTATTTATTTCCTACTCATACATTCTATCTAAATAAGTTCAGACATTTTATTACTTAATTTTGAAAAGTTTTCACCAGCTAAGACCTAGGATTCATCTGAACCCAAGTTAGTCCATCAAAAAAATTATTAAGCCCTTATTGTTTGCCAGATCATTGGTGATACAAAGACAGACAAAAGCACTTGACAGTGTTCTTATATTCTATTGGTAAAGAGAACTTGCAAATAGCTGTGTACAAACACAATATATACAATATATATAGAGTTGTAGGATATGAAGAAAAACTTCAAATCAATACATGCTCTAGGTATAAAAGGTTCACATGAAAAACAAATAAGAGGAACAATTACCTTTGAGATCAATGGATAGGGGAAGTTCATGACTAATGAAAAAAACTGGGAAGTTAATTTGATTATATAAAATTTACAAGTTCTTGCACAAACAAAAATGTAACTAAAACTAAAAGGAAAAATATTTGTAACTAAGAAAAAATATTTTGATAAGTTTCTCTGATGTAAATCTCATTTCTAAGATATATAAAGAGCTGACTTACACCATATTAATTGCACATTCCATTCTCTGCACATTTTTATACTTCATATCCTTGGCTAATTGTCCCTACTTCAGCAATTAGCAGATTTGCTTCAGCATATTGTTCAGTGTCTATAAAGAGAAACTAAATTCTGACTATATCAATACCCCGACATCATAACAACAAAAGGAAAGAAAGAAAATGAAGTGATATTTTTTCTTTTTCTAAATATCATAGAGTCTTAAAGCTGGAAGGGACTTCAAGTTTTCTCCAGCTATTACTTCTACTCATTTCCCCTGAGTCCTGCTCTTTAAGGTAAGCAGAATAGATATTGTTCTCCAAGAGAAGAAAACTTTTATGTCCCTCTTAAGTCTTCTCTTACATGATCTAAATGTCCCCTAAAACATTTTCTTTTTCAAGAATTTGGGCCTTTTCTTCAGCCCAAAAGGACAAGGAATATAGTACTCTAGATTCTATTAGGTCTGGCCAGGCATAATATAGTGAAATCATTTTCCCTGCTGTTATGGATACTTTCTAAGAAGTGCCAAGGACACATTAATCTTTGAATTAACATATCATCTTTTTGATTCATATTGAGCTTTGATGATATCCCCTAAAAACATTATAGGCTTTTTAATTTTTCTGTCTGTATTGTTGATTTGTACTTGAACTTAACAAGTACCCGACTTTTACCTTTATTTCTTTTAAATTTTATCCTATTTCTTTAGAGCAGCTGTAAGGACCATTTTGGATCTCCCATTCTAACATCCAGAATATTAGCTTTTCCTCCTCAGCATGATTTTTTCCTTCACATTTACTAAGCATGCTATCTCTCAATCAATTTATTCCTCCATCTAGGTCATTGGAAAAAAATGTTAAGCCGAAAAAGACAAATGATAAAAATCTGTAGCATCCCACTAGTAATTTCCCTCCACAGTGATATCTATCAGTCATTCCATTGACTAATGACAGTTGATCCAATGACAGGATCCTGTCATTGGATTGAAAATCAATTTACCTAATTGAACTATCTATGGGTCCATAGTTCCTATTCTAACCTGTGTGTGTTTGGGTGTGGGGAGAGGAGGATTACTCAGATTAGTTTTGTTATGGTTTAATCACTGTTTCAGACATCAGACTTTCTGTCTTTATTCCTATATTCCTTGTGTACATTTAGAAAGAAGTTTTTTTTTTCTTTTTCTTTTTAAGTTTATTTTTAAATCAAAATTTTATTTAAAGAAACAATAAGAAAAAAGAAAAACAGAAAAGCAATACAAAAGAAAATGAAACAAAACAAAACAGAATATTATGTGCTCAGCAGAACATCAGGGAGTATTCAAAATATATAACAACAAATACCAGTTCAAGAAAGTATACCTATTAGTAGAAGATATTATATTCATAAGTGTCCATCTTTTTTTTTTTTACTTCCTAGTAAATTGTTCTTTTGTTTTCTGCTATACACCTTTTTTACTTTATTCTATTTTCCTCCTTTTATCCCCTCCCTTATCCCTAAGCAGGCTATAGTTAAGAAAATATATATTCACACACACACACACACACACACACACACACACACACACACACACCCCTTTCCTCTTCCTGTTGACTTTGCTTTAATTCTGTTCCTAACTTGCCTTGCTATTGCTTAACCTCCCTCCTACTCATGGATCCCTTCCTTGTCTTCTTCCCACACCCTTAGCTTCCCCATCCGCTCATCTTTCTAGATTTGGAGGGTGCTTTAATTTTCATAGTATATATGTAGGATTGCCTATTTAATCCATTCCCGATATGAGTAGGTTTTCAGAACTATGAGCCCTCCTCCACCTCTAATACCTCTGTATCTCTTTTTCCTCTGAACCTTATTTGTATAATTACTGTTTTTAACCTTAATTCTTCACCAGTCTTTCTTTTGAGCTGTTGAATTGTTGATGTCAATCTTAAACATATGCTATAAATTTCCCATGTAAAAGAAAACCCCACAATTTATTCATGTTGAGTTTCTTGAAATTGAGCTTTCATGTTGGCTCTTATATGTTAAATTTTTTATTAAGTTCAGATTTGGTTGATAGCTTTCTATCTTGAAAATTAGCAAGTTCATTGAAGTCCCTTCTTTCTCATTCAATATTATAGATAATTTTGCTGGATATGATATTTTTGGTCGCAGGCCTAGCTCTTTTGATTGTTAGTAAATATAATTCCAGGAACTCCGATCTTTTATTGTGACTGCTGATAAGTCCTATACAATTCTAATTGTAACTAGTATATTTGAATTGTTTTTTTCTTGTTTCTTGCAAAATATTGTCTTTGATTTGGGGGTTTCAAAATTTGGCAATAATGTTCCTATGTGTTCCACAAAGGATCTCATTGAAGTGATGATCAGGGGATGTTTTTCCTATTTCTATTTTCCACTCATGTTTTATCATTCCAGGATGATTTTCTTGGATTATTTCTTGCATTATTGTGCCAAGGGACTTTTTTTGGTCACAACTTTCAGGCAGTTCAGTTATTCTTATATTTTCTTTCTTGATCTGTTCTCCAAATCTGTTGTTTTTCTTATGTTTCATGTTTCACATTCTGTACTATTTTTTCATTCTTTATAATCTATTTTATTATTGCTTGATCTCTCATAGCTTTCACTGGCTTTCCCTTGCCCAATTCTAATTTTCTAAAAGCTCTTTTCATCTTCGGAGACTCTGTATCTCCTTTTCTAGTTAACTTTTTTTTTTAAAACAATTTTCTTGTATAGTTTTTTTTTTTTTTCCTCAGTGTCTCTCATTTGAGTTTTATATTCTTTTTTGTGTTATACAAATTCTCCCTGGGCTAGGGGCCATTTCATATTACTCTTTGTTTATGTTTTTTTTTGTTTGTTTGTTTTGTTTTTTTAACTTCAGTGACCTCCTCTGAAGATAAACCCATGTTCCCTGTTCCTATAATATATTTCAATGATGGGGTTCTTTCTTCTTTGCCTTTTTTTTTTTTTTTTAAACTAAGAGGTATTAGTGTAAATCCCTCTAATCCTGGGGTGGGGGGGAATGGTGTCTTCACCCTTCAGCTCTCCCCTCTGACTAGGAATCCCAAACGAAGAGCTTCACCCTCCTACAAGTGCCCACAGCCCACATCTCTGCCCTACTGCTTCTGCACTCATAGATGCTTGTTTCTTCTGGCCCAGGGCTGCATCCTGCAATACAGCTGGGCCTGGCATTCCTAATCAGCCAAGGTTCCTTCCCTCAGTCTTCCCGGACTCAGGCCCAGCTTGTACCAGCAGTACAGGAGGTGAAAGTCTCTTTGGTTTGTGCTGAGGCTCCAACCATATCCAGCTAGCCCCAGAGCTCCCCACTTGTTTCTGCAGAACTAACACAATAGTTGTATCAGGAGGACCCCTGTCCTGTCTTCTTGATTTTTCATGAGTCTATGTTTGCCCTGAAGTGCAAATTTATTCTATTTGTGGGGGAAATCAAGAAAGTTTAAAATTTACCAACCTAATCCTCCATCTTCCCAGAATCCCCCCACAGAAGAAGTTTTTCATGCTGTCATAGTGTTGCTATTGTTGCTCTGGCTGCTACATTTATTCATTTCTGCATTTTTGTTGTTTGAGGTATTTGAGAAGCAAAAATCTCTTCGGTTTTGGTTTTGTTTCTAAAAATAACTCAAATGCCCTTTTATTACTTAATGTTTTTCTTCATATATGGCTAAGTTCATATTTACAAGGTAGATCACTCTGGGTTGCATCCTATCTGCCTTTGTTCTTTGGTACACATTATTCCCCTCCATTTTCTGGTGAGTATAAAATAGTTTTGTGTAATTCAAATTTCCTTTCTTTAGTATTCAAAGTTTTTTCTTCTGATTGCTTGCAGACCTTGTTGTTCTAAATTGTATTGTTTAGTTTAACCACTATGTATCTTGGCATTTGGAGCCTTGGGTTTTATTCTGAGGATGACGTATACATTCTTTCACTTAGAATTTTATTTTTTATTTTCGGAAGTTATGAGCAAATTCTCTTCTATTTCCTACCTGCATTGTGGTGTTAAGTTTTTAACCTCCTGTTCTTCTGGGAAACATCAGACTGTATCTATGCATTCTTTCTTTCAGATCAGTATGTGCATAGTGAGCATATTTTCTTTTAATGTTATTTTTTTCTTCTTTTTGTTCTTTATTTTACTATACAGAACTATACTATATAGTTCCTCGGTACTCATCATTAATTGGTTCCAGAAGGTACAATGAGTGGCAAAAATTTTTCCCATAAGAGTATATTTCCAGACCACAGCCTTACCATTCCTCCCCACCCAGTTCTCCATAAGGCCAAGTGGGGCTTCCAGAGAAACAAGGCAACCAGGCCCAGCCCAGCTGGGTTCCTTCTTTCTTAACCCAGCTTACTTTCTGAGAGGAAATATGACTCTTCATACTCTTCCCTGCATGCCATATTGTCCTGGGGAGAGGAGTGTGCCTGGATGTGGAGGAAGAAGTTATGGTTCTACACCCTCTGCTGCCCAGAGCTCTGGCTGCTGCCAGGAGCCTCTGGGCTGCTGGGAATCCTGGATCCCCTGCTACAGAGGCTCTGAGCTGCTGGGAATCCTAGATCCCCTGCTACAGGGGCCCTGGGCTGATGGGAATCCTGGATCCTCTGCTATCCCTTCTGCTTGGGCTCCCTTGCTGCTCTGTTCCTGCTGTTTCTCCTCCTGTTGGGCACACCAGCTGCTTCTGACCTTTCTAATATTACTATTTTGGTAGTCTGATGACTATAAGCTGCAGCCACAAGGTCCTGCAGGAACTGCCCCCGATCTGTCCACTGAGGCACACAACCAAATCTTCTCAGGCTCCTGATAGTTCTGCACTATGTCATCTTACTGAGGAGGACCTGCCCACAGAGGAGGGCAATAGCAGCTGTAGAGTCTGAACTACAGTATACCTGGCAAACCTCACATCGCTACCGCTCACCCAAAACAACAAACAAGTATGACCAGTGCTGAGCAAGTATCAAGTACTGAAGTATTTTTTTTTTCTCATGGAAATGTATCAAATACTGAATTTAATGAGTTTCAAATTAGATGAATGCTGAGATACCATTGTATTTGAATTTCCATATCTATTATTCTCTCCTCCCCTGCCTCTTTTTTAAAATTGAAATTTCAATTTTATTTTCTTTTTTGCCCATTACTTTTGCTATGCAAGGCATGAATTCTCCTCTCATTATTTTCATTTCTCTTTTGAAGCTCCCAGGAAGAGTATTGCATATCTTTGTTCTCACATTCCACAGGATCCTCTTTCTCATCTAGTGTTATAATTTTCCTTTATTTTGCATTTTTTACTTATAGATGCCTGGACTTCTTTACAAGATTTAGAGGCCATATTTGCTTCTGTTTTTAATGCTTTCCCTATTAATTTATCTCCTTACATTTGAGGTATTTGAATTTTCTTCTCTTTGAGATCTTTGGTAATTTCATTCTTTTTTTTTTCCTTGATTTTTTTTCTATTCATTTTTTGACATTGTCCACTTGATTGTAATTTCCTTGGGAACTGGATCCCAGAGCATCTCAGCCTCCTCTCATGCTACAAATCATACTTATACAGAGTCCTAAACTGGTGTCTTACCTCACTTATTCTGTTTCTTTGTCCTCTGGCCCAGCATCAGCAATTCAGAGCTTTGCCATACTGTTACCACGGGTTTGCCCAACACTGGCAGTTCAAAGAACTACCCAGCCGCTGCTCTGGGATTTTCTGCCCTGGTACAGACATTTCAGAGTTTTGCTGGACTGGTACAATCTGCTTGCCCACCCCAGTATTAGGAGTTCAGTGTTTTGCCACATTAGTGCTATAGGATTACAGCACCTGGCAGGCTTTTACTCCTAAAGGGCTACAGCTTCCTCCTATGTTGTCTGTTACAGAAGGGTCTCCATGGCCCTGACAAGAGGAAAAGGGGACAAGTAAGTGTAGGGCTGTTTTTGTTTGCTTGCTTGTTTGTTTTTAATAAGCCTGTGTTGGATCTTTTTGGTCTGCTAATGCAGCCTTACTGCTGAAATCATGAGAAATAGAAATGGGGTACTGAGTGCACTCAAAATCAAAGAGTGTTAGTTCTTGGGATTGTGGTTTTGGTTTTCTTTAACCTTCTTTTGGGCCCTAGATTTTCTAGACCATTCACATATAATTTCTATTTTAGAGAGTTTTGAGAAATTGTGAGGTCATAGGAAAATATCTAGTCCCTTCTCTTATTCTTCACTTAACCCTCCCTAAGTCCCAGGAACTTTTACTGTTATTAATAAAAGCAGAATAATAATAGAAAGGAGAATAGAAACTTATCCTGGGAGAAAGGTTGTTTTAAGGATCCTGTCCTTACTCTCTAAACTGTCTGACATGATGGAGCTTGGGTGAATACTATCTATATAATTTTTATGCTATACCAGTTCTGATGTTATTCCTGGAAGGGAGGGATTAGAACTAAAAAAAAAAAAAAAGTCTTTGTGATCATTTAGCTTGACCCTTTCATTTTGCATATAAGGAACCCAGTGCATATGATGAGATTAGATTCAGGTAACCAAAATGATGAGATTAGTATTCCTGGTGGTCAGGGAACCAAATGAAGAGGTTTGGAGTTGTGAGAACTCCCTTTTGGCCATGCAAAGGTCCTTCATAAAGGAATTTACAAACCTGAAAAGCTAGACTGATAAAAAGAAGTTTATTATTGGCACTGGGAAGTCAGCTTTTGCTATGCATGAATAGAAAGACTGAATTCCTTAGTGCCAAGGTCTGCTAGAGAAGCAAAGTTTCTAGTAGAGAAATCCCGACAGAGAGGTATAAAGTCTTATTAGGGAAATAGGTGAGAAAGATAAAGAGAGGATAATGCTGAAAGAGAATATCATTTCAGCGATGCCAAGGGAGGTTTGCTGCTATGCCAGGGATGGCATATTAGGTCCTCTTCAAGGACTAAGCCCCAAGTTGGCTCTTTTTATACTAGAAGCCTTAGCTACAAGCTGGGGTTTTTGCTCTTGATGGGGGCTGGGTTTCAGCTTGAGCTGGAATTGAATAAAAAATCTTAGAATTGAATGGATGTCTCTTCAATTCAGTAGGACTCAGGACTCAACCAGCCCCACCTAGATAACAGAATGAAGCTGTTTGTCTTGTTTCCCTCAGTGGAAACAAGAGAGTTTCCGGGCTCCCTCGTCACATATAAACAGAGGCAGGCAGTATTGGTTGTGGAATCCATTTGACTTATAACTTAATCCTTCAACCTCAGTTTCTTCATTTATAAGAAGTAGCCAATGACCACACCTGCTTCACAGGATTGTTGAGAACCAAGACAGATAATATAGCTAAAGCACTCTGCAAACTGTTAAGGGCTACACAAATGTTAGCTATGATTATTGCTGTCATTAAGTAACTTATCTGAGATCACACACCTATTATCTAATAGTTAAAATTCTAATCCCCTCCCAATCTTTCACTCTTTTACTACTTAATACTGGTTCTGTATTATATATCAAGAAGTCAGGAAATAGTTTTCATAGGAGCATTTTCTTTAACTGAGATTTATAGTCTTTGGAACTTTAGAAGTAGTACGTTTTACAAATGCTACTTTATAGTGGCTTTTCTTCTCTTTTTAAAATTTTCTAATCTATAGTGAAATGAAATTGCCAATCAGTTCAGGATTTTATTTGCACAGAATTATCAGTTCTAAGGTAGAAGTGGTTTTTGTTGATATTTTTACAATTCCTAGATTTCAGACTGGCATTTTAATGTGTTAAGTGCTGTTCTTTAGTAAAAAATGAACAGCAATGACTAAGAAACTCAGTTTGCAAATTGATTTCCTAATGAAAATGAACTGCATTTGAAAATGGAAATACCCACTTACCATCATTTTCTCAAGATGTAGTTGACTCGTTTTTACTTAACCATTTTAGTAGTAAACCCCTTTAAAGATTGAAGTTGCCTTTAGTGAAACAGTGTAGAAAATAATAAATAACCATAAACTGAATAACTTTGATAATTAGTTGCCATTGACTAAATACGAATTTTTCTCTTATTTCATTATGAGTCAACACATTAATCAAGCTAGTAATGATGCGGGTTGTGGTCCCTTTAATAATTGATTTATTCTTTTTTTTCTGATTCCCAACCCCTCCTAGCTGATGCATTATCAATCCAGGATTCTAGGACTTTTGATTTACAAATCTTGGTCCCTTTGAATTTCAATAGAAGATCTGGGTCTGTCCCAGCCCCCACTGGGATCTGAGCCAACTTGGACTGTCCCAGCCCCCATTATAATGATCTGCTCAGGTTTCCCAATCCCTACCAAGCAAACTCAAGCCCCCACTGAAAGCTAAAAGGAGCCAACTTGGGACTTCACCCACAGGCCCCTTTAGCTAATTCTCTTATTATAAAAGAGTCAAGCTGGAGCCCTCTCTTTGCAGAGGGTCGAAACATGCTGGCACCATGCCCGGCACCCCAAGGACCCTCTGTCCCCTGGAACCCTGTTTCTGGGGCCCTTCTCTTTCTACCTTCACCTATTTCCTTAACTAAACTTTAACCTTACTTCCAAACCCCATAATAAATCTCTTTTAGCAATCTAGCTTTTTGGGCCTGTAAATTCCTTTACAGGGGACTCTTGTGCTGTTACTATATCTTATTTAACTCCGTATCCTTGCACTGAATCTAAAGGGGTTGCAGGGGAGCTCTATTTAACTCCCTGTACCCCAAACCTGCCACTAGACCTCAATTAAACCCTAATTTCGTTTAGGTACTCCAAATCTAGACCTCGTCAGTAAGAGGAACTTAAATTTTTTTCTTTTTCTTTTTTTATAACTTCTTCCTTTTCTGTTTTACTGATTTTGGGTTTGGTTTGGAGTTTTGTTCTTTTTTTTTTTTTTTTTTTTTTTTTTTTTTTTTTTTTTTTTTAGCTTAGGATTCTACTTATATCTTGGAGGACACATAAGAAAACATTGGGAAATAATAGGTGATGTATGATAGTGTGGTATAAAGATTGCAGGATTTGGAGTTAGAGAATCTAGGTTCCAGTTCCACCTTTGCTACCTAATACTGTGTAATCTGAAAGCAAGTCACTTAACTTCTCTAGATCTCAGTTTCCTCTTTTGTGAAATGAGATTGTAGATCAAATGAATTCTAAAACTCATTTTAAATCTGATCCTAATAAGTTAAAAGGAATGAACTTTTTGTTTTCATTTTGTGCCTGGTATTCCTATAATGGAATCTTTTCCATCTGATTGGAAAAGACCACACTTGACCTCCGGATGCTAGTCCTAATCAATGAAGAATAATAAATATGGCCAATGATGCCCTTTTCTTTTTTTTTTTTTTCTTTTTTTTTTTTTTTGCTATCCCTCAAGAACACGATGTGGTTGTAGAGGAACAAAATAGAGTGGTTTCAGTGTCTAAAAACAGATTTTCCCACTGACCTTCCTATTTTTTGTGTATGGCAGTAGCATTTTTCAATCCCAAATTGCCTTTGAGTCATTTTTCTTTGCCTATTATATCCAATCATTTCTCAAGTCCTGTGGATTCTGATTCCCAAATATCTCTCACATCTGTCACCTGC
Organism: Sarcophilus harrisii; assembly: GCF_902635505.1. Taxonomy (NCBI): domain Eukaryota; kingdom Metazoa; phylum Chordata; class Mammalia; order Dasyuromorphia; family Dasyuridae; genus Sarcophilus; species Sarcophilus harrisii. The sequence continues at coordinate 203,519,591 of NC_045426.1, forward strand.
TTTCCATTCCCACTCATACCAGCCTGGTTGATTTCCCCACTTTCAGTATCTTCTCACTCTAATCCATTTAACACACTACTGTCTGATTAATCTAATGTACAGTTCTGATGATGTTATTCATTCTGTTTATTCCTGCTGTCTACAGAATGAAGTCTTAATTCTTCACCCTTGCATTTGAAGTACTCCAAAATCTGGCCACATCCTACTTTTCCATCTTTCATGTCACATCTTATGTCTCATATCCTGTATTCTCATCAGTTTGTATTACTCACTGCTCTTCCATTTTTATCCCCCCAAATATCTTCTATATAGTCCTACTAACATGATTTTATCTCATGTACTTTCTTTTATCTAAAATGTTTTTCTCCCATCTTTTTGATTAAAATATGACCCACCTCAGATATCATTCTGATGGTCCTAGCAAAGATTGATTGTTCTCTCTTGAACTTCTACAAATCATTTTTAAAAAATGTTACTGGTGACAACATATTCTTCCTTGCATTGTAGTTATTTGTATCTCCTTACTGTATTATATATTCTCTGAGAGTTTGGGCAATGTTTTATTCATATCTGTATCCCCCACAGCACCGAGTACAGAACCTTGAACATAATGAGCATTCAGTAAATATGTTTTGAATCAATGGACAGGGCTTACATCCAATTTCCAAGCCTTAGATTATGGAAGTTAATGGATCGGATAACAATCATTTATTAAATGCTTGCTGTGTGCTAGGTACTAGGTTAGGCTCTGAAGACAAAAATAAGCAAAAAGTAGTCTTTGCCTTTAAGGAACTCACATTCTAAATATAGAAACAATATGAACATGTCTAAATAGTGAAAAGAGAGAGAGTCTAGAGGTCAGAAAGACCTAGATGCACATCCTGCCTCTGACATATAACTGGCAGTATGACTTCAGGCAGGTAAGGCATAGCACTTATGCCAACTCAAAGACTATAACTTGCACGGGTAGAGGAAGTTTTATCACATGAGAATTTCTTATATTAATGAAATCACAGGTTTCTAAGTAATTTTGATGAAGAAAGCACTAACTGGCTTCTGGGGAGATAAGGAAATGGTCCCTGGATCTAAACTTTTATAAGGAGGCTTGGAATTCTAAGAAATATATGTAAAGAAGGACTATTTGCAGACATAAGAAACCTCTTGTGAAAATGTAAGGGGACAGGAAATGGAAGGTCCTGTGTTAGGGAAAGCAAGGAAGCCAGATTGACGATATTGTAGGGTATAAAGTGCTTTAAAAGTCAAACTGAAGAGTTTATTTTTCATCCCAGAGGCAATAGGAAGCTACTAGAGATTCTTGAAGGACATCATTATGCATGTGCATTAGGAATATCACTTTAACAACAGTGTAGAGTATGTATTGGATGGGAGATAGATAGACTAAATATGAAATTATTGCGATAGTCCAGATGAGAAGTTATGATGGTCATGGTAGACATATTGGTGGGTGGGAGAAAAAAAAGCTGAAAAAGACCTATGGAGATGTAAATGTCAAGACTTTACAGTAAAAGATGAGGGAGATGAAGGAGTCAAGAATGACTCTAAGATCGAAGGTATGACTCTCAATGATTGGAAGGATGATGTTTGACAAAAATTAGGTAACCTACATTCAAAAGAGAAGTGGACTTGGAGAGAAAAATGAGTTCTATTTGAGACATTATGAATTTGAGGTGCTATTGGGATATCCCATATACAGGATAATGGTTTAGAGTGGGATCCTAGACTTAGATGAAGCATTTTAATAGGAAATATAGAATATTTAGCATATAATCTCTCATTAGTGAGGATTTTGTTCTGTGAATAGCTGTGTTCACTGAAACCTTGCTCTAGCAAGGTGTATAGAAGATATATTACTTTAAAGGGTAAAATTTTAGATTCTCATTGGCTTGAACATCAATGGTTTACCAACCGCTTCTTTATTTTGTCCTTTATTTTCTTTGACACAACCTTTTAGGCTTTTAGGAAGGGAAGGTATTAAGCATTTATTTGGTGCCAGGCACTGCCCAAAATGCTCTTTTACAATATTATCATAATTGATCCTCACAATAATGCTGGGCAGCAAGTGCTTTTATGATTCCCATTTTTCAATTGAGGAAACTGAGGCAGACAGATGTTAAGTGTCTTGGACCAGGACACACAACTAATTACTGTCTGATGACAAATTTGAACTCAGTTCTTCTAGCCCTAGCACTCTGTCTACACCACGACCAATTACAAATTTACTGAATGTATACTATTACCTCATCTTTTTTTGATAATATTAATAATAATAAATATTGGAAAAGGCCCACCAGTGTTTAGTAAAGCCCTGTCAAGCTCCAGAACATTGTAGAGCACTCTACATTTTGTTTCTTAATATGTAACTAATATTACTTTAACATTCTAGCAGTTCCCCTTTCTAATCAAAAAGAATATACACAATTTACAAATATACAAATACAGAAATTGAGGCTCATGGTTGTAGAATTATAAATTGCAAGCTAAAATATTTACTTCTTAAAAAATAAAAAAAATTGTGTTGAATTTCAGAAAGCTTATAAAATAAAACTTTTCAGAAATGATATGGAAAATATGTTCCTTTTGTTATGTTGTGCTAGTTGTTATTTTCCCCTTCTAATTTAATATAAATATGATATAAGTATAATTTAAATTTTTAGACATACAAAGAACATTTTATACCTGATGGACAAAAGATAGAAGAATGACATTTTTTCTTCTTTAAAATCCAGAACCTTCATGGAAACAATAGTTTCTTCCAGATTAAATGTTTGGCCTTTTATATTAAAATCAACAAGTATGAATATAGTATGGCATTATGATACTGAGGATGATGATTATTATAACAATAATAATTGACATGTACATGCTTTAAGGTTTGAAAACCATTTTATAAATTTTTCCTATGTGGAAAATACATAATAACATAAGATTTTTCCCAGTAGTGGAATATTACTTAGTAAATAAAATGTGACACTTTACAATTTTGTTTTTTCCCTTTTTCTCCTTTATTCTGTTTTTAAAACATAGTTTAATATTTTAGATTTTTTCTGATTATATTTTGTATGATGGAACAAGAAAATTCTAGATGTGTAGTTTGCCTAAAGAGAAATGAATAGTTCATAATTCTGTGGCCTGGTATGAAAAATATAATAAATATATATATATATACATATATAATATATAATAAAAATTAATATTAAGGACATAAGATTAGTCTGACTTGACCTCTTCTTGAGGAGGCCATACCATTTTAATCACTAATTCCATTTCTAGCTGTTCATTACTCTGTTGAGTGATCCATTCTAGAAATGTCCCAAGATTTGGAGTTCAGATCCTTGTCCTACATTTTGCAGACTCTCTATTACTTTCCTTTTGTTTCAAATCAGGACATTTGCCCTCCTTCAGTTCTGCAGTACTTGAATTCTCTACAATCTTTCTTATATCAATAACAATGTGTCACAGCAATCAGAATCTTCCATTTCTTTTCGTACTCAAGGATCTGACTAATCTTGGCAAGGTTACTTGAATTCATCAAAATCAAACAGATACTTTCTTAACTACCCCCTAAAGTATCCTGGGTATCTGTTCTCTTGTTAGCTAGTTTTATACTGTCATTTTAGCACAAATCTCATTCTCTTTGGCAGTGAAAACAAAGGCAAAAAAAGAGAATTGAACAGCTCTTTCTTTTCTGTTGTAACCATCTCTTTTCCCCTAAGTAGCCCTTCTTTTCTCTATAATAGCTTAAATTCTTTGTTGCTATCCTTAACTTCATACCAGCTTATTCTGAACTTCATTATTCCTAGAACTCCTGCATTATTTATATAAGACTATGCAACATACTTATATTCCTTTTCTGTTACTTGCCTACTTTAGATGTATGTTGCTAAGTTCCTTCTGTGTGCACATCAGTGGCTCTAGACAGTTTCCATTTTTTCTCATCAAAATTGTTACCCTTTATATCAACCCCTGCAGACACAGAGACATAGAGTCATATATGAGCAATAGTAAGAAAGTCAATTTGCTAGAGCAGAATAATGGCTAATGGGACTGGAAAGACTTGCTGGAGCAAGGTTGTGAAAAGCTTTAAAAGACAAACAAATGACTTTACACTTAATTCTAAAGGTAATAAGAGCCACTGGAGTTTATCATGTAGGGGATTGATTTGGTAGAACCTGTATAAACTTTGACAGTTTGTATAGGAAGGATAGGAATGGAAAGGGACATGAGTAACAGAGACTGATTAGGAGCTACTGTTAGAATCCAGGTGAGAAATGGTAAGAGCTAAGTTGGTGATTATATGTCTAGAGATAGGAGAATGCTTGCGGAAGATGTCATGTAAATAGAAATGGAAAGATTTGTTGTCTTGACATTGCACCTTTAGCTGTCTTTTGCTACCCTTGGCCCCACACTATAGCAACCTGATGTCATCAGATCAAGTAATAATCATCCTCATACATGACATGCTCTGAAGAGGCATATAATTCTTTCAAAAAGTGGAAATGGCATCACAAGACAGGAGCATTTCTTCCTAATTAATTTGGTCACAGGAGTATATCTGTCAGACTTGTTCTTTCAAAGACATTTGTGGTAAACTTGTTTCCATGGATTATAAAATATTAAGGATGGTGGATTGCATAGTCTCTCATTTAACCTTCTGTCATTTCCTATTTTGTCATTTTCTATTTAAAGTAGACAAAATTGGCCATGTGTTTAAAAAGAACTTGACATTTTAAAATTTCCACGAAAAGCAATTGGTCAAACTTTGGGCATTATGACATTATGGGTTATAGCATACTATATATTAATTCATTCTGATTTTTTAACAGAGGTCATTCTTTATCTTCTCCATTATGGAAAACTAAATTACAATTCTTAACAATCAAAACATACTTTATTCTTCCTACAAAAAAAATTACCTAATACTAATTATTTATGCTCAAAAATGAATGCTAATGCACTGTATTCTTAATGCCATTCAATTTATCTTTAACTGTACCTTAGAAATAAATATATATATATATATATATATATATATATGTTTAGATAGATAGATAGATAGATAGATAATATTTCCTTCTAATTTAGTGTAGCTCTCAGCAAAAGAGGCTTAAGTTTGGCAGAAAACTATTCTTTGAGATTTTCTTTCCTATGCTTAGAAACCATAACAGAATTCTGACATTTTGTGTGGTACCATAGACTGGCATTATGGTTAATTTTTTAAAAAATGATTTCTCCTTTGAAGCTCCAGGAAATAATGATGAAAAACAGACATGAAAAGCAGTATATATATATATATATATATATATATATATATATTTACATATGAAGTTATATATAGTTTTGTGGGGGATTTTTTAAGTTAAAATTGTTAAAGCCAGCTTTGGGATAGGTAACAAATGCTTTTAGATATTTCTGTTTCCTAAGATATATAAGTATCCTCTCAGTTTACTGGAATATTACCTTGTAATATATTGATAACTGCAAAAAGCAAATATTTTGTTTTTTAACAATGAAACATTTCTATTAGTACTTTTTAAAATTGTAGCAGCAGTTTGTGAATTTTTAATATATTTAAGCAATAAAAATTTAAATGTTTTGCTTTTAAACAAGTCTTCAGGTATGAAATAGGTATCTACATCACAATTTTACCTAACTGATCTTTTTTTATTCAATGCCATCTCAATTAAATTACTAAAAAAAAGTTAGAAAAAATAATAAAGTTCAATTGAAAAATCAATAGGAAACAAATTTCAAAGAAGCCAGAGAAAAAGATAAAAAAAGGGGGGGAGGGGATTCAGCAATATCATTTCTTAAACTATAAGATGAGAGTATTCTTGAATTATAAAATGAATAATTTCAATTATTAATTTTTTTTAATAAATAAAATAATGTAGTCACAAATAGGAGGATGTGAAAAAATTGGAGGAGACTTTCATGGGCAGTCTCTCAGATAGGATGTGAATTGTTTTGTTGTAATGGGCCAGAACTCTGAAACCAGGATTCTTACAAGGTGTTAATTAAGTGGAATTGATAAGATAATGGTTTTCTAGTTTAGCATAGTGATTAATAGTTCTCTAGTTCAGTACATGTACTTAGTACTTAATATAGTTCTATTAAGATTCACACCTACAGTGATGTAGTTATAATAGAGTATATAAGCTGAGACAAACTCAACCAGAGAAATTCATTCCATCTTCCACCTTTGTGGTGGCAGAAGGCTGGAGCACAAGCCCACAGACTTGGAGAAGACAGAGGACTGGAAGTTGGAGCTGAAGCTCTTGGAGCCAAGGAGAGACATTCACTCTATTTTTCAACACCATTGTGGCTGACCTGTCCTCCTGCTTCCCCCACTGGAACCAAGGCCTGTCTGAAGGGCCTCCAGAAAGCCAGTCAAGCCCTAGGCAAGGAGACAATAAAGAATTTGGACTTTATCCCTGGCTATTCTTGTGATGATTACTCCGCTGAAACAAAGGCTGCTCCAAAGACCTCCAGAAAACTAACCAGAACATTACATTTTGTAATACTTCTCTGATGTAGGAAATGATAAGCTAGTTGATTCAGAAAAAACATTACAAAACTTGGACTTATGAAGAAAGTTGCTACCCACCTCCAGAGTACCAAAAAATATCATTTTCCAGCTTCTAATTATTCATAGTTATTTACCTTTCTAGATTTAATTTTCCTCCTCCTTCCTCTCCTCTCCCCAATTGAAAGGTTCTCCTGTACTCTGTAATTTTTATCAAGAATGCTTAAAAGTCATCTGTTCCATTAAAGATTCATTCTCCACCTACAACCTCCATAAGACTGTATTTAGCCTTTGAAGAATAAGTTATTCATTTCAGACCTTTATCTTTTGGCTTTGGGGAGTGCTATATTATTACAAGATTTTCTCTTCTATTAGTAGTTGTTACAAAGTATTGTGTGATTCTGGCTTTGGTTCCTTGGTATTTTATTTCTTTCTGGCTTCATGTAGTCTTTTTTTTCCCCCTTTGACTTGGAAGCTTTGGATTTTGACTATGACTTACCTGAGAGATTTCATTTTTGTAATTTCAGAAAGTAGTTGGTTAAATTTTTATCTTGCTTTCTTTTTTATTAAATTTAGGCAGTTTTAAATTATGGCTTATTAAAATATGGTATCTGGTTATGTTTTTTCCTGGAATTACAATAATTCTTAAATTATCTCCCAATCTACTTCCTGGTAAGTTGTTTTTGCTAGTAAACACTTTACCTTTTTTCTATTTTTTTCCAGTTTCTTTATTTTATTATAGGGTTTCTTGTTTCATAGTCATTGAATTCTGCTTGATCTATTATAATTTTTTGTGAATGTGATATGTGGGTAAGGTTTTCTTCGTTCTTTTTAAAACTATTTATTATCCTTTCAACTTTTCCTACAAACCAAAAATTAAAATTATCTGTATTGCATTGCATTTTTACTTATTTCTCTTAATCTGATTTGCGCAAGTTTTCAGGCCTCAGGTTGCCAAGCAATCCCCCAGTTTGACACCTCTGTACCACATTCTATCCAGATCAGAATATATGCTTCTAGAATAAGAATTGTTCTTTTTTGGGGGGGAGGGGGCTAGAGAGGAGTTAGTGTGGGGCTTTGGGGGGAAATGCACTATGCAATACCAACACAACAGTTTTTTTAATAGACTTAATCTATTTTAATCCCTACTGATAATAGAAAACTACTTTAGGACATATTTCCTAGTCCTTTACTCAATTTCCAAGTAGAATCTTGTAAAATCTACTTTTCATTGAATTAATATAATGTAATTAATGTAAGCCACTTACAGGAACAAATGTAAAAATATTTCTTTCATCAGCTAAACATGCTAATGATTCTTTCTCAGTATTTATAGTAGAATATGATATTTATATTGTAGCAGATTTGGTATAACCATTTTTTCATTTGATCAGTTTTTCTGTATTCATGATTTATAGAATCCTCAGAACCATTTTAGCAATTCCTACAGCTTGTAGCTTATCTACTACTTATATTATTTGTACATTTGTTTCTTTAGCTTTCCTCTCTTTGAAAATGAATAGCTATAGTTGTCCCAAGCTGGGGCAACCCAGAAACCAGCCAGTGCATTATATAGTTAGAACATTTAGGAAATACAGGAAAGAGAATGATATTGGTTTTTATGATCATCAAATCCTACCTCTTCACTTAAATGTATAGAAACAGAAAGAAATGTATAGAAACAATCCAGGTACTAGTATTTGTCTAGATAGACTGTGGTACAGAGGTATCAAACCAGGGGATCACTTGACAACCTGAGGCCTAAACAAACAAACAAACAAACAAATTGCTTGCTTGTTGAGATAATTAAGGCCTAAAATTCCCACTAGGTCTTTTGGTTGCAGATCCTTCATTCTTTCCCTTACATATTATTTTGGCTTTCTCATTTACTCTTTCAAGTACTCATCAAGTACTCTTTCTCTCATTGTTTGAGTCCACTCTCTAACTCTTTTAGGTCCATCCTTTTGTCAGCAGATTGGCACCTACATACAAAAATGGTGATTGGAACGATTCTGCTTCATCATAAGCAATACAGAAATCAGAGAAACCTTAGGACCTTTCCAGATTTATTTCCTATGAGAGCTCTGAATTTTGACTATGGCATTTCTGAAATTTTTCTGTTTGGATTTTCATTTAGGGGTTGATTAGTGAATTCTGTCTTTACCTCACTTGTATTCTTTGGCTCTAATGCTTCTGAGAAGTTTTTATCTGTTTTCTTGAAATACAGTATATTAACCTCCTATTTTAGCTGAGGTTTTCAGGCACTACAATGATTTAAAAATATTTTTGAGTGCTACTATTTCTTGTTCAATGTCTTGTCTCCAATCGTTTATTTCTCTTTAGTCTACTCTAGTTTCATAAAGTCTGTTATTTGGGTAAGGTTTATCACTTTCTCTTCTAAGCTAGGCATTCTTCCATCTGAGTCTTTCCTCCAGAGCTTTTAAATTCTTTATTTAATCTTTTCCTTCATTTCTTCTGGACATTCATTTCCTTATAACAAATCTATTTTTTCCTTTTGATTCTCTGCCATATGAATGTTTGATAGAATTAACTTATAAACCTATCTGATCTTTAAAGTTTTCTGCCATTTATTCTTTTCAAACTATATTGCTATAGTTTTTTTTTTTTTCATATCACAGATACTTCACAGGAAACATTAAAAAAAATCCTATTGAGGACCGCAGATATTGGGGAACTCTGAGAAAAATATACTTGTAGTAAAGATACTTACAGCAGGGTGTTAACTCAGTGTGATTGATGAGATGATGGTTCTCTAGTTCACATATACTTAGTACTAAGTGTGGTGATTGTAATGGTTCTACAGTTGGCACATTCTCAATGTGCTGTAGTGATGTAATTGTACTAAGATATATAAGGGCTGGGAGGATTTGAAATAAGCAGACTGGAGAGAGACTCGAGGAAGAGTGTGTGCTTGAGCTCGATCTCAAGACTAGAAAGCTAGCCCAGACATTACAAAACCCCACTACAGAAGTATATTTCTCAGTGAGGAAATTTAGACCCTCAGAAATATATGTCCTTTAACTTTGACAGTATCATGGTACTTCTTTTATTGCCTTGTCACAATGTTGACTAGATGTCTATAAAAACGTCTTAAGTCTTTTTCACATGAACTGCTTCTGCACTTTTATCTCCCTTATTCTAAACTTTTCAAATTGATTTTTGCTACCTAAATCAGGACTTTGCACTAATCCTTGTGAAATTTCATAGATTTTACCATCTTGTTTTAATCCTGTCAGGAACTTTTTTGTATCCTGATTCCAGCTCTCCGACATCACAAAATAGCTGGATAAATAAAATGTTAAATATATATTCAATGGCAAAGGGTGAAAGTTTTGAAAAGGAGAAAGCAGATTTACAGGTTGAGAGACATTAGATTTTAGTTATAGCCCTACTAGAGCTGCCACAAATAACTTTGTCTGAGCAAGTTTACTGTTCCATATAGGATGATTAGATCATCTATAAAATTTCTTTCAACTCCATTATTCTGTATTTGGTAAACTCAGCTTTAGTAATGGAATAGCACAAAATAAAAAGAATTTTCAAAAGTTTGTTAAACCATAAGGTGATAAGCATATTCAGCCAGTGTTTCTTTATGTCCATAAATATTAAGGAGTTGATATGCCATAAAATCATGGATTAAATTGGCATTTCAGATAAAAAGAAATTATCTCAATGTGGTCTCATACCAAAACATCTTATTTTTGTGCTAGACCAAAATATTTCATTTTGTATTGAGTATTCTAGTTGTCTGGTTTGAATACTGAGTTTGTCTTTGCATCTTTAAGAGCTATTTCAGTTCTTATCTAAGAACTTTAAAGCTGTTCTGTTGGCATTAATTGAAGTTGCAACATACTGTAAAGCATATTGGTAACCCTTTCTCTTCAGTTAGTTATTGAAGAAGCTAGACTCATAAAATAAGTTTGACTTACTATTAAAAATATCATCACAATAAAAATTCATTTTTATATGAGAAAAAATTCATGATTTTAAAAGTTAGTTTTTATTATAGTTGATGAATGTTTTATAAAACACTAGAAGAGATATTTTGTACAGGAATGCCTTCCCATTAAGAGTTTTTAATGAAATGACAACTTTTGCCTAAGGTGACGAATTCTCTATAAAAGAAAAAAAAAACTTAAAAATTTTACAGACTAGGGAGAAGCTTATGTTTAGCTTAATATAAGTTCAATATTTGTATTGTTGGTCAGATCTAGGGATGTGATTCTGCTATTAGAGGTCCTGCTTGTGGTTTCTTTGTCAATTTATAAAATTCACATCAGCATAATCAAAAAGGAATTTCATTTTTGGCAGGTCCCACAGAAAATTCTTAGTCAAATTCAAAAATGCACAATCCCTGACTTTATGGGGGAATTTTTTTCCCTGTATTTTCAAATTTGTTTTATGTTGCTATCAATAACAAAAACTCAGCATAGTATAAGATAAAAATAAGAGTGAGTCAGAAAGCAGTTTTAAGTCCTTTTTCTGCCATTAATGAGTTCTATGATCTTTAATCAAGGCATTTCTTCTCTTTGATACTCAGTGACCATGGTCTACAATTTTTTTTGATCACATAGTACAGTGAAAAAAAAATGACATACATTTATTACTGTACTAATACATTATATACTTTATAAAACGTAGACAAAAATTTTAAACAATAATAAGTGAAATGGGCAATATTTTAAAATTTATTAATGGCACAAAAACCTTCTTATATTTATAATATTTTAATTGGGAGCAATATAATTGAATGTGTTTCATTATTTTAGAAAACTCTCTGTGTATGCTATGGGGATTAGAGTGGATTTGTATAGAATAATTGCTTTGATAATTGATTATTAAGTTAATTTGGTTATGTAACTAATATAAACAGGTGAATTTGTTCTGTTTTTAGATACTTTTTTAAAAATTGAGAAATGCACAGTACACTGATCAATGTTGTAACAGTCAGTGAGCATAATCACTTTTACACAATAATTGTTTCTCTGCAGGTAGATGGAAATGGAAAAAAAAAACTACAAATGGATTGTTTGGTTTTAACTTAGCAGAAAGTTTTAATGTAAATTCATTCTTTTTTTCTTTGTAGTTCTGTTAGAAAATTCTTGGATATATTAATTTGTTTTTGCATTAAACACCTAAAAAAGATCAGTTTAGCTCAATAGAGAATACAGAAAGGAAAGTAGTAGATAACTAAGGCTGGAAAGGTAGGAGAGGACCAGATCATGAAGGGTTTTAAAAGTTAAACAAAGGAGTTTGTGTTTGATCCTAGAGGCATCTTGGAATCACTGAAGCTTGTTGGGTATGTTTAACTTAACTGTGTTGTTTAGGAAAATCACTGTGACATCTTTGTGGACAGTGCATTGGAGTTTTGAGGCAAGGATATTAATTATAAAGTCATTATAATACGTTAAGCAAGAGTAAAGGAAGGTCTGAACTAGCATGGTGACTGTAACTACTGAGAATACATCAGATTTGAAAGATGTGAATGTTGAAGAAACCAGATGTAGCATCTTGGATATGTGAAGTGAATGAAAATGAGACATGGAGGTTGACACTAAGATTGATAAGCTTGATAACTGCAGTCAACAGTAATAGAATTAAGAAGAGAAGTGGCTTTGAGGAGAAAGATACCATAATGCAATTTTCTCTGCATATTTATACTCTGTGCCTGGCATCCTATGTAACACACTGTCCTAACTGGAATGAAAGTGAAGACAGAGTCAGGGGCTGAGAACCAGTAGAGACCCTGGCATAATCAAGTTGGGCAGGGGAAGTCTGAGAAGCACAGGACTCATTCTGGGGAACGAGGGTTTTCTCTGTACTAAAAATAATACACATAGGGCTGCCCTTATGAGCAAACTGTCTCAGGTTATATAACTGCTTTAAGGGTAAGGAAAGAGAGTAAGGCTGGGGAATTGGGGAGCCTTATGGGGAATAGATAAGCTAGAGTACCACAGTACCTAATTACTATTATGATTTTTAGAACTTTGGAGCTCCTTTAAGAGGCTCACAACTCCCCACATATCTAAGAACTAGATTGGTTTCTGAGGCTAGATGTGCAGTATATAAGTGAACTGAGCCTAAAAGAAGTAGCTTACAATGCCTAGCAAGTTGAATTGCCAGTTGTTTGGTTTTGTTTGTTAATTTTTAAAGTACCTTTTTCTTTAATGCTGTTTTAGGCAGTTACTATTTGGGGGTATTGATAAAATGTTTTATTTACAGCTTTATGGGTAAAGAATTTATTAAAATATTTATAAATACATATGCTTATATATTTATATATGTTTGTGTGTCTGTGTATCTTTGTCTTTAGATACAGTTGGAATACTGTTGAACCCAGAAACAAATCCTGAGCTTAATTAAGCCAGACCAGGTCTGAGAATGAGAGTTTATTTATTTCAAATATTTCTCATACAATTTAGCTCTGTCTTGGTAACAACATGAAACTTCCCTTAGCTTTATATATTAAGGAACTATATGTTTTATAGGGACATGTTATTTGTATTCAAATACAAGGGTTCTGAGCTGCTTTCTACCACTGAGGCCAGTGTGATTTCTATATTTTGGCTTATCTTTATAAACCTAAACAATTTTTGTAATAGCTAGTTTTTAGTGGTTAGCCTTCCCAAATTGTCTTCTTTTTATGTACAGTTCTAAAAGACCGTGTTTATTTATTTATTTTTTCAAACATGGAAATGTCTCTAAACTCTTTTTAGGACTGATACTAAATTGAACTGTTTTTGGAAAAGCTACAATATATTGCTCAAGTGAAATTCAGTCACTTCCTTCTTTGGTAAATAGTGCTTAAAAAACAGCAGTGAATACTTATACAAGCGCTTAAGATCAGGTCATCTTATTTCAACTGACTTTAGTATGTACTTACCGATTGTGCATCAAATAATGAGCAAAATTGCTAGGCCTCTAATAAACAAGTACAATATAGACAAAAGAGAACACTGATTTAAGGTTCTAGTGTCAAATGCAGTAAAAACACTCTGTTTATAGCAGGTCAGACTTGGATTTATAATTAGCACTAATTACTGAAAAAAAAAAATCAAAACAGCAGCTTTAAGGAAGGATACTTTTCACTGAAAGATCAAAGCCATGTCTCTACAGAATAGGAAAGCCTCCACTATTTAATTGCACTAAAGTGCTAATTGGATTGTAAGGTACTTTCATGTGTTACTTCAATTAGTCAGTCATCCCTGAAGAATCCACATAAGAGGAGATTATGAGTTCTTAAAGCTTTTGTCTATTTCTCTGGATTTGTATACCTGACTAGAAGCTGTAGGGCTTTTTTAAAAATATAAATTGAGGTCTTTTGGGTCATAGTTATTAACTTGCTATCCGTGAGTTTAATGGTAAAACTATCAGATATGACATAAACAGTTAACTTGTGGTCTAATAAGCATAATTACATAACAAAAACTAGTGCTGCTATTTGTTTCCAAGTCTATGGATAAAATTTTAAATTGGTAGTTTGGGTGCAATTTCTCTGTTCATTTCGCTTGTAGTATGTGTGAATAAATGAATGGAAAAATAGAGGTTCTATAAAATTCAGCTTTAGAGTTTAGGGGATGGATCTCAATAGCTCCCATACTTTTTAGTGTTTTTCATCTTCTCTAATTTTTTGTTTTCCTTATCTGATGTTGAAGACATCAATGGGAAGGGAGAGAATCAGTGAGTCTGTAGTGTTTATTTGTTGATAATTATTTCATTCTCTCTAAGAATTTTTTTTTAGGTTCACTTTTGTGTTGGCTATATTCCACATATTCTGTGTCATTATGAGATTTTTATTTTTTTATCTTATATAAATCAATATTGCCAATTTACCACACTAAAGGAAATACTGGAGAAGTTATTTAAATGAACAAAATTGCATATACTTAAATGGAAAATTGGCATTTATCTAGCCTATTCATTCTTCTTCATGATTTTGAGTACATTCAAATCTATTCAGTTATATATATTTTGGATCAGAACAATTATTTTTCCCTAATTCCCTAATTCTACTAACTAATAGAAGCACATTGGGAAAAAATGTGTCTTGGGTGAAGCAGTCCTCATAAAGCGTAAAGGGTTATGAAAATGTGCATTTTTTTTATTACACAAGCAGATGCTAACAAAATGATTTTTTTTTTAGTAATTTCTTTTTGGCTTAAATTATTATGTTTAGTTAGTCGTACAATTTAAATTCATAATCGACTCTTCACTTTATTTTATATACATTCAAATTGAATTCCAAGATGCTTTTATTATTTGAGTTTCCAAAATTTAACAGTGAGAATGAGAAAAAAAAAGAAAACTAATTCAAAAAAGAAAAATGAAATACATATTTTAAGGCATTTCAAACTGATGTATTATATTTTAATTAATATTATTATAATTTACAGAAATACATGGATTCAGATTATTGTGTCTTCTGAGATTAAAAAAAGGCATAAAAAACCTTTATATTCTGCTTATTCCTAGATTTCATTTCCTTTATTATAAAATTTCTAAAATGAATAATCTCTTTCCACTGTCTCTGCTTATTTACCATTCCTTGCCTCATTATTTGGCTTTCCTCCTCAACATTTTACACAAACTGTACTCTCCAGGGCTACCAATGGCCTTTTTTCCTTGACCTTTCTGAATACAGCATTTGTTATTCCTCATTATCTCCTTCTTAATATGCCCCCTCCCCTTGGTCTCCCTAACACTACTCTCTCATAATTCTCTTCCTACTCCTTTCCAGTTTCATGTCTGGTTCATCTTTATATTTCTCCTCTCTCTTGCTAAATATGGTTGTGGCCCAGGTGCCCTCATCTTTCAGTACTTTTTTCTTTGATAGTCTCTTTTATTCCCACAACTCTTTCACATCATGTATTCTAATTTACTCATATAACACCAGTCCCATATTTCCAAGAGTCTGTTATATATTCTTTGTATATACACAAAGTCTTCTACTTCTCAACTCTTGTGGGTAAGACCTTCTTTCAACAGTTGCCATATTTGACTCTTCCTTTTCCCTCATCCTCCTTCCAACATTCCTTTACAGAATGCAAGAAGGAAACAAATCTCTCAGATCTCTCACTTATTCTCTTCTCATACTATTACCCTCCTCATTACATTTCACCTGGATAACATCATAGTTCTTCCTACTTCTGATTTTTCTCTCCTCCAATCCATACTTCATCAAACCACTTGTATGGTTTTTCAGATGCACTTATATAATCATATAGCTTTCTGCCCAAGAGACTTCACTTCATGGCTTCTTTATTGACCTTAAAGTAAAATAGAAGTTCTTTAGTCTAGCATTTAATGACTCTAACTCTAATCAGGATCCTAACTATCTTCCTAGTATCATTTAAATCTGATGACTGTCCCTTGATTTTATTTTGTTTTTTCCTGCCTCCATTCTTAAAATGCATATATTCCACTTTTTAATAATTCCTCACATTTGTATTGTACTTTAAGGTTTGTAAAGTACTTTATGCCTATGTTTCTATTTACACTTTATAACATCCATGTGTTTTGAGGCAATATAGGGATTATTTCTCAATTTTGAAAGAAACTAGAACTTAGACAAATTTATAGGATCATAGATTTAGAAGTAGAAGAGAAATCAGAAGTCATTTAGCGAAACATTTTTTAAGGATAAGAAAACAGTCATGCTAAAGACGAACTAGAGACCATTATTGATCACAAAATAGAAAATTTTGATTACATCAAATTAAAAAGCTTCTGTACAAACAAAACTAATGTAAACAAGATTAGAAGGGAAGCAACAAACTGGGAAAACATCTCCACAGTTAAAGGTTCTGATAAAGGCCTCATTAACAAAATATATAGAGCTGACTCTAATTTATAAGAAACCAAAACATTCTCCATTTGATAAATGGTCAAAGGATATGAACAGACAATTTTCAGATGAAATTGAAATCATTACCACTCATATGAAAGAATGTTCCAAATTATTATTAATCAGAGAAATGCAAATTAAGACAACTCTGAGATACCACTACACACCTGTCAGATTGGCTAAGATGACAGGAAAAAATAATGATGAGTGTTGGAGGGGATGTGGGAAAACTGGGACATTGATACATTGTTGGTGGAGCTGTGAACGAATCCAACCATTCTGGAGAGCAATCTGGAGTTATGCCCCAAAAGTTATCAAACTGTGCATATCCTTTGATCCAGAAGTGTTACTACTGGGCTTATACCCCAAGGAGATACTAAAGAAGGGTAAGGGACCAGTATGTGCCAAAATGTTTGTGGCAGCCCTGTTTGTAGTGGCTAGAAGCTGGAAACTGAGTGGATGCCCATCAATTGGAGAATGGTTGGGTAAATTGTGGCATATGAATGTTATGGAATATTATTGTTCTGTAAGAAATGACCAGCAGGATGAATACTGAGAGACTTGGAGAGAATTACATGAACTGATGCTAAGTGAAATGAGCAGAACCAAGACATCATTATATACGTCATCAACGATACTGTATGAAGATGTAATCTGATGGAAGTGGATTTCTTTGACAAAGAGATTTAATTCAGTTTCAATTGATCAATGATGGACAGAAGCAGCTACACCCAAAGAAAAAAACACTGGGAAATGAATGTAAACTGTTTGCATTTTTGTTTTTCTTCCCGGGTTATTTCTACCTTCTGAATCCAATTCTCCCTGTGCAACAAGAAAACTGTTTGGATCTGCACACATACATTGTATCTAGGATATACTAGGACATATTCAACATATATAGGACTGCTTGCCATCTAGGGGAGGGGGTGGAGGGTGGGAGGGAAAAATCGGAACAGAAGTGAGTGCAAGGGATAATGTTGTAAAAAAAAAATTGCCCTGGCATGGATTCTGTCAATAAAAAGTTACTATTAAAAAAAAAAAAAAAAAAGAAAAAGAAAACAGTCATGGAGAAATGAAGTTACTTCCCAAAGGCCACATAACTAGTCAATGTAAAAAAGTAGGATTTGAATTCAGATTGACTTGATGCTAAATCTCTTAATTCTGTACACTCCTCTAGACAATCTTTCTTCTTAGCTCAAGTACTTCCTCTTTGAAGAAACCTCTTTGTTTCCCACCTTCACCTTTATCCTCCTCTCTTCCTCACAGCCTAGGTTAAAGGAATCTCCACAAATTTTTCTAAAGCCTTCTGCTGTGTGTCTCTTTTTTTTATTATTATTATATTTTTCTTCATTTCGTGTTTATTTGCATAAATACAGTATCTCACAAACTAAATACCAGTGAGTTTCTTAAGTATGCAATATTGTTTTTCAGCTTTATTTCCCCCAATGACTATCATCGTGCCTTTTGCAAAA
This sequence comes from Sarcophilus harrisii, assembly GCF_902635505.1. Classification (NCBI taxonomy): domain Eukaryota; kingdom Metazoa; phylum Chordata; class Mammalia; order Dasyuromorphia; family Dasyuridae; genus Sarcophilus; species Sarcophilus harrisii. Next base: position 203,537,472 of record NC_045426.1, read on the forward strand.
TAAATGCTTAATAAATATTTGTTAAATTGAATTAAGGACATAAAATAATAATTTTGATAGCTAGAAATTCTTTAAAGATTATCTAGTCCAACCCATTCATTTATTATGTGAAAAAAACTGAGGCCCAAAAAATTATGAGTAGTTTAAGGTCAAACAACTAGTCATCTCTGGAAATTAGAAAATGTGATTAGTAAATGAAAAAAATAGGACCATAGAAGCTATAATTAGAAAAGTCATTCCTGAATGTTCCAAAGTATTATTTCCAAAGTATAGTTACCTGTGACTAGCTAAGAGTCTGGCTTCTATCTTAAATCTGGTATTTTATTTTAAAATACTCAATTTAGTATATGTGTAACTATATTATGTCATTTGCATGTGAGGAAATACTTTTAAATAGCTCTTCTTTCTATACTTGTCACTGGACTATGGACCAGTACCATGGTCACTAGTACTCTTAGAGTACCAGTCAAGAGTAATCATTTTGCAAATCTAGAAATAACTAAAGTTCTCAAAAAATTTTCATGTAAAATAAATTCTTAGTTATCTTTTTGTATGATATTGATAATTATTAGGCACTCAAAATAAGAACACAATCATTAATTTATGCTAAAAAATATTGAACATAATTTCTTTTTCCTTTGATGATTCAGAAGGAGCATTGAGACTTTTCACTGTTGTGAATATCAATTGTTATTTCATTCCAGATCTGGGAAGAGCCTTAAGAGAAATTTCTATTTCACAGGATTGCTAGATAAATCATTTCTTTCTGAATTAGAACTATCCTAAATTCACTAAAACTATCACCTTGTGGGAGCCTATTTGGATATCTGGGTTACCAAATTACTTTCTTAAACTATAAATAAAAAGAGAATAGAAGAAGTGATCTTTCCTGGGAGAGTTGGGGAGGGGGAGTGAGTTGATAAATATATTAAACAATTTTTTGTTATTGTTGTTTAGTCATTCATTGTGTCCAACCCTTAGTGAGTTTTCTTGGTAAAGATTATTAGAGTGATTTGCCATTACCTTCTCCAGTGAATTAAGGCAAACAGAAGTTAAGTAAATAGCTTAGATTTGAATTCAGCTCTTCCTGGCTCCAGGCCTAACACTCTACCTATTGATCCATCTATCACAAAATAGAATTTTAAAATTCTTTGTTATTATGAAGTTAATAATAATAATTCCAAAGAATAGGGGGGAAAGATGAGTTGTGAAATTGAGCATTTATCAGAAGATAGGCATTTTAATGACATTGTGAATAGAGGACTGGAATTGGTCAGGAAGACCTGAGTTCAAATCTTGCTTCAAGCTCTTATAGCTTTGTGAGTCTGAGCAAGTCACTTATCTCTCTCTCATAATTTTCCTCATCTGTAAAATGAGGATAGTAATAGTACCCACTTCATGAGATTATTGTGATATTTTTTAAACCTTAACTGATTTTATAAATGTCATTCTTTATTATGTGGATTTTAAGTGCACATCAGATTTAACACTATCACACAAAGATATTTTACTTGCTTGTCTGTGTTCCCTTATGTATTTCCTTCTGTTTGCTTTTGTGTTTTTTCAATTTTTTACAACTTGTTACTATCCACTCACTCTCTATATACAGTTCTTTTTTCTCTCATAAAAGCTTTTCTTTATAACAATTATATCTTGTAAAGCAAAATGGGTTTATATATTTATTGTGTTTGAAAATACTATACAGTATTAGGTACAGATTTTCAGGTTATATCTGTTTTTAACATTAGTCTTTATCACTCATGTTGGTGTTGGTCAGTTGTTTCAATTGTGTCCAACTCTTCATGATCCCCTTTGGAGTTTCTTGGCAAAAATACTGGAATGGTTGGCCATTTCCTTCTCGATATTGTTTTTATAGATTAGGAAGTGAGGCGAACAGGTTTAGTGACTTCCCCAGGTTCACAAAACTAGTAAGTATCTGAGGCCAGATCCTGACTTGGGAAAATATTGTTATTACTGCTAACATTTTTAAAATTTCTTTTTGCCCATTTTTTCCTTCAACTTATGATTGACTTAGTTTTGACTATCATGTCAAATTCAGTCACTTCTGGGAAAGTATAGACCAGGTTAAATAAATGGGCCGTTTGGTACTATGTCCTGTGCTCTGACCAGAAGTATAAGGAAGGATGAAAGCCAGAAGTAGTTAATTTTTGAAGCATATCTGAAGTTGGCAATGTTTAAATAATTCTTCTATTCTTACAAGGTAAAGGGGGCCCATAGAATACAAGATAAAAACACGTAATCAAAATTTAGTTAAAGTATGTGGATTTAATTGCTTTGTTAGAATGATATAGCAAACATTTGCATAAAATAATTACACAGAAAATACATTAAGTTATTGCTTTCTCCAAAAAGGAAGAAACCAAAAAGAATAAATATTTCTTTTTTTTTTTTAATAATTATAACTTTTTTTTTTTGATAGAGCCCCTGCCTGGGTAATTTTTTACATTATCCCTTGCACTCACTTCTGTTCCGACTTTTCCCCTCCCTCCCTCTATCCCCTCCCCCAGATGGCAAGCAGTCCTGATATGTCACAGTATATCCTAGGTACAATATATGTGTGCAGAACCGAACAGTTCTCTTATTGTACGGGAAGAATTGGATTCAGAAGGTAAAAATAACCCAGGAAGAAAAACAAAAATGCAAGCAGTTTACATTCATTTTCCAGTGTTCTTTGGGTGTAGCTGCTTCTGTCCATCATTGATCAATTGAAACTGAGTTAGATCTTCTCTTTGTCAAAGAGATCCACGGCCATCAGAATACATCTTCATACAGTATCGTTGTTGAAGTATATAATGATCTCCTGGTCCTGCTCATTTTACTTAGCATCAGTTCATGTAAGTCTCTCCAAGCCTTTCTGTATTCATCCTGCTGGTCATTTCTTACAGAACAGTAATAAAGAATAAATGTTTCAATTCCATTCTTGGAATTTCATTTGTTGGGTGGTCTAAGAAGAACCTATGTGTTTATGTGTAAGAAAAGTTTTGCCTTGACTACAATTGGGGAAGAGGTAATCTACTACCAAGGCTCAACAGACCTGAAGTTCTAGCATGGCCCTACTCAATGGCTCATAGATGTAAAGAGTAGTAAAAGGAAGGAAATATATAAGGGACTACAGACCAACAAGTAAAGAATTTCCCTGTCAAAGGGGACCCAAAATCCCAGTAGGTCCTAATTAATATCATAAATCCAAGAAAAAAAATGGAGGGAGAGTTCCCTGTTGTTAAAGTATGCAGTCCAGGTTCTGGTCCTTGCTCTCTTTGTTGAGAAGAGGGAAACTTGCCCATGACAGTCTGGTTATTTTGGTCCTCATCACTGCCTTGGTCAGCCTTTTTGGATCTAAAAGGGGAAAAAAGGTCCTTATAACTCAGACCTGGGGTTAAAACCTCATTTTTGCAATGGAGTCCTGAATTATGATGCCAGGCTCATCATGATACCAGGGCAGCTTCTCAGAGTCTTAGTCCAGCCTTGGTCAGTGATTTATGGCTCTATAGGATAGAGCCTCTTCTTGAACCACTGAATTCCCCAGTTATGCTTTTGAGTTCTGAATCTTGGTGTCATGTTCTTCAGATTAGCAAGGATGATAACTGGCTGAGTAGACTCTGGTTTGGGTATAAGTTTATGTGCAAAATGCGAAGTTCCCTAGAGCTGAAAAGTAAGGTTCAGTGACTTCCACCCTCACATCCACCAAATATCAGCTTAGGTGAGTAGCAAATGAATTAAAGGAGGCTTCTGATCCATGCTTGGCTTGTATCCCATTCAGTTGGTTCATTTGGATTCTGTCAGTAAGGGACAAATCCAAAAGTAATTACAGAAAGCTCTATTAATGGCATGTTGACACCAGCACCAGCAATCAAGGGGTAAGCTGCAGTGGTCCAGAGATAAGTGTCACAGAAATAGTAAAATCTAAATGGGTACAGGGAAAAGAAGAGGGGAAGAGCCCAGAGAAGTCCCCCCTCCCTTACAGGATGTTAAATGATCTCTGTGATATGGGAAAGTAAATTTCTGGGCAAATGGGAGACACTGAAGCATTCCAGAGACTGTAAATGATTTCTTCACTAACTGGAGATTTGAGTGGACTTTTTATAGGACTTTTCTAGGACCTTCAATCCTGACCTCCTGCACAAAGTTAGGTTACATCCCCTCCACCCCCCCCCCACCCCCCCTTTAATCTCTAACTAGGGAAGAAGCATTCCTTCTTAGTCTGAAATGGAAATGGGGATTTCCTCCCTGAGTTTAAAGAAGGAATAGGCCTTCTCTCCTGATCATTTGAGCAGTACTAGGTCTTACCTCTGGATGCAGGGAAGGTGAAAACTACCCAGTGTTCTAACCTTAGAATATCTTAACCCTGATGACCTTTTGTCAAAGAACAGAGTAAGGGATGATAGCGCATCAGTGTACATAATCAAGGGAAACTGAATGTGAGAAATTGCAGCAAACCAGCTAGTAAAATTCCACAGCAAATTAAAACTGTGTCACAAGGCAGATGAGAAACATGAAAACATATTTCTACTCCTGTGTGTATTTGTGTGTGTGCATACACAATATATGTAGAAGAATGAGAGCTTGGAAAGCGAGGAAAGGGAAAAAAAAGATGTCTAAAACTTTTAAAGGAAGAAAAATGTATTAAAAGGAAAAAAATGAACCAAGAGACCAACAAATATTAACACAAGTCTGTTTTACTTCGGCTTTGTCTTTCATCAAGGCTCTCAATTATTGTGTTTTTGGAACTGAGATAATTATGGTGTTTCCCTATTACACATACAGGCAAAATAAAGAGATAGCGACACACACACACACACACACACACACACACGGCGAAGTTTACATTTTATATGCTGCTGTTTTTTGTTATTTAATTATTTCTGTCCAAGTCTTCATGACCCCATGCACCATAACATGCCTGGCCCTTCTGTTCTCCACTCTCTCTCAAAGTCTGTCCAGTTTCATGTTCATTGTTTCCACAATACTATCTATCCACCTCATTCTCTGTTAACTCCTTTTCCTTTTGCCTTAAATCCTTCCTAACATCAGGGTCTTTTCTAATGAGTTCCACCTTCTTCTTATGTGGCCAAAGTAATTATGCTTCAGCTTTAGTATTTGACCTTTCAATAATTAATTTGAGTTAATTTCTTTAAATATCTTATTTAATCTCCTTGCTGTCCTGGGGTCTCTCCAAAGTCTTTTCCAGCACTACAGTTCAAAAGCATCTCACAACCATATGTTGCTACTAGAAAAAAACATAACTTTGACTATACGGACCTTTGTCATCAAGGTGATGTTTCTTTAGTGTGCTCTCCAGATTTGTCATAGCTTTCCTTCCAATCTTTTAATTTCATGACTTCGTTCTCCATTTGCAATAATCTTTGAGCCCCCAAATATAAAATCTGACATTGTTTCCATTTTCTCTACCTCTCTTTGCTGGGAAGTGATGGCATCATTTGCCATAACCTTAGGTGTTTTGTTTTTGTTTTTTAAATATTAACCTTTAAGCCAGCTTTTACAGTCTCCTCTTTCACCTTATTGAGACACTTCTTAATTCCTCTTCAGTTTCTTCAATCAACATAGTATTATCTACATATCTGAGATTATTGATATGGCTACTTTAACAGCAGATTTTGATTTATCCAGATTGGCATTTCATGATATACTATAGTTAAATAAAAAAGGTGACCCCATACAGCCTCATCGTAATCCTTTCCCAATCTCAAACCAGTCATGTTCTATGTTTGATTCTAACTGTTGATTCTTGGCCCACATATGGGCTCCTCAAGTGACAAATAAGGTGATATGGTATTCTCATCTCTTTGAGGACTTGCTACATTTTGTAGTGATTCACACAGTCAAAGGTTTTAGTTAATAAAGCAGAAGTGGATATTTTTCTAGAACTCCCTTTCTCCATAATCCAGCTACTCTTGGAACTTTGGTCTCTTAATTCCTCTATCTCATTGAAAACCAGCTTACTCTTCTGGTAATTCTTGGTTCACATATTATTGAAACCTATGTTTAAGCATAAGCTTGCTGATGTGTGTTAATTGAGTACATTTTTTTTTAAAGCAATTTGAATATTCCTTGGCATTGACTTCTTTAAGATTGGGTTGGCCAATTCTAAAACCCCAAGTCAAGGAGAAAAGCCAAATTCTGAAATCCCCAAGGTAAGGAAAAAAATGAGCAACAAGAAAAAAAAATTTCAAAAATGGCAGAAATACCATTAGAATCACCCAAGAGCTAGCAGTGGCTACATTAAAAGGTCATATCAAAAGGACTGAGGTTATGGTCAAAAATATCATACCCAACAAAATTAAGCATAGTCCTGAAAGAAGAAAAATAGATATTCAGGGAATTGTTAATCTTTCAGAATTTTGTTGCTCAGAGACCTTTAATAGAAAATTTCAGACACAAGGTTTGAGAGAATATAAGGTAAATATCAAAGACTAACTACAAGGGACTCAATGATAAACTGTTTTATATTTTATATTTATAAATGTAAAGTATTCCAGAATCAAGTATGATATGATTCTAAAAAGCAGAACTGTATAGGAAAAGGTAAAAAGAGTAATTATCTTATACAAATGAGGTGCAAGAGAAAGAACTGACACAGAAGAATTAAATGGGGAAGGAAGATTGGTATTTCTGAATCCCAACTCTTATCAGAGATGAGTTAAAAAGAAAATAATACATCTAGAAGATTATAAAAGTAAGGGGATAGGGAAGGGGAACAGCTAATAAGGGAGGGATTTTTTTAGAACCCTACTCACATCAGATCTGGGTTAAAGGTATATACATACATATGTATGTATGTGCATCTGTGTGTATATATATATATATATATATATATATATATATATATATACACACACACAAACATCTATGATCAGTGGTGGTAGAATATAAAAGTATGTGGATTAATAGGGATGGGATAAGGTGTGTAGATTAATGGGAATGGGATCAAGATTATATATATGTGTGTGTTTGTATGTGTATATGCATATGTATGTATGTATGTATGCATATCTGGAAGGCTGTAAAAGCTTCCAAATTCAGATAGAAACAAGAAGGCTAGGGGAAAGAGTGAAAGGAGATGATAAGGGAGGAATTTAGTAACTGGAAAGCATGGGAGTGGGTAGAAGTAAAGCAGAGGAGTCAGGAGGCATAGGAAATAAGACATACACACAACCATGAAATAAAATAAACAGAAAATTTCTAATTATAACTCTTTATTGAAACAATTTAGTCCAAACTTCAACAAAAGTAAAAAATCCATCAAATTGACACCTATGTAGACTCAAGTCTCTCATAAGTATTTGTGCATCAGAAGTAGGCATGTGTAAGTGTACAAGCATGTATATATATATGTGTGTGTGTGTATGTGTAAATTGTGTAAAAGGCACATATAACAGTATTATAATGTTTTAGAGTGTTTCTGCTGGTTTTAAAAAGGGATATCATTTATACATATATACACACACACATACACATAGCAATACTCAAAAGTGAAAAGTTAAATTTAGCTTTTATAATGTAACTTTTAAAATTAATGTCTTTTAAAATTTTAATTGTAAATATGGATTTCAAGGAAATTTAAATCTCTTTTTGCCCTTCCATTTTTTCCCCATAATTTGGTCAGCAGCTTGCTTTTTTTTCCCTAATGAAAATTTCTTGTTTGCTCTGGTCACCCTACCCCAAACTTTAAAAAAAAATCATTTATTAACTTTAAGAATAGGTAGTTTGGCTGAAAGTAGATTGTAGTATCAGTTGATATTGAGAAGAAAAAGGTGGGAAGAGGGATTATGGCAGAAAGGGTACAAGGTGAGAATAATCAAGAAATAACTGCATTGAGAAATGTATTAAAAAAGTTTAAGTTGAAATTTAATAGATTATATTAGTAATCCATGAAGGTACATGTAAATGATATTTTAAATGAAAAGGCAAATTTTTGCAAATATAAATAGGACGATCATAACTATTTCTTTTTCTAGATGTAGGTGACCTTTGGGAAAATCCTAAAGGAGGTTTTATTATAGTAACCTTATACTTTCCTCCCATTCTTTTCTAACCCATCTTCCTAAAATAAAGAAAAATTATTTGGGCTTCATTTATAAAATCTAAGGCTTTTAGATCCACATTTTGGATGCTGAAGGCATTAAAGCATTTAAATGCTTCATTATAAATACTGCTTAGAATTAAGTTTATATTCCATATAGAACCCATAAAGCATAAAGAACTCTTTGTGGTATGTTTATTCATTTGTGATCTTAGAATTATTTTCCATTCTTAGTTTGTCCTTCTTTAACTTTGACCTCTTATCAAAAAAGTACCCTTTTATTTGTTGGTTTAATAACTCTTCTCTTGTCTGCATACCTCATAGAATAGAAGTCTATCTGCATATTCCTGTCTTAGATTACAAAATACTCTAGGGACCCATAATCATCATATTTTGAGTTTTATTTCTAATCGTAGGTATCAATTTACACTAGTCTTGCTTGTTTCCCATAACCAGTTGAATTCTTGGGAATGCTGGCCAGCTTTAAGGATTTAATTTGAGGCCAAGGAAAAGAGCAAAGTTAATTGTTGAAAATAAGAATTGAACTAGTAACCTTGCTCGAAATAACAAAAACCTAAGTGAACTGCTTTAAGAAACACTAACTGAACTGTTCCTATAATTCAGGGCCTTTTTTAATCTTGAAAAACTTTTTCTCCAATTTTTTCTTCATTTAAAGGAGAAAGAAACTACTTTCTATTTTCATTTTATCTTATACTTGCTTGATTTGTTTTTTAGCATGTTTTTTAACATGCCCATAACTTTGCCTTTTCCCTCAAAAAATCTAAAGATTAGCATTGCCTTACTTTCCAGATTATGTTGGGCTTTTGAATGATCATGCACAAACTTTTTAACAAAGTCATTTCAGTTGTTGAAAATTACTTTCCTCCACTTTTGATAAAATTACTATCAATGGATAAATTCACCATTAGTATTTTAAGCACTTTTCTTTGAAAACTAACAGGAATGAATATTAATTTTTAATTAATGATTACCACTTACAAAGAAGTCATATAATGCAGATGCAAATGTTTAAAGATTAACACAAGAATCAAAGCAGCTCCAAAATAATAGTAATTTTAGACAAATAAAGCTCAATAATCTATTGTCATTAAGAGGCAATTTTTTTATTTTAAAAATTAGGTTTGGGTGTTTGTTTTTTTAATATACTAAGTGCATTTTTCATGGATACTTGCTGACACTTCTTAAAGTGCTGCACCATTTGGCTAATTTAAAAGTTTTCCTAGGATCGATTTCAGCCTTATCAATAGGATAGTCTCATTCATCTCCTAAGAAGACTGCTGTCACGAAGTCCTATTATAACTTTAGACTGCACTTCCTACTCATATAAAAAGTTTTAGCTTCAGTTTCAAGTGAAATGAGGTACCTTGCAATTTTTACCTAGACATCAGTTTAAGAAAAAATAGCAGTATCATGTTCACATGATTTATTATATCTATTCTCCTTTTTTGAAAAGAACAGAATTTTGTAAAATTTTGTAAAATACTGAACTTGTAGTCCTTTTTGTCTTAAAAATTTCCATCAATAGGATGCTTAATACTGCTTATTGAAGAGAAAACATACTGTAATTTATTTACATGAACTTCTGTACTTTGTTGCATGAAGTGTTCAAAATAAGCAGCTGCAGTATAAGGTGAAATCCTCTGTGGAAATCTGAGTTTCAGCGTGTATCTTAAGTTGCTTTGGTTATAAACTTTATTCTTTTATAATGTGAAAGCAGATAAGAATTGTTATTTCATTCCTTTATAAGAAATTTGCTCTTCCAATACAAGATAGCAGTTTATATTCTTAGAGAGTTGCCTACAGCAGTGATGTCAGATTGAAATAGAAATGAATCCCTTTGTGGACCATACTGATAGAAAATCAAAAATTAGCATTATCTATGTTATATTGTATATTTATTATTTTTCAATTACATTTTAATATGGTTTGGAATTTTGCAGATTACAGTTGATACCATCTGGCCTATAGGTTAAGTGATTTATCCCAGTCTTATAGCTATTGGGTCTCAGAAATAGGACTTGAATCCTGGACATCCTGGTTACAAAGTCAGCTTTCCCTCTACTGTCCCATATTGCTTCTGACTGAAAAAATTTAATTGCTAACCCAATGAAATAAAATAAAGATTAAATTTTCATTATATAATATTATTTGCAAATAAATTTTCATCCTCTTGATATTTTCAATAAATGTTTATGTTATAACAAAAAAATTAAATAAGGTTGATTTTTTTTCTTGGTGTTTGTGGAATCACTCCTAATGCTTTTATACTCACCCATTATGGCAGTGTCATTTGTGCAAGAGTTTCTTAAGCCTCATTTTGCATGCACTAATAAAACCAGAACTTTTATTCTGTCATCGTCTTTCCATTTCTCTTCTATTTTTTATGTATATTAATTTTGCTTTAATAAGTTATGCTTTTTCATATTACCCTATTCCAATTTATCTATGATCAGAACCATTTTCTGTTCTATCCATGTTGCTATTTTTAAAATTCAATTTCCTTTCTAAATATGTTTCCTCTCATAGATACAGAATATGCCATGATATGCCATTTTCTTTGGGAAAAAAGACATGAATTCAAGGTTTAAGTGATTCTTTCTTCTTATGACTCCTGATGACAATCATAGTTAATTGTCATGCTCTTGCTGCTAATTTCTCAGATGAGATTTTAAAAACTGTTTAATAAGGTGCTTTCCATTAACATTGTTATGATGTAGGTAATGTGCTGCCCTTCCCGTCCCTGTGTAATTCTTCCTGATTATAGATACTCAAGACCCTATTTAAGAACTAATTTTTTACTCAGTTCCCTCTGGAACTGGAACTTAAACACTATTATTATTTTAGTTTATTTTATATCCGGCTACCATTTTAGTTTTAAAAATATTTCAATTAATATGTTTCAGTTTAACCTCTCTCAGTTTTGTAGTGAATCTTTATTGACTGATGTCTTTTGTTTTACATCATTCATTTATAATTATGTTCCTCCCACTTCTCTTATTTAACTTTTTTTTTTTCCCAAGAAAAAAGTTCAGCAACATCAACTAACACATCACTTGTGTGTGATGGTTTATTCAGGACCTGTGATCCCCACCACTACTATTGTGAAGAGATCATGAGTGTGATACTGAGAAGGAATCAAACACTCATAAGATCATAAGGAGAAAGTACCAACCTTGAAGTCAGGAGGACCCAAGTTTAACACAAAGCCACAGACACGGAACACTTAGTAGCCAAATTGCCTCACCAAAAAAATAAAGAAAGAAATAAAAAGATCACAAGTTAGGGCAGTTTATTTCTCGCAGGCCGCATGAGGCTCTTAGGCCTTGAGTCTGACATCCCACACAGAAAGTACTGGCAAGCAGTAAAGTGGAGTGCATACCCCTATCTTCTCAAGGCCACTGGCTACATCTGATTATTGTTGCTGAGTAGATTCACTGGAACTGAGTGGGAAACGGACCTTAGGGGCAACCACTTAGCAAGTGATCTGACACAGAGATCTCCCACCCCTCATCTACCCACAAAGACTTTAAGATTAGGAGATTAGGAAAGTTTACTGGCTTTGCTTACATGGATTAGAGGAAGTCTATGGACTTTTCTATGCATAGATGGGTTAATCCATGGTTCAAACATGGAACAACTTCTATTAGCTTGAACACTCAGTCCATCTTCACAACAGTGAATAGAGAAAAGTGTGCTTTCTACATTCTCCTTTAACACCAAACTTGATTATTATCATTACAACATTCATTTTCTTTTCTTTTCCATTTATATGGTATTAGAAACACATATATTGTTTTTCTAGTTCTGCTCGCTTAATTCTGCCTCAGTTTATGTAGCTCTTTCTGTATTCTCTAAATTCCTCATATTCCTCATATTTTGGGTACATTAATATTCTTTTACATTCATGTATGCAATTTATTTATCTACTCTCTGTTTGATGGGCATTTACTTTGTTTATACCGACTTGTTATCTAAAATGGTACAGTGTGCTACAATGAATATTTTGATATATATGGAACCTTTCTGATTTTGACTTCTGTTAGCTGTATATCTAGCAGGGAGATCTGTCAAAGGATATGGACATTCAGATAACATTTTTTAAAATGGAAAACATTTAATTTAATGATAACTATTTTAAGTAGATTATTTGAATGCTCAATCCTTCACCTGGTTGTTAGATGTTATTTAATTTTTTTACAAATGTATTGACATGAAGATAATTAACTTTTCTTGCTATTTGGGAAAGTTATATGAAATTTTAAAATGCTCATTCAAGAAGAATGTTCAGACAAGGCTTGACTTAGTTTTTCTATAGTTTAAACATTCATATTCTAAAACATTGTTATTCATATTATTAAAAAAAAACTAAAGCCACCATCAATTCAGTTCAGTTTAAATATGCAAATGTAATAAAATATTTCCTTTATAGAAAACATTGGTGCTAAGCACTATATAAAATACACAAGAAAGATGATAATCTTGATTGTTTAGATATTATATGACTAAGGTTACAAAGGCAACCAGGTGATACCCAGGTGATAACGTGACAGATCTAGAGATAATACTAATTTTTATGGGTTCAAATCTGGCCTCAGACACTTAATAGCTATGTAACCGCAAGTCATTTACCCCTGTTTGCCTCAGTTTTCTTATATGTAAAATGAGCTGGAGAAGGAAATGTCAAATTACCCACTGTCTCTTCCAAGAAAACCCCAAAGGGGTCACAAAAAGTCAGACATTACTAGAAAATGCCTGAATGGCTATAAAAAGCACAATTAGATCTGTGCCTTTTATAACAGTGGCAGAAGGAATAATAGGAAACAATACTACAATTTCATGTAAGCCATTGGATGAAGTTTAAAGGAGACACAGTCATCCAGGTCAGATCGAAGTGAGAGGCTGAGAAGGATGAGAGATGAAAATGACTGACAAAGCCAAAAATGCAATTTAGTTAACTTGAAGTTTAAAAAACTAATACTTATTCTTTACCATAGCAAAGATGATTTAAGCATGGGCATTTTTTAAAACTAATTTATAAGTTTGCTTTGAAATTTCTTAAAAATGGATTATGTACTATCCCCAAAGAACCTAAACTTGCTTTTTGGGTGTGTATCTATGGAATGTGATTAGTTCAGTATTCTGTAGGTATTTGGGGACAGCTGGGCAGGAGAGTGAATAGAATATTGATTTGTTATTTGGATGATCTGACTTCAATTTCCATCTCACACATACAACTAGCTGCATGACCACTCCCTAGTCACAATCCACTCAACCTAAGTTAAATGTGAATAATAATAGCATCTACCTCACAGGAAAGATATAATAATAGGTATAAATTATTTAATGTAGTTGAAATGCTTTTGCAAGTTGAAATCTTGCAAAAATACTAATTATTATCATTATTATTTTTAGTACATTATTTGTACGTTTTCAAACCAATTCATCATAACCTTGCTAGATTCTCTGTTCAAGCATTCTACATTTATGTTTTGGATCTGTGCCAACATTTGGCATAATATTTAAGATTTTGCTTGATCATTCAGGCCATTTGATAAGATTCAAAGATGATAGGCAAATTTGAGGACTTCCTATTTAACATATCAGAACTGCTGTAACTTGACAAGTCTTATAAGGCCTCAAATTATTTATTTTCAGACTCAATAGGATTTTGCTAATAGTGTAATGTATCTTGAAATTTCATTATTTTTATTCAACTTATAATACTACTTAAGATCATTTTGTGACTTAGCTTCCCAGGTAAGTAAATAAGATTTTATATCTAGAGATTGCACTAGAACATCTTCACACCTTCATGTAGAAGGTGCATTACAAGAATCAAAATCAATATTTGTCAAGTAGAAAGATGGAATTAGTAGAGAAAGATTATTGCAAAGTAATTTAAGGATTAAAGTTAAAATTCTTTAAATTAAAAAAAAAAACAGGAACCTCCAGTATTTAATTTATTAATTTCTATACATGTGTATATTGAGAAATAGAGGGGTAACTTGTCATTATGAATAGAGAGCTGGCCTAAGAATCAAGAAAACTTCAGTTTAAGTTCTTTCTCATACCATAAGTGAGCCTGGCAAATCACTTAATCTCTTTATGTTACAAATAACTTTGTAAGATTCGATTTGCAAAGTTGGTACAGATTTGCATGGGCAGAGGGAGTTTTTTCACTGGGGATTCCTTATCACAATGAGATCACAAGTCTGTTCCCCAACTACTTCTCAATTTGCCCTTCCAAAATACACACACACACACACATATACACACACGTGTGTGTGTGTGTACATATATGTATACAGTATATACTAATGACTATGAACAAAAATATGCATATATTACCATTTTTTTGGTTGTCTGACATCTTTTTCCTGTTGGTATCCCTATTTTAGGAAAATATTTACCTGATTATTAGGGAGCCAAGACCCTAATACTAGCTAGTATTTTCTGTACTTGCTTTTGTTTTGTTTTTAATCTCAAGTCCTGTATTGCTGTTTGCATATTGATGTTTTAAGAGAGTGAAGAGAAAAAAATGATTGAGTGGAAGAAATTTAAATAAGTAAAAATGAAATTGATTGCTCACTGAATTCCTATTATATTTCTCTGTAAATTATTCTCTAATGAAATATTATTTATTGTTCATTATTGTGTCTGGCCTTATTTCTCTATTATGTCATATTTCATGTGTGTCTGTTTTTTTTTTTTGCTACACATTCTTTTAGTGAGGTTTTAAAATTTTAATCTTTTACCTTGTCCCATTTTGCTGTTTTTTCTTATACAGTGAGTTGACAAATGTTGTCATTTCTATTGCTACCAATATCGCTTTTTTTGTCTCCTTTTTCCTAACAACCACAAACACATATGAATATGTATATACACATAGATATGAGTATATATACACACATATAAATACGTCTATATGTGAATATATCTGGACAGATGTGTATGTTATAGACTGGACCTCTGATTTTCATGAGTGAAAGGAATTTCTGAGTGAGAAAACGCACTCTACTAATGGAGCTCCAGCTCTAGACATATGCTGCTGTGATCCTATATTTTAATCCTTTTTTCTTTTGCATGTATTTATTATTTTTTACAAATTCTTTTCTAGAAGGATTGGACCAGATTCTAGCTCAAGCATGTATCAGTATACTTGTTTTCCTCCAGCTACTCCAATACTGACAGAGATAATTGATAAGACATTTTTCCATTCATAAGTTTCTTATCCTAGGTCCATTCATCTTATTTGTACAAATATATTCTAATTTTATGTAGTCAAAATTGTCTTGTCTTCTCTATGGTTCTTTTGAACTCTAAGCTTCTTTTGAATATCCCAAAAAAGACCGGACCTCTGTTACTGTGACCTGAAATTTGCTTGCAAAGATTCATTTGCTTTTTTTCCCCTATAGCATTTAGATATTCATCAAATGATGATATCATTTGATATCATCAAATATCATGATGATCAAGTTATATTAGATCATAGATATTGAGAACTTGCAACTATTATTTCATCAAACACTTATATGTATAAAATATATACTATACTAGATGCCATGGAAAGAGAAAAAAGAAAAGAAAAGCACCAGTTTTCCTTTCAAGAAAATAGTAGATAACAAACATGGGTAATAACATCAAGACTTCTGAGAGTGCCCACATTAGTGCAATAGGAGTCATGGCAACCAATGCCAATTGCAACTGCAAAATAAGACAAGATTATAGGTTTCAGAATGTTGAACAGGAAGGGAGATCAGGGAGATCTCCTAGACCAACCCTAGGAAGAGTTGGCCCTGACTATCCTAGGGACCTCAAAAAGTGCCAGAGCCCTGAGTTTCCTGCCTCCCCAGGCTAGAATGCTTTCCATTCCGGAGATTCTCACTTTTGGTTAGGACTGTGCTTCCTTGACACTCACCTGTCCCCTCAGCACATCTCTGGGACAGCCAGTGAACATCTTAGAGGGGCAAATGCTCAATGTTGTCACTGTTGCCTTAGTAACTGCTCACACTGATGCCAAGTGACATCAGGGACTGCATCTGCCCTTTCATTATCAGGAGCCAGTTTTATTAACTAGGTAGATGTCCATGTGATTATGCTGTAAGCAAGCCTGAAACATTTTCTAAAGGTCTTAATTCCTAAATTACTTCAAAATATTTTCCAGGTATTCTGGTGTTTTTAGTCGGAGTAGAAAATTAAGCTTGAGGAGGAGACCAGAATTGTACCATTAATTACCCCATTAATATGCATTAAAAATGTTTTTATGGAAAATAAGTCAGACTTCATAGACAGGTCATGCCCTGGGTCACAACTAATAATGAGCTTCATTTAATGTTAGCACCTGCGATCTCATGCTTAGCTGGTCCTTTATGATAACAACAGCAGTTGTGGTGAGCTCCTGATGTGATCCTTTTCCAGTTTGTACCAGCAATTTATGATGACATTGTATGTCCATTTTCTAGATGCATAGTTGTGACTACCATATAAAGAAAACATTACTATTCTTGGATATCAGTGTTAGGATTCAGAAATTAGTATTGTCTTTGTAGCTGTATCACATTTGAAATCATTCTTTCATATTGTATTAATCATGAATCACATGATAACTGTCATACATTAATCACTTTATTCATGTGAGTTAATGTGTTTGTGTATTATGACAGATGATTCATATGTCAATAAGTGATTAACTAATTTAAAGTTTCTAGTAGATTTTGATTATAATTAATTCCCAAATATTTGATTTTAGGAATTTATTTTTTTTACCTGACATTAAATATTAAATACCCAAGTTATATTTTTAACCTAGTTGTACCCAAAATGATAATATCATTTATCAAAACTTAGTAATTCACATGAAAGCATTCACCAGGAGAAAATATGTGTTCTTGCTATAGATTTTACTAACTGCAATTTTTATTACTTTCTTCTTACAGAACCTCTATACCTAAAAAAACTCTCAAATCAGCCAGACTACTTTATTGAACATCCCTGCTCCTTTTGTATTGTTTGCAAATTCTTTTTCTCACAGGACTATGGCTGCTTTCTGAATAAGCAGAGTCAAGGTTTTTTAAGATTCTTGTGACTCTTTTATTATTTTTATTTGTTTGTTTTTTGATCAGCAGCCAGTTTCCCAGTAATATTTTGAGGAGTTGACAAAAAAAGTAGTTTTTCTCTATTCTGCCATCAGTCTCTTCTGAATTAACAGAATCAGTGTGGTCTCCCATAGTGACTATGGTTTCCTGGATTGTGCTTCCTTGACACTTACCTGCCCTCAGTATAATCTCCAGAATAGCCTTGTTAATCTCTTGGAACAGGGTATTTGCTACAAGTTCATTTTAGTTAAAATTACCTTGGTTATGAAGTCATGTAAAACATGGAGTTCTACATACCACACAGGAAATCAGAGAATTCTGAAATTTAATTCTGCTCATTCAATATGGGATAAGCAGAGAAAGCTATCAAAGATTTGCCTTTGAAGGAAGGATTCCAAAACATCTCTCCATATGTTCATTTCATCTACAAACCTTTCTTAAGAGCCTACTTTGTATAAAATTCATTCTTGATTTAATGAAGAAATATAAACATGAATAAGAAGGCAGACATTTCTCTTCAGGTGCACCATACACTAGTATAGGCCCAATATTCTGTAATATCTAATCTGAATTATATCTTTTAATCATTAAAGAATTTTTTTTTTTTAAAACAGAGAAACGGGGACTAAATCTATGATTCAGTCTATGGCAGAAACAAAATTGGAACCTGGGTCTTCCTGACTTAAAGACTGATTATCTAGCCTCTCATTTATCAATGATGATAATAATAATCACATATAATACCAATTTGCAGTTAAACTGGAACATGTTTGTACAATGCAATTATTCCCAAGACAGACTTCCAGCTTATCAATATCATTAACAAAATTCATTGTAACCACAGTGAAATAGTTCTTACTCATCAACATGTGGGAGAGAAATGAAGGGAGTCTGTTCCTACTTCCAGGATTACATTAGAGAGATGTGTTCTTAATATTATCCAGTTACAAATTCCAAAATGTGATACCTTTTCACATAAAAATTATTATGTGCATAATGGTTAGGTTTCCATTAAACCTAATCCATAAACCAATTTGATCAACAAAATAGATTAATGTATCTTTTAAACAATATTGTTTTCTAGTTAAGAGACAGTTCTGATTCAGTAGCAAGAGAAATAGATTTAAAGTCAGAAGACCTGAGTTCTAACTTGACTCTGCTATTTACTACCTATATGATCTAAGGAAATTTAATTAACCTTTGTGAGCCACTTTTCTGATCTATAAAATGAAAGGATCAGACTGATGCGAGTCTCGTGGAAGTGCAGAGAGTTGTGAGAATTGAGGTGGGAATCCCCTCTGGTCTGCACACAGGTCCAAGGTGAAAGAATTCACAAACCCAAAAAGTCTGAATAGCAAAAGGAATTTTTATTGGCACTGAGAAGCTAGCTTTGTTAGCAAGACAGACTCCTCAGTGGCAAGGTCCTGTCAGAGAAATAACAAAGGTTATTACTGAGAAGAGGTTATCTTCACAATGGGCAAGAGTCCTGGCAGGCAGCTGTGCCAAGAAGAGAGGTTCCTTGGCAAAGTATAATCCTACTTCGGACTTCTGCAAAGATTTGGGGTTCAAAATTGTCTTTTTATTGGCAGTCTAGGGCAAAGACCTCCATTGAATGAAATTCCTTCAATATTGTCAATGCCCTTAGGCTTAGATTTCCAGTTGAAGAAGGAGTACTTATCTTGGAGTTTCAAGCCATTCAATAGAAATATCAGGCTCAGATCTCCAACTGAATAAAATAATTTTGAAAGAGAGTCTTGGGAATTTTTTGAAGAGGATCTGGGCCATCCTCAAAAGATCAATGGAAGGTGATTTGACCAAGATCTCCAATTGAATGAAGCCACTTAATTTGTCTGGGAAGATATGCTTTCTCAGAGGAGGGACTGAGACTCAAAATCTCCCTTCTTTTACAGATTTTTAGAGGGGACACAGTTTCAGAGTTCACCTCCATCAAGACTACATAAATACCAAGGGCTTTTCTAAATGAAATTGTCTGATTCTGTTGGCTAAATGACTTCAGATATTTCTTCTAGCTCTAAATCTATTATCTGTGAATTTATAATCTAAATTTAAGTCTTGTGGGACTTAGATAAATTACAACTTCCCTGGACTTTATCATTTTCCTTATCTATAATATAGGAGTGAGGTGAAAGAAGGTAAATAAATGATATTTAGTTCCTTTCTAGGTCTAAATCTCAAAAGCCTATGCTACTGTAGTTACCATGTAAAAGCACAGATAATAGTGGACATATGCTTTTATAACCATTATCTCAATAAATTGTTTATAACATTCGGTCTATTCCATTCACATTGATTGTTAATGATTCACAATTATAGTTTTTCCTCCATCATACCCTTTTGTATTTTTCTTCTCTTTGCTCTCCAGCATCCCTTTTAAAATGAAAGAACATTGGTAAAAGAAAAGGAATGTAAGTAGAGCAATCAGTGATATATGATCTAATTATACTCCCCATCCCTCTTCTCTTTACATAGTCCAAATCCTGATTACTGATTTAAACACTTTTTCTCTGCCTCTACCCCTTGTTTTATAATATACCCTCTGAAGTAAAAACTTGTTTTGCCTCTGATTATTTTGACCCTGATTTTACTCTTCCTCCTCCACCTACATTTTCCCTTTCTCTCTCTTATTTCTTTCCCTCTTGAATTTAATACACTTTACTTTCAATTTATAATTGTGTTTTCAATCCTTTTTTGCCCAGTTGAGGTGAGAAGAAGGTTTAAGAGATGCCTTCTCCACCTATTTCTCCTTGGTGTGTGTATGTTTTTTTTCCAGACACCCTTAATAGGAGAAATTGCAAGTTCTTCCCCATTCTTTCACATTTCTTCCTTAGTAAATCCTTTCCTTCCTCTTCTCTTCAAACCAACAATATGTAAAACCAATATCCTTCCCCCAGGCATGTATTTGTGTTTCTTTACACCTCCTTTGATTTTTGAAGACATTGGAACTCTTATGGGACATTTGGTTTTGTATTTCTATTTAAAATGTGATCATTTCATCATCAGTCCCATTGTTTTATTAATGCATTTACTTTTCAACATGTCTAGCATTTGAATTTCAAAGATTTTCTAAATGTTTCAAAATCCTTTCTATTAAAAGTTTTTTTTTTTTTTTTTTTTTTTTAAACTCCATACTATACTCAGTTTTACAGGAGAAGTTTATTCTTAGTTATAAGATAAAGATCTTTTGCCTCTTGGACTTTTTTGCCTTCCACGATTTCCATTTCTTTATATTAGTTGCTACATAGACCTGTGTGATTCTCACCTTGTTTGCTTGCTAAAAACTCTGGTTACTTAGAGTATTTTTTTCTTTACATTGAAAACCCTAGAAGTTGCCTGCAATATTCTTGGCCACTTTCAATTTGAGGTTTCCTTCAGCATGTTTCCAGTACATTTTTATTATTTATATACTTTGCCCTTTGATTTTAATAGAATTAAGCAATTTTCTTTTATGATTTTATAAAATATGGTATCTGTCTTTCATTTAGTCAAGGTTTTCAGATATCCAATGATTCTTAAGTTATCTCTGATTAATCTATTTTCTAGACATATTTTTCAATTTTTTTTTATCTTTTGTTTTTGTCTCAATGTTTCTTATCATCTCCTGGAGTTATTGAGTCCTGAATCATTGTATTTTTCAGGGAGTTCTTTACTTGAAGAAGGCTTTTCTCTTTCTAGGTTATTTTATTCTGCTTCCATTTTTTTTCTCTAGATTTTTTACTTCATAATTTTTTAACTGTTGTTTCATTTCTCCTACCATTCTTATAATAATTATAGACATAGATACTCTTTTCTCTGAGATTTTACATAAACATGTTATCAAATTGTTTTGTACCTTGGGCTTCTGTTGAAGCTAATATTCCTTTATTGTATTCAGAATTTTGTTAATACTTCATCTCTCTGGCCTTAGTTTCTGGATTGGTATTTTGAGTTTAGGTCAGACTCTGTTCTATCTCAAACTTTTAGATGATGTAGTTAGATCCTCTCAGTAGTAGGTCTTGCACTTTATTAGAATACCTGGGATTCTGCCTCAACCTTCTGGAGGCATTGATTTAAGTTTTGGCCTGGTTCTTTTCTCTATCTTCTCCTTATATGGGTTAAAATCTGACTACATCCCTTTTTACAACCTTGACAGGCCATAAGCAAATGTTGTCAATTACATTATTACCTGGTCTGGAAGATCCTGGGTGTTTCATTGCCCAGGTATTGGATTGCTTGCCACCCTCTAAATCCTCCACCCCTGGTGCTTATTAGGGGTTTTGAAGTGACATTCATGGACCTTTTTTTTTTTTTCTTTTTTTTTTTTTTTTTTTTTTTTTCTATGAGCTTCTGATTTTTTTTGGCTTGCCATCCCTCAGAGCATCCATGGGCTACTGACCATTTCCTTTGAAGGCCTATATTCTGTGGAGAAAATTATAGCAATTTCTCTTTGGTTTTCTTAATTGTTCCTATAATTTAAAAAAAAAATGAATATTTAGGACTTTATGGAAACACTTTTGGCATAAAAATCATGCACAAATTATATTTGCTTTATAATTTTTTTCATTGTGCGTTTTTACTGCATTTTATAGTGACTTTTTAGCCTTTCTTTGTAATTCTCCTCTAGTTAGGAGCTTAGTCACAGCGCTCTTTCTTATTTTTTTTCTGAAGTAATAATTTATAATTTTTTTAACTTTAAGGCCCTGCATAATTCCATTCATTATTATGTGTTATAATCTTCAAACTAGATAAAATCATAGTAACTGAATGACAGTGAACAAACAGAACAGAACTAAGTGTACCAAAAGTAAGGCACCTAAACATAGGGATCTCTTTTATTTCTTTCTGTCAGTTTCAGTTCTGTCACATTACAGTCACTATAACTTAATTATTGTACAGTCCTGTGAAGTCCAGAAAAAAAATAAGGATAGCAAGCTGAAAAGAGCTGAATTGGTAGAGGGTCTCCTAAGGCTAAGTAGAATAGTTTCATTTTTTTTTGTGGGCATTTTTAGTTTTTGATCAGGAAACTAAGATAGTTGAGATAGTAGGATTATGTGTTTATATATGCATAAAAGTAAAGATAGAAGAGCCTTATAAATACTAGCTATACAACTCTCACAATAATTCTGAGGTGAGGTGATAGACTTAGATGATTGCTATGAATCTGTTGCTCAAGAATAGCTGGATGTATATTAGCTACATTGATAGTTCAGATCTCATCATATACTTAGAGCTGATTAAATGAAAGTATATTAAAGGAGTTTCCTGAGCAATTTAAAGAAGCCACTGATTAAAGATTAGGGGAGAGAGTAAAAATTCTAAGTAAGAAGACATAAAAAATAGTTAAAAGAAATAGTTAATTTACACCTTTACTCTTAAATATGAATATACATGTACTGGAAGGATATGGAATGCAGTAGAATAATAAAAATAACTTAGGATAAATAATAATAATAAAGTACTTTGAAAGACATAACAAACTCAATTTTATAGGTTTTAAATGACTTCCTCATTCTCCTGATAAGGAAATTAAAGTCACATGATTTGTGCAAGGTTTATAGTAATAGAGTCAGGATTCAGATCCAGATCTCCAAACCTTTTGCTCTTCCTATTTATTATATGACAATGACTTCTGGGAAAAATTAAAAAACACTCTATACCTCATGACAAAGTCACATAATAGCTAAACAACTACATTTTACAAATAAAATCTCCCATTTCCAGAAATTACTATATTGTTTGTGAGCTTCTTTTGGTGTTTATCAGAAAGATTTACATGAATTTAGCTTATATTTTTCGTCTCTGATAAAAATGATGTAAATTTAATTATTTTTTTCATTTCTTCAACTATGCATTTTTAGAAAAAGTCTGCTAATCCTCCCCCCCCCAATTTTAAATGCCTTTACTATCTTTAAATGACTCCAAAATACAATACTCCAATCCCATTTCTAATTATCCCTTACATATTTAAAATCTTTAAATAGTTTGACTCTATAGTGAAAATAATAACCCAAAATTAAAAAGCTACAATACTACATAGATTAAAAAGTTGAAGCATATGGTTGTTTTCTAGAAGATGTGCTAATGGCAATATAGCATATGGGAAACATATGGAGGGAAATTATGCTACAGCTCTCTAGAGATTAGACTAATGTATCATTACTAAGTAGATGTAAATTACAGAGCCTTAGTCATGTACTGATTATTTCTCTTAACAATTGAATGAGATTTTCAATAGTAGGAAGAAGAGTTATTTTTAAAAGTAAAATGTAAACTTAAATATGTATTTATATACAGTATAAATTATTTTATCAGAGTAGATATTATCACTAATATGACTGGTGATTACTGTCTATGGTTGTTGTTGTGAGCAACCCTAGAAGCCTTATCTGCACTGGATAGATAAAAAACTCTTCATAGGTTCACAGAATCTAGAGATCTGGTTGATACAAACTCTGAGGACCAGAGAGTAGAAGGAATTTGTTCCAGGTTACACAGCAGATAAGTAGCAGAACAAATATTTAACCTAACACTGATTCCAGCATATTTCATTAATATTTTGGAGAAAAGGAAATAGGCCAGTTGGACTGAAACAGAAAACTTGTGATAATAGTGTATAGTATAGTGAATAGAGTGCTGAACTTTGAACCAAGAAAAATCTTGAGTTCTAGTTCTGACTCAGACTAGAGGATTTTTGATGTCTACTATTCTAAATCTTTAATCCTGCGATCCTGGGCACAGACATATGCCCAGAATCATTCTATCTAGACTCTAATAAATACAAATACATGTGGGATTTACTTTCTGCCCTCAAAGATCTTATAGAATCTCACATGGGAGACAAAAGCTGCACAATACTACTGTGCTAAAAGATGTGGTAAAGATGATATAATAGATGGGAGTATCCTTATCAGCAGTCTGTAACACTGTACTTATTCTGAAGAGGGGTCTATAATCATTTGTCTTCTTGGGTGTCCATTTTGAGAGATGTCATCAATTTATAGCAACTCATGAATTGTTTTTAATGATATGCAGAGCTCTTGAGCATGAAGAGTTTCCCAGAGGAATGTAAGACTATTCTAAAATCAGCTTCCAGGCCTTTTGTCATCTCAGAGAATGACTACAAAGAATAGAATGAATAAAAATGGAGCTATTTTACATCCCTGTTGCTGGTTAGTGTTTAGGTGTTTGCAACGATCTCTATATGGTTGTATGTTAGGTAATTCAATAGTCATTACTTAAGTATAATATACATTGTATATATATGCAGTATCCCAAAGCCTTAGTTCAGTTTTAAGCCTTAACAGCTTAAGACTAAGACTTTGTGAAAGCTTGTATTAAATATAAATGTATATTTACATATGTGTATATGCATCCATTTGCTTATATATTTGTATGATTAAATATATATAATATGTCATTAACTTATTTTGCAGCATTCTGTATATATAAATGAAAACTCTGTTGTGTGTGTGTGTGTGTGTGTGTGTGTGTGTGTGTTTATAAGGAAACTTACTGTTACACTTTTTCCTTGATTAATTTTTTATTTAATACAAGAAGCACTTTTCATATGCTAACATTTTTCTGGCCATTTCTGTTTCTAGTGATTAATATCTAATTCATTGTTTATTACTGTTTTATTTCTGTTATTCTATTTATACATTTTTATATTATTGAATAGAATAGCAGATAGACTTTAAAGAAGTTTTTATGGCAAGTATAATTGCTCCCTCTATCCGTTTTAATTTGTTTAAAGTAAATATTAGTCACCTTATTATTACTAAATAAATATTAGTTACTTAGTTTATAATAGAGGAACTTAAAGTAATGACTTTTTTTTCTCAGATTTACTCACAGGATTTGCTAGGCTTCTTTCTAGTGAGGTATCTATATAAAACACAAGAGTCAGAGTTTTATGTTTCTTTCCTGGGAAATAGTTTCCAAATCCAAAAAAGCACATCTCTGCAATGTGAAGATAATAGGCTGCTTAGCACAGTCTTTCTTTTAACATAGGAACCTTTGTGTAAACATCAGTCATTCTTCTAAAGTATGGTCATGGATAGTTTTGAATACAAGAAAACCAGGACTAAAGAATACTTGTTAGATTTACTGAAGTGGAAAGTTGAGGGAAGAGCTAGCCAAAAGGCAAAGGAAAGTTGACAGGAACTAAATAGGTTCCTTACCTCTTGGGAGCAATTTCAGAAGAAATTTAATAATAAAAAGAATGATTTACAAGGTTCTTTCACTGCATCCAACATAAATTGGATAATCTTGTCATACATAATAAATAAGTGGTTCTAAGCTATGAATCTATATCTTGGACTTCAGCTCTTAAAAGTTCATCAGATTTAATAGTATAGTTTTAAAAAGTTAAATAAGCATTTAAGCAACTAGATTTAATGTTCCATCCATCTCTAAAATCCAGTGACTCTTTTGTCACAAGGAGAGATTTTAACATGCTTAATTGAAAAAACAAATTCGCTTTTTAAAAAAGCCTATATATTTTATAGAAATTAGTGATGTGATTTGGGAGAGTAATTTCGGCACCAAACGATGTGATTTAGGAGAGCAATTGCTAGTTCCAAATGATATGTTTGGAGTTAGCACCAGTGTTGGCATTTGGTCACGTGAATAATTCACAATGGCCGTTGTCTGGCAAAAGGTAGGTTTATTTAGGAGAAGAGGTTACAGACAAAATAAAGAGATACAATAGAGACTAGGAACGGTAAATATGAAATAGAATTGAGAGCATATAACAAGTCCCCTAGTAGAGCTCACAAATAACCAGGACAAAGGGAATACTCCATAGAGGAGTTTAGCACCCTAAAAGAGTTAATTAGCTAAAAGAAGGAAAAAGACACTGTGAGGCATGGGAGTTGGGGGGAAGTGGAAGAGAAGAGAGACGCTGTAAGGCATTGGGGGGGGGGGGTGAGAGCAAAGATACCACACATGGCTTGTGGGAGAGAGGAGAAGGGAGGTAGAGTGCTATGGTGGGGTATCATCCCAAAAGGGATTTAACAAAGATGGCATGGGCCATGAACAGGTTTCTAGGGAAATTTTAATATAATTTGGATTTCTGGCTGGGCACAGCAAGGTGGAGCCAATCAGGACCTTCACAAAGGGTTGAATTGTAAGCTTAAACTGGTCTCTATTAATGTCCTTCTCTCCTTTCTTCAGGAAGTATTTTTATCAGTACTTCAGGTTCTCTGTGTCAACCCTACTTAGTTACTCAGGACCTCATCATTAGGACCAAAAGAAAATAAGTGTCAGTCTGAAATTATTTTACTAGCTGCCATGTTTCCTGGTTTAAATATTGAAATAGATTTTCTTTAAGCATTTCACAAAAAATAAAAGTATATATAATCTAAGTCTTAATATATGGGTTTCATATGTGTGTATGTGTGCGTGTATTTGCTTTATGTAACAACACAAAAAGCAATTAAAAAAACAACACATTTTTCTCCAGAAATCCAAGGCTTACTCTCCCACAAAAATAAATACATCATGGGAAAATGGATATTGGTTAGGAATACAGAAATGATTGTGTGGTTGTGTTATGGACATGGAGAACACATTAGGAATACATTTGACCAAGATATAAAAGTGAAGAGATAATTACACAGGATACTTACTGATGGTACATACTATGTATACTCATGCCAATAGATGTACCAATGTTTTCTAGTAATGTGACCATATTGCCCCTGTTGGATGTGTGTGTCTTGTAATTTTTTATTCGGTTTGTAGTCTTAGTATGTGGTCACTGTAAATAGAATGCTTCCTGCTTGTGTTATGTGGTCACTAATGAATGTTGTTTCATGGATCTTAGATTTTGGGGTTTTTTACTAATTACTTCCAAGTACAACTTCTAGAATATAATATTCTGTCTCTCATTTCTGGTTTCTGCTGGAGTCCTTAAAGCTACCTCTCTTCCTCAGAGGAAGAATGGGTTCTTGCATACCTCTAAGCATAAAGCCCAGACTATTGTTTTGGTTTTTTTCTGAAGTAATTCTTTCAAAATAAGGCAATACTCAATACACTTTTCCATGGAAGGGAAAGCTCTTCCCACTTTTTTCTTTAATACAGATGTATTCCTATTTTTTTTTTTCTTTTAGAAGTAGGTTCCTTGTACCGAGCACTAAGCTCTTTAAAATATAGTCAGTTTACTAGTTAATGCTTTTGTGCTTAATTCTACTTTAGAAGTATATTTCCTAATTATCAAAGAGAGAGTTTTTCCTCAGAGATTTCACTCTGATTTGGAATTAGAAATCCCCTTGATCTGTACATAGTTGCTGAACTGCATCTACTCAGCATCCATTTTAGAGGCTGCCTTCCAAAACAAACAAACAAACAAACAAAAAACCCAGCAAAGATTCTCAGAGTTTCCTTTTTCATCCCATCCCCACAGACTTACTTTATAAATTTAAAAACTATTTTGCTCTTCCACTTAAGTGTGATTGGGTAGAGAGAAAAATCACAAGAACACTCTAAGCCCAAAATACAGGGTTACTGTCTTCTTTTTACCTGGTCATATTCCTGCCTATGTTATGAATACAGAAGCAATAAGTTTATCTTATGTACAAACATGAATTATTTATAGGAAATGGGAGAAAAGTTATCCTTCATATCTATCTTCTGTGATAAAGTCATGAAAATTGTAGGAGACTGAAAAAGTAATGTAATCTGGGGGTATTATGTTTTTTGTTTAAACTTCAATATTTTGGATAAATTGTCTGGAGGTTTTCCCTCTAAAAACAAATTTATATTTTCTCTTAAACCACTATGGACCAAAATGGCTTTGGAATGAATAGTTAAAAGTAAAGTTTAAAACAGAAATTCTATATGTCATAAAGAAGCTATGCCAAGGTCTTTGGGAAATTTACTTTTATAATTGGTTTGCAAACTTTTTCTTAAATCTTTAAGATGATATATAGTTTCCTTTAATACATTTTTTTTCCAGGTCATGATGAGAATCAAGTTTATTTTTATTTTTTTTTTTTTTAGTGTAGATTTTGAAAAAACCTTAGATTTTTGGGTTTTTTTACTGGTTACTTCCAAGTACAACTTCTAGAGTATAACATTCTGTCCCTCATTTCTGGTTTCTGCTGGAGTCCTTAAAGTTACCCCTCTTCCTCAAGGGAAGAATGGGTTCTTGAATTCCTCTAAGCATAAAGCCCAGACTTTTGTTTTGTTTTTTTTCTGAAGTAATTCTTTCAAAATAAGGCAATACTCACCACACCTAATTCATGGCACTTTTCCATAGAAAAGAAAGCTCTTCCCACTTTTTTCTCTAATACAGAAGTATTCCTATTTTTTTTTTTCTTCTTTTAGAAGTAGATTCCTTGCACCAAGCACTTTAAGCTCTTAAGGTAGGGGAAAAAAAAGTAGGGAAAAATTTTGTAGATTTTATAGCTAAGAGAAATATTTTTAAAATTTTGCTCTTTTAAAGAATGTTTATATTTTTATATGCTTTACTGCTAATTTTAAAGTAATAAGACACCATAAAATGGAGTGGGGGTGGGAATCAGTTCTTGATTCTTAAAAAAATTTGTTTACATGTAGACCAGATATTCTGATTATAGAATATTAGAGATGGTCAGATATCATCATTTTATAGTTGTAGAAATTGAGTACCAGAAAAGGCAAATGACTTATCCAAGATTTCTTGCAGGGACTGGGAATATCATGTGCAGCTCCTTTTGTTGAACTAGGATCAGCAATATGAATACATGCTCTCATATGATAGCAAATCATGAAACATAATAATCTAACATTTACACATAAGAGAGACATGATATGTAATTTAAAAAGTTGTAGTTTGTTATAACAATCATGTAAGAAATACTTTGTGATTATTTTTCATTGCATAAATGTTAGCACATAAATGATCTGAACAAGCTATGTGGTCATAAAGGAAACATGAAGAACAAAAATTTGGTATCCAGACTGCTGCATTGGTACCCTTAAGATGCTAAATGAATCAGAAGAAAGCCTCCAAGGTATTAAGAATTAATGGAAGTATAACGATATGAATTTCAGGAAACAAAAAGACATGAAGGAGTTGCAATCTGTATTTATAATGAATAATATTGACAGTTCATGTGTACTTTAAAAAATTTTTAAATCTTACTGATGATGCCTTTTATTTTTACATCATTTGTTTTCCCTCAAATTCCACTTAATTCTAAGTCCCACTCTTTTCCAAGCAAGACTATCATGTCTGATAGTGTATATAATCTTTTACTTCCACAGTCCCTCACCTCTTTACTAAGAGGGAGATGACTAGAAAACTTTTTACAGTGATCTTTCAGTATCTTTTCAGATGAAAACACCACTGTCATAAATGTCTTATGATATCTCTTTAAATTAAGTAGGGAATGTGAGCCTTATTATTTCCATTTTATAGAAGAAAAATATAGGATAAGAAATATTAAGTGGCTTGCATAAGGCCACCAACTTTTAAGTGTTAGAACCAGAACTCAGAATTCTGTCTCCTACCTGCAAATTGAGCACTCCTTCAGCATTACCACATGGCTTCTCAAATATAAACACACATAAGCCCTACATTTGCTTTCAGTATTCCCATTTTCCCGGTTATTGTCCTCTGACAGACATTTTCCTCATGAACCATCCCAATCCCCATGTCTAGAATATAAACAAGACAACAACTTATTCAGTCATTATCAAAATTCCAAACTAGAAAAACCCCCTCAGGAAATAGAAATGTTGAGATCTGCTAGAGAGATTGGAGGAACCAAAATCAATCTGTGTTCTTAATTTATTTAATTAATTATTTCATTAAAGCTTTTTATTTTCAAAACATATGGATGTATAATTTTTCAACATTGACCATTGCATAGCCTTGTGTTCTAAATTTTCCCTTCCTTCTCCCCATCCCCTTCCCTAGATAGTAAGCAATCCAATATGTGTTAAACATGGTAAGATATATGTTAAATCTAATATATGTAAACATTTATACAATTATCTTGCTGTATAAGAAAAATCAAATGAAAAGGAAAGAAAATGAGTGAGAAAACAAAATCTAAGGGAACAGTAATAAAAAGAGTGAAAATGTTATGTTGTGATACACAGTCAGTTCCCATAGTCCTCTCTGTGGGTGTAGATGGCTTTCTTCATCATAAACCATTGGAAGTGGTCTGAATCATCTCATTGTTGAAGAGAACCAGGTCCATAAAAATTGATGATTGTATACTCTTGTTCTTGCCATTTATAAAGATCTCCTGGTTCTGCTCACTTCACTTAGCATCAGTTTATGTAAGTCTCTCCAGGTCTTTCTAAAATCATCCTGCTTATTGTTTCTTATAGAACAATAATATTCCATAACCTTCATACACCATAATTTATTCAGCCATTCTCCAATTAGTGAACATCCACTCATTTTCCAGGTTCTAGCCACTACAAAAGGGCTGCTACAAACATTTTTGCAAATGTGAGTACCTTTCCCCCCTTTAAATCTCTTTGGGATATAGGCCCCATAGAAACACTGGTTGGGTCAAAGAGTATGCACAGTTTCATAACTTTGTGAGCATAGTTCCAAATTGTTCTCTAGAATGGCTGGCTCTGTTTGCAATTCCACCAACAATGTATTAGTGTCCCACTTTTCCTACCTCCCCTTCAACATTCTTTTCCTATCATCTTAGCCAATCCAAGAGTGTGTAGTGGTACCTCAGAGATGTCTTATTTTGCATTTTTCTGATCAATAGTGATTTAGAGCATATTTTCATATGATTGTAAATGGTTTTAATTTCTTCATTTGAAAATTGTCTGTTCATATCCATTGACCATTTATCAATTGGAGAATGGCTT
This sequence comes from Sarcophilus harrisii, assembly GCF_902635505.1. Lineage (NCBI taxonomy): Eukaryota > Metazoa > Chordata > Mammalia > Dasyuromorphia > Dasyuridae > Sarcophilus > Sarcophilus harrisii. The sequence goes on from NC_045426.1 coordinate 203,568,471, forward strand.
GAATTTTTATAAATTTGAGTCAATTCTCTATGTATTTTAAAAATAAAACCTTTATCAGAATTCTTAAATGTGAAAATGTTTTCCCAATTTATTGCTATAGTTATTGATTATTTTGCCCTTTGAACCTAACATATTCCACTGATCAACTACTCTATTTCTTAGCCAGTACCAAATAGTTTTGGTGACTGCTGCTTTATAATATAGTTTTAGGTCTGGGACAGCTAGGCCACCTTCATTGGCAATTTTGTGAGAAGATGGCAGAATAGGTCCAAAAATTTTATGTTTACCAGATTTCCTCCACAAACAGAACAAATTTGTGTTTTGAGGCAAATATAGACCAATGAAAAACAAATAAAACTTGGGGCAGAACAGGGCTCCTCCTGGGAAACAATTAAAAAAAGACATCAAAATAGGGGTTTAACTGATGTGAAATGTAAACAACTGCCAGGCTTCTCCTCAGAAGCAGCAGGTGGGAGGAAGCCCTGGGGCTAGTTGGGTTCAGCTGGAGCCTCAGCACAAACCACAAGCTTCTGGGCAAAGATTAGTCTGGGGAATTTGAAGTCTGAGTCTGGGAAGACTGAGGGAGTCTCAGTTGATTAGGGCACAAGGCCCAGCTGTGTTACAGAGAACCTACCTTGGATAAGAAGGAACCAGCACACCTGCTGAGTGCAGAAGCAGTGAAGTAGGGGTGCTGCTGATTGCAGGTATTTGCAGGAGGGGAGAGCTTTTGAATTGGGGTTCCAGGTCAGAGGAAAGAACTGAAGTGAAGCTAGAGGCACCACCCTCCCCACCCCAGGATTAGATGTGTTTCTACTAATAGTTATCATTCAAATTTTTTTTTTTCTTAGAGGAGGTGAGAGGTGGGGTGGGGGTATGAATGGGGAAAAAACAAAGTAAAACAACAAAGAACAAAATAATAACCTACAAGGAAACAAAGAAAGGATAGTTATAAATATAATCTCTTCTATTATTATATATGCCTTCTTGAAAGGGAAATATATTGTTACATATTTTGAATCCTCCCTAATGTTCTGTTGGATATGTGACAATGTTTTTCTTATTTTCCTTTTCTGTCTTTTTCTATTTTGTATTTAGTTTTTTTTTTTTTATTTGTTTTTTAAGAAAAGACTCTTTAGGCCAGATACCACTCCATATTCTATTTCTGGGTTTTCAGAGAAGCATAATTAAAGACAGGTATATACACCTAGAAATTATCTTCATAGAGATGATAACTGAACCCTTAGAGCTGATGTGATCAACAAGAAAAAATAGCAAAAAAGGAAAGGGTAAGAAAGAGAGAGAGAATTTTGAAAGATTATGGTTGAGGAACCAAAGCAGATTGATCAGGAATGGTAGGACAGGTTAGGATGATGTTGAGCTTAATCTGCTGGAAAATGTGAGAGGAGATGGTAGTAAGAGTTCTTGAAGAAGAGTTGACACTTCATAAGAAAGTGGCCATCTCTTTCATCTGAGAAAACAGTGAAAGAATATGAGAGAAGTGTAAGTGACATGAGATGAGGTGGAGAGAAAATGGAGCTCTTGTCATTTGGCCTTAATTTATTTATATATTCATTTGTTTATTTGTTCATTCATTTGTTGATTAGTGTATTATGGGGTAAGGACCTGAGTGTAGAGATAAAAGTTAGTAGATGCTCTGGTAGGCTTAAAGAAAATAAATGGAGAGATGATACACTTATTAACTTCTTATTATATGCTGTGCTAAGTATTGAATATCATAGAAAAGTAAAACTCTGATTCAAGGAACTCATACTTCTTTTTATTATTATCAAATAGTATTTTATTTTTCCAATTATATGTAAAGACAGTTTTTAATATTAATTTTAAAAAAATGTTTTGAGTTCATTTTTTTCCTCCCTTCCCAAATCCCTTTCTGAATAGTAAACAATTTGATATAAATTATATATGTGCAGTCTCATAAAGCATTTTCATATTACTCATGTTGTAAAAGAAGAAACAGGCCAAAAGAGGAAAAAAACCAAAAAGTGAATATAGTATGTTTTTATTTGCATTCAGACCCCATCAGCTCTTTCTCTGGAGGTAGAGAGCATTTTCCATCATGAATCCTTTGGAATTGTCTTGATTTTGGTTCTGCTCATTTCACTTTGCATCAGTTCCTGTATGTCTTTTTAGATTTTTCTGATATCTTCTTGTTTATCATGTTTTATAGCAGTTTAGGATTCCTACATTCATATGCCACAACTTTTTCAGCCATTCCCTAATTAATAGGCATCCCTCAATTTCTAAATTTTTTGCCACTGCAAAAAGAACCACTATAAATATTATTTTACATATAGCTCTCTTTCCCTTTTTTTATGATCTCTTTGGGATATAGAACTAGTAGTGGCATTTCTGCAGCAAAGGGTATGTGGAATTTTGGTCCTTAGATCACAGCAGCAAAACATTAACTGCAGACCCATTTTAAGTAGTTATAAGTAGCACCTACAGGAGCAGTGACCAAGTTGCATCTCCACTGGGATTGTTTTACCAGGTTATAGGTCTGAAGCTAAAAACATTACTATTCCTAAGACTTTTGGGGTTAGGGACCTGAGCTCTCTGCAACAAGGTCAAAGGGAATATGTTACTTGAGAATTTTGAGCAATTGCTGTGGAAAGTGAATTAATGAATCAGTTAGGGAAAAATGTAATGATTGCTCAGTTAAAATTCTACAAAATTTGTAGCTGATTCAGTATAGTTTTGTGATTTCTTCTGACCAGTCTCAGAAGTTCTTAATGTTTCGATATTAGCATGGTAAAAAGTCTCCAGAGAAGTTCCCTGGATTCTTTGTTTATGCCTGCTTTGTTTAACATTTTTATCCACAACAAGGATAAAATCACAGATCAAATCTGGCAGACGACACAGACCTATAGAGGAGGAGAGACTTGCACAATATATAACAGTCAGGATACAAAGGGATTTTTGACAAGGCTAATAATACATTGAATTAAGTCTAATAAAATGCCTTGTATTTAAGTACAAAAAAAGTAATTGCATAAGTATAGGTATTAGACAGCAGCTCTGAAAAAGTTGGTGGAGTGGTCTATTAGTATATATGCAAGTTCAATTTTAGTCAGTAGGGCAATGAGTTAGCCCAAGCTAATAATTTAAAAGATAGAACATTTAGAATTGTAGAATGTGAATGTAGGAATGTAGAGACAGTGGAAGTGAGGAGATCATATAACAAATCCACATTTTCTCTATCGTGAATCACAAGATCATTTTTCATGGAAAAAAAGGTCAATATTCTCTGTGCTCAGCCAATGTGCCACAAACATTGATATAATTACCAAAATTCACAAATTAATGACAGATATCACAAAGTATACAATTCTGTGTCTACAGGCTCTAAATACATGTTTTTCTTTAACAACAAGCATATTTTAAGTTATTATTTATTACCATTCCAAATTTCTAAAGTAACCTTGTGTTAGAACATTAGAATATTTGTATTTATCTCTTATGTCTATGCCTTCTGCCACATCTCTTCACCCATATCTCTCATGAAAAGATAGCCTTACTTCTCCTCAATGCTAACCCCTCTACTGCATAAGCAGTCCTATTCCATCCTATCTCTAACAAATTGTCCCCTCTTTTTACTTCTTTTTCAACCTCTTCTTGTCTATTAGTTCATTCCCTACTTCTTGTAAAATGTCCATATTTCCCCCATTCTTCAAAAATCCTCATTTGATCCCCACTAATTATCATTATTTATCTCTTCTGATCTTTGTAGCTAAACCCCTCCAAAAAGTGTTTTGCTTGACATTCCAAGATTTTTCATAATCTAGCCCTCTCCTACCTGTCTAGTCTTCTTATACTTTGTCATGCTTGCCACATAGTAGACCCTTAATATGTCTTTGTTGACTGATCCGTGATCACCTATTGAATTCCTATTGGATATACCACATCATAATGGTGACTATATTTTCTTTTTTCTTTTTTAAAATTCCATCCCTTTTTAATCAACAGAAGTCTATCCCCAAAATCTATGTTCTTTCTCTAACTTCTCCTTTCCATAGACAAGGGGAAGAAACTTTGCGTTAAACATACATTCAAGCAAAAGAAATTTTTACATTGATCACATCTTTAAAAATGTATCATTAGATTCCTACTTAAAAATAGGCAGCATGTGCTCTACCATAAGTCTTTTGGAAACATGTCCAATCACCACCACATAGCTCAAAGTTCCCCAAAGTCTCTAAAATTTGAGTGCCATAAATTATTCTCCTGGTTCTTTTCACCCTACTCTGTATTCATTCATACAGATCTTTACAGGGTCCTATGAAACCATTCCCTCCAGCATTTTTTATAGCACAATATTTTTCTATTATATTTATGTCATAGTTTCCATTTCTTTGCCATCCTAAAAAAGAGCTGTTAATATATGTTTTTGTAATATATGTTGTTTTATTACTTCTTTTGACCTCTTTGGGATATAGGCATTGGAGTGATATTAATATGCACTGTCAAAGAATATGCAATTCAATAATTTTTTGAGCACAATTCCAAATTGCTTTCCAGAATGACTGAATTAATTCAAAGCTCCACCAACAGTCCATTATTCATTTATCCACAATCTCTCTAGCATATGTCATTTTCCTTTTTATCAAATTTGCCAATTTAATGGATGTGAAGCAGAACCTCTAAGTTGATGTAATATGTATTTCTGTAATTAGTAGTGATTTGGAGCATTTTTTCATATAATTCTTGATATCTTATATATCTCCCTCTGAAAATAGCTGTTATACTTACAATTTTTTTAGTTTCCTATATAGCTTACAAATGAGACCTTTATCAGAGAAACTTGCTATAAATTTCCCCCTTTCCTGTTTCCCTTCTAATTTTAGTTGCATCATTTTTGTTTGTTTAAATAGTGTAATTTTATACACTCAAAACTTTATCCTCTGTGATTTTCTATCTATATCCTTTGTTCATAAACTGTTTCACTGTTAATAAACCTACAAGTTAATTCTTTCCTTATTCCTAATTTGCACCTAATATCATGTGTAAGTCATGTACCCACTTGGAGCTTATACTGGTATACAATGAGTCGTTGGTCTGTACCTAGTTTCTTCCAGTTTGTTTTTCAGTTTTTCCAGTAGTTTTTCCTTGAATAGCAAGAGCTTATCCCAGGAGCTGAAAAATTTGGATTTATTCATTTATTCATTTTGGATTTTATTCATTTTCCTGAACTAAAAGTAAAATATTAGGATGTAAGCTCTCAGAAGGCATGGATCCATTTTTGCTTTTCTTTGTATACCCAGTAATTAGCACAGTGGTTAGCACATAGTTAGTGCTCACTCTCACCTTCATCCTATCCTCTCCCTTTCTTTGTCCCTCTTCCTCTCCATCCATATGCACACGCATGCACACACACACACAAAATTATATTATTATTTTTTAAATTAACTTTCAAATTCTCTTCCTCCCTTCCTTCCCACATCTTTTGGGAAGGCAAGCAATATGATATTAATTATATATATATATATATATATATATATATATAGTCATATAAAACATTTAAGTCATGTTGCAAAAAACAAAAAACAAAACAAAAAAAAAAAAAACACATGCAAAAAAATAAACCAAACAAAAAAAAGTCTTAAGAGTATGCTTCAGTTCAGCACTCAAAATTCATCAGTTTTCTGAAGGTGGATAGATAGCACTTTTCATCATGGGTCCTTCACAACTGTTTTGGATCATTGTCTTGATCAAAGTACCCAAGTCTTTCACAGTTATTCATCCTTACAGTATTGCCATTACTGTTTGCAGTAATGTTCTCCTGATTCTGCTCACGTAATTTTGAATCAGTTTATATAAATCTTACCAGATTTTTGTGAAACCATCCTATTCATCCTATCTTATAACACAATAGTATTCTATTACAATTATATACCACAATTTGTTTTAGCAATTTCTCAATTGATGAATATCCCCTCAATTTCCAATTCTTTAACCACCACAAAATGATTTGCAATAAACATTTGTCTAGAAATAGATTCTTTTTCTTCTCCTTTGATCTCTTTTGAATACAGACCTGGTCATGGTTTCACAGGATCAAAGGATACCCTTTGGATACAATTTCAAATTGTTTTTCATAATGGTTGGATCAGTTCACAACTCCACTAGTACTTTAGTATTCCAATTTTTTAATGTTCCCTCCAGCATTTGTCATTTTCCTTTTTTGTCACACCAACAAATCTGAGAGGTGTGAGGTGGTATTTCAGATTTGTTTAAATTTGCATTTCTCTAATCAATATAGATTTAAAGCATTTTTCATCCGACTATTATAACTTTTATTTCTACTCCTGAAAACTGACAGTTTATATTTTTTGACCATTTATCATTTGATTAAGTTATTATTTATCTGAGAAATGATGCATTTTATTACAGAAACTTAATGTAAATTTTTTTTCCAGGTTCCTGATTTCTTTCTGATTTTGGCTGCATTAGACTTTTGTGTGTGTATGTGTATATGTACAAAAACCTTTTTTTTTTTTTTTTTTTAATTTCATGTTATCAGACATTTTATTTGGTGAGCTTCTCTATCTCTCATTTGGTCTTAAACTCTTCCTTTATCCATAGATCTGAAAGTTACATTTTTTTTTGTATTTCCCTAATTTGCTTATGATTTTTTTTAACTAATCATTGATGTCGAAATCACTTATCCATGTTGACCTTATCTTTTTATACAATGCCAGATGTTTGTCTTTGCTTCATTTCTTCCAAACTACTTTACTGTTTTCTCAGCAGTTTTATAGTTAACTCTTAATGAATGCTTCTTTTAAGTTGACTTGAGAATATATGTTTTGAAAAAAAGTTTTTCTCCCCAAATCCCCAAATATACTCCTCCATTATATTATTCTTGAAATTATACTTATTCTTGAAAATTTGGCATGCAGACTATGATCTACAAGATAGTTTTATTTTCTCCATAAAGAATAATAAACATTTTCAGAATGAGTTCTATACTGAACATTCATATTAATTTATCAGAAAAAAAAATGTGGTTCAACTTTGATAAAAATTCTGTGAGTCATTAATGCTCAATGTTCAGCTTTGGAGATGAAGGATCTGATCTAAATTTCTAGGAGAGCTTCTTATTCCTAAAAGAGAAATGAAAGGACAAACCATTTAAAAGTATATTTCTTAAAGGCCCTTCCTATTGTGTCTTGTCGCTATTTAATCTTTACAATCTTTAATATTGAAAATAGAGTTTCATCTCTCCATCATTATGGCAACTTCTTTTGAGATAGAGTGAAATTTCACTTTTCATTGCTTTGTGTTATTTCTATTCCATCAAAATATGTAAAGAAAGAATAAAATGTAAAAAAGCAGCAAGCATATGAAATGCCAGACCTTAAACTATGCACTCCTGAATTGCTAAAGAGATTTGGTGAGGTCAGGGAGGGGTGTCAGTTTACAGTTGAAGAATTCTGAGTGAGCAAGTAATTATCCTTTTGAAGATGTTATAAGAGAAAATGAAACTTTGTTATACATATAAAAAAAGCACATTTTTCAAAAACAAGCATCTGCATGCAGTTAGAATGATTACTATGTAATTGTGAGAAGGCTCACACAGCTCAGTGGAGTATAAAAGTGCCTCAGTCCTCATAAGATTAGGAATGGATGTTTTTTACTCTTCTTATAGTAATAAGATCTTGAATAAATAGTAAGATTATTAGACAAACAGTTCCTTTCCCCAAAACTGCACTTTCCATTAAACTAGTATTTTGAAGCTACTGGCGAGTAGATTCTGGTATAAGAGACTTCCTTGAATCTCTTCATTTTAGAGCAGTAATAATTTTTAGATTGCAGTATTCAGAAACCCACTAAAACAATTAATTTTCTATTCAAAATAGGGTCCCTAACATTTTTATTATATGACTAACTGAGTATTTTCAGTATGTCCTCTGGTATCTTTTCCCCCCTACAAAACCATATAACCAGAATACTTAAGTAAATAAAGATTTAAAAGAAAAAATTTCTCAGAACTAAGAGTGTGACATTGCTGTTGTAGATTCATTTCCCTGCAAAGCTAGTCAAAGTCTTCCCTTTTAATCTTTGTGAAAAGCTTTTCCCTAGAGCTTGAATATGCTTCATAGGAATCCCATTTTCTCTTTATTTGTCTCTACATGCTTCTTCTCATCACCAGATTTTATGATATACCCAAGTTTCCTACACCAGAGGTCATAAAGAAACAGTGTTTCCTCACATACTATTATTTAGTTTCTTTAATTATGGATGAGAGAGTATATGCAATGATTTCCTAAGACAGCCTTTTTTATAATGCTTCTGCTAACATGAAGACATTTAATTCTTTGATGATGACACGTATATGCTTGAAATACTTGTTCTTTTTATCATTAAATACCAATCGAAGCCAATAAAAAGAGTGGGTATGGAACAGTAGTACTTCATGGCTTTCAATAAATAGGCATGTCTCTTTCTCTTAAATTAATTAACCATCTATTCACTACTGGATGTCTTCTAGCCTTTTTGCTTTGAAAAACTTGGAGAATTGTATCTAGTATTCCATTTAAACCCATTCCTGTGCTCGCATGTCCACTGTGAATCTGAGATATTATCATAGGGACTATTACATGATATAATTATATTTATTATGGTGTCATGCATTATTTATAATGTGTCATTCCTATCAAGATATATACCTTTATATTTTAAGAGAAATATTGGGTTGGTCTTTGTTTTCTCTTTATTGTTTCAATAACAGAGTTCTTTTAGGTATCACATTAATCGCCACAAAACCCTGCTAATGTAGGTGTTGTGTATTCTGACCATAGAGCATGTTTCATTAAATCTCGGCTTATTAAGTCAGTAGCTTTAATTACTGTATATAGTTATTGTTTTTATTCTTTATTTTTAAATTTTGAAGTGATATTCTATGTCATGAAGAAAAATCACCCCAATAGTTAAGAAAACATTTTTTTAAGTAAATGAAACAGTAAATTATTTGAATGAGCACATATATGTATAGAGAGAACAGTGTAAAGAGGAGTAATAGATAAGTTTCTAAAGTTTTAAAAATTAAATCTTTTTCTTTATCAATATAAATTTCACTTTTCTTCCTCCTATCCTATACCCCCCATGCCCATCAAGAAAGAAAGAAAAACAAAACACTGTTACTAAAGTGTATAATCATGCAAAAAGAAACTACCGCTTTGGTCATTTTTTTAAAAGTCTGAATCTGAATTCTAAGTCCATCATCTCTGTCAGAGGCAAACATTGTATTTCATGATTCCTTTGGAATTTTGGTTCTTCCTTTTCCATTTTTCCTTCTGTTTTCCTATTAAATGAAGTTTATTTCTGTATCAAACTATGTGTAATAATTTTCCCTAACCTTCATTTCTCTTCCTTCACCACCCTTCTTTTTCCACTCTTTAAGAGAACCACACTCAGTCCTTCCATCTATATAAACCCTAATGATAGTAGGACTCAGAACAGGCACCTGTATCATCTCTATATATTAGGATGTAAGCAGTTTATATTTGCTTATTCTTTTATAATTGTTCATTCATGTTTAGGTTTTGTTATTTTTCTTCTTGTTTCCTGAAGTCATTGGTTTCTGTTTGGTTTATTCTAATTATCAAGGCATTTGTTGCTTTGGCAGTTTTGTACTTATTATGACAAACTATTAATTGTGTTTTGAACTCTTGTTTTATCTCTTCAAGGAATTCTAGTTGAGTTTGTTCCCAAGTTATGTGTTTCTTTGGGGCTTACCTTGTAGATATTTTAGAGTCATTCTATTCTTCTGGGTTTGTATTTTGAGTGTCCCTTGAATGTCACTATACACAGTTCTTGTTTATCAGAAGTGGACTGTTCTACAGACTTCTCCCTTCCCTCATGGGACTCTTCTTGGCCCCCTCCCCTTCTGCACCTCACAGCTAGATCATTTTGAGGCTTTGTGCCACTGTTGCTGCCATCTGCTGGAAGCTGCAGTGTCCTATTTCCTGCCCGCCAGGGACTAACATGTGCATAATGCAAAGTGAGAACTACCCATAATGACTTTTTATGGTGAGATTCTTCTTTTGTTGGCTCTTTCTTCCAGGCTCCTTTTTGACTTTGGATGTGTTAGAACAGCATCTTTGAACTAATGTGCAGAAGGTCTTGTTGCTGCTTTCCTAGAGTGTTACAGAGTGTTATGTTATTCCAGACATTTAAGACAGCTCAGAGGAGGGATCAACAACCTTCAGTACTCCCAAAGTGATGTGATCCAGGACAGAATAATCACTGTCTTGTTGTATGAACATTCCTGTTCTGTCTTTGTCCTTGTCTGAAAATTTCTGGTCAGAGTTTGAGACTGAACTAGAGGAGACTATTACTGGACTGATCCAATCCCTGCCATCTAGCTGGAAATGCTTCAGTGTGAAAGAACTTAAAGTTTCCCTTTGTTGTGGTTTCCTGTCCTAGTTACTCTTCTACAAGCTTCACATTAGGCTAGAAGTTAGAACTGAGACCCGACTCTACGTCTGAGGTCCAACACTTAGAGTTACTACTTGCCTCTGAACTTGCAGAGGACCTTCCACCACTCCTTACCAATGTAGTTCCCCTCTTCATTTTCCTCAGATCTCTGAAGTAGAATTAGGTAGTGAGTAACAAAGCAGCTAATTGGCAATTACTTCCAAACCCTGTACAAGGTCTTGATATCCTTTGTTAGACTTGGATGTGGTCCGGAAGGGGGTGATAGCCCCTCAGTGAACAGGAGAGCTGCATGGCAAATTCCTGGACAGACCACATTCCTAGCATCTTCAGTTTTCCTCTCTCCTTGTGCCAAAATGAGTTGGAAATGTGACTCATTTTGATTGTTTTTTCTTGGATTTCCCCATCAAGATTTAGTCTGGTACGTTTTCTGCATCTATTTAGAGGCGTCATGGTGAGAGGTTTGCTATTCTTCCTGCTTCTCTACCATCTTCTGTTTTAAAATGTTGAAAGCAGAAAGTAGCATCATTTCCATTGCCTCCACATTTTAACCAAAAAAGAATATTACTTTTCTATTTAGCACTGAAAAGTCAGCCTTTTGAGCTTCCTGATATTCACAGGTAAGACATTAGATGCTAGAAAATTAGTAGGCTTTGCCAAAAGTCATACAAATTGATTGTATCAACAGAATAAACTATGAATGCCAATGGAAATGAGCTCAGGCACTAAAGGGTCAGTGAATACCTAAAATAAAAGTAAAAATCTCTACCATACATTTTAAATTATCTTTTTGTTAGTCTGTGATAATGACCTTAAGGCGTTAATTAATAATAGCATTTGCCATTGGGGTCTCTACCAACTCTGAGATTCAGTGGCTTATCACTTAGCTCCAAGATTTGGGTAGAAGCTGGGTTGGGTATGAATATTGAGGAGTTTTTGATTCTTTAAGGAAATAATAAGTGCTGACCTGTGGTTTTTCCTGGCATAGAGAACTCCTAAAACAAGCAGAGGAAGCTCCTTTTGCTTGTGAAAGATAGTTCCTTCTTTCATTGCAACTTTGAGTTTTAGAGAGTTTCCTAGAACACTGAGAGGTCACATAATTTACGTAAGATCATTTTGTCTAGAAAGGGTCCAAAGTAGAACTTGAACCTAGTTCTTGATTTAGAGAGTGGCTCTCTTTATGATGCTGCCTCTTTCAAAGAGCTTCCAGGAATAAGAATAAAGATAATGCAAACTTGTGTACCAACAAGCACACCAAATAAACCAACAGATAATAGCCTAAACATTTTTTGTCCTACTTGCAAAAAACTAGGATAAAGTAGCATATTTTCAATGGTTCTCAGTTTCCTCCTTCTTCACTAAAATCAACAATGAAATCCACTATATGCAAAGTACTATATTAGAAACTGAGAATATAAAGCATATATGATATGGCCCTGATTCCCAGATTTATAGTCTAAATGGGGAAGTAAATATGTATACATGAAAACATAACTATAATAAAAATACTGAATGAATGATATAGAAAAGAAGTCCTATTGGAATTCATTTCTAAGTAAGTACATAGTTTGCTGCTGGGGATGGGGAGTAGAGGCAGTTCCCCCCAATGAAAAAAATAGTTAAAAAAAAAAACATTTTAAAGCGTTAAAGATCTATAAGAGAGAGAATTTTTTTTTATCATTTTTCCATTTAAATAATGAAAGATAATCTTGTAACACTTATAAACATTTCAGTATGGTTAGTTACCTTTTAATTAGTTTTGCTGTTAAAGGAGAATTTAATTATGTAATGTTTATACTAAATATCAATCTTTTTTGCATTGTTTCAAAATAATTTGTCTAAATCAAATTTTTTTTTATCAATGTTCCTAGAAAAGTTAATAAGATAAATGTCCTTGAGTGTCCACTTGACATGGTTTAAAGTAATTCTTTTATTGCATGACACAAATTATATAATGCTTCAAATCAATGTTCAAAATCACTTATCTTCATAACTTTGCCTGTAGGGATGACTACAAATGCTACTATACTTTGAAATTTTTTCACCTAGTCAAACTATTCTTAAGGATGAATAAAAATCCTCCAGCACTTCAGAATGTCTAGCATTATCTCCTATTACAATCTTATAGCAGAATTTGTTAGATCATCTAACATAAATTTATATGTTTATAATATAAATTTATGATGATGAGAAATGCTTCCCAAAATTGATGAGAGAGCTTCCCAATTTATTTGGAGGGCTGAATTCTTTTTATTTTATTATGTATTGAAATCATGAATTCTGTGGATACTGAGCCCCTTTGACAATAGGTAGATTTCAAAGAAGGGAATTTGGGAAAGGAAATTGAGACTCCAAAGGTAAATTTCATCTATATCCAAGTTTTTCCTAAAGAGGCAAAAATACTCTGACTACATGTTTACATTATTTCAGGTCAAAATTTTCTAAACCATTTAATTATTAAATTTTTAATTCAGTGTGAGTCTTCCTTGGAGTTGTCTGACCATGCAGTCAAATTGCAAACAAAATGGGAGCTCTTCAGTTATATGTAAAACTTTTCTCTAATAAGAATTCTCATATTTTATTAGAAATATAATTAACACAGGCAAAAGAACAATATACACAGTTAACAAGGGTAATATAAATAAAGACACCATTAAAAGACCACATGACTCAGATTAAATACCAAGTTGGCACTAGTTATAAAGTTATAATAATACATATCCTCTCTAAGTTTTGTGTGTACATATATTTTTTTCAAATAATCCTCAAAATTCTTTATATATGAAAATATGAATAATATATTAATTCTCTAGTCCCATTTATGGAGTAACATTTTTTTTAAGCTAGTAGAATGACATTTAATTCAAGTTATGTAGTAGATTAGAATGGAAACCAAAAAGAGTTATTAAAGTCTTTTGCCCCAGAATTATCTCCCTTACTTATTTAATCAAGTATAAACACCCATGAGTTAGCAAACCTGATCTTTTAAAATAAAATCTATTACGTACTTATAATCTCTGAGGAACCTTATCTCAATCCCACTCTCATCGATTGAATCTTGGATACTGGAATAAAGCTACAGTTCCCTCTCAGGCATCTAAGCAGTACCCTCAAGGATCAGTAGTGATTTTCTAATGTTTTTCTAATATAATTCAAATCCTCACCTCTTTAGGTGAGTCATTATAGTCATCAAGCTTTGAGGTGCTTTTAGAAAAGAGTATTTGCTAATAGTGTAGTGAGAAGAGCTAGAAAAAACATTTCCCTAAAAGCCTATGACTACTTTATCATAAGTACATACAGAATCCAGGAGAAGATATGCTTAAACCTGACAAAAGAGTTATTCCCAAATACAACCTGGGCAAGATTAAAATGTATTTGGGTGGAAGCAGGTAGATGGCCAATGAACTGGCCCTGGAATCAGGAGGATTTGAGTTCAAATCTGGCCTCAGACAATTAATCTTTACTATCAAGTCACTTAACTCCAATTACCTAGTTCTCAAAAAAAAGTATATTATTCAAATGGGAAATGTTTAATAAAACAAATAAAAATAAAATATGATAGCGTTATTAATTTGTGGATATCTATGGCCCAAAGATCAATTTCTATTTGACTTGGGCATTCCATTGTTCTCGATTATTTGGTTAAAGCCCAGTATCTTTTCACTGCTTTTATTTATGAAGATGGAGTTACTTGATTAAGAAAATCAATGAACTATATCTTTACATAAATATCCCCTGGAGAAAGTCCATTCGGACATTCATTCATACATTTTTTTGGACATATGAGAGGACTTAGTAGACAGAGTGCTGAACTTGTAGACAAGAAATCTTGACTTTGAATCTTTCCTCTGACAATAGCAATTTGACAGTAGTCATTTAACCCCTCTTAGACTCAGTTTCCCCTATATATAAATGTATATATTTATATATATATACACTCTCATAATAATAACTATCTCAAGATTTCAATGAGATAATATGTGTAAAAAACTTTACAAACTTTCCAGCCTTACATAAGTTGCTATCTTTCAACTAACCAGTAAAGTGAAGTAGAGCAGAACCTGACCTGAGAACCTTACTTCATTTCCCTAATCCCGGTGAAGGAAAGAACTTTAATTTATTTCTAGTAAGAACTGAATGCTGGTTAACATTGGTTGAGAAATAGACTAAATCCCAAAGGTTGTATTTATGCTTTAGTTCTGCATTCATCACTGGTCTGTAATTGTCAAACTAGCCTTTTTTTTTTTTTTTTTTTTTTTTTTTTAAGCTTTGTGGCTCTTTCTATGGTTCAGTGTGAGTAGAATATAGGAGTAAGTGACCAGGTAAGGTGGTGGGAAGCTTATAACAGTAGTTCAACTGAGATGTGTTTGTTTTCTCAGAACCTGGCTGTGTACCCCTTTACAGAAGAAGGTCAGAAACGTGTGCAGCATAGCTTTATTCTTCTGTTGGATGTGTACAAGTTTTTAGTACTTTGGAGCCAGGATCCCAATTTCATTCAAGTGACAGTTTTTTAGTTCTATTAGAAATTAATCCACTCTTTCCCAAAGAACTCAGTTCCCAGTCACCTAGAGTGATCAATGTTAAGCATCTTAAATGCTAATACCCTTTTTTTAAAAATAAATTTTTAAAAATAAATCCATTTTTGTTCTGAAATGGGCAAACAACATTATGAGCAAAACATGAGCTTTTCCATACATAAAAAAGGACAGAAATAAAGAGAATTGTACATGAAACCATGAATATCCATTACATACAGGTTGGAGTTTTTTGCATTTGATTTTTTAAGCACATAATACAGTGGCAGGTAGGTGGCTTAGTGGCTTATTGCATAGAGCACAGGTCCTGGAATCAGGAAGACATGAGTTCAAATCCATCCTCAGCCACTCATGTATGACCCCAGGCAAGTTGTTTAATCTTTATTCCCTCCCCCCCAAAAAGTACATAATAGATATAAAATGTTCTAAAGCTGTACAACTCTCCTGTGGTTCCCAATGCTTCTCCAATACTTATGTTTTTGGAATCACTATCATTACCCATCTCTTTCTCAATCCCTAAACACACACCCACACCCACACACCCACACCCACACCCACACCCACACACACACCAAAAAAATAAAGAAATAAAGAAATCACCTCCTATTTAACCAATAAATATAATCAAACAAAACATTCACATGTTGACCATGCCTGAAAATATTATATTTCATTCTTTACTTCTAGTCTTTTGCTTTCCTGTCAAGAAGCAGGAAAGCTTATTTTATTTTCTCTCTTTTGGACTTGTGATTGGTAATTTGATTGATGAGTCTTTCAAAGTTGTTTTTCTTTAAAATGCTGTAGATATTGTATAAATTGTTCTTCTGGTTCTATTCCCATCACTTTCCAGTCCTCCCACAGGTTTTTCTGATTCTGTACCTTTCATCATTTTTATAGCATATTATTATTTCATTTTTCTTGACTTAGATTTAGGAAAACAGACCTGAGTTGGAAACCCACTTCAGACATAAAATCACTTAGATTCTCTGAGGCTCAGTTTCATCATCTGTGAAATGAGAGGCTGCATTCAGTGACCTTTTTAAGGTCTCTTCTATCTCTAAATCTATGAACCTATGTTGTATCAAAAGTTGCTCAGCCATTCCCCAGTGGTTGAGTATTCCCTACATTTTCATTCTTGGTTACAACAAAAAAAATTCTGCTCTGCAAATATTTTGTTATATATCTGTTCTTTCTCTGTTTTGATTCTTTGGGGGAGGGGGGAGGCGCATAACCCTAATAGTGAAGATATGCGCAATTAGTGAATTTGGGTGGGAATCCAAATAGATCCAATTTGTTTTTAGATCTGCTGAAATTCAGCTCCACAAACAATGCATTAGTTACTCCTTCACGATTATCTTCCAGGTTGCTTTCCAGCTTCTTGAAAGATCAGGGTGGGCTTGCATGTCCCCAAATTTCATATGATCAGCTTTAATCAGCTCTGTATTCATTGAATTTTAGAGTATATCTAGAGTATTTTTGGAATTTGGAAATTGCTGTACAACAATTAATAAAACTGATAAAGTTAATGAACTATATCCTGAGTACTACCTACCTCACAGAGTTATTGTAAGGGAAATGCTTGGTAAAAGGACCATATAAATGTGTTAATAACTACTACTAATATTATGACTCAGTTTCTTCTTGAATGATATCATAAATCTTATAGACACATGATGAAAATTATTTCCAATTTCTTAAATCTAAATATAGTTGGGTGTTTTTGTTTTTGTTTTTGTTTTTGTTTTTGTTTTACAATGTTAATAAAGATGTAAACTCTGGAACCTAACCTTCACTAATCCATAGCTTTCTCCTTTTTTATGTGCAGTCCTATTTATTCTAAATATAGTGGTTATTCTCTAGTTTTTTCCAATAAATTAAACGAAGTCACTTTTCTCTATTGTTTTCTTAGCTGCTTGAATATGAAGTATTTATACTTTTAGAAATGTTCTTTTAATATACTAAGATTTAAATGAACTAGACTCAGATTACTCATTTGATTAATTGATTTGATTGATTTGTTGTTGTTCGGTCATTTTTCAGTCATGTCCAGCTCTTTGTGACCCTGGGTTTTTTTGTTTGTTTGTTTGTTTTTTGTTTTTGCAAAGATAGTAAAGTATTTTGCCTTTTGCTTCTCCAGCTGTTTTTACAAATGAGGCAACTGAGGCAACTTGGATTAAATGACTTGCCCAAGATCACACAACTAATTAGTTGAAGCCATATTAGAACTCAGAAAATGTCTTCTATCCACAAAATAAGCACTCGATCCATTGCACCCTCTAATTGCAAAGATAGATAGGAACATGTGTGTGTGTGTGTGTGTGTGTGTGTGTGTCTGTATGTCTGTATCTCTAGCTATTTCTACTTTTATCTCTTTTTTGTGTAAATAAGCATGATATATTTCTGTATGTACACATATAGTTCTATATATGTTTATGCAGACATGTATAAGTAAATTATTTAGTAAATATATAATTATAAAATATTTATATTTCTATATCTATAGATCTATCTATAATATTTAGGTATCTTTAATATTTTTCTATAGTTGTCTCTACATATGGTGGGTGTATACATGTACGCACAATCTTGGCCTTTCCTGAGCTCTAGTTTTGCATCAAAAATTAAATTTTGTACTTCTGAATACTGTGTAGGCAAATCAAATTCAATGTGTTCAAAGTGTAACTAATGCTCTATAGGCACAAGGAGAGCATGAGTATATTCTAGCAGTAATGAGTTGGCTTCCTGTCATATTATGGTAAAGGAGCTGATCATTGTACTGCTTGGGGAAGAATCCATAACTTTCTACAAGTATTTCAATGTATTTCTCCATGTAGTCTTGTAACTTTGTGCCAGTATATATGAGGCACATTCAGAGTAGTGTTCTAAGTAGGTTATTGTAAGGTCTAATCCTTTCTAAAGATTGGTTGTATGTTGGGATATTGCTACTAAAAAAAAATGATATTCGCATTTATATACCACTTTAATATTTGCAACGTACTCTACTTAAAACAATCCTATCAGATAGATAATACCAGAACTATTGTCCCCATGTCATAGATAAGGAAATTGAAGATTCTGAGAGGTCAAGAGACTTTCCTATCCCCTTGTCTGCAGATGGTACATGGTTTGCCCCAGACAAAATTGTAAAGTGAACATATTTCTTTGTTTATATCCTACTATTTCCTTTTTTGTTTTCTCATCCTCAGAATTTTGACCCAAGTTGTCATTACTTTCATTCTTTCTTTCTGTCATACTTTCATTCAAACATAATTTGTACAGCACTTCCTACCTTCACTTCTAAATATCCTCTTATCATTTAACTCTAACTCTAAAGAAAGCAATATGAATAGCTAATTCACATTAATGCTTAAGTGACTGATAGTTGCATTTTTGACCTCTAAGAACAAATGTCAGCAATAACAGCACCAGCAAATAAATGATAACTAATAGTAAAGCAAGTTTATTTCTTCCTATGTGTTTTATATTTCCTAATGAATGTGAATGGCCCAAGGTCCAGAAATACTTCTAGTAGGACAGAAAATTATCATTTATCTTTGAAAATCATGTCTTTCTGTATATATCTCATGCACACAAACAAAAACACACGTATAATTAGTGCTTTTAGTACACCAATATTGGCAACCATTATTCCAGAGAGGAAAAAAAAAATAAACACATTACCTTATTACTTTTCTAGGCTCAAGTACTATTTTGAGAAGTCATTGAGTAAATAAAATAAAAGATTTTTCATAATAAGCATCTACATGTACAAGTAATATAACTTAATGTTTAACCAAACACATGAAAGAATAAAGACTTTACAACAGGTTTTACTATACTAGAAAAGAGCCAAAAAATCAAAAACTAATTTATCATATGAACTGTTTCAATGTAAGTATTGTTGCTCCTCCTTTTTCCAAATAAAAAAGTTAAATTGTCAACAGAAAGTTGGCCTATCTCTCCCATGAAGCCTTTCTTGTTCCCTGCAGGCCCAGGGAAGCTTTTCCTTCCTTTGCATTGTAATAGTTTCCTGCTATACCACTCATTTGGCATTATTATTGTGCATGTATTATTTTATATTGTTAATTGTTGTTTTAAATGTGTGTGTGTATGCCTTGTCTTCCTTAAACTAGATTATATTAAGTAAATGAATTTAACTATTTATGAAGTGATATATAAATATTTATTTATGGTCTTTTATAGGGTATTAGAGCTAAAGGAATCTTTTAAGGTTATTTAAGTTCTATCTGTTATTTTAGAGAGAAGGATACTCTGGACCACAGAGATAAAGTGACTTGACCCAAAGACTACAATCACAGAAGGAAAGCCAAAGCTGAAATCAGGATCTTCTGGCTTCCTAACCATTTTTGTCATTATAGCATATTGTTTCCCATCTTCTTTATATATAGACCTCTGATGTGTGCATCCTTCTTTGTGAAGGAAATGAAAATTATGTATACTAAAGTTCTTTTTTAACTTGATACTATGTTTCTATTATACCTAAATTAACCTTTTAAATAAGCTTAACTGAAGCCCAAGTCAAACTTGAACTTTCCCCAAAATCCAAAGTTTCTTATAATTCTATTGTATTTGTTTTGAATATAATAAATGCTGCAGAAATTATGTAATCCATAAAATTGCATTATGTGAGAAGTGGGAGGGTTAGAAAGAGAAGAAGAAATAGGATAAAATAACTTTTTACCCTCTTCTAGAACTGGACTGACATGCATTTTAGATGCTTTACCATTCATTTATTTTGAAGCAAAAACCCATATTCCAAAACAGTTATCAGGTAAACTAGCTTAATTTGTGCTCCACCCTACATATTTCTCCCACTTCCTCTATCCTTCCTCAATTATATACAAAAACAAAAATATCCATTCACCAAGAATAAGCACCCCTTCCTAAATCAACAAAACTAATTTTCCAATAGACAAAATATTTCTTAAAGTTTGAAAAAGCTGATAAGCAAATCTATCTCAATTCTGTTGCAGGCCATAAATAAAACAATTGTAAACGAGTTTGGACTTTACCTGGATTCTTCTGTCCATTCATAAAGTATCATATATAAGTACAGAGAGGATATTTTTCCCAAATCTGGACCAGGGTTCTTCTGGTTAGTTTCAAATAAAAATATTTATTTGCAAATCGGTACAAATTGATTTTTATCACATCTGTTCCTATCCTATGTAGGGATAACAGTAATTTTAGAATTAGAGTGGGAAAAAAAGGTAGCATTATTTGACCAAGTGAACCTTGAATGTATTTGAGTAATTCAGAAAATATTTAATTTACATTTTGATTAAAAAGAATTTATGTTTAATATGTTTCCTTTTTAACTTTACAGAGCAGTATACCAATCTGCTTTTTCATAATTTTCATAATCATAATTTCATATGGCTAAATATTTTTCTTTATATTAAGAAGCAACATCCCATTTTGCAACTAGTTAGCATATGAAACAAAATAATAAAGTACTTTATTCAGTATGCCACACATAAATGAAAATAAGTGAAAAATTATTTAAGTCCTTTTACTTATTCTGAGCAAAGTATTATGATAAGAGTTGGAGATATAAATTTAAAATTAAAAAAAATTCCCACTCTTCTCAGTGTGATACATAATACAAAATACAGTATTTATTAAAATCAGAAGATCTTAAGGTGTAAAATGTCTGGCCTATCTTCATAATAGATAAAAACTAAAACCTCTCCCCTTCTCCCAAGAAAAATTTAAAAACACAGCACAAATTCAAAACCTCATATTTAGGCAGGTTCTGTCAAGTAAAATAGATGATGCTATTCCTGTCAAGTAAAATAGATGATGCTATTTTATAGAAAGATGTTATTATAGTTTTAAAATACTTGTTCTGATTTTCCTATAACTATATCGTAGGATTTCACAGTTGACATTGTAGGATATGATTTTAAAACTAGGACAAACACATTTGATAGTGCTCAGATTTTATTCTGAAGAAAACTACCTCTGTTGGTTGTTCTGCTGTGAGTGTCTACCAGAGCTCATAGTGGAAATGTGCAGCAATTTTCATGACTTTCAAGGAATAGCAAAAATTTCTAGTAGTGACAGATTATACCATGGAGACCTCTTAAATGCTTAGCCTTCGTGATATTAAATATATCTCTCCAACAAGTTTATTGAAGAATTAGGTGCATGTGTGAAAAGGATTTACTCTTCTTTTGGTATTTATATAAATTTAATTTTAGCTAGATTTGTACTAGATGTTATACTTAAACAGTTCAGTTTAAAAAAAAAAAAACTTTTCATCATTGGAATGTGGATTTTTTATATACATCACCAGTATTGCCACATTATCACTTAAAATTGATGATCTTGAAAATCTTATTGATTCTGTATCTTTTTTAATTGATCACTTACAGTGAGTTGATTTTGTCCAATAACTGCCTAACTCATAATTTTTGTCTCTGAACTTACTTTAGAAATTCAGTTATCCTATAATGATTAAGGTGTAGAAGTTCAGTTCTTCTGCTATTCACTGCTCTATTCTTGGCTCATTCTATTATCCTTGAGTGTAGTCTTGCATCTTTACACCACCAAGCTAACCTTCAAAGATTCTGTTTTGTTATCCAAAGAAATCTGCTCTACTCTTTCTAACCTTGCAAGTGGATATCCACAGGAGGGATGGAGGAGGGGGTTGCTGTTAGTCCCTCATTCCCAATTTCCAGCCAAATGTATTGGCTACCCTGCCTCAGCTCTGTGATTAATCATATTGATTTTGCCATTCATGACATTGAACTTTTTTAACCAATCACAACTTGTTCCCTGCTTATGAACTCCTGTTCTTTATTCTGTACTCTCCTAATGCTATAAAAGTAAATTTCTCCAAATCCCGGGGATTCAGGTCTTAGCTTGGAAGAGGAGGCTGAGATCCTATTTATTGGCAAATTCATGCTTTACTAATAAATTAATCATGCTTGGATATTTGTACCTCAGTCTACTTTAATTTTTAAACTGTTACAACCTGGAAATTCTTCTCAGACTGGTGAATAAGATATTGAGTCATATTTTCCCAAGACCTGATTTTAATTCATGCAACTTTAGAAACCATATGACCTTTTTCAGATATCTGGGTTGTTAATTTTTCTGAGTCACAAATTCATTATACTCTGCTAATAAGAAGAAACTATAGGATAGTGGGCTTTTTAATCACTCTAATAAATTGCCATTACCAAAAATAGGATTAGTAGCATCAGTTTTCAAAATGAAAGGCAACTGATTTGCTTTCCTACTATAACAAAAGTGAATGTTGGCTTTAAAGGTCAATTAGAAATGAAAACACTGAAAAAAATGTGATTCAGCATCTTATTTGAGTTTTGAGTGTGTCCCTTACAACTCTGGGATTTAAAAAAAACTAAAATTGTCATAAAAGAAAGACAGGGTTAACCTACCCTGGATTACTCTGTAATAAAATAATCAAAATTGTTATGCCTTCAATTAAATTATTAAAGCATCTCCCCTCCGTTTTTTTTCCCCCTTAACATTAGGACTGGGAGAATCGAGTCAGAAAAGAAAACTTGAAATACTATTGAGTCATAAAACTCCAGGTGCTTTATCTCAATCTTCGCTGGAATAATTCCCCCTCCTTTTGAGTATTGTCCCTTGCCTTGCTGTCTCATGCCCTTGACCTTCTTATCTTGACTTGACAGGATTAGTTATGGTCCTCTCCTGGAATTATGGCTTGTCCACCCACCCAGTGTCTTCCCCCTCCCCCTTTATCTTACTTTGTTCTCCTACAAAGTTGTACTCGGCTATGTATCCTGTTTAGCTAAAAACCCTGTAAAAGTTGCCTGCCTCAGCTCCTCAAGAGCAAATGATTTTTGAACATGAGTTTTATTTGGTCAGCTAGCCTAAACTCTCCACATTAAAAAGATTAAAAGCTAATCTCTGTCTTTCTTCAGTTTCTCTGGCATTACAAAATGTAATGAATATGTTCTATGAAATATCCATGGATTTAAGAGTTATATATTTTGACTTTCCTTACAACTTGGTGAACATTTTTCTATTTTTATTTTGTGTCTATATAAATGTACAAATAAGGTAACATATAAGGCAATGTATTATCTTACTCAAATGTAATTTATTTTTAAAGTAAGGAACTGATTTGGTAGTGCTATTTGAAAACACAAAGTTTTTAAATGTTTAGGGTTTTTTTTGGCTTAAGTGCCAACCTTACTATAGCCACTCAAAAAAGAGATGAAAAGTGATCTTAACAATATCCAGAGAACTCAGTTTCATGGAGCCATTGTAGTAAGTTTATCCTAGGACTTGGTACCAGAAAGAATCCAAAGCTTATGACAGACAGTTCTTCAACTCTTTTTTATTTGTTACCTCCTGATATTACTACACATGACCAATGGCTTCGTTCTTCTTGTGATCAATACAAATTGCAATATCTGTTTACTTTAGAGTTACTGTGATCAAAATGTTTCATTCCTGGTAGTGAAGTCTCTGGTGCTGTCTCTTTTCCTAATTTTGGAGTAAATCTTGTAACTTCTCAACTAATTTTAAAAAAGGAACATGAAAAGGAAAAGATCCAAGCATTAGAAACTTAACTTTTACTTTGCTTAGGCTTGGAACTCTTGGTTACCTTTTTTGTTTTGTTTTGTTTTCTTTTTTTCTTTCTTTCTTTTCTTTTCTTTTTTTTTTTTTTTTTGCATGATATCAAATGTTCACAAGTTAAATTGTAAATGAGCATCAAGCACATAAAATCATTCCATGTCATTGACCTAGGCTTGGTCGTTCAGTTTTCCAGTTGAACTATGTTTACAAAAGTGTTCCAGTATACCACAATTAAACAGAAACATGTTCATCAAAGACATAATGTTGATTCACCATTTAAAAAAAAGACAAATACCCACACATGTTTCTTGAGATATTCTTTGGGGGAAATTTTATCTTGTATTTCACCTTTAAGAAATCCATAGTTTCTAAAAGACTTAGCTAATTTTTCTTGGTCTTTGTAGAGTGCTTATTCTCTAGATTTTCATCCTCTTTTCAGAATTTTTTTTCTTTATGATTATATTTCTATCATAAAAATCATACAAATATCAATTGAAATTGGAAGGTATGAACTCCCTTACTTTTTTTTCCTCCTTTATTGATGAAATGAATATTGATTTAAATAATCAGTTATATGTTAATGTCATTATTTGAACTAACCTAAGGAGCTAATGATTTACTCTTTGGCAGTGTAAGGTTTTGTCAATGTTCTTCAAATGAACCTTCACAAGTTTCTTTGTTGTATTGTAATATGGTATGCTCTGGAAGAGGAAAAGAATTCTTACAGAATTCTTAGATTGAAAGGAACCATGGCTTAGTAATACACCTTTGATCATTATCCAAGACTAAATTCTTAGTGTGCTACTAGGAAAATCATTTCACAATCCAAGTGTTAATTTGGAAAGGAAACTTTTGTAGGAGCATATGACAGTGGTGCCGTCTAATTCAATCACCTGAAAAGGAAGCGTGTTCCTTGATTTTACTGAAAATAAACAGAATGAAAGGTGAAATCAAGGACTTTAGTACAAACACTGCTTATTGCCAGGGATCACTAGACAACAAATAAAACAGGTTCTTTACAGCTGTCAATTTAGCCATATGGCTCATTATAAAATACCATAGTTTGGCTAATTTTAATCGTGGTACAAATTATACAATTTTATGATTGACATTCATTTAAAAGAATCTAATGAAGTGTTTCTTTAGTTAACTTGTTTAGAGTTATATGGAGTATTCTCATTAGAAGCAGTACTTTCCTGGTCTTTATTAGGCATTACATTTTTAAAATTATTATTAAGCCTTTTAATAATGTCAGATAGTAGGTTTTGTATCTCCAAGAAAAGTTAATAGTGCCAGAAAAGAGATTTGAGTATAAATAAATAGCACAATCCTGTTTTTGCCTAGGAGTTAGAAAAAATTACAATATGGGATACATGGATTTTTTTTCTCATATAGTGGATAAAGTGCTAAACTTAAAGTCAGGAGAACCTGAGTTCAAATTCTGTCTCAGACACTTATTTGCTATTTTATTGTTGGGAAGTTACTTAATCTCTTAAGTAGAGTTTCTTCATCCGTAATAATAGCATTTTGCCATAGAGAACTAGTATTATTATCATTTCTCTTACTGGAGAGCTTAAAAACCTAACTATTGCACTGTCTTTTGAAAAGAAGTTATTATTACCCATCAAAATATCTTACCTTTATTAAATAAACATGCGTTATGCATTTAGCTACAACACAGCCATATAAAATATCCAACTATGGCATCAGTATGCAAACTCCCATTTAAATGTGGACTTTGAGTTCCTGATAGGCAATCAGCATACATTATGTTAGCTGAATAGATCTTAATTTAATGATGTAAGTGTGACACATAATGATGTCTATCTGTGCTATATTTGTTTAAATGGTAACAGAAATATAAAGTGTTAAGTACAAAGATACATATCTATCAGCACAGGGGCCTGGAACCAATATATACTTTGTTTGCTGACAGGTATTATAAAACCTTTTAAATCATATTGAAGAAACTAAGCAATGCAGCAAAACACTGCAATAATGATAGATAATAATTATACAATATACAAAAATAATAATACAGTAAAATTTCAAATTTTAGTTAAAAGATGATACCAGAAGTAGAGCACAGCAGCCATAACATTCGTGGTTTAGGAGGGAAAAATACCAGCTCTTGCCTCAATGGAGCAAAATAGCTGTGTATATTCTGTTTTTCATTTTACCTTTATTCATTTCTTTTTTGGAAATGATATATTTCAGAGCCAGATCATTACCTAAAAGAAATGCATCTTGGTATAACTATTAGACATTAAAAGCAAAAAATGTAATATCAGGAAAAAGTTCTTGAAGCTATTGTTACACCATTTTCTTTATATTGAACAAATAAACCCTTCTGTTCCATTGGCTTAGAAATTACTTCCATGAAAGTGAAAATTCTCCCTTAACAAATCAACAGCAACAAATACACACACACATATGTAATACATATGTATACATGTATGTGTAATGTTCTCATTTGGTTTTTTGGAGGTCTCTGGGGCAGCCTTCTTTTCAGGAGAATAATTACCACAAGAATAGCCAGATGTCCAAATCCTTTATTATCTCCTTGTCTGGGGCCTGGGCCAGCTTTCTAGAGAGGCTTTCAGTCTGGCCTTGGTCTCAGGGGAAATGCAGGAGGCCAGGCCAGCTACCAGGAGGCTGTGAGATGAAGTGAATGAATCTGGCTCTATGTCCCTTCTGTCTCTCGCTCTCACTCTGGCTGAGTTTGTCCCAGCTTATATGCTCTATTATAATTACATCATCATAAGTGTGAATCTTGTAGAACTATATTAAGTATTAAGTACATGTACTGAACTAGGGAACTATGAATCACCACGCTAAACTAGATAACCATTGTCTTATCAATTCCACTGAGTTAACACCTTGTAAGAATTCTTGTTTCAGTGTTCTGGCCCTTAACATATATGTATATAGAAATGTGTAATATGTGTATATGCACATATGTGTATATGTGTACTTAGATTTTTACATTAGTGTTGTATACATCAATATTAAATTCTGAGACCATTTGTCAGTGTATCTTATGCTTCTCTTGAATTTCTTGGCAGTATTGTGAGGTGGTACAGATATTGTAAGGTGGAGCAACATCTAGGAGGAACTCTACTAGGTGGTATAGTTGCTAGAGAGTTGAACTTGGGGTCAGACAGATTTGAGTTCAAATCCTAATCCAGATACTTTACTAGCTATGTGACCTTGGGCAAGTCATTGTACCTCTTCAGTCTTAGTTTCCTTATCTGAAAAATGGAGATAATAACAGCACCTACTTCACAGCATTATTATTAGAATAAAATGAGATTTTAAAAAATGTGTTTTCCAAACCTTAAAAGTGATATTTAAATGCTAGTTATCATCATCATTATCATCATCATCAATCATTTTTATTTTCTGGTACCAAAATAGTAAATTTACTTGTCTTAAGCTGTACCGCTGTAAAGATATGAACAAGTAGATTATTGATTTTCAGTATTATGACTACATTTCACATACATAATAAAGAATAAAGCTTTAGAATCACTGAGATTCCATTAATTACTTATTTTAAAATATTCTTTTCCCACTACTAGAAAAGTCATAAAGTGTACTGATTAATGTTAATTGGGGAAAAGAAGACTCCTGGGGAATTGAAAGCTAGTCAATATTCAGACTGCCCACCCATAGTGAAAAGATCTTTGGTCTGTCACTACTAGTCTCCTTCAAGCTGAATCACAGTTCTCTTCCTCTTCCTCAGAGGATTCTATGTTTCAGCAGATTCAGGAGAATCTGAAGACCACTGGATTGGGTTCACATGAGATTTCTGATGCTTACTGCTTTGTTACTTTGGGCAAAAGCATTTGCAACTCATGAGAGATTTAACTAGATATTTGTAAAGTCCTTTCTTGCTTTCAATCTGTATCCTATTGTATAATCTTCACAACCACCAGGTGGATAGTACATATATTATTAATATACATCTCTTGTTATTCCCATTTGCCATGACAATAATGAATATTATGGAACAAGGTTATTTGGAGAAACAGCAAATCCCGTCCTTAAACAAAAAGGAGGAAGAGTGAAATCTCAAATTGCATCTTTTCCCATTAAAATTCCCAGCATCAGGGAATGAGTAGATTTCAAATTAGGTAAATCACAGAGCTCCCAACTCTCCTTAGTAGGTGTGCTGCCCTTGTCAGTTTTAAGGAATGATGTGGAATAATCATGATATGGGATAAAAAAAAAATTAAGGAAGAAAGTTCATGTCCTCCTTGATCTTTCCATTGTCAGAGGTGGCCCTGCTCTGTGCCATAGCGGCTCATTTCTATTTTTGACAAATCAGTAATGATTAGCTGAAAAGATCTCTCTCAAGCTAAAGTATTGAAATTTAATTCTTATGGGAAAAAATTAGAACTTAACTAGTTCCTTTACCCATAATTTTGTTTTAAAATTCCCCAAAACACAGTTTAAAATAATAGAAAGAACACTGGGCCTCTACTAAGGAGATAGAGCCAAATGCTGCTCTGACATATCCCAGCATTGTGATCCAAAGGAAACCATTTAAGTTATGTTATCTTTTTTTGCCTCATTTACAAAAGCAGATGGTTATACTTATACTACCTGTAACACAAGCCTGTTGTTTTTAATTCCTTTACAAATTCTAAGTTGCTATATAAATATGTTATTATTTTCCACTACTAACATCAAGCTTCATACTCTACCTTGGCTCAGAGATAACTCCAGGTTTTCAAAGGTTTTGCTAGTAGAAAGGAATAAGCATTTATTAATTCTATTAGTCTATCAAGCACTTTTAAGTGCTAGAGTTAGGAAGACCGATTCTAGACCCAGTATTCTATCCACTGTACCACTCAGCTGACAGATCCTCCCAAGATGGAAATCTTCAGATAGTATATCTGGCATTTGTGTACTGTAAAAACACCAAAATTAAGAAAGAGTAATCTCCAAAAACTATCAACTAAAGTATAAAGGGATTTCTAGATAAAGATATATAGATACATAGAAGGAGAGCCCATACCTATGAAATTACAACTTTTAAAGTATTCCAAATTACAAAAGATGAATACAATTGTTTCACGTACAGGTATAGGAGTTTATAGGTATGCTAGAATATATCACTAGTGAACCATTTATTCTGTCTCACCATGTCAGTTATATTTAACTTAATAGCTTAGGGGAAATTCCGGACAGAGAAATGTGATACTTTTAAGTTTATGCTTGATAATCAGGCATTTAAAACTACCACTGAAAAGATGTCAGTTAAAATAAAAGCAAAAGCAAGTTATTTTATAGAATCTGTTACCCATTAAGTACTAAGGAATAGTTAAGATATTTAGCCAATAGATAACACTTTTGGAATACACAGAAGAGCTGTTGGAATACACGGGAGCCACTGACAAGGCTGCTGGAGGTCCAACCCAGAATGGATCTCCTCTTGTGAGAGGATGATAGAAGGAGACTGAGAAGCAGTTGCTGTTCTCTGACCTTTGACTGAGAGGCCATTGCATTGTCTGACATCCCTCCTCTTACCTCTGCCTCCAATTTATCTCATTCCTAGTCTGCAACACTTGTCAGCAAAGGCTGCCTTGCAACTCCTTCAGATATTATGATCCACAGCTGTGGAGGCTCTCAGAGAATTGTCCTATCCCTTAACATAACACATTTCTATAAAACAGAAGCTAGGATATACTACGTTTTTAATATTATACTAGCAACATAAAATGTGATTATATTATTCAGCTTGAATAAAATATTTGTTAAATTATTACATGATTAGAGTATTTTATATAATTCCAAGATATCTATTGTAATAACAATTACAAATTGGTTTATGACTCCTTTAGGTAGTAAAAAAGCTTATTTTACTAAGTTTTTATTTAAAACTACAAGTCTAGCTAGCAAAGAAATGTGGTATATGTGTATACAAGTATATGCACCCAGCCTTTCAGCTGAAGTGGTATCATTTATCCTTCTCTAGAAAACTGTATTTCTCTTTGATCCTTGTAATTTTTTAAAGCCAGTTAGCAAATTGGCATGATAAGTGATTGAGTAAATCGGACTTTCAATTTGCCTTACAAAAGTGGGGGGATTAACTAAAAATAAGAAGTATTTCCTGATGATCTGCTTCATTTAGATGAGGCACTGTATAAAATATCTGTTTGGTTTTTTATCATTTGGAAAAGAAAATTGAAAAATAATTGAAATTAGACATCTTCATTATGGATTAATGTAATACACTTTAAATTAACATACAGAAATGTAATAATGTATAGACATGTTAAGATGTCCCAGGTAAGGTTATTGTATTCTCTCTATACACAGATTTGGTTTCTTTCATGTTTTTCTCACAAGAAACATTGACATCTGTTAAAGTAACGACTGCTTTGTAGGAGTCAATGGTAGTCGCCTCAATCAAACTGAGACCTATTAAAAACCTTAGCTTAAAAGGCCAAAGTTCCCCACTGCATCCAGGGCCCCCTTAGTCGCCTTGATGTATATCTGGCCATGGACCCAGGTTGTTCTGGAGTAGAAAGTGAGGTTGGGGACTTGGCATGGCCTTCCCTCACAGAAATCCAGTTCACTTGTGTATCATAGCATCACCTCTCTGATGTCATGATCATCTCAAAGAATGAAGGAAAAATAATAACAGTAATAAGTCCATGGATATTAATTGATTCTCAGTTATTTTTCCTACTCAGTGTTGGAAGAGAGCATTAAGATAATTTTGAGTGCTTTAAAATACCAATATGAAGATATTAAGAACATATTTGGGTGATTATTCTTATGTAAATTATTGAGGACCAAATAGCCAGTGACTGTATTTTGGTATCTAATCTGCATATTTATTTAGAAATCTTAATATTCTGTATGTGACATGATGCTGGTTGTTTTACCAAGAAAAATTCATACATAGCAAGATGACTATGTTCTAAGAACCAGCAATTTACACAGCATTTATGTTGATAATATATCTATATGAGAATTAAAAAAGCAAAATAGCAATCTTAAAACTTATTAATATATTCTAATATTTATTGTGTAGCAGTTCAAAAAGAGGTAACATGGCATCTTGGATAAGCAACCACCATGAGTCAAATAAGAGCTAAATATTAAGTCCTAACTGTAAAAATTTAGCCATGTGAAAATGGGCAAGTCATTTAACTTATTAGGGCCCTATGTAACTTAGTGATTCAGAGTATGTGCTGATATACATTGGCAGAGAGAGAAATCATAGCTTTGATTTTTAAAAAATTTTATTCAGAGTTGCACATCTAAGACCAAATTAAATACTATGTTTACATGGCTAGACTGCTTAGGTGCAGCCATCACAACTTGCCAGTTGATGACAGTAAAATCAGGGAAGTGATAAAATCTTAGCTGGATTTGTCATCAGTCAATAAACATTTGAGTGCTAGGGACATAAAAAAAGACAAAATAAAGCCCCTGTCTGTAATGAACTCAAAATCCAGTGAATTTTGTAAAATAATAATTAAAGAATTACCACAGGCTTTCAAGAAAGTAAAAATTACCAAAGAATGCATACATGTAATTTATTAGTAATGATAATCATAGCAAAAATAAAAAGAATAGGTACATTTATATAGCATCTACTTTGTATCAGATACTGTGCTAAGCACTTTCCAAATTACTCTTTTCAACAATTACATAAGGTAGATGCTATTTTTAATCCCTATTTTAATAAACTTAAGGAAATTGAGACAAACATATTAAATGCTTTGCTAAGAATTACCCAGCCAACAAGTGTCTGCAGATAGATTTGAACTCTGGTCTTCCTGATACTGTCCCAGATCTCTATCCAGTCTTCCACCTAGAATCATGAAAAAAAAAATCATGAATCAAGAAAAACCAAAAAAAAGCAAGGGAGTAATCAAGCATTTATTAGGCACTGTGTGCCTAAGTTCTGTGCTGATGATTTACAAATATTGTCTCCTTTGATCTTCACAACAATCCTAAGAAGTCTATGTTCCCCTTTTTACTGGTAGAGAAACTGAAGCATTTAGCAATTATTTTCACCGTAACTAATAAGTGTTTGAATTTAGGTGTTCCTGACCCCTAAACTTTGTGTTCTATCCATAGTAGCTGCCTCTAATAAACAAGATTTAGCCACTTTTCTTGAG
This sequence comes from Sarcophilus harrisii, assembly GCF_902635505.1. Lineage (NCBI taxonomy): Eukaryota > Metazoa > Chordata > Mammalia > Dasyuromorphia > Dasyuridae > Sarcophilus > Sarcophilus harrisii. The sequence continues at coordinate 203,600,203 of NC_045426.1, forward strand.
AGAAGTGAAGATTCCTTTCCTCTAATTTGAAAAATTAGAACATTTGTGTTGTCATGGTAGAAATCGACTTCCCTAATTATAGACTTTTTGTTTTCTGCCACCTATGGGGGGCGGGGAGGGGGGGGCAAGAGGGAAAGGAAATCAAAGAAGCTAGTAGAAATGAATGTGAAGAATATCCCTTTAATAAATCAAGAAGGATTAAATAAATGACTGTCATGAAGAGAAATTGGCTATACATAAAGAAAGCCTTGAAGACTTTAGTTTCTCCGTTGGCTCAAATCTTTAGGCCTATGAATAAGTCCTGTGAGGTACCTGAGGAGATGATTAAAATTCTGAGTAAAGAATATACTACTTAAGTCTGAGGAGGAAACCAGGGTTAAATTAATCAATTCATTTTAGCAAACAACTTATTAAATGTGTACTATAGAGAATTGTGCAAAATTAGAGGAAAATGCAAGGTCATAGCTTTACAACTGTGAATAATGTACAATCAGCGATGGCACAAAAGGATTTTCATTATTTGAAAAACATTTGCATAGATAAAACCAATGCAACTATATAAAGAAGAAACAAAATGAATGTTTACATTTAACATCTTTAATGAAAATTTAATTAATATCCAAAAATCTATGGAGAATGAACACAAATAATGATAATTTATAAAGTACTTTAAGGTTTGCAAAGTGTTTCATATCTTATTTCAGTTGATCCAAAATATCTTTAGTGAAGATGACCAATTTTCAAATAAAGTGCAAACTATCAACAATCATCTTTCTATAACATTATTCAAAAGTCACTATTAACAGAATATAAACTAAAACATATCACTTAATAGAACTGTCATGTAGAACTTTATAGAACTGATAAAGGTGAAAGATACAAAAGTTAGTGTTGAAGGATCTGCACAGAGAATATTAATCCCATGCTGGTAAAACTGATAATTGTGTCAGTTACTCTGGAAAGCAATATAGATTTATGGAAGAAAAGTTAATTGAATTGTTTATCCCTTTGACCTGATGATTCCACAATTTGTTTTGTGCTCAATGGAAGTTACTGAGAGTAATTTTTACTATTAAAAGATATATATATATATGAATGAAACTAAGTGTTCATGATTGAAAATTTGCTGAACATGTTTTGGTATATGAATGGGTTCCAATATACCATAAAGAATGATGAAAATGAAGAATTTAAGAGCAAGTTTTTTTTTTGTTTGTTTGTTTTTGTTTTTGTTTTTTGCATCATAGAACCTTTAAACAATACCATTCCTGAATGAACCTAACAGGACTGAGTGAGGCAAGCTGGAAATTAAAGAAATTGAAAGAAATGAAAAAAACTTAAGGGAACACAAAAGCAGAACGCTCAGGCTACTGAAACTTTACTAATTAATGTATTTCTTTGGTGGGATCTGTAGTCAAATTGTAGTTAAAGGACATGAGGGGTCTCAAATGTGAAAAGTGCTTGCTACTTACTACCATTCCATTTCCTATTTACATGACTTTTTTCCACAATTAGTTGCTTTAAGAATAAGAGCCTTTGTGTAGCCTTATTTACTTGTAGTAAGAAAGTGAATACTGCTATAGAAGAGCTAAAATGATTTAGATGTTCTCATTCATTCAGTAAACATCTATTAAGCACTGATTATGTACCAGGCCCTGTACCAAGCACAGGGGATACAAAAAAAAAAAAAAAAAGATAATCCCTACTCTCAAGTAGTGTAAAATCTAATAGGGAATATAGCAAATATATAGAAAGTAAGCCATATATAGGATAAATAGAAAGGTATATTATATTTCCTGTAGGCAATGGTTTTTATTTGGAACTTGAAGCCTAGGAGGTCAATAATCTGAGTGGACGAAGGAGAGCATTACAGATTTAGAGATTACAAATCTCAGATTTACAGAGAGAATAAGGGAAAGCCTTTTTGAGGACACATTTTGTCCATGTGTGAGAGAGATAGATGCTAGTTACAATTGCAGATCCATGAGAAAGTATACTGCTTATTGTTCTTCGGGTACTAAATAACATGATGCTACCTCTGATATGAGAGGAGTTCAGGGGAAAAAAAAAAGATAAATATAGAAACTTTATAGAGTATGTGATACTTGAACTGGGATTTGAAGAATAGTTAAGATCTGGGGAGAGAAGGGGAAGAAATTATTACAAATAGAAACAGGGAAGTAGATAGGCCAGGCCAGCCTGAACAAATCCATGAGCAGAAATAATTATGTTTTCATTGGTGAAGAAATTAACCTGATAAAAGTAAATGGAATAATAATTTAAAAATTGCATAGGTAGAATTAAACCCAAGTTTTGAAAACAAAGTTTGCATTTGATATGAGGGGGAGGAAGGAACATTATAGTGTCAAGGCAGGAAAGTAACATGTTAAAAGCACTGTTTCATAACACAGCTAAAATTGGAAGAGTATCAGGTAAGGGGGGGGGGGACTTTTTGCAGCAAGTTTTTCTGGTTTCTAAGATATATAGGGAACTATTTGATATTTCTAAGAATAAAAGTCATTCCCTATTTGATAGTCAAATAATATAAATAGGCAGTTTTCGGAGATTGGTTCCTTGATAGGAACCTATTGGTTCCTATCAATAGCCATATGGGGAAAAAAATGTTCCAAATTACTAGGAATTAAAGAAATTCAACTTTTAAAAAATCTGAGTTTCTGTCTTATATGCCTTAAATTGGTAAAGCTGACAAAAAAGGGAAAAAGCAAAAAACTTCATGGCTTGGAGGTCTCATGGGAAGCCAGATAATATACTGTTAGTGGAACCATGAACTAGTCCAGCTTTTCTGGAGATTGGTTTGGCCCTATCCACCCCATTCCTATCCTCACTACCCCAAAAACCAACTCTTAAACTGTATACTCTTTGACATAGCAATATCATCACTAAGTTTATATACTCCACAGAGGTCCAAGCAAGGAAAAGGATCTATATAAACAAATATATTTGAAATACATATATCTTTTTGTGATGGCAAAGAGTTGGAAACTGAGAGGATAACCATCAGTTGGAGAATGGTTGAATGTGTTATGGTGTATGCATATGATGCAAAAATATCATGCTATAAAAAAGGGATATTTTCAGAAAAAAACCTGAGAAGACATCTAAACTAATACAGAATGAAATGAACAGAACCAGGAGACCAATTTATGTAATAACAAGAAGACTGTAAAGAGAGACAATTTTGAAAGACTTAAGGTTTCTGATCAACACAATGACCAACCATAACTCCAGAGGACTCAGGATGAAACAAGATATCTACCTACTTCCTGTTAAAGAAGTAATGGGCTTAGAGTATAGGTTGAGACATAATTCCTTTTAGTCATGGGTCAGTATAGGAATTTGTTTTCCTTGACTTACAGATATTACTAACAAAGGTTTTGTTTTTCTTGCTTTCTCAGCAGAGATGGAGGAAAGGAGGTAGGAGAAAGGGAAGGCAGATGTTTATGAAAATGAAATTTAATTTAATTTAAGAAAGAGTAAAATGAAGGAAATGAAATAGATGACCTCATTTGAAAAAAACCCCACTGTTTTAGGAAAGTTAGTCTGATGTGCTATTTTATTTATTGGTTTGAAGTTGATTGAAATTAATATTAAAGAACACTTCAGAGGTGGTTATAATATGTAGAGATATTAAGTTCAACAAACATTTATAAAAGATTTTTATATCTCTTGTAAACATTATGAACCATATTATGTTAAAGTATTTGTCCAAAAGGTATTATTCCCAGTCTTTCCTCAGTGTGCCTGTATATCAGCTGTAGAATTTAATTTTAATTAATTTTAATTTTTAAAATATATTTTATTCATTCATTTATTTATTTATTTTATTGCACATTGCTTTTATGAATCATGTTGGGAAAGAAAAATCAGAATAAAAGGGAAAAACCAAGGAAAGGATAAAAAAAATAAGAAAAAATAAGTGAAAATAGCACGTATTGATTTACATTCAATCTTCAGAGTTCTTTTTTCTGGATCTAGATGGTATTTTCTGTTCAAAGTCTATTGGGATTGCTTTGGCTCCTTGAACCACTGAGGAGATCCAAGTTTTTCAGTTGATCAATCACACATTCTTACTGTTATTATGTGTACATATATTCCTGGTTCTGCTTGTTTCATTCAGTATCAGTTTGTGTAAATCTTTCCAGGCCTTTCTAAAATCTAGCTGTAGATTAATAAGAAAAAGGTTTGCCAAACTAAGAACAAATAGCTTTGCTAGTCCCCTGCCTAAAGACTAGACCTAGTTATATTATTAATCCCCACCACCACCACCATCAAAAAAAAAAAAAGTATAAGTTTTATCCAGGATAGACCAAACTAGGAAATGGAAAAAGGGTTAGAAAAGAACCATTATTATCAAGGTGTTTTTTTTTTTTTAACCTGCTATTTATTCATCCTTATTGTAGGAATTATTTGAAACTTTAAGGCAAGAAGGGAGTTTTGGGACTAGGAATTCTGGGGAATACCAGATTCATTTACCAAACTAATCTGCTAAATGCATTTGAATTTGGATCACCTGGAGTCTAGCCTGATTCCCAAAGCTGTAGGGTTTCTAAATTTTTATTTTAGCACATTTTAGGGGATTTATTGGTACCTTTTACTTTAAAAAAAAAAAAAAAACTACTTTTTTAATCACAATGGTTTCCAGTATATGTTGTCTCCTTTCCCTTTATCTCTCCTCTCCCCTACCTTCTGCCCTTGAATCCAAACCCAGGGACTTCATTTGACATATAAGAAAGTTATAGAAACCAACAGAAACAAGATTAAAAGGGAAATACAAAGCTGGGAAAAAATCTTTACAGCCAGTATGTCTGATAAAGGCTCATTTCTAAAATATATAGAGCCTCAGTCTCCAGTTGATAAATGGTCAAAGGATATGAAGAGACAATTTTCATATAATGAAATTAAAACCATTTATAATTATATGGAAAAAATGCTTTAAATCACTATTGCTTAGAGAAATGCAAGTTAACAACTCTGAGTTACCACCTCACACCTCTCAGATTGGCTAAGATGACAGGAAAAGATAATGACAAATGTTGGAGGGGATGAGGGAAAACTAGGGAACTAATGCATCGTTGGTGGAGTTGTAAAATAATCCAACTATTCTGGAGAGCAGTCTGGAACTCTGCCCGAAGAGCTATAAAATTGTGCATACCCTTTGACCCATCAGTTCCATTACTAGGTCTGTATTCCAAGGAAATCATAAAACAGGGAAAAGGACCCACCTGTACGAAAATATTTGTAGCAGCTCTTTTTGTGGTAGCAAAGAATTGGAAAAGGAGTGGGTGCCTATAAATTGGAGAATGGTTAAATGAGTTATGATCCATGAAGGTAATGGAATAATGTTACCTTCATGTTCTTCATTAATTCATAAAAATGATGAGCAGGTTAATTATAGGAAAACCTGGAAAGATTTACATGAGCTGATGCTGAGAGAAACAGGCAGAACCAGGAACACATTTTACACAGTAACAGCAAGAATGTGCGATGATCAACTATGAAATGCTGGGTTTTTCTCAGTAGCTCCGAAGCAATCCAAAGTGATCCAATGCAATCCCAATAGACTTGTGGACAGAAAATGCCATCTATATCCAGAAAAAGAACTAAGGAGACTGAAGATAAATCAACACGTGCCATGTTCATTTCATTTTTTTTTCTATTTTTTATCTCTCCCATAGTTTTTCCCTTTTGCTCTAATTTTTTCTCTCCTAACAAAATTTCACAAAACAATGTGTATTAAAAATAAATAAATCTTTAAAAAGTAAAAAAAAAAAGTTATGGCTAGAAGTGGTTTGTGTGAAAAATATCTGGTGATTTTAATGAATTACATGCTTATTATGAGTTAAAAGTGTCCTATAGCAGCCAAAAAAGTGATGTTAGGCTTTCATAAGATCATGAAGAGACATGGTATTCAGGAACAGAGAGATAATAGTTCTCCTATACATGTAGTATATAAATCTACAAATGACTTTATTTAGATCACATATGGAATAGTGTTCAGTACTAGGCACCATGTTTTAGGTGGTGGTTAAAGAGGTTCACAGGATGACTACTGAATGGCTTTAATTTAAGCCATTAAAAATGGCTTTGTCATACTACATGAAGATCATTTGAAGGAATTGGGGATAATAAATCTGGAAAAAGAAAGTTCAGAGGGGGAAATCAATAATTGTCTTAAAGACCTGTCACTTCTAAAAAAGAGTTAAACTTGTCCCAGTTGTCTTGGTCACAGAGAGCAGAAATAGGAATGATGTAGAGATATCAAATTCCTGTGCCAAATGCCAAAGAGACAAATTCCTAAAAACTAGATACATCCAAAAGCATAAGGAATTGTCTTCCAAAGAACGTGGGGAAAATATGGTTAGACATTGTCTTAATGTGATTTGAGTGACATTTAGAATTCCAAAATTCAGATCTCCCTAATATGACATTTATGTTGTCAAGGCAAAAGCCTGAGGGACACTTAGTCAGGGCGCAGACCATGATAATAGCTTTGGTGGAGAAAAGGATAGAGGTAGAAGATCCTACAATAAGAGATTGGGATTTTCATTACAGCTCTTGTTTTCTTTTTCACCAAAGCTGAAGCCTACTATGTGCTAGAAAATATGTTGTTGCAGGGCTTAAAAAGACAAAACAGAACCAGTTTCTTCCCTCATGACAGTTAATTAGGTTGGAAGTTTTGAGTATTTAAAAGAGGAAGACATGGAAGATGTCATGGAGATAGAATTGGCAAGGTTATTCTGTTGAGGGAAGAAGAGGGGCAAATCAAGGATGACTAGATTTGGAAACCTGGGTGAGTCTTTATAGAAATAGAGAAGTTTGGAGGAGGAATGTATTTAATTGAGGTAATGAGTTCTATTTTGCATATGTTGAGCCATTTAATAAGTCAATTTTGATGTGGAACTGGATTTTAGGAGAAAGATCAGAGCTGGAGATAAAAATCTGAGAGTCATCTTCATGGAAATAATGATTAAACCCATAGCAAGTGTTAAGATCACCTAAAAAAGAAAGTATATCAAGAGAAATGAACACCTTTCATTGTAATGAGAGGATGGGATGAAGAATACATGTAAACAGGTTGGTCTTGCAAAAGGAAAGCCAGCCTTTCTAGATCCCTAAAAGTTACCCTTTAATTCATTCTCATATTTATCCTTGCATCTTTAGAATGCCTCTCCTCTACATCTTTCAGGGCTCAGTTTTGGGATCAGAGCCTGCCTCAGAAGAATGTTAATTCCTTAGAGTGAAGGGAAAGTGTTATTTTTCATTTCTAATTGGATTACTAGCAACTAGCAAGTACCTTCCACATAATAAGCATTTTTAAAAAATGCTCATTATACTGAAATGAATTAAATACTGTATTCTTACAGTTACACTTCTATCTGTCTTTTTTCCTTCTTTATTTTTATATTTTATTTAAAGGTTGTCAGAATTCAGTGGGTGGGAATATGGAATATATATTTTGCTATTTGAATATGTTTCTTGAATAATCCCTGAGGAAAAAAAGGACTCACCAATAGTGAGAAAAGTAACATTTTTGCTGCTTAAGCGTAAAATGTAAGGTGAACCATAGAAATCCTTCAGTTTATAGGTTAAGTGTTGGGAGGGGAGATATTTCAAAGTCCTTAGAAACCAACAGAATTTTTTTTTAAATTTCCATCTTGTTAATCATGATGATTACATTCAACCACTTTCATAAAATTTTATGCTATTCATTATTCAGGGCAGCTAATTACTTTAGAATGTTTATTAATCTACAAAATGCAAGTGATATGTAACTATTGAGCTATTAATATTGTACACATACAATATGTGTCATTATTTGAAAATAATTTGATGAGTCCCCTGAATATTCTATGCAAAAATTATGGTTCTTTCCACAGAAACATGGCTTCAATTGTCATTCTCAAGTTCCCATGATTCATTTAAAGGTTTTTAATAATAAGTATTCAAAATGGGCTGTCTGGAAGCTCTCTTTTTCTTCATTACTTTTTTATTTTATTTTACTTTTTTATTACTGGTAATGTCTGCCTGCAGTAATTCATGTTTTGAAGTCCTCTTTAATTTTGTTCATTTGTCCCAGTCTCTGTAGTACTCACTCAAAAACATTCATTTATATTGATTTATATGTACAAGTGAGAGCCCTACAGGTTTGGTTAATCATAATTAACACAGTGACACAGTACGCTGCTGTGACTACTTAATATGTTACAGCTGTCAAATGTGTGATGATTCAAAGTAGAAAGAACTATCAACACAGAACTAAATCACTGTTAAAGGTGCAAAAGTTTAAGCTATGAGTAATACAAGACTATATACACCTTCTAGTCTACCACTTCTTGCTGCCTCCTAATTCTAGCCTTCTTGGGTAAGTGGAACCCAAAGTTACATTGGCTACATGGGCTTTGTGCCTTCTTTCTCTTGCTAGGTGTAGCCTGCCAATAACTATCTGATTTCTGTGACTCCCATATCCAACTAGCCCAAATCTCTAGCTTCCTTTGGGAAGCTGAGTGACACCTTCCACTCAATGATGAGCATTTTCACACATGGTCATACTCTTCAGATCCCAGGAATTCTGAAGGCTTATAAGGAATCATCCAAACTTCTTTCTCCACTCCCATCTCCCAATCTGTTCCATCTGAAAGTATTCATCAAATGTGTCTGCTCCTTAAGCAACAAACTTCCTTTATCCCAAATCTTTTCTTCTCCCATTATTTATATCAACTACCTTTTATGGAAACCCGGATTCCTGAGGACACAGCTTCTCTGGCCACCCTTTTGCGTACTGGGTGCACCTTCATTTAGTTCCCTTTAACTCACCAATCAAGGCAGGGGACTTGGAATATTTTTTGTTCCTCATTGCCCAAAGATAACTCCTCTACTCATTCAAGTGATCCACTTTCATCCTCTTTCCTCCATCACATTATCCATCTCTGTCATTCTTACTGTATTATTTGCTTTTAGTATTTCCCTGGCTACTGGCTCATTTCCTACTGCCTACAGCATACCCATGTTTTCCCCCCAAAATCCTCACTTAGTTCTATTTGTCTTCTGCCCTCTGTGGCTAAACTCCTTGAAAAGTCGGTCTTTATATAATAGAGGTCTCTTTTTCTTCTCTCACTTTTTTCTTTATAATCTCATTCTTTATGCCTAGATCATGAACCCATTTTGACCTTATCTTGGGGTATGGTGTTAAGTGTGAGTCAATGCCTAATTTCTGCCATACTAATTTCCAATTTCCCCAGCAATTTTTGTCAAATAGTGAGTTCTTATCCCAAAAACTGGGGTCTGGGGTTTGTCAAACACTAGATTATTAAAGTTATTGGCTGTTTTGTCCTTTGAACCTAACCTATTCCATTGATAAGCTAATCTGTTTCTTAGCCAATACCAAATGGTTTTGGTAACTGCTGCTTTATAATATAATTTTAGATCTGGTACAGCTAGGCCACCTTCATTTGATTTTTTTTCATTAATTCCCTTGAAATTCTTGATCTTTTGTTTTTCCATATGAACTTTGTTGTTATTTTTTCTAGGTCATTAAAATAGTTTTTTGGGCTTCTGATTGGTATAGTGCTAAATAAATAGATTAGTTTAGGTAGTATCGTCATCTTTATTATACTTGCTCGCCCAATCCAAGAGCATTTAATATTTTTCCAGTTGGTTAGATGAGACTTAATTTGTGTGGAAAGTGTTTTATAGTTTTGCTCATAAAGTTTCTGATTTTCCCTTGGCAGATAGATTCCTAAATATTTTATACTATCAGTAGTTACTTTGAATGGAATTTCTCTTTGTAACACTGACTTTTGGATTTTGTTAGTGATATCTAAGAAGGCTGATGACTTATGTCTCACTTTTTTCTTAATCCCTTATTATCTGCCTCTGACTTCACCATTCCACCAAAACTATTCTCTCCAAAGTTTGATCTCTAGGTTTGCCAAAGCCAATGGCTTTTTCAAAATCCTTATTGTCTCTGTAGCCTTTACTACTGTGAATCACCCTTTCCTTGTTGATATTCTTTTCTTTAGGTTTTTGCAGTACCATTCTGTCATAATTTTCCTATTGATCTGACCACTCTTTCTCAGTTTCCTTCATTGGGTCCTTATTCAAATCAAGCCCTCTCATAAGGTGTCCCCAGCGTTCTGTTCTAGGTCTTCTTTTTGTCTTCCTCTATACTACTTTTACTTGATCTCATAAGCTCCCATGGATTTGCTAATCACTCTCCAACTATCTATTCTTCTCCAACTTTTCTGCTGACCTATAGTCTCTCATATCCAATGTCTTCCAGTTATTTGAGATTGGATTTGTAGCAAACATCTTAAGTTCAGCATGTCCAAAATGGAATTCCTTGTCTTTCCTCCTAAATCATCCCCTCTACTAACTTCCTTTTATTGTGAAGGGCAATATTATTCTCCCATTCCCCCAGGTTTACAACTTAAGTGTCAGCCTTAATTCCTGATTCTCTCATAGCCCCTGTAACCAATTTATAACCAAGGCTTATTGATTTCTCCTTTACTATGGTAAGCACTATTTCTTTTCTATTTTTGCGTATTTATTCAATTAATTCTGTCCTCTGCCCCAGAGATTCCTCCCTTTAATTGAAGAGATTATCCCAGAAATGCCATTCAAAGAAGGTGCCCAGGATGGCAAACTCTTCTCCTCTCAATCCATACTCCTCCTTTACTACATCTCTCAAATTTGTCCACTTCTCCTCTATGACACTTCTACTACACTGGGGCAGGTCTTCATCATCATAGCTAAGCTATCTCAATAGTCTATTGATGGATTTTCTTTGTCTTTCCCTGCTCCAATCTACCCTCCATTTGGCCAATAAAATGATTTTCCTATATCATGTCACCTCCTTACCCTCTAGAAACTTTCTGTCATTTCCAAGATTAAATAAAAAATACTTTGTTTAGCATATAGTCTAGCCCCCTCCTCCAATCTTCTTACTCTTTGCCACATATCTTTGCCACATATTCAGTGTAGTGACACTGGCCTCCTTGCTACTCTACAAACAAGATATTCTCATCTCTCAAATCCAGGCTTTTTTTTTTTTTTTTTTTTTTCCTGGTTGTCCCAGAATGTTCTCCCTCCTTGTAATTCATCTCTATGTACTGGCTTCTCTGGCTTCCTTCAAGTTCCAGCTAAAATCCTATCTTGTGAAGAGAGAATTTCCCAAATCTTCTTAGTTCTAGTTATTACAATATTGTGAGTATAAATACCTGTGAAAGACTTAAACAACTCTGATCAAGATATGATACAAGACAGTTCCAAAGGATCCATGATAAAAAATGCTTTGCACCTCTAGAGAGAGAACTGATAAATCCTGAATGCAGACTGAAGCTTACTTTTAAACTATTTTTATTGTTTTATTTTGATTATGTTTTATGCAACACAGTGCATGTTTTGCATGACTTAACATGCATAATCAATATTAGATTGCTTGCCTTCTTAAGGAAGGAGGAGAGATGGGAGTGACTGAGAAGAGTTAGAACTCAAAATTTTAAAAAGTGACTGTTAAAGATTTCTAGAGGAGTATGGATTGAGAGGAGAAGAGTTTGCCATCCTGGGCACCTTCTTTGAATGGCATTTCTGGGATAATCTCTTCAATTAAAGGGAGGAATCTCTGGGGCAGAGGACAGAATTAATTGAATAAATACGCAAAAATAGAAAAGAAATAGTGCTTAACATAGTTCTAAATAAAGTACTAAAGCAATACCATTTATTCTTTCCCCACAACATTACTACTTTAGATTCATTTTGTCCAAAACTGAGGTCTTCAAACTGTGTGCTGGAGTAACCCAGGGCAGTATTGCAGAATAAATCATAGGGGAAACGTGATCCATTTTAACTTTTCATGTCTGTTGGACATTAAGAACTACCAGCTTAAGATAAGTGTCAACATTAGGTTGCACTACTTTCCTTTCAATAAAGTTCTCTACTGTTCAAGATATGGGTTGTTTTTTTGTTTGTTTGTTTTTGCTTTTTTTTTTTTTTTCAATAGCTTCTTGAACTTTTTTGTAATATATCTTTCTGAAGCTGGGTTTCTTATGGTTACTGTAACAAAAACACAATATCACTCCAAAATCAATAAGTCAGTGTTCAGTGAGATACCAGGGTTTTACAGTTAGTTGTTCCTTCTGTCCTAAGGGTTAGGGGGGCAGTACATGATCTTGAAAATCCATATAAAATTTTTTTGGTCTTCCCTTCATACTGGAGAAGAAGTCTGAATTTTTTTAATGGGATGTTTGCAATATCTTTCTATAAAACTTGAATTAATATTACATAATGTTACAATATACTTTTTGCATTTCTGAACCTTTTCTGTGTCATTTGCCAACTTTTGTGTATTGTCTGCAGTTTTCACAAAACTCCCCCCAAACTTATTATGCCAACTGGACATATATTGAAATCGCAATGGGATGAAAAAGCCACAATGTGGAAGGGATAACTGCAGTGCCCAATAGTTACACATATCTTATCAGTATATAATTGTGGTTATTTAATAATAAAGTAAAAAATTTTATTTTTCTTTGAATTTGTGTGTATTATTTTTCAAATGGCTAAGTTGTTAAATAAGTTAACATATAAATACTTAAGTTGTTTTGATTTTACTACTTATGAAATTGAACTATTAGATATTTCTAACTAAGAAATTTTCTGAGACATTACAAACATACTGAAGCAAGAAAGTTTGAGAACCTCTGCTCTAAAGATTGGAGACTAGATTAGTGAATTTATTGACAAATGGTAGCTCCATGATGAGGAAACTATCTCTACCCATGCAAGTTGGCATTTTCCTTACCACTTAAAGTCTTAAGGCATCATGTAAGACACTAAAAGTTTAAGTGACTTGCCCAGGATAACATAACTGGTTTTTGATACTGGCAGTTCTTTAACTCAGGTCTTGCTGGTTAAAAGATCAGCTCTCTCAACAGTGCTTATTTTACTAATATATTTGCATATTGTGTATGTGATAGTTGAGGGCAAAGATTACTTTTATATCCTCAGTGCATGGCATATATATATGGCATATCACAGTGCATGGCACTTTATTAAGAACTTTATGTTTGTTTGCTGAGCCTACACTAAAACAGATCATTATTTTTTTTTAGTTTTATTTTACATTTGTAACTGTGCTAAATGGTTTTATAGACTCTCATTAAAAATGTGAGTATAATATAATGACTTTTTTAATAGGCAGAATTGTAGCTTTTGTGAAAATGAGGAGTCATTTTATTTTATTTTTTTTTTATATTTCCCTAAAACTAGCAAAGTTTTCTGTATTTGGCTTAATGCTTAATCAATGTTTGTGAATGAAAGTGACCTGAACTTTTAAAAAAATCAAATGAGTCTTCTATCCTTCCAAATAGATATCTCAGAAGATGATAGTCTCATTCATTACTTCATATTTAGATAGTAGAGTTATGTACATATTAGGGAGTATTTAAATTTTTCTTTACCAATAAAAGAAGCATTTGGCTAGATGAGCTTCTCTTAGTCTCATTCATCTCTAATTTATGAATCTTAATGTAACATAAACTATAATAAAGGAAAAGATAAGTGATAGCAAACTTAAAATTAAGGAATTTTTGTTGGTTTGATAAGCAGAGATTTTTAGGGAAAGAATAATATATTTCTTTCATTGCCTTTGTGGTTTTACTTATTGAATACTTTTTTTTCTCTGATGGTATAAAGATATTCCCCTTATTTTCATATTTTATATGGTTATTTCATTCATATGGTCCTTTTATGTTAATTCTTGAAATTAAGTTATTGAGCTTCATCTAATTTTTTATTTACTATAATTTACTTAGTCTTGCCATGTATTTAAAAAGTATTATGCATTTAAAGCAATTTTGGTTTAATATTTAAAACCTAACGAATTATGATAGTCCTTTTTACTATAAATATATGTAGCTATGAATATATACTGAAGAAGTATGTTTTCTGAAAATACATTTTTTGGAAAATTTTTCTTACTAGTTGAATGACTTGTCATCTAGTTTCCAAGAAAAGGTCAAAATGTACATTGGATCTAGGGAATTTAACCAGATTTGCTAAAATCTTATAGGAAAGAAAAAAATAGATCTCCTTTAGGCATGCAGTCTGACTCTTTTCCTTTTCAGTTCCTCTGGGCATCACATTAGATTGGTTTCCCTGATGTGGTCATGCCCTATATTCCTGCTGAGTTTGATTGTGGTCCCATACTTCATTCTCAAGAAATGCTGCCCAAAGGCGCACATGCACAAAGGTATACCAACAAAATTACCACAGGAGGCCTCAATGGCCTGAGGCAGGTGAGGCCCAGAGAAAATATGAAACATACAGAATTTATTAAAAGGCAAGTCTCCACCCCAAAAACTATGATATGGAATTCCATTATGAAAATAATTCCAGATGGACTGATCCAAAAATGATCTTTTAATTTTTATATACTATGTGGAAGAATTGCTGTTATATTTCTTCCCAAATATAGTTTAACAAGATTCATATATATTATGATTTTCAGGTATACTTAATATGGTTTATATATACCTATTTGCATTCAGTATTTATATTACTTTATTTTAAATTCTCATTTTCGTAGTGCCTAATACAATATTCTATCTATAGCAAATATCCATTAAATGTTGTTTGTTTGTTTTTGTTTTTTTTCTTTTTTTGATAAATAGAAACCACTGAACTCCTCAAATCAGAAGTACAGAATTTGTTCAAATCAAAAGAGCAAACATTTATGAAATGGCTATTATGTGTAAGGCACCCCACATAAATAATCAGTTGCCAGATTTTGTTTCTTCTTCACATTGTTCATATCCATCCTCTTCTTTCCATTAAAATGACTTACCACCTCTTCTAAATGGATTATTGTATAATCCTACTAACTAGCTTCCTTGTCTGAGGCCTGTCACTATGGTCCATCCTCTCCAAACAATTGCCAAGGTGGTTTTCCTAAACCACTTGTCAGATTATATCACCTGGCTACTCAGTAATTAACTTCACTGTCTCCCTGTTACATTTAGAATCAAATATAAACTTATCTGGTGTTTAAACCACAAACCTATTTTTTTAGCCTTACACTTCTATTGTCTTATTCTTCCATATGTGGTGAAGTCCTAGCTTATGTGCTTCATTCAGCAAAACAGCCTGCATGGAACATATTCACTTACATGCAGTTATATACTAAAACTCTCTATAAGTCAATTGCATGCTGAATTATCATTTGGCTGATGTGGCTGCTATTTCTAGTCTTGTTTTCTCAAGTATCTTGTACTTGGTCAGTATTTATGTACATTTGAATTCTTGATGTACCTTGTAAGGCAGTCACATGAATAATTTTTGTTATGAATTCAGCAGGTAAATTTTTAAATTTCAAGGATGAAACTTTACTCTTCCAATTTGAAAAGTGTGTTATTAATTATATTGGCTGTAAAATAGGTGTAGTTGTTTCAGTTGTGCTATATCACTTTCATTATGCTACAAAATAGTTAGATAAAGCTAATCACATGCAGCTTATTGCTCCCATAATTTGCATGGAGAGAATAAGATAATTCAACAGATCTATATCTCTGTTTATAAATATATCATAGATCGCCTTCAAGTTAAAGCATCAGCTATACAAATGTGTCATAGTTGTGAGCACAGGTGAAATTCCTGAGAATGTAACCCAAATTAGATCAAAATGTAATTGGGAAATGTTTAATAAAATAAAAATAAAACAAATAAAATCCACTGATAATGTTAATTTTCTAAGTCAATATGTTGCCAGCAGTACAGTCTGTTTCCAAGTTTGATACCATTGTAATATAATATTCAAATCTACTGTACATTATAAGATCTATTCAAATATAGTGAATAATATTCATTGTGACTGAGGTAGAAATGAAAAGGTACAAATCGTAGGATTTGAGCATATAAATAAATGGAAAGCAAGAAGATTTGAGGAGTAATGAACATGTCAGTGATGGATAAAAGAATTCAAAATTTGAGTTTTACCTAAGAGACAAAAAATTATCTTTCATATAAGTATATTATTATTCATTAACTAGGAAAATGCTTAGAAAAGAAACTCTTACTCTTAGAAAAAATTCCACCAAAATAGTTAAAATTTTGACGTTATTAAAATAAAAAAGTTGGGTTACTTAGAAATAAAGTGAAAAACTCCCTTAAGTAGAACAATACCAGAATAAATGAAACTGCCATGTATGTGGATATTGAAATTCACAGTGTACTAAAGAAGAAAGAAAATGTTATATGAGTTTGATATAAACACAGTTAAATTGTCCAGCATTATAGTCATTCACTAAGTATAAAATGTAGCTTTATGTTCATGGTTACAATAATATGCTCTGAGAAAGATGATGGAAAACAGTTTGCTTTTGATAATCCCCTTATTATTATAGGATAGTACCATTACAAATCTCTTAATCCTTTAAGAAGAAATGCTTACTCTGAAGAGGTTTACTGTATTTTTCATTTAATAAAATATGTTCCAGAAATTAAGAGTTTTGCAGTTTTCTCTATCTGGTCTTTCTCCATGGTTGCAAGTTGCTATTTTTTAGAGAGGTTCATTTTTACTAAGAGAGCTCCACCTGAAATTCTCTAGGCTTCACAAGAGGAGATGAAGGACTTAAATAGAAAAT
This sequence comes from Sarcophilus harrisii, assembly GCF_902635505.1. Taxonomy (NCBI): domain Eukaryota; kingdom Metazoa; phylum Chordata; class Mammalia; order Dasyuromorphia; family Dasyuridae; genus Sarcophilus; species Sarcophilus harrisii. The sequence goes on from NC_045426.1 coordinate 203,616,861, forward strand.
GTTGATAAGAAGCTTTGGCATACCAAATTTGGGGTGCCATTTAATGATTTTTTTTTTCATTTATTGAAGGTCTGCACACCATTTCTAAGATAATTTTTTTTTTAGCACTAGCAACAATTTTGTACATAGGAAAAAATTTTTATAGCATTTAGTGATACATTAGCAAGAAACTTTTCAAAAACTTACACAAGCATTAGCTATATTTAAAAGAAATTTAATGATTTTAGTAATAAGAAAAGCTAATATTTTTAAAGAAAAAATTGATTTTTATGAAAAGAAAATTTCACATGTCTAAAATAATGCTTAAATTCTATAATTTCAAGCCTTCTACTGTTAAGTATACATTGAATTTCCTAAATCAATACTAATTTTATTTGTGACTTTTATGCATAAATATTTGTAATACTAATTTTAGAGGTTTATTCAGTCATATCTTGATTTTTTAAAATATACTTTCCTATACCTGAAAAAGAGTTGGCTAAATTCAATATTTCTCGCATATATGGTTATAGATGATGGAGTAAAGTAAATTTATGCACAATAACATTTTAGAAAGATTTTTATTCCATTAAACTAAGCTAAATTTTCATGTTATGATATGTACTGAAACAAATATGTGCTGCTAGCTTATTTTTATTTATTAAAAGTAATCTCTTCAGTTAAATATATATCTATATAATACAACAAACATTGACACATTTGCTTTTTTGCTTTTGAAGTACATTCTTATGTAGATGTTTCAGAAAATTTGCAAAAATGTCTTCAGTTGTTATAACTATTATAACACAGTTATCTCTGTGTAAATAGCTTTCATATCTATATATCAAACTTGAACTTTAGTTACTTAATGCTAATTGATATCTGGATTTATAATTAATCAAACTCAGTATGTCCCATCCCTATCCCATACAAAGCTATATTGCTTTCTTTTGTCTGTAAGACAAAATGCAGACTCCTCAGCTTAGTATATAAAGTTCTTTACAGAAATGACCAACAGGATGATTTCAGAAAGGCCTGGAGAGACTTAAACGAACTGATGCTGAGTGAAATGAGCAGGACCAGGAGATCATTATATACTTCAACAACAATACTAGATGATGACCAGTTCTGATGGATCAGGCCATCCTCAGCAATGAGATCAACCAAATCATTTCTAATGGAGCAGTAATGAACTGAACTAGCTATACCCAGAAAAAGAACTCTGGGAGATGACTAAAAACCATTACATTGAATTCCCAATCCCTATATTTATACACACCTGCATTTTTGATTTCCTTCACAAGCTAATTGTACAATAATTCAGAGTCTGATTCTTTTTGTACAGCAAAATAATATTTTGGTCATGTATACTTATTGTGTATCTAAGTTATATTTTAATATATTTAACATCTACTGGTCATCCTGCCATTTAGGGGGGGGGGGGGGTAAGAGGTGAAAAATTGGAACAAGAGGTTTGGCAATTGTTAATGCTGTAAAGTTACCCATGTATATATCCTGTAAATAAAAGGCTATTAAATAAAAAAAAAAAAAAAAAAAAAATAAAGTTCTTTACAATTTGGTTCCTATCTTCCTTTCCAGATTTCATGTTATTTTCCTTCATTCAATCAGTGTTTCAATGTATCAGGCCAAACTAGCCTGATATTTCTTCTTAGGACTCCATATACCATCTTCCCACTTCATGTTCATAAACTATTCCACATGCCTGAAGTAGTATACTCACTCTTTATCTCAGCCTTTCTGAATCCTTGTCCTTTTTTAAAGGTTCAGCTGAGGTGCTGCTTCCTACAAGAACCCTTTCAGGATCCTCTCATTGCTAAACCCTCCTCCTCAAATTGTCTTGATTTTATTTATCGATCAACAAGCTGTTCTAGACCGTGGATACAAATACAAGAGAGATCCTAATAGCTTCCCTGTCCCTTTTCTCTTATGAATGAATATATCTTGCATGTATCTAGCTATTTATATGTTGTTTCCCCCATTAGAATGTGAACTCTATTAGCATTGGGCTTCATAAGTAGCAAGTTCTTAATAAACATTTATTAACTGACTAAATACTCAATATACAAAAATATATTTATGTCAAGTTGAGTATGCCCTGGGACTAAGTAACTGTCTTTTATCACTTGAGGATATCTCTGTGGAGCTAATGAATCCAAGACATTAACTATCAACTACCAAGTTGATCAAGTTGGAAAAGAAATGTTTTAAGCCACTTATTCAAGTGATAAAGGAATCAAGCTTGTCATCAAAATCAAACAGAACAATCCCTGCATGTAGCCTGATAGTAGCTACAGAAGCTGAACCACTACTAAGCTCTATAGCAATTCTTCTACAATCAAAAATGCCATGATAGCCATTTCAAGGTTATTGTTGCATTCTTCAAGATATATTGCCTTATACTTTTGATTTGTACCTGGAATAGTTCTTTGGGCTTTTTTTTCCCTCCTTTAGATACTTTGCATATCTAGCCCTTGGCCCTCTCACAATTATATTTCCCATAATGTAGTTTCCCTCTATATATACTTGACAATATCTGGTTTCTTATCCCATCTTTGTGCTCTTTCCAGCCATTTCTGCTTCTCATCAATATTTTTAGAACTTTGGGGTTTTTTTTCTATTCAAGTGTGGTAAGTCACCTAACTCTGGTGAAACTGGTTGTTACAGTAAACTTTACAGATCTTTTACATTTTTCTTCTATTTGTGTTCTTCCTTTTATTTTTATTCTTAATTGTCTCTGGCATAATTTTGCTTAGTTGTTTCTCTTGCCAAACTTTATTTAAATTGATTTTTATCTTCTTCTGCTTTTCTGTTTTTATAAAACAATACTTTACAGTCTTTGGTTGCCATCCCAGCTTCGAATGTAAGTTAAAAGTTTTGCTAACTAAAGCATTACTGGAGCTCTTCTGGTCTTTCTGTTATGGGGATAGATAGACAATATTCACCATTTATTAACTTTTATATAAAATAAATGTGTGAGAGTCAATATGGTATGATGGATAGGAAGTTGAATCAGAAAGATTTGGGTTCAGGACACAGTTAAGATTTATAAATATAGATAAAGTATCTCTTTTCATCTCTCTATTGACCTATCTTATTTATTTGTATTATGCTACTTTGGACAATCACTTAAGCATTTCTATACCTAAACAGATCTCTTTAAGTTATAGAAAAGGTACTAACTCACAGTGATAGAGGAGTTTTCTTTTCATCTGAGTGTTCCAATGAAATCACCAGTCCAGCTCCTATTCCTACTCTCTTTAAAATTACTCTAATAGGTATTGATTTCTTTTTTGAGGTGCTTTCCCTTTTTTTCTCATTACTTGTAACTTGTTTAAAGAGGTCAGGACTGAGATATAACAATTGTATGTCATCTTTTTTTTTTTTTTTTTCCCCACTATTCTTGCTTTTTCACTAATTGACTGATTATACACAGACAACTAATTTCAGGATAAATAAATATTACAGCCATAAAAAGGTTTGGTTTTTTTTCCGATCATTTTTTTTTCAAAGTTTATTATTGTAAAGTTATTTGGTACTTATCATGACCAGCACTTATCAATTCTTTTCTTGAAGAGAAAGGTATAAAGACCTCTTTGTAATTGACAGATTTTTGTCTTTTCTCATCATGTTTTCCTGAACTGTGTTTTTTTTTCATATTTCTTCTTTCCAGCCTCTATTATTGAATTTCACATTGTATAGTCATTTAATTTGAATAGTCTTACTGAGATCTTCATAAAATTTCTATAATTTTCATCCTTAAGAACCATTGGTAGTCTCTAAGCTGCAATTATTTTCATGATGGGCTTAGTGCAGCTACTTACCATCAGTACTGCAGTGCAAGATGACTAGATATCCTATTTTAAATTTTTTACATATTTACATTTTCAGGGTTTTTATGTTTGGTTTTTTATATTTACAGAATACTTGCTGTTTGTTGAACATGTCTTTAAAAAAGTAAAACAATAGATGTAATAATAATAATAACAATAATATAGAAGATATAATAATAATAATAGAATGACCTCATCTGAAAGTTCAAGCAGCATTTCATATCTTTTGTACCCCCACCTTTTTTAAAAAAAATTCATATTATATTCCCATATATATTCCCACTCCATTGGGAAAAAAAAGAAATTGTAATAGCTATACAGAGTCAAGCACAACAAATTCTTTCAATGACTATACACAAAAAATGTCTCATTTTGTACCTTAAATCCATTACCTCTCTGTAATGTTATAATGAATAGCATGTTTTATCATCAGCTTTCTAGAATCATGAATGGTTATCATATTGATCATAATTGTTATAGCTTTTAAAATTGTTTTTTACAGTGTTGTAAAATTATTCTTCTGGTTTTACTCATTTGATTTTTTTTTTTTTTTTTTTTTAGTTTATATAAGTCCTGATATGTTTTTCCATGTCTTTTTGAAATCACCTATTTCTTAATTTCTTGCAGCACAATTGTATTATATAACACTCAATTGTTGGACATCTTCCTAGTTTTCAGTTTTTTTCCATCATAAAAGAAGCAATTATAAATGGTTTTGTATATAACATTTTGTACAGAGGGTCTTTATCTCTTTCTTTGATTTATTTTTAGTATAGGTCTAGCAGTGTTGAAATAATATTTAAATGCATGACAAAATCAACCCTGCCCATTCCTTTGTTTGCTCCAAAGAGCCATCTGTCAATAAGCTACAACTTCCTTCTTTATTTTGCTTTCATTTATAGTAAGTATATATGAAAGTCCAACAGTATGTCAGTTGGGCAAGGATCTCACCTTTGGAATACCAATAGTCAAGTAAATGTTTATAAATGATGTAAAAACTATTTCACCTTTTATATCATGGCCTCTTTTCCTTCATTTGTGCTACTATCACTACAGAAGTAGAAGGAAGTTAAACAAACTGATAGTCATTTTTTATTTTAATTTGTTTAATGGATTGCCCTGGCCAAAAATGCACGTCACCAAGTGGCCAATTTACTAAACACATTGGGAAGCAGACTCAGGCCATTGTCAGAGCCATAGTGAGATAGTGGCAGAGCTTGTCAGATCTTTGGTGATGTCTTCAGAAATGTGGGGGTCTCTCTGTGACATGATGAAGAATTGGAGCATAATCTTCAGAAATGTTATATGTAAAAAGGGAGTAATGATACTTATACTACCAACCCTAAAGGGTTGATTTAAAGTTCAAATGAAATATTTATTGTTTTACTTTATCTATGAAAATGAAAAATTCACAGCTATTCTGTAACCATGATTTATTTTTAAAATGAACTTTATTGATATCGTTTGTTTTTACATTGTCTGATTTTCTTCCTATATCCCTCTTCTTCCTTTTTCCTACAGAGCCATTCCATATAACAAAGGATTTTTTAAAAGAGAGGAAGAAGACAAAAAAATCAGCAAACCCACATTCCTTTCTATCTTTATCTTAAACATATTTTCTCAGTTTTAGTTCATATATTCACACATGTAACTTGGTTTTTAAGTAAGACAAATTGTCTTATAATTTTTTTAAATCTTGAATTTCCCAGTGCAGTTGTACTTGTATATTGATACTATAATTATTTACTTAGCACTAACCAGTTTTTGGAATCATCCCTATAAAAATGGCCTCTGAACACTGTATTTATTTTACATATACATATATATATATATATATATACTGTATTTATTTATTATAAATTATATTTATATATATAATATGTTATTATTTATATATTATAATAATATAAATATAAAAATTATATTTATTATATGTTATAAATACATATATATTTGACTCCTGTTTATATATTTTATTTACCAAATTTGTCTTCTGATTAATTTTCATCCCATCTCTCATCTGTCAGCCTTTTCACTAGGTTGTCCTATGTGCCTCAATCCTTGAGACATAACTCAATCTTTGCCTTGGCATTTTAGGATCCCAAGCTTCCTCACAGCCCATCCTGAAAATGATGAGGTCTAGATATGGGGTACCTAAATGAAATTAGGGTTTGATTGCGGTCTAGTGACAGGTTCAGGATACAGGGAGTCAAAAAGAGCTCCCCTGCAACCCCTTTGGATTTGGCACAAGGATACAGAGTTAAATGAGGTCTAGTGACGGTGCAAGTCCCTTGCAAAGGAGTTTACAGGCCCGAAAAGCATTGATTAAAAAAAAAAAAAAAAAAGGTTTATTATGGGGTTTGGAAGTAAGGTTAAAGTATAGTTAAGGAAATAGGCGAAGGTACAGATGAGAAGACATCAGAAACAGGATTCCAGTGGACAGAGATCCCTGGCATGCCAGGCGTAAGGCTGTCATGTTTGGAACCTCTCCAAAGGGAGGATTTTAGTTTGGCTCTTTTATAATGAGAGATTTAGCTAACGAGGCCTGTGGGGGGAGTCCCAAGTTGGCTCCTTGCTGGATTTCAATGGGCGCTTGAGCTTACTTGGTGGGGGTTGGGAAATCTGAGCAGATCATTAGAATGGGAGCTGGGACAGCCCAAGTTGGCTCAGATGGGAGCTGGGACAGGCCCGGATATTCTATTGGAATTCAAAGGGACCAGGATTTGTGAATCACAGGTCCTCGCTTACTGGATTGATCAGCTAGGAGGGTTTGGGAATCATAAAGAAAGGAATGAATCAGTTCTTAAAGGGACCACAACCCACATGAAAAGAACATAAGCTCCTTGAAGAAACTGGTCAGGGATGTGGTGTTATGAACACCAAAACATGAGTTGAGGATGAGATAAGGATTTTCTAATACAATGATCAATGATTCCAGAATCAGAAGGAGGGAGAGTTTGTGGAAATACAGAGTTGGGAATAAGGGAGATGGGAGAGAAGTAAAGGATTCTCATCTAAATAGATAATAATTTCATCAGAGAAATTATGAAACAGGATAGTATTCTAAGCCTTCCCTTTCTACTCATTTCTCTTCCGTCTTCTCCTGCTTCTGTTTCTTCTTATACCTCTCTTCCCTCCCTCCTTCTTCCCCTATCTCTCCACATCAGTCTCTGGACATTGCCACCCTTCACTATGCTTAAAAGTTTCAAAACACTCCTCCACCAAACCTTTATCTGATTTGCAAAATGATTTCTCTAAGCTTCACTTTTTTTCATTTCCTTTATCTTGTGTTAGAGATTTCCTAAAATATCCAAAATAACCTGTTAACTAAAATTATGTTAAAGAAGGTTCAGTGGTTCCCATGTTGGCTTAAAACTACAAACCCCCCCTTGTTGTACACTTTAGGCTTTCCACAGTTCATCTCAAATTGTCTTCCCAGATTGATTAAATATTATTCTTCTTAGTGCATTCTTCAATCCATCTCAATTAGCCTTTTTGGTATTCGCTATACACCTTTCATCTTCCCTCTCTGTGACTCTGTACAGGCTGTCACTCATGTAGAATGCTTTCTCTGGCCCAGTTTATAAGTTCTCAGTTAAAGTAGTCTTTCCTAAAAGAAATCTTTCTTTCCTCTTAACACTCCTCCATCTTGAAAATTCATTGTATTTTCAAGGCATTAGCATCAGGCAGTTTTGACTTTGTCTCACCTCTGATTCTGGGCAATTTGTTTTACCTTTCAGTGTCTCAGATAATTCTTTAATACTTTTAAATTGCCAAATAGGTGCTAAGAAATCCATTAAGTAATGCATTGTATGTGTCGGGTTTTTTTTTAAACTTGGTAGTCAGCCTTAAGGTAAGGAAAAATGAGATAAGAGAGCCCAGCATTGAAGCTAAGAACCCAGAAGTCTGGGTTCTAGCTCTATCTCCAGCATATTAACAAGTCACTCAAACCCCTGTAGCTTAATCTGATCTCTAACTAAATTAAGGAGACGGTATCAATTTACTTTGGTAGCCCAGGGATTTCCACTTCTAGTGAAATCACAGGCCTGCATTTTCCATTGTTAGATAAACTAAGGATCAAACCCTTTTTAGGGGCTGCAGCAGTCCACAGATCCACTTCATTGGAAGATAAAGTAATCCAGTGTCACCTTTTTAAAAACAGGATGCTTCTTGAGATTCAGGAATATATACAATTCCTAATTTTGTATACATTTACTTTGAAATGAAATGATTGGCATCAAGGAGAATTGTTTATATTTAGTTGTAATACCCCTAACCAGCACAGGATGGATGACACCCTTTTTACTCTTAGATTTAACTGTTTAGATAATTTTAGGAGTTTAATGCAAGCGCTTAAATGGGTAATTGGATCCAGTGGTCAGTATACTACCTGTGCAGTCTTCCAACTTTTGAAGGAACAGGAAGTAGACAGAATTTATAGCCCCTCTTCCAAGGCTTTTGCTACAACTTTCAGGAGTTTTTAAATAAAACTTGCCTTACTTATTGAGGAAGTTCATTTTGACCAAGAACTCTGTGTCTGAATTGACAGCTTTCACAAGCATACAGAGAGAAAAATCAGGGAGATAATTATTTAATAGGGGAAAAAAAATAGTACCAGAAAGGAACAGAACAACCCTCAAAAAGTTTGCAACCATAAGAAAGAGAATGTAAATGAGGGCCCTTTTTCTCTCTCTGGGTGTTTTTTTTTGTTGTTGTTTTTTGGTCGTCTTTTAGGTTTCTTTCTTTCTTTCTTTCTTTCTTTCTTTCTTTCTTTCTTTCTTTCTTTCTTTCTTTCTTTTTTGAAGTCACTTGCCATTTTGTTCATGAATAACTTCACAAAGGAAATTTGCTTTAGGGTAGATCTAGATTAGGCTCAAAGTCTGTTCATTCTAATGATGTTTTTCCATATGTTCCTTCCCTTCTGAGTCCTATTTGACTACATGGCCTATTTTCATTATAGAAGTACTTCTCCCAACTGGCATAATTTTTGATTGACCTGTCAGTGTATGTGTTTTTATCACCTACATTAGTAGCATTAGGTTTGCTACAAAAATAATATGCTGCGCTGCTGGTCTGGACACTGAGGATTTTTTTGCCCCTGCCATTTGAAATCACTTAAAATTGTTATAGTTTTCATTGGTGTACACCAAGTTAATCAGAGAAAGAGAAAATGGAGTACTTGGGGAGAAACATATATCTGCGTTTTCTCACATATGTAGACCAGAATAAATAAACCATAGTCATTCTCAGGCTACAGAATTCACTGCTCAAGAAATGATGAAATCTACTTATAATGACAGTATGATAAAAAAAAAAAATAGAGCTCATAATTTTGTGATAAATAATATGTATATTTATGTAGGCCAGAAGAGGAGGGAAAAATCATTGAATTCAGTTCTTTAGACTGTCAGCTGATAGTGAAGAATTCTTTTTGTTTACTGAATTGTAAATTTTAATAAGGAGAATTGTCAGGGCATCTTAACATTCCATCAGAGGTATTGGTTACAACTTAAAAACAGCACTAACAAAAAGCAAGAGCTATGGGTTTGATTCATTTTGGACTGAATATTTCTAAGAGTTAATTACACATTTGGAACTAATGTTTTAAAGAATTTCTACTAGTATTGTACTTCTCCCCGTGTGTGTGTGTGTGTGTGTGTGTGTGTGTGTGTGGTTTTTTTTTTTTAGGTAAATATGTTTACTGTTGATTCTGAATGCACTAAAAGTTTTATGAAATTCTTCTCATGAACTCTTATTTGCTACTTGCTGGTTTATCATGGGAGAGAAAGCATATGCAATCTATGAATAATGTTTATATTTCCATTTAAAAATGTATACAGTAGAAAAGCCTCTGCAAGAAAGGTCAAATGGCAGAGCAAGCTGATTCTGTGAACTAGACAATGCTCTATTACAGTTCTGAACTTTGTAAGCAGATATATTTAATATTGATGCCCTCTTCACAGTGAGTACCTAGAAATATTTCCAGTATTTCATTTTCACTAACATTTTAACCACCACTAGAGATTCAATTTTGTATTTGATCTTCAGAAATGCAAAGAAAACTGTCACCCCAAAACAAACCCTACATTCTGAACATTTCAAAAAAAAGTATCATTTTAAAAATTTTATTTAATCTTATGTGTTTTTGCAGATTTGTTTGTATATCAAAGTTTTGTATTCTTGAGGATAGCAAGGAGTTTCTTTTCCAGTACTTTTAGTCAGAATATTGTTTGTAACAGAAAATAATCCTTGGCTATGAAGTCAAATGATAACAAAAGTTTATTACAACTACTCTTACTTTCATCCCTAGCAAGTACAGAAATATTACTATTTTAAAAAGAGAGCTGAACTGGTAACTATAGTTTGGCTAAGTAAATAATATAAATTATGTTGGTAAAGTAATTAAAACAATAGCTAGCATTTATTTAGCATTTTAAGTTTTGCAAAGTATTTTACATGTTAACTCAATGGATCCTCATAGCAATCTTATGAAGTAAGTGCTATAATTTTGTACTTCATGTTTCTAAGATTTGAGTGTTGTCAGGGGGAAATCAGTGTAGTATATGTATTATGGTAGAAAAATAACTGGGGTTGGTGTCAATAAACAAGGTTTAAGCCTCAGCTTTGTCTTTCATTTCACCTCAATAGGCCTCATTTTCACCATCTATAAAATAAACTATTTCCAAATTTCTTCCAAATCTAATTTTTCTATACTAATCTCACCATGACACAGATATGTACAATTGTTTGAATTACAAAAGTTATAAATAAATGTAGATGATATGGTTACAAGGTATTAATTAGATCTTTTTTTCTTCAGTACACTGATTTCTCTAGAGTTCTATACTGTGGAAGCTTAGGAAATTGTTATGTAAATAAAATAACCACAGCTAATGACTAACTTTATCTCTTCCATCATTACTTTGCCTTTTAGACTATTTAGTTTACATATACACACAAAAGGAAACGTATGTTGGCATAGTTATTTATATTTGTGCCAAGAAATTTCTTAACCAAAGGTTTTTATATAAGCATCATATGAAAGATATTAATCCTTTTGTTAAATTGAAAGCCTATTTCCTAAGAGCATTAAGTCATTTCTTTTGATTTTACTAAAGTATAAACATGGGTGGCAGATGATATGGCTAGAGAAAAGAAAAAGAATCCATAATACATAGTTAGCTTGTTAAAATGCAGAAAACACTGCTTCTATAAGGAAGAAAATATATTTTTATTCTTAGCATTTATATGTAAAGTTGTTTCAGTTTTAATTTGACAGTAATACTAGTTTTTAGATATTATATCTAATCTGCTACTTAAAACTTTTCCTTCAGTAGTTTTATAATTAAAATGGGTCTCAGCATCTAAGAAATAATCTGTGCTTTCAGCAAAAATTACTATGAATTTCGTCTTTGGAAACTATACATTTTATCTTACCCAGAAGATATAAAAAAAATATAGTTACTATCTACTATTGAATACTATTGAGTAATATCTACTGGAGAGAAGAGAGAGAGAGAAAAGACATAGAAACAGAAAGAAACACAGAGACAGAGACAGAGACAGAGACAGAGACAGAGAGAGAGAGAGAGAGAGAGAGAGAGAGAGAGAGAGAATGAATATATATGTGTGTGTATTTTTAACATCCATCAATTGGACATCAATAATATATGTCAATAATTAATAATTGCTAGATTCTAAGAATGTTTAACTAATCAAGAACATCCAATACTTTGCTTATTTAGTAACCTGTTCATTCAAATAATTTCATAGCAAGAGAATTTTTAGCATTCATTTTTACAAGATTTTGCGTTCCAGATTTTACTCTCTCTCCTCTCCCCTCTTCTGAAAAGGGTAGGAAATTTGATATAGGTTATATGTGTGCCATCATGTAAAACATTTCCATAGTAGGCACAGTTATGAAAGAAGAAACAAATCAAAAGGGAAAAAAAAAACATGAAAAGGAATAAAGTAAGTAAAAAAGATATGCTTGGATTTGCATTCAGAGTCCATTATTTAGTTCTTTATCTGGATATAAATGTGAATGGTATTTTCCTTCCTGAGTCCTTTGTACTTGTTTTAGATCAAGTATTGTATTTTTGAGAAAACTTGTGTTTTCTTGGTTCTGTTCATTTTACTTTGCATCATCAGTTCATACAAGTCTTTCCAGATTTTTCTGAAATCTACCTGTTCATCATTTCTTATGGCACAATAGTATTCCATTATAATCATATACCACAGCTTGTTCAACCATTCCTGAAATTATGGGCATCCCCTCAGTTTCCACTATGTTGCCACCATTAAAAATGTTGCTATTAATATTTTTGCACATGTAGTTTCTTTTCTCTTTTATGATCTTTTTTCGGATACAAATCTTATTACTGTTATTTCTAAATCAAAGAGTATGGACAGTTTGGTTGCCCTTTGGGCATAGTTACAAATTGCTCTCCAGAATGATTAGATCAGTTCACAACTCTACCAACAGTACATTACTATCCCAATTTTCCCACATCCTTTCCAGTATTTATCATTTTCCTTTTTTGTCATATTATCCAATCTGACAGATCTGAAGTGGTACCTCAGAGTTACTTTAATGTATATTTCTCTAACCAAAAGTGATTTAGAGCACTTCTCCTTATGCCCATAAATAGCTTTGATTAAACTCCCTGTTTATATCCTTTGACATTTATCAATCAGGGAATGGCTTATAGTCTTACAAATTTGACTCAGTTCTCTGTATATTCAAACTATGAGACCTTTATCTGAGACACTATAAAATTTGTTTCCCAGTTTTCAGCTTTCCTTCTAATCTTGGTTGCATTAGTTTTGTTTGTGGAAAAGATTTTTAATTTCATTTAATCAAAATTATCTATTTTACTTTTTGTAGTGCTCTCTTTTGTTTGATCATGAAACTGTAACTCAATTAACTTCTCCTTGAAGAATTTGGATTCTGACGCAGTTAGATGGCACAATGGATAGAGGAAAGGCCCTGGAATTAAGAGAACCTGAGTGTAAATTTGGCCTCAGATTTGACTTAATTTACTAGCTTAACTTACAAGCTGTGTGATCCTAAGCAAGTCACTTAACGCTAACTGTCATGGGAATGGGGGAGAAAAAGAATTTGGATGTATACTACTTGATGCATATATGTTTAATATTGATATATTGCTTCATTGTCTGTGGTATCATTGAGCAAGATGTAGCTTCCTTCCTTCCCTATTTTAATTAGATCTATTTTTGCTTTTGCTTTGTCTGAGATAAGGATTGCTATCCCAGTTTTTCTTCTGCCTTTCCTCCTCTCCTTCCCCTCTTATTTTCTTCCCCTTCTACTTTCCTGTTGATATTCAACTGACTGTGTCTATTATTCCCTCTCTGAGCCAATACTGATGAGAGTAAAGTTCAAGTGATACCCATCACCCACCCTCCCATCTTTCCCTCCAATGTAATAGGGTTTTGTGGCTTTCTTCTTTCTCATCCTTTAATTACATTCCCTCAAATTCACCTTATATCAGTACCCTACTATTAGTGGCACAGTTTTTAAGAATTACAAGTATCATCTTCCCATGTAGGAATAAAATAATTAAACTCCATTGAATCCCTTAGGTTTTGTTTTTCTTTATCCCCTGTTAAGAATTCTCTGGGTTATTGATATTAGAGAACAATATTTTGTTCAAATCTGTTGTTTTCTTATGAAAACATGAAGTCTTTCTATTTCATTGCATGAGCATTTTTCCTCTTGAATATTATGCTAACTTGTGCTAGGTAGGTGATTCTCAGGTGTAGTCCTAGCTCCTTTGCCTTCTGGAACATCATGTAACAAAACCTCTGTTTCTTTAATGTTGAAGCTGTTAATTCCTGTGTAATTCTGATTGAGACTTCATGGTATTTCTTTCTGGCCACTTGCAATATTTTTCTTTGATCTGATAATTCTGAAATTTGGCTATAATGTTGCTTTGAGTTTTTATTTTGGAATTTCTTTTTTGAGATGATTGGCAGATTCTTTCAATAGTTATTTTGTGCTGTGGTTCTAGGATATCGGGGCAGTTTTCCTTGATAATTTCTTTTGATTATAGTTTTTAGGTAGTCCAACAATTCTGACATTGGCTCTGCTGGTTCTGTTTTCCAGGTCACTTGTTTTTCAGTGAAGTATTTTGCATTTTCTTCTACTTTTTCATTCTTTTGAACTTGTTTAATTGATTATTGATATCTCATAGTCTCATTAGCTTCCACTTGCATTAGTCTAACTTTTAAAGAGTTGTTTTCCTCAGCTAGTTCTTTGTACTCCCTCTTTAATTCAGCCAACTGTACTTTTTAAAGAATTGTTTTCGTCAGTGAATTTTTGTGTCCTCTGGACAACTGGGGTTGGCCAATTCTATTTTTTAAGCATTTATTTTCTTTTTCTTTTTCCAATAATTCTCTTCTCTTTTCATAATTCTAAGAAGAAAAGAAGAATTATTGCATCACTCTCATTTCTTTTCCCAGGTTTTTTTTTTTTTCCTACCTCTCTTTTATGATTGTTAAGCTCTTTTTTTGAGCTCATCCATGAGTTCTTTTTGTGCTTCAAACCACTTCTCATTTTTCTGAGCGGTTTTTGCCTTTGTATTTTGGCATTATTGTCCTTTTCCAAGTTTCTGTCTTGATATTTCCTATCACCATAATAACTCCTCGTGGTCAAATTCTTTTTGTGTTGTTTTTTGCTCATCTTTTTAAATTTGAGCTCTGCTGCTGGGATGGAAGAGTCACTGTCTCAGGTTCCTACTGTTTGCTTGATGCTGCACTGATATTGTCCTGAGGCTCACGGGAACACTTATATCTGGTGCTTTGCATTTCCCTGTGACTATACTGAATCACTATGAGATCTGGTCAGTGGCAACTGTTTATGTAGGCCTGTGTTGAAATATGTGGCAGTTCTCAGAACTGGAGTCTACCCATTCCCCCTGGCTATTCTGAGGCATGTGGATGTTTGGGGGACCCTAGTGTTGGTGCTTGGCTCAGGATCTCTCCCTGGTTTGCTGAGGTGGGGCTTGCTGCTGGTTTGCTGGGATGCTTCCTTCCCCAGACTGTGTTCCCTTTTTACCCAAGTGAGACAGACCTTTGTTCCAAGAAATAGTTTCTTTCAAGTTTCTTAAGCTAAAAGATTGTTTCAACCTGCTTTTTTTTGCTGGTTCTGCTATTCCAGGATGTTTTGGGGTGCTGTTTATGGTTCTTTGGATACTAAAAGGACTGTCATGGAGAAGAAAGATCAGATTTGTTCTTTTTGGCTCTAGAGGGCAGAACAAAGAAGGATAGAAAGAGATTGCATAGAGTCAAATTTAGGCTTGATATCAGGAAAAATGTCTTCACAATGAGTGAAATTCCACCCAGAAGTGGAGTCCAAGGAGTTAGGCTAGAAGGTCACTTTTCAGATATGTAGTAGAGGAGATTTCTGTTCAATATTACTTTGTCTCTTGCCCTTCATCTCTGGGATAGCTGTTAGGTACTGGTGAAAACAAAAGCTAAACTAGAATTTAGTTCACTGCTGGCTCATTTCCATTTGTTTTTTTAAAACAGCTTCTGTAGACATTTTAGTTATTTAGACTGTGCTTTGGAATATCTCACTGATCTCCATCTGAATGAACAAAATTCTGTTTTGCATAATGGTGAGATATTTTTAATTTGCCATTTTGGTCACAGTTTGGCTATGTTATATTCAAATAATGTATTCATGAATCCAGAGTTTAATAGTGTATTACAGGTGGTTAGCATTTTTGTGAGTTAGATTGAATTACATTTGTAAAGATTATATCACCATGGTTGCACTAGAGAATGTAAGGTTAGTAAAAAGTAAAATGCTGAGCTTGTTTCTTATGAAGATGATAATAACTTCATCAAGACTAATAATTATCCTTTTCATGTGGTAATACCTTGAACAAGGATTAGGTTTTTATCCCACAAAAAAGAATAATTCAATTCATTTCAGGAAACCTTATTTGTTAGTAAGGCACTCTATTCTTGTGTTTTTATTTTTACTCAAATATACTTAAAAAGTATATGATGGATTGAAAGCAACACAAAAAGCTTAGTAAAATCTTTTCTATTTAGTACTTTTATTGAGGAGAAACTATTCATGAGAATATTATCATTATGAATAATAAAAAACATGCAGGAATGAGTAACTGGGTAAATTGTTATAAAAGAGGCATATGGATCTGATTCTGTGTGGGAAAAGAAAGTTATAGTCATTGCTAATTCTTTTAGTCCACTAAAGCCATGAGAAGAGAGATTTTACTAAATGGTAGCTTTTTACTTTGAAAAAGTACTGCCTCCAGTTGTGTGACTAGTTCATTCTTAATACCTGTTTGATCTTAGGCAAGTCACTTTACCATGCTAGAGTCACATACAGTTCTCCTCTTTGTAAAAGAGGGAATTGGATTCTATGTCTCTAAGTTCCTTTTTAGCTCTAAATCTAAATATGGGAATGTCACATCATTCTTTGTATTTTTCTTTACTGATGACTAGCAGCACTATTGCAAGGGAAGCATGGGAGTATGGGGGAGTATGGTTGTGGGAGGAAGAGAAGTTATTATTACTAAATAGCTTAAATTTTTGTGATAGTGCATCTGATAAATTTGTTTGTTATTCCTGAATTAATATATATGATGATAAAGATGTAAAGAAATATATATGAACCAAATATTCCATATATGGTTATTTCAGAGATTCCTCTAGTAGGATGTCATGCAACTATTGTTTATAAAACACATATAATTTGATGATGTGATTAAGGTTCTTATACTTTAATAATGAAAAGGTTCTGAAAATTTAAGTAGATTCAAGATAAAGTCATTGTTTTGAAACTATAGCATTTATTTTGTGTGTAAATATAGGAGAAAGCCTCTGATAAAGTGTAGGAAATTTACCATAACAAATGCATTTCCTTTCACTCAACTGTAGCATGGTACAGATTAAATTCAACAGTATATGTAATATATTCTTAATTCCTAAAGGAGAAATATAGGATTCACTAAGGAGGACTAATGTGGAAAATGTTATATTCTTTTACATTTTACAAGATATGAACAGATGGAAAGAATTATGCCAATTGGTAGAAAAATTTGTATGTAGTATAGCTCACCTCTAAAGAGTGTTTAAAGCTAGTTTTCCAAGAATACTTAGCTAACTTTTAGTTATTTCTTGTAGTTTCTTAACCCCAAACCAAAAAAAAAAAAAAAAGATTTTAATAATTCACTTTAATTTATCTTTCTCCTAGATGAGTATTTAAAGTATTTTTTATTAAAAGTATTGATTTAAAACTAGAACACTTAATCAACAAGTACTTATTGAGCCTACTGTGTACTAGATGTTATGTTAGTAAAGTAAGAATCAAAGAGATGTAACCCTAGATTCCCTAAGTGCACATATGATGATTGTGTCATATGCCTCTCAGCTACTTAATGAAAATACATTGTTTCAAAAGAAAAAAAAGATAATTTGGAATTATTGATTAATAAAAGGATAACAGTGCCATGGAAGACTTCTGGTGCCTATTACATAGGCAACATACATACAAGCCCAGCCATGTTTCATTTTACTCCACATATATCACTTGAATTCCCAGTTCTGGAATCCTAATCAAAGACTGTCATTGCTCTTGGAAGGGAGCATGTTGGTCTATTCCACTTAATATCCTTGAGATTTTCAAAACCAAAATATCCCTTTTTGGCCACTACTTCTGTCTCTTCTTATTAGAATGCTCTTCAGTGATAGAAACTATCTTTGCTTTTCTATTTGTTACAAGTTCTTGATTACAGTAAACACTTAATAAATGTTTTTCTTTCATTTCTTCATAAGACTTTTTAAGGAATAAATTCTTATAACATTAAAATATGATTCTATTTTGGGAAAAAAAATAAATTTGCATATGAGGTACTTCAAAATCATTGAAAACAGAATCATTTTTGATTAGTTTCCATTCTGAATTTTTACAATTTCTTTCTCTCTTTGCATCTTTCTCATCTTTGCAGCACTGATAGCCATTGGACGATACAGCATGACAATAGAGACTGTAGATGTTGGATGGTGTAAAGAAATTACAGATCAAGGAGCCACCCTGATTGCACAGAGCAGCAAGTCTCTCAGATATTTAGGGCTGATGCGATGTGATAAGGTAAGAAATTTATATTCAATTGAATTAACTTTTAGAATGAAGATTCCTGAAAATGCCTGTTAATATCAATATCAATTAATTTTGCTTTTTTTTTTTTTTTTTTTTAGCAATTATAACCCCATATCCTTAAGTCTATAGAGAGAATGAACTAGACAATAAGGCTTTAATTTTAAGGTTTCTAACATTTGAACTTTCTCTAGAATTCCATTTTTCTTGACTCAGACCCATTCCAAATTTTTTTTATGAGTATATTGCTTATTACAACCACTTTGGATTTGGTTTTGTTTAAATCACAGAGCAACATGGATATCACATCCCTCAGCATGTGATTCATCTGTTTATTTGTTCAATTAATAAATATTTATCAAGTTTGTATAATACCAGCTATTAAATATGCATAATATGGAGCTGGGAGTTGGGGTGGGAGTAAACAATTGGCCTCTGCCCTCATGAAACCTACAGTCTAATAGGGTCTTAAGATACAAACACTTATGATTATAATTTATATATAGTGTTTTCTGTAAATTAGATATTTACGAAACAAAGCACTAAGTGAACTCCAAGTGAAGATGTAGCATAAAGTAGTGTCAAACACAGATATATGTTTTAATACTTTAAAAAAGCCAGTGGTGGCTATGAAAGAGTTTTTCAGCCTTTTCCCAAAATATTTTGTCCCTTGATACTTTCTGAGAAAAGTTTTGTGATTGTATATTACTTTTCACTTTAAATTGCTAGTTCCCGGTAAATTTAGGAAAAATAGGTAAAACTAAGTATATAAAGATGATGTATACTTTGTATAAGTATACAAAGTAAATGATGGCCTAAGTTTTCTAAATGTAACACTCGGTAGTGGGGAACTTAAATAGGCCAGGTCTGAATGATTGTTATCTCATTTTGTTTTGTGTCATTTTGCATATCTTAACAATAATACTAAACTGCAAAAAAAAAAAAAAAATACACACACACACACACACACAAATCAGTGCTTGTCTTCTACAATTTGATTATGCTATAAAATTTTTATTACAATCTCCCAGCCTAGACTAGAAAGCAGCCTGATTTAGTAGCTAAGCTATAGCTGTGAGACATTGTCAAGTTCCTGTTATTAATTCTTTTTAACTTAATTTGTTGCTTACCTAAAAAACTCACTTTAACTGTATTATTGTTACACAAACACAAAAAGACACATTTGAAAGGGCTTCAGAAATAATGACAACAAAGGAAGGTTCTCTGCCCATCTAGAATGAGACTGCAAAAAATACCTGACATCAAAATGTTTGTTTAAAAAGAGATATATCTTTTATGTAAGGTCACATTTTTTTCCAAGCTATTCTTTTTTAGATTTCTTAAATAAGTACTGCTGCCTCCAACTTTTAAGTATGGAAACTCATGTGTCCTACCTGCTATAGAATAGCAGCATCTCAACTACATGTGCTAGCCAACATGAGATTTACTATAGTGAGCTGAGAAATTGTTACATGTCTATTTCAGCATTTTAGTATTTAGTATTTAGTATAGATTTGAGGCTCAGTGAAGGAGAAGATTCAATCAGTATCTCCAACAGCATGGGGTGTTTATTTACTTTCCTTTTTATCATCATATTGTAAAGGGCACATTGTAAATGAATTTACATTTTCTTTTATACATAACATACCTGTATTTGCTTTGGATTTTAAAGTTTTCAGACAGAATTAGAAAATCTTTGTTTTCTATAATACCTACAGTATTGAGTAGTTAATACTTTGGTCCACTAATTCTTGCTGTCAGAGGTGAGAGCTTGGTTTCTAGGACAGGTATTTTGTTTCATAGCTCCTTTGCTTTCAGATAACACAACTTTTGGAATAATTATACAAATAGTGAATTCTTCAGTCTATGCAATGGGATATTTTCTGAATGGACTTATATGCTGATTATTCCAAACTAAAATAACAATGGCAGAATATTTGTATATTAAAAAGATTATTTTACAAATATTTTTATAATTATATAATTCACAAAAAATAAATGCAACTAGTTATGTTTGTTTTGAAGAAGGGTTTCATATTTTGACTAAAAATAATCAGAATGATACTTCACAGATGATATTTTTTAAATGCATAATATAAAATATATAGAATCACTTGGAAGCCAATTATATTGAAATAGATATAAAAATTGTTTTTAACTATGAATCCCAGGTTAAGAACCCCTGCTATTCAGACTTCTGATATGCTTCAGGTCATCTTTCCTAATGTCATAAGGGTACTTTTAGACTCAGTGCCTGTGAGTTTGAGTTTTACACCTCCAGATTTGACCATGGTTGGAAAACAAACCAGTATGAGAGGGTATACAGACTAGAACTGAAACTGACTACTTAGGGGGTCTTCAAGTCAAAGGGTATCCTGGGATTGAGAAGAATAGTCCCTGGACTTTAGATCAGAGGACTAGAGGCAAACTCAAAAATATCAACAGGAAATAGAAATAATGATCCACTTTCTTACAATCACCTCTGTTCTAACAAATACTAATTAATAGTTCTATCAGATACTGATTAATAACAAGATATGGATAATATAGAATGGGAAGAGATTCAGAATTTCTCAGATTAATATATATGAATATATGTAAAAGAAAAATTGTGCTAACTCATTCATCCATTTTCAAAGAAAAGAGAACTAGGAAAAAGCACAGAATAAATGAGAGAATGATATCTATACATTTTTATACTCTTTGACATTAAAATTCATATGATTTTAAATGATTTTTAGAACCTTTCAAATCATAGCCTCTATATATTCAACAAAGAAAAAATTACCCAATTTATTACTTTGAACGGTCTGTATGTCAATGATAATTTTCTAGGCACATAATCAATCTAGGACACTATGAAAGATAAACACAGGGACGAAAAAGGGAGCTCTGGAAACAGAATTGAAATATAAAAGAAGAATAAAGAGAAAGAGAAAACAGCAAGGGAAATAAGACTTGGAAATATATAGTCAGGAAGGATTAAGATCTGTGTTTGATATTTTGTGAAAGAAAGAATTAAAAGAAAAAAAAATTTTTTTTTATTTTTCCTTACTCCTCCTACAAGCAAAACTGCTGAGTTAAAACAAGCAGATAAACAAACAATCCAGGCTGGATTGAGTTTCTATCCTATTCCTGTCCACCTGAAGGGGAGGTAACATTGATGATGTTTAAATTATGTATCTAGGGCAGGAAAATGATCTTTAAAGTTATTTAGTTCACTTTCCTTCTTTTGAGGCCATATCGGGTAAATGATCTGCCCAGAGTTACATAAGTATCAGTCCAGATGTGAAGTAAAATTTTGGGATTCTGGATTTATCATTCTTCGCACCAGTTCCCAGCTGCCTAGTCTAAGATTGACAAAGAGAAAGATAAAGGGTAGTGACTGAGATAATTCACAAACACAACTGCTTACAGAATTACTATGGATAGATTATTGTGCCTCTAATTTATATTCACTTTGCATCAGATTCAAAATAGAATTTTAGCCAGGTTAATAATTTTTTTGCCTTGGGTTTTGTAAAAAATTTTGTTTTTAATTGTTTGATAAAATATATCTCCCCCTTTTCTTTCATGAGAAATACATATATGAAACCTCAGACAATGAATTGTTTAGTTAAAACATTTTGTAAAACCCAAGCTCTTCCCTCAACAAATACAGCAGTCCCAGGGCACTTGTAAAGATAGTTTTTGCTTTAAGAAACCCGTGTTAGTACTTTTCCAGATTTCTGGGAAGATAAGCATGTTAGAAGCTTTACTCTAGGTTTTAAAGCTGCCGCCATTTAATCTTCTAAACTTTAGTGCATTGTAAGAACCAAAAGAAGAAAAGCTGTGTGAGACTCCTTTGATAAATTGGACTGAGTTTATATACTTAGGGACTGTTCAAAGAGTTACTTGACCTTGGGAATTAGAGTTGACCTCCAAATCACCTATCAACTTAACATGCATTTATTGAGTGGATTTAGTTAAAACTGCTTGTACTATCAACAGGGTTTTAACAAGAGCTTTATCTTTACTCTGGTTACTGCAGCTATAGATAGTAAGTATCCTAGGTAATGGAAATCATTTTTACATCTTCAGCAGCAAAACTACAGATGCTAGCTAGATCTTATTCTTCTCATCATGTGATCTTTTCCTACTTATCACAGACAGCTTGGGGAGACAAGCAGACTGGTGAGGATTAACAACAACAACAAAAAAAAAAAAAACAGAGAAGGCTCTAGGGCAAATGGAAATGAAATTCTGAGGGGTTAATGAAAAATGTTTTGGGCAAAAAAACCCCAAAAAAACAAAAAAACTCAGAAATGAATGAACACTGTGGCATGGCTGCAGTTGAGAAGCAAAAGCCTCACCAGAGGCAATTTGGTTCCTTTGGGAAACCTTGGTGATAAAATACTGTACTAGAAACCTCTGAAGTAGTGAGTTAATACAGAAATTTGGAGACGGAATGGCTGAATTATGAGCAGTGAATAACATCATAAATATAGCCGTCTTCAGATGCCAAACCCTTGTGAAAAGCAATTGGATAGAGAAAAGCTAGAGCTTTTAAAAGATTTCTTTCACTTTGGATTTTTTTTTTTTAACTTCATGCAGAACTAATTTTATACACTGTTCATTTGATTTCAAAATGCCAACGTCTGGATCACCATTAAAGAGAACGTTTGAGAGAGACAATCCCTGGCAAAATATCTTGTTTGAAATTCTTGGGGTTTGTGTCCCTGCATATTTGCAGATTGGAAGGAGTGAAAGTTTACCATTTTTCCACCTATTTTTGTCTCCCCAAGGCTTTCTGATTAGCAGGTATTCTTCTATGTTCTACTTTTAGAGATTTCTCCACAGAATTGCAAAAGCATCAGCTGCCACATTATATAAGATTTTTGAAGGTCCACCAAAATATTTTCTGACCAAAGCTGCTAGGAATCTCTTTGATATATAGTTGACACAAATTAGAATTACACAGGCGTGAAGAGTTCTCCCAGAAAAGATCAGAGCCACTACTAGGGAAGGAAAGTGCCTCTGTTTGATTTCATTGATTACCCAACTGCCTTCAGGCAGGCAGCCTCTGTGGAGGCTGAGTAGTATTGATCTAGAACATGAAAATAATCAAATTAATTTATTTCTCATCAAACTGCCACTGTCATAACCTTTCCTCTCTTCTGCCCTGATTTCTGAAACAACAGTTTAAGAATTAGATGTTCCAGTTCTTCTAATAAATGCTATTATATTTACCTTCCAAACTGCTCACCTTTTTCAAAATAGATTTCCTTAACAAGGAGGATTTAATAAGTTGTATTGCTTTAAACCCCATTTTATTTAAATAGCAGAGAAGTTTTATGTAATAAATCAGTGAGAATCTAATAGAGAAAGCAAGTAATAGAAACCAGTTAGCTTTATATAACCTAGACTTTACATCTCTTAAATAACCAGGTCAAGTTTTGTGTACTTAATTTAATATGAAAATATTTGGGAAAAACTGACCACTATATTTTTCAGAAAAAACTTTGACCATATTTAAAAAAAAAAAAAAAGAAAATGGAGTTTTCAGTCCAGGAATCATGTAAAGGAAACTCTATAGGGAAAATAATATAGCACTTAATATTTAGCATACCACACTAACTGGAAATATCAGTTTATAGGGAAAAATAGTTTGTGGGGAATCATATGTAAAGTTTTCATGAAACCAAAATGCTTTTGTCTTTGCTCTTCTCCCCTCCAGGATTCTGCATGTATAAACAAGTATGTACCAAGAGTTTAAAGTTATTATGAGAAGATACCACTTTACATTCGTACCATGTCAATGAAAAATTATTATATATATTTTTACAAACATGTATGCATTACCCCAAGAAAGAACCTAAATAAAATAGTAAAGATTTAAAATGGTTAGGATATACAGGTTTTATAAACTCTTCCTTTGCTAGGTCTGGAGCACATCAGAAATAGATATAATTATTATCTCAAAAAGCCTTTTTTGATTTTTGGCAAGGAGAGAGCTAGGAATGAGGTAAGAAGGGATCTCCGAAGCGCATGGCAAGAATATTTCTCTGGGGAAGACATTAAAGGAGTCCTTTTCATTTTTTTTTTTCCATCTAGAAATATGTTAATTACAAAGATGGAAATATTGCCATTTCATTCTTGTTCACACAAAAAGTAGCTTCTCCTGGTGATTACAAGTCAACCATCCACTTCAGACATACTTTTATAATTTACTTCTAATTATAAGACAGTAATTGGATCAAAGATAACAGTATTAACTCACAGTTAACCTCTAACCTCATTTTAACCTCTTCCACCAACCCTTATTATTATTATTATTATTAGAACTATTATCAAATAGTAAAAAGCCTATCTATATTTAAAAATTTAAGTAAAAAATGAGTGTGACTTTTATTTGCTGTTTATATATACTATATCATTAAGAGAACATTGTAACATTAACAATTAATACCAGGATTTAAATAATAAACAGGATTTAAAAAGGAAATCAATATGGCTTTCTGAGAATCAGATAGCCATTGTGAGGAGAATGCAATCCACCTTTTCATTACTTTCTGCTTACTTTGGTTTTAATGTAAATTTGTATGTTCCAGGCAAAAAAAAAAGGAGATATAATTACATTTTTAAAAATAAATTGATTTTATCTACTTTTCCCCCATTTCCTTAAAGTTTGGCACAAGAAATCTTGTGGCAGCTTTGCATGTGAGTGAACAGTTTAGAACTGTAAGTTGGTTTAATTATAATTAAAATAACTTGGTGGGTGGATCATATTTTCTGTTTTAGAAATGAAAAGGGTAATAGTAATTTTTTAATAGAGCTCAAATTATACTTCAAGTTTTGTGTGTTGTGTTTTCTTTTTATGTTGTGATAGGCATAGAAAGCTAATGGGTGCTTCTGAAGTAAACTTTTAAACTAGAAAATATGGAGCCTTAACTATTCCACTATGTTACCAGGCCCTGCCTCTCTTTGTTGAGAAAGAATCCTATGTCCTATTGGTATTTATTTTTCTATTTTCATCAAAAGATAGACAAAAAGCACCCCACCACAAAATTGATTCATTAAATTGGTTAAAAAATTTTATCAAACCAATCATCCTACAAAAGGATTTCTTGATTTAAAACATTAGACCCCATTTGTTATTTATAATTTTGATATATATATATATATATATACATATATATGTGTGTGTGTGTGTATGTATGTGTGTGTGTGTAAAAAGAAAAAATATAGCTTTACATTTAGATCTTTTCTGAATACCAAAACAGTTATTTATATTTAGATTTCTAAATAGATATTAATAAATATAATATAAAGAGAACATATTTTAACTGATAGTTAAACCAATTTGACGAAATAGTTGAAATGCGTAAATTCTGATGGACAATAAATTCAGTAATCTTATCCAATATTCACTTAGTGTCTGATATCATCTTTAGGTCCTATTTTAGAAAACTAATGCAGAAAATAGTCACCAAATATAAAACACATTTTTTGAATCAGTTTTTTGCCTTGATCATGTTCTTCTTAACTTTGAGAGTCTAGTTTAGAAGCACACAGATGTGTTCCATAAATATACTGCATTTAGTGACTATATATTAATTATCTTATTTTATTAGGGACCAGGTTTTTCTAATAGCAGATCTTTTGCTGAGTTTTTTCAATACTGCAGATGACTTAACAAATAGAAAACTCCCTCTTGATAGCTGAAATTAGCCTGCATTCTTCACACACACACACACACACACACACACACACACACACACAAAAAGATAATTTTAAGAGTCATTTAAATATGATTTGTTCCTGAAAGCCATCACGTGGCTTCTTTTTTTATTGTTACTTTTTTCATTTTTTTATAACCATACCTTTTATTTCATGGGTAGATGGAGTTCCCAATGACTAATATGCCTTACCAGTGTAGATCTGTACTTTCTCTACAACTTCCTGACTCTAAGGTCAATTCTCCATTCACTACTCCATGCTGTTTTGCCTGTCACCTGGTTTTACATGAACCATTATGTCATTAGTTCAGTGAAACACAAAAAGCACACATCACTTGATATTTGTATCTTGTAGTTTATGTTTTATACTTGTCACAATAATGTCTAAAAAAGGTAACTTTTTTTTTCTGACGTGGGACCCTCTTTTGGCAGTCCAGTAAGGTCCTGTAGTAGACCCCTTTGAAGAATATTTTTAAGTGCATGAAATGCATATGATTACAAAGGCTATTTTATGGTGGTGCTCATGCTCTTGGTCCTTTGCTGCCATCACAAATGTAATTCAAAGGAAAGAATTAATGCTTGGGTTAACAGATAACCTTTATTTATTGGAGAAAAGATGGCTTGAAGCAAGAATTGTGACAGTATGGAAAAAGCATAGCACTTCCAATCAAGGTCGACTCAAAATGAAATGACTGAATTTGATGAAGTTGACTCAATTTATGAGTCTACATCTGACAGATTCATTGCAATCTCTATTCTCCTCCCCACTCCCCCATTTTTAGACTTTTAGATTTTTACAACTGAAAAGTAATATTTTTAACCTTCATTTTAAAAATTTGAGGCTACCTATAAGTGGTACAAAGTATCCTTTTTCAGAGCCAATTCATTGTGATTATTCAGTAATAATCTAATTTAGGGTTTGTTTGTTGTTTTGTTTAGGGATGTGTGTTATATTGTGTTTTTTAAGATAATAGTTCCATGTTACAATGGAATATTTTTCTTTCTTTTAAAAGTTATTGAAGAATGCTTGAATATGAAAGGCCAGAGAAGCATGGTACAATTTAAAATAGTATTTGAAATCAGGAGGATCTGAGTTCAGATTAATGGTTTTGTGCCTCGATTTCAACCTTTCTGTGCCTCAATTTTCCTCTTTTGAAAAGAAAAGGCCGGACTCAGTGCTTTCTAAGGTGTTTTCTAACTTCAAATCTGTGGTCTTTAGTCCTTTCACTCCCTTTGGTTAGATGGATTCTGTTGGAGAGAGCCAGTTATATACTCCATCCGTGATAGATACAAAACAGGGCATACCCGTCCTTCTTTCAAGAATTAGTCTGTAGGAGGATCAGACCTAGGACAATTTTTTCGTTTTTAATGGAATTGTCATCTAAAAGCCTTTCAGACATACCATCCTGCACATGTCAGGCAGAATTCAAATGTGCAGGAAATCAATTTCCAATTTATATAACCCTTTTTAAAGATTTCTCTCTTTGGTTTTCATCATATAGGTAAGAATGAATGGTTGGGGAGCCCCTTTATTCAAACCACAATTTCATGAGCAGAATGTGGATTGGTAGAATTATTAATAGGAAATGGATTCTCTTTAAGAAAAATCTTAGTATTCATTTCCAAACACAATGTGACATTAAAGGCTGTAGAACAGCCTAGTTCTCCCATATATAAGAGTACTAGAATGAAAAATAATCAATGCATCCAAACAAAAAGAATTATAAACATCTACCATCTAGAATGAGATTGTGCAAAAAAAAGATAACGAGAAGCCTGTGAATACTGGAAAGGAGTCCTGTTAGGAATGTCAGTTTAAGTTTAGGTAAATGTTGGTCTAAAATCTACAGTAGTTCTGTACTTTCTAGGAGAGTAAGAAGCCACAGAGAAGTCAGTCAGTATTTATTAAGTGTCTACTATATATTGAGCACTGTGCTAAGCACTGGAGATACCCCCCAAAAAAAAGAAAAGAAAAGAAAAAAATAAGATAGTCCCCATTCTGAAGGTGCTTACAATATTGTGGAGAAGCAACAAGCAAACAAATATGTGCAAACATGTAAATAATAATAAAGGTATAGGAAATAATTAACAGATGAAGATATTTAGAATTGAAGAGTTGGAAAAGGCTTTCTGTAGCAAATGGGATTTTCGTTGGAACTTGAAGGGAGCCAAGGCAGTTAGATTGAATATATAATGGATTGACTGTCTGCCAAGGAGTCAGAAGGAAATGAGTTCAAATTTGGCTTCAGACACTTACTAGCTCTGTCACCTTGGGTAAGTCACTTAGCCCTATTTGCCTCAGTTTCTTCATTTTTAAAAATGAGCTGAAGAAAGAAATGGCAAATCACTTTGGCATCTTTGCCAGGAAAACCTCAAATGGTGTCATAAAGAGGCAGACATGACTAATTGACTAAACAAGAATTACATGAAGAAAGCCAGAGAAACCAACAGGTAGAGAGGGCATTTCTGGCATGAGGAACAGCCAAAGAAAATTCTCAGAGCCAAGAAATGGAGTGTATTGCTTGTGAAATATCAAGAAAGCCAATGTCATGGATTGAAGAATGTGTGGCAGGGAGAAAGGGATTTAAAAAAAAAAAAACACTGGAAAGATAGAAAGAGCTAAATTTTAAGAAGGTCTTTGAAGGCCAATTTTAAAAATTAGCCCGGAAGCAATAGGAAGCCCTTGGGATTTATTGAGGAAAGGATGGGGATGGGGGTAGGGAGGAATATGATCAGACCTGCACTTTAGGAACTTATTTGGCAGATTAACTGAGAATAAACTAGAACTTGGAGAGATCTGTCAGGCAAACAGACCGACCATAGGCTTTTACCAGAGTCTAGGAATGAGGTGATAAGAATGTGTAATGGAGTGGTGGCATTGTAAGGATAAGAGAAGGAAATATATTTGAAAGATATTGTGAAGGTGAAATCTACAGGCCTTGGCAACAGCTGGTATATAGGGATGGGAAGGTGAAAACACGTGGAGTCTCAGGAGACACCTGGGTTGCAGGTCTGAGGAATGGGGAGGATGGCATTTTCCACAGCATGCTTGAATCAGTGATCATTCCAGGGAGACCTATGGCCATCCAGCTCTCTGTAGAAATGCCAGGAAGGTAGAGATTAGAGAAGCATTTGACAAGCAGTAAGGTAAAGGAACACAGGAATATCTACAGCTGCCAAAGGGAGACAGAAGCAAACAGGACCTAACCATCTCATTCAGGAGTGTGGTACAGGACAAAAAACTGGCCGTGGCACAAAAGGCATCAGTGATAAGAACAAACAATAAAACACTAAACATAGTACTTGCAGGTCAAGAGATTCACAGATAACCCCCCAAAAAGGGAGTGTTGCCACAATAGGGCAGCTGAGTTGCATAGTGGAGAGAGTGCTGTCCTTGAGTCTGGAAGATTCATCTTGAGTTCAAATCCAGCCTCAGACACCTCCTAACCATGTGACGCTGAGCAAGTCACTTAACTATGGTTGCCTCAGTTTCCTCATCTGTAAAACGGGCTGGAAAAAATAAATCACAAACCACTTCAGTACCTTTGAGAAGAAAACCCCCAAACAGGATCATGAAGGGTCAGATAATAACTGAACAGCAACAGTAATGCTACAACTTGAAGCATGAGAGGAAAAAATGTCCTGGCTACAAGGACTAGAAGAGTAGAGTGGTACCTGGGTACTCATTTACTTTGAAACCAAACTCAGGACTGAATACATTTCAGCAAGAAAAAATGCCTTAGCCTTTGACTTTTGCTGAGCGTTCCTCACACTTCGTTGCTGCTGCCCAGGGCCCACAGCCATGCTGCTGCTTTCACCCAGAGCTCCCTAGTAACTGTATGTGCAGGACTGTGGGGGAGGCTCTGTGCTCGGCCTGCTTGATGTGGCTTTTGGCTCCCCAAACAGTAGTACTGGAAGCAGCCTGTGCTCGGCAGGTATAGGAGCAGCCGTGGAGGCAGCCCAGGCAGAGGCTCTTGTGGCTGCAGATGGCCAAGACTGCTGCCAGCCCCAAGTCCCATGTCATGGCCAGAGCCTTGGGTCTTTTCCTCCCACATCTCCACATCCAGGGTCCTTCTCCCCTTTTTCCTCTCCTTTCCCCAAGGAAACTCGGACAGTGTGAGATGGGAGAGAGTATAAAAGTCATGGTTCTTCCCAGAAGGTGTTAGTCAAGAAGGGAGGACCCTGGCTTGGCTAGACTGGACTGGGCTGGCTTGTTTCTCCTCAGCTGGAAGCCCCACTTGCTCCTCTGAGGAACTGGTTGAGGAGAGATGGTTGGGCTGCATACTGGAGACATACTCCTTATTGGAAAAATTCTTATGCTACTTGTCACTTTTGCCACTCATGGTGCCTTCTGGAACCAAATCAAGGATGAGTACCAAGATAACTTTGTAAGTGTAACTTAACTTTAAAAATATTAAGCAACAATTTTTTAGTGAAGTAAGAGCTTTGCAGGAAGAATTTGAAAGCAGAATAAGTTAAAAGAACAGAAAACCTTATCCAACTGTCAAGCTACTTGAAAAATGGAATGATGCAAATAGAATTCAAAGACTCTAAGAGAAAAGAAAAATTCAAACAAAGTCAAAATATTGCAAAAATGGAAAGCAAAAAGAAGGTAAATTATATGAGGTATTTATTATCAAAAATAACTGACCCAGAAGCTGTTCAAGGAGAGATAACTTTAACAACCATCAAACTCCTAAAACCATGACCACATCAAAAACCAGGATACTATATTTCACAAGAATCAGAGATAAAAACTAAAACACAAATCTGATATTGTTTCTTCTATTCTCAATAAACTCCACTGGTGGCTTGTTAAATTCCTCTGTTTTGAATTAAATCCCTATTCCGTGAACTCTAATATAAACCTTCAGTAGCTTTCTTGCTATTCCTCACACACGACACTTTATCTCCTAGTTCTGGCCTTGTCTTACCTATTGTTTATTCATGGCAAGCTCTCCTTTCTTCACTTCAAATCCTTGATTACCTGGCTTTTTTCAAGACTCAGTTCAAAAGCTGCCTTTCTCAAATTCCATCCCACTCAAAACCACCCCCAAGATTACCCTCCATTTCCACTGTATATATCTTGTATGGGCATAGTTATTTCTGTGCTGTCTCTCCTTTTAGAGTTTGAGCTTCTGTTTCAGGATATATGTTTTTGCCCTTCTTTGTATCTCACATATGTAATTAATCAATAAACATTTATTAAATACTGACTATGTACCAGGTAGTAGTACTTAATAGTAAGTATTTAATAAATACTTGTTAATTGACTGACTGATTGATTAGAGGACTAGAGGACAAGGTTGAAATAGAAAGAATTCACCAATCTCCTCCTAAGGAATCCCAGATTTGAAATACCTAGGAATGTCACAGCCAGATCCAGAGATTGCAGGGTCAAAACAAAATACTGCAAGCACCAAGAAAGAATGACTTAAGGTACCAAGCAAATGCAGTCAGGATCTCACAAGACTATGGGGCAATTATTTTTACAAAGATAAATTTTGAAACATTGTAATCTAAAAGACAAGCAGCAAAGACTACCTATCTTTAAAAATTGAGTATGATCCTACAGGGGTTAAAATGAATCTTTTAACAAATTAAAGCACTTTTAAGCATACTTGATGAAAAGATCACTTGCTGAATAGAAATTTTGAAATACAAAAATAGGAATCAAGAAAAACACATCCATTTGAGCAATTGTTCAAGACTGAATGTTAATGAAGCGCTTAAATTTTAGTCAGAGGAAAAGAGACAGATGTCCTGGAATTAAGAAAAACAAATCTGGAATCCAGGTTATGGTTCTCTTCTTTTTTGATGATTTTTCAAGGGGATAGAAAAAAGAGGGAAGGGAGAATTAAAATCTTTAGAAAGAACTGAAAAGGGATAATAATTTGTTTCGCATAGCATATGTAAGAAAATGAGTATATAACCAGAGAGGATGAAAAAGTTAAGCATCTGAATAAAATTTTAGAAAAGTTGATATGAGAGCTCTCTGGGAATTACTGAGTGGGAACATAAAGAGCTTACTTATTTGTTAGCTATATATAACATTTTTATAGAAATAGGCCATGTCTTAGGGCACAAAAATCTCAGAAATATTCAGAAAAGTAAAAGTATTGAATG
Organism: Sarcophilus harrisii; assembly: GCF_902635505.1. Classification (NCBI taxonomy): domain Eukaryota; kingdom Metazoa; phylum Chordata; class Mammalia; order Dasyuromorphia; family Dasyuridae; genus Sarcophilus; species Sarcophilus harrisii. Next base: position 203,648,687 of record NC_045426.1, read on the forward strand.
CATCCATTATTAACCAAAATGTATTGGAAATTATAGCCATTAAAAAGCTTTTGAAGAAATATTTGGAATGTAAGTAAAAATTAAATTACTAAATTCTAAAGAATGGGGGGCAGTCCAAGAAGAAATTATAGAAACAATAGATAATTTGATCAAAGATAAATGACAACAGTGAGACAAAATACAAAAAATTTGGTATGCAGCCTAAGAAGTCCTAAGGGAGAAACTAAATATAACTGACCATAATGATAACAAAAAAAAAATCATAAAATCATGTGATTCTGTCAACAGATTACCAAAAAGGCATTTTTAAAAAATAGAACACAGCACCTATTTCTGTTTAAAACATCACATCAAGAAGTATAAGAATGAATGGTAAATGGTAAGCAATGTGGTAAAGAGTATCTCTAAAACCACAAACTTATATTCTGTAATAGATACCCTTTCCAATAAGAATAAGGATAAAATTCTGGAAGGCTTGTATGAACTAATGTAGAATAAAGTAAGCAAGACCAGAAGAGCAATTTATGCAATGACAATAAAATTATAAAGGAAAACAACTTTTAAAGACTTGAGTGGAATCAACATGGCAAAAAAGCATGAAGTCCTCCAATATAACTCCTCCAAAAAATGCTAGAAAGCTACCAGGCCATGTCCTGACTGGAAAATCAGAGGGGGGAAAAATTAAAAGTCATATTTCTAGTCCACATCAGATTAGGGTGTCAAAGGTTTATTCAGAAGTGTGCCACATGGAATGGATCCAACCATTCTGGAGAGCAATTTGGAACCATGCTCAGAAAGTTATCAAACTGTGCATACCCTTTGATCCAGCAGTGCTACTACTGGGCTTATATCCCCAAAAGATACTAAAGAAGGGAAAGAGACCTGTATGTGCAAGAATGTTTGTGGCAACCCTCTTTGTAGTGGCCAGAAACTGGAAACTGAATGGATGCCCATCAATAGAATGGCTGAATAAATTGTGGTATATGAATGTTATGGAATAATATTGTTCTGTAAGAAATGACCAACAGGATGATTTCAGAAAGGGATGGAGAGACTGACATGAACGAATGCTAAGTGAAATGAGCAGAACCAGGCGATCATTATATACTTCAACAACAATACTATATGATGATCAATTCTGATGGACCTGGCCATCCTCAGCAATGAGATGAACCAAATCACTTCCAATAGAGCAGAATGAGAGAGAGAGAGAGAGAGCGAGAGAGAGAGGAGAGAGAGAGAACGAGAACACACACTATGGGAAATGAGTGTGGACCACAACATAGCATTTCCACTCTTTCTGTGATTGTTTGCTTGCATTTTTGTTTTCCTTCTCAGGTTTTTTTTACTTTCTTTCTAAATCCAATTTCTCTTGTGCAACAAGATAACTGTATAAATATGTATACATAAAACATATACTTTAACATAATAAAAGAACTGGGCCACATGGAATATTCCAATGCTTAAGAAAGGAAAGAGAATGGAGGTATCGTACCAGGGCAAGAAGAGGAACCAAACCCAAAAAGAAGGATCCTAACCTTGTGTTGGAAGCAGGAACTGATGGCATTCACTCCCCAGATCTGGATCATTTTGAGTCACAAATCCAAATCCAAGGAAAGCCAAAAAAAGTGATGTGTTTCAGAGTGAGGAGCAGTTCCAAAGTGAAGAGTCATTAAAGACCCTAAGCTGTATATTGAATAAGAAACAAATTCAGATGGAGTTGTGTGGCTCTGGGAGCTGGGTCTAAATTTGAGTAAGGTATGAATTCCAAGTTTCTGCTATAGTATATTAGCCTACTTAAAGATCCTAAACTAAAAAGGAGCTTGCAGTTCTGTCGCTTAGAACTGACAGAGTTTTCAGCTTAGCTTATAGTTGCTGAATCCAGCAGCATTTTACTGAACCTTACAACAAGAGGCAAACCCATATGAATTGTGTCGACCCAAACCAGAGTCAAGAACTCTGAGAGCTCAGATCAGGAGGACAGTTATTAGACATTACCCTGGATCATACCACAGTGTTAGCACTGAAAACTTACAGATCCCCAACCTGAGCTGTCTCCAAGATATTGAAATGACACAATATTTAATATTCCCAAGAAAGCAGTAACAAGACCCAAGGTGATAGAAGATTAAACCCAGGTCTTCTCCCCAGAAATACACAGCACCTAATCTTAATATAAAATTCAGCGTCAGGAAGTTCTCTGTAAAAAATGAGCAAACAAAAAAATAATTAATTATACAATTAAGGACTATTATGGCAGTAATACTCAAAACAGAAGCCCAGAAAAAGAAAATGTCCTAACATCCCCATAAAGAAAGCCTCAAAGAAAAATATAACTTGGGCAGAAATTCAACTGGAATTTCTTCAAGGAATAAAAGAAGAGTTTTTTGTTGCTGCTGCTGTTGTTTTAATAAAGAACAAAAAATGATTTTAAGAAATAAATGAGAGTAGTAAAATGAGAACTAGGGAAAAAAGATTTGTAAGCAATTAACAGCTTAGAATAAGAAGTACAAAATCTTATCTAAGCAACAAACTCCTTAACTTTGTTGTGGATTTCAAAGTCCAATTCTTTTTGTACAGCAAAATAACTGTATGGATATGTATACTTGTATTTAACATGTACTTTAACATATTTAACATGTATTGGTCAACCTGCCATCTGGGGGAAGGGGTAGGGGAAAGGAGGGGAAAAATTGGAACAAAAGGTTTTGCCAATATCAGTGCTGAAAAATTACCCATGCATATATCTTGTAAATAAAAAGCTATAATAATAAAAAATTTTTTTTAAAGAAACAAATGAGAGTAGTAAAATAAGAACTAGGGAAAAAAGATTTGTAAGCAATTAATAGCTTAGAAAAAGAAGTAAAAAATCTTATCTAAGCAACAAACTCCTTAACTTTGTTGTGGTTAGTCTTTTCATCCAACTCTTCATAATCCTATTTGAGATTTTCTTAGCAAATATATGGGAGTGGTTTGCAATTTACTTATTCAGCTCATTTTACAAGTGACGAAACTGAGGCAAATAGGGTTGAGACATTCCCAGAGAGTAAAATAGTAAAAATGAGGCTGAATTTGAACTCAGGGAGATGAGTCTTTCCTGTCTTTGGGCTTGGCGTTCTATCCACTATGCTACCTAGATGCTCACAAAAATGAACCAACTAGAAGTTAATTTACTGCACAAGACAATCAGAAATAGTAAAACAAAGTCAAAAGACTAAAAGTGTTTTATAATAAAAACTGATCTGGAAAAGAGGGGAGAAATAATTTAGAAAACCTTGGGCTACTTAAAAACTATGATGACAGAAAAGGGGCATAGAGGAAGAGTCTAGATATCTTATTTCAAGAAATCAGAGACCTGCCCAGATCTCTTAGAGCCAGAAGACAAAGTGAAAATAGAAAATATCCACAGTCCCTTCTTGAAAGAAACCTCAAAATGAAAACTCCCAGGAATATTATAGCTAAAAACTAGAGCTTTCAGGTCAAATAAAAAACATTTCAAGAAACCAGAAAGAAGCCAAATACCAGAGAACCATATGATTTAACCAGCTCTACTTCCAAGGAATGAAGAACTTGGATTGTGATATTCTAGAAAGCAAAAGATTTACTAAAACCTTACAGAAAAAACCCTGGATTTTTAATAAAATAGAGAACGTTGAGACATTCCTGATTTAAAAAAAAAAACAAACAGATCTGCATAAAAAATTCAAAGGGCTAACATAGGAGATGAGAACTATAAAAAGGTAAACATAAATGAGCAATCTTAAGATTCTAAACAAAAATAAACTATTTATATACTGTATAACTAGGGATGTGCTAGAGCTAATTATTAAATTTTCCATGTAAGCATTTTCACCTGAGCAATGGACAAATGTTACAACTTAGAACTTGGTTTATTGATTGTTTAGACTTAAGTAATTGTTAATAATTTAGATTAAACTTTAAAATATATATTTTCAAAAATCTGATTATTAAGCATTTAATGGCAAACTCCTACATGTATTCCCTGAAAATTATCTCATCATGGGTTAGAGAGAGAGAGTATATTCAGTTAAAAAGAGAGTAATTTTTTTGTAATTTGTAATTTTTTCATGATCTAATATTATAGGAAAAGTTAAATGAGCTACATGGGAAAATAGATAGTAAACTAATAATTAGGAATAGCTTCAGATTTTTTTTTTAAATAAAGTACTAGAATAGAATTTTGAAGTTTGTTAGACCTCTGTAGACTTTTGAATGAGAATAGAAAAGATTGAACATACAAAATTTCACAAAAATTGACTATGGATTAGGTCTTAAGCAAATGACTAAATACAGAACTATTAAATTGATGTTATGGCTATCAATGTAATAAAAATTATATCCAATAAAGGATCATTGAAGAAATGAATAAAAGTTAACTGAAGACTAAAGAATTCTAAAGAAGGGATGAATAAAAGAACATATAGAAACAATAATTTCATTAAAAACAATAACAGTGAAGCAACATAACAGAATTTGTAGGATGTAACCAAAGAAATCCTTAGTAGATAATTTAGGTCTCTAAATATTTTCATTAATAAAAGAGAGTAAGAGCACATGAATTTATTGAATATACAACAACAATAAAAATACTAGAAAACCAATTAAACATCTTCAAGTAAGCGGCAAAGTAGAAATCCTAAAATCAAAAAAGATAAGAACAAAATCAAAAGCAAAACCCCATTGAATTAATAAGTAAAATTAGAAGCTATTTTTAAAGTAAGCAAAATAAAATATTAGTTAACTTTAATTAAAAAAAAGAAAAATTGCTATCAAAAATGAACAAGTAAAATTTATAATCAATGAAGAAGAAATAAATCAGGATTTTCACCAAATTATATGACGACAAAATTAACAATCTGAATAAAGTTGACAAATATTTTCAAAAATATAGTTTTCAGATTATCAGGACAAGAAATGGAAGACATAAATAACCCAATCTTAGAAAAAAAGAAATTGAACAATCCCTAAATAAACTTCCATCCAAAAAAAGAAATCCCAGAATCTAATGCATTTACTAGGGGATTATACCAAACTAAAGAAAAATTAATTCTTATGTGTTTTAAAATAGGTAAAGAGGAGGTCTAAGTCAATGGGGAAGCTAGATGGCTCAATGGATAGAGCACCAGCCCTGAAGTCAGGAGAACTTGAGTTCAAATCTGGTCTCAGACACTTAAAATGTCCTGTCTGTGTGATCCTGGACAAGTCACTTAACCCCAATTGCCTGCAGCAAAAAAAAAGGCAAATAAATCAATAAATGAATGAATACAGTCTTGATACCTAAATCAGGAAGAGTGAAAATAAAGAATGCTATAACCCAATATCCCTAATGACTTCTTATACACAGATTTCAAATATATTATTAGCAAATATCACAAAGATTATTAAGTATGACCAAGTTGGATTTATATGTAGAATGAAAGACTAGTTTCCTCTTAGGAAAACTATAATTGTAATTGACTATATTAAATAAGAATAGCAAACAAAATCATATGAATTTATTAATGAATGCAAAAAAATCTTTTGACAAGATTCTTATTTTTTAAAAAAGTCCACAAAAACAAAACTCTAGAAAGTATAGGAATAAATAGAACTTTCCTTAAAATGATGAGTACTTAAATAATAAGTTAAAAATAAGTTGTATCTGATTATACCCTTATTGGTTTTTTGGCAAAGACATTGGGTGGTTTGTCATTTTCTTTTCCAACTCATTTTATAAAGTGTCTTAGGATAGATTTGAACTCAGGAAGATGAGTGTTCCTGACTCTGGTCCTGGTACTCTAACCACTGTGCCACCTAACTGTCCATGATAAGTAGTAACTTTCTAAACCAAGAGCCAGCATTATCACTAATGGGGATAAACTAGAAACTTTTGCAGTAAGATCAACAAGGATTTCCATAGAAATACTAGCAATAACTATTAGACAAGTGAAAGGAAATGAAAGGATTAGTACAGACAAAGGGGAAGCTTTTTACAGATGATTTCATGTGTTAACTAGAAAACCTACTGAATTAAATAAAAAACTAGTTGAAACAACAACTTCAGCAAACACACCTACATAAATCATTAGCAATTCTGTATATTTCCAACAAAATCCCAATTGACAAATGCCATTTTTAAACACACACACACACACACACACACACACACACACAACTGATCAACATATTGGAAAACAGTCTGAAAAACGTGCAATGTGCAACACCCATGTACCTCCCACCTCCATGAAGGAGTGGATTACAGGTGATATATCTCTTCATTCAATTCGCACTTAGTCTTTATAATTTTGAATAATATTTTTTTCTTTATAAATCCAAAGATCCTCTCTTCTGGGATAAGAACTCATTGTTTGACAAAAACTGTTGAGAAAACTGGAAAGTTGTCCGGCAGAAACAAAGTGTAGACAAGACATGTGCCAAAATAAACTCCAAATGGGTACATTACATAGACATAAAAGGTAAAACCATAAACAGATCGAAAGAGCAAGAAAAAAATTACCTGTCAGACTTATGAACAGATAAAGAGTTCATAACCAAATACTATTACAAAGGAAAATAATTTTTAAAAGACTTAGGAACACTAAATAATAAATGTTTTGTTTTTCTTGGTTTCTCATTGGTGATAAAAGTTTTTTGAAAAAAAAATTTTTTTTTAAAGACTTAAGAATTCTGATCAATAAAATGACCAACCACAATTATAAAAAAACCAATGATAAGTAAGTCATGCTTCCTACCTTTTGACAGAGAGGTATTGTTTTAGAAGTAAAGAATAAGATAATACCTTTTCAAACATGCCCATTGTATGTTTGTTACAAAGCTTGGCTTCTATTTATTTGGAAGGAGAAGAGAAAGAGAGTCTTAAAAGTGATGCCAAGCAAAGAAGAAATGAAAGAAAAGAGCACCAGTGGGGGAAAAACAAATTAGATCCATAGGATACAGCAAAGATTCAGAGTAAGACAAAAAGAATTTTAATATCCATTTTGAATTTGTTTTATACTTTAAAAATAAAACTCAAATGGAAATTTTCCTATTAGAATTTTATGATACATCATCATATTGTTTTCATAACATCATTTTTTTTAAATGTGTGTTTTGTGATTTAAAATGTTCTCTTTCAACTGTTGGAGCCCTTGAAAGACCTTCTTTCTACCAAATTGTTCTGCCTCCTAGAATCATGCAGATGTTCTGTAACAAATAAGATTTAATTATTTATTGGTGTTAATGAGAAGAAACAGTCATTTTATAGAGAAGAAACAGATGGATTGTAAACAACTTTTCAAGTAGATGCTCAGCCTGAAGATCCTTTCTCTATCCTTATTATGATAGGGGAACCCCTTTCATCAATTCCTTCCTTTCTTTAGGGAGTCTACTAAAGCAGAATTTAAGGTCTTTGGGCACATATTTGGCATCACTTCTATAGTTAAAGGAGACATGGATATTTTCACTATTCAGAAGAGGAAAGATAAAGACAGTAAAAGCATCACAGTTCTACATCTTTTAATTTCTCCTTGCTCCCAAACCCTGAGGCAAAATCAGCAAACTTTAAATATACATTCTATCTAATGCTAGATAATAAAAGGGGAACAGTGAGAAGTAATACTACTTGACTATGGGAAATGCCATTAAAATTATAATGAATATATAATACATACAACAGCCTAAAATTATTTGCCTTGTCAAAGACTTTGCAGGATCATGGGAAATCCATATTGCTCTTCTGTTCTTTTTTTAGTGTCTTATTTTAAAAAGTAAAACCCTTACTTAGATGACTCATATCATTTGCATGCAAATTTTTGATGTTACTAAAATGAATATTTCTGTTTTTTCCCTTCTAAATGTGGGCCCATCTTGGAGCTTCTGGTCACATAAATAAAGAACAGTGGGACCTCATTTAAATATGTGTTGTCAAATATGGCTCTTCACCTTGGCACCAGCTAAAAACTTAGCTCTAGGGATATCTGGTACCCTTGTCCAGAACACCAGGAAAGTTCAGGTTTTGTCACAATATTCAAAGTTCAGTCAAGAAGCATAATACTTGAGAGAAAACATACTGCCTCCTATTCAGTGGAATCAAACTCTAGATCTCTTAGTATAGCATCATATGGAGATCAGTTAGTCAGTAGGCATTTGTTAAGCCCCAACTCTGTACTAGGCAATGAACTGTGAATATAAAAATAGAAAAGGAAAAGACAGCTCCCACCTTTAAGAAGCTTACTCACAATCAAATGGGAGAGACAAAATGCAGACTATGTATAAACAAAATAGATACAGGATCATTTTTCATCCTTCATATTGGAAGAGGACCAATGGTATCTGATGCAACAGCGTGTTCCATTGTGACTGATCAGTCCAATACTAGCTATTGGACTCTCTCACAGGTTGGGCACATATATTTTGTTTGAACATTTCAGATGAAGATGTCTCTAGATTTGCATATCTCACATTTCCTTTGTGCTACTGCAATACTGCTTTGCTCACTGAACACGGTGCCTTCTTTGATGCAATCACACCATGCTGGGTGGTCTTGTGCTAACATCTCCCTTGTCTCATCATTGTTACTAAAATTCTTAAGAGAGGCTTTGAGAGTGTGATTCTACCACTTTTTGTGACCTCTGGGTGAGCACTTGCCTTGTATGAGATCTCAGAAAATAGATTTTTAGATAAACAGACATTTGGCATTCAGTCTGCATGGTCAGCTCATCAGTGTTGCGCTTCCTGCATTTGAGTTTTGATGGTTGGCAGGTCAGCTCATGAGAGGACCTCAGTGTCCAGTATTTTATTTTGAAGGTATTCTTCGGATAGATACAGAATAAAGACAACATAATCAATAAAGGGAAGCACTAGAATTAGGAGAAATTGAAAAAGGCTTTCTGTAGAATTTTAACTTGGATTTGAAGGAAGCCAGGAAGCAGAGATGAGAATGGAGAACATTCTATGCAAGAGTACAGTTAGTAAAAATACCCAAAGTTAATAAATGGAGAGTTTCAAATGAAGAAACTCAAGGAGCCAGTGTCACTGTGTCAAAGAGTACATCAGAGACTATGGGACATAAAAAAGATTGGAAAAGTGGGGGAAGTGTGTCAGATTTTGAATGCCAAACAAAATTCTGTGTTTCATAGGTGATAGGGAGCTACTGGAGTTTATTGGATAAAGGGAGTAAGATGGTTAGACTGTGGAAAAATTACTTTAGCAAGTGAATGCAGGATAGATAAGAATAGGGAGAGGCTTGTGGCAAACAAAACAAGCATCAGGCTATTGTAACTTTGCAAGCATATGGTAAGTCTTCACCAGGATGGTATCAGTGTTAGAAAAGAGAGAGTGGTATGTTTGACAGATGTTGTAAGGATAAAATCAGCAAACTTTGGCAACAGAAAAAATGAAGAGTCAAGGTTAACAGCTAAGTTTTAAATCTTGGGAAATGGTGGTACCCTCAATAACAATAGGTAAGATAGAAAGAAGAGAAGCTTTGGTAGAAAAGATGGGTTTGGACTTGTTAAGTTTAAAATACCTACAGATCATCCAGTTTGAAATGTCAAGTCACTGGAGATTTGAGACTGGAGGTCAGTCAGCAAAGAGGTTATTGGGTCTGGATAAGATTGGAAAATCAGCATAGAAGTGAGCTGATAAGTTCACCAAGTGAGATAGTATAAAAAGAGGAGAGAAAAAGGCTCAAGACGAAGCCTTTGTTGGGATACCCATGGTTTGCAAACCTAATCTAGATGAAAAAATCTTCAAAAAAGAAGATTACGAAGAAGTTGTCAGTAAGGCAGAAGGAGACCCAGGAAAAGTAGTGTCATAAAAACCTATAGAAAAGAGAGTACCAGGAAGAAGTGGGTGAACAACAGTGTCAGAGATTTTCAAGAGGAGTCAAGATGGATGAAAACTGAAAAAGGATCTTTGGATTTGACAACTAAGAAACTATTGGTAATTTTTGAGAAAGGTGTTTTGGTTGAATAATGTGGGCAGAAGCCAGCCTCTAAGAGAGTAGAAGGAGCTGAATTAGAGGCCTTTATTATTAACAGTCATCTCAAGAAATTTATCCATATAATTCCAATAGACTTGGGATGGAAAATGCCATCCACATCCAGAGAAGAACTATGGAAACTAAATGTGGATCAAAACATTGTATTTTTTCTCCTTTTTTTTTCTCCCTTTTGGTCTGATTTTTCTTGCACAACATGACAAATATGGAAATGTATTTAAAAGAATTGCACATATTTAACCCATATCATTGCTTATTGTCTTGGGAAGGGGAAAGGTGAAGGAAAGAGGGAGAAAAATTTGGAACAAGTCTTACAAAAATGAATATTGAAAACTATCTTTACATGTATTTGGAAAAATAAAATATTATTGAAAATAAAATTTAAAAAAGAAATAGAGTCACAAAATTTAGCCATGTGAGATGTCTTTTTAATTAGCAGGGATGGATGGATCAAGTGAGAGTTTCTTGAGGAGAGAGAAGACATCGTTTGTTGAAAGTAGGGAAGAGCTAGTAGAATAGAAGAGATGAAAATAAGTAAGAGTGGGGATGATGCAGGAGCCAATCTGCTGGAAAAGACAGGATGGAATGGGATCATTTGTGTAAGTAAAGGTACTGGATCTTGGCAAGAAAGGACCCCTAATTGTGTGAGACAGGGGTAAAAGTGAAGTAGCAGAATGCATCTAGGTGAGATACATAAATAAATAGATACAAAGATAGAAAGATATGCACACATCTCTGTCTATATTTAGTCTGGCTTCTTTTTTCAACTTGTTCTTTATAGTGCCATTTCTGTCTCTTCTATATGCATGTCTAGTAATATGATATTAAAAGTCCAGGAGTGGTAGGTATTGTGTTTGGTGGTAAAAAGGAATTATTATTATAAACATAATGGCAGGTTTTTTCCATCTTTTTTTCTGTTTGTTGACTTCCTGATTTTATCCATGAATTCCTAAAGATGGTTTTGCTTAGTGAATTCCTCACCAAGAATCAAAATCAGATTTGCTAAAAGTTAAACTCAGAACTTAATTTCAAGGTTCCATATCCCATTCTGTTTTTCTTTTCTTGAAATTCAGGTATTTGCCCGTCTCCATCTCTCTGATACTTATCTAGGTCACTGTGATCTTTCAAATATGACAATACTTCCGAACTGACAATGGCTCAGCAAACAAATCTTCCATTTCTTTTCATTTCCTAAGATATGGTATCAGTGAAAGTGAATCAAGAAAATTTTAGCTCTAATTTTTGCAAGAAAAGAGCTCTAGAAGATGTCCACATATAGAAGACTCCTATCACTATTATGTCAGTCCTCCAGAAGAAGTTTCTAATGTTTCCTGAATTTTTTTCCTTCTTTTTTGTCCATCTCGTCTATATTTCAAGGACAACATGGTTTCTGTTTATGTCTTAGTTGATCTTAACCTAAATGTGTTCCATAGAATTCTCTCCCTTTCCGTAAGAATCTTCCATTGTTAAAATTTTTTGAATCTTTCAACACACACAAACACACACACATATGCTGTCACAGAGTAGATAAAGAGCAAGCATCAAAACTAGGAAGACCTGGTATAAGTCTCACCTCTGACACAATCTCTCTGTTATTCTGATCAAATCACTTAGTCTCTTATTTTTCTAGGCAACTATTTAAGGCTACAAATCTATAAAATGAAGGATGAGAAAATTTCTATATCTTGTACTAATCAAATCACAGGTCTAGTATCTATCTACCTACTTAGCTATTTACACACATAGCTATAGCACATTTTTATGTGCTACAGCTAGGCTTTGAGAGTCAGCTAGTGATCTTCAACAATGACGAGCACTTTGTGTTTAATAGTACCTAGTTTAAAAAAAAAATAGAACATTTTTTCCAAGCTCTTCCAGTACAACACTCTGTGCTGCCTTCAAAAGCACATAAAACAAAATTCTGAAAGTGATAGCCAGCAAAATGTCAGAGTGAGTAATTTTTCTAATACTGGACAGCTTAGAGGGAAGAAAGAGACGAGGTCTGTAGACACTGGCATGGGAGCTGCCTTGGAGTATAGCGGAGTAGAAATGCCTCCAGCTATGGCTTTGGAGGTGGCTGTGACAGTAGAAGTAGCAGCAATAACAGTAGTCATGGCACTAACACTGGTGGGACGGAACATCTAGTTAGAAAGAGATTCTAGGGATCTTCAGTGCTAGTGCTGGACACAGAACAAGTCACTGTCAGCTTTTTTGCCCATTACCCAGTTCCATGTATCAGTTCCAAGGCAGAGAAGAGCAGCTGTGGTCTCATGGAAGGCAGGGCTCTATCAAAGTAAGAACCAGAGTGTAGACCAGGAGGATACCAGACCACTTTCCTAAATCAGTGCTTAAAACTTTCAGGTTCCCAGACTTAGCTATGAAGGTACCAGAAGGATATAAAAAAAACTGAAGTTCAGGCTATTCATCTACACCCCACCCTCCTCACCCCTTGTGCCCAGAGGTGCACAGCATCCTATTCTAACAAGTCAAGAAATAGGCTGGAAAAATGAAAAAACAAAACAAAAAAAAAAACACGACCATAAAAAGACACTGTGATGACTAGAAAGCTTCTAGAGATAAACTAAGGGGGGGAAAATGACTAGAAAATATCTACAAGCAAATCCTTAAAGAAAAGAAAAAGTGCAGAACGGACACAAGTGCAACAATAATTTCTACAAGAGCATGATTACAAATGTGATTACAAACAAAAAAATTAAATCAAAGTAATAGTGGAAAAATTGGGGAAAGAACAGCAATGCAAGAAAATCATGAAAAGATAATTTATCGCTTGGTGAAAGAGGCACCAAAAATATTGAAGAAAATAACTCCAAATAGTAAAAAAAAAAAAAAAAAAAAAAATTACCTCCCCCAATACAATTCACTAAAAATTAAAATTACTCAAGTAGAAGCTTCCATGAGACATCAAAAAAAGCACCAGAAAAATAGAAGAAAATGTGAAATATGTTCACAGGAAAAACAACTGATCAGGAAAATAGATCAAAGGAGATAATTGAAGAAATATTGAACTGTGTAAAAGCCATGATTTAAAAAAAAAAAAAAAAAGCCTAGATATCATATATCAAGAAATTATCTTGGAATAAAATGGCAAGTAGTAATTGAAAGAATCCATTATAAAAGAAATCCCAAATTAAAAAGTTTCAGTAATATTATAGTAAAGTAGAAAATGCTTCAAGCATCCAGAAAGAAAATTGTGGAGTCTCAATAAGGATCTCAAAAGATTTAGCAGCTACCTCATAATGGGGTAAGAACCTTGGAATTTAATATTTTGGAAGTCAAAAGACTTAGGATTATAACCAAGAATAAAGTGCCCTAAAATGGGAAGGGGGGGTAGATATTTAATGAAATAGATGACTTTCAAGCATATCTGATGAAAATAAAAATAGAGCTGAATAGAAAATTTGACATTCAAACACGACTCAAGAAACCAATAAAAAGGTAAATATGAATGAAGAATCATAAGGCACTTAAGGTTAAAGTGTTGTCATTTAAAATTATTGAATTTCATATTGAAAAATTTCATTTTGAAAACCATACATGTAACTCCTAAGAATTTTATCATCATTTGACAATTTTTAAAAAGTCTTCTTAAGGGAAGGCCATGGTCTCTAAAAAATAGAAGTGAGGAAAAGCGATTTACTAGGAGAAGGAAGGAAGGAATGGGGGAAATGATCTCACATTGAAAATGTATGCAAGGAAAATTTTTGTTCAATGGAGGAGAAAATAAGGGGGAGCAGGCAATGCTAGAACCTCACTCTCATCTGACCTGATTGAAAGAGAGAAGAATATATATAATACAGTTAGATATAGAAATTTATTTTACAGAACAGTTAAGTAAGAGAAGGGGCTGAGAGGAAGGAGCATGCTGATAAAAGGAAGAGTAGATTAAAGGAGACAATAGTCAGAAGCAAAACAGACTTTAGAGGAGAGGACTGGGTTAAAAAAAAAAGGATATATAGATAATAAGATGGAGGGAAATACACAATGAGGAAAATAATTGAGAATGGTATGGACTCATCCATAAAATGGAAGATAACTGAATGGATTAAAAACCAGAATCTAACAATACATTATTTAAAGAGAAACAATTGTAACAGAAGAATTTATTATGCTTAAGGCAGGGTAGCAATCATGATTTCAGACAAAGTAAAAGCAAAAGTAGACCTACTTAAAAGTGATCATCAAAGAAATTACATTTTGCTAAAAAGTATTAAAGACATTGAAGTAATAGGAGTACAATGGATGAATATTTTTGCAATATAAATTCCCCAAATTAATAGAAGAAGAAATAATATTTTAAAACCCTATATTAGAAAAACAAATTGAAAAAGCCATAAATGAGTTCCCAAGAGGGAGGAGGAGAACAGGACCAGAAGGATTTGTAAGTGAGTTCTATCACACATGTAAAGAACAGTGTTACATAAACTACTTAAAACAATGGGTTAAAAAGGCCTACTAAATTCCTTCAATGACACAAATATCATTTTTTTTATTAAACTAGGAAGAACAAAAGCAGAGATCATTTTCTCTAATGAGCATTGATAAAAATTTTTAGATAAAATACTGTGAAGAGAATTATAGCTACATATCACAAAAATCAAACACTAAAACCAGACTAGATTTATGTTGGAATCCTAGTGTTAACTCAACTTGAAACAAGGTACTAAGTGGAACTGAGAAACAATGCTTGTGTTCACACCTGTACTCACTGGAGTTCACACATTTGGGAGATTTCAGGGTTTAGTATGAGATATCCGAATTCATAACTCCCTTGAAGCTCTCAGGGCCAGAGAGCACTCTGGGAGAACCCATAATCCCTCTCTCTCAGAAGAGATCCAAATATAAGAAACAAACAGAGGCTGTCTCGGGGAGTTGAGCTGAAAACACTGAGAGAAGAGTTCAGCTGAATTAGACTGGGGAAGGGAGCGTCAATCAGTTCAGCAGAAGCCCACTCTCGGAAGCGCAACCAGATTGGGAGATCATATATATAGAGGAAGCTCTTAGAGCTTCAAGGAGTTACTTCGGAACATTGCAAGGGATTGAAGAGGAGCACTCTGGGAGGAAGCCCTCAAGCCCTCTCTCCGAGGCAAGAGAGATTCATTGCATCTTCCACCCTAATGTTGGCTATAAATAAAACTTGTATGCCTGTGTGCATACAAGTAATTAGATCTTGTTATGATTAGAGAATTGTACAGGATGGTAGTAAATGGGGATTAATCCTGGTATAGTTTATGTAGTTTTGTTCAAATTCATTGAGTTTAGCTATTTTGTCTGAGAATTGAGTTAGTGTGGATTTATACCAGGAATGCAGGACTAGTTCAGTATTTTAAAAAAAAAAAAAAAATCATTAAGCACAATTGAGCATGTCAATAGAAAAAAAAATGTTCAGCATCTTCTAAATATTAGATCCAAGCATAAAGAGATAGAGAAATTCCATTAAAATAACTGCAAACAATACTTAGGGGTCATAGGAACTATATGAACATAATTATAAAACACTCCACACAAAGTTAGGTCTAAATCATTGTAGAAAATTGCTCATAGTTAGGCCAAGCCAATATTTTAAAAATGGCAAGGCTAACTAAATGAATTTACTTACCAAACTACCAAAAAATTACTTTATAGAGCTAGAAAAATTAATAACAAAATTCATCTGGAAGAACAGAAGTTCTTGACTATCAAGGGAATTATTGAAAAAAAATGTGAAGGAAAAAGAACTAGCAGTACTAGATCTTAAAGTATATACTAGAAGAGTAATCAAAATAATTTGGTACTGGATAATAATGGTACTGGACAAAAAAGAGGTAGATAAAGGGAAAAAAATTTGGAACCAAAAATAAAATTAAAAAAACAAAAAAAAGTCCTAGTAGATACTAGTTATTAATTAATAAAATGCAGCCTTCTTGTTTGATCATTTAAGCACAATTTATCTTAGAAAAAATTACTAAGCAAAGAATAGGCATTTTATTCCTTATCTTCTCCAGTCAGAGGATGCTGAAACAAATTGGGTATATAGGTTTCTTGGAAGATTTCAGCAATCCAAGGAAATTCCAGTAATTTCAAAATGGGAAAAATATATTTCATATGTCCTGTGGGTGGTATAAAATAAGTATTTTAGAACTTAAAGATTTGTGTTAGAATAAGTTAAATAGCAATAGCATGTGTGATTAATGATCTTACTACTAGAATTTCTAGTATTCATTAATTCAAAAGATATTTATTTAGCATCTATGGTGAACCGTGCTAGATACCAAGAGAGAGAAGGAATGTTTAGATAAGACAAGATTCCTACTTTCATGATGTTATATTATTATATGGTATTGGTTTTTTGCATCATTTTTTCATTGAATGGATTACTTTGGTATGAAACAGAACATATTAATCATTAGAACTATTGTTATTAGTATTGTGCTAGATAATTTTTATCAGTTAAAGAAATTTACTTATTTCTGAATGATCCATGCACTCATATTTTTTCACCTATATATATCCTATTGTCTAACATAAACAAGAAAGAAAAATTGATCTGTTTCACAGAAATTTGTTTTATAGAAACTTTCCTTGAATTAATCTGTTGTGTATAATGGAAGATGGAAAGAAAAAAGAAATTGAGGATGGAATCGAGTTTATTTTTGGATTTGGGAATGTTATGAGAAAAGCCATATACCAGGGTTATGATATAGAGAACAATTTAAAAGCCTAGAAAAATCAAATAAATGCTCTAACTTTAAGAAACTGAAACCAAATAAAGGTTCTATCATCACAGTTCAGTAGCAGCAACAGCAATATAATGTAACTATGGTATGATTTACCATAATTAGCATAGCAATTTGCCTCACATTTTCAAAAATTACTAATAGATGTTAACTCAAAATAGATTAAAATGCCAGACAAATTGCTACCACCTTCTTTAAAAAGTTAAAATAATTTTGAAAATGTATATTATGGTTCTGCAGGCTTGAAGAGAGTTGCAAAATCTAATCTTTTTGCCATTAAAAAAATACCTATGTTACATGTTTTTCACTTTAATCACTATAATATCCTCCAAATGACTGTGCTGCACATTTCTTGAAGATGTGCTGCATTTTTTAAAAATTGAACATGCAGTACTGAAGTTGTCACTGATAATTTTCAGTCAAAGCAAAAGACATTGAATATGTAAAGACACTGATATCATGATGAAACATTTTTTAGTTGAAATTCTTCATATTCACTTTTTCTATTGTGTACATTTTCTTATTTGGAATAGAGCATAATTCCATTTCATCCTAGTTTTAAGAGTTGTGACTTAAAAAAGCCTGCATATATGTTTAGGGATAATGATTTATATTAACTTGATGCTTTTTTCTGCTAAACTCTTTCTGTAAGAAAGCCAAAATATAAGTAGCCTATTTAAAGGAAAAGGAATAATTTTTATTTTAAAGGGGCAAAAGAACGTGACCTTAGTAGACAATTCATTATAATTTATATTGTTAGGAAACACTACATGTATCAAATGGTCTTTACTATAAGAAGCAAATGTATTTACTTGCCCTTAACAGTTTCTGTTGTAGAATTCATATTATTTCTGTTGTATAATTTTAGCAAAGCTCTGAAACTTAGTATTTATGTTTCCTACCACCCCCAATTCTGTAAGTGCACCATGTTAGCAAAAGGAATTTGGGGAAGTTGTATTCTGTAGTACTACATAAGATAATTAATACTAGCAAGGCTGAGTTGCCATATACTATTGTTGCAACCTGGCGCATTACAGATAGACCCATGAATTAGAGAGGTGTATTTAAGTTTAATTTTTGTTGTGTTGATCCATACTTTAAATCTTCCAAGGGAACTTACTCAAAAAGAAATCCTAGAGTGAATTTGTCCTAAAGATGAATAATCACAGCATAATTCTTAGGTACTTTAAAAAGAAAAATAGTGATCTTTGTGTATAATAAAGGATATATAGAAACAGTGAAATGGAATGAAATGGTTTCCACTAAAATCCCAACCACAGAAAAGCAGATCCCTAAAAACTCATACTGGAGAAGAACAGCACTATATTGCAGAACGACCATTCATTTCAGTAGTCTCAGGATAGTTAATGCAGTCCCAGCTCTGATACTAACTAGCTTTGTGACATTGACCAAATCTCTTAGCATCTCAGAGCCTCAACTTCCTTATCTATGGAATGAGAGCTGGAAAGATGAATTCTAACTCCTTTCCAGCTCTAACATTCTACTAATGTTCTTTAATAAAAAACACACTTCAGCAAATCCCTAATGTCTTTTTTAAAAAATAGGTCATTTGGGATCTGGTGGGGTATGTTTTTCATTAAGAGCCACAAGAAATAACATTTTCTAAAAAGAAAAAAATGTCAGTTACTGAAATAATCTTTACTTTGTGGAGGGGGGGGGGTGTTGGGAGTGGTGAGCCCTCAGACAATGGCATCTGTTCAGACATCTTGAATAAAGCAGTATTTTAAGAAGCTCCAAAAGGTGAGATTTTTTTTCAAATGAAATATTAATATATATTCTCATATCTAATTGTTTAGTTCTAAAATATAGTGTGGTGGATTTTATTTTGACTCATAAAAAGACTTTCTTCTTTTCAAAAGCAGCATCTTTTTTTTTTTTTTAATTAGAACAATTGCCTACTTGAATTTAAAGTCAAATTACCTGTAAATGCAAGCCAATTTTGCATGGCCAAATATTATGGAAAGACATGCGAAAAATGTTCACAAAAATGAAATTTCTGGATCCCTGTTAGAGCACTCCAGTACAGCAGAGCACAGACATCTTGGCATTTTAGAGGATAAAAAAAAAAAAATCTCATTCTTAAAGTTCATTATTCTTCCATCATCATCTATAAACAGGCTTTCAGTTAATCTATCAAGTTTTTTTTTGTGTGTGTGTGTTTTCCTCATAGGTCCTACTGGGTTTTTTTCCTATTTGGGATATGAGAGAGGAACAGCAAAAATGTACTACATATCACTAGCATCTTCTTTCAGATTGGCTTGTTAAATATTGAAATAAAAATATTGATGAATTTTAAAATGATCTGGTGTTCAATAAAAATTTCAAATAAAAATTCCTAAAAGTTATGGTCCTTCGGTTAATCATTTATTTATCTAAAGGGAAAAAGGAAGCTGTCTCCTTCTGTGATATGAATGGCAATTGCCTTTAAAATAATTGACAAATTAATCCCCTCACAGCACTGCAATTGTAAAGGTGTTAGTTTTAATTAGGCTTGTCTGGTTTCCTTGTCTAATCAAGATGGTTAAGGTCCATGGGGATATCCCTGACTTGCCAGCCTTAGCCAGCCTTGTATGTTTTAATTATTGATTTCTCAAATTTCCCATAAAGGGCTTGGAATTTCATGATACCATTACATTTAAAGAACAAAAATAGAAATTTCCAAAAAGCTTATATTAAGATTCCTCTATATCGTTACAGTTTTTTGTCCTGTAAAAGCAGGTGTCAGTAAGTGGTGTTTTAAAAGTTATATATTATTTTCTTTGTATCCTTTATATTTATATAATATATACATATATAATGTAATTATATGTATATATTATATAAATAGAAAAACATCTTATTGATAATTCACATCAAAGATTTAAAAAGAAAAATAGTGATCTTTGTGTATAATAAAGGATATATAGAAACAGTGAAATGGAATGAAATGGTTTTCACTAAAAACCCAGCCACAGAAAAACAGATCCCTAAAAACTCATAGTGGAGAAGACCAGCAGTATATTGCAGAAAGACCATCAATTTCAGTAGTGTCATCACTAGATTTTTATTGGATGTTCATAAAGTTTGAATTTGTTAACCTGTAATCTTCTAAACTGCAAAATCAAATGAACTTAGAAAAAAAATTAGTTAAAGATATCTTCAAATGGAACTCCTTTGTTTGGTATTAAGTTCTATAATACAGGATATGGCTGATAAGAGAATGTATAACCTGTTTTGGCCTATGTGAGAGGGCATTCATTTGGAGGAAATATAAGACTAGATGATCTCTAGAATTCTGGATTTTCTAATTCTCCTAGAATGTATGAATTTTGTCAGTATTTAATCTATCTTTATTGCTTCTGATGAGTCCAAAATTTTCTTCTTTGGTTATAGGTGAATGAAGTAACTGTGGAACAGCTTGTGCACCAGTATCCACACATAACTTTCAGTACTGTCCTGCAAGACTGCAAGAGGACCCTGGAACGTGCTTATCAGATGGGCTGGACACCCAATATGTCTAATGCCTCTTAACACTCCCTTTAGTATTTTAAGTCAACTCTCTGATATATTCAGCAGGTGTAATGGGAATTACAGATTTGGGGTATATGATATGATCTCTTGGGAATGTTTTAACTTCCATCTTTCTTGGGTGTCTACATGAGTATGTATGTGTGTGCATGAGTGAGTGTGTATTTTCCATGTGGATTCTATAGAAAGTAAGAACAGATGTTAGCTGTTACCAGATGAGTCTCTTATTTTTTATTTTTCAAAATTAAGGATTTTTAAAACCATGGATATTCTTAGGTTTGGGGCCCTTTTCTGGAAAAAAAAAAAAAAAAAAGAAAGAAAGAAAGAAAATAGAATGGCCAGATTGGTTTTATTATTCTGAGTATTAAATTCCTACTATCTTTAAAATGTTCAGATTTCCCAAAGGAGTGGCCACTTTCTTTAACTGATGAATATAATTGTTGACTTTAACAAGCCATAGTAAAATAGAAGTGATCTTACACTGATTATGAACCCTAGAAACCAGTATTTAAAAAAAAAAAAAAAAAAACCTTGTGCCAGAATTTTTCTATTGGCAGATGTCATTTGTTGGCATTTGGGTACTGTTTCAGGCCACTAGGGAATCATTTAGTGCACCATCATAGTGTCCAACTAAGTGTATCCAAGAGCATCATCTAAATTACCACCGTCAAGTGACATGGGCACTAGAGAGTAAAGTCCTTGTAAAATTGTTATAAGCAAAAAGCAATCTAAATTCTCTGGGCCAACTCGGCAAATTATTCATTATTCTACAAGTGGTTTGAGTTATCTAGAGTACTAAAGCTTTTCATAGGGTTTAAGTTAATATTTGTGTTAGCTGTGGTTTCACTGCAAGCACCAATTTAAGAGCAGATTGTATTTTGACTAAAATTGAGACTAATCTCCATATTATGTACAGTGAAGCCACCATTTTAATTAAGGATGTGCTGTTATGGCAGAATCTATAGATCATTTAATTGTTTTCTTAATTTTAATAATTATGAAAATCCTTTTCTATGATTTTAATAGGAATGTTAATGAACGATAACTAATTAATATTTAAATAGACAGTCTTGGTTGATTTTTGTTTCTTTTTCTTTTGGATTTAGAAATGCTGATATGTAGGAAGGATTTGTTTTTGCATGTTCTTGTTTTTTGAGTGGTAGATATGTCACAGGTAAAGAATGAATGTTGGCTAACAATTAGAAAATTTATTAATTATACTTCTGTTTACACTTTTGTTGTCAATATTAATCATTTATTTGTTTTAAAAAAGATGTCCAACTGTCAGTAAAATGCTTATCAGTAAATGAAAATGTTTTTAAATTTCCATGTCCCATATTTGATAACAGTAACCCAAGTTCAGTCAATTCTTTCCTGTGTTGACATATGTAACCAAGCATAGGATCTGCTTAACATAAAGTATACTATCCTTCAGAGTAGAGCTAGAAACAGAACTCTGTTTCATAAGTTTGCTATTTATTCTTCCATGCTATGGCCATTAGCCACTATTCTGTCTTTAACAGATATATTAAATGAGTTTTCCATTTCCACAGGTACCTTATTTTTTCCCAGAGTTGTAGATGATAGTAGCTTTGGGAAGTAAGCATGGTGTTAAATATGTATATCATTCATTTATTTAAAATTACATTTTTTAAACAACTGTCTCCTCTGATTATGTTATCATGTCAATGTTGCCTGTTTTTAAAAAATCCAAATCATATTTAAAAAAAAAATCTAGTCAGTAAGCAACAGAAGTGTTTTCCATAACTATGCAGGAGATTGCTAACTTTCTCTGGAAGGACATTATTACTCTGGAAGAAAGGGGCTGTTTATAATCAACAAACTATATTTCTTACACCTTGTACTATATGATTTTCATACTCATTTCCCAACTACTGAAGAATACCTTAGTTGGCAATATTTTAACTGGTTTTTAATCTAAAACTGATTTATAAGACAATATGTGTAGTCATAGCTTGAATGAATAAGCAAAAATTTAATTTTCTATATATGTCTGAATATATTTTAAATAGTTAAAAATGACAAAAGAAGTGACAGCCATCAAAAATAGAAATGTCATGGCTTCCAGTGGAAGTTATAACCTCCAGAGTGTTGCTGTTCAGTTACTGAGATGTGTACTTGAGTTTTTCCCCCTTAAATTTTGCATTGTTTAAAACTAAAATACAGTGCTCTAAAATACTCAAACTTTACTAAAGGGGTTGCATTTATTCTTTGAGACACAGGCAAATCTCAATTTCGTACATTCAGAGAAAGCTCACATCTACCCCCAAATTATTCACTGCAGAGGACAACCAAAACCTCATCTACTGCAAGGACTCCAGGCACTGTTGTTCAGTGTGTCCTTATAAATTAAGATGCTTCAAATGAGGTTTGCAACAGTTCTGGAAAATGTAGCATTTTTGCTTGGAATGTCACAAATATATGAAGACAAATTGAACGCTGGGATTTTTATCTTCTACAAAGTGTCTACAGCCCTTTCAGAATAAAGACAATGAATGATATTGCTGAAATGGAGAAACTTGGTCCTTTGTCCTGAATGCCCCTTTATGAGTGCAACAAAAAATTTCAGCCTTTGTAGGTTTCTATTTTTCCGTGAAACTTTTGACCTTGCAATGGGTTGAAATAAAAAAGAAGTAAAACACAGTGTCTTTTGTTTTCTGTATTGCAGATATGCTTCTTAATGTTTGTTATAGTGACTGTGGATTTTATATGAATTCCTATTCTAGTTTGGTTCATTAAATATTTTTAGAAAACAGTAGTGACTCACCTAGAATAGTCAGTGTGATTGAAGCTTCATAAATTTCCAAGTTGTCCTTTGATTAATGAAACTAGATATAATGGCGAAAAAATATACATTGATAAAGCTTAAAGAAGTTAGAAATCATCACACTTTTCATTTCATAAATGGAAAAGACTTATAAAGTCAGTCAGTAAACATTTATTAAGCCACTACTATGTGATAGGTATTGTGCTATGTGCTGGGGTTACAAGAAAAAAAAAAGTAAAGATATTCTCTGCTCTCAAGGAGCTCACAATACAATGGAGAATATGACAAGCAAACAACTTTGTACAAACATACTATATATGGGATAAATTGGAACTACTAAACAGACAGAAGGCACTAGAATCAAGAGGGGTGGAGAAAGGCTTCCTATAAAGGATGGAATTTTATCTGGGACTTAAGGGAAGCCAGCAGACAAGGATGCTGTAAGATACTAGAAAACAAGGGAAGAGACAGCAAAGGCAAGATATGAAGAGCTTTGAATGCCAAACAGATTTTTATATTTGATCTTAGAGGGATAGGGAGCAACTGGAGGGTGTTTTTGAGTAGAGGGTTGTCATAGCCAGATCTGTGCACTGGGAAAACCACTGTGATGACTGAGCAGATCGAGCAACAGTCTGTTGCAGTAGTCCAGGAATAAGGTGTCAGAGGTCATAAGTGGGTATATTCAAGAAATATCACAAAGGTGAATTTGCCAGGTTTTAGCAACAGAATATGGAAAGTGAGAAATTAAGAATAACACCTACAGTGGCTGGAAAGTCACACGAATAATACTTGGCAAAGCTGGAACTTGAACCAGAGCTCTTTTCATTCTCAAGCATTCTTTCCACTGCACCACCTGCCTCCACATGTCATTCATTCACAAGTACAGTAGGAGTTTAGTTATGAATCATTTCAGGAGGGCCTGGCATACTGGGATATTTTGAATAGGAAAGCTAAATAACAGAAATTTGTTTGTTTGTTTTTTCAGTGCAAAAGGGAGTGCCACATAATAATTAAAAAGTTGGCCTTAAGAAGAGATAATGATATTGTTGGAGGGTTGTGGGAAAACTAAGACACTGATACATTGTTGGTAGAATTATGAATGGATCCAACCATTCTGCAGAGCAGTTTGGAACTATGCTCAAGAAGTTATCAAAGTGTACATGCCCTTTAATCTAGCAACGTATCTACTGGGCCTGTATCCCAAAGAGATCATAAAAAAGGAAAAAGAACCCACATGTACAAAAAAGTTTGTGGCAGCCCTTTTTGAGGTGGCAAGAAACTGGACACTGATGGATGCCCATCAATTGGAGAATGGCTGAATAAATTGTGGTATATGAATGTTATGGAATATTATTGTTCTGTAAGAAATGATTATCAGGACGATTTCAGAGTCCTGGAGAGACATGAACTGATGCTAAGTGAAATGAGCAAAACCAGGAGACCATTGTACACAGCAAGAAGAAGATTATGTGATGATCAACTGTGATGGACTTGGCTCTTTTCAACTATTAGATGACTCAGACCAATTTCAATAGACTTGTAATGAAGAGAACTATCTGCATCCAAAGAGAGGACTATGGGGACTGAATGTGGATCACACTATATTGTCTAGAAGAATTGCAAATGTTTGATTTAGATTACTTGCTGCGTAAGAGAGGGGGAGGTGTAGAAGAGGGGAGAAAAATATGGAACACAAGGTTTGCAAGGGTGAATGTTGAACACTATCTTAGTATATATTTTGAAAAATAAAAAGCTATTTTTTTAAAGGGAAAAAAAAAGAAAGTTGGCCTTGAAGCTAAGAAGACCTGGATTCAAGTATGGCCTCTGATATCTACCGGCTCTTTAGTACTGAGCACTAAAGAGTCGATAGATATCAGAGGCAAGTCATTTAACCTCAGTGCTTGTGACAATTCTCTGAGGCTCTTAAGTTGTAAAGAAGGTATCAATCTGCATTGGTAGAGGGTCTTCCCTCACTCATAACAATGAAATTATCCACTCAGGCCCTTTCCATTTTTAGAATATTTAAAATCCTAATATATGTGAAGTTATAGTTGGCTAGAAAGTTTTGCCTGGGAATAGTTGTTAATAACCAGAAAATGAAAGCTTCAGAGATTTTTTGAGTAATCATCTTTCCCCACCATTACATATAAGTGACTCCTAAAGTGAAGATATGATGTGATCTTTAAATAGGTAAAGAGTTATCATGTCAAAGAAGGATTAGATTCAATGTAAAAAACAAAAGAATAGATTGAGAGTAGGAAGCCCTTAACTGAAACCTGGCTTTGCTACTTTTTTTTTTGCAAGTCATACTTCTCTGTGCCCTAGTTTTTCTATCTCTAAAAGGAGGGAATTTGCTGTCTACACTCACTTCGGGTCCAGAACCATCAGTCATGGATAAAAATGAGCTGATGCAGAAGGGCAAACTGGATGAACAGGCTGAAAGTTATGATGACATAGTAGCCTGCATGAAATCTGTAACTGAACAAGGAACTGAATTCTCCAATGAGGAGAGGAATCTTCTCTCTGTCGCTTACAAAAATGTCAGAACCTGAAGATCATCTTAGAGAGTTGTTTCAAGTAGTGATCAACAGACAGAAGATGCTGAGACAAGGAAAAAAAAAAAGATGGCTCAAGAATACAGAGAAAATTGAAATATCTGCAGTGACTGTCTCTTTTAGAAATGTTCTTGATTCCCAAAGCTTCACAAGCAAAAAGCAAAGTTTTCTGTTTGAAAATAAAAGGAGACTACCAGCTTTATTTGGCTTAGGTAGCAACCTAAGCTGGTAATAACAAGGAAGAAATGATATATCAGTCACAATAAGCATATCAAGAATTATTTGAAGAAAAAAGAAGAAGCAAAAGGGAGATGTAACCAACACATTATATAATATTGGGTCTGACCTTGAACTTCTCTGTATTCTGTTATGAAATACTTTCCAGAGAAAGTCTGCTTTCTTACAAAAACAGCTATTGATGAAAGCCATTGTTGAACTTGATACATTAAATGAATCATACAAAGACAGCCTACTAATAATGCAATCACAGAGAAAAAAAACTTGACATTATGGACATCACAGACACCCAAGAAAATGAAGCTGAAGTAGGAGGAGAGAAGAATTAACCAGCTTTCTAATTTTTGTCTGCTTCATTCTAAAATTTACACAGTAGACCATTTGTCATCCATGCTCTCACAATTTTTGTTGACAATTTACGACAGGTTTATGTGACTTCTATTTTTATTTCTATATTTTCCATATTGTTTTTATGTTTAATATTAGGTAAGTAGAGCTGGTTTACAGATTTGGGGAGTTATCTGTTTTCATCTAAGGTGGCCAGGCTAGGGATATGGAATTTTTAAAGACATTTTACATGTTTGGCATAGGACTTTTAGTACACTGTGATTCCACAAGGTGTGTGTTAGAAAGGCTTCCAGGTCTAAGCAAAACAACAACAACAACAAAAACTGCCTACTTATTGGCCTGTCATGGTAGAGGGATAAAGGGATAATTGGTTCCAGCCTCAGGTGTAATTATTGTAGGTACTTTAGAGTTGGAGCTCTCATGGCTGTGGTAAAAACAGATGTCCCATAGATATTACATTTCATTCCATGTATATCTCTGTATACCTTTATGATTGTAATTGTGAAAGTGTTCCTTTAGACAAAGTTTTAATTCAGTCAATTTACTCTAGAAGAAGGCAGAAATGATTCACATTCCATTATTTGTAAAGTTATCTGCTGTTCACTTTCATTATTTTTACTACACTCATTTTATTTGTATTTAAATGTTATAGGCAACCTAAGAATGAATGTAGAAGTAAAAATGCAGTAAAAATAAATTGTTTGATACTTATAAAGTCACTGTATATCAAACAAAGCAGTAAAACAAACAAAAAAACATATATTTAACTTTTTTAGGTTTTTGCTTTTGTAATTTTTTTTTGATACTTGCCTAACATGCATGTCCTATAAAAATAATTAACAGGGAAATAACTGATATGATAGCTAGCTTTGTCTAATGTCTGAAATTTTCATGAACAATCCAAGCATAATAGTTAAAAAAAAAAACTTCTGTATTAAGTTGATGTAAATGGAATAAAAGTTTTATGAATGGGAGGGAAAAAAGGAGAGGATTCTTTTCAATTATCTCGAAGATTCTTTCCAGCTCTAAATAGCTTGATCCTATGTCTGGCTCTAGAGAAGGAGCCAGGATAAATGAGTGGGAGGTTTGGGGAAGCATGTTTTAGCTCAGTATTAGGAAAAAAACTAACATTTCAAAGTATCCTTAAATGAAATATAGTTTCTCATGTGATAGTCATTTTCCTGACACTAGAGGTATTCGAACAGAATACATGAATATCTCTTGTCAGAGATTTTACATAGGTGTTCATTAATCAGTCAATAAACATTTATTAAATGCCAACTGATACTGAAGATACAAGAAAGATTAAAGAGAGTCTCTTTTCAAAAGGGAGCTCATAGTCTTAATTGGGGAAATAAGCAATCATTTTCAACAAGGCAAATGAGAAATAGTCAACAAGGCCTTATTAGATAAGATGCTAAGCACTAGGGATTTACCTCTCTTCCCCTCCTCCCCTTCAAAAAAGACAAGAACATGATTCTTGTCCATAAAGATTATATCAGATTGGCTGATGTCTTGGGGAGCAGGAAGATAAGGGATGAAGGAGGAAAAAATTTAGAACATAAAGTTTTTTAATAGTAAATTTATTTATTTTTAATACACATTGCTTTATGAATAATCTTGGGAGAGAAAATTCAGAGCAAAAAGGAAAAACCATGAGAGAGAAAAAAAAAGAGAAGTAACCATAGCATGTGTTGATTGACATTCAGTCTTTTTAGTTGATGGCATTTTCCATCCAAAGTTTATTGATACTGCTTTGATCACTGAACCACTGAGAGGAACCAAGTTTTTCATAATTGATCATTGCACATTCTTGCTCTTACTATGTACAATACATTCCTGATTCTGCTCATTTTGCTCAGCATCAGTTCATGTAAATCTTTCCAGGCCTTTCCAAAATCAACTTGTTCATCATTTTTAATAGAACAATAATATTCCATTACCTTCATGTACAGCAACTTGTTTAGTCATTCCTTAGTTGATGAACATCTACTCATTTTCCAATTCTTTGCTACCACAAAAAGAGCTGCTAGAAACATTTTTGCACATGTGGGTCCTTTTCCCTCTTGCTGAGTCAAAGGGAATGCACAATTTTATAGCCCTTTGGGCAGAGTAGAACACAAAGTTTTACCAAAGTGTATGTTGAAAACTATCTTTTCCCTCTCTCATTCAGATTTTCATTCTCCCCTACAAACATGCCTACATGAGGATCTCTATGACCAACTATTCTACTGAAATCACTCTTAATTTTATCTTTAACCACCACAAAAATAAAACAGAAAGCAGAAAAAACCAAACACATATTTCTACCCAAGTAGAACAGAAAAAGGCGAAAATGTATGAAACTATGATTCTCTATTATGTACAACTTGATTTTTTTTAAGTACTCAATAATTTCAACATGTTACTTTCAAAGCTGCCTTACATATCTATTTCTTTATGAATTCCCTTTTGTTGTCTTGTGTACATTTTTTTAATGACTCAATAACCCTCTAGTCTTTCTTTTCTTATTTTTTTCTTGATAATTCTATCATTCACTAACAACCACCATCCTCCCAAACACTCCCAGTTGAAAAAGAAAAACAAAACCCTTGTAAAATAAATAAATAAAGTCAAAACTAATCACATTACTAATGATCAATTCCAATGGTCTTTCCTTCATCTTTATTCTAACTGACTTTTCAAAAATAAGGTAATTCAAGGTAATTCCAGTAGACTTGGGATGGAGAATGCCATCTGCATCCAAAGAGAAAACTATGGACATTGAACATAGATCAAAGCATGGTATTTCCACGTTTTTGTTAGTTTGTTTTCTTTCTCCTGGTCCCCCCCACTTTGATCTAATTTTTCTTGCACAACATGACAGATATGGAAATATGTTTAAAAGGATTGCACATATTTAATCTATATCAGATTGCTTTCAGTCTTGGGGAGAGGGAACATGAGAAAGGAAGAAAAATTTAAAACATAAGCTTTACCAAAATGTATGTTGAAAACTATACATATATTTGGAAAAATAAAGTATTATTGAAAAAATAAAAATCCCTCCCTTATTTTCACCCCCATCACTATCCCATTACCCTCTTATTTTTTTCTCAATTTTGAAGATTTCCCCCATCTAATTTCTCTGTTTCAGTTCTTCCTTAGAGCACAATGAGAACAACACATAAGTAACTATGTACACATATGGTATAAATGTATAAATCCCATATTAATGGGATTTATCTTGCAGACAAGATGAAAGGGACGGAGTGGATGATTCCCACTTTGTTTTTCTTCAAGACCAGCTCAAAAGCCACCAGACTTCCCAGGTCCCCAACATTCTACACAATCCTACAAGGTTATCCTTTATTTACTTTTTATGTGTCTTATAAGTATCAATTTTTATAGATATCTCTTCTATTAGAATGTAAGCCCTTTGAGGGAAGGAACTATTTTTGCCCTTTTTTGGGGTATCACTATATTTAGCACAGTCCTGATAAAGGCTTAATAAGTAAAGAGAGCCAAAGATTCTAAGGGGTAGAGGAGAAAACAGGAGAGTATATTACAGGCAGAGGAGACAACCAGGATAATAGCATAGCAATGGAAAATGTAGTATCATGTAGAATATCAATAAGAGCTAGACTATAAATATAGAGGAGAAAAATATATATGAAAAAAAAATAGGAAAGGACCACATTGTGAAGTTTTTTTGTTTACTTCCCATGAATAATTTTATTTTTTAATAATAACTGAATTTTCTAAATACATGCAAAGATAGTTTTCAACATTCACCCTTGCAAAACCTTGTGTTCCATATTTTTCTCCCTCCCTCCCTACTTTTTCTCTCCCCTAGAGAGCAAGTAATCCAATATAGGTTATACCTGTGCAATTCTTCTAAACACATTTCCACATTTATCATGCTACACAAGAAGAATCAGATCAAAAGGGGGGGGGGGAAATAAGAAAAAAACAAGCTAGAAAAGAACAAAAATGGTGAAAATACTATGTTGTAAGCCACATTTAGTCCCCATGGTCCTCTCTTTGGATGCTGATAGCCCTCTCCATCACGAGTCCATTGGAGTTGGCTTGAATTATCTCACTGTTGAAAAGAGTCAAGTCCATTACAATTGATCATCACATAATCTTGCTGTTTCTGTGTACAATGTTATTTGGTTCTGCTCACTTCACTTAGCATCAATTCCACATTGTGAAGTTTTAAATGCTAATGAAGTTTATATTTGATCCTAGAGGTTAGTAGCCACTAGAGTTGCTATCAAGTTCAAGGCATGGTCAGATTTATACTTTAGGAAAATCACCGACAATTAAGTGGAGAATGCATTAGAATGGGGAAGAGATGAGGCAGGGAAATAAATTAAGAGATGTTGAAATAATCCAGGAAATAGGTGATGAGATCCTGAACTAGGGAGGAAGCTTTATGAATAGGGGTATTCTGGAAGAGGAAACAAAAATACTTGGCAATTGATTACCTATACATGGTGAGTGAGAGTGAGCAGCTGAGGAGGACACAGGATTCAAGCCTGGATGACTAGGAAGATTATGACTTCTTCATCAATTATAGAAAGAAAGGTAGGTTTTAGGGAAAAGAAAATTAGTTTTGGACATAATTTTAAGATGTCTATGGTACATCCAATTTGAAATGTCCAATAGATGCTTGGTGATGCTCACCAGAGAAACTAGATCCGGATATATTGATCTGAGAACCAACATAAAGAACTAGTATAACTAGAATGAGAAGAAGTCAAGTAGCAGTGAAAAGAGAAAAGAGGGGCCAAGACAGAGTCTTGGAGAGTGCCCACAGTTAGTGTGACTTAGATGATGATCCAGCAAAGGAAAAAAACTTAAAAAAAAAAAAACCCGATTAGTCTTGCATGTAATTTCATTAAGATGGAAATAAAGACACTACTTTCTAGACAATGTTTATAGTACACTAGGGACTTTTCAAATAAGTTGGCATTAGCATGTATCCCCAATTACCTAGTATATTACTATGGATCATAGATAGAAAGCTGGTAAATTGAGTTATTCCAAAGTACTGCCAGCATTTTAGAAAAGAAATCCTGTTTGTTAAAATGCACAAGGTACACAGAGCACCTCCAAATTTCTGTGTCTCAAAAGCTGCTATGCCCCTTAAAATGATGGTTCATTACAAATCATGTCAAGAAATAACTAATCCTTTTCCCTTCTCACACATGTCAATGAATTTCACATGCCTGATCAACAAATGTATAAGTGCCAGCACACCCAAGAAAATAAGAAATATCCAAACAGAATATAATGGAGAGGTAATGACTCTTAGCATTTCTAATTTCTTCCATCATCAATCTTCCATCAACTTTGATATGTGAATACAGTTGCTTTAAGCCTTCATCTACCTCATCATGACAGCAGTACCCATTTTTCCTACAATTTCCCCTACTTTGGCATGACTGTACCAAGACTGTGATGTGAGAAATGATAAACTTCCTGGGGCCGTGCAGTTACAGTATCTAGCTAAGTCAAGCAGACTGGGGACAGAATTAAATTCTGTGCTCCTGAAGCCTGAAGCCTTCTAACTTTTTCTTTTCAATTCATAAATTGAAAAGCAATGGTTATTTACTGAATTCATCTCTCTTTTCTTTTTTCTTACAATTCTTCACTAATCATTAACATAATGGAAAATAAAGAATGTGAATGAAAATTAGGCTTTTAAAGATTAATGTAAAATGTAAATGCTGCCTTGATGGACTTGGTTGTCTACAATGTTCATTTTCTAAAGAAATAACAGATGTGAGGAAGCTCTGCAAGGTTGACTTGATTATTTTGTCATTTCATTGGTGATGGAAACAGATTTGTATTTTAAATCACATCTTGCCATTGAATCACTTGGCTTCAAAAAAAAGACATTGTGATTATTGGATTAAAGTGGAACTTTTATTAAAGTAATCCCTCAATGCTAAAGCCTAATTTAGATTACTATAGTAAATTATAAGGATAAAGGGCCAAATATAGATAAATACACAAATTGAACTACAGATATGCATCATAAGGGAACCCAGAATTGTGTCAAAGTAAATCATGAAGCAGAGGGGAAAAATAGCTTGTGTTAGATTAAATTTAAATTTATAGAATTGATTTGTTCCCCAGGGACTCTCTTACTCGACTATATTGCTAGCTTACTTTCTTGGTTATCTGTGGTGTGCCCATTTCTCCCTACTCCCTTTGTCTCTGTTGTCTCAGATACAGTTAAAAGGCAACAAAACAAAAATTTTACATTGAGTTGATAAATGATAAACATATTCATGGTCTTGAGGAGCAAGGAGGCATAAAGAAGCCTCCACACAATTATTTAAAGTAAAACGAATTTCAGATGAATCATGATACTGGATGTATTATGATACTTTTTAAAGGACCTTCCACACAGGATCTAATAATTTCTATTCTATGTTAAAGAACCAGAGGGCTTAGAATATGACATTCTAGAAGTCAAAGGAATAAGGATTACTACCAAGAGTTAGTTATGCACAAAACTGAGTATAATTCATGAGGGGGAAAAAATCAATGAAATAGAGAACTTTCAAGCATTTCTAATTTAAAAAATTGATCTTCAAAGCAAGACTCAAGAAAAACAAGAAAAGATGAAAAAGAAACAAGAAAAACTATAAAAGATTCAATAAGGTTTAACTGTCTATATTCCTATAAGGTAAGATGATATTTGTAACTTAGAACTTTATCAGCATAAGGACAATTAGAAGGAATATACATAGAGGGTATAGATGTGGGATGACCCCAGATGAGATGATATCCAAAAAAAAAAAAACATAGAAAAATGATTGCATTAGAAGAAGGAAGAAGGGGGAATTAGAATGGGGTAAATTACCTCAAGTAAGAAGGGTGTGAAAGAGTTATCCCAATGGAAGGGAAGATTGGGCGGGGTGGGGGGGGGAGATGGCAAAAAATGCTTGAACTTTGCTCATCAAAATTGACTCAAAGAGGATATATAGACTCAGTTGGATATAGAAATCTATCTTACTTTATAAAGAAGTAAATAGACATGTAGATAAAAGAAGGGGACTAATTGACAAGGTGGTCATCAGGAATAAAACATTTGTCAGGAGGGGTAGGGTAGAAGGACAGAAATACACAGTTATCATAACTCTAAATGTGAATGGGATAAACTCAGCCATAAAACAAAGGCAGATAACAGAATGGATTAAAAACCAACATCCTAGTTACAAGAAACCCATGTGAAACACAGTGATACAAAGAGTAAAGATAAGAGGCTAGAACAGGATCTATTGTGTTTCTGCTGAAGTTAAAAAAAAAAAAAAGCAGGAATAGCAATTATGATCTTAGACAAAGCAAAAGGAAAAATAGATCTTATTCAAAGGATAAGAAAGAAAAGTATATTTTCATAAACAGTATTATAAACAATGAAGTAATACCAATGCTAAACATAACCCAGCAAATGTCATAGCATGTAATTTTTTTGTTTTATTTCAGTAGGTATTTCCAAATCATATTCTATTAATTTTTATTTTCTCAATAGTATTTTGTTTTTCCAATTAAATGTAAACATAGTTTTAAACATTGATTTTTGTAAGATTATGAGTTCCAAATTTTTTCTCCCTTTTCCCCCTCCTTCTTCCCTCCGCAAGACAGGAAGCAATCTGATATAGGTTATACATGTACATTTAAACATTTAAAATGTTTCCATATTTGTTATGTTGTGCAAGAAAAGTTAGAACCAAAGGAAAAGAGCAAGCACAAGAAAGAAAAAGGAAATTTTTAAAAGGTGAAAATAGTGTACTTTGATATTCATTCAGTCTCCATCTCTCATTGGATGTGGATGGCATTTTCTATCCCAAGTCAATTGAAATTGCATTGGATCACTATATTGCTGACAAAAGGTAAGTCTCTCATTGTTGGATCATCACATCATCTTGCTATTACTATGTATGATGTTCTGATTCTGCTCACTTTATTCAAAATCAGTTCACAAACGTCTTTCAAGGCTTTTCTGAAATCAGCCTGTTCATCATTTCTTATAGAACAATAATATTCCCTTACATTTATATGCCATAATTTATCAGCCATTCCCCAACTGATGGGCAATTTCTAGTTCCTTGTTACTACAAAAAAAGTTTTTAGACATTTGAGTCCTTTTCTCCCTGTTTTATGATTTCTTTGGGATACAGACCCAGTGGTGACACTGGTTGATCAAAGGGTATGCAGTTTGATAGTCTTTTGGGCATAGTTCAAAATAGCTCTCCAGAGCAGAACAGATCACAATTCCCCCAATGTATTAGTGTTACAGTTTTCCCACATTCCCTCCAACATTTATCATTATCTTTTCCCATCATCTTAGCCAATCTCATAGGTATGTGAGATGGTACCTCTAAATTGTTCTAATTTGCATTTCTCTAATCAAAAGTGATTTAGAGCATTTTTTCATATGACTATAGCTGGCTTTAATTTCTTCAAAAATTGTCTTTTCATATCCTTTCATCTTTTATCAGTTGAGGAATGATTTATATTCTTACAAATTTGACTTAATTATCTATATTTTAGAAATGAGGCATTTATCAGAAACACTGTAAGAATTGTTTCCCAGCTTTTTGCTTCCCTTCTAATCTTGACTGCGCTGGTTTTATTTGCCCAAAATTTTTAAAATGTAATCAAAATTATTCATTTTGCATTTCATAATGTACTCTAGTTCTTCTTTGATCATAAATTCCTCCCTCTTCCAAATATATGACAGTTAAACCTTCCTCTCCTCATTTGCTTATAGTATCATCCTTTATGTCTAAATCATGAAACCACTTTGAAATTATCTTGTAGGGGGTGAAATGTTGATCTGTTCCTAGTTTCTGCCATACTATTTTCCAGTTTTCATAACAGATTTTTTTTTTTGGTCAAATAGTGAGTTTCTATCCCAGAAGCTGGAGTCATTGAGTTTATCAAACAGTAGATTACTAGAGTCAATGACTATTGTGTCTTCTATACCTCACTTATTCCACCGATCTACCACTTTACTTCTTAGCCAGTATCAAAAGATTGTGATGAATGCCACTATATTTATAGGTCTGGTATGAGTAAGCTATCTTCCTTGGCATTTTTTCCAAGTGACTTACACAGGGTCTGTAATTTCTTTTATAATATTTTATTTAAATTTTTTGCATCACAATTCATTAGTGAGATTGGTTTATAATTTGCTTTCTCTATATCTTTCTGGCTTAGAGATCAGCTCCATATCTGTTCCCTTAATATTCTTGACTTTTTGTTCTTCCAGATAAATTTTGTAATTGTTTTTTCTAGTTCTTTTTTTTGTTTGTTTGTTTTTTTTTTTTTTAATAGCCTTTTATTTACAGGATATATGCATGGGTAACTTTAAAGCATTAACAATTGCCAAACCTCTTGTTCCAATTTTTCACCTCTTACCCCCCCCCTTCCCCTAGATGGCAGGATGACCAGTAGATGTTAAATATATTAAAATATAAATTAGATACACAATAAGTATACATGACCAAAACGTTATTTTGCTGTACAAAAAGAATCAGACTCTGAAATATTGTACAATTAGCTTGTGAAGGAAATCAAAAATGCAGGTAGGCATAAATATAGGGATTGGGAATTCAATGTAATGGTTTTTAGTCATCTCCCAGAGTTCTTTTTCTGGGCATAGCTGGTTCAGTTCATTACTGCTCCTTTGGAAATGATTTGGTTGATCTCGTTGCTGAGGATGGCCTGGTCCATCAGAACTGGTCATCATATAGTATTGTTGTTGAAGTATATAATGATCTCCTGGTCCTGCTCATTTCACTCAGCATCAGTTCGTGTCAGTCTCTCCAGGCCTTTCTGAAATCATCCTGTTAGTCATTTCTTACAGAACAGTAATATTCCGTAATATTCATATACCACAATTTATTCAGCCATTCTCCAACTGATGGACATCCATTCAGTTTCCAGTTTTTAGCCACTACAGAAAGGGCTGCCATAAACATTCGTGCACATACAGGTCCCTTTCCCTTCTTTATAATCTCTTTGGGATATAAGCCCAGTAGTAACACTGCTGGATCAAAGGGTATGCACAGTTTGATAACTTTTTGAGCATAATTCCAAACTACTCTCCAAAATGGTTGGATTCGTTCACAACTCCACCAACAATGCATCAATGTCCCAGTTTTCCTGCATCCCCTCCAACAATCATCATTATTTTTTCCTGTCATCTTAGCCAATCTGACAGGTGTCTTAGCCAATCTGACAGGTGTTTTAGCCAATCTGACAGGTGTTTTCTAGTTCTATAAAGTAATTTTTGGGGAGTTTGGTATGGCACTGAATAAGTAGATTAATTTACATAGAATTATCATTTTTATTATATTAGCTCAGCCTACCCATGAGCAATTGATATTTTTCCAGTTGTTTAGATCTAACTTTATTTGTGTGAAAAGTGTTTTGTAATTGTGCTCATAATGTTTCTGGGTTTGTCTTGGCAGTTCAACTACAAAATATTTTTTATTGTCTAGTTACTTGAAATGAAATTTCTATTTGTTGCTGCTGGGCTATGTTGGTAATATATAGAAATGCTAGTGATTTATGGGGGTTTATTTCACATCCTGCAATTTTGCTAAAGTTGTTAATTGTTTGTAGTAGTTTTTTAGGGAATTTTCTAGGATTCTTTAAATATATCATTATATCACCTGCGAAGAGTAATAATTTTGTTTCCACATTTCCTACTCTAAATCCTTGCATTTCTTCTTCTCTTATTGCTAAAGCTAACATCTCTTCTTTCTGCATTTTGTTCATATAAGCATTTCCCCCATTTATACTTTTCTTTCTCCTTTCACTCTTTATCTCCTCACCTATGTTTTGCTTCTGACCTCTCACTCCCTCAATCTGCCCTTCCATTTTCTTATCCCTGTGTCCTTCTGCTTCTTCTGTCCCTTCTATCAGCCTTCCCTCTTCCTTTCTTCCCCCTTCCCCTTCTATTTCTATGTAGGGTAAGATAAATTGCTATAACCAACATGGAGTAATGCTATTCCCTCTTTGAGCCAAATCTGATGAGATTAAAGTTCAAGCAATGCTCATCTCCCTCTCTTCTTAATGGTAATAGGTCTTTTATGCCCCTTTAGATGTAATTTACCCCATTTTATGTGCCCTTTCTCTTCTCCCAGTACAATCCTTTTTCTTTCCTTTAATTTCTTTTTTATTTTATCACATCAAAGTCAACACACTCTGTCTATGTATACCTCTTCTAATTGTCCTGACAAAGATGCAGTTCTCAAGAATTA
This sequence comes from Sarcophilus harrisii, assembly GCF_902635505.1. Classification (NCBI taxonomy): domain Eukaryota; kingdom Metazoa; phylum Chordata; class Mammalia; order Dasyuromorphia; family Dasyuridae; genus Sarcophilus; species Sarcophilus harrisii. Next base: position 203,686,147 of record NC_045426.1, read on the forward strand.
CCAGTATTATCTTCCCATGTAGGGATGTAAATAGTTAACCTTTAAATAACATATTTTTTTGGAACAAGAGGTTTGGCAATTGTTAATGCTGTAAAGTTACCCATGTATATATCCTGTAAATTAAAGGCTATTAAATTAAAAAAAAAAATAACATATTTTTTTCTTTACCTTTTTATACTCTCTTGAGTCTTATATTTGGAGAACAAATTTTCTGTTCAGCTCTGGTATTTCATCAGAAATGATTGAAAATTCCCTATTTCATTGAATGTCCATCTTTTCCCCTGAAAGACGTTCAGTATTGCTGGGTAGTTGAATCGTGGTTGTAGTCAAAGTTCCTTTGCCTTCCAGAATATCATATTCCAGGCCCTGCAGTCCATTAATGGGGAAACTGCTCATTTCTGTGTAATCCTGACTGTGACTCCCCAATATCTGAATTGTTTCTTTTTAGCTGTTTGCAGTATTTTCTCCTTGATCTGATAATTCTGGAATTTAGGTACAATGTTTATTGGAGTTTTCATTTTGCAGTATCTTTCAGGAGATGATTAGTGGATTTTTTTCAATGACTATTTTATCCTCTGGTTCTATGATGATTTCTTAAAAAGGTAGTCCAAACTCTTTTTTTTTATTATGGCTTTCAGGTAGTCTAATAATTCTTAAATTATCTCTCCTGGATCCATTCTCTGGATCATATTTTTACATTTTCTTTTGATTTTATTTTTTTTAATTTTGTTTGATTCTTGAAGTCTCATGAGTCATTCACTTCCAGTTGTCCAGTCCTAATTCTTTGTTTTTTAATTGTTTTTTTTTCCTGGTTATACATGTACATTAATTAAAAAACACATTTCCTCATGAATTTTGTTGGGAGAGAAAAATGAGAATAAAAGGGGAAAACCAGAAGAGAAAAAACACAAAAGAAAGAGGAAAAAAGTGAACATAGCATGTATTGATTTACATTTAGTCTCCATGGTTCTCACTGAATGCAGACAGTGTTTTCCATCCAAAGTTTATTGGGATTGCCTTGGATCACTGAATGGATGAGAAAAACCAAGTCTGTTATAATTGATCCTCACACAGTCTTGTTATTACTGTGGAAAATGCATTCCTGGTTCTGATGTTTCATCAGCATCAGTTCATGTACATTCCAGATCTTCTAAAACATCTTGTTCGTTATTTCTTTGGAAGAATAATATTCCATTATTTTCATATGCCATAATTTATTCAGCTATTCCCCAATTGATGGACATCTATTAATTTTCCAATTCTTTGCTACTATAAAAAGAGCTGCTACAAACATTTTTACACATGTAGGTCCTTTTTACTCCTTTATGATTTTCTTGGGATACAGCCCCAGTAATGGCACTGCTGGATCAAAGGGTACACACAGTTTTGCAGCTCTTTACTCTTGGTTCCAAATTGCTGTACAAAATGGTTCAATCATCTTGCAACTGTACCTACTCAAAGTTGTTTTAATTTGCATTTCTCTAATCAAAATTGATTCAGAGCATTGTTTATATGACTATAGATGGCTTTAATTTCTTCATCAATTGAAAATTATCTATTCATATCCTCTGATCATTTATCAATTGGGGAACATCTTGTATTCTTATAAATTTGACAGAGTTCTTTATATATTTTAGAAATGAATTATCAGAAACACTGACTGCAAAAAATTTTCCCCAGCTTTGTACTTCCCTTTTAATCTTGTTTGTGTTAGTTTTATTTGTGCAAAATTTTTTTTAATTTAATCAAAGGTGTCCATTTTGCATTTCATAATATTCTCTAGTTCTTCTTTGAACATAAATTCTTCCCTTTTTCAAAGATCTGATAGGTAATCTATCCCTTGCTCTCCTAATTTGTTTATGGTGTCACTCTTTATACTAAATTATATATCCATTTTGACCTTACTTTGCTATGGAGTGTGAGATGCATGTCTATGCTGAGTTTCTGACATTATTTTCTAATTTCCCCAGCAATTTTTGTGAAATAATGAGTTCTTATCCTGGAAGTTGGAGTTTTGAGGTTTATCAAATACTATCAAAGACTGTATAATCAATCACTGATTATTATATCATATGTAGCTAACCTATTCCACTGATCCACCTCTCTATTTCTTAGCCAGAACCATATGTTTTTGATGACTGCTGTTTGATAATAGAGTTTTAAGTTCTTTGTAATTTTTTTCCATTAATTCCCTTGATATTCTTGACCAGATGAATTTTGTTCTTATTTTTTCTAGCTCTATGAAATAATTTTTGGCAGTTTGCTTGATAAGGCACTGATTAAGTAGATCAATTTAGGTAGAATTGTCATTTTTTAACTTGACCTAGCCATGAGCAATTGATATTTTCCCAATTGTTTAGATCAAACTTTATTTGTATGAGGATTTTATAATTGTGTTCATATAGTTCCTTGGATTTGTCTTGACAGGTAGACATCCAAATATTTAATTTTCTCTACATTTATTTTAAATGGAATTTCTTTTTCTATCTCTTCCTGATGGGTTTTGGCAGTAATATATAGAAATGCTAATAGTTATGTGGGTTTATTTTATATTTTTCAGCTTTGCAAATATGTTTTTGGATGAGTCTCTAATATTCTCTAAGTATACCATCATATCATCTGCAAAGAGTGATAGTTTTATCTCCTTAATGCCTATTGTAATTCCTTTTAAATTTTTTTTTAATTGCTGAAGCCAACATTTCTAGTATAATATTAAATAATAGTGGTGATAAGGGACATCTTTGTTTCACCTTTGATATTATTGAGAATGCTTCTAGCTTCTCCCCATTATAGCTAATGTGCGCTAATGGTTTTAGATAGATGCTGCTTATCATTTTTAAGGAAAACTACCCTTATTGCTATACTCTCTAATGGTTTCAATAGAAATGTGTGCTGCGTTTTATCAAAGTCAACACACTCTGTCTATGTATACCTCTTCTAATTGTCCTGATACAAGTGTTTTTGCAGCTATTGAGATTATCATATGATTTCTATTAGTTTTGTTTTTGATATAGTCAGTTATGGTAATAGTTTTCCTGATAATTGAATCAATCCTACATTTCTGGTGTAAATCCCAGTTAGTCATAGTTTATTACCTTACTGATAAGTTTGTATTCTCTTTCCTAATATTTTATTTAAAATTTTTGCATCAGTATTCATTAAGGAGATTGGTCTGTACTTTTCTTTCTCTGTTTTGTATCTTCCTGGTTTATATATCAGTACCATATTTGTGTCATAGAATGAATTTATCAGAACTCTTCCTTCCCCTACTTTTTCTAAAAGTTTTCATAATATTGGAATTAATTGTTCTTTAAATGTTTGGTAGAATTCAATTGTAAATCCATCTGACCCTGGAGATTTTTTCTTAAGGAATTTATTGATGGCTTGTTTGATTATTTCTTCTTCTGATAATCTGGGAAATTTATATTTTTTGTTAATATTCATCCATTTTTCCATCAGTTGGAGAATGGCTGAATAAATTGTGGTATATGAATATTATGGAATATTACTGTTCTGTAAGAAATGACCAACAGGATGATTTCAGAAAGGCCTGGAGAGACTTACACGAACTGATGCTGAGTGAAATGAGCAGGACCAGGAGATCATTATATACTTCAACAAAATATATATGAGACCGTTCTGATGGACCGGCCATCCTCAGCATCAGATCAACCAAATCATTTCTAATGGAGCAGTAATGAACTGAACTAGCTATGCCCAGAAAAAGAACTCTGGGAGATGACTAAAAACCATTACATTGAATTCCCAATCCCTATATTTATGCAACTGATTTTGATTTTTCAAAGCAATTGTACAATATTTAGAGTCGATTCTTTTGTAGACAAAATAATGTTTTGGTCATGTATACTTATTGTGTATCTAATTTATATTTTAATATATTTAACATCTACTGGTCATCCTGCCATCTAGGGGAGGGGGTGGGGGGGGGGGTAAGAGGTGAAAAATTGGAACAAGAGGTTTGGCAATTGTTAATGCTGTAAAGTTACCCATGCATATATCCTGTAAATAAAAGGCTATTAAATAAAAAAATAAAAAGTGAATATTGAAAATTATCTTTGCATGTGTTTGAAAAAATAAAATACTACAAAAATAAAAAAAAATTCATCCATTTTACTTAAGTTTTCAGATTTATTGGCATACAGGTGGCAAATTAGCTAATATTTATTGCTTTAATTTCTTCATTGATGACAAGTTCAATCCTTTTCATTTTTGCTGCTGGTAATTTGTTTTTTTCTTTCCTTTTTCTAATGAAATTAACCAAAGGCTTCTCTATTTTGTTTTTTTCCCCCATAAAATCAGCTCTTGCTTTTATTAATTCAACAATTTCCCTAGTTTCAATTTCACTAGTCTCTTCTTTGAGTTTCAGAACTCAATTTTGATATTTAATTGGGAAATTATAATTTGTTTTTTTCTAACTTATGTATTAGCATTCCCAATTCATTGATTTCCCTTTTCTCTATTTTGTTCATATAACTATTTAGAGGTATGAAATTTTCCCAAAGAACTACTTTGGTTGCATCTCATAGATTTTGGTATGTTGTCTCATTATTAGCATTCTCTTGGATAAAATTATTGATTGTTTCTAAGATTTGTTGTTTGACCTTCTCATTCTTTAGAATTAGATTATATAATTTCCAATTGATTTTTAGTCTTTCCTTGGCCATTTACTGAATATAATTTTTATTGAATCCTGGTCTCAAAAAAGGGAACATTTACTATTTCTGCCTTTTTGCATTTAAATGTGAGGTTTTTATGCCCTAATATATGGCCAATTTTTGTGTAAGTGCCGTATACTACTGAAAAAAGAAATGTTCTTTTCTGTCCCTATTCATTTTTCTCCAGAGGTCTATCATATTTAAGTTTTCTAGAATTTTATTAATCTCCCTTGTTTCTTTCTTGTTTATTTTGCCATTGATTTATCTAATTCTAAGAGGAGGAGATTGAGGTCCCCAGTAGTATAATTTTGCTGTCTATTTCTTCCTGTAAGTGGCTTAAATTCTTCTCTAAGAATTTAGATGATGTACCACCTGGTGCATATATTTTTACTTTTGTTTTATGTGAGACCAGAATTGCTATCTCTGCTCTTTTTTTTTTTTTTTTGCTTCAGCTGAAGCATAATAAATTCTACTCCAGCCTTTTACCCTTAATCTTCCTTTTCTTTCCCTTTTCTTCTTTATATGTAGAGAGCCACAGACATTGGGGGAACTCTCAGTGAGGTATAAAACCCTTCAGCTCAGAGGGAACATGCTGACAATGAATGGTTTGACTCTCATCTCCCCTTGGGGCATCTCAGCCTTCCTGAGAATTCTACTTGAAACAGAGATATTTGCAGTAAACAATGCATTTACATATTAATAGCAGGGTGCTTATAGTTAGCACATGTGCAGTGTGCTGTGGTGATGTAATAGTACTATAGTTAGCACATGCTCAATGTACTGTAGTGATGTAATTGTACTAAGGTATTTAGGGCTAGGAGAACTTGAAATAAAGGGACTCCAAATTTGACCATCAATGTGGGTCCCTGCCTCATCACTCCTCCACTAAAAGCAAAGATTCGAGCAGGTCCCAAGATCCTCCAGAGAGCTAGTCTAGATGGTATATATTGGCACCCCAGTGTGGGGGCTCTCGAAAGCACACTACTTTTGTAGAGTGAGATAAATTTCTATACCCAATTGAGTGAATATGTTATTTCCTCTTAGAGACAATACTGATAAGATTAAGCTTCAGACAATGCTCATCTCCCTCCCTTCTTTCCCTCTATTGTAACAGGTATTTTGTGCTTCTTCGTGGGATCTAATTTGTTGCATTTTCCCTCCCCTTTCCACTTCTTCCAGTACAATCCTTTTTCCACCCCTTAATGCATTTTTCTTTGATATCATTACATCAGAATCCATTCATAATCACACCTTCTATCCATGCATGTCCCTTCTAATGACTCCAATAACAGATAAAGTTCTCAAGAGTTACAGATATCATTTTCCCATCAAGGAATATAAACATTTTAATGTTTAAATAATATCTGTCTATCTATCTATCTATCCGTATTTCCCCCCATATTCCTTTCTATACCTCTCTTGAGTTCTATATTTGAAGATCAAATTTTCTGTTGAGTTCTGTTTTTTTTTTTCAATAGAAATGATTAAAAGTCTCTTATTTCATTGAAGATCCATCTCTCTCCTGAAAGATAATGGGTAATTGATTCTCGGTTGTAACCCCAGACCCTTTGCCTTTTGGAATATGGCAGTCTAGGCCCTCTAACCATTTACTGTAGGCTGCTAGATTTCTGGCAATCCTGACTATTGTTTCTTGATACTTGAATTGTTTTTGACTGCAGAAATTTTTCCTTCAGATTCCTCCAGTTCTGGAGTTATGCATCATTGTTCCTTGGGATTTACCTCATAGGATCTCTTTCCAGAAGCGATCAATGGATTCTTTCAATGATTATTTCATCCTCTGGTTCTAATATATCAGCACAATTTTCCTTGATGATCTCTTGAAGAATACCCCCCCCTTTTTTTTTTTTTTTGATCATGACCTTCAAATAGAGCAATAATTTTTAAATTGTCTCTCCTGGAGCTATTGTCCAGGTCAGCTATTTTTCCAGTAAAGTATTTTATGTTTTCTTCATTTCATTTTTTTTCATTCTTTTTAGGTTTTTTTTTTTTTTTGACTGATTCTTGATATCTCATAGAGTCATTAGCTTCCATTTGCACAGTTCTAGTTTTTAATGTGTGATTTTTCTCCACTTAGCTTTTCTATCTTTTTTCCCATTTCATTAAAAATTAATTAACTGGAAAGTAAGTAATCCTAAAGAATAAGTGGGTTAAAGAATAAATCATAAAAACAATAATTTTATTAAAGAGAATTACTATGAAACAACATACCAAAATTTATGGGATGAAGCCAAAACAGTACTTGGGAAATTTATATCTATAAAGTCTACATCAATAAAATAGAAAAATAACAGATCAATAAATTGGACATGCAACACAACAACAACAACAACAAAAAAAACATAGAAAAAGAACAAATTAAATATCTCTAATAAACACCAAGTTGGAAATCCAATGATGCCCATTCTCACCACTATTATTCAATATTATACTAGAAACGCTGGGTATAACAATATGAGAAAAAGAAATCAAAGAAATCAGAAAAGTCAACAAGGAAACAAAACTATCTCTCTTAGTAAATTGTATGATGGTGGATTTAGAAAATTCTAGAGAATCAACTAAAAAAACTACTTGAAATAACTAATAATTTTAGCAAAGTTACAGGACACAAAATAAACCCACATAAATCATCAGCTTTTCTATATATTGCCAATAAAGTCCAGCAGCAAGAAATAGAAATCCTATTTTAAATACTTATAGATAACATAAAATATCTGGGCATTTACCTGTCAAGACAAACCCAGGAACTTTTTGAATACAATTACAAAACATTTTTTCACACAAATAAATTCAGATCTAAACAATTGGGAAAATATTAAGTGCTCATCAGTAGGCCAAGCTAATATAATTATATAATAATAGGCAATTCAACCTAAATTAATTTACTTATTCAATACCACACCAATCAAACTACTCAAAATGTTTTATAGAGCTAGAAAAAAATCATACAAATTCATCTGGCAGAACAAAAGGTCAAAAATATAAAGGGAATTCATGAAAAAATGTGAAGGAAGGTGATGTAGCTTTACCAGATCTCAAACTGTTATTTGTAATTATTAAAAAATCTCAGTTAAATTTCTAGTCATATGAAAAGATGCTCCCAGTCATTATTAATCAGAGAAATGCAAATTAAGACAACTCTAAGATACCACTACACACCTGTCAGATTGGGTAAGATGACAGGAAAAAATAATGATGATTGTTGGAGGGGATGCGGGAAAACTGGGACATTGATGCATTGTTGGTGGAGTTGTGAACGAATCCAACCATTTTGGAGAGTAGTTTGGAACTATGCTCAAAAAGTTATCAAACTGTGCATACCCTTTGATCCAGCAGTGTTACTACTGGGCTTATATCCCAAAGAGATTATAAAGAAGGGAAAGGGACCTGTATGTGCACGAATGTTTGTGGCAGCCCTTTTTGTAGTGGCTAAAAACTGGAAACTGAATGGATGTCCATCAGTTGGAGAATGGCTGAATAAATTGTGGTATATGAAAATTATGGAATATTACTGTTCTGTAAGAAATGACCAACAGGATGATTTCAGAAAGGCCTGGAGAGACTTACATGAACTGATGCTGAGTGAAATGAGCAGGACCAGGAGATCATTATATACTTCAACAACAATACTATATGATGACCAGTTCTGACGGACCAGGCCATCCTCAGCAACGAGAGCAACCAAATCATTTCTAATGGAGCAGTAATGAACTGAACTAGCTATGCCCAGAAAAAGAACTCTGGGAGATGACTAAAAACCATTACATTGAATTCCCAATCCCTATATTTATGCCTACCTGCATTTTTGATTTCCTTCACAAGCTAATTGTACAATATTTCAGAGTCTGATTCTTTTTGTACAGCAAAATAACGTTTTGGTCATGTATACTTATTGTGTATCTAATTTATATTTTAATATATTTAGCATCTACTGGTCATCCTGCCATCTAGGGGAGGGGGTGGGGGGGGGGGTAAGAGGTGAAAAATTGGAACAAGAGGTTTGGCAATTGTTAATCCTGTAAATAAAAGGCTATTAAATTAAAAAAAAAAAAAAGTCTGCAAAAAAAAAAAAAATCTCAGTTAAGAAACAGAGGGTGGTAAATCAATGTCATATATTAGGTCCACAATACATTGTTATAAATCACCATAACAATCTAGTGTTTGACAAATTCAAAGATCCAAGCTTTGGGGACAAAAATTCATTATTTGACAAAAACTACCAGAAAATAGCATATCAGAAACTAGATATAAACACACACCAAATATTAAGATAAAGTCAAAATGAGTCATGATTTACATATGAAGGGTGATACTATAAGCAAATGATGAGAACATGGAATAGTTTGCCTGTCAGATTTCTACATAAGGGAAGAATTTAGGATTAAACAAGATAGACCATTATAAAATATGAAATGGATAATTTTGACTACATAAAGATTAAAAGATTTTGCACAAACTAGAACAATGCAACCAAACTCAGAGAAAAAAAAGCACAAATGACGGGGTTGGGGAGAAAACTACATCGAATTCAAATCAGAATTAAAGCTATTACATCAAATATCTCTGATAAAGGCCTCATTTCTCAAATATGTAGAGAATTGAGTCAAATTTATAAAAAAAAATGTTATTCCCCAATTGAAAAATGGTCTATGAACAGGCAGTTTTCAGACAAAGAAATCAAAGTTATCACTATTGATTAGAGAAATTCAAATTAAAATAGCTCTGAAGTACCACTTCACACATATTGGATTAGTTAATGTGACCCAAAAAATGATAATTGCTGAAGGGGATATACAAAAACTGGGGCACTAATATATTGTTGATAGATCTGTGAATTGATCCAACCATTCTGGAGAGCAATTTTATGCTGTGCCCAAAGGACTATAAAAGTGTACATACCATTTTATGCAGCACTATTATAATTACCACTATTGGGTATTTATCTCAAAGAGGAGAGAGAGACAGAGACAGAGACACAGAGAGAGAGAGAGACAGACAGACACAAAAAATACATATTGCAGCTTTTTTTTGTAGTGGCTAAGAATTGACAATTGTGGGGATACCCATCAATTAGGGGAGTGCTAAACAAATTGTGGTATATGATTGTAATGGAATATTATTGTGCTGTAAGAAATGACAAGCAGGATGATTGCAAAAAACCTGGAAAGATTTACATGAACTGATTAAAAAAAAAAAAAAGAAGTGTAATGGTAATGGTTTAGATCATTGTACATAGTAATTGCAATATTATACAAAGAACTGTGACTAACTTGGCTATCTTCAAAAATACAGTGATTCACCTAACACCATATACCTTGGTATATGGCTAAAATGGGTTCATGATCTAGATATAAAGAATATTATAAATTAATTAGAAGAACATAGGATAGTTTACCTGTCAGATCTATGGAGAAGGAAGGAATTTGTGACCAAAGAAGATCATTTTTGATCACAAAATAGATAATTTTGATTATATTAAATTTAAAAGTTTTTGTACAAACAAAACTAATGCAGACAAGATTAGAAAGGAAGCAATAAACTGGAAAAACATTTTTACATTCAAAGGTTCTGATAAAGACTTCATTTCTAAAATATATAGGGAATTAATTCTACTTTATAAGAATTCAAGCCATTCTCCAATTGATAAATGGTCAAAGGATATGAACAGACAATTTTCAGATAAAGAAATTGAAACTATTTCTAGTCATATGAAAAGGTGCTCCAAATCACTATTGATAAGAGAAATGCAAATTAAGACAACTCTGAGTTACCACTACACGCCTATCAGACAAGCTACAATGACAGGGAAACATAATGTGTTTCCCATAATGCTGGAGGGGATGTGGGAAAACAGGGACACTGATACATTGTTGGTGGAATTGTGGACACATCCAGCCATTCTGGAGAGCAATTTGGAACTATGCTCAAAAAGTTATCAAACTGTGCATACCCTTTGATCCAGCAGTATCACTACTGGGCTTATATCCCAAAGAGATCTTAAAGGAGGGAAAGGGACCCACATGTACAAAAATTTTGTGGCAGCCCTTTTCGTAATGGCTAGAGACTAGAAACTGAGTGGATGCCCATCAATTGGAGAATGACTGAATAAATTATCATATGTGAATGTTATGGAATATTACTGTTCTATAAGAAATGACCAACAGGATGATTTCAGAGAGGTCTGGAGAGACTTACGAAAACTGATGCTAAGTAAAAGAGCAGCACCAGATCATCATTATACATGGCAACAACAAGAGTATATGATGATCAATTCTGATGGTCATGGCTCTCTTCAACAATGAGATGATTCAAACCAGTTCCAATTGTTCAGTAATGAAGAGAGCCATTCACACCCAGAGAGAGAACTGTGGGAACTGAGTGTGGATCACAACATAGCATTTTCACTCTTTTTGTTGATGTTTGCTTGGATTTTGTTTTCTTTCTCAGGTTTTTCTTTCCCTACTTGATCTGATTTTTCTTGTGCAGCAAGATAACTGTATAAATATGTATGCATGTATAGGATTTAACATATATTTTAACATATTTAACATGTAGATGGACTACCTGCCATCTAGGGAAGAGACGTGGGGGGAAGGAGGTGGAACAGAAAGTTTTGCAAGGGTCAGTATTGAAAAATTACCCATGCATATGTTTTATAAATAAAAATCTTTAATATTTTTTTAAAAATGTGATTGAAGACAATTCTAAAGGATTTCTGATGAAATCCCTATCAAATTGATGTACAGACTGAATATGTTTAATTCTTCCCTCCCTCTCCTATTCCCTTCCTCCCTTCCTCCCTCCCTCCCTTCCTTCCTTCTTTGACTAATACGGAAATATTTTACATGATTGCCCATGAATAGTCTATATCAGATTGCTAACCAACTCAGGGAAGGAGAATAAATAGTGGGAGAGATAAAATTGAGACTTAAAACTTACACACACAGAAATGTAAAACAATTATTTTACATGTATATAGGGGGGAAATAAAATATCATTAACATTTGACTCTTGAAGGAAGCATCAGAGGTTTGTCTAAGGTTTTAGTCTAATCAAGTAGAAGGGAGGTTGAACTAGGAGTATTGGGCTACTACTACTTGCTGGCCTCCCATATTTCTCCTTCCCAGCTCCTCCTCTTGAGGATGACTTTCTCTCTAGCCACTCCTTTGGCTCCACTCCTCTGGAGAAATTATTTTCCTTTTAAATTGGCTGCTCAAAGACAATTGAGAGGAAAGTGCCCAAGGTGTCATCCTTTCTAACAATTCTTACATCAAAACTGCTTACTCATCTGTCTAGAAAGGTCAGGATGCACATTTTTCCTCTTCTACTCTTGGGAGTTACAAAAAATTTTGAATTAATAATTTTCTTTTGCTCAGCTTGTGCCTTCAGCTGGAAAAATGCTTAGACAAATATAAATTATATATTTCTCTCCCTATTTCATTATCTCTTTTGCACTTAAGTAATGAAACACTTAGAAAAGTATTACAATAGTTAACCACATTTATTTTCCAACTTTAAAATTAAAAGGGAAATAGAAATCAAATTCTTAAGAAACAGAGATTTGGGGAAATGGCATATCTCTCCTAAGAAAAAAGTCAGAAAGGGAGAGAGAAGTATAAGGACCCACAAACCTTAATCCCAGCCATTCAAATAGCTTCAACTAACCCAGGACCTGCTCTGTGACTCTCCTAGGGATGGGCTCCCACTTCTTCCCTCTTCCTCATCTTCCATCACTCAGATACTTTCTGTTCCTTTCTCTTCCTTCACCTGTGTCTCATATAATAAAGTAGCTCTCATATAATAAAGTGACCTTATAGTCTTTATCAACAGCAATCTCTCTACTTGTTCAAGTGATCTCATTCCATCCTGTCTTTCCCAACAGATTGCCCCATCCCTATTCCTTCACTTATTTTCAATTTCTCTTTTTCTTCTGGATTATTTGTGACTGCCTTCAGACATACCCATGTTTCTCCCATTATGAAAGAAAAAATCCTCACTCAATCCTTTGATCTCCACTATCAACCTCTCTTCTTAATCTTTTAAGCTAAATTCCTTGAAAAGCTTAACAACAATAGATATTTTCATTTTTTTCCTTCCCCTTCTCTTAACCCCTTTTAACTCTTCCAATGTTATCCTTCTCCTGAAACTAATATCTTCAAAGTTACTAATGATTTCTTAGTTGCCCAATTCAATGGTCTTTTCTCTGTCTTCACTCTCTTTGACCTCTCTGCAGGCTTTGACACTATTTATGATTCCTGTTGGTTTTCTCTTCTCTCTCAATTTTCAGAACACCATCGATTCCTGAATGTCTTTCTACATATTTGACAAATCCTTATTCTTCTCTTATATCTTCCAGATATCTTCCAGATCATACTTTCTAACCACAAGTGTCTCTCAGGGTTCTGACTACATCCTTTTCTTCTCTCCTTCTATACTACTTCAGTTGATGATCTCAACTCCCTCAGATTTATTTAATTACCACCTCTGTGCTGATTCTCAAATCTGCCATCCTTCTGACCCTCTGCTGATTTCTAGTATCATATCTCCAACTGTCTTACTCAAATTGGATGTCCAGTAGACAGAATTCCTTATCTGCTTTCCCTATTATTGTAGAGGGCAACATCATCATCCCAGGCCCTCAGATTTGTGACTTAGGAGTGAGTCATCCTTTACTCTTCCCTGTCTTTCAGCCTATTTGTAAGACCTGTTGATTTTACCTTTGCAGCACCTCTCAAATATGCCCCTTTCTCTCTTTTAACATTGTCATCTTTTATCACCTCATGAATAGACTATTATAAGAGTTTTTTTGGTGGATCTGCCTGCCTCATGTCTCTCCCCACTCAAAACTAACCTTTACTCAGTCACTAAAGTGATTTTCCTAAACCATAGATCCAATTATGTCACTTCCACCCCTATCTCCACTCAACAAACTGCAACAACTTCTTATTAGCCTCCTGGATCAAATAAAATATTAACCTACTGACCTCCACCCCACCTTTCTAAATTTTCCTTACTCCCCCACATATCCTCTTCAATCCAGAGATACTGGCCTCTTGGCCGTTCCATGAACAAGACAGTTCATCTCTCAGTTCTAGAGATTCTCTCTGGATATGCCCCATGCCTGGAATGCTCTCCCTCTTCTGCTCTAACTATTGAGCTCCATGGCTTTCTTAAATTCTAACTAAAATCCCATCTTTAATTCTAGTGCCTCTTTTAATTCTAATGCCTTCTTTGTTAATTTTTTCCTATTTGTCTTGTGTGTATATATATTTGTTTGCATGTTGTCTCCTCCATTAGACTGTGAGTTCTTTGAGGGCAATACTACCTTTGATCTCTTTTTGTATCCCCAGTACTTAGCACAACACTTAATAAATATTAATCTCTGCTTGTAGCCTAATATGACTCATGCTCTCCTTCTCCCAGGGTACTGCCAGTCCCCAAGATTACTGCTCATGGCAGCAGTGGTGCCTTCTCTTCCAGTCTGTGTTCACACCTCTCACGTTTCCTGGTGCAGTTGCTATATGTGGCAGCGGTCATACTCTTCTTTGCCTATCCAGGACCCCATACTATTTAACTCAAATGTGCTCTTTCCTAAGTGTGTGCTCTTCTGTGATTTCCTCTCTCTGTTAGGATTGTGAGGAGTCTAGTTTGTCAGTCACAGTGTGGTCCTAATCTGCAGCAGGGTTAGGGGAATTCTTTAGGACATTGTTATAAGGAAGTCCTAAAGTTTTCTGTCTGCCAGCTGACATTGTCTCCAGTGACCATTGACTTTGAGTTAGCATTGGAACAGAAGAAAGGTTGAATAAAGGAAGAAGCAAAAGAGAGAAAAGATGATCCTAAAACATTTGCAGTTGTAGAAAAGCAATGCTTACTTCCCTTCTGCTCTCCTGTGATGTAATTATGTCCTGATATCCAGAAATAAGCTACCCAGGACAAAGATCACAAAAGTACAAAGAAATTCCATAACTAAATTGCTGTGGATATATATATATATATAAATAATGTTTTGTATATGTTTCATATGGGCAATTTTCAAAAGATTTGCAAACTATTGACAACCATGTGAAAAAGTGCTCTAAATCACCAATAAAAAATTAAAACAACTATGAGATATCACCTCATATTGAAAAAATTGGCAAGGAATTAAAAAGCAGAAAATAGTCAAGGAAACAGAGGCTATGTTGGAAAAGCTCTGAATAGGTTCAACCATTCTGGAAAACAGTTGGAATTATGCAAGAAAAATTATTTATTTGTCCACACCTTTGATTCAGAGAGCCTAATATAGGAATATACCTTCAAAGAGGTTAAAGCAGAAGAATCCTATAATTATCTAAATAGTCATACTCTCACTTCTTGTGATTAAGAGAAAAAAAAAACTAGAAATAAAGAAGATGATCATTATTGGGAAAAGGCTGATGAAATTAGAGTATATGAATATTATTAGAATGTAATGGAACATTGTGCCAAAAGAAATACCCAAAGGAATTAGGGAAAGGGGGCAAGTTTTGTAGGAACTGATAAAGAAAAAAAAAGTAAAACCAAGAGACTAATATGTGCATTGACTACAATAACGTATGCATCATTGAAACTAGGCAAAACACTCAGTAATTATATTAATCATTGTGGGTCCCAGAAAAACAGCTTGTTCTTTGCAAAAGAGTATCAGAACTAAAGATGCAGAATATTGTTTATCCTATCAGATATAGTTATTATATAGTTTTTCTTTGTGAAAAGTATATTATATAATATACTACATATAGTATATTATATAGTTTTTCTTTGTGAAAAGTAGGACTTCATTTAGTTGAGGAGAGCAGAATTTCACAACTTTCACAATTGTGATGTAAAACACAAAAGGAATCATAAAGTTATTTTTTAAAAATAAAGGAAGCATTAAGGTCTGATGCCACCATTATCCTTCAGTGACCTAGGATTTGCCTCAGAAAACACAAGAAACATACACATCGAGTCTGAAGACAGATTTATCATTGGCCATTTTTTGAATCAAATGAAAATATTTACAAAACACTTAGCACAGTTCCTGACACATAGTAGGTATTATTTAAATGCTTAATTCCTTTCCCTTTACCCTTTTAATATATGTATACATATATATACATATATATGTGCATATAAATAATCTATACACATTTGTAAATATATGTTTAGATATTGTGTGACTATATATGCATATGTATATATCCCTACATGTGTCTTGACCTTTAGACACATTAATAATGTAAGAGCAGAATCATGATTTTTCATTGATTTTTTTTTTCTCAAAGAGAACTATATGGTATTAGGGAGGTGATGTCATGACTTACAAGTAAATTGAATTTAACTGGGGGAGGACTGTGCAAAGTCACCATCCTCATTCTCTCCTCTGGAGCTTTCTGGGTCCAGTGGCAAGATATCAAAGATCAGGATGACTGGAAATGAACACAGCCCTTGCTTTTCCAGATATTTCTCAGAAATTAGATACATGTACCAAAACATGTACATTTGGAAGTGAGAATATCAGGAACTCTATCAGAGGTGGCTCTTCTACTATCACTTTCTTAGTTTAGATTAAATGTTGTGATAAATGAAACACATGTTAAAGGAGATTGACTGCTTGATCCAGCAAGGATATAAAATAAGAATCCAGATGTATGTAGTTTCTTTAGACACACTCTCCCTGCTAACTTCTATCCATATGGAAAAGTGTCTGGTCTTCAAGATAGGATATGATAAAGAATGATGTGGCTCATGAGTTTATTTTTCTGTTTTTGCAGCTAGCTAGAAGATTTTTGTTTTCACATAGATCAGCCCCTTAATTAAACATAACTGAATCAGCGCTTTCAAAAGATGCACAAATTAGATTGGAATTAGACAAAGAATGTCTACATACTTAGCATAAACTATCCAGAATAGTCAGAGGTTTGGGCTCTCATTGTAACAGTTATTCCATATATTGGTAATGACCATATATTGCTATTCCCTAAATGTATTCCAATATGAGTGTATTCCTCAAGAAAGTATATTCACAGTGGACTTGTGATAGAGAGAGCCATCTGCATACAGAGAGAGGATTCTGGAGACTGAATGTGAATGATAACATAGTATTTTCACTTTTTTTTTCCTTTTGTCATTTTTTTCCCCCTTTTTGGTCTGATTTTTCTTGTGTAGCATGATAAATGTGGAAATATGTTTGGAAGGATTGAACATATTTAACCTATATTGAATTATTTCCTGTAGAAGGAAGGGGAGGAATTTGGAGCACAGGATTTTGCAAGGGTGAATGTTGAAGATTATCTTTGAAAATAAAAAGCCATTATTTAAAAAAAGAAAGTTTTATTCTTTAAAGGCTAATGGGTAGAATGCCAGGCCTAGAGGCAGGAAGACCTGATTTCAAATCTAACTTCAGATACTTATTAAATGTATGACCTTGAGCAAGTCATTTTACCTTGTTTGCTTTAGTTTCCTCACCTATAAAAATGAGCTAGAGAAGGAAATGACAAATCACTCTGGTATCTTTGCCAACCCCCCCCCCCCCACTCCCACCTCCCATTGAGGTCATGAAGAATTCGACACAATTTAAACAACTGAATAACAACAAATTCCTCAGTGCAAATAGATGTATCAAGTATGCTTCCTCCCCCATGATTCCATTCTAGAAGTAGACATCATTTAGCTGATTCCACAGGGACTGATGACGTGTGTCAATTTCTGTCCTTTACTTTCCTGGTTTGTTCTGGAGAAAATCTGACTTCTCAGTGGATGAAATAAAGTGCTGAAATTCTCACATCCATTGGCTTATTCCTCCTATCTCATCTTCCTTAGAAAATTTGCTCATTATGATAATATATGTATATTATCATATATTATATATATATATATATATAATATAATAGAGACAAGGGTCTCTAATCCACTTTCCAAAAAAAAGAAGAAAAAAGAAGAAGAAGAAGAAGAAGAAGAAGAAGAAGAAGAAGAAGAAGAAGAAGAAGAAGAAGAAGAAGAAAAGAAAAGAAAGAAGAAAAGAAGAAGAAGAAGAAGAAGAAGAAGAAGAAGAAAAAAGAAGAAAAAGAAGAAGAAGAAGAAGAAGAAGAAGAAGAAGAAGAAAGAAGAAGAAGAAAGAAGAAGAAGGAAGAAAAAGAAAAGAAGAAGAAGAAGAAGAAGAAGAAGAAGAAGAAGAAGAAGAGAAGGGTGGGATATAAAGGAGTCATAGAAAAAATTCTAAACATAAAAGAGTCATTGTATTTTTAAAATGATTAGAAAAGAATACAGCAACTTATTACTACTTTATTCAATTATGAGGTCCAGCATTCAAGCCTCATGAACCTCACACAGGGGTTGAGGGGATGGTTTGACTTCTACATAAACAGTAAAGTAAGGGAGGGAAATGTTCGGGCGAAAGATAATGAATTTAGTTTTGGACATACCGAGTTAAGTTATCTACTGGTTATTCCATTTGAGATATGTGAAAGGGGTATGGTAGATATCTATACCAGTCACTGAGACCATGCTGAAAGAATGTGGAAAAAATAGTTTTCCCTTCTTCTCCATTAGAATCCTGATTTACTAGTTCTAATAACTCTATTCCCCCCCCCACCCCCCCCCAAAAAAGGAAATAAAGTTAGTGGGGCATGACCTATTCTTGATGAAACTTCTGTGATTCTTTGTGACAGTGGGTTGTTTTTTTAGATGCACACTTAACAACTGTTTAGTAATGAAGCTCACTGGTGTAAGTTTGGAAGACTCTGGGTATTTTTTATTTAGAAAACAGGAACATTTACTTTTCTCCAAGCCTCTAGCATGCTCTCATTTTTTTATGATCTTTTTTCAAAGATCTCACCACTACATTAGTCTGTTTTCAGAACTTTAGAATATACTCTGCACTTAATGACAAACCCATCAAAGGAAGGTATCTCATTATGTCTTTAATTATTTTGCACTTCAGCACCCTATGAGCCATTTTTGTCCTATCCTTTCCAGCTCAGAGATCATTCTCCTCAGTAGATAAAACAGAAGCAAAAGAAGACTTAGCATTGCCTTCTTTTATCATGGTCCTATCTTCCTAAACTTCTTTGGTGTCCTTGTCCCCTCAAATAACTAAAAAGGTACAATATTGTCTTTAGCTTTCCTCACCAACTTTGACTCACTCTGGGTACTCTTAACATTATTTTTAGAGGATTGTCACACTATCATATTTATTATTTGTTATCTACCCTTTTTTCCCCATCTTGTCCATGCCTTCTTAAACTCTCATGAGATTAGTTAACAAGTTATCAGTTTCTTTAAACAAAATCTCTCTTCCTCATTTGAAATGTTTTCTTTTATGTTCTCAGAATTTATTATTGAAAACTTCCTATTCCTCTGGAACTGACTTACCCAGGAAAATTTTAGATCATGAGCTCCTTTCTTCTTTAAATAAATTGAAATTTGTTCCTCAAAAATCTAGGGCATATGTCAGAGTTGGACTAGAATAGCTGATTTACAGAAGTAGAAGGTATGCCAGAGGATCTCTTTTCAAATTCCTGGCCTGACCAAGACTCTTATCTGTGATATTCTCTAAAAGTAATCAGTAGATCTTGCATTAAAGATCTCAAATGATAAAGGTGTGTCCAAGAAAGTAGATTTTCTTTCTAGATAGCTTTAATTAAGAAGTTTTCCCCTCCTTTGAGTTGAAATCTGACTCTGTTATCTAGTTCTGATGTTCAAGTTCAAGAAAAACTGACTGTCCAACTCTATTTGAGGACATTTATCATATTCCTTTTAAGTCTCTTTTTAATCAAGCTGAGCTTTCCCAGTTCCTTGGACTGTTGTAGTGTTCTTGTTGGTTTTCTGGAGGTCTCTGGACCAGCCTTCATGAGAATAGCCAGGTGTTAAAGTCCAAATCCTTTATTATCTCCTTCACTATCTAGTTTCCTTGCCTGGGGCCTGGGCCAGCTTTCTGGAGAGCCTTTCAGACCCGCCTTGGTCTCAGTTGGGAAAGTGCAGGAGGCCAGCCACCGTAGTGATGAAGTGAATGAATCTGGCTCTGCCCCTGGCTCAGTTTGTCCCTGCTTATATGCTCTACACTGAGTATAAACCAATCATTATATCATTAGGAAACCATTATTGTTGTAAGATTAAATCAATCATACTGAACTTAGAGAACTATTAATCCCGATGCTAAACTAGATAACTATTGTCTTTATCAATTCCACTGAGTTACCACCTTGTAAGAATCCTTGTTTTAAGTACAGAGTTCTGGCCCATAACAGACTTATAGTATTTATTACCATAATCTACTTTTTTTTTGCCAAGGCAATTGGGGTTAAGTGACTTGCCCAGGGTCACACAGCTAGGAAGTGTTAAGTGTCTAAGGTCAGATTTGAACTCAGGTCTTCCTGACTTCAGAGCTAGTGCTCTAGTCACTGCAGTACCTAGCTGCCCCATCATCATCAACTTTTTAAATCTTGTTTTTGTTATTTAAAGTGATTGCTCCCAGTTTTGTGTCATCTGAAGATTTGACAATCATGCTATCATTGATCAAATGTTCTCTCTTCTATTTGGCTCATGATAAAATGTGATAATGTATGGAGAATAGTTTGCAAACCCTAAAGCACTATGTAAATATCAGTTATTATTTTTTTGTAGTTGTATTATCACAGTCCCTTTTGCATCTGTCTCAGACTATTAAGAAAGGTAATTGATAGTAAAGTTGACAAGCCAATACCAGTACCATGCCAGGAAATTGAATAGCTTCCATTTGAATTATCTTAGGATGATTCTGAATATCACCTAGCAGGATAAGATGCCAGACAATGAGGTCCTTCCTTGAACTAAATTGCCAAGCATTCTAACTCAACTTTAGAGAATGCAGTTCCTGTTGGGCTGGCCACGGTGTTTGAATGCCAAAGGTTCACTTGCCAAAAAGACTATTTTATGAAAAACTCATCAGAGCAAGCATTCACAAGGTGGTCAGACAAAGTAATACAAGGACATTCTCAAGTCTCTCTTAAGAACTTTAGAAATGATTGTATGACAGGGGAGACACTGATGGGACCTCCCAGCATGGCATACCCTCCTCAGGAAAGGTGTTCTGCTCTATAAGCAAAGCAGAATTGAATTAGCTCAGAAGAAATGTAAGATGCATAGTTAGAGAAGCCATTCCAAATGTTCAAAGGGACTATTTGTGTGCAACCTGTGCCAGATTATTCCAAGCTCATGTTAGTCTGATAAGCCCCAGTTGTATGCACTGTAATTCTAATATAGTGATGTCATTTTGATCCTCTTTGAGAATAAAGGACAACAAACAAACAAACCAGAAGACCCTATACCAGAAAGATCTGGTAGATTTGATGAATGATATGCTGTCATTTATTTTTAAAAGATCTCAAAGAAAAGAGCAAATGTTAATAAGTTAGAGAGAAAAAAAAAAGCTCATGAAATTGTATACTTAAGACTTTAAGTCTTAAGCTATTCAAATAATTTAAATTCTTTGTACATTTCTAGAGTTCATTATTAGTTGATCAATAAGATTCTATACAAAGCTGGAACTGTCTTTCTGCTTGTATTTGTACTTGAAGGACTTAACATAGTGCTTAGCATATAGAAAACAATTGATAAACACTTGTTGACTCACTGATCAATTCATGGAGACCAATCCATTCTTCTTTTTATTCAAAATAGTCATTTTTTTCTAGCACAATATTATTCTACTACATTAATGTATCACAATTTGCTTAGCCATTCCCTAATAGATGGACATCTACTTTGTTTCCAAGTCTTTGTTATTACAAAAAAGTGTAATTATAAATGTGTGTGTGTGTGTGTATGTCTGGGCTAGACTATATGGACAGTTAGTCAATTTACTTACACAATTTCAAACTGCTTTCCATAATGGTTATACAATTTATAGCTTTATCAACAATTCAACAGTGTGCTTATTTTCTCATAGCCTTGCAAATTTTGACCATTCCCATCAATTGTCATAGTTTCCAATTTTCAATATATTTAACTAATTTCAGATGTTTTGAGAATTCTGCTTTATGATATAGTCTTAAGTGCAAATATGCTATTTCCCCCTTCATCCCTACTACTTTCCCTATTTCCCCTCAATATTTTAGATTTTTTGTTTTTCCAAATTAATTCTGTTATTATTTTATCAAGTTCTATTATATAATCCTTTGGAAATTTGATTGATATAACATTAAAAGTATAAATTACCTTTGTCAGTATTGTCATTTTTATTATATGCCCATGGCTCAGCTATAAATACTGGATATTCTTCTAGCTATTTAAGTTTTCCCTTATTTCTTTAAAGACCACTTTTTAATTGAATCTATGAAAGTCTTTTGTTTTTGTAGATTGATCCCTAGATGCCTTATCTATTTTGTCATTATTTGGCATAGAATTTCTTTTTCTATTACTGCCTCAGATTTTGCTATGTAGAGAAATAGTTATTTTTGAGAGTTTATTTTGTAGCTGGAAATTCTGGTGAAGTTACTGTCTCAATTTGTATCTTTGCTAATTCTCTAAGATTTCTCAAATATCCCATCATATCACCAACAAATGGAAATATTTTTATCTCTGCTCTAACTTCATACCTTTAATTTCTTTTTCTTTTCTTGTTTCTATTGCTAGAATTTTCAGAACTATAAATAATGAGGAGAATGGACATCCTTGCTGTACTCCCATATTTGTTGGAAAAAGGTGTACTGTATCTCTCTTATATGTAGTTTTAGATACTATTTATGATGTTAAAAAAACAAACAAAAAAGGATTCCTCTATGCCTATTCTTTATAGTATTTATGTGTGTGTATATATTATGTGTGTGTAAATATATATGTAATCTGATAAAAATATTTGTCCTCTTTTCAATTACTTCCCTTCTTATCTGAGATGTATCAATTTTGTCTGTACAGAAACATTTGTTTAATAGAATTAAGGTTATCTGTTTTTATCTCTCATAATTGTTTCTTTTCCTTCTCTGATTAAGAATACATTCCTATCAATAGCTATGTATTATGTAGCTATGAATGTATGTTAGTGCTATGCTTTGCCAAAGACATTTTCCACATTTACTGAAATAATCATGTGGTTTTGGATGTTTTTGTTGACTATAATTTTTATGATTAATTATGTTGGTTATACATAACAGTCCTAATGTTGAATATCCCTGTATAAATCCAAATAGGTTAGCTTTCTTGATTGGATTTCTTGATTGAATTAATATAGTCTGATGGAATTTTATTTAAATATTGTTAATCAATATTCCTTAATGACATCGATTTAGAGTCCTCCTTCTATGTTTTGTCTTTCCCTGGTTTAAGTATTAGGACAATATTATCTCATAAAAGAAATCTCATTTTTTCTCATTTTTTGAGAATAATTTATGTATATGGGTATTAATTATTCTTTAACATTTTGATAGGCTTATCCTGTGAGAATGACCAGAAGTTTTATCTCCAGCAATTTATTTAATAATTAGTTTTATTACCTTTCTGAAATTGAGCTAATTAAGATCTCTTGTTTTGTGTTTTATGTTTTTGAAGATATTGCTGTATATGTATTTTTTGTTTTAATGTTTTATTAGCATGTATATGTACATGTAAAAATATATAGAAAATGTTATTTCATCTTGATCATTTTGCTAATTTATTGATTTGATCTTTTGGCTTCTTTTTAAATAGATTGGCTAAAAGTTTTTCAATTTTATTAGTTTTTTTAAAAATCAGCAATTTGTTTTATTTTTCATTTAATAGTTTCTTTGGTTTCCTGTTTATATCTTATCTAATTTTAATATCACTTCTGTTGATTTTTGTTTATTTGTTGGCTTTGTGATTTTAAAAATTTATATTTAGTTCATTTATTCTATTTTTTCTATTATGTTAATAAGAATATATTCCTCCCCAGGACTACTTTTAACCTAATCCCTGAAATTTTGGTATGTAATTTCATCATTATAATTTTCTTTTATATAATTATTCATTGTTTTTGTGATTTGTTCTTTGACCTACACATTATTTCAGATTTCATTGTGAGATCTCTATTTGAGTTAATGTATTCTTTTGACATTTTTGCGTTTTGGATTATCTTCTAGTATATTTTCCTTTACTTCAGCAAATTTGTAGTTTTCAATCAATTTTTTTTCTCTTTTCCTTCTTTGGAAAAATCTGCTTTGGTGGATTGAAATTTTTTCCATTCTGCTATTTTTTTCTGCTGTTCAGGCTATCTCTTAAATCATGGGATCATCCAACTATGATTTTTATGCTATTTTGGGAATCCATAGGGTTCTCTGTTTCGTCATGTATTGGTTCAATTTTCTGTGTTTTCCAATATTAATTTAGAGATGTTTGCAGTCACTTAGATGAGTTAGTAAACATTTTCAGTTCTGTTTTAATATCTTCCTTGTTCGTTTATCTACTTGAGTTTTAGGTTTTAACTGAGCTTTCTTCCTCCTGAGATTTTTGGTGCTTTTAGCCTTTTCCAATTTGTATTCTCCTATTGCTCATTTTCTGTTGTTGTTGTTTTTTTAAGGTTTTTTTTTTGTTTTGTTTTGTTTTTTTCCCTCTTTGAGGTTGGTTTCTCTGGAAGTTAGTCCAAATAGCTATTTCAGCTTCTTTTCACAATGAGGAATTTATTTTTCACTGGCCTCAGTTTCTGCCCCAAGGAACCTCTGAGGGGACATCAGGCCATAACTATATGCCAAACCCTTTTTTTCCAAGAGGTGTAGATTCTTCACACACACACAGACACACACACATACACACATACACACACACACATTGACACTCTCTCCAAGTACCCTCTGATTTTTACTTATTTTAATGCTGCCACCCTAGATAAAGTACACTCCCACCTTCTTATATTTCCTCCTTCACATGCTGATGTCTGCTATTTGTTGCCATATGATGGTGAGGAATGGTCAGGGGCAGCCTGAATCAGGCTGTGGCCTTCCCAGAAGGTTAGATCTTGTAAATAAAGGTCTAAGTAAACTAGTGAGAGATAAGCATTCTTTGCTTTTTTTTTTTTATCTTTTTAATCTTTTTGGCTTCTGTGCCTGTGTATCTCTGATGCACAATTCCTTTTTGGAGTTTTTGAGAGTTTGTGAGGACTAGAGAAAATGCCTACTTCTCCAACTTGTTTGTCATTTGACTCAATAGTCTCCTCTTTCAGCTTTGGAAAGCATATTTTTTCTCTTTTTAACAGTTACCAAGGTTGAATTGTTATGACTTGGATTTTATGGTTGTATACACTTTACATCTGATGCCAAATTAGTCAGAAATACAATTCCCAAATGTAACATTGTTCTTATGGGAAAATATAATTTGCTTTATAATAATCTGCTTTTCATTATGTGTTTCAGGAACACATTATTGGAAAGAGAGGACTACCTGTATTTCTTACAAATCTTCATTATTTTGATGTGTAAGAGGAAGAAATGTTTTGGGTTTTTTTTGGTAAATTACCTTTCTGCCAAAAACGAAAGAAAAAAGAAATTACTGAACTACTTATTTTTCAAAGAAATTACAAACATTTAACACTGAAAGATTGTTATGGTATACACATACACACACACACACACACACAACAATAACAACAACAATCCAACCCAGCTATATCTGAAACAACCTTGGGTTTAACAATAAAATTTGTATGAATGAAAGTGATTCTACTTCCCTTTTGATACTTCCAAACCAGGAATGTTATGGTTTTTCCTGGCAATGTGATAGAGTCAGTCGAAGAATAGATGAAGATATTCTTGTCATATGACTAAAAGTAATGGAAAATAAAATAATGAGAACACTAGAATGAATAATGTTCATTTCTCCAGCAGAACAGAGTAGAATGTTGGTTTTTTCATTTACTGTTGAACTCCTCACTTGAATTACTTCAAAGTAAGATTATATATGACATAGGAGATATGTATATATATGACATTGTTTATGACAATGCATATATATAACAAAGAGAATTCATAGAAGACTGTTATTTGAGGAAGTTCCTTACAGATACTACTTCTGAAGTCTTTATATTTTAAAGATATGTTTAAGGAGAGAACTAGCTTTTCTTCTTTTTACCTTGATTTGCTAAATTGAAAAATAAGGTTCTTATACAATACCAAGTGTTTTCTGTACATGTTCAAATCACTTAATATGTAGAACTCTGCTTCTGAGAGAAGACATTCTGTCTGTGTGCTTTTTCCCCTGGGTTGACAGCAACAGCCTCTTTCCTTTGACTATATAGTCAAAACAGGCTGTGTCTTTAAAACTATGAGGCTAGGACAGACATGCTTTCTTTCCCACAGTTAAAGAGACTAAAAGTTACATTCACCTACAGAATGGCTGCCATAAACTGACTGAGGGGAGAGAAAGGCTATCCTCTCTTCTTCTCCCATTTTTTTTATACTATGGCCCTGAAAAAAACTAGCTTGCAGTTTTGTTTGGTCCATTTTATTTGTCCTTTTCAATTCTCAGTGCAGGTAATAAAATCCCCACTGGACCTGGATTCATGGTGACCTTGAGGCAGGAATTCCAGCTAAATGTTATAATCAGCCAGCTTCTGCAGCAAAGACCTGAGAAGCCAGGGTACCTAGTTCGAGTCCTCCTTGAGTTAAAGGTGGGCTTTGTGCTGGGAATTTGCAGGAGAAATGTTATATAGGAATTGTCTCCAAGGTGTGAAATGGTCCATGGGGAAGATTATGTGTTGGAGAGGAGGAAGTTTATACTGCTATTCTATTGAAGTAATTATTTCTTTGTTAAAGCTCATCCTCATATTAAGAAATTAAGTGGAACTGGGGTTCAGGAAATTCCTATAATTAAGGAAACAACATTGGTGAGAGCAGAGTCAATAGTAGAGAGATTGGATAATCCCCCAATTCCTTGAAGGGTACTAAAGAACACTGGGAAAAGGATGAAATGTAACATATTTGGCCTTTTGTTTTTATATCACCTTTATTTACAAATATATCCCTTCTCCCTCTCCTGCTTGAAAAACCATCTCTTCTAAGGAAGAATAATTTAACAAGAATAACTAACGTATCAAATAAATCTGATGGAAGCTCCAATGTTGTTCATTCATAGTCTCCCACCTCAGCAAAAAATGGGAGGAGGTGCATTTCTCATCAGTTCTTCAGCACTAAGCTTGGTAAATACAATTATATGACATTTTTTGGTTGTTATTCTTTCCATTTACATTATTGTAATATTTTTATGTTGTTTTTCTGTTCTGCTTACTTTGTTTTTCATTAGTGCTTATAAATTTTTCTATTCTCACTATTCTTTCTATTAATCATTTTTATAGTGCAATAACATTCCATTGTATTGATATTTAGTTATTTCCCTTTATTTTTAGTTTTTTTTTTTTTTTTTTTTTTTTTGCTACTACCAGACCTCAGGAAATTACTATAGATGTGTTTTATGCTAAAGACACAATAAGTTCTCAGGAACCTGAGAAAAAACATTTCCAAATAGTTGTGCTTTGCTGGAACCATTGTCCCTAATACCCCTAATAGCCTAAACCTGCTAATGGCTCACAGATTTCAATATCAATACATTTCCCTGGAAAGGCCTTCATTTGCAGACATTGTACCTTTCTTCCACAAAAATCCACTTGTAGGAAACATGGGGCCCTAGAAAGATCATTGCCCCAACAGTCAGAAGCCTTGTTTTCTTATGTTGACTGTTATTCAATAGCTATGTGAACCTGGGCAAGTCACCAATTTATTGAATTTATAATGTTATTATGGAAATGAAATAAAGTACAAAGTCTTATAGAGTATGAAGCATTATTTTATAAAATTTAATAAAGACTCTAGATAGGTAGATAGTTGTATGTTATAGAGAATATTTTTAAAGCAATAGGTAAATTGCTATGCCTCATAGGGCACGTCACTTAATCTTAGTGGGCTCCTACTTCTGTTTCCTTAAATGAGTTGATTGGGGTAAACTAGACAACCTTTCAAGTTCTAAATCCTATGTAGTCTTATGGCCTGAAATCTCAGTTTTGCTACTTATATATTTTGAAAAAATTTTTATTGCTATCTTTTGTTTTCATCTTATGTCACTTTATCTCTGTATTCCTTTTCTTTATCCACTCCTCTATAACTACCCATTATAACTAAAAAAATTTTCAAAAGAAAAAGAGGAAAAAGATTGGGAAATGGCTGAATAAGTTAGGTATATGAATGTTATTGTTCTATAAGAAACAATCAGAAGAATGATTTCAGAGAGGCCTGGAAAGACTTACACGAACTGATTCTGAGTGACAGAACCAGGAGATCATTATACATGGCAACAACAAGATTATGTGATGATCAATTCTGATGGGGGTAATTCTTTTCAACAACAAGATGATTCAGGCCAATTCCAATAGACTTGTAATAGAGAGAGCCATCTGCATCCAGGAAGAGGATTGTTGGGACTGAATGTGGATCACAATATAATTTTTTTCACTTTTTTTTGGTTGTTGTTTGCTTGCTTTTTGGTTTTTTTCTCATTTTTTTCTTTTCGATCTGATTTTTCTTGTCTAGCATGATAAATGTGGAAATAAGTATGGAAGAAATGTACATGTTAAACATATAATGGATTACTTGCTGTCTAAGGAAGGTGGGGGGAAGGAAGGAAGAAAAATCAGAACACAAGGTTTTGCATCTTTGAAAATATTTTTTGTATATATTTTGAAAATAAAAAGCTATTATTTAAAAATGTGAGAAAAAGATAACTATCGTTAAATGTATCTGGAAAAAATAAAATACTATGGGGGGAAAAAGAGGAAGAAGAAAAAACATTAGCAAAACCCATCAAGTCAATTAACATTTATTAAGCATATATTATGTACTAGGTACTAGGTATATAGACAAGCACCATACTCACAGTCTAATGCGATTAATATATTGAAAAAATATTTTAACATATTCATTCCTTCTTGCCCTTGGATCTATGTCTGTAAAAGAATAGAGATAAGAGGCTTCTCATATCTCTTTTTTGGGTCCAGGTTTGTTCTTTAAATCTTGCAACATTCCTTTTCTTTTTAAAAAATATTTTTTATTGATAATTTGTTTTATATTACCAAAAGTTTCATTTTTCATCTTCCTCCTTCTCCTCACAGAGAACCATTCCATATAAAAATAATGTTTTTAAGGAAAAAAACCCAAAAAGACAAGGAAAAAAATCAGCAACACTAATCAATATATTGATTGTCTTATGAAAATTATTTCCATTTCCATTGTAGTCATTAAGCCTTTCTTGTTTTTTTTTTTTTTGCCCCCACTTATTTCACCCACCATCATTTCACATGTCTATTAACTTACAGGTAAATATACCTACTAAAGTTGTTGTGTGAATTAAATGAGATAAAACTTGAAAAACACTTAACATAGTTTCTAGCCCCTAGTGGCACTCAATAAATGCTTGTTTCCTTCTTTTCTTCCATGATTTGCTTAAATACTCCCCAAATTATGGACATTTACCTTGTTTTCAGTCTTTTACACACAATAAAATCTGTTGCTACACATATTTTTATGTTATTGATCTTTTTGGTGCATATGCCTAGCAGGGAAATGTCTGGGTTAAGAAATATACATATTTCTTCACATATTTTGAATAATTCTATAATTATGTTTTCCATAATGGTTATATTCAATGATATTACCAGGGGTGTATAAGTCTCCACTTTTAAGTTTAATCTTCAATATTAACATTTTCCCCATCACTTTCTTAAGACTAGGCAATCAACATAGCGATAAATTGTCATAATTTGTAGTATTTGTTGATTTCTAAAGGTATAAATGCTCACATTGAAAATTTAATAATTTTTGAGAACTGGCTAAAGCTGCTTGCAGTATACTTCAAATGTGTGTCTGTCTTTCCAGATGAATACTCATTCCAGATAAACTAGTTCTTATCAAATAGGGACTTGTTTTCTAAATCATTTATGTTTTGGAGTTTATTAAATACTAGATTATTGAGTTCCATTGTTTCTGATTCTCCCTTGAAGAAGTGTGTTCCATTGATTTTCCTCTCTATTTTTCAACTGAGTCCAAATGGTTTTGATGACTGCTGCTTTATAATATTGTTTAAAGTCTGGAAGTATGCCTCTTCCTTAATTCCTGCCTTTTAAATTATTTCCCTTGATATTGTAGATCTTTTGTTTCTTCAAAAATAAATTTTGTTATTATTTTATTGAATACTGTTAAGTGTCCCTTTGACACTCTTATTGTTGACATTAAAACTGTAAACTGTCTATGGTAGTGTTGTTATTTTTTATTATATTGGCATTTGAGGGGGGGGTCTATTAAATTACTCCATATTATTCTGGGACCTCAAAAGTGCTTTGCAAAAGTAATTCAAGAACTCATCAATGCTCATTTTACAAATGTAGAATTATCATTTGAATAATTTACTTTTAAGAGTTCTTCGAGGGGTAGTACTAGGGTTAGAATTTGGATAAAAAATTTCTCTGTCAGTGACCTTTGGGGAAAGGCCTATATTTTATAAGGGATTTGAGTTTAATTCCTTGTCAGCAGATTTTATTTTCTTCTTTTTTTTTTTTTTAAATCAGGACAATTTGTTTTTTCTCTAGTCCTGTAATACTGCTCCTGTTCATCACAATCTTTCAAATATTGCTGACAGTAGCTTAGCATTAACATTCTTAATGGTGCTTAGCAGTCCTATAGCTTGTGTTCATTCATGACTAATGAAAGATGCCACTGAGCCTCCCACGTAATCCAGCTTCAATACTCATCAGAGAGCAGCCTAATTTGTCTGGAGATAGATCTTGTTTTTTAATTCCTTGACATCTTTTATACTCTTGAAAAGTGTTAACATAATGAATTTCTTTCTACACAAGAGGATTCCAAACCACTTTTAAAAACTTCTCAACTACATTAGACTCAGGAAATTAAACAATGAATTTTAGGGGCTCTTTAGCTGGGTGCTGATTCCACTCTCCCAGCCATTTACCTTGTGAGACTTGTCAGTAATACAAAATCTCCTGTGGCACAGAAAAACAGATGCTATATAACATAGGCACTTACTTATAAAAGGTGGTCTGAATCTCTGAAACACCCATAATTTAGATGAAATATTTCTATGAGGAATAGTGAATAATATGGGATAATATAAATGGAGTCTTACTAGATCTGGATGTACTATCACTACAACTTTAAAATAAATCAGTTGGCTTAACAGCATAAAGGTTTTTTTTTATTTTACATTAAAAAATAATTGAAAATTGAGCAAAAGACATAGTGAATATATGAATTTTTAATAAATATAAGCCACAAACAGTAAATTTAATAAATTATAAATGATAAAATTATTGAAAAATTAAATATTAAACATTCTCCCATAAAAATGTAGAACATTTATTAATTAGGATGCATTTCCAGTTTAATATGCTTTTAAATGGCATGTAACTTTCTAAACAGACTCTGTCACAGATGCACAAATGAATTCCCTCTGCTGATGCAGTAAAGCTAACTACATGGGGTTAAAAAAGGCAGAATCAATGAATCATATTGGAAGGAGTTTCAAAGGCCATCCAGTTCATACAACCTAGACTTTAACAAGAATCTTTGCTATAAAATATCTGACCAAAGGTCATTTAGCCTTTTCTTCCAGGCAGCACATTCTACCTTTGAGTTGTTTAAATTTTTAGAAAGCTTTTCTTTGTATTAAAACTGTTTGTCCCTTTACAACTTGCACCCATTGTTCCTAGTTTTGCCCTATAAATGATATTAATAGCTCTTCAATTTTTGAAGACAGCTGATGAGAGGTGTTGAGAATCTGAACTGGAGTAGTGGTTGTGTGAGTAGAAAGCAGGGAACTTATATGAGAAGTATTATGAAAGTGGAAATGACAAGATCTGGCAACTTATAGGATGTGTGGGGTGAATGAGAGGGAAGAGTTGAGGATAATGCTGAAGGGGGATGACCTGGGTGGTGCTGTTACTGGTAATAGGAATATTCAGAAGGGAGAAAAACTTGGGGTTAATAATAATGAGTTCTATTTTGGACACAGTGGAGTTTGGGATACCTAAAGAATATCCAGTTCCAGTATCTTGCTTGAGAAAAAGGGAAGGGATTGGATCCAGGGTACATGTAAAAGGATTGCTCTTAGCAAGAAGAACGACTACTTCTTTCTTAGGTATTGGACTAAAGGAAGAAAATAATGGGCAGTGATGTTAGAGAGATTTAAAATGAAGAAAGACAAAGAAGTTAATTGAGGTCAATGAGTTTTTTCCTTGAAATTTAAGTTGAGAGCCTCAATTGAGAGGGGAGTGTTATAAGAAGCTTGAGGAGAAATGATACTAAAATAGCCAAGGCACTGAGTGAGACAATTAAAAAGTAGAAAGCTTGGTGCCATGAAAGCCCAGCTGAAATAATAATAATGATGACCAAAAGTCTTTAAATCTCTAACAAGTTATCAATACTAATATTAAGTAGCACAGATCCTTGGGATACTCCATTACAGACGTCCTTCTAGAGTTGACTGAATTATGACAATGACTATTTTTAAGTGAGGAAATTCTACCAGTTCTGAATCTGTTTCATTATCTTATCAGTTAAGCTCCCAGCTTCTTAAACTGTATATACCATGTGGGGTTCACTGAATTATGTTATCAGTAAATATTTGATTTATATACCTATTTTAAAAACCTATATGACTAGGGTCATGTAAAAATTTCTCAGGAGAAAAGGAGTCGCAAGTGGAAAAAATTTAAGAAGCCCTAAGCTCACACCTCTCCATCTTTTCCATAAAAATAATATTGGAGATGTCAAATGCTTTGCTAAAATCTAGATATACTATATCTATAGCATTACCTTGATCAATATGTATATTAACCCAAATTTGGAAAGTATTAGTTAAATAAAGAAATGAGATTACTCTAGCATAACTTGGATTTGATGAAGCCATACTGTTTTTTTTTTTTAATTAAAAGTTCCTTTTCAAATTGACCAATGGATATGTGAAACATTTGTGATTTCATCATTGTAGAGAACTATAACCCCCCCACAAAAAATAACCCCCTAATAACTCAATAGATATATTTTAGGGGGTTGTCTGAAGCATGTGGAGTTAATTATTCAACCAAACACATAAAGGTAGTGGGAAAAAAAACAAACCTCAAGTCTTACTAATTAGAAGCACAGAACTCTATTTACCACACTTCACTTCAGCTATTAAGATTCACTAATGGTAGCTTTCTTTGCCGGTCTCAGCTAATTTTGAGCTTTAGTATTATTGACATTATTGTTAGAGGCCTTTGCCAAGAATTTATATTCACCCTCAATTACTTGCCCTTGCTTTCATCATCTGTGTATCCTTTTTTTTTTTTTTTTTAATCTAAACTAAGTCATTGTGCTCTCACCATATTACTATTTCTTTTGCTCAGGTTAAAAATTCTGAATTTGTTTACATTAACCTCTTCAAAGAGAAAGCTAGGAATCATTTCTTCTATATAACTCCTACTCCTCCACATAAACACATACACTGACATTATCCACTCCCACACATAGGTAATTTATTTGGGTTATATTTTCTTGTACTTGGCAGTTTGGAAAAGCTAAATATATGAAGAATGTTTTTTGGTCTGTTGGTCACAGATGAGAAAAAAATGTATTTATGTTGAATGTAATCCATTCCCTAATCTGTAGGCTCAAAGGCCTCTAGGGAGGGTCACAGATCTATATAATACTTTCTAGTGCTCAAGTATGTTTTTAAGGGTCTGGCTTCATTGAAAACTGAGTAAAATTGCAGTTAGGCAGATGACTCCCTGCTAAATGTGGAAGCCTAAGGGCACTGATTATTGAAACAGGGATGTGTGATAAATTCAATTCATAAAATTTACTTCAGATGAATATATTTGTATTGTGCAGCAGTAGAAAGAGAATTTATTCTTTAAACTAAATCTTCCCAGAAATGATGGGTGCTTGCTTGGTCTTATGACCCTTTTCTAAGTACTCTCAAGTCCTGCAAACTGGCAAGTGTGTATTAAGCAATCTCCTGATCTCCATCTCTAGATCCCCTTCACTTCCCTATTCCCTTTTCTCATTCTCCCACCCATTAAACAACCAACAAGGGCTGACTATGTATGCTAGATATTTGTGCTACAGAAACAAAAATTAAACAGTTTCTGCCCTCAAGAAGTTTACATCTTATAAGAAGAGATAACAAAGACACAGTGTTACTATGTGTAATAGGGAATGGCCAATGGGAATTGTAACATTAACAATATGCTCTGCATTCTAGCAATATGAACTGGAGTTTGGTGAATTAAATTCTGAAAATGTGTAATAATGCATATTGGGTATCCATGACCCTGATTTCATAGCATGGGTAAGTATTTTGTATTTGTTTCATGTCAGTTTATTTTTTGGTAATTGGCTCCAGTACTCGAATTGAATATGCATATAAAAGGTATAGCTTCCTACCTTCCAGGTGACCGATTTTTAGATTTGGAGGAAGAAATGCTACAAGAAACCCCTTGATGGGAGAATCCTTGACTGGCCTACTCACCATGTGGTACTGGGCTTTTTGTCTATTTCCCCTCCTCCTTTTAGGTTAAATGGTGTCAGAGCTAAAACAGATTTTAGTAGGACTTTGTGAATTTTTAAAGATCAGAAGAGTTACTAGAAATTCTTCCTCAGGAGTCCATAGCAGAGTTTATAATAATGGCAACTTCTGAGCCTGATGAGGTAGTTTAGGCCAGAAAGCGGAGAGCTAAGGAGAAACTGGCAGCTTGGATACCATTTCCTGAAAGTAAGGAAAGAGACATCTAACCATCGTGCTTCAAGCAGAATGAACTTGGTGGAAACAATGTTTTCTAGTACCACTTTCTTAAAGGATTGAAGAGTATGGGAGAATATGCCCCAAAATTCTATAACAAGCACTTTAATTTTGGACTACTCTTTCAACGTTTAGAATGAAAAGTATGTTTCTGGTTTTGGAAGTTTTTGTACTTCAGGTCTTGCTATATTTTCTCAGTAAATATACCTTATAAATGTTTATTGATATTAGTTGGTCAAAGTGACATTAAGATTCTAATCATTGATGACATGATCTTGAGGAAATGGTTAATTAGTATTGGAGGGAATTAAAAGTGATAGGAATTAAGAGTGATAGCTTTAGAAAAATTTCTTTTCCTCTCAAAGGATTACTCCCTGGAATCCTGAATGACCTTAACTGCCTATGCAATCAGGGATTAGAAGGTTGAGTCCAAAGCCCACATGGTTTATTTTGTACAAAATACTTTTTAAAAAACAGATCTGTGATCTAATTGCTGTAGGAAGCTTCCAGTGAGGAATTTCCTCTACTAATGCAGATTGGGAAATTAAAACAAATGACAGGTAATTTGGGAGAGCAAGCACTAGCACTGGAGAAGTCAGGAAAAACCTCCCATAGGAGTGATACTTGAATTGAGTATTGAAGGAAATTAGGAATTTTAAAAGGCAGATGTGAAGAGAAAGTACTTTCAATGTATGAACTATAACCTGTGTGAGGAGCAACAAAGTCATTTTGGCTGGATTGTAGAATACTTGAAGGGGGGAAATTTATAAGGCTGGGAAAATAGGTCAGAAACTAGGTTGTATAGAGCTTTAAATACCAAAAAGAGAAGTTGTGTTTATTCTAAAGCCCATGGGACCTAATGGAATTTTTTTGAGCAAGGAAGTGATATGGTCACTCTTGTGCTTAGGAATTTTGGAAATTATGGGGGAGATTAGAAATGGGCAGATTTGGAGAAGAGATCATTTAGGAGACCACTACTAAAATCCAAGTAAGTTACTAGAACTAATGACTCAGAGAGAAGATGTAGATTAAAAATATTGTGGTGGTAGAATTAATAACTCTTGGCACCTGATGAAATATCTGGAGTATGAGAAAGTGAGGGCTCAAGGGTGACTCTAAGATTATAAATTTGGGGGACTGGAAGGATGGTGATGTTCTACTTAAGAAATAGAAGTTTGGATGAGGGTGTATGAGGAGGAAGAGGAAAACTTCTGTTTTGGAGATGTTGAATTTGACATGTCTCTAGAACATCCAATTCAACTTTAATAACATGGGAATCAAAGTCAGGAAAATAAAGCTGACTATATAGATCTAAGAATTATATGTGAGGAAAGGATAGTTAAACATATGGTAACTTAGGAAATTAAAGAAGAGAAGAGGGGCCACCAAGAAAAGAGCCTTGAGCATATCCACAGGAGATTAGTGGAATAGAGATGAAGATATAAGCCCTTTTCTCTCACCAAAGCCCTAAGATCAAGAAATTCTTCCTTATGGAAAGAGCACTTAACTCTTTGCCTCCCCCTCCTTTTTTATGTATTTATAACATTCATTTTTTTTTACATTTTGAATTACAAGTTCTCTCTCCCTGTAGCCCCTCCCCCACCCTTTGAAAAGATAAGAAATACATCAATTATTCATGAGAAGCTATGTAAAACATATCTTCATAGCAGCTACAATGCAAAAAAAAAAAAAAAAAAAAAAGCCCAGGAAAAACAGTGAAAAAAGATATGCTTCAATCTATATTCATCAGTTCTCTCTTTGGAGAGAGATAGCTTTTTTTCATCATGGTTCCTTTAGAATTATCTTGGATTATTGTATTGGATCTTTTACTTGATCATTGTTACAGTATTGCTGTTATCTGTGTAGGATTTCTCCTGAATTCACTTTGTATCAGTTTGTATAAGTATTCCCAGGTTTTCTGAAATATCCTGTTTGTCATTTTTTTGGCCCAATAGTATTCCCACATACCTATATACTTCAGCTTGTTCAGTCATTCTCCAAATGATGCACAATCCCTAAGCTTCCAATTTATTTTTTTTTTTACCACTACAAAAGAGCTGCTACAAATATTGTTGTACATATTTTGTACAAATATTTTTGTACTTTCCCTTTCTCTTTAGAATACAGACCTGTATTAGTATTGCTGGGTCAAAGGGTATGCACAGTTTTTCCTCTTTCCAGTTCCAAATTGTTCTCTTGAATGATTGGACCAGTTCATAATTACACCACTTTTTCTACATCTCCTCCAGCATTTGCCATTTTCCTTTTCTCTAATGTTAGCCAATCTAAGAGTGGGAAGTGATACCTCAGAGTTGTTTTAATTTTTGTTTTTCTAATCAATAATGATTTAGAACTTTTTTCATGTGGATATTTAGCTACAGTTTTGATTCCTTGTCAAGAAAATTGCCTGTTCTTATTCTTTGACCATTTATGAATTGAAGAATGGCTTTTATTTTCATAAATTTGGCTCAATTTCCTATATATTGGAGAAATGAGGCATTTATCAGAGAACCTTGTGAGTTTTCCCCAGTTTGGTGTTTTCATTTTAATTTTAACTGCATTAGTTTTGTTTGTGGAAAAACTTCTTTTAAAATTTCAGATAATCAAAATTATCCATTTTACTTTCTATGATCCTCTATATCTCTTATTCAGTCATAAACTCTTGCCTATCCATATCCTATCCGAGATTATACATCTAGCAAATGAAATTTTTCATGCTCCTCTAACTTATTTATGATATCTTTTATGAATAAGCATGTACCCATTTTAACCTTATCTTCTTAAACAATATGAGATATTAATTTATAGCTAGTTTCTGCTAAACTGCTTTCCAGTTTCCCCTGCAATTTTTGTCAAATGGTGAGTTCTTGCTCCAAATGCTTGGATTTTTTTGATCATCATAGTCATTTATAACTGTGTATTATATAGCTACTCTGTTCCACTAACCCACCATTCTATTTTTTAGACAGATTGTTTTGATGATTATGACTTTGTAATATAATTTGAAATCTGGTACTGCTTTACATTTCCCCCCCCCCCCCCCCCATCATTCTTGACCTTTTGTTTTCCCAGAAGAATTTAAAATTTTTTTCTAGTCCTCAAGATAATTCTTTTGTGGCTTGATTGGTATGGTGTTAAATAAGTGAAGAATTGTCATTTTTATTATATTAGCTCATTTTGCTCTTCATTATCTTGTGCTAGTATACTTGTGTTTTTCTAAGAATATCAAATTCATCAGTTCTTATAGCACAGTAGTATTCTATCACAATCATAGACCTAATTTTTGATAAAAAGTAACTTTTGTCTACTATATCAGATAGAGAAATTTAAAGCTATTTCCCAGGGGATAGAATTGTGGATAGAATGAGGAATATCTTAAAAAGAACTATAAACTATTAACAACCATTTAAAATGTGTACAAAATCACAGATAAGAGAAATGCAGTTCAAAACAACTTTGAGGTTTTATCTCATATCCATAAAATTGGCTAACATGGCAAAAGATGGTAAAGTATAGTTGGAGTATATGTGAAACTGCAGTTGTGTTAATACAACCATCCTGAAAAGCATATGAAGGTTGTACTGAGTGTTACTAAAATGTTTGTGCCCTTTGATATAGAGATCCTAATTCTGGGCATATATTCCAAGCAAGTCAAAAATAGAAAGACAGTACCAAGATAGTTCAAAGTATTTATGACAGCATTTTTTTTTTTTTTTGTACTAGGAAAAAAGTGGAAACAAAGTAGAGAACCATAGATTTGGGAATGATTAAATAAGACGATAATACAGAGGTAGAAGACTTCTATGAACTAATGCAAAATGAAGTAAATCAGGAAAACAATATTTGTTTGGAAGTGTAGAAATATGGGTTAGATGATAACACAATCAAATGGTTTCAGAACTGGTTTGATTGCCAGATTCAAACACAAGTTGCTAAGGTTTCATTGTCAACCTGCTACAAAATTTCCAGTAAATTACTCTAGTAATTCTTGGCTTTGTACTATTTGCATTTATATCAGTGATTTCAATAGGCACAAACGATGTGCTTATCAGATTTGCAATGACTTAAAGATGGGAAGGAAACCAAAAGGATCTTGACAGGCTAGAACAATGGGCTAAATCCAAAAAGATAAAATTCAGCACACATTTTTTTGAAAGAATTTTTCCCCTATTATACATAAAGACAATTTTTTAACATTCTTTAAAAAGCATTTTTTTCTGTTCCAAATCTTCTTTTTCCCTTCCTTGTTTTCCCCCTTCCTAAGATGGTAAGCAATTTAATACAGATTGTATGCATGCAAACATGCAAAACTTTTTTCTATTAATCATATTGTAAATAAAAGGAAAAGATCAAAAGGAAAAAAACACACAAAAATGAAAAATAGTATACTTAGATCTGCATTCACATTCCATCAGTTTTTCTCTGTATATGCATAGCATTTTTCATCATGAATCCTTTGAACTTAAATCATCTACAGTTGATTATTGTACAATATTGCTGTTACTGTCTACAATGATGAACCAATATTTTGCATTTGGGTATAAAAAAATCAAGTTTGTAACTCAGGGGAGTAATTGTTTAATAGAGATTTTGATTAACTAGAGATCATCCAAAGGTAGATAACCAGGATAGGACTTTATTTTGTGAAATATTAGGACTGGTTGAAGAAATTAGGCATAGTTAGCATGGAGAAGACAATATTTAAGAGGGACACCATAAGTATGTTCAAGTATTAGAAGGACTGTCATATGGAGGATGGATTAGACTTGTTCTGTCTGATCCATTAAGGCAGAAGTAGAAGCAAGGGGTAGAGGTCACAAAAAGGCACAGTTAGACTTGAAGTCAAGAAAAAAACTTCCTAATAATTAGAACTATTCAAAGGTGGAATATGCTGTCCTATTAAGGTAATGGGCTCCCCCTTCTCAGAGGTTTTTAAAAAGAAAGTAGACAACTACTTGTTGAATATCTTATATTGAGGATTTTATTGTTAGATTAATTGACTGTTTAGGTATCTTGAAATTTAAATTCTATGATTCTGTATTTATACAAAATGGAAACACACAATAATGAAAATGTAAAAAATAACTGAAAAAAATAATGCTGTGAATTTATAAAGACCAAGCTTGGGTCCAGAGAAGATATTCAGGTTATCCACAAACTTTGTATAGTTTTAAGCTTTAATTGCTTAAAAGCTTTTAGACTTTAATAGCTTAAGTTTGCGTGAAGACTTTTGGAACATTCTATATGAGGATGTACCTCCTTTCTTCATTTGTAGAAATAGGTGACTATGGATATGGAACACTATATATACTGTCAGATTTGATTGATGTGTTGGTTAGCTTCACTGAATTGCTTCCCCCTTTCTTTTTTATTTTAGATTATAAAAAAAAATTCTCTGGGTGGAAGAAGGGGAATGGATACATTGGGAAATGAAGGTGATATAAAGCCCAAATATATCATTTCATTTTTACTTTGAAGGGACATGTTGTTTATATATATTTCTGAAAATATCTGCCAAGTAGCATAATGCTAATAGCCACTTGTCCTTACAGAAAAGGTCAGAAAATTTGGGATTCTCTTTCTTTTTGGAGGTGGGTGATAAAAGTTCAAATATTCTTTAAAGCCCTTTGTCAAAAGATACAACCAGTGAAATTCTGTGGAGAATATATTGGCATAAGTAAACTTAACTGATGGGAGCATATGTGGAAGTTCTTTTGTTTGCTTGTTTTGGTAGAACTTACTAAATAATTATTTTCTGCTGAAATACTTGTATTTTTTCCAATACTTGCATACAGGATGCTTCAAATATGTTTAATTGTTGTTGTTTGCAGTGTTTATATATATATATATGTATATGTATATATATATATATATATATATATATATATATATCTTTTAAATTTCCCTCTCAGCAGTACTTTTGACCCTTTGATCTTTATTTACTAACATGTCTCAGCTGTCTTCTCACCCCTTGCACCTGGGGGCTTTCACCCAGGAACACTCCAGCACTCTGGTTCACTTCTTCCATTGCCGAGTCTCTTAACAAGTCTTCATTTTGAGTAAGGATCCAAGTCTGCTTTTGATTCTCTGCATTTTGGCCATCATGCCCTCTATGTGGGTATCTTTGTTTTCACCTTCTAGAGATCCCAGGTTAAAAAAAAACATTTTAAGTAGTCAGAAAGCATTCACTTTATGGATCTTTTCATCATTCCTCCTATACAGGTCCTTTCTTTTCTCTCTTCACATTCCTAAAATCTTTTAAAGTGATTCTCCCAATTAGAATGTAAACTGCTTGAAGGAAAGGAAGGTTTTCTTCCCCTCCTGCCCTTTAGAATATTTGTATACCCATCATTCAGCACAGTGACTGAAATGTAGTAAATGTTTCATTAAATGTTTGTTGCCTCTATTAAGATATTAGGAGACACCCTGTTTTTCAGATATAAGGCCCAGTGAGCAAACTGTGTCTAGAGTTTGGTATAACAATAATTCTTTGTGCTCAACTTCTGGTACCAGGTTTTTACTGGGATTTATGATTTTCATATTAATCAATAACTATTTAGATTTGTTGAAGCTCCCCTATTTCCCACAGAATTCTGGTCTGAGAGCTGGAGCTGCAACCAACATGCTGCAGCAAAAAGTAATCAATCATATGTCCTAATAGTCTAACTTTTATGCTTGCAATCACTAAGTGAACCAAACCAGGTGCTGCATTCCTGCTCCCACCATGTTGATTCTGGTTCTGTATCCCACTGAACAATCACAAAGCTCAATGACTCTTAAGAGTTGAGACAATCACAAGCTCAATGATTCTAATAACTTAGGGACTATTCCCACAGGACACAAGAATGTCTACATTGTCCCCAAAATGCCTGCACTCACAGGCCTCTTTTAAGAACTATTTACTCAAGACATAAGAATGAATGTGTTATGGTCCCATCTTTTGTGGTTTTCCTATAAAAAACCCTATCCCTAATATAAGTCCTCCTCAGGAGGATTTATATTTGCAAACACTCTTCTCACTCTGAAATTTTTTTTGTTTTGATTATGACTTTCAGGCTGACATATATATATATATATATATATATTTTTTTTTTAAATAGCCTTTTATTTACAGGTTATATGTATGGGTAACTTTACAGCATTGACATTTGCCAAACCTCTTGTTCCAATTTTTCCCCTTCTTTCCCCCACCCTCTCCCCCAGTAGATGTTAAATATATTAAAATATAAATTAGATACACAATAAGTATACATCTCACTCTGAAATTAATTAAACCTCTTTTTGATTTCTAACTTTCTTGCTTGTAGTCTGCTTTGTTCAGTTCCAAT
Organism: Sarcophilus harrisii; assembly: GCF_902635505.1. Lineage (NCBI taxonomy): Eukaryota > Metazoa > Chordata > Mammalia > Dasyuromorphia > Dasyuridae > Sarcophilus > Sarcophilus harrisii. The sequence goes on from NC_045426.1 coordinate 203,727,932, forward strand.
AACCCACAGATTAGGAGCTTGTACTGGTTTTGTTGGTACTTCAAATACTTATCTCTTTCTTCCTTTGGCTTGTCTGTACATTTAGTGATTTTACTTGTTTTAGATAATTGGGATCAAGCAGGAAAAGCACAACTACTCAAATGGATCTGTGATCTCATTGATTTGGACGTTCTCTCCAATGACTGATTGAGCAATCAACAAGAATCTTAATGCTATTATATTCCAGGCATTCTCCTGGGCATGGAGATACAAAAGGCAAAAATAAACTGGCCACTGCCTCAGGGAGTTTATATTCCATGGTAGAAGACAAGGGAAAGAGAATGTGTGAACTCAGAGGATTTAGACTCAGGTCTTCTCTTATGCTCACCAGGTATATGACCTGGAGCAATATAGAAATTCCCATGTTTTCAGAGAGCATTTGACTAGACACCTTTGATAATCTTTCTAGAAAAAAAAAATCTATGATTCTATGCACATAAATATGCGAAATCAGAACTATATGATGGGGGATCTGGAAAGAACATGTAATTTTAAGAGTAAAGAAGAAATGAAAGGATTTCAAGTGGCAGAGCCAAGGAAGGAATAAATTCTGAGCCAGGATACAGCCAGAGGCATGCTGGTGAGGGTTTAATAACCTGCGTTCTGGGGGGAAAGAAAATATATAGGCACAGAACAATTTTAAGATTAATCTGCATTGTTAACATTTTCTCCGTCAATTTCTTAGGTCTAGACAACCAACAAAATAATAAATCAAGCCCAGATCTGTACTTTTTTGTTTTGTTTTATAAATATTCTCATGGAAAATTTAACAATTGGTTTTTGAAAGCCTGCTTGAAGTCAGTCCAGCATCATCCTGAACACAAAGGCTCAGAAACAGGAGTCAGAATTATGTGGGTGAGGAATAGTAAGAAGACTAGTTTGAGATAGGAAGTGATATGGAATAAATCTGGAAAGCTAAATTGGAGTCAAGTTGTTAAGGTCTTTTAATGCCAATAGAGGATTTTCAAATTGATCCTGGAGGTAACAGCGAACCTCTAGAGTTTATTGAGTAGGGGAGGGACATGTGTCAGTTGTATGGAAAATAGATTGGAAAGAGACAGAAGATAGAGAGGTAGTGAGACCAATTGGGAGAATTTTGTAATAATACAAGTTAAAAGTGATGAGGACATAAAGGAGGCACAAGAAGAGAGCAGGTTTGTATTAAGTATCAATTTTGTACTTACGCACTGTGCTAAGTGTTTTATAAATATCTTATTGGATCCTAACAACAATCTTTAAGTTAAATGCTATTATTACCCCAATTTTGTAGTAGAAACTACAAGACAGTCTCACATAACTAAGACTAGCTGGGTTAATATCTGGAGCTCCATTTGAACTCAAGTCTCCTAGACTTTAGGCCCAGCTCAGTATCCCTGCCTTGGATAGCTGATTGCTGTGTGAGGAGAATAAAGGATATGGAGATAGAAATCAGATTTGGCAACTGATTAGATATGAAGGGTTAGTAAGAGATATGGAGATAGAAATAAGATTTGGCAACTGATTAGATTTGAAGGATTAGTAAGAAATATGGAGATAGAAATAAGATTTGGCAACTGATTAGATATGAAGGGTTAGTAAGAGATATGGAGATAAAAATAAGATTTGTCAACTGATTAGATATGAAGGGTTAGTAAGAGCATTAGAGGATGACATTAAAGTTGACAACCTGGGTGCTATTACTATTACAACAGTAATAGAGGGTGCATTTGAAGGAGAAAATGAGATTTGTAAAGAAGATTGTAACCCAGACATGCCCATCCATCTTGTACAATTCATTTTGTTCCACCAAAAAAACAAGTGTGTATATGTCTCTTACTACCTGCTATCCCAAAGCTTAAAATACATTGAAAGATGAAAGGTATTTCTCTTCCTTGCAACATCTGTTGCACATTAGTGGGTCACTATTAGATTATGACAGCCCCAAGTTGCTGATATCTGGTGCAGCAAAAGAGAAGCTGGGACCTTCCTACCGTAGTCAGAAGGGGCAAAGTTGGTGGAGAATTAGGCCACAACAGGTTTTAGTAGTGAGGTTGTATTGAAGAGAAATCCTGAAACTGGATAATGAAGAGAGGGTGAGATATGACCTACCCTCCAATTGGTTGGCTGTGTACATCACGAGCTATCCAATGGGTGTGGGGATGTGAGGTCCTCACTTTTGAAACCAATATATATAGTTTAGAGGTTCACATTCCTTCTGGTGACTAGGCTATTATAGGTAAGCTTCAGCTGTTTTTATGTGGACAACTAAAGATACTGTTGATTTTTTTCAAACTCTGACTTATTTTTAAAATATATTAATTTTTTTAGTCTCAGTAAAAATGTCTTCTCCAGGAGCTCTAAAAACAAAAACAAAACAAAACAAAAAAAAACTCCTAATAAAACAAAAAATGATGCTCTAGTATCTTGGGGTAGGCAAGGTGAAACACTAGTACTGCTCAACTTCCAGACATATTTAGGAATGTAATGTGGAGTGGAGAGGAAGAGACTGGCAGACAAAAGTCCAATTCCTAAAGCATGCTCAGATTTGCTCTTTCTAGTGGTTATGCAGAGCATAGGGATATTTCCCACCCAGTTATAATCCCATATGGAAGCCTAATGAGTTTACCTGTGGCCATTAATGGCAATTATGAGCTTTCTAATTGGCTTCGGAGCTCAAAGGATTGTTATTGAAGGAGAGGCTGAGTTGGAAATGAATGTACATACATAAAGCTAGTATAAATCTTTTAGTCTCTTCTCTGGTGACTAGTCTAGAGGATTGTTATGGGCTACTGAGCCAAGGAATTACTTAGCTTCTTTTCTCTTCATCTGGCTGTTACATGTCCCTGAACCCAAGCTTCTTTGTGTTTATTCCTTTCTGATTTTAGTGGACAAATATCTCAAGTTGGGAATACAACTGATTTAGGATAAATATCAATATCATCAGAGGTCCCATTCCAACCAGAATTCATGAATATTTTCTGAAAATCATATTACTCCAGATAGTTGGGTCTTAAAATAAAAGAAACAACCCATAACAACAACAACAACAGAAAACAATAAAGCAACTTCTAGCTCTTTTCCTCATTTAACATAGGAGGAAGCCAAGTCTCAGAGCTTTTCACAGTCACATAGCTAACAAAGATTCATTCTCCAATTTAGTAGTATTTCCATTATGCTATCTCTTTTAACATAAAGAAATAATGTAAATATTTAACACATATTAGCCTACCTGGCATCTAGGGGAGGGGATGGAGGGGAAAGAGGGGCAAATTTAGAACAGAAGGTTTTGCAAGGGTCAATGTTGAAAAATTACCCAATGCATATGTTTTGTAAATAAAAAAAATAAACACTATAAAAAATAACAAAATAAACTCATTGGTCTTTCTTTTTTAAAAAAAAAGAAATGACATAAGGAAGGAAAGATTATGAAGTAATTAGGACTTGAAGTCAGAAATACAGTGTTAGGAAAGACAACTGGGAATAATAGCTTAGTTCAATGGTCAGCTTGTAACCAAGGAAGGAGTAGAATATGGCTTGTTGTACATTTACATTCATTCAGGAATATGAATATCAATCAGTTTGGATACCCATATAAATAAAAGAGTACATAGCTTAGTAAGTAAAAGAGAAAATGAGTAAATAAAAAGCAGAGAAAATAGTTAGCTAAGTGATCACAGGAGTCTAATACACAGAAACTTATGAGTGAAAACATGTTCACTCAGTAGTAATAGAGGATTTATTGTGATAACATGCACATATATATTCCATATCAAATTGCTTGCCTTCTCAAGGAGGGGATATTAAAGAATTTAGAGCTCAAAATTTAAAAAATGTTAAAATTGTTTTTGCATATAATGGAAAATATGTAAAAATTAAATATATATACATATATAGTGTGATACCATTTGCTTGTTCACATATATATGATGTCTAATTGATTGATTGAAACAAGGTCAGTTATAATTAATTGGGTTGCAGACATTGTTTTACTTGCTGCAGTCTTTCATGATTTTATCCAGGTCTTTATCAAGGATTGCATTATTTTTGCAGCCTTTGCCATGATGACAGGCATTTACCTGACACCATCACAAATTTCCCACGAGATCTAATGCAATTTGCATTCAGAAACATGTGGAAAACACAACATCCCATTCAAAATAAAAGTTATGTCACCATTGTATGTTATAGTAATAAACTCTGTGTAAATTTTAAGTGACATAGCCAGATTTGGAGAGTGGAAATCAAGAAGGATTTGGGAAAGTAACTCATTGTATGGAGAATACAATGTCAGTCCAGGAAAAAAAATCTGACTATTTCACATTTATGAATTCAGGACCCAGTCATTTCATTTGGATTGCTGATCCATCAGTCTATGGTAAAAATGCATGAGTTTCTTTACCCCCAGAATATGACTGAGTTCTGAAGCTTCTACCTTTAAAATGTAGTTTTCACAAACTGAATCACAGAATTCCTTAATCCCTCATGAGGGAAACAATATGCCTTACTCTGACTTCCTTATAGGCCTGTCTAATGCTTTACATAGCATTCATTATAAACATATAATTCTCATACATTCTTTTTGAGACCAAGGACTGAAGAACTGACTGGCCTGAGACTTGGGCTGCCTTTAACAATTGAAACAAAACAAAATTCTCTCACTGTATTGTGTAACACAATTCAGGGGACTAATGTCAAATAAGGATATGAGAATTTCTCCATTTTCAAAGGCATCCCTTGCCCTCTCCTAAACTAAGTATTCCAATCCTGCAATTTAGTATTATAAAGTCAATCAGATTCTCATTCATGATACAAATCACTCCCTTAGCTCAAATTAAACATCCCCAGAACATATTTTAATTTTGAAGGAGAGCTGATAATCTACCTCTGAATACAAAACATCTTCAAGAAATAATTTAAATGTTGGAAGGTTAAAGGTGACCATTTAAGATTTTGTTCCTAGTATCCCAAGTTCCCAGGAAAACATTTTCCTTCCCAACTGCCACTGATTTTAGTGAGTGGTACCCCCCAGAGGATGGCTGACTATCTGTCTAATTCAGGATTGTAGGGATGAACCTGGAGGTGGTTTTCTAGTACTATTATTCACAAGCCTCTTTGGCTTTTTATTCTAGGTGGGCTCCCTATTGATATTTAACATCAATTTGTCAGCCAGAGTTAATTAGCTTCTTATTAAGCATATCTAATTAAGGGTATCTTTGACAAGAAAAGTTGGTGCAAAATATCCCCCCCTCCTCAAAAAAAAATGTGACTTATTCTTCCACCACTACATACTGAATGCAGGAAAACATGGGCTCATACTGCTTAGTGAACACAAATAGCAAAAAGGGTAACATGTCTCTTGAAGGGAAGTCCTTTCCTCTTTTTGTGAAATCTTTATAAATTTTTCCTATAGGATAGTGTTTTGTTGGCCCTGAGGGTTGAAGTGTTTTTTTTAGTTCTGAAGTTGCAATTCTTTGTGTCCCAAATGCTACCTGAGGTACCTTTCCTCATTGTGTAGAATTTGTCTTCTTTCAGCTTCCAGCTGAATGAATTAGGGGGTTTCTGGAGGAGGGGAAAGTACCACATTCCCTCTAACTCACTCCCCATCCCCACCCAATATATACCTTAATGGCCTCTGATTATAGGCACAAATATCTGCTTTTCAAAGCAGTGCCAAAATTTAACATTAGAAGCAGTTTCTCAAATGCTTCTGATGGAATCTTTTTTTTTTCTGAATTTTTCTGAATAGACCCAGATATAAGTCTAATTCTTTCAACCAATTCCATCACATTTTATGATTTTACTTCATCCAATCGCTTGAGGAACTTCATTCCTTCACAGTTCAATTACTTGACTTGCTCTCATATTGTTCATGCCTTTGATGGACTAATCGACTGTCTAAATCAGTCAAAGAGGCATTCTCACCTGGCAAAGATATCAGGTTAAGAGAATTTTGCTACTTATGTTAATTGGAACTGAAAGGTATGAGATCTTCCGCTTACAATGGAAACAATATTAAATGCGTTAGTTAGGTTCCCAGGATAGCTCACAACATTCTATTTAATCCATAAAGTACCTGAAATGCTTCCACCTATTGTGTTTTCAACTACTATAATATAATCATTACAAACATGTAGCATTTCTACTACATTGAGTTAAAGATGTTCTTGTGAATAGGTCTGGAAATGCATTTTTTTTAAAGTCAGCTTTTTGTTTTTAAATTGCAGTCATTTTTGGAAATATCCATTCCATGCATCCATGCCTCCAGACTGAACCTTTTCTTGTGTGCCCAATATTGTGATTGTATACAACAGTCTTCAAAATATTTCTGTCTTCCCCTCTCATCTTTACCTCTAAATTGTACAGTTAAGGAAAAAGCTTCTGTCAGCCTGCTAGATTACTTGGTATAGTGATTTTTCCAGTAGTTTTGGATGAGGACTTGACTCCAGAAAAATGTCTCCTATAAAAGTCAAAGATGCCCCTAACTTACGTTAGCAGCTTAAAAACTAGAGATTTACAAACATGTGGGTACTTGGGTTTTGGGGCAAAACCCCTCCTGGTCCTTTTCCTGGTTTCTACATTGTAGTATTCTTACTTAAAATGAGTATGGAAGGTAATTTGTCTGTGTAGCCCATACTGATTTCTACATATGGAGGCAAATGTCTATCCAAATGAGTGATTTTGTAATGTCAGGAATTGCTCTGGGAAGGGAAAAAGACCTATGTATTCTGGGGGGTCTCCTGATACTCTCTATTATGTAAGGAAAATCCTGCTTCATATCATTTCTAGTTTTCCTGACTTCCAAGTGTTATAGAGTAGTGAATGGTGTTGAAGCAAGCCATTCCATGGTATTCTCATTCCCAGATTCATGCTTTGGACGTCTTTGAACATTTTAATTGTTTGAGGGTATAAAGGACAATTAGGGAGAGACTTCAAACCACAACATTTCTAATTCATTGGACCTCTCTTCAACCACAGGATTCTGCTCTAATGGCTTTGACTGGACTCTGTAACAGTGTCTGGAGCCATTCCTCACATAGGCTTCATGAGGAAAACAAAACAAAACAAAAAATACCATTAATCAACCAAGATCCAAATTACCCATTTAGTTTATTTCTAGACTTTCCAGAATTAGTCTCCAGACTCTAAAGTATGCTGCAGAGATTACAAAGGGTCTAACATTCACTCAGGACTTCTACATTCAATACTTCCTATATTTGGATGACATATCTGTAAGATACAGTAGCAGGCAATTTCTCAATTACTAACATGTATACATTTTTAGCAAGTAATTTAAATTTATTTACATTCACAAATACTTGTGGTTGCAAAAAATTCTAAATAGCCAATCTATCTTTTATGTTGAGAAACAACATGATGTAGTGAATAGAATACTTGGAATCGGGAAGTCCTGGATTCAAATCTCATAGGATACAATCTGAATGATCCTGGGCAATTCATGTGATCTTCTTGACTTCAATTTTTTCATTTGGAAAATGAAGGGATTAGGTTAAGTGGCTTTGAGAGCTCTTTCAGCTTTAAATTTAAAATACCCAAACCAAACATTGCAAAATTTATTACAGCAGTCATGATTTAGCTGTACCTGTTACATATGGGCCAAAAAAAAAAAAAAAATCCAAAGTGACAAATTATCACCCTGTGGTCAACCTAGTAAAGAGTCTCTGAATTGAAGCACCCTAGTTTGCAAGTGACAAACACATAGTTCATGACGGGGTCTATATTAGGAGCCTTTCCAGGTTAAGATCTGCCAGCATATATAGTACATTATCACAGCCATCAAAAGCACAGGGTTACCTCCACACCTCAGTGAAATGCTATAAAAGAACTTTAGGGAGAAGCATATGTTTACTTTGAGGATTGGTCTATATGTGTGAAATAGAGTTAAATTTCTTCTTGGAATATCAAGTTCTCTTGCTGTCAGTTCTCTGTTGGGCAGGTGTTAAAGTGAGTTAGCTTTGTCAGCTCCTTTTTGATTTAACTCTCTCTGTGTCTGAATTTCCCCATTACATAAACTTGATGTAGCAATAGAATTGTATAATTTTTTTTTAAATGACTGCTCCTAAATAGGTTCTTGTGCCATTTCTTTTATATCCTTCTTTTGCATAAGCTGAGGTATAATGGGGATAAAGAGCCCTTACCATCATCTCAGCAGAGAAAAATCACATTGATTTTAATTACATGCCACTAGGGCCGTGAATGACACAACTAGTGTGAAATGTTGGGTAAAACTTTCATTCAGTTTGACTTCGCTTCATTCAAACCCAACTTGGCATTCCTGTTCTATAATACTTGGAATTGTAGAGCAGTTGTTGGTTTTAATAATTTATTTTGGATTGAGAAGAAGAGAGAGGAAGATGACGTGGTGTTTCAAACACAATGGGAAAAGTTAATATAAAGTGATGTTTTTTTGGGGGGAAGTTGTCTCTGAGATGCTGCTGTATAATTGAACAGATTAAGAGAACTGACAGTAACTTTGCTGCATGTCCAAGAAAAGGTCTCTATAGGTCAGTTCTCAAATCTTAGGTCTGCACATTAAACAAATTTGTCAATTCCCCATCAGATTGATTTTTCTCACAGGTCTGGAGGACTTGTCTTGTTTTGTCTCATTTCCACAGAGTTTTTGGTGTTTTTAAAAAAAAATTTTTAACGTTGCAAACTACCATTTATTTTTATCTCGGTGTGAGGAATGATAGTAATCAAGGAATGAGTCTTTGTTTAATATGTACAACATTATTGTCATCAGAATCTCTCTTTCTCTCTTTTAAAACAAATGCCCTTTAAGAAAAATTTATTGTAAAAAGTTTTAAACAAGATCTTAAGGTTAAAATATAAACACTCAGAAGTAGTTTCAAGAAGTAAGGCTTAATAGTGTAGTCATTATGTCAAATAGGGGAAATTGGTATTTTTAACTTGCAATGAGTATGATGTTTTTATATTTTTGCTACAACTGAGTGATTGTTAACCTTGTACAACGTATAAATTGATCTCTCTTCTGTCTCAGAGAAGGTAAAAGTATTATGGAGATGCTTCTCTATAATCCAGGTTACATAGTGGATTAGTAATAATAACTGAGGAAATGGTCCCAGATGTATGATTTATTAGCAAAATAGGTATAATAAATAGGTCAATGGACTCCCCAGTTAGTCCAAAGATCTTAAATACAAAGTGAGACAAATTTTATGTATTAAAAATAATTAATGAAATAAAACCATTTAATTAAAAGAAAACCATTAACCAGAATACAAATTTAGGTAATCTGATTTCTAATTGGAGAAAAAGATCCCCCCTGTGAAGGGGGAAAATGAACAGGTGCAATTTTTTGAAATTAGAAAAAAGGTGTATAACCTTTATCAAATTAATTGCATTCTCAATGAGGAGGGCAGGGAAGGAGAAAGAGAATTTGGAACTCAAGGTTTTGTTTTTTTTTTTAAAAGAATGTTAAAATTGTTTTTAACATGTAATTAAATGTAAGCATTTAATTACATTTAAACAAAACAACAACAAAACAGAATAAACAGAGGTGTTCAAATGCCCACCTCTCTACCCCAAGTGTCTATATTCAATCAAAGGAACATGAAAACACTATTGATTGACCAGTACAGTTAAGGTATCTGTTAGCAGATGGTTCCCTAGTCATGCAGGATTAGATTCAAATTAGGTTCAAAAAATTTTCATAATTGAATTAAGTTTTCTCACAAAACAGAAAATGGACTAGACCTATAATTGAATAGTAATATAACTGAGCTAGATATAGAATTGAGTCACAAGAGAAGTCAGTGTGGTTCACTCAATTCCCACAGTTGCTAGTGAGGATAAAAGTTCTTAAAGGAAATAATAAAAAGGTTTTAATGGGAAAAGAGGGATCTGAGGTAGACCTGAGGACACTTGACCCTTCCCAGGTTGATATTCAATACTCTTGAATAAGAATGTTCTGCAGAAGAGAAAGGGAAAAAGGGAGGCAAATGCAAAATCAGAGATTAAAAACAAATTTGAGGTTCTTCCTGAAGAGGAAGGTGCTGAATACTTTGAGAAGAAGATATTTGTCTTCTAAGGATAATATAGAGTAGCCAAAAAAACTAGGAGCTGAAAAATTGTCCACTAAGGAATAGTGAAGAGACGAGTAAGTAAATGATTCTCTACTGAAGTTTACTGAGGGACCTATTTGTCAGTTTTGTATCAGTATTAGAGAGACGTTATCTTAGTGCATTTATCCAAGATATAACAGAACCTATTAAGACCTATCAAAACAGATAACAACACTCAAGTCAAGGAAAAAAGTCAGTACCAATACCCAGAATTTCTAGTGTCTATATAAATGCCCAACATTTAGTCAGCAAGCAAAAACTGAGGTTTTAATAGAAGAGATTTACGAATACGAATTGACCTCATATAGTTGGTAGGATGAAACCAAAGCCTGGACTATTTCTCTGGATGGATATACTTTTTTCCAAAGAAACAAGAGGTGTGTAAAGTGGTGGTGGTGGGCAGGATAACATTGTTATGGTTTGATAGCTCTGCTGTAGCCCATTTGGACAGAAAGAGGAAATAGATGAGTTTGAGAAATATAATATCTGGCACAATGACATCACATAGTGATGGGGGACTTCTGTTCTCCAATTACATTGAATAATTTTCCCTACCTTCTTCTCTTCTTCTCATGCTTTTAATGTATTCTTTTTTGTTCTCTTCTCATTTTCCTCTTAAAATAATAAAACCAGAACAAAATCACTCTCAGGTGTTCTGTTTTATTACACTCCCTCTATGAACTTTAATTACAAGAGAGTTCTAAGGGGACAGATATATAATTTCCTCATATATTAGAATATAAACATTTTATTCTTTAGTATTTCACTCATATTTATTGTTTATAACTCTCTTGACTCCTGTGCTTGTATTTCAAAATAGCTTCACATCTCTGATTCCTTTATTAGGAATATTTGGAAATTATTTTTAGAAGGTCTATCCCCATTTCACATACTTGCTTTAGCTAGGTATGTTATTATTGTTGATAAGCCTCTGTCTTTTGCTTTATGGAATACTGTATTCCAAACTCTCTATATTGTGACAACTGCTAAATCAGTCATGATTTTTAGCTTCTCATGTAGTTTCTCTGTACTACTTGAATTCTTACTTTCTAGCTGGCTGCAGTATTTTTTTTCTTGACCTGGAAGTTCGACTATAATATTGCCATATAGTCATTGATAATGACTATAATATTCTTGGGAACTTATTTTGGGGATTCTTTGAGGAAGTGAAAAGTGAATTCTTTCTATTTCCAGTTTGCTTTTTGGTTTTCAAAACAATTCTTGGATTTCTTAAAATAAGCTACCTTAGTCATGGCTCTCAGGTAGCCTAATTATTCTTAAATTCTCTCTCCTAAATCTATTTTCCAAGTTAGTTGTTTCTGCTATAAAATATCTCATATTTTCTTGTACTTTTAAGTCTTTTGACTTTGTTTTAATAGTTCTTAATATTTGCCTCATGGATCAATTAGTTTCAATTGATCAATTTTAATTTTTAAGGTATTTGTTACTTGTGTAAGGTTTTACATCTCTTCTACTAAGCTGTTAATTCTTTTTCCTTTCTTTTTTCTATGTTTCTATTTTTTTCCCATTTCCCCCTCCAGTATTCTCAATTTTAAAATAATTTTAAGCTCCATTTTTGAGACTTTATGAGACAAGCTTTATGGTTGCTGTTTTGATTTTTTTGTTATTTATTTATTTTGAAACACATTGCTTTATGAATCATGTCAAAAGAGAAAACTCAGAGCAAAAGGGAAAAACCATGGAAGAGATTAAAAAAAAAAAAAAAACCAGAAAAAAGAAGTGAACAATAACATTGAATTTACATTCAATCTCCTTGGTCCTTTTTCTGGATGTAGATGACGTTTTCTGTCCAAAGCCTATTGGGATTGCTTTAGATCACTGAACCACTGAGAAGAACCATGTCTTTTTTTTTTTTTTTGATGGAAAAAATATTAGCAAATTTAATATTATATCAGGAATTATATTGGCTCTGGATGTTCTAGGTTCAAATATTACCTCTGACATTTAAATACATATGTGACCACAAATAAGTTCCTTAACCCCTTTTCCTCAAACTTCAATCTCCTTATCTGTAAAACATGGGTATTAAATTAAATGGACTCTGGGATGTCTTCCAGCTAGAGATTTTTCATCCTGCATTTATTTATTTTATTTTATTTTATTTTTTAAATTTTTTATTTAATAGCCTTTTATTTACAGGTTATATGTATGGGTAACTTTACAGCATTGCCAATTGCCAAACCTCTTGTTCCAATTTTTCCCCTATTTCTCCCCACCCCCTCCCCCAGATGGCAGGATGCCAGTAGATGTTAAATATATTAAAATATAAATTAGATACACAATAAGTATATATGACCAAACTGTTATTTTGCTGTACAAAAAGAATCGGACTCTGAAATATTGTACAATTAGCCTGTGAAGGAAATAAAAAATGCAGACGGGCAAAAATATAGGGATTAGGAATTCAATGTAATGGTTTTTAGTCATCTCCCAGAGTTCTTTCACTGGGCGTAGCTGGTTCAATTCATTACTGCTCCATTGGAAATGATTTGAGAACTATGTCTTTCATAGTTGATCATCATACATTCTTGCTATTATTGGGTACAATATATTCCTGGTTCTACTTGTTTCACTCAGCCTCAGTTCATGTAAATCTTTCCAGGCCTTTTTAAAATCAGCTTGTTCATTTTTTATAGAACAATAATATTCTATTACATTCATATACCACAACTTGTTCAGCCATTCCCCAACTGATGGGCATCTACTCATTTTCCAATTCTTTGCTACCACAAAAAAAGAGCTGCTACAAACATTTTTGCATATATGTGTCCTTTTCCCTCTTCTTTATGATTTCTTTGGGATATAGATCCAGCAATGGCACTGTTGGGTCAAAGTAAACTCTTCCCCCCCCCCCCAAAACATCCTCTTGCTTTATATCTTCAAGGAATTCTGATGAAAGTGTGTCTTTTTTCTTTAAAACTTTGCTTATAAATGTCTTGGAGTCATTTTCCAAGATTTGTGTCTTGAATGTCCCTTCAATGTCATCACAGCAGCTCTTTATGATGGAATTCATTGTTTTTGCTTGTTCATTTTTCCATCTGATTTCCCAACTTTTGACTTAATATTGAGATTCTCCTCTGTGCTCTTCTGGTTGACATGTTCTAGCTGAAGCTGTATTCTCTGCTATTTTCAATATGTTTCAATATATTGAATGTATCCTAGGCTCTCAGTAACAGTTCAGTCTGTTCACTTGAAAACTTTCATTGCTCCCAAAGAGATATGACACATTTTGTCTGGGAACAAAGTCTGATTATTGCTTTCCTGGTTTGAGCTCTTCAAGTTTATAACTTGAGTTTAAGTTTGTGTAACACATCTGTGAACTTGCTCCTGCTTGGAGTTCAGTAGGCTGTTGTTGGACTCAATACTCCTAAGGTCAGAGCCACACAGGTGCTGAAAATTTCTGAACTTGATCTGTATTCAGTACACAGCCTAGGATCACACTGGAAAGTCATCCCTGGGTTGAGGTCCTACCTTAGATCTGTTACCCTGAAGAGTGAATGATAGAGCTACAAATTAACACCTGTTCTTACAGTCTGTACAAAGTTGGTTACTCCCATACTGATCTGGGAATTTTTCTTGTGCTGATACAGAACTTTGGTCCTCCTTTAGATCAAGCACTAGAAGGGTCCCCATGATATTCTCCTGGCAACCTGTCACTATTGTTTGAAAATCTCTCTGTCTTTCACCTAATGGTGAACTAGCCAAGAAAAGTGATTTGTTGTATTTTTTTCCTTGGATTTCCCAACCAGAAGTTGTTCTACTACAGTTTTTAGATCTTTGTGGAGGAATTGTGGCAGGGAGTTTGCTTATAGTTTTTATGTTCCACCATCTTGACTCTGCCCTCAACTTATATTTTTAGAACAAATGCACAGGAACTGGAAGCAAGGCCAAATAAAATAAGAGGAATATAAACGTGGCATGCTGCCATAAAAATAGTGTAAGTAATGCTAAATCTCAGTATTAGCTGAAGTTGACAAGGGAAGGTAAAGACAATAAATAGGGGTTTTTATAAGAACTATATGGAGGGGAAAAAAAGAGCATCAAAAAAAGGATAAGTCCTTGCCTTTCAGAAGATGAGATAGTGCTAACTGACAAGAGAGAGGGTAGAGCTGCTTACTTCATATTTTGTTTCCATTTTTTTTGATAAAGAGAATGACCTTTTCACTGGAAATGACCAAGACAAATGAAAAGCCTGAGAGTTCCTGGGTAATTAATTATCAATTTATTAATTATGACTAGCAAATAATAAATTGAGGTCAGTGGTTCTCTTGGAAACCAAAGATGAGTCATTGAGATTATCCAGCTTAAATACCCTTGGAAGAGTGGAGGTTCCAGACAGGCAGAAATCAACTCGGATTGATTTATGATTAATGAGAGAAGGAATATTATAATGAGAGTTATTCCAAGGAGAGACTGGGGGACTGTTAACTCTGATCAAGTCATTCTTAGACAAAGAGATTCATATTAACCCAGCCCAGTAAGGTTGAATACAATGAGCCAGAATTAACCTAGATAAGATTCTCTTTACCCTTTAATAAGAATTAAGCTCCACAATTAGGGGATCCCACCCAATATGGAGGAGAATATCTCATTTTCAACTCTGTCTCCCTCCCCATATGAATAATTGGTTATTAATAATCATTTCTTGTGATGTAGCAAAAATGATTAACAAGAAGTTGATATCCAAGATATATGAGATAATAAGAGAATACTTAACAAATCTTAATGAGTTAAAGTCATTGATCCAGATGAACTATATATTTTGGTCCTAGTAAAACTAATAGCTGTCATTGTCAGTGATATTTAAAAGATCATGGTAAATGGTAGAAATATTAGATTTAAAAAGGGAAAATGTAGCCATTTTCAAAAATTAAAATAGAACATAGTCTCAAAACTCTAATCCCAAGAACTTGACTTTGATTTCTGAAAAAGTTCTCTAAAGGATCATTAAAGAGAAGGTTGATGAATATATATGTATATATAAAGAAGCAATGATTACAATGACCAATATGGTTTAATCAAGAATAAGTCATGTCAGACTAACTTCACTTACTTTTTGGACACAATTCCTAAAGTAGCAGATGAGAGGAATGCAATAGCTATAGTTGGACCTGGAGTCAGGAAGATTTGACCTGAATTCAGATTTGGCCTCAGATACTTAAAAATATTTGTATGACTATATAGATCATTTAAGTTCTTATTACCTTAGTTTTCTCAACTGTAAAATAAAGCTAATCATAACACCTATATCCTAGAATTTTGTCAAATGAGATAATATTTATAAAGCACTTAGAACAGTGGTTGGCACAATGTAGGTACTATATAGCTATTGTAGCTAGCTATTAGTAATAGTAGA
Source organism: Sarcophilus harrisii (assembly GCF_902635505.1). NCBI lineage: Eukaryota > Metazoa > Chordata > Mammalia > Dasyuromorphia > Dasyuridae > Sarcophilus > Sarcophilus harrisii. The sequence continues at coordinate 203,743,430 of NC_045426.1, forward strand.
AGTAGTTTATCGGGCTTTATCAAAACTCTTGATAAAGAATTTGACAGTTATTTTGTGTGTGGAGAAGATGGTGAAATAAAGATTAGATAATAACGCAATCAAATGGATTTAGAACTCAAAAAGTAAATTTTAATTGCCTAGTATCTTTATATAGGAGGTCCCATAAGTGTACAATTTCAGGTATCTTTGCTATTTCACATTTTTATTTATTACTTGATTAAATGTAAGATCTGCTCAGCTAACACAATGAATGAGTCAGTCAGAATCCAAAAGGATCTTGACAGAGTAGCATTGGGCTAAATCTTAATAAGATGAAATTAAATAGGAATAAATACAAAGGCTTGCACTATGGTATACAATATCAATTCCAAAAAATATGGTTAAAAAGCAGTTATTCTGAAAATGATTTAGAGTTTTGATTGGGCCTAATATGAATCAGAAGATTGATGTTATAGCTAATACAATCATGGGAAAGAATATAACCTTTGAGGAGCACCTCATCTGGAGACTGGGAGAATTGTCTGAGTATCATATAAAAAGACATTGGTGAGCCACTGAATATTCTGAGGAGAACATCCAAGGTGGTAAACAAATGACTTGATTCCATATTATATGGGATTAGTTGAAGGAACTCATCTTGTTAGCTTGGAGAAGAGAAGATTCTGGGGGATATGATAGCCATGTTGTGGTATTGGTGGGGATCATATATAGGAGAAACGAGGCTTGTTTTGTCTGACCTTAGACAACAAGAACCTGTACTAATGTGGAGAAGCTGCAAAGAAGCAAATTGAGGAAACATTTCCTACAATTAGAGCTGTCCACAGGTGGATCAAGCTGCTTGGAAGCAAGGTGAACTTCCCTTCTGTGGAAGTTTTCAAACTAGAAGATCACTTGTTCTAGTGGAGAGAGGATAGTACTTTAATATTTATAATGTATTGTACAAATATCTCATCTTGACTAAAAACCATTACACTGAATTCCCAATCCGTATATTTATGCCCACCTGCATTTTTGATTTCCTTCACAAGCTAATTGTACAATATTTCAAAGTCTGATTCTTTTTGTACAGCAAAATAACGGTTTGGTCATGTATACTTATTGTGTATCTAATTTATATTTTAATGTATTTAACATCTACTGGTCATCCTGCCATCTAGGCGAGGGGTGAAGAGGTGAAAAATTGGAACAAGAGGTTTGGCAATTGTTAATGCTGTAAAGTTACCCATGCATATAACCTGTAAATAAAAGGCTATTAAATAAAAAAAAAAAAAAAAACAAATATCTCATCTTTCCTTTCATCAATCCTGGAATGTAAGGTAATTTTGCAAAGTTAGTTAATTTTACAGATGAGGAAACCAAGGCTATCAGTAGTTAAATGACTTGCCCAGGGTCATATAGTAAGTTATTTGACGTTAACTTTGAATTCAGGCCATTCTGACTCTAGGTCCAGCACTTTATCCACTGTACTGTATCCATGGTAGTCAGACTAGATGGCTGCTGAGATTCACTCTCAAGTTCTGAGATTTTGTGATTCTGTGAAATATGTCCTTCTGAAGTTGTTTGTATATGATTTTTCAAATATTCACTTAGCTACATGTTTGAATGAAAATCAGGGGCACCTCTTTCACTGCAATCCAGGACATAATTTCAGAGCAGATAGTTTCTCAACACGTCCTTAGAAAATGAGTCCTATTTGATATTTTTAGGGGATTTTCCTATACATATTATATCAGTACATTATATATGATTGGTGTCAAAAATTACTTGCTGACTAAATGAAGAAGGGTGAATTATTTAATATTAAACATTCCATTCTTTCTTTAAAAGGGGAAAAAAAAGGGGGACAGCTAGGTGGCACAGTGGATAGAGCACTGATTCTGGAGTCAGGATGACCTGAGTTCAAATCCAGCCTCAGACACATACTAGCTATGTGACCCAGGGCAAGTCACTTAACTGCAGTTTCCTCAATTTAAAAAAAAAGTATAAAAAGAGAAGAAAAAAAAAACTGCTGATACTCAAAGAGAATATATCACTGTTATTTCTCTTTTCCACTTAAAAATTTTTCTCTTTGAAAAATTCTTAATATTATATATTACATTTCTTTTCACTTATATTTTGCTTTTGATCTAGATGATTTCACTGATATAGGGAACTCCCAAAATGTCAACTCCTTTCGCTGATGGTAGCTTACAGTTCTAGAGAATTGCTTGAGTCATTGAAAAAGTAGGTAATTTGTCCAGTCACTTAGTTAGTCTGTATCAGAGGTAATAATACTTGAATCCAAGTCTTCCTAACTTCAATCCTCATTTATACCTTCATTTTAGTAATTATAACAATATGGAAAGTAAATAATATTTGCATAATTAGAAGTGATTCATCTATTTTATATCACCATTCAAATGTATATAGTGGTATTTTTCTCATTCAAAGAGCAAATTTATAAAATAGTTTGAGATTTTATCAGACATTTAGAATACTACCAATTGGGGGGGCGGAGCCAAGATGGCGGAGAAGACACACGCGTCTTTCTAAGCTCTTCTCTTACCCTCTTTATCAATATTATATCGAGTCCAAAAATAGCTTGACTGCTACAATTCGTAGAAGATAAGAAGGTAGAACAACTCACCAGCCAAAAAATCTGCAGTCTCGCCAAAAAGGTTGGTTCCGGGGCCAGGGGAGATCAGCGAGACTGGGAGAGAAATTAGGTTCCGAGGAGAGTCTCAAACCGAGGGTGAAGGCACAGATCTCTAGCATCAGCAGCCCCAACCCGCAGTAAGGGGCTTTTCTCTTGGGGCAGTTGGATCCTGCACGGCAGGGAGGACGAGCCCGGTTAGCCTCCAACTGCAGGGGGAGCTCGCTTGGGGCCATAGAGCTTTTCCAGGCCGATTTGCATCAGGCAGAGACGCTGGGCAGAGTTTGTGGCTGTCATGCTTCTGCTGGTCTGCGCCAGCTGCTAATACTCACAGTCCCACAAGAGGTCTCGGGCCTGGGTGACACTTTCACCACTTAGCCTAGCCGAGGGCAAGCATAATCCACTCAGCCCTATCTAAGCAGTTTGATAGCTCGGCCAGTGCTGAATCCACCTCCTGTTGGGAAGGGAAAACCTCACCAGAGCACTCCCATACCTTGGAGCCGGAAATCGGTTTACATCTCTCCCTATTCTGCAGAGGAAGCTGGAACCCCTGCCTAGGAGACCACCCAAAGGCTTTAAAACATGAATAAAAAGATGAAAAGAACAATTGACAGCTTCTATGCAGAAAAAGAGCAGGTCAGCAAACCTGAAGAGACCTCAAACAGCAAAAATGCATCAGACTGTCCTCCTTACATAATGCTCTCTAAGAAGAGGCCATTAAAAGTCTCAAAAGAGAGTTAGAAGATAAATGGGGAAAGGAAAGAGAAGCCTTACAAGAGAGCAACAACTTCCTGAAATACGAATTGGAAAAGTTAAAAAATTCTCAGGAAGTGCAGGGAAACAAAATTAGTGAATTGGAAAAAGAAAATAATTCACTAAAAAAAAAAAATTAGTGAAATGGAAAAAAATTCCACAGACCAAAACAATACATTCAAAAACTCAATTGGACATATACAGAAAGAAGTAAAAAGCTATTGAAGAAAATAATTCTTTAAAAATTAGAACTGAACAAATTGAAACTAATGATTCATTGAGACAGCAAGAATCAGTTCAAGCAAAACAAAAAAATGACAAACTGGAAAACCACGAATTATCTACTTGCAAAAACGACAGACTTGGAAAATAGATCTAGGAGAGATAATCTGAGGATTATTGGACTTTCTGAAAACTATGATGAAAAAAAGAGCCTAGATACTATTTTACAAGAAATCATCAAAGAGAACTGCCCAGATGTAATAGAATCAGAAGGTAAAATAGGCATTGAAAGAATTCATCAACACCTTCTGAAAGAAACCCCTAAAAATAAAACCCTCAAGAAATATTTGTGGCAAAATTTCAGAACTATCAGATTAAGGAAAAATTTTACAAGCAGCCAAAAACCATTTAAATACCGAGGTGCCACAAAAGGATCACTCCAAGATCTGGCTGCCCTACATTAAAGGAAAGAAGGGCCTGGAATATGATATTCTGAAAGGCACAAGAACTTGAGATGCAGCCAAGAATAAACTACCCAGCTAAGCTGAGCATTTTCTTCCAGGGAAGAAGATGGACATTTAATGAAACAAATGAATTCCATTTGTTTCTGAAGAAAAAACCAGAACTAAACAAAAAATTGATCTCCAAGCATAGAACTCAAGAGATGCAGAAAAAGTAAAAATAACTCTTTGAGAATTGTATTTCGTTGTGGATATACAAAAGAATACATGTATAATTTGATTGTACTTGATATAACATAAAAAAGGGAAGTAGATATGGAAAAGGGATGATGGCAGAATAAGGTGGGAAGGAGGGATAAAAAGAGGGAAACCACATCCCACAAAGAGGCTAAGGAAACTTATCATATCTGAGGGAATTTAGAGAGGGGGAGGTACATTGTGTGAATCTTACTCTCATCAGAGTTGGCTTCAAAAAAAAATAATTGACATTTGTTTTAGAGAAAATTCTCTCACTCATTAAAAAACGGGGAGAGGAAAAGGAAAGAAAAAGAGTAATAAGGGAAGGAAGGGGAAAGACCAAAGGGGGGAGGGAGGGATTATAAAGAGGATAAGATCGTGATACAAGAGGGGTACATAAGTTTAGAAAGGGGGAAAGAGGGTTGGGGGAGGCAAGACAAGTAAAGCACAATCTGGGGTTATTAGGATGGCAGGAAATACAGATTTAGTAATTTAACGTAAATGTAAATGGGATGAACTCCCATAAAGAGGGAGGCAGATAGCAGACTGGATCAAAAGTCAGAACCCTACAATATGTTGTTTACAAGAAACACATTTAAAGCAGGGGATGCATATAGAGTAAAAAGAAAAGGTTTGGAGCAAAATCTATTATGCTTCAGGTGAAGTCAAACAAGCAGAGGTAGCCATCCTTATCTCAGATCAAGCAAAAGTAAAAATTGATCTAATTAAAAGAGATAAGGAAGGAAACTACATCCTGCTAAAGGGTAGCATAAACAACGAAGCAATATCAATATTAAAATCATAATGCACCAAGTGGTATGGCACTCAACTTCCTAAAGGAGAAGTTAAGAGAGTTGCAAGAAGAAATAGACAACAAAACTGTAATAGTAGGAGATCTCCAACCTTGCACTCTCAGAATTAGACAAATCAAACCACAAAACAAATAAGAAAGAAATTAAAGAAGTAAATAGAATATTAGAAAAATTAGGTATGTTGGATCTTTGGAGAAAATTGAATGGAGATAGAAGAGAATATACTTTCTTCTCAGCAGTTCATGGAACCTATTCAAAAATTGACCATATATTAGGACATAAAGACCTCAAAATTAAATGCAAGAAAGCAGAAATAGTAAATGCTTTCTTTTCAGATCATGATGCAATAAAAACTACATTCAACAAAAAGTTAGGGGGAAATAGACCAAAAAGTAATTGGAAACTAAACAATCTCATCTTAAAGAATGATTGGTGAAGCAGCAAATTAAAGATACAATTAATAATTTCACTCAAGATAATGACAATGATGAGACATCATACCAAAATTTGTGGGATGCAGCCAAAGCGGTAATAAGAGGGAATTTTATATCCTTAGAGGCTTACTTGAATAAAACAGAGAAAGAAAAGATTAATGAATTGGGCTTGCAACTAAAAAAACTAAAAAAAGACCAAATTAAAAACCCCCAATCAAATACTAAATTGGAAATTCTAAAATTAAAAGGAGAAATTAAAAATATTGAAAGTAAAAAAAACTATTGAACTAATTAATAAAACTAAGAGTTGGTTCTATGAAAAAGCCAATAAAATAGATAAGCCTTTGTAAATCTGATTAGAAAAAGGAGGGAGGAAAATGAAATTAGTAGTCTTAAAAATGAAAAGGGAGAACTTTCCACCAATGAAGAAGAAATTAGAGAAATAATAAGGAGTTATTTTGCTCAACTTTATGCCAATAAATTTGATAACCTAAGTGAAATGGATGACTACCTCCAAAAATACAGACTTCCCAGACTAATAGAGGAGGAAGTAATTGTTGAATAGTCCCATTTCAGAAAAAGAAATAGAACAGGCAATTAAACAACTCCCTAAGAAAAAATCCCAGGACCAGATGATTTACATGTGAATTTTACCAAACATTTAAAGAACAATTGGCCCCAATGCTATATAAATTATTTGATAAAATAGGGAATGAAGGAGTCCTACCAAATTCCTTCTATGACACAGACATGGTACTGATACCTAAACCAGGTAGGCTGAAAACAGAGAAAGAAAATTATAGACCAATCTCCCTAATGAATATTGATGCTAAAATCTTAAATAAGATATTAGCAAAAAGACTACAGAAAATCATCTCCAAGATAATACACTATGATCAAGTAGGATTTATACCAGGAATGCAGGGCTGGTTCAATATTAGGAAAACTATCAATATAATTCGCCATGTTAATAACCAAATTAACAAAAACCATATGATCATCTCAATAGATGCAGAAAAGCATTTGATAAAATCCAAACATCCATTCCTATTAAAACACTTGAGAGTATAGGAATAAATGGACTTTTCCTTAAAATAATCAGCAGCATCTATTTAAAACCATCAGTAACATCATATGTAATGGAGACAAACTGCAACCATTCCTAATAAGATCTGAGGAAACAAGGTTGCCCACTATCACCAGTTACTATTTAATATTGTATTAGAAACACTAGCTATAGCAATAAGAGCTGAGAAAGAGATTAAAGGAATAAGAATAGGCAATGAGGAAGCCAAATTATCACTCTTGCCGATGACATGATGGTATACTTAGAGAACCCCAGAGATTCTAGCTAAAAGTTATTAGAAATAATCCACAACTTTAGCAAAGTTAGCTGTTATAAAATAAACCCACATAAGTCATCAGCATTCTTATATATCACTAACAAAAATCCAACAGTCAGAGTTACAAAGAGAAATTCCATTTAAAGTAACTACTGATAATATAAAATATTTAGGAATCTATCTGCCAAGGGAAAATCAGAAACTTTATGAGCAAAATTACAGACCACTTTTCACACAAATTAAGTCTGATCTAACCAATTGAAAAATATTAAATGCTCTTGGATAGGGCGAGCAAATATAATAAAGATGACATATTACCTAAACTAATCTATTTATTTAGCGCTATACCAATCAGACTCCAAAAACTATTTTAATGACCTAGAAAAATAACAACAAAGTTCATATGGAAAACAAAAGGTCAAGAATTTCAAGGGAATTAATGAAAAAATCAAATGATGGTGGCTTTAGCTGTACCAGATCTAAAACTATACTATAGAGCAGCAGTTACCAAAACTATTTGGTATTGGCTAAGGAATAGATTAGTTGATCAGTGGAATAGATTAGGTTCAAGGGATAAAACAGTCAACAAATATAGCAAACCTAGTCTTTGACAAACCCAAAGATCCCAGCTTTTGGGATAAGAACTTACTGTTTGATAAAAATTGCTGGAAAAATTGGAAACTAATATGTCAGAAACTAGGCATTGATCCATACTTAACGCCGACACCAAGATAAGGTCAAAATGGGTTCAATGACCTAGGCATAAAGAATGAAATTATTAATAAATTAGAGGAACATAGGATAGTTTACCTCTCAGACCTGTGGAAGGGGAAGGTTTTATGACCAAAGAGAACTAGAGATCATTACTGATCACAAAATAGAAAAATTTCGATTATACCAAACTGAAAAGTTTTGTACAAAACAAAACTAATGCAGACAAGATTAGAAGGGAAGCAATCAAACTGGGAAAATATTTTTACAGTCAAAGGTTCTGATAAAGGCCTCATTTCCAAAATATATAGAGAATTAACCTAATTTATAAAAATCAAGCCATTCTCCAATTGAAAATGGTCAAAGTGATATGAACAGACAATTCTCAGATGAAGAAATTGAAACTATTTCTAGTCATATGAAAAGATGCTCCAAGTCATTATTAATCAGAGAAATGCAAATTAAGACAACTCTAAGATACCACTCACATCTGTCAGATTGGCTAAGATGACAGGAAAAAAATAATGATGATTGTTGGAGGGGATGGGAAAACTGGGACATTGATTCATTGTTGGTGGAGTTGTGAATGAATCCAACCATTTTGAGAGTAGTTTGAACTATGCTCAAAAAAGTTATCAAACTGTCATACCCTTTGATCCAGCAGTGTTACTACTGGGATTATATCCCAAAGAGATTATAAAGAAGGAAAGGGACCTGTATGTGCACGAATGTTTGTGGCAGCCCTTTTGTAGTGGCTAGAAACTGAAACTGAATGGATGTCCATCAGTTGGAGAATGGTGAATAAATTGTGGTATATGAAAATTATGGAATATTACTGTTCTGTAAGAAATGACCAACAGGATGATTTCAGAAAGGCCTGGAGACTTACACGAACGATGCTAATGAAATGAGCAGGACCAGGAGATCATTATATACTTAACAACAATACTAGATGATGACCAGTCCTGATAGATCAGGCCATCCTCAGCAACGAGATCAACCAAATCATTTCTAATGGAGCAGTAATGAACTGAACTAGCTATACCCAGAAAAAGAACTCTGGGAGATGACTAAAAACCATTACATTGAATTCCCAGTCCCTATATTTATGCACACCTGCATCTTTGATTTCCTTCACAAGCTAATTGTACAATAATTCAGAGTCTGATTCTTTTTGTACAGCAAAATAATGTTTTGGTCATGTATACTTATTGTGTATCTAAGTTATATTTTAATATATTTAACATCTACTGGTCATCCTGCCATTTAGGGAGGGGTGGGGGTAAGAGGTGAAAAATTGGAACAAGAGGTTTGGCAATTGTTAATGCTGTAAAGTTACCCATGTATATATCCTGTAAATTAAAGGCTATTAAATAAAAAAAAAAAATAGAATACTACCAATTGATTCTCATGAGATAGCAAGCTGCCATTCCTTCCAAAGATTGACTTATTTTTCTAGACTGTAGATAAGATTGTGCTAATATTAATCTTGTTTTTGAAAGAAAGCTTTCAATTACCTATTCCAAAGACAGCAAGTGCTTTTTCTCCTCTTCACCTTGTCCAAGGCAATAAACATTTAACAATTTCTTGCATGTGTTGGGTTCTTAAGGGTTGTTGAACTGAATTGGATTGAATTGAAACTGATAGAAATAAGGAGAAATAGTGGCTATTGATATGATAGCAATCATGTGGTATGCTAGAAAGAACTCTGGAAGAAAAATTTGCTGCTCATCTCTCTAGGCTTCAGCTTCATCATCTATAAATGGGGTAGATGGGGGTGGACCAGATGGAAGGTTCTAATTCTAAACTTAAGGTAAAATTAAAGAGGGAGATTAATGTTTGTAATGATAGCACTTAAGTTCTGAATGATCCCTTTTGTTAATGATGCCTGAAATTCTAGTGTTAGGAATTCACTCCTCTGATTTAAGCCATTTTTTCTAGCTGAATTGGGAATATACTTGGGAGGGACAGAATAATAAGCTTTTATATCAGCAATGAATACCTTAACATCAATTAGAAGCTTTTACAATAGCTAGGTGAAACTGCTGCCTATGAGAATAAAATACTTGGTAGGTATTTTTTTTTGGTTATTCATTGACATTTATTCATATTGGACCATTTTGAGAACAATTTCTGTGAGCAAAGAATAATCTTGAGTGACTGGCTTCATAAGTTTCTGGGAGATGTACAGCATTTTTTCCTCTCCCCTGAGGAGAAACTGTGTGAGAGGGTTTTATGCACCAGGACACAGGCTTGATAAGAGATATATCTGTTTAAGATTACATGCCCTAGAAACTCAAATAGTAGTCTCTAAGCAGAAATCAAGGAATGAGCCTCTATGTAATGAGTAGAACATTTTGGTAATGATATATTTTAAAAATACACTTAAAAATTGTGAGATCCCATGGCACTGATTGAGGTGAAGTGGTAAGAGGACAGAGAGGCATTTGGAATAGATCTTTATGAGGCATTACTATGGGGGTGTTTGGTTAATCAGAGACAATAGAATATGGATTGAAAATGAAGGAAGTATACCCTAGTACCTAAGTGGAGAATGACAAACATGGGGAATCAACAAAGACAAATATTTCTCAGATCACAATTCTGTTTAGGCCTGGCCCTAATAATATCAAAAAGAAATGGCTCTGTCAAAGACCAGTGAAATTCACTAGCATCCATTTTGATGCATCAATGTAGTGGAAAGAACATTGTATTTGGGGTCAGAGAACTTATGTGTTATGTATTTGCCAAGTATGTGAATTTGGGCAAATCATTTTTTCTTCCCATTCCCCCACACATGATCTCTAATGTACTGTATATGTTACTATATAGCTTTAAAGTTTCTATATTATGGTTGTGGTCAAAGGAGCACTAATTCTAAAGAAGACCAAAAATCAAACCTTGACTCTGAAGCTTATTATCTGATAAGCAAATGATTCTCTTAATTTCATCATTTGTGAAATGATAGCCTTTTAATATTTGTAGTACCTACCACAAAAAGCTGTTCTATGAACCAAATAAAATGACATATTTGCTTTTATGTGAGGATCACAATCTTTCCATTCCTCCTGTTTGTTCTATGCTATGTCTTATCTATATTTCCTTATAGATACTACCAAAAGGATCCACCCATTATGCTTCAGGACTACCTTCTGATCTTTAGACATTTTATTACTAGAGTATAACACTTAGCAGTTCTTTTTAATTATTCTTCTTTGCCACATGAATGGACTACCTAATTTTCCAATTACACATCTCCTTAACGTTATCTCTTACAACAGTCTTGCCAACATACCCCATATTTTGCCTAAGTTTCTCTTCAGAGACCTTTGGGTCACCTATAAGCTTAATTATTTGCAAATTGGAGCATCTTCAGGTTTGCAAACATATTATCTTTAAAAGAATACATATGTGGAAAAGGAGTTTTGTAAAGGGGAGCATCTTGGGATCCTAAATGCACATCAATTTACCCTCTTTCACTTCTTCAGTTCTGTTCCAACTCATTGTCCATCTAGTAGTGATGAAGTAACTCAAAGGATATATAGTGGAGACCTGGCAGCTAAACCTCCATATGGAATATATAAAAAGTACTATTTGTTTTTTCATCTATTATTATCTTAGGAATACAAAGCTTTAGAATTATTGTAGACTTTGCTTTAAACTGGACATTCAAGAAAGTGATTGCCACTATCACCAACATCACGTTTTTTCCTTAAAATTCTGATGCAAGTCAACTAATCATCATATTTGTACTTCCTAAGCACAGAATGAGATATTCTTGTCCCTGTTTCACTGTATTGATTTAACTTAGACAATTCATCCCTGACTGTTTCAGGTTTGTAAAAAATCTCTTAAAAGTGGAGAAACAATTTCTTTGATACTTTAAATAACTTCATAGATATTACCATCCTTTTCCTTTTTTTTAAACAGAAAATCAAACCACGTATATCTCATTACATAGCCTCAGAGTCTTATGTAAAGTTGGGAGATATTTGTCCCTAGAGAGGTATCTCTGGATCCCCATGTCTTATGATCTTCTTCCAGCTATACAATGTAGTTCCACTCCTGAGAGTCCCATAATCTCATGAGGACTTTTTTCCAACCCTCTCCCCTTTTTCTTCCCTTTATGCTGCTGGGGTTAGTCATGCCATCAAAGGTAAGCCAGACATTCTGAAATATGGGTCAAACTTTCTCTATAACTGCACTCAGCTGTGACTGTCTTATGCACTGCTATCTCCCTCCTCACACGTGGAATTTATTCCATTGGTAAAATTTCTAGTTATGACTCTGCCATTGCTCTAGTGAGGAAGTCAAACCATAGAGACTAGAACTTGATAATTGAAGAACAACTACATGAGCACAGGAAAAAATGCTCCTTGGACCATAGAGGAAACAATACTAAAGCAAATTATCCCTTCACAAAAAATCCCTTAAAAATAACTATAAGACCATTGAGAAGATACCATTTCAACACAGCTTTAAATAGATATCAATCTATTTAACCAGAATGTTAAGGATTTTGTCTTAGTGTGCCAGCATCTAGGGGCACATATCCTTTCCACCAACCCTGAACCTTTCTATCTTTAGCCCAGTTGATTCACTAATCCATAGCCTTTCAGTTCTCAGCTGGCCATGTGTCTCTTCCCTTTACCAGCTATCTTCCTCCAATGTTACATACCCTGAATATTTCCTTCCCTCCTTCCCTCTTACTGGGAATGTACCAAAACTTCTTCTGGCATGACTGTATCTAATTAAGTCATTATCTTGAGTTCCCATCCTATTCCCCTCAAATAACTTTCCCAGAAGTGCCAAAATTCCAAATTGTGCCTCTTATAGTCTTCAAAAGGTACTAGTGCCAAAAATGTTCACATGATGTTTCATTTTGGGTGATCAGCCTCTTCAAGCCTCACTAGAGTGATTCCATACTCAAAAAGTTTTTTGTAACTTGATGAGAGGGGATATCCCTTCAGGTTTGTTGCCACAAACTTCATGGGATTTTGCCCAAGAGAGCCCTGAGCTCCATTGCCAAGCTTTTACTTTTTACCTGGAATCAGGCCACTAATTCCTGACAATTCTAAACCATACCATAGTTATTAATCAATAATCAATAAACACTTTTAAAGAGTGCACTATGTGCAAGATATTGTGCTTATTACAGGAAAGATAAAAAGAGACAAAAGACATTTTTGACTCCAAGGAGCTTCGAATCTAATGGAAAAGTTAACAATTCAAAAAACAATTGTTTTTTAATAGACTCTGGACTCTCGTAGTTGAACTTTCTCTTACTTGGAACTGGGCTACAATATCAACTCTCAGATAATTCCAAATTGTGTCAATGCACTGTGGCTTTCCCTTTCATTTCTCTCGCACTAGACCTTGGACTCTGTCCTGTGACAAGTGTGGTTTTCCCCTCATCTTATTTGGAACAAGATTGGCACTTTATTTGCCAGACTTGTTCAGACTACCATGACTATAATCCCTTCCTAGCCTCCTTTTAAGTTTTATCTTTGTGTGTTTCACTCCCATTAGAAAGTAAGTTTCTTGACGCCTCTACTATATTTCTTATTTATATTTCTTTTCCCAATGCACATTGCCTTTCACAAAATAAGTAGAATTTTGGTGGTGGTGGTGGATTTAATGACTGCAAAATACAAGGAGAAAGTGCTTTCAAGTCCTACCTTTTTGTTTAATCTTATCAAGAAGACCTAAATACAAGTTGTTGGAAGATATATCAACATTCATGCTGTATTCAGCTTTGGCAAGCAAAAATAGCTGCTTGGGTTATTTGAGGCAAGTTCTGTTTTTCCAGTAGAATGCAAGCAATAATGCTAAGTAATTTAATAATCAGATAGAATATAATGTGTTTGAGCCAATTTAACACATGTGGAACAACTAGCAGTAGAACTCTTGCCTCTGTGTGTGTGTGTATAAATCATATATGAACAGCTTGCTTTATCAAAGATGATTTTTTAAAAGTGGCAGACCTCACAGTTTGCACACACAAAGGGATTAATAAATTCCAATTGCAATTTCTATCCAAGTCCTTTCTTTGATACTGTTTATTTACTAGAGCACGCCACATCCCATTCCATAAGGGTGAGAGGATTTCCTTAACTAAAGCCAAACTTCCTTGGTACCAAAAAAAGAACCTTCTATATACCTTAAACAATGGAGACAAAATGGGGTCAAAGAAGCATTTTATTAGTTTAAAGTCGGGTACCAAATATCTTGTTTGTTAATATTATTATTTTCTCATTTCTTGTGGGGAGTATTTTTTCTTTACTTCACTGTTAATATCTTTCTCTAAACCAGGGATGGGGAACCTTTTATCTGTCAAGATCCATTTGGATGTTTATAACATAATTCGAGAGCATCAATTTACAAAACTCAGCTAGTTGGAGGTTGTTGTTCCTTGCTTTCATCTCATCATTGCCTCTGATTGCCTTAGTAAATGACTTCATGGGCCTCACAGGGGCCTCGGGTCAGGCGTTCTCCACCCCCTGCTGTAAACTTTAGCAGGGATTAATAAAGACAAATAAACAAAAAAACTCAAACTACCAAATAATGTTTAAAACAGCAATGTGTACGGATCTAAGGCTAATTAACAGATGGTCTTTATGGGTTGTTGAGATTAAAAAATAGTAATCATCTGATAAACATTTTGAGGGTTTCCTAAACTTAGCTAGGCTGTTCTTTATACAACAGTATTGAGATCTGAAATGATCTTCTGGAAGAAAGGAGGAAAAATTTGCTATTTCTGGTCTTTGTTCTCTTCCACATTCAGTTTTTAACTTGCGGATTTTTTTTTTTTTTTTTTTTTTTTGTATTTTTACTGTTTAGAATATCCTCTTTACTGTTGTTATCCTCTCCTCTAATTCTTGCATCCCCAGGATTAAAGTTCTCCAGTAACAACTTGGGATGGAAAGGTTTTTGGAAGACAGTTAAGGGCTTGCTATCTAAGGGTGTGGTATGATAAGTAACCAAGCTAGGTTAACAAAGGTCAAAAAAAAAAAAAAAAAAGCTGTCCCAGAAATTTGTTAGCCCAGATCAATTATGTTGATCTAAGGATCAAGCCATGTCAATGTTGACATAACTTTGTGTTTACCTGAGAGCATAAAAGAGGACAGTACATGTGGATTCAATTCTCTTCAGATTTGGCTGATAATCCATGCTACACATGTATTCATACCTTCTCCTTTTGACCAGGTGTCTCTGAATAGAGATGAAGAAAGTTATATCTATGTTTAAATCCAAGTATCCTGTCTATATCATGGTAACATAAACCTTCTTTGAAGACAAAAGAAAGCAGAAATTACTAAATGTTCAAATGGAATCTTCATTCCAAACTCAAACCTGAACTATCAGATCAGCCTTCATCAAAAGCATGCCCTGTTCTAGATAAAGTACACACTTGGCAGCAAAGCAGCAAACAAGCTTATTGAGAAGATGGTAGGGGATTAGAGAATGAAATTCTGGTCCAACGACAAATAAGTGGAACTGAATTTTATCATTTTTGACATTCTTATAATAAATAAAATCAGAATGACTTTTCATATCTATATAGTAAGAATGATAAGATTGATACAATTGATACAAATATCTTCTGGTTTCATTTATGGATTGATATAATTGATTCAATATCTTCTGAAGTTTTTATAATGATTATCAAAATTAATATTAAGTAGGCTTCCTATAAGTAATTTATACAATAAAAAGATTTTAAATCCAAACAATTTTAAAAGACTTAAGAACTCTGATCAGTGCTGTGTCTAATCAGGATCCCAAAGAACCAATGATGATGCTTCCTGACAGAGAGGTGATATTTTCAAGATGCATAATTAGACATACATTTTTGAACTTGAGAATGTGGAAGCTTATTTTACTTGACTATGCATATTTTATGGAAATTTTGTTTTAGAAAAATAAGCGCTTTTTAATTTTTGTAAGTAAAAAAACAGCTTCCTACTGAAGTCTTCAAAGGCTTAGTAAAAGGAATAAATATCAGGTGAGAAAATTTCTGTAAATCACTTTGAAAATGTAAAGATCTATATAAATACTATCTATTATCATTATCCACAGTTAAGAAAAACAATTTGATAAAATGAGTGCAATTAATTATGTATGCAACATTCTATAAACATATCCCCTCACTTTTCTATTAAGAAGAATAATATGAATCAGCATCAGTTCTCGGAGACTAAGATTTATATTGTCAACAAATCTGGTTCTGGCTAGTCTGACATCATTTTCATGTACATTATCATAGGCATGGCACGTGTACTATTCTCCTGATTCTTTTTTCTTTATTTCATACGGTCTTTCCATTTTTATCCAAACCCTTTATATTTGACATTTATTACAATGTATCCCATTTAATGTATATACCACACCTAATGAACACCTACTTTGTGCCTATTTTTCCCCCATCATCAAGAAAAATTGTTGTTTTATACATATTTTTTATATATAGGATCCTTTTCCTTTTGGAATCATTGACTTCTAGTGAAAATTCGGGTCAAAATATTGAATGATTTAATGATTTTTCTTATATAATTTCAAATTATTTTGTAGAGTGGTTGGCTCTCTTTTGCTCCTTTCAAGGCCCAACTCAAGTATTGAATTCTGCCCTGCTTTACTCTACCCCATTCTAAACTCCTAAGTAAGCCTTCCCTGACTTCTTCAGACACATTCATTTCAACAATACAGCAAACATCTGCTAAATTTGTGGCATTGTGTTAGGCAATGATGAGGATACACCAAGGATTTGACATGGCCCTTAACCTGAATGAATTTATAATTGTGATTTCTCTCTTCTTTTAATTATGATAGGTCTTTTTCTCCATTCCCCATACCACACATTTGCTATTTAGCATTTACTACTTTTCAGATTAGGTAAATTCCTTCAGGGCTGAGATGAGGCATTCATATATCATTATATCTTCAGGGCCTAGTGTCATATCTTGTGTTCAATAAATGTAGATATTGATGATGGTAGGAATACTTGTGGGTCTAAAACACAGAACTCAAATAGTTAAATAAGTAAAATCCAGTGCTCATTATCTCTAGCCCCTTTCAGATTTCAGACAGTGCATCTACTTTTTTCCATTCCTTTTGCCCAAAGAAGTTCTGGGGAAGAGCACATTTGCTCCAGACCACATCTTTCTCCTCTCACTTGGCATACCAGGGAATGTGACTCTCCCTCTGTTTCAAAATTACCACCCCACCTACCTCTATTTTGCAGTCACTTGATCTTTGATGAAGGCATCTGTAATCTGAGCATCCAGATTTTGCTAAAGCAACCAGCTTTCCAACCTGAAGCAAAAAGGCCCCAATCCAAATGGGTTCCTTCCTATGCTATTTTAGTAGCTTATTTATAAAGGATATTAATAAAATCATTACCAGAAGATCCTATTACATATATAATTCTAGGGCAACTAGATCAGACTCAAACAATAACCTCTAGTATAGAATTTTAGTCCCTGATCTATGCAAGATCACCTTCCATTTTCCCCTTTCTAGTACAGGACAAATATACAGGCACAATCTCAGAAAGATCATAGAACTAGAGAAGGGCAATTGTCTCAATTTTTCTAAAAAAATAAAATAAAAAGGGATGTAGACTGGTGAGCTTGACTTTATTTCCTGGGAGTTCTAGAACTTATTTTGAAAAGAATGCTCAGTGGACACCTAGAAAGGAAAACTGATCACTTATAACCTGATTAGTTTCTTCAAAAACAGGTCACAGCTACCACCCTAGTTCAGGCATTTATCACTTATTATGACTATTGCAACACATTTTTATTTCTTACTCAATTCTCACCCCATTCCACTCCAATAAATTTCAGGGTTTCCCATTACCTAAAGGACTAGATGTAAACTCTTCTGTCATTAAAGCTTCTAATCTGGTTCCTTCTTGTTCAATGTAATTTAGTTTCCCAACACAGCTGGTTTGATGAAGAGGATGAAGAAATTGGCTTCTTGTTCATAGTAAGCACATATATTGTAATTCATGAACTTCTGATAGGTCCCAATCAGTAAATGTAATGTATTTCTTGAAGAAACTCAATTTATATGCTTGTGGTCTGACCTCACAGAAATGACAATATAAATGACCTTTATAAATGCCATTTAAATAGGAATTAGTGTGAGAAAACTTAGAATCTGTCTAAAAATTAGTTAAAGTTAATTACCATAGACACTTTTCAACATTAAATAGTGGAGGCACCTTACATTTTCCTCATAATTCCAAAAATAATTAGATCACAATGTGGATTAATTTCTTGTCACATTTCATTATTTAGATGAAAGCTGGTTTTTGGCTATGAGCACAAAGAAAAATCTCCAACTGAGACCCATTTGGACATTGTTATTTTCTCTTGCCCTTATATTTCTGCTCTAAGAAAATGAGTTTCAGACTCCTGAAAATAAATAATATATTGCTATACCAACTCAGGGATTTATTGTTTTGGTTCTTTCAAAAAAGAAAACATTTATAAAATCTTACTAGTCAAGTGCAAAAAAAAGAGAAAGCCACAACTTAACTTGAATTCTGAGAGCTTTACATTTATAAGTTTCAGGCAAATTTTCTTTTACTGGATTTATAATGAATCTTTTAATAAATTATTTGTTCTAGTTTTAGAAACAACTTTATATCCTTTGACATATATAACAAAAAAATCAAGACTAGGATTCAAGAAGTCAATTAAATGGGTGCCAGGGTAGCCAACTCTGATCCTGCAAACACAGTACCAAAGCCCTCTTTTCATAGCCAAAGCAAAAAGGAGAGGGTTTTCCATCCCACACTTCTGCTTGACCACTGCCCCCCTTTCATTAGTTCAGGTAATTAGTAAGTAGTAGAACTACATGTCTTTTGATTCCAAATTCAAGTTTCATTTTATTATACCATGCCTAACTTTTGGAGGACTATCCTGAAAGAGAAAGACTTAGTATTATTAACCATAATAAGTTATCACCAATAGGTAAAATTTATAAAGTATATTTATGATGCCTAATAGTAAAATAGATAGCCTGATGAAATATCTTTAGGAGTAGTCTATGCCCATCAATTGGGGAAATTACTAAATAAATTGTGGTGTATTAATATAATGAAATATACGTTATAAGAAATGGTGAGTATGATGAATACAGAGAATTATGGAAAGATATATAAAGTGATGCAAAGAATAGATAGAACTAGGAAAACAATACATAACTCTAGATCACTATTAAACTATTGTCTATGAGACCCCCCCTTTTTTTAAACTAGAACACGTTGTAGTAATTCTGCCCTTAAAATGTGGTTATGAAATGATTCTTACTTATATTCCCAATTAATATGCAAACATACCAATAGTTGTTTAAAAGGTAGGTGGAAATCTGAAATTCTTCAACCAAAATGTGAGAAAGGACTTGATCATTCAAATCTCATAAAATACTCCTCTTTCTCTATTGACTCAAACTTCTGTATAATTTCTGTGCTTTTACTTTCCCCAAATTCTTATCCCATTGCCATCCTAGTCCAAATGAATCTTACTCGTCTCCTAATTAGTCTTGCCCATGAGCTGTTAAGATCCTTTTAGTTCTTCAAAGATCTTTTAAATCTCTTCTTTATTTTTGATATTGATAAACATGGCAAAATAGAATTACGTAATTGGAAGGAACTATATATGTCATCTAAAAAAAGATAAGTGGTAAGTTAGCTTACATTTTACTATTTCATAAGGCAACCTATTCAATTTTTGGACAGTTTTAATTAAAAGGAAATTTATCCCTCTCACTCTGATTCCAATCTGTGAGGATGGGAGATGACTGCCAATACCAGCTGAAAAGAAGAGATATAGCTTTAGCAGAGCAGTGTAATAGAGGGTCAAAGTATACAAGAATGGGATTCCAGGATAATAATAGCATGGTTTTTTATCTGATTGCTGAATACATTTATGCTGAGCCATGGTGGTCTATGTGAGGCTAGAAGCCATTGAGACCAGAAGAAGCACTGATCCTCCTGAATTTAAAGTCACATTAAATATCAAGTTCAATGCTTCCCTACTGTGAACCCCAAACTGAGCATTCCTCCAGAAATATGTTGTGGGAACCGTGTTGGCAGACATTAATAGGCTTCTTTGCCCATTCACAAAAACATGATTGTGGAAAACTAAACAAATTCAAACATTGTATGATAGATTCTATGTCTGGAAAGACTTCTAGGTGGAGGAGAATAGTAAGCTCTGTCTTTGATATGACAGAATTGCAGAATTGAAACTACTTATGTCATATAGTCTAAATCCAAATAATAATCTAACTATACTTCATTATTACACTAGACCATCCATTCAATTTTGGATAGTGTTAATTCATAGGAAGTTCATCCTTCTCATTCCATCTCCAATTTGTGGGTATTAGAGATAAAGGATATCAGTAAAAATGGAAGAGGATGGTTATAGTCTATGTTCTCTATTTTTTTTTATTATATGTTGATTTTTGCTTATTATGTATGGTTCATTTGTTTTTTTTTAATTTTATTTTTATTTTTTTTATTTATTTAATAGCCTTTTATTTACAGGTTATATGCATGGATAACTTTACAGCGTTAACAATTGCCAAACCTCTTGTTCCAATTTTTCACCTCTTACCCCCCACCCCCTCCCCTAGATGGCAGGATGACCAGTAGATGTTAAATACATTAAAATATAAATTAGACACACAATAAGTATACATGATATGGTTCATTTGTTATTGATTTTATCCTCAATAAATTTTTACACACAATCTGTTTCTTTGTAAAAACTGATGACATTATGCCAAGGTCATGTGACAATCTTCATGCAAAATAGGTAGTTCAGGAGAAGGAGACAATATTAGCCAGTAGGAGGAAATTCAGAGTTAATTCTGATTGGGTTAATGTTCAAATCCATACATCTCATGACAACAAATCAGTTCCACTCTGTTAAGAGTTGGAGTAGTGAACAGAAGGTCACTGACTCTCTGGTAACCATAGAAATGTGGCATTTCCTTAGCACTTCTATCCCAGCAGGGCACATACAACCGCCAGAGTGAGTGTTGGACTCCCTAGTGAGTGACTATCAATGACACTCAGTGGTTAAATTTATACTGAGTTGAAAACACTCCCTGGCAACTCTGCTAACCACTGCTTTGCTTTTTTGGAGCCAAGAAGCCCAAATCTAATCATTCTTTCACATGGCAACATTTCCAATATTTGATTTCTGTCATGTTCTCCCTCTAAGCCTCCTTTATCTAGGCTAAACATTTTAGTTCCTTTAACCAAGTACGTGTAGGGTGGGAGCTGTGCTTATATTGTAAAACAAAATTGTTGCTTGTAGATCAATGAAGTGGGGGAAAGGTTTTTGACCATGCATTAGTCCGTGCAATCACACTTATATCCATCATTCATAACACTTTGGCAGTGGCCTTTTCTGTGTTTTTCAATATTTAGAGTTTTTATAAGATAATGTGATTAGGAATTCTGGTTGAAGATGTCTGTTGTAGCACATTGGGCACTAAGAATTCCAGTTAAGAGAAGAACCTGTGACTCACGCACACTCTTTACAAAAGCTTTGCTATTTCATATTTAATAATCTTCTTTCCATTGGACACCATAATGAGAGTAGATTATAATGGAAAGAATGGGCATTTTGTAGGCAGAAGACCAAAATATGCTTTTAGCAAAGCAAATCATTTTACCTCACTTATTTCTTCACTTATAAAATAAGAATAAAAAATATTCTCATTCTGTGAATTGAATAACTATGAGAAAAGGGAGATATAAATCTTAAAGTCCTATATAAATATGACCATTCATTATCCCTATATCTCTGTGATAAATGACAAACAGGATTCTTGTTTTTACTCAAAACTAAAATTATTTTAAAAAACATATCTATTACTTTATTAGCTTACTATACTTTGGTTTCTCATCATCAATTATAGCTCAAACATGTACATATATGTAAGTATGTATATATGTATATGTATTGCTATATATTATATGTGATATTGTTGGTATACAGACATTAACACATGGTATTGCAATGTATGTGTATCATATGATGTTGTCCATATACATAGCATTACCATATATGATATTATTATGTTGTTGCTCTATCCTTCAGTTATGTCCAATTCTTCACAAAAACCTTATGGATCAGATTCCACCAGCACCTTCCATCCTCCACTATCTCTTGAAGTTGGTCCAATTTTGTTCTTTGTTTCTATGACACTATTTATCTCATGCTCTTTTTGTTTTGTCTTCAATCTTTCCCAATATCAGGGTGTTTTTTCAATGAGTCCTTCTCATTAGGTGATTAAAATATTTAAGCCTCAGTATTTATCCTTCCAGTGAACAGTCTGAATTCATTTTTAAAGCATTGACTAATCTGATCTTCTTTGTCCAAGGGACTATCAAAAATCTTTTCCAGCACTATAACTAGAAAGTGTTGCTTTTTTTGATTCTCAGCTTTCCTTATAGTCCAATTCTCAAAACCATAGGTTGCTACTGGAAAAACCATAGCTTTGAAGATAGATATATATCTATATCTATATATATCTATATGTATATATAGACATAGATATTTATATCTATATATACACACACACATCTATATACACACACACATATATACATAGTATTTGGTTACATATATATGTATATGTACATGTACATACACATACGTGTGTGTGTATATATATATATGTATATGAGAGAATATTTGACTATATATAGTCAGCAAGATGATATCTCTGCTTTTTAATCTGCTGTCCAGATTTGTCATACCTTTCCTTCCAAGTAGCAAGCATTTTTTAATTTCATGACTTTAGTCTCCATATGCAGTGATCTTTGAGCCCAAGATGCTTCCATGTCTTCTCCTTCTATTTGCCAGAAAGTGATGGGACTAGTAGCTAAGAGCTTAGGTTTGTTTTTGTTTTTAATGTTAAGCTTCAAGACGGGTTTTGCATTCTTCTGTTTCATTCTTTTCAGAAGGTTTCTTAATTTTTCCTCACTTTCTGCCATCAAAATGCAGTCATCTGCATATCTGAAATTGTTGATATTTCTCCTGGAAATCTTAATTCCAGCTTTTGATTCATCCAGCCTGGCACTTATCATAATGTATTTTGCTTGCAAGTTAAATAAATAAAGTATAGCCCAGTGAAAGAACTCCGGGAGATGACTAAGAACCATTACATTGAATTCCCAATCCCTATATTTTTGCCTACCTGCATTTTTGATTTCTTTCACAGGCTAATTGTACAATATTTCAGAGTCCGATTCATTTTGTATAGCAAAATAACGGTTTGGTCATGTATACTTATTACCTAATTTATATTTTAATATATTTAACATCTACTGGTCATCCTGCCATCTGGGGGAGGGGGTGGGGAGAAAGAGGGGAAAAATTGGAACAAGAGGTTTGGCAATTGTCAATGCTGTAAAATTACCCATGCATATAACCTGCAAATAAAAGGCTATTAAAATAAAAAAAATAAAGTATAGCTTGGTTATACCCCTCTTCCAGTCTTAAACCAATTGGTTGTTTTATGTTCAGTTCTAATTCTTGCTTCTTGACTCATAGACAAATTATTCAAAAAACAAGTAAAATGATTTGGTGCTTCCATCTCTTTGAGAACTTGCCACATTTGCTTGTGATCCATACAGTCAAAAGCTTTAGTATAGTCAATGAAATAAAAATAGACATTTTTTCTGGAATTCCTTTGCTTCCTCCATAATCCAGCAATTTGGTTTCTAGTTCTTCCACCTTATTGAAAACCAGCTACTCTTCTGGTCATTCTTGTCTTGGTTTACATATTGTTGAAACACAATTTGAAGAATTTTAAGAATAACCATCTTTTTTTGTATATGAAATGAACACAATTGTTTGATAATTTGAACATTCCTTGGGATTGCTCTTCTTTAGGATAAGGGTGTAAACTGACCTTTTCCAATCCAGTGATCAACCCTGAATATTCCAATTTTGTGGAAATAATGCGTATAGTGCCACAGTTGCATCACCTTTTAGGATTTTAAGTAGCTCAGCTGGAATTCCATGATTTCCACCATATTTATTATGAACAGTGCTTCTTAAGGCCCATTTCATTTTCTAGGATGTCTGGCTCAGGATCAGTAATCACAACATTGTGGTTATCAGTGATATTAAGACCTTTCTTGTATAGTTCTTTTGTGTATTCTTGCTACCTCATTTTAATCTCTTCTTCAGTTAAGTCCCTATCACTTTTTTTTTTGTAATGTCCATTTTTGCATGAAACATTCTCTTAATATCTCTAATTTTCTTGAAGAAATCCTTTATCTTTCCCAATCTGTTATTTTATTCTATTTTTTGCATTGCTAATTTAAGAAAATCTTATCTCTCCTTACTATGCTCTGGAATTCTGCATTCAGTTGGGTATCTTTCTTGTTTTTCTTTTTCTTTGGCATGTTTTCTGTTGCTCCTTTGTGAACTTCTTACCATAGTTCTTCAGGCAATTTATCTAATTCCTTAAATCTATTCATCACTTCCACTTCATATTCATAATGAATGTTACTTAGGATCTAATGATATTCCTTATATCCTTCAATTCAAGCCTAAATTTTGCAATAACAGGTCATGATCTGAGCTCTACTAAGTTTCAGGTCTTGTTTTAAATAACTGTAGAGTTTTTTTTTAATTAATTGATTGATTTTTATTAATGCTTTTTAATTTACAAAAGATATACATGGGTAATTTTTCAACATTAACCCTTGCAAAACACTGTGTTCCAATTCCCCCCTCCTTCATCCCACCCCCTCCTCTAAATAGCTAGTAATCCAATATATGTTAAACATGGTGAAAATATGTTAAGTACAATTTACGCATACATATTTATCTTGCTGCACAAGAAAAATCAAATTAAAAAAGAAAAAAATGAGAAAGAAAATAAAATGCAAGCAAACAATAACAAAAAGAGTGAGAATGCTATGTTGTGATCCACACTCAATTCCCAGTCTTCTCTTTGGTAGAGAAGGCTTTCTTCATCACAGGATCATTGGAACTGGTCTGATTCATCTCATTGTTGAGAAGCTCCACGTCCATCAGAATTGATCATCGTATAATCTTGTTTTTGCTGTGTATCAAGTTCTCCTGGTTCTGCTCATTTCACTTAGCATCAAGTCATGTAAATTACAGTTTTGTTTTTTAAAATTTCATTGCAAAACATATAACCTATCTGATTTTGATATTGATCATCTGTTGATGTCCATATGTAGAGTTGCCTTTTGAGCTGTTGAAAAAGAATGTTTGCTAAAACTATAGGTTATCTACATAAAACTCCATTAGTCTCTACCCTGCTTCATTTTGTATTCCAAGGCCAATATTGTCTATTATTCTAATTATCATCTTGTTTTGGGGTATTATTTCTAGAAGATGTAGGTCTTCATAAAAGATGAAAAGAAAGTTCAAAAAAAGATTAATAAAGTTTGATTAACTTTTTCATCTTTGGCATCGTTGGAACATAGACTTTTATTATTGTGATGTTGAACAGTTTGTTTTTAATTTGAACAGATATCATTCAGTCATTTTTGAGATTATACCATGGTATGACTTTTGTAACTTTTTTATTGTATTTGAGGGCTACTGAATTTCTTCTAAAGGTTTCTTGCCCACAATTATATATGTAATGATCACCTGAATTAAATTCAGCCATTCCCATCTGTATAAATCTACTGAAAACTAAGATATCTGTGTAATCTTTCCATCTCCTGTTTGACTACATATTACTATTAATCTATGTCTATATAGATTATATATCTATATCTATATAATATATGTACAGTGTATAACAAAAAGTGTTAGTCAGATTTAAGCTTTAACAGCTTAACTAGCTTAAAATTACACTAAGACTTTTGGTACTCTGTGTGTATGTAATAAATGAATACACACATATATTTTTACGGTTAGTTAGGTTAGATAGAAAAATATAGAATATACACATGGAGAGTAAAACCAACAGATAATTCAAACCAGAAATTAAACATTTCTTTGCATCTCAACCATGCACTATGACATGTCTTGCTTTATTTCTTTGCATTATTTCTGAGCTGTCAAAATTTTGGTCTCTCAGTTTCCATGTTTCTTTTAGCGACAATCTGTCAGGGGTACATGCTTTAAAAATCACTCCCAGATAATTATAACTAGATGATTCTAGCATAATTGTAGATGGTGAATTTGGGGAAAGTGGCTTTCTGTGTTCTAATTTATAGCCACATTACTGATTTTTTTGTGAGACCTTAAGCAAGGGGATTGGTCAATATGATTTCTAAGGTCCTTTCTAGTTCTAAATCATATGCTATACTTGAAAGCAAAGGTGGGCACAGTGAGATGATGTAGTATGATGGAAAGGAAGTACCTAGTTGAATGATGGCTAAAGAGATTTGTTGGAGATGATATGAATCCCTTCATAGCTGTTTAAATGGCTATCACAGGAAGAAATGTGCCTTGGCAAGCATAAGCAGGAGATGGGAAGGTTCTTTAATCAGCTTATTGTCCCTACAAATAACCAGATGAAAAACTCAACTGTGTATAGAAATTCTGTGGCAGATTAGCCTTCATCAAAGGATGGAAAAAGAAAGCAGAAATTTCTCAATGGAATTTAAATATAGTCATTTAATTCAGAAGAGTTTTGGGGGGTAAGGAAAATATTATTTCAGACCTCCTTTTCCTCTCCTCAATTAACCTTTTTTTCTTCTCAATAAAATTACATCACCTTTATCCATAGACACATTGTACTCAGGCTTCCATGCTCCCCAAGATCCAAACCCACAGTCTGACAGTTGTGGTTCACTAATGGGAGAAAAGTACATCCAGGCATCAGGACATTTTCCCCCTAAGACTTGTAAGGAGCTTGCAGACACAGTGTTGTAGTTTTGTAAACCTTAGGAGGCAGCAGGAAACAGTCTGTCAGTTGGCCAGTCAGAAGGAAGAGAGGTTAATAGAGTAGAGCTTCTGAGTCTGTTGGGGACCAATGCTATTTAATGTGTTTATTATTGATTTAGAAGAGCAAGTGGATAGTAAGTTAGCGATGGCTGTGAGGGCACTAAGTTGTTTCATGTAGTAAACACCATAGGTGTTTGGGGAACAGTTTTAGAATTTTTTAAAGAGGAAAATTTTTTTTTTTTGTGAGAAATGTCCTATTTGATGATTTTTGTCTGTGCCTTAGAGATGGTGTGGAATTGTTCTTACAATAGAAAATACTGCATATTTCCTTGTTTGCATTATAAAGATTGCTCCCATTTGCTCTTAGAATTCTTCAGTTCTCTCAGATTTTTTTAACCAATAAATATTTAATTTTCATTTTTGTTTATTATTAATTTCTTAGTTATACTATTAGGTTGATAATAATTACATTTAATATGTAACCTTATAGTGGTTTATTAATAATTATTGTGGATTATTTAAGCTTTAACAGCTTAACTAGCTTAAAATTACAAAATTAAAATTTTGGTACTCTGTGTGTATGTAATAAATGAATACACACATATATTTTAGGGTTAGATAGAAAAATATAGAATATACACATGGAGAGTAAAACCAACAGATAACTCAAACCAGAAATTAAATATTTCTTTGCATCTCGACCATGCACTATGACATGTCTTGCTTTATTTCTTTGCATTATTTCTGAGCTCTCAAAATTTTGGTCTCTCAGTTTCCATGTTTATTATTAATAATAATATGGATTATTAATCATTTTTTAAATCTTTGTTTACTATTCATCCCTTTCAGTCCTGAAATGATGTTCACTATTATTACTTTATTTTTTTTAAACCTCTAACACTGAAATAAGTATTTCTGGTTCCAAGACTCACAAATCTCTAGTTAAATCATTTCAATGATAGTACCATGTCACCATGATATCAAATCAAAGGCTAAAGTGGTCAAACAGCTTTGCCCTTTGTAATACAATATGTGGGATTGAAAAATCCAATAAAACTTTGCTAAGTGAACATGTTGAAAATTTCTTTATTATCATTCATTGTCATTCAGATTCACTTGTCAGGCTTACCTAAAAGACACTAGAGAATTTTCATTTATTTTCTACCTTTAAGTATTTGTGCTTTAGTTTATTTTGTCCTGGGGGATTAGTTTACATTTTTAAATTCCCAGCACAGGGAGTTGAAGTCTCTTGTTAAGTTACAGTGAATGCTTCTAAGTCTAAAATACTCTTAAACCTACTGAATGGCTGCTTAGAATGGAGGCAAATGATTTTATTTACGCATTAAAAAATTATTCTGCAATTCTCTTTTCTGGTGATTTACTAAAATGGGAAAATGGGGAACTTTAAATTGTGACTGAGGCTTAATAGGTTACCCTAATAGTAGCACAAGAATAAAAATGTGTCTGTTCTGTCAAAACAAAATATATCACTACTACTGAAAGAAAGTGTAGCCAGGTGCATCTGTGAGGTAAGTTGAGGAGAAGAGGGATGCTAGTTTACTCCTTCTCCCTGTGCATAATATTAGGGTTTTGCAGAGATTCCTTCCATTTCCCATTTCTCTAATTACAATCTTGGCTCCAATCCCCAGGAGGATGTTTCTGAGCATGCCTGGGAGGTGACAATAGAAAAAAACAAAACAATGATGATTGGCTACATTCCTTCTGGGGGGTGGGGAACCCATCAGATTTAGTTTGGGACATTTATATAAAATATTAAAAAATCATTATCAATAAGTTTCATTTTGCTCCTGAACCTACAGCCAGTTTACTCTGGTTAAAGCTCAGGAGAAGTCCTTGCTCTGTGTTTACTTGTCTCTCTCTCCATAATACACCAGTCACTTTTTCTTTCTTTTTTGTAACTCTTCACTCACCAAAAATGAAAAATTCAAAACAGGGCATCTTTGATCAATCACATCTTCAATTAAATTGTATTGGTAATAAGGAAAAAAGAAAGAGTCAATAGATGTAGTGTGCATTCTTTGGTTTCTCTATCTTCTGGCCAGGCTGACCAAGAAAACTAATCTTGCATTCTGGGGGTAAGGGAATGTTAGGGGAATGGGGGTAGAAGTAATTAATTTCTATGAATAAGGAGGCTACAATTCCTCTATACTTGGTCCTGGTGAGAATTTACCTGAAATATAGTGTTTAATTCTGACAAGATACTATAATGATACTTTTTTCTTCAATTTATTTTATTTTTAATTTATGAAATAAAACAAGCATTTCCATAACGTGGTGTAATAAAAATGATTTCACATGAAACTCCAAATCTATTTGTACAACTTGCTATTCCTTTTAAATATATAATAAGATTATCATGTGATGTTCTTTTTTTCTTCCCTCCCCACCTCATGCCCTAGATATGGTTACCATTAGGAACAAATATGTGCATGTGAATATATATATATATATATATACATATATGTGATATTATATATATGTGTATGTGCATAAAATTATTCAATATGTTTCTTCTATTTATTTTATTTATAGTATTTATTCTATAAATATCTATTTTGTTTATCTGTTCTTTCTCTGGATGTAGATAATGTCTTTCTTCATATGTTTATAGTTAATTTGGGTATTAATTTAATAGTCAGAAATATTTATTTGCTCAGTATTAAAACAATATTGCTATTACTGTATACATGTTCTCTTGGTTCTGATAATTTCACCCTTCGTTATTTTGTGCAAGTCTTTCTATTTTTCTTATATTAGTGAGTTCATCACTTCTTATAGCACAACAAACATTAGTTGATCACAGTCATATGCCACATGTTAAGTCTCAACAGTACCCAAAGGACAATCAGGTTGGTGAAGGGCTTTGATTTTATGTGATATTAGGATAGGTGAAGGCAATGGTACATATTTAGCCTGGAGAGGGGAAGATACTGGTGAACATGGTAGCTGTTAATTTCAATTATGTGAAAAGTTTCATGTAAAGGGGGAATTAGATTTATTGCTTTCATATATGAAGGATAGGACCAGGAGCAACAGATGGAAGTTAGAAAATTTTAGACTTGACAACAGGGGGAAAATTTACTAATATTTAGAGTTGTCTAAAAGTAGAATGGTTTGTTTGGGAGGTGATGGGTTCCTCTTTCTTGCTGGTCTTAAGATAGAAAATGAGTAACTGTTTGTTGGGTATATTATAGAGAGGATTCATCTTGAGGTATGTATTGAAATGGATGGCTGCTGATTTGTTGTTGTTTAGTTGTTTGTAGTCATGTCTGATTTAGCATGACCTGTTTTGGGTTTTTCTTGGCAGAAATAATGAAGGGGTTTGCCTTTTCCTTCTCCAGCTCATTTTACAAATGAGGAAACTGAGGCAAAGAGGGTTTAAGTGACTTGCCTAGGATCACTCAACTACTAAGTGTCTGAGAGGTTACATCTGAAAGTCTTCCTGACTCCAGCCTCAGCACTCTATTTACTGCACCACTTAGCTGCCCTGTGGCTTTTAATATTCATCTCAAGTCTAAAACTTATGATTCTGTCTTCCCGACTCTGAAGTTAAACATTTATGTATTATACCACTGGATTTCTATAACAAATGGAAATTAATAACAAAAGATATATTAATGTGTTAGTACTTTATAATCCTTCATAACTTTTATTAAAATAACTTACATTTGTAAAATATTCTTTTTTTTCTTTCAAAATATTTTCAATTTGTTCTTATATGATTTTTAGAGTCTATAGGTAGGATAGGAATAATCTCCACTCTACAAGTATAGAGGCAGGGGCAGAGAATGATTAAGGTTGCTTAAGGTTATATGATCAAGTTCATGTTACAGTCAGTATAAGAACTAGCAACTTACAGCTTTTCCCAGTTGAAATAGAAGTGCTGAAAGAACATATACACATAATATTAAGAAATCAGCTTTCTCAGAAGATGTCCTAATCACTTCTAGACTAGCAACCAATCTCCACAAGTTCTTTTTAAAATTCAACTAGGCAATGGCAACAATAACAAAGACAAAAAAATCTGCATTTTAATGGGCTTTCATAATAATCCACAACAAAATTGTATTACACATGCTAAGCTCCTCTCCCTTCCCCCACTTCAAAATAATTTCTGCTAAGAAGATGATGGATAAACATATTATTCTCAGGTTATAATGAACACATCCATTATAAAAGCAATAGTTACCGCAACGGGGATCATGTGTTTGGTGAAAATGTCTCCCGTGCCTTGTAAACACCTCAGCCTTCTGGCAGAAGCCCTCTGGGGATCTTCACTGTCTCCCCTTTACAAGGTAGCTACTGTCTAATTATACACAACTGGCATAGTTAATCCTCTATAATAATAATTAAAAACAATTCATATTTTTTTCTTTTACTCTCCTTATTAACTTTAAACTTTTAAGAGCCTCTGAGGCCCCAGTAGAATCACAAGCTTATTAAAATATCAAGACCTGCCAGGCTTTTTGAATGAATATTATCCCATTTGTTTTTGTTAACACGACAAGGCCCAAAAGAAACTAAACAGGCTTTTGTAAATCAGAAACAAAGGAACTGAGAGTCAAATTGGGGAATCTGGGCAATGTCACCCATAAGCCATAAAGACGACACCAGGGCCCAAATAATTCTTTCCTTTGAGCAGCCCAGGTGGACAGGGCTGTGCTAGGTGAGAAAAAACATGGCTTGTCAGCTGTACCACCTTGGGCCCTCAGCTGCAGGTTTAATGAGCCATCCTGAGGGAGTTCCAGGCTTCAGAGTACCTTTAGAAATTCAGTTACTTGGCTGTTGGAGACTCAAGGACAAAGGGAGATTGGGCAAAATCCCCCTGGGAGTTGTGCTGCTGGCAGATGGATGTGACTTAAGGAGGTAGCTAGTGAGGGAGAAGAAGGTGACTCAAGCTCTGTTAAGATTCCTGAGACTCATTTACATACTTAAATTGTTCACAAATTCTTTTACCATCTCCAAGGTAAAATAGGGATATTACCTTTATATGTATACATGATATCTATATCTATCCAGATGTATAGGTTTATATATATATATATATATATACATATATACATATACATATAGACACATTCATATATACATACATACACAAATATATACATTATCTACACACACATACACATATCCATCCCTTAGACTGCCACTTTGTAACTTCTTTAAGACTGTTTTTGATTCAAAAAATTTAATCTTTATAGGGAATTTCCATTTTAGGAATCAATAATAGTATATCAACTCCTCTATAACTCCTGGTCCAAGAATTCTTAACCTTTTTGTGTCACAGATCCTTTTGTAAATGAAATCTATCATTGTCCCTTCTCAGAATAATGTTTCTGCCATAGCTGCATAATAGAAAGAAATATCAGTAAGAGTTTATGAAAAATAGAGATGGATTTTTTCTATCAAAATTTATGGACCCAATGAAAACTATCCATGGACCCTTTGAGGGATGTAGGGACCCCAAGTTGAAAACTTCTGTTCTGGTCTTAGAGAGTTTTTTTATGACAGAGAAAGGTTAAGTGATTTGTCCATGATCATAAATATGGATCAATAATATCTCTTTCAATCTGGCAAAACCAGGATTCATTGGAAAAGAGTAAAGACAAAAGGAAAAGAGGATGACAGAGAATGAGATAATGTCATAGACAAAATAAACATGAACGTGGACAGACTTTGAGAGATAGTGGAGGATAGAAGGGGATGGTGTCTTATGTTTATGAAGAGTCAGATATGACTGATTAACTGAACAAAAACAACAAAAAATTTCTAGAGAAAAACTCCCAGCTTTAATCACCTCTCTCAAAGTCTCCTTCTAAGTACCTTATCCCAAGTGCCTTCCTCTCAGTTGCATTACATCCCAAGCGTACACGCTCTCACATAACAATCAGGAATATAATACACAAGCATATTAGTTTAGAGAAATTGGTTTCTTTAAAAGCAAGTAGCCAAAGCAGAGATTAGATAGACTTTTAACAAACAAGATTTGGGAAATAAGCCAATTTCTCTGGGAGAAAGAGACAAGATACAAGAATAGTGTGAGAGAGAGATGAGAATTCATTTAGTTTGTATTGGTATCATACCATTCTCCAAATAGGCTGGTGTCTGTATCATCCTGTATCATTCACACTTATATAGCTCAGACATGTAGACTATGGAAAAGTGACAACTGCTCCTCTCCCCCCACTGAAAGTGCTCCAGCTCTGCCTTTATGGTGCTTCCCAAACTTCCTTACATCTACTTTCCAGGTTGTAACATTACTGTTCCACTTGACTTCTCTGGAAAACCCCAGCTCCTTGTTTATTAATGCTTCACATTGCTAATTATATACAGGTAGATTCCTATGTATTTCACCTTATCCCTTGATCATCTTCTCACCAAATGCATGTGCCTTTTCCTTTTACTTCCTCAGCTTTCCACAATCAAATCATTCCTGATATGGTTTCCACCTGGTCTGGTTCTGGCTGAGATTGGAGCCACGAGATAGAGAAATAAGAGACAATGTCAAAGAGACTGCTCCCTGGAGAAGGATGATTTTCTGCCTTGATGGAACATCTCCACCAAAGAGTTGGAGATGACTGAAGGAAAAATTCAAACAGAAATCTGATGAGTCAATGGAGCAATGCCTCCTGTGGATATGGTATGTGATAAAGCCAATGCCGAGACAATCTTTGCAACTGACTCTCAGAGAGCTGGGGAGCTCCTTAATGACTTTCAAAATAGACTCAGCTAAATTTATTAGACTTTCTTTATCATGGGGAAGAGACAGGGATATATTCACTCTTGACTCCATAAAAATCAATTCCTGTTGCACAATCCTCTTTTAGGAAGCTTTTATCTTTCTTTGTTTGTATCCCTTAGCACTGACAAAATTCATAAAAGATTGAATAAGTAATTTTGAACATATAAAATTGAAAATTTTCTGCTTGAGCAACATAGAGTCAGAAGAGAAGTGAGTAATTGGGAACTATCTTCCCAACAAACTTCTCTAATAAAGGTATAATATCCATAATACATAAAGAACTTACACAAATCTATAAGACTAATATGCATATAATTATATATAAGATAATATATATAATAAATATATGACATTCTCCAATTAATAAGTAAAGGAAGACCTGGGCCCCAACAAGATCCTGACAATTCATTCAGTCAGCCAATAAGCATTTATTAGATGCTTACTATATGTCAGACATCTGCTAAGTACTGGGCAAACATTGAAATTAAGAAAAAAGTGGGACCTTGCCCACAAGGAGTTTATATTCTAATGGAGAAGATAACACATAAAAGGGGAAGGAGCTGGTCATAATAGGGTATGATAGTGAAGTCCCAAGATTGAGTAGAGTCAGAGAAAGATGATGGATGGTCATCTTGAGCCTTTTTTTAGCTGAATAAACTGAGGCCCAGGAAAGTTAGAGGTAAGTGATTCCAAATCCAGTGCACTTCGCACTGACTCAGGACACCATCCTGCCAAAGGGAATCCCCAGCTTTTTTCCCCCTAATCTCCATTTTTGACATTGATGATTCATTTGAACAGATCAAGTTGAAACAAAAACAGCTAATACTTCTTAAATTCAGAGTTGATTTGGTGATGAAATGAAGGACTTTTAAGTCATTGAACATTTAACTTTATCCTTTATCCTAACACAATGAGGATGTGTAACAAGTATATAGTTGCACCTAGTTTTGCCATTAGTAGATACAACTTCTTATCTGAAAGTCATCAGAGTATGGTGGACTTGATGGATCAGACCTGTCTCCATGTCCCTGGGACTTCCTGTACCTTAAATGATCAGAAACTTGGAAGCAGAGCCAATCAAATCCAAGGAGCAGCTTTGTCTTGGGTCTATACTACATTGATTGGAAGGAGTGGGAAGGAAAGCTTCCTCAGGAATACCCCCCAATAACTATGCCTGAAGAGTTATAAAATAGTGTATATCCTTTGATTCATAAATACCACTACTAGGTCTGTATCCCAAGGATATTTTTTTTAAGAAAAAAGGAAAAGGGCATATATGTACAGAAATATTTATAACAACTCTTTTTTTGTAGTGGCAAAGAATTGAAAATTGAGAGGATGCACATCAATTCAGGAATAGCTGAACAAATTGTAGTATAAAATTGTAATGAAATGTTTTATAAGAAATGATAAGCAAGATTCTCTCAGAAAAAAAAAAACTTGAAAAGACTTATATGAATTGATGCAAAATGAAGCAAGCATAACTAGGAGAACAGTGTAGCCAGTAACAATATTGTATAGTGTTCAACTGTGAATGACTTTGCTATTCTCAGCAATACAATAATGCCATCTACCTCCAGAGAATGAATTAATGGAATCAAAGAATAATCTTTTTTTACTTTCTTTATTTATATTGTTTTTTTTTTGGGGGGGTTGTTGGTTTGTTTTTCTGTAGTTTCTTTCATCATACATCTGATATGGAAATCTGTTTTACATAACCTATATCGAATTGTTTGCCTTCTCAACGAAAGGGTAAGGGAAAAGTTGATATTCAGAAACTTTAAAATGAATGTTAAAGATTGTTTTTTTTCTTTACATGTAATTGGAAAAAATAAATATATAAATTTATTATTATTATTTTTTTGGCTGAGGCAATTGGGGTTAAGTGACTTGCCCAGGGCCATACACCTAGGAAGTGTTAGTGGCTGAAACCAGATTTGAACTCAGGTCCTCCTGACTCCAGGGCTAGTGCTCTATCCACTGCACTAACTAGCTGCCCCCTAAATATATAAATTTAAAGAAGGGAATGCCTTCAAGGATTTGTTTGATTGCTTTGTCTTCAATTTGGTAAATAAAGCCTCTCCAAAAATTGGGTGGGAAGGAAGAAGATATATCAGAGCATTCATCAGGACTGGTCCTAATCCCAGTCATTTTTTCATCTTGGTTTGTTCACATTTTAAATAAAGGTTGTGATTATTAAACACAAGGACTGAGGGCAATAATCATTAACTTGGCTATTTGATTCAGTTTCTGGTTTACCTGGCATATTGATCAGAACAGATTGTGTATATTGGCAGGGTTGGTGATTTATTCTTTTATATTTACTGTATTTTTCTAGGTGCCACCCATGTTTTTTTTCCTTTTTAAAATAGTGAGGACTAATCTCCAAAGAGATCCTGGGGAGATAAATGGTAGGTCAAGCTGTTAACAATCATGTATTTAAAAAAAAAAAAAAAAGCACAATCTTTACAAATTACTAAAGAGAAATGCAAATTAAAACAACTCTAAGGATATACTCCTGTAAGATGCAGCTTAGCTTAAATATTTCTATTTTGAAATATCCCTCCATTATATGTTCTGCCTTCCTTATGCCTACTAAAGTATTACCTAAGTATAGAAACCTGCTTGACCTAAATGATCCATGGGTAAGCCTTTGCAATTACTTTTAAAATATCCTTACTTCTATAAATAGAAGATGTTTAAAATTTGGTGCTCAGGAAGACCTGGGCCCCAACAAGATCCTGATGTTGACTTCCCCAATATGTCTTGTTTCTTTTATTGTAGTTTTTATGGTACTGGAGAATTTTGAATTAACTTTATAAAAGCTGTCTCCCAAACTGATCAGTATGTATAATAAAAGCTTTGAGTAAATCCTGCTTAGAAAAACAGATAAATGGTCTTTATTCCATGACACAAATCACATTTATCAGATTGTCAAAACTGACAAAAAAGGAAAATAGCGATTGTTAGAAGGACAGTAGGAAGATGAGCATACTAATACACTACTAGTATAGCTTCAAATTGATTCAGCCATTCTGGAAAACAATTTGGAACTATTATTCCCTTTGACCAAGTACTACTACTAGGTATGTACCCTAAGTAAGCCAAGGACAGAGGGAAAAGACCTATATACACAAGAATAATAGTACTTTTTTTAAAAATGGCATTAAATTGTGTCCATTAATTGGTGAATGATCAAATAAATTGTGGTATGTGATTCTTTTAGGTAAAGCTTTCCCATGTTATAGGTGGGAAGAGAGAAATTGTATCAAGAAAACATTAGAATGGAATTTTATTGCACTACAACAAAAAATGACATTCAGAAAAGTATATATCAGTGTTTGAGATTAGGACAGTATTCAGCTGAGAAGAACTCCTTATGATTCTTAGGTAGATGGTGACATTATTTCCCAGCTCCTCCCTCATGGTTTCCTAGTGGACATGAAATTCAAAATCCTTATGTTACTCCTTGCAGAGAATGAAACTCTTAAATCTTTCTGAATGGCAATTGGAGGGGAAGTTGTTTGAGGCTACCAAATCAGATATGGTTTATACTCATTTATTTACCCTACTTCCTTCTACAAAAAATTAACTGGCTCATCCTAAGTCTAAGACAGTCTGGATTCACTTGATCTTTTCTGCTTTGAGGAAGTGAGATAATGTTTTAATAAAATCTCTTTTGTTCAGTTCTAGTCTAAAACTGGGAATCCTCTCTGTGTAAAGTCCCCTGGGACACACATGAAAAATAAATACTTTAATGAATAAATCATTTTATTTTGAAAACATATAGCAAATACAGAAAGAGAATAAACTTGAAGATTGTGGATACAGTCTCAATATGAGAGCCAGGATGATGTAAAGGATGGCAAGTGAGACATTACTAGTTTTGTCCTTGGCAACAAGGACTAATAAAGCCTATTGGAATCTATTTGGCATGACTTCTACAGAATTCCATTACTGTTCACCCTCTTCCCAAACCAGTATCTCAATCCCAGTGAGTGGCAGTGGCAGCAATAGCAGTAGTGTTGGGTGATCTTCCACTGTAGGGAGGACTAGGGTTCCCCTTTCCTCTCACCCTTCTCTATTTTTTCCAGGTCCTTCCAAGGAAGGGCTAATATCCTCCCATGTGGGCTTGCTTTGGTGAGATTTCACTTCTCCTTTTCCTTTTACACCAGACATTTTTAATCTTTTTTTTTTTTTTTTTGAAGGGGGAAAGTGTCATATACTGCTTTGGCAGTTGAGTGAAACCCATGGACCTTGTGATACCTCTTGGCAGACAGATGCAGGATTACAGGGATGAAATCAAGTATGTATTTTCAGAACTGGCCAACATGTTGATTTATTTCACTGAATTATACATATTTGTAATAAAAATAACATCTATACTACTCCAAGAGTGTAGGTGGATGATAGACAAAGAAAATAAAGAATAAATATTTATTGATTGATTCAAAAATATTTTCCTTTTACATGCACAGAAGAAAAATAATTAAAAGGGATATAAATAGAGAAATTGTATTACTAGTTTTTATGCTTTGCATATATATATATAAATACAGTTATATATGTCATATAAAACTAGATGTAACAGACATTTGTTTTTAAAATCATTCCTAGGGGCAGCTAGATGGCACAGTAGATAGAGCACTGGCCTTGGAATCAGAGGACCTGACTGCCAGGTCTGGCTTCAGACACTTAGCACTTACTAGCTGTGTGACCCTGGATAAGTCACTTAAGCTCAATAGCTAGCCAAAAAAAAAAAAAAAAAAAGAAATAAAATATATTTCTTCTCTTGTTCTGTGTCTTAAAATGTTTGTTGATGATTGCCTCAGTATCCTCAACTGTCAAATGAGATAATAACAGCACTTACCTCCCAGGGTTATTATAAGGATCAAGATAATATTTGTAAAATACTTAGTAAAATGCCTGGGACATTTCTCTGAATCTGTCATAATCATCATTTCTTATATAAATACCATTCCAGTGTTTCCTTGATGCAGCATCTTTCTTCCCATCTACAACATGGGAAGGCTTTACTTAAAAAAAAAAAATACACCACAATTTGTTCGTTCATTTAGCAATGAACAGGCAACTATTTTTTGACCAATTCTCTGCTACATTAAAAAGTACTATTAATATTCACAATAAGAGAGTCCCTCCCTTCCCCCAAAAACATAAAAAGAAAAAAGATGGTAAATTAAAGTAATTAGGAAGAATCTGGACATCTTGAGTGGTTTGAAATAGGAAGTGGATAAGAGCAGGAGAAAGAAAAATTATAGGGTCTGTGGGTACTGAAAGGGCCAGCTAGCATCTGCAGGGATAGGGGTGATAATAATAATTCACTTTTAAGATTTACAAAATACTTTTCTCATAACCCTATGAGATAGTGCCAAATATTATTAGTCCTATTCTGCAAGAAAATTTATTGAGGTTGAACAACATGTTCAAGGTCATACAATTAAGTGCTACAGTAAAACTGAATCCTAGTCTCCTGTCTCCATATCTAGCACTCAGAATTTTTTAAAAGTTAGCATTGTTAGTAGAAGCCCTGATGCATTTTTACATTTAAGACCTAGTTTCTCTTTTCCATTTTGTTCACTCCTCAAGACCCTATCATCTTTTCTGAAAAATTAAGAGAGACCTGCTTGGGTAAATTGTATGAAGAGTATGAGGAAAGATATGTAGGATATGTAGGATGATATTTAGGATGGAGGGGTGGGTGGTGAGGAGGGGACAAAGGAAACAGCTGTCTTCTTTGACAACTGCTACTTCTGCTACAAGAACCTTGGATTAACCGCATTGGAAGAATTGGCTGGAATTAACAAGTAGTTTTATTGATCTGCTAGAAATTGGCTCTAGATCAATCAGTAGAGATGAACACCCAATTTAGGAGGGCAAGGCTCAAGTATGCTTATGACTTCCTTAGAACTTCATGGGTGAAGCTGTCAGTATCAGGCCTAATGATTCTGCCCAAGTCATTTTTGGCTTGAGCTATTTCTAATGTTGGCTCATCCAGCTTTGCCCTGTTTCTCAGAACTATCACCTTATCTTCCCTGACTTCAGACACTTTCCTCCTGTTTCTTTCTAATGCCAGTGTTAAAGTAGTTATCTCGATCAGGGAAGCATGAAGGGATCTGACACTTTAATTATCATCTGTCCCCTTGAACAACAAGACTAGAAAGAAAAACAAACCCTTTCTACCACTCACTATAGCTACCTGCTGAAGGGTTTTTTGGTTTGTTTGTTTCCCTAAATCCATTTTGGCTTCTGTTTCCTGATACATGACTGAGGCATATTGGGGAATGAGGAGATTAGACCAGGGATGCCCCATGTGAGGTCTGTGTTTAAAGTGCTAAAGAGAGAGAGAACTTGAATGAGTATTTACTGAATGGTTCCT
The DNA here is from genome assembly GCF_902635505.1 of Sarcophilus harrisii. Classification (NCBI taxonomy): domain Eukaryota; kingdom Metazoa; phylum Chordata; class Mammalia; order Dasyuromorphia; family Dasyuridae; genus Sarcophilus; species Sarcophilus harrisii. The sequence continues at coordinate 203,783,115 of NC_045426.1, forward strand.
GTGCTCCCTTCCTCAGTTAATCACTGTGTGAAGTGATAGGATGGGACTGCACTTGGGATTTTATCAGTATAGGGAACTCTCATAGAGGAAATTCTGTTTAGAAATGCAGATTGGCACCCTCTTTACAACTTAGAGCCTTAAATAATTTCCTTGGGACACTGAGGAGACATATGAATCATCCAGGGTGTGTATTAAAGATAGGATGCCTGGAAAACAGAGATGGAAAGGGAACAAGCATTAAGAACTTACCCTAAATATGCTAAGCACTTTACAGATATCTCATTTGATCCTCACAATATCCCTGGGAGTTAAGTGCAATTATCATCTTCACTTGACAACTGAGGAAACCAAAGTAAATAGAGGTTAATAGACTCACCCAGGATCCCACAGCTAGATCTTGATTCCAGACCAGTATTCTATCCACTGTGTTGCCTAGTCACTTCTCCAGGAGAAGGTAACAATTTGTTACTTTGGGGGAGTAGAGAATGAAGTAACAATTTGTTACCTTGGAGGAGTAGAGGATTGATGAGTCTATACCACCAAGGAACTGGGCAAGTTATAGGAGATGTCCAAAGGGAAACTTAATGAATCATTGGATCAATGGCTCCCAAGAGTATGTGATTCCATAGAGCCAAGGTTGAGATCCATACCTTAAGTTCAAAGTCATTCCAGTAGGACTCGACTAAGAAGGTGAAATCCAATAGTCTCTGAGACATGCTGGATTGAAGATGTGTATAGTAGTGAAGATGGGTGGGAGCCTGACCCAATGGTACACACAGAGCAGATTAAGCCCATTTTCTTTAGCTCCCTTTTCCTTGCAGATTTCTAGATGGGAGTCACTTTTTATAGGAATTTATCACTATAGATGATGGTATCAACAATATTTTATCTCAATCTTCTATAAAGGAACAAAAGGGGAGTCCCTATCTGGACCCCTTAATTGATTAAGCTGTTTGCCTCAATAAATCCTCAGTTAGCTTTCCCCAGCCCATGGAACTCAGCTGCAGAGATTAAATTATCTGCTACTAATTGATAGTCTTCTCAATCTATCTATTCACTAAATCTATAGATAATCTAGATTGAGGAGACTAGTTATGTCAGTCTGGATTAGTTTAGGGCTACCTCTTTGGAAAGAAGGGAGCTTATCCTATGATCAAACATGCAAACTTTGCAAATGGTTATTTTTTGGGAAGCTAGAGCAAGAGCAAACATATCAATATATCCTCTCTCCCCCAACACTCAAGCACATTCCCCTCTCTATCAACTTGGTCCCTGGAAAGAATGGGCTCAAATTAAAGCAGTTACTACAAAGTTTATTTTCTGATGTTGAGTAGTCTGTTTAGTAGTCTTCTATTTGCCTTCAATCCAGAGGTCTGTTGAGTCAAGAAAATTTCTTGGGACCTGACTTCTCATCAGGCTCAGATGCCAGAGAACTCTATTAGGGATTTCCATCACTATGTCACTAGTGGCTTGTTCTTTGAGAATTTCAAAGCTTACAATATTGCTGTCTAGTTTGTTCTATCTTTAGAAATCCACATAAGGCCAGAAAGAATAGATGCAACAAGGAGAGAAACAGAAGGCCTATGTGAATATAACTATAAGTCCACCTAGGTAGGCAGAATAAGGTATTGGCACTAATTCTTCCCTAGCTGGAAGCCTCCTCTCTCAAATGCTACCAAACAGGAAAGACAGACAAAAACATATTTTGGTTGATAGATACCTGTGCATTCACACCCAATTCCAGTTCAAGCAGTCAATCAAAAGTACATTTCTTCACCACAACGAACCATAAATAGTCCTATAATATTTGCTCTGAAATGCAGAACAGGTTCTCTCCATGCCATGTTATCGGTCATTTCCCAAAGCACTTTCCCCAGAGCTCATTCTTCCAATACTGAGGCTTCTAGGTTAGGCCCCTATTACCTGTGATTATACAAGATATGCACATTGATAGGTGTTCCCTCTCCCAAGTCCCTGAGATTGCCTAAGTTAAAATTTGAATTGAGTTTTGAAGGAAGTTAGGGTACTTAGGAATCATAGGTGAGGAAGGCATTCTAGGCATGGGGAGGGGGTGGGATAACTAGTACAACTGTACTGAATGTGAAGATGAATTGTCAGTGTGAAAATTAGCAAATAGGCCAGTTTGGCAGGCTCATAGCGTGTGGGCGTGGGTCAGGGTGTTGACTGAGAAAGCAAAAGGTAAGAAGACTTGAAAAGGTAGAAAGGGGTCAGGCTTTGAAGTGCTAAAAATGCTGAACAAAGGATTTTATACTTGATCCTGGAAGTAGTACAGAGATATTGGTCTTTACTGAATAGGAGGAGTGACATGGTCAGACTTGCCTTTTAGGAAAATCTCTGGGAACTGAGTGGAAGATGGGTTGGAATGGAGAGAGATTAGAATCACAGCAATTCAAAAGTTATTACAAAAGGACAAGCAAAAATAGTAGTCATGAGTGTCTGAATTAAGTTTGTGATATTGTGAAGATAGAAATAATAGCACATTGGATAAATGGAGTAATTGAGAATCAAGGATGGTATAAAGGTTTTAGCCTGGATAACTTGAAAATTCGTGGCATCCTTGATAGTAAGAGGAAAGTTGGGAAGAAGGGAGAGTTTGAAGGTTACGATAATAAATTCTGTTTTGAACATGTAGAGTTTGAGATGACTATTAGACATTCAATTAAAACACTTGAGCTCAGAAGAACAATTAGGACTGCTTGTATAAATCTGGGTACTAGCTACATAGACAAAAATACTTGAATTCAGGGGAACTAATAGCCTAACCAAATAATATAGTATATAGAGAAAAGAGAATAGAGAGCCTATGCCAGCATCTTGGAGGACTCCCATGGTTAGGTTTTCTGACCTGAATGATGATCCAGCAAAAAGAACCTGAGGAGTGGTCAGACATATAGGAGGGAGAACCAGGAGAAAAAAGTCTCACAAAAACCCAGAAAGATGAATATACAGGAAAAGAGAGAATAACAGTGAAAAAAAAGGCAGACATATCAAAAAGGATGAGTATTGAGAAAAGTATGGTATGATCATAGGATCATAGATGGAAAGTTGAAAGGGATCTCAAAGGTCTGGTGCCTTTCATTTTTCAAATGGTTCTCTATAACCTCCAGGATAAAATACAAACTTTCCCATCCTGCAATTAAATCTGAGAACAACTTGGCTGTAACTTACTTTTCCACTGTTATTAAGTGTTCTTCCCCTACTTTTTGGTTCAGCCAAACTTCTTCTTCCCATATGACATGCCTTCTTCTCCACCAACTCTTTGAAAGCCTAATTTTATTCAAAAGTTAGCTCAAAAGCCACTTCCTATGTGATACTTTTTCTGATATCACTAATATTAACTTATATTTATTTGGTATATACTTACATGAATACAATGGACAACTAGGTAGCACAATGAATAGATGTCTAGTTCTGAAGTTAAGAATACCTGAGTTCAAATCCAGCATCATACAGCAACTGGGTGTGTAACCATAGGTAAGCCACTCCACCCTGTTTCTCACAGTTTACTCACCTATAAAATGATATATTTTTGCTAAGAAAACCCCAAATGGAGTCATGAAGAATTGAACCAAATGAAAACAACTGAACAACTATATGTTCATATACTGTCTCCTCAATCTGCTGAGAACATTCTGAAGTCTTGAATGCAAGAAGGTTTCATGTTAGTCATTTTATTGACTTTCTTTTAATTGAGATATAAATATGATAGTATAATGATATTTTTACAGATAGAATGGCAAACTGGCACTTTGGTGAGATTTCTCCATATTGCATCCTAGCAATATAGATAATGTCTCAGTTCATTCTAACTCCAAGATTCTATTGCTATGTTATTCTCACATTTGGAGAAGTGATAGATGGTTTGATTTGGAATCCAAAAGTTTTCAGTTCACATCCCACTTGTAGCCAACAGCTAAAGTTGATTCAAGCTCTCTTTTATGTCCATTTTTTAAAATCATTCTTTCTTCTGTGTCTTTCAGAGGTTCTATAATATGGTAGAAAAGACCTCAGATCAAACCTTTCCTCACATATATTTATTTATTTATTATACTTATTAACTGTGTAACTATACCTTTGAGTTTCCTCATGTGTTAAATGGGTGAATAATAACTGCAGTACCATTTTTAGAGAATTGTTGTGACTTTCAAATGAGTAATATACTTGCCAATTTTAAAAGTTAATGCTATTATTATTGCTATTTTTTAAAATATTGAGTTAGTAAATGATGAGGGGGACACAGAACATCTTCTCCTTGATGGACTACTAAAACTGAAACCGTATCCTAGGAAACTCATCTAGGAAGAGCAGTTTCAAAATGTTAAATCAGGAGTGGATTATAGAATTGATTGTTCAACCAGTAAGCATTTTTAAATATCTGCTCTGTGGCAGACATTATGTTAGATCCTACAGCTATAAAGAAAAACTGAAGTCCTTGAATTCAAGGAGCTTACTTAACCCCAGTCATGGTGTTATTTATTTTCCCTGGAATAGCACCATTCACCTACTTAAAGCTATGGTATTATTTTAGATATTGCAATAATTTCCTAACAGGTCATCCTACGTCAACCCTTCTTTATCCCCCCCCCCCCCCCCCCAACTGCCATCATTCTATATTATTTGCCTTTCTTATTGTTGCTATAATTATCTTCCTTTTGCTTAAATGTGGTCTTTTTGCTCCTTTTCTCAAAATCCTTCAATTACTTCCTTTTGCCTTTCAAGTAAAATTCAATCTCCTTTGACTGACATTCAGATCTTCACAATCTGGCATCTCTTTTTCAAGTCTTATCTTGTATTACTTACTCCTTAACTTCTATTTTACAGTCTAGTCAAATTAGACAATTCTCTGTCTCCTGATCACACTTTAAAATTTGCCATTCCTCATGCTCTTTGTTCATGCTGTTTTCTGTTCCCAGGATACATTTTCCTCCCTTATTTCTTTTTCTCTTGTTGAAACAGTGCTGATTTTTTTAAGTTCAACTCAAATGATGCCTCCTCTAAGAAGTATCTGTTCCCACCAATTAGTAATGAGCTCTTTTCAATCATATAATTCTTTATATTTCTCCTATGCACTTGTCTTATATTATTTTATAATACATATGTGTGTGTGTGTAAGGAGGGCAGGGATGCTTTAGGAATGCAGAAGATCTATTTACCACCAACCAATTATCTAGTAAGCCAAGGAAATATCCATTGAAGGAAAAGAAAAGGAGATAAGAAAGACAAATGACCTGTGGGACTCTCTTCAGTTCTGACTATCTGCAGCAGTATGTCCGATTAACAAAACTGTGAGTATGATAGTGAATGTCAGGGCAGGAGGAAAACAAAGGTTTCTTGTTATTGATATTGCAGTTCTGTTTAATTAAATACCTTAACTCTGAGTTAATGCATCCTCTTCTTTGGTGTGGTAAAAGGGAAGCCTCAGATAGGGTGCATAAGTTATAATTTTTTTTTAAATAGATGCTAACCCTAAAGAATTTTCAGCTTGGATGTTGTTTTCAAGGAACCATACTGAGCAGATCCTGAGCACCATATATATAAAGCCTATCAACTTCTAGATTGTAATCTACATGAAGGCAGGGACTATATCTGATATAAGAATTGAACTAAATTCTTTCTAACTTTGAAGTCTGATGCTTTCCCAAACCCTTTTGTTGCTACTTACTTAGCTTTGACCTGTCAGGAATTAAAAGTAGAGAGGATTCCCAATAGAGGACCCATGATTACTGGAACAATCCCTTCTCATTGATATTACACAGTCCTCATGTAGACATAGTAATGGTACAAAAAGCTTTTTTTGTTTCTTAACTAGATCCTCACGTACAAGTTATTTGAGGAAAATATATTTGATAATGTTGTGACACACTGAGAAACTCAAGCAATACAAGCACACACATTTATAAATAAAAGAAGAAATGTATGTTTGGGGCAAGGTTTTGCAGACACTGATGTGTGTCAAAAGGTGATGCCAATTAGGCTTTTAGTTGATGGAAGTATTACCAAGCTCTCTCCCACTGAGATCACAGAAAGGTTCACCTTTACTCCTGCCTTGTTTCTAAAGTGATATTTCAAGAGAGTTGGTAATGTGTTTGTTTGTTTTTTAAAATCATCTCTGCCTGTAAGCAAAAAGGAATAAAAAAAAAAAAAATGGGTGATCTGTGTTTCTGAGCAAAAGGCTGAGAGTAGATTTCCTGAGCAGCAAGTCTTCCACTGACTTGCTCTGTGATTACATCATACCTGATTTTTACTTGGTTGGTAAATGAGAACAATAACTTCTCAAATAGTATAATACTATTTTCATAGGAATGGTTGTGAATTTGAATTTAATGTTTTAAAAGGGCATGAAATTCTTTATAAGAAAAATGGTAGGCAATGGAAGGGAATGCTACTCAAATGTATAAAAACTTTTAACTGTGGATATTAAAAGATTAGTCCGGAATCATGAAGTCTTTATGGAAATATAATAATTTAGTCAAATTCTCATCCAGTACATTCTTTAAAGCTAAACTGTTGCTCTTCAGGGAAGAAATTTGAAAATTAGTTTTTTCCTTAGTAGGAATCTTTGGTGTGGTAAAAAGGAAGCCTCAGATGGGGTGCATGAGGTATATTTCATATTCCATATATACCAACCACATAATTCCATAATACCACATATACCATATATGGAATTCCATATACCATATATATGAATACCACATCATATTCAATTTGATTCACCCTAATGTCTTGTAAAATATGTTATTGTGCAATATTTTAAAAAATAAGATATTTACTAAAACTTATTTACTTACTTTCCAAATTCAAAGAGAATAGTTCTATTTTTCAGGACACAAGGAGAATGTCCAAATTATTCTGTCTGAGGTCACTTTTCTCTAGTTTGGATAGACTAGAGGCAGCTGGAATTGAAAAATTCCATTTCCTGGGCTCATATGAACACTAGTAATTAGAGAAAATTGAAATAATGATCACTGAATTTGGCTTCCATCTTTCTTTGTTAACTGGAAACTTCTATAAATTAGCTGTCTTTCCCTCTGTGATCCATTTTTTTTTTTTTTTTGGTAAACAACTGACTTCAGCTTTTCTTCATTTTAGTTTCTGTTGTACAAAAAACATTGAGATTGTCTTTATGAACTGATCTTTAAAAAGAAGTGGAACACATTTTCCTATAGCATGATGGTTTTTGAGACTTACTTTTGGGGAGGAGGTTGTTTCAAAATTAGATTACTTGGCTATTGAGAACCTTCAAAATTCAGGAGAGAGGAGAGCAAGAAGGCTTCAGCTGTGATAGCCATTATTCAGAATTCCTGGATTGATGTGTCTTCCAAGCTAGAAATATGTTCTCTCAAACCCTGGCATCTCTGAAGAGACTACTAATTCCTGATAATAATGTATTGATTATTTTTTTCTATTTCAAAAAAACATTTACTAGATTTTGGAATGGGTATATTCTAAGTTTCTTTAGCCTAGTAAAGCAAGTTGTAATTTTCTAAACTCCTTTTACAACAAAAAATGCTATCATGAATTTTTTTTTGTAAATATGCATCTTTTTCCTCTTTCTTTAATTTATTTGGTGGTATGTATGTACTAGTAGGTCAAAGGAGACGGTTTAGTGACTTTTCAGGCATATTTCCATATTGCTTTCAAGAATGGCTTATCCACTTCCCAGCTGCTCTCTTATCTCCTCTAATAATGATCATTTCCCTTTTAGGCATTTTCTTCAATTTGATGGTTGAGAAGTGAAACCTCAAAATGGTTTTAATTTGTGTTTCTCATATTAGTAATTTGAAGTGTTCTTAAAAATATTTTTAATGATGTGTTTTTTTTTTTTTAAAGAAAAACTGCCTGTTCATATCTTTTGATCATTTGTCTAATGGGTAATGGCTCTTGTTCTTCCACATTTGAATTAATTTTCTTGCATATCAGACCTTTATCTGAGAAACTTGTTGCAAATTAATCATTTCAGAGTTTACAATGAGAGCAAAAAAAAAAAAAAAAAAAAAAAAAAAAAAAGGAGATAGAGGGGTTGCAGAAAGAAGGTGATGTGTTACAATATAGATGAATTGTAAATCCCTGTAAATACTGTGGTGGGGCTTAGAAATGCATCACTCTAGATAGAAATAAAAAATAGTCACTCACTCATTCAGCCCAGAAATCCATGGAGGAACATTTAGAAAGAATCTGGGATAGACAAAATATGTTCTACTTCTACCTCCTTCACTCCAATTTTACAGAAAGAGATGGCCTTTCTCTAGCCAAGGCAAAACCTCTATATTCAGTGATCCCATTCCATCCTGTCTTGTCAGGCATATTGGCACCTCTGTCATTCTTGCTCTCTCCCTAATTTCTAATAATATCTTGGTGGTTGTTGCTTCTGACTGCAAAGACACCAAAACAAAAAAACAAACCCTCTTCACTTGATTTGTTCATCTCTACTAGTTATCATCCTATACTTCTCCTCCTAGTCCTTTTGTGACTAAACTTGAAAAGATCATCAGGTTTTTGTTTTTTTTTTTTTTTTTTTACTTCCTTTCCTCTTATTCTCTTCTGAATTCTTTTTGGTCTGGTTTCAGACTACCTATTTAAGCACAATTGTTATTTCCAAAGTTTCTAATAATCTTTTAATTGACAAACATTATAATTCTCACTAAGATGAAAATCAAAGAGGTAGCAGCTATTCATTTCTAACAATCTTCAACTGACCATCTCCTCAATCTGTTGTCTCTTTCCTTTATACAACCAAATTCCTAAAATAAAGTAGCCTATATGCAATTGCCACATCTTCCTTTCCCACTCTCTTCTGAACTTCATATAATCTTATTCACAATTACTATCTCTTTGATTTTCATCTTAGTGAGAATGTCTCTCAAAAATATATTTTAAATCTTTATATTCTTCATATATCCTCTTTTAAAGAAGTTTTAACTATAATGGAGAAGAATTTGGGTAGGGTGTCTTCTTCACAGTGTGCCTGAAACTACATCATGTCCAGGAGTAAAGCAGGCCTTTATATATAGTCTTGGCATATTGCCATCTTCTTTGTTTATGTTGCTGGACTATCATCTATATGATATATATACATAGATAGAGAAAATTACATTTAATCCTTTAATTCTACAATTACTCAAACATTACCAAAGGCTTTGACCTTGGGGGCTAGAATTACATATTAACCAGTGCATCAGCTACCAGTGTAGCTTAATCCTGTCCAGTATAATTGGATCAGTGTGATCTATGATGAACCTAACTCATTCTTTCCTTGCTTTTGTCTGAATTGAATTTGGTAATTTAGGGATAGTTTTCCTGTGACAAGATACAATAAATGCTGCCCAAAAATTGCTCCTTCCCTGAGAGACTTTCTCAGTTTGTCAGGTTTTTTGGAGTTTGATCTTCTTATGTGCACCAAAACACCAAAAGAAATTACAGGTCTGGAAGTGGGTGGCATGAGAATTAACAGTTAACTGATCAGTAAGTAAATGCCTATGATATTGAAGGATAGATAACTCTTTCTCACTATTTAGAATAGACTCTCATCCCTTGTCTATTTATGCATTCTTTGCAAATGCTCACTTTCCCAACTCTAATATCTCAATTAAGGTTTGAGGGTATGGAACCATTTTTCCAAGGAGTTCTGATTGATTTTTGACATAAAAATAATCCCTTCCAATCCCCATTCTTCCATTAAGCATCTTCTTGGCATCCTTTATAAAAAGAATAAGAAAGAAAGAATATAAAGGCAGTTCTGCAAAACTGACCACATCAGTCAACCTTAACAATATACATGGTGTGCTATACTCATACTCCTTTATTTCTACAAAGAAGGGAAGGAAGTGTATTTTCTCATTTTTACTGTGGGGCCAAGCTTAAACTACTTACACTTTCAACTTTATGCTTTAATAGATAAGTAGCTAGTCTTAAAATGCCTTGAAGCCAGGAGGAGTTGGGTTCCTATTCTTAATTCTGATGTGTCCTGATGGTATGGTGATGGTCAAATCACTTAAACTCTCAGTGCGCTAATCAGTTCTCTAAAATTATAAAAGAAATAGCATCGAAGATGCTATCTGCCTCTGATAGGGAGAATTTCCTCTCCTCAGAGTTCCCTACACCAAAGAAATCACAGGTTAGCAAGGTCAAGGGAAGCCAAATGGAAAGCCTTTTTCTATACACACTGAGGTATAATGGCCTCCATCGGGTAGACTATTCTTCACATTCTTCTCTCTTCCCTCTTTACCCTGCTCCAGACTCAGTAGAGATTGCAAAAGAGATATGAACACAGAATAAGGAAAAAAATAGATATATTGCAAACCATGGTCTTCTCTAATCCTGGGTTGCCTAAACCCTTGAAGCAAAAATATAGAACCCAGCCAGAACTAGATTAAAATGTAACTAAGAAATTTTAATAAAATAAATAATAAAAATATAATACAACATAAGGTTATGTTAGTTTATATATATTTAAATTCAATATGTGACAGTGGGGATCATTTCTAATTGAGTTTGACTTATTTGCAGTTTATTAATGGTCTTGTTAAACTGTGATTCCCAAAAATGAATGCAGTATTTCTGGTATGGTCTACTAACATAGTGGATTAAGAGATTATCATCTCTTTATCTTCACCAAGTTTACTCTTAATACAACTCAAGATCCCAATAATTTTTTGGTAATCATATCCCAATGTTCATTCTTATTGTGGTTGCATCAAAATCCTAAAATCTTCTTAGATAACTGCTTCTTTCTAGTCATAGTTTGTTGAAATTCTACTTATTAAATCGATTTCTAATCTAAATATGAAACTTTAGATTTATCCCATATTAAATTTTGTTTTATTAGATCTCTCTTAATGTTTTAATCTGTCAAGACTTATTGGATCCTGACAATGTCTTCTAGTGTATTAGCTATACCTCCCAGGTTTGTTTCATCTAGAAATCTAATGAGTATGACATTTATGTCTTCATCTAAGTCATTGATAAAAAAAAAAATTAAACTACACAGGGCCACACACACCTCCCTAGGGCAATCTACTAAAAACCTCCTTTCAATATTCAACATTAATGACTTTTTTTTTTTTAGATTGATCACTCTCCAATTTTATATCCAACTAACTATATTATTATCTCACCCTTTTTTTCTTAATGTGTTTTTGTATCAAGAACACCTTTGGCAGTATAGTGAAGTCTATGGACTCTTCAGAATAATATTTTAAAAGCATAGTTTTATAAAGGAAACCAATTATGTTGAAATAAAAATGCAATTTTTTTCCTCATTCAATTTCACAGATTTTCCCTGAAACTGATCCACAGACCTTCCAAAGGTGCAGGTTAAGAATTGCTGATCTATTATGTCAGGCAACAAAGATTTATTATATAGGTGTATTATGTTCCAGGCTCTATGTTAAGTGTTAGAGATATAAATGAAGCAAAAACATGGTCCCTCTCCTAAAAGATTTCACATTCTAATGAAGGAGACAATGTGTAAATAACTATGTATGAATAAGACAGATGCAGTGTAATTGACAAGTAATCTTAGACTGAAGGTACCAGTAACTGTGAAATGGGTAGAAAAAGGCCAGAAACAGGCTCCTGAAAAAAGTGGGATTTCAGATGAGTCTGGCTAGGTAAGCCAGAAGGTAGCAAAAAGGGAAAGAATTCCAGGTATTAATTCCAGGGATTAATCAGTAAAAAATAGGAGATAGGTGATAGCATGTTATGTGGAGGGAGCAGCAAATATTGTTTCTGGACCAGAGAGTTAGTGGAATGACGTCAAATATTAGAAAATTGGAAAGATATAAAGAGGGCAAATTATATATCTATATATTATATATCTAAGTAATGGCAAAATTGCTTCCTCTTTTGACCTTCATAAATCATCTAAATCTCTTCATATTGTTTCTTCATTTTGACTCTTGTATTTCCTCACTCTGTGTGTGTGTGTGTGTGTGTGTGTGTGTGTGTAATATATTCTTACCTGATTGTTTGGGGGAGATAGGATGAGGCAATTAGTGTTAAGTGACTTGTCCAAGGTCACACAGCTAGCAAGTGTTAAATTTCTGAGGTTGGATTTGAACTCAAGTCCTCCTGTTTGCAGGGCTTGTACTCTATCCACTGCGTCATTTAGCTGCCCTCATAATATATTCTTAATAAGGCTACTTTGCCCTATTCTGTTTCTTTTCAAGAAAGATTGTCTACTCAGAATCATTCCACAAAGTTTCTTGTTTCAAATTTGCCTTCTTTGTTTTAAGATTTCTAGTTTCCCTTGCTTGTTGCTTAAACTATGGGCTTTGGTAATATATGTATATATGTGTGTGTATGTAATTTTCTCCTTCGCTTCTTCTTTTTAAGTTTAAATCTTTTGACTATATTCACTGCCAAAATCCAGTCATTTATACACTTCAAATCATGGTTTAGAAATACAAAGCTACTCTAAGATGTATTATTAAACAGCTTTTAACTTTCCATTTATTGTGTTTGACTGTGTAAAGGTCCTCGTGATCTGCAGAAATCACATCTAAAGGTAAGAAAAAAAATACCACTAATTTTTGTGAACATACATGATCCAACAATATGGTGTAATGGGCAGGCTATAGATCCCGATCCAGGATTTGAGTTAAAGTCTTGTCTCTAACATCCTGGTTGTGTGACTCTGAGCAAGGATCTTATCTTCTTAATACTTTAGGCTATAAGTTGCAGAGAAGGCACCAATCTTCATAAGTAGATATTATTTACTCACCTGAGTCTGTTATACCAATGAGATCACAGGTCAAGAACCTATCCCTATAGAAAAAGGAATATATTTGAGAGCCTGCCAAATACTTCCAGTGATCTCAAGCTGTCCCCTGCCATACATGCCTATTATTTTTTTTTTTCAATAGCACTTCTGTCTGGAAATTTTAAAGGAAAGGGATGAATGTAAATGTGGATAATTTGCCATCTGCACCAGTGGAAGGCATAATCTTGCCAATGACCTCAGTATTCACTGAATATAAGTTCCATAAAGGAATAAAGTAGAAACACTTGGAAAATAGACAGTATGTTCTCCTTCTTTCACTTTCTAAAATTATTCAAGTTATTTGTGAACTGTTGAATATAATGGAGATACTTGGTCTTCTCTGAGGTTTTCATATATATATGAAGTTCATATATGAATAAACAATGTCTTTAGATTTGTATTTTGAAAATAAATTTGAAGACTCTAATAATCTTGATGTATACTAAAAAGAAATAAAATCTAGTCATATGTTTCTTTTCTGAATTTTTCCTATCCATGCTTAGTATTTATCATTCCTTCCTCACTACTGAAAACTATCAGTTTTAACAATACTGGTTCTAATTCTCATTTTCTGTTGCTAAAAATGACACAGCATCAATAAATTATGGCTTGCTACATTAATTTGGTGATGATCTTCAATCATGGATACATTTTAAAGATTTATGTAATTTGCAATAAAAAGAGAACCAGAATAGGTGCTTCAAAGTTACTCTTTTTAATTATATTCCTTGAGATTTATTGGTAAAATTCATTGGAGTTGTTGCATTTCCAGGACAACTGCCATCCTCTGACATTTCTTTCTTTCCACGTTCATTGTATTCGATAAAATGCTCCAAATTGTAATTCACAACATAACAAAGTATTATAAGCAGGATCTCACCAGGAATACTCCAAATCATTGTCATTTCCATGGTTGAATTGCATTAGAAGGAATAACAGGAGAGAGGAGACTCAGCTAATTCTCTCACCAATTCAATTCAATTAAACAAATGATATTAAGCACCTACTTTGTACTAAATATAGGTGCTATAGATATTAAGAAATAGGTGAAAAAAAACATGCACACAGATAAGAAAATACAGAATAATTTCAGAAGGAATAAGGGACACCAGAAAAAGACTTCAATGAGGAAGAGACAACCTGAATCTTGAAAGAAGTTAGAATTTGCTAAGGTAGAGATGAGGAAGAAGATCATTTCAAGCATGGAGGACAATTTGTGCAAAAGCAAGGAGTTTGAAGATGGCATGTTTAGTTCAAGGAATAACTAATAGACTAGTCCAGTTGGAATGTAGGATTCCTGAGGGGTTAATACGAAGGTATATGGGAGCCCACTCTGTGGAGGCTTTAAATGCTAGGTGAAAGAGTTTATATTTTTGTCCTGGGAGGCAACAGGAAGCTATTGAAGATTTTTAAGTAGGAGAGTAATATGGTAAAATTTATGAATGCTTTAGAAATGTTAATTTGTTGCTATTAATGTTAATGTTAGAGGATGTTTTTCAGAAAAGAGTGATTAGAATCAGAGGAACTGTTGTTTGTAAACAGGAAGCTATTGTAATAATAATTCAGGCAATAGATAATGAACACCAGAGCTAGGATATAATAGAATGAAGGAAATGAAATCAAGAGATGTAGAAGTAAAATTGTTAAGGCCTGGCAACTGCGTGAAAGAAGGGAAGTAAAAATGATGGCAAAGCCACGAAGTGGTTCCATTTTCAACAGAACTAAGGATGTTAGGAGAAATCAGTCTGGAGGAAATTTAAGAAGTGCTGTTTTATATATATTGAATTTTGAGGTGTAATTGGGACACATGGATGAAAGCATTGACCATGTTGTGATAGATAAAGGACTGGAGTTTAGCTTGTTTGTAGCACAAGCTACAAACTTGAAGTATACTTCTCTGGACAGTGTTTCTTTTTCTAAAACCATATTTTGTACTCATGTCCTCAGTATTTATTTACACACAAAAAGTCTTCTAAGAGCTTAAAAACGTATTTTCCCCTTCATCTTACAAGTGAGGCTTTTCCCAATTCCATGTTATCTCATAGTGAGTTTTTTTTTTTTTTCTGGTGTAATTATTTTATTATCTATACCTTCCTGGGTTGCTATATTTGTTTACTTGCACTTGTATTGCCAAGGGTGTTTGCAAAACAAATAACTTGCTTAGGTTTGGTTTCTTTGTAGGAATACTTTTAACACTTCTTTTAAAAAATTGAATTCCTATCTTTTTTTTTTCATTGATCATTAGGTTAAGGTTTACAGGATGTCATCTTTGGTTCTATCTTGAGCACCTTTTCTCTTTGAAACCTCCCTCTTTTGATTTCTAGTGGGTACAAAAAAGTCTTAATGTTATTTGAATTTCCTTTCCTACACATACATATATATATATATATATATATATATATATATATACACACACACACATATATATATACACACACACATATATACACACACATACATACACACACATATATATATATACACACATATATATACACACACATATATATACACACACATACATATATATATGGTTTTTTTTCCTTTGGTCAGTTTCAGTTTTTGTTATTTTGTCATTGAAATTTTTAAATTTCACTACTGTGTGTCTTGGAATTTGCAACAATAGGATTCATTCTGAAGGTGATGTACGCTTTTGGATGGGACTTTGTTTTCTGTTTTTAGAAATTTGGAATTGTTTTCTTGATTTATTTCTTGCATTATGGCATTCAAGTTTTTGTTTTAACTTGTTCTGGGATATCTATGATCCTTTTATTCTCTATGCATTTTGTCTTCAAGACCAATACATTTTGCTTGTGTAGAGATTATATTTTCTTTTAATTTCATTGCTTTTTGCTTTTTCCACATTGTTTTTCACTTCTGTAATTTTACAATAAAGAAGAATTGATTGAGACAGTAAAATATTATTTTTGTTATTAATATTTTAATTGTTGGTTTATCTAGTTGTTCTAAAGGTCTCTGGGTTCTCTTACTCTTTAGGTCTTTGGTAATTTCAATCCTTTTTCCTTATATTCCCTTATCACTCCTCCTTCTTTGATAATAGTTCCTCTAAGTTAGAAAATTCACTTTTCTCTAATCAGTTTCTGCTGCCCCCAAGAGATGTCTAGGGGAAAAAGGAGTAGAACTGGTTTTAGCTGAATGCCAGTCCCTTTTCTTCAAGCCTAATGGAGCCCTTCATGAATACTGGTGCCCTCTCTCACCTATCCTTTATTTAAATAAAGTGTTTTGGCATACCCTTTATTTGCAGGTGCCAGAAGTCATAATGCTTGTGTTTAAGAGGATTTTTAGAACTCCTCTGTCTCTTATGGAATATACTTTTTGTCTTGTGAGGGGAAAGGAACAATTTAAAGCTTGGAGATCTTGGGGGGCAAATATTTGAACTACATTTAAAAACGTTTTCAATACTATAACCAGTGCATGCTAGAAAGAGTAAAGAATGATTTCACCATGGTAGGACCCATTTCCATGGTTTCAAACTCCTTATTTGATTCTTCATTTATACAAAATCATAGAATTTCAGATTTGGGAATTCAATCTATACCAGAACATGAATTCTCTTGATTCCTACTAAGTAATCATCTAGTCTTTGCTTGAGGATCTTCAGAAGTTTTAGAATATTATTATAGTAAATAACTTGACACAGGACATTTTTATCACTTGGGAAGTGACTGAAAAAGTTATCATATATGAATGTAACAAAGTATTATTTCTGCCTAAGAGATGAGAAAGGAAGCAGTGACAAAGTCTCTCAATCTAGGAGAAAGCAACCATAGAAAGAATGACTATGTGACTAAGCAGTGGGAATACCTGAACCCCAGATTTCACAATGATGGGGGAACCCTGAAACTGTCCTCTGACTTTTGGAGGAATGCTTGAGAAATTCTCCTTGAACCCTCAAAGAGGCTCTCCCCTAAGAAAGACCTGCTCCAGGGAATCAAGATAAAGTGGTTTCATTCTGTTAGGTAGGACTAGTTGAGTCCAGGACCACTCCTATTTAGCCAGAGCTGAAGATCTAGATTTCTATCAACCTCTATTGAGATGAAAATTGGCTCCACCACTGCCAGTAAGCTGTCCCATTCTACTGGAAATCTAAGCCTAGGAGCAGTAAACTACTCAATTCAAAGATCTAGGTCTGATTTCAACTTAAACTGCCCCCAGACCCTAGCAAAGATAAGTTTCAAATTCCTTATAAAAAGGGCCACTTCTCTGCAGAGGGCCAAAGCAGGACAATGCCTTTTCAAGGAACCCCTCTCTTTCCTTGGCAAAACTGCCTGTGAGGACCCTCTGCCCACTGAGAAGGCATTCTTTTCTCAGTGTCAGCCTCCATTTCCCTAACAGGACCTTGCAGAGGGCCAAAGCAGGAATCATGCCAGGCCAAGGGACCTCCCTTAGCATATCTGTCTGTGAAGACTTTCTGCCCACTGAGAAGACATTCTCTTTTCAGTGTTAACCCCTCTTTATCTCTCTCACCTATTTCCCTAACAGGACTACACCCCCCTTTACCTATCTGTCGGGATTTCTCTGCTAGGAACTTTACCTTACCACTGAGGAAGTCAGTCTTCCTAGCTAACTTATCATTTCTAACAATAAACTTCTTTTTGCCAGTCTAACTGTTCGGGTTCATGAATTCCTTCATGAAGAACCTCTGCACCTACCAGAAGGGGTTCCCACAACTCTCTGCCCTGTGCCAAACCTCATCAAGAAGAGATTACAAGAGTTTCTGGAGCAAGTATCAAGTTCCGCTCAGACGTGAAATAGAAATAGAATGTGTCATAATAGAAATAAAAGAATAACCCAGGATATTTGGATGTTAATATAAAATCAATTCATTAAAAAAAGATTCACAAGCATAGTATGAAAAAGTGAAAGACCTAATGAGAAGGAGCTGCTTCTTTAGCAATGCCAAATTTATTTCTATTCTCAAGGAAGACCAAATTTGTTAAGGAGTACTGAAAGGTTGGAGACCAATATAGATTCCTGGAGTGGAAATCCACTCCAGGGTTTCCAGGAGAAAAGGACAATGATTTAATTATTATATGTTCCTGGAAGTCTTTATTATTACTATGTGCTCCTATGAGTCCTTTGTGTATTGTACATTTGCTTTATGGGGTATTTTATGCATTCGTTCTGTTCTCCATATGATATTATTAGCTTGAGTACTTGCATGAGAACTGGAGACCTTCTTTCTACATTCGTGGAAACAGCGTTGAGATATAGTCTCAGATTTTCTTAGAAAACTCCAAATATTGGTAAAATGAGCCAAAAATAAAAGTTCTCTTGACCTCCGATCCCTTAAATGTCTTCTCTCTCCTTCCTTTCACAGTTAAAGTAGAAAACATTGTTTACTCTTGTTGCATCTACTCACTCATTTCAAAACCATTTGCAATCTGGCTTCTGATTTTCTCCTTTAATTGAACCTGCTCTCTCCAAAGAGATATAATGATGTTTTAATTGCCAAACTTACCCAGGAGAATTTATCAATCTTTATTCTTATTGACCTCTCTGTTGTGTTTGACAGTACTGACACTTTCTCCTTTTGAATAATCTCTCTTCTCTGGATTTCATGGTCTTGTTTTCTTTTGGTTATCTTTTTATTCATTTGACTGCTTCTCAGTATCCTCAGTATCTCAATATCCATGTTTTTCCCCGCTAAATTTGAGTGTTATCCTAAAACTGTCCTAAGCCCTCTTTTCTTTTTTCTTTACATTCTCTTTCAAGGACCTCATCAGCCTCCAGGGGTTCAATTACTGTTCCTAAACATGACTTCAAGATCTCTCTATATATCTATATCTATCCCTAACTTAGCCATGACTGTAAATTAAGCATTTTGTATTAGATGTCCCATAGACACTTCAGGTACAACATGTGATCTCTCCCTTTAATCTATCTTTCTTCCTAACCTCTTAATTTATATTGAGGGCACTGATATCTTTTCAGTCTCTTGGATTTGCCACTCTACTATTCTCTCTCTCTCTCTTACTCTTCATATCTAATGATTTGTCAAGTTTTCTATCCTATTTATATATCTTTTTTTAGTCTTCAAAGAATTACTGTTTTCATTCATTCTTTAATTCCCTCTCATTAGCACCACTGTAAAAGCCTCCTGATTTCTCTTTTTGCCTTTTCTCTTTCTACAATATATCCTCCACAGGTTACAAAAACAATATTCTAACACTAATACATTATTGGTGGAACTGTTTACAGATCCAGGCATTCTGGAGAATAAACTTTAAACTATGCTCAAAAAAAATTATCGAACTCTGCATACCCTTTGATCCAGCAGTGTTTCTATTGGGCTTCAAAGAGACCTTCAAAGGAGGGAAAGGGACCCATGTGCAAAAATGTTTGTGGCAGCCTTTTTCGTAGTGGCAAGAAAATGGAAACTGAGTGGATGCTCATCAGTTGGAGAATGGCTGAATAAGTTGTGGTATATGAATGTTATGGAATATTATTATTCTATAAGAAACAATCAGGAGGATAATTTTAGAGAGGCCTGGAGAGACTTACATGAACTGATATGAAGTGAAATAAGCAGAACCAGGAGATCATTGTACATGGCAACATCAATATTATACAATGATCAATTTTGATGAACATGAGTCTTTCCAACAATGAGATGATTGATGCCAGTTCTAATGATCTTGTGATGAAAAGAGCCATCTATATCTAGAGAGAGGACTATGGGAACTAAATGTGGATTGCATTCTCACTTTTTTTGATGCTGTTTGCTTGCATTTTGTTTTCTTACTTATTTTCTTTCCTTTTTGATCTGATTTTTCTTGTTCAACAAAAGAATTGTATAAATATATTTATACACATTGGATTTAACATATATTTTAACATGTACACCAGGATTTTATTAACAAAGATATTAGAGTGGCTTGCCATTTTTCTTCTCCAGCTCATTTAAGAGATGAGGAAACTAAGAAAAACAGGGTTAAATGATTTGCCCAGGGTCACACAGTAAATAAGCCTGGATTTGAATTCAGGAAGATGTCTTTCCGACTTCAGACTTGACATTCTATCCACTGTTATATCTAGCGGTGTTCCAATCATTTTTATCTTTACCCTACTTGGACTCAACCTCTAGCTTTCTACCTTCTCTTCTAGATAACCTTAGTCCTGGGCTCCAGAAATAGGACATGAAGAAAATTTAAATGGACAAGATGTTCCTGAATCATTACTTCTCTAGACTCAAGGTAGGATATTTCCCATTTGCGGCAGTTATAAAATAAGTTAAGATTATCAGGCTTGAAACCAGGAAGACTCATCTTCCTGAGTTCAAATCCAGCTCCAGACTTTTTTTTTTAAGCTGTGTGACCCTAAGCAAGTCACTTAATCCTGTTTGCCTTAGTTTCCTTATTTGTAAAATGAGCTGGAGAAGGAAGTGGGCAATGTCTCCAGTATTTTTGCCAACAAAACCCAAATGGGGTCATGAACAGAGGGACACAATGAAAATGACTGAAAATTCTCTTTTTTCTCTTTTTCTCTCTCCCAAGGAAACATGTGCCTATTTCCTAAAATTTAGTTCTTTTATAGTTTCCTTTTTCTTTAAAGCCAGTTCTTATGATAGTCACTGCATTACTAATATGTCTTTGCTATTACTGAAACTCATTGGGAAGGGCAGTAAGAGAGGACTTTGGAAGAGAGAAAGAAAGATTTCTGGCTGTGGTATTTTAGTGGTTTTCACACAGGGGACTCGAGCTGAAAGAAAGGGAATTATTGATTTATCATCTTTTACATTTTCCCAAGAAGGTTGAAGGAAGAAGTAATATTTGTATCACTTCTAGGCAATGAATTAGTATATGAGTAGTCTGATTGAGAATAGAGGGAGGTTATACTAGAGGCAGAACCTTCAATATTTTCCTTTCCCTTTCCCCAGGCTTATTCTAGAGAAAAACATTTTTCAAAGAGAAAAGAGTCAGGGAATATCTGTGGGAAGGAGTAGTCTTGCCTTTATAAGGAGGGGGTAAGACACTGACAATACTATTGACCAGAAGAGCATAACAGTATACTTCATTGCTAATCTATCAAATAAGGTGATATGTTAGAATATGAATTAATGAATGAGAAAAATTAAACATTTATTATGGACCATGGAATTAAAATACAAATAGAAAAAGTGAGACAGACCCTGCTCACAAGGAGATCAAATGCTAGTTTGGGGCAAAACATTTTTTTTAAAAGGCCAATTACAGAGCAAATGGAAAGGTCTAGATGACTCTGGTGTGGCAGAAGCCAAAACCTCTTCTCCTAAGGTATATCTAAATCAGATGATAGCTCCATGATGGCTCTGGAAGATGTAGACGCAGGGCATATTGTAAGAACTGGTAATATTCCATAAATCTGGAAGGAATTGAGTTAATGACTCATATCATTAAATGAGTATGAGTATCCCAGTAGGCCAGGTTGGTAGAAGGAGCAAAGAGGGGGAAGACAAAGGGAAAAAAAAAGGGTTCTCCTGGTAGTGGTGAGTTTTCCTGCTGTCTGGAAAGCCAAGATAGATTCTGTAATAGTACAAGAGTACTGGAGTTTGGTTTAAATCCTACTTTTGGCGCTTATAAATTTATTGTCTCTATGACTGTGAATAAGTCACAGTTCCATTTGTCTCTCACTTCAACTATTTTTCTTAATGGAAAAATATTCCTAATTGTATCTTAAAGTTATCTGTTTATCTCTCTATCACTCCTCAAGGACATCTACTTTGCTTCTAGTTCTTTGCTAAAACATTCATTTGTCTATTTTTGGAGTATATGTTCATTTATTTCTTTCTTTGACCTCCTTGAGATTTATGCTAAGCAGTGGGGTCATTTTTTTTTAGCATAATTCCAAATTACTGTCCAAGAATAGTTGGATCAATTTACAACTCCACCAACTATGTATTAGTGTACTTGTCTTTCAGCCCTTCCAAAAGGCCCTTCAATATTAATCTATTCTTTGGCATCTTTGCCAGTTTCCTGAGTTTGAGGTAAAATCTTTGGGTTTTGATTTTCATTTCCCTTGTTATTAGTGATCTGGAGCATTTTTATGTGATTAGTGGTCATTTGAAAGTCTTCTTTTGAGAAGATTTTTTTCATCTCTTTCACTTTTCTCATTTGAGACCCTAGAATACAAATACATTCACAAAAGAAAGTACTCATTTAAACACAGAGCAAGGATTTTTCTAAATCCTAGTTCTGATTACTCATCTAATGTGAAAGTGATCCCAAATTCTTCAAGATTATGCCATTCAGGAGGGTACATGATCTGCTTGGTGCTATGGAATTAGAAAGACTTCAAGGAAGCACCTGGTGAAGGGCTGTATGCTTGCTGCTTAAGGACCAACCTTTCTCAGAAAGCTTTTAGCACCAGAAAGTTGGCCATTGGATGATTGATTTTTTTTTTTTTGGCTATTTAAATTTTGCAAATACTTTAAAAAAATGTGATCTGCATCATCTGAAAGGTAGATTCACACCAATAAAATAATGGATCCTTAAAAAGTGAAGTATATCTATAGCTCCCTGGACAGAGATTTTCTTTTAATAGTATTTGTTGAACTTAGTTCAAAAAAGTACTGTTAATGTAGTGCTCTGACATGGACTTCTTATATTGAAACTTTTTGTTACACTGTGGAGGAGATTTCGGCATGAAGTTACTTTTTATCTTGGCCCTATATAATGGATTCAGATACCAAAACTCCAAAATGGTTTTTAAATCAATCCCCATTATAATAACCTTATTAAATTTAGGGCCAGATTAAAATGGAAAGCAGTGTGGGACAGTGTTAGGAGTAATGAACTTGGAATTGTCAGGTCTGAGTTCAAATCTTAGTTTTTGTGCCTTTGGGAAAAATCTCTTTAGACTTCATTTTACTCATCTGAAAAATGGATGCTATATTAGATGATCTCTGAGTACTCTTGGAGCTCTAGAATAATGATCCTAGTCAGAATGAAATATTGCCAGAGTAAATGTATTTTTACTAGCATGACATAACCTTGGGAATTTGGTACATTTTCTTGAACAGTCATATCTATTAAATGCTTTTAGAGAGAGAAAGTTTGAGTTTTGACCTACATTTCTTTTCTATCTAATAGGGTGCAAAAATCACTACAATTGTTATTATGGTCTATAACCACAATAGGCCTTTATACTCCTAGGACAGACAATATTGCACAATAATCCATCCACAAAATTAACCAGTTCTGGAAATAGCAAGATGCTCTCCAGTTGGCCAATCAGTTCTTTCATTATTCCTCTGAAAGATAGTAATGATTATAGCATTTTTTCTCTGTCCTTTATGTTGAGAAAAGAAAGCAGACAAGCAATGGAACATCTTGTCTCTATATTTTCAGCAGCTTTGTCACATGATGTAGGAACTTTCCTCTTTTCATAAGCCTAATTATGATGTTGATTTTTTAAAAAGATAGATGCACATCCATGCCAACTTTTCTCTTGAAAAGGTATTCTACATTGTGATATAGCAATTGTTAAAAACAAAACAAAACAAACAAACAAAAAAACAACCTAGTGTGAAAGGAGATGACAGAGGGCTGTGCTATGTCTGAAGCATCCTTCTTTATTCATCTCTTAGAGATACTTTGGTAACCACAAAGTATGAAATGACCTTTCATGTGGAATATTTAATAACACACCAAAATTGTTATTTTGCCAGTAGTGTTGCTGCTTTCATGGAATAAGGACAAACAAGGAGGAAATGCCTTTGAATGTAAGTCCAAGCAGATAATGTTCAGTTCTTCCATGCAGTCTATAATAGTACCTGACACCATGTTTTTGCTTAATAAACACAAAAGAAGTATGCATCCAGCGCTCTCCAAGAGATTTTTAGAGCTGAGGTTTATTCAGGACGGATCTTTGAAGGTTCCATAGCCTAAAGCATAGAATGGCCTTTCTAACCTGAAATCAAACTGAAAGCTACTGGTCTGCTATTTATTTACTATACCCTCCAACCAACATCTAAAGCCCTGACATCCTGACCTCTCCAATGACCTTTTGAAGCAAATGGTTAATACAAGACACAGATGGAACTAGAATCAGAAGTCAGGTCTTCCACTTTGGCTTCTTTTTTTTAAATGTCTTTCATAGTGAATAAACTATTTATTTAGTTTGTATGTGGAAAAGCTAAAAACAAAGAGATAAATCTGTTTAAAAGACATACAAAATTAGTGTAGTGATTTATTGTCAAAAGAGATCGGGGCTTATTACAAGAAAATATTCTTTTTTTTTTTTTTTCTCTTCACAGAGAGTAAAAGAGAATGGATCTTGAGAGGTATCTTTTTAGGTAGAAAGAAGGTTGTGAACTCAGCCATACTGCCTACACTAGAGGAAGAGATCATAACCATTTTGCTTTTTATAAGCAAAAATAAAAAATGCAGCATGGTAGAAGAACTAGGGTAGGGCCTAAGGCAATCATTTCTGCCTCTGACTTCTACATGCAGCAGACTTGTGAAAAATGTTATAGCTGAGTGAACCTTAAAAATAGACCCGGTGATGGTGATGGATTGTGGCCCTTGAAGAGTTTAATTGTCAAATTGACATTTATCAAAAGCTTTAGTGCATTTAAAAGATAAATTGTGCAAGTTTGGTTCAGATCAAAGGGCCCCCTGTTCCTTTTCATTCATGAGCAGAGGCAAGCTTTAGTGTTGCTAAGTACATGGCAAGTCATGTGAAAAATGAGTTCTCTCCATCCTTGGCCCCTATCAGAATTCCACTGGTGACAGATAATCAGAAATTTAAATGTTACCCTTGTCTTCAGAAAGTTCTTAAAATAATGGAGGAGGCATGAGACCATTTGTATTTGAAAGGAAAGCTAAATAATTTAGCATTGGAGAACAGGAATCACAGCTCTGGGAAGATAAATAATGAAATCCCAGCCCAGTAGACTTTTGGAGTTGCCCCTCTAATTACAGATCAATTACTTCCCAGTTGTTTGCAACCTTATCAAAGAATGGTAATTTTACTGAGAGAAAGAGTAATAAGATGACTTTTCATTATTACAGTAGATTTGTTGAAACAGTTCTAACACTCAGATTAGAAAAAGCTTTCCCAAGAGGTAATATGATCTATATGCATATAGGGAGAATTTTAAGAGCTGAAAACTTGAGTCTAGACATTATCTTAAAAATACTTCCTTCTATTAGGTGTTATCCTAAATGTGTCCTTGCTACAGTGAAGTAGAAAAAACTGACCACCTGAAACCTGACTAAATAAAAACAGCTCTTTACCTCCCACAAATCATATGCTAGAAACCAAAACAAAAGTCTGGATATCATAGTATAGGAGCAAGAGTTGAATTTCAATTTATTGCCAGATCTGGAAAGTTTTAATGGAATAATCATCAAGATATGGTGGTAAATAAATAGCAATTTGCTCAGTATTAAATCTTAAAGGAGTATTATAGCTACTTCAAGCTGGACATCCATGATATCATTTTATGTCTGTCTCTCCTAGAAGATTGAGAATATAGGAATGAAGGAGGGTGATGGATACTGTAGTATGGGGATGGAAGGGAATCAGAGAAATATGGCTGGAAAAAATGTTGTATGAATTCCTAGATATTCAGGGAACTTTATGAAGTTGGATGAATTATTGCTTAGAGTCTTTGGCTTCACATTAAATACAATGGGTGTGGAACCCAGAAACAGGAGCTTTCAAGACACTAATTTGTTATTCCATTAGCTCTTTTAGATTTGTTTTCCCATTCCCACTTTTTCCACTGCCTACTGCCCAAAGTATCAGTTCTCCCACATCCCTAGGTTTTTAGAGAAAGCAATTCTGCTTGTGGTAGAAATAATTCAAACCAGGCATGAATGGACATACTTAGAGAAAGACAAGAACTCCACTCTGCTCTCATTGTTTAAAAAAAAAAAAAAAAAAGTGATCCTATTCATTTTTTGCTTTTAAATCCCCGGTACTAAATGGTGTCCAGTATTTACTATCATAGTTACTCAACAAATGCTTGCTAAGTATAATTGAATCCCAAAGAATTTGGGCCTCCATAGAATAAATCTTTTAATAATTGGGAGCCAGCTACATGAAGAAATGGGCATGTTCCACATCAGAGTATGTGTCGGAGTTATAAACTTATCAGACAATAGGAAATAACGAACCTCAAGGACATAGTGAGACATAGTTATGTACTAGTGAGATTCAACAAGCATTTATGAAACATTTACTATGTTATAAAGGACATGGAAGAGGGCCCCATTGGGATTCGAGGTCATTTATAAAATACTTGGATTAGAGTATAAACTTAAAATAATTTTGATGATGTTATTGAGATTAAGGTAACCTCAGAATCAGGAATATCTATGTTCAATTCCTGTCTCAAACATATACTAGTTATGTGACCCATTGAAAGTCACTTAACCTCTCAGAACAAATAACAATCTGCAGAAGTAGAAGAATTTTCTTTATTGAGAGAGAACACTACACTTGAAGCTAAGATTCTATCCTGATCAAATCCCATGTCTTGTCCAGCTTCCCAATCCTCAGAAAAAAAGGATTGATACTGCTAATTTAGAAATTAAATTTTCTAGGGTGTAAGATCACAATAATGACTTTCTATATCAATTAAGAAGGGGTGAAGGCTAAATATAATACCAAGGAAATCGGTATATCAATAAATCTCAATGTAGTTCAAGCTTGAGACTTCTACCAGACAGCTTGCCAGCAATATATGAGAATCTCAGTTTACTGAACCAATATGTCCTGTCTATGGATGACTGATGAGAATAGAGAGCAACAAGGGAGTATGAGAAGTAGTGAAAGCTAACAAGCAAGATATAGTATTGCTAAAGGATACAAATTCCAGCCTTATTCCCGTTTCCTTCTGATGGGAAAATAGCCCTGTGGAATAGAATAATTTGCTGCAAAATAATTTGTCTGTAGTGTTGAATTTATAGTTGTTAATGTTGAATTTTAAGAAATTTCTATTGCAAGAAGCAGATCCAATTTAGTAAATACAAAACAATATAAATTGTAAAACAAAAAAAAACAATCTAAACTTTGGATATGAATAAATGATTTCTCTAAATATATATATTTTTTACTTTAATTATGACAAGAGAGCCATCAGAACCCACTGTCCATCAGTTAATACCAATGGCTACCTACCCATGACAATTTTTCTTTACATGCAAGAAATACAACTTTCAAACTTCTGATTGATATATAAAGCCTTCTTGGGCCAATGAGAAGGTTTCTTACCAGCTGAAAAGATCTTTCTTTACCTGTGAGTCCAAAGTTTTCATGGCCAAAGTGATAGGAACTAGATAGTGCAATTTCTGATGTTATTGCATCTGATTTGGGGGATCAGTAACAGTTCAAGACAGTACTCTGTTGCATAGTTCCAACTTTTGCCATTATTTCAACAGTAAAAAGCCTTTAAGATGGTAGAATTTGTGTCCTCTGGAATCATTGTCTTATTTGTTTACTTTTTAAAAATTTCTCATCTTCCTCACTTGTGACCTACTCTCACCAATCATCCATAGACGAAGAATACTAGTTCAGTAAAGGAAAGTTCACAGACACTGCTGCTACACTATGTGATAGACGTCCCAAATTTCAGCTATAGTGTGATTTCCTGATTGTAAAATGTAGCCATTATCCTTTCTTTCTTCTTCTTCTTCTTTTTTTTTTATTATAGCTTTTTATTTACAAGATATATGGGTAATTTTTCAGCATTGACAATTGCAAAATCTTCTGTTCCAATTTTTCCCCTCTTTCCCCCAACCACTCCCCCAGATGTCAGGTAGATCAATACATGTTAAATATGTTAAATACAATATATTTATACATATCGATATAGTTATTTTGCTGCACAAGAAGAATCAGACTTTGAAATATAAATGTGACTCTAGAGTTGTCTGTGCCTCAATTTCTTTACTTATAAAAAAAGAGTCTTGTATTCAGTGGCTTTGAGATCTCTTAAATCTTTAAATCAGTGATTCTATCCTGATCAAATCCCATGTCTTGTCCAGCTTTCCAAAATTAACCTGTGAAGGCAATCAAAAATGCAGGCAGACAAAAATATAGGGATTGGGAATTCTATGTAATGGTTCATAGTCATCTCCCAGAGTTGTTTCGCTGGGTGTAGCTGGTTCAATTCATTACTGCTCTATTGGAACTGATTTGGTTCATCTCATTGCTGAAGAGAGCCACGTCCATCAGAATTGATCATCATATAGTATTGTTGTTGAAGTATATAATGATCTGCTCATTTCACTCAGCATCAGTTCATGTAAATCTCTCCATCCCTTTCTGAAATCATCCTGCTGGTCGTTTCTTACAGAACAGTAATATTCCATAACATCATATACCACAATTTATTCAGCCATTCTCCAATTGAGTTTCCAGTTTCTGGCCACTACAAGAGGGCTGCCACAAACATTCTTGCACATACAGGTCCCTTTCCCTTCTTTATGATCTCTTTGGGGTATAAGCTCAGTAGAAACACTGCTGGATCAAAGAGTATCCACAGTGTGACAACTTTTTGAGCATATTCCAAATTGCTCTCCAGAATGGCTGGATGTATTCACAATTCCACCAACAATGTATCAGTGTCCCAGTTTTCCCACATCCCCTCCAACATTCAGCATTATCTTTTCCTGTCATACTAGCCAATCTGACAGGCATCAATCACCCTTTCTTTAAAAATGTTATTATTGTGACCTTGACAAACATTAATAATCCCTCCTGGATTTTCTTAATGTAAATCATGATACAGGCAATATTTTGAGTATGGAATGTTGGGGTTTAATGGGATGCTTCTACAGTAGAACAGTTATTAAATCTGATATGTTATTGGATTAGGGCCTATGTCAATCGAGCTGTCTATGAAAGTGAGATTGCCTTCAGGATTACTGCTCTGAAGCTTTCAAGAAAAGTGAAATTTAAGATTGGGAAAGAGGAACTTCATCTTTAGTTAACTAGTTCACTAAGACTGGAAGGAGGAACTTGTGGCTAAGCTATCAGTTAACCCTTATTTTCCAGATACAAGAAAGGAAAACTTAACCTTACAAGATTATATTATTTAAGTATGTTGTTGTTTAGTTGTTTTTAGTTTTATCCATCTATATAATCCCTTTTGGAGTTTTCTTCACAAAAACACTGAAGTGGTTTGCTCTTTTCCAGCTCGTTTTACAGATTGAGGAACTGAAGCAAATAGGGTTAAGTTGCCCAGGGTCACACAACTAGAGAATACCTGAGAGAAGCCATATTTGAATTCAGGACAATGAATCTATCTGATTTCAAGCCTACTAGCTTTATCCTCTTAGTTGCCCTCTATTTAACTTATAATTAATTTTTATTTCAAGAAAAAAAGGAGAACTTAGTAATCAGTAAACTAGGAGTCAAAACCCCTTTCTTCAGTTAACAGAAAAGGGAACTTAGTATTTAAAAAATAGTAATATATGATTAATTTATTCCTATAGATATGTCTTATTTTAAATTATTTATCACTAAGTGATAAAGTCTTATTGATCTGCAACCTAGGTTTAAGAGAATATCTGTTATTTTGGCTTAGCTGTTAGGGCTCTATTTTCCTAAAGAAGAGAGTTTAATTCTACAATCAAAATAAAATCAAAGTAATCAATACTGATTTAAAGGTTATTTCTTTCCACTCCAGCAATTGTCATGTTCATTTTGTCATCACTTTGCCAATCTGGAGGATATGAGGCAGATTTGAGAGTTGTTTTTATTTATGTTTTCTCTTATTAGTAGTAATTTGAGGCATTTTAGTTTATAACTGATATTTCTTCTTTTGAAAACTACCAATGAGTATATTTGACTATTGAGGAATGAACAACTCTTATTATTATCTATTTGAATTGATTACCTATATTTCTTAGATATTAAATCTTGACCAGATAAATCAATTACAAAGATTCCCCCGCCCAGTTAACTGTTTTCTATATATTTTGAAAAATATACTCTCAAATATTTGATATATTCTATAGTTATTTTTGAGTGGAATTTCTCTTTTAAAAAAATCTCCTCCTTGCAAAAAAAAAAAAAAAAATCTAATGAATTTTGTTGAAATATAAAGAGTGACAGATAGTTTTCATGGTTTTATTTTATATCCTGCTACTTTGCTGAAGTTATTGTTTGATTAATATTTTAGTTGAATTCCTAAGGTTCTCTAAGTAATACATTATATAATCTCCAGAAAAATGATGTTTCTTCCATGACTTCTTAGTTCAATTTTCTTTTCTTATTATTATAGCTAGCATTTCTAGTACTATATCAAATAAATGGTGATAACAATAGACAGTTTTATTTTATCCTTGATTTTACTGAAAAGGTATATAGCAAGGTATATAGCATAACTTCCTCATAAGCTTTAGAAATATGCTATTAAAAATATTAAAGAATGACACTTTTTCCTATGCTTTTTCATAAACATAAATATTATGTTTTAGCAAAGACTTTTTCTGCTTCTATTGAGATGATCATGTGATTTTTAGTGTTTTTCCCCTAAATTTGGTTTATTATGTTTATAATTTTCCTAATATTGAACCAAGACTGCATTCTTGGTACAAATCCAACCTGAACTATAATTTTAAAAAATCTTTCATGGTATCCTTCTTTGTTAATATTTTATTTAATGTTTTCTCGGTGATATTCAGTAGACAACCAACCTAAAAAGGGTAAGAGACTTTTAATTTTCCCTCGATAAAAAGAATAAGGTGATAGGAAAAAGAAATAGGCATGGTACTGATGCTGATAGTAAGAACTGTGGGGTAGCATTCATCAGGTTCTGCTTCTATAGCACCATCAGTATGTCATTCTCTTTGACTTACATTCAGCTCAGATCATACAAAGAAATACTAGAATACTTTCCTCATTTTCCATAAATTTGCAGTTGAAGGCACTTGAGTGTAGAATCTATAGCAGATCTGAACACCATTTCCCCACTATCAAAGCTTTGCTCTCTCCTTTCTAGTCATGATTTTCACCATGGAGCTTCTAGATCTTTTCATGTTCTCAGCTCAGTATGCTTTCTCATTTCTTACTTCTCAAAAGGTTTCACTTCTTCTCTTCCTTTGTGGTGAAAGAGACTGTGATGGATAGATGATAAATCAATGGATAAATAGAGCATTTATCAAATACTTCCTTTGAAGTAGGCCCTTTGATAAGGAATAGAAGTAAAAACAAACATTAAAAAGATAATTTTTTCCCTCAAGTAATTTAATAGGTGGATACAATCTGAAAAAGAGAGCTGGAAACTGGGAATTCAAGGGGGTGCAACCAAATTAGGGTCAATGTGGAAGGAGGAAGGTGAATTAGGGACATGGATGGATTAGAGTCTTCATGGTATAGTGGTCTTAGAAAAAAAATCAAACAAAGAAGGGGCTGCAGGGGCAGAAGCATGTTAAAGGTAAAAAGATTATAGATGCATAGATGGAATAGACTATGAAAGAAGTTAGAGAGTTGGGAGAGAAGAGACTGTTAGAACTGGTTATGCCTCCAGAGGCTTGAGTAAGAGAAACAGGGAAATTTATATCTACCACCAGACATTAATCTCCTACATTCTAGGATGTAATGAGTTTGGGTTTATTTTGTGATGTGTGCATGGTAATGGAGAGATTGGACCAGCTTAGGTGGCCTCTGAGAGTCCCCTCTCATTTTAAATCTATGTGTCTCTGATTCTATGACAATGGAGTAGAGGAATAGAGTTAGTTGAATTACCCATGTTGAAAATATTTAATATGGACAAAGCTTTGAATAGTTTAGTTTCACATATTCAAACATTTATGTTTACAGAAGTAAGGGAGGTATGAGGAAAACTGATCAGCTTGCCCTGAACTTCGTGCTCCAGAATGTTAGAACAATAACAAAAAATACCTTGATGAAATCAGAGTGGTAAATTTGGGGGAGTAAAATGAGAAAAAATACCATTTCACATTACATTAATTCAACCTACAGAATCTGTTTCCATGGAAAGTCATTTATGTAATACCATATTTGGATTTTTATAAGAGATTTTTCTAACTAGTTAGATATTTTATAGCCTATTTAAGTTGAGATAATGTGAGAATATACAAATCTTGTGCTCTGGCTTATAAATCAGACTTGGAAGTAAGTAGCTTGTTTCCCTGCATAACTTGGGCCATATTTGCCAAGAGAATTATTGTCCTTCAATTCTTTGCAAGCAGGGGGTGTAAACATTTGTTGGAAGGGGGTAAAATTTTTGTTTTAGAAAGTTCTATTCACTCAGAACTGAAATTCACTCATTTGAAGCAGCCCTTTTCACATCCTCCTGTTGTAACTCAAAGCAGTTAAGTCTCATATACTTGAAATGTGAGGACCAGGGGAAGTGGATAGGTTTCCATTATCCAATATTTCTATTTTAAAATACTGTGGTGTAAACTCTGCTGGGGAATAGCAGTTGCTTCAAATTGCTGCTATTTTGATTAAACTGCTAGAAGCTTTACCATAAAATACACTTGAGGTTTGTTCTGTATTTGTAGTGTCCTATTATCAGTCTAGAAGGGAAAAGAAAATATATGGGGGAATGTGTGGTAGAAACACAGGGCTCCTCCCCCAATCCAGCTGCAGGGAAAACAGCTGGTGAGTCAATTCTAATTGCCTCAGTCATACTGCTGTGGCATTTACAGACTAATGAGAAGGCTGCTGGTATATTTAACTTCTGGACTGAACACTGAACTTGCCCAAACTTGACTTATAGAGAGGTGGAGTAGAGAGAGTGACTCAAAGGGAGAGGGAAAACTGCAAGGGTGAGAAAGAAGCTGGTGAAAACTTTGAGGAATCTGATAGTTACACATAGCTAAGATGTTTGGTTCTGATCTGCACATAGTCTACAAATCTTTGATACACTACCACTATTCCGGCAGTATGTCTTCAAAAATAAATCAACACCCCTATCAAAAACTCACCATCCTGTGAATTCATTAAGTTGTTCAAAGATCTCCACCAAACAATCAAAATTTAAGAAATAATTATGATGCTTGTATGTGAACAAATTCATACTGAATTATAATATCTGAGTATCTGAGTTTATTCCCAATTTCCTGTCCTAGAGAAGAGCACCCAGTGATAGCATCTGATGTAGAGTAACACCATAAACCCTAAATCTGGTTCAAGGATTTAGAATTATCCCTAATGGATCGCATTTCTCTGTTCATTTAAAAGCAAATCTCTTACAGGATGACAAATGTTTGCCTTTGTACAAATTCTCATTCTCCCATACATGAAGTGTACTTTCTCTTTCCCTTTCAGAACCCCATGCCTCCTTCAAAACTCAGATCACTCCCCAAATAATGGTTTGCCTTTTATAAGAGAGTTGTTCCCAATATCTTTGACCCTGTCCTTATGATTATAGCAAGGTTGGAAGCATTTCTAATATTTCAAAGGATAAAGTAGAAGCTCCATGTTCTTATTTGGGAGGTAAGAGAAATTTCTTCATGAAAACATTTATAAGTATAAAAAAATCTAGTATTTTCCTTATGATGGTTTGGAATTTGCTTTTATTAGATTATAGAAAAATGAACTTGTTTTCTTTTCTGCTTCTCTGGGGAAGGTTGGATATAAATTTACCCATGCCCACTTAAAAAAAAAAACTGCTAAAGTTAGACTGGTGATAAAAACAAGACACATTTTTGTACTGAATATGAATGTGGGAGAGAAGATATTTTTAACTTCTGGAGACTCAAAATAATAATAGTAGTAATAGTAGTAGTAGTAGTAGTAGTAGTAGTAGTAGTAGTAGTCGTCGTAATAACTGGCATGTGCTATAGTCTGGGAATTGCTAAAGGATGATTAATCCTGAGACTTGCTTTTGAACTCCATGATAGATGTAGATAGACTAATACTTTAAATCAAACAGAATTAAGGGAGTTTTTCCCCCCTTTTATAATATATGTCTGACTTTTTCCTTTTATAGCAAGTTTTTATAATCAAGAAGTTTTACAAGTACAATACTAAATCTATTAAATACTTTAATGCTGATCGATACTGGAACATGTCTGGGTTACTACAATAAAAAAAGTATGAACATCTTACAATTCTAACCTGTATTTGTAGTCAAAATATAACATAGGGATGATATCCTTCTAAAAGGGAAACAATTAGACAAAGTAATAAGACAAAAATGTAAAAAGTTTTCTAAATAAATGGAATAGTAAATTTTGAGAAAGCAACAGAATTAGACTGTTTTCTCTAAAAATTATATACAGAGTTTGATTGGCTTCTGAATTTATCCAGTATGAGAATTTAGATTTTGAGAATGTTTTAGCAATAAGTTCTCAAAATTGGATTAATTTACATATAAATTATATTGATCTGCTTGAGAATGTCAAATGAAATAAGAGTTTATTTTATGCTTAGATCTTCATGAAATGGTACATAAAGTGAAATGCCCTGAAGTTTCAAAACTGGAGAACCAAATTTAAGTGATTGTACTAAATCATATGAAATCAGACTTATCTAGGAATCTGTAGATATGGAACCAGAGAAACAGAACTCTCTTCAGAGCTGTCTTGAGAATAAAGCCCAAGAAAAGGTATCTAGGGACCAGATAATTACATGAGACATCTGGGACTCAAAATGTGCTGATTAAATGGATATTGAGAATCGGTTACTAGGATACAAGAAGACAAGGTTACTTAACATTGGTGATGATTACTGTATTGTTTTGCATGGTTTATATTTGAGTGTTCTTGGTTACCTTGGGTGTATATATATATATATATATATATATCTTCCTTCTTTAAATTAGCCTATTGTAAGCTAAGTAGTTTTATTTATAATATGAATGATTATGAATTTTTGAAAAACCTTATTATATTGTTTGAACCCAGTTCTTTGTGGTTAAGAAAGTGGACCGTCTCTATGTGCTATTTAGAGATCCTTAATAAAGGGCATATGTTATGCTGACCAGAAACTCAGATCCAAAGATTGATACAAGTAATTTTCTCTAAGGTCCCTTACCAGGTCCTTCTAACTACTCCCACAATCACCAAAACTTGTGAGTTTGTATTCCTAGATCATCTGGAAAAAGCTCTTCCTCCTGAGTGAATGACAGTATACTGCAGGGACCTCAAGGTTTATTTCATATGGACTCAGAAGCAGCTGACACCAGACAAGACAGCTGTTCCAAGATTCCAGATGAGGACTGAATATTTTGTTCTAGTTTTGTTTTGTTTTCCCCCCCTCTTTTCTTCCTTTTTGTTATATACCCAACCAGCAAGGCAAGTATGTGTTGGCATTTTTTTCTAACTACATTTTTGGTCCCCCCCCCTTTTTTTTTTTTTGCAAGCAAGAACTATTCACCTCAAGATCTTGTCCAGGCTCAATTGGCCTCTCATGGCATCTTGGCTTATACCTACCTCTCCTTAATTGGCTGGAAGGTAGGGTTTCTTTCAGACCTCCTTCCTTTGGCCAAAAGGGGAAAATGATATTACAAGATATTCTGTTTTCCAGAGCTAAGGCCCAGCCAAAAATAATCTTTTGCACTTGCCCTCTGAATGAACACTGCTGCTATTAAACCACAGAACTGACAGTCCCTGAACTTAGGCAAGCACCAACAAACAGATCAAGACCTGAAGCCCTGCTCTGAATGGACTTTTTGTCACTAGACAACCTTGCCTCCCTGTTGCTGGTGTGCCTCGTTGCTGCTTTAAGACATCGTCTGACATCTTTGTCTAGCTTCAAGTATATAAATCAAGGCTCAGCCCCACTACTTTGGGTCATCCCACTAGAGCCAGCTCCCTGGCACATGTGTCTAATCTACTTTCTTCCTTCTAAACGGTTTCCCTCACTTTGAAATTAAACTTCTGTTTGATTTCTGACTCTGTTGTCTCAAGCCTGTTTCATTTGGCTCTGGACACCCCCAGGTTAGAGGGAAATTCAGTCTAGGTGACATAACTATTTTCATTTATTAATATTATAAGTTTTACCAAGCACTTTGCTTACAACTTTTCCTCTATTGTCTCCATTTTATAGGTGAGGGAAGGGAATAAGCATTTATTAATTATCTAATACCAGGCACTATGCTAAGCACTTTTTATTTCATTTGATTCTTTTAACATTTCTTAAATGTGGATTTTATTGTCCCCATTTTACAGATGAGGAAACAGGCAAATAGAGGTCAAGTGAATTGCTCAGGTTCAAACAACTTTAGATCATATTTAAGATTCTGTTTGCACACATATTTATGTTCACTTCTAGCACAGTCTTTTGGTGGTAAGGTGGAACAAAAGAAAGTTTGTGCTCTTATTCTGCATACTAGCCAGGTTCAGAGACGAGTCTTTTTTTTTTTTTTTCTAGTCCCTTCTAGTTCTCTCCTTCCTTTAGGTAAAAAGGGTGTAGAGTTTAGCCTCCTGAACCTGAACTCACACCCTTAACAGCTCTGTGGCTCCAACAATGTCTTTCTTCTTGGGGAAATCTAAGTGAGACTTTAATTTAAATCATAAGGTTTTGCTTATTGAGAGTTATAGGATCATTTACAAAAACTAAGCTGTAGCTCCATAGCACTCAAGGGAGTTCTTTTATCCTCCAAACAATTCTTTCTGTGAAATATAGGAAATATCTCAGGGCTGCCCTCCCTAAACACATTCTAACCCAAGGATAGGTTCACAGACAATAAAGAGAAGCTCATATATAAAAGGCAAACCAGGCTTCCAAAAATACCATTACTAAGGATGATGGGGGCGAGGGAAGGAAAGTAGGGAACTTGGATTTTTGTCCAGTGCCTTCCAAATAGATGGAATGGAGGAAAGAGCAGTCTACTGCAGCCTGGGTTCCACAATTTGGGAGCATTTACCAATCTTAGGGTTCCCCTGCTTGGTAACTTGGAAACTGTTATTTCTACCTTCTGTAGTGGAAGCTTCTTTGCTTTATGGACACTATTGCATTACCTTCTTGTCACAATCTCTCTGAGCAACTTCCTTTGCTCTGCTTTTATTGCCCTAAAGACAAGTGCATGATGTCTTAGACCTACTCAGGCTCTAGCTATTGCAAGATCTGTATTATACTCCTAAATCTTCCCAAATCATTTCATCTGTCTCCTTCTAATCTAAGGGAAAGGGTGGAAATGAACCACACTTTTCTCAGGATACTTTGCCATTCTTCACAATATCTGTTCTTTGGGGCCTTTAGAAGTTGCCCCAAAGCAATTGAGGTATACTAGAAATCTCTATCTGGCTTAAAATTTTTCAGTAGGATATTTCTTTAAACTATAATGCTGACTTTTTCATTTTAAGTTGTACTAAATTAAAATAGACTGATTTTGCTTATCAATGTAAGATACTGTTTAAAAATTCATGATCCTATTCATGCATTTAAAGCACAGTTGCTTATTTGGGCTTTTTTGGTATTAATTTAGGTGGCCATCTTGCTTTAACTACATCTTGATTATAATAGCATGTTAGCATTATTGTAAAGAGTTCTTTGTTCAATGATCCTTTGGTTACTAATATCAAATAAAGCATAAAACAGGCATATGGTCTACAAAGGTGTTCAGCATAGAGTCCATAATGAAGAATGGTATTCTATAAATGGTAAGCCCTCCAGATGATCCAGTTTTCACATGACATTGTGCTGATTGCATCACATCATAGAACACCACAAAGATTCATAATCACTCAGAAGAGTATGGCTTAATTCTCCACAAAGGAAAAAAAAAGGGACAAAACATGTATGTTGTTCAGACCATGATATGAAGTAGGATAAACAACTCTTAGAGATCATCATAGGGTACCTATATATGGAGCAAAAACCAACAATGAACAGCAACCTTGTCCTACAAGTAAGGGGCACGTTAGATTACCTCTGGGAAATCATACAATTCTTTGAATGACTCCCAAGTTTTTCTCTCAAAGGCTGCTCTTGTTTTTTTTTTGTTTTTTTTTTTTTTACATCAAAACACTTCTATTACTGTTGTATGTCAATGAATCATGGAATATCTCCATGTGTGACAAATTGAAGTTGAGGTTCACTCAAAGAGCCTAATCCAATAAAAGATTAAGTATAGTAAGCAGTATAAAGGATGAAAAATCTACAACCATTAAAAAAAAAAAAAAAGATGGACCAGTCCTATAGGAAGAATGAAGGATAAATAAGACAATTTGCATATTCCTCTTGATTGATTGTAGCCCTAAGTCCACCCCAGTCCAAACCTGCCCCCATCTAAAATCTTACAGAAATAATGAATTGTGGGTCTCACTAGAACAATGAGCAGATCAGCATATTCTGTAATTATATCACCATGTTACCATGTGATAGACATCATCCAATAAGAAAACAGCACTTATAGGATGCAGAATAGGACACTGGACTGCAAACCTCAACTAATCTTTCCCCCACATGGCTCCTTTATGATTCCCCCTCTTTGCTGTCTTTGGGTGAGCCTGTGCTAGTTATAATATCATTACCATACATATTCCTAAGTGAGCTTTTCTGTATGCATTCTGGATAACTTTATGCACAATTCCACCAAGTCTTTAGGACCTCCCTATGCTAGCAAACGCCTCTTATAACCTCAAAATATACATATCTTGTGAAGTAGTCAGCATCATTTACTCTATAAGAATCCTTGTCTTTGGTGGGCTGCTGTCTCCTTCAAGGAATTTGCTCTGCCCACAGAGTATATAGATATCATTAAAATGCTTATACTTGGGTTAAAAATTGTCTGAGTCTGCATTTTTTCTATATATTACTGACAAAATCCATCAGCAAGAGAAAGAGAAATTCCATTTAAAATAACTGTAGACAAAGTAAAATATTTGGGCGTCTACTGGCCAAGACAAACCCAAGAATTATATGAACAAAATTACAAAACACTTCTCACACAAATAAAATCAGATCTAAAAAATATCAATTGCTCATGAATAGGCTGAGCTAATATAATATAAATTTCACTTCTGCCTAAATTGGTCTACTTGTTCAGTGCCATACCAATGAAACTGCCAAAAAATTATTTCATAGAACTAAAAAAAATAACAAAATTCATCTGAAAGAACAAAAGGTCAAGAATATCAAGGGAATTAATGAAAAAAAGTACAAAGGATGGTGGCTTAGCAGTACCAAATCTAAAACTATAAGGCGGCAGTCATCAAAACCATTTGGTACTGGCTAAGAAATAGAGTAGTGGATCAGTGGAATAAATTATATACACAGGACACAATAATCAAGGCCTATATTAATCTAGTATTTGATAAACATCTAAATTCCAGCTTAAAGAATAGTAACTTATTATTTGACAAAAATTGGTGGGAAATCTGGAAAATAATATGTCAGAAACTTGGCATAGACCTACATCTCACACCCCATATCAGAATAAGGTCAGAATGGGTATATGATTTGGCCTTAAAGGATGATACCATAAACAAATTGGAAAGGAATGATTTAATCTTAGAGAATGATGAATTTCTGGGGGCGGGGGGAGAGAAAAAGTAAAAAGAAGTCTTTGAATATAGAATGCTGTTGAATATAGATTGTATTTCTGTCCTCATCTGCAACAATTAGTCAGTTGTCCAATCTTGTAATTTCTACCTCTGCAATCTTTCTTGCATCTGAGCCCTTAATTAGTTTAATCTCACTCCCCTAGAATATTGTAATAGTTTTCTAAATAGTTCCCCTGCCTCCCAGGTCATCCTACATGTTGCTGACTCTCTAACCATATGACTTCCCTAATCAACAGATTTCTCTAAAGGATCAAATATAAATTCCTCTGTTTGGTTTGTAAAGCCCTCCACACCTATGTTTCTAGATTCATTGGACTAGATTCATTCTCTCTCTCATACTTTTCTATTCAGCCAGGCCACTCTGTTCCTCATGTACAATAATAGCCCAACTGCCATCTTCATGTCTTTTGTATGTATCCCCTACCTAGAAAGTATCTCTTCCTCATTTCTGCTTCATTTAATCATTCTTTTCTTTCAAGATATAGCTCAAGCACTATCTTCTGTATGAAGTCTTTCCTAATCCTTTTAACTACAAGTTATCTCCTCCTTAGACTATGATTTAATTGCCTTTTATTCTCTTTATATTTATTCTATAAATACTTATATATGTCACACTGTCTTCCCACTAGAATGTAAGATTTTTGCTAATAGAGATTATTTCATTGATTACATTTGTATCCCCAGCTTCTAGTATAGTACCTAATAGAAAGTAGGCACTTAATAAATAAATTGGTTGGTTGATTAATTGATCAAGGGCTAGCCTAGTTAAGTTCAGAGAGGTTCATACTACAAGATTGGCCATAAGGTGATGTTAAAAACTGGTTCTAATACCAGCTTTCTCTTGGTTCAGGTTTGATGTTAGAAAAAAATGAAGCACTAAAAAATCATTAAACAGTAAATAAAAAGAGATTGCCTTTACCCTAACATAGCATGGATATCCTTATTGCAATAAGAATAGAGTAATCAGCTTCTCTTTTTCAACCCTTATCTCCATATGGAAACACATCTCCAACATCTGGTCATCAGGGCAGCATGTGGTGAAGGCTATTCTAACTTGTATAGTCAACAGAAATCTACCAAATCTGACCGGCCCAGACTCTATGTAAGCAGGACTTCTGTGCTCTTAGCTAGCATGGAAGAGGCTGGGACCTATTAGGTCTCAGGGACAGCTTTGTCTCCTGTCAGGGAAAGCTTGTCCAGTTCAAGGGAAAAAGGAAGAGCCTGGGCTTTTCCTATATTGATCATTCGGGTAGAGAAGTTGCATCAGAGAATGAAAGCATTATCCTCTTCTTTTCTTTTCTCTTCAATTAACACACACTCACACACACACACACACACACACACACACACACACACACAAAATTCATTCAAAGTAGCAGAGTGGATAGGACAGACTTGAAATAAGGAAGATTTGAATTCAAATTCTGCTTTAGACACTAGCTGTGTGACCTTAAGCAAGTCATAGTTTCTCTCTGCCTTCAGTTTTCTTATTTATAAAATGAAAGGTAGGACTTATGACTAAAACGTTGATTCAATGTCATTATTTGTTAAAATCTGGGATAGTACTCTAGCAAGGATGAAATGTAACTTAATGAAAGTTTGAATTCTTCTATGACATTTACTCAAACCCAAGAGGAGCTTATGATCCTAGGAAAATATTTTCAGCTTTAAATAAGGGGGTTCTGAGCCCTCTTGAGCTCCATTTCCACAAAGGAAAAAGTAAAACATGATATTCTTTGATCCATCTACTCCTCATTTTCTTTTCTACAGTATTCTTTCAAATAACTCAATTGTTCAAATTTAAGCAAGCAGCTTAAAATGAAAGTTAAAAGTTCCTAACCATTTTCTAATTCTTCCTTGTTGCTTTCCTCTTCCCCAGTGTAATGGGAGGTCTGAGTGTGACAAGTACTCTCCCAAATTGTGGTACAATGACACAGTGAAAAAAAAAAGAGAGAGACAAAGACAGAGATAGAGACGGGGTTGCTTTCCTCTTGATTTTTTTTTTTTTCTTTTGTCAATTCAATGACCACAAAAAAAATAAATCTTTCTGATACAACTTTTGTGGTACGTTGGTTTTAGTCCTTTTTCTCCTAAGAATGTAGAACTTTTAACTCTTAGTAATTAGCCAGGCTCAGACAGCTGAAATTTAAGTAGCTTTGAGAAGTGGGGAGACTGGGGGGGGGGAGGGAGGAGGAGTGATTCTTTAAAGGGACATGACTTAAAACCTTTAGCTTACATGCAGATTTTTAAGGACCCTATAAAAATTTATTTTCTCCTGATTACCTTTCCCTAAAATTATTTTCTTCTGTCTTCAGAATATAAGAACAGACCCTTAGAATACACATAAAAACTCCTGATAGATGATTCCTAACACATTCAGTCCAGTGTGTAAATGATCCTGCCAAGAAGAAAAGTTAGCTTGTCTGTTCACTCTAACCTTTTAAATAAAATTCTAAGAAATGCTAACCTTTCAATATTTTCCCCACAGAGCCCTTTGCCCTCAGGCAAACCATGATCACATTATAAATCCTGAAAAATATATTGGTGATCATGATAACTAAATGTTAAGAAGCCTAATCTAGTTTTCTGTAGAAACAATTTGTGAAGACTGGATCTGCCAGAGCTACAAAAAGCCTCTTTTAAGGTAACCAAGAAAGTAAATACTTGTATCCTAAAGCCATGAACATGAGTATTGTATTATTATGAAGCCAGCATAGTTTTGGTTTGTGTGTGTATGTGTATATGTGTGTTGTAGTGGAAGGGCCCCCAATCCTTAAAGTCCTTCTCTAAGAGCCCTATTGATACAGTGGATCTTCCCAGGACTAGCACTAAAGGACAGGAGAAGGTTCCTTCTGTAGTATTTTCCCTGGCTTTGCCCAGCCCTCCTCAGCATCCAATAATCCCTTGTTCCCACTATTGATAAGTTTCTAGCCTCAATGAAGTTTATATGTTGTGAGTTTTACTCCCAATTGACTGCTTTCTGCCAACAACTAGATAACCCAACAAAAGCTTTTTTTAATAAGCTAACAGGAATAGATTGAATATCAGAATATTTCCCTGGGTCTTTTCTCCTATCTGACCCTTCCAACCATTAAGAAAAAAAAAAGTATGTCTTTTTAGAGATTTTACCCTTATCTTTATTTGCCTCAGGAGAGTGACTGATAGATTCTTAGATCACATGTGAATCATAGATCTACAGCTGGAAGGACCTTAGAGATTATGTAGTCCATTCCCCTAGCTTTATATATTGTTTATATAACCTTGGATACCTCTGGCATGAAGAAACACATACTAGAAAATGAAATTCTGCTGACCTGAAGAAATGGTTAGCTGGGATCTATGGTCAAAAAAGTCAAAAAAGTCAAAAAAGTGTGTGTGTGTGTGTGTGTGTGTGTGTGTGTGATTGTCTCTTTAAAAAAGATTTCTTTTTTCTCTTCTTGCCTAAACGTACAAAAGCAAAAAAGAGTATAGTTTGTTTATAGAACAGGGCAGTAGTTGATATGGAGTATTCCCTTCTCAAAGCCTCTGGGAAATAGAGTATTCCCTCTGCAAATTCCCCAACTCCCTTTGCTCTGTTTGGGAGTGGGAGAAGAAGCCCAGACTAATCACCCTGCATTCCTACACTCCCCTTTTTATGCTACTTTTATCTTGGTACTAACTAGGTGCATTGCAGAGCTGGGACATAAGGATAAGGAGAAAGAAACAGACTAAACTTCAAATCAAGCCCTATTCATTTCAACTGGGAATTCAGTGCTGCCCTCAGCTTGATGGATAGGCTAAGGACAGGCCCCAGGCCTTGTTAAAACCTCCCTTTTCTCACTTTCTTCACAGCTTCTCAAAGCTTTTTAAAGCCTTTTTTCAATGGGGAGCTCCAATAAGCAGACTCTTTATACTCCTGTGCAAAGATAACTTGCTTTTCTCTGGTCTTGGCTCTTGACTCTCCTAACCCCTTGAAGGAGAATCCTCACTGTAATCTTTCAAACCTACGAATGGTATGGTTCCCTGAGTGGTCCCAATTGTGCCTGGAAATCCAGAGGTCTGGGGTAGATGTGTAAATCCTACATTTAACATTTTTCTTCAATTCTATCTCCTCTAAATTAGTCAAAATAGGGGCTTTATATTTTA
This sequence comes from Sarcophilus harrisii, assembly GCF_902635505.1. Classification (NCBI taxonomy): domain Eukaryota; kingdom Metazoa; phylum Chordata; class Mammalia; order Dasyuromorphia; family Dasyuridae; genus Sarcophilus; species Sarcophilus harrisii. The sequence goes on from NC_045426.1 coordinate 203,826,462, forward strand.
AAGGAACAGTGTTTCATTTTCTCCTTGGTTTGGAGGAGCTGCTTTCACAAAAGAGAGGGTTGCATAAAGTTCCTCCATGTCTTAAGGGTTTTGAATTGAGTGATAGTACAGTTCAAATTCATGTTTCAAAATCAATTTTAATTTTTTAAGACTAAGAGAGATAGAAGGAACACTTATGGTCACTGTCATCATGGGAGTTAATCAGAGATGTGCTGATTAATGTTTAACAACTGGCTCTCTGAGTAAAATGTTTGCATGATACAGCTTAAGTTTATTCTGCATTATTAACTTTTCCCATCTCTTTCTTAAGTTTAGACAGCACAATAATAAAGCAAATCAATATTTGAAGTGGAAAAGCTCATACTAAAAATTTAACAATCAGCTTGAGGCAATATGAACTGGCTCCAGCATATACTTTGTGTTAATTCTTGAGATACTACCTGGACTATGATGAATAGGATTGTGGTTGAGCATGCTAAAAGAGATAATATTGACACTTTCTCTCTTCCCCTTTCTCTTTCTTCTCCCTCCCTCAAAGCCTGAGTTCTTAGTTCACATCATTGTTCCTTAAAGTTACATTAATTTACCTTAAATTAGTTTGAGTATACTGATTACATAAGGTGACCCATCATATCTACTTCTGCTCTGTTTGTTTCATTGCTAGTTAATGGGAAATTGCAAAAAGAGAAAGAAAAAGGGGGATATCTATATGCATATCTATATCTATCTATATATAAAGAGAGGAGACAAGTAGACAGAGAGCACAAATTTTACTAGAGTGATCTTGTTCAAAGTTCAGGAGCCAAATGAGGAAAAAAAATTGATTTTAGTATGCTATTAAAAAAAAAAAAAAAAAACCTTCCTAAAATGGTATAAGTAAGGATCTGGGTCTTCTTCCTTAGGAACTTAAAATAGCATTCTGGCAGGGTGGGAGAGTTATTATGGTCATGCTGGCTTTTCCAATGTATTCCCCTGCAAACATGAAGAAGGAATCTCTCTATAACTCTAGAACCAAAGACAGTATCCAGAGAGTAGGATATATCTCTGGAGAGAAAGGTTGACAAGGCTGTTGATACTCACATTCCAAGGGTGAGGGCTAGATGAGAGGGAGAAAAGTTTCTCGTTTTTCCTCTTACAGCATCTCAAAAGTTTATCTTTTTCTAACTTGAATAAGAAATTTTCACCAGCTACATTTAGATGAGAAAACTGAGGATAGGGAGATTAAATAAACTTTCAAAAGTCATAGAGAGTATTGACCTAACAGGAGATTTGATGCTAGAGCCAATATTCTTTCCACTGTGGGACAACACTACCCATCACAAAGTTAGTGTGACAACAAACTCATAGAAAGTATTTGGGGAGGAAACACATGTGGCCCCTTGCAATACCATTCAAAGCACAGAGAGAAAGTAGGCACTTTCATTACTTATGCAGCTAGCCAATCTTGCTATTAAACATATGTGTAGATACTAGGACTAGGTTTTGTGTTGCTAATGTAATTAGCACTAAGTAGGACATGCGTCCTAATATCACATTCACGTTTCATTCTTTTGCCTTATAGGCAGTCATCTGAGTCTTTTGTGTATAGCAGATTCAATATTCTGGGGAAGGGAGCAACAAATGAGAGTTCTCCCACCATCCCTCATTCCAGGTGACTGTTCTTACTTTCACTTTCACAATTAACTTTATTAAATCTTTAGCAGTAGCATGCAAAAACATCATTTTAATTCTTATTTACTACCAAAGAATTTAATACATAGGACATTATCAAGGATTTCTTATAGGGTAGGCTCTTGAATAACAAGATATACTCCTGAGTCTGATCAAGTTAGATTGTTGAAATTATTTCCCTGCAGCCTACTGTATGGATGGAAATCAGGAGCCCTTGGGATGTTGAACTATTTAAAAATGAATGTGGCACATGTAACCATAGCAAGTGATTATATCAATTTTAAATGGACTTTGCCCTAAGAAAAATAAAAAGCCAAGTTGGGGGGAGGGGTAGGGTTTTTTCATTTATCAGAACCCAAGTGAATTGAGCTTGATTGAAGTAAGTGCATTTGGCTGTGTTGTTCTATGTAATGCTGACTTGTTGCAACTATTTGAGTGGACCCAGCTGTAAATCTAAGAATCCCCTCTGGATACACTCTCTTCCCAGATGCCAAAAATACCTCCTCTTTGAGAATCTGGGAAATAATTCTGTCCCAACAATAGGACATTCTTCATTCTTGCAGGTTTTATTTTTTCAATGAATAGAAATGGTGTAGGGGGTTAGCCTCTGCCACATGGCACAGCCCAGAGCAAGGACAAAGTACTAACCTCGTTAGCAGGACAGCAATTTGATCCAGAATCCAAAAAAGAAAATTGTTCCATGGTGCTCTCTAAACACAGCACCCTTGTACCTCAACCTCGTCTTTCAGTGAGAGTGGGGGGAGGTCTTTGTTTGAAGGGGGAGGGAGGGAAAAATGGTGGATGAATCCTGGAACCTGACTTCTTGAATTCTTTTTCCATCTGATGGCATCATTTAACTAGTGCTTTCAAAAACCCTACCTCAGGAACTTTCCCACATAGCCTGGATTACAGCAATATAAATTACATTATGTGTACATCTATCCATTTTCCATACATTAGGTTGTATATTGCTGTAGACTGCTGTGTAGTCATAATTGCATGTGAAACTACAGCACTCCTTGATTTTGCTTGCAGGATGTTTTCTGCAGTTCTCCCACACAAAACTTATAAAAACGGATCTCTCACACTTTTATTTTGGCTTTCGACTTAGTTTTAAAGCTCTTACTTCTTGATTCAATTTGAAAAACTGTGAGAGTTCAGATCGAAATAAACAAACAAAAAAAAATAAACCCACTCTTCTTCTGATGTTGACTTTCAAATTGTCTGGAGGGCACTGGAGAATAAATGGTGTATGTTTATATCTTCTTGTTTGGATCTCTCCCCCTACCTCCTTTTTGATAGGAAATTTTTAACAGAGACAAAGAAACCAAGGAAGTCCCTTAAAGTGAATCTCATGTGGCTACTCCAAAGGAAAACAGTACTGAAAAAAAAAAAAAAAAACATAAATAATACTTCAGTTCCTACATATTAATCATGTCTATTTGAAATTATTAGTAATTCATCCTGCCCTGAACATACAGCCATTAAATAGAAACTACAAAGCCTCAATAGACTTAAACTATTTAATCTGTGGATCACAGCTGAGATGAGGTGTCTGTGAAGCCCAAGCAAGTTGTGGAAATAGGGTCTCCTCTGACTGACTGTTGACTGGAGGCCTTGAATCTTTCCAGCAACACAGGCAAAATAAATACCTGCCAGCCATGGAAAGAACTTTCCATTTTCAAAAACATGCCTTTTAAGAAGCAGAAGCATTGATGTAAGGTATTGTGCTAGCTGCTGGGAGATACAAAAATAATAATGTCCTTGCCCTAAGGAGTTTATGTCTGAATGGGGAGAAGGGAGTAGAATACAACATATACACAAATACTTTTTTTTTTTAAGTCATAAAACCACTATATTTCACTTCAAATAAAAGCCACCTTGCTAGTGAGATCTTTTAAAACTGAAAATCTCAACCAAGAATCCTCATTCCTCAGTGGTGCACTACTAATTTCCTTATTATAGCCTTAGGAAACAAATTCCTGCATAAATCTGGATGCCTGTGATTTTGATGAGCCTCTATTCCCAAATCTTTGCTGTGCCTTTTTGTCTTTTGTGAACTAGAACAATCTCTTCTGACTGGGAGTCTGATCACCTGGGTTGTAGTCACAGCATCCCCTCACCACTTGCTTACTGTATTAACATGAGCAAGTTATTTTTAACTTCACAGTTGAAGTCATAGCACCCCCCCACCACTTGCTCACTGTATTAACTTGAACAAGTTATTTTTAACTTCACAGACCATTTCTAAAGTTCCTTTTAGCTCTAATATTCTCTCTCATGATGAAGCCTTTTGTAAAAACAAATAAGCAGTCTTAATCTTCCCTGTGTAAGTTTTTATACAATAATAATGTATAATACTGCTCTTAACAAAGAGCATGATTGCCTGAAATATTGTTCCAGAAGCAAAAATAACATAAGAGAAATAAGGATATATTCCCCAGATCATAGATTCTCTTTCTTTTTGCCCTAAATTTAAAATATATATATATTTGCTTATTTTTAATATTCTTCTCTTTTTAAATTTTGAATTTCAAATTTTCTTTCTCCTTCCTCTACCTTTTGAAAAGTCAAACAAAAAATATTATTTATACATGTGAACTCATGAAAAACACTCAATATTCATTAAATTGTCAAAAACAAAGTAAACAAACAAACGAAATGAGAAAAAAAAATATACTTCAATTTGCACAGAGTTGTCTCTCTAGAGGTAGATAGCATGTTTTTCATGAGTCCTTTGAAATTGTTTTGGATCATTGTATTGATCAAAATAACCAAGTCTTTCATACTGTGCATAATGATTTTCCTCATTGTAGTTAGCATCAATTCATATGGACCTTATCAAATTTTGGTTGTTTTTTTTTTTTTTTAACTTTGAATTTCTAATTCTTTGCCACCATAACAGAGTTGCTATAAATATTTTTGTATGTATATGTCCTTTTCCTTTAATCTTTTTGGGGCATAGAATTAGTAGTGGTGTTGCTGGGTTAAAAAGTATGCACAGTTATATAGTTTTTTGGGTATAGTTCCAAGTTGTTTTCTAGAATGATTGGACCAGTTCACTACTCCACCAACAATGTATCTAATTCCCTTCATCTCATCCAGGATTTGTCATTTCTGGTAAGTGTGAAGTGGTATTCAGGGTTGTTTTAATTTGCCTTTCTCTGATCAATAGTTGTTTAATTTTTTTTTCATACAACTATAAATAACTTTAATTTCTTTTTCTGAAAACTGCCTTCATATACTTTGATTTGGTGAATAGCTTTTATATATATATATATATATATATATATAAATTTGACTCAATTCCCTATGTATTTGAGAATTAAAGCCTTCATTAAAGAAGTTTGCTGTAATTAAAAAAAAAATTACTTCATTTTCTAGAGTTGCTTTTAGCAAAATGTAATTTCCCTGATTCTCTCTTTTAATTAAGTCTATTTTTGCTTTTGTTTTGTCTGAGATCATGGTTGCTCCCCCTGCCTTTTTTTTTTTTAAACTTAAGCTGAAGCAAAATAGATTCTGCTCCAGCCCTTTATTTAAACTGTGTGTGTCTTTCTGTTCCAAATGTTCCAATGCAACACATAGTTTGCTTTTGGTTTCTAATCCATTCTGCTATCTGTTTCTATTTTATGGGTTAGCTCATCCTATTTACATTTACAATTATGATTTCTAATTATGTACATCCCTCTATCCTATTTTCTTCTGCTTATCCTTCTCTCTTTTTATCCTATCCCTCCTCAAAAGTCTTTTTTGCTTCTGACCACTGCCTCCCTTAATCTGTCCCACCTTCTGTCCCACCTTTTATAATCCTTTCTCTCACCACCACCCATATCTCTTATCCCTTTCTCTGCTATTTCCTTATTGGGTAATATAGATTTCTATAATCAATTGATGGGTATATAAAATTTTCCTTCTTTGAACCAATTCTGACGAGAGTAAGATTCAAATACTAAATCGTTCCACCTTCACCCCATTTTCCTCTCCACTATAAAAACTCTTCCTTCTGTGCTTCTTTTTTATTTTTTCCTTTGCTTTTTAAAATAGTACTTTATTTTTCTAGATACATATAAAGATAGTTTTCACCATTCATTTTTATATTTTGTGTTTCAAATTTTTTCTTCTTCTCTCCCTTACCTTCTCCTTCCCAAGAGAGCAAAAAATCTGGTATAGATTAGACATGTACAATCCTTTTAAACACACTTCCATATTTGTCATATTATTGAAGGATACCCTAACAGCATTAGGGGTTCCCTGGCTGATGTCACAGGTTTTGCGAAAGAATTTGCAGTCTCAATCTGCAAGCAAGATTTGGCAAAATGGGTTTATTTTCACTGAGAAACTCTTTCTCTCATAGATTGCTTCCTGATTTGGGTTTGGGTACAGTCTTGTTTTTTATTTAGTGGGATTAGGGAGAGATTAGGGGTGGTGATTGTTTCCCAGACCAGTCTGATTCCCAGATCAATTGGAAGTGGGAGTTTCCTGTGGGAACCAGGTAGTTCTCCCAGAGCCAGTTTCCCCTGTCCAGATGGCCTACCCTCCACAAAGATCAGGGAGACACAGAATCCTATTACATCAATATTGTGCAGAAAAAAATCAGACCAAGAGGAAAAAAAAAACACTAGAAAGAAAAAGAAAAAAAAAAGGTGAAAATATTGTGCCTTGATCCATAATCAGTCTCCATAGTTCTCTCTGGATGTCGATGTCATTTTCCATCCAAAATCTATTGGAATTATTTTAGATCACATATTGCTGAGAAGAGTTAAAACCATCATAGTTGGTTATTACATAATCTTGTTACTATGCACAATGTTCTCCTGGTTCTGTTCACTTCACTTAATATCAATTCATGTAAGTCTTTACAGGCTTTTCTGAAATCATCTTGCTCATCATTTCTTATAGAACAATAATATTCCATTACAATCACATACTATAACTTATTCAGGCATTTTCCAATTGATAGGCATTTACTCAATTTCTAATTTCTTGCTACTACAAAAAAAAAAAAAAAAAAAAAGAGCTGCTACAAACATTTTTTGTGCCTCTTTTTTTTTTTTTTTTTCTTAAAGAAAAATTTCCCCATCCTATATTTTTCCTCCCCCTTCTCTCAGGGTGCCTCTCTCATTCATATATTTTTTGAGATCATCCCAATGTAATCAACCCATTTTCATGCCCTCTCTCTATGTTTCCTCCTTCTCACTGTCTTAATAAAGATAGAGTTATTAGGAGCTACACATATAATTTTCACATATAGGAGTATAAACAGTTTGACTTTATAGAATCCCTTATTTTTTTTTTAATGTTTATGTTTTTACATTTCTCTTGAGGCCTCTGTTTAAATATCAAATTTTCTTATCAGCTCTGGTCTTTTTATCAGGAAAAATGTTTGGGATACTATTGTACTATAAGAAGGAGATAGTTTCAGGAAAAAACCCCAACATGATAAGGCTTTTATGAACTGATGATAACTAAGTGCAATGAGAAGAATCATTATATACAGTAACAGCAACAGTACTGGTTAATAGTAGTTAATTGTCCCTTAACTCCATCCCCCTTTACTCTCTATCAAAGGATTATAATAATCTCATTTTTGCTAAGTAGATTGGTTTGAATTGTATTCCTACCTCCTTTGTAATATCATTTTCTAATTCCTCCACTCCTTTGATGAGAAAGCTACTAAATCTTAGATGATTTGGTCAGAGATTTCAGGTAGTTTAGTAAACTCTGTTTTATTGTTTCTTGAAGTCTCATGGAGTCATCAGCTTCCACCTCACCAATTTTAATTTTTAAAGAATAATTTCCTTAGTGAACATTTTGCTCCTTTTTTTCCATTTGGCCAATTCTCCTTTAAAAATTTTTTTTCATAGGCCTGGAAAAACTTACATGAACTGATGCTAACTGAAGCAAGTAGAATCAAGGGAATGTTGTATATGGCAACAACAAGATTATGCAATGATCAATTCTGATGGACATGGCTCTTCTCAACAGTGAGATGATTCAGGCTAGTTCCAAAGGTCTTGTGATGGAGAAATCCATCTACACCCAGAAAGAGGACTGTGGGGACTGAGTATGGATCATAGCACAACATTTTAATTTTTTGTCATTATTGTTTGTGTGCATTTTGTTTTTTTTCTCATTTTTTCCCTTTTTGATCTGATTTTTCTTGTGCAGCATGATAATTGTGGAAATATATATAGAAGAATTGCACATATTTAACATATATTCTATGGAAGGAGGTAAGGGAAGGGCGGAAGAAAAAACTGGAACACAAGGGTGAATGTTGAAAACTATGTATATATTTTGAAAATACAAAAACATTTTTTAAAAAAGTTCTTTTCTTCAGTGAAATTTTGTGCCTCTTTTAAAAAGATATTTTCTCCAATATCTTTTGTGTCTTTTTTTTTTTTTTTACCAAGTTGTTAATTCTCTTTTCATAATTTTCTTGTATCACTCTCATTTCTTTCCCCAGTTTTTCCTCTACCAGTGTTATCTCTTTCCTTAACTATTTTAGGAATTCTTGCTGCCTTTGAGTTAGTTCAATTAACATTCTTTTTTGAAGCTTTGTTTGTAGCTATAATCACAATGTTGTCTTTTTTCCTAACCACCAAAAACTTTTATGTAGCTTTTTATGTTCAAGTTCTTTTTTTGTTGTTTGTTCATTTTCCCATCCTACTTCTTCACTTTGAACTTTGTGTTAAAGTTGGGTTTTGCTCACCTAGGAGTGGGAAGGCACTATTTTAAGATTCTTTCTTTTTCTTGATGATGTTTTCAGAGCTAATTCTGGTTTGTTTTATTTCAGAGCTTTTCAGCAGTTGTTGCTGGTAGAGTTGCGGAAAGTGGACTCCTTCACAACAAATCCTCTCTTCAATCATATCCAGTCTAAGAGGTTTTTGGTGCTTCCAAAGTGGGATTATCCTGAGAAAGGTGTCATTACTTTCCTGGTCTGTGTCCTGTTCTTTACCCAGAAAGGGTGCTAATCCCTTGAAATCTCTAGTAATAGTGCTCTTCTTGATCCTAGAACTATGACCAGGGCTTTTGCTACCTTGTGACTGAACATAAGCATTCTTCTCTGTCATGGAATTGTAACTTCGAATTGCTTATAAGCAATTGTATAGCCAATCAGTACTAGCTGCACCCAGTACAAGCAAAGAATACTGTCTCTGGATTGAGAGATTCTAAAGCTATTGCTGCTGCTATTGTCTAAAACTAACTGCTAATGTTGGAGGCTGGGACACTAATACAGTGTTGGTGGAGTTGTGAAGTGATTCAACCATTCTGGAGAGCAATTTGGAATTATGCCCAAAGAGCTATCAAACTGTGCATACCCTGTGATCTAGCAGTATTTCTACTGGTCTTATATCCCAAAGAGATCTTAAAGGAGAAAAAGGGACCCACATGTGCAAAAATGTTTGTGGCAGCCCTTTTTGTAGTAGCAAGAAACTGGAAACTGAGTGGATGTCCATCAGTTGGAGAATGGCTGAATAAGTTGTGGTATATGAATGTTATAGAATATTATTGTTCTATAAGAAACAATTAGCAGGATGATTTCAGAAAGGCCTGGAGAGACTTACATGAACTTATGCTAAGTGAAATGAACAGAACCAGGAGATCGTTATACATGACAACAAGAAGATTATATGATGATCAGTTCTGATGAACATGGCTCTTTTTTAAAAAAATTAAGACTTTTTATTTACAAAGCATATGCATGGGTATGTATGGGTAATTTTCCCAACATTTCAACATTAACCCTTTTGTTCCTTGGAACCTTTTATTCCAAATTTTCTCCTCTTTTCCCCCAGCCCCTTCCCTAGCATGCAAGAAGTCCAATACAGAATATGTCTCTTTTCAACAATGAGATAATTCAGATCAGTTCCAATAATTTTGTGATAAAGAGAGCCATTTATACCCAGAGAGAGTACTGTGGGAACTGAGTGTAGATTACCACATAGCATTTTCACTTTTTGTTGTTGTTTGATTGTATTTTATTTTATTTCTCTTTTTTTCTTTTTGATTTGATTTTTCTTGTGCAGCAAGATAATTATATAAATATGTATGCATATATTGGATTTAACATACATTTTTACCATGTTTAACATATATTAGATTACTTGCTACTTAGGGGAGAGGGTGGGAGGAAGGAAAGGAAAAATTGGAACACAAGGTTTTGCAAGGGTTAATTTTGAAAAAATTATCCATGCATGTCTTTTGAAAATTAAAAAATCCTTAATAAAAAAAATTGAAAATAAAACTTAACTGCTGGTATTCCCTCTTGTGCTTGGGTCTGCACCCACCCTGACATTCCAGATCCCTCCTATGGACCAAATTGCTTTAGGGTGAAAAAGCACATCCCTCTGACCTTTTCTTGGCTCTACCAAAATTTGGTTTGAAACTTTATTTTAAGGTTGTTTAGAATAGAATGTTGACTGTGTTTAACTGGACCCCAGCCTGTACTTTGCCCTACACAAATAATTAAACAAAATGACATGTAAAAAGTAAAGAGGAATTGAGAGCTCACAATAGGTCAGGAATCAGGACAGGATTTCTTAAAAAGAGGAAGGGATTCCAAGAAGTGGAAGCGATAGGGAGAACATTTCTCCATGTAAAGTTATAGCAATTGGAAATTGGACTCCTATGAGGTAGGAAGTGGATATGTCAGTTTGACTCTAACATAAAGTAATTGAAGAAGGAAAAAAAAATCAGTCTGGAACAACAGCTTGAAGCTAAACCATGAATAACTTTTTTTTTTTTTTTTGTGAGGCAGTTGGGGTTAAATGACTTGCCTGGGATCATACAGCTAGTATTATGTGTCTGAGACCTGACTTCAGGGTTAGTGCTTTATCTATTGCACCTTCCAGCTGCTCTATGAAGAAGTTAAATATTTTATCCTTTAAGCAATAGAAAGCCACTAGAACTTCTTGAGTTAAGGAATGATATGGTCAGAACTGTGGTTTAGGAAAATCAATTTGGTACCCATGCAGAGAGAAGATAAGAAATTATTTCTTTTACTGTCAGGTCTTGGTGGCACTTAAGTATGGCTGCCACCACCATATTTGATCTTAATCTTTAGCCTACAAATTTGTGGCCTGATTCAATTTATTTTGATTTAGATCATTTCAATATTCTAAAATTCTATCATTCTACATGTAGTACATGCTCTGGAGCTTCTCTCTTAACTCACACTTACCTTAAGTCCCAGGCAAAAGGGTAGCTACTACTTTTCCCCCTAGAAGTAACTCATGGGTTTTGAGAGTTCTAATGCTCTAATTCACAGGTATGCTTTCCCCCATGATTATCAATTGATATCAATTAGTCAGTGAGACTTACCTAGTAGAGACATACTCTTTTAGAAGGGATACTTACTTTCTCCCCTTCATGGGATATTCACAATTTTCCCTCTAGGCATATTGTAGTTTTTTTCTAAGACACTGCTTTTCTTGTGTCTTTCTTTGTATTCCCAGTTCTTACCACAGTACTTGACACATAGTAAACATATAATAAATCTTGTTGATTTACACGCTGACTTTTCCTCAGTATTTCTATTTTATCCCAATGAAGCCATGGCCATCAGTTCTCTCAGGGATGTGATTAGAAAGACCAAAAAATTCTGAACCTTCTGAAGTTTGCAAGCTTAACTTCTGATTAAGTCTCCCCCATTCTAAAAGAATTCCCTCCCAGGGCTTAGTAGAAATGGCTCTTTTTTTCATTGACAGACAAATTCTTGGGTTGAATGAAGTAATGACTTAAGCATTTGTTACACACTTATTATGTACAAAGCATTATGCTAAATGCTGAGGACAAACAAAAAAAAGTTCACTTTCTGATGGAGAAAGTTTTGGCTGCAAATTGGATAGAAAGATCTCAGGGTCTTTACGTTGAAGTTGTAAAGTAATATGGTAATGCCTCTTCTTTAATATCATTCCACTGATAAAATCATATCAATTTCTGACATTGAGACACTTGACAATGCCAAGAATTTTGTTGGGAACAACTCTCTTATCTGAGTTTTTAATAGAAGTGGCTGGAGCAGTAATCAGATTGTATCTCCACAGAAGTTGATTTCCAGGATGAAGGCAAAGGCACTAAATTAGAAGTACTGCTATTCCCAAGGTTCTTGGGTTTAGGATCGTGGACTGTTCCCATTGGGTTCTGAGGTTGTTATAATGGTGATAGTAGTTTGACTAGCCTGGTACATGCTACCTCCTGTCTCTTCCTCAGGCTGTCTTATAGCTTTAGCTAGGCTTGCTTGCCTGATCTGAGGGTGGCAGTTGGCATACAATTGTTGGGAATGGATAGACTGCTCTATATGAGGTTTTTCCCAGAATAATTATTGTGAAAATTAGGCTGGAAGAAGGATTGGTGCTTTGAGAGAGCACTGCTATTCCCAGAACTCTTGTAAACTTTAGTAGTAGCTGGTCAGCAGTTGTTGTTGGTGGAGTTGAGAAAGGTAGACTCTTCCACAATAATCCCTCTTTTCAATGATAGGTTTCTAAACTAATTTTATACAAGGCCCATAGATATGAACAAATCCCTCTATGTAGCCCTCCATATAATACTTTTTGTGCCACAGTTTTTCATTTCATCCAATGACTTCTCACACATAATTATTTTGAATCCTTCATGTTCATTGTTTTAAGACTTTTGATTGATTCAATAGAAGTAAGTTTACCTGGTAAAGATAGTTACTTTAAGTGGAGTGAGATATTTGATTTATTGCTTCCATAGAGGTATCCAGGTATCATTCCTAGTTCATATCTTTGATGGATTAATTCAATTGAGAAGTCAAAATTATTTTGCATAATTCTAAGAATCTAATGTTCTAGGATATCAAGATTCGCTTTTGACCCAGAGATTCCACACAATATGCTACATAAATATACAATGAAGGATATTACTATGTCTTAAAAAGCCAACAATGATATAAAAGAATCAGAAAATATGGGAAGATTAATATGAACTGATGCAGAATTAAGTAAAAAAAAAAAAGAGAGAGAATCAATAAAAAGGCAAACATGATGACTGCAATGTAAATGGAGGAAAAAAAATGAATGGAAACTGCAGTAACAATGACCATGCTTTACCCTAGAGAAGAGATGAGAAGATAGTGAGGTACTAGGAGGATAGAATTTTGAATATTATTAGTTGGTTTTATTGGGTTTTAAAAATATAATTACAAAGAGTAGGGGAGATATATTTAAAAATGAATGTGATACAAAAGCAAAAGACACCAATAACACTTTTTTTTTTTTAAAGGATGAATTCTTGTTCTCCTTTCTTTCCCTTCCTCCCTCATTATTTGACACACTCTGGTGTATTCCATCCTAAGCAATTGCCTGTTCCTCATTTTGTGTCTGTATTTAGCTCCTTGGAAAGAAGCAATATCAGTTCCAATGACACTCCTGTAACCTTTCAACTTGCCTGTGGACTTCTTTTCATCACACTTGAGTTTCTCCCTCTTCTCAGGGCTCCCTGAGCTATAAAGATGCAATGTTATTGCTTGTTATGAAAAAGTTACCTAGGAACTATGCATTCCTCCCAAGGAAAATATAGATATTTTTCTTAATTATTTCTGAAATGTCATCTCTTATGCTATCCATTCTTTTACAATTCTGACGAGAACATTAAATAACTGCCCATTTCCTAGGATGCTAAAAATGTTTGCAACTTATTTCTTGAGTATGGTCATGAAACAATTCAATGATATAAGTAAGCTTGCAGGATGATGGGAGACCCATTAGGCATAATAAGAAAAAAATATTATGGTGTATACAAGCAGACTGCTTCACATAGTTCATTTAGTTTAGGTTAAGAAATGTTTTTCTCACAGGAAAAGCCTTTAAACCAGGGCTACATTTTATTTAATGATGTGGAAAAATTCCACAAAATATCCTTATGAGAAATGTATTTAATTTTCTCTGTTTAAGGCAGTCAGCAAGTAAGGCAAATGGCCTATTGCTCACATCACTAATCTAGCCTAGTAGAGCATAGTAAAGTATGCCAGGTCATGTGTATTGGAAGAGGAAATGAAGATGGGACACAGTGTATGTAGTTGTTTAACAATGTGTGGAAACTAATTGACTTCAGATGTTGTGTATTTCAGTCCTGAAACTGACATATTAAAACTATAGCACAGACTCTCCTTGTCCTTTTCAATCTCCAAGTACAAAGAAATAAGCAGAGAAGTGTCTTGCTATTACTGAATAAGAAACAGTTTCCATCTCTGTGCTTTAATGAGATTAAAAGCATTCAAAGCAGAGTTAGAAGAAGAAAATTATTAGTCCTGTGATAGGTAGGATGGCCTTGAGGTTAAAAAAAAAAAACAAAAACAAAACCTCAGGAAATGGTCCTGATAGAGAAAGAAACAGTATAAACTTTTATGCTAGTAACTGTAGCCTTGACTCTATTTGTCTTTTCTCATTGCTTAATCACAAACACTTTTCATTAGGTCAGTTTTTATGTCATGACTTTTATCTGAAGGAAGGCTTTGTCTTCATAAAAATTATAAGGAAATAAAGACAATTAAAAGGGATATGGGATAAAGTTATGAAAAACAAGTTAAGTAGTAATTTTAAAAAAGCATATTAAGCTACTTTTCTCCTGATGTTTTCTATTTGTGGATTTTTGTCCTATGACAAAATAAAATGTCAGAGTAGCATAATTTCTGAGGAAAAAAAGTCTGATTAAAAAAATTCATGCTGCAAAGTGAAATATAATAAGTTCAATTCAATTCAATTCCTATCTGCCTTAGTTAAGATTTTCTTTTCAATTTGTCTTAACTTTTATTATTAATTTATTATAATTAACTTTAATTATTAATAAAAGTGGTATATACACTTTTAATGCCAACAGCAATAATAATTATTAATTATTTATTGTTGAATGCAGAGATACTGCAAAGAGAATATGTTGTTTTCAAAAGATGAACTTTACAAGAAAGAATGTTGTGGGCAAAGGAGTTCTGGGTTTTGGCACTTGAATACACTCTGGTTTTTAAATCAAGTCCTATGCAAAGATTTTTCAAGATCATTCCCATTCTATTATAGCGAATGTGTTATCTATATTGAGGAAGTGACAATAATCTCCTGATCCCGTCCCTTGGCTGTGACCCTTGCCTCTATTATTTAGCTCTTCTATTAATTTTTCACTGGCTGTTCATCATGCCTGGAATTCTCTCCCTCCTCATCTCCACCTCCTGGCTTTCTTGATTTCCTTCAAAGCTCAAGTTAAAATACCACCTCTTATAAGAAATTTTTGTCAGTTCTCCTTAATATTAGTGTCTTCATTTTGTTGATTATCTCCAAGAAATTAAAAGAATAAACCAAAAAATCTCCAATTTATCTTATTTGTACATAGCTGTTCACAATTGTCTTTCTCATTAGACTGTGAGTTTCTTGAGATCTGGGACACTGAGGGGCTTCTCTTCACAGAGTTGATTAGGGAACGGAAACACTCTTAAATAAACATCTCATCAGTTAGGCATCCTCTTTCCTTTTAGCAGGCAATATCTGATACCTAAGAAATAAACAGAAGTCCTTATTTTCTAATGTAACTACTCCAATGTATCATGCTCAAAATAACTCTTGTTAAGGTGAGAAGGAAGGTAAATACCTGACCAAATCTTGTATGCAAAAACCTAATGTGCTGAAGCTTGAGGTTTATTTGTACTTTTTATTTCATGAATATAAATGATATTAATATCATAAAATTATATGGCCCCTTTACTTTTTCTGCAATAGTATTTAACTCAATGTTCTACCATACTAGTGATCTCCACAGGCAGACTCTATTCAGGGTATAATATCATTTCACTTTATTTTTTTTCTAATTTTACTGGTCATTAATTTCTTACAATGTCTGCTCCTATTGCACAAATAGATTGAAATGAAGGATTATTCTGATTTTATTAAGAATTTGAACATTTTCAAATCAATCACGTCATCTATGGATTTTCTATATTCTATATTATAAAAATACTAGAATGCTCAATTTTGTAATACATGCATTATTTCATTTTATTTTTGTTTCAAATCTCAAGTATAGGGGCTAGCCACTATTATACCATTGCATCCTAAAATTGTCAAGGGGAAGTCTATCTTTTGAGGATAAAAAAATACATTATTGTATGACATATGATCTTATGTAGCTTTATTTCCATTCCCTTTTGAACGTACTGTTATATTCTCTATAGTTATATTCCTTCCCATTTTTGTTACTCACTTCTCATCCCCACTACCATATTTAAATCTAGTATTGATTTCCTTTTTCCCCCCCTCTAGCATGTATTGAGAGTCTAACTGTATTGATTCAATTAGGCTTTGAAGTAAATTCACTCAGAATTAGGGAGGCTCAAAGTTTTCTAATTTCTTGCATTTCTTGGAGATTCAGCATCTTCTAAATTTCAGAAGTTGTTCATTTGTTCCAACAGATGGGAGATCTTATTCTACAACTCACAGTCAAGAAAAAAATCTCCCAGTGGAGTCTGTTGTCCAGGTAAGAATGTAGAAATTGGGCAATATATTACGTGTTAACCAGTGCCAAGGCTATTCACACTTGAGTACCTTGGGGAGCAAAGAATGAGTACCATCTGGCTCTAGAGCTCCAGAACACTTATATTTCATAACTTACTACATGAAAACTTCCTGAAAGTCTTTGTTCTCCACCAACCTGCTGGTTGCTGTGGATTGAAAATTATTTGGGGACAAAAAAAAATTGAAACCACTTCCAATTAATTTTTTATTTTTTGCCTGATCCCATGCATAGTCGCCATAGATTGCTTCTATACAATGATTTTTTTCTGTTTGGTCAGAGAGTGGTGTTTGTCTGGAGTTCTTTAGTCGTCTGCTCTTTGCTCCATTAATTTATCCCTGTTGGTTCTAACTGCACTTTAGAGCATATATTAAATATGTCAGTCTGTGTAAGGACAAGTAAAAAGAATGCAAGATATTTGTATTTTAAAGAATTTCTGTTTTTTTCTTTTATTGAAAAATTCATGTCTTTGCTTTACCACAGTATTTTCTGTTTCAATCACATCTAGTATTGTTCATAGAATCCCAAAGCTTATTTGATGTGTGTGCTTTAAACTTTGTCCTTTATGCTAGTGTTTATAGTTTATTTCTTTCTGTAAAACTGCAGTTTATTAGTAACTCTGATGATTTTTTCTTTCACTTTTTCTCTTGACTTTTTCAGCTTTAGAGCTGGTCCTTCAGGCACCGGAGCAGGTTCTCTCCTACCCTCTGCAATGATCTAGCTGGTATAGTAAACTTCTGGTGTCTCTCTTCTTCCCTCTCTCCCTCCTTTTCCTTCCTTCCTCCCTTCTTTTCTTACTCCTTCCTTCCCTTCCTCCCTTCTTTTCTTACTCCTTCCCTCCCTTTCTTTTACCCTTTTTTCCCCTTTCTCTCTCTCCTTCCTTTTTTCCTTCTCTCCTTATCGCCCTTTCTCTCTCTCTCTCTCTCTCTCTCTCTCTCTACCTCTTTCCCTCCTTCCCTCCCTCCCTCCTTCCTTCCTTCCTTCCTTCCTTCCTTCTTTCCTTCCTTCCTTTTCCTTCCTTCCTTCTTTCCTTTTCCTTTCTTCCCTCTTTCCTTCCTTCCTTTTCCTTCCTTCCTTCCTTTTCCTTCCTTCCTTCCTTCTTCTTCTTCTTCTATATATATATATATATATATATATATATATATATATAACATCAAAAAGTTGAAGGTTTAAGGCTGTATGAATCCCTAAATCAGTAATCACCAGTATGTCAGTAGAATAATATTAATAAATCATTTTCAAACTGATTGTTGCCACCAGATTCTGTTCTCTTTCATGCATCCTTCTCCAATGACTTGCTGTCATTCATAGCAAATTTCAGAGGACTTTAGGGCTGAAAAAAAACTTATAGATCTAACCCAACCTTTTCATTTTACAGTTGAGGAAAATGAGTTGAAATTAAGTGACTTGTTTAATGCCATGCAAGTAATAAAAAGTATTTGGACTTAGATCCTCTAATATCCAGCTTAAAGTTTTTTACACTATGCTTCCGGGATGCTCCAGGGAGGGGAGTGTGACCTGAGTAGATTTCATTGTAGCAACTCTCTCAGTTTTTGTGTGATGTGGGGCCAATTTCTTAGTTCAGTGGAAATAGTTTCCTGAATGGGCTGTGGTATAGTCATATTGGAATTTCTCATAAACTCTCTGTGGTCCCAAAGAATAGAAAATTTGAGCTTAGCATAAAATGAACAATTTATCAATTGTTAAGAAAAACAGTGGGATCTCCTGGCTGTACTATAGGACTGGGAGCTAGAAGACATGAATTGTAGTTCTACCTCTGCCACTAGCTAGCTGTAGGATTTTAAGCAACCTTCTTAACTTCTCTGTGGTGGTTCCTCATTTATAAAATTGAAATCATAACATCTGCCTTTAAATTCCTTGGAGAACTGTTAGGAGAAAATGAGCTGATTAAAATGAAAACATTTACAAATAAATGGCATGTAAATACATTATTTTATTAATGGGTAGATCTAAATAGGGCAAGGCAATTATTATAGCCCTTATTATTATGGTAAATTGTTATTATTATGTAAAAATTATTATGGCAAAGTTGTTAGAATGTCAGACCTGAAATCAGGAAGACTTATTTCTCTTTTGGATAAAAAGCAAAAGGCAAAATATTCCAGTTACTGTAGTGACTGGGTAAAATTCATTCATTCATTCAACAAGCATTACTTAAGTACCTACTCTGTTTGAGGTATTGACTTCTGCCTCATAAACTTATTGGTTGTTTCACTCTGGGTAAATCAATAATTCTCCCTCAACCTCAATTTACTCCTGTTTAAAATTATGATAGTGATAATTATAGCATTTATTTTACAGGATTATATGGAGAATCAAATGAGAACACGCACTACAACTTTATTTTTTGCTAAGGTTTGTAGCATTCACCCATTTATATGGGTGAAGAGAAGTGTGTGAGTGTGAACCACCCATCTAGGAAATCATGAATCTTGAAAATATTTCTGCACCAAAGGCAGCAGCACATCCTGAAAATTCAGCTACACAGCAATTAAACTTCTAGCAAACAACTGTGGTTAGAATTATTTTTTATATTGTTAAAGTTTTACAGCTAAATTATTATACTTTCTATTCTTTTTACAGAGTTATATTTTTACAATGTCTAATGATTTTGTTATGTCTAGTCTGTGTCTTACCCAGTTCTTAAACTAACCTTTTGTATATATTTGAAGTAAATTATTTTGCAGCACAAATTTCTATCATACCAACATATCACTAAAATTTTAATTATAATAACACATGCTCAGCCTAAGAAGTCCAGTTTTCTAGTTTGGGTTTTTTAATTCTACTATTGGCATAGAGAGAGCTATTAATACACCATATAGAGGCTTATAGGTGGTAGAGTGAATATAGCACCAGCCCTAGAGGATTTGAGTTCAAATATAACCTCAAAAACAGCCTTACTGGAGCTGCTAAGTGGCACAGTGGATAGATCACCAGTCCTGAATTCAGGAGGACCTGAATTCAAATCTAGTCTCAGACATTTAATACTTCCTAGCCAAGTGACCCTGGGCAAGTCACTTGATCCCAATAGCCTCAGAGAAAAAAAAAAAAAAAAAGTACAGCTTTACTAGTGAGATCCTGGGCAAGTCACTTAACACCAATTGCCTCAAAAAAGTACACCATAGATTATATATCCTCATACTCCTCTAAGACTGAAAAGTCACTGGAGGATATTTCTTACTCTCTGTTTTGTCTTTAGGTATGTCATTGGACCCAGTTTCAGTCCAGGGCACTCTGATGTCTGTTGAAGGGAGCAGCTGGAAGGAGGGAGGGAAGGGAAGAAGCAGTATCCCTTCTCAGACTATTCAGCTCTAAAAGCCCTCACCTGAATATACCAGGGATAAGTTTACTTATAGCTTAAGTTATGCCTCACATATAGGATTTCCCTAAAGAGTTACTAAATCTATAATATGAATTAGTTATGGGGCAGGTAGCTGATTCTTACACACACAAGAAAAGCTAAACATAAAAGATTCACACAGTGCATTAACAGAATGATTCATAAATAGGATTTGTAATAACTTATAGTTATAATCTACTGAGAGGCTGATATTTAAGTCTATGCTGTTGGAAATTCGAGAGTTGCATGATACCATGAGGAGAATCAAAAAAAGATGGGCCAAACTAGAAGGTTCCTCTTCTTTTAATTGACACAGTTCCCTACTCCCTTGCTGTTTTTATGGGGGTTAGATGGACAAAGAGACTACTCAGTTTGCCTTATCACAACAAAATGCTAAATTTTTTTAGTTTAGGGTCTCCATATGGCTAAAAGCAGGTTTCAAAGCTCCCATGTAGTTAATAGCACCGGGAAACAGCAAATGTCTGCATTATCCATGGCCATTGTTGTCTAGTTCTGATTCTGCTGCACTTTAAATTAAGCCTCAGTCACCTCAGCCTTGGGAATTAAAATCTGTGTGTGTGTGTGTGTGTGTGTGTGTGTCTATATGTTACACACATACAGTGGGTGTTTAAGAAATGCTTGTCAAATGAATTGCATGATTTCCCCCCTCTCCCCCATGTCTTGCTTCTTCCCTTCCCTCCCTCCTTCCTAATTATAGTACCTTTGGAATGCTTTGCTTTGGCTTATTCTCCTAGATGGAACTAGTACCATACAGTTTGTACACAATGGTATGTAATGATTATTAGAGAATTCAGAACTCTGTTTTCTCTTGATTAAAAGTCTTACATTTGTTTGTTTGCTTTAAATTGGCTTACCTGAGAGCTATAACTAATAAGTATAGCACCCAAGGCAAACTTATTGCAGAATAGAGTTTTCACTGGGTGCTGTTTTTCTGGGAGATGGGAGATAAGCTGATCTATAAACATGAGTTTTCCTCCAATATATATATAGTGTTCTAAATCCTATAGCATTTTTCATTTTCCTTTTCAGTCATATTAACAAATAGCTGTGAGGTGATAACTTAAGAGTTGTTTTAATTTGCATTTCTCTAATCAATACTGATTTAGAGCATATTTTCATATGACTATAGATAGCTCTGATGTTTTCATCTGAAAACTGTCTATCAATCTGACACTGTTGACACACAGTAGACCATATCAGCTTCAGGATGTCCAGTTTCTTACTGTCACTTAAAATTTTGGGGGGAAATTTCAAAGTTACAACAATGTATATGAAGTACAGTTTTTGTTACTCAGTCCTTCAAGATCAAATCCATCTGAATTTTTTTTTCTGTCATGAAGTCCAATGAAATTTATAAAACTCTTCTCAGAATAATTCTTAAATGCCTAAATAAACTATACAGGATTACAAATGAAATAATTTATTAAAATACAGGTTTTAAACTATTTTTAAAAGCAAGTTTACTTACCCTATGCTAAGAACCTCTTTTCTCTAAGTTCTAACAGTATTTTGTTAAAATGGCTAATGTAAAATTATAAGAGCACATTGGCCATATGTGCGCTAGAATCCAGGACAGCAGTACAATCCATATTTTTAGTTCTTCACATCACTTCTATCTAGGTAGAAAAGACACATAACGAAATAGCTAATGAGGTCATGCTCAGGGTTTGCAGGAACCAGGATAACTCCTTCTTTGGTTCCACTTACTTTTCCCCAAACTGGTCCTATATTCCTCACTTTCTACTGAGCACCAAAAGACCCTCCTTCTCTCCTGCACATAATTACTATATACATCTTCACAATTGAAACAGAAAAAAGCTCTACCCTTCTGATTATCTCCTGATAGTATTGTCCCTCTAAAAGACTGTTGCTATCTCCCCTTTCTCATTAGCTTTTCAGGTAGAATGGGTTTCCTTGTGGGTTCACTTCTCAACTGATTTGCTGTGAATTTTCTTGCTTGATTCTATATCTACATTTATGGCAATTCCTCTGCTTAAGTTCCTCAGACCATTTATGAGAAAACATTCTTGCAGCTGTTAGAATTGACTCCTTACATGATAGGCTGTCTTGGGAATGATCTCCTTCCAAAATGTTCAAATGATTATGAAATTGTCATAGTTCAGTAACTATTTCAGTGATGTTATATCCTGAAGGATTTCTAGTCCTCTAATAGTTTAGATCCAATATAAGAATGAACTAAGACACATGGATCATTCAAGAGTTAACAAAAAGACATTTCCTCAGCCACATCAGAGGAAGAACACAGTGATTTGATTGAACAAAGTTCCCTTGTCTCTAAGCCCATCTTTACCCATCAACTAAAGAGCAAAGAGTCACTGTCTGTACTAAAGCCAGGAAGTGATGTCAATGACCTAAGCCTTTGGTCCCCTGAATCTAATAAGTCTTAATAATTTCAATAACTTTTAAGGAAAAATTAGTCTAACTTGCATGGGAGAGAGGAGCTTAGGATATTGCTCTAAGCTTCAAAGATTCCAAAAGCAAGGAATTTTTTCAGCTATTTTTGGGATACCATGGTCTGTACTTGTTAATGTTGCAAGTTTTCAACGTCTTTTCTCCACTTTTGAGGGAAGTTTATAAACCAGTTTCCAGGTACCCTCACTGTATCCTCTCTGGATTTTCTCAAGTATTTTTGCATGACCAGCTGGGTCAAGTATTAAATTCGTAGTATATATCTTTAATTTATTGACTTGATTTTTACTCCTCCGTACTTTTACTGTCCTTCAAAATATTTATAATTTCTTCATTAGTACCTACCTAGCCTACTCCAAAATCCTTTTTACATGTTAACTTCCATAACATGGTAGTCCTTAAGTATTACTATAACATTTTCCTTTTTAAAATTTTTTTATATTTTTTACTTTTTATATTCATTCAAAAAAATTGAATTCTAAATTCTAAATTCTCTCCCTTTCTTTTGTTCTCCCTAACTTTTGAAGAGACAATATATCAATTATACATATGAAGTCATGCAAAATGTATTTCTTTATGTTACAAAAACAACAGACAGAAATGTTACAAAAAACAGAAATTAAAACAAACAATAAATATAAGAACATGAAGAAAATGAAAAAGTATGCTTCAGACTTCATTATTTATCAGATCTCTCTCTGAAGGTAGGTAGTATTTTTTATCATGGGTCCTTTGTTATTGCCTTGAATCAGAATAGCTGACTCTTTCACAGTTGTTCATTCTTACAATATTAGTGTTACTATGTCCAATGTTTTCTTGTTTCTGCACACTTTACTTTGTAGTTCAGTAATGAGTTCATCAAGGTTGCCCACTATCACTGTTACTATTTAATATTGTATTAGAAACGCTAGCTTTGGTGGCTGAGAAAAGTTAAAGGTAAGAATAGGCTAGAAAAAATTTTCCTCTTTTTGATGACATGATGGTATAATTAGAGAACCCCAAATTCTACTAAAAAGTTATTAGAAATAATCCACAACTTTAGCAAAGTTGCTGGTTATAAAATAAACCCCATAAGTCATCACATTCTTTATATATAACAAATCCAACAGTCAGGTTACAAAGAGAAATTCCATTTAAGTAACTCATTATAAAAAGGAATCTATCTGAAGGGAAAATCAAAACTTTTGGCAAAATTACAGACCACTTTTCCACAAATTAAGTCATCTAACCAATTGGAAAAATTAAATGCTCTTGGATAGGGCGAGCAAATATAATAAAGATGACAATATTAAAACTAATCTATTTATTTATCTATAAATCAGACTCCCAAAAACTATTTTAAGGCTAGAAAAATAACAACAAAGTTCATATGGAAAAACAAAAGGTAAAATTTCAAAAATTAAAAAAAAATAAATGATGGTGGCTTAGCTGTACCAGATCTAAAATTATTATAGAGCAGCAGTTACCAACACCATTTAGTAATAAGGAATAGATTAGTTATCAGTGGAAAAGTTAGGTTCAAGGATAAAACAGTCCAAAAATATAACCTAGTCTTTGACAACCCAAAGACCCCACTTTTGGGATAAGAACTTACTTTTGATAAAATTGGGGAAAATTGGAAACTAATATGGCAAAACATTGATCCACATTAACACCGTACAAAGATAAGGTCAAAATGAGTTCATGACCTGGCTAAAGTAAATTATTAATAAATTAGAGGAACACAGGATGTTTACCTCTCAGACCTGTGGAAAGGAAGGTCTTTATGACCAAAAAGAACTAGAATCATTCTAATACAAAATAGGAAATTTCAATTTACCAAACTAAAAAGTTTTGTACAAACAAAACTAATCAGACAAAATTAGAAGGAAGCAATAAACTGGGAAAATATTTTTCGGTCAAAGGTTCTGATAAAAGGCCTCATTTCCAAAATATATAAATTAACTCTAATTTATAAAAAAATCAAGCCATTCTCCAATTGAAAAATGGTCAAAGGATATGAACAGACAATTCTCAGATGAAAATTAAACTATTTCTAGTCTTGAAAAATGTCAAGTCATTATTAATAAAGAAATGCAAATTAAGAAACTCTAAATAACTAACATTTAGATTGGCTAAAAGACAGGAAAAAAATAATGATGATTGTTGGAGGGATGTGGGAAAACTGGGACATTATGCATTTTGGTTGGAGTTTGAACAATAACCATTTTGGAGAGTAGTTTGGAACTATTCAAAGTTATCAAACTTTATACCCTTTATCCAGCAGTGTTACTACGGGAATATCCCAAAGATTATAAAAGAAGGAAAGGGACCTGTTGTCACGAATGTTTGTGGCAGCCCTTTTGTATTAGAAACTGGAAACTGAATGGATGTCATCAGTTGGAGAATTGAATAAATTGGTATAGAAAATTATGGATTTACTGTTTAGAAATGACCAACAGGATGATTTCAGAAGGCCTGGAGAGACTTACACAAACTGATGCTAATAAAATAGGGCAGGACCAGGAGATCATTATATATTCAACAACAATACTAGATGATGACCAGTCCTGATGGATCGGCCATCCCTCAAGGTCCAAATCATTTCTAATGGGCAGTAATAAAAGAAAACTATACCCAGAAAAAGAACTCTGGGGAATGACAAAAACCATTGAATTCCCGTCCCTATTTTATCACACCCATCTTTGATTTCCTTCCAACTAATTGTACAATAATTCAAGTCTGATTCTTTGTGCAAAATAATTTTTAGTCATGTTCTTATTTTATCGTTATATTTTAATATTTAACATCTATGTCATCCTGCCATTTAGGGGAGGGTGGGGTAAGAGGAGAAAAATTGGAACAAAGTTTGGCAATTGTTAATTTAAAGTTACCATTATATCCTGTAAATTAAAACTATTAAATAAATAAAAAAAAAAAAAGAAGGAAAAATAATGATGATTTTTGGAGGGATTTGGGAAAACTGGGACATTGATGCATTGTTGGTGGGTTGTAAAGGAATCCAGCCTTCTGGAGAGTATTTGGAACTATGTAAAAAGTTTCAAACTGATACCCTTTGATCCAAAGTGTTACTACGGCTTTTAAAAGATTAAAAGAAAGGAAAGGGAACTGTATGTCACGAATTTTGTGGCACCCTTTTGTAGTTAAAACTGGAAACTGAATGGATTATCAGTTGGAGAATGGCTGAATAAATTTGGTATATAATATTAAAAACTGTTCTGTGAAATGACCAACGGAAATTTCAGAAAGGCCTGGAGACTTACGAACGTGCCAAGGTGAAATCAGGACCAGGAGATCATTATATACTTCAACAACAATATATATGAAGTTCTGATGGACCTGGCCATACTCCCAACAGGAATCACAAATCTTTCCAATGGGTTGTAATGACGACCACTACGGAGAAAGAACTCTGGGAGATGACTAAAAACCATTACATTAATTCCCAATCCCTATATTTATGCCCCTCATTTTGATTTTTACAATAATTGTACAATATTTTAAAGTCTGATTCTTTTGTACAGCAAAGTAACATTTTAGTCGTATACTTATTTGTATCTAATTTATATTTTAATTATTTAACATCTACGGTCATCCTGCCATCTGGGGGATGGGGGTAAGAGGTGAAAAATTGGAACAAAGTTTGAATTTTAAGCTGTAAAGTTACCCATGCATATATCCTGTAAATAAAAGGCGATTAAATAAAAAAATAATAATAATAAAAAAAAGTAATGAGTTCATAACTATTCTGTTCATCATTCCCTGAAGTGCAATTTACTATAATATTTCACAACATTAATTCATAATATCTGATGTGGACTTTGAAGTGAGCTTATTTTATTCCCATATCAGGAAAAAGTCCATCCAGGTATTATCATGCATATCCAAGTCCCAGACTAAATTGTATAAGAGTAATATAAGGATGGAACTCTTTTATCAATCTCTATTTTCTATCCCTCCAACCTCTGAGCATCTTTAAACAATCTTTGAGGTCTTGATGAACATAACTTTAGACAAATTTGAGATCTGGTCATCCAGGTGGATTCCATCTGGCTTCTCCTTGATTTCTTCCTCTGAACTAATAATTCTTTTCTGGTACTTCCTCTCTTCCCCCTGAGGTTAGAATTCTCCTATAAAAGCTGTGCTCCTGATAAAGATCTTTGCCAATCCCTTTTCTGGACTAAACCTTTTATGAGGTACTCTTTTTCTTTCCCTCCTCATAGTGTCTTCCCTTTAATGGCACCTTTCTCATTACTATTGCTAAATTTAGTTGGACTGATACATTCCTCTAGGGATTTAGCCTGCCAGCCAATGATGTACTCACAGCTCTGGCATATTCCCTTTTTCCTAGTTAATTGTGAATTCCACTGGGGAACTGATCTTTTCCATTTTTAATCATTAAAAACCCCCTTCCTTGCTAATTCTATGCTCTCCCAAATATATTTCATATTTACCACTACTGGTACCTATTTTATCTCTTCATAACCTCTTTTCATAAATAAATGTACCTTTTAGCAAAGAGAAAGGCTATTGTGAATCTGTCACATGTATTTCAAACTAGAAATTATTACCCTGACCTCATCAAAACCAATATTTGGCCAATTATAAAATCATGTTTACTGATCAGAAAGAAATTATGCACATTAACTGCAATAACAACAATAACTTAATAATTATATAACAATATCCACTATGACATTTTCAAAGAACATGCCTTCAATATGCCAATGTAAAATAAAGGAAAGGAGAAAAGGAAATAAGTATTTATATAGAGTCTAATATGTGCCAGGCACTTTGCTAAATGCTTTTTATAAATATTATTCCAACTGATCCTCCCAACAACCCCTTTTTGGTAGGTGTTGGTAGGTTTTTATAGTTGAAGAAACTGAAGCAGACAGATTGACTTGCTCAGGGTCACACAACTAGTGAATACCTGAGGTCAGGTTAGAACCTTGGTTCCTAACTCTAGATCCAGTGTTTTATTGTCTACACAACCAGCTGCCTTGGAATACAATAGATAAGACACTGTAATAAAATGTATGCAGATTGGGATAGAGAAGCAAAAGAAATCCACAGTAAATGAGATAGTGGTTCCCGAAGTTGGAGAGTTTGAGTCAAGATTGTAGATGAGGTAGTGCAGCCACCCTGACCTCCCAGTGATTGTGGAAGCCCTAAGAAGTTGGGATGGCTGGGACTTGAGCCAAGAGGTTTTTTGATTTGGACTGAGATTATACTCCATGGAAATCAAGCTAAACATGAATCTAATCCCTGTCTTTTACCTAGAGACTAGGTGATAGAAGAAGATAGGAGGATTATAGCTTCCAATATGGGGATGGGGAGTGTGAATTTGTATGTTTGTGACTATGCCTTCTGAAATAAATATTCCTTTGTTAAAACAAAGTAAATCACAAAAATAGAAGCAACATTCTAAACAAAAATCTGACTGAAACTTCAATGAAAGAGAAGAAAGTAAAATTATATAAGGAGGAATATAAATGTGTTTTATTTTTTTATTGAAGCTTTTTATTTTCAAAACATATACAGATAATTTTTCAACATTGATTCTTGCAAAAACTTGTGTTCCAATTTTTCCTCCCTTTCTTCCCATCCCCTCCCCTAGATGGCAAGTAATCCAATATATGTTAAACATGGTAAAAATATATGTAAATCCAATATAGGCATACATATTTATATTATTATTTTGTTGCGCAAGAAAAAATCAGATCAAAAAGGAAAAAAATGAGAAAAAATAAAATTCAAGCAAACAATAAAAGTGAAAATGCTATGTTATGATCCACACTCAGTTCCCATCGTCCTTGCTCTGGGTGTAGATGGCTCTCATCATCACAAGATCATTGAAACTGACTGGAATCAATAGATTTGTTTTAAAGGGAATAAAATTATGCATAAAAATTCTAACAAATGCAAATTAAATTATTGAAAAATTCAACAACCAGTTAATTTCTTTTTTTTTTTCTGATTTTTTTTTTTTATTTAATAGCCTTTTATTTACAGGATATATACATGGGTAACTTTACAGCATTAACAATTGCCAAACCTCTTGTTCCAATTTTTCACCTCTTACCCCACCCCCACCCCCTCCCCTAGATGGCAGGATGACCAGTAGATGTTAAATATATTAAAATATAAATTAGATACACAATAAGTATACATGACCAAAACGTTATTTTGCTGTAGAAAAAGAATCAGACTCTGAAATATTGTACAATTAGCTTGTGAAGGAAATAAAAAATGCATGTGGGCATAAATATAGGGATTGGGAATTCAATGTAATGGTTTTTAGTCATCTCCCAGAGTTCTTTCTCTGGGCGTAGCTGGTTCGGTTCATTACAACTCCATTGGAAATGATTTGGTTGATCTCGTTGCTGAGTATGGCCAGGTCCATCAGAACTGGTCATCATATAGTATTGTTGTTGAAGTATATAATGATCTCCTGGTCCTGCTCATTTCACTCAGCATCAGTTCGTGTAAGTCTCTCCAGGCCTTTCTGAAATCATCCTGTTGGTCATTTCTTACAGAACAGTAATATTCCATAATTTTCATATACAACAATTTATTCAGCCATTCTCCAACTGATGGACATCCATTCAGTTTCCAGTTTCTAGCCACTACAAAAAGGGCTGCCACAAACATTCGTGCACATACAGTTCCCTTTCCCTTCTTTATAATCTCTTTGGGATATAAGCCCAGTAGTAACACTGCTGGATCAAAGGGTATGCACAGTTTGATAACTTTTTGAGCATAGTTCCAAACTACTCTCCAGAATGGTTGGATTCGTTCACAACTCCACCAACAATGCATCAATGTCCCAGTTTTCCCGCATCCCCTCCAACAATCATCATTATTTTTTCCTGTCATCTTAGCCAATCTGACAGGTGTGTAGTCAACCAGTTAATTTCTTTCAAAAATAGGTGATTATTGAATTAAATTCACTTTTAAACTCAAAAATAAGATGACAATTTTCTCAAATTCAGAAAAAAATAAAAATAAAAAATTTATGTAGCATAGACACACTTTCATAAAGCAATAATGCAGGGAATTGTTTAAAAAGAGGCAAAGTGAAAGAATTTAAATGCTTTCTGAACTCCCAAAGCAAAGAGTGAATCTAAAAATCCAGAAAATAAAATAGGAAAAAAAAGCCCAAGAGATGAAATTCACACACTGTTCAATGTCTGTCTTAAGAGGCAAAAGATAAAAGCTGAGTTTCTTTTCCCTCCCTTAGATGCTCATAAATTACTGAATAGGTCCAGGTTTCCCTTTTCTTCCCACCAGGTGGTTCCCACTCTCCATTCTCTTCTGTAATAGTCCACAACTCATCCTACCTCCAAGAAAGAAAGGAGGAAATGTGATTGAAAGTCTAGCTTTGTGTTCCATAGTCCAAAAATGACTCACTGACTTGCTTTTAGCTAAAGGCAAAGAAAAAGAAAACAACAGCAACAATAACTCCAGTGCAATTCAGTTTTTCCTTTTGGGAAAAAAATTATTATTAATAAAATAATGGGAAAAAAAAACATGAGATTCTTTCTAAATTTAGTTAAGCCCTCAGCAAGGAGAACTCTGGCACTTCTAAACCAGAGCTCCAACCTTGATCTTTTCATCTCTTTCTTTGCTGGTGCCAAATACTATTCCTCTCTATTGCAATCAGTAACCAATCCTCAACTTTTACTCTTCCCCTTCATTTGCAAATAAGAACTCCACAGCCCAGAAGCAATTAAGAGCAATTCTTTATATCAAATGGGCCTGTTTGGTATTATTGAAATAACAAGTAAAATAGCTTTAGAGTCATTATAATTATAATTATATAATTATACATTTCTATGATTAATTAATTATTAAATATTTTAATTATTAAGTGCCTACTTAGTGCCAGGCACAGGGCTAAGCATAGGGATCACAAAAAACATGTAATCCCTGTCCCAAGGCTGTTGGTTTGGGACTTTCCTTATTGATAGAGTTTAAAACCTAATATTGTGTAAGGGTTGATTAGATTTGCCTAGAGGAGAGAGGGTTCCTGCCTTTTTGAGGCACCTGAGCACTCTTCAATTGGAAATCTCCCTTTTAGATTCTCCAAATGAGATCCTTCTTCTATGAGTATATATCCAGTCAGCTTTCAGGTTTGAGAGAAAGAGTTACGAAAGAGCACAATCCCACTCCAGGTTGCTGAAGGAAATGACTCTGGGAAGATATGAGAAGAGAAAGTTATATTCATTATTTTCCAGTTCCCAGTTTACTACTCTGGAGATTTCAGGGAGTTTCCTCTGGGGTGAGACCCTCTCTCTTCACTGAGTTGTTATTTTACTCTCAATGGGAGTGCTGCTTCAATCTGTGTTTTCTGATGTATATTCTCTTATTTATAGTTTCTGTTTTGCTATGATTTGGATAAATGGACTTCTTTGCTTTTGTTATGTGAACATTGTGAAAGTGGAAAAGGGTTAAAGAAAGAAATAAAGCATTAGTTTCAGAGTTTGAAGTCCCTCTTCCTCCCAGAAATGATAAAGCAGTAGAAAATTAGTTGGAACCTGCTCAAAGAGTAACAATCATAGATAAGTGATATTTAAAGGAGCAGATAACATCTAGCCTGGTGTCCCCTCTTGCAGAAGAATACACAGTGATAACATTTGGCTCCAAGCTCCTACTTCCCCTCCTGGTCAGAAATAAAAATCTCCTTGGAGAAGATCATAGGAAAAAAAGCTAGAGAAATTCTATTCTGTCTTCCTGCAAGTCATGTATGACAGTTCTCCTGTCAAAGATGAGTCACTCTTCATATGAAGGATCCATTCTTCAGTTATAGTTCTATCTTTACAAGGGAGGCAAAAGACAATTGCTTAAAGAGCTCACAATCTAATGAAAACAAAGAAAGGGAGCAGAAAAAAGAAAAGGAAACAAAGGGAAAGGGGCCAATTTACTAGGTGATTGAATATTCAGCCAGGGAAACATTCATTAGTGATGAAATATTTCCCATTCTTGGGCTTAGCTCTCCTGTATGCCTTAGTTAATGAATGTGCCAGTTATGCTAGTGAAGTCTAGACCCATCTCCTTCCCATCAGATTCTCTCCTGGAACTCCTCTTTTCCGCATAATAAAAGCTGTAATATTTCCTATTGCCATCAAAGTTCACCACCTTCAGTTACCTTCATAGTGCTGTTTAAAACTCTCCTCTGGTATCTTAACACCACTTCAGTGATGGACCTCAATATCTATTTTTAAACGACATTTCCTAGGAACCTTGAATCCAGATTTAGAACTCTACTCTTTCAAAAGTCTACCTAAAAATCCAATACATATGGGAAAGGATATTTTTAAATGACAGATGTCTAATTCTAAAACAGAATTTTGTGATTTTGTGAAAAAATGTATTTTTAAAGTAGGAGGGTTAAACTCAAGTAGAAAGAGGAGCCACTAATTTATAAGTAACATAGTGGGATTTTGACAAAGGAATATATTTACTTGCAAAAATATCATCACAAATATAAAAACACATTTTTCTCAAAACATGGGAAGCACAATCCTTCTTTCCTTCTTGCACCACATCAATCTCTTGGGAAGAGGAAGGGGATTAGTTTCATAGGTTAGCTTAGTTCCCTTAGAACTCAATCTTTATTTGATCCTTGGTGCTAGAGTCCTGGGGACCCTGATTTCTTAGAGCTTCCATTTTGAAATGCCTTCCTAGCATCAATCCTGCTGCAATCCTGATCCCAAGCTCCAAAACTGGCATGACTCAAATGCATGAGCACCAGGTCCAGGCAACTGAAATTGAGGACCATTAACACAAAACAGAAACATATACCCCCTAACCCCATTTCTTGAAATCAGGATAAAAGACAGAGAGCAGAGGGGAAAGATAAGTCCCTTCCCTCTCACCAGTTCAGTGAACATAACAATTAGGAACACCACCAAAAAAACTGATAGAAAAAGTTGGAGACAGATTCCAGTTAAGGAGGCTAACTCCAACCATGTGGTAGAAGACACAGAAAATTCTGTGATAGACAAACTTTAGTTTCAAAATGCAAATTGTATTTTATTCATGTTGTAAATATTTCCCAATTACATTTTAATCTGGTTTGAGCTGTACTCAGGAGTATTGTGGACTTGCATGCAATTGTGGGCTCTGTGATTTAAGTCTTAAAGAGAGGACTTTGGCATCCTTAAAGAAACAGGCATGGAAGATTGGGCAAGAAGGCATAAATGGAATCTTTTCCATTTGGAAGAAAAAGAAACAGCTTATAGTTTGATGTACCTATTTTCTATCAAGAACTGTATTATAGAATTAGTTCCAATTTACTCACGTAGATATCTCAAATGAGCTAATATATGTAAAGCATTTTGCAGTCTCCTATTACTATGTGTTAGTTTATCATCAAGTAAAAGGTTGGTTTAAGGTTGTGAAATCAAAATTAATATCTGAATTTTTCATGATTTTGATTCAAAATCTCTAAATGAACAAATTTAGTATATGTATTAATATTTTAGTGAAAATGTATCATTTTGTATTTTAAAACAGATCTGTGTATTTTATTGATGTGGAGAACATGAGATGAAGATAGCTCCTTTATCAACTTAAATCAGCACCTGATCTACAATTTGTAACCTTAGGGAATTATCTAGAGTCACACAACCTATATGATCTTGATTCTTAGTTTCCCTTCAAGAAAAGCTACCCATTACAACCCACTGCCCATTCTTAAATATAATATGGCTAGGACATGTAGGCAAGAGCTAAATGAAGTATGTCAAGTTAGTTTACTATCCTAGAACTTAAATGAATTATTGTAGTTATCCATATATTAGGGAGGGCCTGGGGAACACAGCAGGCTGGACTTTGATATCTAGAGTTTTCATTTTTTAATTAAAGAACTAAATCCTGGTGAACAGCCATCATATTATTTATGGGAATTTAATTATTGTTGGAAATATTTGATTTTGTGTATTGGGAAGCATTTTTCAAACTTCCTGAATTTCTAAAAATAGTGTCTGAGAAAATAATTTCTTCCTAATGATTGAATGAAATGGATGAAGATCTATTCATGTCATGCAGAAAAATGTTGGTCATATCCTTTCTAAAATATATTATCAAGAAGCCATCAGGGGCATATTACACTTTTATCAACCTTTGATTCTAGAGGCTCTTCCTAATATCTAATATAAATCTCTCTTGCAGAAAGTCTAGGATACTAGTCCTCTTTTAAACGGAAGTATAGAGCAGCTGTTAACTGCCATTCATTTGGTATCTTAATATACTGATAAGTTTTATTAGGAAAATGTCCTGACCAACCTCTCTCTCTCTTTCTCCCAAGCTTGTTTTGTTTTTTGGTCATTTTCTCATGGGGCCTATTTCCCAATTCTCTAATTAATTTTGTTAGCATCCTCTGGGCCTATTTCAACATCTGGAACTTTGATGGGCATCAGCCATAGCTATGCTTTACTGAAATGATGGCATCTGGGGAAAGTTCATAAATGTGCCCAAGTGAATATTTTCCATTGCTTTATGGATCACAGGAAAATCATCAAAGAAGAATGATGACTTTTACAGTTTTCTAATCATATTTGCTGATGCTAATGAAAGGCAAGAAAAGTAGCAGCCTGTGCTATACATTTTGGGAATTTGGAGAGATATATTCCTTTAAATAAATAATTTTTGGGGGCATGAATCTCATGTAGTAAATAGGCTGAATATCAGTCTCTGAGTGAGGAAGACTTGGTTTCAAAGTCAGTCTCTGGCATGGGAGCCAAGGTAATAAGTGATAAAAAGTAGTACAGTAAACTCCAGGCTATAAATTCCTCCAAAGAGATCTAGAAAACTCACCAAACCAAATTCTGATAGGGAAATTTGGAAAAAGTCATAGTGTGTCATTTTTCAATTTTTGGCATAGGGAGACAGACATGGAGGTCAGTGAACACTGGGAACATATTCTGACTAGGAATATCCTGTAAGAATATCACTCCATTTTTTTTTGGTGGGGGGAGGCTATATGCCAGGTCTAAAGGAGGTTCTAAACCCATGGAGAGCATCCCCAGATCCATGGGTGGGGGCACTGCAATGGGAACAGGTACAAGCTGGCAGCTTAATTGCCCACTTTCCAGTTCTAAGTCAATGATTCAGACTAGACTGAGAAGGGGACCGGAGCAGGCAGGTATCATTCCCTGTACGGAGGCTATAAAATATGTATGGAGAAAGGAGAAAGGAGGAAGTTCAGAAGCCAGAAACAATAGCAGTGTGCTTCAGTCCCTAAGTGTACAGAGTCTTACTTAATGCTTCTAGCCTAGCCTGAAAAATAACCAAAGCAAGAATCCCAGGCTACAGTGGAGCCTACAATTCTGTTGCTCTAAATCAATAGAACTTTCCACTGGCTGATTGGGGCTGAACCCAACAGAATCTCCTTTTTCTCAGACTCAAACCCAGGTTAAGTACTTAAAAAGCTCAGAAAGGGAAAGAGGACAGGAATCAGATTTTGTCTTGAATCAGATTATTTTGGGCAGAAAAGAAAGTGTGAAGGCCCCTAGTCTATTCTTGAGATCTTGCTTCAAGGGAGCAGCAGCAGGGACAGCCCAAACATTCCCTCCAGAAGAGACCAGTCCTAACAAAAAAATCTGAAGTCAGGAAGTAGGCTGAATGAATGGGCAAAACAAAAAAGAACCCCAGCATAAAGAGCTACTATAGTGGCAAGGATGCTCAAGGCATACACACAAAAGAAGAGCATGACTTCAAAACACTATTATAAGCAATGCCTCAAAGAAAAACATAGCTTGGGGACAAGTTCAACTAGAATTCTTGGAAGAGATAAAGCAAGAGATTTTAAAAAGTTGAATTTTTTTAAATAAATGGAATGAAAACAATAGAGGGAAAATTGGAAAAGAAATGAGAGTCATGGAAAAAAGAATTGGAAAGAGAACTAACCCCTTGGCATAGGAGTATGAAATTTTGCCCAAAGGACTACCTGAAAATCAGAATAGGCTGACATAAAAGCTACTGCCTCCATGAAGCAACAAGTAATATTAAAACAAAAATTTAAAAGCTGAAAAAAAGATTAGAAGAAAATATGATATCTAATAGAAAAAAAAAGAAAAAGAAAAACCAGCAGATCTGGAAAATTGACCTAGTAGAAAAAATTAAGAACCACTGGACCCTGAATACAATGACCAAAAAAAGAGCCTAGGCACTATAGTTCAAGAAATTTTAAAAGAAACCTACTTAGGTCTCTTAGAAACAGAGGGCTAAGAAAAAAAATAGAAATAATCCACTCATCACCTCCTAAAATAAACCTCAAATGAAAACTCCCATAGACAACATAGTCAAATACAGAGCTCCCTGTCAAAGGAAAAATATTATCTACTGAGACTATTGAGACCATACAGTCTCAGATGGTTTAGCAGCCACTACTAAAAGGAGTAGAAAACTTTGAATATGATATTCTAGAACACAAAGGATGTGAGGTTATAGTTAAGAATAACTTAACTCAATAAAACTGAGGGGGGGGAAATGGATTTTTAATGAAATAGAGGAGTTTCAAATATTCTTGATGAAAAGACAAGAGCTGCAAAAAATCTCTGAACTTCAAACTCAGGAGTCAATAGAAATATAGAAACATAAATCCTAATATAATAACTTACAGAATTTTAGAGGAATCATGACTAACCATAATTTTTTCATGGTGAAACATGCTACCCTCCTCCTGTTAGAAATGTAAAGGACTCAGAAGATAGAATGAACCAAATATTTTTAGGATATAGTAAAAATGTGTTTTTGATTGACTGTTTGAAATAGATGCTTTTGTACATTCATATATATTATATAAATATAATTTTGGACCTCTGATCAACACAATGACCAATTGCAGTTTTTCATGATGAAACATGCTGGATAGAGAGATTATAGATAGAGTGCAGAGAGATTTTTTTAAAAAGACCTGATCAATGTGAAAATTTGTTACTATATTATGATTAGTAATCATGTGACTGAAATAAAAATGACTTTCCATCTTCCAAAAATAGGTCTGAGTATGTAAATCTGCGCCAGTTACTTAAGATCTCAAAGCATCAGACTTTTACCTAAGATTATAAATTCCATATCTCAATGAAGTCACAGTTTTAGACTATATATTTATATTGGACTTCATAGTTCCCAAAAGGCTTTTACACACAATCTTAATTTGTTCCCTATTCTAACCCTATGAGGCAAGTGATGCAAGTATAAATATCTTCATTTTATAGAAAAGGAAAGTGAGGCTCAAATAAATGCAGTGATGTGGCATCCTATAAATGTTAAGTGATGGGGATGGAACTCAATTCAAATTATCTGGCTTTAAGTGCTCTCTCACCTTGCCTCACACAATAATTCTAATAATATTTATAAAGTATTTTCTTGATTTCAAAGTACTTTATGTACAATTTCTTATTTTGTTGTTTCCTTATTTTCTCCCTAGAATTTTAAAGTTATTTTTGAAGTATGTACATGATAGTCTTTATAAAAATCCTCTGTATTAAAATGTGACCTTACAAAAGAGGAAAATTTGCAATATAAAAGAATTTTTTTATTCCAAAGTGATTGCTTTTGAGCATTCCTTTGATTATTTAAATAATATTAATTATTATGCTTTAATTAATTTAAAATTTGACTTATTTTATTTACAATTTTTTTACCACAAACTC
Organism: Sarcophilus harrisii; assembly: GCF_902635505.1. Classification (NCBI taxonomy): domain Eukaryota; kingdom Metazoa; phylum Chordata; class Mammalia; order Dasyuromorphia; family Dasyuridae; genus Sarcophilus; species Sarcophilus harrisii. Next base: position 203,863,137 of record NC_045426.1, read on the forward strand.
ATGGCAAAAAGCCCAAGATGTATGTCAGATAGTGAAAAAGGAGATAAACTGTTTATATCAGACTCACAGATAAGTATTAACACATTTATTGTGTCAACCAAGTAAAAATGTTGTGCAGAAGAATGCTTCAGCTACTCTATTCATCAGGTGTTTGTTTCACCAGATAGAATATTAGAAAGTAGTTTCTCCATTGCTCTGTAGTTTATGACAATGTGAAAGATAGAATGAGAATTTATAGCTACTATGGATGGTTTTGGTAATGTGGTATGGTATAGTGAATATTTGAATCTAGAGTATTTCTCACCTGAAGCGGAAAGAGTATTGAAATGGAAGTTAGAAAATCTGGGTTTAAAAGCTGTGCTACTTATCACTTTGGACAAGTCATTTAACTTTGCTGAATCTCAGTTTTTTATTCTGTAAATGCAAAGTTGGACTAGAGTATTTTTATCTTTTTTTGTATTATGGACCCATTTGGCAGACTGATAAAATATACAGATATCTTCTTAGACTAAGATTTTTTAAATTCATAAAGTATTATACATATAAATACAAAAGAAAACAATTATATTAAAATACAGTAATCAAAAAAAAATTTTTTTTTCAAACCTCAGGTTAAGACCTCCTGGATTTGAAGATAGATCTCTCAGATCCTTTCCCTCTCTAGATGTGATAATATTGTATCTTGGAAGCTCTTTTAGCTAAAATAAAATTTTAAAAAAGAACCTCTAAGGTCCTTTCAGTTCTAGATCTACAACTTTATAATCTTTGTATTGACTTATCTCATCAATGAGCAATCTAGTTTTGAAGTAAATATAAATTCGATAATCCCCTCACCACTTGGGTAAAGCTCAAAATTTTAGACTAGAAGCATTCATTTCCTTTCCCCTCCTCCCTATTACTACTGAGAGTATCTCTTGTAGTCAAGTCCTCCTCTCTCAGGGCTTACTATTATCATGATTCTCTCCTCCCCCCTTCTCAAATCTTATTTCCCCAGGACTGGGTTCTCCCTCTCTTACAAAATGACAGTAATATAAATTGAAGCTTCTTGCTCTACTGTGCTGATGGGAAAAGTATATAGAACTTTGCCAGGGTCCTCCTATCAGATCTGAGGCTATATTATAATAAGAGCCTTCTGGAAACAATATATTATTTGCTCTTGTTATTGTAATACAGTGTGATGAAGGGGCACTAGATGAAGTTCAAGTTTACCTGACCTCTTTAAGCTTCAGTGGCTTTATTTATTGATAAAATAAAACAACAGAACTAGATGATTTCTAAGCTCTCTTCCATATCTGACATTCTAAACGCTTCAGATAGATTAAATAATAAAACACTGAAGATGAGGTTAATGTGAAATCTGGGATCAATTGAATACTTGTGTATATAAAATCTGATGTAGCTGTTCCAACTGTTATATTATGCCTAAGGGCACCCTCTTTCTGGGCAGCTAGTAGCACAGTAGATAGAGCACTGGGACTAGAGTCAGTAAGACTTGATTTCCAAAGAAATCCAGGATACTTACTAGCTGTATGACCCTGGGCAAGTTACTTCATCTCTGTCGGTCTCAGTTTCCCCAGGGTTGTTGTAAGGATCAAATGAGATAATATCTATAAAGAGCTTAACTCAATGCCTGGTGCATGGTAGGTGCTTAATAAATGCTTATTTCCTTTCCCCCATCTTCCCTCTGAAAAGATTGCTAAACCCTGACCTAATTGAAAGTTTGCCTTAGTTTAAACTACCTTAGAAGGTGACTTAAATTTTTAAAAAAGTTGCTTTCTAAAGTCCTGGGGATAAGGAAAGGATCAGTAGGATTTGGGGGTAAATAATAAAGTAGATATGACAGTTTTATGTCTTGAGGTTTCATAGGGGAAGATGATATTCAGAATGTTCTCAAAGATTGAATAAAATTTATAACTGCCCCAATGATTTTACCTTGAAATTCTGAATTCAGAAAGGAGAAATGTATTCACAGAAAGACAAGACTCTTTGTTATCTTTCCTATTCCTTCAGAGGCTGATTTAAATATATTCAGGATCTGAGATGAGAAGGATTGATTTTATAACCATAAAGTATTGTAATGCAAAATTACTCATTTCTAGTCACCAGTTACTCATTTTTGTTTATTTGTTCTCCCCAACCCTCTCTGAATTTTTTCACATTTGGTAGAATAGAAAATTATTAAGATTTGCTCATAGGTGTAGGAAGGACACATTTTATCCCAAAGAAATCTTCTGCAACTCATAATGCCAGAGTCTCTACTGTTACTGATTCCTTGTGATTGGGATTATTTCTAATTCAAAGCATGAAAAGAGTACAGATCCAAATCCAATTCTTTAGATCCATCTGTGTGACTAAAGTGTTAATTTCCTTTCCAATCTACTCCTCCCTGTCTTGTTTTCCCTGTAGCACAACTGTCAGTCACTGACCAGGAGTCCTGATCAGTGCCTGTGGTCAAGATGCCAAAAGAAAAATAAAGCATTCATTATCACTGGCTAATGTCCCCAAGCAGTGAATGTCTCTTTCATAAGCTCATGAAAGAAGGAAAATATCAGTTACTGAGTCATAATGGTGACCTAGAGATAAACAATCTAGGCAAGTAATCTTTACTACCTATACAAGACAGAATTTTATGACAACATCTATACTAATACTAATCCCTGGGACTACCTATATCAGTGATTCTCAAAGACTGATGTGGGACACTGATAAGGACTTTAAAAGAGACCTCTAACTTGAAAAAAATCATCACTTAACAATGCCATCCCCTCTATCTTTTGCCTTCCGTTCACCCACAAATTTCTTCAACATGTGGTCAACATCTACTGCATTCACTTCATCATTGCTCATTCTCAAATGAATTCTTTGGTATCTAGCAATTTCTGGTCTCAACAAACCATTAAATCTACTCTTTTGAAAGTTTTAAATGACATTTTAATCACCCAAACTCAAAGGCTTTTTCTTAATCCTCTTTTTTCTTTTCTTCTCTACCATCTTGAAATTCTCTTTTTCTTTGGATTCTATGGCACTGTAGTGCTTCCTCACTTACCTTTTGTACTACTGACTTGATTATGCCTTTTTCTCATGCATAAATGTGGGTGTATTAATGATGGGGGTGTGAAACTGTGTTCCCTTTTGAAATTAACACTCTGAAATTGTGTCCCCTTTTGATCTGAGAGATCAGCATCTCCCAGTACTCTGACGGTTGGTTTTCACCTTTATAATTCTTTTTTCCTTCAGAAATCTTATTTATACTCATAATTCAATGGTTACCTTCACTTAGGATACTACCAGATCTATGTCTCTACTCTTGACCCATCTCCAGAATTTTGGCCTTTATTCTTCAATTGTCTGTTGGTCATTTTAATCTCCAAGTCCAACTATGACTACAGCTTAAAAATTTCTAAAACCCAAATATGACCACAGATTGAAAGTTAGAAGAGATTTCAGAGGATAACTAATCCAATCATCTAATTTTACAGATGAGGGACTTGTGGTTTAGAGAGGTTATGTAAAGTTGTCTTAAGTCCAAGGCTATATCAGTAATAAATGTAAGAGGTAAAATTTTAACTCAGATCCTCTGAATTCAAATTCAGTGTTCTTTCCATTATGCTACCCTTTCCATTTATTTTCCCTCCAATGCTGACTCCCCTTAGAGCTTCCCTATTCATCAGTGATGCAATCCTTCCTCCATTAATGGAGTCTAGGAACCTTGGAATCACCTTTGATGCCTCAGCTTCAGTTACTCTATTCTGGGGAGCACAGTTGTTCCAGGATTACAAAAATTCCTAACTGGAGATGGAATCCTGCAGAATAACTTTATATCCTGCTACAGTACATCACAAAAAGTTGACAGATTTCTTTAGCAGATAAGCATGGCTAGAGTACTTTTCTGATTCAAACCCTCCTGAAAACCTATGGGCTATAATCAAGGCTAGACTTGAAAAAGTTGACTCTGGGGTCTGGGACCAATAAATACCATGCAGACTCAGGGTTTCTTGGTCTTGGTGAATGTCTAACACCACTGGAGCTATATCCTGTAGACCTGCTGATCAGGCATGATTTCATGAAGAAGAGATGGCAGCAGCATTTTGCTAAAGTTAACTGCTGCTATTATCTTTGTTGGAAATCCTTGCCATGTTTGGCCAAAGTAAATCCCCTTTCTTAAATATCTCAGCATCAAATATGGACTCATGGGGTATTGGCTTTAGAGGCCCTAAGTTTAAGTTATATTACTGAAATGTGTTGAATAACAAAATATTTGATAACAAAAAGCTATTATGGATCAAAGCTTTTAGATGATTTTGTATTTTATTACTCATAATATTATTTACATATGTTTTAAAAATAATTATGCATATATTTGTATATATGTATTTTTATATATATGAGACATTTATTTAGTCTACAGAAGTTACTTGGAGTTATTTACTATAGTATAGAGTTAGTTAATATATAGTATAATATATAGTATAGAGTTAGTTAAGTATATACTACAGTAGAGTATAATATATAGCATAGAGTTAATTATATAGTTAAGTATATGCTAGAGTATAGCATGATATATAGTATAGAGTTAGTTAATGACATAGACCACTTCAATAATCAACATGTCTTATTAAGTGTCTATAATATGCTATATATATATATATATATATATATATATATCCCTGGGGATACAAAGGCAACCAGACCTCAAGGAGTTTATAAAGAAACAACATATAAATATGTGATATAAATATAAAATAGATATTAGATACATATAATATAGATAGCAAAGTAATTTTGAAAAAGCATTAGCAAATGGGGACATAAAGAAGATGATACTTTAGATGTCTTTTAAAAATGTATTTAAAATGGGTTTATTTATTTTTTTGTTAGATATAATCTGTTTCCCTTATTGATCTCTACATCTCACAACTGACCAACACAAAAAATGAAAAACAAAACTCCCATCATAAACATAGATTGTTCAGCAAATCAAATTCCCACATTGGTCTTGTTTCAAAATTTGTCGTTTTTCTCTGGATTTCAATTTTATCACTTGTCTGTCAGGAAGTGAGCAGCATGGTTTATTTTCAGTCTTTAAAACTCATGGTTTATTGTTGTAATGATCAGGGTTCTAAAGGCTTTCAAAACTATCTTCCTTTTATATATTTTGTAATCAATGTAAATTCTTTTCCTAGTTCTGCTCACTTTATTCTATACCAATTCACAGAAGACTTCCCAGATTCCTCTTATTTGGTACAATTTATTTCTTATACAATAATATTCCATTGTATTCATTTCCACAATTTGTATACCTATTCCTCAGTAAGAAAATACACCTTTAATTTTCAATTTTTTACTACCATGAAGAGAGCTGCTATGAATATTTTTGTAAAGAAAAGTTCTTTTCTTCTTTCTTTGTTTTTTGTGGCATATAGGTCTAGTAGTAGCAGTACTGGGTCAAAAAGTATGTGCAATATAATGCTTTTGAGGCATAATTCCAAATTGTTGAGCTTAATCTTAAAGGAAACTAGGGATTCTGAGAGAAAGAGATGAGACTGGAGTGCATTCTTGATATGAGAACAATCAAAGTCATAGAGTTATGTGTAAAGAACTACAATTAAACCAATTTGATGGGATGTATATGGAGAAGAGTATTATTCAAATAAACTTGCAAAGGACCCTGAGCCAGGTTGTGAAGGGAGTTAAATGTCCCCAAAAGGATTTTGTATCTAATCCTGGTAGCATACAGGAATTTATTGAGTTAGATAGCAGTATAGTCAGATTTATGTTTTAAGGAAATCAATTTAGCAGCTGTATGAAGAATGGATTGGAATAGGGAGATATTTGAGGCAGAGGGAGGAATTATGTAGCTATAATAATAGTACTGGTAAGAGATGTGGAGGGCCTAAACTAGGGTAATTAACGATTCTATAAATGAAAAGGAGATGGAAGTAGAGACTTTGTAGAGGTAGAAATGCCCCTTGTCAAAGATGTCATGAAGCTTCCCTGATGTGGCAGTGGAATAAGAAGCTATACAGCCTGTTTCAGGTTCTTCCATTGACCAATATGTAATTTTGATCTTGTTTGATGGGGTTAATCTTTTCTCTGTTTTTTCATTGAAAACTGTTTTATAGTTAACTCTTACAACCATACATCCCACTTCACTTCCCTTCTGGAGTACCACTTTTCCCCCTGTAATTTGGAGGTTGCTCACTAAAAGTGCAGCTAGAGGTGACTTTCCAGGCCAAGGAGTGAATACTGACTCTGGAAGCAATGTGATAACAGTACTAGGGAGGCTAGAACTTGACTATGCAATTAGCTGGGAAGATTCACACTCAGGAAAATATTTTGTTTCAAGAGAGCAAAGAAGTGTCAATCAACCAATCAATAAATATTTATTGAGTACCTATAATGTGTGAGGAACTATTCTAAGCCTTGGGGATACAAAAAAGAAACTAAAGACAGTCCCTGCCTTAAAGGAGTTCCAAAGGGATGTTAAATCCCAGAACAGGATTTTTGGGGGATATTATGAATATCCCGTCTTCCTTTCTGGCACCAGTTATTTCTCAGTATTCTTAACTGTGGATACATTTTGTCTTTGTATCTCATGCCTAGTACCAATAAAAATTCATTACTATGTTTTTGCTCTTTGTTGCTTCACTATTTTTACCATTTCCATTTCCAAAAATTATCATCCTAGTCTAGTCTTTTTTGATTCAAATCTGAACAATGAAACAGCCCTGTAGTTGATTTTCCTCCCTTTAGAGTTTTAGAATATTAAAACTAGAACAGACATTAGTGACTTCTTAACCCACTTTTTTTGGTATGTGCTGCTTTGATTTTTGGTGAAGTTTATGAATGCCTTCTTCAATATATATATAATATTTATATATATATATTATAGCTTTTTATTTACAAGATATTTACAAGATTTATAAGGTAATTTTTCAGCATTGACAGTTGCAAATCCTTTTGTTCCAAATTTTTCCTTCCTTCCCCCCACCCCAGATGGCAGGTTGACCAATACATGTTAAATATGTTAAAGTATAGGTTAAATGCAATATTATGTATACATGTCCAAACTGTTATTTTGCTGTACAAAAAGAGTTGGACAAAAAATATTTTTAAATGCAAAACTCCCCAACTAAAACCAACACAAAAATACACATGGAATTACAAAGGAAACTAGTCATAGTTATGCCTTTCACATCAAGGGGTTAGGAAAACAGCACCCTTGCAATCTGGAAAGTTCATAAAAAATTTTTGGCCCTCCTTTTGTACCAGAGAAGAAGTCTGAATTTTATAACATGTCTATGGTACTTTATTGTAAAATTTGGTATAAGTAATTGGTCTTTCATCTGTTGGCCTTCCCATGTCTCCACACTTTCCACAAAACTACCCCCAAATTCCCACTAATTTCTCATGCTGACCGAAGTCACACTAAAGAAGGGATGTCATTCTTTTTTTTTTTTTTTAAAGTTTGTAGACTCAGGTGAAAAAGTCCCAATCTAAATTAATGCTTTCATGACCAAGAAGTCCAAAGACTTTCACTAATGTTCCTAAGGTTACATAGAAGATAAAGGTTAGAGCCAGGATTAAAACTCAAGTCATCTGACTCTAAATTCCATGTTCCTTCTACTGTACAATGTCCACACAGTTCACACAAATGACAGGGTTAGGACTGCAATAGGTCTACTGCATCACCTTACCATGCAAAATTCCTATCAACTGGATACTTTATTTCTATCACTTAAAAAAAAAAATTCTCCTGGACATAATAATAGCACCCACTTCACAGGGTTATGATGAGAATCAAATGAGACAACATGTGTAAAAGGCTTTGCCAACTCTAAAATACTTTATAAAAGCTAACTTAGAAACTCTGAGAAGGGACAAAATAATCTAGGGAAAAATACTATTTTGAGACAGTTTCCCCAGTACTGAACAGGTAACATCTGCTAGTATCATGTATGTGTGATTTGTTTCTAATCTAGGTTGTGTTTTTATTTAAGTCTGGAACTATGTTATTGGATCATAAGATTTTGAGCTGAAAGGAATATTCAAGTCCATGGTTCTAGGGCAAGAGAGATTAAATGACTTCCTTTATCTCACATGGGTGGCAAGCAGTAGACTGAGATACAAACCCCTGATCTTTCATTATTCTTTCCATTATGTCATTATGTCCTTTATTTCTTTGGTATACCTTATTATTCAGAAAATTAGTCACATAGTATGTGCAAAGTACTATACTAAACGTTGGATTCCTGTTTAAATTCCATGCATACAGAAGATGCTTGTATATTCTTATTAAGTTGAATTGAAACAATCAATTGAGGGGCAGCTAGTTGGTGCAGCCCTGAAGTCATTAGTATCTGAGTTCAAATCTGACCTCAGACACTTAACACTTCCTAACTATGTGACCCTGGGCAAATCACTTAACCCCAATTCCCTCAGCAAAAAAAAACAAAAAAAAAAACCCCACAAAAAATACAAAAAACAAAACACACACACACACAATAACAAAACAAAACAAAAAACAATTAGTTGAGAAGCATCTGTCTCTCCCCTCCACATTTAATAGTATTTCCCCCAGTTATTTGTAAAAGTAGTTTTCAACATTTATAACATTTTTCTCCCTTCTCTCTTCTACTCCCTTTTCTTCAAAACAGCAAGCAATCTGATATAGCTATACATATACAATCATATTAAACATATTTCCACATTAATCATGTTGTGAAAGAAGAATCAGAACAAAAGAGAAATACCACAAGAAAAAAAAACAACAACAGCAAAGTGAAAATAGTATGTTTCAATCTGCATTCAGATTTCCTAGTCCTTTCTCTGAATGCGTCTTTTGGGATTGTCTTGGATCATTGTATTACTGAGAAGAGCTAAATTTATCAAAGTTGATGATTGCACAATATTGCTGTTACTGTGTACAATATTTCCCTGTTCCTATTTACTTCAATCAATATCAGTTCATGTAAGTCTTTCCAGGTTTTTCTGAAATTTGCCTGCTCTTCATTTCTTATAGAACAGTAGTAATGGAATATTAGTGTTCCATTACATTCATATATCATAGTTTATTTGACCATTCCCCAATTGATAGGGATCCCCTTAATGTCTAATTCTTTGCCACCACAAAGAGAGCTGTTATAAACATTTTTGTACATGTGGGTCCTTTCCCCCTTTTTATGATCTCTTTGGTTTACAGACCTTGTAGTGGTGTTGCTGAATTAAAGGATAAAGAAACATCCATCTTAATGTATAGCTCTACCTCAAAAAAGATGAACTCTTTGACCTTTACATTTTCAGGGCATTGAAAGTTCTCAGGAAAAAGTTGGCCAAAAGTTCAGGAGAAAGTAGGAGCTAAAGCTTTTCAACCACTCAGTTACTTCCTGTTTCTAAGCAGGTGCTATTGATTTTTTTTCTCCCTCAAGTATGATAAATTTTGTAGGACAGCCCCTACTAGATTTTACTCACTCTTATTCTTGTAGAATGAGAACTTTCCAAATGTTTTCAGATAATTTAGAATCTAAAAGTATTTATTGTACATACATAATTTTATAATTTCCAGAAAAATAAAATCTAGAGTGAAATTATCTTACTATACAATATGGAAAAAAGGAGTAACAATTCCAGGGACAAAGCCAACTTTATTTGAAAGAATTACCTATTCATGATGGACTCAACTTCCCAATTCCTCATAAACTATTTATCAGTTTCTTAAAAGAAAAACCTACAGTGACTCTACATCAATATTTAATGCAACAATGCCTGGAGCATTAGATTAACTTTCACATTTGCGAAAAAAGGAGAGGAAATATAGATATTGCCCTGTTCTTTAACAGTGGGAACCTCAGCTATATTCCAATTGTTGTCATCATTGCCATTGTTTCCTTCTTAACACTATTAATGATTTGGTGTCATGTGATTACACTGAAACCCTCTTGCTAATCCTGCTTGAAAGATTTAACTGCAGCATTTGTTACTATTGATCTCTGCATTTGATTTAAGTATATGGGATGTTGTAGGTTGACCTAACACTGCCAAGATAATTACCCTGTATCTTATTAAAGAATGGTTTCTTGGAATTCTTTGTTACATTCCTGAATGATACAAGGTTTTTTTTTTCCTCAACTCTTCCCTAGCTGTGATCCCTTGCTTGCTGATATTTGGTTATTGGATCCTACTATGCCTTGATAGATTTTGCTTTCATTTTTGTGCCATAACTAGTCAGAATGCATTCCTGTGAGTTTCTTTGTTCTTTATATGTTGATTTCTTGCCTTACCAAGCTTATCTGGCTGGCTTCGAGTAGAATATCATTATCAAGTTTATCTGTCACAAAAAGACAGATTGGTTTGTTTGAAGAATATATATATGGACCAAGATTTGCCCTACATGTGTAGAAGTATGAGATATAGATATAGGTCAGATAAAGGGGCTTGTTCTGCCTGTGTTGCTATTGACTTTCCATCTGAGATGATTGTCACTCAACATGTAGATCAGTGTATTGATTTTTCTTCACAGGCAGGAATGAAGTGTACTGTTCATTTAAATCAGAAACTAGATATGATAGATTTATATCCATCCCATGATGAGGCACCCCTGATTTTATCCTAAAAAGCATTTGTCATCTCTTCTCACCTCTTCCTCTTAGAAATCTTTTCATTTTCTGAAAAGTTCAACTAAAACATCAACTCCTTTTTGAAGTTTCTCCTGATCTTTTCAAGGTACTGGTGCTTCCTCCTAAAAAATTACCTTTTAATTATTCTATAATTAAGTATATATATGTAGTCTATTTTCTCTGCTCCTATAAAATATAATGCCTTTGAGGTTAGGAACTCTTTTGCTTTTGTCTTTGTATGTCCAGGACCTAGCATAGTGTTGGCAAATAGTAAGTGGTCAATAAATGCTAATTGAGTGATCCTTCTAGCTGCAAGTTCTTGTGCTCTGCCCCAATTATCTTGCATTTACCTTGCATACATTGATATAAGAACGAATTAGCCAGTAACCTGAGTTATTTAGAACTTTTGTAGATAGTCTTGTTTTCAAAATGTGAACTTTGGAGGCATGTATGAATATTATGTAACTGGTTTTAATATGTTAACCCCATGATGAATAGAATCCATTTTGAATGACTATGGAGGTGGGGTACATTTAAAAATTTCTAGATAGTCAGGGCCACTCTCTTGGTATAGACTTTTTCTAAACTGACTGACAATGGAGAAGGGAGCCAACCAGCTGGTAGCTTCCAAGTAGGATCTTCTCTTACCCAGAGCCAACATGTATTTGAGAGAGTATAGCTTTGGTGTTGCTACTGTCCCTGAGATATTTATTCTTTTTGCTTTTAGGTAAAGGAGATAGTTTTGACCTTGTGATATTTGAAAGATCAAAAGAAGAAGGCATAGGAGGAGAGTCCATTCTGGGTTTGGAGGCCAGCCAGTCAATGCCAGGGTCTTTGGACCCTGCCTAATGGTACCTGCATTTGAATATGAACTAGGTGGGAATAATATCATGTAACAACTATGTTAAGTTTGAGCACATTCTTTCCAAGGACCAAGATTGTATAGAGAAAAATGACAACATACAGAAATCATTGGAAAACATCAGAAACTTAAAGTTTAGTGAGCCCAAAGACTACAGTTACTGTGTCTGTGTAACACAGTTTCACAATTCAACAAAAAACTCTTGATAAAACTGGAAAATGGCATGGTCAAAACTAGATATATACCAGCACCTTATAACATATATTACTAATAGTTTCAAATGGACATAAGACTTAAACATAAAAGGTGAGATCATAAATTAATCAGAATAATGGGGAAAAATACTTTTCAGATCCATAGATAAGAGAATTCATGACTAAACGAGATAAGAAAAAATCACAGAAGATAAATTAGAAAGTTTTGATTACAGAAAAGTAAAATGTTTTGCACAAACAAAATGAGGTCAGCTGAAATTAGAAGAAAGAGGTAGGTGGAGACCAATCTTTGTGAGAAATTTGCAGCAAAAGATACAATTTCCAAGATGTAAGGAACTGATTCAAGTTTCTAAGAATTAGAATCATAACTTAATTGATAGTCAAAGAATATGCACAAGCAATTTTCAAAGAAAGAAATTTAGGTTATATTAATAATAACAATAACAATAAAATAGCTATATTTAAAAAAAACCCAATCACTAAAAATTAAAGAAATGCAGATTAAAATAACTCTGGGTTTCTTCTACACACTTCTCAGATTGACAAAGCTGAAAAATAAAGGGAAAATGACAAATGTTGGTGAGGCCTTGGGAAAATTAAGCATATCAATATCCTAGAAGTGGAGCTGCACATGGTTCAGGTACCCTAGAGAATAATTTGGAATTATGTCTCAAGTTACTCAACTGTTTATATTCTTTACCATATTAATTTCTATACCCCCAAGAGATCAAAGAAAGAGGGAAAAGACACTAAAAAAATCCATCTACCTCTGTTTGTGGTGGCAAATACCTGGAAATCAAGGTACTGGAGAATGGCAGAACAAATTATAGCATGTAATACTAGTTTCCTATTAAAAATAGTGATGATGATGAGTGAAATGAACAGAAGTAGGAGAATCATGTTTATAATAACAACATTGTAAAGAAAATCAAATCTCAAAGGCTTGAAAGCTTGAACCAACAGAATGAACAACAATGTTACATTCAGGATAAATCTATCTTTATGTATATTACATGCATATATAATTGCGTGTATATGTACAATGTAGGAATTAATTTTATTTGACCCTATATTTATTAAAAAAGAATTTTATCTTGAGGGAGAAAAATATTTTTGTCAATTGAAAAAAAATTTAAAAAGTACTGACATTTTAGCTTATACAATACTACTTGAATCTATGAATATATATAATTCAAACACAGATTTTGCCAAATGAACTAAAAACAACAATTTTATCTTTCATTTAGGCTTTTGCAGTATTCCACTCCCTTATATATCTTCCACTGACATCTAAATAGAAATGGAGGCCCTCACTCAGACAATGGTAACCATTTACATTGGGGACCTAAGTAATTAAACCTTGAGCTTTCTAGGTGGTTATTAAGTCAGTCAATCAACAAGCATTTATTAAATGCCTACTGTTTACTAGGCAGCAAGTATTAGACAAAAATAAAATACTGCCTTGTCCTCAAAACTTTTATATTCTATCAAGGAAAATAACATGTGCACATATTGAAATCTATAGGCTAGCTACAAATCAGAAAAGACATTAGCCACACTTGGAAAAATAGTCTCTAATATCATTACACTTCCAGTGCTCTAAGAATGAATTCAGTACATTTATTATAAATGATGTGAAAGGACTTCATACCTACATACTCAGGAGACATTATGAACTGGACAATGAAAAGTTAGAACAGGAAAGAAACTAGATTTTTTTAAACTCTTAGTAAATAGTACAATTTTTTACTATATATATATATATATATATACATATATATATATATATATATATATATTGAATATATCTACAATATAAACAGAGAGAACAAAACATTCCCTTAAAAAAACACCTCCAAATATCACATAATCATGATGACAAAATGTCTCTGGTGAAGAGATGAGAAAATTCACCTCTTTACATATTTTTTGCAGAGGTGAGGAGAACAACTATGTGGAACATTTTATCCACTGTTAAATGTGGTTGATATGTTGCTTAATTTTACTGATTTGCTTTTTCTCCCCCTTCACTATCTTATTTTTTCTTACAAGGGATGGTTCATTGAGTAGAGAAGGGGGAGGAATAGTTTCAAAAATGAAGATAAGAAAAAATGTCAATGAAATATTTTAAGTGAAAAAGAATTAATGTTGTCTATATTCATATGTTTGAGAGAAATGGCACTTAAATACAGTACTCCCTGCTTTCCTCCCTGCCACATATTAAATTTAGGTATTATGTTTTCTAAGAAAAAGAGACTCTTTTCTCTGCCCAGTTAACTATATATTAGAAAGATACACTCATACACTATATTAGTATCAAGATATTTAACATATTTAATGGACACTGCCCCCTACGGACCGAATCAATTGAAGATCTTTGGGAAATCATTTTTTTCTTACAGCCATATTTCAACCAGAATATCAAAAGAAATTTTAATTCCGAAAGAATCTCAAGGATAAATATTTAATTATATCAATGACAAAAAAGGTCCAACTCCAGAAGCATGAAACCTCAGAGTATTGAGATGAATCAAGGCAGGTGTGGTACTCCCTTGACTATGCCTCAGGAGACAAAAGTTCTGGAGCCAATTACATTTGAAGGTAGCTACTTAGGATTGAAAGAAAAAACAATTAAGTCACAAGCCTAGTCCCAGATAAAATCAAGCCCCAATCAAGCCCCGGGGATTTGGGTCAACCATTTGGGACTTCACATGTTGCTAGGCTGCCAGAATTTATCCCAACAATCACATGAGATTATACTCAGCATATGTGGAAACTTTGAACATGTTTACTTCTGTCTCTGTCCTATGGACTAGGCTAGAAACAAGAGAGACATGTGCCTCTACCCATTTGTGGGGTGAGGAAGTGACTATTTAAAAGAAGCACTGATATTTCACTTTAGAAGACTCTTCCAGCAATGAAATAACAATGATTATCTAGGCTTAAGATAATTTCTTTTCTTTTCTTTCTTTCTTTTCTTTTTTTTAAATAATTCCTAAGTAGGGCTGCTAATATTTGATGGTTTGGGCTGAGATTTAGTGGCAGAATACTGTGGCTTCTTACTGATGGGATAAACCCAGGGATTCTAGGAGGCAGAAATGAGAAGAGAGCACAACCCAATATGGTCAACAGATTTTGCAAAGATTTAGAAAAGAAGTGAAATGTTCAGTTTGTCTGGAAAATAGAATGTGTGAAGGATAATTAAATGAAAACAAACAAACAAACCCAAATCTGGAATTGGGAGTTGGGTGAGTGAGGCATTAGGTGTTGGCTTTGGCAAGAGTCCCATACATACCTAAACCTATGCAACTATAATTATCCTTTTATTGTTACCATAGAAAGTTTCAGTCACATAGACATTCAAAGATCCATTAAGAAAGCTAAGCTTGGCTTCTAGTTGTTTCTCCGTTCCTCACAGGATTTTATTAATCATAGCTCTCATGGAAAAGTTGTCACCTGTCTGCATTACTCCTTTTATCCCACTGAAATTTTAGGTGCCATATCAGCCCCAAAATCTCCCAGGCAGTTGTGAAAATAGTCAATGAAATGGGCATGGTGTTATGTACCTTGCTGCTCCATAACCTTGGACTTTCCCTCTCTAAATTTATAACTTTATTGTCCTGCTTCCACACAATTAAACTGTCTCCACTGTGCAACTGCTATAGGGTATCTCCCTAGTATATAAATGGGACTTAGTAAGGTTTATACCAAAGCCTGACCAAAGCTTTACTACATCTGCCCTTATTCTTGCCTCTGAGTGGCCATCTCATACCATTACTAAAATCTCAGTCCTGTTATAGTATTGTCTCCCTGCTTTAAGACATAAAAAATACAATCCCAGGCTATGGTCATTGTGGTTAAAACGTCTATTTTAATAGAGTTTGAAATAGAAACTTCCTAATGGACACTGACCACCTTACTAGATAGGATCTCTTTCAGGTCTCTGCTCAACAGAATGTAGTGATATGGAGAATTCAGGTAACTCTATAGAAGGGAAGTGAAAGTATAGACTTTTTCCAGGTGAAAACAAAATGTTCCTGACTAGAGTCAGCGACAGGAAAACAGAAAAGACATTGATGAGTTCAATAAGTACTTACCATTCACCTGGGCCTGGGCTCCCTGGTCTCACCCAATTGAATATTATCCATAATACATTAGCTACACTGCTTTGGCCATTAATTAGAACACATCTTCTTGATACCGGTGATGAGAAGGAAACAACTCCTTCCATCATAGTCTTCTTTTTGTCAAAGATGGAAAAATGTGTTTCTCTATAATATTCTGTGCCAATTCTCTGAATAACAGTCCCAAACATGTCCCATATGCATAACCTCTAGATTTTTTTTCCTGTTTTCTGGTGTAGTACATTTTGAAACTGTTGTGCTTTGAAAGGTGGATAACTCTACTAATCCAACCATTTAATTATGCAGATGATATCAATAGTTAATCTTGAGAATATCCTTTTTTTTTCTTTTGCTGAGGCAATTGGGATTAAGTGACTTGCCCAGGGTCACACAGCTAGGAAATATTAAGTGTCTGACGCCAGAGAGAATATTTCTTTTAATAAAGGCTCTTTTAATTTTTTCAGTGTTAAGAATTTATTAACACAAATACTTAATAGGTTTTTTTTTGTATTATTGTGGTTATAATTATGGTTTTCTTCAGTGAAGTTAGTGTTATTATCCTGCTTGAAGGACCCTTATTGTTTCAAAAGCAAATGGTATTTCATTATGGTAGAATTATACTTTCATTATAAATTTCTCCCTTGCTTTTTGGGTCTTCCTTTATTTTAGTCATTATAATTTTATTTTAGTACTAATATAGGTTCTTTATATTCCTAGCTAGGCCAATTTCAAACTATTTGAAATTTCTGTTGTAGTAAAAGGGGTTTCTTATTTTATTACATCTAAAAATATATGTTGATAGAAAATAAGAATTCAATTTATTTCTTGTGAGTTAACCTGGTTTGTACTTTACTGATTTACTATGTCTATTAATTTTTTGAGTGACATGGCTAGTATTCCTAAAAACACTTTTATTCTATGTGTATCATTTCTTTCTTCATTTTCAGAATTTAAAAAAAAATTGTTTTAGTATGAGTCAGTAATTGATATAGGGAAAGTCAAATGAGAAAAACTCCTCCAAATTCAGAACAGCAACTGATTTTAAATTTGTCCTCTTAAAGAATTTCAGTACTGCTATCTTTCTCTTTTACAAAGGGAATTTTTTTTTTCTCCTGAGGCAATGGGGATTAAGTGACTTGCCCAGGGTCACACAGCTAGGATGGGTTAAGTGTCTGAGACAGATTTGAACTCAGGTCCTCCTGACTTCAGGGCTGGTGCTCTATCAACTGCAGCACCTAACTGCCCCCTTTCAAAGGGAATTTTTAGAATTTCTAATACTATGGCAAAGAAAATCAATGAGAGTAGCATTTTTGCTTTGTACCTCTTTTTAATAGGAATACTTCTAAGGTGTCTTCATTGCATATTATTTTGTTTTTTGGATTAAGGTAAATATTTTTTCTTGTATTGAGAGGAACTTCTTCATTCTTGTTCTGTTTTAAATGAATGTTGAACTTTATCAAAAGGTTTTTCATCTACTAATATATTAATATTAATATAATAAATTGATAATCTAATAATTAATATAACATGTCAGTGCTTTTTATTGGAAAAGACTATATTTTTATTTTGTTGATTTTTTTCTGATCTCAGTCTTGTATATCTGATATTAACACTGCTTGGTCAAAATAAATAAATTTCTATATTCTATTAGTCCAAAATTTATTCAGTACTTTTGTATCTATATTAATTAATTAATTATTGGTTTATAGATTTTTTTTAATGTTAGCTTTGCCTAGTTTGAAAATCAATACCATGTTTGTCTCAAAATATTTTGGTATCCTGTCTTTATATATAAATAATCTATGTAACATAGGGATTATTTGCATTCAGTAAGCTTAAAAGAATCCTCCTATTAACCTATCTGGATCAGTTTTTTTCCTTGGATTAATTCTCTGACTATACCATCTTTCTTGATCTTATCCAAAAGGCCAAGAAGAGATATATGCCATGTTTCTTTAAGACATTTTTTGCTGTCCTGCTCTGTATTCTGCAGTAAGGTCTTAAATATCAAGATCTCGGTTGACTTACATTGGAGAATTATGGAAAATCCCTTATAGAATTCCTATATTATATCATCTATAACAGACATTGGTATAAATATTACAACTATATCCATGGTGGGCTTAAACAATTTTTTAAAAAATTGCCTTTGGGCACATATTGAAACTAACTCTGCCAACTCTTTTATTTGTCTCTCTTAAGAAGAACTTAAGTATTTTTGATTTTTTGGAAAAACTTTTTGATAAAGTTTAACATTCATTTATAATAGAACAAGAATAAAGAAGAAAAAATATTTACCTCAATCCAAAAAACAAAATAATATTCAATGAAGACACTTTAGAAGTATTCCTATTAAAAAGAGGCACAAAGCAAAAATGCTACTCTCATTGATTTTCTTTGCCATAGTATTGGACTACATTAAGAAAAATAATAGTTAAATTAAATAGAGATGGTCTTAATTATCATAATAATTATTCAAATAATAAAACTTGCAAAAACTTGCAGAAATTACTAGCATGTTTACAGAATCTTCTGCTATTTGGGGGGTATTTAACTCTTAAAATATACTTTACCATTGTTTCCTTGATAACTCAGTCTTGAAAATTGATTACTACTTACCTTTCATAGATCTAATTGTTCAAATACTATTTTTTTTCAAATTACATGCAAAATGATAAATCTATTGTCTTTTAATTGTACTATATCAATATTCTCCCAAGGTACACAATCTTGCCATCATATGCAATGTGATCTTGGAATGTAACAGGTGCAGTTAAATAGGAGTATGTTAACAAAAGATCTAATCACAAATCTCCAGAGGAAAAAAATAGCTGCCATATCATCAGAGATGCCACCTGCAAAAAATTAGGAATGTATATTTTAGCATATAGCCAGTCCTGTTTAACTTCTTGCAGTTGAAATGTTTTCTCTGTCAAAAATCATTATGGGGAAAAAAATCTCTCTCATTATATAACCAATCTAAATATAATTACCTGTGCATTTCCACTGTAGCATAGTTGAAATTTCTTTTCATATTATCATTGTTATATGCCATATGAAAATAGATTTATAGAATAAGTTGTATAGGAATTGATGAATTTTTAGATCTGTTAAGTTGAAAAATACATTTGATTTTAAATGTATCAGCAAAACTGACTGAAAGCTAAAATTCCAAATATATCTTTTTATGTTAACTATATTATGTTACATTTTATGTTTTATCATATTGTATCATAAACTTTCATCTTAACAATAACAGTTTCTCTATTGAGTCATGAGAAATATGTCAGCTCAAGATTTTAGAAGCCAAATTTGTACTGAAAATATGTAACACTTTGGGGCAGCTAGGTGATACAGTGGATAGCGCACTGGCCCTGGAATTAGGGAGGACCTGAATTCAAGTGTGACCTCAGAACTTAGTACTTTCTAGTTGTGTGATTGATACACACACACACACACACACACGCACACACACACATGCACACACACACACACACACACATACACTTTTAAGTTTGAAATATCTCTTTTTATCCTCATTAAAACTCTGAGTTACCATGATCTTCATTCAGCAGATGAGGCAGAGAAATAACTTGTTAATTCACACGCAGGGGTCCTTAAACTATGACCCGGGGGCCAGATGCAGCAGCTGAGGACTTTTGTCCCCCTCACCCAGGGCTATGAAGTTTCTTTATTTAAAGGCCCACAAAACAAAGTTTTTGTTTTTACTATAGTCCAACCCTCCAACAGTCTGAGGGACAGTGAACTGGCCCCCTGTTTAAAAAGTTTGAGGACCCCTGTAAGGGTTAAATAGCTAATATCTGAGTCAGGATTTGAACTGGGATCTTCCTGATTCTAGGCTCAGAATGCTATATACTTTACCATCTAGCTGCCCTTTATTGATTAATCAGAATAAGGCATATGATTGTAATAAAGAATTTTCTAGGAAGAATTCTGGACAAATGTAAAAGATAGAAACCTGACATTAAAAAGAAAACTATTAAAACTATTATGATCATTTGGTCAAGGATTATGAATGGACAATTTATAAATCAGAAAATACAACTGTTTAATTGTTAATTGAAAACTCTTTAAAGAAATGCAAGAGAACAGCTAGATGGTCTAGTGAATGTAATATTGCACTTGGAGTTAGAAAGACTCATATTTTTTATTTCAAATCTGGTTTCAAATACTTACTAGCTGTGTCACCACGGACAAATCACAGCCCTGTTTGCCTTAGTTCCTCATCTGAAAAATGAGTGGAGAAGGAAATGGCAAACGATTCCAGTATCTTTGAACCCAAAACACCAAACAGGGTCACAAAGAGTCAGATGTGACTGAAAAAACTGAACAAAAAAAAATGCAAATTAAGGCATTTTTGAGATAACAAAAATTATTAACAGAAGCAAAACTCTGTGCTAGTGGCAGAGTTTGGGGAAGGCTTCCCATAGGTGAGGTTTTGGTTGGGACTTAAAGGAAGCCAGGGAGGTCAGTAATCGGAGAGGAAGAGACATAGGAGAGAGCCTGGAGACAATTCATTAAATTTAGATTGTCAGTTTTATTAACGTAATTGGGTGACAGGGTTTCCAACAATTTATTTTATTTATTCTTAATTGTTTGTTAATCTTCCTTTTTATTTTTGATATTGGTAATCTGGTTTTTTTTCTCTTTTTAATTATTAAATTAATTAATAGCTTATTTTAATTAAAAAAAGAAGCTTCTATTTTTGTTAATTGAATGTGTTTTTATTTTCAACTTTGTTAATCTCTTTGATTTTCAAGATTAATATTGTGGTATTTAATTGGGATTTTCTAATTTGTTGCCATTTTAATTTTTTTCCATTCTTTCTTTCTTTTATTGATGAAAATCTTTAGAGGTATACATTTCCTACTAAAAATAACTTTGGCTGCATCCCCAAATTTTTGGTATGTTGTCTTGTTATCTATAAAGAAATTATGAATTGTTTTTAATTACTGGTTTTATAATCATTCTTTAGGATAAATTATTTAGTCTCTATTTAATTTTTCTTCCTTTCTTCAGCATTTTCTATGAATGAAAATCTTAATGCCATGTATTTCATAAAAGATATATTTAATATTTCTGCTTTTCTGAATTTGTTTGTGAGGTTTATGTGTCCTAATACTGGTCAATTTCTGCAAAGGTGTTATGTGTATTCCTTTCTATTCTAGTCTATAAATTTCCAGCAATCTATCAAAGACAAATTTTTCTATTAAAATCCTTAACTTGTGCATTTTAAAATTTTTTTGTTAATTTATTCAGGCCTAAAAGGAGTAACCTGAGCTCCTCCATATTATAACTTTACTCTGTCTTCCTCATTTAATTTTTCTTTTAAATAGAGAGATGCTATGCTATTTGGGACATATCTAAAATCATTACTGCTACCTCAAAGAAGCTACTATGGCTTCTTTCACATCAACCAAAGGAGTATGCATTTTATTCCAGCTATTTTTCTAGTATAATTAGTACTACTGATTTCCAATCATTAAGTTCTGGGTAAAACCAGAGAAAAATAATTAACCTAATCTTGACTCTACTAATCAACTCTGCTTTAGCAACCATCATAGTTCTTATTGCTTTCTGACTACCACAACTCTATATATACCTAGAAAAATCTAGCCCTTACGAGTGCGGCTTTGATCCCTTAGTTTCTGCCCGTCTTCCCTTCTCAATAAAATTCTTCCTAGTTGCCATCACATTCCTCCTATTTGACCTAGAAATCGCCCTCCTCCTACCCTTGCCCTGAGCCATCCAGCTATCAACTACCAACACTATACTTATCCTAGCATACTCTATCATCATCCTGCTCACAGGAGGTCTCGCATACAAATGATTTCAAAAAGGTCTTGAGTGAACCAAATAGGTTTTTAATCTAACTAAGATAATTGATTTTGACTCAATAAATCATGGTTTTATTCCATGAATACCTTATGCTCCCTATTAACTTAAACCTGACCATAGCCTCCTTGCTAACTCTTACAGGAGTCCTAGTCTACCATTCACACCTAATATCCACCCTCCTATGCCTGGAGGGAATAATGTTGTCCTTGTTCATCCTTATAACCCTCCTAATCACCACTTCCACATATTCTTAACATCCATAACCCCCTTAATCCTCCTAGTCTTCTCAGCTTGTGAGGTACTCTGAATTCAATTCCATCTAATTTTTTTTTTTTTAATGTTTCAAGTGTGTTTTTTGTAAACAACATATTGTTGGAATCTTCTATCTTCTTTCCTTTTATGGGTGAGTTCATCCTATTCACATTCACAATTGTGAGTGATAATTATGTGTTTTTCTTCTTATCATCTTATAGTTTTCTTTTTGTTTCACTCTCCTTCTTTATAAAGAAGAAATTGGTGAAACAAAAGGACCAAGCTTAGCCCCAGTGCTCTAAGAGTGTTGAAATATGCTTCTGTTTGCCACTCTTCTCTTTTCCTCATGCAGAGGAGAATTAGGGATTCTTATCCATTCTTTCTTTCTTTCTTTTTTTTTTTTTTTCGATTTAGAGTTTCACTTTTTTTAGAGTTTGTTTGGCTTAAAAATAACCTCCCTCCCTTTAAATTATTCTATTTGCCCAATTATATCTCAATAAATTAAACAATTTAAGGGAAATGAAAGAATATTTGCTAAAATATAAACTGCTTAGATTAGCAGAAGAGGAAATGGAATTTTTAAATAGACATTTTGGAAGAAGAAATTGAACAGGCTGTAGATGAGCTTACCAACCATAAGCACCAGGTCCAAATGGATTCATAAATGAATTCTATAAAAATTTTAAACACCAAATAATTCTTTAAAAAATTTTAATAGTATTTTATTTTTCCAATTACATGTAAAATAGTTTTCAATATTAATTTTTATAAGATTTTGAGTTACATTTTTTCTCCTTCCTTTCCTTACCTCCTACCTCCTTAGCAATAATATTCTCTAGTTCTTCTTTGATCATAAAGTCCTCTCTTTTCCAAAGATCTGACAGGTGAACTATCTCTTGCTCTCCTTATTTGATTATAGTATCACCCTTTATATTTAAATCATGACCCCATCTTCATCTTATCTTGGTATAGGGTGTGAGATGTTGGTCTATGATTAGTTTCTGCCATAACATTTTTCTATTTTCCCAGCACTTTTTGTGAAGTAGTGAGTTCTAATCCTCAAAACTGGAGTCTTTGTATTTATTAAACAAATTTCTATACTCTTAACTAATTCTAAAATTAAATAAATTATTTGTAATAATAGGCAAAGAAGAGGTCCTACCAAATTCCTTTTATGAAACAAATACAATACTGATATCTAAATCAGGAAGAGTAAATTATATACCACTTTCATTAATGCTAACTAAAATATTACAACAATATATTACAAAGATTATACATTATGACCAAGTGGAATTTATACTAGCCATGCAAAGATAGTTTAACATAAAGAAAATGATTAATATAATTGATTATAATAATAAAAATAACTAAAATTATGATTATATCAATAGATGCAGAAAAAGCTTTTGATAAAGTAAAACACTCATTTCTATTAAAAACACTTAAAGGTACAGATATAAATAGATTTTCATTTAAATTGATAAAAAAAGCATTTACCTAAAATCATCAGCAAGCATTATTTGTGATGGGGATAAGATAGAAGCCTTCCAAGTAAGATCAAATATGATTCAAAGAGGCCCACTGTTACCAGTATTGTTCAATATTGTATTCAATTCTATTAATAATAATATAATAAGAGAAGAAAAATTCAATAAGAGAAGAAAAAGAAATAGAAGCAATCAGAATAGGAAATGAGGTAGTAAGATTCTCTATTTTTGGAAATAAATGTGATGATATACTCCCAAAGACTTAACTAAAAAGTAAGTTGAAACAATTAATAATTTTAGCAAAGTGGCAGAATATAAATTAAATCCACATCAATCACCAGCATTTCTATATATTACGAACAAAATCCTGCAAGAAGAGTAAGAAGAGGTAATCTCATTTAAAATAATCCTAGATATTGTAAAATGCCTGGGAGTACATCTGTCAAAACAAACCCAGGAACTATATTAAAATTTTTTTTCATATAAATAAAATCAGATTTAAATAATTGGAGAAATATTAATTGTTCATGAGTAGACAGAGCCAATATAACTAAACATGACAATTTTATCCAAACTAATTTTTATATTCAATGCCATTTCAATTAAATTACCAAAATTATCTTCCTCAGTTAGAAAAATTAATAATAAAATTCAATTTAATGCAAGATCAAAATTATCAAAGGAACAAAATGAAAGCTATATAAAGAAAGGAAGTTTAGTAATATTAGATCTTAAACTATATTATAAGATAACAGTTATCAAAACTATCTGATATTGGCTAAGAAATAATAAAGTAGATCAGTGGAACAGAGTAGACATACAATTTACAGCAGCACATAACTATAGTAACCTTATATGTGACAAATGTAAAGACTTAAGATTTCAGGAAAAGAGTTTATTATTTGTTAACAATTTTTGGAAAGATGAAAAGCAGTCTGGCAGAAATTGGATATAGAACAGCAGCTTTCACCACTTACCAAGATAAGGTCCAAATGGACAGATGACCTAGATATAAAGAGAGAGATTACAAAAATTTGAAGAATATAGAACATATTAATTATCAGATTTATAGATAAGTGAACAAATTATGAATAAATAAGAGATGGTCAGTAATAAGGTATAAAATGGATAAATTTGATTATATTAAGTCAAAAAGGATTAATACAAATAAAGCAAATGCAGCAAAGATCAGAAGGAAAGCAGAAAATTGAGAAAATATTTTTATAGAGTTTCTTGGATAATGGTCTCATATCTAAAATATATAAAGAACTTTATCAAACATAAGAATGTGTCATTCCTCAAATAATAGTCAAAGGCTATGAACAGAAAGATATTTGAGAGAGAAATCCAAACAATTCATAGTCGCATAAAAATACTCTCAATCAATATGAATTAGAGAAATATACATTAAAACAATCTTGAGATATCATTTTATACCTATCACATTAGCTAATGATTGAAGGGGGGCAGCAACAAATATTGGTAGAGACGGGAAAAATTGGGATATGAATTCAGTATTGATGGACCTGTTAACTGACCCAACCATTTTAGAGAGCAACTGAGAATTATGCCCAAAGAGTAATTTACTTGCTATACCCAAATATGACACACTCTTTCCTTTCCTTCCTTCCTTGCTTCCTCCTTTCCTCCCTCTCTTCTTTCCTTCCTTCCTTCCTCCCTCCCTCCCTCTCCTCCTTCGTTCCTTCCTGACTTCCTTTTTTCCTCTCTTCCTTTCTCCATTCCTTCCACCTTTCTTGCATTCCCTCTCTTCTTTCCTTCCTTCCTCCATCTCTTCCTCCTTCCCTTCCTCCCTTCCACCCACCTTCCCTCCCTCCTTTCTTTCCTTCTTTCCTTCCTTCCTTTGTACTGATGGCTTTCATGTAGTTCAGTGATTCTTTAATTATCTTTCCTTGATCTGTTTCCCAAGGTTGGATTTTTTGCTATGACAAATGACTGATTGACTTTGTTTTAATATTTCTTGTCACATGTAGTTATTAACTTCTATTTGCTCCATTTTAATTTTCAGGGATTTATTGTTTGGGCAACTTCATGCGCTAAACTATACATCTCTTTCCAATTCTTTCTTCCATAGCTTTCATTTCTTTTCCATTTTTTACTCTAGGATTCTCATTTTATTTATAAAGACATTTGTAACTCTTCAAAACAACAATAATAGGCTTTGCTTTATCTCATCTAAAAATTGAAGACTAAACTTGGGCCTAAGCATGCTTTTCTTTGAAACTTTGCTTGTAGATATGTTGGAGTCAATTCTTTTCTTCTGGGTGTTGTCTTGAGTGTCCCCATCCCCATAATAACTTCCATAATAACTTTTAATCATGGTGTGTGGTTTTGTTGTTGTTTTCTTATTCTTCTAGCCTACTTTACAACTTGGACATCATGTTAGGGCTGAGCTTTGCACACTTCTGGAGGCAATGTCTAGACTGACATCTTTAGAATTCTATAACTACTTTCTTAGTGTATTAAGTTTTATGCTATTCCTGGATTTCAGGACGGCTCACAGCAGAGACCTATAGGCTTTCAGTAGTTCCAAAGTGATCCAGAGTGAAGTCTCATCGCTGTTTTGGTCCGAGCTCTCCAAATTCCTGATCTGGGTTTGTGCCTAATTAACTCACCTGCAGGTTTGTCTCTGTATGGAATTTCAATGTTCTAGATTCAGTCACACTTAGCTAAATTTAGGGTGTAAAGACTAAATTCAAGAATTTGAAATTATTCCATGCAAGGTTACCTTTTCAATCTATTAATACATGAAATAAACTCAATTTGCTATTAGTCCTAACCACAAAGATATAGTACGCATTTTATTGGCTGATATATTTAGTAGTAAAGCAGCCCCATTGAAAATCACCTCTCCACATATTGAGTTTGAAGAAAGTTCTCTTGATTTAGTGATTTCTTGAAATTTTTCTTAAGCTAAATCTATTGTCTCACATCATTATATTTCTGCAAAATGTTATCATAGTATTATTCAAATACATTTTCAATTTCATTTATACTTTTGATCTATTGAAACAGATCCATATTATCACAGGTAGTATTTATGATACCATAATTATAAATGGCTTGAAAGAAAAGAAAAGTTATTTATGTTAGATTTAAGTGGTTGCATTTGAGTTTTTTACTATATTAGGACAATGTGGAAGAGATTTAGTCTTATAGTTATAATCAAACTTGGAAGATTATGCTTGAGTAAGAAGAAAGCTTTCTAATCATATCTAACTGAAAAGTACATGCAGAGGCAGAATGGTGCTATGGATCAAGTATTGAACTTGCAGTCAGGAAAGAATGAGGTAAAATCCCCTCCTACCATTCAATAACTTTTTGGCCCTGGGGAAAATCCTGAAAGGGAAGGTAGTTGGTTCAGTGGATAGAATGCTGATCCTGGATTCAGGAAGAGTCATCTATTCAAATAGTTCAAATCTGGTCTTAGACACTTATTAGCTGTGTAATCACACAGCACTTAATCCTTTTTTGCCTCGGTTTCTCATCTGTAAAATAAGCTGGAAAGAAAAATGTCAAACCACTTCAATATCTTTGCCAAGAAAACACCAGACGAGGTCGCAAAGAGTCAGACATTATTGAAATGACTGAAAAATAAGTCACTGAAACTCTTAAGCTTCAGTCATCAATAAAATAAAGATAATAATACCATTAGTACTGATTCCATGGGGTTTCTATAAGGTTCAAATGAGATAAAATTGGCTAACTACTTTATAATTTATGTGTTACATAAATGCCAGTAATTATTCTAATTCATTCTAAAGAAGAAAAGCTTTCACTAAACCTTGAGCAAGTGGCTTCTTCTAGATGTTAATTTCTTTGTGTAAAAGAAAGAGGTCTGACTAGATAATCTCTAAATTGCTTTCAGATTAGAACAATCTACCCCAAATAAAGGGAAGCAATGTGATACAGTAGAAAAAGCAATAGCTCTGGAAATGAGAAGAAATGTGTTCAAATCCCACCTCAGGTTCTCACTTGGTAAGTTCCTTACTCTGGGTCTCAATTTCCACATCTGAAAAATGAGAGGGCTAAACTAGATGGCCTCTGCAGTTCTTTCCAATTCTAGGTCTATAAATATATAAAATAATAATTGAAAATTAAAGATTTTATAGTTCTATTGAAGCTAAAAATTTTGACCAGAGTTTTCTTCTTTCTGTGTTAGGTTCCTATGTAAGGCTAGCTTAGATTTAACACAGAACAAAAAGTACTTTACTTCCAAAGTAGCATAGAACAAACATTCATCAAGGAGACAACATAGATCTACTTGGATGCAGCTTTCCTCTGATAGCATGTCTGAGGAGCTTTTGACCCCTCATGCACTGGGACTTTTGTACTTAGAGACTGGGACTCTAAAAGAAAGGTTCCAACCTCACTTCTCTGCACCAATTAAGTCTCAGGATTAAATTCATTACCGTTTTGGAAAAACTAGCCTAATCTATGTGGTTTAGGGTTTTGTTCCTATCATAGATAGGATCAATCAGCAAACATTCTATTATGCTTCTTGGAGGTGGTGCTTAAGCTGCATGTTGAATGAAACAAGGCATTTTATGAAGTAGAAATGAGGGGAGAGTACATTCTAGGCATGTGGGATGGAGTGAAAAAGGCTTAGAGATGGGAAGTGGAATAATGTCTGGGAGGAAGAAAGAAGACTGTTTGGTTGAACCCTAGAAGGCAGAAAAGGGATTAATATATAATGAGCCTGGGAAGATTGGTTTTAAAAGAGTTTAAAACCCAGGCAGAAGTCATTGAAGGGAAGTGATGTGGTTATGTCTGAGCTTAAAGAAAATCATTTTGATAGTTATTTGAAGGATGGACTAAAAGAAAATCATTTTGATAGTTATTTGAAGGATGGACTAAAGTGAGTAGAATCTTGAAGCGGGGAGACAAATTAGGAGGTTATTGAAATGTTCCAAGTAAAAAGTGTTGAAGGACTGAATTAAAGTGATAGCTCTAATTTTAAGGAAAATGTTTTAATTTTGTTAAACTGAAATTTCCTTCTATGTTTTCTTGTTGATAGTTTTTCCATTTAGCTCAGGAGTTCTTACTTACTCTTTTCTGTGTTATAGATCCCTTTAACAATCTAGTGAAATCTGTGGACCCCTTCTGAGAATAATGTTTTTAAAAAAATGCATAAAATAAAACACATAGGATTACAAAGGAAAACAACTATTTTGAATCAAAGATTTATTTTTTCCCATCCAAGTTCATTAGCCCTCTAATATATGTTCACTGATCTTCTGTGATGCTGTGTAGCCCAGGTTAACATCCTGTTATAGAGACAACCAAATAAAATAAAGCAACTCCCTTTTTTTATCGTTTAAAGTTTTTCTTCTTCAGCCTAAACACTCAATTCCTGGTGCTCAAAGATGAGCATACTAGGCTAGAATTCAGTGACTTAACAATCTCCCTCATTCTGGACATTGTGTTTCTATTGATACAAACTAAGGCAGCATATTAGAGTGGATGAAAAACCGTCTGCAAAACCATAAAAACCTGGTTTCAAGTCCTATCTCTGACACAACTGGCTGGGTGATTGTTCAAATCAATTGGTTTCTCAGTGCTCTCTGCAACTTTCTAAGAATATAAATTGCCAAGAAAGTGCTAACCTTTGTTAGTACTAGAAGGAGTTGTCACCCAGGTGTTATCGACATCCAAGGGTATGCTAACTACTATCTGAAAGAGCTCTTGAGAGATCGTTATTAAATTTCCACAGTGAGAGTCTATATCTTGGAAAGCAGCAAATGATGCAAGTCAGAATCAGCCACATCAATTAGTGGTTGTTATTTTAATACTAATCTTGGCCCAATGACTTTCTAGTTTTCTCAGGAATTCTTGTCAAATAGAGAATTATTCTATCAAGTGAATTATACTTTCTGTTCTATCAAACAAGAAGTTACTGTGTTTTGATTATTCATTATCTAATCTTTGACACTGATCTGCTTTCCTATTTAAAAGTTTTGATGATTACTTTTTCATAATACATTTTTTGATATGTGATCTTTCAAAGTTATTTTTCATTTTGAGATTACAGATTTTCTCTTTCCTCAAATGAATTTTGTCTTTATTTTGTTCAATCCTATTAAGTTTTCCTTTGGGAGGACAGACTCTATTCTTCATGAACTCAAGTGAGTTCATCATGATTTTTTTTTTCCAATGGCTCATGAACTGTCCTTTAAATACTACATTCTAGAATATTGCCAGGAGCCAGACTTAAGCTCCCCAGTTTATAGTTTGAGGAAACCATCTTTTTACCTTTTTTGAAAGTCTATCCAGAAGATTTGTTTTGTTTTTGTTTGTTTTACCTTTCAAAGTATTGCATTGGTTCCTCAAAAAGTTTGTCCTTTTGGTCCTGTTAAGACATAGTCATGACCCTAATGTTTCTATGTGATGATAAGAAGACAAATAAGGACAGTCTTTTAAAGTTTTGAAGGTTTTTTACATGAATTATCTCATTTTCAACTCACAATAAAGTGGTTGGCATAACCTAGAAAATATTTTTATTTAGATCTTATACATGAGGAAATTAAGAGTTGAGTAAATTGCCCATGGTCCACTGGTCTATAAATGCAAATCTTTCTGACACTAAATCCAGTCTTCTTTCTTCTACAATTGAGTGGCTTTAAAAGGAGTCTGCTTCTTTCAGTTTGTCAGCTGGATCAGTTTTTAATCAGAATGCTACTAATTTGGCCTTTTTTGGGGTGATGATTACACCAGTGCAACAGCCAAAAATGAGGGGTCTTAGTGTAATAATAATCTAGCCCCAAAAGATTTAATCTTCAATTGTTTTAATAATTTACATTAGATATTACTTATATTTAGAACTGAGCATTTAAACATTAAATTTAAATAGTTTTCAGCTGGATAAAGGGAATATAACAAAAATAATGAAAACAAATTAAAGGAAATTTGGATTGAATATCTAGGGAAAACCTTCAAATAGTGAGATATATTAGACTGTCTTTTGGTCTCTCTAGGGATGTGGTAGAAGCCCCATTGCTTGAATCACTTAAAATTCTGAACTAGACTAGACTAAACTCTGGAGACTATACTATAGGGAGCAATCATGGTTTGACAGGGAGTGGACTGAGAGTTCTTTTCCAATTCTAATTGCCATGATTCTGTGTAATTCAATTTGAAGTAACTGAGCCAGTCTAATTCAAAAAGATTCTGTTTTTTACTAAGCCATTCATTTTAACTATCTCTGGAGGTATTCTACTTATTCTCTCTCTCTCTCTCTCTCTCTCTCTCTCTCTCTCTCTCTCCTTTTCTCTCTCCTTTTCTCTCTTTTCTTTTTCTACATTCCTCTTTTCTCTCTTCTTCTACCTTTTTGTTTTTCTTTGTTTCTCCTTCTATTCACTCCCATGTCTTTCCCTCTCTCCCCTTTGACACCACTTTTACTTTTTTCTCTTCTCCAAACAGAGAATTATGAGGGCTGCAGCAATTTTCTGGTCAAACAGTGATTATCATTGCAAGGAAGAGTCCTCTACATATATAGCAAGAAGAGACTGCATGTGGTGAGGGTCCCCTCCTTGTCTGGCTCAAAGGTAGGCAGAATAGACATCTTAAGTTTCTCCTCCTATCCTAGTCTAAGAGAGAGTATAGTCCTTACTAAGAGAGGAAGATGCATGGGAGCTTACTCTCCTCAGAGAGAAGTTACTGGGGTAGAAGTATTTACCTGCTCCCTTAAGTATTTTTAGTCTAGGAGATATAATTGGGCTCCATCTAATTTGTGATTACTTTGGTATTTTTCAGGGGGAAAGGATATCCAAGGCTTGGCCCTTTTCCTACCCAATACTTGTTCTACAATGAACACAATGAATAGCAAAGGAAATCTGTTATCTAAATCAGTAGAAAATCACCCATCTATCCACCCGCTTTCTCTTTCTTTCCTTCCTTATTTCTTTCTCTCTCTCTTTCTTTCCAAAACAATATCAACTGAAGAAGCAGTCCCATTGGGAGAATGATAACTTTGCTCAACCAAGAGAGAATGCCCTGGATTTCACCTAAAGGAAAACTCCACAAAGTCTCTTGTATAGCTAACTGAGAAGTTTGCTATATAACAGAGAACAGGGACATAATGGATGTCATTAACTCCAC
Organism: Sarcophilus harrisii; assembly: GCF_902635505.1. Lineage (NCBI taxonomy): Eukaryota > Metazoa > Chordata > Mammalia > Dasyuromorphia > Dasyuridae > Sarcophilus > Sarcophilus harrisii. The sequence goes on from NC_045426.1 coordinate 203,894,670, forward strand.
TCATGTCTTAGAGTCTTCCTCAAGCTGGAACCTAAAAGCCAGAAGTGCCTTAAGTGACTTGAGGCTTAAACAGTTGAAGCTTGATAGGTACCCAAAGGGGATTTGCTCTAAGGATTGTAAAAAATAATTTGCAAAAACTGTATCTTCCCAACTCTAGACCTTGCTCCTTTCGCAGAGCATGGCTTTTGTCTCTGCCAATAAGGAGAAAAGCTTTGGGATAAAAATTAAATAATCAGGTAGGGCAGTTAGCAAGTAGGGGTAAAGGTTAACAAAAAGAGTATTTCAAACTGGTCAATGTAAAGGTTCCCAAGAGATCAATTCAGACTGATCTAACTGAAATGTGGCTAAGAAATCTTGTCAATCTGTGGCTAATATCCTTATTAATTTTTTGCATAGTTGCAAGCTAAGCTTGACTAAGGCTATTGGGCCTGACAACTTGTATTAATGGCTCCTTCTCATCAGTCATTTGAGTTTGTTTGGAGTTCATTGCTCTGGGGATACTTACTCTCCAGTAGAGAAATTAGACTGTTCAGTGCTTCATTCTATTCTGACTTCAGTTCTATGAGGAAAGTTGCTAATTTTAGAAATAGAGTCTACAGCAAAGGAAGAAAGTAAATATGTACAAAAATGAATCAGGTATGCAACAGATAATTTATTCCTACATAGAAAAGGAAATGCTAAGTAATAAAGATTTATAGACTGATTAGAAATAACCAGTAATACAATTAGTGCCTGAGTATCCCTCCTCTTCTTCCACAATCTCTCCAGCATGAGGTTTGTGACTGTTAATCATTCTTGCCCATTTGATGGTTTGTGATGTAGCCTATAAATTGTTTTAATTTGTTGAAGGAAGCCATGAGAGGGGTTAGCATTATCCATCATGTCCTTATTCTCAGCATTTTTGTTACTAATGAGATTGAGGGTTTTTTGTTTGTTTGTTTGTTTTTGGTGAAGGCAAGTGGGGTTAAGTGAGTTACCCAGGGTCACACAACTAGGAAGTATTACATGTCTGAGGCCGGATTTAAACTCAGGTTCTCCTAACTTCAGGGCTGGTGCTCTATCTCCTGTGCCATCTAGCTGCCCTAAGACTGAGCTTTTTAAGTGTTTTTTTTGTTTGTTTGTTTGTTTGTTTGTTTGTTTGTTTTTTATCATTTTTATCATTGCTGAAAATGTTTCATTCATATACCCTCATCATTTGGAATTGGGAAGATCAGGTGGATTAAGAATGATCTGATAAAAATACCTGAAAAGGTAGCTATTAACTTGGAAGGAGGTTTCTATGGAGTGCCTCAAATATTTGTCCTTGAATTTGTATTATTCAACATTTTTATCAATTACTTGAATAGGACTGTAAAAGGCATGGCTGTCTAAGTTATAGATGTACAAGAGAGTTCAAGTTATAACTAATAGGTTTGATGATAGAGTTAGGGTCCACAAGCTCTTGACAGATAGAATGATGGGCCAAATCTTAGAAAATAAAACTTAATAAATGTGAAGGTACAGTCTTACCCTTGGTTTCATAAATCAACTACACATGTTCAAGATGGGAGAGGCTCATCTAGAAAACATTTCATCTGAAAAAGATTTGGAAGTATTGGGCTACAAGCTCAATATGAGTCAACAATGCGATATGGTAACCAATAAATTTAATGCTAGCCTACCCCATAGGATGTGAATCCTCAAAGGATGTGATTTCATCCATGTGGGAGAATTCCAGGTGGGGGAATTTCCTTTAACAACACAGATTGCAACTCATCTGTATCTTATTAGATAAGTCCTATAGGATTTCTTGAGCCTCTCAGAGGATAAGAAACTTTCCCAGGATCACACAGCTATTAAGTATCAGAAGTGATCTCTCAACCCAGATCTTTCTAAATCCAAGATATTCATTCTCTTTACTTCACCATGTTGCCTCTGCAGTCAGTATTAAAAGAGGCTTAGTATGAATAAGAATGATAGTCCCACTATATTTTTCTTTGCTCAGGCCACATCTGGTATTTTACATTTAATTGTGGATACTACATTTTAAAAAGGACATTATAAACTGGAGTATATTCAAAACAGGAATGGCCAGGAAGGTAAATCAGTTATATGAGAATTGATTGAAAAAACTTTTTATCCCAGAGAAGATATAGGGAAACAATGATAATTATCAGGACTGCTTTATGGAAAAATGTTATATTTGACTTAACCATGTTTGGCTTTAGAGAATAACTAGGAGCAATGGATGAAAGTTGTGAAAAAGCATTACCATCACCATTTGAGGAAACATCATCAAAAAAATCATTTCTAAAAATTAGAGCAATGCAATAGTGGGATGGGCTACTTAGAGGCTTTTAAGTGACTCCTAGATAATTACTTTTTAAAAAGAAATTATACTTTAGAAGGTATTGGTTTAGGTATAAGTTATATAGTTTCTGAGATACCTTCCAGCTATGATATTTTATAATACTACATACTCTTCTATTCTGTCCTTCATCTGGATCAGATCTATCCCTCCACAGGAGCACTCTTTTATCAGTTTTCCTATCCCCTTCCACTGTGTCAATTGGAATTTCTGTTATACTTCAACTTAACCTCCTTCCATCTTTTTGAATTAATGGAAATCTGACATCTATCTGTCTGAACCCTTAGTAAGAAAAAATAATGTTTCTTATGCTCTTCCTGACTTGAGGAACTAGAATCATAGGATGACAGAATTTAAGTGTTGAAAGAGACCCCAGTGGCCCTCTAGTCCAATCTATAAACAAAAGGAATGTTCACAAAAAATCCTTGACAAGTGATCTTCCAACCACTGTTTGGAGATTTCCAAGGAGAGTAACCCATCATGTCTCAAACACATCTTGTCATTGCCCTTTTGGACATATCTAGTTGTTTTTCCAGACATCAAGTCTAAAATTGTCTCTTTGCAACTCCACCCATTGCTCATACTTTTTCTGTCTTCCATGGATAAAAAGAATATGTTTAACCCCTTCTTTACATGAAAGCCCACTCCTCATTACTTTGCCAGAAATTTGAATTATAGCTTTTAAAAATATATTGTAGTGTTTTATTAACATGAAAACTTACTTGACCCTAAATATAAGGACAATATTCATTTTCCTAGTTTTATTTAATTTACTTTCATAACCAGGTGAGGTTTAGTAATTGGAAATATTATGTCCTATTATACATTATTGTCTTTTAATTGAATATTCCAATTAGATGTCCAAAAGGAATACTATAAATCAACATATCCAAATAGATATTTCTACCCACTAGAATAACAGAAGTGAATTTCTCTTCCATGTGACAGCTCTTCAAATACTTAAAGACAGCAATTATGTCCCTTATGGGTCTTTTTTTCAGGCTAACTTTGCTCACCTCCCTCACCAACTTCAGCATCTGGCTACTACATTTCCTCTCCACTTTAGTACTTGCCATCATTCTTAGAATTCATTCCATATATTTATCTTGATAATTCTTATAAATCTATCCTGACATTACAGTTTCTTTACTTCCAAATCTTATAATTTCCACATTACCATGCTTCCAGAACCCTGAACTCCTAAATTCTACTTTCTAACCAAAATCTCCCTACCACTTCTCCTTTCTCCTTTAACAAAAACCTATTGTTTGATCTTATCGTGACTTTATTCTTTCAGTCTATCTTACCAATTATGGCTTCTACTTGCACCCTTGCATTAGGTCAATTGCTTTCGTGGTTTGATTCAGCAACAATAAACTTTAGATTCTTTGCTCTCTTTCCCTTCCACTATTTCTGATGAACCAATGAGGCTGACCTTAGTCAATGTTATAATATTTCTCTAACCTCTAGTATCCTGATTCTTGAATAATATTGGTACACATTTTAAAATTAAACTGATATCATTCATTTATAAAGTTGTGCTAAACATATTTGCTTATCTCTTGTTTACAACTTTGTGTAATGTATAACAATTGTTTTTCCTGCTCCTAAAACTTCCCCTCTAGTGCAGCTACCAAATTAATATTATTAAAATATAGGTCTAGAACTTCTCAGGATGTAGCCAAGATAGTGGAATAAATCCAGGAAGCTGCTTGAGCTTTCCCATTTTCTCTTGAAAACCACATGAAAGGAGGCCTCTGAACAGAGTCTGATGGAATGAAACTCCTTTCCAATTCAAAATAGATCAGAAAAACTTCATGAAAGGTTAGTCTCAGTGGGGTGAAAAGGGTGTTCAGTCCAGCTCAGGCCAACTCTGGGAAAGCTGGTGAAGGGGCTTAATCATAGCAAATCAGTAACTAAGACCCTCAGGCCTGGCTCAATAGAGGAGCACAGCAGGGGGGCAGCTTCCAGTCCCAACTCAGAAGGCAAACTCTGGGAAACCAGGCTGTTTCCTGAACAGAGCAGGCAAAACTACCCCCTGCAAACACAAGGGGACCCTGTGTTGAAAACCAAAGCTCAGGGCTCTACAGGAAGCTTGGGACAGTGCTGCTTTTATCCTAGGAGCAGAGTTCAATCATAAAAGTGAAAAATAAGAAATACCTGAAGAAAAAAATATGGAAAATGAAGAAGAAACAGGAAAAAACTTTGACCACAGAAAGCTACTATGATGACAGGGAAGACCAAAATACCAACTCAGATGAGGAGAAAATGTCCACAGAAGAAATCTCAAAGAGTGAGACAAATGACCTAGGATTACAACCAAAAATTAAGTACCCAGTGAGACTGAGCATTATCTTTCAGGGAAGGGGATGTATTTCATTTAAGTAAGATACTTTCAGTCATTTCTATTGAAAAAAACAGAATGAAACAGAAAATTTAATCTACAAACACAGCACTGAAGAGAAGCATAGGAAAAGGTAAATAGGGGAAAAATATATTATTTAAAAGTTAAAAGTGTTTACATCTCTAGATGGAAAAAACAATATCTGTAATTCTTGAGAACTGTATCTGTCAGTGGAGCAGACAGACGGGGGCATCACATGGACAGAGAGTGTGTTTGTGAATGGACTCTGATGTCCAAAGGAAAAAACCTTAAGGAGCAGATAAAGATCTATACTAGAAAAAGGGGAAAGGGATGTATAATAGGGGACAAGTTAGATCACATAAAAAGATATAAAAAAACCTATAACAATCATGGGAAAGAAGAGAGGGGGATGAGCATTGTCTGAAGCTTCATCTCATCAGTTTTGACTCTAAGAGGGAAAATTTAATCATTCATTTGGGTATAGAAATTTATCTATCTCTATAAAGAAGTAGGAAAAAAGAAGAAAAAGGAGGGGCAGAATAGAAGGGAGGGCAGAAATACTAGGGGAAAATGTAAGGGAAGGGGAGAAGAGGTATAAGAAGAAAAGGTAGTGAGTGGGATGGCTTACAAAAAACAGCAAAAAAGCAGAGGTGGTAATTCTGATCTTAAAGCCAAAGTAAAAATAATTGTTTTTTTTAATTATAACTTTTATTTTCAAAATATATACATGAATAATTTTTGACATTCACCCCAAAAGAACACTTTGGTCTAATTTTTTCCCTCCTTTCTCCCTACTCCCTCCCCCAGTCGGCAAGTGATCCAATATATTTTAAACGTGTGCAATTTCTCTGTACACATTTCCACAAATATCATGCTACAGAAGAAAAATCAGATTAAAAAGGAACAAAAATGAGAATGAAACCAAAATGCAAGCAAACAACAACAGAAAGAGTGAAAATACTATGTCATGCTCCACATTCAAAGCCCAGTTCCCACTGTCCTCTCTCTGGGTGCAGATGACTTTCTTCATCATAAGATCATTAGAACTGGTCTGAATTCCCTCATTGTTGAAGAGAGCCATGTCCATCAGAATCGATCATCATATAATCTTGCTTTTGCAGTGTATAATGATCTCCTGGCTATGCTCATTTCATTTAACCTAAGTTCATGTAATACTCTGCAAGCATCTCTGAAATGATCCTGCTTATTGTTTCTTACAGAACAATAATATTCTATAACATTCATATACTATAACTTGTTCATCTATTCTCCAACTGATGGGCATCCACTTAGTTTCCAATTTCTTGCCACTACAAAAAGGGCTGCCACAAACATTTTTGCACATGTGGATCCATTTCTCTCCTTTATGAGCACTTTAGTATACAAGCCCAGTAGAAACACTGTTGGATCAAAGGATATGCACAGTTTGATAGACCTTTGGGCATAGTTTCAAATGATCTCCAGAATGGTTGAATCAGTTCACAACACCACCACCAATGTCTTAATGTACCAGTTTTACCAAATCCCCTCCAATATTTGTCATTATCTTTTCCTCTTATTTTAGCCAATCTGAGAGGTGTGTAGTGGTATTTCAGAGTTGTGTTAATTTGCATTTCTCCAATTAATAATGAGTTAGAGCACCTTTTCATATTACTAGAAATGGTTTTAATTTCTTCATCTGGAAATTGCCTGTTCATATCCTTTGACCATTTATCAATTGGTGAATGGATTGAATTCTTTGAGTCAATTCTCTATATATTTTAATATTGAGATATTTATCAGAATCCTTGGATATAAAATTTTTCCCAGTTTATTCTTCCCTTCTAATTTTGTTTGCATTGGTTTTGTTTGTATAAAACCTTTTAAAACTTGATATAATCAAAATTATCCATTTTGCATTTAATAATGCACTCAAGCCCTTCTTCACCAACAAATTCCTTCCTTCTCCACAGATCTGAAAGCTAAACTATCCTTTGTTCTCCTAATTCATTTGAAAATAGATCTTATTAAAACAGATGAGGAAGGAAAATATATATTGATAAAGAGTACCATAAATAATGAAGTAGTAATGATACTAAATGTATATTCACCAAGTGGTAGAGCAGCCTTGTTACTAGAGAAGATTTTAAGCCAGTTATAGGACGAAATAGACAGCAAAACTATATTAATTGGGGGGATCTCAACCTTCCCCTCTTAGAATCAGACAAATCTAACCACAACATAAACAAGAAAGAAACTATGGAGTTTAGAAAATCTAGATATGATAGATGTCTGGAGAAAAATTTTATAGGGAAAGAAAGGAAAGCACTTTTTTCTCAGCAGTGCATGGCATCTCTACAAAAATTGACCATGTATTAAGGTATAAAAACCCTCACAATAAAACGCAGAAAGGCAGAAATAGTAAATACTTCCTTTTCAGACCACAATGCAATAAAAATTATATTCAGTAAAGGGACAGGGAAAGATAAACTAAAAACCAATTGAAATTAAATAATCTAATTTTAAAAAATGAATGGGTCAAACAACAAATCACAGAAACAATGCATAATTTCATCCGAGAGAAGTACAATAATGAGATAACATACCAAAATGTGTGGAATGCAGCCAAAGCAAGTTTAGAGGAAATTTTATATCTCTAAATAGCTACATGAATAAAATAAAGAGGATATCAATGAATTGGGCATGCAACTAAAAAAACCAAAAAAGAACAAATTAAAAACCCTCAATTAAGTACCAAATTAGAAATTCTAAAACTCAAAGGAGATATTAATAAAATTGAAACTAAGAAAATGATTGAACTAATAAATAAAACTAAGAGTTAGTTTTATGAAAAAGCCAAATAGATAAACCTTTGGTTAATTTGATTAGAAAAAGAAAAGGAAAAAAACCCCCACCAGCATCAAAAATGAAAAGGGTGAATTTACCACTAATGAAAAAGAAATTAAAGCAATAATTATGAGTTATTTTGCCCATCTGTATGCCAGCAAATCTGACAATCTAACCAAAATGGATGAATATTTAAAAAAAATATAAATTGCCCAGGTTAACAGAAGAGGAAATAAATTATTTAAATTGTCCCATTTTAGAAAAAGAAATTAAACAAGCCATTAATGAACTCCCTAAGAAAAAATATTCAGGACCAAATCTTTTCACAAGTGAATTCTACCAAACATTTAAATAATATGTTATTTGGAAAAATAAGTAAATAAGGAGTCCTGCTCAATTCCTTCTCTGACGCAAATATGTACTGATACCTAAATCAGGGAGAGCCAACACAGAGAAAGAAAATTACAAACAAATCTCCCTAATAAATATTAATGCAAAAATTTTAAATAAAATATTAGCAAAGCAATTATAGCAACTTATCAGCAGGATAATACATTATGGCAAAGTGTGTTTTATACCAGAAATGCAGAACTGATTCAATATAAGGAAAACTATTGCCGTAATCAACCATATCAATAACAAAATCAACAGAAATCATATAATAATCTCAATAGATGCAGAAAAAGATTTTGACAAAACATAGCAGCCTTCCTATTAAAAAATACTATAGAACACAGGGAAAAAGGGAGCTTTCCCTAACATATTAAGCATAAATAAAAATATTTATCTAAAACTAACAGCAAGCATTATTTGTAATGGACAGAAGCTTGCCATATTTCCAGTAAAATCAGGGGTGAAACAAGGATGCCTGTTATCACCAATATTATTCAACATTATACCAGAAATATTGGCTTTAGCAATAATAAAAGAAAAATAAGTTAAAATAATTAGAATAGGCAATGAGGAAATAAAACTATCACTCTTTGCAGATGATAGGATGATATAGAGAATTTTAGAAAACCATCCAAAAATTTATTTGAAAAAATTCACAGCTTTAGCAAAGTTGTAGGATATAAAATAAACTCAAGCAAATCATCAGCATTTCTATATATTACTGTCAAACCTTATCAGTAATAGTTAGAGAAATTCCATTTAAAATATAGACAAAATAAAATATTTAGGGAATGCTTGTCAAGACAAACCCAAGAATTATTTGAACACAATTACAAAACACTTCTCACACAAATAAATTCAGATCTAAACCATTGGGAAAATATCAATTGCTTATGGGTAGGCTGAACTAATATAATTAAAATGACAATTCTACCTAAATTGGCCTAGTTGTTCAGTGCCATACCAATCAAACTACTAAAAATTATTTTATAGAGCTAGAAAAAATTATAACAAAATTCATCTGAAAGGACAAAAAATCAAGAATATCATGAGAATTAATGGAAAAAATTGCGAAGGATTGAGGCTTAGTAGTACCAGACATGTTATAAAGCAGCCGTCATCAAAACCATTTGGTACTTGCTAAGAAATAGAGTAGTGGATTAGTGGAATAAATTAGATACACATGATACATTAATCAAGACCTATCGTAATCTAGTATTTGATAAACTTCCAAACTCTAGCATTTGGAATAAGAATTTGCTATTTGACAAAAATTGCTGGAAAACAGGAAAATAATGTCAGAAACTCAGCATAGAAATACAATTCACATCCCATACCAAAATACCCATGTACCAAAATGGGTACATAATTTGGGCATAAAGGATGATACCATAAACAAATGAGGAGAGCAAAGGATAATTTACCTATTATATTTTTGGAGAAGGGAGAAATTTTTGACCAAAGAACAATTAGAGAACTTTGATTTTATTACATTAAAAAGTTTTGCACAAACAAAACCAACAGAAACAAGAGTAAAAGGGAAGTACAAAGCTAGGGAAAAAATCTTTACAGCCAATGTTTCTGATAAAGGTCTTTATATAAAGAATAATGCTAAATTTATAAGAATACAAATCATTCCCCATTTGATAAAGGATCAAAGGATATAAACAGACAATTTTCAGATGATGAAATTAAAGCTATATATAGTCCTATGAAAAAATGCTCTAAATCACTATTGATTAGAAAAATGTAAATTAAAATAACTCCAAGTAACCACTTCACACTTCTCAGATTGGCTAAATTGACAAGAAAAGATAATGATACATGTTGGAGGGCAAATCTAATGCATTGCTGATGGAGTTGTGAAATGATTCAGCCCAAAGGGCTATCAACTGTGCATATCCTTTGACCCAGCAGTGCCATTACTGGGTCTGTATCCCAAAGAAATAATAATGGAGGGAAAATTATCCACATATGCAAAAATATGTGTAGCAACTTTTTTGTGGTAACAAAGAATTGGAAAATGAGTATATGTCCATCAATTGGGGAATAGCTGAATAAGTTGTGGTATATGAATATAATGGAATATGATTGTTCTATAAAAAATGATGAACAAGCTGATTTTAGAAAAGCCTGGAAAGATTTACATGAACCGATACTGAGTGAAACAAGCAGAACCAGAAATATATTATTGTACACAATAACAGCAAGAATGTGTGATGATCAACTATGAAAGATTTGGTTCTTAGTGGTTCACTGATCCAAAACAATCCCAATAGACCTTGGACAGAAAATGCCATCTGCATCCAGAAAAAGAATTAGGGAGATTGAATGTAAATAAACACAAGCCATATTCCCTTCTTTTTTCTGTTTTTTTTCCCTCTCTTATTGTTTTTCCCTCTCACTCTTTTTTTTTTCTCCCAACATGATGCACAAAGCAATCTGTATTAAAAATAAATAAGTGGAAAAAATACCATGACCATGTCACTTCACTGCTGAAGAATGGCTTACTCTTGCCTTTAGAACAGGCAACTTTGTTTGCCATTTAAAACCCTTTACAGTATTGCTTTAAGTTTTCTTTCCAGATATTTAAAATGATTTCCTTTACTGTACTCTTATGTTTCAGTCCAATTGGCCGACCCTTCTCTGACTTTCTACTTCTTACCACCATGCTTTTTTGCAAAGGCTGCCCTCATGATTGAAAGGAGCTCTGTCATCATAACCTCCTTTTAAAATGCCAAACTTCCCTTTGGTCATTTACCACATTCTACTTATTCAAGGACATTCTGGAAGCAGTTCCTGAGAGGCTACAAATCTGGGTTTGATTTATTGTTTTGTGGATTGTTTAGACTTAAAGTGATGGAGAAAATGCTTCTGATGCAGATTAAATTTAAAAGTGTACTTTGCATTCTTGGTTTTTCTTCCAAGAGCCACTTGTTTACAAGTACATCCCTGCCATCATTGTTGGTGTTTTCTCTCTTAAAATTTTATTTAGCTCTCTCTCTTCTAATATTACTTAACTAGGTACATGTTCTATTCATACTGTAGGTTGTAATTTCCTTGGGCATGGAATTTTTTTTTTGTTCATTTGTTTTATCTTTGTATCTTTGTGTATAGAACTTAATAAGTGTAAATTTAAATAGAACTTAATTCACTTTATCCTATACATATTTATATCAATAATATTATCATTATTATTATTATGTTCATCTAGAATTTCTTGTATTTTAAGCGTTTTTCATATTTAAATTATTTTATGTTTTTAATTAGACTGTGAACTTCTTGGGGAAAAAAAAGGTTATATCTCTCCCCCTCTGTGGGGGGGAACACCTTTCCCTTGGTCAATTTTCCTCCTTCCTTTCCCATTTTATTCCAATTAATATGTTGCTTTGAAAACAAAACTAAATGATTAATTGATGGAAAAAATTACTAAACTTTTTATGTGAAAAGCATCTCTCAATATGACAAAAGTAGTTTGAAAAAAAAGATTTTGGGGAAGCATTTTATACAATGAAATGAAAATCTCTTTCCCCAAAAGAAAAAAAGGGCTATTCCTAATCACTCCATATATTACTCAAAAATGTATTTGCTAGTGTGAAAAAACTGCCTTAGAGAAAAAAAATTCGAGTCACATTGTAGTTAGCAAGGCCAAGTATTTAAAATAAATGTTTCTCTAGTTGATAGTATAATATATCTTGTCATGCCCATAATTTTTTTTTAAATTCGCCTACTACTTAAGATGGATTAGAACCACTTTTGAAAAGATGTTATTTCAATAGATATTTTGCTGGAGGAAAGGGTAGAGGTAAAGAGAAATGAAAAAAAGGATAAAAATGAATAAAACCTGTTTTAATTATAGTGAAATGCCTTGGGCTGATGGCCTGCCTAGGTACCCTGAGGTACTGTCTAGCTCAATCCATTTAGATTTAAGAGACTGAATAAGAAAAATGATGAAGCAAAAAATGATCAGTGTTCTTTAAAAGAAAGTTCTTTTATGATTCTTTCAAAACCCCATTTATAAAAATCTCATTGGACAATAGTTTAAAAATACAAAATGTAGAAAATAATTGCAATCAAGGCACCAATTTAAGCATTAACGGGCCTAAAACAAAGTGGCTAAATACAACTAAACCAAAAACTTGCTAAAGTTATTATTTGTTGTTTTCACTAGATGGAAAATGTAGAACTGAAGCAGTTAATGATTTGTACTTAACCCCCTTGATTTTCTGGAGCTCTCCTACTCTACAGAGGAAGCCAGACTGACCTGGGAATCAGAATCAATAAAGCAAGAGGCAAATTGAGCATCCTTTAAGCTGAAAATATCAGAAACCCTTTGCAGTGTTCATTTTCTCTGCTATGCTAGCAGCTACAGAACCAACTCAGACTATTTCATGTCAACCCCCCACAAACTAAGGGACCTCTGAGGACTTTCTATTCTAACCCTCTTTCCTGTACTCAGTATCTTGAAATCTCTAAAATTGCCTAGGTCCATGGAGCTCAGTTTTAACTGGAGATGCATGTCTGCCTTCTTAGAAGGAATAAATACATGCATACAACCTAACTCTGCCTTCTTAGACTGAACTCTGGGGAAAGGTTGACAAAAAGCAATATAGAAAAAGTTTTTTTTTTTAAAATAAGAATTGTAGTTATTATGATAAATGATGCTGTCAAAAAAGGCCAGCATAGACATCACAAAGTTTAGATCATTCAGTTTTGTATAAAGTTTGCAAAGTTTCACAATTAAAGTATGTTTTCCCTTGGTGGTCACACAATTATTTAATTTTCTTTCTGACATTAGGCTATTAAATTTCAGAGTTTCTGTGGAGAAATGAAATTGATGATAACTTCCATTGTCACAAGAGAAAAGTTGAGGATTACTTAAAGTATTCTGATGGTATATGCAATTTTTCTTGTTTGGATCATTTCATCAGCCTTCATGTAGAGGGTGGTAGGGGCAGAGTGGGGAAAGATACTTTACTCTGGTCAAGCTTGGTTACTGATTGTCTTGAGCAGAATCTGCCTAGTTCTAAGTATAGGTGTCAAAATTAGGCCCTCCTTAAATGTACATTGGGGTTCTCAGAATTCCTAGTTTTCTTCAAAGTTGATCCTACCTAAAGTTTCTTCTGATCCTTCTATGTAATGTTCTTTGTTCCATTTTCTTGGGGTCTCTGGAAACAGCCTTCGTTTCAGTTCAGTAATCACCACGAGAACAGCCAGGTGTTAAAGTCCAAATTCTTTATTATCTCCTTCTTGGGGCTGGGCAGCTTTCTGGAGAACCTTTCAGACCGGACTTGGTCTCAGTGGAGAAATGCAGGAGAGCCTGTTGCCAGGAGCCTAACCAAAGGTGGAAATGAGTTTCTCTCTCCTTCCCTCTGAGAGCTTAAGCTACTGACTCCAGTTCTCTTGTCTTCTCTGCCTCTGAATGAGGCTAGCTGAGGCTCCTAACTTATATGCTCCACACTGAGTATAAACCAATCATTATATCCTTAGGAAACCATTATTTATTGTAAGATTAAATCGATCATACTGAACTTAGAGTACTATTAATCATCATGCTAAACTAGATAAACATTGTCTTATCAATATCAATCAATTATCAATTAGTTCCTCGTTTCAAGTTCAGAGTTCTGGCCCATAACACTCCTAATTGCTCTACTTCTGCCCCTTGCCATGGGATTCCTCTCTAGTAACTCTTCCTACCTTAGGTTCTGGCCAGGGTCTTTTCCTCTCTGCTATTGGCTTAGATGTACTCCTTTCCCCAAGCTGATCTTGCCTAGGATCTTTCTCCTGCAATTGACTTCACAATTATTCCAATCCCTAACTGGAGCTCCTCTCGATGCCCTTTGTACTAATGTTTATTTATCACAGCTTGTCTATCCCAGTGTCTCCACAAGTTTCCTGAGGGACCCTACTAAGTTTAAGAGAATTGAATGTGACAGAAAGGTAGGACGAGTTGGAAGGAATTAGCTTAGATACATACCTAAGGCTTTGAGATCTATTGATAGATCTTCTCTAATTGCTAGTCTTATTTTTGTTTTTTTTTTGTTTTTTTGCTGAGGCAATTAGGGTTAAGTGACTTGCCCAGGGTCACACAGCTAGGAAGTGTCAAAGTGTCTGAGACCAGATTTGTACTCAGATCTTCCTGAATCCTGGGCTGGTGCTCTATCCACTGTGCCACGTAGCTGCCCCTTATTGCTAATCTTAAAGTCACCAAGCCTAAGAGTTTCCAGTGTAAAGAATGGATAGGATGGATACTCACAAAATCACAGATTCTAGTGATTGAAAATGGTATAATTGTAGTATGTAAAGGAAGATGGCATAATTCTAAGATGTAAAGGAACCCAGATCCCTATTAAATACCTTAACTGAGCTTAGAATAAAAGATATAATAAGCATTATTTGTAGGCACAGAATCTACAGAAGAATTTTAGAAAATCTGTGGAGACACTAAGATAGACAAGTTGGGGTAGATTGAAGCAGTACACAGTAGGGAGAATAAGACATAGTTTCTGGTGCTAAGGGGCTTATAGGCTATTTGGAAGGAAAGTTACATACACACATGCACACACAACTACTGTATAAAAACATGCTCAAAACTGCTTTCAGGCCCTTGCTTGATAGAGTTTTGGCTCACAGAAGCTCTGATAAAATAAAGAATCAAACCTCAGTGTTATGTTTAAGACAAACCATTCAATAAAGTGATAAAATTCTACTTAAAATAAATTTGTTGTCTATGTGACACACAAGATTATGGATACATTGAAAGATATTCCATAACAAGTAGCTGAAAGACTGCCAGCAGATTCACTTTAGGATGTGGTCTACAAAAACAATGGATGGCAGCAGCCTAGTGGAGAGTTAGTCAGATTCTCTGGTGACCAGAAAGAAAGGAGTGATGAAGGGGAGACAGTTAAAAGGATTCTGAGAAGACAAGTGCCCTAAAATTGCCAGTATTAGAATGATGAGACCAAATCTCTTCTGTCATGTGTGTCTTCATGAACTGCATTAAAATGTAGGTTTTTTTCTTTACCTATTGGGTTCAAGTAGACCCATAAGAATCTATTTAGATAAATATGGATAACATTATACACTTAGATTAACAAGAAAAATATTAACTAATAAATGGAATGAAGTTAGGAAATAGAGGGAACCAGGGCAGAATCAAGATCATAGAGTGAACCCAGGAACCTGCTCAAACTCTCCCAGTTTCCCCCCAAAACAACATGAAATGAAGCCTTTGAACAGTCTGACAGAATGAAACCAATCTCCAGCTCAAGATAGATTGGAAGTACTTCAAGAAAGATCAATCTCACTGTGGTGAAAGAATTGCTCTGTTCTAATGGAGTCTGGAAAGCCATTGAAAGGATCTTAACCACAGCAGATCATCAACTGAAACCATGGGTCCTGACTCAGTAGAAAAGCAGACTAGTGGGGCAGCTGTCAGTTCAAACTCAGAAGGCAAATTCTGGGAAGCAGGCTATTTCCTGGAAAGATCAGGTAAAGATATCCCCTGCTAGAAATAAAACACCAAACACCAGGGGCCCCTTGCTCAAAGCCAAGGCTCAGAACTACATGGGAAGCTTGGAACAGTGCCTTTGTTGCCCCAGGAGCAGAAATCAACCATAAAAGACATAAAGGGAGAATTACAAAAAGAGCAAGGAAAAAACTGAGAACCTTAAAACCATGGGAAGCTACTATGGTGGAAGGGAAGACTAAAACACCAACTCAGACAAGGACAATATGTCCACAGAGATATGAATTGGTCTCAAGACCAAAGAAACTTCTTGGGAGTGCTCATAAAAGATTTTAAAAGGAAAATAAGACAGGTAAAGGAAAAAGTGAGAAAAGAAGAAATGAAATGAAGATGAAAATGAAAATGAAAGAAGAAAGAAAAAAAAAGGCATGCAAGAAAATAGATCCAGGAGAGATAATTAAAAAAACATTTAAAGCTGTTAATTGTTTCAAGTAGGTTTTTGTATGATTCTCTCAGATTCTCTAAGTATATCATCATGTCATCTGCAAAGAGTGATAATTTTATCTTAGTGCCTATTCTAATTGTTTTCATTTCCTTTTCTTATTGCTGAACCCCAAATTTCTAGTACAATATTGAATAATATGGGTGATAATGGGCTTTCTTGTTTTGTTTCACCCCTGTTCTTATTGGGAATGTATCCAGCTTCTCTCCATTACAAATAATGCTTATTGATGGTTGGTTATAGATAGATGTTGCTTATTAATTTTAAGGAAAACTCCCATCATCTTTATGCTCTCAAGTGGTTTTAATAGGAATAAATGTTGTATTTTGTTAAAAAGTTTTTCTGCATCTATTGAGATTATCATAAGATTTGTGTTGGACTTGTTGTTAATATGGGTGATTATGGCAATAGTTTTCCTGCTATTAAATGAGCCCTACATTCCTGGTATAAATCCCACCTAGTCATAGCATATTTTTTATCCTGCTGGTGAGTTGTTTCAATCTCTTTGCTAATATTTTATTTGAAATATTTGCATCAATAATCATTATTGCTCAGTAATTTTCTTTCTCTGTTTTGGCTCTTCCTGGCTAGGTATCAATACCATATTTGGGTCATGGAAGGAATTTGACAGGACTCCTCCTTTACCTATTTTCCAAATAGTTTGCATAGTGTTGGAATCAATTGTTCTCTAAATGTTTGGTAGAATTCACTTGTAAATCCATCTAGTCCTGGAGATTATTTCTTAAAGAGTTCATTGATGGCTTGTTCAAATTCTTTTCTAAAATGGGACAATTTAAATAATTTATTTTCTCTTCTGTTAATCTGGGCAATTTATAGTTACAAATATAACTATTTGTAATAGTTAATTACCCATTTTAATTAGATTGTCATACTTGCTGGCACACAGGTGGACAAAATAATTTCTAATTATTGCTTTAATTTCTTTTTTATTGGTGGCAAGTTCACCCTTTTCATTTTTGATATTGGTGATTTTGTTTTTTCTTTCCTTTTTCTAACCAAATTAACCAAAGGTTTATCTATTTTGTTGGGGCTTTTCCCCATAAAACAAACTCTTAGTTTTTAAATTAATTCAATAGTTTTTTTAGTTTCAATTTTCATATTCTCCTTTGAATTTTGGAATTTCTAATTTGGTATTTAATTGGGGGGGTTAATTTGTTCTCTTTCTAGTTTTTTTAATTGCATGCCCAATTCATTGATCTCCTCTTTCTCTATTTAATTCATGTAACTATTTAGACATATTTCTCTAAGAATAGCTTTGGATGAATCCCATAGATTTTGTTATGTTGTCTCATTATTGTCATTCTCCTGAAAGAAATTATTGATTGATTATGTGATTTGTTGTTTGATCCATTCATTCTTTAGAATTAGATTAATTTCCAATTGGTTTTTAGTCTATCTTTCTTTGACCCTTTATTGAATATAATTTTTATTGTGTAGTGTTCTGAAAAGAAAGCATTTACTATTTTTTGTCTTTTTGCATTTGGTTGTGAGGTTTTCATACTTTCATGGTCACTTTTGTGTAGGTGCTATGTAATGCTGAGAATAAAGGTATATTCTTTTTTATTCTCATATATTTTTCTTTAGAAATCTATCATAGCTAAGTTTTCTAGAATTCTATTAAGCTCCATGGTTTCTTTGTGGTTAGATTTGTCTAATTCTGTGAAGTGAGTTAATTAATTAATTGAGGTCTCTCATTAATATAGTTTTGCTGTCTATTTTTTCTTCCTGTAAGTGACTTGATATTTTCTCTAAGAATATGGATGCTGTAGCACTTGGTGCATAGACATTTAGTATCATTACTATCTCATTATTTATGATACCCTTTAACAAGATATAGTTTCCTTCCTTATCTCTTGCTTAGATATATTTTTACTTTTGTTTTATCTGAGATCAGAATTGCTATCCCTGCTTTTTTTTTGCTTCAGCTAAAGTATAATAAATTCTCTGTTTCAAATGTGTTTCATATAAATAACACATTATAGGATTCTGTTTTTTAATCCACTCTATTATTTGCTTTGACTTTATGGAAGATTTCATCCCATTCAGTTCATAGTTATGATTACCAAATCTGTATTTCCCTTTATTCTGTTTTCTCCCCTGTATAAACTTTTATTCTCTCTTTCCACCCAGTTCTTAGTAGTGTTTTTTAAATTGTCTCTCTTGGACCTTTTTTCCAATGAGGTATTTTACATTTCCTTCCAATTTTTTTTCATTCTTTTTAGTTTGATTCTTGATGTCTCATAGCATTATTAGCTTCCATTTGCTTGGTTCTAGTTTGTAATATGTCATTTTCTTCAGTTAGCTTTTGCATATTTTTCCATTTAATTAATTCTACATTTCAAGGTGTTGTTTCTCTTCAGTGGATTTTTTTTAAATTGGACAATTGTATTTTTTTAAGAAATTGTTTTCTTCAGTCAATTTTTTCCTTCTTTTCCAAGCTTGACTCTCCCTTGCATACCTCTCTTTTCTTTTTTCATTTTTTCTTCTATCTTATTTTCCTTTAAACAATCTTTTATGAGCATTTTCAAGAAACCTCTTTGGACTTGAGACCAATTCATATCACTTTTTGAGATTTTCCTCTATGGACATTTTGTCCTTGTCTGAGTTTGTGTTTTGGTCTTCCCTCTCACCATAGTAGCTTTCTATGGTTAAAGTTCTTTTCTGTTTCTTGCTCATTTTATTTCCTTTTCTTTTTGTATTTCCTCCTTTGTGCTTTTTATGGCTCAACTTTGCTCGTGGCGCAAAAGGGGCATTGTCCTAAGCTTTTTGGACAGCTTTAAACCTTGGCTTTGAGCACAGGGGCCCCTTGTATTTGGCATTTTGTTCATAGAAGCTTTACTGCTCTTTCCAGAATTTGCCTTCTGAGCTAGAATTGGGGGCTGCTCCACTGGTCTGCTCTACTACTGAGCCAGGACTGAGGGTCTCAGTTGCTGATCTGCAACTAAGACTCTCTCACTGGCTTTCCCAGACTTTGTCTGAGCTGAGCTGAACTCTCTTTTACCACAGTGGGACTAACCTTTTTAAAAAGTCCTTCCAATCTGACTTGAGCTGGAGAGTGGTTTTATTCTGTCAGTCTCTGTTCAGAGGTTTAGTTTTACATAGTTTTTGAGGGGAAGTGGAAGTGTTTGAGCACCTTTCTTGCTTTACTGCACCATCTTGGCCCTGCCCATGGAACTTTTGATGAAAAAATTTTAAACAAAATATTAGCAGAGATTATAACAACTTATAAGCAAGATAATACAATATGGCCAAGTGGAATTTACATCAGGAATGCAGGCTTGGCTCAATATCAGGAAAACTATTGCCATAATTGATGTTGATATCAACAATAAAACCAACAGAAATCTTATGATAATCTCAATAGATGCAGAAAAAGCTTTTGACAAAATATCACAGTCTTTCCTATTAAAAACATTAGAGAACATCAGGATAAAGGGAATTTTTCTTAAAATAAGAAGCAGCAAGTAATAGAAAGAAGCCAGATTCATTCCCAATAAAATCAGGGATGAAACAAGGATGCCCATTATCACCAGTATTATTCAGTATTGTACTAGAAATTTTGGCTTTAGCAATAAGAAAAGAAAAAGAAATGAAAGTAATTAGAATAGGCAATAAGGAGGTAAAATTATTCTTCTTTTCGGGGGCGGAGCCAAGATGGCGGAGAAGACACACGCGACTTTCTAAGCTCTTCTCTTACCCTCTTTATCAATATTATATCGAGCCTCAAAAATAGTCTTGACTGCTACAATTGTAAAGATAAGAAGTAGAACAACTCACCGCCAAAGAAAATCTGCAGTCTCGCCAAAAAGGTTGGTTCCAGAGGGGGGGAGATCTGCGCAGACTGGGAGAGAAATTAGGTTCCGAGGAGAGTCTCAAACCGAGGGTGAAGGCACAGATCTCAGCACAAGCGAGCAGCCCCAACCCGCAGTACGGGCTTTTCCTTGGGGCAGTTGTGATCCTGCACCGCAGGAGGACACAGCCCGGGTTAGCCTCCAATCTGCGCAGTGGGGAGCTCGGCTTGGGGTCATAGAGCTTTTCCAGGGCCGATTTGCATTGGGCAGAGACACTGGGGCAGAGTTCCAGGCGGTCAAGTGGTCCTGCGGTCGTGGTCTGCGGTCAGCTAGCTACACTCACAGTCCCACAAGAGGCTCCGGCCTGGGGCAGTGACACTTTTACCCCTTAGTCTCTAGCCGAGGGCAATCGCTAACCCACTCAGCCCTACTAAGCAGTTTGATAGCTCGGCCAGTGCTGAATCCACTTCCTGTTGGGGGAAGGGAAAACTCTCACTCAGAGCACTCCCATATCTCGGAGCCGGAAATCGGTTTACATCTCTCCCTGCTCTGCAGAGGAAGCTGTAACCCCCTTGCCTAGGAGACATACCCTAAAGGCTTTAAAACATGAATAAAAAGATGAAAAGAACGATGGACAGCTTCTATGCAGAAAAAGAGCAGGTCAGCAAACCTGAAGAGACCTCAAACAGCAAAAATGCATCAGACTGTCCTCCTTTACATGATGCTCTCAGAGAAGAGACCATTAAAAGTCTCAAAAAGAGAGTTAGAAGATAAATGGGAAAGGAAAGAGAAGCCTTACAGAGAGCAACAACTTCCTGAAAGTACGAATTGGAAAAAGTAAAAAATCTCAGGAAAGTAAGAATTGTGAATTGAAAAAAGAAAGAATTCACTAGAAAGTAGGATTTGTAATTGAAAAGACAAAGAACTGCAAGAAAGTAGGATCCGTGAATTGGAAAAAGACAAAGAACACGCAAGAAGTAGGATCTGTGAATTGAAAAAGAAAATAATTCACTAAAAAAAATTAGTGAAATGGAAAAAATTCCACAGACCAAAAACAATACATTCAAAAACTCAATTGACATATACAGAAAGAAGTAAAAAAGCTAATGAAGAAAAATAATTCTTTAAAAATTAGAACTGAACAAATAGAAACTAATGATTCATTGAGACAGCAAGAATCAGTCAAGCAAAAAACAAAAAATGACAAACTGAAAAAACCATGAATTATCTACTTGCAAAAACGACAGACTTGGAAAATAGATCTAGGGAAGATAATCTGAGGATTATTGGACTTTCTGAAAACTATGATGAAAAAAAGAGCCTAGATACTATTTTACAAGAAATCATCAAAGAGAACTGCCCAGATGTACTAGAATCAGAAGGTAAAATAGGCATTGAAAGAATTCATCGAACACCTTCTGAAAGAGACCCTAAATAAAAAGCCAAGGAATATTTTGGCCAAATTTCAGAACTATCAGATTAAGGAAAAATTTTACAAGCAGCCAAAAAAAAAACAATTTAAATACCGAGGTGCCACAATAAGGATCACCCAAGATCTGGCTGCCTCTGTATTAAAAGGAAATAAGGGCCTGGAATAGATATTCGAAAGGCACAAGAACTTGAGATGCAGCCAAGAATAAACTACCCAGCTAAGCTGAGCATTTTCTTCCAGGAAGAAGATGGATATTTAATGAAACAAATGAATTCCATTTGTTTCTGAAGAAAAACCAGAACTAAACAAAAAATTTGATCTCCAAGCATAGAACTCAAGAGATGCAGAAAAGGTAAAAATAACTCTTGAGAATTGTATTTCTGTTGTGGATAGACAAAAAGAATACATGTATAATTTGATTGTACTGATATAGCATAAAAAAGGGAAGTAGATATGGAAAAGGGATGATGGCAGAATAAGGTGGGAAGGAGGGATAAAAAGAGGGAAACCACATCCCACAAAGAGGCTAAGGAAACTTATCATATCTGAGGGAATTTAGAGAGGGGAGTAACATTGTGTGAATCTTACTCTCATCAGAGTTGGCTCAAAAAAAAAATAATTGACATTTGTTTTAGAGAAAATTCTCTCTCACCTCATTAAAAACGGGGAGAGGAAAAAGGGAAAAGAAGAAGAGTAATAAGGGAAGGAAGGGAAAGACTCAAAGGGGGGGAGAGAGGGATTATAAAGAGGATAAGTATCGTGATACAAGAGGGGTACATAAGTTTAAAAGGGGAAAGAGGGTTGGGAGAAAGAATAAGTAAAGCACAATCTGGGGTTATTAGGATGGCAGGAAATACAGATTTAGTAATTCTAACCATAAATGTGAATGGGATGAACTCCTCCATAAAGAGGAGGCAGATAGCAGACTGGATCAAAAGTCAGAACCCTACAATATGTTGTTTACAAGAAACACATTTAAAGCAGGGAGATACATATAGAGTAAAGGTAAAAGGCTGGAGCAAAATCTATTATGTCAGGTGAAGTCAAAAAGTTAGGGTAGTCATCCTTATCTCAGATCAAGCAAAAGTAAAATTGATCTAATTAAAGAGATAAGAAGGAACTACATCCTAGCTAAAGGGTAGCATAAACAACGAAGCAATATCAATATTAAACATATATGCACCAAGTGGTATGGCATCCAACTTCCTAAAGGAGAAGTTAAGAGAGTTGCAAGAAGAAATAGACAACAAAACTGTAATAGTAGGAGATCTCAACCTTGCACTCTCAGAATTAGACAAATCAAACCACAAAACAAATAAGAAAGAAATTAAAGAAGTAAATAGAATATTAGAAAAAATTAGGTATGTTGGATCTTTGGAGAAAATTGAAGGAGATAAAGAACATACTTCTTCTCAGCAGTTCATGGAACCTATTCAAAAATTGATCATATATTAGGACATAAAGACCTCAAATTAAATGCAAGAAAGCAGAAATAGTAAATGCTTTCTTTTCAGATCATGATGCAATAAAACTACATTCAACAAAAAGTTAGGGGAAATAGACCAAAAAGCAATTGGAAACTAAAATCTCATCTTAAAGAATGATTGGGTGAAGCAGCAAATTATAGATACAATTAATAATTTCACTCAAGATAATGACAATGATGAGACATCATACCAAAATTTGTGGGATGCAGCCAAAGCGGTAATAAGAGGGAATTTTATATCCTTAGAGGCTTACTTGAATAAAACAGAGAAAGAAAAGATTAATGAATTGGGCTTTGCAACTAAAAAAACTAAAAAGACCAAATTAAAACCCCAATCAAATACTAAATTGAAATTCTAAAATTAAGAGGAGAAATTAAAAATATTGAAAGTAAAAAACTATTGAACTAATTAATAAAACTAAGAGTTGGTTCTATGAAAAGCCAATAAAATAGATAAGCCTTTGGTAAATCTGATTAGAAAAGGAGGGAGGAAAATGAAATTAGTAGTCTTAAAAATGAAAAGGGAGAACTTTCCACCAATGAAGAAGAAATTAGAGAAATAATAAGGAGTTATTTTGCTCAACTTTATGCCAATAAATTTGATAACCTAAGTGAAATGGATGACTACCTCCAAAAATACAGACTTCCCAGACTAACAGAGGAGGAAGTAAATTGCTTGAATAGTCCCATTTCAGAAAAAGAAATAGAACAGGCAATTAAACAACTCCCTAAGAAAAATCCAGGACCAGATGGATTTACATGAATTTTACCAAACATTTAAAGAACAATTGGCTCTAATGCTATATAAATTATTTGATAAAATAGGGAATGAAGAGTCCTACCAAATTCCTTCTATGACACAGACATGGTACTGATACCTAAACCAGGTAGGTTTGAAAAAAAGAAAAAAAAATAAAAGCCAAATTCCCTAAATGAATATGATGCTAAAATCTTAAATTAGATATTAGCAAAAAGACTACAGAAAATCATCTCCAAGATAATACACTATGATCAAGTAGGATTTATACCAGAATGCAGGGCTGGTTCAATATTAGGAAAACTATCAATATAATTCGCCATGTTAATAACCAAATTAACAAAAACCATATGATCATCTCAATAGATGCAGAAAAAGCATTTGATAAAATCCAACATCCATTCCTATTAAAAACACTTGAGAGTATAGGAATAAATGGACTTTTCCTTAAAATAATCAGCAGCATCTATTTAAAACCATCAGTAAGCATCATATGTAATGGAGACAAACTGCAACCATTCCCAATAAGATCCAGAGTGAAACAAGGTTGCCCACTATCACCATTACTATTTAATATTGTATTAGAAACGCTAGTATAGCTATAAGAGCTGAGAAAGAGATTAAAGGAATAAGAATAGGCAATGAGGAAGCCAAATTATCACTTTGCCGATGACATGATGGTATACTTAGAGAACCCCAGAGATTCTGCTAAAAGTTATTAGAAATAATCCACAACTTTAGCAAAGTTGCTGGTTATAAAATAAACCCACATAAGTCATCAGCATTCTTATATATCACTA
The DNA here is from genome assembly GCF_902635505.1 of Sarcophilus harrisii. Lineage (NCBI taxonomy): Eukaryota > Metazoa > Chordata > Mammalia > Dasyuromorphia > Dasyuridae > Sarcophilus > Sarcophilus harrisii. The sequence continues at coordinate 203,918,864 of NC_045426.1, forward strand.
ACAAAATCCAACAGTCAGAGTTACAAAGAGAAATTCCATTTAAAGTAACTACTGATAATATAAAATATTTAGGAATCTATCTGCCAAGGGAAAATCAGAAACTTTATGAGCAAAATTACAGACCACTTTTCACACAAATTAAGTCTGATCTAACCAATTGAAAAATATTAAATGCTCTTGGATAGGCGAGCAAATATAATAAAGATGACAATATTACCTAAACTAATCTATTTATTTAGCGCTATACCAATCAGACTCCCAAAAACTATTTTAATGACCTAGAAAAATAACAACAAAGTTCATATGGAAAAACAAAAGGTCAAGAATTTCAAGGGAATTAATGAAAAAAAAATCAAATGATGGTGGCTTAGCTGTACCAGATCTAAAATTATATTATAGAGCAGCAGTTACCTAAACTATTTGGTATTGGCTAAGGAATAGATTAGTTGATCAGTGGAATAGATTAGGTTCAAGGGATAAAACAGTCAACAAATATAGCAACCTAGTCTTTGACAAACCCAAAGATCCCAGCTTTTGGGATAAGAACTTACTGTTTGATAAAAATTACTGGGAAAATTGGAAACTAATATGGCAGAAACTAGGCATTGATCCATACTAACGCCAGCACACCAAGATAAGGTCAAAATGGGTTCATGACCTAGGCATAAAGAATGAAATTATTAATAAATTAGAGGAACATAGGATAGTTTACCTCTCAGACCTGTGGAAGGGGAAGGTCTTTATGACCAAAGCAGAACTAGAGATCATTACTGATCACAAAATAGAAAATTTCGATTATACCAAACTGAAAAGTTTTTGTACAAACAAAACTAATGCAGACAAGATTAGAAGGAAGCAATAAACTGGGAAAATATTTTTACAGTCAAAGGTTCTGATAAAGGCCTCATTTCCAAAATATAGAGAATTAACTCTAATTTATAAAAAAGCAAGCCATTCTCCAATTGAAAAATGGTCAAAGGATATGAACAGACAATTCTCAGATGAAGAAATTGAAACTATTTCTAGTCATATGAAAAGATGCTCCAAGTCATTATTAATCAGAGAAATGCAAATTAAGACAACTCTAAGATACCACTACACACCTGTCAGATTGGCTAAGATGACAGGAAAAAATAATGATGATTGTTGGAAGGGATGGGAAAACTGGGACATTGATGCATTGTTGGTGGAGTTGTGAACGAATCCAACCATTTTGGAGAGTAGTTTGGAACTATGCTCAAAAAGTTATCAAACTTTGCATACCCTTTGATCCAGCAGTGTTACTACTGGGATTATATCCCAAAGAGATTATAAAGAAGGGAAAGGGACCTGTATGTGCACGAATGTTTGTGGCAACCCTTTTGTAGTGGCTAAAAACTGAAACTGAATGGATGTCCATCAGTTGGAGAATGGTTGAATAAATTGTGGTATATGAAAATTATGGAATATTACTGTTCTGTAAGAAATGACCAACAGGATGATTTCAGAAAGGCCTGGAGAGACTTACATGAACTGATGCTGAGTGAAATGAGCAGGACCAGGAGATCATTATATACTTCAACAACAATACTATATGATGACCAGTTCTGATGGATCAGGCCATCCTCAGCAACGAGATCAACCAAATCATTTCTAATGGAGCAGTAATGAACTGAACTAGCTATGCCCAGAAAAAGAACTCTGGAGATGACTAAAAACCATTACATTGAATTCCCAATCCCTATATTTATGCACACCTGCATTTTTGATTTCCTTCACAAGCTAATTGTACAATATTTCAGAGTCTGATTCTTTTTCTACAGCAAAATAACGTTTTGGTCAGGTATACTTATTGTGTATCTAAGTTATATTTTAATATATTTAACATCTACTGGTCATCCTGCCATCTAGGGGAGGGGGTGGGGGGGTAAGAGGTGAAAAATTGGAACAAGAGGTTTGGCAATTGTTAATGCTGTAAAGTTACCCATGTATATATCCTGTAAATAAAAGGCTATTAAATAAAAAAAAATTATTCTTCTTTTCAAATGATATGATGATATACATAGAGAATCCTAGAGAATCATCCCAAAACCTACCTAAAACATTAACAGCTTTAGCAAAGTTGCATAATGTATAATAAATCCACACAAATCATCAACATTTCTATATATTAGTGACAAAATCCAGCAGCTAGAGAAAGAAAGAGAAATTCCATTTAAAATTACTATAGACAAAATAAAATATTTGGGTATTTACCTGCCAAGACCAAACCAGGAATTATATGTGCATAATTACACAACACTTCTCAAATAAATAAAGTCATTTCCAAACAACTGGAAAATATAAATTGCTCATTGATTAAGCTAAGCTAATATAATAAAAATGGCAATTCTATCTAAATTGGTCTAATTTCTCATTGCCATACCAATCAAACTGCCAAAAACTTATTTTCTAGAGCTAGAAAAAACAATAACAAAATTCATCTGGAAGAACAAAAGATCAAGAATATCAAGGGAATTAATGAAAAAAAATTACAAAGGATGGTAATCTAGTGGTACCAGACCTAAAATGCTATTATAAAACAGCAGTAATCAAAACCATTTGGTACTGGCTAAGAAATAAAGTGATGGATCAGTAGGATAGATTAGATACACAAGACATAAGAATCAATAACTATAGTAATCTAGAATTTGATAAACCCCCAAAATTCAGCTTCTAAGATAAGAACTCAAAATTTCACAAAAATTGCTGGGATAATTGGAAAATTAAAAAAAAAAATTGGAAACCCAGCATAAATCTACATCTCATACCCCATACCAAAATAAGGTTAAAATGGGTATATGATTTGTGTATAAAAGGTGATACCATAAACAAATTAGGAGAGCAAGAGATAGTTTATCTACCAGATCTTTGGAGAAGGGAGGAATTTATGACCAAAGAAAAACTAGAGAACATAATAAAATGCAAAATGGATAACTTTGATTCCATAAAATTAAAAAGTTTTTGTACAAATAAATCTACCAGAAACAAGATTAAAAAGGAAGTACAAAGCTGGAAAATATTTTTATAGCCGGTGCTTCTGATAAAGGCTTCATTTCTAAAATATATAAAGAATTTTGTCAAATTTATAAGAATACAAGTCATTCCCCAATTGATAAATGGTCAAAGGATGTGAACAGACAATTTTCAGATGGTGAAATTAAAGAAACTGTCTTATTTAACTACAGTCATATTTAAAAAAAAAAAAACTTTAAATCACTATGGATTAGAGAAATGCAAAGTAAAACAACTTTGAGGTACCAGCTCATACCTCTCAGATTGGCTAAGATGAAAGGAAAAGATCAAGTTAAATGTTGGAGGGGATGTGGAAAAACTGGGAAACTACTATATTTTTGATGGAGTTGTAAAAGTAATGAAATATTATTGTTCTATAAAAATGATGAACAAGATGATTTCATTTATTTATTTTTTTAATGGTCATTCAACAAGGAGATTTTCATTTATTTTATTTTTTTCTTACTAAAGCTTTTTATTTTTCAAAACTTGCATGGATAATTCTTAGACATTAATTCTTGCAAAACCTTGTATTCCAATTTTACCCCCCTTACCTCACCCCTTCCCCTAGATGGCAAGTAGTCCAATATTTGTTAAACATGGTCACAATATATATTAAATGCAGTATATGCATATATATATTTATACAATTATCTTGTATACAAGAAAAATCAAATCAAACCAGAAAAAAATAGAAAGAAAATAAAATGCAAGCAAACAACAATAAAAAGAGTGAAAATGCTATGTTGTGAACCACACTCAGTTCCCACCGTCCTCTTTCTGGGTGTAGTTGATTCTCTTCATCACAAGACCATTGGAAGTGGTCTGAATCATCTCATTGTTGAAGAAAGTCACATCCATAAAAACGGATCATTGTATAATCTTGTTCTTGCCATTTATAATGATCTCCTGGTTCTTCTCATTTCTCTTAGCATCAGTTTATGTAAATCTCTCCAGGTCTTTCTGAAATCATCCTGCTTATTGTTTCTTACAAAACAATAATATTCCATAACATTCATACACCATAACTTATTTAGCCATTCTCCAATTGATGGGCATCCACTCAGTTTCCAGTTTCTTGCCACTACAAAAAGGGCTGCCACAAACATTTTTGCACACGTGGGTCCCTTTCCTTTCTCTAATATCTCTTTGGGATATAAGCCCAGTGGAAACACTGCTGGGTCAAAGGGTATGCATAATTTGATGACTTTTTGAGCATAGTTCCAAATTGCTCTCCAGAATGATTGGATCCCTTCACAGTTCCATCTACAATGTATTAGTGTCCCAGTTTTCCCATATCCCCTCCAACATTCGTCATTATCTTTTCCTGTCATCTTAGCCAATCTGAGAGGTGTGATTTGCATTTCTTTGATCAATAATGATTTTGGGCATTTTTTCATATGACTAGAAATGGTTTCAATTCTTCATCTGAAAATTGTCTGTTCATATCCTTTGACCATTTATCAATTGGAGAATGGCTTGAATTTTTATAAATGAGTCAATTCTCTATATATCTTAGAAATGAGGCCTTTATCAGAACCCTTGGATGTAAAAATGTTTTCCCAGCTTATTGCTTCCCTTCTAATCTTGTCTGCATTAGTTTTGTTTGTACAAAAACTTTTTAACTTACTGTAATCTAAATGATCTATTTTGTGATCAATAATGATCTCCAGTTCTTTGGTCACAAATCTCTTCCTCCTCTACAGATATGAGAGACAAACTATCCTATATTTATCTGGTTTGTTTATAATATCACTCTTTATTTCTAGATCATGAACCCATTTCAACCTTATCTTAGTATACAGTGTTAGGTATATGCTTAATTTCTACCATACTGGTTTCCAATTTTCCCACCAGTTTTTGTCGTTAGTGAATTCTTTCTTATTCCAAAAGCTGGGGTCTTTGGGTTTGTGAAACACTAGATTACCAGTCATTGACTATTTTGTCCTGTGAATCTAATCTATTGTATTGATCAACTACTCTATTTCTTAGCCAGGAACAAATGGTTTTGGTGATTGCTGCTTTATAACATAATTTTAGATCTGGTACAGCTAGGCCACCTTCATTTGCATTTTTTTCATTAATCCCCTAACAAGATGATTTTAAAAAAGGCCTGGAAGGATTTACACAAATTGATACTAAGTGAAATAAGCACAGAATACATTGTACATAATAATAGCATGCTTGTGTATTAACTATGAAAGATTTGGTTCTTCTCAGTTCTTCCCAATAAACTCTGGATGAAAAACTCTGTCTACATCCAGAGAGAGAAAATAGGGAAACTGAATGTAAATCAGCACATGTTATGTTAATTTTTTTCTTTTTCTTCTGTTGTTTTTTCCTCTCATGTTTTACACTTCTGTTCAGAGTTTTGTTTTCCTGTATGATTAATAATGATATGTGTTTATAAAAAAGAATGTACATATATAACCAGAAAAAATATTACAACTAATAAAAGATCATAGCACAATAAAACTATAATTCTATTATGTATAACTTTCTGTTCCTTTTGAATATAAAATGAAGTTATGTAAATTTCTTTTTTCTTTTTGTCCTTTTTACTTCCTCTAAATACTTCCCTTTCACCCTAAAGATGACTGCCATTAGAAACAAATTATATATATATATATATATATATATATATATATATATATATATACATATCTATGTATATATGTAAAAAGCATTCTATTACTTCTATTTGTCAATTCTTTCTCTGGATATAGATAGCACCTTCCAATAAATAGTCAAAATTATTTAGTCATCCAAAGTTCTTAAAAGTTGTAACTGAATATAATGTTCTCTGCTCCTTTTGCTCTTCATTATTCCATACAAGTTTATCCATGTTTTTGTAGATCAATAAACTCATGATTTCTTATAGTACAGTAATATATAAATACAATCATATATCACTTTTTATTCAGTCATTCTCCAACTGACAGGAATCTCCATAATTTCCAGTTCTTTGCTATCAGAAAAAAGAGCTGCTATAAATATTTTAAAACATTTAGGTTCTTTTCCTTTTTCCCTAAACATCTTTGGAAACAGACCTAGTAGTGGTATTGCTATGTCAAAGGGTATAGCAGCTGAATTACTCTTTGGGCATAATTTTAGATTGCTCTCTAAAATAATTGGATCAGTTCACAGTTCCACCAAGAGTTAGTGTTCCAGTTTTCTATGTTCCCTCTAATATTTGTTGCTTTCCCCTGATAAGTATAGACTAGGTTGGTTTTAATATGCACTTCTCCTGTCATTTCAATCAATCTGAGAGCTGTGAAGCGGGACCTCAGAATTATTTTAATTTGCATTTCTCTAATCAATAGTGATTTAGAATATTTTTTCATATGACTAGAAATGGTTTTGATTTCTTCTTCTGAAAATTTCTGTTCATATCCTTTGAACATTTATCAATTGGGGAATCACTTCTGTAGATATTTTAGAAATGAAGCCTTTATCAGAAACACTGAATATAAAGTTTTTCTCCCAGTTTATATTTTGTCAAGTGTTTTTTCTGCATCTATTGATATAATCATGTGATTTCTGTTAATTTGGTTACTGATATGGTGAATTATGTTAATAGTTTTTCCTGATATTGAATCAGTCCTACATTCCTAGTGTAAATCCTATTTAGTTGCAGTGTATTATCTTGGTGATAAGTTGCTGTAATCTCTTTGCTAATATTTTATTTAAGATTTTTCCATCAATATTCATTAGGGAAATTTGTCTATAATTTTTTTTTTCTCTTTTGACTTTTCCTGGTTTAGGTATCAGCACCATATCTGTGTGATAAAAGGAATTTGGTAGAACTCCTTCCCCTATTTTTCCAAATGGCTTATATAGTATTGGAATTAATTGTTCTTTAAATGTTTGATAAAATTCACATATAAATGCAGCTGACCTTGGAGATTTTTTCTTAAGGAATTCATTAATAGCTTGTTTAATTTCTTTTTTCTAAAATGGAACTATTTAAGTAACTTATTTCCTTATCTGATAATCTGGACAATCTATATTTGTGAGTGTTTGTCTATTTCACTCACATTATCAGATTTATTAGCATACAGTTGGGCAAAATAACTCTTAATAATTGCTTTAATTTCCTTTTCATTGGTGATAAGTTCACCCTTTCATTTATGATACTCTTAATTTTTTTCTTTCCTTTTTCTAATGAAATTAACCAAAGGTTTTATCTATTTTGTTCATTTTCCCCCCACAAAATCAATTTAGTTTTGTTTATTTGTTCAATAGCTTTCTTTTAGTTTTATTAATCTCTCCTTTGATTTTCAGAATTTCTAATTTGTTATTTAATTTGGAGTTTTTAATTTATTCTTTTTTTAGATTTTTTAGTAGCATGCCCAATTCATTGATCTTCTCTTTTTCTATATTATTCATGTAAACATCTAGTAATATAAAATTTCCCCTAAGAACTGCTTTGGTTGCATCCCATAAGATTTGGTCTCATTATTGTCATTTTCCTGGATGAAATTATTGATTGTTTCTATGATTTGCTATTACCCACTGATTCTTTAGGATTAGATTATTTAGTTTCCAATTAATTTTTGGTCTATTTTCCCATGGCCCTTTATTACATGTAATTTTTATTGCATCATGATCTGAAAAGGATACATTTATTATTTCTGTCTTTCTGTATTTGATTGTGAGGTTTTTATGCCCTAATACATGGTCAATTTTTGTATATTTGCCATGTACTGTTTAAAAAAAGGCATATTCCTTTCTATCCTTATACTTATTTTGATTTATAATGTAAATTGTTGTTTATAACTAATTTTTGACAGATTGCTTTCCAGTTTTTCCAGCAGCTTTTGTTGAGTAATGACTTCTTATCCCAATTAGCTGGGTCATTATGTTTTTCAAGTAGTAGGCTACTATTTTCATTTGTTTTTGATATATTGAATATATTTTCCCCACATGTTGTTATTTATTCCTCTGATTAAGGAGGAACAATTTTTTTTAAAATTGAGACAAACTTTATTTTTGAATAATACAAATATATTTCTCTCAAACTTCCCTCACCTCATTGAAAAAGAAAAACAAAATTCTTATTACAAATATAGTCAAGCAAAGTAAAGTAAAAAATGAATTCCTGCATTGTTGAAGTCCAAAATGTATGTCTTACTCTGCACTCTGAATATATTACCACTATAAAGAAGTAGGTTACATTTTTCACCATAAAACCTCTGGAACTGTGTGTGGAGTCATTGCCTGTATCAGCATTTCTAAGTTTTTCAACATTTTTTATATTTACAAAATTGTTCTTATTGTTTAATTTTTCTCCTTGGTGACTCTGCATTCAGTTTAAATAAATCTTTCCAGGTTTTTATGAAACTATCTCTTTTATCATTTATAGCATATAGTATTTCATGACTTTTGTATACCATAATGTGTTCATATATTTCTAATTGATAAGCACTCTTTTAGCTTACTTATACTTTGCTATTGCAAAAACAGCTACTATAAATATTTAGATACTTCATGTGTCCATTTCTTTTTTTTCCCCTTTGTTTTCTTTTGAATAAAGACCTGGGAAAGAAGTTATGAACACTTTAGTAACTTTGGGGGCATAGTTCTAAAAATGCATTCCAGAATAGCTGGACCAAGTTCAAGACTCCATAACAGTACAATAATGTACTTACTTCCCCATAGTACCTCCATTTTTCATTTTCCTTTGTCAACTTTGCCAATCTATATATGAAGTAGAACTTAGAATTCTTTTAATTTGTACTTGTCTCATTATTAGCAATTTAGAGTATTTTTTCATATGATTTTTATTAGCTCAGATTTCTTTCATGGGAATATTGACTGTTCATATCCTTTGACCATGCTTGTCTCTTATTCTTAGAAATTTTAATCACTATCTTATATATCTTAAATATATATATATATATATATATATATATATATATATATATATATATATAAATAAGGCCTGAGAAACTTGCTGCAAAGATTTCCACCCCACTTACTTTCTTCTCTCTATTTTAATCAATGCCAGATCATTTTGATGATTGTTACTTATAATTTGGATCCTGTACTACTATTTTCCCTTCTCACTTTTTTCATTATTTCCCTTGAGATTCTTGACTTTTTGCTTTGCCAGATGATTGTAATTACTTTTTCTAGTTCATAAAAGTAATCCTTTAGTCATCTGATTTGTGTGGAATTCAGCAAATATATTAATTTAGGTAATATTATAATTTTTATTGCATTGGTTCAGCCTACTCACAAACAATTAATATTTATCCAATTATTTAAGTCTGTCTTTGTTTCATAAAGAATGTTTTATATTTGTATTCATATTGTTTTTATAGACATCTTGATAGGAAGACTCAAATATTTTATGCAATGTATAATTGTTTAAATAGAACTTCTCTTTTAAATCTCTTCCTGCTGGGTTTTGTTAGTAATATAATGAAATGATAATAATTTATGTGAACTTATTTTATATCCTTTAACTTTGAAATAGTTATTAGTTCAATTAATTTTATTTAACTCTATAGCTCTTTACAGCATCCCATATCTATAAAAAGTAATAATTCTGATTCCTCTTTGCCAATGGTTATTCCCTCAATTTTTTATTTTATTACTATAATGAGCATTTTTAGCTATATTTCAAATTGAAGTGATGGCAATGGACATCCTTATTATCCCCTGTTTTTATTGGAAATGCCTCTAGTCTTTTTCTCATTACAAGACTCCAGCTCTTGGTTTTGGATTTATAACAAACTATACAATGTTAAGGAAATATCTGTTTATTTCTTTTTTTTTTTAATAATAGCTTTTCATTTTCAAAATATATGCAAAGATAGTTTTCAACATTCACCCTCACAAAACCTTGTATCTGAATTTTTCTCTCTCCCTTCCCCCCACACTTTCAAGTAATACAATATATGTTAAACATGTACAATTCTTTTATACATATTCTTATATTCATCCAGGACTATATTCATGAGAACAATCAGATTTATTTATTTCTATGTTTTCTTGTTTGTTTACAGAAATGATCATTGTATTTTGTAAAATAAAATTTCTTCCTATATTAAAAAAATTACATTATTTTTATTATTTAAGTAGTAATTTGGTGAATTACAATTATAATTTTTCTAGTATGAACCCATTCAATTATAAATCTAACTGGTCATAGCATATGATTTTTGTAATATGTTGCTGTAACTTCTTTCCTAATATTTCATTAAAAATTTTTGTATCAATTACATTAGAGATATTGACCTATAGTTTTCTCTCTATTTTTATTCTCCCTATTTTAGATTCTTGTTCTGTTATATTTTTGCAAAATTTATCCATTTCATTTAAATTATCAGTTTTACTGGGATTGTATTTAGCTGAACTAGTTTTTAATCATAGCTCTTTACTTCTTTTTCATTTCTTGTCAATCATATCTTTTTTTACTTTTGACACTAGCAAATTTACAAAAGATTTTAGTTTAATTTATTCATCCAGTTCTTTTGAATTTATTAATCTCTTGCTTTTAATTTTTTTTGATTGGGAACTTTAAATTTTTTGGGTTTCTAGTGTGTTTAGCCATATGCCTAGTTTGTTGATCTATTCTCCTTTTTTGATGAAAGTACACACACACACACACACACACACACACATACACTTCCCCCCAAGAACTGCTTTTTCTAAAATCCCAAAATTTTGATGTTGTTTCATTAATGATATTATCTTTAATGAAGTTACATATTATTTCTATGATTTGTTCTTTTACCCATGAATTCTTTACAAGTTATTTAGTCCTTATGTTTTCTTCAATGAAAACATTTTTTTTCTGAATTTATACTCCTTTTACTGAATATACCCAATAAAGGATTATTTAATATTTCTACTTTTTAGCATTTGTTTGTGAAATTTTATGATCTCACATATGGTCAATTTTTGTGAAGTAACATGCATACTTGATATCTATCTATCTATCTATATGTATGTGCATGTACGTGTGGGTATTTACATGCACACACACATATACATATTCCTTTATATTCTCCTTCACAACTGCCAAAGATCTTGCATATATATTTTTTCTAAAATTCTATTCTGGTTCTTAACATCTTTCTTTGTTTTTTGATTAGATTTGTCTATCTCTGGAAGGGGCTATGTTGAGATTCTTCACTATTATTTTAATACTACCTATTTTCCCCTATAACTCATTTAGTTTTTCCTTCAAGCATTTAGATGATATTTCATTTAGTGCATATATGGTAAGCAATGAATTAATTCATCATATGTAGTATCCACTAGCAAGACTTTTTTTTTAGTTTGATTTTAAAGGCAACTAGGAGCAGGGTTAAAGCTTCATCCAGATAATGATTAGCTGATTTATAAATTCACAAAGTTTTATTGAAGAACCACTTTATATCTTTTTAAGGAGATATGAAAAATGTGTCATTTACAGTTTCCTGATTATGTTATTGATCACCATTCTCAAGATGAGAATGCCCAGAGAATCATGCAAATTTCAAAAAAATTTGAAGGTCTATTGTTACTTTGTCAGTAATGTACAATAGTATGGTGACAGCGATGTGCCACTAGAATAGTGATAATGTTATGCATTGAAGTGACAATGACTGCTATAAGATGAATCTTGTTCAGTACAGCATTTGGTCAAGAGGAAGATTAAGTTTGGTCCCTTTGCAGTAGATAGTTATAGGAAATAATAAGACAATGCCAAACTAAGGTAAAATGTAAAATGGCTCATAAGCAGTATTTCACAATTACATTATATCTTGTTGAGTCAATTATTAGACTCTCAACAGATTTTAGTTACAAGTCAATTTATTGAATCTTGTTGAAATCATCCCATTATAATTAGCATTGCCTCCCGGATTCTGAAGCAAACCTTCGTTATTGAGTCAATGAATTCAAGAATAGGAAACCTAGTACCCCTAATTAAATGTCAAGTATCCCCAGAGCTGAAGTCAGACCAACTTCAAAAGCCAAGTACAGAAGAGGTGCAGTTTAGCATCTTCTGAACCTGCATTATCTCAATAAATGGGTTCTCTATGCTAGACTCATCTATAAAGAGGTTTATGAATTGTACCTGATTAACTAGCATAGTGAATTTAGTATATTGGTGGAAGTAGGCAAATTCTTACAGATTTGCCTAGAGCATTGAAAAATTAAGTCATTCATGTAGCATCATAAGCCTGGAAAGAACATGATTTGAACCTGTCTTTTAACCCAGTTCTCTATCCATGGACCCTCTGTTTTGGATCAGTAGAGGGGTAGAGGAGTGAAGTAGCATCCAGTCCCAGCTCAGAAGGCAAATTCTGGGAAACCAGGCTGTTTCCTGTAAAGAGCACATAAAGCTATCCCCTGCAAACATAAGGAGTTCCTGTGCTGAAAGCCAAGGCTCAAAGCTGCACAGGAAGCTTGATAAAGTGACCCCCTTTGCTCCAGGAGCAGAGCTTGACTATAAAAGTAAAAAAGGGAAATAAAAAAAAAAAAAAGGAAAAAATGAATAAGAAACAGAAAAGAACCTTGATCATAGAAAGCTATTATGGTGACAGAGAAGACCAAAACACCAAGTCAGATGACAAAATATCCACAGAGGAAATCTCAAAGAATGATATGAATTGCCTCCAAGTCTAAAGAGGCTTCTTGGAAGTGCTCATAAAAGACTTTAAAAGGTAAATAAAAGAGGCAGAAGAAAAAAAAAATAGAAAAGAAATAAGAGGTATGCAAAGGAGAATTAACACCTTGGTAAAAGAAAGCAATTCCTTAAAAAATACAACTGGCCAAAAAAAGATCCACTGAAGAAAACAGCATCTTCAAAAGTAGAATGAACCAAGTAGAAAAAAGAGATAAAAAGCTAACTGAAGAAAATCACACATTAAAAACTAGGGACAAATGGAAGGCTAATGACTCTATGGATATCAAGAATCAGTCAAACAAACTAAAAATAATGAAAAAAATAGAAGAAAACATAAAATATCTCATTGGAAAAACAGTCGACATGGAAAATAAATTCAGAAGAGATAATTTAAAAATTATCGCTCTATCTGAAGGCCATGACCAAAAAAAAAAAAAAAAAAAAAAAAAAAAAGATGGGATAATATTCTTCAAGAGATCATCAAGAAAAACTACTCCAATATTTTAGAAATAGAGAGTGAAATAGTTATTGAAAGAATCCATCAATCACCTCTGAAAAGAGATCCCACAAGGAAAGCTCCAAGGAATATTGTTGCTAAACTCTAGAACTACAATCTCAAAAAAAAAAATAATGCAAATTGCCAGACAAAAACAATTCATATATCAAGGAGCAACAGTCAGGATTACTCAGGATCTGGTGACTTCTACAATAAAGGGTTGGAGGACCTAGAATACCATATTCCAGAAGACAAAGGACCTGGGGTTACAACTAAGAATTAACTATTCAGTAAGACTGAACATCATCTTTCAGGGAAGGGGATGAATGTTCAATGAAATAAGAGACTTTCAATTATATCTATTGGAAAAAAACCCCAGACCTAAACAAAAAATTTAATCTTCAAACACAGGACTCAAGAAAAGCATAGAAAGATAAATGGGAAAATATGTATTATTTTAAGTTTAAACTAATTACATCCCTAGATGAGAAAATGATATCTTGAGAACTGTACCTGGTACTGTGGCAATAAGAGGGAACATGCATGGATGGAGGATATACTTGTGAATGGAAATAATAGAAAAAAAGAGTAAGAGGAGGGAGAAGGGAGGAGGAGGGATATAAGATAAGGTAGTGATTGGGTCAACAAAACAAACCACTAATAAGGAGAGGGTAAAAAGAGAGAATAAAAGTATATACGGGGAGAAAATAAGATAGAAGGAAATACAGAGCTGGTAATCATGTGATTTATAATTAATTATAAATAATTCAACCATTCTGGAGAGCAATTTGGAATTATTCTCAAAGTGTAATAAAAATGTGCATACTTTTTGACCCAACAGTGTCACTACTAGGTCTGGGTCCCAAGGAAATCAGAAAGGAAGGAAGAGAATCTACAAAAGCAAACATGTTTGTAGCAATTGTTTTTGTGGTAACAAAGAATTAGAAAATGTATATACGCCCATTAATTAGGGAATGTCTGAACAAGTTGTGGTATATGAAAGTAATGGAATATTATTATTCTATAAAAATGATGAACGAGCTAATTTTAGAAAGGCCTGGAAAGATTTACATAAACTGATGCTGAGTAAAACAAGCAGAACCAGGAATGTATTGTACATAGTAAGAGCAAGAATGTGTTAACCTGAATGCTTTGAAACTTGCCTATGATGTTCTTATGAGTTTTCACCTTGGGACCTTTGTGAAATGGTAATTGGTGGATTTTTTTTTCTATTTCTATTTTACCATCTCATTCTTGAACTTCAGGGCAATTGTCCTTATAGATTCCTTGTAATATTATATCTAGGCTTTTTTAAAAATTGTAATTTTCATGTAGTCCAACAATTTTTACACTGTTTCTCCTTAATCTGTTCTCTAGATTAGTTGTTTTTCTAATGAGATGTTTCATATTCTCTTCTATTTTTCTTTTGATTTTGTTGTTTAAAATACATTTTTTTTTGTTTCTAACCTACCCCATCCTCTCCCTACCTCCCTTCTATCATTCCTTCTCCCTTCTCTTACTCCTTTCTCCTAGTATTTCTCCTGAATCTTATATTTGAAAATCAGATTTTTCTCTTCACTCTGGTCTTTTCATCACACATATTTGAAAATCCTCTATTTCATTGAATTTCTACCTTATCCCCTAAAGGATTATACTGTTTTGCTGAGTAGATGATTCTTGTTTGTAATCCTAGCTCCATAGTTCTTCAAAATATTATATTCTAAGCCTTCTGGTCCTTTAATGTAAAAACTGCTAAATCTTGTCCTATTCTGACTTTGACTCCACTATATTTTAATTGTTTTTTATGTATGCTTGCAATATTTTCTCCTTATTCTGGGAATTCTGGAATTTGGCTATAATTTTTCTGGGAGTTTTCATTTTGGGATGTCTTTCAGGAGGTGATTAGTAAATTCTTTGAATTTCTATTTTGCCCTCTGGTTTTAGAATATCAGGACAGTTTGTCTGATAATTTCTCAAAAGATGATGTTCAGGCTTTTTTTCTGATCATGACTTTTGTGTAGACCAATAATTTTAAAATTATCTCTCCTGGATCTATTCTCCCAAAGCAGTTATTTTTCCAATAAGATATTTTACTTTTTTCTTTCTTTTTTCCTTTTTTGGTTTTGCTTTATTGTATCTCAATTTCTTATAAAGCCATTAGCTTCTATTTGCTCAATTCTAATTTTCAAGGAATTATTTGCTCAGTGAACTTTTTTAGCTCCTTTCCAAATTGGCCTGTTTTGATTTTTAAGGCATTCTCCTCATTAGCTTTTTGTATTTCCTTTTGTACCACTCACAATTCTTTTCCTAATTTTTCCTCATCATCTTTTATTTTATTTTCAAAATCCCTTCTGAGGTCTCCCATGGCCTGAATTCAATTCTTATTTTTCTTGGTGGTTTTGGATGTAGGAGCTTTGACTTTATTATCTTCTTTTGAATGCATGTTTTGATTTTCCTTGTCACCATAATAACTTTCTATGGTCAGAAACTTTTTTTTCTTGTATGCCCATTTCCTAGTCTGTCACTTGGCTTTTAACTCTTTGTTAAAGTAGGCTCTGTTTCCAGGATGAAAGGTCCCGAACTTCAGGGATTTTGTGCAGCTGTTTTCAGAGATCCTTCAAGATTCCTGACCACAGGCACTCTTTTCTACTGTGTAACTGTGAGGAGTGTCCCCACCTCACTAGCTGTGAGATCTAGTGTGCTAAAACTTTGCTGCTTTACTAGTCTGGGGCTGGATCTGGGGACTGAGGATATGCTGGTGTAGTCTATGCTAGGACTACATGCTGGATTCCTACTCTGCTGTCACAGACCTTTTCTGCTGACCTTCTAAATTGCCTTTGACTGGAAAATGTTGTAGGGTGTCCTGACACTAAAATTTATTTAGAATCATTATTTAAAGGAATATGGAGTCATTTTGGGCAGAGTTTAGAAGAGTTCCAGCATTTACTCTGGATTTTGGCTCTGCCTCATTTGATCTCCTTGATGATCTATTGAAAATTACTGTCCAGGATTTTTTTTTTTTTTTTTTTTTTTTTTTTTTTTTTTTTTTGGTTATAGTCTTCAGGTAGTCCAATAATTTTAAAATTGTCTTTACTTTACTGAATCTCTTTTCCAGGTCAGCTGTCTTTCCAGTGAGGTATTTTACATTTTCTTCCATTTTTTCATTCTTTTTAATTTGTTTAACTGATTCTTGATATCTCATAGAGTCATTAACTTCCATTTATCCAGTTCTAGTTTCAGTTAACTCTTGTATCTCCTTTTCCATTTAATTCTACTTTTAAAGGTGTTTTCTTCAGTGGATTTTTTTTTTTTTTTGCATTGACCAATTGTATTTTTTAAGAAACTGTTTTCTTTTTTCCTTGCACACCTCTCATTTCTTTTCTTAATTTTGTCTTTCATCTCTCTTATTTGATTTTTAAAAATCCTTTATGAGCTCTTCCAAAAAGGCTCTTTGGGGTTGAGAGCAATTCATATTCTTTTTTGATGTTTGACATGTGGGCATTTTGTCCTCTTCTGGATTGATGTTTTGGTCTTTCTTGTCATTATGGTAGTTTTCTATGATTAAGGTTCTTTTCTATTTCTTGCTTACTTTCTTTAGTTTTTTTTTTTTTTTTTCCTATTTCATGACTTTTAAAGTCGAACTATGTTCCTGGGGCACAGAGGGCGCTGTCACAAGTTTCTTGTGCAACTTTGAGCCTTGGTTATGAGCACGGGGTCTCTTGTGTTTGGTGATGTGCTCACAGCAGGAAATAACCCAACCTAGTTTCACCTGTTGTTACCTGATTTCCCAGACTGCCAATTTGTCTTCTGAGCCTGGACTAGAAACTGTCCTACTGGTATGCTTTGACACTTTTTTATTGATCTGGACCAAAGGTATCAGTTGCTGATCTGCTGTGAGTAAGAGACTGGTTTTTCTAGACATTACCTGAGCTGGGTTGCACACCCCTTTCACTCCAGTGAGACTGCCCTTTCTTGAAGTCCTTCCAATGTATCTTGAACTGGAAAAGTATTTCATTTAATCTTTTATCGGTTCTGTCATTCCAAATTCTGTTCAGAGGCTTAGTTTCATGTGGTTTTCTAGGGAAATTGGGAGAGCTCAAGCAGCTTCCTGACTTCACTCTACCATCTCAGTTCTGATTTTTACAACCTTTAAAAAATTCTTTAAAAATCTATTTCTTTAATTCTTTTAGGATTTCCTATTGGGTTTGTTTCTTTCTGTGTTTTTCTTTGAAGTTTTGCTTGTAAATGTTTTCTCTACATTGTCTTCTGAGTTTGTTGTTAGCTTTCCTGTCACCATCTAGCTTTTTATGCTGGATGTCACCATAATAACTTTTTTTTAAAATTTTTTTATTTTTTATTCAATAGCCTTTTATTTACAGGTTATATGTATGGGTAATTTTACAGCATTAACAATTGCCAAACCTCTTGTTCCAATTTTTCACCTCTTACCCCCCTCCCCTCCCCAGATGGCAGGATGACCAGTAGAAGTTAAATATACATAATAACTTTATATGGTCAGAAACTTTTTTTTCTTGTATGCCCATTTCCTAGTCTGTCACTTGGCTTTTAACTCTTTGTTAAAGTAGGCTCTGTTTCCAGGATGAAAGGTCCCGAACTTCAGGGATTTTGTGCAGCTGTTTTCAGAGATCCTTCAAGATTCCTGACCATAGGCACTCTTTTCTGCTGTGTAACTGTGAGGAGTGTCCCCACCTCACTAGCTGTGAGATCTAGTGTGCTAAAGCTGGAAACTTTCTTTGTTGTTGTTTGCAGATTTTTTTCCCAGCCTATTTCTTGACTTTGAATTTTATGATAAAGTTGGGTTCTGCTCTCCTAGAGAATTAGTATCGGGAGTTAGCTGAAGCTTCAGGCTTTTTCATATAATTTTTTTTTGTGTGCTGTTAATTTATTTTCTTTTTTTCAAAACATATGCACAGATAATTTGACAACACTGACCCTTGCATAGCCTTATATTTCCAATTTTTCTCTTCATTTCCCGCTCTCCTAGATGGCAAACAATTCAATATATGTTAAACATGTTAAAATATATATTAAATCCAATATATATAATCATATTTATACAATTCTCTTGCTGTACAAGAGAAATTATATCAAAAAAAGAAAGTAAATGAATAAAAAACAAAAGGCAAGCAAACAACAACAAAAAGTGAGAATGTTATGTTGTGATCCACATTCAGTTCCTACAGTCCTCTTTCTGGGTGCAAATGGCTTTCTTCATCACAAGATCATTGGAATTGGCATCAATCATCTCATTGTTGGAAAGAGTCATGTTCATCAGAATTGATCATTGTATAATATTGATGTTGTCGTATACGATAATCTCTTGGTTCTACTCATTTAACTTAGCATCAGTTCATGTAAGTCTCTCCAGACCTCTCTAAAATCATCTTCATGATTATTTGTCATAGAACAATAATATTCCATAACATTCATATACCATAATTTATTCAGTCATTCTCCAACTGTTGGGCATCCACTCAAGTTTCCAGCTTCTTGCCATTACGAAAAGGGTTGTTACAAACATTTTTGCACATGTGGGTCCCTTTCCTTCCTTTAAGATCTCTTTGGAATATAGACCCAATAGAAACACTGCTAGGTCAAAGGGTATTGTGCTGCTATTTTCAAAGCTAGTTTTGGGGAATCTATAAATTTTTAGTGCTTTTAATTTTAGTAGCGTGATCTGGGGAAAGTATGATCACTAATTTCCTGGTCTGCATTCTGATATTTACTCTGGAATGGCCCTGCTCTCTTGGGACTATAAGCATTAGCACTTTTCTCTTTGTCTTTTGTAGTAGTTTAACTGCTACCTGGAATCCTTGTACTCTCTCTATGTTGCTGCTGCAACATGCAAGTAGGTAATGGGAAATGGAGGTGCCAGATGTCACTCAGTCCTGCTCCTAGTATCTGAGTAGGGACCCCTATAATCTTTTTCTGACCATTTGTCCAATTTCTTTACTATCCCTGGGCATTTAGAGCACCTAGAACTGTTATTGTTGCTGCTTTCACTAGCACAGCCTTCAAAGCCTACAGCTGATGACCCTGCCTGGCCAGCCCATACCCCACTATCACAGACTTTTTCTGACCCTCTAAGTTGTCTTGGGCTGGAAAAATGTCTCACCCTGAGTTTTGTTGGCTTTGATGCTCTAAAATTTGACTTGATATGTTATTTTAAAGTTGTTTGGGAAGGAATGTTGGAAAAATTTGATTAGAATGTTATTCTACTCTATCTTGGTTATACCTAGAATTATTTTAACAATAAGAAAAATTGATTATTTAAACGGACAAATAATTTTTATGTAAATATTGCTAAGTATTGTAGATAGAGTTGACCACAAAGTTAGGAGAACTTGAGTTTAAGTCCTGCCTTTGACATTTTGTCTGTGTAGCTTTGAGGAAATCACATAACTTCTAATTGCTGCCAAATAACTCCCTAACACTATAAATTTCATAATACCTTCTGATCTACATTGGCTGAGAGAATTTCTTCATTGGGATTTGCTGACACCAGTGAAATTAAAAGTCCCTTTATACCAAAAGTAACATTTCACAAAGCTATATAATATACTCAACAATTTTATAGAAGTAGAGTTGTTACATTTTTAATTGAATTCATGGAGGGCATCTCACAATATAAACATGAGAAAGGGACCAGCAGGTCTTCCTAAATGATTTTCTCCAGTGAAATAATGTTTTAAAGTCATAAAACTAAGCAATAGATGTATAGGATATAAGCTCCCTTTTGATCAAACAAAATATAGTCTAAAGTGAGCCTTTAGACAAGGTGACCCAGTGTGCAATTTTCTAAGACAGAAATAACTTCAGGGGTAGTATCTTAAAATGATCTTCCCATCCACAAGCTCCCTATCATGATGTCTCTATTCTGGCCATGATGCCCACATCCTTCCTCCAGTAATGCTTTCTGCATGCCTGCAACTACCTTGGGTTCTGATGGGTGAGCTCCTTGTCTTTACCAGACTCAGGCCTCTACTTCACTTTTTCAACCTTTTTTCACTTCATCTTTTTACCCTTTCTAGATCTCTTTTATGATTGTCTTTCTCCAGAACAATGTAAGCTTCTTGAGATCAGGGATTATTTTGCTTGCTTGTATTTGCACAGTACCTGGCACATTATAAGAACTATCTGTGTATCTATCTAATGGTAACAGATATGATAAATCATCACGTCTTTTATGCAGTCCAAAGGAAAGAAGAGTTTTCTATTGATGACAAAGTTCTTTAAATCTCAAATTCACAGATGCCATCATATAATTCCACTGATGTCTATGATACAACTAGGTGAAGTCTACAGCAATGTAAAAGAAATGTGTCTAACTATTCTTCCTAGGAAAACAAACTATGCAGAAAATGTACATTTCTCAGACTATAATATGCAGTTGGATGGGTAGCTTGTCTAATTAGTTCATTAATATGTATATCTTGGACAGTAATATTGAAGTTGGCCCAAATTTGAGTAGGACAAGAAAATCAGGCTGGAATACATTTAGGAAATTATATAGTACTTTCAATGATCCAAAATTGCTTCATACTGGGAAAGGTCATTCCTACAACACCCATATTTTCCCAGTGAGACAACATTCATTTTAATCCAACAAAAATCTACCAAGCATCTCCTCTCTACAAGGTACTATTAGGACCTGCAGATAAAAAGGGAATAAAGAATGGTATATTATAGATCCAAGGGAGCTCACATTCAATTAGGAGACTATAACATATTTATGGTTGAACAAATGGAAGATAATTTGAGGAAGGAGAGACTATTAACAGATAATAGAATGAGAGAAACCTTCAAGGAAAAGACTTCACTTGAATTCAGCCTTGAAGAAAGGTAAGCACTGTGAAAAGTAGAGATTGAGGATCTGAGTATTTGAAACACAAAATAGTCTATTTTGGCTGCAATAAAAGGAGCACAACACAGAATGCAGACAGTGCTTGCTTTACTTAACTTTAGGTAAAGAGTTCTGAAAGAAATCTATTCCAAAAAAATCATCTATGTTAATTTTTCAGTACAGTGCTGTGCACTGGTGTCTCTCTCTCTCTCTCTCTCTCTCTCTCTCTCTCTCTCTCTCTCTCTCCCTGTCTGTATGGTCCTCCTCCTGTTCCTGCCCTCATTTTTCCAAACCCCATATGTCTTTGGACCATGTCTAGTCCTGATTCTGCCTCTCTCTACCTTTCTTCTTCTCTCCTTAACCCATCTTGGAGGGCAAATTTATTACCTGTAAAAATTGATTTGTTTAGAAGTCAATGGAATAGTTTACTTATATAAAGCAGGACTTGTCCATAGCATGAAATGAGTACAAAATTAAACTGAAGTGAAGTTCCTGTCCTTAAGAGACAGGCTGATCAGTGTGTATTTTATCCTAGATCCTAGATCACTGAGTGACCTAGTGAGTAGGAAAATGATTTGTAATACTGAGAAAATATATATATATATATATGTGTGTATATATATATATATATACATATATATATATATCACATATACACTAAATCACCTAGTTTTGTTGTGTTCATTGATTGTGTCTACTGAATAGCAGCCAGTCAAGTAGGAGTTACCAATCTGTAAGTCCCCCACACCCCCCACGTTTTTTTTTTTTTTAACAACTTGGCAAATTCTAATTATACTTTTAAAGTTCAGAAACAATAAGATCAGCCCCTTTAAGAAAATTCCTTCTGTAGAATACTGCGACAGCTTGTAAAACTGCTGGCCTAGAATGTGTTAACTGGTAGTAGAATTAGTAGTAGTGAGTGTTGTGAAATATGTATTTAGTATGCAATAGAAGAAGAAGGAAAAGTAAGGGAAAGGCATATTTCCAGTCACAGGATTGGGAAAGCTTTCCAAAAATTACTAGTTAGTAGAGTTTTCATTTTATACTCAGAAAGGACAACAAAATCAGAAAGGATGAGAAGCTTTTGTTTTTTTTCTTTAATGGCTTCAGAAGGAAGCCTCAGTGAGAAACTCAGCTTTTGTAACATATAGCTCTTTAGTAAAGAGTAGTCTAAGCAAACCAATTAAAGATAGCAGGTGGGGCTAGCCATAGAGAGACAGAAGTAGTCTGGAGAATTTTTGATGAAAGAGTGGGTAGGACATTATTCCAAGCTTGAAGCAGTAGTAATTTAGCAAAATCTGACAAAAGGCCTATAAGGGATATGGGCAAGTTGGGATTCAAAACTACTTTCCAATAATAAGAACCTACTGAGGACTCATCGAACAGTGCTGGGAAGATTCCAAAAAAGCAAAAATTAAGAACAGTTTAACATCTATTAGGAAGGTATGTGATTAGTGCCTAATTAATTCAGTTTTTAAAAAATCCTTGTACTTGAGTATTTATTATTACATAGACCAGGTATATTCATATTTTTATTTTTAATAAAGGCCTTCATGTTTGGAAAAGACAGATCATGTGATTTAAATCCAGACCTATTTCAGTCACAATTACTGCAAAGGAGAGGTTAACTGCTTAGGTATTCATTCATTAATTCAATAACAATAATAATTTATGAATATTATAAAACTATAAGGTTTCTCCTGATGTGCAGATGGTAAGTTAAGGCAAAAATATTATGGAAGGCAGTGGGAAGAGATTGAATAGCAATAACAATCACTATGGCAAAGTATAGAACAGAATAACAAAATGGGGTACAAAAAGTGCTTTGTGAAGTCTGAGGAACATTTCCAACTGGGGTAAGGGGGATGAGGGAAGGGTTCGTGGAGAAAGGATATTTGAAGTTGGGCTGAGAAACATTTCAACAGATAAAGATGAAGTCATGTGTCCAACACTCCATCCATTGCGCCACTTAGCTGTCTCTTAAGATCTATGTTCATTATAAAGAAGGGAAAGGGACCTGTATGTGCACGAATGTTTGTGGCAGCCCTTTTTGTAGTGGCTAGAAACTGGAAACTGAATGGATGTCCATCAGTTGGAGAATGGCTGAATAAATTGTGGTATATGAAAATTACGGAATATTACTGTTCTGTAAGAAATGACCAACAGGATGATTTCAGAAAGGCCTGGAGAGACTTACATGAACTGATGCTGAGTGAAATGAGCAGGACCAGGAGATCATTATATACTTCAACAACAATACTAGATGATGACCTAGTTCTGATGGATCAGGCCATCCTCAGCAACGAGATCAACCAAATCATTTCTAATGGAGCAGTAATGAACTGAACTAGCTATACCCAGAAAAAGAACTCTGGGAGATGACTAAAAACCATTACATTGAATTCCCAATCCCTATATTTATGCACACCTGCATTTTTGATTTCCTTCACAAGCTAATTGTACAATAATTCAGAGTCTGATTCTTTTTGTACAGCAAAATAATGTTTTGGTCATGTATACTTATTGTGTATCTAAGTTATATTTTAATATATTTAACATCTACTGGTCATCCTGCCATTTAGGGGAGGGGGTGGGGGGGGTAAGAGGTGAAAAATTGGAACAAGAGGTTTGGCAATTGTTAATGCTGTAAAGTTACCCATGTATATATCCTGTAAATAAAAGGCTATTAAATTAAAAAAAAAAAAAAGATCTATGTTCAGTCACCTACACTGGTGAAGAAAGGAAATATACTTTTATATAGCACCTACTATGTTTCAGTAATTGTGCTAAGTTCTCTTACAAATATTTCATTTGATCCTCACAAAATTGCTGTAAGGAAGGTTATTATTTCCATTTTATAGTTAAGGAAATGGAGGCAAAAGGAGGTTGTTACTTTCCCAGGATCACACAATTGATAAGTACCTGAGCTCAGATATGAACTTGGGTCTCCCTGACTTCAAGTATTATAAATACTCTCTCCACTTGGCAACCAACTGACGTTTAGAAAAGAACACAAAGCAAAAACAAACAAACAAACAAACAACCCCCCCCCCCCCTCAAAGATCTTATGTCTTTAAAATCCAGTCTCAGGCTTCCCTAGGCATATGTGCTTTAGATGACTTGGTGGGGAAATGGGTGTTTCTTTCACTCTTTTTGGGAAGAGGTTTACAATTTCCTGCTATGCTTTGCAACCTGGAGGAACATAGCCTTTCCCATTTAAAGTCCCAACGAGTTATTACCTCTTTCTGCTCATTGGCCAATAAAGTTTCTGCTTTGTCATTCCTAAAGTAGTCATCCCTAAAGTACTCTTCAAGTTCTAAGCCACACATGACTAGATAGAAGCAGCTTAAGGGCTTTATCATTTCAAAGTGCTCAAGCTCAGGTAGTGGGCTATCAGACAGGAAAATTCTGCCAAATGATTGCTCTGAAGAAACTTTTGAAATTTATTTCTTTAAACATCTAGGGAGAAAAGTTAGGAAAAGTCATTATGACGTACTTATTTCAATGATGCTACTTTATAAGCGTTTATTTTGTTTCCAATATCTAATGATAAGATAACAATTCTCTTCAAAAGTAATACAAGAGAGTATGTATATAGTAACAAAGATAATGTTTTAAGAACAATTCTGAGTGACTGTCATTTTGACTATTATAAATATCCAAATGAAATGCAGAAGAATTATTACTTCAAAATAAATAGTTATGCTTAAATATAAGCAACAAAAGGGGCTTATGAGTATTCATTTGTAGATATTTCATGTACTTGTCTGACTGTGGCCTGAGATATAAATTTCAATATTTTTCTTTATTCTCATACTTTCGATATTTAAAAGGCAGAATAATTTGATAATTTGATTAAAGTCCTTGTGTCTGCTGGGAATAATCATACAATTAATCAAAGTAGGAAGATGCTAAATATTTTGAAATCTATATGCTCTTTTTTTGCATTTGGTATCATTTAAATATAGCATTATTTTAAGCAACAAATAAATGACTGTAACTCATTTTTATATTCAATTAACAAAAACAATTTAGGAAAGTAGTTATGTTGTGGATATATAATATAGCATCTGCTTTGAGAAAAGTTCCACCCACAAAAGTATTAGCCCTTTTCTATAATAGATTTATTAAAGGAAGTAGATGCTCTCCTTACTAAAGATATGTTTCCTTTGACAGTCAAGATAACTTTAATACTGATTCAGTCATCCAACTGTCTATTGTTACTTTTTCCAAAAAGAAATTCCAAAAACATTAGTTACTTTTTTTTCTGAGAAAAAAATTATCTGGGCTTAGGCCAGATTATATAAAATAATGAAAACTCAGAAAATAATGTTTCAATTGAAATATCAATGGAGAAAATACTTATTCTTTGGAGCTTAAGTTCCCCTTATTTTAGTTATATAGTATTCAGTCTTTAAAATTTCTAGAAAAGACTGGGTGTCTCTATGTTAGATTTCTTTGGTGACTACCAAAAATCTTTATTTGAAGTTCCAGAATTCTATAGATTAAAAATCTAGATCCAATCATAAAATTTGGACAGCTTCATAAGCAATGCAATCTTCCTAATTGAGGATTTTTAAAAACATTTTGATAAAACTCTAAGTTAACATCATTCCTATCAGAGCTTTTTCCTTTTCCTAAAATCTAGATGCATATCAGTCTAATAACTTTGATATGTCCTTTCTATTGCCTGTATTGTCCAGAAACACTTAAAGAGTGTGTAATAAAATTCCACCACTGGAGGGAGTCTGGGCGCTTTCAAACAGCTCAGAGTCAGAGAAATTCTAAGTTAGGTCAATGGAAACTGAGAAAGGATGTGAGAGAAAAAGCCGTGTTCCATTGGACTATCACGTATAAGGCAGAAGTGGCAGGCTTTAGGGGCAAAATCTAATTTGCTCCTTTTTTTCTTTGGTCTAACCCTTCCTACTGAGACAGAAAACTCTTGTGAGAATAAGAAAAAAAATACAAAGGGAGGTTTGTGACTGCAACACCTAGAGAGCGATAGTCTCCGGTGGCCCCAGTGTGGCACTAGGGAACAAGCTGCAAAATTGCAGCAGTCTCTTTGGTGTAGACTCTCCCTCTGGACACAAGATGCAGATGTCCCTTGACGTCCTCAGGTGAAAACTCAGAGGCACTTTAGGAGATTTGAGCAAACTTTGCTGCCAGGTTACTGTTTCAGTACCCAAATCAATGCAAATACTTATAGATTTGTCCATAAAGTCGAAAAAGAGGGGGTTACGTTCTGAAGAATAAAAGAAACCTTTTCTTCGCTTACTTATCCCTTCTTCCTTTCTGCACTCCCCACCCTCACCCCCCAGCAACTACCCTGTAAGTGTTAATGACATTTTTGCCTTTAGGGAAGTGGGATTGAAGAGAGCATAGCTGTTGCCGAGAGGGGTATGAATACGTTCTCTTAGCTGAAATGTACTAAATGTAAAGTATTTCTAATCGGATCACTTGCCGCATTAATGTCCTCTGGGCAGCGGGTTTGCACTGAATTGTAATAATTTTCAACTATGATTTCTCAGAATTTTTTTTTAAATACGTATTTTCAGAATATCATTTAAAACTAATTTAAAGAAATGTCTCCCTTCCCGTTTATTAACCTTTAAATCACTGGTAAGAAGTAAAAGACCATGGTAAGGAATAAAAGACCTTAGGTTTTGTTTTGTTTTGTTTTACTTCCTACCACTGAATATCTAATTTTTCAGACAAGCAAACACTAGGAGATATAAAATCTTAAGATTAAGGGATCATATTTTATAATAAAAAAGCTGCTATTGCTACGCCCCAATCAGAAGAGATTGTATCACTGATGGGGAATAGGAAACACACTTTGTCTTCCGATAAAGGCTTGAGAAACCATTCTCAGAGTGACAGCCCCTCCTGTACCCCCTGGGTCGCTCTTAAATAAAAGGTGTCGAATCTTTCCGAATATTCTACCCCAAATGCAGCATCCAAAGGGTTACTTTCAGCAGCCAGGCTCCCACAATGGATACAGGCCACTCGGATCTCCCAGTAATTCAATTAGTCAGGTTGCAGGAAGGTGGGGCCGGTATTTTGGGAGGGGGAGGGGAAGAGATTAGGAAAACGCCTCTTTCTCGTGTTGCAAACCAATCGGGTTGAAGTAAAGAGAGGGAAAAAAAGCAATCTGTAAGCAAACAGCAGGCTGCTCCCTGACTGGCTGCTCCTGCAAATCCCCCTTTCCCAAGTAAACTGCATGAAAAAAAAAAAAAAAAAAAAAAAAACCACCACATGATCAACCAGCAGCGCCTGGGCTCTGAGCTCGCTGGCTGCACCTCTTCTGTGCACATATTCCGAAAACATACACGCATACACGCCAACCAGCTTCCAGATCGCTCACACATGGAGACATATGCATGGATATAAAATATATATGCTGCATACGTACTCGCATATGTTCATTGCACGGAGGGCGCTCAGCTTTTGGATTGTCCTAGGCTGCTGCTGAAGTCGGATTTACACGCAGGTCATCGCGAAGGGGGCGTGACTTTAAGATTTTTTTTTTCCTTCTACAAAGCACCCCCCCCCTTTTTTTTTTTTTTCCAAAACTGACTTTTGCCCCCCTCTCCATTCGTGGAAATCCTTCACTGGATGCCGCTGCACTGAAGTTTATTAATTTTCTTGCAGGGTACGGTTTTTTTTTTGGGGGGGGGAGAGAGGTAACAGTGTCGTTCCCCCTTCTTGTTGCTTCCCCCACTCCTCTGGAAAGGAAAAGGGAGCAGCTGCCGAAGAACAAGATTTCTGATGTAGTCATCGGTGAGATTTCTCTCTTTTTGCTCTTTTTCCGATTTGAAACTGATTTATGCATTTCTCCAAGTTAATGTTCCTGGGATTGGACTCATTTTAGCCAGACACTTTGACAGCTTGCTCCGGAGATGTTTGGATCTCAGTTTATGCCTCTATCTCGATCTCAGTCCTTGTGCGGACAAGGCGACTGACACCAGCGTTTCCCGGAGTTTGTGGGATTCATTTAAAATTATTATTTTTTTCACCCTTCAGCAAAACAGTTTTATTTGTGTCGACTTAATTTGGCACCATAACACTGCTTGGATTGGCTGATTTTTACATCTGCTGTTTCTTACACTTGGTGCACCCACAGCCCAGCAAAGAAAAGAATACGAAAAAAAAAATCCTATCAAGTCTCCTCCAACACACCGGGTGTCTCTTCTTTCTCCTCCAGCTGCTGCAGAACTACCGCTTTATCTCTGTCCGCAGCCAAACTCTACCGAGCATTTTTGTTGGATAAAGGAAAGTACCAAACTTTTTTAAAGGTTTGGGTGGTATTGCCATTCTTCGTCAACCCAACTACTTTTTAACCATTTCCAGGACCTTGGCAGGAGTGAGATTTAATTCAGCAGTTTTGCTTCCCCACCCATCTTTGCTCCTCACAGTCTCCACTGAATCCGCAGCATCTACTTCCTCAAAGACTTCCACGGGTTTGGCAAAGCAAAGGCGAAAGGGTGGTAGTGAGGGGAGCATTTTATTTTCAGAAAAGAAACGCATATACCCCAAACTAACCACTTTACTTTGGCAATTTTTTTTTATCAACTACCAAAATAACTTTGAAGGAAACAAGACAGAACGAGAGAACAGTGCCGGAGAAGAGCCACCACCCGTCAGCTTCCACAACCACCCTCAGCTAGAGGTGCAAGGGCTGAACCGGGGTGGGTGGGTTGGTGTATGTCTCGCTGTGGTTTCTGCAATGAACTCCCGGTGAATGTGCGCGGAGCGCCTCCGCCACCTCCTCGTTGTGTCGCCGCCGCCGCCACAGCTCGGTTCGGCTCCCATCTCCCCCTCCCGGGGTGACCAGCCTCCTCCTACTTCTTAAGAAACAGATTTGGCATTCTCCCGCTCTCCCCCTCCCAACCTCGAAATACACACGCGTCTCTTCTCCATTTTTTCTTTCTTTCTTTCTTTCTTTCTTAAATTCCCCGCTTCGTCTCCCCCCCCTCCGGGGGGGTGGGAGAGCTCGCTTAATCTAAAAGAAAAAAAAAAATCAGATTTTCCTCGTTACTCCTTGTACTTCTCATTCCTTCATCCCCTACGATCTGTTTAGCAGACCCTTTTCCTTTTTTCCCTCATTTTTTCCCCCTACTTCCCTCTCCCCTCCCCCTTGCTCCCTCCTGTGTTTGTGTTTTTCACTGTTGGACTGGAGTGATGTTGCACGTGGAGATGTTGATGCTGGTGTTTCTGGTGCTCTGGATGTCTGTGTTCAGCCAAGATCCTGGTTCCAAAGCTGTCGCTGATCGCTACGCAGTCTACTGGAACAGCACCAACCCCAGGTAAGAGGGTAGTGGTAAGAGGGACATGATTCAGGGTCCTCGCCTCCCTAAGCCGATCGGATATGGGAGAGGACAGGGGTAGATATTTGGAGGAGAGAGGAGGAAGCGAGGAATTGGTGGGAATGAAGAAATGCCTGAGGCGCCGACATCTCGGGAGCTGGGAGAACTCTTTTTCATTTATTTAACCGGGAATTCATTATATAACCGGGAATGAAAATCTGACGGAATTATCAAGGAAGGAGACTTCAACTTCCTTCTTTGTTAAGTGCGTCTGGAGAAGAAGGCTAGCGGAGATCAGGTTCACCTGGGAGTAATGAACCTTGGCTTCCTCACTCCTGGAGGACGCGGAGGCTGAGACCTTGAAAGGAGTGAGAGTCGGACAGAGGCTCTTCTTCCATTCTCGACTTGTTCAGGACAAGCGAGTCACATCCTATCAGAGCTGAATTTACAGTTTTAGAACCGTGCTCTCCCTTCCCCCAACCCTAATTTCCTTTTTCTTTTTCCTTTTGCGGGAAATAGTTTTACTTGTGAACTGCGAGCCAGTCAAACCCCTCTCCTCCAGCAGAGCCCCAAACTTTTTCGGTGCGCTCGGAGCTCACTGGCAGGGGAAGGAGGGAGCTGGAAAGCGGAAGCTTTTAGTTTTACTTTAACTCGTTAGCTGAGAGGAAATACAATAGCCCATCCATCAGTCTGGTTCCTTTGAGCTGGCAGTTGTGGAGATTTCTCCCTACTCTCCCTCTTCCTTTCCCCGCCCCAGTCCTTTTTATGGTTCCAAAAAGTTTGCTCTAATACAAAGGTTACGTCATGCAATCCAAGTGTGTTAATTCTCTTGGTAACTGTTCGCCAGTTCACGGAGATATGTATTGATAAACATTTTGCTAGCCCCCCGGAAAAAGTTAGAGAAATGAGAATCTGAAGGGGGAGGCAGGAATGTGGGTTCTATCCAGTCCCGGCTTTTTGAGTGACCTGAGCCATTCTCAGTCTGATGAACCAGAGGAGTCTCGGGGTGCCTTGTCATTAAATCTGGGCCTTTTCCGGGGACCCACTCGAGTCCCGACTATGAGCTGATCCAAACTGACTTAATCTGCTTCGTATTCCTTCCAGCTGAGCCCCCATTTTATTATCTCGTCACCTCACTCCTTGCCCCATCCGCTTTTGCTCAACCCCTAGGACTGATTTCTTTATTGGCTAGTGGACACTCATAAGGTCACTGTATTGCAGTCAGTGAAGATAAAAGTTGAACCAAACGGGTGGGAAATAGAGAGTCGGTACGGAGAGCCGGTTTCACAGGAAAGCCGCGCCAAGTGCTGTGCGGGACAACCATGTGGCCGCCGCGAGCAAGTACTAAACGCTCGCTTTGGAGAGGGAGGTTCAAGTAGCGATCCCCGCCTCTTCTCCAAGGGTTTGCCCGGCTCTACGCTGGCTCTATTGTCCCGGGCTTAGAGCGAATCCCTACTGAAGCCAGGGCTGCCCAGTAAAGTAAGCGCATATTTCTATCTGGCGGGCCACCTGGGTCCTGCCAGAAGATGAGAGAACTGGTCCTTTGGTGGAGAAAGATGATATCCCCTTCCAACCAAACTCGGAAAATAGTCTCTGCCAAGCATACAGACAAAATAAATTTCTTAGTGATAAATGCACAACACAAGTGCCAACAGACATTTCTAAAGCAATATGTATAAACACAAAACAATACATAACATCTCTCTGTCTCTCTTGTCTGTCTCTGCCCCCCCCCCCTCTCTCTCTCTCTCTTTCTGTCTCTCTCTCTCCCTCTGTCTCCCTCTGTCTCCCTCTTGTCTCCCTCTTGTCTCCCTTCTTTCTTTCCTTCTCTCCCTCTGGTGGGATAAGGCAACCTTTTTCTTTTTTTGACATGGCACTTAGCACTATTAGAAAAAGAGAAAAGAGAAGTCATTCTACCAGAGGAGGTGCCTTTTATTAAACCTGACAAGACAAATGGAGCAAATGCTCCAGTTGTGATGGTGTTAAAAGCAAGGCTTATTATGTAGGTTCGTTTATTCCCTTTGGGCTTTATTAAATAGTGTTTGTGAAATAGAGGAATTTATACTTTAAAAACTTAAACTGATTATATTAAGTAAAACAACAGAGAAATGAGGTAGTTTAACTTGGGTGTTCTTTGCCACGGTGAATTCCTTCCTTTTCATCATCCTAAATACTGAATCTTTTTCTCTCTTGGTATCCACTTGTTTTGATACCTGTTATCTTTTTTCCTCGTTAAAACTGATGAAACTTCCCCCCCCCCCTCCCTTTTTTTAACCTGTCAAGCTGGTCTGAGTGAGTTTGAGGACATTTTATCTTAGGTTATCTCTGTTTTATGTTCCTGATACTGCTGTTTGGTTTGAGATTAGCACATTGATTTTTGTCACAGGTCATGTTTTTTAATAGATCTGCCTTGCCTGCAGAAAACTATTCTGTTCAGTATTCCATGGTGGGTTTGAAAAGGCTGAGACAAAGTTAATCTGTAGAATTTTAAAGTGTCCAGAATTTTTTTGTCAACTGAGTATTATAATATGAAGCTTTTCAGGACCTCCTTTTAGGTTACTGAACCAATTTAAAACTGATAACCTCCCCATCAAAAGGCTGATGTTCTTAAAAGAGATTCGGTCTATAAAATGGTATTTTCTTACCAATTTATCAACTGATTTTTTTTCTTGCCTTTTTGCCCTATCCCATTGAAACTTAACATCTTTAAATTGGAAAACATGTCACACAAATATAAATATTTAATAAAAAGGAATAAACATACAATATTCTATGTTTCATCAAATTTTACCAAAGAAGAAAGTTAAAGAACCACACCCAGTAAAATAACTTTAAATAAAATCCAGCAGTGAAGATTAAAAGATAATATGAGGAAATGTTTTTGCCAAAAATTTTGCACATCATGCTACAATATTTTAAGTCGTGTTTTAGACATTTCTTTCTTAAATAATATGCACTTTACAAAGGAAGCTAGTCATGTTTCTAATATTATTTTATGTAATCAAAATGTCTTGTTTAAGATTTTACTAAGCCTTATGCTTAGTAAGTAATGCAACTGCTAAGTAATCTTTTGACACAGAATGGAAAGCTCTAATTGCTTCCATAGTAGCTTTTCAATTAGCTCCAAGAGGAAAAAAAAAAAGTTCACTCAATGCAAGAGTAGCAATAATGGGTATTATGTTAAATGAAAGTAAATATTATGTATTTTGTATCAATATGATGTTACTTAAGAAAAAATATTTAGGTAAATTCAGAATTTAATTTGATATCTTAATGGAAGGGTTTGAATATTCTGTTGTCTAATTTGTTGACTAATTAGCTGGTCTTTTAATGCTACAGTGGAACTCTATACAGATTCAGAGACTTAAGAAAAGTATTAACTTCTTTACTGTTAGGAAAAAAATTGGTCAGAATCTATGTTCATTTATCTGCTCTTTCTTGAAAAAATTAGTTATTTTCTAATACTGATAACTTTTAAGAGTTGTCAGTATTTATGGGATAGTGAACAGAATTGATTTTATGTAATGAATAGGACAGAAATCAATAACATAACAATTGGTAATAGCAACTCAAATTGACAGTTGTGACAAATGTATCTTCTGTAGTTTATTTTTTACAATATTTTGTTAATCTTATCTAATAGTAAAAGTTATAAAAATAATGTTCAGTGATATACTGTGAACTTTGCTTTATAATCTTAATACTATTTTTAAAAATGTAACCTCTCAATAAAAAGATAAATCTACTTGTATCTTATTTCTTAAAGAACATTTCAAGGTTTTATGTGTTTTATGCAGACAACTAATTACCGTGAGTTACTTTGCATTTATTCCTTAGTTTTTTTTAAAAAAGTTATATGATAGAATTATGACTTTTGGAAAATCTTAAAATTTGGTGAGTTATAAATACCTTAGTAGTATCAAAAGGGGAGAAATATATTTAAGTTGAATAGAATTAATATAAGGAATTTTTAAAAGTATGTGCTGAAATAAAATACTTAAAATTGTCCTCTGCAAATTGACATTAATGTATGGAGTAGTGAAATAATGTGAAATAAGAAATAACTCTCTTGCTAAGTTTACCTAGTGCACTTTTGGAAAAATCAATTTCAGGTATAATTTTGTTCTCTTTACTTTTAGTTCATAGTTTATGTTATGAATAAGGTGTGGGAGCTTTCCTGAACAGGAAAGACCACTTTGTACATCATCACTTAAAGAATGAAAACTATATCATTCTGAAATAATGAAGTTTTTTCTTTGCCTTATTTGTCCTAAAGCTTGTGAACTAATTGTTTTTTAGTATGAAACTGAAAACTTGACACAATTTTGCCATTTGTTTACATGCCATCTTTGTTTACATAATGAAAATGGTATGAATTCTATTCATTTTTCCAAAACCATTCTTCAACTACTATCATATGTTGAATGGAGAAAAGAGTAATATTCCTCCCTCCCACATGATATTCCAGTTGATATTTCTTTTCTTGAATTTCATATATACTATATATTTTTCTGAGACATCTTTTTTCTTATTGTTAACAAACTCCTAATTCAATAATTTAAAAAAGTGAGTCAAATTGTTGCACTTAGAGTCCATGAGTTTATTTTGGGGAAAAGAGTGGAACATTGGTATCACTTTTTAAAGGATTGAACTATGGAACTTAAAATAAATGAATTTCTTTTACTTTTGGAATTTAAAAAAAACATTTTAGTGATGTTTACACTTGTTGAAAACATTTGTAGAGTTAAAAAGTAAATGACTGAGTTACTAGATGTATGTTAAAATTTTAAAACATGTTTAACATTTATAAAGAGATCTTCTTATATATGTGATGCACATTTGAAAATGTATATGTACATATTCTGACATCTTCTTTTTCCCTGAATTTGTTTGACCATTTCAAATTATTTTCTTTATAAGTTAGAGTAGGATACATATATTTGTTTTGGAATTTATATATTCCATCATAGTATGACTTTAAAAATATATCAAAATCAATCAACTTACCGACATTTTGAAAATAGATGGGAACATTAATAATACCTGTCTCCTACTTGAAAGGATACTCCAATTTGGCATTTTCAGTCTTATCTTCAGTAAAGACTTCAAGCTCTATAACAACTTGTAACTAAAAAGTTCTGGAGAAGAATCTTCTATACTATCAATAAACTTCTATACTATCTATAACTATAACTAATCTATAGTAGTTTCCACCCCCCCCAGTTAGTTGATTTTAATGGCAGTGGGATGACTGGAAGAATACTTGCCTTAAGTCTTTCCCCCAATGAGCAGTGTTTTTATAGGCCTCAACTTTTGAAGGCTGAGTTATAGGTAAAAAGAAACACATAGTTAAAAGGTAAATTGCCTTCCTTAAATTCTTGCCATTTTATCTTGTGCAGATGCCCTCAGAAAAGGCATTTCATTGCTTTCCACTCACTGGCCTGGTTTCCTGTTGGATGGGGACAGATAAAGATGAGTGTTTCTTTCTCTCCCCTGTTGCTATGAACCAAGCAATCTACTAGCTACATGCTGGGCTGAGAAAATGAATGAATACAATTAGTCCTTCAGGAGTTCTGCACTTTCCTGGCTTGGGAAATATATACATACATATGTATGTGCACACATAAACACATGTAATCATGCCAAGAAATATGCCTTTTGAAAAGGAAGTTAAAGTCTTAATTTTAATAGGAAAATATAAATAAGTAGCAATAGCATTTTTTTCTCACACAAGAATTTTTGTTAATGAAGGAAATTGTTCTATAAAGTATTAGTTTTCCACTTATTTTTCACTCATGATTGGCTTTCTTTTTTCAAAAATAAAAGTGAAGAAATTGTTGGATTTTTTGTTTGATAGACAGCTCCCCATCCTCTCCATTTTTATATATTAACAATCTCCAGATATTGGCACAAACACAAATTACTAATAATATTTTGCTCAAAATAAGCACTTAGCAATGACTGTCATACATTTGTTGCCTATTTGTGAAGCTTTCCCAAGGAGGATCTATTAATATTTGGTTTTTATGGGGAAGTTTACCATGTTGGGGAAACGCTTCCTTGTTCCAACATTACTCCCCCAAATTAGCATTTATTCCAATACAGAAAAATTTAGTGAATATCATTCTTATAAGTTGAAATTTTTTTTTCTTTTTTTTTTTCTGTGATAAAGTTTAGACATATTGACAAATGGCTGCTGAAGAAAATGATCTCAAACCGAGTTAATTTTTTAAAATTTCAATTTACTTTTTTATTTGTTCTTTTATGGTAATAATTACAAACAGCCAAATGTCAACAAATCACCATAAGTACTTTTAGCTTATTTATATTTTAGTCAGTTTCTTAACTTTATTTGAACTGTTTTATGGAAAAATTTCTTATGATTATTTTGATGTTCAAATATTTCTGAATGATTTATTTCTTCAACTAAGAATTAAAGGGCCTGAACACAGTTACATCAAGAGGCAACTAGGAAAGATCACTGCACACAGTGGAACTCCAGCTGAGTCTTAAAGCAAGACAATTATAAAGATTAAAATTCCTATTTTCTAAATCATCTACTAGCTTTGGAAGGAACCCATAGTTGTCCTGTTACTTGTGTTTTAAAATTAGAAACATAGTAACATAATGAAATGGAAAACTTTAAAATGAATATATCATGGCAAATTTTCTTTGAATATTACAGTCACTGTGGATAGAAACAATTTAGCCGAGTAGGTTAAAATAAAACCTGCTCATATCTTAGTATTTCTTCTGGTAACTTTAACTATGACCTACTATATTTCAAAAAAGAATATAACATAAAATAACTAAACATATATCACTAATCTTTAAACTAAAAGTTTTCTGAATCCAAATAGTGACTCTTAAGATTATTAAAATATAGTTGTCAAATAGTGAAACTATATTTTGATATAAATGTCATTTTAAAATAAAAAATTGTCAATTAGTATATATATATATAGTGTATGGGCATATTCATATGCAAAGAGTGACAGAATATGAATGTGTTGTGAAACATTTATTGTTAGATCAGCTTTCACTCAGGTGCTAGTCTATCATTTTTAATAACAAAATAAACCTTTGTCATCTTCAGAAACACCCTTCAAGCTTTTGACAGTTGGAAGGTTGAAGAAAATGTTCTGTCAGGTCTTATTTTTCATTCAAATAAGAAATAAAAACAAGTTTGACTATATTTTTTGTTTTCAAAATAATAGTAAAAGAAAGAGAAATGCATATAATTGATACATCTGTGCTCCTGTCATTCTAGAATTTTTCTGTGATTTGTTTCAGTTGTAGGGTGGAACAATAAAATTAAATTCCAAGGAAGGATTGCTTAACAGCTAAATTTTCAAGGCTTTTATTAAATGGCTAGGTATAGTTGAATCATTAATAGCAGTGTTTTCCTGATTATTTCTTATGATGTTTCTCTTTCTTCCCCATGTTAACTAGTAGATGTGTGATATATGTGGAATGGACATATATCTCAATATCTATTCATCTGTGTGTATATATTGATCAGACAGTCAGTAAGTTGGTCAGTCAGTAGGTCTATCTGTATACCTTTATCAATGATCAAATAGCAGGTTTCCATTACAGAAAGTAATGCAATTGGAATAGTTGGGTCAGATGACATCACTGACTATTTTACATGGGACAACCATATTTTTTAGCAAGCAACGATTAGGTAGGATTTTTTTTCCGCTTCACTTTCGATAAATTTTTCTATTTTTTGTAGACATGTTTGATGGCATGGATACACAATATTCTTAAATGTTGAGATGCCTTAGGTACCAAGAAGTAATTAAATTCCTTTTTTTTCAGGTTGAAAAATAAAATTTTCATTTTCAGTTAAAAAAAACCTCTTTAGTAGCAGCCATCTTGTTTTAAGGCTGAATTTATTTCACTCATGAAAATAGCTTAGAAAAGAGGACGGATAATAGAAAAGGACCAAACCATTTGATAGTTATTTGGGCAAGGAATCTTTAACTAGCAGAGACATAATATTATTTATCCGTTCATAAAGATGTTAACTCCATTTTTTGTCTTATGTTGTAGAAGCAATTTCTTGAGAAAAGAATGTTTTCATTAGCAATACCATATTTAAATTCAAATAATGCATCTTTTAATGTTAAATGATAGCTTGCCACCACCATTCATTTTTATATTTTTAAGTACTGATATTTGTTTTTAATTTCAACAAAAATGTATATTTTAATTGGTTACCCAATGGTTTCTTTTGTCAACCTCACTCAACCTCAAGTAGTTTATAAACTTGTGGTATATACTTGCTAACTGGCATATTTCCTAGCCATATATCAGTAAAAAGCTTTCTATTCTAAGGGGAGATGCTGATGACTCAAAGTTTAAGCACTTGAAGATTTTAAAGTCACATTGTAATACAGTGTTTTATTACCCCCCCCCCAAATCCTTGTCCTTATGTATCATTCCTCCCATGTCTTTGCTGTATCTTTGTTAGAAATACTCATGTAATAAATTTAGTGATAATAACAAATTATCCGAATATTATACACTGAGGGTACTGAGTTCCATAATGTGTTTTTTTTCTTTCTGGATTTAGCAAATTCTAGAATTACACAATAACTATTTTAGGGTTTAGAGAAGAGTTATAAAACTTACAGTGTACTTTGTTTCATGAACATCCCAACATTGCTCTTTATAGAAGTATAGCTGCTATACCATAAGATTAATTTCAAATGTAGTCCAATTCACGAGACAGTGAATTAATGAGTCATACTCTCAACATCTGTGCTGTAGATTGATGTAACTGCATTAATAATTGTATTTCTAACGATTTAACAAAATCTGTTAATATAATTTCCAGAATTTTCAAAATGATGAAAAAGAAGTATATAAATAAAATTTATGTTAGTTTTTTTTCTTTTTTTGGGGGGGGGGATAGATGGAAAGCAGGGGGAGGATAACAGATGCATGTCTCATGATAACAAATGGGCTCCTTGTTGCAGTCCAGGTGTTAAGTGTCAACAACTTTAACATAGAAGGACTTCTGTTATGTGGATAACCATTACTTTGTTAAAATAAATAAATAAATTAATTAACCACTCAGTAGAGGAATCCAAACATCCAAATGTTTAAAATGACCTTTCTAGTTTGGATGAACTCAAAAACATCATGCATTTTGTTTTCCTACTGTTCCAAGCAGCCAAGGTATTTGTAGTCAGACATCCTGTCAATTAATAGTCTATGTAAAACCTGTGATTTAGAAGTAGTATCTATTGCAACTTTTCATAAAAAAAAATGTATATTATAGAGGTGGAGATGGTAATATATCTTTTCTCTTTAAACAAGAAATTTCAATGAAATCACTCCATGTTTTACTTTTTGCTACATAGTTTGTGTATGTATTGGTAATGTACTTTGTAGTAGTGGTAGTCTATATCTTGATGTTTATAGAATTATAATGAGCAAGAAAAGATTTGACAATAAAGTGGATTTGGCTTAAATCAATTTTCCCTTACCAAAATCAAATGTGTGTGGTGGTGGGTTTTGTAGTTGAGATTTGTATTTATTTATTTATTTATACTTTATAAAAACAATAAGATTTGGGGAAATAAAGGAAAAGAAATCATGCATAGTTGGGAACATTTATCCCATGTGTTTAACAATTAGGTTAAACAAAGTGGAAACAAATGAGCCTAGTCCCCTTCTATTGTTTCAGGGCAAGAAAAAAAGAAAGATGCTGGAATTTGGAAGCAGTGACCTTCTGACACATACACAGCATGGCTATTACACTGTCACATCAAGTGTCTTGAGCCACCATAATGTCAGCCTGCATTTTTGAAGTTACTGACATGAGAGCTAGCTGCTAGTGGACTGGAGAGCCTCATATTGACTTTGCAGTTATATTCAACTTTCCAGTATCATAGTTGACAGTTTCATTTTAAAATTCTGAAGCTTATCACTTGAGAAACATACTCCTTTGTTCAGTTTAGTCACAGATTTTGTAACAACTATATAGATTCACTACCTCTGTAGTCCCCCTATACATACTTGCCTCTGAGAATAATTTCATTCATCTGGTTTGGGGGAAGGTATGTGGCAGAGGGAGGCTCAGATGTAGCATTCTTCTGCCAGCCAGCAAAGTGCTTTTCTGGTTTATTTAGTTAAAACCTTCCCCCCACCCCCCCAGCCCTCCCAATAGATGAAAGCAGTAGTTTTGTTAATGGCCATTTCCTTCAGACTGTGCAATCTCACCAGTAACCCATGGATTCAGACAGACCAGGAAAGGAATCATGTTTAGAATACTATGATGTTCAATTTTTCTTCATATATTTGTTTACTACTATTGCTTCAATCAACTTTTATACCCCTTTTTTGGTAGTTCTTCGGGGGCTCTACTTATTAAAAAAAACAAAACAAAAAACCTAGTGATCCAGCACTAAGAGGACTCTGATTCAAATAGTGTCACTCCTGACAGGGTTTTGAGCCAAACCAGAGGAAATAATAGGGAAATGAGAGCTGCCAAAATGTGTCTCCCAATTACTAATTAATCAAGCGATAAAGGACCTTTGTGAAAGATCTAGTGTCAGCTATGACAGCATCTCTGGGGCCCTTGATTTTAACTACTGTATAAAACAAATTAGCACAATCCACAGGGAATATGGTACCTAGTTGTTTCATATCATCTCCACTCAATTTTTAAAATGTATTGTTAAGAAACAAAACAATCCTTCCTCCAAAAACAAACTTTTAAAATGTTGTCTCTAACATTTCTCTGTTTAAAAATTTTATCAGAAGATAGAATTATTCTAAATGACTTTTTCCACTTGTTAATATGCAGTACTTTTCTTCTTGCTATGGATAATCAATCATATTTTAGATCATCCAGTCTCACCCCCTTAATGGATGGTTTTTGTGTTATCTTTCGATTAGAGAACTTAGTTTTGGTATTACACATTTAATTTAACTTACAGAAGTCCTACCTTAAATATAATAAAAAATTATCACAGGAAATGCTATATATCAATATTTTGAGCATCATGATACTTGAGGAATGAAATTCTTTCTGCAAACATGGATAGAACCCAGAGCTGCCAATCTCTTCTGGCACTACTCCCACTATGGCTGCTGGACCCATCATTAAATGCCTGTTATTAGTGTATTTTTCCATAGCATTTACAACATACCTTACAATATAAAAATAAAGGGGTCCTATGTGGAGCTCTGACTGTCAGGGGAACAATGAGAACTAATTACATAGTCAGCTGTCA
This sequence comes from Sarcophilus harrisii, assembly GCF_902635505.1. Classification (NCBI taxonomy): domain Eukaryota; kingdom Metazoa; phylum Chordata; class Mammalia; order Dasyuromorphia; family Dasyuridae; genus Sarcophilus; species Sarcophilus harrisii. The sequence goes on from NC_045426.1 coordinate 203,959,440, forward strand.
CCACTGTCAACTGTGCTCCTGGGAAAACAACAACGTGACAAAATGCATAGATATGTTTGCTACTGCATGTAAATCTATGCACATCCATTTAACGATATCTAATGATATAACTTTATATTATAGATCTCCAAAGGAAATATTTTAGATTGGACCCATCTACTTTTTGTTTTGTAATTAACAGAGAGAAGCAAAAGGAATTCTACCATAGAGAGGGGCCTTTTCCTATGCTCTTTTTCATCACCTCTTAGAATTAGATGAGAACCGACTAGATATATAACAATAATAACTAAGGCTTATTGCAAAGTGCTTTATAACTGTTATTTCATTTATATTAACACACTCATGATAATAGGTATCTCATTGTTTGGGGCATATAATTAGGTTAATTTCTGATATTGAATTATCTATTGCTAATCTTAGATTTTTAAAATTATCTTTTAAATAATTCTCTTTGTAAATTTAAAAATTATGGTTTTTAAAAATTATGCTTATGTTTTATGATTAACTCCTGATTATGTAGTTACTACTTTTCCAGTTTGTTAATTATTTTGCTTTTTTCCCCTCTTACTCTCTGTGGCTTTTAATTATTTCGCTATCAATGAGGCTAGACACCAGTGAATGACTCTGGGAAAGGGAAGACAAATTTAAATTAAAAACGTTTTTGAAAATGCCTTTAGTCAGCTTTGGTAGGAGAGGACATTATAGGTACTAACAAAAGCTCCATGCTTTCTCTGTTTTCACATAGGACAGTTTTTTTTTTTTCTCCAATATTTTTGATCTTTTAATTTTATATTTTCTTCTCTGAAATGTAAACAAAGTCAGGGTAATTTCAAGAAGTCTACATTGAATTAATTGACCAGATAGAACTTTATGGTTTTTGTGATAAAATAAATAGTACACTAAATGGTAATTTCCCTTCCCTCAGTTTCCCAATCTAACATTAATCATAAGGGACCTCTTCCTTTAAAAGAATCCTCAAATGATATTGCCAGTGAATTTCCCAATATTTTATGAAGTACAGTATTTTAATATATGGAATTCATTTGTCTTTCTAAAAGTCTGAGAAACATATTTGATCCTGGTGCAAAGCATATACATTGTCAGTGTATTTTAAAATTGAATGTTATACAATATTGAAAGTAAAAGCTGATAGAGCAGAAATTTTGCTGTGGATCATGGCTTGTAGATAAAAGCTGTAATGTATTATGATCATAACTTTGTTTAATTGTTATATTAAGTAACCTTATGACTCTATAATTTTTTTTTGATAATCCTACATTTTTAAAGACATTTCGACAAAATTCTCCCCTAGTACAACTTTTTTTTTTTTTTTTTTTTTTTTTTTAGCACATTCTGATTTGAATCCAAATGGTTAAATCAACCCTAAATGCTCATTTTACAATCAGTATGATTCTTCAGAATGGCTTATATTAGTATATGTTTTTTCAGGAACCATAAAACCTTTTATGAAATACCTTATTAGCTTCTTGAATTAGAGAATTTTGTATTGTACTGGGTAGGTTATATGGAGGAGTATATAAATAAGCCTCATTTCTGTTGTTTTTTTTCATAGAAAATATTATGTGCTATTAGATGTCAATCATAAGGAAAATAATTAAACATTGTTAATTACATGCTTAATGCTTATTTGTTGTTTTTAATGGCTTCATATACAAAGACTATGTTATCAAATCACTATCAATCAACAAGACATGAACTTTAAGCTCTCTGAAGCTACCAACAGGTACTATGCCAATGGAAATTATACTATGTCAATGGAAATTATACTTTCCAAGAACACTTACAGAGTAATGCAAATAATCATTTATCTAAAAAAATTGTTTTTTAAAAAAGAGACATATTTGAGATGATAGGGAACTATCTTCTAAAGTTTCTTCCATCACCACACCCATCTTCATATACTGTCATTGAAAGGATTGTTATAGTTAAATAGTAATATGTAAAATAGAATCAGTCTTTCAGCTTCAAGTAATTACAGCTTACATTTCTTTTTTAATGAGCCATTTTGATTTTTTATTGAGAAAATGAATTTCTTTAAAACAAAATATTTAGTAGATGTTTATAAGAATTTTTTGAAATGAAGGGCAAATAATACAAGTAATTGATCAGATTGTTTTTATTTACAAAATTGATTGTAAATATGTAGATGAACCAATACACTGAGTTCTTTATATATTCCCTGATTCTCAGAGAGAAAAAAAATTAAAGAACCTTTTTCATTGACAGTAATAACTTTAAATGGAGGAATTGGTTCCCAAAGAAAGGGTAAGCTAGGTAAATGTTCCTCAGCTGGATAATTTTGCTGATTAAAAAGCAAAAAATTTGTTTCATGCTTGGAGGAAAAAAATAAAATTTAGAAAAGTTTATACAGATAGGATTTATGATCTTTGAATGATTAGGGAAAAGTAGATAATGTTAATAAATTGATATTGCAGTCACTTTTTTCATTGTCCCCTTTTACAATTACTAGTAAATTTATACTTTTATTTTTTTCATTCATAACAGTGAAATTATCATGGAATTGATATTTTTAGGATCTCTTAATGTTTAGTGAAAAGTATCTGTCATGGAGACCCATTTTTATAATGAGCATGTGTGGATTTCTTCAGTAAAGCTACCTAAACATAAAAACTAATGTTATTACATTTTTTGGAAAGTTGAATTCAGTTTGGCACCTTTGCTCCCTTGTCCCAAACAATAACATGAATTAACTCTTTTTCCAGAACATTTTCATTTTTTAAACTGCTTGAATGTTCAGGTTTGGAGAAAAAAAATTCACACAAGAATCTCAAACACTGTTAGAAAAATATTATTTAAGCACTTAACTCTTAGCTTCTTCAATATAACTGTACTTAATTTTACATGATATGCATTATTAAGGAGTTGAAAAAATACATTTTTAATAAACAAAATCATGTCTCAAATTCATCAAGGAGCCAACTAAATTCATTTCTGTAAAATGAAGAATCCTTTTATGATGGAAAGAACAGTTTTTAAATCTCTCTTTTTAAAATGGATTTTGCATATCATATTTTATTTTGAAATATGACACATTTTATTTTTTCATTGTTATATTTCATTCATATATATATATGTTTTCATTGTAATATATAAATATATATATATTTTCATTGTTAAGAGGACTCTAGTAGATGGATTAAAAAGGTGATTATATCTAGAGAAAGGAACTCAAGAATTAAGGATCAAATCTATCCTAATAGATCAAGTTTGGGTATCCTATACATCAAATAGTGACAGGCTCACCACAGGTGTAGCATAAGATGATTTTCAGCAGTTACTGACCCTTGACAAAGTGGCAAAGTAATTAAATTTTGTTTATGGAAACTTTTAAATTTCTTTTTGGCACTATATTCATGCTATGCCTCTGATATCCAGACCCAACTATCCAGTGTTTTCTCATTCTGTCTTTTGGCTATTTGGAGGTAGATTTTCCATAGGGCTTCAAAATTATCCCTCCCACATTCACATGTATCTGTTTAATGTACTTTACTGTAATGTGTAAAGGACAGTCTTCACTTCCTCAGAGGATATGTATATTGGAAATGAGGAATTTATTGGCTCAAAAAAATTTCTAATTGCTGGAATATATGGAGAGGCTTTTTTTGTTTGTTTTTGTTTTTTAGCAAGCAGACTATTCCTGATACTCTTTGGCTGTTCCTAATGCTTCTCTATCTTTTCTCAGGCCAGAAAAAAGGAGGCTTGCAATTTAGCACCCCACTTCTTCAAATACATTTGTTGCAGATTAGTGTGTGTGTGTGTGTGTGTGTGTGTGTGTGTGTAAGATCTTTTCCCAACACATATTGCATGTAACTACCTAGCAGATCATCTGTATTTTAGACACCTGCCAAAAGAAGTGCGTGCGTGCATGTGTGTGTGTGTGTGTGTGTTTTAAACTTCTGGAGCTTCTGAGAAATCACTCTAACTCTCATAGGTATTTAAGTGACTATTGAGGTATTTATATACAGATGCTTTTAAAAATTTTATTTGCATACATAGTACATTATTTTATAATTTTTTAAAGTTATCTTTTGCTCTTGTTTTATATCCTGGAGCATGTTCCAAAGAGAGAATTAGCTGAGATCCATAAAATACATATTTTGTGTTCAACAAGTTAGTGAGTATTGACAGTAGAATTTTGCCTACAGAATTTAAATAATGCAATCAAATGTTTTATATTGGAATGTTTAAGAAGCATATACCTTATCTCTGTGAACATATTTTTTCTGAATAATAAAATGTGCATGTTAGGTCTAATTTTTGTTTATATACCTGAACACCTCAAAATTTACTTTGTTTTTACATAATTAATTGGTATGTAGTTGGTATTTCTTCACCTTATATTGGGAACCTAGTGTCCACAAAGTAAATTTGTCATGATTTGACCTCTGGTAACTTTATAAATAGATTTCTTATTTTAAAACACTTGTAGTTTTACTTGATTTAGTTTCTATTCTTGAGGAATGATAAATAAAATCCATTGCCTATCCCAGGCTTCTTTTCTTTATTTGATAACACTGTCACATCAAAAAATTAAGTTTATGCAAAAAGAATACTATGCCAGGTATGAAGGAGACAAACTACTGTTGCCCTCATAGATTATGTAGTCTAGTAAGAAGATTTAACATATACAGATATTTGGACTGTATTATTGTCATGAAACAAATCTCTAGTGTGATTATTATTTTCCTGCAATTATGGATTCAGATCTTATAACACTTTGGAGATGATTGAGTACAACCCCTTCATTTTTTAGACAAGGAAACTGAGGCCCAGAGTGGGTAAATGCCCATGGTCGCATAGTAAGTGTCTAAGGATTTAAAATAAGGTTTTCTAGTCACCAACTAACTATATTACTTTAATACATCCTGTTTCTGATTTGTCAGAAAAATGTGTACACTAATCTGTGAGGTTTGTTTTTTAAATAGGCATTCATCAACTTTAGAGAATGTCAACTGTAAAAATTTAATCAGGTTCAGCATGACTGAATATTCTCCTCTGCTTTCATGATTGTTATGTGTGATATGACTATTATTATTATTATTCATAGCAAGCTCATTTTAAAAAATTCTTTAAATGACTGGAATAACCTGTAGTCCATTTCGTAGACTAGGAGAGTTTTAAAGGATCTCAAAGGTTATCTTGTCAAACTGAGGTCTTAGTAAGAAGTACTAAGAAACTCACTGCCTTCTAAGGCAGTTTGTTATTACTCTAATTGTTTCTGTTTTTCCCTATATGAAATTAAAATCTTCCTCTCTGTCACTACTATCCATTGGTCCAAAGTCATGGCTTAGGATTTAAGGGTACTCTTCTGCATCAAATACCTTTAAATATTTGGAGACTATTATCAATACCAACTCATTCTTTTATTCTTAAAGCTGAAAATCCACATTCCCTCTAGTCAATCCTGGCATGACATATTATTTGGTGGTGATAGGCTGTGAAATATAATTAGGATAATAAGTGAGTGAATTTTATTAACAAAAACATCCAATAATCCTCTCATCCCCAATTTTTCCTTATCAAGAGAACTTTTGGTGTCTGTTTTTTGGATGATTTCCTAAATCTTCCACTTGCTTTTGCTTTGTAGGGAAAGCCAAGTTACTTCTATGCATTATACTTAATTGTTTTGTTTTTCTTTTGATTCTTAAAGAAAAGAAATAGTGAACTGTTCTTTAATGCCACAACTATTATAAATTATAATTTTCAAACATTGGTATACAGGAGATTTGTACAAAAATCATTTCTAATTTTTTAAAACACAGTTTATTAGTTTATTTGATACCTCATAGAAAAAGTATAAAATGTAAAAGGAATTTTTGAACAGATCTTTTGGCATTTAAAAAATGAACTCAAGAATAAATCATAGTACTACAAACATATGTACAATGTTTTGCAACCTTTAAAGTGATTCATAAATTCTAGCTATGATGATGAGGATGATGATTATTATATGGGGTTTTAATCATTTAATGAAGTTTTATAATTGTGATTTCAGATGAAGTTTATATAGTAGTTGATTTTTTTTAAATAGATAAGAAGCATGAAGTTTTGTTTTTGTTTTTGCTGCGGCAGCATTGTAAAATGAAAAGAACCTAGGGCTCCAAGTTTGAAGAGACAGATTTGAATTTTACCTCTAGGATTCACTAACTGTGTGACCATGAGCAAGTTATTTTCTTTCCATTTTTCCTCATCTGTCATAATAGTATATCCTCACAGAACGTGTTGTGAAAATCAAATGAGATATGTAAAATGTAAAATGAAATTATGTAAAATGCTTTAAAAACTTTAAACTGTTACATAAATGCCAGTTATTAAGTTTACTTTTTTTGGTGAAAAATTCTGTTATCCTAATTTTTCATACATGCAATAATCTAATTTTGCAATAAATTTTTTGTACCAGTGCTTTTGACTGTGTCCATAGTATAGTTATGCCAGTTAATGCAGAATTCTGCAAATTGAGGAAAAGAAAGCCAGAGTGACAGTTTTTACTTTTTCCTTTGGCAGCTGTGTGTCCCTGTGGGAAAATTATCTAACATCTCTTATTATCAGTTTCTTCATCTTTAAAATGTTAATTGTACATCATGGAAAAAGTGATGCAATTTATATAAAAAAAACCATATAAGTGATGAAGTGTTAAATAAATATGAGAAGTTATTATTAAAATATTGGGTTCCCTTCATTTACTTTCAAGATATTTGCCATATAGATGGTATTTTTCACATGATAATGATTTGATAATAGGTATCTGACATTAATTGGTGTGGGTTGCTAGATGGTGCAGTGGCTAGAACACCAGGTCTGGAGTTAGGAAGAACTGAGTTCAAATGTGACCTGGGACACTTAGTAGTTGTGTGACCCTGGGCAAATCACTTAACCCTGTTGAAACTGTTTCCTTATCTATAAAATGATCTGGAGAAAGAAATGGCAAACCATTCTAGTATCTTTGCCAGAAACAATATTATTGATGTTTAGGATTGAATTGATTGTATAAAATCACATTGAAAATATATGAAAATAATGACTTTAAGAGTGTCCTCTTCTAATGACAGTGCATTGCCATTGTTGGAAATAGTAAGTTTTGGTAGTTGATAAGATCAGTACCCTGCTGGACAACATTTGCATGTTGTTTCTGTCTGATAATGGGATTTTTAGAGTGTTCTGTCATTTTTAGAGGACAATCAATTTTCCCAATTACAAACTGCTAATTAGTACTGAAAAATGTAAACTGTTTTGTTGATCAAGTCTCCTTTATTATTTCTACAAAAAAAGTGATGTGGACAGTTATTTATCTATTATTTCTTTATCTGCCTCTCTCCCCTCCTCTTTTTTAATTCTCTTTTTCCATTTAAAAATCCAACAACCTCTGGGGGCTCCCCACTGTTGAGTTCTGCTTGGAAGGAGCTGTAAAACAGTAGCTCCAAACTGAAGTAAATATTGACTAGGTCTCTGAGCTGAGCCCTTCTCAAAGGATCCTATTGTTCCTCCTTAGTCAGCACTCCATAGCCAAGGCTCAAGTATGCATGTGTTAGAAAATGAAGAAAGGCAGCAGAAGGAAATTAAACAGGGCACACAGCTGAACTTGTAAATGCTCCATATAGAGGAAAGGGAAACCTACAACAAAGAGAGCAGGAGCTTATACTGGGTTACTGAAAACTTCAGAGACATTGGATTCCTTGTCTCTGTTAGAGAAGTTTTTGATACTTGTAACTTCTTGCCTTGCTTTGAATGGAACTATCATCCCACTCATGCCTGTTGTGTCATCCCAAATGGAAATTAAAGATCTTATGTTTAAAGATTTTTAAAGAAGAATCATGCAAATCTGGGCTCTAGAACTATAATTTGCCCTAATTAATAAATGTTCTGATGCTAATGTCAACAGGAGAACTCTTGTCAATTTCTTAAAACTAAATTCTGACCATTAGTCCTTGTGGGTTTCTTTTAGTGCTTTAAGATCTTATGGAAATCAAATAAATCAAACCATTACCATCCGAAATAAAAATTCTCAGGTTCTAAAGAGGAGTTTCCATCCTTTTTTAAAAACCCCATAACTTATCTAAAAGATATAAATATTTTTCATTTAATTAACCGATGCAAATATTTCTCTTTAAAAATAGAATATACTGAATAACAATTCCTGGCATATTTACTGCTTTAGGGTCTAAACAGTTGGCTGATTTATCTTGCAACAGAAAAACATCTTAATATTGACTATAACATCTTTAAAAATTCTCCTATGTTCTGATTACAAAATGATTTTCAATAAATATAATATAAGGAAATCAAATGACGGCATGTAGTTAATTTCCTATTGGTATACCAAGCTTCCTATAATCTTAAATTCTTATTTGTTGTTTTTTTAATAGGTATATACCTTAAGATTAAAAACCAAAGTGTGGGCATATTTTATCATGTAAGACTGATTTTTTCCAAATTCAACAATTTTTAAAAGTAAGATAGTATATCTTCATAAAAATCATTGGTATATTTAGTTAAATAATAATGAATATGAATCTAATTTATTGAAATTTCACAAGGTTTGACTTTTATGGAAATGACAGAGGCTTTCATTTTCGGATCTCTGAAATCTAGGGATAAGTACAGATAATTAGTATTACAGTAGAAACATAAATAGGGCTTTAAGGTATTTATTTCTTTATTTATTTTTGTATGACTTTTTTGGTTTGACTTGCTCAGTTAGTATATATCAAGTATCTGAGACTGGATTTGAACTCAGGTCCTCCTGACTATAGGGTTGGGGCTCTATCCACTATGCCATTTAGCTCACCCTGACTTTAATGTATTTTAAAATTGTTTCATTGTGCTATATATGTCATAAATGACTGGGTATCTGTACCTTATTGAGGACTTTTGTGACTAGAATTATAAATTCTAGTAGTAGGGTAGTAAAGGTAGTGAGGTAGTAAAGATTATTCTAATGTTAATTTTTCTCTAAGTTCAGTAAAATCATCGCTACACTAGTATTAAGGTTTCCTGAGGTGAAGTGTTAATTGTGTAATTAATATTTTCCTTGATTCTACAACTTTTTAATGCCAGTTTTGGAGTTTATGATAGAGAAGAAAATACAATTAATTCAGATAAGTAGGGCAGTAGATAGAGCCTGGAGTCAGAAAGACTGTTCAAATTTGACCTTAGCATTTACTAGCTTGTGGCCCTAGAAAAGCTAGTTAACCTCTCTTAAAAGGGATAAAAAAAATCTATCTCCTATGATTGTTGTTTAAATGAGAAGTTTAAATGAGAGAACATTTTTAAAGTACTTAGCACAGTATCTGGAAAATACCAGATGCTATATAAATATTATTATTTTTGTTATTGTTATTCTTACCATTGCAAGTAATATGATTTCTATGGTTTCAAGAAGTGGTTTGTTTGTGTTTTTTTTTTTGAATCTCTGAGAATTATTGAGTGAAGGAATGATGGCACCTTGCTCCACACACCATGTTATTTACTGGCATGTTGCTTATTGATAATCAGATTTCAGTGAGAAGCTGAAAAAGTGGGTATTCATTACATATTATCTCACAAGAGGCATGTGGCAGGCCTGTGTAACTGGGGGAAAAGCAGGTTTACTCATTTCCTCAATGTCTTTTGAAAGGATGAATGAAAGGGTTAAAGTATACTAAGTCTAGTGCCAGAAAACCTCAGAGGTAAAAACTCTTTTTGCTACTTTGTATGTCCCTGATCTTAGGAAAGTTACATCTCCTCTGGGTCTCAGATTCTTCATCTCTAAAACAAAGTGATTAGGCTAAATAAAAGGTTCTTAACCTTTTTTTATTGTCATGAACCTCCTTTTCAGGATAATTTTTAAAAAATTCATAAAATAAAATATATAGTATAATAATAGAGACAAATTATATTGAAATATATATATATATATATATATAGATATATAGATATATAGATATATAGATATAGATAGATAGATAAAATTTTTCCCATCCAAGTTCATGGACCATTTTTCCTGCCCCCAAAAGATTCATTGACCCCTTGAGTATCTGTGAACTCTAGGTTTAAAAACTCAATGTCCCTTCCAGTTCTAAATCTACAATCCTCTTATCCTATTACAAAATGTGTTGTTTAGTATCATTAATAGTTACCCTCTTGGAGGAGTGCAGTGGTACCTTAATTACAAATTTATTTTGGACAGTCATGCATTCAAGCTGTTTTTTCTTTAGAGCTATTGGGCAACTGGAACAGCTAGGTGGGTTGGTGGATAGAGTACTGGACCTAGAGTCAGAAAGTCCTGAGTTCTAGTGTGGCCTCAAATACTTAACTAACTGTGTGATCCTGGACATGTCAACTTAACTTTGCCTTAGTTTCCTCACTTGTAAAATGAGCTAGAAAAGGCTCTGGGAATGGCAACACATTTCAGTATCTGTGACAAGAAAATTCCAAATGGGGTCACAAAGATATAGAGATGACTGAAAAACAATGTTGGAAGACTCTATGTAATATGAATATGTGTATGCATGTATTTATAATGTATATTTATAGACATATATAAAGCATGTGTTTTGTGCTAGACTCTTTAGTTCTGTTGGCATAGGGGAAAAACTCTATAAATGCAGATCAGCAACTGTCTACAACTTGTAGCCTTACAGGATTGCCTAAGAGACCTGAGAGTTAATTATTTGCCCTTGTCAGAGGCAAGACTTGATCCCAAGAGTTTGTGATTTTGAGGTCTGATGCTCTATCTACTTATCTACTGGTCCTGGTGACCATTTTGTGTTAATTCCCTTGATGTTTCCATTTTTTTCTGTCATTTTGGTGCTACCTTTGTTTTCATCTTTATTTCTGATCTGTTAGGGAAGTTTTATAGACACTGTATTTTCAAATGGTAAGCTGTTCCCAGTTTCAGATTATCTGTCTCCAGATAGATAAGGGCAAAGTGGTGATAAAATTTTTTTTAAATACTTGCCTTGCATAGACTCAGCTTTGCTGTGGTGTTACATTTGGAAGGAATACATGTAAAAGTTCAAAAATTCATCATTGAACCCTTTTAGTATTTTGTAATAGATTTGTTATGTCACATTTCTGGCACTTATTTTCTCTTACATTTATCACTAAATAGGTCATTCAGCTTTTGCTTGAAGATCTTTACTGAGAGATACTTTTTGAAGTAATTTATTTCATTTCAGAATACAAAACAAGGAGGGGTAGCTGAACAGACTGGATGACTGTCAAGATATAGGAAGATAATTATAAGTTAGAGCACTGGGTTGAAATGACTAAGATGGGTTTATAGGGGTAAATATAAAGGCTTACATTTACATTCAGATATTCAGCTTCCCAAGTTCAAGATGATGGGGGCATGGTTAATAATAATCATGGCTAGCATTTAGATAGCACTTTAAGGTTTACAAAGTGCCTTATAAATACTAGCTCATGTAATCCTCATAGTACCCTTGGATAAAGGTACATTAATTATCCTTATTTTACAAATGAGGAAACTGAAACAGCCAGGTTAAATGACTTGCCCAGGATCACATCTAGCAATTGTATGACTTCTGGTTCAGTTTTTTACCCACTGTGCCATTTATCTGCCAAACAGCAGTTTAAGAAAGATCTTGGGATTTTAATGAACTGCAAACTCAGCAGTGGGATATGGAAACCAAAAAAGCTAATGTTGTCTCAGACTGCATTAAAAAAGCATAATTTCCAGGAAAAAGATGTGATAATTATAATCAGTACTATGTCTTGCTTAGACACCATTAAAAGTATTGTGCTCTGCTCTGGGTACCACAGTTTAGAAAAGATATTGATAAATTGCAGAGTTTCCAAAGGTTCTGACAACCAGAATAGTAAATGGTCTTGGGTCCATGCTATATGAGAATCAGTTAAAGAAACTGGAGATATCTAGCCTGGAAAAAAAAAAAAAGATTTAGAATTTTAGGTATTTAAAGAACTGCCATGTAAAAGAGTTGAGTATCTTCTCTCCCCCAACAAACCCTTCCCCCTCTTCCAAATTTCCTTATTCATCCTCAACTCTTAATTCTCACCCCCTATATCCAATCGGTTGCCAAGGTGTGCCTATTTTATCTTTGTAACCTCTCTTGCATATGCCCCACTTTCTCTGCCAGCACTGCTGCTACCCTGGTTCAGACCCTTAAAACCTTACTCATGCCTGAATTGTTTCAATAGCTTTTCATTGGTCTAACAACTGCTGCAAGTCTTTTCCCACTTTAGTGTAACCTCCACTCAGCTGTCAAAGTGGCCTTCTCCAAATGCAGATCTGACCATGTTACTTAACCTTCCCTAAAAAAAAAAACCATCTGGAGTGACTTCCTTTCCCTTCAAAAATCATATATAGAATTTTCTGGCTCTCAGAGCCTTTCATAGCCTGCTTTTCTTTACCTTTCCAGCCTTCTTATGCCTTATATTCCCCCTTCCACATACTTTTCTATCACTTTTCTATGTTCTGGCGTCTCAGATGTCTCTTAACCAAGACACTCTATCTCTCAACTTCAGACGTTTTCATTGGCTGTCTGTTCCCTCATATATGGAGTGCTTTTCCTCTTTTCTGCTTCCTGCCTTTCCTGGCTTCCTTCAAGTCTCAGCTAAAATCCCACTTTACAAGAAGCCTTTCTCAGTCTTTTTTCAATTCTAGTATCTTCCCCTCTGTTTCTTATTTCTGCTTTATTCTTTGTACAACTGGTTCATATTTAGAGTTATCCTTTCCAGTGGATTATGAGCTCTTACAAGAGCAAAGATTGCCTTTTACCTTTATTTGCATTCCCTACTTAGCACAGTGCTGGGTACATAGTAGGCACTTAAATGTTTATTGATGGACTGTTCTGTTTGACTCCAGAGGATATAATTAGGAATAATAGATTGAAGTCATAAAGAGGCAAAATAAGACTTCCTGTTATTAAACACAAAACAACTTTCAACAATCAAAATTTTTCCCGAAGTTGAAAGATTCTTTCCTTTTCTCTTTCCCTTCCTCCCTCCCTCCCTCCTTTCCTCCCTCTCTCCCTCTCTCCTTCCCTCCCTCTCTTGCTTCCTCCCTCCTTCTTTCTTCCCTTTCTTCCTTCTTCCCTTCCTCCCTTCCTCTCTTCCTCCCTCCCTTCCTTTCTTCTCTAAATTGTAACTAAGGTCCAGTTCTATAATTCTGTGATTCTTTGGCTCTGTACAGCTATTTTATCTTCTCTTTAACTTCTACAGGTTACATACATACAAATATGATCTTTTTTCTACTTGACAGCCCTTCAATACTAAAATACAAGTATCATAATCTTTTTAAGGCCTTTTCTAGACTAAATATTTTTAGTTTCTTTCACTAATTATTGAACAACATAGTTCTGAGTTGCCTTGCTTTTCTGGTTATACTTTGTATGCACTATAGAAATAGTCAATATTCATTTTAACCAGGGTAAGATTTAAAAGAGTACCTTTCAGAAACTGAACTTGTTTTGTCAGATCTTATTATAACTTTTGTATTGTAGCTTGGAGTTGGAAAGGACTTCAGAAATTAATAGGTACAGCTACTACTTAAATCATAGAATCTGTCTATATTGTAACATTTCCAGGAAGTGCTCACCCAGCTTCAAACTGTCCTTTAAGATGATGGAGTTACATACCTGTCATTTATCTGTCTTGTCCTAAAACAGCGATAAAGTTGAAATTTCAACCTAGAGTTATGAGACAAGTTTAAATTCCAGCCCTATCACTTTTACTTGTATGACTTTGGTCAAGCCATCCAACAATTATGTGATTCCAATTCCTCCTCTTATAAAATGACTGGGTTTGATAAACTCTAAGAATTCTTTTCGGAGCCTATTTTAATGGAATGGTTTTTTCACTTTAAGGATCTAATTAAAAAGTTGTACTAGAGAAGATATAGAATGAGAAAGGTATTATTTATTGGTGGAGGTGAAGGGCAGAGGCTTGGAACTCCTGAGAGTGTGGTCCTTGGAGGAGAAAGAGGCTCTAGAAAGTTAATTTAAATGTGTACCTCCTTCTTCTACCTGTGTCTGCATCAACCTAGCCTGTTTCTATTCTGAAGGATTATTTCCTCTTCCTCCTCCTTAAAACTGGTTTTTGCCTTTTCCTTAGTATATCTTTTCTGTAACTGAGAAAATGGTATACATGAATTAATTGGTATTTAATATTTACTGGGTTCTAGTAATCATGGAACTTATTCATTTCCTCTGGGATATAATTTTTTTCCTAGCAAAACTATACACAAAATATGCATGCTGATGTATATTTGAGGTTTTCTATGAGAATAACAGAAGAAGAAATTAATAGCACCAGATCTGAGGATCTTCCTGGTTCCTTAGTCATTATTGAATCTTTTTGGACTAAAAAATTTGAATCTATATAGAAACTGAAATTCATCTCTAAAAGAAAGCAAACAAACCCTAATATAGTCTTTGCAAAGAAGCAGTGAGCCATAGTGGATAGAGGACCATCCTCAGAGTTGGGGAAACTTTGGTTCAAGTTTGTTCCTAACATATATTAGCGGTAGAATCACAGAAAAATCACTTTCAGTCTCCTTGGAAACAAAGATTAAAATTAGAGAAAATCTATACATCTATATACATTTATACTGGGAAATTCTACTCCCAATGATATCCTTTGTCCAAATCGTTCACTTCCCCCAAACGCAAACATCTTGAAAAACTACAACCCTATAGTTAACTGTATAAAATTATACAGCATATTCATATCATTGTCTTTGTCTTACATAATTATTTTATTAAAATTTTATTAAATAAAGTTAAATTTTAAAAACACTTCAAATTCTGAAATTAAAGTTATATTTATAGCTTTATTAAATCTGAAATTTATTTATGTTTGTCCATGAAATGGTTTTAATTTCAAAGTAACTTAGAAATATTTCTTTCAAATAAAATATTCTAACAAAATTTGTGAAAAAAGATTTTTTCAGTTCTCAGTATTATCATTGTATGCATATTATATAATAACATATTTTGATTCAATTTAAGGTTTGCCTTCTTTTATCCTTGTGCAAAAAAAATAGGAACAATTTAGAAAATGGGGGAAATCTATAAATACTAGAATATATTATATGGATAAAATGTATAACCTAAGATATCACAGAAATAAGATTATTTATTGATTTGCATTATCTCTTATCTATTTTTTCATGAAGCTAATAAAATACTCACTATATATTAAAAACCCTAAAATGGCAACAATAAACTTAAGAATTTGAAATGTATAATCTAAAATTATAATTATTAAAAGGCCAATTGAAGAGCAAGAAAACTTGCTTGCTATTTTAGAAAGGATTCAACAAAGAGAGGAAATTAAACAAAGATTGTATACAATTGCATAAAGATTGTGTTAATATATACAAAGGCTATTTTCATCCATTCTAGTTACACAGCCTTATTCACCTTCTATTTGTGTATACCGCACATTAAGTAGTCTTATTAAAGAGGAAAGAAAACTTTTGTTTATTTACAGACTTCAAACCTGTTTAATTATCCATTCTCAAAATGGTTTCTGATTCAAATTATTTTAATTATGTTTCCTTGTTTGATTGGAACAGATTAAACATATCTTCTGTGGCAATGTGACTTCAATAAATTTATGAAAGTCTCATAAATTAGAGACATTAGGTCTCATTCTCATATTATATCATTGTGCTAAGTAGATTGATTGGAAAACATCAATCATTATAAAGTTGAATATATATTTATTAATATTTAGTAAATTGTTAAGTATACTTCATTTTTTCAATATTATCTGATAGACATATGATTGGATTTAGTGTTCCAAGTTTTGCTTTTAGACAGATTTATTTCATTAGACTAGTGTTATCCTAGGCCTTTACTGTTGAAAACAAGTATTTAAAGGTAGATTTTTACTAAAATTTACTTCTTTTTAGTATAGTTAGTATATAACTTTAACATTCTTAGAATTGTAGCTTTTTCTGTCAAAAATATAATAAGGATATGACTTTAATTATATATATATATATATTTTTTTTTTTTTTTTCTAACAAATATTGCGCTACCATAGCTTGAGCTTTGTTAAAGATAGCAGTTATATAAAGCATTTGTTATAATGGAAAGTTTTGAGAATCAGAATTTCATTTTTCTCTGAATTCTCTGGATGGTAGACATCTTTAGCTACTTTATTTTGATTATATCTCATATTTGTCTATAAATTTAAATACATACATTTAATAACAGATCCTGGAAGCTTTGGATATAAATATTTCATATTTCATATAATTCTCACTTTTTATATTCTGAAGATATCATCTGAAAGATTGGTTTCCTTAAAATGTAATTTTCCAATATGTTATGGAAATGGGGCATATTATATGTATCTTGCCTTGATAATCTGTTTTACGTGGATTTTTTGAATGCTACTATATGTCTACAAGTCACTATAACTTTAAATCCCAAGTTCATTGGAGAATTAATATTAAGGATCGTACTGTCTCTTGAGTGGAGCTATTTTAACTATAATAAAGATTACTTTGTGAAACATTTTAATCAGAGTTAAACTTATTTGAAGCCTATGAGATTGCATATTATGAAGCCTTTTTTACCCTAGAATCTCTACTATGCACTAAACAGCATCTGAAATTAGTTTTTGTATTACCCATTAAGATTTATTTGAAAACTTATGACATGCCAGTAACCAGTATTAATATATCGATCTCATATAGGCTATTATCCCAAACAGAAAAGGACAATTAGTAACATTAAGTTGGGGGACCTGCTCACAATTCTGCATTCCATGACATTTACTTCCAAATAAATCTTTTATAATATTTAAAAGAACCATAAATACCATGCACAAATGAAAATGCTTGTGAATTTTAAAATAATTTAAAAATTCAACACATTTTTTCCCATTTCAAATAAAAGGGATTCAGCTTCACTCAGTGCTTTTTCCTAGTTGCCACATGGTAAAGAGACAGAATCTTACCTAAGTTAACAGATAATCATTGCTCATAATATAAATTTAAACAGGATTCATTGCTTTTCTCAACTATACTATTTGGCTGATCATCTACAGAATCTGAGCAATATTAGTGTTACCATGCAGCTTTCTTGTTCACCACTTACATTTTTCAGATCTGGATTCCAAACTACTGATTAAAGACTTACTCAAATTCACACCACCAATTAATAGTAAAATTGGGATCAGAACCTGGGCATCCTATGCCATCCTGATGAAAACAAACAGTATTTAGATAGCAAGAACATGGCAAAATTATATATTTTTTCTTTTATGTTAATGTATACATTTGTTTTTAGGTTGTAGTGGAATTAATTAGGTCAAAAATAAACATTCTATGCTAACACAATTTTTATCTTTTGAAAAAATTAACAAATCAGAAAATTTCTTAATCTTTTTGGACTATTTCATAGACATTAGCACTGAATGTTTGCCATATATTAAAAAAGAAGCATTTTTAATGTTTAAAATCCTTTTTGATATTAATATAATGTTTTATGATCAAACATTTCATGACCCCCAAAGATTATCCCGAAGCTCAAGAGTTGGAACAGATCCTTGTGGTGTTATATAAGATGAAAAAGGAAATTTAACTTAATAATTTTTTTAAATAGTGGAAGAATTGCACAACTATGTAACTCTTTTATGACTAGTTAAAAGTATGTTTTGCAAGAAAAAATTAAATAATTTTCCATTAAGAAAATGATGTTCTTTTCATTTACAAATTGTTAAATTCTTTATTTACATGTGAAATTTCTTTAGGAAAATTTTTTTTTTGCTTTCTCAAGTCTTTTACTTTCGATTGTTTAAGCATTCGACAGTTTCTTTTCATCATGTTGTCTATATGGTAAAATAAAGTAAAATCTTCCCTCTGTTATTAAAAAAAATAAAGAGTAAAAATAAAACCAGAAAAATTTGTAAGAGTTAAAGTTTTCTGACGGTTAATAAATATTAAAGCAAAATTGCAATGTAGTGTTTGCCTGAGAAATTTGAGCCAAGGTGTCTATTTATCTCTAATGGAGGATGACAACTAAGGATTTAAAAAGTCATCCTCCTTATTGTCTTCTACACAAAAACCTTCCGCCTGCATCTTTCAACTTTGCATCACCACTTCTAAAGGATCCATAGGCAAAGTGCTGAATTTTTATTAATCAGCTTAACCTAATGAGATGAAAAGACCTTTTGAAAAGAATGAGGAAGAAGGGAGTGACAGAACCATTTTCATATTCTTTTCCACTAACATTTTCCACACAGAATTTTCAGAGCTACTAATTTAGTTCCGGTTATAGCTAATTCATTTGGTCAGTCTTCCTCATTTTCATCCAATTGTGGACTTTTTGTAGTCATGTGCTGCTGATTTTTTTTTTTTTTCTTTTCTAAGTAGACAGCTAAAGGGAAGAATTAATGAGAGTTGAGGGGGGAAATACCTTTGGGAAAGGAGGCAGGAAAGCTTAAGCTGATAAAACATGACTCTTTTTTGATGGGGGCTCTGTTTGGATAACTTGCCCTTTTCTAAATTCTTCTTTCTTCCCGCCCTCTTTTCCCCTCTTTTTTCTCTCTTGTCAAACCCACTTCATAAACGGTAGCAGCTGGAGATCTTTTAGTGGCATTCAGGGATTACTGCCCTTCAGGATTTTAATAAGCTCTGATGCTTGAAATGCCTGTAAGGGTGCTCTCTGAGACAATTACCATTCAGGACTGGGGATTGAGGACCCTTCAGTGGCCCAGATGGTTAGGGTTCTGTGCACGGGCAGATAGTATTCCAAGAACAACAGATCACTGAAGCAGAGCATTTATGGGGCCAAGGGGGAGTGGAAAGGGACATGGCAGAGGAGAGTGGGGGAAGGCATAAGAGTGAGGTGTGTATTTCCATCACTTCTCAGCTAATCAAAGCTGAGTTTACCCATCCTTCCATAGATGACTGAATTTCAATCTATGACCCTTTGAATTGCTACTCGTAAGATCACAAAACCTTGTGGTTAACATATGCATTGTAGAGTATAAGATGACCTAACTATGTAATTTAAAGGTCACTACTTTTATTCATAAGGAGATCGTTGGAAGAGGTGTTTCTTAAGGACCCTGTGCTATTTGTGTTGTGGACATAAGCAGAATGCTGTTACAAATGCTGAACTTCTTTTTGAAATCTAAAGGTATTGGGTATTAGAGTGAAATATTAAAATTGTTATTTAAGGCCCTTAGTTATTATTACAGAATAGAAATCTCTTTTAAGGTAACTATTTCTGACAGCTTTCTCAATTACTAAGAGCCAATCTCAGATTTAGAAACGCGAGGGTCTAGGATCTGCCTCTGATGGCTCTGTGACTCTAGGCAAGTCACTTAACCTCTGTGTGCCCTTGCTCTAATCCACTAAATTGTTGGAAGAGTTGGAGTTTTGCATTGGTTGAGATTCTTTACTCCCTGGGAGTTTGCTGTACTAATGAGATCACAAGTCTGCCAACCCACTCCATTCCATCCTTTCCAACAAAAAAACCAAAAAGCTAATTTATCCTAATAAGTTGTTTTTTCAAATTCAGCTCCAAGAATGGGTGGAGAAAAACAAAAATATGGAATAGTAATTGAATTTATTTTTAAAGAAGGAATAGAAAGGACATTTATTTAAAAGTAGATAATACAGATATGATTATTTATGTTACTTTCCAGTCTCAGTAAATAATTCATGGTACGAAACAGATTGTTAGACCTGCACAGGATTTTGGAGATCAAAGAGTCTAGCTCCTTTGTGTACTTAGTTCTTGAGAGGTTAGATAATTTAGTTGAATCCATTCAGATTTCTGTTTCTTTGGATCTTAGATTTAGAGCTGGAAGTAACTTTGTTGTTCAGTCCTGTCTTAGTGACCCCATTTGGGATTTTCTTGGCAAAGGTTTGTCATTTCCATCTTCAGCTCATTTTTACAGATGAGGAGCTAAGGCAAATAGGGTGAAGTGGCGTGCCCACCAGAGCACAGCTAATAAATATCTGAGGCCAGATTTGAACTCAGGAAAATGAATTTTCTTGACTCCAGGACCATCACTCTATATCCATTGTACTTTGAAAAAGACCTTTGAAATAATTGAGTTTGATACTCTCAGATGAGGAAACTGAGGCTTAAAAAAATTAACTACCCTTGTTCATAAAATTAAGTAGGAGAGACAAGATTTGAATTTGTCTTACTTGTAATTCTAAGCTCAGCACTACAATACATATTGATTCAGAATTCACTATTACCACAACTATATGGTTCTTTCTATTTTTTAGATGACTTTCTCTAATACTTAACTTTAGATATCTGTAACATATTAACTTTTCTCACTTTTATTTCACTCAAGATGATAAAAACTTATTTCTTTCCTTTTTGCTTTCTTTCTTTCCCTTTCTTCTTTCCTCCCTTCCTTTCTTCTGCTAAATTAGGTTATTGGTCATATTCTGATTTTGGGGGGGATCATTTGAAAGTTATGTGGATCCCTGAGAGAATAGTACAAAGAATGCAATTTTTCCCTCTTGAAACTATCTCCTGTATTTTTTAGATATTTACCTAGTGCTTAGCACTTTGCCTAGCAAATAGTATGTGCTTAATAAAGGTATATTTAATTGAGCTATTTTATCTTATATAAGTAGTGATCAGAGGAGCAAATTGTCTCACTGAGGAAATTTTGGTTACAAGGAAATTTGTTTTATTATGCTTTTGCTCTAAACAGTGAATGTACCAAGAATGAGATGATGTGAATTGTTCCAAATTCCCTATCTCATTTTCTAAAAGGTTTTATTTTGTCTTTGATATAATCTAGGACAGAAGTAGTTTATATTCTTAATTAAGGAGTTTTCTCTTATTGAATCCTGAAGTGGCATGGGCATTATTGACTTTACTTCAGCCCAGTCAGTTTTTTAGTTGCTCAGGTGTTGGATATCATTTAGAAATATTAAGAAACAGCTATTTTTTGACTGGGTGGACAATAATTCGTTTTTAAATCCTTGGATCATCTCATAGCTAAAAAAATCCTCTTTAGATTAAGGTTAATATTTGTGGGTCTATGCTTGGGCAGATGCTTTGGTTCCAATTTTGTAGTTTTTATCTTTTTAAGTCAAAATAACTAAAAAATTTAATGTACCACTATATCATAAAAGATAGAATATAATTGTTTCAAATAAAAAGAATGTTGTCAGAAAAACTGGTAACTGCTAAGTGAATGATATTAACAGATAAATTAACTCAATTGTTGATTATATAGGTTTTTTCCCCATTACTTGCATTAATCTGATTTGGTGAGATAACTTAGAATTCTTGAAAGGTGTGCAGCAAGAAAGAAAAGCAAATTTTAGAATTCTAGACATAACACAATAAATACAGTTCTTCTAAAATATGTATGAAGAAAAATATTGCAACGTATATAAATGTGTGTATGTTCAAGATTGCTAAATTAAAGCATAATAAAATGTTGCAAAAATATCTTAGCATGGCTCCTTTATACATATTTATATATTTATACTCTGTTCCATTTGGGAAGAAGTAAAAGTCTGGTCATTAAGGCTCATCTTGAATGACATTGAACTTTCTAATTGGGTTTGCAAAAAGTACCTGTTTATTTCTATCCAAATGTAATCGTTTATAACTTAGAAGTGGAATGCTATGAGACAATTAGCTTTTATTTCATTATTTCTTTTCTGACTTGGAAAACTGGCTGTTTTCAATGTTCTTCCTTGAAAGTGAATAATCAAAATTTTAAATTATTGTTTGTTAATCATTCTTAATGCAGGTTACTTTCTCTTCTTAAGAATTTTCCCTTTAGGTCTTAATAAAGTAACAATACAGAACTTCAAGATCTGGAAGAATGGAGAAAGATTCTGATATAATTACAAGTTTAATACTTCTTTGACCTTGGCACAATTTGCCTTGAAAGCAGGTATTTTTCACATTCCTGAACTTTCTAAACAAATGCCGATTTGTTTATTAGAACTGGAAAGCATTTTCCCCCTTTCTTCAAAGCAGCAATATTTTAGAAATCATAAATCACTTAGAATATTTTTATTAAAGTCTCAGTGTTATAATCCTGTTAAATAAAATAGTTGAAGGTAAGATATGGACAAAAATGGTAAAATAATGTAAAATATTTCAATTTACATATTGTATAACTAGAAATTCATTTAGGAATGAAAGATGAATTCCTAATCACCCGTGTAAACAAACCATGTACAAGGAGCTTCTTGGATATCTATAAAATCCACTTTGTTCACTGGAGAAAATAAATCCTAAAAAGTGATTTTTTTGATGAAGTTTTTTATTTTTTTAAGTTGATCTACAATTTAAGTTCATGGTACAATACCTTGACTTTTGTTTCCATACTGCTAACTCCGTTTTATGAGATACACTTGTATTCAGAGTGACAGGAAGTAAATGGGGCTCTGAGGAAGGACTTTTTATTTTCCTTCTATCATGAATCTTTGCAATATAAAGTTAATTTTTTTCTTCATTTAAATTTGATGTATTCAATACCTCAGAGTTAAAAATGAGAACTTGTTACATTTTCAGCTATTTGTATATATTTGGATCCAAGCTGTAATAATATGTTTCTTCCTTTCACAAGATTTATTCATCTCATGTTAGCATTCTCCCATGAATTGAAAGTTAGGTTTGTGATTTTCTTGACAGATGCTGGAAGCAGCATGGAGTCACAGGACTCCTCTTGTCATTCTGAATATCATAGATTGAAAGGACTACTTTAACCAAAAATTTCATTTGGAGAGGTGGAGGGAGTGGTGACTCCATAGCCATAATTTCAGTTTAGTGGAACTTTCGGTATTTTTAAAAATTTTACTTAAAAAATCTTAGTCTTTGGTTATGGGTTAACAGAAAGAACGGAGCCAAATAATGAACTCATTTACTATAGTTGGCATTATAAAAGATATTTAAGCTGCCCACACACAATTTAGGGATAAAAATCTTTGCCTACTTCAGCATTTAAGTATTTGTAGTGGTCATTATTGGCTTGGTTAAAATAAAATAAACAAAAGAGAAGCAAGCTTTAGAAAGATTTGTAGTAGCATATTCTTATAAAGCCAGAACGTTTTAAATTTGGCTTTTCCTTTACTTTCATATATTTATAAAATGCTGAATAATATAATTCTTTTGTATTATGGCTTTTAGATTATTGCTTTGTGTGATTTAAAAAAAAAAAGTCCTAAAAGATAAATAATTGATTATTGTGTGGCTATTTTTGCCGCTGATTCTTGATTTTCTAATTCAGGAAATTGTCATGAGATCTACCCTTCAAAATATTCTTATAGGAGAATTTTTGTTTCATAGACCCAGAGTTTGAGTCAAAATTATTAGTGTATATAATGGTGAATTTCTTGAAGAAAAATTGGATAAAGAGGTATTCAAAGCTTCAGGGGACAGTAAATGGCATGATATGATTTTTAAAATGATCACAAGGATCAGGGATCATAAAGTAGGCATTTCAACAGTCACAGTTTCAAAGTAAGTTTTTTTTTTATTTAGGTCAAAGATTATTTAATAAATGACCTAGAAATGTCCCAAAGAACTCATGTCATTTCCTCAGAACATGGCAGCATTTTCTGGTATTTTTAGTTGTGTCATTTTATTTATCTGTGAAGGATGAGATAAAGCATTTTCTTGTACTGAATTTGAACATACTTTGTGCTTTGGGCCCAATAAAATATTAACTATAGCTTGCAATCTTACAGAATGGCAAATTCACATATACACACCAAGGGGTAAAAATTGAGGTCAAGACTCATGGACTTTATTTTTTTCTTATTAAGCTATGACATTTACTTTTAATGGGATGATTTTTTTTTTTGGTACTTGATGGTTAATATTACTATTAATATTAGTTAGAACTGCTTTATAATTACTCAGAGGGAAAAATAAATATTAGAAATTTAATCAAATATATTTATAACCAGTTTTGTGGTTAAAGGGGGATATGCTTTTCTAAAAAATCAGAAAATCCTTAATCCCTTGAAAATGAAGTGGAATTAATGGATGTAGATATTTTAAAATTTTGACTGATCCTTTTAATGATGTGGTCAATATTTACAGAGAATATTTATTTTCTTATACTCTTATTTTATAGAAATCACTCTTAAGACCATTAACTTATTAATACTTTTTAACTAATAGTGACTAATTTTTACTTGTTGAGTTTAGCTATCAGTTTGTGTGGAACTGATTGTATTTAAAGACTTTATTTGGTATTATACATTTTACAGCTGAGAGTAGCTTAAAATGTTATGAACCCTCTCATAACAAGGTTGCCTATTACCTAAAGCCCAATACCTCTCATAACTACCATTGCTCTTAAATGTCCGTCAGTCCAGGGAAGCATCAAATATTTGCCTTAACAGGTTTAGTCCTGCAGAGATTTCTTCTTGGATATGTCAGCACAAAATTAAAATTGGAAGTTTCTCTCCCCCTTCTTTTCCCCCTTCCCTTTTCCCCTCTCCTCCTATTCCTCTACCTCCTTCCCTTCTCTGCTTCCCCTCTTCCTCCTTTCCTTTCTTTCCTCCTTCTCTCCCTTCTTCTCTTTCTCCCTCCCTTCTCTCCTCCCCTCCTCCATTCCTCCCTTTCTTGTGTGTGTGTAAGAGAGAGAGAGAGAGAGAGAGAGAGAGAGAGAGAGAGAGAGAGAGAGAGAGAGAGAGAGAGCAGGATATTTATGCACTGAAAAGTGGTGAAGTTGGGGTATATGGAAATTAATGGGTTAGTGTGCTCTCTTGAACTATTTGGTATTTAGAGATATAAACTCCCCTTATAGTCAATAGATTGATACTGAAAAAGCAAGAACCTACCTATTACATGACAGAACTTATTTGAAATATTCACATAGTTGTTGAGGCACAAAATATATTTTCCCAGTCAAGAATGATTTATTTAATATGGAAAAAAATCCCAATTATAAATAGTTGGCTCAAAGCAAATAATGAAATCATATCAGAAAATAACTATGATTATTTATTGACTTTGGTCATATCAGTTTGTTAAATCATATGGATGTATTTAAGTAAAATTGTTATTTTAAGAAGCTTTGCTCCCCTTTAATTTTATATGACTAAATTGGAAACCTTTTTTTTTTTTGGAAACCACAGAGTTTTTTCCTTGCTCCTTGAGCTTCATAGACTTAGTTTAGTGATATAATATTAGTTCTTATGTAGACCAGAGATTAAATTTGGAATACTTCTAGATAAAGAGACTCTGTTATCAGGAGTTGAAATGAATTCTTCAATTTCATGCTACTCCCTTAGAATTTATTTATGTATGTATGTTTTGAAGGACAGGTTTTGATTTATAAACGTTCCTGTTGCTGCCCATTTCTATATAAATCAGAAGGATCTACCTTATATTGTTGCTGTGTTAGGTGTGCTAAATCTAAATCATAGTGTAGGAAACTGGAATTAAGACATTTTTTTGAATTTTGAGGATTCAAATATACTTAACTTCAATTATCTCAATATTTCAAGAAAAAATATGAATGCTCAGTTTTGTAGTTCAGATATGCTGACTTTGCCATTATTTGTACATAATATTGTGAGGGCTATAATCATTTTAATAAGTTTTGTGATTTGCTGTTGTAGTAGAACACAGATTCAATGAGTCACATTTAGCAGTTTTTGATGGATGCTAATTTTGACTGAATTATTTGAATTACAAATGAAAATATAAAAATTCACAGTGTTCAGAAATGTTTTTGAGGCCAAAGTTAATAAAACAATTTTTGTTACTACTTGAAATGTCAGTCTTTGGCAAACGGCCCTTTTGAATGTCATATTGTTAAATTTTAGGGAAAATTATTTTCAAATAAAATTTGACTGCCCTTTTGCTTGGAATCTTTGTAAGATAGACTTTTACATTTGTCTAAAATCCCATGATAACTTTTATGTTTTATAATGCTAATTTACTTTAGGCTAGAAATAAGAGTACATGTCAAGTTTTTGTGATCTTAGTAATTCCAGAACTTTAAAAAAAATAAACATATGATTGCCTTTTAAAGTATTAAATTTATTTTATTCATCACATCTCAAAAAGGAGTAGTAAACAAAGTTCACGAATAAATTTTCTCTTTGTATTTTCCCACATTAACAGTGTATTTAAGCCTTCAAAAATAGTGAATGACATTGCAGAAGCCTCAAATCATTAAGAAAAGGAACATGAATGCAGGTGTTTAAATTATTTATACTCATAATCGGCCTTT
This sequence comes from Sarcophilus harrisii, assembly GCF_902635505.1. Classification (NCBI taxonomy): domain Eukaryota; kingdom Metazoa; phylum Chordata; class Mammalia; order Dasyuromorphia; family Dasyuridae; genus Sarcophilus; species Sarcophilus harrisii. The sequence continues at coordinate 203,985,654 of NC_045426.1, forward strand.
ATATTCCATAGTCTTGCCAGGTCTCTGTTATTCTAGTGCATAATTGATGGTGTTCAGAAGTGGAAAAGTTAGAAAAGCGGAAATAATGTGACGCCAAAGTGCAGTGAGGCAGTTTGGGTTGTCAGAGACCACGGGGGCTGAGGAATCCATGGCCACAGAAGAAGGAATATTGGCATACTAACTAAGGTTGCATTCCACAACTAACAGGCTTTCTTTTGGTATCTGAGCAAAGTTGTTTTTTGTTTTTTTCCCCCAAGGTAGAGGAGTTATAAAAGATAGATGGAATTAATGTCTCAGCTATTTGAAGACAGATATGACTAAAATTGAAGTGGGACACATAATGATTTTCATATATTTATAAAGCTTGAGAAATAGTTTAATGTAATTCAGGAAACGCTGAATTTTGTGTCAGAGGGTCTGAGTTCAAGTCAGAGTTTTCTATTGGTTACCAGTGTAACTTTGGACAATCTAATCCACACTAATAAGCATTAGTAAAGCAAGATACTGTACTAGACGCTGGGGAAACAATGATAAAAATAAATACCCCTTGCCCTCTAAGGAGCTTATATTTTCTTGTGATGGTGCTAGTGCTGGTATATGTGTGTTTGTGTGAAATATAACATACAAATAGTATTGGTTAAATAGAATACTTCTTTGGGTCTCATTTTTCTATCTGTAGAATGAGGGAGTTGAACTAGGTAGCTTCTAAGGTTCCTTTCCACACTAAATCTAATACACATTATATTTATATATATTTAATATATATGTAACATATATATTATATAAGGCTAATATCCTTATCATGATTTTGATTGAGACCAATTAGTGAATTACAAATATTGAAGCTGTATTTCACCTTTGTAGAACTTAAAAGAAAACATGCAAAGATTTTAAAAAAACAGTGTGTACTCGAAGATTTGGAATTGTATGGAATAGATGAAACATTTGAGTCTGAACAGAACCTAGATGCCTTTAGTGATCAAGCCTTTAGCTTAACAAATAAGAAAACTGAGACCTAAATTGCTAAAACAGCTACCCAAGATTATATGTCTTCTAAGTGGCAAAACCAAGACTGGTATCCGGCCTTTCAACTCTTGTTCCAGTATACTTTCCACTGAACTACATATGCAAATATTGTATGCATAAGTACAGTAATGAAGACTGAGAGATTAAAAACAAAATTGGGAATAGAAAGAAAGGCAAGGATAGGAGACAGAATGAGAATGAAGACTAATGATGGAAAAATAAATGAAAATAAAAGGAAGAAGAACATAAGAATATCGGGGGAAATGAAAAGAGAATTTAAAGATAAAAAAGATAGAAGGAAAAATAGAAGAAAATAAACAACTGAAAAAGGAAAGATAAAGAAGGGAAATTATAAATTCTTTGAAAATAGAATTTTGCTTTTTTCATTGGTGAATTGAGAAAAGGAGAGAAGATATGGGGGGAGAAAAGATTATGAGGAACAGGAGAAAAGAATTAATAGAAAATAAAGAAAAGGAGAAGTGAGATAAGAGAGGGAATAATGGAGAGAAGAGAAAAAGTGACAAGAAAATAAAAAGAGTGAACTTTGGAGAACTGTTGGATTTCCTGCCATAGTACCAGCACCTGGAGCTATACTTTCCCTCCTGCTGGTTCATGACCTTTTCCCTTGCTCCAGTTCCCCAGGTCTCAGGGCTGCATTAGTGGCAGCTGTACTTATATATATCTCACTGTAATAACAGCACAGGGACTCTTTTATGGGATGGGGGAAACACCTGCTTTGTTTAGAAACAAGCAAAGTTAGAGGAAGCATCAATTGTGGTTTGAGCCATTATAATAATGGAATGGAGTAAATCTAAAGCATCTTTGAGATGTATTAGTTGGAAAACAGAATTTTAGGAGAAAAATAAAGCAAAATTTGGGAAACATTACAAATAGTTGATGATTATTCAGCTGTACATTCTATTATGTGAGATGTGAGAAATTAAAATGAATAGATTTGCTCTTTTTTCTTTTTTTAATACAAGATTTTTAAGCACAAGCTTTTATGTGCTTTTAGAATAAGGTATTTTGTCAAAATGGTCAAGTTTGTATGTTAGATCTGGTATAAATATGAGTGTACTTCCTTAAGTGAAATAGCATAATTTTATTTAAGGAAAATACAGGTAATTTTCATATCTTTCCTTTGAAAATAAATATAGTATATTTCTCGTGTGGGATTAACTCTTAATATTTTAATCAAACTTTTTTCCTGAAGAACGTGGTTAATTGTTTGAATGTTACCTATAACATATTAAGCATATAATAATATTTGTTTATTTTTCCTTTCTTTTGGAATAATTGATGATAATGCAAGGCTATTTAACATGGCATAATTTTAGTATTGGATCATAACATCTATTGATCTTTGTGACATATAGGCTATGCTAAGAGTTAGCAAATGCATGAGAAAAAATTATTCCAAATTACAAATTTCTCCCTTTAAATATGATTTCATATTTTTCATCTTGACATATTGTTATATAAGACAGTTTGTAAAATGAAAATTATTAGTTATCTTCATGCAAAATTATTTGAGCTAAATATTGCATTATTTTGATTAATTTGAGTAAAACATTTTGATTTTTAGAAAAATATCCAATGAAAGATTGAAAACAGATTTTCCAATTTGGATGTGAGATTAACTTCCCCTGACTACTTTTTTGCTTCTTTGCTGAAAAGAATATCAAGAGTATGCAGGTATAGTGATTGGTTTTAGTATGTAAAGGCATTTTAAATATTAGTCATTTAAACAAGTTTAGTTGCAACATGCAAAACAATATTTATAAAGTTTACCTCCACAAAAAAGCCTACATCTTTATTGGAGGATCCCATATTTCGATGGATTCCTAAATATAAGGATCTGCTTAATTATACTTTCTCTACAACCTTAAGACAAAGTTTAGGAACATGGATTATTGAGGTGAAAAAAAGCTTAAAGATAGATCATCTAAACAATTTGGGGAGGTAGTGGAATTAGGTCTAGAGTCAGAAAGACTCATCTTCTTGAGTTCAAATCTGGCTTCAGATACTTATACAAGCTCTGTGACCCTAGACAAATCACTTAAACCTATTTGCCTGAGTTTTTCTTCATGAAATGAAATGAACTGGAAAAGGAAATAGCAAATCACTCCTCTATCATTGCAAGAATATCCCAAATTGAGGTCTCAAATGACTAAACAATAGCAGCATAATATTTGTATTTTAAAGATGTAGAAACTGAGACCCAGGGGGACAGGTGACTTGCCTACATTTATACAAGTTGTAGAGCTGGATTTGAACCCAGGTATTCTGATTTTGTCCACTGTATCCCACTATTTCTCATTGTACTATTATGTACCTCAAGTCACAAAGGTAAAAAAAGATAATGTGGGAATCTGCAAATTATATGTGAGATTTTTTTCCCTACTCATGAGTACATAGTTTAAAATTTAAGTGGGAAACAGGGAGAACAGAAATATATTCATTATAGCAGTGTATATAGACAACAAAATTTTTCTAGAATAATGAAACATGGAAGAAAGAGGATATAGGAAATTTGTTCATGGAAAGTTTGTTTTAGATCAAAAATGGTATTTTATATTATTTTTATTTATTTGGATTATTTTTTAAGGACTGTGCCTATTAACCAGTTTCAAAAGGACAGCATTGAGGGTTTTTAATTGGAGAAGTAAATAAAATTAGAGTTCTACTAAGGATGCTTCTAAAGGAAGCATTTAATTTATAAATGGCTTCTGGTACTGTTGATATGGCCTAATTAGTTATGGTACATTGTTTCCTTTTATTCTCCCTGAGTACTGATAATTGTTTTAAGACAAAGTATTGCTTAGCTATGATGCTGAGAATAAATCTATTTCATAAATAGTGTTAATGAATAGGAATCTTTCTTCTCTAGTGAAAACAAATGTTATAGTTTGTGTAAACACCATTGTAGTAATTAAAATGAAAATTCATTAGACTATAAAATATATGACTTAAATAAGGAAACATTATTATATATACATATATATTCATATCTAAAAATGGTGCCTTATGGTGCAAAGAACCAGGGTTAAATGTTCTTTAACGGCTATTGTATTCTAATCCTAAATGATACAGTATCTTGGGAGTGTATGTATGTGTATATGTTGTAAATGACTGCTCACTATTTAGCTAAACCTGTGCTTGCATTACCTCTAAGGAAAAAAGTAGATTGAATGTAGTCATTTACATTCTAAATGGTCCCTCTGTGACAATTCTTCAGGGTGGTAAAATAGCTAATAACTTATTATTATTTCTATGCAGAGAAAAAGAATACTTCATCCACACTCAATGAGAAGAAAGTTGAAAACTCAAATCAATTCATCTGGCTACTTTAATAACCCTGCATCATTAACATTTCTAATATTAATTCCACCGAAGAAAACAAACTGATATAAGAAAAATAAAGGAAATCTCACAAAGATTATGATGACAATAAAAATACAGAGGAGGACACAAGTGTATTTCTCATAGCAAAAACAACTTTATAACATTTAATGAAGTAACTCAAATCCTTAGAGTTTCAGTGATGGTATTATAAAATGTAAACGATAAAGAAAGGAATATCAGCTCTGTTTTTTAAATAAAATTTCTGTTTCAAAAATCAGTCTGTCATACGTCAAAGCATCAATATGCTGGAAGCTGAGAGAAAGGTAATTATTAGATTCTAAGGAGGAAAGCCAAAACCAACTGCTTTTAATTCTTTTTGTTCAGTCTTTCATGAGCTATGCTCACCACAAAAGTTAGAAGAAATATGTTTTTCTAAAATTAAAAGTGAAAATCTCAAACATAGCTTGAAAAATAATACAAAAATATTACATTTAAATGCTTTATTTTGAAAAATAATACAAAAATATTGCATTTAAATAATTTATTTTAAGTTTCTGCTTCTTTGCATTATGCTAAAGTTAGTTGGATGTCAGGGTTAACAATCAGATATGAGATCAAGAACCAAAAGATTGAATGTCCATAACAAAAATAAACTGGCAAATTTATCACATAAGGGTATAATTTTAATATCTCTTACCTATGATAATGTGTCTTTTAAATTAGCTCTTTCACTTTCCTTAAAACTATTAATTTCTGTCGGCAAGTGAAAATATATTTGAATTTCTTTAATCTTGTGCTTTCTAAAATAGATCTAAAGGCAGACAGTTCTTTGTGTAATAATGTCTGCAGTTAATATATAACGTTTTACTTGAGAAACAAATAATCATCCCTCACAGGTATAGGGATAAATAAGATCTTGTCATTAATTTGTTAATTATTTTTCCCTTGTAAAAACATTGACCTGTACTTAGGCCTTTCCTATTGCTTATTTATATATCATTAAGGTTGAATAAGAGCTTAAGTTTGATCCATATTGCTTGTAGTCTAGGAAAAAATACATATAACTACTTTGCATTACAAAAACACACAAAAACCCTAAAATGCTTAAAGTTAAAGACATCAACTTTCTTAGTAATAATCAATAATTTTACTTTAACTTGCATTTGCAGAAGGGAATAAAGTATTCAAATACCATAGTATAAATAATGAAAAGTGCAATTTTTTTATTCTGCAGTTGGGTTTAAAGTGTTTTAGGAATTTAGAGTGATTTTATATTGTAATAGTAACTATTTACTTTTACAGTTAAATACTGGTAAAAGCTGACTGAGTCTGTTACTTCTCCTTGCTACCAAAGACTACTAGATATAAAATAAAAAGAAAATTCACAATTAACATGAATAGGAACTGATGCAGCATCGTAATGGCCTGGGTTTAAATTTTGCTTACACTTGCTGGCTGTGTTATTCTGGTTAAGTCACTTTGACCTTCTCAGTGTTCCAGGAAACTCTCTAAGCAATAAATTCTCTATATCAGTATCTGGGAAACAATAAAGGGGTAGAGGTGGGATAGAATTAGCATTAAGATTTCATTGTTATTGATAGTTAAGTATGTTTTCTCATGGGTAAATAGGTTGAGGTAGTGAATAGATCACTGGACCTAAAGTAAAAAAGTCTCAGTTTCCTGAGTTAAAATCTGACTGCCGACACATACTAGCTTGTATGATCCTGGGCAAGTCATTTAACCATGTTGTCTCTGTTCCTCTTTTGTAAAATGAGCTGGAGAAGGAAATGACAAACCACTCCAGTATTTTTGCCAAGAATGGCAATTGAATGGGGTCACAAAGAGTTTGATACATTTGAAATGACTCTACAAGAGCAAAAATGTATCCTCATGTATGATGAATTTTTCTTTTCATGAGCTAAGTCTATCTTAGAGATGTTTATGATTTAGGGAGAATTGATTTATAGGTCAAGTTTAGGATATAGTGATTGCCTATGCTATGAGTTATGGGTAATTATGTAACATTATAGGATTATAGATTTAGAGATGGAAGAGACTTTATAGATCTTGTAGTTTAGTCGATTCAAATTTTTTTGTTTCCAAGGATTCTCTTTAAACATAAAAAAAAAAAAACACCCTTTTACCAAATTACCACATGACAACAGTATATACATGTATACGTAATTGTAGATTTTTGGTGCTGCAACCATTTGTCTAGTCACATTGGTAAGAGGACTAAAGTTTAAATCTGAATTCTTTGAATCAAATACAGTGATCTTTTTTCAATAATACAGTATCTTTCATGGAATAACACTATTTCTAGAGGGTGGGGGGGTGAAGAGAGGAGGCATATACGTGCATATCAAGAAGTTCCAGCGTCTCACAAATAAGATTTAAAAGACATTTTCCTATGTCTCCAACCTCCAACTGATGAATTTTATGAGTTCAAATTATGAATATCATGATTTTCATCATGAATCATCAAAATCATGAATATGAATATATACTATATATGATAAAGTTTTTTCATTCATATTTAGTCAAAATACAAATATTTGTTTTATTGGGACCTGTGTTATATTTTGAGAGGCAGTTTGAATGTTGGATTTTGAATCAGGGAGATCTGAGTTCAAATTCTGCTTCTGATATTTAATAACTTTGTAATCACAGGATTATTACTTATCCTCTCTGACATCCAGGTAATTCTCATCTAAGTTAGAGATAGTTCTTAATCTACATTGGCATTCCACTGATAAAAGTCACAGATTTGTGATATATTAATGTATCTTAGTTCTACTCAGTAAAGCTGGAAAAAGGTTGTTGAGGCATTAAAATTAACCTGGTACACATAATATAGTATCTAACTAAACTATAACTTTAAAATGAGTGTTTTCTCAGATAAAATATTTGTAATCATTTAAATGAAAAAATTCTCTTGCTGTAGATATTTATTATTATATTTTCTTCAGAAATTTGATGAATGTTTTCAGTCATCGTCTATTAATGTGACCTGCTGTGTTTTCATAAGGGTCACAGAGTACCAAGGGTGACCCTTTGGAGAACATGTATTTAAAAAGTAGGAAATAACAAGTAATCACAAAGTAAATCTACATTGTAATGCTGTCACACATTACAAGAGAGCATTATTCTATCATCTAAAGTACTGTAACATATGTAATATACTTGGAATTAACCTTATAATTTACTTTTAAGCAACCTGCATATTAAAATTCAAGTACTTATTATGTAGCACTGTTGAAAATGTCATTTGCCCTCTGTTTCAGTTTTTAAAAATTTTAATTTTAAGATAATATAAGAATAGGCATTTTTTATGCACATGGGATCATGAATCTTTTTTCCTTGTTTTTGAGAAATTACTCATAGTTATTGACCATTATTTACATTGCACTTACATTCTAGTATTCCATTTCAGTGTAATACTGATTATCAGTGTGATCTTGTTCATTGAAGAGATGATGAATGCAGGATAAGATTGTAACTGTTCTGAAGCATAGGCTAGTTGCTATGGCAATGCCATTTGTTATTGCAAGAAGGCAAATTGCAAAATCCATTTAGTGTGGGCAAAGTGATTTCCTTTAGTCTGCTCAGAGGTCATTTTAGAAATTTCATGTTCTTCTTCTTAGAAAAATTTGGAATTATTTTTTTATTATATTTCATTTATGTTGTTTAGGAATTACAATTAATAAATATTTATTAAGCACCTGCAACATTCAGGATACTACTGTTCCAGAAGAGATTATAAATTTAGATGAGATGAGGCTCCTGCCATCATGGAGTTAACATATATTTGGTGGATGAAGTAGAAATTAAAAAAAAAAAAAAACAACATAGTGAATCATCACAAAATAAGTTCTTCATTGTCTTTGTGAGAACACAAAGAATGAACAAATTCTTGGGGTAAAAAAGGAAAAGAAACAGTATACCATACATAATAGATAGAAAGCTGGCCTGGGAGCCTGGATTCAAATGATGTCTCTGATACATACTGAAAGTGCGACCCTTAGAAAATCAATTAATCTTTCACTGCTCTATCATTATTAATATAGGAGTTCTTATCTCTGTGTATGTGTTAGGAATTTCTGATATACTACAATTGTATATATAGGAAGAGCATAATTTTGCAGAGCTTCATGGACTTTGGCAGATTTAGTTTAATCAGAATAGCTTTTTTAATGCATAATTAAATTTCTTTGGGAGAGTAACAAAAATAAAAATGTAAATTCTTCCCCATACAAGTTCATGGATCTCCCAAAATCTGTTTATGGACTTTTACATAAAAATCCCTGCTCTAAAACTGTAAGTTGTAAGATAAAAGAGTCTCCTGATCTGTAAATTCTCTATGATGTTGAAATCACAGGTGGTTTAGTCCTTATCTCCAGGAAAACAAAGGTTTTTTTTTTCTGTCAAAATAATTTATAGCGTTGACTAAAGTTTATTTTTGGAGGCTGCCAAGCTATGAAAGTAAAAAGTTTACAAAAGTGCTAAGACTGAATTATGAATTATAAATTATTGTGGAGGTAGCCTTTCCTCAGATATCTGCTCATCCATTCATGCAATACAGCACTTTATGAAAAGTTATGCCTATCATTACTTAATGAGCACTTAAGCTTGGTGTGCTCTCAAGATGCTTTGATAGACTGTTAAATTTACAAATGCCCTGAAGCTATAAATTATCATTAAAGATTAGAAAAGGAGACAGAAAAATAAATAAAAAGAAACTGAGACAAAGACAGAGCAGGTAAGAGGGAAAGGGAGAAAGAGAGAGAAAGAGAGAGAGGGAGGGAGGGAGAGAGAGGAAGAAAGGGAGGGAAGAAGGGAGAGAATGAGAATGAATATGAATGCTTAGGCACATATTTCTTATAATTGATTTAACCTTCCTCCTAAATCGGCAGTTGGGCGAGTAGAAGAAAGATTTTTTTACTTAGCATATTTGGTAGCTACTAAATATGCTCTGGAATTTTACTCTCATATGGGGAATTTTGGTCTTGATCTGAGAGAAAATTTAAGGAAAAAAGTTTCATTAGTATCTAATTTAATGATGCAATGAAAATTATTTTAGTTCAATCTGATATGTTATAAGATAAAAGTAATATATTTAACCCTTGATTTTTCAGAATCCGATTCTATTGATTCTAAGTTTATTCTGTTTTTTCTCCATTCCTCTCCCTCTTCCTTCACTCCCTCACTCCCCTCCCCCTCACACTGTTTCTTGGCATCTTCATTGAAGAGTGGCCAAGTGAAATGAAATGAAATTCTCATTTGCTGTTGTTTCTGTTCTGATCAAAGTTTTGGTGACAGAAATGGGATTCAGTGATTTTACAAAGTATTTGTGTGTGTGTGTGTGTGTGTGTGTGTGTGTTTTGATTACACAGATGTTTTATATAAAAATATATCTATAGTTAGGATAGTAATTTATAGCTTCTATAGCAATTTATAGTAATTATGCTTATATTTCTTTTTATTTTTCCTGTTAAATTGTAAACTCCATGAAAGCAGAAGCATTAAGTATAAATCTAACACAATGTCCAACACAGTACTTTATTCGTACTAGATGTTTAATAATATTTTTGAATTGTTGAATTTCTAAACTTTTGTTACAGATATTTCTCATTTTATTTATTTCTTCTTAGATATGCTGAATTTTAAACAGAAAAAATAGTGCAGTTAAGTCTTAAAATATTTTAATATTTTAAAAATCACAAGTACTAAACTTAAAATAATTTTTAGCTTGGAAATTTGTAACAACCCTATGAAATGTAAAATTCCAAGATAAAAGAGTATGAAATAATCTAAGGTATGCTTCGTACAAGGACAAGAAGATCCTGTTCATGTTTCTTTGTATTCCCCCAAAGTATATGACATCACACTTTTTCATTTATAAGTATATAAGATATATTTGTTGCTTTCTTGCCTAACTTTAGAAAGAAATATTGCAAGTAGCAAAGGACATAACATTATTTTCTATACTTCAGTGTTCAACATTGGTGGACCATTGCTTCCAAACCAATGTTAATGTATTGAAAGTTGATTTTGTTTGTGTTTTGGGAATGCTATTTAAATTTTATAATGTAAGAAGTTTAGGGAATGATTTGTTTTACAGATATTTATTTTGTAGACTTAAAGACATTTCATAAACAATTGTCCATTTTTTTTTGTTTTTATACTTGTCTATATGTGTATATATATATCCTTTTTATATATGCAACTCAATATTTAGTCTTTAAGTCAGTACTAGCTAGAGAAATTTGAGCATGTATGGGGACTAATCCAGCTTTATTATTCAAAGCCAGAGCCAAATGCAGTACATTTTTCATATTTTTTCCCCCACTGAATTCATACTATTTCTGATATACTACTGTTGTACAAATGGGAGGAGCATGACTTTGAACAGAAGTGAGAGCTTTATGGACTTTGGCAGATTTAGTCTAATCCTCCAATATTCACTCTTTATTGCCCTCCTTATCTACTCAGTTGTCAAATTCCCTCAGTTCTACCTCCATAGCATTGCTTATATCTGTCCCTTTCTTTTCACTCACATGACTATAGCTGTAGGTCAGATCTTCATCAAATCCTGCCTGGACTATAGCCTCCTAATTGGATTCCCTGCCTCCTTGCTCTAACCAGAAGTGAGAGCCTTTTAGGGCTTCTCTTCCTTTCCCACTTCTTAATTGGGCGGGGGCAGGAGTTGGGACAATCAGAGAAATAGTATTTCACCACAATGAACCTGATTCCTCAGGCCAGGAACTTCTTTCTGGCCCCACAGTGGGGTCTGAAAGCTCCCTTTTAATGTGTCTTCAATATGCCAGACTGGAATCAAGTCCAGTGGAGTCTTCTCCCTTTTCTCATTCATCCTACAGACAGCTGTCACAGTGATATTCTTAAAGTACAGCTGGGAGTTGCCTTTGAGATAAAATGCCAACTTCACTCTAGCATATAAGGACCTTTACAGTCTGGTACTAGCCTATTTTGTCCAAATTTAATTTCACTCCTTTATGTATGCTCCATTTTATTTAGGCCAACCTACTCTGTATCCACCTTATGCAACTTTATCTTCCACACTTCTCTGTGCTTTTGCTCAGCTTACCCTCTTATGCCAGAAATGTTTTTCTTAATCACCTTTAACTCTTGGGATTCCTTGCTCCCTTCAAGACTCAGCTCAGTTTACCCCTTCTTTTTTTATTTTATTTTTATTTATTTTAATTAAATTTTTTTATTATAGCTTTTTATTGACAAAACATATGCATGGGTAATTTTTCAACATTGACCCTTGTAATCATTTCTGTTCCAACTTTTCTCTTCCTTCCCTCTACTCCCTCCCCTAGATGGCAGGAAGTCTCATACATGTTAAACATGTTAAAGTATATCTTAAATACAATATGTGTGTACATATTTATACAGTTCTCTTTTTGCAAAAGAAAAATCAGATTTAGAAAGATAAAAATAATCTGGGAAGAAAAACAAAAATGCAAGCAGTCCACACTCATTTCCCAATGTATTTTCACTGGGTGTAGCTGGTTCTGTTCATCACTGATCAATTGGAACTGAATTGGATCCTCTCATTGCCGATGATAGCCACTTCCATCAGAATTGATCCTCATTATTGTTGTTGAAGTGTATTCAATTTACCCCTTCTAAAAGAATATTTTCTTGATTCCACCAGTAGCTGATGTTTCCTCACAATTATTTTGTATCTACTTATATGCATGTTGTTTTGCCCTAGTTGTAATAAGGGTATATTGCATAGAAGGATATGTTTTGTTTTTTTCTTTGTAACCCTAGTGCCTGGAACACACTAGGCTGTTATTAAATATCTGTTGAGTTGAGTTGAACTAAATTGATATAAGGAAACTTAGGGGAAAGATAAATTTATGTGCAAATAATATAATTTATAGGTAAATGCATTTTTCTTTTCTTTAATTGACATGGATTCTATGATTTGTTTACATAGGCTTAGTGATTAACATAGAAATAATTCTGAGTTTTCTGTGAAATGACAGTCATAGCTACGTAAATGTGAAAAATGTTTAGCAAAAAACATAATTTAGTTTATTAATTATTTGTAGTAAAAATACTGACTGCTGTAGTTATTGGTGAAAGTAAATGAAATTTGTCCAGGATGATTAAGAGATGGTAGAGAATGCTACTTATATTTATTGAGGATTAAAAAAAGAAGGGAAAAATGCCAAACTAGTTGTAAAACTAAATATTAATATTCTTCATAACTATTGGTGAATCTGTGCTACCTCCATTTGTATGGAATATCAAAACCTTGAATTTTGGGGGTAACTTGAGAAAATTTGGTATTAGTAAAGTAGCTTTTACCTTATACTTAAGAAGCAATTTGAGGGTCAGCAAATAGGAACTTTCAGGTGTTTAGTCCTTAGGACAGAATTCTTTTGTATTTCTTACAGTTGACAAATTTGTATGGAGACATGAAATTTTGTTCTATGTTGATATTGTTTTCTGTTGGTAGCATTTATGATTGTGGCCACTTGCAAAGCTTATCTTTAAAGGAATTATGCCATTCCTTCCACTTATTATCCCTTAATACATTCCTGCCTCTCTTCCATAATTGGCCTCCCACTTGCAATGTAAGCTCCAGACCTTTCCTCTTCTAAATTAAATGTCAGCTTCTCAGTACAGACCAGTGTTATTGAAAAAAGCTACCTCTTTCTTTCCACCTAACATAACTTTTCATAGCACCTTGTACTTGTGACATGGACAGACTCTTATTTTCCAGGCAATGGCTAATAAGATTCCCCTTTTTTCCTTTTTGTGGAACAGCATGAGCCACACCAGATAAACTTATTTGGGTGAGTTGCAGTGTGCACTGAAATTTTCATTATGTTATCTTTTTTCCAAAACCTTCTCTTCTTGTAATTTTCCCTCAATCTTTTGATTCTACAGGGCTCTATAGCCTGTCAGATTTTTCACCTCCTCAATGTACTTGACTACTTACTCAATTGAAATTATTTTCTTCAAAGATACCAATGATCTCTTAATTGCTGATTGGTTGCCTTCTTCTCTTGGATACTTAGTCTTTCTATATTACTGAATTTAATGTAAGAGTTTTACCTCTGAAAAATTTTAAATCTGCACACTTTAAAAAAACAACAGAATTTTCTAACTTCTTTAAAACTTTTCTTAGTAGAGTTTTAGGAGATTTTGAACATTTGTTAAATATGTAAAGATGCTGTATCTTCTGATTAGTTTGCAGGAACAAATGATTGACATAAGGGAAGGTGAAAATTTACTAATCATATTTCAATAAAAATTTTTGCATGATTGGTGAATGGGATTGAAAAATCAGCATTATGAATTAGTAAGCACAGTCAGCAATGTGCTTCTTCTATTTGAATCAACATGTCATTTTGAGTTAGCTTTTTCAGCCATGACAACCTGTATTACAAAAAAAATCAAATCAAAATTTTAAAAAAGGAAGCACATTTAATGTTGATAGCCTATCAATAAAAAGGGTTTTTAAAATCATGAATAAAGCAAATGCTATTTCATGTTTTGGTCTAAATTTTCTACTTTTGTTTAAATTTTAGAGTATACATAACTTGTGCAGTAGCTTATAAAAATAAGTAAATATAGATTGAGAGGGAAGGTTCAAAATTGCCTTTACTTAGAAAACTTTGTGATTAAAAAAAAAATTTGGCACTTCCTTGTCTAGAGTAGACTATGGATTAAATTTGACTTGTCTCAGATGTCAATTGATTTGTAAAAGGAAACATTGTATTCTGGTACAGAAATGCTATAATAATATTATTATTCCTATTTTTATAGTGCTTTAAAATTTACGAAGTGCTTTACAAATGTTATCTCATTGACAGGATATTTGAACTCAGGTCTTTCTTGACTTTTGTTCCAATAATCTATTCACTGTATTATTCATTATTTCAGTGTAAATAGCCATTGCAATCCTGTAACATTTTATCTCTGATATCTCTTTCTGTACTCCTTTAGGCAAGTAGATTTTCTCAAATAGAAATATTATAAGGCTCCCTTAATATAATGAGTCTCGGTAATTGTTTTCTCAGTTGTTTTTCTATTGATAGGTAGCCAAATCATAATGCCATATTACAGACATAGAGTGGTCTTGAATTTATTTCTTCTTGCTAAATATCACAGTCCCTTCTAAAATAATGGACAATTCCCTCTTTCCCCCCCCCCCCCCCCCCCAGCTTTTTGGACTCTTAAACTTTGGTGTACTAAAACTGTCAGAAACACTGTACCTACACTGTCATCCCTAAACCTGACATTTCTGAAGATTATGCTAAATGTATTTTCTGACATCTTTCAGTTGATTCAAGCTGAGAAGTATGTCTTATCTTTTGATTTGTCAGTCTACTGGCCTGAAGAATATAGTTATAGTTCTTTATGAATCATATGATGTGTAGAAACTGAATCACTGTTTTCAAGTGCTGTCAATTAGTGTTTAGAAATGAAGGGAAAGCCAATTCTTGAAGATGTCACAAGTTCACATAATGAATATTGTTTAAAATGAATTCTACAGTCAAAGTAACGTTACTACTTACATAATAAAAGATTGAAATAATTCAAGACTCTGTTATCAAATTGGCAATAGAAGATAGTATTTTTTCCCCCATTATTAAAAGGTAACTTGTATGATCCAAGCCATTCATTTTTGGGTTACTTCATTTGTTTCCATTTAGGAAAGATGTTAGATTTCTCGCAGTTTTGAACTTTATTCAATTAAAAATTGTTAAATTATATTTTATTTTACAAATAATATGGATATATTCCCAGATGTTGAATTAAAAAATTAGATATCATCTTGATTTTTCCCTCTCCCACCTACCTCCTAAATAAAATTCTGGTTGGTCAATTTCTTGAAATTGAGCTTGAAATTGGAGGAAAACTCACGATGGAGGGGGGAATTGGTTCATATAGTGCCTTTAATTCTGCTTTTGAGCAAAGGTGAACCACGTTGCTCATTTCTCTAATTCTTTTTTTCTTTGGTTTGTCCTTCTACTCTACTCCCATCTCAGTCTTCTAATTTGGCTTTGGAGCTGATGTCTAGTGAAATTTTTTTAGGGTCAAATGAGGGATTGGGATAGTTGTGGGTGCTTAGAAAGATATCTTTTCCTTTTAGTTTTCTTCCTGAAAAATCTGTATTGCCAGTATAGTTGCTTTTATGTTGATTTCTGACCATGAGAAAAAATACTGTACTCTTGTGTCCAATAAATCCAAGTTAATTTTTTCTACTTCAATGCTTCAATTCAGCCCATTAAAAACTTTAAAATTTAGACTTTGTTAATTGTGCAATAAAAGGTAAACAATAATGACTTAACAACTCTTACATTTTAAGGCCTTTCCTTTCAGATATGATATAGTATTTTGTCTTGTATCTCTCAAATGTTATCACATATTTTTATATATTAAAGTTGTCTGAATGTATGTCTAATTTCTCTTAGTAGATTATGTAAACTTCATGTAGGCAAAGAATGAGTTATGTTTAAAGTTTACATATTACCTAATACCTGGTCTAGTGCTCATTGAAATTATTTTCAGTTGATATTGACTAATTTAATTTCTGTTCTAAGTAAAATAATTTATATATAGTATAGTTTCCTCCATATAGTTTATCCTTTAACTAAAATCAAATAGTGTTTTTCAAAGCCAGATATTTTTAGATTGTATTTTTTTGAGTAATCTATGTTGTCTTGAGTACGAATAATAAATTGATTATGTATACCATGACATACACAATAACAAGGCTAATATTTTGTATTAGAGAAGAACAATGAGCAAATTTGATATTATCCTTGCTTATCCTTTTAGTTATGAAAGGTATATTAGTAAAATGAATTTTTATGACTTCATCAGAATTATTTGGGAAAATGTGATATGTAAAATTCAAATATATGTATTTATTAGTAACAACTAATGAATAATGATCCTTTAATGAAACAATATAATAGCTTATGAAATGAAATATGAATTGTTTAGTATAATAGGTCCTCAATTTAAAATAAAAAGACCTTAATTCAGATTTCAGTTTTTTTCATTCACCATTTTATATTATTTACTATATTTTGATAGTAAAATTACTTTAGTTCTCTGGGCCCCAGTTTCCTCATATATAAAATGAAGGAGTTGAAAAAGATAATCCTAAGGTCTTGGTATGAGCTAACATTAATTTGTCTATTTTTTTCTTGTTGTAAATATTAACTGGCTTTGGTCTTTTGCCATAATGTGTACTAATAACACAATATGTCTAGTTTCTGACCTGTTTAATGTAACCTATAGTTTGTGGCATAACTAGAAAAAAATCTACTGAAGAAATGTTCTATAGTGCACTCAAGCTGATTGCATTTCAAGGAAAGTGAGGTTTCTGATG
Organism: Sarcophilus harrisii; assembly: GCF_902635505.1. Lineage (NCBI taxonomy): Eukaryota > Metazoa > Chordata > Mammalia > Dasyuromorphia > Dasyuridae > Sarcophilus > Sarcophilus harrisii. Next base: position 204,002,413 of record NC_045426.1, read on the forward strand.
ATGGACTCGAATAGTGGTTAGTCAGATTTCAACTAAGTGTAGCCTTTTGAATCCAAAGAGTATTTTTTTCTTTTGGGTATTTTCTTTAGAAACCTGAGAGGAAAGGATGCATAATGGGATCCCATACTTGTGCATTTCAGCAAAGATCTAATCTTTTTGAATTCATTGCTTGTGAGTTATTATTTCTAATCATACGCTTGATTGACTCCAGCTAAATGACTGCCTGACTGAAAGGCAGGGGTGTTAAATCTAAAACTGTAAGTATGTATTTTAACTGAAAATAGGGATCATCATGGAATGCCTTCTCAATCAGTGGTGCCTGACACCCCTCTGAATATATTTTTAAATACAAATTCCATCGCATCCTTATGTAGGAACAGAGCATCACAGAGCATGATTGAGCTCTGAGGGAGAAGATTGAAACCCTGGAGGGAATATCAAAATGATAAAACTGAGCCTTCAATGGTGCCACGATGAGTATGGTTAGCATGCCACTTTACTCTGACAAGCCAGTTAGGTGCCCCTTAAAACTCCTTGCTGAGATTACCTTGTCATTTTGAAGACTTAAAAAAAGGAAAAAAAGTTAGTAGAAGAATTATTATTTAGAAAGATGATTCGGACACTTCTATATGGTTTTTATATTAAAAGCCAACAGACATAGATATCCAACAGCAATAAATTGAGGAACCTAAATATCTTATTTGTTTTTATTCAAAATAAAACACATTAAAAATCAGATATAACTACAATAAGAAAGCAGCCATAAATTGTATTGTTCTTTTACATAATGTATTTTTGCCAAATACTTCACTTTTGCTTAATTACTTATATGTATTCTTTTTATCAAATTCCCTAATAAGGTATTTGTGTTTAATGGAAATAATCGATTGATCATCATTAGTCATCTTCAGATACTTCTTTCTGAATTTTTTTTTGATAAACAACATTATTATAGACCCAATATATGCCCAATTCCCTTATGTATATATGATAGACTGAAATTAGTTGATAGAAATCACTACTAGTTATATACCGATATTCAGTAATCAAGTAAGTGCTATATTCACAATAAAGGCTATACTTCAAAATGAATTGAATGAAAAATATTCTGATAGAATGCATGAACCTTGACGTATCCTTGAAGGCAAGGATTGTTTCATTTTTGGTTTTGTATCCCCAGAGCTAAGAAAGGGTCAGGTTCATAGTAGTATTTAATGAATATTTGTTGATTGAGGGATTGATTGAACATAATGATTTTCCTACTTGACAAAAAAAGTTCTTCCAGACAGTGATGGTTGACTATGTTACTAGACTGTTTTCTCAGCATAATTTAAATGAAATTAAAAATTGGTTATCATAAAAATAGTTGTATATTTTTGGTGCAAGTAGGTGCCCCACTCACTGTAATGGGAACTTCCATTAAGGAAATTCCTTTTACCAAAAGAAATCATTAACTGTGGTAAAGACAGAATCTTGAACCTGGATCTTCCTGCTTCCAACAGTAGCTCTTTTTTATCCATCTAGGATAAGATACTAGTCAGTATTATATCTTAATAACATACGTGGAATTTGAAATGTTTTAAAATTTATGGATTGTTGATTTAGTTTTTAAAAATGTAAAAAAAGAACTTTTTTCATAATTAAAACTAAACTTTAAAATGATTGGTTTAAGCATCAAATTCTGTCTCAGACCTAGAAGTAACTGTACTGGATTCAACTGAAACTTGGGGCATTGATCCATTGTGAAGATTTATTCATGATAAATTGGGAAGAAATGAGAGAGACAGAGAGAGAGAGAGAGAGAGAGAGAGAGAGAGAGAGAGAGAGAGAGAGAGAGAGAGAGAGAGAGAGAGAGAGAGAGAGAACGAACATGCTGATTGCCAAATGTATGAAAGCTTAATGTTAATCATTTTATAAATGTTATTTGATGGTGAACAAGGACAGGTGCTAGGATAGCTATGAGTTCTCTAGGGATCAAAAGGTTAGACAAACTGCTCCTAGAATTTATACAGGGTAGTGATTTTCATGTCAGTTTAATTATCCTTATATTTTATGAGATAGTCAATCAAGTTGTGTAGAAATATTACAGAATTGGAAGATCTTATAGCTTTAAGGGTAAAGTTATGATTTAGTTTGTTTGGTAATCATTCCTTTTGAGATAGTCTTTGTGGAGATTCTATGCACTTAGAACTACAGGGCTTCCTTAGTGCCAGAATGAGATTTAATCAAGCCATTTATAATCCAGTGAGGAAATGCCTTTATGTTCCTATGAATTTACTTGATAATTTAGTAATCTCTGCTTGGGGTCTTTACTTTGATTTTTAATATAGCACTTCAACTTTTCATATGTTTTAAGATGTTTAAATAGTTATAAATTGATTGAAATTATTTAATTTAGTCTACAGCCTTAGACATATCAACTACAAAGAAAATTACTGGATTAAAAAACCAAGCACAAAATATCATGTTGTGCCATCCAGTCATAGATTTAAAAAGAAATAAAAAATCTCCAATCTTTGTCTTTCTAGCGAACTGAAAATAACTCAAGTTAAAAGCAAGAAGAAAAATAATTTTAACATGATCTCAAAAAAACATCACCAACCAGTCCACAAAAAACCAAACTAAATCATCTGGTTTGTTACTTTTATTAAGCATTTGACATTTTATTTCTTTTAGAATGATACATTTGGAAATGAATAAATAACAAATAAAATAGGATTTTAAATTATGTTGCAGGTTAATAAAATGTTAGAATTTCTAAATTCTAAAATATTTAATTTTTCCACTGTAGAAGAAGATTATTAAATTCAAGTAGTTTTAAAGACATTGTGGATGATATCTGTGTTTGTATTAGTTGAGATTTGAAGACAATTAAATGTAGATTATTTTTTCTTTTTGCAAAAGGCTGAACCCATCAGAAATGATATATGGGGTAATTTGTACACATATTTCTTTTTTATCTGCATAATACTGAAAGGTTCTTCCCTTTAGCCTTTATTCTTCTAAGATGACTGTGGGATGATTATTCATTATTTTAATCTAATTTAATTTAATAATTAACACTAATAATTAATTTAATTAAAATTATTCATTTTACATAAAATTTTTATCATCCCTGCTCTGATAGCACTGCCTTAAGAAGTTTTCTATAATAACAGATTGGAATATCAGAATTTATGCTTCTATGGAAAGCAGCTCTATACTCTTGTGCTGCATCTCTATTTTGTACTGCTCTCATGCTTTCTTCATCTGTGTAAACTTTAAAATAAGCTATTTCATGAATAATTTTTCAATTATATGTGCTATTAAATTGCCCACACAATTGCAAAATATGAATTTCACAATACCACTTGTATTATAATATCAATTGTCCATAATACAAAATTTGAACTAGCATCACAGTTCCATCATATTTAACAATTTCTGGATCTTTAAACAAAACTCAATGAAACAAACTGCTATATCAACCTAGTAAAAAAAGTTTTAAAACTATCTTGGGATATGCAGATATGTTTGTTCTAATAAAAATAGGCTATGCCATGGTCATTGGCTTGAAAGGACATCTTTTAATTTTAGCATTACTGCCAGAATTAATATTCTTCAAGTACTCATATATTTTACTGATACTTCACATTATTTTGTAAGTTGTATAATTTCATTAAAGAAAAAATATTCTCATAACAAATAAAGTAGTAATTTGAATCCATATTCATCAATGAATTTTAACTCTTACGTTATTGGAGACAATAAAAGAAATAAAGTTACAGTGTATTACTCATTTTTAGAAAATTGTAATGTACATGATTACAAAACAGAATTATATATCTTACAGAGATAACCTACTATAGCTGGATGTGTTAATGCTTTCCCTAATAATAAAAGCAAAATGCTTTTGCAAATCTGGAGTCTTTTATAATTCAGCTTTTCTCTTCTTTTTTCTCCTGACAATATAACAATAATAGCTACTCCCACCATTATAGGGACTGAATTTTTTTTAAAAAGATAAACTTAGAAAAAGTTTACTGGTCTGTTCATTGAGGCTTCATGGCCTCATTCTCCTGCAGCATTCCAACTTTATGGACCATTAGTAAATTTGTTATATGGCTAGCTATGGAAGCATTATTTGTTTACTGAATTTTTTTAAAGATCAGGTTCAACAATGCAATCTCATACTTGCTATTTAATTTTGATAATATGCTTGATGATAATGGGTCAATAGGTCCAATGGATTAGTTAATTTCATTATGTGCCACAGATAACAATAACTCTAGTATATTTTTTTTGGTAAATCTGAGTTCTTAAAATTTTGTGAAAGTGTGTGAATTTAGTGACACATAACCAGGATTTCTACAGGAAACATAAATACATGTTCTATTAAGAGTAGGAAAGGCCAATTTTATATGTAAAAGGAGCAGTATTTTTATGTATATGTATGTCTCTGTCTGAAATTAGAAATGCTAAAATGTTTACAAGAAGAAAAATTTTCTTCATATTTTATTTTTAAATTTATATTTTATTTTTATTTTCCTATTTTATTTTTAGAAGAAAATTTTAATAGTTATTGAAGTAGGTGCCCCTTCTTCTAAGCCCCAAAGCAAAACTCAATTTAAAAGTCAAGGCTAAACTCATTAAAGACATGAAGGTTAAATATTTGATAATTTGCTTTTATAGAATTTTTCAAAATCATATTTTGCTTGGTTAATTTAAAGTAGAAGTAGAGAATGTACCAGAAGAAAATTTAATCTAGAGTGGATATAATTTTCAACAGCAGCCATTTTATCTGTTTATGAATCAGTGTAAGAAGCAATTTTTGAAAATGGAGATTTTGCTGTTTTCCTTAAAACCTGGTTTTATCTATTTGATTTACATGTCACTGTTGCTATGTGGGTGCTTTTGGCATGAAACCTAGAGTTATGAAACTGAGTTGGCAAGTAGCTAATACTGGGTAAATGCTAGGTAGAACTTTATGTGGCATTTCACGCAAGGTTTTGTGTCTGTCACTGCCCCGCTTTCATGCTTCTTTGAGTATGGAAATTATTTGAGACAGAATATCACTGGGAATGGACAAACAGATAAGTGCTCAGCTCTTGTGACTATATTGCATCATCACAAGTATCTCTATAAAGCTGATATTTTTGGCATGCAATGTGCAGAGGGAATAAAAGTGAGAGAACAAGATTGAAAGCTGCATTTCCAGAATATTCTTTACTCATTCTAAGGCTTTTTCTGAATTCCCTCTTTGGAACCATTTCTACCTCCAAATTCTAGTAGAATATGATCAAGACTTCTATAATGCAGAATAGGAGAACAATAAAAATGTGAAATAATGTGGAAAGTAGATTTTTTGGTTGTTTTTCTTGTTCTTAAACTTTGTATAGAAACATTATATACATTGACTTAGTTTATAATGTATTCAAGTTTTTTTTATTTTTAATCAGATGGCAACTATTCTCCAAAAGGGGGACGAAAAAAAGCATGAAAGAGGAGATAAGAGGCACATGATAAGTTAGTTAAGGACACAAAGAATGCATAAAAAATTTAAAACTAGATTGATCAGCCTAAAATAATTCACTCTACCACAGGCTATAGTCTAATTTTTGTTGAAGTCTTAACAGTTCACCAAGAGAACTGTTCTTTTGCAGAGGTGTGTGTGTGTGTATGTGTGTGTGTGTGTATGTTTTGACATTCCTATGATATGTATTTTTTTGACTTGCCACACAGTCTGCTGCCTTTGGAATCCTCACTAGAAGAACATGTTAACTTCATGTTCAATATTTCTTTGTAAATAATACTCCCATGATATGCCTGAAAATTCCTGAATATTATAATAATTTTAATAGAAATGGAAAACTCTGATTTCTTTATAGATACATAAAGAATTGTAATTTCTCTGTGACCTGAAAAACTCTTCAAGTCACTGTTCTGGTATTTTGAAAGAATGAAGGTCTACTATAGTGCTCTGTGTTTCTTTGAATACTTTGCTGTCTATTTTAAGATTGGAAATAATAGAATAGAATTTATCTCTGTGTTGTGTAAGGTAGGATTTTTTATTCTCCCTCTTTCCCCTTTTCATTCAAATGGACAGTATTATCTATCTTTCCTTCTTAAATGGGAAGTGATCTTGTTGATGAATAAAATTAAAGGATAATACAGTTTTTCATTTATTCAGATTCTTCTATCTTTTGGTGTTATCCTTTTGAAAATATTAGATTGAATTTGTTATCATCACCTTTCAAGAGGCATAATTTAGTCCTGGAATTTTTTATCATTTATTGGTGGGGGCACGCTATGGTTGGAGTAGGGAACAACTGTCCCAGTAGAGGGAAAAAGAGTAAGGTATATTGCAAAAATGCTATGCTTGAGAATCTTATGACTTGGAGTAAATCAGAGAAAGGATGATATATTGATTAATTCGAAGAAGCCAACTGTTACTGAATGGCTATTAGATATTTTTTCCAAAGAGAATATCTGGAGGTCTGATTCATACCCTAGGGTGATTTTATTTTATTTTTCTGAATATCACAGTATCTGCTCTGGCTGTGTTTTGAGTACTGTTTCACTTGGAAATTATTTTTTATAATTTTCACTTGAATCTATTACATCTGCCACTAATATAATAACTAAGAGAGACAGATCAAAAGAGGTACAGCCCCAGGAAGATGGAAGTAGGGCAATTTTAGTTGGCATGAAATACAATTTTAATTACTAGTTTTACACATAATTTTAATCATGGTCCTTTTTAGTCTTTGGTTAAATTAATGTAAATTGTTGACATTGAATTTTTTGTTTTTTCCTTTGTGTGATATTGAATTCTGGAAGATTCATTATGCAGTTTTTAAATGTGAACAAAAATTCAGTTTTCCGATGAGGATGACAGTGTAATAGAAAGTTCTACTGGCATCATCTCATATAATTTTAATTGATTTCATTGGTTTTCATATACTTTTACTCATTTTCTTTAAGACTATTTGTTGAAAACATTTATTTTTATTCTTTTCAAATGACCATAATAACATATGAAAAGGGGTGGGATATAAAAATATACTCACCAAAAGAAGTAACATTCATCCAGTTCATGACTAAGTGTGGAAAGAATAAGGATGTCTATAGTGCTGTTCAGTTATAGTAATTTTGTTTTTCTAATGGAAAAATAAAAATAATAAAATCACAACTCTTCCTGTTTCCACCTTTTCTTGTCAAATTGACATGTACATATCCTCCTAGCTCCTTTTACTGATATGAAAATTTCCTTTTAAAAGGAAAGACTAACCTGAGGAATGGACCATTTCTGTGATGGTCATTAGTGCCATTAAGGATCAAGGATAAAATGTTTTTGAACTGTTCGACTCTTTTGCTACATGGTGGAAAATGAGGTCTGGCTTTGACTGTGTCTTGCACAGTAGGGAGGTAACACATAACCCTGATTTCACATTCATTTCCTTGCCCCTAATCTCAGCCGAATTACACTGTCCCCTTGAAAAACAAGCAGCTGGCTGACCCAACATCAATGTTACTCGACAACTAATGCCTTCTAGAGGGAATATTTTGTCTCTGGTCCTTTTGACCCTTTTGATCACTATGCTATGGAGAAACAATTTAATTTGATAGACAAATCAAAGAATACATGCACATACAAAGGTATATTCTATGGGACTCCAGCTAGACACTGTGCTGTTTCAGTATATGTCTGCAAGATGGGAAAATTCGAATTTTGTAAAAAGTAATTCTGTGCTGAATGGAGAATGAGGTGTATAACATTTAAAATTACATTGGGGCTTTTGGATTGTATCTTGAATCTCTGATATCAATTGTTTTTCCTTGGATTTTGTCAACTCCTCTTATCCAGGATCTAAAGAAGAAACAACACAAGAAGTAGTCTGCAGGTGGTTTTCAGTAATAACCACCAATTACAGGTTTGTTGAATGTTAAGCACGACTTAAGTTAGTCATTTGATTTTTAGACTTTAAGTTCATTTTACATGTATATTCATCATAGATATAGCTTATACTTAAATGCTAACATGAATGATGTGTTATATTATGTTATATTAAGTGAGGAAATGTATCCCATCAGTTTAGAACATGTTATAGGGCTTTGCTCTTAGACTACTATGTTATAGAACAACCCCCCCCCCCCCAACAATAGACTTTGTAAGCACAGATGTATGATTTATCTTTGTATGCCTTATAGGTATATCATTTTTTCAGGGTGGGCTTGGGAGAAGATAGAGTAATAGAAGATATGGATAAATAGGAAATCTGCTTCAGATATTTCCTATTCACATCATTTTATTTCTGGTTAGTAAAGTGATATTCTTTCTGATAGAAATTTTTTCTGTTTGTCTTGTTTCCTATCCCAATCATACAAAAAATTGATTAGAAGGGTAATAGTCCAATTCAGAACTAGAACCTTTGAATTTTTAATAGAAAAAAAAAGAAATTCTTATACAAAATCTGATATTTTTTCTTTTCAGATGACAATAGTTAGACTGTGAGGTGACAGTGTTTTTTTCAGCTTCAGCAGTATAGTTTAATGATATCTGAATTCCTTGAATTTCAGAGAGTAAAAATAAAACAAAACATTAGCATGTCCAAAACAATATTTTAGGAAACTAGTTGACTAGAATGAGAAAATACTTTTTCCTTAAAATATTTTTTTGCTCATCAAGTGTTAATTGTAAATTTTTGGGTCAGAAGACTGAAAAAAACTCATAACTCTAAAGACACAGTGTTTATATATACTTATCAGAGCTTTCTTGGGTTAAACTCTTTAACTTAGACAGTCCATTATTTAATCATTTTATTTGTATTTTTGTGATTTATTTGACTTTGGGGAAAGTCTTATAACCTGTTTTCAATAGCATTATAATCTGTATATATCCTTAGTAGCTTTCTGGTTAAGAAACATAAGAATTTAGATTTGGGGCTAGAAGAAACTTATTTTTCCCTTCAAGGCAAAAAGCCCCATAATAATTATTATTGGGTATCTATTATCAATAAGAAGTTATAGTCTAAACTTTTCTGTTTTGATAATTATAAATTTAGGTGAAAGTCAAATATTATTTTAGGCAATAAAATCATAAATTTAGGAATAGGAGAATCTAAGGAGGTCATTTAGTCTAACCATCAGACGACAGATGAGGAAATTTGAGACAACATAGGAACTACATAGCAGATTGATATTTAAATTCAGGTTTTCTGGCTCTGAATTGAGTACTTTTTTCATATACCACCTATTTGCTTAATAAAGGATAAGCTTTAAAAAAAAGGTGCAAGGAACACTGAAATAATCTTTCTTAACAGACCATATCATTTTGGAAAGCTGAAAATCAGGTATATTGGAAGAGAAATATTAGGACATTTTCTAATGTCAGCTTACTCTTACAATGTCCACATAAGGTAGAAAATGGTAGCTGTCTGAATATTATAATTGCATAATCAGTAGCATATATTCGTGTTTATGGATGAACGTTAAGGTCAATGTATAAACTAGAGTATATAGTTCCAAAACATGGGGGAAATAACTATGGTCAACTATTGCCTTAACTTGAGTCTCTCCAGAAGCCATGGTTTTATTCATATGGTTTATACACTAAAGTATATTATAAAAGATTAGACCTCAGTAGACCATATTCACAAGGTGCTGTTTCCAAAGAAATTTCTCATCTGGTGGTTAGCCCTCTACTGGAGAGATTGTAGAAAGGGCCAAGGTTGTAATTTGTGTGCTCATGCTCTGAAGGAAAGGGTAAGACTATTTTAGAAGTTAAGGAACACCCAACTTTAGTTAGTTCTTTATTTTTTAATTATTTTTAAAGATCTAAAATTTCCTCCAATTTTCCAAGTTTTGTTTTTCAGTAGTCTTATTTTTTCCCAAATATAATAAGATAGTCTTCAATATTCATTTTTGTAAAACTTTGTGTTCCTAATTTTTCTCCCCCCCACCCCATTCTTTGACTCTCCCTCCCCAAGAGAGCTAGCAATCTAATGTAGGCTAAATATGTGCGATTCTAAAAGATCTAAACTTAACAAACACCAAATAAAACGGGCATTTCCTTATGTAGTATATCCAAAGAACTTGATTATATATGAAACTATAGATTTCTATTATTCATACTTTGCTCTTTTCTCAAAAACAAAATAAATTCAGTATGTAAGTTTCAAAACTGTCTTACATTTATTCAGTTCTTTTTGCCTTCATTCTATTGTCTTTTATGCATTTATATTCTTTACTTTGCATCATAGCTAAAGAGTTTCTCCTTTTTTTCTTTTCTGTGGTGATTGTAGCTTAGCTATGCTTATCAAGTTGTATGATTTGGAAAGAGTTAATTCTACATTTTCCTGTTGTTTAAAATGCTAATAATGCTAAAGGAAAAAAAAGCTAGTGAAAGCTGAGAACTTAAAAAAAAAAAAAACGTTATTGCAGATGAGGTTTTTTGTACTATGGTGCTGCTAGATTTTTTTTTTTTTTTTTGGGGGGGGGTTGAGATACTTCCAAGAAGGCAAATGTAGTTGTTATCATTTTTTGGACTATATGGAATGCCGGGATTAGGATAGGTGGAGAATGGTGAAGTGTCAGTTATGCATTGAATTGAACATGAAGTCTATGCCTTCTTCTGTGTTAGCTCTTTCTTATCTGTGTTTTTGATGTCCTTCTAACCCTGAATTCACCTTTACTGATATTACATAAGGAAAAGGGGTTTATTGAAAAAGGAATGAAACTTCATCCTCTGGGGAACTAGCTTACTCAGTGCCAAGAGAAGAAGATATTAGAAATGCTTCCCCTTCCCCCTCCTCCCTTTCTCCTCTTGTTACCCCCACCCTCTTCCCAATCACCAGCTTTAAAAGGAAAGAGAGCCTGTTAGTATGTACATTTATAAGCCAAAAAGGGGGTCAGGGAGAATAGGGGAAAGAAAGGTTCTTTAAGAACAATACATTCTCTGTGGTGTTCTAAATACTGTGTAACATCTATTCTAAGTTAAAATTGAAACTCAAAACCTCCTGAAATATTTGTGGATAAACAGACCAGACCCTCTTTTGCACCCCAAAAGGAAAAGATGCTGGCAGTATGCCATCTGGAAATTTTGTGTTGAGACTTGAAGCTTGCATGGGAGGGGAGGGGAAGAAGAGAACCGTCAAATTGGCAACATGATCTACCGTTCATAGGCAAAAAGTAAGCTTCAGGTCTGACTTCTTTTGGCTTGGGTGTATTTCTTCTTCAAGAATTTGCTTAGTTACCACGACTTATAAGTAATAAAACTACAATTTTCTGCTGAATTATTATATTTAAGCAGGAGAATTATATTATTATTATTGACTAAAATTCTATTGTGATTGTGTTTACTTCCTAGAGAGTGACTTCGTTCTCAAACATCCCAAGTTACAGTGAATTGACCCTCTTTTTTTGAGTCTTTCTTTTATAATATACACAAGAGGATTTAACAGGGGAGAAGAGGAGGACTATGAACACAAAAACCACATCCTGACAGCTGCCTCGAGTTAGCTCCATTCTTTCCCTTAGCTTCTAAATCTTAGAGTAGTTCTTAATTTGTCACACATGGCTCTTCTCCCAGTGGAGTTGTTGTCCATTTCCTTGCTGCCTTTATTTGATCCAAAGCAAATAGTCAATGAAGAATAAACCAATGTATGTAACAGTCATAAGTCTGTTAGATTTCAGGTGTTTTAAAGAAAAAGAAGAAAACACTTTATTTGTAAGCTAAGAAGTGACAAAGAAGATCTGAGCAAATTTTAAAATTCCACATTGATTGAAGTAAGGTCATAATTTTATGGTGAGTTTAAGATCATAAGGCCATAGATTAGCACCAGAAGGGACTTTAGAGAACATCTAGTATAGCTTCTTAATCTGAGGATCGGAGAGTTTAAATTCATTTATTCAAAAAGGTTTTTGTTAAATATTTATTATATTTACACTTGGTGCCTAGATGCTAGAGGTGCAAACACAAAAATAAGTTTCTGGCCTTAAAGAGCTTATATTTTTTTGGGGCAGATTAGCAAATTATTAGTAAAATTTACCCCCTCCACACACACACATTCACAAGGGTATTCAGTTGGTGGGGAATCTAGCAACCAATGATATCAGGGAAAAGCCTCATATAGAAGGTAGCCCTTGAACCTTGGAGAGAAGCTACAATTTTGAGAGATAGAGGCATGAGAAGGAAAAAATGGGACAGTTTGTACAAAAGCATGGAAGTGGAAAATTGAAAATTAAATAGGGGGAACATCAAGGAAGCCAGTTGGGCTGGGTTATAGTATGAAGGTATAGTAAGTGCAAAAATAGATACAGATCATAAAGTTTTAAATAACAGAGGAATTTGGTTTCTAATCTAAAAGTATTAAGATACTCCTTTAAGTTTCTTAAGAGCGGGGAATGAACCTATGCTTGAGAAATAACACTTTGGCAGTTATGTGAAGGATTGGTGAGGGGAGAGATTATGTGAGAAGCACAATTGGGAATTATTGTAATCGTCCAAGTTAGACATGATGAGGGTTTGAAGCAGGGTTATTTTATAGGTAGAGAGGGAAGGAAATGGATATATGGAAGACAAAATGGATAAGACTTGGTAACTGATTGGATATGGCTGATGAAATAGAAGAAAGAATCAAGAATGATTCGGAGGAAGATCTTGGGTGACTGCATAGTGGTATCCTTGATGAGAAAGATTGGTTTTTGGGGAAGAGGTAGCTGAGTTGTATTTTGGACATATTAAATTGGAGATTTTTATTTGAGATATTACATTGTAAAATGAGCAATGGTGACATAGCATTGAATCTGAAGACTGGGATTAGTAGTTGATTCTTAAAAATAAAATTTTTGCATTTCCTTTAGACTAGAATTTTACAGAGTTAGAATGTCAGTCAGAGAAAAAAAAAGGTGAACAGGTAATATTTTAAAACACTAAACTTTTATAATACTTTACTAATAACATGTAGATTCTTTTGTATAAAAATCTTGGTTATTAATTTAGTGGTAATTGGCAGGATACAGGGGAAGGGAGATTAATGGAAGAATCAAAATAAGAATTGAATGGCTTAAGTTTCTATTGATAAATGTAAGTAATTTGAAAGAAGACTTGCCAATGTGAGAGTAGTTTGCTCTTATCTTTTAGGGAATGTGAGCTATCTCCCAAAATTGTATGTTACAAGAATATTAAACTTTTGAAATTCATTATTTCACCTGCTGTCCAAAGCCTGACTTTTATAAAATTTTTACTTTTTATTGTATCCTCATTAAGTACCATTTATTCTTGAGGGCAGGGACTATGCCTTTTCCAAATTATATCACTCCCAGGGCCTAATACACTGTTTCACACATTGTAGTTGCTTAAGGAACTTATTAATAAGTGTATATAACCCCGGCTCATGGTAATTGAACATAATTTGCTATTGAGACATTATGGAGCTATCTAGCTGTCTTTCATCTGTCTAATCTATCATTTTTCTGTCATCTATCTACCTACCTATCTAAATATGTATATAGAAATTTGCCTATGAATGCATTTAAGAAAACAGAAACACATCAAGACTTTAAAGTAAAGATAAATCACAGCATATAATAGAATATAGTAAGTACCATTGATCTGGTAAGATATCGAATAAATGTAGATGTGAATATGTGTTATGAATTTGGAACTACTTTGGAAATAGAAAAGTACCAAACTCAATTTGCTCCAGTACTCTAATGGATCTGTTGTCTCAATGGTGTGTGCATTCTTTCCTCCATAATTATTATTGTCCCTATCTTCCCTTTTGTGTGACTTTTGGCCATTTTTTCTGCTCATTCTTATGGGCCCTCTTATAAATTTGCAGTTAGACAAGGTTTTATCAGGGTGAATGTTGAAAACTATCTTTGTATGTATTTTATTTAAAAAATTGCTGTTAGGGGCCTTCCTCAGTTCTCTTGATATTTTAGGGATAGCAATGGGACATATGGGCTGTCCATTGGCTATTCCTCTATTTCATCATGTAGCCAGCTCATTTTCCTCAAATAAACATCTGAAATGACATTCTGCATTATATTTCTCTATATTCCTCATTTGTACTGTTTCAGTGTGTTCATACCTACCAAATAATCTCTCCCTTTTCCTCTGTATGATAACTCATTTTACCATCGTTGGAGAAACCCTAATGCTTTATGTTTTAGAGCCATATAACTATTCTGGTAGCATGTGAGTATTAAAGAGAGGAGCCAGAAAAAGACTTGGTATTCCTAAAATAGCTTTTCAGTTTCTCAAAGTCACTCTCCTCTGTTTGATTTTGAGTTCAAACCAAAGGTAGAATGGCACTGTAAAAAGAGTGCTTAATTTGGAGTATTGAACTTGGCATTATCAGACAGGAGGATGGAAGTTAAAGGCATCATAGTGTAATAGATAGACGACTAGGTTTGGGATCAGGAAAATGACCAAAAATCCATGAGACTTTGGCAATTCACTCAACTTTTCTGGTCTTATTTACTTCATCATACAGTGTAGGAGTTGGAATCACCTTTGCTGCTCTGTATTTACCATTCTTGTCCTATGACCTGAGTTCAGATCCTAGGTCTGCCAGTTAATATCTGTGTGAACTTAAGGAAATTATAAAAACTCTCTGAACCCAGTTTCTACACCTTTGAAATGAAAGTTGAACTACATGGCCTATAATAGCCTTCCCAACTCAAGAAATATAAATTTTCAATCCATTTGCAATCATTGTCCAACATATTTATTCTGAAAGAAAGGTTCTATAGTTTTCTATTCAGTTGTAAACCTGGACAATAGGCATTGTTTCGTTAAATTGATTTTTAAAAATATCTTTCCTTTCTGCTGCTCCTGTTTCATTTGTTTGTGGCAATTTATTGAAAACTTTAATCATTTCAAATACTAATTCCATTCTTTTTACTGATTGCTACACTGTTGAAATACAATCAGAATCAGGTGTTGAAAATTACTAAAATAGCTAATATTTTATAGCAAGTATTATTTGCCAGGCACTGTTGTAAGTGATTTACATTTGATCCTTGCAATGACCCTGGGAGGCAGTACTTACTATTATCCCAATTTTATAAATGAGAAAATTAGAGACTTGCTCAGGGTCACACAGCTAGTAAGTGTCGGAGACTGGATTTGAACTCAGGTCTTCCTAACTCCAGGCTCAGTGTTTTAATTGCGGTTGATGAGTGTTGAGACAACTTTACAAAAATAAATTCCAGGAACTGTACTTGGAATAAGACTTTTTAAGAATATTAAGGAATGTTCCTATGAAAGAGGGTTTATACTTGATCCTTTTTGATCCTAGATAGAAAATAAGAACTAATGGGTTAAAAGGGTGAAGAAACAGAATTACTCTTCATATTAGGAAAAAATGTAATGGAGTACTTTGGTCTCTCACTGGGGTGCTTCAGGCTTAGACTGGTAAACCATTTTTTGGAGATGTTAGAGAGGGGATTTACATTCATTGAATATATGGTCTTAGAGGTTGTTTCCAATTCTAAAGTTCTGTGACAGTATTTAATGAAGTCATTGATGAATACATTAAAATAGGGCAGAATATAGAAAAACTCAGTAAGTAGTAGCACAGACCATTTTCTCTCATAACTATCCTAGTCTGTTAATTTCAAATAATAATAATGATAATGACAATCATCATCATCAGAATCTGGAAAGACCTGGGGTCAAATCTTTCTCCTAATGTATAAGGGATGTATGACCATGACCAATGTCGTAGGTACTGTCAGACTGTTAAGATGTAGAGAAATTTCTGATTGTATAGGTGGAGGGAGATTGTCCTTGGAAGCATCCTGCACAGATGGAATCAAAAGTTCATTAAAAAATATAGTTCTTATCTTAAAAATTTGTTTTTAAAATCCTATGAAACTCCTAGGATAAGTTGCTATCTATTATTCTTTTATATTTGATGTTCTGCAGTCTTTTGCAGAAATAGGTAAGATGAAATTGAAACTATTTCTAGTCATATGAAAAGATGCTCCAAGTCATTATTAATCAGAGAAATGCAAATTAAGACAACTCTAAGATACCACTACACACCTGTCAGATTGGCTAAGATGACAGGAAAAAATAATGATGATTGTTGGAGGGGACGGGAAAACTGGGACATTGATGCATTGTTGGTGGAGTTGTGAACGAATCCAACCATTTTGGAGAGTAGTTTGGAACTATGCTCAAAAAGTTATCAAACTGTGCATACCCTTTGATCCAGCAGTGTTACTACTGGGATTATATCCCAAAGAGATTATAAAGAAGGGAAAGGGACCTGTATGTGCACGAATGTTTGTGGCAGCCCTTTTTGTAGTGGCTAGAAACTGGAAACTGAATGGATGTCCATCAGTTGGAGAATGGCTGAATAAATTGTGGTATATGAAAATTATGGAATATTACTGTTCTGTAAGAAATGACCAACAGGATGATTTCAGAAAGGCCTGGAGAGACTTACACGAACTGATGCTGAGTGAAATGAGCAGGACCAGGAGATCATTATATACTTCAACAACAATACTATATGATGACCAGTTCTGATGGATCAGGCCATCCTCAGCAACGAGATCAACCAAATCATTTCTAATGGAGCAGTAATGAACTGAACCAGCTATGCCCAGAAAAAGAACTCTGGGAGATGACTAAAAACCATTACATTGAATTCCCAGTCCCTATATTTATGCACACCTGCATTTTTGATTTCCTTCACAAGCTAATTGTACAATATTTCAGAGTCTGATTCTTTTTCTACAGCAAAATAACGTTTTGGTCGGGTATACTTATTGTGTATCTAATTTATATTTTAATATATTTTAACATCTACTGGTCATCCTGCCATCTAGGGGAGGGGGTGGGGGGGGTAAGAGGTGAAAAATTGGAACAAGAGGTTTGGCAATTGTTAATGCTGTAAAATTACCCATGTATATATCATGTAAATAAAAGGCTATTAAATAAAAAAAAAAAAAAGAAATAGGTAAGATGACTGCTTTTTTGGTAATTGAAGGAGAAAATTGAAATATAAGTTCATCTTATATAGAGTTATTAAAACATTTTATTCATAATTAAATTAGAAGACGATATGACAGGAATGGTATGTACCTCATCTTTTCCCCATATATTTTAAATTTCTTCCACTAGGTCTCTATATTTAGAAATGTTTAATTCCATGTAGTTTGGACATTATTGTTCAATAGGTTAACATCTTGAAAATATTAGTTCTAAATTTTTATGGAAGAATTTTAAGCCAAGTGATTGTGGGCAACAATTCTGGCCATAATGAGGTTCTGGTTCCAGTGCCATTTATTTGTTGAATTATCAAGGAAGGATACATGGATATTTATATTTGTAGTATGAGAATTTGTCATCAGCTCATCAAAGATAGTGAGCTTCTGGAATATAATTTTATCCTACTGATTTTATCCTCCTAGGCTTCTTGTAGATGCTATTTCTTAATAACTTGCAGTGATAATGTTTCAGTTTTCAATACTTCATTGAATAATTTAAATTGGTCAATAAGACTGGCTTCCTAAAAGAAAAATAAATTCTGTAGTTTACAGTGCTCTAGACCTGATCCTGAATAGTTATCACTAAACTTTAAGTTTCTTTAAGTATATCTATGTTACTCAGTCTTTTGTTTGATTTGTTGACATACTGTTGGTTAAATTCATTTGAATGTTGCCTGTGGGGTACCTTTTGATTACATCCTTGTCTCTGAGCCATTTTGGAGGCCCTTCCCAGAAATAAAGTATTTTGGGTTTCATGCAACAAATCTTATCATGTATGCCTGTTATCTGGCTTTTCTATTGCTTTCTGAAATGAGACATGTTTGTTTTAAAAATATTTATTTACATTTCAATCTTTTTAATAGTGTATTCTAAAAATACTATTAATCCTTTTTCTCTTTTTTGGTGAGGAAGTATTAATTTTTAATGGCTCTCCAGGGGTGAAGAATACTGTATTTCATTAAAATTATAACGTAATTTGTTTAGTTATCTTCTAGTTCTGCTGTCCATTTCACTGTGTCTAAAGTAAACATTAAAGTTGATATTGCATAGGATGTTAATTGATCTGTGTTTTTTTTAGCTTTGACTTGAAGATTACAGCCAGTTTCTTAATTTATAAAGACAGCTATCTCTTTAATAGCCTTATGCTTGATGTTTATTGTCTGAAGAAGGCTAAGGTCCTTATAAGTATTGTCTTTCTCTTGTTTTATTTGACCTCCATACTCAAATATAAAAACTTCAGTTTCTTTTATTTCTTAGTGCACATTAAGACTTTTCCACTTGTCCAGTCCACATTTTGATATCATTGGATAAAATTGAAATAGCATGAAATAGCAGCTTAACATGGTTTCCCAGTGAAGTCATATAACTAAATGTCATCCAAATTGATTAAGTGATTAGCATGATGATTAGGTACAACTCCCTCTTTTAACAGAAAGCCATATTGAGTTCTTTTCAGGAGTGATGATAGGCAGAATTGTAATATGATTAAACTATCTCCCTGGGAGATGCTGTTTTATATTAATTGTTCTTGAAAACTGTGTTGGTGTCATGTTTTTAAAGTTTACATTTTCTCATTATAGACATTATATACTCTCGCATTCTCATTATTTTTTGTCTGTTTCATATATTTGGAGTACTTGACAAAAGCTGTAAGAATGAAACTGAATTGTAGCTTAGCAATGTTCAGAAAAGATGGTGTAAATGTCTATGGTTCTTTAAGGTGCCTTCTTCAGTAATTGATAATAAACCCATGGCATTTTTAATATGCCCTTTTTGCTTCTTGGGCAATATATTCTTTTCTTAAACATGTATGTAGTTTTTCTGAGTCATATAAGGTATAAGTATCTTTCATAAGGAATATAAACATCAGTGTATACACACACACACACACACACACACATATATATATATATATATATATATATATATATATATATACACATACACACATATGTATGGAGAGGTCACAGATATTGTCATCATTTGGTTAGTAAAACCTTTTGGTAATAAAGTCTTATTAAGAAAAATGACATCAAATTGTCATTGGAAGGGATGATTATAAAGTTCTTTGTTAGAAAAATCATAATTAACTGTGAAGTATTTTAATCAATAATTTGGGCTGTTATCTGAATCTGCTGCTTACTAGATTCAGTCATCTCTCTTGAAGGAACCATTCTGTCATTCATTATTAATGGTAAACAAGTTTGTCATTTCATACACATACACATATACATGTGTGTATATGTGTCTCTCTGTGTGTATATATATGTGTGTGTGTGTGTGTTTATTTACATACATACGTTTTAAATTCCTAATGAATTGTTTATTTTGTTCAGACTGAATCTTCCTTTGTTTTCCTTTGCCCCCATAGTATTTACAAATGGTAAAGGAAAGAGTTAGGAGGACATCTTTAGTAATAGGACTAGGACTTACTTTTCTATAATATCACGAGGCCAAGTAACATTTGCAAAGGTTTCTGGAAGAGAGCAGGGGATTGCTGGAAAGGAGATCCATGAGACAAAAAACAAACAAGCAAAAAACTACAAAAAATTTGACGCAAAGATTATAAATCAATAAGTTCCATTGGTCTGAAAGTGGTGAAACTGAGACATGGATCCCAGGCAAGACAGAGGCAACCGCTAGCCAAGAGAACAATGTTGCCAGACCCCCTAAGTTAGAAATGCAGGTAAAGATAAAGATGTAGAATCTATTCTAATAGATTATAATATAATTACTATATCATATTAATATTATTATTATTATAACATACTAACCTATACTAATAATCTATATTGGTCTATCATATAATAAGCATCTAATAATTGCTTGTTCTCCCTTCCTACTTTACTTTTTTCAGAATCAATACTTATATGGTAAATGGGCAGACATTTTTCATAGACATGGTATCTAGGTAGCATAATGGACAGTTTCCTCATTTGTACAATGGGGCCATGCACCTACTATATTAGGAGTGATATGAGGATAAAAGGAAATAATGTTTGTAAAGTACCTTGTAAAACTTAAAGAATTATATAAATGTTAGATATCATCATCTTCCTTACTTCCTTCCTTACCTCACTCCTTTCCTTCTTCCCTCCCTCCCTCTTTCCTTCCCTCCCTTTGCTTCCCTGATTTCATAATATACATTTTAAAATCTGTAATTGAATTATTACATTTTGTTCTTTGTGTTGCTTTAAGTCATTGTGTTGCTTTAACTTTTTGACTTTTATTTTTGATTAGTGTGTTCCTAATATTTCTTTTTTATTGGCTTTAATTGGGTAACATTGTGTTCAAGTTTTCTATTCCATGAATATGCCCCTGAAATGATTTTACACTCTTGTCAAATATTGGAGGAGGAAGCATTTTTGCCCCCTACCTTTATTAGAGCTGCTATCAACTTTTAAACTCGTTCTGTTTTGGTATTGTAGGTTTGCTAGTTGAATTTGTGTCATCAATGTCAAAAAAGGCTTTTCAAAATTCCATCTTAATTATACCCATTTCCTCTTCAAAATGCCTTTATTTCATTATTAGGTAGCTATCAATTTCATTATTATGTATCATCAGTTAGCAAATAAATGTTTAAATATGGGGAAATAGAGTAGATAGTTTGTAGTCTCAAGGAGCTCCTAATCTAATAGGAGATGCAACTATGTAAATAATTATATACAAACTATATACAGGATAATTTGGAGATAGGACTTGAAAAAAGCCAAGGAAGCCAGCGGGTGATGAGAGGATTTGGAAAAGGTGTTTTGATGAGTGTGATAGTAAGTCAACTTCACACTTGCTGTGTGAAAGGATAGTCTTGCTGACATGAGAACCCATTTAAGATTCTAGGACATAAGTTTGTGGGTTTTCTTCAGGTTCATCACAACAAAAAATTTCATATTCTTAACATTTTTTTTATGTATACTTGTGGTTTGTTCTCTTTATTAATGGTTGGTTCCCCACTAAATCCACACCCAAGCATTTCTAGCAGGTGGAGAGTTAGTAGTTATTTTTTTCTAGCGTAACTTGCCTTCTTGAGATCCTAGATAAAGAAGCACCAATTACTTCATCATCATCTTTGTCTAGCTGATCATCATAGGGCCAGCCTTATGTGGCCCTGCCTATTTCTTAGACTCAAGTTCTGAGTACCAAGAGCAGCTACATCACACTAACCAATTAAGTGGTATCTCGACTAGTATATTTGAGTTCCTTCTAACCCTTGAAGTCTACCATAGTCTTTTTAGGAAATGTGAATCTTCCTGCTGGCATTCCCTTACTTGGTTCTTATCCCCATCTCATGACATAGGTAGTAATATAGCTTGTGCATGGAATATCATAGCTATAATAATAATTATTGTTATTATTGAATCTTAGTTTTTACCTTGAAGACTCTAGAATAATTTATGTGACTAGAATAAATTATGTTCATTTATGTGTACTCTCTTGGTATGTGATATGTTTGATACTCAGTGTTGGAAACATGCTTTCTAACATAGATTACACTTCTGTGCTTTTCTATTCTCTGCAACAGGTCTCATAGAATCTCCAAGGAGGGGACATTCAACATATTGGTCACCTTCCTTACTTTTCTTTGATATTATGATAATATAGATGAAGCACATTGTCTTTCTCCTCTCTCTTGCCACATGACCAGTGTTATCTACTGCCCCTTTCTTTCTCTCTCTCTGTATACTTTGTGTTATAAATCCCTTGTTCTGTTGAAATGCATGTGACTATTAAAATGATTCTTATGGAAGAAGCAATAAAGCAAATTTTAAAAAAATTATGGTTAATTGGAGGTATTTTTCTTTTGGTTCATTCTACATTTTTGTTTGGTGATGTTTTGTTTTAATCTTCCCTTCACTTTTTATTTTTTCAATTTTTCATTTGTGAGAAATGATTTTTTTTTAAAATCTGGTTCAAGCTCTTTCATTCCCTTACTTCCCCTAAGCTTTCATTCTCCTCCCCTTCCTTCTACTATTCCTCTCTTTCTTTTTGTTCCTTTTCTCCCTTTCCCTTTCTCATTCTCAGCATTGCTTTTTTAGCCTTAGTATCTACTTCCTAATTCAGAATACTGAGAAAATGGAACTATGTTTGTGGTGATGGGTTGTTAGTACCAGTGTAAGGAAATAATTTTATAGAAGATGATTTTGTTTCCAGGCACTGTTGGCTGAATGGGAGCTTACACTGATATTTGCTAGGTGGTTTGACAGAAACTAAATTTGAGTAAGCTAAGAATTGTATATTTCATGTATGTATGTGTGTATATATATATATATATATATATATATATATGTATATGCCTTTTCATTTTTGCCTCAGTGTTTACTTTAGCAGATGTGAATATAAGTGAATACCTATGTCTGGGTATTTAGAAAATAATGTATATAGAGTATTTATAATGGTAGACATATTTTCTTCTTAAAGATGATCATTTAAATCTTCTGAAATAAATTTATTTGTTGGAATTATTACTGTATTATAACCAAATGCATATGTTTCGTAAATTGTATTTGAGCAACTTGCTTACCTGAGACACAAAATATTGATGAATACAGTACCAAGAAAAGTAACTATTGCTTTTCTATTGTATAACTCAAATCATGAATAAATTATAGGGAAAATCAATGAACACTTTACAACCTTGAAAAAAGTTCTCTTAAATTATACCTTTGTGGATTTTGGTTTCTAAAGATCTTTCAACTAACATGTTATATTAATACATTAAAAGTTTTATTCAGTAGTATTAACATTATTTTTTAAAAAACAATACTCCCAGATTATTGTTTTTTTAAAAAAAACTTTTCATTTAAAAAGTTAATTATTTTGATAAATAAAGCTGATTATTTTGTTTATGAGAAATTAACAAAAGTAGGTGGAGACATTTAACTATTAAAGTTACATTTTCTTGGTATTTATTTGGCTAATGTTTATGAAGTCAATTAAAGTAGAGCTTCTTAAAAGTTTTTGATTCATTTAGAATTAAATTTGGTGAAAATCTAAGGGGCGGTAGGGGAAAGCAAGTATCTTCTTCTGGGATCTTTTGATGGGTGAGGAAAATAATTTTAATCTTGGTCATTTTGCTTATTGTCTTTAAATAAAGATGACCATATACTTCTAAAGTGCAAAAATAACACTGGCAAAGAGCAGGTAAAATTGTCCCTATTTTCAGATGACATGTTGGTTGACTTATGGGAAAAAATACTCAGTATCAGAGAACCAATTGAGACAATCATTCAGTAAAATAGCAGGATATAATTGATAGCATAATATAATGGATTCAGTTATCTTTATGCCTATAATTCTCAAATCTACGTATCTAACAATCTTTCTTCTGAGTTCTTGTCTTCCATCTCCAATTGCCTATTGGACATATAAAACCATATCCCCTGTTAGCTCATATTCAACATGTCTAAAATTGATCTCTTCTCCTCCCCCCCAAACCCTTCTCTCTTTTAAACTTCCCTATTACTATTGAGGACACCATTAGTCTTCTAGACACTCAGGTACAACCTTTATGTCGTCCTCAACTTCTCACTCTCTGATTTATTTTATTCCATCTGTTGCCTTCAGGATACAACTAATTCTATCTCCTCTGATATTGCCAGCAGCCTGGTGCAGTCCCTCATCACACGACCACCTGGATTATTGTAATAGTTGGCTGGTTGGTCTGCCTACCAGAGGTCTCTCCTTTTTCTAGTTTAAGCTCAGCTGTCAAAGTGATCTTTATAAAGTGCAGGTTGAAGTATGTTAAACCTATACTTTATAGAGGAACCATATCATCTTCTGCATCAAATATCCTCCATTTGGTGTTCAGAATATTTTCATAACTTTCTACTGCTTTTCTATGTACTCTGTAATCCTGTGACATTGGCCTTCTTGTTCCTTCCACAACAGGCTACATCTTCTAATGAGCATTTTCACTGATTTGTTTTCTCCCTCCTATTTTCTCTCTTACATTGAGCAAATCAGGTTTTTTTTTTTTTTAAACAGTCTGATAGTCTTCTGTATGCTTTAATTTTTAAATACTATAGGAAAAGCCCTTTGCAAGATGATATTGCCCTTTCCCTTTTTATGACAATACAGTTAATTTTTTTCACTTTTAATTAGGTTCCATGTCCTTTTTCTGATTTTGAGTCAGATTATAATTATTTATTTACAAACCCAACCAACTCTGTAAGGAAAGTTTGACAAAAGATTTTGAAGGTTGGTTTTTTTTTTTTTCTTGGTTATATATTATATTGGCCAAAACTAATCAAGATTAATTAAGGGGATTGAATTTTCTCTACTCCTGTCTTTAATTCTACTTTTCTTCTACTTCTATTTACCATGCTGAATTGGACCATGTGAAAGACACAACAATAAAATGAACTCTAGAGCTAAGCCAGCCACATTTTGGTTTAAAAACCTGCTTAGTAGCCAGATCATTGAAGTGAGCAATGGGAAACATGTAATTGTGTTTCCAAGTCTCACAAGAATGATATTCACTATTTTTATTCATGTGGATGTTTTAGCATACATGGCATAAAAAAGCAAGGATTTCCATGCTTTGTGGACTACATATGGAGGGGGTGTGTGGATGAGGAAATTGTTGGAAAAAAAATTTGATTTTGTAACTAAAATGTTAACAAATGATGCCTTATACCACAGGCTGAGTAAGATTTGATGATAGGGTATCACTGGAACATTTTATTAACTTAGGGTTTGCTTTTTTTAAAAATTAACTTAAAAAAATGAATCTTTGAAGCATGTGTAGATGAGGTTGTTTAGCTTATGGAGAGCAGTGATCACAGGAGTTTTCAGTTAGCCAAAGCCCTAATGAAATGTTTTTTTGGCTCTGCTTTTTATAAGAATTATTGTGTGATAATATCTATTTTCCAAAAATCCCAAGATAGCTGCATTGATTCATCCATTTTGAAGATGCTTTAGGATATAGTAGCTAGGGCTACATTTTTAAAAGATTCAAACCCAGGGTTTTTATGCATTTTAAATTTGTTCTTTCATAAACAGGTCTTGAAATCTTCTTGATAATTGCAATTCTGCTTCATAAATGTCACCTTTAGATACCAGCATCTATTCCCATATGGAAGAAAGGAGAACTGAATATATATATTCAATATATATTGAAAGGAGTCTAAGCATACTGCATTATTTGCCTTCCCACTTTAATTTGATGTTTGAAATGGCCTGTAATGAAAGGGTAAATTCACACTTTACTTACTAATCAAATGGTGTGAAGCAAAAGCGGATAGGATGGGGTTTTATTCACAGGCTATATTTAACACCTTGAATTTATTTCTTATTCTTGTCTGCCTCCCAGGATCCTCGTGTTCTTTCAAGACCTAGCTCAGGTACCTCATTCTACCACAACCATTCCTTAACTTTCAATTGTTAATACTCATCCTTTTTCCTCCTTGCCTTGTATTATGTTTATTTTTATACATGTTGTATTTCTCTCCTTTAAATGAAAACTCCATGACGGTTGTCCATTAGCACATGGTTAATTATTGTTTGAATTAAATAAAATTATAAATGGGAGAATGACTCATAAGAGGAAGATAGAATGTAGAAAAGATATAGTTCTGCACTAGTACTAAATCTGAGAACAGTGGTGGGACCCATTATAAATTTAATCACATGGAAATTATAATTGTATTTTCTAGTTTCCTGTCTCATTCTTTCTATGTCTCTCCTTTCCCTCCTTCCCTTTCTCTTCTATTATACTGAAAACTGCTAACCTATCTCTGGGTCTTGGACAAATTTCCATTTAAGTCAGAAAGAAATTTCTTTGATATTGATTGTAAGAGAAGAATCAAATAATTTACTTGGGATATTTCCCAGCAAACAGACTGGTCTCAATAGTACTACTTCTGAAATATTTTGAAGTATTGGTAATTGGTTCTATGCTTTCAGCCTTATGTCAATCAGTCAGTTAATAAACATTTATTAAGTACTTACTATGTAGGAGTCATTAAGTACTGGGGAAACAAAAATGCATCAAAAGATAGTCCCCGCCTTCAAAAAGTTTACAATCTAATTAGGGAGACAAGCAAACAAATATATACATACAAACTGTATACGAAGATAAATACCAAGTAAACAAGAGATAGAAGGCACTGTAATTAAGAGAGATTTACAGGAAGAGAGCTTCCTGTAAAAGGTGAAATTTTAGCTGGGACTAAAAAGAAGCCAGGAAAGCCCAGGTGGAGATGAGGGAGAAAATTCCAGGTATTGGGGACAGCTAGAGAGATTGCCCAGAGCTGGGAAATGGAGAGTCTTGTTTGTCAGAGTATGTGACAAGGAGGAACCCGAATTATGAAGAAGTTTGAATATCAAACAGAAGAGTTTCTGTTTTAACCTGGAGGCCAGTAGAGTCTATTGAATACTGAGGTGACATAATCAGACTTGCACTTTAGGAAAATTACTTTGGCAGCTGAGTCAAGGATGGACTGGAGTGGGGAAAAATGAGGCAGGTACATCCCATCAGAAAACTATTGCAGTAGCACAGGTGTGAGGTGATGAGGGCCTGCATGCATCAGAAAGATGAAAGTGTCAGAAGAAAGGAGCCATGTTAGAGAAATGTTGCAAGGATAAAATTACTAGACCTTGAAAGCAGATTGGATATAGGTAGTGAGACATAATGAGGAGTTGAAGATGATATCTGTGAGCCTGAGGGTCTGGGAGAATGGTGGTGTCTTTTATAGTAAATAGGAAAGTAGGAAGTGGAATGGTTTAGGGGAAAAGATGAGTTTATGAAACATGTTGAATTTAAGATGTCTACTGGACCTTCATTGTGAAATGTTTACTGGACATTTACTGTAAGAAATGTGAAAAGTACTTGGAGATGTGAAGTCACGTAAAAGGTCTGGTGGGCTACCTATATTTGAGAATCATTAGCATAGATATGGTAATTAAATTCATGAAAGCTGATGAGATCACTAAGTAAAGTAAGATAAAGGGAAAAGACTGCCCAGAATAGAACCCTCGGAATTCCTGGGGATCATCCAAGTTTATATATAATAGTGTATAACAGTGTTCTTCTACTGAAACAATGTTGATTTGATATGAAGTTAATAATTGCCAGCCATTTGGTTTTGTTTCATGTTTGTGTCTATATTATACACAGGACCAATCATCCTCATACAAAAATCTTTCAAAACAGATACTAAAATATGTTTATAGTAAAAAAAAGTGAATCAGTTGAAAACTAAGAACTAGAAAGATTAATGTAATTCTTCATTTTCTTTTGATAAGTGTCCTTAATTGCTCACAATATAATGGCAGCTACATATGTATTTTTTACACTTTATAAAGCATTGTTCTCACATATGAATAGGGTATTTCACATATTTCGTACCCTATTAAATAGGATAGTGTAATCCCCCATCTTAAACTCAAAAAGTCAAGCTATAAGAGGACTTTTTATCACTAAGTTGTTGAAACTACTGTTCTTTTCCTGTACCATTCTGTCCTGGATTAAAATAGTTTTTGCAAGTTGCTTTTGCATGTAAAAAAAAAAAAATCAATTCTACCAAGAGTTTGTGCTTGAATGATAATTTTCCAAGATTTCCTTTAAGTTTAGTTGGTCATAAAATAACTTCAATCATCACTGCTTCCACTGTGTCTTGTAAGCTTAAGTTAATACTTGACATTATAAAAAAGGATATAAGATTGCTTGCTCTATTATTTTAATTAATCATTTATGGACTTCTGTAAAATCTACTGTCTTATTTTTATTTTATAATTAAAACTTAGCAGTCCTAACTCAGATACCATTCATTTGTTATCTATTGCCATATCTCCATGAACTTTTGTTGTGGTTCAGGTAAATGCTGTTGTATGTTTAGATACTATTTTTTTCTTCCTAATCTTATTTTTGGGGTTTTTTAAGCAATCAAAGATAGAAAGTTATTTTGAAACCTACCTGGAAGTAAGTAGAATGACATCTTTGCCCTCTTCCAGTCTCATTTAAAATAATGTTAAAAATAGGTGATCTGTTTAAGGCCAAAGATATTCAAGGGGATAGTTGGAGAGTGGCTAGAGAAATTTTTTAGGGCTCAGTTGATCCCTTAAAATGTGTTTGAGCCTACCAAAATCATTTGGCTTCCTCTGGCTCAGCCCTATTCCAGAAGGAAAGTAATATTGGCTTCTGTTGACTTTTCTCTTTGGATTGAAGTGCATGCCTTTAGAAGGGCATATTGTGTTTCTGTGGACATGAAAAATAGATGCGACTAAAAGCTGCTTTTCAAAAGTGTACTTAATACAATTTTGTAAAAAGATATTCTTATACTTCAAAATGTATACTTGGTGGAAATAATTTTCCACATTGAAGAAAACAAAACAAACTCAGGTGAAAAAATATAATTTTACCCCTTGAGGGGGAAAACATCTAAGAATAAATGTTCAACCAAAAGCTAAATGGACACTATTCACATATTTTTAAAATAAGATTTAAAAATAGGCATTTCCCAATGACTAGATTCTGTGGTTCTATTATTTTTTTGTTTATTTTTAATTTTTTGCTGAGGCATTTGGGGTTAAGTGACTTGCCCAGGGTCACACAGCTAGGCAGTATTAAGTGCCTGAGACAGATTTGAACTCAGGTCCTCCTGACACTTCAGGGCTAGTGCTGTATCCAATGTACCACTTAGCTGCCCCGGTTCTAATATTTTTAAATTATTAGTTATTACATATGTTTATCTAGAATCAAGATTATTACATAAAAGTTTATTAGGTGATAACATATGTTTATCAATCAGAAACATAGTAGAATCCCAAATTGATCCTTACCTAAATATGGTTATTTATGTCTTTGGTGAAGGTACTTTTGAATGAGCAGCTTTAAATTGATAGTAATGTTTATATGGTCAGGGACCTGAGGTAAAGGAAAATGTGAAATATTTTCATTTATATGATTGTGCCATTTTTCTTATGATAACAATGCCTGTGATTATAGAGCCCAGAGAAACAACATTTGACATCAGACTTATTTTTCTTCCTCTCATGGTCTTTGCTTATAAAAAAAGTTCAAGAATAACATTTTTAATGGTATGTTTTGGTTTGTAGAGATTAAAATACAATAAGGAATTACCTTGCTAAAAAAATGACTTGTTTTTATTTATATTGAACATTTTAATACACAAAGATCTTGATTGTTACCATACAAATGGCATATTAGTCATTTAAATTTTGTTTCTTCAACGCCATAGTATAAAGTCCAGGAGTGTTAGGATTCCCTTTGTATAGATAAGGAAACTGAGGCAAGGAGACTTACTAGGATTATTGTGTAGAAGGTTACTTAGTCTTATTGGAATTGCAATTGAAAAATCCCAATATACTTCTTCTATTCATTGATCTGCTGTTCCCGTTTCTCTTTTCTGAAAAATTTATTAAACTGAAATACGTATCTTAGAATGTCTTTGGCAATATATAACTCAGTAAACGTGGTGTTGCTGGAGTCTCCTCTCATGTTAATGTAGAGTTGCTCATGTATTTACATATGAAGGGAATATTGTCATTCATTGTTGAGAGGAGGTCAATCTTGAGGGAATTCTTTGCCTGGCAAGGTTGATAAAACTAGAAACTTAGGAATTAGCAACTACAAGGAAAGGAAGAAAAAAGAAAAAAAACCCTAAATTATTTCAGTTTACTTAGTGAGGGAGGGGGAGGAAGAAAGAGCCTAAAGCAAACAAATGCCTTACTACCTAAGACCTTGGCATTCGGAGCAAAATCCTTCTCTCTTCTTCTGGGATTAACATCAATAACCAAAGTAGAATGTCAACAAGAAGGGTTAAGGACTGGTTTCTTTTAGACTTTTCCCCTCAAGAATGATAATGATAAAACAACAAAGAAACGGATCTCCTCTTTCCTTTGACTAGTATGATAGGAGTCATAGTGATGAAAGGCAAGAAAAACTAGTACTCTGCTTCTTCTACTTGGAAGGAGCATTTTACTGCATCATAATAGTAAGATTCAGCACACCTTTAAGTGCTTACTATGTTCAAGCTGTTTAAGTGCAGAAGGAGATTCAAAGTTGAAAGAAACACAAACACACACACACACACACCTACTCACACCCAGTTGTTACCTCCATGGAGCTTACTGTGTTTTAGGGTAATAGAACACATACCTGTAATATATAATATCATATACATATGAGAAAAACAAAAATAATATATTTAAATAAATTTTGCAATAGCTGCCTTAGAAAACTTTTTTTTATGGCTTAAGGAACCTATTTTGGATTCCCATACGATTGGAAATGACCTTTTGACTATCTCAGGGACTTTCTTTCTCTATTGATTGAAAAAGGGTCCATTAATCTGCCAGGCTTTCTTTATTATGCAGGAGTAGAGAAGGTAGCTGGCTCAGTGTTTAGAATATCAAATCCAGAGTAAGGAAAGTCTGAGCTCAAATCTGACCTCAAACTCTATTTGCCTTTTTTTTGCCTCAGTTTTCTCATCTGCAAAATGGGTATAATAGAAATATCTATCTTTCAGGGTTGCTGAGAGGATCAAATGAGATGATAATTGTAAGATGCTTAGCACAGTATCTGACACATAGTACTGCTATATAAATGTGAATTAATATTGTTAAATATATTTATATTTGTACTTTTTCATTTTTATGCATTCATTTTCAATTACCTATTAACTACTTCTAAAATTCCAGTTTTATCCAAGTATTTTGTTGTTTTCCTTTCTTCCAGATTTCTAATCTTCATCTCCCACCAACCTAAATTCATATTCATGTTGTTATGTAGTTGTCTAATCAGAAGGCAAAGATGGAGAGATGAAACTTAAATTCATCAAGCTTATTACTATGTACTGATTCCGAGTTTGGTCTGTGAGGAGATAACTTACTGATCTTTATGATTCAAATTTGAATTCAGTAATACTAAGTGAGGTGAGAGACATTTGCAGCTGGGCTAGAGTGACATGAAAAGTCAAGATCAGAGGGGACACCAGATGGATTGCTTGACTTTACTTTTTAAAAACTGGTCAGGGTTAGAAGCTTTGATAATTCTTCATTTGAGGAGTTTCAGTCCTTACCTTAACAATTTGTGCATATTCCACTAGCATACAAGTACTCAGTAAGTACTGTATATTCTGTGATTAACAGAAAACTAGAGCCATTTCATACCATAGCCCTATGGAGTGAATCCAATTCATTGTCATGATTTGTGCATTTACTCAATTGGAAGTTAAGTCCAGGCACCCACTGACTTACCGGTGAGTCCTATTTCCTTTTAAACTTGCTATAGGTCATTAAACAATAGTTAAAGATCTGACATAATGTATCCTCTCAAGATAGACACACTTACCCGGTTATTACTTACTTTTGACTTTTTTTTATTAGCAAAGAATTGAGAAGAAAACATGACTTAACCTAAAGCATTTCTTAGGAAGAAAGGAAGTAAACATTTATTAAGTCTCTACTTTGTGTCAGGCACTGTGCTACATGCTTTACAAATAATTTCATTTGATTTTCACAATAATCCTGAAAGGTAAGTGCTGTTAAAATCCTTATTTTATAGTTTCCTTTGTTTATGAGAAAAATAAATATGTAGAGGTTAAGTGACATGCCCAGGATCACATATTTAAGCATCTGAGTCTAGACTTAAACTGATAAAAAATACAAGACCTACCAAGTAGTTGTGATTACACTGTTTTCATAAATGATAAATGATCTCTAAGACACTCTGGACCCAGAGGCTCTCTAAAATGTGCAATTAGTTTACCATTGGCATGGCTACTAACATAGGCAAACTTAGTACATACATAGCACAGTTTTAACAGCTTGTATATTTATAATTCTGGCAGAATGATCATCAGATGTGGAAGCAAAAGCTTGTGGACCTCTGGATTTGGGATCCACAGTTTGGAAGCATGGAACCTAGGCTGTTGTGTGAAGGGGACTTAGGAGCACTGATGTTTCCTTCTCTCTGAGCTGTTTGGTCATTGATGGAGACATTTGACTGCTTCTAACTCATTGGAATGAGTGGACTCAGTAACCAGACCTGCCCAAAAAAAAAAAAAAATAGTAGCACCACTGTTCTTCATTATCTACTCCCACCTATGCCTTTACTTCAGCTCTCCCTATCATAGTGTATGCTCTCTTCTCACTGCTGACACAGCAAAATCTCTGACACTCCCATGACTGGGTGGGGAAGGGACAAACATTTCTATTTCTTTAGAAGGAAAATAGTCATCTGCCTGAATTTAATGTAAGTTTTCCTACACTTGGTTTTGTTGTAGTTCTTGTGTTACTCTTTTCCTAAGAGTTCTAGAAAGCATGAAACTAATTTTTTTTCAGTACATATATAGGTCCATGGTGTGATGCTCATAATCTAGAGTACTGTTGACATTAATGAGAGTGAGCACTGGAAGGCTGTTTTAAAGCCAGGTTGAGCGCTCCTGTTCCTTTCTTTTATAAAAGTCAGG
Organism: Sarcophilus harrisii; assembly: GCF_902635505.1. Classification (NCBI taxonomy): domain Eukaryota; kingdom Metazoa; phylum Chordata; class Mammalia; order Dasyuromorphia; family Dasyuridae; genus Sarcophilus; species Sarcophilus harrisii. The sequence continues at coordinate 204,034,833 of NC_045426.1, forward strand.
ATAGTGTTTTAGCTTCTTTCTTTTATACTGCAGCCAACGCACCTGTTTGGTGAGAGGAATCAGCTAAATTACTAGATGTAATTGATGTTTGTGTAAAACAGAGAACATTTGTTTTTCCCTCCTTGTGGTTAATACTCAGCGTGATAATTTAAATGAGCCTTTTTCTCCTCTCCCTCATCCCAACATGCACAGAGTTTGTTTTTGTTTTGTTTTTTTTTTTAATCTCTTTGCCTTTGTCTCATGGGTACTAACAGTTGCTAAATGTTTTTTATTGAGGGTAATATATTTAGGAAGCAATTTTCATTTCAGATTTTAATAATACCTATCCCCTTTCTACAATCTAGAGAATGAAATGCAGATATGATGCAGTTATCTTCCCTAAGATGAGTCATTTTAAAGCATGTGCATGTAATATAGAAGGTTTTTTTTAAAAAATAATTTCTTTGCTTATAGAGCATAAACTGGTCTCTCAACAAGGACAGTCAGATGAAACTTGCTTTCCTGTAAAGATGGCTTGAGCAGAATCAACCAATTTCAAGGCAGATTAGAATCAGGGCAGAGAAACCAGGATAAAGAAAATACAACTCTAAGACCATCACTTGAAGAAAAAAAGTCATCAGAAGATTCCTTTTTGGAATATGAGAATTGTGTCCATATGACCATAATTTGTCTCTTAATTCTCTAGTCTAAGGATATAACAATGTGCCCCCCCTCAAAAAAAAAAAAAAAAACAACTTAGTGTCCTACTTTTTTTTCAGACAGATCATAAAATATGATTATTTTACAGGCTACTGCAGACCACGTAAGCAGTAAGTAGAACATGAATATTTCTCCGAGACAGTGGTTTGGTCTGTCTGACTAATTTCTTGCCAAGCCATGTTTTTAATGAGTTCATGCTTGAGCCAAGGATAAGGGGTCATTGCAAGTTTTTAGCTTCATCCTTACACATGTTAAATTGTTTAAACTTCACAATTTGTCTGGCTTTGATTAAGTTTTCATGTGCATAGTGGTTTGCTTTTTGGTGATTGGCACCACAAGGCTTGCTGCCTTTGGTTTCAGCTCTGGGAGTTGACCTATCTCCCTCTCTCAGCATCTTTTGTTGCCTTATTTATTTTTCTAGTAGTTATGGAGTGCCAGCTTTAGAAAGGAGAGGAGCCAGTTGTCACATCTTGAAACTTTAGGTTGCAGAACTAATCTTGGAGGCAAAATAGGATCATTATTTAATTAGTTGATGTCATAGGTTTTGAATTTTAAGTTCCTTTCCTCATGGCTACTTTTTTCCCCCTGAAGATATTCTATGTAATTTCTGCTTTATTTGTGCAACATATGACCAGCTCGAGAAATTTCTTTCATCTATGTAGAAACAAATAAACAAACAACAACAACAAAACATTCTTTGAAGTCTATATCTACAACACTTTTCTGTGTTTCAAAACATTTGTTTTTTACAAGTTGATTTACATTGTAAAAAGAATACCGATTTTGGAATCAGAAAATTTCTTATGTTTAACTCTTGTCTCTGGCATCCTGAGCAAATTAGTTTTTCCTCTCTGAGCCTTAGTTTCTTCTTCTGTTAAAGGGGATAGTTGTAACTTCTACCATATAACTTATAAAGTTAATGTGAATTAAATGCTTTGTAAACCCTAAAGTGCTACATGGTATAATTATAATTTTATTTTCCTATTAGAACAATTTTGAGGATAAATGTGACACTTAGGAGAGATGCACTCACCTTTTTATTCGGTTTAGAATCCTAGGAATGGAAGTGAACTTAAGAAGTTAGGTCTAGGATCTTGTGATTCTGTAATATAGTGGATTCCCTGTCTCCAGAATATACAGATTTAAGTCTCATCTCAACACATACTGGAAAAAAAATTAATTTCCATTCTTCAGACAACTTTCTAAATTGGTGTTTATATGTACTAATGAAGAGTTTCCTCACTGAGAATACTTATATTGATGAAATCATAGATATGTTCTCCCCACATTCAAAAATATTCATTATTTAGCTCCAAATAATTATTTTAATATGTAATTTAAAAGTGTTTGCTGTACTTTAATTATAATTTTACATTGAAATATATATTTCTAATTTTACACTATTCATATTGCTGGAAATTTTTTTGCAGGAAAGGCAGCTATTTTTCAGCTATGACTAAGTAACAACTTTCTTAGAGGCAGGGGCATAAAGTTGACCACAAATTTTAAACTTAACTTCTAGTCTTTATATATACAATATATACAATATTGTATATTGTATATTGTACAATATTCTATATACAATAATGAAGTTAGCACATCTCTTATGGTTGGCAGTTATTCTTCCCTCAGTTATCTCCACAATTATTCTCTGATAAAATAGGGAAAGAAGAAAAAAATATGGGGAGTAATAATAATAAGCTATTTATATACAGGTTGAAGGATTATAAAGCACAGGATTTCCTTACAATAATTCTGAGTTAACTTTGGAAGTATCATGAGTTCAGCGAGATCTAATAATGGCTAAATAGTCAAAACCTAGATCTTGTGACTACAAAATTATTGTTCTTTCCACTATACAAATCAACACCTTAAAAATTATCGGAATTAATGGAGAAATGCTGCAGCTCATGTAATAATTTCTCTTTCCTTTGTAGAGGAACTATAGAATATGATGTCTGTTACCAGCTTATTTCTTTATCTAGTCTATTGTAGCTATTTGGTGGTCTGTATTATATCCTGGATCAGAAAGAGGATAGCAGAGGACTTTTTAAAAATTGAATTGAAATAAATATACTCTTTGTTAATTGGATTTTAAAAATCTAGCCTTTTGTTATTTTACAGAAGGAAAAAAAAATTAAAGTTTTCCTTCTTCAGTGGTTGATCTCCAACCCTATCTTTAAAATGTTTATTTAATAACCCTAATAAGAATATTATGTTTATTTGTATTCTTTGCAACTTCTTTGGTTAAGGCCAACTTCTCTTTAGGAATTTCTGGTTATTAGATATCCTGGGGAGGAAGTCACTTAAACCTTTGGTAGTTAATTTTAAATGACAGTTGTGTTGTAGCCTATAGAAAGAAGGGAAGCATTTTTACACATGAACTAAACCACTGAAATAACAGATAAAAATAACAAAATAAGTTATCCAAAGGATCTTTTCTGAGACTAATTATTGCCATAATAGCAGATTTCTTTATAGAGAATTAAATTTAAGCAATATACATTTGCTATCACCCTAGTATACTTTTGTTAAAAACCAGAATTGCCAGAATGCAAGTATTAAAATCAAGACAATAATATGAATGAAAAAAGGGACAAGGAAGTCTTGTCTAAGTCTCTGTTGAATACATCCCTTCAAAACAGTTTCTATAATTTGTTGTATATTGGGTTGGCAGAGGTTTTGATACCTTTTGAATTTTTCTGTTTGAATGATTTTGGAAGTATTAATTTTGGTAAATTTATTCACTATTATCTAAAACATTATGTGTATATGTATATATGTGTATATACATATGTATAAACTGAACCTAATTATGATTTTGCATTTTCCACTTATCATTGTCCCACATGTTCTTATATGGCAGCTTCTAACTACATTTAGGATTAAGTTCTGTCATACTAGTTTAGGTTCAAATTGGAAAAATTTCCTAGAATGATTTTCTTTAAAGAGCAAATTGATTTACTGAATAATAATTTTCCATTTTCTGGGGAAAACTTATAATCATTTTTATATATCTCTAGAATCTGATTCTAAATCTGGAATTTCTTAAATATCCTGCAACCAGTTAGTTAATAAACATTTATTAAATGCCCACTGTATGTTGGGTATTATGCTAAGCTACAAGACTTATCCTGGATAGCAGAAGGTAACACTTTAAAAATTTGTAATTTAACATTGAAATATACATTTCTAATTTTATACTATTCATATTACTAGAATTTTTTTTTTTTGCAGGAAAGACAACTATTTTTCAACTATGACTAAGTAGCAACTTTCTTAGAAATAAGGGCATAAAGTTGACCACATTTTAAAAATGGAATTTCTTGCCTCTCCATGAGATTGGGGATGAATGCTAATATGTACATTCTTTCTGCTTAAATATGGAAGGCTCCACATTTTATTTATTTGTTTATTTTTGGTAAGCAATTAGAGTTAAGCGACTTACCCAGGGTCATAGATAAACCAAATTAATCTTATAACAGAATGAGACAAAGGTGAAAAACTGATCCATACAAGTTTCACCCCAAATAATTGCTACTAAATGCTATCAGTTAGGAAGAGAAACAGGTTTTAGATATGCCTTATTTTCTAAAATTTTAATGCCCCTCCAAAGCAAATTCAAGTAGATCTCAAGCAAATATATCATGAAAATATTAGTATGGTGTAATGAAATACTAATACACATATTAGTATGGTGTAAGGAAAGAGTACTAGACTTGGGAACAAAAGATGTGGCAGGTCTAAATTGTGACTGACATATTAGCTGTGTATGAGTAATATGCCAGCTTCACAGAATTTTAAGAAAAAATTGAAAGTTCATATGAACATGAGTTATTATTGAAAAAAGATCTAATTGGATTACAACTTCACACACTACTTTAGTCCAAATGTAGCAATCTGAGTTAATGATTCAGAAATGAAAAGTATGATAAAATTAAGTAAACTGAAAAAGAAATGAGAACTGAAGCAAAAAACAACAACAACAACAACATACTATTAATATACTCTATTTAATGGTTAAGTCTCTTAGGAGACTAGTATGAAAAGGGAAAGTGAGACCATGATTTTATTTTCAAGTATTAAACCTGTGATTTCATTGGTATAAAGACCTCCTAATGAGGAATTCCCTTTACCAGTGGAGATAACCACCTCTTCTTCGATTTACACAATCTTGCTCAAAGAATCAATGTGTCAGAGGCAGAAATTGAGCACAGTTCTTCCTGTCCTTTCTGTCTTCAAAGCCAGATCTCTCTATATTCTACCATCTTGTTTTTCTTTTCTTTTCTTTTCTTTTCTTTTTTTTTTTTTTTTTTTTTGAGGCATATAAATACAATTTATGCTTTTGGAGGATTTTAATTCTTTTATCCTGAGAGTAATAGTTGCTGTGTTTATTCTTAAACTGTGAACTTGTTTTTGATCTTTAGTAAATGCCTTATTGTTTCTCCATAGGAGGGAGATCAAGTTTTGCATAGGGGAGATTTAGGATCCCTGATTTCCCTTAAAACCAAAAGGAATCCAGATAACCATATTATAATGCTCTAAAAATAGCTTTCTGCTTGAAAAGCCAAATTCCATTCATCTGTAGTTCTATATATGGAATGTGGATTTTATACATACAAAAGAGACCTGGAAATGGAGAAAATACCAAGTAGAATTTCTGTTCAATTTTTACAAGAAGATGTTACAAACTTGTCATAACTTACTTGGTATTTCTTTATTTCATAATTTTAGGTTGGATACCAGATTTTAAAAAATCAATTAAAAATTGTGTTCCAGATTTTAAAATTAAGTAGTATAGAATTTAAACATTACTTACATACCACTACCTCAAAATTGGGATATGATTTCTATGAAACATTTTTTTCATTTGTTGAATTGAAACTGTGTTTCTTTCAAGTGTTTGTTCTCTTCCTCTCTCCTCTCTTCCTGTACCCTCCCTTGTCCCAGCAACCTGAATGAGAATAAGTTACTTTCTAATTTTCAGATGTTTAATTCTACTATAAATGGAATCTGTGGATATAGTTATGTCAAAGTATGTTTGTAGAAAAAAATTACATTATGGAATTTTAAAGATCACTATGCACTTGTTAGAAAGTGTTTAAGATTTTGATCTACTTACTATTATGCCAAACTGCCTTCGAGCATCAAGTCAGCCTCTTGAGTTTGAAGTTTCATATTTCTCATTCAGTGCCTAATTCTTGTATATTGGTTATTCCTCTTGCACTTTGATGGCGATTCCTCAGGTAACCTCTCTCTACATGAAAACAGAGTTAAATACTTTTAAAAACTTTGTTAAGATGCAATTTATGGTTCTTTTTATTATCATTCCATTCTGTTCTTGTCTGTCAAAAACTCCACTCAGCCGGTGTCTGTGAATTTAGTATAGTCTGTAACTTTGAACCTAAAATCTCCTGGCTACTGAGTAATACTGATTCATGCTAGAATGATATAGGATTCCAGAGCTTGGAGGAAGCTAAATGCCTAAGCATTGAGGCTGTCTCATAAGACATAAAAAGATCCATTTTCTGCGTGACTGTAGAGCCTGCCCTTCACACTTCCCTGTTCATATTTACACTGAGGCAGGCAGCTGTACAAGTGGAACTTGAGTCCAAATCACTGGGTATTACAGCATATGAAACTTGAATGTGACATCTGTTATTGTCTACAGAAGTCAAATGTCTGGGAAAATTCATTTTTTTGCTTTATGCCTGCCAGTGCACAAGTAGCATAGTAGAGCCAGTATAGATGGTGTCAAAACTGATTTTTAAACAATATGCTACTGCCATAGCATAACATTTTGATCTATACTAACTTAATCAGATAGTTTAGAAATGCATTGTATTTTTGGAATTCATAAAATTTGATTTAAGGTAGGGGTGTTTGTGGTATATCTATATGCGTTAGTCTCTAATTCCTTTAGTTTACAAAATTTCTAGTAGAGAAATGCTCTACTCCTTTTATATAATTTACAATCTTAGTTGCTTGAGGTACAAAGATAAGTAAATTGGTCAAATTGATGAGTATCATGTCACTAGGATGTGTCAGATATGTTACTTGAATGCAGTTTGTCCTGATTAAAGCCAATCTCTTTTCTTCTGTTCTTTAGCTAACTCCCCTAAAAATATTTATTCTTATTATATAGTTTTTCATATGCTCATGCTTATTATAGCCTATAAAATCATTACTAATTAATTGCTGAGAAACAACTTTGTTTATATGGTTTATATCTTAATTTGACTCAAATTGAAAATTGAGATGTGCCTATTAAGATAATACTGGCAAAAAAGAACATTATCTAAACTGGTCTTCTCGATTGATCAAAATTGGTGATTTAATTCATACAAAATTGACTGGAAAGATGAACATTCTTGTGTGTTATATAATGACAAATGTTTCTAAGATGGATATTGGACTGATGTTTCTAAAAATAAAACTAAAATGAGGAGATGTAGGAAATCTTCTGAGTCAGTCTTTGACATATTGAATTTGATTCTCAGATTAAATAGGCATAGAGAAGCACAAAAAATAGGACTGAAACAACTGGGCATAATTTGGTTATAGGTTAAAAAGCATGCTATAAATATGCTAAAAACATTTTTATTTACTAAATATGCCTATCATTTTTTTCTGGAAAGTTTTTCCTTTTTTATCTTTTTTGTTTTCTCACCCAAACTTGTCATTCTTCTTAATAATGAAGAAATGGTGAACTCTTTAAGTGGGAAATAAACAGCAGGAGCAAATTAGTTTATTAAAATACAGTTTCTGTTTTCATGCAAATGTCTCCGATTATAAAGAGATAGAAATTAGGATATTACTAAGATCGTTTTTAAATAGAACATTCTTCACCATTTTCATGAGGTATCATCAGGGATTTAACTTCTAGTATTAAGTGGCTTCAATTACATGGGCAATTCTGTATAACTAGAAAGAGCTATTAAATGGTAATTTGTGTGTAGTTACATGGAGTTTTCTAGTACTTTTATAAGTATGATTATATAGTTTGCTATTATGTCTTTTCAAGAGATTGAATTATTGTCACAGTCTTTGTCAAAAGAACATAAAACAAGTATATAATGTTTAGAGTAATTTAAGGAAGGATTCTTGTTTTTAAGAGATTTATGAACATAGACTTAATGTAAATAAGTATGTGTTTCAATTGGTTTGACATCTTACCTCTTCCTCATGGAACAGAAATGTTGTAAACAAAGAATTTGATTAGTAAATTAAATTGTAGAATAATCAAGCCAAAATAATGTAGTTTATTATTATCATTGTTAGACACTGGGACATTAAAATTCTATTTTAAATGGAATCAAGATATAATCATTGATTGATGGAAGATTCTAATTCATATCACGTGAATTAAAATTACCAAAAAACATTATGATTTTTAGAGAAAAAAAGAGTAAGGAAATATTACCCACACAGTTTGTTTTTGTGTGAAGTAGTTTGAAAGGTCATACCTTCCTTCAAGATTCCATCTAATTTCTTTGGATACAACGTGCCTTGCTTGAGTTCTTTGGATCTGTACTATTCTGTTGGAATATATGGGAGAGCTGCTGAAATACATGGGAGCCACCTAACAGTGGCTGCTTAGAGATCCAATCCAGAATGGATCTCCTTTTGTGATAGTATGATACAAGGAGACTGAGAGGCAGTTGCTGTTCTCTGACCAAGTGGCCATTGCCTTGTCTCTTCCCTCTACCTCCAATTTATCTCGTTCCCAGTTTGCAACACCTGTGTCAGCAAAGTCTGCCTTGCAATCCCTTCCGATGTTATGATCCACAGCTGTGGAGGCTCTTGGAGAATTGACCTGTCCCTTAACAATTCTCCCATTTTTGTTTTTTTGCAGTTATTCTCCTCCTTCCCCCCCAACATGGTCCGCACATTGAGGAATGTAAACAGCATTATCACTTCTAGATGGTTATAGCAGGTGTTGATCGAGGCAAACTTTCCAATGGAAAAGAGGATTGTAGTCAGAATAGGCATTTAAGTCTCTAATCAGTCTCCTGGCTAGCCCTTTAATGTACTGGCCCATTTAATTGCCCTGACTAAAAAGTCTTACCTGGGCTCTTCTTCCTTAACTCTGGAAGGATCCTTCTCACGAACAGCTCTGGTTCTTTTTGTAATTCTTTTTATCTTCTACTCCATGTCCAGGAGCCATATGTTGGATACACGGGAGAGCTGCTGAAATATATGGGAGCCACTTGACAGTGGCTGCTCAGAGCTCCAACCCAGAATGGATCTCCTCTTGTGAGAGGAATGTACAAGGAGACTGAGAGGCAGCTGTTGTTCTCTGATCTCTCTGACTGAGAGGCCATTGCGTTGTCTTACCTCTCTCCTCTTCCCTCTGCCTCCAATTTATTTCATTCTTAGTCTGCAATACCTCTGTCAGCAAAGGTTGCTCTGTAACTCCTTCTGATGCTATGATCCACAGCTGTGGAGCCTCTTGGAGAATTGACCTGTCCCTTAGCACTGTTCTGCTCAGTGATAATAGTTATCATGCTATGTTTTTTATTCTGTTCATTTGGCAAATATCACATTTCAGCTATATGCAAAACTTTCTGCCTGATGGCTGTAGGAGGATAGACATGTGTTACTACAGGCAGAAGTTGACAATTGATTTTAATGATGATCGCTGGCATTACTATGAACTAAGTTGGGTTGGTTTCTATTCAGTTATCTATTATTCTTAAAGATGTAATATTTAATTCATTTTTACTTTGCTCCTCATATGTGCGCCTTATACTTGAAAAAGTTTTGATATTATTCACCTTGGGGAAAAGAAGCTTTTTTCGTTCCACTAATTTGAGAGACAAAAGTACACAATAAAAAGGAACTTTTCTAGTCTCTTCTAACTCTGCAATTCTATGTTGATCTATGTTGAAGGCATTGAAATTCTGTTTTCAGGTAAAAAGGAACTTTTCTAGTCTCTTCTAACTCTGCATTTCTATGTTGATCTATGTTGAAGGCATTGAAATTCTGTTTTCAGGTATAGATTCATTTGTATTTCTTTGACTTAGAATTTAAGATTAAAAATGTAGTTGCTTCTGCTCTTGCTATAGCATCATGGATATTTTTAGTGAGATAATCAAATTATCACAAATTTCAGCATAAATCTCAATGGTGCCTTAAAATATGTGGGTTAGAAGAACAAATGATCTTTTTGTTTTTGTTGAATAGGCCTATTTGTGGCAAATAATAAATAATTTGTAGTATTATACTTTACATATATAATATGTGTGTGTATTTGATTCCCCTCTTTACATTTAGCCTGGTGCTATGCACATATAACTCAAAGGATTGTTGAACAATAAATAAATGTTCTGGTCAGTAATCCAGGTGGTTAAAACCATCACTTCCCTGTATATATAGCATTGATCACCTTATCCCAAATGATCAAATCTGTGAATGAAATCTTTTGTCATTAAATTAGAACCCAGGCTGTATTTTATGATCAGATGAGAAAAAAATGTCTATTGTCAGGCATAACCCAAAGACTCAGAAAGCATCCCTTAGATCATTTTGAGCTCTGGCAGTCTAGGAAGGGTTTTTCCCCTCCTGTGGATGCAGGACAATATGTTTGCTGATGCAGTCTATGATATAATTAAACTTTCTGCCCCATGCGTGGCTTTGGGCAAAAAGGTGGCTAAAGCTCTGTGTCTAACATGATTGAAAGTTGGTATCTACAGCTAAAGTTCATTCAACTAATCTCTCCTTTCATACTTCTCTGGAAGCAGACCTTCTGGGGGTCCAGAATTTACAATAAGACTCTTTTATACTTAAAATGTCAGCAAAACACCAAGTCCAGTTCTTCCCCAAACATGAAGGGGGTAAGGTTGCCTTTTTTTTCCTCATGACATTTGGTCTAATTCTATTTCAGATATGTAAGAATTGGATGTAATCCAACTAGAGTGGTACATCTTAAAATTTACCATTTTAGTGATTTCAGATCCAAATCCCATTAGAGATAGTTTATTTTAGAATCACAAAAATTGAGTACCCTTCTGTGTTTGCAAATAATAACTAATATTTAATTTTTTTTATATTCACTACCCATGGAAATTTTGTCCATAGGTACAAATAACAGGTATACTGACTTTATCTTATGAGCATCAGACTTAAAACTCTCCTTAAGCAAAATTTAATGGTATTTCCCAAATTGATTTGTTTCAAAGTGACTCCATGCACAAATGCCTTTGGAGGAATCCTGAAAGATCTGAAAAAAATTGGTTCCAAAATTTGTGTTAGACATTTTAGAGAGGAAAGCTATTCTGATTTACATTTCACAATGTGATCTACTGGTTGCTAAGGGTAAAAACTTAAGCAATTGGCAAGTCCTTTTCTTTTTCTCCCCTCCCTTCCATCCTCACCCTTTTTTTTGACTTGAGGATGAAATTTATGCTTGCTTTTCAGGGGAAAGTTCTCTCAGTGGAGGTAAGAGAAGTGAGTATGAGGAAAAGATGAAATAGATTTCTATTTCTTGGAAATGATGAGATTATCCTGGAATGTTAAATCTCATCAGGGTAGTTTAGAATAATTTTAGTTATCAGAGAATGGATTAAAGGAAGAATTTTATCACAGCTAGATGTTATAAAGATGATTTTCTTGACACCTCAGTCTTGAAGCCCCAAGAAGAGTCTTGATAGTGTTTGAATTGAATGCCAGCATGGACTTTTTTTTATATGTTCACAGATCACTGAATTTCTGGGTTGACAAATTTTTTTTTTATTAAATGGGAAGCATCCAGTACTATCAAATATGTTTTTTCAACTCACAAGGTAAATAACATACTGTGCCTTATTGATGAGGATATATAACAGTGTTATTTTTCCTAGTAAGCTGACATACAGAAAAATACCTGAATTAGTTGCAAATAAAACAATGAAAAGTAGAATTTTACTAGGCAGGAAATTGTTGGTATGATTTTTGATGCTTGATTTGCATGTAATTCTTTTATAATTGACATGTTCCAAAGCTGATTTTTATGAATTAAACTACAGATTAACCTCTGTGAAACAGCCTTAAAAATGATCACTTGAAAGAACGGTATACCCTAATAGCATCTATTATAGCAATCAGAAATAATCTTGCCCTGTGTTTAGTTTTGCTAATTCATTTCCTTTAACCATTTCCTAAACTTGTTTTCTGATTGCTTATGGGTATGATAGTTCCTTTATTGAACATGGCCATAATAAAAATGTTATTTTTTCCTATTTAAAATTATTACAGTGAAAATTGACATTTCCTGCAGAAGTATTTGTTATAAATAAAAAAATGAATAAAAAATTTTAAATTAAATTTTATTCCATGTTAATTACAGAATTATCAACTTAAGTCTCATTGGTGAACAACCCTTTATTGTGAGCATTGGGTGACTCAGCTTAACTAAATGAGTTTACATCTGCTCAGAGCCTTGAAGAAATTAAACCATTTATACTTTTTCTAAATAAAAAAAAAGTACATACCACCTTTTCTTTTTTGAGGTGATAACATTTTAATTTTTAAAATACTGTGAGAATTACAGAAAGATGGTTCTGTTCTTTTAACTACATGCCCTAGGAGATTTTGTGGGAAGTGATCACTGATGAGGGGATTGGATTTTGTTTTGGAATCAATTCAGTTTAAGGCTCTTTCTTCCACTTGGTACTCTTCCACTTATGTATCTTATCTATAATCATAGAATTTTTAAAGCTGGAAGCCACATTAAGTCAATGGTGTCAAACTCAAATAAAAATGGGTCCACTAAATATTCCCCAGGATCCCTGGATGCATATTAGGAAACTGCATATTAGCATTATGTTTTTTTTATTGTGTTTTTATTTATTTTCTTAAATATTTCCTCTCTATATATTTAATCTAGTTTGGTTGCCCATGGGAATGATACAGCAATGTAGTTGGGGCTATATGTTTGACACCTGATCTAAGCAAACCTTATCATTCCACAGAAAATGAAATTGAGATTCAGATGATTATCACTAGAACCCAGATCTCCTGAATCTTAATACTTTTGATTTTCATTCTTGTGTAGACAAATCCCAGAGTTATATCTCTTGAATTAATAATTCTCTGTACTCAAGGTATAAGCTTACTTTTCCAATAGCCTGAAATATATATTTTCCTTGGATATTCTTCTGTTAGCTTAAATCTAAATATTTGAATCTTTTATTGCTATTTTACTAATCCCATTTTTGCCTCTTGTCTCAAAACTGGACTGTAGGTGGGGCAGTGCTTTACAGCTTGCATTTCACCCAGTACTTTCCACATAGTAGGTGCTCAATGAATGCTTATTAATTGGATTTATACTGAGTCATTCATGATCACATATGTGATTTGCTTAAGACAAATCATTGGGCAAATTCAATTTTGTATCTATAATTATCAGCTGATAGAAAGCTTAGTCAATAGGCCTAAAAAGATTTTTAAACTTTCTGGAGATTGAGCTGATGTTTCAAGTCTGATATTAATAAATCATTGCTATCTCACAGTTTTTAAACAAATTGGCATATAAAATATCTATTCCTACAATTCATATACCAAAAGAAAAGAATAATTCCTTGTATTTTTTCTGTTAGGGAAAGTCATTTTTCTGACAAGGGGAAATAAAGTTTTATTTCTTATTGTTTTATATAACTATATTTTCTTGATATGTTAAGCATTTGAAAGTGTTACAGTTTTTATTTTGGAGTTACTAAGAAGAACAAATAAATATGTAGTTATTATCATTATTAAGGCCCAGTGTTAAGATTTCATTTCTGCATGGAACTCCTGATGAGAAAACTACCTCCCTCTATGCAAATAGGCAAGTATTGTAATACTGATAGCGTTAGAGTTGACTGGGGGTTTTAAGAGTTAAAGCCTCTATATGTCAGAAGTAATACTTGAGCCTTCCTGACTCTGAGTCCTGCCTTTTATTCATTAAGTCATGACTGCCTGCCACAACTAATTAAATACCGCTGTTAAAATATTTCTAACTCTATAAGAAATTTATTTTTTCACCTCCCGGCTCTTCCTGATTAGCCACTTGTTTCTTACCTCTAGAAAAGAACCGATTAATATTTCCATTTTTCTACATTTTTGCTGTTGCTGGGAAATAAATGTGAAATCTTGGCACAATTGGTCAGGACCTGATTCCTCTCATTGACATTTGCAAAGTACCAAAGCACAATCTGTACTGTTGTTTTTTACTCTATTAGACATAGGAATATCTTTTAGGGTTGTAATCTAATGGGTATAAATCAAAGTGAGAAAAATGATGTATGGTGAAGTTAGAGCTGTTGAATTTTAAAAGATGTAAGCTGGCTTAGCATTTTTCTTTCATCATCCTATCAAGATCAAACTAAGGCAAGCATTCACATCCACAATTGAATTTCACCAAGCTTTTTTCTTTAAGTTAACATTAGTTCAAACTCTTCCCCACAGCTTTTGTCAATAGATCTTTTAAAGGCAGGTATTAGAGTTAAGTTTGATGTAGTCTCCACCTCCCTTCTCCCCTCACCCCAGCTTCAAGCCCAAGGGCTTATTTTAATAGGCATTAGTTAAGGCCCAGAATTGAGTAGACATTTGTGAAGGAGACTCCAAGTTTGGAACAGAATTGGCCTTTATAGTTTTTCTGTGGGGGAAAAAATCTTCTTATGAGGATAAAGGCTGCCTGCTAATCTTCTGCCATCTGGAAAATGGAGAAGCCAGAGGTTATTGGCACCAGGTCACATCCCTTATGTAAACTGTCAAATTCTTTTCATATTAATGGCATATTGAGTTAAACCTAGTGAGGTTTGCTATCAGTCAGAGATAATTTATTGATTTTTCCCCTTATTTAGAAAATACTGAAGATTGACAATAGATGTGTAAATATCTAGTTTTTGATAATTTTTACTCTTCCCAGCATCCTTGTTCACTATGTGGTGATATTTGACACCTTAATAAATTCTCTTAAATTGGATTTCTCTTAATGTTTTTTGTCCATTTAAATTACTTGAAGTTAGGATAGTTGTCAAATGTTAAAAGACAATGTAAGTCATTAGATTTGACCCTAGCCATGAAATAAAACCTAACACTAAAAATTGAAATGATTCAGAGATTACACCAAGAAGTCATTTCTCTCATTAGATTTGTTTCACTACAAATATAATATACATTTACATTCTTTGTTGTTATAAAAACCAATAGGAAAACTAAATTAGCTCCAGAAAAACTTTCTCTGAGAATCCCTTTTTAAATGCTAAATTAAAAAAAAAAGTTATTGAGCCTAAAAATCTAACCATAAATTGGGCCAGTTTATAGACTTATTGACCCCTTTATCCGGGAGGGGACACAACTCTTGATATCAAATTTTATATATATATATATATATATATATATATATATATATATATATATATATATTCTGAAAGTTTTCTTCTTTCCTTTTTGCCACTAAGTAAAAATGAGACCACTTTTAGGTTTTGTAATAACCAAAGGTTAAACTCTAGAAACCACAGCATGGAAGCCCAAATAGTTTAGTTGTTAAATGGGAGAAAAAGCAATGGTAGATGGAAGTGTGTTGTTGGTCTATTGCCAAATATTGCCCACACCAAATATTTTGGCAAAACTAGAGCAATGAGAGACAAAACCCAGTTGTGCCTACTACCTCCCCTAATTCAGGTCAACTTTTGATATTGTAGAGGATAGCAAAATAAAACCTGACAACTTGGAAGAATCTATGATTAAATAAAGAGCTTGGACTGAGATGTTCAACTTTAAAGAATTTTTTTTCCTTCTGTATGAATGGATAACATTGTCCTTGAAGGCTAATGTATTATGAGTTTGTCCTAATCCCAGTGGTTTCTTATATAAACTAGAAAATAAAATCCAGAACATATGACCCAAAGTGGATAGGGAGTGTTTGTTTTATCCATTATATTTCTCTGTTCAATCTCAGTTGTCTGTCTTCTCTATCCTGAGTGTTTGAAGTAGAGAGCTGGGAACAGTCAGTAGACTGAAGTCCCAGGGGAAATTCATAGCTGGCCAACCTATTATAACTAAAGTTTAAGATGCCCAGGTATGTCAGTGTAGTAGAGGAAAAAATCCACATAGTTATCTTCTGAGACTTTACTTACCATATTATACAATTTTCCCTTTTAAAAACAGGTTTCCTTTTGTCCTCATTTTGGATGGAGCTTAGGGCAACACATTGGCCCTTTCTTTAAGTGCTTCTGGTTGATGAGGATAGGATTTGGGAATGGGTGAGTCATAGTATTGAAATATTACAGTATCAAGAGGAATCAACCAAAATAATATAGACAGTTGTTAAAATCAATGTAATTTTCAAATTCAGAAGTGGAAATGAACAACAAAAAAGAATTGACAAGGAAAGGAAAAGAATATTGGAATGTCATAGCATGACCAATAGGAATATTGAATAGACATAATTTTCATATCTTATTAGTAGAGAGCCCATCCTAACTAATATTTAAATACATTTTAAAAATAGTAGATCTGTTTCAGGATCAAATACTTTTTGTTTGTGTGATTTACTTTTGCTCTCTCTCTGACTAAACCTTTCTGGTTCAAAATAGCAATCAGAGTCCCCTTCATCCTGCTGGGAATTCATTTAAGAGCAGAGAATTAAGTCAAAAGATTTTTGAGGGGTTTTGTGTGTTTTTTATCAAAATTATCAAACTGTGGAGTGATTTTTGCCTATCATGTGTTATCAGTACCCAGGAGCACTATATTCTGGCCTCTCTCACAGGTTGTTCATAGAAATAAATATTAAAGGTTTTGGGAGGAAGCCAAAGTGAAAAAGTTCTGAGTGGGGGGCCGGTAGGGGGTGTGCTTGCCAGATAAGAAATGACTCATCTGGTGCTCACACCATGGCTCCTCGAGACCCTCTCCACCTTCCCCTCTTACTACATTAGTTTAAACTGGCTTTTTTCCTTTTCACCTCAACTTGTTTACAAGCTATCATTGAGACTGCCCGATCATTAAAAGGCATCAGGTTGTTTTTTTCCTTTAAGAACGATGCATTTGTAGTAAAATGATTTTCCTTTATTGCCTTTTCCCCCTAGAACTTGGAGTTGGGGTTTCCTCTTATTTCTGAGGGCACCCACACATGACCTGCAAAGAACAACACCAAAAAAAGTGATCACAGAGCAATTGTACTCTCATTTTACATTACCTAGCTGTAAAAGAATGTCTCTGTGGGAAAGGGGGAAAAATAAATCCAAACCTGTTTCATAAGTTGGGTGCAAGACTTCATTCACTCTTTGGTGCCTGCCAGGGGGTATAAGGCATGAGGAAATTGGATCATGAAAATTCCACTGACTGGATTGCTCATTCTTCAGCCTTTTAGCCTGGAGCATACATGCAGCCTGCCTCCCAGGGTGATGTGCTACAGTATTTAATTCTGAGAACTCAAGCTATGTGATTAGAATCTTATTCTTAATGAGGATTTTTCATTGTACTTTTAAAACAACTCCTGCACAGTTCAGTAATCATCCAAATGGGATATTTTGTTTCTTGAAATTTGGATTCAATGTAACTCTTCATTGGTTCTATGTAGTAGTTTTACCCGGCAGTGGACCATCTGCACAGTGAAAAGTTCAGGGGTTGTACACTCTGAGTTTGTAGCCACAATGTTGTGCTTTATGACTGAGAGCCTTTGCCTGAATGACTGGCCCAGTAGGTTCCTATGCACTCTGCCCTGTGTGGGATTATGTGCTGCCCTAATGTTGGAGGGCTTCCCACTCTGACTGGGGCAAAACCTTGAGAACAGAAACCACACAGCAGGTTCTGTTGCTTTTAATGTTAGCTTCATGCACAGGCTACTTTTCCATTATCTGCAAACGGCCTCCATGAAAAGCTATTGCTGATTCTTGTCATAGGCCATCCATGTCACAGGCTGCTTCACCTCTACAAGGTGAAAAACCTGTGCAACAGGTAGGTAGTAGGCTGCCTATCAGTGTGGTGCTTGAAATCAGTGAACTGAAATGTATTTTCTCCCCACAGGTTTCTCAGGTTGCTATCAAGAGTCTGAGACCATGTTGGGTCTGTAAAAAGCTTGATATTTAATGTAGTCATTTTCTTTGTTATCAATTGCCCTGGTAAAATCTTGGTACAGTTTCAAAGTGAACACTGATTCATATTGTGCTTTCCTAGGTTGCAGCATCTTACTAAGTTACAGAAGCACCACAGTGTAGATTTGACTTTTGTTTCTTTCTAGTGTTATGTATCCTTTCTTGTTATTAATTAAAAAAATAATTCTGTGCCATAACTTTCCCCCCTTTTTTTCAATTTAGAAGTCATCTTTCAATGGTGTCTTTTCTACACTGTCATTGTTCATGAATTATATCATGAATCCATTTGGACATAGACCAGGAACTTGTTATAATTACTCAAATGCAAGTAAAAGCTTTCTCTGTGTATTAATTAGTTGATACAAGGGATTAAGATGATTACATGAAAGGCATTGCTGCTCCTCTCTTAATAAGTCAGTCAATGAGGATGCCAAGGCATCCTTCGATACCATTTGTGCAGCGTGTTCTTTAGATAAAGGCACATAATATGAATGTTGAGTTTTCCTGAGGCAGCATAAAATGTAGATCATTTGGATTTGCTATTTCTGTTGATGTGAAACATGGGATATTAATCAAGGCTAATTACATGCACTGGCTATGGAACAAACTGAAGGCCAGTTCAGGACATGCTTCTTTGTATAATTACTGACTTTAAGGTACCAGGGTAATTACTAGAAATTAGAGGGGCTTTCATTTATGGATCTTGCCTCACAGAATATGAAAATGGTTTCTTTCACCATTATAGTTTTACAGCTCTGGCTGGTTAGTGTTAACAGATGTAAACCTGTTATTAGGTAGACAGTAGTTATATTCAGGTTCTTCCTGGGCATGCTCAGTGAAAGTGATTTTAAGCAGCTATAAAAAAAAGTAGAACAGAACAGTAGAAAGAAGCTTAAAATTTAAAATAATTGGGATTGAATCTTGCTTTTTGCTACTTACTATCAGACATTATGATCTTGGACAAGTCAGTTAACTTTTTGGACCTCAGTTTTCTTATCTGTAAAATGAGGGTATTATACTACATGATTTCTCAGAGCCCTTCTATTTCTCAATCTGTGATACTATTATCCTAATATCTACTCATAAACTTTGTTGATTTTTTTGGAGTCTTCACATATTTGGGGTCAATGTAGTAATGTACATAATATTGCCTGAAGGGAGCAAAATTTAATTTAATAGCATACTGGCTTTTCATGTACCCCTTTTGTTTTAACATTCTAGATTTACTACCTTTTGGGGAAGTTTTTAAAAAATAGTATTAATAGAAACTATTAGCAGTTTCTGTTTTTTAAAGTATTGTTATGATTTTTGCTTAATTAGATGAGAATGTATATGTTGAGTATAAATTAAATGCAAAAAATAAATGATATATAATCACATGTGTATTTGTATGTATTAAATATGTGCACTCAGGAGAAATTTGTCTGAACCTAAAAGAAGTCAGCTTATAATGGAAAGTAAGAATTTTGATACACTTTTAAAAAACAAAAAACAAAATTATCCATAAGTTTTTTTTGTTTTAGAGAACCTGAGTGAGGAGCTTCCTCTATCAGTGTTGGTCTTCTACCTATTCTGTGTTTTATAGTTACCTTGGGAGCTGAAGGGACTTGTTCAGAGTTACATAGGCAGCCTATATCTGAGGCAGGATTCCATTCCAGTGTTTTCTTTCTCTGAGGCCAGCCCTTTAACAACTACGTTATGCTTCCCCTCAATTTTGTTATTATATTTCAGCATTTTAAGGATCTGTGATTTTTATCAGTATGAGTATTTACCCTGCCCAGACTTTCAACTTACTAGGCAATATTTTGAGAGTTGATGGTTCCCCTTCCCATCTCCTTCTCTATACTCATTTCCCTTTTCAGCCAATTTGGTGATGAATCCTCCCTAGTACACAGAGCGTGTTGTGTGCATACAAATACATAAAGAATTTTTCTGATAGAGAAAGCAAACCCATGGGCATACCTGTAAACAGATAGAGAAAGAGAAATATTCAATTCAGGATGGTAGGATTCCTTTCATTCCTGGGATCTTCTTATAGTAATTCCTAATAATATCTTATGTTACAGCATATTTTTCTTTTCTCTTGTTCTTTTTTTGTTACTCAGTTGTGTAGAAAAAAATGGAATTTGAGCTATGAAGGAGTCATTTTACTCAGAAATCAGCAGCTTCATGGATTAGTCAGAATTGTTTTCCATAAAGCTATGTGGAATTCTGTGCTGCAATGTTATCATTCCTTTAGTTTTGTGTTTATCAAGCAATTCTACAACACTTTAGGCTCTGTTTACCTGTTTTTGAAATGAGTGAATAATGCTTGGAAGTCTATTAGATTTCTAGTGCTTCTCAACCAAAAATGCTAATAGAGAGTAGAATGGAGAAGTAGCACTGGGAAGGAATGTATCTGTTAATACTCAACTATTTGTCTGGTTCTGCCAAAATTAATTAATAGGGTACCCTACTGCTACAATTAGAAAAATGCATGGAACTAAAAGAAAAAAAGATTCAGTAAAGTGTCATTTACTTAATAATTTCTCAGGGTTGCAAATAAAACAAGCAAAAGTAAAAATCACATGGCCACAGTGCTCATTCTTTTCCTTCCTCCTTCACAGATGATAAAAGCTAAATGACTTTATGTTATACATAAAGCTACTTTTAAATTAGATGATAGTTTTTTTGGTTTTGTCTTTTTCTCTCCTTGAAAGATGTATGTATTTATGACAAGGAACGAGCCCTTTAGACACTAATATGTTTGTTTTTAAATATCAGCATCAAAATTAGCTAGTATTATTTTTTATCTAATATGTTTTTTATATGTTTTATTGCTGGCCATTCTTAGTAAGTTGGAAACTATTGCCTTTATTACCGCATTTTTCTTTTAAGTTTGGACTTTTCTGGCATAAATTGCTTGTCGATGGAGTCTAAACTGCTCAATTCCCATTATGTGGAGAGAATTAGACAAATGAATGCCACAAATTAATCAAATCTAAGTCCCAGAAGTGAAAGCTCTCACCACTACACTTACATGTCTGTGAAAGCCCCTTTGAAAAGGAGGGAAAGAACCCATCAAACATAAGTGAAAAATGGTCAGTTTACGAAGGCTAAGGAATTGTGTAGTTTGACTAGATCTGCATGCCACCATTTAGGGGGGCAAGAGGAGAGAGTGAGAGTGAGAGAGACAATCAGCCTGTGAGGTGTCCTTCTCCCCCTTTAAATGATCTTTTATTGATTAATGCTTTAGGGTTTGTTAATAAGTCTTTCACTAAGGCAGGGTTGGAGGTCAAAGGGTAGTGCCAGCTGCGTTAAGGAAGTCTTTTTTTTTTTTTACATAGAAACAAAGCACATGCCAAAACAGGTTTTATTAGAGAGTAGGATAACTTTTTGGGGATAAATCTTAGAATTTTCTTAAGCTGAAATTATATACTTTTACATAAAATAAAAATTTTCCTCCTTCCTTGAGAGGATAGTTAGCTATTGAAAGTCTATCTCTTATTTTTCTGTTGTTTTTTTTTACATTTTTGACTTTGTTAAATTTAAATCATTTAACAGATTTGTTTTTAATCTTTAGTCTCATCTAATTAAAGAAAAAAATGACAATACAAGCACAATGTAGAGAAAACTCATTTTATTAATATTTTAAACTTTATTATGCCTCAGAATTATAAACAAAGAGGTAGGGATGTTGGTAAATAACTATATTGTATTATAGAAGAATTCTTCTTTCACATAAGTTGATTTGTATAAATGGAATGGAAATTAAGTTGTTCATTTGACAAATGAAAGCCATATATTAGAAATCAAGTATATTCATCTTCCATAAAGTAGTAGCTTTCCTCTAAGTATTTATTATGAGATAATCAAAATATTAATATTGTAAATAGAAAATATGTTTTTTAATAAACATGAGTTAAATGTAAGGAGCTCTATTATTAGCACCCAAACTGAATAAAATATTGTCATTTTTCATCAAAAGACAAAACTATAGTTCTCATGCATCCTCTTTTTTTCATTTTATCTTGATCAAATTAAAGGCTACCCATAAAAAACTGTTTTGTGGTCTTTAGGCCAAAATGTTTAGTTCTTGGTGTGGTTTATATTTCACATTATGTTTACTTTTCTCCTTTCCCTTGGTCCTCACCCTGAAACCACAGAAGGCTTTTCTGTGGAAAGTAGAGTATTGTATCACACTTCCTGTTCAGTGCCAATTAGTTCCAGTGTGGACTTCCTTTGTGGCTTTCCTTCAGAATGATGATAGTGTGTCATTGGCCTTCACATCTGCCAGAGTTGCTAATGGTTTTCCAGCTTGTAGCACCCAGGCTCTGCAAAGGTCACATGTTTGCTTCTTCCTTAATAGGGAAGAATATATAGAAAAGGGTATATGATTTCTTGATGAGATGACTATGAGTACTATAGGCTGGAAAATCTGTGCATACAGTGAACTTTTTCAGCTAGTAAAAGTTCACACACATCAGGGATCACTATAATATACTAATACTTGACAGTCATTACTATTGGCTCCTAACACATTTGTAACTATAACCTGAAAAAGGACCCTTGGGAAAGCTGAAAGAGGATAATGAACCAGTAAAAGGTCCTTTAGGAATTAAACCCATAAGTTATTACTGAAACATATTTATTAAACTTTGTTTGAATTAATTGTCCAAATATCAGATCAAAATGTAGCTAAATAGTATTTTCTTTGTTTTGTTTTATTTTCTATTTTGTGACTTAGATATTCACATATTTATCATGATTTCACAGAAAATGAATATGGTCGTTTTAGGAGAAATTTGACTATTAGAACTACATTCTCACTGTGCCATCTTTATTGAAAAAGAATTTAGATCAGTTCATACTGAAATTCAAGATGTGGCTTTGATAAATGTTCCTTGTGTCAAAAAACCCCCCAAAACCCCCCTCTCCCAAAAACAACAAAATAACTCCAGTGCCAAAAGAAAGTTCTTTATAGATCTGAGTTTTATATTAAATGCTACTTTCAAAATTGCCCCTTCCATGCATTTATTCCTATTTTATGTCAAATTTCCTAAAATTGTTATTTAATTTCACATGTAATTTACCACTTTAATTGCATGAAATGTTTACATAAATCTTGATTAATATTTACTAAATGCCTACTGTGTGCCAGGCACTGTGTTAAGTTTTGGAAAATTAGCTTGAAATCAATTTAGGCTTTCTTGGTCCTTTGTGTTTTAAACAATAGAAACTAGTATACTTGGACTAAGTATAAAAATAAACAACTATGGTAAAAATCTTCATTTCCATTTTATTTTTTTACTTTAATTCATCAAACATGTATAGATTTTTAAATACAGAAATTATATTTTCTGTTTCTTTGTATACTCCAGAACATTTATAAACAGTGGACACTTAGCCAAACTGATTGTCTTGAGGAAAGATGAATTGTTTGTATAAACTTATGGGTCCGTATTATTCTTAGCTAGTTTTTCATTAATTATTATTACAGCCAATTACAGACTTTTCCGGCTATTTAACTTATTATATTGAAATTCCAATTGTTATTGAAAATCAAAATATATAACAACATTTTTTCATGCAAAGGTTCTTATATACTAGTATTATTAAAGGAGAACTAAATCATAATGATTATGATAGGTCATGTGAACATTCATCTTTGTACATAAAATGTGATAATATAAAAGACATTTTGAAAAGGTTTTTTGCTCTGGTATTGATTTGATAATTACTAATAATTTTGTTGAACAAAGATAGGCTTCATAAGTACTCTGGCAATGTTCCTTTCTTTTTATCCTGGCTCATTGTTAGTGGTATTGCAATAGTACTAATTTTCTCAAAGTATATAGAAACAATGTAAATGGTCTCAGGAAAACTCCCAAGATTAAAATAGTTAACTCAGTTTATTGATCAGTGATATAGATAATGGAAAATAAGATGCTAATCCATCCTGCTGGGTTAGGACTATGGCCATGGCCTTGCTTTTTATGATAAGGAAATTTGTCCTGGGAGGAAGATTCTTAGTATGGCCTCGGATGGTAGGGCATATCAATAATTTGACTGAATGAAAAGGATTGTGTACAGACTCCTGCTTGTCATGTCACCTAGATATATTGAGTCATATACCTCCATCTCTCCAGGCAAATTTCTCCAACCTGGAGGGCCCTGGAATGTGGGTAGTTGAGTTATAGGAATGGCAAGTAGATGATATTCAGGATTGGTGATTGAGTTATTCAGATAGTCCCCATTAACACAAAAAAGAAAATTCTCTGTTTAGACTTCTTTCCCCTTGATTCACACATAACCAGTTTTCTGTTTTGTGCTTTGATTGAATTTACCTAATACTAAAAGGGAAGAGAAAACCCAATCACAGTCATCTAGTTGCTTTTATCTAGTGATACCCAAGCATTGCTCTGATTGATGATAGACTGAGTAGTTGTTTTGGCAACATGTAGACAAAACCACTTTAATGACTTAGGTTAGAGTTGAAATGTAAAGAAGTTTATATCTTGGATGAAAACTACTGAAAAAGATGTAAAGTAGAAAACAATTAATTTGTTGAAATCTCAATTAAAAACAATTAAAAATAAATTTTTGATCCTGAGAAACTTGAACCAAGTAGTACAGCTTTCTCAGAAAATAGAGTAAATTTAGTTTTATATAAACTGCCCTTATATTTTCATCATCCCAAGAGCTTTCAGTTACATTGTGGAATTATGAATGTATTACGTCCATAGCAAATCTGTCCTTCTTTTCAATTTCAAGACACATATTAAGTTACATACACATACACCACACAAAAAGGATATTTGTTTTCACATTTGAAAAAGAGTTACTCAGAATTTCTTTCAAAAAACAATCCTTCCAAAGGATAATTGCTTTTTAGAGACGTCTACTATGTGTTCAGAATTTAACTTCGCAATGTTATGCAACTCACATTCTGTTTCAATAATTTTATTTAAATGGCTAGCAAAACTACAGAAGAGCCCCTTCCTGAGAGAGAATGAATACTTTTAAAGAACTCTTTTTTTGAGACCACATTTTATCTCATATCAATATTAGATTTATATTAGAATTCATTACAATAGATTGACATCTTGATAAAAGTTATAATTAATATGCTATCATGAGTTACATAAGCAATTTCCATTCAGCAAGAAATCACTGCATGATGGTGTGAGGAAATTCATTAATAATTTCAATAGACATTTATTGAAAACTTACTGTGTTCTTAACATTATGCTAAGTATTTTGAAAGGGAATGTAAGAGAATTATGAGATACTACTTTCATGGAGTTTATAATCTCATTGAAAGGAATAGACATTTATGGGGAAAAAAAAACCCACTATAAGAGAGCCTCACTGCCAAAATAGTAGTCCAGAAAAAAGTATATGGTTAGAGGGTTTTAGAGAAGGCTAAGTAAGATAGATCACTGTGGGCTGTAATAGGTAGTAGATAGGGATGGTTTCAGATTAATAACCAATAAGGCTTGAGCTCAATCCCAAAGTTGGATTTGTATATATAAAAATAATGAGGGAAATAATTCCAGCCATTAGGGAATATAGGTATTATGGTCTTTTCATGTTATTTTTCCCTACTGTGATGCAGTGGATAGAATTATGGAACCTGCAGTTAGGGAGATCTGAGTTCAAATCCTGCCACTAAGTGTGGAAGCCTGCTTAAGTCAGTTAACTTTTGTCTGACTCACTTTTCTCAACTGTAAAATGGGGATAATGTTTGCACTTACCTCATGAGACTGCTATAATCAAATGAGCTTTAGAACAATTCCTGACACAAAATAGGCACTTAATACATGCTTCTTTCCTTTCTTCCCTATTAGTATCTTTAATAGAACAATTTTGATCTCAGGAAGTACTAATTAGATAAATTCTATTTTGCTATAAACTGAGTGTCATGCACTCTCAGACTGAGACTGATTTTCATCAGAGTAAGCTTTTGTATAAGAGATATTTACAGATTATAGAAGTCTTACCAGAACCTTTCTCAAAGGGGAGGAGTAACAGTAGATAAGAGGAAGATATTTTTAGAAAGACCAGACTACTGTAGTTCTACACCAAGATTTCCTACCTAATCTCTTTGCCCTCTCTCCTGATATTTTCTGAAAAAATTTTCCTTTATATGGAGGTTAGGATATGTATTTAAAGCCTTTTTGTGTGTGTGTGTGTGTGTGTGTGTAGAGCAAATAATAATTAGCATTTATATAGCGCTTTGAGCTTTGCAAAGCATTTTGAATGTTAATTTGACCCTTGCCATAACTCTATGTGGTATGTGCTGTTATTATTTCTATTTTTTTTTTTAATGAAAAACTGAGGATAAGAAAGATTTAAATGATTTGCCCAGGGTCACATAGCAAGCAGGTAGTTTGGGCAGTCTTTAAGCTTGTAGGTCTACCACTGTGCCTCCTTGCAGATAAGAAAACTGAGGCAAACAGATTTAAGTCATTTGCCCAGGATCACATACCTAGTAAGTGTGGTAGAATTTGAACTTAAGCCCTCCTGACTCCACAATTAGTATTCTCTATCCCTTCATTGTGCAGTTTAGCTGCTCAATGCCAACCTTATTCCTATTTTAGAAATAAGAAAGGCCAAGCACAGAATTTAAATGAATTGCCTGGTCAGTCTTACAAGAGATTTGAGTCCAGGAAACTGAATGGATGTCCATCAGTTGGAGAATGGTTGAATAAATTGTGGTATATGAAAATTATGGAATATTACTGTTCTGTAAGAAATGACCAACAGGATAATTTCAGAAAGGCCTGGAGAGACTTACATGAACTGATGCTGAGTGAAATGAGCAGGACCAGGAGATCATTATATACTTCAACAACAATACTATATGATGACCAGTTCTGATGGATCAGGCCATCCTCAGCAACGAGATCAACCAAATCATTTCTAATGGAGCAGTAATGAACTGAACTAGCTATGCCCAGAAAAAGAACTCTGGGAGATGACTAAAAACCATTACATTGAATTCCCAATCCCTATATTTATGCACACCTGCATTTTTGATTTCCTTCACAAGCTAATTGTACAATATTTCAGAGTCTGATTCTTTTTCTACAGCAAAATAACTTTGGTTCAGGTATACTTATTGTGTATCTAATTTATATTTTAATATATTTAACATCTACTGGTCAATCCTGCCATCTAGGGGAGGGGGTGGGGGGGGTAAGAGGTGAAAAATTGGAACAAGAGGTTTGGCAGTTGTTAATGCTGTAAAGTTACCCATGTATATATCCTGTAAATAAAAGGCTATTAAATTAAAAAACAACAACAACAACAACAACAACAACAAAAATACACAAGTGTAACGTGGAAAAAAAAAAAAAAAGAGATTTGAGTCCAGGTCTTTCAGATTCCAAATCCAAATAAGAGACTTTGGTGCCATATACATAGTTAATTTTTTCATTAGAAAAATTTTCATCCATTGTTTTCAAAGTGAGATTGGTGCAGTGGTAAGAGCATCCAAAAAGACTTGTATTCAAGTCCACCCTAAAAAAACATATAATTGTGAACATGTCCCTTAATCACTACCTTCCTCAACTTTCTCATGTGTAAAAATGGGATTAATAATAATTGTACCTTCTTCCGAGAATTATGTTATCAGATGAGATAATATCTGTAACATACTTTACAAACTTTAAAGAGTATATAAATGTTAGCTATTATTATTATTAAGGAATAATTGTTTATAAGTCAAATTTTACGTTATGCATCATGTTACATTTGAAAAATCACAAGACCTGTAGTCAGGTGAGCTGGATTCAAATCTTGTCTCTGATGATTAATATTTTTTTGACCCTGCAAGTCACTTAAATTACCTGGACCATATCTTTTTCATTATAAAATTGGGGTGTAGGATGGGATTGAGTTCAGTGGCCTCTGAGACATTTTTCAATTCTAGTTCTCCCATGACCTCAATAAGCAGATAATTTAAAATTATTAGATGCATGACACTGATGTTCAATAGTACATGAAAATATTTTAATATCATCTAGAAATAAAACTATTCAGAAAAATAAATGAACATGGTAAAATAGAAATTATTCCTCATTGAAAGACAAGAAGCAGTGGGGAAAAAAGAAGCTGAAAATGTTTTATCAAATGCATATATAGAGAACTGATTTATTTTTCTCTCTGCACAGTTGAGTTAAATACGTATATATTAATATAAATGCATATATGCAAATGTGGAATGTTCTCTGCTTGGTTTTCTTGGGGTCTCTGGACAGCCTTCTTTTCAGTTCAGTAATCACCACAAGAGTAGCCAGGGGTTAAAATCCACATCCTTTATTATTTCCTTTCAAAGTCCTATCTCCTTCACCTGGGGCTTGGCTAGTTTTCTTAAAGGCCTTCCTGAGTCTTGGAGTGACAGTGGAGAAACTAAGGAGGAGAGCCTGCCACCATGGTGATATGAGATGGGATGAATGAATCTGAGTCAAAAGGCTTGTGCTTCAGCCTCCAATCTGTTCGTCTTTTCCAGCTCTCTTTCTATAGCCTCTCAGTTCCCCAGGAGTTTGACTGAAGATCGAATGAATCTCTCCCCTTGGTTCTGAGAGTGTGAGCTCCTGCCTCCAGTTCTCTTGTCTTCTCTGCCTCTGAATGAATCTGGCTGAGGCTCCTAACTTATGTGCTCTACACTGAGTATAAACCAATCATTATGTCACTAGGAAATCATTATTTGTTGTAAGATTAAATCAATCATACTGAATTTAGAGAACTATTAAGCACCATGCTAAACTAGATAACCATTGTCTCATCAATTCCACTTAGCTAGTACCTTGTAAGAATCCTTGTTTTAAGTTCAGAGTTCTGGCCATATCATAAATGTTCATTATTAAACATGATTAATTAAATGATTACTGTATGCTATCAGGCAAGTACTGTGTCCTGGTCACCAAAAAATACATAAACAAATAGCACTTACCCTCAAGGAGCTTAGTTTCTGTTGGGGGAAAATAATATGTATGTAGTAAAAATAAATGGAACATATATATTGAATAAGTTCAAAGCAATTTTCAGAGCACAGTGAAGTAGTGCCAGGTAGGGAGGAGGGTTCAGTATCATTTCTTATATACTGGGTTGAATTTAAGTTGGGTTCTGAAGGAAACTAGAGATTCTGTGATGTGAAGGTAAAGAAAGACTAGAATATATTTCTAGGCAGTTGAGAAAGTTTGTGTAAGTAGATAAAAATTAGAGATATAATATAGTATATAGGAAACCCTCAAAGCAGGTTAGTTTGCTTGAAATAAAGACAATGAAGAATATTAGTTTACAATTAGCTTGGAAACAGATGGTGAAGCAATTTAAAAGCCAGAAGAATATCCTAGAGGTAAAAGGGAGCTACTGAAATTTCATGAGCACATGGTCAGACCTATGCTTTAAAATGCCTTTTTTTTTGGGGGGGGGTATCTTGATAAAAGATTAGAGAAGTTAAGTCTTGGATACAGTAAATTACATTAGGAGATCATTGCAATAGTATAGGCAAGAAGTGATAAGGATCTAAATCAGATTCTTACAGGTCCTCTTAATGAAACAAATGGTACAGATAACATGAAAATATGCTCCAAATCCCTAATAGTAAATTTTGTTTCACACCATGTATATTGACATGACAACTATAAAAAAAGATAAGAGCAAAAATATTTCAAAGTATATGCGATGTATCCCTTGATGGAGCTATGAAGTCCATCCATTCTAGATTTCAATTTTGAATTAAGGAGCTCAGTTTTGAACATGCAGAATTAATTTGAGAGACCAGCTGAGGTTGACCAATAGGAAGCTGTTGATATGGGATTGGAGTTCAGAAAGCAGACTAGGGCTGGACACACACACACACACACACATACACGTATGCTATAGCCTCTTTGAGCACCAAGAAAGAAGCAGGCTCAAGGTACAGCCCTGGAATACTTCTATATAAAGAAGATATGATGTAGATGATAATTCAGCAAAAAATACTGAGAAGAAATGGCCAGATCAAGAAAAGATACCATTATAAAAATTTAACGAAGGAAGAATATCTAAAGGTGGAAGTGTTCACTAGTGTCAAATGTTGCAGTGAAGTCTAAAAGGATGAAGACTGAGAAAAGGATATGTGATTTTATATGTGTGTATATATATGTATATGTATATTTGTATATGTAATATGCATTATATACATAATGTAACTGGTTTTGAGCTTTTATTTGGGCACACTAGTGAAATTGTCTGTTAAACAGTAGATTAATCTGATTTGAAAACTCCAGTTATCTGTGATTTATGTGTTGTTTTTAGTAGTTTGCCAGGACTAGTTATTTTTAGTTTGCTCACTCATGACTGTTGGTTCTCAAAAGTAAAATAATTGTGTTTTACGTAGATCCGGAAAGAAGTAACTGCATGCCCAGTTCATGCAGAAAATTGCTAAGGTGTAGCTCAAAGCAGACAGACACCTCACTTTTCAACCTTAGATGTCTAAGGATTTGGAGATGTAATATTGATCTAAGAGGCTATGCTGTTAGGGGAAATTCATAGTCTCTTAGATGGTTCCTGTACAGATTGCATCCTAGAAACAGAGCATGTGAATGAAAAAAAAAAATCGTAAAGTATGTGCTAAGCACTCTGTATAAAATTCAAAAAAGAAGTCAGTCCCTTTCCTCAAGTAGGTTCTATTCTACTAGAGGAAAATAATATATAATGGGGAGTGGTAGCCAGAGAGTAATATTGTGATTTGGAAAGTTACAAAAGTGGAGCCCTTAGTAGAACTGATTGATACATCCATTTTATGATATTGATTTGATTAGGTTCTAAATTTTAGAATAGCATGGAAAAGAGTGGGCATTTAGTAAGGAAAAAAGAAAATTGTGATTGTAGTTGAGCAGACCTAAAATATTGAGCCATATGAGTTACTCACCAGTCAGGACAATAGTTCCCATAGCCAGGAGTTCTAGATATAAAATGATTAAATCCTCTAGAACTTGACCTGGATGGCAGAATGGTTGGTGAGGAGTAAGTATAATAATAGATCATGTGACTCACTATGTAATCAGGGAGGTGGTATCCTATATGTATGGAGAGTTACTGTTTAAGACTGAAAAGTTTTAAAGAAGTGAAGTTCCTGACCCCTAATCCTGGTGAAGGTCTTTTTGAATGAGTAACCTGAGTACTTAACGTTTATAGCATTGAACTTTTTTATTTTGCTGGTCCTTTTTAAAGGGTTTCCTTCCTTTTTATATTTGCCACTTTTAATTATCCCATATTTTCCTCCTTACTACTCTTTATAACAAAATAAACATATCTTAAAAATGCTATTTTTGGATAACTTTTATGTTATCAAATTTATTCTTGTATTCTATTCACAATGTTAATTGTTTCCATACTGGAGATTTTTAGATAAAATTTCAAATTATATATCAGTATGGAATGCTGCTGGAAAGGATTGTAAATTTTTGATTTTGGGGAGGGCTTTAATGTAATTGAGATGCATGGTTTTAATACTTATTTGCATGTAATCTAGAGTAATTTCTTTCCTTTTTTGCAGTTGCTGGCCTTTGAAATATTTTAAAAGAAAAAAAGTGCCTCACAAAATGGAATATTATTGTCAGTACCATTTTAAAGGAACACAAAAACATTATAGGATAATCAATTTGATGAACCATCAATTCCATTTTATGTTTCTTTGAAGAAACTGTTTTTATTCTGGGAACCAAATTTCATCATAAAACTACTTCAGTTTTTTGAGTAATAATTTCTGAATGTTAAGTATCTTTTTAAAAGCATCATAAAAAGATTTTCTTCCAAATATAAAAAATAAATTATGGACAGCAAATGGCATGGGTAGAAAATATAGTAGTGTATTTTAATAAGCTGCAGAAAAGCTAGCCAGAAGAGGAAGCACAAATGTACTTGTACTGCAAATTCATTTCCAATGTTTTAATGTCCTTGTTGCTCAACAAGCAAGTAATCTCCTGAAGATAAAAAAAAAATGGATTGAATTATCTGTCAAATCCAGTATTTGTTTAGCATCCCTACTGAGTAGTATGTGTTGGACAAAATATATACCAGAACCCTGCCTCCCTTGAGCTGTTCTGTGTCACCTATGGTATGTAATAAATAGCAAAAATTATTCTAGTTCACCCTGTTTATATTCTCAAAGTAGACATGTCCTCTATTAATAATAGCCAAATTTATAGGGTTTAATAATGTAATAAATATCTTTGAATTTAATGTATCTGATTAACATCCATGTTCCTGCTTTTGGGTATCAGTATTTCAGTGGACATCACACTGTTTATTTCACTGATTAGTACATCCTTATGTCTAAATGTCTCCATCATTATAAAACATCCAAATGATTGATTAAATGGTTTCTTGCATTAATATTTTGTCTCCTCTGAGTACCAATCCATATTTAAACTAAGCATTTTAATAAATACTATTTGACCTCTGATTTCACAGTAGCTTTTTCTTTTCTCTCTTTCATCTGAATCAGATTTTCACATTGGCTGAGTTTCCTTCTGATTCTTATTTTATTTTCCAATAGCCGTGGCCATAACGTCTTCATTTAGGCTAGTTTCCCTTTCTTCAGCTTCTCCACACCCATTGCCAATCACCCTGTGTGATTAACCACTAACCTACTCAGTGTACATAGAAAAATGATTTTCTGGAGGATTGATCTGTATTTTGTTTTGATCAGATCACATCTGGAATATTCTGTTCAATAATAGTGACACAAATTTAATAATTATGCAATAACAACATTTATATAGCAATGACAACATATACACAGCAAAGCAATTTTATACATTATCATCCCATTTGATCCTCTCAGTAAGCTTGGGAAGAAAGTGCCTTTATGTTCTCTTTTTTACAGATGAGGAAACTAAGGCAAGTAGAAGTTAACTTGCTCAGAGTCAGAGAGCTGTAATATATGTCTGAACCTGAATTTGAAACTTAAGTCTTTTTGATTCCAGTTCTAAGCACTGTTAACCTACCTGCTTCTAAGAAGGACCTTTATTATCTGGACAGTTTCTAGAGGAAGGTGCTATCCTTTTTAATCATGATGCTCTCCTTAAGGGATATCTTCAGTGTAGGTGGAAATGAAAAGACATTCTTCTAAGCATTCTTTATATTGTGTTTTTATTTGGTAGTCTAAAAGGGTTAGTGTTTTTTTTCTTCTTCTCCTGAATATAGCATTTAAAAGGAATGTATATACATGTATAGACCATCATTCTTTAATAGTATTTGATTCTAGAATTATGGGAAAGTCAGTTATTTAATGCAAAGAAATAAGATGCAGCTTGACATCAAATTTATGTAAAAATAGTTAGAACAAGTTAGATAAGGTTTGACTTTTCATTGCCTAGAACTGTGCCTAATAATGCTGTCATTCAAAAATCTTTATGAATGAAACAACTTTAGAAAAAAAAAACCCGATGATGTTACATTTTTTTCCCCATTTATAGGTCATTCAACATGGTGCTGATAGGAGGGATGCTTTTTTTTGGTCTCCGATAATCTGTATTATAAATGGTCAGAATGATGACAATTTTCCATACCTTATGAAATATTGTGTGGGCATAATGGTTATGGCCTGTAACTCTGCTGTGTGTATGTGCATGTGTAGTGTGTGTGTGTGCTTGCAAAGAGTTAGTTTTAGTAATTAGTTTGATATTGCATATTTGTGTAATGCCTTTATTTTTTGTGTGTCCATAGTGTAGGGTTATCAGTTCCTTGGATATTTTATAAAATAGATATAGTTATATTATGTGACCCCTCCCCTCATAAAACAAAATAACACTTGAATAAAAAGTTTAATGAATTTTATTTACCTAGAAAAGGAAGACATAATTTTATTTTGTAAAGTTTAGCATGCTTTATTATCTTGCTTATATTTTTTCTTGGAGCTCTTTTTTAGACTTTCAGATATTAACATGTATTGGGGAGCAATCAAAAAGATAGAAATGCGAGATTATGGAGGGAAATCTTAAGCAATCATGCCCTACATACAAAATTACTTCAGTGCTTCAGGCAGCCATGATTTCATCAGTGTTCTCCTTCCTTCCCTTATGTAAATCACAGCTCCTACCATTAGTCCTCCAGAGTTGTCAGAGTTATAGTTGAAATATTTAGCATGCTACAGCAAAATTGCTGGTAATAGCTGAATTTAGCTAGTCCTTCAATAGTATAATGATATACGACCAGGCCCATTCTTTTTATATAGTGTTGTCCAAATTGGACCATGGTTGAAGTACCCTAATAGTCTAATTTAAAGTAGGTTCTCTTAACTACAGTTCAAATAAAAGTATCATTTCCATATAGAAAATCTTCAATGTACTGGAGTGAAACAGATATTTCTATCTAATTCAGCCTTTCACAACAAATAAACTCTTTAACTGGGTGTCAGGATTGCATTTCCATGCTCTTTAAATTTTCAGACAACTAAACCAAAATGTTAGGCCATGTGTTGTGATTTTTTTTTTTTTAAATTTGAAGACCTTCACTGGCTTTGGATAAGCCTGGTTGGGTGGTCTTTTGTATGTGCCAGACTTCTTGGTTTGTGTTGTCCACTTTACCAAACCAAAAGCATTGATTGATCTTGGAAGTTTTATTAATCTTTAGTGCAGAGTCTTGATGGGCTTTTCCTTTGCAAAATTTCTAGTTTAGAGCTAATGAAGCTAGTGGATTACTTGCCCCACTCACTTTAAACCACTAATGTGAACAGATTCTCGAAAACCTAATTTTCATTGACAGACAACTGGCTGGAGTTATTGCCTTTTGCACATCTGGTCCTCAAACAAAGGGCCAATTCACAAACATGCAGCATCAGAGTAGTTACTTCTGAAAAGCATTTCTGCTATTCACATCTGATGTCAGTCACACATTTCAGCACCATGTTATTTATATGTAGGTATCTTGTAGCGCTTATGTAACAGAAACCAAAGCAAATACTGATCCAACATTGAATTTTCATGCTAGCTCTTTATAGATATTATTAGCATTTTGAAGAAAAAAATTAAACAAAATATATTAACACTGTTCCTATATTTTAACCATTCCCATTGTTGGGGTTAATATTGAACTTTTGTCAAAAATGAGCTAAAACTGGATGAAATAAGAAATTTCAGGTTTTTTTTAAATTAGCTAATACTCATTACTTTCCTTCTTACATTTGGATGATGTAGAATTTAAGGAGTTTAAGTGAAGTTTATAAGATAAAATAGAATTGTATTCTATTTAAATTAAATATAAAATTAAATTAATTTTTAAATTAATTAAACTAATTAAATTAAATATTGTCCCATCCAACATTAACTCAATATTTAGTTATCAGTGACTACCTATATAGGATAGTTAGGTGACATAGTAGATAGAGTACTGGACCCGCAGTTAGGAAGTCTCATATTCCTAAGTTGAAATCTGGGCTGAGACTTTAGCTGTATGACCATGGGCAAGTCATTTGATCACATTTGCCTCACTTTCTTATCTTTAAAATGAGCAGGAAAAAGAAATGGCAGAACACTACAGTATCTTTGCCAAGAAAATCCCACATGGGGTCATGAAGAATTAGAAACAGTTGAAAACAACTGAAGAACAATAAAAATACTTTCATTTCCAAGATAGATAACTGCCCCTATAAAATGGAGGATTTGGACTAAGTAACTTTAAAGGGCATTTCCACATTTAAAATTATGCTCTAATCTATCTCATAGAGTAGATTTTTCATGTAGTGCTTTACCTTGTACACTGATCAAAATATATATATTTTAAATAGAACCACAACTTTTAGGCTAAATACAAAAGTATTTATTTTGGTATCTAAATATTTAGTTTGTCAACAGTTTGATGTTTTTCAGTCATTTAATATGTATTTTAAAAATTGCCCAAACTGTTTTACCGAATTTACAATAATCCTTTAAAATTCAATGGCGATACTACAGTTTTTAGTTATTTGGAAGTTATTTGTACATCATCCAAATGGGAATTATTTTTAAAATTATGATGTTAAAAATGACAGCAAACATAAAAATTTACTTCATATTTTTTTCCAGTGATTTTGGGTCAATTGAAATAAAAAAAAATTACATTGTGTGATAGGCGCCTGTGTTTCAAAAAGACTCATGAGGTCATAGAATTATAGAATATTAGATTTGGAAAGGACATTTGAAGTCACCTAGTACAAGGACTCCTTCTACAATGGATAACCTGAAAATGTTTATCTAGTCTCTGTTCTAATACCTCTGGTGACATAGATTGACCTGAATTTTCTTTTGAACAAAATAAAGGCTTGCTATTTTGTTACTCATGCAGCTTGGAGGAAGATGATTACTATTAAGAGGATGTTATTAGAATACTATTTTACCTATATGAAAGTCTTTTGCCTTGGACCCTGAGAAGAATGAGGAAGTGGGGATTCAGTATATAATTAAAGGAAAATAGACTAAGCCCATTATCCTCCTCCTCCAGAAAGACAGTTTTGTCATGTGGATGGAATATATATTTCATATTTTGCCATTTATAGGAAATACCTCTCTGAAAAGATCTTTCTCTGGATTCTGAAGGAAGTTGTCTTCTTTCTTGTTTCCACTGCATTGCAGCT
The DNA here is from genome assembly GCF_902635505.1 of Sarcophilus harrisii. Taxonomy (NCBI): domain Eukaryota; kingdom Metazoa; phylum Chordata; class Mammalia; order Dasyuromorphia; family Dasyuridae; genus Sarcophilus; species Sarcophilus harrisii. The sequence goes on from NC_045426.1 coordinate 204,071,178, forward strand.
CTCAGACAGGCTAACATGGTACAGTATATCCATGATCAATGCTTTAGTAGGAGAATGAAGCTACAGTAATAATACAAAAAGCCACTTTTCTTGCAGCTTGATTAAAACAATCTTGCTTGGAGTTGCTTGGTTGTCAGCTCGAGCTTGTTTCTGTGACTTCTTTCCTGGCTCTTACTTCTATCCATCATTCTAGAGAACACAGAAGACAGAATATATATAGTGCTCTGTGCTTGCTTAGGCCTTAGCAAATAACAATTCATCACCATCTCTGCTTTAAATGGGACCATTCATTGGCATGTTAGAACATTACAATTTACCCAGTGTTCCCTGGTGTCAAGAGAGTCACATGACCGGATCTAAAAACAAAAAGAATCCCACAATATATTCTTGGAGTTATTATTAAAAATAACTTCTATGTACTAGGAAAGGCATGTGACAGCTTTGGTTTGTATGACCACAAAATCTGTATGTTAAAAAAAATCATTTTCCAAATCAGGGAAGAATATTATACATATATGTGTGTGTATGTATGTATATGAGGTACCAATATTTCATGCTTATAGATACATAATATATGTATATATTATATACCTTATTGCTAATTATATATAATAAGCCATAGGAAAAAAAATCTCTCGACTCTAACAAACTATTGCCCCAGTTTCTTATTTCTGAGCTGTGCCATTTAGCCCTTGTAATACTGAGATGAATAAATGTAATCAAAGCAGTTGGCTGCCTAAGATATTTTTTAATGCACTTACTTAGATACAGTACATATGCTGTGCAAATAAATACATAATCAGTGTTCCTGTTCAAAGCATTTGGTGAGAATGAGTGATTTGTCTTGCTTAGGAAAGGTGCATATATTTCCTCTCTCAGCTGTTTATCAGCATGCTTTTCTCAGCTTATGGATTCATAGATGGAATTCATCATTTGTCAGCTCAGAAGCAGATGTGCTAGAGACAACCAAATTGATCAGTGAGGATGAACAGAACAGTACCAACAGTCTTAGGGAGGGTAAGCCTTAGAAATTGTATTATCTTCTTAAGACTCTTCTCTATTAGTTCTTCATACTACAGGGAGAGAAGGAAAGATTTGTTTTCTTGCTTTCCTCTTTGGTGTCTAGAAAGTAGACAGTATATTATCACTTGATGGAAATGGAAGAACAGCCAAAAACTGTACCGTAAAGTGAGTTTTACTGGAAATCACTCTTTTGTGATTGAGTGTACATTGTTTAATATTACGTGTCCATTAACACATATAAGAAGTGCTGTTCTCTTTTTCAGATTGGTACCATGGTTAGTTATTCAGATTTTTTTTTTTGCTTGTCCACACAATTCAATCTTATAGGCAAGATGATGGGAGAATAGAGATAATGTTTTGCCTGGAAAAACTAATGGATTTCTGAATGTTTGACTTGCTTTCAGGCACTGTAAAAGAAATGTTGCAGCAGTTATTAGACAACCATCAAAGATCTCTCTTGCCAACGAAACTCCTTTGCAGTTGTGTGCTATTGAAAATTAAGGTCTCATGTCAGGTCTGGTGCAGGACAAACACATGGTCTAAAGCTTTTAGACCACAGATCCCTGACTGCTACCTCAAGGAATTAGCAGTTTTGTAATATGGTCCTCTACAGGAATCTGTTACACAAATATGTACTACTCCTTAATTAATAAATTCAGATTCAGAAGGGGAGATTTTCTTTATAAGATAGAGACAGGGTAGAGATTGACATTTTTTCCTGAAGTTGCTGTCTGTAGCTCTTGTTTATTATTTGAATATTTTATATGATTATTTTCTTTCAAGTAATTTAAAAAATCATGGGATGAAAAGTTTATTTCATACTAATCAAAATATTGCACATGGATTTTGGAAAATTTGGTCAATAGATTGCACACATATGGCTTGCAGTCGAGATTACAAATCAACATTGTATCCCATGTGCCAAACCCTGATGTTTGACAGGCAGGTAATGTTTGTGAAAAATGTGGTTTCTATGCATTAAAGAAAGTGAAAGGTTCAGTGTGCAGCTTTTATTTCCCCTGTTAGCAGAAATCAAGGTATGATATTAGGAGACAGAGAACATATGTTCTAGACGTGTCATTCAACCTGTTGCCTATGTTGTCAGTTATGTTTGTCATTGATTTTAAAGTAATATACATAAAAATTAATTGCCAAGGAAGATCAAGACATCACATTCAGTGATAGTTGTTGGTGTCTGAATTTTAGGGGATAAAGAAAAATTCAAGGATAATAATAGTTTTGTTTTTTTAATTTCTCAAGAACTGTATTCTTTTCCCTTGGCTAAGCACCATAGATTTTCAGAATGTAAAAAGATCTAATATTTGCTTTTTTCCAAGTGCTGTTCCTGTGTACTTTAAAATTCAGGTTTTTATTTTTATTCACAGAAGATAGGCTATTTCCCAGGAGCAGACCTGTTCATAGTTATTGAAGGGCAGATGTGATCTGCTACCTGCAGGGGTCATTGAGGAAAACGCACCCTTGTTCTGACTACTTGTCAAGGCCTCAGAACTGATGTGTATAATGTATTATCGAAGCTCATGATGTTCAAGGAAATAACTTGTAAGAGAAAAGGATCTCTTATGGCACTGAGAACCATAGTGTTTTCTGCCCCTTCTTATTCAGCAAATGCCACATCTCATCTGCTTTGGCTGAACTGTGCTGATTGAATTGATGTAAGTGCTCTCTAGGAGGGATCTCCTTATTGCCCATTTTAACTGTTTCCTAAATGATCTTAATTGCTTGGGTAGAGAGACATCTATTCAAAATCTCCCTCCTACCAGGGGTGATTCACACAATAACAAGGTTTAGATTACCCAAAATGTCAGGACCCCCACAGATATAATCTGCTTTCCAGCATTGCCCACCTGACATCTCATTCCCATACCTGCATTCTCCATAATACTGGTTCCTGGATGACACCCTGCCCTTATTGGAGCCAGTGATTGTGGATTTTTTTGCATCTTTTGAATCATATTTCAATTTGCAGAGCATTAAATTGTGATTTATTATCATTTATAAGCATTTTGAATCAGATTCATAAAATTAAATTTTTAAACAAAGCAATAGTATCTTTAAGGGTGCTATTTAAAATAAAAGACATTGGAAAGTAAATTATTTATATTTTGGTAGAATAGCTTTTGAAAAGTAGGAAACTGTAATAAAAAGCAAATTTTAAAATTTCAGTATATTCTTCCCCCTTCTCCCCCCCAATTTTGGTGTCCTACTTTAACTTTTCATAATTTTCATCAATTACATTGTGATCAATTTCCAGATCAAAAATTTCAGAAAATCTTATTTATCGGCTATTTTGATATTTTACCCTTCAGGAGCTTAAAAAAAATTAAACTATCTTTGTGAAGATATCAAGTAACAGAAAATAATTACATTAAAACAAGCATTTAAAATTTGAAGTAGTTGTCTATGTCAAGGAAATCTGCATTATTGTTTGGTAAAGATTGTGGGTTTTCTCTCCCATACCCATTTTTGAAGCTATGAAAAATAAGTGGAGAATAGACGAGCATTTCATATTTTTAAAAAGAAAATGATTGACAATGCCACTTAGATTTAAATGTCAGCTTAGAATAAATGTAAAAAAGCCTTTAAAGAAGGTACTTTAAAACTTACTTTACAGAGAGCTCCTTTCTTTTCTTTTATAATATTTCTTTCAAATTGATGAGTGAATTTTGTAATCAGGAGAAATTTTAGTGATAACCAGGGAATGAATATACTCCTTCTCTTCACAGTTTTGCTGAGGAAACATCTTCTACCTGACCCATGGAAACACCCCTCCTGTGTAACCCATGATTATTCAATGTACCTAGCCTACATATAAGACATAGAGTTATGAGAGTATGGGAGAGTATACTTCTTAAGTGTTCAACTGACCTGTCCTCTTACATTATGTTATATTATTAAGTGCATAAGTAGAGTTAAGAATATGACCAGTAAATTTATTTTTATTTGTGGTCCTCTTATTTCCTCCAAGATAGATTTTGAATTTGGGAAATAGAGAAAGAGAAAAAAAAAAAACAAGCTCACCAATATTTGATGAAGTTGCTCAGAAAATGTTTATTCTCTCTCATAATTAAAATATTTTTCAACAATTGAAGTAATATTTATTACAAGCTAGATTAGGAAGCTATTAAGCCCACATTGTGAAAGTAGACAGACATCTGCCAAAGCACCAACCAGAGTTTCTGAATACTTATTGTGTTAAAATACTGAAAGGTATGAGTCATAATATCTAATAACTAGGTAAGTGGGTGTTTTTTCTTATCCTAGCACACATGTTTGTGAAATTTACCATAGAGGTAACATGCTTTTGTATTTCTCTTTTATAATATTTCTTTAATAATTTAAATTAAATTAATTTAATTATTAATTAAAATAAATTTAATAATTTATAATATTTCTTTCAAATTGATGAGTGAATATTGTACATCAGGAGAAATTTTAGTGATAACCAGGGAACGAATATGCTCAGATATTAAATATCCTTCTCTTCACAGTTTTGCCAAGGGAAGCATCTTATCCTTGACCCATAGAAACACCCCTCTTGTTGTTGTGTAACCCATGATTTATTCAATGTTCCCTGCCTACATAAGGCATAGAGTTATCAATGGGAGAGGATACTTCCTGAATGTCCTGTTATATTATGTATTTCTCTTTCAGGCAGGTTTATTGTAGTGTGCTTTCTAGAGCACCCACGCTGGGGTGCCAAAATATACCATCCAGACTAGCTCTCTGGAGGATCTTGGGACCAGCCCGGTTCTTGGTCTTAGTGGAGGAGTGAAGAAGGGAGGAGACTAATGAGGATGGTCAAAGATCGTTTATTTCAAGTCCTCTCAGCCTTTAAATACCTTAGTAGGATTACATCACTATAGCACACTGAGCATGTGCCAACTGTAGAACCATTATATCATCACATCATCACAGCACACTGCTAACTATGGGAGCATTACATCTCTACAGCACACTGTCCATATGTTAACTATAAGCACCCTGCTATTGATTTGTAAATTCCTCTTAATGTAAATATCCCTTGCTTCAAGTAGAATACAAGTGGTCACACCTTCCTTGACTTCTCAGGAAGGGTGAGAGCTCTTAGGGGAGATGGGGAGACAAACCAGACATTGTCAGCAAGTTCCCTCTGGGTTGAAGAGTCTTATACCTTACCCAGGATTCCCTCATTATCTGCGGCCCTCTACATTTATGAACAACATAACATGTAGATTTAGTTGTACTCAGGATTCAAAAGTCCCCTTCCTATCTTCACTCATCTCTAAACAAAAAATTTCTCACCATGGGATCATAAAGTACTTACTTGGGAGGGACCTTAAAGGTCATCGCTAGATCAAAACCTTTGTCTTGGAGGAAAGGAAAATGATAGAAGTGACTTGTCCAAAGTCATAATGTAAGCAAGTGGAAGAATGGAGATCATCAGTTTTTACTGTTTCTTGCACCATCTCCTCCAGGATCTTTTACCTTATCTTTAGAACAAAATATAAAAATGTCTTTAGTTTATATTACCTTTGACATTATTATTTTAGAGAGATTTCTTATTCCTTAGAACTTTTTGTTTCTGAGCCTGTTTCTATTTGCAGACAACTTTGCAATGATAAATAAATTTAAATTGTTTAAAATTTGAGAGAATATATATGAAATAAGTTTGTTTTCTTATGATGTTGTTATTCTACATTCAATAAGGAAATAGGATGGTCACAGATAATTTCTAATCTAATCCTTAAATAGAATTAGGAAATTGAGGAAGTTACTTTTAAATGAAAATTTCCTTTCTCTCTTTTTTTGAAGATCATATATTTTAAAGGAAGATATTATATTCTCCCAACTTTGTGGAATGGAAGGAACAGCAGCATAGAGTAGAAGAAAACCTGTTCCAGCACTGCTACTTACTAGACAAATGACTTTGGACAAATCACTTCTCTCTGGGTCACACATTCTTTATCTGTTAAATTGGAGGATAGGACAAGATGATATTGAAGCTCTAAATTTGACTCTACAGTTTTAAATCTATGATCTTAGGTTATATATAAATATAATGTTATATATAAACAGTATAAACAGATGAAATATAAAAATGGGTTGGTAATCCCTTTAATCAGTGTCTAAAATACAATATCACTTAAATTTAAGAGAGCACTACATTTTAAAGTTGACATTGGAGATAAAATCAGAAAACTTCCACAAAGCAGGATGATAATATTTCTTTTTTCTCAGCTCACTAGGTGGAGCTTCTTGAAACTGACAACATCTCTGTACCCATTTCTTTGCTCATTTCAGTTAAAAGAATTGCTGATTAATCTGTGGGTGCCTAAGAATATGATTGACTAGGAGAAATATAAAATTATCTGTACCCAATGGAATTTTGCTTAAAATACATATAAAGACATATGCTTTTAATTAGAAACAACTGGCTTTGTAGACCATAGTTTTGTGGGAAAGATCCATATAGAAATTATTGGCATAGGGAAATCCTGATAATGCACCATTATAAATGAATAATGTTTAAGAAAAAAGGGGAAGGTTGAAATTTAGTGGGTTCCCTTTCAGTGAAATCCCCTTTATATTACCAAATTTTTTTTTATTTTTTAATGCATATGAGAACATAGAGTAACTATAATGAAGCAAGTACAGGAAACAGGTTTTATCTTGTTTTCTGTCAGACTGTTTTTATCTTGAGTGGACCTTTGTTGTAGTTTTATTGTAGTTAGTATATAGTTATAATTGTGAATGGCTATATAGCATAAAGAATGATGTGGTCTTTGTACCTATACTTTTTGTCCCTTACTCTCTAGATATTTTGTTTTTTCCCTTAAGTGCACTTGTCAAGTCAAATACCTAAGAGGTTAAAACTTCATTACCTTCTTAAATTAATCCAAAATTATAGTCCCAAGCTAAAAAAACTGATGAGTAATATGAAAAGCAGAGCTACATTCTTCTAGCTTATCTGTGAGTGTAATGTTAAGCAAGCAGCCATCAATTAATGTGTGATTTCAAAAACATCATCCAAAAACCCATTCTGACTTCAAGCAGAGCACTAATGTTTCATCTAGGAATTTGTCCTCTTTAGACAAAGGTCTGTTGAAATTGAACCTTAAACAGACCAACTTCTTCCAAGAATTTTGTAAAGTCAGATGATTACCTCCTCCCCTGCTTTAAATTTCAGTAGTAGTAGTAGTGAATTATACACTTTAATAGAATACTAGTTATCCGTGCCATCTGTCTAAGCCTACCTTGTTAGCTTGCAAAAGAGAGAGAACACTTTTTAAATACAAAATATTTTAAATACATAATTCCTGAACATAGTTCATCTTTCCTAAAAGAGACGAGCACATTTGCCTCAAATATTAATCCAGGCATGTAAGGCGTAATTATCTTTCTGAAAAAAAAAATGAACACAGACAGCATTCAAAGAGATCAGTGTCTTACAGCAATATTCTAAGGGAATTTTAAAGCAACATGACTTAGGAGGGGGATAAATAAGATTTTAAATTTAGTCTCATATTTAGTGTATTCACTGTGCATAGTGCCTTTAAAGCTGGAAGTAGCTCTGAAGCTATAAAGATTGTGTCAGTGCCTATGGTTCTTATGTTAATTGTTAATTGTGCTTGAGAAAAGACTAAAAGTTTCAAAATGAACGATGAATAAAAAATGTCAATATTGTGCACTTTCTCCTATCTCCTTCATTGATAGTTCAAGCTTTTCTATTATTGTTAGTAAAGATTTAATTTATAGATTGATCTTTTAAAGTATTATTTTTATTGTATACAATCATGTCATATCTGGGCACTCAGATTGCTGTCTATATCTATCTTCTAAGGGGAAGATATTTATATATTCATAAACAAATACGGTATGAATATAAAATTACTAATATAAATATATACAGAGTAGTAAATACTAGGTATTTTGGGAGAAAGAACACTAGCAGTTGCATCTTCTTCATACATTGTTAATATCTAGTTTGCTGCTATACCCTACACCCCAATGATCTCCTTGAGACCATTTACTTCTTTTTATTATTTATTTCTTTATTTGTAAACTTAGTATTTAGTTCAGTCCTTTGCACAAAGTAAGAATATCATAATGCTTCATTCATTTGTTCATCTTAAGAGAAGAGAGGATGACTATGAGGTGGAGATAAGGCTAGAATACACCCAGGACACAGATCAATAGTCAGTTTGGCTGGACTTTAGAATGTGGGAGCAGGAATAATGTCCAGGTAGGTTGGGAAGATAGGTTGAGGTCAGAGTAAATAGGGTTCTAAAAGTTAAATAGTAAAATTCTATTTTACTTGATGGTAATAGGATAAAAAAGTTATTTTTTTTATCCTAATGGCAACTGGAAGTTGATTAAAGAGAAGACCTAGACAGATTAAAGAAAAATTATTTTAGCAGCAATATCCAATTATTATATTGGCAGCACATATCCAATTAACTTCTAAATTTTGCTGTATTCAGTGCCACAACATCTCGCATCTGACCTCCTTGTTTCACTCACAGAGTGACCCTCCCTTAGTTCAGGGCTTTATCACCTTTCATCTATATTCTAACAGCCTCCTAATTAGTCTTTGCCTTAAATCCCTCCTGAACTTCAGTCTGCCTAGTAGGCAGTGCCAAGATAATTTTCCTTAAACATAGATCAACTCCACTGTCTCCTTTTTGTCTCCAGGATGAAACATAATTCCTCTTTTTAGCTTTTACTGCCCTATGCAACCAGGTCCAATTCTACCTTTTCATTCTTACTGCACATTATTCTTGTTCCTGAACTAAGGGGTCTATCTGTTCTCTTCCCGCATAACACTCCATCTCCTGTTTTTTCTCTAGTTATCCACTATGCCTATAATGTACTCCCTTCTTACCTCCACCTCAGACTGACCCTTTCTTTCTTTAAGACAAAGATCAAGCATCATGTTTTGAGTCAAAGATTTCCTAATCCCCTCAACTGCTTTTATATTGTCATGTATTGAAATACCTTGTATACATTTTCATTTATTAACTTTATATTTCTGCTGTTTATTTTTACATAAATAACTCCATAGCTTCTCCATTAGAATGCAAGATACTAATATGTAGGGATAGTTTCATTTATTTTGTATTCGTATTCTCAGCAAATAGCAATGGTACATAGTAGGTGCTTAGTGAATTCTTGTTGACTGATTCTAGAAAAAGAAAGAGACAAAAAATTAAATGAATTAATCCTGACAAATATTTACTTTCAAAGATTTTAAGAGAACTTTTTCTTTGAATAGCTTCCAACCTAGCTATTCCTCATTATATATACAATAATCTAAAGATTCTCCTTATGCCTGAATCTGAGAATGACTTACCTGCCTTTTATGCTACTAACTCTTCACACAGTAGACATTTATTAAAGCCTTTGAGAGTGACAAAGATTTTCAAAATTATTTATTTAATCCTCCCCACTCCTTAGTCTCATAAAGTAGCTTCTACAGGTTTTATCCCAATATATAGAATGTATATTGATGCTCAGAGAGGTTAAATAACATGCCTCTAGGCATATGACCAAGGAAACTTAGAGGTGGGATTTTAACCTAGCTCTTTCTTAATTCTTAGTTCAGTATTCTTTCTACTGCTTGGGCTTTTAAAGCCTTTCTTCTCTAAAATTAATTCCAATTTCAATACCTTTCCACATAGCACTTCCCCAAACTTTATTAATTATGTTTTCTTTTAGATCTTGAAATTTTTCTCATCACTCTTACATGATGAAATTGAAATATAGTTCTGATAAAGGTCTGATCAATTTCTGAATCAGAGCTCCTCAATGTCATTTAACTTAACATGTGGATATCACAATTCAGACTTTATTTGTATTTTGCATGGTTTTCCTATTTGTATGTTTTTCATTTCCCATATGTGATGTTTCCTACTCATTTAAATATTCTATTCAGAATCTCATAGTTGAACTTAATTTTCTGAGACAATAGTTCAATCTATTTATAAGCCAAATGTGATGAGATATTTAGCATTTTGGTTGATGAAGATCCTAAAATTTGGCCCTTTAATCAGAAAAGATAATACTGAATATTCTGCCCATAAAAAGTTATTTTTGAAAGGAAAGAAATTTGAATGAAGATTTTTATTAGTGACAAACTTCATTCCTTTGTTTTCTGCCTATATTTTCTCTTCAGAAATCCATACTTTATAGAATAAATCCCACTTTGAAATAAAACCAAGTTCCTTTACTTTCTATCAATTTTGGTTTCCTTTAGGACATCATTTGGTTGATAAATTTCTTAGCATTCTGTTTAGCTGTCAGATTTTGATAAGCTTTCTGGGGAGCTCACATATACTGTCGCTTTCACCCCAATTCAGCGTGTTATTTCTTATCTGTGGTGTAGCAGCAGTAACTTGGTGTTAAGGTTTTGAGCTTCAGACTGGTGTTTTGGCTGTTGCACTGAAAAATATATCATGAAGAAGACTAGAATATGAGTGCTATCCACCAGAGAGACTAGTAGAATTTCATTAGCTAAAGGAAGAGGACTCACTGAAATGTGAAAAGGTGAAAAAAAATTGTTCATTGTATTTAAGATGAAATATTCATGCATGTCACAAACCCTAAATAGCATTCTGTATTTAAAAATAAACTAGTTGCACAACTTTTACCACATTTACTCAACACAGCTTGTAAAATTAATAGCTTTTGTATCTTTATGTAGAGCTCCCTCAGCTCATGTTTTTGTGCAGGAAAACATAATATGCATACCCAGCAAAGGAGGGGGGGGAAATTCTCTGCAATATTCCTAATGTAGCTGAGATCATATCAGACTTCTTTGAATTTACTCATACGTAAAGCTATTTATAATGAAAGTCAAGATCCTGATGTATATGTCTGTTGTCCTCAGTTTTAATTGGTTTTATTTGCTGCTATCATAACAACCTTATCTCTGCACGCAGTTGCATGGATAATATTTGGAGTTCAGAATTCAAGCCCAGCCACATAGTGTCATCCAGCAATTAAAATGTTATTTGATAGTCCTGTATGTGGCTCAGGTGCCTTGGAGTTCCCGTCTCTGGTTGACAGTCTTTATAGCATCATAAAATGGTTCTCAGGGGAAATCTGGGTATGGAAAGCTTTCTGAATAGAAATAGCTAGAAAAGCCAGGGTAACATGCCGTTCAAGCTCCAGTAGCAGTTCTAATCATTGACTATTGGCTAATGACTATGCAGTTCAGGTCTGAGAGATGTTTAATTATTTCTGTTATTGCATTTGGTGAAAGGATAAAGAAGCCTTCCAGTTTCGTGACATGTATTCTTATGTGTATTTTGGGGGATACCATTAAATGTATCAAGATTGCTTCTCTTATGCCCAATTTAATCTTTCATATGAGAACAATATAAAAACATACCCTCTGTAGAAGAATGCAAGATAGCTGTTTAACTGCATAGATCTTATTACATGCAAAGCAAGACTTCCCCCAAATGATTAACTGATGGATTAGGTAGACTTTTCATTGTTTGGTAGGCTTTCTCCTTTCTTTGTAATTATTCCTTTTTGTCAGTTAAAATGAGTTTTTGAAAGCAGGGATGGGGGCAACACAAGCACTTGATAATAGCTGAGGTTTAAAGTGTATTCTGGTATTATGAGTTTTTCAGGAGTGAAATTTTAGTGCAATTTTTTTTTTTTGGCCTCTCTGGGGGATATATGAAGAAGCCCAATTTCTGCTTCTCTGTAGTTGAAGTACTGAGAATTCTTCTTATTACACATTTTAATTGCTCAATTGTGTCTGGAATGTAGATTAATGTTCTAAAATCTGGGGAAAAAAAGAATCCCTGCTCATGGTGCCTCCCCTCTTTTATAGTGAGCAGAAAAGGCTAGAGACAATAGGATGACAGATGAGATTGCTAAGTGGAGCACTGATCAATAGAGAGTGCTGTCCATTTGGGTAATGGACATCCCTGTCATATCAGCTGTTGAAGAATTCTTCAGAGATGGGTCCCCAAAGGTCTAGAAAGTATAAGCTATCCAATACAGGAACCATTTCTATCTCATTCCACTAATCCCAATAAATAAATAAAAAAAGAAAGATCTCAAGAGCTTAGTCTTCAGCTGTTTCAAACTGTCACACAGTGTATTTATTTTATTTTATTTTGAGAAATCTGTACATAAAGCAGAATTATCATCCCTGCCCACCCAAGGTTGTAGAGATGTTCTTTGTTCTCACTGGAGTAGATGGCTATGTGAATGCCCATGTAACCAAATATCTCAGTATGAAGTCCTATAGTTAAAATGAGGTCATTTAATGTTTAATTTAAATGCACCTCTAGTGCTCTAGTGCTTCCCAGTTAGTGATTTAAAAATCAGTACTTTTAGGCATATGAGAAGCCTGAAGAATGGTTCTCACATGATCCCAGATGCCAGGTGGGCTGGAAATCACTTAATGGGCAACAAAGTTTCCTTATCCTAAGTTTGCTTCAAGGGATCAGCCCATCTAATTTTGATACAATACCTTTCTTGTTTCTCTAGTTCTAAATATTTTCCACATGGGTAGTTCTTTGACTTATTTTGTTCCAAGTTTCTTTTGTTTCATGTCTTATCACATAGTCCGGATGTAGTCTGTTCCTTCATCTGTCTTGCCACTTCTTATTTCAACATACTAATTCTCAAAGGAATTGCTATAACCATTGCCTGCCAGGCTCCCTGCTTAGATGTGAATGTTATGATTCCTAACCTGTTGTAAAGAGGAGTGCAGTTTCACTGGGCAGTCAAGTGTGGGTCATTAATTTTCAGTGATGTTGTTTAACTATTAATGAGGTCATGGCCCCAGGGCAAGTCTGACTTTCCCTATCAGATGTCTTGCATTTCCCAGCAGGCCATTCACCTTTAGTCAGAACTCTTGAATAATAATTTTCCCATGCAGTGTTCACACTCTGTTGCTTCATCTTTTAACCTTAGATTTTCTTTTTTTTCCCCCCAGATAAAAAATAATTTCTGTGCCCATCTCTACAGTCTTTAACAGTGACCATAAAACAAACTATTCCCATATTCCATTAATCTCCATATCCTGAAGCTAACTAATATCCATATTTTTTCTTCCTCATCTAAGGGATCCCAACTTGCCATCAGTTCTACTCAGTCTCAAATTATGTAGAAAAGCAGCTAAGTTGATGTAACCACCTTTCTCCTTGTTTACTCTTAAAGCTGATAATCTGTCAAACTGAGTGAAAATTTCACAACTGACAATGTCTTTATCAAATCCAACTATCAGCAGAAATAATAACCTGAAGGAAACTGCTAAATCAAGTAACCATTCAGGTGAATTCGTGCTTAATACATTTATATTTTTATATATTTCTGAAGAAAATAGAATAATGCACTATGTTGAATAGTGTTCAATATGGGTATAGGCTCAGTATTTTTATGAGCAAGAGATGTGATGTACTCAGAATTGGAAGGGACCTTAGAAATCATACTTACTAAATTCTTATTTAAGCATGCCTACTAAATAAGTAGTTATTCTTAATTATATCTGTTGATGATATATTCCCTATTTTATAAATAGGGCTTTTTGTGGTTGGATATCTCTACAATTTGTTTTTTGTAGTGAACAATATGTTAGTATAACTTAACATTTACTATCCCTAGTTCTTCTCTTTCCACCGCTCCAGGAGCTGCATAGATTAAGTTAAATCTCCCTTTGATATGATAATTCAGATATCTGAAGATAGTTATGATTTAGTCTTCTGTAGGCTAAATGTCCCTAATTCCTTCATCCATTCTTGAAAATGGCATCATTTCCTGACTTTTCACCATCCTGAATTTTCTCTTTTGATTTCAATATACCTTTTAAAATATGGTACCCAGAATTAAACAATACCCCAGAAGTTATGTGATTGTGATATAGTATTAGTAATCTCTTGTTCTGGATATTATATGTCTGTTAATGCAGTCCAAGACTACATTAGCATTTTTGGTATCTTTGTCACAGTTTAATGTGATGTCACTTCCTCCTTGAAGGGTTTTTCCCTCTTTTTCTGATTTATATTTCTCCTCACTACCTTAATATTACTTTGTATTTACTTATTTACTCCATACAAACTTGGCTTCATATATTTAGTGTTCCCCTTAGTAAAGTAATCTCTTTTGGCTAATAGTTGTTTTGTATAGGATTGTATGGAATCTGGCAAGGGACTTAAGAGTGGAAGGGAACTCATTTTACAAATCTGTGATCTGTCCAAAGTCACACAGTTGTTACATATGTGAGAAAGACTGTGAACTTAGGTCTTCTTGAATTCACAAATCCAATGTTCTATCCATTACATTATGCTGTCTTTATGGATAGGGACTGAATTTGAAGTTTCAGTCATATGGGAAGTGGAAACTTCCTTTATCAGACCTTCTTTGAGAAGAGCATTGAGGGATTAAAGTAACCTGTCCTAGATCATATTCATTGTGTGTCAGAGATGAAGCTTTTGCCTGGGTCTTCTTTTCTTTGAGAAGAGAGTCTTATCTATTATTTCATGCTGCACATAGTAAGTGCTTAGTAAGCATAAAGGGTGGTTGGTAGAAAGTATGAGAGAGATGGAATTTAGAGTATTAGGGAAGTAGTGAGGAAAAGATTGGATTTTGAGTCTGAGCAATTAACCCAGTCAAATCCTGCCTCTGCTGTGAAATGCTTAAACATTAGTACTTAAACATAAGTACTTGAATATTAAGTAACTTTACATACCCGAGCCTTAACTTCCTTATTTAAAAATGGTAGGAAAAGATAATGTGGTCTGGTGGACAGAGCATTGTGGGATTCTGGGATAACCCATCTAAGTGAGACAACAAGCAAATCATTCAACCTCTTTAATGTTTTAGTAAAGTTCTGTAAATTGTAGCTGTCACTGATCTGCATTGGTGAAGGGAGTTTCCACATCTTTTACAGAGTTCTCATAGCAGAATTTGGAACGAATACTTTTTAAACTATTTCAGCTTTGAATATTGAATATCAGCTTCCTATTGATGTTTCATTTCATTTCGGTTTTTTTTTTTTTGCTTCATTGTAACTGTTTCTCTTGTTCAAATTTTTGAATACTTAAATTCAATCCTAAAAGAAAAGTGAGTATATATTTTTACATGACTCACTAGGCTATTGCTATTTCATTAGCTGTGTTGTAATGACTTTTTCTATCTATAATAACCTGTTCAATTTAATAAGTAGAAAACAATTATAATTATTTAACTATATCTTTTTGTTTTCTAAAAAAAAGAATTTATGTTTCTAAAAAGTTTTACTTATGAAATGCATTTATATATGAGCGGGAAGCTTGAAGTCCTCATAGCATTCTACATGATGAGATAGAAAAAAGCTGCTAGGAATTAGGTGACCTCGATTTTACTCCTGAGGCTTTTACCAACTAGCTCTATGGCCTTTGACACCCTTTTTAACCTTTCTTAGGTTTCTTATCTGTCTACCTCACAGAGCTGTCAGGATCAAATGAATGACTGTATCCTGTGGAAAGGATCAAGAGACTTGTCTGAGTCAGAACTGTAGCTCTGACCTTTACCCAAATTACTTAAGCTGTTGAACTTCATTTTTGCCATGTATTCAGTAGGGATAATGATAAATATTCTGCCTGTTGCCAAAGGTTGTAAGAATCTAGTAAAAAAAAAAAAAAACTATATGTAAAGTACTATAACATTAGGGACTAGCCTTGTGATTTTTCTGGTGTAGGGAACTCATGGACAAGAAACTTCGCTCTACTAATGAAAGTCAGCACTTTTTCTGCATCTTGTAATCTTAGAGCCACCTATAGCTTTGAGAAGTTAAATGACTCAACCAGGGACACACACAGAGTTTATGTTAAGAAAGAGAAGCTTAATGTGAGTTTTACCCAGTTTCCTCTTCTGCAAAAAGAGAGTTGAATGAAAACAATTCTAATGCCCTTTCCAGATAGACTGTAAAATTTTACATGGTTATAGATTGCTTGTTGGTTCAATTTTGTATCTGAAAGTGAAATCTGAGTACCTAAAATTTAAAGTAAGTTAAATATTTCTATTTAGTGTTTGTAAGCAAAATCTGTGATTATTCTAGAAATATCTAAATTATAAAGTATTTGAATTTTTCTAAGATAGAATCACAGAATCACAAAGTTTGAAGGAGCCTTAGGGGCTATCCAGTGCAACTAATACCTAATATATATATATATATATATATATATATATATGTGTGTGTGTGTGTGTACATATATATGTATATATATATATATATATATATATATTTTTTTTTTTTTTTCTCCTGCCACACAATGTACCTGAGAAGTAGTCAATCCATTCTTATTTGGATATTCCCTCCTTGCCTGCTCATTGTACTTTTGAACAACTCTAATTGTGAGAAAGATTTTTGCTGTGTTCATGCCAATAGTGTCTTGACATGTCCTTTGTCATATGAGTTTGCCTCTCTTGTTGTGCTGACTGAAAAACTAAGTTCCTTAGAAGTCATGCTTCATTATATCTTTCATTTTGGGAACATAGTTGAAACAGAGCAATGTATATAATTCACTGATTAAATATGGAGGAAAAGATGAAGGTATAGAAAAGTGTAATTATTTTAAATAGTTCAGTTACTTCCAGCACAGATAATTCCCCTCACCCCTTGAAATTGTTTTATTTTTTGATCTGTAAAACCATTCTTAAAACTTGCATCTCCAAATGCTTTATAGAAATAGAAAATTTGGAAATTCTTTACTCTATAAATGAATAAGGATAAAAATATTTCTTTTCAGATACAAACTAAATTTGTTCTTTTGCTTTCTCTTGTCAGATGGAAGTGATCACAAATAAGTCATAAATCCAAGTAAGGAAAAATGTAAATTGGTGATAGCAAACAAGAAAACTCATGTTGGAATAAATTGGCATTAAGGAATAACATCTAAAGAAAAGATAGGAAATTGACTAAAGTACAATGAGATTTTTTTCTTTACCAGTTAAGGAAATTTCATGTTTCCTGTTCTCAAACATTGTGAGAAAGATAACCTGATCTATTGAAAAACAAAAAAAACCCAAAAGAATGGGGTCCTAGAATCTAATAATCCCAGAGATACTTTTACTCAGTGAATAGTCTCAGTGACTTATATTTTTAGTTATAGCATGGTTTTCTATTATTGAAGGTTTTTATATTAATTATATTAAATTATCATAAATGAGATTATTAAAAATATCAATTATGTAAACATCTTTCATTAAACATAGTTGCTGGGAAAAACCTTGGTCACCTGAAAGGTAAACTTTTTGTATTTCTATCAGAGGCACATTATATAAGACAGTGAATGCTTTAATGTTTGATAAACAGAATCTTTAAAAATAAATTTAGCAACATGTTCCAGGAAAATGTTCTGCCATTTTTCAAATGCCTAATAGTGCCTAAAGGATATCCTTGAGAACCTCACATGTTAGATTGTCTTTATCTATGCAATGGGCAACTGACATAATTATCCAGAAAATTTAATCTTTTTTTTTTTTTTCAAATCATGTAGTTTGAATTATCTGATTATTTCATGGGAAGTTTTTCTTTTTAATCTTGTATTATTGGATAATTAGTTTAATTCTTCATTTTACTTTGTATGTGTAGCTATAGCAAAAACTGAAGGAAATTTACATTTAGGCTTAAAAATCTTGGCTACTACAGTAATGCCATTATAACTGACTATACATTAATAAGCTTCAACTTTCTGGAATCATTTAAATCAGTACATTGGGCACTTAAAATACTGTTTGAAGATGGAATTTCCTTTGCTTATTTATGGTGGAACTTTTCTTTAAGAGAATGAATCTATGTTAATTGGAGTGTAAGAATTTAAAATTAAATCAAGAAGAAATGATTTAAGTACTTATTAACTGAAAATAATAAAAAAATCAAAATTTCCTCAAAGTTACTGTAAAATACTGTAAAATATAGAATTAAGGAATAAATATCAATCTTTGCTTTTATTTCGTCAAAACAGTAACTTTAGTAATTGATTTTAGTCATTTCATAACCAATTTATAGCACATTTCTCCCATTCATATAATCTTCTTGAAAACATAGTTGAGAATTTAAACTTTTATGTATTTCTCTTCATCACTAACCTATTCCATTTCACTTGCTTTAGATGTCTCTAGTTAGTAATTTCTTGATTTTATTCTAACTCCCTAAAAATTCATGCTGACTCTCCATTGAGGCTTCTTTGAGGAACTTTAAACATTCTTTGAGAAATAATTTTGATCAATTTATAGAGATGTCATTAATTTTACAACAAAGAGTTTTGAGATGATTCGGTATTTTGTAATTAGTCAAATCTTTCCTTGGAACAGTTGTTCAATACTTTTATATTTTCCTTGTAGCTGGTTTGGTTGGTAAAATATGCATTTATTTATCACTTAATTTAAGTAAGTAAAATTTTTTTAAATAAAAATTTCAACTTAAGTAAATTGGAGGGTGAAAACCACTTTCACATAGGAAATCATCACCTGAATATTTGTCAATGTTGCCGTAATATTTTTTCTGTACCTACCCAGTACTGTCAATGAGAATAAGCACAAGTGACAATTGCCTCTCCTTATTTTGAAGTGGTTTTCTAGCTTGTAGTAGTAAAGTCAGATTCTGGATACTTGTGTGTGATTAGGCCAGTCCTAGACTGCTTTCCTATTACAGATGGGTCTACCTATCCATCTATTTGGACTTTGTTTTGGTATTGTTAGAAACAAGGAAAGCTGTTTGTTAGTAGGGTTAGGATGCGTGTGTGTGTGTGTGTGTGTGTGTGTGTGTGTGTGTATGTGTGTGTGTAAGTAACAGAGAGACAGAGACAGAGGCAGATAGACAGACAAAAACATAGAAAGAGAAACAAAGACATAGAGACACAGAACTAGAGAAAGAGAGAAGTGTGAGAGTACATATCTATTTGTCATACTACCTTCTTGAATTTGAATTTATTGAAATTTCGAGGAAGTGAGGAACATGGGCAAGCCAGGAGAATGGTTTAATTTCCTCATTAGTATTAAGTTTCATGAATTCAGAAGAATTTGTGACTTTTAATTAGTGTGGAAAACATCCTTCACTAAAGCAAATTACTACTATCTTTGGCTTAACAATGTCCTAAGATTTATTTAATGGGAGTAACAAAAGCTAATTTCATAGACTATCAATGTTCTTTAGTGATAAATTAAGATTGGGTAGTAGACATCCCTTAATAACTTCCTCTGCATCAAAGATTGACATGGATAAAGAAAAGGTTAAGTAGCATCATTCTGATAATTATCTGAGCTGTAAGAAAAGTTGAAAAATTCAACAGTTTATTTTTAAAGATCCAAATCGCAAGTATAGAAATTAAATTTTAATTGTTGTCTTATAACTAACTCAAAGATGTGGAGAAGTCAACTAGTTGCTTTAAAGTGCTGTTCATTTTAATTATTTTCTATTAATGCAACTAAAGTAGAAGTGAAGAAAAAAGGAGATAGGTCAGTCAATTGCACATGATAATCCCCAGGCTCCTTGTGCTACCTGTACTCATTGTCTTTTACTAATTTATTGTAAAAGCTGTCTTGTAACTCATCTGCATACAGGATAACTAGAAAACTCTCATTTATTATTATAAAGGGATTTATTTCAATAAAGAAATAAAGTGAAGGGATGACAGATAAGTACACTTAAACCTTTTGAGAATTACAGTAAGCTTGTATAATGTGGATTGTGAATATTATCTTTGCATACTTTGTTGATGGTAGAGATAGTTTCAGAGATTGATATTATTCCTGGAACCCAAGTTCCTCTTTTGTGCTATTTCTTTGCAGAAAAATGGAAGTACAAGTGTACTCACGGATTTTCTTCCCCCTCTTCCTTCTGCCTTTGAATTAAACTATATGGTATCTACAATTCTTTTACTTTTAAGTACATGATCTATGATGATTTGTGTGCACACTCAGTCAGAGACAATAAATATCACAGAATCCAATTCCATGAAAAGTCATGATTATGTGAAGCATCAAGTATACAATGTCTGAATATACATTAGCTTTAAGCCATAAAACCACAATTGATGAGGTCTTACTGCATTTACCTCTTTTATATGGTAGATAGTAAAAATTGAGATGTTTCTATTTGATATGTTTTAAAGACATCTATTTGGCTATTTAAAGCTATCTGAAATATCTCAACATAGGGTTTGTCATAACAAATCCCCAAATTTGGATAATGTTTAAAACATTTGGATGATGATTGGTCTTTCAAAAAACAAGCAGCAAATTACAACACTGTGCAGTCAGTAAAAACCTCCCATTTTAAAAAGAATAAATATCAAGCAATAATATTCTTAGTATGTATTATATGGTTGTGTTTTTTTGTCTTTTTTTTGTCTTTTCTCTTGTGAAATCAAAATGAATTATTTTAATGAATAGATTACTGTGATATAAGGATTCTATTTGTATGACTTACCTCCTCAACAAAAGTAAGAAAAGTTGACAATATTCAGAGTATCAAAATAGCAGATACTTTTTTCTTTGTTTTCTTTACATGTTCAAACTACTTAAAGTTCATTTTCAATTTTATTTTTAAGAAAAAATTAAAGTTTTTATTTTGAATTGATATCAAAAATAATTTTAAGAAAATGGAAATTAAGAGAAGAAATAATCAAGCATAAGAGAAACTTGTTATTTGATATAATACAATTAAACAATATTAATAGCACCATTCAGCTGATTATCCTCTGTACTAATAATTCTGTGGTATTGAAGTAAAGTTCATTTATTGCAAGAAATAGCAAAAACATCTTGACTATTGGATGTTGATTATCAATTCATTCTAATTGATATTTAAGTGGACAAATGGAAATAACTTCACACATTCTTGTTAACTTGCTAATTACAATTCAGTAAGCCATATCTTCTTCTGCTGGGTTTTAATGTTCAGAAATGTAGTTAAGGTAGAAAACCTTAATGTATTTCTGGTTTGAATTTATCCCAAATCCAGGAGATTAAGGGTTTTGTAAGTGATATTTGGTTAATAATGGACGAGAATATAGCAAAAAAAAAAGACTTTTTTGTCTTTACATTTTTCCCAAGAAATTCTCATTGTTGAAGCAATTGTTCCATTGTAAAATGTCCTTTAAGAATGTTCTAGTATTTTGAGCAATAAGGCAGTTCAGTACTTTTCCAGTTCCTATTGATTTGTTGCATTTATAGGACATTTTAGTGATAAGCCAGATGTGGTATGCAAGGATAAACTAGTTTGCATTAAGAGGGGAAACCTTGAGTACAATCCATGAGAACGGTTATTATTATACCAGAGCAACACAGTGATTTATGAAGTGTCAAACCTTCTTGCCTTTGAAGAATTCTGGCCTTCACATCTGTCTTGTGCTTATTTCTGTTGTCCTGGTGACACACTGTCCCCGTAAGCCCTGAAATAGTTTTGTGGACCTTTTTGAAAATGAATGAAGGATAGTTTTTTTTTTCTAAAGAGGAAAACAAAACTGTGAATGAAAAATCAGGAGAGAATGGGAAAATGAGTCACTGTTCTTTGTCACATTTACATTTACTTCATCACACCTGACATAAGCTGAACTGTGCTTACAGTTCAAAGGGGAACCTTACACCCTCCTGGTATCATTTAGTCTTGGTTTCAAGAATATCAAAATTAAAATGCCTTTCAAACTGCTTTATTAAAAACATCAAAATTATGTTGAAGAAAATTTCTTTTGTTCACTTGGATATTTTCACAAGATCTATGATAGAATTGTTGCATGTCTTAGATTTTGTTTCACTTCTAAGATATGCACTGAATTTTATTATGTGTGTGCCCATGTATGCTATTTACTGGCATCCACAGTGTGCAATGTGCATTCAGATAACAATATAGCCTTCCAAATAGGTTTTATTTTGGGGGGAAAACCTCTAATACAAGTTTTTTTTTAAAAACTACATCATAATTTTTCTTAGAACTTTGACAAAGGCTATTTATTCATTCAGGCAGATTTTTAAAAATTAAAGTGGGCTAAATATAATTGAAATTTTTGGACACAATTACTTTGAGGAAACTTTTGGAATGACCTTGTTAAGACCAGATCATTTATTCTTGTATTCTTTTACTGAAAAGAAGTGGTGTGTATTTTAGAGTTGGAATGTCACAGGGAAAATAATTTTTATGCATTTCTTAATTCCTTCAAATGTAATCAAGTCTTCTTGAAAGTACTTGAATCACTAAAACATCATCAATTAAAAAAAATAGTATGTCTGTTCACCAGAACTTTGCATTTCAGAACCATTTCAGAACAGTGGAGGTTATTTGATGGTGAAAATGTCAGGAGATGACTGTTGATACTTTCTGATATTCAGCTTCATGAATAACTTGAAATGTAATTCAGTGCAAGAAAGCTGGAAAAACAGAAGTGATAAGTAGCAGCTGTCTGTTGTGTACCTGGACAAGAGACAAGTTCCCTAGATGAAGTCATATCATAAAACAATGTAATAACATGTCAGGGAAATGGATTGATTCTATGTTACCACACAACCAAAGCAGAATTATGCCAGATGAAATAGGCTGAGGTTACTTTAACTTTGAGTTGTGGGGATGAACAGACTTGATCTTTCAGGATAAGAACATTTGGAAGTATTAACAGAATTCCTCTGAAGGATGTGAAATATTGAAAAGTCTTGGTTGTAAAACTCAGGAGACTTAGGTATGACAAGCAATTAATTCTAAGTTCATGATTCAAAACTGTAGTTTCCTGTCTTTCAAATATATTTCATGAAATGGTAGTTTTAGTACTTGCCTTCTGTTGATTCTGGAAACTTTAGTTTTGATATTCCTGGTTTGTGTTGCTTTTTTAAATTAACTTTATATCTTTCAGTAGCATATAACAGGATATTCTCTTAGGGGAGCCCTAGCATCTATGAAATACCAAAAGAAGCCTCTAAATGTTGTTGGAGAGAGCAACATAATAATAATAGAGATCCTTGCCATGGGATTTTGTTTTTTTGGCACAGTATACTTTTGCTTCCTAATTGCTACTAATTGACTGGGAACATAATTTGAGATCCTTGAGTGTCTCTCCTCCTACCAGCTCCCCAGGCTTTGGCTGCTACATTATTCAACCTAGTGGCTGCCCTTGCTCTATTAAGCATGGTCAGTACTCAGGGAACTCTCCTCTAGAGATGTGTGCGCACATTATCAACCCTCCTAAGGGCACCAAAACCTTGTCAATCACATTGACCTCCAGGGGCCTCCAGTGAGCCTAGCAAACAAGGAGCAGTTGATGTCTGCAACGGCTTTTTATTTTCCAGTCTTTTTTTGTTTTTGTTTTTTTTGGAGTGGGACTTTCTAATTATTTGGTAGTGTTTGCAAACGCTGAAGGAGCTTTAGGACCATCAAATGGGGCCTCTGCCTTTATTGAGGAAACTCTTTTATTTTCCAAATAGAATATGTTAAACATATTCTTTCCTTTTAAACCAGTTAACCTTTCATCTTTCTTGTTGTAGAAATTCCATTCTCAGAGGTTTAATATTCTATTTGAAATATTCCAAATCAAAAGGAAAAAAATGTTATTTATAGTGCATTCATTAGAAAGCTTTTAATCATGTTGTGATATATTTCCGCATATACGCGTGTGTGTGTGTGTGTGTGTATCCCTGCTGGGTATGTTTCATTTTACACTTGAAAAAAAATCAAAAAAGAAACAATAATGTCAGTTCAAAACTTTATTCTGTGACATTCTACAAGTATCTGAAAATAATCTAAAATCATCATACCTACAAAATTAACAAAAGAAATTTGAGTGAAATTGATCTTATGATATAAATTTATAAAATGAGTTGATAAGGACTCTCAATTCTGTTAAGCAGAGTTCATCTAGAGATATTTATCTGGCTCTCATGACATTACATAAATTCTAATGGAGAATTCAAAAAATCCATTGATTATTTCTCACTTTTGTGATATAACTTGGCCACTATTTAATCTCTTACATGGAAACTTTTATATTATTATTTCTACACTTTGGTAATATATTGCAGCCTATTCACTTTTTTCATGCAAGTCAACAAATGTTTATTATGCCCACTCTATCAATACACTGTGCCAGTCTTGGTGAGCAATTTCCATTTCAGAACAGTGATTATGTTTCCATTAAAAATGAGTATTGCATAGCTCTGGCCCTCAAGGATTGTGGCAGCCTCCTAATTGGTCTCTTTTTCTTTTCTGACTATTTTTTCCCTCTCTCCTTTCCAAACCATCTTGCATAAAGCTGCCAAAGTGATTATCCTAAATACAATCATGTCAAATCCTTGCTTGTGGAGTATTAGTGGCACCCCCTTTTTTCCCATCTAGGATAAAATACAGATTTCTCTGTCATTATAAACCTTTCAAAATTTGTTGCCAATCTATCTTTACAAACTGATTTCACATTCTCTTTTACACTTTCCATTATAACCATAATATCTCACTCTTCCCAGCACATCCCTATCTTACATACTTTCCTTTGCACAAGCTATCTTTAATGTGTGGAATGCATTCCCTTTTCATTTGAACAACTTAATTAGTGCTTTCACCCTTTCCTCCCACACTAATTTATTTTAAATATTTCATTGATATATTTTGCTTCAACATATTTTCCCTACTTCTCTCTTTCCTCCATCACAGAGAATCATCTTTTATGAAAAAGAACTGTTTTTTTAAAAGATAAGGAAAAGAAAAAGATTCCATACTCATAGACTTGCTCCTTCTTTCCCCTTCAGTAAAAGAAAGAAATATCTTCTCATATTTCTTCTTTGGGGACAGACTGTTCGTTATAATTTCACAAATTGTTTTACAGTGGTTTGTTTCTTTAATTTTTTGTTACATTGTTATGGTAATTTGCATATTTTCTGCTTATTTCACTGCTTCAGTTCATATATGTTTTTATCCATTCATTATATTCTCTGTTGCTTATAGTGTGTAATTTCCCCTTACTTTCATGTGCCACTATTTGTGTAGCCATTCTCTAACCAGCAGGGATGTGCTTTGTTTCCAAATGTTTGGCACCAGAAAAAAAAAGGTGCTACGATAAATATTTTGATGTATATGAAACCTTTGTTTTTGTCAATGAACTTCTTGGGGTACGTACTTAAACTGGAATATCTGAGTAAAAGGATTTAAAGTAAAAGTTACTTTAATTTTATTAATTCTAAATTGTTTTTCAGAATAGTTTTTATTAATTTACAGCTTCACCAACAATATATAAGTGTGCCTATCTTTCTACCATCCTTCCTACATGAAATATTCTACTATTTAGTCAATTTTGCCAATTAACTGGGTTTGAAGTGAAACTTCAGGTTTGTTTTGATATGCATTTTTCTATTATTTGTGATTTGAAACCTTTTATCACATTTTTGTTAATACTTTTAACTTCTTTTGACAACTGTTTGTATATATTTAATATGAATTTATCTGTGTACATGGGGAAAACATCTGTTTTTCTCATAGTATAATGTAACTTGTGTTTAGGGAATAGTTTGTTTCTGTCATTTGTTTCACTTTGCCTTTGTGTCAATTAGTAAAATACTTCTCAGATGTTAGGTACTAAATAAATGCATGACCTACCTATCTTCCTCCCTTCCTTCCTTCCTTCCTTCTTCCCTTCCTTCCCTTCCTTCCCTTCCTTCCTTTCCTTCCTTTCCTTCCTTTCCTTCCTTCCCTTCCTTCCTTCCTTCCCTTCCTTCTCTTCCTTCCTTTCCTTCCTTCCCTTCCTTCCTTTCCTTCCTTCCCTTCCTTCCTTCCCTTGTTCCCTTCCTTTTCTCTCTTTTTCTCCTCCCTCCTTTCTTTTATTTCTTTGTTGAATTAACATTCAATTAACATTGAATTAATGAAAGGATCTTGGAATCCAATAGATTGTATAAAGCCAGCATGAATATAAGAATCTGCCATATAATATAAAGTAGAATGTGGTTTGTAGAAATGAGAACTCATACTTGATATAGGTATTGGATGAGTGCATACAGAAGGGCTTCATGTAGTATTTGGTATTTTAGTTGAAACTTGAAATATAGGCAGAATCTTGATAGGTAAAGATATAGAAGAAAAGCCTTTCAAATTGAGAGACCATCATGGACAAAAATCCAGATTTATTGAAGCATAGAAGTAGAGATATACAAATATTAATGAATTGTACCTGATTTCAAGGAGTTTATAACTTGTTAAGAAAACAGGAATATAGTGTATATAGAAAGTAGATTTTCAGCAGGGGAGTGGTGGGACACACGATTGGAAAGACTGGCTGAAGTTATATTGCTGTTTAGTATTTTTTACTATTATTTAGTATTAGGATGAAGAATTTGTACTTTGTTATGTGATTGTCACTTACCCATAACTAATATTCTGTGCCTATAAGGGTCTGACTTCAATCCAAATGCTATTTATGGCTTGATCTAGGGATATTTGGTTCTAGTCTTCAAAGCAATAGGGGATATACTATAAAGTGTGGTATAGTACAGAGGCAAAAGGCCTAGATTTGGAATAAGAAAGTATCTGGGTTGGAACTCTTTTTCTACTACTGTTACATACATGATTTTGGGCAGGTCATGTTACTTTCTTGGCTTCAGTTTTCCCAAAGTTTAGATTTCTCTTCATCACTAAAATCTATGATTCTAGTAGTATATCTTGCCCTGTCACCATCTACATATAAATGATAGCACTTAGCAACTACTCTGGGGAAAGAGGTTATCTGAATCCACAAAGAAAGGAATCCCAATGCCAAGAGTACTCTAATGTAGGTTCTGCACTCTCTTCTGCTTTAAGTTCTGCACACCCACTGCTACTTCCTCTTTTCTGCTTTTAATCAGACAAAGCTGCTCCTTGAGGTAGTGAGAGAGTAGTCTAAGTCTTATATCTAAGACATGTCTGTCAGTGAGAATCTAGTCCATATCTGCAGCTTTACCATTAATAATAATAATAAAAAGAAAGTGGATGCTTTCCTAATAATAGATTCCTCTGCCAAATTGTGGCAATTTTTTTTTTTTTTTGCCTCAAGGTCTAACCCTTCAAGGTTTTTTTTAAATAAACTCTTGCTTCTTTGTAATAAATCTTTGCAAATATGACCTTTGCACCATTACATTTAAAAATGATGCCTTTTATTCTAATAGAGTTGGCATGGAAAGTGCCATACACATCCAGAGAGAGAACTATGGAGACTTAATGGTGGAGCAAAGCATAATATTTTCACCTTTTTGTTGTTGATGATGTTTGTTTGCTTGCTTTTTTTCTTTCCCATTTTTCCTCTTTTGATCATTTTTGTGTAGCATAACAAATATGGAAATAAATTTAGAAGAATTGCACATATTTAACCTATATCGAATTGCGTGCTGTCTTGGGGAGGGGGTAAAGAGAGGGAAAAAAATTTAAATACAAAGTTTTGGGTAAGTAGAATATGCAGTGTTCAGTTCTGTGCACATTGAGTTTGTTGGGCTGCTAACTTCTTCAAGTGGAGAAATCAAGCAAACATTTAAATATAGCATTAAAATTAGACAAAGGGATCAAGATGATATATATGTACTTAGCAGTTATAAGCAAAGTGCAAGAATAGATGAAATTATGGAGGGAAAATGTGTGAAGAAGATTATAGACAAAATCTTGACTATTGTTATTTAGAATTGTTTTCTAAACTACTTTGCTCTGGTATGGAAAATGAAGGAAATTATAACATTTAGATGATTAGTACAAGTGGGAAAGATAGTTCTAGATTCTGGTGGATACTTAATATGTATATATACATATGTGTGTATGCGTGTATGTATGTGTATGTATAATTTAGTTTGTCTTATTTATTTTCCAATAGTTTTTATTATGATTTTTTTAATCACTACTAGAACTTGGATTTTGGTATGTATAAGCATCTCATTAACAAGATTTGAGCCCTGCAGATTGGTAGGAGAAAGATAGAGTTTGAGAACTTGTGAAATTTTTTTTAACTAGACCTCTGATTTTACTGGTATAAGCTATTCCCAATGTGAAAAATCCCTTTACCAATGAAGATCAGGAACTACTCTACAATTTATAGTATTAGAGAATTGCCTGGGACACTGAAAGGTTAAATGATTTGACAATGGACAAATAACCTATTAGTTATGTGCCATTGATGGGACTTAAATACTGAGTCCTATTGACTTTGTGGCCAAGAGCCTTCTATCTCTATTGCTTGGAGAATACATAGGAGTCTTCTACACACCCCCTATTGTAATTCACTAATTTGATTTGTGGTTGAGAGGCCTCTAGATACATATTTCAGAGCATTCTGAAAACGACATGATCCTGACATCATTAAAAGGCTTGCTCTTTCACATGGCTCTGATTCAGCTACATTTAGAAAGCATCATAGTATTATTAAACACAAGTAGATCAGAAATATTCTGATCAGTCTTTTTAAATCCCTGGCATATATTATGTATGCATATATAAAATTTTCCCTCTCTTCACTTTTTCTTCATTATTAAGAAATAAATTATTTTGGTTGCCTGAATGCTGTTGTTGATGACCACATTGACAAGATTCCTTTTTCTAGAAAAAATAAATGTGCTTTCAATAAGTGACTGAGGTCTGAGGTAGTAAAGTAACAGGTGCTTTATATACCACATAGAAAGGAAAAATAATTTCAGATAAAACAATAAGCTTTTCTTTCAGATATTTTCCCATATGAAGAAAACACACAACTTATTCTTTCCTGGCTGTATAGTTAGAATAATCCATAAGATGAATTGTTGAATTCCCATATGGAAACTCCAATTTGTATTTAGTCTAAAGGATTTGATAAAAAAAGAAAATGAAAAAGAAAATCCCCTAGCTGACATAGGAGAAGTGCCCAGTGTATAGTTTTGTTTTTCTTCTGTCTGGGGGACAAGCTTAGTTTAGCTATCAAAAGAGAGATGTTTCACAACTTGCTGCAAGAAAAAGAGAAGATTGATTATGTTTTTATGATGTGGCAAATCACACAGCACACCCTGAGACCTGAGCTGCCATTTAGCATGGGCATAAGGGAAAGAAAAGGTATATGTGCTCTATTTTGTTGTTTTTGTCAGAGCAATGTGAGACATGTTATTTCTCCCCCCATGGTCCTGCCTGTTGTTTTTATGTGCACTGCAGATGTTCAAGAAACTCATTTTAGTTCTTGCACCTGTGTGCCACTGACCCCTGTCTACCTTACCACATCCTGTTCTTACTGTATTGCAAGGATCGACTTACATTTCACATTGCTTCCATCTCTTCTCCCTGTCTACTGCTATAGGTGTTTTCTAGACATTTTTATCCATCTACTACAGCAATTTTAGTTCCTGAAACTAAAATTGAACTTGAAACTAAAATAAGACAAAGCTGTATCCTGATTTGTCAGTAGGAAAGAGGCTATTTGTAAAAGGCAGATACCATCCGCCACTTTTAATTCAGTGTTTCTTCTGAGCCAGTGTTAACATTTTTCAGTGTCTTAAGTAAAATCCTTATGAGTATTTGCATTTTCTATTGGTCTTCTAGCCAAATGATAATGTATATTAAGGTGACCCTTTGGCTCCATTCATTGTTTCTACCAACCAGAATCTGACTAATTTCCTCTCTATAAAATGGGAATAATTGTCCACTGAGGGTCCATGAAAGAAAAAGATTCAAAAAGATGTGAAAGAACTTTAGAAATAAAAGTACAGAACACAAAATATTGCTTTCAGACATTTATATTGACTTTACAATGAGCATATTCCTGTAAACTAGAATATTCTTTATTACTCTTGACTGTCATCTCTGAGTTCAGGAAGACACAATAGATCCTGTCCTTCAGGAATTCAGAAGAAATAAAACTTTCCTTTTCTCTTCCATAAAGTCTCTAGTGTTAAATATTAAATACTCTCCTACTTAGCTGAAGCTATGGGATCACATTGCTACATTCTGTACGTATGAGGTATTTATGTGTATCCTGCATGCTTGTGTGTGTGTGTGTGTATGTGTATGTGTATGTGTGTGTATAAAAAGCCCTGGTAAGTATATTAAAAAGTGCCAGATACATATGCTTTTTATCTCTACTGTTGGAACTTAACCATATCTCCACTTTAGGTCTGTGCTTTGATCCAGAAAGAAAGTTGTGGAGCAAGTGTTTTATGCTGTTTGAATGTAAAGGAGGGAAATGATGGTATTGTGGATTTGAAATGCCAATCTTAGGAAGACCTGTGTTCAACCTCTGCTTCTTTGATTAGTGCTTGCATTGTGGGTAAATTATATAATATTTCCATTTCCAATAGTCAAGAAGACCTGAGTTCAAATTCTGAACCAGATAGTAGCTGTGTTATTTAACTTTAACTATCATTCAATCTCACTCAGACTCAATTTTCATCTCTGTAAAATGAAGTTAATAATAACACCTATTTTATAGTATTGTTGTGATTCTCAATTGAGCTAATATTTGGCAAGTATTTTGCCTTAAAGCCTTATATGAATGCTTACTTTTACCATTATGTTGCCAAGTTCACATTGATGAAGTAATCAATAGACTGGGAATTTATCACATTAATGAAATCACAGATGATAGAGGGAGTGAGTTGTTTTTTTTTTTTTTTTTTCAGAATGTGAAGTTGTAGTTTGAGAAATCTCTCAGCTGTAGAACGTTACACCTTTCAGAAACATAGAATTGGGTTCATCATTCATTTTTTATCTAGCACCTTTAGTTCTTCTAAGAGCTCAAGAAATCATTTTTATTAGTTTTCCTTCCTAACTGCCCTGTACAAGGTCGTTCAAAAGTTGGAGCCCATAATATAAAAAGGTTAAAGGATTTATTCACTAAACATAGCTGGCAGAGTCACCCACATTCAGAGGCACATTCCTTTGTAATTACTGCAAGATGGATCTGTCTTAGAGAATTTCAGCTGTGAATATGCATCCATTAAAACACCACACCATTCTTGTTGCACTGGTAAAACTGTTTCTTCCAGTTGTTTTATCTTTGTGACAACAGGGACTGAAAATAGTACAAGATTTGTAACCTTGAAAAAGGCCAGTAAACGTAGCCTCTTAAAAGTTTTTCAATGTTGCCCTATTTGGGTGTCTCTAGGGATGGCCTAAGAGAGTTGTGTGCTTCAAGTAAAGCAAGAAAAACTACAGAATAGCTCTAGCATCTGTATTTATCAACACTGAACCTTTTTTTTTTTATTACCCAACTTGAAAAAATGAAATACTTTTGCCAATGTAACTATATCTGCAGTGGTAGAGGATCCAGGACTTGCTTCTTTAACTACAGTGTGTACTTTGATCGACAATGAGCTTGCCTTCAAATAAAACATAGTGGAAGTAGTAGCCTATGTATTCAATAGGTGAGACTGTCTCTCTTGGTTATTCCTTAACATGTAGCACTTACATAAGCTTTTAGTTTGAAACTACTTTGCCTTTAAAGTTTTAACTCTGTTCTTTAACACAGATATTACAAAAGAAAACCAAATAGCATAGGAAAATTTATAGCATGATATTGGCCTTCTCACCTTATCCCACCCACACCTCTGGGTATTTTGGTGATATCAGGCGGTCACAAGCCTTTGAGGAAATCATATTTTTGAATTATAATTCTTTATTGCAGTAGTGTCAAACTCAAATAAAAACAAATCTTTCCTGGTGACTTGTTGACTTAGAAAACCCACCCACTAAACATCTATTTTGTTAAATATTTTCTAATTTTAATTTAATCTAGTTGGGCTGTGCTGCAGGGACATGTAGATCTGCTGGCTTCAAATCTGATCCCTCTGCTTTTTGGCATATATCAAAAAAGGAGAAAATAAAGAAAAAGAGAGTGAAATAGTAAAAAAAAAAAAAAGTCCTTCCCTAATAGAACATAATCTCCTGTAAGGCAAGGATGATCTCATTTCTGTCTTTGTATTCCAAGATCCTAACACACAAAGTCTGATAGTAAAAAGGGGTTAAAATTGTTGATTGAATGATTCATGTTTTACTCCAAGTTATACAAAGTTACTCTTCATATAAAATAGTTTGAGCCAAAATTGAAATTTAGAAACATTTTCTTATTTTATATAGCATTTAACTTTCATTTATGTCCAACCTTTCCAAATGAGTCCTTGATCATTTTTGTGAGTTTTTCTTGCTCTGTGATTCTTCTTCTATCTTGTGGCTCTCTAAAGCCTTTATAGAAGAGTCCATAATAGAGGCTTATCAGAGGAAGGATGTAAGCATTCTAAATGATTTTTTTCTTATACTGGGAAATAAACTATTTATTTCATAAGCATTCTCCTTGTGCACCTCCCTGTTTGATAATGAATTCCAAATTCCAGCTTTTGCCCCTATTATGTAACAAAGCTTTGGAATATAGTTAAACTTATAATACTATTTAAAAACTGATTAGACACATTACAGAGTCTAATTCTATGGCCTACTCCTTTTCTTCTGAGGAAAGTATAGGTTTTGAAACAAGCCCTTGTACAAATATCAAGAACTTAAAGAGTCAGCAAATTGAGAGTAAAACATATTTTTTTCAGTTTCATCATGAATATATAGTATATTTTCATTTGATACTGTATCTTTCTGAAGATAGTCACAATGACCTCATCATCACTTTCTTATGGGCCTATTCCACCTGGACTCATTAGATCTACAGCTGAGATGATGGTGAAGATTGAGGATGTGGATTATATTGCTCTCTCTAGGAACAAGAATTAAGTTAACATTATTTCCCAATAGTTATATAAGAAATACTTGAGAAGAGTACCTTTAAAAGACCTTTAAAAATACCTTGAAAAGGCCTAGGTAGACCAGATGCATCAAGCTGCATCCCTAAAGTTGGTGATTTAAATAAGAAAATGGACAACAGGAAAATTGCCAGATTGAAACCAATTCCAACTGACTCAAAATATTAACAGAATTCTGCAAGCAGCAAGCTGAGCCCTAATGGTAACATACTTTGAGTATAAATACAAACTCTGTACAGAGGCCTACAAGATAATAGAAAGAAAAAAAAAAATAATAGCAAATACTGTTACACTATTAAAAAATGAGAAGTGAGTTCTAAGGTATTTAACTTTGTTTATTCATCAGTAGCAGAAGAATGGAACTATTAGTTGAATCAGAGATGCAGGAAGAGAACAGACATATGAGATATGCCTGATGAGAAACCCTCATAATCCAATTCACTCACTGGTGATTATTCCAAGAACAATTTTTTAGGAAGATTCTTTTGTAAAACTCTGAAAGTATCCAAGAAAAATGCAGGTCAGTGTTCAGCAGTTCAAATGTGTCACCTTTAGTTATGATAATGAAGAATGGAAAGATGATTGTGTGTAATATAGACTTTGGGAAAAAAAACTAAGGTAGATTCTTATTCTATTCCAGGGATTTAATGTGTTACAGATTATCTTCTAGGCAGCCCGTAGTTTTCAGTCTTGGATTTATGTAGCAGACATTTAGATTCCTGTTACTAAAGAATATTAAGAAAAGATGGCTTTCATCTCTCTAGATGAATTTCCCAATTTGAGCATACATTTCAAGGCATCTCAGCAACACCTGCCATTTTCCAGTACCTGATGGAGAAAGTAGTTTGAGACATGATCTACTTGGAAATATTAGTGTAACCTGATAACTTGGATGTCTTTGGAAAGACACTGGATAAATATGAAATAAGATTGAGGAAAATGGTAGATCAATTTTAGGAAACTGATCAGAAACGGTCAATATACTAATGCCTGTTTTTCAAAACTTCTTTTAAGTATATGTGTCATGTGGAATTCCATCCCAGTATGAGCACAGATCACAATAAAATAGAAGTATTTCTGCCATATTCAGAGTTTCCAATTCATCTCCATTGAATTATTTACATTCATCCATATTGAATTACATCTTATTAGACTTAGCCCAGTATTCTGGTCTGTCAAGGTCTTTTTGGGTCCTAATTCTGTCATCCCTTTCAGTTCTATTATCTGAAATTTTAATGGGCATACTATCAATGGAACAACTACATAAAACTATAGTCCATCTCTAAGCTTCAGAGAAACTGACAGAAGCCTATCAATTATCTACACTTTCAGCTCAGAAGAGCTAAAGCAGAAACAAAAAAAACAGTTTGATGCCCAAATACATTGTCAGTTTTTCAACAAGGAATTTTGTTTAAAACCTTGCTATCCAAATGACTCACAAATTAGTGTCTACTAATGAAAATCTAATTCATACAAATTTATTGAGACTGGGTAATTTGCCTGTTTATACAATAGCCCCAGAAAATGGAAATGTCCTTATCAGGACAGTTCTCTACATCCATTTATTGATCATAGAAGAATAAATTGGAATCTCTTATAAGTACGCAGAAAGAAATGATGAATAGTGACTTCATCAGACTGAACAAAAGAAACTTCCCAGTAGTTATATGTTGATTGAACCAGCATGGACTTGAAAATTCAAGATTGTTTTTTGTTTTGTTTAGAAAGGGGAGAAGAGAGTAAAAGAGGTAACTATTGTAAATTATAAATTAGTTATATAATTGCTCATTTAATTTTATTTTTAAAATTTTATTTTCCTATGAACTTAAGCACCAAAACAATGAATATTTTTATATATACTGCAAAGGTGTTATATGAAACTTTAAGTATTCATTTCATATAATTGAGATTTTTTTTTAAAACATAATGTATTACTTTCTAAATTTTCTTGCTTATTTGTATTTCCTTTTGAATTTCCTTCTGTTTTCTTCTGTGCACTAAAAACATTTTAATGGATATATTTGTCACCACTATTGTGAACCCTTTCTTTTCCTGCTAACCCCCATTCCAATTAAAAGGTAAAAATAGACACTTTTAAACAAATAAGCTTAGATAGGCAAAGTACATCCATATAGTGGCCATGCTCCAAAATAAGTCTTTGTATCCTGAATCTGTCGTCTCTCAGGAAGTGTAACATATTTCATCATGAGTTTTATGAAGAATATATATATATATATATATATATATATATATATAATTGCTTTTTAACCAGAGTTCTTAAGTTTTTCAAAGCTGTTTTTCTTTGTGCTGGTATTGTCCTTGCATAAATTGTTCTCAGAGTTCTATTCCTTTTATTTTTCTTCAATTTATATTGCCCAATATTCTCCAAAATATCTCTTCCATAATTTCTTATAGCATGTTATGTTTACATTTGTAGTTCACAACTTTTGCAGTCATTCCTCGATTGTTGGACATATTTTTAGATTTTAGTGTTTTTCTTTTTTCTTTTAATTCTCCATTCAGGTTTTGGAAGATCCTTTTGCTTATGATTGTTCTCTTTCTGCTATTATCCTCCTGTTTAATACTTCTCTTTCCCACACTAGGTCATTTCCTTGTTAAGCTTGATGATTTATATACCAAACTTTATGAATACTTATGTATTTGTGAGATCAGCTTTCTTTTATCTAGTTCAGATAATAGTAATGTTCATATAACACCTGTTTTCCACATTTCCTCATCTATAGTTTTATGCCTTTCCATCTCATTCATTACAATTTTAACAAACATTAAAAAACCTGTATTTTCCTTTTATTTTCCCTTCTCTTTCCCCTTTGAAATGCTCATAACAGAAAGAATAATTTCTCTCTCAACCATTTTTCTTTCTAAAAAATTGAATTAATTAAGTTATACATTTCTTCTCCTTGTATTAGAATTTTAGAATTGCATTATCATCATTATATATTTCCTTCCTGTTGCTCAAATAATGTACATTTTTAAGTTTCTCTGGACTCTCAGGTTTGTATTTCAGAATACTAATTCAGCTCTAGTTTTTTGATTATAAATGCTTGAAAGTCTTATGTTCTACTGTAAGGTTCATGTTTTTCCACATAAGATTTTATGTGGAATTCATCTTTTTAGGTTTAAGTTCTTGTTTTAAAATCCATATTTTTTTTCCTTTTTGAATAGTGCATTCTAAACAATGGAATTTTATTTATACTGAATCTGTCTGTGTAACACATCTGTGGTTCCTTGGTTCTCGAATTCCTTTCATTCTCTTTGTGGCATTTTTTCTTTCTTATAAAACAAAGAGTTTGACTATGACATTAGAACTCTTGGTGTTTCTTTCAATAGATGATTGTTGATTCCTTCTATTTTCACTTTGTACTCAATTTATAATCTATCTGGAAAAAAATTTGTTTATGATTTTTAGGAAAAAAAATAGCTGAGTATATTTCTTTAACCTTGGTTTTCAGGAAGCCTGGTGATTTTAAAATGTTACCTATATGGTCTCTTCCAGACTAGTTGTATTGATAGCAGATGCCTTCCATTTAATTCTATTTTTGAAGTATCTTCTATTATTATTTTAGTGTCTCATGAAATCTGTAATTTCTTTTTTGTATATTACATTTTTTAGTGAATTTGTTACTTGGATAAGGTTAAACTAAGGTTCTAATACAGTTATTATCTTTCCACATTTTTCTAGAAGAGATCCTTTTCCTCTTTTGTATCTCTGCATTTTTTTTTTTTTTGCTTTGTTTAGGTAATCTTTGTGAACAATTCTTTCATTTTTGCTTTTAGTTCTCTACTTAGCGTTGTTAAGACTCTGGTAGTGGTCTTCAAAATGCTTTACAACCATTTCAGGAAAAATAATGTGTGATCATGCTTTAAGTTAAATATCCATTGTTAACATTTTCCCCATTGTACGCTTAAATATAGAAAAGAAAAAACCAACAATAATCCTGAAGTTCTGACTTGTATCATCCACCGAGTTCTGAAGTGTAAATACTCACATAGAAAATTTGATAGTTGTCCCTTTTGATCCAATACAAGCTGGTTTCAGAACATCTTTGCATTACTCTCTTTTGGTTTTGGTTTTAGAGAATCTATGGAACTACAATAATTCTCTACGATGATTTTTCAATTTATTCATTTCACTAGTTTTAATTCTTGAAACAAGATTATGTGCCAGCGTTAGGCTGTTTCCCCACTATCCTTTTGGTTGGAGTGGTTGACCTTGCTTAGCCTTGACTTAGGTCACTTGCGTTCATGAGCTGACCTTCTCCTTGAAGAGTTAGCCCTCTCTCTTCCTTCCCTCTCTCAGCTCATCCCCCCCACTCCTCCCATCTTTGAGATTTATGGTATTGAATCTTCAAATCTATATATAACAATTCAGAAGAGTATAATGAAACTCAAAGTGCTGTCCCAGTCTGAGCACTGTTGAACACCAGCACTAGACTCTATTATTCTTAATTACATTTAAAATGCTGACTATTAATTTTGTTAATTCTTGGCCTTATTGTTGCCTCTTGATATGGAGCCTTGCAAGGTACATGTAACTATCTTTCTCTGCTCACACTGGGAGGATGCTGACCTTAATAATTTTCCTGTTTTTAATTTATGATTGATTTGGATGGAAAAAAATCACTTACTCAAGTTTCTCATTGTATTTCATGATCATTATTTAGTCAGATGTGATTTTTAGATTTGTGCTTAAGTAAATTTGTGGGAGTTATGCCATCTCTGTTTAATCAGGTGGCCATCTTGGCCTTATATAATACACAATAGTTAGGTTATTCTATATATAAATATAATAACTACAAAGAAGTGAATGCTAAATATAAGAGAATGATGGTACACATTTATTATGATTTTAAGAGAATTCAGTAATTTAACATATTTGTTTTAGGACAATTAATTCAAGAGCTAATATCCAAGTTTTGTTGAGAGTTTTTAACGAGACCCATATTATCTGCATTAAATTTCACCTCTTTTAGCCATGTCTCTTTTTGCTTGTCTAGTTCTGGTGCTGGCATCTTTCTGGTCACCTGTCCTTTCTCTGTTTATGTTTGTTTGGTGCAGGAAAAGTATGAAAACTTACTTTGTGTTAGATCTTTCAATACTTTAAAGGCTCAGGCTAAAGGAAGGAAATATTGCCAAGAGGCAAAGTTAATAAAAGGCCTTGATACAAACCCAACCTAGTTTTTAGTTCAAGCTTTTCTTTTATCAAGTATCACAACTCGTCATCAGCTGTTCTGATTCGACAACCAATTTGGGATCTCTCAGTGATGAGTTATGTATAACTAACATTATGGGTTCTCACTTTCAAGCTGTCACTTGGTCCAATGGAGGCAATCAGCAAATGGCTACATGTTGTCTAGAGGGCCCCTTAACATTCCTAAGTAGTAGCAGAACCTGACAGGGTTTTGTCATTGGGAAAGAACTATTGAGCAGAACAGTCCTTTTTCTCCCTTTCTCTTCTTTTTCCTTTTATTTGTCCACCTTACTCCTCTCTGCCTTCTCGTCCATCTTTTAAAAATCTAGTACTATGTCAGTTTTTTCCCACAGTTTTGGAAGTAGTTCAGATAGGCATATGAATATATTATTGGTGGAATTATGAATTGATCCAACCATTCTGGAAATCAGTTTGGAATTTTGATTTAAAAATGACAAAAGCATCCATACTCCTTTTCTAGAGATTCCATCACTAGGCACATGGTCCAAAGACACTAAGATTCTCTACATAACAAAAATATCTAAAGCAGGACTTTTTTTTTTGGAATCAAAGAAATAGAAATAAAGCATATATTTTCTAATTGGGGAATTGCTAAACAAAACATGGATTATGAAATGTAAGAAATATTATTACTCCAATTAAAATGAATATTTCAGAGAACCTGGGAAGATGTGTATGAATTGATGCAAAATGACTTATACTTAACCAGGGAAACAATACAATCAATGACTATAGCATAATAAACCAAAAAGAATATATATATATATATATATATAT
Source organism: Sarcophilus harrisii (assembly GCF_902635505.1). Classification (NCBI taxonomy): domain Eukaryota; kingdom Metazoa; phylum Chordata; class Mammalia; order Dasyuromorphia; family Dasyuridae; genus Sarcophilus; species Sarcophilus harrisii. The sequence goes on from NC_045426.1 coordinate 204,109,900, forward strand.
ATATATATATATTAAATGAAGTTAACTGCTATACAATTATAAAGACTGAGACTGGCACTGAAGAAAAATGGAGAGAATGTAGTTCTCTTCCTTCATTGCAGAGATGGGAATTACTGACATAATTATGGATAGTCAGATACAGTCTGATGAGTTTTATAGAACTGATTTTTTTCTTTCTTTTAAAATCTTTATTATAAGAGATGACATTTTTGGAATCAGAAAAGAGGGATATATTTGGAAATAAATGTTTTCAAAAGGAATATATGTAAATAAAAATCTTTAATTTCAAAAAGTAAAATAGCAAATAAGAAAGGTAGTAGTCCAGCAAAACAAATAATATCTAATATATAAACATATATATTATATATATACATACAATATATAAACATAAACTTTTGCTTTCTTCTGTGTGGAACACACACACACACAGAGGAAAGCAAAAGTACGTAAGGAGACAGAGCAGTTTTATTACTACCTGGTTAAATTACATGGGCATACACACATGTTATGTATGTTCATACATATATTTCTTAAAAGGCAACAGATGGCACTAAAGTCCAATTTCTTAGACAATCTTTCTTATTCTTTGCATATCAAAATATTTCTTGATAATTAAATTTAACATAAAAAGGAAAATTATTTTAAAAAGAAAAGTTAATTCACCAACCCATTGTTTAGAGTATTTACTTTACTCTTAGCTTTTTGTATTCAATATAATTTGTTTATATTTAAAAGATTATTTTGGTTTACTTAGTATTAATAATGCACCTACTATATTCAAGGCATTGTGGCAAGCACAGAGGATACAAAGAAGAGCAAAATACTGTTCTTGTGCTTGAGGAGCTCATAGTTTAACGATAGAGATAACAAGCAAATATGTGCAAAAGAATATCAGGAAATAATTAACAGAGGGAAGAACTAGTATTAGGAGTAAGTAGGAAAGACTTGTTATGGAAGGTAGAATTTTTGGTTCCCATAAAGCAATCAGGGTCACTTAATGACTTGCCCAGGGTCACAAAGCTAGTTGTATCAGCTGTCTGAGGCCAGATTTGAACTTTGTTTAAGTTCAAATGAAGTTAACTGCTATACAGGGCTGCTCCTTGAAATGAAGAGGAAGCCAAGGAAGTCCAAAGGCAGAAATGAGGAGGGAGAGCATGGACACATGGAGAATATTCAGAGAAAATGCCAGGACCTGAGAGATGGAGTGCCTTGTTCATGTAATGACAAGAAAGAGAGTATTACTAAATTGAGAACAAGTCACACACTGGAAAGGTTTGAAGGAGTTTTGGTTATGAAGGACTCTGAATGTCAAACAGAATTTTATATTTGATCCTAGAGGTGATAGGGAGCCATTGGAGTTTATTGAGTGGAGTGTACATAGTGCGTGACATTGTCAGACCTGCAATTTAGGAAAATCAATTGGGTAGCCGAAATAAGGGTATATTGGAGTTGGAGAGACTTGCGGCAGACAAACTACTAGCAGGCAATTGCAGTAGTTCAGGTGTGATTTAATGAGACTGCTAGGTGATGTGGTGGGAGGACAAATTCCACCTCAACACTTAATAACTGTTCAAGTTTCTTTTTGCTTCAGTGTCCTCACTTGTCAAATGGAGATAATAATAGCACCTACTTCCTAAAGTTGTGAGAATCAAATGAGATAATATTTCTAAAGTGCCTGACAAGATTAGATGTTATAGAAAGGCTAATTATCATCATCATCATCATCATCATCATCATTGCCCAAAACAATATAGTGATAGTATTAAGAAGAAAAGAATTATATTTGAGAGATGATGCAAAAGGTAAATCCACAGAAGCCTGGGTTGTGAGCCTGGAGGACTGGGAAGTATGTAATAATAGAGTAGTTTGGAAGATGAGAAGTTTGTTGGGAGAGAGGGAATAATAAATTCAGTTTGATTGCGTTTAAGAGGTCTACTATTGAATATCCAATTTGAAATGTCAGAAAGACAGTTGAAGATGCAAGACTAGAGATCAGCAGAGAGGTTAATAAATCAATCTGAGAATCATCAGCATAGAGATAAGTAAATCCACTGGAGCTGAGAAGATCATCAAATGAATTACTATATTGGGAAGAGAGAAGAGGACCCTGGAACACCTATTTGTGTTAGGGGATCTGTTTATTATTAGTCTAATTTTGAGCCTTATAGCTAAAGCACCAATGCAAATGGAATGTTATATAAGTGATTTTAAGTATTTACACCAAATTGTTTTCAGATATTCCCTTCCCCATATGCTCAAAAGACATTAAATTGATTGACTTATACATTGTTATTTCTCCAATTTGTCTCACTTTAGATTGGATTGGCATTTGCTTTGTTTGTTGATGATTTTGCAATGACTTTTTTCTTTGATTCATCATAAGTAAATAATACTGATTTTACTTTGTAAATCCTTTGCTAAATTTTTTTGCAATGTCTCCCTTTTGTCTATACTGTAAAGTCTAAATTTCTTACAATGTTATTCAAGACCCTCCACTATTAGAATCTAACCTTTCTCCAATGTTAACTCCATCTAAGATTGGACATCTGGAAAATTATCTCCTCTTTGCTTCTCTTCATACTCTTTTCATGGCATACCTTCCTCTCTTCTGTTGCCTTTTATGAATTCTATCAGTCTTCTGAGATCCAACTCATCCTCTAAGTCTTCTTTTTATCATCTTTGTAGTCTATAGTTTCCTTACTGGCATTTTATTGTGGCTCTATCACTAATTTTCATATGACATTTCTATTGTCACCTAATTTTGTTAGGGTTAAAAAAAATTAAAACATAATCTATGTCAAAGCTCTCTAACTGTATTATAAGCTGCTAGTGGACAAGGCCTGTTTTTTATCTCTCTTGAACCTTTCATAGTGAATAGCACAGTGCCTTGTGTAGTCAGTTTTCAATAAATATAAGCACATTAACTACATTTGGTAATTTAGGCACTTCAAATATTAGCTTATAAAACTGTACTTTTTCCAATGGTGCAGTATATTCTTTTATGAGTACAATTTAATTTTTCTGTATTTCTGTGGGGGACGTGTTGCTGAGTTCATTTATTCATAATAGGGGGAAAATTTTCTAATCTGCAATTAATGACCTAAACCACTATCTGCTGTGATTTCCAGTTGCCTAAATTTTGGATACAGCTTTTGCCACAGGCAGGAAAGATAGATTTGTTTCATAGAAGATGTGGCACACAATGTTCCTTACATTCTCATTTTTTAATAGTAGATAGTTACTTTTCCAAATGTACATATAAATCACCTCATAAACACAGGATTAACATGAATGTTACTTAACATATCTTATCTATAATAATAATAAAAAAGACTTAGTTTTGTCTTGGTTTGAAATCATAGCAGCTTTTTTTCTTCTTCTAGGCTTTTCCCTCTATATTGAGTTTGCTTTGCTTGTCTTTTGCTGTTAGCATCACATTTGTTCTTCAGAACACTTTGCATAAAAGATACAGAGAAGAAACATTTATTTTTTTTATACACAGTGTCTCATTGAAGCTCTATGGGAATAATACCCATGAAACATTATAGTGGCATTATTCTCTTGTGAATGATAGGTTTTCCATTATGAGCTTTATTTCTCAAATGTTTTGAAACAAATTTTCAAGATTCTCTCTCAGTGGTTTGCTTATGCCTATACTTTGCAGTACTACACTCTAGTTAATATTAGAGATTTGTTTTTATTTCCCATTCTATGTTGTAAGCTCCTCAAAAGTAGGTCACATTTTACTTTGTAGTTCTTGGTTCCAACATGGGGACTTGCACAAAGTAGATATTCAATAAACATTTGCTGGCTGATTTTAAAATATCAGTTACTCTTGGTTAAAGTTTCTTATTCTATGTACTTACTAGAATTATATGTGCCCATGGTCACAATTTTACTTAACACTTTTATTTTCATTTATTCAATGTACTTTAATTTGTATATTTCCCCATATGTATTGGCAAGATCATAGGAAAGAATTATAAATCTAGAGATAGAAGATATATTAAGTTGTTATGCTGATTTAACAGATGAGAAAAACTGAAACAAAAGAAGCTAGATTAATAAACCAAAGTCACACAGAATTTATGACTCTATAGCCTATTATCTTATTTCCATTCTTTCCCCGTATAGTTGTAACCACTTAGATGGATATATTGGTTTAACCTGTCATATTTATGCTTATGAAGTCTTAGTTTTATGGGGGTAGAAACCATCCTTTTCACACCATTATAAATAGACATATACTATTATCTGTGTATCCTTACTGCTTGAGTATCCTTTAAAATACACCCCCCTTCATACTCACCCCCCTACAGACTCTTATACATACACATATAAAAGACTGAGCAGATATAGCAGATAAAAGTTCAGTTCTGGGGGACAAATAATTTACTAAAATCAGAAAACCATTTCTCTCTCTCTTTTCCAAAGTGACCATGCTATATTTTGGTAAACAACCTACTACTTTCATTTTTGACAGTGTTTTCCTTCTCTTTTCCCTCCTCCTCCACTTCTATCTCCCCCTTCTTTTTTTTAAAATTTGTGGTTGTATGAATGAAGTCAGTTTATTTTCCAGGTAAAATAACTCCCCTAAGTTTTAACTTCAGAAATATCGTAGAAAAAACTTATTTTTGAAATTCCCTTCCTGTCATTGGCAGAAATTTGTATCACTTACAGAGTTATTTGCATATGAGCAATTAAATTTTAGTTATATACTGATATATGAAAATAAACTTCTTATGACTAAAGCAAGTTTTTATTATTGCAATCTAACAAAACTTGTTGAAATCTTTTAGTAGCATACATTTATTGAAACTTTTAAAGTATATAAATACAAAGGCATATGCTTACTTTTAAAGATTATTTTTAAAGGAAAGTTTAAATTTGAGGAAACAGTATCATGCATTTGAATTAGCCCTGAACTTGGAGTCACAGTCAAATCCTGGCTGTGAATCTCACTATTTGTGACCAGAAAGAGGTCACAATCTTGGGCCTCAGTTCCCTATTTAACAAGAGAGTTAGGTTAGATAACCTCCAAAGTCCCTTTCATCTCTATATGTATATTTAAATCTTTTATGAATAACCAAATCACTTTCCCTGATATTAAAAACTATTGCTATTAATAAATATGATTATCTTCTGTAAATTCCCATTTGTTTAAAGACCTTCCCTTGTAAAGACTTACAATCCTTTACTCCTAGGAATTCATGCATCTTTACATCATCCTTAGCAAATATTATAGAAAGATCCTCTTATTTTTTTAAGCCTGTTAGATGATTTCTTTATGTATATTGAGATGACCCAGTGATTCTGAACTGTTTTCTGACTTCCACCTAGCAAGTTCATATACTAGGTGACTATTGCAAGTGTGCTAAGTTCTATTCAATATGTGCTTTCATTCTATTTCTTTAGTTTCTGCCTTCATTTAATTATTGCATAAAAGTACCACTTAATATAGTCTAGCTATGAAGACCCATTACATGTAACTACTTGGAAAGTCAAGATTATTGAATACCTTTAATGTTTGTTGTCCTCTAACGATCTGATTTTGGTGGAATTGTTTTATATTCTTAATGAAAGTAGAATTTAATAGATCACTGAAATTTTAAAATAGTAATAAGACAAAATTTATAAAAGGACAAGGTTTGTACTAAAACATCAGAGAAAAGTATTTTATCAGAGAAACTCACTGATAAAAGGTAAATTACTTTATTAGCAGGTGATGATTCTCATCACTTTTGAAAATTCTATTAGTTGGAAACACATTTGTGAGCAAAGGCCTTGATTGTGAATAGATTGATGACATGGTAGTAAATAAAGAATCAGCACAATAATATTTCTCTACCACAATTCCTTTCCAACACACTGTGATGCATTTTGAGTTATCTTCCATTTTAGTTTCCATTACCTACCACCCAAGTTCTCTGTTCAATTTCAGACTTGGGCAAAAGCCTGTAATTCTATTTGTTTTGGGTAAATTTAGCAAGCTGCTCCTGATTACACCTTAGCCTGGGACCATCTGTTGACAGAGGGCCTCTCCATGGAGTAGTTTCTGTAGGCGATGAATGAGAAAAGGATTGGAGCACTATTGCTATTAGTAAGCAGATGCATGCTATCAGTGATCATCCTTCCCGCCTTTCAATCTGCCAGCTTTCTGTATTGATGGAGTGTCATATGCCTGCAAGTCATTCCATCTTAAGGCAACAAGAAGTGCTCTCTTAGGGCCCATTTATCAAGTGTTTCTACTGGCATTTGATGGAAAGGAATTTAGAACTCACAGTTTTATACACTTAAAGGGAACATGGGCTATTTTTCCTTTGTGCTTCCCCTCTGTATACATCAACATATGTGCATGTTTTTCAGCAGCAGTGACCATTCATTGTCAAAAGACAGAGAGAAGAAACAAAAGGATGCAACTGTATTTTATAATATGACTTGACTTTCATAGTGCCAGAAAAAATTTAAGCACACATTAAAGACTGTTTCCTCCATGAAAATTTTTGCCAGTTCACATTTTTATCAAATGGGAGAAATGTCTGAATACTCACAAAATGTTAGGGAGCTATTCAGATCCCTACTGTGACGCAATGAATGTTTTCTAAATGAAGCTTCTATGACTTTGCTAATGTCTGAAGATGATGCCCTAGTCACACTTCAGGGTAGGCAGCAGCTAGTAGTAGCAGTGAGTCATGAGGAATAAAATGCATTAAATGGCCATAAATTAGTTTTATTCCATTTGAGAAAAGATTGAAGGAGAAAGGTGAGGAAACTAGGAAGTGGATTGGCATAGTGAGTTGCTCTTTCAAGCCAGGGTGTTTGAAAACTGGAATTAGATCAGTGAAGTGAGAGGATTGGTTTCTGTTATATGTTTGGTGGAGAGGAACCCTGCTCAACCCTCACAGAATGCAGGTTGGTATAATTAGCTGCCTTCCTTAAGGAATGCTTCTGACCCATCTTACTGTGAAAATACATCCAGATGGAGTTTTCTATATACTTCTCAAATTTTAAATAGAAACTTCAAATTTATAACTATGAATTAACACTCCATATGGAGTTTCTTTAGTGCAAGACAGGATTCATATATAGTCCAACATGATCTTGGACCTATTACCCTTTTACAGTTCCTGGGAAGAGATAGTAAATATTTTCTTATTAGAGGGAAAAGGTGTATTTAAGTGTGGGGTGAGGAGGTATCCTTTAAAAAAAGTTTTGAAACATCCAAAAGACATGACTGAGCAGTTTTCCAAATAAAAGAAAGCAAAAGCAATAGTCACATAAAAATGCTCCAATTCACTTTTGATTAGAGAAGTGCAAATTAAAGTAATTTTGAGGCACCAGCTTGGTTTATATGATAGAAAAGGAAAAGTACAAATGTTGGACGGAATGTAGAAATATTTGGAAAATAATGCACTCTTGGTGAAATTGTGAACTGGTAAAACCATTTTGAAGAGTAATTTGGAATGAGATCCTTATTATTATTCAGTTGTTTATAAAATGATTTTTCATTCTGATTCAGGAAATTGTAAGTTAATATAAACTCACATGATAGACTCACTCACATATATTCTATTATATAGTTTTAAAATAATCAGGGCACAATTAATTCAAGGGACAGCTATTTTTAAATAGATATTATTCAGTTTCAGGTTTTCAAATCAAAATTCATTGGTGTTGAAAAACATGTCTATATCTCCCTTATCAGAATAATAAGAATTTTTTAGAGCATTTAGATTTATTGAAGCTGATCTTAATAAATGTGAGGCTGATGCAAACTGCAAGAATATTTGTACAATCTCTAGTAAAGGAATATTGTGATGTTTCATAATGACATTAGGATAATACATTGTTCTCAAAAGCTATATAAGAAGATCCTAAGAGTTGCAAGTTTGGCCAAGGCTTATCATATAGCTAGGTAATTGATCCAGTGTCTGCTGTTACAGGACCAGGCTACCTAAATGAATGTCTTGTCCCTGCAATACTTTTACATATGTGATGAGTTTTTTTGTTCATTATAACATATAAAATAGATAAAAATCCAAACTGGTCCTTCATCCTTTGTGATCCCTTCGATTTTTTTGAGATGACTATTACTGACGGTACTAGAAAATGGATAGGGATGATGAAAAATGCACAGTTATTAAATGGCCTAAAAACATTAATTATTACTACTCTGAAAGTGTGATCATTGTCCAGTGGCCTCATTGACACACCACTGCAGCAATTGAACCACATCTTTATTGATATTCTCAACATAAGTAAATTTTTATACCTAATCTGTGTGAAAGTGAGCATATGGAAGGAGGAAATGAGCTAATATATGTAAAGTGCCTTGCAAACCTTTAAGCAGCATATAATTAGGAGCCATTATGACATGTAATTATTCAGATAACATTCTTTAGTAATGCAGTGTATTCTGACACCAAAAAAAGTACAAAATGAGAAGTCATGACCATTAAGATATTTGCTACAGTCATGAAATATATTCTACCCATTCTGCTTGGATGGTGAAATTCTCCAAATGCTCATATTCGGAGATGGCATTATCATAATGACATCAGTATCTAAAACATTATTAATCATCTTCAGTGAAATCCATAGCAATGGCTAAGGGATAGGACTAATAAGATATATCTGAGAAATGAAACTCATTACTTCATCTAGAAAAAATTCTTAAAAGAATTACATTATTGTTTCATTCTTTACAAACACCAGTGATGGATTATTAATTGAAATAGTCTTCTTTGTGGTCTGTTAGTTTATGTTTGTCATGAGCATTATAAGATGGATGGTTTGAGTAAATATTCAAGTGAAGTAGTATTTTTTGTTATTGAGTAAATATTCAAGTGAAGTAGTATTTTTTGTTATTTGAATCCATGATTAAACAAACTTACCTATTTTCTTTGTCTTTCAGAGAACATGACAGATATCTTTTGATTTATTTATGACTTATTTAATCATTTTATTTAATTTATATTGAGAGCAAAGTGAAAGAACAGAAAAAATATAAGATAACAGTGAGAATGAAGGGATCACATGAGGGATATTTGTGAATTAGGGAGATAGGAGCATGTTTGTAGACAGTAGTGATAAAGAGACTAAGGGATGGAATAAGATCATTTGTGCAGATAGAGGTATTAATTTTGATAAGGATTTGGCCACCTCTTAATGAGAGACAATAGTGAAAGACAGTAGCTGAAAGAATCTGAATGATATAAGATGAGGAAGAGGCAATAAGAAAGAGCTCATGGAAAATGAGTGCAATATTTTTTGTAAAATGTAAGACAGTTTTCTTAGCTGAGAGAACAAGAGGAATGGGACCTGGAGAAATTTGAGAAGGGATGAAGAGTTGTTGTTCAGAGTGGAAAATAGTAAGCTGATAAGGGAGATATAGAAGGATTGCCTAGTGACATTGAGGGCCCAAGTGAGATTAGACTTTATATAAAGAAATAACTTCTTTACCACTTGAGTTATCCCAAAGTGGAATGGAGTCTTTCAGAAGATGATGTATTCCTTTCCATTAGAAGACTTTACATTAAGGCTAGATGATTACATTGCAGGCATGCTGAAGAGAGTTTTGTTTTTGTTTTTGTTTTTCTTTTGTTTTGTTTTGTATGCATTGGTGTGGATGGTCATTAAATTTTTACAGATTCTGAAATTATTTCAAACTAAGCACTGATAATTTAATTAAATTAAGCATAATCAAGTCTGTAAAATTTGTTTTTAGACAATTTTAAGCATAGTCTGGAGAAATATACAGATAAGAAACCCTGTTATATATATTGTGTTTTTTTTTTTTACCAGTAATCATTTGTTGTTTTTATGTTGTTTTAAACTATGTATTTTAAATAAAATGCCTTTAGACAAAATGTTAATTTTCTTTCCATAAAAATATCTTTTGTAGCAGCATTTTTTGGGACCCAAGAGGCACTACTCGCGTGTCATTTGGATGACAAATGAAGCTCTAGTCCGAGTATTCTCAGTGCCAAATAGCAGCTGCCTTTGAGCTATTGATTACTATGATTCACCAGGCAAATTATTTTTTTACTGGAATGGCTGAAAAAGGCTTCAGAATTGAGACACTGACCTCTTGGGCTTTCCCCCTTGAGTTCTGTTAGATATGTCAGGTGGTTGCTAATGTCTTCATAGTCACACTTACCTTGATACTTTGTGCATAATGCCTTAATATTGGTAAATTTTTCTTCCTTTTTGGACCTTCCATTCTGGTTTTCTTTATTTTTGAAATAAAGAAGTAAAGAGAAAATGTTTTACTGAGGCAGGAAATGAATTGTTTAGGGGAAATGGCAACTTTTCTTACTGTAACGTTAATTAAAAGCAACAAAGTTTCATTTCTGTTTGGCACATAGTGTACATCAGATCTACATTACATCAGGTCTAATATTCAGCCAGTAACATTCTGGTACAGTGTGCATCTCTAAGTACTGTGATATTTCATCATAAGTACTGTGATAATATCTGCTAATTTCAAAAAAAATACAACACATTCCAGTGTTAGCACGTGAAAATTCTTTGGCCACCTTTTGAACATAGAAAACTCATGCTTGCTAATGTGTATGTAAACGAATTACCCTGAATACCAAAAGCACAAATAGCTTATAATAATAAGTAATTATTGTAGATCAATAATAACTGCTGAATTCCAGCTGTTTCTTCTAGATGTGTTTGGCTTTTTAATATAAACTAATTGTAGCTGTTTGATAATTCAGACTATGCAGACATAAAGAATAATTGATAGAAGGGGAATTGGGCAATGATACTCCCTATATTAAAGAAATTCATATAATATTAGGGAGTATTTTTCTTTTTCCTTTGCTCTTGACATCCTCTGAAATGATTTCTTCCCTTGATTCTCCTGTTTTTTCCCCATTTGGAATTATCCTTGACTTTTTCTTTTACTTCAGTAGAATTGTATGACTAACCAGGACTTTTGACTACTTGTGGTTTATTTGTGGTAATTTTCAAGACATAAAGAAAAAAGAGTATCACTCTGACCTCCTATTTACAATGGGCTAGAGTAGTTCCAGATATGGATGGATTTAGCTATGGGGAGTCTTGAATCAGTGGGAATGTTATAAATTATTGTTCCACTTGTTTAGTTTTATAATGGGTTATCAGTATGTTACTCAGTGGAATAAATCTAGGCTTCAATGGAAGTCTCAGAACAGACATTACTCCAAACATAGGTGTTAGAGGGTAAACCACTAAAAGACAGAAAACTTAATAAAAATAAACATCTTGTAATATTATTCATAGTTTCCACAATTTGTACTCTAGATCAAGGCTTCTTAACTTTTTCCACTTATAGCCCTTTTTCACCTGAGAAAGTTTTACATGATCCTAGGTATATAAAATAAGTATATAAATCAAACATTTACTCATAAGAAATCATAGTTTTGCAATCCCCACATTCAGTTATGAAATCCCATATGGAATCAGGAACCACAATTTAAGAAGCTAGACTCCAGACAATACCCATACATCAGATTTGTTTCTAAAGTACCAGATGTAATATTTGATAGGATAGAATAGTAGTCTAAATAGGTATTTTATTTATAGTGATGGTGAAGGCCGTGTGATTTGGTGAAAAGAGGTAAGGTTATAGAGTCGGTGGATCTGAGTTCAATTATTAGCTCTGCTTGGGAAAGGCTTTTAACTCCTTTGGGCCTCAGTTTCTTTATTCTTGGAATAAGGATGTTGGACTAGGTAATCTCTAGGATCTCCTCCAATGCTAAATCTGCAGTATTTTATAAACTCAGCACATTTACTTGGATAGAAAAAGACTATGCTCTTTCTCATAATTATTCACACGGAAATTGGAATTTAAAGGTACTGTTATTATTTTTTTCTTTTTTTTTTTTTTCAGTGAAGCACACTGAACCATTAGGCACAGAAGAAAAAAGAAATCCTTTTCCTGAATCTTTTCTATTTCATTAGTATCGTCCTTCAAAGATCTAGTATTTTGTCAATATGTACCTTTAGCTTGCACATCAGTCTTCATCAGTTGTGTCTAAAAAAGTAAACAAATTCAGGCTGGTTCGACAGGCAGTCTGTGACCAATTCTATTTGACAGATGTTTAAAAATATTTTATCTACCCATTTTCCACCTAAATTTTTACCACACTAAATAATTTAGGAACTCATGTCTGAATAAACTTATATTTTCCATAATGGATACTTTGTTATCAATATTACATGTTTAGAGCCGTTTGTCTTCTAGGAGTGGTTCAACTACACAAATATTTACCGAGAACCTACAGATGAAATTCAAATGCTGAAGATACAAAGAAGAAACATTTCCTGCCCTCAAGAAATTTAATTCCTTCAAGTTTGTAAAAGGATGTATTTTAATGTTAAAATTTTTAGGCATGTGTTTTGGTTATGATATAACTGTTTTTGGTGTTGCTGTTGTCAAAACCATTTATTATTTCTACCCATGGCAACAAATAGGTTTTTAGATCAAAACAGCATAACCAAGTAGAAAGAATTTGTATTGACTAAGGTGAGAAACAATAATTCTTTGTTTTGAATCATCTCAAATGTTGGTCAGGGTAAGGATAGTCATTAAACTAAGCAAAGCTGGAAGGGTACAGGGTACATTTAATTCCAGATTTTTGTGTAATTCCAATTTTCTGAATGGGGAATTCCTGTGCTGGGAGGCATACATTTTTCAACCATGTGAAAAGTCTGCCTATTATTTTTCTAAAACTATTCTATCTCAGAGGGAGAAATCATGCTTCAGTGCAGAAAGGGCAAGCCAAAGGTTCTGCCATGCTGATTCTATGACTAATATGTTGAGTCAGATTTCTTCTTGTACAAGTTATTCCCTGAGAGCTAGTCAGGGACTTAGATTTCTTTGCTCAGTTGACTAGAACACTATTTAACAGACTTTTCACATGTAATACTAACTGGTTCTTTTAGCAAAAATTGACAACCTTTTAATCAAAAGCATAGCTCTCTTAGTTTTGGGGGGTAGATTGTTCTTATAGAAGCAGAAGAATTGTGGGTGGCAGAGCAAGTCTTCCACAGGATAGATCAGGCACTACTGCAAAGATATCATCTGGAGAAAAATTTAGCTAAGAAACTGAGATGGGTACTGAATCTGTTCTAGACAAACATAGAGGTCATTTTAAAAGATCTTTTTCCTTCTTTTACATGTACCCATCTAATACTGTAATCATTAAGCCTATTTTCTCATTAAGTCCTTCATTACCTGGTTGCTGTGCAATTTTTTTCTCATATTGTTTCAACCTAAATGAATGATAAAGGACTTGACTATTCTTCAGCAAAAGTTGGACTGAAAGATTATCTGAGTTAGTTCTGTTTGGATAATCGAGACTCTCAAAAGGAGGTCCACTACATCAATCATCCGTGTATGTGTCCCTGTGTGTATGTGCATAGTTTCAGTTATTATTGTAGATAAATATGTATAAATCTGAATTAGGTCAAAGGTGAAATATATAACTTGTGCCTAATGAGAGCTTATTAAATTTTAGATTCTCAGAGGATATGTGCTATCTTTTTAAGCAAATCATTAATTTCTCTTGCTTTTTTATTTTATATATAATATCTACCTAAGTAAAGATCATATAGAAACTCAGTAAAAATCCCTGATAAATACATTGAACATAATTTTAGGACATATTTTATTTAAAAATGAATTTTTCAATGATAATACTTTACTGAAATTCTAGCTACTGGCTTTTTAGCTATAACAGCAGAGATCCTTTTATAGGGGCACATTTTATCTAGAATTATTCATAAAATATTTTCCCTAAAGTAAAAAAGAACTTACACTAATATAATGACAAACTATTTATAAGTGTAAGGAGATAACTTGCTAGGTTCAGGCATCAACATTTGGTTGACTTTAGATTTTCTGCATTAAACTTGGAATTTTGTATTGACTATGACTTGAAAGAAGATTAGGAAAATTTAACATGGGATATAAAAAGAAAATCGCCTGTTATTTCCTCCTTATATTAATACATTTTTGTACAGGAAAATGTTATGGAAAGAAATAAGGGGGTTATATAGATGTCACAATAAATAGAGTGTTAAGTCTGGAATTAGGAAGAATTCATATATGTTGTACGACCCTGGACAAATCATTTAATCTATTTGCCTCAGTTTCCTCATCTGTAAAATAAGCTGGAAAAGGAAATGGCAAACCACTCAAGTATCTTTGCCCAGTATTTTTGCCAAGAATACTCCAAATGGGGTGATGAAGAATTGGACATGACTGAAATGACTGAACAACAAACCCTTGTGTTAGTTTAAGGGAAACCAGCAAACATAAAATACAGTAAGTTCTTATATATTCTGCACTTTTTAGACAATTATGTCTTGTAAAGTTGTAGTCTGCTACAGAAAAATCACTGACAAAATTTTACCTGTTTCTCTCTTTGCACATTTTCATCAAGAATAGATCTTTACAAAATTGTCTTCAGAATTAGAATAAAATATACCACATAGGGACCTTAATGAAGGTGTGACTCAAAGTGGGATAGGCTAGTCAGGTACAAAATGTGAGAGTTAATAGATGGAGAGTCTGAGTGATATACTAGTGAACATATAGAGTGGAAAAAGACCGAGGAATGAGCCAGCAGGTACCTGATGCTTAAGTTTCAGAAGAAGGTGAGCATTAGTTATCCAGGATGAAAGGATTGATGGGTTTTGATGGAGGGAATAATCTTATCAATGAATTTCAAATGGAAGTTGAAGGCAGTCTAAATTTTGGCCTTGTGAAAATGTACTTTTACTTTATGACAGTTTTCTTAAGGGGAAAAAAACCCTAAAATTGGGGATGAGGCAAATCTACTTTAGATATAATTAAAACATTTTAATTTGAGAAAGAAAGAAATAATAAAATTGTTATATAACAATAACAGTAGCTGACATTTAAGGTTTTAAAAACATATATGTTACCTAATTTAATCCTCAGAAAAAATATCTGATTGGTATTATTATTTTCCCTGTTTTATTATTAAAAAAATTAGCCTCAGAGAGATTGTGATTTCAGACTTGAATTTAGGGCTTCAAAAACATTGTGCACTGTCCTTTGCTTTCTCATCTGCATAGTAATCTGAAAACACAATTCCATGGTAATTTTGAAAGCTGTAGAAAAGAAGATTTATGATGGGATGAAGTTGCCTCATTATTTTAAAAGATAAGAATATTATTTCTTAATCCATTTTTACCTTTCACTAAATATGAAATATTAATATCTATACTATTAGTAGATAATACTGGCATAAATGCTAATTTAAGACGGCATAATGATGTTTAAGAAAGTGCTCTGAGCTTTGAAAGCACATAACGTGGTTTTGAATTATGTCTCATATAATATCTGTGTGATTTTTATTGAATAAGATAGATAATCCATTCAGTCCTTAGTTTTCTCTGTGTATAGTAAAGGTGTTAGACTATATAACATCTAAGGTTCCTCCTACCCCAAAATTATGATTTCATGATCCTATGAATAATGCATCAATAATACTTTTATAGCTAAATTTCATATAGATACAATATCTACAAGGTAATGTATCTACATATGTGTGTATATATATATATATATATACATATATATGTATATATATGTGTGTGTATGTATATGTATATATATATACAATATACAAATATACAAAAATATATATACAAATATACAAAACAAATATATATAAATGCAAATATAAATATACAAATATATATATAAATACAAATATATATAAAAATTTGCCCAAGACCCCCATAAGAGGTTGTGATTGCTGTTGATGGAGAGAGTGCTTATCTTCATGAAAGGAGGGATCTTTTGAAGTAGCAAAATAGATAAAAAATATCATTCAATACGTAAAATAGACAGTAGCTAAACATTGCTTTAAGAAGTGAAATTGTATTAATCCATATTTATTTTCCAACTCTAGAAATGGTATGTTCCAAGCCTGTCTAGATGTTGAATGCTGATATTTATGAGAGTACTAGTGCAGAGTAGGAAAACCAATCTCTCTATAAGTATCTCTGTAATATACTTGAAGAAATAAAAAGAATCAGTCAAGTTTGAAAAAAAATACACTTAACCAAAACTGAAATGAGCCAAGTCAAATAAATTTTGTATAAGTGTCAACAACAGTAAATATTAGTGTACTGTTTCTTTTTTTTTTTTTTAAGGGAGGTAAAGAAAAAAAAACAATGAAAACGCTGCAATGCCATGGAGGAGAGCCTAGAAATTCCTTTTGAATTATAAATATATTATGAATCATAAATATGGTAGAAGAACAGAACCATGCTTTCTAGTGATCCCTCTAATTAGTTTTTGTTTCACCTCATCTTCATGTGACTAAGGTTATATCCCAGTCAAAATAGGTTCTGAAGATTTTGCAACAGTTTCCAATTATAAATAATATTTTTCATTTACATTAGTAAAAATTTTATTTTTTTCTTTCTCATTCTCAAAATTTCTGTACTACTTTTTAAGATGATGGTCAGTTGTTTAAGTTGGTTGAATACTGCTTTGATTCTGTCATTTTTCTTAATTATCATGTTTACAAATGAAGCTAAAACTGATTGTTTCTATGAGAAGTTAGCCATATGTTCACCAATAGCTGCTTTATTCTTTATTTCATCTACCTCTGAGGTACATAGTGACAGAAAAGATTAGTTGTTTTCTACCTAAGGGAGTACTATAGGGTGACAGAATCTCCAGAAGGGAAGACTCTGCCTTAAAAAGCATTAAAACTTACTTTGTTTCCTAACAGCTGAGATCAAAGCTTTAATCCATTAAGTTCTTGTCAAACTCGCATTCAAGTGCTATAAAATAAGTGCACATAAAATGTTACTTTCCTTTTCACTGAATTTTCTAAAAATGTAATACAGTTCCTAGGAAGAGAATAAAGTATTTTAATGAAAGTGTAGGTGACATTGCTTGCAAGTTTTGAAGACTAGGCTGCTGTCAAAGGATAGCTTAGTATAAGTGTGCAATTAATTTCACCTTATGAAAAATTGGTTCTATTCATTTGCTGAAAGGAAATACTAAATTTGGGAGTCAGTAATTTATGGGAAAGGTATTGTTTTATTTCTTATTTTAAACATTATTATTTTTAAACATTTATTTATTTATATTTGGCCTCTCTGGAAAGCACTCAATATGAAGAATTCAGTGAGCCTTGCATGCATTCATTTAAGTTGAACCAGAACCTACTTTTCCCCCTATGAGACTTCCTTGTAATTTGCTTGGTGGCCTGAAAGGTATTGTTAACTATAAAGCAAAAAAATCTTACTTCAAAAGTAGAAAATCTCTTTTTCACTCAAAGTATTAAAATGGAAAATAGCTTTAATACTATTATAAATGCATTTTCAAATTTTATGAAATTTAATTTCATTTTTCTTAGGCTCTTGTTTTTAGACTTTTTCTTGATAGTCAAAAAGAAATGCCCCCATTTCCCTTTTTTACAATACATGTGCATTTAAATATTTTTCATGTTTATACCTTGAAGTATTTTTCACCAAAGGGCTCAATTTTTAAAGAACAATTTTTTTCAAAATTGTGTTCTTTTAAGAAGGTAGTGTTAGTAGCAACATTTAAAGTTTTCTTAGATAACACATTTCCCATTGTATTAAAATAAGTTCTAGTTTGTGAAAAAGCTTTTGAAGAGATGGCAAAGTGTTAATGAGTCATTTTCCCTATAAGATGATTAACAAATTCCATGCTTATGACTATTGTTTAAAGAATGCTTTAATAAATAGAATACATAAGCAAGCCATTCCTGGTAATGCCTAATAATAAGAACAACTTAGAAGAAAGAAAAATAGGTAATCCTTTTCTTTTTTATAACCCATATTTTCTTTCATAATTGATTTCATTATTAGGCTTTATAAGATCATAGGATAGAATATTTATATCATGATCAGAGATTAAATATAAGTAGGTTTTTGAATGATTTCAGAGAATGTTCAAAAGAAGGAATCAATTGTTTTTTGACTAAATATACAAATGTAGAATAAAAGGAAGAGAGGATTGTATTGGTGGTAATGGTGGTTGTCATCTGACATTACCAATGTTAGCATATACTTACTCCAGACTGATTTCTCACTCTGTATATGTAGTTGCTAAAAACTGCAAGACAGCATCACTTCTTTTCCTTCAGATCAATATGTCCTAAAGAATATTCATTGCCTTTCCAGTAATAACCACATGGAATTCCTTCTCTCACCTTTTTGCCTTTGTGCAGGAACCATAATAGCTGGAATGTACTAATTTCTCACCCTCTTTTTAGTTTCTGCTTGTTATTATTTTACACAGTGACTTTTCCCACATATGTTCAGGTAGAATGTTTTGTATTGACTTCTCTGTATGTATTGTTGCCCCTCTTTGGGATATGAACTTTTCAAAGGCAAGGATTGCCTTTATGCTTAAGCATTTAATAAATGACTGCTAAATGAATTAATAGACTATCAGTCTCATAGTCCCTCAGACTTTCCAGCATTAAAACTTACTTTGTTTCCTAACATCTAGTCAGTTATCAAGATCCTCTTATTTGTTTTTATAGTTTTTGATTCTTCTCTATTTTCATTAACATTTGACTAAGCCTTTGTCACTCTTCTCTTTCACTAGAGAAAGGAACTCCCCGTGAAAGGGAGGAAACTCTCTTTACTAATGCATATCACCTACTATTTTGCAACTTATACTTGCTTGAGACACTGACAGATCAATTGATTTATGTAGGATTACCCAACTAATATGTTTATGGTGCATCTTGAGTGTAGGTCTTCCTAACTTTGAATCAGGCTCTTTATCCACTATATTTCCTTTCTCAAAAATCATTTTAATAGTCTACCATTCTGGTCTGTCTCTTTTGAGAATCATTCTTCATATTTCTTTCAGAGCAATATTTTAAAACATTTCTATTATTTCTTTGAACAAGAGCCTAAATTTTCTATTACCTATAGAAGAAAATTGACATTCTTCAGCCTGAAATCTAAGGCCTTCCATAATTTAGATTCACCTAACTTTCTCTCATTCTTTGTCCCTTCTTTTATCCTGCTTCTGTTTCCTATCTAAATCCCTGCTCTTTCTCACATGCATGTTTTTTCATGCATGTAGCTTTCCCATTTTAGGATTTCCTTCTCTCACCTCTTTTAAGATCCCAAATTCTATAGTTTCATCAAAATCCTAATTAGAACTCTGCTTCTACTGTGGAGGTTTCCTATATTCATGGTACTCCAAAATGACCTTTTCTTTTCTTTGAATCCCAATAGACCCTTTGCATATAGACCCTTTATCATTATAGTATTATACATACTTATAAGATATATAGCTTTATATTTTTTCTCGTTTTTGTATTCCTTACCTAACTAGATTATTAGAATCTCAATAATAAGTATTGTATTGTCTTCTTTTATATTTCTCCAATGCCTAATAGATTATGGAGATATAAGAAAACTTTCTTTCATTGCCTTGAGTGGAATTGCCTGGTTGAGTGGAATGAAATAAAATTTCTTAAATGCAAAGTAGAAGACTCCTGTCATGTAGCAATTTAGAGATATCATTGCTTATGTTTGAGCTACTTCTGACTGAGATGAAGTTTCAAACTTCTGCTTAGGGTATTTTTGGAGACAATTATCTGATATTTTCTTTAAGTTTTAATATCTATCAGATGTTTAGAATTTGGACTGAACTAAAATGGTGAGATTGAATTCCTTTTAATGGAAAATTATTAAGAACATTTATTTTGTGAGGTTCACATGTTTTGTTATAATATAGCAGGAATTTCACAGTGTTTACTATGGATGTGATAATAGATTAGCATATTTTAGCTAGGAATCAGTAAGTGTAAGGCCAGTTAAATATATCATCCAAGATTTAGTATCCATTTGGTTGTCAGGGAGGGAGAAAAATCTGCAACACAAAACATCTTAAAAATGAATGTTGAAAACTATATGTGTATTTGGAAAAATAAAATACTATTGAGAAAGAAAAGAAAGAAAAATGAGTTCATATACAAAAGGAAGAGGGGTCAAGGCCTAACACAATATTTTATCGAAAACTTGTGTTGTGGTACCCAAACGATGAACATTGTATCCTTTTCTCAGTCCAATCTCTTTGACTTTTTTATTCCCTGCCATGCTTGACATAAAATAAGAGTGAAAAAGAAAGAACTGGCTCCTGATTATTTTCCCTTGATAGAAAGACAGAGAACAAGTAGCTTTTAAATAAAATATTCGAAAAAACAGTAGATATAATTATTTCTTGCCAGAAGCACATGGTAACAAATCAATTCCTTCTTCTATGGTGGGTTATCTTTATCTGTCATGAAGGAAAACATTTAAAAACATTGCATATTATATTAGTATACCTTGAGGGTTACTTTCAAACTACTATTTTTGCTGTAGAAAACTTTACTGAGCAAGGACAGAAAGAAGCAAGGAAATTGAAATCAAGATTCCTTTTGTATTTCCCTTTTTACTCCTTTTCTTTTTTCTTACCTTAATTGCTCATCTTTTTGTTTTTTCTTTTTCTCTCCTTCCTTTCCCCATTATCCCATTCAGTTTTTTAAAATTTCCTTTCCATCCTTTTCATATCTTTAATTTTAAAGTGACTTTCTAAATAATTCTTCCTTGGTTGAGTTGAATTTTGTGTTTTATTTTTTAATACCAATAGTCTTTTATTTTTCAAAATATATGCAAAGATAGTTTTCAACATTTACCCTTGCAAAACCTTCTGTTGCAAAATTTCTCCCTCTTTCCCCACTTTCTCCCTCCCCTAGACAGCAAGTAATCCAATATAGGTTAAACATGTGCATGAATTATATGCTTAAAAATCTTTTAGAGTATTAATTTAGAAAGTGATTTACTTAACATAATTCTTTCAAAATTATGAGATGGATGCAAAGCAAAGTAGGTTTCTGTCTTACAATGTTTTGAAGAAAAAGTAGCTAATTTCATTTAATCATGGATATTGA
Source organism: Sarcophilus harrisii (assembly GCF_902635505.1). NCBI lineage: Eukaryota > Metazoa > Chordata > Mammalia > Dasyuromorphia > Dasyuridae > Sarcophilus > Sarcophilus harrisii. Next base: position 204,130,875 of record NC_045426.1, read on the forward strand.
AGCTAAAAAAAAATCTTGAGAGATAATCTGGTTCATCACCCTATCTTTGGGGAGGTAAACTATTGTAATTATAATATAGATTTGTGTATATTTTAGTGTAATGGAAATTTTTTCAACCTTGATATTGGTCTTTTATAGTTTTAAGTATCATTTGAGGATATGAAGGGTGAATGCAACTTGCCATAATTCTGGGTCTCATAATTTGTAGTATACTCAGGCTATCTTGAATATTAATTAGTACCACAAACATCAGGTTGAAAAATCAGGTGTTCCTATATATTGTTGGTGGAGTTATGAACTGATCCAAACATTCTGGATATAAAATTGAAACTATACCCAAAGGACTATTAAACTGTGTGTACCCTTTGATCCAGCAGTGTCTCCACTGAACTTGTATTCTAAAAAGATCATTTAAAAGGGAAAAAGATCTGTGTGCAAAAATGTTGGTAGCAGTTCTTTTTGTTGTGGCAAGAATCTGGAAACTGAGTGGATGCCCATCAGTTGGAGAATGGCTGAATAAATTATTGTATATGAATGTTATAGATTATTATTATTCTATAAGAAATGATCACCAGGATAATTTTAGAGAGACTTGGAGAGACTTACATGAACTGATGCTGAGAAGTGAGTAGAATCAGGAGAATATTTTACAGAGCAATAGCAAGATTATGCAATGATCAATTCTGACAGGCATGACTTTTTTTCTGCAGAAAGGTGATTCAGGTAATTCTAATGGTCTTTTGATGAAGAGAGCCATCTGCACCCAAAGAGAGGACTGTGGGGACTGATATTGGATCACAGTATAGTATTTTCACCTTTTTTTGTTGTTTGCATTTTATTTTCTTTCTCATTTTTTTCTTTTTGATCTGATTTTTCTTGCGCAGCATAATAATTGTGGAAATAATGCAAGAAGAATTACACATGTTTAAAATATTGGATTACTTGCCATCTAGGGAAAGGAATAGGGGAAAAATTGGGAACACAAGGTTTTGCAAAGGTGAATGTTGAAAATTATCTATGCATATGTTTTGAAAATAAAAAGCTTTAATTAAAAATAAATCAGCTATCCCTTCTAACCCCATGTGAATGCTTTCCAACTCTCAGAAGATTCAAAAGTATAAATCTTGAGAAAAAATAGAGTGGTCCTCTGAGCTTAGCTGAATATGGCTTATGTAGGTCTTTGGGATTTGCTTAGTCACAGCTGTATTACCAGTTTTACTTTAATTAAGAATTACAATGAATCTGTTTTACAATTAAGGACAGAATGAACTTTAAGGAAGACAGGCCAGCATATGGGACAGTAAGCCATTCTAAAACTAGCAAAAAAAAAAAAAATCACTAAGGCTTACTGAGGCTATGCCATATTTCTAAAAAAATGTAAATTGAAATACATGAATATGAAATAAATGAATATGTTCACCTGGTGTAAGTTATCTACAGAATTGTTTAGCACTTACTTTATTATCAGCCCTAACTGGCTCATGAACTCAATCATTTCTTCTCTACTTGTTAATATCATGGAAGTATTATAATTAAAGATGAGTTACCTAGAGAATGAAAGAGCATAAGATATCTCATTGAAAAAGCCATATGATCCCTCAGTGTGAGAATAGCAATCAAAATTGAAATTTGTAACCTATAATTATTCCTCTTTGCCACACATCTCACAGTTGATTTGTTTTTCTTTTATATGGCTGTTTAGTTTATTTATTTTTTATTCTTATGTGTTCATAAAATATCTTTTAAAAATGTTTTGTGAAAAACAACTAAAAGGAAAATGTAACAGGAAATTTTTTTTTCCTAAAGGACTTTATGTTTAATTTGCAATGGGGATTTCATTTCCAGCTTCTTTCTTTTCCCTGTCCCTCCCCCACCAATCCAGAATTTAGGAAAGAAAAAAAACCAGATTATCTGTAAATTATTAGTAGAAGTCAAGACTGTGCACATTTCAGGGGAAACCTACATGAAGACTAGTTGAAAATTGGAAATATAATTAAGCAAGGTACATTCTAAGGCAACAAAGGAGATTAGGGACCAGTTGGATTTTAGAGGCCATTGAGACTGGTATAAATGAATGCCAATTTGTTTATATCCCTGGGGTAAAGGGGTGAAAAAACAAACACAGTTTGATGTCTAAATGAAGTAATCTCTAGAAAGAAAAGGGAGATTATATTTGTCAAACTGTACCAAAAAATCAGATGATAATATGGCTTTGTTCATAGTATTACATAAAGAAGATTAAAGACAGGAAACAAGCTGCTTAAATACTGTAAACTAATTAGCTCTATGAATTGTTTATGGGAGGTTCATGAGATATGAAACATTGGCATCAGGGCGTGAAATACACTCTGCCTCAGTGCTCATTTCAATTTATTTTTTGTTAGCGTCATATGTATATAAAAAGCACAACTTTCAAAAAAAAAAAAAAAAAAGGAAGTTTTAGAGGGAGAGATTTTAAAGAGAAAATTGAAACTGACATTTAGTCATCTGAAGCCTGGTGTGGAAGGACCCTTCTCTAATGTTCTTGTATAAACACTAGCTTTGTTTTCTGCCATCACAGGCTATGTTGCAGAAATGATGTCATGACAAGGCCCAGAAGAATCCCTGTTGCTGCTCACAGGCACATTGGCAGCTCCAACCTAAGTTAAGCACAAGTGAGCTGACACATTGTTAATTAGCCTGTGTCAGGACATTCTAAAGCTGGGATGGGGGCACATAATAAAGAGGAAAAGAGCATGTATTTGACAGAGTAGACCCTTTATTTTTTTTGAAAAATATATTTACTTTCATTCTTTTGTTCTGTTACTAAAACATCCATCACTACAATCTTTCCACTATGATTAGAATGCACTTTCTCTTCATCTTTGCTTCATAATTCTTTTCTTCCATTAAGACACAATTCAGGTTCTAATTTCTTCCTATTTAACCTTTCCTCATCCCTTACTAATGCCCCCTCCTTCAAACTATCTTATATACAACTAATTTTTATATTTATATTTATTCACTTTGTGTTTATGATGAATATATTTTAAATGTACTTGTCCTCTTAGAATATAAGCTTCCTGGGAAGAGAGGTTATCCCATCCTTTCTGTTTATGTCCCTAATGATTATCTGGTGTTAATCTGATTTGATTGGTTTCATCTGAAATGGATTCATTTAAATCCAAGACAACAGATATATTTACTTGGTTTGAACTAGAGTAAGGAGTTCTAGAAAATATGTTGTTTGATTTTCCAAATAATTCAGTCTTTGCAAGTAAAAAGCTTTCATGCATATATTTAGTCACATTGCCATCTCTCTATAGTTTCATTATTTTTCTATTTTATTTTCTTATATTTGTGTGTGTGGAAGGAATACTTCACTAAATACCACTCTCCCTTTAATTTTAAAGTTCTGTATAACAGAAATTCAGATAATTCGGTGTCTGAAAAAAATGGCCCCGAAAATGGACACAGTTTTGAAAAAAGAAGAGAAAAACTTCAGTTTTGGACTTAATGAATTTTTTATAGTGCAGTAATGTCAAAATGGCAACAGAACTCAACATTTTAAGTTTAAGTTAGAGTCTTAATCATATCAAGTAATAATATTCAAGGGTGAATCGATATGCCCTTGGAAAAAATGACCACATGTGGTAGCATGTGGGAAATATATTTTCATTTTTGAGTGCTTTGTGGGAGTCAAAGTTTTCCTCTACTGTTTCTAGTATCTTTTCCTATTATTTACACAAATATGCAAAAATACATTTTCATTCACTTACCTGAAGAATTTCAGCAATCTAGTTTTCATTTATTTGTGGAAAGATATCTACCAAATATTTTCACTTTTTTGGAAATTCTTTTTGGAAAAATGAAAGTACAGTATTGTTGAACTTTTGAGTTTTCTTTTGTTGTGAAATTTGTGGATATTCAACTTTTGACTACTTTCCCTTGGAATACTCAACTGTAGCTGTGATGACATCAATGTGGAGGATCTAATCCACAATCCATCCATGCTTTTCCATCCTGTGCTTCTCTTTTCTATTTTCTCCTATAAGTTTACCAGTGGGAATTCACTGATTTTGTTTATTTGATTTTTATTATAAGGGTGATAGAGCAGAATATAAGTTGTACTCTGAAATTGATTATCTTCTCTTAGACATTTTAGCAATGGACATTTTCCCCCTATTCTTTTCAAAGTTTTTCATTGGTTATATGTTGCACCATGCTTATATATACCATTCATCTCTCCATGAACATTTAAGTGATCTCATTTTTATTTCTTCATAGTCTGTAGTGTGTGACTCACAGTTACACAACTCTGGTAGAAACCTTTGTTTCAGAGTAATATTGGAGGCATTCTAGGAACTTACCTAGGCAGTACCTGCTCTTCTCTTCCTGTTTAATTATGGCCTTAACAAATTGATCATTCATGTTGACATGTTATTGCCATAAAATAACATATTTGCTTGACCATTTAATTGCATAGGGTAGCTGGGTGGGATGATGGATAGAATACTAGTTCTGGAGTCAGGAGGATCTGAGTTCAAATATGGTCTCAGACATTTACTATCCATGCGATCTCAGACAAGTTGACCTCTGTTTGCCTCAGTTTTCTCATTTGTAAAATGAAGATAATAATAGCACACCTAATATCCAGAATTGCAGTAAAGATACAATAGATAATAACTGCAAAGTTCTTAGTAAAGTACCTGGCACATTATTATTATTATTACTATTGTCCTTGCTCATTATTTTCTCATCTGTAGGTTGTGAAAATAATATCTATGTCACAGGGCTATTGTGAGAATCAAATGAGTTCATCTATATAAAGTGCTTTGCAAATTTGAAAATGCTGTATAAATGTTAGTTATTTATATTAGTTGCATGCTAAATATTAGTTATTAACAGGACAGTAGGCCATTATCCTTTTTTCCCCTATGTAATCAAGTTAGGCTAAATCCCTTTGGTTATGAAATTTATCTAGGAAACTCTTTAATGGTTTGGGATTAGAGGCAACTAGTGAAATATCATTTGTAAATAGGAGCATCAAGGACCTCAACATATAGAGAGAATCTGTCTACAATATGGCCTCTATGCTATATCTCCTCCATTACAGTGTAAACATTTATAGATAGCCCATATATTCCCATACCTAACCCATACCTCTTTTCTTCGCAAAAAGTTGTATATTGTCTATTTAGTTGTTGCTTTTAGATTCTTTTGTTCTCCTTTATAACAAATGATTTGCATTGGTTAAAAAGTAAATGTGAAATTATTGTATTTGGTCTCATTATCCCTCATTCTATTCACTTCCCCATCAATGACTTACATAGTTCCAGTTGAAGTTTTAATTGGATAGACTTACATAGTTCAGTTGACATTTTAATTGCATATGGTATTTGAAATATTTATTCCTTTCTAGCTTTAGAATAACTTCAGTCTTTGTTCTAACAAGTTGGTGATCCAAAAATAAAGAGTTGATTCAGGAATGACTCCAAATCAGTATTGAATTATTTCCTGATTATTAAAATATACCATTTTATTTTTGGTAATGATTTTTAGTGTTTTCTATGGCTAGTATCCTCTGATCCTTTTTATGAAGGAAATATTTATGATACATATGCATGAAGCTCCAAAGAAATCAATTATTAAGTACCTACTCTGTCTTAGGCTCTTAAAAAGGGAGGCCTTAAAAAGAAAAAAAATTAGACAATCCTTGCTCTTAAGAAGTTATGCTCTATTGAAGAATATAACCTGAACACACACACACACACACACACACACACACACACACACACAGACGTGTGTATACATATATTTATATAAAATAAATTTAATGAATATCAAATTGTTAAAGAGGAAAAACACAGTTTGAGGGGTGAGTCAGAAAAAATTTCATGTGTAAATCTTTGCTTGAAGTGAATTTTACAAGATATAAGACATTGTTAGAGGTGTGGGGAGGAAAAGGTTTGAAGCATGGGGAATGGGCAGTGCAAATACCCAGAAATAGTAAATGCAGTTCTATGTTTTAGGAAGAGCAAGACAGCCAGTTAGGCTAGTCATAGCTTAAAAGAGGCAAGGAAGAGAGTTAACATATAATATAGTTGAAGAGGGAAGCAAAGTGACAAAGTTAATAGATTTGAAAAGAGAAACAGTGGTGTTCAGTCTAAAAGTTAGATCTCTTTCATTTCTCATTTCTGATCCATAGTTTCCAAATTATTTTTTACTATTAATATTTGAAATTCTTATTTTGGGACATTTGTGTCCTAATTGTTGAAAGCTAAGATGCTCAACCCATCTCTTCTTTTATGGCACCCTCCCACCCTACTTCCCTGTTCCTTTTTTTCTTACAATGGGAACAGTAATAAAATCTATACTACCCATTGTTTTTGGAAAAAAACATGTCAATCATTTGCTTTGTTCCACTCCATTCCTAGTCTCATCAAAAACGTTCTTCCCTAGCTACCAATTCCCTATACATGCTGTCATCCCCATTAGAAGATAAGTTTCTTGAGGGCTTTGTCTTTTGTACCTATATCCCTAGCATAGCTTAGCATGATATTTGTCACATTAAAAATGTTTAACAAATGCTTATTCATTCATGATGTGTTTTATTGCCTTTAGGCATATACAATCAACTTTGCTAATTCCTTTATTTGACTTTCCAAGGACAACTTTTGTACCTTCCTTCCTTTTAGCTGTGAATTTCTTTATTTTTGCCTTCATTTGCAGAGAGAAAACCAAAATTGATAGAATTCAGATCTTTCAGTATCACAGTCACTACTTGTTGGTAATTGGACAAGGATTTCACCTGTAGAGCATAAATAGCCAAGTTAAAATTTATAGGAGGTTTTTTAAAAAGTCACAGATAGTATTGAGAGTGATTTTGTATTTTCTTTGTTTAGCGTGTTGCCCATGACCAGAATTTATCATAATGTACTCCTTCTTTGTGTAGTAGATTCATTCACTCTTACCAGGACAGCTTTTCTGTTATAGTCAAACCTGCAGGTTTTTAAAATTGTTTTATTTTTTTCTGGTTATACATGTACATTAATTTTTTAAAATGCACATTTCTTTATGAATCATATTGGGAGAGAAGAATCAGAACAAAAGAGAAAAACTATAAGAGAAAAAAAAAACAGAAAAAAGTGAACATAGCATGTGTTGATTTACATTCAATCTTCATTTTTGGATACAAATGACATTTTCTAGCTAAAGTTTATTGGGATTGCCTTGGATCACTGAACAAGGTCACTCAATGTTGTTGTTATTGTGTACAGTGTATTCCTGGTTCTGCTTCTTTCATTCAGCATCAGTTCGTGTAAATCTTTCCAAGTCTTTCTAAAATCAGCTTGTTCATTATTTTTTTTAATAGAACAATAATATTTCATTACTCCCATATACCATAATTTATTCAGCTATTCCCCAAATGATGGGCAGCCAGTCATTTTCCAATATCGCCAACACAAAAAGAGCTGCTGCAAACATTTCTGCGCATATGGATTCTTTCTCCTCCTTTATGATTTCCTTGGAATATAGACTTAGTAGTGGCACTGCTGGGTCAAAGAGTATGCACAATTTTATAGTCCTTTGGGTATGACTCCAAATTGCTCTCCAGAAAAACCTGCAGATTTTTAACACCATTGATTGCTAGAGCATAACCTCAAGGACCTAGAGTCATTGCTACTCCAGAAAATTAGAGTAGGCTTTTAATGGAGGATGTTTTCTTCATACCATTACTAAATCAGTGTCAGCAAAAACAAATTAGGATTGGGAAGTGGAGTGAATTATTCCTACATATATACATACATGCTTATATCTATATCTATATTATAGATATATAAGATATATTATCTATATTATAGAATACAAGACTATAATTTTATAGATGAAGAAACTTTACTCTAGAAAGATTGTTATCTTATCAAGATTAGACAGCTAGGCAAAGTTCTGGCACTATAACCATAATCTTTTGATATCTTACTTAGGATAATAAAATTTGATAGTTGGAGAAACCTTAGAGATCACCTGTGTCAAGAGTTCTTAACCATTTTTGTGTCTTATGAACTTTTTTTTTTTTTGGTCTTTTGGGGAAACCTAAGGACCTAATATCAAAAAAATGTTTTTAAATGAATAAAAATAAATAGGATTACAAAATTATGCTGAAATGGTTATCAAAATATTTTTTGAAATGTATATAGACACAGATTAATAATAGATGAACCCTGTGTCAAATGAGTTATTTGTAAAAGCACTTGTTACAGTGGTTGGTAGGTGCTATATAAATTCCTTTCCTCTTCCATTATCACATTCCCTTTGAGAAAGGTAATTTGACTTGCCCAAGGTCATCCTTGCCATAAATTAGAAATGAGGTTTTTCTCTCCCACAGTCTTTTCTGATTGAATAGCATCAATTACACTGTCAACCAGAAATCTTCTCCCAACATCGAAATCCCTTGGTGACAGTGTATTACACTTTGGCCTCAATAAGGACAGGGACAATCTATTTTTAATATGTTTACATTTATTAAGGAAAGTACATTAGTGTATAAGAATTGAAACTATCAATCAGCATAGCCCAGTCACTGCTCAATTATTTCTCTGATAAGGTTTTAATTAATATCAGAGTTAGAAGATTAGAGTTAGAAGTGCTATTTTTATTATTCATTACCATGTACTTGTTTATAAATTTATTTTGATGTTAGGGTAATTTTATTAATTATTTTTGTTTGCAACCAAGACAATAGTTTCTACTTTTGTGTTTACAGGTATCAGCTTAGTTTTAATACTGCTTAATTAGTATTTATAGAAACATTAACTCCAAAATTTCCAAATTTAATTTAATCCAAGAAAATTGGAATTATTCATTTTCAACTAGCCACAAACATTGCTATTTACATTGTTAATCTTTATCCCATCATCCGCAAACTAATTTCCCCCCTCCCATTATATTAGAAAAGTTTTCTAGGATTTAAACTATTTTTATCAGGTTGTGTAGTTATCACATTTGTAGTAACAAATTTACTTTCATTTATTTATTAATACTATACCTTAAACATTAGTATTACTTAGCTATATGCCTTTGAAAGAAAATTTTGATGGTATAAAAATCAAGAGCAAAATCTTTCTTATATAAAATCAATAGCTTTTATTTTTGAAAGCTAATTAACAAATAAACCAATCTATTGATAAAATACATGGAAAATTAAACTCTTTTAACAAAAATACTTATATAGGTTTTCCTATATACTTTTTAAAATACTTTTATATGGACTTTTATAGAATCCAGAAGTCATGTGAATCTGTGTTATTTATTATGAGTGATAGCTTTTTGTCTAGTCTGTTAATCATTTTCTTTCCTTATCTATCCCTTTCCTAATTTCTAGTTGTTATTGTTATTGTTTTTAATAGGCTGTTTAAAATTTTTGAACTTTTATACTATATATTTTCACATTCGATTTTTATGACTTCTTCCATAAAATTTATAGGCTGTCTGAATTTCACAAATCCTAAACTCCTTAATGGGCCTGGCTGCATCTATTATGCTGGTCTGCATTTTCCCCTCAGACCTCTGTTTAGGTATCTTTTGAAATTTACAAAACCTTTGTAAGTAATCCCATAGGTTGACCTATACATTGAAATCTCTAGCAGTGTTTGTTGCTCCTAATTGAGCAGCATAAACCTTTGGGAAAATTGGTCCTTTGTTAATGAGTTTGAACAAACAACTAAAAATTCTTGAATAATGCTAAGGATATTACTGTCTTTATGATTTTGGTTTCCCCGCATTCTTTCTCTTCTCGCTAGATAACTGATCACAGTGCTTGAAATGCATGTTAATTTCTGGAGCAGAGAAAGAAGCTACAAGTTCTGTTTGATAACAGTATGTAACAAAAACAGTTATGTAATGAGGCATAAGTATATTAATAGGTGCAACTTAATGAGTAATATTTCTATCATGGTATTAGTTATAGATATAGATGTAAATATGTCAAGTCTTTTGTCAGGTTTTCTCCCACTACAGTTTTGAAACTTTTTCATGTATTTCATTTAAAATGTCCAGAAATCCCAGTGCAGCCAGTCAGTTTTGCTATTTCTAAACATCAGCCATTGATTAATAGTTTGTTAGACTTGTTTTGAGAGCCATGAAAAATTATTTACTTTATGCATAAATTTAATTCAGGATGTATTGATTTCCATGGTTGAGAAAAAGAAGGTGCTCTCTGAAATCTACTTGTTCTACATTTACATAGTTAAAATCTGCATATATTCATTCTTATTATTATATCCAAGGATTCTTGTTGCATCTTAGACAAAATTTTAAAAAAGGGAAAATGGCTTTTAAGTATTTATTCCAAAAACTGCAGTAATTAGAACACTAGCCCTGAAGTCAGGAGAACCTGAGTTCAAATGTGATCTCAGACACTTAAACATCCTAGCTGTTTGATATATAAATTCCTTTCCTCCTGGGCAAATTCCTGGGCAAGTCATTTAACCCCAATTGCCTCAGCAAAAACAAAACAAACAAACAAACAAACAAACAAACTGCAGTAATGATACATTGTCTATATAGCTTCATTGGCTATGTCCCCCTATTTTTATTTTATTTTTTTTTTATTTAATAGCCTTTTATTTACAGGATATATACATGGGTAACTTTACAGCATTAACAATTGCCAAACCTCTTGTTCCAATTTTTCACCTCTTACCCCCCCCCCACCCCCTCCCCTAGATGGCAGGATGACCAGTAGATGTTAAATATATTAAAATATAAATTAGATACACAATAAGTATACATGACCAAAACGTTATTTTGCTGTACAAAAAGAATCAGACTCTGAAATATTGTACAATTAGCTTGTGAAGGAAATCAAAAATGCAGGTGTGCATAAATATAGGGATTGGGAATTCAATGTAATGGTTTTTAGTCATCTCCCAGAGTTCTTTTTCTGGGCATAGCTAGTTCAGTTCATTACTGCTCCATTAGAAATGATTTGGTTGATCTCGTTGCTGAGGATGGCCTGATCCATCAGAACTGGTCATCATATAGTATTGTTGTTGAAGTATATAATGATCTCCTGGTCCTGCTCATTTCACTCAGCATCAGTTCATGTAAGTCTCTCCAGGCCTTTCTGAAATTATCCTGTTGGTCATTTCTTACAGAACAGTAATATTCCATAATTTTCATATTCCACAATTTATTCAACCATTCTCCAACTGATGGTATGTCCCCCTATTTTTAGGGCCAGCTCTGATACCCCTTTCTCAAACACTCTGAGATTTTGGGGGAGGATATTTTTGGTAGTTATCAGCATAACTCCCTACTGGCAGGGTTTTAGTTTACTTAGCAACTAGCACCCCAATTCCATTTAGCCACTTAATATCAATTGGCTTTTACAAAGGGATACTTATTTCATAGAGATAGCAAGAACAAACTTACATTTCTCAACACTAAATGGATATAATCTTCCTTATACTACCATGGTCTCTGGAGATAGGGTTGAAGTGGAGATTAATGGCTTACAGTTTCATTTGGTTTCTACATAGCACTGACCCTACCAAGTTCAAGTTCAAAAACAAAGACCAATGCTGGCTTTTCCTGGGCTACAATCCTAGACCCTTATTCCTCAAAGTCTCAGTATTATTGACTACAGCATCCAGCCTGTATTCTTGGACTCTAGTATCTCTAGCTCCCAGCCAAGATCAAGGATTTCACTCCTTGTACCTAAAAGAGAAAAGAGTGAATGAAAGGTTCAAAAAGACCTAGACCCATTTCTCAGAGGCCACAAGTCCTAAGAGCCCTTTCTTTTACTATATAATCTCACTGCTATGAGTAGAATCATCTTGCTTTCCCCCAGAAACAAATGCTACAAATTCCAAGGCTGTTGTAGTGGCGACTTAGGGTGCTTTGAAGATGCACCAATAGTTCTGTTTATGCAACAAAATGTCCATATGTAGTTTAGTTTTATGACTTTCCTGGATGTAACTTCCATCATCTTCCAAGATGATACTTGTTTAGCAAACTAATGGGGATTGCACATGTATCAGACCACCATTACATCTGTATGATCATATCATATACTTTAATGATAGAAAGACCCTTAGAAGTAAACTAATTCAATCTTTAAATATTTAAATCTTAAAAATATTTTACAGGTGAAGACATTAAAGTCAAAATGAAGTCCAGTGATTTGCTTAATATAACACAGTTCTTTTAGGTAGAGCTAGACCTGAGTCTCCTAATTTCTAGTACAATATTCCTTGAATGGTACCCTGCTACCATGTTCTTTCTAGGCTTATTGATTACATGCAGTACATCGGTACATACAGGAATATGCTGGAGCTAGCTTTCACTGACTTGCAAGAACCAATTGTTAAATTTTCAATGTGAGCATTTACACCTCAGAAATTAGCATATTATTAATTGTGGTTTGATTTATTATCATTGGTTGTCTAGTCTTTTAAAATTAAATTAAATTTAAACTTAAAAGAATGTATGCATCCATTTCCTCCCCAGATTCCATAATTATTGAGCATTGATCAAAACATCTCTGTTAAGCTCAAGCAAATGCTTAAACTCAGGAAGAGTACAGAATAAAGCTCAAGAAATGAAATCATCAGTAGGCAAGAGGTCCTGTGATTTAAAGATGATAATAATTATAATAATTTATAGTAATAATAAAAAATTGACATAGTGCTTTAAAGATTGCAGAGTGGTTTGTTTTCACTATTTCATTTGAGCCTCACAGAATCCCTCTGATCATATGTGAAGATTGAATCATAGATAAATAAAATTTTATAGTCACATGGGACCTAATAAATCATCCATCTTACGCCTATTCAGTGACAATCAAGAGAACTGAGAGTCAGAGATTAAATAATTTGCCCAAGATGGCACAGCTAAGGCTAGGAATAGCATCTTTTTACTTCCAACCCAGTGATCTTATATCACATTATGTTGCTTGTCTCAGAAGTATCGCTTTTATCACATAAAAATCACCTTTTAATTAAATACATGAAATATATGGTACTAGAGAGAATCTTTTTTTAAAAAAATATAAACAAGAGTACACATAGGTAATTACCAGAGTGGTGATCACTTATATAATGTTATTTTTTTATATAGCGTCTGACTGATATTCACTTTATATTTCTGTCTACATTTTTTAGTTGTGTATTGTAAGAAGTCTTCTTTAAGATGTTCACATTAGTCTTTGATTTCAGAGTTCTGGCTTATCTTGTGAGAGTAGACAGTACAAAGTGTTGCAATTTATGGGAATTCTGTATAAGGGAGATTTCACTTATTCATTCAGCAAATGTTTATTGAGTTTCTGCTGTATGCAGGGTTCTATAGGGAATATAAACAAGAAACTAATAGTTCTTGCTTCAAGTTTGTAGATCCAAGGAATGATAATGCAAAGAAAGAACAAAGGAAGGAAGAAGAGCACTGATTACTGTGCTAGGCACCGTGTTTTTCAGTTAGTGCCTCAAAAATAAAATATCACTTCATTTGATCCTTACAACAACCCTTGGAGCTATATGCTATTATTATCCCCATTCTATAGTTGAGGAAACCAAGGCAGATAGGGAAAGGACTTGCTCAGTGCCACATGACTAGCAAGTATCTGAGACTATATTTCAATTCAAATCTTATGGACTCCAGGCCCAGTACTCTACTCACTGCCCACCTAGATGCTTCTGTTCAGTAAATGGTACAGAATTATGCTGCATGATGTTGTGACAAGTGTAAATTTCTTTACACTAATCTCATTAATAAATTATGTTTAAATCTCAATGTGGCATCATTCTTTATAAAGAAAGTTAGAGACAAGCTTGAGCCAGTATCCTGTTCAAAGTCAGTGTTAGAGGTGCCCTAATGTCATTGAACAGTTCCAAATTCTCTTCCTCTCTCTTGTCTATCCTCCACACGTTGAGAATACAAGCAGTGTGATATAAATAATATATGTGAAATCATGTAAAACATATTTCCATATTAGTTAGTTTAACCCTAAGATAGAAAGGAGTGGAACAAATATACAATAGCATTTAAATTCTATATATGACTTTCCCTATTGCCATATGGAAATGTATCTGGTAAGCTTGGCAAGTTGTGATGATTTATGTGATTGCCAGATATTGACCATGTCTGAAGGGCACTTTCTCTTGGTTCAGAAGGGCTTCTTAGAAAGTAAACAGTCAACATTATTAGGGAGGAGAAGGACTTAGAATACAACAGTTTTTATAATAAATTCCTGTTGTCAATTATATAACATGCACTGATTCCCTTTTAAAAGTCTTGTAATTGAAAAAAAGAAAAAGAAAGCAAGAAAACAAAAAAATACCCCAAATTTATTATTTGTTCTTACATGTCATATTTTATCTACTCTGTGTTCATACCATGTCCTTACTATGGGTTATACAGTAAAAATCATGCACAATTTGAAATTTCCTTTTGCTAAAAGTTTCTTCTTTAGATATTTTACCTGGAAGAGTTGATCTTAATTACAAATATCCTAGTGCTCCAGAAACAATTCAGGTTGGGTGTTGTGAGATTCTGAAGAAGTATAATCTTTGATAAGAATGCTATGAAACAATTTCTATCTTTGGCGTAAGGTATTAAAGGGATTTTATCGAGAGTGGTGTTTAATAAGGTTATAGGCAAATCTATCTTAAGATTCATAAGAGTTATACAAAGTTATGATATAGCTGACATAGTCCTTGAACAGCTTTCATAATTAAGTTGTCGTTGTTATTTTTTAGCTTTGTCTATTCTTTCAACAACCCAGGTGATTAAAAACATTTCAACAGTCTATTTAAAATATTATGTTGGTGGAGGGAAGGAGAGATAGAAAATAAATGCTTGGTAATGGGAAAGACAAATTAAAACTAGAGATACTGTACCATTAAAAAATTATACTACAATAAAGTTGACAAATTGATGTTTGTTAAATACCTATTATGTACAGCGCCTATGTGCTTTAGAGACAAATAAATTAAATGAAATGCTCCCTCCTAGAACTCATAATCTAGTTGAGGGATTTTTTTGCATAATATAGATGTAAATATTTACCAGGCAAATTAATATAAGTTGATAACAGAGGTACAAGCAAAGTGTCATGTAAAATTGTTTTCAATGAATGGGGTTATGAGAAACACTATACAGAGAAGATAGCTTTTTTATTTGGTTCATAAAAGAAGGCTAGAAATTCAATAAGTGTAGATGAGGGAAAGGGCAATAGTTCAAGCATTGGTTGAGGTCAGACGTAAATCCAAGTTACTCGTGAATAGATAAAAAACAGTACCATTCACCTAATCACCAGACATAAAAACAGGACACAGTAGAATGTGTGGAGAAGCATGAAAATTGCCCACTTTTGGTAGAGCTCATGGAAGACAATGTGAGATAAA
Organism: Sarcophilus harrisii; assembly: GCF_902635505.1. Lineage (NCBI taxonomy): Eukaryota > Metazoa > Chordata > Mammalia > Dasyuromorphia > Dasyuridae > Sarcophilus > Sarcophilus harrisii. The sequence continues at coordinate 204,146,258 of NC_045426.1, forward strand.
GTTAGACAGAAAATAATAATTTATTCAAAGAACACTTTAAAATTCACACAACACTTTTACAACAATCTTTTACTATAGGTAGTATAAATATTATCCCAATTCTATTTGTTTTATAAATGAGAAGCAGAGACTGAGATTAAGTAGTTTTCTGAGGGTTCCATGGGTAACAAATATAAGAATCGAATAGGGAAATACAAAATTGTGGAAGTACTTCAATGCCAAGTTTTAGTTTGAAATTTATATAACAACCCATAAGCTATTAAAGATTTTGAGCAAAGAAGCCATTTTAATCTGTGCACAAGCAAGATTAATTTGGTATGATTTTAAGGTCAGAAAACTGGGGAGAGAAAGTGGAGTTAAAAAAAAAGATTGGTACAAATTACTTGTAATGGGAATTTTGAATAAGCGAGAGTTTATGGTATAATCGAAAGAACAGTTATTTGTTATAACTTCTGGGCTGCTTACTATGTGTATGATCTTGTGCAAATCACTTAATTTCTCAGGACCTTGGTTTCCTTACACATAAAATAAGGAATTTGTGCTAGGTGTGTTATATGTAGTGTTTTCTATATTAAGATTCTAGAGTCATGATAACAGGACTAGATGGGATTGAAAGGTAAGTGATAAAAACTGGAGGTAAAAAGAAAACTTGGCATCTTATAATGAATGAGAGAGAAAGAAAAAGCTTATACTTAATAAAGGTTTGCAACATGGATGACTAATGCATGGAAGTGTCAGATGGAGGTAAAGATGTAAAAACTGATAATTTTGGATAGTAAAGTCAAGATGTTCAGATAGTATCCAGCCAAAGACATTCTGTATGCAATCCAAGCTGTGGAATTTAAGCCTTGGAGAAAAGTTAAGTCTGGGGGGATAGAGAGATTTGGGTGTCATCTGCACAGAGATGATATTTGAACTTGTGGGAATGAATGTCACCAAGGGAGAGAATAAAGAAGAGAGAGCTAAGAAGAAAGCCTTGGGGAGCAAGAACTTTAAAGAGAAAAAAGATCCAGCAAAAGAAACAGGACGATAAATGATGAGAAGGAGCAATGGTTTAGTAGCCAAGTATGGTGGGCGTATGCAGAAGAGGGTGAGACATAATCTGGATCAAAAGTTGCAAAGATCCAGGAGATGAGGCCTAAGAAATAGATCTTTGGATTTGGTTATTGTGGATAAATAAGAGCAGTTTTAATAGATTATAATAGTAAACAGATTAAAAAGGGTTGTGAAATGAGCAGTTGCTGAGGAAGTAGAAGCATCCAATATAGACTCTGTTCTATGAGATATTTGTTGGTCAAAGAGAAGAGATTGGATGGTATGAAAGGGACAAGGGAAAAATTATGGTTTTAAAGATAAGGAAGATTTTTTAAATACTTATTTTTAACATTTTTTTTAAATTTTGATTTCCAAATTCTCTTCCTCCCTCTTGCCTGTCCTCCACCCATTGAGAATACAAGCAGTATATCAATAATATATGTGCAGTCATGTAAAACATATTTCCATATTAGCCATATTGCCCCCAAAAGCAAGAAAGATAAAGTGAAAAAATATGTACTTCAGTCTGCATTCAGAGTTCATCAGATCTCTCTCTGGAGGTATATGAAATATTTTTTATCATGGGTCCTTTAAAATTGGCTTGAATCAGAGTATCCAAGTCTTTCACATAATTACATTACTGCAATTACTGAGAACAATGTTCTCCTTGACCTGCTCACTTTTCTTTCCATTAATTCATATACATAGAGAAGCATGTTTGTAAACAAGTAGAATGGATCCATTGGAGAGGGGGAGACCAAAGGTATGAAAAAGGAAAAGAATATTTGCTGAAATCAAATCCAGAGGGATGGAATCGAGAATGCTGTGAAAGGAATCATTTAACTTGGGTAAAGAGATGACCACTTTATTCCCTGAAACCACATGCAAAATGGAAAGTTAGGGCTATTTGAAGTTAGGTAGCATAAATATTTAGTGGATAAAGAGAGGATTTTAGGAGTATGACAGAGAATAGAAAATTTTCAGCTATTCAAATTTCCTCCACAAAGAAAGATAGAACATTGCCTCAGAATTCCAGAAATAAACACAGGGTAAAGTACTTGTCTTCCCACCACAATTTGAAAAGACCTCAGAAAATACCAGACTTCTAAGGTAGAGGTTTGGTCTGAGTGAAGTGCAAACAATTCCAGGCTGACTCTGCAGAATCAACTAGCCCTGGAGGCAGCTGAATTGAGAGGTATCTTTAGCCTTAGAAACTTTCATTTGGCTGAGAGTGTGGGGGTCTATTGATTAAATAGGAGAAGTTTGAAAGACTGAGAAAGTCCAAGCAGAGAATCCAACTAATCCATAGTGGTTACTATGAAGAGCGTGAAAATCTGGGTTCATATTCAAAAGAAAATAATGGAGATAAAAATAAACAATCATTCTGTTTTCAATGAGAAAAATCAAATGGTGCCCCCCAAAAAAGAATTCTGAGAAGAACTTGAAAAGGACTCTAAACATCAAATAAGAGTGATTAAGGAAAAGGAAAAAAATAAGAGCAATCCAAGAAAATTGTGAAAAGAAAGTCAACCAATTGGAAATAGAGAATTAAAAACTTAAGGAAGAAAATAATCCCTTAAAAGCTAAAATTGAACAAGAGGACGCTAATGACATTCTAAAACACCAATAAATCATAAAACAGAACCAAAAGAATGAAAAAAAAAGAGAAGAGAAAGCAAAATATCTCATCAGGAAAAAAAAAAACCTCATCTTGAGAACAGATCAAGGAAAAATAATATAAGAGCAATTGTACTACCTGAAAATTATGATAAAAAATTAATCTTGAAGCAATATTGCAAGAAATTATCAAGGAAAATTGCCTAAAGTTTTGGAACAAGAAAGCAAAGTAGAAATAGAAAAAATCTACCAATCACCACTTGAAATAGATCCTAGGAGGAAAACTTAAAGAAACATCATAGCCAAGTTTCAAAGCTCCCAGATTAGGGAGAAAATACTGGAAGTAACAAAAAAAAATTTTTTTTTAATTTAATGGAGTTACAATAATGATTACACAAAACCTAGCAACTACTCTGTTGAAGGACTGTAGGCCTTGTAATATCATATTTCACAGAGCAAAAGAGCCAGGTAGGATTACAACTAAGTGTAATTTACCCAACAAAGTTAAGTATAATCCTGAATGAGACAAAAAGGATATTTAAAAGTAAACTAAAAGCTTTTGTGACAAAAACCCCAGACCTTTAAGGAAAATTCAATATAAGTCATCCAGGAGATATATAAGGTTAACATTAAAGATCAATTATAAAGCACTCAATTTGAATCATATGTGAAAAATTAGCAGTACTATTATGATTGTCATTATTATTTAGGTAGTTTGAAAGAAAAGTATAGGCTGAATTGAGTAATGATAGGGTGATTCTAAAAAAAATTTAAATGTAAGGAGATTTAAAAAGGAGTAATCATTGCATGTGAATGAGGCAAAAAAGGGAAAAAATGATATAGAAGCATCTAGTAGTAAAGGGTGGGTAGTGCTGGAACCTTACTCTCATCAGGAATGGATTAAAGAGGGAACATATTTTTCTAGAAGAGTATAAAAAGTCTTTTAAATTCAGAAAAAAAGTAAGAGGGCAAGGGTATAGGGAAGGTGAAAGAATAAGGAAAGGACTCTTACAGGGTAAGGAATAGGAGATTAAAGTAGCATATAGAGAAGCAAAGCCTAGGAGTGAGGAGGAATTGGGTAAATAGGGAAAGAAGTTAGTGATGAAAAATTGGAAGGAGGAAAATACACAAGTAATTGTGTTTACTACTACTACTACTACTACAAGTAATTGTAGTTTAGAATATGAAGGGGATGAATTTACCTATAAAATAAAATGGATAACAGATTAAAAATTTCAATTTAACAACATGTTGCTTTTAGGAAAAAATGATAAAAATGAGAAAGCATCACAAAAATAAAGAGCAAGAGTAGAATTTATTACATAAAAAGGATAGGTAACAATCATGATCTCAAAGTTAAAATTAAGATGGATTTAATCAAAAATGAAAAATGGAGAAAGTACACAATGTGTCAGCAATATTATCCAATATTGTTTTAGACCATTTAAAATACCTAGAATCAGTGGTCCTCAAAGTGTAGTCCAAGAATTGTTGGGGTCTCTGCAACCCTTTCAGAGGGTCTACAAATTCAAAATTATTTTTTATTTCTAATATAGTAAATAGCTATAAATGTAACCCATATGAACAAAAACTCTTTGAACAGATCCTCAATAGTTTTTTGACAACATGAAGATACTGAGAACAACAAAGGTTTGAGAACCACTGACCTAGATAGTATAAAATTCCTATGTGCATACCTGCCAAAAAAGACACAGGAACTCTATGAACATAAACATAAAGCACTTTTTATACAAATAAACTTAGATTTAAATAATTGAAATAATATTTATTATTGATGGGTAGATAAAATCAATGTAATTTTAAAAATGAAAATTTTACCTAATCTATTCAATATCATCTCCATTAAATTACTAAAATGCAGAGGGCTAGAACTCTGAAAAGATATACTTAAGATACTGACAGCAAGGTACTTATACTTAAGTACCTAATCAGTGTGAGATAATGGTTCTCTAAACATATACTTAATGTGATATGGTGATGTAATGGTTGCACATGCTCAGTTGCTATGGTGATGTAATGGTTGCACATGCTCAGTTGCTATAGTGATGTAATCATACTGAAGTATTTAAGGGCTATGAGGACTGGGAATGAGGCTCTCAGCCACAGAGACAGAAGAGTCTCAGACAAAGACACAAGAGAAAACTCCAGACTACAGATTGCGGACTCCATATTTGACCAGCCTTGTGGTGGCTCTCCTGCCTTCATCACTTCTCCACCTAAAGGCCAAGGCCTGTCCAGAGATCCTCCAGAGAGCTAACCTGGACATTATGCTAAAATTAATTTTCTTTGTTCAAAAAAAAGTTTTAAAGTTCATTAGGACACAAAGAGTCAGGAACTTCAAAGAAGTCATGGAGGAAAATTAAAGGAAGTCAATTCAACACTATCAGATCTTAAACTATATTATAAGGTGAGAACATTGTTGACATGTCAAACGAATAATTTCAATTATTTTAAATTAAAATTCCCTTGTATAAATATAACCTATAGAGTCAAGAATAAAAAGAATGAAAAGTTTCATAAGATAATCTCAGATAGTGTTTGATTGGGTTGGAATGTTGCTATGGCATGAGAAATGAACTGATTGATCTAGAAAAACATGCAAAGACTTGGATGCAAAGGGAGATGTCATCTGTCTACAGAGAAACAGATGATAGAAGAAAATGAGCATAATAAAGTCTCACATATAAGTGTATAAATACATATATGTATGTTTATAAATATCTATGTACCTTTCTATATAGCCTTCTTAATTGTAGCCTTCTTTCAAATATGGGGGGGTGGGAAGAAGGGGAAAATTAAGTAAAAAGTACTTAACAGAATAAAAGATCAACAAGGAAGCAAAGAAAAGCTGAGCAGTTTGGAAAACAATGTATAGTATATATTCAAAAGGGTTTATTGAAATGGAAATATTGTTTTATATTGAATCCTCTCTTATGGTATGCTGTGTACGTGACAATTTTTCTTTTCTTTTCTCATTGTGTTAAGCTTAAATTAAAAAAAAAAAAATGTAGTGGGTAAATCCAGCAATTTCCTCATTTCAATATATAGCAGGCCATATATACAGCCTGAGAAATGAGATGAGTGTAACCCAAGACTGAAGATTACTAGGCTAGAGCAGAAAAGAATTCTAATGTGTTTTCTAGTTCATCACTGAAGTAGCTTATAATGCAATGAAACTTCAGAATTAAAGCAAGAAATTCTAGCTAAGGTGAAAGAGACTTGAAAACTAGAGAACAGATAAAAAATTTTGTAAAAAGTACAATTTCATTGGATAATAAGACAAATGTTTGACTGTGCTGTCCTGAGCCCAAAGTGAGGGGTGAAGAGAGAACCTTGGAGTTGAGAAAAAGGAAGATTTAAGAGATCTTCATGTGGGATCTATAACCCTGAATAGAAGGAGGTCTGGACAGATTTGCTCATTCATTCAGGTATTTTCAATGAACTAGCATTCCCAGCTGCATGCTTTGTACTCATCCACTCCACAACTGTGTTCACACCTATGCATGCTAAATCAGTATATTTCTGTAAATAGCAGTGGCACATTCCTTAACAAGTTGATTTATCTCTTTGCAACCATCTCCATACAAAAGAAAAAACTGACTGCATGCCCTAAATTACCATGTGTGTTACTATATGCTGTAAAATACTACACCTCTTATTTTAAACCTAATAGGAGAAAGTGAAAAATAGTGCTGTCATGATAAATGTGAAGTATATAAGATGACTTCCCATTTTTACAAGGTTGAGATGAGAATAAATTGGAACACGTTTGAAAAATGCATATTAGTTGTAAAATAATTACTAAATTTAATTTCATAGACCCTGTAGAAAAGAATGTTTACTGATAATATTCATTTGGAATAATATTGAACAGTTTCCATATTAAAAGAATACTTTGCCATTTCCTAAAGTTACAATCTGAAGATATACTCTTTGACTTGTTAATTAATGTATTTTATCAACCAAGCATCTCAGATTAAGAATTTACTTAGGGCAAGTACCATCCTGTGTTGCAAAGAGGAAAGAGCATAAAATCAAAGTCATAAAGCTACGATGGACCCCAGAACACATCTAGTACAAAAACAAATAAGGAAAAAAAAACTAAAGGCAAATGAGGTTAATCCAGGATGAATTTGTTACTGAGGAACAGAGATACTTCAAATGTAGATAGACTCTCTTTTCCCTGTACCATAGTATTCTTGTGTTAGAGATCAGGAAGGAACCTATGAAGTTGCAGGACTGCATTAAATAAAAAATGAAACAACAAAGGTCAGAGCATTGAGAAACTATTGACTTTTCTCATTGAGAATGATCTGCTCTTCTGGACCTGCATCCCAAAGAGATCATAGAAAAGAGAAAAGAACCCACATGCACAAAACTGTTTGCAGTAGCCCTTTTTGTAGTAGCAGAGAATTAGAAACTGAGTGGATACTCATCAGGTGGAGACTGGCTGAATATGTTATGGTATATGAGTGCTATAGAATATTAGTGTTCAATGGGAAACTATCAGCAGGATGATTTCAGAAAGGCCTGGAGAGACTTCCATGAACTGAAGCTAAGTGAAATGAATAGAACCAAGAGAATATTGTACACAGTAACAACAAAATGATGTGATGATCAATTCTTTTTCTTTAATTTTTATTTTATTTTTTAAAAGTTTTTATTAAAACTTTTTATTTTCAAAACATATGCATAGATAATTTTCAGCATTCACCCCTGTGAAACCTTGTTCCAAATTTTTCCCTTCTCTTTCCCCTACCTTCTACCCTAAACAACAACTAATCCAATAAGTTATACAGAAGAATTGCATATTTCCACAATTTTCATGCTGCACAAAAAAAAATCAGATCAAAAAGGAAAAAATTAAGGAAGAAAACAAAATGCAAGCAAGTAACAACAAAAAGAGTAAAAATACTGTGTTGTGATCCACACTCAGTTCCCACAGTCCTCTCTCTCTGAGTGCTGATGGCTCTCTTCATCACAAGACCATTGAAACTGTCTTGAATGTGATGATCAATTCTGATGGATGTGGCTCTTTTCAACAATGAGGTGATTTGGGCCAATACCAACAGACTTGTGATGGAGAGAGACACCTGCACTCAGAAAGAGAACTGTGAGGAATGAATGTGGATCACAACTTAGTATTTTTACCTTCTTTATTGTTATTTGCTTACTTTTAGGTTTCTTTGTTATTTTTTTCTCTTTTTGATCTGATTTTTCTTGTGTAGCATAATAATTGTGAAAATACGTATAGAAGAATTGCAAATGTTTAACATTTATTGGATGACTTGCTGTCTAAAGGGAATGAGATGAAGGGAGGGAGAAAAAACTTGGAATGTGAAGTTTTACAGGAGTGAATGTTGAAAACTATGCATATATTTTGAAAATAAAAAGCTAAAAAAGAGTGACCTAAACAAGCCTGTAAGAACAGCTTCAGTAACTACCATATTATCCCATTCGTTATTACTGGAAAAAAAGTTTAATTAGAAAAAATAACTCTGGATTCTTCATGTACAGTGACTTCTGGGCTGTGGGCTTGGCTCCTGCCTACATTATGAATCTAGCAAAAACATTGTTTATGAGAAATTGGATTGGAGAACTAGATAGGGAAAATCATAAATGAACATTCAGCAAGCATTATGTAATTACCAACTGTGTTCCAGGCATTGTCCTAAGCTCTGGGGATTCAAAACAAGTGCAGAATTATTATATAAAAGGTAGATGAAAGATATTTCCATTAAATGGGACTGAGAAGTAGCAAAACAGTGGGATGCCAATGTCAGAGGAGAGATGAAGGTAGACAGAAATATTGAGAAGATAGAACCCCTCATTTGATCCTTCCATTCCAGTTAAATATCATCTTGTATCTTTCTGGCCTATATGATTTAACTCCTTCCAAATCAGAAAAAGCTGAGTTCAAATCCAGCTTCAAACACTTTCTAGCTGTAGACCCTGGGCATATTACTCTGTGTATCATCTGTATCTCATCTGTAAAATGAGTATAATAATAGCACTTACCTTGCAGGGTGATTGAGAGCATCAAATAAGATAATAATTTTAAAGTGCTTGACACAGTATACACTATATAAATGTTAACTATTGGTTATTTAATTGGAAGTTATGTAGTACAGTGGATAGAGTGCCAGGCCGAGTCCAGATCTGGCCTTAGATACTTACCTGTGTGTCTCAATTCCTTATCCATAAAATGATCTAGAGAAGATATCTTTGTCAAGAAAACCCCAAATGGGATCAAAAAGAATCAGATATAACTGAAAATAGCAAATTATTATCATTATAAAGCATAATCCTTGCTTATATCATAGATTTGTTTTGAAGAGAATTCTGTGTAAACTTTAAGCTATAGAAATCAGAGAAATCTGGGAAAAATAGTTCTGGTATAAAGTAATTGAAGGTTGGGGGTAGTAGCACCTGACTGTGTTCCCTACTGTCTGGGAGGCTGAACCTGGTTAATTGTTTCAACTTGGGAATTCTGAACTGTAGTAAGTAGGACTAAAGCTACTATAACTGTTTGTGTTAAATCCAGAACCAATATGGTGAGCCCCCGAGAACAGGAACTACTAGGCTGTTTATAGAGGATGAACAGATTGAAGATGGAAAGTCAAAGACAGAGAAAGTCACGCAAACAGTTGCATTTTCAAATAAGATTTTCTTTATATGCCTAGAATTTATACTGAGATAGCTCACCAAGGAAAATATTATCTTGGAATATGAACAATTCTCTCTATCTCTGTCTCTCAGTTTCATCTTCCTCCTTCCCTTCCCCCCTCTCTTTGTCTCTCTCTCTCTCTCTGTTTCTCTCTCTCTCTCTCTGTCTGTTTCTCTTTCTCATTCCCTCTTTCCCTCTACATATCTTCTTAGTTAGTTTATATACATACAGTGGAGTTAGAATTTAGCTTGGAGCATCCCATAGAATCTTCATCTCATGTGTCTGGGAGGGTAAAGATCATCTCATGCAGGTGCTTGGGGCCTTCATTTACATTAGTGAGATTCCTGAAGGGACTAAGAACATCAAAGGTGTATTCAAATAGCTCTCCTTTTCATCAGCTCTGCATTTGCATCACTTAGTCCTGTTAGCTTTATTTCTGAAGTGAGTAAGGTTCAGATGACTGATTAGTCTCAAGTTATTGATGGCTATCTGTTTGTCATTCTACCCTTTTTACCTCCCACATGAGTTGCACCTTTCTGTTGCAAATAAGCTGCCATTACTATCTCTATGTGATGTCTGTGCTACATGTCTCTAATTAACTTGATTGTGACAGGCCAAAAGTATCCTATTACAGAGGTTGACAGGTCTTAGAGGCCATGGAAGCACTATCCTTTGGGCAGACTTTCTTACTGACTGAAGTGTCTATGCTTTTAATATAAATATTTACAATATAAAATTTACTAAATATTTACAGTATAAAGTTTACTAAACTGTTCTCAAAAGCTTTAATCCTGTAGTCTCTCTATGTGGATATTTCCATATAAGTGTTTTAATTTTTACTTTTGGTCTAGATCTCTGATTCCATCCCTTTTGAAATCTGCCTCCAGTGCAAATGAGTAACTGTTTTATAGTCTATGAGTCTTCTTCTTTCAAGGTTATTTCCATTATTGTTACTTTTACTAGTAATTGATGCTAGAATGTCATTTGACTATTAGGTGTGAAGTTCCTAATTCCATAAAATGTGAAATTAAGATGTTTAAAGCCCAAGAGGGTAAGGAACAAGCACTTATCTATTAAGTAGCTGCTAAGTGCCAGGTACTGTGCAAGGTTGTTTTTTTTTTTTTAAACAAATATTATCTTATTTGAGATACCGTGATGACTGGTTTTCTTTTACTGTTATATAATTTATCCATTTGCTTTAACTTTTTAGCCAGATGCACATATTATTCATTTTTATTTGTTCTTGATTTTTGGGGGGAGGATGTATTTACAAAGTGGAGATTGGTCCATCCCAAAATTGTACATTATTAATGTTTTTTTAATTAAATTGTTTTTAATAGTAGTTTCTCCCATTATATTTTATAGGAGCCTTGTGCTATAATAGAAGCACCATAGTGAATCAGAAGATATAGGTTTTACATTGGGGCATTCATAGGTTTCAGTTTCCTCATCTTTAATATGAAGGGATATTATTTGAATTGTATGCTTCTGTTATATAATGGTTATTTGAATGACCTCTAGGTTTTTAGGTTGCTAAACCATATTAAAAACTATTGCAAATGGACATTTCCTCTCTCTTCATATGCTATTTTCAAGGAATTTCAGATAAAATGAATCCTAGGAATCTCTACTGTTCTGTTGTGTTTTTTTTTTTTAATATCTAAAGTTCCACATACATGGATAATGATTACTTTTTATGAACTGAATAAAAGTGTTGGTGTGTAAGTTTATCTTCTGTAGGTTTATTGAAAGCTTCTTATGAATAGCTCCACTAGCAGTCAGAACAATGCAGATAACATGTACTTCATCTAGTTCCTACATAATTTTGATTTTTTCCACTACGTTATTTAGAGAGGTTTCCTTATTTTGGAGGTTATAAGTATTCAGTATGGCAATACCTATTTGAGTCTTTTTCATGCTCTTGCTATTTTCCCTCATTTTTTCTTCTTCTTTCTCCTTTTCCTCCTCCTCTTCTACTTCTCCTTCCTCTTTTTTTCCTCTTTTTTCTCCTTCCTATTCCTTATTCTCCTCTTCTTCCTCATCTTCTTAGAGATGATCCTGGAACAAATCACTTTCATGCTATTAATCTTTATATGCTTAATGTTTTGTAAATTATTTTATTGTAGTGTGATATAACTTCTTTGCATAAAAGTATTAAAATGTAGATTCATTTTCTTGAATGTTTCTTTAGGATAGTTCTAGTAGTAAGATAATGTGGAAAAATGTACCTCATCCCATTTCCACATAGTTTTATATTCTTCCACTGTGTCTTTATTTTTGAAAGTGTTCCATTCTATGCAATTAGCTATTATAAAATTTGGTAAAATGTATTAAATATATTGTTTATAGATATTTATGGATCAGTACTATATTGGGATAGCTATGGGCAATGACTCTAATGATACTTTAATCCAACAATTAGTACTAAACTCTCTGAATTTATCATGTGTTAGTTTATAAAGGAAAGTCAATTTCTTGTTCATAATTCTGTTCACTTGATCTTTTTTTTTTCAAGATGTGCAGTCCATGCTAAATTTTTGTAATTAGTAGTGATATGTAGCATAGTGCATTGCATTTTGTTGCAGCAGTATACAGTGATCATTAAGTATGGTCTCCTTAAGTAGCTCTCTTATTTCTGGGTCCTGAAGTGGTACAATAAGTCGATATTTTTACAAGCAAATCTTCATGGCAGCCCTTACCCTAACTCTAAATATTTACATACTGTTGCTTGAGTTCGTGGATGTTATAGATTTAAGCCAATTCACAAACCCCATCAGAAGACTAATTACTTTCGCTGACACTCAATAGATCCAGTCACATATATCTTTTTCTATTTCTTTATGAACTGATATCTATTTGTGCCAAAAAATATTCCTGTTCATTTTAAACTTATCATGTACTCTGAGAAAATATTTTTTTCATCCTCCTTTTAGACAACAAGACTTTCTGTGGATGCTATGGGATGATGGATTCCACTGCCATCCCACAATTTTTAAAACATTGTAAAGGCTTTTGTTTGAGCATCATCTTAATCCATTGTTGTTAATTTTATTATACCTTCACTTTCATTAAAATTGGTATCTATAGCTGTTGATTGCTTATACATGTTCTCTCCTTTAAACTTTTTTTCCAGGAGGTCAGTCAGTATCTTAATGAGCATAGCCTCTATTTTCTCCTTAAGACATATCAAGATATTATCTAGGTGGGATGGAGAGATAGCTTTAAATATCACTTTCACCTATTGGTTCAGTTTAGACCTAGATTTAAGCAGAAAGTCATTAGGGAGCATAATGGGAACTTGGGTCTGGAGTCATGAAGATAAAATCTAGTCTCAGACATGTATAAACTGTATTATCACAGGACAATCACTTAAGCTCTTTCTCCCATTGTCCCAACTGTATAAACGGAGATAAGAGTACAACTTTCCTTTCAGGATTGTTGTGAGGATCAAATGAGAATATTTGTAAAGTATCTAGAAAAGTTTCTGGTAAATAATAGGTACTTTATGTTTCCTTTACTCCCTCTCTCCCTCCTTCTCTCTCTCCTTCCCTGCCTTCTTCCCTACCTCCCTCCCTCTCCCCTCTCTCCCTGCCTTCCTTCCCTCCTTCATTTTTTATTCACATTAAAAAACTTTACATTTGTTGAGTCCAAAAGAGATTTTGGTATCATTGAGAAAAGTCATCAAGTGATTCAGGTACATCAAGTGATTAATATAGTGTTTAGGTACTGGGTATTCTTTGACTTGAAAGATACATTCATTTCTGTTCAGAAATGATGATAATTGATTTAAATCTAGGTAGAACACAATAGGCTTAAACTGTCTTGGTGGATCCTATATTCTGTATTTTGCTCTTAAAATAATAGCTTTATTAGCATATTTTAAATAAGGAACAGTTTTCCCTGTGTACAGTAAATATACTTTCTCCTTATATGTGTATCTTATTATATATATTTGTAGAACCTGTCCAAGCCATGAGTATAGAATTAAATCAAAGATTTTGCATTGCAATCAACTGGGGTATTGCAAATATTTCTTTTAGATAGTTTGTTGCAACAATGACTAAATCAATCCTGAGCTACACTTTACACTCCCGAGATTTTTTGGAGTAGTCTACCACCTCCTTAGCCAATATATTGTTTCATTATGTTTGTATATTTAATGGATATGTGGCACTACAAGCTGTGAGAATTTTGTTACCATCTATCTATTTATGTATCTATCTATCTATCTATTACCTTATTTAGGGGAAGAAATACTGGCTCATCTTTTGGTAATAAATGTCTTGCCATCTGTTAAGATATTACCAGACTTGCATCAAAATGGAAAGTAAAGTACTTTTCAAGTAATTCATGTGCCACTGTGAAGCTTTAGAACCAATAATTATGGATATTATTTGGAGATACTGCTTTGCTATTTGCAGAGAACCTAGAATTTCAGTCACCTCCCTTGATATATTGACCATTCCATTCTTTTGTTTACGTTAATGGTTTGTGAGCTTTCTGTCCTAAATTTGATCCAACATTAACTTTGTTGTCTTTTGATCTCTTTGACAATACAGATGAAGAGAAATTTCACTTGGAATTTGTCTCTCTTTCTATCTGGCTCTCTCTTATTCTGTCGCATTTTTTATATTTGATAACTATATGTTAATGTAATTGATTTTCTTTCTAGTTTTATGAATTTTAAATTGTCATTCTGAGATGGCATTTTTAGGCTATATCAATCTATATCTATATCTCGAATGCCAAAATGATCCATGATACAAAAAAGAAAGAAAGAAAGTTAAGAACCCTCTGCTCTCTAGTCTAGTTTATGATTAGTGTTTAATTTTTGATTTCTTTTTTCTCATGTGTGCAGTGCATATATGTGCTACTTGGTTCATTCTATCACTTAACTTTTTGGCTTTAAAATTTAATTACTGATTAGAAATATCAAGACTTGCTAATATATTTTGTTTCCAGATTCCATTTTGAATATATCTTTTTCATTGTCTTTAAATGTTCAATGTAATAATTGAGTATTCTATTGCATTTACTGACTATATTTTATGTAATATTCCAATATTTTTATGTTGACCTTTAATAGTTTTCTTAAACCATTTCAACTATAACAGTTTTTGACTTCCATCCTTCAGATCATTCCTAGGCATTTCCATCATTTTTACATGATTTTTATCATAGCAGCTACTGTTGAAAAGAGGTTTGGATACATTTTTAATATACATTTTACTTTTTTAAGGAAATTTATTTGTTCATAATAGTTACATCATTTTTTTAAAAAGTCTATTTTAGCATAATTGGTCAATTAGTTGAATTCATGTCATCAAAATAAATGATTTTTTAGATCCCCTTCTAATATGCCCATCCGCTTTTCAAAATCTTTTGCAACATTGCTACTAATTTTGCATTCTGTTTTATTATTAGATAGCATTTCTAAAGTTTATGTTAAGAATAGATTTGCATTGCCTTGGAATTCTTTAACTTTTTCCTCATCATAATCAATTAATTCACCAATTTCTACTGCTATTTCATCTTATTTGAATTTGGGAATCAAGTTACATTTTGTTTGCCCTACATTGATCTGCAATAAATTGTGTAATTTGGAGTTGAGAATAACATGGATAAAAAGTAATTTAAATTCTTACCTTTTACTGATGATATATTTCCTATTTTGTTATGACATTATATTTATACATAATGAAAAAACATGAATATGTTCAGTATATTTTATGCATACACTTTGTCAATTTAAGTGATCCATGTTATCTATCTAAAAGCATTTCCACCAGGTGGGATTGCTGATTTATTTTGATGTATCTTGCCTTCTTGTGGTTTGGAGTACCACTTTCTCCACTATTTTCCACAATGAACAGCAAATTATTCATTGCTACAGTTTTTTGGGGGGGCAACTTGCAACTCTATTTTGTCCTACATCTTATATTCAAAGGAGCATTTACTTTATAGAGGATGAGAAGGATATTAATCCAATCAGTGGTATCACTGTAGTCTACTAATGTTTTTTGTTTCTGACAGGCTATTACAATATCTCTGAGCAAATAGAATCTCTACTAACCCTCACATCATTGTCTATGCCCCTTATGATATGAAAAATGGGTAAGCAGCAATTATTATTATTTTTTAGATCAATGAGTTCTTCTATTTCTGGAGCCCCTGGAAAAAGTGCCTTTAAGGGTTACCTGGGGACATTTAGAATTCAAAAGGATCACTTTTCACCTTTTATGAATAAAAGACAAGACTTTGACTTAGGTATTTCAGATTCAAAAGCAAGCTTTCATTCATAGTAGCCAAAGTACAAAATATAAATAGATATTTTATTGGTTACTATATACTATACTCATCAAACTTTTGTTTTATTTATCAGTGATCATTCTTCTAGAACTAGTGTTATTTGTCAATTTTTAATTTTGTAACATGCTATTATTCGAAGTTAAAATAATTCAGATGATTTGTATCCAGCAACCAGTTAAGTATTTATTGGGAATTTCATTTGTACTACAGAATTCAATGGAAATATTAAATTTGTATCCTGCTTTCAACTCACAATCTAGTTGGATCAGATCAAAACACATAAAATGATTTTTTGTTGTTTTTTAGTCATAATTAACTCTTCATAAACCTTTTGGGGGCTTTTTTGGGCAGAGATATTGGAATTGTTTGCCATTCCCTTCTCTAGCTCATTTTACAGATGGGAAAACTGTAAAACAATAACAACAACAACAACACCCCCCCCCCCCCCCCCCCAAAAAAAAAAAACAAAAAAAACTTGCCCAGTGCTACACAGCTAATAAGTGTCTGAGGCCAAATTTGACCTCAGGTCTTCCTAACTTTAAGTTCAACATTTTGTCCACTGTCCTATCTAGCTGTCACAAAAAGATTAGATATGGTCAGTTACACAGTACATATATTGTGTGTGTGTGTGTGTATACACACGTATATACATATGTATGTATTTGTGAATTAATATTTATATGCTGAATTCAGATGTTAACTCAATTAGGAGTATTGTGTAATGGAAAGAAATCAAATTCTTGGTATTTGAATTTAGAATAACTGGGCTTGAGTGTCAGTGGTTCTCTGTGTGATCTTGAACAATTCACTGAAGTCATTCATTGCATTTCAAGTATTGCAGTAGGAGAGTAAGGAATAATTTGAAGAGATTTTGAAGGAAAACAGACAAAAACTAAGTAATAGATAACTAGATATAGATCTTGGAGAGGAAACAGTGAACAGTGAAGTATCTGCCACTATCATTTTTACTAGCTAATGAGGAAGAAAGAAAAAGAAAAACAAACTTAAAGTCATACTATTTTAGCCTTCATTTAACAGCTTTCACAAAGAGTTTAGGCAAGGCAGGTTAGGAAATCATTTGAAGACTACAGTGATCTATATCTTTAAGAGTTGACTATTTTATCTTATTATTAAAACACTTAATAAATGAAAATAGTAACAGTCTCCCTATGTTGTCTTTACCTTTAAGCAACTTAAAATTGCAGGGCCGTGTGCATTTTTGGGTAGATTCTAAATGCTGAGGTACATTTGAGAAATGTGTGTCTTAGGGACAGTCCACCATCCACAGAACCACCACCTAGAAAACTCAGGTTGTCTATTTCTCTTGGTTCATTTTGCAAGCTTAGAAGGTGATTTCTGACTCCACAGAAGAATCTTAACCCTTACAATAGTTGACCAGTGACTAGAAGAATGTGTTTCCTCTAGGATCCCACTGGATTCATCTCTCAGTTGCAAATACATATGGTGAAAGAACATCATCTTTAATGCAGAAAGGAAGTTTGCATACTGAAATGCACTGCCCCTCTTAATAAACTCTAGGTTTAGAATCTCATTCTCCTAGAACTATCACTTGAGAAAGAGAGTAATTATTTCAGATTGCCCTTTATAGAATACAGTTATAATTGCATTACTGTTAATGGTGTTCACATTAACATTTAATTGTTAATGTCCTCCTAATTTGGAATAAGTCATCACCTCTCTATATTTCATTGCCAGAAAATTGTTAAATTGAAAGAGGATAAATCTGAAGCTTTTAGATTAAAGGGGAGGATGTGGAGAGCAGTGTTAGGAGACAGAATTTGTGGGGGAAAATGTTTTTTTCTTCATGTCCTTTTGCCTTTAAGTTATTGTACAACTGCTTCCTTTTCAAGGTCAAATTGCAATGAACAAGTGTTCACCAGAGAGTAGCAGTAATTTCTCTGTGGTATGGAAACTCCTCTGGTGTACATTGTAGGAAGAGGGCAGTAACTTTTCCTCATAGCTGACATCGTGTTGGAGTGTTGAAAGACACATTAACAAGAAAAGAAAGACGCTACTGTGGCAAGGTCAGCCAGACTGTGGTGGTCTACAAGTTCACTTCTAGATGATTATCACTCATTTCTCTGTTTCATCAAAGTACCTATTTACAAAAACAGAACTGTTTCATAAGTTACACTCTATCACTAAACATTGAAATGTTTTAAGAAAAATTTTACTTACAAATTTTTAGTTTGGAAAAAAGATAATATTACCACTTCTATTCAGGCTTTGAGAATATGAAGAATATATTTGGTAAACTATTTGTATAATATACCTCCTAAGGGATATTAAGTATTTGAAGTTCATGTTCATGTGGAAATGGAATGATTGGCAAGACTTCTCAGGCTGCTTGAAGAAGTAGTATATTTATATCAATGATGAAAACAATCTGTATTTGCATTTTAGCAAGTATTCTGAAGCCCCCTTTCTCTCAGTAAGTGGATATATGCTAAAATGGATCTGTGAAATTTATTGTGGACATTCCTTTCAACAATAGTAATATTGACTATACCTTTTATAGGTTTGCTACTCAAGCTGAGGCCTTTTATTCCTCTTTATATCATGAATATATAGCACATGAGCTGTGTGATACTTACATGCTATGTTTTGTCATTTGATTACTTTTTCAGTCCTTTTCTTTAATAGCATCATTTTTCTTCTTTGTTGTATTTATTTAATTATTTGTCAGTCTTGTTACAATCTATTTATATCTATTTTTAATTCTGTGTATAGTGAATATGATCCGTAGTCAAATATTAACATCAGTAGAATATTGATATTAAAAAGATGCTTTCTTGTTTCAGAGAAGAAAAAATTTTCTAAGGCAATTTTGTCAGCTGTTCCCATTTGTTTTAATTTATTGTCAATTTGTACTGTCAATTCAATGTCTGCCCTTAAATCTAAGCCAATCTATCTGTCTAAATATAAATAACTATCTCTAGGAGCTAACTACCCTATTGATGGCTAGCTCTATTAATAATATAGAATAATAGATAGCTACTGATGGATGAAAAACATAATAATTTCAAAATAATGCCAGTTACTTAATTTCAATGTTTTAGGAATAAAAGGAACAAAATTTTGAGGTAGGCCAAAAAGGCATCATACAGATGGTAGTATCTGAGTTGAGTCTTAAAGAAAGATGGAAATCTATGAGGCAAAGATGAGGAGGCAGCACATTTCCAACAAGAACAAGGGAATAGAGATGGAAGATAGAATGCTATACATGAGCCATTTTTAAACTCACTCTCCTCTTGTTTACATATCTTACAAAGCTGTGAGCAAAATATTTAATAAAATGTAAGTGATTTTTAAAATAGATATCAAACATTTTAATTTCTGCTGTGTTCACATTTGTTGAAATTGCTATAATTTTCAGCCATTTGGGGCAATCTATATAGTGAAGGGAGAAGCAGGAGGAAGCAAAGCTATGTGAGGAAAATTGGAAAAAAGAAATGACTAGAGTATAGGCTTTATTCATTTACAATATTTCATCTGTGATCTTTGGTTTTATTTGAACTTCTTTCCCCATGTCCAGGTAGTTTATTGTAAGTGTCTAAGCAATATGTATTACTATTGTCCCTACAGTTTCAAGCAGTGACATAGCATTTAAAAATAACACCTGTACCACAAATTGTATCTTCTTCCTTATGGTCCATCAATAATCTCTAAATCTATAATAGCAGCTCACTTTTATATATTATTTTAAGATTTACAAAATGCTTTACTCAAAAGCCCCAAGGTAGGTATTACAAATATTATCCTCATTTTACAGATAAAGAAATTGAGAGGCAGAGATTAAATGATGCTTGAGGTTTTCACAAATAACGTAAGTGTCCAGGGGAACTGAGAAATGAAACAAATCCAAATGTTGCAAAGGCCATTTTTTTTCCTTTTTCAAGTATAACATAATTCCTTCTATGAATAAAAATTTTTGTTGCAAGAGGAGTATATAGTTTAGCAGAGAGTGATCCTCAAAAATATGTATTGTCTTTTTACTTCCTGATTTATTGAAAACCTTGTTCAGTCAGTGATAGACCCATTTCTTTGATTTCTGTTGTTATATTTTTTTGCTCTCTACTAAAACAATGTACCAGTCCATTAAAGGCTAAATCTCTATAGAAGCATTGGATTGGCAAATTATGAAAAACAGAACTTTTCAAATGTTCATTTGAAAAAGACAAGAACTTTTAAAATACTTATTACATTTCATATATTTATTTTGTTTGATTGGCAATTAAGCTTCCTGTTTATTTAACTTTTAATGAAGTTAGACTTAAGCCCTCTCCCACAGGCTTCAGTGACTTCATAATTACCATTGTGTTGTTGTTTTTTTCCTTTCATACCAGTTTATCCCTTTATAGGTCAAGGAGATAAATTTGTATAGTTTTCTTTGAATCAGAAAAGTTTTCATAAGTAACTCATATGTTCTTATGAAAAAGTTGACTTTAGCCTTTTAATGAAGAGTTTTGGGGCCCTTTTAAGAGTTTTCTATATGCTCTGTTTTGATTTATAGAATGCTTTATGTTTTTGTGTTTGTGTTTATGACCAATATCAGAATATAACTAGGGAAGAAATAGAAAATGCATAGTAGTTGGCTTAAGGAACTCTGTGGAATCATTGTCACATTTTTAGCACAGTGTGTACTACATAATAGATGCTTAATAAAAGATTGTTGACCTGGTGACTTAATTGTGCTTATTTTTATTCAAGACTTTCAGGGATTCTGATTGTGCCTATCCTTGTGGGAGAGTTTGGGAGAGGAAGGAAAATGAAATCTGCTGCAGCATGAGTCATCATTTGGGTCATATTTTAAATTTTTATGTTGTGTCCATACCATTGATAAGAGGAAAAAAGCCGTGTTTCAGGAACATTCCATGAATCATTCCTTAAAAAAAAAATAAATAAAACAAACAAACAAAAAACCTCCCCAAGGAATTAAATATTTAGTCCAGTTTTTTTCAGTGGCTTCAAGGATTAGTCTCATGTGGATAGGGATGGGAATGCCTAATTAATTGAAATATTTGCATTAAAAAGATTTACCTCTACTAGCAGAGGGCCTCCTGTAAATGCCATCTTTGTTAGGATTTAGGATTTAGAAGCAGAGTTCTTAACTGTAGCAGCAGATTTCTAGGTTTTATTCCCTTGCCTCCTCTTTTCTAGAATGATTAATTTTACTCAAGTACTTGGTTTCACTTGAGAGTTCTTTCCATGTGCAAAGTGAAGGTTAATTATTTGGGGACCGATACTTAATTTCAGCCTATAGGCAGCTCCTCTCTTACACAAGATTCTGTTTGTAACATTTTACTCTATGGGTTTAGCTGAACTGTCAGTGTGGCAGAGGCCTGAATTATTGTAGTTTGTTGTGGAAAGCTCAAACTAGAAATCAAACTGTTCTCCTTCGAGAAGGAAGACTTTAATACTTAAGAATAATGTCTAGGTCCAGTTTGCTTCTTCTCTCTTCCTCCCCCAGTATTTTCCAGGTAATTAAACCAAGGGAAAAAAGCCAGCAAACAAACCCAGGAGAGATGCCTGAGTGGTACAGAGCACTTTGAAGCTTTGCCTGTCTCTACATTGTTTCTGAAAGAGGGATCTGGACATGGCTAAGGTTGCCATGGCCCTGGTTTATTTTTTTCTAGAAGTCTCCTGATGGCCACATATAACAACTGTTTTGAGTTATAATAACATTCCTACAATACATTTAAAGTGATTTTCTTGTTGATTGTGGTTGATTAATGTTCCTGGTCATTCATTACTTCTACTTTTGTCTTCTTATAATTGAACAAGTTTATGCTGGGAAAGAGAGAGAATTGGGCTTCACTAAGACACCAATATCACTTAACCTTTACTATTTTTATGTATATACATACACATTTTATATATATATATATATATATATATATATATATATATTTAACCTTGATGAATATAAAAGCCATTAGGTATCCTAAAACAAGACTATATTCAGACATAAGAGGATGCATAAGTAGAAAAGGAAGTAAATAATGATTGACTAATCTTCAAATTCTCATTTGATATTGATATGATATGATTATCATATGATGTGATATGAGATATGATTATCTCATGATAATAATGAAGCCTGGCTCTTCTCCAGACTTGATCTAGGTAAATGAATCATTTGCTGTATAGAGTGAGGTTATTCCATTTTATTCTGGCTGTGTTCAAAACATATAATTTAGCTATTTATATTAATAGAAAAAAAGATATACTACAATGGATTCCTAATCTATCTCTACCTAGGAGACACACATTTTTAGAAAATTTTCCTCCTTAGGATTTCACAAAGCCCAATATAGACACAACCAGAGCATAGAAAAGATCATTCCAGTTTTCCAGGTGAATTTACTAGAATCATATTTCTGTAACATGGGAAATAGAATCTGTAAACCAGCTCTCTTGTCTTAGCAAACTTAATGTATCTGGGTTCTGGAAAACAATTAATTTGATCCTTAAACTTGTCCTCATTTTTCTTTCTTATAAGAAAATTGGCCAAATACAAAAAATGGCATTTTTTTAGTCTTTTAAAAACATGGCCCATTTATTTTGTAGCAAATAAGTTTTGATGAACAAAATGCTCATTATTAGAAAAGCATACAATGTTGACTACTTCCAGTAGATTCCCCAAAACTCTAATCATGCAAGGCAAACATTTGTAAAAGTTTTACTTGTAGTCCATTTGTATAGATTTTTGGATAATGTATAATTATTTTGTGTTTTTGTTTTTAAAAAACAAAACAGTATGAGTGGTTTAGAATGAAATTTAATGTTGAATTGTAAATAGTGTAATCAAGTCTACAGGAAAGCAAATGCTTTCTATTTATTTTTATTTATTGCTTGTATTTCTTAGCACAAAGAGCTTGGCCCCATACCCAAGCTTGTAAAAATAAAAGATATTTTCTTTTCCCTTATTTCTTTTCATTTTCTTCTCTTTCCTTTTTTATGTTTTTCCCTTTGTCTTTTTTCTCTAATACTCTTTTACTTCTGTATTTTGGAAATATGAAGACTCCATGTAAGCAAGGTTATAGTATGATAGAGTATGATTTTATAGTTTCTTACCTCTCTTTATATATCCTAAAGCCTAATTATAAATCCCTGAAAAGTACATTCTGAAGAAAATGTGTAGAAGTGTTTAGTGAGAACTTTAGAATGTGATTAAACTGTCTTTTACTTAAAAGGTATATTTATCACCAGTGAATAAGTTACAGATGTATTTTTTAACCAAAAAAAAAAAAAATCTAGATAGGTTAATCAGTCTATTTTTGGTTTTAACATTTTTTTAGGTTTTTTTTTTTATTTTGTTTTTTTAAGTCAATATGAATGTTGTCTTTGCTCTTTCAGAATTCTATTTTTTAACTTATAAAAATACAAACTTCTAAAAGATCTTCCTTGTTCATTTAGATTGATGTTGACTTATCTTTTACCAGTATCTCTCTCAGATAACTTAACTTTAAAGAGGTTGATTTAATACATATTCTGTACCCGAAAAGGAGTAGATTTTTTTCTTTTCCTTTTAAAAAAATGATATTTAGTTTTTCTGACTATAAAGATAATATATGGAGTGTGATTCCAATGATTTACAAAGTAATTTTATATTTGAAGAAAAGTTTGCTAACAATTAGAGCTATCTCAAAACAGCTGGGCTAGCTGCCTGGTGAAGTAATGGGCTCCCACACAATGAAGATCTTCAAGAGAAGGTGAGATAACTACTGGATTATATTGTAGAGGGGATATGGATCAGGTGTTGGCTGGACTTGATGGCTGCTGGAAACGAACCCTTTTAACTATGGACTTCTATGAACTTACTTGGTCTCTTGACACTCACTTTTTTCATCTGAAAATGAGAGGTCATGCAGTGGATTGCCCCTGAAGTCCCTTTTATCTTTAAAATAAAGATCCTAATATTCTTTGAAACTATAAAAAAATTTGTACCCTAAAAAATTAATAGCTACTCATGGGTCAGGAGAACTCATGCATGTTTATACATCTTTGCTTCTTGTGAAAACTATGAAAAGAAATACATGCTGGAACATCTATTAACTCATAATTATTTTTTCTATTTTTCTTTTGAAAATATTCCTTCTTATTTTTACTTTTATTTTTCATTTGATTTATATTTGATGGAATTTGACATTTCCTTTTGCTTTGAAACCATAAGAGAATTTCTAAGGAGGGGCAACTAACTAGATAAGAATGAATAGATTACTTTGAGTATGACATTTAACCTTTGTCAGCATCAGTTTCCTCATCTGTAAAATAGGGATAAAAATAGCACCTACCTCACAGAGTTGTTGTAAAGATCAAATTGGATAATATTCTTCAAGCTTTCTGAAAACATTAAAATGCCATAATAAATACTATTTGTTATTGTTGTTTACAAATTTCTGAAATTTCATGTCCTTTATATTCCAGTTTTGGGCTCCCTTATTTTGAATTTCTGTCATTTATAAACAAGGTCCTGATAATCTTGCAAAATGAACAGTGCCTACATAGATAGCTATATGGGAATATTAATGTCAGCTTTGCCTAGGCTTTTTTAAAGATGAGAAAGAAGCTTACTTTTATTTTTCTGTATTTTAATGACATTATCCCTATAGTGTTTGCTGTTTAAATATAAGGAGGATATGATATCAGAAAATTAGATATTATTTAATATCACTTTGAACTTTTAAGCTTTATAACAAACAGACTTCTAGTAGGTTAGTCTCATTTCTTTTAAAGTAGTGGGAAGTAGGTTAACAATTTTCACTCTTTAGATTTTCTACCTTTTAAATTACAGAATTTAATTTTATTTGAATTTGGATTTTAGGGAAGAAAAAGATTTTGAAATATAAAGGAGAAGTTGATGTGGGCTTTTGACTATTTTTCTCTTTTATGAATTAGACTTTCCTCAGTCAAGTTTTCAATAAATCAGTTACACTGATATGCTTACTGTGTGACAGACTGCAACTGAATCTCATTATTCATACATATCTGTGTGATGTTACTGAATCAATTTGTGCTGTATCCATTTTGCACTCATGGATAGTTCACGCTCCCTTATGAGCAGAAATAGTCAGCAGGCAATAATGGAAGACATGGAGCAGAAATGGATGGAGCCCACAATCCTTTGCTCTATGGCCCTAGCTCCTTCTTTTATTCACTTAAGAGTCTTTTTCACCTCATCATTATGTAGAAAGCAGCAAAGTTAAAAAAAAGTTACACTTCAGTTCTTTCAAAATCAAACCTTTCACTAATTAACACTTAAATGAGGGTATGGTAAGGTCTCTATTGTCTGGCAAAAGGGGACCATTTTTTGAATGTAATTATTTATTGGCTACCTTTCAATTCAAAGATATTGTCTTATCAGGCCAATCTTTCCCAAAGCAAAACTGGTACAAAATGAGTAGATAGATAGTACAACCAGACATTTCTATAGCAATGGCCGTGCAGTACATGGTTGGACAAGTCAAATGATTATTTTCATTGATGCAATTTATTATGTTGAAATAATAAGCATGTTTTCCTATGACAGTCATTCTGATATATCATTGAACTGCAACATAATTTTTCGTTTTTGAAATTTTGCCCTCATTATTATTTGTAACTCCTAAAAAGCAGTCACATGTCATTGTCCATTTCAAGTTTGCTCCATTCCCTAATCCTTTTAAAACATGACAGTAGAGACAAGTGGTAAAAGGGGAACAAATATCCTTTTTGGTATGTGAGAGTGGCTGAAGGATGACCTGTGGCTGTTTCATCTCTAGTGTGCCTGTGTCTTGGCAGTTGGTGACAGTCATAGCCATTAAAGGAGAATTCAGTGGAGAGTCCTGCAGAGTGACTTGTTGCCAGTTCCTCATTATATAGTATCAAATTCCAGGTGGTAGAGTTCTACTAAGGAAGGAATGTCAACTTATATCAAAAATTAAGAAAACTTTCCCCCCTCCTGTTTCACACACTGATTCCATTGCTTGATAAATTAATTTTCATAATTGTTTTCTTGTGTGTGGGGAGGTGGGTGAAATAGGGCTTGGAAGAAAAATACAAAGCTCACATTATTGAAGATTTTAGAGAATCAGGGATAAAAGAGAATTTTAGATTGATTTTACCTCCCTTGTTGATCTTAAACTAGTGACAGTTTAAAGTAGATTCAGATTCAAGTATTAAAAATACAAAAGTTATATTTTTGTCAAGAGGACTAGGAATTTTATATTGGCACAACTCGAGTTTGTGAAAGTAATAGCTTTCAGATGGGTTAGATGGATCATTAATTCCTAAATAGTTAATCAAGTAAAGTGCTTAACCCACTTGTGATCTAGACTGATCCTTTGGTCCACAGAGGAAAAACCTACTTAATAGAAACCCCAAGGAACATAAAATAACACAACAGTCTCTGAAAGATATACTTATAAAAGGAAAAAAGAAACATTTCCCCCACTCTCAAGGTCAAGACAGAAAATACCTTGAAGAAATCTGATAAATGGGATGAAATGGATTTCTGGGATTGACATTAGGAATAATAATATCAAGGAAAAGCAATAATATTTACATCGAGTTTAAATATTTGTAAAATACTTTATATATCTTTTATTATTTGATCCTCTCAGTAACCCTGTGAAATGTCTTATTCTATCTCTCGAGGAAGCAGGCTGAAAGAGGAAATTTGCTGGGATCAACATAGTTAAGTGTCTGAAGAAGTCAAATTTACCTTCCTGACTCTAAAGTCTGGCAGCCTATCCATTATGAGACTTTGTGTTTGTTAAGGTCATTTATCCCTAAGAAAATGGTGGTAAAATTTTAGGTATATTTTTAGTAAGTGACAGAGGGCTTGCTTGTAAAGGCAGGCTAGATTTCTAATAGAACTGTCACATCAGATGTTCATTACATGTAATAGGAGATGTAAAAGAGAAAGCAGCAGCAAATATGAGCAATCTTAGTTTCAATGGCAAGTGCAGACTGGTTGATTAACCTCAGGCTAAAAAAAATATGTGGTTTGTCAAATTACTAACAGAGACAGGTAGCCATTACCTCCCCCAATTGGTAAAACTTTAATTACATTTGGATCATAATCAGAATTCTAAAGGGGATGCTTATCTCTCTAGAAGTTTAGTAAGACATGAATGATTTCACTCCTATTTGCTAACTGCTACACATTCTTTCATGCAAACTTTTACCTACATTGAAACATCTAACCTACATCTTTGCATGCTCAAACAGGCTTTGCTGTCCTAGATTATAGCATAAGAGCAGCTGGCTCCTTAAAGCTGAGTTGCCCAGCTCCGACTGTTATTTAAACAATCTTTCATCTGATCAGGCTTTTCTCTTTCTGTTTTGGTGCAAAAACAAGTTCCAGCATGTTAAGAGACATGTGAAATATGGCCTGTAGTCTTACAATAAAAGTGTCTGTCACACCCTCATTAGCTGTAAGTTAAATTAACTTCAGATTGACATTTATGAATAGCTCCTTGCAGATCAACAGGCAGTAATCATCCCAGCCCTATCATGCAGACATCAACACATGGAATGTGAGTATGAGCAAGAACTAATTTATGAAACATGATTTCATTCAGTTTGTAGAATAGTGTTGAACAAAAAATATATTCCTGTAATTTTTATTAGTAATGTGAACTACAAGGCATGATGCTATCTTTAAGAAAAAGAGTATGAAGCAGACTCCTCCAAATAGTCCTCTTTGCCAGTGGATAATGTTTTATAACAGAGTGCCTCAAAATTGTGAGCTCTTCTTCATGAAAGAGTAGTAGATCAGAAAGGATACTAAGGCTAATAAGACAAAAATGTTACTTACTATGATAACTTATTTGAAACCTTGTGAAAGAAACAATGAAATCATCTATTACCAGACCACCACAAGCTCTAAAAGTGAGACAGAGAAATGTGTGTTTCCTCCAAATCTTTTTCCCTATTTGAGTCTGAGAAGGGAAGAGTTAAGATGGAAGAGAGAAGTTGGAATTTTTCAGTTCCAATCTAAATATAAAAATCTTTTGGTAAAGGCCCTTATCGGTTCTTAGTAATGGAGGATAACCAAACTATCTCATTTACATATTTGCCAGGGATTTTCATTGTTACCAATCTCCAGTATCATTCAAACACTAGAATTTCATAAACTATACCCAATAGAAATCTGAAAATATCTTAGTGGGTTGATTAGAAATTCTTTATTCTGCAAAGAATTTTGAAATGTGTCTTTTAAGTCAAAGGCTAACGCATGAATATGTTTGCTTCATATTTCTTTGCTTTTCCTCTAATAGACAGATAAATATTTCTGCAATGAGCTTTTTGTCAAGGTAGAAACTTACATAAATAGAAGGGGAGGAGCATAGAAGTTACTCATATATTTTCCAGGTTATATTGATTTATTAGTCAATTTTAATCAGTCTTTTTTTAGGTTTTTCTGTTACCAATGGGATAAAATATAAGTTCTTATAGATTCAAGTCCTTTCTTAAACTGGCTCCAACCTACTTATTTAGCCTTATTTTTCATTCTTGTTATATTCTATTTTTCAGTCAAATTATACTATTAGTCATTTTCTGATCTCATATTGCCTACTTTCCCCTCTGTGTATAAATTCAGGTCTTTCCTTATACCTGAAATAGAATTCTTCCACACTTTGTGTTTTGAAATCATTCTTTTCTGTTATTACCTGCATGACTGTGGATGTCATAAAACTTCTCTGAGCTTCAATTTCCTCCTTTGTAAAATTAAAGAGGTAGGTTATATGACTTTTTTCCCTTTCAGATCTAAATCTATGATCCCATTATACTATGCTCTAGCTTAGGTATAGTAGTCTCCTCTGAGAAATTTTCCCATATTCCTCTGTTTAAAATTGATCTTTCCCCTCGGGAATCTCTCATTCCTCTGTCCTCTCTTAAGTACTCTGCATATTCTAACTTGTATTGTTCAGCCTCCAATTGGATTGAACATTCCTTGAGGACATATTTTTTTTTTTTTCTCTATAACTTAACTCAGCTCAGTACTTAATTCTTTGTCTGAATAGATCCAAGATAGAACAAGAAGAAATGTATCCTTTAGATTTTACTCTTCTGTTTTCTAGTATGTGTGACCTGTTTAAAGTAATATGGCTATAGTAATACTATGACACAGTGCATAGTACTATACTATGGTGGAATATAGTGGTATATATACTGGAACTATAGTGGAAGAGACCTGAATTTCTACTCTTTCTCAAGGATTGATTACTTGTAGACCTATGAAAAGTGAACTAACCTCTTTTAGCCCTTCAACTTTTTGTTCCTTCAACTGTAAAAACTCTAGTAGTATCTACTCACAGGGTTGCAGTAAGGTGACAATGCATTTAAAGTGTTTGGGAAAACTACAAAATCAACTATTATTATCTGATTGACTTAGGCTATTGATGCTTACAAGGAGACAAGATTTGGTAACTTTTTTGAGGACATTAAGTGCTGGTATTGCTTTAAAAAAAAGTTAAATGCGTAGCATCCCGCAGAAATATGCTCATTTGTTGAATTAGTTAGATGAATGGGAACCTAGCTCCAACTAATCACTTCAGATGATTTTGATCATAACTTTCAAGTGCTGAGATGAACTATAACTTGCTTATTGGATGAAAAGAAAGTTGAGCTGGTCCACTTTTAGTTTTCCATAACTTTGTTTCCTAGTTTTTAGAAGACTATATGATAAACTAAGGACTTTCAACTAATTTACTATGGAATAACAGAAGTCTATCAATATCACTTTATGTATTTGGTAAGCTAAGTATATGCAAAGGACAATGCTAAATGCCAAGCATAGGAGGAAAAGTAGAACTCTCTACCCTTAAGAAGCTCACATTTCAATGTATTTGGGAAAAACAAAACTAAACTAAACAAAATACAATTCAAGTAATTTTTGTCCTCCATTTACAAATTTAGGGGGAACAAAAAAGAGATTGTTTTTAATCCTCCCAAGATTTTTTCCTGAGTCTTTATTATTTAAAATATAATATAAATTTGATTATTTTATAAGGTACAAGTTATAGAAATACCATTTTAATATTCCTACAACAAGAACATGCTTGGTCTAGAAAATGTGCTAAAAATATTCTCTGTATTTCAATTTCCCCAAATTTTTCTACTTGTCATAATTTCAAAATGCTATTAATGAAAGCATTTTGAAATTTTTGAAATTTTAAGATTTTTAAAAAATGAATTCCAAACTCCTTCAAACCCCCAAATGTTTTTATTCAACTAATTTTTGTTTGTTTCCCTTTACAATTTTTAAGTTCTTACTTAAAATCAGCATAACTGTTATAATAAATTTTAATTCTCTTTTGGTAATCTTCATTATTTTATGCAGAACTAATTGTAAGGTAGTAAGGTAGTACTATATTCTGATGGTAAAAAAAGGAAAAGATCACAAAGTGGTAGATTCTTGTAATGAAATTTACAAACATAATATAATCATTTTAGTTTTAAGGACAAAAATCTGACGGGTTAGAAATCAAAAAGTATTTTTCTTTTGTGTATTTATATTTTGATAAGAAATACTTAGCAACCTTGTCCAAACAATGCTAAATTTTATATATTTTAAACTGACTTTTTATTTTTAGTGACTTACTTGACACTGATATTTCACAATAGTTACAGAATTTTTGTGACAAATTATAGGAGTGCTTCCATTTCAAGAAAGACTGGATGTCAGTATTTGCTTCATTTATATTAAAGCTTTTCAGAGTGACTGAATGAAAATGTTTATGCTAATTATGATGGGAATTATTGGCTTTGTTCATCCTGGAGCCCCTTTAATGTTTGGGAGAGTGGGTTAATGATGTGATCTGGCATCCTTTCTGTAAAGCATCATCATCAAAAAAAGATACCATGCAAATCCTCAGTTGGCATTTTTGCCTACAGGCTGCTGAGAGCTGATTATTCTTCTAATCAAAACTGTCACAATCAGGGGAGACAATTAGCTGGGTTAGGCCTCTGCTGATTTTGGCCTGTAGAATCAGATGGCTTTGAGCACTCTTGAATCATATCAATAAGTATTTCAATAGTACCTTTTATGCTCCACCTGCTGTCATCAAGGCCTGCTTTTCTTGTCTTCTATTACTTGAATTTAAGTATTTTTAAAGGGAGACCACAAGACACTGAGCATTTTCAACAGCAGAAATGTGGCAGACTTCAGAACTGGTGGTATATTTTAAACTTGCTTATGTGATAAATAGCTTGAAAATGATGAAATCAGATATTCATATGAAATATTTATATATGTGTATACATGTGATTTTAATCTGCAAACTGGATATAATCTGTGGGAAAATTCATTTGTAAAACATTCACATATGTAACAATACTCATCATGCTTTTCAGTCAATGTAAAATGCAGATTTCATAATAATGGTGCAAACTAATCTGGCAGTAATGTTCTTTTTTCAATATTTTCAAATGTGACAGAACAAATGATAGCATTTAAACGATTCATGAATTCCTTTAATCTGGGTTGTTTGTCTAAATTCACCAGGTAGCAAGAGCTTCTTAATAAAGAAGATGGTGACTAACTATAAGAATCTCTCATAGGAGCATGTAACCTTCATTTTTGCCTATTTGAACCCTTTTGTCGTTTATAGCACCAAGAAAGAGATGACTGCACTGGAGAATTTCATTGCAAAGGAGGCATAATATCCATCTGAATAATGCATATCTCTGTAGGAAAATGGTCATTAGTAGGAAGCCATAAGACTAATATGGATTTATCAAAGATAATGGATGAACATAGTACTATTGTCGTATAGAAAACTTTATATTGAGATTTTTACATTTAAGAATAAGGGTAAAGCAAATATTTATTTGGTTTTCAATCTAATTGTTTAAAATATCAAACATTAATTGAAATAGGAAATATAAATTTAAGTTTAAAAACTTTTAAACTTTTAAATTGTTGTGTTTTAGCTATCAGATTAAATATAGTGTATATCATATCTTAGAATTAGCACTGAGACTATAATCAGAGGACCTAGGTTGAAATTTTGACTTAGCCACTTAATCAGAAAACATTTATTAAAGGCTTACTATGTGCTAGGCTAAGTACTAGAAATAAAAAGAAAGTTTTTTATTTTTAATCCTTGAATTCAAAGTATTCACATTTTAATGGAAGAGACAATATGCAAACCATATTTTATATATATATATATATATCAAGAAGATGGGAAACAATCTTAAGGAAGACACTTTTGTCTGGGAGAAATGGGGAACATGCCTTGTAAAGTATGCCATTTGAACTTTGATTTAAAGAAATCCAGGAAAACTAAAAGTTGGCATCAAATACATAGGGGACAGCTAATGATGATAGTTTGTCCTATACAAGAACCAGGAAGAAGAATGGAGTCACATAGTAGGGGGAAAAGTGTAAGAAGACTAGACAAGCAGAAAGAGTCTAACTTATAAATGACTTTAAAATATATTTTAGAGATCCTTTGGAATTGAGGATAACATGATCAGAACTGAGCTTTAGGAAAATCTCCTGGACAGCTGAGTGGAGGATGGATTGGAATGAAAAGAGTCTTGAGACAGTTTATCAATTAGAAAGCTATTTCAGTAGTCCAAGTGAGAGGGAAAAGCCTGAACAAGAGTCATGGCTATGTCAAAATGGGATAAAAACACCAGAAGAAAGGGCAGAAACAGTAAGGTTTGACAATGGATTGGAGGATATGTGTAGTAAATAAGAGTGAGAAGTTAAACAATGCTGCTGGCCTGAGTGACTAGGAGGATGATAATAATCCAAGTTGACAGTTATCAGAAAGTTCAAAAGATATGAAGACTTGGGGGGAAAAAAAGAATTATTTCTGTTTTGGAAATAATCAAATTTTAAATGTTTAAAGGACATCTAATTCAAGTTGCTTAAAAGATGGTAATATGGGACTAAAGCTCAGAAGAGACTAGTACTAAATAAATGGATATGGGAATTACTGCATAAGGTAAGGGATACATAGAAACTGACGACTGTGGAAAAATCTCTTCCCAGCATCAAGCCTTAGTTTCCTTATAAGTAAAATGAGAAGATTGGACTATATGAGCGCATTGGTCTGTGATCCTATTTTTTCAAACTACTTGATTATTTTGTTTTCAAATGAAAAAAAATTATAAGCAAATCAGTGAACATTTGTTATAATCTCTATCTTGTGCCAAATACCTTTTATATACTGGGTTTACAAAGACAAAAAAAAAAAAATGAAAGCCCCTGTCTTCAAGCAACTTACATTCAATTAGGTAAATGAACATATAAATATCTAAGTATATTTAAAAATAAATACAAGATTGTTGTGAGAAGTAAGGCACTAACATTTGGGGGAGGAGCACCAGGAAAGACTTCATATAGAAAGTAAAGCTTGAGATGAATCTACCAGAAAATGAGATTCTTTGAGGCAGAGGAGTGCAAGGAAGAGCAAGGCCAGTTTGGGTGTACCATAAGGTATGAAAAAGGGATTTAATGTATAAGAAGGCTAGAAAGGTAGATTGGCTCCAGGTTGTGAAAGTCTTTAAAAGCCAATCAAGGGAGTTTACATTTTATACTAGAGGCAATTACCTTGTCAATATGCACCATTTCTTTATATGATCTTTTTAAAAAAAGTTAATCAGAAGGTAGTTTCAAGATGTGTAGCTCTGACCTTGTTTTATAAAATACCAGTTATAGAATCTTTAGCTTTAGAAGCAAATCTGTGTGTGTTTGTGTGTGTGTGTGTGCTCACCTGTGCACTGGCTAATGCCTATTAGGGAAGTATAATTAACATATTCATAAAGATTTTATTTTCATTTCAAGGTTAATTGTTTTAAGAAAGATGGTTAACCTTCATTTAAATAATTGGTACCCATCAATATATAAAAGAATTCACAAATTCCACAAGTATGATTGGAATTTATAGATTTTCAATTTATAACAGGGATATTAAGAGTAGCACTAATCTCTACTAATATCTGTACTCCAAATCTATCAATCTTTATGATAGAAATTCAAACAAAACTAATGCTTTTTTGTGAATTTTTTCTCACATTCTTTTTATTCATAGCTGACCTATACTTATACAATTCATATATATATGGGTATCTATACTACATATATATTTCCAAAGTACTATAAAAATCAAGAAAGTGTATATTTGGCCTTCTTTCTAAAAAATAGCAATTTTATCTGAGAAATATGGAAAAGTATTAAAAGAACAAATTTTAATTCTCTCTGTACTAAGCATAAGTAATTACATGTAATAGAAGAAAAGAGTCATTCTGAATGGTAAGATTTTTAAAAATCATTTTGCAAATAGAAAAACATTACATGATTTTATGCATCATACATATACATAAACAGTGAATACTAACCAATATAGCTGATTTAGCTACTTACTTTATGGATAATTAAACTGAGAATATTATCGCAGCACGAATAAGTGAGTAAATTGCACATGTGAGGTAAATGGATCTTTGATGCTCAAGTGCATAGGTATTACTGCATGACTGTATATGAAGACTCCTGTAGAGATCAATAGGAGTTTATTGATAAATACCATAAAATAAAGCAGAGGTCACAAAGTTTTAATAGGCTAACAAACAATATTTAAATTGTTTTTATGAATTTTTTAATGTTATGAACTACTATAATCCTTGACACAGAAAGATGAAGGCTCTTAATTCCTTTGGGCTTAAACTCAGAGATCAGATCCCAAGAGACTACTATATTTCTTTATTTCCTAGGGTTAAAGAAAATGAAAATTCTTTGGAAAAATTACCTTTTTCCTTCTAAGAGTGATGCTCCTTATTATAAAGACTTTATCTTACTACTTATTAGTTGTCATGTATAGTTATAATTCACTTATTCTATTGATTTGAGCAGTTTTTAAATAAAAAGTCACATCAACATTATAAATTTTTTTAAATTTTAAACACCCCCCTCCCAAAGAGGGATAAATCCATCTGTGTTTCTTATAGAACAGGGACTGACTTATCTTCAATAATGGACATTTTGTTGAATGATTTTATGGATGAGCTACATATACACAGTCCCCTTGTTTTCACCCTTCATGCTTCAATGTAAAGAAAAGGCCAAAGAACAGTTGTGTCCTACTCTAGGTATATTTTAAAGAGCAGATCCAGAAAAACATTTCAGATTTATTTTTGAATGTCATGCATATAATGTAACAATGAATATGCTTAAAGAGAGAAGAAAAAGAAACTAGTTATGAAGAAAATTTGTTTATTATAAAGAAGTAAAAAAAAAAGGATATGTAATAGTATAAAGCATTGAAAAACTCTAAAATACCACTTTTTTTTATCAAAGAATCATAGTTTTAATCATCTATTTTTACTATGTCTATGTCTGCAGATATGTCTTTTGTGACTTAGTTGATTTCATGAATTCATGTAGTTGAGAAAATATATCAGTTGATCAACTCTTTTCAATGAACCTCTTCAAATTTGGGTCAGGTAATTATCAAACAAAAACATATAACTATGCCCTTGCCTATGCCCATTTAAAAGTGATAGATAATAATTGTAGAAAATTATATAACCATTTTAGAATAGTTGCAAGGCTCTTCAGCCAAAGCTTGTAGAATCTGACAAATCTTGGACAATCTATGAACAAGGAAGATCCTAGCTACCACCCAATAGGATTTTTGTCCCATATGCTTAATTAAGTGAAGAATTAATGCAGCAGATAGTTTCAGTTTTCAAGGTGGTGAATTGTGTATAATTTATAACCCAGAAAAAGAATTCTAGAAGGAGAATATCTTACCTTTGGAATCCTGAACCAAAGAATACACTGGCCTAACAGTACTGGAAAAGTCTTAATCATTTCAATGATATTTAATGAAGAGAAAAACTATAAAAATTCCAAACCAAACTCCATTTTGTTCCATGTTCTTTCTCCTAATGTAACAATTAAAACTTAATTTTTAGAATTGTCCATCTTGAGTTCATGTTTATCTTTGATATTATGAATTATTTAAAAAACAAGATTTTAAACACAACTATGACCTACAGGAATCTGTTGTGCATAGCAATGAAGTTAATTTTTTTCAACATCTTTCTTATCACAAAAGAAAGAAAATTAGAGAAATAAACAAAATGACTTCCATCTGTTCAGCATATTGTAAACAGTTTTGGGAAAGGAGAAATTATCTGTACTTGGGCATATAATTAGCTTTCCAAAATCTTTGGAATCAAAGATCTATTAATGAACCAGTGTCATGCAGATGTGGTGGTAAGTAAAAGTGGACAAGAGCATTTCTGCATTGTGCACTTAAATTCTTAAAACTGAAGTTTAGAGATTCAGTAGTTCTCTTAAAAACTTTAAATAGCGAAAGAATGGGCAGCATTTTAAGATGTTATTAAAGGATCTTTTTTTTTAAAACCTATCACTCTTTTTTATTTCTTTACTTTTGTTGTGATTTTACCTTGTTCACTTGCTGTTGTTTAATTTTTTTTGCCAAATTTTTACTCAGATTAGCTTAACATTCATCAATTTTGTCATTCTTTTTTAAAGAATTAGCTTTGGCAGAGGACCTAAAAGCAGGAATATGCCATGCCAAGCTACCACTTTCTCTCCTTGGCATAGCTGTGACCCTCTGCTCACTGAAAAGACATTCTCTTTTCAGCATTACTCCTCTTTATCTCTCTTACCTATTTCCCTAACAGGACCTTATTTACCTCTCTGTTGGGATTTCTTTGCTAGATCTTTACTTCTCTGTCAGTACCCTGCCAGTAAGGAAGTCATCCTGCAAAAGCTAACTTCTCAGTTCTAATAATAAACTTCTTTTGCCAGTTTTTAAAAAAATAATTAGCTTCTAGATTTATTTATCATTTCTAATTTTTTTCAAATTTACAATTTGTCCTCTAGTTTTCCATATCTCCTTTTTTGTGTTTGAGTTCCTAATTTTTAAAAATGATTATTTGATTCATTTATCCTTTTCTTTTCTGTTTTGTTAATGTATATTATTAGGGATACATTTATATTTTAGCCATACCTCAAAAATTTAGGTATGTCACTAATTCCATAATTATTATCTTTTCTGTAATTATTATCTATCACTTTTTAATGGGATGAGGCAAGGGCATTTAAAGATGAGGAAACAGACTGAGAGATAATACCTGATCTGTCGTGGGTCACATATATTTTTAAGAACAAAAGTGTTATAAAGTAACAGTTTTTAAAAAATATTTATTATCACTTCAATCACCTTTTTGACTCCACTTCTATTTGCCTTCTACCTAGCTGGAAAAGTAATTTTCCCAGCATATAGGTCTTAGACGTATTATCTCCTTACTCAATAAACATAAATAGCTTCTTGTTATCTCTAGGATTAACTACAAATTCTGGATTGACATTTAAACTTCACAGCTCAACCCTAGCCTGTCTTTCCAACCTCACCGGACATTACTCACCTCCTCACACTCTAAGTTCCATCCAAATGTCCTTCTCTCTCTTCATCAGACACATGATACACCATTTTTAGAGGAAGTTAAGTTATAAAAGAGATGGAGCCCTGGACTTATAATCAGGAAGACTTGAGGCACATCTGTACTCAGACAGGGGTCTGGGGACCCAGGAAAAATCAGTTTATCTGTCTGCTTTGATTTCCTCATGTATAAATGGGGCATGATAATAGCATCTACTTTCTAATGTTATGAATATCAAATGAGAATAGTATTTTCAAAGCACTGACTGCCAGAGAGTAGGTGCTTAACAAATGTTTTTTGAAATATTTTTCCCATATTTGCATTTGTTCAAACTGCCTTCCATGCCTGACAAATACACCTTCTTCTCTTCTACCTCTTCTAATTCCTAATATTCTTCAACATTCAACTGAAGTTACATTTTTGGTGAAATCTTTTCTACTACCTTCAAAAGCTAGTGCCCTTCTCAACAAATAATTTCGTATATATTTTGTGTATGACTATATATGTTGCCATCCTCATCTAAGTTGTAATCTCTTTGAGGAAAAGGATTTTAATTTAATTTAACTTATTTATTTTTTGCCTTTTTATTTTCATCACTAAGCTCAGAGTCTGACAAGTATAATAGTAGGTGCTTGATTGTAGCTGGATTGATTGGTTGACCTTTGACATACTGTGCCATTTGAAGTTTCTGAGCCACAAGACTTCTACTTGAAGAGCAGCTTGGATGTTTTCAGTTATATCAGTTTCAATTCATTGACTGATATTCATTATACAGAGACAAATGTGGTTGGAAGTTGAAGAATCTGTATTGAGCCATATAAATTCTCATGTTGATTTTCTTGACTTAAACAATAATATTTATTGAACCAGCGCTAAACGTATAAGAAGAATAAAAATTCCCGGTGACTAAGAGCAATGGAAAGACTCATGATATATATCAATAGGTTATAGTGTAATATATAGATTATCAACAGTAACTCACATGCGGTAAGCTTCACAAAGCTACATATGATTAGAAAAATCAATGCCACATCCAGGAATACTCTTTCTAGATATGTTTTCCCGCTTATAAATGAGGAGAATGAACACAATTATCTCTGAGTTCCTTTCCAGTTATGAACTTGCGATTTTATAATGCCCAGGCTAAGGTGTTGCATTGTTATCCATCCTTGAGAAAAGGTCTCTAAGCCTTAGATAATTTTTCTTAACTATGAAAGAACCACAGATGAGGAAACAAGAAGAGGATATAGATAAAGTTGGAGGTAATGCATCTTAAGTCATAATTAATCACTATTATGAACAGACTCTACTCTAGGATGAGAAAGAATATCTGAGTGTTTTGAAAATTGTAAAGGACCATACAGATGTAAGTCATTTTTTCATGTACTATGGGGGAAAATGAAGAATTATATACAATGCCATTAAGTAGAGTGAGTATTATTCAAACACATTGTACCTACTCTTAATCAACAAAGATTTATTATGTTCCTGCTACGTGTATAGCACTCAGGGGCGTCAGAAAAGGGCATGGAAAATTTCTTTTTCTCTAGGAGCTTAATGTTATTTGATGTGATGTCATAAACATATGATTCCTGTAAATGGCAGGGGAATGTAGTATAGTTTAGTCTATCCACAATACTGAATTCCTGAAATGAAATCTAAATGTAGTGAGTGTTCTACCTCACTTCTCAAAAAACAATTTTGGGCTGTATCTCCCCTCAGGGTACCATTTTAACCTGGGGGGGATTAAAGCAGCTTTTTCTTCTTGCCAAAGGCTTGAGCTCCCATTGACTCTGTTCTGTTCCTCTTTAACCAGTTAGTGTCAATCGGCTTTTATAAAAGCATATTTAATTCCAAATCATAACCAGAAGAAACATAGAAATATTTCCTTCCACAATTCTGGAGTATTCTCTATTCTTTATCACCTGACTCTTTCAGGAGGAGTAGGCTTAACATCTCATTTCCTACCTATCATTGGTTCTAACAAGTTCATATTCAAGGCTGATGTCTCTGCCAGACATATCTTTATTTAAATTGCTGTCAGGAAACCCAAACATCTTCTTGAAGATTGCTTCTTGCTTCTCAAGAGTCAACTGACTACAGCATTTGGCTTTGGATCAGATTCCCAACTTCCTGTAGATTTCTCTCCCATCTTTTCAGATAGCCCAAACTTGGACATTCCACTCCACTGAGCAAAGCAGTCAATGAGAACTTCCATAAGCGAATGAGGCAAAGACATTTTAGGTGAAACTAAAAAACCTCTTTGAATAACTTTGTAGCCAGTCAGATTTCTTCAACACATGGTGAGCTAATCAGAACTACTTTTTGAAGGACTCTGAATGGTCCACAGTCTATCTCTCCATCTGCCATTTCAGTTCTCTCACAAGGAGCCTTCATATATTGTCCTTGTGTTGAGATAGCATCCTGGGTACTGTACATATGTGCCAGACCTCGCCGTTATACAATGCAAAATTGCAACTTAAATGGGTTCTGTTTATTTATAGAAGTTTCACTGATAATCCATATGCTGCAATATATAGGAATAGGACCACCCTAATCAAAAAATCTGGACTAGGACAAGTTTCTTTTAATTTTTCTACTTCTTTCAAAACATAAATGACTAGGACTGTTATTAGGCTGCTTAGGGTTTTTCACTTTAGTACTCTATAATACTTATTCTCTCTCTCCAACAATACTTCATTCTAATTCAGGGGTCCTCAAACTTTTTAAATAGGGGGCCAGTTCACTGTCCCTCATACTATTGGAGGGTTGGACTATGGTGAAAACAAAAACTTTGTTTT
The DNA here is from genome assembly GCF_902635505.1 of Sarcophilus harrisii. Lineage (NCBI taxonomy): Eukaryota > Metazoa > Chordata > Mammalia > Dasyuromorphia > Dasyuridae > Sarcophilus > Sarcophilus harrisii. Next base: position 204,186,149 of record NC_045426.1, read on the forward strand.
GTGAGCCTTTAAATAAAGAAACTTCATAGCCCTGGGTAAGGGGGATAATCGTCCTCAGCTGCAGAATCTAGCCCGCGGGCCGTAGTTTGAAGACCCCTGCATAGATCATCTTTTCTATGGTAGAGTTTTCTTTTCCTTTGGCTGGATAGTGTTAGGTGAGAGCAGATAAATTAAATTAGATAAATTTGACAAATAAATAAAATGTTTGATGTTATCTCATCATTTCTATTCCCAACTTCATGATATCTTAACCCACTTAAAATGCAAAAGGCCTTTAAGAACTGAAATATAAATGACTGAATAAGATTCTTTTAGTAAATTGGCCCTTGGGTATCCTTGAAGTGTAACTACATAATTAACTTTTGACATGAAGGTTAATCCTAATCTGGAATTGTAGCAAAGTAGATAACAAAGTACTTGAAATCAGGAACATTCCTAAAGATCATTGAGATAGTCAAGAGAAATGTATATTTTCAAAGAATTGTAATTTATATTTTTTGTGGTCAGAAAATGCTACTTTTTTCAGAATATCCATGCCATAATATAAATTGTTTCAAAAACCTTTTGAATTTTATTCTCTGTAGTAAACTATTCAATAATAATAGTTCCTTCCCATAAATTGATATGTCTTTTAAATGCACATAAAACTGAAATATGTTCAATCAGTTCAGTTTCTCAGGTGCCTCCAGAAAGTTCCTAATTTTATAAACTATGCTAACAGAGTTTAAAGAATTAGGGATTTAAAAAAAAACAAGTTTTTACTTAGATTTTCCTGCTTTTCAATTAGCAACTAATATCAAGTGAATCAAAATTTTTACTCTAATGCTTGCTTTTTTCAAACTAATGTCTTGAGCAAACTCCTGACATCTTTAGAGATTTCTGGGGGGCAAATATTCATGCTTTTCATGTCTCTACCCATGTCCAATCAAGTTCTGTACTTGTGAAAACTCGTGGGACTCAACAACTTCAGCTACCTTTCATTTTTCATGTTTGTACATAAATGTCTTATAAGATGACAACAGCAGTTGCATTCGTTCAAACTTGTGCTCTTCAAAGAGGTCTAAGAGATTTGGAAAGGTGTTTTTCATAATATTTTAATATAGTAATGGTTGCTTTTTATTCTTTGATATTTTCTTTTTGTAGTCTAAAATCTTCATGGTATTTTGTATCATTTCATTTATGATTTAGTAGAACAGAGCAGAGGATAATAAGTTTGTTATCAGAAAGACTTGAGTTCAAATCCTATCCAATAGTTACTAGCTGTGTAATTGAGCAAGAAATTTGATTTTGTTTTTTGGTAACTCTAAGTCACTGACCTTGCAATCTGCATTTGTTGAAGAGAGTTTTCGTACTGGGGGCTCTCCATACTAATAAGATCACAGATCCTTAAAATATTCTTGTAGTTATTATATATAATCAGGAGTTAAATTATAAACATGATTTAAAAAGTCATGAAGAATGTTTCTTTCCTTAACTATATCAACTGGATTTATTTGTTTCCTTTATATCTCTAGTTTCAAACTGTACTGCTATTTTTAATCTTAATATGTTTGTAGCATTATAGTTACTTTTAGAGTCTGGTGTGATATCTACAGTGAGTAGTATGGCCTTTTAAAAAACAAAACACTTCACAGATTGTTTGAGGTAGAAGAGTCCTTCTAGGACAGGTAGCTTACTCTTCTCATTTTACAAATTCAGAAACTGAGGTCCAAAGAAAGGGAAATCATTTAGCCAAAGTCACACATGATTGTGGCACTGCTGAGTAACTATTTATATGTTTAAAAGAACTTGGATATTTGGTAGTATTTGGTATTAGAGGGAACTCTCTAGGGTTTGAAGTTGGAGATCTGATAGAGAAGTTTGTAAAAGTTATAATGCTGACTTTTATAATAACTGGAGAGCCTATTACACTTTTTGTAAACCCTGCAAATTTCCATCTCAGAGACTACTCCACATTACACAGTTTTTCTTTATAAAACAGAGAAGAAAACATTTGTCTATCTTTTTTTTTAGTTCATTTTTGCCCTCTGGGTACAAAACTGCTCTTAATCCAGAAGGTAAAAATGAATAAAGAAATGCCCTCAAGTATGTACTTTTATTATCTTTATCATTTCTTGTTTTATTTTTTAAATAGGCAACATTTTAATTCTCCCATTATGGTCAACTACACTTGGTATTTTATCATTATGTCACACTAGTGTTTCATTAGAGCAATAAAAGTGGCATTGAACTAGAGTTATATAACACAGGAAACTTGAATTTGGAAAATAATGCAGCTATCAATAACATGATGAATTAGACTTTTTTTTATAGGAAAACATGAATTAAATTGTCTATTTTTTTCTTTTTATGATATTGAAAAGAAAAAAAAGCTTTAATAATATTAAATGATACAGAATTGACTTCTTAATATATGCAGAATTTTCATTTAAATATCATTGGGGCATAAGTTTGTACCTGGAAGATATTTTAGAGGTTGAAGAAATGGAAACTCGGGAATGTGACTTAACCAATGTAATACAAATAATAAGTGTGAAATCCCAGGACTTCTGACTCAGAATTAGGACCCATATGAAATTTGTTAAAGTACAGACACCTTAGGAAGCTCTTTGGATAGGTCCCCTGTCATCTGTCTCTAACAAACTTTAGTAATTCATGCTGTGAACATCAAATTTGTAATTATTATAGCTGAGTGCTGGAATACAGTTGCAGTGTTTAGGAATATAAAACAAATAGGCTACAGGCTTTTGAAGTAAGAAGTTTTTATTTTAATTTTATTGACAACAGTGGCAAAAAAATATTTTGAATCCAGATTGCTTTATGTTTAGAAAAGTTTATGGATGCAGTAAATAAACAGCTGCTAATTTAATGATGAAAATTCCATTTTTCAATTCAGTGAGCGCTTGGAGAAACAGGCATGGAATTTGCCATTAAAAAGAATAGGAGTTATATATCCAATTTTGAGCTGTCCTATAAATTCTCTTCTTGTCATTGAAATCAAAACAATTCCTCACAGAGTATGAATTTTAAAGTGTCCTAATTTCTAACATATAGCAGCAATAGTTCATGTTTCTACAGTACTTCCAAATGTTTTTGAGATCTCTACAAGCATTAATTAAAGATTGACAAAAACTTATTCAAATAATTTAAATGGTGATGTTCCTCCCAAAATTCTTTGTGCTTGAAATTAAGTTGCTAATGGAATAATATCTCAAATTTACATGCTATAAATTTCTATTTATGGCACAGTAATTTTACAATATAAATTTCCATTGTTAATTCTTTTTATTTTGGTGCATGTTTTGTTGCTTGATCCACTGTACACTTAAGGTATTTTAGTTTCCTTTCTTAAGGTAGTACTTTTAGATGAAGACATTTCTAGTGTTTTTTTTTTTTTTTTAATTGGCCACATACAGATTTCCAGACCTTCTCTCCATGCCTTAGTGTGGCATATTGCTCATTCTAATCAAATTGCTGAGTGCTCCTAATCCTATTATGTTAGTGTCCTTTTTTTGTCTATACATACAGAATGCCAAAACATTAGGAATGATGATGATGATAACAATATTAACTGAAATTTATGTAGCCTTTTAAGGCTTGCAAATATTTTATCCATATATCATTTATTCCTCACATTAATCTCAAAACGTGGGTACTATTTTATTTTCCCTTTCTACAGAGGAGGAAACTGAAACTTGTATACATAATGAGAAAGTGAAGCAGGATTTGAACTCCAGTCTACTTGCCTTCCATCCGTTAAATAGTTGAGCTGCCAACATAGAAAGTTGTTCTCCTCATTCATTATGTACATCAGTATATGCCTCTTGGCTGAATTAATAACACTAATCATGGATCTGCATTTTATTAAGCTCTATAGACAATGTCTTTCAGGTTAGACACATAGCTAGCATATTACTAGGTAGCTCTCTTGTTATTTTTTAAAATATGCATGTATGTATGAAAGATGTAAATTTTTCTGTTAATGTCTAGGGTATGACTTTGCTGTAATTGTGACTCTTTTCAGAAACATGAACTGTATGTTATATATCTTGAGTGGGAGCAATTGAGATTGTTTTCATGGGAATATTATATTAACTTGTACATTAGCATTCCAGGAACCTTGTTGAAAGATGCACTTCCTATTCTACATCTGCAAATCTAATTTCCCTCTTGATTTAAAAATCAATATTTGTTTTGAATTTATTTATTTGAATTTAAATAATAATTTAAGGTCCTATGAACAGATTCTATAAATAAATCTAGCAAAAAGATATCATCACAGATGTTATTATTTCTTAGATGAATTACAGATTTTATTCTGAATGCCAGGCTGATTTTCATGTTCCTTTTGGAGTAATATTCCAACATTTTTTATCAGAATCAATCAGCATTAAAATTTAGTGAAAAAATAAAAATAATATCTTTACACAATAACTCATAGTTTCTATTTTCTTTTTCTTTTATACCACTATGGGCCACTTTAGAATGTTAACTTCCCAGCGCCATGAAAAATCTGTACAGAGATAAAAGCTTCAATAACAGGGATTCAACATGCTGATATTGCAAGAAGTCAAAAATGAGTTTGTTCTCTTGATCAATGAGCTGAAGTGTCCCACAGTATGGAGGTGTCCCTTGTCATCCTCTTAATTTATCATCTACATTTCTTGGTAAAACTGTGCCCCTGAAACCCTAGACACTGGACAAGGGCTTTTCATCATAGATGAAAGCAAAACAAAAATTTTTTAAGATCGAGAAGGTCATGTGTGTTTACTTTGAACTGCAATCCTGTTCCAAACATAGATTTGAGGGATAGTGGAGTTTATTTTAAAGAAAGAAGACAATATTTTCTGTCAGCAAAAACCACAAGTATTTAAGCTGTTAAGGCCATTATAGTACTTGAACATCTCTTAAGTGCCCAGATTTATCTATAGGAAATAAATGTTGATTTAAAACAAAAAGTTTCTCTTTCCACCTTATGTTCCCTCAGGGAAGAGCAATTAGTTTGGGGGTTACTTTTACGATTCCATTTTTTCTTGCCTCTAACTTTCTGTGGTATAGGCCATAAAAGTAAATATAGGACCCAGTTATATGAATGAACATCATTGTAATGAATGTGAGGAGGAAACAATATTACTGAGTGGTACAAAACATTTTTTATGTGTTATTCTAAAGTGCCTCTCCCATCTTAGAGTTTCTAGCTAGAGGCTAGTAATAAATGCTAATACAAAATCATAACTTCACATATACTAGTGTAAAATAAGGCATTTTAAGCACTGTTCTGACATCACATCAGAATGCACTTTATTATTATTTTTGAAGAATGATAGCATAATCTATTCTTTTTTCCATAGTGAAAGAAAGGTAAAGAACAGCATGTGACTTTTCTGTAACACCTTTCATTTTATCTCCTGGGTGAAAGCATTGCTGAAATTGTGAGATAACAGAGTACTTGAATGATAATACAGAGTTTTCTCAGTATTGTGAATTAATTTCAGTGTTCTGAAATAGTCAATATTCTTATTTAGAAAAATGCAATTCTTCCCCTTTGCCCTACTTACTCTTCCTTCTCTAACATTCAAATCAACAAATGTTTAAGGAGTTCTGCCTAAAGAATACCAATTTATTTTTGATCTCTTTTCTTCTCTCTTTCCTTCCTCCATCTTTACCTTGCCTCCCATAATTTGCCTTCTTTTCCATTGAGCATTTAGTCAGGTTCAATTAATAATAATCATAATTCTTCACCATTCAGAGATTCTCTTAAAAAAACAAAAGGGGAAGGGGACATTAGTAGAAGAGAGCTAAATTGTAGATTGAAAATGAATTATTCCATGAACCTGTAAGAAGGTCCTTGGATAGTGACAACTCTAAAAATTTCTTGGGGCTTATTGCTTAATTCAAGAAAATCTTTGTAACTTCCACTTTTGCTCCTTGACAGAGGTCACAAAAACCTTATTTTGCTTGACATCATAGGAATAGAATGCAATTTTTGATTTCCTTCACAAGCTAATTGTACAATACTTCAGAGTCTGATTCTTTTTGTACAGCAAAAAAATATTGTGTATCTAATTTATATTTTAATATATTTAACATCTACTGGTCATCCTGCCATCTAGGGGAGGGGGTGGGGGGGGTAAGAGGTGAAAAATTGGAACAAGAGGTTTGGCAATTGTTAATGCTGTAAAGTTACCCATGCATATATCCTGTAAATAAAAGGCTATTAAATTTAAAAAAAAAAAAAAAAGGAATAGAATGCAAAATGCCCAGTGGTGATCAAGTTGGAGGTTAAATGTTCTTGAGGATAATTCAAATTTCCATCACGGTAATGAGGGCGAATGTTGTCCATGCTTTTGGCAGTGACCCTAGGAAGATCAGTCCTTCCTGATACCAAAATTCCAAGTGAGAACAGATTGGTTTTCACTGTCCCATCAAAGATTGATACGGGAATATCTTTTTCAAAAATCAGATCCGTACTCTAGCCTGATCCTAAACTTTTAAACAGGAACCTGAATTCCTAGCTTGGGAAAGATACACAACTGATCTAGGGCCAATTAAAATTTTTTAAAAGTGCTGTTAGTGGAACCTTGGGTAAAGTCCCAAACTGAAGCAATGTACACTAGAACTAAAGAGTTTGATCAGCCCTAGAACAAGATTCACTGGTCCAGAATGTCAAAGGATTAATTGTCCCTATATGTGACTCAGTGTGACACATTTCACAGTTCACAGAGGCCTTAGGTCTTCCTGCCAATGTGATGGGTGGCTGCTGGGTATTCTGAAGAAGTTCAGTGAACCCTCTCAGACACAGGAGCCTGATGTTACTCGGCTGTGTAATTGTGATGGAAGTGAGCCAGTCAGAGGCAAAAGTTTGGGCTTAACCTTTTGGGAGTCTTATTCCAGCAGACTGTGTTGAGAAAAGAAGAGGAAAAAACATTTCAAATAATAAGCTTCTTTGCCTGATTTGTAATGAACTAGTAATAAATGACTAGGCTTTCTATAGAAGTCTAACGATTACAGAGCAGCTTTAGCTAAGTGCATGGGACCACATCTTATTTTGATCAGCTGTAGCATAGCAAAGACATGTAATTATCATAATCTAACAATTAGCCTGGCATCACTTTTCAGTGTTTAATTATCCCAATAAATGGTAATTGAATAGAGGACTTAATGACAAGAGAAGAACTTTCACTTTGCCTTAGGTACTTAAGTTGTCTCCTAGTCTAGGCACGATATTTTTTTTTAAACCACTGCTAGAATAGCAGTTATGATGGTTATTTTTCTTCTTTGAAATCAAGATGCTTTTGTCTCCTCTTCTTGACTTTAAAGCCATCATGTTTTACCAATTTATACCGTTTCAAAATAGAAAGGTTCTAGTTATTACTAGTATTTCTTTTAAAATATTTCTGTTTTCATATTTTGTGTCAAAGCTCAGATAACTTTATTATATTTACAATGTGGTTATGAAAATTTATTTCTTTGTTGAGTCTCATCAAAGAATTTTTGCTGAGGATATATTTGCTTTGTGGTAATGAAGACCAAAGGGACATGCCATAAAAGTAGCTTATTAAGAAGTTTTTTCTCACACCCTCAGAACTATGTGTTAAGTAGGGTTTTTGTGATTTTAAGTAACAGCAGGTACAAAGCAGCTCAATATTATCTAGGTATCTGCTATGGTAAGTTAAGTATTGCTCTGTAGTTACAAAATACTTTAAAAATATTACTATTTTGTATTACTATTATATTATTAAATATAAATATTACTGAATTTGAACTTTACAGCAATCCATTATACTAGATAGAGCAAGAGTTATCCCCATTTTTTAGACAAGGAAACTAAGGTAAAGAGAGGTTTCCTTATGCTTACCCAGCAAGTTTTTGACACATCTGGGACTGAAACTGTGAGTTTCTAAGTCATAGATACATTACATAGTTTTATCATTTATTTATGTATGCCAAGTGTAGAGTTGGTGATAACAATGTTCATCATGAATTGTCCATAATAAACACTTCATTTTATATTTATGTAATGCTAAGGCCCTTAAGAGCTGTTAAATTATTATTCTTCAGAATAGTCTTTGTGTGAATAATGTTTATTATTGTTAATGTGGCTATTGTTATAATGAAATAAGGCCTAAAGACTGAGGACTCCTCCTAATAGAATACAAAAAAGGCTATGGGAAAAGTCTTTTGGCAGATGGCTTGATCAAGTCTGACGTTTCTTGAACAGAATCAGTTGGTTTAATCCAAACTTACAGGATGAATAGGATAACCTTTTTGATCTTTTCTTCATCTTTTTCTATAAATCTGGATTTAAATGACAGCTGCAGTGTTAAATATATTATTTAATGCAGTGTTATGGATAATTGAAGGAGGGAGATACTGCAGTTTTGTCAGGAAAGGCATCACTCTGTAGGTTATGGAAAGAAACTTTTTTTTTTAACCATTGTGGAAGAGGGTGCAGTAACAAAATGTATTATGTCCCAAAATGTTAATTATTTTTTTCTTAGAATAAAGCATTTACAATGATCTGTTTGTTGCTTTGTACAACCATGGTTAAGTCTTGTGATATTGACACATTTTTAAAAGCCAAGAATTCACTATCTGCCTTAGGCTGATCTAATCTGTTTAGAACCAATTATAGAGCTTCCTATACCTCCACTGCAATTTGCGTTAGCCTCTGCCATGTTAACTCTTTTCACTTTGGAGTTTAACAAAATGATGTAAAGTGCCTTACTTTATATATATATATATATATATATATATATATATATGTGTGTGTGTGTGTGTGTGTGTGTGTGTGTGTATCACATAATAGTGCATTTTTGCATGTGTATGTGTTTTGAAAAGATGACAAAAGTAATATATTTTAGGGACATTGTGGGTGCTAATATCTCTCATTTTGCCCTTGAAGATATGTAGTTTCTACTATAACCAGTCTAGGATGACAAAAAGAACATCTGTTGTGAGAGAGGCTTTAGGGAAGCATAAGGTTTACATTCTGTGTAGACAGGAGTAGCAGAAGGGAAAGAGGAGGAAACTTGTTTTGTTACAAACAAGGACTGCTACTTTTCACATATTCTCACAAAACATATTTGCAAATATATTTTATTCTTCCTCACTTTTATTTCATTTATGACTATGTATTCATTTAAGGGAAGCTAATAAGTTATTTTGCTTAAAGAAAGTGTATGCTTTCCACTATTAAACTGTATTTAAGAATGAAAAAAGACTGTCAAATTCAAAGTCAAAATGTCAAATTCATTCATTCTCAATTTAGTTTTGATATTGGCTGGTTTGGTATCACAGGTAGAGATGGAAGTTTGGTATCACAGATAGGGATTGGAGGGAGAATTGGAAAAGTATCCTGAAATTGGACACATCAGTAGCTGCTCAAATGCTTACTTATTTAGTCTTTGAGTGAATCAAATGCCATTTCATTTCCTTTTCAGAAAAAGAAAGTTATCTTACAATTGAAGAGGTTTAATTTAGTTCCACTATAATAAGAATATTAAGCCTACTATTCCCATGGCCTAGTTACCATGTATTGTCTCTCTGTAAGCATCTCTCTTTTCCCTCATCCCATTGGTGAGTTCCTCCTGGAATCTCCATTTTTTGGAGGGGCCTAGGCCAGCCTATCTTCTACGATCCTTATCCTTAATAAGTACTTAATTTTCTTCTTTCCTTCCCCCCCACATTGTATAAAATAAGTTTAGAATTCAAGAGCATAGTTAGGACAGACTAATATTTCTTCTCTGTATATGTATGTATATATATGTGTGTATGTATGTAAACACAGAAAGGGAAAAAAGGTGTCATAGCTTTCTTTTCTGATTTTTAATAATGTTCTTTATATATTAATAAGAAATTTCACTCAAGAATTTCATGCCAAAATACCTTGGTACATGATTCCCTTGATATAGTTTTATTAATATGTCAGAAATATCAACTGAAGTTGAAGATATTTTTTCCCCTCAGTACAGACCTCTGATTTCATTGGAGCTGAGAGTTTAAGGATTTCACTATAGTCATCTATATAGTATCTCAGATAAAAGATTTGATTACTGGTATTCCTAACTCTAAAATCAGCCCTGTGTCCACTATGCACACTACATCTTGAAGGCTCCAGTACAAACCTTTATAAACTGGTGCCATATCTTTCATCTTCACTGGAAAAAATGTCAATGTCTTTGACCTTAGGAAATAAATTTGTAATAAAAATAGGATTACTTCAAGGGAAAGTAATAAAAATATAAAATTGGAGGGAGAATGAGAATGATGTACCTCAACTTAAAACCTACTTTATTAGTATTATTTCTTTTAAAAATAAAATTCTCCAACTGTCTGCTTCACTATCATTAGAACATGCATTTACAATGGAGAAAGTATGTCATCTGCATCAGAAAGTAATGATTTTAAAAATCAGTTAATCCACAGATCAATAAGCACTCATTATGTACCAATATATGTGAAGTACTACCATAAACACTGGAGATACAAAGACATAAGTGGACCTAAGGAATTTATGTTAGAATGGAGGAGATAGCATGTATATATATTCAAGAATATAGAAAAATATGTGCAAAATGAATACAGGATAATTTGGGGAAGAAAGGCCTACCAGCTAAAGGAATCAGGAGAGGCTTCATGTGGAAGGTGGTATTTCAGCTGAGTTTTGAAGAAACTAGCAATTTCAAAAGGCCAAGATGAGGAAAGAGAATATTTAGTTATGGGAAAGAGGCAGTGCAAAAACCTTTTTATTAACACATGGACTGTTGTATGTGACAAACAGCAAGTACAACATTATATCTGGACTATACAGTTATATGAAGAGAAGTAATGTACAAGAAAAACCAAAAAGAAAAGGAGGTTTCAGGTTGTGAAGAACACTAAATGCCAGACAGAGAAGTTTAAATTTAATCCTAGAGGTAATAGGGAATCACTGGATTTATTGAGCAGAATGATAATATTTTCAGGCCTGTGCTTTAGGGAAATTATCTTGATACTTATAAGGTGGATTAAGGAGAGGTTTGAGACAGAGTGATCAAATAGGAAGATATTATTTTTTAAGATTTAAATAACTTTTTTTTTCCTAGTGAATGAAAATCAGTTTTTCCTTGTTTTCCACTGGAAAGAAAATCCTCATAGCAGATATTCAGAGTCAAGCACAACAAATTCTGTGTGAGTCATAGCTAAAAAAATGGTCTCCTGAACTCTGAGAACTGTATGTGAATGGAAGTTTCATTGGTAACCACCATTAACTAGTTAATTAACCACCATTAACTAACTATTAGTCTAAGGTACAATTAGCACCTGGATTTTGGAAGAGGAGGAAGAGAAGGGAAAGAGTAGGAAGAAGAAGCAACATGTACTTAAAAAATACCTAATTGGAAAACCCAACAATGAGATGGAAGTTATATTTGTCACATGAAAGAATACTAACATTTTAGTGTAAGTATTGGGAGAAGAATGAAATAGGTACTATAAAATATTTGTGACAGTTTGTGAAATATAATGTAAAGAATGGGGTCTCTAACCTCTCTTGAAGGTCCTTTCTTGTCTTGGACTCATCCAAACATTTGGAGAAGCTATTTTACTTTTCCAATTTTTCAATAATACACAGCTCCAGGGACTATGAGTGACAGAAATCACCAATCAATTTTTTTTAAAACTGTCATCAACAACAGCCTAAATAAAAATTATGATAATACAAAGTGCATCTGGACAGTGCTGCATCTCTCCTATGGCATTCATTCAGAACTGTCAAATTATTCTGTGTGCTGATGATTCATATCCCATCATTTTTTTAGCTGAATATTGCAGCATCTCCTATTTATACTTTGGCAACAGTGTTACATTGCTTTTTAAAAATCTTTTAAAAGCATCATGGACTTTCTTTGCATTTTGACAAAGCATCTTGCCAATAATAAATGAAATAATCAGAGGACAGCTGTAAATATAAATATCAATAGTCCAATATCTGTGCAGCAAAGAAATAGATGCAGCCTAGTGAAGGAAGGTTGCTTTTGTTTTTATTTTTAAAGAGGAAGACCTAGAGAGATAAGTTTTGTTATTTAAGGACTGAGGAATTGATGTGATGAGATGTTAGATTGGAATCAAAAGATTTGAGTTTTATTCCTGAGTTTGCCACTTAATTTTTTGTGATGTTGAGTTTATCATTTAGATCTCAGGACTTCAGTTTTCTTGTGTGTAAATTGAGAATGTTGATCTGGATGATTTTAAAATTTCTTCACAGTTGTAAATGTTTATGATTTTTTACTTCTTTTAAGTTAAAGTGTGATTATTCTGAAAATCACAGGTGATGAACAGCAATAAGATCTTTGTCAACTAATAGTTTTACATTTGAGAATGGAATTTAGAAAGTAATGTTATTGATCTGCCTTCAGTTTTATTTGTTTGGGGCAAAATAGGGGATGATTTTTATATCTATGATTTTTCTCCCTTCTTTCTATTTACTGAATTTCCCTTTACCCTTAATTTTATATGTTCCAAGAAATGGTTGTCACTTTACTTTAAGAAACATTGATAAGCTGGAATGTTTAGAAAGGAAAGGCACCAACATGGTGAAGACTCTGAAAATAATATCATTTGATGAACAGAATTTTATATGTTCTTCATAGAAAAGTGATATAATAACCTTATATATTTGAACATATGTCTTGGAGAAGAGAAAATAGAGATATATTGTTCATTTCTGAAGTAAAAAAGCCAACCAAATGAGTTACATAGGGAACATATATTTCAGTTGTATATAATGAATAACTTTATAATCTGATCCTTCCAACTATGGAACAGTCTGTATCTCAAAATGTTGTTATCCATTTCTAAATGTGTTTAGGCAGAGGCTGAACTTTTAAAGGATATTAAAGAATGAACTCCTGCTTTGGATAGAAGGTTAAACTAGATAACTTTTTGGAGTTCCTTTCAACTCTCCAATTCTGGCTTTTTGTTTGCTCTGTTTTTGAACCATGATCTTATTGTTTTTAGCAGCAGCTTTCTTTTATGATAAATCTTCTAAAGCCTCATTCTGAAAAAATTAATTTACCAACTAAAAATGAAGTGATTTTTTTTCTTTGTGCTGCCTCATGTTTTTTAAATGTTGAAAGTACTTAAAATATTTATTTTTATTTCCTTATGAAAAACAACTTCTTGGATTATAAAATTTTAGATGTAACACTTCCAATGCTACTGTAATTAGTTTTTTTAGCTTTTTTTTTTTTTAACAGTATTCACTATCCCATGTTGATCTGACTATATTCTGAGAAAGTATCCAATTGATGGGTGGAAAGAATTTGATTACACTGTAGGTCAAAATTGATGTGTGTTTATGTATATTTGATAACTTAAGTATAATCCAGACTTGGTGCTTATGCTCTTAACATTCTCCCTTTCCCCACTCAGTAAACCTCATCCTAAAAATAAATTAGAAAAAGGAAGGAAGAAGAGTATTTTGTGAATTTTCAGAATTCAATTTGAAAGTGATATAAGGCAGGGAGAACATGGTTAATGAATTAAAATGAGGTTTATGGTTTATTTATGTATGTGATTTTTTTCTTTTCCTGTCCTTTTGTTAATGCTTATTATTGAAAATTGACTAGTTACTACACAACTCAAGAACTTGAACATTTAAAACTTTAAATGTAATACTAATGTTGCATACTAGGTAAGCTAGAGTAAAACCCCATTATAATAGTTTATGATTACTTGAATTTGAATACATAGTAGCTCAAATCATGATGCATACAAATCCCTATACACAGCTCAATAATCTCATACAATAACAGTACTATAATTAGAGTACTAATTCTGTCCCTTAACCTAACCAAAGCAAAGTGATTCCACTGTGTAATATGATACCTCTGGATGGGCAGCTCTTTGCCTATGAATAATCTGATCTTTTTCTCCTTCTATCTTAGATTCCAGAGAGGTGACTACCACATCGATGTCTGTATTAATGACTACCTGGATGTGTTCTGCCCTCATTATGAGGACTCAGTCCCTGAAGATAAGACAGAACGCTATGTCCTATACATGGTGAACTTTGATGGCTATAACTCCTGTGATCACACCTCCAAAGGGTTCAAGAGGTGGGAATGTAATCGACCTCATTCTCCAAATGGACCACTGAAATTTTCTGAAAAATTCCAGCTCTTCACTCCCTTCTCTCTAGGATTTGAGTTCAGGCCAGGCCGGGAATATTTCTACATCTGTGAGTATATGGAGAAATTGATAAATCTCTGCTATGTTGCATAGCAGCTGCAAGAATCGAGACTAATTTTTCACCTATGCTTCATGAAATTGCAGAGGGCTTGGCTCTATGCATTACAGATGTCTCTTAGTAAATGCAGACATCAGATTCCCTAGATACATTAGCTGGGAATTGAAAGCACAAATTAGATTAAAGGTACAGCTTTCCTCCCCTCCCCCCTATGAAATCGTGTGTCAGCCTGTTCAATGAACCACTGAACCACTTTTAAATGAAAAGATGCTGCTAGGACTTTTCTGAAGCTCAGAAATGTTTTTTAAAAAACCATGGAAAAAAGAAAATAATTAAATTTACATACCATGGAGTCATTGAATTTCTTATGCAGGTGTTAGCAATATCCTTTCAATCATCTACATTTTCAGTGGAGAAAGCTAAAACTCCTGCGAATGTCAGCAGGCTTAGGATAAATAATCTCTTTGCACCAAGGAGAAAAGATAATTATTAAGAGCAGCTGTGTCTTTAAGCAGGAAAAAGTGTAAAGTACTGCAGAGTATCTTCTAAGTGAACTAGTGTGAGTGAGTTTACCCACCTGTGATTAGTAAATGACCATATATAACACGACTTAGAGCCTTTTTCAGTAAAACCTTATGCTAATAAAGCATCCTCCAAATTATCTTCCCTTTTCTCCTATCATTTGCAACAAAAAACTTCTGTAATCCTTTTCATGTAACTTTCTGACAAATATCTAGTTTGTCATGTATCTTAGGCTGTCCTGCTTATTAAAAAAAATTAGAAAATTACAATTGGATTAAAAACAGCTTTCCCATAGCAGAGGCTATTTGTACATCAAGAAATACTATCCATCATGAATGGAGTTAAGTAAAAATATTCATTAAGCATATGATATGTGTAGAATGCTGTGCTGTATCATGAGGTAGAGGCAGTGATAAGTGGGGGTACTAGTTCTGTCCTGAAGAAAACTTACATTTTACAAAACTTACCTTTATAGAGAAATTAGACGTGCACAAATAAGTATTATACAAAATACAATTTGAATAAATGTAAGAAAGATTCAGAATGCTGAAAGAATTCAGAGAATTACTTTTGACCCAGAGATCTAAAACACCTGCACAAAAGAGGTGGCATTGTATTTGGGCACTAAAGAATTACCACAGGTAAAGGGTCTGCCATCCTGGCACAGGGAAGAGTATGGTCTTGAAGAACAAAGTAAAATGTGGTTTGGAAGAAGCATAAAATTATGTAAAATTCATTGTAAAGCTATGTCAGAATCAGTATAGACAGGGAAAGTACTCTCCAATTTTTCCTCCCTTTTTCTCTCAAAACAAATTTTATAAGAATAATTTCAGCTGTATGTGGAAAAAATGGCCCATTTGTTCATACATTGGCATGTAGTAAAAAAGGGAAATAAGTGATGAGAGTTCTATTATTTCAATATTTATTTCCAGAGGTTGTTATAAGAATACAGCTTGATGATGTCTTACATTCTATAAGTAAATTTAAAAAAACAAACTAATAACAAGGATTCTTAAAAATACAGCATGGCTCCAATTTGACACTTTTGTGAACATTTTACTTGGAATCAAATTGGAACAAATGAGAGAAAAAGAACAATAACAAGAAAAATAGAACTGGGAATATTCCAGAATAGGCAGATAATTCCATTCACTTCTTAACAGCAGAAAAAAAAAAAAAGTATAAATGGTAGTTTTGGGCAGAGTTGGAAATGTTTTAATTGGATTCTCAGATAAGCAAACAGCAACAAAAACAGAAAGCCAACATAACATGTGGAACCCTGGTATTAGAAATGTATATATGATCTATAGTTGATAGCATGATTATTAGGGAAAAATACATTATACATTGAGTTTTATAAGCAAGATATTATTATTTAAATATACCCATCGTGCTTATGACTGGTTTTCCTCATTTTCAGTTAAATTCAATATTTCACTAAAAATCATTATGTGTCTTCTATAACATTCATTTAACAGAGCCATTTAACTGTCAAGAGCTCCCATCAAAATAATTATTCCAAAATGTTTTAAAATATCAAGAGTTTTATGCTGTTCAGATGAGTTTTGCTGGAATTACTTTTTTTTAAGTGAAAGTAAAATAGCCCAAAATTAGCAATAAGGAGGTGTTCATTTATAAGGCTTATGTTGGCCTGATATTTAGTAAAATTAAATTTTCAACCATGTTTTCTAATCATGAAAGATTTCTTTTATGTATTTTAGTTGCTAAAATATTTTTTATGCTTTTTCTTTCAGGCTGCTGATAGCAGCAATAATAGTCAAATGTAGAGGTCCCAGGGAAGCAAAGTACATTGTACTCACAATTAAACCTGAAAAATTCTCAGAGGAGAATTGTGCTTCATAGAAGTATTTTCTCTTTTCCAATAATATGCTAAATGAACAAAATTTGTAATTTTTTTTACCCATTCCTTAAATTTATCAACATACTCAGATTGTGAAGATTTCAGAAATAAACATTAATCCTACCTGTCAGTTTGATGAAACATTCATTACTTAGATAGGAATTACTTTTCATTTCCTTGTTGGTCTTTATACTTCATTGGATATGTTTTTTTCTCTCTAAAGAAAATAAAAACTATTCTTCAGGATCTAATGTTAGTGATATTGAAGAAGATATTTTTCATGGTGTCTGCAAAGTTGAAAAAAATAAGAATAAGCTAATTTGAATTGGTGGAAAAGGTAGTTTTATACAGCTGCACTCACCTAATTTCGATTGCCCATCCTTTGGTTAAATCAGAGACAATATGGATTTCTTCTTTACCACTACATAATATTTGTTTCTTTCCTGATTCTTGTCATCTTTTTAGAATTAAGGAAATGAAGTGACCTGAAGCCTTTAATATTACATTTTCCAAATTGCTCAAAATAGAGAGATTTCATTTCCTTTCCTAGCACCAGGCCCTTCCTGCCATCTGTCTTGTAGAAACCCCAGGATACTATGAATCCTAGAACTATGGTGACAATTATTTTATCCTTTCTTCAATAGTTCTATATTAAATAATTGTGTTGTGACATGTTTACTAAATCATCAGTCATGTCTGAGCTATTCTTTGTCAATCTGACAAATGTGATTATTTTCCATTAGAATAATTTTGGGGTTCCTAACTTTTTTGTGACATGGGTCTCTTTGACAGTCTGAAGGTCTTGGACCAATGATCAGAATAATGTTTTCAAGCAAATAATGTCTCTGGATTACAAGGGGAAACAATTATACTGAAAGACAATTATCAAAATATTAGAGGAAAAAGAATTTACAAACCTCAGATTAAAAATTCCTTTGTTAGATATTAATGGTATTTATACTTAACTCATTTGGAGAATTATAAAACTGACAAGGGACAAAAAACTAGAACAGTAGAATAGTCCCAGATTGTGGAAGGCCTTTGAATAACTATGTAAAAAATTCTGAATATCATTTGGAATAGAAAGCTATTGAAGGGTTTGAACAGAGATAACATTGCCTACACATAAGGAAAATATGTATGTAAGGTAAGGTACACAGCTGGTCATTAAACTATAAGCCTTGAGTTCAGAATATGTTTAATTTTGGTAATTAATTTCTAATTGTTTATATCTAATTAATATCTCTTTAATTAATATCTAATTAATCTCTAGTACCTAATACAGTGACTGGCTCACTTAATGAGTCCTTTGAATTAAAGTGATTATGTATGAGAGATGGAGAAGAAGAAAAATTCAAAAATGGCGCAGAGTTTCTAGAGGTGGTACTACCGATAAAAGGGATAGCTCCTTGAAAGCTCCATGATAGAGTCATGACATGAGCATCTGATCTAGAGTCAGGAAACCCTGAGTACAAATCTAGCCTCAAACACTGTGTCATTCTGGGCAAGTCATCCTGTTTGCTTCAGTTTTCTCATCTGTAAATAAGCTGGAGAAGGAATGGAAATTTACTTTAGCCAAGAAAGCCCCAAATGGGGCTAGGAAGAGTCAAAAATGGTAAAAAAAAAAAAAAAAAAAAAAAAAAAAAATTGAACAACAAGCCTTGATAGAAAAAGTGAAGTCACAAAGATGAACAAATTTGGGCAGTTAAGTGGCAAAGTAATGAGTCTTGGAGTCAGGAAGACCTGAGTTCAAAGATAGCCTCAGATACTTTTCTAGCTATGTGACCTTGGGCAATTCACTTAACCTTAGTTTGCCTTAGTCACCTCATCTGTAAAATGGTTTTAATAATAGCATCTACCTCCCAAAGTTGCTGTGAGGATATTATGAGATAATAATTGTAAAGCACTTAGCACAGCTCCTGGCACATAGGATATGTTATATAAATGTTAGCTATCATTATTTACAGTAGAAATGTTAGGGTTGCTATTTTTGACATATTAAATTTGAGGCACTGTTGTTAAATCGGGGAGAAAACATCCTTTGGACAGGTGGAGATATGAATCTCAGACTTAGGGAAGCAGCTAAGGCATATGGACCTATTTCATTAATTTAGTGGTGTTTGCAAAGGCGTACACATATATTCATACACACATCTTACATGTAGTGAAAAATAGCATTGTCTGATACTCAAAAGATCTGACTAGCAATGTTACCTTTCCTCATCTGTAAAATTAAGATGATAAAACCTGCCTTTATAGTTCTTTTCTGAGAATCAAATGAGAAAATCTTTTCTTTAAAAATTGTAAATTTACTATATAAGTAAGTTATAGTTTTATTATTCTAATTAAATGACCCCCCAAAATGATAAGGCAAAGTAATAAGGCAGATAATGTAGATAAACTTTCTCAGAATCTTATGGGGAGCATTTCCATATTAGTGTGAAAACAGCTAAAAGGCAGTGAATTTTAATAGCCTTTCTATTTTAAAAATATTATTGAGGCTAGAGGTAACTAGAAAGAATTAACAAATTGATAACTACAGTCAGAAAATTCTGTCAAACTTTATTCTCTCATCAATATTAGGTCAAATTTTGCTGAAGAAACAATTAAATATAAGCCAATATTGCTAATTTCCCCCCAAAAAATTCATGTTTAATATATTTGTTCTATGCCTTCTCAGAATGATAATTTAGGTTTAGATTATTCTATTAATTTATATTTGTTTATAGGTTGAGAGAACCATTTTTGTATGATGACTTTTCTGTGGTGATTATTGATTATACTATATATAGGCTAAATGAGGCATGCTTTAAAATACAGATAACCATAAAGGAATGGGCTCTTTGGGAGAATATGGAAGACATGGATAAGAACAACCAAAAGAATCCTAAAACTATTATGCATCAGTCACTCCTTTTAGTTCTTGATTCTCTTTCAGGATCACTTTGGTTGAGAGCTAGATGTTCTTGAAAGTTGTTAGTAAACTTACCAGTCTTTTCAGTCACCGGGCTAAAATATTTTACTCATTCAAATTCTAGTCAACTTTTTAAAAATTATCACTGTAAAAGTCATACCTTTGAGTGAAATAATGATAGAGATACATAGCAGAAGTTTTTAATTTCTTTCAAGTGCTATGACCCTGAAAGATTCATTAGACTAAAGAATCTACAAAGTATTGAAAAAAAGACCTACAGTCCAGAAGTAAACAGAAGCGTATGTTATTCTCTATGCATTTTATTTTCCAAAGGATTGTGAAATAGAGTATGTTTCTAGGCACATATTTTTACATTAACATTTTTAGTTGATAGTTGAATGTTTCGTGTATTAATGATTTAATATTTTATTCTTGGAACCTGAGGCAACTTTATCACATAAGATACACATTTGTAAATTAAGAAAATAAATTTAAATAAGACCTATCTAAAATTATCTGTGCTATACTTTAGAAAGCTTTTGTTTGAATGGTGTGAATTATTGAAAACCCATTAAAAAGATCACAGATATCAATAGTGAAGATCTCAGAAGATGCTAGAGGATTCTTAGCTTTCTTTTCTTTCCCCAAATCAATTCATAAGCATTTATTAAATACTTGCTGTGCTATGTGCCAAACACTATGCTACTCACTGGGGATACAAAGATAAAATGAAGCTTCTCTCTCCTCACGGAGTTTACATTCTAAAAAAGAGTTGTATTCTAAAGCAGAGGTTAATAATCTATAACTTACCAAAATTTGGCCCACTCTCTGTTTTTATATGATTGAGCTAAGAATGATTTTTACATTTTGTTCATTTAGAAATTTTTTTCATTAAAAAAATGTAGAACCTTCTTATCTCATGGGCCTCACAAAATAGGGGGCAGGTGGGATTTGGCTGGTGGACCATTGTTTGCTAACCCCCTGTTCTAAAGTATCCTTTGTTAGTTGCTTGAAATCTGGAAATGATTTCTCATTGGAACATTGGTATAAATCATGATTAGGTTCAAAGGCTAACCCACAAAAACTTATTTCACCTATAATAAATTAGCTGAAATAGTACCAATTATAATTCTTGTAGTTAATCCAGACAGAAAAACAATAAAATTGAACAATTAGAAAAAATTCTTAAGTGCTGGTATTTGAAGAAAAGCAGGCTTAATTAGAACCTTTCAGTCTTTTAGTGCATTCTGCATTAATAATGGAACTCCAGTGTTAGCTGCTGCTGCCTGGTAAGTAGTAGTAGCAAACCTTGTGCTGATCTCAGTATGTCATCTCCATCCTTGGGGGCAGTGTGCCTTTTGTTTCCATATTAGAAAGTGGGAAAAAACCTGATTCTCTGCCAGTGGAAGTGAGCCAACTTGGCTAATAACAATAGGATGATTTCCTAGCTTCATTGATGGACCTATGAGGAATAATTCTCTAGATTTAATACCTCTCATATTTGAAATGAGTATATGCTCTAGTTTTTCATTCAGTCCTATTTATATAAGTATACCATGTTTTATCATCCAGCAAACGAAGTTGAAGCAACAAGAAACGAGCAGTAGTAGTGGCAATTGCCACCAATCTCCATTCCTATTCAATCTCATTAGTTATATAAATTGGTATTTAAAAGTTTGATATTTTGTAAATTAGAATCACATCATTCTGCCTCTTTTTCTTCATGATCATATTTGGAATAGTCAGGGAAGGTATGTTTTTATATAGCTATCAGTTGCCTTGGGCATCTAAAATGGAAAGGTTTTTCTTCCCATTTCATATTGTTTACTTTTTTAAAAAGCCAACAACTATGTAATAAATACTGTACATTGTTTTCAAAACTATCTAGCTTTTCAGTGATTCCTTCTAAGTTTTCCATTGTTCTCAGCTACCCATTGTTTTCCCCATCCCATTCTAGAGAAGGCTAGAATTAAACACAAATATATGTAAGTACATAAATATACACATATATGTATAATGTTTATGCCAATGTATGTACATAGACCCCCATTAATATACATATACACATATGCACATATTTGTAAAACTATACTGTAAATACTTCCACATATGAACATTGTTTAAGATATTGACCAATCCCCAATTTTTGCCAGATTTTTCTAGCTTTCTCAACAGTTTTGACCAAATAATGAATCCTTATTCCAAAACTTAAATTTTTACTTTTGTCTGACACAAGTTTACTATACTTCTTTATTATTGTGTATTGTACAGTCATTTTTTTCTACTGTCCTTTCTTTCTGTTTCTCAGCCAGTAATAGATAGTTTTGATATTTACTGCCTTATAATTGAGTTTGAAATCTGATACTGCTGAACCTCCTTTTACATTTTTTACATTAATTTCTTTGAAATTTTTGACATGATTTTCTTCCAAATGAATCTTATTATTTTTTTCTAACTCAATAAACTACTTTTTTTCATAATTTAATTAGTAGCTTTGAATAAATACATTAGCTAGGTAAAATTGTCATTTTTATTATTTTATCATATTTTCTTTGCTTGTCCAAAACAATTAATATTTCCCCAATTATTATGATGACTTTATTTGTATAAAGCGTTTTGTTTTTTTTTAATTAGATTCATGTAGTTCCTGAGTCTCTTTTGGCAAGTATACTCTCAGGTATTTATATTGCCTGGAGTTATTTTAAATGAGATATTTCTTGCTACTTCTTGTAGAATTTTGTTGGTGATATGTAAAAATGCTGATGATTTATGTGGGCTTCTATTACATTTTATTCTATTAAAATTATTATTTGTTTTAACTAATTTTTGTTGAATCTTTAGGATTTTTAAATACATCATCTTCAAAAATAGAGTTTTTGCCTCTTTTACTATTTTGATTCCCTTAATTTCTTTTTTGCCTCCTTACTGATATTGCTAGAATTTTTAAAAACAATATTGAATAATATTGGTGATAATTTCCCTATTTATCTTTTAATTAAATATCTTTTAGCTTTAATTTTGCCTGAGATCATTATTTATCTCCTTGCTTTTTTTAACCTCAGCTGAAGTATCAAAAATTGTATCCTAGCTCTTTATTTTAAACTGTGTATATTTCTGACTTTTAGCATTTTTTTATAAACCAGCATATTATTGGATTCTGATTTTTAATCTATTACACAATCCTTTTTTTTTTATTTTATGGGTAAATACATCCCGTTCCCATTCAAGATTATATTTACAGGTAGTATAATTCCCTCTATTCTATTTTTCCTCATTTGTTTATCTTTCTTGGTCTTTTTTCCTGTCCCTTCTTATACTTTTAATTTGCTTCTAATCACTACCTTGCTCTTCTATTACTTAATTTACCTACCTCTCTTAAGAATCCCTCTCTTACCCTCTCTTCAGCCTCCATTTTATTGTTCCCACCCTTCCATAAGTCCTTCTCTTTTCCTCTCCTTCACCCTCCTAATTTTTAACCTATACTCTCTTCTAAAAATCCTTTCCTTATCATACCCCTTTCTTTTTTTCTTTATAAAATTTGAAAACTTTTATGTTTTTCAAGATGTGTGTTTTTCTCTCTTTAACTCTTTAACTTTACCTGATTAAAGTAAGGTTCCAGCACTCCCAGCCCTTCACCCTCACTTGCTTCTTCCATATCTGTTCTGCTTTTTCTCATTTGAATGAGATAATGGGTCCTTTTGTACCTCTCCCTATATATTTATAGTCAACTCATCATCAGCTCTGTGCAAGCCTTTCTTTTGAACTAACCAAGTAAAGATGACAGTCATAAAAGTATTGATAATATTTTCACATACAAAAAATAGTTTGACTTTATTAATTCCCTTATAATTGGTCTTTAATGTTTATTTTATGTATCTCTCAAATCTTTTGATAAAAATTTTTATTGAGTTCTGATCATTTTGTTAAAAATACCTGAAAATCAGTTTATTAAATGTTCATTTTTCATGTTGTTTAGGGTTATTTCACTTTTTCTGAATAAGTTTGGACACAACCCCAGCTCTTTTGCCCTTCAAAATATTTTATCCCAAGACCTAAGGTCTTTTAATGCAGAAGTGCTAGATCTTATATGATCCTGACTGTAGCTTTGAGTAATTAATTTTTTTCTTATTGTTTCTTGTAATATTTTCTTCTTAACTTGAGAACTTTGAAATTGACTATGAAATTCCTGTGATTTTTTTTTTTATCCTAGGAGCTCCTTAAGGTGGTAATCAATTTTTTTTTTTTCATTTTTACTTTGTTCTCTTATTCTGAAACTTCAGGTCAATTTTCCTTAATATTTTCTTGTAATGTATCAGGACTCTTTTTTTCAGTCATAACTTTTAGATAGTCCAACAGCTTTGATATTGTGAAGCATCTAATAAGATGCTTTACATTCTCTTCTGTTTTTCATTCTTTTGATTTTGTTTTATTATTTCTTGCTATTTTATAACATTGTTAGCTTCCTTTGCCTTATTCTAATTCTCAAGGAGTTGTGCTCTTGTTAAGTTTTTGGATCTTTTTGTCCAATTGGTTGACTGTCTTTCCTAATTTTCTTGGATTGTTCTTATTTTTTTTCCTAATTTTCTCCCAAACTGTATCAAATAAGATAACGAGATAATAATTGTTAGCACATAGTATGTGCTACATAAATATTAGGGACGCTGGCTGATGATCATCTTGTCTGAGATCTTCTTCAAAAGAAATTTTGCCATTCAGTGTTCCCAGTGATTGTTGTTATTGTTGTTATTATTTGTCCTTCATTCTGGAAAATGACCATGAAATTAAGGAGATAATGGCATGACATGCAAATGAATTGAATTTTGAATGAAGGTTATACAAAGTCACATTTCTTTTTTCATTTTCTCTCCTGTTAATATTTTGGTCCAATGGAAAAATATAGATCTGGATAACTGAAGATGACCCTGGATGCAGTTGGAGATCTATCCCTATAAAACTATATTTGGGAAAGAAGATCAGGAATATGACTTACGATTGTATTATCCCTAATATTTTCTAATGAAGAAAGTGTGTTTATATTTAATATTTCTGTCAAAGAATGCAGACTTTAGATCTTGGCTTATTCAAATTTCAGCAATATAGATCAGTAGACTAAAGAAAGAAAAAAATATGCTCTTATGTTAAGGGACTCATATGATTTCTAAGAACTTAATCACATACCTTGGAAAAAGATCAACTAAAATTTTATTTGCTGGTTTTGTAGCTATTGTGGCACAAGCTATAAACAAAAGTATTTAAAACTACCCTAGAAATATTCAAAATAAAGTTAGTCTACCAATATTTTAAGTTAAAACACCCCATATAACTTTCTTTCCAGTGAATCACACATTCTATAAGCCAGCTAAAATACAAATTTGTTTAAGAATTATTGGTAGATTGCTCCCATAATATTTCCTCCAATTCAATCCCCAACTAACCCTTTATTAGAAATGTGATTGACTTTTTTCTTACAAAGAAAGCATATAGAATGTTTTCCTTCTGAAAATATTACATGCAATTTCCAATTTAGGCAGTGACAATTGCTCCCTAGAAACATGTGTGTTGCTGTACAGGTAGGAAAGGGAGAACCTACACTACCCACTATACCTCTTACTCTATACAATTTGTAATGATTTACTTTATGAAATGAATGAAGTTTGTTTTTAATGGGCCTTTAAAATCAACATTAAGAAAATACCTTCCCCTCCCCCCCCCCTTCTCTAGTATCTTAAATGGAAATAACATGCAAAAAAATTAAATCATTAAGTACATACTCATACCTTCTTAGGGATATAGATTGTAAAAATCAGTTGTTTGGGAAATAAAAATAAGTATACTATTAATTTCTTAACATTTCTTGAGTACCTCCTTGAAAATTTGATGATAGAAATTTATACATCTCTTAAAAGAGAAAGTTTAAATGAATTTGAGACAATAGTTGAAATTTCTGAGTTGTAGACTTACTTTTTAGATTTTATTTACAGACTTTAAATTTTTTTATTTTACAAAGAGAGAGATATCCATAGAATGAATCAGTTTTCATACTTCTATGATTATCTAATGATCATGCTGGCTTTTTTTTTTAATGGTAGAAAATAGAAGTTATGTTGTATTTCTAAATTACAAAGGTTTCAGTCAAATCTAGAAAAAGATACTTTTTAAATTTAAATATTGAATTTACAGTACTGATTCTGTTTCTAATCATCACAAGTCATACTGGAGGGAAATATGAATGGAGTTTGTAAGAGCTATTAAATAAAGGTTAAATAATAAAGAACATTATAAGGAGGTATTCAGGGAGGTGACTACATTTCTCTATACTCATTAACATAATTGTACTTTTCTTTTAGGGAAAGAGTTGTTTATTACCAGGTGCCTCATTAACCTTTGTTCAAGATCTGATCAGCATAAACCCCACACCACAGTTGCTTTGACAGCAGTGGGCTTAGATCTATTCCATCAAGGGGAATGTTGCATTTGATGGTTGGTTCGACAAATTCACTAGAGAAAGCCTGAGTAAGATCAAAATGACAGAAAAAGGGTTGCTAAAACATAGGGTATTTAGGAGAATTTTTATTATTTTTACATTTCATGGTAATAATATTTGGAGAAGCAAGGTGAATTTTAAAGGTGTAAATTCATGCTTAGCTAAGAGAATAAGATTAAAGGCCTTGCTTCTCTTAAAAAGAATGAAAGGAATTAAATGCCAGACCTGTTTAGAAAAGAAAGCTTAGAACAAACATAACTGCCTAATAGAATGTGACATTGGTAGTGTTCAGAAAGTTCTCAAAGGGGAGTACTAAAAGCTGTTGAATAATTGGGACTTGGTAGAAATTCAGGATATCACTTCTAAGAAACTATAGAATAAAGTCTTATTCGTTCCTATTGACTGACTTTTCAGTGTTATTCAGATAAATTGAAAGAAAAGAATCTTGATATTTTAAAATTACTTTCCAGAAGTCAGTTGTCAAGATATTGATAGGGTAAATATAAATTCCTGAATAGAGATCCATGAAATACTAATGTAGTCCTTAGAGGAAAGCACACAATCCAGCTTCTTTTCCTTATTTTTCCCTATTGAAACTGAAAACTAAAAGAAACATATTTGGGTATTTTACCTTTGTTTCTTCACAAATATCAAGAATATCCCCATTTCTCGGAGAAATTTTGTATATGATAAGTAATTTCACAATGAAAGAATAACTTAGACATATAAAAGATGTAATATTGAAGTAATTTCATTTCTGAATTAACTGAAAACAATTTAATGAGCTACCATATTGCATGTATGCTCTGCATATCATAGAGCAGATGTCAGGAAAAATGGAAATAACATTCTAGTGACACTTGAAATTACAGTGTTTATATTTATTGACTTCATGTTATCAATATGATATTCCAGTATTTTCCAAAGTAACTTATTAAAGGAACTCAACTTCCAGTTGATGATGTCCAAGTATTGTAAATTAATTACACTCCAGACAAAAATGAAATATTCAGATATTTTGATTAAGGAAAAAAAACACAATTTAGAATTATATGCAGCTAAAATTTTTGCATTATCTACAATATAAAGCTAGAGATAATTCTGAGCCTCATACCTTCTAGTCTTTCATGAGAAAAAATATTATTACTTGAAGTTGATCCATTTATTCAGTCTTTCTCTGTTTTAGCAGAATGACCATTTAATTCTTGGTTAAGGTTTATATTATATTTATTGAGTGAATATGTAACCAACCAATTAGTCCAATTGATGTTATTTTGCCTATGAAAAAGCTCAGGTAACTTTGTTAATTGATTTCACACAAACATGGAATTGAGCGAAACAATGTTATCAGTGGCAGTTATTTAAAAAACAACTTTGGTTCAGATCTCCAAGATCAGTTCCTGCTGGATACCAAGTTCAAGTAGTCATTGTCTTTAATAGAGTGGGGCTAGAATTTTTATAGAGTTGTTGAAGATTTATATTATCTACTGAGTTTTTCTTTTTAAATGATGAAACATAAATTACACAGAATGAGACTTTTCACAGTGAACATTGTATAGACATTTATATTCCTATTTTCTTGACTTGCTAATAAACACTTACCAACCTATATGCATGCATGCATGCATACATACATACACTGCACCTCTATCCTTTTGGGAAAAAATTCTCAAATTTTGAAATGTCTTGCGTCTTACCCAGGAAGTTTATACTGATTGTGAAGTTCAGATTTTTTAAAAATTTATTTTAAGATGTGTACACCAAATAAGGCATTATAATCCATTATTGTAGCTCACAATATTTTTTGAACTAGCTATATCCCTGTGCACATGCCCTCACTTCAGTTTGGTAAGTGAAATACTAAGAATGTTGTTAATGGACATCCTTTCCACCAGATGTTTCATGGATGATTTTGACAGGTCTGGTGAAAAGTGGAACTTTAATGATACTGTATCTAAATTTGGCTATGGAATTCAAAGCTCCACAAAACATAATGAACTCCATTGAAAACAGAGAGTTTGTATTGCTTTGCCTCATGGAATATTGTACAAACAAATATAATTTTGTGAAAACATCATTAAAACATTAAAAATAACACTTCTACAAAATAGTCTTAACATTTCTAGCCCCACTCCGTCTATTAAAGACGATCACTACTTGAGCTTGCCATCTCCCAGGAATTGATCTTGTAGATCAGAACCAAAGTTTTTTCTTAGGTAATTGCCTCTGATAACATTGTTTTGCTCAATTTCATGTTTGCTTGAAATCAATTAACAAAATTATCCAAGCTTTTTTTCAGATTGTAAAATAACATCAATAGACATTTCTTAAGCACCTCTTATATGTCTAGGATAGTCACTCTGCTAAGCACTGAATTTAAAAAGAAAGCTACTCTTGGTTATGAGCTTAGGAGGAGGAAGGATGTTGGTACTGTCTAAAGTAACTGGGAGTTGGAAAGAGGGGAGAGTTTAGAAAGGAAGATAATGAGTTAACTTTGGGATACCCAATTTGAGATATTAAATAGGCAACTGAAGCTATGAGACTGGAGGTCAGTGAAAAGGTTGGGACTGAAGAAATGGATTTGAGAATCAGTATAGGGACAATATATAGCTAAGAAGCACCATAAATAAGAGTGTTGGGCCTGGATTCAATGAGTTGGAGAAGTAAATGATAAACAACTCTATAATCTGTTAAGAAAACCTCAAATGGATTCATGAAGAATCGGACATGATTGAAACAAATGAACCACATCAATAGATGATACATGAGAGCTGATAAGATGAGATCACCAAGTGTAGAAGTATAGAAAAGGAATAAAAAGTCCAAGTCCTGTGGGACACCCAGAGTTAGTGGTCATGACTTATATAAGCTCCAATAAAAGAGGCTGAAGAGTGTTCAGATGGGTAGGAGAACAGGGAGAGATTAGCATTACTAAATCTAGAGAGGAGAGAATATTAAGAAGAGGAGAATGATTGACAGTGTCAGAGGCTGCAGAGGTTAGAGATGAGAATTGAAAAAAAGGCTATTGGATATATGAGTTGAAAGATGATTACTAACTTTGGAAAAAGCAGCTTTGTTTGAATGACGAAAGTAAGAAATTGGTCTTCAGGGAATTCAGAAGAGAGTAAAAGGAAAAGAAATAGAGGCACCTATTTTTGACAGATTTCTAAAGAATTTAAGCCAAAAAAAGATAGGAGATAATAGCAAGGATGGATGGATCAAGTTGGTATGAAAAATCTATACCATAGAACACAATTGTTATATCTTGAAAGAAATGAGATTTTATTACTCTAGAATGTATATAACAACTCTAACAACTTAGAATTTCTAAGAGAGTCTGAATATTTCCTTCTGGGCCTATTTTTGTGAAGAGATATATTTTATTCATAATTTGCAATATCTTTTTGAATACAAATAATTGAGGCAAAGAAAAAATAAGAGGTAGAAAAAAGTCTAATCTAACTGGAACATAAAGAATAGGAAAGAGAGTTCTATGTGATAAAGCTCTGAATAAAGAATTGCTACCAAATTGTATAGTTGCTGAAGTACCAGATTTTGGAGTTTCAACTTCATTTCCTAGGCTGATGTTTGAGTCAAGGAATTATAAAATCAGATACATGCATTAGGAAGATTATTTTGATATATATTAATGGTGGATTGATGAGCAGATACACTAGAGGTAAAGACATTGCTCTGGCCAATAGAGTTAAAAGGTAAAGGTAAGGAAATTGAAACTTAAGATATTAAGAAATTTGCCTATATTTAGATGCTGGTGGAGTTGGCACTAACATTTGAACCCATTTTTCCAGACTAACTTCACAAGTTTTGTACTTCCTTTCACAAACCATCTACCTCACAGAATTTTTGTGAGTATCCAATGAGTGTGTCTGTGCTTGTGTATATATTTTGTTGTTCAATGCTGTTCAACTTTTCATGAACCCATTTGGGTTTTATTTTGGCAAAAACACTGAAATGGTTTGTCATTTCCTTCTCCAGCTCATTTTACAGATGAGGAAACTGAGGCAAACAGGTTTAAGTGGCTTCATAGGGTCACAGTTAGTAAGTATCTGAAATCAGATTTGAATCTGGTACTGGGCCACTTCTGTGAGTATAAGTGTGAGTATATATATACGTATATATATATATAGACACACCGCACATATATATGTGTACACACATAAATGTATAAATATGTGTGTGTGCGTTTTGGAGCATCAGTGGAATTTATTTAGCAGGAAGGAATACAAAGAATATTTTAGGCAAAGGGAATAACAAAAAACTAAAAGTGAAAACAGGAGAAACAATGGGAAATAGGGTGTATTATGAGAGATACATCTTGGCAAGTAAATAAAGTAGAGATGCTAGCAATAAAGAAAATGGATTTAGTACAATAATGTATTCATATATTAATACAATAGTGAGATCATAGTTTCTTAAAAAGAACAAATGATAATATTTTAGTAGATGAACAAACGACTTGAGCACTTGCCAGCCAAAAATTCTCTGGTTACATGATAGATATCAAAAAAATCCATTTCCTTAAAACACATTAATCTCCTTTTAAAAAAAAAAACCATATCTAACTTCATACATATTAACTGACTTTATTTGAATATTCTACAGTTTTGACACAAGCTTTAACTTCTGTGCCAGAGCCATATACTTTTTTTTATTCTTCTTACATATGATTTAAAATAATGTGTAATGGTTACATGTTATACCAGATTATTCAATTAAATAATAAAATATCTACTTCATTTCTTAGGATTTATTACCCTGTATTAAGGGAATATCCCAAATAATTTGTAGTGGCTTTCTCTTCAAATACTTTTATATTTGTGCTGTTAATAAAAATTGACTAATTTACATGGAAGGTTAACTATCAGTGCATTTAGCATTGCTTTAACTGATAATATATGCATAGTAGTATGGGGAGAGTAATTTTTAATTATGCATTCTATATTTTCATCAATCATTAAACAAATATTTATTGAGTCCCTGCCCTGTAACACTCTATGTTGTATTTAGAATGCTAGGGAAGATTCCAAGAGGTGTGCAACACACTAAGGAGCTAAAACTTTAATTAGAAAAGGCCAAACCCTTAGTAATGAAAAGATAGCTAATACTATGTAAGGAAATATTTGATAAACTTCAAATGGAATCATGCAAATAAGTACTATAGGAGTGCAGCTTTGTGCAGAAGGTAGGAATTTAGGTTAAACCTTCCAGTAAAAAACAAAACAAAAATTACTTCCTAGAAAGTGGGAAGTTCAGGAATCTTGTCTTATCTACATGACCTAGGCCACATACCTAAAAACACTTTATTTCATTTATCTTATTTACTAAATCAAACAATTATTCAACAAGATTTTATTAAGTACCTAGTATATGTCAGGCATGGTGTTAAGCACTGGGAATCCAAAGACACAAATTAAACAGAATTGTTCTGATGTCTAAGAGTTTTTCCTAGCTCCGAGTTTTAATGATCCCATGAAGAATAATAAGATAAGTAAGAAGCAGGAAAAAGACTTGAGTCAAGAGACCAAGTGTGAACAACCTGTTTTCAAATGCTTTGATTGGCATTTTGATTGCTTCAGGGGAAGATTCATTTAAGGGAGAATGGGATATAATGTTAGAAAATCAGATTCAGAAAGACTTGAATGCCAAGGTAAGGAGCTTTGTTTTGCTTTGGCAAGCAAAAGGAAGATACTGAAGTTACATGGGGGAAGAAAACAATTAGATGAATATAATTTAAATATTATTTATGAAGTTGGAAGTGGGTAGATTGAGGACAAATCAATTGTAAGATTGTTGCAAAAATTCATAAATGATATAATAAGAAGTTAAACTAAAATGTTGGCCTTTGTGTTAGGAAGGAATAACTGGGTTCTAGAGATGTGGAACAATAGAAAGCACCTGATGACTAATTAGATTTGAGCAGACCAAGAGAAGGAGGGCTTGGAGATGTCACTGAGGTTAGATGATGGAATGACAGTTTCAACTAAAAGGAACATGTCAAGAAGTTCAGATAAAAGATTATATTATGGCTTGGTTTTAGATATGTTAAGCTTTATAAAAAAGATTCCCTATAGGATTCCCATAAATATTGAATAAAAAATAAGTTTGACATTTGTTAAGGGCACTAGTATAGCATAAACTTTTTATTGCCAGACAAATCATATTAAGTCACTAAATTAGATCTTTCTATTTGTTTTATTTAGGATACCAACTTCTACTTGCATTATCCATATTTTTAATCTATATGTCCTTGTCCAGGCAATTTCAGGCAAACCCTTTTCATGTATTCCTTTTTGTCTAATTTTGTTATATTATTTAAATAAAATATCCTTTACTCTAGTTATTGTTGATTGAGATCAACACAGGGATGAGTTATAATAAGGATCAAAGGACTGCATAAAATTTATAAACATATATTATGTTAAATGACCAAAAATTTCAGTTTAGGAGAAAGATACATATTTGAGACCATAACAAGAATGCCGAGTTGTTCCAATAATATTCTCTGCATATTGTATTAACATTTTATTTTATTTTACTTAACAGTATTTTATTTTTTTCAATTACATGAAAATATAGTTTTCAGTATTCATTTTTGTAAGATTTTGAGTTCCATATTTTTTTTTTCTTCTTCCCTCCCTTATATCTTCTTTCATCAAGATTGCAAAAAATCTTATATGGGTTATACATATACAATCATTCTAAACAGATTTCCATATCAGTCGTGTTATGAAAGAAAAATCAGGACAAAGGGGAAAAAATCACAAGAAATAAAAATACAAACAAAAAAGGTGAAAGCAGTTTTACTTTGATCTACATTAATTCTCTATAGTTCTTTCTCTGGATGCAGATGTCATTTTCCATCCCAAGTCTATTGGAACTGTCCTGGATCATTGTGTTGCCAAGAGGAACTAAGTCTATCATAGTTGATCATCACACAGTGTTGCTCTCACTGAATACAGTGTTCTGCTCACTTTATTGAACATTAGTTTATGCAAGTCTTTCTAGGCTTTTCTGAAATAATTTCTTTTAAAACAATTATATTCCATTACATTCATAAATTGTAAATTATTCTTCCATTCCCCAATTGATAGGCATATACTTAATTTCCAGTTCCTTGCCACTACAAAAAGTGCTGCTATAAATATTTTTGCACATATGGGTCTTTTCCCTCTTTTATGATATCTTTGGGATACAGACTCAGTGATACTGCCAGATCAAAGGGTATGCACAGTTTTTATAATCTTTGGATATAGTTCCAAATTGCTCTTCAGAATGGCTAGACCAATTTACAACTTTACCAACATGCATTACCTTTTTAAAGAGAGGTGCCATGATGTAGTAGTAATAATGTAAGACTTGAAGACATCGGAGATGTGGGTTCCAATTCCAACTGAGGATTAGATATATGAACTCTTTTATTTTTTTTTTTATTTTTTTTTTTATTTAATAGCCTTTAATTTACAGGATATATACATGGGTAACTTTACAGCATTAACAATTGCCAAACCTCTTGTTCCAATTTTTCACCTCTTACCCCCCCCCACCCCCTCCCCTAAATGGCAGGATGACCAGTAGATGTTAAATATATTAAAATATAACTTAGATACACAATAAGTATACATGACCAAAACGTTATTTTGCTGTACAAAAAGAATCAGACTCTGAATTATTGTACAATTAGCTTGTGAAGGAAATCAAAGATGCAGGTGTGCATAAATATAGGGACTGGGAATTCAATGTAATGGTTTTTAGTCATCTCCCAGAGTTCTTTTTCTGGGTATAGCTAGTTCAGTTCATTACTGCTCCATTAGAAATGATTTGGTTGATCTCGTTGCTGAGGATGGCCTGATCCATCAGGACTGGTCATCATCTAGTATTGTTGTTGAAGTATATAATGATCTCCTGGTCCTGCTCATTTCACTTAGCATCAGTTCGTGTAAGTCTCTCCAGGCCTTTCTGAAATCATCCTGTTGGTCATTTCTTACAGAACAGTAATATTCCATAATTTTCATATACCACAATTTATTCAGCCATTCTCCAACTGATGGACATTCATTCAGTTTCCAGTTTCTAGCCACTACAAAAAGGGCTGCCACAAACATTCGTGCACATACAGGTCCCTTTCCCTTCTTTATAATCTCTTTGGGATATAATCCCAGTAGTAACACTGCTGGATCAAAGGGTATGCACAGTTTGATAACTTTTGAGCATAGTTCCAAACTACTCTCCAAAATGGTTGGATTGCTTCACAACTCCACCAACAATGAATCAATGTCCCAGTTTTCCCACATCCCCTCCAACAATCATCATTATTTTTTCCTGTCATCTTAGCCAATCTGACAGGTGTGTAGTGGTATCTTAGAGTTGTCTTAATTTGCATTTCTCTGATTAATAATGACTTGGAGCATCTTTTCATATGACTAGAAATAGTTTCAATTTCTTCATCTGAGAATTGTCTGTTCATATCCTTTGACCATTTTTCAATTGGAGAATGGCTTGATTTTTTATAAATTAGAGTTAATTCTCTATATATTTTGGAAATGAGGGCTTTATATATGAACTCTTTTAAACTCTGCTTAGTCACCTGTAAACTGGGAATAATAATGTCTATAGTACATCATAGAAGTTTTTATGAATCTCAAAAGAGATTATGCCTGTGAAAACACTTTGTAAAAATTGTAAGGTATGGTAGAAAGGCTACTATCAAAATTAGAAGAAGAAAAAATTCAATTTTTCCAAGACCTTTTGTACTTTTTAGTTTTTTTTTTTTCCGAAAGAATTAGTGATGTCAGTTAATATGTAAATGAAATAGGGAGGTATCTAATTTAAGTAATATTTCTGTTATTTGACTTCAACAATAACATTTAAATTAGTCTACTTCTTACATTTGGGTTTAACCTGTAGTCATTTATTAAACTACATTATATCACTTCAACCTTGTCTAAGAGTTTTTGCTAGCTCCGAGTTTTAATGATCCCATGAAGAATAAGTAAGATAAGTAAGAAGCAGGAAAAAGACATTCTGAGTCAGGAGACCAAGTGTGAACAACCTGTTTTCAAATGCTTTGATTGGCATTTTGATTGCTTCAGGGGAAGATTCATTTAAGGGAGCAATGGGATATAATGCTAGAAAATCAGATTCAGAAAGACTTGAATGCCAAGGTAAGGAGCTTTGTTTTGCTCTGGCAAGCAAAAGGAAGATACTGAAGTTACATGGGGGAAGAAAACAATTAGATGAATATAATTTAAATATTATTTATGAAGTTGGAAGTGGGTAGATTGAGGACAAATCAATTGTAAGATTGTTGCAAAAATTCATAAATGATATAATAAGAAGTTAAACTAAAATGTTGGCCTTTGTGTTAGGAAGGAATAACTGGGTTCTAGAGATGTGGAACAATAGAAAACACCTAGAAAGTGCTTTAATAGATTCATTATTTAAGACACCATTCACTAGTGATTAGGGAGTCCAGAATCCTAAAATTTGACTTCTAGTTGACTCTAATTGACAGGTTATGAAATCTTATACAAAGCTCATGCCTTTTAAGATGTAAACTGGATGAATGTACAGCAATCATAGAGTTCACAGACTATTATTTTATTCATATTATTCTCTGTTCATTAATTTGCAAACATTAAGATTTAGAACGCAGTTTATTACATTGTTGGATTCTAAAAATTAAGAAGAGTAGCTGCTTTCATGGTGAATTTGGTAGTTAATTTAAATGATGCCTTTGTAGATGAAAGTTACCTTGTCAATGTCTGGCTCCAACTGGAAATAACCTTCAATCATTTACTAAATGTTTTGTTCTCATAACTGCAAAATCAATTGTAACAAAAGGATTTTGTGGAGCTTCTTTATTGTAACCCATTAAGAACTTTGAACCAGTGACAGACACTTAGAAATGCAATTGCTGTTAGTTCAATTGAGAAGTTAACTCATCCAATTGAATTTATAAGAGAATGGAGGTAAATTCATAATATGAGCATTTTGAAATCTGTATTTGTAATATAAAACTCAATAAATTGTTTTTTTAAAACAACCATTAAGAGGGAAATTAGTCACTAATAATAATTAATAGATATTTCATCAAGTTTTATTATTAAACAGATTGGCAACTTATGTGCTTTTTGGAAGGCATTTTCTCCTTCCTCCTCAACTGCCAACCAAAGCAAGAAAATTTTTTTGCATTTTACTATAAATTCCACTTCAATTGAATGTTTAAAAAAAACACCAAAACATGATTTGTTGCCACCTTGGTAAAAGGTAATGTAATTGATTCTAAAAACAAAAACAGTAATCTACAAAGAAAGCAAAAGCTGAAATTACTAGATTCCTTTTTCTTAAATGTTTTTGGCAAACAACTTTGTAGATAAAAAAACAACTATAACTATATATATATAAAATACATATTTATATACACACACACATATATATAAAGAGATGTATGTGTATGTGTGTGTGATACACACACACACACACAACAAAAGAAACTCCCATGTGTCAGCATAGCTTTTTTTTTTTCTTTATATCCAAGTTCATTTCTTTTTTTTTCCCTTCCTATGCATTTTTCCTAGGATGTTTCAATATCAAATGTATGGTCTTTATGCAGAGAATTATGATCAACCATTTAATATTCCTTATGTCTGCTGAGTGTTGTTGTAATGTGCCTATATGACTTATCATTGAATAAAAAGTGTATAGGATAGGTGAAACCTCAAAATAAAGGGAAAGATTTTAATGAATGTGACTAGCTTTTGAAAAATGACAGAGCTGTCATCATGACCTTCATATTTCCAGGGTATAAAATATATTTTCTATTCTGCTTTTTTTTGACATTTTACTGTATTTCACTCCCAAATTAAAAATATCCTATAATTTTTCTCTTACTTTTACATTTACACATGCTCAATTTTACCGTTTGCACGTGCTCATTTTTTTTTTTTAAAAGAGAAATAAATAGCTAGAAAAAGAAAAGACATGAAATAACTGAAATCACTGACTCCCTTTCCTTGTTTCCATATTTCTGCCCGTGGAATAACTATGATTATATATTTGACTTGTATATGCCACCGGACATAGAACTAGCAAACTTCAGTTGTAGTCATAGATCTGCAACTAAGTAGCAGAGTGACCTTGGGCTAAGCCTGAAGAGTGAGTTTTGAATAACAGATTTCTATCAGCCTTACTCTGTAACCTTTGGTTTCTTGTCAGCTAACAGCTGCTGGTTAAGCAAAGTTTCCTCTAAGTTCTGACCAAGCTTGAGGCATGTGTAGACCTAGATATAAGAACTGTTTGCATCTAATGAAACCACAGCCTTCCCTTTGCAAAAGTGACATCCAAGTCCCCAGCAGAGAAGGCTATTCAAGATATGCCCCAAGCCTTGTATTTTTTTTTCAACTTAACCAAGTGTGGCTGCATTTATAGTTACCATGCTTCCTCTTCTCCCACTTTAAAGGATTATATTCAGACACTCAGAAATACATTGATTACAGTAATGAAGCTTTAGAGAGATTTTATACTTTGACATATAATTGATTGAGAAATATACATAAGGATATGTCTTTGCATAAATAAACCTAAATCTATTTCCCTCCTGAAACTAATCACTAATGATTAAACAGTCATGTACTAATAGCATCTCTATGGAATTTTATGGTGTTTGAATTTTTTAAAAAGGAGTTCTTTCAAAAGAAACAAAAGAGTAATAGGGCAAATATACCTTTATGGTTGAGTCCTGCTCAACATACTAAGTGTAGTATGATTGTGATTTATAAGCTTATGCATCCTAGTGCATATATCAGTATTTATATTTTTTCCCAGTAATCCATGAGTGAAGTTGTATCAAGTAATTTTGTTTCTTTTTTCCTTTAGCATTTTAAAGGAATAATTTTTGGACATGTTAATGCCAGCAGAATTTCCAGTAGCATATATAGAAATCAGTCAGTTTGGGATACTAAAAACAAAGAATTTAACAATTTCCAAAGCAGTTTTAGCGAATCCAATTTATGTTCAGAAATACTAAGCTAGTAATAATTAGATATTAAATCTTATAATAGTCTATCACTTATAGAAGCTAACTTTTAAATTTCAAACATATTTTTGTCATCTCAAAATGATACTCATTTCATTTTCCAAAAATATCCACAGGACTCAATGTTTTGGTTCATATGTATCAATAATATTCTTGTAATGTCACTCTAAAATACCCATGTAAGGTTGACAGTTTTGAATCAGAAAAATGTAAAACATTTTAAACAGTATAGGAAAAGATCATGCTTATTCCTATACTTGATTGTTATCCCACATTAAAGTTTATTTATTTTACTCTTAAAATGCTGGTACATTGAGAAAGAACTGTTAAATACTACTACAAAGAGATATTGGTAGATGCCAACGACGTCTATTTGAAGATTTCACAATTAAGAGTTGAAATAATTGAATTGAAGTGTAATCTTTTGAAAAAATCATGGAATTGAATATACCCATTTTTTATGGTTGCATCCAAAAAGTTATGCAAGTGTATACATGGCATTTAAGACCTGATTATCTAGTTGATTTTCATTACTTGATTTTAAGTTTTCATTTAAAATTTTAATTTATTAATTTTAAATTAAACCAGGGATACTGTTACTGGAAGAATTGAAATTAAGCTAAAAGAAAAATCTCATGTCATCTTTTGTCATATTTATATTTCAAAAGAATAAACCTGGTGCAACATTCCATCTCCCTTGTTAGGGAAAAAAAAGTATTTGATTCCTGTTTTCTATTCTAATCTTTCATAGTCATTCTGAATTTCAGGGGAAAAAATCATTCATTTATTGATCACAAAGCAAGCTGAACACATAAAATGAGACTGATGTAACTACTAGATATTAAATAAACTGATTTTTTTCTAATTGAACATTTAGCTCTTTCTTTTAAAAAAGTATTTGTTAAAAAACATAACAAAAGTTCTGTTGGTCAGAGAAGATATTTTTATGAGAACACACACACATATATACATACATACATACATACATATATATATATATATTTTTTTTTTTTTTTAACTGAAAATCTCTTTTACTAGTTTGGGTCATATAACCAAACCCATCTACTTCCTTGCTGATGGGTTCTTCTAGTATGTCATAGCTCAGACCCTTGCTGTAAGGGAGAAGTAATGAACATGTCATGAATGTCAAGAGTTTTCTGGTCTCTGGCACAGCTGTGGTGCTCTCTCCCCCTGCTGTGTAGCACAGCATGCTGGCCATTTGTTGGCAAGTTCATATTTCACACTGCAGGGAATTAGAATGATGGAACAGACAGGAGAAGAGTTTTATTTGCAGTAGTCTATATATCCCTAGACTCTGATATGGCATAAAGCATCTGCTCCGTGATCTGCTTCAAGGCCAGTTCCCTTCCGCCCACAAAGGTTACGACTTCAGGCAAGCTGTGATTTCACTGGCAGGGGGAAATTTGCCTGAAGACTTGATTTAGTCAAAATCAAAGCATCTTGCCACAGAATTTCTTATTCCAATTACCTCTGGAAAGGTTACCAGACACTAAACATAGCGATATAGTGAAAGTAATAAGACAGGAGTTTCAATCCTTTCTTGTCTCAGACTGACTGTGGGATTCTGGTTAAGTCATTTATCTTTCGTGTACCAGTTAACTCCCTCAGAGTATAAATTGTGAAATGGTTGCAGATCCGACTTGCTATTTTTTAATCATGAGATTTTTATATCAATGACACCACAGGTGTGGATCCTACACAAAATAAGAAAGGAAGACTTCTTCATTTTTTCCAGCAGAAGTCAATGGGAGTTGTGTATACAGTATATTACCATGTGAAATGTCCAAAACCAATCTATTGTCCATTATTTCATGTGTCAGGGAATCCAATGATTCCTGCAGATTTTGAAGTCCTGCATCAGTCTCATCATACCTCATAATCTTAATAAATAACCAGATTCTTTGGTTTTAAATGCAATAAATTAACTTCTTAAAGTAAAAATTTTTAATTACATTAAAGTTAATTCTTAAAGAACTAAAAATAATCATTTGGGGGAAAAAAGAAAATATTATATTTTGTGTTTGTGGTTGGAGGAATTGTGTATTTTCCGTAAAGTTCTGTCTTGCTGATGCACATTGACACTTACAAGTTTAAGTCCTGGCATTTTCTTTCACTAAGGCTTGTTAGAGTCAGTCTTGTCAATAGCACATTTGACATCTTCATCATCCTACTTGACATTTTAGGGTTTGGGGTATAGGTTTTTTTTTTTTTTTTTTTTAACAAATTAGAGGATATCATTCCTTCTTCCAAAACATGTCCTTTCTCCACTCCATATTTAACTCAATTGTTGAGTATATTTACATATTTCTGAGAAGTTCTGTGGGTTAAACTATATATTCATCTTCTATAGTTCTTAGGGCACTTTGGTTTAAGAGGAAGAACTATTGCTTTTATGAAGTGCCTTTTTCTATAAAGTCAAAACCTCACAGCAGTGCACAGAAAGCCAATGGTATAAAGGAGCTAAGTGGAGTCTTTAATAGAGAGAGCTAGGTTGTAAGTGTTTTTGTTCCTACAGAGCAGATAGATTTGGCTCCATCTGTTCCATATTCATAACAAAGGAGCTCACTTACAGGAGGGCCAACTTCCCTGGAGTAGCATGGTAATGATCTTTTCACCAGAATGAAAAGATCTGAGCACTATCACTTTGGCTCTGCAGAAAGCAGTGTGCGCTGATTGCACGTCAGAACTCTATTTCTCAGTAACTCAGTCTCAGGACATAAATTCTCCCAACATATTTAGAATGAAAAAACCTGTCACTTAACCCTGAAGCACTATAGCCTCTAGGAAGTTCAAGGTCTGTGGTTCTGCAGTCAAAATAAAAGGGAGGGGTACCATACATTAGATAATATGGATGAAAGATCCCATTACGGATCCCTGAAGAGAGGATCTTCTTAAGTGAAAGACTACTCTCTAAACTTTCATGTTTTGTCTATTCAGACTCTTTTAATCTCTTTAAAACATGAGACTGACAAAATGGAAATATGAATTTCACCAAACAAGTTTTGGAATTAGCCAACTTCAAGGCCAATTTTGATTTCACAGTTTTGGGAAAGAAAAATCAGACTAGCCCAAGAAATAGTACTTTATTAATCCCATCATACAAAAGAGGAGAAAATGTTTTCCCCAAAGAAAGACTAATAAATCATCCACCATAGTAGAACAAATACAAAACTTTCAGTAATATATATTGATTTGGTAAAGCTTATATTGTAAATAGCTTGGAATATCTAAATGCTAACCTATTCATTTAGTAAGCAATTACTTGTTCCATGTGTAATAGGCGCTATGCCAGGCACATTGGCAACAAAGACATAAAGAGTCTTTAGGGAGTTTTTGTTCTGTTGGGATGGGGGCATGAAGTTGAGAATATGTATACACATCCCTAAACATAAAATATATATAAAGTAATTTCTTTTTTTTTTTTTTTAGCTTTTATGTAACACTTTAATGTTTGCAGAGTATTTTACATACATCAATGAGAAGAGTCCCATATAAATGTGAGTTCCTAAATAATATTGGTCCCACAAAATCCTTGTCCAAATGAAGTGTGTTCTACAGATGACTCCTTGTAATAGTCACCACTAACTTAGTGCCCAAAGGCCAAGAAGTGCCTGCTTGAAGACCCTCAAATAAGGGAAACCCATCACCTCTTTTGCTAAACTATTCTACTTTTGGACATCTCTAATTGTTAGGGAGTTTTTCCTGACTTCCAACTTAAATTTACCTCTTTATAACTTTAACCCATTACTTCTGCCCTCTGGAACCAAAAAAACAAATCTAATCTTTTTTTTTTTTATGATGGTATATAAAGTAATTTCTAAAATAAAAGGTTCTAGCACCTGGGGAGATTAAGATGAGTCTTATATAGCAGCTGGTACTTAAACTAAGCCTTGAAGAAAGCTAGGGATTCTGTGAGGTGGAGGGAGAAGTGAGGAAAAAAATAGTTTAGGAATATGGAATGTCATGGTATATGGGCAATAGTAAGGAAGACAGTTTGGCTGAAATGCAAAGTGTGTGAAGGAAAGGGATGGAAAGTAAGTTTGGAAAGGTTAGTTTTAATCTAATTTTGAAGGCTTAAAATGCCCCAAAGAGAAATTTGTATTTTATTCCTTAACCAATTGGGTGCCCCTGGAGTTTGAACCACAGGAGTGACATGCTTAACATAATGCATCAAAAAGAATACTAAATTTGGAACCAAGAATCTCAGTTTAAATCCTGGCCCTATGTCTATATGTGATATTGAGAGGATCACTTGTTTCTCTGATTCTCTGTTCCTCGTTTATATAGACTATGGAAGTGGAATAGGTTGATTTCGCCAGCTGCTTACAACTCTAAATCTATGAAACTATTTGGTGGAAAAATACTTATTTGTACCTAGTGCCTTCTGATTCACTTTGTTCAAGTTGCCCTTCCTGGGACCTATAATCTCTTTGGCACCTGCTTCTATTCATTTGTAACTCAGTGCTGAAGAGCCTGCACTGTCCTTACTGACTGCCAAGCAATAAGAATTTAAATATCTTTAGAATGTCCATATATTATGGACTCTATTTCCTTCTAGCTGGCACATCAATTCATGACTATTATGATTCACCTTTTTTTGTGGAATACAGGAGGGGCAGTTGTTCTTATCATCCAACCCATCTGCTATGTGTCTCTGAGCATATGTTCTACCTAAGCAAAGCATGAGCCTCAGTTTGGGATTAGGACTTTGTCTTTGTTATTTCTTGATCTTAGATAGAAAATTGTATATACTGAGATGGAACAGTTGAAGCTTTAAAGTGATTTTATGAGTTTGAGAGATGAGAAATACTTGTCCCTTTGGTCAAATTTGACAAAGTAGCATGGGGAGAAGTTCCCAACAACTATTCCAACGCTCTTGAGCAAGATGGCCACAAAAAAGGATAGACCCAAACCAGAAGACATGAACTGAGATTTATTTGGCCAAAGCAAA
The DNA here is from genome assembly GCF_902635505.1 of Sarcophilus harrisii. Taxonomy (NCBI): domain Eukaryota; kingdom Metazoa; phylum Chordata; class Mammalia; order Dasyuromorphia; family Dasyuridae; genus Sarcophilus; species Sarcophilus harrisii. The sequence continues at coordinate 204,229,187 of NC_045426.1, forward strand.
GCATCTATGTGGTGGCTCTACAAATGTGATGAAGCATAAGTATCAGCCTCCTAAGAAAATTGTAACTCTATTTACAAGCTGACTTTATAAATTCTATTTTAAGTTGTTCTTTCAATATGGATTATAAGTCTTTTGTGTCAATTAGCATTAGCTTTTATGTAAATTAGCATCCCTTTTATGTCAATTAGCATTCCTTTTATGTGTAATAAATGACCCATACATGATTTGTGTTGTACACCAAGTACCTTTCTATTCCTTTATTTGGTGAGTCCCTAGTCACTACTAAAGCTCTTACTGATTTATCTTTCTAGCACTGGAATTTGGGATGTAATAAGTTGTTGAGTGTGAGGAAAAAAATACCAGGGTCTGCCCCTTTTATTAGAGCTCATACTCCCCTATAGTTTGCATCATCCAAGGAAGATGAAATCCTCATTAAGGGTTGGAGTGGGTGCAGAAGACCATGCATATGTAGAATGAACAACATAAAGAAGATTTTTTAACTTACCTTTAACTTTTGTGACAGTCTGTTGAGAAGGTATTACTTAAAACTCATCAAAACAGTTAGCATTTTATGAGGCTGCTGATTAGACACTTTGCATGTCTTCATTCTCCATCCTGTCCTACTCAAAGCCCAGGTCATGTTATCTTACAAAGCAGGACAGGGCTTGGTTTCCTCTTTGTGTTGGTGATTATCATCTGAGATAACAAAAGATTCCTTTGTCCTCTATCAGTTCTATTCAGTGGACCTAAGATATCTGGGCTAAGTCTTGTATTTAGAAAAAAACAACATAAAATAGAAGAGGCAGTTAAAGGCCCTAGCTTAATTTCCCCTATCTGATTCCGTGGTTCACATGGAAGTAGCCATGGACTTGAGGAAAGTCCCACCCATTATCTGGAAATCTAGAGGCAAGAGAGCTTTACATGGCACATGGGAGAGTGAATCAGGCAATAGATCTTTTAAGTGATATAGCTCCCTGTCTTATGCTGCCCTAGGACATATCTATCCTATGTAGGTTATAGGGACCATTCAGGGTTTTCTGCTTTATAGCAAAACAAATCCTTTCAATGTTGAACTTCTTCTATCTGGCTAAAAGAAAAATCTAGGAAGTTGGTTATCCTTGAAACAATTCAAGTACTAAGTCACAAATATGATTGTGAATATCTTATGAATTTTGTGTTTAACCTACATCAAATATACCCATTCACATCTATACCCGTGTGTACATACACATACACACATATCAGAAAAGGCATATTGGCTAGGATGTTGGCTTTAGACTCAGGAAGATCTGAGTTCAATTTTTCTGAGTTCTTATTTCTTTTAGATAATGGCTGTGGCCCTAAAGAATTAATCTCTCAATTCTTCACGTAACTCAGTCTGTCAAGTTGTAAAGAAAATATTGTTCCACATTGTTCAAGGTAGTTTTTAATTGGGAGCTTCCCATGCCAATTAAAAGAGCTTATTTGCCCATACACACATAAACGTAGACACATGAATAATCATAGCATTATAAATTTAGCACTGGAAGGGACCTTAAGGACATCAAACCTAGCCCCTCATTTTAAAGAATAGGAAGCTAAGAAACAGGAGTTTAACTTGTCTCTTGTCACACAACTCATAAATGTCTCAGGCAGAATTTGAAAGTAGATGTTCCAGAATCCAAATGTACTGAGCCTTTGATTTTATCAGTTTAAGGAAATTCCTCAGATGGCTCAGATTGGTAATTCATCTGTAATTTATAGTTTTAGACCTTTGCCTAAGGCATTGTGATTATAAAAAGCAAGACTTGTACCTTTAAATGTATCCTAAAGTCTTTTGTAGCCTTTTCTTACACCTATAGAAATTTCAGGTATTTGAAGACATTTGCTTTATTAATGTTTTAGTTTCAAGTTGTGTTCAGAATTTATCCTCCTTTTCTTGTATATATTAGTAGTAAATTTTAATTATCTTTTTCAGAAATTACACACATTGATTAAATATACAATGAGCAAATGATTTCCATTGGGCAGTAGGGTTAACGTTTTGGGGTTTTTTTATGTGATCACTCCAAGAGAGAAAGAGTGACATCATAATTTTCATCAGGCAACAATATGAATCAATCACATCCATGCTTTGTATTAGATAATATAATGAAGATACATTTGCCTATCTTGGAAGAACTTACCTTCATTTAGATGATGCTCTTATTATTCCAAAGTTTATTAGGAAAAAAAAAAAACTCTTAGCTTCACAACAATCTTCTTAAGTAGTTTTGTTTTATTTAAGTGATGTCTTTTTTGTGTGCAAACACTCCATGCTTCTCATATATAGTTAATATAAGTTCAGTTATTCCCATTTTTATATGGAGAAACAAAGTTTGAATGACTTGTCTAGGATCAAATAAGTAATTATTGTTAGCACTAAGATGAGAGCCTGGTTTTCTCTTTTTAACTTCTAGCTTTCTGCTCATTCCAGAATGAAAATAGTAATACTGATTTAGTAATTTTTTGATGTATTTAACCAATATAAATGAGTTAAAGACATTTAAAATTTGCTATGAATTATGTGTACATAAAATGTATATAAATAGTATCAAAATATAGTGCTAAGAATACTGATCTTATAAGCAGGATGCTCTCAGAAAAACTTGGAAAGTCTTCCATGAGCTCCTGCAAAGTGAAACGTACTGTACAATATAATAGCAATGTAGGATGATCAGCTGTGAATGAGCTTGCAATACAATGATCCAAGATTCCTCTAAAGGACTCATGATGAAAAATACTATCCATACCCAGAGAAAAAACTAATTGTGTCTGGATATGAATTGAGATATGTTTTTTTTTTAAACTTCACTTTTCTTGAAGATTTTTGGAAGGTGTGGAGAAATCTATGTTTTCTTTCACAAAATTATTTTATGAAAATATTTTGCATAACTTCGCATGTGTCTTCTTAATTGCTGAGATGGGATGGGGAAGGAAGGGAAAGAATCTAAAACTCAAGTTATTACAAAATGTAAAACAATTGTTGCAAATGTAACTGAGGAAAAAATAAGAATATTAAATAAAGGAAGAATACTGATCTTAGAATCAAAAGAGTCTTAATCTAAGTACTCACGTGATACTGGACATGATCCTAGACAAGTTCTGAGCCTTAGTTTCCTTATCTGTAAAGTGATAATGATGGGTCTCATCTAATTTCTCTTCCAAGGGTTGGGGGCTGCGGGAGCAAGGAAATAACAATGTGGTATAAAGAAAAGCTGTTCTCCATTTACATGATTCTACCCATGGGTGTAGCCTTTTTGATTTTTCCAATTGATTATATTCTCTATATAATATAGCCCAGCAGGGCTATAGTGTCTAAAGGCAATTTTTAGTATTTTCATTCTAGAAATGAAATCACTAAGACTGCAAATAAGTGACCTGATCAATATGAAAAATATTAATTAAAAAAGATTCAGTAGCATCCTAGGAACCTAGCCATTCACGAACCTGAAAAGTCCTAAATGGTACTGGTTTTTAATCTGTGGAATCAAGAAAGATACTTCTTCCTGTTCTTGTCCCAAATTTTAGTTTGGATTCTAAGTTCTGGTTTCATCCTAACAGTATGAGAACCTTAATATTATATAAGTTTACTGAACAATAGAGTTTTTGGTAGTGTTAAAATATATATTTATTTTATTCAGTGGGGGTAGTATAGCCAAAAATATCTTTCACAAAGAAATTATGCAGATTGAAATGGACTCCTACAGCAGTAGAATTTGCTATCCCCGATGCCTAAATCATTCCTTATAATAGCAAATTAATTGCTTAAAGAAGGCTACATTACTCTTTCAGACTACTTGGGTAATACCATTAGTCTATTAATTTATTAATTCATTAAACAAATATGTATTACTGTGCTATATATCAAAGTTATTAATAGGAATGCTTCCTCAGGAACATAGTACTAGGGAGTAATATAGAGAAGAGGAAGAATTCATAAACTTTAACCAGTATAAACTACTGATTGGAGTATGACAACATACATTGTTCTTATGGCTATGATAAAAGCTCTGATTGACTTCACAAAAACACATTTTATGTAATAATCTAGATGTTCATGAATGAAATAGGACAAATTTTAAATAGTGGTAGACAAATAGCGAATGAATGATGTTGATATGATGATAAATAGTGCAGTCTCTGACCTCATCTCAAAGACCAGGCTTTAGCCCTCTAGCTACACTACAAAAAGACAGTACTCTTGGAAAAAAAAAGGTCTTTCCTACCAGCTCAGTTGCTTTTCAGTAGAATTTATATAGATATCTTTGTTTGTTCCTTATTCTGACAGCATGCTAACAGTGTTATAACACCTTAGAATACATACTACTTAGTAGATTTTCTATTTCATTTTTGAGAGAAAGTGTCTTGGTTTCCAAAAAACTGTGGGAGAATCCAGTTTACTGTATCAGATGAGATATGAAGGCTCTCTTCACCAGGTTTTTTCTTCAGCCAGATTTTGTAAATCACTTTTATAATAGCTGTCAGCAGAATCTACTTCCCTTGTCCTCACTTGTTCTCAATTTTGAAGCTATATCAATGTATCCTTACTTCACATCCCCAGAAGTCTCGATTGAGATTTTAATGATGTAAATCCTGATGCAGACGAAATTCTAGATAGGTAACTTGTCATGTTGTTCTTCTGGAAATAGTGATATTTTAAACCTGTAAGAGTACAAGAGTCCTTAGATACTATATAAATATCTGCAACATTCCTGTGAAATAAGCTGTGTGTGTGTGTGTGTGTGTGTGTGTGTGTGTGTGTGTGTATGTATTTAGAGAAAACCGAGGTTTAGACAGGTTAAATGATTTGCTCAAAAGCACAAAATAAAGAATTGTTCCAGGAATGAAATTCAATTTTCATTGTTTAGATGTTTGAACTACTAGACTAGATGCTTTATCAGGGACATTGGCAAAAAGAGTACAGATGATAATGATTATGAAATTATAAGAAAATATTATGAGTTGTTCTTTTTAACCTCAGAACTTCTCTATATTTTATTAATTGAGTGGCTTAAAAAATAATTTACTATCAAATTTACAACTTTCATTTCTTACTAGTTAATAGTAATATGGATGACAATAAGATTAGGACAAGCCAGTTGAGAATGACCTTGACAAAGTAAGAATTCTGCATTAAGCTATTTAGTATTCTTCTCATCAAGGGCTAAAACCAAAGACTATCTTTTATGATAAAACAGTTTATCTCCAATATTGCTTTCTTTAAAAACAAAAACCTCTTCTAGTCTGTAATAGAAAGATTGAAATAATTGTAAATTCTGTTTTTGTCATTTTACAGTTTTAAGTGGGAGAAATAGAAACATCCCCAGAGATTAAGAGAAATCATTACCTGACTATTCCTGACTGGGACAATTTCCTATAAACAAACAAATATCCAAAAACATTTTTGTTTTATACACTATTTAAGGTTTCTTCATCCAGTTTTGGTCCTCAACCATGGTTATAATGAGGGTTGCCATTAGTGAAAGATTTATTTTATTCTAGCATATTAAGATGCATGCTGATTTAAATGAAAACAATAAAAGTGTTTCTGCTTTCACTTGGGGCTTTAACACCTAATAAAAAGAGTACCTTTTGTTTTTCCAAGCTAATATAGAGCATATTTTCCAATCCTTTCACTGTTCTAAGTAAGCTCAGGCTATGGAATTTGATCTGACTTTAGTTCCTTTTATAAGCAACTAGTTAAAGTGATTGAAAGCTATGTTGGTGAAGCACAGTGGGGGGTGGAGGGAAGGTTGGAAGCCGAGCGTGGATCTAGCAATTGTATGGATTTTGCCTCAGGGTCACTCTGGCTAGGTTTGGAGAATTTTGTGACCAAAGGATGAACACACTTTTGGAAGTGATAATTTCTTCATCAAGAATACTTTACAAAATCTATTCAAGATAAGAAAGGATCATGAGCCACATTAATGGAAGGAGTCCCCATACCAGTGTAATCACAGATGCTTGAAGTGTTGAAATGTTGAAAGAATTCTCCAAAATCCAGCTTCTCAAATCTTGGCCATATCATATGTGTGTGTGTATGTGTGCGTGCACACACACACACACACACATACATAAGGATATATATATATATATATATATATACACACATACACACACGTACATGCATTCAAACTGTTTTTTAATCCACAAAGTTCTGTAGACTAGAAATTACAAGGGATAAAGCATATTTCAGTGAAGAAATGTTTGTTATCCCCTCCCCCTTCATTGATATATGTAGATGAGTACATTCTATGAACATAGTAATTACAAATTCTGGATTTTAAAATATTTCTCTATCCCCCAAATGCTCAGAATACTGTCTTGCCCTATAGTAAAAGTTCAATATTTGTTGTATTGAACATCTCCCAGAAGTCTCTGTGGAAAATAAGTTTTTATTGTATTTGTCCCCATAGCAAATTTAAGAGGATACTATGGAATATTAATTGGTTTTCCAAAATTTATATTTTAGGGTAAAAGGTCTTCATTTAAAATAATAAGAAAATAACTCTGGAAGCATTTCTCTAAGTCACTAAAAACGATGAATGGAATAGGAATGTTACTTCAGAGCTTCTTTTTTTGGATGAGATTAGACATAAGATATTTTTACGTGTCAGGCAGTATGGTAGAGTGGAAGAGTATAGGATTTAGAGTTAAATTTAGAGGACATAGGTTAAAATACCATCTGTTACCTTTGTGACTTTAGGCAAGTCTCAATAGGCTTGCATATTCATCTGCAGAATATTTTCTATCTAATATACATGATGTGATGCTAAGGTTCCTCTTAGCTCTAAATCCTAACCCTTACTTCTACTGAAATGTTACATTGTTTAATATACTCGTTTCTCTGTTCTTATTCTTTTAATGAAGCCTTTACCCAGTCAGTGCAATTTAATATGTACTTTGAGATGAAATTTTAAGGTTCCACAGGACTACCAACCTGAGCAGCAAATCTTTTCATTAATGCTTATGTCTGAGGATTTGACCTAAATGTGCCACTGATTTAGCACAGAGACAGGGCTGACTAGGTGAGATCAAACGTGTTGGGAAATTTAGTAACCACCTGCGGCTGCATAGCCAAACAATTCACTCAGGATGCATGCTTGATAAAGCAGGGATCAAGAATGAGCAAGTAATAAATGTACATGATTTTTACGTCTCAACAAGCAGAACAATGAGATTTATCCTGTCACAGCCTAACTGGTACTTTTATCCATGCTGTGAAAATGAAGTTAGAATGCTCATATTTATGAATATTTTTAAAAGAATTAGAACAATTAAAACATTTTAAATCATTTCTGGGATTTCTTTTACCAAGAAGAAACAGAACTTCTGTTTTAGATGGTCTGTTAACCATTTTCTAAAAGATCCATGTGGCCATGGTTAATATTTATCATACTCTCACCATTTCTTCCATTTTGCTCCCTCCCTCCTTACTTACAAAATGTGTTTTATTGATTCATTAAATTCAGCAGACTTTTGCGTAGTACCATTTATTTAAATTGGGCTACTTTTCTAACATTCATTGTGAGAGGAATATTAATATCTAATTCTGCATTTACCTGGCTAATTTACATACATTTGTGTTGTATGGTAAAACACATGAAAACCAACTGGGAAAAGCTCAGCTCTGCTAACAACTAATATCCCATCTTTTCTTTGACTTGCACAAATTGAGAGATATTGCCTGTGGCAAACATAATGGAAAACTGCATTTTTAATGCTCACACACACACCCATTTCTTTAAAAAGAAGAAAGCAGCTGACTAGTCTCAAAAATAAAACTTCCCAAAGCATTACGATTGACATAGGATACTGAAAAGGAATATGCTTTTAGTTTTGGGAATGAAAATTTGGGGCTGTGTAAGGTTAGACAGAAATGTTGAATTGACTAATGACAATGGTATTGTTCTTGAAAAGGTGAAACAAAATGCAAGTTCTAGAAGGAATTTTTCTGTACTTCTCATATAAAAAGATTAGAAATATATCCAGAGTTGAAACCTTCAATTACATCTTTCTGTAGCAAAGAAAAGCCATTACCATTGACTATTCAGACTCCTCTTTGAACCAATTGAAATATGCTTATGCTTTATCTGATAGCATGACTTGTCAAGAGAGATTTTATGTAACTTGAACATTTTCATTTCAGAAACTTGACTTGTTTTCTAACCCTTTCATTTTAGATGAATTTAACCATACCTTCCTCTTCTTCTGACCTCCTAATTTATTTTTCTTGCATTGAAATATTTCACTTTTACAAGACAAATTTTTTTTTTGCTACTGTACCAGTACCTGGTTGGGTTCACCTAGGAGATTAGGAATTAAAATGTGGCTTCATTGTGACTAGGACAATATATGTTGACTACACTACTAAAAACAAACCTTATGCTGCATGGAAAAGGAAATAATAGAAGGTTTTTTTTTTTAATGTTGTGAACAAAGCCAGTTGTTAAATTTCTTATAGCATTTTTAAAGCATCAATTTATAATTGCCTTCTTTCAAGGAATATTTCAAATGTATTTATAACAATAGAACGAAGTTGGTTATAGATAAAATTGTTCACTAGTGACCACAGCGTCATTATATTGCAAGTAGCTCTGGTGAAGAAAAATAGTAGATAGAATATTTAATTTAATATCTTTGTCTTCTAGTCAAAAAATAAAACAGTGGAAAGCTTTTGTTTTCCAGGCACCATTTGTGTGCTATTCTTTATATGCATTTTTTTTTCCTGAAAATCTCCATTTTGAATTCTGACTTAAATAGTGTATGTATAATTAGTTATTATGTATTATATTGTTGTGTATATTCACACATGTGTGTTTATAATGCCAAAGGTAGTTTTTTTAAAGAAGTCACTTTTTAAAAATTGAATAGGAAGATAATGTGCTGTTATTCTTTCCAACAGCGTGATAGATTTCAGCTAAGCCATATGCTTTTTCACTTGGCCCTCCTTGTGATGGAGAGTACACATTTTCAGGATTGGCTAGAGTTACACATATAGTATGTAGTCATGGCATAGAGAAGATTACTGGCCAATATAGTAAAAAGCTCTGGAGTTTAGGCCAACTTGATATAGTAGTCCTTTGAGTTAAGTATTATTTCCCGCAAATTTATTTCATTAAATGTTGCAAGGTTTTGATTAGTTAATTGCAGATTAATAGAAACAATGAGGCCTAGGGATTCTCTTATAAAGTTGCTATTAGGCTAATGGAATTGGACACAATTTTCTTTAACATCCCCACACCAGTGTTCCATTTCCTAACTCCTCTGGCAAAGAGCAATTTTTATACTTGTTGGTAATATCAAACTAGTTTGGGAACTGTATTGCAGTTATAAAGTCACTGATAATATTTTCTACTTTTATACCTTAATTAAAGGGAAGTTAAGCAGTATTATTGTGTCAAATATGTTAGGAAAGCATTTAGATTGTTTCCATTCTGTAATATGGCATTGTTCTTTTATAGGAATAGGTGTTTTTTCCATAAGCTTCATAGTCAATTATTTCCCTATTAATTACATTGCATGTGATTTTTTTTCTATGTAAAGGAAATTATATTTCTGTTACATTGGATCTCTTTATTACTTCTCTATGTTTGTCTGTTCTCTTTCTCTTTTTCTATTTGGGTGTGTATATATATATGTGTGTGTGTATCTACACACATATATGCATATATCTGTGTATGTGTATGTTTATTATGGATAAACACATATTATTAGCATGCAACAGTATACTTAATATTGAATTTTTCCCTTCTTTCTCCCATTCCTAACATTTTCATCTCTTCCTAATCATAAGATCATAGATTTAGAATTGAAAGATGTTTCATATGTCTAGTTCAATCCCTACATTTAACATATCTGGAAATTGAGGCACCAAGAAGTTAAGTAGCTTTTCCAAGGTCACAAAGATAATGTGATAGAAATGAAATTTGAACTTTAGAATTAGTGGTCTTTCCCCTGCATCATGATTCTAGAGGGAATTTTCTTTACAGAATACATAAGGATTTAATAAAAATATCCCTCCAACTACGTTATCTTAAATTTTAAAATGTTTCATTTTTCTACCTCTGTTTGCTTATGACAAAGCATTTGTTAGTTATCCTTATGTGTTCTGGCAATGACTACATATTCCCTATTTCATTTAAGAAAAACAAACAAACAAAAAACCCAAGCCTTCCTTTAAGCTTACAATGAAGTAGGTATTACAATTGTATCAGATAATATAGCACATATCTACCTTCCCATGCTTCCACACCCAATAGTGAGAAAATAAATAAGATTGGCATATAGAAAGGCCTCTATGCTGAATGTGGAAAACAATCAAATAAAAAAAATAAAACAGCATATACCAGAGGAGTAAATGTTTGTCTCTTAAGGCAGGAGTTGAATGGTGAGATTATGTGGTTTGTGTATAAAACAGACAGATGAAAGAAGTTCTCCTGATGTCTGCCATGTGGGTAATTCTTTTGGACAGAAAAGTAAAGCAAACTGGTCATTGCTTTTATTTCGAGATGAAAATGATGGAAAAGGAAAGAAATAAAAATTCATTGAAGGCACCTATTGTAGCAGGTAGTTATTTCCTCAAGAAAACTAGTGAATGTTAGATTTTACTTCTGTATCTTGATGGCAAACGTGTGCCAAGAGACTGTTGTGAGGAGGCATACAAAAAGAGAGAAAACTCTCTGAATAGAGTTGTAACTGCAGGCAATATGGAGGTTATTCTATTGGCCAGAAATATGTGGAATAAAGAACCTTGGGTACAGGACGGCATTTCCTCATTCATGTGATCAGTACCTAACATCTGTTCTTTGAACTGTAAATGAAATGCTAGTGTTATCTTTGAACTTGAACTGTATGTACCACAAGTTATCAATCAACTGCTAGTATGGAAAAATTCGTACCAAACCCTTGTTTTCATTGTGCAGGCTTTCACTGAATAATGAATATTAGCTGGGTTGGGATGAGAGGGGGGTAGTATGAAAAGGAGATTAACATACTGTAAGTTTTTTTTAACTTTTTTTTCTCTTCAAAGAAGAATGCAACCTATCAAGTAGCTGAGCCTATAAAATATGTTGTGTTGCACATGTTTCCCCCTTTAAAAGGCTGGTACAAATACAAACAGATTTTTCTCAAAGGATTCCATTTTTTATTTTCTTGTATAACATATGATTGCTGTTAATTATTTATATGAGCCATAAGGTAGTGTTCACTTACAGGATTTACAAGGTTCCTGATAAATAGAAATTTAAAAGACCTATATAAATCCCAACCACCTCCAGATAGAAACAATTAAACATTTGATACTGCCTTGAGTTTGGTATATCTTGCTGGATCACCTATAAAATTGGCTCTCTCATGTGGTAAATCAATTCACAGGAGTTTAAAATAAGTTCAGCTTATAATTTGTATGGGACAATGTAAAAGACAGAGGATGCAACTAACATTGACTTACATGAATGATGCAGAAACTGGAAAAGGGTCCAAATTATTTAGTAAATGAGTTATCTACACACAGTGGGTATGATTTAATAAGTTGCACCCTTGTAGTAAAGGGCCACAGGAAGGACACCATTTCCTGGATCAAACCACAGAGTGCAAATATTCTCCCCTAAATAGCACACCAGTTACTGTAAATGTCAGTAGAGGGAGTTTTTCTGACTTTGATTTAATGAATGCCTACAGCAAAGCCAGCTGTTAGCACCTTTTAACTGCTTGTCAGAATATGTGTGTGCATGTGGGGAAGAAGGAAAAAGCAACTTTTCTGCACACTTTTTGGCCTTTCCATTAAAAATGAAAGGCATTTTTGTACATGCAATTCTTAGCAAGTGCTAAGGAAGAGCAACAAGCCTACTTTAGCTTTTTTCATGCTTCCCTTTTTTCTTTCTGTGTATTGAATATATAAGTTCTTCTCTAAGGGAGTATAATTTATACAAACTATACTAAGCAATAAGATGATACATTTTTAATTAGTTTAGCCTCCTCCTCTTATACACTCTCACCTTTCAAAGCCTATTGATAGGTATACATAAGTCATTTTAGTTTTCTGTCTTCTCCAGGAGAATAATGAAAAAGAGGGAATGAAAACCCCCCATCAAATTCTCTTTTTATGTAGCTGAGATGATGTCAAATCTAATTGTAAATCTATGAGCTTCCTGGCTGTCATCGCTCTCTCTCTCTCACTTTTAAACAAAGAACCCACTCTTAGAAAACACATAGGAAAAGAGAATAACAATGTTCAGTTAAGTGCTCTGAGATGGAGAAGAAAACATATGCAGTTATTAAGAGGTCTTAGAGGTTTCTGTAATACCCTTTGATGCTCACACTTTGTGTGTTAAGAGGAGAAAAATCTTTAAAACATGAAGGAAATTTAAATCCATATAATCCTACTGATTTTTAGCAAATGATTTATAACATAAAATATGTTTCATTAAAGGATCTTAAAAATTATATTATTCTTTGTAGTGAGTTTTTTTAAGTGCCATTTTTTAAAAATGGGAAGATGTAGTAAGTTATGATGTTAGCTTATTTAGCTAGAACATGGAATCAAATTCATAGTAACTTTAAGTGAATTACCTACAAACTATAGACAGATAAGCTTTGAGTGAGTATGCAACTCTGCTGCTCTTCAAAGAAACAGAGCATGTAATTTCTCCACTGTTACCATTACAGTTAATATTTACTTTAATTCTGCTCTTTGGGGTGGGCTCTCTTTTTTGTAGTAAGGAAAAATATATTATTTGAAAGCAGGAGGACCCATAAAACTTTTTTTTCTGTTTTCTCAAGAGAGAATTGCAAAAAAAAAAAAATTGGCCAAGAATTTGTGTCTCTGAAAAAAAAATTCAAAAATGTAATTTCTACAGATTATTCAGATTCTTATATGACTATTTCTTTATTCTTTTGAGATTATAAGAATGAATAAAATTAGAAGTGTGAGATAAAATTTCTTTTCTAGACATTTTTAAAGAGAAAAGACTTCATCTGGTTATTCTCCTCAAATGATGGTCTCATTGTAAACTTCTTCATTTGGGAGATTATGTCCATTTTTTATATTTCAAGGCCCTTGATAAATGAATGGCTATCTTTAGATTTGAAACTTTTATTTTAAAGGAAGAAGTAGAATGTTGTTCAGAAGACAGTTTAATATGAACATTTCATATTCAAATGAAGAATAATTGGAGGTTTTGTTTTCCCATTTTTCTCTTTTCTTTCCTTCTTTTTACCTTTTCAGCCTCAGCAATCCCGGATAACGAAAGGAGGTCCTGTCTAAAGCTCAAAGTCTTTGTTCGACCAGCAAGTAAGTTCAGGAGAATGATCTTTCAAGGGTGACTTTCCTAGTGCATGCTTCACTGTGTGGTCTGGTTAATTACGGTAAAACTTTTTACTGTTAAGCCCTCTGTGGAATCTCATCTGTATATCAGCATTCATGTTTCAGTTTTCATCATATTTTTTCTTATCATTCTTCATAAAGCTTTTTGTTAAGTACATAGCATTTGCTAACTTGTTGTTTCTTAGACTGTGGTACATGTACAGCAAATAGAAGACAATATTGGCACTCAAATAATATATGCCAGAGAATTTTAAATAGCCTATATTTAAGTGAACAGAAAAAAAGAGAAAGAGAGAAAAAAAGAAGGAAAATGGGGCATTTAAGGGTATCTCACTAACATATTTGGCTGTTATCTTTATTTTCGTTATAGACAGCTGTATGAAAACTATAGGTGTTCATGATCGTGTTTTCGATGTTAACGACAAAGTAGAAAATTCATTAGAACCAGCAGGTTAGTATGCTTAGAGAATCTCTTTTAACCAATGCGTCTCTCTCTTTGGTGCTTCAGTACTTTTTTCCTTTCTTCCTCTTTGCATGTTTGCATGGGTATAGTTGCTCTGCTTTTGCTCATTTCTAGCAGCGCTAATAAGACTTATGGTCTGCTTCATTCTTCTAGTATTTCTGAGTAGTGCATGGTAGATAAAAAAAGATACATTTTTGAATACATGGAATTGATCAAATGCAGTACTCTAACATAGAATCTTTTGCAGAATATTCAGATCACTGCCTTTTCTCACATCTTCCCCGCATGCCAATGAACCATTGTGTCTATTAAGTGAATCTGTTTTTCTACTATTAGACTACTGTATATGTTTGTTAAATTTTATTTCACATGATGTCAGCATCTATGGGAAAAGTATTGAGATCATTAATTAAGAATAATAATGTCCAGCAAAACATGCAGCTGATTCAAAATTTGTCACTCCATATGAATTTGATAAAGGCAAATGATGAGTTTTAACTGATATTAAATTTTAAATATTTTATAGTATAGTTAGTTGTTATTTTCTATCTCCCAAATTACATAAAATAGTATTTTATTTTTACAAATAAACATAACATTTAAAAAATGATGTCAATATCATTGTCATCACCGCTATCATCATAATCATCTTCATTCTGTCACTTTAAAAGTTTACAAAGCACATTCCTCACAATAATCCTGTGAGGTAAGTGGTACAAGAACATTATGCAGATGAATAAACTAAATTCACAGAGGTTAAATGATTTCTCCATGTCATATTGAATGAAAACTGAGTTTGCTTCAGACTGGGTTACTTTAAATCCAACAATATTTCTGTCTTTCAGGACCAAAGTAGTTTAGGTTAGGCAGCATGACAAAGTAATAGAATGTTGGACTTGAAGTTAGGAAGATTTAGACTCAAAACCTATAGTTTGCAATTACTGCATAACTATGGACAAGTCCAGGTCTGGGACTCAAGATTTACCATTTTGTAATTTGTAAATAAGATAAACTACATTACAGGGTTATGTTGAATTTCAATATAGATTATAAATATATACATATATGTATTATGTATTCTTTATGTGTACACATTTATATATATATATATATATATTTTTCTAAATTTCTAAAAAAATATTTTACCAATAAAGCTTTTCATTATTATTTTGTAAACAAAATATTCTTCCCATTTTTCTGCTCTCTTATTTGTTTCCTCTGCACCTTACAAATACAGCAATCACCCACCAGCAATCAAACTGATTCTAAATCATGAATCTATAATATTGACTGGGGATCTCTTGTGAACAAAATGAAATTTTCATTTTTAGAAAAATGGGAGAATGTAATATTTTTGTGTTATTATCTATGAATACACACCCATAACGAATTTGATGTTAAACAAGAGAACAAACAGTCAGTGGCAAAGTCTGACCATTTTGCCATTTTATCACCTTTTCCTCTTATTATATAGTTAACTTCCACTGAGAAAAGAGGCATGAATATCCTACCATTCATAATGTGTGTAATGTCCTTTCTCATAGGAAGAAAGAATTATCCATTAGACCTCTTGCCTGTTGTTTTGAATATTTTTTTTATCTATCTCATCTATCCTAGATTCTATCATCAGTGCACCCTTTCCTCATAGTCTCCCCCATACTCTCCTGGGAAAATCTCAGAGTTTCAAAATATAAATTAGGGACTCCTCTTGATTCAAACAGAAAATTTCTAGCTACTTATAAATGGAACTTTTGTTTCAAGAAATACAAAGTTAAAAAGATTAAGGTGCTGAAGAGGATTTCAAGTCCACTTTCAAACCTGCAGTGATTGTTATCACTGTTAACATTGTAAATAAGCTAAATTGAATAAATACTTTTTTTGGATATATTTTAACTGATGTAAAAACTCAAGTTTTTTTTTAAAGCATTTTTGGTTTTTCCATATCTTCCCCATCAAGAAAATGAAAGGTATAGCCATTAGACCTAATTACTAAAAGATATCTTGGATACTTCATTATTCCCTTTAGACTACTATAAAAAATATATTAAAGAGTACTCATGTAGCAACATTTTTACATGGACTCATAGAACTAATTGAGACCTTAATGATAATCTAATCTAATCCCTTTATTTTACTTATAAGAAAACTGATGCTGACATAAAAATGACTTATCCACTGTCATAGAGCAAGTTTGGGGCAGAAATAGTGCTAGAATTGAGCCAAACAATAAGTTCCCTGAATTAAAGATGATTCCTCAAAGATACAAAGGGAATTGTACAACTAACAATTTTAGTTACATATAGAGCTTGGAGAATCTTTTTTTTTTAAGTCTCCCTTTTCAGTCCTTCATTCCCATCTTGAAAAAATATATATATAATATGACTATTTGTATCTCCTTTTATGTTCTTCAAGATTATCTTCTTTGTTCATGTGAGTTATTTACTCCACCCAAGAAAATACTTTTTTTTATTACTTTTTTTCTACCTAACCTATAATCAAACCTCTAGAGGGAACTGAAAACCCCCTATATTTGGTTGATGTAATTGGTGTTAGAGAAAATATGAAATCTAAGCCCAGTCTGGGTTGACAAATTCAGTCCAGGCTAAATAGACTTATGAAATTCTGAAGACTTAAAGTGAAATAATTCCATTGAGGAGAAAATGGGAGTAATCTGAATGGATTGATATGAATGGGAAGAACATTCACTAACCAATTTAGAAATAAAAAGGAAATGTTCAGAAGAGGAAAGCAAAAGCAAATAACAAAAGAGAAACATAAGAGCATAGTATGATTCCTGAAAAATAGAATAAGGATTGCTCAGGATCTGAATGACTTGAGACTATTAGAAAAAGCTAAGGATAACAGGATAAGAAGATGTTTTAAAGTTATATTATGGAAAAGTGGAGGATATGACTATTGCTTGAAATGTACAGAATGATGGAAAATGAACAAGAGAATTTTGATATAGCCTTAATTCTAATTTTGCTTCTGTTTTATATGCCAGAGATGATTACCTTTGCACTGGAAATCACAAAACAAAAAATAACCAACAGGGAACTGATGCTTAGTATAAGTAAGGAGATAGTTGAAGAGTTGCTTAGAGATCTTAGAGAATGAAGACTGGAGAAATAAAATAACATGACTAGAAAAAAACCCAATTTTCTCAGTTTGTGGAAGGGAGAAAAGAACAAAATTTGAAAACTAGAATCTTGTTTTTATTCCTAGAAAAATTCTAGTACTGATAATTAAAGAAATAATGAGTGAACATTTAGAAAAAGAAGTAGCAATTGCAAAGAGCCAGCATGACTTCAGTGAGAAACACTCATGCCAGACTATTCTTGTTTTCACTTTTAATAGGGGTACTAAACTTAAAGATTGGGGGAATAGTATAGATATAATTTATCTATAACAAAGCATCTGACAAAGTATCTCAGTTTTTTCTTGTGGACAAGATAGAGATATAACATAATTAGATGGACTTGGAACTCATTGAATGGCTAAACTCAAAGAAAATGATCCATTGTCAGTGTGGTAAGAGGTATCCAGTGGAGAGCCCTAAGGCTCTATTCTTGGTCCTGTACTATTTAACATTTTTTTATCAGTGATGTAGGTAAAGGCACAAATGGATTATAGGTTATATTTTCAGATTACCAATCTTGGAGGAGAAAGCTAACATAGAGAATGATAATGTTGAGATCCAAAATTATCTTGATAGAATAGAGCAGCAGGGTTAAATTCAAATAAAGCAGATTTCTCTGGACTACTTAGAAAACTAAAAATTAACATTAGCAGTATTGTATTATATTTTTATTTATTTTGTTACAAGTTTCCCCATTACATTTTCATCTGGTTGAGGCTGTACTAGGGAGTTTTTGCTGACTTTGCTTGTTTGTTTGACATTCTGGGCTCTTAAAGCACTAGCCCGAATCTAATTATGAATTTCAGCAAGGAGAAATACAAATTTTCATGTAGATTCAGAAATATGTTTTACAAGTACAAGATGAGGGAGGCATGGTTAGAAATTAGCATTAAAAAAAGATCTAAGAGTTTAGTGGATTGCAAATTCAATATATGTCAGTAACATGCTGTAGCAAGAATGAAAGTTAATAAAACCTTTGGCTACTTTAAGCAAGGCATAACTTTCAGGACTTAGAAGGCCTTGGACAGAACTTGTCTATACCATTATATTCATTTATGAGTGAAATAGTTTGGGAAGGACATTGATGAATTGGTAGGGTAGCTAGAGAGGACATCTATGAAATCAAAAAGCCTCGATTGCAAATCATATCAAGTCAGCCAGAGGAACACCTGATACTTAGTCTAAAGAGAAGATTCAAGTGTCAGAGAGAATAGCTATGTGCAATATTTGAAAAGTTATGTGACAATGGTGTATAAAATATCATTTGTGGGCCCTAAAAGAGGCAATCTGGCATATGGTAGGTACTTAATACCTATGAATTGATTAATGAGGTAACTGTTTCTGTTGTAGTCTTTCTCATAGTTTTTTTTTTGGGGGGGGGATATTTTAGAATTTGTACAGGAATTAAGTAATTGTTCAATAAATGAATGAAAAAGCATTTATTAAGGGTCAGCTATATGCTAAGCACAGTATTAAGTGCTAGGGACACAAATGCAAAATTGACCCTTGGCCCAAAGGAACTTATATTCTAATGCGGAAGACTACATATATTGGGAAGTGGTGATCTGAAAGGCCATGGTTTAATGACTTGCTCTAATAGTAATAGCTCTACTGATTTCATTAAGGCTCTAGTTGGAGGTGAGTGGTATAGAAGAAAGCATGATACATTCAGAAAATGGCCATATATCACTTTCCGTATTTTTTCTTTGAATTTCTAGAATCTAGCAGAGTGCTTTGCATGTTAGCAAAAAGTTAGTAATTTATCACAGGAAACTCCATCAAATACAACCCAGTTGACTTCATATCTAGGTCTTAGGGACTTATCTAATGTCGTAGAAGCTAGATGATTTATGCCCAGCTGGTAAATAATGTTTTCACGTCTCTAACCCCAGCATTCCATGTATTTTGCTATGAGAACTTTCTTCACATAATAGGCAATTTATTAATGTTTGTAAAATTGAATTCTCCACTATTATTTTCAGAAGTTATCTTTTTCATCATTACAAATAAATGCCCCTTTAATGAGTAGTTTTACAGATGATGTAGCTACTTTATTATTTTAAAAAATCTATAGTAAGGATTGTCATGATATTTTGAAAGTTACTTTTGAATTAAACAATAAAAGTAGAATTTTTGGTTCCACAAATCAAAACTATAATTCATTTTTTCCTTCAAATTCACTCTCTTCCCAAGCTTGTAAAAAATGATTATCCAATATTTACTTATCAAAATTGAAAATCTTTTAACTATTTTCTACTCTCATCTGTCTTTAAAAGTGTCAGATAGATTCTGCAAATATTCTAATGAACAAATATATTTGTATATATTTTTAAAATAAATACTTTTGTATCTAGATAGAAAGCTTGATAATCTCTAATTTTAAAAATGCATTTTTCTTGGACAGTAAGAAACAGTTTCTTTGACATCATTATTAGTTTTTTCCCCTAGTACATGCAAAGAATTATAGATTTAGAACTAAAAAGGAACTATAGGAGCCATTTAGGTGGAGTAGTAATAGACAGAGTAATGATCTTGGGGTTAGGAAGACCTGAGTTCATATACTTACTATTTGAGATATTTGTTGCCCTAGGCAAAGTGGGACATTGGCTTATACAACACTCACACACACACACACACACACATACACACAATAGCAAAGCAAGTGGTCAATGTGGGCAATTCAGTCCAACAACCACAATGAAAAGGTCTGTTACACATATTTGTATTAGACATTAAATTAAGAAAAGCCAACAAATGACAGGCTAACTTGTTTTCCTTCTCATCTAGTTTTCATAGATACAACTTTAATAAACCCAGTGGATCTAAAATATCCAATTGCATGCCATTTGCATTGTGTACTAATTTACCTGTCTTTGGAATGTTCTTGTCTTTTGTATGTGCTTTCATATTCTGCCTGCTACAGTCACAGGGTGATAATAGGCCAAACCATGTATTGTATACTAGCTTCAAAAAATTTGCCACTGATTCCCCTCATTTAACACTAGTTTGATTGAGAATTCTGAGATGCAGGAATTCATAGACATGATTCATTTGACTGTGAGGATGAAATATGGTTATGTAGGAGAATTTTTAAATTGCACATTTTCTAAGACATACCTGAGATTGTTGACATCTTAAGCAATCACATATGTTTAGGTATATTTCTGTTGGAAAGGGAACAAGCATTATTAAGCACCTACTAAGTTCCAGGAACTGTTAGTTGCTTTGCAAATATTATCTGATTTGATCCATTAGTGTGTGTTTTGTTTTGTAATTCATGCATAAGAACTGAAAAGTATAAAGTTCATCAAAATTTGGGATCAGTTTCTCATCTCTTCTCATGGCATAGACTTTCTTTATATCAAAGCCTCACTTTATTCAGTGTAAGCAATGTAGAAATAAGAAAGAATGCCAAGGTATGTGGTGCCTCCATGACATTGCCTTAATAGGATGGACTTGACACTTTAATAAAATAGTTGACTTTGTGACCCTAAGCAACTCATTTAATATCTCAGTGCTTTCAGCAATTCTTTATTGCAGAGAAGTGCCAGCTTGTGTTGGTAGAGGGTTTTTCTGCACCATTGAAGTCACAGTCCCAATCTTGATCTCTCCCTTTATCAAGTACATTATACTTTACTAAACTCTTCATAATAAATATGAGAAATAGGAAGCCTTATGATTTTTCCCCCATTTTTTAGTCTGCGACTAAAGATTAAGTGAGTTGTCCAAGATCATACATCTACTAAAAGACAAAGCTAGGACTCACATCAAGATCTTTTGCCTTCAAGTTTACTAACTCTTCATTGCCCAGTCCACTGTACCAAACTCCTGAAGCCTGACTATCTAGATAGGTTGGTGCAGTTGGCAAGAGTGCTAAAATTAGAGTTATGATACCTGAGTTTGAATCCTGGTCTAGGGTTCAATTTTCTCATCTATAAAATGAATCAGTGGCTTAAATAATTATTAAGATTTCTTCTAGATCTAAACTTATTATCTTATCATTAAATTCAAGGGGAGGGGTGAACATAAATGAAAAATAAAATGTCCAAAATTCCTGACATTACTCTATACTGGATACCTGGAAATCTTGGTAAACACAAAGAGACTTTGCTTAGATTCTGAGATAGGAAGAAAGTTTTTTTTCTTTAGATGACATAATTATCATCATATTGGATGACATAATTAAATTTATCAAGCTGTCTCTACTTACAGAGTACAATGATGTCTGTAGTATCTCCCGTCTACTGTATGCTCCTATTACATATATAATTTCATGTATATCTCCTGTTCTTTATGGGATCCTACTCTCATTACATATAAGGAGAAAGTCCAAGCAACATATTTGCAAAAAAAAAATGATTGAAGGTAGGTAGAATCTATTGACACTGTCACATAGCTGAGAAAGCAAAATTAACTCAAACATCTTTCAGCAGCTAGAGCCCTTTTAGACTTGAGCTGACATTTCTTGAACCATTTCAGTGTGATTGGCAGTATATTGGGGCTTCCAAAATTCCTGTGGATTTCTTTGGTTTTTACTGAAAAGTATTTGTAGGGTTATGACTAACTGTTCTGTTAAATACCGATTTAATGAATTTTTAAGATGAATAATAGCAGAGATTAAGGAGGATTTCAAAATACTTGACAGCATGATGCATATTCCCTCCTTCATCCAGCTCTCTTCTTCCCATTCTTTCCCTACTTTCTCACTCTCCTCTTTTTAACTTCCTTTAGCTTCCTAAACTAAACACGAAAAGTTGGCCAAGAAAAATTGCAGAGAAGGGAAGCTAAAATTATCAAACATATAGAATTATTTGTGAAGAGAAACAAAAAAGATTAAAGTTTTCGTGCTGGAAAGATTCTAAAAGTGAGAGAGAGAGGGCATATTTGTTGTGAATAAAATAAACCAAGTGAACTAGAACCCAATTAATTAATGAAGTCTAAAGTGATAGCCCTCCAGGCTTTTATTGACTCATTTTAGTAGAGACAAAAAAGACCCTCTACACCACAAATAGTAAACTAGGTGGCTTTCTAGTTTCTATGGTATGGATTTGTTTTGCATTAAATTTATAATTTCATTGACATATAGAACTTCAGGTGAGGAAGCTCTTAGCAAAGTGGTTCTGCAGTTATTCTACAATATAAAGGCTTTAAGAATTGCCTGAGACACTGAGAACTTAATTGACTTGCCATATTCAATGAGCCATTATGCTTTAGAGGCCACCAGTCTTCCTGTCTCCTGGGTCAGCTTGCTGTCTCTCAATGTTATGAGACAAAAATAAAAAGAGATTTAAAAAAAAAAAACAAATTAAAGAATGAAAAATCCATCACACCATTGTAGGTAAACTGAGGGATGAAGGACACATATTTAACTTTTTGAGGTAAATATCATGAACATCTACTATACTTTCATCTGGTGTCACTGAAAGAGTCTGAACATCAGGGTGAAACAAATGGACCTCTGATCTAATACAACATTGGTATTGTCTTTTTAAAATACATTGACACTTAGTGAATCTCTGTTGAAAAGACCCACCTGTAATACATCTCAAACATCTATGCTCAATAATACACAAGCTGAAGCTACAAAGAAGCCAGTTTTAAGTGAGAACATTTTTAGTAATAAGGTAGGCCATGCTAGGTTTACAAAGGAACAGTTTATATTAAAGAAGTAATCACCATAAAATTCCTAGTTTCAAAATTAAACCTTGTATGAATTATGCAATCAGGAAAAGCCTCAGAAATCAAAAGCAAAGTCTTAAAATCACTTTATAGAAGAGGTTGAGGGGAAGTTCAACCATCTTAATCCATTTTAGTTAAAAAAATCATCTTTGCTAATAATTTATATTCCAACCCAGGGAGAATTTAGTATTATCATTTTGACTAGTTTTCTAATTTAATTGGAATTGAGAGCTCTGGGTAAAAAACTCCCTCGATAATGGTAGATCAACACCTGCTTTGCAACTTATAGTCTCACTTGCTGGTGGGAACAGAAAGATTAATTAACTTTGCTAGGGTCAAATATCCAATATTTGTGTCATGGGCAAGATTTGAACTGAGGTTTTTCTGGGCCAACTCTCTACTACATTAGAGGATAAAAACAACCCTATTCCCTAATCAGGTGAAAATATAAAGGGTAACTATTTAACAAAATAAATAAAAATACAATGTAACATAGATAATGTTAATAGGTAGTTTTCTAAATAAATATTTAGCAAGCAGAGATTCTTATATATATAGTTTAGCCCCCTTCCTTCCATACTATACCATGACATCTTTCCAGATTATTAATTTTATCCTAGATTTAGAGAACTTCATAATGAAAATAGTATTATAGTTAAGTATTAATTGCAGTAAAGTTGGTGGGATACCAGCTCATTGAAGTTTACTGTGTATTATGTATATTTCATTTTAGAAGGTTATTGCTTTCATTTTTCATTTTTCAAATTTGAAAATTCATCCAGACATTCAATCGACATTCAAGACTATTATTGTAAAGGTTTTAAAATGAGGTGAATGGATAGCTATCTCCTCTCATGCATAAAACAAAGTCACTACTCTGTTCTCAGGAATTGATTGTTTCACATTAGGTTTTTGGACTTAGGAAGAAACTTTTAAATATCCAGAATCTCATATACAAGGTGTGCATGGCTAAAGGTGAATTAGAATATATATCTGTGGCTACAAAATATGAAGTTTCCCTCTGGTCTTCTTATGCTGTTAAAAAAAAAAGGACTATTTTCTGTGACTTTCCTGTTGGTTATAAATAATGAGTAATTACATAGACATGAAAGTCAATGATGGCACAAAGTTCATTATCCTACTTTGCAGAGAATAGTGAATTCTGTTAGCAGCAGGCTTCTAGAGGAGAGTTATTAAGGATGAGAAATCTCATTGGAATGTATGCTTTCTATTTGAACAGATGACACCGTACATGAGTCAGCCGAGCCATCCCGTGGTGAGAACGCAGCACAAACACCAAGGATACCCAGTCGGCTTTTGGCAATCCTACTGTTTCTCCTGGCGATGAGTTTGACATTATAGCACACTTTACTCCAGTAACCTGTCACAGAAAACATCAGGATTTTGGAACATCAGAAATCCACCTAACTGCTCATCCTAAGAAAGGGACTTTTTATTGGTTTTTGCAGATATCAGATTTCTTTTTTTTTTTTTTTTCCTTTCAGCCTGAACTATAAGCAACAATTTGGGAGGCATAACTAATTTCTGCCTCGCATTTCCCCCTTGCCCATGATTTTTCTCACCCTTTCCAAATTAAATGGACTCCAGATGAAAAAGCCAAATTGTTAAAATGACACCAGTTATTCTTATACTCCTGTGCATTCTCTTCAAAGGACTCACCTCCGTTAGCTTACTGCGGCATCAGTATGTGGACAAGGAAGAATAGTAGCAGATGCAGTCAGTGAAGGAAAAGCCCAGGAGGATTTTACTCTCCTATACAATATTTATGCCTTCTCATTCAGTACTGTAAGATGATCATGCAGGGCATCTTGTCACCATGTCAGGACTGGAGGAGAGATATTAAGAATAGATATAATGTAACATCATTTCCTCTAGGAGTTCCTAAATTAGCAGGTTTCTAAAAGGTAAAGACACTGGGTTTTTTTTTTTAAATGACTGTCCTAAAGAAATCCTGACAGTAAGACTTGTGCTCCATTGCAGAAGCTTTGTTTTGAAAGGAGGTTATATGTAGGGATATTAACAAAAAGCAAGCATGGTACCATAGATAGCAGTACACTGGGGGTATGTATGTGAGTGCCTCTAATTTTGTTTTTCTTTTTTTGTACCAGATTTTTTTTTCTTTGAAAATGGATCACCATGGTGCTACAATCTTTTTGTTTCTTTATTTGTTTTACAAACACAAAGAGGCATTTTTATGAATAAAGTGACCTTCCCCAGGGCTGACAAGCCAGGGTTGATGAGTGGATAGAGTATATAGCCTGGCATATCCCTCTGGGTAATGATAAAGTACCAAGAAAAGAACACCACTGGCCAGAGGAAATGTGATTCTGGAACGCTGGTTCTCCAGTGCTTTATTGCCTTCCCCCGATTCTCTCCTTTACCCCCCCCCCCAAAGAAAAAAGAAAACAGGTCCTGCCTTGAAACTCACTCCTTTCCACCACCACCACAGGGGAAGCTAAATAAACCCCTGTCATAAGGAGAGTCAATTAACATTGTTTGGGTGGGCAAAAGGGAAAACCAGAATAAAAATTCAACTGTTGCTTTTATATTCTTTCCCTTTCAGATACAGCTTAAAGAGTAGGGGGGAGCGTGTTTATCCACAGGAGATTAACTAGATGGGGTCCCAAAGACTTTAACAAAATATTTTTTTAAAGATCCACTAGAATAGAAAATACATTATTTAGATATACTTTATGCTGAGAGTGAGTATATATGCTTGTCCTATTTAAACTTGTGAGCGATGTGGTATCCCTTGATACATTTAGGAATGTGGGGGAAAATCTTGTTTCTTGAAAAAAAAAAAAAAAGCAGGATGACCCTGTTCAGAGAATCTTAGCATGGCCAACATGGGATTTACAAATTGATCACCAGGAAATGCAAGTTTTGGGGAGTTTTACTGGCCAAGCTGCCATGAACTTTGAATTCCAAAGCATAGTCAGGGAAATGTGTCAGACCAATGGAAAAAAAAAATAGCCTTTTTTATTGCAGGATATGTTGGTTGAACCAAGCCTTTCAAAAACAAAAACAAAAACATGAACAAAAAAACAAAAACTGTGATGAATATGTCAAATGTGAAAAATGGAATGCATTCTGATGGGAGAAAAAGGATTTTTATATATTAGTTTTTAAAAATACTTATGTAAAAAAATCGGTGATGTTAATGGACAAAATTTATAAATGGGAATAAAGTTCTTATTTAGAATTTTGGGAAGTCCTCAATTAGAAAAACATGAATGAAAGGCAATCATGGATTTCTGGCACACAGGAGAGTTGTACACATGATCAAATATAATCTGGGCTCACCTGATATTATTCAGAGAATAAATAATATTGATGCAGGGGCGGTCCTTATATAGGACAAGTTGAGTGGGGTATCAGACACAGGTACAATCGATCCGTTTTTTAGAACTTCAGCCAACACTCAACAGAAAGCCACAATCTAATGTAGATTTCAGTCACCATTTCATTGAAATAAGATTTCACTTCAGGTTTTTTTTTAAATTTTTGTTCCTTAATGTTTTCAGTAATATTGTTTTTTATGGATTGTAGACTGATTTAGGGTTGGGGGTGAAGTGGGATGAGGAGAATGACACTTTTTAAAATGGATCAATAGTGAGAAACAAAATGATGCTGCATGTTCCATAACCGTGAGTAAAGAATGACCCCATAATGATTGCAGATAGTTGTAATTACATTAACAGTGCTAATTTCACTCTAGAAATGGTGACTTTTGTGGTTTTCTAGCATTTGTCTCTAACAGATAATGAAATAATGTACTCATGGCCCTCTCTACCATTGTCAGGGATTTTCTTTTACTAATGTTATTCACAGTGAAATTAGACCCCTTTGCTTCACCATAGTGCCACTGCTAATTAAGTGAAAAATAGCAAGACTATTAATGCCAGTAGACTGAGTGCTACACCTCTTATAAATAGCATAATTGTGGATAATGCAGTTACCAGTTTTCTTGGATACTTGATGGCATCAGGCAATCTCAGTCACATCAAGAAAGTACTGGTGGCCTTTATTTGTGTTGTTACAACCCTCTGGAAGCTTTGGAGGATGTCAGTGCAACTTTTGAGCAGCTTTGTGTTTAAAACAGAACAATCAGAACTGTAAGCCTTAGGGGCAGCTTTGGCTGTCACTGGGCTGGTACAGCCAACCCCAGTGACCTGCACTCCTGGTTGCCAAGGGCTTTGCAACATGAAGCAGGGAAATAAGGATCAGTCTGTTTAGTGGATACTGTGTATCCTTCAATAGACAAGGTAACATTTCGTGTTAGTTTAGAATATTGTTTTGTACTGTACTTTCTTGGATGGCAAAGGAAAGACAAGTAAAACATTAAAAAAAAAAACTACGTTCTTTAAATTCTGTATTATTAGCAACCTCTGTTGTATATAGTGTTTGATAATAAAGTATTAATTTGATTCTTATGTCTTTTGTAAGTGAGAACAATAGACTTTCAGGATATAAAACATGCATTGATTATTAGAGCTTTGAAGCATCCAGTATGTTACATGGTTGAGAACTGAGTCCCAAGTGGCCATGACATTTTAACACCGAGGACTCATCCAGGAATAGCACTCATCCAATTTCAAGACTTCACAATATCAGGACCCAGAACAACATGACTTTTGATGATCAATGTTTTGTCCTCATTGTTTTAAGGGTTTAATGTTAGAGTCCTGTTTGGTGTGTTTTTCCAGCATGTTGGTTCTAAGAGGCTGAGGGATTTAGGAATAGTTCTGCACTTCAGTTTGATCTGATTTTCTGTTTGTCTTCATGGACTGTCTCCTCCCATCCCCCTTCCCAAGAGTCCTGCCAGCATCACATATGGAATATACATGAAAATGAATCTAAACTGACAAATTTGGGAGGGGCCAGGGTGTGTTGTTCTCCCCCTTCTTATTTTGAAAAAAAGAAAAAGAAAAAAAGTAGCATCAATAGATTTTTCAGAGACAATTGTGTTTTCCCCATTGCCTTAACAGCAGCCATGGTGGTTCTATTAACTTCACAAAATCAGAGCTTCGTTTGACTGTCCATTCATTGCATTCAGAATTGTGGTCACTAGCCTCACTTTTAAATACCACCACCACCTCCACCACCACCACCCCCTTTGCACTTCCTGATTTTTTTTCCCTATCTCTGCCTTCTTCCCATTCCTTCCCTACCCTTACCCACCCCCACCCCTGCTGTGAATGGGCAGGTCTGTTTCTGGTTTGGCATCAGTGAGTTTTTCCCATGCATTCTCTCCTGAGCTTCTCAGATGTGAGACAAATCTCCCTACAATAGACTTGCTGCCATTGTCTGTACAGTTTAATAGATGCTGGCATGTTGAAGGTTACCCATGAGTCTGCGAAATCCGCTTTCCATGCTTACTCTTGACACCCCATTGAAGCCACTCATTGTGTGTTCATCTGGGTATGAAAGTCCAGCTCAGTGTGGTCCTGTGCTTGTACTGCCCTGCTTTGCAGTTCCTTTGCACTTATTTGAGTGCTGTTTTGAAATGCTTACATTATATGAACTTAAAAAAATGTAAAAAACAAAAAACACAAACAAACCCATACAATCTGTATTTGTATATACACGTGTCCGTACAAGTATACCTAAATAAAATTAAAGGTTTTCTTCATTTTAATTGAAGCCCTCCTTCTACTTCTTTGTTCCTTGAATGATGCCTTATTTCAGGGACGATTTGTCCTTTGTTGATTTAAAAAAAAAATCTTTGTGGGAAGAAAAGATAATTTAAAAACTATGTGGGAATTCTGGGAAATTGAAAGATGACAGCATTAGAAATGACCAAATATCTAGCTGAATTCTTACTTTTGATAGTATGATGAGGGTTCAAGCCTCATCTGCAAATTTATAAGCCCATAAAATAGGCTATATAGCTAGAGTTCTGTATTCCCTAGAGATAAGTAGTTATATATGTTCTTTCTTTACTTGTAAGTCTTTTTGCCCTTTTGAAATCAGTTTTGAACATTTTTTTTCAGCACCACTGTAGACCTCAGGAGGCAAGAGGGGAAACTTGTTGGCACTTTCTATAATAAGACCACCCCTCCCCACCCAAAATGGACATCTGTGCCATTGTGTGACCCTAGGCAAGTCACCTAGTCTTTTTGGATTGGTTTCTTCCTTTCTAAAACTATTCATCCTTGGTGTTTCTTTGAAGTTTCCTGATGCATGACATTGTTCATGCCAGTGTAAAACCAATTTTATATTTGAGTGGCTTGAGTTTGCTGTTGTTCTCGATAATGGCCCTCTTCTAAGACTATGAGCAAGTTGGAAATACAACCTAAGAATCTCAGCTGTGGGGGAGAAAAACACAAAATGTTGACTAATAGACACCTAATGCATTTCAAGACTTGGCTTTAATTATACCATGTTAACATTAAATTCATTGAAAGCGTTTTATTATACTTAATTATTTGACAGGGCAGCAAATACTAATTATAGCTCACTGTAACCTCTTTTGATAATGAGGAGTGACAGCTCTGTGGAAAGAGGAGCAATTCACATGACTGTGGTTCACCTAGTACATTGGCCTGTATATGTGATATTTTCAAACCAGGGCAACATTACATCATCATCATCACCATTATCATCCAAAGCATTTATTGAGTTCCTGTCTGTGTGTGGCACTATTGTGAGGTGCTGTACAGCGTGATGAAAATGCACACAATCTTAGCCTACCCAGAGAATTTATAATATGAGATAGATTACATTGATAGAAAGAACATTGTAATGATAACTAGACTAATACAAATATTGAACAAATTCACAAATGTAGTGAAATATTTATGTTTCTGTAAGCAATGGGATAAATGCAATTGTTTTTTGGCAAAGAAGTGAAGCCTGATGGTATTGGGAGCTGCTTATTAGAAGTGGCAGGATTGACTGAAAAAAACCACATGCACACACAATTTTTTCCATTTAGTCAAGAGGAGGGAAGGGTTCAGAAACTGCCTGAAAAGGAGGGGTCTAGATGACTTAGAAGTCATTATTGGTATTTGGGGGTGGGAATGTTTGAATGAAGTGAACATGAAGTAGATTTTCCTAGAAAAACAGATGATGGGTTGGGAAAATAAAAAGACATTATGGAAACAATAGCCCAAGAAAACGTATAAAGATGTTTGAAATAGTAATAACTAAGGAATTTGGTCATTCTTTTTTAATATAATAAGAAATTAGTATAGTGCTCTAATAGAACCTGAGTGAGGGTACATTGTTTGTGTGAAATCATGGAATATGAAAGCTTAAGATCTGGAGAGTAAGAAGGCATTATAAAAGCTAGATGAGAGTGAGGAGGACTGCTGCTAAAAAGAAATGAATTTCTGAGCCAGGAAGAAACAGATTGGGAAGACGATTGGTAATTTTTGTAATAAGAGGATTCAGATTGGTCAGAGTTATGGTAACAATATTAACCATGTGTATTTTGGCCTATAATTAGACATATGAATATATTTCATAGATAGAAAAAAGGGGAAAATGCAGGGTTAGGCAACTGTATTTGAAAAGCAGCAGTGAAAAGTATGAAGGAAAAAAAGTGTTTCATCCTAGGAGACCTATATCTAAAATATTGGTTAAAATAATTATAAAAAGAGATTATAAATTTGTACTTTAAAAGTCAGGAAAGGCAACATTCTCTTTTAGGAGGTTGTGTTAAAAGCTCATTTTGATAATATTCCTATATATTCAAATTCAATAAATTCATTAATATTGAATCCAGTAAAAGTACTGGATCTGTAGTGATAGTCCAGAATAGTGCCCAAGTTTGAAAAATGCGTGTAGAATTGATTTACAATGTAAAAATCAGAAAAACAACCAGTGGACATTTTTATGTCAATCATATATAGATGGTCATTGAATCCATAGGAATAACTGATCTTGTTTGGAGAGTTGGTACAAAAGGAGAAGTCATGAGACCAAGAGACTAATGTTATTCAGTTTTGATATAATGATCCTTTCAATTTCTCTCTGTCTCTCTCTCTCTCCTCTCTCTCTCTCTCTCTCTGTCTCTCTGTCTCTCTCTCTCTCTCTCTCTCTCTCTCTCTCTCTTTGTCTTTCTCTCTCTGTTTTTCTCTCCCTTTTCCCCTCTCTCCCTCTCCTCTCTCTCTTTTCTGTCTCTCTGTCGCTATCTCTTTCTATCTCTCTCTGTCTCTCATTTTTAAATTTAAGTGGTTTATTATTAAATTAAAATTTTTGATGAGTGGGCAAAGCTGGGACACCCAGTCTTCTCCCCTCAAACTCAAGGTTCCAGGATGGCTCAACTAAGAGATTTGAAATGCCCAAAATATGATAGAAGTAGGAATAAAGAAATTTAAGTAAAAGCTCTGCATCAATGATGCTATAAATTACTGATATTTTAGAAGAATTTGATGGTGTTGGTTGTTGTCTGCCATTCAGTAATGCAGTTTGAAATATCTTTATGTTTGTGTGTGTGTAATGACTATTCAATCAAATACACAACAATATTATGCTTATCAATCTCAATGAGAAAACCAAAACTCCAAAAAGGATTACAGTAGAAAACATGGAACAAGATATTTGGCATGTTGTTTTGCAAGACACTCCCTTGGATGATAAATATAATTTGAAATAGTGTGATGTTATGGGAAGAGCACTAGATTTGGAGCTGGACATCATGAGTTTAAATCCTGGATTTAATATTCACTTTCTGTGTGATCTTGGGCCAGTTACTGCATCTTGCTGGGCCTCCATTTCCTTATCTATAAAATGAGGAAGTTGTACTAGATGATTTCTGAGGTCTCCTCTAGCTTTGAGATCTGGGGGGATGGAATAGGTTTTTTCCCACCAAAACTATCAAGCAGGATGCTAAAAAGATGGAAAGAGGATGGCCCATGCTTATCTTTGAAAATATCTGCTACTTTGGTCCACCTCACTTTTTACATATAATATTTATGGATTCCATGTTGGCTCAGTAATTTATGTTTCCTTTTATTCATTTTAGAAGCATTTTCTTTCTGCATAATGCCTGAAGTATGAGGAGCACAAAAAGACTTTTACCTAAAATATTATTTAGAAAAGCACATGCCAACTGAAACTTAACTGCATTAATTTCTCCTGTGCGGAGTCTACGTTTCCCCCATCCTCCAGTCCTGGAAGATACAGTTTCTTAAAGTAGTAATAAACTTCATGGAATATAAAGAGAATTTTATCCAAAGAATTCAAAGACATAGTCAACAAAAGCATAGACTAATGAATGTTCCTAAAGAACAGATATTTAGGAGTAGTAGTGCAATCTGTAGAGTACTAGCCTGGGAGTAATGAGGTTCTCAATTCAAATTAGACCTCAGACACTTTCTAACTGTGTGAATGGGCCAGGATTAATCCTGATTGCCTCAAAAAGAAAGAAAGAAAGAAAGAAAGAAAGAAAGAAAGAACAAGTCTTTACTAGAGTATTATCTTTATCATCTTTTATTTTGAGGAACCCAGTCTCATTATTGATTAAGAGCTTTATTAAAAGCTTTTATTAAACAAACAACCCAGGTGTGTCTCTTCTGAATTTGAAAAGTTTCAGACAATTCTATTGAAAGGGATGCATTATCTAACTTCCCTAAATTCCTTCTGATCCCAATTTTTTTTCAAAAAAAGAGTAAATATTGTGGAGTGCAAATGACAAGCATGAGAAATGATTTCCAGTTCCTTGTCTGCCACTCACTAGCTAGGTGACCTGGAGTCAATCACTTCTCTCTGGGTAAATTTCCTCACCTGGCACATTCTCTCAAGTTCTTCCAGTTCTAACATTCTGTAAGTCTCTGGATTTTAAAGGCAGCCTCTTTCAATCATTTCTTAAGCCACTTTCCATCTATTTCTTCTGGGGAAAAAAAGGAAAGAGCAGAAAGAAGACAGAGAATAATACACATTGATATTACCTTTTTCAATTGTTCTCCAGTCTGTTACCTTTAATTTTATGTGTTCACAGTGCTCTTCCCTTGGTAGTGTTTGTGAAAAGCAGAATAAAAGAATATGATGAGAATCAGGAAGAATCAGTTTGAAAGAATTTAAAGATAAGGGGTGAAACAATCACCCATTGTCAGGCTCAAATGTTTGTTTTTTTTATAGAATTTTCCCCCAGAGCCTAAAGTTTCTGGTATATATAAAAAACACATCCTCTCTATGGTTAATTCAGTATCCAGTTATG
The DNA here is from genome assembly GCF_902635505.1 of Sarcophilus harrisii. Taxonomy (NCBI): domain Eukaryota; kingdom Metazoa; phylum Chordata; class Mammalia; order Dasyuromorphia; family Dasyuridae; genus Sarcophilus; species Sarcophilus harrisii. The sequence continues at coordinate 204,262,002 of NC_045426.1, forward strand.
GTTTCACAGAACTGATGGCTTGCTGCTTCCAAAGGAGAGATGGTTGACTAGAAGTGCAAAATAAGGCATACACCTTTAAGATGTGGTCTATGTGTCAATTTGTTTTGCTTGGCTTATTTTATTTTTACAAGGAAGAATTGAAATGAAAAAAGAGTCATTGGAAAATGGTAGTAATATATATATGTGTGTGTATGCATATATACACACACATATATGCATATATACATACATGTATATAAAATATGAAATAGAGTATTAATAAAACATTATTAAAATAAAACACTTCTTCCATATGGAGACACCAGTTTACAGTTGGTATAACTGGACTATGAGCTCTCCTGCCAGCTCCCCGACCAACTCTCCAGGTTGCTAGGGTAGCTCTGAAGCTTCCAGAGCACCCTGAGGCTAAACTGAGACATTATTAGCAATAAGACTATGGCCACAGGTTATCCCCTCTGGCTGACAGCTTCTTCAGCACATACCAATTGGCCACATACCTAACGTCATAATGCTGCAAAAGCTATACCAAAGGATTCTCTGATGTAGGACTCCTTGAGGTTCAGGTCCTCAGAAGGATAATCTTTTAAGACTTGCTCCATACAACTCCTAGGAATCTCATGGATGTCGCTTTGATGCTCTAGATTTGAAGGGAATCACATATTCCATATTCAGGACTGGGTTCTGGTATAAACTCTAACCTTCTGAAGTTTTCAGAGTCCAAGTTTAGTGTTCAGCATACATCTGGGTCTCCTATATTCCATGTATGCTGTGGCCTCCTCAAGTTCATGTCAGTATTCAGCAGGGCAAGTTAATCTTGCTAGTAAGTGACAGTTCTGCCACTTTTAACTGGTATGGAATCAATTTTTTTAACTCAATTGAAAAAAGGGAGGAGAGTGTCAAGGATTCAGTGTTAGTGGACTTGTTAGCAAGCAGAAACACTTTCATTGTATTCTGATTGGTTGTGTCTGTCTTTTACCCCTGAATTTTTCTCTTTTTCTTTTTCATTGAATGTACCTACAACACTTATTACCTGCCCTGTCTAAGTAGAGATGTCCACCCAGATCTATTACTAAACCTAAAGAAGGAATTTCAACACACACATGTTTTGCTTTTCCAGGGTTTTATCAGAAGGATAGAATGAGAAGAGAAAGAATAATATAACAACAAAAATGATCTTTATAGCAACCCTAACCCTAAATTCATAGAAGAAGACAAACACAAAAAGACTGAGGACTTAATCCCAGTAAATCTGTCCCATTTTCTCTTTACCTGGGCACTTAAGAACTCATTCAGAAGTATTCCCCAAGTACAAGAAGGTTTTCTTGCAGACTGACTTAAAAATGCCTATGATTTTCACATGAGCAGGTGATCTTTTTGGGGGGGATAGGGAGTGGAAGGGAGGATAGGGCTTTCAATGGGTTTCTAGAGTATCAATCCTGGAGTATATTCTTAAATTCTATCTGTATGCTGGAGACAATATCCTTCCCATTCTCAAAGTTTCTATAAGTCCAAAGTAAAAGTTCTTAATCTAGCCATGAATTTTTTAAAATTACTAAGTGTACTTTAACATATTTTGTTTCCTTTGTAATTCCATATTTTTTATTTTATGTTTTCAAAAACATTATTTTAAGAAAGGGTAGATATGATTACCAGACTTTCAGGTCCGTGACACACAAAGATGTTGTGACTCCTGACTGAGAAGGAGAAACATCTTAATGCCAAAAAGAGTATGGCTTGATTATGGAAGAAAGAATGATGGGGTGAAACAAAATATGATACCAGAAAGAGAGCAATTTAAAGAATATGCAGAAAAAATAAAGAATATGTGGCATGACTCAGTAAGATATGGTATTTTGCTACTTTATCTTTCTCAAGTATGTGGAACACTTTCAAGAGAAGGGCTATACTTTCACTACTTCCAAGAGCCTTTCAAAAAACTTCCAATTTTCCATTCTATTCTAGAGAAGTAGATAATTTAAAAGTCATGATTCCTAAAAAGACCTCATGCTTGTAGAAGCTATTCAGGGATTCTCCTCCCCTATCCAGCCCTCCTGCTACTCCAAAGCTCCCTCCTACCCCAGGATTCCAGGAAAACAGGGGAAGTAGTAAGTTTAGCAGCCTTTTCATCTCAAAGGAGATATGGATACCAAGCTTTGGAACAGTGATTTCTGTTGTGTTTTTATTTTTTTGGCCCTGTTTTTTCTTAAGTAGATATAGAAGTAAAGTAATATGTTTATGATTCAAAACACATAGTTCTTTGAAACTGAGCACCACAACTTTTCTAACATGTGACTATCAATTGACTATTATTGAATTACATGCATTGAACAAGTTAGTTCTTTTATCTCCTTAGCAGTTCTATTAAATATGAAAAGATCTCAGAATAATGATAGGAAAAGCTGATTCTTGATTCATGTTATTGTGGATATTTTCCAAATTCTAAAGGCCATTTATTCCCTACCCCTGATTGTGTGCCATCAATCTGGTTAATAAAAAAAAAATTAGCCCAACAGTTTTCTCAAGAAAAGAACTCATTTTGAGAATGGGAAACTATTAAAACAATAAGATTAAAAGATAAGATGGTAACTTTTTTGTTGATAGTCCTCATCAGTTGGAATTGAAAGGGGTTAAAAATTTTGAGTTCCTCAAGTAGCCTGGAAGCAATGAAATGAAACCAAGAAATTTTAGGGATCAATTGTCTAATTCTTAGGACCAGGACTATTTTTATTAGAATACAAAGAATTTTGAATTTGTTCAGCAAGGACAAATAGTGGCAAACATTGCAACTAACCTTCCAAACGTTCCATTACACTCATTAGACATTATTTGAAGAAAATAGCTCACATCCATAAGTGATTATCTTGTCTATAGTAATAGCCTTCGAGCATCTGAAATAAGAATTCAGACAATGGACAAAATCAATTATTTTTGATACAAATTTATTTTTCTTTGCAAGCTTACCACCATGTTTAAAAAAAAATCCTTCTTTTGGAATGAGAATTCTTAAGTTGAAAAGATATTAAGAACATTCTGAAGCACAAATCTGGAGGCACTTACAAAAGCAGTATCTACCAGTGTGAATCTCCATGCCTCTTTTTGGAACAAAACAGAGGGAACACATTATTCCTGAATTTCACTTAGCTGGCAAGCACAGGATGATGCTAATGTTTCTGGGCTCCTTTGATCACTAAAGAAAAGCACCAGGGCTGATGGAAGAGTGCACAACTCAGATAATCTGAATTAGAACTAGGGACATAGATATAGTTCCATCACAAACACTCCAGTGAGATGCTACCCTGCCATAATTATCACAAGAAAAGTCCTCTGTTTATCTTTATTTCAACCTGGCATCAAGGATTATGCATAAAATGAGGAATATTGGTCCTGATAAACCATGGAATTTTATCAGCACTTTGTGGAACAGAAATTGACTCTATTAGCATTACAGCCCACGATCCTCAATCTCCAGTACTATATTTTGTGTTCAATGGGATCTTTTTCTTGACACAAAAACAGAGTTAAGAAAAGTCAGTGGATTGTGCATCTTCTTTGCTGATGAATATGTCCTCTGCTTATCTTTGAAAATTATTATTTATATTCTTCATTTTTTTCAGATTAATTAAAAAAAAACCCAACAACCTCCTACCCCACATTTCCTGTGCTCTCATCTCATTAGCCAGATTTCCTTAAAACTCCCATACTTTAGAGAAGTTTTGCCAAGTGGCTAAATGAAATGCACACAATTGCAAAGAGTTATGAATATTTATGATGGTTTAATAATGGGATTTTTTTGCATCCATGAATAATAAAGATTTTAACAAGAACAGATAACAAGACCGGGACAAAACAGTGAAGTGGTTAATACAAGAATCCCTCCTTGTAGGGACCCCACTGAGAGCAGCAGGAGCTGATCAGGCTCCCTTCCCCCCTCAATCCCTTTCCTGTTCCTCTCTAGCCAAAACTAGGTTTAAAAAAGGACAGAGTTTAATTTGGGGCTTTTTATCATTAAAAAAAGAGAGAGTTTAGTACAAAGAGTCTCATTTACTGAATAGTTTGCCAAAATTTGATTCCTCGAAACAAAGCCCAAGATTTTAAGTAAAGTGATTATAAATTGACCTTTATCTTCTAAGCATTACATATTTTTTTCCTGATATTCTTAAAGTAGCATTTCACATTAAGAGCAGAAGTGGATGCTTTGCCTTCTCTGCTCCTCTCCCCCCAACAAATACCTTCTAATTGGAAAAATCCTTACCAGTACTGATCAGAGTTGTAAAGTAGGTCATAGAATCACAAAATTTTGCAGCAATACCTTAATTTTTAGCCGAGGAAACTAAGGCACAAAGAAGTAAGATGACTTGCTATAGATCACACAATACAGAATTGTAATGAACCAAATTCTTCTCCAATCTCAGTGGAGAAGTTTTCTTGGTTGTTTGACTTCACAATACTGTCCCTCTAAGATAGAGGCTCTTAATCTGGGATCTATAGACCCATTTACATCAAGCAACTATCTTAAGAACTACAGATTTTCTACAGTGCAGTCTTAGATTTTAGTCTGAAAAATTAATAGATCTTGATCAACAACATGAACAAGAACAAGTTCATAAACTTTAAATACACACACACACATTGGTAACTGAATTTCAATATAATTGTTTTGTGTTCTTTATATTTTACTTAATGCATTTTCAAAATCATTATTCTAAGAAGGCTTCATTAGACTGCCAAAGTATCCACGACTTACACAATAATCAGGAACTTTGGCTCTAAGGCAAACTGACTCGGTTTTTGGAAGATTTCTATCAAGGAACTTCTAGAAGGAAAATATTATAGGCAAAGTTTCCCAATCCTATTGTTTATTATATTTTTTGAATCATTAAAATTTTTTCATTTTAAAGTTTAATTTAAAATTTTATTTATTTTTATTTAATAACTAAAATTTAAATTAATAAAATATGATTATCTCACTTTCACTGTGTTCTCCCATTGGAAAAAGGGAAAATAAACAAAACCTGTGGAATAAATAGAGCAAAGAGAAGCAAAAATTTTTTTTTGCATTGGCCATGATCAAAAAAATACATATCTCAATCTGAACCTTTTTGTCAGAAGGTAAAACAGCATTGTAAATATGTTTGAATCTTAGCAGTACTCATACCCTCACCTTCAAGAACATTATCAAAAACTCCACAGAAAATTTGTGACAAACAAATATATGTGTGTGTATATGGATATATATATATATATATATATATATATATATATAGCCATCTATATATATATGTAAACACACATGTTTTTATGAAAGAATGTTTGCATATGTATTTTATATACATATATGTGTACATATATACATACATATATTTAAATCAACTCATTCCTGTCATGACTAGCTATTAAGTGGTCTGCTAGAGTTCCTTCTTCAGATATCTTCTTTGTTCTAATAGGCTTAATGACATAATATAAACTGAAGAATGATTTCTGCAATTCAATCCTAATTCAGAGTAACCCTCTCAAATATAACCTCCAGATTTCTCAAATTTAGAATCCATAAAAGAAGCAGGGATAGGAATTGAACTGTCCTGAACTGATAAATTCATGTAGATTGTGTGATCATAAGATACATTTTAGTGAGGCAAAAAGCATACCTTAAATATAGTCTTGTTCTTCAAATTAGGAGCCCTCTATTATTGTGGGTCCTGAGTTATTACTTCAAAATGACAAGTACTTCTGTGTTTTATCTGTATTTTTTTAACACAACAGTTGTATTCCAGAAGAGTTTTGTACAAATTAGCTCATTGTCTCCCACACTGCATTTTACAAGGGTTTGAGGACACAGGACTAATCAATCAACAAGTATTTATCATGTACTACCCATGTGCTAGGTTCTGGAGATGTAAGAACAATGAATCAAAGAATTCTACCTTACAGGAAGTTTACATTTGAAGGGGATAGAATATAATGACACATATAAAATGAGTGAATAAATACAAATATCAATGAAGTAGTTAAACACAAGGTAGATTTTGAGGGAAGCATAAGTAGTTGGGAAGGGGGGGATGAGGAAAATTTTCATGAAGAAAATGGTCCTTAAACTTATTCTTAAATAAAAAGTTGGATTCCACAAAAGGAAGATGAAGAAAGAGTGAATTCTACAAAAATAGGATACGCAGTGTTAAGGAATGGAAATAGATGGAGCTAAAGAACAGAAAGAAGTCCATTTTGGCTACATGTGTGTGATAATGAATCTTTTTGCTAAACCAATAATCTATGAAAATAGTAAATCTGGTTTTCATAGACTAGGCTTGTATAAAATGGGATATTCATAGACAAAGTTTGTGTGTACATGTGGGTGTGGACTGTTTTTGATTTCATATTTCTCACAAAGGAGAGCTTGATTTGGTTATCATTAATCACAATCTTAAACAAAGCAAAATACTTGGTGAATTTCTTACATTGGTAAATTCATAACTATGTACTTGTGTTTGCTAACGTAAATCAATAAAAAGACGTAGCTCTCAACTGGAAACACATTTAATGGTAAACTATGTGTATGGAACCTGTGTTTGATGGGCCTGTATGATTTTTTTAAACTTTCTTTCCAATTTTATATTCTTTATAAGAATTCTCACACAATAAGGTGTCCCAGCCTGCCAATTTTATTAAAGCCTGCTGTGTGGGAATTTCCTTTTTCTACTTTACCAGCTACTAAGAACAACCCTGTTCAATGTGATTTTTCACACATTTCTTTTCCTGTGTTCTGCATCTCAGTGAAATTTCATCTCTCTGACTCACTGCAAAGTGTTTCTCATCTGAAATCATAGTCAGTCAATCTCAAATGAAATGGAAAAGAAGAAGTCACAAAAGAAAAAAAAATATAAACCAAAATCCCTCTTCCTCTAAAAATGACACCAATATTAAGCAGTCGCATGAGAACTGTCTAGCCATCCATGCCTAAAGGAGCACCAACATCTACAGAACAGAGGACTAGTCTTGGATCCCATAAGCGATTCCTCCTTAATGTAACAAAACAGTTAGATAATAGACAGACACAGTTTGTTTAGATAACAAATCCAAATTATAGTAGTTTCTTAACAGCAATAACTGAAATGTAGGGTGTTGCATCTGTATTTTTTGAGCTGCATTTGCAATGGATCTGTGATTTTATCAGTGTACGTAAATCTGAGTAAGGAAATTTCTTCTATTAAACCAGGTCAGTACCTTTATTACAATTCTATAATTTTTTTACAACTTATAATCTAGGAGAGTTGTAGGGGACCACAAATTGCTTAAGGACCAGCCCAAAGTCAAGCAGCAGGTACCTATGAGAGGCAGGACAAAAATTCAGGTTTTTCTTATTCTGAGTCATCTCAGACCTACTATGCCATGCCTTTCATATGGTACATAAAGAACTTGAAGCAGAATAAAATATAATTTACTGTTTTAAAAAGTAGAAGACAAAACAAAAAGATTTAGCAAGCTTTTAATGAGTTTTTAAATCAGAGAATCTGAATGAATATTATACACTGTGTGACTTTAGATAAATAATTTTCTCTAAAGTTCTTTCCACTTCTAAAAACCAGGACCTATGAGTAGAGAAACAAAAAAGAAAAGACAAGGACAAACAATGTGATAAATAATCAATGGCTCTTCATGTGAGCAAGACAGGCTGAGTTCTCAGTTTTTCTGGAGCTTAAAGCTCTGTTTTTCCACTTCAAGGGAACCTATTCCTCTCTCAATTCATGTGGGAAAGTCTCCTTTTATAATTCCTTGGGCTTCCTTAGTCCATTCCCCTGCAGAATAAAATGCTCAATATTTCATTTATTGTTGCTGACTCTTAGAAATACTGGCTAGAGTTCTATTAACTTCGTTATCTTATTGTTCAGCCTTCATTTTTGATGAGGACCAATGACATCTTGGGTGATATCTTTACTAGCCTGTGAATTGAATTTAAGTAAGGCAGACTTGGACAAAGTTTTCAGTGTCACTTTCTCTTATAGAGTCATCAAATTTCAGTGGCAAGACCAAAGTCAAGATGACTTGGCAATGACCTGTAAGGCACTAGATGACCTTGGCATCTTCTATATCTGACCAAGTTTTAAGTTTGCCATATTTCAGCTGCTTTCATGGCCATAGGAACAAGTTGTTTTCATTTCTCATTCCACATTCTTCATGTGCTTGGGATAGACATATTTCCTAACTCATGGACAGATGTGAGACCTGTTGATTATCTTCAACCTGGTTTAGCCTGTTTGATGAGACAGCTTTGCTGGGATGTGGCTGCAACATATGCTGTAGTTTCTTGAAGCCATAGGGAGAATTGAATGACAGATAGACACCAAAGGTGGATGAGAAACCTTAAAGAGGGCTTGGCAAGCCCTCATACCAGTAGTTCTAGTCCTTTCTAAATACTCTATACACCCCTAATTTTATTGTCTAGATAAGTGATGGGGATGACATTTTTTTTCAACCCCTAAATCTTCCAGAGGAAGGGAAAACTGGCTGTTTTACCTTACTTGTGAGTCACTCCCAGCTCCTGTTTATCATAAGTATCTTCCCAGAGTTGGCTCACTTGCTTTCTTTCATATATTCATTAATATAAGCTAATATCAATATAAAGCATTAGAAACAAAGGGAATATCCAATCTTTGGGAATAGTTGAACAAATTATGGCATATGAATGCTATGAAATATAGATTGCTTAAAGAAATGAAAAAAATAAAATATTTCAGGAAAACCTGGGAACACAAGTAAGCAGAACCAGGAGAAAAATTATAATACTAGTATTGTAAAAAGAAACAATTGTCAAGGACAAGAACTTGGATCAGCACAATGATCAACCATGAATTCAGAGGACTCATGATAGAGAATGGCTGCCCATCTCTTGACAGATATGATGAACTAATATGGAGAATGAGAAACATATTTTTGGATATGGCCAATATAGGAGTTTGTTTTGTTTTACTATGCCTATAAGATATAAAGGTTTTGTATTTCTTAAAATTCCTCAACCCCTGAGATGGGAGAAGGTAGGAAGGATAAAAAACAACCTTGATGATTGAATATGTAAGTATGTATGTATACACATTCTAATAAATTCTAGCCTTATTTAAATGAGTAGATCTGAACCTTCTCAGACAATTTTTACTGACAAACTCACAAAATCTCAATAGTTTAGATCTCTGTTGCTTTTAGGTTACATACAGTAATCAATCAAGGTCAAAATTACTGTTGGTACAGAAATCTAAACTCAAATTAACAGATATGGAACAAACAAATTTGTACACACCTAGCTAATTTTACCTATAGTCAAAAGAGGGATATGTGATTTTCCCTGAGAGGGTGAAGGAATTATTGATTCTTAAGGGAATGACTTCTCCAAGGGGAAATAATTAGGTGTCATTAACCTAGGTGAGTATCTGTTTTATTGCCTTGGGGGGGGGCTGCCTTTGTTCCCCTTATTGGCACACATTAGCAACAAAATATAAATCTCATCCTTATAGCCTATAATTTTGTCACCTATTTCTTTTCCCACTCACAGCTTTGCTTCATGCTAGCCTGACGCTTCTGAAAATCCTCATGATGGTCACTCCTGCTTGAGGTACTCTCTGCTTTTTGCAGAATTTGAGAATGTGGGTAACTACCCATTCTTCAGGTCAGTTTTAATCCTCAGTGATATCTTTTTTTTTTCAATCTGGCCAAAACCAGAGTTAAACAGGACCTTTAAAAAAAGATATTCATTGTCTATATACAATAGTATATCTTCCACTTTATGAGAGAGAGAAAAGTTCTTAGACTATTTTTTTTGTACTCAACATTTGCAAAAGATTTATGTTAACCATTTACAACATTACTTTCAGGCAGATTCTGATATTAGTCCTATTTTATTTATCAATCACAAACATGAAGAAACTGTGGATCAAAGACGTTGTGATTTGTCTGGAATCACACAGATGGCAAGTTTCTGAGGCAGGATTCAAACTCAGTTCTTCCTGAATACAAGTCTTTGAATATCCACCATACCACTTTGCTACCTCTCTTGGTACATCTTCATCCCAATATCACCAGTAACCCTTAGCATAGATTCATATGAGTAAAATGACTATAACCTCTAAAAGTGAAAATTCAAAATGAAAAGTAGAAATATAGAAACTTGGTCTTGCATTATTATGGATATTTGCATGAGTGTTCTTTGCCTAAAGTGCCTATTTTGTTTTTTGAACTGTACATAACACATGGCTAGATATAATCCCTGCCATTAAAAGCCTTGGCACCTTAACAGAAAAAGAAAACATTCATTAGATATATACAAGACATGATTCAAATAAAAATAATGTATTTGTGTTGTTACATATGGTCAAGTGCCAGGTAAAATAAAAACATATTGCTCCTTGCTCCTCCTCTTCTGTAGGGGAAGAGAGACTGGGAAGTGATGTGTAGGTTGTGAAGAAAATGATCAAAGGAATGGAAAAACTGAAGCAATCCTGTGATTGTGGTGATAGTAACTCATGTCCTTTCTTTTTAGTCAAAGCAAGTATGATAATTTACAAGTTTATCTAGTATATATACTTGTTCAATGTTCAACATGAAAGCAAGACTGGGGTTCAGGAGTTTTGAATTATAGATATTGCTTTCTTTTTCTTTGACTTTTGTTTTCTCCAAGTCTGCCTCAACCATTTAAAACCATTACTTTTCTATCCCTCTTCTTTTACATCCTGCTTCAATTTGCTTCATGGATAGGGAGAATAATGATGATATTTTCTGAATGATGATGAGGGTACTAATCATATGACAGCTGAAGATTTTAAACTACAATGTGCCATTCTTTTTATGAATACATCAGAACTTCTATATTCAACTGAATATGTACCTTTTAATTATACACAAATCTTGGAAAATTATACATAAATTCTAATACCACTCAAAATATATATGTAATTATTAAATCCTTGGGAATTGACTTCAAGGGTCATGCATGAGCTGAATTTTGAAGAAATATAGATATTCAATGGAGCATAGGAGGAGGGAGTGCATTATAGGTATATCAGATATTCAGTATAAAGGCACAGAGACAGGAAATAATATATAAGGACCAATGAAACCCAGTGTCATATATAAGAACCAGAAGAAAAAATATCAGGTTACAGAAAGGGAAAGGTGAGAATCACATTCAAGAAAGTTGAAAAAGCAAGTTGGAACAAGGTTAGAAAGGACTTTAAAAACTAAACAGAGATGGTTATGTTAGAATCCATAGGAATCTTTATCCCTTGAAAAAATTCCACTCAACCTATGAAATTAAGAAGGGGGATAAAGTCTTTCAATAAGAAAGAGGCACAAAGGCACAAAATATTGCCAGAATATTACTGAAATTCTGAATGAAGATGAGCCAAGATAGGCAGAAGGAACAGTGCAAGTGGGAGCCCAGGCCAAACCAGTGCCAATACAGCTCAGAACTCAGGTTGCTCACCCACCAGGAGAAAAGGAGGGAAAAAAAAGAATAATTTATTTTGCAAATCTTTAATGGTATTTTTCCAATTATATATATAGTTTTTAAACTTGTAAAACTTTGTGTTCCAAATTTTTTTTCTCTTCCTTACCTCTCCCCTATTCAAGTCAGCAAACAGTCTGATATAGGTTAAATATATGTAAATCATTTTAAACGTATTTCCATATTTGTCATGTTATGCAAGAAAAATTAGACCAAAAGTGAAAGAAATGAGAAAAAACCCTAAAAGGTCAAAACTACTGTACTTTGATACACATTTAGTCTTCATAGTTCTCTCTCTGGATTAAGTTGGTATTTCCATCCCAAGAGTAAGGGAATTGCCTTGAACCAACACCTTGTTGAGAAAATACAAGTCCATCACTGTTGACTATCATATAATCTTATTGTTACTGTGTATTATGTTCATCTATATCAGCTCACTTAATATTAGTTCATATAGGTCTTTTCAGGCTTTTCTGAAATCAGCTTATAAAACAATAATATTCCATTACCTTCATATGTCATAACTTAAGAATAAGCATTTATCAAATATATAGTTAGTGCCAGACACTTTGTTAAGTGTTTTACCAATATTATTTCATGTGATACATCAGGAAATAGTACCAGACCACTCTGCAGGCTGCAACAGCAACCTAGCAGCACAGCACCCAGGGACTCCACTCCAAGCCATGATAGGAGTAAGGACCAGTGCAACATTTGGGAAACAAAACACCTAATGTCTCATGGGGAAGATTGCTATCAGCACAATCAACAACCTTTGAGTGGGGACTGTCAGGTTAATAGGAAGAGACAGGGCCAACTCTGGGTTTCAGAGAGAAACAAAGCCAAAATAAATTGAGCTATCAGGAGACAGAGTCAAAATATTGGAATTCTTAAAAAATGTGAAATCTAATCTTAGCTACTGCATATATATGACCAAGTAAGACCTTTCCATAGTCTGAGTAGTGAAGAAGAGTCAAGAGTTTGACCCAATTACAAAGCACCAATCCAGAAACTAAGGCTGGAAGATTAACTAGAAGATAATGCTGAAAACAATGAATTGAGAGAAATTCAAATGATAAAGTCAGTAAAAAAGAATACCACAAATCCAAGAAAATTATATATTGGCCACAAGGACTACAAGAATACCTGGAAGAAATAATTCAAACACACAAAATATAATGTTAAAAGGAAATGGCAACTAATGAGAAAGGATGACTAGGAGACTTAATAGCTTAGAACAGAAGAGATGATGGGCTTAATCACAAATTTAGCTATATGAAAATTAGCATGAATTAAACAGAAAGGGAATGATTTCATGAGACAACAACAAAATATGCAACAAAATCAAAACAGAAGCATATATTTGGCATATATGATCAAAAACAATTGATCTGGAAAATAAATCAATGAGAAATAATCTAAAAATTATTGGATAGCCAGAAAATCAGGACCAAAGAAATATTTGGATACCATATTTCAAGAAATCATAATTAGAGGGCAAAGAAAAAAAACCAAACAAAAAAAAACTAACTAGCTATCTTTTTAAAAATGAAATGAAGATGATAGCCAAAATTCAGAACTTCAAGGTAAAAGAAAAATAGTCTAAGCAGTTAAACAAAATTGTTCAAGTACCAAGGAGGACACTGTAATGACTATACAGGATTTGACAGCTACAACAACAAAGAGAAGATGTTGAAATATGATTTTTCATGTGGCAAAATATCCTATAAAGTTCCTATCTGAGAAAACCAAGTATAATCTATTAGGAGAAAACCACTCTCCTTTTATGGATTCAGATTCACAATCCACGTGTAATTTTCAACTTTTCATTCTGTGACTCCATCTCTAGATATCCAGTCTGTTGCAAATCTTATTTCTACTTTCATAAGCTCTCATATATGCTCTCTTTCCTCCTCTGACAGTAAAGGTCCCTACATTGATGTAAAAATATTGACGAAAATATTAGCAAAGATGCTACAGCAATATATAAAAGATCATCCTCTATATAAAGATTGAAGTTATGCCAGAAATGTAGGTTTGGTTCAATATGAGGATGAAAAAACAATACTATATTAATAAATAACCCACACCACATGATTTAATTAATAAATTATTTCAAAGCTTTTGGAAAATTATAATACAGGTTTCTATTTAAAAAATTAGATAATATTGGAATAAATGGACCTTTTTCTAATATTATAATGGTACTATCTAGCTAAATCCAGGAGTCAAAATCATATGTAATAGAGAAAGGCTGGAGGCCTTCTAAATAAGGTCAGAGATAATGAAAATATGTCCATTATCACCACAATTATTGAAAATTATTGAAAACTGTGCTAAAAATGCTGGTTATTATAATAATGAGACTTCTCCACCCTGCCCTCCCTCAAAAAAAAAAAGGAAAGAAATTAAGGGAATAAATACAAGGAAAAAGCAAACCACTATTCCATTTTGTAGGTGATAAGATGGACAAGCTAAAGAATTCAAAGAATTTAAAGAAAAATTAAAATTGTAAATTCTACAAAGTGGCTGGATATAAAATAAATCCACAGAAATAATTGTTTTCTGTATTTATTACCAAAACTCCAAAAGGAAGAGATAGAAAGAAAAAAATCCATTTAAATTACTATAGAACATGCAAAATAATAGAGTCTATTTATTTACTTACTGACTGACTGAGGCAATTGAGGTTAAGTGACTTGCCCAGAGTCACACAGCTAGGAAGTGTTAAATGTCTGAGGTCATATTTGAACTCAGGTCTTCCTGATTTCAGGGCTGGTGCTCTATCCATTGCATCACCTAGCTAACCCTAGTAGAGTCTATTTATTAAGAAACACATAGAAAGTGTAGAAATATATCTATAAAACATTGCTTGCAGAAATAAAGATAAATCTAAAGAATTGAAGAAAAGTTAATTATTCATGTCAGAATATGCCAATATTAGAAAAGTCACAACATTACCCAACAATTTATTTAATTCCATACAAATAAAACTGCAGGATTATTACTGTATTGAGATAGAAAAAATTAATGAAATTCACATAGTGAAACAAAAAGTCATGAATCTCAAAAGAAATAGTGAAAAAATAGTATGAAAGCTCAGTGGTAGCTGGTTTCAAAATATATTAAAAATTAGTAATCATCAAAACAATTTGGTACTTGTTAAAAAATGGAGAAGTCAATCATTGCAATAGGTCAGGTATATAATACCAGGAATAAATGAACGTAAATACTATATTTTAAAATAAACTCATAATACCCAGCTATTAGATATAAGGACTTAATATCTGATAAAAACTGCTATAAAAACTGGAAAGCCATCTGTGTGAAATTATGTATAAACCAATATCTCACACGAAAAAATAAGGGAAGCCAAAATACATATATGACAAACATAAAAGATCAAAAACAAATTAGTAGAACAAGCAAAAATATTTATTTTGCAAATATGGATATGAGCAAGTTTATAATTAAATAAGGGATAATTAAAATCACAGAAGAGAAAATGATCATTAAACTTAAAAACTTCTTCATAAACAGTCAATGTAATTAAAATGATAAGGGGAATAGTTCTCTAATTCTTCCAGTTAAGGCAAAACTCTATATCCAAGATATAGAACTGAGTTGAATTTATAAAAACAAGAGCCATTACTCAGCAGATATATGAACAAAGAATATGAATAGGCAGCTCTTAAGAGAAGAAGTGCAAGCTATCAACTATATAAAAAAGTTGCTTCAAATCATTTATTTAGAGAAATGAAAATTTTTAAAAACTATGAGATTTTGCCCCATGCCAATCTAGATCAACAAAGATGAAAAATAATAAATGACCATTGTTCAAGTGGTTTTGGAAAAATGGTCTATCTATTTGGGAAAGAAATTTGAAACTATTCTTCCAGAATCATTAAGTTATTAGATTCCTTTGGCTTAGTAATACTACTTTTTTTTTCATAACTAGGGAGATTAAAGAAAGAAGAAAAAGGCCCATCCATCCAAAAATATTTATGGTTTTTTAAAAATTATAGCAAAGAATGAAACTAAGTAAGGCTCTTCAATTAGGTAATGGCTAAGCATCATATATTATATAAGTGTAACAGAATATTATTGTGAAATAAATAATGACCAAAGAAATACATGCAAAGATAGTTTTCAACATTACCCTTGCAAAACCTTGTGTTTCAAATTTTTCTCCCTTCTTTTCCCACCACCCCCTCCTCTAGACAGCAAGTAATCCAATATAGGTTAAACATGAGCAGTTCTTCTAAAAATATTTTCACATTTATCATTCCGCACAAGAAAGATGAAATCATAAAGGAAAAAAAAGAGAAAGAAACAAAAGCAAGCAAATAACAATAAAGATAAAAATACTATGTTGTGATCCACATTCAGATTCGATAGACTTCTTTCTGATCCATATTCAATCCCTACAGTCTTCTCTCTGGATGCAGATGTCTCTCTTCATCACAAGTCTATTGGAAATGGCCTGAATCACCTCATTGTTGAAAAGAGCAAAGTCCATCATAGTTGATCATCACATAATCTTGTTGTTGCTGTATACAATGTCCTCTTTGTTCTACTCATTTCGTTTAGCATCAATTCATGCAAATCTCTCCAGTCCTGAGAAGTATGTAGTGGTAACTCAGACTTGTTTTAATTTGCATTTCTCTAATCAATAGTGATTTAGAGCATTTTTTCATATAACTAGAAATACATTAACTTTAATTTCTTCATCTGAAAATTATGTGTTCATATCCTTTGACTGTATTGATTGGAGAATAACTTGTATACTTATAAATTTGAGTCAATTGTCTATAAATTTCAGAAATGAGGTCTTTATCAGAGTCTTTGGATATAAATTTCCCCTCTCCCCAGTTTTTTGCTTCCCTTCTAATCTTGGCTGTATGGATTTTTTTTTGTATAAACTCTTTAATTTACTGTAATCAAAATGATCCATTTTGAATTTCATAATGATCTCTAGTTTTTCTTTGCCCAAAAATTTCTTCCTTCTTCAAAGATCTGGGAAATAGATTATCACTTGTTCTCCTAACTTGCTTACAGTATCATCCTTTATGTCTAGTTCAGGAACTCATTTGAACCTTATCTTGGTGTATGGTCAGTGCCATATCTAGGTGTGGTCAGTGCCTAGTTTCTGCCATACTATTTTCTAATTTCCCCAGCATTTTTTGTCAAATAGTAAATTCTTATCCCAGAAGTTGGAGTCTGGGTTTTTCAAATACTAGCCTACTGGAGTCATTGACTATTAGTAATCCTAACCTATTCCACTGATCTACTACTCTTATTTCTTAGCCAGTATTAAATGATTTTGATGATTGCTGCTTTATAATATAGTTTTAGGTCTGGTACATTTGCCTTTTTCATTAATTCTCTTGAAATTCTTAATCTTTTGTTCTTCCAGATGAATTTTGTTATTATTATTATTTTTTTTAGCTCTATCAAGTAATTTCTTGGTATGGTACTGAATAAGTGGATTAAATTAGAAAGAATTGTCATTTTTATTATATTAGGTCAACCTATCCATGAGCAGTTGATATTCTTCCAATTATAAAGCAATTTTTCATACATTTGTTTTTAAAATTTTGAATTTCAGATTCTCCCCTTTCCTCCCCACCTCCATTAAGAAGGCATATATGAAGTTGTATAAAATACTTCTGTAAAATTGTGAAAGAAAACATAGATCACACACACACACACACACACACACACACAAAACCTCAAGAAAAAAGATGAAAGTTTAAAAAAATATGTTTCAGTCTATACAATCAGTTCTTTTTCTGGGCATGGTGAGCATTTTTCATTTTAAGTCCTTCACAGTAGCCTTGGATTATTGTATTGCTGAGAACAGCAAAGTCATTCACAGCTGATCATCCCACAACTTTACTATTACTAAGTACACAGTACATTTTACTTTGCTTGAGCTCAAGGAAGACTTTTCCAGATTTTTCTGATAGCATCCTGCTCATCATTTCTTATGGAACAATAATATTCCTTCGTAACCCCATGCCACAATGTATTAAGCCATTTGCCAACTGATAGGCATCCACACAATTTCTAATTCTTTGTCCTGAGAAAAGAGCTGCTATAAGTATTTTTATTTATGTTTTTTTCCTTTAAAAAAAATCTCTTTAGGGATTTATGTCAAGTAGTGGTATTGTTTAGTCAAAAGATATGCCTGATTTTATAACCCTTTGTCTGTAGGTTATATCTTTTGATCATTTATCAATTGGAGAATGGCTCTTAAATTATTTTTTTCTTATAAATTTGATTTACTTTTCTATGCATTGAGAAATGCGGCCTCAAGAGGATTTTAAAGAAGTGATTTAAAGGGAAATGAGCAAAAACAGGAAGGAAACTGTACAATTACAAAGATATTTTTTTAAAAAACCAACTTTATTAAGTAATATGACAGAAAAAGAAAAAGACAAATGCTGGAAAGATGTGGGAAAATAGGTATAGCTGTGAACTAATCCAACCATTAGGAGGAATATGGAGGTATATCAAATAATTATTACTTGATCAAATGTGCTTTTAAGCATAAATATTTTGGCAGCTGTGTGGAGAATGTATTGGGATGAGAAGGAAATCAAGGAAGAGAGACTAATTAGGAACCCATTGTAATAATTTAGGACAGAAGTAACAAAGCACTTAACTAAGGTGGGTAGTTAAGGATTTAAAAAGAAAGCACTGGTTAGATTTAAGGAATATTATAGAGATTTAAAAAATGTCTATTGTTTATATGTGGAGTGGAGAGGGAAAAGGTGTAATACAAGAATATAAAAATCATGCTGGATGATATTTTTGTAAAAAAAAATCATTGAAAGAAAGAGAAATGAAATATCAAATAATGAAATAAAATGGAAAATATGGCTACAAAGCAAGGAGAGTAATTTTCTTATTATACACAGTACCTGGGTTTGAAGACAATTTCTTATAAATCATAAATAGTTGTTCATAGATCCCTAGAATTCTTGAGGGGCAAAAGAGCTTAGATAACATATAGTCCAATTTCCAAAGGGGGAAAGTGACTTGTCCAAGATTATAAAAGTAAAGAAGAAGCAGTTTCAGCATATAAATCTGGGTCTTCTGACTAAATCCAGTGATATTTCTAATCTGCTACAATATCCACTCAATAATTGCTGTGAACAAAGAGAGAACTTTAGAAATACATGTATGATTGTTTCAGGTAACTCCTTTGAGGATGATTATCATTTTTATGCATAAAATCTGCTTTTTAAAATCAACAAACAACAATACTTTATAATCATATCTTATAATACAGAGATGGTACTATTATAGTGACTGGGAAATGGTTACCTGTGAATTATACTGAAATGTCTAGTTATTACAGTCTTTAAATGTGGACAAATGGAATGTTGTATTTATTTTAACTTAATTTTCGTTTTTTAAATGAAATGTATGAATCACTTGCAGCCAAATTGAAACTTCTCAATCTAGAGATTTTTTAAGGGCCAATTTCTGTATGGTGTGGTATATGGTTGTCACAACCTGTTACATAGAACTTATCTAGGATTATCCAGACATCACTATCTATTAACCATTATTTCTGTACCTAAATAATGTGAATCTAATTAAGGATACCAGTCATGACCCCAAGACAGTATAATAGACTATGCAAAAAAATTTAAGGCCCAACATAATTTGGAAACTACCTTTCAAACTTTAATCCATATGCAGTGGCCAAATTGAACTACTTGTTATTTGAAGAATATGTTCTATCATTCCTTCCCAAACCTTTCTGTTCACTTGTTAGTTCTTCTTCTCTATCTCTACCTATTGAAACATGAATCTGACCTGGACCATTTAACTTTACAGATAATCTACTTTATTTTATAGGAAGCCAACACCCAGAGAAAAAGAGAAATTTTCTTGTCAAACTCAGGTCCTTCTACTGTAAATCCCTTGTTTTTTCCCAGTGTTCTGTACTAAGTACCTACCAATTTGCTAAAGTCTCATCTCCTTCATGATGATTGCATGATGCATCTTTCTCATGAATTTAACATGTACTAATTCATAGGACATTTGTTTGTGGTCAAATTTCATTTCAACTGATCTTTGAGGGAAAGAATTATGAATGAATCGATTGGATGCAACTAATTTATGTAACTTTCACATCGTTCTTTCATTTTTCATTTATCCAAGAAAATTGTAAGCTCTTTGAGGGCAGAAATTTATCCTTTTTATTTGAGATTCCCCCAACATGCTTTACATTCCCCATCTCTTCACCATATTTAGAACACCTCTCTATTCTGATTGCTAGCTCTACCATTTCTTTTGATTGAAACTCCTGAGTGATATTCTAATTTCCCTAGAAAGCCTTTCCTTTTCCTTTGAGTTATAGGTCCCTCTTCTGAAGGCTCATATCATTTTGCATCTCGTTTATGGGAAACAGGGCAAATTTTTCCCTTAACTTTGTGAATCTCAATTTTCTCATTTATGAAGTAGGAATAATAATACTTGCGCTCCTTGCTCACAAGGTTCCTCTGAAATATGAAGAAAGTGCTGTATAAATTTTAAAGCCCATATTAATATTCTGTCTCTGTCTCTTCATCCTTTTCTGTCCTTTCATCCACCTGTCTATGTGCATGTCTTATCTTTTTTTTACTATTCTTAAATTCATCAAGTGCAAGATTTTGTTCAATTTTGTATCTCTTTAGGAACTAGAACATTGACTTTAACATGGTAAGTATTTTGAATGAAACCATGTTGACTAACAGGAAGCATGATGTCACCTGATTCAAAAGATTTGAATTAGATTAGTATGAAACAATCCTAAGAGACAGCCTTTAAATACATGAGGAAAAGACCTTGCATAATTCTCAGGGTAATCCAGCTGATTATGTTTTGCACACTACAATTGGAAGACACTTGGATCTGGCACACTCTTTTACTCCCTGTGACCTTTCTAAATCTTATCATTCCATAATCTTTATGACTTTTAATTTCACTGATTAAAGCATTTTACTCAGCTTCTTGTTGCTATTATCTATAGGAGTGCAAGATACTAATGCACATAATTCAATGACTTAAGGCAATGGATATGGTTTTTCTATGAGTCCCAATCTCTGCCATTATATTTGATGACTTCAAAATTCTCATTGATAATCATTCTCAAACCATGATCTCTAAATTTATTAACTTCATCAATTCCCACAACCCTAATTTCAATTCTATCTCAGCCATTTAGGGATTCCCATCACTGGGAATTTTCTAGTCTCCAAGATCCTAAGCTGGAGAATTATATTTTCTGTGCACAATCTAATGCTCCACCATCTCAAGGATTTTAGACAGGTTTTTGTCACTATAGCTTCTGTTACTTAATAGTTCCCCATTTTCATAATTCATTACTTCTCTTGTTTTCATTGTTTTCTTTATATACATAGGTTACCCCTCCAATTATAGATACAGCATCATAGCATTGAAAGCATAAAGGGATTTTAAATGGCATAGAGTACAACCCCTTCACTTTACAGGTGAGGATTCTGTAGTTCAGAGAGGTTAATTGTACAAAATAACACTCCATTCTAAATCTCTTCAACAAGACATTGTCCTACATCCTTGAGTTTCTTGTGTTGTGTCTTTTCCCCACATTGGGAAATCTTAATTTTGGCATAAGGCTTGTAGAAAAAATACAAACTTCTTACCCTGATATTCAAGACCATCCATGATTTGACCTTTATTTATCTTTATAATCTGATTTCATATTGTTTACCTAATTGTTTTCTTCATTCAGTCAACTAGTTAACAGACATTAATTGTCTACAATGTCCCAGTGAGGACACAAATGCAAAAGAAACTTCCTAACATTAAGAACTTTGCATTTTTATGAGAGAAACAACACGTACATATGAGAGTCTATAAATAACAACAAATAAATACAAGATAATTTAGGGAGAGTATGAACTAGTAGCTGAGAAAATCAGGAAAGGCTTCATGGAGAAAGGATTAGTTGAGCTAAATCTGAAAGAAAAACAGGGATTTTCATATTTTGAGGGAAAGCAAGAATGCCTTCCAGGAATGGGGGCCAGCCAGTGCAAAGACAAGAAAATAGGAGGTAGGATGTTGTGTGTGCAGATGTGCAAATAGGCCAGCATGGTGTGATTGAATAAAGTGTGTACAAGAGTAATATTCAAGAACATTCAAAGGATAAGAAAGAGCCAGGTTGTGAAGAGATATAAATTTCAGAGTTTATTATTTTATTCTGCAGGGAAGAGGAAGCCATTTATTTCATCCTATTTATACTGTTCAATAGTTATGCTACAAATTTTACAAAAAATACAAAAGCCTAATCCATTTTCCAAAGTCAAGATGCAAAAAATTAGACAAAATTCAATAAAATGATTCCCAGCACCCCACCAGCAGCCCACTGCTTTTGAAATCATGTATTTAAAGCTGTAAATATTATCACAGCATAGTCTCTTGTCTTCAGTGACCACAGAATTCCTGTTGATCAGGTATCTCTAGGAATGTGTCTTCTCCTTTGAGGGAAAGAGCAAGGAAGCATTGTTCTTCAATGACAGCTTAGGCAATGTAATGAAAATGACAAATTTACATAAATTAACATGTATTTAATGGCATCCCAATTAAATTAAAAAAACATTATTTTACTGAATTAGAAAAACAATAACAAAATTCATTTAGAAGAAGAAAAAGTCAATATCAAGGGAGGGAAAATGTAAAGAAAGGAGGTTTAGAATCCAACTATTCTGGAGAGCAATTTGGAATTATGCTCAGAAAGTTATCAAACTGTGCATACTCTTTGACTCAGCAGTGTTAACCACTGGGCTTATATCCCCAAAGAAATCTTAAAGAAGGGAAAGGGACCTGTATATGCAAGAATGTTTGTGGCAACCCTCTTTGTAGTGGCCAGAAACTGGAAACTGAGTGGATGCCCATCAGTTGGAGAATGCTGAATAAATTGTGGTATATGAATATTATGGAATATTATTGTTCGGTAAGAAATGACCAGCAGGAGGATTTCAGAAAGGCCTGGAGAGACTTACATGAACTGATGCTGAGTGAGATGAGTAGAAGCAGGAGATCACTATACATGGCAATAAGATTCTGGTGGGCATGGCTCTCTTCAACAATGAGATCATTCAAATCAGTTCCAATTGTTTAGTAAAGAAGACAATCAGCTACACCCAAAGAACTATGGGAAATGAGTGTGGACCACAACATAGCATTTCCACTCTTTCTGTTATTGTTTGCTTGCATTTTTATTTTCCTTTTCAGGTTTTTTCTTTTTTTCTAGATCTGATTTTCCTTATGCAGCAATATAACTGTATAAATATGTATGCATATATTGGATTTAAAATATACTTTAACATATTCAACAGATATTGGTCTACCTGCCATCTAGGAGAGAGGGTGAGGGAAAGGAGGGGAAAAGTACGAACAGAAGGTTTTGCAAGGGTCACTGTTGAAAAATTACCCATACATATGTTTCATATATTTTGTAAATAAAAAGCTATAATTAAAAAAAAAGAAAGGAGGTTTAGTAGTACCAGATCTTAAACTACATTATAAGGCAGCAATTATCAAAACTATCTGATACTAAAAAAAATAGAAAGGAAAATAAGTGGAACAGAGTATACATACAATTTATGGCTGCAAATAAATATAATAATCTTGTATTGACAAGTATAAAGATTTAAATTTTGGAGATAAGAATTCATTATTTGGCAAAATTTGTTAGCTAAACTGGAAAGCAGTCTGGAAGAAAACGGGGTAAATTACTCCATTTGTCAACATAGGATCAAAATGGATACATGACCTAGATATAAAGAGAGATTTGAAGATCATAGAGGTGAAAAATTTCACCTACACAAATAATATAAATAACAATAAACATTTGAATATAATAAAGATAGCAAAGTGAGGTGTAAAATGGACAATTTTGATTATATTAAATTAAAAAGGTCTTGGACAAATTAATAAAATGTAGCCAAATACAGAAGAAAAGCAGAAAATCAGGAGGGGAAATTATAGGTAGATACCCAGATAGAGGTCTCATATCTCAAATATATAAAAACTTTGTCAAATTTATGAGAATACAAGTTATTACTTAGTTGAGAAATGGTCAAAGAATGTGAACAGGCAGTTTTCTGATGAAGCAATCAAAACAACTTAATCATATGGAAAAAATGCTCTAAATCATTATTTAGAAAAATGCAAATTAAAACAGTCTTGAGATATCATTTTACATCTATCAGATTGCTGAAAACAATGGAAAGGAAAGTAACAAATGTTAGAGGGGTTGTGGAAAAACTGAGACATTAATTCACTGTTGGTGGAACTGTGAACTGTTCCAACCTTTTTGGAGAGCAATCTGGTGCTCTCCAAAGAGTTATGAAAATCCCTATACTCTTTAACCCAGTAATGCCACTAGCAGATTTGTTTCTGGGTGACTAGGGATAAAGAGAAAGAATCCATATGTTCTAAAATATTTATAGCAGCTCTCTTTGTGAAAGCATCATCTGTCACAAGATTAAATATTAGAGATCTCTGAACTGTCTAGTCACCTCAATCCCTCAAAAGATTTCTTTCTGCTTACTGATATTCTGTGTAGACTCATTCCTTCATACTTAATTTTGTTGTACTCTTCCCATTCCATTGAATATGAATCCCTAGCTGTCATTATGGCAGGTTCCCACTGCTCATTTCTTAGTCTCAATCCCATTAACTTAATATCTCTAATGTCCCACTCCAGATCCACCCACTCCTTCCACAGTTCTCTTTGGGAATGCTTGCTCTGTAGATAAGAAAATTGCTCTCATATTAAATTTTTCCCTTCTCACTCCCTCAAACTTGTTGCTTTCACTGACAAGTTCCTTCTTGATGACAGGCATCCCTGGCTAACTTTTCTAGATATGTTTACACTCATACTGGTTGTGGTGATTGAAGGAGATCAGGGAACTCTGTAGTGAAAGATGAGGGGGAAGAACATTCCAGGCATGGCATAGAGCCAGTGAAAATTTAGAATCAGAAGATTCCTTCTTTCCATTGCCTAACTCATATTGCTCCTCTTGCATTGGAGTTACTCAATAGTATTTCCTCCTCTGGGATTCATTCAATAATTGTTTAATCACCCAATCAAATTTCTGGAAGCTGTTATTGAATGTCCTCCAGGAATCCTTCCTTTTTCCCTCAATGAATTCAGTATCTGAGTAATGATATTTCCTCCCCATTTCCAGCCCTCATACTAGCGCATTTCAACATTAATATTGATATTCCCTCAAATGCTCAGTTCCTCAATTTACTCATTTTCCATAAACTATTCCTTCAACCAACCTCAAGAGATAGCGATAACTTTGATTTTGCAAACACTAACATGTTTTTCCTCTTTCCCTAATAGTCCTTTATCTCATTTTTATCTATTGCCATTCCAGCTTTCTTTCTGTCTTCTGACTCTTAAACTTGTTCTTCATCTTCATTGTAACAATCAATTCCTCCATTCCTCAGTTACTTCCCAAATCATTGCTCTTGCAGGGGCTATACTCTCTGCTTTTCCTCATTTTTTACATCTTGATGAAACTGCTCAAATACACTTTATCCCCTAGCACTCTTATGGCATCTCTGTCCCCAGCTCTCAAAGTTGCATTACTGCCCTCATCCACTGTTTTTTTTTTCTTTTGCTGCTGAGTTGCAGAACATCATGAAGCTGTCTGACTGTCTCCATTAAATTTTTGTATTGTTCCTGAGATTTCATATTCAATTCATGTTATTTACTTCAGCATACGTATTGATATGTATTGAAACTCTAACTTTCTAGTTTTGAATGTATTTATTTTCTGTGGCCCATTCCTTCTACTCACCCCATCAATATATAGAAATGATAATATGCTTGATTCTACTGTCACTTACCTCCTGTTTATGAATTCTAAAATTTCTACATATTAAAGAATATTAATATATATGTTGAAAGACCAGTTGAGAAAGAAGTTTCTCATTACAACAAAGCAATTCATTTATACTTCCTTAATTTATTCCCTATACCATTTATTGACTATCTGTTTTAGATCTTTTCATTCCTCCTTAAACCTTCCATGGCTCACCTTTTTTCACCCTTCAGCTGAGTGTCATCTATTTTGCTAAAAAAAAAAAAAAAAAAAATGAGGTCATTCACCCAAAGTCTTTCCCTCTTCCTCATCTCATATGCCATTTGCCATTATCTCTTTTTACATGAAGAGCCCTATTCCTTGATAAGTAAAACCCCTATAAGTGCAAAATTTATACTCGGCAGATTGAACCCATTGTCCCCTCTCTCACATTAATCTTGAATCTCTCCCTATCTACAAGCCACTTCTCTGCTTTTAACCCATGATTCCTCCATCCTTAAAATCCCTCACTTGTTCTATCTATCCCTACTAGTCATTAATTATCATCACTCCTTTCTTTTATGACTAAATTACTTGAGGAGTCCCTCTACTTCCTTTTCTTTCACTCTCTTCTCAACTCTATAGTAGAGCTTCCAACCTCATTATTCATCAGAATGAAACCCCTCTCTTCCACGTTATAATAAAATCTTAATGGCTAGATCTAAAGACGTTTTTCTCAATCTGCATCTTTTTTAACATCTCCACAATGACTCTTTTTTAAATCTTTGTGACATTATCTTCTTTCATTTCTCCTTCTACCTTTCTGACTGCTCCTCCTCAGTCTACTTTTTGATATCTTCATTCAGTTTGTGGCCACTTATCATGGGAATCCCTCAAGGGTCTATCTTGGACTTCTTCCTCTATGCAATTTCTCTTGGTGATCTTACCAGTTCCTATAGATTCAAGTACCCTTTCTATACAGATGGTTCCAAGAACAACTTATTTTTCTCTAACCTCTCTCCTAACTTGCACTTTCACATCTTACAAGCTTATTGAATATCAATTGCTATAAACATTGTAAACTCAAAATGTTTAAAAGTGAACTCTATATTTCCTTTACAATTCTTTTCTTCCTGATCCCTCTTAATGTTAATGCCTATGTGCAATTTTCTTCATGTTACCCAGTAATCATGATACTTTATATACACATATATAACTTAATTGTACATATATAACTTATGTATTCATTGTTTACTTCTTGTCTCTCTCATTTGGCTTTGAACTCCTTGAAGTCAGAGATTGTTGTTGCTTTTCTTGGTATCCTCAGCACAATACATGACAAGTAGTAAGTGCTCAATAAATGCTTTTTGACCAATTGGCTATATTTTTTACCCACTTTGAAACTTTGACTCCTAATTCTCCCTTACCCTACATATCCAATTAGTGACCTAATGTTGATTTTATTCTCTTCAGAACATTTTTTGTATTTGCCACCTTCTTTTAACTCATACAACTATCACCCTACTTCAGGCTTTTATCACCTCTCACCTGAACTAGTGCCATAGTTTACTAATTGATTTACCTGCCTTTAGTTTCTCCTGTGTCCAACCCAGCCTCTAAAGAGATACAGAGGTAATTTTCCTAAAGGGTAAATTTTAAAATGTCAATGTCCTATTCAATAATCTCCAATAGTACCCCAATTCTCTAGAATTAAATATAATTTCATCTTTAACTAATATGTTTTAATTTCTATTTTACGAAAGTTTTATAATGTACATGATTATTAATAATAAATCTAATATATCCATGTTCGAAGTACAAATTGTTAAAAGTTTGTCTATCATTACTCTAAGATAAATGAAATCCAGATTCTTTCTCCCCAACATATTTTGCCCTAGAGAAAGCAATATGATATTGGATCATTGAAGGAAGAGTGAAGTAACTGAGGTCTATGTGAGCATAGAGCAAGGCAAATACCACAAATTGTTAGAATGGGTTTATTAAAGATTAACTTCATACATCTGAGGTGGCTAATAGAAAAAGTTTTCCCAGGGAAACTTCTTATGAGGTATATTAGTAGAGGTATTGTGAACACCCATTTTAGCCTAAATCCATACCCGACCCTCCATCTTTAATATTTTTAGAGATAGTTCAGGAATTGCTAATCAATCTGCCCCTGCTGAATTTGGAGCTATGATTTTATTTTAAAAAATTTTATGATGGATTCTTTTTTGTCTTTGAAGTTCTAACTTGTTATAATTCAGCAGATCTTGATTCACAAATTTACTAAGAAATTTGGAAAAGAGTTATAAAACTGGGGAGGGGAATAGATATTTCATTTGCTGACAGTTCTACTTATGAGAAATAGCTGGCTAGCATTAAGTCCAAAACAAGGGTAAAGGGTTAATAGGCAGTAAAATATCTTCTTTTCATGGTTCCTGGGCACATTTTCACTCATCTAAGATTATAGGACATTCTCTCATCCCTCTTCTTTTCTAAAGAATTCATTATCTCTCACTAAAAATGTATATTCAATTCGGTTTTTCTATCAGATGGATATTGACCTTGTTTTCTTCAAACCTTTTCCTAAGTAATGTTTGAAACTTAATTCTGTGATGCTTCATCCCATGCTGCCTTCACCAAAGCCCATCTGTTAAAGAACACAGCTGGGAGGCAAAAACTACTTGTGATGCCATGCACTCAAGTAGCCCTCATCTCAAAACAAATCTCTTAAAAATATTCTGCCCAGCAGCAATTTATTTTATGCTGTTCTGGCTGACATGGCAAAAAGACAGCAAATCAGAAGCCTTATACATCTCTGAAGAGAAGCAATATCCACCTTATACACCCAAAGCAAATGGAAGATATTAATTAGATAAATCCTCCAGTGTGTAATGCCTCAGATATCTTCTCTTTCTTTGTTTTCTGTATGGCAAATTCCTTTTCCATGCTTATTATAATGAAGAAGTCATAGCAAGTATAATTGTTCAAATTAAACATGTACACAAACACACGTGCATATGTGTATATACAGCCACAAATACATATGTGCGTAAATGTATATGGCCATGCATCCAGTCCTACTTTACAGCAACATCATTCTAATACATAATTGAATGAGGGTTTTATGAAATTAGCTCTAATTTGCATAATATATTTTACTGTTGTAATGTAGTTATTAAATTTGTTTAATTTAATAGCAATTTAGACTTCATTTAAAAAATTTAATATATCATATAAATAATGCCAAATTTACAGGTTCCTCAGTTTTAAAGATCAAAAAACAAACATCACATGATATGATAATTCTAACTCTCTTGAATTAAAGGTCACCTAATTTACATTTACTTATTTTTCTCCACTTAAAAAAAAGAAACTGTTTTGAAAGTAGTAATGATCAAGAAAGAAGAAAAATGTAATGTATCATATACTTGATGCCATCCAAAGCAATTAGTTTTTAAAAATAATTTATCCAGTTATATAGCTCTACAATATCCATACCTAACAATTTCTCCAAATTTAAGCCTTGGGATTAAAATATATTATATTTAATTTATAAAAGGACAGCAAAATGTATAAAAAGTTATTTCATTGTATTGGTTATGCTTATAGATTTTGACTCTAATAGTCCATATATTATTATCACTTGATCTTATCAAATGACTTCTACCTAGCTGTAAATAGGATTCCCATATAAGATCCAATCTTGAGACTAGGTGTTATGCATAGGGCCAATTCAGATTGTTAACAGAACTGACTTGTCATTTTAGTCTAACTGGCCATATAATCTGAATCAATGCTTTGCTGACCATAGCTATAATATTGAAGTATGTTTTCTCAACTATGAGTTGATTGCATAACAGGTTTCTTTTCAACTATAACATAATTGTGACCATACAGAGGATAATGACTCCTTTTAAATCCCTTGAGGATTTAATATAATGAAGAACTACTTAAGAGTAAGAATTACTAGAATAGCTAAATTACATATCAAAGGAAACTATTGAATGGTGTGTTTGGGCACCTTTACAAAAATTAGATTCGATTTATATATTTCAGGAAAGTTTCAATATGATATTGCCTAAAGATGGGATAATATGAAAAAGAGGAACAAAACATAGTAGAAGTTTATGACAAGCAGAAGATCAGTAAGTAGTACAGTGGAAATTCAGTGGAAAGTAGCACAATGAAATAGCCAGAAGATGCCCTAGCACATCAGAGGATTGAACTGCCCCATCATATGCATAACCTTAGCCACATGTACTCTTTATGTCTATGTTAATCTATGTATTCTCTATGTTTATCCACTTTTTGTACTGATATGCATATTTGTGACAGAGTATGCCCCAGGGGATGAGGAGAATGTTTTATTTCTACTTTTCAATGAATCAACAATGAGGATTTATTATGCACTTATTAAATACTAGACATTTTTTTGTGTGGCAGCCCTCTTTGTAGTGGCCAGAAACTGGAAACTGAGTAGATGCCCATCAATTGGAGAATGGCTGAATAAATTGTGGTATATGAACATTATGGAATATTATTGTTCTGTCAGAAATGACCAACAGAAAGATTTCAGAAAGGCCTGGAGAGATTTACATGAACTGATGCTGAGTGAAATAAGCAGGACCAGGAGATCATTATATACTTCAATAACAATACTATATGATGATCAATTCTGATGGACATTGCCAGCTTCAGCAATGAGATGAACCAAATCAGTTCCAATGGAGCAGTAATGAATTGAACCAGCTACACGCAGTGAAAGAACTATTTTTGTCCGCCTGCATTTTTTATTTCCTTCACAGGCTAATGGTACAGTATTTCAAAATCCTATTCTTTTTGTACAGCAAAATAACTGTTTGGTTTGGACATGTATACTTATATTGTATTTAATTTATACTTAAACATATTTAACATGTATTGGTCAACCTGCTATCTGGGGGAGGAGGTGGGGAGAAGGAGGGGAAAAATTGGAACAAAAAGTTTGGCAATTGTCAATGTTGTAAAATTACCCATGCAGATAACTTGTAAATAAAAAGCTATAATAAAAAAAGAAAAGAAAAGAAAAATTACCCATGCATAGGCTTAGTAAATAAAAAGCTTTAATTTAAAAAAATTAGACATTTTGATAGATAGTGCAGGGGTTACAAGTATAAAGAATGAGATAATCTTTACTTCCAAGGAACTTGTATTTTAATGGGGGAGACAAGAAACACAGATAAATATATTCAGCATAAATTAAAGTGAATAAACGCAAGTGTAAGAAAGTAGTTAAATGTGGATACAGGTTGTTTGTAGGGATAAGGAAAGAATTGATTCAGAAGATGTAAAATCTTAAAGGAACTAATCTGAAAGTTTTATTTATAAAAGATCAGTCAGAGGAACTCTAAAGCAGAAGTAAGAAGTGAGAGCTTTCTTGGTATATTGGATGGAGAATGAAAAGACACAGAGATGAGAATGAGGGTCATGAGTGAGGAAAAGAGAGAGGGCCAGTTTGACTATCACAAAATGAGAGAGGCGTAATGTTCAATGAAGCTGGAAAGATAGATTGGAGAAAGGTTGTATACTCAAAAGCTAAACAGAGGAATTTATATTCTATCCTAGAGATGATAGGAAGTCATTGGATTTGGTTGAGTATGGGAAAGGTATGGTTACTTTAAAAAATGGTATGCACTTAAGGAAAATTGCTTTGGAAACTGTGTGTAGGATGAACTAGCGAAGTGAGTCAGGAAGACCAATTAAGAGAAGGCTATTGCAATGAGAAGTAATGAGAATATGAAGTAATATGGCAGCTATGTGAATAGAAAGAAGAATAACAGAGGTGTTGTGAAGATTTGGCAAGTGATTGGGTATGTGGAGTTAGGAAGAATGGGGAATACAGGATAATATAGAGTTTATAATAATGCTATTTAATTAAATGTCTTTCATTAATTGTATCCTTTGACTGACAAGAAAAGATGCAAACTGATGATTATCTCATATGCAATGATTTTGAGTAAATGCAGAGAGAAAAAAGTACTTTGAATCTGAGCCATTCTTGTCTTGAAGCCTCATCATGAAAATTGGTAAAGAGAATGTCTAGATTCTATGTCAAGATACGCACATTTATGTTTGTATGTATGTTTTATTCCCATTCCCACAATGTATTGTAAGGTCTCTGAGGGTTTATACTTAAATTATTTATGTTTGAATCTTTCAAGAAACTTAGCATAGAACCCTACACAGAGAAGGAAAATTGAGAATTTGTTGAATTAAACTGAAATGACAGTAAGTTTGGGGTTCTGAATTACTAATATCTAATTAGGTAGATAGATAAAGATAGATGGACATATATGTAGTTAGTATTCTCAGATTTCCAATTCATTTTTATCTGATAAACATCATTCTTCAATTTGACCTAGTAAATATTATTCCTAAAGAGAAATGAGTATGAGTTTTACCAGCCACTTTAATCATGGAGTTCTTCTGAGGAGATACTTATAAAAGAATATATGGAAGATGCCAGAGTAAAGTCAGGAAGCTGCTCAAGCTCTCCCAGTTTCCCTCGAAAACCACATGAAACTAAGCCTCTGAACAAAATTTGATGAGATGAAATCACTCTCCCTCCAACTCAAGACAGACTTCAAGAAAAAAACTTCAAGAAAGGTCAGTCTCACTAAGGTGAAAAGGATGTTCAGTCCCAGATCAGATAGACTCTGAGAAAGCCAGTGAGAGGTTGTTAATCCCAGCAAATCAGCAATTAAGACCTTCAGTCCTGGCTCAGTAGAAGAACAAATCAGGGGGACAACTTCCAGTCCCACCTCAGAAAGCAAACTCTGGGAAACCAGGCTGTTTCCTGAAAAGAAAAGGCAAAGCTATCCCCTCCAAACACAAGGTACCCCTGTTGTCAAAGCCAAGGCTCAAAGTTGTACAGGAAGTTGGGACAGCACTACCTTTACCCCAGGAGCAAAAAAAGAAAGGAAATACTAAAAGAAAAGAAAATGTACAAGAAATAAAAAAGAACCTTGACCATAGAAAGCTACTATGGTGACAGGGCAGACCAAAATCCAAACAGAATATCCACAGAAGAAATCTCAAGGAGTGAGATAAATTGGTCTCAAGCCCAAAGAGACTTCTTGGAAATACTCATAAAAATTTTCAAAAGGCAAATGAGAGAGGTAGAAGAAAAAAATGAGAAAAGAAATGAGAAGTATGCAGGAGAGTTAACAATTTGGAAAAGGAAGGAAGATTATATGGCACAATGAGATAAAGAAGTTTCGTAGAAATCCATTTTAGTGATTACTTACTGTATGGATA
Source organism: Sarcophilus harrisii (assembly GCF_902635505.1). Classification (NCBI taxonomy): domain Eukaryota; kingdom Metazoa; phylum Chordata; class Mammalia; order Dasyuromorphia; family Dasyuridae; genus Sarcophilus; species Sarcophilus harrisii. Next base: position 204,294,642 of record NC_045426.1, read on the forward strand.
ATTTTATTATTGATTTTATGTTTCTCTTTCACTTAGACTGTTATAAGGTACCTGAAATTTTTAAAAGCCTGGAAAGAATAAATTAAAAATAAATGATAATATGTATACATTTTAAGCCTAGACTGAAAAATAAGAGATAGTAAGAAAAAAAATTTAAGTGAAAATTTTCAAGCAACTGATAAACAATATAACCTTTTCAATTTCTTGCATCTTGGATGATCTAATCCAATCTGTTTGGGATCATTGAATCACTGAATTTAGAATTGGAAAGAATCTTAGAGCTAATTCATTTTAAATCCTTTATTTCATAGATGAAGAAACTGAGGCCCAGATAGGTTACAACTTAATGAAGGCAGTATGATTCATGGACAGTTGTCAGAATTAGAACCTAGATTGTTCATCAATAAAGATGTAACCAAACAATATTGATTTACCCTGTAAGTCACTCTAAGTACACCATCATGCCTCTGGGGGGGGGGGGGGGGGAGGGAAGTACTATTTATATGGAGAAATTGATAACATGTATTGAAATATAATAAAGAATTATGACTCAGGAACTCCTTCAGTCAAGCCTAGAATACTAGGCAAATAAATCACTGTCCTGAATTTTCCCTAGCAAACCAGTCAGGCAGAGATTCACAATCTTGCATTTGTTTCCTAATGTGTCCTTGATGAGCATTGACAATTATCTTATTTTCTTAATAGCTTCATCTCATGAGCTAAAGTATTTACAAGAATCATGATGCCAATCCTATCTTTCATCAAGCTCAGTGTTGCTTCCCTTCTTTTGGCAAAAGTGTGTAATGGAAGAATGCCTGTGTTGCAGATAGAGGCTTTTTACAATAGCTGATGAACCTGGGGAGACCAGTTTTTTACTTTAGGGAGGAGATGTAATGGGGCTATTGGCATCATTTTGCTTCCAAATACGTTTTTACTTAAAGAAAAACCTCTCCTTTTCTTCAGACATTTCTGTGTTTTCAGATTATCTAGGGGCTTCAGATGGAATAGGTAAAAAAAACAAATTATCCAAACTCAAATGCAACCTGACAAAAATATACCGAACTCTTTTATTTCCAAGTAATCAATAACTGACTATTCTTCTCTCATGTAGATATGATCAATTCTTTTTAATGTTTGTTAAATAGTAATTTAGTAACTAGTAACTAAAATAATAATGTAGTAAATAGTAACTCAAATTTATAGAAAGAGATGTCCTGGCAGAGTCATTAGAGAAATGACCTTATGGGGTTCAAGTCCCAATTCTGAAAGATATTAGCTGTGTGATTCTAGATAAGTCATTTAATTTTTCAAAGCTCTCCAAGGGTCCTCAAACTACAGCCCGTGGGCCAGATGTGGCAGCTGAGGACGATTATCCCCCTCACCCAGGGCTATGAAGTTTCTTTATTTAAAGGCCCACAAAACAAAGTTTTGTTTTTTTTTTACTATAGTCCGGCCCTCCAACAGTCTGAGGGACAGTAAACTGGCCCCCTATTTAAAAAGTTTGAGGACCCCTGCAAACAGTTCTATGGCAGAGATGTTACTGACCTGCTTTCTTAGAGGGATTTTCCTGACATGACTGATTACTCTATCAATACTGAGGTCATCTCCATAACACTTTCTTCATAATATCCCTACTGGGTAAATAATGCTGTGTAAGTATTATTAGCTCCTTCATACAAAGGAGGGAACTGACACAGTTTATCCAAATTTCGTAATTACTTAGTAAATAGTAAGATTGAAGTGGGGAGCTGAACTCAAGTCATCAGGGTGGAAGCTTAGTGTTTTGTCCACTTCCCCCTGACATCTCTAGTTAGAAAGGAACTGCTTGTCCTATGTATATCATGAAAGGTGATTGTAGAGATAGTTGTCAGCAGTCCTTCACTGAGGATAAAACAAGAATATTTAAAGAAGTCAAGAAGGCTTTGGATTTTATACATAACGACATTTGTTTTATCAGTAATTGCTTTTAAGAACTGTATTAAAAGAGATTATGAAATATTTCTCTGGGTTTTTTTTTTAAAGAGTAGATTTTTATGTCTAAATTGGTTGTTATTATCTTGTCTAAAGGCATTGAAAATAGACTAAATAATTTTTAAAGAAGAGACTAAATAATTTTTAAAGAGTCTATCCAATCTAATAGTAAGTAATACTTATGGCAACTAAATATGTGAAAGAAACTTCATGTGACAAGACTACACCTTAGTTATAAGAAATCAGTGAATAAATTGGAATATAATCTTGAAAACAAAAAATAGTTGACACCTCAAAACAATAAACTTCCATGAATGGAAGATTAGATGCTAGAGTTCACTAAAAAGATGAGCCACAAACCACAATGTCATCCTTGATTCTTCATTCTCATTCACCCCATATATCCAATCCATTTGCAAAAATTGTTTCGACTTTCACACATCTCTTAGATATATCTACTTCTTTCCACTCAAATAACTACCACTCTAATTCAGGCTTTCATCTCCTCTGATCTGAATTATTGCAATAATTTCCTAATTCATTTTTCTAACTCAGATTGTTGTGATTTATCATTCTCTCAACATCTAAGGGAATTTCCTAAAAGTGTAGAAATGACCATGTCACCCACCTCTCACAAATGAATTTCATTCCAATGGCTCCCTATTACCTCTAGGATCAAATACAAAGTCCTCTGTTTGGAACTTTCTTCAGAGCCCTCCCTCTTCCTACCTGTTCAATCTTTGTACACTTTACTGCCCTCCACATATCCTATATTTAGCCACTCATGCTTACACAATACTCTTATCTTCTATATTGTTTTGCATATGCTTTCCCTTCTGTACATCATTTCCCCTGGCTTTCTTCAAGATTCAACTCAAATCCTACCTTTTCAGGAGGCCTTTTCCGGTTCTCTATATAACAAAAGTCAAATGTTAAATAATACAAGCATTTTCAAAGAGAGAATTTAAAACTATCAATAATCATATGAAAAAAATGCTTCAAAACACTTAAAAAAAGAAAAATGAATAAAACTGAAGTTTTATCTCACCTATCAAATTAGCAAAGATTTTCAAAGATGGAAAGAGTGTTAGAAAGATTCTAGGAATACAAGCACACTAAAACTGTATTGATAAAGTTGTGTTTTGCAATAACTATTCTGGAAAACAATGGAAGTGAGTGGGAAAACTAAATTACTTCTATCTTTGAGTCAGCCCAAGGAAATCAAAGACAGAAGAGTCTCATGTACACTGAAAGATTTTTAGCAACTGGTTTTGTGTTAGGAAAAAAAAGGAAAGAAAGATGTCCCTAATTGTGTCATGACTAAACCAATCATGTTATATTAATGTCATGCAATATAATATTTTGTTATGGAAAGTGATGACTATTAGAAATTTTGAGAACTATAGGAAAATTTGTAAGAATTGATATATGGTAAAGAAATGAGAACACAAAGAACAATATACACAATCATTTGAGTAGAAGAAAGAAAAAAATAATAGTTAACAGGCAGCTTCACACAAATTAAATAAAATGACCAATCTGTGTTACAGGGGACATCTGATAAAACACAGTTGGGCAGTAGGGATCATAATTTAATTAAACATGAAATATTGCATACATTGTCAGATTACTCTGCCAGTTGGCTTTACTTAACTATGTTTCTTTATTACAATGGAACATGTGAGTGTTTGCAGGGAAATTATTATATGATTAAAGTGTCAACAACAAAATAAATCAATGATTTTTTTTAAAGAAAGGACTTGAATCATAGACACAATTGTATATTTTAGTTATCAAAGAATTCAGTTCTTGAATTTGTTTGACTAGGGAGCTGAACTAGAAGTCAGAAAGTAAGACCTGAGCCCAAGTTCTTTCTGTGACATATAATCTGTGTTAGCCTAAACAACCACTTAACTAGGCAATTCTCTTTAAAATTTTTTAAATTAATAAGCAATTATTTTATCCCACTCCCATTTCTCCCCATTCCCACATTGAACAATATAAAAAGAAAACCCTCACAATAAATATGAAGTCAAGCTAAACAAAATTCTATATGTCCATGTCAAATAATATATACTCCTTTCTGTATTTTCATTCTATCACCTATCTTAAAGGAGAGGACATAGTTCTTTCCTTTTTGGTAGTACAAATATAGAATATGAGTGAAGTAGAATATTATTGCACCATAAGAAAGAGTAAAAAGAATAATTTCAGAGTAATATCTGAAGCTCTTTATGAACTGGATACAGTGTGAAGTAAGCATAGGTAACCAAATACAACGACAATATGAAAAAGAAAAACAATTTTGAAATTCATTAGAACTCTGAGCAATACAGTGACAAACCATGATTTCAGAGGACTGAAGATGAGAAGTTGTGAAAAGATCCTGACATGCAGTGATAGAGGGAGTTTCCTCATTTTAGAGTTCACATACCAGTGAAATCACTCTTTCAGCCCTTATCCCATTTCTATTCTTCAATTAGGTCTAATTTTAGCTTTCTGAGTCATGCTTTAGAAAACATACTCAGATTTATTTGTATGACAAAATTTCATCAATGGGGAACTCCCTCTATTAGTGCAAGTTGCAACGGCCAAAAACCATAGGGAGTAGTTTTAAATAGTTTTAAATAGTTATGCTGAACCTACTGAAAATCGCAGAACTGGAAAAGTAGAATTTGAACCCAGCTCTTTCAGATTTCAAGCTTAGCATGATGCCGTCTACTAAGCACTATGTCATTTTGTCTTTCTTATGCAATTTCCTCAAGGAGGTCTAAAAGGAGATACAAATACACACATTTACACATGCAATTATATAGTAATACATCTATATGTACATGTAAATATAAATATATAACATATTTATTTGTCTATATGTCTTATATTTAATTTGTAAATATAGCTTTCACCTTCTCATTGAGGGTGATTATTAGCCTTTAGATGATGTTAAGTAAGATGTAATTTCTACTTTAGTGTCTTTGGAAATGGTTCTACATTTTGAGGACCATTGCCTTAGGCTGGAGGATTCCTAGGGTGTCCTGCCATATCTAGGTTGAAACACTGATTTGATCTTCTAACACCCTATCCGCTCTGCAAGGCCCAGTAGGTTCCATTCACCCAGATGTGACCCTATTATCATTAGTGTGACTATTTCTGGTCCTACATATAGGCCTTCATGCAATTGCTGAGGGGAACAAAGGAGGGAAATATCTACAGAGGTGATTAGAATGAAAGCCATGAGCATTAACTGTGGGCTTTGTATCGCTATGTAGGACATACTAAGAGATCCAAGGAGGCCACGTGTAAAAATAGCATAATGAAATTAGTACACTGCAAGTGTGCCCTGAGGAGCAGGTATGACCTGACTTGATGATTCTTCACATACAAAATGGATTTTATTTTTAGGGCACTCTATCTAGTATAACAATGACTTGGCTGATAAGAAAGTGGTGGGTATAGTTTGTCTTAGTGGCTGGCACTTATGCCTGAGAAGAACAAAATAGCTTATTTAAACTGTCAAGCCTTAATTGTTTCATTAGATGGTGGTACTTTTTTGACAAAAAGAGCTGGCTGACTGCTGAAAGCAAGAATGATGCACAGTAATTCTGGTAGGGCACTGGGGCTCTGCACTGGTTACCTCTCCTTTGTTTCTTCCCAGTTCATCACTGTTACAGGAAGAAGTTTCATTTTCCATTATAATGACTACTATTAAAATCAGTTAAAAGCCTTTTCATGAGCTCTGTGATACGTTTCGTATATTTTTAGATATGAATGAACCATACACAAAATCCTTGCATTTGTATTCAACTATTGTGTCTCTAGCATCCAGTTTAATGTCAATTATGGTAATGACTGATATTTATATGGGTCCTTGAACCCAGCAGGATTCTAAAGTGATTTACACATTTTATACATTATACATGAATTGCTTTGCTCACCACTGACTTGCAACCACCTCTGGGCTGTAACCTCTTGGTTGTTAATATCACATTGCAACAAGATATCACTTCTGGATAGAAAATGTAGAATATGCTATCTAATTGAAATGATTAGGGTAACTTTTAGGTTGACAGGATACAAGTACTCAAATTAATATTTGGATGGGACATGGTTGTAAAGGTACTGGCTAGGTATTTCAGTGGTAAATAAAACACTTTCCATATCTTAATTTTAAAAAGAATTTGTATTCCTCCCAATAATGCTGCACATCTGTGGGATATCAGGAGAGTGCAAGTGGGGTGGGGACCCAGGGAGGAGGAGTGATCTTGATTTATTTCTAGCTGCCTGGCAGAATAAAGACCCACAGTGTGTTTTTCCATTTACACGCATTTAAGAATTTAGAAATAGTATAGTGGGAGGGAGTGATTCTATCTCATCCAAAGACATCCTAAAAAGCTTTTTACTGTTTGAAACTCAGAAATCAGATCCCAGAGATAGCTCTTTTTCCTCAGGTACAAGGATCCAAATGTGATTAATGTCATTTTCAAAAGCCTTAGTCTAATGTTTCCCACACAGGCAGAGTTCAGAGAAGGATCCTCCTAGGTTCCTATGCCCTTTTATTCTTGGGAGGGAGGATGGCTGTGGTCTGAATGCATCTGCTATGTGGACAGCATGGCGCTCTGCATTTGAAGCTGGTGCTCAGTTGATTTATTTTCATTCCAGGTTTTTAAATTAGCTTTGTTTAAAGTGGACCATCTTTCTCTAAGGGCAGATTTGCTTTTAGCCAAGTCTCAGGTTACATGGTGTATATAAATTTTGGTTGAGTTGTTTTCCAGACCGAAAATCCCTAAAATGTTGAAGTCCATATTTAGAATCACCTGAGCATTTTGTCACTTTCAAATGACCAAACCTGTGCCTTACACTTCGGGAATTTTTAATCAATATTAAATGATAACTATAGTGGAAAGCATATTTTAAATCATGATGGTAGTTTTTATTTTTATATATCACTCTCATTGTTCTGGATCCTCTGTCACTAAGTATAGTGGATAAGAGATTGGACCTTAAAATCAGAAAAACCTGTATCTAAGTCCCATTTCTGATATATATTATCTGAGTGATCCTGAGTAAGTCATTATTTAACTTTTTAATATCCACATGAAAGTCTCAAAGATTATGTCCATTGTACATGTTCATTGTTGAAATTTCCTCATTGGAAGTTTTCTGTACCAAAGAAATCAATGATATTAAAAATAAAGATCAGCTGTGAAACAGCTGATCATAAAAGTTGGGGAAATGTATTGAAGAATAAAGAGACTGTGAGCCTCCATTTATAGATGGTTTGAAATGTAAGAATGGGTAGCAGAAAGATTTACAGCTGACATATCTCAATACAGACCTAGAAAATGCACTAAACTGAGTTATGATCAGGAAATCTATGATAAAAATCACAAGGAGTCATTTTTCTTGTTCAGGTTCAACAAAGATCTGCAGACAATGGGAACGGGGTCTGGATCATTCTAGCCCAGGGAAAGGCTGTGTACCAGGGGAATAAGAGGCTGTGCACAACTTTGTGAAGGGTATAGGAATAGAAGTAGACTGACAAGTTTATTTTTAACTACATAGTACCAGGCCCTAGAATCAAAGCTGAAGGAGAAATGAACTTAGGGTGCCATTCCAGGGCAAAGAGCAGTGGTGAGTCATAGACTATATACTAAGAAGTTCTGTCAGTCTGAACTAGCAGAGCTTTGTGCTACCTGATAATAGCTAAAGGCTGAGTTCAGAGGAAGCAGTCTGCTGGAATTCTAATTGGGACAAACCCATAGGTGATTTGTTTAGACTTGAACTCAACTCAGGAACAGGCAGAGTTCAGACTGGGGTGGAGTAGAAATTAGTCTTTTTCCTGAATCAGACCATGTTAGGAATATTAAAATCTCACAGGTCCCTAGCTCTAGTTGTCCTTGAGGTCTTAGAATACTCAGTACTCCAAGAAAACAGCATCAGGTTCAGTTCACGCATTCTCTTAAGAAGTACACAGAACCTGGTTCTAGTCTGAAGTCAGAAAGTAGGCTGAAGAAAGTACAAGCAAAAAAACAAGTTCATCATAAAAATCTCTTATGGTAACAGTGATATTTAAGATAACCTAGAAGTAGAGAATTATTCTAAAGCCTCTAAAAGCAAAGTTTTAAAGGAAAACAGAGTGGGTACAGATTCAATTAGAATTCCTGGGACAGGGGAAGTAAGCTTTTTAAAGAGGTAAAATAATTTTATAAATGAAATCAGTGGTAAAGGAAAACAATAGAAAAGGAAAGGGGACTCTGAAAGAAAGAATGGAAAAGATGATTAAAAATAAGGCAAAAAAAATCTTTTCCTTAGAACAAATTCCTTGGAAAATTAGAAGAGCTTAAATAGAAGTTGATGATTCCATGAAATAAGAGAAAATAATTAAACAAAGAAAAAAAAAGAAAAATACAAAGAGCAAAAGTGAGAATTACCTGGAAACCAAATTGAAGAAAAATATTTTAAAGATTACCAGTGATTACAGAAAGTCATGCCTCAAACAAGAGTCCTATATTTTAAGAAATCATAAAAGAAAATTTCCCAGATCCTTAAGGACCAAATGGAAATTCACTCACCACCTCTTGAAACTCTTAAATGAAAACTTCCAAGGACAGCATGGCCAAATTTTAGAGTTTCCATATCAAAGAAAAAAACACTGCAAAAAAATTAGAAAAAACAAACAAACAAACAAACAGTACCAAGGAACACACATGATCACAGGATCAGGTCAGGATCACACATAATTTCGGAGCCATCATCATAAAGGAACGGAAAGCTTGGAATATGTTATTGTAGAAGACAAAGGATAAGCTTACCAGCAATAATAACTGGAAAAACTAGGCATAATAATAAATAAGGGGACAAATAGATTTTTAATGAAATAGAGAATTTCCAAGCATGAAAAATCAAAGGTGAATAGAAATTTGGCATTCAAACACAAGACTTGAGAGAAGCATAAAAATGTAAACGTGAATGAAAAATTAAAAAAAGACTAAACAAGGTTAAATCATTTATATTGGAAGATCATATATGCAACCTTTCAGATAAGGAGAATAGGAAAGGATGAGGATAAAATTAAAGGAGGAGTTAATCCTAAGCAAAACAAAAAAAAGGATGTACAAAAATATTTATAAACACTCTTATGACAAAGAATTGGAAATTCAGTAGGTATCCACCAATCAGGGAATGGGTGATTAGTTTAAACTGCAGAGATGTGATAGAATATTATTGTGCTATAAGAAATACTAAAAGGATGACTTTAGAGAAACCTGGGAAGACTTGTAGACAGAATAAAGTGAACAACATTAATAAATGGGTTTATGTAATGACAATATTATAAATACAAACATCTTTGAATGACTCGGGAACTCTGAATAATGTAATGACTAGATGATTACAGATGACTCACAGTGTTATATTCTGACAGAGAGGCCATAGACTCAGAAGACAGATTGATTTTTTTGTTGTTTTGGGTTTGCTTTTGTTTTTGTTTTTTGACACTACCAACAAGGGAATTTGTTTTGCTTGGCCATACTTTTTTGTAACAGGAGTTTTGTTTTTCTTTCTTCATCAATCAACAGTGGTTGGGTGTGAGTGAGAAAAGATGGATTTTTGCTGATTAAAAAATGAAATTTAATTTAAAATGAAAAAAAGGAAAAACAGCTTGTATAGTTTGATTTCTTTTTGGTCTAACTTGTTGAGGAAGTGCCAGAGTATTTGCTTGAAATAACATAAGAAATGAGCAGAAGATAAAGCCAGAGATCTCAATTTTGTAAGCCCTTGTTTTAGAAAAGCAAAACACAGAGCACAGACTTTGACTATATCAGATGAAAGCAGTGCTAGTTATCAAGATGTTGTAAAACAGTTGTCAAACACAGTCCTTTTTCTGTTACCAGTGTGGACAGGACCTATAGGTTTATGTCTGATGTTTTCAGCATGTGTTGACATGTATGTTTTCATATATCTATCAGTCACAGCCACGTTTGCCTGGGTTTGCTGCCACCCAGAAAGATACACAGGAATACAGATTCTGGGTTAAGGGCCACCAGAAAGAACAAATATCTTGTGTAATAGAAGTAAACAATTTCCTTTCACAAATGTACGGGGTCAATCATCTATATAAATACATTTTAGTTTGTCTCTAATTTGATATCTTTGTATTTTGCAGGTAATCAAAGAACCTTAGAATTGATTTGCTTTCCCTTACTTAAACATATTTTATCGCTGCATTTCTCCTGCCACATGAGAGCTGGGGAAGGTGGGGGAGGTTTTATTTCATTTTTGGAAAATATTCTGAGCTCCCAAAGAGGATAGTTTCTAGGAACTGAATAAGTAAATTAATTCAAGATGTTTCTTCCCCCAGAAGCTCACCTATGCCAAAAGTCTTGGGACATCTTGCCAACTAATAGTATTAAAAACCTAAAAACTATAATGTGTGGCATGGCCATGGATATTACAGCAAATCATGTCACCCCAGGGTTGAATAAAATATATAAGCAATGTTCCTTTTGAGCGTCCAATCAGGTGCACATGAGTGTTGGAAAATACAGTCTGAATCTTAATAACATCTCTCTACTTAACTTCTTTACCTCAGTTTCTCTATCCATAAAATTAGGATTGTAATAGGTCCCATTTTACTGCTATAATATAGAAATTAGTGGAGCTAATGTCACACAAGTGCTTTGACCAAAAGATCCAAAAGTTCAAAGAATTATCATTAGATCATTAATAATAACTTACATTATTAGATAATTGTTCTTATAATTTTGAATTTAAGATAGAGTTTGGGATCTGCTTTCCAAATACTGTTTTCTAAGCTTAGAGAAGGTGCTTTATGAAAGCACACTAAAGGAATATGAACTTGATCGGAATAAAAGAGATCTTGAGTTGTTCTCTTGCTATTTTACTTATTGTGGGCTTTTAAAAAATGGCCTTTTTTGCATTCCTGATAGAACAATGGCGAACCCCATTTATTATGGTCTTCTAGAATGTTGTCTTTCATAACTCCTAGAGGTTCTTTTTTTTTTTTTTTTTTTTTTGTGCACCATATGCAGAACAGTGCCAAAATGAAAGGCTAAGTTTAGGAGGAGATTTCTTACCACCCCTAGCTCACTTCCATTAAAAAAAAATAGCTAGAGTCCCTGCATGGCTTATTTGCAAATAGGTGCTAATTCTCAATTTGCGTCTCTCATCCCTTTAATATTTATTTATTAGTCAAATACGTAGATATTGCCAAAAGCCTTATTCTATACTGCCTCAATTTCTAGGGCATTGATTTCTCCTCTAATTGTATCTATTTCCTAGTTCTTTCCCAAATCATTTTGAAGGAAATTCAACTAAAATTTCCAAAATCAGAAAGCCCAACTTAGCAACTTTTGGGTGGGTGTGGAACAGGGGGAAAGGGAGGGATGAGTGGGTACAAACCTGTATTTGGAATTCTAAAGCCATTTTAAAATAGCTCCATGATGATTTCTAAAATACAAATATGTAAATATAGACTTCTAAAAAGCACTGATTTTTTTTCATGCTTAAAGTTAGTTGTAATGTAGAATATAAGTAACATATGAATGCTTCAGGCATATACTCAATCAGCCTATGGTAGAATGTCTGACATTATAGAAACAATATATTCTGACAAATCTGAATGCATGATGTTGATGCACCCTATGGGTACTAGAATGGAGACACAATTTGAAAGATGGTGAAAATGGTTAGCTCATTTCAACAGTTTCTTGGAGTTACAAAGTTATTGGTATAAAAAATTAATGTTATCTCAATGAGACAAACATTTGGAAACATTGAAGGAAGAGAGGAGCGATGTGGGAAGGAATTGGGTAGTATTGGACTTCAATTTTTCCTGCTAAAAATTGTCTAATCTGTATCTCTAAGACCTATATAACTCTTCTCCACTATACACTCAAATCTTTTTGGATATTTTTACTTGGATTTTTCCTGACTCTGCCAAATCTATCTTGGATAAAATAAACTAAAATTTTCCTTCAAAGCTAATTGCCTTTCTCAATAACTGCTTTTTCTAATAGGTACTAATACCACCTTCATACAACCTAAGATTGAATCTTTTTTTTTTAATTTAATAGCCTTTTATTTACAGGTTATATGTATGGGTAACTTTACAGCATTAACAATTGCCAAACCTCTTGTTCCAATTTTTCACCTCTTACCCCCCCACCCCCTCCCCTAGATGGCAGGATGACCAGTAGATGTTAAATATATTAAAATATAAATTAGATACACAATAAGTATACATGACCAAAACGTTATTTTGCTGTACAAAAAGAATCAGACTCTGAAATATTGTACAATTAGCTTGTGAAGGAAATCAAAAATGCAGGTGTGCATAAATATAGGGATTGGGAATTCAATGTAATGGTTTTTAGTCATCTCCCAGAGTTCTTTTTCTGGGCATAGCTAGTTCAGTTCATTACTGCTCCATTAGAAATGATTTGGTTGATCTCGTTGCTGAGGATGGCCTGGTCCATCAGAACTGGTCATCATATAGTATTGTTGTTGAAGTATATAATGATCTCCTGGTCCTGCTCATTTCACTCAGCATCAGTTCGTGTAAGTCTCTCCAGGCCTTTCTGAAATCATCCTGTTGGTCATTTCTTACAGAACAGTAATATTCCATAATTTTCATATACCACAATTTATTCAGCCATTCTCCAACTGATGGACATCCATTCAGTTTCCAGTTTCTAGCCACTACAAAAAGGGCTGCCACAAACATTCGTGCACATACAGGTCCCTTTCCCTTCTTTATGATCTCTTTGGGATATAATCCCAGTAGTAACACTGCTGGATCAAAGGGTATGCACTGTTTGATAACTTTTTGAGCATAGTTCCAAACTACTCTCCAGAATGGTTGTATTTATTCACAACTCCACCAACAATGCATCAATGTCCCAGTTTTCCCGCATCCCCTCCAACACTCATCATTATTTTTTCCTGTCATCTTAGCCAATCTGACAGGTGTGTAGTGGTGTCTTAGAGTTGTCTTAATTTGCATTTCTCTGATTAATAATGACTTGGAGAATGTTTTCATATGACTAGAAATAGTTTCCATTTCTTCATCTGAGAATTGTCTGTTCATATCCTTTGACCATTTTTCAATTGGAGAATGGCTTGATTTTTTATAAATTAGAGTTAATTCTCTATATATTTTGGAAATGAGGCCTTTAAGATTGAATCTTAAAGTTTGGCTTTTCTCCCTTGTCTTTTTCCTCCTCCTCCTTCATCATTCACTCATTCACTCTACTCACTAACTCTACAGTAAGCAAGAAGCTTCTGAAGTGTTGTGCCAGTTATTTGACAAATGAATTAGGGCTTATTATATGTCTCCCAAAAGAACATGACCCCTAAGCTCACAAAAACTTCATGAACATAATTCAGGAAATAATAAGAAAACTACCCAAACTTATCAATAGAAAAAACAAAGAACCAAACCAAAAAATTTCCAGAAAAATATCCTGCATTTCAACTTCAGAGACAGAAAATTAAAATTTAAAGTCAGCAATTCTAATGTAATGAATTTTGTAAGTGATTAGGAGAATGATCTTTGAATACAAAGAAAATAAAATTCAAATAAGACAAGACTATTCCACAACCATTGGAAACTACAAAAGGGAAGATTCTATATTCCAAAGAATAAAGGAATGAAGATACAACTCAAAATGCCTTCAGATTTGAATCTAATCATCAATGAAAAAAGCATAGATGTTCAGTACGACAGATAAAGCATAAAGAGAGACATCTGAGGCATCCCTGCAAACAAAACAATGCCAGATGTGAGTAAAATATTTGACTTTCATAATCTGGTATAATGTTACTAATGGCAATGACATTAAAGAAAATGCATTGCCATCTATTTTGCCTTTGCATCCAAAGGACCATGGCAACTTTCCATCAGGCTTGCATCTGTCTTTTCCTATTAGAACGCAAGCTCCTTGAATGAAGGAATTATCTTGCCTCTTTATTTTTATTACCAGTTCTTATCATAGTTCTTTAAAGTTGGTAAATTATTAAGAGATGCCTTTTTTTTAGTATTTCATTCATTTAGCTTTATTAAAAGGAAACTATTTTTTCACTATATTTATTTCCAGAAATAAAAATGACCTCTGTATTGTCAATGCCAGTCAGTTACTCAACAATCTTTTATTAAATGTTTATTATATGACAGGTACTATGTTCAGTGTTAATGATTAAAGAAAGACAAGACCAATTCCTGCCTTTAAGCAGCTTATGGATCTAATGGGTGGTTGGGGTTATGGTAGGACAATTTGTAAAGTAGATACATACAAAATACAGTAGTTTTTCAGAAGATAGAATATTTGTGCAAGTAATACCAAGAATAGTGTGGTATCCCTATTAGTGTAGTATCACTATTTATAAGATTATAAAGTATAAAAAGTAAAGTGTAAAAAAAATTGGGACCAGATTATGAATATTTTAAAATGCCAAGTGGAGGACTTTAAATTTGAACTGAAGATAATAGGGAATCACTGGAGTTTCTTGAGTGTGATATGTGTTTGTGTGTATCTGTATTTGTATATGAATATGTGTAACAGGAAACAGGAAAACATATTCCTATTGTGTTGTGAAGGTAGAACCAATCAATTTTATTAAATATTTATTAATTACTGCATTCTAGGCACTATGTTATACAGTGTGAGTAAAAGTACAAAGAAAAAAAGAACAGTTAATAGATGTAGATACATGTGTGTACATATACACATATGTGTGTACACACACACACATAAAAATAATATGCTCATATACATTAAATGGAAGGTAACTTGGGAGTGAGGGCACAGCAATTATTAGAATGAGAAGCAAACAGAAAAAGAAGCTTGGATGGCAACTCCAAGGAAGAAAGGAACATTATGAAGCAAACAGAAGAATAAAATACATTCTAGTCAAGGGGGATAGCCAATGTAAAGGGACAAAGATTGGTGATGGAGTGCCAGTTTGTCTATGTCATTGAGTAAGAGATGCAATATCTAATAAGACTAGAAGGTAGGTCAAAGCTAAATTGTGAAAAAATTTAAACACTAAACAGAGGAGTTTATAAAACTATAAACTACCCTGGAGGTAATAGGGAGGTCGGTTGCCAGATCTATACTTAAGGGAAGTTTCTTTAATGGAAGTGTATATGATAGTCAGGTGTCCATCAATGAAGTTGAGATAGGGAGAGCAATTAAAGGCTGTTTCAATTATCTAGCTGAGAAGTGACGGTGACCTGAACTATGATTGAAAGGGGAAATATTTGCAATTTTCTAAGCCTTAATAAATGTGAATGAGAACATGAGTACTGGGTGTTAGCTGGGTATGTCTTTTTACAAGAAGTCTCTGGAACAGCTTCTGTTCTGTGATGTGATGTGTATGGTCAATTTAGTCTTTCTTTGAAGATGAGCTACACCTCTGAGATGGCTGTGACTCACCCTTCTGCTTATGATTACATAATATACTCATTTGTTCGGTTAAAATCTTTACAACCTTTTAGACTCGACTCTTTTTTTTTTAAGAGCCTGAAATATTGAAGCTTATTAAAGAAGTAGGTATATGTCACTACAAGTTCAGGATGAGTAGAGTATTCCATCATCCATACCGATCTTCAAGCACTCTGTCTGCTAGGAATATTAATCACTTTGACTTTTAAGTTGGAAATTCTTGTAAAGAAATGCTTCTCACTCCTCAATAATAACAAAACAGTTTAACATTATGTTTAGCAACTTGTCAGCTACTCCATCTCTGTCAAATACATCTCACATTGGTGATTACATCTCAATCATGCTAGGCTACATATTGCAGAAAGGTGAGGCTGAGATGGAAAAGCATGATAGCAGCATTTTGAGAAACCACAAAAAGGCAGAAGCAGCAATGTATAATTTACTAAAGCTCTTTACAAATATTCAATGGATATAAATTAAACATAACCTAAAACAAAGTGAATGTTTTTTTGTTTTTTTTTAATTGTTGTTTAAAACACACAACTAAGATGGATGTACAAAGTCTACTGAAAGTAAGATATTCAACCCTTTGTTTTATTTCTTCAATATATGATAACTAATAACTTCCACTTAAAATGACCATATGAAAAGGGTAGAGGAGTCCAGTCTCCCACTTTTACTCTAGCATGATCCAAAAAAGTCTAATTTTATAATACAATGACCCAAATGCTCAGAGTATTTTATAAGCTCCTTCATAAACCAGAAGCTTCAGGAACTGGAAAAAACCATCTTATCAAAGAGGCCAGCAGAAATACAGATATACAGGCCAGAATCTCTTAGTGCAGAAGCCCTTTAGGAGCTTCCTTGATCAGGAGGTCTCCTAACCAAAGAGGTTTTAAAAGTGTATACAAGAGGTAGAACTCAGGCCAGGAAAATTGGGGGTTGGAGATTGGGTCAATAATAAACCTTACCAGTAGGTACTTTTAGTAAAATATTGTGCTAAATGCTGGGAATACAAATAAAGACATAAGAATCTCTTTCTTTGGGAGCTCACATTGTTGTATTAGAGGGAAAGCACTAACTTTAAGAGGGAGAAGGTAAAATTTTTGAGACTTAAAGGAAGCCAGGAGGTGAAGATGAAGAGAAAGAATGCCTCAGGAATAGAGGACAGCCAGTAAAAATTTACTGGTTAGGAGAGATGGAATGTCTTGGACTAGGAACAACAAGGAGACTAATGTTTTTGGAGGGTGAAGTATAAAGAGAGGAGTAAAGGTTAGGAAGACTAGAAAGATAGGCAATAGCTAGGTTATAAAAGGCTTTACAAGCCCAGTGGAAGATTTTAAACATGCACACATATGCATACACATATGTGTGCATCCACATCCACATATACATAATACATATGTATGTAATAGGCAACTGCTGGAGATCACTTCAGCTTATTGGAGGATGAACTGGTGTGGGGAGAGAAATGAGGCAATGAGAATAAGGAACAAGAACTAACCATTAAAAAGAAATACTTTAATCTTGCAGAACTGACATGTCAAAACATTATAGAAATAATTTCTTTTTTAAAATTTAAAATTTTTACATTCTTAATAATAGCTTTTTATTTTCAAAATATATGCAAATATAGTTTTCAATATTCACTCTTGCAAAACCTTGTTTTCCAAATGTTTTCTCCCTTCCTTTCCCCCATCCCTTCCCCTAGACAGCAAGTAATCCAATATATGTTAAACACGTACAATTCTTCTACATGTATTTCCACAATTATTAATTATGCCACAAGAACTCAATCAAAAAAGAAAAAAAATGAGAAAGAAAACAAAAAAGTAAACAACAAAAAAGGTGAAAATACCATGTTGTGATCCACATTCTGTTCCCACAGTCATCTTTCTGGATGCAGAAGGCTTTCTTCATCACAAGTCTGTTGGAATTGGTCTAAATCTATAGAAATAATTTCATCAAAGAAAGAGACAATAATGAAAAAAATATACCTAAAATTTTGGAATAAAGCTAAGTCAGTCATGAGAAGAAAATTTATAATTCTAGACAATGTCATCAACAAAAAAGAAAAAAATCAATTAATTGGACATGTAACTTAAAATAATTAGAAAATCAACAAATCAAAAACAGAACTAAAATAATAGAAATTCTGAAAGTCAAAGAAGGGATTAATAAAACTGAAAGCATAAAATGTTAATTGGTTAAATAGAATTAAAGTACTAATTAATGGAGACAATATACTATAATAAAGCCTTACGGATTAAAGAAAGATACTGATTGAACTGATAAATAAATTATGGATCTGAATTCTTGGAAAAAATTCAGGAAACAGATTAATTATTGACAATTCTGATTATGAGTAATAGTGGAACTAAATTACCAATATTAAAAAAAAAGGCAATTGATGCAGGTAGGTGGCACAGTGGATAGAATAGCAGCCCTGAAGTCAGGAGGACCTGAGTTCAAATCTGGCCTCAGACATTTAACATTTCCTAGCTGTGTGACCCTCTTCAAGTCACTTAACTCCAACTGCCTCAGCCAAAAAAAAAAAAAAAAAAAAAAAAGGAAGAAGGCAATTTAATAAAGACTTGTTCACCAAAGTACTAAAAATTTGAATGCCTAAGTGAAATGCATGAATATTTATAAGAATATAACACATCTAGATTAAGAGAATAAGAAAAAAAAATTAATCAAGCCAGCCTCAGAAGAGAAAATGAACAAGGCATAACTGAACTACCAAAGGAAAAAAAAAAACTCTGGAAATGTTGATTTAAAAGGGAATTCCATTAAACATTTAAAAAATTAATAATACTATACAAATTAGTTGCAAAAATTAGTTACTATAAAAGTCCTGTCAAACTTCTTTATAATTCAAAAATAATCTTAATACTCAAACTAGGCAGAGACAAAAACGTGAAAGAAAACTATGGGTCAATATCCTTAATAAATATTATTATAGAAATAATTAATATACTATTTGCTTTGATAGTATAGCAATATATTAAGATTTATTAATATATTAAAAAGATGATCTATTATGAACAAGTTGGAATTCCATCATGAATGAAGTATTGGTTTGACATTAAGAAACATATAAACATAATGGATTGTTGGAATCTTTACAAAGTGTTAAAGCATTGGAGTTGATTTAATCTTAGAAGAAGATATTTTGGGCCAGAACTTGAAACAAAGTACTAAGTGGAACTGATAGAACAATGCTTGTGTTCACAGCTTTAGAGAGCTCAAAAGTATCTAAGTACTCAATGGAGTTCACAGTTTGGGAGATTCAGGGTCTAGAAAGAGATATCTGAATTCACACCTTCCTTAGGGCCAGAGAGCATGCTGGGAGATATCCCACAATCCCACTCTCAGAGAAGTAGCATAAATAGAGCACTCTGGGAAATACAGGAGGGTACTCACCTCAGTTGGAGATTGAGAAACCACGAGTCGGAGTTGAGCTGGAGGTTGAAGAAAGTAGAGGCAGGAGCTAAGGACAAAGCTGCAAGATCTCTTGGAGCCAGGCAGAGAGATAGGCCTCAACTAACCGGGCTAATTTGGAAGGAGAAATAAACGTTTGCATTTTTAATAGCTGGCTGCGATTTTGGATTAATTATTTATTTCAACTGAGACTAAGGCTGCCTCCAGAAAACCACCACAATGGATATGTTAATAACAAAAAATATTATATTGCTATGTATAGAAAAAAGTTAAACAAAAAAAGCAAATATACCCTACTTCCTGCCACTCTTCAGTTCAGTGATAATTTCTTCCTTTCTGTTTCATGAACAAGAAATGTTGTCTCTTGGCTCTGATCATTTTCTCTGTCTATCTCCTATGTCGAATATTACCCCCTCCTAATTTCATCTATTGGCTTACCTAGTTTCCTTTTAAGTTCCAACTAAAATCTGATCTTTTACTGAAAATCTTTCTCATCCCCTTTTAATTCTAGAAACTACTTTCTATGATTTCTGATTTATCTTAATATATAACTTATTTGAATAATTCATTTGCTTGTTTTCTCTCTTGTAAGAAGGAAAAGACTTTCTATCCCCCCTCTTAAGGGAAAGGACTTTTTTGGGGAAGTGGGTTAGGTGGTCTTTTGAATTTTTTGTCTTTTGTTTCTTTTGTAGCTCTGGAATTTAACAGTGTTAAGTAAGTGCTTAATAAATACTTATTGACTGACTTATTGGCAGTTATTTCCTTAAAACAACAATCATTAAAAAATAAATGAACTTTTTCCTTATTATGAAATTTAATATCTATTGTAGTCCTGAGAAAGACTACAAGTAAAATATTCCAATAAAATCTGGAAAAAAAAGGATATTTATTATCACCACTACTATTTGATGTAATTTTAGAAATATAGGTTATACAAAAAAAAAGAAAAAGAAAAAAAGAGAAACTGATGTTTAATGGGCAAACTGGCTAATAAGATCCCTGACCTTATATTATACTCATTTTTGCCTTTACACACCACACATAGATGTGATCAACCTGGTATCAATACGATATTTCAATGTAGAACTCTGGTGAGCCTACTATTGGCCAGAAGTGAATGGGAGTCTGTGGTGCCATAATTGAGCAATCATACAACTGATCTCTTTTACAGACAAATACTTGGATAGGTGATATATAATTATAATGATAATATATTATTTATTAAGTGCTTATGCCATAACAAGTACTTGTCATAAACACATATCTATTTTTTCTGATTTTTTTTTTTCTTTCCTGATCTTACATAAATTATCTTGAAAGAGAAGAAACCAATCAAGGAGATCTTATGAGAAACATTGGTAACCAATGTTACCAGAGTTGTAGTGAACATCAGCAAAAGAGGCTTTGCAGAAGGAATTGAAAAGACCATCCCCTAGAACATAACAGCTTCAAAGATCATGACCTCTTATTATGGAGAGAAATATTCTCTCTGAACTCTAGGAAGGAACCAATCTTTGGATCACAGCAGAGAGCTTTATATAATATTCCATTTGAAATAAATATATAATACATAAAGTATTAGGGAATTTGCCTAAAGATAGTCTTCTATAAACCTAATTCAGATCCCAAGTCAATTGAATAATCACTGCCAGTTCCTTGACATGGTTTTCCTCCCACCATCAGCTAATTCCTGAGAATCAGTGCTTTAATCCTGTAGACATTACCAATTTCCCCGAGTTGTACTTCTTTCCCAGGTAGTCATTCCCTTTTCTCTCTCTCCTCTCTCTTCCCTCTTGTAGATTTTGCTGCTTATGCTACTGATCTTTTGACCTTGTTCACATCCACTACTAGCCTTTCCTGGTGAAATCAATGTAACACTAATAAAACCCACTTTAATGACTTTTAGAGTCATGTTTTCCTATCAGAATCCCTCCTTTCCACTTAGAAAAGCAATAGACTGAGCCTAAATCACCTATACCTTGCTTTAGCTCACAAGCTACTGAGCAATACTGGAACTTGGACTATTGGAATCTACAACTTTGGGGGTAAGATTTTTGCCTCTACCCAAGAAAGCAAGGGCTCTGTGTTAAAATCTCAGTGCCCAGTGGAGAAGGAGTTTTTCCCTTCTTCCTAGAACGGAATTACTGGCTAGGGCTAACAATAGGAATTTTGGCAACTGTACTTTCTTGCCTTTCCTAAAGAGAGCAAGGATAGAAGGTCTAAACCTAATGCTTCCTTCAGTGGCAGGAAATTCCTTTCTTATCATGTCCTTTAGATCACTTAAAGGCAATGACTAATGCTAGAAACAAGGCATTTTAGTCCAATACCTGCCCCATAGTAGAAGGAAATTCTTCCCCTATCATGGTCAGGATGAGGTTGTACTCCTATGAATATAGAGGGAATAATTCAAAACAAATTAGACAGTCCTGATCACATGAAAGTGAAAAGTTTTTGAATGAACAAAAACAATATAGTTTAAATTATGAGGGAGGTAGTCAACTGAGAAAAAAAAAAATCTTTGTAACACATTTCTCTGATAAATGTCTTATATTTAAGATATCTAGGAAAGTAATTGAAATATATAAGAATATGAGCCATTCCTAATAGATAATTAGTCAAAGGAAATGAATAGGCAGTTATTTGTTAATGATATGCATAATGGATAGAGTGCTATCCTTGAGATCCAGGAAGACCTGAGTTAAAATTCTTCCTTAGACACATGCAATCTAGGCCATTCACTTAAATTCTTTCATGTTCAGTTGCCTTATCTGCAAATGGAGTTAATAATATTATCAACCTCATAAGATTGTTGGAAGAATTAAATAGGCCATATATGTAAAGCACTTTACAAACTTTAAGGCACTAGATAAAATATTATTATTATTTTAAGCACTATTTTTGAAATTATTAGGGGAAGAAATCTAAGCTATAAAAATTATATGAAAAAGTGTTTCAAATCAGTAAAAATTAAGTAAATGCAAATTTAAGTGATTAGAAAATCCCACATTGTACTTCTTAGAATTGTAAAGATTACAAAAGAAACAGTTGTTGGAGAAAATGCGGGTGATGTATTACTGATACAAAATGGTACAGCTATACTAGAAACTATGCCACTAAATTTTTCCACAAAATTTGTCCTAGTAAACCACAATTGAGCCTATCAAAGAGATCAAAGAAGACAAGAACTCAGATGTACAAAAATAATTTCTAGCAGATCCTTGGAGACTAAGAGAGTGCCCAGTCAAGAAATGGCTAAATGGATCATCTTATATTACATGGGGGAAAAGATATGTTTTTGAGAAACCTGCAAAGGTCTTTGAATTGATATAAAATGAAGTAGGAAGATGTGAGTCTAATTTACACAACTACAACATTTTATAAAGAGGAAAAAACAATTCTGAAATCCTTAACATTATTTAATGCAATAAACAATTTGAACATTTAAGTACAAAGAAAAAAACTAACCATTTTTTGACATAGATATGAAGAATGGAATATTTTTGTACGTGGACAATATGTATCTTTTGTTTAGTTCTATGTTTTAGTTACAAAGGAAGTTATGATGGAGAGGCAAAGAAAAAAGTGCAAAGGGCATCAATGAAGCATTTAAAAAACTGCACACAACAGAAAAAGAATGTTCAAAGGAAAATACAGACAAAAATAAAGACAATAACTTTGGATGTCATGTGTACTGAATGCATTTTAAAAGATAAGCCATACATAATGGAAATTTATGGTTTCATATGCAATCTATTTATTTTGTTCCTCTTACATGGAAATATTTATATTTCAGTTTATTAAGTTCAAAATAAGAAAAAGCATTAAAAGTGGAATAAAGTGATTTAATTGACAAAAACCTTTTGAATTGACATGGTTTTTTGGTATTGCTACAGCATAGCTTTGTCTTGGAAATCTTGCACTAGTGAAGATACATACCCACAGATCTAGTCCAGCTGGTTTTTGTCCATCTTGTCCTGTCCTTGTTCACTTTTCTAATCTTTTTGTTGAAGTTTCATGCAGATGTTCCCCAGCCTTTGTAAATATCAAAGCATTAGCCAGCAAATATTAACAAATTAAACATTCTCTTCCTACACAATGGCTATGCTCTGAGAACAGAATTGGTGGATGATGATCACTGATTATTACTTGATAGAATTATAGGTTTTGCCAAATCCTCTCTGACTTTTCCAAAGGTACAGTGTGAAGAATGGACACATGTATCATGAGTGTAGTGCTATTGCATTGTCAAAATATTCATGTAAAATTTAAATTTGATAAAATAAAACTATAAGTACTTCTCTTTTCATGCATGATTTATTTCTAAGAGATTCCCATGTGGGCAATATTCTGTATTAGGATTGTTTGGAGAGGGAGTAGTATGCAAAAAAAACAAAAATTATTTTGTACAAAACTGCTATAGTAGTGATTTATCCTTTTGAAAGCTTACAGAGGTTTGGAAAACTTTTTATATAACAAGATTAACAAGAAAAGGACAAAGTAGTTGTCATTGCTTTTCATATTTATTATAACACTTTATTCTCTTCGTGGAAAGTTTTCAGACCTATAAAGTTGGTAGCACAAGTATTATCATCTTAGTTGTAGAGATCTGGAGAAATGAAGAAACTTTTCTAATGTCATAAAGCTAGGAAAAGACTCATCTCAGAGTTTCTAACTAGAGGCTCTTTGATCTTTCTATCATACCATATTTGCTTGAAGGATACTTTTAGCAAAGTGTAAGATAAAGTTGAGTTTGCTCTATTTATGCAAAGCAATGGAAACAATCTCAATTGTTTAACAAAGTGACAATCACAGTCTCTTTCATTTTGGTCTCATGTGTATGTCTGGAGTTTGAATCCATCATAGGAAATTAAATCTAAAATTATTAGGAATCTTGTAGGTGATTTAGTCCAATTCACTCATTATACAATTGAGGAAATTTGAGACCAAAGGAGATTGAATGACTTATTCAGGTCACATGAATAGTAAACATCAGAAATAGGATGTGAACTAAAGTTCTCTAATTCCAGAGCCAATGGATGGCCTTTCTGTCTCCTAATTTGATGATGGATGTGGATTTATTGTGGCTAAAATATAAATGCACTGAATTCACCTGGAATAATGGTCTAAAGAGTTGTTCTCCTTACCAAAGGAAAGATTTGACAGAGTGAGTTTTGGAAGCATATTAACCCTCCATATATATACATATACATATATATATATATATACACACATATACATACATACATACATTATTTCTCCGTCTCTGTCTCTCTCTGTCTCTCCTCTCCCCCCGCCCCCCCACTCTAACAACTGACATTACTTTAGATCCTTGATATGTATTGTCAAAGCCTGGTTTTTGTCTCATGATATTGAAACATGATTGAGTCCCTAACAATGCTAAGGCATTACATGTAGGGGTGCCCATCCTTTCTCCATCACCATTAGTAATCTCAAAAAAATTCTGTGGAGTCAGAAGCCACGTTTGGAAAGACTGTTCAAGAACTGTTTCCTACTAGGAAGGTCAGAACTAAAAAATCTATCAATAGTTTGCCACCCTTAGTTGGTATTCTTTAGGATCACAAAAGCTCCATATCTATAAAGGTTTTATATTTAAGTTTGATTTAAGTTTCATGGGGGCATGACTTTAAGACTAATTCTTGTTTGCAATGTGAAGTCCCATTTTAACAGATGGATAACAAACACTTCTCTGAAGTTAATGAAAGGCTAAAGTGAGGTTATATACAAATATTCCATTCTTTGTCAGGAATCAGGTCGGTTTTGATTTTCTTACTCATTTCCAGTATTACTAATTTAACTCCACTTATGACTCTTAATGTTGGCAATGTACTTAAGGTATGACAGACAATGATGCTCTCTGATCAGACTCAGACAGTTGTGGTTGGTTTGGGATTAAGGGTGTGCCAATACTGGCTCCCTGTCAAGAGGGAGTACTCCTAAATGCTATGCATAATTTTAGTTGCTTTTATTCAGTGAATTATCCATTAATTTTCAACTCATCCCTATGTGAACATAGATAAGTATAACAAACATAAGAAATGGAAATTTCAGAGAATCAAAAGTATTTGCAAAAGTTAATCATATCAAATTGAAATTCTAAGTTGTGATTCTATGAAGAGGCTGGGTTTAAAGACTTACACTTAGCCTTGTTGGTATTAGTCACTGTTTTTTAATAATTCAATAATTATATATAGAACTGGTTCCTTCTTTTCATATTATTCAGTCCCATTCCCCCAAATAAACAGTGGCTTATAGGTTTATGGCTGATAATCTTCTTTTTACAATCATGTCTTAATCCTTTAGCAAGAGTAGAATTCTGGTAACTTTAGGGAAGATCCACATCTACAGACTTTAGGTCAGATTTTCATTAATAAGATTATTGACTAAACATTTTAGAAGCTGTTCAGATTATATAATCAATAGCAATTAAAATTTTGGCAATAGTTTTTAACTTCCTTCAAGAAGGAAGTCACTACTGCCTTTTTTGAACACTGGAAATATTTTTTGCAAAAAATTATAGTTAATGCTTAAATTTTATTGTTTACAAAAGAAGGAATACAAATATTTTGAGTCTTCTGAAAACATTACATGGCAATCTCTTGAATCAGTTAATTTATCTTCTTTTGTTGAAAAAGTCTGCAGACAAACTGATTTGTCCATCTTTCTTGTACTTCCTCTCTCAGGAGAGAAGAGGGAAAATCATAGTGACTTTTATCTTTGTTGTCCATTCAGAGTCATTTCTGGAAAAAAAAAAAAAACCCTCTATATTACCATTGCTCTATATTATCATTGCATACAAATCTTTCATTGAACTTTCTTTCACCTGAAAATTTCATATCATCTGGACCTCTCATACTTCTATTAATTCAAATGTTTTGAGATCAAGGTGATACATTAACAAATTGATCTGTGCTAGTTGAGGTATTATTTCTTCATTGCGTCTTTGCTATGAAATGACTGCAATGTAAAAGCAAGATGTTTCCATCAATCAATACGACAGGTGGAAAGAGGGAGAAACCAGGTGACAGCAGTTTTAATTTCAATATTTCAAGGAGTAGTGATTTCATCAGTGTAAGTACTTTCTCCACCAAACAGACACAAATTTTTCAATACTTTAGTAAATGATCTTTTTGAGTAGGAAAAAAAAATCCATCATGTAGTAATGTAGGGATGAGTCTCTTCAAAATTATCATTAAATGACAAACATGCATTCCATCATTGGGTACATAATTAAAAATTTTCCCTTTTAAACATATGATAGCTTATATTCCATGGAAATAATCTTTGAAAAATCAGAGTGTCATAATTACAGTAGGAGATTAGTGGAGGTAGAAACAATACACTTAATTAGCTTCTGAGTAAACATGAACTGGGTAATCAATTTATGATTCTGAGCATTTATTACTGTTTCTCAGTAATTTTGAGAAAAGAAGTGTTTCTTATTCAAAATGTCCTCCCACTCACAAAAGTTATCTTTATTTTTTAAAGGATGGATAAAAAAATAGAAGCCAAACATATAATGCATAAGTATTAACTATGGATTATACCAATCATCTGCTATAATCACCATTTCCATGACTAAAGGTGAGTATTTTGATTAACTAAAGTCATATCATGAATTTCTCTTAACTAGTAATATTTCTTCATTATATCTGCCATTTTGTTCTTTTTACTCATATCCGGTGCTTTTGTTTCTGGATTTTATGTTAAGGTCACATTCTTGGATGGGATTGGTAGGCCATACTCTGCTACATGGTGGCTATTGAGGTTACATTTCTTGTTTGGAAGTCTAGGAAGAGGCTCCTCTGCTGGTATTTTGTGCTTTGGGGTATTTCTTGGTGGCCCAACATGACATTTTGACATTTGTCCTTCTCTATCTTCTTGCAGAAACACCCTGTGCTGTGGGATCCTGCAGGAACCATTTGGATGTTTACTTTGGTCATACTTCCTACTATGTGCTAGGCAATGTGTCAAATGCTGAGGATGCCAAAAAAAAAAAAATTTATATTTTAATGGGGAAGAAAACAAATGCAAACCACTATGTACAAATTATATATATATATATATAAAACTGCAGTAGTCTCAGAGGGAAGGCACTCAGTTGAAGTATGACTGGGAAAAAGTTTTGTAGGTGATATTTGAAGGAAGCCAGGGAAGCCAGGAAGTAGAAATGAAGACGAAATGCATTCCAGGAACAGGCCACATTTAGTAAAAATGCTCAGAATTAGGGAATCACAATGTCATATGTGAAGTATAGAAAGGAGTCCAGAGTCACTGTATCCAAGAATTTGTCAAGGGAAGTAAAGTATAAGAATACTAGAGAAAAGACTAGCTTAAGAAAGGATTTGAAAGTCAGATGGGAGATTTTATATTTGATTCTCATGGCAATAGTGAGTTATTGCTGTTCATTGAATGGAAGAGGGAGGAATGTCATAGTCAGACTTATGTTTTAGGAAGATCAATTTGCCTGCTGAGGGAAGGATAGAATGGAGAGTGTAGGGATTTGAAGTGAGAAGAACAATGAACAGGTTATTTCAATGGTCTAGCATGGGGGATGATGAACTGGTAGCCCAATATGAGATTGGATGCTCTTAATAGAGTTCTCCAATGCTGGGACTGCCTGAGTGCTATACTGTCCTGTCTCCTGCTATGACTCCATATTATATGTTGGGGTTCTGGATTCAGACTTCTTGGAAGACTTCAAGTGAGCTTGACCTGCCACTGTTTCCCTCAGCAGTGAATTATAGTATCTGTCTCTGATACTGGTGGTGCTAGGGATAAACAGCAGGATGGAGATTCTTCTGGCTTTAGTTCTTTAACTTAGACCTGGCTTCCTCTTTCCCAGTCTTATTTCTATTCAAAATGCCCTTAGGAAATTGACAGTCTTGGAGTGTCCTAAGTAAGGGGACCTTATTTCCATTTGTCTTTCGTTTTCTTTGTCATTTTTCCTTGGGGTGTGTTTTAAAAGCTTTGATTGAACTACTGATGAAACAGATCTTTACTGCTAGTTCACCATCTTTCTTAAATATTCTAATAAATTTAGTAATCTAATAAATCCTAGCATTCTAGCTTATCCATGTGCTTTCTAAATATGGGACCCAGAATATTTTTCTTGTGATCTAACCAGGGAAAGAGAAGTGTTTCTTTTATTTTTTATTTTTTTATATTACTATCAAATCCAATCAAAAGATGGGCAACCCTTTCTTGGGAAGAAAGTTAAGGTACAAACTGTGATCTAAGCAGAGCAAAACAGAAAGGCCAGGAAAGTTATATACTAGGCTTTCTTTGGAAAGATAATATCATAGCAGTTAAGATGATTAGAAAAGTGATAGCTTTTTACAGGTGCAAATAACAAAGACCCCCCAGGTCAGTCCTGAATTGTAAAGCTGAGTTGACATTATATCTGATTCAACCCATTTCTTCAAGTTTCAGACTATAAATTCATATATAAATGTTTTCAATACCCTTGGGTATAGCTTTTGAGGGTTAAACTCATTGAGGGGAGTTAGGTGTTCTTATATTATTATCTTACTCATTTTGTATTTCAATTTGCTATATGCTATTTTTGTTCAGTGCTTCCCAGTTTAAGATTATTCTCTTTGGTAGAGAAAATAAAAACAAAAATGTTAAGTAATTCTATCTTTTATTAGTGCCTACTATCTTTCCAACTACCTTTTCTTTATTTTCTTCTTTTTTCTTCTGTAACTAAGAACATGTCTTCTTTTCTAATCTTTGATTAGAATCTTTGATCCCATTTAGGAAAAGATCCACTGGTACAATACTCAGAGGATTTAAAAATAGAAAAAACTCTTATTGACTTTCCACCATCACATAACTGTTATTTTCAGTATTATTCTATCTACAACAGAGAACACGCCCCTTTAAAAGAAGTCTAAGGTTTCATTTTACAGATGAAGAGACTTCAAAAGAACCATAAGGTTTAGTCTCATTGCCATAAAATTTAAATGCAAGTCTGTTGATTTTTTACCATTTGCCCCAAGCAGTGAGCCCACTCTTTATTCCTCTTCTTTCTCTGAACAAACTTAAAAAAAAAAAAAAAAAAAAAAACACTTTTAGTCATTCTTAGCATTTTTCTGTTGACTTTCCAACCTTAACTTCACAGATCTGTAGCAGTTTTTAATAAGTGAGAATGTACCAAATGCACAAACCATTAAAAAAAAAAAAAAAAAATGCAAAAACAGTTCTAAGCTTAAATTTAGTCAGTTTTTTTTTTTTTTGGCCTGTACTTAAGAAACATGCTATTTAATCCTATTTTTTAATTTAAAAAATCTGAAATTAATAAACACAAAATAAAATGATAATTTCCATATATGCTGTAGGACAGAAAAAGAGGATTGCTCATAAAACTGCAAATCCCTATTATGCAAAGCTTGTTTTCATTTAAAAATATATAATAAATTCAGTGTATAATTTTCCTACATGTTTTCTGGTGCCCATTCTGTTCTTTTCTATTCATTTAAAGAAAAAAAAAACAACCTTTAATTACTTTCTTCCCTCTCTTTTTCTTACTTTTCCTTTCCCTTCCCTTTCTCTCTCTTTCTCCCTCCCTTCCTTTCTCCCTCCCTTCTTTCTTCCCTTCTTCTTCTCTTCCTTTCCATATTTCTTTTTCTTTCTTTCTTTACCTACATATGTTTAATTTAGCTGTCCTTCCTCACACTCCAAATGGAAAAAGGGGAAAACAAAACGTTCCTTTGAAAGAAGTATGTCCCTGTTTGGCATCTTAATTCTATTACCAAGATGTGTCAGGAGATCATGCTTTACCATTATGTCTCTGAAATTGTAGTTGATCATTAAATTACAGATTCAAAATTATTTTTCTTTACAATGTTGTTGTTATTGCATAAGTTTTTTTACATCATTGTCTACATTTTCTCAGGTTTCTCTGAAACCATCCATTTGGCATTTCACATGATGATAATATTCCTTTATATCCATATTCCAGTATTTGTTCAGTTATACCCCAACTTATCAGTATTTTCACAGTTTTAGTGCCTTGATATAACAAAAAAGCCTGCTATAAATATTTTTGTACATATACATACTTTTCTTTTCTCTTTGATCTCTTTGGGTCTTTCAACTAGTAGTATTGCTGGATCAAAGATTAATGACTTTTTGAGTATGCTTCTCAATTGTTTTTTAGAATAGTTCAATAAGTTCACAACTCCCTTCACAATGTATTAGTGTGACTGTTCTCCTATAGCACTTCCAACAATTGTATTTTTTCCTTTTTTTTGGTCATCTGACAATCTGATGTGAAGTAAAACCTCAGAATGGGCTTGAATTTTAATTTCTCTAGTGATCCTTTCTTTACCTTGTTTAGTGATGAATTTTTTTTATCTTTCCATAGTTGCAAAATATATTTTCTTACTTGCTTGTTTAATTTGTTAATATTGTGAAGTCATTTGTAGTTTAATTTGGAATGTAGTTTTGAGCTGTTGGTCCATATCTAATTTCTGCCAGAGTAATTAACAATTCTCTTAACAATTTATTGAATAGTAAGTACTTAATCTTAGTATCTGAGGCCTTTAGGTTTATCAAACAATAGGCTACTGTGTTCATTTTCTTTTGTATGTGTAATGTATATAATCTGTTCCACTGATAAACCTCTCAGTTTGTTGACAAGTACCAAATTGTTTTTTATCATAACTGACTGGTATCATAGTTTTGGATATGATATTGCTAAATCTCCTTTCCAATCTTTTCTTCATAATTTCTCTTCAAATTCTTGAATTTTACCTTCCACATGATCTTTTAGGCCTATAAAGTAATGTTTCTGTAGTTTGATTAGTATGGCATTAAATAAATTAATTAATTTAGGTACTATTATAATTTTATTATATTTGTATGGCTCTCCCATGAACAATAAATATTTCTCCATTTATTTAGTTCTGTCTTTATTTGTATACAGAATGGTTTATAATTGTATTCTTACATATATATGTTTAGACAGACTTCAAATATTTCACAAACTCCGTGGTTATTTTGAATGGAATTTTTCTGTTTTTCCATTATGTTTTGTTTGTAAGAGAGAGAAGCTTATGTGGATTTACTTTATACTTTGTAACTTTTCTGATATGACTGTTAGAATTAATTTTACAGTTGATTCTTGAATTCTCTAGATAGACTAGGCAGTTAATTGATGAAATAGGGTATAGGATTTGAAGTCTCAATAAGACAAGTTCAAATCCTACTTCAGATACTTAGTTAAGCAAATCACTTGACCTATTTTAATCTCACTGTCGTATCTGTAAAATGGGGATAATAATAGCATTTATATTAATTAGAGTGTTACATTATCCTCAAAAAATTTTTCCTTGATTCTTCTACTTCTTATAATTATCATCTCTCCTATCTTTGGAGCCAAAATCGTTAAAGGCCATCTACAATAAGTGGCCCCATTTCTTGTCTTCTCACTCTTTTCGGATTTCTACCCTATTATACAATCTAAACTGATCTCTTCAAAGTCAGTGACAAGATCTTGTCACATTTAATAGCATTTTCTTGATTTTCATCTTTGACTCTTGTAACTTTTGACTTGGTGATCATCCTCTCCTTTTTGATACCAATTTCTTTCTAGGTTTTTGGGATACTACTCTCTTTTGGTTCCCCTTCTACTTATCTACCTTCTTCATCTCTGTCTCTTTTGCTACATCTTCATCTAAATTACACTTGATAATCATTAGTGTGCCCCAGGATTTTGTCTTGGGTTGTTCTCTTTTTGCTGTATACTATTTCACTTAGTGATCTCAAAGAATATCCTTCCTCTCCCTTTTCACTTACTGAAATCCCACTGCTCCTTTAAATCTCAACTCATAGTAAAGCTCTTTAGAAATTCATTCCTTAAACTGGAACACTAATACCTTGTTGGTGGAGTTGTGAACTGATCCAACTATTTTGGAGAGCAATTTTGAACTATGCCCAAAAGGCTATCAAACTGTGCATACTCTTTGATCCAGCAGTGTTTCTACTGGGCTTGTATCCCAAAAAGATCTTAAAGGAGAGAAAAGGTCCCACATGTGCAAAAAGATTTGTAATAGTCCTTTTTGTACTGACAAGGAACTGGAAACTGAGTGGATGCCCATCAATTGGAGAACAACTGAAAAAGCTATGATATATGAATTTTATGGAATATTATTGTACTATAAGAAATGATAAGCAGGATGATTTCAGAGAGGCCTGGAGAGACTTACATGAACTGATGCTAAGTGAAATGAACAGAACCAGGAGATCTTTGTACACAGCAACAAGATTATGTGATGTTCAATTCTGATGGACGTGGCTCTTTTCACCAGAGATGATTCAGTCCTGTTCCAATGGTCTTGTGATGAAGAGAGCCACCCAGAGAGGGGGTTGTGGGGACTGAGTGTATATCACAACATAGCATTTTAACTTGTTGTTTGCACAAGCTGGAATGCTCTCCTTCATCACCATCTCTTGGAATTCTGTTTTCCTCCAAAGCTACTCCAGGACCACCTTTTGCAAGAGACCTTAAGAGGTGTCACCAGCTGTTAGTACTTGGCTCTTGCCTTCTTCAGGTTACTTTGTATATGTATATGCATTCAGCACAAGACTGGAACCTGCTGAAGAGGTAAAATAGGTACTATAGTGTAATAGAAATTCAGTTCGCTACATGGAGGAACTGTGAACAAGCCATCTATCAGATTATAAAGGAATGCCATTTATTATGTGAATTAAAACACAGGAGAGTTAGCAAGAAAGGAGGTTTTAAAAATCAACAATTAACTGGGGAAAAAACAAGTATCCTAGGAACTCCCAGTTAATCAGAAGGAAGACTCCATTTAAAAGAATCTGCCTTAAGGAGTGTGACATTACTTGGCAAGCTAAATCCATAGAGCATTTTAGGGGATTACATCAATTACTGGTGGTCTAACCCTAAAAGGGATTTAGCTAAAAGAATTAGCTATAACAAGGTAAAAGACACCAAGAAGTGAAAGGGGGTGGTTGGGATGGGAGGAAGGAAGTGTGTGCAGGCTAATTCCGAAAGAGATTTAGTGAAGATCTACCCCATGAATGGATCTTTTACAGGAGAAATATAACCTCCTGGGTCTGACATTATAACTTGACTTTCTGATTGGATAAGTAAAGGTGGGGGTTTCTAAAGACCTTCACCAGGGTGGGGCTATACTTGAACAAAAGATCTACTTAAGAACAAAAGAAGTGAAGTGGATCCCATCAGAGTTCTTCCTGCTTGCCCCCAGGGAGTATTATACTTCTATCAATGCTTCAGGCTTTCTCTGCTAACACCCACTAACACCCACTTAGCCACCCAGGGCCTTTTCACTGTCACTTGGGCTATTTAGTGAGTGTGCCTAAACTCCAAAAGACCATCTGCACCTTCACTTTTTTCTCCCTGACTTGATTTATTTACCCTCAATCGGTATTCTTGCTTGCAAATCCTGGGGGCTTTGCATAGGGGTGGGAGTGGGGCATCAGGGATTGTTTGATGTTTATCTTTGTATCTCCTGGGCCTAGCATAGTGACTGGCACAAAGTCCCTTAATAAAGTCTTGTTGATTGATTGATTTTAGTGCTATTTTCCCCAGCTACTCCAGGCTCCACTTCGTGCATGTCCTCCATAGAGCCCTAGAGAAAACTGTCAAATAGCTAAAATTTCCTTCTTCACCTTCTAGTGATCTTTCTTTTACTGGCCCTTCTCCCAACTCCCCTTATTTCATCTAACTGTCAATTAATTCCTGCCATCCTTTAAGTGTAGGCTGAAAATAGATTAAACTGCTACCCCTCCCAAGAGCATTCACATTTTAATAAAGATTTCTCAAAGACCTAAAAACCTTTGGGCCCCAACAGAATGAATATTTAATGATGGAATTCTAGCACAAATAAATAATAGAGGAAAATATTTTTGGTCCAGTGCCCCTCAAATTATAGCAGCTAGGGACTATAGGCCAAAATACACATCTGTTGTTTAGTAACTGACTGAAAATTACCAGGCCCACTGGTTTGGTTTGCCATGTGGTTTCAGTGTCACAAATGGAAGATCAGTTCAGTAGAGTGACTTAGTTTTGAAACCATTAACTACCTAAATAAATAGCCAGTAGTCACCTTGAAGCTAGCTTTAATTCCAAATAATTTTACTCTTTGTTGCAGTCTGACAAATTTCTCTTATGCCTATTCCTCACATATTTCCCCCTTACTGTTGTGATCATATAGGTAATCACATTGGAGCCCAGCTGAGTTTTCCCAGCATGAATGCAATCAACTGCTCCAGACTTTCTGAATTTTTTTCTTTGGAGTCTTCTTTTTACTTTTCTCTATGGCAACATCCCCATCTTCAAATCCTTTGTTTATATAGAATATCTATCGGACTTGATTTTTGCAGAACCCAAAAGTTTGGTGCTTGAATATTAACCTTACTTTGAATTTTATTTTCTATGATATTTTCACTCAAATTTTTAAGTGATTTCAAAAAATCAAAATAGGATTCTGCATTTTTAATAACCTTAGGTGTGTAGATGCTGGAAGAAGAGAGGCAATCCTAATGCTTATACATCTATACAAAACAGATACACATTTTGCAACTGGGGCCACTCTCCAACCTGCTCAGTTGTCCCCCAGCCAAAGTTAGCCCAAGTTCAAAAAAACCTATAAATCTGTATCCTCTCAAAACTCATGAAGGTTCACCAACGTGTTAACTGTTATTATTTTCAGTGAAAATTCCCAAAGAGGTCATTAGAGAAATGTATGAAAGAAAAAATGATGGATGAGGTATCTAGTAACATCTTATACTGACCATGTGATGTCAAGAAGCTAAAAGAAGATTCTCAGAACTTTGGATGGAATTCTTTTGTCAGTTTGATGGGAAGATATGGACAAGGGTCACATAGGATGACAGATATAGGTACACTGTGAACTTCCTTTATCATCTGATGATGATGTAGAAGTACCTACCTATATCAATGAGATTACAGAAACATCCAAATAACAGTATCAGAATTTTAAAAAGTTTAAATATTTAGATGTTAGCACCTATAATTACTGTTAAAAATATTGATTTTATCCATTATTGTTTTCAATTGACAGTAATTGCTATTTTGGAATCTGCTAGTCTACTCAGGAATCCTAGAGCATAGGTAGGGATATTAAATTCAAAAAAGAGATGGGGGACAATAAATCATTCATTAGGATCCCTTAGAAAACCATTTACTAGTGTTGTGTATCCTTTATTATATTTTTGTCTGTTTTGTTAACTATTTCCCAGTTACTTCTAATCTAGTTCTGGTCATACAGAGAAATGTTACAGGGAGCACACAACCTATAGACTTATGTTTGATACCTCTCGTCTAGGGTATAATGTACTTTTAGAAGTCTTCCATGATTTTTACTTTTAGAACTTTCAAGATAACCTGTTTCCTGAGGTTCATGTATATATTATGATGCTCTAAGCATAAAAATACATTAAATTCTATAATTTTTCTCCCTTAAAAGCCATTTAATTTCTGAAAATCTATAAATTCCACAGTTGAGAATTATTTTCAGATCATTTTTTATATATAACTCAGTCTTATAGTAATTTTGTTTTTATGTTACAGATGAGGAAACCGAGGTAAACAGACAGGGTTAAGTGACTTGTCCAGTGTCACACAACTGATGTCTGAGGCCAGATTTAAGCTCTGGAAGATGGTCTTCCTGATTGCAGTCCCAACATTCTATTATTCCATTTCCTCCTTTAGGCCCAGAGCTTTATTTATTGAGCCATCTAGCTGTCTGATAGAAGGGTTACCAAACATAAATTTATTTGATTTTGTTCATTAATTCTTCCCATGATATGTGGAACATTCTTTATTAAGTGCCTACTATGTGCCAGATATTGTGCTAAGAGCTAGAGACACAAAGAAATGCAAAAAATAATCCTTGCATTCAAGGATTTCATAGTCTAAGGGGAGGAACAAAATGCAACTATGTGCAAACAAGATCTGTACAGGATAAACTGGGTATAGCCTCAGAAAGAAGGCATTTAGATTAAAGAGGACAGGGAAAGGCAGTTTCCAGAAGATAAAACTGTGTGTAGGAGTGTAAAGTGTAAGGATACTGGGAAGGGATCAGGTTGTTAAAGTTTTTAAAAGTCAAGCAGAATCTTTTTCATATTTGTTTAAAGGTAATAAGGAACCACAGGAATTTATTGAGAAGAGTTGGGGGGATGTGGTCAGAATTGGATTTTTAGGGAGATCTTTTTTGACAAATGAGTTTAGATGGAATAGAGGGAGAGTAGCTAGAAGGATATTGCAGGAGCTCAGATGAGGGGATAAGGACCTGAATCAGCATTGTAGGGGTAGAGGTTGGAAGAGAACAGATGCAAAAAAAAAAAAAAATGTTTTGGACATAGAAATAACTGAATAAGGATGATTCACAGGTAATGAGTCTACAGGACTGGGATAATGGTGATATCTTAAGTGCAGTATAGAAGTTAGGAAGAGAGAAGGGTTTAGGGGAGAAAGGTAATGAGTTTAATTTTGGACATGTTGAGTTTAAGATAGAAGATGTCCATTTCAAGATGTCTAATGGGCAGCTGGAGGTGTGCACAGGGTACTTGTGAATCATGTAAGGAAAGGGACAATCTTTTTTATGTCATGAATTCCTTTCATAGTCTGGAGAAGATAATGGACTCAGAATAAATGTATAAAATAAAATACAAAGAGTTAGAAAAGAAACCAATTACATTTAAATATGTCTATATATCATCATCAATAACAATAATAATAATCAGGTTAAAAACCCTGGCTATAAGGGGCTGAATAAATTGGATGTGAAAAATACTGTTTAAAATTCATCTCTTCTAGCTTAGAAACAGAGTCTTTTAACTTATGGTTGAATCAAGCTTTTTAATATCTTGGTTTTAAGGTGGGTTCCATTTTTCTTCTTGGTCTTTTGGCTCAGCCTCATTCCTTTGTACAAATACACTCACATTTTTTAGTATTCAGCCTCCATCACTTCTTTTGAAAGCTTCCTGTTATTGAATGTTGAGTGCTCAGAGAGCTGAAAGGTATTTAAATGTTATAATGAATCCTTATAATTAGATTTACTCTTTTTAATCAAGGATGCAAAAGACTGTTTCTCATTCCCTGCGAAACTTTAGGATGAAGCTCAGAAGATGTAAAAATAAATGAATCTGCTTATGCCCATTTGAAAATCTGTATCTCTCTTGGCTTATTCTTGTTTGATAATGTACTCTTCATTGCATGATTACTTAGTTGTGTCGGTAAGAGAACATTTGAATAACAAAAATGCCAGTCTGGTGGCACTACAGCTACATATTGTGGGAGACACTTATCTCTGGATGGGAACTGAAAATAAAACAATTGTGGACAAAAGCAATGCCATGAGAAATGAAACTAGAAAGGAAAATGACTCATTTTTGCACCAAGAAGACTGGGGTTGCTACTTTCTTAATCTTCTGTTATGCTCTCTTCCTGTCATTTATACCATCATAAGCAAAATATTAAAATGTAGGC
This sequence comes from Sarcophilus harrisii, assembly GCF_902635505.1. NCBI lineage: Eukaryota > Metazoa > Chordata > Mammalia > Dasyuromorphia > Dasyuridae > Sarcophilus > Sarcophilus harrisii. The sequence goes on from NC_045426.1 coordinate 204,332,046, forward strand.
TCCTGTTTCTTTGAGAATTATTTGAGACTCAGTGGTGTTTTTTTTTTCCCCCTTTAAAACATTCATTTTAAAACAAAATGAATTTGACAGTTTCAGAACCCAGTCTCCCTTTCTAGATGAAAAATAATTTCGTTTTGATTTATGCATTTAATATTTCACACTGGAAATGTAAAACTACAGCAGTTATTTCATAGTGATTGAGATCAGGAAATATAGGGGGGTAATTCATTATATTTATTATTTTTCTTTATAAAACTATAAATCAGTGTTATTGAAAATTAAACGTGGAGTTGACTTGCAAACTCTTTTGAGGTATAACAGTGCTTTACATATGGTTTTCAAAGCTCTGACAAAAGCCTGAATTATTCATAAGTCTCAGATTTTCCTTCAACTTAATCAAATTAATAAAACAATTTCATTTCTAAAACCTATTAATGCTCTGCAGGAAGAGAGCAACAGGGGTGAATTTATCTTGTTTCTTTTTTGATTTTTGTTATACTTTGGGGAGTTACTACTCAGACCAAAAAAGAAAAAGATGCAAAAGTTTGTTATTGTTGTCCTACTTGTAGACACTAGAATTATTGAAATTCCTTGTGTTCTTTCTCTAGGGATGTGCTTCCGGGGATCCTTATCATGTGGTATCAGCTGAATTGACCTTAAAGACTATATCACAGCTAATATTTCATATATTTTGATTTCATATTCTATTCCCTTACAAAAAGATTGGATACAGCTTAAGAAAACTGAATGATATGTAAAAAAGGTACCTTAGAAACATCTGAAAAGGAGCAGAGGACAAAGGTAATGGCAGACAAATACTTACTAATTTGGCACTGAGTGAGAGTTCATCCAGGCTCCCATGGGCCTATAATTTATTATTTACTTTTTCTATTGCCTTTCTTCCCTGATGATTGTGAGAAAAATTTCAGGATCCTTATAATTTTTCCCATCTTGTAGCTTGATAACTTCTATCTCTTCCTCTTTTAATTTCTGTGATTCTCAGTTTCTTAACCAAAAACATTTTCTTCTACTTCTACATCTCTATCATCTTATCTCTCAGGTTACTGAGCTCTCTTGCTACTTTTCCCTCAGAACCACCACTCTATTGAATTCAGCCTCTTCCACTAATGCACCTTCTATCTTTGTGTGTGTGTGTGTGTGTGTGTGTGTGTGTGTGTGTGTGTGTGTGATGCTCATGATAACCTGATTATCCCCTCAAAAACTACTATGGTAGGAATAACCATATACTAAGGAATCTGATATTCAAGATACTGAAATTGTCTTTTAAGTTTTAGTTGGCCCAGAAAACTAAAGACATAGCTTCCTGATGACCTGAATACAAAAGTACATAAGAAGTCAGGAGTTCCTTTTTCAGGTTTGACATTGCTTCTAAACAGTATACATCAACAAGTCAACAAAGAACCAGGGAAGCTTCATCCTGCTGAATCAATGTTGTTTCTTTGCTGAATATCCTTTCTATGTTGTATTTTTACTCTTATCAACTATTTGTTGGTTTATAAGTGATTCTTTTTGCTCAAATATTGAATCTGAATTATCAAGATTAGTCTGAGTGTGGTATATTCCTGTTTATCTTCTTAGTACTTTGTGTATCTTTTCTTAATCTATTCCCAGGCCAGATATGTGCATGCTGGGATTGAATCAGATAAATTCTAAGGTCCCTTCTACCTCTAATATTTATGATTCTAAAACACCTCTAGTTACTGCTACTCCTTCCTTCCTCAAGTTATCTTATTTTTATTTCTCTGGAACATATAGCATCCTCCCAACAGAAAATAAGTAATCTGAGAACTGGGATGTTTTTCATTTTGCTTTTTTATATTTTTGGTGTCTGTTTCAGACATAGGCATAGGAACTAGACTTATGATTGGATTCATGCAGGGAACTTCTAGCAAGGAACATCTTCTACCAGTACAGTTTAGTATCTGCTCTGCAAATAGCAGTCTTAAAGAGTTTCCTAAAAGGTTGAGTAATTTTCTTAGATTCCCACAGTCAATATGTGTCAGAGCGTGGACTTGAATCAGGTCATCTTGGTGGTCTTGAGCAAAGTAGTCTTGAATACAGTAGATATATAACAAATGCTTATCAAATTGAATTGCAAAAAAAAAAAAAAAAAAGTCTGAAAACTAATCCCAAAATATTTAAGGCAAATATTATCATTTGACCATCTTGAACATAGAAGAATCTTATTATGGCTCCTTTGGAATAGCTGATTTTAAACAGAGCTGCTATTGATGACCTATCTGAATGAGTTTTTCTGTAAAATATTTGCATTCTCACCCTCTGCTGTTTCCCTTTTCTCCAGGTAACTAAATCAATAAATTTTTAGAAGAGAATATTGGATAGGTGTATCTAAATATAAGTCCTTAACTATAGTTATACTAACTTCTTTAAATGTTAAATAAAAAGAGAGAAGCTAGAATAACTTTATTTAGAAAGGACACGAATGAAATATCTATTTGGAAATCCTTCTTGCCCTATCTTATTATATTCATAGCATCAGAGTTGAGTATAAGGATGATTATCAAAGAGATGGATGATTAGAACTATATCATCCAAACCCCATTCCCAGGCAACCCATAGAAGTTTTATTGGAGGATATAAACAAGAACTGGTTAGGATAATAAAGTGTGGATAGTTTCTGGTTATACTGTTGAAAGGTGATGCTATCTGCACTGATGATATCACATACATGTTGGAGTATAAAAGTATTTAAGTATAATAATATACTATATAATAATATACTAATGTAATAAAGAAACCCTAATAGATTGGGAATTACAGGGAGATTGTTAGAAGGCACCAACTAGCATAGTGGCTGAGTACTAGGCTTCAGATCAGGAAAATTTGAATTCAAATGTGACCTCAGACACTTAGTAGCTATGTGACATTGGACAAGCCATTTATACCCTGACTGCTTCAGTTTTTTCAACTATAAAATGCGGATAGTAATAATATCCATTTCTTTTGAGTCTCAAGTGATATATTTGTAAGATATTTAGTACAGTATTTGGCATATAGCTTAATAAATGCTTGTTCCTTCCCTTCTTTGATCCTTAAGTTCCTCTCTTTGGATCTCAAAACTAATAAAGTAAGTGCTACACAGTTCCCAGATCTTAATTGTTTTATGGGTGATCTAAAATAGATATTATAGTAAGCAGTAAAAGAATAATTGGGTCTAAAAACTGCTTATTTTTCATGAATTTTATATATACACACACACACACACACACACACACACACACACATATATATATATATATATAAGTTTTGCAAATCCAATTCTGTCATGTGTAAAAAATGGTGACACAAAGTAATGAAGAACTGTTCATTAAATTTATTGTTCTATAACTTTAAGAAGATGAAGGGCTTTGTTTTTTGAAGGTGAGGTAAACTGCATTTTGTGCCCATCCTGAGGGACACTTAAAACATACCCAGGATCAGTTCTAACAATTCTGGTAACAAGAGACTTTCCTCTGAAATCTTTACATCACAGAGAAGAATTTGATCAGTCATTGGGTTACTTTGTATATATTACTGTTTTGTGCAAGTAATTGTTATGATTAGAGAGAAACCCCACTGGGAAACATTCATTCTACTCCATATTTTTGATGTGGATAGTCAGTTAGCACAGGTGGTTAGAGTGTGGTGATAAGGCCAAAATGACATATTTTATTCTTTTTCAGTAGTATAGAAAAAGTGAGTGACAACAAGCTGTAATAGAAAGAATACTGGGTTTAGAATATTTGGACCTTCAGGCAGAATTCACTCTGCAGAATCTATTCTTTTGTTCCCAGATTCTTTTATACTCATTTTGCTTAAATAGTAGATCAAAACTAAAAGGAAAAAAAAAGAATATTTGGACCTTGGCTTGAATCCTAATTTTGATATATGTGTGACACAGGGGGCAACTTTGGGTAAATTAACTCACCTTTCTGAGTCTCAGTTTCCTTAAAAATAAAATAAAATGAAATTTGACTAACTGATCTGTAAAGTCCCTCTTGTCCTTAAAACCTATGATCCATCTGATAAATCTTGATATAGCCATTATTAATCATGCCAGCTGATGTTGTTTGTCTTTTTTTCCTCCCAAAAGGACCAGTGATCCATGAGATGATGTTCTGACTCATGCATGAATTGAATTTAAGTGAGGCAGAGTTGCACAAAATCATTAACATCATTCTACCTTCCAGAATTATTGAAATCCAGTAGCAAGACAAAAGTCAGAATGACTGAGATACCCCAGGATGCAGGTGATGATCTTGGTGTCTTTTATGTCTGACCAAGTGCTCCACAGCATCTACCTTTATGGCCATTGGATCCCAAATATATGGAACATTTGTTCATTCTGCTTAGGGGAAATCTTCACATGTGTGGAGTAGAACTCCTTCCAACTCACCATTGGAACTGAGACCTGCCAATTCCATTTAACCTTAACTCAAATGTCAAAGTTGTTTTACTGGGATATGGCCTCTGAGCATCATATAGATTCTTGGAGCTACAGGTGAGAGTTAGGTGAAGGTGGACACCAAAGATGGATTAGAAGCCCTGAAAAGGGAGATGGAACAATTTGTTCATATAGAACATGTCCTAATATTCTTTTTCTAGAATGTCTTAGACATGTCCATATACATAGAATTGTTATAGTTTAAATGCAGATCCTGTAATATATCGTACTTTGATTAACCTTATATAAGGGCTGTATTTGTAATTCTAGGATTTATCTTTATAGAGATAGTAATATGGAAATAACAGAAATAATCCAAGGAAATTGAGTTTAGAAACAAAAGAGAAGGTTTAGGACAAAGCTCTGGTCTAAATGCACATATAGAGGATAGGATTAGATAATTATACTGGAAAGGAACAGTCAAATGAGGAGAGAGAGAGAGAGAGAGAGTGAGAGAGAGAGAGAGAGAATACAACAGCTGAGTCTCTTTCTCCATTCTTGGTCTCTGTCTCTGTCTATCTGAAAGAAAAGAATCCAGAAGGAGAAGGTAGTCAACAGTGCCAAATACTACAAAGAATCAAGAAAGAATTCCTCATTTTGAGGAATGAGAAAAAAGCCATTCAGTAATTGGTGATCTTGAAGAGAATTGTTTTAGTCATGTGGTAGGAATAAAAGCCAGATTACAAAGGCATTCAGAGGTGAGTGTGAAGTCAGAGTGGAGACAGCTTGGCTTTTTCCTAAGAGCATGACTGTGAAAGGGAGGAGTGATATAGTACAATGTCTTTAGGGAATGGCAAGACAAAGAGATTTTTTTTTTTTTTAAGAAGAAGCTGGACATATTGGAAGGCAGCAGCCAATGGATAAGGAGATTCTGAAAATCAGGAAGAGAGAAGAGATGGCCAATAAATATAAGTAAATGAGGCAGAAAAGAAAGAAAAAAAAAAAGAGACAAATCATTATAGAACTAAAGTTCACTAAAGTCCAGCAAAACGTTTTAGCCTTTTGCATGCTTGAAGATTATGGGGGCTAAAGAGGTTAACCAGTGCCCAGGAAAATGTGAGCAGTGGATTTTAGATATCTTAGAAGTCATAGAAGGTGAACTTTTCATAAATTGGAAACCTAGAAAGTTATTGGGAAATGGTGGGGTTTCGGGAATATGAAACACCAGCTGAAGGATTCTAACTCAGTTGATACATTTTTACATTTTATATGGGAAAGGAGTAAACTGAAATTAGTTTTAAACCAGGGAATGATCCTTTTAAAGCATAGTATTTTCACCATTTCAAAATTTATTTGTTTTCTTTTTCTTTCTCATAGTTTTTTTCTTTTCCCTTTTGGTCTGATTTTTCTTACAAAACATGACCAATATAGACATATTTAAAAAAAAAAAAAAAAAAAAAGGATTGCACATGCTTAACCTATATCAAATTGATTGCTGTCTTGGGGAAGGGAGAGGTAAGGAAGGGAGAGAAAAATCTGGTATGCAAAATTGTACAAAAAGGAATGTTGAAGACTATTTTTATATGTATTTGGAAAAATAAAATACTATTGAGAAAAAAAAGGAATGAGCTTATTAAAAAAAAAAAGGAATGAATGATCTTTGTTCCCATTCTCTTTACCCAGTTTCTTACTATCCCCCTCCTAGTTATTATGTCTCCTTGAACAAGAGTTGGAAAAAGTGTACTTGTTAAGGGATCATAGACATTAAAACAATAAATATTTGTTACAATAACTTTTTGGTTCCCTTTATTTTTCATCATCATAATTTCTAGAGTAATCCACACTTCTCTATATAGAAATTTTCTTTGTAACAACAAATACTTGGGGGAGGTAGATGACACAGTGGATAGAGCACTGGCCCTGAAGTTAGGAGGACCTGAGTTCAAATCTAACCTCAAACACTTTACACTTCCTATGTGAGAGGGAATCTTGTTTTCCTTTAAAGTGCTTTGTTCTGCTACAGAATAATCAAAATGAAAATATGAAACTTTGTGTTTAATTTAAATTATATACTAGAAGATATTATAATCAATTTAAAAGTTGGTTGGTTGTTGTCCTTTAGGCTTGAAGAGGACCAAAATGACATTTCTAGGTTAGAATCAAATTACAGTATAGCCAACCAATGTAGTTGATCAGACCAATACAAGCTTGGGATACTCTACTATAGGTCAGGCACAAATAATCCATATGAACATTTGGGCAGATTTTCTAAATTTGTGCATTTTGGGTTTCTTTGGAGCTACTTCAGTTCTGCTTTGCTTACAAAGCACAGCACTCTCTCTGGTAAGCCATTCTAAGAAGTCCTGCACCAGTATCTCTCATGTCATGCAACCAATTCTAAAGTTCTTAAGAGAGACTTTCAGAGTGTTCTTGTATTGCTTTTTCTGACCACTCTATGAGTGCCTCCTTTGTGAATTCTTATAAAATAGTCTTTTAGGTAAGTGTACATTTGGCAATTGAATAATATGGCCAACCCATTGGAATTGTGCTCTCTGCAGTAGACTGAATGCTTGGCAATTTAGTTTGAGAAAAGACCTCAGTGATCAATACTTTATCATGCCAGGTGATCAGAATCTTCCTAAAACAATTCAAATGGAAGTGATTCCTAGCTCAATCCTGCTACATTGTCCAGGTTTCACAGGCATACAACAAAGATGTTAGTACATTGGTTCTGCTATTCTTCAGTTTGGTAGTTAGTCTCATATCTCTTTTCTCCCACACTTTCTTTCAGAGCCTCCCAAACACAAAGTTAACTCTGGCAATGTCAACCTCATTGTCCATGTGTACATTCCTGGGAAGTATATTGCTGAGGTGAATGAAGTTATCCACAGTATTCAAAAGTTTTGCAGTTAATGTAACTGATGTTTCTATTTTTCTTGGTGTTAATTTTGTTGTCAAATTTAGCACAAGCAGCAGAGAATCAATCCATATTTTATTGCATTCCAGTTTCAGAGGCTACCTTGAATTCACCATCTTCTGCAAAGAAAAAAATCATGCACCAAACAATTCCTCCACTTTAGTTTTGACTTGTAACCTTTTCAAGTTGAAGAACTTACCATCAGTGTGGTAGCTGATCTTGATGTTGCATTTGTTCTCATTAAAGGTATTTGACAACATGGCTGAAAACATCATGCTAAAAAGTATGGGAACAAGCATATAAACTTGTTTCACTCCATTGGTAATAGAGAGCACAAAAGCATCTTTCATTATCCAGAACCTGGTAAACATTCCATCATAAAATTTATATTTATATATAATACTAATGAACTTCTCTAGGCAACCAAGTTTTGATATAATTTTCCTAAGTCTTCATGACTGACAGTATCAAAGGTGTTGGTCAGAATACAAACATTGAACATAGATCTCTGTTCTGTTCTTTGCATTTATCCTGGAAAGAATGGACAACAAACAACCTTTCTAATGTCACACTGGCTCTTAGATAGTTGACAATCTTCCAAGGTGAAGGGTCAGCCTACTAAGGAGGACTCTAACAAGAATCTTATCAATCTTCTCCCCCTTGTGATTGTCACAGGACAATCCATTTCCTTTATATTAATAGAAATGAGCAATGAAAGTGTCCTCCTGGAGGGGATCACCTCCTCTTACCATGTAACTCAGAAAATTTTAGTCAGCTTATGTATGAACAATGGACCCCTCGCCTTATACCTCTCAACTGGAATAGAATTGATACCAGGTACTTTGCCACAGAAAAGGAGGGTAATAGCATTCAAAACCTCTTCTTAAGCTGGAAATTTGTCTAGTGAGAGATTGAATTCAATCTGAGGTAAATAGTCAATTGCCTTTTGAGAGCACTATGATAGTATTCAGCCCATCTTTTCAGGATCGTCCTTGTCATTGATTTAATGTAGCTCCATCAGCATTGCATAGATGAGATGTACCATATGTTTTTGGCCCATAAATAGTCTTCAGGCCTTCATAAAAGTGCTTTGGATTGTTACTATCAGCATAAAACTGAATTTCACTTGCCTTTTTACAGAGCCTAAATTCTGTAATTCTCTAAGCTTTGTGTGTACTTTACTTTTGACGGAACTGAATACTGTCTTTTTAGGGCTGGTTCAATTATCCTGCTGGTAAATCCTGTGAAGTTCTTGTTTTTCATTTAGTAGTTTCTGAATTTTGCCATCATTTTAATAAAAACAATATTGATATTTTCAAGTATTCTGACTCAGTTGAGCAAATGCTATGTCGTGTAGCTTCCCCTTCATTTTCTGATCTATTGTTGTCAACTATGCATTGGCTCAACTTTCCTTCCAAGTTAGCAACAAACTGTTCCTACCTAGAGAATTGCTATAATGTGTTGACATTAAGTTATTTTGCCTTGGGGTCATACTTTTGTGGAGTGAGATATTTAGCTTGGAGAAAATGTCTATGATCAGTCCAGTATTCTGTGCCACACATTGTCTTCACCATTTTCATATCCTTCTATCTCTTCTCCTTATAATCACATAGTCTACTAAATGCCAACTAAATGTTTATTGCACGAGTGCCTCTGTGAAGTTTTATCATATTTAAATAAATGGAAAACATTATTGATGATGAGAAGGTCATGATATATGCAAGTTTTTAATAGTAAGTGACCATTGCTTTTGTTGTCCATTTCTCCCAAGGATTCCCTGCCATGTCTGCTAGTCAGAGCCTACTTGAGCATTAAAGTCATTTAAAATTACAACTTGTTGTCTTTTGGCACATTGATGATAAGGATCTTTAGAGCCAGATCCAGATTTGCAAAAAAAAATTTTTTTTTGACCAATCAAGGTTCATCTTGATGAGAACACAAGTACTCTGGCATGGCATTTTCCTGCAAGTGGTAATCACATTGTCATAAGCCTGTCATTTATTAGTTTTGGTAGGCTTGTTTACTAGATTAGTTTCATGGAACTCCCCTTTCCTGTGGTTCCTCCTGAAAAATGTGTACCTAGCTCCAGTTTCAGTAAGCTGGCTGTGTCAGTCAGGGCTGCTATTTGGATGTGATACCTTCTGAGTTCTTTAGCAACAATAGCTCTTTGTCTTTCAAGTCTACTGGATTTTGTCTGTCTATAAGTGTGCACACATTCCATGTAGTGATGGTGAGTGCATTTTTTTGTACATTTTTTTGTGTGTATATTTAGACCACAGGGTGGGATCCATACCTCTTGCAAAATCAGATCGGGTTTGGAGAAGCAGAAAAATTTGAGGACACCTTTTCTAGCCCCTTCCTTATACCAGAAGGTGAGCAATGTGGTCCTTAAAAGGCTGCTCAGGCACCCAGGAACAGCTGAGTCCCACTGCTGCTTCCAGGGAGAAGATGACCCCATGTCTTGAGCTGCCTTTGTGCAGGGTTGTGACTATAGCTTCTAGTGTATCCATACATGTTGCTTCATCACTTGCCTGTCTCCACAAGACTTTGAGATGTCTAAAAATAGTAAAATGGTATGGGAAATGTCTTTTGATTCATGCAAAATTAGGTTTAAGTGAGTCAGAGTTGCATGAAATTGCAGGCTTCATTCTGTCTTCCAGAGTCATCATAATCCAGTGGCAAGACAAAGTCAAGATGCTTGATGATGGCTCAAAATGTAGTAGATAACTCTGGCATCTTAACTGTCTAACCAAGCTTTCAGAATTCCATGGAACCTGCTTTAGCTGCCTTCATGGATCTTGGAATAAATTATTCTTATCTGCTCATTTTTCTAGGGGAAGCCTTCATTAACTTGGAATGGACACCTAATTCACCAATGCTTTCGAGATCTCTTGGTTACCCACAACCTGGTTTAGCCTGTCTGCCAAAATAATTTACTGGGGTGTGGCCATTGCAGAATGTTTCAATATGTTCCACAGGTAAGAGTTCGGTGGATCAAGTAGACACCAAAGGTGAAAAGCAGACCTGAAAAGGCTTGGCAACCTTCACACCAGAGGCATTAGTCCCTCCATAAACACACCCTCTATCCAACTTAAAAGTTATACAAACAGCAACAGATGCCTATCAGCTCATCTGGATTACTTTTCCAGATGGATTACAGAAAGTAAATCAGTCAAAACTGAAGAGCATTTTCTCTTTCCCCCTTTTTTAAGGCAATATTTGCTAGTGAGCACATTGTGCCCCTGCTCCATAATGGCTACATTCCTCACCAAAGCTGTCATTGTAAACTTTCTTCCTCTGACAGAGGCCTGCAGAGCTCTGAGAAATGTCAGACTGTTCTTCTCTGTCACTAATCACACTAGGAGTGTCAGGTTTATCTGGAAAAAGTTCTTCAAGGTCAGAAATTTCCTTTGGTCTAATCCACTTGTATTCAGTTGTTGTATCTGTACAACAAATTTTAGGTAAAGTTCACCCTTTTCAAAGGGATTACAATACTGTAGCATCCCCTTTTCTGAATTACATGTACACAGCTTTATTCCATAATTTTCTATTTTACCATGAGGACATTTCACAATGACCTGATAATATCTAGATACTTCCACAAAAAACGAAATCCACACTCTACTTCAAGAAGTTCTATCTTGAACGTCACAGTTAGGGCATTAAACTCCCTCTGGAATATCTCATGTTTCTTCTCTTGTAGGAAAAAAAAATGCCTTTTGATTCCATTCCTGGGACCTGATCCATTTCCCTTGTCCATGTTTCATACTTTTATGTGTATGGACATCAATATCTTCACTTCTTTTCACATTTTTTAACAACAATATTTCTTTTTAATTACTTTCCTTTCTTCATGTCAGTTAGAGCATACAGACCACATCTACTTGACCATCTTAAGAGTTAACTTATTATCATTATTCGTACATCTTGACCTGACATGCTCTACATTTCTGAACCACTTCCATCTTGCCACCTTGGCCAGTGCATACATTGCAAAAGGATATTTTTGCAAATTGCAATTTGGTGATCTTGCTGTTATACTGATCTTATAAAGATACTTTGATTGGATATATCATGTCCTCATTTCTTCTATAATTTTGATTTTTATGTTGATTATCTATAAAACTGACCAAGTTTCTATTAAAAATAGGAGAAAAAAATATCATCCATGACACTGTCTCCACTATTATCTTCCCAAAGGCTTTATTCTCCATTCTAATAATATTACTCCTATTTCTTAGGAGTGATAACATTTCATACACAAAACTGATTTTTAAAATTTGTCCCTTGATTTGGATTCTAAGTAGGGTGGTATTCCTTGACTAAATTCCTATATCCCCTCTTTAACTTGTTCTTATTGGCAGTGAGAGTAACCTCTGGGATGTCACAGAAGTTAGTAGCAAACATATTTGCCATCCTGAGGCAAAGAAAGTTTGGGGAATTGTGGGCTCTGGAGAAAGCAACAATGATATTTGAAAGGTGGCAAAGAATTGGTAATTGGAAGGATGCTCATTAATTGAGGAATGGATAAACATAAAATGTAGTATATGATTGTGAGGGAATACCACTGTGCTATAAGAAATGAGCTCAATGATGTTAGAAAAACATGGAAGCACTTGCCTGAAATAATGAAGAGTGAAAACAGTAGAACCAAGGGAATACTGTATACAGTACAACAATATTGATTTAAAGATGACTTTGAGTGAATAAATTATTTTAACTTTTATAAATATCCAAATTACCTAAAAAGAACAGATGCTATTTATATCCAAAGAACTGATAAATAGACATTTGTATAGAATAATTATAAATATATTTACATATTTATATACCTATTTATGTCTAATTGTAGCTATTTCTAGTGCAGGGAGGTAGGGAAGGGGGATAAAATAAATTTAAGTGATAATTTTGTTGTATATTTGAAAGGAATAGCAGGTTGTGTATAGCAGATTTGCTATTTCTTTTTGCAATAATCTTGTAACATATAGAGGGAAAAGGATGTGGGGAGCAAGATAATTAGGAGGTTTTACTTTCTGTCCCTTCTCCCTTATTTTTCTTGTAATTGGAGCTTCTGATCTAGTGGAGACAATTCTATCATGCTGTGAACCCAAGGACAGACATTGATATGGAGAAACATGGAAGAAGGAAACTTTAAAGAGTATGAATAGAGAGTATGTCTATGGATTGGGAATAAAACCAAATCTGAAACAGCTTTAGAAAAAAGCTTAATAGGTCATTCAGTAGAAGGGAAAGCCAGAAAATGCTGTGGCTCCCTCTCAATTCTCTGCAAGTTTTACATTTTATAAAGTCAAATAAGGTTATAAGGAATGACCTGCGTGTGATTGGTTTTCAAAAAGGGGTATAAACATACAAACTATTGCACATAGGTAACTTGCTTGAAGTATATACCAGCAAATAAATATAAACATTCAATAAAATTTGAGCAGAGCCAAAACACAAGTTTTTGGGCAAACCAAATCCCCAAACAAAATCTATTGCCCCAATATGAAGCACCAGCTTTGAGCAGGATCTCAGTTATTCCTTGTAGTAATCTCCAACTCCCCTGAAAGGATTATGGGGTTAGTACGACCTACACATAAGCAATATCTTACCATACAAACTAGGTTCAAAGAATAGATAATAAACAAATAAATAAATGATATTAATAAACATTATTACTAATATTTTAAAAATAATATATAATAAGTAATGAAGAATTTACCTATAACTTATGAACTCTTTGTGGTAGAATGCTAATAGAAAATCAAAAAAGGAACAGGCTTTGTAAGCTCATGTCAACAGAGTGCTCCAGATAGATGCTACTGTCAAAGGGAGTCATCTAAAAATTTCACAAAGGAGAAAAAGAACTTCCAGGATTGTGAGTTACTCTTTACCACACATATATCCTACATATGGACTTTAATATTATTGCACTTTAAGTTTTAGCTAACTCTTGTGATGGATGCTATGCATATTTGTAGGAGAGAGAACCCCAGGTTCATAAAGTAGTGATCTTGTAACTCATGTCTTACTATTTGAGTAAATGTTTTTACTAAGGGCTAGTTAAGTTTATTTTTTGATGTCCCTTGTTTTCTACATTACAAACATGTCTAGAAAAGGGCAGCCAGTATTTTGAAGGACTTGGAAACCATGCCATATGAGAATCATTTAAAGGGACTATGCATGTTTAGCCTGGAAAAGAGAAATTCAGGGGGAAAATAATAGCTGTCTTGTAGTATTTGATGGGCTGTCACAAGAATTAGACTTGCTCTGTTTTCCCTAAGAAGGAAAAACCAAAAGTAATGGGAGGAATTTGCAAAGAGACCAATTTAGGCTTCATGTCAGGAAAAACTTTCTAGTATTTAGAGCTGTCCCAAAAAGTAATAGGTTGTCCAAGAGGTACTGGATTTTTCCCCTTCTTGGAGGTTTTCAGGATTGCCATCTATCATGTTACAATAGGGATTGTTTTCATGTGTGAGCTGGAACAGATGGCCACTAATCTGATTTGAAGATTCTTTAATACATAAAGTGTCCCAAACGCACTGGAGAAGTTTTAGTTTTTAATACCTCTAGAAGTATAAATGATATAAATTTACCAAAAAGAAAATTGAAAGGTTATTTAAAATTCTTAAATTTTTGTTGTTGTTGTTGTTGTTGTAAATCATGACTAACTCTTTGTGACTCCTTGTAGGGTTTTCTTGGCAAAGATAGTGGATAGATTTGCAATTTCTTTCTCAAGCTCATTTTTCAGATGAGGAAACTGAGGCAAATTGGGTTAGTGACTTGCTGAAGGTCACATAGTTAGCATGATTGTGGGGCCAGATTTGAACTCAAGAAGACTGACTTCAGACCCAGCACTCTGTCTGTTGTGTCACCTTGCTGCCCCAAATAAAAATTCAACCTAATCACCATCTTGTACTATTATTATTCTAGTACTTATACTGTATTATTCTAACTTTTGAATTTTATAAAAAACTTTCATCAATTGCTGCTCAGTGACTGAAATGATTGAATTTGCAATCCAAGCCTTAAGATTTTTCAAAGAACAGGTTTTTTTTTTTTTTACATATTATATAATTTTGATGTGTAGTATTTATAAGTCTAACATTATTTAAATCTTAAAACTGCACTAAGGCTTTTGGAACAGTATGTAGTTTAATGTCTCATGATGCTAGGTAGATCCTAAATATTAATGATGCTTTTCCTCTTGAATGTAAAGTTCTTTGAGATCAGAATTGGTTTCATTTTTAATCTCTGAATTGCTTCTACCTAACAAGTAGTAGGTACTTAATAAATGTTTCTTGGTTTATTGATTGGTGATATATACATGTTTTTGCATTATTTTATTTGATTTTTCACAATAAGGCAGATTTTATCAACCCAATTTTACAGCTGAAAAAACTGAGGCCCAAACAGTCACTTGTTTTGGGTCACATAATTAGTAGCAGAACCAAGACTAGAGATCCTCTGTCCCTCAAATAAATGCCATTTCTACCTTATCATATTTCCTATTTTAGTTCTGAACTCTCTTTCAAGTGGCTGAGATAAAAATTTGGTTTGATTTGTGTAACATTTTCAACATTTTAATTTAATTATTAACATGAATATTATAAAAGACTGATTATATAAAAATTTAAAAGTCTGGGCTTGAAAAATCAAAAAAAGAACAGTTAGAGTTTAAATGAAACAAAACAGAACAAAACAAAAATTTATCCAGAAATCAACTGCTGTGAATACAGCCATTTAAGCTATAATTTATGAAAAAGTGAATACAATTACATCTGTGCTGCCTTGCATATGATAAGCATTAAATATATATTAATTGATTAAATGAATTTATGCTAACCATCATGAGCATAAAGGAAGTATATACAAACCCAAGTCCTCCAAATTTGCCTGTAGGGAAAAAATAATTTTGGTATAGCATTCTTCCAGGTATAAAAATAATCCACAAATATTATATGGACATTAAAAAATAAACTAATATAAATAATCTGTCCAATTTATGCCTTATAAAAGAACCACTGCATTAAAAACAGACCTCAAATGACAAGAGTGGGAAGGTCCCTCAGAGACCATCTCTTTCTATCTCTACCTGATTGAAAAGGCTCCTTCTCACTAATAACTCTAAATAGTTCAGTGGTCATCCATCCAAGGCTTGAAAATCTCTAGCAGGAAGACATCTATTATCTCCCGAGGCTGCTCATTTTACTTTTTGATAGCTTTAATATATAGGAATTTTTTCCTTATGTCCAGGCTAAAGTTTTTTTCTTGGCAACTTTAATCTTCGTTCTGCCATATGGAGAAGTTTCATGTCAAGAGAGTTATCATGTCAAGACTAATTTTCCACTTTTTTCAGATTGAATCTTATATGGTATGAACTTGAGACCTTTCACTGTCCTAGTCACTCTCCTCCAAATATGCTCTGGGGTTTCACCATCCATTCAATAGGATGCTAGCTGCAGTTGGACAAACACAATATTTCTGATGCAGTCTAACCAAGTATAGAATATTGGGAGACTATCTCCTACTAGTCTTTGAATCTGCTTTTTAATTTTTGATGTCTATATAATATTAGTAGGGTTTTTTTTAATAACAACAGAAAGCATGATACACTAAAGATTATTTTTTCTCTTTAGGAAAATATTGAGGTCTTGAATTTGTACTTTCTTCTTGATGATAGGTATTTCCTTGATCATTATAATACTTTTAAGCATTCCTATGAGTTATGACAATTTCCATAAGAAAAAAAAGATGTGGATGTTATATAATTTGTTTTATAACCCTCCCCCCAAGAAACAAACAAAAAAAAACTCCTCCCAAATCCAACAACTATTTTAACATATCACACAAGCTCCTGATAAATTCATATCATATTAAACATTGGAAATCTTCTATTTAACCATATTTTTTGTATGCTGCCTATGGCAGATGCTTACTGTTAAAGGATGGTGTTAAATGACTCTGTTATGTGTGGAAGACATCAATGGTACTGTAGAAAGACTAACTCAGAAAATCTCATTTTAAGTCTTGGCTCTGATACTTGTTAGCTGTCTGAACCAAGGCAAGTAATTAAAAACCTCTCTGTTGCTGAGTTTGCTTATTTGTAAAGTGAGGGGGTCCATGGATGATTTTTGTTTACTCTAGCTCTAAAATTCAATGACTCAATCGTCATTTGAAAAACTAAATTCTTGTCCAGTATCTCTTTGGCCGTTTGATGACAACACTATTGCCTGATCTATGTGACTGGTGTTTTCCTAACAGAATTAATTTGGCCTAAAATGTATTGTCTAAATCAATCTATTGCTCAGTTAGTGGAGTTTCCAGCTGATACATTTAATTGTTCTTGTGTAAACAAACAAGGCATTAAGTGAGGAATTGCTATAAGTCTATTTGGAAACAAAACCTGTCTGTGGATAATGGACACACCCAAGCTCTGAAAAGTAGTGTTGAGCCACTAGACAGTTGTAGAGAAGGAACCAGAGAGCTCAGGGAATTGGAATTTGAGCACTTGGATTAAACACAGAAATCTCCAATGGACTAAAAAGGATAAAGGAGAACTCAATGTGAAGCAGTACTAACAGACACCAAACTTTCTTTTAGATCTATGTTAAAATGTTATCCTTTCTGCTTACTCCCTTCAATTCTTATGGTATTCTTCATTTTCTACTCCTCTTTCAACCCTTGGAAATCATTCTGATTAACCTTTTAAATGGAGCTTGAAGTCTCTGGCACATAGTAAGTGCTTAATATATACTTGCTATCTGATTAAACTTCATACAAAGGCATTTCTGCCAATTAGCAAATTCTGGAATGGTTTGAACAGAAGATAATGACCCACACTTTTAAAGTTATTATTCCATATGCAAAAATTTGAAAAGTAAAAATTAATGACCAACTTGAGTAATTACTTTGAGCCAATCAAAACACATAGATTAAAGGTTGCTTTTAAGAAAAAGAAACTCCTTAGATTTTATGAAAGAAATCATGTCACAGGTTAGGTAGGGGTTAGAGGACAAGTCATTACATTCTCTTTCTTGCTTTGACACTTATCTAACAATGAACAGAAAACAGCTGGTTGAAAGCCAGGTTCATTGGTTTCTTAATTCTGTTCCCAGAGTCAGGCCTGGTTCTCAGCCAAAGAATTGCACAGGTCAAGGGAAAGCGTATTTCTGACAAAATATTCCTCTGATTTTAAAATTCTTATTTCTGTAAAGACTATTTTGTACTTGTAATTTTGTGACTTTTGTGAGGCTTGGTAGACTAAACTAGGTATGTTATGTACTTTTTAGTTATTATAAGATTTCTCTATCATTGCTTTCTGCTTTAAGTTATTACTATATAGAGATGCTGACAATTTTTTTGGTGTTCTTTTTGTTTTCAAACATCCTTTTGAGCATCTGTCAATTCACTATATTTTTTCAGGGGTTTTATAAATGTACTTCATGAGTAATTGTGGGAGAGGAATGTCAGGGAAATCTTGATCGAATACTAAATGAAGAGCCAGGGCTGGAGTGAGTATTTGTAGTTAGATAGTTCAACGCAATGTGATTCAATTAATCAAAGGCCCATTGCTGATCTGTATAAATTTCTTGGCCTGGTTTAGGCAAAATGTCTTCTGAAGGGCAGACCTGGGAACCACATCACAGGGTAGACTTGATACTGTTCTTGTATTCTACTAGTTTAGGGAAAAGATAAGGAATGAGGAATATTTAAATTTTGAATTTTGTCTTGATGAGATTTTCTTACTATGGCCAACTTTATTTTGATGAATGAAATGTCCTCAGATCTCTGATGGGAGATTTTATGAGACAATAGCAAACTCTAGTACATATGAATAAAATCTTTGCATGACATTTGCTTTAATTAAACTTTCCTCACCTGACTAATAGAAGTAATGGAGCTGTGAACTTGAATTCAGTGTCATTTGCTTAGGTGTTAGTTAACATTCCCTAAATATGAAAATTAAGAACTTTCTATTCTTAAAAAAATAGTGCAGAACACCTGACATATTGAATAATTATGAGAAAAATCAAATGTTACCATGCGAACCATAATTTTTTTCCTGACACATCACCTGTTTATATTTGTAACCTTAATGTTGTTTTGACACTATCTCTTTCTGTCATCTCAGTTGTGCGTGTGTATATCTGTCTTACTGTTATAAAAACCAGATACTTAGCTTAGAGAATGATGTTTGAGTCAAAAGTATGTCATAGATTTAAAGCTGGAATTATCCAAGAGGGCCTTTAGTTCATCCACATTATTTTAAAAATGAGGAAATTGAGTCTCAGAGAATTTAAATAACTTTGCCAAAGTCAAACAGGTAGTAAGATTGCTGTGATTATAACTCCAATGTTATGTCTCTTGCATTGTTACTTATCTTCTCTATAGGTATAAGAATCACAGAGAGGAGCTTACAATTACAATAAACTGCCTCATAAATATATGCTATGGAAGATGTGAATGGTGTGATAGGATCTATTATCTTTACCTCCCAGGGGAAAATATATATATATATATATACAAAACACAATTTAGGTCTGACTGATGTTAAGAATCTCTTCTTAAAAGTGATAACTAGATCACTCTAGAATGATACCTCCTTACTATACAAAGTAGTCTCAAATTTAAGACAGAGACTTCTTTCTCCTACTACAAAGGAAACAAATTCTGAAGCTACTCTCCCAACTGCCATTTGCATTGGTATCCTAGGTTCCAGGATTTGAGATTCTATAACTCTTTACAAGGTTCTTGACTTAGCACTGAGAAACCTGATACAGATCATAAGTGCCACGTGAGGTATTTTCTTCATGAATATTAATTGATACTTACTATTTAATCAGACGATTAACTTTTTGAAAAGCATATTTACTAAGATGGTAGAGTGATAAGAATTGGTAAAATAAAACATTTTATTTTATTTTACCAGTTCTTCATACTCTACCATCTTAGTCTGTGACACTCTCCAACAAGCACATACAGAATTGATGAGAAAATGGAAAATGGTTGTAATAATATTATAAATTATATATTAATTAATCTTTATTATTATTAAAATAATATATCAATATTTTATTAATATTTAATTTTGGTTAATCACGTCTTTTTTTTTAAAGGTATTATCCTTCTGGTATAGTAGTAGAACTTCACAAATCAGGTATTTTAATGGCCAAGATTAAATTTCAAATATTATTGGATAAATTTATACTTAGTAATTTTCTATTAGTAGATGAGAATAATTTTTCTTAGAAATATGTAGTTCTTTTTATCTTTAAAGTATTGATATGTTACTGTTTCACTCTCTACCATTAAGCTATGATGTTCTTGATTCTGCCTATTATAGGGGGGGAGGTGATTGAATTAATAAAATTAATCCAGCTTCACTTTAAGAAACTGATAAAGTGGTAAAGTTGTCCCTCCCTGCCCCCAATCTGCTTTTTAGTTTTCCTATCACTTCTTGTCTAATACAGAATTCTTCTCCTTTGAGGCTTATTCAATACTTGGATCCTTAATTCATTCTGTGTATTTGTGTGTGTGTATGTATATGCACTGAGTCTTGCCTTTTTAGTTTATTCCCTAATTTATCATTTTGCTTTCAACCAATATGAAATAATTTTAATGATTATTATCTCATACTAAAATTTATATTTTGGAAGTGATATTCCTTCTCCTTTTCTACTATTTTTCTCTCAGAATATAAGATATTACATTCCTTCAAATGAATTTTGATATTATTTTGTTTAGTTCTATAAATGAACCCATGGTAATTTGGTTGTAAAAGAAGTAAATCTGTGCATGAATGTAGGCAATATCATCATTTTGTTCTGCTGGAGTGAACCAACCAGGAACAATGAATATTCCTCTAATTTTTAAATTCTTATTTATTTCTGTAAAGAATATTTTACACTTGTAATTATGTAAGTTTTGTGTGGTTTGGAAGACTAAACTCACATCTATATTATATACTTTTAAGTTATAAGGTATGTCTAGAATTTCTTTCTGATTTAAACTATCACTAAAGAGAAATGTTGATAATTTTTATGTGTCCTTTTTGTCTTTAAACAGATTCCTTTGAGTCTCTGTCAAATTCAATGGATTTTTTTTTCAGGGATTTTATAAATGCACTTCACTTTGTCAGTGTAGAAATAACCTTAGATTCTTTTGGAAATCATGAACTATAGGTCCAGTAATCCTGTCTTGTTTACAATACCAAAAGTATGAGGTACTTAATCTTGTGCAACAAGGGACAATAGAATGATTATTTATATAGTGCTATAAATGTACAGAAGACTTTACGATAGATTGAATTGTGCCAAAAAAAAAAAAAAAAAAAGCAACCCAAACCACACATGAAACTTTTCCCAACAGGATTTATTGTCTCAAAGAAGAAGCTGAACAATGCTGTATTTGTTAAAATAAAAATAATTCACAGAAGAGGCAGCTCTTTAGGAGCTGACTGGAAGAACTGCAGTACACCTATTCATGTTAACTGAGAGTCTGCTCTAGGATTCAGTGGCAACATGAAAGACTTAAATTGGATAGGTGAAGTCTATAGAGTGAGAAATAAGAAAAAAATACAATGGATATCAATAAATAGATAAATTGGTGTTTTAAGAGAATGTGGAAAAAGATTGAGAATGAGTTTGAATGTTTTGCCATAGATGAATGAAGCCCTCCTAGAAATAAAATAATAACAAAAATAATTATAACTTTATATAATGTTTTAGAGTTTGTAAAGTACTTTAAAGATATTATTTCATCCTCACAATAATCATAGAAGGTAGTGCTATTATGTTCATTTTACAGTTGAGGAAACAGAGGCAGAGGTTAAGTGGTTTGCCAAAGTAGTAATTATTTGAGGCTGGATTTGAACTTAGGACTTCCTTACTCAGGCCTATTGATTTCTCTATAGCATCACTTGGAAGAAATCATTTTGGGGCTCAAGAATGGGAAAGAGAAGGTACAGATGAGGAATATCCAGAGTAATATTGCCTGTTGCATTAATAATAATTCTAGTATCTTGTTTTTATGAAGGACAAAGTTATATATTACATGCCCTCGTTATCTTGGTCATCTGGTGTTGTAACCAAGGTAAATTTATCTTTGAATATAACCAAAGCAGAAGAGGGATGGTATGGTATAACACATATTTCTTTCCTGGAGTGAATTTTTTGGAGCAAGTTATTTCACTAGTTGATGTGTCCCTGGTGGGCAAAAAGTCACAGCTTTATTGATTAAAATCCCAGTGTAACATCCATAATTGGAGTTTTCCTGTAATTCGGTGGCAGTTTGCTTTACCATCATCTCAAGGGATGAGATTTCAGAAGCTATTTTTTGTACTACTGTTTGCTGATAAGGGTCTGATAAAACTGCTTGTTTGACCTGATATTAGATTTCCGGAGATGAAAGCATTGGGATGTGCTGCCAAATATCCTCAAATGTCCTGACAATTTATAACAGCATTAAAAAATTTCATGACTCAGGAAAAAATGATTTTTGCTTTAGGTGTGCAGGTTTGCATGTTCATCCTCTAGTTACATATATATTTTATGCAGCACGAATAATTCTGATCAATAATTAAAATTGGTAAACTGATCTGTGGGAAAAACTATCAAATTGAATCTAATAATTTGCTTTTCACAATCACTACCTGACACAGCAAGTTACAGAGTAAAGTAGAACTGATTTAAATAATAACCCAAATCCTACAAAACTAATACCCTATTTAGTATTTATTGCAAAATAAACTGGCTGTTAACAACCCAGATCAATGCTTGTCAAACCATTAAGTTCTTGGGATAGTAAGGATTGGGGATGAATAAGTTTCTTCTCAGAACAGTCTCTACACTCTTTTTAGAAATTTCCTCATTTTTTCACCCCCAAATTTGAGCCTCTTTGTTTTTTTCAATAGTCTTTTATTTTTCCATACATATGTAATGATAGTTTTCAACATTCATTTTTGTAAAATTTTGTGTTCCAAATTTTTCTTCCTCCTTTCCTCACCTCCCCTATCCTCAAGACAGCAAATGATCTGATAAAGATTAAATGTGTATTATCCTTTTAAACATATTTTTCCACATTTGTTATGTTGTGCAAAAAAAAAAAAAAAATCAGACCAATAGGGAAAAAAAAAAACCCACAAGAAAGAAAAAAATGGACAAACAAGGTGAAACTTTCAATCCATATTGGATGTCCATAATTCTTTCTCTGATTATGATTGACATTTTCTATCTTAAGTTTATTGGAACTGCCTTGAATTACCACATTGTTGAAAAGAACCAAGTCCATCAAAATTGATCATTACATAATTTTGTTGTTATTTTCTATAATGTTCTCCTGGTTTTGCTTGCTTCACCCAGCATCAATTCATGTAGGTCTTTCTAGGATTTTCTGAAATTAGCCTGCTCATCATTTTTTTTTTTAATTTTTAAAAAGTAAAAAAAAATGGTTTTTGATGGAGCTCTAGCAAGGAGTTAAGTGACTTGCCCAAGGTCACATAGCTAAGAAGTGGTAAGTGTCTGAGGCTAGATTTAAACTTAAGTCTTCATGACTCCAGGACCAGTGCTTTATCCATTGCACAATGTAGCCGCTCTGTTCATAATTTCTTATAGAATGATAATATTCCATTATATTCATACACCATAACTTATTCATTCATTTAATTTCTATTTCCTTGCTACTACAAAAAAAGCTGCTACATATGTTTTTGTACATATTAAGTTCTTTTCCCCTTTTTAATGATTTCTTTGTAGACTTTTTGGCATAGTTTCAAATTAGCCTTTCATTGGATGGACATTTTTCTGGGGAGACTCAGCAATTATCTATTAGTTAATCTGGGGTCTTCAGACATCTGTGCTGCAGAAAGTTGTTGTTATTTGTCCTTCATTCTCAAAGAGAATAACTCTATGGAGGTGATGTCCTGACATGCAAGTAAATTGCATGTAAGTGAGGGTTGGCTAAATCACTAGCCTCACTTTTTCCCTTCAGAATTATCTGGGTTCAGTGGCAAGATAGAGATCAAGCTGAGTGGCAATGTCCGGAGAAAGGAATGGGAATATCTTTTGTTGTTCTTTCTTTGGGATTTATTGCATGTTTACCAAGGTAAAAGGATTTAGTGCCCTGGAGATCATCCGCTTTCATAAGCTTTAAAGTACAGAAGCAAAAGTTTCATGCCTTGATACTTTTCCAACAACTCTTACTTTCAGCAAGGCATAGAGGAATAATCCTAGATATACAGATTGCCAGCAGACTTTCCCACAAAATTTCCCTGTCTGAATTAGTTAAACTGCGTCGGAAGAGATAACTTCTGCCAGTTGTCTCCCATCTTCTACCACGTGGTAAAACACTAAAAGCATACCTTAGGGTTTTAGAATCTAGATGAAACACTCCAGATTTCTCAGTCTGAATAATATAAAACCCCAGATCGTATGTATGGATCATTCACATTCCTTCCAACCTTTTGCTTTTCCCATATAACCTCACTGTCAAATATTGATTCTCTGGTATTTCATAAGGAATGAAAACTTAGGAAGAAATCAGCAGAAAAGGGAGCATTTTGGTATTCTTAGCACCATTCCCATTTAAATGTAAAATCAATAGCAAGTAATGAAATTAAAATCCTTTCTGTCTAGCAATTTGTAATGGGTACAGATTTCTTCCTCCTATAACTAATAGCTGAAAGATAAAATAATTGGCAAAGTTGGTTTTGAAGATGACTATATGTTTTTAAAAATAGGAATGCAAGTGAAGTAAGCTGAGCTGAGGAAAAAAATATGCACAATGACAATAGTGTAAATGGAAACAACAATCATTTTGAAACAATAGAAAATAAAAACTTCAGAATTAAAAGACAGGCTTGGCCTCAAAAAAAAAAAAAATCCTCCATTCTGTTACAGAAGTAGGGGATGGGGGTTGTCTACTGATATGGAACTCTGCATGTAATGTTGATGTTTGCCCTCCATGTGTTGATCTGTTTTACTGAATTTTTACTTTTGCTTTTTTATCTTAAAAAATATTGTTATAAGAGTTGAACTTCTGCAACTCTTTTTATACAGAAAAATAACTGTTTGGACATATACATATATTGTATTTAACTTATACTTTAACATATTTAACATGTATTGGTCAACCTGCCATCTGGGGAAAGAGGTGGGGGAGTGGGGGAAAGGAGGGAAAAAGTTGAAACAAAAGGATTTGCAACTGTCAATGCTGAAAAATTACCTATGCATATATTTGTAAATAAAAATATATATATATATATATACGTTGGACTTCTGGGAAGGAGGAAGAAGGAACAATAAAGGGGAAAATCTAGGCATTGTAAAAACCAAAGGTATCACCATAGTGAATGCCTATAATACCTGTCACAGGGGAAGCTGTGCCAAAGGTTTGATCTGGGAGTTCTTAGCTTTAATGGGCTTCAAAGATCAATAGTTGCCCTATGTTTGGCATCAATATCGTGAACATCAGGGAGCAAAAGAATCACTAAGTTGCCTAAAGAGGTGAAAATTGATCCAGAATGGACTCTGTGCAAATCACTAGTGGGATCCACTATTTTAATTCTCAAACTTTTTACCTGAGAAAGGGATATCAATAAAAGATCCCAGTAAAAAAGATATTAATAAAAATTAAATACTTTCCTATCTTGAACTTTGTAACGAGGAAACTATAATTAACTAGAGAACAGAACAAAGTAGACTTTCTAATGTAGACAAAATTTTTTTTTACCTTTCCATATTTATATTTTTACTTTTATGTATTGCTTAGTGGTCTTTGACATGACCAACATTAACATCATATAGAGAATGTATCACTGAATATGAACTGTATCTACTTTCTGAGAGACATACTCCCTGCTGGGATGATTCAGCAACTGCTAATTGTTCCCTGTGATTGGGAAGTTGTGTCAAAGTCAAATGGTCATTGAAGGACAAAAGGATGGAAACTAGTTGGATTATAAAACTTGTAGAAAAAAACTGTAATCCCTTGCTTTTTCACACTCTTGTCTCAGTGCACATGCTTTCTTTCTTAGGGACTTTTGAGAAAGGGTAGCAGGGATCTTTTCTCCTCAGCAATAGCAAACACAACCACAAGGCAACAGCTATGTATGATTGACTAGGAAAGCCTAAGATCATATTGGGTCCCCGTTGGAGCATAACCCATGCTTATTATTAGCAATGCTGAAAATATATATTCTCACCAGCTACCTACTGAAGTTAAAAGCTCAAAAATTCTATATTTGAGTGTTCACTGCCCAGCATCTTACACTCTTTTCATAATAATAGAACCTCTTGGAGAAGATAATAAAAGATGATCCTGTGATGGACTAATGACATTCTAAGATATGCCCTGACTAATCAGGAGGCCCAGAATTTGTTTGTTGCTCAGATGGTAACAGTAATGAAGTGAATATTAAATATTTATTGATTGTCTTTAAAGGGATGGTGATGTAATGAATATAATTATTCAAACTATTGTATGTTTTTTTTTTTGTATTTCTTCTTATGATCCTTTAAGGTATGTGTGTGCTTGTGTGTGTATATATGTAACCCACACATACAACATTCTCCATAGTAGAAGAAATAAATTTCTATCCTATACTTGATACTTTTGAACACTTTTTCTAAAAGGAAAAATCATTCGCATTTTGGTAAACTTTTCTATAGAGATTTTTTCCTGACTAGGGGCATTGAGCCAAAATCCAGAAAGAAATATGACTTTCCTTTTAGGATCATTTCTTTTTTCAGTGATGAATCTGGATCTGTGTGAATCTGGAGTAGGGTACTATATCTCAAGGAGGGCAGCTTGCTGTGAGATTCAGTAATATTTTCTTTTACATCTAGTAGGTGAGTAGTAAAAGGATTTTACTCTGATGTGACTACCCTAGCAATCAAATATGAAAATAATCAGAAGTATTACTTTCTAAATTGACCTGAAATGGTAAGGGATGCACTATGTAGTAGATCAGGGCAAAGGTATCTAATTGATCCAAGGATGATGCCAATAACTTGTGCTCATAAACCAAAAAATGAAATGAATATCTTTGATTACAATAAGTTTGTATCTTGAGCTGCAAATATGTTTTATTTTTAATGTGCTAATTGTCCAAAGACCAGATTATAACTTCATAAAGTTTTAAATAAATCAACATAATTATATTGAAAAGCCTTCTTCCAAATATAAGAAGATGAAAAAGTTTGTATTAATGGATAATAAATGAAAGGAGAGGAACAATTAAAAATATATAGAAAGTCTAGACTCAAAATATTCTGGTTGAACAAGATTCACATCTAGGTATAACCTGGCTATATTTTTCTATGTAATCTGAATGATTAATAATAATAAGATTAATTATTATAATTAATAATAATAATAAGACAAATTGCAGATACTGCAATCATAAAGTTATAAAGAATTTTATGCTACAAAGTAAGGTAAGTTATGATGAGAGATTAGTACATTGGCAAGCTTTGAAATCTTGGTGTAGTTTTGGTTGTGATCCTCAGAAGGATGAGTTCAGATATCCTATCTGAATCCTATCCTATCCTATCCTATCCTATCCTATCCTATCCTATCCTATCCTATCCTATCCTATCCAGATAACCTATCTGGTTATCTAATCAAGAATAAGTTTGTTCTGGAAAATCTAGCATTTCTGAGTCCAGGACAGCCCCAGATTTGTCCTCTTATACAGAGGCTTTGCCAATTAGAACTAGAGCATATTACAAGCTCTCTAGGCTACAGTTTCTTCATCTCTAAAGTAAGGAGATTGGATCAGATGACTTCTCAGCACCCTTCCAGTTCAAAAATATATGATGTATAGCTGAAGTAGGATAATTTAGAGGAAAGGAAAAGAGATAGTCCTAATCAACAGACTTTTCCATCATTTATAGAATCCTCTGGAGATATTCCAACTACTATAGTCTTTCAGATAAAGGACTTTTCCTCACCCTCCAGCTATTGATTACAAAGGAGATGTTTTAAGATAAGGTATTTAAGATAAGATCATCTTATCTTGAGAGTGTATCCTTTGTAGGTTGACTGGATGAAATAATTGCTGGTCCTTATCTCTTTAGGACAAGGGCTTTATTCTTTCTTCCCACATTCTGGCTACTAGGATGGCACAAGGCAATAATTAAAGCCAATTTGAATCAAGAGCTTTCTCCCCAAAGTCTGCTCTCCAAAGAGCATTGGAAAACATAGATAGGAGCAGAAAAACCAAGGTTCTTCAGAGAGAAGTGGTCATTTATATTAGTACTTAACAGAGTAGTAACTTCACTGGTATGTAGTCTTCTCCAAATCTCATTCTATGTAATTCTTATCCATGTTTTTCAGTAAATTTCCTATAGATCTACTCATTAGGCTGCAGGCCTTGAATTAAAAAATAACCTAATATATTTAACTAGCTATGTGACCCTGGACAAGTAACCTAATCTCTATTTGCTTCAGTTTCCTCAGCTGTAAAATGGGGATAATAAAAAGTTACCTCCCAAGGTTGCTGTGAGGATCAGATGAATTTTGTAAAGTGATGAATTTGTAAAGTAAAGTATAAAAGAAATAAATTTGTAAAATGCTTAGTATAATTCCTGGAACATAGTTAGCACTTAATAAAACCTTTCCTCCCTCCCTTCCTCCCTTTTTCCTTCCCTCCCTCCTTCCTCTTCTCTCCCTTCCTTCTTCCCTCTTTCCCTCTCTTCTTCCCTTCTCCTCCCTCCTTCCTTCCTTCCTTCCTTCCTTCCTTCCTTCCTTCCTTCCTTCCTTCCTTCCTTCCTTCCTCTCACTTTCAATGAATAGCAGAAGTATCCCATGAAGTAGGGACGAAGTAGGGATGAAGCATAGTGTTGGGTGACCTTATGCCAGCTTTGAGGAACCTGCTCCTGGCCACATGTGACAAGGTTGAAGAGCTTACATGCACTTTGGAGAAGTTTCTTGAATGATTTCAGAGCTGGTAATCTAGAAGATGAAAGGAAGTAATCCAGATTTTTGTCTTTCTTTCCAAATGCCAGTCAGAACTATTTTGTGCTACTTTCAAAGAGCAGAGGAGAGGAAGGATGGCTTGTTCTTACATTCCTTTCTAGATTTCCAAGTGATTGTAAGCACATAGTATCTAAAACACAAGCATTCCCTAGGTAAGCCTAAACTTTGTTTAATCTGCTTCTTGGATATTTGTTGTTCCTTGATTTTAAGTAAATGAATACATTACCCTATGAAGACAGTATCAAGGCTTGGAAGTTATTTTGTGAGTTCAAGAGGACTTGAGTCCCATCAGTTTTAGAGGTGGCTGGATCTAGTAGAAATTTATGCATTATGCAGCTACCAAAAAGAGAATTGGCCCAAGTGGCCATTTTACTGCGTACCCTGGAGTTGTTTGCACAGTGTGATGCTAAGGTGAAAAGTAAAATACCTAATTAGCAGTTCTGCAAGTGCTTTTTGTTATGATAAAGTTTAAGTAAGAGTTCTTTAGCAGATTGCACCAGAGGTTAAAAGTGAATTTACTAGAGCTAAATTTGCTTTTTGATAAACACATGCCTCTCTTTTATATTTAGCACCTCCTTTTGTATGTTGAAATGATTGAATGAATTGTAAAGGTTTTTATTAGCTGCTTACTATGAGTAGGACATGATACTAACTGAATAAATTACTTTTTAAATTCATGATTCACATTGGATATTGAGTGATTTTTTTTTATCCCCCTTCCCTTTTCTGGAGGAACCTTTAGATAACTCTATTAAGTGATTAGTAAAAATTAAGTTAAAAAAGGCTATTCAAAGGAGTGTTCCGAACCTATTCTTAAATTAACAGAACAGGGGTTTAATAGACTGAAGAGGATGAGAAAAGGTATGTTAAAGGTAGGTTGCAACTCCTGACTGGGTCCAAAAAAAGAGGGTTGAGACCCCTATAGTGGTACCTCAACTTCAGAGTTTTAGTCCTCATTTTACAAATAAGGAAACTAAGGTGCAGAGATATGTGATCTGTCCACACAAATAGTGTGAGAAAGACAGGGTGTGAAGTCAAATCCTAAATCCAAATCCAAATCCAAAATCATCCAACCATTCTAGGGTAACACTCTGGTGCTTTTCATATGTTGTTTCAAATACTGGCATACCTCCTTTTCCAATCACAGATGTTCTTAACCATATCTTCTAAGCCAATGACCAAGTGTATGTAGTCACTGGTAACACCTAGCAATCTATTTTTAATCATATTTATTACAAGAAGAGAATTTTTCCTTCTGAACCTTGCTTGTGTACAAATGATAACACAGCTAACCTGCTAGGATTTTGGAAATGTGTTACAGCAAGAAATGGAAAAGAGATAATTTTTTTTTCCTTTTCTGGATATGAATTCTGGCCAGGTGCCCAGGGGCATGTGAAAAGAGTGGGGGTGAGGAATGGGGGAAAGAGATATGGAGCTTTAAAAAACCAACATTTTCTCATCGGGGTAGGTAAGATTTTACAGATGGATTATCATTTATAAACCATTCAAATACCATAGTCTGTCATCAGTTAATGTAAGAAATTTTGCTTTCAGAGACAGAAGAAAGTTAAGTGATCAGTTTCAATGAGGAGGAAATGGGAGAATTTGAAGAGATAATATTAAATAATCTTTGATTCAATAAAAGTCACTTTGAATGATAACAGCCAATAACTATAATGCTGCTATTTTGATTAAATGGAAACCTCCAAGTAATTTAATTGAAGAGAACTGAACTGAAGACCAAGTACAGATTGACTCTAGTTATTACAGTGTATTCTTATGTCACTATGGGAACTCCACATACAAAGGTGAATTACAGTATTTAACATGTTTTTAGACAGCTGTTTTTTTTTTTTTTTTTAATTACCACTGTCATTATGCAAGTTATTTGGAAGGGGGTGTTTAGAAAGAGGAGTTAGAAATACCAAGTGCTACATTGCTAATGGCCCGGGCTTGCAGTTAACAAGCAATGGTGGTTAGACAAAAGCAGAGGCAGACTAAGCCTTAGATTTCCTCCTTTCTAATTTTTCCTCACAATAAACCATATATAGTCTTGGACTTTGCCAATCACTTAAAACCTCCACTGAAGAGTAGAAGAATAGGGTATAGGGTATTAGTGTTAGCAAGCAGAGAAATCCGTGCAATGAATTTTTCTAAACAAAAGTAGACATCCATGTTACCATTCCTTTTCTTTAGAAAGTGAAATCTCCCACGCATAATTACAGTTTTGAAGCAAAGGACACAGGAGTGAACAGATTCATGCTTAGTAAACACTCCTAAAGGACCCTGCTGAATATATGCAGGTATAGAAAGGCAGCAGGTTTAGGATTCTTGTGGGAGATTTTTGTAGCATGCTTCCAAAAATAAGGTTCTGGGAGGGCTGGGTTTTTGGAAAGTTTTTAGGCCTGGCTGGTTGTCAGGATAATCTTCTCTTTCTAAATAAGTGCCTTGCTGTTTTGTAAAGTCTACAGCCCACTTGACTGAAACAAAAGGTGTGAAGTTCTCCCTATTCATCTTAATGGGGTGTTAATGACTTCAAAGGCTGGCTGTGACCATTTAAATGTGAGCACTATTAATCAACTAGCAAAAACACAAACACGCAGCTTGATTCACTGAAATTTAATTGCAAGGGACAGTTGGGTCCAATTTTGGTTTTGAATGAAGACTTGTGTAAAAAAAAATCTCCCAAATGAGCTGCCTCCATGCCAGCTTGGCAGACTTAAGGAAAAGCACAACAGGCATTGCCTTCTAACCTTTGATTGAGATTTAAAGAGCCTGTTACTCCCAGGGATTTGCAATGTAGTTGTTGTGAATAAAATGAATAACTTTTACCAGCAGAGTAAATGTCTATTAAGCAGTAACTTGCCAAATTAAATTTCCTTCAAACTAGTTTTCATGTACCCTTTTGACTGGAATTAAAAACAACAACAACAACAACAACAACAACAACAACAACACCCTTTTTAAAAAAAAGATTTCTAGCAACGTTTTAAAATAGCATCTCATTTCTACAACATATTCATTCTGAACCTTCTGCTTCTTCACAGTGTACTCATTGGTGATGGCTAGAGCTGTCATTTTCTCACGGCAAGTTTGGGAGAGAATCATGGCTTTATTATGGTCAAAGTACTCAGCCTTGGAAAGAGAAATGAAAATCAGAGTTTGGTTAGTTGTTTCTTTTGTTTTAGAAGGAATGGATGCAGTCAGTGAGTTCAGAATTTAGGAAATCAGAGCACTGAAATGAATCCCAGCACAGGTAAATTCAGTGCAAAATACTTCTCTGATGATTGTGTTATTCACCCTCAATGTCTTTCCCTTGGAATCTATGAGTGTCCCTGAAGCAGATGTTAGTACTCGCTAGAAATTTGTTTGTTTATTTTGTAGTGTCTGCTAAAGACTAGCCCACAGATCTGTCTGGGTCAGGACCACAGTTTGCCTGAGATGCTTTGCTTGCCAATCCAGGAGGTCCATATGCTGAACTTATTTTGTTAAGTAAGCAGGGTTAGGCAAGGCCACTGCTTACATTGTATTGTATTCAAAGAATATTTATGGTTTACAGGATATGATACATTTATATTGTGGGTCAATTTTTTTTTTTCCTTTCAGTTTTCTGACACCAGTAGCCAAGCCACTTTGTATACTTTTTAGTTTACAATTGGTTTATTGCCTTGGGTAGAAAGTTGTGAGGATTTATCAGAAGAAATGAAGATTGCATCCTTAGAAACGAAAGACAATTGGAGATATATATTTATTTTTTATACACATACACATATATACATACATATATACATACACACATACATACTTATGCAATATACATATATATATATATATTTAAGTTAACTTTGAGAAAGGTAAAGAAAAAGGGGTATCACCCAAAGATCCTAACTTTTGGGATAAGAATTCATTATTTGACAAAAGCTGCTGGGATAACTGGAAATTAGTATGGCAGAAATTAGGCATGGACCCACACTTAACATCGTATACCAAGATAAGATCAAAATGGGTCCATGATTTAGATATAAAGAACGAGATTATAAATAAATTGGAGGAGCATAGGATAGTTTATCTCTCAGACTTGTGGAGGAGGAAGAAATTTGTGACCAAAGACGAACTAGAGACCATTATTGATCACAAAATAGAAAATTTTGATTACATCAAATTAAAAAGCTTCTGTACAAACAAAACTAATGCAAACAAGATTAGAAGGGAAGCAACAAATTGGGAAAACATCTTCACAGTTAAAGGTTCTGATAAAAGCCTCATTTCCAAAATATATAGAGAACTGACTCTAATTTATAAGAAACCAAGCCATTCTCCAATTGACAAATGGTCAAAGGATATGAACAGACAATTTTCAGAACATGAAATCGAAACTATTTCTACTCATATGAGTGTTCCAAATCACTATTGATCAGAGAAATGCAAATTAAGACAACTCTGAGATACCACTACACACCTGTCAGATTGGCTAAGATGACAGGAAAAAATAATGATGATTGTGGGAGGGGATGCGGGGAAAACTGGGACACTGATACATTGTTGGTGGAGTTGTGAACGAATCCAATCATTCTGGAGAGCAATCTGGAATTATGCCCCCAAAATTATCAAATTGTGCATATCCTTTGACCCAGCAGTACTACTACTGGGCTTATATCCCAAGGAGATATTAAAGAAGGGAAAGGGACCTGTATGTGCCAAATGTTTCTGGCAGCCCTGTTTGTAGTGGCTAGAAACTGGAAAATGAATGGATGCCCATCAATTGGAGAATGGTTGGGTAAATTGTGGTATATGAATGTTATGGAATATTATTGTTCTGTAAGAAATGACCAGCAGGATGAATACAGAGAGGCTTGGAAAGACTTACATGAACTGATGTTAAGTGAAATGAGCAGAACCAGGAGATCATTATATACATCAACAACAATACTGTATGAAGATGTATTCTGATGGAAGTGGATTTCTTTGACAAAGAGACCTAATTCAGTTTCAATTGATCAATGATGGACAGAAGCAGCTACACCCAAAGGGAAAAAAAAACACTGGGAAATGAATGTAAAACTGTTTTCATTTTTGTTTTTCTTCCTGGGTTATTTTTACCTTCTGAATCCAATTCTCCCTGTGCAACAAGAAAACTGTTTGGTTCTGCACACGTACATTGTATCTAGGATATACTATGACATATTCAACATATATAGGACTGCTTGCCATCTAGGGGAGGGGGTGGAAGATGGGAGGGAAAAATAGGAACAGACATGAGTGCAAGGGATAATGTTGTAAAAAAAATTACCCTGGCATGGGTTCTGTCAATAAAAAGTTATTAAAAAAAAGAAAAGAAAAAAAAAAAGAAAAAGGGGTATCCCATGCATATAGAATTTGAAGGGGCATAACATTCTGGAGTTCTAACAAAGATGATCGGATAAAATACTGTTTTCTTAAAGTGCAATTTTTATATTTCTTTAAAAAGTAGAAAGTACTTTGTAGATCTTTGAGAAGAAGGTAGAGAGAGAAGGAAAGGGAGGAGGAGGGAAACAGGGAGAGATAGGGGGAGGCAGGAGAGAAAAACAGAAAGTTAGAGAAAGAAAAGGAGGAAGGAAGGATAGGAGACGAGACGGAAAGGGAATGAAGGGGATTGAGAGAAACTTAACATGTTTTGATAGTTGTGAGACTTAGTTTCATTAATATTAGGAAGTGCAGGACTTCAATAGAGTAGGGTTTTAGATACATAATTTCTTTAAGATCTTGTTTCTCCCTTCTCTCCTTCCCACTCTCTTTAAAATGCAAAGAGAAAAAAAAAACCCTGGGAAAAGCACATTCTAACAAGATTCCATTTCTTAGTGGAAATAAAGCTGTAAATTCTGGATTCAGATAACTTGGATTATGGTGTTGGCTTTATTACTACTACTTGTGCGACCTTGGACAAGTCTTGGTTTCTTCATCTATGAAATGAAGTGCCTGGACCAGAAGATTTACAGTTCCTTCTGGCTTTAAATCTATAATCCCATAGTACAGGTCACTTCTTAGTTCTCTGCTTTTTCAATGCTCCTTATCCTAGGTTGTGACATATCTTTATGACATGTCAGACACTCATACAAAGAAAGGGAAAAAAGTAAGCAATGGAAATCCAAGGACCTCATTTTACAGAAGAAGAAACTCCTTTAAGCTTATTTAAATTAATGGCCCAAGATCACATGGCTGATAAAATAGCTAACTAATTCTAGAATAGAATTCTCTTGGCTCTTACTAGAACCAGGGGACTACATTCTTATTAGAGTCAAGAAGTCGCTTGACTCATTTCAAGAGTAAATTCACTTTTAGAGACATTTAAGTTTGAGTCTTTGAAAAGACAATATATCCTGTCTCAGAGAATTCCAGTCTTTCAAGGGATTTAGTTTTGTACCACTACTTCCGGGGGTGCTAAAAAGCATTCTTAGTTACTTTATGCTTGTGTTTTTCCTTCTTCTGATAGTTGGGAGTTAGGAAGAAGAAATGAGAAGGGGAAAATCACTTTCTTTTTTTTTTTTTCTTTGTTTCCCTTCCCTTCCCTTATTTTCCCTTCCCTCCTTCTTTCCTTCCTTCCTTCCTTCCTTCCTTCCTTCCTTCCTTCCTTCCTTCCTTCCTTCCTTCCTTCCTTCCTTCTTTCCTTCCTTCCTTCTTTCCTTCCTTCCTTCTTTCCTTCCTTCCTTTTTTCCTTCCTTCCTACCTCCTTTCCTTCCTTTCTTACTACCTCCCTTCCTTCCTACCTCCCTACCTCCCTTCCTCCCTTCCTTCTTTCCTCTCTTCCTCCCTCCTTTTCTTCCTTCCTTCCTTCTTTTTTTTTCTTTTTGGGGGCAGAGATAGGCCTTCTCCTCCCCCACTCAAGTCCAGGGTTCAGAATTAATTTCTTTGTGTTCCTTGCTCTGTTATATCCTGAGAAACCCTGTCTGTTTCCTCACCTGTAAAAGTGGGAATAATTATAGCAACTCACTCTAGAGTTGTAACGTTCACTGAAAAATGAATGATTATAAAGCTCTTTAGAAACTAAAGGCCCTATAGAAATTCTAAGCACTGAAGTCTTATTACCTCACTGGGTGTGATAAAGTAAAAGAGATGTTTAATGGTTTAATATAAGCAAATTTAAATTCCTGGATGAAAGGTGTGAGGGAAGTTCAAAGTTATTTTATTATTATTAATAATAGGTGATACACTCCACCTTACTCTCTTCTTCTAATCAAGATACATTCTTTGGATTAAAGGGAATGTAGTTTCTCTAACTTTTATCTACAAAGTGATGAAACATTCCTTCTGTTTTATGGATGGGGAGAAGAGTGGCAGCAAACTCCCCCTTCCTTTTAAAAAGTAAATTTTTTTTAAAAAGGAGATGACAGAAGAACATTTTATAGCTTACTTACTGAACATATAGCCATTTCCACATGTTTCCTTTTACAATTTTATTTCTTAGTATGGGGACAAGTGCCATGGTTAGATGATCTATTTGTGTCTGCCTTCACAGATGTACATGGGGACATTCTTCTTCATCTGTAATAAGAGGATTTGGGTTTCCTCCTAGTTTTTTTGACCTTTGCCTCAATTTTATTTTATTTTTTTAATTCATAGTAAAATCTTACCAAGTAAGTGAAGGGAATGGGCATGCTCTCTCTATACACACACAAATCCATCTTTTTTTTTTTTTTTTTGAAAAATAATCATAGTCTTATGTACAGAGTATTTTAAGGTTATGAAGCAAGTTTGTGACAAGAATCCTGTGAGAGAGTTTTGGTATTTGATTATTCCATATTACAGATAAGGGTAGAACCTCAAAAACGTGAAGGTACTTGATCCTGGTAGTAACAAGAGAAGCAAGAATTCCAACTCAGGACACCAGACTTTAAGGCCAAACTTTTCCTCATTAAATTACACAATTACTTGTGGTTGAAAAAGCAAAATGGAATTTTCAAACCAGTTGCATTGGCTTACCTTTGATAAATAGAAACTTCCTGTGTCTGGAATCCATGTGAAGATAGGCAATTGGCATAAATCCTGGACAACTGTAAAGTGGGAAATGTTTTTTTAAGCTTCAGGTGCTCATCATCCTAGTTTCATAGTCTTATCCTCTGAGGAGGAGCTCTTTTCCTTCCTTTTAAGGCTCAGAATTGTCTTAAATTCTACCAAAATTTGCTTTTAAAACTAAAGTATACCCTTTAATGTCCTTCAGTGTACAATGTACCCCAATGCTTTTACAAATATTTGGTGATGAATTATAAATGAGATTCATTCCTTTCATGAATCTTAGCTGATCTACTTATCTTCCTGTGTAACTCTACTTCATGTCCTCACATAAATCCTCTATAGGAGCTTTATTCAAGTTGAGAGAGATCTTCCTATATGCCTATTCTCATGTGAGTTTTTTAGACCAAACTTTTTTCTATAGGTCTTATTTAGGAAACTATGTAGGAGGTCTTTTTGGGCCTTTCTATATTCAACACAATGTCATCCAAAAACAGGCAAGCCTTGTCAAGTTTTAGGGAATATTTCTCC
Source organism: Sarcophilus harrisii (assembly GCF_902635505.1). Classification (NCBI taxonomy): domain Eukaryota; kingdom Metazoa; phylum Chordata; class Mammalia; order Dasyuromorphia; family Dasyuridae; genus Sarcophilus; species Sarcophilus harrisii. The sequence continues at coordinate 204,368,864 of NC_045426.1, forward strand.
AATTTGTAGTCTGCAGAGAATATTGTTCATAACATTGGCAAAAACAGAATTGATTGACAAATTATCTTTCCCCTCAAACCACTATCTCTTCTAATCATTCCATTACTGTTGATCCCTCTAATCACTCAAGTTCATAAACTTAATATTCTCAATTTCCAAAATAAGGATGGGAGATGGAGGAGGGTCTTTAAGGCCTTATTTGATTCTATAAAGTTAAATGCTTTTAAGCAGTCAAGAAAACAATGATTATTATGAGATCTTGCACTTCCAGCACTTTTCTATGATTCTATGACTATCAAGATTTGATTTTCTCTAGAATATCATTTCTGAAAGCCTCCTTTTCTCATATTTTTGTGAATGATATCCTTCATATGTGTGTAGAACATTTTCTTAATAGTAAAGAGATTCAAAAGTAGTTATGTGGTTTAGTAGTTATTGATGCTTATTTGACTATGTCTAGTAGGAATATTTTCCATGTCTTTTTCAATTTTTTTTAAATCTTCCCATTCAAAAATTTTGAGAATCTATTCCTCGACATACTCAGAGTTGTAATATGATTAGATGGATTTACTGTTGGATTTTTTTTTCTAGTGTTATTTCTACTTTTTTCATAAAGCATCTCAGGGTTTGTGAAGTTAAAGCCCAGATCTGATGGTTTCATTGTCATTGACAAAGGAAAAATGTTTGTTATAGAATAACAATACAATTGTTCAATTTGGGGGGGGGCTTTTTATGTTTCTTATGGTTTTATTTTTAAATGCTTGTGGGATGATCTGGCTTAATTGGATCTCACCAACTTTCTCCAAAGTTATTTTTTTTTCTTCAATTGCTTTTCATTATTTGAGGTGGGAAGATAATAATGCCTATAATCTTCTATCCTATAAGATATTGAAAATGACTCTTTCTAAATTAATGTTGTCTTTTCCTGCCACATTTCTTTTCTTGGCAAAGAAGTCAAGGAAATTTCTGAGCTCTTTAGGTGTTTTCATTGAGTTAATTGCCTGACCTTAGTTAAACTGTAGTCCATGTTTCCTTTTCTCATTTCCATTTTTTCAGTATCAGAAGTCTGTTTGTGTAGGTCAGGCTAGAGCTATTATACTTAAATTTCTTGTCTTATCTTTTTTCTTTTTTGTATTTTGGTGTTGAATTTACTTTCATAAATATTATATACCTATTCTGGTTGAACAGGGTGGCTTATTTGGAAATGATTGCCCCTTTTGGTAGCCTCTCATTTCCTGTCAAGATACCAACAATTTCATATTTTGTACTTTCCACTTCGGTACAAATAATTGATTATAATTTTACACATTTTCTCCTATATAGGAATATCATTCTTTCAGGAAATACTGAGTACCTGCTTTGAGTATAAAAACATAATTCAAGCATTTTATTTCAAATACGTTTTAATTAGGGGAGCTAGTTAAATAATAATACAAGAATTAGGTAATATTGTAAGAACTGCTTTCACTAGTATGATTAAATCAAATAAATTATATGAACAATGAGTACTTTGAAGCTAACTCATAGTAGGTGATCAGTAAATATTTATCTCATGAATGAATTACTTCATAGAAAGGAGATTACAATGCACTAAAGTAGTGAAGCTTTGATTAAACTAGGATTTGAAGGATAGAAAGGATTTTGGAAAGGGAGAATATCAGAGAGGACCAGAGTATAAAATCAATATTAGAATAAAAATGGAATTTTTGAGAAGAGCAAATAGACTAATCTGTTAGGGATAAAGATTTGGGGTAAGAAAATAGTGAAAATATAATTATGAATAAATGTTGAGGTCAGATTTCAGAGCCTTTAATGTAAAGTTAATCAATCTATTAATAAACATTTATTAAGAGCTTACTATTTGACAGCTACTAAGCATTGGAGATACAAAAAAAAAAAAAGAAAAGAAAAAGAAAGAAAACAATTTCTACTCTTAAGAATCTTATATTTCATTTCAGGAAAGATAACATGACAGAAATAACTAAGTAAAAGTGCATTAAGTACTTACTATATACCAGGCACTATACTAAGCATTGTAGATAATACAAAAATACAAAAAGTCATATAGTATGATGTATATCATTGTAGGTCTAGATAAATCCTACATCTATAGAAGTTTGAATTAGATAATTCTTACCAAACAAATATGGGATCTGAAGTTGGGAGGTAGAATGCTTAGCCAAAGGTGGAGAGTAAAATGTAGTAGCATGGCAGGAAGATGGCCTAAGTAAAGTATATATGAAATAAATACAAAGTGATTTGAGGATGGTATGGAGAAGGCAATCACAGCTAGGTAGATCAGCATAGTTCATACAAAAGATAACATATGAACTAATTTCTGAAGACTATGGACTCTCAAAGGTAAGAGAGATAAGTAGGGGGTATATTGCAATATGAGGTACAACTAATACAAAGGCAGAGAGATGAGTGGGATAATAAGAAGTACAATATAACTGGACCATAGATTGCGAGTGGAATGATGTGAGATAAGGCCAGAAAAATAGGTTGAAGTGAGGTTGAAAAAGACTTTCAAGGCTGGAAAAAAATGAGTTTTTTAGTGTGATTCTAGCAATAATTAGGAGTCAGTGGAATGTACTGAAAAATTCTTCTTCCAGCTATGTGGAGAATGAAGTTGAGTGAGAAGAACAATTTAGAAGCTGTTATAATAGCCTAGGCAAGAGATGGGGGCCTGAGCTATGGTGGTCTTATGAATAGAGAGAAGGGGATGGATAAAGCAAATATTGTTGAGATAGAATCAACAAGACTTGGCAATTGATGCTATATGTGGGATGAGGGAGAATGAGGATTAGAGAATGATTCTAAAGGGGTAGACTTTGATGACTGGAAGGATTGATGGTGCCCTTGACAGAATGATATATTCTATTTTTGATAAATTCAATTTGAAATGCTGATGGAAAATCTTGTATGAACTTTATCCTATGAATAATGGAAAATCATTTGAGACTCTTGAGCAGTATAGTAACATGGAAACTATTTTCTAAATATTAGTATTGCCTGTAGTTATAGAGATAGTATATGTTAGAGGTGGGGATTTAGATGAAAGGTTTATGACTCCAAGTTTAGTGCTCTGTCTACTATACTGCACTGCTTTTTAACATAGCACAAATTATTGACATATAGTATTTTAAGGTTGTTAAAGCATTTTATAATTTTTTAATTTTATTTTTCAAGTAATAGACTTTTATGTTCTTTCCCTCCCTTGATGTAAAAAAGGATGATCTTATAACAAATTCTTGTAACAAATATACATAGTCAAGAAAAGCACATTTCCACATTATCAACAATCAAAAATATGTTTCATTCTTGACTCCATCATCTCTTTGTCAGAAGATGGGTAGCAAAGCTCATCATAAGTCCTCTGGATTCATGGTAGCTGCTTTCATTGATCTGAGAGGAAGTTGTTTATCTTTATAATGCTGTTATTGTATTAATTTTTCTCTTGTTTCTGTTGACTTCATTCTGTATCGGTTCATACCAGTCTTCTCAGGATTCTCATTCCTATCATCATTTTTTAGTACAATACAATAGCCTGCACAGGACAGAATCTATAGCCTTCCATGTTATTCATTTGTTCAGCCTTCCTTCCTTCTGTCCTTTGTTTTTTCGTTCCTTCCTTCCCCACTCCTTTCCCTTCTTTCTTCCCTTTATCTTCCCTTCCTTTTTACCTTCCTTGGTTTGTTCATTGATTTGTTTGTTCCTTCCTTCATCATGAGGTTGATCACAAGGTGATAAATTTCACAGCCACAACAACTTTCCAACCTGAAGCATAGTGGGGTTGGTATCTATGTGATCTGAAAGAACATACACCCAGAGCCTAAAAGTTACATGGTAAATGTTCTTAGAAAATAATGGGAGGTTTTGGGATGCTATTTTTGGCCATATCTTCAATCCAGGAAAATACTTTATGGTGTGGACTTTTCACTTGCCTCCCTCCTAACATGCACTAAGAGTCTCAAATAGTTTATGGAGTTCAAATCATATACAATCCCAAAGTTATCTATAGAAATGAAAATTACCTCCAAATCTAGGACTGAGAATTTAACAGACAAAAGACATTTTACAAAATTTATCAGTTATCATTTTTTAAAAAATAATAACTTTTTATTTTCAAAATACATGCATAGTTTTCAACATTCACCCTTAGCTATCACTTTCTTAATATTTAAAAGGCCCAAACAAAGAAAGTTTTTTTTAATTGGAAAAAAATAGCCAAAAAGAGAAGCAGAAAAAATAATAGAAGTTAACTTCTAAGAGAAATTTTAATTCCAACCTAGCTCCCAAAACATACATAATTTTCCTCAAAAGGATTAAGGATCTTGGTTAAAGTAAAGCCAAATCCTTACTCTCAGGTGAAATTTTTTCCAGGATTTTCTTTTGCCAAAGGCAATTCATATAATAAGAAACTGGGCAACATTTCTCTAGGTTTCCCTTTTCACACAGGAGCCACAACTAAAGCTCTAGACAAAAATTTATCTTGGGTTGCTATACTCTATAAGCATCTGAATTTTTTCCCCATTGCATGGGATAATCTGAATACAGTTCTAAACTGATCTCACTATAGGATAGCCAGGCTTAGTTTAAATAGAAAGAAAACAGGGTTAGGGAAGTCCTGATCACAGAGTGGCCTGCAAAAAGGGATTAAACACTCAAAGCTAATTTGAGTTAAACCCTAAAAAAACAATTGATGCCCCTTCATAACTAGACTGGAAGCCAGAGGCGTTGCTTGCCTGAGGCCGTAGAGACTGCATAGAGACCGCATTGAGACCACATCAGTATTCCTGGGCCTTTACCCAGTCACTTTATTTTACCCAGATGTCCCTATTACAGCAATTTGACTTATCAGGTTTTCTAGGGGAAGAATGAGGATGACTAAGGGAAAGGATCAGGGAGGGTAAAGCAGAGAGGAGTTTGAAGGAAAAAGTGACTGATTAATATGAAATATTCAATGTAGCTGACAAAGATACAACAGAAATAGAAGTTTGGGAGGAGGACTAGTTTGCAGGAGTAAATGAATGGTGGTTTTCAGAGACAATGAATTAGAAATAATTCTAATGAATTATAAACAATTAGAATTCTAAATTCAATGCAAATATCCCAAAATTAAGGGACAAAGTCATTTTCTGAAATTGAAAGCAACAAGAAATAATACAATGACAATAATACACATAAGAAAAATAAGTAATATAATAATAATAATAATAATAATAATAAATAGTATGAGAGCACTGAGTGCAATGATAAAAGTCTATAATTCACTTAGAGAGAAGAGGACATTTCACTATGACACATTGAATCATTTTTGTGCAGATATTTAAAGAAACTTTCTGTAGAGACATAGATGAACATCAGAAATGACATATAGGAGTATGTCACTATTCCATCTATCTAGCCCAATATCCTGTCTCTGACAATGAATCAAGAAAACTTTTATATGAATATGAAAGTATGCTAATTGCTCTTCATGATATCTTCCTCAGAGGCTAGGGAGGCAAATGAAAAAAAAAAAAAAAGAATCATAGCATATTGGAGCTGAAAAAGTACTAAGTCAAGTATTTCTCAAACATTTTGAGGTGCTGAAAACATTTATTTTGAAAAAAGAGCTTCACCAAGATCCTTGCAATGAATCTTAAAAATGATTTTAAAGTGCAAACTGCAAATGTTACCATGTCACATGAGTTAGAAAGTTACATTTTCAGAACAATATTTTATTTTGGAATGTGATGATAATATAGGTTTCCATGTGGGAAAGTGGTCACTATCTCTTTTTTTTTCTCTGTATCTAAATCTTTCTCTCCCTCTTCTTTTCTTAAGTACACACACAGTTGCTATGTGTGCATGAATGCACAGGCTACTGTTTTCCTGTTGTGTTTATTCTTTTCTGAGTTTAGGTGATTGAACATTAGAGATGGAGCAGACCAGGTTATGACCTTGTTATCTTCTAAAGTTGTAAGATTCAACAGATAACCATTAACTGGAGTGCACAGCAGAGTCTGATGTTAGCAGTAGGAATAAAACATGGTGAGGAATGCCCTGCTTGACTTGGCTTAGAGTGAAATGACCCATCAGCTGAGATACTGTGTCTTAAAATCAGAAAATAGACTCACTTGATTATGCCATACCTAGAAATAAGCTTGAAAAGAACTGGCAATTCAAGTATGCATAAAATAATTTTATATATATTTACACACACACATACAAACACAACTACACACAATTTTAATAGTAACAACCTCTAGAGCAGGGATAGGGGAGGAAAGAAAAAAAGTTATATGATAACTTTATCATATATTTTAAAAAGATAGCAAGTTATATGTAATAGATTTGCAGTTTCATCTTTTAAAGAATTCTATTGTTATGGAAATACTAGTTTTGTTTCAAAAATTAAAAATGAAATAAATACAACTTTAAAGAAGTGAATTTGGCAGGAGTGGGGAAGGGGAAATGCTTATAGTCATCATTTTAAATAAGAGTTAGTTCTTTTCAAAAAATGAAGTACATAGTAGGCTCCCAGTTTTAGAACTTTGGGTCTTGTTTTATCTTCTCAGCAAGTAACCCTCTATTAAAAACTAAGTGATTAATTGCACTTAAAGCAGGACCTGACACATAATAGGCACTTGTTAAATATTGAAGACTAAAGGACTAAAGAGAAGTCAATTATTTAAAATTATTTTGAGGCAATAATCACTGGTTAGATGATATTGAGAAAATAATACCGTTGATGAGAGCGTGTGTTGGGAGGTGTGAGCTATAGTATTAGAGAATTCCCAACTTCATAGGGTTACTCCTAGAAGTCTGAGAGAAGCAAGGAATGGTTTTTATATTTTAATTGGTTCAAAAAGAATTATAAATATAATTGTCATTATACATGAAAATTATATAAAATTCAAATTTCAATGTCCATAAATAAAGTTTTATTGGAACAGAGAGATATCCATTTGTTTACATATTTTCTATGGAAAAATTTGAACAACAAACGCCAAGTTGACAGAGACCATATGTGGTGCTCTCATCACTTATTTTTGGGTCTTGATGCAAGTGCAAAGAAATGTACATATTTCAAAATCCACTTAATTCTGCAACTGAAAAGTTTTCACCTATTCTTCAATTGGAAGTGATAATGATAAGCTAAAGACAAATATCAAGAGAAAAATTGACTAGAATTCCATAAATACCTTGCAAGCATATGAATATGCTTAATTAAAATTATATGTTTGTGGATTAATGTTGGTATTTGGCACTATCTGTGTGAAAAAGATGTTTTCAAACATGAAATACATGTATCATTTACTATCTTTGGGTCCAATTGTCTGAAAACCAAGTATATTACATTTCACTCACTCTCCCAGAGTTCTTCAAACTCTTAGGAAGAAATGGGGAGTGTCTAGGTTCTCTGCTATTGGCTCCAGCTCCCACCAATGGCATTCCCCAGATTGTGGGGATAAGGGATTTACCTGTATCTCAATTGTATTTAGACTCTAACAGATTAAGTTTTATGAGGAAATTTTTACTTGTAATGTATAATCACAAATATACATATTCCCAATATATGGAAATTAATCCTTTCCCCCTTTTACCACCTCAGTTTTGGGGATGGAAAGGTAATTACATTCATATCTTAGTTCATTTCCTTTGAGAGTAAAGTCTCAGTTTCAATTCCAACTTCACCATCTCTTAGGTTTAAGTCTTAGGCACCCCAGCTTCTCAGGGCTTTCCTGCCAAGCTGGCTGTCTAAACTATACTGCCTGGAATCTTGGCTCCACCTCCATAGGTACCTGAAAATGAGAAGGATAAATGACACAGAATAGTAACAAGCAACTCTAGGTTAGAGCTGGGGTAAAAGAGGAGAGGGAGAGGTATTCTCTTTTCCAGTTCAGTTCACAGTACCTGCAATGTGGGTAAATTGTGATCTTCATCTACTTCTCACAGAAAAAGGTGCACAGGAAAGACAGAGATGATCCCAGTATAGTTTGTTTTAAACAGTCAGCCTATTCTGTTTACACAGCCAGTCAACTACTCCCACCCTCACAGTAGGAGAACATAGGATGTAGGAGACCTCTCTAGGAATATCATAAGGCAAGCCTCCTTCTATCTATGAAATCTCATTACTAATCAGCATTAACAGATAAAATGTTATTCTTCTCCAAAATAAATTACATTATTCTCATTAGAACTATATTAGAATATGTTATTATTGGTATTGTTATCATATTTTGATTTTTTCAGTAAAATTTTTTGTGGAAATTTGCTTTCTCTCTTATATACATATAATACATACAATTTGCTTTCTCTCTTGTATACATATAATCCTACATAATAGCTTCAATTTTGCCACTTGATCCACCTAAAACCTGTATTAGCTTTTCCTTTACAGAAAACCTTTGCCAAGTTCTTGTCTAGATTTAGAAGTTGATGGAGAAAATGTAATAATGCAGATTAAACTTAAAGGGGTGGGAGCTGTGAGTATATTTTTGGTACCACTTAATAAACATTTATCACTGGGCCATTGTCTGGAAGTGATCTTAGAAATCATCTCATTTTACAGATGAGGAACCAAGGAACATCAAGGTGAAATGAATGGCCCAAAGTCACAAAGCTAGGTCTAGAAGAGCAAGAAATAAGATCCAGATGTTCTGAGTTCCAAGCCCTGTGCTATTGTTTCTCTGATTGTGATCTTATTTACCTCACTAGACAATTATTATAGACTTTGGTAAACTGACAGTATACCCATTCTATGATTTGTTCATCTTTGTTTATAAAAACAAAACAAAACATTTACTAGGTATTTCTAGGGAAACTTAATTAGATGTGTGTTATTATTGCTATAGAATTATAAAGTTTGATTTCTCAGAGCATTCTGGGACCTTTTTTTTTTTTTTTTTTTAGCTTTTGCATCTATTATTTATGTGCATTTACAAAGGCCTGGAAGCATTTTATATTTAATAGGCTGGACATACTCACAAGCAGCACATTAAATTTATTTTCCTCTGAAGCTGTTCTATAGATGGAAATAAAAAGCACAAAGGAAAGTTAGAGTCGTGCACCAAGAATCCAGTGCCCTGCTTCCCTCTACTCCCCTTTCTCTAGCTCCTTGTGCTAAACACTGCTGCCAAAACCCATGTGTCTGTGGAGATATCAGCCCTGAGAGCAGAAGTTGGCAGAGCTTGAAGAAATGGAAACTGCTGCAGATGTTGAGGGTTGGAGAGTTCAAAAGCAGCGCTGCTATGTGGAATCCCACATTTGAGACTCTTTTGGTTGGGAAACTAATAACCCTCTGGTTTTGAGTTAAAACATTGTACTCTTTCAGTGGAAATATAAAAAAGTCCTTGCAATTTTTGCCTCCACTATGAGGTTGCCTCACCCTTTGTGGCACATGGACTTTATGCTTCAGCCTTGGCCACAGATTCACACCTCCTCCTTGTGATTGGCCCCAGATTAAAGTAAAAAACTTGGCCAAATTGTGAGCTGGCTGAATGGGAAGGTGCCAGCATGCTATCCCCCTCCCTCTTCTCCATCTCTACTTCCCATCACTTCATCAGACACAAGTGATTTTTTTGGCTTCCATTACTCCAGAATTGTTTAATTTCTACATTTTGTGCCTCAATACTATCCTCCTTGTTTTTCAGTGGCTATAACTCAAGATTCAAAATACTTAACCTTATCACTGAATTTAAATTTTAGTTCTGCTATTTATTACCTGTGGGGACTTAGGTAACTGACTTTATCTTGAAAGAAAGTAATTCTCTGAAGATTTAATTTTTTTTGATAGCTGCATTTCAGTATAATTGGTTTGCTTTTTAATCCTATGCATTTAACAACATTCTTCTGAGAAGGTTCCATAGACTTCAACAGATTACCAAAGGGATCTTGGCAAAAAACAAACAAACAAACAAAAACAAAAACAAAAACAAAAAAAACAAAGAAAGAAAGAAAGAAAGAAAAGAAACATGGTAGATGATCTCTAAGTTCCTTGTATTTCTTTATATCATTCAATTTATCTCTTTTTCTTTAGAAAAAATGAATTATGTTCAAAGGACAAGGAAAGAAACTTTTTTACTATTTTCTATTTTACTTATTTTACTTGTTATCCTTCTTAGCATGTCTTTTCCATCTTAAATCCCTCTCTTTTCATTAGGTATAGGTGAGGTGTGTCCAATAACTCTATTCAGTTTCGCCCACTATATGTGTATGTACAAAATGTACTCATCAATCAAAACAATCATTCATCAGGATATTGATCTAGAAACCACAACACCCACTTACCTACTCTTTCCACTTTCAGCCTCATTCCCAACTTAGTTTCTTAGCTTGCTTCATATACTTACATGCTTCAGTGAATAATTCCTTTTGTCTTTCTTCTCAATTATCCTTTGTTCCAGTAGCAAAATTGGATGCTGTGCCCTAACTTTCTGGCACCTACCTAGTCTACTCTGACTCCTCTTTGCCTGAACTGAGTGAGGAGCAGAGGATTTTTAGAGCTTGACATCTAGCAGCAGCTAATTACCCTATGATAGAGGCAGGAAAATGGATATCCCCTAATAGTCTATTATCTGATAAATACCTGACACCCAAGTGAAATTTTATTTTTGTTAAAAGTATCAGGTGGGTTGTGCTCTAGATTCAAGCAAAATAAAGGCACCATTGTATGCATATATGCAAGTACTGGAGTCTAAACTCCTTTTTGAGAAATGAAGGTGAAAATAGAGACAGTTAATTATATTGTATTGTAGGATCCTTTACTTAATGGAAAATTTGGAGAGATGAATAGAGAAAAAATATAATACATATTTCTTATAATAAACATATTAGATTTAGAGTAACTCTTAGAGACAGAATTAATAGGGTTTCATAGCTTAGTAAAAGGATATCTGCATGAAATATACCTTTTGCCTTTGAGTTAGGAGAACAGGTTTTGGTTCTACAAGTTCTGAAATGCAAGAATCAGGAAAGTTTTCTTACAGTATTTAATATCTGATTTGAGTTGGGTCTTGAAGGAAGCCCTGAAGTTCAGGAGGAGCAGGTAAGCCAGTGAAAAAGTATAGATTTGAAAAATGGAATGTTATATATTAGCAATAGCAGGAGGTCAATATTTTTGCATCATTGAATTAGTGGAGGGGAATAAAATATGAGAATACTAGAAAGGTATAAAGGACTCAGGTGATGAAGAGTTAACAGTAGTGATTTTTGGGGGGAAAGGAAGGAAAAATGGGAAAAAAAGAAATTTACACGATGACTTTATTATAAAATTAAAAGTAATAGCAAGTTGTACATAATAAATTTCCATTTTCATGAGCAATCAATTTTTTACTGTTATGAAAATGCTTATTTTATTTCATAAATTAAAAGTAAATAAAATTTTAAATAAATAAATAATTTCTAAAAAGCCAAATTGAGATTTATATTTGATCCTGGAGGCAATGTTTGATCTTGGAGCAAACGGAGACATTATAACTTATTAAGTAGGGGTGGGGAGAAGAGATGACATGATATAACATTTGCTTTAGGAAGATCAATTTGACATCTGAGTGGAAGATGTTTAAGAGCAAGTAGAAATGAGGTAGGGAGACCAACCAGTCCAAGAATGAGCATCAGGGTGGTGGTTATATGCTTGGAAAAAAAGAGAACATATATAAGAGATGTTATGAAGATTGAAATTACAAGATCTGATAATATATTGGGTATGTGGGTGAATATAAATGAAGCATCAAGGATAATACTGAATGTCTGAGCTTGGATGACTGGAAGGCAGGAGGTGCTTTCCATAGGGATATAAAAGTTGGGAAGAGAGTAGGATTTGTCAGGGGATGAGAAGAAAATGAGTTCTATTCTGGACATTTTGAGATGCTTAGTAAGCAGTTGGTTGTTTGAGACGAGGTTAGAAAAGAAGTTAGAGCTGAATAAGAAATATAGGAATCATTTGTGTAGACATGATACCCTCAAACCATGGAATGAGATGGTATAGTGAGTCAAGAGAAGTGAGAATATTTAACTTAAAAAGATGGATCTGTGATCTTCTCTGTATTCCATCTCATTGGTACAGATGATAACCTTTCCACTTTTTTTTTATCATAAGTGATGCTTACTTATGAATTCTGTTACAAGGAAGGAAAGATCTTTGAGTGATATGTAGAGTTAGTAGCATTTTTTGGATGAAGGTCCAGCAAATGAGGCTAAGAACTAGAGGTTAAACAGGTTGGAGAAGAACCAGAACACAAGTGTCATGAAAACCTAGAGAGAAAAATAAATTCATGAGATGAGTGTGATTATTAGTATCAAAGGGTACAGATGGGTCAAGGAGGTTGAGGTTTGAGGAGAAACTTATTAGATTTGGCAGTTGAGTGATTATTATTGCTAAGGAGTTTAGTCATGAAAAGTAGAAGAGAGAAAAGATGATAAGATGATAACTAATGGGAACGGAAAGATTTTGAGCCATTTTTGGATAATAGATCAACCTATCTTGCTATGAATACACATGATATGGTGGATCCCTTCTGAATACCTTTCTTTCTTTTAACAGAATTAATATATAAGCATTAATAATTGTTGGAATCTTTACAAAGTGTTAAGCCATTAGAGTTAATAGGGACAATAATTATCTAATTTAGCAGGGTTCAATATGATTGATTTGATCTTAGAAGGAGATATTTTGGGCCAGAACTTGAAACAAGGTACTAAGTACAACTGATAGAAACGATGCTTGTGTTCACACCTTTAGAGAGCTCATAAGTATCTAAGTAATAATGATTAAAATAAGAATCAGAGAGGTTGTCATCTGTTCTGGTGGAAAGGTATTAAAAGTAAGACTCAGTGACCCATTGGTTCTAGACTTTGTTAGTGAGCTTTGGGGGAAGGAGTTACCAGTCTCCAGCTTTGTATTACCTGATATTTGTGTAGTAGATCATTCCTCAATCTACCTGTACATGGAAGTTGTCTGTACTTGTTATCTTGAGAAGGAACTGAAATACAATGATCCATCCCCTTTTACTGATAGGGACTTATAATTCGAATTTATTTCATTACAAAAAGCATCACTTTGAAGCCATTGCTGGTCTTCTGTGATCAGACAATCAACGGGTTACTTTCCTAATATATTTTAATAAATTAAATCTCTTTGTCCTGAGTTGTGTCTCCTTAATGAGGGCAAAAACCAGAAGAATTTTCTTTTTAACAAAGAAATACAGATAAGATCACAGATTTGTCTATTTAAATTATACTTTATATAATATTAACTAACAATTTTAAGTAATTATATAGTCAAATAAAACCATAGTCACAAAAATCTGCCATAACATTTTAGTTCTCTGGCTATATCATTCCTATAGAACTAACTGCCTTTGTAAGAACATTTCTTCCTTCAAGTTTTTAAAGAACCAAGTAATAATTTTAGGTAGGATATGCCTTTATTACCCACTTCCCCCCATTTTGGGAGAAAAGGTATGATTTGCTTCATAAGATACAGAAAAATTATAATTTAAGAAATTCAGAGTAACTATCATTTGCTTTAGGGATATCCATTCATCACAACTATTGCCAATGCACGAAATACCAGTAGCTGTGGAGAACAGCCAACATGTGGAGCCTAGGCTACAGCCTTAGTAAACAGTCTTCATGAGTTGCTGTGAACAAGAGATAAAGAAACACTCAAATAAATAATCATCTATTGGCTGAACTTCTAATAATAAGTTTCTCTGACAACTGAATTCCTTTTTTTTCTCCTTTTAGCAGAGAAAGGAGTCTGAGTTCTTGAAGACTATTAAAATAATAACTCTTATTTATATAGCTCTTTTAACATTTTAAAATATTCCTCACAACAATTCTATGATGAAGGTGTTGTAAACACAATGAATCCTGTTTTATATTTGAGGAATCTGAGTTTCTGAAACATTAGATGACTTACTGATGTTATACATACAAATCTGGCTCTATCTTATTCCAGTTAATCTGGTTTGCATTCTACTAGTTTAGCAGAAGATGAATTCTGACAGGCCCTAACAATTTATAAGGCTTTGGAGAAGCTAATATGTCCAATAATAATATGGATCTGCTCTCAGAACTCAGCCAAAACAAGTTCAGAGAGAGTCATTAGTGTATGATTTTAGGTTGCATTAATACAAGCATAACATTCAGAATAAGGGACATAGGTCCACTGCACTCTGTCCCAGACAGACTATCTGCAATATTGTATTCAGTACTGGGCATTTTATTTTAGAAAACAGCATGTATAGGGTAGGAGACCAAGATGAGGAAAACATACCATACAAGGATTGCTTGAACTTATTTGAGATTTTGAGCCCATATAAAATACCTGAAGGAGTTTGATGGCTTTCAAATAGGACTAAAGGGATTGTATTTGTTTTACTTTGTCCCAGAGAATCAAAATCAGAAACAATGTGTATAAATTACAGAGAAGCAGATTTGGGCTCAATATAAAGAACAACTTCTTAATGATCAGAGTTATATATAAAAAGACATGACTGTATACTCAGTGCAGCTCTCAAGCTGAGATTCAACAAAGTATGAATCTATTCTCTGCTGCTTGTACTAATTTTGACTTAATGAACACCAAAAAAAAAAAAAAAATACAGGGACTCCACCAGCCAGGACTACACTATCCATATGTAGAACTATCAATTATAGCAAATAGGGAAATTTTGAATAGTGTGGATAATAGTGCCAAATGTACACTTGTCTAAAATACTCTTTTACATAAAACTCACACAAGGCAAGTGCTCACATTCTGGTCATAAAAAGCAAAACAAGGACATTCTTAAAGTCTTTCTTAAGATGCTGGCACAAGATCATACAACATGGATTGCCCTCATCAAAAAAGGTGTTGTGCTCTATGAACAAAGCAGAATTAAAGTAGCTCAAAAGAAAAATGCACAAATTTAGAGAATCCACCCTAATTGTTCATATGAGTTATTTGTGCCTGGTCTATGGTGGAGTATTCTGAGCTTGTCTTGGGCTGGGCATCCCCAGTCAGACACCTTACCTCAATACTAACCTAGACATGCCATTTTGTTCCTCTTTGAGAGGTCAATGAAGGCCAACAACTAACTAATCAAACAGCTGAAGTGGAATGGGTTGCTTTAAAGTGAAGAATTTCTCACGTCTGGGGTTTTCAAATGGAAATAACCATTTTGGGCAAAATTGTAGAAAAGATTCCCACTTAGGTAACAATTCAAGATAATAACCCATTAGCCTGTTCAGACTAATATTTTGTTTCCCATGTGATTATAATTAATTTCTTAGTTAATTCTTAGCCTCCTCACTTGTTCTTGGCTACTGAGAGTTACCCTTTTATCATTTACACTTAATATTGGATCCTGAGACTCACACTTATTTATAGAACCTGATTCTGGAAAATTTGCCTTTGAACCAAAATAGTCTTTTTGATCTCATAACTCAGAGAAAAAGCCATTTTCTGGGTCTTGCCTTGACAGGGACTCAGCAACTTTGAAGATTTTATTGGGAAACTCCAACATGCATTTGACTTGTTTCAAGACAGATCTGCTGACTGGGTATACATTCAATGGTAGATTATATATCTATCCTCCATAGCTACCAAATTAATATGACTATGATGAAGTAAAGTTTTGGCTGTACCTCTCTCTATTTTTCTGGATCTCTAGTTCAAGGATAAAATAAAAACCTAAGCTCCTAGAATTCAAGCTGTCTACAATTTTGTTTCTCTCTTTTTCAGATTTATTTCCAGATTTATTATTTCCTGTCATGTATTTCAACCAGCATGGTCTTATAACTCTATATACCATTTCCAATCTCCATGATTTTATATAGGCTGACACTTCTTTATGTAATACATCCTATTTGCATCTCTACCTCAAAATTCTTTGAAGACTAAACTGAAGTACTGCATCATATTCTCCCAATTGAGATATTTTTATACATTTTTATTTACATGTATGTTATCTGTCATTAGAAAGAAGCTTTTTGAAGTAAAGGACGATTTTTTGTCTCTATTTCCAAACCTCTAACATTTATTCACAGTATACATTTAATAATAATAACAAATAAAAGTTCATGAAATTGAACTGAATGCTAATTTTAGAATTAGCTAGTTCTTAGCAATCTCTTTTTGAAACTTGGTTTAACTATTGAAATTTAAATTAATTACTAGGCCAGGGGAAAATATTGTGTAATTCCATGGAAATCTTCTTCAATTGTCAAGTAAATTACAACTAAACTGCTAGTAAGTTTAGCATCTAATCTTTATATTCTGGCCCCTGAATCACACAAAGAATGGTCAAAAAATCCAAAGAGTAACACTGAAGAATAGATCCTTTTAGATTTGAATGAATCCCAACTTGCTTTGGATACCCAGGTCATGGTTGATTACATGACCCTTTACAATGCTTATCTCTTGGATTCTGATACTACTTAATTATTTTCTGCATTTTGGGATTTTGAATCTGCCTCTGACTTTGAATCTGTTTATGATAATCAACTTTGAATAACATCTATGATCTTCACACATCCCACCTGAAGAGCTTCTATCACAGACTTTCTTACTGGTAAGAATCAAGAGGAACTGAATACTACCTTTGACTATCACAGATCTGACTTTTTTAACCAGATGAATTATGTAATTTCTTCCAAAGAAGTGTTTTTTTGAGGCTAGGATCTTTTAAAATAATTTTTTAGATACAATTTTTTTAAAGATACCATTTTCCAAATGGTTTTTGTATCTCTTACTCCTTAAAGGATATCCATTATGATAAAGAATGAAAAAGAGGGAAAAGTTTAGCAAAATTAACCAACATAGTGAACAAGTTTAATTTTTTATGTAATGTTCCACACTGATTTACCCATTCTTTGCAAACAAATAGGGAGATGTAGCTTTCTTTATCTCTTCTTTGGGGCCAAACTTAGACAATGTAATTTAGCAACATTCAGCTTCAGTTGATTTGTGGATATTCTTTTCATTACATTTCTGTGGTAATTGTTTATATTGTTTTCCTGGTTTTCCTTTTATCAGCCTCAATACTTTTTCAAGTCATTAAATATTATTCTCTACTTTACTTACTTCCTAAACACTGACTTCATACAGGCATACCTTGGAGATATTGTGCAGTTCCAGACCACTGCAATAAAACCAGTCACATGAATGTTTTGGTTTCCCAGCACATATAAAAGTTATGTTTACACTATATTGTAGTATATTAAATGTGAAATAGTATTTTGTCTAAAAATGTACATATTTTAATTAAGATACTTTATTACTAGAAAATGCTAAATATCACATAAGCCTTCAGTGAGTTGTAATTTTTTTGCTAGTGAAGGATCTTACCTTAATATTGATGACTGCTGACTGATGAGGGTGGTGGTTGCTGAAGACTGGGATGGCTGTGCCAATTTCTTAAAATAAGACAATAATGAAGTTTGCCATATTGATTGATTCTTCCTTTCATGAAAGATTTCTCTGCAGCATGCAATGATGTTTGATAGCATTTTACCTACAAAAGAACTTCTTTCAGAATTGGAGACAAACCTGTCAAATCCTGTTATTATTTGATCAATTAGGTTTATGTAATATTGATCAACAACGTTGTGTCTCAGGGATTAAAAAGGCTAGAAGAGAGGGAAAATCATGAGGAATGACTGGTTGGTAGATCAGTCAGAACATAAGTTAAATTTATATTTCACTGTCTTATATGGGCAAGTTCTTGGTGCCCTAAAACAATTAAAATAGCAACATCAAAGAACACTAAACATAGATAATCATAACATATAATTATAAGGAAAAGTTTTAAAGTATTGTTGAGAATTACCAAAATGTGGACTCAGAGATACAATATGAGCACATACTATTTGAAAAATGGCTCCAATAGACTTGCTTGAATCAGTTGCCCAATCTTTCAATTTGTAAAAGATGCAGTATCCATGAAACCCAATAAAAAGACCTGTACTTAACTGATTCTCTCCTCTCCTCCCCTCTTCAATCTCTCACCCCATGGTGCTATCAATACTAATTATTCCTACTTGCTGCTAGAAAGAGCTGGAAGCAATCATGTAACTGTGCTGAGTACAGTATAAATTTATGCCATCCAACTTCAACTAGACCTTCATTAGAGCAAGACAATCCTTTTATTTCTCTGTAATTGATTCTCTCTCTCATTCTCCTCAACCCTCCTCCCCCCACTCTCTTAGCTAAGAACCTTGCTTCTTATTTTGCTGACAAAATTAAGGCAGTTTGCTTAAGCTTACCCCATCTCCTTTTCTCTTCATGTCAAAATCTCTTGACTTTCCCTCCTTCCCCCCATCACACACATATTTCTTCTTGGTGTCTTTTCTGCATTTAATACTTAGCTATCATCTATTCTGGAATATACTCTTCTTTCTGAGTTTTTGTGACATCATTCTGTTCTGGTTTTCATACTACTTATCTCTCTCTTCTCAGTCTCCTTTACTGACTTATCCATATTATAATATATAATTTTATTATATAATATATAATTTTGGTTATTATATATTATTTATTATTCAATGTAAGTTATATGTAATATATAATTTGGGATGTTTCCTAAAGCTTTGTGCTAGACCATCTCTTCCCTCTCTACACCTTCTCTCATGGCAACCTTATCAACTCTCATGAGTTTAAATTTAATTTTTATGCAGATAATTCACAGATGCACGTTTGTAATTACAGTCTCTTCCTTGAGCTTCAGTTCTATATCACCAATTATTTATTAGATATTTTAAACTAGATATTTTGGAGACAACTTTAACTCAATATTTTTAAAACAGAATTCATTTTCTTTCCCTCTAAAACCTTTCCTCTTCTTTTGCTGCTAGTCAAACCCTCCACCATTGTCCTACTTTCTCAGGTTTCTAACCTTGGCATTTTACTTGAGTAGTCTCTTGAACTCACCCCATATATCTAATTAGTTGCAAAAGTGTTCCAATTCTACTCCTAAAAGATCTTTCACATTCAGCCTCTATACTTTATTCACACAACCATCACCTTAATTCACACTCCTATCACTTCTAACCTAGAGTATAGTAACAATCTTCTAATTGGTCTTCTTGTCTCAAGTCTCTTCACATTAGAGTCCATCCTAAATAGATGCTAAAGATTTGATTCTGTCTTTTCCTGATTTAACCAACTCCAGTATCTCCTTATTGCTTGTAGGATAAAATATTAATCCTTCTATTTGGTTTTTAAAGGTCTTCACAACCTGGCTTAAATATATCTTTCAGCCTCATCATATATTATTCTCCTCTCTGCACTCTGCTATTTAGCCAAATTGGCCCTATCTCTTTTCTTTACATATGGCTGTACAAATCCTATCACAGTGCTCTTTTACACACTGGCTTCCAAAACCTGGAATGTGCTACTTAACTGCCCTCTGCCTCAAAGGATCTTCCTAAAGATTTAATCCAAACATATTTTGCATGAAACCTTTTCTGATTTTTCCTCTGATTATTAGCATCTTCCTTCCCTAACTACTATATATTTATTGCATTTATTCTCTGTATGCTAATAGATGTATTTCTTGTTTTTCCGTTAGGAATTGCTTCTAAATTTGTTACCCATTATGTAAATTGTAAAAAGGAAATGTTGCCAACTTCCTTTTGTCTATTTATTCTAGAGCTCCTAGTTAAAATTTTACAAGTTATCCTTTATAAATAATTGGAATGGATGAAAATAAAGCTATAGATAAACATACAAGTTTCAGTAGATGAAGTTTGACTTCTGTACTGAAGCAATGTTGTAGTTGGAGCAATGAAGACATTAATGGGGAGAAAGAATTAAGTCTTTAAAAAAAATATCTTGGATTATGTATTTTCAATGGATTTCAGTAGTTCCATACCAGAAATGATGTTAACTATTTTTCTTTCATAACTTTATAATTAACATTGTAATTTAAATTCTTTGTAGTTAAAATATGTAGCTAGTATTCTCAGTAGAGTAAATCATAACATTGAAAAAATCAGATGAGATAGACAGATGCAACTATTTTAATGGCATTTGACTAATTTTGTCTATTTGTTCACTCATTTTAGTCTTGTTCAACTCTTTGGACAAAATCCCTTTTTGAGCATTTTCTTGTGAAAAACAATACCAATTATCAAAGTAGTTTGTCATTTTCTTCTCGAGCTCATTTTACAGATAAGGAAATTGAGGCAAACAGGGTTAAATGACTTACCCATGATTACAGCTGTTGGGTGTTTGAGATCAGATTTGAACTCAGGTCTTTATAACTTCCAGCCTCGTGTTTTATCCATTGTGTCACCTAGCTGCCCCAAATTTGCCTGTTAGCAAATTGGAATCTAGTTTCCTTATCATTAGGAGGCAGGCTGGTCAACTGTTGTATCAAAGTTAAATAGAAATAAATCTCTATAGGATGGAGTGACTAAGAAAGCCACAGAGATGGAGCCAAGATGGCAGAGTAAAGGCAGGTGTTTGCCTGACCTCTCCCCTAAACTGCTCCAAATTCCTTTAAATAATGACTCTAAACAAATTTTAAAGTATCAGAACACTCAAGAAGATAGAGTACAACATTTTCCAATTGGAGACAACTTAAAAAACCAGCAGGGAAGATCTGTGGCACTAGAATGGGAATTCAACATACAATTCCAATGAAGGCTCCACCAGGGCCGTCCTGGGCCTGACTTAGCCCTAACCCAAACCCCAACCTCATATCCATGATAGCAAAGCAGGAACTGACCCAGGGACCTTTGAATCAGCCCTAGTACTGGTGGCTGCCATAGCTATCATTCCAGAGACACCAAAGACTACTTGAAAGGTCAGAAGAAATGGTTTGTCAGGTGATAAGGTTTTGGGGAAACCAGCAAAGGGAGCCTGGGCATGGGCAGTTGTGGTGGTGGAATCTTTCAGATGCCTCAGATCATAGGAGGTCTCTTTATTAGCATTGAGGAAGAGCTCTGTTGCTTTAGCACACTAGATCTTATAGTTACAGTGGGGTGGAAACACTAACAGTTCTAGGGGAAAAAAGAATGCTTGTGATCAGGTCTTTAGAAGGATCTCTGAAAACAGCTAGGGACAGTGCACCCTCCACCCTGGAAACAGAGCCCTACTTTAATAAAGAGTTAAAAGCCAAGTAATAAGTTAGGAAAATAAGCAGACAACAGAGAAAAAAAAAATTCCGACCATAGGAAATTACTATGGTGACAAGGAAAATCAAAACACACACTCTGAAGAAGATAACAAAGTCAAAGCTCCTACATGCAAAACCTCCAAGAAAAATAAGAATTGCTCTCAGGTTGTGGAACAGCTCAAAAAGGATTTTGAAAATCAATTAAGGGAGACAGAGGAAGAATTAGGAAGAGAATTGAGAGGGGTACGAAAGGAAATAGGAAAAGCTAATGAGAAGAATGCCTTAAAGAGCAAAATTGGCCAAATGGGAAAAGAGGTACACAAGCTCACTGAAAAATCAATTCCTTAAATATTGAAATCAAGCAAATGGAAGCTAATGATATTATAAGAGATCAAGAAATAATAAAACAAAACCAAAAGAATGAAAAATTAGAAAACAGTGTGAAATATCTCATTGGAAAAGCAACTGATTGGAAAATAGATCAAGGACAGAAAATTTAAAAATTATTGGTCTATCAGAAAGTTATGATTATAAAAATGAATCTGGATTTCAGCTTTCAAGAAATTATCAAGGAAAACTGTCCTGAGATTCTAGAAAGAGAAGCTAAAATAGAAATTGAAAAATTTCACTTGTCACCTTCTAAAAGAGATCCCAAAATGAAAACTCCCAGGACTATTATAGCCAAATTTCAGAGCTCTCAGGTCAAGGAGAAAATATTGCAAGCATTCAGAAAGAAATAATTCATGTATAGTGGCGCCACGGTCAGGAAAACACAAGATTAGGAGCTTTTACATCAAAGAATTAGAGGGCTTGGGATGTGATATTCTGGAGAACAATGGAGCAAGGATTACAACTCAGAATCACCTACTTAGGAAAAACAAGTATAATCCTTCAGGGAAAAAGGTAGAAATTCAGTGAAATAAAAGATTTTCAAGAATTTTTTATGAAAAAATCAGATCGAATAGAAAATTTGATTTTCAAATACAGGACAGGAGAATCATAAGCAGGTAATCAGGAAAGTGATATCATAAGGGACTTAATAAGATTTACTGTTTACACTCCTACATTAGAGAATTATACTTGTAATTCATTAGAACTTTCTCATTATTAGGGCAGTTAGAAGGATTATATATAAACAGGATAAGATGTGAGTTGAATATGAAGAAATAATATCTGAAAAAAATTAAGGGGTGAAAGAGGAATGTACTGGAGAAAGTAAAAGGGAGAAGTGGAATGGTGTAAATTATCTACCATAAAAAGAGGCAAGAAAAAGCTTTTATAGTAGAGGGGAAGAGGGGGAGGAGAGTGGTAGTGAGTGAACTTTATTCTTATCAGAATTATCTCAAAGAGGAAATAACATATGCCCTCAATACATATATAGAAATCTGTCTTAACCTGCAGAAAAGGAGAAGAGAAATGGGATATGGGAAGAGGGCATATTGGGGGTAAGAGTGGTTGGTAGCAAAGCACTTTTGAGGAGGGATGGAGTGAAAGGAGAGGGAGAATAGAATAAATAGCAATAGTAATTGCAAAAAAAAATTTGAAGCACGTTTTTCTGATAAGGCCTAATTTATCTAACAGATGTAACTAAGTCAAATTTATAAAAAATAATGGCCATTCCTTAATCAATAAATGAGCAAAAGATATGATCTTTTTTCAAAGGGCTATATATTTTGCATATCCTTTGACATAATAATGCTACTAGTAGTCATGAATTCCAAAAGAGATTATTTTAAAAAGAAAAATAACCTATAGTAAAAAAAAAAAAAAGGGAATCCCACCAATTGAGAAATGGCTGAATAAATTGTAGTATGTGATTATGATGGGATAATTATGATGGAATATTATAGTTCTGTGGAAAATGATACACAGGATGCTCCCAGGAAAATCTGAAAATTCCTCCATGAACTTAAGTAAAGTGAAATGTATTGTGGATAAAGTAATAACAATGTTATATAAATGACTACACTATTCTCAGCAGTACGGTGATCCATGACTAATCAGAAGGATTTATGATGAAATAGCCCATTCATATCCAGAGAAGGAACCAACTGTGTTTGAATACAGATTGAAACATACTCTCTCTCCTTTCCCCCATTAACTTAATTTTTCTTAAGTTTTTTTTTTTTGTGTGTGTGTGGGGGTGGAATACTTATGTTTTCTTTCACAACATGACTTTATGGAAATGTTTTGCACAATTTTACATGTGGTGTCTTAATGAGGCTGGGTTTGGGGATAAGGGAGAGAATATGGATCTCAAATGTTTTAAAAACAAATGTAAAAAGTTGCTTTTAATGTAACTGGGGAAAATATTAAATAAATAAAAATAATAAAAAATGAAATCACAAATTATCATTATGTTGCATTTAAAAAATTAAAATTTTAAAATTTAAAACAAATAGAAAATAGATAAAAATTAAATAAAAAAGGAAAAAATGTCACATGCAGCACACAAAGAAACACAAGAAAATATTCAAAATATGTAACAAATTTCCATTTCAAAAAAGCATATTAAATAATAGAACACATTGTATTTATAATTGTCAATCTTTGCTTCCTTGTAGATTTTCTTTTATTGTCTGATATGCACATTTTTTTATAAACAAATTGTTAAACACTTCACAATTACATTTTAATCTGGCTCCAACCAACACTTGAGAGTTGTGCTGGCTGTATGTAGACTATGGGATGAATGCAACATATCTGGCATAGAAGAGAATATGTTGAACTCGGGTAAGGAAAACCTGTTTACATATCCTACCTCTAACACAAGTTGTCAAGTCTTTTAGTCTCTCTGAATGTCGGTGTCTTTATCTGTAAAATGGAGATTATTGTCTGAATAATATCTAATATCTGAAGTCCCTTTGTTGTGTGGCAGTCATGAGATTAAATTTGATCATAGATGCAAAGTCATTTACAATTTGTGAATGCCAATGATTATTCTTAAATTCTGGGCAGGTGGACCTTTTAGTGTCATAATGATGAACTTTGGGCTATATATTAAGATTGGAGTACTACTGGAGCAACACATCAAAGATGCCATATAGCATCCACCCTACTGGGAGCTTTGGCTGGGGCAAATCACTTTACTTGGGCAACAAACATCAGTTTTGTCATCTGTAAAATTGTGATTTCTAGTCCTTTCCCACTTAAAGTTTGATCTTCTGATGTGTGTCTTTTTAATTTGTTGGTCAAAATAACACTTCTAGGAAACCTCCTCCAACACTAATCTTGTGCATAACTTAACAGAAAAGCACACTTTGTTGATATTTATTCATATATGTTTCATAAATTTCTGCCTTATTCCCAAGTTTTCATTTATCAAAACATCTTCACAAAAAGCTCATGAAGAAAGTAAGAGACTTCATATACCCATTTTAAATAAAAGAAGGATACTGAGATTCAGAGAAATTGGAATTTAACTTTAGAAGTGATAGACTTCTAACTAAAATCCAAATCTCCTGACTCTGAAGCCTAGTGCTTTTTAAAAATAAACTTGAGTACTATCTTTGGAAGATTAAAGGACTACATCTTACTTTCTTTTAGTCCTTTCATAATATGATCAGAAAACAATAAGTAGTTGTTTCCTTGAGTATTATTTGAGATGAGTGGGTAGCATTACCAGCAGTAGGGTGGGATTGGACAGTAAAGGAGATAGGAAGGGAAAAGAGGAAGAGTGAAAGAGAAGGAAGGAGTAGAAGAGAGAGAGAGAGAGAGAGAGAGAGAGAGAGAGAGAGAAGAGGAGGGATAGGAGGGGAAGAAAAAGGAGAGAGGAATAGTAGAAGAGAAAGAAAGAGAGAGGAGGAAAAAGAGAAAAAAGAAATTATGTTTAACTTGGGACATTCAGGAAAGCTCCAAGTATTTATAGCCTATAGAAGATAACCTTTTATTTTGACCTGAGCTTTCAAAATGTACCCTTTCCCAAATTAGCAACAGCCTTGAAATCAGAATAAATCTGACATTTATTGTAAACTTGATGTTAATGTTTACCTAATTCTGTTAAAGATGATAATCTTTAAGTCAGAGCATGTTGATTCTGTTAAATCATTATAAATATGCTACTTACCATAATAAGAGTGAGTAAATAAGTTTTTCCTTCATCATTCATTTCAGCATCCTTTGTACATAGTAATTCCCTTCTGAGACCTATATCAATGTTAATACTGCATTAAAAAAGATAAAGACACAAAATACTGTATGGCCATAAATATATATTGCTAGACACAGACAAACCATTTTAACTGCAAATTGTCTCAGGACACTTTAATGCTTTCTATTACCATGGTTGGAGAATTAGTGAGGGCACATTGCTAAGGGGACCTCTATTATATCCATTAGTGAGATTTATAAGAACACTAATGGGTAAATCCAAAGCCCAACTCTATCAACAATAATGCAAATTAATGCAACTCCAACTATTAAACTCAGTTTCACAAATATTCATTAAAGTTTCCTAGACTAATGGGTATATAATTTCTGTATGTTCTAAATATGTTTGTATGAAAACACAGGATGTATCTAGTCTTGTCAAGATAATAGAATTATTCTTATAGCTTCTCTTCAACAACAGGATAAATGATTTGGTCTCAAGAAAGTCCTCAGTTTCTGTCCCTATCTATCTATCTATCTATCTATCTCTTTCTATGTATTTTAATGAGGCATTCTAAAAGGGACATGCTACAGTTATAACAGAATATTTGAGTGTTTTAAAATCCAAATTATTTCTATCTCATTATCATGTTACCTTTATAATGATCACTTCATGTTGCTTGATGGGTTCCACTCTAAATTGGGCCTGGGGTTGAAGAGAGAGTGAAAACCAAATACTATTTAAGGATGATTTAGGGATTGAGAAATTATTCCATGAGAAGGCTGTATAAGAAATCTTCTGGTGGTATCTCATAGCTTGAAATCATTGTACCATAATTTTCCTATTAAAAAGTAATATAATTACACATTGTGTCAGTAGTGAGTTCTACTATTCAGTTAGCAAATTTAAATCCTAAAATCTTTAAATAACACTTTTATAGTTTAGAGAGTGCTTCCTCCACAAGGACCCTGTGGATATAGGATCCTAGGCATAATTGTCATTTCTATTTTTTCAGTAAGGCAACTGAGGCCCAGAAAGGTTATATGAATTTGCCCAAATTCACATAAGTAGTAAACAGTAGATCCAGGATTTAAACCCAGTTTACCTGATGCCCAATTCAACCATTAGTCATTTAGTGAACTTAAAGTCATTCTTTACTCACTATGTGTCAGGCACTGGATGCACAAAACTTGCAAATATTTAAAAAAAAACATATGTAGTACCTGGAGATTCTTCTTCCTCCCTTGCAATTTCCTCCTGCTGCTTATTCAGAGAGGAACAATTAGTTCAAAATATTGGGATTTAATGAACATTTCTTTTGGAAGCCTGCTATACAATTTCCCACAAATATAGAATCCATGGAATAAACATACAAAAGCATGAAGAAACTCATATACATGTGAAGTCCAAGTTAGCTTCCTGGATGCCTTAGAATCAGCTGAAGTCAGGATAAGCAAAAGTCCTTGGTCTTTATTCTTGGTCTTTAGGGGGAGAAGTGAAGGGAATGGACGCAAGCTCTTCATGATCTCCCTTCTTCTCATCCACAGCCAAAGTGACTCTGGCTTGTCTTATTCTACCTGCTAATCCCTCTTAACGATTATCTGTATACACCAAAAGATTGAGCCAGCACAGAATAGTGGGAAGGGCCATTTTCCAAGCATATGCCAATAGAGCATTGTCCAATTGGTAATTAGCCTTAAGTGCTTGCTTGTCGGACCCCAGTACACCTATTCAAAGTTTCTGCCCTTTACGGATACACACAAACACACGGGCACATATAGAGAAACATGTATGTAAGGAATTTGTATGACCAGAAATACATGTGTGAAGAGGCAATTCATAACACTAATACTGAATGGCCCCTGGCTTCTTCTAAAAATATCATCATATTTCAACTACTGGTTCTATTTCCAACTGGTCTTTGGACACATAGTCTTAGCTGGACATTATTCCCACTAATGTTTGTTGCTCTGGTGAACACTGCTTCCCTGGACACAAAGCCTTCAGTGGATGCTGCTAGATGCCATGTAGTCTCATCCTAATGCTTTTGTAGTCTTATGAGGAATGGGATTGTGAAGTTCTTGGCTTCTAACTTCTCCCTTCAGCTCTAATTCTTAGTGATTCCTTCTTCAAAAGAAGAATGGGTTCTGTAATACTCTAAGTTCAAAAGACAGTATTTTTGTTTTTGCTTTTAAAAATAGTTTTTAGGTAATCAGACATAGGCTCCATAATTACCCTAAAACACCTCCCACATCCCTCTACACAAAACAAAAACAACCACAGAAAATTTCCTAGCATGGCACTGACTGTCTAGGTTTCACAATAATAAGGCAGCACAATGGTTCTGTAGACCTTCAGTTTGTAGGCAGTCTAATAATACTATAAGTGATGATGAGATCAAGGATGTGACTATCTTTGTGTGTGGCTGTGGTAGGATAAGAATTATGAGAGCTCAAGTGTAGATTTAAGATCCTAGTCTTAATGATGGAGAAGATTGAACAGAGGATTAAACTTCTTGGGAAATGAAAATGGCCTGAGCTCTTGGTAGAGAAAAGTCACCAGAATCCAAATAACATTTTGTATTCATTTGGAGTGAACTTCAGAGGAGAAATTGCTGATTAATGGTGATGTAGAAATGGAGGGGAAGTACAATGAGGAGCAAGAAGTAAACATTTTACTATATCCAGTGTGTAAGGGGGAAATGAATGAAGTGACACTCATTATTGAAAAGAATGACTGGATAGGGAGGAGCCAGATTCCAGTTTACTTGAAAATTCTTACTTGATATTTGAGGTAAGTCACCCCCATTATAAGATCATTGTTGTAATTAAATAATACTGTTTTGGAGGGGATTTAAGATGGACTTGACACAATTTCCTCCAAGATTAAACGTTTTAGTGAGGTTCCAGAATAATAATCTCAGAAACTATTTATTTAATTCCTTTGTTCTATGTTGGGTAGTTAACTAAGGAAATTAATGTTCATCCCCATGAAGTAAAATCACTAACGTTCAGGGATAATTATCAGAAAATGCTTTACTGACCCTGGCTATTTCAGAATCAGGTTCACTAATTAGCTACTTTTAAAAGTAGTTACCTCATCAGGAAAAATCCTTGGTTGTTTAATTTTCTTTCTTTCTTTTTAAAAAGTTTTAAAGATTATTTTCCATAGACATTTGAGTCTAGGTCATCAACTTATAAAGTTGACTTACTAATCATAAGTCCATACTGTGGTTTTACAGTTTTTAAATTCATTTCTTCGGCCTTATAATGATAAGATAACTAGCAGGTACGATTTTCTTTTGTCTAGATGCTGAATATTTTCACATATTCATATTTGGACCAGAATACACTTTTCTCAATTAGACTTTGTATTGCGAGACATAATATTAAAAACATTTTATTTAGGAACATAAATTTGTTTTATTTGAAACATACAGAGACCATGTTGTGTTCTGCACAGAGAGCCAGCCTCCAATCTACAAAGATCTGAATGTTTAAAAATACTTTACTAACCTATTGTTGCACACAGACACATTTATACATTTTTGCATATGTTTGTTGTTTCTTATCTTTCAGTCTATGTACATTAAACTTCTTACCGTTAACTTCCTAAATGTCTCTTCCTCTTCATCAAAATCTTTCATTGGAGTTAATATTGCACAAGAGACATCTTGCTTTCATGATGCTTTTTTGCTTCCTAAAACTGCATGCATATGTCCTTCCCCATATATTTCTAAAACAGGAAGCACATCTTTCCCCACTCATAAAAAGACAGGATTCCTTGCCATTCTGGCCCATAAATAGCTGTAAATCACAACCATTTAAAACTGAAGTCAACTAAGAGAAGGCTGGAAAGAATTCCAAGACAATGAAAGATAGACAGCCAGTCAAACCTTCTTTTTACTCTGAAGATTTTCCCCCCACACCTAATAATCACCATCTCTAGCCTAAATAGACTCCACAATAAAAAGATATATAGAGAAATAATTTCGATTATGTTTCCCTTCAGAGTTTCAAAATTTATATTTGAGCTTTAAAAAATACATATTGTTCAGAAGCAACGCCAAACCAGGAAATAACCTGAAAAAGGAGTAACCAGGTACAGTGACTACCCCAAACGAATACCAGCTGTTACATTATTAAACTCAACTGTTAACAGGTGTGTAAGAACAGAACCCTCACAATGTAACCTTTTGTCACCATACCTTCCTACATGGGGGTTTATAACTCCCAAACTGTATATTTGAGCTTTATAGAAAAAAAAAAAAGATTTCCAAATGTGTGTGAGGCTGAAATATTGTTTGTTTTCTTGATATATTTTTTATAGTGCTGGATTTTTAAATTCAGTAATGATTGTATACAGTTCAGTGCTCCTTCCATCTGCTGTAAGAAACTGAACAGATGAACAGAACAGACTGAGGTGAGGCTAGTGTGGGGTCTGAGGGCTAACCCATTTGTTCAGGTCTTCCATTTGCAATCCTGTTCTCAGTCAGATTTTCTTTGTAATCACTGTTCCTTAACCTCTCTGTTTGTTTGCATTCAAACAAAGAAATAGATTTGGAGATAGAGAATGATTATACTTACAAACTCATAGATTTTGGAAAATTAGAGTTTATAAAATGCTTTGAGATCTACAGATGAAAGGATATACAGGAGAGAAGAGTATGACTTTTATCATGTAAACACATTATACAATAATTGTCTCATAACAAATGCCTATATTTTGGCAATGAAAGGATACTGATGTATATGTTTTATTTTAGAAACACAAAGAAAGAAAAAACAAAAATGGATTTTCTTGGCTTATTTTAATGGGCTTGATTTCTTTTTCTAAGGGATTTCTTTTCAAGTGACAGTCTAAATTTCAATCTACTGATAACAGAAGATAGGACTTCTGGGACCTTCATCTTGCTCAAACAGAAGGTGTGGGATCTGCACCTGTTTAAGTTGCTATTACACCAATCTGTGCCGGCAGGGGCTCTCAGGGCTTTCTCTCCATCTTGTCTATTTTTCCTCTTAGGGAGGGCTTTTGTTTAACATTTTTGTCTCTGAATGTGGTGACCTGATTTGTGAGACTAAAAACTCCTTGAGAATGAGAATGACATTTTTGTATTTAGTTTGATGTAAATGTGCTTCCTCCAAGATAAATGCTGAGGAAGGTGTTGGAAAGAGTCTTTATGTAAAGAGTGAAATAGCTATAATTTTGTGGCAATTATCATATTGAAATATATGTTCTAACAGGTGTTTCTGTGTCTTTACTATGTAGGATTACTATAGAGATGAGATGAGCACTTCTGATTTGACTTAGCTTGAGAGGCCTGTTTGACTTATGACTCTAGGACAGAGGAGTGAAATATGCTGCAGACCACATGCAGCCTACTCTCCAGCTTGGAACAACATTAAAATTGGGAAATATTTAATAAAATAAATAAAAATACAATGAAAATAGATGTTAATATTTGATTTTCTATTTTTTAGAATCACTTAGTGATTCTTTTGGATGAGTTTTTAAAATAGCTTTTTATTTACAAGTTATATGCATGGGTAATTATTTTATAGCATTGACAATTGCAAAACCTTTTGTTCCAACTTTTCCCCTTCTTCCCTCCACCTCTTCCCCCAGATGGCAGGTTGACCAATACATGTTAAATATGTTAAAGTATAAGTTAAATACACTATATGTATACATGTCCAAACAGTTGTTTTGCTGTACAAAAAGAATTGGACTTTGAAATAGTGTACAATTAGCCTGTCAAAAATGCAGGCGGACAAAAATAGAGGGATTGGGAATTCTATGTAGTGGTTCATAGTCATCTCCCAGAGTTCTTTCACTGGGTGTAGCTGGTTCAATTCATTACTGCTTTATTGGAACTGATTTGGTTCATCTCATTGCTGAAGAGAGCCATGTCGATCAGAATTGATCATCATATAGTATTGTTGTTGAGGTATATAATGATCTCCTGGTCCTGCTCATTTCCCTCAGCATCAGTTCATGTAAGTCTTTCCAGACCTTTCTGAAATCATCCTGCTGGTCATTTCTTATAGAACAATAATATTCTATATTCATATATTCATATTCATATACCACAATTTGTTCAGCCATTCTCCAATTGATGGGTATCCACTCAGTTTCCAGTTTCTGGCCACTACAAAGAGGGCTGCCACAAACATTCTTGCACATACAGGTCCTTTTCCCTTTTAAAAAATCTCTTTGGGATATAACCCCAGTAGTAACACTGCTAGATCAAAAGGTATGCATAGTTTGATAACTTTTTGAGCATAGTTCCAAATTGCTCTCCAGAATGGCTGAATGTATTCACAATTCCACCAACAATGCATCAGTGTCTCAGTTTTCCCACATCCCCTCCAACATTCCACATTATCTTTTCGTCATCCTAGCCAATTTGACAGGTGTGTAGTGATATCTCAGAGTTGTCTTAATTTTCCTTTCTCTGATTAATAAGGACTTGGACCATCTTTTCATATGGCTAGAAATGGTTTCAATTTCTTCATCTATGAATTGTCTGTTCATATCCTTTGACTATTTATCAATTGGAGAATGGCTTGATTTCTTATAAATTAGAGTCAATTCTCTATATATTTTGGAAATGAGGCCTTTATCAGAACCTTTGACTGTAAAAATGTTTTCCCAGTTTATTGCTTCCCTTCTAATCTTGTTTGCATTAGTTTGTACAAAAACTTTTAAATTTGATATAATCAAAATTTTCTATTTTGTAATCAATAATGATCTCTAGTTCTTCTTTGGTCATAAATTCCTTCCTCTTTCACAGATCTGAGAGGTAAACTATCCTACGTTCTTCTAATTTATTTATAATCTCATTCTTTATGCCTAGGTCATGAACTCATTTTGACCTTATCTTAGTTTATGGTGTTAAGTGTGGGTCAATGCCTAGTTTCTGCCATACTAATTTCCAATTTTCCCAGCAATTTCTGTCAAACAGTGAGTTCTTATCCCAAAAGCTGGGATCTTTGGGTTTGTCAAACACTAGATTATTAAAGTTATTGACTGTTTTGTCCTTTAAATCTAACCTATTCCACTAATCAACTAGTTTATATGCCAAATCCAAATAATTTTGGTAACTGCTGCTTTATAATATAATTTTAGATCTGGTACAGCTAAGGCCGTCTTCATTTGATTTTTTTTTTTTTACATTAATTCCCTTGAAATACTTTACCTTTTGTTTTTCAATATGAACTTTATTGTTATTTTTTCTAGGTTTAAACTAAAATAAAAAGTAAAATAGTTTTTTGCAAGTCTGATTGGTTTAGAGCTAAATAAATAGATTAGTTTAGGTAATATTGTCATCTTTATGATATTTGCTCACCCTATCCAAGAGCATTTAATATTTTTCCAGTTGGTTAGATCTGACTTAATTTGTGTGGAAATTTTTTTGTAGTTTTGTTCATATAGTTTCTGATTTTCCCTTGGCAGATAGAATCCTAAATATTTTATACTCTCGGTAGTTACTTTAAATGGAATTTCTCTTTGTAACTCTAACTGTTGGATTTTGTTATTGATATATAAGAATGCTGATGGCTTATGTGGGTTTGTGTGGATTATTTCTAATAGCTTTTTAGTAGAATCTCTGGGGTTCTCTAAGTATGCCATCATATCATCAACAAAGAGTGATAATTTGGTTTCCTTGTTACCGACTCCAATTCCTTTCATCTCTTTCTCAACTTGTATTGTCAAAGCTAGCATTTCTAATACAATATTGAATAGTCATGGTGATAGTGAGCATCCTTGTTTCACTCCTGATCTTATTAGGAATGGTTGCAGTTTATCCCCATTACATATGATACTTACTAATGGTTTTAAATACATGCTACTGATTATTTTAAGGAAGAGTCCATTTATTCCTATATTCTCAAGTGTTTTTTTAATAGGAATGGATGTTGGATTTTATCAAATGCTTTTTCTGCATCTATTGAGATGATCATATGGTTTTTGTTAATTTGGTTATTAATATAGTCAATTATATTAATAGTTTTCCTAATATTGAACCAGCCCTGCATTCCTGGTGTAAATCCTACTTGATCATGGTATATTATCCTGGGGATGATTTTCTGTAGTCTTTTTGCTAATATCTTATTTAAGATTTTAGCATCAATATTCTTTAGGGAGATTGGTCTATAATTTTCTTTCTCTGTTTTCAACCTATCTGGTTTAGGTATCAGTACCATGTCTGTGTCATAAAAGGAGTTTGGTAGGACTCCTTCATTCCCTATTTTTTCTAAATAGTTTATATAGCATTGGGGCTAATTGTTCTTTAAATGTTTGGTAGAATTCACATGTAAATCCTTCTGGTCCTGGGGATGTTTTCTCAGGGAATTGATTAAAAGCTTGTTCTATTTCTTTTTCTGAAATGGGGCTATTTAAGCAATTTACTTCCCCCTCTATTAATCTGGAATCCTATATTTTTGGAGGTTGTCATTCATTTCACTTAGGTTATCAAATTCATTGGCATAAAGTTGGGCAAAGTAACTCCTTATTATTGCTCTAATGTCCTCTTCATTAATGGAAAGTTCTCCCTTTTCATTTTTAAGACTAACAATTTGGTTTTCCTCTTTCCTTTTTTTAATCAGATTTATTATGGATGACTTTGTACTCCTGTTTCTATTAGAGTTTAACACCATTCACCATTCCTCTAGTGTTCAGTACTTTTTTTATTCCCCCCAACTGGGGCTATTTTGGATGGCCTTTTTGGTGTTCAATACTCATCATCATCATCCAAATGCTGATTTCCCATCAAGAGCTTTTTATGGCACTTTAGGTAGGATTTTATATAATCAGGACCACAGAATCTGAGAGTTGGGAAGGTGCTCAATGGCCATTTAATCTGACCCATATACATTGGGAATCTCCATATGCAGCAAACTCTGTTTGGCCTCTTGAGGTCACCTGTTCCATTTGTGGACAACTCTAATTATTGGGATGGTTGTCTTGACATCAACCTTAAGTTTGCCTATTTGGAATGGAACACAGATTGTTCCTGGATTTGTCTTCTGGGACCACTCAAAATGTGTCTAAAATCTCTTCCAAATGGCTTCTCTCCAAATGCTATCAGTATCACCTTGAGTCTTCTTTCCTCTTGGTTAAATATATCCATTTCTTTTTTTGTGCCATAGATATTGGCCCTTCACCATTCTGGTTTTCTTATTTGGATATGCTGGTTTATCAATGATTTTCATTAACTGTGTGACACTTGAAAGTTAACTTAACACTCAAGATGAAGTTTGAAAAGGACAGAATACAACAGAACTGTCAGTTCACTAAAGTTATTCCCATATTAATACAGTCTAAGATCAAATTAACTTTTTTATTGCTCTACCACACTGCTGATATATATTATCCTTGAATTTCACTAATACCTCCAAATCTTTTTCATAAATGACTATCTCAACTCTGAAATAATTCTTCTTACTTTTTATTTTAAATTTTTGTTTCCAAGTATAAAATTTTACATTTATCTCTATTGAATTCTATCTTAAGTTCAACTCAATGCTTTAGCTTATATCTTTTCTAATTTTGACTCTGAAAATCAGATTTATGTATTTTTAGAAATATTTTAGAAATCTAAAGAATTCAGTTCAATTCTACAAGTGTATATTGAATGTCAATAATATGCAAAACACTATGCTACATACTGAGCACAAAACACATACGCTACATAACATATGGGCTAAAAGCAACTACTTTTAGCACTCACAGGGGCCTCAGAATGCCTACCTCACCAGCTCTGTGCCACATGAAGCTTTAACTTCTTTAGCACACATGAAGCTGTGTGCTAACTTTGTTGCTTTGTGGTTGCTTGACTTCTCAATAGGGATTAGGGTCATTTAGTGCTTCATTCTACTTCCCTATCAGATTTCTGAGAAAAGTTGTTATTTAGTGAGTTTCTAATTAGAGAAAAGGATATGGATTCAAAGGTGAAGAATTTTCTTAGGAAAAGGGAAAAGTTAAAAGAAAAGCCAACATAGCAAACTTGAATAAAATATGAACATTAAGT
Source organism: Sarcophilus harrisii (assembly GCF_902635505.1). NCBI lineage: Eukaryota > Metazoa > Chordata > Mammalia > Dasyuromorphia > Dasyuridae > Sarcophilus > Sarcophilus harrisii. Next base: position 204,404,085 of record NC_045426.1, read on the forward strand.
TTGTTCCCACCCAAAAAAGGGATGATAAGCAATCAAGAATCATAGAGTGATTAAAACAATCTAGTAAGTTACTACTCCTAGTATAATTAGTTGAGAGGCCATAGCTAGATAAATTAGGACAGTGTTTTCAAGGCTGCTAATTATCTGCTTTATAATTTCACCCCTGCACTGATATTGTTTAGTCAAATACTAAATGGGATCTTCCAAATCTCTGGTAGAAGATGTCCTTATGTTCCATGCTGGCAGACCTTCCAAGAATTTTTGATCTTCACTAAGTATATACCAGAGGGAAGGAAACACAAAAGGAGAGGCCTTTCTTTAGTCTCAGCCTGGCAAGTTGAATCCATGTTCTAAGTTAGATGTGAGGACCATCTGGGCCCCAGCCTGCCATTTTATTGGGATAGTGAAGAATCCTTCCCTTCTCCACTTCCTTCCGTGTCAGTTTCTCAAAAACTGCCTGCAAGATTCATTAGCTGGAAGCCATCTCTTATTTATTCCAGATGTATTATAAGCTTTTCAGCTCAATAACCAATGAAAAGTGGGAGGATTCAACCCAGTAATGAGTCATAATCATGAAAAAGCTGAGAATATCTGCTTATGCTAAAGTTTCTATGTGGTTCCTCTGGGCAAGTGGGGAATTTATCCACATGCACCAAGTGTGTATGTGGAGAGTAGAGGAGAATGGGGCCTTTTATATAAAGATGAAACAAAACATAGTCCTTTCCATCCGGTAGCTTGATTTCTGATACATGTGATAAGTCAAATAAAAATAAAATACAAGTAGAATGTGATGAAGACAAAAGGAGAGAAGTAGGTCGAGTTTTATTAGAATATTGAAAAGGAAGAGATTTCTTTTAGATGATGGTGATATGATGGGGAGTTATGGAAGACAATGTAGGAGGAGGTACTTGTTTGTTCTGGGCTTCTAAAAAAGAAAAAGCACAATGAGCAGAGATGTGAGAAGGTACCTAACAGATACATAGCAAGAACTTAATAAATGCTTGGGGCAGTTAGATAGAATGAATATAATGTGAATAGAATTATTGTCCTGGAGTTAGGAAAACCTCAGTGTAAATCCTTCCATAGACACTGACTAGCTTTGTGACCTTGTATAATCTTAACCCTATTTGCCTCAGTTACTCATCTGTAAAATAAGCTGGAAAAGGAAATGGCAGGCCATTCCACTTTGTTTGCCAAGAGTATTCCAAATAGGTCATGGAAAGTTGGACTGAAAAGACTCAACAACAACAATAAATGCTAATTGACTGCCTCACTAATCTAATTTTATGGAGATAGTGTGTGTGTGTGTGTGTGTGTGTGTATGAAAGAGAGAGAGAGAGAGAGAGATAGAGAGAGAGAGATTAAAAAGATGGATTGGAATCCAAGTGTAAAATGTCTTAAATGCCACCTTAAGGAGTGCAGATTTTCTCCAGTGAACAAAAGGGATGATGGTTTTTAAACTTCACTGATCATGTCCAAAAATATGCCTCATTTTGTACCTTGAGTCCACTACTCTGTTAGGGCATGACTATGATATAGGTGCTCTGAAGTCATGATTGTCCATTGCTTTAATTAGAGTTCTTTGCTTTTGATGTAGTTTATCTTTCTAGTGTCTATATTGTTTCATAAATTGTGCTCCAATTTTAGCTCCCTTTATTCTGCATCAATTTATGTGAGTCTTCTCACCTAAGTTTCTCTGAAATTGTCCCTTGAATAATTTTCTTATTATTGTTCAGTCATTTTTTCAGTTGTGGTCAAATGTTTGTACTCCATTTGACCTCATTTGAGATTTTATTGGTGAAGATACTGAAACGGTTTTCCATTTTCTTCCCCAATTCTTTTGGGGAATTCTTTTAACCAATGAGGAACTGAGGCAACAGGATTAAGTGACTTGTTCAGGATCACACAAATAGTAAGTAAAGATTTGAAGCTGGATTTGAACTTAGGAAGACGAGTCTTCTTGATTCCAAATCCCGTGGTCCATCCACTGTGCCACCCATCTGGTTCTAGGATATCAGGGTAGTTGTCTTGAATATATCTTAAAAGATGCTGTCTAAGCTTTTTTTTTTTTTTTTTTTTTTTTTTTTTTTTGTGGGGGGACTATGGCTTTTGGGTAGTTCAGTAATTCTTAAATTATCTCTCCTGGATCTATTTTCCAGTTCAGTTATTTTTCCAATGAGAAATTTCACATTTCCTTACATTTTTAATTCTTTTGATTTTGTTTTATCAAATCTTAGTGTCTCATGGAGCTTTCACCTGTCCAATTCTAATTTTTAAGGAATTATTTTCTTCAGGAGTTTTTGCACCTCCTTTCCCATTTGGCCAATTCTATTTTTTAATGAGTTATTTTCTTTGGTGAGTTTTTGGTACATATCCTTTTCTATTTTTTTTTTTTTGTGTGTGTGTGTGTGTGTGTGTGTTTCTTTTACCAAGCTTTTGACTCTTTTTTCATGATTTTCTTGGATTGCTCTCATTTTGTTTCCCAATTTTTCTTCTACTTCTCTAATTTGTTTTTTTTAATCCTTTTCAAGCTTTTCCAGGAATACATTAATTCTAAAGTTCCCTTATTCGATCACATTCTATTTATGTTCTATCTCTTGGTCTGGTTTGAAAGCTCAAACTGTTCTTTGTCCACAAAATGAACTCCAATTTCTTGACCCTTCAGTTTTCTTTCAAGGCTACTATCCTTGAACTAGATATACTCTCCCATTTTCCTCCATTTTGAAAACTTAGTTGAAAGAATTCCTCTTAAGTCTCTACCCTCTAATTATATCATCAATTGGCCCCTGCACAGTATCAGTCTTGGATCCTATTTCTAATGTCATCATTCAGCAAAATTGCTCTCTCTAAAGATACCAATCATCTCCTCATTGCCAAATGTAATGACTTTTCTCAATCTTTTTGACAGTTTTTAAGAAATAACCTTTGACACTCTTATTTACCTTCTCTTTGATGTTCTCTTCTCTATAAATTTTCAAGACACTGTACTCTCAGTGTTTTCTTCCTATTTCTCTGACTACTACTTCTTTTGTTGGATAGTCATCCAGGCCATATTTGCTAACTGTAAGCACCCTACAGAGTTTTGTCCTAGGTTCTCTATTTCTCTATGTTAGTTTTTCTATGTTATTTCATGTAGTTATGTTATCAGTTTCCAAGGATTAACTTGTCATCTCTAGGCTGATTATTCTTAAATCTACTCATCTAGTCCTAACTTCTTTCCTGACCTCTAGTCTCAAATCTCTAATTGCCTATTAGACATCTCAAACTGGATGTGTTGTAGACATCTTAAATTCAACATGTCTCTACCCCCTATTACTATCTTATTATCTTTTCCCCTCAAATCCTCCCCTCTTTTTATTTTCTCTATTCTTGTTGATGATACTATCATCTTCCTAGTCACCCAGGTTCACCTAGATGTCTTCAACTCTTTTTCATCCCCTTCTACCCCTATCCAATATGTTGCCAAAGTCTGTTGATTTTACCTTGTGAAACCTCTCATAAAAATCTGCTTCTCTCCTTTGCTACTACGATTATATAATATTTTATCACCTCATATTTAGAATATTGTAATAGCTTGCTGGTGGGTCTACCTGCCTCATCTCTCCCTACTGGTATATTCTCTTCTCTGCTATCAGTGATTTTTCCTGAAGAGAAGGTCCTGTAGTATAACATCTCCTACTTAAGAAACTCCAGTGTCTCCCTATTACCTCCAGAGTCAAATATAAAATCATTTGGTATTCAAAACTTTTCATAATTTGTTCCCCCTTTTCTATTCCTTTTTTACAGTATTATACTCTGTGATTTAGTGTGACTTATTGTAATGGGCTGAAGCTTGAGTTGATGCACTGAGGTCCCAAGTACATGAGGCTAAATAGTAATTGGACAATACTCTATTAATATATATGTTTGAAGAAAGAATGGCCCACTGCCCACTCTTTGTGCAAGCCCTGATGTGTTGTATAGGAAATGACGATTTTGGTGGGTGGATGCAGAGGGGCGGAGAGAAGCGGAAAGAGACTGCTGGCTGGTGTCTTGTTGCAGCTGCTCAGATTGCTAATCCCCCTTCACCTCCGATCCTTCTTTACCTCTATTGAGACTAAAGATGGAAGATTTTCCCTTAGCCTGAATTCCTGACTCCGGCTAATTTTAAAATATACAGTCATCACAACTTATGACCATACTATTCCTGGAAACATTCCATCTCCTCACTGATTATTTTTTACTGACTCTCCCAAATGTCAGGATTGTCTTATCTCCTGATTTCCTTGGTTTTCTTTACGTCCCAGTTAAAATCCCACCTTTTCCAGGAAGTTTTTCTGTATTTCCCTTAATTTTCCTTTCTTTTGTTAATTATTTTCAATTTATCCTATGTATAGTTTATTTTTATTGTATATTTGTATCTTGTCTCCCACTTAATAGTGTGAGCTGCTAGACTGTAGGGACTGTCTTTTGTCTTTCTTTAAAACCTCTGAGAATAAACCATTAGATTGATTATATACTTTTCAACCAAATGGAAAAGGTCTACACAGTCAGTTAAAACAATACCTGGGGCTGACTGTGGTTTAGATCATGAGTTTCTTATTGCAAAATTTATACTTAAATTGAAGAAGGTAGAGAAAACCTTCAAACCATGTAGATATGACCTAAATATCTGTTATGAATATGAAATAGAGTTGATACATAGATTTAAAATATTTGATAAAGCTGATAAAGTACTTGAAAAACTATTGGGAGTTATAGTATTGTTTAGGAAGCATTGACAAAAAACATCATGAAGAAAAAAAGCAAGAAAGAAAAATATCTGTCTGATGAGGTTTTACAAATAGCTGAGGAAAGAAAGAAAGTGAAAGGTAAAGGAGGAAAGAAAAGATATACCCAACCAAATGCAGAATTCTAGAAAATTGCTAGGAGAGACAGAATTTTCTTAAATTAGCAATAGAAAGAAATGTAAGACAACCATAGAATGGGAAACATGAAGAGAATTCTTCAAAATATTTAGTGATATCAAGGGAATGTTTTATGCCAAAATGGACATGATAAAAGACAAAAATTATTAGGATTTAATAGAAGTACTGTAAGAAATGACCAACAGGATAATTTCAGAAAGGCCTGGAGAGACTTACACGAACTGATGCTGAGTGAAATGAGCAGGACCAGGAGATCAATATATACTTCAACAACAATATTATATGATGACCAGTTCTGATGGACCAGGCCATCCTCAGCAACGAGATCAACCAAATCATTTCCAATGGAGCAGTAATTAACTGAACCAGCTATGCCCAGAAAAAGAACTCTGGGAGATGACTAAAAACCATTACATTGAATTCCCAATCCCTATATTTATGCCCACCTGCATTTTTGATTTCCTTCACAAGCTAATTGTACAATATTTCAGAGTCTGATTCTTTTTGTACAGCAAAATAACGTTTTGGTCATGTATTAAAAAAAAAAGGATTTAATAGAAGTAAAAGAGATCAAGAAAATCTGGAAAGATTTTAAAGGAGAGCTATATAAAAAAAGATATTAACATCACTGATTAGCATGATGGTGTGATTACTGATGTAATGCCATGCATCTTGGAGAATTATGTCAAGTGGGCCTTAGGAAGCATTGCTAAAATAAGGCTCATGTAAGGCTCATGTAAATGATGATATTCTGGCTGAGCTATTTGAAATTTTTTTTATATATAGGCATTCTTTTTTATTAAAGCTTTTTGATTTTCAAAACATATGCATGAATAATTTTTCAACCTTAACCCTTGCAAAACCTTGTGTTCCAATTTTTCCTCACCTTCTCCCTATCTCTTCTCCTAGAATGCAAGTAATTTAATATATATATTAAACATGGTAAAAATATATGTTAAATCCAATATGTACATACATATTTGTACAATTATCTTGCTGTATAAGAAAAATAAAATCAAAAAGGAAAAAATGAGAAAAAAAATAAAATGCAAGCAAACCAGCAAAAAAGAATGAAAATACTATGTTATGATCCCCATTCAGTTCCCACAGTCCTTTCTCTGGGTGTAAATGGCTCTCTTCATCACAAGATTATTGGAACTGGCCTCAATCATCTCACTGTTGAAGAGAGCCATGTCCATCGTAATTGATCATCGTATAATCTTGCTGTTGCCACATACAATGATCTCCTGGTTCTGCTCATTTCATTTAGCATCAATTCATGCAAATCTCTCCAAGCCTGTTTGAAATCATTCTGCTGGTTGTTTCTTATAGAACAGAAATATTCCATATTATTCATATACCATAATTTATTCATCTATTCCTCAACTGATGGGCAACCACTGAGCTTCCAGTTTCTTGCTGCTACAAAAAGGGCAGCCACAAACATTCTTGCACATACAGGTCCCTTTCCCTCCTTTAAGATCTCTTTGAGATATAAGCCCAGTAGAGTCATTCCTGGAACAAAGTGTGATAGCCCTTTGAGCATAGTTCCAAATTGCTCTCCAGAATGCTATTTGACATTTTAAATGATGATGCTGTTAAGATGCTGAACTCAATATGCCAGCAAATTTGGAAATACAGTGGTGGTCACCGGATTGGAAAAGATTAAAGTATGTCTCAAGCCTAAAGAAGATCAATGCTAGGGGCAGCTAGAGATGGTGCAGTGGTTAGAACATTAGCCTCGAAATCAGGAGAACCTGAGTTCAAATCCAGCCTCAGACATTAGAGTTTCCCTGTCACTTAACCCTAATTCCCTTGCCAAAAATGAAAGAAAAAAGGGGACAATGTTAAAGAGTGTTCAAAGTACCAAACAATTTGCTCATTTCACATCCCAACAGAATTATATTTAAAATTCTGCAAGCATGCTTTAGAAATATATAAATCAGAGGTGCAGGACTTTTTTTTTTTTTGATGAAGAAGAGGAACTAGAGACCAAATTGCCAACATATGCTGGATTACAAAGAAAACAAGGGAAAAATATGTTACTCCTGCTTCATTGACTACATTACAGTATTTGACTGTGTGGATCACAATAAAATGTGTCAAGTCCTCAAAGAGGTAGGAGTATCAAATCATCTTACTTGTCTGTTGCAGATCAAGAAGCAACAGTTAGAATTGAATATGAAACAACTTATTACTTTAAGACTGGGAAAGGAATATGACAAGGCTGCATATTGTCACCTTATTTATTTAAATTATGTGCAGAATATATCATGTGAAGCACCAGGCTAGATGCATCAAAAGCTTGAATTAAGATTGCCTGAAGAAATTTCAACAACACCAGATATGCAGATGATGGCACTTTGAAGAAAGTCAAACAGAATTAAGAGTCTTGAAAAGGGTGAGAAAAGAGAGTGTAAAAGCTGACTTGAAGCTTAACATTAGAAGACCATGATCATGGCAATTGGTTCCACTATTTTGTGGAAAATAGAGGGAGAAGAATGGAAGAAGAGTCAGTAACTATAGTCATGAAGTTAAAAGGTGCTTGCTCCTTAGAATAGCAAAGAAGCCATGGCAAATCTGGGAGCATAGTAAAAAGTAGAGTTATTACCTTGGCAATAAAAGTCCATGTAGGCAAAATTATGGTTTATCTAATAGTAATGTCTGGCCATGAGAGTTTAACTACAATGAAAGCTGAGTTCCACAGAATTGATTCTTTCTAATTGTGGTGTTGGAGAAGATTTTTGTGAATCCTTTGGATAGCAAAGAAACCAAGGCAGTCAATATTTAAATAATATTCAATAGAAAGTTGAATATTATTACCCTAAAGAGAGCTAAGAAAAGAGAGCAGCATCATTTTGTTTTTGGCTTATTATCAAGTCTAAGAAGTCAGCTACTTTAGTGTATTCTTTTACCTCCTCTGATCTTTAACCTCCCTGGTTTCTATTTGTGGTATGTTTGGATGAATGAGTTTGCTTGCTATTTGAGTTATTGGTGTGTGTGTGTGTGCGTGTGTGTGTGTGTATGTATTTACATGTGCCAAACATATGGTTGGAAGGAGCTAAACTATGAGAAATAGTCTAACTACTTTGGAGTGATCAGAGAAAAAATGTTTTTGATTCTGAAATCCTAAAATGAGAGCCTTGTGCCCCTAGACCACAGATGTTTTATATGTGACAGATAGATATCTGATTTGATATCTGGAAAGTTCCATTCCACATTTCCAAAGTGAGACTATAATTTTCACCTTTGTGGAGAAACCTCCAATTCCTGGTACAAGGTTTATTGGCAATAAAAGAGGAGTTTTGAGATATCGCCAAATTCCTAGACCAAGCCTCCTAGAGGGAAGAGGAGGAGCTGTGAGATAACACTGATTTCCTAGATCAATTCCAGGACCAACTTTAATGTTCTATATGATTCCAAGTCTAAATGGTCAACAGATGGTACTATTGGTCATTCAGGCTTTTTAAATTTCTTAAAGATCAATTGTTTAGGTTACTTGATAACTGACAATTCCTCTGCTAAAATTCTACAGGGCGCCTAATAGAAAAATGGATTTGACCAAGGACAAATTGTCAGAATCTGCTACTATTGAAAAAATAAAGGAAAGAAGGAAGAAATAAAGGAAGAAAAGAAATAAGAATTTAATTAGTCCTTACTCTGTGTGGACACTGTGGTAAGTACTTTTCAAATATCATCTCATTTGAAACTCAGAACAATCCTGGAATTACATGCTATTATTATCCCCATTTTTATATATGAAGAAACCAAGAAAGACAGAATTTAAGTGACTTGCTTGGGGGTCATACAGCTAGTAAGTGTATGAAAGTCATGTCTTCCTGATTCAATGACTATTATGCCAATATTTAATTGTATGTCTATCATTTCAAGATCAGCTTACAAATGTTGGAGAGATTAATTACAACTCAGTTGAATACAAAATGTTGCATTTTTGGTCACAATAACTCCTGAAGAGCAAATACAAGAGTGTCAAAAGTTTTTGTCTATATCAAAGGAGAAAAGATGTACACAGATGAAATCATGCATCCTACAAACATAGTGGGAATAGGATTAATTTTCTTGTATTATATCAAACTTCTAAAGATAAAGGTTTTTTTTAAAAAACAATTTATATGAACATAAGGAACATGCATTTAGAAGGGTACTTGGGCTCATACTTATTGATCTGAATATCAGTGGCAATGTATTTATGATTGACCGTAGCTGTGTGGATCTTTAAATGATGGATAATTGTATAGGATACAATCAACTGTAATGAGATCCAAATAATTATGGATTATGTCCTACATCTTATAAGAGAAAAAATTTTGTGCAGAGAGTGATATGGCTCTGATTTTAGGGAGAACACCTATAACTTCAGATAGTAAGCAGGTGAATATTAGGTGGATGAGCATGATTACAGCTTATAGAGAAGAATCAAGGGTAACCAGTTGGAGCTAAAAACCAAACATATACCACATGGGTATTCATTAATGAGTCATACCATTCTCTTTTTTATGTTTTAAATTTTATTTTTAATTTATGGAATAATAATAATATAACAAAAAGATGATTATACATGAAATGCAAATTTATTATATATGACTTACTGTTACTTTTAAATATATAATAGAGCTATCTAATAAATTTCTTTCCTCCTTTTTTCCACCACCTTGCCCTAGAGATAGCTACCATTAGACACAAATATGTGTGTTTGTGTGTATGTATATGTGTACATGTAGAATCATTCTATACACACTTCTATTTATTAGTTCTTTTTCTAGATGCAAAGTGTCTTCCTTCATATACTTCTGTAGTTAATTTGGGTATTTATAATAGTCTAAGTGACTTATTCACTCAAAGTTGTTCTTAAAACAAAATTGATGTTACTCTTTACAATATTCTCTTGGTTCTGCTTGTTTTTCTCTTCATTATTTTATGTGTCTATCCATGTTTTTCTAAGATCATTGTTTCTTAAACTGCAGAAAGATGCCATCACAATGAAACACCACAACTTGTTTAGCTATTCTCCAATTGATGGGCTGTGATTTCTAGGTCTTTGCCAACACAAGGAGAACTACTATGAATATGTTAGAATATAGAGGTCCTTTTCCTTCTTCCCTAATCATCTTGGACATTGCTATGTTGAGTGTACAGGCAGTATATATATAAAACTTCTGAATATCTGAAGCCTTACAAGATTGGACATACATATGTATTTATATACATATAAACTTTGGGAACAAAAGCTAGTTTTATTACCTCACTTTCTATTCTGATACCTTCTGTTTTTTCTTTTCTTGTTATTGTTAGGATTTTCAATCCAATGTGAGTAATATTGATGACATTGGGCATCCTTGTTTCACACCTCAACATACTGGGAAAGCTTCTGGTTTATCTGCACTGCAAATAATGCTTCTTCTAGGTTAAGGATATATTGAATCTAGTAAGACTTGCATTTAAATCTTTTCCTTGACATATATTGTTTTTGTGACTTTGTGTAAGTCATTTAACCTTATAGTGCAATAGCCAACATCCTGACTATAAGTTGTAGAGAAGGTGCTAATTTGCACAGTATAAATTGTATATCTACTGTGCTCCATTAATTTAATAAATTTAAAAAAATTTTAAAAAAGAAAAAAGAAAAGCAGAAAAGGAATACAAAACAAAACAAAATGGAACATTGTCATGTTCCCAGCAGAACATTAAAGATGATTCAAAATATATAGCAATAAATTATCAGTTCAATGAACGATATATGATAATATAAGACAGTATATTTGAGTGTCTTTACTTTCTTGTAGGTTTTGTTCTCTGATGTGCACCTTTTTTACTTTATTCTTTCCTTCTTTTTCATCTCTCTTCCTCCCCAATTATACTAGAGTTAAGCAAGAATATATTTGTGTATACATATATGGATACACACTTATATATACAGACACACAGACACATACCTGCCCCTTATCCCCCCACAAATCTTCCCTATTACTGATAACTCTTTGCTTTAATTCTATTCCTTAACTTGCCTTGGTATTATTTAACCTCTCCCTACCCATCCTACGGGATCCCTCTCTTGCCTTCGTTTCTCACCCTTTGCTTACTCCTTTACCCATCCTTCTCCCCTTATTTCTTTATAGATTTTGGAAGGTGCTATTCCCTTCATGGTATAGATGTTGTGTTATCTATTTAACCCATTCCCAGTTTGAGTAGTTTTTCATAAATGCAAACCTCCCTTCCCCTCTATGCCTTTGTGTCTTCTTCTGCACCTCATTTGTATAACATAATTAGTATTTTTTTTTTACCTGAACTCTGCCCTAATCTTTCTTTTGAGCTACCCTACTCAATCTTAAATATGTAAAAACATAAACAATTTGTTCATGTTAAGTTCTTTGAAAATGATCTTTGATATTGCCTCTTTTATGTTAAATTTTCTATTGAGTTTGGGTTTGATTGATAGAAAGTTCTGAAAATCTGCAAGTTCATTGAATGGATGAATGAATTTTTTCTCATTCAATGTTATAATTTTATTGGATGTGAAATTTTTGGCCACAGATCTAGTGATTTTGATTGTCATTTATATAGATATAACTGTGGTCTTTTATTGTGGCTGCTGCTAAGTCCTGTGCCATTCTAATTGTAGTTCTGACGTATTTGAATTTTTTTTTTCTTGTTTCTTGTAGAATTTTCTCTTTGATCTGGGGGTTTCAAAAATTTGGCAGTGCTCCTATGTGTTTTCCATAAAGGATCTCCTTGAGGTGGTGATAGGTGGATTTTGTTGTTGTTTTTTGTTGTTATTTGTTTTTGCTTTTTTTTTTCTTTATTGTGTCAAGGTTCTTTTTATCACAATTTTCAGATAGTTCAATTATTCTTACATTTCTCTCTCTCCCTCTTTTTTGCTTTTTGCTAAGACATTTGGGGTTAAGTGACTTGCCCAAGGTCACACAGCTAAGAAGTGTTAAATGTCTGAGGTCAAATTTGAACTCAGGTCCTCCTGACTTCAGGGCTGGTGCTCCATCCACTGTATCACCTAGCTGCCCTTCATTTTTCTCTTCTCCATCTTTTCTCCAGATCTGTTATTTTTCTTATAATATGTTTCACATTCTGTTATATTTTTTCATTCTTTATAATCTGTTTTGTTATTTCTTAGTCTCTCATAGTTTCACTGACAACCCTTTGCCCAATAATTTTCTTTTTTTTCTTTTTAAAAATTATTATAGCTTTTTATTTACAAGATATATGCATGGGTAATTTTGCAGCATTGACAACTGCAAAACCTTTTGTTCCAATTTTTCCCATTCTTCCCCCCACCTCCTCTCCCAGATGGCAGGTTGACCAATACATGTTAAATATGTTAAAGTATATGTTAAATACAATATATGTAGATATGTCCATACAGTTACTTTGCTGTACAAAAAGAATCAGACTTTGAAATAGTGTATAATTAACCTGTGAAGGAAATAAAAAATGCATGTGGCAAAAATAGAGGTATTTGCCCAATAATTTTCAAGGAGTTTTTTCATTTTGTAATTACATATCTTCTTTTCTAATTGGTTAAATTTTTTCATAATCTTATTTTCCTTGAATAGTTTTTGTTTATTTATTTTCAGTTTTCCTTCAATGTCTCCCAGTTGATTTTTAAATTCTTTTTTGAGTTCTATAAATTCTCTCAACAGGGATAGAAGAAACTTTTACTTCAGTGTCCTCCTCTGAAGATGAACCCCAGTCTTCTCTATTCCCATGTTTGGGAATCTTTCTTCTAGGGTTGGGTTCTTTCTTCTTTGTCAATTCATTTTTTCAGTGAAACATATTAGAGTGAGCACCTCTAATTCTAGGTTTTGGGGGGATGGTGCCTCTGATCTAGAATCCCAAACCAAAAGTTTCTCTCTCCTGCAAGTGTCGACATCCAGCAGCATCCCTGTTCCCTGTTTTTGCATTTATTGGGAGTGCTGGTTCCTTCTTGCCCAAGATCACATCTCTGCAGCACAGTTGGGCCTGGCATTCTTAATCAACATTGGTTTCTTCAGTCTACCCAGATTCAGACCTCTAACCCCTCATACAGTCCAGGAAGTGAAAGTGCCTGTGATTTCTTCTGGGGTTCCAACCAAGCCCCAAGGCTCCTCAAAAAGTGTTTCTGAGGAGCTAGCCTGGAGGTATTTGCACTTCACATTGCTTAATCCAGTCTTTTCCGGTTCTTCTTGGGTTGCACCAGGAGGACTCCAGTTCTGCCCCAAATCTTCTTGATTTTTTACCAGTCTATGTTTGCCCTGAGGCTCATATTTGTTCTGATTGTGGGGAAAATATGAACATCTTAAAAATGACCAACCTACTCTGCCATCTTCTCAGAATCCTCTTTTTTTTCTATTTCTTATAAAGAATTCATCATACCAATGAAATTATAGGATCAGTCCCATATACTTAAAAATACAAATATATACATATAAACTTTGGGAGTATATAAAATAGCTAGTTTTATTATTATAAACACAAATATATGTATATGTACATGTGTATATAAGAATATATATATATATATATATATATATATATATACATACATAAATATATGTATAATGGATGTTATGGGATTTCCTCAGTTCAACTAACCTTGCATTTATTAACAGCTAATACATCCTAACTCTTGGATTTGGGTGTGGTATAGAATACCCTATTTTCATTTCTATTCAGCAAGCAAAGTAGTATTCTCTAAATAGTCAAGAAAAAATGGCACATCTTTCTGTTTGTATATGTGACAGGGAATCTCTTTGAATTAATAAAATTGTGTCTCCTTCCCCCAATGTGAATTATGTGGAGTGAATTGAAATGGCCTTATTTTCATTGATAAACTAGGTTTACATTTTCATTATCATTTTATGTCTTTTTTATTTGATATGGTTTTCTTCACTTTGCATTAGTTAATATAGTTTCCCATGTGTCTCTGAATTCTCATTATTTCTTACAATTCAACAATATTTCATTATTCCTTTCCTTTCCCCCCCTGCCCTACCCCCTGCAATTCCCCAGTCTCTTTGAAGTATGAGAAAATATACTTTACTTATTTTTGGTTTATCACTAGTTTGAATCTCTCTGATTGGTTGCTGAGCTGAAATTTCATGAATGCAATAAAAGGCCATACTTTAGGCCTCTTTTTCCTTTTAGTTGCTGTTTATAGAACTCTCTCTTCTATTTTCATTTCCTTTTCCCTCTCTTTCTACCCTATGTTTCATCTTTCCCCCCCTCTTTCTAGATATCTATACATTTATATCTATATTCAGTTGAGAGGCTAATATTCAAGATTTGTTAGATTATTTATTTATTTACATTTCCTCCAAATGTTTTTATTAGCACTTTAAAATTGCACTAAGATATTTGGAGCACTTTGTTATCATCCAACAAAGCTTGAAAATTAGCCTCCCAAATGATAGTACCAAATTATGATAATCTATTCTTTTCTAGTCATTTTATGAATCTTTATTACTTGATATTCTAATTCTTTTGTGTGAAAAAACTACCTCTTCCACTATTAACATTTGTACAGTAATTATATTTTTTAGTGATCCCTCATTTTGGGAAACCCTAACTTAAGAGTCCAAAGAAACTTTAAAGTAATATGCAATTTGCTTTTAGAAACTGAAGTGGGGGCAATGGATATGAAAATTTGGGAGTCTACTTCCCCTACTTAGAAGTCAAGCTTCCCTTAGCACCTGCCTACCCATTATGGTGCTAAATATTTACCACAATGTGTTTAGCCATCCCACAGAAAATGGTATCACACCTAGTTTGAGAACCATGCCCTTGATCTTTGTGATTAATAAATATCCTTGCATTAGGGAGGATAATTCCAACTCAGGTAGATTAGTTGCTATTTTTACTTTTGATCCTGAAGTTCTTTTCCATTAAGGTAGATACCTGAGATTTGCCTGTATTTGTAAAATTATAATATAAGAAACAAATCATCTGCCTAAAATTTACTTGGTTTTGCTCATGTATTTGGAAGGTGCAATGATAGTCTGATATCTTAAAATTAAAACCTCCATATCGTTCTAGTTGTAAAATGGAAACATCAATCACATTCATCTTGCTTCCTGCAAATATTTAAAATGTTTGCTTAATTTGGGTAATCATTTAACAAGGTATAATATTTTATGATATATGATTCCCAAGTTCACCATCATATGTAATATGTAATTTTAAAAGGAGCAATTTGGAAAATATACTGAATGCTGGGTGCATATGGAAATGCACATATATGTTCATGTAAAATGCTGGAAATAAAAAAAATGAATCTGATCAAAGAAGTATATAGATTTATATATGAATTTCTTACAACAGAGGGACATTTTTTATCAGGTATATTTCTTTTAATTTATGTTAGCATCCTTTAATAATGCATCACATTTATAAGATGTCTTTTATCCAATGAGTGCAAGGCACATTGAAACCATTTAATTTGTGCTTCTCTCTGGGAGATCCACACATTTAATATTTTAATAGGAAAAAGTATGTTATATTGTGAGCTAAATTATGAATAATTTACTTTGTTAGAGATGAAAAGCTTTACCACATTTTATAATTTTAAGGAAGCTTTTAAGCTTTTACAAGATTAAATGAAAACTTCTTAACTCTTTTGAGATTTTGAAGTAAACTTTAAACAAAATTGAATAAAAAGAAAACAAGAAAAAGTACACTGCAATCAGTTAGAGGCCAGTATTCTATTATTTCTTTTTAAAAGGATATGTCTTTTAAGTGTTTCAGATTTTAAGCACCAGAAGTTGGACCTTCTGGTGCATTAGCTTTAAGGAACATTTCCAATACTGATATATTCATTATATTGAAAAAACATTTAAATAATGTACTAGACAACTTGAAATCTTGAAATTATTATACAAATTGGGCTATAAAATATTAAGCAATAATCTTTTTTTTTTTTAAAAAAGTAAAGAAGAAATAATAGGAATTATTTGAAGTTTTTGAAGAAAAATGCTTTAGCTTTTCCCTTCTACCTTCTTCTAACTTAGCATCTTTCTTTTATGGACCTATCTTTCCCTCTGAAAAAAATACTTTGTGTATTTTTGAACAACATTTTAAAATGGATATCTCACTGTATACCTTATCACATTCCTGTCATGGATATCATGCTTTATCATTGGTCCTCCTGGGTCATGGCTGGTTATTTCATTGATCAAAGTTCTTAGGTTTTACAAAATTCTTTGCCTTTACAATGTTGTTATCACAGTAAAAATTGTTGTTCTGATTTGATTCACTTTATTCTTCATCAGTATTAAGTTACTCTGATTCTATAAATTTAAAAAATCTTGTAGTACAATAACATTCCATTATATTCATATACCATAATTTGTTTACACACTCTTATTTTATAATCCTTTATTATTACAAAATGACCTGCTATAAATATTATTGTATTAATGATTTTATTCAATCTTTTTTGGGGTATAGACTTTAGTAGTGTTGTTGGGTCAAAGGGTATGCATGGCTTAATGACTTTTGGAACACAGTTCTAACTTTATTTTAAATGACTGGATCAATTCATATCTCTAGCAATTGTTCATTTTTATAGTTATTTTTCTGTGGCCATTTTTTATAGTCTTTTTTCTTTGTCATCACTGCCAATCTGATGGGTTTGAGGTGAATGCTTAGAGTTATTTTAATTTGCATTTTCTAGTTATTAATAATTTGGAGTATTTTCTCATGATTGTTGAGAGTTTTGATTTCTTCCTTTGAAAACTACATTTATATCCTTTAACCTTCTATTTTGTTCTCATATATTTGAATAGGTTCTATATATATCTTACATATCAGACCTATTTCAGAGAAACCAAATCCAGAGATATTTTTGTTTGCTTAACTACTTCTACTCTAATATTACCTGTATTGATTTTGCTTATTCCAATCAATTTTATGTGATTGAAATTGTTCATTTTATTGTTCATCCTATCCCTTGTTTGATTAAAAATCATTTGCTTAACCATAGTTGTACAAAACTATCTCTTTTCCTGCTCTTCTACTTGATTTATGCAGTGATCTTTTATATTGAAACTATATTTTCATTTCAAGTTTATTGTAATATAAATTTTGTGAAATGTTGGGTTAAGATTAATACCTGCCAGACTGCTATGATGTTTCTAGGCAATTTTTGTTGAAGAATGAATCCTTATTCTCAGTAGTTGGTATCTTTGGATTTATCAAAGACTATTGATTACTTTTTTCCCCTGTATCATTTGTACTTTTCCCAAACACCTTTCTTTTTTTTTTAGAATCAGAAACAAATAGTTCTGATCATTACTGCTTTGCAATATAATTTGAGATCTGGTACTGTTAGAATGCTTTCCTTCCCCCTTAAAAAACCCCCCAAACAACTACCTTCACTATTTTTGTTTGTTTTTTGTTGTTGTTGTTGTTGTTGTTGTTTTTTAAATAACTTTTTATTGACAGAACCTATGCCAGGGTAGTTTTTTACAACATTATCCCTTGCACTCACTTCTGTTCCGATTTTTCCCCTCCCTCCTCCGCCCTCTCCCCAAAGATGGCAAGCAGTCCCTATACATTTAAATAGATTGCAGTGGATCTTGGATATAATATATGTGTGTAAGAACCAGCGTTTTCTTGTTGCTCAAGGAGATTGGATTTAGGAAAGGTATAAATAACCTGAGAAGAAGGAACAAAAATGCAAGCAGTTTACATTCATTTCTAGTATTCTTTCTTTGAGTGTAGCTGCTTCTGTCCATCCTGATCAATTGGAAACTCAGTTGGATCTTGTCTTTGTTGAAGAAATCCACTTCCATCAGAATACATCCTCATACAGTATCGCTGTTGGGTATATAATGATTTCCTGGTTCTGCTCATTTCGTTCAGCATCAGTTCATGCAAGTCTAGCCAATCCTCTCTGTATTGTCCTGTTGGTCATTTCTTACAGAACAATAATATTCCATAACATTCATATACCACAATTTACTCACCATTCTCCAATTGATGGGCATCCATTCATTTTCCAGCTTTGGCCACTACAAACAGGGCTACAAACATTTTGGCTTTAAGGTCCCTTTTCCCTTTTTTAGTATCTCTTTGGGATAAGCCCAGTAGAGACATGCTGGATCAAGGGTATGCACAGTTTGATAACTTTTTGGGCATAGTTCAAATTGCTCTAGAATGGCTGGATGTATTCACAATTCAACAACAATGTATCAGTGTCCCAGTTTTCCCACCCTCCAACATTCTGCATTATCTTTCCCTGTCATTCTGGCCAATCTGACAGATGTATGGTGGTATCTCAGAGTTGTCTTAATTTGCATTTTCTCTGATCAATAGTGATTTGGAACCTCTTTCATATGAGTAGTAATAGTTTTAATTTCATCATCTGAAAATTGTCTGTTCATATCCTTTGACCATTTATCAATTGGAGAATGGCTGATTTCTTATAAATTAAGTCAATTCTCTATATATTTTGGAAATGAGTCCTTTATCAGAACCTTTGACTGTAAAAATGTTTTCCCAGTTTATTGCCTGCATTAGTTTTGTTTGTACAAAAACTTTTAAATTTGATATAGTCAAAATTTTCAATTTTGTAGTCAATAGTGATCTCTAGTTCTTCTTTGGTCATAAATTCCTTCCTTTTCCACAGGTCTGAGGGTAAACTATCCTATTCTTCAATTTATTTATGATCTCATTCTTTATGCCTAGATCCATGAATTTTGACCTTATCTTGGTGTGCGATTGTTAATGTGGGTCAATGCCTAATTTCCCATACTAATTTCCAATTTTCCCAGCAATTTTGTCAAATAATGCATTCTTATCCCAAAAACTGGGGTCTTTGGGTTTGTCAAACACTAGATAATTAAGGTTATTGGCTGTTTTGTCCTTTAACCTAACCTATTCCATTGATCAACTAGTCTATTTCTTAGCCAATACCAAATAGTTTTAGTAACCGCTCTATAATATAATTTTAGATCTGTCAGCTAGGCCACCTTCATTTGATTTTTTTCATTAATTCCTTGAAATTCTTGACCTTTTGTTTTCCATATGAACTTTGGTTTTATTTTTTCTAGGTCATCAAAATAGTTTTTGGAAGTCTGATTGGTATAGCCTAAATAAATAGATTAGTTTATAGTATTGTCATCTTTATTATATTTGTACAATCAAAGCATTTAATATTTTTCAGTTAGTTAGTTCAGACTTAATTTGTGTGGAAGTGTTTGTAGTTTTTTCATAAAGTTTCGATTTTCCCTTGGCGGATGGATTCCTAAATATTTTATACTATCAGTAGTTACTTTAAATGGGATTTCTCTTTGTAACTCTGACTGTTGGATGTTGTTAGTGATATATAAGAATGCTGATGACTTATGTGGGTTTATTTTATAACCAGCAACTTTGCTAAAGTTGTGGATTATTTCTAATAACTTTTTACTAAGTATAGCATCATATCATCAGCAAAGAGTGATAATTTGGTTTCCTCATTGCCTATATCTTTCTCAGCTCTTATTGCCATAGCTAGCATTTCTAATACAATATTAAATAGTAATGGTGATAGTGGGCAACCTTGTTTGGGAATGGTTGCAGTTTGTCCCCATTACATATGATGCTTACTGCTGGTTTTAAATAGATGCTGCTGATTATTTTAAGGAAAAGTCCATTTATTCCTATATTCTCAAGTGTTTTTTAATAGGAATGGATGTTGGATTTATCAAATGCTTTTTCTGCATCTATTGAGATGATCATATGGTTTTTGTTAGTTTGGTTATTAATATGGCCAATTATGCTGAGAGTTTTCCTAATATTGAACCAGCCCTGCATTCCTGGTATAAATCCTACTTGATCATGATGAATTATCCTGGGGATGATTTTCTGTAGTCTTTTTGCTAATATTTTATTTAAGATTTTAGCATCAATATTCATTATGGAGATTGGTCTATAGTTTTCTTTCTCTGTTTTCAACCTATCTGGTTTAGGTATCAGTACCATGTCTGTGTCATAGAAGGAATTTGGTAGGACTCCTTCATTCCCTATTTTATCAAATAATTTTATAGCATTGGGAATTGTTCTTTTGTTTGGTAGATTCAGATGTAAATCCATCTGGTCCAGATTTTTCTTAGGGAGTTGTTTATTGTTTGTTCTATTTCTTTTTCTGAAATGGGACTATTCAAACAATTTACTTCCTCTTCTGTTAGTCTGGAGATCTATATTTTTGGAGGTAGTCATCCATTTCACTTAGGTTAATCAAATTTATTGCTAAGTTGAACAAAATAACTCTTATCATTTCTCAATTTCCTCTTCATTGGTGGAAGTTCTCCCTTTTCATTTTAAGACTACTAATTTCATTTTCCTCCCTCCTTTTTCTAATCAGATTTACCAAAGGTTTATCAATTTTATTGGTTTTTCATAAAACCAACTCTTGGATTTTATTTATTAGCTCAATAGTTTTTTTAGTTTCAATATTATAATTTCTCCTTTTAATTTTAGAATTTCAAGTTTAGTCATTGATTGGGGGTTTAATTTGGTCTTTTCTAAGCTTTTTAAGTTTAAGCCAATTCATTGACCTTCTCTTTTCTATTTTGTTCAAATAAGCCTCTAAGGATATAAAGTTTCCCCCTTATTACCGCTTTGGCTCATCCACAAATTTTGGTTATGATGTCTCACCGTTGTCATTATCTTGAGTGAAGTTATTAATTGTGTCTATAATTTTATTTCACCCAATCATTAAGATGAGATTATTTAGTTTCCAATTACTTTTTGATTTATTTACTAACTTTTTTTGAATGTAGTTTTATTGATTGGATCTGAAAGAAAGCATTTACTATTTCTGCCTTCCTGCATTTAATTTTGAGGTCTTTATGTCCTAATATTGGTCAATTTTGTGTAGGTTCCAAGGCTGCTGAGAAGAAAGTATACTCCTTTCTATCACCATTCAGTTTTCTCCAGAGATCTATCATACCTAGTCTTTCTAATATTCTATTTACTTCTTTAATTTCTTTCTTATTTGTTTTGTATTTGATTTATCTAAATCTGAGAGTGCAAGATTGAGGTCTCCCACAATTATAGTTTACTGTCTATTTCTTCTCGTAACTCTCTTAACTTCTCCTTTAGGAAGTCAGATGCTATACCACTTGGTTTATATGTTTAATACTGATATTGCTTCATTGTCTATAGTACCTTTTAGCAAGATATGTTTCCTTTATCTTTTAATTAGTCAATTTTGCTTTATTGATCTGAGATAAGGATGGCTACTTTTTGACTCACCAACATAATAGATTCTGCTCCAGCCTTTTCCTTTACTCTGTATGTATCTCCCTTTTTAAATGTGTTTCTTGTAAACAACATATTATAGGGTTCTGACTTTTGATCCAGTCTGCTATCCCCTCCCTCTTTTATGGGGAGTTCATCCCATTCCATTTACGGTTAAGATTACTAATTCTGTATTTCC
This sequence comes from Sarcophilus harrisii, assembly GCF_902635505.1. Classification (NCBI taxonomy): domain Eukaryota; kingdom Metazoa; phylum Chordata; class Mammalia; order Dasyuromorphia; family Dasyuridae; genus Sarcophilus; species Sarcophilus harrisii. Next base: position 204,425,424 of record NC_045426.1, read on the forward strand.
TGCCATCCCTAATATCCCAGATTATGCTTTTCTTTTCTTGCCCTCCTTCCCACTTCCTAGTATTAAACTTATTGGTCCCACTTCGTCACGGCCTCCTCTTTAGTATCCCTCCTCCTCCTTTGAATCCTTTCCTTTCTTGTCTCTTCCCTTTCTCTTTTTCCTTTTCACTTTTCCTCTCCCACTTTTTAATGAGGGGAGAAGATTCTCTATAAAACAAATGTGAATTATTTCCTTTTTGAGCCAACTCTAATGAGTAAGATTCCAATGTTCCTCCCTCTCTAAGTTCCCTCAGGATATGATAGGTTTCCTTTGCCTCATCGGCGCTGAAGTTTCCCTTTTTTATCTCCCTTTCCCCTTTTTGACACTATCCCTTTCCATTTTACCCTTTATGCTATAATTCAGTAAAATCAAATTATACATTGATTTTTTATATATATCCACAACAAAATACAGTTCTCAAGAGTTCCTTTTACCTTTTTCTACTTGTCTTGGAATTCCTGTTGTTGGAGATCAAAATTTTTTGTTTAAGTCTGGTTTTCTTTAAAACAGATGGAATTATTCCGTTTCATTAAATGTCCATCTTCTTCCATGGAAAAAATGCTCAGCTTAGCTGGGTAGTTTATTCTTGGCTGCATTCAAGTTCTTTTGCCTTTTTGAATATCAAATTCAGGCCCTTCAATCCTTTAATGTTGAGGCAGCCAGATCTTGTGTGACCCTTATTGTTGGCACCTTGGTATTTTGAACTGTTTTTTCCTGGATGCTTGAAATTTTTCTTTAATCTGAAAATTCAAGTTTGGACAATATTCCTCGGGTCTTTATTTTGGGTCTTTTTCAGAAGGTGTTATGGATTCTTACCACGTCTATTTTACCTTCCGGTTCTATTACTTCTGGGCAGTTCTCTTTAATAATTTCCTGTAAAATAGTATCTAGGCTCTTTTTTCATCATATTTTTCAGGTAGTCCATGATCCTTAGGTTTTCTCTCCTTGATCTATTTTCCAGGTTCGTTGTTTTTTCAAGTAAATATTTGACATTTTTTTCCAATCTTTCATTTTTTTGGTTTTGATTGACTGATTCTTCCTGTCTCAATGAGTCAGTCATTTCTATTTGTTCAGTTCTGATTTTTAGCATGTTATTTTCTTCATTAACTTTTTACTTCTTTTGTATATGTCCGATTGAGTTTTAGTGCGTCATTTTGCTCTATGGAATTTTTTTCCATTTCACTAATTTTTTTTAGTGAGTTATTTTCTTTCTCAATTCACAAATTCTGTTTCCTGCACTCTTGGGTTTTACCTTTTCCAGTTCACATTTCAGGGAGTTGTTTTCTTTTTCCACTTTGTCAAATTTTTCTTTTAGTGAGTTATATGTCTTTTCTATACTCTCTTGCATAGCTTCTCTTTCCTTTCCCATTTTTCCTAGTTCTCTTTTTAAGGTTTTTAATAGTCTCTTCTAGGAAGCCTTTGTATTAGGGACCAACTATTGTCTTGGAGACTGTCTGCTATTACTCTTCAGGGGTTAAAAGCTGTTCTCTTTCTGAGTAGAAACTATCAATTGTCCTTTTGATTTTCTTACTCATTTTTTAAACCTATAGGTCTGCCTTCGGCCGGGGGTTACCAGCTTCCTCTGCAGGCAGTGGGAGATGTATGGACAGGTGGCTGTCCTGCTGCCGGCTTCAAAAGCAGCAAGGTACTGGAATGCTCTGGGAAAGAGTTCCCCCCTGGAAGTAACTCGGCCTGCAGGGCAGAGCTGGGGGAAAGTGCCCTGCAAGAACCCCTGCTGTGTGAGATAAGACTGCCCCTGGGGCTAGACACTAACAGTGAGGTTTCACTATCCCAAGCCAAATCCTGCCCTGGGGCTGTGGGTATTAGCAGTTGAGCAGTGAATGGATTTTCAGGGACCAAGTGTCTCTGCTCGGGAAGCACAATCCTGTTGGGGAAGTTCTATGCCCCAGGCTGGCCCCCACTGTGTGATTAGAAGCTGCCCAGGCTGTCCCCCTGCCGTGTGGGTTTGTAACTGCCCCACAAAGCCCCGAACTGCAGGATGTGGCTGCAGGGCTGTGTTTCAGTCTCCTGAGTCACTTCTGGGTTTGAGTAGCTTCAGCCAGTGTTAGGTTCTGAGTTTTTTAGAGTACCCTCTGTTCGGCTTTAATTTCTCTGCAGTTTACTGCTTTGTAATCAAGGCAGAGCAGTTGCCCATGCAAGTGGTCTCTTACTTCTCTAGCCACAGAGATCCCCCTTCCCCTCCCCATCCCTGGTCTGCTCAGGACTCTAGCCTCTCCCTGCCTGCGCTGGTCTGTTTCTGGCCCTCAGAACAACCTTTCTGCGATCTTCCAGATTGACTTCAGGTAGTTGATGCTTCTGATCTTCATGAATTTAAGCAGTGAAGAGCTGTTTCTGAGGCTGGATAATAGTTGGTTTTGAGGGGAATGAGAGGAGCTTAGAAAGTCATGTGTGTCTTCTCCGCCATCTTGGCTCCGCCTTCCACTATTTTTGTTTAGTTCTATCTGACTCTTTATGACCCCATTTGGGGTTTTCTTGGGAAGATATCAGAGAGGCTTGCCATCTCCTTCTCCAGCTCATTTAATAGTTGAGGAAACTGAGACAGATAAGGTTAAGTAACTTGCCCAACGTCACACAGCTAATGTCTGAGGCTGAATTTGAATTCAAATTTATCCTGATTCCAAGCCTGGTGCTTTATTTATTATCCAAGGTGTGCCACCTATCTGCCCTTAATCATTTTACCTACAGTGCTTTTAAAATTTAAATTAACATTTTAAAAGATCTTTTCTTTGCTTATCTCTTTTAATCATGTATACTTTTACTATTCTCTTGGCTGAGATCAAAATTGCTACCTTTGGGCTTTTTTTATTATTCACTTGAAGCTTTATAATAAGAGCTTCAATACCTTATTTAGATTCGATGAATCTTTCTATCTCAAGCTTGTTTCTTATGTACATAGTGCATCTAAAGTCTAGTGGTTCTTATTGCCAAATCACAAGAATTAGCAAGTTGGGTGCCCAAAGAATGGTTAACATTTTCCCTTTATGGTTTTAGGGCTATACCTGAAAGACTGTAATATCTTTAAATGTTGGTATGATTTGCTCAAGCTCCCCTTCTGATGGGTTCTCTCCAAAATCAGTGATTACGTCCAATAGAATTTAATTAGTTAATTAACATCAATTATCTTTTTACAAAGGGATATTTATTGAAAAAATATAAGGAAAACCAAAGTACAAAATGTCCTTCAGGCTGGGGCACATTCTTATCTCTATCATCTAATCTCTTGGGAAAAAAGGATCAGACATTATGCATTTTCCATGAAACATTTGCCCCCATCATCTTCACTTCTTTATATGGCATAGTTACTACCCAAAACTATTCCTAAGCTTGCACTACCTCTTATGGATCCACTGCTGGCCTTGGCCAGGGAATCCTGGCAAAATCAGTTCACTCTTACTTTTACAACTCAATTCATCTGAATCCTCTTTTATCCAAGAACAGTGAAGAATAAATGGATGAATACTCTAGTGTAGAAAGGAGAAAGAACTTGATCTGAAAATGGTGAGTGTATGAAGAAGATACAGATACAGATATGGAGGAAAGGGTTGAGTTAGAGGAATTAGATACATGTCATTCTTATCTTAAACAGGTAAAGGAAGGTTGAAATTGCTAGTATACACAAACATACCCAAGCAACTTTGTACAAAGCCTTATCAGATTAAAAAATAAAACAAGTATTGGTCATATGCCTTCACTTTCATTACTTTTTAATTTGTAAAGACGTATAATCCATGAATGGATTTACTCATTATAGAACAAACTCAGTATAAAATGGCAAAATAATTTAGAAAACAAAAGCCACAATGCTATTTGTAACATGGAAGACTTGATACATAAGGCTCCAATTCTGGGAACATAAAAAATATAGGAAGTTTCTGAGAAACTTCTAGGAATGTGTGATGATGTTAGTGGAAGGAACTATATTTTACTTCAGAGGTAGTGCATGCATTCTGTAATTGGCTTTTTTTTTTATGTTGCATAGGGAAAAATGTCTTTTAATTGACTACTGAAATGTTCATACGCAAGGCACTCACTGACCAATTTAATCAATTTTACCTGTGGACGAGCAAGGGAAAGTCTACTGAGGACTTACTGATGGACAATGAGGAGTAAGGGCCTCTTCATCTGGGGCTAATGTCACACGAGTAATAAAATCCCTATTGTTGTTTCTATGCCTTTCGTGTCTATTCATATGTTCTTTTTGTTTTATTTTCCTCCAATTACATGTAATATGCCAACATTTGTTTTTAAAACTTTGAGTTCCAAGTCCTTTCTCTTTCTCCCTTCCTATACCCCTCATCGAGAAGGCAAGCAGAGTAATATAGGGTTTACATATTTAGTCATGCAAAACATATATTAGTCATGTTGTGAAAAAAATAGACGGAAAAAAAAACACCTCAGTCTGTATTCAGATACCTTCAGTTCTTTGCCAGAGGATGGATGACATTTTTTTTTTATCATAAGTCATTCAGAGTTGTTTTGGATCATTGTAATGTAAGAATAGCTAAGTCATTCATAGTTGATTATCTTATATTGTTGTTACTTTGTACACAGCACATTTCACTTTGTATCAGTTCATGTACATCTTCCCATGATTTTCTGAGAGCATCCTATTCATTATTTCTTAAATCAAAATAGTATTCCATCATAATCACATGGCACAATTTGTTTAGCCATTCTCCAGTCAATGGGCATACCCCCAATTTTCAACTCCCTTTCACCAGAAGATAGTTGATATGAATATCTCTATACAGATAGGTTCTTTGCCCCATTCCCCCTTCTTTTTTTTTTTTTTTTTTTCCTTTTTGGATATAGACCTAGCGGTGATACTTCCAGGTCAATGTTCTATACAATTGTTGTAAACATTGTTCTATAGTAGTACTATAGCTATAAGCTCTGGTACATAGTGCTCATCCTCAATTACATTCAAAACTACAATCTGCATCTGAATATGGACAAAGCAGCAAGACCATGGCCAACAAACAGACTCTTGTAATTGGCTTCTGATCAGTTGTTCAATCTCCTTACTGTCTATAGGCTGAGAACTTCAGCCTGCTTTTGGTTTTCAGGGGCCCAGTCTATGCTGAAACAGCTTGTGCTGGACTGTGTTCCAGTCTCATCCAAGTGCAACACACCTTTCCAGCAGGTCTTCTAAGTTGTCTTCTGGATGGAAAATTATTTTACTTCTTCCTTATGTGGGTTCTACCAATCCAGAATGTTTTTTCATGATATTATTTAAAGGTTTTCAGAAGGGTTTTGGGGAGAACTCAAATGAGTCATTGACTTTTCTCTGCCATCTTGGTTTTGATTCCTGGGGAGCTTACACTCTATTGTGTTTTGTGTCTATTATTTTCTGAATTTTGTCCCAGTTGCTAATGATGAACTAGAAATAGATACAGATGTAAAGTTGAGTAGAGAACCCAACCTTTAATATAGGTGTTGGAAATTTTTCTGTACTCTTATGACTGTAACTAAATTTTGAATTTGTCATCCAAAATAAATTACCTAAAGCCAAAGAGAAAGAAATTGAGTGGAGTTAGGTAATAGTATATCGTCCATTAAAATTAAAATGATCTAATTATAATAAAAAGATATTATATGAAGATGTACAACTTCTTTATCTTGTTTCCTGAAGTTTTTTTTTTTTTTTTTCTCTCTCTCTCAAATGGAGAAAACCCGTTTTAAGTGTTTTGGTACAGATATAAATCAGTAAAGGAGGAATATTTAGCTAAAAATAAGCCAATGTTTTCCTCTTATGTTTTGTTTTTCTAGCTTAGCTGTCAACTGGAAAGGGGGTTCTCTGAAGTCTTTTATATTGATTTGTGGTTTTGAATCTATATGACAGTGACTTTGTTATAGGGCATGTTGACTGTTTCCCTTTATTGTTCTACTTTTTTAGTAATCTGCTTTCTTGTCGCTAACAATATAATTTATTTTTAATAGGAACATTACTTAAAACATGTTATATTAGAGAGAGTGATTTGTTTTGAGGGTGCTAACCTAATTTTTTAAATTACAAATTTAATTTTAATATCTGAATGATGTTGAGATTGTATTTCTTGAGAAGCATTCATCTTTAATAGTTTAAATGTGAACCCTTTACCCTTATACTACATTGGTGAAGTAAAACAATTAATTTTTTTAGTGCTTTTCTTTTCAAGACATCTTATGAAATCATGAAAGAATTCAGCAATTTACATAGGGAAGTTTGACTGCCTTTTGCTTGGATTATGACATATGGCCATAATTTTAGCTTTTCTTCCAAGACTTGGTTATTTATCTACATATCTGATTTTGAAAAGTATGAATTAGTGTATGAAAGATGGAAAAGGAAAATATACTTTTATTTTTTGTATTCATTTCAATTTGGTATGTCATCTTCCTTAGGAATGTATGTTATAGAGTCCTTATAACAAAATGGTATTCTTGTCCCACTCGAGCTCTTTAAGCCAATATAATTTTTGATCATGTTTTCTGTTTATAACTTTGTTATATGGACTTTTTTTGGTATATACAATTTTTATAAAATTAGTAAATGTCATTTGGAGGTACATAAAAAAGAAAGAAGTCTTCCTTTTGGACTCTTCCTTTACCCTTACCACTGCTTAACACATATTCATTCACATATCATATTTATTTAGGTGAATAGTATATTAATTTTGTATATAGTGAAGTGTCATGGAGCCCACTATAATGAGTTGGATTTTATTCCTGGTGTTTGCATTCTAAAAACTGTGGACTCTTGTAGTCTTGGATATAATAAGTTCTATTCATGCTAATGACAGCTCTTCAATCATAAATTTACTATACTATCAAGAACACAAAACAGAAATTATAAAAAAAATTTGAAAAGATGTACCATTTCTCAGTCTTTAGACCTTAAACAGTTTACATTCATTATTTAACAATGTGCTCTCATTAAGAGCTTGTGTTGAGGAGAAAACTAATTCTCAGATTTCAATATTAGCATAGTAGCCACTTAAATGGTTTGATTAGGGATGCTGAATCTCAGAGTTTTGTAATTCATGAGATCATAGAATTAGATCTTAAAAATATCACATTAACTATCAATCCCAACTCCTTCATTTCACAGATAAGGAAACTAAGGCACAAAGAGGTGCCCTGGTTTTTATTTTGATATTCTGGCAGATTTGGTGATTTCAGGTGAAAGATAATCTTCTGCTAATGATGGTCATAGCCTTCTGTGCCTTGTCATTTAAGGCAATTCTTATCTACAATTTGCCACAAATTTTCCATGAAAGATTGGATCAATCCGACAAGAGTGCTTTCTTATTATTTTATTCTCTCAGTAGTATCAGTTTACTTTGTGGATTATTTATCTTCTGTCTTTTTTTTTTCTTCACATTACTTTCTTTCCTTCAAATATATAAATAGGCTCGTTGTTTTATGAAAATTTTCAAAAGCATCAATATAAGTTACATGCTACAGCCTGCAACTTTCCATTGCTGTTGAGTTATTTATAACCTTAGTTATTATGAGATAATAGTGTTCAATGATTATTTAGCAATATATTATCACCAGGTGAATACTGACTAGGTTTAGAGGTTTTTGTAGCTCTGAGAAATTTGGGATCATTTTGAGTATGACACAGCTTCCTAAATGTCATCCAACCTGAAAAACTCTATATCTAATTCCATGTTATAATCTTGAAAACTGAACCCTGAGTTCTTTTAATGTAAATATAGATTTATTCCATGTTATTAAGACCCAGCTTTTCTATCTTACTTTATCTTCTTGAGCAACTTTCATCATATTACACGTTGTATATGAGGATGATAGAATTTGTTACTGATTTCGTTATTGTTATCAAGAAGAGGTCATTTTATAAAACATCTTACAATATGTTCCAATTCCTGTTCCAGTTCTTGTTTGTTGTTCTTGGGTTCATGTGTATATGTTTTATGGATAATATTGTTTATATAGCAAGGTTTTTTTTTTTTTTTTTTTCCATGAACAGCTCTTGGTTGACCTGTAAGTTAAAGATATTCATGGTTTTCTATAAACCTCCTGTCTTATATTTCACAGATTTACTTGTCATTTAAATTGCCTTTGGCTATCAAGTCTTTCTGCAAATATTTGTTGGTTGAGGTGGTTTCTGGGTTCTTTCTGCCTTCTCATCATGGCAATCATTTTGCATCAGTTTAATTTTTTTCTAGAAAATGCTGACAATAAGTACATTTACTTCTTAACAATTTTCTATTTTTCATGGTTAAAATCATAGAATCTCAAAGCCATATAAGTCAAAAGAAATTTTATCCATAGAATTTTATTTTCCTTTTGAGCTGGAAATGTCATTCTTAGTAGTCAATTCCTCACTTTTGGAAGGACTATTCCCTGTGTTTGAAATGCATACCCACTTTCCCTTTACCTTTTAGAATCTCTAGTCTTATTCAAGACAGAGCTCATGTGCTAGCATCCTTTGTGATGCCTTTTCTGATCCCTCCAGTGGTAATATTTTACCCTTATAATTGTGTTGCACTGCTTTGTATATATAATTTCATTTATTTTTTACTTATTTGCTTTTCTTGTATCTACCCTTCCTAACCTCTAAAAGCTCTTGAGGACAGTGATTAAATTTTTTAATGTTCTTTCCCTAGCACTTTATATAGTACCTTGCATATAATATATAATTAACATAATGAAAGCTAATGTATAATTGAATATATTCTAAGCCATGATTACATTAGTTCTCTTGTATTCTTCAGAAATCTGATAAATAATGTGATCAAACACAACATTGATGAATTATACTTTTTGCCAGAAAGATGGTGATTTGGAATTACATAATAAGGCAAATATTTTCATACATTGACAAGATGTTGATTTTTTTTTTGGTAGACTATTATTATTTATTAGAAGATAGAAGTACTATTGGAGAAGGAGAAGAAGTCATTGGAAATAATAGTAAGATTGAAAAAAAAATACCCAAACTTCTTAATTTAAAATTTTGCTTCATTAATTTTGTGAAAAAAAAATTAGGAGTATAATTTAAATTACATGTTGCATTTTTAGAGACATTTTTATCTATTAGTTAAGAATTTCCCTCTCTAACATTAATTTTGCAAGTTACTTGCTTTCATTTTCTTCTAATTTTGTATGAAGTAACATTTTATATTTAGCTCCTCTAATAATTTCTTTAACTGTTAAATCTAAAGGTAATTCTTCCATTCTCTTTCTTTTTAATATTTCTGTATTTCTGATGGATATGATTTTTAAATTTTGGATATTTTCTCCTCCCTTAGCTTCAGTAAACCTGCTATCTTTTTGTATTTCTACTGTTTGACTGTTGTTTTTAAAATTTCCTTTGCTGCTTTAACAGTAATTTCCTGTTCCTTAAGCATATTGTACCCTAAAATCTCTGCTTAGATGTTTCTTTTCATTGTATTTTATTTTTCTTTGTAATCTTAAATTGTGTGCAGTCAATTGTTGGTTCAAAATTGATGACACCCAAATTTGACTTCCATATCAGGCAAAATATGTATGACAAATTAAAAAAGTGTTCTGGAAAATAGATTGAGTGATAATTTTAGAACCATTGGATGTCCCTGTAAGACATAACCAAGCACAGCATCTAGAGGAGATATTTTAAGAACTTAATAAAGAGAACTATCCAAACTAAATGGCAAAATGAAAAAAAAAAAAAGAATTCTGGAAGAATCAACCAGTTATCTCCTGAAAGATATCCCAAGTTTCTTTTTAGGAGTGTCTAGACTAAATAAAGAGCTACCTGTCCAAAAATACTATTAAATTAAAAAAAAATTAAAGTCCCAGGGAACCAAGGAATCCTTGTCAGGAGCACCCAAAATGCAAGTACATCAAAGGAGAGAAAAATTTAAGAATATTATATTTCAAAACAACAACAACAAGAAAAAAGCCTTACAATCAAGAGTTATTTACCTAGAAAAACTGAGTATAATTTCCTCCCTCTAGGGAGAAAAATTGAACTTTACTAGAGGAGAGAATGATGTAAAAAATTGAACAAGATAAAATATTTTAATGCAAACACAAATGATAAGATAGGGAAACCTAGAAATATAAATGTTTCTGTTCAGTTGAAAGAAACAGACACCGATCAAGTTCTTGCCTTCTAATTGGGGGGAAAAGGAAATCCCACAGCCTTTAAGTCTTTTGGAAAATAAGGATAAAAATAAGGCATAAGGATAATTGTATTTCATTTTGTTGGTTATAGGAGAAAAAAGAAAAGGGAAGAGAAAAAGGAATATAATAGGATAAAAATAAGAAAGGAGAGAGAGAAATTAACTATTTCTCATAATTGGGGTTTATAAGAAGAAAAGTATATAAAAGTGAAGGGTAGGGATATTATAAATCTTTTATATGATGTGATCAAAAGAGGACTGAACATATGCATTGGTATAGGAATACATTCAAATTCAATATCAATTGAACTGAAATTCATTATGGAAACAGGCAGAGATAGCCACAAGTGACATCACTAATTCTCATGAGGCCATATTAGCAAATGCCTTTCCTAAAAGCTATGGCTACCTATTACCTACTGGTTTTCAGTAGCAAATCCTTTGACAAAGACTTGCAGGATATGTCTTAGAATTTGATGTGTACTTGTCATCCATCTGGAGACCCAGTCTGCAAAATTGTGATTGAGAAGTGGGGAAGATAGCCTAAGAAAACATATTATAAATCTTTTATTTCTTTATTTGTCTCTCTCTTAGGGAGAAAAGAGTCTATATTAGAGACTTTAGTCAACTAAGGATTCATCTTTGTAGGTAGGTGTGAGTTAGACTTCCCATTCTATGGTGAACCACATTTGAGATAAATTAATTTGTCTAGAATGTGTGTGTATGTGTGGGTGTGTGCATAATATATCTATATCTATATCTATCTATCTATCTATATTTTATGCATATTTATTTCCCTGGTAGTAGCAGAATTGTGTGGCTAGCCCTTTTCTTTCCACCCCATAGTTTTGTCTATTTTTACACTTCTGATAAGTCCTCTCATCTAGGCTAACTGTAGAACTTTCTCCTGGCATTGGTTAATGCTATGATTAGCCATCCTGAGGATAGCTGGGGAGCATGCATGGAATCTACTCTTTTTTTTTTCCTTGAGTTTTCCAGAAATGCTTTGAGGAGGAATGCATGTGTTCAAGGAGGAGAATAAGACTTTTGACAAAAAGGAAAATTAACAAACAAGAAGAGCATATTCTAAATATGTTCACAATCCAATATAAGCCTTAGTAATTTGATTTGTAGGAAATGGAGAACTGAACATTATACACAGAGTGCTTCTCAATAATTCATAATAATTACTTTAACGGAGAAATCCATCACTTAGCTGTAGGCACACAAATTACCCTCACCCCTTAGGATGAAGAATGCATTCCTGTTTTAAATAGATGTTCACACCCTCCAAATCTAGAGTTACCCAATTATTTGTGTATCTTTAATTAAGAGGAATCTTTTCCTCCTTGTCCTATTGAAAGGATTAAAGAAGTACAGTTATACTTCTGAGTAGAATGAACAATGGTCAATTTTCCACAAGCAGTTCAGATGTATCTTTTGGGCAATTTGACCTGTAGTATTATGTTTGGGGCAATTCCAGTATCCTAATATTGGCTTTTATTTATTTATTTTCCCAGATAAGAATATTTTCTTCAATTGGGACAAGCAGTATCACTAGCACTTTCAGTGATATGCCCAGCAAAATGAAATATGAGAGGAGACCATTATTTCTCCTGGTATGCAGCCAGCAAAGAGGAGGTGTATAGAAAATAGGGCTGGGGCATGAGATAGGAAATGGTGAAGTAGAAACAAGTGCAAGTGGAATAGAAGGAATGATATTGATAAGAAAATGGAGAAACCAGGGCCTTTTTTGTGATGAAACTCAAGTCTTAGAATTATTTAAGCATCATCATTATTTCAAACAAATTTTATTTTTAGAATATTGTGCTGTCTGCTTTTTTTTCGGAGTATAAGAGAAGAGGGCAAAAGGTTCAAGTATTCTACAAGAAAATATTGCTGAAAATCTGTTGAATATTTATTCTTTTTCTTTTAAACTTATTTCCCCTATCAAATTATACCCCCTTTCCCTTCACTTTCCCTCTTTGCAGCTGTTGCTTAAAATACTGATCATAATCTCTTTTAATTATTCTTTTTTTCCTACTTTTTAATTTGCACATTATTGCTACATTTAGTCAGATTATTCAATATGGAACCACTATTCTGTCTTCGTTAGCAAAGTAAGTCTATTCTTTGGCTTTTGAGCCACTGGTCTTCACTTAGAATCCTGTTTTCTTTTACTTGTAGTGAATCCAATACCATGTGTTTTTGTTTTGGAAGCAGCTGCAATAGTAAAACTAAGATCTAAATTGCTGGACAAAGCCCACATTGTGCACGTCCTCAACTTGTTTGTTGTTCACTTCAGAAAGGCCTTGGGCTGCCAACTTGTCATGCTAGTATTACCCACATGCTTGCTTAGGTTTTGCTTATGAGGCATAGGTTTGTTGGTAGCCACTTTTTTTTTTTTTATTGGTTGGCTTACAGCTGTCTGGTTTATTATAGATCTGTCACTGGCAACCACTGGAGAAAAAAAGTTGGAAAAAGTCAACTGATAGTCTATGGCTTTTGAGATGACATAGAATGGATTTTGAGCTAGAAAAGTTACTTTTCTCTTTGGTCAGCAGCTTCTGCACAAAGCAGAAACCAGTACAGCGAAGTTCTTGTGGCTTTTGGGAGTCCTCTGCATCTGTACTCTTTGGGTTTTGGGGTGGTGTGTGTGTGTATGTGTGTGTGTGTGTGCACATTAAGAATACTTGAGTGGTGAGACTGACAATGGTAGAAAATAGAGACTTGCTGTGGTGCTGTGGTTCCTAAACAGAACCTTTTATGATGAACACAAGGGGAAAATTCTAATTTCCTGTAATATCCAGCTTTTTTGAATGGTCATACTATCTATTGATGCCTTTCATTGGTCCCTCCAGAGATGAAACTTTTACTTGATTTTTGTTTGGGCTTTTTATGGTAAATATTGATCCAATGTCTAGTCTTTTACAATTTTATATTTTTTTCCAATTACATGTCAAATAATTTTTAACCTTCCCTTTAAAAAAGGATTTGAGTTCCAAATTCTATTACTCCATTCTTCCCTTCCCCTCTCTTTGAAAAGGCAAGCAATCTGAGATAGTTCATACATGTACAAATATATTTCCATATTAGCCACATTGTGAAAGAAAAGTGACAGAAAAAATATGCAAAAACTCCCTAGTAGGAAAAAAAGAAAATAAAAAGCTATACTTCAATCTACATTCAGATTCAACCAGTTCTTTCTTTTAAGAAGGATAGCATTTATCACCATAAGTCCTTTAGAGTTGTCTTCTATCTTTGTATTGCAGAAAATAGTTCAGTTATTCACAATTGATCAGGGTACAATATTGCTGTAGATGCCTACATTGTTCTCTTGGTTCTGTCCACTTCACTTTGCATCAATTCATGTAAATCTTTTTGGGTTTTTTTTAAATTGGCCTGCTTATCAATTCTTATAGCATAATACTATTCCATCACAACCTTATAGCACAACTTGTTTAGTCATTCCCCAATTTCCACCTTTGCCACCATAAATAAAAATCTTCTATAAATATATTTTTACATATAATCTCTTTGGAATGCAGACATAGTAGAGGTATTTCTGGATCAAAGGGTATGCACAGTTTAATAACACCTTAATCACAGTGCCAATTTGGTCTCTAGAATGGTTAGATAAGTTCACAATTCCACCATCAATGCATTAGTGTCCCAATTTTTCCACATCCCCTCTAACATTTATTATTTTTCTTTTCTGTCGTATTGGTCATTCTGATTGATGTGAATTGGTTTAATTCTTTGGAATTGTTTTAATGGGCATTTCTCTAAAATTCCCTTTCCTCTGGTTTTCTGCGTTACTTTTAATCTTGACTGCATTGGTTTTGTTTGTGCAATTTTTTTTAATGTAATGTAATCAAAATTATCTGTTTTACATTTCACAGTGCTTTTTATGTCATTTAATCATAAATTCTTCCCTTATCCATTGGTCTGACAAGCAAACTTTTCTATGTTCCCCTAATCTGCTTTTGGTATTACTCTGTATATAAATCGTGTACCAATTTTGACTTTATCTTTGTATGTAGTGTGAGATATTGGTCTCTACCTGGATCTTTGTGTTTATAAAATGCTAGATTACTATAGTAATTTATTTCTGTGTGTTACATTCTCTTCCACAGGCAGTGGGTCTATTCTGTTAGAATCCTTATAAGCTGTTAAGTCATTAGAATTGATAGAGACAATAATTATTTAATTTAGCATGGTTCAGTATGATTGATCTGATCTTGCAAGGAGATGTTATGGGCCAGAACTTGAAAGAAGGTACTAAGTGGAACTGATAGAAACAATGCTTGTGTTCACACCTTTAGAGAGCTCATATAAGCAAGAAGCTCTTAGGGCCAAAGAGCACTCTGGGAGGAAGCCCACAAGCCCACTCTCGGAGGTGGAGTCAGATTCATTCCAACTTTCACCTTGGTGCTGGCTGGAGACATTCGGAGTTGAGCTAGAGGGAAAAGACTAGCAGCAAGAGCTCTCAGAACCAAGGAAAGCTGAGGCCTCTAAGAAAGCTACCCAGGCCCAAGAAAGGAGAAAATAAACATTTGGATTTTATCAGCTGGCTGCATTTGAAGTGATTATTACTCTGAACCGAAACTAAGGCTGCCTACAGAAAACCTCCCCAAGAAACCTGCTTCCAGAGAGAACCATTATATATGTATATATATATATATATATATATATATATATTTTTTTTTTTAATAACTTTTTTATTGACAGAACCCATGCCAGGGTAATTTTTTACATTATCCCTTGCACTCACTTCTGGTCCGATTTTTCCCCTCCTTCCCTCCACCCCCTCCCCCAGATGGCAAGCAGTCCTATACATGTTAAATAGATTACAGTAGATCTTGGATACAATATATGTGTACAGAACCGAATAGTTCTCTTGTTGCTCAGGGAGAATTGGATTTAGAAGGTATAAATAACCCGGGAAGAAGAACAAAATGCAAGCAGTTTACATTCATTTCCTAGTTGAAAACCATTATATTTTAAAGAAGAGAACACCACACAGACTCACCACTTTATTTCTTAATTAGTACCAGATTGCTTTGATGATGATCATTTTGTAATACAGTTTGAGATCTGATATGGCTAAGCCACTTTCCTTTCACAATGTTTTTTTTTCCTTTGATTTCCTTGATAATTCTTGATCTTGTGTTATTTCTAATAAATTTTGTTATTATTTATTCCAGCTCTACAAAATAAATTTTTGGTAGTTGGGTTTCTGTGATATTGCATAAATAGATTCATTTAGATAGGACTGTCATTTTTATTATATTAGTTGACCTATAAGCAATTAATATTTCTCCAGATATTTAGATCTAACTTCATTTGTATAAAAAGTGTTTTGTAATTGTGTTCATATAATTCTTTTTTTTTTTTTTTTTTTTTTTTTTTTTTTTTTTTTTGTCTTGGCAGGCAGACATCCAAGGATTTTACATCACCCACCATTTAAAAATGGAACTTATCTATTTCTTGAAGCTGGACTTTATCAGTAATATAGAGAAATTTCAATGAATTATGTGGGTTTATTTTACAGTTTACAATTTTGCTGAAGTTATTATTTCAACTAGCTTTTTAGCTGATTTTCCAAATATACATCCTGTCATCTGCAAAGAATTATAATTTTGTTTACTTATTGTCTATTCTATTTCCTTCTATTTCTTTTCTTCTCTTATTTCTTTAGCTAGTATTTTTAGTCCAATTTTGTATAATAGTGGTAACAATGGGCATCCTTGTTTAAACCCTGATTTTATAGAGAGGATTTCTAGCTTATATCCCCTTTACAGATAATACTTGCTGATGGTTTGAGATAGAAGTTGTTGTTTGGTCATTTTAAATTACTTCTGATCCATCATGCCTCCATTGGTATTTTCTTGGCAAAGATGCTGGAATGATTTGCCATTTTGTAGATTAGGAAATGGAGGCAAAGAGGGTTAAGTGATGTGACCAGAGTCACACAGCTAGTAATTTGAGACCAAATTTAAACTAAGGAAGATGATTCTTCCTGACTCCAGGCCTGGCTCTTTGATAATAGATTCTGTTCCAGCCACTTACTATTACTCTGTCAATGTCTCTCTGCTTGAGGTGTGTTTCTTACAAACAATATATTGTCAGAATATTGTTTTTACTCCACTCAGCTATCTGCTTGCTTTTTTTTTTTTTTTGATTGTTGTTGGTGATGGTGTTTTGCCATTCACATTCAGTTATTATTTATATTAATGTGTATTTCCTTCCATTGCATTCCCCTACCCATTCATCCTTTTCTCTCCTTTCACCCTGACCCTCCTCAACAATGTATTTGCTTTTAACTGACACCTCCTCCAATTCACCTTTCTTTCTATCAGTCTCCTATTTCTCTCTTATTTTTCTCCCCTACTACTTCCCTGAATAGTAAGATAGATTTCTCTACCTTACTGAATGTGTATATTATGTTCTCTTGGAGCCAATTCTGACAAAAATAGGGTTAAGTATAGCTTGCCATCTCACTCCTATACTGTAAAAGCTATTTCACTATAAAAGTTCTTCATTTCAAGTCTCTTCTATGTAAGATAATTTATCTCATTCTACCATCTCTCTTCCCTCTGCTCCCACTACATTTATCATTCTCACCTCTTCATTTTATTTTTTGATACCCTTCCAACATAGTCAATTCACACTTTCTTTCTTGCAGTGGTGTTCTTTTAAATAATAATGGTTCTCTGTGGGAGCAGGTTTCTTGGGGAGGTTTTCTGGAGATGGCCTTAGTTTCAGTTAAAATCAATAATCACTCCAAATGCAGCCAGGTGCTTTTAAAAGTTCAGATCTTTTATTGTGTCCTTCAATATAGCCCAGTTAGTTTTTCTTAGAGGCTTCTCTCTCTCTCCTTAGTTCTAAGAGCTCTTGCAGTTGTCCTTTGCCTCTGCTTTATTCAGCCTCCAGCCAGCAACAAGGTGAAAGTTGGAATGAATCTCTCTTGCTTCCGAGAGAGGGCTTCTCTCTGAACTGACTTGTGGCTCTGCTCTCAATCTTTTCAGCTGACCTCCCGACTGAGCCTCTGTCGGCTTCTTATAGATGATCTCCCAAAGGTTAACTCCTCCTCTGAGAGAGTGGGATTATGGGTTTCCTCCCAGAGTGCTCTCTGGCCCTATGAGCTTCAAGGGAGGTGTGAATTCACAAAGTTACAAAGTTAACTTTGTGAATCTTCCAAACTTGTGAATTCCAATGAGTACTTAAATACTTCTTGCTTATATGAGCTCTCTAAAGGTGTGAACACAAGTATTGTATCAATTCCATTGAGTTAACACTAGGATTCCAACACTTTCTGTGCTTTCTGTTCTTGTAGTCTCTTTTTACCTGCCCTAATAATGATAGTTCTTAGAAATTACAAGAATCATCTTCCAATGTAGAAATATAGCCTAATATTTTTGAATCCCTTATAATTATAATATTCCTGGGAGTTCACTTTGGGGTATTTTTCAAGAGGATGTTAGTGGATTTTTCAAATTCTATTTTATTTTCTGGTTCTCTCATATGGGAAATTTTTCTGGAAAATTTCTTTAAAGATGATGTCTAGGCTTTTTTGATCATGCCTTCTAGGTTGTTCAATAATTCTTAAATTATCTCTCCCTGATATGTCTTTTTAGTTTTTTTATTTTATTTTAAATTTTCTTGATGTCTTAAGGTGTCATGAACTTTCATTTGTTCAGTTCTAATTTTTAATGAATTATTTTCTTCAATGAACTTTTGTGTTTTCCTTCCCATTTGGCCAATTTTTCCTTTAAAGAAGTATTTTTCAGGAGATTTTTGTTCCTTTTAAAGTATTTGACCTGTTTTGTTTTTTAAAGATATTTTTCTTCAAATTTTTTTTTTTTTTTTTTTTTTTGGTGTACCTTCTTTAACAAGCTGTTTACTTTTTCCATGATTTTCATATATAATTTTCATTTCTTTCCTAAATTTTTCCTCTACTTTGACTTTAAGATCCTTTTTGAGCTCCTCTAAGAATAATTTTATTATTGGGGAAGGGTTGCTTTGCATCTGTCACCAATTTGCATTTTTCTTTGAGGTTTTACATGTAGCTGTTTCAATTTGTCTTGATCTTTCCTGTCACCTCAATAACTTCCTGTGATCTGTTTCTTTTGTTGTTGTTTGCTCATTTATTAGCATGTTTCTTGACTTTCAACTTAGTGTTACTGGTGCACTCTGCTCCTGGAGTGGAGGAGTCACTGTCCCAAGTTTCGGGTTTTTTGTGTTGCTGTTTTCAGACCTCTTTCTGGGTGTATGCAGGTTTTGGTACTTCCAAGGTGATATGAGCTAAGGAAATGTGGGGTCACTGCTCTCCTGATTTGTGTTTTGGTCTGTGAATGACTGTTTTCCACTCTGGAATTATAACCAGGGTCCCTATTCCCCTGGGGTTACAAGCACTTCTCTTCTTTCTAGGACTCCAATCATTAGCAGTCTTGTATGAGCAAGGCAACCTGCAATACCAATGCCAGCAAAGGGTCCCCTATAATCTCCTTTTGACCAGTTATCTGAGTTCACTTGCCATTTGTGAGCTGAGAGCTCTGGAAGGCCCTGTTGTCACAGATACACTATTGCCCTCAAAACCTTCTGCTTGGGCATGGCCGGTGCTCCAATATGCTCCACTGAGCTCCACTCTCACCCCAGTGAAACATATATTTACTGTTGACATTTTAAGTTGTCTTGAGCTGAAAAATTGGTTCACTATGACCTGTTTTTGTTCTTGCTACTCCAGAATTCATTTTGAGGTATTATTTTAAAATTGTTGGGAGATGAATGTGAGAGAGTTCAGCTAAGTTCCTGACTTTACTCCACCATCTTTGAATTGGTAGTTTTGTCTAATTATTCTCTGGTCTTGTGTAATTTCTAAGATGATGTAGTTTAATTATGAGTATGATTTTTATGGATAAGAATATGGATTTTTTAAAAGATAGAGAAATGGAAAGAAGTTAAATTGAAAAAAAGTTGAATTAAATCCACACTGAGACATTGTACAATTCATTCTTTTTTTGTCCTGGTCATTGGACTGCATTTAAAATTTAGTCTGGTTTTTTAAAAAAAATCTGAATATATCTTTATTGTATGTTTTCTAGCGACATATTATCTTATCTAGTAGAATTCCTTCTTTGGTCCATTAATGAATGCTTATCAGCAATTTTGGTAATGTTAATAACATTGTCATTGAGCATGACTTGAAATCAGTCATAAAAACAATGCTGCTTTATTTTGTTGATATATCTTTCTGAAAATCTGTGATATGAAGGAAAATATGAGAAAGTATTTTTTGGGGGGTCTTTATGCAATAACTTACCATTATAGGAAATAATGACTTCTTCACCGAAGGTCATTAAATAAAAACTGAACCACCAATTACAATTTTTTTCTGCTATATGTTAGATTTCATTGTCTTCCAGGTCTCTTCAACCTATGACTTTTTTTTTTTTATTCTATGATTCACTTTACTACTTATGTTTCCATAGAAATGGAATACTCAAGTAGATGTTCTCTCAGAACTAACATTTTGGAAATGGACTTAAGGGAATATTTATCAAAAAGAGGATTTGCGAGTTCATGGGACAGGTCAGGGTGACTCAGGAGGAGTACAATAGTTTCTAGATAACTAAGTAATTGGTCCTCAGTTCTCTTCTTCTATGAGATTCAGATCAACCACATGTGATGTTGCTATGACCAATAATGGTGCTGCTCTACAGGGAGGATACAATCAGTATTGAGAAAATAACAATTTTGAGAGCAAAGTGCTACTCCATATATAATTCCTCCATTTCTTTACCTTGGGAAAGGGAGAGTTATTTCAATGAACTACACCCTCCCTTGGGCTACACCTCTTCTTCCTTCCAATGAAGAATCATGCAATTAAAAGTAAGTGGAACATATTTTCCCCTCTGCAATGAGAAGCACTAAATTGTCTGCTCTATCTAATAAACTTTTCATTGCTATCATTTCATTCCTCTTTTTATATACAAGAAAATCCCTAATGTTTGTTTTGTGATTACTATTATCAGCATGGGGAGAAGTTTGTGGAAGGATTGGATCTGAAGAGAAAAACATCAGCTTGAGGTATAGGGAAGACAGAGGAGATAGTGACTCCCTCCAGAAATTATAAATACATTAGAGAGACACTAAAATAGCATTCCTAAGCCAGATCATGTTTTATAAGTAGAAGAGAATTTAAAGTAAAGAGACATTAATAACCTAAAATAAATTAAGAACTCTAGGCAAAGAGGAACCAAAGACTAGGGTAAAGAATGAAGTGGGGCAACAGATTTGTTACCAGATATGTTACACATGAATTGCTTTTGGATTATTTGCCAGAGCTATTTTTCCTGATCCCAACCAACTTGTACCTGAGAGTATGGCATTTCTTGAGAGTCTCCTTTTTCTGTAAAAATCACATTTCCCTGAGTGATCCTTTATATCTGACTCACCCCTTGTGAATTCAGCCAAGAGGTGTCTCAACATTGCAGAAAAGGGACCATTACTCTTGTATCTTCCCCATCTACAGTATTACATACCAAATAATTATTATTAAATTAGTATGGTAAAATAATTCAAGAAGGTAGTATGGCAGCAATGGTAAGAGGTTTGGGAAGTGAGAATGAATGAAGAGGTTCAGCTCCCCTCGATTCCCGGTCAGGGACACAAATGATGAGGTTTGGCACAGGGCAGGGAGTTGTGGGAATCCCCTTCTGGTGGCGCAGGTTCTTTGTAAATGAATTTATGAATCCTAAAAGTTAAAATGGCAAAAGAAGTTTATTATTAGGACTGAGAGGTCAGCTTTTGCTGGCTGACTTCCTTAATGGCAGGTTCTAACAGAGAAGTAAAGATTTAGCAGAGGAGTCCTCGGAGAAGGAAAGAGAGAGAGAGAGAGAAAGAGAGAGAGAGAGAGAGAGAGAGAATTTCTAGCAGAGAATCCTCTAGCAGACAAAGTGAATAAGGTCTTGTTAGGGAAATAGGAGAGAGAGATAAAGAGGAAGTAATCCTGAAAGAGAATGTCTTTCAGCGGGCAGAGAGTCACTCACAAGTAGCTATGCCAAAGGAGGTCCCTTGGCCTGGCATGATTCCTGCTTTGAGATCTTCTACAAGGAGTTGGCCTGGAGGAAACTTGCTTTATGGGCATTTCTTGGTGGGGGTTGGGAGAAGTTTAAGTTGAAATCAAAATAGAAAATCTTGGAATTGAATGAGAAGTCCTAGCCTAATTTTCAACTCAATAGAGTGTAATCAGTAGTGAGTGTTATCAATAGGGGTGGTGCTAGTCTCTCAGGATAACAGAATGAAGCTACTTATCCTGTTTTCCTCTGGGGGGTCTATTTTAATGCATTGAAGGGTCACTGTGAAAAAGCTACTAAGAATTTATTTTGCAATATTCAAAGCTCATTTTGTCCTATGAATTAATTTTATAACTGCATTAGATCTCTAAAATCTTAGGAACTTAAGAAAGCTTCATGAATTCTATGGTATCTACTGGATTATTTTATCCCTTCTTTGAGTGCTCAGTAAATATTTCTAGATGATGATGGATGATGATCACTTCTAAAAGAATGAAATCAAGGTGAAAAGAGTAAATGATTTCTAGCTTTGTGTGATTCATTCATGGATATCTAGGAAGTAATTTTCATCTGAAATTACTTATTATTTTGTGTTTTCCATAAATTTTTAAAATGAGAACTAGATTTGATAACTGGTAAAAAGCAATGTAAACATCAACAAATATATTTCAAAGTACTGTACTTATAGCCCTTAAATGGCATCTTAGAATGGTATTAATCATTGTCAGTTTTGAATACAGCATTTCATCAATTAAATGTCAGTAGGACCTGTCTTTTCTTAGAAAGCAAATAATACATATGGATTTCCTCTTAGCAATTAACTGAACATTCTATATAATCTTCTTGCTTGTAAGAAGACTTTGGACTGAAACCATCAGCATGTTTTTTATTTTTATTTTTTGTTGTTGTTGGTAAAGCAAAGCAGATGTGTAGCTTAACTTTCAGTGAAATTCAATTTTTTAAAAAATACCTTGTGAAAACATGTAGGGGCTAAAGCATTTCAGTGTCTTTGGGTCTTTTAAGTTTGAAGGGAAGGTGGAGCTGCATGAAAGTGAGGGCATTTAAAAGCCCTTAATGTACCTGAATCAGGAGTGAATACATTGTAAAAGCTTCATTGCTGCCAAGATTATGGAAAAAGGAGTTTGAAACTTACAAGCTGAGGATAGAGAGTTGATTCCAACAGGGATGCGTTTCAGTGAGCTTTCTGGATTTATGGAATGATGAGGCAATTACATGTACCCAGGACTGATGACAGAACTGTGGTTTACTTAAATGACAGTGGATTAGCACTTAAACCACTCTCCACGTATGTTTAAACAATCTTCCATGACCTTCAAAATCCTTCTTTTTTATAAACCTCATCATTTATCTGGGATTAAAAGAGCAATGTTTTGACAACACTGTTGATTTACTTGTAACTCATCATAGGGGTAGCATTAATCTGAGATGATTAGTGCCAGAATTTCTTAGCATAGTGCATGTAGCTCACTTGTTTATATTGTCTGTAAAGATGCTTCTTTTACATTTTCTAAAAATGACTCTGGTTGGAGTTCAGGGCAGTTTGGTGTCTTCAGATGCTTCTTGTAATCAGTTCCATCTAAGCCTTAGGGAAGTCAAGGATTTATGACTTTTCAGCATGTTTCAGTTTAAGTGATAATCCATCAAAGTTCTATAGCATTCTTCTCAGGCCTGAGTCCAAAAAGAAGCATTGGTCTCTCAACTTTGGCTCTCAGGGCTCTTCAGATCCTGCAGAGAGAGACAGGAACCCAGTATCCTTTATAGCTCTTTTGGAATGTGGAATTACAAGTGCCAGAAATAGAAAAGTGGACCTAGTACATTAGTATAAAATGTCAATTAGTAAAAATAAAATTATATTCTAAGTATGCCATATCATCAAACTCATGTTGCTTCTGCATCAGTATCTTTACAGTTTTTTTCTCTAAGATTAGAATAAAACTTGCTCCAGACTTATAGCACTCTTTATAATAGAGGGTTACATATGGCACAAAGCAAAAAATACTGCTTAAGAGTCAGAGGACATCTAGGGGAGGGGGTGGAGGGAAGGAGGGTAAAAGTTGGAACAGAAATTTTTGCAAGGGTCAGTGTTGAAAAATTACCCATGCATATGTTTTGTCAATAAAAAGCTATTAAAAAAAACTTATTTCAAATCAACCTCTCTCTGACACTTATAAGCTGGGTATGTATAAATGAGTCAATTAGCCATTCTGGAGTTTATTTTCCTCATCTGTAGAAGGACTTTATAATCTCTGAGTTCTTTTCCATCTTTAAATCTATGATCATATATTCTAGAATTTTTTTTTTTTTTTTTTTTTTTGGTCAAGGCTGGAGTATGGGACTGTTTTCTCATCTGTAGATGTGGTTATATTTTGAGAGTTTAGAGTACTTAAGTTTCCGGATAATTAATTTATCCTGATATTTATCCTGATTATTTATACTGATAATATCTTAATAGAATTTCTTTGGCATTTTTATTATCTTGAACATATATTTGCATGTCTGTTCCCCCCCTCACCTCCTCTGTGTTTCTAGTCAGAATTGATACGTTACTTCAAAGTCCCAAAGTTCTCTAAAATAGAGAGACAGAAATGAAATGTATATCTGCTTTAAATAAATGCATTTGCATATTGCTTTAAAAATCTTAAAGCAAAGCATTTTACAAATATTTCATTTTGTGTTTGCAACAGCTTAGATATGGGTGCTGTTATTATCTCAACTTTATAGATGAAGAGAGTGAGACTAAGGACTTTGCACAAAGTCAACCAGTTAGTAAGTGACTAAGGCAGAATTTGTTCTCAGTTCTTCCTAAATCTAACAGCAACATTCTATCCATTGTATCTCTTCCCCAGATAGAGGTAATTTATTTTCATAGTGAGTTGTCAAATTTAGCTTGGGTCTCTTTGAACAAAGTAAGCAAAATCAGACATGATTGAAGTTACTTCTATTTATTGTATCTTGATATTCTATGAATTGTAGAACAAATAATTTTAGTTTCTTACTATATAATGCTGCTATATAGTTGGACAAATTAGGTAATTGCATTTTATGTTGAATTTGGATTTTTACCATAAAGACAACCCCCTAAGTCAGTTCTTTTTCAACTGAAATAACCAGCTAACAGAGCTGAACAGATTCTTTTTGTCATCTCAATAACTATCAGATATTGTTGCACCACTGATTTGGCTAACATAGGTATCAATTGATGGTTAAGTTCAAGACGGACAAAATGATTAGACTGTCAAAGATTTGGTCGATTTCAGTGCTCCAAAATTTGCATACTCTATGAAATGAGGAATTTGCCTTAGTGCTAATGAGTTTGATGCTCTCAGATGATCCCAAGATAATAAAGCCAATATGGGACCTCTGGAGGAAAGTAGGAAGGCCACTTTGGTCATTTCAACTATCTGAATATTGAAATTCAGTATTTTCTTATGATTGCAGGATAATTTGAGTGTGTGTGTGTGTGTGTGTGTGTGTGTGTATGTGTGTGTGTGTGTGTGTGTGCTATATAGGACTCCTTGTCCTAAAATATCAGTAACACTTCCTGTCATTTCATAATTGTGGGTATAGGTTTCCTATTTAAAATTGTAAACACCCTAGAGAGGAGTCATAAGTTAAACTCCTATTAGCTAACACCCTAGATAAGATTTGTTTAGTTAATTGAAAGCAATAATGAGACATAGGATAGATTGTTAAGTGGGGAGGGAAACTGTGGGAAGAAGAAAATGCTAAGGAGAACAAATGGGGATTAACATGGAAAGCAGGATGGTGTCAAAATCTAACTATTTATTTCACAATTTTGCTAGGGCGAGCTTTATAGGAAAAGGTGCATAGAATATATAGGCACCTCTGTTGCTTATAAAGTTAGAATATGCCTGTGAAATGATTGTATTGTGGCCAGGTCACATTCTGGTTTTACATTCTGGTTGTATGGGTAGGAAAGATGGTGATTGTAGAACTGGGAAAAAGGCATGACAAAAGCATAAGCTCCACCCTATCCTTCCAGTTCTTTTAAATATCCTCTTTGTGGGTGATCTGTTTGAAATGGTAAGTAGCATGATGAGAATTGAAAGAAATTTTCTCTAACTCAGAGTAAACAGAATTTGAAGAATTCAAATGAAAGAAAAAAAGAAAGCAGTTACAAAGAAAAAAATGCCTAAGAGCTTTTATGGTTGTCTTAGGAAAGGGCAAGGAAAGGAAATAAACATTTATATAGTGCCTACTATGTGCCAGACACTGTTAAGTGCTTTATGAATATCCTATTTAATCTTCAAGACAACCTGAGAGATTGAATACCCTTCTACTTCAAACATTTTGTGCATTCGCTCTCCTTAACAATGTACTTCTTTGTCTTTATTCATACCATTTGCCACATATTATGGTATCCGGAGAAACCTACCAATAAAATCTCCATTTGCTTATAAACACTTTCTGTTGGCAAGGCACAAGATTTTTCTTAGCCCTAGTCAAATAATGAGGGAATATATCACAGATAGCAGAGCAGATTGCAGAGAAGGTTAGCTTTGTAGGATCCAAGAAATAGGTCAAATTAGTGGTTGCAGCAGGAACTTCCAAAGTATTAGTGATTGAAGAATAGTCAGAAAGTAGGGTTGAGAGAGGAGACAATCTGCTGGACAAGATAGTGGGAATTGTTTGTGCATGTAAAGAGGTTTGCCTTGGCAAGGAGAAGGACATCTTTATGTGAAAGATGTTAAGGAAAAAAGAGTGGCATATAGTATCTGACTAATGTGAGATGAGGAAGGTGGAAAGACAGAATTCTGTGCAAATGATCTTTTTTTTTTTTTTTCAGTGAAATATGAGACAAGATTTTCAGCTGAGAGAGTAGAAGAGAAGGGGAATTCTGGAAAGCTTAAGGAGAAAGGAAAGAAGGAAACAAGCATTTATTAAGTACCACCAACTCATTCTATAGATGAGAAAACTGAGGCAGACAGGGTTAAATGAGCTTCCCAGGGTCACAAAACTATTAAGTATCTAGAGTCAGATTTGAATTTATGAAGATGAATCTTGCTGATCCTAGGCCTGGCATTTTATTTGCTATGTCATCAATCTGTCCAGAAGTTCCTGCTGCAACCACTAATTTGACCTATTCCTTGGATCCTACAAAGCTAACCTTCTCTGCAATCTGCTCTGCTATCTGTGATATATCTTATCTGTATAATAAGCCAGAACCAAAGTTTTATTTCAAGACTTTGTAAATTAATTTATATGGTATCTTATTTGAACCTCCTAACAAACAATAATAAGATAGTTATTACAAATTTTTTCTTAATTGATGAGGAAACTTCCAGAGACTATCAAAGTCACTGGTGGCTTCAAGCCAATCTTTCTATTTTAAGTCTCTTGTCAGTTCTATATTCCAATGCTTCATAGAGTCAGCTATATTCTATGTTGGCTTTTTCTTTGGATACTTTTCTACCTGTAAATGTTAACTTAGGAACTACAGCCTAAAGTATTACATTGTTCTTTCAATGGATTTCCTTGCATTATGTTTGCAAATGGATATCCTGATTTTCATTAGAACCAATAAAATGATGGCTCTTAACATAAGATTCAGATTTTGATTCATTCCACATGGCTCTTGGTTAGTTCAACTATGAAATCTAGGGCTTTTTAAAATCAGAGCTATTAGACTAGAAGGGAGATACAGCAGGGATCCAATTTTATGGTATCTATTTTTCCCAGGTCATTCATTTGTTGTCCTATCTTTTCAAAATGTTTCCTATAGAGTTTCTCTATTGTTTTCAGAATCCTGCTGGCATATTTTTGTCCTATAGAAGGTTCATTTTGTACTTTACTTAGGTATTTCCAAAAGATCAAATCACTATGTCTAATAAACCATTTTTATTTTTGTATATTATATTTATAAGCTTAGAGATCATACCTGCCACTACCACCTGCCAACCAACAGCTACCAAGGGGGTTAGCAAATGATTAGTTAAGATAGTAAGATATTCAGAGGTAGAGAAAAATGGTTGTATATGTCCGGCAGGTCAAAATACCATCCAATACTTTCCTTTGGGCCCCAAGAGAAATAGCTCTTGATCTAATATTCAAGAGTTTTAGGAATAACAATAATCCTAGAATGTTAGCCCTGCTTCTTGCCCTGTCCCTTATATTCTCCATCTATCATCCAGGGAAGCAATGCTTGTGACATTGTAGCCTGTCAACTACTTTTTCAGATAGTGTAGGTCCTACTGCCTCAATAGCCATAACTACTAAATAGTCCCAAGAAATAAAGTGCTAACCACAAGTCTTTGATACTGTTACATGGTTTAACAAAAGAAATGAATATATAGTTTTACTAACTAAAATGACACTAAAAAGAAAAACAATAATTATAGTTAGCACTTAAAGGTTTGAAAAGCACTTTACTTTTCATGTCATTTGATCGTCACAACTCTGTGAGGTAGATGTGATTATTGTCCCCATTTAAATCTGAGGAAACTGAGGCTAAGGATTGTGACTTGTCCAGGTTCATCAGACTAGGAAATTTATGAGGCAGGACTAAGATTTTAACTGACACTACCTCAAATACTCTTTCTTTGAGTTCCTTTGTCATTGTATGCTAATGTCTATTTTCAGGATTTAGAGATGGAACTTCTTATATATTTTCTTTTGAATATGAGCTCCTTGAGAATAGGTACTGTTTTACTAATCTATTTGTATTCCCAGTGTTTAGAATAGTGCTTTTCCCATAGGTAAGTGCTTTATAAATGTTTTTTTCACTAGTTCACCTATTCACTCAACTATTATAAATATAATTTGTTTTTAAACAAGTTAAGGACATTGGTAGATAGCAGGTTGATTACTAGTTGGAAGAAATGTAGAACAACATTTATATTTACTCCTTTTTTGACTTTTGATGTAACTTACTGAAATTAAAAAAAAAAGCATTACAAATCATGAAATATTTTAAGGAAGGCAGTAAGGGAAGGAAAACTTTTGCTTAAGCGAGTAACTTAAAGAGTACTAAGTAAATCACAACTAAGTAATACCTATAATTGATAAACAAAATCATCAGTTGTGATTTTAAGGCCAATATAAAAGCATCTGAGAGTTTTTTCATCTTATAAAGGATCAAGAAGAGAAGAAACCTGAGGAAAAGGTTGATCTATGGGATTAATCTTCAGGGAAGAGTTGTCACAGATTACCTAAGGCAATACTAGGAGATGTTTGGGCAGGAGATCAATTGAAAGCCAGAATCTACTCCAATGGGCTCTTCTAGGGGCTAAGATTGTAGGAGATATCTGAGGCCACATAGGGAACCAGAGGTATCAGCATGATCAGAGGTCTGAGAGCTCCTTAAGTCTACATTATCTGGGTCAGGCTATAGAGGAGTCTGGGCCTAGAATCAAACCCAAGGAAATTGATAAAACCAGTTATTTATGAGGAAAGCCCCAAAAGAAAAAGGAATATTACATCCTGAGGCACAAGGAGGAGGACCTTGTTATAAAAGATCCATCTTGCTCCAGCCAACACTATGATTCCAGAGGATTGTGCAAGAAGGAAGGGAAACTCAGAAATGACAGTGGCCTCTAGACTAGAAGAGAGGCAGATTCTAGTCTTGGTATAATATCATCCCAATAGATTTTAGAGGAAGAAAGGGCCTGAATTATCTAACAATGCAAGATGAAAAAAAGATGTGGCTCCAACATAAATTTCTAATTCAAGAGTGAAAATTAAAACTATAGAAAGAAAAAAAAAATTGGCAATCCAAGACAAAATTATAGAGGAAGAAAATGATTCTGAAGTAACCAGAAGTAGAGCCTCAGAAAACAGAATGGATAGATCATAAGAACTCTTATATAGATTAAGAAATGATGGAATAGCAGAATTACATTTTTTAAAAATAAAATTAAAACACTTGGAATTAAATAGAAATAGTTTGGACCAAAAAAAAAAAAAAAATGCAGATAAACAGAACTTAGTATCTTATGCTGGTTAAAAATCAAACCAAACCAAATCAGAAAACATGATCAATGGAGCAAATTAGGAAAATGAGACCTAGATGCAATCAGTATAGTAGCACCAGATTCCATAAACCTAGGGACACCAATTATTTTATAAGATCACTGAGAAATCTGGAAAGCAGTGTAGCAATAAGAGAACTTTGTAAGACTGAGTTGTAAAACTTAGAACTGTAGAAGTTCTGTAGAGAATGTGAAGACTTGTGTTGTTTGAGAGAATTCCCTAAAATCACAGGTCTAATTCTTGACTTGTATATAAGAACTTTTCCCCAAGAGACATATGTAGGGTATACTTGAGGCACCTCTGTCCTTATAGATGATTAATTTATCACTAAAAATCAGGACTTGATTATTATATTATATTGCTGATTTTCTAGACTTAAGAAAATGTTAATAATGATGGTTAAACTTGAAAATTAACATATATACATTTTCCCCCTCTCAGTCCAATCATTAAATATTAATCAGCACATCCCAATATTGCTTTATAAACTTTGCTTAAGCTCAGCAGCAGTACAGAAGTCTTGGGAAATACAATTACCTTTAGACGGGACATCAGATGACTCTAGGCTAATAATAATGTAATGATAGTAATTAAAAATACCTAATATTTATATTGTATTTTAAGATTTGCAAAATTATTTATATCCATTATCTCATTTGAGCTTCATACTACCTCTAGATACATTAGCAGAGGACATGAGCAAGCAATTCTCAAGTGTTAAATACAAGCTATCAATAGCTATGTGGAAAATAAAATACTAAAGTTTCATTCAACAAACATCAAGTTGACAAAATGACAAAAGGAGAAAATATCAATACAGGTACATTCTGAATTTTTAGCATAGTTATGAACTGGGTCAAATATTTAGGAAAACAACTTATAATTGTACCCCAAAACTCATGAAACTATATACCTTTTTATTTAGTGATATAATTATTAGGCATGTATCCAAGTGAGGTTGGAGCAGAAGCTAAGGATACATACATATAAGAATATCTATTTATTTGTTCAGTTGCTTCAGACATATCCAACTTTTGTGACATTGCATGGGATTTTCTTGGTAAAGATACTGGAGTGGTTTGTCACTTCCTTCTCCAGTTTATTTTACAGATGAGAGGCAAATAGGGTTAAGTAACTTGTCATACAGCTAGCTAGTAAGGGTCTGAATCCAAATTTGAACTTAAATGATATGAGTCTCATTCCAAGCCCAGCACTCTGTGTACCATTTAGATGTCCTAAGAATATTTACTGTAGCACATTTGGTTGTAGCAAATAACTGGAAACAAAACTGGTCTTTCTACTGGGATATGGGTGAACAAATTGTGGTATATGAATGCAATAGAATTTTATCTTGCCATAATAAATGAAGAATTGGACAAATACAGAGAAATATGGAATGACTCATGAAATGATGCAGAGTGAAATGAACAAAACCTGAAGATTAACTTTTGTGATGGCTGCAATAATGAAATGGGAAACAATTCTGAAAGACTTCAGAACTTTGATTAAGTCAAAAACTAATTAAGATTTCAAAAGACTAATAATGAAATACAACTTCCATCTCTTGGTAAAAACATAATGGACTATAGCTAAGAACCTGGAATGTATTCTCCCTATTTAATTTTATTTTATTTAAGAATACATATTTGTGTTAAAGGAAGGCTTCTACTTGGCATGATGGAAGGAGGGTTAGAGGACAGTGATAGGTATAGAACAAAAACGTTTCAAGGAAGAAATCTTAACTAACAACAGCTATATGAAAATATCTTCACTCATTTATAATTAGAAAAATGCATATTAAATCAAGTCTGAAGTACTACCTCCTATTCACCAGATTAACAAAGTTGACAAAAATGGACAATGACAGGCACTTTGATAAGTTGTTGGTGGAGCTTTTCTAGAAAGAATTTGGAACCATACCACAAGAATCACCAAATCATTGTTGCCTTTTAACCCAGCTATACTATGCTTAGAGTTACAACTCAAAAAGAAATGAAAAAGACCCATATGTATCAAAATATTAATAACAATAAATCATATAGTTTGGAGCATGACCAATGAGGGAATTTGCTTTGCTTGACTGCATATTTGTTAAAAGAATTCTTTTTCTTTTTTTTTTTTTTTAATGAGGAGAGGTGATAAAATGAGAAAATAAATGCTTACAATAAATACTTGTTAAATGAAATAAAAGAAAGTAACAATTTTAAGAAGTCTTATAGAGGGAAGAGAGAAGAGATGGAAAGGGGATAAAATAGAGCAATTCATTACTCTTGTTATACATATATCCATATTTTTATATACATATGTGTATATGCATTAAAAAACCTGGACTAGTATATGTAAAAAAATTCATAGTTTTTCGTATAGCCCTCTTTTCTATTCTTCATGTTTTATGGTGTTTGTGATTGCTGGTGATCATTTAATTCACAATAAAAAAAATAGGCTATTAGAAAATATTCTGCTCAGGACTTCCCTGACATAGTACAGTAATCTGAATTGTGCATATAGGGCAGTCTCTCTCAGTGGATGTCCTCAGGAGCTGAGCAATTAACACAAGATGAGAAGGTTAAACTCTAATAGAAGAGAAAGGATGAGGTCTCAAGCCTGTTTTGTCATAAATTGGAATATAGAAGATAGGTGGAAAGTTGAGTGTCACTCATGAGGATATTAAGGTCTTATTTGTCTTTCAAATCCCAACTCCTTGAGTTTATCATTGGAGTGTTAGAAAAAAAGTAGTACTTTTCCATAGGTGTCCTTATTTGAGAATGCTAGTGTTTGTGTGTGAATTATACAGTAACAGAACTCCCTTCTTCAAAATCATTTTGTATTTATATTACATTTATTTTAAAATGTCAATGGTGCACCCTTAAATTTAGGTTAAAATGTACCTGAAATTAAGCATTAGCATATGAAAAACTCGTTGTTGAAGGAAGGAGGTAGCATTTGCATAACCTTCCTTACCTTTTGAAAGACCTGATATTTATCTTATCTCACTTGTTAGGTTAAGAACTAATTTCCTTGTTTTATGGTTGGGGAAACTAAAATTTATATAGAGGTTAAATGGTAACAATGGACCTGGAACTAGAATCCAAGTTTCCCTCATGTAGGTCAGAAGTATCATTAGAAAATAAAATTATTTTGTTAAAAGATAACTTTGGTGGGATATAAGGAAAGGAAACAATGTATAAATAATAAGAAGCACATTGGGTGGAACCCATGTAATGACCTTACAACATGACTTGGAAGAGAAACTCAGGGGATAGGCATCATGGATGGACAGAGAATCTGTATTATAGAATGGAATGTCCACATTGGTGAGATCATTGATCTATCACTGATCAATTAGTATTTGAATGTTGAATATTAGCATTAAGTACTTTCCTAATTAGAAACAATTGTGAAATCAACACAAATATTATAATATAGATAAGGTGAACATGCTAGTTAAAGTCAGATGCCTAAAATAAAATTCACTTAAATAAATAAAAAAAATTAAAAAGAGAAGAGAAAGAATATCTCTTGTTTATTTATATTCGGTCATTAATAAAATATTAAACTACTGAAGGAAATTATTATATTTTAAATTTTCCAAGAAAACACTAATAAAAAAGTGAGAGGAATTATCTTATTAGGTCTACTTAGGAAGAGTAGTGAGTAAGCATTGGACTTGGAGTCAGAAAGTCCTGAGGTCAAATTCTACTTCATGTGATCCTTATTTCTCCGACTTTCCATTTCCTTACTGACAAAATAACAATAATAATAAATAATAATAATAATAGCATCTATTTCCTCAGAACTGCAATAACAATGAAATGAGATAATAAATGTTAAATGCTTTATGGTCAGTCAATAAACATTATTTTGTACCAGATAGAATGAGGATACAAAGAAAGCTAAAAATATAATCCTAGTTCAAGAAATTAATATTTTAATGGGGGCAACAACTTGAAAAAATTGTATGTACAAGATATATGTAGTATAGATAGAAAGTTAATAAAAGAGGGAAATGCCTTCTAGCATAGGGTGGAGTTGGGTGGTTAGAAGGTGAATAGAGACAGGGAAGGGTGGCCTATGAAGCTCAGATTTAGGTTGAATCTTGGAGGAAAGGAGGAGACAGAGGTGAGAAGAGAGATCATGCAAAAGCTTAAAGATTAAAATAAACATTAGTTATCATTATTATAGTATTACTATTATTAGTTTCCTAAGTCTTCAACTAATTTTAATAGTATTTTTGAAAGCATAGGACATATGGTATAATTAAAACCCAATGGTTCATATTGATAGAACTTTTCTTTCCAGACAGTAAGAGCAATCAAGATTTTCTGAATGATTCTAATGTCCTTTTGAGGTAGATGGTGAGCATTATTATAGCTAGGGAAATGAAAATTAGAGTGTATAAGTAATTGGCCTTTCAAGTAAAAAGTCAGAGATGAGATAAAAATAGAACTTCAGTGCCTCTTCCCAGTTCCCTCTAATCTTCTACTTCTAAGTAAAAGGCAGAGTTTATAAAAGTTTGACTTCTGAGTTGAAATGGAATCTATTGGAATCAATAGATGAATATCTAAAAGTATAGTTGTGAACATTTAAATTTGAATATGTGCCCCTCTGAATGAACTGAGTTTTCCTACATGTTCAGTGTCTCACAAACATCCTAAAGCTATTTGCTTCCTGATAGAAATCTTCATACATCTCAGCTCATCATTGTAAAATGTCTGAGACTCATTAGAGCATACCATGTACATTCCACTTATCAAGTGAATGAAGGAATGAGGGGAATGGTGAGCAAACACTGTATAACAAACATGTGTGGCAGGCAGCTCTGCACAGACTGATTAAATTACAGTGGGAAGAGACTGTGAACTCAGTCCAAAACAAATGTTTCAACCTCTATCTCTGCTCTATCAATGTAGAAAAGAATGTTTTGGAATATTGTACCCTCAAATTAAGTTGTTAGAATTCAGCTTTGTTTAATTGGATATAAAGAAAAGTCATGGCTCACAAGGAAGGAAGTGACAGGAGAAGAAAAAATTTAAAAGAATACTCCTGAATTCAATAAGGTTTAAACTAGTTTTATTATCAGACTGACTTAAATCAGGCCTGAGAATTTCTTAGTGGCTCAAATATATATCTCCCAAGAAAGAAATACTTGGAGTACTCTTTCAAGTAAAAATCTGTTTGTCATATTTCACTATTTAGGGTACTTCTAACCAAGTTTTGTATAATCAAAACAATAGGAATGTAGTTTAGCCAGATAGTTATCTAATCAATTCATGCTAATGAAGTAATCTGAAGGGTCTATGTATAATTATCATAAGTGCCTCAATCTTCTCCTTTCTTCCCTCCCTCAAAAATTTTTTTTGAAGAGGACTCTTGGGCGATTTTGTTTCAAGATACAAATGATATTATATTCATTATTTGATTAATGAACTTAAAAAAATTCCTCAAAGTAAAAGGAAAAAAAAAAAATAACCTTCCACCAGAAAGTTCAAAATGTGCTGCTAATATATGATCTAATTAATTATTACAAGAATGGTATAATTACAGTGGGAAGTGTTGAAGAAAAAAACAACATATTGATATTGTACTCTCTGTTTTAGGCACAAATCTGCCAGAAACATCAAAATCATTTTTAATATTGTTCCAAATCCTAACAGATTTAGTCTAGAGAGAGAAATGTTCAAATTGATGCTGTTGTCCTGTGCTTGGACATCTCCTTGTCCTAAAACCAACTGAGGTAATTTTTATTGAAATATTGCTGAAGAAAAATCACAATCTTAAACTTGTGTTTTGAATTAACATTATAACTTATTTTTTCTCATATCACTTTCCTTAAGGACTTAATAGGATCTCCTCCATGTGGTCAATTTGAGTATCACCTTTCTGAATGGAGAAAGGTGGGTTATAGTATCATCGCTGCAAAGGATTGTAAAAGAGATGGTCCTTGGGTAGGTCAATATCTTAATCCTTTGAGATGATGGGGAAGGCCGTATTCTTAGAAAGACAAAAAAAAAAAAAAAAAAAAAAAAAAAAGATAGATTCTTTCCTCAAGGTTTAGTGTCCAACATTAATAGATTTCCTTAAGAAAGACCTTTTATTCTCTACCAATTACCCTTACTTTCTTTCTTCCTTTTTTTCTTTTTCTTTTTTTTTTCCTGAGGCAATTGGGATTAAGTGAATTGCCCAGGGTCACACAGCTAGGAAGTGTCTGAGACCAGCTTTGAACTCAGGCCCTCCTGACTGCTCCCCAATTATCTTACTTTCAAAACAAAAACTAAGAAATCAGAATGGGATTTTAGACCAAAAATTATTATTTCTTAATATTTTCAGTTGAGATGAAGTTTTAAATATGTTAATAGAAAAGGATTTCATCTTATCCTATGATTAATTAGTAATATAGTTCACTTAAATTTAAAGAATATTCTTTGCATATTTATACAAAGGTTAAAATATTTGCCTCTCGTTTTACCCTTATCATCACTGTGTCCCATACATGGAAGAAGCAACAACATTCATGCTACTATAATGCATAGTAATAGAGATCTAATTGGCTATACTTTTCTAAGCATTCTTTTTTCTATTATGCAGTCCCAAAAGGCTATTAGTATTAATCAGTTCATGAGCAGGTCAGAATGAAAAATTATGGGTGTGACTGAGGTAATGTTTTCCTTTTTCTCTTCTAAGAGTTGAAATGTATATGTATGTAATGACAAAAAGTCCAATAATTCCATGGAGAGATAATCCATTGAACAAATATTTACAATAAGACAAATTCATTGTCTTCATCTTTTTAAGAATAATTGCATATCTTCTATCTTTGGGATTTTGGTTGAAAACATTGTTTTTCATTTAAGGCTCTCTACAATCCATTAGCATCCCACTATTCCAGTTTCATCTCATTCCTTTACAGCACTCTGTATTTTATCCCTTATAGCTTACTCGTCATTCCTATTTTCCTGCTTATGTTTTCTGCCTTTGTTTATATTGTTTCTTTAAAAAACAAAACAAAACAAACTTTCCTCTCTTCTATAATTATTGGATTTCTATTTATTTTCACATGGATAAAACTTAATTCATATGTTACTTGACCTAAGAACTCTACTCTGATCCTCTAACAGTCATTAATAGCTTCTGTTTTATCCCTTTTCCCTATTCCTCTAGACATGAAGCACTTTACTTACATTTCTTTTATGCACTTCTTTTTTATTATTTTGTGCTTGGATTCATCTATGATCTTAATGATTTGGATGTTCTTTCCATAGGTGTTGATTACAATTTATCTATAATTCCTTAATCTGTGCAGTTTCATGTCTATGTATTTCTCCATATGGGATATTTCCAATTTACTGAAGTTTTTGTTCTAGGTCTTTGGACATCCTTTTGGTACTATTTTGGTACTTAGGCTGGCCATATGCCATCCCATGTCTTCCATACTTTATCAACTCATCTCCTCTGACCATATATTTCTTGGATAATATCTTTTACAATTTGAACACAAAAAGTATTGTTGGAAATAGGTTATACTTTTTTCAATACATCATTCCTCACTCTATTGTTCTTTGGATTACATGTTCCAGGATTCTTAGGCATATAGCATCATTGAAAGAAAATTAATGCTCAGCAACTGGGAAATGGCTAGATAAATTATAGTATATTAAAGTAATGGAATATTATTTTTCTAATAAAAATAATGAACAAGCTGATTTTAGAAAGGCCTGGATTTACATGAATTGATGTTGAACAAAACAAACAGAACCAGGAAAACATTGTACACAGCACTAGCAAGATTATGTGATGATCAGCTATGACAGACTTGGTTCTTCTCAGCAGTTCAGTGATCCAAGACAATTCCAATAAAATTTGGTTGGTAAACTCCAACTGCATCCAGACGGAGAAATATGGAGACTGAAGGGAAATCAACATACTCTATGTTCACTTTTTTCTCCTCTTTCTTTCTTTCTTTTTTTTTTTTCTTTCTTTCTTTCTTTCTTTCTTTCTTTCTTTCTTTCTTTCTTTCTTTCTTTCTTTCTTTCTTTCTTTTGTGGTGTTTCCCTTTTGTTCTGATTTTTCTCTCCCAACATGATTTATAAGGAAATATGTAAAAAAAGAATGTACATGTATAACAAAAAATGATTTCTTTTTACATGTAACTGGGGAAAATAAAAATAAAGACAGAAAGAAAATTAGTGTTAAAATTTGGTAATTTTATGCCATTGAGCTAGGTTCAAATGAATTAGATTCACCTCTAAGACTGTCCATACAACAAACTATCTTGACTAAATTCAAGTAAAAATTAAAATTTTGGATTAAGTTGAATATCTTTCTTTCTCAAAAGTAGTTTAACTAACTTAACTAACTAAAACTTGACATTTAAAATATATAACATAAATGATACAATAGTGTAATTTTAAATATAAAATTTTAATATTTTCTAATTGAATCAATAAACATTGTAGAGCTTTTTCTCTTCAAGAGTGTAAACCAGGATGTCTATGGGATACAAATGTGTTTCAGCAAATAATACCAAAAGACTGTGAATGTGAATTTTAAATGAAAACAGTTAATCCAACAAAAATGGATGTTTTTAATCAGAGAAAGTGAGTTGTATCTTGGGATGCCACATAGGAAGTATTGAGATACCCCAGGGAGAGGTTGGTAACAGGATTTATAGAGGCTGCTAAAGCTGAGAGAATGACTAGGCTATAAGTGGGAGAGGTTAAGCATCTCATAGTTTCACCAAGTAAATTGTTTTACCTAACAAACAAAGGCCAAAAAGAAAGCTTGGTTATCTCTGGAAGGGAGAGTTTGGGAAATATCTTGTTAGTCTCAGGCAAGTCATTGACTTGAATTGAAGACTTGGGAAGCTTCTGTCACTTCCTAGTTTACTGGGTTTGTCAGCAGTTATGAACTTTTTCCCCGATGTGGTATATAATATATATTTATACTATATAGAGATACCTTGTAGTTATCTATATATTAGACTTCATAGTTTTTCTGAACTAGAATGACCATATTGATAACTACCATTTTCAATCTCAGTTTTCTGAAATTCTTTTTACATGATATGGTATCATACAACAAAGTAATTCAGAACAGATAATGAGTTAACTTTTTTTAGTTTATCTCCATATAACCTGCTTTAGAGAAATGAGCCTTTTTGGGAAATACTTTAATGTGAATTCCATAAGGATAAAAAATTCAGATGGGTAAGGTTAGAAAAATGACTTGATAATAAATTGAGTTGGGACTCATTATTTCAAATTCAGAGCATGACATTGTGATCCCTTCCTGGGATGCTGCTGCCCTACATAGAATCTGATTGTTTACAGAGAGATTTATTGTGAGAAGTTGTTTTCTAGAGCCCTGGGACTCTTTGGAAGGCTAAGGAAGCATGTTATGGTATCTTCAAACTTTGTATGTTTCAAATTGAACAGTTGAGCATTTTTAATTTTTCACTTAGTTTTAGGGCTTTGACGTTTTCTTTAGGAACAGAACAATTTCCTCCTCCAAAGCAGTCAGTATATAATTAAAACCACACCATTCTACTTTAATAATATTTCCAGCTTTATTTTATTATTAGATCCTTAAGGACTAGTGGAACAAAGCATTTTTAATGTATTCGTCATCCTTTCAAAGCAACTGTCAGCTATCAGTTATATCCCAGTCTATTTCTCTTTTTGTGCAGAACCTTCCCTGTTTGAATCCATTATCAGCAGCTCTTCCATCACCTTATGCACTACAGTATCTGTATAGTAGCTAGGATGATTCCCTGGAGTTTGATAAAAATGAGATTGTCCCAGAGTTTATTTGGTCCTAATGTCATTCTCTCTATATTTTATCTAGCCTAAGAAGCATGTATTATAAATCTCATGATTCTAGAACGACCTTTTTTGAGTCTCTAAGGCTTTGTCTACACCCACAAATGATTTTTCAAAAAAGAATGTATGCTTTTAAACTACTAAAATTAATATTTTCAGATTAGTGGGAGTCATCTCCTTCCTTTCCCTTTAATTTTAAGATTCCATTCCAATTTTCCTTCTCTGAAGTGGTATAAAAATTTAAACTTAATTATTCTCATAGATAATTTCATGATCATTCTATCTAAGCTTTAGAGAAAGATATTATTGTATATGAGGAAAATAATTCTCAAATTTCTCTCAATGAGGGTAGGAAAAAGGAATTAATAAAAGTTTACCAAAATCACCAATAAAACAACAGTAAAAAGTTGAGTGTAGCTTTATGGAGAATGTAAATAACAATTATAATCCTCAATATAGCTGGGGAAATAAGATATCACACTTGAAAAATTACCTTCTATATCAAGTATACCAAGTATACCAATAATTCTATTTAAAATGTATTCAAGCCCACAGAAATCTAAAGATTTTAGGTACGAAATGAATACTAGGAAAAAACAATCTATTTGAATTAAGACATTTGAATTAATAAAGTCAAGGAAGGATGCTTGGAAGAGGAACAGTTTGGTTTGCATCTTGATGAGTAGGGTAGTCTTTGACTGGGGGAAAAAGAGGAAGTGGGGTTTCCAAAAAGATGAGAAAGGTATGAGAAAAAATACAAAGATGAGTTACAAAAATTGCTCATGAGACTGTGAAGAGATCAACAGGGATAGAGTATAGAGTTTGTGTTTGGAAGAAGTGGGTTAAGTTGCTACAACTCAACTTAACTTACAGGTTGAACAGGGACAGATGGTAGGATATAAGTTTCAAATATCAGACAAAGGAGTTTAGACCATTGAAGAGTTTTAGGCAAGAGAGTAACACAAAGAATGTGGTGGTTTAGGAAAATTAATGGGTAACAGATTGAACAAAGGAATGACAGGAGAACTTAGAATCAGGGAAACTAATTAAAATAAAATTGTATCATAGTTTTTAGAAGTCATTTAGTCCAACTTCTTAATTTATAGTCTTAGAAACAGGGGCAGAGAAGTAAATGTCCTCCTCAGGGTCACTTAGGTAACATGTTTTTGCGTGAAATGATATGGGTCTGATCAATAGATACAAAAGTGGAGATTACAAGAAAAGGGGTGTAAGGAAGAGACAGAATAACATTAATATAATATGGGCTCAGCTAGGTGGCACAGTGGATAGAGCACCAGACCTGAAGTCAGGAGGACATGAGTTCAAATCTGGTTTCAAACACTTAATACTTCCTAACTGTGTGACCCTAGGAAAGTCACTTAATTTCAATTGCTTTAACAACCCCCCCCAAAATATAATATGTTGACTGTATGACTATGAGAACATTAGGAAAATGGTGATAAATATGGATGGAGATTTGGAGATTAGTGTCACATTTTCTTTGAGCATAGGAGGTTGGGGTTTTTCAGAATTGGAATTGTTTTCTTGAGAGAATAAGGTATCTGAAAGGTAAAAGAACATTGCTTGAACAGTATTATTTGAGCCATAGGTATTACTGGACCAGATAACCCTGAATTTAGTTATAGGAAAAGTTACAAACATGGGAAGGGTACAGGATTGGTTTTTTTCCTCTCAAATTCTGATCTAATCTGGAACCTGAAGCCTTGCTTGTTTGCCATTAAAAAAATGTTAATGTAGAATTAATTTAATTTAAATTAATTTAAAACCTAATTTTGACCACTTTCTTCTAGTTTCAGATCTAGCAAAGTCTTGGGGCACGATGAAGAATTCTATAAAATTTTTGCCATTACTTATTTTAGTACATATCATTTGCTACCTATGGCATGAAGCACCAATCATTATTGCATAGGATAGTCGTGGCCAGATTGCTGGGAGATTCTTTAAATAGTGAATCCGAACCAGCAAGAAGCTATATTAAATTGAGGATTTCTTTATATGACAACCAGAAATCTTTGCATGATGTGGGGAATCATTATATCAAGAGTTGGATTTTTTTTTTTTTCACTTCTTTAGGAAGAGATTAGTTGGAGAAAGTAAATTTGGGGAATTTACTTTGTTATAAAGGATACCAACTTAACAGAAAATGGTTGATTGATGATTTCCTCATATTACTTAGAAATGACAGGAATCTTACACAATTTATATTGCAATCCCACATTTTATAGAACAGAAAACTGAAGTCTTGTACATGGAAATGACTTGCGTATGGTCATCCAGCTAGGGAAGTTTTATGATTAAATAAAATTCCATCTATTTTCCTTTCTGCTCCATCCTCCCCCTCATTAATTTAACCATGACACTATGTGAATTTGATTTCAGTGAGAAGCATATTACATAATTTATGGATACATTTTCACATTCAAAGTTGATCTCTTTCAGAATGCTATAAAAACAGAATAGAGTTTAGAATTTTACATGAAACAATATTGTTGTATGTGCAGCATAATCCTGTATAAATAGCTCTAAAATTCTATGATTCTATGAAATAAACATTAAAACAGTGTCCTGAGAATATAATCTGTGTCCAAAAATAGTGATTTTTTTTGGAGGGGAAAAAAGAAAAGTCATTTTATATATTTAATTAATTGGATGATTTTAACTGAAGTCAAAGGTCAAAATATCAGTTTTGAGTTTTATTTCTTTTCATTGACTCCAAACCAATTACTGGTGCTTCTGATAATGATTACATTAATCATATGGTATTATCATTTATATAGTTTAAAAACTAAAAACCTGAGTATATTATTCATAATGATACCAGCTATGGTTTGTCTCTACAAGCAAGCCATATAAATTTAACATTAGCATATTTATTTTAAATTTTTACTGTAGTAGTAGTAACTAAAACTTTATCATTTTGAAGTCTGTTTGCTTTTAGAGAGTGTGAGAAGAAATATGTTTGAAACATTGGGTAATGAAAAAAAGTTTCTATTATTAAACACTCAGACTTCTTAAGAACAGAAGTTATTTTGCTAGACAGTTATTGTAGCTTATGTAGCCCAAACTTTATAGAGATTTGATTATCATCTGAGGATGGGTGTGGTCTGGTTCCCTGTGGGAGAACTATGAGTGCCAATTAGTAAGAATGTCTATTTTCATTTATACAAACATTATATATAGCTTTGTGTTTCAGCAATGTGCTAATTGACATGATATGTTTCTAACTCACATTATTGCAGCCTTTGTGTGTATGTGTGTGTGTGTGTGTATGTGTGTGTATGTGCAGCTTTTTTCCACTATTCATCACTGTTACACAAGTGTTGACTTGTGCAGTGGTAATAGAATTTCTTGCAATACTTTAGGAAGCAGCAGAATGAATGCGGTAAAGAAAGTGGCTCTGAGATATAAAGTGCTGAACCAGCATCCATCAATTAGTATGGGAAGCTTGCTTGATTTACATCCCTTCTTCAAAAGGACAAAATAGATATCATTATCTTGGATTTGCTTTACTGGGAGCTTGCCATAGAGTTCTTGTATCTGACAGTGTAAGCACGTTTTACAAGGGAAATACTGAATCATCCACAGTGATCAATAAAATATTCCCTTGCTCTTTTGCATGTTAATTCATATTGTTATTACGTATTATAGGTATATTGTGCCCAGGAAAAAACGCTTGTCTGTTCAATTGAATGTCTTATTTAATTTTAAGGCTAAAACAACATTTTGTTGTTTGTTGATAGGTGCCTATCATCAAAGGCAATGCATTAGATATTAACTTTGGATAATACCCATTCAATACCCATGTTACTACTTGTCATGAAAAATATTTTCTTATTACTTCTACTTTTTAAACAGTAAAATAAATATTTGAAAGAAATATTCACAATTAGTTTGCATAGACTAGTTCAGAAAAATATACTTAAAAAACCCCATCCCTTGAAAATCACCAATTCTGGACTAGTTTTCCATCATTCTTCTTGATATTTGAAATAACTCATGTGATTTATTTATTAATTTAAAAAAAATAAAGAAAATGAAATTCCATTCCTAGCAGATTTATGATTATTAACACCAATATTGTTTTGATGATATGTGGCTAAAAACCATGGAACACTTTTTCTAATGAACTTAAACTGGAAATAACTTAAATAGTAATGGAATGATGTTTCTGAATAAATTACAAAGCATTATAAACAAGTAATTATCAATCAATCACTCAAAACCATGTTCATTAAGCACTTACTCACTTACTATATATTGGGAATTGTATTAAACACTAAAGAAACAAAGTGTTTTTAGGCAAAAATATAGTCTCAGTCTTCAAAGAGTTCTCTTTCTAACAGAGAAGAAAATATGTAAATAACTAAATACAAATAGGATAAAAACAGAGTTATAATTGTGTGTACTTGGCCTAAAAGAGAGACAAAAACAGACACACAGAAACAAAGAGAGAAAAAGAAAGAGAGAGGGAGGAAAGGAGGAAGGTAGAGAGAGAGAGAGAGAGACAAAAGAGAAAGACAAAGACAAAGAGATAGAAAGATAGAGACAG
This sequence comes from Sarcophilus harrisii, assembly GCF_902635505.1. Taxonomy (NCBI): domain Eukaryota; kingdom Metazoa; phylum Chordata; class Mammalia; order Dasyuromorphia; family Dasyuridae; genus Sarcophilus; species Sarcophilus harrisii. Next base: position 204,469,075 of record NC_045426.1, read on the forward strand.
AGACGGAAAGAGACAGAGAAAGAGAGACAGAGGAATGGAGAGACAGACACAGAGAGACAGACAGAGACAAAGAGACAGGACATATATATGTAGAGAAATGGAGAGAGACAGAGACAGAGACACAGAGAGAGAGACAGACAGTCAGAGAGATACAGAGATGCAGAGAGGCAGAGTGACTGACAGAAATAGACAGAGAGAATGATAGCAAGGGCAGTCTGATGTATAAGAAGGGAGTCTGATGTATAAGATGTATAAGATGAAATTGGCTAAATATATAATGTGTGTGTGTGTGTGTGTGTGTGTGTGTGTGTATTTGCCTTGTTACCTATTAAAGAGAAAGGGGATTTCTTTATGTAAAATAGAAGATGGATTGGAGAAGTTGTTTGAATGGTATGAGGTGAGAATGAGGTAAAAGAGAACTCTTAGGAAATGACTTAAATCTATTTAGTGAAGTATTAGACAAAGATCTCCACTGAAGAGATGAAAGGAAGAATGGAATGAAAGACTTTAGGAGGGATGAAACAGTTTGGAATAGCTGTTATGGTGAACAGAATAGCAAACTAATTAAGGAGGTATTGAAGTTGTATTTTGCTATAATGAAGGTCTAGTGGAAATTATCATAAATATGTAGTGGATTCAATCAGTCCAGTTCCATTAAACAGCATAAGAAGCAGCAAAGAAGGTACCCCATGGAAATACCAGGGTATGTATTTGGCAAAACATGGTCAGAGATAAGACAAGGAGAGCAAGAAATTCAAGAAAAGAGCATAATATAAGGTTGAACTAAATCACCAACGGATCAAATATGGAATCCAGGAGATTGTTTTAAATTCAGCATTGAAGGTTTGGGAAAGAACTGAGGAGTGTGGACAGAGGGGAGGTCATAGTAATTGGTTAAGGAGAAAGGATGGAATGATGAATGAGTATGATCAAATAAAGAAATTTTGAAATTCTTGAATTTCATTTGATTCTGGTAGAATTATGGGTAACATATTAAGATCAAAGGTATAACCAGAATTGAGGGGATGGAGGAATTATATAGGGGAAGAATATCATCAGAGAAATCTACAGCCAAAAATAACATTATGGTTAATTATATGAGAAAGATGGTAAATTAGGGACAGCCTGTCTGTTCCATTAGTGTTGCATAGAATATAAAGATAGCAGAATAAGACCAAACATTTTGGATGTATTTGTCAAGCTTTATGGAAGGACACATGAGATTTTAATCTACATTTTTGGAGAAAATGAACACATAGAAGAGCTCACAAATCCATTGAAATCTTAGAACATTATTTTAGCTATGAATTGATTAGAAAAAAGAATAAAGGAAGCTCATGAAGAGGGCAAAGAGGAAAGAATGTAAAGTTACTATGGAGAGAGTTTGATACATGAGCCATTAAGTGATTATCTCCTAAAGAAGGGCTAACAAAATCAATCATCAAGTATTTCTTAAACACTTAAACACTATGTCAGTCATTAAGTAGTAGGAATACAAAGAGAAAACAAAGTCCCTGCTCTCAAGGAGCTTACATTTTAATAGAGAAGAAAACTTATATATACAATACATATATGCATATATAGATATATCTATAAAAGCTTTAGATGAAAAGGAGCTAGCAGGTATGTAGATTAAAAAAAAAGTTTCCTGCAGAATGTGATGTTTGAATTGAAATTTTAAAAAAGGATAAGGAATCTAAAAACAGAGTTGAGGAGGGACTTTATTCTAGGCATGAGATTGCCAGTGAAAGGCACAGAGATTTGGGATGGAAAAGAATTGTAAATTGGTGTAGCAATGCTTAGAAGTGAAAAATGTGTAAGAAGACAAAAAGACAAAGGGAATAAGATTCTGAAGAGCCCCCCAAAATATAGATAATCTTAGTGAATGATAGGCCTCCTAGTCATAAAAGGTAACCACTAGAGATTATTATATGAGGATGGGAGAAATGCACTTTATGAAAAATTATTTTCACAGCTATGTGGAACATGAATTGGATTAAGAGGAAATTTGAATGAGGGAGAACAATTTGGAAGTATTGCAATAGTCTAGGTGAATGGTGGCTATGAAAAAAGAGAGAAAGAGATGTATATTAAAGATGTTGTGATATATAAACAATGGAATTTGGCAGCTGATTATGTATGTGGAAGGTGAATGATAGTGAGTATCTTAGAAAGACACTGAGGTTGCCAACCTGCAGTGCCCTTGACAGTAACAGGGAAGTTTGGAAGAGAAGTGGGGAAAGATAATGAGTTCTGTTTTGGATATGTTTTGAGTTTGATATGCTTAATAGGGGGAAAAACTATTGAAGAGTTTGAAATACTGAAAAGTAATTGTTGAAATGGAAAAATGATTAGTTTAGTTTGAAGAAATACATGTTTGTACGTTTAAAAGAAATGAGGGTTCCTTTTCATTGTTTAAACCTTTTTCTAAAAATGATAGAGTTCTTGGATTTCAACTCTGGGGGATTAGGGTTACCCCTCCTTAAGGGGAGAAGACATGTGCATAACAAACTTTCAGGCAATGGAGCAGGTGTTCAATGCACCTGCAAGCTCGATTAGAGAAATGATTACTTTGGGCCCTAGCTGAGAGATTCATTTTGGTGGCATTTGTTTATATTATGTTGGATTGTGGCAAACAACTGAAAGAAATAAAGGCTTTATTAATATGTTGTGCATAGAAGCGATAAAATGGGCTAAAAGGGAAAAACAATAGCAATTAAAAGGAAAGATTTTACTAGCTAAGTTATTAGCATGCAAGAATGACTCAGAAAGCAGTTTGTACACAAAACTCCATCCTATTCCCTTTGTCAAAGAAAGGGATTTTTCTATATTATATTATTGGTAAATCTGCTCTGTCCTCAAGATACTCCTTCACTGGCAGCATAAGTGATGTGATTCTAGAGTGAGCAGGTTGAAGTTGACCTTGGCTGTACTTTCCTGCACATATTGCTCTCTGTTGAGGTCTTTGTGCCTCATATGGCTTTCACTGGGTGACCATCTGTGGCCATTCTGCAGTATATCAGTATTCATAGGGTGACCTCAGATGTTACTCCAGAGAACTGGCAGTTATTAGTCCTATGTACTTTTGTATATAAATGTGAATAATTGTCTAAAAGTGGGGTCACTTCAGAGTGATCTAAACCAGTCGTGCCAAAATCAAATAAAAAAGACCCTTGTAGCTGCATATTGACTTCAAAAACCACAGCTTAACATTATCTATGTTGTGTTGTACTTTAACTTATTTTGTTAAACATTTCCTAAATTATATTTAATATGATTCAGGCCACATTCCAGAATTTTGGAGGCTTATGGACTGCAAGTTAGGAATTTGACACCTTTAGTCTAAGCTTTCTCAAAGGTAGTAGTTTGTTAAACACAAGAGCCCAGTAAAATGATATGCACATGCAAAATAGATACAATTCCATACTGTATCTGATAAACATTTATAAACTCCTGCCATGTGCCAGACACTGTGCTAAGTACTAGAGATACAAATTAGAAAAAGAAAGATAAAACCCAGGAATTATATGAACACAATTACAAAACACTTATACAAATAAAAGTCAGATTGAAACAATTAGAAAAATATCAATTGCTCATAGGTAGGTGAAGTTAATACAATAAAAATGACAATTCTGTCTAAATTAGTCTACTTGTTCACATCCATACCAATCAAACGGCCAACACATTATTTTATAGAACTAGAAAAAAATAACAAAATTCATCTGGAAAAAATGGCCAAGAATATCAAGAGAATTATTTGATCCAGCAGTGTCTTAATTGGGTCTGTATCCCAAAGAGATCATTAAGGAGAGAAAAGGACCCACATGTACAAAAATGTGGCAGCCTTTTTGAGGTGGCAAGAAACTTAAAACTGAGTGGATGTTCATCAGTTGAAGAATGGCTCAATAAGTTATGGTATATGAATGTTATGGAATGTTATTGTTCTATAAGAAATGATCAGCATGATTTCAGAGAGACCTGGAGAGACTGACATGAACTGATGCTAATTGAAGTGAGTAGAACCAGGAGATCATTGTACATGGCAACAGCAAGATTATATGATGATTAACTCTCATGGATGTGACTCTTTTCAACAGAGAGTTGATGCAGGCCAGTTCCAATGATCTTGTGATGAAGAAAGCCATCTGCATCCAGTGAGAGTATTGTGGAAACTGAGCATAGATCACAACATAATATTTTTCATTCCTTTTGTTTTTGTTTGCTTGCATTTTGTTTTCTTTCTCATTTTTTCCCTTTTTTGATGTGATTTTTCTTGTGCAGTATGATAATTGTGGAAATAACATAAAAAGAATTTACATATTTGACATATATTAGATTACTTGCTGTCAAGGGGAGAGGTTTGGGGAGAAGGGAGGGAAAAATTTGGAACACAAGGTTTTGCAAGGGTGAATGCTAAAAATTATCTATACATATGTTTTGAAAATTAAAAAAAAAAACCTTTAATAAAAAAAGAAAACCAAGGGAATTAATGAAAGAAAAATACAAAGAATAGTGGCCTAGCAGTAGCAAATCTAAAACTATATTGTAAAACAGCAGTCATCAAAACCATTTTGGTACCAATCTAAGAAATAGAGTGGTGTATCAGTGGAATAGATTATAAACACATGACACAATAATCAAGGTTAATGGTAACCTAGTATTTGATAATTCCCTAAACTCCAGCTTCTGGATAAGAACTCAGTATTTGATAAAAATTGCTGGAAAAACTGGAAAATAATGTCAGAAACTCAGTAGAGATCTACGTCTCACACTCCATATCAAAATAAGGTCAAAATAGATATATGATTTGGGCAAAAAGGATAATAATCATAAACAAATTAAGAAAGCAAGGGATAATTTAACTATCAAATCTTTGGAGAAGGGAAGAATTTATGATAAAAAAAGAACTAGAGAGCATTATGAAAGGTAATATGGACAATTTTTATTATATTAAATTTAAAAGCTTTTGCACACACACACACACACACACACACAAAGCAGTGCCATTACTATGTCTGTATCCCAAAGAAATCATAAAGGAAAGGAAAAGACCCACCTGTGCAAAAATATTTGTAGCAGCTTTTTTGTGGTAGCAAAGAATTGGAAAATAAGTAAATCCCCATCAACTGAGGAATGGCTGAACAAGTTGTGGTACATGAAAGTAATGGAATATTATTATTCTATAAAAAATGCTGAACAAGCTGATTTTAGAAAGGCTTGGAAAGATTTATATGAACTGATGCTGAGCAAAACAAGCAGAATCAGGAATACATTGTACACAATAACATTAAGAATGTGTGATGAACAACTATGAAAGACTTGGTTCTTCTCAATGGTTCAGTGCTTCAAGGATCCCCATAGACTTTGGATAGAATACTGTCTACATCTAGAAAAAGAGCTATAGAAATTGAATACTGTATTCACATCTTTTTTCTGTTTTTTTCCTCTCCCATGGGTTTTCCCTTTTGTTCCGATTTTTCTCTCCCAATATGATTCATAAAGTAATGTGTATTAAAAATAAATAAATTAATTAATTAAAAGCAAAGGAAAAGAAAGTAGTTCTTGCTGTCAAGGACTTTTCAATCTCATGAGAAAAGACAATGCACAAAAAGAAGAAAGTGGGATAGGGAGTGCCAGAAACTACTGTCAGGGAGGCATGCTGAAAATGATAGAATTGAAAGCCAGAAGAGTGGCTAATGGCAAATAAAGAGAAGGATGATATTTTTAGCATTATTATTTTATTTTTCCAAATACATACAAAGATAATTTTCAACATTCATCATTGCAAAATCTTGTTTTACAAATTTTTCTTCCTCTCCCTCCCCCCTTCCCAAGAGAGCAAGCAATCTGATATAGGTTAAATAATAACACTTTTTATAAACATATTTCTATATGCATCATGCTGTGAAAAATCAGATCAAAAGGGGAAAAAATACAAGAAAAAACAAACAAACAAACAAATAAATAAACAACAAAAGATGAAAATACTATGCTTTGTTCCACATTCAGTCTTTATAGTTCTCTCTCTCTCTCTGGAGATGGATAGCCCTTTCCATCACAAGTCTATTGGAATTGCCTCAGAGGATGGCTGGTATTTTGAACCATATATCAAGGGTTTTTAGAAAAGGAGTCATTTTTCTTCTACCCCTTCCTCCAGAGTTTGAAGCAAATAAAAGTGCTAATAAAGTATGAGTGATAAAACAATATGATGCAGAGGACGTTAGAAAGGCCATCTCTCACCAATTTTTTTATCTTCTCTGCAGTACTGCATTAAATGTAATCATAACAGATCCAATCCCTTGTGTTGAAGAACTCACCTCTCTAGGTGCTATCTTTTAAAATATATTTGTCATGTATGTATTCACATGTTAAGTTTATAATGGCCAGTCTTCTCAAGAAAGAATCTTTATGATGTCCTATCATCACTTGAATGATAATGAATGTGCATTTTTTTCTGAGGACTAGATGGAGATAAAGGCAGGAAAAAAAAGGGGGGTGGAACCTGGGAGGGGCATTTTTCAAGGAGGATTGGACAATCAGGCAGAGCTTCTTGAGAAATGAAAAGGTGCTAGATTTGGTGATTTGGCTATAAAGAAGCTATAGCAAGAACAAGTTGAATGGTATTGAAGAAAAATTTTGTGTCATATATTAAAGATATTATGGCATTACTAGCAAAGTGAGAAACAATAGCATGTATTCATGCTGATGCTCCTTCAAAACTTCCTAAAATCTCAATTTCCCAATCTCTTCACATTTTATGATCCACTCCTATATTGCACCTCAGTCACACACATCCTGTCTTACACAGTACTTAAACCTATTTTTTTGTCCTCATCTTGAACATCCAATTTCTCTATACATCACTATTTGCCTTGCCATGACTTCATTTTCCTACCTTTCAATTTCTTTTCCTTATAGTGAAAAGGAAATCAGTTAGTGTTAATAATTTTGATTTATTTTTAGTTTGATTACAGGATTAAACTCCTTTCTTTGGAAAAAGTTATCCTTAAGTTTAGGTTATCTACATATTTATTGAATCCATCTTTTCATTTAATACAGATAATTTTATTTTGCATCCTTTTATTTATTTGCTTAAAATTTAAATAGAAAATAGAAATAGTAGCAGATTATTTAGAGGAATGAAATAATCATAGGATTAAATGTTTATTTATTTATTTATTTTAAAAGATTAAGTTTTCCTTTCTAGCAGAAAGAGGGGTTGATTGATCACCAAAGTTCTGCTTTACCTGTACATTTGTTGCTTACAAAAGGAACCACCTATTAGGCAAGGACTTTTGGGATAACCTGAGAAAAGCTTGGGAGATGCTAACTAGTCAGGTGATCTGCCTTGTCCAATTGAAATATGTTCAAAACAAATTTCTGTCATTTAAAAAAAATTCCTCTTTTCTATTATAAAAAACCAGGTCTATAAATCATCAGGGGTTTCTGACATCTGAGGAGTCCGTTGACCTCATTTGATATGCAAATCCTAGCTTTGCAAATTAAATTATAGATAATTTTAAACTTTGTTCTAAGTTTCCTTCTGTTTCAGATAATTAATTTTAGCAATAATTATAATTAATATTAATAAATGATAACATTCATCATCACACTTTTCAAATTCCTCATCTCTTTAGCCCGTTGCTATTCATCCCTCACTAAATCCCAAGTGTGGATTAACTCTGTCATCTGTCCCTTCTGCTACTACTTATATACTTCTAGAGAAAGCTGAAGAAAATAATATAAACAAACTGAATGGTTACATTATACATTTATGTTTTTCAACTTAATAGGCATTTCGCTGAGGCAAGGAAATAATTATTCCTTCCTAATTGACTCACTTCTCATAAAAGCTATTCCATCCTTTGTTTTATCCTCTGAAAATGTCCACATCTCTCAGTTAAGCATCGTTTCTTACTTTACTGCCAAAAGTAAGACCATTTTCCATGGTCCCCTGCTTTTTCTCCTCTTTTCATCTCAAATGCCATTGACATTATCCTCCATTCCTTCCCTTTCTACCAACCTCTGATAATGAGGTGGCACTTCTCCTTTCCAAAGACAATCCCTTTACATGTATCCTTGATCTCATCCCTGCCCATCCTCTCCAACAGATTGTGCTCTTAATCATCTCTTCTCTCTTCAATCTTTCCTTATCTATTTACCTAAAGGTAGTAGAAATGCCTTTCCTAATTTACAAACCTGATCAAGTAGCCTCAAATTTAAGAACCAACAACAAAGAAAAAAACACTTCACTAGAATTCTTCATTACCATATCCCCAAGCTATTGTCCTACATTTCTTCTCCCTTTTTTTCTTCCACAATTCTACAAAATCCCCAATCTTTAGTTGTTTCTTCCACATCCTCTTCACTCACTCTTCTTCTTCTTTTTTTTTTTTTTGGATTATATCATTGTCCCTTTCACTTGATTCAAGTGGTTCTCTATTGCTTTGAGTATAGGATATAGAGTCCATCCTTATAACTTCACCTCAACTTATTTCCATTTCATTGTATATTACCCCTTTCCCCATACTCTATGGTCAAACAAACTGTGCTTTCCTCTTTCCTTTACACATCTCTTTTCATTTTATCATTTTGTATCACTGCACTGGCCAACTTCTATTCCTGCATTTTACTTTCTCTTCACCTCTTTCTCATACAATTCCTCTTTTACCTTAATAGGAAATTGATGAAACCTTTCCTAATACCCCCAACTGCTAATGACTCTGATCCCTAATAGTGTTTTAATTGCCAGGTGTTTTAGTTGTATTTTTTTTTTTTTTTGCTTTGAGTTTATTGAATATCTATCTGATTTTTATGTAGATAGACCCAAATTGTTGTAGCCCCCAATAAAATATAAGTCCCTTGAGTTTAGGGGTTGTTTAATTTTTTTATCTTTGTTTTTCCAATATCTAGCTCACTGTAGCAGCTTCATAAAAGTTTATTGCTAACATATGTTAACCTAAAATTTTGGGGGCCAATATAAAGATACAAAAAAAGTAATTACTTGCCTGGTATTATTCTGGAGTGAAGAGAGGCTAACGTGAAAGGAATAAATATGGACTGGGAGATGAATTCAGTTCCACTAAAGGAACATTTTCTAAGCATTCACACACAAAATATCCCTGTTCTCAAGAAAATTACATTGTAAAGAAAGGAATGCTCTAAATATTTATATTGTACCAGAAATTCTTTAGGGGTAGGAATGGGCAGATTGTAGTAGGGCTGTTACAATATGTGCATAGACAAATAAATGGTAATTTGAGGAGGGAAGGAACATGGAAAATTGAAGGAATCAGGCAAGCTTTTATGGAAGAATGAAATCTGAACCAAGATTAGAAGAAAGATAAGTATTATGAGGTTGGGAGTGGGGTGGATATGAGGAAGGATTGAATTCAAGGAATTTACTTTTACAAATTCATCAAAGAGTGAGATGGAATACTAAGACTGGAGCATAGTGAGTCATATGCTTTGGGTGGAACATAGTGCTCATGAAAAGGGATGGAGATAAAGCTCAAGGAGGTTGATTGTTGATGTCAAGAAATTCCAGACTAGCATTTTATGCTAGTGACAGGGAACCATGGAAAGATTCTGAGCTAGGGAGATTTGTAGGGCAATTGTTTTGGTCAGCTGGTTGGAAGATAGATTGAAGAGTGAGAAATTGAAATCAGAGATTGATTGGAAGGCTATGAATAACATTTAAAGTAAAAAGCAAAGAGGACCCAAACTAAGGTGGTGCCTATGAGGGGAGAGAAAGGGATCATGTGAGAGATATTGAGGAGGTTTAATCAATAACACTTGTCAACCTGAGTTTGTGAATATGGGAGAATAATAGTGCTCTTGATAGAAATATGGAAGTTTTTAATGGAGGCAAATTTAGGAAAAAAGATAGTGAGTTCCTTTTAAATAACATATTGAGTTTGAGATGCTGAAGAAATATGTAGAGAGGTGTCCAGGTACTAATTGGATATATGAATATGGAGTTCAGGAGAGAGATTTGAATGTGATTTGGATATGGTGGATTTAGCATAGAGGATATATAAGTACTTGGGTTGAAAGAAGAATCATGTTAGAAAGTTTCCTCATGGAAGCCTAGAAAAATTAAACAGAGAGTGAGTTGAGAGTTAGAGGATTCAGTGGGTGTATATGAGAGAGAGAGTGACTGAGTCAGTTTTGAATTTCAAGACAAGTGAAGAACTAATGAGCCTATGCTGTATAATAAGCCTTAATCTGAGAGACAGTCCAGAGGCAAGGTTATGACCTAGATCCTATTCCCTGAACACCCCCTCCTTTAACACACAAATATACCATCATGGATGAAAGGTCATCATATTATGTCTTGTACACTTTATCTGAATCAAGTGTTTTGACCACCTCTTAGGGGAATAGAGAGCCTGGTGTGTGGGTGTGATATACAGTAAGATTCAGGTGTTTCAAATGACATTTTTCTGACATTGTCTGCTTCAGAATTTTGCCAACATGGGTTCTGCATTTGCCTATAGCCATACTGTATTGTGTGTTCACTTAGGAAATGATGACAGAATCTTGAATAAAACAAGTACTGAACTTACAAAACACTTTGGGAGAGAGGAACTTTCCATAAATAGCTATGCCTCTTTGTAGCTATGACTCTTGTATGACAGTGGAATTTCACATGAGAGGATTCCTGTTCAGAGTTACTTGGACTCAATATATTTCTTTCTTTTTTATATCTTGAAAATTTTTATAAAGTAGGAGTGAGGCCATTATATACCTGGGGCCTCTAAATTGGCTATACCGAACTCCCTACAGGAATGATATGGTAATTTGTCATCTTTACAATCGGCTGCACATTACTAGTTGATTCTTCAATTGCTTCACAATTTTATTTATAACTAGCCTTGACTATGTGTATTGAGATGACAAAATTATTGTTGGATCAGATCACAGGACTGCTTTACCACCTAGAGGGCAGGTACAGTCCAAGTTAACTAGAAACAGCCTCATGTAGGGTTTTATATATTAACCCCTCTCTTTTTCATTTCTACTCATTGTCTCTGGTCTGGAACTGCCTGCTTGTATCTTTGGGTCTGTTTTCCCAAAATGTATCAGTCAATTCTCAAAGAACTATGGTCCACTACTGCCTTCTGGGCCACTCTTTGCATCCAGTGCGGTGACTGATGATCTGGGCTGCCGCAGTAGGCACAGCCCACTGTGCCCTGTAGTTTCTATTTGTAGCTTAGTAGAATTGGCAGCAGTCAGGGCCTGGCAGCCACCTCTGACATACTCTTTGCAGAAGCACATACTGTTTTTGCAGCTGGCACCTATTCTCTCTACATCCCAATTAAAACAGTATTACCGAGTCTTGTGATGGTCACACACTTCATCATGTTAGGGGGAACAGGCATAGTGGGTTCTACATGACGTGGGTGTCCTCTGTCTCATTTCTGAATTTATCACTGCTCAGGAAGCTTGTTGGCCTCCCTGAGCACTTACTGTTTACTGTGCCCACCAGTCACGTTTGGAGCTGCTGCCAGGAGGTAGATTATGTAGGAGCTACAGGGTGAAAAGAATCAGCCTGCTGTAAAAACACACATTTTTGCTGCAGTTCTACTACTTTAGTTGTCACTATTATGATCATCTCTGCTCCTTCCTCCCCCTTCTTAGGGTCTGTATGCCTCAGCAAACCATTCCCACTCCTGGATGCACATGGCTGCCTTACTATAATTTGATGGAACTGTTGGGTGCATTTCATACTACCTGGGTAATGGAGAGTTTTGACTCCTGCATAGCTTTTTCCACTATGAGAAGGGGAGGGATCTAAGAACACAGTATGATGTTTTAAAAATGAAAAATTTCTCTTTCTGCTATACCCTTAAATTTCTCTCTACTTCAAGGATAAAAATTGGAGCAGAAAAAAATCCATTTTGAGTACATCCATCTTTAGGTAAGTTGCATTTAGAATTTAGATAACTAATAACAAGATACTATTAAATTATGATTAAATAAGATATCTAAAATGAACAAGATGTTCTTTTAGAGTATCCTGCCAAATAAAGGAGAGCAAGATATGCCACTGATATCCCATTCACCTTCAGCGTCATTCTTATCTGTGGTATATATGTACCCTGCTTAGAATTATCTGGCAAAGAAAAGTTCCTGGCTGTGGGATCTGGGAGAGTAGCCAGACTACAAACAGCAGAAATTAAATAAGGGTACTCACTGGGTATTATAAACACAGAAAAGAAGTATAATAATAATATTCTGGGGGTCCAAATGGACCACAAGCTGGATATGAGTCAACAATGAGTTTTTCTTTTTAAAAGAAAAAAAAAAGCATGTATACATAGGAGGGAGAATTGGGAGAAAGAACAAATGGATCACAAAAATAAAATTTAAAAATTAGGCAATTTTCAAAACTGGCATAATGGAATGTATAAAAAGGGAGAAATTTAAAAAGATTATGAAATGATCTTCCTGAGTCCTTGTTTAAATGTACTAAGAGCTTTAAAACAAGATAAGTAATTTGGAGAAAAGAACCATAACCATGATCAAGAAGTTAGAAAATAAGCCCTATCAGGTAAGATTAAAGGAATTAGGATCATTTAAGTGTTAGGAATGGTAGCAAAAGGCTGATTTATTAATTGACTACTAGGATTATTTAGGTGTTTGGAACAGTAGCAAAAGGCTGATTTTTTTTCATATATGTAAGGGATTATTATACTGATGAAATAGATCAACTATTTTCCAGTCCCAAATTAGAGAAAACAAGAAGAAATGTGCTTTTAAATAAAGCGTGGAAGATTTAAGTTAGATGTGAGGATGTATTTCTTAGCATTGGATAGGGTAAAAACATAAAAAAGACATAATGCTGATTATCACTACAAAATGAGAAACTTTATTATTATATCTGGGAGATAGAGTTAGAAATTTTCTCAGGTTCTTTTCTAGACCTAAAGTTTTGTAACTAAAGTCATGTTCCTGGCATCTCTGCCTGGGAGAATAATGTCTGAGGAGAAATAAGTAATGGCAATATGATAAGTTCACAGCTCTCTCCAACTCAAAGAGCAGAAGAAATTATTTGACAAGCTTGAGATGTTCAATCTAAAGCAAAACAATGTAGCAAGAAAGGAAACAAACATTTATTACAAGCTTATTTGTATCAGGCACTATTAATTGTTTTACAAATGTTATTTTATTTGATCCTTAAAACAAATCTAGGCTATATGTTATTCCAATTTTACAGTTGAAGAAACTGAGGCAGACAGACATTAAGTTAACATGTCTAGGGTCCCACTGTTAGTAAGGGTCTCTGGCTAGCAAACAACTCAGGCCTTTTTGTCTCCAGGTACCACCTAATATACCTGTTCATGGTAGAGAGGAAACAGCTATTTATATTTAGTTATGCAAACTAACTGATTATGTATAGAATTTCATTTAAAATTTAAAAAATTACACTAAAGACCTAAGAATAATAAAGTTTTTCTCAGATGAAATCCATTCATGAAAATCATCCTGGTAGTTAATGAATTCTTAAGATTGATTTTCTATACTTTTTAACTCAATTGCCCAACTATTAACTGGATTGTGTATAGTCCTGAATGAGGGATTGAATTGCATGTTATCTCAGTCTCACTCTAGCTTTACCAGATGACTTTATCAGGAACATTTAAATTTATTTTTGATATAGATACAGTCAAAGGGTAAAATTTATCCTTAGAAATTTAGGTAGGTCAAGACTGATCAGGACATTCAAATCTAACTAGGTCTGTTGGGAACCTGACAAAAATGAAAGAAAATGAAACTTTGGAAACCCAGAAGTTTAACAAAAAGAGGAGTTTTTTTTTTTTTGTTTGTTTTTTTTTTTAGCAAATGCTGGAGAAAGAGCAGGGATAGAATGTTCATTGAAGATGCAGGTGATTCAGAGGAGCAAAGTTTTCCTGTGCTACTGTTCATCATGAGGCTGGTCTGTGGTCCAAAGTCTGAGGGAAAAACTCCAATCCCTCATGTCCTACCTGAGACTAGAAATGTTCTTCTGGCCAACAAAATCTCTAGGTCAGTGTTACTATCTTTTTAGGAAAAGCTTAGCCTAATCTTCCTGGAGTGGGACTTTAGGATATTGTTCCCACTACAAATATTTTTTGCAGAGATCCAGCTTTCAATATTTAAAAATTTAAATAATGATTATTTTTCCCCCTCAATTATTAGGAAATTGTCACAGTCCTTCACTTTGTTTTGTACATGTAGACAAAACTGTGGCACTGGAGAAAAAAATTTTTGCTGGCCTGTTCCTAAAGTTATAGACAATAAAAAATGAAATGTCTTGTGAATCCTATGATTCTAATTCCAGAAGAATCAATCAATCAATCAAATACCAATTAAATGCCTATTCTGTGGCAGACACTGTGCTATTTACTCCTTTGGGTTACAAACAAAAAACTGAAACAAGCCTTCTCTCATGAAGTTTAAATCACTCAAAGTGAGACAATATCTATATATTTAAGCATATCCAAAATGCTCATGAAATAAATAAATGCTAGTTGATTTTGAATTTCAAGAAGTAATTGGCACTGTGATCCACCAGCTTCTTTAAACTGACTTAGATGAATTTCATCTTCTAACAAATCATTACAAGTATATAATGTCTACAACTAATTACATGACTCTTTGTGAGAAATACAAACAGGTAAATTGCTCGATATATGTGATATATAAGTAATTTTAAAATCTTGCCTAACAATTACAGTTAAGATAATAATAATGATGTGTATAGATTAGTCTAGCTAAATTTAGTAGCAACACTTTGTTGAACAGACAATTTAAAATAACAATATACCCATCTACTTTATGACTAATTTAAGAACATTGATGAAGGCCTACGATTGTGGCTCTGTTTTCTTTTTATAATTAAATGCTTCAGTCTGCAAACATGATCAAATGAAACTGGAAGAGATTTGTACTATTATTTTCCCCCCTTAATGTCATAGTTTTATTAAAATATGATTCACATATCACAGTGGAAATGTCTATCTATATAAGAGTAAATAAGTAAGTAGGGCATAGCATTTTTTTTCTTGTTGATTGTTGATTATATCAAAGATTATAAAAATCTCATATCTCACAAACTTTACTTAAAAAAGCATGGGCAATTGTAAAAACAAATTATGTCTATTACTAATAGAGATACTTCAAGAGTGAGATTTGAAATACTATATGACTGCTTTGGGGGCTAGAAATCATGTGACATGACATATTAAAATGGAAAGTTTTCCTGCCACTTTTCTGCATTTGGTTGACTTTCAGAATGTATGTGATCAAGATTTTCATTCTAGACACTGTGCCAATTTCATTTTGAATTGACCATAAAAGGGTCTGGATTAGTAGGTAGTAAGCAATCCTTATATTTTGACTGTGACAATAAGAAAAAACTATTAATTAAATTCAACAAATATGTCCCTACCATATGCAAGGTACAGAGAATACAAAAAACAAAATGTGCTACAGGTGAAAGAAATACCCACAAGTAATGAAAATAGTGTTAAAATACTGATTAAGGGCATAGGAAATATCAATCCTTCACTTGACATGTTCAAGAGGGTGTCTTAGTGGAGGGACATTCTGAATTGCATTTTGAAGGGAGGGAAGGATTTCAAAAAGGAGAGATGAAAATATGGGGAAGAAGTCGATTTTAGTCTATTTCAATGGCTTGCAACAAAATCTTAGCAAGAGAGAAGAGCAGGATGAGATTGGAAAATACCTAATAATTTAGTTGGCTAGAGTACATGAAATATCATAAGTAAAGCTGTATAGACAAGTTGAAGCCACCTTGTAAACAATAGGAAGCTCCTGAAGGTTTTTGAACTGGGGACTGATTATCAAATGAGCATTAGGAAGATTATTTTGGCAGCATTTTCAATCATTGATCGAAAAGGGAAGAAACTCAATTCAAGGAGAAGCTTAGGATGCTAGTCTCAAGTGAATGTTAATGATGATCAGGAACTAGGTAGCCGCAGTGAATTGCATGATGTAGAGTTTGAAGGAACTGTGGGCATTACTTAGTTCAATTATTTCATTTTACCACTGAGGATAGTGAGAGCAGATGTAAAATAGGAATTAAGTATCTGAGGTAGGATTCAAAGTTGGTCATTCTCAAGTATAGTTCTTTTACATAACTATACCCACCCACACACCCACCCATGTATACATATATGTGTGTCTTTGTATGTGTTTGTAGTTATATATGGGGGGAGAGAGACCGACAGACAGAGAGAGAGAGATAGAGAGAGAAAGACACAGAGAGACAGAAACAGAGAGAGAAAGAGGGGGAGGAGGAGGAGGAAGAGAAGGAGGAGGAGGAGGAGAAGAAGAAGAGTTGAAACAAGAATATATTGTTTGGGTGTGTTGGATAAAGATTAAAGATGAGGCAAGTAGAATTCTGAGAACAAATATACTTATGGCAAGTAGATAAACTATACAACCAGTTTGATCCAATTTATTTGGAACTCATTATATATATATATGTGTGTGTGTGTGTGTGTGTGTGTGTGTGTGTGTACAAAAAAATAAAAATACTTTCAGTGTCCAAGAGGATTCATTCAGTAACTATAGATAAACATTGCCTTCATTTTCCATATCTGAGAGAAGAATCAAGCTTTTAATAAAGTAAATCACTCAATCAACCAACATTAATTAAATCCCTAATATGTAGACATGCTCTAAGTTCTGGAGATGTAGAAAAAAGGAAAAGACAAAAGGGAATCTGCCCTTAAGGAGTTCACAATCTAACAGAAAAAACAGATTAACAAATATATCTCCCAAAATTATGTAGAGGATAAATAGAGAAGAATTGACAAAGGGAAGAGGGAGTAGGAAAGACTTCATATAAAAGACAGGATTTTAATTGGGACTTAAAGAAAGTTAGGGAAATTAGAAAACAGATTTGAAGAGGGGGCACATTATGGGCATGAGGAATAATCAGACAAAAGGTTCAAAGTGAAGAGACCAAATGTCTTTGTGGAACAGTCTTTGGAATACTAGATCAAAGAGTACATTTTGGGTTGTATGATATAAGAGAAATGGAAATGTAGAAGGGGCTAGGTTATGAAGGGCTTTGAATGCACCAAAGAAGGGTAGTATTTGATCCGACAGGTGCTAGGAAGCCAGTGTATTTTATTGTGTGGGGGTGAGGAGTGCCATGATCAGACCTATGCTAGAGGAAAATCACTTTAGTGGATGAATGAAGAATGGATTGAAATGAAGAAAGATTTGAGGCATATAGACCCACCAGTTGTCTATTATAATAATCCAGGCATGAGGTAATAAGGGCCTGCACAGAATTGTGATAGTATCAGAGGATAGAATGATGCATATTCATGAGATGTTATAAAGGTAAAATCAACAGACTTGGTGATAGATTAAAAAAAAAAAACACAACTTTACTTCCCTCCTTCCTTCAGTGTCTTGCTAGAAATGATAGTGTGAACTTCTCTATATTCCTGATCTTCATTCCTTACTTTTTATTAGACATTTTAGAGAATTGGTCTCACTGTACTGGTAGTATTGATAAGAAGTCTATCTCTCATTGGTGTCATACTTTCTTGCTGAATCTTTGTCTAAAACTCTATACAAATTGGAACCCTAGTGAGATCTGAATGTCTGAAAGCTACTTCACTCTGGGCTGCCCTCAGCTTAGTTTGGTGATAAAGGGGGAGCGGGGCTGCACACTGAGACTGTTCCTTGTCACCATCTGTTCTTCTTTGTGAGTTAGATTGAAGTTTTATTAATTGCTATCCCTTGTGTCATATCTTTTGAATTAAATATCCTTTTTAAAAAGTGGAGCCAACATGGAGAAAGAGACAGCATTCACCTGACTTTTTCCAAATTTCCCTTCAAACAGCTTTAAATGATACCTCAGAATTACTTCTGGAATAGTAAAATCCAAAAAAGAATAGTGTGAAACAATTTTCTAGCCCCAAGACAACATAAAGAGTTGGTAGGAATGGTTTATTCATCTGGAATGACTTGGGATCTGGGACAACTGAATCAGCAGCAGCAGCAGCTTCCTGAGATCTCAGCCCACTACATTTAGGGGCAAGAAAACAGGTCAGAAGGAATTTACAGGGGTCTCTTTCCTAACACTAGATGCAAGATTTTGTTGTATTTGCCATATATGGATCCAGGACTTAGTGCTCCTCTACCCTGGGAACAGAGCCCAACTTCAACAAAAAAGTAAAAGTCAAGAAATAGGATGGAAAAATGAGCAAACAACAATAAAAAAAAATCTATCCATAGAAAATTACTATAGTGAACACAAATTCAAAAGAAGGAAATAAAATTAAAATTGAGTTATTAAGAAATTATCCAGGAAAACTGCCTGATATTCTGGAACCAGGAAATAAAATAGAAATCACAAGATTTCATCAATCACTTCCTGAAATAGATTCCCAAAACAAAAACTCCCAAGAATATGACTGCCAGATTCTAGATGTTGCAGATCAAGAATATTGTAAGCAGTCAGAAAGAAACAAAAAAAATCATGAATCCATCATCAGGATAACACAATATTTGTCAGTTTCTACATTAAAGGAGCAGATGGCTTAAAATATGATATTCTGGAAGGCCAAGAAATTAGGACAACAATCAAGAATCATTTATTCAGCAAAGCTGATGGACATCCAATTTTGAAATAGAGGACTTTTAAGCATTCCTGATGAAAAGACCTGGTCTGCATAGAAAATCTGACATTCAAATACAAGACTCTAGAGAAGCATAAAAAGATTAAAGAAGCATAAAAGATTAAATAAGATTCCTGCTAAAAGAGAAAATGATATTTGTAACTTCTAAGAACTTTCTTATTATTGGGATAATTAGGAGTACACATAGATAGAAGGCATGAATATAAGTCTAATATGGTAGGATATGTTTAAAAAAAAAAAGAAAACATGACAAACAGGAAAGTACTGGAAAAGTAGAATGAGATAAATTAAGTTACATAGAAGAGACAGAAAAGAAGTTGTTCAGTGGAGAGGTAAAAGGGGGAGGTGGATAGAATGCTTAAGCTTTACTCTCATTGGAATTGACTCAAAGAGGGAATAACATATAACTCAGTTATCATATAGGAAAACAGGAGTAGAAGGGGATAAGAGAATTGCAAGAGGAAAGTGAAAGAAGGAAAGGTGGATTGGGGAGATGATAGAAGCAGAACACTTTTGAAGATAGAATGAGTGAAAGAGAGAAAAAGTAGGATAAATCAAATAGAAAGAAGGCAGTCTTTAAATGAAGTAATCAAAGCTATCTATAATCATGTCAAAAAGCTCTTAATCATTCTTCATTAGGGAAATGAAAATTAAAACAACTGTGAGGTATCACTTTAGAAGTAGGAGATTGATATAATAGAAAAGAAAATGTCAAATTCTGGAGGGGATGTGAGAAAACTGAGAAACTAAAGCATTGTTGGTAGAGTTGTGAATTGATGCAATCATTTTGGAGAACAGTTTGGAACTATGGTCAAAGGGTGCACAACGTGCACCGTTGAACTCTGATCAAAGCATACTTTTAAAACTTTCTTTATTTTTCTTGGATTTTCTTTTTTTGGTTTGTGTTTTCTTTCACAACATGACTAATATGGAAATATGTTTTGCATGACTGCAGAGGTATAACCTATATCAAATTGCTTGCTTTCAAAGAGGCATCAGGGGATATAGAGAAGAATATTTAGAACTCAAAATAAAAAAGTACAAATGTTAAACATTATTTTTAACTGGAAAAAAGTAAAAAAAAAATAGAAAAAAAGAAGAAAATTAACTGATGTTAATTGGTTGACTGAACTAGGGAATTAGTAATTGGAGTTTAATGGTACATGCTGGTATGATACACATTGGTATAGGGGTATAAGATGTTGCATTAGAGAAAGACATCTCTAACCTTGAGGAGAGAGAACTTGCTGGCCTTGTTCCTGGAGAATGAACCAGAGAACTTGCTACATGTGTTTCTATGACTTTCCCTTTCCTTCATAACCTTATAGAAGCAGTAAGTGTCTTGGTGGCTATAACAAGGTACTTGGGAGTTAGAAATTAAAATCTGGCTACACAGATAGTAAGTGAACATTTGTTTGCCTAAATTCACTGGAAAAGGAAATGGCAAACCACTCTAGTATCTTTGCCAAGAAAACTCCATAGACAACCTAGGTTTACTGTGATCTACAGGGTCACAAAGAGTTGGACTGGACTGAACAACAATATAACCTCTACGAAATTAGCTTCGTGCTTTGGAGTTAGGAAGATCGAACTACAAGTCTTACCTTTGAAACATTGCTTGAGACTCTGAGTACATAGTCTTTGCGTCTCAATTCTTTGAGATCATAAATCTTAAAAAAAGTTGCATATCTTCATTGGTAGTTTGGATTTCTTCACTTAGGTCTGCCTTCTCTAATAGAAGGAAAGGTCTGTAACCAAACAAAACTTAACCTTGTAAATTCAGAGACTTAGATATAGCATACTTGGCTAATAAGTTCAGTACCCAAATTTTAGGCTGAGTTCCAATGGTGGCAGTGGTACGTAAGGAACAAAGATAATCAATTTCATACAATGTACCTTGGAAAACTGGAAGAAAAGTTGTTCTGCAGTTGTCCTCAGAGAAATTCTATAATTTGACAGCCAGAGAATCTAGAAAATAAATTTTTGCAAGCACTTTGTTCTCTTTTTTTTTATTAATTATGTTATCTGATTATACATAAAGAAAATAAAACAAACTGAAATTAGCACTCTAATTGTGGTTTTGGAAATAATCAGTAAACATTTATCAAGAACTTACCTGCCAGGCATTGTGCTAAATGCTGAAAATACAAAAAAAGAGGTAAAAGATAGTTTCTGTCTTTTAAGGATCTTAAAATCAAAGGAGTTTACTACTTTAAAAATAATTTTCAAACTTATTCTTTTAAGCATGTTGGCACTCCCTCTGTAGCATATAGCTAAAAAAAAAATTCATTATTTTGTCCCCAGTCTTGGTAGGTAGGACCTTTTCTACATTTAAGTTGATTTTTGGATTTCATACATGTAACCTATTATTAAGCTTATATACAAAGTCATTTCAGGCTGTTAAGAACTATCAGAACTTTTACTCTTTTTTGTAAAGCCTTCAATAATAGCTGATGTTTATGTAGCAGTTTTAAGTGTATAAATCACTTTACAAATATTATCTCATTTATCTTTTCAATAACCTTGAGAGGTAGGTGCTGTCATTATCCTCAATTTTCAGATTAGGAAACTGAGGCAAATGGAGGTTAAATGACTTGCTCAATTATACAGCTAGTATATTTGAGATTGCATTTGAGTCAGGTATTCACAGTGATTCTGGTTCAGAATCACTGCCATGTTGTGACCAGGGCTCATATTATGACTTGAAGGAAAGTTATTTGTAAACTTTATGGTGTCCAGGGCAAAGTACTTTTAATCTGTATGAAAAGTATCTCTTTATATAGTTTAATGCCTATGATTTTTCTGTATATACTGTTAAAACAACAACAACAACAACAACAACAACAACAACATTGTTTAGTAATACCAACAATTTGTAGTCCTTTATTCTAATTCTAGAAAGTTAGAACAGCTTTATAACTGGCGTAAATCAAGGACCTAGAGAGTGCTATAGAATTGTTACAAACCATACAGCCTCTATTTGGAGCAATATCCAGAGCCACTGTCAACAAACACCAGAAACCTATTGACAAGCCAGAGATTTTCTATCTCTAGGGATGAAGGTGTTTAAATGAAGGAAAAAGACACTTAATCCTATCCAACATCATGGCCCCCTTTAAAATGAGAACATGTAGACACACACAAATCAACAATTATACTAAAGAAGTATCTTCGTATGGTACTATATTTATAATGAAATAATTATAATTCTACCGTGGGAATGAATTCATGTTATGGACTAATGCCAATTGCTTTTTCTCTTATTTGGGTTGTGCCCAGAATTGTTTCCAGATAGCCTATAACAAATTATTTTGAGGATAATATCTGCCTTAATCTCCCCCATCACACATTTATAATATCCTTTCTAGTCTCCTATTCTATGCTCTATTACTTATCCTCCCTACTTTCTAGAGAATAGAGACTATTGGCCAATATCTTTGACCATAAATCTCATTTTGTAACTATCTGTATTGTACTCAGTGTCTCACAGCTCTACCAAAATAAGAGACAGTTAAGGGATTTCATTTGTTTTTTGTGAAGATTTTCTGAAATCAGTGAATTTTGCCAAGATTATTTTTCTTCCATAATAATTCTCCTTCCTCCTTACAAGAGCAATAAAATTATTTCCCTTTTTATTTTTACATAAGTTGTTTACTTCTCTGTGATCTTATAATATTTTTCAGGATATTATATGTTCAGCAATTAATTACTTAAAGCCTTGTGATGATGGTTTCTAGTGTTGTCTTAAGCTGTTTAAACTTTTTATTGTTTAATTCTTGCCATGTTTGTTCTCAACTAAATTTAAATTTCTTATTAATAGCAATTCACATTCACATAGAACTTTAAGAATATATACTCTCCCAAAGGATACTATACTGTGAAATAGTTGTCTAAGTATTGTTAACTCTTTTTACAAATAAGAAAACTATACCACTTACAGTTCTTAGTACAAAGTCTTATAGTACCTAATAATAAATATTTTGTTTTGAATTCATTTTAGAATAGAAAAATTTTAGGTACTGAATGATGTTTTAAATATAGTAGCTCAACACAGTTTAAGACCCCCTCACTACCCTTTCTAAAATCAAAGACATCAAATCTTAGAACAATCAAACACTGTGAGGGGCATTAAGACAAAGTTTTTTATCTCATGCCTTCAAGATGAGAGGCAGCATAGTATAATGATATAAAGACCTCTTGATCTAGACAAGAAGTTCTCAAACTTTTTAAATAGGGGGCCAGTTCACTGTCCCTCAGACTGTTGGAGAGACAGACTATAGTAAAAACAAAAACTATGAACAAATTCCTATGCACACTGCATATATCTTATTTTGAAGTGAAGAAACAAAACAGGAACAAATACAACATTTAAAATGAAGTAAAGTTAAACCAACAAACTTACCAGTATTTCAATGGGAACTATGGGTCTGCTTTTGGCTAATGAGATGGTCAATGCCTGATTCCATATTTGTCACTGCTAATCGTGAAAAGTGATGGAAGTGTGCATCTGATAGTCTTGATCTGGTTGGAGATTTCAAATGTTTTATTCTAGAAAAAGTCTGTTCACAGACATAAGTGCTGCCAAAGATGGTTGCCATTTTGAGTGCATGGTTCCTGAGATGAGGATATGTCTCAGAGGGGAGAGATGCATAGAAATTATGAAGGCTGCTTGACTTGAATGTGTCTTTCAGAGAGTCACAATTCTGAAGTTCAACCAGTTCCATTTGGTAAATTGTATCCAGATTTTCAATGTCAATAGAAAATGGGTTACAGAAAAGCTGTATGTCCTATTCATGGAGATGAAGCTCTTTAAATCTAAATTGGAACTCCTTTTGCAATTTTTCCAGTGAATACACACATGTTTTGTTTGGGAATGCAATCAGCGGTTTTTCTGCTCACAGATTTTGAGTTGTGGGGAGAGGGCAGAAGTTTTCCTCCTTCACTTGTTTGATGAGGAGGCCTAATTTTACTTCAAATGCTTTGACATGTGATTGCATATCACAGATAAGCTTCCCCTTTCCTT
This sequence comes from Sarcophilus harrisii, assembly GCF_902635505.1. NCBI lineage: Eukaryota > Metazoa > Chordata > Mammalia > Dasyuromorphia > Dasyuridae > Sarcophilus > Sarcophilus harrisii. Next base: position 204,492,772 of record NC_045426.1, read on the forward strand.
GAAGTTGTATATTGAAATTGTTGAGTAGCTCTGTTACATTGGTCAGAAAGTCAGGGTGCCATTTCCATTCTGCATCATTGAGCTCTGGTACTTCTTTGTTTTTTGAAAGCAGAAAAGTTGTAATCTGTGGAAGTAAGTCATAGAAACATTTCAAAACTCTCCCTCAACTCAGCCAATGGACTTCTGTGTGATATAGAACATCTTCATACTCAACATTTAGCTCAGACAGAAATTCCTGAAATTGTCTGTGATTTAGTGCATTAGCTCTAATGAAGTTACCACAATTTTCATAACTGAGTCCCATTTCAGTGATTTACTACACAGCGCTTGTTGGTAGATGAGGCAGTGTATGGCTATTGGATGAGAATGGTTATGTTTGTCCATCTCTTGGTTAATGCGAGCATTTACTCCTTTCTTAGACCCCATCATGCTAGGAGCACCATCAGTTGTCACACTGACTAATTTAGCCCAGTCCATCTCCAAACCATTCATAGTTTGGCACACCTTTTCATAGATATCCTCTCCTGCAATTGTTCCTTTGATGCTTTTCAGTGCAACAAGCTCTTCTATGACTTCAAAATAATCATTCGTCCCATGAATAAAAATTAGAAGTTGTGCAGAATCACTAACATCATCACTTTCATTGAGTACCAAGGAAAAATATGAATTTTTTTTTATGGAGTTTTGCAAATGCTGATGCAGATTGTCTCCCATTTCTTCAATCCTCCGTGTAATTGTAGGTCCTAAAAGACTCACTGTACTAAATAAATCGGCCTTCTCTGGACACATCTCTTTGGCAACAGAAAGAAGGCATTCTTTAACAAATTCTCCCTCCCCAAATGGTCTGCCAGTGCATGCTATTAGCTTGGCAACTTAAAAACTTGCTCTTAGTGATGAAATATTTAGCTGCTTCTGCTTCAGAAAAGTATTTTGCTGAGTTGTCAATGTATTTTTCAGTTTTATTATTTTATCTTTTCTCACTTCTCCAACCAAACAATCATATTTATCTTTATGTTGATTTTCATAGTGTCCATGCAAATTATATTCTTTGAACACAGAATATAGTGTCTGGCATATCAGACATACAGCTCTTTCCTTGTACTGCATGAAAAAGTAATCATTAAGTCCACTGTTTTTTGAATATCCTACACTCCGAGTCAATTTTTCTTTTTCTTGACATCATTATTTCCTAGGGATTCCAAATTGCTATTAGTAAAAAAAAAAAAAAATAAAAAAAATAAAAAAATATATATATATATATGTATACACATACATACATACGTACAGAGTTATAAAAACAATATTCCAGCAATAACTTTGCCCACACAGAGACATACAGACTACAATGCCCAACTTCCTCCAAGCTGCTTCTGGCTTGTGATGCCTCCGTTTCCCACACTCTCTCTCCCACTCTTGGCATTCCTGCTTCTGACCTTCACTGCTGCAGTGAATTCCCCCTGCAGTGGCCATGACATGCGCAGCATGTACTGTACGTCTCCCGCGCCTGTCTGTTGTGGTGGCTGCCGTTACTGTTCAAGGCCACAGGCCATCAGTTCTCTGTCTTCTGCATCTCTCTCCCTTCCGGACACCACACACCCTGCCCTGGGAACGTACCTCACCTCAGTATTGTCTCTGCTGCCTCAGCCCAGTGCTGGAAGTGTGCGTTGCTAACGCAAGCTTAGGCCTAACGTCACTTCCGGTCTGATTTTGCCATAACCCGTTGGGCTGCATAAACGTCCTCAGCTGGCCGCATCTGGTCTGCAGGCCATAGTTTGAGGACCCCTGATCTAGACTGAAGACCTGATTCCCAAACCACAGGCTTAATAATAGCCTAAATCTCATTAGCCCAACTTCTGCAAGAATCCTTTGGCAGTCAGTTTTATTCTCCTCCCTTTTAATATAGATGCTTTTCTTCTTGAATTATTTCCAATTTGCCTTGAATATGTCTAGTTTATACATAGTTCTTTGCATGGTTGTCTCTCCTATTCCTTGAAAGTAGGTATGTTTTTTTTTTTTTCTCCTTTTCATTGTTTCCCTATCTCTTAGTGCAGTGAATGCTTGGCACCCAGTAGGCATTTTAATATTAAGCTACTGACTATGTGACTGGTAAGGTACTTAATTTGTCTGCCCCAGGAATTTGCCAAATTTATCCATTTTTTTGCCAAATTTAGAATTTTCCAAAAAAGGCAAATTCTAAAACTGATTAGCTTTCTTTCTTGAATTTTCATTTTATTATCCTCTTTCAAATTAAATCAACTTTCTTTTCTACTTTTCTCTCTCCAGTTCTATGGCAGTGGCAATTTGACACTAAAACCTGGTCAATTTTTTAAAGGTCTTTGGTATTTGTATCTTAGGAAAAGAAGATTCTTTTGGCCATGACATTAGGTTACTCTAGTCCATGACCTATTTGCTTACTCTGGAAGGTAAGATTGTCAACACTATTCCAGTCAACTCCTAGAAAGTCCCTGAAGAAATATAATGTTCTTTCACTTTGAAAAGCAACATGAATCTTCTCAGTAGGAAAATAAATGAGCAAATCTCACCTCATTTCAAATGAGTTAGATGTTAGATTTTTGTTTTTGGAGCTGATTTAACAGTAGTTGAGACAAAAATGTTTAGACCTCATAGTAGTTATGGGAAATCAAAGCTTTTGTTAGAGGTTGAAGTCATAAAAGTTAAGGCAAAAAAAATCTATAGCTATCCTTTATATTTAGGGCTCTGAGGAGAATGTTGGTCCTCAGCAGGTTGATAGTACAAAATAGGCGAACCAGGTATTTTAGGATGCTGTGTCAGATTTCATGTGTGGAAGCCTGCTAGTGTCTGGCACTAAACTATGAGTTATTGCTACTCAGTCTTGGCATATTTCTTTAGGCCCTCAGGGCATGCAAGTTCCACATTTCTCTCTCTTGAATGACAACATGGTCAAACTTAGCAGCTAGAAACCTGCTGGTCTGTTTCTCCTCCACTTTCTTTCTTGAATAATAGAAAGCTGTTGTTAATTTAAAAACTGCCACTCATAGTTCATGGAAAGAGTTTTCCAGGTAAAGTTCAGTGACAAATAAGAACCAGTGACTGCTATGGGGATCTGAGACAAGTGATAATTCAATACAGTTAATTATTTTTGTCACATATAGAATAATGTCAAAAAATAATATATATATATATTTTTTAAATTGAAATGTATACTTCAAAATTGTCTTTCAAAATACCATTGCCAGTTAACTTGGCTCCCTATTTTTTTAAAAAAATAAATAAAATAGAGTATGAAGAAAACAAAGAAAATCACTGTCACAAGTGGCCTGTGGAGCAAATACTTTTGGTGTGACTTGTTCCTGTTTTTTCTCCTTCCCTCCCCCACCAATCCCTCCTCCTCCTTTTCTTTTTCCTTATAGCCCTACCTCTGTCACTGGATCTATGGTAACAGCTCAGGGCATGTTGACTGGCTGCTTCCTTTCTTTGTCTTTGTAGATTCTGTTGTCTGTCTGCTACTCATCAATTCAACAATGGAAGGCTGCCCCACTGCCTTTATTAGTCAGTCTTATCAATTCAACCTTTTTTTTTTGAAATTCTAGAAATGAGTTTAGCTAATATGATTGATTTACCTCCCTCATAAATTGCTTTATTTTTCAATGAAAAAGAAGACACCTCTCAATTTCTAAAAAGATGTCTATACCTCATTAATAGAATCTTATGTGTATTCTTGACTCAGAAAATAGTTTTAAAAGGCATATAAGAAGTCATAATTTCTTATTATTATTATATTATAAAAACTATAGGTATTACTATAAAATTATAGGTATTATGCTATTATATTATAGGTATTATAAAACTATAGGTAACTATGATATCTTACAATATAGCTAATGTTAGGTGCTATAGGATGTCCAAAGATCAGTTTCATGATCAGAAATTCTTAGTACCTTATATTCATGTAGTATTTTACATTTTCAAAGTAATTTAACAAGCAATTCAAAATGCAAAACAATACAATTAAATACCATTGTGCAATTGTCAATAGGAATACGGAGGCAAAATGAAAGAGTGCCCTGCTCTTAAGGGTAGAAGTAAATACATGATGAATTGAGGACAGAGAGACTACTCAGCAGGGGGGTGATGGTGGCAAAAGTGGTTAGGGAAGGCTGCACAGATTTGTTGAAACTGATTTGAATTCTGAAGGAATATAAAAGTTTCAAGAAATGAATATGGGGAAGGTTATACTCCAGGTGTAGGATATGGCCTGTGTAAAATCACAGAGGAGAGAAATGGAATGTTGAATTTGAGAAATATCTAAAAGTAATAATATTGAGTATGTATAGAAATCCATAAAGGGGATTAAAATGGGAGGAAAAAGATGGAAACATAGGATTTAAGTCAGAATGTAGAAACTGATGAATTTCTATTTTATCTTAGTGTTAATAGGACCTCACTTATGCGGAAGATTAATTTAAAAATGGAGCTATTATGAGCTTACAAGATAGACTTGTAAGCAGAGAAAAGGGAAGAGAAAGAAAAGATGTTATGGAGGTAGAATTAACAAGATTTAGCAACTTACTGAATGTATAAGGAATGGGACATTGAAGATTTAAGATGTAAGAATCAAAGTTTTGAACATCTGTGGACTGGATGATCACAGTAATATTGGCAGAAATTGAGAAGTATAGACAAAAATATAGGGGAAAAGATTTTAAGTGTCATTTTGGATATCCTGAGTTTGAGTAGTTACTGCACATAGAACTATCCAACAGGTAGTTGTTGCAAGACTACAATTCAAGAGAGAAGTTATAATAGAAAGATTTAGATAACTGCAAATTTGATAGGAATCATCAGTGCCATATGATAGTCAAGAATTTGAATGAAATATTTGGCTAATTTAATTTCTATTTTTTTCCCCAAAAACTAAAAATCAAATTCTCATGCTTTTTAGAATATATTAACTCCTCTTACATCTGCTAGTTTATGGGAGAGGTACAATGTATGCAGACCAAGGGAGGTGACAGTGCTATTGTATCCTTCCTGGTCAGATCATATCAGATGTGTTATTCTTAGAAAATAGAAGGTACTTAAAGGAGTTCACTTTGAATGGTGAAGTACCTTGAGGTTCATGTCTTCCGAGAATCAGTTGAAGGAATTAGAAATGCTAACTCTGGATTAAAAAAAAAAAGATCTTGGTTTTAAAGTAAAGCAAGTCTAAGGTTCTGTTTTGTTACTTCGACTTAGAGGAGAGAGTGAGAGGACTTGCAAAAAGACACAGTTAGGCTTGATGTAAAAGAAAACTTTCTAGCAATTATATATTAATTGGGGAACTACTTCCACAACAATCACTGAATTCACAGCAAGGCTCCATGTGTTTAATGAATCAGTACAGTAAAAAACAAAAACAAAACTAGCAAAAAAGTATATCAAAATAGCTCTCTCATAAACCTGAGGCATACTATTTCATAAATAGGAGTTATGTTGTCGGTAGAGAGAAAAAACATCTGTAGGGACACGAATGTAAAGAGAGGTGTGTATGTTGGGAACATAATTAGTCTAGTGACTAATAGTCTGGGAACATAATTAGAGGTGAACGTAGAGGATGTTACATGTGTGGCAGAGTGTAGACAAAAAGAATTAATATAATTAGACCACATATGTTGAGTTATATACTTGTAAGAACACATGTGACCTAGGACCATGGATAATTTCACACTGTGATTATTCACCATTGTTCTTACATCCTGTGCATCTCTCCTGGGCATGTAACATCTATCAACTGTGAGTCTTTTGGGGATATTGCTTTTTGCTGGATCATGTGGTCAATGCTGATTCCTTCTAGGCTAGGCTTCCTCGTATGTGAAGCTGTAAAACTTCTCTGTGCCCAGATTTATATTTCAGCTGGAATCCTTACCCAAAGTGCTGCATCTCACCCATAAGATGCAGTGCTCTTTCAGTTTAAAATGCAGAAGATTTAGGTGTGTACAGTGTTGTTCTTCAGTTGCTTCAGTGATAGCTAAAACTTTCTGACTCCATTTAGGGGTTTCTTGGCAAAGATACAGGAATGATTTGCCATTTCCTCCTCAACACGATTTTATAGATGAAGAAACTAACAAAAACAGAGTTAAGTGACTTGCTTAAGGTCATACAGCTAGTAAGTATCTACTTATTGAATTTGAACTTAGGTCTTCTTTAATCTAGGTCTGACTTTATATCAACTATTTCACCCAACTGCTCAATTAGATGGATGTATGTGCATATACCCACGTACACATACATATATACACACACTTGAATATAAAAACCAAGATCTATATTTATCTTTTATCTCTTTCTACATCTTCATTTGTATCTAACACATATATCTATATCTTTTACAAAGTTAATGACTTTATATATCTAGTCAACAGATTAGAGGGAAAAATCACCAGCTCTTTTCTTCTGACAAAGAGAGGCTTTCTTAATTTTTTTTTCCTGAACCTTGATTGGAAAGGCAATTTCCTCTCCAGTATGAGATTCTCCACCCCATGCTCCAAGTTTTTTGGAATGAAGAGTTATCCAGCTAACGAGTGCCTTCTAGCTTATCTTTTTCTTTTGAATGAAGCAGAATGGGTGACCAAACTTCTCAGTCACCAAGGACAGTGTATCTGTTAGAGGCTTCACTTTAATTTAGGATTTGCTATTCCTTCTTTCCCTGATTAATTTCCAGTTGTTAAGCTGTACTAATAAACATCATTTTCAAGGTTATCTTTCTAGGAAACTGCTAGTTTCTCAGGGTCAAGAATCTTATATCCTATCAAAAAGAATCACCCAAGAATAAAACAAGTCTCAGGATTAAGGTTTTTACTTTTTTTTTCCTCTCTAGCCTTATTCTCATCATGTGTGTGTGTGTGTGTGTGTGTGTGTGTGTGTGTGTGTAATGTTGCTGGGGAAATTTATATATATTTCCCCAGCAACATAATTGGAGCTATCCAAAAAGTTAAATTATCTACTTTTCAAGCAAATGGACTCCCTCTTACAGGAGGTCTTCAAATAAAGGAGATAATCCCTGTAGAGAGGTTTCTTTTTCAAGTATAGTTGGATTAGATGGCTGTGATTCTCTGAGATTCTGTGACTCTCAACTGAGATCTGTAAATCTTCTGCATGGAGATGATAATTAAACCCAGGGCAACTGGTGAGATCATTAAGAGAGAGAGTACAAAGAAAGAGGATAAGAGATCCCATACTGGGCTCTGGAAACACTAGCACTTTGAAAACAGGAGTCAGATGACAAGGCAGCAAATGAAACTGAAAAGGAACAGTCATCAAGGTAGGAAAGTATTGTCATGGAAGCCCAGGAGGAGAGAGGATCTAGGGGATATTGGTTAACAATGACAAAAGCTGCAAAAAAGGACTAAGGAGTATGAAAACTGAGGGAAGGTCATTGGATTCAGCAGTTAAGGGATCATTGTAACCTGGGAGACAACAGTTTTAGTCAACTGTTGAGAGTGAGAGCCATAAGTGAATGGGAATTGAGAAAGTGGGGGCAGTGAGAGTAGATAAGCGTCTTGGAGCTTGACAGCAAAAGGGAGGAAAAATAAAGGATGATATTTTGAGAGATAGCAGGGTCAAATGAAAGGATTTTAAGGGTGGGTGAAGTAAGGAGGAACATGAATGTATTTTTATGGACTTTAATCTATTCTCATCCTGCTCTAAGTAGAGACAACACACTAAATGAGAAACATTTGTTGGTTTGGCCTGAGAAAATGAAAACAGAAAACAGGTGTATTCTAAATGGCATATCTCGATGTACTTTGAATATGCAGTTGGAATCTCTCTATATTTGAGCTACTCTTTGGGAGGAAAATAGTCCCTTTTATATATACATTCATTTATAATGCCAGAGTATCATTTACTAACAAATGATGCAGAAGTACCCTAGTGGCCTTAAAGAACTTTAATGTGGATTCCAGATGTGCCTAATTTCTTTCCAGGGTGTAACTTATGCCCTTGGAGGATCTAGCAGTTTGTTTCACTGATCAGTGCTATTTTATTGGAGGTAGACAAAATAGTTCTCCTGTTCTTTTAACTGGGGAGCCTATTTCCATGGCCAAGGAAGAGGAAATGAAATGACTATAGTAATTTAGACAGTTGCCTAATGTGTAATCCACCAGATTACACATCTGGGCTTTTATCTCTGTGAGGATTTCTGTGTGAAGGTTACAAAAAGAAAACATATGTTTACCAGTTTCCTATGTGAACTTCTAGCTGTGGCATAAACAACATTGTATCAATAGGGAAGTAGATCCAGAATTTCTCTTTTCCATGATAAGTATTAGATAATTTGTGGTAGATACTTTATTTTGTAAATTCAGGAGAAAAGACATTTTTCATCACCTCAAATGAATACAAAAAATAGTTGCTACTATTTTCTGAAAAGTGAATCTGAATAATAGGTATTTATTACAGAGTAGTCAAATTTTATTTTTGGAACATATTAAAATAAAATTCAACAACTGTAAAACAATATCTAGAACAATTATGAAAGAAGTTATTAAAATCAACTTTGAAGATATATAAATGATATAATTATATTCTAAAAAGTTTTTCATTAGTATAAATTACAAAAATTATTTAAAATTAGTTTTGTTCATGCATTTGGTTCCAATATATCTGCCAAAATAGACAATTGAACCTGATTTCAATGCAAAAAAAGCAAACAGATTTGTTAGTCTGTATTTTAGCCAGAGTTGGGGAAGGTTAGAAGTTAAATTATTCCTTTTCATCTACCAACTTATTTTATGCTTCATAGAAATAATATTTCCTCAGTTTCAAAACATTTAAGGAATTCGGATTGTGTCAACATAAGATTAAGTAAAATGAACACCAAAAGTTTCAAACTAATGAAAACTGTTTGGTCTTATGTGTGACTTAGATAAACTAAGTAAAAATTGTAGTTTCACTTTGAGTTATTGGCAATATGTATAGTCCATCTTTTTCAGTTCACAACTTTAAATTGGTTATATGAGTACAAATGAAAGTAATTTTTTGAACTAATTATGTGTTTTGGCAGGATGGAAATAGAGAGAGGGCAATGACATTATTGCTGGCAGACATGTACGACAAAGGGTCACCAAATACACCCAATATTGCTAAGTGAAACTGCTAGGAAAATTTGTTGAAAAAAGATATAAATATGTGGCATATTACTAAAACAAAATGAGTTGAAGCTCACAATTGACAAAGAAGGGGTTTTTGTTGCTTTAAAACTCTAGTTAGATATCAGACCAAGACTAAGGAAGATCTACATTCAAATACAACCTCATATATTCACTAGCTGGGTGACTTTGTGGAAGTCTATTAAAGGAAATTAGCTATTTCTTTTGATTTTTTTCATGTTTAAAATGGAGAAAATAATAACTCTTACCTCTGATGGATAAAATGACATATAAAATTATTTTTAAGGCCTCATTTCCAAAATATATAGAAAATTGACTCAAATTTATAAAAAAATCAAGTCATTCTCCAATTGACAAATGGTCAAAAGATATGAACAGGCAACTTTTGGATGAAGAAATTGAAACTATTTTTAGTCATATGAAAAGGTGCTCCAAATCATTATTGATCAGAGAAATGCAAATTAAGACAACTCTGAGATACCACTACACACTTCTCAGATTGGTTAAGATGACAGGAAAAGATAATGATGAATGTTGGAGGGGATGTGGGAAAACTAGGAGACTAATAGATTGTTGGTGAAGTTGTGAATGAATCCAACTATTCTGGAGAGCAGTTTGGAACTATGCTCAAAAAGTTATCAAACTGTACATACTCTTTGACCCAGCAGTATTATTACTGGACTTATATACCAAAGAGCTCTCAAAGAAGGGAAAGGGACCCACATGTGCAAAAATGTTTGTAGCAGCCCTTTTTGTAGTGGCTAGAAACTGGAAACTGAGTGGATGTCCATCAATTGGAGAAGGTTGTACAAATTATAGTATATGAATGTTATGGAATATTATTGTTCTGTAAGAAACGACCAGCAGGATGATTTCAGAGAAGCCTGGAGAGACTTAATATTAACTGATGTTAAGTGAAATGAGCAGAACCAGGAGATCATTATACACTTCAACAACAATATATGCTAATCAATTCTGACAGAAGTGGCTCTCTTCAACAATGAGATGATTCAGGCCAGTTCCAACTGTTCAGGAGAATCAGCTACACCCAGAGAGAGAACTATGGGAAATGAGTGTGGACCACAACATAGCATTTCCACTCTTTCTGTGCTGTTTGTTTGCATTTTTGTTTTCCCTCTCAGGTTTTTTTTTTTTTTTTTTTTTTTTTACTTTCTTTCTGGATCCGATTTTTCTTGTGCAGCAAGATAACTGTATAGATATGTATATATACATTGTATTTAACATATCCTTTAATATGTTTGGCATGTGTTGGACTGCTTGTCATCTAGGTAAGGGGGCGAGGGGAAGGAGGGGAAAAGTTGGAACAGAAGATTTTGCAAGGGTCAATGTTGAAAAATTACCCATGCATATGTTTTGTAAATAAAAATCTATAATAAAAAATTATTTTTAAAGCTTATATTACTATAGGAATGCTAACTATTATTATGGGAGGAAAGAGAAGGGTGAGAATCAAAGAAAGATGAAGGATCATTGTTCAGTGAGAAAATCGATAATAATTGGCAATACTGAATATAATAGAATATTATTGTACTGTAAGAAATAATGAAGGAATTGGTTTGTGAGAAAACTGGAAAGACTTGTATGAACTGATATAAACTGAAGTGAGCAGAATGAGGAGAATAATTTATATAATAACAAAAATATTGTAAAGACAAACAACTTTGAAAAAGTAAGGAACTCTACTCAACACCATAACCAACCATGATTCCAGAAGGCTTCCTGACAAAGAGATGATAAATTAAGAGTGCATAATGAAATGTATGTGTGTATATGTGTGTGTGTGTGTGTGTGTGTGTGTGTGTGTGTGTATGTGTGTGAATTTATTTTTGGTAACAGGAATCTTGTTTTTCTTTCTTTTGCAATGGGAGGAGGGGAAGTTAGAAGGAAGAGAAAATAGATAAATAAAATAAAATGTAATTTTAAAATAAATGAGAATAGAGGATAGGCAGTTCCAGTTGTTTATTTTGACTATTAAATGACAATAGTCATTCTCCTTGGCTTTATTACCAAGGAGAATGACTATTGCACTGGATAGCAAAATGAAAATGGCTAGTCAGCAACTGATAACCAAGATAAGTAAGGAGATTTTAAGAAAGTACCTAGGTAATCTTGATGAATTGTTACCAGACTCAGATTAATTACTAAAAGAATCCCTCAATTATGAAGATAACTGACATGTGCTTAATTGGTAGGCCACTAGCAGTGATATGTGAAATATGAAGGAGAGGGAAGGAATGGGGGAGGGGGGAGAGAGAGAGAGAAGGAAGGAGGGAGGGAGGAAGTGAGAAAGAGGGAGGAAGTGAGAAAGAGGGAGGAAAAGAGAGGGGGAGAAAGGAAGGGAGGGAGAGGGAGAGAGAAAGAGGGGTGAGAAAGATTGAGAGTAATATTAAGGGGAAGACATTAGAAATCGGAGAGAATGAAAATTGTCTCCTGCAAAAAAGAGAGATTTGGATTGAATCTTGAAAGAAGTCAAGAGGTTGTGAGAAAAGAGAGAATTCCTGGTATGAAAAATAACCATTATAAAAACTTGAAAGAAGGAAGATGTAGTGTATGTGAGGAACATCAGCTTGGACAGTTGTTGGATTTCAGAATTTAAGACAATGGAGCTACTAGGTGGTATAGTGAATAGTAAGCTGGGCTTAGAGTCAGAAAGAACTGAGTTCAAATCGAGATTCAGACACTTACAAGTTGTGTGATTCTGGGTCATTTACAATGTTTGCTCAGTTTCCTCATTTCTTTCTCCCTCATATCATGAATATTTTAGTTGCTTTATTTTTCATGTGATGATTTTGTTTTTTCTTTTCTATTCATATTTAATTATAAGTATATCCCTGTCACTACCTCAGGTCAGTGTCACAGAGATTCATATAAACCCACTTTTTTTCCTACTTATATGTAAAACAATTGTTTTACATATGTTTTTAAAACTTTGAGTTTCAAATTCTCTTCCTTTATCCCTTCCTTCCTCTACTACCCCATTTGAGAAGGCACTTTTGAAGTCAGTTAAAACATTTTTAAAAAATGCCATATTATGAAAGAAAACACAAATCTTCCCTCCACCAAAAAATAAAATAAAGTTAAATAAGGTTAAAAAAAAAAAACTTTGCTTCAATCTTTATTAAAACATAATCAGTTCTTTCTCTGGATATCGATAACATTTTTTTATTATAAATCCTTCAGAATAACCTTAGTTTTGTTTTATTGTTTTTTGATTTCTCAAGAAGTCATTAGCTTCCATTTGCTCAATTTTAATTTTTAAGGAATTATTTTCCTCAGTAAATTTTTGTACCTCCTTTTCTATTTGGCCAATTTTGCTTTTTAAATCATTTTTCTCATCAGCTTTTTATATTTCCTGTTCCATCATTCTTACTTTTCTTCCCAATTTTTCTTCTCCCTTTCTTACTTGATTTTCAAATCTCTTTTGAGCTCTTCTATGGCCTGAGACCAGTTCTTATTTTTCTTGGATGTTTTGTCTGTAGGATTTTGACTTTGTTTTTTTCTTCTGAATGTGTATCTTGATCTTTGTCACTGTGGTAACTTTCTTTGGTCAGAATCCTTTTCTTTCCCCTCTAGCCTATTACTTGGCTTTTAACTCACTGTTAAAGTAGGGTTCCATTTCCAGGATGGTTGGTTTTGTGCAGCTGTTTTCAAAGCAAGTATCTCTAACAAATGCCTCATTTCTCAAAATATATACAATACTGAGTCAAACTTTTAATTTCTCAAGTAATTTCCCAATAGATAAATGATGAAAAATATGAATAGCCAGTTTTCAGAAAAGGAAATAAAAACTATCTATAGTGATATAAAGATGTTCTAAATTATTATTGATTAGAAAAATGCAAATCAAAACAAGCCTGAGGTACTACCTCAGATCTAACAGACTGGCTAATATGATAGAAAAGGAGAATGATTAATGTTGGAGGTGTTATGGGAAATTTTTTATAGTGATGCACTCTTAGTGAAGTTGTGAACTGATCCAACCATTCTGGAAAGCAATTTGAAACTATGCCCAAAGAGCTATAAAACTGTGCATACATGTGACTCATACTATTTCTGTATACTAAAGAGATTAAATAAAAGGAAAAAGGAAGTTGTTTTATAACAACTCTTTTAGTGGTGGCAAAGAATTGGAAATTGAAGAGATTCCCCTCAATTGGAGAATGTCTGAACAAGTTGTGGTATAAGATTGTAATTTAATACTCTTTTGCAATAAGAATTAGTAAGCAGTATTATTTCAGAAAAACCTGTGAAGACATACATGAACTAATGCAATGTGAAGTGAGTAGAACCCAGAAGAGCATTACATAGTAACAGCAATGTTGTATGATAATCAGCAGTGAATGACTTAGCTATTGTCAGCAAAACAATGATCCAAGATAATTTGAAAGATAAAAAATACTACCCATATGCAGAGAAAGAACTGAAAGAGTATCTATGAAGATCAAAACACACTAATTTTTATTTAATTTTTTTTCATGAACACAACTCATATGGAAACATGTTTGACATGACTGTATACATATATCCTATATGAAACTGCTTACCATAGGGAGGAGGGCAAAGAAAGGAGAGAAGCAATTTGGAACTCAAAATTTTAAAAAAAAGTGAAAAATTGTTTTTATGCATAATTGGGAAAAAATGAAATATTTTAAAAAACCTCTTCACTTTTTACATCCATACCAAGTAAAAATTGTATAAGCTCTCTTCTGCCTTATGTGGCCAAATTTTATGAAAAGGTTGTTTAGAATGGGTGCTTTCCTTTTTTCTCCTCTCATTCACTTCTTAACCCTTTACAGTTTAACTTCTGCCCTTATGTTTCCACTGAAACTGCTCCCTCCAAAGTTATCAATGATCTTTTCTCAATCTTTATTTTTCCTGATCACTGCAATCTTTGTTCACCATCTCTTCCTTGACTCTCTTCTTTTTAGGTTTTTGGGATACCACTCTTTCCTGGATTTTTTCTTGTCAATCTGACCTTCTTCTTTGCTATATCATCCTCTAGATTATGCCCTCTGTTAGTAGGTGTCCCATAGCATTTTGTCCAGGGTTTTCTTCTCTTCCTCTATACTACATCATTTATGAAGTAGTATAGCAGCTCTTATGGATTTAATTACTATTCCTTTATGTGACACTCGGATCTACCTATAATGCTCTAAATCTCGTTGTTTATTAGGTCCAGGCTAACTCTCTGGAGGGCCTCAGGATCAGAAAGAGTCAGGATCAATCAAAATCCTTGATTTTTAGGGGGATAAGTAAAAGAGGCAGGCAAGCTGCCATGGGGCTTGCCAAAGATGTATCCTGGATTCTGGAGTCCAGAGTCTCCAGCCTCTCTCTTCCTCATCCTGCCGCCAAGTGACTCTGACTTCTATCCCTCAGCCCTCCAATTCTTGCCTATGATTACCTCATTACCACACATTCAGCAAGCGCCAATCATGAGGAAAGCCATCACATTACTATATCATCTAAGTATATGCTTATGGAGCCATTATCTCACATCGAATAGGTAATTAGCCTTAAGTGCTTGGTTGTCTGATTTCAGTGCACCTATTCAGAGTTTCAGCCCTCTACATCTCCCACTTTCTTTTGTTTTAGAACAAAAGGTGGTCATGCCCTCCCTGATTTCTCAGGGAACTGAGAACCCCAAAAAGGAGGTGATCACACCCTCCCTGACTTCTCAGGAAAAGAGGTGAAACACACCAAAGGAAAGTGGGGAGGGAAGCCAGATATTGTTAGCGGGTTTCTGGGCTGAAAGGTCTTATTAGAAACAGATATGCACAAACCCATCAGCATGGGAGGTATTACACAGGCACATAACAATAAAATACAGGGTAGCAGTTATGACTCTCCACACAGCTGATGCAGACTCAATGTGGTGTAACCAACATGAATTGTACATGTAATATATAACAAACGATATGAATCAATATGGAATTGTAAAAGATTTCCAGAAGTCCTAGAAGGAGGGTATGTAAACAACAATCACACATATGAATCCTTCAGCAGCCAAGAGATAGTCTAAAACCAATCTATTGTCCATTACTTCACATGTCAGGGAATCCAATGATCCCTGCAAGTTTTTGAAGTCCTGCAACAGTCTTATCATGTGTTAGGGAATCCAATGATTACTGCAGATTTAGAAGTCCTACAACAGTCTCATCATGCCTCAGGGATTCCAATGATTCCTGAAGGTTTTGAAGTCCTGCATCAGTCTCATTAACAAATGTTGATATCCATGAGTCAATTGCCATAACTGCTATTCTCTTTCAGTGGTGGGCACAGTCAGAAATGAAACCACTCGATGTTCCTTGGGTCTTCTCCTTTGTTTTAAGGGTTTGTTCCATCTCTCTTTGATGGGCAAGGCAAATATGGCTTGTTGGCACCCATCTGATTCCTTCTCCATCTGTAGAGATACAAGCAAACCCTCTCCCCCAAGCAATTAACCTATCTGGTCCCTTCCATTCACCACTTTCTGGGTCTTTCCACATCACCTGGCAATTATCTAAAGATAGTGGAGCTGCTCGCACTGGACACTGTCCTTCCGGTGGGTTATAAAACCTGTCTGCCAGAGCTAGTGCATCTTTATCAAAAATCAAGAAGTTAATAGTATAAAGAGCTAAATTTAGAAGTTCTCTAGGGTTACCTGTGGTTCCCCCTTTCTTTTGTTTTTGGAGGAGTGTCTTGATGTCTCTGTTTCTCTTCTCTAATCTTGCCTGACCTTGAGGATTAAAAGGTATTACAGGAGTGTGTAAAATCTGATACTGTGCACAAAAGGGTGCAAAATGTTTAGAAGTATATTCAGGTCCATTATCTGTTTTTATTGCTTGTGGCCCCACCCATAATTGCAAATGCTTGGATAAGGAATTCAGTGACCACTCGGGTCATCTCTTTTGCTGCTGGTATTGCAAAAGTAAATCCTAAAAAGGTATTTAGTACAACATGGAAAAAAGACAGACAACCAAAAGATTTATAATGGGTGACATCCATTTGCCAAATTTCATTGGGTCTCAAACCATGAGGGTTCTTTCCTGGAGAGAGCATAGGAGCATGGAAAGGAAGGTACAGGCTTTTACTATGCTCTTAGCTTCCTCTTTTGTTATCTCAAAATGCAAACATAAAACTCAAGCAGCCTGATGATATTTAGAATGAGATTCTTGGGCTGCCTGAAATGAAGGTTAAAAGGCACAATACATTAGGTCTACAGCCCTCTATAATTGTTGACCTCCAATCTCACATTTTCAACTGTCTTTAAGACATCTTGAGCTGGTCTGAGGTACCATTTCACACCTATCACCTTGGTTAAGATGATAGGAAAAGATAATGATAAATGTTGGACATGTTGGGAAAACTGGGACACCAATGCATTGTGGTGGAGTTTTTAACTGATCCAGATTTGAAACTATGCCCAAATGGCTATAAAACTGTGTATATTCTTTGATCTAGCAGTGTCATTACTGCATTCTAAAGAGATTGTAAAAAGAGGGAAAAGGACTCACATGTGCCATTATGTTTGCATTGGCTCTTCATGTGGTGACAAAGAATTGGAAATTGAATGGATGCCCATCATTTGGGAAATGGCTGAATTTATGCTATATAAATGTAATGAAAGATTATTGTCATAATAGAAATGATGAACAGGCTGATTTCAAAAAAGCCTGGAAACACTTATATGAACTGATACTGAATAAAGTGAGCAGAACCAGGTGAACATTTAAATAGTAACAACATAACTTTGTGATTATCAACTATGATAGACTTCGTTCTTCTCAGAAATGCAGTGACCTAAGATAGTCCCATTAGACTTTGGATGGAAAATTCCATCTGCATCCAGAGAAAGAGAACTATAGAAATTGAGTGTGTATCTAAGCATAATATTTTCACTTTTTTGTTTTTTTTTCCTTTCTTGTGAATTTTCCTTTCACAATATCACTAACATGGAAATATGTTTAAAATAATTGTGCACATATAACTTATATCAGATTGCCTGCTCTCTTGGGGAAAGGGAAGTAAAGGGAAGGGGCGGAATTTAAAACTCATAATCTTACAAAAGTGAATGTTGAAAATTATCATTACATATCATTGGAAAAAATAAAATACTATTAAGTGAAAAAAAAAGACATTTTAATTGTATGCCTAGTAAGTTGTTAAATGGAACATTTCTAAAACCAATCTCATCTTTCCCCCTAAACCTTTCTTACCTCTCACCTTTCCTATTACATTAGAGGATAAAATCATCCTCCCAGTCCCCAGGCTCCCCAGTCTTGGTCTCAATCTTGACTCCTAACTTTCTCTTACTCCTCATATCCAATATACTGACAGGGCCTGATGATTATTTTATCTTATCTTTTCTTTATTATTTATCTTTTCTTTAATATACCTCTTTGATGCCATTACTTGGTGAAGCTCTTTATTATCTTACACCTATACTATTAGGTGGGTCAGATCTCTCCTTACTCCAATCCATCCTCCACTCAGCTATCAGTGATTTTCCTAAAATTCAGGTCTAACATGTTCACTCCATTACTCAGCAAACTCTAATGACTCCCTACAACCTCCAGGAATAAACACCAAATTCTACTTTTTCACATTCCAAGTCCTTCATAACTAACTTCTTGCCCTTACTCCCATCACCTTTTCAGTTTTACTATTCCTTCCTCCTTCCCACATAGTCTCTGATCCAATAGAACTGACCTCCTTATTATTCCATAACAAGTAAATTCTCCAAGTTCCAGGAATTTTCTCTGGCTGTCTTCCATATCTGGAATGCTCTCCTTCTTCAACTGGCTTTCCCAGGCTTCCTCCAAATCTGGACTAAAATCTCATCTTCTAAAGGAAGACTTCTTCACACCCTCTTAATTCCTCTTTCTTATTTAATTCCTATTTATTCTTCATAGATTTCATTTGTTCACATTTGTTTCCTTGATGTCTTCGTCATTAGGTTATGATCTCCTTTTTGGGATTGGGTTTGTCTTTTGCCTTGTTTTATATCCTTGACACATAGTAGGCTAAATAAATATTTATTAATTAACAATTGTCTCCCTCAGTTTTCTGGAGACATACATGGGGGTTGGGAAAGGGACAGGGAGAGATTACTTTATGAAAGAACATGAATGGTTACATTGGAGAACCAGGCTGAAGTATAAAAAAGGTATAAAAAGTATAAAAGCTTGCCCTGTGAGATGAGGCTCAGGATATAGAACACAGGCACAAGAGTTCAAATCTTCCTCAGACACCAGCTGTGTGACTGTGGGTAAATCACTTAGTCCCAGATACTTTTTTTTTAAGAAAAGAAATCTCTGAAACATGGACATTGTGGCTTATTGAAACATGCTGGGTTAGGCAGAAACAAAAGAACTATATGTAGAATCCATAGTGTGTTGGTTTTTCTACTTACTACCTATATGATATTAAATAGTCCCTGGGACTTAGTTTCCTTATCTATAAAATGGGAGTTTGTGATTGGATTAGAAATCTTTTAGGATTACTCTAGCTGTAAACCTTATAGATATAAATACAGGAGTAAGCATTTTTCTTTCTCTCTTGAAAATTGCTACTTTGTTTAAAAACTAAAAACCAACTCCATGGAGTAGGGGAAAAAAGCTTGGAATTTTGGTTTCATTATATGCTGGACAGAGGGCTGCAGATAGAAATCCAGCAGAACTCAGAGGGAGTATACTTATGTCAATAAAGAACTTAAAAGCAATGAAGATATTTATGTCAAGAAGAACTTGAAAGCATGACTGGTCACTGTAATTTAGACCATGTGTTGACAGATAATAGTTGGCTGCATATCCATTTTTTATTTTAACTTCTCAATTATGGATTCTACCCCTGAATTTGCAAGGTCATGGCAAATTGTACAATTTATTCTTTCATTTTTTCAAATGCATATATCTTTAAGTCTCCCCACCTCCATATGTCTTCAAGGGTCATGTAACTATCAGAGATGCAATTGCTACTATTTCTTTAACAAAGGGAGACTAAAGAGATATAAATTATACTCCAGGTTCTGAAAGTATGTAGGGTGGGGGAAAGGCCAAGGCATCATCAAATTGGAAATCATTCATAGGATCCTATGATCCTATGAATCATAGGATCAAAGATTTAGAGCTTGAAAGAATCTTAGAAACCTTCAAATCCAACTTTCTCAATATATATGTGCAGAAACTGAGGCTGAGCAAGATCAAATGATTTCTCTGGGTCACACAGCTAGTAAGTTATTGAGACAGGATTCAAAATCAGTTCTTCCTAATTCCAGGTCTATCCACTATACCATCTAAATGCTTAGTTTGATTGACATGTTTATTAAGCATCTGCTTTGTGATAAGAACTGTACAAGGGACTGGAGATACAAAGACATAAATATATTGACAGTTCTTAACTTCTAGATTCATTTTTGCAGAAATCTTTCTCTGCCCTGATTGTTCATTGAGAAAGGAACACAAAACTTCTCAGAGTTAATTCTTTACTTGCATCTGGAAACTAAAAAAAAGTGTGTGTGTGTGTGTGTGTGTGTGTGTGTGTGTGTGTATGTGTGTGTGTGTGTGTGAAGTAAGGTAGCCTCTATGGATCTTGGAGGGGGAACATACTGATTCTTTTCTAGTTCTGCTATAAATATATGTCCAATTGCTAGGAAGTTTTTTTCCTTTCTAAAGCCTCTTGATCAATTTCCTGTATTCACTATAGAAACAACTTCTGTAGACTCAGCAGTCCCAAAATAGGTGGAAAGAAATAGGTTGGCTTTGAGCTTTTTAGAGTTAAATGCCCTGCTCACAGGTTTGGACCCTAGATTTCTCTCTATAAAATTTTCCCATTGGAGTTTAGAGACTCCTGAAAGATCTCTTAGAAAGTAAGCAATTGTTTTATCTGCTTTTTTGTTTGTGGGCTTTGAGCACATGGTTTCCAAATGTGACATTTGGAATGTGGAATTCAGTAATCCTCAAGCATTTTGATCAGATCACTGGTTTTATCCATTTCTGTCTTCAATGAATGTATTGCACATGCAATTTTGGCCCCCTCTCAAAATTTCTTTTTCCTGTGTACTAAACAATTATGTCTAACTGACATGTTCTTTTCAAAGGTTATGGGCATTTAGAGTGAGTGTTTTGAGAAGAATGATGAACTAGTTAGCTTCCTGAATATTCTAATGTTGTTCACTGTGTTCTGGGGAATGGCATTTTTAGTCAGCAATATCTTTTGTGCTATGTCATTTCTTGAGACTACTTTGAAAAGTAACACATAAGCAGGCTTAATAAAATTTAGGCATTATCAATGAGCATTATTTCTGCATGATGTATATTTAATGAATGGAAAAAATACTAAAGATAAAAAAGGAAAGCTTGAGGTCCTACCACGCTGTCAAGGAGATAGGACAAATAAGCTAGGAAGTTAAGACACTAGACATTGCACCAATATCTCTAGTGAAGGCATAGGATTCTTTCCAAGTAAGACAAAGCATAGTGTATATTGGGGAAGACAGACTTGTGTATTATGCAACACCATAAAGTTTTAGGTCTTAGGCACAGAATAAACCAAAATGATAATTTGGTAATAACGCTATAATAGAAAGTAAATAGCCATGTGTCCTTCATACTATCTTCTGGGCTCTTCCTATTCTCTTGGATTTACTTGTTTCAAAGGTAATGACATGTGATTATGAACAAATGCAAATATCCTTTTTTAGGAATTTAAAATGCTTCACAATATGACTCAATTCTGCCTTTTCAATCCTTTTATGTAGTAATTGAGGCGGAACCACATTCCAGGTATAAAGGATAGTCAGTGTGAAAGATGGAAAATGTTTATGGAGGGGAGTAATGCCTAAGAAGGCTGAAAAGGGAAAATTGGATCAGATTGGGAAGAATTTTGAACTCTTTATCAGATGTATTTATGTTTGTTTATAGAAGTAATGAGAAGCTATTGGAGTTTATTGTATAGCAGGGCAGCAAAGCAATGGGCAGACAAAGTAGCCTAGGTGATATAACTAAGGAGTGTTGTGTGCTAGATAGACCAACTATCAAGTAGAAGAACAACTCTTGTAGAGACTGATTTGATTATTGTCTCTGTAGATGATTCCAATTCTTTCTACCCTTTCTTTTCTCCCCATCATGGCTACTAAAAACACAGAAAATAAAGTTTTTTATCTCAAAGTCCTTGTTACTTTTAAATAGTTCAACTTCATAAATGGATATGGTTTTATCAATGAGAAGGATGCTAAAGAAATTGATTGTTATCTGTATTGCAGTTATGTCCTAAGAACCATCCTAGAACTGAAACCTTTTATGCCTTTTGTATACATCATTTTCCTTGCTCTCTTCAAGCATGTTCTCCAACCTGCTCTCCTCCTGTTCGTTCTTGAGAGCAGAGACTAGTTTCTCTATTTATATCCCTAGTGCTTTTTGTATAGTAGTTAATCAGTGTTTTTCATTCCTTCTTTCATTTATTCATGTGGAACCTGAGTTTTAAGAAAATCACTTTGGCTACTATGTGGAGGGTAGATTAGAGCTGGATGAAACATTGTCAGGACTAGATAATTAGGAAACTATTAGTCTTTCTATTAAACTATTAAAGGTGATAGGACCCTGAACTAGAATGGTGGATGTGGCCAATAAGAGACATATAAAAAAGATGTAGAAGGATTAGAAACAATAACAACAAAACACCTGCATGCTGGTTTTGTTGGGAATTAAAAGTAAGAATATGACTACAGAATATCTAGTTTGAAATATCCTATGGGCAGTTGATAATGTAGAACTAGAACTCAAGAAATAGTTTACAACTGTGTAAATAAATTTTTTTTCTCGGTCATGTTTGATTCTTCAAGACGCTACTATTTGGCAAAGATACAAAAGTAGTTTATTTCTTTCCCCAAGTCATTTGACAATAAGAAAACTGAAGCAAACAGTGTTAAGTGACTTGCCCAAGGTCAGCCAGCTAATAAGTATCTGAAGCTGGATTTGAATTCAAATCTTCCTAGCTCCAGGCCAGGCACTATATATACTGCATTGCTTTTCTTCAGAAAGACCTCTATGTTTGCAAAAGCCTTTAATTGTGGAGCACTACAAAGTATGGCAAGTTCTCAAGAGATAGGAATAGCAGATCACCTTACTTGTCTCCTGAGAAACCTGTATGCAGGCCAAGAAGCAACACTTAGAATCAAACTTAGAACAACTGATTAGTTTAAGATTAGAAAAGGAGTATGACAAGGCTATATATTGTCACATTATTTATTTAAATTATATGCAGAGTACATTGTGTTAAATGCCAGACTAGATGAATCAAAAGCTAGAATTAAGGTTGCTGGGAGAAATATCAACAATCTCAGATATGCAGATGATACCATTCCTAAGGTAGAAAGTGAAGAATTAATAAGCTTCCTGATGAGGGCAAAAGAGTGAAAAGTAAAAAGCAGGCTTGAAGCTTAACATCAATAAAATTGGTTCCATCAATTCCTAGCAAATAGAGGGAAAAGAAATGAAAGCATTGTCAGCTATTATATTCTTGAGATCAAAGATCACTGCAGACAGTGACTGCAGCTAAAAAATTAGAAGATGCTTGTCCTTGGAAGGAAAGTTATGACAAATCTGGACAGTATACTAAAACACAGAGACATCACCTTGCTAACAAAGGTCTGCATAGTCAAAGCTATGATTAAAAAAAAGATTGAGAAGAAGTAGTCAGATAAATTAGAGAACAAAAAGAGGGAAATGTCACAATAATTCAGAGAGAGGAGAAGGGTCAATAATGTCATATGCTGTAACAGAGTCAAATGGCATATGGATAGAGAAAGGCCATTGGATTTATAGATCATTTGGTAACCCTGAAGAAGGCTATTTCAGCAGAGAAATGAGATTGGAAACTACATTTCAGAGAGTTTAGAAGACATTAAAAGGAGAGGAAGTGAAGATAATAGCTTTTCAAAGAGTTTGGATGCAAAAAGGAGGCAAAAGATAGAATGATAGCTTCATGGTAGCATAAAGTGTTTTTTTTTCCTATTTCTACATAGGCATATTTAAGAAATGAGAAAATTAAGGGCCTGAGAGGTTAATTGATTTCCTGAAGTTTATACCATTAGTAAGTGATAAAGGCAGGATTTGATTCCAAAGTCAATTCTCTTTCTATTATATTTATCATTGGTTTTCCCTCAAAGTCTTAAACTACAAGAATAACATTATGAGTAGAATTTCATTTATTAGTCAGAGTATGGAACAAATTTTTTCATAGAAGAGAAATGACGAGGTCATTTTCAGAGGATGAAAGAATTTTTCTCAAATTCCTCCTTAACCTTGATAATATTGGTTACTCAATGAAACAAAATCCATTTTTAATAGAATTATAGTCAATTCTTTTTACAATGTAATTTTTCTTAGTGAGTTATCCATCTGAGGTAGTTATACAAATGTTTCAGCATAAGATAGAATGACAACTGAAAGTATTTCCCATATAGACTCATGATAATTAACAGTTCTTTCTTAATGAAGATCTAGTGCTGGGTGATATGGTGGATAAAGTGCCAGACCTAGAGTCTTAAAGACTCCACCTCCTGAGTTCAAATCTGTCCTCAGACACTTACTAGCTAGATAAGTCACTTTATCCTGTTTGCCTCAACTTCCTCAGTTATGAAATAAGCTGGAGAAGAAATGGCAAACAACTTTAGTATCTTTGCCAAGAAAACCCCAAAAGGGGTCACAAAAGGTTGGATATGATTGAATAACTATAATGGTTAGAAGGGAATGTGCATTTTTATAATACTTTCCATGAGCCAGGCACTATGCTAAGCACTTATACAATACTCTTATTTTGTCATCATCAGATACATCCTGTCCTTCATTTTTTGCCTTAACCAATGCTTTTTGTAATCTTG
Source organism: Sarcophilus harrisii (assembly GCF_902635505.1). Taxonomy (NCBI): domain Eukaryota; kingdom Metazoa; phylum Chordata; class Mammalia; order Dasyuromorphia; family Dasyuridae; genus Sarcophilus; species Sarcophilus harrisii. The sequence goes on from NC_045426.1 coordinate 204,516,784, forward strand.
TCATAGGCTGCTTCATAGGAGATGCTGATTGCATCACTGCTTCTCCCCCTTCTCCTTCTCCCTCCACCCATGAAGGGTTAATTGAGGGAAGTAGGTCCGGAGATGGGGAATGACTCCTGCTGTGAAGCTTCACACTCAAAATTGTACTTAACTCTATTCTTATCTGATTCTTCATCCTTTTCACCTAGTTTATTTGGCACCTTCTCCTCCTGCTCTTTCTTCTTTTTCCTTATTCTAACACTTCTATAATTTCTTAAAGCCAGTTGTATTAAATTATATGTATTAAGTGTGTCTTTGGAAATTGAGTCAGGTTCATTTTCATTGTAGAATTGGCATAGTTGCTCTCCTACTAATTTCCACTTGTCTGGATTCAATTCTTTTTCCTTAGAGAACTAAAGAGATGTGTACTGTACAGTTTCTAAAAGTTCAGTAATCTGCTCTGAAATTATAATCAAACCTTGGCTTTTCATAAGTCTGACAATGCTTTCTACATATTTTCCTTGAATTGGAAAAGAAGGCTGTTTTCTAAACATCTGTCCCATTTTGACTGAAATTCTACTTTAGCTCTTTAACAAAGTTTCCTTGTTGTACTCACCCTAATTTCTGGGTCACAGATGAAGGTTCTTAGTCCCACGTTCTGGTGCCAAAATATAATATTCTTCTCTAAAATATAATGTTCTCTGGGAGCAGGTTTCTTGAGGGGCTTCTCAGAGGCAGCCTTAGTTTCAGTTCTGTGTAATCACCCCAAATACAGCCAGGTATTAAAATCCAAATCCTTTATTGTCTCCTTCAAAGTCTTATTTCCTTCACTTGGGGCTCAACTAGTTTTTCTTAGAGACCTTCTATAGTCTTGGTTCTGAGAGCTTAAGCTGCCTTTTCTGGCTTGTGAATCTCCTCGACTGAATCCTGGCTGAGGCTCCCAGAGCTTCTAGTGGGCTTGTCTGGTAGTGGGCTTGTCCTTCTGGCGCTGACAGCTCCTCCTTATATGCCCCACACTGAGTATACACCAATCATTATATCACTAGGAAACCATTATTTGTTGTATTAAATCAATTCTAAATTAGATTTAACTATTGTCTCCTCAATTCCACTTAGTATCTTGTTTCAAGTTCTGGCCCATAACATATCCTTGTAGGATCAAATTAATCATACTGAACCGTGCTAAATTAGATAATTATTGTCTCTATTAATTCCACTGACTTAGTACCTTGTAAGAATCAAAATAGATAACTTTTATATCTTCTTCTAAAAACTGTCTGTTCATATCTTTTAAAAATATTTTAATTAAAAAATTAAAATAGCATATTATTTTTCCAATTACATATAAAGATCTTTTCCAACTTTCATTTTGGTAAGATTTTGAGTTCCAACATTTTTTTCCTCCTTCCCTACTTCCCTTGCCTTCTTTCTCCTCATGCTAGCAAGCAATCTGCATACACGTGTACATTCATTTTTTAATTTATTTCCATATAAGTTATGTTGTGAAAGAAAATCTAAATAAAAGGAAAAGAAAGAAAAAAAAGAAAAAAAAAGGTGAAAACAGTGTGCTTCAATCCACATTCAGTCTCCATAGCTCTCTCTCTCTCTGAATATAGATGGCATTTTCCATCCAAAGCTTATTGGTATTGTCTTGGATTGCTAAATTTCTGAGAAGAGCTAAATCTATTATAGTTCATAATGCTGTTGCTGTGCAGTGTTCTGTTTCTGCTTGTTTCAGTCAACATCAGTTCATGTCAGTTTTTCCAGGCTTTTCTGAAATTATCTTATTCACCATTTATAATAGAAAAGTATTATTCTATTACATTTACATATTATAACTCATTCTGTCATTCTCCAATTAATGGGTATCCACTCAATTTTCAATTCCTTGTTATCACATAAAGAGCTGCTACAAACATTGGGGTACATGTGGGTCCTCTTTTATGATATCTTTGGATATAGACCTAGTAATAACATTGTTAAAACAAGGGATATGCACAATTTTATAGCTCTTTGGGCATAGTTCCAAATTGCTCTTCAGAATGAATGGATCAGTTCACAACTCTACTAACAATGCATTAGTGTCCCAGTTTTTCCACACCCCCTCCAACATTCACCATTATCTTTTTCTTGTCATCTAAGTCAGTATGATATGTGTGAGGAATCTCACAGTTGTTTTAATTTGCATTTCTGTAATCAATGGTGATTTAGAGAATTTGTCATATAATTGTAAATGGCTTTAATTTCTTTATCTGAAAATTGTTTGCTCATATCTTTTGGCCATCTATTGATTGGGGAATCACTCATATATTTTTTTAAAAATTTGGTTCACTTGCCTATTTATTTTAGAAATCAGGCTTTTATCAGAGACTTGTAAATTCTCTGAAATAGTTTTTTCTTTCCTCCTCCCCCTCCCTCCCCAAATTTTGGCAACATCTCTTTTCCTTGCACACAACCTTCCTTTCGTGTATTCAAAATTATCCATTTTACTTCCCATCATCTTCTCTGTCTCTTGTTTGGTCATAGATTTCCCTTATCCATAGATTTGACAGGTAAAATTTTCCATTTCTTCTAATTTGCTTTCTAAAGCATGTACCCATGTTGACTTTATATTGGTATTTAATGTGCAAATGTTGTTCTATGCCTACTTTCTTCCAAACTGTTCACTCATCTTATCAATACAAATATTTTATTGGTGCTACTGTATGGTAGGAAGATATTGGACATGACTGCATCTGAAGAATTTGAGATTAATTTCATGCAGAAAACAATGGAAAAATAGGTGATGGGTGTGATCAGGCTATAACATGTAACCAGTGAGGAATTCTGAAGAGGAGCAGGAGTAAAGGACACTGTCAAAGAATTGACAGAAAGAGAACATGTACCAGACATGGCAGGAAGGATAACCTAAAGATGACTAGACTGTTCCCCTGGTACCTATGTAATACCAAGAAAAATCAAAGAAAATCTCGAGCAAATTCATTCCACTTTGTGAACTTTTTGAAGATTGTGGAGAAGAATTTATACAGATTGGGTAGGGATGGATGATTTGTGACTTGCATCATTGGAGGGATCATTGAGATTACATATCCATTTGAATATTTGAGACAGTATACTGTGAGGAAAAGGCTGAGGAAAATAACACTGCTTTGGACCTCATGGTTGGAAAGGAAATGCTGCTTCCCACATATCTTTCAATAAAAAGGAGCTAGAATCCATTGAAAACAACAGGTATTCTTACAGAGAGGATTAAAAATCAAAATGTATACATTTATAGGGTATCACTACCAGTCTTTTTTTTTTAATGCCAGATTTCCAGGTATGCTACAAAAATTAAGGCCAAGTCTTTCTTGGACTCTTTTCTCTCTGGCTGACCTCCTTGGTTTACCTGGATCTTATTCCAGTGTTGACATGTCAGGTATTATCCTCATCTCACTCTCAAACTAATGGATTTAATTTTGTAAAGTTGCTTGTATTTTAGGTTTTTGAATGTATTTTTATAATCTTTTGATTTGAGTCTGAAGCTAATTTAGTTTGGCCATATAGAATTCCTCTCTCTTCCTTTATCTCTTTCTCTCTCATGTTCTGGATTCCTGGGTAATAAAAAAATTATTTGCACAAAAGTTCCCCTCTCCCTCGACATTTGGCCTAAATTATATCTGTAGCAATTGAAATGCTTACTCCTTTCCTGACTATCTATGAAATCCAATATCTTGAGACTCTTTCTTATTCAAACCTGTTCTCTTTATTCTATTTGGTATGAAGTCTTAGTTTGTTCCTCAGGAGTTTGTTACTCTTGCCTTTTATTAAAAGTTGATTATTCTATTATTATACACTAGTATTTGACTCTTTTCAATAGTGATTGAGGGATGCCACTCTCTTTCTAAACATTTGGCCTAAATCCACACCATCTCACTGAAGCCTTTTCCTCAGAGGACCTGATATTCTAATACTTTATGGAATTTTTTTGGGTGAGACCATAAGCTTTGCTATTCATTTGTCTACCACCAATGCCCCAGTGGCTTTTCCAGTGCGTCTTAATACTGTTGTATTAATCAATTACCAATTATTTATGAAAAAAATTATTCTTGGTCCTCACTTCCTGTTTTCTCATTCCCATTCTGCTCAATACTATTCTACTTCCTTCAGTGTCCCATTTCCTTCTTTTGGACTCACTGGAATCCCCATTTCATAGTGACAAACTTTCTTTTATCCTAGAACCCTTCCTATTATACTTTATCTACTAACCCTTACTGAGATCTGGTTTCTCCCTTATAGCACTTTATCTGAAGTTATCTTATCCAACATTGACTGTGCCTTCCTGCAGACCCACAAACACTTGGGATCCAAAAGAAAGAATTAGAATAATACTTGCCTCCCACTATTAAATTATTTTTACTTCCATTATTAATCAACATCGTCTCCCTTGAGAACCACTCAATTAAAATTATTCCACCCTATCCAAATGATGGTGGCTGTAGCGTGCTAAATCCCACATGTTTCCTTTCTCAAGGAATTTAGCACCTAGCTTACAATATTTCCCTTTTCACTCATCTCTACCCTTTTACTAAAAGACTTTAGCATTCAAATTCCATAATCTCAAATTCTTCAGTCACTTTAAATCCCATGAACTGATTCTTCACCTCAGTCTTCATACTGAACAGATATTGGAACCTACCACTACCATGAATATTCTAGGTCCTTACTTTGAAATTCTGATATTATTCCATCTGACCATAACAATTTTTGATTTCTTAAGCCCTCTAAAAATTATTCTTTGCCTGCAATGACCTTCTACTCCTCAGTATGTTTTTAAGACATTACCCTAAATCTTACTTTCCTTTTCTCTTTTCTCATTTTCAATCTTGATGCTCAACTCTAAGAACTTTCTACTTCTTTATAGGATAAAATATACCTTCTGTTTAGTTTTCAAAAAACTCTTTCCAAATTGACTTCTGCCCATATTTCCAGATTCATCGAACATTACCTCCTTACTCCTACTCTGTGTAGATTGACTTAATGGCTTTTCTTCTTCATACACATTACTTCATTTCTGATCTCTATGCTTTTATGCAGATTTACTTACATGCCTGGAATGCACTTCTTCTTGGCCTCTGATTTATAGAATCACTTTTTTTTATCTTTAAGGTGCAGTTCAAGGATGATCTTTTGCATTAAATCTTTCCTGACACTCCATCTTTAATACCCTTTTCCAAGTTACTTTGTATTACTTTTTATTTAATTGTATTTATCCTTTTTATATTTATTCTGCATAAATAGGCATATATGTATGCCTCTGTGTGTATGTATGCATGTATGTTTGAATGTTATAGTTATCTATTCCAGTAGAATATGAATTCCTTATGAACAGGAATTGATTGATTCATTCTATTTCTATCCCCAGTGGCTGGTACACCTCTCAATATATATTAGTTGCTTAATAAATTATTTTTGATTGATTGAAAGGCAATAAAACATATCTGAGATTAAGCCAGTCCTAGAGACATTGCATGGTTGTAATTTATTCTAGATTTGCAATTAGAATACAATCAGTGCTTGACACAGAAGGCTGAGCTCTTTGTTTTAGCTGCAATAACACAAAATAAATAGCTAGTGATGGAATAATTAAGTCTATCTTTTTAACTAAGTGACCAAAATACTAATGTTGCTGTTTTGGTCATGTATATAATCATAGGATTACAGATTTCGAGTTGAAAAGGATCTTATTCCATATAATTGGTTCATTCCTTTCAATTTACAGATGAGGAAACAATCCCAGAGAGGTTTAAGGATTTGTCCAAAGTCATAAGGAAATAACTAGGAGAGGGAAGATTTGAACTTGGGCCTTCTGGTTCTAAATTCATTCTTCTTTCTGCTCTATTAGACTAAATTTCTATGAACAGACTGAACACTTACCATTTAATTAATTACACAATCAATTTATGAATTATAGATGCAGTATGCCAATCTCTTGGATTATTACTGTTTATTGTCCTTTAAATAAAGACAATTTGCTAACGATTTATGTTTATTTGTTCAGTAGGTCAAATACTCATCATGTAGAAACCATGGCTGTTTACCCCAAACCAAGTAATGTCAATGGTATCAATGTACATTTATAAATCATGCACACTTTCCCAACTTAAGGTGCTGCATAAAATTCAGCTGAGTTCAGAAGTGCTAATTTTCAGAATATATTTGAATCTACTCCTAGGGCTATGATAGAGTTTTCCCTAATCTCTCCCATTTCCTTTCATAAGCATTTGTATATTAAACAATGGAAAATAAAACAACAAATGTTATTTAGTTGAAAGATAAAAACACAATTTATATAAAGTGGGAAATAATAAATGAAAATATGGCCTGTGGATTTCTACATGCTGAGCTTTATAAAATGTGAGCACAAATTTTTTCTCATAGTGAGTGTGGTCCAACATTAAACAAAGCATGGGGCATGATTATGGGCAATAAGATCAGTAGTTGGAGAACATATAGCAAGCTGTTTTATCCACATTGAATATAATTTCACTCCTCTGATCTATTAGGCCCTCTTGGTACACATCTTTGTAGAGTTCTGGTAGTTCCCAGAAATATATTAAAAACAAACAAACAAAACAACAACAACAACAACAAAACAACTCCAATCCTATAAGCTGTGACTAAAATTACTAAATATATTTTTAATGTACTATATGCTGACATGCCTGATTTTCATTACATAAAAAAATAATTGTCGATAGTGTCATTTAAATCCCCACTCTTTAGACTTTCGAATACTAATGGTTGGGCTGTAGAACTTGAGTTTTTTTCTATAATCGTTATTCCTAGTTTCCTGCTGTGGAGATGTATCGAACATAAGAAATTAGCTGCAGTGAGAATTAGAGGGTGTAAGTCTGAGTCATGTAAATGCCAAAAGCTTTTTGTGACATTTTTCAGACTTTAAAAATGGAAATATGTTATTTGCACAGTAGTTCCTGATGGAATATGACACACTGCTGAGATGTGGTAAGTTTAAGATTGGGCTTCAGGCCATTAGAAACTGTGTATGTGGGGGCCTCTGCCCTGTAAAGAGGAAAGAAATGGACTATTTGGTGCATGGATGGCATTTGATGAGGAGCCAAAGAATCTTCACTAGATCAATGGCAACTGTTAATGAGAATTAGGAACTTGCTTGAACCTGTTATTCAGAATTAAGACTTAAGAGTGTAATTTTCAAGCTTGATGTAACTTTTGTCTTTATTCCAGATAACCTTACATCATCATCATTAGATCAGCATGTAAAAAAAAAAATTCTATGGTTTCAGTACATATTTTTCCTTTTATATTTTAATTAGAGCTCAAGTTCTCCAATTCAGTTGAAATAAGAAATCTTTGTTAAGAGATGCTAAGCCTTTGTTGTGCTCTGAGAAGACTAAAGGATGAGAACCAGAATGCATAACAACTTTTTCTAGAGAAAAATGAAGAATTCCTTTCTGTTTGACTATTTTCTTGCCCTGGATTCCCGACCATTTTGGCTTCAATATGAAGTCTATTAAGAACTCAAAATCCTGTTCTATTTTGCCTTAGGGTAACAAGGTAAATCTCTTTAGAGTCTTATTTTCCTTTCTGGGTATAGTCTAGAAATGTTTATCTCTACTAATGACTCTTTTTTTAGAGTAAGGGAAACCTAGTAGTAGAATATCATGTGAAAGATGCTTGTTCAAGTACTCTTGCTTCTGGAACTCTACATTTCAATATTTGATTGTAGGAAAATACTATTTTAGAGAAAGGTGGATGTCATTTATCCCAGTTCATATCCCACCTCTGATGCTTGCTACCCTTGGGACTTAGAGCAATTCATTTGACCTTCCATAAGTTTCAATTTCTTCATTTGTAAAATGAAAATTCTGATCTGAGATTCTTCCCAGCTCCATGTCTATGAATCATTGAATTTCTTTAGCAGCAGGAAATTGTAGTATTAGAATCTTTAGAATTGCTATGGGGACATTGGTCTTAGAAAAATCTTGTTTTAAGTGATCAATAAGCAAGAAAAAGATCATAACCTTATTGTTAGGTGTAGTTCAATTGTATAATTCCTTCTTTTGGAATGTATTCAATATGATAGTGATATTCTCTAATTCTATGATATTCTGTCTGACTTAGGTTATGAATAGATAGTTTTATACCACTAAAAGCTTTGAACATATTTCTGGATTTTTCCTCGATGCAGCATTTGCATACTTTGAGGTCTGCCAATCAGTTCTGCTAACAATGTGCCACTTTGTTGAATTCTATTAGAGGATTTCTAGACAGTTTTAATTATTGCTCACCTTGGTGTCAAGTTACTTTCTCATTATTAACTAGTCATCTATTGGCCCAGTGGGGTTCCCATAGCCTCCAGGTTTCTTAAGAGATGTCAACTCAGATTATCTTCTCTTATTTTACATAGATTAAAATTGAAGTTTCTTCTAAACAACCTCCCACTGTTAATATATGCAAAATATACTAGGGCACACATTTATATAACTTGAATTGTGCTAGCAATTGTAGTCTTCTTAATTAGTTTATGAAAAGAATGCTAGTTTAACCAATGTGAAAAGGAGCAACATATGAAGAAATTTATATTGTACATTATGCCACAGCATGTTTTTACTGTTATGATGATTTAGGTTAGCTGACTTGGAAACAGAGTTGATTTCTTAGTCTTTACATATATTATCTGTATATAATGTAGGTAATATAGTTCAAAAATGGTTTTTGTTTTCTTGTTTGTTTTTGATTTAAGTACTGTCAGAAAAGAAGACTTTTGAAGTATGCTTAAGAAAGAGTTATTCAGAAATCATTTTGGGTTATTCCAAATCAAAGTGTACATGTGTATAATAGGAACTATAATTTTTCTGGGAATTATTATTTTAATATAACCTAGATTTATACAATATCTAGATTAAAACATTCTGAAAGCTGGGTAAGATAGTTTGAAATATGTGGTGAAACACTATATTTATTTTCTGTATATTTTATATACTGTATTTATTTTCTTATTTCAAATGTAATCTGTTTAGTATTAAACAGTTACTTCTAGACAGAGCTCAGAATTCATTTAATATAAGGTATCCCAAAAGTATTAGTGCAGTTAAAAGCTTAAATGTGTGTACCTATGAAATAGTCTTTGAATTCACCTTTAGGTAGAGTATTATCTGGAGGCATAAGATGTGCATTTGAATTCTGGGTTTGCTGTGATTTGGAATTGTTGTATATACTTAGATTAAGTCTTTAGCTTCTCTGAACTTCAGTTTTCTCATCTTTAAAAATGAGACATCATTTTAGATGTTGTCTAAAATCTTTTCCAGATTTATAATCCTGTGTTATATCAGTTTAAAGACAGTCAAGTTTTAACATTTTAAAAAATTATTTTGGGGAATAGATTTCATTTGTAATCCTTACATAGAGCTCATAAAGCCAGAGAGCACTTCTATTAAGAAAATATGATAATTCTCATTATGTAAATAAAATGAAGTTAGAGAACGTATAATTTACATAAAGACATATGGTTAGTTAGAAATAAAGGTAATAACCAAACCTCTCACCTTTCACTGAGAAGTAATTTAGCAACCAATAGTCCATAACTGAGTAGTAATGTTCAGAAATGGATTATTGATGACTTGGCACTCTTTCTGGAAATCTTTATAATTTTGTTTTGACCTTTAATTATATCATAGTTATTTTTCATAATTTTTCACAACAAACACTTAAAGAAAGGCCAGTATAAACAGAAAACACATAAAATGCTAATTATGGATCTGATCTTATTTGCACTGAATGACATTGAACAATCTGAATTGCAGTACAATGTCATGTATGGAAACAGGGCAAAAATTGTCTTCTCTCTTAATGGAATGTGACTTAATTTTATTTCTAACAGATTTTGAAATCTCTTTTTTTCTGATTTTGTTTATCTAATACATTATAGTTGGTGTCTTTCATACTTTTTCATGATAACAACTAAAATGTTAATTTGTTGACCTTTATAGTTGCTTTCCCAAATCTCTTTTTAATGCATATGGTAATATGTAGGATCATGATGGTGTGGGGAAAGTATTCATCATCTCTTTGTCACAAAATGATATTTGTTACTTTAATAAGTAATTTGAAATACTTTGATTGTTTTATACTCAGTAAACCCCTAGATAAATACTAAAAAAAATTTGTCCAAAAGAAAATATCTGTGCTGGTTAGTATAAATTTAGTCATAGAAATGACATAGAATTGATTTTCAAATTGGATTTAGCTGTCAAGTTCTTCTACCCTTTTTTTTCCCATTCAGTCTCATACAGTAATTGTAGAAAAATGATTCTCTATCTCTTCTGGATTCTCATTAGTCTGTGTTGATGGGCAGGGAAAGGGGAGAATGAATCATCACCATCATCCTCATTATCCCTACCACTTCTTCATTATTACTACAAATCTCCAGCTATCAGAAGATTGTGGAACTGGGTCAAACAGTGACCATCTTGGCCTTCACTGGGTTTTTCTGTACATTTAAATGGATTTGGGGGTATTTGATTTCCCTTCCACAGACTCAAGTCCCCACCAACTGTGTTATACAAATTTTAAGTTCCACTGCATTCCCAGTTCATTTAACAGTCAGATTAACTCTTACAAAGGAATATTTACTTTAAAGATATAACAAAAAAGGACAAACATTCCCCTCCTACCCTTGATGGGGGGGGGCATAATTATTCTTCTCCCCCTCAATCTCTGGGGAGATAGGTATTATGTTCACAGTTAAACAAAATTCTCATGTACTATGTTTTCACCAAGTTCCAAGCCCAAAGCTTCCCTCAGCTTGCATCTCAGCATTCTGGGTTTTGGCTGGTGACATCATTTGACCTGGAATTTTGCCTTCAAGACCATGATGATGCAAACTCTCAGAACTGGTGACTTTATTGCCTTTACTAAGAACTGAAAAGGACAAATGAAACAGATCAAAATCTCAAGCCTGATTCTCTAGGTAATAAGATTTGCCTCCCCCCTCCACTTCCAGTTTAGTTCATGGTGGTTGTGTGGAGGATCAATAAGATTTTCACATCCTTGGACCCTGCTGGAAAGATAAAGTACCACTATTTGAGTCTGGTAGTTTTAAAGTTACAACCTGTTTTGGTTACTGGGCCAGAGGCTGTTCCTATCTAAGTGGTTGAAGAATGCAGGTTATCTTCTCTGAGAAGTGAACCCTATTATTTTCCATGTGGGTGCCTCCATCTATAGGTGAACCAGACATATTCAAAGCTTCATTACATGTGTTTTTGCTGAGGCCAAAATGGTTCATGGAAATTCTTTAATATGTTTTACCAGGTAACAAGACCAAATTTCACCGTGAAATAAAGGCTCATGTTTATTTTGTTGGATTTCCTTCTTCTATTAATTTTTCTAGACCCCTAGACTCAGATGTTATATTGCAAGTTAGCTGAATACAACTCAGAAAAATATGGAAGGCTATTTTTACTTTTTCATTGAGAAATGTAGAGCACAATGTCTTCCCTCTGTGGGTTTATGACAGATTTTTTTTTTTTTTAACTAGGGATATAAAGGGAGAGGGGCTCAAGCAATATGCAACTGTTTAAATAAACATATGTAACTTGTGCTACATAATCTGTTGCAGAGAAAAGGCTCAAATGAATGGTGTTCTGGAATTAACCAGGAAGTAAAGTATTTAAATATGGAATTCTTGCTCTATATTCTTGATAATTATAAAAGACAAAAACTAGAATTGAGACAAGAAATTCTTCTTGTTATCCATTACCTGAGAGAAAATCAAGCAGAGTTGATTTGGGTGTTCAGTGCCTGCTTGGTAGATCCTTACCTCTTTCTTCTCAACACAATAAGTCCTGGTCACAGATAATGGATTGCTGGAACTAAGAAGCTCCTCTCCATTTCTGATTGAGAATGATGAGCATTCTGGAGAGACTATAGGGAAGTCACTGGGAACATTAAGTACAAATAACAACAACATCTCCAGTGTTCTATAATTTCTATAGTTCTGTAATATAATATAATTTAATAATAATTTTTAAGTTCTATAATAAGATATATAACACCTTAAGAATATTGGTAAGAAAAAGATGAGGTTTTGAAATTTAGTGTCTTAAAAGAACTATGCATTTTCCAAAGGCTTCTAGCCTCTTCTTCCCCTCCTGTTATAAATATGTAAATATGATATTTATAAATAAACACAGATACACAGACATATGCATAAGTACAGCACATATACTGTACTTATGTATGTATGTGTATATATACACATGCATATGGTTGAACTACAGAGGGTGTTATCCATTCTACTGAAAAAAGTCCTTCTTGTTTTTTTTTTTTTTTTTCTGTGTGGTTAGTTAAGACTCATTCTCTGAAATGATTATTTTTTTTTTCATTTAAAAGACATTAGTGTTTGAGAGAAATTCTACAAAAGAACATCATTAACAAACAAAATCATTTGGAGGAATTTATCTTTAGGGAATTCTTCTTCATCCTGGACACTACATTGGATTTCCCCTGTGTCAGTGACAAATACCTTTCATATGCATGTCCCACTGTTTTATGCCTTTCTAGATATAAATGTTAAGAGACAAAGTGAGCCAGGATATTTCTGTTGCTATATTTTCAAGGACTCTGATAAATTTGGCAACTACATTAGAAACCTGATGTTGGAAAAATCCTTTAAGGGTCACATTTTATTCTACTAAAATGATTGCTTAGTCAACAGCAATGAACACAGTGAGCTCTTTTATTCCCTACAACTTTAAGTCAATTATGTGATAGAAAAGATGTTGTCTACTCTGGAATGTAACTTGTAAAAACCTGCCTATTCTCTTATAATACCCTGATTAAGGATACTCTCAATATATATGTAGATTATTTTCATAAAATCTCAGACATTGTTATTAACAAAGAATAGGCAACCAAGAGAACATTAATAACTATAAACATATACATCTATTTTCTTTCCCTTTAATTTTCAACATTTCCTTATTTATTCTTTCTCTGTTTCTTACTTATATGTCCATGTCTCTTGCATTCTCTAAAAAGGAAAAAAAAAACCTTATTTGATCAGACTATAACTGCTCAGTATTGTTTTATATCTCTCCTCTTCTTGGATAACTATTGTATCCATGTTTGTGAAAGAATTGGTCTGACAAGAAGGGCCATTTCTTTTCATGCTTTACCCACCCCTCAACCCAAGGAGCAAGGATTTTATTAAGTTACTAACAGTAGGCTAAATCCATAAGAGTTTTCAGCAAAGAAAAAGGGTTTTAGCAATTAATAAAGGGGAAGACAAGTTCCCTAAGATTAACCGGGGGAAAACACCATTAAAAAGGAAGACCCCCATTCCCCAATTGATAAATGGTCAAAGGGTATAAACAGATAACTTTCAGATGATAAAATTAAAACTATCTATAGTCATCTGAAAAAATGCTCTAAATCACTATTTACTAGAGAAAGGCAAATTAAAACAACTCTGAGGTATCACCTCATACTTCTCAGATTGGCTAAGATGACAGGAAAAGATAATAATAAATTTTCAAAGGGTTGTGGGAAAACTGGGACACTAATGCATCGTGGTGGAGTTGTGAAATAATCCAACCATTTTGGAGAGCAATCTGGATCTATGCCCAAAGGGCTATCAAACTGTGCATACCATTTGACCCAGCAGTGCCACTACTGGGTATGTATTCCAGGGAAATCATAAAGAAGGGAAAAGGACCCACATATACAAAAATGTTTGAAGCAGCATTTTGTGGTAGCAAAGAATTGGAAAATAAGTAGATGCCTATCAATTGGAGAATGGCTAAATAAGTTATATATTAAGATAATGCAAATATTATTGTTCTATGAAAATGAGGAACAAACTGATTTTAGAAAAGCCTGGAAAGATTTACATGAAATGATGCTGAGTGAAACAAGCAGAACCAGGGATACATTGTACACAATAACAGCAAGTATGCGCAAAGATTAACTATGAAAGACTTGGTTCTTCTCAATGGCTTAGTGATCCAAAACAATCTTAATAGACTTTGGGCAGAAAATACCATCTGCATCCAAAAAAAACGAATTGTGGAGACTGAATGTAAATCAACACAGGCTATGTTCACTTCTTTTTTCTGTTTTTTTTTTTTTTTCCTTTCCCAGATTTTTTCCCTTTTGCTCTGATTTTTCTCTCACCAACCTGACTCATAAAGCAATATTCATTAAAAGTAAATACTTTTTTTTTTTTTAAAGGAAGATCCCATTAAGGCATGGCAAGTGGGAAATATGCCATTGATTACACCTACAAATTAGCTACAAAGAGAAACATTTCCTGAGGCAGGATTACACCATTGATTGTTGAGCTAATTCTGAAAAGGAGTTTGGGTCCTAATAGGTGTTACCTATTTTGACACTTAGTAGACTAACCAACCCCTAAAAAGAGCTAGTAAAAGGCAACCCTTCATAAGACATTGGGGATAAGAATGGAAATAGCAAAGGATGATGTTCAGAGATTAAAGAGAATAGAAGGAATTCATATTGAAAGGACTTAGTTTTCTAAGAGTAAGTGAGCAAAAGTTTGGGAAGGGAAAAGAACTGGAATAACCTAGTTGTAAGACTTCTTCCATCTATGTTCAACAGCTTAAACATAGAAGCATAGCAGCCAGAGGTATGTGTGTAAAGGGTCTAATTCCTCATCAAAATCATGTCTTCTAACAGTAGTTGTTCCACAGAATTCTGTTTTAGGCTTTCTTATATTGTATTTCTTTACTTGATGATTGTAGGAAAAAATGATTTATTATATTGTTTGGGAAAATTATTATATACACAATACAATTACATTATAATCACATGCTTTTTTCCCCCTCAAACTAAAGGGCAAGAATTTTATTAAGTTACTAACAGTGGGCTAAGTAGATTATAATCACATTTTAGCTTATGTGATTGTACTTTATATAATTCTGCATGCAGAATGTCAGCTGACCTTGGTAATTCTCTAGAAATGCTAGCGAAAGCTAGGATGAATTTTGTATTCCCCCCAGCTCCTGTATCCACCCATAGCAATTTTATTTTAGTTTCCTAAACTCAGGTCTTATTTTGGGTCCACCCAAGATTGTGTTTGAGGTTGGCCCAAATTTTATTAAATATTTACATTTACTTATATCCTTTGCTTTCAAGTTGCCCTCTCAGCAAAATTGCTTAATTGTGTAAGTATGGTTCATGTAGATACCCTTGTCTAAATCCTATTTAATGTAAATCTTCCAGAACCTGGATGGAAAGGAGCCATAACTCCTCTATCAAACAACCTAATAATTTCTTTCTAAAAATCTTTCAAATTTGGGCATTTATTCTGGTGAACAACAATATCATGTCAGAAATGGGACTAACCCATCTAAACCTGAAGGCTCTCGGAGACTATCTGAGATTATAGAAGCTGAGTAAGTCCCCTAGATGCTAAGATTGAACATGGATGGTACTGATCAAAATGGGATCTCATCCAACAGTGAGAATCTCATAAGTCCCCTCAGGTTTTGGTTGGAAACAGTTCAAATCCTGATTCCATGTGGCCAGAAAATGAAGAGGCTATGCTTGGCTTCAGGAAAATACTTAGGATCAGGATTTATCCAGCCATCTTAATATCCCAATAAGTAATTTGACTTGATCAGGTAAGTATCTGGCAAAAATCTACAAAAAATTAAAATTTTATTAAAATTAAGCTTGTTGCCCTTTGATAGAGTTTTTGTTTTTTCTCAATTTCTTTCTCTCTCTGTTTTCCTCCTCAACTCTCCCTAAATTACTTGATCTGTGATTAGCCAGTAACAACTATATATCCTGGTGAACATGAGCAGTAGTTCTATACTCATTCACTTAGAATGACCTAGTTGGTGGCTGCCCTTTGTTCTCAAAGAAAACCAAAATGACATCATTATGTCAGAATCAAGTTACAGTGTGTCCTACTGTGGCTAACACACTAATATAAGTTCAGAAACCTTAAGGCACAAATAGTCCATGTGAACATTTGGGGTGTATTTTCTAAATTTGTTCATCTTGTGTTTCTTTTGAGCTACTTCAATTTTGCTTTGCCCATAGAGCTTTTTTTTTTTTTTTTTTGATGCAGGTTTGCCATGTCGGACAGTCTTTTGCCAGCATTTCCCAAGTCACCCAATCAGTTCCAATGTTCTTCAGGGTGACCTTGGGATCATCCTTATTTCACTTCTAATGATTAGAATACCATGTGAGTGCTTTCCTTGTGTGAATTCTGTATAAAATAGTCTGTTAGTCAAGAGTACATTTGGCAGTTCAACAATATGGCCAGACCATCAGAATTGCACTCTCTGCAATAGACTTTGAATACTTGGCAGTTTAGTTCAAGAAAAGACCTTAGTGTACAATATCTAATCCCACCAGGTGAGCTTCAGAATCTTCCTAAGACAATTCAAATGGAAGTGATTCAGTTTTCTAGCATCATACTGGGATACTGTCCAGATTTCACAGGTATATACAAGGTCAGCACAATACCCCTGTAGACCTTCAATTTTCCAGTCAGTGTAATATCTTTTCCCTCCCATATTTTTCTTCAGAGACTCTCAAATGCAGAACTAGCTCTGGCAATATGTGTGTCATCTTCATTATTAATGTGAATAACCTTAGAAAGCCACAGTCATCTCAGTGCTTGGGGGGATTTGAAGGAAAGTGTGGTAGAGAAGAGGTATTAGACTGACTACCAAACTGAAAGTCTACAAAGCTGAAATGCTGACCTCATTGTTGTATGCTGTGAAACCTGGACAGTATATGCTACAAAATTGAACCACTTCCATTTGAATTGCCTTAGAAAGATTCTGAAGATCAAATGGCAGGATATCAGATACTCAGGTCCCTTTTCAAACTAAACGGCCAGGTATTCCAACTCTACTGCAGATTAAAACTACATTGACCTGGCCACATTGATTTAATGCTTTAATGTGCATTTGTTAAAAAGATTATTTTGTGGAGAGCACACACAGGGCAATCATTGACAAAATAGTCAGGAAAAAAAATGATATAAGGACATTATCAAGATCTCTCTTAAGAATTTTAGAATTGTGGGCAGCTAAGAGGTGCAGTAAATAGAGCACCAGCCTTGGAGTCATGAGGATCTGAATTCAAATCTGACTTCAGATATTTAATGCATCCTACTTAGCTATGTGCAAATCTCTTAATCCCAATTGCAAAAAAAAAAAAAAATTAGAATTGATTATATGGCATGGAAAGCATGCTGAGCTCTATGAGCAAAGCAAAGCAGAATTGAATTAGCCCAGGAAAAAAAAAAAAAGTGAGATTGCACAATTAAGAGAAGCCATCCCAAATGTTCATAGGGATTATCCGTGTCTGATTTGTGGCAAAGCATTCAGAGCTCATATTGGTCTGATCAGCTACAATTGGACACACTGTAACTACACTCTAACATAGTGGTGTCATTTTGATGCTTTTGGGGAAAAGAAGTACAACAACCAATCAATCAATGTTTACATTGATTGTAAAGTATACTGCCAAATTGAGGAATTTATCTATAATATTCAAACTTTTCCATTTGTTGTAATTGATGGTTCCACATATAGATGGTTTGGTTCTGGCTGGTGGAACACCTGTATGTTTTTGATGTTAATCATTAGGCCAAAATTGTCACAGGCAACGGTGAATCAATCTTTACTTTGTTGCCTCTCAGATTCAGAAGCTTCATTGAGTGCATAGTCATCTGTTTTTATTCCACGTTAGATAACTCTAATCACTAAAAAGCTGTTCTTTATATTGAGCTCAAATCTACCTCTGTAAATGATGCACATTGTTTCTGGTTTTGCCCTCTGGGACTAAGTAGAACAAATCCAATCTCTCTAATCCTATTGAAAAGCTATCAAGCCCCTCCAAGTCTTCTGTTAAATGAGCTCAGGATCCCAAGTTGGCTCAAGAAATCTTTGTATGGTATGGTATCCTATCCCTACATCACCTTGAATAATGTGGGCCAGTTAATTGGAGTTGTGCTCTCTGTGGTAGAGTTTGAATGCTTGGCAATTTAGTTGCAGAAAGGACCTCAGTGTTTGTTACCTTGTGTTTCTAGGTGATTCTCAGAATCTTCCTAATACAATTCAAATGGAAGTGATTTAATTTTCTGGCATAGTGCTGGTTTACTATCCAGGTTTCAGAAAATGATTTTACATTTTGAGGAAACTTATATTTGTCAGACCGAGAAGGGCTTTGATGAAGAAAAGTCTTGCTTATTTTGGAAAACTTTGAAGGGGAACACCTTGTCACCATAAAAATTGCTATGAGATAGAACAGAAAGGTAGCTTAGCAGGTTTATTCAGTCATTTTTAAATTATGTCTGACTCTTTCTGACAACATTTAGGGTTTTCTTGGCTAACACTTTGGAGTGATTTGCCATTCTTTGTCCAGATCATTTTAAACAGGCAAACAGGATTAAGTGATTTACCCAGGGTCACATGGCTAGTAAGTGAATGAGGCCAGATTTAAGCTAAGGAAGATAATTTAACCAAATTTAATTGTTTAGGTAAAATAGTAGATGTTAAATAAATTGAAATAGACTATACAACACAAGAGGTAAAAGTATAGTGTTTAATTGGTATTGTTATAAGTAAATCTATAGAGGAGAGATTTAATAAAATGTTAGACTAGAAAATGATTGAGAAATAATATGAGATGGACTTTTAAAAATACTGAAGGTAAAAAGAAATGTGAAATCAAAGTATAAAATGAAATGTTAATACCTAAGTTTGTAGGTTTTAATTAAAATCCATTGGATGGAAAAAAATAGCAGGAGAGAAGTTTTAAGTAAGTAGAAAAAGGATAATTGTAGCAAAACCAAAGTTAACAAAATAATTTGATATTTGGAATAAAGGAAATATGCTTTATAAATACATGGATCAGGAAAACCTGAATTCAAATCTAATCTCAGGAATATATTAGCTGTGTGACTATAAACTTTTTACTTCACTTGTTTCCTCAATTTCTTTACATATAAAATGGAACAATATTGTACCTATTTCCCAAGGTTGTTGTGAGGATCTAATGAGAAGACAAAATAAAAAGGGTGGGTTGAGCTAGAGTAAATCATTGGAAGGGGTAGAGTCAAAGAAGATGGAGATGTGAGAACAGGATTTGGGTTATAGATAGTTTTCTTCAAAATTGCCAGTGATTGATTAGTACAGGTATCACATGGTGAAAAGCAGAAGACATAGGAGAAATGAATAGTAGTAGATGGATAGTGAAACCCAGAATCTCTTAAAGGGTGTTGTAACAATTGGGGGTGAAGTAGCCTTGGTATGGTCCAGTCTGTATACAGGACCAGCAATTCCTATTCCTTTGTAGGGTGGTTGCTCTGGAGTCTTTTTCTGAGGGAGTATTGTGATTAGTAGTAGCCCCAGTTGGTAGAGGACATTGATTTGTCAAGCCCGGTTCTAGGTTCAACTCAAGCTTTCAGTTGCCATTGTACTTTCTCTGAGTAAAGGGGATGTGGAAGAATGGAAATGTGGTAGGTGGTAGACCAACCTAAGCAATTAGACAGTGGAAAGTGAAAGGACAGAAGTTGGGAAGCAAACACCTGGAATCTTGCAAGTGACTCATAACCAGGACACCAAAATCTTGTTGGAACCTGTGAAGGTTACAACAAAGAATGGAGACAATTAGTTTGGAACTCTGCAAGGGAAAGAAGAGAAGAGACCAAGACTAAAACTTGAGTCATTTACCAGAAGAATGAACAAAAGCCCAGGAGTTGGGTTTAGAAAAAACATTAAAATCAGGAGAGTAGAGTCAAGATGGTGGAAAAAATGCAGAAACTTACCTGAGTTCTCTCAATTTTCTCTGCAACAAACTTTAAAAAACATCCCCAAATTAATTCTGGAGCAACAAAGCCCACTAAAATGTGGTGTAAACAGTTTTCCAGCTTAAGATAACTTGGGCTACCACAAAAAAGCTATCAAATAGGAGGAGATCCTCCAGTGTAGGCCATGAAGGCAATTGAATCAGTGCCTGCAGCAGCAGTTTCTAAACTCAGACTACAGACAGTAAGGTCTTCAGAGAAATGGCTAGAAGAGGATTATAGGGTTCTCAATACCAGAGGATTTGTCTCGGAGCTGTATTGGACTACAAAATTCATGATTTAGCAGTGTGGTGTGATTTCCAGGGGAAAAAAAACCAACTGTTCAAAACCAATTGATGTTCAATTTTATTATGAGGAATAGGTTCTAGAAATAACAGCGAAATATTCTCTCGGTACTATAATCACAAGTACTCTATATTATGCCCTTATCATACCACACATGGAGTATTGTATTCTGAATACCACAGTTGAAAAAAACTGAAAAAGGATGCTCCATAAATTGGAAAGCATACAAAGGAGACCAAACCACAATCAGTATTGAGATTATGGCAGGTGAAAAATCAGTTGAAGGAATTGAGACTGTTTACATTGGAAAAAACAGGAAACAAGAAGTGAAATAGGAGGTTTGTTCAAGCATTTGAAGGTGCTTCAAAGGGATTAGCCTTGTTCTCTTTGACCCCAGGAAGCAGAATCAGGTTCAATATACAAAAGTTGCAAGGAAACAAATTTAGGCTTGAAGTTAGGGAAAGTTTTCTAATAATTAGCACTGTATAAAAATGGAACAGGCTATTTCATTATGTGGTTGTTTCCTTATCAATGCAAGTTTTTAGGCAGAATATGAATGACTGCTTGAGAGTTCCTTTTTTTTTTTCTTTTTTCTTTCTTTCTTTCTTTTTTTTTTTTTTTTTTTGCATTGGACACTGCTGAGATACCTTCCAACCCTGAAATTCTCTCACTCTGATTCTAGAATATTTGAAGCCAAAGGATAATTGATTTCACTCAGTTGCCTAGAATAATCTATAGCTTTTGTATGCTGGTGAAAGAGCAGTAAAATTAACTCTCTTTGATGAGCTGCAGCTGTGTTCTTGTCAAAATAGACGTGTGCCTTTTTTTGATGGAACTTAACTCTTTGGCGAAGGAGTTTGGTTTAAATTTTATAGGCAGTTGGATACCTATACTCATCCTGGTGGAAATGCAAAGTATGGATTGAAAAGAAAGATTGGAGGTAATGAGAATGGTAGCAAAGCTTTTGCAATAGTTAAGATTATCAGTAATGAAGACACTATAGTTAATGACTTTAAGAAGGAAAGCTAGATGGAAAGGTAGACTCTATAGCAATTAATAATTGATTGCAAGTAAAGGAAAGGGAAAAATCAAAGAAAATAGTTTTCAAGTGAGATTTACATACACAAATGTAAATTCAATGTTAGTTAAATTAATAATAAACAAATACTTGTAATTTAATAAATCTATTTATAAACGTGCATGTAATAGACATTGGACAGCTAACCTTGTATCAGAAAGATCCTGCTTTTGCAGTATATTAGTTTTGTGATTTTAGGCAAATTGATTAACTTCTTAGTCCTCTAAGCAACTCTTTTAAGACTATATATTGCTAAAAAAACTACTGACTTGCTTTGATAGAGGAAGTTCTTTCCCAGGAGCTATCTGCACAGATAAACTCTCAGGAATGATTTTTTTTTAAAGTATGTAAAGTATTTATGGTATTAAAATATAGAATCTTTAATGCCAATGTCTGATAGTATGACAAATTCTGATATTATAATTGAATAACTTCAAAAGTTAATAACACTACTACTTCTAAAAATTTTTTTTGATATATTATATATGGGTCATTCAAAATCTGGAAGACCAAAAAAAAGCATTATTTCTTACAAGCAATTCAATAAATCTACAATAAAAGAAGAAGAAATCAGTAGTAATGATTGTAATGTGCAAAATGTAATCTGTACTCTTTGCTGCTACTATTACAAAATAGACAGTTAATTTGGAGTTCCTTTACCCTGGAAGGAAAGAGGATATGAAAAAACTAATTGCAGAAAAGGCATATCTTTACCGTCATATGAGTTTAGTATTCCTTAAATTTTAGTTCACTAATGCTGCCTTTATTCATTCATAGCTGCTCTTCTATTCTTTCTAAGAAAGAAATTATCTATTGAGATTTCCTTCCTTTATTTTTTATTGTTATTTTTTATGTGGGTGCAGAGTCTAAATAGAAACCTCCTAGTATTCTTGGACAGGAAATTATCTTACTAAGCAGTCTTAATAGTTCTATCCTTTTCTTTTTTTCTCCCTTTTGATTAAAAAAGAAAATTAAGGGTGAAAAAATTATATATTGTTACATTCACATTTCAAATTCACATTCAAATAGTATGTATTTCAACATGCTATTATCAGGAAATACAAATGTTTAAAGTCATTATGATACTATTAATGCATGTACATTTCAATTGTTTATCACATTTCACAGTTTAATGATTGAAAAAATGTAGATGAGTTAATGAAAGATAAGAACATTAATTTTTGAGTTTTCCTTCTTTTGTGTAATTTTAAAGTTGTAGCTTTAGTGTTATACTAAAAAAACTTTGGTCCTATACATTTTATAACAATAGCAGTCTAATCAAAAGAGAGGAAAAAAGTTTTAAGCATAAGATTCTATGTAACCAAATAGACAAGTTATAAAGGCTTTTAGTTTTTATTTTTGGTAAAAGAAAACAAGATTCTCTGACTTGGAGATTTAGAACTGCTGATCCTCAGTCTCCTTGGGATTAAACTAAAACACTGGATTTCTTTTATTTACTTTCAGACTCTTAAAAAAGCTAAAGGTGTAATGTGAATTCAAATAATTCTGATGCTTTACCTCATATTTTGCAAATTATCAAAAAAAAATCCCCCAAATGAATGGGGTTTTTGAAAGTCAATAGGCATACTATTTTGTTGTTATTATGGAATTATAAGTTAGTCTAATGTTTTTGGAAATAAATTTGGAATTATGAAAAAAAAGTGATTAAAATATCCATACCCTTAGATCCAGTGATTCTATTATTATTATGCAAGAACATTATAAAAACATGATCAAGAAAAGAAAAAAAAGTTTATATATATTTTTTTCATATGTGTTTATGTGTGTGTATACATTAACATGTAAGTATTATAACTTTTTTGGGATCAGCAAAGAACTTAAAAGAAAGTGCATACTTATTGATTGAGGAATGAATGCAAATAATGGTGGAATGTGAATAAAATGGAACAATTGCAGAAAGAAATAGAAAATATAAGAGATTCAGAGAAACATGGGAAGAATTCTAGAAATAATACAATGAAATAAATATAGTCAAAACATTATATATTATGTATTATTAAAAAGGACAACAAACTGGAATGAAACATATCACTCACCCCAACACAGAGATGGAAGACTAATAAGACAAAATATTTTATACATTATCAGATATAGTCATAGTATCCAGTGTTATTGATGAATTGCAAATGAATTCATTTAAGAAGGAGGAGGTTTTTAAAAATTAGAATTGACTGTGGTATAATACTAAAGGGAAAAATGATTTTTTTTTAAAACAGCAACCTCCCTCTATCATTTAATCCCATTAATCATTTGATTTGCTTTTTGAGGCTCACTGAATTCATCACATCTCTCTTATAAGAAGTAGTTCTCATCAAAATAAAAAAAAAATATTGAGTAGTTTACTTAGTTACTAAGTGAAGAAGATTCAGATGAATTCATCTTGGATGATTTTCACTTAATTTACAATGCTGAGTGCTATACATAATGTGGACCATTAGCCCTTTTTAAAATGTTTTCTTCACTATTAGTCTATTGTGCCCACCAGTCTAAACCTTTTTCTCATCTTTATTTCATATTATTCCCCCCCAAAACAGATTTGCTTTTCTTTGAAATGTTTAATACTTTCTGCTTACTTTGTCCTTACTGATTCTAATGATTCCTGTGCTTATATATTCTTCTGTTGCTCTTCCCTCACTCCTATGCCACTCCTAATATCGACAGTAGAAATTCTATCTCTTCAAAATTCAGCTCTAGTCTGACTTTCTTCAAATGTTCTTCTCATATTTTACTTTTCCATTCCTTCTTAGATAGAAGTAGGAAAATAAACAAAGAATAAACAAAGAACTTCAAAAATAGTTTTTCAGGTAAGAAAAACGAAAGAACAAGAAAATGAACAAAGAACAGAAGCAACTGAGTAGAATGATGATCAAATCCTGTGATTCAGAAGATCCAGAAGAGAAGTTACAAAGAGGGGAAAACAACAACAACAACAACTTTATTTTAACAATAGAATTTAGGGGGCTGGAGCCAAGATGGTATAATAAAGTCAGAAAGTTGCTCAAACTCTCCCAGTTTCCCTTGAAAACCACATGAAACCAAGTCTCTAAACAGTGTCTGATAGAATGAAACCTCTTTCCAACTCAAGTTACACTGAAAAAACTGCAAGAAAGATCAGTCTCACTGGGATGGAAAGGGTGCTTAGTAGAGGTCAGACAGATTCTGGAAAAGCCAGTGAGAGGGTCTTAATCATAGCAAACAAGAAACTAAAGCCCTCACTTCTGGATCAGTAGAAGAGCAAATCAGAAAGCATTCAGATCAGAAAGCAAACTCTGGGAAATCAGGCTGTTTCCTGAACAGAGCAGGCAAAACTACCCCCCTACAAATACAAAGGACCCCTGTGCCCTTTGTGAGTCAAAATTCAAAGCTGAACAGGAAGCTAGGGACAACTTTACCACAGGAGCAGAGCTTTACCTTAACAGTAAGAAAAAAAAAAAGGAAATGCCATAGATAAGGAAAGAAGATGAGCAAGAAACAGAAAAGAAACTTGACCATAGAAACCTACTGTGATGACAGGGCATACCAAAGCACAAACTCAGATCAGGACAGAGTGTCCACAGAAGAAGTCTCAAAGAGTGATATAATTTGGTCTCAAGCCCAAAGAGGCTTCTTGAAAATGCTAATAAAAGACTTCAAATGGCAAATAAGAGAGGGAGAAGAAAAAATGAGAAAAGAAATGAGACGTATACATGAAAGAATCAGCAGTTTGGAAACAGAAGGAAAAAAATGATCTGAAGAAAGTAACTCCTTCAATAGTAGAATAAACTAAATGGAAAAAGAAATAAAAAAGATAACTGAAGAAAACCACCCATTAAAAACTAGAACAGGGCAAATGGAAGCTAATGACTGTGAGAGAGCAAGAATCAGTCAAACAAACTAAAAAGAATGAGAAAATGGAAAAAAATGTGAAATACCTTATTGACAAAACAGCCAATGTGGAAAATAGATCCAGAAGAGATAATTTAAAAATTATTTGCCTACCTCAAGGCCATGAATTAAAAAAAAAAAAAGAGCCTGGAGAGCATACTACAAGAGTTCATTAAGGAAAACTGCCCCAATATTCTAGAAACAGGGTGAAATACTCATTGAATGAATCCATTGATTACCTCTGGAAACAGATCCCACAAGGAAAACTCTTAGGAACATTGTTGCAAAACTCCCAAACTACAATCTCAAGGGGAAAATACTGCAAGCTGCAAAACAAAAACAATTCAAATATCAGAGCAACAGTCAGTATTACTCAGTATCTGCCAGCTTCTACAATAAAGGATCAGAGGGCCTGGAATGCCATATTTTGGAAAGCAAAGAATCTGAGGTTACAAACAAAAATTAACTATCCAGCAAGACTCAACATCATCTGTTAAGAAAGGTGATGGAGTTTCAATGAAGTAAGAGACTTTCAATCATTTCCATTGGAAAAACCAGAAGTAAACAGAAAATTTAATCTATAAACACAGGACTCAAGAGAACCATAGAAAGGCAAACAGGAGAAAAGTATAAATTATTTAAAAGTTAAACTGTTTACATCCCTAGATGAGAAAATAATACCTGTGACTCTTGAGAACTGTATCTGTCACTGGGGCAGACAGAGGGAGACATCTCATGAACTGAGGGTGTGGTTGTGAATTGTCCCTGATGTGATGACATCAAAGAAAAAACATTAAGGGGCAGAAAAAAGAGGAAAGGGGATTTATAATGAGATAATTAGTTCACATGAAGGTGCAAAAGACTTAATGCAATTCAGAGAAAGAAGGGAGGGGGATGAGAATTGTTTGAAACTTGATCTTATCAGTTGTGGTTTTAAGAGGAAATAACTTAATAATTCAGTTATATATAAAAATTTAGCTCTATAAATAAGTAGAAGAAGAAAGAGGAAAGAAAAGAGGGGCTAGGATAGAAGAGAAGGCAGAAACTAGAGAAAAAGCTAAGAGAAAAGGGAATGGGTTGATAGAAGATAAGGCAATGGGTAAAGTGGGTTAAAAATACAAATAAGGAAAGGGGGAAGGGTGATAGGAGATAAAGGGTGGGGTGGGTAAAAAAATCAGGAATAAGGACAGGGTAGAAAGAGCAAACAAAACTATATACAGGAAAGAAAATGGGGGGGTTACAGTAGTGGTAATCATAATTGTGGATGTGAATGGTATGAACTCTCCCATAAAATAGAAGCAAATAACAGAGTGGATTAAAAACTAGAATCCTACAATATGTTGTTTACAGGAAACATATTTGAGGTAGAGAGACACATACAGAGTAAAGGTAAAAGGCTGGAACAGGATTTATTATACTTTGGGTGAAGTAAAAAAAGCAGGGGTTGCAATTCTGATCTCAAATAAAGCAGAAGTAAAAATAGAGCTTAGAGATAAGGAGGGAAAGTATATTTTGATAAAAGGTACCATAAATAATGAAGTTGAAATGATAATAAATGTATATGCCCCATGTAGTAGAGCAGGCAAATTTCTAGAGAAGACTTTAAGCCAATTACAGAAGAAATAATCAGGAAAATTATTTTAGTGGGGGTCTTCTACCTTCTTCTCTCAGAATCATACAAATCTAACCCAAATCTAAGCCAAATCTAACAAGAAAGAAAATAGAGGCGTTTACAGGATCTTAGAAACACCTAGACATGATAGATAGACCTCTGGAGAAAATTGAATATGGACAGAAAGGAATCCATCTTTTTCTCAGTGGTACATGGCACCTACACAAAAATTGACCATGTATTAGGGCAAAAAACCCTCACAATCAAATGCAAAAAGGCAGAAATAGTAAATGCTTCCTTTTTCAGACCATAGTGCAATAAAAATTACCTTCCATAAAGGGCTAAGGAAAGATAAACTAAAAACTAATTGGAAATTAAATAATCTAATTCTAAAGAATGAGTGGGTCAAACAACAAATCATAGAAACAACCTATAATTTCATTCAAGAAAATGACAATAATGAAATAACATACCAAAACATATGGAATCCAGTCAAAGCAGTTCTTAGGAAAAATTTTATATTTCTAAATAGTTACATAAATAAAATAGAGAAAGAGGAGATTAATGAATTAGGCATGCAACTAAAAAAGAGCTAGAAAAAGAAATAAATTAACCCCCCCAATTATATACCAAATTAGAAATTTAGAAATTCAAAGGAGATATTGATAAAATAGAAACTAAGGAAACTATTGAACTAATAAATAAATCTAAGAGTTGGCTTTATGAAAGAAACTAACAAAATAGATAAACCTTTCATTAATTTGATCAGAAAAAGGAAAGAAAATCAAATCACCAGCATCAATAGGGGTAAACTTACCACCAATGAAAGAGAAATCAAAGAAGTAATTAGGAGCAATAACTCCCTAAGAAAAAATCTCCAGGGCCAAATGGATTCATAGGTGAATTCTACCAAATATTTAAAGAACAACTAATTCCAATACAAAGTAAACTATCTGGAAAAATAGATAAAGAAGGAGTACTGACAAATTCCTTTTATAACACAAATATGGCACTGATATCTAAACCAGAAAGGTCCAAAACAGAGAAAGAAAATCATAGACTAATCTCCCTAATGAATACTGATGCAAAAAGTTTAAATAAAATATTTATAAAGAGATTATAGTAACTTAGCAGGATAAACACTATGACTAATGGAATTTATACCAGGATTGCAGGGCTGGTTCAATATCAGGAAAACTATTATGATAATTGAGCATATCATAACAGAACCAACAGAAATCATGTGATAATCTCAATATATGCAGAAAAAGCTTTTGACAAAATACAGGACCAATTCCTACTAAAAACAATAGAGCATAGAAATAAAGGAAGGTTTCCTTAAAATAATATGCAACATCTATCTAAAAACTACAGCAAGTATTATTTGTAATGGAGAGAAGCTGGGCACATTCCCAATAAGATCAGAGGTGAAACAAGGATGTTATTCAACATTGAATTAGAAATATTGGCTTTAGCAATAAGGAAAGAAAAAAAATGAAAGAATTAGAAGAGACAATGAGGAAATAAAACTGTCACTCTTTGCAGATGATATGATATACTTAGAAAATCCTAGAAAATCATACAAAAACCTTCTCAAAAAAATTAACAGCTTTAGCAAAGTTGCAGCATATGAAATAAATCCACACACATCATTGGCAATTCTATGAATGGCTTGGTTCTTCACAATAGTTCAGTGATCCAAAGTAAACCCAATAGATTTTGGACAGAAAATGCTATCTGCATCCAGAAAAAAAAGAACTAAGGAAACTGAATGTAAATGAACTCATAGTATTTTCACTGCTTTTTTTCTGTATTTTTATCTCTCCCATGTTTTTTTTTTTCTTTTGCTCTGATTTTTAATAAAGTAATGTGTACTAAAAATAAACTTACTACAAAAAAAGAAAAAAATAATAGAATTGAAATTGGACCCAAGATAAGATCCCTAAAATTGCATGAGAAAAAACATTCATGGAAATGAAGGAAAACTGTCAGAAAGGGAA
This sequence comes from Sarcophilus harrisii, assembly GCF_902635505.1. Taxonomy (NCBI): domain Eukaryota; kingdom Metazoa; phylum Chordata; class Mammalia; order Dasyuromorphia; family Dasyuridae; genus Sarcophilus; species Sarcophilus harrisii. The sequence goes on from NC_045426.1 coordinate 204,545,493, forward strand.
AAAAAAAAAAAAAAAAACTTTGCAACTCTAATGAGCAGTGTATTTTTAGTACCAAGAGATTTAGTACAAAATTATAACAAATTATTATAAATTAGAAAATAGTGAAAACATTGATATAAACAATGGAATAAATAAATAGAATTCTCTTGTTAAGGGGTCATACTAAATGTAGGATGTACTATATCCTAAGCTAAAGTAAATGTAGAATGTAAGTGCAATAAATTTAAGTTGAAGTCATGTGGAAACAATTATGAATATTTAAAAATAAAAATGAAATAATAAGTGATTAGAACTAAGGAATGATCTAAGAATCATAATATTTGAAATATTTGAAAAAGTTTGATCACTATTTCCCAGAAAATATTTTTTAAAAATTTCCCCAAAGCTTGTAGGTTTGAGTGAGATAGAAATCACTATATTCTCATAGAGAAAAATTTCAAATTCAATTCACTCAGATAGATTGTTATCAATCTTCAGGATTCTATCTAGAAGGAGAGGATATTACAAAAATCTGAGGAAATTACAAAATAGGAGTAATATCAAGTGACCCAAATTAAATTATTCAAAATTGTTCATGCACAGTTAAGAAAAGAGGAAAAATTGGATTGTGATTTATGGAAAATCAAGAGATTTCCTTGACAATCTTCTAACTAATTAAATTAGTAGGAGAAAAATATATTTTTTGATTCTCCTCTACATTTTCAATTTTTTAATAGAAAAAAGAAAACTAGTTTGGAGCCATCAATAAACAAGTAAGTGTAAGTGAACTTTTGGGTGATTCTTGAAGATAAATTTGATTGATAGTGGTGCATGTAAGGTAAGATTCAGAATTATAAAAACATTAGAAACAGATTCCACATAAAATTACTCAAGATCAATAAAAATATCACTGAGAATGCCAAATTCTAAAATTATCTAAAGGATAAAGGGGGAAATATATGGGAAGAAATAGTTGGTCCAGGAGCACTGAAAGTGAAAGCACATCCCAGACTACTGATTCTGATTACATACAGACCAGTCCTTACAGCCATCATCCAGAGAAGCAGCTTCCCTTGCAGAATGGCTCATTTATCCCCATCAGCTAACATACACAGGGCAGATAATCCAGTCTAGCTGGAACAACAAGGTACCCCATGGTAGAGATAGGAAGCAGAAAGTACTAGGTAAGAGAGAGTAATACCACCAGCTTGACCCCCTTTTCCTCTCAGCTCCTGCTAGAGAGAATCCAAGCTCTTTAACCCAAGAGCCTTCAAAATAGTGACACTTTTGTGCCCTCAGATATCATACTATGAATCAACTCCTATGGAGATACATCTTGACAACTGTTTCTGAAAGTGCTAAAATCATAGCTACTAAAGAGCCAGAAAAAAAATTCTTGCCAGCAAAACTCTTGGCACTGTCAAATGGCTCTACATCAGAAACTAATATCATTTTATCAGTGGAAATTACATTAACATCTGCTTACTGTAACACCTTAAGGATCTTTTTATCTTACTTGCAATTGAAACCTTCTATATGTGTTATTTTCCCCATTAGAATGTGCGCTTCTTGAGAAAAAGGAATGTTTATTTGTATTCCCAACATAACAAAGTACTTTGCACATAGTAAGCTTGATAAATAATTAAACTTAATAAATATTTTATTAATTCATTCATGTCACAAATATTACTCAAGATGTAATCCTGAGGGTTGCTAAGATCTGTGAAGATCTCAAGTGATAGGAGAGAACTGTTATGTGTAATTCTGTAAATAAATGTGCATATTGTTTTATACATTTATATATTTCAGAAGAAAGAGTTTTTGTATTGGTAACATAAATTAAGTCATTCTTTGATATACCCTGTGGCTATTTTATATGTTGTGTTGCTACAGTGCTTATAACATTCAAACATAAGAAAGTTTCCACAAACTATTGTCTAAAAGAAATATGCCTAAGAATGAAACACAATTATACTATTATTCCTATACTATATGGGATTTATTACTTAATCCATCTAGTGCTGATATTGTTTACATGATAATTTGTTAATGCCTTTTCTTTTCACTTATAAATATTGATGATAATATTAAATAAAATATTGGTAAATAGAATAAAATCTATAAAAAAATTTAATTGATATTAAGTTGGATTGATACCAGGAATGCTAGTATTCAACTAGATGAAAACAATTTGTATACTAAATACTACAAATATTAAATGGGATTGTCTGAATAGATACAGAAAAAATACTTTAATGGAACATAAAACCTATTTGTGTTAAAAAAATCATTTATTAAAACACATAGAAAATGAAAGTTGTTTTTAAAGACAATAGAAAAATTTATTTGAACCCAAGAGTTTGCATTATAAATAATGAGGTAATATTAGAACCTTTTTCATTCAGGACAAAGTTTAAGCAAGTGTGCCTACTCTAACCATTATTTTGGATAGTTCTGTGAGCATTAATCTAATGGTAGTGAAATGAGAAAAAAATTAAAGGAAATTTCATGGGTAAAAAGCTTTAAAAACTTCTATATATGTAGATGACAGTGATGTCAAACAAAAAATCAATAAAAGCATTAATTGAAATTAGGCAACTTCAACAACATAGTAGGAATTAAGAAACTCTTAAAAACAAAAAGCATTTCTAAATACTATCAGTAAAAAGAATACAAATGAAGTAAAATTAAATAATGAAATATGTTAATTATAAGGGAATTAACTTCTTAATACATAGAAGATGAAGTCAATTATTAAAGAAGTATTAGAGAAATAAAGGAAGAACTAAAATTTTAGAGAGATTTTAATGCTCATGGTTAAGACAAAATTGACAATGCATTCCAAAATGATTTAGACATTTATTGCTACCCTGAAAAATGCAAATTGTATGTTTTTAAAAAATAACTAGACAAAACAATAACAAAATTCATAAGGAAGAGCAAAAGTAAAAAAAAAATAAAGCTAAATTATGAAAATGAAAAAAAAGGATGAAGATGATTTTGCCCTTCCCCTTTCCAAATGATATAAAAAAGTAATTATGAAAACTATCTGCCACTGAATAAATAATAGTTTGTTAGTCAATGTGTCTTTTTTCTTAGAGCTTCACTCTATTCAGGAGAGAGCCTCTTCTAGCATAATCTCTGACCCAAAATTCCCCCCTTTCTAATTTGCCTTAGGGTGATTAGTCTCAGTTCAGTCAGTTTTACCTCATATACTCCTTTGGGAATGTTAGGTAGATTAATGAAGAGGAACAAAATTCTGAATTTACTTTATGTCCTGGAGGCAATTTCATTGTCTAGTTTGCTTCTTCATATTCAATGGACTCATCTCCAGGTAAACTAGAATTTACTAATTTTGGTTAAACAGGAACATCTTAAGAGACAGAATTAACATTAATTCACCTAAATCTCTTGTCTTTTTTTTCCCAAAACTTTCTTATGATCTATCCTATGAATATTATAGCCTATATAGTTAGACACCTATACAAAATATAAAATGACGTATACAATACAAAATATACTATACAAAAGTATTAATCAGGTCTTTTTTGTGGCACACAGAATTAGTAACACTTGAAGAAATTGTGGTATACAAACACAATCTAATACTGTTGTATTGTAAGAGATGATGAAGGGGGTTATGATGAAGGGAGTACTTTCAGAAAAAGCTAGAAAGATTTGCATGAACAGATACAGATTGGAGTGAGCAGAAGCAAGAGAAGCTCTTTATCAATCTTATAAATACAAATAACTTTAAAAGATTTAAGAACTGTGATCAATGTAATGACCAATGCCATTTTAGAGGATTGGTGATGAAATATGCTATTCACCTCCTAATAAAGAGGTGAAAGTCTCAGGTTTCAGATTGACACATTAATTTTTCTAATTAAAGCTTTTAAAATTTCAAAACATATGCATGGATAATTTTTCAACCCTTGCAAAACCTTGTGTTCCAATTTTCGCCTCTTCCCCTATCCCCTCCTTTAGATGGCAAATAATCTAATGTATGTTAAACATGATAAAAATGTATGTTAGATTACATATTTATATAATCATCTTGCTACACAAGAAAAATCAAAAGAAAAAAAAATAAGAAAAAAAATAAAGTGCAAACAAACAACAACAAAAAGAGTGAAAGTGTTCTGTTGTAAGCCATGCTCAGTTCCCACAGTCCTCTCTCTGGGTACAGATGGCTCTATATCACAGATCGCCTGGATCATCTCATTGTTGAAAAGACTCATGTCCATAAGAATTGATCATCATATAATCTTGTTGTTGCCATGTGCAATAATCTCCTGGTTCTGCTCATTTCACTTAGCACCAGTTCATGAAGGTCTCTCCAAGCCTCTCTGAAATCATCCTCCTGATCATTTCTTATAGAACAATACTATTCCATTACATTCATATACCATAACTTATTTGGTCATTTTCCAGCTGATGGGCATCCATTCAGTTTCCAGTTTCTTGCCACTACAAAGAGGGCTGCCACAAACATTTTTGTACATGTGGGGCCCTTTCCTTCCTTTAAGATTTCTTTGGGATATAAGCCCAATAGAAACACTGCTGGATCAAAGAGTATGGACATTTTGATAACCCTTTGGACACAGTTCCAAATTGCTCTCCATAATGGTTGGATCACTTCACAACTCCACCAACAATGTATTAGTGTCCCAGTTTTCCCACATCCCCTCTAATATTTGACATTATCTTTACCTGTCATCTTAGCCAATCTGAGAGGTATGTAATGGTATCTTAGAGTTGTCTTAATTTGCATTTCTCTGACTATTTTCTAAAGTGATTTAGAGCACCTTTTCATGTGACTAGAAATGGTTTCAATTTCTTCACTTGAAAATTATTTGTTCAAATCCTTTGACCATTTATCAATTGGAAAGTGGCTTGAATTCTTGTAAATTTCAGTCAATTTTCTCTATATTTTAGAAATGAGGCCTTTATCAGAACCCTTAGATGTAAAAATGTTTTCCCAGTTTATTGCTTCCCTTCTAATTTTGTGTGCATTAGTTTTGTTTGTACAAAAACTTTTTAACTTAATATAATCAAAATTATCCATTTTTTGTTCAATAATGAATTTCAGTTCTTTGGCCACAAATTCCTTCTTTCTCCAGAGATCTGAGAGGTAAACTATCCTTTGTTCTTCTAATTTGCTTATATCATTCCTTATACCTAAATCATGAATCCATTTGGACCTTTTCTTGGTATGCAATTTTAGGTGTGGGTCCGTGGCTAGTTTCTGCCATACTAGGTTTACAATTTTCCTGGCAGTTCTTATCAAATAGTGAGTTTTTTATCCTCAAAGCTGGGGTCTTTGAATTTGTTAAATACTAGATTACTATAGTCATTGATTGTTTTGTCCTGTGAACCTAACCTATTCCACTGATTTACTACTCTATTTCTTAGCCAGTATTAAATATTTTGATGACTGATGCTTTGTGGTATAGTTTTAGGTCTGGCACAGCTAGACCACCTTAATTGCAATTATTTTTCATTAATTCCCTTGAAATTCTTGACCTTTTGTTCTTCTAGATGAACTTTGTTATTATTTTTTCTAGATCTGTAACATAACTTTTTGGGAGTTTGATTGATGGGGCACTGAATAAGTAGATTAATTTATGTGGTATTGTCATTTTTATTATATTTGCTTGGTCTACCCATGAGCACTTGATATTTTTCTAATTGATTAGATATGACTTTATTTGTGTGGAAAGTGTTTTGTAGTTGTGTTCATATAGTTTCTGACGTTTCCTTGGAAAATAAATTTCCAAATATTTTTTGTTATGGACAGTTATGTTAAATGGAATTTCTCTTTGTATCTCTTACTGTTGGACTTTGTTGGTAATATATAAAAATTCTGATGATTTATGTGGATTTATTTTGTATCCTGCAACTTTGCTAAAGTGATACATATTTTGTTTTTCATGCATGGACTATGTGCATATTTGTTATATGGGTTTCCCCTCCCCCATTTTTGAAAAGAGAGATGGTAAGAATAAAATAAACTATTTTTAAGAAAAAATTACATTAAATTAAAATTTTATAGGCAGTTACAAAAAACAAAAAAGATATACCATTAGAATTTAGGAACAAATTAATACTCTGACACTGAAGCTAAGAATAATGAACAAAATACCTAACTTCCTAATCTTTTGAGGAAATGACTCTTAGAATTCTTTTAAGTGTAAAAGTTTCTACTCTGACTCCTCATTGTATGGAATGACTCCAGATTTTTAAAGGGTATGACTGGCATTGCATGTAAAACCTGGTAATGTTCCTTTAAGATGAAAAAGTATTAAATGCAGGCCCAATATAGGTTCCTTCAATGTCAAATCTGCCCAAGTATAGAGTGGAATCAAAATTATTAAGCTTCATGTCAATTCCTCTTACTTATGCTTCATGACATACTTTTGTCAGGATGGATATTTATAGAGAGAGGAGAAAGGAGAAGATCATAATGGTAAAAATAGTAGGAACAGTATCTGAATACTTCCATTTCCCTCCCCTATGCAAGTAAGACTAATTTATTCCTAAAAAATATTGTCATTTCTTTAGAGTTGGTTGGTTCTGAACTAAAGGTTCAGAATGTTGACATCATTTCCTTATTACCTGAGTGAAAAGAAATATTGAGAAGTTCAAGGAGTACCATGCTATCATGATGGATGATTCTGGCAAGGAGTTTTTCTAAAGTTGAATTAACTTGAGGTGTCTTCGATACATAGACTTGTTGAATGTCCTTCTGTGCCTTTGGCTAAGTGTTGAATGATTTATGTGTCTCATTTCCCTGCCCCCCTTCTCCCCCCCAGTATCAAAGACATACTATCAAGGTACTGGCTTTAGTCAGACATTCCCAGAGCAGTAAAGAAGGTGTCAACAGTTATGAAGTGCAATCAAAAGGAAAAAATTCTCTATCTGTGAATGGGAGTCTTTTAATCAGCTGAAAGAGACTTTTTAAGTACAACAGATAGAGTTCTCCAAAGCTGTATCATTGCTTGTATCAAATGCTTCAAGACTATTCCACTTATAAATATTCTGATTATTCTCTCTTGAATTCAAGGCTGAAAACTTAGTTTCAGCTCTAAATCTGTCACTTATCTGTACATGCTTGGGTCATTCACTTGACCTCTATAAGTCTGTTTCCTTATCTATAAAGTAGAAGCAAAAACACCCTGCACAATTTACTTCACAGCTATGGTTGTGAGGAAATTAGCTAATAATGTGTAAAATTCTGAGAATGTAAGCTCTTAACCCAGAAGGAAGAATGTGGGAACTTAGTGTGGATCACAACATAGTATTTTCACTTTTTGTGGTTGTCGTTTACTTGCTTTTTGTTTTCTCTTTCATTATTTTTTCCTTTGTGGTCTATTTTTTTTCTTGTGCAACATGATAATTGTGGAAATATGTATAGAAGAATTGTACATGCTTAGCATATATTGAATTACTTGTAGTCTAAGGCAAGGGAGTAGAGGGAAGGGAGAGAGAAAAAAATTTAGAACACAAGGTTTTGCAAGAGTGAATGCTGAAAACTATCTATGCATGTATTTCAAAAATAAAAAGCTTCAAAAACAAACAAAAAAGAATGTGAACTATTATTGTTATTATGTGATGAAAGATTGGCCAATATACCTAGACCTTATAAATCTACATAAAGTATATAATTCCTGATGTGAAAGAAGCTGGGAAGTGTTTCCAGCAGAGTCATGATGACATGTAATGCAAATCTTTTGGTAAGATTTTGGAGCATTTTTAGTCACTCATGTGCGAAATGGCAGACTATTTCATCCCCTATAATTACAGACCCTAAAATTTGCATGACTTCAAAAGGCCTTAGTCAATTTTGTCTCTTTCTTGGTTTAAGTTATTTGCCATTGACATGTTTAACATGTATTGGATTTCTTGCCATCTAAGGGAGAAGGAAGGAAAAAGGGAAAGAAAAATTTTAATACAAGGTTTTGAAAGGGTGAATGTTGAAAATTATTTATACATATGTTTTGAAAACAAAAAAGCTTTAATAATAATAAAAACAAACAAACACAAAAGAAATATGATGCTTTCACCAGTGCTATAAAAATGTATATGCTCTCTGATATGTAATGGGTCTTTACTCAACAGATTCACAAATCAACAATCCCTGACTCCATTAAATAAATGTCTATGCTTATTGATGAGCAAAAAAAGTTGTTTGCCATTGTTAGAGAAAATGCTGTAAAAAAAAAAAAAGAAGCTTTGGCCCTCTTGGTTCAAAATATGACCAATGAATATGGAACTCAGTTCTTTGCCTCTATGTTTTATCTTTTACTTTAGGTGAAGGAAGTTAATTTGAGACAATGAGTTTGTAAGTATCAAAAGACAGAAAACAAAGCCTTTGGGAGTCAAGTATTTGAGAGTTGAGAGTAAAGTCTGTGGCAGATTTTGTTGTCAGGATAAAATTGATAGCCTGAAGAATAAAGACTAACCTTTAGGATATATTCCAGAAATAACTGAATTGAAGATTCTTGCTCTATTTGGACATGAACTTTATGGGACCCAGATCATATAGAAACTATGACAAGTTTGAGTCTACTCTTTTAGAGTCTGAAGTAGCATTGGGAGAATGTTCTCTTGATATATAAGGAAGAAAATTTTGTACTTTTGTTGTTACTATATGTTCAAAATGAATATCCTTTTAAAAAGTTGATTGATTGACTTTCATAACCTTTGATCTAGCAGTCTTTTTACTGGATCTGAATCCCAAAAAAATCATAAAAAAGGGAAAAGAACCCACCTGTGCAAAAATTTTGTAGCAGCCCTTTTTGTTGTGGCAAGAAATTGGAAACTAGGTGAATATTCATCAATTGGGAATGGCTAAATAAGTTATGATATATGAATGTAAAGGGATATTATTATTCTATAAGAAATGATCAGCAGGATGATTTCAGAAAGGTCAAGAGAAACTTATATGGACTGATGATAAGCGAAGTGAGTAGAACCAAAAGAACAGCAGCAACAAGATAAACTGTGATTCAGGCCAGTTCCAAAAAACGTGATGAAAAGAACCATTTGCACTCAGAGAGGACTATGGGAACTGAATGAGGATCATAGTATAGTATTTTTACTTTTTTTGTTTTTGTTTGCTTGCTTTTTTATTCTTTTTCATTTTTTCCCTTTTTGATCTGATGTTTCTTATGAAGCATAAATAAATGTGAAAATTTGGTTAGAAGAATTGCACATGTTTAACTTGCTGTCTTGGTGGAATGTGATGTCCGGGTCAGCTCCCTGTTGACCTCAGGATCAGCCAGAGTGAGGATCAGCAGAAGTCCTTGGTCTTTAAGGGGAGAAGTAAAGGAGCTGGACAAAACTCCAGGAGGATCACCACCAACTTCCTCTCTCCTCGTTGTTCCCCTCCAAAGTGGCTCTGGCTTGTCTTACCCCACCCCCTAATCCCTCCTACAATTATCTGTGTACACCAAAAGATCAAGCCAGCACAGAATAGTGAGAAGGGTCATTTTCCAAGTATTTGTTAATAGAGTATTGTCCAATAGGTAATTAGCTTTAAGTACTCGATTGTCTGATTCCAGAGTACCAATTCAGAGTTTTAGCCCTTTATAGTGGAAGGGTGGGGAGAGAAGGAGGAAAAACATGGAACACAAGATTTTGCAAGGATACCTGTTGAAAACTATCTTTGCATGTATTTTGAAGAATAAAAGCTATTATTAAAAATTGATTGATTGGTAGTTAAATGGAACTGGGGCATTAACAAGAGATGGGTAAAAGTAGAAGGGATGCAATTGGAATGGTCACTTGAGCTGACACAATTAGAAAAAGACACTATCCCTCTAGGTTAGTCCTAGAACTTTGAGGGGCAGATATAGCCAGTCTTGCTCTAGGATAGTGAGACAGAAAATACTTGTTACAAATATAATTAATTTGGTTTCACAGATGCACAAAAGTATTGTTCTAGATCAGGGTTAGGAAACCTTTTTTCTGTCAAAGGTCATTTGGATATTTATGAAATCATTTGTGCACCATACAAAATCATCAACTTATATAACTCAAGCAGTGGGAGGTTGTTGAACCTACTTTCTACTCATCATTTTCTGTGGTTGCCTTAGCAAATGATTTCATGGGCCTTATATGGCTAAATATTTCCCACTCATATTCTAGATAGTCAATTAAAACACAATACATTGAAAAGTTAGGGGGTCATCAAACATTTTTTAAATGCTCATCATATTCCAGATACTGTGCTAAATGCTAGAGATATGAAGATATATTTCTATTTGTAAATTAGCTAATGAGTATTCTGATATATAAATCATGAGTTTATTTCACTTATGAATGAGCACCATAATGCACTGGAAAAAGCAATAGATCAGGATTCAGTGCACCTGATAGTACATTGCTCTAATTTCTTAAAGGTTTAGGATAGATTTTACTTTTTTTTTTTTTTTTTTTTTGTCAAAACGACAGAATTGGTTATGGTAATGTTAGTATCATAGAATTTTGAATTTTGAATGTTGGAAATCAAATCAATACATAAGAGGTATTTTAATTATATTATACATGAAATCAACTCACTTCTGTTTGAAGAACTTCAAAAGGTAGAGACCATCATATCATAAGGCATCCCATTCTGTTTTGGAATAGCTCTAATTGTTAAGAAGCTATCCCTGACATAAAATTGATCCAGGTAATTGGAGATGATTAGTTGAGTCTTGACCCTCAGAATTTATTTGATTATACCAAGAAGTTGTAAATAGGCAGTATAGGAGGGACTTGAGGTTATGGCATATAAAGGGAGCAGGTATATAATTAAGCAGAAACAAAGATTAGTGTTGAGTTTCTGTAGAGGGAAAATATAGTTATCCATGAAGCCTGGCCCCTGGAATTACCATCCTAGATCTAGAATGCCAGCTGGAGAGAAGCAGAATGCTTCACTTTTTCAGAGAACAAAAGACAAAACAACATCACCCCAAATCCAAGAATAAAGATAAAAAAGAAAATGGTTTTTAAAAAGCAGTACAAACTATTATCAAAGCAATAACTAATCGGTTTCTTTAGACTCAAAGGCTAGAATTGCAGATTTAGTGATTAGAAGGATCTAAGAGATTATTTTTTTCCAACCCCCTCATTTTGTAGAGAAAGAAATTAGTTTAGAAGGCTATGTATGCTACAAGAAGTTTGGATCTGAATTAATGTCAGAAAATACCAGATAGAATTCCATTACTTCTACGCCACGTTCCAGAATTACAATGATCATTGTGTCTTTTAAAAATTTCCTTGAGTGTATAGACTTGGCTTCAGATTGCAATGGCTGAAGCCAAAATTCAACAAATTGGTTGTTTTTTATGTGATATCTTCATCATCTAGAAACTCACCTTTGAAATCCTTGTTTTTTTCTAATCTAGAACCAAACATTCTTTAAGATACTATATTTTGGGTGTGAGAAGTACATAAGACAGAGAATAAGGAATAAATATTGCATTGAAATTAGATTTTTAGCGGAAACCCCTGACATTAGGAGATTTATTTAATAACACTCACTTAATCTGTGAATATAAAATAGTGACTATAAATTATGAAGCAGAGATAGTACTGAGGATAATCAAAATGTATGCTTCATAGTGTAAATCATGAATAAAGATCAAGAAGGAATTTGGTCAGAAACATTATATGTATATGTATAATGTGTGTGTGTGTGTGTGTGCTTGCACATGCACATTTTCTTCTGTTTTCCTTCTTTCAGGCAGACAGAATAACTAAAGTAGATAGGTCTATCAGTTTATCTGATGAGTAAAGCTTAGGAGCTCAGCTACTTTATCATATTTACAAATAATGCACATATTTTGCTTTGTATATTCAGGACCAATTCACTTCATTTTATTCAGTATGCATAATTTCACTGCAAATGAATCAAAGATAAATTGTATTATTTAGGCATTTTCAATGTGCTTTGAGAAAATCAAGATGGAAATGCAATGCAAAGCACTTTTAATGGAAATGAATGCCAACTTAAAAGCAATAATATGTTTTCCTTCAGTTTGTAACGCAAAATTGCGTCTACCCAACAGCACACAGTATTGAGGGAAGGAATAAAATGTTAATTTCTTAGTATAGGAACCAGTACCAATAGCTAAAATTGTCAACAACTTCTGTCCCTTTACTCAGCTTACTTACTTATTTTTGTTGTTTTGGAAGGATCAAATACTGGGCCCAACCTGAGATAAACTTTTTGAGTTTTTGGAAATGGATTATGGTTTTGTAAAACTATAGTTAATTATTAACATTTTTTTTCTTTAAAGCTTTGCAGAGAATGTGAGAGGATGATATAAAAAAGCAGTAAAATATTATAAAACAATGGGAAGTAGTATACTGGGAAAATAATTTTAAGAGAAAATGATATAAGATCAAACTAAGCTGTATCATTATAAGAGTTGGCAAGTGAAATTGAAAAGGGACAACAAAGAGACAGAACAGAATGGCTTTTCTAATATTTTAAATGGCACTGCTATATCTGGAATCTTACATCTCAGTACTTAACTTTCTGAATGAATTATATTTGCTTGCAAAACAAGAACAAAAATGAAACAAACAGAAAAACCTTAAGGTTCTTTTCCAATAGAGTATCTACCTTGTCATTATGGTCACCATTGGGTATAGAACCTATTTCGACTTGGGTTTTCCCTTCAAAGATGCAGATTATAATTTTTTCAGATCTGTCTATTCTATTGAATTCTTGTTCATTTCCTCTCATAAACTGACAATAACTCTAATTTATGTTCTGGGCCTTAGACTCTTTTTTGAAACTGAATGGATATCAGTGAGACATGCTGACTATCTACCCATTTTCCTTTTAATATGAAGTTCTGAGTATCTTCCCCAATGTGATTGATATATTTGGTATTTTTGCCTAAATTTTTACTTGTCCTTTAATCACTGAATTAATATTGTCTCAGACAAATTGAGATTTGGGAAAGACCTTAGCTTAAAAATGCTGGGTTCTGAATTCAAGCATTCTGGAGAGCAATTTGGAACTGTGCCCAAAGAGTTATCAAACTGTGTATACCCTTTGACCCAGCAATGTTCTTATTGAGCTTATATCCCAAAGAGATCTTAAAGGAGGGAAAGGGACTCACATGTGCAAAAAGGTTTGTGGCAGTCCTTTTTGTAGTGGCAAGAAACTGGAGACTAAGTGGATGCCCATCAGTGGGAGAATGGCTGAATAAGTCATGGTATATGAAGGTTATGGGATATTATTGTTCTGTAAGAAATGATCAGGAGGATGATTTTAGAGATGCCTGGAGAGACTTTTTTTTTTAATAGCCTTTTATTTACAGGATATATGCATGGGTAACTTTACAGCATTAACAATTGCCAAACCTCTTGTTCCAATTTTTCACCTCTTACCCCCCCACCCCCTCCCCTAGATGGCAGGATGACCAGTAGATGTTAAAAAATATTAAAATATAAATTAGATACACAATAAGTATACATGACCAAAACGTTATTTTGCTGTACAAAAAGAATCAGACTTTGAAATATTGTACAATTAGCTTGTGAAGGAAATAAAAAATGCAGGTGTGCATAAATATAGGGATTGGGAATTCAATGTAATGGTTTTTAGTCATCTCCCAGAGTTCTTTTTCTGGGCATAGCTGGTTCAGTTCATTACTGCTCCATTGGAAATGATTTGGTTGATCTCGTTGCTGAGGATGGCCTGGTCCATCAGAACTGGTCATCATATAATATTGTTGTTGAAGTATATAATGATCTCCTGGTCCTGCTCATTTCACTCAGCATCAGTTCGTGTAAGTGCCTGGAGAGACTTACATGAACTGATGCTGAGTGAAATGATCAGAACCAGGAGATCATTGTACACAGCAACAACAAGATTATATGATAAACAATTCTGATGGACGTGGCTTTCTTCAATAGTGAGATGATTCAGGGTAGTTCCAATGGTCTTATGATGAAGAAAGTCATCTACACGCAGAGAGAGAACTGTGGGAACTGAGAGCGGTTCACAACATAGTATTTTCACTCTTTTTGTTGTTGTTCACATGCTTTTTATTTTGCTTTTCTTTTTTCTGGTTGTATTTGATTAGATTTTTCTTGTGCAGCAAGATAATTGTATAAATAGGTATGCATATTTTGCATTTAATATATACTGCTACCATGTTTAACAAATATTGGACTAGCCATTTAGGGGAGGGAGAAAGGAGAGAAAATTGGAACACAAGGTTTTGCAAGGATTAATATCAAAGAATTATCCTTGAAAAATAAAAAGCTTTAATAAAAAACAAATTCTTGTATCTAAAAAAAATGCTAGTTTTTCTCATTGCATTTGAGACCATTGCCAGTTATTCTGACTTATGTCTTGTCACTGGATCCCCATGATTCTGTTCTTGTGTGTGTGTGTGTGTGTGTGTGTGTGTGTGTGTGTAAACATATTAATATAATTGTCTTGTTGAAAAAGAAAAATTAGATCAAAAAGGAAAGAAAATGAGTAAGAAAACAAAATGCAAGAGAATAACAACAATAAGAGTGAGAATGCTATGTTGTGATTCACATTCAGTCCCACAGTTCTCTCTGTGGGTGTAGATGATTCTCTTTATCACAACATCATTGGAAGTGGTATTAATCATCTCATTGTTGGAAAGAGCCACATTCATCGGAATTGATCATTGTATAATCTTGTTGTTGCCATGTATAATTACTCCTGGTTTTGCTCATTTTACCTAACATCAGTTCACGTAAATCTCTTCAGACCTTTCTGAAATCATTCTGCTGATTGTTTCTTATAGAACAATAATATTATATAACATTCATATACCATAACTTTTTCAGCCATTCTCCAACTGATGGGCATCCACTCAGTTTCCAGTTTCTTGCCATTACAATGCAGGCTGCCACACATGTGGGGCCTTTTCCTTCCTTTAAAATCTCTTTGGGATATAAGCCCAGTAGAAATATTGCTGGATCAAAGAACATGCACAGTTTGATAGTCCTTTGGGTATAGTTCCAAATTGCTTTTCAGAATGGTTGGATCACTTCACAACTCCATCAACAATGTATTAGTGTCCCAGTTTTCCCACATCTCTTCCAACATTCGACATTATCTTTTCCTGTCATCTTAACCAATCTGAAAGGTGTGTAGTGGTATCTCAGAGCTGTCTTAATTTTCATTTTTCTGATTAATAGTGATTTAAAGCACATTTTCATGTGATTAGAAATGATTTTAATTTCTTCATCTAAAATTGTCTGTTCATATCCTTTGACCACTTATCAATTGGGGAATGACTTGAATCTTATAAATTTGAGTCAGTTCCTATATATCTTAGAAATGAGGCCTTTATTAGAACCTTTAAATATAAAAATGTTTCCCCAATTTATTGCTTCTTTTAATTTTTCTGCATTACTTTTATTTATACAAAAACTTTTAAATTTAATATAATCAAATTATCTATTTTTTGTTCAATAATGAAGTTCACTTCTTCTCTGGCCACAAATTCCTTCCTTCTCCAGAGATCTGAGAGGTAAACTATCCTTTGTTCTTCTAATTTGCTTATAATATCACTCTTTATATCTAAATCATGAACTTATTTCTACCTTATTTTGGCATATAGGTGTGGGTCAGTGCCTAATTTCTGCCATATTAGGTTTACAATTTTCCCAGCAGTTTTTGTCAAATAGTGAGTTTTTATCCCACAAGATAGAGTCTTTGGATTTGTTAAACACTAGATTACTATAGTCATTGATTATTTTGTCCTAAAATCCTAACCTATTCCACTGATTGACTACTCTATTTTTTAGCCAGTACCCAATGATTTTGATGATTGTTGCTTTATGATATAGTTTTAGGTCTGGCACAGGTAGGCCACTTTAATTTGCATTTTTCATTAATTCCCTTGAAATTCTTGACCTTTTTGTTCTTGTAGATAAACTTTGTTATTATTTTTTCTAGATTTGTAAAATAATTTCTTGGGAATTTGATTGATGGAGCACTGAATAAGTAGATTAATTTAGGTAATATTGTGATTTTTATTATATTCACTTGGCTTACACATCAGCACTTGACAGTTTTCCACTGATTAGATCTGACTTTATTTGGGTGGACAGTGTTTTGTACTTGTGTTCATATAGTTCCTGACTTTCCCTTGACAGATAAATTCCCATATATTTTATACTATCAACAGTTATTTTAAATGAAATTTCTCTTTGTATTTCTTGCTGCTGCATTTTGTTAGTGATGTATAAAAATGCTGATGATTTAGGTGAATTTATTTAGCAAAGAAAGTCAAGTCTGCTCTCTGCCATCTTGGTTCTGCCCCCATATACTGATCCCTATGATTTTGGAGGAGAGTGAAACTGATGACTTGACAGAACCCTGCCTCACTTAAATCTAATTCACTTGTAAATCAAGCCATCTCCCTCTTGATGTCATTGGTTCTCTTCAAGAACAATGGATAAGCAACAATAATTCGGTGTGTGATCAATCCATATTTTCTTTTTCTCCATTTATTGATATTGTCTCTCTGGTTCTTACTGATTGGTTAATAATAGATAGTAGCCCAACTCTTACTTGTTTATTGCTCAGGTTTTCATGGCCCAGAGATAACATGAATAGCAATTGCTTTTGTTCTCAGAAACTCTGAGGGTCTTTCCTTTTCTGCTTTATTCTTTTGTGAACTCATCTTTTGCCTCATTTCTTATCTACTGTATAAATGCTCCTTCAGACAAACTGAGAAGTGGGAAAGACTAGTTTAAAATGGAGCCAATGTCTCCTACTGCATCTAGGACCATTTCCAGTCATCTTGACTGATGTCTTGTCTCTGGACTGATATGACTTTGGAGGAGAGAGTGAGATTGATGATTGGCACAGATCTTCTTCATTAAATCCAAATCCTTTACAAATCAAGACATCACCTTGATGATGTCATTGATTCTCTTTGAGAATGAAGGACAAACAACAAAAAAGGATATGATTCCAGTAATGTTATATGGCAAATGTGTTGAATAACACATTCTCAGAAGAATCAAAATGGTAAGTGTTCTAATCCAAAAGGGAATGGGAAGATGAACAATCATTTACATGTATCAAATGGAATAAAGCTCACTATCAACAAAATTAGTTTTAAAAAGGATATTGGCTAGTCAGATAGACAAAACCAGAAATAAGAAATGGATAAAGTGAGATACTTTTATTTAATTTTATTTTAAAAATATTTAAGGAAATAAAGTTGCCATCATTCTGATTCAATGGAGAATTTATGAACAGATATGGGAAAAAAGTCACAAATGATAAAAAAAATCGAGAGGTTTTCATCTCCCAACATGTAAAAGTAGAATCCTCTCCAATTAGATAATGCTTGCATGAAGTATGAAAGAAATTAATATTATACTATGATATTATAACTAATTAGTAAATTTTGATCAACCTTTTTCCCTCTTATTTCTGGTATAGCTTATCTCTTGAAAAAATTATTCAGCTTTTGGAGGGCATGGCTGAGTATTAAAATTTGCTCCTAATCTTTCAGATACATGCTCTTTAGTTGGATGAGATTAAGAGACTTAATATCTGATTAAAGTATAAAAATAATTCTGTGTGGATGAGTCTACCTGGAGGAGGAATCTCCTGTTTTTATTTCCCTCCATTAGAATTAAGGGCAATTCAACTAGATAGAGGGATCCAGATGGATATGGTTTCCCCTCTTAATCTCATGATCAAAAATGTTTTTGGTAAGAGGAGCTGAAGACTACCTCTTCATTAAATGTTCATCACTCAGAGTTGAGTTTCATTTGTCAGAGGAGTTCACTTTCTGAAGGGATTTAGTGCATTTCAAATTTACTGGGAGAAACCACTGACCATCAATTTATTGACTGCCTAAATTGATTGTTAGTTACCCAGAAACTCTGTTGTCAGGGTTTTTATTCATCTCAAGTATAAAAATAGAGATAAAACTATTGTTGATATAGAATCATAATTAGAGAAAGGGAGACAGACCCATCAGAAAGCTGTGAAGCCTGAGGATCTTTAAAATTTCTTTTAAGTTAATTTTTTAAAAAATTAATATAATTTTCTTCTTCCTTCCCACTTATTAAAAACTTTACTCCTTTTCAAATATACTGATTGAAAAACACTTGTCTCCTAGCTGTTTGGAAAATAAGGTACTCTCAACTTCAGGCATTTTCTCTGACTATCCCACATACCTGTAATGTTCTCTCTCCTTCTCTCTAACAGACCTTCCTAGATTTCTTTAAATATTAGCTAAAATCCTATCTTCTATAGGAAGCTTTTACTGACATCTCTTAATGCTAGTCCCTTCTCTCGGTTAATTATTTCTAATTTCTCTTATATGAAACTGGTTTGAACATATTTATGTATTGTCTTCTCCATTAAATTGTAAGCTCCTTAAATTAGGGACTATCTTTTATCTCATTTTGTATCTTTACTTCTTTACATAGTTTCTGGCACCACAGTTATTGTCACTTGATAAATTTTTATTGACTGAATTTAACATTGAATATCAGTGGAAACAACAAAACTTCCTTATAAAGAATTTACATTTAAATTCATTAATTTCAATGCTTAGCATATCATAAATACTTTTTCAGTTCCTTTTTCTAAGTCCCTACCAAGATTCTTGTCCATTCCTTCTAATTCAATTTCCATCCATGTATTTCTGTTTTTTTTTTTTTCAGGCTATATTACTTTGTTAAGATTTTTAGGTCTTTCTAAGTTTTTGTGAGGTTTTTTAATTTGTTCATCTTAATTGGAATTCATTTTTTTTTTAGTAAATAATTTATTTATTAAAGCATTTCCTCTTTATTGGACATTTAAACTTCTTATATTTTAAAAACATTTTAATCATATGAAATCCTGTTATGAAAATCATTCAATTACCATTTTTTTTGCTTTTGATAATATTCTCAACAATGGAATTATTAGGTTCTCCTACAAATTATTAATCACAAAATTACTATAAGGTTCCTATTTTATCCTCAGTGAATAAATAAGCATACCTATATTTCTCCTTTACTCTACCATTATGAATTTCATTTTTTCAAATATTTTTATAATATTATGAATGAGTTAGAACCTCAAAAATTTTTGAATTTTTACTTTGATTAAATGTAAAGTTGAGCATTTTTCAATTAATTATTAATAATTCATTTTTCATCTTTTGAAAAAAAATCTGTTCATATTCTTTGACCATTTAATCATTATGAATAGGAAGTTACTACTCTAACTTATTTTTGCTAGGCATTTGTATGTTTTAGTCATAAAATTTAAAATCTGCACTATTTTATTAAAATTTTTTCTCTATTCTGCTGTTTTTGTCTTAATTACATTGCTTTTGTTTTGAGATTTTTTTTAATCTCATAGTAGTCTTATAGTAGCTTTTTTATTCCCCATCATTCCTTCCATTTAAAAAGTAAAAACAAAATCTTGAAATGAATACTTAACTGCAGGTTCTTCCATTATTTTCTAGAATCCAGGGATCTTATCAGGACAATGTTAATTGGGAGTATATGGTATAAGAAGAAGAAAAGACAACATAGTTTCCCTTTTTTTTCCTTCTTTCCTTCCTTCCTTCCTTCCAAAAATTTTCTCTCCAAATGTTTCCAATATTTTTGATTACTTCTTTTAAAATATTAATTTCATTATGATTGTTACTAGTTCTAACAAAAATGTTGTATTTTGCTTGACATCATATTAAATAAAAGCATATGTAAATTATTTTGAAGACAATTTTTATTAACAGTGTAACCAAATTATGAACATTAATGTTGTTTTAGTTGTATTGCTACCCTTTTTTCTATCATTATAGTTTAAAATTTTTCTTTTTTACATACCATATATTTCTAGTTATGAGTACTTTTATTGCAAACAAGGAGAATATTAAATATTTTTAAAATTCATATAGCAAATAGATAAAAATGCAGATGAATTTCTTGCTTTAACCTAGTTTCTTGTGACTTTGTTGAACTCTTTTTTTTTTTTTTTGGAAGTGGTGGTGGTGGTGGTTAGATTTTCTAAGTATATTATAATATAATTTTCAAATACTAATACTTTCAGGTCTTCACTTTTCATATTAATTGATTTAATATCATTTTAATATATTAGTACACTCTCTAAAATTTATAGCAGAAAATCAAAGAAAAGCAGTAAACATCCTTGCTGCTTATTTTATTTTTTTAAATTAAAGCTTTTTATTTTCAAAACATATTCATGGATAATTTTTTCACATTAACTCTTGCAAAGCCTTATGTTCCAATTTCCTCCTCTTCCCCTCACCTCCTCCCTTAGATGGCAGGTAATCCAATATATGTTAAACATGGTACAAGTATATGTTAAATCCATTATTTGCATACATATTTATACACTTACTTGCTGCAAAGAAAAATCAAATCAAAAAGGAAAAAAATGAGAAAGAAAGAAAATAAAATGCAAGCAATTTGTATGTTTTTTTTTTATCAGAAGTGCTTCTAATATTTATTATTATATTTTGGCTCTTAACCTAAATCTTTTTATTTTGTCAAGAAAAAATTGCTATTCACCTATTTATATAATGAGTGTATTTTAGATTAAATATTTTTTTCTGATTCGATTGATTTAAATTTTATTCAGATGAAAAGCAAAGCAAGGCAAGGCAAACAATTCTGTGCCAGGAACTCTGGTCATAAGACCTATTATGAACCTATGTTAAGTATGGATGATACAAATATAAGCAAAAAGAAAGACAGTTTTTGCCCCTAAGGAAATTATATTTGAATAGAAGACAGTACACAAAACAATAAATGGAAAAAATGGGAAGGGGAAAGGAAAGGTGCCTGATTGGGCAATGTCATCAAAGATCAGAAGATGAGACACAGACCCTCAAAGGTAATGAAAGTTAAGTGACCTGGGTCCTGGCTGACCATAAGAGGAACTCATTTATAGAGGAATAAGGGGCAGCATAGAGGAACATTCTAGGGTGAGAAGACTAAAGGGCTAAATCATTGTTTTGTGTCTCCAAATCACCATTTTGATGACTTCTCTGACTTCTACCATAGCACCAGTCCTTATTGTTCACCATTCCTGCTATACATGTTATTTTCCCTGTAGGAAAACAAGTTTCCTGATAGTAAAAACTATAGTGCTTTTTGTATTTATATCCTGAATATCTAATATTGTTCCTGACACATGTAAAGTGCTTAATAATATGTCTTTCATTTAATTAATTAATTTATAATGGATAAATTCAAAGTTGTATATATTAGTTATATTATATGGCACATTAAAATCGGTATTGGTAAATCAATGAAAGTATTAAATGATTTATACATTTCAGGGTAGAAAGGAAATAAAAAGTTAAAGAATAATATAGAATCATGGATGGAATAATCAGTGTTTCTTGTAACAGACTCAAAGACAAGCAAAAAAATAAAAGTTTTACATTGTAGGTACAGCCCAACCTATTTTATACCTAGTAAGCAGATATATTATCCTCAAAGATCTTGGCAAAATAATTCAGTATCGTAGTGGAAAGACTGCTGGGTTTTTAGGGAGAAGACAAATAGTTTTTAATTCTGCCTTGAGACGCTATTCATATAATCATAGACATTTTTTTTGATGATCCTCAATTTCCTTTTCTGTCAAATGAAGAGAATTACATTTGTAGTTCTTATCTCGCAAAGCCATTGGGAGATTAAAATGAGATCATATAAAACACTATAGCGACATCAACTTATTTTAAAAATACCAAGAAGTGATGACCACAAATGAACACAAAAAAGAAAATTGAGTTCCCAAGACTGATAATGGATGTATCAGACTAAAATCTAACTAGCTTTCCATCTTTTCTCTGTTTCCAAGCTGTCTTACAACACATTGTACTCTAAAGTCACTGTCCCCTATCATTTGTTAATTCCTGACAATGCTTCACTTGAAACTCTCTCCCTTCACTTTGCCTATATTAATCCTTATCATTCAAGATATAAGTGAAATCATACCTTAGTGAAGTCTTTTGTGACTACTATTCCTGTGAGGAATAGTAATATTTGTCATCTATACTGCTATTAAGCCTTTTGAACAGAGCATAACTCAATTATCTAGTCATAGAGAGCTTAGTATGTGCTATCTAATTTTTCATATTGATCTCTCATTTTTATTGGTGACTCATTTTTATTAGTATAGAAATTTGTCAGGCTTTCTTAGAGTTTCCAAAGATGACATTCTCTGATTTACCTTTACCACATGCCTATTTACTATGTCAAATAAATTAAATAAACAAGTCTGGAAAGATTTCTATTTTTAGAAATCATTCTGTCTCACTCATTAGGTGATTGTGATTTAAATATTCAGTGATCCTACCTATTATTATATGCTCTGTTAGTTCTCTCAGTATGGACATGAAACTTAATGATTTGAAGTTTCCTTAGCTTTTCTAGGAAAACTTTTTCTTGTGTAAGATTCATATTTGCAATAAGTCAACTTTCTGACACAGTAGTTGTTTGTAATGACAGACTCCACATTTTTATTTCTTTATTTTTCTATTTCTCTATTTCATCCTTTATATTTTTATTTTTTCTATTTCATCCGTTATTTATTTCAAATGTCTTAGAAGAATGAAATTTAATACCTTTGATTTTTATATTTCTTTTGTAATTACCATATAATAAGAATCTTAAAATTCAGAGAGATATTAGGTCACTTAACTCAAATTGTCTTCTACTATTCATGCTGTATGTACAACCATGTAGCCTCTCCTTGAACACTTACAATTTAACTTAGATTATACTGATTTTATAGACTTTGATTTAGTATAGTACTTTTAATTCATCTACTTCAAAAAACAAATCTGAAATTGAAATCATTCTTTCATAAAAGACATCTCCATTCCTTTCCTTAATATGCAGTTTCCCCTGCAATTCAATTGATTCTCTAGTTGACTTCCTTCTTTTAATATATTTCAAGAACTTTTTTTTATTGCCGTTAAATATAGGGCTGACTGACAGTGTTGCTTGCACTTTCTCTTTTTTCCTCCTCTTTTAAAATGATCATTGGTTTTTGTTTTTTCTAGTAAGAAAATGCATGGTATAGTGGGTAGAGCAATTGTTTTGACATTAGAGGATATAGGTTGGATTCCCAACCATCCTGCTCCTGACTGTAAACTTCCTTAGGCAAATAAATCATGAAACAGAGATGGGATTTAGTTTTAATATTTTAAAAATGAAAGCATTAGAAGAGCTTTGGGTGAAGAACTTCTATCATGGTATGTCATTATTTTCTCTGCAGTTCTCTTTGAGAGATGCCCAGAGTACTGAGATTAAATGATTTGCCCAGAGTTTCCCTGTTAGTACAGGAAGGAGTTAGGACTTGAACCCCTGTTTTGATGGCTTTGAAGTCAGCTATCTATTCAATAAATCACAGTAATTCAACTATTCTATAAAGTATCGTCTAACTCTAGATTCTATGCTGTGAAAGAGATATCTTTTCAATGTTTCTGCTACTTCTCTCTTTTTTTTTTGACCCTAATGAAACCAGCTTCTAACAACTGAATTAAAGAAATTCTATATGTGGAAGCTTTTCTAACTATTAAATTTGGACCTCAAACACTTACTAGTTGTGTGACCTTGGGCAAGTTACTTAACCCATTTCCTCCAGTTCCTCATCATTAAAATAAGCTGGAGAAAGAAATGGCAAACCATTCCAGTATCTTTGCTAAGAAAACCTTAAATAGGGTAATAAAGAGGCAGATACAACTGACCTGAAAGAGCAACAACAAATATCCACATACTATTAAATATCTACATACTACAAGAAATGTTTCAACTCTTGAAAATCCAGCAATAAAAAATAACAACAAAGACAATGCCTAGACATTTTTATATGAAAGGTAATTATATTTCTACATATTTAATGTATATTTTATATCATGGTTACAAAAGATATAGTAATATGTATCTTCCTTGTATAATGTTTGGAATTTTATGGAGATAGAATACAGTAATTTCCTTTATTTATCATTTTTAATTGCACAGTTTGGGTATTTTAAAGAGCTATATAATGATCTTTGTCTCAAAAATTAGACTTTTTAGTTTTTATGTAATTTTTTCTCAGTTCTTCCTTTTATTTTTTTACTTGTCCAATAAAGGAAAAAAGTAGAGGAATGGAGAAGAGAAAGAGGGTAGGTGGAGATCTATGTCAGTAGAAGAGTAAAATGATATATAGATAAATGGCATGGTTCTTTCTGGGCATCACATTCAAGTGCTGAGAGTGAAGCCTCTGGTCAATTTAAAATATTGCTGCCCAGAGCTCCAAGGTAGATTATAGATTGTCTTTGGCTATATTGCAGACATCAATCTCACAAACATAAACTGGACTTCCTAAATTTTCTGTTTTTGTTTTGAGTTCTCCTTTGCAGACTGTACTCTTTGGATATCCAATTTGAATTTGACACAAGTTGTTTGTCTTACTTTTACATTATTCTTTTTGTGATCTCTCTGTCTGTGTCTGTCTGTCTGTCTGTCTTTCTTTCTTTTCAAAGTTCCCAAATCATGTTACTTATTTTTGTCTTAACTTAACTGTATTTGATATTGTCTTTTCTGATATCCTGGCCAGTTATTGTGACCAAGCAAATAAGAATACCAAAGAACTTTTGTAAGGATTGTCAAGTTGCATAAGATGATAATCCATTAAGTTCAATATTTTATTTCTTCAGTGGAACCATGAGTCATTATGTGAAAAAGGAATAATTGTCTTCTTGGTGTCCATCTTAAAGCACTAGTGGGAGAAATCTAAAACATTTTTTTTTTTTAGCAATTCATTTTGAACTGTCATCCAAAAAGTGTAGGAAGCCATTTGTAACTTCACTTGGTTAATATAAGAACAAAGTAAAAAAACATTTAAATTCTTTACCTCTTAGGGCTATAAATTTACAACTTACTGTATAAAATTATAGTTTCTTTTAAAAAGTTTTACCTACTTAAAAACACCCAGGATAATAAGATTGATAAAAATTTTTGTATTATCTCCAACATTTCATAAACTTTCATTATATTGCATGACAACTTTTTACTTTTCATACTAATGGGACTCAATTTCATCAATTTGAGTTGATGTGTTCTGGAGGAAAAAATGCAATGAAACATAGGTAGTAGGAAAATTATTTTTATTTTGGAGAAAGGAGTAAGGAATAAGTAGATCCTACTCCTTTAATATGACCAAACAGTTGTATAACCTTGAGAAAATTGTATAACCTTTCTTATGTTTTTTCATCTGTAAAACAAAAGATGATCTCTAAGATCCATATTAATCACCCAAGCAATCTTTTCTGCCTTAGAATTGTGAGGAGAGTCCTTGATCCACTGTGACTACAAGCTTTGGTTATGCTACTCCTCCTCCTCACTCAGAGACTACTACTTGGACTATGGGCAAAACAATAGAATCCTGTCTCAATGGTAGCAAAGAGACCCCTGTAATCTCTTTCTGAGTAATTCTTCAATTCCCTTACTGTCTGTGGGGTGACAACTTCAGAAACCACTGCTACTGATGCTGCTTATTCAGTGACTCCCAAGGTCTGCTTCTGATTTGCCAGGACTGGGGCTAAGCAGGTACAGCCTGCATTAGACTATGCTCCATTCTCACGCAGGTGTGACAAACTTTCCCTATTGATATTCCAAGCTGTTTTGGGCTGGAAAGTTATTTTACTCTGTCTTTTTATGGGTTCTGCTGCTCTGGACTTTGTTTAAAGGTATTTGGAGGAGTTTGGGGGTATTTTTGTTTAAAGGTATTCAAAGGTATTTGGAAGAGTTTGGGGGAAGGGAGAAGAAAAGTCATTCAATCCTTCACTTTCATATGTTTTAGACAAATTACAAAGTGCTGATCTCTTGAAGTGGGGAGTGGCTTCAGTTTCTTCTCAAGAGTTCTTTATGGTATATAAAATCATAGATTCCAAACACTACCACTTCTACAATCATCATCAGTATCACTATTATCCTTGATAATATAAGATGAATAATAGATACTTTAATAATTTCATTTTTGTGAGGCAATTGGAGTCAAGTAATTTGCATAGAGTCACACAGCTAGTGTTAAGTGTCAAATTCAGCCCAAATTTGAACTGAGACTCTCCTGACTCCAGAACCAGTACCACATTCATTGTGCCATCTAACTGCCCACATTATTTAATTTTCTAAAATATATATCTATTGTTTTCTCAGGTTGGTATGGATAGTTTTTATTAGGTCTCCAAAGTCAGAATTACACATGGCTGTAGGACTAGCAGCAGAATTGATTATAAAAAAATCTGTAAGTAATGCATTTTTGTTTTTCTTCCCAGGTTATTTTTACCTTCTGAATCCAATTCTTCTTGTGCAACAAAAGAACTGTATGGTTCTGCACACATATATTGTATCTAGGATATAGTATAACATATTTAACATGTATAAGACTGCCTGCCATCTAGGGGAGGGGATGGAGGGAGGGAAGGGAAAAGTCAGAACAGAAGTGAGTGCAAGGGATAATGTTGTAAAACATTACTCATGCATATGTATCAATAAAAAGTCATAATAAAAAAACTAAGTAAAAAGCACGTTGATATTGCTTTACATACATCCTTTAAAAATTATACTTTATTGCAGAATGATTTCAGAGAGTCTTGAAGAGGGTAAGGAGATCACTGTACATGGCAATAACAAGATTATATGTTGATCAACTCTGATGGATGTGGCTCTTTTCAACAACAAGATGATTCAGGGCAATTCCAATGATCTTTTGATGAAGAGAGTTATCTGCACCCAGAGAGAGGACTGTAGGAACTGAATGTGGATCACAGCATAGAATTTTCACTCATTTTTTTTGTTATTATTTGCTTACATTTTATTTTCTTTCTCATTTCTTTTCCTTTTTTATTTGATTTTTTTGTGCAGCAAGATAACTGTATAAATATATATGCACATATTGGTTTTAACATATTTTACCATATATTGGATTACTTATCATTTAAGGGAGGAGGTGGGGGAGAAAAAAGGGGGGTAATTGGAACACAAGGTTTTTCAAGAGTTAATGTTGAAAAATTATCCATGTATATGTTTTGAAGATAAAAAGCTTTAATAAAAAAAGTATGTTTCAAATTAAAATATATAAACTATATATATATATATATATATATATATATATATATATATATATATAATCCTTCCACTCCTTGAAATCTCTGAGCTGTCTGTGGACAACAACATAAGCAAATGGTAAAGAATTACTAAAGAATAGATCAAGCTGGAGAAGTCAATTATATAATATTCTCTTTTGCTTTTTCAATGAGAATTGGAAATATTTCAGGAGTAGGGGGATGTAGTTTTAGTTTTTAAAATTAAATGTATCTCTGTAATTTACTTAAAATTCTCTTGACCAAAAACATTTAGAGCAGATAAAGTGAAACCTGGTCAATATCTTTTCATGATTCTTGATCCTGTAATGGAAGGATTATTTTCTAAAGAGATATCACAACTTTCTGCCTGTCTTGTAAATAGTGGGATGTGTAAAGGCATAGACATGATCTTAGATACTATCTAAGTGAATTTCAAGGGAGATTAGTATGAGTATGGAGATCAATGTTGGCATTGAGAACTTATGGGAGCTCTGCCATGCCTTTTGTGAACTAGAAAACAACCTGAGACTGAGGTGAGAAGTATGGTTGGAACTGGCCATTGTTAAACTTTATTTGACAAAACTGATAATAGATGGGTAATTTTGCATATTCTTTCTCTCTGCTTCCATTCTTGTCCAGGACACCATATGTTAAAGTAAAAGCTTACTTCTTTAAAGTTTGTGTATATTTCTGTTCAACTAGTATTGAAAGCCAAAAAAAATAAAAATGTGATCAAACAGTAATTTCTGATATGTGTTCTATGTATTTCATTAATGGATATGGGATGCAAAAAACAATGTAATTGACAGACATGTTAGACATGTAAAAGCATATACAGAATGCAATGTAAAAAAAGAAAAAAAAAACTACTAGAACTTTTTCTGAATAGTCATTCAGGAACTAAATGAAATAGAATATTATTGGTTTATATTTCACAACTTCTGGAAGCACCACTATAGGATAAGTTTGGTTTTCTTGTAGGCAAAAAAGTAAATTGGATAGCAGTTTCTGTTTGGTTCGGGTGTGTTTTTGTGGTAGTGGAATTTTTGAGCTACTCCAAGAAATCATATGATCTTCCCATTGTTATAGACTCAGAATTCTCAAAGAGAATCTTGCGTAGGGGTGGAAACACAAGACATTAAGTGAGAAAGACACTCTTAGTGGAAGGAAATGAGAAGAGTCTGGAAAATATTGGTTATATCCATAGTCCAAAAACTGGGGATCATCAGAAGATATAATAAAAAATATATCCAATAAATTCCTAATAGAATATTTTTACTCTATATAAATAATACCACAGAGACACATGGCTATCATATCTAGTTTTTTTTTTTTTTTTTTTTTTTTGTATAGGATATTTCATTAATTTGAAGTTCTTTCTCTTTTTGTAATATCTTCATGTAGCTGATCTTTTAAGTAGCTCTCTGCTGGGCAGGCCTTTCAACTGACCTTCCAAATTTCTCTCCTTTCTTAAGCCTATAGTTCATATGCAAATGATAATAAAGAACAGAAGTATTTCAGGAAGGGGGAAAATATTTCAAGCAGTGAGATAGACACTATCACATCTATGACAAGTGAAGGATAGGGAAAGAGATATATGTATGTTCCTAGTCAGTGTTATATCTTCTATGGGTGCTAAAGATGGAAGGGATGAGATGAATAACTCACTGATGCTCTTTCTCATATTCATGGAATCTTTTTTACATGCAGATATTGATTCAGGGTTTCTTCAGTAGGGAAAGACCAATTTATTCATCTCCACTGAGAATCCATAAATACTCTTACAATAATGTATTGCCACCCTCCTCTCTTCACTACCACTGCAGATGGAAAGGAGATTAGACATATTATAGATTTCCCTAGTCAGTGATTACATTGCTGGTGAGTAGAACTTATTTGTTGCATTTCATTGCTTTTAACTTTTTATCCTGTAGCTTGAAATTTTAGGTTTGCAAAGCCAGTGGAAATTGAGATGAGAGCTATCAAATTAGTATGGGGAGTTTTTTGTGTGACTATTGTGCCTCTACATATCTGGTTTTATTTTATGTTCAAGATCTCTGACTACTATGATCATCTTTACTGTTGACCTAGTCATACATTATGTTGATACTCATTTTGGGGAAAATAACAATAATAAAGAAAAAAATTTAAACAAGGGCTGAAATTAAAATTGAAGGGAAATACAATGGAGAAGGTAGAAAACACTAAGGTGAAGAGAATGCCTGGTAAATTCAATGGAATACCTGACCAAATCTGTTTGTTTGCTTTGCATTTACATAGACAAATGATCTGCACAATTGACTGTCTAGTCTTATGATGGGTAGACAGAATTATGATTATATGATGAGAAAAAGTGGAAAAATAAATTTAAAAAAGTACAATTTGACTTAGAAGGAGAACAGTGTGGAAACAACATTTCATTGCATTAGTCTGACATTGTGATAGTCTTGACTGCAAATGAGCCATGTAGGTACTTGTTCTTTGTGGGGAATCACCTATAACAACTGTCACATTCACCACAAATAAGGTAAGATTTATTGACTGCAATTCTATGTTACAAACTGGAACATGACTGAATAGAGTTTTTAAGTTTAGGGGGTTACTTGGGACACAGGAAAAATGTGATGCACTTCGATTAAAATTGTTTACATGTATTTTAAATTTATCTGGAAAGTGAGTGTCAGAGGGAGCTAAACAGACTTATGAGTGGTTAATTTTTATAGAATGTGTAACCAATAATGGACATTCTATGGTAGCATTTGTAAACAAGTCAAATATCTTTATTTTCATAGTGTCATTTTTTTTTACTAGTTGGAAATAGATGGAAGTTTTAACAAATACAAAAAGAGATTGTGATAAACATGGAAAGAAGTTTTTTTTTTTTTAAACAAAACCTCTTTAGACAACAGAACATTTCCAACACATGCCTAGAGATGTATTTTGCCCAGCACTTTTCAGGATCT
Organism: Sarcophilus harrisii; assembly: GCF_902635505.1. Lineage (NCBI taxonomy): Eukaryota > Metazoa > Chordata > Mammalia > Dasyuromorphia > Dasyuridae > Sarcophilus > Sarcophilus harrisii. The sequence goes on from NC_045426.1 coordinate 204,575,560, forward strand.
GATAAGGTCTGTTGGACAAATGATTCACAAATATGTGCTCTCATACTGTACAATAGTTAAGTAGAATGACACAGATGGTGCTCCCCTATTCTATTGAGTAAGTGGAATGTGTTTTTATAAAAACTGTGATACACATGGTTTTTAGCCAAGGAGACAGACTGAAACAAGATTTTTGGGATAATTTGCTTATGTTGTAGTAGTTTGTTCACTGGCAGTGTGATGTGAAAACAAACACATTACATGTTTTTATAAATATGAAAGGTCACGATAATAGAGATGTGGGAAGGCTGAGGGAAATTTGTAAAAAAAAAAAGATGAATGTATATTAGTAAAATAGATGCTATTTTAAAACAATGAAATATTGATGGAAATAAATAAATAATCTAGTCTCTTGGGTCTAGTGAGATATTTGGGCTTTAAAATATTCTGAAGTCCTTTAAAATTAGAATACAGCTTACTTTTCTAAAATTATTGCATATTGGTTCCACTTGTGTTCTATGTTCACTAAACTTTCTTATTTGCTGTTACCCTAATGCAACATTTGGTTTTCCTCCTTTGTTTCTTTGCCATGGATTATATTTTCTCTTCACTGTTATATTTGGAATAATTTCAGTTCAAGGTTCTATTAAATCACCTTCTTTATGATGAGTTTCTTCATCCCCCACCAAATAGCACTGTATTTATTTCATATATTCTTTGTGGTTACATAGCTGTATATATGCTGTTTCTCTTCAGTAGAACACATGCTTCTTGAAGGCAAGCACTGGTTTATTTTTGTTTTGTATCAGTGCCTCAAATCCTGATGCTTGTTAAAGTGAATATAATTAAATTAAGTTGGAATATATTGTTAAGGACCATGCCTTAGTGTGAAATCCAGAAAGCTTGTAAAAGGTTAAAGGGGCCTGTACCATTAAGGGACAGGTTGGTTCTTAGAAAGCCTTCACAGCTGAGAATCATGATACACATGAAAGAATAGCAAATAAGACAAATTGCTTGTGATTTGGGAATGAAATAAATTGGAGGAAAAAGGAGAGAGGTCAGAGAACAGAGAATGCTGCTGCCTCTCAGTATCCTTGTATTATTATCATCCTCTCACATGAAGGGATCTCTTCTGCTGGTCAGAATTATATCCTCAGCAGCCACTAGCAAATGGATCCTGTAACACCCAGCAGCCTCTAGCAGCTCCTATAGCAATATATACATGTACATACATATATATGCATGTGCACACATATACAGTAACACATAAATACATTTCTGCATGTGTATACATGTAAATATACACATATGCATATATGTATAAATATCTATATACATATTACACACATATGTATATGAAATCTTGATTATAGATGGAAGTTTGGTCCTGCCATTTGTATTACACTTTTGCCACATTTACACAGAGATCCATTTGTACATTCATTTTCTCCATGCCAGTATAGGTTTTGTCTTATTGGAATATAGACTTGTTTCACAGAAGCCACTGCCATTCAGGCATTCTCTGAATAAAAACCATAAGGGAGGGGTAGCTAGCTGATGGATAAAGCATCAACCCTGGAATCAGGGGGATCTGAATTCAAATCTGACCTGAGACACTTAACACTTACTAGCTGTGCGACCCTGGGCAAGTCCCAACCTCAGTTTCCTCATTCCCCTCCAAAAAAAAAATCCAAAAGAGACCATGAAAAAATTCAAACCCTTTTGTTTTAGAATTCACCTTATATTTGTCTTTATATTTCTAAACAATTTGCTATTGTTTCCAGGAAGTAACTTGGCTTCCTCTTTTGGCAGGCAAAATTGTTATGTTTTTCTTTTAGGTGTCTTTACCCCTTGCAGGATATTTCATAATCACAGAATCTCTCACAGTGATAGATCATGAAATCTCCCCTTTGAAAAGGATTTATAAGATATTTTATTATCTTTAAACACTAGATAAGTGCCTGAAAAGATTACTACTAAAGCTGAAAATAAACATAAACTCCCTATCATAGAAACAAGTACTTAAAATTTTTAAAAAATATATGTTTATCCTAAATTCTAGATTTCCTCTCTAAGTCTCACCCTCTAATTGGATGTTGAATTATTTTGTACTTAAAAATGTAACATAGATAATTCATCTAAAGTCACGACTTGTTGACAGATAATCTTTAAATTTCAAAGATAGCATTGACAGTGAACTATGTATATGGCAATGCTAGAAAGAAATAATATGATGAAAGGCTCACAATTCTCCTTTCCATCCTTAATACATGTGAAGCTTATCTTTTGTTCAGTGATTAGAGTCTGTACTTGTAATACCTGTTGTTACTTTCTGACATCTCTCAAAGTCATAATGATATTGCCTTTTTTTCTCTCTTAAAGTCACATACCAGATATTGCCTCATGGTACTTAAGCCTTCACTGAATTTTCTTTTTTTTTTATTTCATAGCTTTTTATTTACAAGTTATATATATATATATATATATATATATATATATATGGGTAATTTTACAACATTGACCATTGCCAAACCTTTTGTTCCAATTTTTCCCCTCCTTCCCCCCATCCCCACCCCTAGCTGGCAGGATGACCAGTACATATTAAATATATTAGAGTATAAATTAGATACACAATAAGTATACATGACCAAACAGTTATTCTGCTGTACAAAAAGAATCAGACTCTGAAATATTGTACAATTAGCCTGTGAAGAAAATAAAAAATGCAGGTGGGTACAAATATAGGGATTTGGACTTCAATGTAATGGTTCTTAGTCATCTCCCAGAGTTCTTTCGCTGGGCATAGCTGGTTCAGTTCATTACTGCTCCATTGGAACTGATTTGATTCATCTCATTGCTGAAGGTGGCCAGATCCATCAGAATTGATCATCATATAGTATTGTTGTTGAAGTATATAAGGATCTCCTGGCCCTGCTCGTTTCACTCAGCATTAGTTCATGTAAGTCTCTCCAGGGCAAGAAATTACTCTCTTGATGTCATAGGTCCCCTTCTAGAATGAAGGAAGGAACAATAGCAACAACAACCCATTTTCTTATTTCCTATTTATTTCTCACCATCTGGCAATGTAGCTTCCTAGTTGATAACTCATCTGAAAACACTCTCTCCAAGATTACCAGGCTCATCATCTAAGTGCTAACTCTTTTTTTTTTTTAAATAGCCTTTTATTTACAGGCTATATGTATGGGTAACTTTACAGCATTGACAATTGCTAAACCTCTTGTTCCAATTATTCACCTCTTACCCTCTACCCCTCCCCCAGATGGCAGGATGACTAGTAGATGTTAAATATATTAAAATATAAATTAGATACACAATAAGTATACATGACCAAACCATTATTTTGCTGTACAAAAAGAATCAGACTCTGCAATATTGTACAATTAGCTTGTGAAGGAAATAAAAAATGCAGGTGTGCAAAAATATAGGGATTGGGAATTCAATGTAATAGTTTTTAGTCATCTCCCAGAGTTCTTTCGCTGGGCGTAGCTGATTCAGTTCATTACTGCTCCATTGGAACTGATTTGGTTGATCTCATTGCTGAGGATGGCCACGTCCATCAGAATTGATCATCATATAATATTGTTGTTGAAGTATATAATAATCTCTTGGCCCTGCTCGTTTCATTCAGCATCAGTTCGTGTAAGTCTCTCCAGGCCTTTCTGAAGTCATCCTGTTGGTCATTTCTTACAGAACAATAATATTCCATAATATTCATATACCACAATTTATTCAGCCATTCTCCAACTGATGGGCATCCACTCAGTTTCCAGTTTCTAGCCACTACAAAAAGGGCTGCCACAAACATTTGTGCACATACAGGTCCCTTTCCCTTCTTTATGATCTCTTTGGGATATAAGCCCAGTAGTAACACTGCTGGATCAAAGGGTATGCACAGTTTGACAACTTTTTGAGCATAGTTCCAAATTGCTCTCCAGAATGATTGGATGTATTCACAATTCCACTAACAATGTATCAGTGTCCCAGTTTTCCCACATCCCCTCCAACATTCTGCATTATCTTACCCTATCATTCTAGCCAATCTGACAAGTGTGTAGTGGTATCTCAGAGTTGTTTTAATTTGCATTTCTCTAATTAATAATGACTTGGAGCATCTTTTCATATGGTTAGAAATAGTTTCAATTTCTTCATTTGAGAATTGTCTGTTCATATCCTTTGACCATTTATCAATTGGAGAATGGCTTGATTTTTTATAAATTAGAGTCACTTCTCTATATATTTTGGAAATGAGGCCTTTATCAGAACCTTTGACTGTAAAAATGTTTTCCCAGTTTATTGCTTCCCTTCTAATCTTGTTTGCATTAGTTTTGCTTGTATAAAAACTTTTCAGTTTGATATAGTCGAAATTTTCTATTTTGTGATCAGTAATGATCTCTAGTTCTTCTTTTGTCATAAATTCCTTCCTCTTCCACAGGTCTGAGAGGTAAACTGTCCTGTGTTCCTCTAATTTATTTATAATGTCATTCTTATTAGGTCTGAACCCATTTGTTATCTTGGTATGGTGTTAAGTGGGATCAATGCCTAGTTTCTCCATATTAGTTTCCAATTTTCCCACAATTTTTTGTCAAACAGTAAGTTCTTATCCCAAAAGCTGGGGTCTTTGGGTTTTTCAAACATTAAGTTCTATAGTTGTTGACTGTTTGTCCCTTGAACCTAACCTATTCCATGATCAGTAATCTGTTCCTTAGCCAATACCAAATGGTTTTGGTAACTGCTGCTTATAAATAATTTTAGATCTGATACCTAAGCTACCTTCATTTGATTTTTTCATTTCATTCCGGAAATTCTTGACCTTTTGTTTTCCATATGAATTTTTTGGTTATTTTTTCTGGTCATTAAAATGTTTTTGAGGGTCGTTGGTATGCCTAAACAAATGATTAGTTTAGGTAGTATTGTCATCTTTATTATTTGCTTCCCTATCAAGAGCATTTAATATTTTAATTGGTTAGATCAGACTTAATTTGTGTGAAAAAATGGCAAATTTTGCTCATAAAGTTTCTGATTTTCCCTTGTCAGATGATTCCTAAATATTTTATACTATCAGTAGTTACTTTAAATAATTTCTCTTTGTAACTCTGACTGTTGGATTTTTTGTATATTAAAATCTATGACTTATTGGGTTTTTTATAACAAACAACTTTGCTAAATTGTGGATTATTTCTAATAACTTTTTAGTAGAATCTCTGGGGTCCTCTAAGTATCCATCATATCATCACAAAAAGTGATAATTTGGTTTTCCGCGTTGCCTATTCTTATTCCTTTAATCTCTTTCTCTTTCTTTTGCCAAATTGCATTTCTTCAATATTAAATATAATGGTGATAGTGGGACCTTTGTTTCCTCTTAATTAAATGGTTAATTTGTCCCATTACATATGGTGCTTTGATGGTTTTAAATAAGATCTTGATTATTTTAAGAAAAAGTCCATTTTATTCCTATACTCTCAAATGTTTTAATAGGAATGGATATTGGATTTTATCAAATGCTTTTTCATCTATTGATATGATCTATGGTTTTGTTAATTTGGTTATTAAATTTGGAATTATTTGATAGTTTTCTAATATTAACCACCCTGCATTCCCTGGTATAAATCCTCTTGATCATGTGTGTTATCCGGGGATGATTTTCTGTAGTCTTTTTGCTAATATCTTATTTAAGATTTTAGCATCAATTTCATTAGGGAGATTGGTCCAAATTTTTCTTTCTTGTTTTAAACCTACCGGTTTGGAATAAATGTCTTTGTCATAAAAGTAATTTGGTAGGACTTTTCATTCCCCTATTTTATCAAATAGTTTATATAACATTGGGGCCAATTTTTTCTTTAAATGTTTGGTAAATTCACATGTAAATCCATCTGGTCCTGGGGATGTTTTTCAGGGAATTGATTAAAAAGCTTTTCTATTTCCTTTTCAAAATGGGACTATTCAAACAATTTACTTCCCCTCTGTTGTCTTGAAAGTCTATATTTTTTGGAAGTAGTCATCCCACTTAGGTTATAAATTTATTGGCATAAAGTTGGGAAAATAACTCCTTATTATTTCTCTAATTTCCTCTTCATTGGTGGAAAGTTCTCCTTTTTTCATTTTAAGACTACTAATTTCATCTTCCTCCCCTTTTCTAATCAGATTTCCAAAGGCTTATCTATTTTATTGGCTTTTTCATAGAAAACTCTTAGTTTTTTAATTAGTTCAATGTTTTTTACTTTCAATATTATTAATTTCTCCTTTTAATTTTAGAATTTCAAATTTGTATTTGATTGGGGGTTTTTAATTTGGTTTTTTATGTTTGCAACTCAATTCATTAATCTTTTCTTTCTCTGTTTTATTCAAGTAAACTCTAAGGTAAAAATTTCTTTTATTACTTTTTGGCTTCATCCACAAATTTTTTGATGTCTCAATTTGTTTATCTTATAAATTATTAATTTTATCTATAATTCTTTTCCCCAAAATCATTTTAAGATGGGTTGTTTATTTCAATTACTTCTTGGCCCTATTTCCCTAACTTTTGTTGAATGTACTTTTATTGCATTGTGATCTGAAAAGAAAAAATTTCATTTCTGCCTTCTTGCATTTAATTTTGAGATCTTTATTCTAATATTTTAATTTTGAAAGGTTCCAAAACTACTGGGAGAAAGTATTTTTTCTTCTCATTCAATTTCTCAAAGATCTAATATACCTAATTTTTCAATATTCTATTCACCTCTTTAATTTTTTTTTTTGTTTTGGTTTTGGGTTTGTCTAATTCTGATGCAAGGTTGAGATTCCCCTATTACAGTTTTGTTGTCTAATTTTCTTTTAACTCTCTTAACTTCTCCTTTGGAAGTTGGATCTATACCAGTAGGTGCATATATGTTTTAGTATTGATATTGCTTCATTGTCTATGCACCCTTTAGCAAAGAATCTTTCCCTTCCTTATCTCAATTAGTCGTTTTCTTTTGCTTGATCTGAGATAAGGATGGGGTTCCCCTCTTTTTGACTTCACCTGGGCATAATAGTTTTGCTCCAGCCTTTTCCTTTATTTATGTATCTCTGCAAATGTGTTTCTTGTAAACAACATATTGAGGATTCTGACTTTTGATCCAGTTTATCCCTCTCTTTTGGGAGGTTCATCCCATTCACATTTACGTTAGAATTACTAATTCTGTATTTCCTCCTCTAATATCCCAGAATGCTTTATTTTTTCTTGCCACCCAACCTTTTTCCCCTTTTTTAAAATTTACCCCACTTTTCACGATCCACTTTCTTTAAAATCCCTCCCTTCCCCCCTTTGAATCTTTTCCCCTTTCTTCTCTTATTACTCTTTTTCTTTCCCTTTTCCCTCTCCCTCTTTTCAATGAGGCGAGAGAAAATTTTCTCTAAAACAGATGTCAATTATTTTCTCTTTGAGCCAACTCTGATGAGAGTAAGATTCACACAATGTTTCTCCCCCTCTCTAAATTCCCTCAGATATGATAAGTTTCCTTTGCCTCTTCGTGGGATGTGGTTTCCCTCTTTTTATCCCCCCTTCCCACCTTATTCTGCCATCATCCCTTTTCCATATCTACTTCCCTTTTTTATATTATATCAGTAAAATCAAATTATACATGTAGTCTTTTTGTATATCCACAACAGAAATACAATTCTCAAGAGTTCTTTTTACCTTTTCTGCATCTCTTGAGTCCTATGGTTGGAGATCAAATTTTTTGTTTAGTTCTGGTTTTTTCCTTAGAAACAAATGGAATTCATTTGTTTCATTAAATGTCCATCTTCTTCCCTGGAAGAAAATGCTCAGCTTAGTTGGTTAGTTTATTCTTGGCTGCAATTCAAGTTCTTTTGCCTTTCAGAATATCAGATTCCAGGCCCTTCAATCCTTTAATGTGGAGGCAGCCAGATCTTGGGTTATCCTTATTGTGGTACCACGGTACTTAAATTGTTTTTTTTCTGGCTGTTTGTAAATTTTTTTCATTAATCTGATAGTTCTGAAATTTGGCCACAATATTCCTTGGGGCTTTTTATTTTAGGGTCTTTTTCAGAAGGCGTTCGATGAATTCTTTCAATGCCTATTTTACCTTCTGATTCTATTACATCTGGGCAGTTCTCTTTGATGATTTCTTGTAGAATAGTATCTAGGCTCTTTTTTTATCATAATTTTCGGAAAGTCCAATAATCCTCAGATTATCTCTCCTAGATCTATTTTCCAAGTCTGTTGTTTTTGCAAGTAGATAATTCATAGTTTTTTCCAGTTTGTCATTTTTTGGTTTTGCTTGACTGATTCTTGCTGTCTCAATGAATCATTAGTTTCTGTTTGTTCAGTTCTGATTTTTAATAAATTATTTTCTTCATTAGCTTTTGTTACTTCTTTCTGTATGTCCAATTGAGTTTTTAAATGAATTGTTTTCTCTATGGAATTTTTTTCCATTTCACTAATTTTTTTTTTTTTAGTGAATTATTTTCTTTTTCCAATTCACAGATCCTACTTTCTTGCGAGTTCTTTGTCTTTTCCAATTCACAAATCCTATTTTCTAGTGAATTCTTTATTTTTTCCAATTCACAAATCTTACTTTCCTGAGATTTTTTTACTTTTTCCAATTCACAAATTTTGTTTCCCTGCACTTCCTGGGAATTTTTTATCTTTTCCAATTCATATTTCAGGAAGTTGTTGCTCTCTTGTAAAGCTTCTCTTTCCTTTTCCTATTTATCTTCTAACTCTCTTTTGAGAATTTTAATGGTCTCTTCTATGACAGCATCATGTAAAAGTGGACAGGTGACATTCCCCTTTGGGGTATTGCCTGGTGCCTGTTTGCTGTTAGTCTCTTCAGGTTTGCTGACCTGCTCTTTTTCTGCATAGAAGCTGTCAATCGTTATTTTCTTTTTTTTATTCATGATTTAAAGCCTTTAGGGTATGTCTCCTAGGCAAGGGGGTTACCAGCTTCCTCTGCAGAGCAGGGAGAGATGTAAACCGGCTTCCAGCTCCAAGGTATGGGAGTGCTCTGAGTGAGAGTTTTCCCTTCCCCAACTGGAGGTGAATTCAGTACTGGCAGAGCTATGGAAGTGCCCAGTTGGGCTGTGTGGTTAGTGACTGCCCTAAGGCTAGAGACTAAGTGGTAAAAGTGTCACTGCCCCAGGCCAGAGCCCCTTGTGGGGCTGTGGGTATTAGCAGCTGACCGCAGATAGCCTGGCTCTACCAGAAGTCTGCCCGGAAGTCTCTGCCCAATGCAAATTGGCCCTGCAAAAGCTCTATGGCCCCCAGCCAAGCCCCACACTGCGCAGATTAGAGGCTAACCTGGGCTGTGCCCTCCTGCCCCGCAGGTCCACAACTGCCCCAAGGAAAAGCCCTGTACTGTGGGTTGGGGCTGAGAGCTTGTGCTGCATCTGTGCTCTCACTTCCGGTTTGAGGTTCTACTCAGCCTTCCCTCTCTCTCTGCTGGCGCTGATCTTCCCCGGGCCCCAGGACATACCTTTTTTGGCGAGACTGAAGATTTTCTTCTGCTGGCGAGTTGTTCTACTTCTTATCTTTATGAATTGTAGCAGGCAAGACTATTTTCGAGGCTTGATATAATATTGATAAAGAGGGTAGTAGAAGAGCTTAGAATGTCACATGTGCCTTCTCTGCCATCTTGGCTCCACCCCCCTTCACTGAATTTTCAACGTTCTCCCTATCTGTCTGCCTCTTTTGCTGTCCTGCTTTCAATCATTGGCCATCCCCACTAAGAATGATAATAATAATATCCATTCATAGACTTCTATAAAATTTATAAAAAGAAACCTTTTAATAGGTAGCGTGAGTTACTCTTATTCCCATAGTAGATGAGGAAACTGAGTTGCACTGAAATTAAGAGATGTGGCCATTTCATATTGCTAGTCATATTAGCTGTCACACAGCTAATGAGAGGATCTCCTAATGAGAGGATTTCACAGATCTAGGTCTAAATCTTATGAAAAAAATTTAGAGTCAGCATTTGAAGCTCGTTTGATGATTCTAAATTTAGTACTTATTTCACTCTATGATTCCCTCCTTACTTTACTATTACTTCAATATTAGACATTTTAATATATCAAATACTTGTGTCTTAAAAAAAATAAAAAAATCCAGAAATAACATATAAATGAAAATGAATTAGTAATCTAAAGTACTGAAGGCATTGTGCTAAAATTGGGATTGTAGAGGTACAAACATTATCATCCTTTTTCCTAAAGTGATTTTTATTATAATGGGAATATGATGTAGATAATAAAGTTACATAATAAGTTTGATATATATGTAAATGATCAACATGGTCTAGAGACCACAGGTTCTTTAAGTTCTGTCTCATTTTTCTCATCTGTAAAATGAGGGGATTGGACTAGATGGCATTTGAAGTCCCCCACTAGATCATTTAATTTCTATGTGTCTCATACAACTCCCCAGGATTTATCCACTAAGATATAGTTGTATTGCGATCTGCAATGACAGAAGAGTTCTAACACTGGGAATTTTCTATGTTGAAAAATCATAGCCTTTTATGTCAACATGTATAAATCTATCATCAATGCTATATTTTTCTTTTTTTCTTTTCTTAAGGAGTTCACATTCTAAAAGAGAAAACCTCTGAACACAAAATATTGTATAATATAATATACAAAATAAGATGATACAAAGTATATATAAGAAATGTTCAAAGTAGGTAATTTCAGTGTGCAAGGCACTAGTTACTAACTTGGATAACTAAGTAAAACTTTCTGAAGAAAGTAGAATTTGAGCTGAATCTAGGAGGATGCCAGAGGTATAAAGAGGCAGATGTGAGGAAAGAGAGTGTGCATACAATGGCATGGCTTATAGTAGAATGTGATGAGCTTAAAAATTGTCTTTTCTCCATCAAATATATTTTCCACTCAGTTGTCAAAATGATTTCCTTAAGCCCAGATCTGATTATGTCACTTATTTAATAAACTTCAGTGGTTCCCCGTTACCTAAACAGAAGTTCCTATTTTTGTTTTTCATAAATGAGTCCCATTTGCAACCTGCCTTGCTAGCACTTTGCAATTCAGTTAAACTTACTTTCTTTCTGTTTCTTTCATTGGGATGATCCTGTCTTTGTACTGGCTGTTCCCTAAGTCTGACATACATCTTTTCTCATTAAACCTCATAGTATTCGTCTATTCCTTTAAAACAGTTTAAACAGCTTTTTCTCTGTGAAATCTTTCTGTTCTCCCTAAATGCTGCCATTCTACTTTGCATTTAAATAATTTGTATTTATTTTATTTATTTTGTTTTTTTATATTTACTTTATATATGCATAGGTGTATTTTTGTAACTGTAATAGAAGAAGTTGCTTGAGACCAAGAATTGTTTTATTCTCTGTACTCATATTTCTAGAGCCTAGCACGTGCCTGACATATGATAGCAATTAAGAAACATTTGTTGATTGATTGAAATTGAAATCTATGAAAATGTTATGAGGCATAAAGAGACAGACAGAGACAGAGGGGAACAGAGAGACTGAGAAAGACAGAGAGAGACACTCAGAAAGAGAGAGAGAAATACAGACAGAGACAGAGAAAGAAAGACTGAACCAAATTCAGCATCATCAGAAGACTCCTAAAAGAGATGAAGGAAAAGAAAGATTTCAAGAGGCAGAAATTTTTAATATATTATATAAAAGAATAAACTATTGCTTCATTAATTCCTACTTGGAGAGTATGAAGGTAGGAGAATGTAATTTGAGTAATAGTGAGTAGTTCACTTTTGATGATATCTATAACCACCCTGGTATGTGACAAGCCCAGATGGGTGAGTTGCCACTAGGTTATAGATGCCCTTAAGTGATAGTTTATAATTTTATCCTATAAAGAAGGAGACACTGATATTTTTTTGCATCATGGGAATATAAAACTGCCCATTAAGATGTGTAATTTGTGCAGTTGTGCAAAGGGTGGATTCAGATAATTTAGGAGGCTCTTTCAGTAATAGAAGCACATAATGCATGCCATATTTAATCTCTGCATCACTTTTAGTGCCTATGAAAGTGCTATATACAGTTTTGTTTGGTATAGAAGGAGATTGATTATTTATATCAGTGTAGGAAACCTGTGGGTAGAAATTGCCTCTATCAATGCAGATCTCACTTGTTATCTATAGTTTTAGGGAAGTGTTTCCCAAACTTTTGACATATCTGTAACACGTATAATTTTTGTAACACTGAGTACCCCTTGTCAAAAAAAATGGATGTATTTTAATAACAATCAAAATATATTTTTTCTTTCTTGGTACACACATAGAATAATAATAAATGAAAAATAAAATTATTCATAATGAAATATAAATCCATGCCAGAAAGTTTGTTGCATGTGGAAGAAGAGCAATTGTTGGAAGTGGCTTCAGACGGATTTTTGAAAAATAAACATAAGGACTGTACTTTAACATCATTCTGGTTACAAATGCAACATGTGTGTATCCTGTTTTAACAGAAAAAGTTCTGAAATACATTTTGCCTTTTCCAACTTCATATTTATGTGAAGTTGCTTTTTAAGCATTTGTAGACATTAAGTCAAAAAAAAAAAAAAGGAACAGACTATTGGATGTGGAGCCGCATCTCAGTTTAAAATTAACAACCAGGGAATGAAATTATGATGCTCTATCTCAGCACAAACAATTTCATCCTTCTATATAAAAATAATCAAAATCAGTGGGACTTGCTAAAGCATATAACAAACCTTTCCTATAAAAAATAATGATGACTGTTGGAGGGGATGCGGGAAAACTGGGACATTGATGCATTGTTGGTGGAGTTGTGAACGAATCCAACCATTTTGGAAAGTAGTTTGGAACTATGCTCAAAAAGTTATCAAACTGTGCATACCCTTTGATCCAGCAGTGATACTACTGGGATTATATCCCAAAGAGATTATAAAGAAGGGAAAGGGACCTGTATGTGCACGAATGTTTGTGGCAGCCCTTTTTGTAGTGGCTAAAAACTGGAAACTGAATGGATGTCCATCAGTTGGAGAATGGCTGAATAAATTGTGGTATATGAATATTATGGAATATTACTGTTCTGTAAGAAATGACCAACAGGATAATTTCAGAAAGGCCTGGAGAGACTTACACGAACTGATGCTGAGTGAAATGAGCAGGACCAGGAGATCATTATATACTTCAACAACAATACTATATGATGACCAGTTCTGATGGACCAGGCCATCCTCAGCAACGAGATCAACCAAATCATTTCTAATGGAGCAGTAATGAACTGATAGCTATGCCCAGAAAAAGAAACTCTGGGAGATGACTAAAAACCATTACATTGAATTCCCAATCCCTATATTTATGCCCACCTGCATTTTTGATTTCCTTCACAAGCTAATTGTACAATATTTCAGAGTCTGATTCTTTTTGTACAGCAAAATAACGTTTTGGTCATGTATACTTATTGTGTATCTAATTTATATTTTAATATATTTAACATCTACTGGTCATCCTGCCATCTAGGGGAGGGGGTGGGGGGGTAAGAGGTGAAAAATTGGAACAAGAGGTTTGGCAATTGTTAATGCTGTAAAGTTACCCATGTATATATCCTGCAAATAAAAGGCTATTAAATAAAAAAAAAATTATACAATAAAAAAAAAAAAAACCTTTCCTACAAGAAAAATTGCACAAAAGCTAAAAATACACAGGTACCTGGAGAAGCCACTAACTATTAACCAAGTAACTTGTCTCTGTAATGAAATGCTGTATATTCATGCCGTGTCACACTGGACCATTTCATGCCTCACAAATTGTCTTGACTTGACTCATGAGAACATAGGATTAGGCACAGTTAAGCATGGTATAGTGCACATCCCCACCAAACTCCGGTGCAATGAGTACCCTTGGGGGTAAGCATACTATACTTTGGGAAACAGTTTTAGGGCATCATCCTAAATACTGAGCGTTTAAGTGCCTTTTCCATACTTAAGTCATCTATGTCAGAGGTAGGACTTAAACTAAGATTTTCCTGACTCCCAAGCCTGGATTCAATAAACATTGATTAATAAACATCAGTTGAATTCAAAAGGAAACCTAGCTTTTCTGTGTAGACAAGTTGCCTTCAAAAAAGTATTGCTTTGAGGATAATAGTCTGCCTATATTCTAGGACAATGGTATTGGTGATAATACCAGTACCATTGTCATTTGGCATTTAGTAAGGCTTTTGGATGACAAAGATGACAATATTTAAGAAGCTTAATGTGATGTGTCTGGTATAACCACATCTTATAGACACATTGGAATGTGGAAAGCATGACTCCTTTAGAGTCTGTTTTAGACTCATCTGAAGCTCAATTTTCTGTTGGTGTCCATTATTTTGTGAAGCTCATGCAGGCCTCTTGAATTGATTTTTCACTTCTTTATGTCTATTGTACTGGCCAGTATGTTCTGTGTGTTCTGAAAGAATCAATGCATTTTCCAGAAGTGTATAATTTACAAACATTATGAAACAGAGACTAAACAAGTCTGGTTCACTGTGTATTTTTTTTCTCCTTGAAATGGAATTTTTTTTGGTACAAGTATCTGAATACCATCTCTGTGACTATCAGTCACAAACATTTAAATACTACCTCTGTGCTGTCAATACTGTAATTCAAAAAAGGCATTTACATGACTTGTCATTTGTGGAATGGGAACTGGCAACAAAAGTTTTTTTAAGCATTAGAAGACAATGAAAATGAAAACTTTATATCCATAAAGGCACCTTTGGATCAAAGATATTTTCCTCTATGAAAACAAATATTTAATATGCATTGCTAATGATTTAAAATGTAAAATAAGAGTGTGAAATATGTGGCAATAAAAAGTGATAACAAATCCTCATGGTCATATTTTATTATTAATAATATCAAACTTTAACTATTATAGTCTCAAGAACAGACCCTTATGGAATAATCTGAAGAGACCCTATAAAGCCTTACTCAAAATATTTGCTCTTCTAGTTTATGGGCAGAGAATTGCAGAATCTCAAAATTAAGAGAAATTTTAGGCACTAAATATTCAGACTTTTAAAAAATTAAATAGTTTCAGTTTGCACAGAATTTACTTTCTATTGGAGTATACAACATGTCCATACAGAATAAATAAAAAATAATAATACTAGGTAATTAGAGAGGAAAGGCATTAGCAAATGAGGGAAATCATATGCTTCAGGTGCTTCAGGTGCTGTTCAGATTTGCCATGGTTTTTCTTTGAGGAACAAGTGTTAACTGCAATGATCTTTGAACCTAAGAATATAGAATCTGATACTGCTTCTATTTCTTCTTCTATTTGCCAGGAAATGATGTGATCAGTTGCTATGATCTTAGTTTTTTTTTTTTTTACTGTTATTGTTTTTAAATATTAAGCTTTAAACCAAATATTATAATTTCTTCTTTTACCTACATAAAGAGGCTTCTTAATTCTTCTTTACCTGTCTGCATATCCATATCTGAGATTATTGATATTTCTCCTGGCAATCTTAATTCTAACTTTTGATTTGACCAACCTGGCATTCCACATGAGTATACTCTGAAAATAAGTTAAATAATTAAGATAGTTTCCCTGTAGTTTCCCTGAGTGTTTCTTTTAATTTGGCCTATTTTTGCTTTTCATTTGTTTGAGATCATGATTGCTACTACCTTCTTTTTAATTCAGCTGAAACATGAGAGATTTTGCTCTGATTCCTTATTTTAACTCTGTATGTCTTTCTGTTTCAAGAACTTCTCTTCTTAACAACATATTATTGGATTCTGGTTTCTAATCCATCCTACTATTTGCTTCTGTTATATGGGTGAATTCATCCCATTTACAATCATAGTGGGGGGGGGGGGTCTAAGTATAGGAAGACTGAGGGAACCTCTGCTGATCAGGAATGCCTGGTCCAGCTGAGCTACAGAGGTGTGGCTCTGGGTGGAGGAGAAACTAGCTCAACCAGTGAGTGCAGTAGTACTGGGGCTAGGACACTGCTGATACTTATAGAAGCGGGACCTTTTGGTCTGGGATTCCAGGTCAGAGAAGCAAACTGAAGAAAAGCTAGAGGCACCATTCCCTACCCCACTATTAGAGGTGCTTACCACTAATACTTTTTTGCTTATTTAAGAAATGAACAAGCAAAGAAGAAAGAATCCCACCATAGAAACATACTATAGGAATAGAGAAGACTGGTGTTCATCTTGAAAGGAGGACAGTGGAGTAAAAAAAAAAAGCCCCTTCTACTCTAAAGAATAACATTAAATAGTTAGCTACCTAAAGAGATTTTACAGAATTCAAAAAATAATCAAATGAGAGCAATAGAAGAAAAACTTTAAAAAAAAGAAAAACAAAATTATGGAAAAAATTAGCCTAATGATAGAAGGATACAGAAAAGAAGGATACAGTCTTAAAGAAGAAAATAATTCTTTGAAAATTAGAATTGGGCAAGGAGAAGCTATAAGAAACCAAGAAATAAAACAAAATAAAAAGAATGAAAAAATAGAACAGAATGTGAAACATAAGAAAAACAACTGATCTGAAGAACAGATCAAGAAAAGAAAAATGTAAGAACAATTGGACTATCTGAAAGCTGTCACACACAAAAAAAACCTTGACACAATAAAGCAATAAATAGAACATGAAGGGAAAGTAGAAATAAAAAAAAATTTACCTATCACCACTTACAAAAAATCACTTGTGGATCCTTATGTGAAAAACACATAAGAATATTATTGCCAAATTTTGAAACCCACAGATCAAAGAGAAAATTTTGCAAAAAAATAAGAAAAAAACCAATTCAAATATGCTGGAGCTACAATTAGAATTGTAATTTTTAGCAAGACTTTTTAGCAGCCACAGTAAAAAAAAAAAAAAAAAAAAAAAACTCAGATCTTAGTATCATAGATACTGTTCATCAAAAGAACTAGGCTTGTATTCAAAAATATCATATCCAGAAAAATTATCCATAATGTTTGAATGGAGAAAAAGGAAATTCAATGAATGTGCAGATTTTGAGGATCAAAGTTAATTATAATCTTAAAGGAAGAGAATGGATCTTTTAAAATTATTTCATTAAATATTTCTCAATTAAAATTTAAAATTTAGCATTAATATTTTGAAAAATATTACAGTAGAATTAATTTGAAAAAAAGAGTAGGGCTAGTAATCATTGAACTTAGACAAAGTCAAACTTAAAGATCTATAAAAGAGAAATTACTTTATATATCAGATATATTAATATTGGTTTAGGTGCATGTAAATATGTGTGTGAGAGAGAAATATGTGTGTGAGAGAGAAAGTATATGTGAGAAGCTAATTGTACAATATTTCAGAGTCTGATTCTTTTTGTACAGCAAAATAACGTTTTGGTCATGTATACTTATTGTGTATCTAATTTATATTTTAATATATTTAACATCTACTGGTCATCCTGCCATCTAGGGGAGGGGGTGGAGGGGTAAGAGGTGAAAAATTGGAACAAGAGGTTTGGCAATTGTTAATGCTGTAAAGTTACCCATGCATATATCCTGTAAATAAAAGGCTATTAAATAAAAAAAAAAAAGAAAGTATATGTGAGTATGTATGCATGTAGGTCTATGTATATGTGTACATAAGATAGATGATATGTGAGGGTATGTGAATGTGTATATGTGTGTTTATGTTTGGGTGTGTGTTTGTATGAACATATAAATATATTGTTGCTTAATTATAGCCTGCTTGGGGGAGGTGGGGAGTATGAAAGGTGATAAATGAATAAAAAGTATGCATCAGAAAGCAAAATGATAACCTACATTAAGCAAAAAAAAGGACATTCATGAATATATTTTTCTATTATTTTATATATTCTCTTGAAAGAGAAAATTGTTACTATATATTTTGAATTTTCCTTGATGATCTGCAGAGCACGTGCAAATGTTTTGTTTTGTTTTTTATTTTCCTTTACTGTCTTTCTTTTTTTTTCTATTCTGTTTTTTCTTATTTTATATTTAGTTCAAAAAAGAAAAAAGAAAAGAAAAAGGAGAAAAATGAGGTCTTTTCTTCAATGTATTTTTAATCACTCATTTACTGTTATGTTAAAGGTGTTATCATCTTCAGTATTTTTGTGACTTTTTTACAAAGATAATTTTTTTTGCATCGCTTTCATTTATTTTCCCATTTTTTCCTCTACCATTCTTATCTTTAATTCTTTCATGAATCCTTCTTGGACATGGGGCCAATTAGCATTTTTCTTTGAGTGTTTGGTTCTAAGAAGTATTGACTTCTGAGTTTTTGTCCTAGTCAACCCTGCCACTATAGTAACTTATTAATAATCAAATTATTTTGTTGTTCTTGGCCATTTTTTCAGGTTATTTTATTATTTTGGAGCTTGGTTTATGTTGAGTTCTGCTCACCTGGGGGTGGGGAGGCACTGTTTCAAGTTTTATGGGTGTGTGTGTGTGTGTGTGTGTGTGTGTGTGTAGCTGTTTTCAAAGCTAGCTACAGGTCTCTACATTTTTTGGTGTTTGCTTGGTGATGTGATCTGGAGAGTTGCTCTTCTGGTCTGCACTTTGGTGTTTCCCTGAAAGACATCTAAATACTTTGCAACTACAAGTGCTAGTGATTCTTTCTGCCCTTGAACTGTAACTCAGAACTATGTATGGGCAGTAGATTTGCCAAGCAGTGTCTGCCCCCTGTGCCAGCCAATAGTATTCTCTGATATCTTTCTGACTAGTTGTTTAAACCCTTTACCATCACTGGACTGAGAGCTCCTAAAGGTGCTGTCATCACTGTTGTACCCTGCTTTCAAGGCCCAGGGATAATGCTGTTTGTTTTGTTGCTATTGCCTTGTGTTCTGGGTTGTCCCTAATCCCAGCATCACTGAAATCTTCTGTGACTTCCTAAATTGTCTTGGCTGGAAAAATATCTCTCCTTGAACTTTTTTCTGCATTGGCTCTGCCACTCCTAAATTTGATTTGAGATGTTATTTTAAATTCATTTTTAAGGGAATGTTGGGACAGTGTGGCTAAGTTGCTGCTTCTAATTTGCTATTTTTGTTTCAGGTAAATTTTAAAGAAAATGAAGGATCCTGTGAGGATAAATGAGGAAGAAATTCATTCCAGGAATGCTGAATGTCCAGTAGAAAATCATAGAGATTATAAATGGGTTGCTATTCTCAAGAAACAGAGAAAAGGCTAATTCAGATGGACTGGAAAATATGAAATAATATATAATGGAGTTAGAAAGGTACAAGTTTAAAGGCTAAATATTAAAATTATTAGGTTTCAGAGGGACATAATTGCAGTCTTTAAATACTTGAAGGTTAGCATATCAAAGAGAGATTCTATTTATTCTGCTCAGGTCCTGATGATAAAGCCTAGAGTAGTACATGAGAATCACAAAGACACATGTTTTGGTTAAATTTGGAAAAAAAATACATTTTAGTTTCTATTTTGGCTTCCCACAGATGGGCTCAAGGATTCTTTTTGCTTCTTTTTTACATTACTTCTTAAAGGGTTATGAAAATGAAGGAAATAGGGTTGGGGATGTTGGTCACATGTGACCAGAGTCACCAAATCAAAAGAGTATAGTGTACTTTTTCTCATGATGTTTTATGTAGGTTTTACAGATGTAGGCTTAAAGTTCTAAGCTTAGAGTCCTGTCTCTATTTTATACACAAAGTATAGGATTTCAAAGATAGAAGGAATGGCAGAAGCTAATTAGTTTAACTATAAATAAATATATAATCATATATTATGAATAATCACATTATTCAATAAATAATAATCACATTATTTCAATTTAAGGACCCTCAAAGCCAAAGGACTAGTTGCTTTGAGTAATAACTCTTTCATTTATGGATAGCTTAATTGTTAGGAAATAAAATCTCTCAAAAGGTTAGAGTATTTTTTAGTTATTAAAGAGTGATAAGTCTACAAATGCCTAGGCTTCTCTCCATTCCATTCTTCATACTGATGAGCTATGTAATCTTTTAAAACTCCTCTTAAATTCTCATTTCATTTCTTTTTTTCTCTTTTTTTATTTATTTGGGTGAGGCAATTAGGGTTAAGTGAGTTGCCTAGTGTTATACAACTAGCAAGTGTTAAGTGTCTGAGGCTGGATTTGAAGATCCTCCAGACTTCAGAGCTATTGCTTTAATCACGGTGCCATATAGCTACCCACTGCTTTATGACTTCTTATAGCAAATTAGCATGGGTTTGAAATTAAGGTAGAAAATTATATAGAATATTGCCAAGAATATTGAAAACAAGATATTTATGGTTCTACAGCTCCTACTTTGTGTCTAGAATGTTAGTCAATTCATCCTCATATTCATAGGGCTTACACATTCAACATACTGTGATTATACCATATATTAAAAATAACAAATATAATTGACAAAGGGTGGAGCCAAGATGGCAGAGAGGACACATGCTTTTCTGACCTTCTCCCATAATCCTCACACTAATTACCAATTCCTGCCTCTGAATTAGTTCTGGACTTGCCGAACCCATGAATTTTGGGAGTGCAACAAATTACCAGCAGGAGATAATTTCGAGGATCACCAGAAAAGGTCTGTTTTCGATTGGGCTCAGAGGGAGGTGGGCCAAGTGCAAGCAGGCCAAGCACAGACTCCAGCACAGACAGCACAGACCTGGAGTGGTGTGGACTCCCTGGACCAAAGAATCTTCAGGGAGGAATCTACAGCATTATTGGCTACTCTGCCTTGGTTGCAAGTCAGTAGATCAGCAGATAAGTTATAAAACATCCAACACAAATACAAAAGGTAGTGAACCCTGAAAGCCAGAAGAATCTCATAGGACTTGGCCATGCCTGAGGTCAGTTAGCACTAATTTAACACAGCTGCTGCTGCTTGTAGAGGAAGGTTGGACAATATCCCTTATCCTAAAAGCAAATCTCAACTTTAAAAAAAAATGAGTAAAAAAACACAAAGAACCCTGACCATAGATAGTTTTTATGGTTAAAGAGAAGAACAGATTTCAAATCCTCAGGAGACTAAAAGCAGATCTCCAGATGAAGCCCCAAAAGGTGATATACATTGGTCCCCATCACATAAGTCTCTCCTAGAAGAAATTAAAAAGTATCTTAAAAGAGAGCTGGAAGAAAAATGGGGAAAGGAAATGAAAACATTGAAAGAGGGTTTGGAAAAGAAAACACAGAAATTATCTGAAGAAAATTCATTGCAAAATAGACTTAGTGAAATGGAAAAAATATAACTCATTAAAAGATAGATTTGACAAAATGGAAAAAGAAAACAGCTCCCTGAAAAACAGAATTTGTGAAATGGGAAAAAAATCCATAGAACAAAACAACTCATTTAAAAATTCAAGTGGACAAATACAAAAATAAGTTAAAAAAGTAAATGAAGAAAATAATTCACTAAAAATCAGAACTGAACAAATGGAAATGAATGACTCAATGAGGCATCAAGAATCAGTCAAGCAAATGAAAAAGAATAAAACTGAAAAGAATCAGTCAAAAAATAAAAAAAAATACAATAAAATTTAAAATGTCTACTTGAGAAAACGATTGACCAAAAAACATCTAGGAGAGAGAATCTAAGGATTATTGGACTTCCTGAAAATCATTATGAAAAAAAGAGCCTACACACTGTTTTTCAGGAAATCATCAAAGAGAACTATCCTGAGATCATAGAACCAGAAGGTAAGAACAGAGAGACAGCAAAACTAAAATAGGAGATCTCAACTTTGTGCTCTCAGAACTAGATAAATCAAACCACAAAATAAATAAGAAAGAAGTTAAGGAGGGAAATAGAATACTAGGTATGATAGGTATGATAAATATGATAGATTTTTGGAGAAAATTGAATGGAGACAGAAAGGAGTACATGTTCTTCTCAGTAGTTCATGGAACCTATACAAAAATTGACCATATATTAGGATATAAAGACCTCAAAATCAAATGCAGAAAGGCAGAAATAGTAAATGCATTTTTTTTCAGATCACAATGCAATAAAATTACATTCAATAAAAGGCCAGGGGAAAATAGATCAAAAAGTAATTGGAAACTAAATAATGTCATCCTAACGAATGAATGAGTGAAATAGCAAATCATAGACAGAATTAATAATTTCATCCAAGAGAATGATAATAATGAGACAACATACCAAAATTTATGGGATGCAGCCAAAGTGGTAATAAGGGGAAATTTTATATCTCTAGCATAAAATAGAGAAAGAGAAGGTCAATGAATTGGGCTTGCAACTAAAAGAAAAACTAGAAAAGGGACAAATTTAAAAACCCCAATCAAATGCCAAACTTGAAATTCTAAAAATAAAAGGAGAGATTAATAAAATTGAAAGTAAAACAAAAACCTATTGAATAATAAATAAAACTAAAAGTTGGTTTTATGGAAAAAAAGCCAAAATAAATAAACCCTTGGTAAATTTGATTAGAAAAAGGAAAGAGGAAAATCAAATTGTTACTCTCAAAAATGAAAAAGGAGAACTTTATATCAATGAAGAGGAATAGAGCAATAATTAGGAGTTATTTTGCCCAAGTTTATGCCAGTAAATTTGATAACCTAAGTGAAATGGAGGAATTCCTACAAAAATATAGATTGCCCAGATTAACAGAAGAGGTAATAAATTACTTAAATAGTCCCATTTTAGAAAAAGAAATAGAACAAGCTACTAATCAACTCCTTAAGCAAAAATCCCAAGGGTCAGATGGATTTACATGTGAATTCTATCAAACATTAAAAGAACAATTAACTCCAATACTATACAAACTATTTGAAAAAATAGAGAAAGAAGGACTCCTACCAAATTTCTCTTATAACAAAGACATGGTACTGATACCTAAACCAGATAGGATGAAAAGAAAGAAACTTATAGATAATTTCCCTAATGAATATTGGTGCAAAAATCTTTAACAAATTATTAGCAAAGAAATTACAGAAAGTCATCTCCAGGATAATACACCATGACCAAGTAATATTTATACCAGGAATAAAAGGCTCATTTGATATTAGGAAAACTATTAGCACAATTGTCTATATCAATAACCAAACTAACAAAAAACATATGATTATCTCAACAGATGCAGAAAAAGCATTTGATAAAATCCATCATCCATTCCTATTAAAAATACTAAAAAAGTATAGGAATAAATGGACTTTTCCTTAAAATGCTCAGTAGCATCTATTTAAAACCATCAGCAAGCATCGTATGTAATGAGGATAAACTGGAACCATCCCCAATAAGATTAGGAGTGAAAAAATGTTGCCCACTATCACCATAATTATTCAGTATTGTATTAGAAATGCTAGCTATGGCAATAAGAGAAGATAAAGAGATTAAAGGAATTGGAGTAGGTAATGAGGAAACCAAATTATCACTCTTTATACATTATATCATGGGACACTTAGAGAGTCCTAGAGAATCATCTAAAAAACTATTAGAAATAATTTGCAACTTTAGCAAAGTTGTAGGATACAAAGTAAATCCATATAAATCATCAGCATGTTTATACATTCTAACAAAGTCCAACAGCAAGAGATACAAAAAGAAATGTTATTTAAAATAATTGTTGATAGTGTAAAATATTTAGGAATCTATCTGCCACGGAAAATTGAGGAACCATATGAACAAAACTACAAAACACTTTCCACACAAAGTCAGATCAAAACAATTTGAAAAATCTCAAGTACTCTTAGAAAAGTCGAGCAAATATAATAAAGATGACAATACTACCTAAACTAATCTATTTATTTAGTGGTATACCAATCAGATTCCCAAGAAACTATTTTATTGGCCTAGAAAAAAATAACAACAAAATTCATCTGGAAGTACAAAAGGTCAAGAATTTCAAGGGAATTAATGAAAACAAAAGCAAACAAAGATGGTCTAGCTGTACCCAATTTAAAGCTATATTATAAAGCAGCGGTTATCAAAATCATTTAGTACTGGCTAAGAAATAGAGTAGTTAATGCGTGGAATAGGTTAGGTTCAGGGGACAAAATAGTCAATGACTATAGTAATCTAGCGTTTGACAAACCCTAAGATCCCAGCTTTTGGGATAAGATGACTATTTGACAAAAACTGCAGGGAAAATTGGAAACTAGTATGGCAGAAACTAGGCATACACTTAATACTGTATACCAAGATACCATTTTTTCAAAATGAATTTATGATCTAGACATAAAGAATGATATTATAAACAAATTGGAAGAACACAGGATAATTTACCTCTCAGATCTGTGGAGGAGGAAGGAATTTGTGACCAAAGAAGAACAAGAGATCATTATGGATCACAAAATAGATAATTTTGATTATATTAAGTTAAAAAGTTTTTGTACAAAGAAAACTAATACAGACAAGATTAAAAGGGAAGCAATAAATTGGGGAAACATTTTTACATTTAATGGTTCTGATATAGGCTTTATTTCTAAAATATGTAGAGAACTGACTCACATTTATAAATCAAGTCATTCTCCAGTTGATAAATGATCAAAGGATATGAACAGACAATTTTCAGATGAAGAAATTGAAACTATTTCTAGTCATATGAAAAGGTGCTCCAAATCACTATTGATCAGAGAAATGCAAATTAAGACAACTAAGATACCACTACATACCTGCCAGATTGGCTAAGATGACAGGAAAAGACAATGACGAATATTGGAAGGGATGTGGGAAAACTGGGACACTAATACACTGTTGGTGGAACAGTGAATGGATTCAACCATTCTGGAGAGCAATTTGGAACTATGCTTAAAAAGTTATGGAACTATGCTTAAAAAGTTATCAAACTATGCATACCCTTTGACCCAGCAGTGTTTCTACTGGGTTTATATCCCAAAGAGATCTTAAAGAAGGGAAAGAGACCCACATATGCAAAAATGTTTGTGGTAGCCTTTTTCATAATGGCAAGAAACTGGAAACTGAAAAGATGCCCATTAATTGGAGAATGGTTGAATAAATTATGGTATATTAATGTTATGGAATATTATTGTTCTGTAAGAAATGATCAGGAGGATATTTTCAGAGAGACCTGGGGAGACTTAGATGGACTGATGCTAAGTGAAATGAGCAAAACCAGGAGATCATTATACATGGCAACAAGAAGAGTGTAAGAGGATCAATTCTGATGGACATGGCTTTCTTCAACAATGAGAAGATTCTTAACAGCTCCAATTATTCAGTAATGAAGAGAGCCATATAAACCCAGAGAGAGAATTGAGAGAACTGAATGTGGTTCACAACATAGCATTTTCATTCTTTTTGATGTTGATTGCTTGCATTTTATTTTATTTTATTTTATTTTTTACTGATTTGTTTAGATTTTTCTTGTGCAACACAATAATTATATAAATATGTATATACATTAGATTTAACATATATTTTATCATGTTTCACATATATTGAACTACTTGCCATCTAGAGGAGGGTGTGGGGGATGGGAGGAAAATTGGAACACAAGGTTCTGCAAAGGCTAATGTTGAAGAATTGTCCATGAATATGTTTTGAAAATAAAAAGCTCCAATAAAAAAAGAAAATAACAAATATATAAGAAAAACATCAATTATCTAATTAAATTTAATTACTTGGAGCTCTTCTCTATTTTCCCCCGGTAGCATAATCTGCTTCCAGGATCAAAGCTGAAATCTTGTTAGCAAGGTTGAATTTAAACAGAATTTTCACTTCCCTGGCTTATTGAGACTTTGTTATGTTACCTGAATATTATGATGAGAAGGACTTAGTGGAGTTGGAGATAAACATGAATTCTAATCTTAAATGAAGTGATTTTTTGAAGCCTGATATTATTCATCTCATTTCTTCTTGGCACTAGAGTCAATCATTTCAGTGATGTATTTTCTACTCTTTACATCACTTCCTCTCTGTTCTTTCTTTGTCCAGTATTGCTAAGGTCCCAATATTGAGCCA
Source organism: Sarcophilus harrisii (assembly GCF_902635505.1). NCBI lineage: Eukaryota > Metazoa > Chordata > Mammalia > Dasyuromorphia > Dasyuridae > Sarcophilus > Sarcophilus harrisii. Next base: position 204,601,416 of record NC_045426.1, read on the forward strand.
ATCTTTTATATTCTTTCTCCATTTTAATTACAAGGTTGACAAGGGCTGAAGGAAGTAATGAAATTGTGCTAAGTCCACTAAAAATTCCCATTTAACTGGCTCCTCAAAGTTTCATGGAAACCTTTTTATGCATCTCTTATTGACCCCTTACCATGCTCCCCACACTGACTGCACCTTCTTCTTTCTCTTCAAGATTCCCAAAGAATCCTTTAACAGATATCTCAATAATTTCCCTAACCTATTTTGCCCTCAAGAAGACTGGGGTCATCTTGTGCAAGTTCTTCCATTTTTTTCTCCATCATACCTGAACAGTTTTATGGCTTTGCTTCTTTTTGGTCTCAGAGGTTTGCAATGGTTTTCATCCTTGCTGAACTCCACAAAGGCTGTGCATAACTTCTATTTCCTTCAGACCTTTCTAGGACCATAGGGTCATTCCCTCATATTTTCTATGTATCTTTCTGTCTATCTCTCTCTACCTTTGTCTGCTTGTCTGTCCCTTTTTTATGTTTCTGTTTCTGTTCCTCTCCTCTTTTCTCTCATACAAATTCTTTTTCTCTATAGTCTACTTCTATTTGCCTAGAAACTTAAGAGTTTTCCTATCCTTAATATCCCTCCTCCCACCCCTCCCCACCCAACAAACAAAAAAGTTCTCAAAACTTTCCTAAGTCTTCTACTCTCTCAAGTTATCTGATTTCTCTCTCCCCATCCTCCATCCCCCCCCCTTTTTTAATCAAATTCTTGAAAAGTCACACATGGGTTTAATCACACATGATAGAGGTATTTCAGATTTAAGGTAATCTATGTGCTAATATCTATTTCAAAACAATAATTTACAACTGCCCTCCACCCATATAAGGTAGAGAATGCCATAAGTTCAAAATAAATTCATTTAATTAAATAGCATAAATATTTGTGATAAACATAAGACACACTTTCCCACAAATATTCATGCCTCCAAAGTAAAGAGTGAATAGATAAGGAGAGACCTCTATGTGAGAAATATATGTAGAGGCATAGATCAGACATCTGATGTTGTAGGATTCCTGGTGATTGTTGATGATATCATCATACTGCTCTTAGTAAGCCTTTTCTTTACTAGTAACTATGTTTTTTCCCAATTTGCTCCTTGGTGGTAATGGCATATTGGTGTATCTCACTATTTCACTGGGGTTTCTCCTTTACTGCATTGCATTACTGGATTTTATTCTTTCTAAATCTTTAAGGGTATGATGGCTAAAGTCTTACCCCTGATAAAGGTAGGCTGACACCCACCTAACCAAGACCAGGTTGAGGGTTACTTTTATGGCTGAAATAGAGATTTAAGTCTTCTGTTATCTACTACTATTTAGTTCAACTAATTTGATTGTGACAAAGATCCTCTCTGGCTTGGTTGCAATTGGATTTAAGCCAGAATCAAACATAGGCTAAGGAGGCAAGTTAATTATTCTTAACATGACAAATCAGAATTCCTGTCTTTATTATTCATATATCAGTAGTTGTAGTGTTCTTCTTTTGTATAATATATGATGGTTCTCTGGGAGAGCAGGTTTCTTGGGGAGGTTTTCTGGAGGCAGCCTTAGTTTCGGTTCAGAGTAATAACCACTTAAAATGCAGTCAGGTGTTAAAAGTTCAAATCTTTTATTGTCTCCTTCAATATAGCCCAATTAGTTTTCTTAGAGGCCTATCTCACTCCTTGGTTCCCAGAACTCTTTCAGCTTCTGTCTCTAGCTCAACTCTGACTTGTGGCTTCTCAATCTCCGGCTGATGCTCCCCCTCAATCTTTTCAACTCAACTCTCCTGACTCTTGGTGGAGAAGCAAAGGAGGAGAGCCGCCCACCATGGTGGTGTGAGATGGGATGAATGAATCTGGCTCTGCCTCCAAGAGTGGCCTTCTGTCTCTGGCCCTGAGAGCTTCTTGCTTATATGCTGTACACTAAGTATACACCAATCATTATATCACTGGGAAACCATTATTTGTTGTAGGATTAAATCAATTCTAAACTAGATTTAAACATTGTCTCCTCAATTCCACTTAGTACCTTGTTTCAAGTTTTGGCCCATAACATCTCCTTGTAGGATCAGATCAATCATACTGAACCATGCTAAATTAGATAATTATTGTCTCTATAAATTCTAATGACTTAACACTTTGTAAGGATTCTAACAAGTAGTAAAGTTCAGTGCTCTATTTTTGACCAGTGAAAATGTCAGCCTTACCATATCAAAATTATCGACTCTTTGGAGTAGGTGTCCAAGGAAAAAATGCAGCCATATTGTCACAGTATAGCTAAAGGAAGTTGGCAAGGGGAATCTGCAACTTTGGGATAAAAATTGACTGTTAGCAGGTGGTTGATTGACATCATAGTACAAAGCACAGCTTACTCTAAGTGTATGCTTGAGAAAGCAAGGGAGCTGCCTCTTTCCTTTTTGCTCTCTCTCCCAACATAAGGTGGAGGAAAGGGGTCTGATTAGATTCAAGTTTCTAAACTCTTGCTTAATTTGGGGTATATGTTCAATGAATGAAATATAACCATTTTATTTCTCCTTCCAAGCAAGGATAGATGGTTTTAGGAATGAGTTAATACCAATCTTGTGAATTCATTGGTATAGGGTATTTCCTTTATCAATGCTAATCAAAACCTGCTTTGCAACTTGCAATCTTAGTGATTCATCTATATTTAAATTATTAAGTTTAAGTGACTTGTCCAGGATCATATAGCTGGATGTGTCAGAAGCAGGACTTATCTTCTTTGACTTAGAGGCTAACAGCATACTACATGGCCTCTTATAGTTGAATGAGGGGAACTTAAATGTTTACATATTATGACTACACTACAATCTGATTTCCTCCCCCTACTTCCCATTATTACTACTTTTTTCAAGTTTTCTAATTGCCTTTTAATTGTCAAATACAATGACCTTTTCTAAGTTCTCATCCTTCATTTCAATTCAATTAAACCAGCAGGGTCATAGTATTTAGAACTAGAAGAAAATGTAGAGATTCAAGCCTCTTATTTTACAGATTTAATGTCTTAGCCAAGGTTTCATAGGTTCTATGATTCCAGAAACAATGAGTTTTTCTACCATACCATGACTCATAATTATATCTTTATGAAATCCCTCCTTAACCATTTTTAATATTATTTTTAAAAAGACTATTATCCACCTCTTTCTGAATGCTTTTACCTCTCTCCTCTTTGATGCTGATATAATTTTCTTCATTATATGATCATAAGATGATGGATGTAGAGCTGAAAAAAAAAACCCTTGGAGATTAATCTTATCCAATTCATTAATTTTATAGGTAAAGAAACAAGTCAAAAGAAGGTAAATGACTTGCCTAAGAACACACAGGTAGTAGTAGATATGATAATAATAATAAAGTACCATTTATGAAGCAATTTACAATTTGGAAAGCCTTTTACAAATGTTATTTGATCCTCACAACAAACTTGGGTAGTAAGTGTTATGATTTCCTTTTTCTTTCCCTCCCAGTTTACATATAAGGAAACTGAGACAGACAGATTAAGTGACTTACTCAGGGTCATACATGGTTATGGTTAGTGTTCTATCTATTTTAACATAAAGGTCGAAAATAGCAGAGACTGAATACAAATTCTAGTCCTTTGACAATGAATCTCTTTTAAGTAATCTCTCATTAATTAAACCTGGTATCTCCCAAGGTTTCATTCTCAGGCATTTTTGCTTCTGTCACTGTATCTTCATTCTTGGTCATCTCATTTCTCCTCTGTACTTTTATGTATCCTCAAACTTTATCGTTATTTCTGGCATTGCCTTTGAGTTACTATCTAGCATTTCTGATTGCCTGTTAGGCATCTTCACTTGATGATAACTAAAATTCAATTTGTCTAACACCATCTTTCTTGTCACACATAATTTCACCCTGAATTCATCATAACTGTTTGACTCCCAGTTTAGCTAAAAAAAATATGTGGAGGGATCATCAATTTTTTATTCTCCTATATATGTTACATGCAATAATTTGTTAAGTTTTTTCATTCTACATAAAATTCAATTAAAAAAGGCATTTTAAGTGCTTACTATATGTACACTGCCTTTGACAGGAATAAAAATTAAGCAGTTGAAATAAGTTATATTTCCTGTCATAATGTGATGTTAGCCTTATATCCAATAGCTTTGCAATCCTTTTCATTAACTTTCATACCACCTTAGTTCAGGCTCTCAATATCTGGTGCTAATTCCCTTCCCCTAGTCACTCCATTTTCCAATACATTATTCATATTGTTAACAAAATAATATTCTAAACATTTAGGTTCTACAACAACATTATGTGATAATCAACTGTGATGCACTTGACTCTTTTCAACAATGTGATGATTCAAGGCAATTCTAATAGACTTGTAATAGAAAATGCCATCTGCATCTAGAGAGAGAATTGTAGAGAGTGAATATGGGTCAAAGCTTAGTGGTTTCACATTTTTGTTGATGCTGTTGTTGCTTGTTTGCTTGTTTTTTCCTTTTGATGTGATTTTTTTCTTGTGCAACATGACAAATATGGAAATATGTTTAGAAGAATTGTACACATTTAACCTATATTGGATTGCTTGCCCTCCTTGGGGATGGGGGTAGTGGGAGAAAAATTTGAGATACAAGATTTTGAAAAGGTGAATATTGAAAACTATCTTTGCATGTATTAGGAAAAATAAAATACTATTAAAAATAACACAAATAAATATTTACATTCTATCATATCACTTTCCTCCTCAAAATCTGTCATTGGATTGCCATTACCTAAGGGATTCAAGATTCTACATAGTTTAGCTCAATGTTGTCAAACTCAAAAGGAAATGGGGGCCACTAAGCCATAGAGAAGTATCCTGGTGGGTTATATATTTACTAGGAAAGCCACACTCATAATTTTTCCTTTTTTAAGTCATTACTTTAACACATTAAAATGAGATAGGAACTACATTTTAATTTGATTTGTACTGCACTTGGCAGTGCTATGGCTTCTATGTGGCCTGTGGGTCTCACGTTGAACAAATGTTAGCTTAGCTCATACCTATATTTTTAGTTTTATTTCACAATGTCCTCTTTCTTACAACTTATATTCCATTTAAACTAGATTACTATATTTAGTTAATTAAATTTCATTGATCCCAACTTCCAGGAACAGGGGAAAGAATAGTAAACTAGGAAAAGACCTTTTCCTATTCCTGGCCCTTCCTCTCACTGACCATTATGTCTTAGAATAAGCCATTTGCCTTTTCTTAGCCTCAATTTCCCCATATGTACAATGGTGAAATTTAAGGGCCATGTGTGTGTTAAAATTGCATAATGGGATATACCTCTTATTTCTCAGGGATTTACCTGTATTAGCATATTTTCTGTATTTCATAAGGATAATATTTAGATTTTGTAAGAGAGATGTGGAATGGTTTGAGTTTTCCAGCACATATATATCAAATCCCTCAATCGCTATTTATTTAAACTAATTAAGGTGCATGGTATTTGCCAAAATATTTGCATGTTTTGAAAATACTCACTCTATCCCTTGATCTTTGAAAGTAGCTTGCTTTGTTAATTAATTTTTCCTCATCCACAGCTGCATTCTTTATTGTTTTCATATTATCTTTTGAAATGTTTTCTGTATGCTTAATAGTGTGAAATGAAAGGGGATTTAATGAGTCAGAGGGGGTATGCCTCCTTATGTGGGTGGTCCGCTTTGGAAAGCAAGTCTTTGAAGCTGTGGCAGAGGAGTTACTCAAAGTATATCTCTTTGCTCCCAGCCAGCATACTGAGCAGCTTTTCCTTTTCTCTGGAGTGTTTATCAGTTTATAAATTTTCTAGAAGATACATAGCATTGACAACAAGCTCTGTGTAGTCTAAGGCATCCCATCCTTTCCATCTGTCCTGAGTGCCACTGCCTGTATCTGTTCGACTCCACATAATGAGGCATACTCTAGCAACTAAAAGCCATTCTCTCCTTCATTATGCATGTGGTGTGCAATGCAATTTACCACATAACAGATGTCGTAGCTAAGTACCCAAGATCATGTCATGATTCATTCATTTTAAGACAATCTGTTATAGAAATGCACAGCTTCTTCAAAATTGGGGAAATTCAGCTTGTGAGTAATTCTATCATGTGTTGATGTTAATATCTCTTAATTTCTAGAAATAAAATTATAACATTTCTTGTTTTAAGGTTAGCTAGTTGTCAAAAATCTAACTTCCTCTGGGTGATACTCTTATTATCCCTGAATGCTGAAAAATAGATTATAATGAGTATCACATTTTTTACCAGAACAGTTATTGAAGGAACTTTGGGGATCTAAAAAATGAGATTTTGATGTCTAGACAAATCTGGTGGAACATTATTACACTGCTCTTCTAAAGTAGGCAAGAAATTCCTGCTGGGCAGTATTTTACATAATATTGCCATTAAACATGGTCTATCTTTAGTGGAAGAGGCAGACAGTAATAAGTCAAATAGGGATGAAGAATTATCTGAATCTGAGGAGATCCATTTGCAAATGAGGTAACTGAACTTATTATTAATGTTAGAAGCATGACATTCAGATTAATAGAGGAAAAGCTTGAAAAGAATGCTTAACTATTATGAGTAATTAACAAAGATTTTCTTTTCTCAATTATATATGCTACAATTTATTATTTTGGGGTGTGTGTGTGTGTGTGTGTGTGTGTGTGTTAAAGGATGGGGTGGAGTACCTTTTACAAAATGGAGGTAAGGAGACTTTTAAATACTTTGCTGAGGTAATATGACTCATGATTGGATGTAGTTGTAGTGTAGGATGTAGTGAAATGTAGTCATTTCAGTCATGTCCAAATCTTCATGACCAAATTTGAGGTTTTCTTGGCAAAGATACTGAAGTGGTTTTTCATTTCCTTCTTCAGTCGGGTATGTATGGTAAGCAAAAAATCAAAAGTAGTTTAATAAAAACAGTGCTAGAATAGCATAGAATGCATTAAAAAGAAAATACTTTCCCTTGATCCCTACTTTTTTTGGGGGCCGTATTAGAACAAGTATTTCACAGCAGCATCTATTCTCTTTTGTTTAGTAAGACCTAGTTATTCTTTGTGACTTTACACTTGCACTACAGATTCAGTTATAAAGAGATACACAACAGATTGATACATTGATTCTCTCTCTCTCCTTTCTTAATTCCCTCCCTCCCTCTCTCTCTCTTTCCTTCCCTCCCTCCCTTCCTTCCAACTCTCCTTCCCTCCATCCTTCCCTCCTTTCCTTGCTTCTTTTCCTCCATCCTTCCCTCCATTCTTCCCTCCTTCCTTCTCTCCTTCCCTTCATTCTTCCCTCCTTTCCTTCCTTCCCTCCATCCTTTCCTCTTTTCCCTTCCTTCCCTTCCTTCTTTTCCTTCCTTCCCTTTCTTCTTTCCCTCCCTTCCTTCCTTTTTTCCCTCCCTCCTTTCTTTCCTTCCTTCCTTCCTTCCTTCCTTCTTTCCTTTTAAATTGGTGGAGATAGTGGAGAGGTAAAATAAATTCTTGGTGAATGAAAAAATATTTTAAAGGAAGTAGAATGAAAGACATTTTTGCGGAGGGGATTAAGAATTATGGAGACGTGTTTAAGATACATTTATGACATATCTTGGCAGTGCAATATGAGGAATACTATTTTGCCTCAATTTTGTGAGACTAAGTTTCAGAGAAGGTGAAAGCCTTCAATGATATAATAAATTTCCTCACAGGGAATTCCCTGTATCTATACAATCAGAATTATGGACAAAACCAAAACAATATGAACAAAGAGTTCCTTGGTAAAACCATTTCAAAGAAGTTTAACTTAGTGGACCAGAAAAAAAGATAAAAGTTTCCTCCTTGATCTATTCTTTATCCCATCAAAGTATACCACTATGACTTCCAAGTTACATAGATGGGATTTTTCTAGGGCTTAATGTTTTCAATCATATTTCAGCATTTCTTTTGTTTTGAAGAAAATCCAAAAAAGCTTAGATTTGCATATTGTCCCTTCCTTCCTCCCATCCTGGATGAGGATATTTATTTGGGTTAAGGACTGAGACCTTAATGAAGCATCAGGAAAAGTTGAAATCACTTATAAAGTAAATTTATCCTTTTTACATTCATACCAGTTCTTGAGTAACATCAGGCAGAACCACAGCAGGAAAGTTTTCCAATTGGGACTGTGATGTAATCCTCTCCTGTGAATACAAAAATAGATTTCCGATCTGCATTTGTGGAAGCCTGATGGGAGATATTTTTCTTAAGATTGTGCTGCCAATTTCTTTCAGTAAATACTTCTAATGATAGGCTTTATTGGAAAGCAATGCATAGCTTCAACAGAACAGGTAAAGATTTAAAACATTTAGTTACCTATTGGGAAGATAAGTTTCGGTTTAGCAAAATTTAGGAATATATCTAAAGATTTTCAGTAATTCCAATGAAGAAACAATTGGAGCATTATCCCAGGCAAAAATGTTTTAACCTTATGTTAGCAATCATCATAAAGGTAAAGGATCCATATTACTGTTTTAATACTCTCCTTCAAATGTATGAACTTTGGTATTCTTTTTGAAAGTCTTACCATCCCATTTTTCTGAAGGGATTTAGCTTTTTGCCTAAGCAACACTCTAAGATGAATATAATTTATATTATAGGTTTCTCATGAAAGTCTGACTCTTAAATTCATGTTTAGATTCATATGAGATTAGATACAGATTAGATACATATTTTGTATGAATTGAAAAGACAAAGTTAACTAAATCATGTTCATGAAAAAATAAAGAATAAAGTTAGAAAGCTGCTACTAATTTCTGATAATGCATGGAAAAAAGCAAAAGATAGTCTATTTCTAGGCTCTCTTGGATTCATATAAAATATTTCATAATTTTCACACAACAATTCAAATAAAGCAATCATATTTTTGGGGAAAATGATCAGGTAATGGAGAAGATTCTGCAGTTTCAAGTTCTTTGAGAACCTTTCAAAATAAACCCATAAACAAAAAACTCAGAAAATATTTTATATTAAAAATACTCATTATGTGCTATATAAGAAGTAATTAAAGCTGAGTCTATAATAAATGAAGGCCAAAATATTTGCACAAGGTAAAAAGGTCATACAAAAATAGATTTCTGATCTCTATTTGTGGAAGCCTAATGGGAGATATTTTCCTTAAGTATGAATTATTTTTGTATTATTAGTAGATATTGGAATATATATATATATACATATAAAAAAATGTATGAACTATTAAGAAATAGGTGCTTAAAAACATCTATTTTTCACTGCTTTTCAGTCATCTGTGACTTTTCCTGATCATGTCAACCATATCAACTTTCAAGTTTTCTTGGCATGGATGGCCATGTTCTTCTCTAGTGGATTGAGGGACTTGCCTAGGGTCACATGACTAATTAGTGTCTAAAGCTGGATTTGATTCTAGTCTTAGTGCTCTATTTATTAAGCCACCTAGCTGCCTTCTAAAAACAAACAAACAAAAAAGCCCCAAAACCCTACTTAAGTTTCTTTAATCTACTGTTTGTCAGATGTAGTTATCTTATTTTTTAAAGTTTACGTTGTTGAGGTCCCTAAAGTCTTCTTTGCTCCAAAAATGGTAACAGAAACTGATTCAACTTATACAGATGAAGAAAAAAGTACAACTGAGAGTGCTGAGGTGGAGGAATTAGGCAGCCACTGTACCATGGGCAAATGAGGGAAGAGCATTTCTGTGTCTGATGACAAGGAGACTAGAAACTTGCATAGGTCCAGATCTCTCCCACTAGAGTCTAATCTGGGATGGGATCTGAACATGTTCTCCACAACAATTAAGGGCAAAGGAAAACTAGTTTGGGGAATCTAGTAAAAGGATTTGACCAACTAGGCAATAGGGAAACCAGGGTAAATTAACTGAGAATGTAAGAAAAGTGCTATAGACCAAAAGATCAAGGGAGAAAATCTGAATAGCCTAGTTTCAGAATTATATAAACTAAAAGAGACTCATCAAGAAGGAGAAAAATTAAAAATGAAAAGAAAGACTAGAGCAAAATTAACAGATGATGAAGGAGGAAAAAAAATTACTGATGAAAACAAAAACCTCAGAAACACACTTCTGTGCAAACAAGACTTCTTAGAAATCACTGAGTTAGTCACTCAAAACAGAATTTAAACTAATAAAAGAAGATAGTAGAAATTCAATTAAGTCAGAAATGAGAGCTCTCAGTTCAAACTATGGAAAATAAAACAAAGTGACTGCAGAGTAAAAAAATGAAATAATGTGATGGAAAATTTCTTCAAATTTTTCTAAAACAGTTGAGGCAATGAGAGAAAAAAACAGTTTTAGACACAATTAAAAAAAAAGTTAAAGAAAATTTGTTAGAGGAGCAGCAAAAAACAACAACACCCCCCCCACCTCCCCAAAAAAACAACCACAAAAACAAAACAAAGTCTCAGAATTCTATGTTACATTCCACAAGAGACTGACAAATGAAAAAAACATGAAGGAATTACTTCAGGGTATATTGACTGATCACATCTTTCACCAAGATAAAAAATGCTGGAATATCTAAATCATTTAGTGGTTATTTTTTCCAATTTCAAAAATAAACAACCAATTCTATAAGCAGTCAGAAGAAAGATTTTTAAATATAAATGAATGACAATTTAAATTATATAATTGCAAGGAATTACAAGAATAAATGGAACAGAATATTAAAAAAAATAGTTCTCAAATTCTACCTGAAAATTACATGCCACAGCTTGCAAAACTAAATGCAATTGTCAACCAAAAAGATAGGACTTCAATACTCGAGACATTCTTCAAAGAAAAAAAAAAAACAATTCAGCAAACTATTCAACTTACCTTCCTTCAACTTACATTTGCACTGGGAAATTGGGTACTTAGAAGAAATTTCTCCTATTCCTTTTAGCATTCTAGTTGTAATTTGTGAATAGTTAATTTCTCCATACTGCCCTATGAGCCTTTGCTACTAATTTTAGATGATAGATTGAGTTCCTTAGCAAAAATATTTACACCAATGGCATAACAAAAATAGTTTCTACTCTGCCTTCCCCAGTTCTAGGGGCACACTCTATCACAAATACTTATAGAGTCAGTGGGGATGGGGTAGGAATTTGGTATGAAATTAAAGTACAATGATAATGAGATTAGGGCATACATGTGACCATAGAAACCAATATCTCTGTAATGCCTTTCTTAGAGAGTTCTCAGGATATCTACTTTGGGGCACGGCATTAGAAATGGAACAGTTGTTTTCTTGCTGTGCAGTTCCATTTTCATATAATTTCCATGCTATTATTCCTCATATGGTACAGCGTTCACCTGGACTGGACAAACTATTGCTAAACTAGGTAAATTGTAAAGGGCTGAAACTCTTGAGTTAATTCACTGAGGTTGGACAACCGAGAACTTAAGGCTAAATACTGATTGGACAATATTCTACAAGCATATGCTTGGAAAATGGCCCTTCCCACTATCCTGGGGTGGCTTGATAATTGGTGTAGAAAGAGAATTATAGGAGGGACTAGGGGGTGGAGTAAGATTAGCCAGGGTCACTTCTGGGTGGGAGACAAAGAGGAGAGGTCGTGGAGATTCTGCGTCCATCCAATTCACTCCTACCTCTAAAGACCAAGAATAAAGACCAAGGACTTTTGCTTATCCTGACTCTGGCTGATTGTAAGGTTTCCAGGGAGCTAACTCAGTCTTCACAGTAAACAGGTACCTTGAAAAATGTTCTAGCTCCTCATTAGGCTCAGATGCTGTTTAAGTGGTCATAGTACATAATCCTTGTCATATATTGTTATAATTGTTTTGTTAATATTTTGTTAAACAATTTTGCATTGTTATTCATTAGGGAAACTGGTATATAAATTTCATTCTCTGTTTTAGTGTTTCCTGATTTATGTATCTGCTCCATATTTAGGTTAGAAAAGGAGCTTGTCAGAACTCTTTCTTTGCCTATTTTCCCAAATAGTTTATATATTATTAGAATTCATTGTCCTTTAAATGTTTGGTAGAATTCATCTGTGAACCTGAGGCACTGAGGATTTTTTTTTTTAATTTATGGAGTTCATTAATGACTTGTTCAACTTTTTTCTAAATTAGGGTTACTTAGGCATTATATTTCCTGATCTGTTTAATCTGAGTAATTTATATTTAACTTTTGAGTTAAATTGAGTAAATTAAGTAAAATTGAGTAAAAAAAAGTGATCTAATGTTCACTTTACATTCTTCATTGATGGTGATGTCATTATTTTCATTTTTGATGCTCAATACTTGATTTTCATCTTTTCTTTAATCAAATTAACCAATGGGTTTATTTTATTTTTTTCATAAAACCAGTCCCTACTTTTATTTATTAGCTCACTAGTTTTTCAAATTTTCGATTATATTAATCTCACCTTTGATTTTAAGTATTTCCATTTTGATGCTCAATTGGGGATTTTTAATTTGTTCTTTTTTTTAGAGTTTTAGTTGCATGCCCAATTTATTGATCTGCCCTTTCTCTATTTTGTTGATGAAAGAATTTAGAAAAATAAAATTTCTCCTAAATACTGCTTTGGATGCAACCCCATAGATTTTGGAATATTATCTCATTATCATTCTCTTTAATGAGATTGATTGTTTCTATGATTTCTTCACTTATTCTTTAGGATAAGGTTGCACTTCTCCTTGTTGAATGTACTTTTTTGCATTATTATCTGAGAAGAATACACTTAATATTTCTGCCTCTCTTCATTGGATTTTGAAGTTTTTATTTCCTAATTACGTGGTCAATTTTTTATGTAGCCCCCATGAGCTGTGAACAAATAAATATTCCTTTATGTTCTCATTCAGTTTTCTTCAAAGGCTTGTCATATCTAACTTTTATAATATTCTATTTACTATGTTAGTTTCTTTGTTATATACTTTTTGGTTGGACTTATCAAGTTCTGACAGGGGCCAATTGAGGTTCCCCAGTAGTATTGTTTCTATTTCTTTCTGTAACTCATTTAACTTCTTTAAGAATATGGATGCTGCACCTTTCAGAATGGCTAGAATGATAGGGAAAGATAATGCAGAATGTTGGAGGGGATATGGGAAAACAGGGACACTAATACATTGTTTGTGGAATTGTGAATACATCCAGCCATTCTGGAGAACAATTTGGATCTATGCTCAAAAAGTTATCAAAGTGTCCATACCCTTTGATCCAGCAGTGTTACTACTGGGCTTATATACCAAAGATATTTTAAAGAAGGGAAAGGGTCCTGTATGTGTAAGAATCTTTGTGGCAGCCCTCTTTGTAGTGACCAGAAACTGGAAACTGATTGGATGCCCATCAATTGGAGAATGGCTGAATAATTGTGGTATATGAATATTATGGAATATTATTGTTCGATAAGAAATAACCAACAGGATGATTTCAGAAAGGCCTGGAGAGATTTACATGAACTGATGCTGAGTGAAAGCAGGACCAGGAGATCATTCTATACTTCAACAACAATACTATATGATGATCAGTTCTGATGGACCTGGCCATCTCCAGCAATGAGATGAACCAAATCAGTTCCAATAGAGTAGTAATGAATTGAACCAGTTACACCCATTAAAAGAACTCTGGGAAATGACTATGAACCATTATATAGAATTCCCAATCCCTCTATTTTTGTCTGCCTGCATTTTTTATTTCCTTCACAGGCTAATAGTACACTATTTCAAAATCCAATTCTTTTTGTACAGCAAAATAACTGTGTGAACATGTATGTATATATTGTATTTAATTTATACTTTAATATATTTAACATGTATTGGTCAACCTGCCATCTGGGGGAGGGGGTGGGGGGAAGGAGGGGAAAAAAATGGAACAGAAGGTTGGCAATTGTCAATGCTGTAAAATTATCCATGAATATATTTGTAAATAAAAAGCTATTAAAAATTTTTTAAAATACTCTAAATAACAATTGATTTAAAAAATTCAAATTAAAACAACTTCGAGGTACCATCTCACACTTATCAGATGGACTAAGATGACAGGAAAAAATAATGATAAATATTGGAAGGGATGTGGGAAAAGTGGGATACTTATGTATTGTTGATGGAGTTGTGAACTGATCTTGCCATTCTGGAGAGAAATTTGGAACTATGTGCATACACTTTGATTGAGCAGTGTCACTACCGTTTCTGTATTCCAATGACATCATAAAAGAGGGAAATGGACCCACATGATTATAGCAACTTTTTATGATGGCAAAATGAGTGGATGCACATCAATTGAGAAATAGCTGAATAATTTATGGCATACAAATGTAATGAAATACTACTGTTTTCTTAGAAATGTTGAGCAGGCTGATTTGAGAAATCCCTGGAAAGACTTACATGGACTGGTGCTTAGTGAAATGAAAAGAACCAAGAGAATGTTATACGTGGAGATAAGGTTATATAATGATCAGCTGTGATGAACTTGGCTTTTCTCAAAAATATAGTAATTCAAAACAATTCCAAATGCCATCTGTATCCAGGGAAAGAACTATAGAGACTGAATATGGATTAAAGCATATAATTTTTTTGTTTATTTATTTGTTTCTTTCTTTCTTGCAAGTTTATTTAAATTACTTCATGCAGGTTGAAGATACTATTTTCACATTTTTTGTTTGCATATTTTTTCTTTCTCATGATTTTTCCTTTTGTACTGATTTTTCTTGCATAACATGACTCATATGGAAATATGTTAAAAATGATTGTATATGTTTAACCTATATCAGATTGCTTGTTGTCTTAGAGAGAGGAGAAGTAAAGGAGAGAGGGGAAAATTTAGAACTCAAAATCTTAAAAAAATGTAATTGAAAAAAATAAAATATCATGGGAACAATATTAAAAATAAACAGAAAAAATATATAAAAATAATCTTCAGTTCTCATTTCTAAGCTATGCCAATATAAAAAAATGACAATTCTTCTATTCTAAGGTTATTGCTAAGAAAAAAATCCTCAAATAAACCAACATTTTTATTACAGTTTTTTTGTAGTAGCAATGGATAGGAAACAAAATATACTGAGTATTGTTTATCTCCAAATGAAAGAAATACTATAACATTCCAGCTGATGAAAGTATAGTAACACTCAGTTAACCAGTGGAAAATAGATTAAAGTTACAAAAAAGAAGTTCAAAATCAAGATTGAAAAATTAATAAAAAATGTAAAATCTGTAAGAAACAACAGATCTCAAAAAAGGACTGTGAGAAATAATTTGAAATTATGAAACCATGAATTTAAAAAAGCTTGATACTATATTTGAAGATATCATAAATGAAAAACTGTCCAGGAATTATTAGAACTAACTTCAAAATAAAGGTAAAAAGAATTCAATTACTTTCTAAAAAAAATTAAGAGAACCCTGGTAGTATTTTTATCTGAAATCAGACAAATGGGGATTCACCATACATACACATAAACAGATTTAGAGAAATGCATTAAATTAGATGGGAAATAAATGGGGCTAGGGAAAGGAGAGAATAAAATGTAGAGTAATTCTAGGGAAAGAAAAGTCCCAAACAAAATAAAATTCCTGAGTTTGAAAGATTAAAAGGAAAATAAAAACAAAGAACTGGAATCTAGGAGGTGCCAATCAATTGTGGAATGACTGAATAAATTCTGGTAGAGAAAATAGGAGAACATTATTTCACTAGAAGAAATTATGATAGAAATGATTGTGGAGAATCCTGGGAACAGACACAATAGGCTCAAAATGGATATAAACAAAGTAAGATCAACCCATCAGTATTAATTAAGTCCCTATAATGTGCAAGGCACTGTAGTAGGGATAAAAAAAGGAAACAAACTGTCTCAGTTCTCAAGGAAATTATAGTCTAATGAAGAATTTACAAAATTTAGACAAAATTGACCTGGTAACGTTGATAACTATGAGTTTGGGAAGATGTTAAAAATATAATGTGGGCTCCTTCCCACCTGTGGGGAAAATTTTCTCTAGATACTCATTCTAATTGCATACTGTTGTATTTAGTTAGTTAATATGAATTCTTTAGTCTTCTTTTGGAAGCATTCTTCATAAGAATGTTCTGGTCTACCCAGTTATATGCAATCTATATTGACAATTGTATTAAAGGTTTGTTTTACTGAATAATAAGAATGGTGCAAATCTAAGCAACTCTTTACCTATGCACAGAAAATAGCATATTCTTCAGTTTTTGATATAGAAGAGAGGAGAATCAAAAATGTTCATTTACAATTTTTGATATATATTCACATCTATGAACTGAAATCAATGTTAGATGTAGCCACTTTTATAAGTCAGTTTCCCATGTGAAAAATTAAACTTTCTTTCATGTAATTGTTGGATAAATGTTAGAACTCTCAATATTTTCTTAGTTTCTTCTCTATTGAATATACATCTCTCTTGTCAATTGGTATCCTTTACTGAATCATCCAGTCAAAATCATCCTAAAGGATGAACTCTTCAGAGGTTATTGACTTACCCTCAATGACAATGAAAACAAATGGATTTAATCATTCAATTTTGAAGGTATTCACCACTCCCGAAACTCATGTTTCTGTGGTAAGGGACAATCAAATTTTGTCCTTACATACTGAAATGAAATGGACATAAATCTATTCTTAACTGCATCTAGCAATGCGACATTAGGGAAGATTTTCAGTTATGTCTTCCTGGCATACAGGAAGAACATTTAATTTAAAGGGATATCCTTTTAAAATAATGCTTTCTTTGTTGAAATAGATCATAATTTAGCTAAGTGCTTGTGTAGTAGATTTTAAGTTGTTTATTCAATTTTCATGGGTTGATCCATAGGTCAGACAATTAAAAAAAAAAAAAAGGGAAAACAACTTCAGAGATTAGAGCTTTCCAATTTTAATTGCTTGGTTCGGATTTCTTATGAGAACAGAATTTTCTAGTAGGTAGTTAGGATCGTTATAAAGGAAACATGGCCTCTTTTGCTAAAATCTAATATTTTGGAGAAGATGGGACAGACACATATTAGTCATATATCATAAATGTAATTGAGTATATCTACATGTGTACATAGATATCTCACATGTTTTCAACTAAAATCTATAGCTGTACAGATATATCAAACATAATAAATTAAAGCTATAGATATAAACAATGATAAACATACAAAAATCCAGTACAGTCAACTTTGGCTTTAAGTATGTTATGTAAATATTTTTCAATCAGTATATTAAATAATTACTATAAAAGATTAGTGGTAGAATATGGGTAATAAAACAAGAACTAAGTAGGACCATTTTAGTAGATGATCTGAGAATTAATCAGATGTAGCACTAGAAATTTTTCTAAGTAATTAGGTTCTTCCAACTTCATCTTATGTCATTGTAGGAAATGGTAAACTCATATTCAGTTCAATACAACTCAATTCAACAAGCATTTGTTAACTATCTCATATATGCTAGACATTGTTCTAGGCATTAAGAGAAAATAATATTTTAAGGTAGTTTTGAATATTTGTCTTCCTGTCTCCAATTCACTGGAATACTCCTATTTGATCCAGTTTCCAACCTTACTTCTATAGCCATCTTCCAAGGGAGTAACCTTCGTGGATGTGCAATTTGGCAACTGAAAGTGATAGATACAGCTCCAAGATCCTCAGCAGACATAAACACTGAAAATCCAATGAAGAAAATTGTTTACAATTTTCTTGTAATCCTTGGCATTGTCAAATAGATCATTAAGATTAGATATGTATTTTGATATGAACAATTTAGAAAGATTTCAGAAAAATGTTAAAAATAAGTTCTCATTGAGGAAATTAAATATTAGGATTAAAATTTAAAATTGGAGTAAGAGAAAACTGAGGTATACTTAACATATGAAGAGGTACAAATAAGAACCATATATGCAGAATCGTTTAGATATAGTGATGTCTCTGAAAACTTAATCCAGAAAAAGATCACAATCACAAAATTCCTTTTCATATAAACATATGATATTAAGTCTTATAGTTATTATGTAGTAAAAATATTATTTTGCTATTATATGAACAGTATTTTGATAAACATCTATTAAACAACTACCACACCCTGGAGAAAAAGAAAAAAAAATCAGACCCTACAGTGAAGGAGTTTTTAGTTTATTAGGTGACACAACTTACAAACCGATACATATAAATAAGAAAATTTGAAGAAATTGAGAAAACATTATCAGTTAAAGGAGAATGAAATAATAAATGTGATAATTCATACATGTATATAAACAGTATACACAAATACACATATATGTATATGTATATTTATACTATACACACATACAGATTTATATATCTACATATAGATATATATACATTATATATGTATATAGATATATATATATATTAGGTACAATCTTTTGAGACAAATATGCCTTCCTAAAAAGAAGCAGGATTTCAATATTTTTCATCTTTCCCCTTTTTCTTCAACAGTAATACATGTTTTCTACCTTTTCATTACTGTTAATATGCTTTTAAACAGAGTACTATATACTGTGAAGAGTATTAAAAACTAATGTCTGTTTTAGAGTATCTTATATTTTAAAGAGATGAGATAGATAAATCCTTCCTTTTTCTTAATATGCCCTTTCCTTAAGGGTTGGACATGAGTCACATCAGCATGACAATAAAAACAATACAAACAGAAACAAAATAAATGACTACCCTGTGGCATTTATTTCATCCATGTAAGTTGAATTAACCAGCTTTTCTTTCTGTGAGCCTGGAGGAGATCTCTAAGGTTTGTAAGTGCAATTACTTTGTTAAAAACTAACACTAAACAATTTTAAAAGATATTTCAAACATAGTTTGAACAAGGAAGCATGCTATTCTTAAACATTTTACATTAAATACAATAATACAATTTCTTTTACTACTCTAAATCCAAACAAAAAGAAATGGACTCAAATCTTTGGAGAAAAAGCTAAGCCTATTTATATAGATTTGGACACCTAACCATAGGCATCCAAACCCATTTGAAGTGATTCTGTTTCTTCCCAAAAGGAAGATGAAGCAAAATGTGACCTGAATATTAAAGAACATGCCATGAAGAGAATAATACTCACTATATAGGTACCTTTCACTGCTTTTGCTATGGGGTGAATTGTTAGTCAAAGGAAATAAGCAATTATTTAAAAAAATAAACAACTTCATTTAAAAAAAGCTTTTGAAAAAAGCAAAATTAATCTAGCTATTATAAGAAGGCAAGTGGTCAAGTAGAACTTTGTTTCAAATAACAAAGATAAAGAACTTAATAGAAATATGACCAAAGGCAGCTGTTCAATAGCTAAATGATCAAAGGATATGAATAAACTTATAAGAAAGAATTTCAAATTAACTATTATGTTGTTGTTCAGTCATTTTCAGTTGTGTCTGACTCTTTGTGATCCATTTGTACTTTTCTATGCAAAGATACTAGAGGGAATTGACATTTTTTTCTCCAACTCATTTGTTAGATGAGGAAACTGTGAGAAACAGGATAAAGTGACTTGTCTAAGGTCACACAACTTATAACTGAAGTGTTAGAATTCAGAAAGATTGACCCAGAACTGGTACTCTATTCACTATATTATTTAGCTGCCCTCTATTATTATGATAATTCTTATATTAATTATATATAAAAGAATGTTTTCAATTTCTAACAATAGGAGCAATGCAATTAAATTAACTATAAGTTTTCATTTTGTTTTCAGAAAATTGGCAAAGATGAAAAAAGTCTATAAACTAGTTAATGTAAAAAAGTTTGTATAAAGATGATGAGCACACTAATATAATGTTGGAGAACTTGAAAATTAGCCTATCCATTTAGGCAAGCAATTTTAAATTATGCAAAGAAAGTGATTAAAATATGCAGACCCTTTGACCAGATAATTGACTGTTAGGTGCAGAGGTCACTGATAAAAAGAAAGATTTCTTATATGCAAAAAAATACTAACAGTATCTTTGTGTATTTGCTAAGAATTGGAAATTCTGATCATGTGTGACACTGATCAAATGTGACAAAAGTTGCAGCATATGAATACAGTGGAATATTTTTATGTTATAAGAGATGAATGAATAAATAAAAACATTTCTTGTGTTTATAATGTACAAAGCATTATGTTAAATACTAGCTCTATGAATAGAAAAACAAGGTCATTTTTTTTTTCTTGAGGAACTCCCATTATGAGTATGATGAGTATAGAGAAATATGGGGAGACAAAGGAATGATATAAAAGGAAGTTAGTAAAATCAGAATAATAATATACCTAATGACTACAGCAATATACATGGGAATAATAAAAAGACCATATATTCATATGAAATATTCTGGAACTATAGTGACAAAATTTGGCCCCAAAGGACAAATATCAAAAGATGCTTTCCTCCTCTCTTTGTGGTAGAACACTAGATTGGATGTGGAACATTGCAGGTAATGCTATACTTTCAATGTGTTGGGTAGTTTTTCTTAATTTTGTTTCTCTCTCTCTCCCTCCCTCTTCCCCTCCTCTCTCTCTTTCAATAGTAGAGGCTTTTCTGGGACAGGGTTGGGAGAGGTAGACACTAGGAAATTTACATGAAGGAAAATAAAAAAAATATCAATGCAAATTGATTTGAAATATCACTTGAAAAAAATTTTTTAAAAGGCAAATCATAGTTGTCTTCCAGAGTTCAGTATTTTGTTAAAATTTCATTTGTGGTTGCATTTAATGGTAGTTTGATGTGAGGACTATAACTGTCTTGTACTGCTTCATAAGCAAAAGTGCTTCAGCCTAAACTCATTTTTGTCTTTAAAGGGGGTATGTGTGAAACACAGAAAAAACTTTAAATTATAAATAAGATTTGTGAATCTGGATTGACTTGTACAGGGTATTTGTGTGTGTGTGTGTATGTGTGTGTGTATGTGTGTGTGTATGTGTGTGTGTAATAAGAATTTCTATAAGTTATAGAATGAAATTCCTCTATCTACAAATATGCTCCTAAGCATCTCCTAAGCATCAAAGAAACAAGGATTAGTAAACAGATATGTTCAAAGAGTCATGTTATGATGCACCAAAATAATTCTATTTAAGAATTCCTTCTTAAAGGATTATCATCCCTATAAAGTACAGTCTTGGTTTAGAGATAAACTGACCTTAGAAGTTCTTTTGGCACAGAACACCTGGTAGTTCCCTGAAGGTACCCCAGAAATGCCTGAGACACCAAAAACATGATTATTTAACTTTTCTTCTACCATCACTATGAGTAGGAGTCTTGTATAATTTTGCCTGGGGCAGTTCCACTGCCTACATGGCAATAATGTTACTATTATTAAAAAAGAAAAGATGCAAGATTTCTGTACCAGTTCCTGGGGAGCTGTAAGTAGAAGATTCCTTCACTGGTATGAACATTATGGAAGATACAGATTCCTTTTTTTCCAGCATTGTTCTAATTTTATTTAATTGTCACAGACCAATAAAGGGATAGGGGAGAGTGTTTTGGGGAGGAGTGAGGAGGATGTGGAACACTACATGCGTATTTGGAAAACCAATGACCTAAGTAATCAAAAGTCAGATAAGATTTCTTCAGGTTGGGTCAAGCAAGAATCATTCATTCAATGTTTCTTTTTAATGAGGGTGATTAATGCTACTAGTAGGTATGTATCAGTGATAGAAGAAACAGAGAGACAGAAAAATCAGTAGCCACAGAAACATCAGTACAAAAACACAACACCTTGGTTTTACTGGTAACACTATCAAGGTTAATTAATATTTGATTGCTGAAGCAATTTACTGAACTCTATACATTAAATCTTCTAGGGCCCAGTTTCTTAAACTGTGATTTGCAACACCATATTTGATCTTGGGCCTGAATGTGGGGGTCATGTAATTATGAGTTATTATCAGTAAATATTTGATTTGCATACCTATTTGAAATATCTATATACCCAGATTATGTAAAAATTTTGTAGGCAAAAGTGTTGATTGGAAAAAGTTTAAGAAGCCCTGTTCTAGAGAATTAGTTACCTTAGAGGTAACAAGAATTTCTTTTTCCTCATTCTCTAGCTTTGATTCATAGTGCTCACACTTCCTGGTTTTGCCAGGTCTAGAAATCAAATGAACATTTTAGGGTTTTTTTCCTCTTGTCCTTTTGTCAGCAGTATCTTTGCCTATCCTCTGGAATTATCTTTTTGCTGTGATTTTTTTCTCTGTTAAGCAAACAAAACAACCCCCCCCCTTTTTTTTTAATACCACAATGAGCTATCACATGCTCTGGAATAGCTCAATTTTTTGTTCTAAGAAGGAATTCTTAAATAGAATTATTTTGGTGCATCATAACATGACTCTTTGAACATATCTGTTTACTAATCCTTGTTTCTTTGATGCTTAGGAGCATATTTGTAGATAGAGGAATTTCATTCTATAACTTATAGAAATTCTTATTACACACACACATACACACACACACACACACACACACACACACAAATACCCTGTACAAGTCAATCCAGATTCACAAATCTTATTTATAATTTAAAGTTTTTTCTGTGTTTCACACATACCCCCTTTAAAGACAAAAATGAGTTTAGGCTGAAGCACTTTTGCTTATGAATTTAGCCCTTAACAATACAAACCACTGAATATCTTGTTATCTCAGTGAGCCTGCAGCAAGAGACACAAAAACAAGAGCATCAAAAAACTTACAACTGTGCTTCATGTCATAAAAGTCCTAACTCTGAGACTCAATATAGAGGGTTATGTGCCAGGAGGTTTATCCCTTTGCTCTTAAGTACTGTGTTGGAATCTACTTCAATTCACTGTCTTGCCTGCTCTGCTTTTCCAACTTCATTCAGTTGATCTTAAAAGATCTAAGGCAAAATTTTATATATTTATATAAATTTAGAAATGAATGGAAGTTAAACAAATGGTGACAGATGGCTTAATTCACTCATGACACTAAGAAGAAATTCAGGTGTTCAGGAATAAAATGACATTTTTTCCTTAAAAAAAAAATAGATAAGAAACACAGATATCATTTAAAAGACCCAGAATCATAGGATTTCAGCAGCGAAAAGGGCCTCAGCCACCATTTAATCCGTATCTGGGAAAAATCTCTGCTATATAACAATGACAAATGGTCATCTATCCTTGAAGATTTACAGTAAAGGTAAACCCACAACCTCCCGAGAGAGCCAATTCTACTATTGCACAGGCTGACATTAATTCGTAGAACACTTTCCATCATCATCATCTCATGTAATCCCTAATTCATGTCAGACATTGGCTCAATCTCTTCTATAAGAGGTCTTTCCTGATTCCTCCGGGGTATTAGAATTATTTTTTCCACTAGAATACTATATATAATTTTCCTATCTTTCCTTTGTCATCTTTCCTACAAAAATAACATGAACTATTTTATCAAATATTTTACACACACACACACACACACACACACACACACATACTCTTTATAACTAAAATTATTTTCATGAGACGCTAATGCATGGATCACCTAGGATGGTGGCATGCATGTAAGAGACATAAGAAATCTACTTCTGGAATTATCTCTGCTGGAGAATTGTCTTCATCTTTAATTCTATTATAGTGGGATAATCTCCCTATCAAGCTGTCTTTAAGTTTGTCTATCCATCTACCTTGCTCTTTTTTTTCCCCCTGGCAGCTTCCTAAGGTTGTTTATCCACAACATGGTCACTTTTCCTGTGGGTGGGGAAAGGATTACCTTCTTTCCTTTCCCCTCCCTGGGGCCCTGGAAAAAAAAAAAAAAGATTAACCATGCTTTCTTTGTCTTTTTCAGTTTTGTTCTAAGTGTATAGTCTTGGGAGCAGGAATATCTGGATTCAAATCTTGTCCATGTTGTACATGAACATCTCAGTGTACTAAACACTTCTCCAAGACTATAAGTTTCAAACAAAATATTGATTTGCTTTTATAAAAAGCAGTATATATATATGTATATATATATATATATATATATATATATACACACACACACACACACAATATTTATTGTATTGTTCTGATCCACCTTTTTAATAAACCTTGTAAAAAAAAAAAGATGGATGTGGATAGAACATTGGGCCTAGAGGTAAGAGGAATTACATTCAATACTAGATTTAGACATATATAAGATATGCTACTCTGAGTAGATCATCTAGTCCCATATACTTCAGTTTCCTTATCTGTAAAATGGGGATAATAATAGCAGCTACTTCCCAAGATTATTGTGAATAAAATATTTGTAAATTGTTATATTAGCACTTGTAAACTTTGTAGTATCTGGAAAGCACTTATTATGGTGCTTTATTGCATATAATAATGCTTAAAAATCCTTCCATTCCAAAAGAAAAAAAAAAGATTATTTGACCTAACTTGTCTTTGAAGTCATTTTGGGTTCTTTATGATCACTATTTCCTCTTTGAGATATGCATCAACCATCTTTCTGATAACAGGTTATTTAATTTTCCAGATATTAAAATCAAATCCACTAGCCTATAAATTACATTATTTTCTCTTTCCTTTTTTTTTTTTTTAAATAGAGCTATTTTCTGTTCAACAGGCTTGGGATACACCTGTTTTTGATGACATTTTAAACAATCACTTACAGTGAATTAGCAGTCATTTTTGTAATTTTTTTCAGTACCTGAGTATGATTTTTTTTTTTTTTGGTCAAGTGGCTTTAGTTTCAGCATGGCAGCTACATATTTTCTTATCAGCTCCTTAGATATTTTAAGTATCAATTCTCAATTGTTTTGTTCTTTTTTGTCCAGAAGCTCTTTTTCCCTAGGCAGAGAAAACACTAACAACATAAGAAGTAAATAGTTCTTCATATTTTGTTTAGTTCTACTGAGCCAAACTATGAAGCTACTTCCTTTCTCTTCCTCAGAGATTGAGGAACTAACAAGGAATGGGGGTTAAGAGAATGCAACTCTTTGTGTTGGAGAGTTAGTTTATATATTTGTGATTATAATTTTGAAATAAAGATTTCTTTGTAAATGTTAAATAGCACTGAAATAAACTGGTTTCTCTCTATATATCTGCTGCCTTAGCTAATTTCAAATTCATGGAATAAGATGCTCCTCCCTTGACAAGATCCATCACTTCTGAACTTAACACCATTCTGCTAAGTCAAGCTTTGACTGGCATTACCTCTCTCAGCACTCTCTCTTCTGAATGGAGGACTGAAGGGTGGAGTAGCAAACTCCTCCCAATGCCTTCCTTTATAGGGATAGATACTGTTCTAACTTCATTTTGCATTTACTGCTCTGCTTCTTTCCAACTCAACCTCCCATTCCTCCCTCTCTTTGCTTGTCCCTTCCACTCAGGTACTGCCTGAAATTCCTTCCACAAATAAAGCTTTTCTACTTCCTTTTATGTGGTTTCCCCTTTAGATTGTAATTTTTGTGAGGGCCGTATTTTTTTTTTTTCTACTTAGCACAGTTAGTTGACAGTAGGTACTTTATAAATGTCCATTGGATTTATTGTATTTATATATAAAAGAACACAACAGGTAAAATATCTGGAAGACCAGGGTCGTTCACTGTTATATACATACATATATGTATATCTATTTATATTTATCTGTATATTTAATATATAAATTAAACATATGCATATACTAAATTTCTATGTATGTGTATGTGTGTGTGTGATATAGCTTTAAATTTCATTTTTAAATTTTCTTGTCCTGTATTATTTACCTTCATAGTAAGTTCTTTCTTTCTTCTAGACTCTTTGAAATAAGTTCTTCTGAAATCGAAGATACATGGCAGACTATTACCAGTCTTACTCTTTTTTTTTTTTTCACAAACTCTAAAGAGTGGTTTCTTTCCTCTAAGTTTCTCAGTCTTTTTGTCTGTACAATAACATCCTTCATAATGGTTCTTTTACCTTTTAAAGGGAGAAAGTATTATTAAAGGAAGCCAGAAAGTGACTCTGCTCTGCAGAAAATAAGCTCTAGCAGATGTTAAGATAGTAAGATAGTTAAGATAGGAAGCTATTTCCAATGCACTTGATTGGGACTCTTTGATTCAGGTATTCATCTAAAGGGACAATGAATAATCTTCTCTAGAAGCCATAAAAATTTTCCAGAATTGTGCATATGAACAGTAGCATCTCATTCTGGAACTAGGGGAAGAGAGGCAGGATTGCATCATTTTAAAAAGAGAGAGAGTTTCTGTATTTGCTTCAGAACTGTGATCTCTAAACTCTTTCTTCTCTAAGTCTGTCTTTCTCTCTCTTGGACTCTGTCTGTCTCTGACTTCCACAAAGAAGTGGATAAAAATCCTCCAGGTTATCAATTTTGGCAGAAATGGCGATTACTTGTAGATAATAAATAAAGCCTATATCCTTGCTCTTTCCCTGGGTGAAGGAGCATAGCCATGAGCTGGACAATCTAGCCTTGTGAATTTGAGACTTTAGGAGCTCCTGTGCCCTCAGGGGGTAATTAATGGCAACAGGATGGATTTCCTGAATCTGAGAGGATGGGTCAGTGACAGGAGAAGCTTTCTTACTTCTTTGATGACAGGATTTTCCAGTAACAGTCTTAAGATTACTTATGTCATGTACAGTGTTCAGAAGACCTTTAAAACCTTACCACCCAGGGGTGGAATGTGGTGAGAGAAATAACATAATGCTCTGTCCCATGTAATTTAGATTGAGATTTTCTCTAAAAGATACTGAAACTGTGCTTGAAATGTAATTGACTAAATTTTATATATAAACTATTTTTTTTGAGAGATCTAACACTATAGATTATTTTGTTTCACAATTTTCTGATTATTTATATCGATTGATGCTTAAAACAGGAAGCTATATATGCTTGTGCCACAGAGGATGGCAAAATATACACATACCTGTATATTATTTATATCATTGGTTGCTATTGAGTCATTTTGTTTATTTCTGATTCTATGACAGTATTTGCGATTTTCTTGGTAGAGATACCATAGTGATTTGCTATGTTCTTTTCTTGCTCATTTTATAGATGAGGAACTGAGGCAAATGGGGTTAAAGGACTTGCCCAGAATCTCATAGGTGGTAAATGTCCAAGACTAGATTTGAACTCCTAAAGATGAATCTTTCTGATTCTAAACGCAGTGTTCTATTCACTACATCATTCATTCTCTAATATAAAAATGTGAAGTCATTTTATAGGTATATGTGTATATGTAAATATACATACAAACATGTATATGCATCTATGTATATTTATATATACACATATACCTATAAAATTTATATATACACACATCTGTATATAGACAAAATAAATATAAGTAGATATATTTATGTGAAATGAGGTCTTTTAAATATTTTTATTTGTAGATGGCATTGCACTGATTTCATCAACCCCTAAAATTTGTGACATGTGGTTAGATAAATAGCCATCAGTATTGTTATATCAATAATACATAAACATTATATGTATATGTATAACACACATATATGTATATGCATATGTATGCATGTATATGTATAAATATATATTATAGATACTATATATCATAATGAATTAAATATTTGTATCTTTATATATACATGAACATACACATACATTCATATATATATATATATATGTCAGCAATATCATCAATGAACTCAGTTCAGAATTTATTAGGAGAAAAAATAATGGAATTAAGTTGTAATTAGAATACCTTGGAGCATTTTCAATAACCTCATGCTTGTCATTGAAATAAAAGAAAATCTTTAAATAAAAATTGGAGGTCACACAAAAAGCAATGGAGAGACATAGGCAGAAATTGACTGCTACATATGACCAGTGATGATCTATGTTCAAAAAATGGTTTTGAAGACATTATTTAAGAAATGTATAATCAGAAAAATAGATGGGGCAGTCACAAAGCAAAGAATAATAGATGCATAGACTCTTTTAGTATTCACATTAGAAAAAGCTATCTATTTTCTTATCCTATTCACTCTCTAAATCTTTATGATCATCGTCCTTTTAAACCTCATCACCCAATCCAAAGTATCAACTTTTGTGACCTTAATTGCCAAATCTAGTCATCCTTTATCAATCCTAATTCATCTTAACCTCTTTGGTATATCTGATTCTTTTGAACAACTTTTCCTTTATTGTCTGTGGACTTGTTACTTATCTAACCTCTCCTCCTTGCTATTCATTTTTTTTAGTTCATTATCCATATTATTCTCTCTAACTCATGATATTGCTCAAGGCTTTGTGTCTTCTCCTATTTCCCTATACTCTGTCTTATTTTAGAAGTGGAAAGTATGAAACTTTATAAAATTTGTAATTTTTAATGTTATTCCATATATAATTATATGTGTGCTTGTTACCTCCTCATCAGAAAGAAAAATCCTTAAAAGTAAGCAAGAGGATAAATATGGTAAGATCATTGAAGGGGAGTAATGGACAAGATAGAAAAAATGTGAAGAGGTCAAGTTGTGAATAGATTTAAAAACACAGAGTAGAGTTTGTAATCTAAATAGTTCTCTTGAGTTTATCTTCTTTATATAAATGACTTCTTGTTCTAAAAATCCAGTTCTTTTATTCATGGGAATCAATCTAAATCTGACTTCTTGTCTGATACTTCAAAGTTGGATGTTTAAGAGATAATACAATATCAACAAGTCCATAATAGACTCATTATCTTTACTCCCCTAATCCCACTCCCTTTCTAAACTTCCCTGTTCCTGTTGAAAGCTACACCTTCCTTCCTGTCTCCTAGATCTGAAATCAATTATTCTTAAATACTAACCTACTCTCACTCTAGAAATACAATAAGTTGTCAAATATTCCAATTTATATCTCCACATTTCAAGGTTTAAACTATGCTCTATTTATACATTTATAACCTTAAATCAGGCTTTTATTACATCTTACTTAGATTTGTGAAAAAGGATCTATAATTGGTATTTCTATATCAAGTCTTTCTATATGTTAATCCATCCTCCACTTCTCTTCCAAAATGATTTCTAAAAGCACATATCTAATCACATAATTCTTCCACTCAATTATCTCTATTGGCTCTCTATTGCCTTTAGGTAATATAAATTCATTTGTTTAGCTTTTAAAATAATTTATTACTTGACTTCTACCTATACTTAAAGTTTCATTGGATATTATTTCCCTTTCCTTATTCTAAGTTCAGCTAAGTGACATTTCTGTCTTTCAAAGGTGGTACTCTATTTCACTTCTCCAGGAATTTTACCTGGGTATATTGCCCAATAAATGAACTTATTCTGACTTTCAGAATACTTGTTTTCTTTAAACAACAATAGAACTCAACTACTATCCTCTGCATTAAACCTTCCCCTCCCCTATGTGGTACCATTCCTAAGAACTTTCCATTTATCAAGTTTATATCATTTGAATTTATAATTTAATGTTATTCCATATATGATTACATGTGTGCTTGTTATCTCCTCATTAGAAAGAAAGATCCTTGAAAGTAAGCAAGAGGAGAAGTATGGTCAGATTACAGAAGGGGAGTAATGGATAACAAGATAGAAAAGATAGGAAGAGGTCAAGTTGTGAAGAGATTTAAATAACAGAGTAAAGTTTGTATTTAATCCTAGAGGAGAGGAAGTCACTACAGTTTATTGAATTTGGGAAAAGTGGGTGACAAAGATATAACTGAAGTTTAGAAAAATTTATTTGATGACTGTGGATGAATTAAAGTAAGGATAGATTTGAAATAAAATGATCAAATAGAAAGGTTTTGAAATAATATAGAAGTAATAGTGTATCTAATAGCATGATAGTTGAGTAAGTAGTGAGAAAAAGATAGATATGAAATGTTGGCTAGGTAGAAACTGTAAGTTGGATCTATGGAGGAAATAAGACTGTGGAATTGAACACACCACTGAGGCTGAAAACTTGAATAACTAGGAGATATTTTTGTCAGCAATGTGGAAGGTTAAAAGAATTGGCAAATGTTGATAATGAATTGATTTCAGAAACTTTTAGCGTTATCTAAGGGATATGGACTTCAAATATTCAATAGGGAGGTGATGGTGTGAATACGAGTTCAAGAGAGACTCAACCTGGATTTTGCATAGAGATAAAGCCACAAATGATAGTGAAGTCACTAAAAGTGAGGGTAGAGAGAAAAGAGGACTCAAGAAAGAGTCTTGGGCTATATTCAAAATTAGGGAGCTTGAAGATGCTTGATAAGGAGGAGATATGAAATCCAGGAGAGGATTATGTCATGAAAACTCAGAGAAATAAAAGTAACCAAGAGGAAAGAGTGAATATCAGAAAATACATAATTGAACGAGTTAACTGTAGAATTCAAATTGAAAAAGGAAGAAAGTAAAAACAATAGAGGTAATGACTTAAGAAAGTATCAAGAGGTGAAGGGATTGAAAATCATAATAACTAGGAAAAATAAGTTTCAGAGTTTATTAATCAGTGAATAATATTCTAGAGCATATGTTATCTGGTTTTATAATATACAGTGATAAACCATAAGTGATTACATATTCTTCAGTCAGAATTAAAATTTGGAAGGTATTTCTGTCTTCTAATGTTTTAGAAATGCCTGAAAGGAAGCATCTCTATCTAAAAAGTCAAGATAGAATTTTATATCTATAAGTAAAATATTCAATGGGTTGAAAAATAGTCACTCCAATAGTCTGGATTATTTTTACGAATGATTTAATTATTTATAAAATTTGTCTGATTAACTGAATAAAGTTAAATTAAAAATAGTTAGAAAATAGTTGATTTGTTGCTCTGTGTGTGTGTGTGTGTGTGTGTGTGTGTGTATGTATGTATGTAACCAGAAAAATCCTTGGATTTCTATTTTTAAACTTTGTGGAAAGATTACAAATGTCTTCACTGCAAACCTCATCTCAGTTTCTCATTATATAATGAAGGCTAATGTAAAGAATTGTTTAAGTTAGTCAAATCCATTTGTTATTATTTACACCATCAAAATCAAGCATTAACTAATAATAGCTACCCTGCTTTAATCTCCTGGGTTACATTTTTTTTTTTAATAATTGTTCCCTGTGAATAAAATTCTTCCAAGCATAGGTATTGGATCATAGGTTCATAGAAGGTGAAACAGGCAGGTAACTTAGAGATCAGCTAATGAAAGGATTCTTAGCTTTTTACGTATGTCATGGACTCCTTCAGCATCCCAGTGAAGCACATGGATCCTTATATTCAAATAAAACTATAATGCTTTTACCATCCAAGTTCATGAACTCCCTGAAAATGATACTTGGACTATTAAAGAGTGGGGAATCCATGGACCATAAGTTAAAAAGTACCAAGCTCCCCCATTATTATAAATTCTAGCTTAAACCTAGTTAGATTTTTTTTCTAAATAAATTTATTCATTTGGTCATGAGGTAGAGTATATTAATACATTACAGTCTTTTCTTTGTTCAACTATGAACTGGTTTAAGTTACATTTCTATCTCCTTTCTGCCTTGTCTCTATTTTGCATATTCTGTGAAATCCCACTATTATTCCTTCCACAAATGTTACTGATTGATGGGTATGTGGATTTTGGTCCACAGAATATAAATTTAGCTTTTCCTTCTAAATTCTTTCCCCTGATTCTTTAAAGTTTCCTTTAATCCTTTGTCTCTTTGTTCCTATTGATCTTTTGATAATCTTTTTCTGTTCAGTCAATTTTTTAAACCCCAAGTCCATAAGGATGAAAAAAAAAAGTTTCCCTCTTAATCTTTCCTTGATAGATATACCTAACTTAGTTTTCTTGTGTTTTTCTTCTTTGTAATGTTTTCAAGATAAATGTTATGCTGACCTTTGGTTTTTATTGTAGAAGTAGCTTAAAAGCCTTTTTTATTGAGGGTTATCTATTTTTCAATGATAATCGAGCTTAATTTTTTGGATTGGAATCTGTTTCTTTGCTTTTTGGGATAGCTTATTCCATTCTCTACTGCAGTTCTTAATGGCTACAATGAAGTCCTGCTTTGAGTTATTCCAATTGCTATTTCTTTGTAGCTGAAGGTTTTTCTCATGGCTGCCTGAAAAACTGATGATTAATATTACTGAAATTGTGAACTTAAAACTCTACTAACTTTGAAGTTTTAAGCATACAGAGAGATATTATCTAATGGTAATCTATGGAACCATCCAATTATTACTTTGTTTCTATATTCAAAAATTTAGGTTAGTTTTCTTGCATTATCTCCTAGAGTATAGTGTTCAGGATTTTTTAAAAGTGTTTTTCCTCTTTTCTTTCTGAGAGGCTTGTGAACCTTTAATCTTCTCTTCATATCTTCTTCTCAAGGCCATTCAATTTAACTTGCACAGAATTAATGTACTATTTTAAGTTATGACTTTTATTTCTCTCTGCAAATTTTTTTTCTCATTTCCTTATTTTGGATTGTAA
This sequence comes from Sarcophilus harrisii, assembly GCF_902635505.1. Lineage (NCBI taxonomy): Eukaryota > Metazoa > Chordata > Mammalia > Dasyuromorphia > Dasyuridae > Sarcophilus > Sarcophilus harrisii. Next base: position 204,633,741 of record NC_045426.1, read on the forward strand.
TTCTGTCACTTTTTCTTTTTTAGAGTCTACCTTGTTGGTGAAAGTTTTTACTAAGTAATCTAAGTTCTATGCACTGTTTGTCTTGTTTAATTTAACGAGAGGCCTCCTTTCTCTCATATTTCTAAATTCTTATATCCTATTTTGTCATTTAAACAATTATGGAGTTAAAAAAAAAAAAACCTGTTGTACCAAGATTTTTAAGAAGTTCAGACAGTCATCTTTGTCCCTCAAATCTTTGGGAATTTTTGGTTAATTTTCCTTCATAGTATAATACAGTTTTTCATATGTTATGCCACATCTTGGAATTTTTACTCACTTATATTTGTCAATTTGAGTCTCTATATTGGTTTGTCTGCAGAAGCAGGAGAACAGTTTATGAAATATCAGCAATATTGTAAGCATAATTTCTTTGAAATTATTGAGCAATATTGAGCAACACAGTGATCAACCACAATTTCAAAGGATTGATGATAAAATACATTATTCACCTCCAGAAAGAGAGAGAGAGAGAGAGAGAGAGAGAGAGAGAGATGATGGACTTAGACTGAAGATTGAGTCATATTTTCTTTTCCTTATTTTTCTTTTGAACTTGGTTAGTGAGGTAAATTATTTTGGATTGATTATTATATTTGCACAATTGTGTACATGTAAGCATGTGTGTTTCTATGTATACACATACATAGAAACACACATGCATGTATATACATATCTATATACATGTGTGTATATACACATACACATATATATTAATATGTACATATATATAATATATATATATATATATATATATATATGAATTTAAAAACTGTAACTTGGTCCTAAAGAAGAGATATGAAAAAACTCCCTATCCCTTCTTTCTTTCCATTTTTTTCTTATTATTTTTTGAACATTTATTTTTGTTTTAATGGATGTATCTCTAAAAAGAGAGTGGAGAGATATAGGACAAATCGAAACAATGCAAAAACAAAACATATTAACAAGATATATTTTAATTTTTAAAAATTTTATTTTGTGTACTAGATTTTCTTACTCTTTTCATTCTCTTTCCCATCCATTAAGAAGGCAAAAAATACAGTATTCTTTATCCATATGAAATCAAGCAAAATATTTTTCTACATTAGCTATGTTCTGAAAAAAAAAAGAAAAAGAAAGGAAAAAAATGCATCAATCTGCCCTCTAAATTTATCAGTTCTTTAAGATCAAATTGAAGGCTATTTGTCCTGATCTTTTCCACTATTCACTCTTATTGTATGGTCTACTCATTTGCAGCAAAACATCAGAATTCATTACAAAACAGCTTATATTTGTATGGATGCAATATATCATAAAAGTACCAACAAATAAACAAAATTTTAGTGTAAATGATAGTAGTTTTCTAGGGAGAAAAATGGGAATAATTGGAGAAGACAAGTACAATTCTGTCCAGTACAATCTTTCCTTAGGAGGAGTCTGTCACTAGAAAAAGTTCCAATTATAATTATATTCAGTTTCAGGTAGTAGTATTTTTTTCTTTATCTAATCTGCTGGTACATATCTACACATACCCAGTTTATTCTTTCCTCTAAACTCAGAAGTTCTCCAGTTTATGTGTTACCAAAAATTTCATCTTTCATAATTGTCATTTTCTTCTTCTATTAGGGAAAAAGCTGCACATCCTTGATAAAGGGCTACACTTTATTAGGCTTTGTGTGCCTCTCTTGCTCTACCCTTCCCTTCCTTATTCAAATACCATTTAATATAATGATAGCTTCACACCCAAAGAAAGAACTCTGGGAAATATTCATTAAACTGTTTGCATTTTTGTTTTTCTTCCTGCGTTATTTTTACCTTCTGAATCCAATTCTCCCTGTGCAACAAGAGAACTGTTTGGTCTGTACACATATATTGTATCTAGGATATACTGCAACATATTCAACATATATAGGACTGCTTGCCATCTAGGGGAGGGGGTGGAGGGAGAGAGAAGAAAAGTCGGAATAGAAGTGAGTGCAAGGGATAATGTTGTAAAAAAATTACCCTGGCATGGGTTCTGTCAATAAAAAAGTTATTATAATAAAAAAAAATTAAAAAAATATAATGATAGCTTCTTTTATGGTCATTTTCATGATAATTCTTAGCACCTATACTGAATAGGCTTCCTGTTCTGTAATAATAACCTTCTTTCACAGTTACCAAATGTGTCATCCTCATTATAAATATGAAAAACTATCTACAGTAGAACTACTGAGATCTATATGTATATCTAAGGCCATGGAAAGTTGTTGAATATGAACCAGGGATGAACTGCTCAAGAAATTCAGATTGTATACAAGAACCCTTATCGATAATGTCATTCAGAAATTTCCAAAGCCAGATTAAACTGAAATAATTTAGAAGTATGCTTCTTTCTCTATATAAGCAAGAACAATTCTTTGTTAAATCATATTCTGCCAAAGATGTTTTGTGGCCAAAGAGCACAGCTACCAAAGAGATCAAAGGATCATTGATCCCCATCTAGATCAGATAGCATACAATCCACCCGATGCTACAGAATTCTCTACTATTTTATCCTAAGCCATGGGAGATGAAGTGATATAAAATTTATCACTATGCCAAGAGGAAGAGTAGAGACAATCTAACTTCTTTCTGTCACACAGCTTATCACACAGCTGATTGGGCTGTGTCTTTCAATAAGACTCAATTAAATGGATAAATTTTTTATTGACTAATGTTTTCACTTTTTTGCTGTTGTGCTGGAAATGCTTATCATATAACCATATGTTTAAAAAAATTGCTACTATCTTTTGAGGAATGAACATAATAATTATTATTAAGATGATAGTAGCTAATATTTATATAGTACTTATTATATTCTGGACACTGTGCTAAATGCTTTATAATTATTATCTCATTTGATTCTCATAAGAACCCTGGGAGACATATGCTATTATTCCCATTTCATAGATGAGGAAATTGAAGGAGAGAATATTGACTTGCTCAGGGCAGATATCTAATAAATGTCAGAAGATGAATTTGAACTCGGGTCCTCCTGACTCCAGGCCTGATGCTCTGTCTACTGTGCCACTTAACTATTTAGTACTCAAAAGAGACTGATCATTCTTTAGAACCTGAAATGTCCTTTGGTAAATACATATCATAGGTGAAATTGTACTATTATTTGCTCTTTAAGTACATCAATAATTTAACTGCTCTGATGGATTTGATACATACTCACTTTACAGTGAGCTCTAAAAAGCGATTTTCATATATTTGAAATATTTGACTAGCTTATTCCAGTGTGAAAAGTTTCTTTCTATGAAAAGCAAAAAATCTAATTGATTCTAAGAAATAAGGTTATGAGGAAGAAGTACAAGAAGGTAAATGTTCAATAAAAAGCCCAGAGGCTTCACTATGTATGTACATGTATGAAAGGGCAATGGGTCAATAATTCATAGTTAGTGCTGTTCCTTTTCAGAATTTCTTGACTCAATAAGCTTTTTTTCTATGTCAATTACAAATAAAATCATAAATGGCTTCATATAATTAAACACCAAATATGCATGCATGCATGCATGCATGGATTCAATTGATCCACAGATTTCATTTGCTGAAATCGAGGATTTCACTGCTTCCAATTTCTGTTTAGTACATCTAAATCTTTATTTTTAATACCGTTAAATTTTGCTTAGGTGGCATTTATCTTCATATAAAGTCCTTTCAAAAAGCTAGTTTAATTTAGTCAAATTAGTTATTTTTTCAAAATTCATTGATTAAGCACAAAAAACTCCCACAACTAAATCTCTAAACCATTTGTGGGAGTAAACAAGAGCCAAAGAAAGACATATTGTCTGTTGCCAAAGGATGTATATATTCTTTCATTTCTACTCAGACAAATGATTTTTTATGATGTCTAAAAATCTCATTTTTCATGACAAAGAATTTAAAAAAGAAAAATACTTTCAGAGGGATCTTGTGCCAATTAAGATTTCTCTCTTAATGACAGTGACTTGTTCTGAGATATCAATATATATTGTCTTCTATTCAAAGTTCTAAAATCACCTCTGTCACCATCCTCTGAGAGAGGAGTCTCAAAGCTAAATTTAACATTAATACAATAGACTTTTCTACACTTGTTGTTCTAATTTCTAAAAAAAAAAAAATGATAAAAATAGGTTATAGATTTAGACATGGGAGGGAACTTAGAGATCATTTAGTCCCTTCTCTTTATTTTATAGATGATAAACTAAAATCTATAGAGGTTAAATTACTCAATCAATCAACAACTATTAATGAAATACCTTCTGTGTTCTAGAGCACTATACTAGATGATGAGATAAAAGCATGTAATTAATGCATTGAAGGATAACAATTTATGATATATTTCAATTCTTACTTGCATTGATGAGCCTCCAAAGTGTGGGTACTACATTCACTCAGGATTTTAGGGCATGCTAAAGGAGCCAGAGTTGCCTATTTTAGCACCCCTTATGGCTGACTTTTCTACCATTAGTATTACTTGAGAACCATTCAGTCAGCATAAACTTTCTGATAGGAGGTAGGCAGCAAGTTTTATCATTAGTCCTCTGAAATTTTGGTGGGTTATAGCATTGATCAAAGTTTTTAAGTCTTTAAAGTTGTTCATCTTTACATCATTATCATTATATAAATTATGTTCCTGGTTTTATCTTCTTCATGTTTTATGTTTACAAATTTTCCCCAATTTTCTATGAAACTACAACTTTTATCATTTCTCACAGAGCAACAATATTCCATCATATTAATATATCATAAGTTGTTAAACCACTCTCTATTTAATAGAAATTTCCTTAGTTTCAAGTCTTTGAAACTTTAGAAAGAACTGATTCATGGATGTGTGTATGCACGTGGACACACACACACACACACACACACACACACACATACATATATCAAGGTCACAGTTTAGTAACATTAAGGGAATGCTTCCAAATTTCTTTCCAGAATGATTAGAGGGATTCCTAGAACCAATATAGTACATTAATACTTGCTCCTGTTGGGATCTGTGTAGAGCAAGGAATCTTGGTACAATTTGTCTTTGACTTTCAATGTAGACATTGCCAACAGTAGATGATGCTGGGATGTGAAGATCGCGCATATTAAAATCAGCAGGAGTCAGGAATTCAGGTTAGGGGAAAATGGTCAGTCTTTATTCTCAGTGAAGAAAGATTGGAGGTGGAAGAGAATTGGCGATAGCAATGTGTGCAGCTGAGTCAAGAAGCTAGCTAGACCAGCAGCCACACAACCAGCAGTTTGGAGTCTCGAACCCAGGCCCAATCTCTCCTAGCTTCTCTTACTGTCTCTCTCTCTGCCTCCACCCACCAAAATCGTCATTTCCTATACAACACATCAGGACTTGCACAGAGAGTGGGCAGGGACCATTATTTATCCAATCATGTATATTAATAGAGTATAGCCCAATTACTCTTTAGCCTCACGTACTTGGGACCTCAGTGCATCAACTCAAACCTCAGCCCATTACATCTCCCACTTTCTTTTATTTTAGAACACAGGTGGTCATGCCATCCCTGACTCCTCAGGGAGGTCAGAGCCCCCAAGGGGAGGTGATCACAGCCTTCTAACTTCTCAGAGGAGGTGAAAGCACCAAAAAGGAGGTGATCACAGCCTCCCTGACTTCTCAAGAAAGGCGGTGAAAGCACTAAAAGGAGATGATCACGACCTCCTGACATCTCAGGAAGGGAGATGAAAAGCACAAAATGGGGGTTGCTAGCGGTTTCTGGGCTGAAGGGTCTTGTACACAAGCCCATCAGCATGAGAGGTATTACACAAGCAATAGCAATAATGCAGAGGCTATTAGGGATGACCCTCCCTCCAGTCAGTGCAGGCTCAATGTGGTGTAACAAACATGAATTTTACACTAAGTAGCGGAATAGCAAACAATATAAATCAACATGGTGTTGGAAAAGATCACAGAAGTCCTAGAAGGTGGGTATGTAAACAACTGTCACACATACACCTTCTTCAGCAGCAAGAGGTAGTCCAAACCAATCTATTGTCCATTGTTTCACATGTCAGGGAATCAAGATCCCCTGAGTTTTGAAGTCCTGCAAAAGTCTTTTATGTGTTAGGGAATCCAATGATTCCAGCAGATTTTGAAGTGTTGTAACAGTCTTATCATTTCTCGGAGAATCCAATGATTCCTGAGAGTTTTCAAGTCCTATGTCTCAGAGAATCCAATGATTCCTGAGGATTTTCAAGTCCTATGTCTCAGAGAATCCAATGATTCCTGAGGGTTTTGAAGTTCAACAATCTTTGATGTCCATGAGTCAAACGCCATAACTGCCACGCTCTTTCAATGGTGAGCACAATCAGCAACAGAACCACCCAATATTTCTTGGGTCTTCTCCTTTGTTTCAAGGGTCTGCTCTGTCTCTCTGCGATGGACAAGGCGAATATGGCTCGTTGGTACCCATCTGATTCCTTCTCCATCTGTAGAGATACAAGCAAACCCTATCCCCAAAGCAGTTAGCCTATCTGGTCCTTTCCATTCACCACTTTCTGGGTCTCTCCACATCACCTGGCGATTATCTAAAGATAGTGGAGCTGCTCGCACTGGACACTGACCTTCCGGTGGGTTATAAAACCTGTCTGCCGGAGCCAGTGCATCTTTGTCAAAAATCAAGAAGTATAGTATAAAGTATAAAGAGCTAGATTTAGAAGTTCTCTAGGGTTACCTGTGGCTCCCCCTTTCTTTTGTTTTTGGAGGAGTGTCTTAATATCTCTGTTTCTCCTCTCCACTATTGCCTGTCCTTGAGGATTAAAGGTATGCCTGTGGTGTGTAAAATCTTATACTGTGCACAAAAGTGTCAAAAGGTTTTGAAGTATAAGCAGGACCATTGTCTGTTTTTATTGCTTGTAGCACACCATAATGCAAATCTTGTATGGAATTCAGTGACCACTCGGCTGTCTCTTTTGCTGCTGGCATTGCAAAAGTGAATCGAAAAGTGTCTACTACAACGTGGATGAAGACAACGACCAAAAGATTTATAATGGGTCACATCCATTTGCCAGATTTCAATGGGTCTCAAACCACGAGGGTTCTTCCCTGGAGGCAGTGTAGGAGCGTGAAAGGAAGGCAAGCCGTACAGGCTTTTACTATGCTCCTAGCTTCCTTTCTTGTTATTCCAAATTGTAAATGTAAAGCTCGAGCAGCCTGATGATATTTAGAATGAGATGCCTGAGCTTCTTGGAACAAAGGGGTATTGACCAACATAGTTAGAAGGCTATCTGCCTTTGAATTGCCATCAAATATGGGACCTGGAAGTCCACTATGAGAATGGACATGTAATATATAGATCTTACCTGGATGCTTTCTCACTTGCTCTTGAAGTTTCTTAAAGAGCTGATATATATTAGAGGCTGCAAATTTTATTTGGGCTGTGGCAATTCTTTGTACCATACCTACTGAATAGGCCGAATCAGATATTATATTTATGTCTCCTGGATAATAAGTAAGGGCTAGAATGATCGCGTACAATTCATTCTGCTGAGTGGACTGAAAAGGAGTTCTGACTGCTCTCTTTATAGTTAGATCATGAGAGTACACAGCACAAATATTATGTTTGGATGCATCTGTGAAGATAGTTGGTCCTTTAAGAGGGACTTTAGAAACTTTTTCTTCAAGAATCCATTGCCAATTATGTAATAGTCTAGTTATCTTTAATGGAGACCCATGTAAATAATTTGGAGCCATGGCTAATAAAATTTGCCACTCTGGGATGGTCTCACAACACACATTAATTTGTGTATTGGTATAAAAGGTGTGTATCTTGTCAGGTCTTGTCCCAGATAATTGTACTGCTCTCTTAGTGGCCTTTAATAAAATTCTAGCCACAAGCACTGGGTGGGGAGTAAGGCTTTGTTCTGGTTGTGCCTGGGAGGTTCACCCACTCTATCACACTGTGTCCTTGATGAAGGACTGCTGTGGGTGCCTCTTGTGTGGCAAAAACTGATATCTCCAAGGGTTTTTAAGTGGGATAAAGCCAGTTCAACTTCTCTGAAAGCCTCTTGAGCTTCTTTTGTAAGCTGGCGTGGTGAATTTAAAGCACCGTCTCCCCTTAAAATGTCATATAACGGTTGTAACTGATAGGTAGTCAAACCTAACACTGGTCGCATCCATTGGATATCTCCTATCAATTTCTGAAAATCATTCAATGTGTTTAGCTTTTCTGTTCTTAAGGAGAGTTTTTGAACTGTAAGCACCTTAGGTATACTTCTATCCTAAATATTGAAAAGGACATGTCTTTGAATTTTTCTGGTGCTATGTATAATTTGTAATTCCTTAGCGTTTCTATGGTCTTTTGTAGACATGCCTCTAACATTTGTTCCTCAGGTGCACATCCCAAAATGTCATCCATGTAATGTAATAGCATAACTTTTGGAATGCTTTCTTCACTGGAACAAGAGCAGCAGCAACATACATTTGACACATAGTAGGGCTGTTTTTCATTCCTGTGTAAACTGTCCATTCATATCTTTTATAAGGCTCAGCTAAGTTAGCGCTGGGCACTGAAAAGGCAAATCTTTTCATATCCTTCTTATCAGAGGATAGAATAGAAACAATCCTTAATATCTATGACCCAAGAGGCCATTCTCTAGATAATTGAGTAGGAGATGGAAGTCCAGGCTGAAGAGTTCCCATAGTTTCCATCTGTTCATTCACTTTTCTTAAATCCGTTAACATCCTCCATTTTCCAGATTTCTTTTTCAGAACAAACACTGGGGAATTCCAAGGACTTAGAGAAGGTTTTAAGTGTCCTTGGTCAAGCTGTTCCTGTATTATATCTAATAAGGCCTGAATTTTATCTTTACTTAAGGGCCACTGCTCTATCCACACTGGTGTATCAGTTTTCCATTGGATAGGAACAGGTGAAAGTGTTGGCAGGCCTTCAGCAGCAGCCCTGCTTAAAAAACCAAAGTACTCATTTTTAACCCTAATTGCTGTAAAACGTCTCTTCCCCACAGATTGATGGGGAGTTTTTCAACTATAAAAGGAAAACTCCTGTTTTGCCTTCAAAGTCCATCTCATAGGGGCCTTAACTTCAGCTGTATTGATCCTCCTACACCAGACATGTAGGTGTCTGCTTTAATCTTTGGCCAGTGACTGGGCCAGCTGGCACCCTATGACCGTCCGATCTGACCAGTGTCTACCAATCCTTCCAATGGAAGGCCATTTATATAGATTGTGAGCATAGGTCGGTCAGTTGTTACAGCTGCTGTCCAGTAAATTGCTGGATTTTGTGATCTGGAATCAGAATCTGGGTGACTATAACCAGGCTGCTTATTAGGATTCTGTATGAGTAAACCTGATGCTACTATTTCTCCTGGGTGATAAGTCACACATTGTCTGCCTGTATTGGTGACTGGGATATTATCTACACATTCCCCAGTTTCCCACATCAGTATGTGGATGGACACTGTTTTGTACGTACTCTCAGGAGTAAAATGGTCAAGCCTACTGTGCCTGGAGGCAAGGGATCCATAGGCTGGAGAGGAACAGATTTCACCCTCTCAGGGGGTATCTCAGTTGTCTCAGCTGCATACAACTCTATTCTCCTAATTGTAATCCCTTTCTTCCATCAGGTTGCTTCCTGGCTGATTGATTGTGTAATCCCTTTCTGCCATCATATGGCTTCCTGGCTGATTGGTCATATTGGGGTATTGGCCGTCTAGGCACTCTCTGGGTGCACCATTGGCTGCCATCATGCCCCAAGTGTTTTTTGCCTGGGGCCCTGGGGCTGGGCCCCTCATCCCGTTTCCCTGAACCTGTCTACATTCTGAGGCCCAATGGAAGCCTCTGTTGCATTTTGGACATGGGATATTGGGTCTTGTTCTCCCACCCTGTTTTCTCACTCTGCCTCTATACCAACATTGAGCTTTCAGATGCCCTACTTACCACACTGAAAGCATTGACGTGTCTCTAGAAGTCCCTTGCCGGAAGGGACCCTGTCTACCCATGTTGGGATCTTGGGAAGTCTGCATCATAGTCTGGCTATAAAAGGCATTTCTGCCCACTGGGGCATAGCGTCTTATGAACTCCTCTAAAGGAGCATCCTTGGGTATTCCTAGTATAATCCTTCTGCACACCTCATTAGCATTTTCCTTAGCAAGTTGCCTTATTAAAACATTTGTTGTTGGATTTTCCCCATTAATTCTTGTGATAGCAGTCTGCAAACGTCCCACAAAGTCAGCAAAGGGCTCATCTGGCCTTGCATTATTTTATGAAGGCCTCACCTTTGTCATTTTATTGTGAACCAGAGCCCACGCTTTGATAGCATTAGCAGCAATTTGCTCATATGCTGCTACTGAATAATTAACCTGTGCTGTGACGTCTGCATATGGACCTATACCTTGTAGTAGGTCATAGGTGATCGCAGCATGAACAGCATTTTGACTATTTTGTTAGGCTTGTATCCTACAGAACTCACTATATTCAGAAAGCCACATGTAATTTTGTCCAGGTTCTAGGCATACCCTTGCTATAGATTTCCAGTCATCAGAAGTCAAGATTTCAAAACCCAAATTCTGTAACAGCACTTAACATAAGCTGATGTAGCCCCATAAAGAGTGCAGGCCTTTTTAAGATCTTTAATGATTTCTATGTTAAAAGGGCGTATCTTCGACTTTGTTGACCTGAGGCATTAGACTGGGAAAGTACAGGAAACATAAGTGGCTGGAGCTCCCGGATGTCACACCCCTTTTCTTTGGCCTTCATTAAGCCCTCTTGAAGCCTACTCAAGATAGGTCCTGTCACTGCCCCCACTGCCCCTCTTCCCTCCATCCCGGAGGTGGGTTAGTGGAGAGAGTCATCACTTGCTCCTGGGGTGGGGCTGAAGCCTCCTCCTGAGGGGAAAGGTCACCACACCCTTGCTCACTTAAGTCTCCATGCCCTGTGGGGATATGGTCATTAATCTCTTCATTGTCTTCCTCCTTAATATCAGGCCTCCCTACTTGGCTACTGGGAGCTAGAGCCATGGGTTTTCTTTCTTCTAGGGATAGGGTTTCAGTGCTAGAAATACATTGTAAAATAAAATGCCTAGATGGAAATTGAATGAGGACCACATTCTCTGAAATGCATGGACATCTCTTGTCCAACCCGGGACCAGTTATCTCGAGAATCTGTCCTCCTCTACGAACCAAGGAGAGATGCGTTTAATATACCCAAAATCTGCATTCTGTTCCCCAAGTTATAAGTAACCCATGTATTTCTATCAGCTTAATCATGCTTTCTACAGCACCACTGTTGGGTGGGGTTGGGGGCGGGGATGGAGAGTCTTTAGCTAGCATTTATCCCATTTTAGCCAAAAAAAAAAAGATTACTGGTTTAGTTTTTAAGAAAATAAGTTCCTTATTTGTCTATTAACAATACTCACCCAAGTTCCTGGTCACCGGAGACTTCTTCAGTCCTTGGTTCCCACTGTTGGGCGCCAGATGTGAAGATCGTGTATTTTTAAATCAGCAGGAGTCAGGAATTCAGGTTAGGGGAAAATTGTCAGTCTTTATTCTCAGTGAAGAAAGATCGGAGGTGGAAGAGAATCGGCGATAGCAATGTGTGCAGCTGGTCAAAACTAGCTGCAGTTCGAGTCTGAACCAGGCCCAATCTCTCCCAGCTTCTCTTCCTGTCTTTCTCTCTGCTTCCACTCACCAAAATCGTAATTTCCTATACAACACATCAGGACTTGCACAGAGAGTGGGCAGGGACCATTCTTTATCCAATCATGTATATTAATAGAGTATAGCCCAATTACTCTTTAGCCTCACGTACTTGGGACCTCAGTGCATCAACTCAAACCTCAGCCCATTACACTGGGATGATGATGAAAAAAAAGGAATGCCCAAAATTCTCCAGATCCTTTGAAACTTAAAAAATATTCTTCCATACAAATAGAAGTAGAAGAGGGATAAGTTCATCTTCTCCTCCTCAAGTGTCTTCTCAGGGGAATTAGAAGGAATATGCTTTCCTCAATACTCTCTGGTATTTGAATCTTCATCAAATGACCAAATCCACTACATTCTGTGGAAAAGAATGACATTTAATATTGATGTTGCCATATATAATGATCTCCTGGCTCTGCTCATTTCTCTTAGCATCAGTTCATGTAAGTCTCTCCAGGCCTCTCTAAAATAATTCTCCTGATCATTTCTTAAAGAACAATAATATTCCATAACATTCATATACGATAACTTATTCAGCCATCCTCCAACTGATGGGCATCCACTCAGTTTTCAGTTTCTTGCCATTACAAAAAGGGTGCCACAAATATTTTTGCCCATGTGGGCTCCTTTCCCTCCTTTAAGATCTCTTTGGGATATAGGCCCAATAGAAACACTGCTGGATCAAAGGGAATGCACAATCTGCTAATTTTTTGAGCATAGTTCCAAATTGCTCTCCAGAATGGCTGGATCTGTTTACAGTTCCACCAACAATATATTAGTGTCCCAGTTTTCCTGCATCCCCTCCAACATTCGATATTACCTTTTCCTGTCATCTTAGCCAATGTGAGAGGTGTTTAGTGGTATCTCAGAGCTGTCTTAATTTGCATTTCTCTGATCAATGGTGATTTGAAGCACCTTTTCATATGACTAGAAATAGTTTCAATTTCTTCATCTGAAAATTGTCTGTTTATATCCTTTGACCATTTATCAATTGGAGAATGGCTTGATTTTTTATAAATTAGAGTCAATTCTCTTATAGAGATATTTTAGAAATGAGGCCTTTATCAGAGCCTTTGAATGTTAAAAATGTTTTCCCAGTTTATTACTTCCCTTCTAATCTTGTCTGCATTAGTTTTATTTATACAAAACCTTTTTAGCTTAATACAATAAAAATATCTATTTTGTGATCAATAATGATCTCTAATTCTTCTTTGGTCACAAATTCCTTCCTCCTCCACAGTTCTGAGAGGTAAATTATCCTATGTGCTTTTAATTTATTTATAATATCATTCTTTATGTCTAGATTATACCCATTTTGAACTTATCTTGATATGTGTTGTTAAGTGTGGCTAAATACCTAGTTTCTGCCACACTAGTTTCCGATTTTCTCAGCAGTTTTTGGCAAACAGTGAGTTTTTAATCCCCCAAACTGGGGATTTTGGGTTTGTCAAATACTAGACTGTTATAGTTATTGACTATTTTGTCCTCTGATCCTAAACTATTCCAGTGATCGACTTCTCTATTTCTTAGCCAGTACCAAATGGTTTTGATGACAGCTGCTTTATAATATAGTTTTAGGTCTGGCACAGCTAGGCCACCTTCATTTGTTTGTTTGTTTAGTTGGTTTTTTTTTTCTTCTTCATTAATTCCCTTGAAATACTTGAGCATTTGTATTTCCAGTTGAATTTTTTTTTTTTTTCTAGGTCAGTAAAATAGTTTCTTGGGAGTTTGATTGGTATAGCACAAAATAAGTAGATTAGGTAGTATTGCCATCTATTATGTTAGCTCAACCTATTCAAGAGCACTTAATAGTTTTTCTAATTATTTAGATCTGATTTTATTTGTGTGAAAAGTGTTTTGTAGTTTTGCTCATAAAGTTCCTGAATTTCCCTTGGCAAATAGATTGCCAAATATTTTATACTATAGACAGTTTTTTAAAATGGAATTTCTCTTTGTATCTCTTGCTCCTGGATTTTGTTAGTGATGTATAAAAATGCTGAGGATTTATGTGGATTTATTTTGTATCCTGCAACTTTGCTAAAGGTGGATTATTTCTAAAAACTTTTTAGTTGATTCTCTAGGGTTCTCTAAGTATACCATCATATCATCTGCAAAGAATGCTAATTTGGTTTCCTCATTACCTACTCTAATTCCTTTAATCACTTTTCACCCCTCTTATTGTCAAAGCTAGCATTTCTAATACAATATTGAATAGTGATAGTGATAGTGGGCAACCTTGTTTCACCCCTGAACTTAATGGGGATGGTTCTCATTTATCCCCATTACGTATCATGCTTTCTGATGGGTTTAAATAGATACTCCTGACTATTTTAAGGAAAAGTTCATTTATTCCTATACTCTTTAGTATTTATAGTAGGAAATATGTTGGGTTTTGTCAAATACTTTTTCTGCATCTATTGAGATAATCATATGGTTTTTGTTAGTTTGGTTATTGATATAGTTAATTATACTAATAATTTTCATAATATTCAACCAGCCCTGCATTCCTGGTATAAATCCTACTTGTTCATGGTGGGTTATTTTGGGAGATGACTTTCTGTCATCTCTTTGCTAATATTTTGTTTAAGATTTTTGCTTCAATATTCATTAAGGAAATTGTTCTATAATTTTCTTTCTCTGTTTTCATTCTATTTAAACCAGGTAGTTAAACCTTTAGTTAATCTTTTTTGTTTTTTTTTCATAAAACCAACTTTTAGTTTTATTTATTAATTCAATAGTTTTTACTTTCAGTTTTATTAATGTCGCCTTTTATTTTTAGAATTTCAAGTTTGGTATTTGATTGGAGGTATTTAGTTTGTTCTTTTTCTAGCTCTTTTAGTTGCAAGCCCAGTTCATTGATTTTCTATTTCTCTATTTTATGCAATTAAGCATCTAGAGATATAAAATTTCCCCTTATTACTGCTTTGGCTGCATCCCACAATTTTGGTATGCCCCCTCATTGTCATTCTTGTGAATGAAATTATTTGTTTCTATGATTTGCTGTTTTAGCCATTCATTCTCTAGGATGAGATTATTTAGTTTCCAATTACTTTTTGTTTTGTTTTCCCCTGGCCTTTTATTGAATGTAATTTTTATTGTATCATGATCTAAAAAAATGCATTTTGTATTTCTTCCTTTCTGTATTTGATTTTGAGGTCTTTATATTCTAATATATGGTCAATTTTTGTATAGGTTCCATGAACTGCTGAGAAGAAAGTGGAATCCTTTCTGTCTCCATTTGGTTTTCTTCCAAGATCTGTCATACGTAACTTTTCTAGTATTCTATTTATTTTCTTAACTTCTTTCTTATTTATTTTGTGGTTCAGTTTATCTAGTTCTGAGCAAGCAAGGTTGAAATCTCCTACTATTATAATTTTGCTGTCTATTTCTTCTTGAAGCTCTCTTAACTTCTCCTTTAGGGATTTAGATGCACTTGGTGCATATTTGTTTAGTACTGATATTGCTTCATTATCTATGGTACTGTTTAGCAAGATATAGTTTCCTTCCTTATCTCTTTTAATTAGATCAGTTTTTGGTTTTGATTGATCTGAGATCAGGATGGCTACCCCTGATTTTTTTTTTTTACTTTACCTGAAGCATAATAGATTCTGCTTACAGTTCTCAAGAGTTCTTCTTCTTCTTCTCTTTCTTTTTCTCCTCCTCCTCCTCCTCCTTCTTCTTCTTCTTCTTCTTTTTCTTCTTCTTCTTCTTCTTCTCCTCCTCCTCCTTCTCTTTCTTTTTCTTCTTCTTCTTCTTCTCCTCCTCCTTCTCCTTCTCTTTCTTTTTCTTCTTCTTCTTCTTCTTCTTCTTCTTCTTCTTCTTCTTCTTCTTTTTCTTCTTCTTCTCCTCCTCCTCCTTCTCTTTCTTTTTCTTCTTCTTCTCTTTCTTTTCTTCTTCTTCTTCTTCTCTTTCTTTTTCTTCTTCTTCTTCTTCTTCTTCTTCTTCCTTCTTCTTTTTTAACTTTTTTATGCTTCTCTTATTTGGAGGTCAAATTTTTTGTTCACCTTTGGTCTTTTCATCAGAATAGATAGAATTCACCTGTTTTGTTGAATGTCCATCTCTTTCTCTGAAAGAAAATGTTCAGTTTAGTGGGTAGTTTATTCTTGGCTGCATTCCAAGTTCTTTTACCTTTTGGGATATCAGATTTTGAGGCCCTTCGGTCCTTTAAGGTGAAAGATGCCAAGTCCTGAGTAATCCTTATTGTGGCTCCTAGGTATTTCAATTGTTTCTTTCTGGCTGCCTCCAGTATTTTTGTCTTGGTCTGATGGTTCTGAAATTTAGCCATGGAGTTTTAAAACTCCTTGGAGTTTTAATTTTGGGATCTCTTTCAGGCGGTGCTTGGTGAATTCTTTCAGTAGTTATTTTACTTTCTGATTCTATGATAACAGGAAATTTTTCTTTGATAATTTCCTGAAAAATAATGTCTAAGTTCTTTTTTTTTTATCATGGTTTAAAGGAAGTCCAATAATACTTAGATTGTCTCTCTTAGATCTATTTTCCAGGTCAGTTGTTTTGCCAAGTAGTTATTTTACATTTTCTTGTATTTTTTCCTTTTCCTTTTTTTTTTTTTTTTATTTTTGGTGTTGCTTGACTGATTTTTGATGTCTCATTGAGTCATTCATTTCCATTTATTCAGTTCTGATTTTTTAGTGAATTATTTTCTTCATTTACTTTTTTAGTTCTTTTCGTATTTGCCCAATGGAATTTTTAAATGAATTGTTTTGTTTTATGGATTTTTTTTTTCCCTTTTCACAAAATCTGTTTTTAAGGAGTTATTTGCTTTTTCTGTTTCAAAAATCTATTTTTCAGGAGATTGTTTTCTTTTTCAATTTTACAAATTCTGTTTTTCAGGGAGTTGTTTTCTTTTTCCATTTTGTCAAATTTATTTTTAAGGAGTTATATGCTATTTCCATTTCACTAAGTCTATTTACAATTCACTAATGGATTTTCTTAAGATAATTTCTGTGTTTTCTTTTCCAAACCCTCTTGCAAAGTTCTTGTTTCCTTTCCCCATTTTTCATATAGCTCTCTTTTAAGATCCTTTTAAATTTCTTCTAGGGCAGTTTTGTGTGATAGGGGCCAATTTATATCACCCTTTGGGGCTTCATCTGGAGACAATCTTCTTTTATTCTCCTCAGGGTTTGAAATCTGTTTTTCTCTTTCACCATAAAAAAGTATCTATGATCAGAGTTCTTTTTGCTTTTTTACTCATATTTTTAAAAGTGAGATCTGTTTTTAGGGGAAAGCAGGTTGTCCAATCTTCCTCTATAAGTGGCTGTGGCTATGCTGGGACAGTGCTGACTCTCTCCCGGTGCTGGGTCAGCATTCTTATGTTTAGGGGTTTACTATTGACCTTTTGTGTTTGTCTTGGATGTTTTATAACTTCTTTGCTGATAATATTTGCTTGTAACCAGAGCAGAGTAGCCAATATTGCTATAGATTCCTCCCTGAAGATTCTTTGGCCGGTAGATTACACATCACCAGCTCTGTGCTGTCTGCACTAGAGTCTGTGCTCAGCCTGCTTGTGCTTGGCCCACTTCCTTCCAATCCCAATTGAAACAGACTTTTTCTGGCGATCTTTGAAATTATCTTCTGGTAATTTATTATACTCCCAATATTTATGGATTCTGTCAGTCCATAACTAATTCAGAGGATGGATCTGTTAATTAGTCTGAAGGTTATAGGAGAAGATCAGAAAGAAATGTGTGTCTTCTCGGCCATAAGAGTTTAGTTACTTCTGAGCTTAGGTTCAGCTGGATTGGTCAATCAATTGCTGGTGGACTAGGTTGACATTGAGCTTGATTGCTTCCAAGCTACCAGAAGGGCATTTAACTGTTCTAGCCTTGTTCAGATAGGCTTTGCCACTGGACATCTGTTCCTCTATTGGACTGGGAGGTTGCTCTCCTGCTGAGTTTGTTCTGTTGGGCTTGTTTACTGATTCTGTGGACTCCTGTGAGCAAGCTTGTTATTCCATGGTAGCTGCAGTTAGTTATTTTTTTCCACCTTCAGCTGGTCTTTCCTGGATGCTATTTCATCCTCCTCAGCTAAAGTGTTAGAACATCCTTCTCAGTTTGAATGTTATAATACTTTTGCAACTATTCCAACAACATTTACCCTAGCCATGGCAGGAAGGCATCCTATCTCTTTGATTCCTGGAGAGCTTCAATTAGGTGGTTTGTCACCACCAGGTAAGGAGAAAAAAAGGAGTAACCTTTCCTGTTCAACAATATCTCCTGGGTAAAAATTCTCCTTTCTCAGAGAGCTTCTTCCTGACTTTGGATCACCAGGCCTAATTCAGCTAGTTTATACTTTTCAGATTGCTTTCTGGAAGCAGATGAATAACTAGAGATAAATTAATCTGTTCTTTGGAAGCAAGTTCATTGCCTGACTGTCCTGTCCTTTTCACATAAACCTCAGACTCTAGGGTAGGAAATGACTATTTTGAATCTGATAGTTTTTAATATATCTGTGTTTTAGTCCCTTCAGATTTACTGCTTTTTTCTCTGAAATCTCATGGTATACCATGATACACACACACACACACACACACACACACACACACACATATATATATACAAATTTTTTCAGCATAAAATTTTTTTCATTGTTTATATTTATTTCTCTAGTATCAATTTCTGAGCTCCCACGCAGCATAACAACTGAATTACCAAATCTCTATAACAACATTGTAGGTAATTCTTTCACAGTGGTCCTCCAGCAGGTTTTGGGCCATATGTAGCCCCTTTGAGCTAGTCAATTAAATTAAACTCCAATGTGTTATGCTTTTCAGAGGATTATGATATGTACTGAGATTACATAGATGAAATAAGACCCAAAGGGTTTTCCCATTGAATGTACAATGTAATGCCTGAGTACTCCTGGAATATATTACTGCTAAAGAAGGACAGTTCTTATGTATGTAAAATGGAGTTTTGAGGGTTTTAGGACAGTCATCCTTTGTGCTAAAGTATATAAGGAAGTTCAAGATATTTGTATGGTCAGTGAAAATCAATGTCCCATAAACAGACTTGTAATCATTTTCTATATCTCCATTATTTTAGCTGTACTTTAAATTCTATATTTTCAATATGAAAATATATATGAAGTATTTTACTAGGTAGCCAATGAAAAAGAATGTGCTTCTATTGAGCATTGACTCATTAATCATCACATTCACTGCTATGAAAATACTGCAGTTTTCCTGCCAAATATTCTGTTTTCTGAAAACAGGCCAAAGTTTACCACTGAAAAGATAACATAGTTTGAGAAGCAAGACGAGACATAGAATTAATGTACTATATATTGAAATGATTTGTGAAAGCCATTTTATCTGTGTTTTGAAACTTATATCTCCTAAATAAAGACAATGTGTATGGGGAATTAAAAAAAAATTCCACGATGAGGTATTTTTATACTTTGTCTATATCTAATTTATTAATCTGTTAGCATTTTGCTCTATTTCCCCAAAAATAACTACTAAAACTAAAAAATAGCTTAAAGTAGTTTTTACATCTTTGTAAAAATCAATAGGAAAGTACAGCATTTTTTTTTCTGCCTGTTTTGATAGTGCCTTAGTATGTTTTTTTGGTTATAATAAAAATGTAAAGATCTACAAGGTTGTACTTTTCTTAAATAGATTTTTTTTTATTCATTTTCTTCCTTTGTGATCATCTTAGACAAATTACTTATAATTACTTTATTTACTGAGTGGCAAAAAAATTAATTAAAATCTAGACAATCTGACCCTATTCTTCTTCTCCAGGTCTGATTACATGCTATTCCACTTCATTGATATTACATTTCAGTGAAATAAGCCTACTTGCTATCCCCCTCATATAATATTCCATTTTCTACTTCTAAGCATTTTTAAAAGCTGAGTCCAGTGACTAGTATGATATCCCTCAATCATCTTGGAACCCTTAACTTCTGAAAAGGCTCAGATCAAGTACCATTTCCTATAATAAAACATTCCCTGTTCAATTTTTAGCGACTACTCCAGCACTACTGTGTATTATGCATATATACTGACATGTGTATATGTTTATACATGTATGTTTACATACATTTTTAGATATTTGTGTATTTACATATATGTATGTATGTGTGTGTATTCATGCACATGTATATCACAGTATATTTCTATCTATATGCACACGATTTGTATCTTAGATATATTTTGCATGTACTTAATTATTTACTTATTTTATCCACTTCAGCATAAGCTCCCTAAGGGGAAAGAACATTTGCCTTGGTATTTTCAGGCATAGAACAGTGCCTACCATATTGTATGTGCTTTAATCCATTCTTGCTAAACTGAAATACTCATGGAATAGTTTCTGCATTTTCTGTTTACTTTTTTCCAGATTTTTTCAGACTTAGAATCACAGAAATTAAAGTTGGAAAGGGACATAGTGATTGTTTTATCCAACCCTCTAATTTAGCAGATGAGAAAAATGAGACTCAGAGAGACTGACTCTTTGAGAGTCCTATAAGTAGTAAGTAACAGAACTGGAATTTGAAGCGAAGTTTTCTGAATCCAAATTTAATGTTCTTTTGACTGCACCATTATATATTTTGGAGTCAATAGGCTCAGTGTTGCCCAAAGGTAGCATAACTATTCTTAGGACATGGACAGAGTAGGATTGTACTAACACTCTTGTGTCAGCATTAATGTCAAATTTTCCTTTATTCCTTCTCTTCAAGGCCAGTGCCAAAAGGAATATTCATTCAGGGTGTAAATGCAGGCCTATGTCAGGAAAGGTAAGTAAATTCTCCCCATTATAATTAAGTCTACAAAGTGTGTGCTTCTTTAAGTTTGTTTATCAACCCACTCACTCAATATGAAAAGTCTGAGTTAAAATATTGAAACAGATTGATCATTTCTACTCTCTACATTTTCAATAGGAAATTTTACTCTTATGTGTGCATTTAGAGAAGCCTACAGATACTATTTGTTTGAAAACAGTTTATACTGCTGTGATAAGGAAAATGAGAGATAAAAGAAATCTAGTTTAGGTGTATTCCATATCTTTTTGGGAAAGCCCTTTTTTATTTATTTTCTGTATAAGAAACAGTTATTGCCATGGAGGAGAGGCACTAATTGTAAGTAAATACATATTTAAATAGTTCTTATTTTAACATACTTAAGAGATCACTGGCTTTTAAACAGTTTCCACTTTAGATTAAGATGTCAGAAGGAACAAAACTTGCAAAGTGTGATATGAAGTATTCCATATGTTAGACTAGAATAGTCACAGTTGAGAACCATTACAGAAGCAGGACTGTTTTGCCTGAGGTTGAGTGACAGTACTTAATATTCAATTAAGAAGCCTGTTACTGGGCTCAGATGCTGATGCAAATCTAAAAGAGAGATTAATTTGTTTGACCCTGGTAACCCTGTAACTTTGATTTTATTTGGGACTGTGTCTAATACATTTGATGCAACCAAGGGACTCAACATTTCTTTATTACATAGAGATGTCCAGTTCCTGTTCACTCTAAAAGCCTACTTAAATTTCCTTGGGGATATTGATTTCTTTCCTTTTCTTTCTTCTTCTTCTTCTTCTTTTTTTTTTTTTTTTTTGAAAGGAAACAAGCTCAGACAACCTTTAACCTACATTAAACCTTTTTTATTTGCTAACCTAAACAGGAACTAATCATTGGTGCAAGGGATTAACCTACACAAGAGACCAGATTATACATTTTAAGTTTTACTTTGGAGACCCAAGAGAATGCTCTTGTGTGGAATTGGATTAACCTTTTTGACACTTCTTCTAATAACCTCAAAGCTACAAGGCTTTGTCTCCTGACTCAGGGTGGGTACTCTTTTAGCTAAATGGATTCTCTATTTATGAATGAAAAAATTATAAGATTGACAGAAACATTAAGACAACATCATCTTTTAAAATGATTTCTCAGTCTGTAGGTCATGGAATTCAACAATTTTCAGTAAAGGAGATTATCTGCCCTAAGCAGCCCTATCCAACTAGCTTATTTGTAATTATTTTTTTTTAATGTCTGAGTTATTTCTGAAAAATTTGCTGAGTGTTTTTTAGTATTACAGTTGTCATAGTCTCTGTGAATTCAATTTTAGATCCAAACACATTTATAAACTGCAAATAGTATTAAACTTATTACATTCCTGTATTTACAAAGACATGTATAGGTTGAGTAATATTACTCAAATTTTCTTTTTTTCTTGCCTCATCTACTCTTTAGAAAGCTTAAAAAATTCAAAACATAAACATATTTCTTTCAATGGAATTCATCATCATTCATTTGTTGGATAGATAGGATGAGGGAAAAAAGTATTCTGTCTGGGATGGAATATTAACCTCTACATTACTAAAAAGAAATGATTCAATATTGAATTCTCTCTTCATATTCATGGCCAGAAAAATCCATAAAGATTTAAAAAAAAAGGTTGTAAATGCCATGTTTCAAATGTCCCACTTACAAAATAAGTCTATAAAGCTACACAAGATATTACCATTCAATAGGACTTCTATTATACTGGATCATCTGTGGTTGGGTTGTTCTCTGTTTAAATAAGTTAAAATAACATAATATTTTGAAATTTCTAAAAGAGCTTTTTAAAAACATGCAAATCTGTACATTTCCCAGAAGAAAAACAGGTTTTCTTTCAGCATGTGCAACCACCTACTTTAAAATGTTTTCCCAGCATGATCTTGTTTTCTCATGTACATCTATAGAGTTGAATTACTCTTTTAGGTATATTTCTTTGCTGTACTTTTCCCATTAAGGTCAATATTTGCAACAAGATCATCAAATGTTTTTTCAGCATTAATTATCCTTTTCTCCACTATTTATTTTTCAGTCAAGAAAAACAAAGAAACAATTATTGCTGGGCCACCTACTATGGGCCTAGCATAATCTTAGACACTGCAGGGGTTACAAAATAAACACACGAAATGGACCTTGCTCTGAAGCTTACATTTTTACCAAAGCTGGGCATGTAATTACCTTCTGGTCTAAAAGAGTTAATAGACTGAACATTCCCTTCAGTTTCTCTTTCTTGGTTTCAATCATTTGCTGACTGCATACAGTGAGAGAAAATGCTATTAGGGTAGAGAAGCATTAGGATCTACCCTTGGGATGCCCATATGTGGGCTTGTAAAACATGCATCAGAATATGGTGATAGATGGAAGGAAGAATGTGCCTCCAAGATATTAAGGAGAAATGTTTGTATTTTTTTATTCTTGTCCTATATTTAAAGTGAATATGCTTCTCAAAAACTTTTGAAAAAGAGTTGATAATTCTTCCTAAATAATTCATATTTAGAGTGCTTTATGATTTACAAAGCATCTGAATCATAAGACACATAGAAGTTAGCTTAAGGTCTCATCCCCATTTTACAGATGAAGAAACAAGCTCAGAGAAATAAAGTGGTTTGCCACAATATGTGGCAGAGTCAAAATCCTGGCTCTAGTTTCAGAGCCAGTAGACCTGGGATCCTCTCACAATGAGGTGTTTAGTGCCAATATTTAAATGAGGCTCTTGGGAGAAAAGAATCTTTTGAGGACTGAGGTCATGTCTATCTAACAGAGCAGGACTAAAAAATTTAGCTTGTTTAATCCTTTGGGGGTTGGTTGTCTTTATGTAATGCAATTTACAAAATTGGTATTGCTTATTTTTGCATTATGTGGCTCCAAATTATGGACCTCTTTGGCTGGTGTTGAAGTCTTAAGTTTATGTTTTTGTTTGTTTCTTGACTTTTCATCATATTTATCTGCCAATGTGTTTTTCTGCTACTCTCTATAATACCGATCTGTGCTAGACAAACCAGGTGGTAGCTAAGGCTGGCACATGGTCCTACAATTTTCTCTGTGACATCTGTGTAACATGGTTTCCAAAGATAAAGTACTGAGTTTGGTTAAGTGGAGTTGAAAACACACAAACATTTTGTAAACAGAGAAGGATAGGCAAATGTGATGGATTGTTATGTCAGCTTTTATAAGTTAGGTTCCTAATAATTTTCAGTTTTTCAACCACATTTTTGTTTTTGCTTTTTTTTTGTTTGTTTCTGACTTTTTTTTTTTTTTTTTGTATTTTCACTTCAATGGAATATTGTCTTGTGTTTTAATGTTTGCGTGGTAACAAGTCTCTTTAGCTTTAGCTATGTAGTCACTAATGATGTAGCTATAACTCATTTATTAAATGACATAAGAGACTCCATAGTCTCTTCATTTAAAAAGAAAAATGACAATGTAAATAAGGTACATGTTTGTTAATTCAAAAAATAATAATAGCATTTGCAACAATGTTTTGGAGTGATCTCAACTCTATTTTTTATGTTGAAGCCTCTTTCCTTGCCATTTAGTATGACTTTTTGTATAGTTATGCTTTTAAAAAAATTACAAGGTGATTATTTTAAATATCAACAAGCTATGCTTTTCAAATGAGCTCATGTGTCAGACTATTTACAGATGTTCTCCTAATGGAGTATTCAGAATTCTGACTTGGTTGTAGAAACTCCCTTCAGTGTGATTTAAGGGCTATTTGACAATTTACTAAACAGAGAACAGATTCTGCAGTGCATACACACACACACACATAAAGAGTCATGAAAAAAGGGAGTGGAATTTAAGTTCTATGGGAAATTTTATGTTTTTGTGGATTTTTAAAAATTGTGGTCTATGTAAGCAAAAATTAAAAAAAAAATCCAGCATTACTTCTGTGCAATTAAAAACCTTTATGTTTGCATTACCAACAACAGTGGAATGAAAATCTTTTCACATATTGCGTGGTTTGTATGCTATCAAGAAGAGGGGAAAAATGCACACCTCATTAATCATTTTAACCCAGACATGATAAATGGTATTTAAAAGTATCTCCCAGGGTGCTAAGAAAAATACTGCTAAATACCCTGTTTAGTGATATCTGGCCTGATTTTTAGGCATGGAGTTAGGTTAATAGATTTCTTTTTAGTGAGTGCTTGAAAGGCTATGGCTTTGTATAGTCAGAAAAAAGGTAGGAATGCACCTAATTTGACATACTACCACATAGGTTTTGCTTACAATTTTGCAGCTGTTCCTACTTTTCCAAAAAGCAACAGATATACTCCCACAATTACTTTTCCATAGTAGGTCACTCCCAAGAGACTGCTCTTTATAACAAGGAGAAGATAGATACAGAATTGCTCCAAATAATGTTCACACAGCTTCTGTCATATGCTACAAAAAGTGTGTGAACAAATGAAGTGATTGAAAATTCAATCCTAAAAATTTTTTTTTATATAGCACTAAAGCAGTGGAAGAGAGAGTAAATATATTCCAATGTCAAAATTAGCTATTTTTATAACAAAATATCTAAAGTTATTTAAAGCTAGAAAAACATATTAATTATAATAAATATATTACATTGTTATTTATGAAAATTAATATTACTATATATGTGTAATAGATTTTTCCATTCAGGGGAGAATTGACCATATATACTAAGAGTATTAAGCACACCTTCAGGAATTCAAAATCGAGAAAACATTTTACTCAATTAAATTTGGTAGAAATGACCCTTAAAATTTTGCATGTCAGGAATGCATTGAAAGACCTTCATGTAATTGATATATTTACTAATTTGAATATAACTATATTATGCAATTTTTAGCTCATAATCATTTGGCTTTCTTTTATATCTGTTATCTCTTATATCTGTTTTTATCATAGAGTAAAAGAATTATATGATTCCTCATTGTATGCCATTATTTGATTATAAGCTATAGGAATTAGTCTCTGTTCTCCATATCTTAGTGCATCTGTTTTATGCATAGAGCTTTGCTCTAATCTTTGTAGGCTCCACAAACTGGAAGAGAGGAAAGTAGAATGGGAAATGGCTATATCCTATCTCACATCTGACATCCAGATGACAATCTGCAGGGATGACTTTGTTTGCCTGGAATCATTTCAAATGAATGTCATTTTCACCTTTTTCAAAATTCTCATGATTTCCAAGGACTTTGCTCTCTAGTCAGAACTATCCTTTTGTTGGAGTAAAAGCTGAAACTTCAATAATGCTTTAAAGTAAACAAAGTATTAGATGTAATTCTATATATGCATATATAATATAGATTATAATTTAGGCTTTGATATTCTTTCTATATATGAATTTATATAGATATGATAAACACATGATATATAAATATATATCAGAGTAGTATTTATGATATATATATAGACATATACTTATTGGCTGATCTACCAATCAAATATTCAAACTCATACATTGATATGCACATAATATCTACCATAGTCTTATTCATATAATATATATATGTATTTTATATGTTTTAATAAAATATAAATATATAATATTTACACATTTTATTTTAGCTTATATACAACCATGGTATACGGTATGTATATCCACTATTTATAAGATATTTACTCTAATACAACTCTGTCTGACTGTCTGTCTTTGTCTCTCTGTCACTATCTCACTGAATTTCGGTCTCACTCTCTGCTTTTGTCTCTGTCTTTGTCTCTGTCTGTTCCTTCCCTCCCCCTTCTCTTCTTCCCTCTCTCCCCTTACTCTTTCTCTCTCTTTCTCCCTTTTCTATATCTGTACATCAACAAGCATTTATTAAATGACTTCTATGTGCCAGACACTGTACTAAATACTAGACATATGAGGAAAAACTAAAGACTATCTCTATTCATAGTATGATGAGAGATAGCATGAAAATACGTGTAACCAATCTGTATATAGAATGGATGGGAAATTATCAATAGAGAAGAGGTACTTTTATAAAGAGTAAACTGGAAATGGATTGCTGTAGAAGAATGGATTTAAAGTAGGACTTGAAGGAAGCCCAGGAAGCCCGGAAGCAGAGATGAGAAGGGAAAATATTACAGGCAAAGGGGATAGCCAGTGACGATGCCCACAATGGAGAGAAGGAGTGTTTTGTTCAAGGGTTAGCAAAGAAGTGTCAAGTGTCAGTGTCAGTAAAACCCAGACTATGGGGTAGGTGGGGCAGGTTGTGTAAGGTATAAGAAGGCTGGAAAGTTCAAAGGGAGCCAGGTTATGAAGGACTTTGAACTCCAGAGGTTTTTAAAGGCAAATAGGCATGATGGAGAGGTACTGGAGTTTAATTATGAGTGTGATATGATTGGAACTGTATTTTAGCATGATCCCTTTCATAAGTCTTATTTTAACTGTGATTTCCCATGACTTATTCCTTTTTCCTGAGACTTGGTTTTCTTACCTGAGAAATAATAGTTGAACTAGAAATCTAAGATTCTCTTACATTCTTTGAAATTTCATGTAAAGTTAATACTTTTTTTTGTTGTTGTTTAACGATTCCAGTTTTGTCCAATTCTTTGTAACCCAACCCTATTTGGGATTTTCTTGGCAAACATTCTAGAATTGTCATTTCCTTTTATAGACTATGTTTACATTATCTTCATTTTACAAATGAAGAAACTGAGGCAAAAGGGAGGAAGTGACTTTTCAAGTTAGTGTCTGAGATTAGATTTGAAGTCATGAAGATGTTTTCTTTATCCCAGTATTAGCACTCTAGCCACTTAGCTGCCCTCTAAGTTAGCACTACACTGAGTGGAAAACAACAATAGCAACAACAATATTAATAATAATTAATACCCTACAAAGTACTAGGTACTGTGGAAATGCTTTATAAATTGCATGTCAATTAGGATGCCAGTATTTATTTTTATTAATGATTACATCTTTATGGAACTGTTTAGGGGCTTTTATTTTAATATTGATAAAGAAGGGGCAGTAGGAGGAAAAAAGACACTGTTGCTTGCTAGCCTTTTTTTTTTTTTTTTTTTTTGGACAGGCTGATCTGTCAGTTACAAGAAACCTTTTTAAATTTGTTCCTTTTACCAACAGTAATAGTATTCAGTTATTTTGATGAAAAGGCTTTGCTTTATCTCAGACCATTGTTCTAGTCTTACTGCTAATGTACAGATGGGAGAACAGAGATGGAAATCATGGCCACAACCTCTAGGAGACAATGTCCTTGTGTATCACAACTTGCTTTCCTGGTTGCAGGGAAGTTAAAATAGATGAGTTGATCCTCCTGCTTTCAGTGTGTCTGAATTTCCCTTTCTGTGAAGGTCCTTGTAATACATAGCCTTCTGAGATCAACTTTTTGTCTGTGATACTTAGATTTTCCCTGTGAGTATGCTAGGTAAACTAGTTTAAAAATCACAAAAGAATAAAAAATACAAACGCACACAAATGCATCATTAAGCCTTTCCATGACTTTTAAAAATCTTTATGGAGTTAGGCTTGGAAGAAAACAACTTTTCTGCTTTATTAAAAATATTCTTCTTATTTGATGATGAGATTTTCATCAACCTATCCTCTAATTCCAATAAATTGGCTTTCAATTTATTATTTTTTTATTTTTTTTTTATTTAATAGCCTTTTATTTACAGGATATATGCATGGGTAACTTTACAGCATTAACAATTGCCAAACCTCTTGTTCCAATTTTTCACCTCTTACCCCCCCACCCCCTCCCCTAGATGGCAGGATGACCAGTAGATGTTAAATATATTAAAATATAAATTAGATACACAATAAGTATACATGACCAAAACGTTATTTTGCTGTACAAAAAGAATCAGACTTTGAAATATTGTACAATTAGCTTGTGAAGGAAATAAAAAATGCAGGTGTGCATAAATATAGGGATTGGGAATTCAATGTAATGGTTTTTAGTCATCTCCCAGAGTTCTTTTTCTGGGCATAGCTGGTTCAGTTCATTACTGCTCCATTAGAAATGATTTGGTTGATCTCGTTGCTGAGGATGGCCTGGTCCATCAGAACTGGTCATCATATAGTATTGTTGTTGAAGTATATAATGATCTCCTGGTCCTGCTCATTTCACTCAGCATCAGTTCGTGTAAGTCTCTCCAGGCCTTTCTGAAATCATCCTGTTGGTCATTTCTTACAGAACAGTAATATTCCATAATATTCATATACCACAATTTATTCAGCCATTCTCCAACTGATGGACATCCATTCAGTTTCCAGTTTTTAGCCACTACAAAAAGGGCTGAATTGGCTTTCAATTTAAAGTGATTCTGATTGGATTCATGTCCAAAGAAACTGTACTGTAAAATTCCTGGGGCATTTTATAATATTGAAAACTATTCTTAAATATACATCAATGAGAAAAAAAAATCTAGAGGGAGCCTGATAAATCTAGGACAATAAGGGAGAGGGTTAGAATAGTGTCCTATATTAAAAAAGATACTGCAAATGAAAGCTGAACTTTAATACTTCACAACTTAGTGCTTTCTGAGATGTTGAATATTATTAAATAGTGACAATCTTCTAGTCAAACAGTTATTCTGGAATAACTAAAAGGGTACAACTTCATAAGGAGTTCATGTGTTTCATGCTAAAAACATATAGCTGTGGAAGAAAAAAATTGCATGCTTTATATCTGGAGAATATTTTAAAATACCATACATATGAGATAGCTAATATACTGAACCAACTAATCCAGTCTCTACTTTTTGGCTAGAGCATGCCAGTCTAACAAAATAAGATTAATGGGGTGTTAAAAGTCAGTCTGTGTGAGACCTGTCAGTTTTAAGTTGCAAATAGGATAAACTTTTTTGCTAAAATTGAAATTTCAAAATTAATGTGAATGAACTAATGGCTTAGGCTGGTTTTCACTGCTGAAAAGTCTGTTTGCTCAACTACTTGAACAATCTATTTAGTTGGCTAATAGGAAAAAAGCTTCAGGAAAGAAAGACATTTAAGGGAATATAACATCATGAGGTCAGCTGCAATGGAGGAATGCCAACACTGAAATTTAGAGGCATGTAATTTTACTTATTGGACCAGCCAAAGCCCATTTATTATGGGTCAATACTAAGTACAAAAGAGGAATACAGATCCCCTTTGTTATTTTTTTTCCTAAATCGTTTTTAGATTCTCTTTCTAAGAAAACTGAGGCGAGAATATTTTGTCTTTATGGAATACCTTAGCTCATGAAAAGACAAGTATTTTTAAAACCTAAATAACATTCAGATGTTTGCCTATATAATGTCAGACATTGAAATGCTTGGAAACATCCAGATGCGTGATGCCATTTCTTACTTTATATCCAGTTTCCAATGTCTCCAACTGCAGAGCCCCATTTTTAAAATCAATAGATCTAAATTAAAGCCCCAAATGTAATGCTAATTAACTGGGCAGGTCTTTTAACTTCAATGTTTCTCAGTTTCTACAGTTTCTCTGTAAAAGAGAAATAAATAATCATATTTGTATTACTTTCCCCAGAAGGCAGTTGGGAAGAAAGCATTTTATCAACTTTAAAAAGCTGTAGATAAGTGATGTTTTTTGTTTAGGTGGCATATTATTAGATATAAGCTTTATCTAATTATGAACATTCATGCCTCCCACAACATAAGAAACAACAGGGTGATTATTTGCCCTGTAAAACATAATAGTAAAAGTTTGTGTAAATCCTTGTAATTTCTGAAGTGGTTTTCTGTATATTATCTCTATTTTCCATATTTTCAGACAAGTCAATTAAGCTTCAGAAAAGTTATGTTCACAAAGTCATACGGTTATTACAAAATTTCAATATAAATCCAGACCTTATAGTTATTTGTCCAGGGTTTTTGCCAGTATAACATGCTCTGTTATTTAGGAAATGTTGACCCTTAGGAAAAGGGTTAAACACCCTTTTGTGATACACAAAGGAACTCTTCTCAATTAGACCAGTGATGATGAGCAGTAGGTCATCTAACTAGTATAAATGAAGAGGTATCTAGAAGGTCTATAGCAACAAATTTTTTCATCTAATATAATCCATTTACTTCCCCAAATCATTTGTTTTGTTTATTATTCTGCTAAGAATTTTACCATTTTAGCAGTTCATCCTTTTGGATTGGCAAGAAACTTCTTGGTAAATGCAAATATTCTAAAAGTTGTTGGCATTTTGCAATTAATGTGCCTTCTTTCACACTTTAGTATGAATTCATTTTTTTCCATTTAACTAATTGAGATGAGTAAAAGGGGAGAATATGAATTTTGTTTGGGCAGTTTTAATTTGGATACTTTCTCAGGCCATTGCCTCTTTCCTCACTTTTCAATCTCAATTTATTAGCCATATCTTTTGACTCTTGTATTATCCATCTCAGTCTTCAATTACTTCCAATATATTTCTCCTCCACACATACTTACAAACCACAGTTGGAAACTGTTTTATAACAGTACATTACAAATACATATTAACCTAACTTTATTGTGCCCTCACTATATTAATGCAGTCTTTTAATTATTCCTAATTGATTCCCCATCCTACTATCCACAGAAAATGTTGTAAACAATTTTTCCTTACTCAAGCCCCCTGCAACTCCCTCTCTGTCTTCTCTCTTCTCTAAGGGTCTGGAACCTTAATTATGGCCTTTCTAGGTAAGCTACTTTGTTATAATTTTCTTTATTCAATCTCCATTGACATCATCTTCTCCTCTTTTCCTACAATTTGTGATGAAGAGGTTGCCCATCTTGCTGTCAATACCAACTCCTCTAAGTGAACATTTGAATTTGTGCCTTCCCATAGAGCTCTTTTCTAGCAGATTGCAATTATAATTCACCTAACTGCTAATCTTCAACCTATCCTACTTATAGGTTCTTTCCCCACTGCCCTCAAACATGCCCAAAGTTTTCAATAGACTTCACCATCTCTCAAGCTTTCTTTTTTTTCCTCAGGCAAACTTGTTGAAAAAAAAAGTTGGTTGTACTTGAGGTTTTTCTTTCTTCTCTCTTTCCATAATCCTTTGTTATGTGGCTTCCAGCCTAATCATTCAAATGAAATGGATGTATCCAAACTTATCTCTGACTTCTTAATTGCCATATCTCATGGACATTTCTTGTTACTTTCCTCCTTGATCTAAAACTGCATTTGAAACTATTTACCACCTTCCTCTCCCAAGTACTCTCTTTCTGTCTTGTATTAAGTTCTTAATTGTACAATTTCCCATAAATATTTGTGATTGTTTTTTAACAAGCATTTTGATATCAGCACTAACTTCAATAATCTCTGCTACAAAGATGTGCTCTTATTATCTCTTTAACAAAAAGTGGAATCATAGAGTCATTCTCTTAGGAATCTGTGAAGAATTTTAGCTATTATTTTTGAAAGACTGTTAATAGTGATAGGTGACAAGAGGACAAAGAAAAAAGACTAAGACAGGAGTTTTTAGTCTGAAGCCAAGAACTTAAAAACATTTTAATAGCTATGTTTTAATATAATTAATTTAATTTGTAATACTATGTATTTTATGCAAAAACATTATCCCAAGAAGAAATTTATAAACTTCATCAAACCTTCCAAAAAATATTAAGAACTCCTGGACTAAGAGAACTTATTTCTTGAGAGATCCATATTCAATTTTCATTTTGTAAAGAGATGTTAATAGAATACTTCAGAAAATTCTTCTTCTTCTTCCTTTTTTTTTTTGGGGGGGGGAATTAAGAAACTTTCCCAGGGTTACACAGCTAGGAAGTGTTAAGTGTCTGAGACCAGATTTGAACTCAGGTCCTCCTGAATTCAGGGCTGGTTCTCTATATATACACTGTGCCACCTAGCTGCCCCAGAAAATTCTTAAGAAATTAATTTAACAATTATTCTGAGACAATTGAATGTTGGGAGTATGTTAATAAAATTGAGAGTTTAGAGATTATTATAATGGTTGAAGAAAATGTTGGCTATGATCTTTATGTATATATGTATGTAAAATATAAATAATTATATAATATACAGAACATATTATTATACATAATTATATGTTATATAACATTATATAATAATTATTATTTATAGCTTTCTTTGATTTACTGTTACTATATACTTTGATATTTATTTAAATCTAGGGTGTTATAGGATTTGATATATAAAGAGATCAGCAAATACTTGTGGGAAAATGGTTTTCTCCATTTTATTTTAAAAATTAATATTCAACAAACTGGTATGAAAATTCAGTTCTACACTCTGTTCTACTCACAAATCTCTTGCCACCTTGTTCTAGCTCCAGCAATATTCTGACAAATCCAGACTCTGGATTAATACCATCATATGCCTCCTTTACTCTTTTGCTGCTTAATGGGCCTGTATTTATTAGGTTCACTTCAAATTTATGATGCATAATTTCTATTAGGTCCTCAAGATAGCAAAGCAAAAAATATTTTTTGCACCTTTCTAATCAATTTGCTATCTTACTCACCACAACAGTTATTCCAAACTTTTTCATCCTTTCTGAAGTGTCTCTCTTCATCCCTCCTTTCATCTTCTCAGCTGACAATCTTGCCTAGTGTACTTCATTGAAACAGTTAAGATAATTTCCCTCCCATCTCTTCCCTCCTCATTTTATATCACTCAGATATCTTTCCCTTTACTCCTGTCTCACATACAATTCACCTTTCTTTCTAATAAGGCAAACCCCTCTACATGCATTATTGATTTTGTTATTTTCTTCTTGTTTATCACATTATCTTCTCTCTCTCTGTCCCTCTCTCTGCCTCTGTTTCTGTCTCTCATATAAATTTTATGCTATAATTTTAAACCGTTTGATCCTATGATCATGTCTTGAAACCTATTTCTCTTAAAATAAAAAATTTGCTAATGGACTGGCATATCTTGGGGTGTCTTTTGTATTGATTTGCTTTTAGATTATGCTACTATCATTTTGGCCTCAGGTTGTCTTTGAAGAATAGATTTTCATAGAAATTCCAAATAGCCATTTATATAGATAAAAACACATTTTTATAGTATTGAAAAATATCAAATAATCTAGTTTTTCACTTCTTTTCTATTGTTATGGCTTGGGGACAATTTTTCTTTTTCTAGTTCTTGAACATCCTTATCATTACTGGTTGAAGTCCTCTTAATTTTCCACAGGATTTTATTACCAAAAAAGACATAGTCTCTTCCTTTCAACACCAATTATCATTTTCCACACAGATCCATGTGTTTTCAGTTCCATTCTTTTGAATTGTATGTTTTTTAATGAAATTATTTTAGTCAGAATGTCAATTCTGAGAGTTTAACTTTAAACCAGTTTTTCTTCTTATTTTATATGACAGTTTCAGCTAAATTTATTTTTGATCAGAAAATATGATAGCAGTATAACAGTAAAAATAATTTGTTAGTTATATCTGAGCAGGAATTTTATTATTCTTCTGGTTTTAAAGGGATTTGGAGTATGGATATGTTCTATGACTGATTTTAGAAATAAGTTAGTAATGAATTTAGAAAAGCCTGCAAAATCACACTAATTAGGATACAGGTTCAAGTTGTAGGTTATATTTAATTAAAATAAATATCAATGCTTTAAGGAGAGAAGGGATTTGAAAATAAAACAAACTGTGAAGGAACCACACCAACCATAAATTTTAGCAGATTCCTTTTTCATTCTTAACTTGGTACAAAATATTTGATTAACAATACATACTCTTAAATGTCCTTGTTAAGAAGCAAAACTAATCACTGAAGATATCAAAATAATATTACAGATTATATTTCTACCATGAGTATAGTTCATATTTGTCTCCAAGTCCTTTCACATTTTACTTAGACTTCTATTTCATATTCTTTCTCAGGCTTTAAATCTCGTATCAGTCAGTTGGATATAGAATAAAGCATTTTTTAGGAACTCCTTTCAATGTGAATCATGGACTCAAGGATGTATGCAAAGTGCACCTTTAAGTTTTAATAAGCCAGAAAAGTATTCTAATGCTTTCTTATGAGAGTGCTTGTAAAGTAATTTGATGTTTCAGCAGGCTAGTCTAACAGATGTAGTAAACCATAAGCTACCACAGGGTAATATCCTTTTATTAACCATGGAAATATATCAAGTAATTTCATGACAACTAACAATACGAGGGATGATTATTGAGCTAATGTTTATTGCATTTGCACTCAACTCTATTCAGGTTTTTTATGATCACATTTCCTTTGAGTAAAATATTTTTAATTGAGAAATAGCAATATGTTTCTGTACACATATACATTTTATAAATGTGTAGGTAATTTTTTGGGGCATTTTCAAATCATATGCAAATTAAAAACTAATCTAAAAATTCATATAAACTCTATTTTTTATTTCTTTTGTCTTCTAAGAAATGATTCTTTATTTCAAAATAAGAATATTCCTGGAGTTTTAGTTAATTTCTTCTCATTGAACCATCTTTTCTTCCACTTCTAATTCTAGCTTTTTTCCCTAACATCATCATCTTCTTCATCATCTTTGTAATCATGAAGAAATCATTTACATTTTTCTTACTTTCTTTCCATAATTTTCCCTTTAATCTATGTCTTTTTTCCTCTTCTCTTTGGCAACTCATATGCTGCAACATAAAAGGTTTCTCTCTCACTTTTCCCTTTTACTCACTTTCTTTTCATTCCGTTTAATTTAAGTTATTGCTATGCCCATAATTAATAAGAGTAAGTGGTTTACCTGTATCAGGAAAAAGAAAAACTACATGTTTTGAGGTAAAATTAGACAAAAAAAGCCAAAGCAATTGTCCTCAAAAGTTCCTGAAATTACCCAGAAGTACCTGTCTGAATCTCCACAAAAGACTCCCATTTCTATTTGCATTCCCTCTGCTCTCATTAAATGTGGTTTTCCTTAAGTACTAGCTTTCTGAGAAACTTCATAGATTTATTTCTCCTATTTTGTTTAATTTCTAGTATTAAAACATTGTCACTTTCTCCTCACAAAAATAATATTACTTATCATCTATCTATTTATCTATCTATCTATCTATCTAATATCCTGCAAAGAAAATAAAATCTTATTACAAATAAGCTAACTCACTGGGCCTCTCTATCATAAGTAGCTTGTTATAATAATAGCCAAGTTTGACCTTGCAAAAAGGGATGACGAGAAAATTTGCCTTTAAAAATGTTTAAAAGACACACAAAAGAGAATTGTAGTTGCATGTAGAAAGAGGAGAGGGAGGATAAGCAGTAAGGGAAGAGAAAAAGAAATAAAGAGAGACGGAAACACACAGAGACATAGAGAAAGATAGATAAAGACATAGAAACCGAAAGTGACAGAGATAGAGACAAAAAGGTAGAAAGAGAGAGAGAGAGAGAGAGAGAGAGAGAGAGAGAGAGAGAGAGAGAAAGAGAGAGAGAGAGAGACAGAGACAGAGACAGAGACAGAGAGACAGAGAGAGGCAGAGAGAGAGAGAGACAGAGAAAGACAGAGAGATAAGTAAGACAACTTGGACAAGGAGAATGAGAGTTGATAATGTATCATTTTTTATTAAAAAGTCTCTTAACATTGGAGCAAGAAAACCAAAGTAGTTTGTTTTGCTCTGAACCAGTGTTCCACATTACTTCTAGGCCATTTCCAGATTATTTTAGTTCTCTCCACCTATTCTTCACATCCCACAATTTCTTGTATGGATTGTCTTTCCCCGTTAGAACGTAAATGTCACAAGAAAGAAATTAGCTTGCTTGCCTATATTTGTAATTCCACAGCTTAGGTGCTTGGTGAATAGTAAAAATTTAAATGCTTTATCATTCATTCAACTCAAAATGCTTGTAAGATATTTTGGATTGAGTAAAATCCAAAGTAAGTTTTATCCAGCATTCTCCTCTGGAGCCTAGAAAAGATATGTAAAGTGACACTAATCTACATTTATTAATGAGGAACTCAAAATAATTTTTCATGAAACTATGTTGTTTTGGATATACTTTTAACAAATAAATAGCAAACTAAATAATGACTTCCAAATTTTTGTTTCTTTTTTTTTCAGCTTGAAAGGGGAAATATTTCAATAAGCTTAAAAAGATTAAAATTTGGCTATCTCCAGAAATATTCCTTTTTTAGATATGTAAACAAGAAGCTAATCTTGAAATACAAACTGTTAGAGATCAGAAATGACAGAGAATGCTCTTTGTTAAATGGTAAAACATTCAGACCCTAATGATGATCTTTCTGGTAGTCATAGCTGGACTAAAATATGTTTTCAGTGAGGTTATCAATAAACTAAAAGCATGCTTCCAGGTGATATTTCTTTTAATGTTTGACTTCTTTTTTTTGCAACTATAAAAATAAGCAAGAGAAAAAAATATTCAAAGTTTTTGTGAATTCTTCCCAATATCTCTTTAGTCTCCTTGATGAAGTCCATTATTATGAAAATGACTTTTCCAGTCCATATCTCTTTTGAGCCTAATACATTTATTCTCCATTTTCCTGTAATGAAAGTATTACATGTATAACTATCCAATATTATCTTCCAGAAGAAGAACTAATTTGGAGAAGAAATGAAGTACTTTAACATGCCAGACCTCTTTTTTTAACCTTATAAATACCTGACTGTGAATACTGAGTAAGTTCACATGCACAAAAATATATTAAGCCACCTACTTTATTCAAAATGAAATTTTGATGAAAAAGTTCATGAACAAGAGAATGAATTTTTCCTTGAAATTAGAGTCTCGAACTTAGAAGATATATATATATATATACATATATATATAACATATTATATATGTGAATATAAGTGTATTTACACATACACACATATATCTGATATATACATATATACCTATAGGCACACATATACACATTGATGAACATGTGGAAATTTTTTTATTGAATTTTCTGTGTGTAGGTTTTAAACTTAGTTCTGGTTGTTGTTGGGTAAATACCTTAGATGCAGATTTTGAGAAAAATGTGTATAACTTCCCTTTACTGTGAGAACTTCAAGATAGCTTGTACCCAAGGATATATTTAGTGATCCACTTTTTAAAAATAGCTTTTTATTTACAAGCTATATGCATGGGTAATTTTATAGCACTGACAATTGCCAACCCTTTTGTTCCAATTTTTCCCTTCCTTCCCCCCCACCCCCCTCCCCTAGATGGCAGGATGACCAATACAGGTTAAATATATTAAAGTATAAATTAAATACAAAATAAGTATACATGTACAAACCGTTATTTGCTGTACAAAAATAATTGGACTCTGAAATATTGTACAATTAGCTTGTGAAGGAAATAAAAAAAATGCAAGCAGGCAAAAATATAGGGATTGGGAATTCTATGTAATGGTTCTTAGTCATCTCCCAGAATTCTTTTTCTGGGCATAGCTGGTTCAGTTCATTACTGCTCCATTGGGACTGATTTGGTTGATCTCATTGCTGAGGATGGCCAGGTCCATCAGAATTGATCGTCATATAGTACTGTTGTTGAAGTGTATAATGATCTCCCGGTCCTGCTCATTTCACTCAGCATCAGTTCGTGTAAGTCTATCCAGGCCTTTCTGAAATCATCCTATTGGTCATTTCTTACCGAACAATAATATTCCATAATATTCATATACCACAATTTATTCAGCCATTCTCCAATTGATGGGCATCCACTCAGTTTCCAGTTTCTGGCCACTACAAAGAGGGCTGCCACAAACATTTGTGCACATACAGGTCCCTTTCCCTTCTTTAAGATCTCTTTGGGATAAAATCCCAGTAGATACACTGCTGGATCAATGAGTATGCACAGTTTGATAACTTTTTGAGCATAATTCCAAATTGCTCTGCAGAATAGTTGGATGTATTCTCAATTCCACCAACAACGTATTAGTGTCCCTGTCTTCCCACATTCCCTCCAACATTCTGCATTATCTTTCCCTGTCATTCTACCCAGTCTTAGAGTTGTCTTAATTTGTATTTCTCTGATTAATAATGACTTGGAGTATCTTTTCATATGGCTAGAAATAGTTTCAATTTCTTCATCTGAGAATTATCTGTTCATATCCTTTGATAATGATCCACTTTTACTAATTTCTCTTTTTTAAAGTAACATAATGGAACTGAGTTCATGCAAAAAAGCCTACCCAGGATTGTGCTACAGCCCTTGAAAACTTAAGCTGATTTTTTTGGGGTTTTAATTTCTTCTCTTAGAAGTTGTATGTCTTGGTTTCTTTTTCCATGAATGTAATCAATGGCAATATAGTTTCTAATAATTTTAAGCCAAGATTTGTGATATAATGAGACAAGAGGAAACAGTATATTTGAGTGGAAATTAAATTTGAAGAGAGATAACCAGGTTTGAGGCTCACTTTTTTCCACAGCTGTTTCTGTCAACTTGGGAAAATCACTTCTCTCTGGCTCCTCATTTGTGAAATGCAATTTGGTCTATATATACTCTAGATACTGTGCTAAATATCTTAGAAATATTAATTCATCCTCACAATAACCTTGTCAAGTAGTGCCATTATTGTTTTAAACAGTTGAGGAAACTGAAATAAAGGTTATTAATTTGCCCAGTAACTTAGGTTACCCAGCTAGGTTTGAATTCAAGTCTTCCTGATTCCAAATGTAGGACTTTTATTTACTGTACTATCTTGCTGCTGAAGATGAACTAAGGTTCCTTCTGATTCTAAGTCATATGGCTAATGAGCCAGATAGCATATACAAACTTTGATAGAGTAATTTGCTGCACGCTGTTAAGCCAGATCAAATGAAAATGCTGTATGGTAGAAAGAAGCTTAGAAAATGAAGGCTTATGTTCAAGTATTAGCTTGACTATTTATTTGTTGTTTTTCAGTTGTTTAAGTCATGTTGGACTTTTTTATGATCTCATTTGGGGTTTTCTTGGCAGGGACACTGAAGTGGTTTGCCTTTTCCTCCTCTAGTTCGTTTTACAGATGAGGAACTGAGGCAAACATAATTAAATGACAGCTCATAAATGTCTGAGGCTGGATTTGAACTCATAAAGATGAATCTCCCTGACTTCATCCTGGCACTCAATTCACTGCTCCACTTAGCTTCCCTTAATGCTTATTAGATTAAGATTTTTTTTGGTGTGGGACAACAGGGTTGGGGAGGAACTGCAAATTACACATCATCAGAGACAACGTATTGAATAAGTTCTTTTTCATTTATCATACTTCATTTGGGTAATGTGGCTCAGACTGAAATCTAGATAATCAGAAATGTATTCCAATTATGGATATATAGTTATTAACATATACTTTTTCATCTATGTTCTCTTTGACATTACACAGACATCCCGTATTGAGATCTTTTCCAGAGTTTTGACCTGTCCTTGTTTAGTCTAGCAGACAAGGGAACAGGTAATGATAGGGTTGAAGCATGGAACTTGAAAAGGAAAAGGGTGGAGAGAGAGACAGAGACAGAGAGAAAGAGAAGAGACTGAGAGAGACCTAGAGACAGAGAGAGAGAGAGACTGAGATGGAGAGACAGAGATACAGAAACAGAGAGTCAGACATTTACAGAAAGAGACACAGAAACAAAGAGAAGATTTTGAGGAACACTATAGGCACCCAAGCTTGTGTTTCCTTATCAGAAGTTCTTAACTTTTGGAAATCTTTCTATGACTTTCCCAAACTACAGAAAAGACTTATTTGGTGGTGAATCTACTTCCATACCTGGATAATATTGCATCTACCATGAGGAGAACATATAGCTTGTTCTTAGATTAAAGATAAGAACTTTATTTGATGGACAAATGGAGAAAGAGAGGGAGGATGCATGGAAATGATTCATCATTTGTACTAGTCATAACACCTTGCTTTACCTAAAATATGCTTTTATAACTAGCTAAAAGTTGAAAATAAGTACTGATCTACATGTGGAAGATCTAAAAGAAAACATTTCATACTTCTCTTTTTTGGAGCATGGCAAGAAAAAAAGAGGACAGGAAAGTCACAGTAATATAACAGTAAATTTTCAGTGTTCTGTAAGTTTTGTGGTACTAGATTTGGTGACTTGAAGTACTGAAGTTTAGGAAAAGAGATAGTATGATAATGCCAAAGTTGGGGCAGAAAAATGTAGAGTTTGTGAGCCAGTTATTAATACCAGCGATTATTAAAAATTAACACAGATTGAATCAAGAATTTTTTAAATCAATAAACACTTGTTTCAACCAACTGATTTTATTCATTGATCACAAGATTTTTTTAATATTTATCATAGTGAAGGTATTGATTTATTACTCTAAATATCTATGCTTTCATTTTTTGAATAGAAATTCCATCAAAAAAACATCCTCTACTAATGCAGCTTGACAACTGTTTTGCAATGTGAAGTCTTGGAGAGCAGCCTTAATGTATTACCGATGGGGAAAGTGAATTGCTTAGACTTGTCTTCAGTCAAAATATGTCATAGATATGTTGTGAATCCAAGTCCTCCTGACTTGTAGTCTAGCTCTCTATCATAATGACAAATATACCTCTCTTGCTAGCTAATGAAGGGATGTGAATTTAATTATTAAATGAGATAAAATAATATTTAAATATACAAAGTACTTGATAAAGAATAATCAATCATTGTAGATTGCTCACAATTATACAAATGCTGTTTTTACAGTTTTTTTTAATGTAGCTTCAACTTTGTCATTTGTACTTAGTTTTCTGATAACTGTGCTCTCCGTTCCAAATGTCAGTTATATCAAGTTATTTTTAGTCTGTGCTGAGATTTACTTGTTCTCTAAGTTTTATTTTAAATTAAAACCCATTTAATAGATTTTTTCATTTTGCTTTTCTGAAAAATTTCTTCGGATTCTCTCCTACACATTCTTTCAGTATTCCTAAGGGAAATAATTGTGTTTTTTACTTGTCTGGGAGAACTTCTCATGTTTAACATATATTGGACTTCTTGCCATCTAGGAGAGGGTGTGGGTGAAAGGGAGGAAAATTGGAACACAAGGTTTTGCAAGGGCTAATGTTGAAGAATTGTCCATGCATATGTTTTGAAAAATAAAAAGCTTTAATAATAAAAAAGAGAATTTCTCATATTTTCTAATATTTTACACACACACACACACAGCACACACACACACACACACACACACACACACACACACACATATATATATATATATATATGTATAATTTCTCCTCTTCCCCTCAATTTTGTTTCCAAGTACTTGGTAGTTAAGTTCATTTTTATACATAAACTTTAGGCTTGCTACCCACATGAAAAAGAAAATAAAAGCTCATCTTTTGGAAGTGAACTTTTACATTTTTTTAATAAAAGTGGGGGAATGTCCTATGAAACAAATTAAATCTTTCTACTTTTCTTTCAACTGTTCTTGAAAGCAAATGGAGTTCTTAGTAATGGTTCATCCATATATCTCTCTGAATGCAACTGACCTTGCATTTTCTTCCCTAGGAAAAGAAAAGAGACTAGTTGTAGGAAAGTTCTAGGAAAGATGGAGAATCTAGAACAGGCAGGTCATTCAACTTTAGGACGCACCGGAATTATTTAAAATTATAGATACAAACAGTATCTATCTAGTTCTATCTATCTAGATCTATCAATCTAGTAAACAGTACTAGAATGGTGACTCCAATTTTGAATGTCCCAGACATGTTTTTTTTTTTTTTTTCTGTCACATTAGGGCAATTACAGAAATGTTTCCTGGATAGATTAA
This sequence comes from Sarcophilus harrisii, assembly GCF_902635505.1. Lineage (NCBI taxonomy): Eukaryota > Metazoa > Chordata > Mammalia > Dasyuromorphia > Dasyuridae > Sarcophilus > Sarcophilus harrisii. The sequence goes on from NC_045426.1 coordinate 204,675,848, forward strand.
TTTGTTGTTCCACAAGTTCGGGGATGATTTCTTATATATTTCTATGTAATTTTTCATACAAAGCAATGCTCTGACTTAATAAGTCGTGAAAAGATGAATTTCTGCATCTTTCACCCTTGAGTATTTTTGTGTTTATATGTACTTTCCTTTGAAATGTTTTTGACCTATAAGCAATTAAGGTAGTAAAAGAGATTTAGGAACCTAGAGTCTAGTTAATATTCAGCACATAGTAGGACCTTAATAAATACTTTATTGCTTGTTCTTCAAAACTGAATTTCCCCCCCCCCCAATATACATGCTTGATTAGTTGCACAAAATTATCTCAATAATGAAACAATTTTGCTTTAAAGCACCATCATAGTGGTTAAATGTATCAGTATTCTTTCAGTTACCCAATCTCACAAACTTAGATACATCCTTGATTTTCCCCTTTTCCTGGCCTATTACATCAAATCAGTTATCAATTTGGGGAATTCTACCTTCACAAGATTTTTTGTGTGGACTGATTGAATTTGTATTTTGTTTGTTTCAATCTAAGAAGAACCTTTGGAAGTGAGTTTCCAGCCATGTGAGACAGAGAGGCTGGTATTCTATGGTGATTCAGAATGCAGAAGAATCAGTGACTAAGAAGGTACTGAGCTGAAAAGAAGTTATTGTGTATACAAAAGAGAATACATGACCGTTTCCTTTTCTCTTTTATTTGCCCATTTTGTGTAAGGAAGATTGGTTTGTACTACTAGGTGTGGGAGGAAGGGAAAAATGTTTGCCTTGTACTACCTGGCCATAAGGTGTTTGTGATCACTTGCTTCCTCTGTTTTTATGTTAAATTTTTCTATAACAAGAACAAGTGTTTTGCTAAGTAATAGAAAGTTTGGGGGATACAGAAGATCCTGGCCTCCCCAGTGACCTGAGTCACTAACAAGGTCAACTAGATTTGGTAGCAATTGTTTCCAGAGAGTAGAGATCAGTGCTTATATCTTTAGGAGTGAGATCTTTCACAGTAAAGAGAAATGTTGGTTTTATATTCTGGAAAGATATCAATCCTGATAACCAAGAAGAGAGTTGTATATAAGTGAACTTTATAAGGACTCTATGAAGGCAGACACGATTATTAAGACTAGGATTGGTAGATAATTCTTAGTCATTTACATTTTCTACTGGAGTCCATTCTCATTTTATAAAGAGAGAGATTATTTCTAATATGGGGGAAAATATATTATATTAGGTCGTCCTTCAGAGGAAACCCCTTTCCTAAAAGCTAGTGGAGTTGATTTGGTTGATAATGGGGAGCATACTAATTGGAAGTTCATGAATTACAGTACTAGAAATTTTTAATACTTCAGATTTAACCCTAGAGCCTTGAAGGGATTAGTACTCGGCTATCCTTGAAGATCTCAACTTGAAAATATGAGTGTCCGGTTAGGAGGCTAACCTCAGATAGAGTGCTTCACACAGATGACATCAATTCCAAAACTCATACTGTCACTACATCAATCTATGTTCCTATTGTGTCCGTTGTAGGCCTGACTCAGAGTGGTTCAGTAGTTCAGGTTCAGGAAGAAAGTGAAATGAGACATTCATATACCACAAAAGAGCTAACCAAAAAAAAAAATATTGCTCATAGCTTGGAAAGGATATTCAATAAGGATATAGTATTCACTGGGTTAGGAGCAACTTCTTTACTTTTATATTTACTGTGGTGGAATGCAATTGTCAAGGGAAGATCTTTTGACTTTTTTTTTTTTTTTTTGCTCTGGCTTTTGAAATTGTCACCAGGAATTTAATTCAATGATTCAAGTCTTGGTACCTTGAATGAATTAGGTTTCCAAAAATTTCTCTACTTTTAAGGAAAAATAGACTAGCCAGTTTGCCATGAAACTAGGACTTTAGGAAAAAGCTAGCTCAGGCTGTATGGAAAGGATTGCCTATTACTTCTACCACAACCTGTATTAGGGTAATTGTAATAACTTTACTTAATATATATAATATATAATAATAAACTTACTTAGTTTCTCTGCTTCACATCTCTCTTTTTCTTTTAGGCACAAGTTGAATGGTGTCACTTGATCAAAAACCTTCTGTTGCTTCCAATTTCTTCTGGACAAAATATAATTTCTTCAGTTTGGCATGCAAGATGTTCCACAATTTAGGTTCTTTCTATCTTTCTGTTTAGCATGGCTTATCAGATTGCAGGATCATAGATTTGGAAGAGACTTCATAGATGGAATTCAATCCTCTTATTTTATAGATGAGAAAAAATGAAGCAGAGAAATTAAGTGACTTTCTGAAGATTACAGAGTAAGGGAATAACTGAGCCTTTGCTCAGACCCAAGCCTTCCTGATTCTAAATCCAGAATTCTATGCTGACTCTTTTTCTATAGGACAAAGCATACTGTTTCTAGATTTAGAAACTTGAGTTCAAATGCTACTCTGATGCCTACTTTCTTATGATTTTGGGAAAGTTAATATCCCTATGCATCATTTTCTTTATCTATAAAATTATAGTTAGATTAAAAATAATTTAATTTAATTTTTATTTACGTTTTTTAATTATCAAAACATTTACAAGGATAATTTTTCAACATTGATCCTCGCAAAACCTTGTGTTCCAATTTTCCCCCCTTCTCCCAATCCTCTCTCTTCCATGGCAAGTAAGCCAATATATATTAAACATAGTAAAATATATGTAAATCCAATATAGGCATACATATTTATATAATTATCTTGCTCCACAAGAAAAATCAGATCAAGAAGAAAAAAATGAGAAAGAAAATAAAATTCAGGCAAAAAACAACAAAAGAAGTGAAAATTCTATATTGTGATTCACACAGTTTCCACAGCCCTCTCTCTAGGTATAGATGGCTCTCATTATCACCAAAGCATTGGAACTGGCTTAAATTGTCTCATTGTTGAGAAGAGCCATATCCATCAGAATTGATCATCATATAATTTTGCTGTTGCCATATACAATGATATCCTGGTTCTGCTTATTTCACTTAGCATCAGTTTATGTAAGTCTCTCCAGATCTCTCTGAAATCATCCTGTTGATTGTTTCTTATAATAAATTCCATAACATTAATATACCAAAACTTATTCAGCCATTGCCCAACTGATGGGGGTCCACTAAATGTCCAGTTTTTTGCCACTGCAAACAGGGCTGCCACAAACATTTTTGCACATGTGGGTCATTTTCCCTCTTTTAATATCTCTTTGGGATATAGACCCAATAGAAACACTGCTGGATCAAAGGGTATGCACAGTTTGATTACTCTTTGAACATAGTTCTATTGCTCTCCAGAATGGTTGGATCAGTTCATAATTCCACCAACAGTGATTAGTGTCCCAGTTTCCCCACATTCCCTCCAACATTCCTAATTATCTTTTCCTGTTCTCTTAGCCAATCTGAGAGGTGTGTGGTAGTATCTCAGAGTTGTCTTACAATTAGATTGATAGATGGATTGATAGATTAAAAAAAACAGATCAATACTTGCTATCATTAGTTAATCAAAATGATTTTATTAAATGTTTACCGTGTATTATAAAACACACAGTGGAAGATACAAAGAAACTACAAAACAAAACAAAACTCACTTTCCCCCAAATCATATAATAGTTGAGAAGATAGTTACTCCTGTTGTCTCTTTCCCATATATACTTAAGCCAAATCTTTTTCAGTAGTTATGAAGATTTTTCAGGAAGTTTGTAATATTCCAGGACTTGATTTGATCAGCACAATTTCATACAGAAAGATAAGCATTTGAAGAAGCTTTCTATCTAGATTCTAGAGGCGATTTCTTCTGATATACTTTGTGAGGCTCTTTTTTTTACAACATTGCTGAAAGCTTTTGTTATTTATCTCCCTGCTTTATTCCTTGCTTTATATTGAAATCAGCAGGTCATACAACAAGTTCATCTTTGCTGTCCTAACTTCTAAAAATCTTATAGAATATTGATATAAGTATGGTTTCATGAAATTATCCTTTATAATAAATAATGAACAAAGGAAGGAAGAAAAAACACTTTTGTAAAACTAAACATTATTTGTAGTTACACATGTGCTGTCCAAATCATACACATCAATAGTTCCCTACTTTTAAAAGGAGCAAGAGGAAATATTTTTTCATATATTTTCTTTGTGTCCAAGATTGATTTTTACATTTTCATAGCACTCAATCCCAGTTGTTTTATTGTTTTTCAGTGTTGTACATTCTTAGAGTCATGGAGTATATTACCTTTTATCCCCTGCTTACTTCATTTATTATCAGTTCATGTGTCTTTCTATCATTCTCTATATTTATTATAGTAATTTCTTGTTACATCACAGAAATAGTCCATTACAAAGTCTTTAACTATTTCTTACCCAATAGGCAACTACTTTATTTCCAGGTCTTTATTAACCACAAAATGTGCTGCTATGAATATTTTGGGATATATAAAGTCTTTTTGATCATTAACATCTTTGGGATTATATCTTAACAATGAAATATCTAATTTGAAGTGTATGGACATTTTAGTAACTTTCTTTGCATAATTCCAGATTGCTTTTGAGAATGACTATAGAAATCTGTGGGTCCATTTATATGCCTATGTTTATATATGCTCTCCAACATAGTTTCTTATCATTTATTCATTTATTCATTGTCATATTATTATTTTCCTAATAAGCTGAGTTCGAGATGAGAATTTAGGACTTTTTCAATTTATATTTCTGTTATTATTAGTGATTTGGATCATTATTTCACCTGATTATTAACAGTATGTACTTCTTTTTGGGAGAAGAATTTTCTCACTCAGCCTCTTTCCTTCTTATCCTAGTTGCCTTAGTTTTGTCTAGATGAAAACATTCTAATTTTTCTCTGGCTGCTTGCCAAATAAGCCAAGTGTTTTCTGATTCAAGTGATTTTTAGTTCGATTCCTTTGCTTTCCTACTATGTATATTATTGAGTCTGAGAGTTGGAAAGGATAAACTGACTCAGTAGCCATACAACTCAACTCATATCTGATTTAATCTTTTAAACTTCTGCATGATATTATTTTTAAAGTAATTTTTGATATCATTTCCTATCTCCATTTTCTAAATTTCATTTTTTAATATAGTGTGTTACAAATTTATCACAGTGTAATACAATGCAAAAATACTGACCCTGGAGTCAGAGGACTTGAATTTACATCTTCCTCTTGTTAGTAATTGTCTGTGTGAACTTAAGTCAATTACTTTCCATAAGACTCAGGTTTCTTATGCAGAAAATGAGAGAGTTGGACTAGATGACTTCTATTGTTTGTTATTTTAATTACATGACATTTTTCATCACTTTCATTCACTCTTGTATTAATTTTGACCTTTCCTGACAATCTGACCATAGGAGACAATTGATTAAATAATGATTTTAATGAGACTTTAATTTTCTGTGCTGCTATTTGCTTCTTGCCATATTCTATCCTTTCTAACTTTTTTCTCAAAGAAAATATGATATTGTGATTTATTACAGTCATAATACTTCTATGTAATTTTCAAGCTTTTGTCCCATCTCTTTCCTTATTCCTGAAATGTTTTCTGACCCCTCTTCACATTTTTTCAGGGAAGTTACTGAATATCAAATAATAAACTGATTTAATATAGAGTGTCTTACAAAATTCTTCCCAAAATGTATCTTTCCTTCATCTTATGAAATGTAAAATTAGTACATGATTCCATGTTTTTTCATGATGGCCCTTTTTTGGGAGGGACAAATATTGAATATAAGCAGCAAAATATGAGATGAACTTGCACTTACATAAGTACTTAAATTATACTTGTTGAATTAGATTGCCCCATATTGATAACAATAAATTTTTTAAAAATGTGTATTTTTTCCAATTACATGTAAAAATAATTTTAAACATTAATATCTTTAAAATTTGAGTTCTAAACTTTCTCTCTTCTCACCCCTATTTTTTTTAAAGAAAGCAAGCAATTTGATATAGATTATACATACATGCAAAACATATTTCTATATTAGCCATTCTGTGAAAGAAAACAAAGAGAAAAAAATACAGCAAAGCACAAATAGCAAAATAACAATAAAAAAAAACAAAGAAAAAAACCCTTAAAAGTATGTTTGACCTGAATTCAGACTCCACTAGTTTTTTTCTGTGGAAATGTGTAGCATTTTTCATCCTTTGCAATTGTCTTGGGTGATTATATTGCTGACAATAGCTGTCATTCACAATTAATTATGATACAATATTGCTATTACAGTATACAGTAATTTTTCTCCTGGTTTTGCTCATTTCACTTTCTATCAATTCCTCTAAGCCTTCCCAGGTTTTTCTGAAACCACCTGATAGTCATATTTATAGCAAAATGGTCCTCTATCACTATAATATACATATCATATACAACTTGTTCATCCATTCACAAATTTATGGATATCCTCTTTATTTCCATTGTTTTGCCACCACATGAAGAATTATTATAAATAGTTTTGTATATCTTTGTATCCTATTCATTTTTCTTTTTTTTTGTTCATTCCCACCCCACTCCGGGGGCATGACATAGTAGTCTTGTTGCTGAGTTTTGTGGACTATATAAAAGTTGGCTCTCTTCTTGCTCACTTGATTTCAGCAAAAGATATATTCAGATCCCTTATTGGACATTAAGGCATTATATCTACAATATGATATTAATGTTGTCCAATCATTCCACCCTGTTCTGATTTTTCATTATCCTGTCACGTGTCTTTTTCTGTCATCTACCTTGTTCCTTTAATTTTAATTTTCTCAAACTATATATGTAAAGCAATGTAACATGGATTAATTTGATTTGATACTAATCAAATTCACTTTGGAGTATAAAAACAATATTTAAAAATTTAGGGTGAATCGGATTGCCAGTGACATACTGCTGAGAAATTCAGAGTTAAATATATATTATTCATTTGCATATGATAAATGTAAAAATTGTTAGGAATATAAGTTATTATGTTTTAGTAATTGATGTAAGGTATCTAGAAATATATAAGATCCTGCATTAATATATATTTAGAATGAAGTAACAGACTTCTCCAAATAAAATATTATTTTCTCAAGGGTTTCCACTTTTGTTCAGTTTATTCAAATTACTATTTTTCTACCATATTTACTCAGTCATGAGCCTACACATTTACATATTATGTTTCTGATTCTGAAAAAAAGTACTTTTGCATTTCTTCAATATTTCTAAAAGTCTGTGATTTTTCTTGGTATAATTACTTCTTCCTTTGAATAAAACTGCAAACACTCCTCATTTTAGTAGATGGTCTCCATGAGTTTCTGTGCACAAAACACGTTCATCCATTGGCAGACGCCTTCTGTTATGGAACCTCTTGTAATTTAAGTAGGCTGGTCCTATACAACAGACATCCTCTCTGTTACTAAACTGATACATGAAACTTAGTAAGACTTGCCAGAACCTGTTGTCCACTTGGCACAGATTTTAAGAACTCATTTCGACATTTGCTAATTTATAAGGATATCATTTTTTAAAAGTACTTTAAGTTTCATCAAATTTTTCCTAAACTACCTTTCAAAAGATATCTAATTTTAATAATTCTTCATTTCTGTGTAGATATAAAGAATAATAAATGAAGAGTTTAAAAATAATAATATGAAAGGTGAACACCAAGCATTGGTTTCCTGATAAGCACCTCAGAAAAAATAAAAAAGGGTCTAGATGAAATACAATTCAATAAAACTAAAGTAAAAAACCAGGAAGATGTTCTGTCCATTCTAGGACTCTTATAAGATAAATGAAAGCCTGCAAGTATTCTAATCAGTGGTACATAAGGTGGGCCTAAAGCCAATAGAATTTTTGATACCAAATTTTTGTTGTTATAGTAGGGGACAAAACCAATTTCCAATAAATGATTACCCAAGGAGATGAAGATATGACTGGGTGGTATACTGTATGCCCCTTGGAGTGGACTGATGCCTGTGTTCTCTCTGATATGTATTAGGGATCTGCCAGGACATGATCAGAGGACAAAGCCAGCTCCTAGTAATCTACTATGAAAATAGCGTAAAAGTAGAGACTAGCATACATACCCCTGTATTTAGGAGACTGAGACAGAAGCCAGGAATTGAATTAAGAGGGGGTCCTGACCTGAGTTCTGAGTCAAACTCCCTATCCCAGGTTAAGCTTAGCACCGGTTTCTTTACTAGGACCTAGCCAATCTATCCAAATATATATCCAAATATATATATATCCAAATATATCCAAATATATATATCCAAATATATAATATATAAAAGAAGTGGAATTGGAGGCTTTTTTTTTTTCCTGAGGCAATTGGGGTTAAGTGATCTGCTAGGAAGTGTTAAATGTCTGGGACCAAATTTGAACTCAGGTCCTCCAGACTTCAGGGCTGGTGCTCTATCCACTATGTGATCTAGCTGCCTCATAATTGGAGCTTTTGAGGGAAAAAACTGGAAGGAGGAAAAAAAAAAACACACTGAAAATAGGAAACTTAATTCAAGTAAGGAATATACTTAAAACTAGAATGAGAAAAATGGAACCAAATGATTCAATAAAGAAAAGAGAAACTATTAGAAGAAAATCAAAAGCGTATAAATGAGAATAGGCTAAATATTTACTACCAAAAATAAGTGGCAACAAGACAAGTAGAAATAATTTTTAAAATCATTAGAATCCTTGAAAAAATGGGAAATTCCTTTTACATATCATGTTTCAGCAAGTAATCAAAAAAAGCCTTCTTATAATTATTAGATTCAGAGAATAAAGTGGAAATAAAAAGAATTTATCACACACTTTTAATTCTTTTGTGTGTGTGTGTGTGTGTGTCTAAAACAATTGGGTTTAAGTGATTTGCCCAGGGTCACACAGCTAAGAAATGTTAAGTATTTGAGTCTACATTTGGACTCAGATCCTTCTGACTTTAGGTGTGGTGCTCTATCCACTGTGCCACCTAGCTGCCCCTATCATGCATTTTTGAAAGAAACTTCAAATTGAAAATATCCAGAAATGTCATCACCAAAATCTCACATTTGCCTTTTAATGCATACACTTTAGGGTCCATTAATCATCATATTGTAAACAAACAAAAATGCTGCAGGCAATCAGAAAGAAATGCAGGTACTAAACACTCTACTCAGATTCACACAAGACACTACAACAGTGACAGAAGAAAAGGAATCTTAGAATATATCAAAAGGCAAGAAAAAAAAAACATTTTAGAACCAAATATTATTCATCTTCCCAACTGGGCATCATTAGAGGAAAAATTATTCTCGTAGTAGAACAGATTTTCAAAAATTGCTAATAAAAAGAATGAAGTTGGATAGAATCTTTGAAAGTCAAACACCAGAGGCAATTAATCTAGAAGTCAAAGACCTGTAAAAAATGAATATTTCAATTGGGGGATGGCTAAATGGATTGTGGCATAAGAATGTAATAAAACACTACAACAAATGATGAATACAATAGATTAAGAGAAACCTGGAAAGACATGAACTGACATAGTAAAGTGAGCAAAGCTAGGAAAATAATTTATACAATGACTCCAGTAATGTAAAGGAAAACTTTCTGAAAGATTTCAATCTCTGGTAAATTGTCACCAATCATGACTTAATAAGCCTAATAATGAAGCAAAATTCTTAATTTTACTTAAATATTACTTTAATCACCTTTGTATATTGCAACTTTAATGTTTGTTAAATTCATAATAAAAAATAAATTTTTGAAAAAGTAAAGAGCTCTGAACAATTTCAGTCTTTCAGTTGCTTGCATTTATACTTCTAATCATGTCAATTTGATATGTATGTAGGAAAAAGAGAATAAAGATCTTGTATCTAATCAAAGTTGAGTGGAAAAGTGTCAGTATATCACTGAGTACAATGAAATCCTTTGTAAATACTGTAGATCAAAAGTGTCAAACAAAGGGCCATATATAGCCTACAATATTCCTGAAAGCAGCTTAAATCAGATTAAGATGCAATTGGGAAACATTTAACAAAATAAATTAAAAATACAATACAATAGAGTTAAAATATATTTAAAACATGTCAGTATGAATCCCTTAAGGACCTTATATATGGATCAATGGCCACTTTTCTATCTGAGTTTGACACCACTATTTTACATGATTATGAATCCATCCATTTACATGATTATGAATCCATCCAATCAATCAAACATTTATTAATGACTTAGACAACTACCTCGTCTTTTTACTTTAATATAGTAGACACAGCTGGAACTAATTTGCTTCTCATGAAAATTCATTGTTGAAGTTTCAACTTCTCATCTACCGATATAGGATTTCCTTTTAATTTATCTATTATAGTCTAACTTCATATTTTAAAAGTCAAATTTTAAAATGTTTAAAACACTCAGCAATATAGAATGAAACTAAAATTATTTTCAGCAATTCATATTTTCTATCAGTGTGCTATTAATGTCATTAGAAATTTTGTAGAAAGGACACCATGTAAAGCTATGTGCCCATAAATAAATACGCTAGTCAGAAATATGTAACAATCCCCAAAAAAGAATTAGATAGTTCTTTTTTTTTTTTGTTTGTTTTTTTTGTTTTTTTATTTAATAGCCTTTTATTTACATGATATATACATGGGTAATTTTACAGCATTAACAATTGCCAAACCTCTTGTTCCAATTTTTCACCTCTTACCCCCCCCACCCCCTCCCCTAAATGGCAGGATGACCAGTAGATGTTAAATATATTAAAATATAAATTAGATACACGATAAGTATACCCGGCCAAAACGTTATTTTGCTGTAGAAAAAGAATCAGACTTCGAAATATTGTACCATTAGCTTGTGAAGGAAATCAAAAATGCAGGTGTGCATAAATATAGGGATTGGGAATTCAATGTAACGGTTTTTAGTCATCTCCCAGAGTTCTTTTTCTGGGCATAGCTGGTTCAGTTCATTACTGCTCCATTAGAAATGATTTGGTTGATCTCGTTGCTGAGGATGGCCTGATCCATCAGAACTGGTCATCATATAGTATTGTTGTTGAAGTATATAATGATCTCCTGGTCCTGCTCATTTCACTCAGCATCAGTTCGTGTAAGTCTCTCCAGGCCTTTCTGAAATCATCCTGTTGGTCATTTCTTACAGAACAGTAATATTCCATAATATTCATATACCACAATTTATTCAGCCATTCTCCAACTGATGGACATCCATTCAGTTTCCAGTTTCTAGCCACTACAAAAAGGGCTGCCACAAACATTCGTGCACATACAGGTCACTTTCCCTTCTTTATAATCTCTTTGGGATATAATCCCAGTAGTAACACTGCTGGATCAAAGGGTATGCACAGTTTGATAACTTTTTGAGCATAGTTCCAAACTACTCTCCAAAATGGTTGGATTCGTTCACAACTCCACCAACAATGCATCAATGTCCCAGTTTTCCCACATCCCCTCCAACAATCATCATTATTTTTTCCTGTCATCTTAGCCAATCTGACAGGTGTGTAGTGGTATCTTAGAGTTGTCTTAATTTGCATTTCTCTGATTAATAATGACTTGGAGCATCTTTTCATATGACTAGAAATAGTTTCAATTTCTTCATCTGAGAATTGTCTGTTCATATCCTTTGACCATTTTTCAATTGGAGAATGGCTTGATTTTTTATAAATTAGAGTTAATTCTCTATATATTTTGGAAATGAGGCCTTTATCAGAACCTTTGACTGTAAAAATATTTTCCCAGTTTATTGCTTCCCTTCTAATCTTGTCTGCATTAGTTTTGTTTGTACAAAAACTTTTCAGTTTGGTATAATCGAAATTTTCTATTTTGTGATCAGTAATGATCTCTAGTTCTGCTTTGGTCATAAAGACCTTCCCCTTCCACAGGTCTGAGAGGTAAACTATCCTATGTTCCTCTAATTTATTAATAATTTCATTCTTTATGCCTAGGTCATGAACCCATTTTGACCTTATCTTGGTGTACGGCGTTAAGTATGGATCAATGCCTAGTTTCTGCCATATTAGTTTCCAATTTTCCCAGCAATTTTTATCAAACAGTAAGTTCTTATCCCAAAAGCTGGGATCTTTGGGTTTGTCAAAGACTAGGTTGCTATATTTGTTGACTGTTTTATCCCTTGAACCTAATCTATTCCACTGATCAACTAATCTATTCCTTAGCCAATACCAAATAGTTTTGGTAACTGCTGCTCTATAATATAATTTTAGATCTGGTACAGCTAAGCCACCATCATTTGATTTTTTTTTCATTAATTCCCTTGAAATTCTTGACCTTTTGTTTTTCCATATGAACTTTGTTGTTATTTTTTCTAGGTCATTAAAATAGTTTTTTGGGAGTCTGATTGGTATAGCGCTAAATAAATAGATTAGTTTAGGTAATATTGTCATCTTTATTATATTTGCTCGCCCTATCCAAGAGCATTTAATATTTTTCCAATTGGTTAGATCAGACTTAATTTGTGTGAAAAGTGGTCTGTAATTTTGCTCATAAAGTTTCTGATTTTCCCTTGGCAGATAGATTCCTAAATATTTTATATTATCAGTAGTTACTTTAAATGGAATTTCTCTTTGTAACTCTGACTGTTGGATTTTGTTAGTGATATATAAGAATGCTGATGACTTATGTGGGTTTATTTTATAACCAGCAACTTTGCTAAAGTTGTGGATTATTTCTAATAACTTTTTAGCAGAATCTCTGGGGTTCTCTAAGTATACCATCATGTCATCGGCAAAGAGTGATAATTTGGCTTCCTCATTGCCTATTCTTATTCCTTTAATCTCTTTCTCAGCTCTTATTGCTATAGCTAGCGTTTCTAATACAATATTAAATAGTAACGGTGATAGTGGGCAACCTTGTTTCACTCCAGATCTTATTGGGAATGGTTGCAGTTTGTCTCCATTACATATGATGCTTACTGATGGTTTTAAATAGATGCTGCTGATTATTTTAAGGAAAAGTCCATTTATTCCTATACTCTCAAGTGTTTTTAATAGGAATGGATGTTGGATTTTATCAAATGCTTTTTCTGCATCTATTGAGATGATCATATGGTTTTTGTTAATTTGGTTATTAACATGGCCAATTATATTGATAGTTTTCCTAATATTGAACCAGCCCTGCATTCCTGGTATAAATCCTACTTGATCATAGTGTATTATCTTGGAGATGATTTTCTGTAGTCTTTTTGCTAATATCTTATTTAAGATTTTAGCATCAATATTCATTAGGGAGATTGGTCTATAATTTTCTTTCTCTGTTTTCAGCCTACCTGGTTTAGGTATCAGTACCATGTCTGTGTCATAGAAGGAATTTGGTAGGACTCCTTCATTCCCTATTTTATCAAATAATTTATATAGCATTGGGGCCAATTGTTCTTTAAATGTTTGGTAAAATTCACATGTAAATCCATCTGGTCCTGGGGATTTTTTCTTAGGGAGTTGTTTAATTGCCTGTTCTATTTCTTTTTCTGAAATGGGACTATTCAAGCAATTTACTTCTTCCTCTGTTAGTCTGGGAAGTCTGTATTTTTGGAGGTAGTCATCCATTTCACTTAGGTTATCAAATTTATTGGCATAAAGTTGAGCAAAATAACTCCTTATTATTTCTCTAATTTCCTCTTCATTGGTGGAAAGTTCTCCCTTTTCATTTTTAAGACTACTAATTTCATTTTCCTCCCTCCTTTTTCTAATCAGATTTACCAAAGGCTTATCTATTTTATTGGCTTTTTCATAGAACCAACTCTTAGTTTTATTAATTAGTTCAATAGTTTTTTTACTTTCAATATTTTTAATTTCTCCTTTTAATTTTAGAATTTCCAATTTAGTATTTGATTGGGGGTTTTTAATTTGGTCTTTTTTTAGTTTTTTTAGTTGCAAGCCCAATTCATTAATCTTTTCTTTCTCTGTTTTATTCAAGTAAGCCTCTAAGGATATAAAATTCCCTCTTATTACCGCTTTGGCTGCATCCCACAAATTTTGGTATGATGTCTCATCATTGTCATTATCTTGAGTGAAATTATTAATTGTATCTATAATTTGCTGCTTCACCCAATCATTCTTTAAGATGAGATTGTTTAGTTTCCAATTACTTTTTGGTCTATTTCCCCCTAACTTTTTGTTGAATGTAGTTTTTATTGCATCATGATCTGAAAAGAAAGCATTTACTATTTCTGCTTTCTTGCATTTAATTTTGAGGTCTTTATGTCCTAATATATGGTCAATTTTTGAATAGGTTCCATGAACTGCTGAGAAGAAAGTATATTCCCTTCTATCTCCATTCAATTTTCTCCAAAGATCCAACATACCTAATTTTTCTAATATTCTATTTTACTTCTTTAATTTCTTTCTTATTTGTTTTGTGGTTTGATTTGTCTAATTCTGAGAGTGCAAGGTTGAGATCTCCTACTATTACAGTTTTGTTGTCTATTTCTTCTTGCAACTCTCTTAACTTCTCCTTTAGGAAGTTGAAGTGCCATACCACTTGGTGCATATATGTTTAATATTGATATTGCTTCGTTGTTTATGCTACCCTTTAGCAGGATGTAGTTTCCTTCCTTATCTCTTTTAATTAGATCAATTTTTACGAATTAGATAGTTCTTAACTGGAAATATAGTTTTACATATTAGACAGGTGATTATATATATACATATATTATATTAAGATGTTTTATTAAATATTCACGATATGTTTTAAGACTAAATACTCCAACCAAAATCATATGGTAAAGATAAAATGCAGAGAAATATGTTTGGTTCCCATTGATATTTACCCCCAAATGAACTGCTAATAAATGTCAGATTCTTATAACATTTCTAGGGGGGAATTCTAAAGGATGAACACTTATTTTTATTTAAATAACTTTTTCTTTCCTTTCAATAAATCGCATTATTATCCATTTTTAATTCTATAGAATTCCACAGAATTATGTTTCAAGTCACCTAGCCACAGATATATGGTGACACAATTATTTGCTTTAGACACTCAGGATAGCCAATTTAGTTAATTCCTAAAAATATTCTGCTTCTCATATGTATAAAAAAGCACCTTGAGCTACATGGCCTTTGAGGTCTCTCTTGGTTGTAAAAATCTGTAAAAGCAGAAGATTTGAGAACCTTAAAACCTTGATTACTTACTTATATCCTGACTTCATCCCCTTATTTTGTGGCCTTACACTTATTTTGGGCTATAGAATCTTTTTGTTATAGAAATTTAAAGTCTTTGACTTATTATTCAGTATATGAATCTTAGTCTAAAGAGGATCTAAAATTTTGCTTGTTATTGTTTTTGAATGCCAGAGATCAGTAGTGTCCAAATGTGTCAATCAGAGACATACCTGTGAAATGATTAGGATACCTGGTATATATTGTGGGAAATCAATGTGGGTTCAAATCATATTACATTTGCAGTCATTGTCTTTCTCATTTTCATAAGTGTTTTTAGCAGTCAGAGAAAAATTTTCCTTCTAGTTGAAAAATCTTACATTGATTAAAACAATAACAACAATAACAGCAACAAACTTGAATAACATCTACAAGACCTATCACTGTCTCTTGGGAATGAAGATTGCAAATGTCATAAAACCAACAGGGTTACTAATTAGCTCTTTAGAGATATGTGAAAGCTTCTGATTTTTTTTTAAAAAAGTTTAGGGCCATATGCTGTAGGATATTATAAATTTTATCTTTTCATTTAGAACCTGTCCATGATTCTTCTTAGGGATTGAATTGAGCTTAATTTTGATTGAATAACTCACATTTTTAAAAAAAGAAAATAGAATGACAATAGTCATAAAGTCTATTTGCCTTAATTTTTCAAATTTTAATTAAGAGTGATTACCATTTGGCTTTCACATCACAGTTACTCTCTGTCATACACTACCAATACATTGAATCCTTCTCTCTAACAAAGAAAAACACTTAAGCAAGTCAATCTATTTTTGACTAGTATACCAAATTCCTTATCTGCAAACTCCACCTTTCCTAAGAGGAGAAAATGTGTTTGCCTAATAGTTCTTCAAGACTGGGGTTGTTCATTACAATTCAGAAGCATTTGAATCCTAAATCTTTATAACCATTTTCATTATTATAGCATTTTAAAGATTGTTTTCTAATTTGTTTCTTCCCTCCTCATCACCTAATACAGTTTTTCTGAGTTTCATAGAAGTATATATGTAATGTGTTTTACTGAAGTAATATTTTACTGCATTTGAATAGCATAATTTGTTTTTCCATTCTCCAATCTATGGGCTTATATTTACAATTTTTGTTGCCAGAGAAAATGTTGCTATGAATATAAATATTTTATATATTATATTTCTTTCATTGCCTTTTTTGGAATGGTTATCCACGAGTGGGGTCACTGGATGAAAAGATATGAACAGTTTGGTGATTTTTTTTCCCTAGATGATTCATACTTTTCAATAATTATTGCACTGATTTTACACCTCCACCAATATTATATTAGTGTGTTTGTTTTCCCACAAATTCTCAAATATTGTATTTTAATCACCTTTGCTAGTTTGGTATCTTTTTCATTCTCAAGAAAAAATATGGTGAGTCTATCCTAATTTCCTCCTCTCCTAGCACTGGACTTAATATGCCCTCTGCTTAGTTGATACTTCCCTTCAGTTCCTTTTTAGCACATGAAAAGACATTTTTATCCTTTTCTAAACTTACTCTTAGTGAAATAGATTGGGTTCTGCAAATCATGAAGGCTCTATAGAGGTCTTGGAAGGGAAGGAAGTGATGAGGAGGGTGAGAAGAAGAAGGGCTGACTTGGCTTTTCTTGGTACTTTTCCCCCCCTTCAATCCTCTTGCCATCAAGCTGTCAAATTGATGTTTGTGAGGTAAATAAAATGTGAATTAAGCTTTATTTATTCAAGCAAGCTATTGTTTTCAATATTGGAGAAGGAATAAAGGAAAGGACATGATCATAATGCATCACCATTTTCTAGAAAAGTCCAATCAGTATGATGCATTTACTGCAATGAATAGACCAAAGCAACCCAGAACCTGGCCTATATGACACATATATGTCTCATCTCCTTGAGGAGTGTAAAAACATGGAAACCAAGAAAAACAATTTGGAATAAGGATTTATTTAAAAATCCTTTAAAATTTAAAAATCCTTCCTTTTCTCCTTTCCCTCCTCCCCAGTATTTTACTTATGAGCACCACTTCGCCTCCCCCTTTAGAGCCCCTCCCCCTGTCTTATACCTTTCCCCTACTATTTCTGTTTTCCTTTCTATGAGCCGCCCCCTTCCCTTTTCCTCTTTCCCCTCCCACTTTCCTATAAAGTGAGACAAGTTTCTCTGTGTAACCAAATATGTCTAATATTCTCTCTTTGAGCCAAATCTATTGAGAAGTAAGATTCACACAATGTTCATTCCCCCTCCCTTTTTTCCCTCAATTATAATAGGTTTTCTTTGTATCTTCATGAGATGCAATTTCCCTCATTTCACCTCCATTTCCCCCTTTTTTGTTATAATCCCCTTCCACCTCTAGTTTCTTTTTAATAACAGTAAAATCAAATTATACATGCACTATCTATGTATAGTCATAACAGAGATACACTTCTCAAGAGTTCTTTTCTTATTACTTTTTATGTTTCTCTTGAGTTGTATATTTGGAAGTCAATTTTTTTGTTCAGCTTTGGTCTTTTCCTCAGAGATAAATGGAATTCACCTGTTTCGTTGAATATCCATCTTCTTCCTTGAAAAAAAAAATGCTCGGTTTAGCAGGGTAGTTTATTCTTGATTGCATTCCAAGTTGCTTTGCCTTTAGGAATATCGGATTCCAGGTCTTTGATCCTTTAAGGTAGAAGCTGCTAGATCCTGGGTAATCTTTATTGTGGCTCCTCAGTATTTGAATTTTTTTTTTCTGGCTGCTTACAATATTTTTTCCTCAATCCAATAGTTCTGAAATTTAACTACGACATTCCTTGGAGTTTTAATTTTGGGTCTCTTTCAGGAGGTGTTCAGTGAATTTTTTCCATGATTATTTTACCTTCTGATTTTATGATATCAAGTCAGTTTTCTTTGATGATTTCCTCTTTTATTTTTTTTTCTTTTTAAAATTTTATTAATTTTATTTATTTTTTATGTGTAGGCTCTTTAAAAAATCCTTTAAAATAAAAAAATAAGAGGATTGTAATATTTTGGTTCATGATTAGCATATCATATGAGGAAGTAGAAATAGCACCAAAGAAGAGATGAAAATACTTCAATGGGTACAGGACTCTTTTGTATACCCCATGCATGATTCCAGACTGCAAAAGAAGGAGAGACTTGGTCTTAGTTTCAGAGAAGAAAAGAGTGAATGTGGTTACTCAAAGACCAGAGTATAGGACATAAAGCAAATTAGGGCAACATGGAGTGATTTATTTGTCACACCTATGGATAAGGGAAGAATTTATGACCCAAAAGAAAGTTTGGAGAGTGTTACAGGATGTAAAATGGAAAATTTTTATTATGTTAAATGTAAAAGGTATTACACAAAGAAAATTAATGCAGTCAAGTTTAGAAGAAAAGCGAAAAACAATTTTTTTCACAATAAATTTCTTTGATAAAGACCTTGTTTCTTAAAAATATAAAGGACTGAATCAAAATTTTAAGAAGAATCATTCCTTTATTAATAAGAGGTTAAAGAATAGAGAGTGTTATGGGATGTAAAATGGAAAATTTTTGTTATATTAAATTTAAAAGGTTTTACACAAAGAAAATTAATGCAGTCAAGATTAGAAGGAAAGCAAAAAACTGAAATTTTTCACAATAAGTTTCTTTGATAAAAGAAACAAGGCCTTGTTTCTTAGAAATATAAAGGACTGAGTCAAATTTTTAAGAATAAAAATCATTCCTCCATTAATAAGAGGTCAAAGAATATTAACAATTTTCAGAAGAAATCAAATCTATAGTCACATATTAAAAAAAACCCTCTAAATCACTATAAAGAAAAGTGCAAATTAAAATAATTCTGAGGTATTGCTTCCCACATATTAGATTAGTAAACATGACAGATATGGGAAATGACAATTGTTGGAGGGGATGGGAGAAAATTAGGACACTAATGTACTGTTGGTGAAGTTGTGAAGTAATCCAACCATTTTGGAGAGCATTTTGGAACTATTCCCAAAGATCTGTACCTGTATGAATATCCTTTCACACAGAAATAACACCAAATTTGTAGCTCAAAGAGATCAAAGAAAAAGGTACAGGATTTATATGTACAAAATTATTTATAGTAGCTTTTTGTGGTGTCAAAGAAGTATAGATTAAGGGCATGTCCATTAACAGGAGATTGGCTAAAAAAAAAAAAAATTGTAGTACATGATTGTTAGAGTGCTGTTTTGCTATAACAAACAATGAGTATGATGCTTTCACAAAAACCTAGAAAGACTTACATGAACTAAAGAAAAAGGAAGTAAGCAGTATCCAGTATCTTTGTACATGGTAGTAGCAATATTATATGACGATCAATTGTGAAGGACTTAGCTATTTTCAGCAAACCTTGGTCCAGTATAATTTCAAAAAACTTATGATGAACAATGCTTTACACTTCCAGAGAAAGAACCAGTGGAGTCTGAATATCAAAGTGTACTTTGGAAAAAAAATAAAAACCTTATTATTCTTATTTTAAAAATTTTTACTTATGCTTTCTTTCATAACATGATTAATATGGAAATGTTTTTCAAGACTTCACATGTATTACTTGCATCAAATTATTTGCCTTCTCTATGAAGGAGAGAGAGAATTTAGAATTCAAAATTAAAAAAAACTCAGAAATGGTAAAATTTATTTTTTCATGTCATTGTAAAAAAGTAAATATGAGAATTATATACCAATACAATGAAATACTAAAGGTAGACAACTCAAATTGGCATCCTGTTAGTTAATGAAGCACTTGGAGGTCATTTAACCTACAAAAGTGGTCAAG
This sequence comes from Sarcophilus harrisii, assembly GCF_902635505.1. Taxonomy (NCBI): domain Eukaryota; kingdom Metazoa; phylum Chordata; class Mammalia; order Dasyuromorphia; family Dasyuridae; genus Sarcophilus; species Sarcophilus harrisii. Next base: position 204,695,768 of record NC_045426.1, read on the forward strand.
GGTACTCCAACACTTACTCTCATTGAAAGGGCCCAAAGGGCCTTTTGTTGAAGAAGAAGCTACCTCAGTATAATCAAATTTGGTGATGCTCTGGCCAAGAATTGAAGATGGTTTCATTGCCTTTTGGGGAAAAAATTAAACTTCTCGTGTTTCAGAGGAAGATGTGGAAAGGGAAAGAAAACCCTGGAAGATATTGGTTCTGTCATTTGAAGTCATCTTTAATGAAAATATAAGAAAGAAAAAAGGCAAATTTTTGCAAACAATTCTCTATAACTGACACGTCTTCACATTCAAACAACTGACTAGTAGATGCAGAGAATAAAATATCCCATTGTACGTATTTATCATTGTTGATTATAGAGGAAAAAATTCAACTCAGAGAAAAATCTTGCTTTAAATATTTCACAACCTATAGTCTGCAGACCTAGTCAATGGATTTTTCCCATTCAGGAAAAAAAAAATATATTTTTGCTGACCTCTAACTGAAATTCAGTGTTTCCTTTTATTGTGAATATAGGCAACATTTTTCTGATAAGGGGTTCATAGACTTCACATATTGCCAGAGGAGTCCATGACACAAAAATGTTAAGAACTCTTGCCTTAAACACTCATCTTCTACAATGGCTTCTAAAAATTTGGTTAGATCATAGATTCCCTGATAGAAGGAACCACAGAAATAGCTATTTTTAGCTATCTTTTATGAGAAAGGTTAAAAAAAAATAAGGAAAATGTATGCTTTTCAAAATATTTCTCTCTCATAAAAGATGCCTGTGCAGAATATAGATTGAATAGGAATTCTTTATAGATAACGAAATCCAGTAGATGCATATTTTTGCATATATTTTAAACTGAGTATTACTAGAGTACACCAGAATATACATGGTGTGATTCTCAACCACTACAAACAACAACAAAAATACAAAGACAAGTGAATGTACAGTGCAATTGTTAAAATATTGTGTGGTAAATGTTTGTAGTAACCCTTTTTATAGTGACAAGGAAACTGAATGGATGACCATTAATTGGGAAATGACTGAATAAGTTATGGTTTAATAATGAACAATACTATTATTCTGTAAGAAATGATCAGCAAGATAATTTCAGAAAGGCTTGAAGAGACTTGCAAGAATTGATGCTAAAGGAAGTGAATAGCACCAAACAAACATTGTACACAACAACAAGATTATGTGATGATCAACTGTGATGGACTTGGCCCTTTTCAACAATAAGATGATTCATCTTTTTTGTTGTTGTTTGCTTGCTTTAAAAAAAAATTCCTTTTTTTGATCTGGAATATAAATGTGGAATAAAATGTGTGGAAATATGTTTAGAAGAATTGCACATCTGATCTATATTGGATTACTTGCCGACCAAGGGAAGGGGTGGGAGGAAGGGAGAGAGAAAAATTTGGAAGATAAAGTTATACAAAACTATTATTTTACATTTTGAAAATTAAAAGTTATTATTAAAATTGTAAAAGAAAAGGGAAAAAAAAAAGGAATTGCATGGTGTAGTCAGTGATTCCAAGTTAGTACCTGAAGTAGATAGCCATGACACAATATGAATACAATTCAGTGGTGGATGCCATACTTTACAAAGAACATAATGTAATAACCAAGGAAAGCAAGGAGGCTAAGGAAAGGCTATGAGTCCCTTTTATGTTATAGGTTAAAGGAACTGGGAATACTTAGCTTAGAGAAAAGAAGACTAAGTGGGGCAGGGAGCAGGGCATAATAGCTGCCTTATATTTGGAGTTCTGTCATTAGGGAAAGTACTTAGATTTATTCTATTTGGCCCTAGGAGTGATATTAAAGAAAAGAAAAGACTTCAAAATAGATATTTTTGACTAAATGTCAGGAAACTCTTTCTAATAGTTATTCAAAAGTACAATAAACTGTCTATAGACTAGTAGTTTCTCCTTCCTTTGAGTCTTCAAATAGACAGTTGAAGGATCATTTGTCAGATATGCCATTATATGAATTCCTTTGGTTTATTGGTTGCACTAAATCAGTGGTTTTGAATGTTTTTTTGTTCTGACCAACAGAATAACAAGAACAACAAAATCCATTGTGTAATACCAGGGTAATTTAATATTGAGAATATCCTTTAGATTTAATCAATATGCTTATAATACCTCAATGATAACTTTTACTCCTCCAAGCACAAAATTAAAATTTGAATTATGTAATTACATTATATGCTATATCTGAGTATAAAAATTCAAAATATAATTACATATGATATAAATAAAGATAATTATAAATAATGTGGGAAATTCTGTAAGAATTATAAGAACTAAATCAACAAAATTTCATGAATGTATTATTTATAATACTTCATATTGAATTTCTTTTTTATAATTTTAATGTAAATAATATTAATGAAATGTTACAACTTGGAATATGTTTAACATAATATAGTGATCACATATAAACTTAATATTGATCTTGGACTTTTTGTTTTGGCAAAAAATTTTAATGTTTGCTCTAACATCAAGGAAAGACCATTTTAAATGTGGTTTCATAGCAAGTTTATTTTTGTATTTTTATTTAAAACTAAAATTAAGTGAAAATGCCCATATACACATATATGTGATGGAAAATGATAGCAGAATTTACAAATTCTCTTACTGAATGATGGAAATTCATTAAAAAATGTAATCAATGAAAGTAAATAGCTAGTTATTATATAAAATATTTCCTTTCTACTGATTGAGATTTATTTTGTATCATATTGCTCTATTAAACGATAACTATACTTAAAGTTCAATTGCATGTATTGCTTAACAATATTCATTTATAAATTAATCTTTACAATGGAAAAATATCTTCAGACATGATTTTTTTTTTCTACCATGGTAACACTGGCTTTTAGAGCAACTCTGCTAAGTGGTTGACCAGTGTTGCCAGCCCATTCATTTGAAAATGTGCCAGATGGAAGAATAGTAATATAAGTGATGGGTAAGTTTAAATTGGAAAGTAGTCTTAATGCTGTAATGAGAAGCAATATAAGCTTTGTTTCTGAAGAACATTTGTTATGGTCTGAAACGGTTTCATGATAGCTTATAATGCACATGCCTAGCAATCATGGTTTTCAAATAGATTGGCATCTGTACTGTAAGAACACAAACATTCATAGTATCTTGCTCACATAATTACATAGTTGATGAGATACAATTACAGAGTAACAAAAGGGGAATGAGGAAAATACTCAAATTCAGGGTAGGGAATGAGGCTATATGCATGCCTTTAAGCTTCCATTGGGAATCCATTTGCACTTGCATGACAATCCTTTGAAGCATTTTGGAAACAATTTGATGACAGGTAAGGAGGGGCAAGCAAATGTTGTGTTTGGTCAGAAGTGGCAAAAATTTGAAGTAATCACTTCATAAACATCAAACTCTTTGTGCACCTGATAATGAAAGTTTGGAACTGTGAAAAAGAGATAATAATTACTTAAATGTAAACAAATATTGTTACAGAGAAAGACATTCTGTCTTTTTAGGATAATTGGGCTTACTTCTTAAGGTGATGTTAAACAATTTTAGTGCAAACATTTCAGACCATAATTATGAATACTCAAGGGGTTTGCAAATAACTAGATATGCGAAAACTGGATTAGGTGATTCCTTGCAACTGTCAAATTTTGCTAATCTTAGAAGTTCTAGAAAAATAATTCTAATGGATTGGATGGATTCTTTTATTAGGATTTACTAAGATAATCTAATCCAATATAAAATAAATCTATATTTATACAATACGCATTTACATATACACAGATGTATATATGTATATGCATGCATACATATATATACATGTGTGTACACATGTATAATACACACATCTATATATAAACATAACACATAAATACACATATATATTTCTTAAGTCTTGATATGATAGGATACAGATCCTAGGACAGGTACTTTTGGCAAATATTCTCCATATACTTTAAGTAAAAGTTTTTTTCATGAATTCTGATTTGTTAGTATATTATTGAAACTATTTTAAAGAGTGGGAAATTGTGTTGGAAAACATAGTGATAATTATGTTTTGGTCCAGAGATTGCTCTTAATTATAATGAACATATTGGCCTATTAAAACATTTCCCAGTGATTTCTAAGATTTTGGCTATTATATTTAGCTGGGGAAGAGTGAGGAAATGCAATAAGTTGGACAACTATAGTCAACTAATTGGAATTACAAAACTCAAGACATTTTGACATTTTATCTTCATAATGCCCTAAATTACTTTAGTATGGTGGTTTTAGCATAGTCTCACCAATAAAACAAATATTTATTTAGGACATTAGGCATGAAGAGCAATGCTAGGTATGGAGAAAATAGGAAGTTTAATTATGATGCAATATTTTGTGATTTAATAGAGCATAGTTTAGTAGGGGAACAAGACACTATAATACATGATAAATACATTATATAAGCACAAAATCAAATGATATGTAATGAGACAGAAGGTCATTATAGACAGAAACAACATGGAAAACTCTGTAGAGAAGACAGTATTTGGACTTTAAAAAAAATGAGTAGGATATGAATACTCAAATATAATAGGGAAGGACATTCAGGTATTGACGAACATCAGTATAAGAAAGGCATTATTGAGGTAAGAAAGTAGTCTAGTTACCTGTGGAATATAGTGTACAGACACAAGTAGTAAAGATTGTTTGGTGTCAGATTGTAGTGGCCATTTAATATCAGGCAAAAATGTGCATTTTATTCTGGAATAGTACAAAGTATGACAACTGTGAAGTGTAGTTTATACACGATGCCAATAGAGAGCCTCTAATAGTTTGGGAACAGTGTAGAAGTATGTGTGTGTGTGTGTGTGTGTGTGTGTGTGTGTGTGTTTAATAGCTTTTTATTTACAAATTATATGCATGGGTAATTTTATAGCATTGACAATTGCCAAACCTTTTGTTCCAATTTTTCCCCTCTTTCCCCCCACCCCCCTCCCCTAGATGGCAAGATGACCAGTAGATGTTAAATATATTAAAGTATAAATTAAATACAAAATAAGTATACATGACCAAACCATTATTTTGCTGTACAAAAAAAATCAGACTCTGAAATATTGTTCATTTAGCCTGTGTAGGAAATCCAAAATGCAGGCAGGCAAAAATATAGGGACTGGGAATTCAGTGTAATGGTTCTTTGGTCTGTGGAATTTTTTTCCATTTCACTAATTTTTTTTTTTAGTGAATTATTTTCTTTTTCCAATTCACAGATCCTACTTTCTTGCGTGTTCTTTGTCTTTTCCAATTCACGGATCCTACTTTCTTGTGAGTTCTTTGTCTTTTCCAATTCACAAATCCTACTTTCTAGTGAATTCTTTATTTTTTCCAATTCACAATTCTTACTTTCCTGAGATTTTTTTACTTTTTCCAATTCGTATTTCAGGAAGTTGTTGCTCTCTTGTAAGGCTTCTCTTTCCTTTCCCCATTTATCTTCTAACTCTCTTTTGAGACTTTTAATGGTCTCTTCTATGAGAGCATTATGTAAAGGAGGACAGTCTGATGCATTTTTGCTGTTTGAGGTCTCTTCAGGTTTGCTGACCTGCTCTTTTTCTGCATAGAAGCTGTCGATTGTTCTTTTCATCTTTTTATTCATGTTTGAAAGCCTTTAGGGTAGGTCTCCTAGGCAAGGGGGTTACCAGCTTCCTCTGCAGAGCAGGGAAAGATGTAAACCGATTTCCGGCTCTGAGGTATGGGAGTGCTCTGGGTGAGAGTTTTCCCTTCCCCCAACAGGAAGTGGATTCAGCACTGGCTGAGCTATTAAACTGCTTAGTAGGGCTGAGTGGATTATCGATTGCCCTCGGCTAGAGACTAAGTGGTGAAAGTGTCACCGCCCCAGGCCGGAGCCTCTTTTGGGACTGTGAGTATTAGCAGCTGACTGCAGAATGCAGACCGCCACAAACTCTGCCTAGCGTCTCTGCCTGATGCAAATCGGCCCTGGAAAAGCTCTATGGCCCCAAGCCGAGCTCCCCACTGCGCAGATTGGAGGCTAACCCGGGCTGCGTCTTCCTGCCGTGCAGGATCACAACTGCCCCAAGGAGAAGCCCCGTACTGCGGGTTGGGGCTGCGCGCTTGTGCTGAGATCTGTGCCTTCACCCTCGGTTTGAGACTCTCCTCGAACCCACTTCTCTCCCCGCTCTGCGCCGATCTCCCCTGGCCCGGAACCAACCTTTTGGTGAGACTGCAGATTTTCTTCGGCCGGTGAGTTGTTCTACTTCTTATCTTTACGAATTGTAGCAGTCAAGACTATTTTTGAGGCTCGATATAATATTGATAAAGAGGGTAAGAGAAGAGCTTAGAAAGTCGCGTGTGACTTCTCCGCCATCTTGGCTCCGCCCCTCCAGTGTAATGGTTCTTAGTCCTCACCCAGAGTTCTTTCACTGGGCATAGCTGGTTCAGTTCATTACTGCTCCATTGGAAGTGATTTGGTTCATCTCATTGCTGAAGAGGGCCAGGTCCATCAGAATTGATCATCATATAGTATTGTTGTTGAAGTGTATAATGATCTCTTGGCTCTGCTTATTTCACTCAGCATACGTTCATGTAAGTCTCTCCAGGCCTTTCTGAAATCATCCTATTGGTCATTTCTTACTGAACAATAATATTCCATAATATTCATATACCACAATTTATTCAGCCATTCTCCAATCGATGGGCATTTACTCAGTTTCCAGTTAGAAGTGTGTTTTAAGAAAGGCAAAGATTTTCCCCACACACATACTTTGTTCAGAGCACTATGCTAGGTGTGGAGGAAATATGAGGTTTGGGTAACCTGTAGCTCCTATTCTCCTTAATCAAATATTGTAAGATAATCAGATTTATACAAAGGTTACTATAAAACAAACTGGGACAGGTAGAAAAATGTTTTGTCTTCCTTCATTCAGTCCCTAAGTAAACATTTATAAAGGCAAAAGGAGAAAGGAGGAAAAGATAGTGCGGAGGTGATGGCTATGATGAGAACTGGATAATCAAAGTATTGGAGGTCACAATGGAGACAAAGAATAGGGATTTTAAGGGAAGGAAGAAGAGATGGTGAGTCAATAAATTATGATTAGATTTGGAGATTTTGGAATTCTTGAACATGGAGATATATTTGGGTGATGGCAAGATGAAGAATATGACAAACTTTGTGGCTCAAGTAGGAATGGAAAAATAGATTGTTAGAAGTGCATGAGGAGATGATAGTATGTATATTGACGTCCAAATATGAAGGCAGAAATTGCAGAAGTAAGTAAAATTGTAGGCCTGCTGAGTTCCTGGAGGAAGAAAAGAAAGTGATCTGGAGGACTGTAAATTATTGCTACCACTAGATGGTAGTTATGGATTGGATGAACCTCAGGAAGGAATGCTTATTTATTAAAATAGAAGAGCCTATAATGGCCATGTGGAACAAAGAATATTCCAACTTCTTAGCCTAAACCAGTGAACAATGTAAAATAATCAAATACTGAAAAGGGTGGCTATGAAGGTGCTTCATCAGAGGGGATCAAGGTTTCAGAAATCACTAGGAGACAGTAAGACTCAGAGAGGAAAAGTTTTAGGATGAAATAAAGTTTGTTGCCTATGGAATAGGTATTCCAGTATGCATTCTAGAAGAGGTCTGGTTTGTATTTATATGTAACTATGGAGTAGGAGAGTTTAAAAGGATGAGAATAAAGAATTGCTGGGTGATGAGAGATGGAGGAATGATATTAGAAAGATGATATACCTGGGTTCAGAATTACGGGTCTAACCAGCTATGAGAATATTTATTGCTCAAGACACTACTTGGAGGAGATTGTAGCTTGAGCTGGAGACAAGTGAAATAGGTAGTGTAAGAGAGATCATCAGACTGGAGGACCTGTTTCACCATTCCTCTTCTATCTGAAAGCTAGATTACACAGGAAATTTTGCAGGAAAAGATGGAAGCTCTCTCCCCATTTACACTTCCTATTCATTTTTTCTCAAGGTATATAACATATACCTTGTATATATGTATACTTGATATAACAAGAGATAGCAACTCTGATTGTCAAAGGAAACATTTTTTTCTCTCTCTCACCTTAATCATGTACATTTCTATGATCTTGGATATTCTAGTTATGCATTGCTGACTAACTGCTGGGTGGAATAAACTAGGAAAAATATAGATCCTAGGGCAGGTACCTTTGGCAATCTAAAATCTCAGCCATAAGGCAATATCATTTATATTTTGGCAGAAGAAGCCTAGGTTTGTATGAAGTGTTTAAATGTCTCCACCATATCTCAACATGGCATCTTTTGAAAATGTATGCTACAGTTTCCCAGTTGATAAATGGTCAAAGGATATGAAAAGACAACTTCCAAATGATGAAATTAAAGCCATTTATCATTATATGAAAAAATCCACTAAATCACTATTGATTAAAGTAATGCAAATTAAACCAACTCTTGAAATGCTACCTCACACCTCTTAGATTGGCTAAAATGATAGGAAAAGATAATGAAAAATATTGGAGGGGATGTGGGAAAACTGGGATGCATTGTTGGTGGAGTTGTGAAATGATTCAACCATTCTGGAGAGCAATTTGAACTATGCCTAAAGGGCTATAAAAGTGTGCATGCCCTTTGCCCTAGCAGTGACATTATTGGGTCTGAATCCCAAGCAAATTATAAAAGAGGAAAAAGACCCACAAGTGCAAAATGATAGCAGCTCTTTTTGTGGTAGCAAAGAATTGGAAAAGGAGTAGATGGCATCAATTGGGTAATAGCTGAACAAGTTGTGGTACATGAAGGTAATGGAATATTATTGTTCTTTAATAATGATGAATAAGCTGATTATAGAAAGGCCTGGAAAGATTTATATGAACTGATGCTGAGCGAACAAAGCAGAACCAGGAATACATAGTACACAATAACTGTAAGAATGTGCAATGATCAACTATGAAAGGCTTGGTTTTTCTTGGTAGTTCAGTGATCCAAAGCAATCCCTATAGAATCTGGGCAGAAAATGTCATTTGCATCCACAAAAAGAACTTAGGAGAAAGAATGTAAATCAACATAGGTTATGTTCAGTTCTTTTTTCTGTTTTTGAAAAATCTCTCCTATGATTTTTCCCTTTTGCTCTGATTTTTCTCTCCCAACATGATTCATAAAACAGTGTGTATTAAAAATAAATAAACTTACTACAATAAAAAGAAAATGTATGCTACATGCTTTATACAAAGTCACCTATGTGAGAGATCAATAATTATTTCATGAATTATTTCATGAATTTGCTTCAATGCAATTAAATTCTGAATGACTTATATTTTATGAAGTAGATGAGTGTTGTTTCTGTTGATTCTGTATTGTAGTCATTAATCAAAAAGTAAACTCTGTTTTCCTCTTTTGAAAACATAAAATTACAACTTGGTCCATTTAAATATCCTAGTCATTTTCATCATCATAAGGTCTCATGTGTTTAATTATCATCTCTAAGAAAGTGCCTATCTGATCTATATATCCAGTCCATGTCTTTCTGCTGATATCTAGTCCTATACCCCTAATTGTCTATGGGATGTTTCCAATTTAATATCCTGTCATATTCCCAGGATCAAAATGTACAATAGGAAAACTGAATACTTTTCCCTCTAAATTCAGACTCCATCCTAACTTCTCTATTTTCCCCCCTAGCATGCCAAAACTTTTCCCGTCATAGGGGTTCAAAACATTGTATTTTAACCTTTTTCATGTCCCCAATCAAAAGAGTGATAAATTTTGTATGTCCATATAATGTCCATACTCTTCACTTCACATATATTACTGTAGTTATGATACTCATCTTCTCTCTCTTGGACTACTGATATAACTTTCTACTTGATCTGGTCTCCAATCTCTTTCCTTGTCATTCCATCTTTTGCTCAATTGCCAAATTAGTATTTCTAAATCACTAATCAGACAAAAACTCTCCTGCTCAAGAAGTCACAGTGATCTATTATTCATTCTAAGATAAAATATAAACTCCTCTTCATATTCTGACATAGATTTATCTTTGCAGGCTTATTGTACTTTGGTTTACATCTATTCTGACATTCCAAATCCCAAATCCTTTGTATGGAATGTAATCCCTCTTAAACTCCCTTTTTTAGAATCCCTAGCTTACTTTAAGGATTAGCTCTGGTGATACCTCTTATAAGAGGCTATTCTAATCTGTCTAGTTATTAGCTATTCCCATTCCCTATGTATACATTCCCCTCATTTCAATAGGATATAAACATTTTGAAGAAGTGGGACTATTTTATCTTTCTATATCCCTACCATCTGGTTCATAGTTAGTACTTAAAAAATGCTTGGATTAATAAATAATTATTTGAAATCATACAAATGTTAAACAAAAGATGCATTTTTCCTGTCTTAAATAGAAAATTGATCTCTTTCAATTTTAAAGAAAAACTCAAATATTTAGAACAATTATTTTACTGTAATTAAATGACAGGTTTTAAAAGTAGAAATTCTTTGAAGTTTTGCTTGTGCTATGGAGAAAGTTACTCAACAATTTTAATGAAATGTTCATAACAAGAGTAATGTTAAAGATCTGTTCTCCTGTGACAGAGGTGAAGATAGGTCTCCATCTTGGATTTTGAGATGATGAGTAGTCAAACCTATTACTGATTCTGTTTGGTGTGAAATCAGTGATTACCATAAATCTGCACATCCTGTCTGTTGAATTATACTAGCTCATTGCTTTTCATCTGTCCGTGTTATAAAGCAGGAACATGGAATTTGTTCTACTATTACATAATTTTTTAGACATTTTGGAGCAATTGAACCAAAAGAGTGTTTAAGATGGGATCTGCCTTAGGCTTTGTTTTTCTGGGTTTAATCCTTTTCAAAATCTAGAAGATTTTGGGGACTTGCTCATTTTTTACTAATTTGTCATTGACTCTGTTTGAAGTCAATCTGAAATTTAAACCATGTATCTTTACATGAACATATAGTTTTTTAATATTTTAAAACATATTTACATGTCTATGCACATATATATGTATATTTATAAGTATATAACTAGCTGAAATGAATTCTGGGAGGAGGTGAAAACTGCTTAAAAGCATTATTGTTTCTTAAAATCTATTATAAAATGGAGATGCAAGAAAAGGGAAAACGCCCTGAAGGGGTTATGAAGCCAGTTAAGCTTCATACATGTGTTTGCTGACAGTTGGGAGAATGAACATTTCTCATCCCCATCTGACTGCATTATAAAGCTCTTGAAAAGGATTGACGGCTCAGGTTTCATGCTTTTTCCAATGGAATGCCTCTACTTTTCTCATTTTAAATGTGTAACATATTCTATTCAGCACTAAGTGAACATCCTGTTTGAAGGACTTCTAAACCTCTATTGCTTTGAAGAATGCCACATGTCTATAGTACACACATACAGAGTCCAGCTGCTAAGAAGGAAAATCTCAAATCAATCTCTGACAAAGCATCTTGTCTTAGTACTTTGCAAAAGCTATGGAAGTATCATAAAGAGAAAAGGATGCTAACTTTAGAAGACACCCTGTTGTGATTCTTTAGTTTTTGGCTGGGACTTCAAGGCTGTTTGCTGTTAAGGAGTTTCTGCAAGTTACTCTTTGAGTCAAGAAGATAAATAATTTCCTCAAGTGTGTTCTCAACTTGTGACTTCCTTTGAGAGGATTAAAAAAAATTTTTTTGAGGAGATGGAATTATAAATATACTGCAATTAAGTTTATCTAAATATAGTATAATTAGGTAGCCATAAATTCTATAGAAAGCTTTTTGAAATCCTATTTTAGATATCTTCACACTGTTTCTAAAAAAAGAAAAATAATAATCCAAGACATTTATTAGAAAATTCATTTCCAGAAACATAATCTCTTTCTCTCTTCTTCCTTCCCTCCTCTCCCTCTCTCTGCTTTTGCTTCTCATTCTCTTTGTCTCTGTCTGTCTCTCCCCTTCTTTCTCTGTCTCTTTGTCTCTCTTCTTTCTTTTTCTGTTTGTCTCTGTCTCTGTCTGCCTCTCTCACAGACAGACACACACACACATATAAATATAAGCACACAAATACACAAACATTATGCTAATTGCTATGGACAAGGCATCAAACATACCTAGGCACACTGCCCTTGTGGAGTGCTCATTCTATAGTAAGATACTTTTTAATGAATTGAGGGTATTAGATCAGATAATAGTCTTGTGTCTGACTATGAGAATTTGGCATGGTTCAGTTTTAAATGTCATTAATTATTTTTTTCAACTGAATTTTGGCAATTGAAAACATGAAAAATATTAAAAGAACTCACTGGGGAGTCTGTAAGCAATCTGTGAATATCCAAGAGTCTATATTCTTTTGCTTACTGGACTAATTGTTCTTTTTCTTATAACTTGGATCTGATGCTAATCCCTAACAGAATATCCTCTTATGAATTTTATTGTTTTTTCACTTATCATAAGAGCTTTTCATGTGTGACTTAATTTTCTCTCCAAATTTGTGCATTAATAACTTAAAAAAATTTAAATTATAATAATTTCCCTATATAATGTGACAGCTGTGTTCATACCACATTCCATGTTTTTGACATGTTACCTGTGGGTTTAGTATTGATAAATAAATTTATTCTAATTTCATATGATCCCAGGTATCAAATTGGAAAAATCCTTAGAGGTCAATGAATCCAACTCCTTCATTGTACAGTTATGGAAACTCACCATAACTTTTAGTTACTCTCTTTTAGTTTCCATAGCTCCCGTAAGTGAGATCCCCCACTAGTATTGTTCTGCTGTCTATTTCTTTTTCTAACTCACTTAACTTCTCTTCTAAGAAGATGTACCATTTGGTGCCTATATGTTTAGTATTGATATTATTTCATTATCTATGGTACCCTTTAGCAAGATGTAGTTTTCTTCCTTATTTCTTTTAATTTGATATTTCATTAAGTGATTTCCTTGGATTCAAACAACTGGTAAACAATTGAGGAAGAATTTAAAATCCAGTTTTCTTGACTACAATTCCAATATGTAATCTATTTTAACCAATATAAACTGGTTTTTATGTCTACTGATTTTGTAGTAAAATTTCAAATCTAATCCTTTATTTTTGCTAAGTTCCTTTTCATCTGATTTTTAAAATTTTTTCCTTGAGATTTTTTTTACTATACATGAATTTATTATTCTTTATCTAGCCCTACAAAACAGTTTTTAGACAATTTAATTAATATAGAAAATCACCATTATTATACAGGAATAATATATGATTATACAATGTTCTCTTGGTTCTACTCACTTCACTTATTATCAATTCATGGAAGTCTTTCCAGACTTTTCTGAAATCAGTTTGCTCATCATTTCATATGGAACAATATTCCATTATGTTCTTTACCATAATTTATTCAGCCACTGCTGACAGTTTCTAGTTTCTTGTCACTACAAAAAGGGTTGCTACAAACATTTTTGCACATGTAGAAAATTCTATTCACTTCCTTAACTTCTTTCTTGATTATTTTGTTGTTAGATTTATCTAATTCTGATAGGAGATTGAGATCCCCCACTAGTATTGTTCTGCTGTCTATTTCTTTTTGTAACTCACTTAACTTCTCTTCTAGGAAGATGTACCATTTGGTGCCTATATGTTTAGTATTGATATTATTTCATTATCTATGATACCCTTTAGCAAGATGTAGTTTTCTTCCTTATTTCTTTTAATTTGATATATTTTTGATTTTGCTTCATATAAGATCAGGATTGTTCCCTCTGCTTTGTTTTACTTCACCTGAAGCATAATACATTCTGCTCCAGCTTTTTTTTTTTTTACATGACCAAATCGTTATTTTGCTGTACAAAAAGAATCAGATTCTGAAATATTGTACAATTAACTTGTGAAGGAAATCAAACATGCAGGTGGGCATAAATATAGGGACTGGGAATTCAATGTAATGGTTTTTAGTCATCACCCAGAGTTCTTTCTCTGGGCATAGCTGGTTCAGTTCATTACTGCTCCATTGGAAATGATTTGGTTGATCTCGTTGCTGAGGATGGCCAGGTCCATCAGAACTGGTCATCATATAGTATTGTTGTTAAAGTATATAATGATCTCCTGGTCCTGCTCATTTCACTCAGCATCAGTTCGTGTAAGTCTCTCCAGGCCTTTCTGAAATCATCCTGTTGGTCATTTCTTACAGAACAATAATATTCCATAATATTCATATACCACAATTTATTCAGCCATTCTCCAACTGATGGGCATCCACTCAGTTTCCAGTTTCTAGCCACTACAAAGAGGGCTGCCACAAACATTCGTGCACATACAGGTCCCTTTCCCTTCTTTATAATCTCTTTTGGGATATAAGCCCAGTAGTAACACTGCTGGATCAAAGGGTATGCACAGTTTGATAACTTTTTGAGCATAGTTCCAAACTACTCTCCAGAATGGTTGGATTCGTTCACAACTCCACCAACAATGCATCAATGTTCCAGTTTTCCCACATCCCCTCCAACAATCATCATTATTTTTTCCTGTCATCTTAGCCAATCTGACAGGTATATAGTGGTATCTTAGAGTTGTCTTAATTTGCATTTCTCTGATTAATAATGACTTGGAGCATCTTTTCATATGACTAGAAATAGTTTCAATTTCTCCATCTGAGTCTACTCCAGCTTTTTAACCTTCACTCTGTATGTATCACTCTGCTTCAAATATGTTTTTTTGTAAGCAACATATTGTAGGATTCTAGATTTTAATCCATTCTACTATTCCCTTTTGTTTTATAGAAAAGTTTATCCTACTTACACTCACAGATAAAATTACTAACTCTGTATTTTCAGCCATCTTATTTTCTCCAAGTTAAACTTTTCTCTTTCTTTTCCCACTTTCCTTCTTCCCCAGCATTTTGCTTCTGACCACCTTTTCCCTCAATCTGCCTTATTTTTTTTTCATCCTCTACTCCCTTTCTTATACCTTTTTCCTTCTACTTTTGCTCTCCTTTCTATTATCCTCCCTCTTTCCTTTCCCCGTTACTTCCCAATAGGATGAGGCAAGTTCCCATACCAAACTAGGTATGTGTGATGATCTCTCTTTTAGGCAAATCCAATGAGATTAAGGTTCAAACAATTCTTTTCCTCTTCCCTTTTTTCCTCAAATATAATAAGTCTTTTGTGTTTCTTCCTGTGATGTAATTTACTCCATTTTAATTCTCCTTTCATATTTGTTAGGACATTTTCCCTACCAAATTAATTAATAACCAGTAGAAAATCAACATATAAAGCAAATCTTCAAAATCATGTCTTTTTATTGTTATCATAAAATCCAACAGGAAAAGAAAGAAAAAATGATAAATTTCATTCAAGACAAGTACAAGATATATTAAATTTCTGGGATCTAAATATGAAGAAATATAAACAACTACATTATAAAAATTTTAAATATATATTTTATAAATATATCTAAATAAGTGGAAAAGAATTAATTGCCCATGGTTGGACTCTATTAGTATAGAAGAGGGAATATATTGTCTAAATAAATTTAAATATATAGTGTCATACCAATCACTACTAAAGCACTACATAAAGCAATAACAAAAATATTTTCTATAAGAACAAAAGATAAAGGCTGTAAAGGAAAAATGAAATAAAATAATGTGGTAAGGAAAATAATGTGTTAAATTTAAGGCGAAAGATAATACTAATATCAGATCTCAACCTATATAACTAACATGATTTAATACTAGTAGTAAAATAGAATAAGGATTGATGAAATGCATTTTGTAAACAAGACAAAACACTGGGCAGAACACTTAATCTGTTAGTGCTCTAAGAAACTCATTAAGATTATAAATTGTAGATAAGGTACTGACCTATCTTGGTAGTAGGAGCTTCCTCATTTTGGAATTCCCTGTAACAGTGCTTCATAAATCCATTTTGTGACTTAGTTCTGAAATGGAGATACACCTATTCTAAGCTAGTAAATGATTGACCATATTAAAAAAAAATAAAGTTAGGAAAACTTTATTTTTTTATACATACTTTAGCATCTACTATGTCAGGTACTATGCAAAAGGCTTTATACATGTTATTTCCTTTAATCCTCACAGGCATAGAGGTAGAAAGAGATTATGTGACTGGTTCAGGATCATATATATAGTATGTGAGGCTAAATTTGAACTCAGGTCTTTCTGACCAGACCCATTTCTTTATTCACTGTCTCATTTAATCTCATTTAATCTGTCCATAGTGATTGATAAAAATCTAAGCCTGCTGACTTGGATAAGGATTTCCTATTTGACAAAAACTGATGAGGAAATGAGAAACCAGACAAACAAAAATGAAGTTTAGACAAACAAACTCATGCACAAAATAAAGTTTGAATGGCTCTACGATCTAAATAAAAAAGTTCCTTTGGCCAGTAAAAGCATTTATCAAATACAGGGAGAAGAGAGTCATATATATATATATATATATAATATTCAGAGCAGCACCTTTTCTTATATCAAAAAAAAAAAAAAAACTGGAAAAAAGTAGGTGCCCATCAAGTGGGGATTAGATAAAGAAAAATGGATTGAAATATTATTTGTCCACAAGAAGGAATGAAACAAATAGGTACAGAGAAACCTGGTAATATTTGTATGAATTGAGGCAGGATGGAATGATAAATGTGATGATTTCTAAAAGTGACTGCCATGATTTAAGTGAAAACAAGTTGGGAAGACTTTAGAACACTGAACAATGTAATCTCTAATAACTACTTCAGAAGACTGATTATAAAATATATATTTTCACCTCTTGACAGAAGTGTAATGAGCTTGAATTGCAGAACTAGACACAATACTTAAAAGTTATGGGCGGTGCATAACTTTGTTATTTTCTTTACTGTATTTATTTGTTACAAGGAAAGGGTTCAATTTGTCAGAGCAGAGCTTGTTTGAGGAATGGGTAGATAGAGATAGTGAAACAAAATCAAAACCAAATAAAACAAACAAAAAGAAGACCTTAATAAAGCTTTTAGATGCTTATTCAGAACGTTCAGAAAGGAACATAGATATATCACTGTGTTAAATTTAAGGCACAATTATTAAAAAACACATTATGTTCCAGTTTCATATACAATTCTCTTTTTCTCTTCATCTTGATGTTTTTTAAATTAAAGCTTACTATCTTTCAAAGACCAAAAGCTTACAAATCCTCGATGTAGATTCAAAATATCTGGACAATTAAACCAGTAAATTGTTTTGGAATTGGAATGTTATCAGTTAAATTGTTGCCCCAAATCAACCACACATAGTGTAGAACTTATTCATGAAACTTAAGACTGATGTTTTAAATAAATGTTGCCATACCAAATATTTATAATCTTCCAACTATACAGAACAAAAGAAGCTTTCAAGAACCATTCCCAGAAGAAGAAATCAAAATCATGTGGGAACAAGTTGTGGTAAATATCATACCTGTCATTGTGTCTGCTACTGGAGTTGTACCAAGAATGTTTTCAGTGACCACACAAATGAACTTATATCTTGATATTTTATTTAGCTACAAAAGTAGTTATTTTATCGACTACTGCAGCAGTCTGTAGAACATTAAATATAAAAAGAATACTATCAGGATAACATCTTGTTGCAGGGTCCTTTATAACTGAATTCTGTGTTTCTCTCTTTCAAATGAGAATTATTTTTATAGTGTTAATAGCTTTAATTTATAACCCTTAAAAGTTTACAAGGTTTTCTTTTTAAATTTTTTTATTTATTTGTTTTTATTACACATTACATATTGGGACAGAAAAATCAGAGCAAAAGGGAAAAAACATAAGAGAGAAAAAAAAAGAAGCTACTAGTGAACATAGTATATGTTGCTTTGCATTCAATTTTCACAGTTCTTTTTCTGGATGCAAGTGACATTTTCTATTCAAAATCTATTGGGATTGCCTTGATCCCTGAACCACTGGGAACAACCAAGTCTTTCATAGTTGATCATCACCACACATTCTTGCAGATATTATGTACAATGTATTCCTAGTTGTGCTTGTTTCACTCAATAGCAGTGCATGTAAATCTTTCCAGGCTTTTCTAAAATTAGCTTGTTCATCATTTTTTAAATAACAATAATATTTCATGTGGGCACTGAATGTGGACATAACATAGTATTTTCACCTTCTTTGTTGTTTGCTTGCTTTTTGTTTTCTTTTTCATTTTTTTTCCTTTTTGATCTGATATTTCTTGTGGAAATATTTATAGAAGAATTGCATATGTTTAACACATATTGGATTACTTACTGTCTTGGGAAGGGGTAGGGGAAGGAAGGGAGAAAAAAATGAAATACAAGGTTTTGCAAGGGTGAATGTTAAAAACTATTGTATATATTTCGAAAATAAAAAGCTATTATTAAAAATTACAGAGTAACATTATAAATATATTGTGAAAAATATTTTCCTACTTTACTAGTTTAGGATAGGTATATTTATCTACATTTCAGGACTAAGTCACAGAATGGATTTATGATACTCTGTTACAGGGAATTCCAAAATAAGGAAGCTCCTACTACCAAGTTAGGTCGGTACTTTATTTACAATTTATAGTCTTAATGAGTTTCCTAGAGCTCTGACAGATTAAGTGTTTTGCCCAGGGTCATATAACCAGTATGAATCAAAGGCATGACTTGAATCCAAATCTTCTATAGAAGCCATTGTTGAGCAGAGCAAAATTACTAGATTCTGCATTAGTTGAGGTTCTATATTCTCACTTATATTCTGGCCATTCTCCACTTTGCAGATGCCTGAAGCAACCTTTTACTTTACATTTTCCCTACCTTTTCTGCTTCTTGTTCTGAGAACTCCAATCACTTCAATACTACTATTGCAAAGGTTTGTCAAAATTGTCCCTTTATTCTACTCACTGTCTTTTTGACTTAACATATCCAAACTCCCTTTCATAGATACCACTTCACTGGTTGGTGTTATCCTCACTATTACGATGTGAGCTACTTGAAGAAAAGGATTGTTCTGTTTTTTTTTTTTTTTTTTTTTTTATCCTACACTGCTTAACACATATTAAGAGCTTAATAAATAGTTTTGTTATTCATTAACACCTGGCTCTGAGGTCAGTTCTCTCTATTATAATACTTTGTATCACTTATCCACATTTTGTAGATGAAAAAAAAAATAAGCTTAGGAAGATTGAATTGACTGGGCCAGATCCACGTTTTTGTAAATATCTAAGACAAAATTAAAATTAAACCCAGGCTTTTTGAACTTTAAGTCTAACTGGCTCTGTTCAGCACTACTCACAAAGCATTGTGTTAAACATCAGAAAAACTAGTTTTTAGCCTTAACTGTCATTCATTAGATAACATCATGACTTAGGTAAGTTATAATCTCTCTGGGTGCCACTTTGCTCATTTTCTCATCTTCAAAATGATGGGACTGGAATAAAAGATTTCTAAGTTTTTCTATTTTTCTTGCTTCTAAATTCTTTAAACCTGTGAGAATTTGACAAATATTCCAAACTAAGTTGATATATACTCTGATGTGGATTGACTTCAGCTTTTAATATTCAATCAGGTGTTATGACTAATATATCTCTTAGATCTACCCTCTGGTCTCTAATTCCATAACCACCACAATTCATGTTCTCCTCTCATTTTTGCTGCATTACTGTAAGAACCTTCTGCATCATCTTCCTGAGTCCTTTCTGTCTACTATAATAATAACTCTATATGACTGTCCAAATGATATTCATAAAGCATAGGTTTATTATGCCATACAGTCTCACAGAATTTCAATAGCTCCCTATTTTTCTAGAATGAATTACAAAGTTCTGTTGTTTTTTAAGGCCTTCAAAATCTTATCTCTAACTTTCCACCCTGATTTTGCATCACTCCACCTTATACACTCTATCTTCTAGCCAAATTATTATTGCTTTTATCTATATGTGTGTACATATATTATGTATATATGTATATGTTTTTATATATGTTGTTTCTCAAATCTAGAAGACTGTCTGTCCTAATATCAAACTCTTAGAATTCCAAGTCCCCTTAAAGTTTAGCTCATTTGTCAACATTTATAAGAAGTCATTCTTGATTTCCTTATTTTAGTCTTTCTTCCTAATTACTTTGTGTTTATTTTATATTTATCTATGTATATACTAGAGCAGATAGATGATGCAGTGGATAGTGCTGGACTTAGAGTCAGGAAGATAAGTTTTCTTGAGTTCAAATGTGCCCTTAGACACTTATAAGTTGTGTCACTCTGGGAAAATTAGTTCACTCTGTTTGCCTCAGTTTCTTCATCAGTAAAATGTTCTGGAGAAGGAAAGGATAAACCACTTTAGTATCTTTGCCAAAAAAATCCAAAGTAGAGTCACAGTTAGACACTACTAAAAAATAGTGAATATGTATATGCCATTTCCCTCTCATATAATTCAAACACAAAAAAAGCACCAAATACATACATCTATATGATATATATTAGAGGTCATACTTTTATAGGCATTTGGGGATTATCCAGAAGATATCAGCAACTACCTACTCACATGCTGAATTGTTAATCCCTTTAAAATCTTTATCAAACAAAAATTACAGTGATATTTTGTGTGTTCCATTTTTTTCTATCAGTATTACAACCAGAAAGATGTTATCTAATATGGAAAATTGTGATACAAAATATGACAAATATGAATATAGAGAAAAAAAAGCATTAAATTATAGATTTGCTCACTTGTCATTTGCTAGAATATTGTAGAATACTGCCCTCCTCCAGTCCCCAAAGATCCCCTATTATTGATGAGCAGTTCCAGATGATCCCATTCAAGTATAAGATTGTATCAATTGTATATGACCTAAAAACTGAACAAAAACTTCTTCCATGAAGCTCTCATCAATGTAAAAAGGGTTAATCTAATCAGATACATTGAAAAAGCACTTGCACAAAAAAATGTTTATTTCCTCAGGTAAAGATACAAAGGTAGAGAGTTTCTTAAACTAGTTCATGAATATATGCATTTTGAACAGATGCTCCAGAAAGATATCAAGCTGGGTCCAGCAATGAATAGATAGAAGAGACAAGGCTACATTTCATTTGGGAAACTAGACAGTGTTTTTAATGACCCCAAACCAACCTCTGTAGAGAGGTGTCAGCAAAATTAAAATCTCAAGCAACCAAAAAGCATTGAAAGACATGTGGTGGGTGTAAATAAGCTGTAGCATATTGCCAAGGAAGACTTAAAATGCAATAAAAAATGTCACTGAAGTTATTCATGACTGGAAATTGAGGTGGGTCAATCAGACTGAAAATGAGACATGACTTATGAAAAGCTTAAGTGATAGAATGGTACCCTTGAGACATTATAAGAACAAAAGGAGACTTGCAGAAGTGAGGGTAGATGCTGTGGGAGATTTATTGAAAGAGATGGAATAATTGCACAGAATGAGAAAACATAGGAAAGGGGTTCAAAATATGTACTGGTTGAGAGAAAATGCTTACGGATAAAAACACTGGCTCCATCAAAAATATACAGAATATCTGAAAGTAAACTTTAAGATTACATAATGATGAACCATGAATAAAAAGGGGGCCATTGAATGGCAGACATTTCATTCCAAGGACAGTCAAGTGGTACATTTGATAAAATGTCAGACCTGGAGTTAAGAAGAGAAGTCTTTCTGGGTTCACATCTGGACTTAGAAACTTACTAGCTGTGTGACCCTGAGCAAGTCACTTCACCTCAGTTTGTCTCAGGTTCTTCATCTGCAAAATGATTTGGAGAAGGAAATGGAAAACCATTCTATCATTTTTGCCAAGAAAATCCTAAATGGGAACACAAAGATTCATAAATGACTGAAAATGACTGAATAGCATTTCTTTCCTAATATTCTGATAGTTTAAAAAAAAAAACCCTAACAATTTATCATTTATTTTGGCAATAACAATGGACTTTTTGGTTTTCAAAACACTTTCCAAATATTTAACTAATCTGATTCTCATAATTGTCCTATTGCTTATTATTTAAGTAATGCAAGTATTATTATCAATAAGTATTAATTATTACTGAAATTGATATTCCATCTTATCCTCATTGACTAGCCCCAAGTCATAAGAATAAAGGCTTCTTGAGCCCCAGTTCTGTGCACTTTTTACTACATCTTCTCTCTACAATGTCCTGATCACCTATACTTCACTTAAGACATTTTCACACACTCTCATAGTGTTTCTGTCATGAAAGAAAAATGATTCTGACCCCTTGAAAGCAGCTGGAAATCGATTTCATGACTTTAGATGTCAGGCCCTCTGTTACATGCATTGCCTTTAGGGGAAATGGGAAAGTCTCTGTTGGATGCATGGGGCAAAAAGCTTACCTTGAGCACAACCAGTCATCTTACTGGCAATTTTTCAGTTTTCTGTACTTCCTCTTCTCTGCACTACCCACCTATGCAACTCTAGGAAAAAACAAAACCAAACAAAACAGAACACTGACTTTTTCCAATTCTACTCCTAAGCATCAGGAAGAGAAAGTGTACCCTCATAAAACAGATAAGGAATAGAACCCAAAGAGAATAAGAAGTTCACTTAAAACAAAAAGAAGCCTGAGCCCCTGGATGCCATTGTGGCTACAAGGTAACATGAATGTGGCTAAGTGTTACAGACCCTTGTGTTTCCCTATGCTATGGCATAATGGCATTGATTATTCCAATAATTTTCTGTTACATGTATCAGCAGAATGACTATGTGTATTTTTATTTGCCTGAGCTAGGATCTCATAGATCTTTCTAAGAAGACCACAATTTGCAATACTTCTTTTCTACATTAATTTGTGTAAGTGTATAAGACTGAGAGTGGGAGAATGGGATAGGTGGAAGTACCTATAGGTATCTAGGCAGCATAGTGGATAGAGCACTGGATCCAAAGACAGGAAAACTCATCT
Source organism: Sarcophilus harrisii (assembly GCF_902635505.1). Classification (NCBI taxonomy): domain Eukaryota; kingdom Metazoa; phylum Chordata; class Mammalia; order Dasyuromorphia; family Dasyuridae; genus Sarcophilus; species Sarcophilus harrisii. The sequence goes on from NC_045426.1 coordinate 204,718,661, forward strand.
TCCTAAGATCTAATCTACTCTCAGACACCTGCTAGATATGTTACCCTGGACAAGTTAACTCTGATTGCTTCAGTCCCCCATTTGTCAAATTATCTGGAGAAGGAAATGGCAAACGACTCTAATATCTTTGCCAAGAAAAATTTAAATGGGGTCACAAAAAGGTGGATATGACTGAACAACAACATAAACCTTTGGGAACAGAGGAAAGAAAGAAGACAAAGAAGGTTGAATTCTTGATAATCACTAGTTATTTGGCTTAACTGCCCCTTCATCTTTCTAAGAGTTCTTGTGAGAGACAAAAATAATAATATTAGCTAAATTTAAGAAAATTAGCCTGAATAAATAGAAGTGAAGGAACTATGAAACAGATCGTTAGGAATATTTTTTTTCTGCAAAGACTGAAGATTTTCCCCATCATTGAAACATCTTAGACATGCTAAGTTGTTATGAACAAAAGGATATATGAATTATAAAAATTGAGCAGTTTCAGGAAATAAATCACATTAACTATTTTGAAATGAGAAACAAATAGCCTTTAATAACCAACTTGTCCACATGGTTCACAAGAAAAGAATACAGGAGATTTTAAAGTACAAGTTTGGCATTGGTGTTTTTTTTTGTTTTTGTTTTTTGTTGATTTTTATTTATTTATTTTTGATATGGCAATGGAATGTAAAATTGGGCAATGTAACATGTTATATTGGGTCAGTTTGATGTTTTATTGTGACCATAGCTTCCATTTTTTTTGAGAAAGATGAACTTAGATTTGTCAAATGTTAAAAATACAGCTTTAACTGTTCTTTTAAAAACATTCCTAAGAGAGTTAGAATGGTTGTATGGTTGTATTCACTTTATTTTATTTCTTTCTCATATCTCCCTATTTTCCTTTGGGATATCTTCTGAATGCCTGTTATTACTTTGAAGATTTCTCCATTTCTACTTCCTGCTTAACACCTGCTGTGAAATCCCCTGTGCTGCAAAGATTTTCCCACTGGCTAATGAAAAATGAATGGTATTTTCTCTGGATTACAATCTTTCATAGGCAAATGGGGAAGTGCTGTAAAAGATATATATGTTTTCTTCCTCCATGAAATGAGAAGAATCCCCACCCCTTCCTTTTAAGGTTAGAAAAGCTTAATATTTTATCTCTTAGATTGCTATTTTGTCATAGTAATATATTGTCAGGTGTCAAGTTTTTTTTTATATAAATAACATATTCTATATTAAGTACAGAATAAAGGAATGTCTTTTTATTCCTTAATGTCTTAAGAATATTGTTCTTTAAAAATGTGCTGATTATAAATAATCTCAGAATTGTCTTCTACATGTTGAAGTTAAAAAGTCAAGTACATCTGTTAGATGATCAGTGTTAAAAATGTTATCCTAGGCAACATTTAGGACTAATCCAATGATTCTTGAAAAATAAAGATAGGCCAACCTATTGCATTCTGTGGTTTGTTTGTTTTGGATGTATACATGACAAGTGCAGTTCATCATAATGATAGCTAATCTACATTGATAAAAATAACCAAAGAAATGAGGATACACACACACACACACACACACACACACACACACACACACATTGATGAATACAGATCTAGAGAGAATCACTAGAGGATGTTCAGCCTTTATTTCTGTGGTTGAATCTGTTCTTCTTCTGTTTTATTAAACTTGAATGATCAAATAGAAAGCAGGTTTTAAAAACTGAACATATTGTGGTTTGGTCCAACCCTAAATTCAAAGAGATTTTTTTTTTCTTTTCAAAACATTTTTTTTCTTTTTGCCCTCTAGTCATAGCTGTTCCTTCTCATCATTTCTTAGGCCTTTGGAAGCTGGCACTATTATCACATTATAGATTTTATGGTCATGCTAGTTAATACTACAATTCAAACATTCATCCTTTTAAAGTTTTGAGAGTAGGCACAACATGTGATTCTTAATCCCATCAGCACTATATTTTAATTGTAAACAGATCACAGTACAAATTAAAAATAATCTTATAAAGATGTCTGAGTGGAGATATTTAATAAGTACCCTTTATATTATCAGTACTTTGACAGTGATGATCTTTTCTAAAACAAACTAGCTTCATTTTCATTAGCTTGGGGCATTTTTGTAAGGATCTATTCCTTATGATGACTGTTCAATATAAAGACCCCATATTTAACCCTAAGCAGAATTAGATTTTGAAAAGGTTGAGGCCTCAGTGTTTTTATTAAGTGTTTAATATGAAAGATAAGTTTCTCTTGACTAAGGTTAAGAATGGCAAGACCAAATGAGTCAAAGGAGGAGGTTGTGCATCTTATTTCCACATATTGAGTCTCCTCTTGAAGTTATACTACTTGTTGAAAATTATGCAACATCTACCAAACAGATGCATTTTACATTAAGCTTGGAGAGAAGGGAAACTAAAAGACATATGGGGATGCCTATGGAAATGTTACCATATGTCCTTTTCCCTGATGCTATTTGAAGCAGAATAAAATAATAAGAACACACATTCTAATAGTTCAGCAGTTTACAAACTGTTTTCTTCACAGTAACCCTAAGTTACATGATGCAAAATATTATTATTATTATCTCAAATTTATAAATAAAAAAACTAAGAGTCAGAGTGGTCTTTGGGTGGGTGATTTACTCATTGTCACACAGTAAGTGACAATGAGGTCTTGAATGAATTGAAAATGAAATACAATGAAAAAGGTGCCATTAAGTAGTGTTGTACTGTTAGAGATATAAGGAATTATTATACATTATCCCTGTCCTCACTATATTGTGGTCTATTCTGGGAAATTGGTTGTGAATATGTAAAATTCACATGTAGCGAATATTGCACTGCTATACCAGATTTCTTGACTCCATAACTGTTATTGGATATCATAAAAATGATTATTATGCAACAACATTTAGGGTCAAACCCTAGCAACTACTTACCCTCTTGTTGTCTCAGTCAATTGAGGAAAACTTGTTGCTAAATAGTTACTGATTTGCATTGGTAATGGAGGTTTTTATACCTTAAGATCTTTTTTGGTTTTGAAATGTATGAAAACTTGCCTTCCTTTCCCCATTTGTGAAGTGGTTCAAACTGATAGACAATGTTGGGTCTTTAGACAAAGAACATTCATAGCTCTGCATGGGGGAGGGAAACCAGAAGTTGGGGGTTTGTATGGCTGCATCCAGAGAAGCCTCTCAGGTGGTGCTGCAAATCAAGATATCATCTACATACTGGATAGCCAGTGCATGTCCAAATATGTGGGGGCTGTCACAGAAGTCCTGAGCTACCTCCATGTTATGAACATGATTGTCCATGTTCACTGATGGGGGGTTACTTTCTCCTGGATTTGTCCGTTCAAGGGCAAAAAGAAATTGTGGATCTTTATACAATGGTATGCAAAGGAAAGCATCTTTAAGATCTAAGGAGAAAATCATTTTGTCCCTTGGGATACTTGTATTGGGCTCATGGCTTCTACTGAATTCTTTGATTATAGAAATTTGCTATAAGAGGATAATGCAGGGACATGGTTATAATAGCATCAAAACAGGGTCTTCAGGCCTCAGCCTGAGAGCACATACATGACAGGATAAAGCATTTTTAGATCTATTTGACAGCCAATCATGCAGTAATAATTCCATCTCATAACCAGACTCAGGAATAATCAGGTGGGAAACAAAGAAACAGAACTAGGAAACTGAGTCAGAAGGATCCCATCTTAAGCAAAGGCCAAGATTGTCCTCACTCTTGCCCAGATAAAATGTCCAGGAAGTCATTCCTCTGAGTAATTTATGGCATTTCTCTAGAATGGTGGGTTACTGACTTAATGATAAGACAATCAAGTTCAAAACTCAAAAGATTATCAGTTAGAGATTTTATCTCTAATAGCAAATTCTACTAATCACAGCGGAAGGCTAGATACATTATTTTAAAAGTTTACCAAGACTTACACACATGGGAGATTTTGTTTAACATATTTTATATGTTTAAACTTATGCTGGTGCAAAGGATCTATCATTATACAGGCTTATAAATTCTGACTATAAATCCTAAACATTTCTCAGGGCTGTTGACCTCACTTACCCTGATGGTTTCAAGAAGACTGGCAAGCTCACAAATTAAGGAGAGTTGACAGAGACCCCATGGAAAGGGCTGAGTTTGCTGTTGCCCACCCCAACTATTTTTAATGTTTTCATGGGCCGTGCTATTTGGTACCTTCTCCCACTCTGAAAGAGAAAAAGGTGTTGCACACCTCATACTTGGAGGTGAACCGATTAGGCTTTCACTTCATTCCTTTTGTTTCACACACAATAATTACCAATTTTAGTTTTAGCATGATCATAATAACTCCAATTTTAGAATTTTCTTTAGTAATAGTCAAATAGTCTAAGCTATAATTTCTGTTCCCTTAGATAAGTTTCCATTTTCTTTTAGGGAGAAAACAAGACAATTCTTAAAATTGTGATAGAACAGATTTTAAAATTGACTTAACTTTAGTTAATGAGATTCCCTAGATTCTGATTAAATGTTCTAGACAAACTGAATTGCCATTTGGTTATTTTCCAATTTATACAAATCATTTCTTTTTTTATGAGCCGGGAAAAGGTTAAGGTGCCAGTTTTTACCAACAGAGCTCTCAGAAGTCTGACTCTAGATAACTAGAGTTTAAAGTAGTTGCAAACTGATTTTCTGTTATTCTAAAGTTCCCAAACTCTTCTGTTAACATTATTAGTGTAAAGAGATTACAATTTACATATCCCTTTAGTGGGCTTTAATTAGAGCTCCTTTAAAATTGCTTTTACTATCATATCTCTTGAAAAATTTCCAAATTACTTTACATATACATAAAAATCATTTATCTGTTGGTGACATCTAAAAATAAATAAAAATAAACTTATCAAATATGAAGCAATTATATTAAATAAAGCAGTTAACATTCATATAGCATGTTTTATCTGAACACTTTTGCAATGATGTAATCTTCACAACAACAATTATTATTTCTTTTTACAAATCAGAAAACTGGGCTGATTTAAAATAATTTGACATAAATTATATAGGTAATATATATCTATAATTGAAACAGAGAATGATGGTCTTACCAAATGCAGAGGCTGACTGGCTTTGTCACCTCACACTGCCATGCTGGGTGGAGTCAGGGGTACCCGAATTCTTCTCAGGCAGTTTCTGGACAGAATCTGCTAAAAGCTGGGGTGACTGGTGCCAGGATATCACTTTGATGATAGTTTCAGGTGATAGGGCTCAAGGAATGCTGACCATGGAACCTGACCCCTATTTCATCCCCATTTCCCCAAGATGGATTGGGAGATATTTGGGCAATGTTGTGTACAGTCGCCATAGCTCTATTTCTACAGATGAGGAAGAATTTGAGTTTTAATCTGATGTGAGATAAGAGGGGTAAACACAGAGAGTTGGGTTATATTGATTTTGTTAGCTGAGAGATATAATCAGAGATATAACTGAGATATACTCAGGACCATGTTGGGGGGTAGAGTGGAGAGGGTCAATTAATGCCTTCTAGAGTGCTTTCCCAAAGAAGGCGAAGGGGGACTCCAGACAAGATTGGAGTCAAGGAAGTATTAGCAAAAAGTTGTTATTTACCTAGTTTTTTTTTCCTTCCCACATGGGGTAAATTTCTGGATTTATTTCTAATGTTTCAGGATTTTTTCTTGCAATCTTAAAATGACTAATTGCCAATGTTTTAATCATTGCTTTCAAAATTTTGAGATTCTGCTAAGATTTTAATTAGCTAACTTTTTTGTGTAGTTCTAAGCTTGGCCAGAGCTGAAGTCCACAGGAAAAAGTTAGTCTTTTAAAAACATTTTACCAGCATTCTCACTAGAGCATAGAGGCTTTTTCTTGCTGGTTGCATTTTAAATCTTTCCAGTAACAAAATTTAGCTCACAGAACAAATATGACACAGACATCCTGCACAGAGATGGAGGCACAGACAAAATGACATGAAAGAAGATTGTCCCATCTTTGCAAAAGCTACAAAATTTGCCAAAAGCTATCCTATAGCACTTTTTTCTTCTCTGGCATCCCAGAGCAGGTGAAAGGGTTGCAAAGGTTCCCTAGAAACTTTGCCAAATATGACAAGAATTTCCTACTCTGGATGTCCCCAGTCAAGGAAAACTTGCTGAGCATGAAGCTCACAATGACCCAGATAAGCCTTTTCCCAGAGGCTTGGAGTGTTACAACTATGGGATTATGGGAGAAAAAAATGGGGGACTTAACTTAACAAACAGGGAATCAAGCCAGAGAAGGCCAAACTCTCCCATACTGGGCCACCAAATATTGGGAAGGGATCACTCCAAAAGGTTGGGGATTGAAGACTGGTGTCACAAAATATCTCACAAGAATTTGTAATTTTGAGCCTATCTCCAAATCAAGGAGCAAAATTTATTGTAATTACAACATCAATTCAAGTGGTCTAAATTCCAAGAGAATTTGGCAAAGAAACAGCAGTAAGAAGACACATTTATCTATTTCTTCATATTATAGATATGCCAATTTTATGGCTTAGCAGTAGAACCAAGTAGCGGTGTCTGGAATTTGGCTATCACTGATCAGCAGATTATTGACAGAATAATAGTATTCTTAGATCAGAGGGCTTTAGGATCATAGATTTCAAAGCCAAAAAGATTTAGAATCACTGACATTGTTAGAACAGAAGTCCCCTAAAGTCAGGGGACCTTAAAATTATTACTGTCTCCCTTAGAAGCTACATTACAACAAAAAACTTAGAATCAATCTGATATATGGACTGAAGAGAGAAGAAAAAAATTGATGATAAGAAGGGACTAAGACTTTGGATATCTTTAAAAGGGCCTTTTAAAGATGACTATTGTTTTTATTAGAGTATTACCAGGATTCTGCTTATTGTTGATCAAAGATCATTGGTAAAGTAGCCCTCAAAAAATACATAATTAAAAAAATAGCTTTTTAGTGCCTGATGAAACACTAGTATAATCAAGCATTTATTTAGCAGTGAGAACTTTCAGTGAGAGTGACAACACATTTGAATGTCTTGTGTTTAGCAGGTAAGGACTTCAAAGAGAATGGGCAGTTGGCCAAGATTCAGTTATTTTTTGTTTCTTCCAGAGATAATCAACAATTAAAAGTGTGTTAGAAGACAAAGTTTGAAAGTTCTTGAGGAAAACTTTTATATTCTTTGCCTTATGATAAAGAATTAATTGTTCCTTAATAATATGAAAGAAATTATTTTGGAGGATAGATAATATTAGGAAGAACACCACTAAATACACCCCTGACAAAGTCTCTCCCTAAGACTTTCTGTCTGGATCCACCTCCAGATTCTGATTGACCCTGCTTTCCTTGTCCCTTTCATTTTGCTCCAGGGCTCTATGATAGATTCCAGACCTTTTTGTATTCTTCTCCTCCTTCCACTTCTCCCTCACAGACTTGCCTTCTCTACAATTCTCAGATACCTAACTCCCTTCTCTCATCCTCTCTAGCCCTGACTGAATTTTTATTTCTGAATGGAATTGTTAAATAACCAATCTGTTTGTCATTGACCACCAATAGATCATAGGTCAAGCCCCATTTGGTCATTGTTTGGGGAACTGATTGACTCAGGTTGAATGTTATTTCTGCTTTAGTTAGAAACCCTAAGGGTCTTCCCCTCCCAGATTCATTCATTCACTGATTCATTCCTTCACTCCTTTGTGTATTTGTTAGTTTATAGATTCTTTGCTCAGTTGTTGCCTAGCTTTAATCACTGAATGGGTATGGCCTCAGTGGAACTGGCTGTTGTAGACCTTAGCTTTAAAAGACCAAGGTCTCCTATTTCATCCAGGACTATCTCTAGTCCTCTTGGTCTATATCAGGCCATTAGATCCATATGACTCTGGAGGAGAAAGTGCAGCAGGTGACCTTGCCCAAACCTCCCTTACTGAAACCAAGTTTACTTACACATCATGGCATCACCCCCCTTATATCATTGTCTTCTTCGAGAATGAAAGACAAACAACAGTAACCCTATCTATGTGCCTTGGAGTTTGCATCCTTATTTTTTCCTGGTGGTGATCTATGGATTCTTTCTACTGGTATTTTCTTTTTTGTGTTCAGAACTTCAGAGTACTTTTCTTGTTGACATTTTTTTTTTATTGATCCTATTCTAGGAAACCTATAATCCTTAGGTCATCTATGCATTAAAATAGAATGTGAAAATAGCACAATCAATATGTTTTGCCTTAAAGAGAACATATTTTCTTTTAAGTTAATGCTTTTTGCTTCTCTTCTTCAAGAATGCCCTTTATTTCTGTGTATTTTGATGCTATTCAATTATTTCTCTGTTGTTCCTTTGGTAGGACTTGGTATTGCAGTGTCAAATTTATTTTATTCTTAATTTTTTTTCACAATTATTTCTGCTGTGCAAGCCATAAATTCTGTTCTCATTATTCTCATCTTTTTTTATTAGCCACTGAGGCATAGCATATTGTGGTTCCATGTTCTCAAAATCCACAATGCCCTCTGCCTCATCAAATAATGAATTTTATTTTCATTGCAGTATTTATTTACAAATGTGTGGAATTATATAAAGGAAAGGGAAGGAAGGGAAAAAAAAAAGCAATAAGCATTTATATAGTAACTTATGTGTCAGATAAATTTAACAATTTCACTGAAGAACATCAAATTCTGCAAGTTACCAGGAAGATCTTCAAATAAATGAAACATAATTCAGACAATATAAAACTATTCTGCATTCACATAAACATGAGCTTACCCCTTTTCTCTCTTTCACATACACACACATGTGTGTATTTCTATAATATACACATTCATCTATATGAAACATATATACACATACATACATATACATATATACTTAATTATCTATATATCTACGTATATATATTATGGAGAAAGGCTAGAGGAATTTCCAATAAAATCATAAATGAAGAAATAATTTATATTAATACCGTATTATTTTTATAGGGCCAGAATTATCAATGAGATATTAAAAATAATTTGGTGCCATAAGCATCATGAAAAGAAACAAATTATTACTCACTAACTAATATGGCCAATTCAAAAAACTTTAAGGAGTCAACAAAATTACTAAAGAAAATATCAACTTCTAGCACAATTGCTGGTATAAAATAATCTTATATTAATCATCAACATTTCTATATGTTCTTTTTTAAAAAAGATAGGAAGAGTTAGAAAGAGGAATTTCTTTTTTTTTTCTTTTAAAAATATTTTCATTTTCCAGTTACACGTAAAATAATTTTTAACATTTATTTTTAAAATTTTGATTTCCAGATTCTCTCCCTTCTTCCTCAAACCCAACCCTCATTAAGAAGTTATGTGTGAAATTATTGAAAGAATTTCTATAAAAGTCATTTTGTGAAAGGAAACATAAATTTACAACGCGCATGAAAAAAACTTCAAGAAAAAAAAGTTAAAAAAAAAAGAGTATGCTTCAATCTATAGTCAGACATAATCAGCTTTTCCCCTCTCTGATATGGATAGCATTTTTCATCTAAAGTACTTCAGAGTTGTCGTGCATCAATTATATTGTGGAGAATAGCAGTCATTCATAGTTGATCATTCTACAGCATTGTTGATACTTTGTACACAGTGTACTTTGCTTCAGTTCATTGAGGACTTTCCAGTTTTTTTCTAAAAGCATTCTGCTCATCATTTCCCTTAGAACAATAATATTCCATCATAATCATATACCATAATTTATTCAAATATTACCCAATTGATGAGCAATTCTTCAGTTTCCAAGTTTTTGCTGAGAAGAGGGCCGATATAATTTTTTTTTCACATATTGTTCCTTTAACTTTTTTTTTTTTAAAAATCTCTTTTTGAATTCATTCCTAGTAGTGGTATTGTTCCAGGAACAAAGAAAGCAAATCTACCAACACCAAAAAATGCTTAAAGATTGGTTTATTAATATATGAATCCCTTCTCTGCTCTTAACTACATATTATAGAGAACAGCTATTATGTCTTTGGAATATTAGAGTCGATCTGATAAATCAATATGCAGTCTATTGACTAGTGTGAAAAAATAATATGCTATAGGTTTTTTAACTGCTGCAATATTGGCTTATGAAGGAATTGAAGATAATCCCCAAACTAAAAGAAGAATCAAATATTTATTTAGTAATACAGTAAGAGGAAGTGGTAGTAATATTATCACTTTCTGATTTTGTACCCACAGAGTGATGAATATAGTTTTCTTCTACCTGAGCCTTCATATCATCCTGCACTGAATAAAGAATCAAAAACTGTCTTTAATTATCTTCCCATTTTTCAGGAAAAGTAGAAGTTGCTCTCATAATTAAAATGTGGGACTCAGATCTAGTGATCTTTTTTATAGTAACTATTCCCTAAAAAAACATATTTCCTTGACTGAGAGGATTTCTTCATATGTCTTCAGAATTATTGTCTTTGTTGAGTAGTCTATAACTTGAGCACTGATTACATTCTGTTCAATGACTTTTGATAATTTTTAGGCAAAATAAAAATGAACTGATAACAATTAGAAGGAATATTAGTTACTGGGGTGATTTCCTGAACTATGGCAATTTTCTACTGGTCAGCTTTTTATCAGGAAACCTTTCTTTGTAGGAGGTCATATCAAAGACAGTTTGTTATGTTGTTCCAGACTATCTTCAATGTGTACATAGCCAATTATCTCTTCCTTGCCTTTTTAAAAAGAAAAATTTAAAAATTTACCAACATTTCTTGTAATTCTAGTCAAATAACAGTTTTATTTTAAGTGAATAGAGATGCTACATGATAAAATGTCTAGTTATTTTAGTTATTTTGGAATGGAAAGATACCCTGTTTCCCCGATAATAAGACACTGTCTTATTTTATTTTATTTTATTTTTGGACAGAAAAACACTAGAGGGCTTATTTTTGGGGGAGGGCTTATTTTAATGAACACTGACAGCACAACCAAGGCCTTTGCTCTCTTGTCAGCAATCCATTCACCAATGAGGATCTCCAAGTCAGGATATAAGGATTGCCGACCTGATCCAGACCTGCACTTTTTCCCTTTTCCCTCATCCACCTGTTGATTGAGGTTATTATAATCTGCTCTCCATTTTCTGACCATTTGAAGATCTAAAAGTTTTTCTTTACAGAAAACTGCAAAATTCTTACCATGTGACTCCTCTACAATTGCTTTCTTGTACTCAACAGTATAGCTCTTCCTTTTTGTACTCATGTCTGGGGGTCAAAACAGACAGAATAATAAAATTATGACCATCAGTCCTTCTTTTCACTCCATCATGCCCCTCAATAATGTTTTAACCCCATCATGCTCCCTGAGTGCTCCTTCTATCCTCCATGATGCCTCCTGAGTTCTTCTTTTATCCTCCATCATGCCCCCTCACTCCTGCTTACATACCGGGTTTTTATGTTGTCCTGCCTCAGCTCTCCTCTGCCGCACTGCTCTCAATGGCACCAGCAAGCAAATCACTGGGGAAGAACAGGATGATGGGCTCACTGCTGCAGCTCTTGGGGGGGGGACGGTGCATACAGAGGGTACAGTAATGTACCGTGTAGCGCAGGGGATCATCTTCACTATAGTAGCAATCTCAATAGGGCTCATTTTCAGGGGAGGGCTTATTTTAGAGGAATCTTACACAGTAAGGGGAGGGCTTATTTTCGGGATAGGTCTTATTATTGGGGAAACACGGTAGTTGAAACTTGTGACAAGATAGTGCATTTGTGTTGTATTATAAAGTACTTAAAGTACTGCCTTCCTTGTCTCATTTGTTTCTATGACCAAAGTGCATTTGCATTTGCATCATTTTCAATAATAATGTTCTATGGCAATATGGGACAGGGCAATTTCCTTCTTTGTTATACAGCATTGTGCTAATAAGATATGAAGACCATAATGTGAAATCAAAAGGTGTAATTTATAAGAACTTGGTTTAAGTATTAAGTCATTATAGACTTGCCTTAGATTACTTAGATTGCTTAGATTAAAAGATATGCCACTTCTAATTCCATATCCTTCTATCTACTTTATTACTTTTAGTTGCAATAAAAAAGAATAAGAATAAATTTTGTCTAATCTGTACTTCAATTTTAATTTGTTTTATTTTTTAGAAATATTTCTTTAAGGTTATAATGCTGTGTAGTTTTATGAAGATCACAGTGATGTTCTATATAGCATTTATAATAAAAGTCACAGTAGTTACAAAATTCAAGTAAAAAATAAAAAATCAGTCTTTAAAAAAATTATACTAAAATATCTTTATTGATCAAAAATATTGTGAGGAACAGCAAAAATAATGAATATAAATGAACACAAAATGTGTTATTGATAGCACTTTGCCTTTTTCAAAAAAAAAAATTTGCTTCTAGAATTCATTAAAAAAAGTTGTCTCCAATCCCCTCCCCCCATGCTACTCTTCCTCTATCCATTGAGAAGGCAAATAAAAAGATATAAGCGGTATATGTGAACATTAATCATGTTGAAAACAAAAAACAAAAAAAAAAGATATGCTTTAATCTATACTTAGAATTCAATAGTTCTCTCTCAGTAATATGTCCATTAGAATTGTCTAGGATTATTGTTTTGATCAGAATAGTTAAATCTTTTTTAATAATATTTATTTATTTTTGTTATTTCTATTCAAAATCAGTTTTTTTTAATTATAGCTTTTTATTTACAATATCTATGCATGGGTAATTTTTCAACACTGACCCTTGCAAAATCTTCTGTTTCAAATTTTCCCCATCCTTCCCCCAATCCCTTCCCCTAGATGGCAGGTAGTTCAATACATGTAAAATATGTTAAAATATATGTTAAATCCAATATACATATACATATTTGTACAGTTACCTTGCTGCACAAGAAAAATAAGATATAGAAAGAAAAAAAAATCTGAGAAGGAAAACAAAAATGCAAGCAAATAGAAAAAGATTCAAAATGCTATGTTATGGTCCACACTCAGTTCCCATAGTCCTCTCTCTGAGTGTAGATGGCTCTCTTCATTACTGACCATTTGGAACTGGTTAGAATCATCTTTTTGTTGAAGAGAGGCACGTCTATTAGAATTGATCATTATATAGTCTTGTTGCTGTGTATAATGATCTCCAGGTTCTGCTAATTTTACTTAGGATCAATTCATGTAAACCTCTCCAGGTCTCTCTGAAATCATCTTATTGGTCATTTCTTACAGAACAATAATATTCCATAATATTCATATACAACTTTTTCAGCCATTCTCCAATCCACTCAGTTTCCAATTTCTAGCCACTACAGAAAGGTCTGCTACAAACATTTTTGTACATACAGGTCCCTTTCCCTTCTTTAAGATCTCTTTGGGAAATAAACCCAGTAGTAACAGCACAGTTTGATAACTTTTTGAGCATAGTTCCAAACTGCTCTCCAGAATAGTTGGATTTGTTCACAATTCCACCAACAATGTAAGTGTCCCAGTTTTCCCACATACCCTCCAACATTCATCATTATCTTTTTCTGTTATCTTAGCCAATCTGAGAAATATGTAGTGATATATCAGTTGTCTTAATTTGCATTTCTCTGATCAATAGTGATTTGGAGCACCTTTTCATATGACAAGAAATAGTTTCCATTTCTTTATCTGAAAATTGTCTGTTCATATCCTTTAATCATTTATCAATTGGAGAATAGCTTGATTTCATATCAATTTGAGTCAATTCTCTATATTTGGAAATTAGGTCTTTATCAGAACCTTTGAATGTAAAAAATGTTTTCCCAGCTTATTGCTTCCCTTCTAATTTTGTCTGCATTAGTTTTGATTGTACAAAAACTTTTTAACTTAATATAATCAAAATTATCTATTTTGTGAACAATAAGGATCTCTAGTGCTTCTTTGGTTGCAAATTCCTTCCTCCTCCATAGATCCGAGAGGTAAACTTACCCATGTACTTATAATTTATTTATAATATCATTCTTTATGTCTAGATCATGAACCCATTTTGACTTTATCTTGGTATGCGATGTTAAGTATGGGTCAATGCCTAGTTTCTGACAAACTACTTTCGAATTTTCCCAGAAGATTTTCATCAAATACTGAATTCTTATCACAAAAGCTGGGGTCTTTGGGTTTGTCAAACACTAGAATGCTATAGTTATCGACTATTTTGTCCTGTGAAACTAACCTATTGCACGGAATATCTAGTCTATTTCTTAGTCAGGGCCAATTGGTATTGATGACCACTGCTTTATAATATAGTTTTAGATCAGGTACAGCTAGGTCAAATTCATTTGATTTTTTTCCCATTAATTCCTTTGAAATTCTTGACCTTTTGTTCTTCCAGATGAATTTTGTTGTTATTTCTTCTAGGTCAGTAAAAGAGTTTCTTGGGAGTTTGATTGGTACAGCATTAAATAAATAGATTAGTTTAGGTAGTATTGTCATCTTTATTATATTTGCTCAACCTATCCAAGAGTGCTTGATATTTTTCCAATTATTTAAATCTGATTTTATTTGTGTGGAAAGTATTTTGTAGTTTTGTTCATATAGTTCCTGACTTTCCCTTGGCAGATAGATTCCCAAATATTTTATACTATCAACAGTTATTTTAAATAAAATTTCTCTTTGTATCTCTTGCTGATGATTTTTTTTAGTGATGTATAAAAATGCTAATTGATATATGTGGATTTATTTTGTATCCTGCAACTTTGCTAAAGTTGTGGATTATTTATAATAAATGTTTAGTTGATTCTCTAAATATACCATCATATCATGTGTAAAAAGTGATAATTTGGTTTCCTCATTACCTACTCTAATTCCTTTAATCTCTTTTTCATCTCTTATTTCCAAAGCTAGCATTTCTAATACAATACTGAATAGTATTGGTGATAGTGGACAACTTTGTTTCGCCCCTCATCTTATTTGGAGTGATTCCAGTTTATCCCCCTTACATATAATACTTAATGATGATTTTAAATAGATGCTATTATTTTAATTTTATTTATTCCTATACTATCTAGTGTTTTTTAATAGAAATGGGGGTTGGATTTTATCAAATGCTTTTTCTGAATCTATTGAGGCAATCATATTGTTTTTGTTAATTTGGTTATTGATACAGTCAATTATGCAAATAATTTTCCTAATATTGAACCAGCCCTGCATTCCTGATATAAATCCTACTTGGTTGTGGTGTATTATGCAGGGGATGATTTTCCATAATTTCTTTTCTAATATTTTATTTACAATTTTTGCATCAATAGTCATTAGGGAGATTGTTCTTTAATTTTCATTCTCTGTTTTCAACCTACCTGGTTTAGGTATTAGTACCATGTCTGTGTCATCAATGTAATTTGTTAGGAGTCCTTCATTCCCTATTTTTTTGAAATAGTTTATATAATATTAGAATTAATTGTTCTTTAAATGTTTGGCAGAATTCACATCTAAATCCATCTTATCCTGGGAATTTTTTCTTAGGGAGTTGATTAATAGTATGTTCTAATTCTTTTTTAAAAATGTGACTATTTAAGCAATTTACTTCCTCCTCAGTTAATGTGGGCAATCTATATTTTTGTAGGTATTCCTCCATTTCTCTAAGATTATCAAATTTATTGGCATAAAGTTGGGCAAAGTAACTCCTTATTATTGCTCTAATTTCTTCTTCATTGGTGGAGAGTTCTCCCTTTTTATTTTTAAGACTAACAATTTGATTTTCTTCTTTCCTTTTTCTAATCAGATTTACCAAAGGTTTATCTATTTTATTACCTTTTTCATAAAACCAATTTTCTTAGTTTTATTCATTAATTCAATAGTTTTTTTATTTTCAATATTATTAATTTCTCCTTTTAATTTTAGAATTTCAAGTTTAGTATTTCATTGGGTGTTTTTTCCTTTGGTCTAGCTTTTTAAGTTGCAAGCCCAATTCATTGATCCAATGAATCTCTTTCTCTCTTTTATTTTTTCTCTATTTTATTCAAGCAAGCTTAAAGATATAAAATTTCCCCTTATTACCACTTTGTCCGCATCCCACAAATTTTGGTATGATGTCTCATGGTTGTCATTATCTTCAGTGAAGTTATTAATTGTGTCTATAATTTGCTGTTTCACCCAATCATTCTTTAAAATAAGATTATTTAGTTTCCAATTACCTTTTGGTCTATTTACCCCTAATTTTTTGTTGAATGTGGTCTTTATTGCATCATGATCTGAAATGAAAGCATTTACTGTTTCTGCCTTCCTGCATTTAATTTTGAGGTCTTTATGTTCTAATATATGGTCAATTTTTGTATAGGTTCCATGAATTTCTGAGAAGAAAGTATACTCCTTTTTGTCACCATTCAGTTTTCTCCAGAGATCTATTATACCTAATTTTTCTAACATTCTATTTATCTCTTTAACTTCTTTCTTATTTGTTTTGTGGTTTGATTTATCTAATTCTGAGAGTGCAAGATTGAGATCTCCCACTATTATAGTTTTCCTGTCTATTTCTTTTTACAACTCTCTTAACTTTTCCTTTAGGAAGTTATATGCTGTACCACTTGGTGCATATATATTTAGTATTGATATTGCTTCATTGTCTATGCTACCTTTAGCAAGATATACTTTCCTTCCTTATTTCTTTTAATTAGATCAATTTTTGCTTTTGCTTGACCGGAGATAAGAATGACTACCCCTGCTTTTTTGACTTCACCTGAAACATAATAGATTCTGCTCCAGCCTTTTACCTGTATTCTCTATGTATCTCCCTGCTTTAAATGTATTTCCTGTAAACAACCTATTATAGGATCCTGCCTTTTGATCCAGTCTGCTATCTACCTCTGCTTTATGGAAGAGTTCATCCCATTCACACTTATAGTTAAAATGACTAATTCTGTATTTCCTGCCATCTTATCCCCAGATTATGCTTTTCTTTTTCTTGTCCCTCCCCTTACCCCTTTTCCCAGTATTAAAATTATGGGACCCACCTTTTTCATGCAGCTCTCCCTCTTTAGGATTCCTCCCTCCCCCCGTTTGAATCCCTTCTCCTTTCTTGTACCCTTTCTTTATTACTTTTTTTCTTTTTCCTTTTCCTCTCCCACTTTTTAATGAGGTGAGAGAAGATTCTCTACAAAACAAATATGTCAATTATTTTCTCTTTGAACCAATTTCGATGAGAGTAAGATTCACACAATGTTCTTACCCCTGTCTAAGTTCCCTCAGATATTATAGGTTTCCTTTGCCTCTTTGTGGGATGTAGTTTCCCTCTTTTTATCTTC
This sequence comes from Sarcophilus harrisii, assembly GCF_902635505.1. Classification (NCBI taxonomy): domain Eukaryota; kingdom Metazoa; phylum Chordata; class Mammalia; order Dasyuromorphia; family Dasyuridae; genus Sarcophilus; species Sarcophilus harrisii. The sequence continues at coordinate 204,735,891 of NC_045426.1, forward strand.
CCCTTTCCCTTTTTCTGATACTATTCCCTTTCCATTTCTATTTCCCTTTTTAATGTTATATCAGTAAAATCAAATTATACATGTAGTCTTTATGTATATTCACAACAGAAATACAGTTCTCAAGAGTTTCTTTTACCTTTGTCTGCTTCTCTTGAGTCCTATCATTGGAGATCAAATTTTTTGTTTAGATCTAGTTTTTTCATTAGAAACAGATGGAATTCATCTGTTTCATTAAATGTCCATCTTCTTCATGGAAGAAAATGCTCAGCTTAGCTAGGTACATTATTCTTGGCTGCATTCTAAGTTCTTTTGTCTTTCAGAATATCAGATTCCAGGCCCTTCAATCCTTTAATGTGGAGGCAGCCAGATATTAAATGATCCTTGTTGTGGCACCTCGGTAGTTGAATTGTTTTCTTCTGACTGCTTGTAATATTTTTTCCTTAGTCTGATAGTTCTGAAATTTGGCCACAGTATTCCTTGGAGTTTTTATCTTAGGGTCTTTTTTCAGAAGGTGTTCGATGAATTCTTTCAATGCCTATTTTACCTTCTGATTCTATTATATCTGAGCAGTTTTCTGTGATGATTTCCTATAAAATAGTATCTAGGCTCTTTTTTTTCATCATAAATTTCGGGAAGTCCAATAATCCTCAGATTATCTCTCCTAGATCTGTTTTCCAGGTCTATTGTTTTTCCAAGTAGATATTTAACATTTTTTCCCTAATTTTTCATTTTTTTGGTTTTGCTTGACTGATTCTTGATGTCTCAATGATTCATATATTTCTATTTGGTCAGTTTTGATTTTTAATGAGTTATTTTCTTCATTAGCTTTTTTTACTTCTTTTTGTATATGTCCAATTGAGTTTTTAAATGAGTTGTTTTGCTCTATGGAATTTTTTTCCATTTCACCATTTTTTTTAGTGAGTTATTTTCTTTTTCCAATTCACAAATCACATTTTCTTGGGAGTTCTTTATCTTTTCCAATTCACAAATCCTACTTTTCTGGGAATTCTTTACTTTTTCTAATTCACAAATTCTGTTTCCCTGCACTTCCTGGGACTTCTTCACCTTTTCCAATTCACATTTCAGGAAGTTGTTACTCTGTTGCATAGATTCTCCTTCCTTTCCCCATTTTATTCTAGCTCTCTTTTAAGATTTTTAATAGGTTCTTCTAGGAGAGATTTGTGTGATGGGGGTAGATCCCCCTTTGGGGTATTGTCTGGTGACTGTTTGTTATTAGTCTCCTTGGGGTTGAAAACCTGCTCTCTTTCTGTAGAAGCTATCGATTGTCCTTTTGATTTTTTTACTCATTTTTTTGAAAGCCTGCCTTCAGGGCAAGGAGGTTACCAGCTTCCTCTGCAGAGGAGGGAATAGATATGGACAGTAGCTGTCCTGCAAACTGGATTGTAAAGAGTGGTGAGGTATGGGAGTGATCTGGGAAAAAGTTCCCCACCAGAAGTGATTCAGGCCTGAGGGGGCCAATCTGTGAAAGTGCCCAGTGAAGAACCTGCATGTACCAGAAATGTCTCTTCCCAGGGAGGCTCAGTTGCTCTGTGGAAGTTCTATTGCCCCAGACCAAGCCCCTCACTATGCAGATTAAAGGCTGCCCAGGGCTGAACCCCTCTGCCATGCAGATTTGTGACTGCCCTACTATAGCCTCGTGCTGCAGAATGCCACTGCACAGCTGTGCTGTAATCTGTGCTGAGTCAATTCTGGTTTTGGGTGGGTATAGCCAGATCTTGTTAGGTTCTGACATTTTGTAGAATATCCTCTACTTTTGGCTTTAATTTCTCTGCTGGTCTACTGCTTTTCAACCAAAGCAGAACAGTCAGCTTATGACAGTCATTTCTGTAAATTTTCTAACCACAGAGGCCACTCCCGCCAGGTCTGCTCAATATGTTAGCCTCCAGTTCTATCCCTGCCTGTGCTGGATTGTTCCCACAGCTCAGGACAAATCTTTTCTGGTTTTCTTCCAGGTTATCTTTGGCTGGTAAGTTGTTGTACTTCTAATCTTCATGAATTTTACCAAATGCTATTTTTGAGGCTGAATTTAATAATTGGTCATGAGGGTATGAGAGGAGCTTAGAAAGTCGCATGTGCCTTTTCTGCCCCCAGTTCTGAATTTTAGCCATGATATTCCTTGGCGTTTTAATTTTGGGTCTCTTTCAGGAAGTGTTTGGTGAATTCTTTCATTGGCTATTTTACCTTCTTATTTTATGACATCAGGGCAGTTCTCTTTGATGATTTCCTGAAAAATAGTATCTAGGCTCCTTTATTCGTCATGGTTTTCAGGGAGTCCAATAACCCTTAAATTGTCTCTCCTAGATCCATTTTCCAGGTCAGTTGTTTTCCTCAGTAGGTATTTTACATTTTTTTTTTGGTTTTGCTTGACTGATTCTTGATGTGTCATTTAGTCATTTATTTCCATTTGTTCAGTTCTGATTTTTAGTGAATTATTTTCTTCATTTTTTAAAACTTTTTTTTTGGTATTTGTTCAATTGAGTTTTTAAATGAGTTGTTTTGTTCTATTGTATTTTTTTCCATTTCACAAATAATGTTTTTCAGGGAGTTGTTTTCTTTTTCCATTTTGTTATATCTATCTTTTAATGAGTTATATACCTTTTCCAAACTCTTGCAAAGTTTTCCTTTCCTTTCCTCATTTTTCTTCTAGCTCTCTTTTAAGATCTTTTTAAAATTTCTTCTAGGAGTGCCTTGTGTGATGGGAACCAGATTATATCACCTTTGGGGGCTTCATCTGGAGACATTCTGCTTTTAGTTTCTACAGGGTTTGAAATCTGTTTTTCTCATTTACCATAAAACTATCTATGGTTAGAGTTCTATTTGCTTTCTTACTCATTTAAAAAAAAAAAAAGTTGGGATCTGATTTTAGGGCAAGAGAGGTTTTCCAAGCTTCCTCTATAAGTGGGAAAGTGGCCACGGCTGGACTGGGATCGTGCTGACTCACTCCTGGTGCTGGGTGGACATGGAGAGGTCTGTGAGATTCCGGTGTTTTGATGTTCACAATTTACCTTTTATGTTTGTGTTGGATGTTTTATAACTTCTCTGCTGATCTACTGGCTTTCAACCAGGGCAGAGTAACCAACACTGGTGTAGATTCCTCCTTGTAGATTCCCCACAGCATGGAGTCTGCCCCATCCTGCAGAGTCTGTTCCCTGCTCCAATTCTGCACAGTGTGCATTGGCGTCAGGGCACTGTCTGCCTGCTGGCCACCTCTCTCCATGCCTGACCAAAACAGACCTTTTCTGGTGATTGTTGAAATTATCTTCTCCTGCTAATTTGCTGCCCTCCCAATATTCATGGATTCTGCCAGTCCAGAACTAATTCAGAAGCTGAATTTGCTAATTAGTTGAGGATTGTTGGGAGAAGATCAAAAAGAAGCATGTGTCTTCTCTGCTATCTTGGCTCTGCCCCCAGAATAACAATATTGCAGAGACTGTGTTCAACATTTTTCTTGGTTTTTCTCACTTTACTTTACATCATTTCATATGAGTCTTTCCAGGATTTTGTGAGCCATCCTGCCTATCATTTCTTATAACATCACAGTACTCTATCCCAATCACATGGTACAACTTGCTCAGCCATTATCCAATTCTTGGACATCCCCTCAATTTCCAATTCTTTGCCAACATCAGAAGTTATATAAATATATTGTTTGTATGCATATAGGTCCTTTTCTGTTTTCTTTGGTGTCTTTAGGGTTAGAATCAGTGATATTGCTGATTTACAGGTTTCTAGCCATTTGAACAGTTTCAAATTCTTCTCCAGAATTGTTGCATTGATTCATAATTCCACCAACAATTCATTAGTGCACATATCTCCTCCCTTCATTTCCATCAGCATCTGCCAATTCTAATATGTTTGAAGGGGTACTTCAGACTTGTTTTTATTTGAATTTAAATATTGATATAGAGACTTTTTTTTTATTTGACTATCAATAATCTTAATTTCTTCTGAAAACTGCCCCTACATATCTTTTGAGTATTTGTTAATTACATAATGGTTTATATTAATTTAGCCTATTTCCCTATATTATTAAGAGATGAGGTCTCTATTAGCAATATTTGTTGTAAAATTTTTTTGATATTAATTCATCTATTATATTTTTTAGCCAAATATGAATGGGGTTTTCCTGAAGTATTGGCACTTCTAGTGTGAGAGCTTGTTGAGCTCTTTTCAGGGCTACTTATCCATCCTTGGTGTCCAACTCAAATTGTCAACTGTGACTCAAGAAAGCCATAGCATATCTACAGTTTAACTCATGTAAATCTGTGTTTGAATGTGGGTTAACAACTTTCAAGGCAATTGACAGTTCACAAATACATTGGTTAGTTATAAGGATGTCCATATTTTTAAGCATGGGAAAACTTCCCCAAACAGAATGTATAGATGAGGATAATGTGTTCCAATGGTTATGAAAGTGGCTGACTATAGAGTGTTTAGAACTTGATCAGACATTGAAATTGCTAGTGTCATCACCTGTATCTTGGGCCATCCCCACATGGCTTGACTTTTTATCTTACCACTAAACTTTGATAACACTGCAAAAAAGTAATGTAGATGAATTGTGTTACTACTCTTTCTCACTTAAATCCATTTCATCTGCAAGTAAAGACATCACTCATCATACACTATCTTACCTTGACTTCATGATGTCATTGGTCCTCTTTGAAAATGAAGGATGAGTACAACATCCCTGGAAGGGGGATAATTTTCCTGATCACACAGGCATGCTGTCACCTGGAGTGATAGTGACTTTGAAAGTCAGTAAAGACAACTTTAAAATCAATCTTTCAGCAGCTCTTTCAAAACCAATAACCTGTTTCCCTCAAATAAATATGATATTTAGAGCAAAAATAAAGAAAAGAAAATAAGACTTAAAATTTTAGCAAAATAGAGTTTCCTTGTTTTTCTTCTTAAATTAGCTCTATTTATGCTTTTGCCTTGTCAGAAATTATGATTATTACTCTTGCCTTTTTTACCTTAACTAAAGAATAATAGATTCTCTTCTAGCTCTTTATTTTAATTCTGTATGTCTTTTTGTTTCAAGTTTCTCTCTTTTAAGTGACATATGATTGGATTCTAGTTTCTAATCACTTTTGCTATGTTTCCCATCCCATTCACATTCAAAATTATGATTAGTAACTCCATTTCTCTTCATCTTATTTTCTTCTATTTCTTTCCCCCCTTTTCTTTTTGAACTGTCCCTCCTTCAAAAGTCTGTTTTGCCTTTGACCATTACTTCCTTAATTCTATTCTCCCTGTTATCATTCCTTCCCTCACCCTTTCTCTTATCCTCTTGCTTTTTTATTTTTGTGGTAGGTAAGATAGATTTCTATATCCAACTGATTGTGCATGTATAAGTGTGTATTCTTCCAGCTTGAACAAATTCTAAAGAGAGTGATATTCAAGCTTTATCCATCACTTCACTATTTCCCTCTTTGTGAAAGGTCTTCTTTATCTGTCTTTTTCATACTAGGTAATTTCCACATTCTGCATCTCTTTCCCCTGTTTTAACAGTGCAATGCTCTTTCTTACCCCTTCATGTATTTTTTGAGATCATTGTAATATAATCAACTTATATCCATGCCTCTAGGTAGAGCAATTTTCTAATTGCTCTAATAATGATAAAGTTCTTATGAGTTACATGTAGCATCTTCCCATATAAGTAAACAGTTTAACCTTATTGAATGTGTTATAGTTTCTTTTTCAGATGCACTTTCTTCTGCTTCTGTTAAATTGTTTGTTTTATGGTAAAATTTCTATTTAACTCTGTCTTTTTTTAGCACAAATCCTTGAAAAAAAACCCTAATTCATTATATTTCCTTTTCACTTGCCACCTTCATAAAAATTATGCTTTATTTTGCTGGGTAGATTATTTTTAGTAATAATCCCAGATCTTTTGTATGCTGGGGTATATTTCACTCACTCTCCTTTTTGTTTCTTTTATTTTTCTTTTCTAAAATATATTTATTTATTTAAAACTTAAATGCAAAATAATAAAAAATAGAAAAAGAATAAAACAAAAAACACAAAAAAGCCACATTGTCATGTGCTCAACAGAATATCAGGAAAGATTCAAAATATGTAACAATAAATTTCCATTTCAAGAAAGCATATATAATAATAGAAGGTATTGTATTCATAACTGTCCATCTTTTCTTTGCTTCCATGTAGGTTTTCTTTTGTTCTCTGAAATTCACTTTTTATTTTATTTTATTTCTTTTTCTCCTTTTCTCCCCCTACCTCCTCTAAGATAACTTCATTTAATCACAGATATATTTATATATACATATGGATATACACCTACACCTACACCCACCCTCCTACACACCTAATTACACACACCTACAAACACATCTACATACATACATGCAATATATAGATGCATATAATACACATAAATTCACATACATCTAAAACAATACTAATATATCTGACATATAGATTTCTTTCTTAATTGAATCTTTTTAAAGTTTGACTTTTCAAGATCAATGATTAATATTACTACTTTTTTCCTAATAAATTCTACTCCCAGATCATTGGTTTGTGAATTCACATATGTTTGTGAATATCTCTTATTTCCTCTCACTACTAACTCTTCTACTTTACTTCTACCTCTTAACTTGTCTCATTATTACTTAACCTCTTACCACTCCCATTGGATCCTGCCTTTATCTTCTCTCCCAATTTTTCTCTCTCCCTCTTTATCTCTTTCTCATTATTTTACACCCCCAATTTCACTCTATTTAATTTACTCTCCCTTCTATACTTCTCCTTAACCTGTTCCCTCATTTCTTACTTTTTTATAGTTTTTGGAGAGTATTATACCTTTTTTGGTATATATTTGTATTATTCCTTCTTTAACCCATTTCTAATGCAAGTAAGCTTTCAGAACTACCAGCCCTATTCCCTTATCTAATCTTGTGTGGATTCTTGCAATTGCTCTTCATTCATATACCATAATTACTATTTTTACCATTTTCTAGACAGTTTTGCTTTTTAAAGTTACATCATACTCAGATCTACCGTAATCTTTATTTTAAATCATGCAATTATTAATGTCAGTCTTAGATATAGATAACATTTCCAGGTATAACAGATAAGCAATTTGCCTTTATTGAGTCCCTTGAAATTAGTCTTTGACATTGACTCTTTTATGTTAATGTTTTTTGAATTCAGGTTCATTTGAGACAAAATCCTGAAAATCTGACCTTTTTTTGAATGTACATTTTTTCCATTCAATATCATATTAAATTTTGTTGGATATAATTTTTTGGCTATAGCCCTAGTTCTTTTGACTGTTGATATACAATATTCTAGGAACAAGTTTCTTTTATTCTAGCCAGTGATAAAACCTATGTAATTCTTATTGTAGTTCCAGGATATTTGTTTTGTTATTGTTGTTTGCAGAATATTTTCTTTGATCTGTGGGTTTCAAAATTTACCAATAAAATTTCTATATATTTTTTTCTTTGTGGGAGCTCTTTGAGGTGGTGATGGATGGATTTTTTTCTGTTTCTACTTTCCCCTCTTGTTCTATCACTTCAGGACAATTTTCTTTAATTATTTCTTATGTTTTTGTGTCAGAGTTCTTTTCTTGGTCATAACTTTCAGGTATGTTTGCTCTTCTTGATTTATTCTGTAGACCTGTTGATTTTTTTATAAGATGTTTCATATTCTCTTCTATTTTTCATTCTTTATATTTTGTTTTATTTTCTCTTGGTCTCTTTTAACTTTACTGGTTTTTCCTCACCCAATTTGAATTTTTAAAGAGTCATTTTATTCTTAAAGATCTGTATTTCCTTTTCTTGTTAGTTGACTTTTTTATAATCTTGTTTTTCTTGAATAATTCTTATTTTTTAAAAATTTTTTTCTTAATCTCTCTCATTTGCTCTTTAAAGTCTCTTTTGAGTTATTCTATACATTCTTTTTGGGCAGGTAAACATTCTTTGAAGTAGGGGAAGCTTTTTTTTTTTTTTTTACTTTTTTGAAGAACAATTCAATATATTCTTCTGAAGATGAACTTTGGTTTTCTTTATTTCCACAGTTACTTTCCATGGTTGAATTCTCTCTTTTCCCAATTAATTAAAAAAATCAACAACTTATTAGTGTAATCACCTCTAATACTGTGATGCTGGGATTGGTGCCTCTGGATTCACTTCAGTTCTGACCTCCTGGCCTGGGACCCTAAATCAAGAACTAATCTACTCTCCTATAAAGTGTCTAAAGCCACCAGCTTCTCTATCGTAAAGCTTCTGCACTCATAGAATGGATTCTGGTTTCTTTTCACTCACGGACACATCTCAGCAGCACATTTAGAACTGATATTTCTTATCATCAGAAGTTACCTTAATCTTCCTAGACTCATAACCACAACTCCTCAAGTCCAGGAGGTGAAAGTTCCTGTGGTTGAGTCTGAGACTACCTCTGAACCTCTCCTCTTTTAAAATGGAAATAGCTAAATCTTATGTGATCCTTACTAATGAAAACAGAGGTAAGTGATACATAGTGCCACACAGTCAGTTCTGAGACCAGATTTATTCCTGAATCAGACTTTATCCACTGAGCCTTCTAAATGCCCATTTTACTTTGCATTATGAAGTGACAATTTCTTGAAACAAGGAACACTGGTAACTAAAGGTGAACATTTTTCAATTTCTAGCTATATTAAAAGTTATAGAAAGATAAATCATGAGCCTTTTACTTTTGTCTCCTGGCTCTTGATATTTATCTTTACTCAGAAATGGTGGACAATGACATAAAAGCTAGGATTGTTGGAGTGGGTATAAGTGTGGTTATGGAACTGAGTGGAGAACCATAACCAATTCTTCCAGGCACCTTGTGGTGCAGCATAGTTCTTTCCACAGTTGCTCTCTTCATATATTATAGCTTGGTCCACAGTTTCTCCGAAGTGACAAAAGAATGAAGAAAAGTATACATTTACATAGTCATGGAATAATCAGACTTCCTTGGTAATGCAATGGAAGAAAATCATTACAAAAAATTCATAACAAAATTTTATATTGATAAGTACAAAATCAAATAGTCACTAGATTTTTAAAATTTTAATTCAAAAATGTAGTTTATTTTTAGTGATTTAAAGTGGTGAAGTGATGTGAAACATGTCTAAAGTTCATTTGAATTTTAAACATTTCAAAAAAGTAAAACTATATTTTAAAATGAGTGATTTTTGAGGTTTTTTGTTTATTATATTTCTAAAAGAATAGATTCATTCTCTCCACTCATAGAGATACACCACTTTAATTTAGACTCTCATCAACTTTCTCTGGGATTGTTGTAATGATTTTTCCCATCTCAAGTATTTGTCCATTCCATTAAAATCACCAGCCAATTTGCCAAAGTGATTTTCCTTAAGTACCTTTAAGAAAATACAATACAATTAGTCAGGTAACAATCCAGAAACAGTGTTTTGTGCTGAGGATATGAAAAAGAAAAGAGCAAAAAATAGCCCTTGCCTTCAATGAGCTAACATTTTAATATGGCAAGCAATGTAAAATTAGCATATAATGAGCTATATAAAGAGTAGCAGAATGGTAATTTGAATCAGGAAGTCACTAGAAGCAGAGTCTTCAGAAAGCTTCCTATAAAAAGCAGCTGAGTTGAGTTGAGTTGAGTTGAGTCTTGAAGAAGTTAGAAAAAATAAGAGATAATTGAGATGGGAGATGAAGTACCATGTATGAGAAACTATAAACAGGAAAGTTATGCAAAGGCTAGAGTATTAAGTGCAGTAAATGCTAAACAGCAGAATTTACATTTGATATTTAAGATAATAAAGAAAGTGACTGGAGACCACTCAGCAATAGACAATATGGTCTGATGTATACTTTAGAAAATCACCTGGGAAGCTAATGTAGGGAGAGACTTCAGGCAGGAAAGTCAGTTAGAAGCCTATTTTCATAATTTAGATGAGAGATGATGAAGACTTGGGCAAAGATTGTAACAGAATAAGTGATTAGATAGAGGCAGATAATAAAGATGTGAATGTAGACATGACATTTGGCAGATATGTGACATGAGTGTGAGGAATTTAGGACTGCAGGCCTAGGTAATTAGAAGGATAGTGATATTCTCAAGAATAATAGAGCAATTGTAATATGCAGAAAGTATCAAAAGAAAGATGATTAGATTTTATTTTTCAGCTGTAGAATTAAAATACCTATGAGACCTCTAATGTGAGATTTCTAGAGGTAGTTGTTGATGCATGATTGCAGCTCAGAAAAAAGACTAGGGCTAGAAAAATATATATAGAAATCATTTGGTTATACATGATACTTTATTCCATGAGAGTTGATGTGATCACCAAGTTAAACAGTAAATAGCGATAAGAAGAGAGTCCAGAATAGAGCACTGGCAGACACCTATAATTATTGGGAATGATATGAATAAAGAAACATTAAAGATAATTGAGAAGGAATGATCAGAAGCAATAAAATGAATAGGAGAAGAACAAGAGAGCTGTGTCACAAATATTCAGAAGGATAAGGTAATCAAAAGTCATATACAATAGAATGGTAAAGTAAGGTAAGAACTAAGAAGAGAACATTAAATATAGCAATTAGAGATTATTAATGACTGGACAAGCAGTTTCAGTTGAATGATGAAGCTGAAAGCCAGATTATAGAGAGTTTAGAAATTAGTGAAAGGAGAGAAAGAGAAGACCTTGAAAACAGGAGGCTTTTTCAAGGAGGTTAGCTATGATGAAGAGATGAAATATTGGATGCTGGCTAGCAAGGATTGTAGTATAAGGACAGAGGATGCAAAGGCATGTTTATAGGCAGCAGGGAAAGAGACAGTAGATAAGGAGAAATTGGAAATAGATAAAGTGTGAAAGAAAATGGGGAGGTGGGAGAATCTTCTGGAAAAATGTAAAGGAATGGGATAAAAGATGCTTGTAGTAGAACTTTATAACATATAAAGGAGGAATGATGAAGATTTGGACAAGGATTGTGACAGTGTAAGTGATTAGATAATAAAGATGTGAAGGCAAAGTGACATTTGGCAGATGTGGTGTCAGAGTGAGAAATCTAGGACTGCAGATCTGAGTAATTGGGAAAATAATGGTGCCCTCAAGAATAGCAGAGAAGTTGTAAAAGGCAGAGGTATCCAATATCAGATGATGTGATATGAGGAGGAAGGGAAAAGAGGGAGATTTTGGTGAATAAGTTAATTTTTTTTATTAAGCAAAAGGTGAGGTTTTCAGCTAAAAGGTTTGGGAAAGAGGTTGCTAGAGATGAAAATATTCAAAATAGTCAAATGCAGTGTGGGAGAGCGATATGCTTAAGAAGAAACAGTTTCACTAACTGGAATGGCCATGATTGATATTAAATAATATTAATTTGCAGTAAACCCAGTCATCCCAGTTTTATATTTTCCTCAAGATCCATTCATGTGCCATTCATTAAATGTAAATAGAAGTTTCAAAAGTCTTATTGGAAAGTAACTGAAATAGAATGTGAACTCAGATTTTCTTGGCTACAAGTTTAGCTAGTTGGCTCTTTGTTGTTCTTCATTTGTGAAGAGAACCAAAATGATATCATGTTAGAATTTAGTTGTAGTGTGTCCAACTGTGGCTGATGAGACCAAAACTAATATATGGGGTAGCTTTTATAATTTTGTACATCTCGTGTTTCTTTTGGGCTAACCCAATTTTTCTTTGTTTATAGAACACAGCATCTTCTCTAATGAAGGCACACCTTGCTGGGCGGTCCTGTGCCATTGTCTCCTATGTCATAGAACTGATTCTAAAGTTCTTAAGAGATACCTTCAGAATGTCCTTGTTTCACTTTTTCTGACCACCTTGTGAGGACTTACTGTATGTGAGCTCTCCATAAAATATTTTTTTTTTTTTTGTGAAACCTTAAGGTTTGATTTCTTCAGGTGTGAATGTTCATAGAGGGATTAGAGATTTGAGAGTAAAGAGCAGTGTAGAGTTAAAGGGATTAACTATAAGGTACATTTAATTTTTTTTATTAAAGCTTTTTATTTTTAAAACAGGTGCATAGATAATTTTCAGCATACACTTTTGCAAAAACTTGTGTTACAATTTTTTTTTCCTTTCTTTTCTCCCACCCTTTCCCTAGGTGGCAAGTAATCTGATATGTTAAACATATGCAATTTATCTCTACATATTTCCAAAATTATCATGCTGAACAAGAAAAATCAGATCAAAAAAGGAAAAAATGAGAAAGAAAACAAAATGCAAGCAAACAAATGTTTTGCTTTTGCTAATGAGACGGAAATACTATGTTGTGATACATCCTCAGTCCCCACAGCTCTGTTTCTGGGTGCAGATGGCTCTATTCATCACAACACCATTGGACTGAGCTGAATCACCTTGCTGTTGAAAAAAGTCAAATATATCAGAATTGATAATTGCATAATCTTCTTGCTATTTACAATGATCTCCTGGTTCTGTTCATTTCACTTAGCATTGGTTCATATAAGTCTCTTCAGGCTTCTCTGAAATCATCCTATTTTTCATTTCTATAAGGTAGATTTTGGAAAGGAAGGAATGTAAGGTTAGAATAATAGTGATGTGTTAAAATACCGAGGAATTATGATCTCAGTGAAGACAAAAAATAAATTTGGACTATTAAGTCATAGGAGGAGAGGAAACAATAGGAGGTTGTAATGTAATAGAATAATTTTGGAGTTTTTTTACTTATTGAAGGGAAATTTTTATGGATAGAGGGAAAGCCAAGAATGTGACTGAATTTGATGACAATTAAAGAGATTGAGGGATTTGGAAGTTTGAATTTTTGAGAAGACATTGACATATATGTTGAAAGCCCTTACTATAAGGTCTGAAGTTATAGCAGAGGGAAAAAATGTAAACTAGGTATTTAATTCAGTGGAAAAGAAAGAAAAATAACTTAGAGACTATGAATAACTTATACTAGGATCTGAATACATTTTAACAGCATTGTAACTCCAGGTTCTTGTGATAAGGTCACTGGCCAGATGGATCATGAGAATGTGGTGACAAACCATATCAAGATTTTAGCAAAATATTTGGCAAAATTTCCCACATTATATTGTGAATATGATTTCCATCTTTCTATATATGTGTATCTATAAAATGTATAGATAAATATAAATATAGATATAGATATGGATGTAGATATATAAAATATGATAATAGAGTTAAGGTAGCTTTGAAATTGAACCAAAAGGGACTTGTCTGTGCCTTGTGCTATTTTAACATTTTTGTAAAATGACTTGAATGAAAAACAAAGATTATATGTTTATATATATTATATAATATGTAATTATATACCATATATAATAAATATATATTATATATATTTATATATAAATGCTAAGAAGCTGGGATATGTTATTTGCATTCTGATGTATATACCAATTTGGTTCATAGGATCCTAAAAAGCTTTGACAATCTAGAATGATAGACTAAATTTGATAAGATGAAATGCAATGAGAATAAATATATATGCTTCATTTGGGTCTAAAACTCAAATCTCCAAATTCAGGATGGAGGGGAGTGTCTCTTTATCTAGCATAAGAGTTTATCTGGATTGATAACAGCAACTAGTTGGCATAGTGGATAGAATGTCAAGACTGGATTCTTGACTGCCTGAGTTCAAAACTTGCCTCTGACCTTGGAAAAATTACTTAATTCTGTTTGCCTCGGTGTCCTCATCTGTAAAAAGGTAGAGAAGAAAATGGTCAACCACCCTTTGCTAACAAAGGAATCAGACATGATTGAAAATGTCTAAACAACAATAATCACAAAAATAATAATAAGTGACCTAAATAAGAATTCACTTAAAAAGCTCTAGAGTAAGTTCAACAGTGTGACTTTGCATTAAAAAAAAAAAAGCTAATGTCAGTTTAGGCTGCATTAAGAGGTCTAGTGTCCAGACTATCAGTCCTATATTATCAGTCCTATAGTGAGGTCCTATAGGAAGCATTAAATTCTGATCTGGCCATGGGTTTGAATCAAAGCTTTGATTAAAAGAACATGCCAATGAGAAATTAAAGATACTTAGTTCTGAACTCTCTAGAACCATCTTGTTTCATTTTCACCCCTGCTTCTTCTTCACTTTCCTCCACAGACCATGCAAAAGACCTATATTACTTAATGTAGAGAACTTTTACCTGAAGTGACATTCATGTTATTGAAAGCTTGTTTAACAGGAATTGGGACTTGTCATAAAAGGAAGGAAGTCATTTAGCTCTGAACTCTCTGGGACCTTGTTGTTGCTACATTCCTCATAATGTCAGGATGGCAGTGAAGGCACATTTCTGAGACCACTCTGCTGTTCTGTCAAAATGGAATGGAACTGTCAGGGAGGTGAGAAGAAAAGGCTTTTTGGCTATTATGTAGAATGCTGATGGAATGAAATGTATAGAGGTCAGTCTAAAGACAGAAACCAAAGAAGTATATGAATATATCCCAGAAGAGAGCTTTTAAGGAAAGGAGGGGACTGAAGAGAAAATGTAAAAGAAATTTCAATATCAAGGTTAAGAAACCATTTGTCTGTTGAAAGAAGATACAGAACTAAGAACAGAAAAATTAAGTACTTATGGGACAAAAAAATAAAAACTCATTTATAGAAAAAAAGAGATCAATACTCTAGTTTGAATCAATCTGATAATCTGATTATGTCTTTTGTCTTATTCTACATCAAAAGATATGATAATTTTAGTCAGAGTTAATTTTTGCAGAGAGTATAATAGATTTGAGTTTTGTAGATGAAGAATAACTAGAATCTATATCTATGATGTCAAATTAGGCTGAGAATAATGACAAAGCATCACTAATAACAACATGTTTAGCTAAATCAGGAAGAGGATTCTATAGAAGAAATTTAACTTTTTCTGAGAGTTAACAAGTATATTCATATGATTAGTCATTTTTAGCATTCTAAACATTTTGCTGAAAACATTTCCCCACAAATTCTAGTAATCTAATTATCCTAGATGGGTCTTAATATTTCAAGACATTTATTGGTGCCAATTTATTGGCATGTCCTTGGGATGAAAAATATCTCAATGAATATTTCTGGAGATTCAGCATCTGCTAACCCAAGTCAATTCTTATCCTCATTGTCTTTTAGACATAAACATTCCAAGAAAGTGGATATTATGGGTATGGAATTATTTAGGAAATTTATAGATACCACAAGTCTCATGACACTCAAGAGGGTAACCAATAGGTTATAAAAATTCACATATAAGAGACATATCTATCTAGGAACTCTGACTTCTGGGCTGTGCTATCCATTCATGATCATAAATATCATCTAATTGTCTCATATAATTCTTACATACAAATCCTGTATAAGCTATAGAAATCTAGGTCAGTATTCCTAAAATATACTAGCTTTTTAATCTTTTTCTCTTAGTACATGGACTGTATCATTCTTGAGTATTAAGCTACAAAGAAATCAGCTGGCTAGCTTTGGCAATAAGAGCTGAGAAAGAGATTAAAGGAATAAGAATAGGCAATGAGGAAACCAAATTATCACTCTTTGCCGACGATATGATGGTATACTTAGAGAACCCCAAGTTCTTACTAAAAAGTTATTAGAAATAATCCACAACTTTAAAAGTTGTGGTTATAAAAAAACCCACATAAGTCTCAATTCTTATATATCACCAAAAAATCCAACAGTCAGATTAAAAAGAAAATTCCATTTAAAGAACTACTGATAATAAAAAATATTTAGAATCTATCTGCCAAGGGAAAATCAGAAACTTTATGAGCAAAATTACAACCACTTTTACACAAATTAAGTCTGATCTAAAATTGAAAAATATTAAATGTTTGGATAGGGGAGCAAATATAATAAAGATGACAATATTACCTAAACTAATCTATTTATTTAGCGCCAAAAATCAGACTCCCAAAAACTATTTTAATGACCTAGAAAAAAAAAAAAATATATGAAAACAAAAGGTCAAGAATTTCAAGGGAATTAAGAAAAAAAGTCAAAATGAAGATGGCTTAATAAGATCTAAAATTATATTATAGAGGGTTCCAAAACCATTTGGTATTGGCTAGGAAAGATTAGTTGATCATGGAATAGGTTAGGTTCAAGGGATAAAACAATCAACAAAAAGCAACCTAGTCTTTGACAAACCCAAAGACCCCAGCTTTTGGGATAAGAACTTACGTTTGTAAAATTGCTGGAAAATTGGAACTAATATGGCAGAAACAGGCATTATCCACACTTAACAGACACCAAGATAAGGTCAAAATGGGTTCAGACCGGATAAAGAATGAAATTATTAATAAATTAGAGGAACACAGGATTTTACCCTCTCAGACCGTGGAAGGAAGGACTTTATGACCAAAGAGAACTGAGACATTCGATCACAAAATAGAAAATTTGATTATAAAACTGAAAAGTTTTTTGACAAACAAAACAATGCAGACAAGATTAAAGGGAAGCTAAACTGGGAAAATATTTTTTCAGTCAAAGGTTCTGATAAAGGCCCCATTTCCAAAATATATAATTAACTTAATTTAAAAAATCGATTCTCCAATTGAAAAAATGGTCAAAGGATATGAAAAAATTTCAGATGAAGAAATTGAAAACTATTTCTAGTCAATGAAAAGATGCCCAAGTCAATATTAATCAGAGAAACAAATTAAGACAACTCTAAATACCACTACACATCTGTCAGTCTAAGGAAAGAAAAAATAATGATGATTGTTGGAAGGGATGTGGGAAAACTGGACGTTTGCATTGTTGGTGGAGTTTGAAAAATCCAACCATTCTTGAAGTAGTTTGAATTATGCTCAAAAAGTTATTGTGCATATTTTTGATCCAGCAGTTTTACTGGGCTTATATCCCAAAGACATTATAAAAGAAGGAAAGGGACCCATTGTCGAATATTTGGCAGCCCTTTGTAGTGGCTAGAAACTGAAACTGAATGGATGTCCATCAGTTGGAGAAAATTAATAAATTGTGGTATAGAATAAGGAATATTACTGTTCTGTAAGAAATGACCAACAGGATGATTTCAGAAAGGCCTGGAAGATTTACGAACGATGCTGAGTGAAATGAGAGGAGAGGGAGATCATTATATACTTCAAAAAATACTTATGATGACCAGTTCTGATGGACCTGGCCACCCTCATTAATGAGACCAACCAAATCATTTCCAATGGAGCAGTAATGATCTGAACCAGCTATGCCCAGAGAAAGAACTCTGGGAGATGACTAACAACCATTACATCGAATTCCCAATCCCTATATTTATGCCCACCTGCATTTTTTATTTCTTTCACAAGCCAATTATACAATATTTCAAAGTCTGATTCTTTTTGTACAGCAAAATAACGTTTATGTATACTTATTGTGTATCTAATTTATATTTTAATGTATTTAACATCTACTGATCATCCTGCCATCTAGGGGAGGGGGTGGGGGGGGTAAGAGGTGAAAAATTGGAACAAGAGGTTTGGCAATTGTTAATGCTGTAAAGTTACCCATGCATATAACCTGTAAATAAAAGGCTATTAAATAAAAAAAAAGAAATCGGTTGGTTTGGCAGCTCCTAAATTTAGTAGCCACAACATAATCGAAACCTCTTAACATAGCATGTTGAGTGCTAAACATGATGCAGTGGTACTCACCTTGGTTCACATGACTTGCTGCAATTCTCTCTTCCAACAATATTATTAGAATGCTAAAATTAATCTAGATAGTTCCTCAGTTGCCTGTATAAGCCTTCCCTTAGAAATTTTTAACAATTAAAATTTCAGGTTCAAGTTTAAATCTTTCATATTGGGAATTAGGGGAAATATACTTTGTATAATTTTGCATGACAGTTATAGTTGAATGCAAAGGGTGGGTACTGGGGGAATGGAATTTTTTGCTCTATTGGAAAAAATATAGAAATGGAATAGTAGGAGAGGAAGAAGGCCCAATTACCTTAGAGATATAAACAATAAAATATGGGTTCATGTTCATTAACTTCAAATCTATGGAGAATTCCATTATTGTAGCTGTTCTATTGAATTACTCTTTGCATTGTAGTAGAAATGTTATTCTTTGATTAGAATAAGAAAATGAAAAATGCCCTGGAGAAATTTTTATTGATTAAAAATGACTTTATAACACATATGATCAATCTGAGTGGAAATGGTGCTAGATTTGGAATTAGGAGATTAACTTGGCCATTTGATGCTAGTTTCAATTCACCTAACTCCTCTGAGTCTCTTACTCTTTGTATGTATAAAAATGAGAAGAGTAACATGAAGAAATAGACAGCTTGTAGATGAGAATTATAAGAGTACCTAGAAAAAAATGAAATGAAATTTACAATAGCATAGCCACAAAGGAAAAATGGCAAAGGAGTTTTACTTTAGAATTATCAATAAAAATTTCAACCAAGACATAAAGTCTTGAAAATTAGAATGGAATAGAAAGAAAACAATAATCATATAAAACAATAAGAAGTATTAGGACTAAATTAAATTGAAAAAAATGAGAAGAAACTATAAGAAATAATGTCAACACAATTTATCTGGAGAATAGCTCATGGAGGGATTATATAAGTATCACTGATTGTTTGAAAATTATGACCCAAAAAAGGTGTATAAAAATTTTGTTACATTTGTCTAGAATTGTCTAGTTTGCATAGACTTGAAAAATTGAAATCTGCTTAGATTTTAAGAAATTAAATATTAAAACAATACAGAAGTTCTGAACATGGAAAACAAAGTGCCAGTGAAAAGAATCCACAGACTGATTTTGATGGGAGCTAAGAAGGTGGAGAGAGATACTATTCTACAAACTTCAAAACATATACATAGTGATTAACTTTAATAACTTTACCAACAAACAACAAATTTTGCAAACAAGCAGGAGAAAAATTTTCAAGTATAATGAAAGAAAATTAAAATAACAAGACTATTCTCTACTCACCAGAAAGAAACTGTAGAGGTAATTGAATGTGTTATGAAGAAAAAAAAAGACCCCAAGATACAACCCGATATTCTATATTGGCCAAACATGAGTCTAATTATTAATATAAAAGTTGTTTATTTAATTTACTCAGAAGTGTTTGAAGCATGTGTAAAATAAAGAATATGCCCCCCATCCAGGTTGCTTCAGGTTATTTGTTTTGCATATGTCCCAGACTATAAAAACAGAAGAAAGCTAAATTCATGCATTAGCCAAGAAGAGCAATAAATTAAAAACAGTGCTAATTAAAAAAAAAAAACTTTTCTAAAAAGATACAAGGAAACACAGATGAAACAGAAGCAAAATAGACAGGATGGTATAGAAACAGGTCTGAAAACATCATGGACTGTATCTCCCAATACCCAAACTACTGACAAATCAGTGTTTCTGTGGGATTAAATTATAGAACATGAAGGCACATAAAAAGGCAGATGAGAGGAAGATAAAAGGGAATGTGTGATCTATCCTAATCAAATCAAAGGTTATAAAGAGGGGGAAAATCATTCCTGTATACTCTCCAGAAGTGCAACATCTACAGGAAAAAGAATTAAGAGGCCAAAGGAGGAATTAAAATTGGAAGAAAGAAAAAAGGAGTTTTGTTTTGGTGGTGGCTGACATATAACTGCTGAACACTTCCATGTGAAGAGTTATTCTATAAAGGGATGGATAGTGTCTACAGACATTTGGTGCCCAGATCAGTCATTCTACCTTAGGAGAAGGGAAATCCGAGCTGACTGGTAACTAATGTTCAAAAGAAGGGGAGAGCAGGGAAATTTCATGGCAAGTGGGAAAACAATAACATTAGGAAAGATAAAAGATAATAGTTGCCTGCACAATAAGGGATTTATGGAAAGTCTTAAAATAGGACAATATCCTCTATTATATTCAGGATTTGTTATTTCTAAGAGTGTAGCATAACAAAAAAAGGAGTCAAGGGTTCAAGTGGCAACAACATAGAAATTATTTAGAAGAGGCAATCCAAAATAGGTACCTAAGGAGCATAAGTAATAGAGATTAAAAAGATTAAAAATAATTTTGCTTGATGACAATGAAAATAGAGAAAATAAGGGAGAATAATGTAAAAGTAAGACAAAAAGAAAAACTAATTATCTTAGCACAGTTAGTTTTGTTACCTTCAAAGGATAACAGATAGGACTGAGAGGCTGGAAGGTGAGGGGAAGGTGAGGGGAATCAGTTTGCCTTAAAATAGATTAAGCTAAAATGACTGAAGACACAAAGTACTATCTACAGAAAAAGAGGGACAATTTTGAGTTCAGGGAAAATATTAAAGACAAATGGAGAAAAATATAAACCTAAAATGCATAACATTAAATTTTTATAGATTAAACAATGAAACAATTAAAAAGGAGAGAGCACATAGAAAATAAAACCTCACAATGTGCTGTTTACATGAAACACACATAAAATGTAAATATAAACAAAATAAAGTTTAGGAAATGGAAAAACATTCATCAAGAGGAGAGAGAGAGAGAGAGAGAGAGAGACAGACAGACAGACAAACAGACACACACAGAGAGAAACAGAGAGAGAGAACAGGAATTGCAAGGACTTTAAGAGAAAATAAAACAGTAACAACTATAGCGATAATTTAAAACAGAATAAAGGGGGATAAATAAGGAAACTCCATTAAACTGAAAGTAGCATGGAGAACAAATCAATATCAATACTAAACTTGTAGATTCCAAATACCTTAGTATCCAAATATCAGGAACACAATAATGGCTGGCATTTATAGAATGCTTTAAATTGCTTTATATGTGTTATTTCATTTGAGCCTCAATAACTTTTTGAGGCAGATTCTATTAATATGGCCATTTTACAAGGAAAATATAAAACTGGCCAAATTATTGGAGAAACTGGTGTTCAAAGATTTAGATCACCTTAATGGAACTACAAGATATATATTTCTCAGTACCACATGAAACTTTTATAAAAATTGACCATGCATTAGGACACAAAGATACTGCAAATAAACATAAAAAGGCAGAAATAGTAAATACATTCTTTTTATATGATTACTTAAAATTAGCAATCAGTTCAAGAAATACAGCTAAAGGATATGGATCTAAATGAAGATAACAAGAAATCCTAAATGAGTGGGTCAGAGAATAAACTGTAGAAACAATGCATGATCATGTAAAAGAAAATAATAATGATGAAACACTATTCCAAATCTCTGAGATATAGTTAAAGTAGTTTACAGAGGGAAAATTTATATATATAAACATATATTAAAATAGTAAAGGAATGGATTAATGAATGAATGTGCATTAAGAAACTTAAAAGTCACAAATAAACAGTAATAAATAAGCATAAAGGATGATAAATTAAAAATTAGAGGAGAAATAAACCAAAAACAAAAAAATGTAGATATCACAAGTAAACCTAAAATATGTTTCTTTAAAAACTAATAAAATTAATTAAGCCTTTAACAACTCTGATGAAGAACTCCCAAATAAATATAAATAGTAAATAAAAAATAGTGGTAAAGTGAAATCACAAAAAAGAAGAAATAAAAAGTTATCATAATCTATGTTATTATATATTAAAATTATGTTCATAAAAATAGACTTTAAAATATAAAATAAAAAAACAGAAGACCAAATAGACTTCTTTAATAATCTATTGTTAGAGGAAAAATAGAACTATTTAAAAAGGATTTGCCAAAGTGAGAATGGCAGGAACTTCTTTATTCTGATTAATTCACAGGAAAGTTCTTTCAAACTGTTAAAGAACATTTAGTGCCAATATTATTTACATTTTCTCTCAAAAATCGTGAATTGTATAATGAACAGGGAAGAATAAGGCATAGGAGAGCTACTGAGTATTGATACAATGAGTATTGGTTTTAAAATTGCAAACAAAAAAAAGTAATAATTTACTATGATCAAGTTGAATTTGTACTAAGGATTCTTGGATGATTTAATATTAGGAAAATAATCAACATAATTAATGTGATTACATAAATTACAAAAACATCCCAAACCATGCGATTGTCTCAGTTGAAACAGAAAAATTCTTTGACAAAGTACAACATTCATTTATAATAATTAATAATATTAATAAATCTTGCAAAGTAAAAAGTGTCAACTTAAAGTTAGATGCAAACATTATATTGTAGCAAGTAAAAAGGATGCTAAGGTACCATTTTCTTTCTTTTCTTTTTTTTTTCCTGAAAGCAATTGGAGTTAAGTGACTTGCCCAGGGTCACACAGACAGGAAGTATTAAGTGTCTGAGGTCAAAAGAAAAGAAAAGTCCTCCTGCCTTCAGGGGTAGTGCTCTATCCACTGTACCATTTCTCCTGGTACCATTTTCTTAATGGCAACATAGCAATTTTAAGAATGGTGTTGCATATACTTTTAGTAAAATGGTTCATCCTGGCACCTCAGAAATAAGCCAGGGATCTGAGCATGATCATTTTATTAGATTTGCAGCAAATAATAAGTTGAGATGACCAAAGATAGAGCAGACAAGGACTTTTAAAACTAAGTATGTATTTCTTCTCAGTGGCCTGACAATAAATCATTTGGACTTTTCTATCTCAAAGCCTGGACAATCCAGATTAGAAGAAATTTTTAATGAGGAAATATGCTAAAAGTTATTACCTCTTCCCTATTACTTCATCATGATGAGGCAAGAGACCTCAAGATACAGTATTTGTCTGTAGCTGGGAGAAAGTGAGGAGGCCTTGAAATGTGACTGATTATGAGCCTATCTCTGTCTCTCCATCTGTCTCCCTCTCTGTCTCTGTCTCTGTCTGTCTCTTCATCATAAATCCTTCAGAGTAGTTGTGGAGCATTGTACTGCTGAAAATAGCAAGGTCATTCACATGTGATCATCCAAGAACATTGCTCTTACTTTGCACAAAATGCATGTCATTTTGCTTGAGACAATGTGTGCTCCTCCAAGTTTTTCGGAGAGTGTCCTGTGCATAATTTCCCATGGAAAAATAATATCCAATCATATTGACATACCACAATTTATTCACAAAATTCAATTTATTCACAAAATATTCACAATTATTATATATGTAAAGGGGGAGGAACTCTGAAGGGGGAATTCTAAAGGGGGAGGACTGCTTGTGGTAAGTGGTGCTCATAAGTAAAACACTGGGGAGGGGGCAAAGGGAAAAAGAAAAGAGAAAAGTATAATCTTGGGATAATAAGATGACAGGAACTACAGAATTTGTAGTTTTAACTTTAATGTGAATGGGATGAACTCTCCCATAAAGCGGAGATGGATAGCAGACTGGATCAAAAGTCAGAACCCTACACTATGTTGTTTACAGGAAACACATTTAAAGCAGGGTGATATATACCGAGTAAAGGTAAAAGGCTAGAGCAGAA
Source organism: Sarcophilus harrisii (assembly GCF_902635505.1). Lineage (NCBI taxonomy): Eukaryota > Metazoa > Chordata > Mammalia > Dasyuromorphia > Dasyuridae > Sarcophilus > Sarcophilus harrisii. The sequence goes on from NC_045426.1 coordinate 204,759,239, forward strand.
TCTATTATGATTCAGCTGAAGTCAAAAAAATAGGGGTAGCCATCCTGATTTCAGATCAAGCAAAATCAAAAATTGACCCAATTAAAAGAGATAAGGAAGGAAACTATATGTTGCTAAAGGGTACCACAGATAACAAAGGAATATCAAGGGTCAAGGGATATGAACAGACCATTTTCAGATGAAGAAATTGAAACTATTTGTAGGCACATGAAAAGGTGCTCCATATCCAAAAGGCACTTCTTTATTGATCAGAGAAATGCAAATTAAGACAACTCTGAGATACTACTACCCACTTGTCAGATTGGCTAAGATAATAGGAAAAAGTAATGAGGAATGTTGGAGGGGATATGGGAAAACTGGTACACTGATACATTGTTGGGAACTGGGAATGGATCCATCCATTATGGAGAGCAGTTTGGAACTATGCTCAAAGTTATTAAAGTGTGCATACCTTTGGGTCCAGCAGTGTTTCTTTCTTTTTTTTTTTTTTTTTTTGACTTTGAAAATTTATTTATTTATTTATTTTTGATTTTTTTTTTATTTAATAGCCTTTTATTTACAGGTTATATGCATGGGTAACTTTACAGCGTTAACAATTGCCAAACCTCTTGTTCCAATTTTTCACCTCTTACCCTCCACCCCCTCCCCTAGATGGCAGGATGACCAGTAGATGTTAAATACATTAAAATATAAATTAGATACACAATAAGTATACATGACCAAAACATTATTTTGCTGTATAAAAGGAATCAGACTCTGAAATATTGTACAATTAGCTTGTGAAGGAAATCAAAAATGCAGGTGGGCATAAATATAGGGATTGGGAATTCAATGTAATGGTTTTGAGTCATCTCCCAGAGTTCTTTTTCTGGGCATAGCTAGTTCAGGGTTCATTACTGCTCCATTGGAAATGATTTGGTTGATCTCGTTGCTGAGGATGGCCAGGTCCATCAGAACTGGTCATCATATAGTATTGTTGTTGAAGTATATAATGATCTCCTTGTCCTACGCATTTCACTCAGCATCAGTTCGTGTAAGTCTCTCCAGGCCTTTCTGAAATCATCCTGTTGGTCATTTCTTACAGAACAGTAATATTCCATGATATTCATATACTACAATTTATTCAGCCATTCTCCAACTGATGGACATCCATTCAGTTTCCAGTTTCTAGCCACTACAAAAAGGGCTGCCACAAACATTCGTTTATCCTATTATATATTTTAATATAATCCTATTGGCATTATATCTCAAAGAGATCTTAAAGGAGGGAAAGGGAACCACATGTGCAAAAATGTTCGTGGCAGCCCTCTTTGTTGAGGTGAGAAAATGGAAACTGAGTGGATGCCCATCAAATTGGAGAATGGCTGAATAAATTATGGTATATGAACGCTGTGCAATACTATTATTCTGTAAGAAACAACCAGCAGGATGATTTCAGAGAGGCTTAGAGAGACCTCTATGAACTGATACAAAGTGAAATAAACCAGATCATTATACAAGTAACAGCAAGACTATATGATATGATGATCAGTTCTGACAGATGTGACTCTCTTCAACATTGAGATGATTCAAACCAGTTCCACTTGTGCAGTGAATAAGAGAACCATTTACATCCAGTGAGAGGTCCATGGGAACAGGATATGGAACACAACATAGCATTCTCACTCTCTCTCTTGTTTCTCTCTCTTGTTATTTGCTCACATTTTTTTTTCTCAGTTTTTCTTTTTCTTCCTTCTTGATCTGATTTTCCTTATGCAACAAGGTAACTGTATAAATATGTATCCACATATATTTCAACATATTTACCATTTATTGGACTACCTTCCAGGTATGGAAGGGGGTTTGGGGAAAAAGGGGAAAATTTGCAACAAAAGGTTATGCATGGATCAATGTTGGAAAAATTACTGATGCATATGCTTTGTAAATAAAAAAATTTAATAGAAAATTGCTACTTACCATTCCTTCCTCAAATATGCTCAAATATTCCTCTTTTATCATCCTTCCCCCTTTCTGTATCCTATTTTCCTCCCACTTTCCTGCAGGTTATAATAGAATTCTATTCCTATATTGAGTGTGAAGGTTTTTTTTTTTTTTTGAGGCAATTCTGATGAGAGTAAAGTTCACTCACCCTTCTTTCCTTTTCCTCTGACTTCCACTGTAATAACTTTTTCTTGCCTCTTTTCATGGGTGATAATTTACACCATTCCATGTCTCCCTTTCTCTTTATCCCAGTGCATTCCTCTCTCATCCTTAATTTCATTTAATTTCACACTCATACCTATGATCTCTGAATATATACTCTTTCTAACTGCCATAATAATAAGAAGGTTCTAATGAATTACAAGTATCATTCTTATATGTAGAAATGTAAACATAAACCTTATGATACCACTTTTTTGATTAACTCCTCATGCTTCTCCTGAGTCCTATAAGAAAATCAAAATTTCTATCTGACCTTTTCATCACAAACGCTTGAAAATCCTCTATTTTCTTGGAAGGATTTTATACTTTTGCCCTGATGGATTATACTCAATTTTGCAGGGTAAGTGAGTTTTTGTTGTAATCCCAACTGCATTGATCTCCAGAATACCATATTCCAAGCCTTCTGATCATTTAATGTAGAAGCTGCTAAATCTTCTGTTATCCTGACTGTAGATCCACTATACTTGAATTTTTTCTTTCTGGATGCCTGTAATATTTTCTCTTTGACCTGGTAGTTCTGAAATTTGGCTATAATATTTGTAATATTAGGATATCTTTTAGGAGATGATTGGTAGATTCTTTCAATTTTTATTTTACTCTCTGTACTTTATTTACTCTCTATACTTTATTTTTGAATGTTTGTTTTGCTTTGTTAGGCAACATTGCAACTCCCGTTTTTTTTTTTTTTTCCTTTTTTGGATTAGCTTTTGTATAGCAAGTTTTCTCCATCCCCTCATTTTTATTTTGGGTATGTTTTTGATTTTTGAATATTTATATTATAAGTAACAAGTTATAAGGTTTTGTCTTTTCATTTTATTGACTTTTTTGATTCATTCACATTTGAAGTTATGAGTTAGCTTTATATTTTCCTCCATTTGTCTGTAACATTGTTTTTCCCCTTTCTGCTATAAACTCAGAGCTTTCTTCATTTACTTTAGTTTAATCTTTTCAAAAAGTGATTCTATTCCCACTGGCTCTTTCTCTCAACTAATTCTTTTCTCCCATTTGTTCTATCTTTCCTTTGGCCATTTTACTTGTCAAATACTTTCTTTCATACTTTTATCTGTTTAATTCTGTGAAGTAGATTCCCTTTCCTCTATAGCTTTCCACTATTCCTGTTTATCACTTTTTAATTTAATTTTTAATTTCTTTCAAAGGCAGTTTTTTTCTTACTCTCTTTATTATTCACTTCTCTGGGACAACTAGATGGTATAGCAGACAGAGCACTAAACCTGGAGTTAAGAGAACCTGAGTTCAAATCTGACATCAGATACTTATTAGCAATGTGACTGGGCAAGTCACTTAACCCCAATTGCCACTCAAAAAATTATTCCTCTTCTAAATCTGTTAACTCTATATTCTTAACTTCTGGCTCATTAACTATAAAATTGTCTAATCTCTCTATAATCGTTGTATTCTTCATAGAATCAAAACTTCTAAGGTATTCATTCTGATCTTTCACCTCTAAACAATTTCTTCTATTTCTTTTTACTGCCCTAAGTAGTAGACCTTATCCCAAGGACTTCTATTTTTCATTTTATTTCACTCCCCAAACTATGCTAATTCTAGCATGACAGAGAGATCACTGTCCCATGGTTGGGCACCCCTCTTACCCACATATTTGATAAGCTGCCCATCAATGATACCCTCTGTTCGGTTACCTTCTTTTCCCCAGTTGCTTCAAAGTCGCCTCCCTATGGCCATGTCCTTCTGTTCTTATAGGTGTTAATTAGTATTAGTATTTTCACCTTCTTCCCTCTTGAGGTAGAATGACTTGTTCTTTTAAGTCTACCATAATCAGCAAAGCATACCCATCTCCCTTTACAGAATACTTCTGTATGCATAAGAACATTCATCAGTGGATCTCCCTCTTATCACCAAAATAAGACCTCCATTCTTTCTCACCCTTTTTCAGTCTTTTCCTTTTCCTACTCCTCCACTTATTTTCCTTCTTTATCTCCTTTTTTTGAGAGATTACAGGAGTCATCTCATTTTTTGACTTCAGTTTGGCCTGGGCACATTACATATTTCTCTCTGTTTCCCTATAGCTTTCCTGAACCATCCATGCATATCTCTATTTTGAGATGTAGTTATGCAAAAGATATCAATTTACCAATAGGCAAAATGTCAAATTCTGTCCATAATGCCCTAGGCTCACTTTTATATTGTTCATTGTTATTATATGTCTACCTCATATTAGTTGCTTATTACTATCTTCTTATATACAATGAGAAAGAAAACTAACTAGTTTCTCTGTGTTACTCTCGTTGCTATCCTTAGCTGTTTCATTCATCCAACTCCTCTTATATTTCTACTTTTTCCTCCTATTTTCCCCTATTACTCACTTTGTGGCTTCAACCATTCTGATGTGGTATCCCTGGGAATTGGATCTCAAAATATTTCAGCTTCTTCCCACATTGAGAAATTCAGAGTTCATCAGCCTTGGTCTTTGTTCCAAATGACTTTAGGAGAGACAGCACTGATCCAAGAAGGGTACTAGGTTCTTTCTTTCAAGTTTAGTTAATTTTCACATAGTTTTTCCTCTGTTGTTGACCTGTTCAGTTTTCTTGCACTGCTTCCTCTTTTTCTCAGTTCTCTGGCCCAGTGTTGATAGTTTATAAGATTGCTACACTTATGGTTCATTTCTGTAGTTCTGTATGGGTTGTTCATGGAGAACTAAGACCTCTTGTATGAGGGCTGCTGAGTCCTTTTCAGGACTTCTTAATTCACCTTTGCTATACACCTGCCATCCATTTCTCACCTGTGTCCCTGGAGCTATAGCATATACAGTAGCTACACCTCCAGGAAACAGTCTTGGCTGGAAGATTAACCCAAGTTGAGGAGAACCAATAAGCGTCAAACTCACTTCTTAGTTAGGGGGATGTCTACTCCAAATATGTCAAGACTTTGCTGGGCAGAATGGATTAATGAGAACTGCATTTTGGGCTACCACTAGATGGCTTGACTTTTGTCCTGCCACTGAACTACAATCACTCTGGAAGAAAGAAAGCATTTGTATAATTCTCCCCCACTTAATTCTAGTTCATGTTCAAATGAAGAAATGACCTCTTATCCACTTTTTCTTCCCAACATTTTAATGTCATTGATCCTCTTCAAAAAATGAAGGATGAACAATAACAGTATCTGATAATTTTTGTGGTTTGCCTTCCCAAGCTTCTGGGAAGTGGAATGGTGGAGATCAGAGTTGAGTTCTATTTCAAGCTCAGAAATCTGCCTTCTCCCTTTCCCTTTGTTAGTCCACACTGCTGTAGAGATTTTTTTGCAGCATAGAATATTGCTCCTAAGGCACTGACTATAGGTCAGGTTCTCAGCAAGTTTACATACTTTGGAGTTTGTATCTTCATGGCACTGGAAAGAAGGAGACATGAGTAGATTGGGCTTAATTGCAGGCTCATGGATCAGGTTCTTAGATCATTTGTATTACCAATAGCATATTGGGCAGTGAACAAGAGGGTCCTGAGTAACCTCAAGACAGATGTAGATTCACATTTTTATGCCTTTTTAAAAAATATTATTCTAGGTGTCCTTGTCCATAAAGACAGTTAAAGGTGCTTTATTTTTGGCACATAATTTTTGTTGAAAGATTGTGGTGATGAGGAAAAAGTCCAGTTTCATATTTTCTTGATCATATGACCAAGTAAATAGATAAAATATATGCAAAACCAAAAGTTACTACCCAATTGATATAGTCCAAAGATATGAACAAATAGGTCTCTGAAGAAAAGTTGTAAACCATGTGAGCCATATGAAAGAATGCTCAAATTATGAATAGTAAGCAAAATGCACATCAAAATAGTTTTCACTTTTATACCTTCTAAACAGACAAAACTGACAAAAGATGAAAATAATCAGTCTTGGAATGTTTGTTTAAAAATAGACACACTACAATATTGTTAGTGGGACTGTTAATCAGTACAAGTATATTAGTGAGTAAACTGGGAATAGGCAGATGAAGTGCCTAAATTCTCCATATTCTGTAACATAGAAAGGCCATTAACAGATATTTCCAAAGAAAACTATTACAAGAAAGTTCCCATAAGCAGCAAAATGCTTATTTTGCACTTTTGATGATAGCAAAAAACTAGAAACAAAATAAATGTCCATAAATTGAGTTGTGGGTAAACAAATGTTTTTACTTGAATACAATAGAATATTACCATGCTATAAAAATAATGAATATGTTATCTACAAAGAAATAAGTACCTGAACTAAAGGAAAGTAAAAAAAAATCATGAAAACAATATACATAATGAGTACCAGAATATAAATTAAAAGAATAAACACTAAAATATTTAAAAGCAAATGCTGCAAAATTATAATTCAATGATGATTTTTAAAAGAAAAAATAAACGAGAAGCAACCTTCTCTCATCCTTTTGTAGATATGGGAGACCTCAAAATGATTTACATATTTTTTAGGAATTCATTTTTACCTTGATTGAATCATTTAGGATAAAATTCTTTTTCTGATTTTTACTGCTTGTGCTAAATGTGGCCTCACAATTAACACCAAGAAACATTGCTCAGCACCATCCATCCGTGAAATTATCAGTTATGGCATATTGAGAAGTTCTGAAGGTTGTGGATAAGTTCACATAACCAGGCAGTATACTTTCCAGGAATTTGCAGATTAATAATGTGTTTAATGTATGTATTGCCAGAACTAGCTCAGGGTTTGAGAGGCTCTGAAGTGAAGTGTTGGAGGGAAGAGATATACTGACTACCAAACTGAAGGTCTATAGAATCCTTGTGATGACCTCATTGTTGTATGCATGTGAAACCTGGACAATATACCAGTGCCAGGCCAGGAAACTGGATCACTTACATTTGAATTGTCTTAGGAAGATTCTGAAGATCATCTGGCAGCACAAGATACCAGATGCTTAGGTCCTTTTTTCAAATTAAATTGCCAAACATTCACATTTTACTTTTGAATGGTACAATGACATTCTATTACAATTATACACCACAACCTTGTTCTGCTGTTCATTAATTGATGTGCATGCCCCCAGTTTCCAATTTTTACCACCAGAAAGAGTTTCTATATGCATGTTAAACCTGATAATTTAAAGCAAAAGAATGAATACTTAGAAAAATACAGAGGATTCAAAGAAATAAGAGGAAATAGATTCTTTAACCAAAAATGACAAAGGAAAATCGAACAATCTATAAACTCCACAAGGATTAGGGTGAACAAGTTTGGAACTATATGAAGTTACAAGTGAATTCTATCAAGCATTCATAAAACACATGATTCTGAGATTATGCAAACTATTTGAAATATAAGAAAAGGAAGCACTTTTTTTAAATATATGACCAAACCGTTATTTTGCTGTACAAAAAGAATCAGACTCTGAAATATTGTACAATTAGCTTGTGAAGGAAATCAAAAATGCAGGTGGGCATAAATATAGGGATTGGGAATTCAATGTAATGGTTTTTAGTCATCTCCCAGAGTTCTTTCTCTGGGAGTAGCTGGTTCAGTTCATTACTGCTCCATTGGAAATGATTTGGTTGATCTCATTGCTGAGGATGGCCAGGTCCATCAGAACTGGTCATCATATAGTATTGTTGTTGAAGTATACAATGATCTCCTGGTCCTGCTCATTTCACTCAGCATCAGTTCGTGTAAGTCTCTCCAGGCCTTTCTGAAGTCATCCTGTTGGTCATTTCTTACAGAACAATAATATTCCATAATATTCATACCACAATTTATTCAGCCATTCTCCAACTGATGGACATCCACTCAGTTTCCAGTTTCTAGCCACTACAAAAAGGGCTGCCACAAACATTCGTGCACATACAGGTCCCTTTCCCTTCTTTATAATCTCTTTGGGATATAAGTCCAGTAGTAACACTGCTGGATCAAAGGATATGCACAGTTTGATAACTTTTTGAGCATAGTTCCAAACTACTCTCCAGAATGGTTGGATTTGTTCACAACTCCACCAACAATGCATCAATGTCCCAGTTTTCCCACATCCCCTCCAACAATCATCATTATTTTTTCCTGTCATCTTAGCCAATCTGACAGGTGTGTAGTGGTATCTTAGAGTTGTCTTAATTTGCATTTCTCTGATTAATAATGACTTGGAGCATCTTTTCATATGACTAGAAATAGTTTCAATTTCTTCATCTGAGAATTGTCTGTTCATATCCTTTGACCATTTTTCAATTGGAGAATGGCTTGATTTTTTATAAATTAGAGTTAATTCTCTATATATTTTGGAAATGAGGCCTTTATCAGAACGTTTGACTGTAAAAATATTTTCCCAGTTTATTGCTAAGGAAGCACTTTCAACATCTTGATGCACTATGATACAGATTTGGTCTTTGTACCAAATTTTAGTGAGGCAAAGCAGAGAAATGAAGCTATAGAGCAATATTTGTAATGAATATTGATGCAAAAATTCTAAAAGCAACTTTTACCAACAGGTCACAACAACATAGTGGAAAGATTATATATGACAACGAGATTGTTTTTATACCTGCATTGCAAGGTTACTTTAGCATAAGAAATACTAAATTACAATATTAATAAAAATCATTTGATTATATCAATAGATGTTGAAGAATATTTGGATAAAATGAAGCATGAACTTTTTTTTTTGAACTTTTTATTAAGAAGTCTAGAAAGCATAGTATTAAATGAATTTTTTCTTAATATGGGGAAAATCTATTTAGGTATATATGCACAACTATATTTATAGCACTTCTTTTCATTTTGCTTTTCAGTTTTAATTATGTTCAACTCTTTGTGATCCCATTCAGATTTTTCGTGGTAAAGATACTGGAGTAATTAGCCATTTCATTTAACTTGTTTTACAGATGAGAAAACTGAGATCACATTGTTGTATGTATCTGAACCCAGCTTTGAACTCAGGAAAAGGAGCCTTTTTGTTTCTAGACCTAGCACTCTTTCTACTGCACATCTAGGTGCTCAACTCTTTTTGTAGAAACCCAAAATTAGAAAACCAAGGGTTGCCCATTAACTGGGGAAACATTAAAACCATTTGTGTTATATTAATGCAATAGAATACTGTTGAGCCATAAAAAATGACAAAGTGAATTTAATGGATAATTGTCCATTAAATTTCAGAAAAAAACCGTGAAACTTTATATTAGCTGCTGCAGAGTGATAAGAGCAGAATTTAGAGGACACTTTATATAATGACAAAAATGTAAAGAAATGCAATTATGAAAAAATTAGAATTTTGATCAATGAAATGATAAGCCACAAATTCTGAAGATTGAAGATGAAAAACACCACTTACTTTCAGAGGGGCAATGAAATTAAAAGTTAGAGAGAAATTTATTTTTGGAAATGACCTACCTGGGGATTTGTTTTGCTGGATTCTTCATATTTATAATGAAAAGTGCTGTTTTCTTCAGTGCTGGGGAGGGGGGGTAGTATTAGTGGGAGATACAGATTATAAATGTATGTAAGAAATTTTAAAATTAAAATCAGTCTATATAATTTGCTATGGATAATAATTTCTTAAGACCCAAGATCAAAGACTTCAAAAATGAGTTGGGTGGAAACAAAATAGGAAGAGAAAGTACTAGATTTCATTAGTATCAACATAACTTACTGGATAATTTCTTGGCTTATAAGCTTTGGTTTCCCTCTGAATGGATGTTAAGTATCTAGCATAATTCCTGGTTTTGTTCCAATCAAGAAATAAGATTTTCTCCGGCATGAATAGGCTGTCATTCTTCTTCTTATCTCCCTAGCTGTTTTTTTTTTTAATGTTGGGGTAAAGATAAATAAAAAGAAGGATTTGTTTTATCTTTTCCTCATCTCTAAGACTAGTCAGAAATATTTTTATTTTACTCATTATCGTTCATAGATTTTTTTTAATTTACTATTTTCTGTACAAACAGAAATAACATGGAACTTTTTCATGGGTGTCTTTACTTAAAGATATTTTTGAATAGCAAAATTCACTTTATGACTTATAAAATGAACTTGGACTTCCTAACAGGAACAGATTCATTACCTTAAGGAATACTCTTTAGTCACAGTTGAAAAAAATACTTATAAGAAAATATTGGTATTATATCTAGGATATACTGTGACATATTTAACATGTATAGGACTGCTTGCTATCTGGGGGAGGAGGTAGAGGGAGGGAGGGATAAAGTCGGAACAGAAGTGAGTGCAAGGGATAATGTAAAAAATTTTTTTTCAAAATAAAAAAAATTAAAAAAGAGTAAATGCTAAAAATTTTTCCATGTATATGTTTTGAAAATAAAAGTTTTAATAAAAAAGAAAATATTGGAGTTTTGCAGACTTAAGAATGGCAGAATGTCAATCAGCTCACTTTCAAAGACAATGACAGCAATGATTATTAATCATTGCTAAATACACTAATGACACTTTAGATCTTCAAGTGAGTCCTATGTGCTTTCTGTAGGCCTTTTCAAGGACATTGTTTTGAGCAGTGTATTGAATTCTCTAGACTGATTTACCTTAGGGAATACAAATGCCAGTGATTAAGTTTTGACCACAAGATTAGCTTTATCCTCACTAACCTTCAGGGACCAATACTCATGTGTCATCATTTTAACAACTGAGAAAGTAATTCCATCATTTTTCTTGTTCATAAAGTTGAGGACTCCTAAATATTCATGTATATTGTGTCCTATTTGTGCTTTTATATAAAATACAAATATCTCTTGCTTTGTGAGGTTAGATTCAATGAAAGGGTGGTCTATGCTCTCCACAGATATTAATATGTCAGCTGTTCCAAAAAGTAATCATTCATTTCATTGCACATTCTTGAAACCAATGCTTATAATTCTTCCAATTATTGTATTTTGAGATAACCAATGTGAGTGCTTGTTGTTAGGTCCCAAAACAGCAGCATCTTAAATCTGAAGATGAATTTGCAAAATTGGTTTTCAGTACTTTACATTCTTTGTGCTAAAAATGAAGTTTATTACTATTAAGTTGTTTCATATTACTGCTTGTCAAGAAAAGGAAGGAGTTGGTATGGATTTCCCATGTCCTGGAAGGTTATTTTCATAAGAAACAACCCTACATGGCCCAAGAAGGCCATTGGGAATATACACTAAAATGTAGAACATAATTTGACAGTTTTTTTTTTCTGCCACAGATAGAAACTTTAAGTGGTTTCTGTGTTGTGTCTTAGCAAAGGTCATAGAACCAATGATCATTAAAATTTGAACTTTATGAATATGTATTTAAAAGATATCCTCTTTATAAAAATCTGAACCATATGTAGGAGAATTTCAGATCTCTCCAAAATGTATATGTGTATGTTTACAAATACATGCAAAATCTATATAGAAAGGTGTTTGTTCCTTGCTACACACATTTGCAAGTTATAATTATGAAATAATGGGACTAATCCATATTTTTAAAAGACAAATATGATAGAATTTATATATCTAAAGAAAAATGCTCTTTTTTTGCGCCTTGGGAAGAGAATTTATGTTCAGAAGAAGCAGTTAATTGTTATGGGCCAGAACTCTGAACTTAAAAGAAGGATGCTTACAAGGTACTAACTAAGTGGAATTGATGAGACAATGGTTATCTAGTTTACATTGGTTCAGTTTGATTGATTTAATCTTACAACAAATAATGGTTTCCTACTGATATAATGATTAGTTTATACTCAGTGTGGAGCATATAAGCAAGGACTGAGAGCCACAGAGGACAAGCTCACTAGAAGCTCTCAGAGCCAAGGAGACAGAAAGTCATTTCACCTTCAGGCAGGGTCCTGGTGGCTGGCCTGGCCTCTTGCACTTCCCCCACTGAGACCAAGCTCAGTCTGAAAAGCTCTCCAGAAAGCTGCCCAGCCCCAGGAAGGAGATAATAAAGGATTTGAACCAGACAACATTACAGTTAATAATTGGAAAAGAGTTACAAATTTAGTCAAAAGATGTTATCAGGGGGCGGAGCCAAGATGGCAAAGAAGGCACACACGAGTTTCTAAGCTCTTCTCTTACCCTCTTTATCAATATTACATCGAGCCTCAAAAATAGTCTTGACTGCTACAATTCATAAAGATAAGAATTACAACAACTCACCAGCTGAAGAAAATCTACAGTCTTGCCAAAAAAAGGTTGGTTCTGGGGCCAGGGGGGAGATCAGCGTAGACTGGGAGAGAAATTAGGTTCTGAGGAGAGCCTCAAACCAAAAGTGAAAGCACAGATCTCAGCACAAGCTCCCAGCCCTGACCCACAGTACCGGGCTTTTCCTTGGGGCAGTTGCGAACCTGCACAGCAGGAGGGCACAGCCCAGGTTAGCCTCTAATCTACGCAATGGGGAGCTCGGCTTGGGGCCATAGAGCTTTTGCAGGGCCGATTTCCATCAGGCAGAGATGTTGGGGCAGAGTTCTGGGCAGAGTGCCGGTAGAATCGGTGGTCTGTGGTCAGCTTCTAATACTCACAGTCCCACAAGAGGCTCTGTCCTGGGGCAGTGACACTTTTACCCCTTAGTCTCTAGCCTAGGGCAATCACTAACCTACACAGCCCAACTTTGTGAATTGGAAAAAGTAAAAAAAACTCAGGAAAATAAGAATTGTGAATTGCAAAAAATAAAGAATTCACTAGAAAGTAGGATTTGTGAATTGGAAAAGCAAAGAACTCGCAAGAAAGTAGGATCTGTGAATTGGAAAAAGAAAATAATTCATTAAAAAAAATTAGTGAAATGGAAAAAAAAATTCCATAGATCAAAACAATTCATTTAAAAACTCAATTGGACATATATAGAAAGAAATAAAAAAAGCTAATGAAGAAAATAATTCTTTAAAAATTAGAACTGAACAAATAGAAACTAATGATTCATTGAGACAGCAAGAATCAGTCAAGCAAAACCAAAAAAATGACAAACTGGATAAAACCATGAATTATCTACTTGCAAAAACGACAGACTTGGAAAATAGATCTAGGAGAGATAATCTGAGGATTATTGGATTTTCTGAAAATTATGATGAAAAAAAGAGCCTAGATACTATTTTACAAGAAATCATCAAAGAGAACTGCCAGATGTAATAGAATCAGAAGGTAAAATAGGCATTGAAAGAATCATCAAACACCTTCTGAAAGAGACTCTAAAATAAAACCCCAAGGAATATTGTGAAATTTCAGAACTATCAGATTAAGGAAAAATTTTACAAGCTGCCAAAAAAAAAAAAAACAATTTGAATACGAGGGTGCCACAATAAGGATTACCCAAAATCTGTGCCCACATTAAAGGATTGAAGGGCCTGGAATCTGATATTCCAAAAGTCAAAAGAACTTGGCATGCAGCCAAGAATAACCACCACTAAGCTGAGCATTTTCTTCCAGGGAAGAAGATGGAATTTAATGAAACAAATGAATTATTGTTTCTAAGGAAAAACCAGAACTAAACAAAAATTTGATCTCCAACCAAGAACTCAAAGAGATGTAGAAAAGGTAAAAAGAACTCTTGAGAATTTATTTCTGTTGTAGATATAAAAATACATGTATAATTTGATTTTACTGATATAACATAAAAAGGGAAGTAGATATGGAAAGGGATGATGGCAGAATAATGGTGGGAAGGAGAGAGAGAAAAAGGGAAACCAATCCACGAAGGGGCAAAGGAAACTTATCATATCTGAGGGAATTTAGAGGGGAGGAACATTGTGTAAATCTTACCTCATCAGAGGTTGGCTCAAAAGAAAAATAATTGACATTTGTTTTAGAGAAATCTCTTCTGCCCATTGAAAAGGGGGAGAGGAAAAGGAAAGAAAGTAATAAGGGAAGGAAGGGAAAGATTCAAAGGGGAGTGAAGGATTCTAAAGGGTTAAGCATCGTGGATACAAGTGGGGTATAAGTTCAAAAAGGGGAAAGAGGGTTGGGAAAGGCAAGAAAAGTAAAGGCATAATCTGGGGTTTTAGGATGGCAGGAAATACAGATTTAGTAATTCTAACCATAATTGTGAATGGGATGAACTCCCCATAAGAGGGAGACAGATAGCAGACTGGATAAAAGTCAGAACCCACAATATGTTGTTTACAAGAAACACATTTAAAGCAGGGAGATACATATACATTAAAGGTAAAAGGCTGGAGCAAAATCTATTATGCTTCAGGTGAAGTCAAAAAAGCAGGGGTAGCCATCCTTATCTCAGATCAACAAAAGCAAAAATTGATCTAATTAAAGAGATAAGAAAACTACATCCTGCTAAAGGTACATAAACAATGAAGCAATATCATATTAAACATATATGCCCAAGTGTATGGCATCCAACTTCCTAAAGGAGAAGTTAGAGAGGTTGCAAGAAGAAATAGACAACAAAACTGTAATAGTGGAGATCTCAACCTTGCACCTCAGAATTAGACAAATCAAACCACAAAACAAATAAGAAAGAAGTTAAAGAAGTAAATAGAATATTAGAAAAATTAGGTATGTTGGATCTTTGGAGAAAATTGAATGGAGATAGAAAGGAATATACTTTCTTCTCAGCAGTTCATGGAACCTATTGAAAAATTGACCATATATTAGGACATAAAGACCTCAAAATTAAATGCAAGAAAGCAGCAATAGTAAATGCTTTCTTTTCAGATCATGATGCAATAAAAACTACATTCAACAAAATGTTAGGGGTAAATAGACCAAAAAGTAATTGGAAATCAAACAATCTCATCTTAAAGAATGATTGGGTGAAGCAGCAAATTATAGATACAGTTAATAATTTCACCCAAGATAATGACAATGATGAGACGTCATACCAAAATTTGTGGGATGCAGACAAAGTGGTAATAAGAGGGAATTTTATATCCTTAGAGGCTTACTTGAATAAAACAGAGAAAGAAAGATTAATGAATTGGGCTTACAACTAAAAACTAAAAAAAGACCAAATTAAAACCCCCAATCAAATACTAAATTTGAAATTCTAAAATTAAAAGGAGAAATTAAAATATTAAAGTAAAAAAAACTATTGAACTAATTAATATAACTAAGAGTTGGTTCTATGAAAAAGCCAATAAAATAGATAAGCCTTTGGTAAATCTGATTAGAAAAAGGAGGGAGGAAAATGAAATTAGTAGTCTTAAAAATGAAAAGGGAGAACTTTCCACCAATGAAGAGGAAATTAGAGAAATAATAAGGAGTTATTTTGCTCAACTTTATGCCAATAAATTTGATAACCTAAGTGAAATTGATTACTACCTCCAAAAATATAGACTTCCCAGACTAACAGAGGAGGAAGTAAATTGCTTGAATAGTCCCATTTCAGAAAAAGAAATAGAACAGGCAATTAAACAACTCCCTAAGAAAAAATCTCCAGGACCAGATGGATTTACATGTGAATTCTACCAAACATTTAAAGAACAATTGGCCCCAATGCTATATAAATTATTTGATAAAATAGGGAATGAAGGAGTCCTACCAAATTACTTTTATGACACAGACATGGTACTGATACCTAAACCAGGCAGGTTGAAAACAGAGAAAGAAAATTATAGACCAATCTCCCTAATGAATATTGACGCTAAAATCTTGAATAAGATATTAGCAAAAAGACTACAGAAAATCGTCCCCAGGATAATACACTATGATCAAGTAGAATTTATACCAGGAATGCAGGGCTGGTTCAATATTAGGAAAACTATCAATATAATTGGCCATATTAATAACCAAATTAACAAAAACCATATGATCATATCAATAGATGCAGAAAAAGCATTTGACAAAATTCAACATCCATTCCTATTAAAAACACTTGAGAGTATAGGAATAAATGGACTTTTCCTTAAAATAATCAGCAGCATCTATTTAAAAACATCAGTAAGCATCATATGTAATGGAGACAAACTGCAACCATTCCCAATAAGATCTGGAGTGAAACAAGGTTGCCTGCTATCACCGTTACTATTTAATATTGTATTAGAAACACTAGCTTTGGCAATAAGAGCTGAGAAAGAGATTAAAGGAATAAGAATAGGCAATGAGGAAACCAAATTATCACTCTTTGCCGACGACATGATAGTATATTTAAAGAACCCCAGAGATTCTACTAAAAAGTTATTAGAAATAATCCACAACTTTAGCAAAGTTGCTGGTTATAAAATAAACCCACATAAGTCATCAGCATTCTTATATATCACAAAAAATCCAAAGTCAGAGTTACAAAAGAAATTCCATTTTAAAGTAACTACTGATAATTATAAAATATTTAGGAATCTATCTGCCAAGGGAAAATCAGAAACTTTATGAGCAAAATTACAGACCACTTTTCACACAAATTAAGTCTGATCTAACCAATTGGAAAATATTAAATGCCTCTTGGATAGGGCGAGCAAATATAATAAAGATGACAATATTACCTAAACTAATCTATTTATTTATATGCCAATCAGACTCCCAAAAACTATTTTAATGGACCTAGAAAAATAAAACAAAATTCATATGGAAAACAAAAGGTCAAAATTTCAAGGGAATTAATGAAAAAAATCAAATGAAGGTGGCTTAGCGTACCAGATCTAAAATTATATTATAGAGCAGCAGTTACCAAAACCATTTGGTATTGGCTAAGGAATAGATTAGTTGATTCAGTGGAATAGGTTGGTTCAAGGGATAAAACAGTCAACAACTATAGCAACCTAGTGTTTGAAAACCAAAGACCCCAAGCTTTTGGGATAAGAACTTACTGTTTGATAAAAATTGCTGGGAAAATAGGAAACTAATATGGCAGAAACTAGGCATTGATCCACATTAACACCGTACAAAGATAAGATCAAAATGGGTTCATGACCTAGGCATAAAGAATGAAATTATTAATAAATTAGAGGAATACAGGATAGTTTACTTCTCAGACCTGTGGAAGGGAAGGACTTTATGACCAAAGAAGACCTGAGATATTACTGATCACAAAATAGAAAATTTTGACTATACAAATGAAAAGTTTTTGTATAAACAAAACTAATGCAGACAAGATTAGAAGGGAAGCAATAACTGGGAAATATTTTACAGTCAAAGGTTCTGATAAAGGCCTTATTTCAAAATATATAGAGAATTAACTCTAATTTATAAAAATCGTATTCTCCAATTGAAAAATGGTCAAAGGATATGAAAGACAATTTCAGATGAAGAAATTGAAACTATTTCTAGTCATATGAAAAGATGCTCCAAGTCATTATTAATCAGAGAAATGAAATTAAGACAACTTAAGTACCACTAACACACCTGTCAGATTGGCTAAGATGACAGGAAAAATAATGATGATTGTTGGAGGGGATGCAGGAAAACTGGGGCACTGATGCATTGTTGGTGGAGTTATGAACAAATTCTACCATTCTGGAGAGCAATTTGGAACTATGCTCAAAACGTTATCAAACTGTGCATACCTTTTGATCCAGCAGTGTTACTACTGGGCTTATATCCCAAAGAGATCATAAAGAAGGGAAAGGGACCTGTTTGTGCACGAATGTTTGTGGCAGCCCTCTTTGTAGTGGCTAGAAACTGGAAACTGAGTGGATGCCCATCAGTTGGAGAATGGCTGAATAAATTGTGGTATATGAATATTATGGAATATTATTGTTCTGTAAGGAATGACCAACAGGATGACTTCAGAAAGGCCTGGAGAGACTTACACGAACTGATGCTGAGTGAAATTAGCAGGACCAGGAGATCATTATATACTTCAACAACAATACTATATGATGACCGTCTGATGGACCAGGCCATCTCAGCAACGATCAACCAAATCATTTCCAATGGACATAATAGAACTGAACGTTACGCCACAGAAAAACTCTGGGTGATGATAACAACCATTACATTGAATTCCAATTCTTATATTTATGCCCACCTGCATTTTGATTTCCTTCACAAGAATTGTACAATATTTCAATCTGATTCTTTTGTACAGAAAAAAAAGTTTTATGTATTAAATGTGTTATCAATTTATATTTTAATATATTTAAATCTACTATTCATCCTGCATCTGGGGGGGGTGGGGTAAGAGGTGAATAATTGGAACAAGAGGTTTGGCAATTGTCAATGCTGTAAAGTTACCCATACATATAACTTGTAAATAAAAGGCTATTAAATTAAAAAAAAAAAAAAGATGTTATCAAATTTTCATTCCTCCACTATCTGGATGTTTGATTATGCACTAATCATAATCAATGTTTTAAATACTATGAAGTTCTTTATAAAGAAGAATGTTCATTACTCCAATGATTATTTCCATTATATTTGCTCAAAACATTCATTATAATTCCTCCTTCAGAAACTGTTCTATTACTTCACATCTCTTGCTCTGAAGACTTCCATGTACATATTGATATTCCTTAAAATACAATTATTTCTCAGTTCTTCAACTTACTCCTTTCTGTTACTTTCTCCTGTTCCCCATCTCAGCTAAACAGAGAGCCATGTACTTGGTACTGTCACCCCCAATAAATAATCCATTTCCAAATTGTTATTCTTTAATATCCCCTTATTTGATTATAACTTGTTTTCATTAACTTCTCCTTCTGCTTTTGTACCCCCAAACTTCTTATTTCTCTTCATCATGACTGTCAATAATTTGATTCTTCATTTCTTTGCCAGATTATCTCATGTAACTACACTTTCCTCTTTTCTCCATTTTGTCACCGTGATCCAGTTAAACTCTATGATGCCATCTTATTTTTTTGAATTTCTTAAACTCTTATCCTATCTGATAGGATAAGTCTCTTATCTTGCCCTGCTTACTCTATAATCCCTGTATTACTCCTGACATCTGATGCATTTACTCCTACTCACATGATCCCAAATGAAGTTTGAGCAAATCTTGAAATGATACTGATTATCATTTCTAAAATATATGGAGAATTGACTAATTTATAAGAAATCAACCCTTTTTCCAATTGACAAATGGTCAAAGGATATGAATAGACAATGTTCAAGTGAAGAAATTGAAACTATTTCTAGTCATATGAAAAGGTGCTCAAAATCACTACTGATCAGAGAAATGCAAATTAAGCCAACTCTGAGATACCACTACACACCTCTCAGACTGGCTAAAATGACAGGAAAAGATAATGATGAATGTTGGAGGGGATGTGCAAAAACTGGGACACTGATACATTGTTGGTGGAACTGTGAATGGATCCAACCATTCTGGAGAGCAATTTGGAACTATGCTCAAAAAGTTATCAAACTGTGCATACCCTTTGATTCAGCAGTGTTACTACTGGGCTTATATCCCAAAGAGATCTTAAAGTAGGGAAAGAGACCCATATGTGTAAAAAATGTTTGTGGAAGCCTTTTATGTCGTAATAAGAAACTGGAAACTGAGTGGATGCCTATCAATTGGAGAATGGCTGAATAAATTATGATATATGTTATGGAATATTATTGTTCTGCAAGAAACAATCTGCAGGATGATTTCAGAAAAACCTGGAGAGACTTACATGAACTGATGCTAAGTGAAAGGAGCAGAACCAGGAGATCATTATACACTTCAACAGCATTATTATACGATGATCAATTCTGATGTATGTGGCTCTCTTCAACAATGAGATGATTCAAACCAATTCCAAGTGTTCAGTGGTGAAGAGAGCCATCTACACCCAGATTGAGGACAATGGGAACTGAATGTGGTTCACAGCACAGCATTTTTATTTTTTTTTGTTGCTTGCTTGCATTTTATTTTGCTTCTTTTTTTAATGGTTTGATTTGATTTTTCTTGTGCAGCACAATAATTTATATGCCTATATTGGATTAATATATATTTCTATTATGTTTAACATATATTAGACTACTTGCCATCTAAGGGAGAGCATAGGAGAAGAAAGGGAAAATTGGAACATAAAGTTTTGGAAGGGCTAATCTTAAAGAATTGTCGATGCATATGTTCTGAAAAATAAAAAGCTTTAAGAAAAAAGAAAAAAAAGAAACTATATTGTCTACATCCACTACACATTTTTTTGGGTAACCTCAACTAGGTCCTCCTTGCTATAAGTCAATCTTTTTTATACCTTCCTAATTGATTCACTATTCCCTCTCATCATAGTGGATTGTTCAGTTTCTTTCATCATTCCTCCACCACTCTCCTTTCCTTAGTCCTCTCAATTTAGGAGCTTGCCTCATATTAATGGAAACAAATGAAGTTATTTTTCATATGTTTTTCCCTTTCATATCACATCTCCTAGATGCTTTATGTCACTATTATACCCTTCTGTTCTGTTTGATACAATGAAGTAGTCCTTCTTGCCAAGGGGAATCCTTCAATATAAGCAAGGTATCCCATTCTATTCCATATTCTCCTGCAGATTGCCCACTCTATAATCTCTACTCTTTTACTTCTCTACTGACTGCTGTCCTGTTATATACAAACAGTCCTATACCTCCCCTAGCTTCAAAAATCCCTCACTCAAGCATCACCCCTATTAGCTATTATCCCATATTTCTCCTGTATTTTGGAGCTAACCTCCTGGAGGAGGTCCTTTATAATATATACCTTCATTTCCTTTCCTCTCACTCTCTCTTAACTCTCTTCAATCTGGCTTGCCGCTTTATTATGCAATTGAAATTGCTCTCTGTAAAATTATGAATGGACTCTTAATTCCAAAATATAAGTTCTTTTCTCAATCCCTATTGTTATTGATATCTTGGTAGCCCTTAACTTTATTGATCATCCTCTTCTTCCTTATGATTTAATCACGCCAGACTTTTGGGACACTACTCTCATATGGTTCTCTTCCTACCTATTTAACTTCTCCCAAGTCTCCTTTTCTAAAACCTCATCTAGGTTATGTCTAATAGCCCCTGTGTCCCACTGGGCTCTGTCCTTGAGTTCCTTCTCTTCTTCCTCTATCTTGTTTAACTTGATTATCTTATCAGATTCCATAGATAAAATAATTAATTTTATACAGAAGATTCTCAAAATTACTTAATTCCTAACCTTTCTGCTGACCTTTTAGTCTTTCATTTCCAACTATTAGACATCTTAAAATGGGTTTCCCATACATATCTTAAACTCAATATGTCGAAATACTCTTCTTCCAAAGTTTCCTATCACTGTTGAGGGGACATACCATCATAACAACAACTCATTGTTTTGTAACAAAGAGAAACAATTGACTAAGAACATATGATTCAGTCTGTGTCAAAAAACTCCCCATGGCCTTACAAAGGAAAAGAAATGATTCATTATGACTTCTAGGGTTCCTTCATTTTTTCCATCACTCAGAATTTCACATCCTTTTATTAATATTTCATTTCATTGATTGTCATTTTGCATATTGTTCTTTTGGCCTCCCTTTGTTTCGTTTTGCATCAGTTCCTAAAAGTTGTCCTTGGTTCTCTGAATTTCACATAGTGGTTATCTCTTACTTCACTAATTATTCCATTACATTAATATACAACAGCTTTTTTTTTCAAATAATCCTAAAGCTTTTGACATCCGTTTTATATCCAATTGTCCATTAATACAAACACTAGTTATTTTCCATACTGGATAAATAAAGAAACTAAAGTTGTGAGAATATAAAGGATTTGCTAAGACAGAATTTGTCTATGTATCAGAGACATAATTTGAACACTTTTGTTCAATTTTACAATTTTAATTTTTTTTTACAATTTTTATATGTTTATTGATATCAAATGACTTAGTTCTAAAAATCTGAACTGGGAAGGTAAGCTGGTGTTCATATTTCTATTATGTTTATATTGTACTCTAAAATATTTTTCTTAATTTCCAAAGTAATATATATATATATATATATATATATATATATATATAGATGCTCTTTTATTATTACTCTAGCACTGGCTTATTTGAGAAGGAAGGCTTTTAAGATAGACATTTGCATAAGTGCAGTTTAACAACAAAAATAAAAGTTACAACAACATTCTTTACCTTGACTCCAGTATTAGGCCTTTAGGAAATAACATTTTATGACTACACTCTTGTATAGTAGGTTAACTGTATCTGAAAACATTATTATAGAAAAAAAAATTGTCCTTTTCATGGTCACAAGCTTATATTCAAATTTCTTTCCACCCACCTTTTAAAAAAAATTTCTTTCCTTGTTGTTAAAGCTGATTTTCTTTAACATTCTCACATGACACAGATCAACAGGGGAATTAGCTCTATTAAAGGAGATCTTTAGGATGAAATCAACTGTGGAATGTTTTACAAATGTGGTTCAATAAACTCCATATAATTTCAAAAAAAAATGATGCATACAAGAGCATCCTGGGAATTAGCATAAGAAACAGTGTTTCACTTAGACTCAAGCAAGAAGGACCTTTGGGGGAATAGGGCCATTTTCAAATAGCCTGATTGGGAAAAAAAAATCTCTTACTGGGGTTCTAAAGAACAAAATTTGCATATTAATAGAAGATTAAAGTGCCCATCAAGTATTCTGAAGCAGTTACTTTCTCTTGTCTATTTTGTTCTTCACATAAACATCTTTCATAATAAAAAGAAACTTGTGCCTCTGCAGTGATTTCAATGAGTCTCCAAGGTTTTCTATTACAATAGGACATATTTTTTTAACGTCTAAAACCTTTGGAAAAATCTCTTTGGATTGTTATTTATTAACAAAATAAAAGGGTTACTTTTAAGCAAAAAAAAAAAAAAAAAAAAAGGAGGGGATTCTTTTGAGAAACAATATAATCACAAAATGTTTTTTAAGAATAGGAATTACCTTGCTTTTTCCCATCTCCAAGTCTCATAGTAGTGTAACAATATAGATTTCAAGTTGAAGTTTTAGTTATAGTAAAAATAAAGATAGCAAAAAGGGTTTTTCTACCTCCAGTGGGAGAAATCATTAAAGAAATCCAGCATTCTAATCTGGATTTAATTGTAGCAATTTAACCAGAAACTTCCCAGGTTAGCACATAGCAATAGTGGAGAAAAATATTTTCTTAATCGTTGGTTTTGGTGATAATAAGAATAATTGATAAAAAATTAAAAAAAAAAACCCTGAGTTAGAAAATGAGTACAAAGTTTCAATTTAGAGCTGTGCCATGTGAGAAGCTTTCACTTAGAGATTTCATCTTTTTTAATAAAAATTTGAGTTAACCATGATAGAAGGCAGTATTGTCAGCCATCCACTTCACTGTGTGTACAACCCACCATCATACAGTACTATTTTTTTTTCTGTTTTTGGCTTTATAACTTCTAATTGTGAAAGGTAAGGATAGAATCTCTTGCTAATGCTTTATCAGGCACTTTAGCAGGAGCAGTCATATGGAACATAGATTTTTTTTCATTGATTTCAATATGAAGAACATACATTTTTTAGATAAATTCCCTAAGCCAGATGACTTAAAAAAATAGCATTTCTCTGCCCCTTCAATTAAGAATGTATAAAATCAAGATGAATTTTAGTGTATTAGTTTTTTATAATATCTCATGATCCTAAATAGGAAATAGATATTTCTGTCCTGTCAAGGCCTATATCCATTTCCTATAAATGTATTATGTGCAACTTCAGCTTGAAAATGATATTTTTCACAATGAAAATCCATGCCTCTTTGGAACTGGCTTTACTTCTTTCAGTACTTGGAAGCCTCTAACCTCAGTGACAAAGAAGCTCACCAGAATGTTCATACCAGAGGTATGAGAGCTTTGGAAAAAGTCCTATAGCATGGATGTGTTCATTTTTTCTCTTTTTAAAATGCTCACAAAGCTAATGAGCTTTATGGGATTTCCCAGTCCTGTCTGAGTGAGCTACTACTGCTTGCCACTCTTACTGATCTAATGCAGAGAGATCTCTGAGTGGGGGCTTGAGCACTTGCTGTACTTTCACACCTCCAACTGTGCAGGAACTTTTCTCACCACCACCCTCTTTTACTCCCAGTTATCCAGTTTTAGTCCTCAGTCCTCACCACCCGCCTGAAATATCTCAGTATCTGCCCTAGATTTGTGACATGCTTAGTCTTCCAATCCTTTTTCTGAAATAAGGTTCCTCAATTGAGCTGCCTTCTTCATTTAAAGCACAAGGTAGAAGTTTCCTGGTGAGAGATTGCCTCTAGTAACTCCCACCTCAGCAGGATTCCTATCAGAAGATTGATAAAGCACAGATAAAAATCAGTAGTTTAAGAGAACTGTTTCCACAAGAGTATATTTCCTATATATGACTCTCGGCTGGTCTAATAATTTTCAAGCCTTTTGGAAACCATTTAAAAAAAAAAAAACATTGTGAGGCTGACCAGACAATTTTGCAAAGTAGAAAGTAAACAAAATAACTTTGTACAGAAATATAATCTTTGAATTTTCTTCTTTTTTCTTTTTTAATCTTTGGATTTTCAAAGCTGCTTCATCATAGTTTCT
This sequence comes from Sarcophilus harrisii, assembly GCF_902635505.1. Classification (NCBI taxonomy): domain Eukaryota; kingdom Metazoa; phylum Chordata; class Mammalia; order Dasyuromorphia; family Dasyuridae; genus Sarcophilus; species Sarcophilus harrisii. The sequence continues at coordinate 204,783,734 of NC_045426.1, forward strand.
CCCAATGATTTCAATATGAAGGACATTATTTTTTCCAGGTTAATAACTTAAATTAGAAAAAAAATTAAAAAGAGCTTTTATCTGTTCTTTTGATTAAGAATGTAGGGACTCAACATGTTTATGTTCATTATTTGTTTATGTTTATGTATATGTATATGTTTATTAGTTCTAGAAGAATAGAAAAAAATTGCAGATTTCTTTTTTTATTTTTATAATCACTTAAAGATGAAATTTTTTTAACTTAAGAAACCAAACAATGATAAGGACATTGTTGTATCTCTCATAATCTTTTGTTCTGGGGAATATTCTTACTATATTTCTCTATCTGTAACTATTGCAGATATTCAGCAGAAACTAATGTTTCCCTATATGTGAGACATAGCAAAGGGGACTGACCTTGGAGTCAGGGAGATTTGGATTTTATATCTAGCCTTTGACAATTACTAGGTATGATACCATGGGGAAGTTATTGAAAACCTCAGTTTCTCTCTAATGGATTTTCATAACACTATTAGTTCTAGACAAATTGCTGGTCTGCACCTGTGGAGCAGGATTCCATCTTGAGAGTTACTTACACTGATTGCTGATGAAAATCAAAGATCTAGACTAAAGAGAAAAAAGGAAAAAAGAAAATAAAAGAAAGCTACATGTGTCTGTGGCTAGTTGAAAATAGCATTTGGTTTCTTGGCCCAGAGTATTTTACTTGCTTTTGTACTGCTCATCTACAGACATACAAACAAATGATTTTTTTTGAAACAAGTTAACCCATGCTTTTTCCAACTGTATTTTTAATATTCAAAGTCAAATATAAAGACTTATCAAATCATCTTTAAAATAATATCTTAAAAACCTTATATTTCAATGTCTTGGAAGGGAATGGAGAGGGAATGTTTGGATCTGATTCAATTCAATTATTCAGATATCTGTGCAGTTGACTCACAGAGCCCATGCAGGATCTGCAAGAAACTCTCCAGGAACCTCTAACCAGAAAAAAAAAAAAAAATTGGTAGTTTCTCAAATCCTTTCAGAGCTGAACCAGAAGACTGGACAAGAAGGAAAGAAAGGGAATCTTGAGGACACAACCTACATTGGGCCTCAAGGAAATAAAAGCAAAAGCCAGAGACTGTAGCAGAGGGTGACAGTTTCAATCACCCCCATTCAGAATTTCAGTAAGAGAAGAACAGCAGCAGTACCAAACCTAAAACTGTATTATTAAACAGCAGTCATCAAAACCATTTGGTACTGGCTAAGAAATAGAGAAGTAGATCAGTGGAATAGATTAGATACATATGATACAATAATCAAGGCCTATAGTAATCTAATATTTGATAAAATCTCCAAACTCCAGAATCTGGAATAAGAACTCACTATTTGACAAAAATTGCTGGGAAAACTGGAAAATAATTTCAGAAACTCAGCATAGACTTACATCTCATACTCCATACCAAAATAAACCCAAATTGGGTACATGATTCGGGCATAAAAGCTGACACCTTAAACAAATTAGGAGACCAAGGAATAATTTGTCTATCAGATCTTTGGAGAAGGGAGGAATTTATGACCAAAGAAGAATTAGAGAACATTATGAAAGGTACATGAACAATTCTGATTATATTAAATTAAGAAGTTTTTGCACAAACAAAACCAACAGAAACAAGATTAAAAGGGAAATACAAAGCTGGGAAAAATCTTTACAGCCATTATTTCTGATAAAGGTCTAATTTCTAAAATGTTTAAAGAACTATATCTAGTTTGTAAGAATACAAGTCATTCTCCAGTTGATTCCCTAAATGTTCATATCAAAGGATATGAACAGACAATTTTCAGATGATGAAATTAAAGCCAATTACAATGAAAATGCTCCAAATCACTATTCATTAGAAATATGCAAATTGAAACAACTCTGAGGTACTACCTCACACTTCTCAGATTGGCTAAGATGACAGGAAGAGATAATGATGAATGTTGGAGGGACACTAATGTAGGGATGTTCACTATGGAGTTGTTAATGGAGTTGTGAATTGATCCATCTATTCTGGAGAGCAATCTGAAACTCTGCCCAAAGGGCTATCAAAGTGTTGACACTCTTTGACCCTGCAATGCCACTATTGGTTCTGTATTCCAAGGAAATCATAAAGGAGTAAAAAGGACCCACATGTGCAAATATATTTGTAGCAGTTCTTTTTGTGATAACAGAATTGGAAATTGAGTAGGATGCCCATCAATTGAGAAATTACTGAATAAACTGTGGCATAGGAGGGTAATGGAATATTATTGTTCTATAAAAATGATGAACAAACTGATTTTAGAAAGTCCTGAAAAGATTTACAAAAATTGATGCTGAGCAAAACAAGCACAATCATTGTATGCAATAACATTAAGAATGTGTGCTGATTAACTATGAAAGACTTGGTTCTTCTCAGTGGTTCAGTAATCCAAACCAGTCCCAATAGAGTTTGGATAGAAAATGCCATCTGCATCCAGAAAAAGAATTATGGAGATTGAATGTAAATCAATACATGCTATGTTCACTTCTTTTTTCTGGTTTTTTTTTTTTTTCTCTTCCATGGTTTTTCCCCTTTGTTCTCATTTTTCTCTCCCAACATGATTCATAAAGCAAGGTTTATTAAAATAAATAAATTAATTAAAAAAGACAAGAACAGCAGTATCCAGATTATGTAGGTGACATGACCACACAAGGTTTGATTACCTCGTTCAAAAGTATGGAAAGGTATAGGGTCTTTGACTACCTCATCCAAGAGCATGGAAAGGTACAGAGTCTTGTACTGGCAAAGAGTCCCAATTCAGAAATTAAGTCTTAAAAATAGAAAGCAGAGTAAGACTCTATATACAATGGAAAAATACCCATAGTTAAAAGAAACACAAGATATAAACTCAAAAGGTGGGAGTAACTGCATAAGCCACAAATAGAGTCTTAAGGAGAAAAAATGGTTTAGACAAAAGGACTCCAAAATTAGATGAAAGAAATTAGGTAAGAGATTAAAAATGCAATGTTCTCTTGAGAAAAAAATAGGAGAGATATCAAATAGCACAGAATAAAAGGTAGAATTCCTTATCCAAGTGGGCATATTGAAAAATAGAATTTTAGAAGTCCAGGCAATTTTCTAAGATAAGAAGTATTAGAATAAACTCAAAAGGGGCAGCTAGATGGCACAGTAGATAGATTACTGGACTTGGAATCAGAAAGATCTTTCAAATATGGCTCAAACACTTAACATTTCCTATCTGTGTGACCTTGGGCAAGTCACTTAACTGCAATTGCCTTCAGACACATAAAAATGAATAAACTCAAAAGATTTAAATATAAAAAGTCACATTATAACTTCATTAGGAGAAAATATAAGAGAAAAAATTTTCACAAATATAAAGTGAATCCAAAATAACCACTATTATTTTATATAGTTTCAAAAATGCTGTAGAGCAAAACTAAAAGGAAAAATTTTTACAAATATAAAATGAAAAATTTTTGCAGAAGTAAAATCAATGTTAAATATTAAAGGAAAGGAGTAGAAAGCACTCCTAAGGAAGAGTAGTTCTCCCAATACATCATTCTACTTCTATCCTTATTTTGTCAGAAAAAGGCCTTAGGAGCTTTTAAGGATCTAAAAACTTTTGAGCTTCCCATCTTTTCATAGATATCTTAGTAGTATCTCAGAAAAGCATGGGGACAAGGACAGACTTGCACAGATTTAAAGCTTTACAAAGAGTTCAACAAAGAGTTCCATGCCTGAAGGCATTAAGTCATCAGCAAAAGGACTACTAAGAACTGAGTTACATTTTTGCTGTTTGTTAGCTAAATTTATACCTACCTTTTTGCTAGACTCAATAAATACTCATAAGAAACTTTGTCACAGACTTTAATACAGGGGAAAGGTGTTTGGGCCAATTATTCTTATTATCACTACTAGTATTCTTGTCCTTACTTAATAATATTTTTTCTAAAAGGTAATTGGCCATTTAACTGATATAAGCCAATAGTCATGGCAGCAACCTCCCAGAGCGGGCTCATGAATCTTGGCACATGAAAAATTCTTCCAAATTTTTTAATGCTATTTTCTAGGCTCTGGTGAGACATGCAACTATGCTATGGATCTTCCAGGATGAGTTGAAATAGAATCTTCCAAAGTTGAGCTAAAAAAATTACTGTGTGTATTATGAACCAGGCAATGAAAATACAAATGCAAAAGACCAGCTATTTAAAGAGCTTACACAAAAAGGAGCTTGTGTATAGGGAAATGATGCCCAAAGAAGGTTGTTGAAGTCTAGGAAATTCTAGAGAAAGTGAATGGAAAAACAAGGAAGGGATAAACTTGCTATACTTTATTCTGATCAGTTGAAATATTATGTTCAGTTCTGGGAACTCTAACAAAGATTTAATAAGGCATTTGGAGAAAAACAATCAGGATGTTGCAAAGCACAGGGTCCATATACATGAGGGTTGGTTGAAGAAGAGGTAGAAGGAGATGTTCTCCTTAGAGAGGAAGAGACTTAGGGGCAGCTTACTAGCTATCTATCATCAAGTATTTAAAGAACTGCTGTTGGCAGGACAGATCTGGGAACAATAGGGAAAATTGTCCAGGGATAGTGGACATATGTATGTTATGAATTCATTAAAGAAAGGTATAATCCTAATCTCTGGGAAAGAAGATGGTATGACTTCTCTCAAAGGCTAATTTCCACATTCAATGTTTTTCTGTCAGGAAGTATTCCTTGGCAGAGACAGAACCAGGCTGAGCCTGGGCCTGACTCAATGTGGCATTTCCCTTGTTCTGATATTTTTTTCTCAGTCTCTAACCCTCTCTAATGAGTTGAAGTTCAGCCTTTTATTGTTCTAGTGTGGCTGGGTCCACAGACGGATCCTTTGGTAATAAGGTGGCAAAGACAATGTTGGTTAACCAAAGCACAGAATAGGCCCCAACAGTCTATAGCCCTCAGATAACCAAGACTTGGACAAAGGAGGTTAGATACTGACCTGCCCTTTCTCCTTTGTTTTGGTCTTCCTAATAAGAGAATAAAGATTCCCTGTAGGGGACAAAAATGATAATTGTGAGTCATTGTTATTGCCCAGGGAAAACCCCAGCAAACACCTTTAAATCAGGAAAGAATTAAAATTACCCATATTCTCATGTTTTTAATTTATTTTTTTATTTTTAGGCCTGCTACTACATATTTCTGCCATTGACTTGATGAAGCTGATGAGAGCCAGCAAGCTCCTTTAATTAAATCTCTGAGGCCTAATAGGTTTCTAATTCTCTTCCCTCAACACTAAGCCAATTCCCTCCAGATTAGAGTCCTCAAATATGGATGTAAATAAATAGGAAAAGAGATTAGAACTGACCCAAGAATCTCTTCAAGCATGTCTTTTGCCTTTTTATTTTCCATGTTGGGATGAAACATGACGAATAAATTTTTCCTCTCCTGCTCTTATGAAGAACACTTGAATAAAAAATTAAAGTAAAATATATAATTGAGAAAATATTTACGGTAAATTTGTCTCAGAAGTTTTAATATCCAAGAAATGTAGGTAACTGATGCTGATGTATAAGAACAAGAGCTATTATCAGTAGATAAAAGGGCAAAAGATATGAAGAAGCAATTTTGAAAAGAAGATTCACAAATTATCACCAACAATATAACATTATTTCTGGGACTGATTTTTATAGGATTTTGGGAAAATGGTGGAGTAGGTCAGAAAATCCCAAACTCTCCATATATCCTCCACAAATAAAAGAAAATTTGTAAAAAAATAAAAATAAATAAAATAAAGAAAAATTTCGGTAAACCAGAAGAACTCAAAAAGAAGAAGCGAATTTAAAGGCATTATCATGAAAAGCAAAAGGGATTGGGGCAATTTAAAAGGGAAGATTCACATTAACCATAAACTTTTTCTTGGGAAAAGTGGGAATTTAGATAGTCAGAAAACAAACTCTCCTCATAAAAAAAATTGTGCTGGGCCAAAATAAAACTAAAAAAATTCCCAGGGGGTTTTGGGGACAGAAGACCTAGGCAGGGAAGGGGGAATTTTATCAGTTGTTCAAAGGGGAGTTTGAAAAAAAGGCACCCCCCTACCTTAGTTAGATTAGATTGACTAAAAGTTTTTATTTTGAAAAATGATCAGGACGGGAGCAGAATGGGAATTATAAATTTTGCCCAAGTTGGGGCCTAGCCAAATTCCCAGAAAAACTTTAACTGTTACTCTGGGCAAGCACAGAAAATTGCCTTTAGGAAAAAAATGAAAAAGAGAAAAACCACCATAAAAGTTACATGGTTATAGGGAAGATGGCAGGTTTAAAAAGGTAAGAAAAAAAAAGCCTTTACTCCCTCAAATAATAATTTAAAGTAACTTCCCAGAAAAATTTAGAAAACAAAGAAAAGATTTAAAACTAAATAGAAAGTTAAGGAAAAGTTAGAAAAACTCCAAAAAATAAAAAGTTAAAAAAAAAGTTAACCAATAAAGAAAAGGGGATCCCCAATTTTAAAGAACAAAAAAAATTTAAAATTAGAAGAAAGGAAAAGAAAAAAAAAAGAAATAATTAAAAAAAATTAAAGAAAAAAAAAAGGAAAATAATTCTTAAAGAAAAAAATAAAATTTTAGAAAAAGAGGAGAAAACATAAGAATAATTGGACTATATAAAAGCTGTGACCAAAAAAATTCAAATATGTAGGAGCTACAATTAGAATTATATGGGATCTATCAATAGTTGCAATAAAAGCAAAAGGTAGTAGAATATTATATATTGACAATTAAAAGAACTAGGCCAGTGACTAAAAATATTATATATAACAAAATTGAGAATAAATCAGAATGAAAAAAAAAATGACCTTCAATGAACTTTCTGATTTTTAGGAAATTGGTTTCTACCAAACCTGAATTCAATAGGAAATTTAGTATGTAAGAGTGAATATCTTTTTTTTTTTTAATTTAATAGCCTTTTATTTACAGGTTATATGCATGGGTAACTTTACAGCATTAACAATTCCAAAACCTCTTGTTCCAATTTTACCTTTTTCCCCCACCCTCCCTAGATGGCAGGATGACATAGAGTTAAATACATTAAAATATAAATTAGATACACAATAAGTATATGACTAAACCGTTATTTTGTGTAAAAAAGAATGACTTAAATATTGTTAATTAGCTTTGGAAGGAAATCTAAAATGTAGGTGGGCAAATATAGGGATTGGGAATTCAATGTAATGGTTTTTAGTCATCTCCCAGAGTTCTTTTTCTCGAGTGGCGTTATTATGTCCATTGGAAATGATTTGTGATCCTTGTTTGAGGATGGCCAGGTCCACGAACTGGTCATCATATAAATTGTTGTTGAAGAATAATGATCTCCTTTCTGCCTATTTCACCAGCACCGTTGTGTTCCTCCAGGCCTTTCTAAAATCATCCTGTTGGTCATTTCTTACAGAACAGTAATATTCCATGTATTATATACCACAATTTATTCAGCCATTCTCCAACTGATGGACATCCATTCAGTTTCCAGTTTTAGCCACCAAAAAGGGCTGCCACAAATATTCGTGCATACAGGTCCCTTTCCTTCTTTATAACTTTGGGATATAAGCCCAATAGTAACACTGTGGATCAAAGGGTATGCAAGTTTGAAACTTTTTGAGCCTAGTTCCAAACTATTCCAAAATGGTTGATCTGTTCAAACCCACCAACAATGCATCAATGTCCCAGTTTTCCCACATCCTCCAACAATCATCATTATTTTTTCCTGTCATCTTAGCCAATCTGACAGGTGTGTAGGGTATCTTAGAGTTGTCTTAATTTGATTTTCTGATTAATAATGATGGAGATTTTTTCTATGACTAGAAATAGTTTCAATTTTCATCTGAGAATTGTTGTTCATATCCTTTTGACCATTTTTCAATTGAGAATGGCTTGATTTTTTATAAATTAGAGTTAATTTCTATGTATTTTGGAAATAAGGCCTTTATAGAACTTTGACTGTAAAAAATATTTTCCCAGTTTATTGTTCCTTCTAATCTTGTCTGATTGTTTTGTTTGTAAAAAACTTTTCAGTTTGGTATAATCGAAATTTTCTATTTTGTGATCAGTAATGATGTCTAGTTCTGCTTTAGTCATAAAGTCCTTCCCCTTCCACAGGTCTGAGAGGTAATCTATCCTGTGTTCCTCTAATTTGTTAATAATTTCATTCTTTATGCCTAGGTCATGAACCCATTTTGATCTTATCTTTTGTACGGTGTTTAATGTGGATCAATGCCATTTCTGCCAATTAGTTTCCAATTTTCCCAGCAATTTTATCAAAAGTGTTCTTATCCCAAAGTTATCCCAAGCTTATCCTAAAAGCTGGGGTCTTTTGGGTTTGTCAAAGACTAGGTTGCTATATTTTGTTGGATTGTTTTATCCCTTGAACCTAACCTATTCCATACAACTAATCATTCCTTAGCCAATACCAAATGGTTTTGGTAATCGTTTATAATATAATTTTAGATCTGGTACAGGCCAATTTCATTTGATTTTTTTTATTTTCCTTTGAAATTTTATTTTTGTTTTTTATATGAACTTTGTTGTTATTTTTCTAGGTCATTAAAATAGTTTTTTATCTGATTGGTATAGCCTAAATAAAGATTAGTTTAGGTAATATTGTATCTTTATTATATTTGCTCGCCCCATCCAAGAGCATTTAATATTTTTCCAATTGGTTAGATCAGACTTAATTTGTGTGAAAAGTGGTCTGTAATTTTGCTCATAAAGTTTCTGATTTTCCTTGATAGATTCCCAAAATTTTATATTATCAGTAGTTACTTTAAATGGGACTTCTTTGTAATTGATTGTTGGATTTTGTTAGTGATATATAAGAATGTGAGGACTTATTGGGGGTTTATTTTATAACCGAACTTTCAAAGTTGTATTATTTCAAAACTTTTTAGTAGTATCTCTGGGGTTCTCTAAATGTACCATCATGTCGTCGGCAAAGAGTGATAATTTGGTTTCCTCATTGCCTATTCTTATTCCTTTAATCTCTTTCTCAGCTCTGTAAGAGTGAATATCAAAGACTAATTTCTTTTTTTTTAAGTCTTATAATTTTTTTTTTTAACCAAAGACTAATTTCAAGGGACTCAATGACAAACTGTTTTTGTTTTATATATGTAAATGTCACCCAGATTATCTAAGAATCTGTAATCCAAATGTCTAAGATTGACAATAAAAACTGTGTAGTCCTAAAGAAAGATTGGGCAGAACTGAGTATGATCTGACTCTAAAAAGAAAACTATCTAGGAAAAGGAAAAGAAATAGCAATTATGATATACAAGTAAGGTATAGAGGAAGAACAGCCTGAAGGCATTCAACTGGGAGAAGAATTAGTAGTTCTGAAAACCTATTCACATTGACAATGGGTTAAATAGGGAAAATAATATATAATAATATAATATTTTGTGATGTAAGTATACAATATGTATTTTGGTGTATATGATGCTTTCCATCCACTGAGCCACACATAACATACCATGAAGGAACCCTCTGAAATCTATAAAGAATTAAGGGAAGAGAGAATAGAATAAGGTGAGATAGAAATGTGTGTAGATTAACAGAAGTGGGACAAAGTATGTGGATTAATGGGAAAAGGATAAAGAGGGAAGGAAAAGTTGGCATGGAAAGGTGTTCAGGTTAATGAGAGTGGGATAAAATATACAGAATAATGGAAATGTGATAAAGAGGGAGGGAAAAGGGGGAGAGAAGATAAGAGAGGGATCCATGGATGGAGGTAGTTTAAGTAATATAGCAAGGCTAGTTAAGGAGTAAAACTAAAGTTAGCACAGACAGAAAATAAGAGATATATACATAAATAGAATAACAAGGATTGGGAGTAAAATTTATTAAATGAAAAAGTTGGACTAGTAATCATTGATCTCAAACAAAGTCAAACTTAAAGACTCCATCTCCCCCAATTGACAAATGGTTAAATGATAATCACAGACAATTTTCAGGTGAAGAAATTAAAATCATTTATGGTCATATGAAAAAATGGTCTAAATCATTATTGATTAGAGGAATGAAAATTAAGACAACTCCGAGATACCACTACACACCTCTCAGATTAAGATGATAAGAACAGTTAACGATAAATGTGAGAAAACTTGGACACTAATGAATTGTTGGTGGAGTTGTGAACCTTAATGTCTGATCAAGCTAGTTCAACTGCCTTCATAGGCATTGGGACAAATTGTTCTCATTAGCACATTCTACTGGGGAGAATCTTCACTTGCTTGGGTAGACATCCTCTATCCATAGTATAGCTTTTTGGCCTCCAAGATGAAAGTTGAATGCCAGGTAGACACCAAAAGGGGATATTTAGCTCAGCAAACTCACATACCTAAGATATTAGTCCCCCTTTAATATCCCATACACCTACATCAGGGTATAGTTATTTGGCTACTCACCAAATCTAAGAAGTATGGAGCCAACAGACTTGAGGGTTTTTTACTCTAAAGTAGGAAGCTATTGTATACGAGGTAGAAAGACAATCTTTTTTTTTTTTTTTTTTTTTTTTTTTTTTGGAAGTAGGAAGCTTCACCAGAGAAAGCACTGGAGAAACTGAATGCTAAAATTGTGTGAGGCAAAAGCTTTGTTTAGTATAGAAAGTTGAATCAGGAAACTGCTGTCCTGTAACACAGACTCCTGAAGTTGTAATATCTATTTCTGAGAAAAAGAACATTCAGATGAGGGATGTTCCAGCAGGACAAAAATTCAGCAGTACTTTGACTATAGACATAGGGCCTAGACCTAATTATTTGGAGAGAAAAAAAAAATGAAGATAAATAGTATAGAACACCAGGTAGAAAATTTTAGACAAAAAGTTCCATGCTCCTTGAAAATTAGAATGGGATAAAAGGAACTCAGTGACTGCAGTAAAATAAGTAATATTGTAAAAAGTCAATGAGAGAGAATTTAAGAATTGTTAATTATTTGAAAATAATTACCAACAAACAAAAAAATGCAAAAGACATAAGCTTAAAAGTACAAATTAACTTACTATGCAAAAGTAAAACATAATTCTATAAGGAAATAGAGAAATTGAGTAGAATTCAGTTATTTCTGAAGAAAAGATCAGAGTTAAGCAGAAAACTTGAAATGCAAATCCTCAGAAAGACCGTCTGTTGCAATGAATATTTTTTTGTATTTATTTTTAATGGAACTTCTTTTCTGTCATTAATTCTTCCAACAAAGCTATGAAAACCAGGAAGCTACTACAGTGAGTGGTTTTTTTTTTTAATCTTTTTTTTTTTTTTTTTGATTGGTACCTTTGGTAAATCTGATTAGCAAAAGGAAAGAGGAAAATCAAATTGTTAGTCTTAAAAATGAAAAGGGAGAACTTTCCACCAATGAAGAGGAAATTAGAGAAATAATAAGGAGTTACTTTGCCCAACTTTATGCCAATATATTTGATAACCTAAGTGAAATGGATGACTACTCCAAAAATATAGGCTTCCCACATTAACAGAGGAGGAAGTAAATTGCTTAAATAGTCCCATTTCAGAAAAAGAAATAGAACAAGCTATTAATCATCTCCCTAAGAAAAAATCCCCAGGACCAGATGGATTTACATGTGAATTCTACCAACAATTTAAAGAACAATTAACTCTAATGCTATATAAACTATTTGAAAAAATAGGGATTGAAGGAGTCCTACCAAATTCCTTTTATGGCACAGACATGGTACTGATACTTAAACTAGCTAGGTGGAAAACAAAGAAAGCAAATTATAGACCAATCTCCCTAATGAATATTGATGCTAAAATCTTAAATAAGATATTAGCAAAAAGACTACAGAAAATCATCCCCAGGATAATATACTATGATCAAGTAGGATTTATACCAGGAATGCATGGCTTGGTTCAATATTAGGAAAACTATTAGCATAATTGACCATATTAATAACCAAATTAACAAAAACCATGTGATCATCTCAATAGATGCAGAAAAAGCATTTGATAAAATCCAACATCCATTCCTATTGAAAACACTTGAGAGTATAGGAATAAATGGATTTTCCTTAAAATAATCAGTAGCATCGATTTAAAACCATCAGTAAGCATCTTATGTAAATGGAGATAAACTGGAACCATTCCCAATAAGATCAGGAGTGAAACAAGGTTGCCCACTCTCACCATTACTATTCAATATTGTATTAGAAATGCTAGCTTTGGCAATAAGAGTTGAGAAAGAGATGAAAGGAATTAGAGTAGGCAATGGGGAAACCAAATAATCACTCTTTGCTGATGATATGATGATATACTTAGAGAATCCCAGACATTCTACTAAAAAGTTATTAGAAATAATCCACACCTTTAGCAAAGTTTCAGGATACAAAATAAACCCACATAAGTCATCAACATTCTTATTTATCACTAACAAAATCCAGCAGTTAGAGTTACAAAGAGAAATTCCATTTAAAGTAATTAGTGATAGTATAAAATATTTAGGAATCTATCTGACAAGGGAAAATCAGAAACTATATAACTACAAAACACTTTCCATACAAATAAAGTCAGATCTAACCAACTGGATAAGTCAAGCAAATATAATAAAGATGACAATGCTACCTAAACTAATCTATTTATTTAGCGCTATACCAATCAGACTCCCAAAAAACTATTTTGATGACCTAGAAAAATATCAAAGTTCATATGGAAAAACAAAAGGTCAAGAATTACAAGGGAATTAATGAAAAAAAATCAAATAAAGGTGGCCTACCTGTACCAGATCTAAAATTATATTATAAAGCAGCAGTTACCAAAACCATTTGGTATTGGCTAAGAAATAGACTAGTTGATCAGTGGAATAGGTTAGGTTCAAAGGATATAATTGAATAATTTAATATATATTAAAATAATAATTTTAATAATCTAGTGTTTGACAAACCCAAAGACCCCAGCTTTGGGGACAATAACTCACCGTTTGACAAAAATTGCTGGGAAATTTGGAAATTAGTATGGCAGCAACTAGACATTGATGCATACTTAACACTGTACACCAAGATAAGGTCAAAATGGGTTCATGATCTAGGCATAAAAAATGAGATTATAAATAAATTAGAATAACATAGGATAGTTTACCTTTCAGACCTGTGAATGAATTTCCAAAATATATAATGAATTGCCTCTAATTTATAAGAAATCAAGCCATTCCCCAATTGATAAATGGTCAAAGGATATGAATAGACAATTCTCAGATGAGGAAATTGAAACTATTTCTAGCCATATGAAAAGATGCTCCCAAGTCATTATTAATCAGAGAAATGCAAATTAAGACAACTCTAAGATACCACTACACACCTGTCAGATTGGCTAGAATGACAAGGAAAGACAATGTGGAATGTTGGAGGGGATGTGGGAAAACTCCATTCTGGAGAACAATTTAGAACTATTCTCAAAAAGTTATCAAACTGTGCATACCCTTTGATCCAGCAGTGGGCTTATATCCCAAAGAAATCTTAAAGAAGGGAAAGGGACCTGTATGTGCATGAATGTTTGTGGCAGGTCTCTTTGTAGTGGCCAGAAACTGGAAACTGAGTGGATGCCCATCAATTGGAGAATGGCTAAATAAATTGTGGTATATGCATATCATGGAATATTATTGTTCTGTAAGAAATAACCAGCAGGATGATTTCAGAAAGGCCTGGAGACATTTACATGAACTGATGCTGAGTGAAACAAGTAGGACCAGGAGATCATTATATACTTCAACAACAATACTATATGGTGATCAATTCTGATGGACAAGGCCCTCGTCAACAATGAGATGAACCAAATCAGTTCCAGTAGAGCAGTAATGAACTGAACCAGCTACACCTAGGGAAAGAACTCTGGGAGATCACTATGAACCACTACATAGAATTCCCCATCCCTCTATTTTTGTCCGCCTGCATTTTTGATTTCCTTCACAGGCTAATTGTACACTATTTCAAAGTCTGATTCTTTTTGTACAGCAAAATAACTGTTTGGACATGTATACATATATTGTATTTAACTTATACTTCAACATATTTAACATGTATTGGTGAACCTGCCATCTGGAGGAAGAGGTGGGGTGGGGGAGGAGGGGAAAAGTTGGAACAAAATGTTTTACAATTGTCAATGCTAAAAAAAATACCCATGCATATATTTTGTAAATAAAAAACTAATATAACAACAAAAAAGAATGAATTGATGAAACAGGCAATCATAGACATAATTAATAATTTCACCCAAGAGAATGACAACAATGAGACAACATATCAAAATTTTTGGGATGCAGCCAAAGCAGTAATAAGGGGAATTTTTTTATCTTTAGATGCTTACTTGAATAAAATAGAGAAAAAAAAACATCAATGAATTGGGCTTGCAACTTAAAAAGCTAGAAAAAGACTAAATTAAAAACCCCCAATCAAATACTAAACTTGAAGTTCTAAAATTAAAAGGAGAAATTGATAAAATTGAAAGTTAAAAAAAACTATTGAATTAATAAATAAAACTAAGATTTGGTTTTTATGAAAAAAACAATAAAAAATGATAAACCTTTGGTAAATCTCATTAGAAAAAGGAAAGAGGAAAATCAAATTGTTAGTCTTAAAAATGAAAAGGGAGAACTTTCTACCAATGAAGAGGAAATTAGAGCAATAATTAGGATTTACTTTGCCCAAGTTTATGCCAATAAATTTGATAAACTAAGTGAAATGGATGACTACCTTCAAAAATATAGGCTGCCCAGATTAACAGAGGAGGAAGTAAATTGCTTAAATAGTTCTATTTAGAAAAACAAATAGAACAACCTATTAACAAACTCCCTAAGAAAAAAATCTCCATATCATCTGGATTTACAAATGAATTCTACCAAACATTTAAAGAATCATTAATTTCAATACTATATAAAGTATATGGAAAAAATTGAAAAAGAAGGAATCTTGCCCAATTTTTTCTATGATATATAATTCATATTTTTCTTGTTGTTTTTGGACATATTTTGGTTTTTATGCATATAATTTGTAAACAATTATGCCCAGAATGCCTTAAATTTTTAACTGTGCTATAGCTAGGGATTATTTTCCCCCATTGAAATTCTATTCTATTAGGCCTACTCAAAACTATGTAAAACTTGGCTATAGTCTACCAAATGTGCCCCTTTACTGTTGCCAGCATACAACTTTCCACTTCCAACTTCTTTATGTTTTCAAAGATTGCTTCCTATGCCTAAAAAGCACTTCTTCTTTAACACCAAATTATAAAATTCCAACGTTCCTTTAATACTCAGTTCAATAGTTACTTCTTTTACGGGGCCTGTTCTGATATTCCCAATTAATAGTGGGCCCAGAGCAGAAATAACTCTATCTTTCTTTGTATTTACTTTGTATATATTTTCTTTTTCCTTATCTGAATTCATTTTGTCTCCCTCACCCTCGCTTGCCAACCTCTCCTCCCCAAAATAAGTCTTTGAAGGCCACAGATAGTTTTTTCCTTATTATTCCCAGCAATTAATTGAGTGATTTTCACAAAATAAGCTCTTAATAATACTTTTTGAATGAATGAATGCATCTATGAATGAATGTGTTTGATACCTTGAACTTTATTTTTGTTTAATCCTGGGTATCACTGCTTCAGAAAGATATTGATATTGATATTGAGTTCACATAAGGCAAACAATAGCAAAGAATATCAAGTCTTTTAGAGTGAACAAAATGAGAATCATTAAAATTTGAGGGAAAAAAAGACTTAGTTTGGCATACAAAATTATATGCAAGTACTTAAAGGAATAATTATAAATTGCTCTTTTAAATATTTATTAGAATTTACTTATGACTATTTAGATACATATTTTCAAAAATTTAAATTCTTTATAGGTCAAATTTCATTTCTGTTCTCTTAATTTTATTTTAAAGATAAGTTGACATTTCCTTTACATTTAAGTTTTATAAGTGTAAATGAATAGAATGCATTCTTTTTATTTTTTCTCTTTTATAATTTTACCTTGTTAATTTTTTACTTGTTAATTTAGCTTTTCTAACTCTTTTTTTTTTAAAAAAGAGCTCAGTTGAAGTTTACTTGATTTTGCGAGACTTCTGAAAACTTATAGTTTCAACCTTTTCAGTTCCTTAGTCAACTTGATTGTTATTTATTTATATTGTTCAAAATTTTCCTTTGACTCTTATTTTCAGTTTGTTAATTTGTTGATTTTCTAACTTTTGAAATGCTTATTTATTTCATCAATACTTTCATTATTTTTTTTCATAAACACATTTCTCAGGCATATAATTTTTCATTTAAAAACTATTTTAGATACATTTCAGAAATTTTAATATTTCAACTTTGTTATTTTCTTTCACAGGATTACCATTTATATGGTTTACTCTTTTCATCATTCACTATACAAAATCAACAAACTTTCATTTATTTATGTATCTTTTGCTACTGCATTATTGTGGTTGTATGATGGTTTTAAAATAATATATTTAGTAATTCTTATTTTTTTTGAACATTTCTGCCCTAGAACAAGCTTCTGTTCATAAAAGTATAATATTGAGAAATATGTATATTCTTCTATGTTAATGTTCAAAAGATATATTTTTAAAATGTATTTTAATCTGAATTTAAGAAAGAAAACAAGAATTCCCATTACATAGTAGGCTAGAAAATTAAAAAGATGATGGCATGTGAAATTGTGAATCTTTTATGTACAACTTACTATTCCATATATATGTTATGTGCATATGTTAATGTTGTCAGGCAACTTTCTTTTTCTTTCTTTTTTTCTTCTTTCCTTCCTCTATAGATGGCTGCCATTAGACATGGATGTGCATATCCATGCAAAATCATTCTATACATACTTTTATTTATCTGTTCTTTTGCTGGATGCAGATAATGTATTCCTTTACTTTTTTTGTAATGATTTTGATTATTTGTAATAGGCAAAATGACTTATTCACTTAAGGTTGTTCTTAAAATAACACTGCTGTTACAATATACAATATTCTCTTGGTTCTGATCATTTCACTATTCATTATTTCATCATGTTTTTCTAAGATTATCAAACATCATTTCTTATAAAAGTCTATCATGATCATATGCCACAAGATATTTGGTCACTCCTCAAATAACAGACATTTCCATAATTTCCAATTCTTTGCCATCACAAAGAAAGCTACTATAAATATTTTAGAACATTTAAGATTTTTTTCCCTTTTCCCCTAATCTTGGGAAACTGACCTAGTTGTGTTATTGTTGGGTGAGAGTATAGGAAATGTAATAGGTCTTTGGACAAAGTTCCAAATCACTCTGGAGAGCAATTTGGAACTAATAGCCAAACTGTGCACACCCTTTATTTCAGCAATGTCTCTACTGGATTTGTATCCCAAAGAGATCAAAAGATAGGGAAAAGGACACACATGTGCAAAAACATTTGTAGAAGCTTTTTTTTTTTTTTTTGTAATGTCAAGGAACTAGAAACTGAGTGAAGCCTATCAGTTGGTGAAGGGTGGATAAGTTATCATATATGATTGTAATGGAATGTTATTGTTTTAAAAGAAATGATGAGCAGACTGATTTCAAGAACCCCTAGAAAGTCTTACATGAACTGATAATGAAGTGAGTGGAACCAACAGAATACTGGAATATAGTAACAGCAACATTAGGATGATCAACTGTGATGGACTTGGTTATTCTCAAGAATGTAGTGATTCAAGTCAATTTCCATAGACTTTAGGATGGAAAATGCCAATTGCACCCAGAAAAAGAATTATAGGTACTGAATGTTTTTGAATCATAATATTTTTACCACTTTTTTGGTTGTTGGTTGCTTGTTTTTTTTTTTTTTTTCCTCATTCACTTTAACCTGATTTTTCTTGTGCAATATGACAATTATCAAAATATGTTCAAAAGAATTTAACCTATGTCAGATTGCTTGTTGTCTTGGGGAGGGAGCAGGTAAGGGAAAGGGGGGAAATTTTTTGAACATAATATTTTAGAAAAATGAATGTTGAAAACTAACAATACACGTATTTGGAAAAATTAAGTACTATTAATAAACATACAAACCAAAAGTGTTGGATCAGTTCACACATTCACCAATGGTGAATCAGTGTCCTATTGCTTCCATATCCCTTTTAACATGTATCACTTTCTTCATCAATCATTTTAGCCAATCTGATATGTGCAAATGATATCTCAAGACTATTTTAATCTGCATTTCTCTAATTAATAATGATCTAGAGCATTTTTATGTGACTAAAAGATTTTAATTATTCATTGGAAAATTGCCTTGTCATAGCTTTTGACCATTTATCAACTGGGGAATTATTTATATTCTTATAAAGTTCTTTATATATATGAGATTAGACTTTTATCTGAGAAACTGCCTATAACAGCTTACCCATTTTCTGCTTAATTCTTATATTGTCTATATGTGTTTGTATAGAAGATTTTAAATTTAATATAATTGAAATTATCCATTCTATGCCTCACACTGCTATCTCTTGACTAATCATGAATTGTTCACCTATTCATAAGCCTTATGAATAATATGTTCCATGTTCTTCAAATTTTCTTTTTTATATCTTTCCTTAAATCCAGGTCATGTATCTATTTTGATCTTATCTTGATGAATAGTGTAATATATTCTGTGCGCAAACTGCCTTTTAATTTTCTTAGCAGTTTTTTTTTTTTTTATCAAACAATGGATTCTTATTTTCCAGATTTGTTTCCCAGTTGCCAAAGACAAGTTTGCTATATTTATTTGATGCTGTAAATCATATTTCTGTTTTGTTTTACTGATCTAACTTTTTATTTCTTAACCGGTACCAGATAGTTTTGATAATTACTGTTTCACAATATAATTTTAGATCTTGTACTGCTAAATTCTCTTCCTTTACACTTTTTTTTCATTAGTTCCTTTGATAGTCTTGAAATGAATTTTGTTAATTTTTTCTAACTCAATAACTTTTTCTTTAAATTTACAATTTTCCCAGTTGTATATATTTTTCATTTTTCTTAGATTTGTTTAGCTATGAATGAACATTAATATCTCAACAGTTACTATGTTACTCAGAGGGTTTTTTTTTCCTTCAAATTTATTTAGCACTTTCATTGTTAAATTAGTTGCTATAGCTTACTCTTCTTTGCTATTTCTCTTCTTAGTTAGTCTATTTAGAATTTTATTTTCAACTGCATAGACTACAAGCCCATTTGTTCTTTATTTATTCCCTCAATGTCCCTGAGAAGAGCAATAATTCTGAACTATCGGCTTAGAATTCTCTTCTATATCATTTAGAATTCTCTCTACTATATCATTTCTAATTGTCATAGTATCTTTTCTCCAATCTTCATTATTTTTGGTTCTGCCTAGCTTTTTGAACTATTAAGGCACAAAAGAAATAAATGTATATATAGTCATTTTATCTAGGTGGGAATCAATTTCCATTTTGAATTATGAATTCTACTTCTTACATTTGATTTTATCAGCCTCCATTTCTAAGGATAGGTAAGCTTATTTCTATTTCTATTTCTCTTGCTACCATTTTTGGGGTACTTCCAAGACTCTTCTGTGGGTATGATCCTGCATTCTTCTGAGAAGTCCAATTCTTTCTCAGAGAAGGTGATATCTTACTTACAATTTTTTTCTCAAGGTGAAACCACTTTAATATCTCTGTGTATATGTTTTTTTTTTAATTTCTGTCATAGAATTTCTCTCTTATGGAAATGTTCTTTGGTAATACTATTTCCTTTTCTTCGTGGCACAATAACCTAATTTACTATTGCTTTTGTCTCATTCCCTTCTTTCATGGATTTTATTCTATCTCACCTTATTCTAGACCCTTCCACTCATTTAAAGACAAAACAATTATTCTTTCAGTGTTCACTTATGAAATGTCTTTGAGTACATCATCTGTTTCCTTGACCTCCTTCATACAATGGCCCACTTTATATTCTGCATGAATGTAGACACTGATCATTTAAAGGGAGTTAGAGTATTAGTCTATGAATGATTAATTAACTCTTTTTTCCTGTTTCTTAAAAAAAATCCCTTCTTCCTACTTAAATTTTTAAAATTTAATTTAATTAAGAAAACAGTTTCTGTTTTCCTTTCAGGTTATATCTTTGTCCTTTTTTTTACTAGAAATGTTAACATTGTTTTAGCCAGTGAATTAATAATTTAATAAACTTGTTATGTTTGTAGTTTATGGATGTTTATGGATGTTATATACCAGGTACTGTACTAAATGCTAGGGATATAAAGAAAGGCAAAAGATAATTCTTGTTCTCAAAGAGCTCACAGTCTAATGGGAAACACACAAACAACTATGTACAAAATAAGCTATAAACAAAATAAATGGAAAAAAAATCAATAGATAGAATGCACTACAATTAAGAGGGATCCAGACTAGCTTTCTGTAGAAAGTGGGATTTTTTCTGGGACTTGAAGGAAGCTAAGAGGCAAAGATGAGGAAGGAAAGCATTCTATAAATATTTTGTTTGATTGTTCCAATGGTTAAGCATTATCCTTTTTTCTAAAAGAGGACCAAAATGATATCATTATGTTAAAGTCAAGTTACAATGGGTCTGACAGTGCCTGATCAGACTAATCCTAGTTTAGAATGCTCTGCCATATATTAGACACAATTAATCCACATGAACATTTGGGGTAGATTCTCTAACTTTGCACATCTCATATTTTTTCTTAGTTAAATTTAATTCTGATTTGTTCACAGAGCACAGCACCTTCTCTAATACAGCACACCAATATGGGTAGTCCTGAGCCAGTATTTCCTATGTTGTACAATCAATTCCAAAGTTTTAAGAGAGACCTTGAGAATATTGCTTTTTCTGACCACTATGTGAGTCCCTGCCCTGTGTGAGTTCTTCATAAAATAGTCTTTTTGACATTTGAAAAATGTTTCCAGCCCAATGGAGTTGCATTCTCTGCAGGAGAGTTTGAATTCTTTGCAGTTAAGTTTGAGAAGGATCTCAGTGTTTGGTATCTTATCCTGCAGGTGATCTTCAGAATCTTCCTAAGACAATTCAAATGGTATAGGCAACAGGTAGAGAAAATAACCAGACTCAGAAGATGAAGGATCTTATTCTAGCAACAGCAAGATCATTGTCACTTGATCACAATGTACATGGAGTATGCGTGTGTCAATGTGTGTGTGTTTCTATCTCCCTGTGTCTGTTATGATGGATCCATGTTGTAAAGAACTTTGAATATCATATAGAAGATTTATATTTGATTCTGTAAGTGAAAGGGAACCACTGTAATTTGTTTTAGGAAAATCACTTTGACAGCTGTGTAGAAATTGCATTGTAGTGGGAAAAGATTTGTGGAAGGTGGACCAACCAGTAGACTAATGCAATAGTCATGATGAGGGTCTGTACTATGCTAGAGAAAAGGGAGTGTGTGAGAGATATAGGGGAAAAACAGAATTGAAAGACACTGGATATGAAGAACTGAAAAAAAAAAAAAAAAACGAGGAGTTGAGGATAACACTAAATTTGTAAGCCTCGCTGTGGCAGGGTGATAGTGTTCAGAAAATTAATCATGACAGTTGGAAGGGAGGAGAATTTATGGGGAATTATAAGTTCCATTTTGAACATGTTAGGTTTAAGATGTCCACAGGATATCAATTTCAGATGTTAAATGAAAAGTAGATGCCAGACTGGAGATCAGCAGAGAGAATATGACTATAAGAAGATTCTCAAATCTTCGGCTTAAAAGTGATTGAGTGCATTTCTTTTCTTGGAAGAAAATAATTATAAGAAATTTAACTTCAATTTTGTGTCCTTTAGTTCACATGATTATCATCAATAGCTATGTTGTTTGCAGAAGGTATTGGATCTGGTTTTAAAATAATTTTTTAATGGTTATATATAACTTAACTTAATAATTTAAAGGTAATTAAATGCTTTTAATTATAGTCAAGTTGCATTTCCACTTTGAGTTTTTGCAGAATAAGTTGAAAA
The DNA here is from genome assembly GCF_902635505.1 of Sarcophilus harrisii. Lineage (NCBI taxonomy): Eukaryota > Metazoa > Chordata > Mammalia > Dasyuromorphia > Dasyuridae > Sarcophilus > Sarcophilus harrisii. The sequence goes on from NC_045426.1 coordinate 204,805,718, forward strand.
ATACTGGACTGGGGGCAGCTAAGTGGTGCAGAGGATAGAGCACCAGACCTGAAGTTAAGAGGACCTGAGTTCATATCTATCCTCAGACATTTAACACTCCCTAGCTGGGTGACCCTAGGGCAAGTCACTTAACCCCAATTGCCTCACCAAACCAAAAGAAAAAAAAGAAAAATTCTAGACTAAATTTAATTTCTGCCAAACTGCTTTCAATTTAACTAACAGTTTCTGTCAACTAGGGAATTTTTTTCCCTAATAATTTCTGTTTTAGGAATTATGGGGAAGCTAGGAGCCACAGTGAATAGAAGGCTTGATCTGGAGTCAAGTAGACATTTTCAAGTCAAATCCAATGTCAAACACTTATTAGTATTATGTGACCATGGGCAATTAATTTAACCCTGTGTTCTTCAGTTTCCTCATCTATAACATGAACTGAAAAAGGAAATGGAAAACTACACCAGTATTTTTACCAAGAAAACCCCAAATGAGGTCATAAAGAATTGGACCTAATTGAAAAATTACTGAACAACCAGTAAAAGAGCTTATTGACATCTGAAATATTGAATTTTATTTTATTCAATTCTTCCTTGGCTTGTCAACAGATTTGCTTTTTTTTTTTTAATGTAGTTATTCAACATAATGTCAAAATTCACTTGGAGGAACAAATAATTTAGAACTTCATAAGATACATTTTTTTAAGTGAAAAAAGGAGACTACCACTTGAAGATTTTATATTGCATTAAAGATATTAATCATTAAAATAATTTGTTCGTATATTTTTCTCCTGTCAAATATTCTCATTCATTTTTATTCAGTTTTTACTTTTCCTGCTATTTGTGGTTTTAAAGCCTATGTTGAAAATTCTGATTTCTGCCGTAATTTGATTCTCTTTTTAAATATTTAAATCTTTATATCACTGTCTCTGTTTCTTTCCATCTCTTTTCTCTCTTTAAATATTCTTTCTTTCTGTCTCTCATTCTGTGTCTTTCCGTGTCTGTTTTTCTCTGCTACTGGCCTTTGCTTTCTCTTCTCATTTTTCTGTTTACTTCTTCTGCACAAACTGAAGCTGAGATATAAGGTGTTTTCAGCCTATCTCCTTTATCTGATTTGTCTGAATCACTAGCTGTAACCTCTTTGCAATGGGGTTGGCTTGGTGCAGAATGGGATGAGTTAAAACATTCGAAGTTAGGCACTGCCTCTGGAAATCACCACAGCTAAATCCTTGGGCACGGGTTGGGTTAGGTATGCCAAGTGTTATTTCAAAATGCCTTTACCTTAGGCACACTTCTGTCAGCTTTGAAATCCACTGTACTTATTCTACATCAGTGATATAATTAGTTTTTCTGAGGTTTTGGGGTCTCTGCTGGTTAGGGAAAGCTCTTTTATAGTATTGGTAAAATGTTTTCCATCATCTCTCTCTATATTATATTTCTACTTGTGAAATTGATTGTTGGAACTCAGATTAAGATTTCTCATTTATTACTATAGAATTTCACTGGATTCAGACCAGTGCTTTAATCTCCCAAAATCTTTTTGGTTCACGGCTCTGCTATCCTAACTTTTCGTTATATCATCTTCAGAATTTATTAACTTGCTTTCTAGGATTTTATCTAAATTACTGATAAACATTTTTACAGAGGACAGAGCCAAGCACAGATCCATGAGATCCTCCACAAGGGATCATCTGCAAAATTGATATTGAACCAATGTCAATTACAATTTAAAAGTATTTTATTTATTTTTGGTTGCATTTTCAGTATCATGCTGTCTCCTTTTCTTCCTATCTTCTTTCCTTTCTTTCTTCCCTCTCTCCCTCTCTCCAAAGAACTAGAGAAAGCCACAATTTGATATAAAATATATGTTTCTATTCATATCTATATCTAAAGCCATATTATGCATACTTCTATTTATCAGTTCTTTTTTTGAGGTGAATGGCATCCTCATTTTAGGTGTTTGGTCATTGATTTCAATATTTATAATACTCAGAATAACTTTTTTGTTCACAGTTGTTCTTGGAACAACTCAATTGTCCTTCTTTGCTTTGCTTTCTTTAGCTTATTCTTTTGTTCTCTGCTGTGTATTTCGGCTTTATTCTCCCCCCCACCCCCTTTCATCACTCCCACCTCTCCAAGCAAGCTATAATTAAGCATAGATGAATTTATACACACACACACACACACACACATACATATATATATATATATACATAAACGCACATATGTATTCACACTCACATATCCCATGCATATTTCTACATATACACATGCATATGCCTACACACATACACACACATATATTTACATATATAGGTGTGCATTTGAAACATATATATATATATATATATACACACACATATATACGTATATGAAAATATAGCTGACATATAATGTAGATTTGTCTCTTAATTGAATCTTTATTTCACTTTGAGATCAATGATTACTTCCCCTACTTTTTTTTTCCAAATAAGTACTATTCTTGATCCTTCTTATTGTGTTTGTCTCTTTATTTCCTATCCCTGCTAGCTCTTCTACTTAGTTCTATGTCTTGACTTGCCTTATTACTACTTAACCTCCCCCCACCCATGGTTTCCTCCCTTATCTTCTCCTCCCACCCTTTCCATCCCTATTTATCCCATTCCCATTAATTTAAACACCCTTCTTTACTCTACCTTATGTTATACTAACTTTTCCTTCCTTCTTTATCCCTTTTCCATTAATCTATGAACCTTGTTTCATTGACATTTATCTACATACCCTCCTAGATCATACTTTATCTTATTGCTTCCCCCCTTATTTCTTTATAGGTCTTGGAGGGTGCTATACAATTTATGGTACATATGCGCACACACACACACACACACATTGTTCCCTGTTTAACCCATTTCTGATGTGAGTAGATTTTTCAGAACTACCAGCCCTCCTCCCCTATCTAATGCCTCTGTATCATTTCTTCCTCTGCTTCATCTGTATAGCATAATCACGATTTTTACCTTTAACTAAATGGATTTGCTTTTTTAAATCCAGGTCATATTCAGCTCTGCCCCAATCTTTCTTTTGAACTAATTAATTACTGATGCCAATTTTAAATATATCATTTACATTTCTACTTATAAAAATCAAACAGTTTGAGCATCTTAATTCTCTTGAAATTAGTCTTTGAGATTAGCACTTATATGATTTTTTTTTTTATTAAGTTAAGGTTTGGTTGAGACAAATCTTGAAAATCTGTGAGTTTATTAAATGTCCCTTTTCATTCATTATAGTTAGTTTTGCTGGATATATTTTTGATTGCAGGCTTAGTTCTTTTGATTGGAATATAATATCCAAGGACCTGTGATCTTTTATTATAGCTACTGATAAATCTCATACAATTCTAATTGTACTTCCTGCTTTTTGGAATTGTTTTGTTGTTGTTTTTGTTGTTTCTTATAAAATTTTCTCTTTTTTAATATCTGGATTTTTGAAATTTAACAATACTGTTCAGTAATGGGCTGAAACTCGAGTTGATGCACTGAGGTCCCAAGCACGTGAGGCTAAATAGTAATTGCACCATACTCTATTAATATATATGCTTGGAGAAAGAATGGCCCCTGTCCATTCTTTGTTCAAGTCCTGATATGTTGTATAGGAAATGACAATTTTGGTGGGTGGAGGCAGAGGGGTGGAGAGAGGAGCGGAAAGAGAATGCTGGCTGGCATCTTGTCACAGCTGCTCACATTGCTATCATGATCCCCCTTTCACCTCTGATCCCCTTCACCTCTGATCCTTCTTCACCTCCACAGAGAATAAAGATCGAAGATTTCCCTTAACCTGAATTCCTGACTTTGGCTGATTTTAAATATGCGGTCATCACACTGTTCCTATATGATTTTCTTACCATTTTGAGGTAGTAATGGATGGATTTTCTATATCTACTTTCTCCTCTTTTTCTGTCACGTCAGAACAACAATCTTTATTTTTTGCATTATTATGTCAATTTTCTGTGTTTTGGATATACTTTCAGGTAATCCAATTATAGTTAGGGTTTCCCTTCTCGATTTCTTTTCTAGATCTATTGCTTTTCTTTTGTTTCACATTCTCTTCTTTTTTTGCTTTCTTAATATTTTGTTTTATTTATTTATTTTTTTTTGTTATAACTTCTCTGGATTCCCCTTGCCTAATTTTAATTTTCAAAGAATTATTTTCTTCTTTAAGACTCTAGACCTCATTTTCTAGATGGCTGACTTTCTTTTTTATAATTTTTTTGCTTTGTTTTTCTTGCTTGGTTCTAATTTTTTTTTTATTTAATCTCTCATTTGATTGTTAAAGACTTTTTTGAATTCTATAAAATCTTTCTGGGCAGATAGTCATTTAGCATTACTCTTTGAAGTAGGAGAGGCTTTTTTTTTTTTTTTAAACTTCACTGTCCTCTGAAGATGAACTAGGCTTTCCCTATTTCCATAATTTGATTCTTTCTCCTTTGCCTGCTCATTTTTAAAAATGAAAATTTGTTAGTATAAACACATCTAATATTGGGCTAGAGGGGAATTGGGAGGGGGAATGTTGCATATGGCTTCACTTTCGCTCTCCGCTCTGACCTGAAACTTCAAATCAAAAACTTCACCCTCTTGCAAGTCCCTACAGTCAGCAGCATCCCAGTCCCACTGCTTCTACACTCACCAGGTATGTTGGTTTCTTTTCACCTAGGGTGACATCTCTGCAACATAATTGAGCCTGATGATTCTAGGCAGCAGAAGTTCCCTTCGTCTTCCTGAACTCAGACCCTTGACTTCCTAAACTGTCTGGAAGCTCAAAGTTCCCGTGGCTCTGGCTGTAATGGTTATCTGTCAACCTAGCTAGCCTCATGGTTCTCCCTGGATATTTCTGTGAAAGTATCTTAATATCTTGGAAGTTAAAGCTCTGTCCCGGCGTCTTTTGATTGTTTGTGTGTGTGTGTGTGTGTGTGTGTGTGTGTGTGTGTGTGTGTGTGTGCTGGAGGAAATCTGGAGAGCATGGAACTTTTGAACTACCTGGGCATCTTTCTAGAACCCTCCTCCTGCTCATCATTTCTTATAGCACAGTAGTATTCCATCACAATCATATACCACAGCTTGTTTAGC